>NC_059078.1:40361833-50361833 GCF_020497125.1 Mauremys mutica
GCCCTGTGTTGCTGAGGGAGAGGGGGCACACAATTGGCTTGGAAGGCAAAGAAAACTTGGTGCTGGTTAGAGTGACCAGACAGTAAATGTGATAAATCAGGACAGGGAGTAGGGGGTAATAGGAGCCTTTATAAGAAAAAGACCCAAAAATTGGGACTGTCCCTATAAAATCGGGACATCTGGTCACCGTAGTGTTGGTATATCTTCCAGGACTGCATTCACTTGTGAGGACTTGCCTTCTGTTACTCCTCCCTCAGAGCTGGAGCATTTCTTCTTCCCTGCACCTGTCGACTGGGTCAGCATCAGGAGATCATCTCGAGACCTTCAGCCCCTAGCTACTCAGGTGTTTATCCTCTCTCAATTCACCTCCCCATTGGTCACTCCCAGCAGCCACAGATAAACCAGGCTCCAGCTCTCCATCAGTGCCAGTGGAGGCCAATGTCCATGTGGGGAGAGATGGTGTTTACACTGCTGACCGCTTCACTTCTGCAGAAGCTGTGCCAGAGGAGAAGCAGCCTCAGATTGCAGTGTGAGGTACTTTGGCAGTGGAGGTACCTGGGGTACCTGGGGAATGCCGTGAACCAGCCTGTCCTTTGGCTTCCCTTGCAACGGCCACTTCCCTGTTGGGATTCCTCACTTTCGGGATGCTGTTTGCTGACTGGAGTCCTCATAATAGAGCAGGGATTGAGGTTTTCGTGTATCACTGCAGTCCTTCTCTAGGTTGACTCTCTGCCACTGGGGTCTCTTTGTCCTGGCATAACCTGGAGCTGAATGAAACTCAGGACGGCAGTGACCAAAAACAGCATATGGAACCATAGTAGTAGTGAGTGATGTTTTGATTGTCTTCCACCCTTGTGATAATTCGAGTTGGTCAAAATATTGTGGCAACATATGTGGCTTTGTCAAAGCTGCGATGTTTCACAGATAATGAACTGATAAAACTATGAGTCATGACAGCATCTGGTGACTCCCACTGTAACAGTTGCTTGGATTACTAATAATTCCTTAACAATGGTACTTATAGCCCCTCTCTCATACACACGCACTCACACACACATACACAAAAGAGTATATGTAGCAACCATGAAAAACAAGGAATTGTGGGAAAACCTGATGCACTCAAATGTTACAGCAACAAGGGCCCTAGCAAATTCATGGCCATGAAAAATGTGTCACGGACCTTGAAATCTGGTCTCTTGTGTGCTTTTACCCTATACCATATGGATTTAATGGGGGGAGACCAACGTTTCTCAAATTGGGGTCCTGACCCAAAAGGGAATTACAGGGGTGTCATAAGGTTATTTTAGGGGGGGTCGTGGTATTGCCACCCTTACTTCTGCGTCGCTGTCAGAGCTGGGTGGTTGGAAGGTGGCAGCTGTTGGCTGGGCACCCAGCTCTGAAGGCAGCGCCCTGCTAGCAACAACGCAGAAGTAATGGTGGCAATACCATACCATGCCACCCTTTCTGCTGCACTGCTGCTTTCAGAGCTGGGTGACTGGATAGTGGCGGCTGCTGACTGAGGGTCCAGCTCTGAAGGCAGCAGCGCAGAATTAAGGGTCACAATACCATACCATGCCAGCCTTACTTCTGCCCTGCTGCTGGCGGCAGCTCTGCCTACAGAGCTGGGCTCCCGGCCAGCAGCCACCGCTCTCCAGCTGCCCAGCTCTGAGGGCAGCCACTGCCAGCAGCAGCGCAGAGGTAAGGGTAACAATATTGCAGCCCCCTACAATAACCTTGCGACCCTCCCACAACTTATTTTTGGGTCAGGACCCTTACAATTACAACACCATGAAATTTCAGAGTCAAATAGCTGCAATCATGAAATTTACTATTTTAAAAATCCTCTGACCATGAAATTGACCAAAATGCACCGTCAATTTGATGGGGCCCTACTTACAAGTAACCAAATAGGTAGAAAGTTAACGACTGTTGTCACTTTGGTACAAATGAGCTGAGTTTAATCTAAGCTAAACTGTAGCCTAGTGTCTCCATCTGTAAATATTCCTGCTGCACTGGGGAATGGAGGAGCAATAACCACCAAGAAACCATTAAAGAAATACTGTTTACTATGGGACAGGGGAAGTTATGTACCAAGGGCTTGATCCAGCTCAATACAGGAGGAGGACAAAGCACATGTAAGTGCAAAATAAAAAGTGATGGGGCCAGAGAGCACAGGGGGAGTCTGACCCTGCAGTAAGAAATGCTGCTGCATGGCCGCACAGTTGACTTCTAGCTGGTGTTGGGAAACAGGTATTGTGTCACTAGTAAGGAAATGGCGATACTAATGAATTGATGTAATGTCTCTCTGGAACTGACAATACTAATGGTCATATTAAACCACTGAACATGCCAGGGATCTAAATGCTTCTAGAAACCTGCATGTTCTTGGGCAATTGATGATAAATGTTGTGCCTTGTCTTTTGATCATCTTGCTTCTGGAGTGTTTCAATATTTCACCCTAACAGGGGTTAAGAAAGGAAAGTGTAGCTCAGTACCTTTCTAGCACAACAAAGATCATGTTTCCTCAGACTTACCCAGGCCTCTCCCCATTTAATGGGAGCAAGTGCTGAGGGGACTCAGTGCAGATGATACCTTGCCATTAATCTTATTTATGCCTGGTGTCCTTACATAGCCTCCACTTACATTTGTAGTAGAGTGCAACAGCCATGTATACCCTCCTGTATGTCACACTTGGGTCTGCAAGATCAAGACCCAAGCAGCATTCCCCAGTCATACGTTTATTGGATCAAGGCAGGAAGGAAAGAGGGGATTGGTTTGAGGTTGAAGAGCAAAGGAAGAGACCGTACAAATACCTAAAAATAACTAGAGCAAATGCACTGAATTTTATCTTGCACAAGCTTTATTCAGAGTGGTCTGCACAGTTGCCTAATGCGTTAGTATTAACTTTACCCTGGGCACTCAGGAAAATGATCCCTAGCAAGAACTTAAATTTAGTAAAGTCTTGGCAGTCTTTTGTGGTAATAGAATTTGCTGATGATCATTGTAAGAAACCTTGAAGAAATAACAGCGACATATTTTTGACAGAAACATTTCATGAATTCATGTAGAACTCACTGAATTGTTTCATGTGGAAAACAAAATTCCAAAAGAGTCGATCTTATCAAACTGAAACATTTTGATTTTTTTTTAATTCAAAATGACTTTGTTTAAATTTTTATTTCCATATTTTAAAAAGGCGTTAAAACCCCTTGAAAATGGAATACTTTGTTTTGGGTCAAACTATGAATTTGTCTACATGGGAAGTTAGTGTGCAGCAAGTGAGGGTATGAATTTACAGTGCGCAAGCTATTGTGTACTAACTCCGTATATGGATATTCTTACAGCACACTAAACGTTTCTTTGTGCCCATTAGCTTTGAAGTGTATGACACTAACCCACCTGAGGACACTTTTAGTGCACACATAAGAGTGTTCACGTAAGGAGTTAGTGTTCACTAGCTTTTGTGTGTAGACAAGCCCTCAATGTTTCATTTGATGCTTTTTGTTTTGCTAAAAAAAATTTGTTTGGATTTGATTTCACTGAACTGAAAAACTGGTTATTCACACAGCTCTACTCAGGAGCCATTATCTTACCTCAGGACGTAAGTCTCATGGAATGTCTACAGAACAATTAAATACCTGCAGCTGGCTTGTGTCTGCTGACTTGCAGGACTTGGAGTGTGGGGCTGTAAAATTGTTATGTAGATGTTTGGGCTTGGGCGGGAGCCCAAACTCTGGAACTCTGTGAGGGGCGGAGGGTCCCAGAACTTGGGCTCCAGCCCAAATCCAAACATCTACACCACAGTTTTTAGCCCTGCAGCCTTAGCCCTGCAAGCCTGAGTCAGCTGACCTGGGCCAGCCATGTCACTTTAGGCACTTTGAAAATTTTACCCTACAGCTTGAAACCTTCAGCTAGGTCATTTTGTCAAGCATTGTCCTGACCTAAATCAAGGTATTTCTGGAACAGCTAACTTGTATATCCTGCCAAACTTTGTAGGGATATGTGGCTACTTTTCTTTGTAATTACCGTTTCCAGTTCCATCTGTTCAGAACGATTTCTTTGGGAGTTCTCGCAGCATCATGGTTTTCTAGGGCTGTTTCATAAAATGTGCTGTCTTGAAGCTGCTGGTATGGTTTTATTTAGCTGGTGTGATGATCCATGGGGGTACTGGACAGAGACAGTAAGATGTATTATGCTTTAGAAAAGAGAAGTTTGAGCCCATTGTTTGAGGCTGTTAAGGCTAGGCAGGATAAAATAATAGAATATGTTTATTATTGCATTGAGAACTGCATTAATATAAGGAATAATTTATTTAAATGTAGCCCCTCTCTTCCCGTGGATATTCTGCAAATACATCACTTCCTTATTGTGACTGAGTGAATATCTTTTCAAGTACTTTACATTTATGGATTATAAAAATGTTTGAAAATATAGCTGTGCTGCTTAGTTGTTATTGGTCAGATAAGTCACATAGTGTCTCTCCTGTCTGACTGCATAAGCATGCAAGCATTTCCTGCACAAATCCTTACTTGTGCAAATAATCTAATATTTGGTTTCTGCATATATCTATGCATGTGGCTTTGAAATTTGCTTTCTGTGGAGGTTTATGCTGGTTGAATTTGGGCCCCCAAATGTGCATCAGCTTCCCCCCCCCTCATAAAATGGGGATAAATCAAGCTTCTCTACCTCATTAGGGGTGCGGTGAGGATAAATTATATTAACATTTGGGTTGCTCAGGTACTATGGTGATGGGCACCATATAAGTACCTGTTGTGGTGTAAAGGGGGGTTTATTATGGGCCAGGATGAGGACTTACAATCTACTATTGCATATGGAAGCCTTTGTGGGAAAGGATCATCTTTTTGTTCTGTGTTGATACAGCGCTGAATACACTGGGCTTCTGTTCTATGGCTGGGGTTCCTAGGCTCTACTGCAATATAAACAACAATAATAGTAGTAATAATATCCAAGCAAGCTTACTTAGTTGTGATAGTTTGTGTTATCAAATACGTTTTGTCTTCTTCAGTTCTGGAAAACATCAAATGTCAAGTGAATAAATTATGGTAAAATGCTTTCACGGTGAAGCAAAATTACTGCCTGATTTTGTTGAAGAAGGGAACACAAATATGAATTAAGTGCCTTCTAACTATGAATAACCTTTCTTTGGTCCTTTAACTTTTTAAAATGACCCCGTAATATTCCTTTATGCTTCATCATCTCTCCTTTGTCCTAAGGCAGTCACGTGGCTCAGGGTTCACGAGCAAATTTGACATATTCAAGTTTAACACATTAAAATCACATCTTAACCTTTCTACAGCTGTCCTCACTCTAGTGTTGCAAAGGATGTAGTAATGAAATGAAGTGATAGATTTACCAAGGGTGAAATTCACCTCTGAGATGAGGATTGTTTCCAGACCTGTGTGTTATACACTGTTCTTTCCTGTAGTGTGAGTCTGCATTCCATTGTCCTACAACAAGAAATATTATTGTACATTTAAAGAATGTGTGCAGTCATGTGCTAGTGAATGTAATGATGACCTTCTGTTTGTAGTACACATAGTGCTGTTTTTAAAAATGGATTCCAAAGCACTTTGCAAAGTCAGCAAGCTTGCATGTAAATGATGTCCCAGGATCATTTAATCAACTAAATGTAGCCACCTCTGGGGTGGAATGTGCATGGGTATGGTTTGCTGATCAGTATTATATAATGAAAATGGTGGGGGAAGATTGGTGTTTGCAAGACTGACTCTATCAGATGAAAGGATAACATAAGAACATAAGAATGGCCATACTGGGTCAGACCAAAGGGCCATCCAGCCCAGTATCCTGTCTACCAACAGTGGCCAATGCCAGGTGTTCCAGAGGGAGTGAACCTAACAGGTAATTATCAAGCGATCTCTCCTCTGCCATCCATCTCCACCCTCTGACAAACAGAGACTAGGGACACCATTCCTCACCCATCCTGGCTAATAACCATTAATGGACTTAACATCCATGAATCTATCTAGCTCTCTTTTAAACCCTGTTTATAGTCCTAGCCTTCACAACCTCCTCAGGCAAGGCGTTCCACAGGTTGACTGTTCGCTGTGTGAAGAAGAACTTCCTTTTATTTGTTTTAAACCTGCTGCCCATTAATTTCATTTGGTGGCCCCTAGTTCTTATATTATGGGAACAAGTAAATAACTTTTCCTTATTCACTTTCTCCACATCACTCATGATTTTATATACCTCTATCATATCCCCCCTTAGTCTCCTCTTTTCCAAGCTGAAGAGTCCTAGCCTCTTTAATCTCTCCTCATATGGGACCTGTTCCAAACCACTAATCATTTTAGTTGCCCTTCTCTGAACCTTTTCTAATGCCAGTATATCTTTTTTTAAATGAGGAGATCACATCTGTATACAGTATTCAAGATGTGGGCATACCATGGATTTATATAAGGGCAATAAGATATTCTCCATCTTTTTCTCTATACCTTTTTTAATGATTCCTAACATCCTGTATGCGTTTTTGACTGCCGCTGCACACTCTGTGGATGTCTTCAGAGAACTATCTATGATGATGCCAAGATCTCTTTCCTGGTTAGTTGTAGCTAAATTAGCCCCCATCATATTGTATGTATAGTTGGGGTTATTTTTTCCAATGTGCATTACTTTACATTTATCCACATTAAATTTCATTTGCTATTTTGTTGCCCAATCACTTAGTTTTGTGAGATCTTTTTGAAGTTCTTCACAGTCTGCTTTGGTCTTAACTATCTTGAGCAGTTTAGTATCATCTGCAAACTTTGCTACCTCACTGTTTACCCTTTTCTTCAGATCATTTATGAATAAATTGAACAGGATTGGTCCTAGGACTGACCCTTGGGGAACACCACTAGTTACCCCTCTCCATTCTGAAAATGTACCATTTATTCCTACCCTTTGTTTCCTGTCTTTTAACCAGTTCGCAATCCATGAAAGGACCTTCCCTTTTATCCCATGACAACTTAATTTATGTAAGAACCTTTGGTGAGGGACCTTGTCAAAGGCTTTCTGCAAATCTAAGTACACTGTGTCCACTGGATCCTTCTTGTCCACATGTTTGTTGACCCCTTCAAAGAACTCTAATAGATTAGTAAAACATGATTTCCCTTTACAGAAACCATGTTGACTTTTGCTCAATTATTTATGTTCTGCTATGTGTCTGACAATTTTATTCTTTACTATTGTTTCAACTAATTTGCCCGGTACTGACGTTAGACTTACCGGTCTGTAATTGCCAGGATCACCTCTAGAGTCCTTTTTAAATATTGGTGTTACTTTAGCTATCTTCCAGTCATTGGGTACAGAAGCCGATTTAAAGGACAGGTTACAAACCATAGTTAATAGTTCCGCAATTTCACATTTGAGTTCTTTCAGAACTCTTGGGTGAATGCCATCTGGTCACAGTGACTTGTTACTGTTAAGTTTATCAATTAATTCCAAAACCTCCTCTAATGACATTTCAATCTGTGACAATTCCTCATATTTGTCACCTACAAAGGACAGCTCAGGTTTGGGAATCTCCCTAACATCCTCAGCTGTGAAGACTGAAGCAAAGAATTCATTTAGTTTCTCCGCAATGACTTTATCGTCTTTAGGATCCTGTGGCACCTTATAGACTAACAGACGTTTTGCAGCATGAGCTTTCGTGGGTGCTTGCATCCGAAGAAGTGGGTATTCACCCACGAAATCTCATGCTGCAAAACGTCTGTTAGTCTATAAGGTGCCACAGGATTCTTTGCTGCTTCTACAGAACCAGACTAACACGGCTACCCCTCTGATACTATCGTCTTTAAGCGCTCCTTTTATATTTCGATCATCCAGGGGCCCCACTGGTTGTTTAGCAGGCTTCCTGCTTCTGATGTACTTAAAAAACATTTTGTTACTACCTTTGGAGTTTTGGGCTAGCTGTTCTTCAAACTCCTTTTTGGCTTTTCTTATTACATTTTTACACTTGGCAGTGTTTATGCTCCTTTCTATTTACCTCACTAGGATTTGACTTCCACTTTTTAAAAGGATCAGGCAAATGGCATCAAAGAGCCAGGCACTAGTTCCTTCTGTGCAGATATGCACTGAGGAAAGAGCTAGGAGTGTGAAGTGGGCACATGGAGTGGCTGGAATCTCTCTGCTTGCAATCTGTGAATATAAAGGAGCTATTCTGCCTGCATGTGTTTTCCAACATGGCAGCATCTTTAAAAAACACCTTTAGCTGCTTCATAAGAAGGTGCAAAAGAAACCAGCAGTAGCCAGTAGAAAGATAATCTCTCCCTCCACCCCACCTGGTGAGTTTCCTCCTGACCCTGAATAATCAGAGATTGAGTTATCCCCAGTGATGAGCTGCAAAAATATTAACAGGTTCCCTCCTCACTGCATGAGGGGGTCGTGGCCGCCCACCCGCCCCGGGCCTCCTGCCCCATCCAACCCCCCATGTTCTTTGATGCCCCCCCCGGGACCCCTGCCCCATCCACCCCCCTTCCCTGACCTCTGACTACCCCCTGCTGCCCCATCCAACCCCTCCTCTCATTCCTGATTGCCCCCCAAGACCCCTGCCCCATCCAACCACCCCTTCTCCCTGTCCCCTGACCGCCCCTGGAATCCCTGTCCCTGACTGCCCCCCGCCACCCCATCCAACCCCTGCTCCTTCCTGACTGCCCCCCCAGGACCCTTGCCCCCATTCAATCCCCCTGTTCCCTGCCCTCTGACCGCCCTACCCCCCCACACGACCCTCCAAATTCCCCTGCCCTCTTCCAACACCCCCTCCCTGCTCCCTGCCCCCTTACCGCGCTGCCTGGAGCCGCTCCGCCGGGACCAGCACCAGCACCGGCGCCATGGGGCCAGAGCCACAACTGCGGGGCCGGGACCAGCACCGGTGCCGCGGGGCCCGAGCTGGGCCAGAGCCGCAACCGCGGGGGCCGGGACCAGCACCGGCGCCGCGGGGGCCGGGCTGGAGCCGTGGGGCCGAAGCTGGGGCCGGGACCAGGCTGGGGCTGGGGGTGCTTGGCCGGGGGGTGCCAGGCTGGAGGGAGCCACGCTCCAGGACCAGGACCTGTGCTGGAGGGAGCTGCTGAGCCAGCCGCACCTCCCCTCCCCCCCGCGCCCCAGCTTACCTGCCTGCCTGCTGCTTGTTCAGGCTTCCCACGAACATCTGATTCATGGGAAGCAGGGGAGGGAGAGGAGAAGGGGGCGGAGCATTCAGGAGAGGAAGGGGAAGTGAGCTTGGGCCAGAGCTTTTGTTAAATAAAGCCCTTATAGAACCAGTTGTCCTGGAACAACCGGTTCTAAAAGGCCTTCTAAATTTAACAACCGGTTCCTGCAAACCGGTGCGAACCGGCTCAAGCTCACCACTGGTTATCCCATGAAGTATGAGGATGTATTATGTTGATTATAAAAATCCTGGATATTGTTGTTACCTTTATGAATGTCTAACCCTGCTAGCCTCTTGGCCTCAATCATCTTATGTGACAAATGGGTTTCACAGGCTAATTGTGCATTGGGTGAAAAATTATTTCCTTTTATTAGTTTAAAATTTGCCATATCTCGATTTTCAATGAATGTCCCCTTGTTCTTGTGCTATAAGAGAGAGTGAAGAAAAGTTCCTGACCTATCTCAAAATGCCTCTGATTTTGAGGCATTCATTATTTTGTATACTTTTATGCTCCATTTTATTTCTTTCCTTTCTTAGATAAAAAGTCTCAGACTTTCTTTATATGCAAGTTTTTGCATATCCTTAATCATGTTCATAGGGTTCACCTGAAAAGCATG
This sequence comes from Mauremys mutica, assembly GCF_020497125.1. Classification (NCBI taxonomy): domain Eukaryota; kingdom Metazoa; phylum Chordata; order Testudines; family Geoemydidae; genus Mauremys; species Mauremys mutica. The sequence continues at coordinate 40,371,617 of NC_059078.1, forward strand.
TTTATAATGCATGGTCCTTAATACTTGTCAAGGCTAACAAGAGACTTTAATAAGATGGACAAGCCTCTGCATTAGTGGTGTTTGGGGGAGAATGGAATTAGGAAAGACATCTGCATTCTTTGTGCTGTATCTGTTCCATCAGCTAATTTAGAGTGATTTTTAATCCTGACTGCTTGATAGCTGCCAGGAGACTCCTCTGCAATCAAGAATTCCTTTTGAGAACATTCAAGAACTTATTTTATGTGCTGTAAAGTTCTCATGAAGAACTCCACACTTCAGAGGCTGCACGATTTTCTGAGACGCTTGCATTTAAGGGCAATTGAAAAGGTATTGTTCAAAAATTAATTCCTCTTTATCAGTTGCCAGAATATAAGGCTAAAAGATGGCTTTGGTAGAGAGCTGTTTCAGCTATAGTTCAGTTCCTTGATAAAGTGCTGGGTAAAAATATTTCTCTTTCACCAGTGAAAATGAACACACATAACAGAGAGGCTTTACTGGGAGAGGCAGAAGAGTACTTTACGGCTGGAGGTATATTTCATTCTTTGATATCCTGTTGTGGAATAAAGGAAGTTAGTGCAGTTTGGGTAATTTGTCAAAATTGGCATGTTCCAGAATAATGTGTTGATTTGAAAATTTCATTTTAAAATCATCAAAACAATTTGAAATGGTTTTGAGTTTCTTCTGCATTCCCAATCCTATAATTCTTCTGTGAAGGAAACCCTTTGATTTCACATTGTCCATGGCATATTATCAGCAAAATCAATAGGTCATTAATAAGAAGTTTAAGCACATTTTACACTGATGCCAAAAGCTAACTGGTACTTGTAGAGTACAAGATACAATACTGTAAACTGAAAAGTCATCACTTACTAACAGTTACTACACAGCAGTTGTGTATCTCAGGGATGCCACAATATTTAGTTATACTTAGAATAAGAAATAACTATGCTGTCTCACATAGCACTGCTGATAAATGTTGAAATGTTAATGGCACCCACTCTGTGAGCCTGAACTTGCTTTCCCATTCTGCTAAGAGATTTCCATAAAGTCCAGTGCTAGTTTTGATATGTAAAGGAAACAGGATCAAGCTTTAAGACTATGCAGTCTAGTTTCATAATAAATACAAGACTTCAATAGGGCTATGCAGAGGGGTCTGCCTATGTGTTGTAACTTGCAGGACTGGGAAGTTGTTATCAATCCAGACATAGGTGGGGGTTAAAATTGTGAAATAATAGAGAATGAAATAAAAGCAGAGTCATGTATTTTTTTTATCATGATCAAACATCAGTTTCTTAAAATGTTTGCCTGATTGGAGACTCATGTAGTGTAATCTTCTCATAGTAACTTTGTTCATGATTTCTGTACTTGAATTTATACTGTAAGAAACACAAACAAAAAGTAATAATCAAATGTTCTTTAGCTGACAAAATGACAGCATTATAATTGCACCAGAAGATGCTGTTGTGGTATTTTTCAGAGCATGAATGGATAGAGTACTTAGACCAGCCTTTGGTGCAAGGAGACATATTTAGCTATGTTATCTAATCAATGGGACCTCCCACAGAGCAACATTCCTAGAAGATGACTGACAGTGTTTAACAAACACAAGCTTCTCCTGCTGTTTTCTTTGGCAGAATTACAATTGCTCTTTTTAGAGCCAGTATTTTGCACATTATGAATACAGTGGAGTATGTATAACCACTTCTAATACATAAAGTTAGGAGCCAGTTTTCTAGTAGCTTTCCAACAAAAAGCCCCATAGGAAGTCCTATTGTATGCTGTTGTTGCTCTCAACTAGTAAACAGATATTTTCTTCCAAGTGATAATGCACAGGAAGAAAGGGAATGAATTCCATTTCAGTAAGAATAGTAATGTCTATATTTTCAGAAGTCACCAACAATTTTGGGTGCCTCTGATTTTGAGTGCCCAACCCGAGTCACCCAAAAAGGGGCCTGATTTTTTTTTTGACTGTAGGTGCACATCACTTGCTGAAAATCAAGCCCCTTTCAGATGTCTCTAGTTGAGCACCCATAAACTGAGACACCCAAAATCATGAGTGATTTTTTTGAAATATAGGCCATTTCTCTTGTATTTATAACAGTGTAACCCACAGTAGAATGTGTGTTACAGGTCCCCCTCTGTACTTGATACACGAAGGATGAGTCTTTACAACGCCCATCACCCTAGCCTTGGCTTTTTAGCTTAGCTGTACAGCTCATGCTTTTAGGTCTGTAGATCCCCAACTCAGTTACCAGTGTGCCATGTAAGAGGGCAGCCATCACAATAGCACTAATTAAAGGTCTGCATGTGTGACCTTTATTCACATTGAGTGGCACTCAGCGGAGTGTGTGACTACTTTTGTGAGTAACAACTACTCAGCATGAATATGGATTCAAGGATGAGGCCTGGGTTGCTTTTAGCCCAGGCTGGCATTTTTAAAGGGTCTGAAGAGAGTTCAGTGCCCAATTGCTGCTCCTGCTTTCATTACAAACATGAAGGCCCCTATTCAGCACTGAAGCATGTTAATTTACCTTGGCAATACTTTGACTTCATTGGGATTTAAGCTTGTACTTAATTGATTTACTGATTGGGGATGGGGTTACCCGTCTGCTTAAAGCTAAACACATTGCTAAGTATTGTGCTGAACTGGGGCCTTGTACAACAACTTGCATCAATAGATTCCAATATGCTTCAACAATTGTGCTTACAGTGAGTGTCACATTACTGTGCAAGAAGTCCCATTGGTATCAGGCATTGCCCCTAGATAAGAAGTGCATTCATCTCTTTTGGTAAAAGGTGGCACAGCACAGTGATGCTACACATCAAATTAAGAAAGGGAAGGATCTAGTTCAGTGGTTCCCAAACTAGGGTTCGTGAACCCCTGGGGGTTCATGAACTGTTACAGGGGGCTGTCGGGGAAAAAAGATCCCTAATGGCAGACAGAGCTGTCCCTAGAGACCACAGGCAGCAAGGGTCCAGCAGCCCGGAGTCCCTGGACTTCCAAGAGCTAAGCATCAAAGCAAGCAGATCTGTCACACTGAGGAGATTTAAACTTCAAGACTCCTTGTAAGAAATGGAAAGGGGAGTGGATATTTTTTTCTGTTTTTAAAATTAAATAGGCAGCTAGTGTTTTTAAAATTATTATGAACAAATTTAAGCTTTGTTGCAATGTGCGTTATTTGCCTGGACTGCTCAGGGCCTGAATGCTTGTGTAGGAGGAACTCTTTGAGTTGGCTTCTTAAATATCTTCATGCTGTTTCACATCTGATACTCCTTGGTGAAACATAGGAGCCTTGTCTTATAACAGGCTTATTCAAAGTGATACAAGCTAAGAAAGTGAGATCTTGGAAGAGTGTTGCCATTTTCATAATGTAATAAAAATACTGTAATGATAAACAATAATAATAAATAGTGTGTAATAAGCATGTTATAAAACACATTTTATATTTCCAAGATCACTGCTTTTTATAATTTATACTCAGGTAAAGGAGAAAATTCCTGGAAATATTCATTTTTAGGAGGGGGTTTGCGAGACTTGACATTTTAGTGAAAGGGGTTCACAGGTTGCTAAAGTCTGGGAACCACTGATCTAGTTGAAGTCATAGGAAAAACATACATAGGCAGAATGGAATTACCTCAGTTGGAATTTCACCAAAACTGGGGATTAGCGCCCCCTTGGATGAGACTTTCAAAGATTATTGCGCCATTGACACAAATGGGAGCTGTGTGGTTAAAATCTCCTAATCTGCTTTGAAAACCTTGATTTTAGTATATTCATTCATAACAGAGTGGTTGAATTCCTGCTTTAAATGCAAAACTCAGATCAACCTTAACTCAGTTGGTGCCTCTTAACAAACACAGTTAGAATGGCAGTGAATGTGTGATATACATGGGAGTAATGGGATGTTGTTTTATTTTAAAGGCATTGGTGTAGGGTTTTATATATTAGGTTTGAATGGAAAGTTGGTTTCACAGTTAATTTGTATCTCTTAAATTGAAACATTAAGCATCCTGATTAAATTTACACAGTGGATTATTGAGTTTATTCCACAATTTACACTCTCAGTTTGTAGTCTTGAGGTACAAAAAATCATTACTTCTCAGCAGAGTGCTCTGGGAGATTGTCTGCCATGTGATGTTGGACAAGTGAAGAAAATAACCACCAGAGCAACTCCTACAGAAAAATTAAATGATTGCTGGATCCATGGGAGACCAATCCCTATAGATGCTGAGCACCTGAGACATGCTGAGTGCATCCCTCTCCCTTCCCACTGCAGGTCAAACGTTGAAGCCCATTGGGACTCTTTTCAGATGACAGGTGTGTGTAGGTCAATGGGAGCTCCTTGAGTAAGGTCCTGTAGCCTAGGTGGTTATTTTGCTTGCTTGCCTTTATCTCTTATGGCTTTGACTGTTTGTTTTATGGTAATAGGTTTATAGATTTACATTAAAGTAGTTTGGCTGTAATGCAAGAGACCTACAGGCCATATCCTTTTTGTTAAGCTAAGGCAGGGGTCGGCAACCTTTCAGAAGTGGTGTGCCGAGTCTTCATTTATTCACTCTAATTTAAGGTTCCGCGTGCCAGTAATACTTTTTAATGTTTTTAGAAGGTCTCTTTCTATAAGTCTATGATATATAACTAAACTATTGTTGTATGTAAAGTAAATAAGGTTTTTAAAATGTTTAAGAAGCTTCATTTAAAAATTAAAATGCAGAACTGCCCGGAACAGTGGCCAGGACCCAGGCAGTGTGAGTGCCACTGAAAATCAGCTTGTGTGCCGCCTTCGGCACGTGTGCCATAGGTTGCCTACCCCTGAGCTAAGGCAAAGTTAGCATACGTATGTCTGGGACCTTTCACCTAGATAGGTAGTGATAAGTTAAAGCATAAGGTCCATATATGGCAGCAACCTTTAACTTGGATAGATAAAGGATGCATTGAAGCAGGGTGGCATAGGGGCTTTCCAAAGTTCCTGCCCTCTGTTAACAGGTACACCACAAGGAAAGAACCGAAAGAACCAGGAGAACAAAAATAACAAATGTGTGAATGATCTAATGTCATTAATATGTATGTATATGTCATCAGTATGTACAAACATACCAGCCTATGGAATAAGTGTATCCCAACATTTTGGTGGCTGAGGAAACTAAAATTGGATATAGAAGGAGGGCTTAAGCACTCATGCCCTATAAGAGGGGTGACACACTGTGCCACAACTCACCTTTTATTTTATTTTATCTAATCTAATCTAATCAAGAGTCTGTGCATCTAGAAATCTAAGATTCAAGCGTCTTTCTTAGTTTATTCGTCTTTTAGTTTAATTTTAAATTTTAAGTCAGTTAAGTGAAATTCTAAGCCAGCTTCCATAGCTCTTAGCTCTAGCTTCTTCTAAGCTCTGCACCTGCCACTCAAGAATTGAGGAACCTGAGGCGAGGCTGGTCCTTGATCTCTTATAACCAGGCCATCAAGGAAGGGTGTGAGTATATTAATTAAAATATTTATAGTATATAATATCATATGTATCTTTAAAATAATAGTATTGCATTTGTAACTCTGATTATTTTAGCATTTTATTACTATTTAATTATAATTCCTTTTTATCGCAATAAAAGTTTTTAAGACTATATTGGTCTCAGTTTGAGTGTCCTGTCATACCCCCAAGGGTCATGTGCATATTCTGTGTAACCTGATTCTGGGACAAGACCTTAGTATCTTCTGATCAAGTTGATTGGTGAGCCTTTAACCCATACTATCCAAATTAATAATATTAACCTCCTAAGTCAGGCAACAGTCCAATGCAGTGGTTTGTGTTTAAGGTTTTTATCATCAATTTTTCTTCATATACTTGAAGCTAATACTACTTTGTGCTAGGGTCAAATCTAGTGAGCTAAGTGGTACTGGATAAATTGTTTACATACTTGGAGTTGTAAACAAGTGGCAAAGATTTGGAATTAACAACTTTATGTTCGAGATGAGATTCTATGGGAAAGACGGGACAAAACTGCCTCACTCGTTATCTGGCAACTAACAAGGACAATAAGTTCAAACTTAAGTAGCATCTAACACTGATGAGCTTCCATTTTGAGAGAGAATGATTGAATTCAAATTAGTCTCCTTTTATTGTAAAACAGCTGTGGAGGGGGAAGGTAATCCACCTGCTCTGCCTTTACAGCTTTCAGTAAAGTTATGACTGCATGACACCTGCACAAATGTGGAAACCAGAGGTTAGCATGTCTTGTAAGGACAGTCTAGCTGAACTCTTTACTGTTGCTGAAGGCAGAGTTGGATGAACAGTTCACAGGGAACAATCGGAATTGTTGAACTTAACTCTTTCTCCCTGTCTGTGATCTGTGATGCTACACAAAGGACTGTCTTTTGCCTCTAGGTGTTGTTGTGATACAAACAACAGGAAGTAGTAAGAAACACTGCAGGGATGGACACAAACATTTGTGGAATGTGAAGTGATGGGAATGTTAGTATATGGATCATTAATTGAGCTTCAGCAAAATCATACATGGTCTTTTGTTAAGGTTCACCGGAATGTTGTCACGCCTCATTAAAGGAATATCTACCAAATTGTTCTGAACTCTCTCCACTAAGACTAAGCTGACATCATTAATCTCATGTCATTGAAGACATGAGCTGATCCTGAGTCATAAAGCTAGAGGTTGAAAGCCACCGAGCTCTCAAGCATATGCATTTATTAGTGATTTTTAAGAAAACTGAATTCTCCTCCTTCTTTGCCTTCCATTGTTTGCATCAGTCACTAAAAAAATGTATGTGGTGTGTTTGAAGACTTAGCCAGTTTTGGCATTTGTACTTACAGTGACAAAATGCTAGTCTATGCAGAGCACTGGAGGAACATTGTTCTGACAGCCCATTGAGTTGTATATCTCCAAACTTCCTGGTTAATGTACCATGGAGCATGTTCCACCCCTACCCCTCCTGACCCCTCCCTCCCCTCTTGTGCTGATGACACTGTTCTCTGAAGCACGATTTGTCATGGAACATGCCAAAGAAACACGGCTTTCAGCTGGAAGCATCCCAGCACCCCTGTCTGAAATGCTTTCAGCTGCAAACAACAGGGGAAGTATCTTCCCTTATGTTTATTTCACAATACTCCTCACCAGGAGAAATCTGGGTACAGCAGCACATTATTACATTTAATGTAAAAATGGTGGAGATTCTGCTAAAAAGATTTTAGAAAGAAATGCCAGGGAGAAGGCAATAAAAATATCCCAATTAAGCAGCACCACTTGAATGTATAACAATTTGACATCAATACAAGGCTGCAGTTGGTTTTGTTTTAATTTGTGTGCTTATGTTAATGGCACCTTCTAATTAGGGTATCCATTAAACCTCTGTAGAACTAATTTAACAGGGAAACTTTTCAATTAAATGTATTCAAATTGGGCAGCAATAAACCTGATTTTTTTTTTGCACCAAGTAATGCCAAGCCCATTATGTTCCGTTGCACAGGATTGTACAGCTTCATTGTGTATGATAAACAGGTTATATAAAGCTGAGCAGAGTAGTAACATGCATTGATAATGTATTTTTTAAGCTTAATAAAAGCTTCTGAGGAAGCAAATGTTGCCATACAAGCACAAAAGTGTATGGAATTCAGGCATCGAAATGCAAGTAATGTGGAGAATGTAAAGATCTAAAATGAGAGGTTATTGCTTGAGTGTTACTATATTCTTAGGAATCTGTTGTTCTTTTGTTTTTGGTTTGTTTTATTACCATTTTATAAGAAATACTTCTAAATTCTGGGAAATGGAGCCCATAAAAAAGGAAGGTTTGAAAGCACAACAGCAATGTAGTCATAATATCATTTCTGAAAATGAAGACTTATTTCAGACCATTCAGGAAAATACATTTTAATTTTTTTGTATATGTCAAAAATGCATCTTTATGGCAGGAACCTGCATCAAAATTAAGCACATAATTGATGAGAATGAGTGTTTTTCTTTACTGGTACTCTCCCCTCCCCATCGGCACTTGTAGAATGGGTCCGGTCATAACGTCCATGGGACTTTGCATGTGCTTAGTTATACAGATGCTTAATTTTGCTTTTCTAGGTGAAAGCCATGACACTTGGCCACTTGCAGGACTGAGGCCATGAACGTGTCTAAGATACAAGAGTGGTAGAAATTTTAAAACATCTTAAGTTGATACTGAGCCATTCGGTTCATAAAAATCATGTAATCTATCATTGTCTGACACAGCACAGCACACATTCTACGATTCAACTTGTGTCATTTTGTTTTCACTTTCTTTAAAAAGTCCTTTCATTTAATTTTTTTAGTTTATGTCAAAACAAAATGACCTTTTTTGTTTCATTTCAAAAAGCCTATTTGAAATAAAAACTTTTAGTTCAACATTTCTTGATGTAAATTTGAAAATTTTCACTGGAATTGACACTTTCTCATCAAAAACCAAACCAAACAGATTAAATGAAGCTATACTTTTTGGCAAGAAAACTTTCCAGATGAAAAATTTTAATCAGTTCTAGTATTCTCTACTATTAGTTTGCCTGGCCCTAGAAGGGATTAATTAAATCAAGGTAATTAGCCTACATCACAATGGGTTTAAGTAACCCGGTGTGGAAAAGCAAGCAAATGAGGTTGTCCTTTCAGTCATACCATTTTCCTGGTCAGTAATCTCCGGCTGGTATTTAGCAAGCCTTTTCAGTTTATAATAATATAATGTAATGGCTTGTGACTACATATATTTTTATTTTCTAAAAGATGAAACATGTCAGGCTTGTTCATATGCACATGGCAGCCCTCATTACCTGAAGTAGTGCAGACACACTTTTAGTTCACTTCCTGTTTTTTTTATATTTGCCATGAGTTATATCCCCAATATTATATGTCTGTGATTGGATAACTGTTGTGTTATCCGTGAACATAAATTTGCCAGTTGAGGCCCAACTGTTGTACTAAGCTCCAAACTGCTGCTCATAGAAAAATGAAAAAAAAATCATGAACATTTTGATTTTTTTCCCCAAAATATGAAAAACAAGTTATCTAATTGTTTTTGAATAAAAGTTTCAGTTTTTTTTAAAGCATCTTATCAGCTTAGCTGTATGGTGGGATTAAAAAAAAATCAAGATTTCCAAAAGTCAAATGTCTCATTTGAAAAATTGAAAAATCTTGATTAGAAATTTGTAAAGTTTACAGCATTTCAGAACAATTTTTTTGTGAAAAATGTCAATAAAGGGCATTTTCGATTAAATATTTTTTGTTAAAAATTAATCAGCTCTAGTACAAACTACAGATATTTTGCATACAGGTTATGGATGAGATCTCTCTTAACTGGACTTAGAAATCTACTAGTTGTGTATTGATTTACCAGTCCCCTCTCTTCCAAGGTATGTTAAATTTGTTATACCAGCTATCTCTGGTAGAGTGTTTTTTTTCTCCCCCCAGCTTATTTGGGTAGCTAAAAGTTGCAAGTTCTAGTCCTGATGTTACCTGTATTCATATTACTGAAGTAGGCTGTCCTAGTTGTACATGTGACCAAAGATTGTGATGGCTCTGAATCAGCAAGGTACATAAACCCATGCCTAAACTTAAGTACTTCAGTTGTCCTACTGAAGTATAATATAGCAATGAAAAGTATTGTGCTAATTGAAAATTCTGTGTAGTAATTTATATTGATGGAGCTATTTATTGTGACCTTTCTCCTCTTTCTCCTTTATTCCTCATTTTTAATAAGGACTATGTGTGTATTAACCATTTCCAGTTAGAAGCAGTCAGTGCCAATATTTTGTTTTCACATAGCCATTCATTTGATCAGAATTAGAAATAGTAAAGTGGTTTTTTTGTTTTGTTTTGTTTTTACATGCAACTCTTGTAATACAAAATCACCTCTGGCTGGAATACAGCCAGTGTGTTTAGATAAAGTACTAATTTAATTTTGTTTTTTTCCATGCCATTAACTATCAAAAAGAATATCCATGTGTTTCAGGTTTTCCATTGTTTTGAGTATGTAAATATATGAGCATTTTTTGCTCTCAGTTGTTTACTTGGTGTGTACAGGAGATTTTATCTGAGCAGATACATGTATTCATGGGCTACCCTGGACTTTGATCTTGTTGGACAGATGAAATACTTTCATACCTGTTTTGTTTTATTTATTTATATTGTTTTGCCTTTTTTCAGTGCTATAAAAATGAGCTAACCATGAGATATTTACTCTAGATCCTCATTCCTTTACATCAGAAATACCATCTTTTCCCAAGGGATTTAGCTGAACATACAATGTTTTCATTATCTGAACTCTAGCCTTCAGTTACAAGCATCATCTCTATATAAATTACCTTTAAAAAGAAACAGTTTATCCTTTATACAAATCATCCAGTTTCCACAAGCCCCTTTATCACAAAACTACATTATGCTTGATGGAAGTGCTAGTAAAACAGCCATCAGCACAGCCTGCCTTGTCACCACTTCACTAACAGTTTAATGGACTTACTATAACTTAGGCATGCATCCGATGAAGTGAGCTGTAGCCCACGCAAGCTTATGCTACAATAAATATGTTAGTCTCTAAGGTGCCACAAGTACTCTTGTTCTTTTTGCGGATACAGACTAACACGACTACTACTCTGAAACCTATAATTTAGGAGGCGTCTCTTATTTTCAGTCAGCTACATGATAGCTTTGCTACAGCCCCTGGTGTCAGGGAGCACATGGATGTACCAGCACGGGGAAGTGGGCCTCTTAGGTTTGTCCACACAGTAAAACTCTGCACAGGCTGGCCTACCGATCTAGCTTGAGTCCAGCCAGCGCGGCTAACAGTAGCAATGAAGATAGCACAGTGTGGGCTTCTGGGCAGGTAGTACAAGCCTGGCACAGATGCTGGGTATACACTCAGCTTGCTAGCCTGCTCTGAATTGTCTTTGCTTCTATTGTTGCCCAAAGTAGCTGGATTCAAGCTAGCTCAAGTAGTTAGATCCTGCAGAACTTTTGCAATGTAGACATATAGGGTATGTCTACATTGCATACTAAGGCTGAACTCTGACTCTGGTCTGAGCCTAAGCCTGCTTCTGTCTACCTGCAGATCAGTCTGGCTTGGGTAAGAAAGCACTCAGGACCTAGATCCCAGAACCCTGCTTGAGGAGGTGGATCAGAGCCTGTCATTTTGCAGTGTGGACACAGCTCAAGCTACAGACCTGAGTCAGAAATATGGATGTATTCACATGGCTGAGAGACCCAGGCCCAGCAATTGTAAACCCAGGTTTACAGTGCAGTGTGGACGCTCAAGAACTGGTTTGGAAACATTGAGTCTACAAGCCCCAAGTCCCATAGAACCGGGTTTAGTGAACAGTAATCACATGCCCAAGAGGCCCCAGTTCAGCGGTCCATCCCTATTCAAAGCCCATAAGCACATCTTTAACTTTAGGCATATGCTTAAGTCATATTGACTTTGATGGAACATAACCATGTGCTTTAATGCTCTGCTAAATTGCAGCCCAAGGATGCCAAATTCTTAAAGCAACGGGGAAAGGTGTCATTAGACAATGATTTTGTTCAGTCAGGCTAAGCCTGACTCCTAAAGGTCACAGCTCACATCTGATTATAGTGATGCAAGGCAATGGACCTAATTAATTACTGTGCCAATCTTCTGTCTTTGATGGAATTAAGCTTTGGATTAATTTAATCTAATTGGTTTGGGAGGGTTTATCCTTAGCTGGGTTTCTACCCAAATTCATTTAAAAGAAATCCAGATTTTAATTTAAGGACCCTGAAGCAGACATTGACAACTAGAGCTTCGTGATCCTTTAAGTACCAGCACAGTTCAGTTTGTTGGAAAGTGGCAGTGATTGTCCTTTGTATGCTAAAGATAAGAGTTTGTGCAAAGATATCATTCATTGCTAATATACAACAATTGGTAAAGAGCGAATTTAAAATGCTGTGCTCTGTCATTTTCAGAGCAAAGTTACTGTTTCCTTCAGTGTAAATTGGTGTTTCTTCCACAATGTTTTGATTAATTATGTTGGTCACTCATTCAAGGAAACATTTTTGACACAGCGCAGTGAACTGAAATGACCTGGAAATAATTTCCTAACAGAACCTGACACTTCTGTTTATCTCTAGATAGATATTTATTGTCTTGCTCAGAGAAGATTTTTGGCAAAATACTACTGAGTTGCTCTCAGGGCAGCTGCATACCATCACCTGCAATACCAGATGGCATTAAACATGCCAAGACATTTAATGACTTTCTGCATCAGAAGTTCTGTAAAGATTCAGAGGCTGCTTGTTGTCTTGATGCTTGGAAACATACAGTGGCACCAACAAAAAATGCAGCATCTTTTCAGGAATCAGCTGTGGCAGCATCCGACTCCTCCGCACAAATTGGTTGGACTAAGTATTTTCCCCTTCCCTGTAATATAAAACCAGTGCTGAGCACAGATGGAAGCAGCTCATTGCTGTTATGTGTATATTGTCTCTAAAGAGCTGTGATGGTAAAACCTCATATAATCAAGAAACTGGGGTTAATAAGGGTGGGATCCTATATCTGAGGCACTCAGCATATCGCAATATCAGACACCATAATATAGGGAGAGGAGTGGAAACACTGTCTTGTTCACATGTACATGGTCTCTTCTTTGTTCTCCATGGACTGCTGTAATTGGCATAGAAGTTTAGGTAAGTTGTGATGGTATAAGAATTGTGCTTATTGCAAAGGCTTTTGAAAATCCTTTTTGGAAAATAAAACCAACCCCCCAGACCTTTCGAATTCACCTCTATTTAGCTTTTTTAGACTTCATTGCTTTGCATTACAGTCCTTGTGTTGTACAGAAATTGTGCTTCTGCAATGTAATAAACATGCCAATCAGTTGATTGAGTTTTTATATGTACAGGTTGGGTATTACCTGATTTGCTCAAGTGTTGTTTGTGTAGAGAAAATTCCAGGCCCAAATATAAAGATTGTTTTTGTAAAATTTAGCCCTTTTCTATGCAGTGTTGCTTTAAAATGTCAAAAATGGAGTACTCCAGTTTTTATTCTATCCAAAGACAGATGATTAAGATATTGCATTATGACTAAAGCACCATTGCTGGCAAAACAAATTAATTTCTAGTTCTTGTGACACTTCCTCATCTGTCCTGCCTTCTCTAAGGCAGTTTTGGCCACATTTAGCACCATCAAGTACTTATGACTCACAAATAATTCACCAGATTACTTCAGCCTTAACGATCAAAATAAGCATAAAGATCTTCTATTAACCCTAATATCGACCACTTAAGAGCTTGAAAAAATGACACCTGCTAGATTGAAAAATAGTATAAAATCTGTTTTATTATTATACTATCATGAATTTTCAAACCCCGCTCCTGGAAATTAAGAGATGCTGTTTGTATAAGTATATTTTTCAGAGTGTTTTACCAGTACGCTCAGCAATAGTTCTTTATTTTCTATAGAGAAGACCGATAATCAAGGATGCTATTGAGATACCAATACACATATTTCTCTTGTAAAAACTGAGTTGTTTATGTCAGCAAATGGGGTGCTCGGTTGGGAACAGTACAAACAATGATCTCCAGCATAAAAGTGTAAGTCTGGAAATGACCTCACCTTCCTGAAAATATCATAAAAAAATAAACTTGCATAGTGGACCCAAAAAGTGAGTTTTACATCACTTGGAAAAAAAAGAAAAGAAAAGAAAAATCAGGCTAGCAAAAAAAGCTTCATCCAGATATATTTTCACCAGTGAGATGTAACATGCAAATTGATTGAAATTGTTTTCTGAGGAATAAGACTAACAGACATCTGTAGAGTGATACTTTAAACTATTTGGACCAAATTGCCACCCTCATTTCACCTGCTCTGTCATGTTGATGCCTCCTCAAATCTCTTCCCTCCTATAACCTGCGCTCCTCCCTGCAAGTCCCATGCAGGTTACTACATTGGCCTTATGCCTCTACACAGAGCAATGACCCTTTCCTTGAAGCCATTCTGGGGTTACATAGATACACTCTCAGTTATAGTCTAACAGGTATATTCCCAAAATATCATTTTTAAAAGCAATATTAAAAACATTGTCCAGGTCTTGAAGCTACTCCGACTTGTACCAACTGAGGATCTGTCCTGTTATCTAAATTGCATACTCTTCCTGGTATCTAGGGAAACCCCTTTTAATTTACTCAGGTATCTGTTATGGTTGGCACCAGAATAAATCTGGAACTCTCAAGCCTCCAAACACTGAAATCAGAATTCACAGTTATATTCCAAGACAAAAAGTATGTTAAAATGGAGTTAAGGTTGGGAGTACATATCACGAACTTAAGCGTGAAAAAGCATTACAGGGATATTATAGTTAACCCAAACTCCAGGCATTCCAAACCCAGGAAATTTAGAATTAATGTTACTCTTAAAAGAAATCCAAACTTCTTAAGGTACCCAAACAACCTTAACACTGCCCTATAGTGACTCCCTTCCATACCCATATCATTATCATAAGGACATTGTAGTGTTTGTGGTCCCAGATGAGCTGTAACATAGATCTTTAAAATATAGTTTTCCCTCATGATGTCACTAACTACCCAGGTGATTTTAGATCTGGGAAAAGAAAGAATTAAGAAATTGAAGGTGGGGGATAAAAACCCAATAAGCTAAGAGTATCTGAGGAATGAGGCTAGGTTATTTCTAGTGCCTTCGGACACACTTACCTTACTGGTCATTTTCCATCTTGAATTTTTTAGTTATTCCTTGAGAAAGGAGGGACAATTATCTTCTAAAATCTCATGGTATGGAAAATGTTTTCTTTGGTACTGTAAGACCTTTATCTAGTGTAAATGGGTGCAGTTCCAAACTTAACTCAATGCTGCTCCACTGATTTCCACGGACTCCGGATCTAGCCCATAGCAATAAGAAGTTTACCGCAGGCCCTCTGGAGCTCTTCATGCTTTGAGTAGACTTGGCTCAAACTCTAGATCTTACCTTGCCATTATCACTGACCAGCGGAGCACCCTTGTGAAACTCTAACTCTTAGGGCCAAATTCAACCATACTCTTTTAGTCTCATTTTGTTATATGTTTAATTAGGAAACAAAGGGCCAGGACATGCTTGGCAACCTTCAAGCTGTTCTGAGGTAATATGCCACTGAATGTGCATCATCCAGGCAATGCCCTAATTAGGTCCAGGACAGCGGATTTTCAAAGGGAAGCTAGGAAAATGAGGAAACAAATCAGTTTTTCAGTCATAATGTGAGCAGGAGTTACAATACACTGCACATGCTCCCCTTCCCTGCAAGGAGCATTCTGAGTGATTGACCATTTTGCACCTTAGGAGAGAGTGCGCTTAAAGATTCAACTTGTGTTCTTAATTGATTGACGTCAAGAATTTTGAGTGTTGCCTGCTCATATATTCATGCTGTTCATGGCTAGAGACACAGTGACAAGTCTGACTCCATTTGTGACCAGAGACTTAGGGGAAAATCTCTCCACATCCACAACCAAGAACGGTGTTGGATTAAAAGTAATAATTAATACATTAATTATTTTGGGGAAAATATGGTCCAGTGCAGACCCCGGATTTGGCTTGTATTATTAGAAAGAAATATGTCTCTCAGCCTGCTGAGTTTGTGCTATGTGAAGCAGGCCTGTTAGTTTGCAAGGTCTGTGCTAATTGTAGAAAAACATTCAGAGACAAAGAGTTTGTCCTAAAAGTGATAAGATAACATGTTACAAATGTTTTTTTCTGAATTCGGGAACAAGATTTGTTGTTCTTCCACTTTTACATTCCTATCTTGCTTGTTTTCTTTTCATGTGTGACAAGTGGCATGGATCGATTCATTGGAGTCTGTCATGTCCCAATGATTTGAGAATAGTTATGTTAAGTGAAATAGGGTGTGATTGTAAATGTATGTTTGAATGAGTGATAAAAGGTTGAAGTGCCAGCCTAATAAGTAATAACTACCCAGGAACATTCGGCCGAAGAATGCGCAGAATGGAAATAACCGGATGACCCCATAGGGCAAACCGGAATCCACCCCCAAGGACGGAGGGACCGAAGAACAAAATAACAACAAGCTTGTCACTGCTGTGCCATCTGCATGATGGACTATCATTTTAAATGTGAGAACCGTGATTGATTATCACTTCAAACATGAAAACAGCAGGATGAAGCAAACCCTATAGATTTGAATGAGGATGAATCCCTATAAAGACAGACTCTAAAAACTGAGAACTTTGAGTCTGGTTCTGCAACCACCCTCCAGGAGCATCAGATGCGCATCTGACAATGACTCGGCTCCACCCTCATGTCCAGGCCACCTGGCCAGTAACTTGGCACGAGCAACCTCTAGGCTGGTAACTATAACAACGTAAGGTGTGTGTGTGTGTGTGTGTGTGTGTGTGTGTGTGTGTGTGTAAGTAAAGGATTGTAGTTATAGGAGACTGTATCTTGTTTTTTTCATATCTGAATTTCAACCTTGTATTCACAAAAAATGTGGCTTTTTGCCTTATCCCCTTTACAAGATCCTGTTGGTCTTTATTGGTATAACAATGGCTCTAAAATAGGAGGAGGAAGGATGGGACGATCCTATGATCCCTGCATACACATGGCTGTAGTCCACAGGGTTTCTTTTTGGCCCTGTGCATAGGCGGAATTTGGAAGGCGAAGGTAGCAGGGGCCACTAGGTCCATTGCTGTTGCTCTGCTATTCTTGTGATGGAAAGATGAAAAGATTCCTTCCCTAATGAGTTTCACAGGACTCCAGTTTATATGGACTGGAGACAGTATTCAGGATTTAGTCCTTGATCAGTTTTATCTTCCAGTGTCTCCAGAGCAAGAAACCTTTGTATTTAATAGTGATACTATCTCAATTTTTTACAGTGTAATGTCCTGCATCCACAAGGAGCCCCAAAACAATCTTCAAACCAGTCCTGTAGCTTTTTCACAAACAAAACTCCTACTGATGTGAATGTGACATCTTGCTTGAGTAACAAGTGCGGATGTGACCCCATCGACCAAACTTTCAAAACTAATTTCACCGTGCAAAATATGTTTGTGTTCAACAAACCAACCAGTCTACAGCAGCACTACACAGCTGACCAGGACAGGAAATGAAGAAGAATCCTGTATTCATTTAGTACTTCTGTCTAGCACAGAGAGTGACGTAGAAAATGAGACATTTACTACATGGGATTAATAAAACTCTGGTTTTGTTTGGGTTTTTGTCTATTGCCATCTAGTCTATGGCTGAGAGAGAACACTTCTATAAAATTATGTTGGGAAGTGGTGTGCTGGATTCAGAGCAAATACATTTTCTTTTGATTTTTACAAATTTCTAGCCCAATGTTGGTAACATATAGGAAGTCCTATGTGTGCATCATTATAAGCAATAAAAAGTATGCTGTTTAGAGTTGCTGTGATTTTTAGTTTTCATTATTCAGTGCAATTCATTTAGATTGAATTTCAAAGCACTGATGGCCCTGGGATCATGCAGATAAAACCCCTAGTGTGTCGTCTTCAAACCAAGCCCGTCTGCAATGGCAGTGTGGTGTCTTTGAACATCATTCTGGATATCAATTGGCACTTTGAAAAATAAATTATTTTAATGCTATGCAGTCAAATCTCGATTAAATCCTCTCCATTAAATTAATTTAAAATGCATGACATTTTATTTTAAAAATTGCATTTTAAAATATGAACTGTTTAACTGCCCAAACTCTGTGTGTGTGGGTGGGTGGGTGTGGGTGGTGGGAACACACCACATATGAACTTTACATTCTCTCTGCCCCATCTAAAAAGTATCTTATTTAGGTACTTCTATGGCACCCATTACCATAATATCTGAGAATTCAGATTTTAAAGGTATTTAGGCACCTAAGTCCAGTTGATTTTATTGGACATTAGTGGCAAATTTTAAAAAGTATTTAGGTGTCTGAATGCCTAACAATCTTTAATGTATTTACCCCTGTGAAGAGGACGTTACTCATCCTGTGCAGTAGCTGACGTTCTTTGAGATGAGTGTCCCTGTGGGTGCTCCACTACAGGTGACTTAAAAGCAGTGTATCTCAAGGAGGTAGGGACTTCAGATTTGATGAGAATAGGGTAGATAATACAGCTCTGCCTAATCGTGTATCAGAGAGAGGGCCTTGAGTAAAGGTATAATGCTTAACAAATGTGTGTTCAGAAGACCAAGTGACCGCTTAGTAGACATCCACCAGAGGAACTTTGCGTAGAAAAGCCACGGAGGTAGCCACAGATCTAGTGGAGTGAGTTCTGATGCTGGCAGGAGGCGTAACTTTCTTTATCTGGTAGCACAGTCAGATACACTCAGAAATCCAGTTTGAAAGTGTCTGTGTAGAAATAGGTGTCCCTCTGGAGCGCTCCGCAATGGAGACGAAGAGTCTGGAAGAGTTCCCAAAGGGTTTGGTTTTATCCAGATTGAATGACAAAGCCCTGCGTACATCTAATCTATGCACTGTGGATTCAAAAGAGTTTTCATGTGGTTTAGGAAAGAATGTTGGTAGGTGTATTGGCTCGTTGATGTGGAATGACGAATGCAGCTTTGGAAGAAACTTGGGATGTAGTCGGAGGGTAACCTTGTCCTTGAAAAATAGTGTAGAAGGTGGGTCTGCCATGAGAGCTGCTATTTCTCCTGCCCGTCTGGCGGAGGTGATTGCCACTATGAATGCTGCTTTCACAGAAAGGTGTAAGAAGGAGCAAGTGGCTAGGGGCTTGAATGGTTGTTGAGTTAAGCATGATAATACTAAGTGAAGGTCCCGTGGAGGGGTAGGAGGTTTAATGTCCGGGTATAGGGATTGTAGTCCTTTAAGAAAACACTTGGTGATTGGATGAGCAAAAACAGAGGTATCATCAATCTTGTCATGAAAAGTTGTAATAGCAGCTAAGTGGACTTTGATGGAGCTGAAAGAAAGGCCCAATTTCTTGAGGTCTAATAGGTAGTTGAGTATGAGCCGAAGAGGTGCAGAAGTAGGAGGATGCTGTTTAGTTGAGCACCATTATGTGAATCGCTTCCACTTGCAGAGATAAGTGATTCGAGTAGATTGTGTTCTGCTATGTAGGAGCACTCTTTGAACCTGCTCAGAGCATGCTAGTTCGTTTTGGGAGAACCATGTAGGAACCAAGCTTTGAGATGAAGCATGGACAGGTTGGGATGAAGAAATCAGCTGTGTTGCTGTGATAGGAGGTTCGGAGTGAGGGGCAATGAAATTGGTGGGCAAAGTGACATTCTGGTGAGGAACGGAAACCATGGCTGTCTGAGCCACGACGGGGCAATCAGAATTACCGTGGCATGATGTGTTCGTATCTTTGTCAGAACTCTGTGGAGGACAGGTATTGGGGGAAATGCATATAGTAGGTCCCGGTCCCATGAGATCATGAATGCATCTCCCAGGAAATGTTTGCCCAGTCCTGCTCTGGAGCAAAATTTGGGACATTTTGTGTTTTTCGCAGTTGTGAAAAAGTCTATGGTTGTGTATCCCCAAATGCAAAATATGTTGTGGATGATTGTGTTGTTTATTTCCCATTCATGATCCCAGGAAAAGTGTCAGCTTAATTTGTCTGCTGTGGTATTCATAGGTCTGGGAAGCTAGGCGGCTGATATCCGGATGTTGTTCGCAAGGCTCCAATTCCAGAGCTTTATAGCCTCTGTGCAAAGTGAATTAGAGCGAGCTCCTCCCTGCCTGTTCAGATAGAACATAAGGGCGATGTTGTCTCTCATTATCCGTACATGTTGGTTCCAGATCAATGAGAGGAAGTGACGGCAGGCATTGCATATGGCTCAAAGTTCTAGGACGTTTATGTGTAGGGAGGTTTCCATTGAAGACCATAGCTCCTGAGCTGTGTGGTGGAATATGCATGCACCCGACTCTGTGGGGGATGCATCAGTAGTCATTATGAGGGATGGAGCATCCTGTAGCAAGGGGACTCCAGAGCAGAGGTTGGAGAGAACTGTCCACCATAGGAGAGAGTCTTTGACTCTGAGGGGTATGGATAGATGCTTGTTTAGAGCATGTACATTCGGTCTGTAAGCTGTGGCCAACCAAGCTTGGAAGCACCTCCTGTATAGTTGTGCATTTTTGACCACGAAAGTGCACGAGGCCATGTGACCCATGTAGACCGTCTCAAGCAGTGATGGGAAGACTATTGCAAAGTTTCGTGGCCAGTAGTTTTATGGTGTTGAAGTGGTCGGGAGAGAGAGATGCTAATCCCATCCAGGAATCAAGGTGTGCTCCTATGAACTCCAGGTGCTGGGTAGGAGATAACGTGGATTTGTTTTTGTTTATTTGTAGGCTGGAGCAGAGCGATTGGTTTTCAGCCATAGTATTCTGAGGTAGGCAGTGACTACGGCTAGGAGCTTGGAAAAAACTCGGGGGGCAGTGAATAGCTGAAGGGTAGCACCCTGTATTGAAAATGTGTCAAGCCGAGGGTAAAACGAAGGAAACGTCTGTGGGCTGGATGTATAGTCACATGAAAATAGGCATCCTGGAGGTCGAGGGCTGAAAACCAATCGCTCTGCTCCAGCACTGGGATTATGGTGGTGAGGGCAACCATTTTGAACTTTTGCTTTTTGATAAATTTGTTGAGCCTCCTGAGGTCGAGGATAGGTCATCATCCCCCAGTTTTCTTTTCTGTTAAGAAATAATGGGAATAAAACCCTTTTCCTCTGTGTTGTATAGGCACAAGTTCCACTGCTCCTAATAGAAGGAGGTGTTGTAATTCTTGGAGGAGCAGTTGCTCATGAGAAGGGTCCCTGAAGAGGGACGGGGAGGGTGGGTGTGTGGGAGGCAAGGTTCTTAAAGGGATGGAATAGCCAATTGTGATGACCTCTCTAACCCACTTGTCGGTGGTAATGTTTTGCCATTGGTGGGAGAATGGCCGAAGGCGGTGTCTAAAAATAGGGACATGGGGTGTAAGCGCTGAAGTGGGATCATCATTTTCTAAACCCTCGACCAAGGCTTCGAATCCGCATATTAGTCGGAGCGGGTTGAGACGCTGCCGAAGAATTGGGGTGGTGACGCTGGTATCTGGGTCACTGGCGTTGCTGCTGTTATTGTTGCTCAGGTGACCTATGGAATTGCTGGGTGTATGCAGGGTAACGTGGGTGCTGGTAAGGTTGATATCTATATTGTCACCTTCTGGTTGTAGGGGTTTGAATTCCCAGGGACTGGGAGTTGCCCTTGAGTTCTTCATTGAGTGAAGTACATCGTTCATCGTGGAGGCAAAGAGTTTGTCGCCATTGAAGGGAAGATCTTCAATGGTACTGTGGACCTCTGAAGGAAAGGAGGAGGAGGAGAGCCATGAACCTTGGCGCATGACAACTGCTGTAGCAGTAGATCTTTCTGCAGTATTGGCTGCATTGAGGGCTGCTTGAAGAGTGGTATGTGAGATGATTTGTCCCTCGGAAACTAGAGCTGTAAATTGTTGTTTCTTTTCTTCTAGAATATCATCAATAAAGTCCATGAATTTGTTGTAATTTTTGTGGTCATATTTTGCCAGAATGGCAGTATAATTAGCAATGCGAAATTGTAACATAGAAGATGCATATACTTTGTGTCTGAGCAGATCTAATCACTTACTATCCTTATCAGATGGGGTGGAGGGGGGAAACTGGTGCTTGGTCTTTTGGTTGACTGCATCTACTACCAATGAGTTCGGCGCTGGATGAGTAAAAAGGAATTCACAACCCTTGGAAGGGATGAAGTACTTGCGGTCCGCTCACTTACAAGTTGGTAGGCTTGCAGCGGGAGTCTGCCAGATGGCCTTAGCAGGTTCCAAAAGGGCTGCGTTGATCAGTAATTCAATCCTAGCGGAAGAAGAGGGTTGCAGGATGTCTGTTAACTCATGCTGCTGTTCAGGAACCTCCTCCAAGCTAATTCTTAATTCACTTGCAACTCTTTTGAAAAGATCTTGAAATTTTGAGAAGTTGTCTGAAGATGAGTGGGGAGGAAGCAGTAGGGCTTCATCACGCATAACAAGTGGAAGAGAGGGATAGCTCAGTGATTTGAGCATTGGCCTGCTAAACTAAGGGTTGTGAGTTCAATCCTTGAGGGGGCCATGTAGGGATCTGGGGCAAAAATCTGTCTGGGGACTGGTCCTGCTTTGAGCAGGGGGTTGGACTAGATGCCCTCCTGAGGTCCCTTCCAACCCTGATATTCTATGATTCTATGAAGTGGGTCTACTGGGTTGGAGGCAGGTCGTGACTGCAAGTTGTGATGGTGCTGCCTGGACCCTTGCATCAGTGGCAGGTTTGTCAGCTGGCAGTGGTGGGCAGGTGTCACGCCTGGCTGTGGTGGTATAGTGAGTGTGGTCTTGAGGATAAGATGCCCATGGAGCCCAATATTGCCACTCTGGTGGGAAAGGCATGGGTGGTGCCATCCAGGGGTTCACACACCACGGGGCAGGTTCCTGAGAGTATGACAAGGTGATTTTTCTATGAACTCTATTGACTGGGGTCTGAGGGTGGGAGATTTGATATGGTGAAAACTCCCCCTGCAGACCAGCTTCCTCATCACTGGAGGAAGGCTGTCTGGACCCTGACTGAGCATTTGGAGAGAAATAGGCATTAAGTAGGGTTGACTGCAGGATAGGTGACACCAGCAGGTCCCTTGACTGTGTAAATTGAGGTGCTGGAGCTCCTCTGTGAGTTGAGTGCTGAGCAAAAGGAATCTGCTGTGAAGAAAGGTTCCTCTGCACTGGTGTCCTGAGCATTGTTTCATTGCCAGTCAGCTCAGTGGGAGACGGTGCCAGGAGAGCAAGAATAGCCTGCGGGGGGTCAGACATGTCGAGATGTGTCGGCACCACTTCCCTCACGGTGCTGAATGGTGCCATGAGAGAGGCAGGCAACTGGAAGCCTTGGCACCAGAGCTTCATGCTACTGTCACAGCCGTAGGCGGGTTTCACGCGGCACCGAAGGAGCCCGGCATTTCAAAAGTGCTCAGTCGGGGAAGTGCCAGAAGGGAGGTTGTAGACCTGCCCGGAAAAGTCTTGTCCCACAAAGAACTCTTTGCGGGTGAGAGAGGCTGCCATTTTTTTGAAGTCTCTTTGTCTTTTTTGAGGCAGAGGTGTCACAACCCAATGCCCCCCTCCCCTTAGGGAGTCCCCTCGGAAGGTAGATCAGCACTGTATATTGCTAACACTGTTGCAAGAATCACAAAGCATTTTGCGGAGGGTTATAGGTGTGTGATTGGAGAGTGGAAGATCTTTTGCAGGAGTACGAGTGGCCGGGGAGAGGAGGAAGAAAGAAGAAAGCAGAGAACAGTTAACACTGCAGCTAGCAAGCTCAGTCCAAAGATAAGAAGCTGACTCCAGCCCAAGGCCAGCTGCTACCTGCCAAGACAGAAGGGGAGAAGTTCAATCCCTGCAGCCAGCCAAGAGAAAGGAAAGTTGTTGAACAAAATGCAGGGGCCAGGAAAAGGAGCGAGACTGAGAAGGCCAGCCAAGAACAAACAGAACTGTCTCATGGCCCTGAAACTGGTATGTTTTGGGGGAAGTTGGAGACCACAGAAAGACGGTTTGGACTGGCACAAAGAGGACCAGGAGCAGATTTCCCTGAACAAATCCCCCCGCCCAAGGATCCCAGGACTTAAAACCCCCCTGAGAGCTGAAGCAACTTGGAGAGCACAGCAGATCCTTGGATGGCCTGGGCCCAGGACAGCACTCCCTTCCACCTTCCCCCCTCCCCTCTTCTTCTGATGCTACAACCAGATTTGGCCAGTCTGGGTTGTGAGTGTGTGAGTATGAAAGTGGGTTAGGGCTTGGGGTGTTAACACTTTCTTTCTTCCTCTGAGTGATGTGAGAGTGTTCCCAGTACTCTCTGCTGTTGTTTTATTATTTTATCAATAAAGCTTTAAAATTTAGACAGTTGGTGTGCCTTGTCATCTTCTCCCCAAAAAGATCCTCATGCAAATTGGTAACAAAAATCTGTCACGGGGGGCTGTGGCATATAGTTAAGTTGGGACCTGGGACTGAAGCTGTCCCTAGAGATTTCTGAAGGAGGAGCAATTCTAATCTCAGTTTCCTGTCCTTACATGCCCTGGATTTAAGTTTGCTGCAGTGAGCACATTTTTGGGGGATGTGGGACTCCCCCAAACATTTTATACATTTGGAATGGCCATCCGAAAGAGGGATGGCATCATTGCAATTAAAGCAGTGCTTAAAGCTTGGGGAGCCAGCATGTCGGAAGTGGCTGCCTCTGACAAGAATAAAGAAAAAAAATTTTGTACTTTGAGAGAAAAGACAGGAAAACATTATCTAATTACTACTGGTAACAAACTAACAGGGAAGGTGTTGTGTATTTGGTTGTCACGGTTTTTGTTGCTATGGCAACTGAGTTAGATTATTATGGGTTAGCTCAGCCAGCTTCAGCCGGCTGAGTGAGCTCTCTGTATCTGTAAATAAAATGGTGGTTTTGTTAGCTGTCAGCTCTCTGGCCTCAAGTGATTTCTTCCTAAACCGGCTTCCCCCCAGGATATAACAAGTGGCGACGAGGGTGAGATTCCGGTGCTGCTCCAGTAACAGAAGGAAGTAGAAGTCAAGGTAAAGAACAAACAAACAAAAAAGCTGCTTGTTTGCACTGACTGTGAAAGTGAAACTAAAATCATGGCTACTCTGACCAGGCCATTGGAACCTTTTGATGAGAATATAGAGCAGTGGCACGTGTATACTGAGCGTTTTGAGCTTTTTGTTATTGCAAATGACATTACAGAAGCGAAGAAGGTGCCAATATTCTTAAGTGTTGTAGGGGCTAAAACCTACTCCCTGCTACGCAGCTTACTACACCCTGTTAAGCCAGCAACTAAATCTTACAGCGATATTGTGGAAATCCTGGGGTCCCATTTTTCCCCAAAACCACTGGTAATTGCTGAAAGATATAGGTCCCACAAAAGACCCCAAAAGGAAGATGAAACAGTTGTACAATTTGTAGCCATTTTTAAAAAGCTAGCAGAACACTGTGAATTTAAAGAAATGTTAAATGATGCCCTGCGTGACAGGTTAGTGTGTGGCCTCTACAGTGAAGCTATACGGAAGCACCTACTGATAGAGGCTCAGCTTACCTTACAGAAGGCTGTTGATATTGCTGTCTCCATGGAACTGGCTACAAGGGAGGTGCAATACATTGGTGCATCCCCTAGGGTGCAAAAAGTGTCACAAGAACCGACCCACAAAACTGTGCAGAGTCAAGAATGTTAATGCTGTGGTAAGCCGGGTCACCAGGCATCAGAATGCTGGTGTAAGGACCTGGTGTGTCGACACTGTGGCAAAAGGGGACACATTGAGTGTGCCTGTAAACAAAAGAAAAAGAGGCCTGTGGTCTGGCCGACAAAAAGAGGAACCCTGCATACCCTAGAGCAGACCAAGGATGATCAAGGTGACACCTCATCGCAAGAGGAAGTGCCATTGCATGTTTTGTCTTTGGCAATGGGCTCACATGAATACTGGGTAACCCCGTTATTGGATGGCAAACCTATACGCATGGAACTGGACACCGGTGCAGCCGTCTCGCTGGTCTCAGAGACTGTGTATAAAGAAAAGCTACAGCATCTTCCGCTTAAGGCAACAAAAACTGTTCTGAAGACGTATACGGGAGAAGCTGTGCCCATGTTGGGCACTATTGATGTTAAGGTGGAGCTCAATGGACAGGCTGCTAAATTGCCACTGTTTGTGGTGAGAGGTAACTACCCAGCCCTAATGGGTAGGTCTTGGCTTGGGAAGATTCAACTGAACTGGGCAGAAGTGCATCGGATGACTAAAGAAGAAACCAGTCTAACCCCTATACTAAGGAAACATGCTTCTGTTTTTGGAGATGATTTGGGAAGTATGAAGGGAATCACTGTGACACTGAACATTAAACCTGACAGTCCACCAAAATATCTGAAAGCCCGAACTGTGCCATATGCCATCAGGCCAAAAGTTGAAGCAGACCTGGAGCGCCTGGTCACCAATGGAGTCCTAATACCAGTTACCCATAGCTCATGGGCCACTCCTATCGTTCCAATTGTGAAGAAAGATGGCTCTCTCCGGATTTGCGGTGATTTTAAAGTCACTGTCAACCCAGTGTTGTGTGCAGAGCAATACCCGCTTCCCCGCATCGATGACCTCTTCGCAGGCCTGTCTGGGGGACAAAAGTTCAGTAAGATTGATCTGAGTCAAGCATATTTACAGATGCACATCGATGAAAAGTCCCAAGAGCTGTTGACTATTGTGACTCATAAGGGGCTTTATCGATACTGTCGCCTACCCTTCGGAATCACATCGGCTCCCGCCCTGTTCCAGAGGGCTATGGACCAGATCTTGTGTTGCTTGTCAGGAGTTCAGTGCTATCTGGATGATATCCTGGTCACTGGAAGAAATGATGAGGATCACTTAAAGAATTTAGAGGCTACCCTACAAAGACTGGAAGAGTATGGCCTACGAGTTCGCAAAGACAAGTGTGAATTCTTCAAGCCCTCTGTTGAATATTTGGGACACATCATTGATTCTGCAGGTCTTCATAAGGCCCCTGCAAAAGTTAAAGCTATTGTGGAGGCTCCCCCACCTCGAAATGTAAGCCAGCTGTGCTCGTTTCTAGGACTCCTGAACTATTATGGAAAGTTCATCTCACAGTTAGCCACACTGCTAAAACCACTTCATGAGCTCCTTGGGCAGAAAAAGGCCTGGAAGTGGACTGAAGCCTGTGATGTTGCATTTAACAAAGCTAAGGATGCATTGCTAAATTCTGAAGTTCTAACGCACTTTGATCCATCCTTACCACTGCAATTGGCCTGCGACGCCTCCCCTTATGGAGTGGGAGCAGTCGTGTCACACATTATGCCTTCAGGAGAAGAGAGACCTATTGCTTTTGCTTCACGCACTCTAAGCAAAGCAGAAACTAACTACGCCCAAATCGAACGTGAGGCATTAGGAATTGTTTTTGGAATTCGGAAGTTTCATCAATACCTGTTTGGGCGAAAGTTTACTCTTCTCACAGACCATCGACCTCTGACATCAATTTTTGGGCCCTACACAGGCATTCCCCCATTAGCTGCTAGTCGTATGCAACGTTGGGCATTGTTACTTTCAGCACACACATATGAAATCAAATATCAGAAATCCACTCTGCACGGCAATGCAGATGGCCTCTCAAGGTTGCCTTTGCCGGTCAAACACCAAGATAGTGCCCAAAAGGAAATTTTCTACTTTGAACAGGTAGAGAATACACCCATCACTGCTACTCAGATAAAGAAGGCAACTCGCGTTGACCCAGTATTGTCCCAAGTTATGGACCTGGTGATGCATGGAAAATCTCGACAAACCTCTCCGGTCTCATCCGACCTTGTTCCCTACATGTCCAAGCGGACGGAGTTATCGGTCCAATCTGGTTGTTTGTTGTGGGGGAGACGTGTCATTATTCCACCACCACTGAGATCACAGATGTTAGAACAGCTACATTCCGGTCACTGTGGAATAGTGCGCATGAAGGAAATTGCACGAAGCTATTTTTGGTGGCCTGGATTGGACAGCGCTATTGAAGAGAAGGCAAAAGCTTGTATGTCATGTCAGGGTGTGAGGAATGCACCCCAGTGGGCACCCCTACACCCATGGGACTGGCCTGAAAACCCGTGGCAACGTATTCACCTTGACTTTGCTGGCCCCCTTGAAGGAAGCATGTTCTTGGTGGCAATAGATGCCCATTCTAAATGGCCAGAAGTCTCTATAATGCAGTCCACTTCTGCAGAGAGTACTATCCAAAAACTACGAGGACTCTTTAGTCATTTTGGTCTGCCAGAACAACTTGTGAGCGACAACGGACCGCAGTTCGTTTCTCAGGAGTTTCAAAATTTTATGAAGGCAAATGGGATACACCACATCACGTCAGCACCATATCATCCGTCCACCAACGGATTAGCTGAAAGATTTGTGCAGACAATGAAAAACGCTTTGAAATCAGCAAGGGGACAACACTCCATTCAAAAGCGTCTGGATACCTTTTTACTTTCCTACAGAAACACACCTCATGCTACGACCCACGCATCTCCGGCCTTTCTAATGATGGGACGACAGCTGCGCACTTGCTTTGATCTGCTGAAACCTTCTGAACCCCGACAAATTGTGCAACATCAGCAGCAATATCAAGTCATCAGACGGGCACCCAGAGCAAAAGACCGAACCTTTAGCCCGGGACAGCCAGTTTTGGCTCGGAATTATACTTCCAGAGCTAAATGGGTCCCGGCCACAGTCATCACTCAAACAGGACCTGTTTCCTACACAGTCCGGACTGCAGAGAATCTTACCTGGCGGCGACATGTAGATCAGCTGTTGCCAGGTCATGCCAGTCCTCAGGACCCATCTGCAGTTGAGGGGTCTGAGGGTACGTCTACACTACGGGACTATTCCGAATTTGCATAAACCGGTTTTGTAAAACAGATTTTATAAAATCGAGTGCGCGCGGCCACACTAAACACATTAAATCGGTGGTGTGCGTCCATGGTCCGAGGCTAGCGTCGATTTCTGGAGCGTTGCACTGTGGGTAGCTATTCCCTAGCTATCCCATAGTTCCCGCAGCCTCCCCCGCCCCTTGGAACTTCCGGGTTGAGATCCCAGTGCCTGATGGGGCAAAAATCATTGTCGCGGGTGGTTCTGGGTAAATGTCGTCAGTCACTCCTTCGTCTGGGAAAGCAACGGCAGACAAGCATTTCGCGCCTTTTTCCCCTGGATTGCCCTGGCAGATGCCATAGCATGGCAATCATGGAGCTTTTTTTGCCGTTTGTGACTCTCACCGTATGTGTACTAGATGCCGCTCACACAGGCGATTCAGCAGCGCTACACAGAAGCATGCTTTTGCTTTTGCATGACAGCAGAGATGGTTACTAGCCATATTGCACCATCCAAATCCTTCCATAAATTGGAACTGAGGATGATCATGGCTACCAGTCCTTTTGTACCATTTGCTGCTAGTGCCCCTGGTCAATCAGCCAGGGGCGCAAAAGCCAAGAGTGGTTACTAGCCATATTGTACCTTCCATCGTTTTGTACCATTGGCTGCTGTCATAAGTGCCCCTGGCCGATCAGCCAGGGGCGCAAAAGCAAAAATTGGGAATGACTCCCTGAGTCAATCCCTCCTTTTTGGTATCTAAAAATAGAATCAGTGCTGCCTAATATAGGCAAGTGTGCTAGAGAACCACCTGCTCTGTGTCAGAGCCCGCAGAAATTATTATCTGTATGCTATTCACAGGGGGTGCTCCTGTAACAACCCCACCTGTTGATTCCGTTCTTCCCCCAGCCTTTCTTGGCTACCGTAGCATTGTCCCCCCACTTGTGTGATGAATTAATAAAGAATGCAGGAATAAGACACACTGACTTGTTAGTGAGAAATGAGTGGAAGGCAGCCTCCAGCTGCTATGATAGTCCAGACAGGACATTAAGCAGTGTGTAGGAGAGAAGCCCAGCATCCCACTGCTAGTCCAGGGGCAACTGAATCTTTTCTTTACACATGAAGGGTGGGGGCTGATGGAGCTCAGCCCCCTGTTGCTATGATGAGGATGGTTACCAGCCATATTGCACCATCCATCCACCAGAAAAAATTAGGGCCAATAGGCTGATGACGAGGACGGTTACCAGTCCTTTTGTACCATCAGCTGAGGCTGATGATGAGGATGGATTTCCATCTTTTTGCACAATCAGCTTATGCTGATGATGAGGATGGATTTCCATCATTTTGTACCATCAGCCGCCCATGACGGGGGGGGAGCAAGGATGTTGGTGTTGAGTGCTGCACTATCGCGTCTATCTGCAGCATTCAGTAAAGATAGGGTGACATGTAAAAGAGTCAGAGGATTGTTTTACCTTTCGCTTCTGGGGGTGGGTGGGGGGTGGGTGAGTAGATTGCCAAGCTATGCCCTGACCCGCGGGCACTGTGTTTGACCCTAGAAGCATTTGGAGCTCAGCCAAGAATGCAAATAATTTTAGGAGGCTGCAGGAACTGTGGGATAGCTTCAGTCCTCCAGTCCATGCGCATCCATTTGATTCTTTGGCTTTCCGTTACGCTTGTCACGCTGCAGTGCGCTGAGTCCCTGCTATGGCGTCTGTCTGGAGATTTTTAAAAAAGGATTCTGAATTTCATCTTCTGTAACGGAGCGCTGATAGAACGGATAGAACGGATTTGCCTGCCCTTACAGCGATCACATCCGCATGGTCCATGCGGGAGCTCTTTTTTTTATTTTGATTTCGGACTGCATCGCCACCCGTGCTGATCGGAGCTCCACGCTGGGCAAACAGGAAATATTCAAAAGTTCGCGGGGCTTTTCCTGTTTACCTGACCACTGCATCCGAGTTCAGATTGCGGTCCAGAGCGGTCACTGGTGCACTGTGGGATAGCTCCCGGAGGCCAATACCGTCGATCAGCGTCCACACTAACCCTAATCCGATATGTTAATACCGATACTAGCGTTACTCCTCTCGTTAGGGAGGAGTACAGAAACCGGTTTAAAGAGCCATTAAAATCGATATAAGGTGCCTCCTAGTGTGGACGGTTTTGGCGTTAAATCGGTTTTACGCTCCTAAAACCGATTTAAACGCCTAGTGTAGACCAGGCCTGACTTCACCTCTTCTGGTGAGGCACCGAATCACGAGTCACCTGTTCCTGACTGTTCTCCTCCATTACTGCCGGCGGCTGAGATACCCCTTTGCCCAGCACGAGCTGATACCACCTTCTCACCCGTTCGTGCTGCGGACCCTGAGCCCCTAGTGCTTCTGGGTGCAATAACACCAGAAGTTCGCCATAATCCACCTAGAGACAGAAGGCCTCCTCATCGGCTGGATCTTTAGCTAGGGTGAACCCAAGGTTATGGGGCAAAATAATCCCCAGGGTTTAGCCGGGAATGGAGGCAGTCTACCCTCCTTCTCTAGTCTAGTGTGTGTTTTATTTAGGGGATGTTCTTATTAGGGGGGGAGGAATATGTTATGTATTTGGTTGTCATGGTTTTTGTTGCTATGGCAACTGAGTTAGATTATTATGGGTTAGCTCAGCCAGCTTCAGCCGGCTGAGTGAGCTCTCTGTATCTGTAAATAAAATGGTGGTTTTGTTAGCTGTCAGCTCTCTGGCCTTAAGTGATTTCTTCCTAAACCGGCTTCCCCCCAGGATATAACAGAAGGTATATGAAGGAAGGAAGAGAAAAGTCTGTAACGAGTCTGCTGAGCACTGTCTCACACCAGGGACGGTAGAGAAGGAACTGAGGAGACCGGTCGCACACGTGTACTATTAAGGTACACTCAGAACGGGGGGGCAGGCTCTGCGCATGTGTGACCAGTCCGAGTACTGCTGTAAAAATCTCAGACCGAAGGTGCAGGGACACACCAACACCTGCAATGAAGCACCCACAGGGACACCTCTTGAAGAAGAACTAGAGATTTACTGTTATCCCCATTTTACAGATGTGGAACTGAGGTACAGAGAAACTAAACCCTGGATCCTTGAAGGTATTTAAGACCCTAAGTGATTTGACCAAAATCACAGAGGCATTCTATGGTGGAACAGGGACATGAGCCCCAGTCTCCCAAGTGTTATACTAATGTCCTAACCACTGGACCATCCTTCCACTCAAAGTATCTATATCTACCAAAAGGTGTGTCTACGTGCACACTCCTTTCAGTGATGTATAGAATACATACACTACACCTTCCCCAAGCATGGGTATAAATAGCAGTATAGTAGATGGGGAGGCACTGCCTAGGTGAGTAAAGACACACTTGAACCTTGTGGGTACGTACCCTACACAGCTCTCTACTTGCCCAAGCAGTGACTCCTCCATCTATACTACTGTTTTTAGCTGTGTAGTGTCCCACAGCTACCTCCCTGCAGCAGGAGACTTCCCCTGCTGCAGGAACTTGCCGAAGCCTTTCCTCACTGAAGGGAAAGACTCTGGCAGGGGAAAGGCAGCAGAAAAAGGCTCCATCATCTCCCAGATGCTTCCTCCCTGCCAGAGCCTTTCACTGACACATGTACATGCCACAGGGTGGACACAGCCTGTTTTTCACTGTGGCATGTGGATACACATACGCTGTATGCCACCACAAGTGGTGTGTAGTGTAGATGTATCCTCGATTATCAGTGAAAGACCATACCTTCTAACAAAATGCTCCAATGACAGACAACTCTAAACGGAATGCTGGGGTTTTGCTCAATGTATTTTTTTTCTTTCCTGCAGAATAAAGAATTAGTCCCTGCAAAGTACATGTAAAACATGAAAATATCAGTATCAGCAGTGTCATGTTTAAACTAATTTTTGCACAGAAGACCAGCAATACATACATGAATTAAATCGTCATGAAAAAGATGTCAGCTACTGAAAGGCTCAAACTCATCCCCTTTAGGCTAACAAAGGCCTTTTCAAATCAAATCGAGAATAGAAATTTCAACAAAGGGGGAAAACAGTTATTATTTTATAAAAATCAGTAAGTATTTTTAGTTAGTCACAAGTCTTCTGCCTTTATGTCTGAAGCAGGAAGAAATGTCACATCTTATTGAATTCTAGGATTAGTTTGCTGGGTTGACTCCTGCATAGCTTACAAGAGCAAAAGTAAGCCAGACAGGACAGAACTGACAAACATACAATGCAAATGCTTAGAGGATTAGTCACTCACATTCATGATTCATTTCATTCTAAGGAATGGAAGGAGTGAGAGCAGTAGAATGAGGACAGTGGACTTCAGGAAAGCAGACTTTAAGAAACTCAGAGAACTGGTAGGTAAGGGTCCCATATGAAGAAAAGGATAAAGGAGTTTAGGAGAGATGGCAGTTTCTCAAGGAAATAATATTAAAGGAAAAGCTTCAAACTAACCTAATGTGTATGAAAGATAGGAAGAATAGTACAAGGTCAATATGTTTCCATCAGGAGCTCTTTAATGACCTGAAAATAAAAAAGGCATCCTACAGAAAGTGGAAACAAGGATGAATTGCTAAGGAGGAGTACAAAAGAATAGTACAACCATATAAGGACAAAAATCAGAAAGGCTAAGGAAGAGAATGAATTACACTAGCAAGGGACATAAAAGGCAACAAGAAGAGGTTCTTTAAATATATTAGGAGCAAGAGAAAGATGAAGGAAAGTGTAGATCTGCTACTTCGCAGGGAAGGAGAGCTAATAATGGATAATATCAAGACAGCTGAGGTGTTTAATGATTATTTTGTTTCTGTCTTCACTAAAAAGGTTAATATAGATGCTCAACACAATTAGAAAGGGGGAAAGATGCAAGCAAAAAACAGGGAAAGAATATTTAAATAAGTCAGATGTATTCAGGTCAACAAGGCCTTAAGAAATCAACCTATGGTACTTACTAACTTACTAACCTATGGTACCAACTGAAACAATTTCAGAATCATTAGCAATTATCTTTGAGAACTCAGGAAGGACGGGTGAGGTCCTAGAGGACTGGAGAAGGGCAAACGTAGTATCTATCTTTAAAGAGGGGAACAAAAAGGACCCAGGGATTTATAGACTGTTCAGCTTAACTTCAATACCTGGAAAGATACTGGAACAAATTATTAAACAAAAATATCATAGACACCTTGCTGCTAAGAGGGTTATAAGGAATAGCCAGATGGATTTGTCAAGAATAGATCATGCCAAACAAATCTAATTGTCTTTGGCAGGGTTACTGGCCTAGTGAATGGGGGGAAAGCAGGAAACATGATATATCTTGATTTTAGTAAGGCTTTTGCACAGTCCCATGTGACATTCACATGAGCAACCTAGGGAAATGTGGTCCAGATGAAATTACTATAAGGTGAGTGTACAACTGGTTGAAATGCCATACTCAGAGTAGTTATCAGTGGTTTGCTGTCATATTGGGTGTATCTAATGAGGACTCATGGGGTCAGTCCAGGTCTGGTACCATTCAATATTTTCATAATTTACTTGCAGTGGAGTGGAGTGTATGTTTATAAAATTTCCAGATGACACAAAGCTTGGAGGGAGGAAGGGGCTTCACGCACTTTGGAGGACAGAATTAGAATTCAAAATGACCCTGACAAATTAGAGAAGTGGTCTGAAATCAGCATGCTCAAATTCAGTAAAGAAAAGTGCAAAGTATGTTGTTTTATATTCAAGTAATTCACTAGTCTTAATATTAATTCATGGCTAGTAACTTAACAACAGTCTTTATTAGATAAACCATCTAACTCAATCAGTGATAACCATCTTAACTCAATCAGTCTAACCTAAAACCAACTTCCTGGAGATCCCATTCATTCTCTTAAAGCTGCAATAAGACCACCTCTTCTTTCCATTTTTTAACACAAATTTATTCTTTTATTCTTTTAATTATCTTAAAAACTTTCTATAAGTCTTTTAACAGGTCTCCTCTGAGGCAATAACTGTCTAATTTCTATATTTGCTGTATTATTTGTGGAAGCAGAAAATAAGAGAAAAAGGAGGATCTAGGGGTAAATGTCTTTAGGCCATTTTAAAGTTTTGAGCAAAAGGTAACTTTGACCCTACCAACACAAGAGTTGTAAGAAATACAATTTTCGCCTCGCTTTAGTTAATAAAAATGGAATGCTGACTTAAGCAAAAACCTTGAAATAAGGTAGTGTCTAGAAAAAGTTTGTATAATCAAAGAATAACCGTTAGCCATTGATGTATGTACCGGAAATCTATAAATACTTGTCTTATACTGCTTGTAGGGGGAAGATCTGCCTAAGGTCAGGGGGACCCCCTGTCTGACCACAGTCTTCCCTTGCAATTGCTCGTAATACACTGTCTCTGACTTGTTGCTAGCAAATGCAGAGTGAGGACTTGTTTTCTTCCACATATTGAATTTGTTCCTATTGCTTTTCTTGGCACTGTTATTGCTGTACTGTATCATTTCTTCTTTCAGCTGAGTCTGGTCTTCCAGGTAACTATTGCAAATGTCTCCACTTTCGTCTATACATTTGACCATTATTAGTCATGACATCATAAGATTGAGATGCTACCTCTTTTGTTACAGTAGATTTCTGAGCCCAATTTCTACCATTATAGCTTCACATTCTATCATTCAGTTTCAAATAAGGTAGTTTGTGCAATCCTCTATCATGGCTCCAGATGTCATGTTCCTTTTCAAAATATTAACTAATGATTTATGCTCTGTTTCTGCCAGTACAGCTCTACTAAATATAAATGTGATTTTTTTTTGCCTGCAAAAGCTAATGCCAAAGCATCTTTTTCTGTCTGAGCGAGCAGATATCCTGTTTTTGACATATCTCTAGATTCATAAGCAACTGGTTTCCATGGATCACCATACTTTTGTAGTGGAACTGCTCCAAGGCCTTGTTTGGAAAACAATTTTGAATGTCTCTTACTATCAAATAGTTTCATACTGCCGCTATTTTTATTAGTTACTTAAGCTGCTTAAATCCTTGTTGATGTTGACAGTCCCAGATCCTCTGATTATTTTTACAAAGTAAAGCCATTAAATCTGTTGTTTTTTTCTGATAGGCTAGGTATGTACTTTTCTATAAAATTAACTATACCCAAAATTTTCTGTAAAGTTTCCTTTTCTTTTGGGTAAACAATATTATCAATGGCTTGTATTCATTGTGGAGCAATCTGTAATCCTTGGCTGGTCAGTATTTCTCCTAGAAACTTTAATTCTTGCACTCTAGTAACATTTATTTCAAATTCTGCTTCTTTTGCTCTAGATAATGCTTTAGTTAGTTAATCTTTTATCATGCTCTTCTAGAGTACTTCCTCATTATTATATCATCCATGTACACATGTGTGACATCTATATTTACAAAAATCTTTTGTCTTTCTCTATGAAATACCTCTGGAGCTGAACACAATCCAAAAGAGGATCTTTTTTAAAAGAGTAACATTCCAAAGATGTGCTAAACATACATAGCAAGTGACTTTCTTGTGCCAATGGTACCTGTACACCAATGTAGTGCATAGAGCAGTATAAACAAGTCATTGTCTGTATGAAATGTTAGTTTGTACCGGCTTTGCTAGTGCTTTTTATGTAGCCTGTTGTAAAACTATGGAAATATCTAGATCAGTTGATGTATTCCTTGGAAGAATTCTTAGTACCTCCAAGGGTACGCGTACCCCCCCGGTTGAGAACGACTGACCTACAGGCTTATTCAAAAGGCATCGTCTTCTGTCTGTTTTATGTTTTCTTCAGATTAGTTGTAGGGAAACAAAGAATCATTGTTTCAAAAATAGCCTCTAATTTTTCACAATTAATCACTAACGTGCAAATACATACATATCAGAATTCTATTATTTAAGCATGGAAAACTACCATAAAAAAATCTAGTTGGGGCTGTTTGTGTTAACAGGCCAACAGTGAGGGATACTACTTAAAATATTGGATTAGCCTTTGCATTGCGTTGAGGAAAATTCGGTCATGGAATTTTCTCTCTGGCCTGCCACAAGCATTCATGTTCATGCTGATCTTAGTTGTGTTAAGAGCTGGTGCAGCTGAGCATTGTGGAAAGGAGATCGTTGGCATGCCTAAAGACTGAAAAATGGAGAAGGATCAAGGACAATTTTGGATAATTGGATCCCCAGGTGACCTGTTTTTACCTAATGTGATATGCAAGCTTCTTTCTGGTAAATTTTGGCAGGGAAGAGAGCTAGCCTACTTGTTGTCTTTAGTACTAG
Organism: Mauremys mutica; assembly: GCF_020497125.1. Classification (NCBI taxonomy): domain Eukaryota; kingdom Metazoa; phylum Chordata; order Testudines; family Geoemydidae; genus Mauremys; species Mauremys mutica. The sequence goes on from NC_059078.1 coordinate 40,408,218, forward strand.
TTGAAAAACTGGGAGTGGGGAAAAAACGGTTACTTACCTTTGTAACTGTTGTTCTTCGAGATGTGTTGCTCATATCCATTCCAGTTAGGTGTGTGCACGCCGCGTGCACGTTTGTCGGAAGATTTTTACCCTAGCAACCCCAGTGGGTCGGCTGAGTGCCCCCTGGAGTGGCGCCATAACGGCACCGCATATATACCTCAGCCGACCCACCCGACCCTCAGTTCCTTCTTGCCAGCTACTCCGACAGTGGGGAAGGAGGGTGGGTGTGGAATGGATATGAGCAACCCATCTCGAAGAACAACAGTTACAAAGGTAAGTAACCGTTTTTTCTTCTTCGAGTGATTGCTCATATCCATTCCAGTTAGGTGATTCCCAAGCCTTACCTAGGCGGAGGGGTCGGAGTGAGATGTGGCGGAATGCAGGACCGAAGAGCCAAAGGCTGCGTCATCTCTCGACTGTTGGACCAGAGCATAGTGAGAGGCGAAAGTATGAACCGACAACCAGGTCGCCTCTCGGCATATTTCTTGTATCGGGACGTGTGCCAGAAAGGCAGCGGAGGACGCCTGGGCCCTGGTAGAGTGGGTGGTGAGATGGCCCAAGGGACATTAGCCAAGTTATAACAGGTGCGTATGCACTCTGTGAGCCATGAGGAGATCTGCTGCGATGAGACAGGAAGACCTCGCATCCGGTCAGCAATTGCCACAAACAGTTGAGAGGATTTACGGAATGGTCTTGTCCGATCAACATAGAAAGCCAACGCCCTACGAACATCAAGGGAGTGAAGTCGTTGCTCCCGCAAGGATGCGTGAGATTTTGGAAAGAAGACCGGAAGGAAGATGTCTTGGTTATTGTGGAACGCGGACACTACCTTCGGGAGGAACGCTGGATGTGGACGTAGCTGCACCTTGTCCTTATGAAAAACGGTGTACGGTGGGTCCACCGTGAGCGCTCGGAGCTCAGAGACCCGTCTGGCTGACGTGATAGCTACCAGAAAGACCGTCTTCCAGGACAGGTACAGCAAGGAGCAGGTGGCCAATGGCTCAAAGGGTGGGGACATGAGCCTGCTGAGGACCAGATTGAGGTCCCAGGTAGGAGTCGGATGACGCACCTGGGGGTAGAGACGGTCAAGGCCCTTTCTGAATCGGGTAGTCAACGGATGAGAGAAAAGCATATATCCTCCTTCACCAGGGTGGAAAGCAGAGATGGCCGCTAAGTGCACCTTTAGAGAGGATAGTGCAAGGCCTTGCTGTTTCAGCAACCAGAGATAGTCAAGGACCATCGGGAGCGGAAGCTCCGAAGGAATAGCGTTGCGCGCTTGAGCCCAGCAAGTGAAGCGCTTCCACTTGGCCAGGTAGGTAGAGCGAGTGGAAGGCTTTCTGCTGCTCAATAAAACATGCTGCACGGGAGCAGAGCAGCGCAATTCCGACTGGTCTAGCCACGCAAGAGCCACGCCGTGAGGTGGAGGGCTGTCAGGTCTGGATGATGGAGAGTGCCGTGATCTTGGGTTATAAGATCCGGGTGAAGCGGCAGAGGAATTGGGCTGGCTACCGACAGACGGAGCAGCCGTGGTGAACCAGTGTTGCCTGGGCCACGCTGGCGCGATTAAAATGAGATGTTCTTTGTCCCATCAGAGCTTCAGCAGGACTCTGTGGATGAGAGGGAATGGGGGAAAGGCGTAGAACAGATGACGAGTCCATGGAAGGAGAAACGCGTCTGTCAGAGAGCCCGGTGACAGGCCTTGAAAGGAGCAAAACTCTTGGCATTTGCGGTTTGATCGGGATGCAAACAGGTCTATCTGGGGAAATCCCCACTGTTGGAAAATGGCATGAGCGATGTCCGCTCTCAGTGACCACTCGTGGCAGAGAAAGGATCTGCTCAGGCGATCCGCGACGGTGTTCTTGACGCCGGGAAGGAACAACGCCACCAGATGTATCGAGTGGGCTATGCAGAATTCCCATAGTAGCATCGCCTTGTGGCAGAGGGGGGAAGAGCGGGTCCCGCCCTGCTTGTTGATATAGTACATGGCCGTTGTGTTGTCCGTAAAGACTGAGACACAACGGCCGCGGAGGCGAGTTTGGAACGTCTGGCATGCCAGGCGCACTGCACGTAGCTCCCTGACATTGATGTGCAGGTTCAACTCCTGCATCGACCAAAGGCCCTGAGTACGAAGATCGCCGAGATGAGCTCCCCATCCAAGGGACGAGGTGTCCGTCGTCAGGGAAAGGGAAGGTTGAGGAGGATGGAATGGGACCCCTGCACATGTGTGTGATGGGGTCAGCCACCAGTCCAGGGATTGAAGGACGCTCGTTGGAATGGTGAGCAGGGTATCCAGAGGGTCCCCGTGCGGACGGTATAGCGAGTTGAGCCACAACTGGAGGGGGCGGAGGCGGAGCCTGGCATACGGAGTTACGTGCATGCAAGCCGCCATGTGACCGAGGAGGCGGAGACACGTGCGGGCCGAGGTCATACGAGAGGTCTGAAGGGCGCGAATTAGCTGTGTAAGGGCCTGGAATCGTAGCTGAGGAAGGTAGGCTCTGGCTAGGGAAGAGTCCAGGGTCGCGCCAATAAAGTCCAACCTCTGAGTGGGTACTAAGGTGGACTTCTCTACATTGAGAACCAGGCCCAGACGCGTGAATAAATCTTTGATCACTGCCACATATTGCTGGACCGTGGCCTGCGAGTCCCCCCTGATAAGCCAGTTGTCTAGGTAGGGAAAAACGCAGATGCCGCGCCAACGGAGGTGGGCGGCGACAACAGCTATGCACTTCGTAAACACCCTTTGGGCCGAGGAGAGGCCGAAGGGGAGGACCGCAAACTGGAAGTGAAGGTGAGTGATTGTAAATCGGAGGAAACGTCTGTGTGGTGGAAAGATGGCGATATGAAAATAAACGTCCTTCATATTGAGGGCGGCATACCAGTCTCCCGGATCCAATATAGGAATAATGGTCCCCAAGGATACCATGCGGAACTTCAACTTCAGCATGTATTTGTTGAGGTCTCGCAGGTCGAGGATGGGCCGGAGGCCCCCATTGGACTTGGGGATCAAAAAATAACGGGAATAAAACCCTTTGCCCCTTTCCCTCTCCAGAACCTTCTCTACTGCTCCGATAGCGAGGAGTGAGTGCACCTCTTGCAAGAGCAGTTGCTCGTGAGAGGGGTCCCTGAGGAGGGACCGGGAAGGAGGGTGGGAAGGTGGGGGTGAAACGAATTGGAGTTGGTAACCACGTTCCACAGTGCGTAGGACCCAGGCATCGGTGGTCAGCTGGGCCCACGCCGGGAGGAAATGGGAAAGACGGTTTGGAAAAAGGCAGGGAGGGATCTGGAGAAAGATCTGGTATGTCGCCCCCGGGCACATCTTCAAAAGGACGGTTTAGGCCCCGCTGGTTTGGAAGGGGCCCGCCCTTGGGATGGTTGGTGGCCAGGTTGCCGTCTACGTCCCCCTCGACCCCGTCGCCGACCCGAGTCCTGCCTGTAGCGAGGCACACAGTAAGGCCGGTTAAGGTGGGGGCGGAACAGACGCCTCTGGGTCGCAGGGGTATGCATCCCCAAAGTACGGATAATGACCCTATTGTCCTTTAAGTTCTGGAGTCTGGAGTCCGTCTTTTCGGAGAACAGAGCCTTGGAGTCAAAAGGAAGGTCCTGAATGGTGTACTGTACTTCAGGGGGAAGCATCGAACTCTGAAGCCAAGAGATCCGGCGCATGGTAACGCCCGAGGCTATAGTACGTGCCCTCGAGTCAGCTGCGTCCAAGGAGGCTTGTAACGAAGTGCGCACTACCTTTTTACCTTCCTCTGCGAAGGCTGCGAACTCCTGTCGTGAGTCCTGAGGTAGGAGTTCTTTGTACTTTTCTACCTCAGCCCATGTGTCATGTCCGTAACAGCTCAACAAGGCCTGCTGGTTAGCCACTCGGATCTGCAGGGCACCAGCAGAGTAGACCTTGCGACCAAGCAAGTCCATACGCCTGGCTTCCTTCAATTTAGGAGCCGGGCCTTGCTGGCCGTGGCGCTCTTTATCGTTGACAGATTGGACCACCAACGACGAGGGGCTAGGGTGGACATACAAATACTCATATCCCTTGGAAGGGACCATATACTTGCGTTCCACCCCCCCTGGCTGTGGGCGCAATAGAGGATGGAGTCTGCCATAAACTATCAGTAGTCACCTGGATAGTCTTAATGAAAGGGAGGGCTATGCGGGTTGGGGCGTCCGCTGACAAAATGGTCACTATCGGATCGTCCACTTCCGATACCTCCTCTGCCTGTAGGTCCATTCGCAAGGCCACCCTGCGAAGAAGCTCCTGGTGTGCCCGTAAGTCAATTGGAGGGGGACCTGCAGACGACGACCCCGCCACCGCCTCATCCGGGGAGGAGGAAGAAGAAGAGACCCCGGGAATGATGGCATCCCGCTCAGCGTCTGGGACCTGGGAAGGTTCTTGTTCCAGAGGTTCCTGAGCAGGCTGATTACCTTCCTCTACGAATGATGGTACTTCAGTGTCAACTGGGGGACGGCTTATCGTAGCCTCTGGGATGCGTGGCTCGTGTGGTACGGTGCGCGTGGTAGGCACAGGAGCGCCTTGGGCTTGATGGTAGGCCCAAGGGGTCCAATAACCCCAGTGATGAGGGCCCTGGTCCGCATAATGGGACTGCTGGAAAACTCCCAAAGGGACCTGAGGGTCATGGTCGTCGACGTAATAGCTGTCAGCATGTGAAGAGGCCGACGCATGCCTGGAGGACCAGGGAGGAGCGGATAACCCCTGTGCCGAAGTGCCAACTGATCGCGTTTCCCGCCTCTGTGGCGAGCGGTGCCGGGAGGCATCCCAACAGCGAGAGCGGGAGCAAGAACGGGACCTCCGACCGGCGCGGTGCCAGGAGGTCGACCGAGACCTCCACGCTCGGTGCCAAGAGCGGCTTCGTGAGAAGCGGCGGCCGTAGCGGTACCGCGATCCGGAACGGTGCCGGGAGCGACGAGTCGGAGAGCGGGAGAATGACCGGTGCCGCGAGTCTGACCGGTGCCGCATAGTCAAGCGGTGCCGGGACTGCAAGCGGCATTGCGATCGGCGCCTGGAGTGAGATCGGCGTCGGGACCATGAGCGCTCGTGAGACCGGGAGCGGTGCCGGTCAGACTCGGTACCGGCAGGTGGTTTGAGCATTGACGGCTTGCCCATGGAATGGGGCGCCCGCACCGGCGGAGCCAGGGGCGGAGGCACAGCCGGGTCCGTCAAAGCAATAAGGTCCCGCGCCACTGCGAAGGTCTCCGGAATCGACGGCAGTGGGATCTCTACCGCGGCTGGAGCCGGGGAGGCCACAGGTGCCGGACTTGACGGCCTCTGAGGGGCTGGAGTCGACGGTGCCGGCAGAAGCGTCTGTGCCAGAGCAGCCGGTGCCGCAGCAGGTTTCGGAGCCGGGCGGTCCGGTCAGGGTGCACTCTGGTGCCTCGGAGCAGGCGGTGCCGAAGAGGCAGCGACCTTCCCTTTCTTTGCCTTTGGCGAGAGAGAGCGTCCCTGGGCGGATTTCGGTGCCGATGGCGCTCTTGGTTGCTGCACGGAAGAGTGGCCCGGAGCCGTGGCGGCACTGCGAGAGTCTGGAGGGACGGCGGGCGGTGCCGCAGCTGGAGGGGTTAAGGCTGCCTCCATGAGGAGTTGTTTGAGCCTAATGTCTCTCTCCCTCTTCCTGCGAGGCTTGAAAGCCTTGCAAATTGGGCACTTAGAAGACAAGTGCGACTCTCCCAGGCAGTTTAAACAGGAGCTATGTGGATCCCCTGTAGGCATAGGCCTGCGGCAGGCCGAACACGGCTTGAAACCCGGGGAGCCGGGCATGCGCTCCGGTCCCGGGTGCGGGTGGGGGCTAATCCCCGAACCCGCTAACTATCAAACACTAAACTGATGAAAAAACTACTAAAAACAAGAAAACCTAAGACTAAGATATCAACTATGTACAATTTTTACAGAGAAGAACTATGAGGAAGCTAGGGAAGCGGTCAGGCAAGCTGCACTCCACTGTTCCAACGACCGACACGGGCGGTAAGAAGGAACTGAGGGTCGGGTGGGTCGGCTGAGGTATATATGCGGTGCCATTATGGCGCCACTCCAGGGGGCGCTCAGCCGACCCACTGGGGTTGCTAGGGTAAAAATCTTCCGACAAACGTGCACGCGGCGCGCGCACACCTAACTGGAATGGATATGAGCAATCACTCGAAGAACCACCTTATTTAGCAATCTGAAGATAAGTTATTTACAGTGGTTTGGAAGATGAATGTTGGGGTTTTTTTGTACACTTGTAATTTTTTCATGAGCATTACAAAGTTTTTCTTTGCACTGTTGCTATTTTTCAATTTCCCTCCTGTTTTGCCTCCATCTTTTTCCTTTTTATTTTGCCACAGAAAAGTAGGGGGGAGGAGATAAGGGGGAAAACAATGAAAAAATGGGACATTCTGAAGAAACTGAGTAGATCTCGTTGTTTTCTGTCTTAGCCTCAATCTTGGTGATGCTTTTGTTCCCTTTTTCAGAGACTTATCCTGGCGTGGTGAATTTCACCTTCTGTGCCACAGTGCAAGAGCAAGAATAGTTTTAAATATTTACTCACTGAACTCCCCCAGCCCAAACTAATGATTAAATGTGTGTAAAAATTAACCACTTAACTAATAGTTTACAGCTGAAAGGGTTCTTAGCTGCTTGTTAAAGGGGTGGGGGGGGCGCTAGATTCTCCTTTTCATTTTGGTAAGCAAAGCAGAACTGAACCAAATGAAATGTGGTTGGCATGAGGTAGGTTGAAGCTGAGCTGGCTTTGTGGCATGCTCCCATGCACTTTGGGATGCTGTTGAAGGCCCTATGCCAGGGCTCCATAGGAGCCAGCCACCTAGCCAAGGATGCCCATTCAGGGGCCTGCAGGCCCATGACAGAACCATAAACAAAAAGCTTTGCAACCTGCAATAGTGTCAAATCCCAGCTGCATCCAACGTTGTGTCATGGCACAAAAGGGCAGGAGTGAACAGTACGAACAAGTACATAGCACACAACAGCAACCTCCAGCATCTGACAACCCTTTGGTGCCTCTGAAAATTGAATATAGCAGAACAAGCTTTTCTTTTGCATCCTGTATTAGTTATAGCAATGTAACTGAAAGGAAACCTGGCTAAATGCAGTGTAGCCACATGGGACTTGATCTTGATAATGCTAAACTGTCTTCTCGCAGTGTTTAGCCCAATTAAATAATTGTAGGCATTGCATAGAGGGGTCTTGTGTTCCCCACACAGCTTAGATTTTTTGGGGGTGAACACTAAAACACCAGCATTATTTTAGAGTTAAAGCACAAGCAGTTCAATGAATACTCCTGATAACCAAATATAAGAAGTTCATAGGAGGTGTGCTGGAGGGAAGAAGAGACCTTATTGGCATTTTCTCATCCAATTGCTGTCAGGATTCCTTCAGGACAGGGAGAGAAAGTTCCTCTGGGGGAACATGGAAATATCACCGTGTTAACTAGCTATCGTTAAACTAGAACTGCTTTCCTTGCTCATGCCTGGTTCAGGGCCAATGCTACTACCTGCCCGAAATGTGGTGTTTGCATGTGATGTTTAATTTAAAGACACTAGCCCACAAAATACCATGAATGAGATTTAGACTTGGTCAAAAATTTTCAAAAGAAACATGTGTTTGGAAGTTGCCTCCACCCTCTCAAATAAGTTCCATGTTCTGATAAAATTGTAAAATAGTCATTTTCCGCCCAGTGGTTTTTTTTTTTTTTAAAACAAGGTGGGGGAAGAAGACCAGCGGGGGTGGGGTGGGGAGGGGGAAGTTAATTTAAAAACAAACAAACTAGGAGCACATTAAGACTCCAAAGCAGGGTTATGGTACACTCATCATGAAGCCAGCAGCAGCCTCGCTGTTGAGTGTAGGCATTGCTGGACTAGGACTAATTGGGGAAGTGCACCTTTGTCAGGTAAGGGAGTATTTGCACTAGCTTTGAAGTAACTGTTTTTCAGAGACCCAGGCAATGGAGAAAAGCCAGGCCTGGGGTTAATGTTCTCCTGCTTCCAGTTTGGGGAAAGAGGTAACTGCCATGCCTCTGTGCATCCCAGGCAGCATTTTAACATAAAGCTCATGCTAGAATGCTTCATTGCATTACAAATGGCTTTCCCTTTGAAAATATACACAACGAGGAGTGCCTAGTAATTACAAGGGTTTAGCTTTTCAAAGCTGCCTAATTTTAATGGAATTTGGTTGGCTAAAGCAGCTTTGAAAATTTCAGCCAATAAGTAGATATTTTAGGCTTTTCTACAGTTTTTACTTGTGTGGCTTTTTTTAAAATGCCTAAACACTGATGCACTCAAACTGTTTCTTTCACTGCCAATTTTTTTATCTCCTGTGTTTCATCTTCCTAATGGATCAGCACCCACCATGAGTACTTTGTTGTTGGTTCATTGTCATCTCTGTTATGGTAGGTTTCAGAGTCACTCAATAACAGACCTGAGGGTGGCAATTTTGCAACAGAAAAGCTTCAAAAACAGACTCCAAGGAGAAACTGCTGAATGCGAATTGATATGCAAATTAGATACAATCAATTTAGGCTTGAATAGAGACTGGGAATTGCTGATCCATTACAAACATTGAATCTATCTCCCATGAAAGTATTCTCACACTTCTTATCAGACTGTCTGTACTGGGCTATCTTGATTATCACTTCAAAAGTTTTTTCTCTTACTTAATGGGCCTCTCAGAGTTGGTAAAACAACTCCCACCTTTTCATGCTCTCTGTATGTGTATATATATCTCCTCACTATATGTTCCATTCTATGCATCCGAAGAAGTGGGCTGTAGCCCACGAAAGCTTATGCTCAAATAAATTTGTTAGTCTCTAAGGTGCCACAAGTACTCCTGTTCTTTCTGTTATGGTAAACTCCTGAAGTGTTGTTGAAATTCACTGCTGCATCACAGCTGGGAGCAATACATTGCTTTTTGTCAGCACCATAAAACATGGTTTGTTTGTTTTTATTGCTTGGCAATGGAATAGTGTTTTATTTACAAAGTAGTATCAGGCTTGCATTACCCGATCCTACTTTGGTGAGTAACTCATACAGGTATATACCATGGGCCAGATTCTCCATGGCCTTGTATTGTCTATAGTTGTTTAGGCCTTAATACAGCTAAGCATGTGCTAAAGTCCTTCCTTATTCAGCAAAGCACTTCAGCAGGAGCTAAATCCCATTGCCTTCAGGGCTTTGCTGAATCAATGTCTTATGCCTGTCCAATGTGGATACAAAATGCTTCCTATACAACTTGCAAGGCAGTGGGAATCAGGCCAACTACATTCCCTGGGAACACTTGGGGAAGGGTTATTTACAGTAGTGAGGATTCCACAATTGGATCCTTTACTCTCTGGTTTCTACATAACCAATAATGGTGACAGTTGTGTGCTACTGCTACTGCAAGAGACCTGAAATAAAGAACCGATTGGTTTGGGAGGGGTTATACAACACCTTTCCTGCAATCCTTGGTTATTGTGTAATTACAGACAAATTATTGACTAATTTATAATTGCACCATAGTGATAGATAAATACACCTATACAGAGTGTGATAACACTAATTTCTTAAAAGTTTAGAATTTGCTTCATGGGATAGAAAATAAAGCTATCTGAACAAACCTTGTGTTCACCTAGTACAGGATATAAAATAATCACATCATTTAATGTATAATATAACCTTTATTTTTTCTTCTAAACTCTTGGAAAGTTACATAACAACCGTGCTTTAATTATGACACCATGTATAGACATTTAAAATGCATCTTAATTTATAAATATTTTACATTTGGTCCATAGAACAGGTTGCAATTTACTAAATAATACTGTACTCTTTTAAACAGGCTCTGTATATATTTTAGAATATGTATATATTACATATATATTTTTATATAGAGATAGATTTGCTTGGTGTTCAGAGAATAATTCCTTATTGCAAAAAACATATATGATCATACAATAATTTTTCTTCTTTAGGGCAAATACTACAAAAAGATACAGCTATTCACAGTTTACACACAGTAGTTCTACAACACTATTTTTTGTGCTATATATAATAATAGTTTGTACAGCGCTCTGCTAAAGAGCAGGTCTGCCAAACATCTGTCATAATTGTTTACAATCAAACATTAAATACTGCATTTTTCTTAGAACAACATGGGACTTGATTACATTAAACAATAAAGCAAAAGTTGGAATTTTTCTTCTTAGTCTAATGAAAATCACAATTATCATGTGTACATATGATATATGTTTTTTTTTCCTAAACCCTGAAAACTTACAAGACTTTTGCATTTAGGTATGAATTCAGCTAGAGACATTTAGAATGTATCTTAGATTTCAGAATATTTTTTACAGTTGACCTATTGTATGAAACAGTTTGGAAGCTACTAAACAATACTTTGTGATTTTATGACATAGGTTGAAATATATGTGTATATATATATATTTTCTACAATAATGTGCTTGACATTCTGAGAATAATACCTTATTGCAAGAACATATGTTTGTCACCTTCAGACAAAAAACAACAAAAAAACCGACGTTCACAGTTAGTTAATATGTTTTTCACATAGTAGTTCTACATAAAATGTGTGCTATCTAATATCGTACGTTGCACAAAAGTTTGCTGAAAAAGCATGTTTCATTGCACAGTTCTGTCACAGTCATTTACAATCAAACATCAAATACTGCATTTCGCATAACTCTTGCCATCCTACTTATAGCTGCCAAATAAGAAACGCTGAATAGGGCTTGATCTTGCATTCTCTACACAGGAAGAACTTTCATTAGCTTCAGTGGGAGTTTTAGCTGTGTGGGAAATTCAGAGTAGAACCCATAATGGAGCTTTTTGTATTATAGCAATAACCTTGTGCTTTCATCATCACCACGAACAATATGTATATCAGTGAAAAAAATCAAAAGAATAAAAAATTTGTCTTCAAAGTGCTAGAGCGGTCCACAATGTATAATTTATTTGTTAGTTGCAAACTGTGTTGAAAGACTGAATACCACAGTCCATGATCTAAAGCTCTAAATTAGAATTATAGGGAGATGGTTCAATATTTAAACTATTGTTTCTGTTTCTATTTTGGTGGCAATACAATATTCTTGTTAATGGTGCAATATAAACAGAAACACTACCTGGCTTCAACTACACATAATTTTGTATTGCTTTAACCTGGGAATCTTAGTAAAAGCTCATAATTATTTCATATTATTGTGTATTTTGCTAAAACATTAGAATGAAACATTTTGCTTCTACAATGTGTATCTGAAATTTATAAATATAAAAATAGAAATAAAATGTTTTTAAAAGATACAGTATATTTCACTATATGTCTATATTATGAGTTTGTGGAAGTAAATGCAGAACGCCTAAGTGTAGATAATGCATTTAGCTAGTATGTAAGAAATTGTTTATACTGTATTTATACAAATATCAATCAAATTGAACATGTATCGGAATGGTTTATAACATAGCTAAACTTAAGTTGCCTGAAAAATAATTAAAGAGAACCAAAAAAAGAATAGTGTTTGTTAATACGAATTTCAAGAGTGAAATTTTCATTGGAAATCATCTGTGTACAAAATTCTTTGTCTGTAAAAAACAGCTTTCAAATTTAATTGTACTTCCTGCAAAGTCAGAAATAACAGTCTTGGGATTCTGCTGTAAGAAATATTATCATTAAACTACTAAAAATCATCAGCACAAAACATCAAATTGTTATGCTAAAAGATAGATTAAAAATGTCCTGCACCTTAGTTTACAAATTCCAAGATAGTTAACTCTTATTGTGAAAGGATAAAAACATTAACAGTCTGTGGATTGCCAGAAAACATAACACTTCCAACATCTGGGCCCCCCAAATGGTTTGATCGTACCCCCATCAATTCCCTTATAGTGGTGATGGTCTTTTTTTCTTTTTTGCCACTAGAGGTAGGTAATTATATTCTCAGACATAAATTTGTGGTCATATTCAACCATATATATTTTTTTGTTTTTCCAGAGTAGCATTTGTACCTTTCCAATACAGACATTTAGATATATGCCTCTTTGTTTGCAGAGTTGCTCTGCTGGGCCTGGTCCGGACCATTTTCAGGATGAGTAATGTCTTCACTTGGCTGAATCATTACTTGGATGCGCTATTTTAAATAATAATAAAAAAAAAAGTAAGAAGTCATTGAATATTTCTAAACTTCACGTCCAGTCTAAACATCTTTCTCTGGCTATTGCTGTTGAGAGAGACAATCCTGTCCATTCCACCTGCTGATGCAAATGTTTAAATATCTATGCAGTCACATTTGCTAAACATCTTAGTAACGAACACCATGAAAAGTGAGTATTTGGTCTTCTTAATCAGGACAGGAATGGGAATTATTTATAAATGGAATTTGGCTTAATCAAGAGGAAAGGGTTTCTGCTAGGCAAATCATACATTTTTGGAAACAAACCGTGTTCCAATTAATGCATAAGATTCACCCAGACATCAACACACTTTGATAGTTTTGGTTAGCTTTTGACATTGTGTTAAAGAAAACAATGTTTAATGACATTGAAGAGCTTATTCCCCCTGTCACAATGCATGGCTTTAGACCGAACAGTGCTGCTAACTGTCTAACTTTAAACAGTTTGGCTTACATTGTACATGATTGCTATACTTTTTTCCTCCCTTCGTGTTTTTATTATTCAGGAAATATTAAAAAAATAAGGTGTCTGAGACTCAGTTACTTTCTATAGCTCACTTGAAATCAGAGGCGGCTCTAAGAATTCCGCCGCCCCAAGCAGGGCAGCGCGTCGTGCAGTGCGTTCTGGCGGTCGCCGGTCCCGCGGCTCCGGGGGACCTCTTGCAGACGTGCCTGCGGAGGGTCCGCTGGTCCCGCAGCTCCTGTGGACCTCCCGCAGGCATGCCTGCGGATGCTCCACCGAAGCCGCGGGACCAGCGTCCCCTCCGCAGTCATGCCTGCGGGAGGTCCGCCGGAGCCGCCTGCCGCCCTCCCGGCAAAATGCCGCCCCAAGCACGCGCTTGGCGCGCTGGGGTCTGGAGCCGGCCCTCCTTGAAATCATAATCCTGCATTGGTAATGTCAACGGTCCTGAGTGAAAGTTCTTTAGGAAAAGACTTGCAGGATTGAATCTGTGATCAGCAAGAAAGTTTTAGAGCTGGTCAGAAAATGGAATTTCCATTTTGTGGGGAATTCCAACATTTAGACATTTGTTTTCATCCTGCAAAAAAGTGAAAAATAATCTTAACTAGAAATTTCTGACCCTCTACAGAAGATCACTTTGGATAAAGGTTAACATTGTTATAACTTTATCTGCATGGTTTGCCTATCTATAGTTAGCAGTCACACTCTATATTCAGTTATTATTTATAGTTTATGAAGGGTTGATAAACGATGTTTTAAAAATAGCTAATCACATGTTATAGATTGTTTGAGTCCAATTTATAACTACACACGGTCTGCTGCTATTCTTTTAAATGTCTATAATGTTACTTGTGTCTGTAATCATTTATCAATACTTTTTAAATAGAATCTTAAGATAAAGGGTAACCAAGTTGGTGAACTTCTGTCATGTTATCATATAGCATCTCCGAAAAGCTGATCTGCTCCTAAGGTTCTATTTCCATGTAAATATCCCAGTACTAATAATAATTAAGGAAAAATATGACACACCATCAGTGTCTCAAAAAACAGAAAGTTTTTCATAGTCTTCCATGAAACATCAGTGAGGCTTTAAGGCTGAGTAAAGACAAGTGTTTGGGCAGCAGATTTGAGCAATTCAGGAGACATCACTAGTCAACTGTGCTTAGGGTCATCTGTCTTCTTGCAAGGATTGCTGTTTATAAACTGACTTAAGGAATATTCTAGAAAATCTGACATTAATCTGACAAGCTTTGGCTCCTACAGTCATGAAGGGAGGAAATAGATATTCCTGCAATTTTGCTGAAGGAATATTTCTCTGAAACAAGAATCACAATGTATAAAGTATGTGCTCAGATAAAATCTATTTGGTGATAATGTTAGTTGTATAATGAAATATGTAACATTTTGCTGTTCTATGGCAGCATCTGTCTGATGGTCTCAAACAGCTTTAGAAATATTAATGGTATAAGCCTCTCAACATCCCTGTTAAACTGGAAGTGCTGACATCCCCATTTTATAGATGGGAAAACGAGGCAGAGAGAGATTAAGAATACACTTGCAGAATGAAAAAAAGATCTTTATTCACGTTGTTTAATGGAAAGACTAAACAATGGTAAAGCATAATTGTATTCAATGGACCTGATTTCTGAGGCAATTTCCCTGCTGCCAGAACAGCACTTTGGGGCACTGGGCAGACAGACATAAATTAAAGCAGCCTCCAGGCTGCTCAACTATGTCAGGGGCCAGAACAGCTCCAAGATGGGAGAACACAAAAGTGGGCTAAGGCTTCCTTTGCTGCCACCCCTGTCCCCGCGCCCCCTATCCTACACCACAGCTTAACCACACCACTGGATCTGGGACAATATGTATGGGGATACTTTTGGGTGGTGTCAAGACAGATTTCTCTCTCTCAGGTTTGGAGAGTCAGGCCGAAAGGGACCATTATGATCATCTAGTCTGATTTCCTTCATGGCACAAATGATGAAACCTCACCCAGTGATTTTTGCATCAAGCCCATAACTTCGGATTGAGCTATAGCATATCATTTGGAAAGGTCTCCTCTCAAATTAAAAATCTTCAAGTGACTGAGAATCCACCACATCCCTAGGTCTTCACTTCCCTCATTTCTGGAGGACTTTGGGAAGATCTTTTAGGGTGCAAATAATGATATTGCACAAAGCTTATCTCCCTCCCCTAGGGAGGGGCCCACTTCAAGAGGCAGAGCTGTCACTCATGCCATGGCCTCGTGTGATATCACTATCCCAGGGAAGTTAGGAGCCCATATACCTTTGAGGATCTAGGCCTTTCTAAATACACATTTATGATGTCGCCTTCATACATGCTAAAGGAGCCAGGAAGGGCAAAAACCAAATACTTGGTGTTGGCTTATATGTCGCCTTTCAGTGACTTGCTCCAAGACAGCAGGAAGTTTGTGGGAAGCAAGGAACAGATCCCAGATCTCCCGGCGAGAGGTCCAGTGCAGCGTGCACTGGCCTATCCTGCCGCCTTTGCTCATGAGAGTAGTCACACAAAAATAATAGGGCTACAGCATGTGGACTCCAGTTACACCATGCAGGATGTCCAGTCTCATCAAGAGCAGGGATCTAGGCAGGAGTGACCAATTTTTATTTCCTTGTGGGAATCATTATCTGTATGGACTTCTGGGGGTTGTATGTTCTTCAGCAGCAGCCAAATCATTCACGCATTACACAGGGAGAATTCTTATTCAACCTCACTGGGAATTTTGCCTGAGGAAGGACTGCAAGATAAGGCAGCAGAGCTCAGATTTTCCACTCTGCTAAGGCCACTTGGTGCTGTTACATCACTGGGGCAGGAGGGGTGAAGGTGGCGGGCTGGGGGCTTGGTGAAGCTGAGCTCCACAGCTGTAAGGGCCTTTATGTCAGCACCCCAAGTTAGCGCAGGATCCTGCTCTACATGGTGCTGAGGGCAGGCAACCACAACCATCTCTCTGTAGCCCAGAGCAGGTTGGACACAGTGGAGAATTTGGGCCCAGGTCTTCGGTAACAGGGAGGGATAGCTCAGTGGTTTGAGCATTGGCCTGCTAAACCTAGGTTTGTGAGTTCAATCCTTGAGGGGGCCATTTAGGGATCTGGGGCAAAAATCAGTCTGGGGATTGGTCCTACTTTGAGCAGGGAGTTGGACTAGATGACCTCCTGAGGTCCCTTCCAACCCTGAGATTCTATAATCACAGCCAGAGCCTCAGATGGTGTCAATTTGTCTAAAGCCACTTGAGTCAAAGGAGCTATACTGACTTGCTGCTGTGGATCTGCCTCACAGATCCCTAGAACTACATCAGCCTTATCATTGATTTATTGTGTGTACTATTGTGCTACAGTTGCCTACTGTGTTAGGAGTAAATTGCACTTATTGGGCTAAAGATCAGCCATTTTGTTTGCTATCCTCGTACTTTGTAGCTGGCAGGCTTCCAGAGCTGACATTGTTATGGTAGCAAGCTATGTTAAGATCTGATGTCTTCAGAAAGACTATATGCTAAACTGAGGACAGGAAGAGTAATCATGGCTTCCACATTCTTCCGTTCACTGCAAAATGACTGAGCTAAGACAACTGATGCCAAGGCAACTAAGGTCACCAATCACATGTCAAGTATCACTGTATGTATAGCTTACAAAGTATAATCATGCTCACATAAAAGAAAAAAAAACTTACCTGTTTTAAGGAGCCTTTTAAGGTAAGAAACATGTATGCCATGTAGCCTGGAATCAGCACCATAGACGAGAGAGCCATGAACCAGCCAACCCCTTGGCCCCATTTTGGGAAAACATAATTGCCCATCTTGAGAGGAGTCATTTGCACAGCGCTGAAGATAAACACTCCCTGAAAAACATGGGATAAAATAGTGAGACTTCGCTTTGACCTACATTCATCTCTGTGTCTTTCAAACAACTCTGCTGGACTTACTGGGCTCAATCCTCAGCCTGCCTCCACCCCCACGGAGAGGTGAGGAAAGGAAGTTAGGCAAAAAGTGTCCCCTTACTTCCCTGTATAAGCTGCCCACATCACCAGACCCTACTTGGGGATGGGGGATAGCAGTCACTGCTGCAAGGTGGAAGAACCTTGGTTCAACCCTCTCCACCCCACACTCTGTGCCAGCCAGCACAGCTGTGCCACTGCAGAAGGGGACGTGAACTGAGGCAGGGAAACAGAGGGCATGGGTCACTTCTCCCACAGAGCTAGGGGGAAGTAGGAACTGAATTCTGGCTGAGTCCCATTTTTGGCTCTGCCCTGCTTCAGTCCACCCCTGTGAGATGCCAAGAAGCATTAGTTTGAGGAATGGGAGGCATTTAACTGCTTTAGGCTTTTTACTGTAATACCCTGTAAAATGTTAAACAGCGTAACAGTTACTAAAAGAGATGTGAATCTGTGATGTATATACTAGCTGGATTGGGCCAAAGTTTGACTTGTGATGACTACTAGCTCATGCCAAAAACCGAACTGCCCCCTGTTGCAGGCTGACGCGGAAATTATTGGTCATTGTTTAGTGTCCCTTCAAAAACCTCCCAGGCAGGATCCAAAGATGCTCCATGACAAGAGACCATGTTCTGGACTAGGAGGTTGGCTTTGGTCTGCATGTTTTTGTGCATAAACTCCTTGACCTTTTAGCATCCTCAATGCATATTCCCTAGGCAGGTTATCTCTACTCAGGAATAGTTCCTGGAAGGTATGCGTGTGTGGAACTTAGCCAGAAGACAGAACAATGCTTTTGCAGTATATATGATGACATAATTTAAGAGAAAGGTGTTCTTTCTCTCAGGCCTTTTTCAAAGCACCTGCCAGAATTTTGGCCTATAGGGTTTTAAGTAAACACCCTCGTTAAAAGGACACAGCATCCTACAATTAAACAGCTTTGGCACATATTACAGCTTTTGGCCAGGTCAGCCATAACCATTCACTCAGGTCTAAAGCATGGCAGGTAGCATCTTAGCCCCAAAATGAAGGTATACTATGTGGACAAAAACTAACTGAAAAAGAACCATAGCTTTGGGTCAGCTACTCGCTAGTATAAAATTTTATTGCTCCATTTAAGTTGATAGAGCTATGCTGATTTATACCCACTGAGGATCTGGCCACTTATTGAAGCTATAATTGCACATACAAAGAAAACAGGTTAGATTTTCACAAGTATGGCCAAATTTTAGCGTTTGTGGCTGCAGGCAATTGCTCATTCCCTCTTTTGAAACTGTGTCCCTAGTTCTTTCTTATTTCAGTTGCTGACTGTTGTATGCATTGGATTTAGGGTATAGATATACTGCATGTGATTCTTGTCAAGTTCTTACTCCTGTTAAATTACAAGACCAGAGAGAAGAGATCATGAGTGTGTGTGTGTCAGTTTGGGTGAATCTCCCAACTTAAAAATGTTTTGAAAGATGCCATTTCAACATTTTTGCAATGGAAAGTTTGGGGTTTTTCGAGTAGCAATAACTTAGTCTAACTTTCTTTTAATCCTGTTTGTTTAAACAGATCAAAATCAAAGCAAAACATGTCAATTGACCTGAACTGAATGCCTTTTTGGTTTAGTGGTTCACAACAGTGAAATTTTGACTCTCCATCCTGATTTGGGATGAGAGAATTTTTGAAATCTCCACTTCTCACTGGCCGGGGAAACAGTTTTCTGTCCAGTTCTAGTGGGAACGCAATCTACTGACACTTGAGGCTAAAGTGGAGTTGTTGCAGATTTTTGTCTCTATCACAGAGCAAAACATGGAATGGAAGGCCAGCACCTCCACTCACCAGGTACAATAGGACTGACTTTTGTTGGTAAGACAGATAAAAGTTTTTAATATACTGTGTGTGGAATACCATTTGCTTTGTACCACCCTGATGCCATCTTGTACTAATTGGACTTGCACTATCAAGCGATGTCCATCTAATCCTCCATTCATCATGTTAAAAAATTACCTTTTGATATTTAATGCAGTCATTTTTCTATAAATTCACCAAACACAAAGTCCTTTCTTTCCTAGTCTGCTGCAAATGGCTAACGCAGCATACCTCAGGGGCAACCTTGTTAACTGAATCAAGAAAAAGCAAAGCTCACTTTGCTCACAAGTTCAACCTTTATTTTCAAAGGCCGCACAGAAAGTTTTGCCAAAGAGGGAAATGTAAGTTGGCAGCTTTTAGATCACATTATCATCACCTGTGAACTCAATGTGAAGAGTGGATTCCCAGAAATAAAGATTTTTACAATAAAAAGCAATTTTGCTCCCCTCACTCCTTCCATTGCAATTTATACAGTTTCCCAAACAATCTTTCTTTAATAATTGTTTTCAGAGAATTGAGAGGTGGGACACTGCATTTGGGGAATGGGTGAGTGCAAGGAACACTCAGAATACTGTGTGTCAGTTCTCTTTAGTATTGTTGATTTGTTTGGCAGTGGCCTTCAGCTATTACAAATGATTGCTCATTAATCTTTTAATGAGTAAGGCACAAACTTTAACTGCACACATGCCTTATATATGATTCCAGAATCTGAATGCATGCATCTGTATGTGCGCTGTGTCTTGAACACAACCAAGAGCCAGTTTCTGATTCCTTCACTCACGGTGAGTGGTATCTAAGTAATCCTTCTGGTTTCAAATAGGACCACTGGTGAAGTAAGGTGTTTTTATTTCAGTGTAAGGATAGCAGAATCTGCCTCTGAATATGAAATAAAGAACTTCTTTCTGAATAGGTTGCATCCCATAATCTCTAATTTATACAAGAAAACCAGATAGCAACATGTTTGTAAAACAGGCATGGACTCCAGTAGCAAACCGTTAGCCTCCCAATTCATAGAGTTATTTCTCCACGTAGGCCAGTGGTTCCCAGACTTTAACAACCTGTGAACCCCTTTCACTAAAATGTCAAGTCTTGCGAACTCCCTCCTAAAAATGAATATTTCCAGGGATTTTCTCCTTTACCTGAGTATAAATTATAAAAGCAGTGATTTTGTAAATATAAAATGTGTGTTTATAACATGCTTATTACACACTATTTATTATTATTATTGTTTATCATTACAGTATTTTATTACATTATGAAAACGGCAACACTCTTCCAAGATCTAACTTTCTTAGCTTGTATCACTTTGAATACGCCTGTTATAAAACAAGGCTCCTATGTTTCATCAAGGAGTATCAATTGTGAAACAGCATGAAGGTAATTAAGGAGCCAACTCAAAGAGTTCCTCCTACACAAGCATTCAGGCCCTGAGCAGTCCAGGCAAACAATGCACGTTACGACAAAGCTTAAATTTGTTCTTCATAATAATTTTAAAAACAACACTAGCTGCCTATTTAATTTAAAAAACAGCAAACAATATCCACCTCCCTTTCTATTTCTTTTAAGGAGTCTTGAAGTTTAAATCTCCTCACTGTAATAGATCTGCTTGCTTTGATCTGCTTATCTCTTGGAAGTCCAGGGGCTTCTGGCTGCTGGCCCTGTGCTGCCTGGAGGTCCCTAGGGACAGCTCTGTCTGCCATTAGGGATTTTTTTCCCAAGAACCCCCTGTAACATTTTGTGAAACCATACACTTTATATTAAAGAATGACATTAACATGATGCTATGCTGAAGCTTAAACTCCTCAGCAGTCAGGAAATCCCATTTATTTGAAAAGTAACTTTAACTTCACCTTTTTTATTTATGCATTATGCAGTTTTCATAACATTGAACATTACATAACATTGAACAATGTGAGCTAGAGGGCTTAAAAGTCCGAATTATATGTTTTTGTAATGAATATAGTGACTTGTTATGAGCAAGCTAATGAAAAGTCCTTTTGTAACTTGTAAAACTTTCAGAATAATTGTAGTTTTTATAACATACCGGTAATTGAAATTAAATGTAAATACATTTAAAATTAGTTTAGTGTTTCTCCCTACTAAATATAATATATGATGCAATACAATTAAATTTTTAGCTTTTATTAATAAAATATTAGATAATATTGTTAACATATTGGCCATAACCATAAACAAAATTCATTAATTTGACCAGTCGAAAGGATTTGCTGAACCAAATGAGAATGTTCCATCAAGTCTGCTTTTATCACTGGCTTCAACAGAGTTACTGCAGATTCACATCAGTATAAAATCTAGCAGAATTTGGACCATTAACTTCAAATGAGACTTCCTGCATGATTCATGTGAAAATGATGTGACACTTGATTAACTATTTTTGCATCTCTACATATTCAACTCAAATTTTTAAATGTTCAGTAAGATACTTAAGCATGTGTCTGATTTTAAGCATGAGAGTAATTTCAGTAAAATCACAAGCTTAATGTCAGATACATGCTTACATACAAATGGGGTCTATGCAGTTATTAGAGATGATCAGAAAATGTTTCCTTCCCTTACCTATGAGAAACACTGATAGAAACAAAATCATTTAAGTCAAAACTGTCAGCAGAAATTTTAAACTTTTCATAAAAAAAGAAAACCCCTAACACTGAAAGCTTCTGTTTTTTTAGCTTTTCGGGTTTCTAATGAAAAATTCTTAGGAAAGTGGTTACTTTTTGTGGAAATTTTCATTTTAGTCAAAACCTCAATTTTCCATTGACCAGCCCTATTGATTATCCCTGGAAAGGTGAAATCATAACTCATATACACACAAGTGGGCAATGTTTCAAGATTTTTCTGCCTTATTTTTGTGGGGTTAAATCTCTCAACATTATCTTTGTGTTGAGTGCCCACAGAGACAATGAGCTTGAAGATGAGAAGGTTGAGAGAGGAACAGAAAAATGGAGGGCTGAGACCAGGGGTGAAAGTAATTTACAGGACTTACCAGTAGAGGGGGCGGGGGGTGGCCTCACCCGGAAGAGGCATGGCCTCAAGCAGAAGAGGCGGGGCCCCTCAAGATTTAAAGGCCCTGGGGCACCGGCTGAGGCTGGGAGTCCCAGGGCCTTTAAATCAACCAGAAGCTCCCAAGCTGCAGAGGTGGCTGGGAGCCCCCGGGGGCTCAAGGGCAAATTAAAGGGCCCGAGGCTCCGGCTGCCATGGGGAACCCTGAGCTTTGCCGGGCTGGGGCCGGGATTTAAAGGGCCTGGAGCTCCTGCCGCTGTGGGGAGCTCTGAGCCCTTTAAATGTCGGCCCCAGCCTGGCCACTGGAGCTGCGGGTGCGATTTAAAGGGCTCTGGGTTGCCTGCAGCAGTGGGCAGCCCAGAGCCCTTTAAATTCCCGCCGCGGAAGCCGGTGTGGTCAGGCACAGGCTCTTGGTGGTACGCCATACTGGACCGTACCGGCTTACTTTCACCTCTGGCTGAGACCCTTCTGATGTAAGGAGACACAGCAATGTTCATTAAATATTTTCTCCTAAATTTAGCTCTCTATTTCCTCCAATTCGGTTAACCAAAACTCTAGTTAAAGAAAAGCTGCAGTTCTCCTCTCTCTGCTTATTATTCCTGAGAGAAATAAATATGGTTCATGCAGTTAAAGATATAGCTATAGTTTATGTTGCACAGAAACTCATCTGGATTTATCAGCAAAGCAGATACCAGCAGCTGATGACTCAATCTGGTGGCACAGTCAACGGAATTCCATGAAGGAAGTGACTCCAGCTTGCAGCACTTACACATTCTGTTGTCTGTATTTGTAATGCCAGTGAAGGAATATAGTTTACAGGAAGTGGGCACTTTTGGGGCATTCTAGACCTTGAAACAGGACAGCCTTATGTTTAACGATACACAGGGCCGGCTCCAGGCACCCGCGCAGCAAGCAGGTGCTTGGGGTGGCCAACGGTAAGGGGCTCTTCGGCGGCAATTCTGCAGCAAGTCCCTCTGCAGCTTTTTTTTTTCCCACTGCTTGGGGTGGCAAAAACGCTGGAGCCGACCCTGAAGGTACAGGATATACCATACACAATTTGCTATCTCCACCATCAAGCTACTCACCACTTCTGAAAGTATAAACCCTAGAATTCTGCATGTCATTTATTTCTTAGACCAACTCCAAAAGATTGGCATTCCAGGGGCCTGATTCTTCTCTCTCTTATATTGGTCTTAACGGTCAAGATTTGTATTAATGTGCTAAGATAGCATGACTATATTCTAGCACATATTGAAGTCATTTATATCCTTCATATCACAGTAAAAATAATAATTTTGTTCCTTACTGCCACAATGATAGGAGTAAAGAAAGACCAGCAAAGTTTCCACCAGATGCAGGGTCTGTATCCCACCATTTCCTGGATGTTGTCATAAAATCTGTTAACACCTAAAACATAGAAATAAAAAGAAGAAATTTTTGTCTGCCAGATGATGAAAGCATAAAGGGTCTGAGATAATAAAGACCCTTTTAATGCACATTTAGTAATGTGGTTGAGGAGCATTTCTCTTGAAGTCTGTACAGACTATGAAAAACTTTGCAGTTAACTGAACAGGAGAAAAAATGCATGCAAATGGCATGAAAAACAGGACTTTTATACATTGTTCTCATTCCACTACACTGAGAAAGGAGGCTATGCATCAAATCAGTGACTGCCAGCAGTCAGTTTAGCACCAGGAGTATGCTGAAAAGTTCCTTAACATCATTAGATTGCAATGACGACACACTCAGGTTAGCAAAAATTCCTCAAGTTTTGTTAGAATACAAGAGACTTAGTCTGGGATTTTCTAAAGAAGCCTTCATAATAGGAGAGGGAATGAGTGTGTTCTTTAATACCTTATACAGATGCATTAATTGCAAACAACAGTTTTTGTTTACGTGTACAATGTACCACTATTCTGTCATCCTCCAAAAAGTGCAAACCTGAAGATCTGCATATTGTCCTCATCTGGGATACCTACTGTTACATTTCTTTCTTATTCATATGTTGGATTCATATGGTGTATTGTTCCTTTCCATCCAAATATGGTTTATTCCTATTAAAGACCTCATTCAAAGCCCATTATAAACAATGGAAAGTCTCCTACTGACTTCCATGGGCTTTTGATCAAGCCCACAATGAAAATAAAAGTTGCTAAATTGTTCCTGTCTGACACAGAAATGATGATTGTTACCATTCTGGCTTGGACAAACATAATGAGGCAAACGGTAGTCAGTAAAACCTTTACGTAAAGATTCACATATGGACATGACCATGTTTGGCATAAGCATGGAACTGGGGCCCTAACCAAATATCAAACTTGCAAACACCCAGGGCAGAATATTGTATACATTTTGTTGCCTTGCTCGTGCACAGGCAGCAACTTTTTTTCAGCAAGGCTTTTAATCTTCAAAAGAAAAAAAAATTGGGCCAATCTGTGTATCATCCAGCAGCGAAGACGCAACTAGAGCTGGATTGGAAGAAAACGTCCTCATTCTAACACAGGATTACAAATAAATATGAAGACACACATGTGTCACTTTCCTTCGCACAACTATTGATATTCTTCTCTGGGGTGTTTTAGAGAGGCATACACCATAAACCAAATTCTACACTAAGATGTGCATAACCTTCCAAGCCCTTGGGAGGTTGTACTCATGTAAATGAAAGCAAAGTCTGGCCCCACATTTAGGTAAACAGAATACTGAACAAAATGGGTCTTAAGTGAAATTGGCTCATCTTTTCCAAAAAACTTATAGTCTCAGTACCCCATGCAGCATAGAGACAAACATATCACATACCATAGCACCAGGATATAGAGATACACTCAAAGAATACAAGAAACAATAGGCTCATTCCACTTGCAGAGTAGTAGTCAAACAGCTTGAACACATAAATTCCACCCTACGAGATACAAGAAACAAATGACTGAAGTTAGTACATTTCATCTGGTATTTGTTTTGAAGACAGGTTAACATTTCTCATTAATATTTTTGTAGTTATCTATTACTATTTTATAATTATTATTTAAAAATTGTAATGTATATAGTAATTTTCTGAAAAGCTATATAATGCTTAAGATTGTATTGATTTCCTTTTAGGAGATCAGTAGTTACCAAGAACTAGAATAATGTTAACTAATTAGCTTGCATATATAAATTACAAACCCCTGATTGGCTCTGCACTCAGTAATTTTTCTGAACTAATTTGCAACCAGTCAATTCATAATAAAAATGTTAATAATAATACTTTTTTTGTTTCATAGTATTGTCATTTAAGGATTTCAAAGATCCTTAGGAACCTTGGATGAGATTCCCAACTGTGGTAAATCAGCATAGCTCTATTGACTTCAATATGCTAATTTTTGCATCTTGAGCAAATCTTTAGAGGGTAATGATAGTTTTTGTCAATCTCCACTTTCTGCCCTCTTTAGTAGATTTCCTTATAAATATATTAACCTTATAGCCACAGTGGAGGGTTTTTTCCATTCTTCACCTTCTTAGTGAAGTTGATTGAAACTATATACATTGTAGGTAAGCTTGCAAAATAAAAATCCCTTTATATAAAACTTACCTGAGTAATGTTGGACAGTCCTATCAGATAGGAAATAACGCATACTACAGCAATGAAGATTTCTCTTCGAGTGCGTAATAACTTTGGAAATTCATCCACCAAAGCTGTTATGAATCCTTCCACAGTACAGAACTGCAAGTAGAGTTACAGGTTATACACAACACAATAAAACTGCGGTGTTAGATTTAGAGCAACATTTTCAAAAGCATTCAGCGCTGCCCTCCAGCTGCTCCCATTGAAGTCAATGGAAAATTCAGTAGATGCAACCACAGGCCAATGCTGAACACTTTTGAAAATCCCTTTTACTGGTTATTAAAATCTACAAAAAAAATTATCCTTCTGGCACAACTCTTACAAATTAACATATGCTTTGTACGATCAAGTGTTGTTTCTTTTGTGATGGAAGAAGTGCATACAGCCTAAGCAAACAATTGTGCATGTGCTTGATTGGGATTTCTTACATGCAGAACATTAAATAATGCATAAAAGCTTGCCAGACTGGGCACCTCCATTGGAAGGTGAAAAACTCAGGGTTGGATCCTCATTTGGTGTATATCACCATAGCTCCATTCAGTCAATGGAATAATGCCAGTCTACACCAGCTGAGGATCTGAAACCCCATGCGGAAACCTAAGAAAAATGACCAATAGAAAGTTATTTCTGTGATGACAACTGAAATCATGTAAGCCTGCTGTATGTGAAGTTACAGTCATTTTTAGAAGTGAAATAATGACTTAGCCAATATTTGCAGTTCTTCTTATTAATGAAACATTTCATGCACTATAACTGATGGAGCAGTTAGACAGAAAAAAGAAGAAAGCCTGACAGCCTGTGGACATATCTTGTTTGTAATAATATTAGACTATCTTCCTCAGCTGTTACAGTAGCCTAGAGACAAGCTCTCTCAAGAATATTTTTGACCCAATTAATTTCACAGTAGTTTCTCAGAGTGAATGTTGTGGTTTATTGTTTTTCAGTGAACTCCAGGCTTGACGAAGGAAATAGCAAAAATAAGAATCTTTGGTTTCTTTTCATATCTCTTGTCAAAATGCCTTGGTTTTCTTTTCTTTTCTTTTTTTTTTAAACACTTCTTGGCAATGGCTGCAATCAATCAGTTTGGCTATCAGAAAAACACAGAAGTTGGTTCTAATTAATTAAAGACTATTGCAGTACTAGTCATATTTAAGCAGTCCTGCAGGTTCGCATATGTACTATCAATGCCATATGATTTACTAATCAAATGGAGAATTGTTATTTGCTCAGGCCCCTTACACTGCAACTGTGTTCATGGATCCCTGCATCTATGATCAACTTCAGAACGGCTTTATATAGGGATTTCATGCTCGTGACCAGTGGCAGAATCATGGTCTACAAAGGTATTTTGTAAATTAATGGAATTTAGAGAAAATGAAAATACTATCACTCCTTTGGCAATTAAAATATAAGCCACCTAGTCCCTTTCTGTGCTGGAAATATGTTCTTGCAGCTGTATGAAGTTTTCCAGTTGTTATAAGCACTCTAAGTCCCAAAAAGATTTTCTCCAAAGTGTGATTCTTTCACTTCTTGTTTTTCAGTATGGCAAACTGGCAGAACAGCCGAGCTCTGTACTGACTATTCATTCCCAGGTGAAATTCAAGATTAAGGTTAACATGTATAAAGTCCTTCCTGGTTTAGGCCCCAGTATCTCAGAGACCTGCTTCCTTTCCACACACTACAATGACAACTGTGCTAGGCTGTCTCTCTTCTGTTTGTCCCTCAGGTGCCAGAGACAAGGTTTCTCAGTAGTAGCCATTTGTCTCTTGAATTTGCACCTATGGGTTATACTTCTAATTCTGCAATTTACTACATTTAGAATGAGATGCAACATGGCCTTTTGGTCCACACCCTCTGCTAGCTGTAGGTTCTTGAGGCCCCCTCCACTTGGTTTACTAGCTAGACGTTTCCAGCTATCAGTTTAGCTGTTAAGTCAGGTGCTGCAGGGAGCCATAGTGTATATAATTCCTTTGTCAGGAAATACTTGTTGCATCTAAACCTTTAAATTATGTCCAAATATTGCCTCAGTGATGGACACCTCAGAAATGTATATAATCAATAATATAAAATTGTTAATAATTAAGGGGGAGGCCCTTTTGTTTGCAGAGTACATATCCTGCATACTGTACCTACTTTTGTTGTAGCCGTTGACTCTGAGGTTTGGAACTAGCAGTTCCTGTGGAAAGGAAAGTGGCTCAGTACCAGTTGCTGGCCTTCAGAATATCCCAAACCCTTAGGTCCCCTCCCCCAGCTTTCCACCCATTGGACTAGAAGTGGTCCTGTACTCAATGATAGCTTACAGTGTGAAATGCACAGAAAGAGATACTGTCTGTCATTAGAAAAACAAGGTGAATCACCATTAAAAGATATTTACCTCACTCACCTTGCCTCTCTAATATCCTGGCACCAACATGGCTACAACAACACTGCATACTGTTCGTCATGTCATACCATACATATTACAGAAAATAAAGTATTTTTAAAAGAATCAACAGTAAGCAACATTACCTGGCTGTCAATTCCAAGCATAAGCAACATGGAGAAGAACAGAATTGCCCACAATGGAGAGATAGGTAACTGTGTCACGGCTTCTGGATAAGCTAAAAATGCCAGTCCAGGACCTGGTAACAGAAACAAGAGATGGGTTATTAATTGTATATCTTTATTTTAGCTTTGATACAATGCAACAGGATGGTGAAAGTATTTGCACTCTGTGGTACTTGTGTTTTTGGTTTGTTTGACAGTCTGAAGACTAATGAGGTGCAAGTTGGGGTGGGATAGCTATATCAGGGAAATAATAGAGAGAAAATAGACTCTGCTATAGGGAAAGAAGTGAGTGGTATCTCCGATTCAAATGTTGTAAATTAGAAGTAGTTCAAAATGCTGCTCCTAAAAGGCTGCCTTTGTGAGTTTCAATACTGCAAATACACTTGCCTCCCTGGGACAGAATTTGCATCTTCAGGCTCCTTGGTGAATTATCTCTGCCTTTAACCTACACTCAAACAGTTGGTGATAGCTGTAACTACAGCCAGAACAGTTCTTAGGAAATGTGGAGACAATTCCCCTCTGATATATGCAGAATAGATAAAATGAATATCAAAGATAGCTCTGATAGAGATGCAGATTCACTTTCCAATATTTAGAAAAGGACCATTTGCTATTCCATGGGATGATTTCTATTGCAATATACATTACTCTAACATAAGAAGTGTCTTCTGACAGTGGTCAGGGCCAGATGCTTCAGAGAGAATGAACAGAACAGGGCAATTTTGAATGATCCATCCTGTCATCAAGCACCAGCTTCTAGCAGGTGGAGGTTTAAGGATATCCGGAGCATCAGGTTGCATTCCTGGCCATCTGGATAATAGCCACTGATGGACCTATCCTCCATGAATTTATCTAATTATTGTTTGAACTCAGTTCACAACATCCCCTGGCAATGAGTTTCACATGATGACTTCTCAATATGTGAAGTACTTCCTTTTGTTAGTTTTAAATCTTCTGCCTATTAATTTCATCTGGTGATGACTAGTTCTTGTGTTATATGAAGTGGTACGTAGCATTTCGCTATTCACTTTCTCCAAACCATTCATGATTTTATTGACCTCTACCATGTCCCCCCTTAAACGTCGCTTTTCTAAGATGAATGGTCGCCGTCTTTTTAATCTCTCTTCGTATGGAAGGTGTTCCATGGCCCTTCTTATTTTCTTGGCCCTTCTCTGTACCTTTTCCAATTCTAATATATATATTTTAAGATGAGGCAACCAGAACTGCACACTGTATTCAAGGTGTGGGTGTACCGTGGACTTATGATATTTTCTGTTTTATTATCTATTCCTTTCCTAATAGTTCCTAACATTCTGTTTGCTTTTTTGACTGATGCTGCACATTGAGCAGATGTATTCAGGGAAACTATCCACAATGACTCAAAGATCTCCTTCTTGAGTGGTGTAGCAGGGTGCTGCTGCAAGGGCACCTAATTAGCCCCTGCTCAGCCAGCCCCAATCAGGGGAAATAGATTGGGGCTGGGGAGAAGTCTGGTGCCTGGCCTCTGGAACTGGCTGCACCTGTGGGCCTGCCGATTGAAGAGCCATAAAGGCTGGCTGGCTGGCAGCCAGAGCAAGGGCGGGGGGGAATGGCCAGGGAAAGGGTAGTCTCCAGGCTGGGAGAGACTCCCTGTAAAAGAGGAGATAGTAAGACCTGTAAGGCTCTGTAAATAGTATCACTGGTGGTGGGAACTGTGTGTGAGTAAAAGCCACAGGTGCTGCATCAAGAAAAGGCTCGCAGTGCTTTATTGGAACAGCAAAGAGCTCAGCAGCAGGGGAGGCCGAGGAAAGGACCCAGTTACACGTGGGGGCTTGTCCGGGATCCTTGCCATAGACGCAGTGTGGCGGCCTGGGCATGGAGAGCACCCTGCAATGGCTCGCTGAGCAACAGACTGAAATGCAAAAGACGCTACAGTCCTTCCAGGAGTCCCACCAGGTGGAGCGGCAGGTTCTCCTTGTTTGGCAGACAGAGCAGCAGAAAGCCCTCCAGGACTTCATCAAAGAGCAGTCGACTGTACAGCAACAGCTCCTGCAGAGATTGGTGAGTCCTGCTGTGGGGGATGGTACCCGGACTCCAGGCCTCAGCCTTTGTAAAATGACTGCCGATGACCCTGATGCCTTTTTGGGTACCTTTGAGCGGGTGGCCCTGGGCGCCGGTTGGGACCGGACCACCTGGGCCCTGCGGCTGGGCCCTTATCTCACCGGGGAGGCCCAGGCCATGTATATGGCCCTGACGGAGACCCAAGCCAGGGATTACGATGCGGTGAAGGCGGCAATCTTGGACCGCCTCAGGCTGTCGGCCGAGAAATACCGCCAGAAGCTTTGGGCAGCCTGGTGGACAGGGCGCGTGCGACCCCGGGCCTTTGCGCAAAAGTTAACGGACTGGGCAACCCGGTGGTTGAGGCCCGATGCCCACATGGTGGGCCAGATAATGGACCAGGTGGTCCTTGAACAGTTTCTACAGGGCCTCCCTGACAGTGTGTGGGTTTGGGTGCGGCGACATCAGCCGGCCACTCTGGAAGCGGCCGTGCAAAGGACTGAGGAGTATGTGGAGGTTGACTTCCCAGTGAGGGAGCATTGAGTCCCGTGGGACCCAGAGGGGGGCAGGAAACCCCGTGAGCACGGTGGGGTGAAGCAGCCGGATAAGCGATGGGAGGAGCCCAAGGGGACCCCTAGCTGCCCGGGGCAGCTCGTGTGTTGGCGGTGTGGTCAGCTGGGACACAAAAGTCGGGACTGCCCGGTGATGGAGTATGGGGCGGCGGACTTTTGTGGATGGACTGGGAGTGGGGCGTGGGAAAGGAGGCGTGGGTTGGCCACCATCCCGGTGCGGGTAGGGAAAAGACCCCAGAGGGGTCTGGTGGACACGGCCTCCGCCCGCTCCTTTGTACAGCGGCGCTTGGTGAAGCCGCACTGGCTTATCCCTGGGGGACGGATGTGGGTGGAATGCATCCATGGGGATAGGGAATGTTGTCCCATGGCCCAGGTACCTCTCGAAGTGGACGGGCGGTTTACCTGGAAGCGGGTGGGGGTAATTGAAGGGTTAGCTTACCCCGTGGTCCTAGGGCAGGACTGGTGCTTTTTCCTGAGGGGAAAGGCGGATGTGGGGAAGCGAACGGGAAAGAGAGGAAAGAGAACCCTGGAAAGGGAGGGCAAAGCCCTGGGGGAGGCGGATCCGGAGCAAGGGAAGGCCCCACAACCTCCAGGGGGAAAATTAGAACAGCCTAGACAACTGAGCCAAAATAGCAAACAAGGGGGAATGACTGAGAAGCCCAGGGAGCTCCTGGGATAGGACCACCTGGGAGAGGGAGCCCTCGGGGAGGTAGAAGATGATCAGCAGGGGGAGGCCCCGCAGCACAGGGGCGGAGGGCCTGGACCGGAACTGGGGGGCCAACTCGGAGCAGCGGGCTCTGAGTCAACACCCCCAGTGAAGCAGGAGGAGGAGCCTCGGGAGCCTCGGGACCGGCTGGCCCAGCCGTGTGAATGGTGTGAGGACCTCTGGGTGAGGGTGGACCTGTTGGGTGCCCCACTCCCTACTGAACGCACCTTTTGTGGGTGGCGTGTGCCAAAGCCCCAGCAAGTTGTTCCTGGGGGTCCCTCAGCTGGACAGGGGGCCCCACCGCATAGTATTGTCCCGGGCCGAAGGAAGCGAGGTCGAGGGAGACCAGGCCTGGCGCCAGCTTAAGGGGGGAGGTATGTAGCAGGGTGCTGCTGCAAGGGCACCTAATTAGCCCCTGCTCAGCCAGCCCCAATCAGGGGAAATAGATTGGGGTTGGGGAGAAGTCTGGTGCCTGGCCTCTGGAAGAGACGGTTACTCACCGTAGTAACTGTTGTTCTTCGAGATGTGTTGCTCCTATCCATTCCAGTCAGGTGTGCGCGCCGCGCGTGCACGGCTCTTCGGAACACTTTTACCCTAGCAACTCCGGCGGGCTGGCTGGCGCCCCCTGGAGTGGCGCCGCTATGGCGCCTGTTATATACCCCAGCCGGCCCGTCCGCTCCTCAGTTCCTTCTTGCCGGCTACTCCGACAGTGGGGAAGGAGGGCGGGTCTGGAATGGATAGGAGCAACACATCTCGAAGAACAACAGTTACTACGGTGAGTAACCGTCTCTTCTTCTTCGAGTGATTGCGCCTATGCATTCCAGTCAGGTGATTCCCAAGCCTTACCTAGGCGGTGGGGTCGGAGTGAGACGTGGCGGAGTGTAATACCGCGGAGCCGAAGGCTGCGTCGTCTCGAGACTGCTGCACCAACGCGTAGTGGGAGGCGAAGGTGTGGACAGAAGACCAGGTGGCTGCTCTACAGATGTCCTGGATGGGAACATGGGCCAGGAAGGCGGCAGACGAGGCCTGCGCTCTCGTCGAGTGAGCGGTGAGGCGGCATGCAGGCACGCGAGCAAGCTCGTAGCATGTCCGGATACATGCCGTCACCCAGGAGGAAATCCTTTGAGAGGAGACCGGCTCGCCCTTCATGCGGTCAGCAACCGCTACGAACAGCTGGGGCGAACGCCGGAAGGGCTTCGTCCGCTTGATGTAAAAAGCGAGGGCCCTGCGGACGTCGAGGGTGTGAAGCTGTTGCTCCCGAGGCGAGGCATGCGGCTTCGGGAAGAAGACCGGGAGGAAGATCTCCTGGTTGAGGTGGAAGGCCGACACCACCTTGGGGAGGAAGGCCGGATGTGGTCGAAGCTGCACCTTGTCTCGATGGAAGACGGTGTATGGTGGACCAACCGTTAGAGCACAGAGCTCAGAGACTCGTCTCGCTGATGTAATTGCGATGAGGAAGGCTGTCTTCCAGGAGAGGTAGAGCAGAGAGCACGTGGCTAGAGGCTCGAAGGGCGGTCCCATAAGTTTGGCCAGAACAAGGTTCAAATCCCAGGTCGGGGCAGGACGCCGCACGGGCGGGTACAAGTGGTCCAGGCCTTTAAGGAAGCGGGAAACCATCTGGTTGGAGAAGACGGACCGACCTTCCACAGATGGACGAAAGGCGGACACTGCTGCCAGGTGTACCCTCAAGGAGGCGACCGCCAGACCTTGCTCCTTAAGGTACCAGAGGTAGTCCAGGATGGTAGGGACAGGGACTACGAATGGATTGAGTTCTCGTTGGTCACACCAGAGCGCGAACCGCTTCCATTTTGCAAGGTAGGTGGAGCGAGTGGAAGGCTTTCTGCTCTCTAGCAGGACTTGCTGTACTGCTGCCGAACAGCCCCTCTCTGCGTGGGTCAACCACGCAGGTACCAAGCTGTAAGATGAAGGGACTGCAGGTTCGGATGGCGGAGTCTGCCAAAGTCCTGTGTGATGAGGTCCGGCCATAACGGAAGGGGGATGGGATCCCGAACGGAGAGCTCGAGCAGCAGGGTGTACCAATGCTGCCTCGGCCAGGCCGGAGCCACGAGTATGACGCTGGCTCTGTCCCTCTGAAGCTTCTGTAGTACTCTGTGCACGAGCGGGAACGGAGGGAAGGCGTAGAGGAGATGAGTCTTCCAGGAATACAGGAAGGTGTCCGACAGGGAGTCCGGCGAGTGGCCCCGGAACGAGCAAAACAGGTGGCACTTCCTGTTCGCCTTGGAGGCGAATAGGTCTATCCGGGGAAACCCCCACCTCCGGAAGATTGTGTGCACGACGTCGGGACGGAGAGACCACTCGTGGGAGAGGAACGACCTGCTGAGATGGTCGGCCAGCGTGTTCTGCACTCCCGGAAGAAAGACTCTTCCAGGTGAATCGAGTGGGTTATGCAGAAGTCCCATAGGAGCATAGCTTCCTTGCAGAGGAGGGTGGAGCGGGCCCCGCCCTGCTTGTTCACGTAGAACATTGCCGTTGTGTTGTCCGTGAACACTGTCACGCAGCGGCCTTGCAGGCGGGTGCGGAAGGTGTGACACGCCAAACGGATCGCTCACAGCTCGCGGACATTGATGTGGAGAGCGAGCTCTTGGGGCAACCAAAGGCCTTGGGTGTGAAGGTCGCCCAGGTGAGCTCCCCAACCGAGCGCTGAGGCATCCGTGGTCAGAGTGGCGGATGGGCGAGGAGGGTGGAACGGGACTCCCGCACACACGACCTCCGGGTCGAGCCACCAGCGGAGGGACTCGAGGGTCGGCTTGGTGACCGTGACCACCATGTCGATGGGATCTCGATGCGGCCGGTACACCAACGCGAGCCAAGACTGGAACGGGCGGAGGTGGAGCTGCGCGTACGCGGTGACGTACGTACATGATGCCATGTGGCCCAGAAGGCGGAGGCAGGAGCGCACCGTCGTGGTCGGGAAGGTGACGAGGTCCCGGATGATGGAGACCATCGTCTGATGCCGAGATTGCGGTAGGCAGGCTCGGGCCAACGAGGAGTCGAGGACCGCTCCAATGAACTCCACCCGCTGCGATGGAATCAAGGTGGACGTCTCGGCATTGATGAGAAGACCGAGTCGCTGAAAGAGGGACAGGATTTCTGTCATCTGGCCCATTACCAGCTGTCGAGACTGTCCGCGAACCAGCCAGTCGTCGAGATACGGGTAGACGTGTATATGACGACGGCGGAGGGCTGCGGCAACCACTGCCATGCATTTGGTAAACACCCTCGGTGCGGTGGAGAGCCCGAATGGTAACACGGCAAACTGGTAGTGGGCGTTGTTGACCACAAAACGGAGGTAACGTCGATGAGGAGGGTAGATCGCGACATGGAAGTAGGTGTCCTTCATGTCGAGGGCGGCAAACCAGTCTCCCGGATCCAGAGAGGGAATGATGGTCCCCAGGGTGACCATGCGAAACTTGGGCTTGAGCAGGTATTTGTTCAGCTCGCGAAGGTCCAGGATAGGACGTAGCCCTCCTTTCGCTTTGGGGATGAGAAAGTATCGGGAATAGAATCCCCTGCCCCGCCTGTCTTGAGGCACTGCCTCTATGGCACCCACGCTCAACAGAGTCTGGACCTCTTTTAAGAGGAATTGCTCATGAGAGGGGTCCCTGAAGAGGGACAGGGAGGGTGGGTGGGAAGGCGGGGGTGAAACAAATTGAAGGCGGTATCCCGACTGGACTGTTTGAAGGACCCAGTTGTCCGTTGTTATTTGGGACCACGCCGAAAAGAAACGGGAGAGGCAGTTGTATAAGAGAAGGGCAGGATCCGGTAGGGAGAGTGATGGGCCGTCCTCGGGCGTCCCATCAAAAGGCCTGCTTGGAGCCCTGAGGGGCCTTGGAAGGGGCCTGGGCCTCGTTGCGCCTGTTGCCGGATGGTCGACGGCGATTTAGGCCCGGTCGCCTGCTGCTGTACGGGCGGTACTGTTGTTGAGGGAAAGACCGGGAGGGTTGCTGCCGGAAGGACCTGCGCTGCGGTGCCGGTGTGTGCATGCCGAGAGTGCGGATGGCAATGCGACCGTCCTTCAGGGTCTGGATCCTGGAATCAGTTTTCTCGGAGAAAAGACCCTGGGTGTCAAAGGGCAGGTCCTGCAATGTATATTGCACCTCCGGTGGCAGGGTCTGAGCTCCCGAGTCCGTGGAGTCAAGGGCGGCCTGGATGGAGGACCTGGAAGATTTCTTCCCCTCCTCCAACAACGCCGAGAACTCCTGGCGGGAGGCTGTTGGTAGGAGCTCTGTAAATTTCGCCAGGGACGCCATGATGTCATACACGTACCTGGCGAGGAGGACCATCTGGTTGGCAATGCAAAGTTGCAGGCCGCCGGCCGAGTAGACCTTGCGGCCCAACAGGTCCATTCGCCGCGCGTCCTTTGACTTTGGCACAGGGGCAGGTTGACCATGCCTCTCCCTGTCGTTGACCGACTGAACGACCAACGAGTCCGGGGTTGGGTGAGTATACAGATACTCGTAGCCCGTGGGGGGGACTGAGTACTTGCGCTCAACGCCACGGGCCGTAGGAGGGATGGACGCAGGCGTCTGCCAGAGTGTGGTGGCGTTCTTTTGTATTGTCCGAACAAACGGTAATGCCACGCGCACTGGAGCCTCCGCTCCAACGACACTTGTTATGGGGTCCTCGTCCTCCTGGACCTCTGCCACGGGGAGATCTATGGCCTTCGCCACGCGGCGAAGCAGATCTTGGTGCGCCCTTAGGTCTATCGGAGGAGGATCCTTGGCAGATGCTCCGGCCACCGCCTCGTCCGGTGACGACGACGAGGACAAGACCTGGACGACCGCCTCCGTCGATGGACCTGCTGACTGCTCGTCGGCTGGGTTGGGCTGCGTGTGCCTCTGGGGGTCAGGCGGTATGGAAACCGAGCCCGGTGGTGAAGGGGGCGGTCGACTGACGGTCGCCTCTGGTACCCTGCGCTTGGAGGCAGGGGCTCTTGGAGGGAACGGCACCCCCTGAGTCTCACACTGGGCCCAGGGGACCCAGAAGCCCCACTGCTGTGCCCCCTGAGGTTGGCCTTGTGGGGTAGGTGGCAGGTGCCCGTTGCTGTCCGCCCCGGAAGCGACCGACGCGGGGCGGGATGGCCATAGGGGTGCCGAGGCGCTGACAGATTGCGCCGACGAGTGAGGCAGTCTGGCCCCGGACGGAGCCGAGGATCGGTGCTGGTCTTCACGGTACCGGGATGGTGACCGAGACCAACGTCCGCCGCGGTGCCGGGAGCTCGACCGGTGCCGGGAGCTCAACTGGGATCCGGATGTGCGGTGCCGGGAGCGGCTATGCGAGTCACGGTGCCGGGAATGGTGCCGGGAAGCAGACCTCCGTCGGTGCCGACGCGAAGGCGATCGGGACCTGAAGCGACGCCGGGGGTGCGACCGGTACCGCGATGTCGAACGGTACCGGGACTGCAACCGGCGTCGAGACGGTGACCGGTACCGCGATGGTGAGCGGTGCCGAGATCTTGAGCGATGGGACGGTGACCTGCGGCGGGACCGGGAACGTGACCGGGACCGTCGTCCATGCCGTCTGTCCGGAGAGGACGGCCGGATCATCATGGCCGGCTTTCCCGCCGATACGACAGCCCGCACCGGCGGTGCCGGGGGCCGGAGGCTCGGTGCCTCTGTGAGCTCTATGAGCTCGCGCGCCGTGGAGAAAGTCTCCGGCGTCAATGGCAGCTGGAGATCAACCGCGGTTGGTGCCGGGGAGCATGGCGGTGCCGGACTCGACGGCCCTTGCGGCGCCGGAGTCAACGGCCCGGTGCACGTCCTGTGCACGGCCACAGCGGGGACCGCAGGTGGCGCAATTGTCTTGGCTGCTGTGCCCTCAGCGTCGGACTTGGCAGCCGCCTTCGCCGGCTTGCGCCTCTTTGATGGTGACAGAGAGCGGTGCCGGGTCTTCGGCGCCGCTGGCTGAGGTCGCGGAGCCTCGGTGCCGGCGCGGCTCGGGGCCGCCGGTGCGCTCTGCACCGATGAAGTCCTCGGTGCCGGCGCGGACGGTGCCGGGGGCCGGAGCGACGCCTCCATTAGGAACTTGTAGCGAGTCGGTGTGGCTCCCCTCCTGCCCAGCAGAGGGCGCTCCCTCCCAGAAGCCCAGCTGGGCTGAGCCACCACTTCCTGTCCCCGCCCCCCGGAAGTCAAGGGGCGGGACAGGAAGTAGAAAAGGAGAACGCCAGACCTCAGTCAGGAGCCAGCCACCGCCGCGAGCAGACGTGCCGGCGGGAGCTCCGGACTGGGAACCCTCCAGGACCCGAGGCGGCGATCCGGACTGGCCCCCACTGCCCCGCGCCCGGTACGAAGAGGAACCTGCGGAACTTCCGCGGGATCGGAACCCGGAGCTGCCGCCAGGACTTCCTCCCGCCCGGTACGAGGAGGAGCCGCCGCCGCCGCTTCCGCCCTGCTGTTACCCGGAGGAGCCATCGGAGGCAGCCGGGCTGGACTTCCAGCAGGAGTTGCCGGACCTGCCCCCAAGCCCTGGTCCCGAGGAGCCCATGCAGATGGACTGGCCCGACCTCCCGGCGACCGAGGAGCAGGTACCCACGGAGGGGGAGATGGACTGTAGCCCGGAGATAGCCGACCCCTGTCAGGCTATAGGCACCGCGGTGCCCATGTCGGTGTGTTTCGGTCAGGACCCCACTGACCAGCGGCCGTGCTAGCCGCTAATAGGGCCCCGGGCTGGGACACAGTGGAGTGGGTGGGCCTGTGTCCCCCCTGCCACCCCATTCACGGGTGGCAGTCTCCCCCTCTCCCCAGCGCTCAGGCTTAGGCTTACCTGAACTGCTGCTCAGCCCTGCCTAAGGGTCTGAGCCCTCTGTGTGTTGCTGCCTGCCCTGAGCTAGGGCCTGGGCTTATAAACTGAACTACTGCTCAGCCCTGCCTAAGGGTCTGAGCCCTCTGTGTGTTGCTGCCCCGCCCTGAGCTAGGGCCTGGGCTTATAAACTGAACTACTGCTCAGCCCTGCCTAAGGGTCTGAGCCCTCTGTGTGTTGCTGCCCCGCCCTGAGCTAGGGCCTGGGCTTATAAACTGAACTACTGCTCAGCCCTGCCTAAGGGTCTGAGCCCTCTGTGGGTTGCTGCCCCGCCCTGAGCTAGGGCTGGGGCTTTATAGACCGAACCGCTGCTCAGCCCTGCCTAAGGGTCCGAGCCCTCTGTGGGTTGCTGCCCCGCCCTGAGCTAGGGCTGGGGCTTTATAGACCGAACCGCTGCTCAGCCCTGCCTAAGGGTCCGAGCCCTGCCTTTTGTTGCTGCCCCGCCCTGGACTAGGGCCGGGGCTTATAGACTCAAACTGCTGCTCAGCCCGGTCTGAGGGTCTGAGCCCTGTGTTGGTTACTGCCCGCCCTGAGCTAGGGCTTGGGCTCATAGACTTGAACTGCTGTTGCCCCGCCCTGCCAGTGGGCCTGGGCTTCCACTAACTGACTGGGTGCCTTGTGTTCAGCCCCTGCCTGAGGGTCTGAACCTGTGAACCTTCTAATGGAGACTGATCGCTGTTGCCCAGCCCCCCTGTTCCAGAGGGCCTGGGCCTATTGAGACTGATCGCTGTTGCCCAGCCCCCCTGTTCCAGAGGGCCTGGGTTTATTGAGACTGATTGCTGGTACCCAAGCCCCTGCTCCGGAGGGCCTGGGTTTATTGAGACTGATTGCTGTTACCCCAGCCCCTGTTCCAGAGGGCCTGGGCTTATAGAAATTGCTGTTACCCCAACCCCTGCTCCAGAGGGCCGGGACTTACTGAGACTGACTGCTGTCACCCAGCCCCCTGCTCCAGAGGGCCTGGGCTTATATTGAACTATTGTTATTCAGCCCCGCCCCCAGATCCAGAGGGCCTGAGAACGGGAGGCGGTGCTAACCCTGGTGTCTTGCCGTCCCACCAGTTAGAGGGGACAAGAAGCGAGTCGGTGTGGCTCCCCTCCCGCCAGCCGGAGAGTTGAGCCCCGACCAACAGCTTACAGAGCTGCTTTAACCTAATGTCCCGCTCCTTACACGTCCGGGGTTTAAAGGCGGAACAGATAGTGCACTTATCTGTCCTGTGACCCTCTCCGAGGCAACGGAGGCAGGAGTTGTGCGGATCCCCGACTGGCATAGGCCGCTGGCAAGATGCGCAGGGCTTAAAGCCCGGTGCCTTGGGCATGAACCCGCACCGGGGGAGGAAAGGGAGGGGAAACCCCCCTTAACCTTATCCTAAAACCTAACTAACTAACTAACAGAAACTATCTATACTAAGTACTAAACGAACTATATACACGAAAAAGTAGCGAGAGCTAGGGTTGTGGAGGACAGAGAACACTCCACAGTTCCAACTGGCCGTCACGGGTGGGAAGAAGGAACTGAGGAGCGGATGGGCCGGCTGGGGTATATAACAGGCGCCATAGCGGCGCCACTCCAGGGGGCGCCAGCCGGCCCGCCGGAGTTGCTAGGGTAAAAATGTTCCGAAGAGCCGTGCACGCGCAGCGCGCACACCTGACTGGAATGCATAGGAGCAATCACTCGAAGAAGAACTGGCTGCACCTGTGGGCCTGCCGATTGAAGAGCCATAAAGGCTGGCTGGCAGCCAGAGCAGGGGGGGAATGGCCAGGGAAAGGGTAGTCTCCAGGCTGGGAGAGACTCCCTGTAAAAGAGGAGATCGTAAGACCTGTAAGGCTCTGTAAATAGTATCACTGGTGGTGGGAACTGTGTGTGAGTAAAAGCCACGGGTGCTGCATCAAGAAAAGGCTCGCAGTGCTTTATTGGAACAGCAAAGAGCTCAGCAGCAGGGGGGGCCGAGGAAAGGACCCGGTTACAAGTGGTAACAGCTAATTTAGATCTCACCATTTTGTATGTGTAGTTGTGATTATTCTTTCCAATGTGCATTACTTTTCACTTTTCAGCATTGAATTTCAGCTGCCATTTTGTTGCCCAGTCACCTAGTTTAGGGAGATCCTTCTGTAATATTTTGCTTTCAACTTTGGACTTAAATATCTTGAGTCATTTTGTGTCAACCACAAATTTTGCCATGTCACTGTTCACTCCTTTGTCCAGATCATTTATGAATACATAGAACAGCAATGGTCCCAGTATTCATGCTCTTTTTACTATGAAGCACAAGGGTGGAAGGTGAAGGGGGAAAATGACCCTTATTAAAATAGGAAAGAGTGTGTTTTTGTTGTCTCAGCACACTGGGAACTAGCTGTTGGTACGCTGATGGCGAAACTCATAGTAGTCTAAAGTAATCATAGAAATAAAATTGGAGTGCCTCTTCCTAAAGTGGATATCCTAGTTATTAACTGTAAATTTAATATAATCTTTATTCAGTTTTCACAGAAAATAAGTACATCTGTGATAACTGGCAGGGACATATTGTAGCTTTTGGAACAGCGAAGCAGCAAACAACATTAGATATCTGAATGTTATCATCTTCCAAGATGCTTACCTTCCAATATCCTCATTGCATATACTTTGACCTTTGCTGATCACCATTATTAAATATGATTGGAATGCCTCCCACATGGCAAAAATCCCAGAAAGAGAAATATGCCCTTGCTTTTGCTGTGTTCATATGCACCAATGAAACAGAGCAGAGGTTGTGATGGTAGTGTCTTTAAAACTCTCTTGCTTCGTACAACTTTTTACAAAATTAAATTGGAGCATTTAAAGAAAATGATGTCAGGAATAAATACATCAGGACTCAAAGACCAAATATTTCAGACTGCAGCTTGCAACCCCATCAGAAAAGATGTCATGTATTATCAAGCCTACATGCTTAAAAAGAATATTAGAGGTGGGCCCAACCCAATATAGCAGATCTGCATTGCTCCATAATTTTGGGTTGTGGATTCTGAACTAGGATCTGCATCCAAATTTGGGAATTGGTTCCTATCTGTGGACCAGACCAAAAATCCCAGCTCCAAACACCCTTGAACTAATGTGCACATAATATATAATGTATGAAATCCACATGTGGACCCAAGCTCCTTTCTAATAATAATGATGCTCTACACCTAACAAAAGGGAGCAAACATTATTCACAGCTTAATCCAAATCACACTCTGATTATATATATAAAAAGCAGGATATGAACCACATTTTTTCCAGTGTTGCTTCATGAGTTGATAAGCAAAACAGAGTCTGCTTCCAAAATCAAATCCCAGCAGGAATATGGAACTGCCAAACCAGATCTGGCTGTTGCACAGCATCTGTAGTGTAATTGTCAAATGAAATATACATAATATTTCAAAAGCCAGAGCCATAGCAAATGTCATAAGATGCCTTTCCCAATTTATGTAACCTATCTCCTATTTGTGAAATCTAGGGAATGCCATCTGGCTGTTATTTTTCATTACTATTTGCATATTCTATTATACCAACATTGCTGAGAGAAGTAGCATTACAGCACTATACAGAGCAGAGAGTCATGTGCTCTCTGATTCTACAGAAAGGCTCTTTACAAGAGCAGCTGCTGATAATATTGATTAAAACCTAAGTCCAAAGACAGCCATATCATAGATTCATGATACTGCATATTACTTTTTCAGAATCAGAGATGTGAAGCTCTGAATATGTGGAAGAAAAAAATATTGACAAATAAAATCCAAAACAAGTACCATGTATATTAAGTCCTATATCAACATTAGAAGAGTTTGATTCAAGATTAGAAACCAACACAGCTCTCTGAACTAGTCCACTTCTGTCTTAACTCTCTCTCCACTGTCCAAACATCACTGGGTAGAGTAGTATTTGGGGAAAAAAACCCAAACATAATTATGACACAAAATAAACATTACTAGCCCACTCATGATCTCTTAGCACATTAACTGTGTTTTACTTAACACAGAGTGCTTTTTTGTAAACTGGGTTGAAAGTGGGTTTTTTTTTTAAATTCAGAAAGGTCATTTAATAATTTCCCCATAACTGTACTGCTCTCATAACTATTCTGTACTTGTGGGTCATTCTGATATTTGTCTCTTATTTAAAAAATGTAAGAACCAAACTGTAAAGAGAGAATGACCCACACTGAAAACATTTTCGTTGTTTCTGTTTCCTTTCTGCTCATCTCACATTGTAAGGAAGAGCCCACAAGATCTTGCCAAGAGTTGGAGGTGATAGTGGTGCTGCTGCCAACCTTAGAACCTTTAGCATAGTATTAATAGGACTCACTTGAGATGTGGGAGACCAAGGTTCAGTTCCCTCCTCTGCCTGAGGGGGAGAAAAGATTTGAACAGAGGTCTCCCACACCCCTAACAGAATGCTTTAACCACTGAGCCGAGGGATCTTCTGATGGAAAAAGACATTGGAGTGGCGGGGACTGGATCCTGGGTCTTCCAAGGTGGGTGCCCCAACCACCAGGCTTAAGAGCGATGCTCACTCTCTCTCTGGCCCAAGGACAATTTAAGTATTTATCCACAGTGGAACAGCTTCAACAGGAGAGACTGAGGGAGCCCCTCTTAGCACAATGGGCAGAGCACTCACCTGAGAAAAACACTCCTGTTCAAATCCTCTCACCTCCTCAGACAGCGGGGGGAATTAAACCTGAGTCTCCCACATCCTAAGACAGTGCTCTAACCACTGGGCAACAGTTATAAGCAGGGTATGGCCACCACCACCTCTGGCCTGAATTTGAATGGAACCCGATCCAGTAGGCGGTGACTGAGTGTGAGTATCGGATCAGGCCCTGCACATGAGCTAGGCAGACAAATGCCTGTCTTCCCCTGCTTTGTGGATTGCTCTGGCACTTAGACATGAGACAGGCGATTGGATGTCTAGAGTGAGGCAGCAGTGCAATTGCCTAAAGGCAGGAGGGAAGTTTTACTGCAAACACACAGGCACCAAGTGAGTTTAGGTACCTACAGTGTTCGGTGGCAGCCTAACAGGACTTTTGTGGACCACAGTAGAGCCTAAAATGGGGACTTAAGGACCTTTGTGGATCTGAGCCTCAGGTGCCTTAGAATGCATTTAGGAGCCTAATGTCTGGCACCCAGGTTTGGAATTGTTGGCAACTGTTCACAGGTGCCACTGGAAATCTTTATGCTGTCACATAGAAATCAAGTGCACAACTCAAGAAAGTTATTTCTCACACCATTGACTTTCACAGCCATCGAATGGGAACTTTACATGTCCTTACAGGTTTCTGGCTAACTCCTCTGCACCTATGTTCTACTTAAGACAGTTAATGTTCTTGGGATTCAAATTCTATTCATTAGAAGACCAGATGGTATTTTATAATTGGGTTATTCATAATAACATGGTAAGACACACTACTCTGGTGTCCCTCAGCCAGTGACTTACAGTTATCAGCATGTTCCTCCATGAGGTTACAGTTGCTGTGTATCTGTATGGATACCTGGCATGGCAACTGAGTCGTGGCAAGCATCAGCTCTAGTAAGCTAAGCTTTTTCACTTGAGGTCAAATCAGTGAATTTCAAGCAAAATACAGCAGATTCCTGCTAACCAGGAGACCCAGCTTATTGTCCTGATAAGGGGCCAAATCCTGCTCCCATTGCTAACAGAAGTTTTGCCATTGACTTGGAGGGTCACAGGGTTATGTCCTTAGAAAATAAGTCAGTAAGGAAAAAGTAATGACCATATTGGAAAGTCGGACAATCAAATAATGGATGAATGAGTAAAAACAGACAAACAGAACCAATGGTCACTGCATTTCATCTGTATTTATTCTACTTTGTGACCCACCACAGCAAAGGGCTGGTGCTCAGATTTTCACACCTGTTTAACACCCAGTTAAGCACCAGACTGGCTGAACGTGTCCCCATTTGTTAATATTGTCTCCTGTAAGTAGCAGTCCCTGTCATCCATTCTCCTTAGCACAAGCTGGATCCCTAGTAGGTGCCCTAAGAGCTGGGTTTGCTAGTAAGTGACTCAGTTAGGCAGTCATCCTGTTCAGTGTCCACTGCTGTAGGGCCCTATACTCAGGGCCGGCTTCAGGAACCAGCGGAGGAAGCAGCACATGCTAAGGGGTGGCATTCCGTCCATTCTTGGGGTGGCACAGTCTGGGCGGCCTTTTTTTTTTTTTTTTGCTTTGGTAGTGGCTTTTTTTTTTTTTGCTTGGGGCGGCAAAAATGGTCGAGCTGGCCCTTCCTATTCTGGACTGCCTTGAGAGACAATTCATATTAATCTCTCTCTCTGTATGTGTATGTGTGTATAAGGTGCAACTGAGTTAACAAGGAGCTGAAGGGCCTAATAGGGGAAATATTAAATATGTTGATAATCAATTGTGATCAATAATTTGTCAATAATCAGTCTTCGTGTCCACCCTCACACCAGTTCCTATCTCTGTTCTGACCCTTCCTGCAAGCTCCCAACACAGCTGCCTGCTGCAGCCTGGTGAGTTTTCCTCCAGAGGGGATCTAGTACTTAAAAGTGAAATAGCCTTCCAGCCTGCCAGACCTATTAGCACAACACTGAAACTGTTAAAGAGCCATTCAAGTGGTAATGAAGCCATTTAACAAGCATTTGCCAATCCCCAGGTATATACTGTCAGTTTCTGAATTTACTGACAAAAACTGTTGTGCATTACTGTAATATTTACTTTACTCAGAAAATGTTAGTCTACAGGACCTTAGTTTAAAATTTGCTTTAAAAATATTTAATTAGTGTGTTGCTGAAGATTATAAAATCACATATCTAAAAAATCCTTGCATAGATTTTTAGATGCACAATCTAAGTATTCATCTTTAGTCATAAATGCTTGGATCTTCAGACATAGTTTTTTTAAATAAATCCTTCAAAAGACCACCCTGATCTAAAATACACATGCAAGCCCGGGCTGCCATCGGGCATAGGGGCACCAGTTTAATAATACTGCATAGGGCCCCATAAATCCTAAGGACAGCCCTGATTCTGGCCCCTGGCTATTGCCTCTTTTGGTAGACACAGGTTGTGCAACCGTTTGGAACAAAAATGGTGAAACCAGCCTGATTTTGTTGGAAGCTCAGAACTCAGAGTAGGTTTGTGGAA
The DNA here is from genome assembly GCF_020497125.1 of Mauremys mutica. Classification (NCBI taxonomy): domain Eukaryota; kingdom Metazoa; phylum Chordata; order Testudines; family Geoemydidae; genus Mauremys; species Mauremys mutica. Next base: position 40,453,120 of record NC_059078.1, read on the forward strand.
ACTTTCTCAATATCAGAAGTTTTCTGAGTGAACCTGGGATGATTCATGGTTTAGCTCCAAACCAGGTGGAAACATGGACATTTCAACTGACCTTCACTTTTAGTTTTAGTTCACTGAAATCAAACTAAGCAAAAACTCAACAGGTGTTTCCAAAGTTCCCTGTTTCATTGCAACTTTCCACCTGTCTCAACACCTGCTAGTTAATCCTTTCATATGCCCTTTACTGGATAATGTAATCCGTTACACATCTTGGAGTTAGTACGTTGTAAAAATACATTTCAAAATAGGTTAAGGGTTACTACAGAATGAAATTCCATTCTTCATTAGACATCTTTATCTTAACTGCAAAGCAGCATGAGAGTCTTGTGCTCCAGCAAGCCCTAAAACCTTTCTTGGACTATCTTAAGTGTGAACAAATAATTAAATGGAATTATTGGATAAAATATATATTGCTGTAAACAGACTAATGGATGCGACTGAATTGCTTAAAGAAATAGGTTGCCTACCTGATGCTGCAACATCTGCAAGAGACCTCTTTGTGACATTAGCCATGAATCCAACAATGGAGAAGATGACAAAGCCAGCAAACATACTTGTGCATGAATTTATGCAGCACACTATGATGGAATCCCTGAAACAAAGAAAGAGGTGCATTAGACTAATAAATAAAGTAATACTGATTACCTTCCAGTACTTTCTATTATCCTCATTGAGAGGAAGGATGATAGTCTTATGCTTAAGGCACTTGACTGTGGACTCAGCACTTCTGGATTCAATTCTTTGACATACTTTCTCTGTGACCTTGGACAAGTCACAATTTCTCTGGGCCTCAATTCCCTTTTAGTAAAATGGGGATACTACTACTTTGGTCTTTTCTATTTAGATTATTTAATCTTAGGATCCGGAAATGTTTCTTGCTACATATTTGTACAGCCCCCAGCACAGTGCGGCCCTGATCTCAGTAGGGATGTCTAAGTCCTACTATAATACAAATAACAATATGTTTACCTGTAAACATTGTTGTGGAAAGGGTTGTAACTTCCAAGAGCAATCAGTGAACCAAGACCCAAACCATAGGAGAAAAAAATCTGTGTGGCAGCATCCAGCCAGACCTAATTGCAGAAAGCAATTTTTTTTTTTACTATGCATAGATGTACACTTTGATGGCTGCTTAGATACTCTGTTAATGGTGAGCAATTAGCATGGAACTTCGGTTTACAAGAATTAAATATTTACCTCAGAATCAGAAAGCTTACTGAAGTTAGGAGTGATATAGAATAAAATGCCTTCCTTTGCCCCAGGCAGTGTCACTCCACGGAAGAACAGGATAACCAGCATGACGTATGGATAAGTAGCAGAGAAATATACCACCTAACAGAAAGAAACAAGGAATTGTGAGCATGGAGTTAGAATGGGCTCTTTACATTAACTTTCAGTAGCTTTAGCTACTTGCTTCACAAGAGTACAGTGAAAGGAACCCAGATTTGTTTTTCAATCTGGAATACTGGGCAAGGGTCAAATTTGATGAGGAAGTGATGGTATATTGCTCTTTATTCCCACATACCAGGTCCAGAATCCTCTACTCACCAAATGTAAACAACACCCCCCTCCAACTGCTCTTCCACCTGCTCTTAGGGCCAGAGGCTGGGGAGAGGTCAGGGCTGCCCCGAGGCACTGGTTCACACTTCTCTTGTCCTCATTGCTGGCAGTGTGAGCACCAGCGCTGCCATGCAGAGCTCAGCCTGGAGGAGAGCACCATATGGCTCTGTTCTTCCCATACCATGAGCTCTATCCCTGCTAGCAGGGATCTGCTCCTACATCAGGGAGAGGGGAGAGGTGGAAGACATTTGTTGGTGACAGAATTGCCCTGCATTGGTTCTTGACATCATCTGGCTTCCAAAAGCCCTGGGATAGGCCGTTGTGAAGTCAGGACACAAAAACAGATTGGCTGCCTCCTTGGAAAGTATGAAAGGAGGAGGAGAAGGGAAATTCTGGATGGCAGCCATTTCTTTTGAACAGGCTAAGTCCAACTATCAGCTTAACCTGAAAGTGGCGCATGGCTCTTACTGACCAGTGAGAAGGCGGCCTTCAATTGGCCACATCAAAATTTATGTGCAAAGTTCACTTAAGTGCCGTATGGTAACATCACTAGAGTGGAGTCTGAATCTGACAGCTACACTATGGCTATGTCTACACTACCACCAGATCGATGCTCTGATGATTGATGCACCAGGGGTTGATTTAGCGGGTCTAGTGAAGACCCTCTAAATTGGCAGAGCGCTCTCTGCTCAACCCCGGTATTCCACCCTGAACAAGAAGAGTAAGGTAAGTCAATGGGAGAGTGTCTCCCGTTGACCCAGCGCTGTATAGACACTGGAGTAAGTCGACCGAAGCTATGTGAAAAACGTAGCTGGAGTTGCATAACTTAAGTTGACTTACTGCAGTAGTGTAGACACAGCCTTAGTTCTCTCTTCAGATAAGTGCCAAATCATCTGAATGTCGTCTTCAATCTATATGAAGGGAACATAAGTGATCTCTCTCCTGCCATCCATCTCCACCCTCTGACAAACAGAGGCGAGGGACACAATTCCTCTCCCATCTTGGCTAATAGCCATTAATGGACTTAACCTCTATGAATGTATCCAGTTCTCTTTTAAATGTTGTTATAGTCCTAGCCTTCACAACCTCCTCAGGCAAGGAGTTCCACAAGTTGACTGTGTGCTGTGTGAAGAACTTCCTTTTATTTGTTTTAAATCTGCTGCCCATTAATTTCATTTGGTGGCCCCTAGTTCTTGTATTATGGGAATAAGTAAATAACTTTTCCTTATCTACTTTCTCCACATCACTCATGATTTTATATACTTCTATCATACCCCCCCTTAGTCTCCTCCCTTCCAAGCTGAAAAGTCCTAGCCTCTTTAATGTCTCCTCATATGGGACCCGTTCCAAACCCCTAATTATTTTAGTTGCCCTTCTCTGAACCTTTTGTAGTGCCAGTATATCTTTTTTGAGATGAGGAAACCACATCTGTACACAGTATTCAAGACGTGGGAGTAACATCGATTTATATAAGGGAAATAATATATTCTCTGTCTTATTCTCTATCCCTTTTTTAAAGATTCCTAACATCCTGTTTGCTTTTTTGACTGCCTCTGCACACTGCATTGATGTCTTCAGAGAACTATCTATGATGACTCCAAGATCCAAGGGAGCAGATGTGCACTCAACAGTCACTAAATTACCTCCTTTCAATTATCTGTATTTTGCTGCTGAATGATAGTGTTTTATATCTTGTTGGTGTGCCAAATTCTGGTCCCCTGCACAAAGGCCAATGTCCTATGTGGGGACAGATGGTGTAGAATCCTGCACCCCAACCCAGCAGTAAACTGCAGCTGCTGCTACAGACAATGAGCCGCAGCAGCACATACCTCCATGGCACTTTTTCCCAGGATTTGCTAATTTGGGGAGGTGTTTTTTTAATCACAGAAGGGGTAGTGGGCACAACATAAAAACACAGTGAAGCCCAAGGGTCTATGATAAATGCTGTTCCCAGTCCCAGGCCATCCCCAGGGAAGTAGGAAGGTAGTAGTCCTTATCTTCCCTGCAGCACGACAGCAATTTTGTCTGGCCCCAGCAAGGGCTGTGCAAGGGGGAAAGGCTCTTTGCACCCTTTCCAGCCTAATGTGCAGCTGCATAAAGGTCAGAGCTTAGAATTATACTGTAGCTACATTTCAAATGCATGTAGTTAATGTACAGTGAATGTAGTTTTTGGTAAATACACTGCAATTATATTACTATCACCAGCGGATATTCACAATATAGGTAATATAGTAATGAGAATACAGGAGTATTGGAAAGCATATGTCCTAGTGGTAGATTTATGGTTTAACATAAACACTTAATTGTCTAGTATGGGATATATAAGTATTGATGGTCACAGAAGACCCTGAATGATAATATCCAAACTGTTGCACGTTTCAATTTCTTTGGCCTGATTCTCATTTATTCTAAGGCTGTTTTAACCTGCCCATGCAAGGTAAAGGGGCCTCAAACTGGATGTAACCAACCTGCTCCCCTCTACACTGCCATTGTGGTGCAAAGAAGTCTTAGGCCATGGCTACACTTGCAAATTTGCAGCGCTGCAGCAGGGTGTGAAAACACACCCTCTCCAGCACTGCAAATTGCGGCGCTGCAAAACGCCAGTGTGGTCAAAGCCTCAGCGCTGGGAGCGCAGCTCCCAGCGCTGTACGTTATTCCCCACAGGGAGGTGGAGTACGGACAGCGCTGGGAGAGCTCTCTCCCAGCGCTGGCGCTTTGACTACACTTAGCGCTTCAAAGCGCTGCCGCGGTAGCGCTTTGAAGCGCAAGTATAGCCATAGCCTTAGGGTAGCTAAGAATTAAGTCCTTAAACTATAACCTCTCCCCCCCGCCTCCACACACATAGAGCTGCTTTATTAAGCAGGAACTTACTTGTTGATCCAAAGTATGAAGTTGTGAATTTCTTCTTACACGCAGGATTTTGTGCAAAGTACATGTGACAGGTACAGGTACATTACTAAACATATTGGGCCAGATTCACCAACTGTGGTGCAGGGAGGTGTACATCACATCTACATCCATTTTACATGGTTTTAAATTGACCCATTTTTCGTGAAGCTTTTCATTATTTTTGTATGGACATTTTTAGTCATTGTTTGCAGTGCTGTTGTAGCTGTGTTGGTTCCAGGAGATGAATAGGCAATTGCCCACTTCATTTTAAGTGGAGTTCTACAACATGTGTGAACCCCTTATGCAGAACTATCTGTCCCATCTTGTATTTAGCTTGGAGACTATAATAGCTTTCTCCAGACCTGAGGAAATGCTCTGTGAAGCTTGAAAGCTTGTCCCTTCCACCAATAGAGGTTGATTCTACAAAAGAAATTCCCTCACCCATCTGGTCTCTCTCTTGCTCTCTCTCATTTTTCATAATTATCAAGTAATTTTGGAGTAATTATCAAAACCCTTCATACACTGTTACAAAATGCTTTACAAAGAAATCCAGGGTGAAAAAAATGGAAGATTTTAAACTTTGTAGTAAGGCAGCATTCAATATCTCAGAGGCATTTTCCAGAAAGATGGCTGTCACTAGTACATCTTGCCTTATGAATTTTCAGAATACTTGGTTGAGCAAAATAGGTACAGTTTTAGTTTAAGAGCACTTACAACAGTTCTAAATCTTACCTTTCCTGTCCAGCCTACCCCCTTCCAGATGCAAAAATACACTAGAATCCAGGCAATTGCCAGTGTAATCGCTAATGGCCATCGGATTTGCCCTGGCTTTTCCAGTCCATCTGTCATTTGGTGCATGTTGCGTCTAGAATCAGCAAAAAGAATGGCACATTTGACAACTGCTTATCCTGAAGTGAGTATGTATATGTATTATAACAAGCTGAACTATGCATATGCACACAAATGATGTATAGAAAGATTCTGCTCAGCTTACTCCCAAAATTCAAGCACAGCACTTGTCATGTTGGTGGTATTTGCTATACTGTAGTTGGAGAAACAGCGCTCTGTGTTCCATGCATTTCCACAGTGTCTCCAAGGAAGAGTCTATTTAAAAAGAAAAAATATGAGACAAGCTACTAACAATGTTTTACAAGTAAACATTACCTCAGGTATATCCTCTAACTAGGAATGACAGCTGACTCGAAAACTAATGTAGGTTGAGTTCTGCACTGCACGTATGTCCTGGGGGGGAATGTCTGCCATAAAAGTTATTTAACTTCTTCTCTATCATATGAATCAAATGTGAAAATGTTTCCTCCTTTTTTCACCATATCAAGCAAAAATGTTTCAGAATCAGCTATGCCTCTCAAAATGTGAGAGTGTATTGACAGTTCTTTAAGCTACTGCTGCTCTGGAGAGGAGCTCAGGAGTCCTTGTTAAATTAAAGGTAATGAAATGTGACTATTGTTGAGCACACCACATCCAAAGGTTTCAGTTTTCCTCTCAGACTGAGGAGGAGAGATGTTTACAGGAACTTGAACTACAATTGCTATTTTCCAGTGGCATTTTATACAACAGTGTTCCTTATTTTAAGAATTGATGTTTTGATAAAAAACAGAATCCAATGACTGAATATCTGTACAAGTAATTTTGGACAACACTGATGTCAATAAAATATATACCCTGTTGATAGTCATACTTTTGGAAGCCAATGATTTTATGTATTATTGCAGACTACTGCACATATTACAGCACACAGAGTAAGTTTATCAGAGACTTTATGGGAATTGAAAGTCAAAATACTCCAATTTAGACTCCAATCCTATGCTCCTAGCATATACCAGACTACCAACAACTTTGTTTCATGAAGAACATGTTATGCAAAATCCAGAAAATGTTATGTGCAAATAGAATAGAGTCACAAACAAACAAACTTGGTTCTTTAAGAGGGCCAATTTCCCAGAGCTGAAAGCGATCTTGAGCAGAATTGAGTGGGAGGAAAAAATAAAAGTGTGACTGATACTTGGGAATTGTTTATGAATGCTTTAAGAAAATGTTTAAGAAAGCTGAAAGGTATCAATGACAAAAAAATCTATGGCCAGTAAGGTTAAGGAAAATAGGAGGAAATTCTTTAAATGCATCATCAACTAACAACATCCTAATATTGGTATTGAATCATAGTCTCATAGAACCATAGGGTTAGAAGGGAATTTAAGGGTCCTGTAGTGGCCAAGATGAAGGATTTGTTGTGTCTAAACCATCCAAGACAGATGGCTATCCAGCCTCTTTTTGAAAATCTCTAGTGAAGGAACTTCCACGACTTTCCTAGGCAGTCTGTTCCATTGTCCTATTGGTTTTACAGTTAGGAAGTTTTTCCTGAGATTTAATCTAAATCCGCTATGCTATAATTTGAACCCATTGCCTCTTGTCCTGCCCTCTGTGGCAAAAGAGAACAAATGTTCTCCATCTTTCTAATGGCAGCCTTTCAAGTATTTTAAGATTGCTATTGTGTCCCTGCTTAATCTCCTCTTTTCCAAACTAATGATACCCTGTTCCTCCAGCCTTTGCTCATATGGCTTGCATTCCATCCTTTTGATCATACTTGACGCTCACCTCTAGATCCTTTCCAGTTTCTCTATGTCCTTTTTATACAGCGGTGACCAAAATTGGACACAGTACTCCAGCTGAGGCCTAACCAGCGCCAAGTAGAGTGGTACTATCACCACCTGTGACTTGCATGCTATGCCTCTGTTACCGCAACCCAAAATTGCATTTGATTTCTTTTACAACAGCATTGCATTGTTGATTCATGTTGAGGTTGTGATCCACCACAACTTCCAGATCCTTCTCAGCAGTGCTGCTGCCAAGCCAGTTATCCCACATTCTGTATTTGTGCATTTGGTTTATCTTCCCTAAGTGTAGCACCTTAGATTTGCCTTTGTTGAATTTCATTTTGTTGTTTAGAGCCCAGTTCTCCAATTTATCAAGATACCTTTCAACTTTAGTGCTATACTCCAAAATGTTTTCAACCTCCTCTAGCTTTGTGCCATTTGCAAATTTGATCAGTATGCTCGCTATTCCTACATCCAGGTCATTAATAAAGCTGTTAAATAACACTGGACCCAGAACAGATCTCTGTGGAACCCCACTTGAAACCTCCCTCCAATCTGACATCATTCCATTAATAGTTACTCTTTGTTTGTGGCTGTATAACCAATTATATATCCACTTAATGGTAGTTCTGCTGAGCCCTCATTTCTTCAGCTTACTTATAAGAATGTCATGTGGGACTGTGTCAAAAGTCTTGCTAAAGTCCAGGTATATTATGTCCACTGCATTCCCCCTATCACCAAACCAGTTACCTTGTCAAAGAAGGAAATCCAGCTGGTTTGGCATGATTTGTTCTCATTAAATCCATGCTGGCTGCTAGTGATCACTCCTTCATCCTTCAAGTATTTGCAAATGGAATGTTTTATACATTTCCCTAATAGCTTCCCAGGTATCGAGGTCAATATTATATTTGTTCAATATTAGATAAGGATGGTAAAATTGTCAATCATGAGTGAAAAAAGCAGAAGTTTTCAATAAATATTTATGTTCTGTATTTGTAAAGAAGCAGGATGATGTATTCATATCTTACAGCAGGGATTCTCAAACTGAGGGTCGGGACCCCTCAGGGGGTCGCGAGGTTAATACATGAGAGGTCGCAAGCTTTCAGCCTCCACCCCAAACCCCGCTTTGCCTCCAGCATTTATAATGGTGTTAAATATATAAAAAAGTGTTTTTAATTTATTAGGGGGTCACACTCAGAGGCTTGCTATGTGAAAGGGGTCACCAGCACAGAAGTTTGAGAACCACTGTCTTACAATGATAAGGAAATACTTTCTATTCCATTAGTAACTCACAAGGATGTTAAACAGAAACTATTAAAGTCAAACCTTTTTAAATCAACAGGACACCCATGAGTATTAAAAGAATTGGCTGAGGGGCTCTCTGAATCACTAAAATTCATTGTTAATATATCTTGGAACATTGGGAAAGTTCCAGAGGACTGGAAAAAACTTCATGTTTCACCAATATTTTAAAAGAGTGAATGGGATGACCTAGGATATTATAGGCTGGTTGGCTGATATAAATGCCGGGAAAGATCATGAAAAGACTGATATGGGATGCAAGCAGTAAAGAAATAAAGGACGGTCAACAAACAGATTTGATGCCTTTTTGAGATTACAGTTTTGCTTGATTAAGGCTGCTGTATTGACTTAATAGACATAGACTTTTGTGAAGCATTTGACTTAGTCCCATAAAAAATATCAGTGCTATGCAAAACCAGTATAGTGCAAATTAAATGGCTCAGTAACTGGTTAGCTCAGTGGTTCTCAAACTTTTGTACTAGTGACCCCTTTCACAAAGCAAGCCTCTGAGTGCGACCCCCCTCATACATTAAAAACACTTTTTATATATTTATCATTATAAATGCTGGAGGCAAAGCAGGGTTTGGGGTGGAGGCTGACAGATCGTGACCCCCCATGTAATAATCTCATGACCCCCTGAGGGGTCCCGACCTCCAGTTTGAGAACCCCTGGGTTAGCTGATATATCTCAAAGTAATTACTGTATAAATAAATGGGGAATTATCCTAAGGGGTGTTTCTAGTGGGATTCTACAGGAACCTGCTCTTGACTCAGTGCTATTCAATATCTTTATCAATAATCTGGAAAAAATATAAAATCATTTCTAGTAACATTTGCAGATAACACAAAAAATGGCGGAGAGGAAATGATAAGGACAGGTCAGTTACACATACTGACCTGGACTGTTTGGTCAAGTACACTTTGGTTTGAACAATGTGCACTTTAATACAGCTAAATGCAGTCATATATCTTGCAACAAAGAACTTGTGTCATACTTACAAGATGGGAGACAATATTTTGAAATGGAGTGACTGAAAAGTACTTGGGAGTAATGGTAGATAGCCAATTGGACAATAGCTTCCAGTGCAATGCTGTAGGTAAGAGAGCAAACACAATCTCTGGATACATAAGAGGAGGTATTTCAAGTAGGAGTAGAGAGATGGTATTACCTATGTATACAGCATTAGTGAGGCCATTACTGAAATATTGTGTCCAGTTCTGAAGTTCCCATTTAAAAAATAATATTGAAAAACTGGAAAGGGTTCAACAAAGAGCTGCAAGAATTATTCAAGGTCTGGAAAAAAAGGCCTCATAGTGAGACACTCAAGAACCTCATTTTATTTAGTTTATCCAAGAGAAGGTTAAGAGGTAACTTGATCAGGGTCTACAAGTGCCTACATGGGGAAGACATTTCTGATATTAGATGTAGCAGAGAAAAGCATAACAAGATCCAGTGGTTGGAGGCTGAAGCTATACAAATTCAGACTAATAATAAGGCCCAATTCTTTTTTAGCTGTGACGGTAACTGACCATTGGAACAACTCACTTAGAAACATGGTGGATTCTCTGTCACTTTCAATCTTTAAATCAAGACTAAAAGATATGTTAAAGCTGAAACAGACATTATGAGTTTGATGCAGAAATTACTGAGTGAAGTTCTATGGCCTGTATTGTACAGGAGCTCAGACTAGATGGCGATAATTGTCCCTTCTGGCCTTAAATCTATGAATCATAAAAACACCTTAAGTCCCTAACTAAAGAGCTTGTCCAGGAACAAGATGCAAGTTACGATGGAGTATGTATTCATTTCAATTTAATGTGTTTTGAAAGTGGCTTTACCAAACTGTTTTTTCTACCCATTTTTTTAAATTTGTAGAAAACAAAAGTTTCTTAAATACGAACTATAGAAAATAACGAGAAGCAAAGTGAAGCTTCCTTAGAAAAGCCAAGTCAAAAGAGACTAATGGAAGCTGAATTTCCATTGTGGCATGCACAATACTGAACAACAAAACATCATCAACAAACTGAGCCAGATTCTTGGCTCTACCATGGCCCCTTTCAGACACTTCATTGGCACAAATTAGTCATACAGCTGCCTTAACTGACCTCCTTAATTTACAAACTGCCTTGAGGCTGTTACAAATTGGCTTGAGGCTGCTCTAAAATGCACTGAGGGGAACTGAACCAATCTCAGGATTAGGGAACCCCAAAGATGCAGAAAAGCTATCTTTGTCCTCCCCCATCCATGGTCTTCTGATGAACAGAGCTTGGCCAGCCCAGAGAATCTGGGCGTCTATCTTATAACAACATGGCAGCATAGAGAAAAATGTTTCGAAAGAGGAGTTGTTGTTCTATGCTCACCAAGTGCTACATTGTTGTTTGTTTCTTTCTTTCTCTTTGGGGGAGAAGGGTGGAGCATCTTGGTAAATAAGGAACACAAGATCAGATCTGTTTTACCTGTGCTTGCTCTGATGAGAACTAAATGGAAGGCATCTCATACAATGTATAGATCACACATATGGGTGGAATACCACTTAAGTTTCCATGAAATTCAATTCAGCATATAGTGGAAGAGAATGAAGATTGATTTAGACTGCCCTCTACAAGAAGTGTGTTGTCCTCAGGCAAAACTCTCATTCATTTTAATAGGAGTTTTGACTGGGTAAGAACTTCATAAAAACTGCATGAGTGGGTCCAGTTGTACAGCAATGGTGCTTAATACATTATGAATAATAAATATGAAATTAATAAGTCCAAAATTTCAATGTGCTCACTGTAGTTCCAGTTATAATAGACCTTTATTTTAGTGATATTGCTTGTTGAAAAAAACAATACTCAACTTTAGAGCTCATTTAAATTTTTCAACAAATATTTTTCTGATGAAAAACAGGGTTTCTTTGAACACACTATTTTTCATGAAAATGTCTTGAGACAATATTTTTGGTCTTTTGACAACACTTTTGATCTTTTAAGGGGAAATTCTGAAATGAAATAAAAACTTCTTTGAAACTGAAATTTGTTTTGTTTCAGTTTTTGAAAACCAAAAACATTTCAAATTTCCTTCTCCCCCCATTTTTCTGTCTTCCTTCTTTTTCCCACTAAGTGCAACAAAGTGAATAACGTTTTTTTTCCTCCATCACTTTTCCCACTGTATCTTTTCAAAACTTTGTTAACACTGGAAAAGTTACAGAGTGGCAAAAGGAAAAACAGAACATTGCAACATTGCCACTCTAACTTTTCCAAAATTAGAGAAGTTTTGAGAAGTTACAGAATATAAAAGGAGAAAAAGGAAGAGAAAAAAAGTGGTGGGTGTCTAAGGGACCGAAACCTCATTCATTCCATGCAATCATGATTGAAAATAGGGAGAAAAAATCTGAAATTCTCACATTTTGGTCATTTTTGGCTTTTAGAAAAACTGAATCCAAATGAAATTTTCACTGAGTTTCATTTTGTAATTTTTTTGAACAAAAAAACATGAATACATTTTTTTCAGTCTAAATTTTTGTTGGGGAAAAGGGAGTTTGTGTGTGCTTTGTTTATATTTTTTAAACTTTCTCTACTTAAATAAGAGGTTCTGTTCAATTTAGTTCTCAAAAAAATTATTTTTTAAATCTACAGTGATGTTTACAAGAAGGTGGATTGGATTAAGCAGCTTTCAGCAACAAGTTTTTGCTTCTATTAAAACAAAAGTACACACACACTTACAGTAGTAAATGAATTATATAGGTAATATATGGCCCAAGAAATAATCACAATGTAGTAAATATTTAGCCAAAAGGACAGGACGGCAGCTGCTAACCCCACACCTGCAGGAAAACAAAACAAAGTGAATATTAGAGATTTTTCTACTATTCTTAGCAATGTTTTTAACATCAGCACTAATACAAATGGTGGCAGTTGGAAGGGGAAACAACATATACAGAACAATTACATCATATTGATTTATTGATCATGTACCCGGTTGAAACTCTAGAAGTAGCATTATAACAAGTGGACACTAATTTTAGGTGATTCATGTTTTTGGGTACCCAAATTGAGATACCTGATCCTTGATTTTGTGACATAATAAACCCTTGCAGCTTCTATTGACTTCCACTGGAGTTGTGGTGCTTAGCACTTCTGAAAATAACAAAAACAAACATCTCCTAGATGTCTCTAGTTGGCACCCCAAAATGAGTGGGTACTTTTGAAAACTGAGGCCTAGTTTTATGTGCAGTACTTTGTTTCAATACATATGAAAAGCTCCCAACCCACAAACCCACACTCTACCATGCTGCTTCCTCAAGTCAGTCACCACACCTCAACCCTGGTCCCTCAGAAACTGCCTGTGGATAGAGAATAATTATCCTCCAGCAGCCAGCAAACTCAAGCTGTGTTGGACCAAAGACAGGGAGCAGAATTGTGGGCTATCCACTGAGAATACTCCACCCTCAGCTTCCCACGGGAACCCCTCGAGGGACTGTATGGTATTCATACTGATCTCAGAGGTACATGGGACCCAAACCATAAAAGACTTTGCCGATCAAAGTCAGTATTTTGAATTGTGCCTGGAGAAGATCTGGTGTACACTATAGAGCACAGATGTAATGTGTTATCTGTGGGAAACACCATTATGTAAGCTGTAACCTGCATCGCCTGAATTTTCCAAAATGCTCTCCAGGTGTAGTCCTATTGCAGTAATCCAGACAAGAGTGGGACAAGGTGAGAATAAGTATGGCATGGTCTGCATTCAACGGGGAAAGTCACACACACAGATAGCAATGCAGGAAAGCTAAAATGTGTACTGTAGTGTGGAGCAGAACTAACTTTTGAATACATATTTGAAACTTGTTTCATTTCAGGTTTCACTACTAACCCAAAGCCCTAGCTCTGAGTGCTGTGGTTTCATTTACAACCAAGACAAAACTCATGGTTTCTCACTGTTGGCATCTCAAACCAGGAAAAACTAAGAAGTTTGGACTAAGTTTTGCTCTGAAGTTCAAACTTAAAGTTATTCTATTGGGTCCTCTAGGCATTATTGTAATACAAATAATAATATTAATAAATAATAGGGGCTGAAAACCCATATGAACCAGGATAAAAGGAGATTGTCTGATGCTGCTTTGAACTGAAACCATTATGTTTTATACCTGCTCCACATAGAACTATTCAAAACAATCTTTACTATTCTATATTCTATCAGAAATATAAATTTATAAGACTAAGTAAAACATTTATTCTGAGATTTTCAGAACTACTCAAGAAATTCGGATGCCCAACTTCTATTAATTTTAATGGAATCTGAGTGTCTAAATCCTTTAGATGACTTTGAAAGTTTCAGCCCCACTTCAAAAAATCAGATGTTTCTTTAAAAAAATGAGCAAAGTAAAAATGAAGGAACATTGTATCTGCTCTGTAAGTGCATTGAACAGCTTCTGTGACCTAGAAGTATCAGAACAGTAGATGTTAATACAAATCTCATATTGTACCTTTAAACATTGGAGCAAGCTTCCAGACTCCGAGGCCTCCTATAGATGTGAACTGACCAAGGGAACATTCCAAAAGAAACAGTGGAACTCCAGCAAAAATTAAAGTAAGGAAATATGGAATCAGGAATGCTCCTAAAAGGAATACAGAAAGTGGTCTGTTACAGGGAAAAGTTATCTTAAATCTACATTTTTATGAAGAGTCCGATACTTCCATACTTATTATACAGCAGATTTTTTTCATGGTATCATTTTTATTTTGCTTATTCAAAATAGCTAACATTCATGAATGCCTTTAGAAAGTCACGGAGAAAAGGACTTTACCCACTATCATTTGGAATGCTTGCTTTTAAAATAGTTCAGGTGGCACAAAGGGGAAGGAAAGTAGCTGGATCTGGCCAGATGAGAATTACCCTGCAATGGGGAAGCTCACAGCTGGTGTAGCCAGCCCTCGCACCATCTCCCCACAAATTCATCCTAGGTGTAGTGGGTGAGGAGGAGGTACTGTAATGTGCCCCAGCTATGGCTAATTAAAGTTGCCAGCCCCCAGGCTGCTCTGACCTCCACAGGCCCCACAGCAGTGAAATCCACCCTGAGAATCAAGGAGCTATAACCAATTCCTTGATGGCACCCTCCCTGCCACACCAAACAAACAATTTTCTTATTTTTATAGGTGGAAAAAGATTAGCAGCAACTTACACTTTAATGTTAAAATAAACATGTTGTGGGGAGGTCTAGTCTAAATATATACTGCAGGCTACAAACATAAAATAAAATGTGTACCTCCGCCATTTTTGCCACAAAGATATGGAAATCGCCACACATTCCCCAAGCCAATGGCATAACCCACACAGGACATAAGAAAGTCAAATCTTCCTTTCCAGTTGTCTCGGTCTGGAATATCTGTTTTCTTCTTCTGTACTTTCACTACCAAGGTTTTAGGCTTGTCATTGGTGATTGAAGCTTCACTAAGTTCAGTGGAGATTTGTCCATCTGCAACTTTTGTTCCATTCGTTGCCATGTCTCTGGGTTTAGCTGGAGAGGCTCTGGCAGGTGGACGAGAAATGTCAGCACCAGTCCACGTGGACAGCAGCTTTGCGGCTCTTAATTACCCAACTAGGGAGCTAAGAGTTTGGTAAAATAAAACAATGCTGGACTGGAATGGTTTGTGTTCCAATCAAAAATCCCAGAATCAGCTTCTCTATTAATCTGTAAGACATAAGATCAAAACAGAATTCAGAAGTGCTTCTACTGTAACCTCTTGTTGAGGCCTGATCCAAAGCCTGTTGATATCAATGAGACAATGTCCATTGATTTAATAGCCTTTGAATTGAGGCCTTTCCTTATGAAAGCTACTTTTGCTGTATGTTTTATCTAAGGAGCCTTATGGGAGGTTTGGTGTTGACTCAGTGGTAGCAGGATCAGAGATAAAATAGTGAGAGAGCAAACATGAAACTACATAGTCAGCTTCAGATCTCATGCTTGTATAAATATGCATTAAACAATTCCAATAGCACAGCATAACATTTGTCAGAAAGTGATGATCTACATTGACTTTATTTTATGCTCCAAGAAAAGCAGCAGAGTGGTGGCAACAGTCATGAAAATTAAACAAAGGCTCTTCACACATCCCAAGTAATGCCTATGCATTAATAAAGATTAGGAATATTTTTTACTAGAATTTGGAGCAGTTTTGCCTGCAGAAAATAGGAGTTTAAAATAAATTTACAGGTTGGTCAGGGACCCAGCGTTTCCACATTCCAGTGCATAATTTTGCTCCAAGGCATGATGTATCAATAATGAAATTGCTGCTTTAAGAGTTTAAAAGAGGAATGTTTTCATTGTTCAAATTTTAACAAATCAATGACATTCTACATTTACATGTTAAATATTTATTCCCATGATAATTGCAGGTTCTCTTTATTTTCAGGGAGCCATCATGACTATCACAGTGTTATTTTCTACAGATAATTGCTGTCCTCTTATTATTAAGACAGTGCATGTATAACAGCACCTTTCATCCAGGAGACTCCCAAAGGAATTTGCAAATAGTAGGCTATATTGAACCACAAGGCTCAACCCTTAAAGGCTAAAGTAAAGTAAGTCACACACTTATATATTCTTACAATTAACGGCTAGCATACAGAGCACAGATGATTCACTCCACCTTGTAATTTAAGGTAACAGGCTATAATGATCACAACATCCTTGCCCTGTATTTTCTGGTATGGGTTACACCCTTGGGACATTTAAACATCATTTGCTAGTACTGAATCAATCATTCTGCACAGCTTTACCATGTCCATGCTACTCTTTTGTGGCCTGAGTACACACAGGAGAAGCAGCAGAAAATAGGCATGACTGTACTATAAATAACTTGTGACATCTCCTGCAAAGTGCTACCCATCTGCAATTCCTATTGACTTCAATGGATTAATTTCAATTCAACCAACATCTTTAAGGATATGAGCTCTTGAATACTGAACATCCATACGTCATTTGCAAGGGGCAAACGGTTTTAATAACGAGGGGGCTGAGCATTCATTCAATTAGTTAACAATCATTAAAACTGAACTCTGAAATGAAAGCAGCAAGATTCACTGTAAAGTTATTTGGCTGCTGCCTATAGAAATCATACATGTTGTTACTGTGTTAGCAGTACGGGTGATACAAAGCCCAGGAAGAACAAGTTACTCACACTTTCCTGACATAAAAACAAACAAGACAGAGTTTATTGGCTTTACTCTGTAGGTTGTATTTATAATCAACAGAAATTGTTAATGAGAGTTTAAAAGATTCTGACAGTGTGATTTGAAACAGTCCTTCTCTGCAGCTTTTCAAATCACACTGTACTTTCTATTCCTCTTTGATCCACAGGTCACAACCCTGAATAGAAAGATTTCATTTGGATAAATCACTTGGAGTTGTGCTGGAAAGACGACATCCATCAATTACAAATACATTTTTATAACATTATGTTCTTTTCTCTTCTATTTTGCTGCTGGACTCAAATTGAGAAATACCAACAATTTATATCACTCTCTTATTAAGTCCTCCTCCTTTTGAGCTGCAATTCAGAGCACATCTCCTCTGATCACACATCTCTGGTCATATTTTAAATTACCATATTCTGTATTGTGGTGCAAGTCTGTTGGATATTCTGCAGGATTAGTTTCAAGCACTAAAAATATACTAGGTCCCATTTCATATTTAATACTTGATGGATAAGGATTTGTTAAATACAAGTCAGCCAGGTTCATAAAGCATGTCCTCAAGACATGTGTGTCTTGCTCAAGATGTTTGATTCTCCTCTCCATCATATTCCATGCTTACGTACAGTTGTTTTGACTGCAGAGATCACTGATGACATGTATTTCCAGCTTTTTCCATATATCAGGTATTTCTTCCATCGTTTCCAGTTCATCATCCATTAGATTAAAATTAAAAGATAAATGCATTTACTTTGATTTTCTGGCTTGGAGACTTTCCTTTTGGTAAGAGTATCTGGCACTGTATCCATATTATTTGTAAAGGCTCCCATCTGGGTCTGCATGCTGCCAACTTTGGAGCGGGAGTGTGGGCCTTGGGAAAATCAGTCAGTCTCCCCTTGCCATTTGGTCATGTTAGTGTTTGTTTGCGAGCACAGCAAACTTCACATTATCTCTGATTTTAAGAGGGCGGAAGGACATCATTTGCCAACATCTGGACCAAAAATTGCAGATGTAGGTATCAGAATGCTGCTCCAGCTGGCTGTAAGCACTGGGTAACCCAGGATTAATCTTACAATACTGTAAATGGCAAGAGCACCAGTGAGATTGGCTAAAGGTGGGCAGCTGTGATCATTCCCAGCGTCTCCAAGGTAGCAGCCATTTCATTTACCATTTTGTACCATTGTAACACACAATAGCGCATTTCTTTTCTAACAACCTCTCTTTGTTTGCCGCAGGCTCAGATCAAGGACAGTTGCTGCAAAGTGGCTTCTAAATCTCCACCTGCAGTTTTTGTGCTAGGATTTTTTGGACAGGCAAAATCTCCCATTCCCTAAATGTATATGCAAAGTTTGGATAGCTAAACAACTAGCTCGCTGATTTGTATCTATAAACATGGGGAAATGTGGGGTTTCTGTGCATGCAAAGACACATGTACGCGAGTGTGTGTGTGTGTGTCAGTGTCAGATTCATACATGAGGGTGAGGTCATTTTGAAAATCTGGCCTTCCCCATGAGGGACACACTATGAAACTCATGGTGTCTCACCACAGGCAACTCCTGCTATTATGTAATAACAACTGTACAATTTGCTAACCCAACCTACTGATGAAAATACAGAACTGCAAATGTTTGTTTGCTGATTTGCAGAACAACAAAGGATATTACAGGGAAATTAACTGGTATCTAGTGCTCTACTGCCTATTTAGATCTTTTTCATGTTGAAATATGTGGCATTTTACATTGGAACTTTAACTGAGGCTATGCTTTCTTGTCATTAACACATGACAAGTGCTCAAGAAAGAGGGAGCTGAATCGAATGAAAGATGAGGAAAAGGCAAAGTAGAGTAGATACTCCTGCTGAGATCTATGTCACTGACTCACCACCATATCTTGCATCCCTGTTTGAAATGTCATCATGGTAGCCAAGGACTGTCTGAGCAAAGAGCAGAGAGAGACTAAACTATTTTCTCACCCCTACTGGTGGTGGGCCGTACAGGTCAGAATTACAATACATTGCACTATCTTTGTGTATTGTACTGTACCCATTTGTGCCTTTCTAAGCTTTCTTGGGACAAGCACTAAGCTCTTTAAAGCACTATGTATACATAATAATTGTCTGGCTATACCAAAAGGACGGGAGACACTTGATATGGATTTTAATCAGGCCACAACTTTATTATATAGTTGCCTGGGTCTACCCGGCAGATAAGTGTACAGTGCAGGCAAATACATGTTTATTCAAATCATTACCCGCACCAGCCCCCCTTCATTTTCCATCCAGGTTCCCCTCAGCCAACCCATAGCTTGGACCTTACCACCCACCCTCCTCATAGAATGGTTAAGGTAAATTATAAGAATGGGGTGCGATTGGCTCCCTGCCGTACCAATCATAGGTGTCCCCAACCCTCCTCCCCTGTTCTGTTCCTTTATTCAGCACCTCCTTTTAAGACCTTTACCAGGCTATTTATCTGGTCACTGGATGCCTTCCCTATGGAGTACCTGCACTGGACATCCGCCCCACACTTACAAAATAAATTGCGATATATAGTCTACCACATTTTCTTCTTACCAGAAAAGGTCCTCCCTGACACCAGCTCTGGGGAAGGTGAAAAAAAAACTCACTCCACCAAAGCCAATCTGGTGGTGCGGGAAAAATTCCTTCCCAGCCCCCCTAAAAAGTAGCGAGTAGCACAATGCCCACAGCAGGTCCTAACCCAATCTGATATTCGCCACCTCTGTGGGGGAGTGGGGGGACTGCCTTGCCTGCGGTGTGGAAAAAGGGGCTTCCAATACCCAGGACTTGCACTTTTAAAGCCTTCTGACCTCACCTTTTACATTCCTGTTCACCTTTTGCAGCAGTTTCTGATCACATTTCCCTCTCCCTCCCCACCCACCATAAAGCACTGCTGCCTTCCCTCGGCAAGCCCAGACAACGTTCCCCCGACTTTAAGTGCGGTGCTGTCATTTCTTCCATTGCAAATTCACACAACTTTATCATTGCAGGATGACTGCTTGTGAGTGCTTGGCTTCTCAGATTCATTCTTAAAGTTTTCCATGCACATTGGATAATAAAACCCAAAAAAGCACTTACAGAAAGAATAAAATTGACTGTGTCAGTCAATAGAAAAAAATCAGAAGAGACATTTTGGGCTTATCAACCTGGACATTTATTTTAAAACTTTCACTTTAAAATAGCAATATCAATGCTGTGATACAATGGTCCAAATTCCCCCTTCAAGAGCTCAACTGAAGTCAGGGGAGTGATTAATTTGGCTCAGTATTCCCTGATTCTGGCAAAAAAGAATTGTTGGGGGCTAGTTAAATACACACAAATGGTAAAATATTCACCCTCCTCCTTTATTTAGGGTTTAAGGTTGAGATTTTCCCAGGAGCCTTTATGGAGACAGGTGTCCAAATCTGTACCCATCTCCCTTAGGCTGAAATTTTCAAAGGAACTCAAGTGAGTTGGAAAGCCTGTCTCAGGACAATACGATGGTTTTCTGAATATGGGTGTGGGGCTTATGTTAATAAGGAATCAAAGCTCCAGCTACAGGCAACCACAGGGTGGGAAGATGCTAAGCAACCTTAAACCGAGCAATCTTGGGAACCCAGTTTGACCGATGCACTTCAGTCCTGATCTATAAATAAAAAAAAGGGGGGGGGGTGTGGGGAAGAAAATGGAAAGAACCATCTAACAGCAAGCCTCTGCTCTTCCAGTCTTCCTATGGCCCACTCTGAACTGCTACAGTTCCATGCCACACTGAGGGTGGACACTCCTCGGTGCCCCCCTCCTGGATTCCTGCCTCACTATCCTCATTGCATAGCAGAACCTCACTGGTTCGGATGCCAGGGAGTCTTCACAATGGCTGAGATGGGCATGGTTTGCCCCTTTGTGCCCCCTCAAACAGTTCTTTGGATGCCATTTGAATGACCTGCATTGTGACCACATTCCTGAAGCACGGCTATTAGCACAAACTGCAGCCCAGGTAATGTAAATAAATCAGGGGAGGGGAGGGACAGGAAAGAGGGAGTGCACTATATTGCCACTTAATTAACAAAGGCATAAAATCCCCTTCTCCGAAGCTGCTAAGAGATGTATTTCAAGGGTGCAAGAACTGGCCTCATGCAACTCAAACACACAGTGATATCAGCAACATCTGTTACAAATGGTACCAAAAATCGAGAAGGTAGGATATGGAACCAATATACTCTAAGAATTATTTTGGGGAAGATCTGTAGCCTGTGTTATACAAGAATCACATTAGATTATCACAATGATTCCTTTTGACCTTGGAATCTAAGAAACTGAAACACACACACAAGCATATGAAAAACCAAAGCTTCCTTTTAATGAATGAGCCCCCTATGTCAAGAATTCCATTAGCTTCAGCCCATACTGTCCACTGTGTCCCTCGCTGGAGTGTAACAGCTCCCAGGTCCTGGCTCAAGGCTATGTTCTAGCAGCTTAGCTCTATGAAATTCTAAAAACCATTGCCTTACACATGCACACACACAGTTGGCCTGATCTAACTTTCATTGCCTCTTTCCATTGACTTGAGTGGTAGCTGAATTAAGCCTACTGTGAAAGCTGTTATTAGAATTCTATTTGTATTGGTGAACTATGTTCAAAGGATATTGACTCTACATACACCACAAGTTTTTAGTTGTAAAACAAACTATGTGTAAGCAACATACCAAAGTAGACTGGGTGCATGAAACTGGGATTGCTGAATCTATTTGAAATGGTCACCTCCCATACCATGATATCCTTGAGCAAGCTCCTCTTAGGGCTAAAATATCATAGTGGTCATTTACTGCCTGCATAAGTGACCTCTTTACTATGCAATACACATATGCAAAATATGATGCTATACTGCATGTACTATTTTACCACACACATTCATTTGGGACAAATTTTGAAAGATACTTAAAGATGAAGATAGGGACCTAGTGGGATTTTCAGAAGTCCTCGACTCCTATCAATAGCACTTCTGAAAATCGTCCTAGGTTCCTATCTGCATGTTAAGCACTTAGATACCTTTGAACATCTGGCCCTTTGTGGAACTCCTGGTAACAGATGTGATAATATTCATTTTAAACATTTTGTAATGTATACACTTTAACAACAAAAATGCACATGTAAGTACACTGTAACTACATCTTCTTAGGTAACTGGGTAACTGCATATTGAACTAAATGTCAATGTTGTCTGTGTATGAGCAATATTTAATCACCCAAAATAAAATAAAATCCACTGTTGTATACCATATGTTTTTGATATATATTATAAATAGGTGTCACTTCTTTGGATAGTGCCTATTTACACGAACAGAAGATTTGGCCTCCTGTATTGTTTGTTGGACTACATGATTTATATTTCCTATTACAGATCTTGGAACTTGTCACAGCCACAAGTAATGAAGGAAATGCAGTTGGATGTGCAAGTCTCAGTAGGCAGGTACTCAGATTTGTAATGCTCTGTCCCTGAATGGCCATTCTTTTGAACAGGCACAAAATTCAAACCTTAGACTGGTCTTGCTAAATGGACTTTTTTTTAAATTAGCCTATTGTGTACTAAAGTAAGCCTATTGTGTACTAAGGTAGCAACCTGCCATCCAGTTTAGAGGAGAGGCATAAATGTGCATTCTGTGTATCATATCTGTCACTAACCACCTATGTAATCACCTATTTTAGGCAAATGCAGATGTGCACTCTTCAAGAGGTAAATAATAATAAAGTATGGACAGGCCATTCACTTATTTAAAACCTAAGGGCTATTTCAAATCTAAGGCTCCAACACTGTAAGGAGCTCCCCTACACATGGACCCCTGCAGCTATGCAGAGTCCCACTGAATTCAATGCGGGGTTCAGCCACGTGGAAATCCTTTGGGCCAAAACCAAAGATGGATGTTGGTGATGAGGTTTTGTGGTTAATGTAAAACTCCCTGCAGGTTATTCTGTGGGACAGCCATACTTTTCTTGCCCACAATTGTCCTCTCTCTGACCTTTCAAGCTACCTCTGTTATGAGGTTCAAAACAAGTTAGCTTCAATTTCCTTGCAGTTACTTGATTGGGTTTGCCACAGCTCTTGTGAGCTCTCATCTGAGGATGGCATTAAGGATTGGTTTTGTCACAGTAATGCTGGGTTCCACAAAGCCATTTTATGAAATAAACAAAATAGGGGGAAAAAAACAGTAAGCAGCAGGACTGAAAATTATGATTTCTGTGTGCTGACACCAGAAAGAAAATCAGGGTGTAACAGGGCCCTCCGGGCTCCTGCCCCCACTGGGCTCAGAAAGTCACACAGAAACCTTGCTGCAAGTGCTCACCTGATGCTTTTATTTACAAGTTGTATTCCCACCACCTTTCCACCATACATATAGTCCTCTTCTTACAGTCCAGCAGCAGGAGAGAGGGGGAAAACTATTGCTCTTTGCTTCCTCTCACTGCCTTTCCTCTAGTGCACCTTCCCTCTTTCCAACTCCTCCCATGGCTTACTTCCCCTGGTGCTTTTATCCAGCCCCAGCCTGATAAGGCAGCAGCTCTTCCAGCTTCCCCAATCAGGGCCAGGTGATCTACCCAGCTCCAATTCTCCTCCTTTAATTGGAGCTGGAGTGACAGAGGGGTGGCTAAGCAGTTTTCTGCTTAGAACCCTGTCACACAGGGCTGCATTCTGCTTTGAGCAACAAAATGATGAACTAAAACAAAGGAAGGAATATTTCTTTTTCCTGTTTTTGTTTCAGATTTTTCAACCATCTTCTCTCAAGCAGAGATACAATAATTACACATATAGAAAACCTCCCTTTCCATTAGAAAAATCTAAGCTGGGACTATGCAAGACTTCCTGATATTTGTTTTGGCCAGCGAATAAAACACAAAGTTGACTTGGGTAGTGAAGCAGTGGCTTAGATCAAATTAATTTAAAATGTATAAAAGAAAATGTTAAAAGAAAGATATGTGCAGTTTGGAGCTTCACAATCCCCCCAAACCTTGCCCTCTATCTCCCTAAGCTGCAGGAGAGTTATCTCAGACTAGTCCACCTCTCTAGTGCTCCCAGCAGAAGGGAACAGCAGGTTACCATCTCATGCTTTGAGCATATACTTACAAGATTCCTATTTGTACTTCCCCCTCTTATCACCCCGTAACAGAGGTTGCCTAAAACCTACCCTGCTTAGCATCTATAAAATGAGCATATAGTCATGGTTGACCATTAGAGGAGATCTAATCTACCTGGAACCCTTTTTTCTCGGGGGTGGGGGGAATTGTCCCAAAATTGAGATGTTTGCTGAGTAAATCTCTTAAGAACCAGATTCTGTTCCTCTTACTCACGTTGAGCGGTGGCTTACTTCATAAACAGCCCTATCAATTCTGAAAGGACTATTTGCAGAGTAAGGTGCTACTCAACATGAAACAATATCAGAATCAGCTCCTAAATTCTCTAGTAACATTATTGGAAAACACTTTATGTTGGATTTATAAAAGGATTTGGAATTCCAACGATGCAGGTAGGTGCCAGGTGGGATTTATAAAAATATGTTAAGTGAGTTGGGTGCTTAACTCTTTCATTGGGAGTTGGGCACATAACACCCTTATGTACTTTTGTAAATCCTACCTGGCACCTAAATATCTTTGTAAATCTGGCCCGCTGCCCTTTCTTCCCTGTTTCCCTGTTTGGTGCTTAATGCTCAGATTGAGATAAAGTAATTGCCATAATTCACGAAGATTTTGCTTTGGAGAAAAGGACTAGCTATGGAGAGCACTCATCTGGACTATCATTTATTAATTACATCCAAACTGATCTGATGTTTAATACATCTGATTATTTGGACAAGTTACCATTGTATTGCAAATGGTTGAATCCATATTATCAGTATAGTATAAGTTGTGTGTATTACACTAGCACCTAGAGGCCTCAACCAAGATCAGGGACCCACTGTGTCAGGCACCATATAGACAGAGAGGATTTCCTGCTCCAGACGGGTTACAGTCTAAGCAGAAACAACAAGGAGTCCGGTGGCACCTTAAAGACTAACAGATTTATTTGGGCATAAGCTTTCATGGGTAAAAAACCTCACTTCTTCCATGCATCTTCTGGTGAGCAGCCAGGAGACGACGATGGCTAGCAGTCATACTGCACTGTCTGCTGCCAGCCTAAGATGCATGAGAGAGATGGAGTGGCTCAAAACAATAGAGACCAGATTTGTTTTGTATTCATTTGCTCCCCCTCCCTCCATGAAAAGTGGGAGGGATGGCTCAGTGGTTTGAGCATTGGCCTGCTAAACACAGGGTTGTGAGTTCAATCCTTGAGGGGACCATTGTGTGTGACAACCCTGTAAGCAGAGCCAGCTCCAGGCACCAGCTTATCAAGCAGGTGCTTGGGGCAGCCACTCCAGGGCAGCACTTTCAAGAATTCAGCAGAAGGTCCCTCACTCCTGCTTGGAGCAAAGGACCTCCTGCTGAACTGTCACAATCACAGCCTTTTTTTTTTTGGCTGCTTGGGGCAGCAAAACCCCTGGAGCTGGCCCTGCCTGTAAGCCATATCATCGGTTGCCCCTCCCTCCGTCAGAGCAACAGCAGACAATTGTTTCATGCCTTTTTTCAGCATAGATGCCATAGCACAGCAAGCATGGATCTCGCTCAGATCACTGCTGCAATTATGAGCACTGTAAACACCACGCACATTATCCTGCAGTATATGCAAAACCAGAACCTGCAAAAGCAAAACCAGGCGAGGAGGCGACGGCAGTGCGGTGAGGAGAGTGATGAGGACATGGACACAGACTTCTCTCAAAGTACAGGCCCCGGCAATGTGCACATCATAGTGTTAATGGGGCAGGTTCATGCCATGGAACGCTGATTCTGGGCCTGGGAAACAAGCACAGACTGGCGTTGCAGTGTCTGGGATGATTCCCAGTGGCTGTGAAACTTTCGCATGCGTAAGGGCACTTTCATGGAACTTTGTGACTTGATTTTCCCTGCCCTGAAGCACAAGAATACCAAGATGAGAGCAGCCCTCACAATTCACAAGCGAGTGGCAATAGCCCTGTGGAAGCTTGCAATGCCAGACAGCTACCGGTCAGATTTGGAGTGGGCAAATCTAAGTGGGGGCTGCTGTGATCCAAGTAGCCAACACAATCAAAGAGCTGCTGATATCAAGGGTAGTGACTCTGGGAAATGTGCAGGTCAGAGTGGATGGCTTTGCTACAATGGGATTCCCTAACTGTGGTAGGGCGCTAGACGGAACCCATATCCCTATCTTGGCACTGGAGCACCAAGCCAGGGAGTACATAAACCACAAGGGGTACTTTTCAATGGTGCTGCAAGCACTGGTGGATCACAAGGGACATTTCACCAACATCAATGTGGGATGGCCGGGAAAGGTACATGATGCTCGCACCTTCAGGAACTCTGGTCTGTTTCAAAAGCTGCAGCAAGGGACTTTCTTCCCAGACCAGAAAATAACCATTGGGGATGTTGAAATGCCAATAGTTATCCTTGGGGACCCAGCCTACCCCTTAATGCCATGGCTCATGAAGCCATACACAGGCAGCCTGGACAGTAGTCAGGAGCTGTTCAACTATAGGGGAAGCAAGTGCAGAATGGTGGTAGAATGTGCTTTTGGACATTTAAAAGCGTGTTGGCGCAGTTTACTGACTCGGCTAGACCTCAGCGAAACCAATATTCCCATTGTTATTACCGCCTGCTGTGCGCTCCACAATATCTGTGAGAGTAAGGAGGAGACATTTATGGCGGGGTGAGAGGTTGAGGCAAATCGCCTGGCCACTGATTACATGCAGCCAGACACCAGGGCAGTTAGCAGAGTACAGGAGAACACGGTGAACATCAGAAAAGCTTTGAAAACCAGTTTCATGACTGGCCAGGCTACGGTGTGAAAGTTCTGTTTGTTTCTCCTTGATGACCCCCACTTCCTTGGTTCACTCTACTTCCCTGTAAGCTAACCACCCGCCCCAACCCCCTTCGATCACCACTTGCAGAGGCAATAAAGTCATTGTTGCTTCACAATCATGCATTCTTTATTAATTCATCACACAAATAGGGGGATATCTGCCAAGGTAGCCCGGGAGGGGTGGGGGAGGAGGGAAGGACAAGGCCACACTGCACTTTAAAACTTATTGAATACCAGCTTTCTGTTGCTTGGGCAGTCCTCTGGGGTGGAGTGGTTGGGTGCCCGGAGGCGTTCTTGGGCATCTGGGTGAGGAGGCTATGGAACTTGGGGAGGAGGGTGGTTGGTTACACAGGGGCTGTAGCAGTGGTCTGTGCTCAAGCTGCTTTTCCTGAACCTCAACCATATGCCAGAGCATATCAGTTTGTTCCTCCAGTAGCCTCAGCACTGCATCTTGCCTTCTGTCACCAAGCTGACGCGACCTATCATCCTCAGCCCACCATTTATTATCTTCAGCCCGCCACCTGTCCTTGTGTTCATATAGTGCTTTCCTGGACTCTGACATTGTCTGCCTCCATGCATTCTGCTGGGCTCTTTCAGTGTGGGAGGACTGCATGAGCTCAGAGAACATTTCATTGCAAGTGCGGTTTTTTTGCCTTCTAATCTTCGCTAGCCTCTGGGAAGGAGAAGGTAGTGTGAGCGTTGAAACATTTGCAGTTGGTGGAGGAAAAAAAAAGAGTGAGTGGTAGTTAAAAAAGATTCATTTTAGAGAACAATGGGTAGACTCTTTCACAATAAACCTTGCTGTTAACATTACATAGCACATGTGCTTTCAGTACAAGGTCGCATTTTGCCTCTTATTGAGGGTATGCCAGTTTGGTGTGAGAGATCTTTCACGCAGGGCTGGGCAACAGAATTTGGCTTGCAGGCAGCCATGGTAGGATACAGTCTTTTGGCTTCCTTAACCTTCATAACATGTGGGAATGGTTTCAAACATCAGCACCCTTGTTTCCCATACCAAGCAGCCATTGGATTGGCCTTTTAAGATGGGTTGGCCATTTAGAAGGAGGAGGGGCTGCAGTTTTTGGGTTAACGTGCAGCACAAACCCAACTAACCCCCTCACACACACACCCCCAATTCTCTGGGATGATCACTTCACCCCTCCTGCCACCGCATGGCTAACAGCAGGGAACATTTCTGTTCAGCCACAGGCAAACAGCCCAGCAGGAACGGGCACCTCTGAATGTCCCCTTAATAAAATCACCCTATTTCAACCAGGTGATCAGGAATGCTATCTCTCTCCTGAGGATAACACAGAGAGATAAAGAACAGATGCTGTTTGAATGCCAGAAAACACAGAGACCATACACTGCCATGCTTTGTTATGCAATGATTCCAGACTACGTGCTACTGGCCTGGCGTGGTAGTGTCCTACCATGGAGGAGAGAATAATGCTGCCCTACCCAGAAACCTTTTGCAAAGGCTTTGGGAGTACATCCAGGAGAGCTTTATGGAGATGTCCCTGGAAGATTTTGGCTCCATCCCCAGACACGTTAACAGACTTTTCCAGTAGCTGTACTGGCTGTGAATGCTAGGGCAAATTAATCATTAAACACATTTGCTTTTAAACCATGTATAATATTTACAAAGGTACACTCACCAGAGGTCCCTTCTCCGCCTGGCGGGTCCGGGAGACAGTCTTGGGTAGGTTCAGGGTGAGAAACAGTTCCTGGCTGTCGGGGAAAACAGTTTCTCCGCTTCCTTGCCGTGCGCTATCTTCAACCTCCTCCTCCTCATCTTCCTCATCCCCAAAACCTGCATCCCTGTTGCGTGCTACTCCATTGACTGAGTCAAAGCACAGGGGTGGGTAGTGGTGGCTGCACCACCTAGAATGGCATGCAGCTCATCATTGAAGTGGCATGTCTGGGGCTCTGACCCGGGGCGGCCATTTCCCTCTCTGGTTTTTTGGTAGGCTTCCCTCAGCTCCTTAAGTTTCACGTGGCACTGCTGCGGGTCCCTGTTATAGCCTCTGTCCTTCATGCCCTTTGAGATTTTTTCAAATGTTTGGGCATTTTGTCTTTTGGAATGGAGTTCTGATAGCATGGATTTATCTCCCCATACAGCAATCAGATCCCGTACCTCCCGTTCGGTCCATGCTGGAGCTCTTTTGCAATTCTGTGACTCCATCATGGTCACCTCTGCTGATGAGATCTGCACTCACTTGCAGATCGCCACGCTGGCCAAACAGGAAATGAGATTCAAAAGTTCGTGGGCCTTTTCCTGTCTACTTGGCCAGTGCATTGGAGTTGAGAGCGCTGTCCAGATTGGTCACAATGGAGCATTCTGGGATAGCTCCTGGAGGCTAATACCATCGACCCGGCAAGGTCGATTTCAGCACTAATCCTCTTGTCGGGGGAGGAGTACTGAAATTGATTTTAACAGCACTTTAAGTAAAAAATAATGGCTTCGTTGTGTGGACGGGTGCAGAGTTAAATCGATCTAACACTGCTAAATTCGACCTAAACTCGTAGTGTAGACCAGGGCTGAGTCTGCAGGGAGCCTGCAGTCTTCACAGCCTGGTAGATGCAAGATGGGAAAGAACTGACCCATCCTGCCTCCTCTGTGGGAAACCAGCCCACCAGGCCTTTGCTCTATAGCTCAGTCTGGTACTGTAATAGAGCAATCACATTAGAGCAATGAATGAGCATAGAGTCACAATGCTAATAAAAACTGTGCACCATCTACTGCTCTGTGTGAATCTCCTAAATCCCTGATGACATAAAATACTGCCTTAAATTAAAATGGGATATAAAACACTCTGCCTCCTTTTCTCACAACATACTGATCAGACCTCCAGGCTTTTGGTTTGTTTGAGATATAGGAACATTCCTCATTTCCCAAAGTATAAAATTGTTCTTTTTGCATCAGTTTATTGCTTTGGACAATATCCAGAATGATTAAAAAAAGAAATAGAAAATACTGACTATTGTGTGTAACTTCTTTCTTTGATATAGTGCACCATGTACAGTATATCACTGGTGGATATGCTCAACATTGGAAAATTATTAGTCATTAACTGCTAGCAATTATGAATATTTTATGGAATGTAAGTTATTTTAGTGAAGAACATAAATTACCTGTATAAACAAGAATTCCTTTACCATTAACTACTATTTTTAATTACAATAGGGTTGAAATTCTGAACTTACATATTATTTATAGGCAGGCTCGTAGTACCACCTATTAAGGTTTCTTGACAATTCCCATTATAAGACACCGTTTTCATTTGCTTATAATTTTGTTGACTTTAACCCCTTAAGATGAAATTTTCTCCATACTAGGTGCTTGCTTGACTCCTGTTCTCAGTGACAGTGCCTGGCTTAGAGCAGCTGAGAGGGAAGGAAGTCCTTCTGAGTCTCTGTAGCCCTGAGCAGTTGCTCTGTGAGGATGGTACACGTGTTGTCTGGACTCACAAAGGAGTTGTGAGGGGATGGAGCATGATCAGTTGCTCTATGGGGATGGTTTATGTGTAATCTTGCCACATGTAGTAACTGTGAGAGGATGGTCAAGGCATCACTAGGGGCCATGAGAGCCTCGAGCATGCTCAGCAAAAAACAGAATCTTCTGAGATTTTAGCTGCTAAGCTCCAACACATCTCTACTGAGCATATGTGAATTGCAATTTTTAAAAGGCTTCTGACTTAGCCAGATGTGGTCAGATTTTCATGGGCATGGCAAAAGGCACATCCCTGATACAAAGGCCATCCTCCTGCCAAATTTCAGCTCCCTTCTCCTGAGCATGGACGTGACAAAACTATTCAAAATAAATAAATAAATAAATAAAAAGGTCACCAGAATTTAACATAGGCAAAAGAATATAGTTTTTATTAGCCTCCTTCTTAGAAACATTTTGACTGAAATTTTACAAACAAATCTCCCCTGCGCTCTCACTGACTCCCTTGCTGTCACTCAGGGAGGAGGAGGAGGAAGCTGCCTGATTTGAATATAAAAGGAACAAAAGCCAGACATGGGGAGGAGGGAAAGGAGTAGATTGGGACAAGAAGTCTGGTGAGACTGGAACTGGGACTGGGAGGGCAAGGGGAGACTAGGAGTCAGTTGGCTGAGGAGAGAGAAACACTGAAATCAGATGGTGGAGGGGGAGACTGGGACTGGCTGGACAGGGAGACTGGGACTAGGAACCAGTGTGTGGGGCGGAACAGGAGATGGGTTTGACAAGGAATTTGGGTGCAGGGGGACAACTGGGCAAAGAGAATGGGACAAGGAGACAGTGATGGGGGAGACTGGGACATGGAGCAGAGAAGGGAGCGAAGGGGGCAGGAGACTGAGATTAGATAAGGAGCCCAGGGAGGGAGACTAAGACTGGAAGCCAGTGTAGGGGAATAGAGACATATTTTGCATGATGATCCCAGAGGGGGGTAACTGGGGCTAATTAGGTGAGGATACTGGCACTGGGTATGGGGATGGAGAGATTGGGACTCTGGAAGCAAGCCCAGAGTGGGAAACTAGGACTGGCTGGGCAAGGAGACTGGAACTGGGGTGAGAAGCATGAAGAAGTGGAGACTGAGCACTAGATAGGCAAGGAGCATGGGACTGGGACAGGGAGTCTGGGGTGGGGAAGAGACAGGACTGAGTCAGGAACAGGTTGGAGGGGATGGGGTCAAGCTTGTGAGGAAGAGGCAGAAGAATGTGTGCCCATTAGAGCACACTCAGCTCTAGAACCTGGAATGGAAGCATTTCTCTGTGCCAACAAAGTTGTGACACTCACTGGCAAAGTGTGTGTCTCATCCCCCTCTGATGCTGGTCTACATGGAAGATGACAACCTATTACTGCTGTCAGTTACTTGGTTAGCTCAAGTGGCAGAATTCAGTGCAGTGGATCTAAAGAATCCAGCTAGAGTTGGTTGGAAAAATTCCAACTAAAGATTTTTACATCAAACTTTCGTGATTTGTTAAAAATCAAAAGCGTTTCATGGAGATGGTTGGATTTTGACAAAGTTCTCACAGAAACCAGGCATTTTTCAAAACATGCCTATCAGATAGCAGATTGTCTGTTTACCTACTGGCTCACCCACCTGGATCCTCGGCAATACGTCTGCCAGTCTGCCTCTGAGTCAGGGACTGTAGGACTTAAATGGTCTGTGGCAGCCCGCCAGGTGGACTGTCCTGGAGCCAGGGCTCCATTCCCTTTCACAAAGAATTTTGAAATTTGTAGTTTTTATTCCAAATCAGAATGAAACCACATCCCAAAATATTGAAATTCTCCACAAAACCAAATTACCATTCTCCACCCAGCTCTAGGTCCAACCCTGCTGATGAGTGTCATTATGATGAAATTTGTTTTTTTTCTGTTTGCTGTTTAGAAACCAATGAAATCACACACACAAAACCTATGTTAAAAGAACACTGTTAAGGTTGCAAAGTCAAGCACAAAAAATTAGGAAATGCCAGAAGTAAGGTTGCCTGTGCAACCTTAATTCAGCCCTCTTGCACCTACGCACTGTGATAGTGTCTTTAATTGCATTATCACATGCTATTTTTTCCACTGGGCCCCTGACACATTCAGTGCATGGAATGGACCTGCTATGGGGAATCAATCCAGGCTGTGTAATAAAGGAAATTGTTATCTATAGGATCCCTGGCTCATTTGGTGCAAAAGTTGGAAGGTGTAGGGTGAATGAGGCAGGGGACTGCAAGAAGCAAAAAGACAGTCTGATGGTTAAGGCAATTGAATGCTGCCCTGGAGAACTGGATTCTACCCCTGCCTCTACCACAGAGTTCTTATGTGATGCTAGGCAAGTCACTTAAGCATAGGTGCTGGAACTAGGAGTGCTGGGGGGGCTGCTGCACCCCCGGGCTTGAAGCGGTTTCCATCGCATACAGGGTTTACAACTTGGTTCAATGGCTCTCAGCACCCCTGTACTTAAGCCAGCATTTTCACAACTGGTCACTAACTGCACGCTCCTCATTGCCTGGGTGATCAATCTGATATCCTAAAGTGTGATTTGCAGATGAGCTCAGTATTCTCGACTGCACCTGAAGAAAGTGGGAGCTGGGCTCTGAACATGTGAAGTGCTTTATAATGGTAAATTATCTGAAAAATAAGTCATAAGCATCTCAAGTTGAGCACCCAAAATTAGCATGAACTTTTGACTGACGTGAGTTCTGCACCTGTAAAATGGGAATAATACCACCCTCTCCACTCACAGGGGTGTTGTGAAGATAAGGTAATTAACATTTGTGAAGCACTTGGAGACTATACTGATGAGCACCATAGGAAAGCCCATGAGGTAATGAATAATTCTGTCTTCATAGTAGTGTGTGAATGCTGTGCAGTAAATAAGGCCTGGGGCCACACATCAAACAATGAGGATAGTGCAAAATATTGAATAGCTGCTCATTTAGTGAGCACCATGCACCCTGTGTACTGAATGAAGCAGGGTGTCATAAACAGATAGTTAAGGGTTAATGCCTCTTTTACCTGTAAAGGGTTAAGAAGTTCACCTAGCCTAGCTGACACCTGACCAGAGGAACCAATGGGGGAACAAGATGTTTCAAAAGGAAGGAGGGAAGTTTTCCTTTGTTTAGAGTCTCAGTTTCAGCTGGAGTGAAAAAGATCAAGGAACCAGCTTCTTATCAGAGTAGTAAGTTTTAGAAAGGAATAAATAGGTTTATGTTTATTTCTTTGTAACCTGTCTTGTGCAATTAGAGGTAGAATCAAATTGGGTATTGGGGTATTTTCATTGGTGTACTAAGTTTTTGCCCAGGGGAACATCCTTTGTGTTTTGAATCTGTTGTCTATGAGAGTAGCTGGTATGCTAATCTCGCCCAGAGGGTTTTCTTTTACCTTTCTTTTCTTTAATTAAAAGCCTTTTTTCTTAATACCTGATTGATTTTTTCCTTGTTTTTATATCCAAGGGGGTTGGATCTGGATCCACCAGGAGTTGGTGGGAGAAAGGAGGGGGGATGGTTAATTTCTCCTTGTTTTAAGATCCAAGGGGTTTGGATCTGTGTTCACCAGGAAATTGGTGAAGTTTCTCAAGGCTACCCAAAGAAGGGAGTGCTTGTGAATGGTGGAACGATACCAGATCTAAGCTGGTAATTGAGCTTAGAGCTTCTCATGCAGGTCCCCCACATCTGTACCCTAAAGTTCAGAGTGGGGAAGGAACCTTGACACAGGGTGTCTGTGAAAAAATAGTATGTGATCACATAATTAAAGACTAATAGATATGCAGGGGCGTGGGGACATTTTAAGGTTGCACATGCAACCTTAATTCTGGTATTTCCAGCTCATGGCCTGGCCTGCATTTTGGCATAAGGGAGTGAAGGTGGTATATGGGGAATGTACAGAGAAACAGGGTTAGGGTTAGGCTCTGCAGAGCCACTATGTTGCTGCATCATAGAGGTGAGTGGGAGAAGGCAGGAAGGGGTGGAGCCCTGCCTCCATCCCACCCTACCCAATGCACCTACTAGCAAAGTTATGCCATCACATCAGGGACCATATGCAGAGATGGATATAGACCAGGTCACACTTTGCTCCCTCCTCAGAGCAGCTGAGAGACTGGGAGATTCTGACTTCCTGAGCAGCACAACAATACTAATTGCTGACCCAACCCTTCATTTGTATCTAGTCAATTTATTTATTTTTAATGTAGCTATCGGACTACTTTGCAGAGCAGCGTTTGGGATATGATTAGCAGGTCTTTAAGCATGAGCAGAGCTATAAAGCTGACAAGTTTTCACAGAGTAGTGCCAAAATGAAAATATATAGTGCCATACCAATCCAATAACCTCCATCCTTCTAAAAGCAATTCTGTTGTGTCAGCAGCACTTTGCAGAAACTGCCACTTTTCAGTGACTTACAGCTCCATGAATAAAATGTATTTTGTGCTGAAACTTGATGTTGTGCATCATTGCAAGGAGCAGCACATCCTGCTAATGGTGTAGCTGCTATACATACTCCCCCAGCTCTCAAACCCACAATCTAGCCCTAGGGTTGCCAGGCTGGAACACCTGGTCAAAAAGGGACCCTGGCAGCTCCGGTTGGCAATGCTGACTGGGCTGTTAAAAGTGTGGTTGGTGGCACAGCAGAGGCCCAGGGCTAAGGCATGCTCCCTGCTTGCCCTGGCTCCGTGCGGCTCCCGGAAGTGACCACCAGGTCCCTGTGGCCCCTAGGTGCATGGGTGGCCAGAGCGGCTCCGCGCGCTGCCCGTGCCCCAAGTGCCAGCTCCGCAGCTCCCATTGGTCAGAAACCATGACCAGTGGGGGCAGCGCCTGTAGGTGCAAGGCCAGCCACAGCATGCAGAGTCTCGGTGATGCTCCTAGGGTTCACAGGGACCTGGCAATCACTTCCTGGGAACCGTGGTAAGTGCTGCCAGGACCCCGCAACACCCTCCCGCATCCCAACCCCCTGCTTCAGCCCGGAGACCCTCCTGCACCCCAAACCCTTCATTCCTGGCCCCACCCCAGAGTCCACAGCCCCAGCTGGAGCCCTCACCCCCCCACACACCAACCCCCTGCCCAGAGCCCTCTCCTGCTCCCTGAACCCCTCATTTCTAGTCCCACACAGAGCCTGCACCCCCAGCCCAGAGCCTATACCCCCTTCACCCCAATTCCCTGCCCCAGCCGGGAGCCCTTTCACAGACCCCAAACCCCTCATCCCCAGCCTCATCCCAGAGACCACACCCCCAGTCAGAGACCTCACCCCCCTTCCGCACCCCAACAGCAGCCCAATGAAAGTGAGTGAGGGTGGGAGAGAGCAAGCAAAGGAGGGAGGGGAGATGGGGTTAGTGGGGGGGTGGGACATCAGAGAAAGGGGGGTTTCTTATGGAAGGGGAGGGCAGGGGTGTTCGGTTCTGTGTGATTAGAAAGTTGTTAACCCTATCTAGCCCATAGGATCTGATTCAAACTATTGTACCCAATGGAAAATTCACAAGGTTCTCCCTGTGTGTCATCCTTTAAAATCTATGAATTATATTGAAATTACATGGGCCAAATTCAGATAGGTACAAGTGGATATAATGCAAATTTGGTGCTATATTTTCAGTATTGCCAGTCCAGAGTTTAAAAATGAGTCAGGACTCAAAAATATCATGAGACTGGCTTAAAATTATGAGATTTTTAAAAATAGTATTTTGGGTTCTTATTTGCCTCCTCATTGTTGAGCCTTTAGGGCCAACGTGGGCTATATTTTCAAGCTTCTCTGTAACCAGGCGGGCTAGAAACGTACTTTTTCTAAGAAACCTAAAGCTGAGCTTGTTCTCACCTAATCACAGCACAAGAGTTCAGGCTTCAAGGAAAATACCAAACATCATGAGAACTGGCAATACAACACTTCTGAGCCAACTGACTGGAGCAGCCATCTTGCTGCATGGCATTATTATTTAGAAGTTGAGATTCTGGCCACACATTCATGCCTCCCTGGCCATCTCCAACTTTTAAATGTGGGGATATTTGGTTTTATAATTTTAATCTAAGAGAGTAGCCTCAGATCATTTAAGGAAGAACGTTGCCTTCATCATCAATTCATTATTCATAAATATGCAGGTTTTCAGCCTCGTAATAACATGGGTGGTATCAAATAGAACCTAACAACCTATTGCTAGTGTCTGCTCAAAAGCCCTGGAAACACTGTGGGCCAAACCTTGCTACCATGCAGTTGAGTAACGTTTACTCCCCCATGAGCAGTTCCACTGAGAGGGGAAGGATGGGCTAGTGCAGTGGTTCTCTAACTTTTGTACTGGTGACCCCTTTCACATAGCAAGCCTCTGACTGTGACCCCCCTTTATAAATTAAAAACACTTTTTATATATTTAACACCATTATAAATGCTGGAGGCAAAGCGGGGTTTCAGTTGGAGGCTGACAGCTTGCGACCCTCCCAGAATAAACTCACAACCCCCTGAGGTGTCCTGACCCCCAGTTTAATAACCCCTGGGCTAGTGGTTAGGGACCTAGCCTGGGAGAGCAGCTTTTAATTCCCTGCTCTGCCACAGACTTCCCATGTGACTTTGAGCAAGCCATTTAGTCTCTCTGTGCCTCAGTTCTCATGTGTTAAATGGGAATAACAGCACTGCGCTACCTCATGGAGGTATTAAAGTCTCCTGTGTTGAGCATAGATACCATGGTAATGGAGTCTATACAATACAAAAGATAGATTGCAGGAAGTCCATACTTAGCAGCATATGGAATAAGGTCATTTTTCTTAGTAACACACTGCTACCTGTTACTGAACATGCAGTAGTTCAAAATAAAACTGCCTTCAAGTAAATTCACTGTCTCTTAGTTGACAAGATCTAAAACTGTTTGCAGTGTGGTTATAGTCATGCTGGTCCCAGGATATTAGAGAGACAAAGTGGGGTGAGGTAATATCTTTTCTTGGACCAATGTCTGTCGGTCAAAGAGACAAGCTTTCGAGCTTCACAGAGCTCTTCTTCAGGTCACCTGGTATCTCTCAGAATCTAACGTTGGAATTCACATATTTACTTACTCTGATAAACATACTCAGGCACATTTTCTTGGCTAACATTTGAACTCCCAAGCATAGATGACCGTAGTTTCCTCACACTGGAGGCCCCATACTCAACATGACTGGTTTGTGGAAGAAATTAACACAAACTTATCTAACTTTTACCCCGCAATACACATGCAAAGGAACATGAAAATGAATGGCATCACTCAGTCAGAAAGCAACCAGCTATGCACGTGTATATTAGGTTATTTGATAAAGGCCCTGATCCAGCAAAGCATGTAAGTATAGGAGTATTCCCACTAAGTCAAAGGTTAAGCATGTGCTTGAGTGTTTTGCTGGAGCGTTGCTGTAAAGACTAGAGGGTCGTATGCTCAGCAGGTAAAACTGGAGTAGCTCTGTGAATTTCAACTAAGCTACATCAAATTACACCAGCTGCAGATTTGGGCCATGAGTGATTTTATAGTATAAAAAGAGACAGCACGTGAAGAGTGAAACAAAAATCAAAGGGACTGGACAGGAGCAGAAAGTTCAAGGTTTACAGCAACCAGACTGTGCGTTTGGTACAATGGTTTTGTACTTGCATTTTGGTTTAATTTTGTTCTTTGCATGTTTTTATTAAAAGAGGGCTTTCCTGATTCAGTGGGGTGCAAATTGTGCATTCAATATCCAGAAACATAATTTTGTTCCTTAATATTAAGCGATATAGTTGGTAGGATTGAATGTGGTTTTTCAAGTCTGTGGCCCTGGTCCTGCAATAAGTTGTGTGGAGCTCCATGTGGGTGCAGGGATCTGCTCATGCAAGGCTCATTGCAAGAACAGGGTCCATGTCGTTAGGTACCGCCCACTGCTGGGTGAAAAGAATGGCAACTCTGGGAACAGACAAGTGGAAGAACCTTGTGGGATCCATTTGGGCACAGTAATAATTCAAACCAGTCTATTTCTCTGTGGTTTTCACAGCTGCTAGCAGATGACAGACAACAAAAGTGGAGATGAAATGGCGATTATGTACCAAGCAAATGGGTACAGCTCTTTTTAAAGACTGCCCACATTCCACCATGAACTCAATGGAGAGATCAAAATGCAAATGCGTCTCATACAGCTCTTTCATCCTACAGGGTGTTCTGCCCCTTCCACTTCTTACTCAAAACTTCTCCCTTGGACCTTTTTAGGCTCTGAGCTCTTGGGAACAAAGGCCATGTCTTCCTCTCTACTTACACGTAAAAATCAATTGCAGTGATGCATAAATGGGGATGCACTAGAATGGAGGTTTACAGGCCCAGTTCTGCAAAAAGCTGTGTTCCCTCAACTCCCACTGAATTCAGTGTGCACTGGCTCAGCCCCTACTGGAGGAATGCATTTTCATGGACAGGAAGTGGTAG
The DNA here is from genome assembly GCF_020497125.1 of Mauremys mutica. Lineage (NCBI taxonomy): Eukaryota > Metazoa > Chordata > Testudines > Geoemydidae > Mauremys > Mauremys mutica. Next base: position 40,491,467 of record NC_059078.1, read on the forward strand.
TTCCCAACAGCTTTGGGGCTTGGTCCTACAATCCTTTTCTCAAGCTAGGCTTCCATTGGCTTTAGTGGGAGTTGAGGTAAGGTTGAGCCTTAAGTTGGAGAAATGACATTGATTAAAGAGACTCCTTTTCTAATTTTAAATTTCATATGGATGCAGATCTGAACTTCCCTGAAGCTGACAGCATTTAGAAAGGAGGGGTGGGGGTAGGCTTGGTTGATGCTAATCTCTATTTCCTAATGTACAAGTCTATCAGCTGACACCAGCTGCTGTTAAAGTAGTTTGTTCCAAATGCTTCTAATGTGTTATTTGGCATGTATAAATTTTAGTCCCCAGCTCATCATTTTAAATAGCACTGAACCAAGCCTTTGCATTATGCACTCATGCTTCATCCACGTTGCTGTGTTTTATATTACATACAAAAAACAGGTTGTAGGCACACATTACCACATATGGCTTCTTTTGGAGAAACCAGAAGGGATATGCCCTCAAACAAAATTAAATGTGATGGTTACCTTTTCAGCTACTGCTTCAAGTTAAAGTCAATTTTCTTTCTATTTTAGTTTCTTTGATCCTCAGGCTTCAATCCAGACCTCCAGGTTTAAATGGGATTTCACTTTGAAATGAAAGCAGTTTAACTGGGGGCAAGAAATTCCCCATCCCCTGTCAAATCAGGAATTTAAAACTGTATGCTACTGAAGTGTCTAGCAATCTATAAAACTTTCTGGCTTGAAGTGATAAGGACAAACAATCAGTAAGCTTGTTCTGAAAGTAAGAGATAAACCGAACAATTTGCTTTCTCCGTGCTTCAAAAAGTAGAAGCTCAAGATAAGTTTTCAAATTTTGCAAGTGGTCAATAGGTGAAAACTGGTCATCTTTTTCTTTGAGTGATGACTGAATTTCATTACTCTATTGACAAAGCAAGGTATGTGTTTTTCTTCTGTCTCAGTTATTATAAGCCTGCAGTATACTTATTATGAAACAAATTATGGACCAAATTCTGCTCTCAGTTACACCACTGTCACTCCAAAGTGACATTACATTACTGAGTATTTTGTTGGGTGGCAGTACAGTCTGTATTATACCTCTTAAAGGATATTATCTCTCTCAGGTCAGTTCCTCAAGGTGGTGTTCGGTTATTATTTGGGCAAAACTGCCATCGATATCAGTTTTATAGCTGTACAGCAGCTTCAGCAAAGTTTTTATTAGTTGGGACATCAAATACCCCCTCATCCCCAGTAATTCATCATTTTCATTAAGCAGAGATTGAGGTGACTCCTTTAGTAAAAGGAACAAAGAATTGCTAAGATACTAGTTAGAATAAAAAGCAGTAATCTACAATATTTGCAAAATATTTGCAAAAATATTTACTATGCTGTAGCTAGGGGTTAAAATTTCTCATCTCCTGAGGGTATGAATGAAAAGTTATTTTATATATTTATTTTATTTTATTTATTTTATACATTCCTTTATAAAATACCTAGGTGCAAATACAAGAGTTAATATATCACACATAGCAAATAGATATGGTCATAAAGTCAGATAACTCCAACTCCCACTTTTCTTTCTAAACCATCAATGAAACTGGTAGCAACAAAGAAAGAAAGATAAGAACTTCATCCAGTGAGCACTGACACATCCATGAGAACACAACAGTTCTGAGCTGATGGCTTGAATGCGGCAACTCAATCAGCCACAATTTGTCAACTTAACTTGAATACGCAACACTTCCTCATGTGCTGGCAACCCCTGCAGCAGCCATACAAGTGCAGCTAGAGCCTGCATCCCCAAAACTAATCCCACACTTGCTGAGCAGAGTCCCCAAACCCACCTGGTGATGCTGTTCAGTACCATATAGACTCAATGCCCACTTTGGGGGAAGTTAATTTAGGCCCATAAGCAGTCTGTGGGGGTCAAAGTCAAAGGCTCATAACCCTAGGACAACTAGATATACTATATGGGCAAGAGAAGTGTCAGGTTTCCTGCTCACCAGACCAGGCCAACAGGGTGGACTGAAAGACTATCATAACAGCCTGAGCAGTCTCAGTGGTGGTAAGTGGAGAAGGCCTGAGCACGGCACTGGAACAGAGAAGCTATTCAGATGGGAAGAGGCAGGACAAGGGGAAGGGGCTGGTTCTGACCGAGGTCAGCTACATAAATAATGGCTTGGAGAAGATGGTGGGACAGAGAAGCGCACTACAGAGCTTTGGTTTCAATGCGCTGTCCATCTGTGCTCTGATCTCGGGTCTGTCTGTCTGTCTGTCCAGTAAGGCAAGCAGATGGTGCAGGAAAAATTTTGATTTTGATTTTTAAGAGGCAGAATAATGTTTGCAATTTACAGGCCAAAGTCAGATGGTTTGAAACAAGAGGGAGAAGGCTTTGTTCGACCTTGTGTACATGGAGAAGTTTTTTTGTATAATCCAGGGTATTAAATTGAACCAACATAGTTATATTGGTATAATCCCTTTTGGTGCACTTTGATTCTAATGTAAGGCCAAGCCTACATGAAAAACTTTTGCTGCTATAGCAACATTCATTAGGGGTGTAATTTTTGCCACTTCTGTACTGGCAAAAGCTCTAGTGTAGACACATAGCATAAAGCACTTTTGATGGTTTATTGTATAAACTATGCTGGCAAAATCACTTTTTTGGCAGTACAAGCTTCATTGACACAAAGATGGTGTGTCAGTATAGCCAGGCCAGCAAACCTTTTCAAGCATAGACCTTGCCTAAGAGTGCCTTAGTTTAGCTAATGTTGGTTGCTTTAAGCTAACCCACAAAATAACCTCTCATGTCCACGCATCCCTACTGACTTTAGCCTTTAACTTGCAAACAGTTATGCCAGTATGACTATAGTGGTATAACTGGTAAAACTTTCCTGTGTAGACAAATCCTCACTTGCTGCATAACACAGTTTGATTTCATTTTGGGAGAGCGATGGTCTCTTCTCTGCTACTTTTTAACAACCTTGTAATTGCAAGGTTAGCTGCATTTGCCAATGGTCAGGAAGTTTAATTTGCTAATTTGTCCTTGATTGGCAAGCTAATTATTTTAAATGCAGGTATATGAAAACTACTCGAAAATATTTGAAAAATATCTGGAACACAGGGCACCCGGCTGGGTTTTCTGGATTAAAAATAAATAAATATATCCATCATCCTGAATCAAATGAAGTCAGGGCTGCCCAGAGGATTCAGGGGGCTGGGGTCTTCCACCAAAGACCCAGCACTTTGGCGGCGGGTCCTGGGGTGGAAGGACCCCCTGCCACGGGTCTTCGGGGCACTTCAGCGGCAGGTCCCGGAGCGGAAGGACCCCTTACCACCGAATTGCCGTTGAAGATCCGGAGCGGAAGAAGCTCCGTGGGCCCGGGCCCCACGAGAGTTTTCCCGAGTCCTCCGGAGCAAGTGAAGGACCCCACTCCAGGGGCCGAGAAAAACTCTTGTGGGGGCCCCTGTGGGGCCTGGGGCAAATTGCCCCACTTGCCCCCGCCTCTGGGCGGCCCTGAATGAAGTCTGCACATGCATAGAGTCAAAAGCTGATCCCCTTCCGAGAGTGTCGCTTTATTAACAATGAAAACAACAACAGTAACAAAATACATCTCCTATCATCTCCCCAAGCTCAGCAGTTCTGAGGGTTTATATTTCAGGACCTCTCAGCCCACACCTTAGATGCTCTTTCTTTAGATAGCCACTCCAACTTCCCTTACATCTAGGTGGGGCTATAAAACACCTGCCTCTGAATCAGCAGAACCTATTTAGCCCTTTTCCAGAAGGATCAATAAGTGTCAGTGATTACCTCTAAAATTACTCTTAAGTATCATGAAATCCACAACAAATGAGACTACACATGTGGGTGGAATTTTCAGAAGAGCTTAGGTGGCTTTCAGTGGGACTTGTGCACCCAAATCACATAGGCACTTTTGAAAATCCCACCCTTAACCACCAGCCCATCTGCCTTTCAGGGTATATTGCTCATGGTGGAAATACTATTCTCATTATCCTTAGCACTGCAGTAGTATCAAGTGGATCTTAATCAAACAAGCCCATGCTCACCCCAGGAGCTGGTTAAGAGGTATATGAATGGTCCAACTGTAGATGCTTTCCATCCTAAATTAGTGCCTTGAAATGGGACCAAGGACAAGTTTGGGACCACAATCACTTAGTAACCAGCAACAACAGCAGGCAGCACTTAATGGGAGATTGGGCTAGTGCTGATTGAGTAGGATAAGATTGAGGCTTCAAAGCAGATGGCCATTATCCATAATGTTGCTCAGGTATTAGAATTTTCGCTTACATTTGAAATAAGTTATGACAATCTTGGTTCTGACTCACACTCTGACTGGTGGCACTGTCATTTATATTAAACTACATGGGCAATGGACACACTGGAAAGAGGAGAATACAAGTGAGAAACACTGGGACAATAATCCATAACAGAACAAATGGAATGCAGAGAAATAAACATCCTTGGGTAACCATGAAAACAACAATATTCCATTTTAATTTACTTGAGAAAATGAGATCACAGCCTGGAAACCACATTTGTATTCTTAGCTGCCTGTGGATATTAGATGAGAAATATTATTCCTCAGCCTCCCTCCAGCATCTCAAAGTTATTTAAACCTGTGGTTGCAGCTATTTCTCCTGCCCTCCTCCTGTCCAACCACAGCTTGATTTGGAGACAAAGACATTGTTAGTTGAATCCTTCTGCCAGGGCGACTCATGACAAAATGCTACTAGTAATAGCTCAGCTACTATCTCAGCACTAGCCGACACAATGATGAAACCTCAAAACAGGACCAGATGTGAGAACTGATGTCAGAAAGGCACACACTAGGGTAGCAGAAAAAAACTAGGGCAGTAAGAGCTCTCACATGTGATCTCAGGGTTTCCCAATTACAATAATAATATTTAGCTCTTCCATTGCACTTTTTATCAGTAGATCTCAAAACACTTTACACAGGTCATCAGTATCATTACCCCCATTTTACAGATGGGGAAATTGAAGCATGAGAGTTGAAGTGACTTTCCCTAGTTTGCCCAGCAGGCTAGTGGCAGAGCCAAGAATGGGACCCGGTTCTTTTGAGTCCCAGGCCAGTGCTCTGTTCACTAGGCCACACTTCCCACAGCTAAGAAAGCACATTTTTTTCTGGATTACTCTATTGCTAGTGCAGAATTTATCCTCTTACTTCATATTGTGTCTAGTATAGGCAATGTGGGTCTGCCTACCTTCAAGTAAAACTTCTTGATTGATTTTATTGGGAGTTTTGCCTAAGGACTACAGGACTGGGCCCTTTGCTTGCATCTGATTAGCTAGTGTATAATTGTGTTCAAGTACCTTACCTCTTCCTATTGCTTTATAAAGCTACACATGTGTTGTATTGCTGAAAGGTTAAACAATAATTCTGTTAAAGGACTGGTTTTCTATCTGTGTACAAGTTGCGTGTGTATTTATTATGTGCTATTAAGACTGATGTTATTAAAAAGGTATAAAAATGTCACTTATGATGTACACGCTACAATCTTTGAGATTATTCAGCATTTCCCACCAAATGAATCTGTTTTGTCAATGGCTCATTTCAATTTTAGGGAACTAGCTCAGAGATCTGATCTTTAGACTAGGGATAATTCTGAAGAATTCAAGATCTCTGTGAAAACCAAACAACTTGAACATCCTCTTTTTATGAGCTTTCAGTTTTTGCCCAATGAAGGGCTACATAATTGCCTGCAACTGCAGTTCCAACTACAGTAAACCATATGTAGCATCTCTCCCATGGAAACATTTAGAGCTAAGACTTAATTAGCCTTCCTGATTAAATGGCAGTTCATAACCATTACTTCTTTCAACTATGGAGTGCAGTTTCCCTTGAATACTCTTCTTTCCACGATAAATGAAGACCATTCACAATGATGAAGTTAGAAGAACAGCTCCCAGCCTCATTTTAAATTTGTGCAGAACTTCCATTCCTGAGCTTTGTCTCTCTGACTCTCTGCGAGACAGTATACTACAGATCACAAACATCACTGTTATACCTTAATAGGGAACTTCAGTACTTGAAAAGGTCTCCCACAGACAGCACAATTTCAAATGGTGACTATATAGAAAAATTAGTAACTGAACCCCAAAGTATCTATAGTCCTGAAACCCAACATACTCCCACTCTTTCCTATGCTTGCTTAGTACTGCTAAAATAATCATGACAGAAGAAGATTCTCTCTTTATTGGGACAACTGGGATTATGACAGCCCTCAGGAACTCTGAATTAAAAGGATGAAGTTAAGCAAAAGTAGCAGTAACCTTAAGGAGTAAGACCAAATTTTTAAAATGTTTAGGCACTTAAAGATGCAAACAGGTGCCTTGTGTGATTTTCCAAAAGCATGTAAGCACCTACCTCCCACCAGTGGGACCTCTCTGGAATATTTAACTCATAATGAGTTGGTGCTTTTGAAAATCCCACTAGGCATCTATCTGCATCTTTTAGCACTTAAATACCGTTAAAATCTGACCCAAAATCACCACTTCAAGGTTTTTGTTTGTGCCTTTATGACTTTTAAAGGGGATACAAATTAATCCTAATTTAGTATTAACTAGATCATTCCAATAGCTAACCCTCATGGATATGGTGACAGCATTTTTCTAGATAATACTTCTTCATACAGTTTAACTGTTCTTATTTTCTAATTTAGCATTAAGATGCAAATTTTAATTTAAAATAAAAATATAGGAGGATTAATCTATGATCACATGAGTGAAAATTGTAAATGTGAACAAAATTTAAACCAAAAATCACTAACAGTAAAGCAATGGATAGGAAATCACAACCTATTCAGTTCCATGATGCCAAATTCCAGCTGGTGACATAAGAACAGGGGCGACTCCAGGCCCCAGCACTCCAAGCGCGTGCTTGGGGCGGCATGCCGCGGGGGGCGCTCTGCCGGTCACCGGGAGGGTGGCAGGCGGCTCCGGTGGACCTCCCGCAGACGTGCCTGTGGAGGGTCTGCTGGTCCCGCGGCTTCGGTGGAGCATCCGCGTCCCGCCGTGCTTGGGGCGGCGAAATGGCTAGAGCTGCCCCTGCATAAGAACAGCCATACTGGGTCAGACAATGGTCCATCTAGCCCAGTATCCTGTCTTCTGACAGTGGCCAATGCTAGGTGCCCCACAGGGAATGAACAGAACAGGTAATCATCAAGTGATCAATTCTCTGTTGCCCATTCCCAGCTTCTGGCAAACAGAGATTGGCTGTTAGCTAATAGCCACTGATGGACCTATCGTCCATGAATGTATCTAGTTCTTTTTTGAACCCTGTTATAGTCTTGGCCTTCATAACATCCTCTGGCAAAGAGTTCCACAAGTTGACTGTGCATTATGTGAAGAAATACTTCCTTTTGTTTGTTTTAAACCTGCTGCCTATTAATTTCATTTGGTGACCTCTAGTTCTTGTGTTATCAGAAGGAGTAAATAACACTTCCTTATTTATTTTCTCCACATCAGTCATGATTTTACAGACCTCAATCCTTTTCCAAGCTAAAAAGTCCCAGTCTTATTAATCTCGCCTCATATAAAAGCCATTCCATACTCCTAATAATTTTTGTTGCCCTTTTCTGAATCTTTTCCAATTCCAATATATCTTTTTTGAGATGTGGCAACCACATCTGCACACAGAATTCAAGATGTGGGCATACCAGGGATTTATATAGCGGCAATATGATATTTTCTGTCTTATCATCTATCCCTTTCTTAATGATTCCCAACATTCTGTTTGCTTTTTTGACTGCCGCTGCACATTGAGTGGATGTTTTCAGAGAACTATTGTTGAGTTTTAGGGAGGCCCCGGCCCTCCCAGGGTGCTTTGTAAGAATGAGGCTTATACAGATTGTGAGTTATTGGCTTTAATGAAGGTAAAGTGACACATTTGCAACGAGGACTTTAAGCGTTGCTGTTACGGAGGTGGGGAACCCAGCGCTTTGGAGCTTGACTTGGTACAGAGTTTAAAAGCAAACACAAAGCATGCTTATATTTATATAAACAGCAACAAACTAGCTTATATATAATGCAATAGGAACTTTTTATGTTTTTGGGGCCGCCCCCTTGGCTAACAGCCTAGGGGCTTGTCACGCAGCAATTCCAGCCGGTTACGGCAGGTTGAAACTAGCATGCCGTGTCCTACAATAACCGGAGGCTGAGAAAGCGGAACTGCCTAAGCTAGGCCGTAACAAAATCTTCCGTGGTTCCCTATCCTCCTACATTCCTTCCCTCGCTTTTTTAAGCGCTTTGTTACAACAACAGCATAATTTTGAGCTAATTTATAGCAATACAAGCATTAATATTTTTATAGTAATAATATGATGGGGTTTAGTTATAAAGCACAATATAGCACATGTAGTACATAAAATGGTGGTTTTAACATATACACAGCTATTATTAACATGAAAAAAGTATTAGAGGGGTAGCTGTGTTAGTTTGGAAAAAAGTAGGTGCTTTGTTAGGATAGTTTTTTGTTTTTTATTTTTTTAGCAAATATTGTTATGAACAGTGACAACTTTTTTGGCTTTAGTTTATAAATACACTGAGGCTGTAGGGATTTTAACAGCTAAAATGTTTATTGATTTTTTATTTTTATTTAAAATGTTAGGTGTTATTTTAGGGGCACTAATTATGATTTAGTTTTACATTTATTCTTTTTTATGGACTCGGCAGGATTTGATATGTGGGAGCCCACACTTTTTTAACTGGTTCATATGCTGGGGAGGGGCGGAAATGACATGTAACTCACCTACTTTAGCCTGTACTTGGGTTAGCGGAGCTTTAGAAATAAGAAACTGGATAAGGGCAATATTATTTAAAATTTAATTAGGGAGGGCAATACACGCTGAAGGATTTTTTTAGAATACAGGGTGCAGCCTGTAAAGTAAACTTTACAATTTAATTAATATTATATTTTTAAGCAGAGGTTTTATAAATTTTTTTTTGCTAGTGTATAATTTTTTGTTTTTTTATTAGGGTTAGTTTTTAATGTTTTTTTTGGTTAGGAATTTTTGGACTTTGGCGATGTTAGTGGAGTGAGTGTTTGTACGGTTTTTTTGCAGTGTGAATTATGGGTCCAAACAATTAGTTTTTGGCACTTCACAGCGGTGTTGGTAGTCAGCAGGACTTTATAAAGGCCTTTTTAGCATGGAGCCAAAGCGGTTTTTTGTTGGTGGACCTTTATATAGATTCAGTTTTTTGGTTCCAAGGAGTGGCAGGGCTGCTAGGGTCTTTGGGTAGCTTTTTTTTACCTGTGAGAAGAGACAGCTAACACATTCCGTTAGTGCCTGGCAGGGTTTTTCAGCTTTTATAGCTTTTTGGGCACAGTCAAGCCCCCCTTTTTCTTGGCTGTCCGCCAAGTCTTAGCTGTGAGCGGTGTCCTTGACTGGGGCCAGTGTTTTATTTTTAGCTTTTTTTGGTTTATTTATTTATTTATTTATTGGCTTTTTTTAACTTGCGCATTTTGTGTCAAGACACCCAGCTGTTGCAGCTTATACCGGAGAAGCATAACGGTGTTCCCGGCATTGTCCCAGATTCAGACCAGCCAGCGTAGGACGCCTTCTCCAGGTTCCTGCCGAAACAATTCACTCGCTTGTAGGTCCGAACGACCTCCGGGGCCACGGCTCCAACGTCTTCCCGTCCAGGGCCCGCTGCCAGCGGAGCACCTTCTCATTCTGGGCCCGAAGGGCAGTTAGGAGGAGCCACCCTAGCTCCCCCATCGCCCGCCGCTCCGTCCCAGACCGCCAGTTCGTCCGCAACCGCTGTGAGCCCTCAAGCAGCTGCCCGGGAGTGACCCCGGCCACCTGCTGGAACTCTGGCCAATTGGCTGGGGCAGCCCATCCGGCTAAAACCTGCGCTACCGGCCCCCAGTGCTCTGTTTGGGGCCATCCTGGTATGTGCTGTAGGGACAGTGACGGCTTCCCTACCTCCCCTACCTTCGGCCAAAACGGCATCGTCTCCCAGAGCACCCTGCTCGCTGTGCCAAATGTTGCGTTTCAGGGAGGCCCCGGCCCTCCCAGGGTGCTCTGTAAGAACGAGGCCCACACACACTGTGAGTTATTGGCTTTAATGAAGGTAAAGTGACACATTCGCAACGGGGACTCCAAGCGTTGCTGTCACGGAGGTGGGGAACCCAGCGCCTTGGAGCTCGGCCTGGTACGGAGTCCAAAAGCAAACACAAAGCATGCTCATATTTGTACAAACAGCAGCAAACCAGCTCATACATAATGCAATAGGAACTCTCCACCCTCCGGGGCCGCCCCCTTGGCCAACAGCCTAGGGGCTTGCCACGCAGCAATTCCAGACGGTTACAGCAGGTTGAAACTAGCATGCCGTGTCCGACAATAACCGGAGGCTGAGAAAGCGGAACTGCCTAAGCTAGGCCGTAACAAAATCTTCCGTGGTTCCCTATCCTCCTACAACTATCCACAATGACTCCATGATCTCTTTCTTGAGTGGTAACAGCTCATTTAGACCCCATCATTTTATATGTATATAATACGTACATGCCAGCAAACCTTTTGCCAGAGCTGCAATGTGGGCAGCAGCCCTCCTGATTTCAATCACTCTACAGAAAGGCTGCTAAGCATGATAATTCCATTCACATAGCTTGTTTGGAGTCCACAGATCTGACTTTCAGAATCCCAGGTAGTGCAAACAGAACAATGATGACAGAAGGAATCCCCAAGAATAGTGTTGACAACTCTCATGATATTTAATTTTTTTCTGAAAGCTTCAGCTCCTGTGATTACATTCAGCCGGGGGAGAGAGGGCGTGGGGGAGGAAGGTAAGTTTCTACCCATCATGGCTGCAAATAAAAGCTCGGAAACATGAACTATTAAAACTCAGACACCAGAGAGCAAGTTTCCCAATCTCCTCTCCCCAATAGTAGGTGAGAGTAAATCTTGCTCAGAAGAGGAGGAAGGAGGAACAAAGAGAGTGGGACTAGTATTGTGCATCCACATGGAATCCCCCAGCAATAGTAAGACATCACATACATAAGAAACATTGTGGTGAATCCTGCTGGGAGGGGTTGTTGGGGAGGTGTTGGGGGCACAGGAGGAGTGGAGTGTTTGGGGCGGGGGGGGTTGAAGGAGATGTTTATTTTTGAGGACATGTTGGAGGTTCAGGGGAGCCAAGGGGTTGGGGGCAGGGAGAGGAATGAGCATGTTATGGGGAAGAAGGAACGTTCTGGGAGTTACAGGAGGAACTATAAGGACACAGTGCAGGAGGTCTATTACACAGCATACTGGGGCCAAACATGAGTGTGCCAGGATATATGATAGAGGAAGAGCAGCAAAGAATCCTGTGGCACCTTATAGACTAACAGACGTTTTGGAGCATGAGCTTTCATGGGTGAATGCTTGCATCCGACGAAGTGGGTATTCACCCACGAAAGCTCATGCTCCAAAACGTCTGTTAGTCTATAAGGTGCCACAGGATTCTTTGCTGCTTTTACAGATCCAGACTAACACAGCTACCCCTCTGATACTTGATAGAGGAAGAGGTATTATAGGAGCAGTGGGAGCTTTGGGGGGCAGAATGAAGCAGAGGACTCGTGAAGGATAGTTTTGTAGGGGGAGTTAAAAGATTTTTGGACAGCCAAGCAGAAAGGATCCTTCTGTAGCTAGCTAGGGACTAGGATGCCAGCTCTGGACATTGAAGTTCTTATGCATTTAAACTTTTAAGCACTCCATCAACTTAGCTCTGGGCTGCCTTCCGAGCCCCTGGCCACACATTCAATAAGCATCCTGTCCAGGCTCCAGGTGACAGCCAAGCAACAGAGGCTCAGTGGGGACTCCAGGAGAGGGCTTTCCTGCCTTCTTCAATGCACCCAGGCTTCCTATGTCTTTCTGGAGGGGAGTGTTGAGAGCCAGAGAGGATTAGAGACTGCAGCAGGATCCCCCCTGCATAGGAACCAGGCTGTTCTTAGGGCTGCAGCCTGGTCTATGAGGAAGAGGGAACCCCTAGGCTATGCCAGAAGTCCAGCTGCAGTACAACTCTTTCAGTTTACACTATTTGCATTCCACTCCTCCCTGCAGCCCCTACTCCTTCCTGAGATCAATTCTGCTGGTCAGCCCTTATTCCCTATTTGGGAAGGGAGGTTCCAGAGAGAAGGTGGTGGGTGGGTGGGTGTGTAGATTTGCCATAAAACTGGATTCTGGCTGCCACCCTAGTAAGTGCAGAGCATCTTTGAGTTTGCAGGCTTATTGCTAACACAAAACAGCAAAGGAGAATTATGCTATGGCAATATTTTTTCATCGTGCTGAAATATTATCCTGGGAGAAGTGAAATAGCTGTGTGCCAAGGATGAATACTTCTTAATTTGACAATAGACTAGAATACTAGCCAGAATGCTAGAACAGTGTCAGATGGGATGTAAAGGAGGGGTAATCAGGAGCGGCGCCAGGGTTATTGGCACCCTAGGCGGGGGTCCTTCCGCGCTCCCGGTTGTTGGCGTCAATTCTGCAGCGGGGGGCAGGGGGTGTCCTTCCGCGCTCCCGGTCTTCAGGGCACTTCGGTGGCAGGTCCCGGAGCGAGTGAAGGACCCGCCACAGAATTGCCGCCGAAGACCCGGAGGACGGAAGGACCCCCCCACCGCCGAATTGCCGCCGAGGGCAGAAAAATGCTGCCCCCCCAAATCCTGGCGCCCTAGGCAATGGCCTAGGTCGCCTAAATGAAAGCGCTGGCCCTGGGGGTAATTATGAAATTTAGCATTTAAAATCCCGTCTGGATGGATTTTATAGTCAAAATGTCTTCTGGGATTTGGCCAGACCTGCTCACATTTGGCCCTCAAAAGCCTGCAGGTCAAATTTACATAAGGGCAATTACTTATTTACATAAATTTGAATATTCACTGCCTGTTGTGGAGAAAAAAAGTACTTTGGTTCCCATCTTCAGGGGGAGATGGCCTGTTTCCCCTGCAGCAACTTCACAGCTAGCTCTGCTTCCTTACCCACTCCCTCTCTTCCTCTTAGATCCCCCATCACTGTCTCTCACCCCATTTCTCTCACTGTTCCTCCTCCCCTGAGATCTCTGAGCCTCATTCAAAACTCCCACTTGTGTTCCACTTTATTTTATATAGCACTTGGCCCACTGCCCTTACAGACATATCAGGAGTACCATCTGATCTATGGTCATGGAAACATACTTGGACACTTTCTGGATGGAAGTGTGGACATTTACAGTGCTCCTTCCAAGCATATGGACCGGTTAGGGGGGTGTGGGCTCCCACATACCAAATCCTGCCGGGTCCATGGGGAGGATGCATGTGGGACTGAATTATTTACCGAGACATCTGGGAAATTAGACCACCTGGTATACCTAACTGATTTATAGACAGTACCCCTAGAATAACACCTGACATTTTGGATAAGAATAGAGAGTCAATGGACATTTTGGCCGTTAGAACCACCACAGCTCAGTGTATCTATAAACTGAAGCCAGGGGAAGTTGTCACTGTTTATGACAATATTTGCTGAGAGGGTGGAGGTCAAGGAACTACCCTGACGGGACACCCACTTTTTCAAGCTAATGATAGCTGTGTGTACGTTAAAGCCACCACATTGCAAGATATACATATTAATCTTACCACTGCTGCAGGCAATCATATCATTTACTGGCCTGCAGATAGAATGTTGCAAGTAGCTCTTAGATTACAGGTATATTTTAATTGGACTAGAGTAGTGCCTAATCGGTTTCAAAATTTGCTTTCATTGTTACCAGAGGTTCAAAGAATCTCTGAATTGCAAGGGCAAATTCACATGCTTCAGAATATATATCAAGCTGAAAAGAATGCCTTTCATACAGCTTATAGAGTGTCTACTTTATGTACTAAGTATGATGTCTTGTGCTTTGTAACCAAAATTGTACAACAGCCCCATTATATTATTCCTATGGGAATGTTATTGTTTGTAGTGTTGTTAGTTAGCTTAGGATTATGTTGTTGTTGTTGTTGTAAAAAAACGTAATAATAGCAATACCTTTCATGTTCATGCTAATCATGCATTGTCATTACATCCAATCAAAACCCCTAAGGTTGAAACATCTGATGTAGAATCTGAAATCCACGAATTAATGCAAATAGAGATTTGAAAATATTTGTTGTACTAGAAGTACAAAAGGGGGGAGTGTGGAAGCAGGGAAAGAATTAATAAGGATTTGAAGGGGATCTTAATGCATGTCAGTCAGTTAGCAAGAGTTAGCCCAGCTGTAACCCTAATGACGTGAGACTTCTAGAAGCAAGGATAGTGTGAGGTAGAGGGAAAGAACTGTGTAAAAAGTTATTACGACCTTGTAACTGATAACCAAATATGCAGCCTGGTGTCTTCTAGGAGCGAGAAAACAAGATAGCAGAATGGCTTATGTATAAACAAAATGTAGTTGTTGCTCTTTATTGTCTGCATTATTGCTAGTTATTGTCTGTAACAAAAGTATAAAGGCTTGCTGTAATTGTTTACCAGTTGAGAGACCTGTCCGGGACTGGGGTGACCCTGTGTCCTATGGCACTCTCTCCCTCCATTGTAATTACTGGAGAAATAATAAAGTATTTGATTTTGCTGCACCCAAAAGAAAAAGCGAGAACTGAGTTTTTCTCCGACAATTTGGGAAAGAATTAATAAAGATTTGAAGGGTTTTATATATATTTAAAAAAACGAAGAACAATGTGCTCCCTTATTATATTACTCTGAACAACGGGGGTGGGCAGGGTCTCTTCTTCGTAGCCTGCATGGACAGGACTCATCTCTCTATTGCTCCCATTCTGTTCAATGTCACTGTTTCTATTTGCAGCCCTGAAGTCTTGATATTTTTTGGAGGCAGGCCTAAGAAATCTCACAAGAGCCGGAGGTTAGGCACGTGTATGTTTGTGTAGAAAATGTGCAATGCCTCATTTATGATTTTAGTATAATTTCGGTTACTTGGCAGTGGCACACAGGACTGCTTGCTTGATATTAGAACCTCTGGGACAACATAAAATACCAATTACCTAGCCTCATTGTTGATCACCCCTTTTGATTTTTAGACATAATTTATCCAAACTGCTTCAAAGCCAAACTGTCTAATACACTTTCTCCCTAGGAATTCCAGCACGTGCATTATTACACACAGATACTGCTTTATACGCTGGGTGGATTCTTTCTATGACAATATTCCTAACAATAAGTCCATGTTTTGGATGACATACAAAAGTAACATCATGATAATCTGTGGCCATAAAAGATCCCATGGCATTTTTCTAGAGTTAACCCCAAACCCCTGGCCAATTCCAACTCAGGTAATTACATTCTGTCTACTTGAATTTCCCCTGTGCTGTTAAGCAGCTGTTGTAATCTCAAGATATGACTGCAGTTGTATCCAGGTTATTGGAAGCTCCTAAATCAAAGCACTGAGACTTGATATTGAGTAACATAATTATGAGCTTTATTGCTCATGTCTAGGGGGTGACCAGATGTCCCATTTTTAAAGGGACAATCCAGTTTTGGGGAACTTTTTCTTATATAGGCGCCTATTACCCCCCACCCCATCCCGCTTTTTCACAGTTGCTATCTGGTCACCCTACTCATGTCTACACTACATAGGTAGTCACAAAGCTCTCACTAAACACTTTTCTGGCATCAGCTGGCTGGATCTAGTAGAAATCATGGGATAAATTCTCTACAGACACCCCTTTCCCCCAAAACCTTGATCAGGAACCTCCAGAGCATGTCAATAGTACATTACAATTGGCTTTCAGTGCTGCCTAAAGTCATCCTTATCCCCCTCTCTCACAAGGGTGTAGAATATTTTGTTACTACAGAAGTCCACAACAATAAACATGGTATTTTATTACAAGAAATAATTCCAAAGAGAGGTAATTGTTCCAAACCAGGTAAGAATTTAATTTTTCTTTTGTTTTCTGGTTCTTTTGGGAAGTGGGTCACCACATTTGGGGGCAAAGGAAAAGCAAAATATTGAACCACACCAGAGATCAGGCTGCTTAGTTCTGCTTCATTACAAAGCAGCTTATTTTGCAAAGAAACAAACAAGAGAAATAAGGATCAATGACTACAAAGACAACTAGAAAATGTTTAGCAGATGACAAAATTATTCTGCATTAATCTCAACACCCACTAACTCAAAGCAGCTTGGAAATGAGGGATGCATTTATGCTTTGAAAAGTGACTGTAAAAATGGCATCTGGGATTCCATATTTATTGTGCCTGATTTGCCTTTGGTCAGTTTACCAGTAAAAAAGAATGGTTTTCATACCAGCAGCCTTAAAAATGCACCCTGTGATCTGAAAACAAAGCTGTGTTCGTTCTGGCTCACAATCCTCATCAAGACTGGGAATCTGTTATGCTGTCTGCGTTTGTCATGGACTTTGTGATTTTTGCAATTTAAAACAGATTGATGGATGTTCCATAGACCTGTGTGGAGCTGCATTAGCTTACTTTTTTAAAAAAATAAAGTTTCCAGCCTATATGGCTATTTAGACAATCTTCCAAAAATGAATCAAGTGTAACTGATACAATGTGTCCCAAGTCCTACCAGCCTGCAGAGCTTCAGTGGAGCATTCTATAGTTTATGTGAAGTATGGATTTTCCCTATTTGAATGAAGGTTTTGCTAATTTTTATTAAATCTGAAACAATTTAGTTTTGGATGCAGCAAAACACTTTAGCCCTGATCCAGGAAAGTGGCTAAGCACTTCTTTAAGTTAATTAAAATCAATTAGTCTTTGACTTAAAGTCAGCTTTGATTTAAGCCAATGGGACTTAAGCACATTCTTAAAGTTAAGTAAATGCTTCATCTTTTACTTTGCAGAATGGGGCCGGACAAGTGATGGCTGCTCTGGTGATTAAGGCACTGGACTGTTTCTCAAAACATCTTGGTTCAACAGATCTCTCTTTGTCACAGGCCTCCAAGCAGACACTTGCTTTCTGGGAAGGTCACCATCTCTGTATCTGAGTTGCCATTTGTAAAATGGGGATAATAATTCATCTTTATTATTTCTGTTACTGTAACCCCTGGAATCCTCAACCATAGATGAGGACCTCACTGTGCTAGGCACTGTATAAACACAAAGGCAATCACAGCTTCCCACCACCCTTTGTTGGTCTTATTTATAAGATACAAATACGGTAATAATATATATTTCTACTGTACTATGATTTGTTTTGTTCAGCTATGATTCTGATTCTTCCCAACTTTCTCCTATGACACAGCTGTGCATCTTCCAATACTTTGACATGACAAACCGCCTTATGTGTAATAATGGTACTGAAACCATGAAAGTCATGGGTTTGAAGCTGGGTTAGTTAATGATTCTGCAAACGATGTTCCAATCAAAACATAATCCAGCTCACTCTCCCAAATTTATATTAGCTCTGTAGCGAAAACAGGAGTAAAATAGTCAATAAAGCAAGTAGTGTTGTAGCTGTGTTGGTCCCAGGATATTAGAGGGACAAGATGACTGAGGTAATATCTTTTATTGGACCAACTTTGGTTGGTGAAAGAGACAAGCTTTTGAGCTACACAGAACAATTCTTCAGGTAAAGCAAGCAGGCATGGTTCAGAATTCCCATGGGAAGCTGATCTGGTCAATAAGAATGGGTCCTTTTTAAATCAATTGCTTCTCTACTCATATTCTAACCATAGCTGCACTACAAAAAACAGGAAAAGCACACATATTGTATAATAAACCAACCTAGACTGAATCAGAACCCTCAACCTTCAGATTCCTCCCTTCTCTCTAATGGAGAGAACTATATTAGGCTATGAGCCTGGTAAGATCAAGAAATAGCTTAATTTCTATGCGCGGAGTGGGTGGGTGGGTTAAAGGGTGATACTATAAAAGATCTCTAGCAGAATCATACATATTCAGAAACCAGAAATCAATTTAAAGGAAGAGACAGAGACCAGAAGGAGCAGTGTTCTGGTTACCTTCATAGTAAGTTGCACAACGTTCTGAGGTGTTACAGTAACGAGTAGGTCAGTGACAACATTTATGTCACAGTTTCATGTTAATTGCACCTGTTTTCACCTTCTGTGGTCCACCAACGGCACTCACTTAAAGGATTCCAGCTCCCAGACGTCACCTCTCTTGAACAGAGATCAATGTCACTCCTTCCTGACCAGGGGTCTTAAGGCTGCTCAGCTCCCTGGATTTACACTCTGATATCCCCAATAAGCCAGACTGCCTAAACAGGCCAGTACCTGCACTTTGCTAGCTCTTTGAAGGCTATGACCAGTGCACTGCCTGCAATTACATATTACCACAAGCTTCTTCAAAGAAAGCACATTTATTCTTAAGCATTATAGAGAAACATATTAAAACAACAAAAGTTCCTACACACATGCTATAAAACTCACTAAAGGTCACCCTAACTCCAACCTAGGGCTCTGGTAGGTTTTAGTCCTTCAAAACGTGTTTTATCCCGATAGGTACAAGTCCATCTGTCTTAGATCCAGAATGAGAATACAGGCTGAGCAGATCAGTCGTTTCTTTAATCAGCTTGGGCCTTTGATCTTGGCCTTCTGCAGGTAACCAGCAGACAATGACCATCTCCCCAAGGCATAGCTTCAAAAGGCTGGGTTTTCACATAACCAGAGGTGAGGAATTTTCATTAACAACTCCCTAGGGAATCTCCTGGAAATCCATTTAACATTTATTGTCCCCCAAATTCATCTTGTCTGGCACATTTTCAATACAGTCTTTTGAACTCCCAGTTCTAACATTGGTCACATGCCCTCCACCCCCACCAAAAGGTTTCCTACAATCCCAGCCCACAATAATACATAAACTTAACATAATATGATCTTTCAAGGATACTGCAGGAAATTGCCACACCCATCACATTATGGTAACAATGAGCAGATCAGTGATAACATTTCCTGACAAAATTCCAGCACCCAAGATACAACTAGGACAGGTGGCCCTACATGGCATGCCTCGACTGGATTTTTGTGAGTGGTGAGGACAGAAACAGGATAGCTTATGTCCCAGCCCCAAAGAACTTACACTCTGAGCATTAGACAGGATGTTAGTGAGGAGAAGAGGGGTGTAGCGATGAGATGAGGAAGGATAAAGATTACAGAAATACGATGACATAGAAACTCGGTATATGCACATGCATATCTTCATCGGTCAGTAAATTTTGTTTGTTTTATAAAAATTATGAGAACAAAACTGTAATACAGTGAACATAATTGACTCACATATTGTGGGTATTTAATTAAGCCCTATAACATCACAGTGACGAAAGCAAGATAGACAGAATAATGCTATACAATTGGAATAATGAGAGACAGATTTAAGTGCTCTGACCAAAGCCACACAGCAAGGCAATGGCAGAACCATCATAGTGCTTAAGTTACCTGGTAAACCCGCCAGACCTACTTAAGAATCTTAATTCAATAGGTTTTTAAATCAACAAAAGCCATGAAATTCAATATTAAGCTGTGATGCTGGCAGTCCAGGTGCCAGCTCATGCCAAGGCCCTGGGCCTTACTGAACACTGACCAATGCATAGCTGGAAACCACTCTAGTTCACATGTGTTAGTATTGTTGAAATAGATATTAGAGTTATAAGAACATATTTAATGTTTAGCCTTTACGGAATGCTTGTAGGATGATGCATGTATTAATCCTACTTATAATGTCTGTATCCTGGGTTATAAAGTAATGTTTAAATGTTTGCTCTGTAACTATAAAAATATTTGCTAAGACTGTAAATTCCCGATAGTCAGGGGAAAAGCATTACCAAGTGTGAAATGCTAGTTTACAAGAGGTATTGTCTCCTCCCCAACAAAACAAAGGTCTACAGACATCAGACAAGTCATTGTGGACAAAAGACTTTTGTGATTACTTCCCCCACTCCTGAAGAGAGTATCTGCACAAGTCCATGTCCCATCACAGCTTCAATGCTGAGGGAAGGGAACAAAAATGTCCATTAAAGGGAAATTGTTATCTTTATGCTGTCTGCACTCTGAGGAGCAAAGCTTCCTAAACATAAGCAAGAGATCCCCAAGCTGCTTGGCTTGGGTTAGCCATAAAGGACATAAAATGTGCTTATTATAGAAGCTTCTATTACCTTTTGAACTTAAGATTGTAACTCATTTGTGTGTATGTTTACTTGCTTTAACCATGTAAATAATTTCCCGTTTCTTTTTCCTAGTTAATAAACCTTTAGTTAGTTTGTCACAGGACTAGTTACAAGTGCTGTCTTTGGTCTCAGATTAGAGTACAGTTGACCTGGGGAAAGTAACTGGTCCTTTGGGACTGGGAGTAACCTGAATATTATTGTGATTTTTGGTGTGAGGGATCATCTATCACAGAGGCAGGCTTGCCTGGGTGGCACGATAGATCAGAGTACTTCAAGGGAATGTCTGTGGTTCCCTATTAAGGCTGTTATGGTGCTGTAGGAGTTCACATTTGTTACTTGATTGGTGAAATCTAAGCATAAAACACACAACCAGTTTGGGGTTCGTGCCCTGTTTCTTGACCATCCACCCTGAGGTTGGCACTCATGGTCATGAGCCACTACAGACAGCATGATATAAGGTTTTCAGCAAGATTTTACCCTTTCCACATACATATTACATACACCAAGCCTAGATTCATGTGCTGGTGCACAACTCCAGCACAGAAACAGAGGGGAGGTGACAAGCAACTCTGATCCTGGAGTTGCTGGATAATAGCTAGGATATAGGAATGCCCTATAAATGCCAGCTTCTATTCCCTCCTATACTTGGCATGCCCCCTGCATGAGATGTGGGCAGAGAACCAGACAGCAGGCAGGAGTATTCCTCTTTAGGGCCATTTTGCATCCATTATTCCAGTGAAGGGTTGAAT
The DNA here is from genome assembly GCF_020497125.1 of Mauremys mutica. Lineage (NCBI taxonomy): Eukaryota > Metazoa > Chordata > Testudines > Geoemydidae > Mauremys > Mauremys mutica. The sequence goes on from NC_059078.1 coordinate 40,512,319, forward strand.
TCCTGCCCTACAGCAAAACTAGAAATGTTCCACTTAACAGAGAGAGTAATAACCTAGACTCAAGAAGCTCGGATTCTGTTCTGAGTTATATATCCACATCCTCAGTCAATGCTGATAGCCTAACCAATGATTCTGGAGGCCTTGCATGGCCTAACCAAGGGAAAAATTAGTCCACTGAGTCTGTAATTTATAAAGTGATGTATTCTGAATCACATTGCTCCTGCAAATCCTCCAGCCCAAGCTGTCTGAAGGAAATATGATCTCTTCTTTGGAAATGGAATTAATTCTGGAAGGGAAAGGATTGTTAAGCCTAATACTTGTCCCAAGCTGACCATGTCCCACACTAAAGTGCTGGGTCCACGTTCATTGGTGGCATGAGCAGATGCAACTCTTTTGATTTCAGTGAACAGACTCAACTCCACAGATGCCAATGGAATTACACCTGTTTATGCCACTGGGAAGCTTGGCTCTTTGCCAAACTCAGGGCCTTAATTCTGCCAAACAAGTAACATTTTAAAAGCAATTGCTGCACCTGTGCATCCCTGTGAATATAGGACATAAAACATAAAAAGGAATCCATTTCTTCCTTTCATTTTCTTTGGTCTTTTCCTTATTCCAATCTCAAGGTTGAGCCAAGCTACAGAATTAAGAATGTTACATTGATACCCATTTATCTGTGTTTACTTTTTCCCCAGTGATTTCCTTTCTGAAATATACGCTTCCCCACATCCCCACACCCTGTAAAAATTCTACTTCTGAACATCTATTTGGTTGTGACTGATCTCCTGTGTCTTCTCTTCAGAGGGAAGCTCTTATCACACTGTAAAATATTGCAAGCAGGAAAGATACATTAGCTTTTACGAGGCAGTGCCTTCCCAAGACAGCAAGCATTAAGGCTGAGATAAAGATACTCTTGAATTAATGCATAGAAAGCATTATATAAAAGTGGTCCCAAATGGCTGTACATGGTAAAAAATATAAATGAAGAAAACAAGCAAATTTGCTTGGTTAATGCGTATCAGCTACTTTGTGTGCAGTGCATGTTACACATCTTATATGATTGCTCTTTCCTTCCCCAATTTATCATCTGACTAAAGCTATCAATCAGTATAACAGAGCCAGACAAGATTCACTACCATCCATTAAAATTAATTGTGCAAATTAAAGGCCTGATCCTATTAAGGGCGGTGTATCCACAAATTCCATTGAGGGCACTCAGCACATTGCAAAATTGACTTGGAAGGGACATTGACTGATCAGAACAAGTTTTTACAAAACCTAAGACCAAAAGAAATGCTTCCATGATAGATCTATTTATTTAAATCCATTAAAAATGTAAACAAATAATATACTCCTGAAGGAATTCTGCACACACAAAAATAAAAATTCTGCATACGATATTTAAAAATTCTACAAAATTCTGCATATTTTATTTGTCAATAAATAAACATGGAGGCCCCAGCACGGCAGTGGTAAGCACTGGCTGAACAGAGGTAGGAGATCACCCTGCAGCCCCCAGTCCCCCTTCCCAGGACATAGACTCGATGGTGAAGCCTGCCCCAGAAACACCCCAGGGCCCTGCCCCTCCACACCAGACTCACCAAGATAGCAAATGAGAGGTATAGAGTCTCATATGCCCACCCAGCCCTGACCCCCAATCCAGGTATGGGCAGGCAGGCTCAGCCCAGCAGGATCCAAGTGTGGAGGGGCTTAGAGTGGGGGGATCCAGCAGTGGGATGAAAGGGTTCTGTGTGAGGCTACCTGGATGTGGGCAGCTCAGTGTGGGGGATCCAGGTGCAGGGGGATCTTGATGCACAGGGGCTCGTTGTGGGGTTCTGGGTGCAGGTAGAATGGAACTCTGCATGGGGGGTCTAGGTGAAGGTGGCTGGAGCTTTGAGGCACGTCTTGGTGTGAGGGACTTACTGCGGGGGTCTAGGTGCTGGGAGTGGGGTGGTGGAAGTTCAGTGCAGCTGGTTGGGGCTCAGTGGGGTGGGGTCTAAGTGCAGAGGGCTCATTGGGGTGGTCCAGGTGCAAAGGGGTGGGGATTCAAGCGTGAGGGTGGTCTGGATGCAGGGGTGGGGATCCGAATGCAGAGAAAGGGGCTTGTGGGGGTCTGAATGCATGAGAGAGGCACTCTGAGGGGGTTCTGAGTGCAGGGGCACTCCAGATGCAGGGGGTGAGGCTTGGCAGGGTGAGAGTTCAGATGTAGGCTCAGTGGAGAGGGGGTTCTGGGTGCTGGCAGGAGGTGAGGCTCAGCAAGGGGTATGGGTATGGGAGGTCTGGATGCACTGGGGATTGGGCAGATGTGGGAGTAGCTCCCCATACACTGATCTCTCCCCCCCCCCCACCCCCCGCAGCTGAGGAATGACGGGTGCAGAAATTGGTGTTGGGGGATGCGGTGCAGAGCTTTCTGCAGACAGAGGAAGGTTTCTGGGGGGTGTCTGACCTGGCTACAGATGCTCCTTACAAGAGAAGAGGAAGTCCGATCTGCCCTTGCCCCCATTTCAGCCAGGACTAGCATCTGAGCTTGATGCAGGTTATGAGCCATTAACTGGAGTGTCCCCAGCCCTACAGTGATTTCTCTCTCCACCATGTACTCTGGGCACCCAAAATGATGTGCCTGCATTGCTGGGGAGGGACACATGATCACTTTTGTGGCTTCCCTTTGCTTCTCCATCAGAAGTCATTTTTCTTGAGGGAAACAAAGAAATTGGTGGGGGACATGAATTTTGCATGTGCACAGAGGTATAGAATTCCCCAAGGAATAATAATACAAACAGCCATACTGGGTCAGACCAATGGTCCATCTAGCCCAGTATCCTGTCTTCTGACAGTGGCCAATGTCAGGTGATTCAGAGGGAATGAACAAAACAGACAATCATCAAGTGATCCATCCCCTGTCATCCACTCCCAGCTTCTGGCAATCAGAGACTAGGGACACCCAGAGCATGGGGTTGCATCCTGACCACTTTGGCTAATAACTATTGATAGACCTATCTTCCATGAACTTAACTAATTCTTTTTTGAACCCTTTTATAGTTTTGGCCTTCACAACATCCCCTGGTAGAGAGTTCCACAGCTTGATTGTGCATTGTGTGAAGAAATACTTCCTTTTGTTTTAAACTTGCTGCCTATTAATTTCATTGGGTGACCCCTGGTTCTTGTGTTATGAGGAGTAAATAACACTTCCTTACTCACTTTCTCCACACCAGCCATGATTTTATAGACCTCAATCATATCCCCCCTTAGTGTCTTTTCCAAGCTGAAAAGTCCCAGTCTTTTTAATCTCTCCTCACACAGAAGCTGTTCCATATCCCTAATCATTTTTGTTGTCCTTCTCTATAGTTTTTCCAATTTTAATATATCTTTTTATGGATGATCAGAACTGTATGCAGTATTCAAGGTGAGATCATACCATGAATATTTGTAGTGGCACTATGATCTTTTCAGTCTTATTATCTATCCCTCACCTAATGCTTCCTAAACATTGCTAGCTTTTTTGACTAGCATTACACACTGAGTGGATATTTTCAGAGAACTATCCACAATGACTCCAATATCTCTTTCTTGAGTGGTAACAGCTAATTTAGATCCCATTATTTGGTATATTTGGGATTATGTTTTCTGACGTGGATTACTTTGCATTTATCAATACTGAATATCATCTGCCATTTTGCTGCCCAGTCACCCAATTTCATGAGATCCTTTTGTAACTCTTTGTAGTCTGCTTTGGACTTAATTTAATAAGCATCTAACTGCAGCATATGTGGCCCAAATATTACAGCTAGAGCATGAGTAGCTGAATGGGAAATTGGTCAGAAACTCACCAGTGTATATTTGGATCTAGACTGTTCTCAGTGGTAGAAGATGACAGAACAAGGAGTAATGGTCTCAAGTTGCAGAGGGGGAGGTTTAGGTTGGATATTAGGAAAAACTTTTTCACTAGTAGGGTGGTGAAGAACTGGAATGGGTTACCTAGGGAGGTGGTGGAATCTCCTTCCTTAGAGGTTTTTAAGGTCAGGCTTGACAAAGCCCTGGCTAGGATGACTTAGTTGGGTTTGGTCCTGCTTTGAGCAGGGGGTTGGACTAGATGACCTCCTGAGGTCCCTTCCAACCCTGAGATTCTATGATTCTATGATTCAATGGCTAAGGCGAGACAAACACAAAATGTAAACAAATGCTTTGCTTCACCTTAACTTTCATGTCTGCCATTGAAATGCAGGCAAATAATAAAATCAGCTCAGGCATTACTTGTAAGAGAAGGGCTCATACTGCCCTCTACTTCTCTGAATGGAGTGTGGCAAAACAGTGCTGATCTATCCGGAGGAGAAGGGACAAGGGCCAAGCTCACTGAATGCTCTCTCCTTCTCTCTACCTCACAGTAGCCTTTACATCCTTACTTAAGTAGTTTTAACAGTCCTAGAATGACAAAAGGAGGAGCCATTGTCAGCAGTTCTGTGCCCTTCCCTCCTGGTGCCTCCAGGCAATGGCTAGCACAGTAGTTATCTATGCAGGGCTGGCACTTCCATTAGGCAACCCTAGGTGGTCACCTAGGGCACCAGGATTCGGGGGGCAGAATTTTGTGCGCTCCCCACAGGAGCTTCCGGTTCCACTCCCATCGCGCCACCGAAGAAGGACCTTCTGCTGACGTGCCGCGGAAAACAGCGGCAGGCAATTGAGCAGCTCAATGACTGTCACTGTCGCCTGTGGCATTTCGGCGGAGGGTCCTTCTTCGGCGGCGCGATGGGCGTGGAACCGGAAGCTCCCGCGCGCCCTGTGGGGAGTGCACAAAATGCCGCCCCCCGAATTCTGCCTAGGGCGCCAGAAACTCTGGCGCCACTCCTGTATCTTGGCCTACCTCACTACTGGCTGAACAAGTAGTAATTCAGTATTTATCTCACATTGTCCCCATTCTGAAGGGGGCTTTGCTCAGGTATAAGGTGTCATGAGAGAGCAGTGGCGGAGGAGGGCAAGTGGGGATGAGGATTCTCCTCCCAGTGGATTCCCATGATAAATGTGTGGGGAAGCTATACACCCTGTCGCTTTTGCAGTCCCAATAGTCCCTCACACCTGAGGGGATTTTAAGGAAACTATGATGTGTGTTATGGAGTTTGAGCCCCCCAAACCCTCTCCCATGGGTATAATCTGGCCATGGCTAAGTGAATCTGTTGTTCAAATCTGTGTGTTTTAACCGGACATTCTCTCTGGGAATTTCTTCAGTGCCATCTTGGGGAAAGGTGTGGAACACCCCACTGGTGCAAGTGGTTGGAGATATTCTGGCCAAATGCTTCCTGGTCCCCGAAAGGGTTGTAAGCCAGTGAGCAAACTCACCAGCCAGAAAAGTAGAACAAAGCTCCCAGCTCCCTAGTTCAAGACCCTTTCCTCCACACTGGCTTTATTTTCCAATGGGAGGTCCAAAATAAGAGCAAATAGATAGAAAATAATTACCCATGGTTTTCCCAGCTTCCGCTAGCTGGAAGGGGAGAGAGCCACATTAGACATCGCCGACTAGAGAGCTCTGCTACCACTGCCTCAGAAGCAGGAAGCCTTGTATCTGGTTTCCTGCAGTGTACATGATTAGGCACATGTGACCGACCTACAACAGCATCTCCCAGTTTAAAGGGCCCAAGGGCCATTAACAGGTGCACTGGCATATGTGTATTTCCCACCCAGCCCCCAGCCCCCCCCCCCCCCCCCCCATCAAATGCCCTGTTACAGGAGTATGTGCAGGAGCAGAATCTGCTACACAGTTTAACAAGGTCTAGCTTGACTCCCCACAGTATCAGCATGAGACTACTGGTTAGTATAGAACAATGGTTCTCAAACTTTTGTACTGGTGACGCATTTCACATAGCAAACCTCTGAGTGTGACCCCCTAATAAATTAAAAACACTTTTTTATATATTTAACACCATTATAAATGCTGGAGGCCAACGGGGCTTGGGGTGGAGGCTGACAGCTTACGACCTCCCATGTAATAGCCTTGTGACCCCCTGAGGGGTCCCAACCCTCAATTTGAGAACCCCTGCTATAGAAGATGATGGGATGAGGGGGTCATCCAGCCACACTCCCTCCAGCATTCCTAGTAGTGCTGATACTCCCACAACTTTCTCTCAGGGAGCTCACTCAGGGGCTCTGGCTGTTTTCTGCACAGGTGCCCCCAACCCCTCCCTGGTGCAACCAAACAAAACAAGTAAAAATATGACCTTCTGTAGTATTGTACTACATATAGAGAGCCCAATGCTGCATTCTTTGCACACACAAACAAATAATTTTCAGCTATGGTTGGGACACTGGTCCATTAAGAAAATAACTGCAAGCAGTAACTCATATCAAAAAGGCCAATGAGCTTCCATCATGTGGTAACAAATCAGGATCAGACTGGAATCAGTAACTACACATGAAAAGATTCTACCTTCTATTACCAATCATGTAAACCAGTTAGTCCCCAGTCTCTCTTTTCTCAGATTTTAAAAACAAATCCACCCCTCTTGTCTGCTTGGTCTGAGGAAATTTTCAAGAGCGACATCTCTCATTTAGACACATGATAACTTTTCAGATCCTGAGTTTGAACAGGGCCTCAACTTGAACTCCAGTTTTGCACCTTCCATTTTACAGATGCAAATAACGACAGACACAGATTTGTGCAATTTTATGAATGCTTAAGTGAAGCCTTTTGGTATAACTACTTGACTGTTCCTCCATAGAGATGTTGGGGCAAACAGGTAGTTGCCCCCTCAAAAAAATCCTAAAAGTGAAAAACATACATTTTACTGAAAGTGTCACAGTGCTTAAAAATATAAATTTAATGCCAAACAATGTTTCTTTTTGCTCATGATTAACTCTTTGTTTGGGAAGGTCACCCATCAAAATTTCTGATGAATTCCCAATACATTTTACATCAGTACTTAAGTGTTGAGAAAACCTCACTCATTGCACCACAAACCTATAAAGCCTTACCTACATGCTGATATGGACACCCATTCTAACTTGATCTCGGTTTTATCATGTTGTTGGAAAAGGGCATTCATTACTAAGCAAGATTCCTTAAACTGCTTTCAGGTCTGCTTATATTCAGTTAAAAAAAAAAGTGTAAAGTCCATGACTAATTCATCACCCACCTCTCTGAAAAATGGAGGGAAACTCAAATCAGAGGAAAGCCCATTTCTTTAGTGTTATGCATGCAGGCTGTAGTTTTAAGAGGCATTTATCAAAAAGATACAGAATAACTAATTATGTGGTTGCATACGAAACACAAAATATGGTGGAAAAATTGGCGATGCTAGTGTGGTATAGTTAAAAATACAACAGTACTAGGACATCTCCTATTCATCTCTGTCTTTTCAAAAGCATGTCAATGATGCCCTAGTGTACGTCATGAATAGAATATCAGTAAAAGGCCACCACGGAAATCTATGGTGCAATGCATCACTCAAAGGAACCAAAGGGACTCAGATGCTCATGTCAATGTGCATTGGGTACTTCTCTCTCTCTCTCAGGCTCCTTTTAAAAAATCCCAGCCTGCATTACTTTAAGGAGTCAGCTCTGAAAGACTAGATTTAATTGTGCCTTGGGGGTAAGGCTGGCACAGACTAGGAAAGGGAGAGCCGAGGGCCAAAATAAGGATTACACCTGCCAATCATACTTACAAATGATGTTCTAATTTTAAGACCCATTGGACCAAAGCCTATAGTCCTGTATCAGGCAAAATTCCCATTAACTTCAGTGAGGCCACGCAGCATATCACAGGAAACGTTCAGCACCTTGTAGGATTTGGACCACTGTATGCAAGCTCGTTCAATGTGTAAAAAAGATATTCCAATGCATAAAACAGTTCAGGCTGTTCACCAAAGTCAAATCACCAAAACAATATGACAAAACTGCAGCCTTAAAAAAAATGTAAACATAAATGTGCCAGTTTTAAGACTCAGTAAACAAAGATATGTTCAAAGGCATTTACTCTAATCACATGAAGACAGCTATAAATGACAGTGTTTTGTAGTTCTGTTTGCTGGAGGAAAAGAAAAAAATGTTTAGTAATTGGTCTTTCAAGGATGCAATATAAATCCTGCCTGTTACATCAATATGTATGCTGTTTTGTCCTTACATATGCTGTCACTGAGCAAAGTTCTTTAGGAATGAACCATACTGTTACAGATACATTTATCTGAAAGAGGCTTAGGTGTTTCAGGACATAGTCACTTATCAAAATGTTACTGTGCAGGTGCATTCTATGCTACTGGATTTCCAATCTGTGATTATATAAGCTACAGCTTCTTTTTGGTTAGGAAAATTGTTGTAAATATTTATTTGAAATAGAAAGCTTTGTTCTATTTTGAAGACAGTTTTCCTTTGGCTGTCACTAATAAATTTTTTTTTGAAGTTGTTAGTTGATGGGCCTGCATTCACACCATTAGGAATAGGCAGACACAGCTTCTTAAGCAATAGGCACACTGGAGACAGATAAAAAATCAACTCCCTTTGCGCCAGGGTCATAAAGCCCCACAGTGTTATTGTATTGCACCAGTATTGTAACAGATGGAATCACAAGCAGAAACTTCATTGCAACAGCCCTGATGGCACTTTTAAAATAATAGCATCTAAGCAGGGGCGGCTCTAGGAATCCCGCTGCCCCAAGCAGGGCGGCGCGCTGCGGGGCGCACTCTGGCAGTCGCCGGTCCCGCAGCTCCGGGGGACCTCTTGCAGACATGCCTGCGGAGGTTCTGCTGGTCCCGCGGGAGGTCCACCCGAGCCGCGGGACCAGCGAACCCTCTGCAGTCATGCCTGCAGGAGGTCCACCGAAGCCGCGGTACCAGCGAACCCTCCGAAGTCATGCCTGCGGGAGGTCCACTGGTCCCGCGGCTCCGGTGGACCTCCCGCAGGCATGACTGCGGAAGGTCCGCCGGAGCCAGCTGCCGCCCTGCCGGCAAAATGCCGCCCCAAGCGCGCGCTTGGCGCACTGGGGTCTGGAGCCGGCCCTGCATCTAAGGCCTGCTGCTGTGGTCCTTCTTATCTGCACATAAACTTGTTGGGCTAATTTGTCTGCTAGAATCCCTGGTTGCAGCACCACTTGATTCAGTTTAGCCCATTTACACCACCAGAGCATTTACCCTGTTTACACCACCAGCACCCTTCCCTTATAGTTACTGAACTGTTCAGATATGAAATTGACAGCTGAGGAAGGTGTCTGGAACTGGAAGGAAGATTAATTTTTCCCCCCTCTGGGTAGAGTTGTCCAGTGGTATTTCTGCCATTGGAAGAAGAGAGATTTGTAACTACAGCTTTAAGATAATTTCATTGCAAGACCTGCACTAAGATAAACAAACAGAAATATTACCTCAATAAAAGTATGCGAAAACAGATCAAACAAATATATATTTTTAATAATTCTGTCTGATCATGTATTCTTTCCCAAACAGCAGTAATAAAGCAGATGAATCTACAGAGACACTCACAAAACAAGTTATACACAGAGTGCATGTTGTCCACATAAATCCTCTTTCTCCACTCATCCTCTTCTGTGCTGAAATGAACAATTCCAAAGCTGATGCACAGTGCGAGCAGCAGATATTAATTCAGTTTGCGTTCAGAGACAAGATAGCATCTGATATGGATATTTGTTTAAGTGTAAAGAGATGTAATAAATAATTGTGCATTCTTTAATCTTACCTGAGACAGCTTCAGGAATGATTGTTCTTAATTTTCTGTCTGGTCTAGAACACTTACAAAACAGTTAAAAAAAACTGGGCATGTTTAGTCTTGAGAAATGAAGAGTGAAGGGAGACTTGTTAGCAGTCTTCAGATAAGTTAAAGGCTGTTATAAAGAGGACTGTGATCAACAGTTCTCTATGGGTACTGAAGACAAGAAACAATGGGCTTGATCTGCAGCAAGACACATTTTGGTTAGATATTATGAAAAACTTTCTAACTACGAGGGTAGGCTTCCCAGGGAGGTTGTGGGAGCTCCAGTCATTGGTGGTTTTTAAAAAAAGGTTGGACAAACACCTGTCAAGGATGGTCTAGGTTACTTGGTCCTGCCTCAGCGTAGGGGGATGGACTTGATGACTTCTCAAGGTCCCTTTTATTTCTATGATTTCTCAACCCATGTACATATAAATAGGTCAAATAAATATATATATTTGGCCCATTTATCATCCCCAAGGGCAAACTCAGAATCAAATGAAAAGTGAAACTTGAAGCTTATTTGCAGTTTGTAAGTCATCCTTCTGTAATCCAAAATACTACAGCTTCAAATTCTTCTCTCAGATCTATTCTACTGAACTGGAACAGTGCTACACTAGAAAGTGCATTAGGAAAAGGAAAGGTTAAAATAACTACAACTAAATTGTCTCCCTGTCTCTGAAGCCAAACAGGTGCCCAACCCAGTGGAATCAGGATGGTTCTATAGCATAAAGTAGGGAGAGGGTCAGAGGATCTGTGACTGTCAAAATGAGTACCTGTTAGCCATTCTCCATCACAAGGGATCACATTGGCAGTTGCATCTACTTTAGCCCTTGTTTGTAGTAGTGGCCACAGAGCAGTTCCTGTGCTGCTCTCAACCCTAGGGAACTGCTTCTTTCACTACTTCCAGCACTGGCAATAACATACATCCTAGCTTCTCACACTGGACCCAGGGGCCTGGGCCTCAATGACGTGTTATGGTCCTCATCTACTTCTCACAGATGACAATGGAAACAATGGCTGAATTCTTTTGACTGTGACCAGCACTTCACAGTACTAATTATTCCTGTGGCCTCGCTACTAATAAACTGGGAATATATATATATATATATGGGAAGTATTTCACCAAAGATGCAGGTTAAAACTTGAGAAATCAAGGCAACAAATTCCCTGTTTCCCTATGTCCTGAATTAAATAAAAGTTTAATCACACATATGGCTCAGTATTGCTCCCTCTGAAATCAATGGGAGGTTAGCCATTGATTTCAGTAGGATCAGCAGCGCAACTATATCCATACTAATGCAACCTCCTTCGCCAAAAACATTTTTTCAGTTTTAAATAGTTTCTCCAAATTATTATATTTTCTCCAAACTGTTCTAAATCAGAACTTGTTTGCACGTAACTGATTTTTTCTTCCATATTAAATACATTTAGTGTGTCAATAGCCCAGTCTTTCTTGATCTGTGCACTGTTGTAGAAGACAATAATACAACCATCAGCACAGTAATCTGAATCTTCTACTGTTTTCCTTTATGCATATTTATTTGTGTTAATAATCACCAGTATTTCAACAACTGAAAGTTTTACACTACACACATGGAGCGAGCAAGCAGCCAATCCTGATTATCATTTAGGAACGTCAATAATCCTCAAACTATGCTGTAGCAAAAATAAGCTGTGGTAGCTTTTTATGGAGTCTGTATAGAATGCATTTCAAGACATCTGCAGAGCAGTAGAAAACTCTGTAAAGAAAAGAGATGACCTCTCATCTCATCTAAAATAAATGGGAACATCAGGGCATCTATTGATGGAAAGAATTCATTTGCAACCTGCCAGCACACAACAATACACAGCTTCCTAGCAGGCAGATATATACGTGTTCATTTAACTGCTGCCATTCAGACATCTCAGACACTGGTTATTGGTGATGTTCTTTTCTGTTACCACTATGACAACTTACTCTGAAAACAACCCTGGCTTTGTGTTACAGATTTGATGCAATTTTCTGCAACTTGGAAAAATACAATGGATTTATGTAAGAAAACGAAAACACATATTGTGTGATTCACTTGTGAGCATATTTATTCCTCAAACATAAAATGGCACTCAGATTTTTCAAAAGGAAAAACTTCTAGTTCTGTATGCAGAACACAAGGACAAAGTAACTGGGTCCTCAGTCTGCTAACAATGGTAGTTAGAACTTATACTCTTTGTATATGGCCCACAGACAACCATGACTTTTTACAAAGTATTTGCTTTTTTCAGCACCTAATACAAAGTTTTGTGCATGATAACCAGAATATGCCAACGATGCTACACATGACTGATACCTGCCTGAACAAGAGGGCAGGTCTTTTAAAAATTGGCCAAATTCTGAAGTCACCTGATGCAACCTGCTGTGATCGGCAGCAGCAGTGACCCCTCAAGGTTGAGGATGATCTCTTTCACAGGTTTTATTTTTCATGGGTCCTTTGGTGACTGAGCAGTCCAATCCTTGAACCACAGGCTCATTGGCAGACATCACAGGTGGTGTTGGAAGACAGGGTTGGGCCGCAATTGCTACGTGACAGTTTTCTTTACTTTCTTTTCTGGTGTTTTTCTGCGAGCAGGGCAAGGTGATTTTACTCAAAAGTGGACGTTTCCTCTCTGACATGTCTTCACCAGTTATCCCTATCCTGCCACATCTCTTGATGTCTTTAAAGCATTTCTTTTGGCCTCCCCAATTCCTTTCTCTTTTGGTGAGTTGGGCATAAAGCAGTTGTTTTGGTAAGTGTACGTCAGGCATGTGCACACAGTGCCGCTCCACCTCACCTGGTGCTGGATAATCAGGGCCTCAACGCTGAAGATTTTGGCCTCTGTGAGGACACTGACATTAGTGCAATGATCCTCCCACTTTATGTTGAGGATTTTCTGAAGAAAGTGCTGGTGCTGGCATTCCAAGTTTTTCAAGTATTTTCTATAGGTCACCCAAGTCTCACAAACATAGAGAAGAGTTGGATTACCACCAATTTATAAACTAAAAGTCTAGTGTGTGTTCTGATGTTGTGGTTGTTGAACATCCGGCAAGACAGTCTGCCAAAGGCAAGGCTGGCACAGCGAACTCTGTGCTGGATTTCAACCTCTATGTCTCCCCTCTGTGAAAGATGGCTGCCAAGACAGGCAAAGTATTCTACATTTTCCAGTTCTTCTTTGTTGATGTAGATCTTCCTTGCTGGGTCTGATGATTGACTGGGGACTGGCTGGTGGAGAACCTTTGTTTTACCAATTTTCAGAGTTAGCCCTAGGCTTTTGTAAGCTTCAGAGAAGCAATTACAGGCTCTTTGTAGATCCTCCTTTGAGTGTGCAACTACAGCACAATCATCTGTGTACTGGAGTTCAGTTATTGTTGCCAATATTAATATCTGCTGTCATAAACAACCTCCTTCACAGATGTAAGATGGAAATCTGAGCCTCAATTTTAAATGCTAAGAAAGAGAAAGAAGGAGCTCTATAATATGTTCCATTAGCCATGTCTCAGTCTCCTCTTCCTGTTCTGGGAACAAATCAGATAATTGAAAGGTCTGAAGGTTTCTCGAAATTGTGTTTCAATTTTGTCCTTGTGTATCTCCAAATCTTTTTTTTTTATGTCAAACCAGATGTTCACTGAGATTGTGATAATCTATCATCTGTCACGCCACACTGAATCCCTCTTCGATTGTTTTGTAAACTTAATGCCACTCTAGAATTTCTTGTTGTGTAAAATAATAGAAACAGTCTTCATGGTAAGTGCAAATTTTAATATACTTGTAGTAATCAAATGCAAAGACACAGTCTTCCTTCAGAGTTCCACAGAGTGTCACTGTAAAGCTGAAGCAATAATTCTCTTTTTCAGTCAACCAACCATGAAGATGAAGTTCCACTATGTGCTCTGCACACTTTTTAAATCCCAAGGAGAAAGCAATAACACCTAACACACTCAGATACCAGGGGCCTTAGATGATTGACCTAAAAAAAGCTCCTCCCCCCCACAACAACAACACAAAAACCCACATACTTTTTCCCTGTATTCTTAGATGGCTTCTTCAGTAACTTGGACACAGTGGCCCAGATTCTCAGCTGGTGAAAATCAGTGTTGCTCCATTGATTTGGGTGGAACAATGCTACCTTACAGCAGCTAAGAATCTGGCCTACTGTTCTGTGGTTTTCTCTTCAGATGGGTGAATGCATTTTTCCATGTTTGGTTGCTTGTACCTATTATCAGGTCATTTTTTTGTGTTCAACCAACCATTTTGCTTCTGATTCTCTTAATTTTCTTTAATTTTCCTTCACCTCCATCATTTGGAGCATCCAGCAGTGGAACTGGAAATTTAAATCTGCCTGGGAACAGTGTCAATCATTTCTTTAAATTGATTATTTAGTGCTACATTGACAGCAGTGTTAGTATAAAACAAGGTTGGAACTTTTTTAATCTTTGCCTTTCACTTGTTTTCATGGCATAATCACCTCCCCATCCTTGTCTTTTTTTTTTCCGGGGTGTTGACGACAAATGGAGTGTGCTCCTGAACGAAGCTGATGTTGAAGTATGGCTGGCAGACCTGGAAGAGGCATTTAAAGGACCACTGGGGCTACATTTCAACAACAACAATGGCTTGAAAATGTCTTTCAGGATCATCAAACTCAAAGTTCTTCTCTTGAACATCACTAGAAAAGTTTCATTCAGTGACACATTTGATCTTGAAGAATGTGAAGACACTGATTTTCTGCATCTTTTGAGAGGATCACGTGTCCTTTCTATCTTGTTATGTAACTCTTGACAGTGTTTACATTTTACTTCAGAAAGTGCATGTTTGCATTGGTTCAGTTCTGTCACTTGATTCTTACAACTTTAGGTAGGTTATGCAAATGTATACACAGGTGTATGGGAATCCCTAAACTCTGATCTCCCTTTTTGCAGTGTTTATTAGTAACTTTTAAGTTCACTACCATTAGACTGAAAAATAACCACTGTGGATTCATCACTGTGAAGACTGAAAAACAAGATGGCCAGATAGCTTTACAAAGACCTACAAGATCAGATGTCATCCCTACTTTCCACAAGTTTCTAGATTCAAGCCCCCTCAATAGTTTACAATTGCAGGGTACTGCAGTATACTCACAATATACAGCTTCTGTGGTTATAAAATGCATCTGCCTTTCTTCAACATTTAATCAGTCAACAGGACCACTTATTGCTTCATATATTTCAATATTATTGATGTCATCCCCTATGACAGAATAAATACATTAATGACCAGTTTATGTCTGGCCCTAGTGCTGGTGAGCATGGGAGGATGAGGAGGACACAAAGATCAAAGACAACAGCAGTCCCCATTCTCATGGTAGTGCAGAGACTACTCCCCCCTAACAGTAAGGTAGCAGGGAGAAAGCAGGCTTATGGCCTCACAGCTCTTCTCATCATGCTATGGAGCTGGGTGTCAGCACATCAGGGAGCAGGCTGCCAACTGTGCCAAAATACTGGTGTATGCAATATCAAGATCCTCTGTGTATTCCATAAATGCATTGGGGGGAATTCACTCTTTTGACCCTAGTTGGCTATGCTGATTTTCTGTAGTTTTGTGTGTGTGAGAGAGAGAGAGAGAGAGAGAGAGAGAGTGTGTGCATGTGCACACACATACACACCACAAGCAAAGGCCTTCCTAGGGCATGTTGTCGTATTTCATATCAGTTGAAGTCTCAAATCTTCAGCTCAGTCTTCAAATTATCCAGGTTTTTCTCATTTGACATCATTAGACTGGGTACTAGGTGAGCTGCTAGAATACAGTTGGAATGACTCTGCCCTAGATGAATATATGGCTTTCATTTGCAATGTTAGCTGCAAATCTTGGAAAGAAATGGCCTATAAAGGGTGGATCAAGCAAGAAAGCAACATCAGGAAATAGAAAACCGCACTGCTAACTTAGAGCTGTCACTAATTCAGATACAGATGCTAAATGTTAGAAAGGAAGCAGTACAATAGCAGCTCATGCTCTAGAGGTGATAAGGAAGTGACAACAGTTAACTGTGCCATTACCACATGTCAATGCAAAGCTAAGAAGACATGGCACTGTGTTGTTCCTATGATTGACCCCTATTTTCATTTGGGTGCACAGCCTTTGTTAAGCTATATGTCACAAGTGGCATCTTATTTAGGACTGTTAATTTGTTTTCCTCGTGGCAAAGGAATCATTTGTCTTCTGGGCCTTGAACCAAAGAATCTGGATCCACTGCTAAATGGAAAGCCAACAACTCTTTTAGCAACTTTTATTTTATGGATGACTAAATTTTCTAATCAAAGCAACCAGCTTAAGCAGGGTCAAATGGAACATTGGGAAAATATCTAAAGGTAAGAAAAGATACAAACTGCGCTGTGTGTTCACTAAAATTATACAGATATGTGGTTAAGAGTTGGACTTCTTACACGGGCCTGATTTTCCACTCACTGACACAAGTGGTCTCATTAACTTTAATGAGACTGCTCATATAAGTAAGTACTCCTCAAAATGAGTAGAGATGCAGGTCTTGGCCAAATATGTGTATAATTGAGAATGCATTAGAAACTCAGTTTTTACTCAAGCAGAACTTCCATGGACTTCAATGGTTCTAATTTCAATATAAATTCTGCATAAGAAGAGACTATAAGAATTATGGTCTGCATAAGAAGAGACTATAAGAATTTGTGGGATATATAGTCATGACAACCATCAGTTCCAATGGTTGTAAACTCTGCAAAAGGAATAGTAATCTTAATGGTTCTACTTAAACACAGTAGGTTCTGAAAGCATCAGATCCTTGTAAGTCTTTGAAATAGAGTACAAACACAAAAGGTTATCCTTCATGAGAATATCTTATGATGGTTCACAGGATCGAAAACAATGTAACAGTGGCTCAAACAATGGTCTCTTCGTTCTAAATTAAACACTAGAAAGAATTTGATCAGACAGTTAATATCAAGCAAAAACAAAGTATGTGTGAAAGTATTGCTGCACAAAATCCAACGACTTCAAATAGACTTATAAAACATACCAAGAGTTGTGGGGAATTTTGTTTTTTGTTTTTTTGTTTTTTTTTAAGTTTAACCTATTTTATTAGGAGTTTCGTAAGTCAGCAATGAAGTTAACTAGGCACTTTGCTAGCTGGCAATGGAATGATTTAAGAACAGGATTAATAGCAAAAGGAAGAATTGAATTCACAGCGTCTGAGCACTGCATTCTAAAATTTCTTGTACTAATGAACTAAGTTACACAACCCGGCAAGTAATTATTGGAGATAACTAACATTTCCAAATCTATCCTCTCTAGCAGTCACCTCAAACTGATAATATTCCATAAGTAATAAAAACAAAACTAATAACCCCTGATATTTGTATCTGTGCAGGGTTGATGCCATAAAACAACATAAATTCAATTTCAACATTATAGCTATACTTCTGAGAATGAAAAATTACATTCATACAATGCAAGAGTCCCTAAACTGCATGCAAGTGACGCAAAAGATTTATAAGATGAACAGTGTCAAATACTGCCTTAAAAAGTCAAGCTATAAAGAACAAGGTAATGTTTAATTCAAACCTATGACTGGTGTAGGCAAGTAAGTGTATAGTTTACCACACTCTCCCAGGGGTTCAACACTGGGAGGGCAGATTAATTTGCATTCAGATTCCCTAGGATGCCCTGAATCAGTCAATGTCCTGAATAAGACCAGTCCCTGGCAAGCACCACCCAATCTTGGGCAGCAGTGAACCCCCTGGTAGAATGAGGCTTAAAGGCACATTGTGGTGCTGTGACTCTCATGGAAAAGATTTTCTTCCTCCAGGGTCGTGAGTCTGAGTTACTGCCATGGAATTAATCTGACCAACAAAGTGCACCTAGGCAGGGAACAGATAATGCCTCAGATTGAACACAATGTCTTTGAGCTCATGGGCCCAATTCTCATCTGATGTAACTAAGTGTAGCTTCACTGACTCCAATGGAGCCTTGCTGATTTACACCTACAGAGGAGCTGGTCCTACGTGTCTTTTTTTTTTTTTGCCAAATTATTACCTTTTCTTAATTTAGGACCCAGAAATCGTTGAACATAGAACTTTTAGTGAAATAAGTCATTTTTTAAAATAAAATTCAGACACTTTTTGATAAAATAACCAATATTGTGAAAAAGAGCCACTGATGAATTCTTTCCTGAGTGATCCATCTGGGCCAGGCCTTTTGATATTGTGATAAATGTGAATGTCAAGCATTAAACAAACAAAATAAAAAAACTGACTAAAACAAAACTAGATTTGGCCAAGCAGGATATGTTAAACTAGAAGTTCCATTGATTTTGGCTCCCTCTTTAGCTTTTGAATCATTTGTGAACATGTCCTGTTAGCTGTGAATGTTTTCATTGTGTGTGTGTAAATGTTCACCAAATATATTGAATGAATATAGTAACATGTCAAACAAATTCTAATCTGGCCAAGCCTAGACAAGTGTACACCAATAATGATACAAAGAGGAGGAACACTGAGGAATGAGGACAATGTAGAAGACATCTGAATGACAAGATGCTTTGCTAAATATCATGGGTCCGATCACACACCCACAGAAGCCAATGGCAGAATTCCTATTGGCTTCAGTTGTGCAGGATCAGCCTAGACGTGCCACCTGAAGTGGTTTCTTGGGGGTTCAGGCTCGTATTCCACAACAGTACTTAGGCACCTAACTCCCATCTGATTTAAATACCTTTGAGGATCTGGTCTAGGTGTACAGGTTAATGATTTTAGTTTATTTCACCACTGAACACCTGGGTCAAATTCTGGTCTGTTGGAGCTCACAGACGAACTGGAGTTTGATATCTCTAGGGATCTGCTCAAAAGAAGCTCAGGACTCTAAGTGTAGGGTTAATCCAGATCAAGAGCCATGTGGGGAAGCAGGCACAGTCCTGCTAATAGTGGATGAAATTTATATTAGCTCACAAGGTCTATGCACCACTTACATCCCACTTGAGCCCCATTTTGAGGATTTAAATGGGACAGAAGTGCCTTGTGCTGTCCCTCTGCACACAGGAGAATATCCTTCAGTAGAGGCATTGTTTTAGCCAACACTGTTAGCCCCTCGTTTTCAGGAGTATTGTTTTCCCACACTATTTTTCCAGTGTGAATTAGAGGACTAAAAAGAGTCACAGTGTGACTATTGATGATGAAATATCATTTAACTCAATTAGAAAAAGCCCACAATAATTGTAGGATCATATCTGGTATAAACTACCCTTATAATAATGCCCCCACCCCCCAAATCAAACCTAAAAAAATACAGTTAGTTTTCAAGGTACTCTAAGTTCAGAGATGTTTTGGATGCAGTTAGTCTGCTTAGTAAGCCACAATTACGTCGTAGATGGAACGTGCATTGTAAAATACATTTACGTGAATACTCAAAACTCTTGCAATCAATATGCAGCACAGATCTCTCCACTATAGCAGGTACATTATCTTGTATGGCACATGCCTGGTTACCAAGGCAACCAGTATCCTTCAACCAACTCTATTATTATGGCTATTACAGGCTTTTAGAATCTCTGGTGTCCAAGACATCACTCAGGGCTACTTTGTGTTAATAACCCTCAAGTATAGATGCAAACAGAAAAGCAAAAAATACAGCAAACTCTGCTTTGCTGATAAACAGTATTAGAAGGCAGAGGTGGCCTGGGAAATTAAATTCAATCAGCTAAGGGGAAGCAACTCTTATATAACAATCTTTATTAAGTCAGACAAATGTAGTGACAGTTCATTGCAGACATTCAATTCTGAAGATGAATCACTGTCTCAGTAAATCTGATGGTGGAGAATGGCTACGGTACGAATTATATGAAAGATAAAATCTTTCTGCAAATCTGTAGCATTGCAATATTAATTTCTCATTACTGCAGATATCAAACATGCCTATGAAAAAGGATTGAAGTAAGCTATAAATGTATCAACAAAATGAAGGAAGAAAATTATTTCGATTTTACCTTTTCATGTTGTCTATTGAATTTAGAGCGTTTTGATGTGCTACTATCAAATTTATTATCTTTACAGTATAATCTGAATGTGATTAATATAAATTGTCCCAGAACACTTTGGGAAAACATTCTATATCAATAATTGTCCAGGCCATTTTTGTATATAAGCATTTCCACATCAAAGTATTCCTACAACCTCATTATGCTCTGTACAGCTTAATTCAAAGTCTCCCTGAGCCACCAACCAGGGAATTTCAGGCAGATAATAAGTAACCTAATTTATTAAAACAATCCTTGCCAAGTCATCCAATAAGTTGCTAAGCTAGAAAATGTGAACTACATGCTGGGCAGGGTAGGAGGGATGATGCTTTGAAAGCAGTGGTTTTAGGGGCGCTATGAAAAACTCAGACGTGCTCTGCACTAGAAAGTGTACCAATTGCAGACAAAAGGGTTTCTGAGCTTGTGCCGAATATGAATGGTTCCTACTTTCCCTTAAACTGTGCTCAGCACTGTTTCAGAACCATGGTTATATTGAACTAGTTCTGACCATAATTTGTCCTTGACTATTCTAGCTACATCTTGCACCCATTGTCAGCAAGAGGCAAAATGCCTACTGTGAGCCGGAGAGTCAGTCTGCAGAGTTAACACCTCATTGAGATGAACAGAACCACTCTGCACCTCTCTTAAGATCCATTCCCTCCTATAGGGCCATAGAAGAACTAGCATGGTTCCAGGGCATAGAGAGGGTGGGGACAGAACTTTGAAAGCTCACACATCAGATGTACAAGCGTTTTGCCCTGTGGAGTCCGGCTCCACATGCGACCCCTATGCACTCCTTGAGTAGCAACTGGGTAGTGGCTCCACTCATGGAATATGGCCTATCGTGTGCTCAGGCTGGAGTTACAATTTGGACTTTAAGCAGTTCACAACCGCCTACTGTTTCAGGCTGGTTGGCTGTGGATACATGAAGACAGCACTACACTGGGGTCACATTTGGAAAGATTTGGACTTTCATTGCCTAGATGAAAGTCCAAACACTCCAGAGGTTGATGTGAAACTTTCCTACGCACCCTTGGCCAGTGAGTTTGTTAAGCACTCAGAAAAGCCAACAGAAAAATCACTTCATACGTTCACCAATAACATTAACATCATACACTTCTGTCCGAATTATCAGTCAGACTTAAGCTTGGTCTCCCTTGCTGCCCATATGTTTTGTGCCTGCAGTTAACAGGAGACAATCCACTGCTTAGTCTGCTAAGCACCCAGTTTCAGACACAAATATCGTACATAGCTGTCCAAGTGCTAGATATGTGGCAACAATTACCTGCAGGCACAATTTCTGCATTGCAAAAGAAGTGAGGCCATCATGTGAGCTATATAAACTTAAAACATCTTTAAAGTTTTAACTGAAAGCTCACTCTATCCTTCAATTTTAGGGTCAAACTCCTTACTCATACAAAACTCCTAGTGAAATCAACAGGTCAAAGCTTGCTCTTAAGTTATATAGTCCAGAGCAAAATTTGGCCTGGAGAAAAAACTTAGGGCCATATTGTGCCTGACCATTATATAAGTGAACAATGAGGGGTAGAGGGCACAAAGAGCTCCCCAATCACCCCTACGCAGGCCAGGTAAGAGCTGAACAAAATTCCAGCCTCTGTGCCACTGGGCATACTCTGAATGCTTCCTCTCTGTGCTGCAGGGGGAGCAAGGTATTGCTAAGGGGATGGGGAGGAGGTGAGAGAGACCTTGGTCCTTCCCTCCCTCATATGCACCTCAGTTAAGCCAGATTGTTGGCTGCCCAAAGGGGAGTAAACTAGTAAACTGTACTCCACAAAGAGACAATAATGGTTGCACAGGCTTTGTGCATCCGAAAGTGCCCCAAAGAAGAATGGCTCGTTAGTCATCCTTTACTGTGGGATGTGTGCACTCTGAACAGTCAAGCCCTTAAAGAATCTGGCCCGAGTAAATACTGCTATCATTCATTTAAAACATTAAAATGTTTAAAAACATTAATAGTTGTAACTTATTTATTATGTTGTTTATTTTGTTGAATTAATAGTGGCTTGATATATACATAAAATTAGCATTATTATTAGCATAAATACTAAACAAAATTAGGATTCAGACTATCTTAACCTTTTGCACTCTGCTGAAAAGGAGGAACATATCAAATGAATAACACACACCTACTACTTGAGGGTCCATCCCCCTACTATCCTTCTAGTTATATAAACACATAATTTAGATAATAAAATGTTTATTTTAGTTTCCGGAGGTTTCAGGATTATAAATATTTTCCCCAGCTGCATATTCATCAAAGTAACCCCCTCTGGTCATTCGGAATTATTTCAATTATAATTAAAAGTATTCATCTGATTGTATCTACCCCTCGCTGGCGTTTATAACATTTACTCGTACATGAGGCTGCAAAGCCTCTGCATGTTTTCAGTAATGTCTGTGCTGATCATCAGTACAGTAGTAGGAATCTGTGCATCTTTGCCTTGCTGAATGTCTCCTTAGGCTTTCAATGGCCTGAAAAGAAATTCAGGAAAAGAGAAACATACTAAACAGTGCCCCCTTGCTGTTGACCAAAGATGGAGGCCATGTTTTTAACCCTAAAATGTTTTCACCATCCAGGATTAGAGTTTCCAGTTCACTATAAACATTAGAAAGAAAATGAAGTCACTTGGTGGAAAAAATGGGATTATAGTAGTGAGAAATTTAAAAGACATACCAGACAGATACCATCCACCTGTAGGCAAGCATATCAGTTATGAGATTGATGCTATACCCCCATTGTAGACAGAAAAATCTAGTTATCTAATAACAGTCCCAAGATTCTGGTTTGTAAGGAAATCTTAATACAATCTCTGACCCACAAAGTATCAATTCTGAGTTCTAAAGACACTTAAATTGCAATAGAAATGTCACAATTCCACACACACCACATAAAAACAGTACACTTTTACATAGCATAAATGCAGAATACACATATTTGAAAAAAGGTTCACATCTTGGGGTCAGTTGTGTTATTTTATTTAAACAAGAGAGATGTACAAGTCAATGGAAGGAATGCAGGATCAGCCCTTGTGATAGAAAATCTTATATTTCTGTTTTCTCCCTTAAAAGCCACAAAGAGATGGAATGTAACAGACATACAGTCTGTCTGAAAAGGTATGTTTACTTTTTAAAATGAAACTTCCCAAGTAAATAGGTTTCTGACATGTACTCTTGCTTCTGATTGAATATTCAACCATTCCAAAAGAGGCTCTTCTACCTTTTTACTGTGCACAGTTTTTCTTTTGTCACATTAGTTTACGGAGCTATATAATTAACTATTATATACATACTGGGAATAATTTGCCTTTGCAGTGTCTGCCAATATCAAATGGAATTAATACTTTTTCTATTTAAAAAAAATCTTTACTCCCTTCCTTATGTACCCTTATTACAACATCTGCTGTGTTTTTAACAAGTGGTGTAAAAAATAAAAAGAAAAGTAAAAACTTGACCAGATTTCTCCATATTTTAAATTACATATTTTTCATAAAATATGATAATCAAAATAATATAGCTTAAAAGTACAGAGGTGGGGCTTGATTTTATTTATGGTATTCTTTACATCTGATGAATCATTCAAATTTATATTTATCGACCTATTTTTAAACAAGGATCATTCTATAGTTTAGGTTACACTCAGGCTTAAGTAACAAAGTGTGAAGGTTATAAAAAATAACTGGATTTCTTGCGAATAAAATTGTGAGAGTAAAAGTTAAACATTTATTCACAATTTGAAATGACTAAAAATATACTGTAGTGTTTTTAATTCATTGTCCAGCAACAGATATTCTTTTTGAGAAGTTATTCAGTGCCTCAAAATGATTTCAGAACAATAAACATGGAAATGAGTCTCTTGCTTATTGAGATTTAAATCTTAAAGTTAAATTGTCAAGACCTACATCTGAATCTATGTAGTGGATAATGCCTACTTAAAGTCAGATAGAAATATGGTTTTGATTAATTACTCTATTTTCATGAACAACAGTTGCACATCTGGGTTTCTTAAGAGCAAGACAAATATTCCATTTACAAAATGCTGAAGTGAATACTGGAAGTGGTTTAGCAGCTGGTGTGCAACATTTGCCTTTTACCACAGAATCTACATCTTTTGTGCATTCCAGGTTTCCAAATGAAAATACATATGATGGGTTTTGTATTGCAGAACTATGAGTGAACCAATATGAAAGCAGAATTATAGCTAAACCCTGCAGAGTCTCTTCATGTTAAAAGCTGATCACACTGGCAGTGTGAGAAATTGGAACAGAAACATAGTCAGACAATTTAAATTCTGATTTCTATGTTGGGCCAGTTACCCTGGGCAGAATCCAAAGTATTACCATGAAAGCTAATGAAGTTACTCCAGCTATACTAGTGTTACTGAGCAGTATTTAGTCCCTGGCTTACAGATTACACAATTACCATTGCCGATGCTGTCAGCATCCTCATTTTCACAAGCTTGTGTATTTGCCTCATTTTAAATAATTGTTACAATCATTACAAATTAATTTTGCATCACCACAAAATATCCCTACAAAATGCTAGTGGTTCTTTGCAATCTCACACATTTCATTGCTAACACTACTATTTACAAATCAATGTTTGAACTTCTTGATACTTTTGAATTTGTGGAGGAAAAAACCTAAAATGACTTTTTAATCATTTTCAGCACTAGTAAGTTTAGGACCAAATCCTGAAAGAAAACTTCCCCTGAAGTTAACAGAAGTTTTGCATCAATTAGTCAAGTTGATTTGCTCCCTAACCTAAGGAGACATCATAACTTTTGATTCATCTGAAAGAAACACACTTCTAAAGAGTGGCTATACATTTTGTTCCTATTAAGTGAACCAGTAAAAACAGTGTGAAGAAGTCTCATGTTCCGTGATGAATTCCTTTATAGAGTAAACATGGAAAAATACTAAAAGTTGATTTATGAGCAGTAATAATCTATTCAATGTCTACATTTATTCTGATTTAGAGCCCAAAACAAAATGGGAAACAAGCATAACATTTTCTGCCTACTCATATCCTTTTCAGATTAAGATAATTCTTTAGAGAGCAAATGGAACAGAATATTTCAGTCACTATACTGTTTTTACTTTTGAAATGTATTAATTTGTGTTAACTATTAGACATAACATAGATACAGTAACTGCTGATTTGCATGAAGTTCTGCTTTACATCCTTTTGAATTTTTACATAATGTAATGATAGCAGACAAGATGTGCAGTTTTTGTATTATATCAGTACAATGACAAGATATTATTGCCTCATTTTCATTTTCTTCAACAATTGCCACAACTGACCTTGTTTTTCCAAAATGAATTCTGTCACAGTAATGAAAATGTTCATTGTCCTTCTCTGTTTGGCCAAATTGGTGCAGTCATCTCATGTTCAAGAAGGTCATCATTGCAGTAACAGTCATCATGCTTTGATAGTCTCTAGTAGAAAGCATTCAGAAAAGGTTCTGAGATGCTTGGCTTTCCATATTTTATATAACCAAATGTGTCACTGCATTACAGCACAACCATGTAAATGTCATTGGAGATCATCTAAAATTCAGTCAGAAGGCATAGATGTTTCACAAAGTCCAAACCCATCTTTTGTTTTGAATGTGCAATGCAGGCACAAGCTAGAAGATTCACAGCATGTGGCAAATCCTGAGAGGAGAGTGAAAAGAAGTTTCCATGGAATATTATCAAATCAGGATTCTCTCTAACACCAGGGTTCTATTGTTCATTCATACTTGAGTTATTTTAGAACAGGTTTACAGCTCATGAAAATTTGTCATTTCAGGCAAGATGGGTGCAGACAGGCTTATGGGATTTATTTAGAAATGTATCTGGCACCAATAACTTGTGGGTGCCTACCATTTATGGATTCAATTATGAAACAACCACCCCCCTTGATTGTTAACAATGCCTATGCCCAATCACTACTCAACCATTCCTAATTCAACACTGGTGAACTACAGAAGTTGACAGGCTTGCTGATGTAACATTTCTCTGTCTTAAGTAAATAGGTTGATCTCATTAATTCAACTCAACGCCAGATCTTGCATTGAGATTAGCCTGTCCACGGTTATTAAATCATTGGCTTCTTTTGAAATGTAGTTCTATGAAGCCATGATATTTACCAAACTTGGTGGTTGTCTTTGAGAATCAAAGATGAGAGCAGTAACTGCAGTCACCAGGATGGTGCTTATAAGAGGTGGGCTTCATTCTTTAACACCCAATAAAGAACCAACAGCAACATGAAAACAATGCTTTCCCCTGTCTTTCATCATGCGTAATACTTGTATAAAGAGAGATAAAGCAGAATTTACACACGCACACACACAAATGAAATAAAAACCTTCCAAGTTTATTAAGAACAGTTCACTTAAGCTGATAGCTGAATCTCAGAATTATTTCATATTTATTATATTCAATTATTGAGTAAGATAAGAGGGTGTATAAAATCAGCTGCATATGATTTATCATATACTTATAGAATTCTATAAGTATTTATAGATCTGTGCAAAAATACCCAAGCTGCTCTATAAACCAGCCGCCTACCCTGGCCATCATTTAAATGACATGTCTTTCCTTTTAAAACCCTTGCTTTAGTGGGATAAACATGATACCAAAAATTTGTACTAAAAATTAAAAAATGTACCAGATTACCTTATGAAAAACAATGAAATTTTCTTACAGAAATTTAAATGAAGGAACAATTCCATTATAAACGGGGTTTACTATAATCAGAATTACAATGTTCACACAATAATGCACTGAAAAATTTTAGGATTGTTGCTCTGCTTCTCAATAAACCGAGTTTCATTAAGTCTAAGCTCATGATAGGAGAATTCTGCTGTATTAATACAACTATATCAGAGGTTCAACTATTTTAATTAGAGTTTATAGTTATCAATATAGAAAACGAACATTGCAATTATCATCAGATCATACCCAGTTACAGTTATAGCTAATATTTTGGTTTGATTGGTAGGTTTTTTGTGGGGGAAGCTTTCAGATATATTTGTGCTTAATGATCAACATTTGCCAACCTGGGTGCCTAAACTCAGGTATCCAAACCCATATTTGGGTACATAAATAAAAATGGCCTGATTTTCAGAAGTGCTGAACTTCCACAAATCCAACTGAAGTGAGTGTAAACTGAATATGCCCAGCACCTTTGAAAATCAAGTCACCTTTACTTAGGTGTCTACACATGGATTTAGCAGCACCAGGTTTGAAAATATTGGTCAATGTCTACACTTCTAGATATGTTCTCCCCATTTGAAGTTTCATCATCTAAGTCCTTAAATTCTAAGGATCAGGATCAGTCCATTGCTCCTACATGTCCCCCTGCGCCTTCCAAAAAGGAATGTCTTTTTTTGCTGGAACTCAGTGTTATTCACTGAAATTTGCCATGCAGGTCAGGCAGTTCCCTGAAGGGAAGGGAGAATTTTAAGACATGCATATCAAATCTCATTACTGTTCTTTTATGAGAATCAATCAAATGAAGGATGTGATGATGTCATTATGACGTCATCTATTTAGGGATTAAAAATCATCGCTTCTTGGCAATTGAAACAGTCTAATAGAGAACAAAGAAAGCACTGGAAGAGGTTATGATCTGTTCCATTTACTGTAGGATAAACTAATCATTTAGTCCTGAAAAACAAGGCATGTTGTAGTTTAATTCTACCTGTTGTTTCAAATAATAAGATAGTTCTATTTTTACTATACCTTATGTCAATCCAACTGCTTTTTTAGTAGCCATTTGAGAAAAAAACAAGTAACAAATTTGTTCCATTCCTGGTATTTTCTTTTGGGTTTTTTTGGCAATATCCAAACATGTAATGCCCCAAAACCTTTTTTCTACAGATGAGCAGTGTCTGCCTCTAAGGAAAAAGCTCACGTGCTGCATACAAAGCTAATCTTATTTTTTTTAAAGAAAAATCTTTATTTTAAAATAAACCCCAATAATCTCATACTTCTGAAGTCAAGCGGCCCTAAGTCTAACAGCAGAAAAGTAGAAATTACACTAGCTATATTAATTCTAATAAAATAAGCTAGAAACATCCATTCCACAAGGCTCTGATATCTGTAAAGATTCTATGAAGCTTCTTTCTCCCTTAAAAGAAAAAAAGCTTTGTTCATGAAAAAGAAATTTGTCATGCTATTTCTGGCGCCTATTTCTGGGCATCCAAAAAGGGTTAGATGCCCGGAATCTATGCCTGACCTGTTTTTCTTTAAAGTTCACTCATCTCTATTGAGAACATAGATTTAAATCTAAGTTCAAATGCAGCTAAGCAAAGAAATAAGTGAATTGAAATTATAACTCTTGGAAACACATTAACAACCTATAAATATGTTACTAAGCTATCTCTATGTTTTCAAATCAGTATGTTTTTTAATTTTAGACCAAAACTGAAGCGCAATCATGTTGATTTAAAATGTTATCTCATCTTCTGTAAAAAAAATACTTTTATTAAGACACTGGGAAAATTTTATGTCATCATATCTAGAGTTTCATTGTGTGTTTTCCAGATACATATGATTCAGATAATATCCAAAGAATGCTCAACTTACTCTTGAAAAAACCTCTGCTCATTTTTGTTCAATGAATTGTTCTTTATAAAACAGGGCAATATTGTAGCTTGTTAAACAGATCTAAACAATGACTCTGTTCATTTTAAAAAGTTAATTATAGTTCACCTTTTTTTTTCAAGAACTGTTTCATACATAACAAAAGGACTGACAATATGCAAGTTACATTTAACATACAAGAAAACATCCATATAGATATAATTTTTTTAAAAAAATCTAATTTCCAGCACTTTCATTGTACATATTGTTAAACGGACACACTTCACTCTTTTCAAACATTAACACCATCAACTGAAGTTCATGAACATATTTAGCTGAATGAACAATTTCTCTTTAAAATCCAGATGCAGACTGCTCTGTCAACCATTCCCTTAGCATCTCATTTGAAATTTGTGTCTTCATAGAACGTTTGCCACATTCCAATGCATTGTTTAGAGAAAAATATTCCAACCACTACTCTCTAGATCTCCAATAACGCCTCACCACCCTTCCTCAAACAATAAAAAAACAACTCAAACAAAAATAAAAAAGATGGTGAAGAGCATCAGAACCATCAA
The DNA here is from genome assembly GCF_020497125.1 of Mauremys mutica. Lineage (NCBI taxonomy): Eukaryota > Metazoa > Chordata > Testudines > Geoemydidae > Mauremys > Mauremys mutica. Next base: position 40,541,204 of record NC_059078.1, read on the forward strand.
TGCCTATTATTTTGTAAACAGGTTAACTATCGTGTTCATGAAATAAAAGTGACATAAACAGTAGCTCTTTCGTGTAAGAGTCTGATATTATTTTAGTCATTCAAGTTAACAACGCTATTTTGTTTCATGTTGACAACTTTTTGATCTCTTCACCCTGTCTACTTCAATAGAACAAAAATTTAACATTAACAAGAAGTCAGTGTTTAGCTTAGTGAATAACAAAATGAGGAACAGAGAGAACTGATTCAGTTCTTGAAAGGGGCTTAAGAGTGCCTGTGAGACCTAACTACTTCTGCAATCCAAAATGTACAGGTAAAAATCAGGTTAGGCTGGGGTTAAACACCTTCAAGCAGTTACCCTCTGGGGAGAAAACTGGGAACAGGAATGACTTTGCACTGGCATTAGGCAAATTCCTGTTCATTGACCTTCATTACCAAAGCTCTTGGCATCTAGGAGCATCCCAAGCATTCTGTGCCACTGTTGATAACATTGTGGAGGAAAGCAACATGACAGGGTGCAAACAGGGAGAAAATAGGAAATGTTCAGCAAATAGCTCAGCAAGAAGACAAATCTATGTGATAGGCTGATATGCAGTATTCCTAACAGGTGTCTGGTGGTTGCTTTACATACATATAATAAAAAATATATGCATGTGCAGCAAAGCTAACTCTAAATCTATAACCTGGTCTTTTAAATGAAGGAATAGTCCTCTAAGATTTGATATAATGAAATCTAAGATTATAGCTACTACCAGGATATCACAGTTTCAATTCCACCTTAGTTGCCTTTTTATAGTTGCCAAGAGTCTTAGATTCCCTTTTTGCAACTGTCCACAATTTGATATTGTTGCATATAACCCCCCCCCCAAGATGTAGTTACCTGCAGTAAAATTATGTGTTATTTTTAGATGGGAATAGAAACTGAGCTTGATATTTAGTTCACTCTGTAGAAAATCCTAAATTTTGATCAAAGCCAATTTTTATGCACATCACACAAAGCATTAAGATAGCTTGTAAACCAAACTTTTAGAAACATCTCACCCATTACACACTAGACTGTTTTCAAAAATTCTGCATTTCAGAACTGCACAAGCAACACAAATCATTCCCCACACATCATACTCCCCGCAACGTACCGGAGGGTGTAAATGAACTTCAGGCAAGTGTCGCAGACACAGTGAGCTCGCGGGCACAGGGCTGGCCTCAGAGCAGACTCAGGCGAGAGGCACGAGCAGGACAGGTGATGCCACAGGTAGAGGCTATTCTCGGGGCAGGACCGCCGGGTCCCCGGGCACGACCCAGTGCCAGGGACGGGCTCGCTGGGGGGGGGGGTCGTTCCCAGAGAGAACCCCTGAGTGTAACGGACCCAACCGTCACCGCCAACCCCGACACTTCTCCGTCCATCCGCCCCCGGCTCCAGCCAAGCACCCCGGGACCGCGGGGCGCGGAGAAACCGCCCGGCAGCAGCTCTGGCTGGGGCCGCTGCTGCGGGAGGGGGAACCGCTCGCACCTACCTGCCGGGCTCCCGAGGAGGCTGCCGCTGCCGCCGCCGCTGGCAGATGTGCCGGAGCCCGCGCGCGCCGCTCGCCCTGCCCGACAGGACTGTTCCTGGGAAGCTCGCGCCGGCTGCACACTCCGGGCTCTGGCTCGCCCTCCCCGCGCAGCACGCGCGAGCCCACCCGGAGGAGGGGAGCCGGGCCGAGCGGCCCCGCCCCCACCGCCTGGGTCCTGCACCTGGGGCCGGCCCCCGTCACCTCGCCCGGGCGTCCCGCGCCGCCGGCCGGGCCGGAGCTTGGACCCGTCCGAGAACGGGGGGGGGCGGGTCTCTCGGGCAGCCCCCAGCCCGGCCTGGCAGAGACCCTGCGCCGGGCACGTGCCGGCCGCCTGCCCGTGCCCCCCGCCCCGGGGCAGGATGGGGGGCAGGGGGCGCAGCGCTGGGGGGGATGGGGCAGCGGGGGCGGGGTGCTGCTGGCGAGGTGAGGAGGTGTCTCCGTAGGTGCAGATCAGAGACAGCTGCAAAGGGGGAGGGGGCGGCGGAGGCGCTGGGGTGACTGTGGGATGGGGCAAAGGAGCAGCTCAGAGGGCAGCAGGTGGGGGGCTTAGTGGCCCCCCACTGGAACGGACAGAGGAGGTGAGGGGCCAAGTGGGGAAGGATGGAGGGGCCGGAGGGGGATGGGGCAGGAGCAAGGGGCTGGCAATAGCGCTAGGCTAGGCTGGGCCCACGGGAAAGGGGTCTGCTGTGGTTTGAGAGATGTCCCCTTTTCCACCAGGAGAGACTACGGGCAGTAGGGGGGTTTGCTGTCTACACAGCAGACTTTTCCCAGGCAGGAACGGCCCTGGAGGGGTGTCTGGTAGACTGGGTGGTTCTAGCTGGTGGAGGGATCCTGGTCTAGCTCCCTGGGAGGATCTTGAGCACAGTTACCTCTGACCCCCCTAGTGCATTTGTCTAGGTGGCAACAAGCCCAGAGCAACCCTCTTTTTCATGGCACCTCAACCCAAAGAGCAGATAATGGGGTCATTAATCTTCAATGCTTCCTTATTCAACTTCCCTGACAGTACAGTAAAAGGGCTTTCCCGGCTGGAAGGTCTGTGGAGGTGGGGAACATTCCTCCAGCAGACTAGCCCAAATCAACAGTGTTTGCTTTGTACAGTAACTCCTTATTTAACATTGTAGTTATGTTCCTGAAAAAATGCGACTAACTGAAACAATGTTAAGTGAATCCAATTTTCCCATAAGAATGAATGTAAATTAGGGGGGTTAGGTTTCAGGGAAATTTTTTTCACCAGACAAAAGACTATATTATATACACACCCATGCACAGTATAAGTTTTTAAACAAACAATTTAATACTGGTACACAGTGATGATGATTGTGAAGCTTGGTTGAGGTGGAGGAGTCAGAGGGTGGGATATTTCCCTTGCTGATAAGTGATGAACTAGCAGACTGGGTCTTGTAGACTGGGTGGTTCTAGCTGGTGGAGGGATCCTGGTCTAGCTCCCTGGGAGGATCTGGAGCACAGTTACCTCTGACCCCCCTAGTGCATTTGTCTAGGTGGCAACAAGCCCAGAGCAACCCTCTTTTTCATGGCACCTCAACCCAAAGAGCAGATGACGGGGTCATTAATCTTCAATGCTTCCTTATTCAACTTCCCTGACAGCTGAGCCCTCAAAGGTTAACTCTCTTACTCTGCAAAGCAGCAGGAATGACGGGAGATATGTGTATTTCCCTTAACTACATTGCCTTGTTAATTAAATCAGCTTGCTGAGATGGCAGCTGCTTCAAGCACCCTCCATCCTGAGCCCTGCTTTATGGAAGATGGGGTAAGTGGGGTGCAGGAGCAGGGGAAAGAGACACCCTGACATAAGCCCCTCCCCTTTCTTCCTTCCCCCACCACAGCAAGCAGGAGTCTTGGGGAGCAGCTCCAAAGCAGAGGGCAGGAGCAGCACATGGCAGTGGGGGGAGGGACACAGCTGAACTGCAGGTAGCTGCTGCACAGGGAACTTAGGGGACTGCCAGTCCACACTGGTTCCAAGCCCCCACCAGCTAGCTGTAACAGGCTACTCTTCCTGCAAGCAGTAGACAAAGCAGGTGGCTGCCATACAACGTTAGAAGGGAACAACATTACACAACTTTAAATGTCCATGTTCCCTTAATTGATCAGCAACAAACATTAACCAGGACAACTTTAAGTGAGGAGTTACTGTACTGAAACTTTAATAAAATAAATAATAATAAAAAGCACCCTCATGTTATTCATGCTCTGCTACATTCCTCTATTCAAGTTAGTTCCCCTACAGAAGGCTTCCACACATACAGATGTTCAGGAAATGTTTTTTCCAGCCCATGAACATTTTTTTTAATTAAGAAAATTCCCATCTCACATTAGGACAAAGATGAAATCTTGAAAAATTTAATGAATCACATTTTTAAGTAGTTTTGATCAATTGAAACATTTTGAAATTGAAACAATGTTCAGATTTTTTTTCTAGTTACCTTAACTTTCTAAACAAAAAGTTGGTCCAAACCCCACAACCAAAATTTTTCATTTAAGAATGTCAAAACAATACCTCTCTGCAATTTAAAAACTTTTTTCCAACCTTTTTTTGAGTTGAAAAATTAATTGAAACTGACTGTTTTCATGAAAACAGTCAGTTACAACAAGTCGGCATTTCCCAATGACAAAATATTTTATCGAAAATTCCCAACCAGCTCTATTTATAAGGCTTTTATAAATGTAGTACCCGATAGTATCAAAACACATTCTTCCTTGTCAAAAAATGTCCGACTTAAAAGCCAAATGTTCTCCTATGTAACTGAATTTTATAAACTACAGTTAGACTATAGCTATGTGAGAGAAGTGACAACATCTAGGGAAAAAAAATGTTGGTGTCGACTTCCCAAGGGTCCATTTGAAATGAGTGGAAGATGTGACAACTAGTAACAGGATTTCAGCAAGAGAAATTGAGGACATCTTACAGGGTTTTTTCCCAAGATAAGTCAGTTTGTTTTATTTCAGATAAGGTCCTACTTTTGCTAATCTTTGGGAAAGCTGCTTTCTTTCTGCGGCTGTGTCAGCTTTGCTTTTGACCAAGCTGCCAAAATAGGCACATTTTAGGAGTACCTCAACCATGATTTCTCTATTCTGCTTATCCATCAAAAAGAAGCAAGCAATTGAAATGCGTTTCTAATCATCATAAAGGTGTTTATTCAGCACCATTTACTATATGGTGATATTTTCTGATTCTCTGAATTCATCAGCACTAACAAAAGGTAGGGTAAATAGCATACCAGATTAATGCTGCTGTTCTGGAAGAAGTTACTAACATGGCAGCCTCTTTCAATATCTTTACTCACTGGTGCTGAATATTTCTTGTGTTGCAACCTGTTAGAGAAATGAAGGTTTGGGAAACTAGTCAAAATGAAGTGATGGAGATATAACCAACCATGGGCCATATACACTAAGGTTCTTACAGTAGGCCAAAATCTGCCTTGAAGCATGTATGAGTAATTCCTATTGATTTCAGGAGAGATCACCTGCAACTATCATTCAGTATTCTGTCCTCAGATAAGACCATGGAGTTTTGCATGAATAAGTACTGAGTAAGAGCTTCAGTATATGGCCCTAATCCCTTCCCCCTCCCCATACACATTTCTATGGTGACATAAAATGAATTTTTAGTTTTCTTGAGCAAGTCGTTTTTTAAAAAAAATAGGTTGTATGGCAGGCACCGTATTTGACTTAGCCTGTCCAGGGCAGGACCGTTTTTTACCGAGATTACACACTGGAGCCCTGATCCTGATTGTGTCCTCTTGGCACAACCATCATACGCCTAACATGTTATGGATGCTACTTGGGGGGAAAATAATGGTAATATGCTTTAGAAAGACTTCTAAAGAGGAAGACATTCATGCATGTCAGTTCTAGTCATGAACTTGCTTGAAATTTGCTGGACTGGACAGCAAATGTATCCATACATTAGCTCTGCTCTTCAAGACCATGCGGCTGCAAGATTGGATTATTATTGTTATGGCTAATCTTGGCCATTGATTGATGTGGATTCGGCTGCTTCTTACCCTAGAACAATATGAACTAGTCCCCATTTTTATATGTTTACATTCCACAGCCTTCTCCATACATTTATTGGGGAAATGAAAGAGAAATTTGATCTGGAGATGGTGTCTTCCGAAAATGTTTTATGACCATATCTACTGGATTCCAATAGCAATTCAGAGGGCTGATTACACCTACAAAGTAGACAGGTCTTAAACCATTAAGACTTTAGATGCCTTTGGGCATATCAGCTAGGCAATTGCTTTCCTGTATGGGTACTATCCCTTTAAGGAGACACAAAGGCCAAATTATCTGCTGGTGTAAATTGGTGCAACTGCATTGAAGCCAGTGGAGAAATGCCTGTTTACATCAAAAGAGATTTTGGTCCAGAACATTTAATTCAGTTTTACCAGAGCAGATATCTCCTTTTAGAAGAGTTCTTGGGAGATCATCCCACATGAATTCTTACCACCACTCTGCACCCTTCAGTCTTAAAAATGAAATATCCCTTGATTTTATTACAATCTATCCAAAAGAAAGATACGAAGATAGCATGCTCTTGCTAGTCCCAGTGGAACAGTGGTTGACTGCTGTCTGGAGGAGCCTTTTGTATGTCAAGAGCAATACCTTCAACATTACTCTGTCTATACTGTTAACATTCAAAATTGAGATCTTAGTCTCTAGCAGTCATCCCTGGTCCTCCTTTCCACTAGACTATGTGAAGCTCTCTTAACAGGGTTAGTGTTTGAACTCTACATCAGTGTATCTTTCTCCACAACACAGGAGGGGATTGCTTGGGCCTGGAATTAGATGGCATGTAGGGCCCTATTCTCCTACTGAGGGATTAAAGTAATTCCCATTGCAGTGGAAGAGTAAATCTCATATGTTATGTGGTGATGCTCAGGGCATCATTGCCATGTCCTGAAGGTCAAACAATGTTCACAGTGCAGGGCCGGCTCTAGGTTTTTTGCTGCCCCAGCAAAAAAAAAAAAAAAAAATTTGTCTGCCCCCCTGCTTTTTTTTTTTTTTGGCTTTTACACATTTGCACTTTGCAGTTTTGTTTTGACTGTTTAAAATTTTTTAAAAATGAAAACAGAATTTGTAGTTAGTGAAATAAAACAATTTCCTAATAGTGTAATTAACATTTAATTTTAACAAGTAGTTTTCATTTTTGTCCAGGCATTTTAGCCCCGTAACCACTGGCACCGACGCAAAATGGAAATTAGCACAAATGGCACCAATAGGGCAGCACAGTACACACATGTAATCATGATTTGAGTGACCATGTCACAACGTGACATGATATTTTTCACATCACACTCCTACTGCACTACTGTACTTGCCATAGGTAAGGCGCTAGTCATTGGGGCGAGAGAGCTCACTACGAGCTCGGATACACACTAGACCAGCCCTGCTGGTGTTTTCCCAGTGCTGAGGCCGCCCAGCTGGGAACCCGAGGGGCATGCAATGGAGAGAGCTCTGGGGCTGGAGGAGCCAAGGAAGAGGTGCTGGGCTTGCTGGACAGATGCTGCCCCTCTCTGCCAGGTCGCTCGCCCCCTGCAGGAGGGGAGGCAGAAGGAGACTCCAGGCACTGGAGTGCTGTGTGGGGCTGGGGAGGGAGGCAGCAGGCTCTGGGGCTCCAGCAGGCAGAAGCTCCCCAGGGGTCCCTGGGACCTTCCCACCTGGCCCAACTCTTACCTTGCTGCGGATCTGGCCTGAGGTGGATTCATGTCCCATCACCGCCGCTCCCAGGGCCAGGGGTTGGGGCTGCTGCTGGATCCCAGCCCCGCTCATCCTTGGTCTTCGCCTTGGCCCCAGCATGAGCTGGGCTCAGCCCAGGCTGCCGCTCTGCTCCCCTCCTCTGGCAGGAGACGGCGCAGAGGGGAGGAGGAGGCGGCGGCAGGCGGCAGAGGTGGGCACAAGCCGAGGAGGAGCGGCCCGCCAGGGCGCCATGTTCCCCCCGTCCTCTGCAGCCGGAGCCGGGCCGCGCTACCAGCTCTCACCTGTGGGGGTGGCCGCTGACCACAGGAGAGCGGCAGGGACAAGCCGAGGAGGAGCGGCCCATCCTCTGCAGCTGGGGAAGGGCCGCGCTAGTGGCTCCCACCGCTCTTCCATGGTCAGCAGCCATCCCGCCCCACCCCCCAGGCGGAGCCGGTAGTGCAGCCCTGCCCCAGCTGCAGAGGATGGGCTGCTCCTCCTCAGCTTGTTCACGCTGCTCTCCCGCAGTCTGCAGCCACCCCCACCCTCCCAGGTGGAGCCGGTAGCACGGCCCTGCCCCGGTTGCAGAGGACGGGCTGCTCCTCAGCTTACAGCAGTGGGGATAAGCTGAGGAGGAGTGGCCTGTCCTCTGCAGCTGGGGCAGGGCCACACTACTGGCTCCCGCCTGAGGGGTGGGGGGTGGCTGCTGCCTGCAGGAGAGCAGCGGGGACATGCTCCCCACTTAGTCGGCTCCCTGCCCCGCCGCACTTGCGGCGGAACAGGCTGGTTACAGCCCTCCGGGGCAGTCAGGATCCAGCCCAGGACACTGCTTGAGGTATGAGCTGAGGCCCCAGCATAATGCCGCCCCATATATTTTGCCGCCCTAGGCACCTGCTTGTTTAGCTGGTGCCTAGAGCCGACCCCTGTCACAGTGCCTTCTAACATCAATGAATCACTGACAAAATCTGTAACAGCTCAAGATAAACAAATATCCATCGCTTTGTCATAAATTTGTCAAAGGAAGACTGGATGTCTTTTTCCTATATTCTTGTTCCATAATGGATTCCCTCAAGCAGAAGGTATAGGTGGGTGGATTGATAGGCTATTGTTTGTCCTATCCCTGGGCAACAAATCCACCCAGCATTTGTGAACCATCTGGCCATAATCTATCTTCTAAATGTTTTTTTCCCCCCTCCTCTCTCTGTAGACTCAAGACTTTTGGAGAATCAATGTTTAAAACATGTTCAACAAACAGCAATGTAAACATTGATGTTCAATACTAGGGAACATGGATAGAGGGGCTCACTCACAAAATTGCTTAATCATCATTATGATACACAAGTAGTTATGCCTGGGCTGACAGATTGCTCAGAATCATCAGTGACTTGCTTATGAGTTTTGATCTAGTAACTATGTTAACTGACTAATATTGTTTCCCATTAATTATGAGTGTTTATGTTGTGAGTAATAATTGGATTATCCTGTTATCCTCTAATAGATTGATTTTTTCCTTTCTATGTGGTCTCAGATGATATTAATATTTTAGTTGATGTCTATTTCCCTTACTTTTTAATTGTACCAGGGAACTAATAACACTGGTTTGTTGATATATTTGTTACTTCAGGGGCATATAGGGTCAGATTCTTCCATGGATCAGAACCTTAGTCCATGGCTAGCCCAATTGCCTTGTGTGGTTCTAGGCTAAATTCAAGCTATTCTGGTTGACTTAGTTTATTAATTTGGGGGCATATTCTCACTCAAGCTGAGTGGTCCTTTACTCCTTGAAAAGTTTTAACAGCCCAGAGCTGAATTCTAGCTGTTCTCAACAGATTCCTCCAGCAACCTTCAGAATATACAAAGCACAAAGGTGGCTATAACAGTGTAACTATCTCCACAACCACCTCTCATGGCCCAGGATGGTGCTGCAGGCACCCTCCCTAAATTTCCCTCTGAGGTTCCTGGAAAGAATCTACTCACAGCAAAAGTCTAATCGAATATTGTCCCTCAGTGGAGAGAGAATTTATCCAACACAGTTAAGCAACCAGAGTGAGCCCCCTTTTACTCAACTGTAGATTCAAGTTAAAACAGCCCTTCTTCCTGGGACTACGTAGTTCCAGTCCTGACCTCCCTGATGGCAGGTTCACCCCTTTAGACCAGAGTTTCACAGTCCTCCTTCCGTGACTGCCTCCTTTCAGTCCTGGACTTCCTTGTCTTACAAATTCACTGCTTTATACCAGGGTTTCACAGACGTCCTCCTAGGGACTATGGCCTGGACCCACAAAGGACTTAGGCATTGAAACAAAAAGTGTCATAGCGCCTAACTTTTAGACACTTAAAAAAACCCTCATCACAGAAACAACACTGCGATCCACAAAGCCTGAGTTAAGCACCAAGGCTCACTCTACAATGAATAGATAGAGACAGGTCCCTTAGAATGTGAGCCACAAAGCCAGCATGCTAGGCAGGGAGCCATCTAAGCTAGCCAGTGGGAGATGCAGACAAGAAGTGTGTGTCTTAACTCCCTCCCCTCTCACAGAGGTAGGCAGGGAGGCACCTGGTTTTACTTAGCAAGCCATGAACAGGAACCCATCACATGGAGTCAGCCAGCTTAGGCACCTAGGTAGTTTCCTTGTATGAATGGGTCAGGTGCTGGCCTCACATTACACAAAATGGCTGGAGGAGGAGGTGGAAGAAGAGATGGTAGTGGCAACCACTCCATAAAACTTAGTCCACAGATTGCAGCACTCACCTGGAATATAGGAGAGACAGGTTCAAGTCTCCCCTCTGCCTGGAACAGATTCAACAAGAGAGATTGAGGGAGCCCCACATCAGAATATTCCATAGTTCAGTAGTGAGAGCACTGCCCTGAAGAGAGTGGGAGACACCTGTTCAAATCCTCTCCCTTCCTCTGGCAGATAATGAAAACTCTTACTTAGAGACCTTGAAAGAAATTATATTGCAGCAAAACAAGAAATACATATTTGTTGCATAGTGTTGCTTTACACCACAAAAAAGAGCTCACAACAATCATCCAGGGAGAAGATAGTCCTCATCCATTGAAACACCCAAGAGTTATGGGGGAGGAAAACTGAGTTTTTATCTCCTTGCTGAGCTTTCCTGAATGATGCAGGAATGCAGCAGGGTTCATCCTCAGGCAGAATAACTGATGGTTCAGTCCCAGAAACCATAGCTCTCACAGGACCTTTGCACTGGTTCCCTACTCCAGCTCCTTAGTAGAGCAACTCTATTGGAACTGCATTGCCAGAAACTCTCCATTTGGTTTCTGCTTCTGGAATCTCCATATAAGCAGGAGAGTTAGGATGGATTGCCCAGGGTGGGTTTGGAGGCATGGAAAAGCTAATATGACAGGACGTTGCATGAAATTTTCTGCAGTGTCCCAAGAGAGGAAGCAGCTCAGATCTCACCCACTCCTGTCCCTGGATGACGCTGAGGTGGTAACTAACCTCCTTTTCCCTGTGGGACAAGGGCGATTTGGATATGGATGAGACTCAGTTATCACTCCCCAGGTATTTATTTTCACTCTCTGTTCATCTAAACTGAGTATGCAGTAATGTGCATTTAATGTAAAATGTTCCTGGGCACTAAGCAATACAAAGAGGGAAATGTGTTAGAATGCTCTTTGCACCAACACTATTGATATTCTCAAGATCTGTTACAGTTCCATTGAAGAAGCTGAAAATTGGTTTAAACTGGAAGCTGTTAGCTGTAGGCCTAAAGGAAAAAGACAGTTGTTTTGTTAACTACAAAGCAAACTGGTACTTGTGTTGGCAGCTATCAAAACTCTTGAGGTCATTGTATTCACACTACTTTTAATACTGTTAAGCACTACACTACAAGATACAGGATTACATTTTTAACAGTGCTCTAGACAACATGATAGAGGAAACAGATTATTGCTTTGATCACTCTAATTGTGAACTGTGCAAATAGTGCCAGCATGCAGTTTTTGACACAAAATAGCCTTCTGGAAACACAAAACTATCTCCTAGTTTCATATTTCATATTAAACTCATTTGACAATCAGATGGGAATCATGCTTCCATAAACAACTGAATATTTGGATCAGGCCTCTGTCACCATATTTCTGGCAACAACTAGCCATGGTTTCCAATAACATAGTTGAGTGTGAAGGCTTGAAGCCACAACAATTTGAACTATACCTCAATAGATCTCAGAAGCGTTAAACCTGGTCATTACTAGGACAGAAGCTATGAAAACACAGGTGCTACACTATGTGGTGCTAATAATTCAACAGATGGTCCTGAACCCCACCCCAGGCTGAGGGGAGGTGCACTAGCTGAGTCATAAGATCCTGACCACCTGCATTCATTCAAAATCCCATGGCAATTCTTTTCCCCAAGCATGGGGGTGCTATCTCATGTCCTTCTGCCCAATATGGGTGATAGTATTCTACCTCTCTAAATATCCCCAGTCATTTCTACTGGATTTGGCAATTTTCATCACCTGCTGCTCTACCTTGTGGCATGGTTTATTCTGTTCTGATAAGCAGCTGCTGTGTTCCTCCCCAGAGGTGGCTGCATTTCAGTGACTGAAGAAAGGACACAGATTTGAACATGATTGTATGGATATAATTAAGAGCAATATTTGGCCAACTTTTTGTAAAGAGCTTTTGGAACCCTTGGGATGAAAGGCACTTTTATAAGTAATTTGTTTTAATTATCTCGTGATTAAAAACAGCAAGAATATGGGTCACCCTTGTAGCTATTGTCTTTCCCCCGCTGAAGCACAGTAACACAGGGTCACATTGTAAAGAAATCTTTACATTAGATAAACTTGGTTTTTGACTTGGAAATATTGAGAAGTTATAATTTAATGTGGTGTGTCTTAGGCCTTATTTTATTCAAGCACAAAATGGGAAAGCTGGAAAAATACCCAGTGGCCACTATCCACATTACTCATTCAATTGGTGCCAAAGGTGATTGCAGTACATTACTGGCTCAGTAACTGAATAGAGATTGAACTGAAATTAGACTTTGGTCAGAGGATTCTTAAAGCAAAAATCATGATGTGGTGACTGACCAGCTTCTTCTCAGCAGAACTTCATATTATTTTACCTCTTTTCCCCCACTCTACACCATAGGCTGAATTTCTAAGAAAGACAGTGCATACAAGTATGGGAACAGGGAAGGAAGAGAGCTAATTCTGAGGACAGCTGCATGAACCTCCCCTCCCTTTGAACCAGATTTTGAGGATTACTGCAGCCCTAAATTACCCTGGCAAGATCCTCATTAGGGGCACCTGTGGCTGTGAAACCTAGCCTTGGTGGACACTACTGGAACCCAGGTTTGGTTTTAAAAGATTAACAAATAATTTGGGGCCTGATCAAATCCCACTGAAGTCAATAGAAAGCCACCCACCAACTTCAGTGGGCTTTGCATCAGGTCCCTAATGATAATTGCATTGGAGCCCAACAATGATGGATGCTACTGGAACCAGCATTTGGCCTTAATAGACTATAACAAATAATCTAATGATCACCACAATAGCTCTTTTTGCATTTCTATAGCATAAAATGAATTCATAACGTTTCATTACATTTTCACATCCCAGAAGAAGAGAGTTGGCTAGAGTCACATTTTAAAAAATAACTCACAACAGTCTTGGCTCTCCCCTATTTGACTTTAATAACATGTGGAAGGGAAAGAGAAATTACTGCATACAGAAATATACAAGCAACTCTAACTATAGCAGAGACAAGAGGAGATCCAAGAATATCATCATCATGAGATCAGAATTTAAAACAATGGTGACTAGAGAGTATCCAGGGACTATTAAGAGATTTGCATGGCAGAGGAAGCAGCAAGAGACGATTCTGTCAAGCCCACTAGCTACAAAGGTGATGGCAAAGCCAAAATTAGCAGTCTGTCTATTTCCTGTTTGTCTTCAAAATAAGTTCTCAAAGCAGACAATCCCTTTCCCTTTCCCAACTGCACTCTGATGCAAACCATCCAGATGTGCTTACCACAAAAACAGACCTTTGCGGATAGGGAAAAATCAGTCCATAAGAATTGGATAAAGAGATTATAGTCAAAAGCAAATATTACCTTTTATAATCATTATGTAAATCCAGTTCCAAATTCATCCGGGGGGTCAACTGTGGCTTTGTGGAACAGTTTAGTGCACTCTTCCAGAAGATCAGTAACAGAATGTGACTCAAAGGTTCCCCCATTCCAAAGGGGACGTACCCTCTGCCAGCCATATACATAGTGGGACATACATCCCCCAGCATAACTACACAGATGTCACAGGGAAGGCCCTCAGATGCTACAGTGACAGGCAGCAGTATAAAGCCCCCAGATAGATGTACTGGCTGGCACAGAGACAAGGGTCCACCCATTCCTCACTCCTTCACCTGCAGTCCCTGTCTACATGTACAAGGATGGGTGTGGCAGCTCCCCCAAAGCCATTCCTCCTCCATACTGCTATTCACATTATGGATAGTCAGTACAAAAGGAGCAAAAGAGAGGGAGGGAGCACCTTATGCTTTATTCCACTTCCTAGACACACAGGATGGGCTGCAATCTGCTTCACAGAGTGTACCTCTATTGACTGAAGTGAACTTACCCCGGGATTTCATTTGATCCATTGTGAAAGGCATGTTCCATTCCCACCCCCACTCCTTGAGCCCAGTAGTGGCACTATAGGTGTGTCCCACCATGGCTTCCACCCCCTCCAACTGGGGTATCAATAAGTTCACTTTGAAGGATCTCAGTGAAGAGAAATCAAAACAAACCGAATAGCAGGTCCCTTTAACAAGGTCTCAGAGAAGGTTCATTTGTCACACAGTTCATAAGGTCCTTACCTCAGGATCCTGGTTCAGAGCTTCCAAACATAGAGAGCCCTGAAACAAAAGATTCTGATTTCCTCAGCATTGCCAACCCCAAGTGTTCAAAAATCATGAGACTGGCTTCAAAGTGATGAGATTATCTACAAATAATAGATTTGGTGTTCTTTTTATTTCCCTTCTCCTTTTTGAGCCTGTAGGGTGCAATGGGGTCACATTTTGAAGCTTTCTCCACAGCCACAAGGGCTAAAACTTACCTTTTCATCAGGAATGAAGGCTGAAATAATCACATATCCACTTGACCCCAGGAGCTGGGGCTTTAAGGAAAACAGTAATTATCATGAGAGTTAGCAACACTGTCTTCTCTCAAACTAGTCTCCTAGCACCTGAGAGCTCATCACCCCCTTGCAGCCTGCATGACTACTAGTCCCCTCTCTTGCACAACTGCTTGTTCCTATTTAAATAGCCGCAGGGCAGGGGTTGATTACTCTTGATTATGTCAGGCTGTCTAGATTGTAAGCACCAGTCAGTCCATTAAAGGGGTAGCACACTCCTTTCAACCCATGTACTGTACTTCATTCAACTGTATTGCAAATTCTCCTATTTCCCTTTTTCAAAACGTCAGCTTTGTAACTGATTATTTCAGTTTCTGATAGCTTGAAAAAAATCCTGGGAGAAGGTGTTTTTGGTTCATTGATCATTGTGCTCTTGGGTGTTATTGGATCAGGCTAATGGGAGATCTGCTGAAAAACCCACTTCCTCAATTGACCAAGTTTCTTATACTGTTTAATTGAAGAAAATCCATTTATATCTTGTTATTTTGAATCTATATGAGTAGATTTGAGTCTATATGAACTTAGTGAACATGCATTAGCATCCGAAAGAGTCCCACATTCCCACAGTGTGACATTTACCCTTGCGCAGATTGCTAGTGCACTTAAATCTCATGTAAGCTCTCAAACGGGTTAAAATGGGATGTAAGTGACATATAAGCTTTGTTCTGCCCTTCGGAGAAGGAATGAATTTCACTCAATCTGAGAAAAGTACATCTCTGAATATGAGTGCAATCTGCCCTATGCAATTGAGCCCTAAATATTTTGTAGCTTTCCATACAAATAATCAGTATGTGCCTGATGTGTGACCATGTTCCATGCCAGGTCTTCTGCCTCTGGATTTCAGACATCAAGAACACAAACGTCACTGCTGTGGGGGAAGGGAGGGGAATCTTCCTTCAATGCATTGTCTTTCTTCCACAAGAAAAACACAATGCTCTGGGTTGGCTTGAAGCACATTATAGCTTGTAGGTGTAACTGTTGCCTTTGACTCAGGGTAGGTGTAAAAAGCAATTGAGTGGAACTACATAGTTGAAACAATAGGAACACCACCCAAACAATAGGCACATGGCAAGGTTTGAGTAGAAGCTGACCCATGTGGTCCAGACGGTTTCCCTGGACACGGCAGCTAGGGCATTTAGTGGTGGAGCTGTTTGTGCAGTGAAAAAAACCTCTCAGAAAGAGACTTGGAAGGACAAGAAAGTCTAGGTGACTGCCAGAACAAGTACTAGGGGGTGTGGCCCTGGGGGAAAAAAGAACTTTTTGGATAGAGTTCTGGCTGAAAAAAGGCTTGGAATTGTGAACAAAGAAACTAGTTTCTATTGTTTGATTCCCATTGTGTTCAGGAAAACACGACTTCATGTACATTTTTTGTAAATGAACAATACTGCATCAGGGTCTTGACTCCATCATCATTTTCTCCTTCGAATGGAAACAATCCACAGGACCCTGAATTTTGGTTAATCCCTTCGGTCAACAAGAAGGGGACATTCAACAAAACTGAAAGGAGTATTAAAAACTGATAAAAGGAAAGATTTTTTTCACTCAGTGCGTAACTAGACTATGGAGCTCATTGCCACAGGAATTTAGTAAGATTCAAAGAGGGATTGGACATTTTTATGTATGATAAGAATATACAGAACTGTAACAGTTAATATGAAAATAAGTTTTGGAAGGTATATAAAAAACCCCTCAGAATTCAGGGTTTACACCAACCTTTAATATTAGGCAATAAAATGAGTCCTTCTTGGGAGGCAGATTATCCCACTGTGACACCAGGGTACAATCCAGACTAATGAGTAGCTGTGTCACTCCTGCCCTGTGACCTGGGGTGCCCTTTACAATGCCTTTCTGTTCACAGACAGCCTCCAGCATGTCTGTGTCTGTGCTGCAGCCAGCCACACCATGGATCTTACCAACCTTAAAATTACCGCAGTGTGACCCCAACTTACTCCCAATCCTAGATTTTCCCCTAGAAACGTATGTCCTGCACTGCCCAGCCCTTTCACAGACAGTACAAATATACTAAGTCTGTTATTCCTTGAATGGAATAATATGCACACAACTTGTTACCCCAAATTGAGTTACCCAGACACTTCAACTTGAACACATTGATTATAGTTAATAAACTTGTTTTATCTAAAGAGAGATTTGAAGTCACTACAAGTAATGAGACATAAAAGTCAGAAATGGTTACAAGAAAAATAAAAAGTAAATGTTTACTGGTGCCCAATGTAACAAATGATATTAGATTCACAGCAAAGTTCTCGCACCACATGCTTTCAGCAGTCTTACTGAGCAAACTCTTTAGATCAGGGCCCCTCCCCCAGAGTTCATTGTCTGCTTCCTTTGTCTCTTCGGGCACAGTGAATGTGATGGGCAGAGATAGAGAGGGGTGCTTTGGGGTGTTTGTCCCTCATTTTTATACTATCAGTCCCTTTCTTGAAAAACATTTCCAGATGAGAACCAGAAGCCAAAGATTCTATGTGGAAGGATATTCCCTGAGGGTTTTTTTCACCTGTTTGAACTTCCTTTGTCTTCCCTTCCTGCTTAATGTCTCTGATTACTGCTTAAGTGCAAATTAAGGCAAGCACACATTCCTTTGTTTAGGACAGACCTGTTTGTCAGAAGCTGGGAATGGACGACAGGGGATGGATCACTTGATGCTTATCTGTTCTGTTCACTACCTCTGAAGCATCTGGCATTGGCCGCTGTCAGAAGACAAGATACTGGCTTAGATAGACTATTGGTCTGACGCAGTATGGCCATTCTTATATTCTATATATGCCGATTTTTATTGGGGCAGCACTGTGGGATTTGGAACATGTGTTAATACCACCATACAGGGGAATCTTATGACTTCACATGCAATGTTGCCACACATACTTGATTACTGACCAGCAAATTCTGAGTTTTCAAATGATACTTTACAAGGCATAACTTGTACAAAGATTATTACAATAGTGCACACAGCATGAATAGTGTCACACTCGCATCTGCCTATTACAAGGTTCTTGCACCTTTCTCTGAAGCATCTCGTACTGGCCACTTTCAGAGATGAGATATTGGACTAGATGAACTGTGGGTCTGATCCAGACTGGAAATTCCCATGTTCTAGTTTCAAGACAAATGTTGGGTAAAAAAACAAGTGTGTTGTCAAATTTCCTTAACTCCTTCTCTTATTAAAACAAAACCTCTTGGTGTAGTTAGCACCATTTTTGCTCTTCGTTAGCATTTTGTGCTTCCTTGTCAGGTTCTCCTGCACTACTGCAGTGCTGCAAAGTTGAGGCTGCAAATGCTGCCAGGGAGCACACACAGACAAATAATATGGTTTTCACTGTTTTTTTTAAAATACGCTGACACCCTTTTAATATTTGCTCTTCTGATATCTTTTATCTGAAAAAATTGTAAATTACATCAGAGGGTAAATGCCAGGGAGGGAGAAGAGCTATGGAAACTAAAGGATAAGTTGGTAAACTGGTCATGAATAAATTTAGGTTGGAAATTAGAAGAAGGTTTCTAACTATCCGAGGAGTGAGGTTGTGCAATAATCTCTCAGTTGAAGTAACGAGGGCAAACTTAACTAGTTTTAAGATGTAACTTGCTAAATTTACAAATGCTGATAGCAGGGGACTTGTTGGGTGACCCCATGTAGTCCCATGGACTAGAGATCCCATTTAGGGGGTCCCAGCTAGACCCATGTCCTGTGTAACATACATTTTGGATTGATAGGCTATTTTCAAAACCTCCTGAGGGATTTGAAATCCCAATTCCCATTAATTTCATTGGGGGCTGAGCTTTGCAAATCTCATCCATACTCTCTGACATTGTCCCTCTTTAAATCACCCAGAAGCCTTACATTTCATGGCTGAGCAGGTCTTGCTTGTTTCTCAACCTTAGCACCATAACATGGTAAATGTCTAAAGGCGGTGTGGAATGCTTCCTTCTGAGCCAGTACTGAGCCAATACCCAGCATTGTGTTTTGGGAACTCTGCAGTGGGAGGTGTCATTCACATACAGCAAAGACTAAGAACCTGACCAATTATGGTCAGTGTGTTTTCCTTTCCATTGCTCTTTTCACCAGAGGAAGAATGTTAAGCTCCAGCATTCTGGCCAAATTCCAGTTTGAGTAATTACATGCTGTCTACCTATATATTCCCTGAAGCTGTGACTGTTTTTCAGTTCTTGCCCTAAAATCTTGTGTGGTCAGGAGCTTCTCTAGCTATAGGCACATGAGGCAGCTGTTAGAGCAGCAGCTGCCTAAGGTGGCAGACTTCTGGGAGAAGCGATTTTTTTAAAATGCTCAACCAACAAAATGTGTTATTGTCTACATGGCTCTGCAGATGGGACAATGGGGATATGAATTGCAGGTCATGCTAATTGCTCCATGTAGTCCCTGCTGGCGTGAACAAAGACCTACCTAGTTCACTATGATGTTGTCCACAGGACTGTGTTAATGCACAGTAGGAACCCTTGAGCTGCACCAGCAAGATCTACATGGAGCATTGAGAATGCTACACATTAGAGTGCTCTGCAGTTCAGAGCCCTGTAGACAGTCTGTGGAACTGATGGAAGTGTGAGGAGGAGGTAGCACAGTGAAGTTTTGCCTGGGGCAGCAGATTGCCTTGAGTGGCCTCCGCGTAGGGTTGTCTTATACTGTTGAATAGTTGTTTCATTTCACCCCCAGGTTTGGCTGCCTTGCTGCAGTGGATAAAGTGATTCCTATATATATTGGAAGTAGGTTGTAAACCACTTTGGGATCCTTCAAGATGAGAAGTTCTGCCGATAAGTAAGATATTCATTACTCAGGGCTGGATTGCTCCCTTCTGAGTAAAATCCCACAAGAGAAGGCTGCAAGAGAGTAAATTTGGAATATCTCAGGTCTGTATATTCCATGCACACAATTTATATGCCTGGGTGCCAAACAATGGTCAGTTAGTTACTAATATGTGAGTTAAGTTGGTAAATATTCTTAATGCAATATAGGAGCTCATATTCAAATGTCCTGGGACTTTCATCAGAGGAACATGAAACAAATGAATAGATCAGTCACACCTGCACATATGAATTTTGAGATTTATCAGAGCAGCGCATGCCTTTAGCCTTTTAGCTCTATTTCAATCTAAGATTGTCAATACGATGAGAAACTACATTCGAATACAGCACACTATGAAAAAACTATGCCTGTAGTTTTAGTAAATCAATGACATATTAGACAGAATCCCTCAATGCAAGTCTTTAGAAATGACTCACCAAGCTGATCTGTATTATAAACTGATCCTAGGAAACAGGCAATAGAAAGTAAAAGTCTGAACAAATATGCCCACCAATTAAGATTATTGTATTAATGTGATTAAGTTACAATGTGAATGAGACTAAAATAGTATCTTGCCCCTAGAAAATATCACAAAGATTGATCGATGAGATAAAGTTGACATGAGAGGAAGTCTTGCCCTACCAGTGCCATTGGAAATCTCCCCCCTTCTACCCCCCACCTCACCTTAACTGGAAATGATGAAGTCACTGGAAATGACCCTACCTATTAGATACTGAAGAAGAGATTTGGGCCATATACTAAATCCTATTGACTCCCTCCTTGGGTAAGGCATGCCTTCCTATTGGCGATCGGGGTCAAAAGGAGATAAGCCACCCCCCAGAAGGCAAAATTTTAGAGCATAACACCATTTCCTGTGACATCATCACTGCCAGTTAAGGTGGGACTTCTGATGGCATTGAGGGGGGTGGGCCTTCCTGTTAAAATGGGACTTTCTTTGAACACTTCCAGTTAAGGGCAGGACTCACTGCCTGTCATCCTTATTTCACCCACCAATCTTCATGACATTTGCTGGTGGCAAGATACTGCTGATCACAAGGGATTATACAAAAACAATAATTTCACCAAGTTATCATTTCCAGCTAGTCAAAGGAAGAAGGCTAGAACTGAGAAGAAAATGCCTTCTATACAGCTTAATTCACAACACTAACTGTTACTTTAATTGTACAACCAAGCTTTGCTGAGCTACTGTGAATTCAGTCAATATTTATTTTTAAATACCTTTTTTTGTCAACATCTCCCTAAACAAACATAATAAACCAGTGCAGGAGGAAGGATTATCTTGTGGTTAGAAATAGTAGCATTAGCAATTCCATGTGGACTCTATGAAGCTGGACCAAAATCCTGAAGCAAAGACCGTGGATTAAGCTTTATAATTAACTAGATAGGAAAAATTAATAATACAATCAGTACAATAGTCCCAGTGTTATTTTGAAAAGCAAGCTAATGGTTTTCAGACTGCCTCCACATTTTCATTGTTTAACATAATGTTCTAACTGGGTTCACTCACCACTTTGGCACCTTCTTGTAGCCAATATGGGAATTAGCCTTGTTAGCCAGCATGCCCCCTCCGGTGGTGCTCTGCCCATCACCTCTTCTGCTCCTGGACACATGTCCCTCCAAGGACCACGTTTGTCTTCTTCAGTGACCCAACCCTTTGACCGTGCCACACTCTGTGTTCCTCCACTTCCAGGGAACACCTCTGCAATCCCTGTCCAGCTACTTCTCTCAATGGCGACTGCAGTCTACTGTCTAGCCTCTTCTCCAGTGGCAAGCTGAGGGGACCTGGGCCCACCCTCTACTTCAGGTCTCCAGGGACCCTGTAGAAGGCCGCTGCTTACTGCACCCCCTCTAACTCCTCAGTAGATTTCCCTGGGATACTTCCCCTCGGACCCAGCACCCTCTTTGCCCTTGCCTCAGGGCCTCAGCTTGCAGATTCCTGGTGCCTTTAGCTCCCCAGGTCTCTGCCTGCAGCACTGCTCTGTCCAGGGTGCTAGCTGCCTTCAGCCTGCAAGGCAAGCTAGTTCTCCTTCCTCTTGGAGCTCCAGTGAGTTAGTGAAGCTGCTCTGCCATGCAGCTGTTCTTATAGGGGCCTACCAGGCCCTGAGTGGCTGCTCCCCTCAGCCCTTCTCTGACTGGATACCTTCTGCGCAGCCTCCCTAGGGCTCTATTAACCCCTTAGAGTCCAGTGTGGGGCAGGTGCCCCATCACACATGAATTTTTGTATTGAATTTAGTAAATGCATCATAAAAGTTGTCAGAGGGGAAGATGTGTAGGGAAGTATTGGGCTTTGGGCGCATCAACTGGATGTTTTTGCTAAAATGATTTACCATCAATGAAATAGATAACATCACATTGGGATGAAGATGGTTGTCCCCATCTCTCAGAGCTAGCAATTCAGGCTGTCTGCAGATTCAAGAAAACAACACTGCATTGGCTTACACTCTGGTTACATTTTCAAGGTTATCTTCAAAATAATGTTTTAATGAAAGCTGAGATTCTAGAGTGCGATTAACCAATAAGGGTAAAGGGGGTTTCCACAACAAATTACATGAGCATGCAATGAGTGAGAAGACTGAGATATATTCCTCTATCTTCAACAAAGTTCCTATTTGGTTTTCAGTAAGTACTTACAATCCAATTCTTCAGCCCTTCCTATTCACATGTGTGATCATTGTACAAGCAGTCTCACTGACTTCAATGGCAGAGATGTGGATACAGCAGTATAAAGAAGAGTAGGGTTAAGAGAAAACACTGTCAAAAGCTGCAGTGCATGGCTAATGCCTACAGCATTTGGTGATCTGTCCTATTAACATGACTTTGAATTTGAGATTTAATTTATTAAAAAGGAAAATATTCCACAAAGGATGAAGTGATCTGGAAATATATTTTCACTGCACTCGGATTAATTTTCCAGGGAAAAAAATCATTTTTCAAAAAAAGATATATTTTTTTAAATGTTCTAAAGGTTTTCAAAGTGGAATGGTAGTGCCTCTGGTAATGAATTTGCAATCTCAATTTCTTTTGCAAATTAAAGCTAACCACAAATGGGTCATGGATGTAGTGCAATCCCACCATAGCAGCATTCATTTTATGAGCAGCCTGGGTGTTCTACTGATGTGCTTTTTAATTCATCATGAGCATCCGATAAATACAAGACCACTTGAAAATGCAGTTCTGAAACTAGTTCTGTCTGGCAGAGCAGGAGGGTCAGGGGAAAAACAATGACGTAATTAAGAGTACATTGATTTTACTCTGAGAACTAGCAAATATAATGTATTTCATTTATTACTTGAATTCTAATGTTGAAGGTATGTTTCTATGTTAAGTTTATTTTTGGGCCTGATTCTTCACTGTCTTGCATTCTCATTTACACCTGTGTAAATAGGTCTTCTTTGGCCTCAATTCTTCATTTTTATCAGACCTCTTCACACTGCCAGATCAATGTAAAGAGGCCTTTGCATAATTGAAGATCAGGCACTGTGCCTTTTTTAAAGATACAGGGCCTGATTCTCTATTGTACTGCCCCTTGCGTAATTATTTACACTTGTGCAAAGTGAATGCAAGAGTTGGAGTAAAACGTGACCATTGGTTTGAATGAGTGAATGGAAAACATTTTGCAGCATTTCGCATTGACTTTCCACAGATCTAGCTAATTAACTGAGGTGCAAGGTCCCTAGTGCTCACTAAAGGAAAGGACAAATAGCACAATCTTAATGTTTGATCCTGAGAGCAGTAAGATTCTTCATGGACAGTTGGCATGCCCAGGAGGAGCTCACTGCAGGATCAGAGCCTTAGGCAGGTGTACTGTTGGTAGATATCATGTAAGCCTCCTCCCCATAGCTTTGTCATACATGTCACACTCCTGTTATTCCACTTCTCATTCCATTTTAGGAATAGGGAGGTTTCATCTTATGTACAAAAGGGGCACTGGGATGAGAGTAAGCCCATTTTCACTTAAGACCTAATGTGGACATGGACTTCAGCCTAGGGTTTGTATTTTGTAAGCTCAGCTGATACTAGGTGAAGGAGGAGTGTTAACAGTAGACTACTAGATATTGCTGCAGTATGCTGCTCTGTGTTAAAAAAAAAACCCTGTCTTTATCATTCAGCTGAGGCAGAGAAAAAATTATTCAAAAACATTTCAAATGTTAAAAGAAAAAAAATAAGTACAGTAGATGTTAAATTGTACTGGCTTCCAATGGTGTTTCCCATGCACTTGCTAATACAAGGAATGGGGGAAATCAATGGGAGATCCTTACCCTGTAATTTACTAATGGCTGCACACCAGAATACTGCAGCATTTTGGAAAAGAAAGAACCACCTGCTTTGACATCCTGACTCAAGAGCAAGTTGGTGGTACAGAAAATGTATACAAACAAAGCAAAAAGTCAAGTATACAGAGAATTGGTATGAAATCTCAGAAAAGCAAGACACAAAGCAGCTGCAATATCTCAGTCTAACTTCCTTTTCTGGGCATGGAGCACAATTGAATTCACTAAGAAATCAGCACAAGTGCACAGTAGACATCTCCAGGGGGTGGTAGCACCTGCCTTTTCCTTGCTCTCATGACTTCACTCTGCTTAGCCATCTGTAGAAATGCACCTTCCAGGTCTACCAACTTTTTTGCCCTGTATGAACCTAAAATATATCTAAACACATCACTAAACACCTTGGTTGTGTCCTATGCAATGGAATATGCAAGTACTATCTAAGCAACTTTATCAGCACCACCACTATTAAAGTTCATGTCCCATGCAAGCACCTCCAAGGTAGTGTCCAAGTCTCATGTGAGCAACAACACATGGCAGCAGTCAGGTCTAAAGAAAACATGCATTATGTTGTAGTGTCTGACTTTTTGATTGGCTTAAGGGATAACACCAGCCATACAGCTAATCAGCTTGGGTTTAAAAGCTGCATCCTAATTTATCTCCTGCCATCAGGATCAGTTTAAGAGGAGTCAGCTCTTCCCCCGTCCTCCAGACACTATTTCCTTAATTGTCTCCACAAACACATGCACCAGTTCAGAATGCATTGCGTAGTCTCTCCCTCATCCACTGCAGGGCTCAGTCCCCAGAAATTTACATGGCACAGGAGTTTGTGACAGATGGAGAGGAGAGGTCATTAACTGAATCTAGGAGCCACAAACATTTGTTTTCACAGACATCCCCATGTTTGTCTAAACTGGTCTTGATCATGGCTGTGCTTTTTACTGGATTGGTCCCTGCAGCTGGCCATGTCTCCCTGTATTGTTGTGTTCTCTACCTGGGTGAATAAAAAGGATCATTCTTTCATCACCAGTGAGTATTTTGCCCTCATCTAAACTACTCATGTGACACTACACAATACTAAGAAAAATGTGGCAGTGGGCAGATATGTTAACATATGCCAATTATTTTGCTGTACTGAATATATAGTAAATTCAAGTTTTAAACACTATTATAATTCTTAATTAACCAATAACAGACCCAGCAACTTAATCTCCATCCATTCTTCTTATTTGAACAGTATTAATAGTGTACTAGTTATGATGCAAATTGTCTTAGTATAATGCATAACAGTAGGCCAAGACTTTTGTAAGTGACTTAAGATTTTTGGTGCCCAACTTTAGAAAACTTAAAGGAGCCTTAATTTTCAGAAAGTGCTGAGCACCAACTTTCTGAAATTCAGGCTTCTTTAAAGCATCTCAGGTTGGACACCCAAAGTCACTATTCACTTGTGAAATTCTTGTCCATGGCATTTTAGAAAAGGCGGCAAAAAGATAGTTGATCTATGTAGCATATGGCTTTGAAATAATGTTTCTAAAATTCTCTATTAGTGGTCTGATGGCTTTATAAAAATTTAGATTCAAAACTGGTCTTGAAAATTATTTGGAGAAGTCAAAAGAGCCGCTTGTTAGAAATGGTGTGTGTTTGGTAAATCCAAAAGAAATTCTATCTATCAATAATTTGAAAATAGTGCTCATTAAGACATCTGCACATATGAAGATAATATCTCGTTTGTGCTCATAAGAGAAATATTTTTTTAAATGCCCTTAATGTCCTACAGTTATGAGCTAGCTTGAAACAAAGGGCTGATAATATTAACTAGCTGTTTACATGAATGAAAATAAAACAAAAAATTAGCATAGAAATTTGCTTTGGATTCCAAAGTGCTTTCACCCTTTATGGATTTGGAACTACATTTCTCAAACAGTAACACTTTGTTTGAACAACAATGAAAACAAAACTAAAAGTGAACAGTGTGATCCTAGTCTATAATCCTCGTCCTGGAAGCCAAATATTTGAGGACTAAGCCTGTCCTCAGATATGCACATGTGTATCTCAAACAATAATTAATTGTATTTTTTTTTAAAAAGGAGAAACAGGAATGCACAGAAGCCAATGGTACATATCCATTATCACACAGACCTTGCAACTACACTCGCTTCTTTGAAAAAACGAGTGGGTGGGACTGGAGGCCTGATTTTCATTGATGCGAAGGGCCCTTTACTCCAGGAATGCAAAGGGATCTCAAAGTGGATTGTAAAGTATATAATAATTTATTGATATCTAGCTTTTCTACAGTGCATATCATCAATAGATCTCAAGGCACTTTACAATCTATAGGTAATGTTCTAGCTTTTGGGAGTTTTGCAGGTAGAAGAATTTTAGGTGCGGTTCCTAAATCTCTTCTTTCTCTTGCTATATTCATTTTTCCAGTAGCTTCCCCTCAGTTACTCTGCTCTTCATCAGTCTCAAAAGCAACAGTTGGCAAATTTTACTGCTCTCTGACAAGATTAAATAATGCTAAGCACCTGCTCCTCTTCTTTACTGTCTGCAGGAGTTTATTACCACTTCATGAGCAGACTCAGGATCCCTATTGCATGATTAATGGATGATGTCTACCACACACCGCTCAGATTCCTAGTCCAATAAGATAAAAATGAAGGATCATATTTAATATCCTATTTTTAAAAAAAAACCCAAACCAGCCATCTTTGTCTCATTTTTGCATATTAACAGAAACTAATTCAGAGAGGGGTGAGTTTATGTCACAGGTTATAGGAATTAATGGTATTTTTTCCTCTCTCTTTTGGGGGGTGATTTTCAAAAGCACTCAGTACTCACCACACACTTCTCATGTCGATGTCGAAGGGAATTTTAGTATTTAGGTGGTGGTGGTCGGGGACTCTCTCCTCAGGGGGACTGAGTCATCTATCTGCCGCCCTGACCGGGAAAACCGAGAGGTGTGCTGCTTGCCAGGGGCTAGGATTCACGATGTGACGGAGAGACTGCCGAGACTCATCAAGCCCTCAGATCGCTACCCCTTCCTGCTTCTCCACGTGGGCACCAATGATACTGCCAAGAATGACCTTGAGCATATCACTGCAGACTTCGTGGCTCTGGGAAGAAGGATAAAGGAGTTTGAGGCGCAAGTGGTGTTCTCATCTATCCTCCCTGTGGCAGGAAAAGGCCAGGGTAGAGACCGTCGAATCATGGAAATCAACGAATGGCTACGCAGATGGTGTCGGAGAGAAGGGTTTGGATTCTTTGACCATGGGATGGTCTTCCAAGAAGAAGGATTCCTAGGCAGAGACGGGCTCCACCTCACGAAGAGAGGGAAGAGCATCTTTGCAAGCAGGCTGGCTAACCTAGTGAGGAGGGCTTTAAACTAGGTTCACTGGGGGAAGGAGACCAAAGCCCCGAGGTAAGTGAGGAAGTGGGATATCGGGAGAAAGCACAAGTAGGTGAGTGCAAGAGGGGAGGGCTCCAGCCCCATACTGGGACACCAGGACGATCAGTGAGTTATCTTACATGCCTATACACAAATGCAAGAAGCCTGGGGAACAAGCAGGGAGAACTAGAAGTCCTGGCACAGTCAAGGAATTATGATGTAATTGGTATAACAGAGACTTGGTGGAATAACTCACATGATTGGAGTACTGTCATGGATGGATATAAACTGTTCAGGAAGGATAGGCAGGGCAGAAAAGGTGGGGGAGTTGCATTGTATGTAAGAGAGCAGTATGACTGCTCTGAGCTCCAGTATGAAACTGCAGAAAAACCTGAGAGTCTCCGGATTAAATTTAGAAGTATGAACAACGCGGGTGATGTCGTGGTGGGAGTCTGCTACAGACCACCAGAACAGGGGGATGAGGTGGATGAGGCTTTCTTCCAGCAACTAACAGAAGTTGCTAGATCGCAGGCCCTGGTTCTCATGGGTGACTTTAATCACCCTGATATCTGCTGGGAGAGCAATACAGCAGTGCACAGACAATCCAGGAAGTTTCTGGAAAGTGTAGGGGACAATTTCCTGGTGCAAGTGCTGGAGGAACCAACTAGGGGAAAAGCTCTTCTTGACCTGCTGCTCACAAACAGGGAAGAAATAGTAGAGGAAGCAATAGTGGATGGGAACCTGGGAGGCAGTGACCATGAGACGGTCGAGTTCAGGATCCTGATACAAGGAAGAAAGGAGAGCAGTAGAACAGAGACCCTGGACTTCAGAAAAGCAGACTTCGACTCCCTCAGGGAACTGATGGACAAGGTCCCCTGGGAGAATAACATGACGGGGAAAGGAGTCGAGGAAAGCTGGCTGTATTTTAAAGAATCCTTATTGAGGTTGCAGGAACAAACCATCCTGATGTGTAGGAAGAAAAGTAAATATGGCAGGCGACCAGCTTGGCTTAACAGTGAAATCCTTGCTTGTCTTAAACACAAAAAAACAGCTTACAAGAAGTGGAAGATTGGACAAATAACCAGGGAGGAGTATAAAAGTATTGCTCAGGCATGCAGGAGTGAAATTAGGAAGGCCAAATCACACTTGGAGTTGCAGCTAGCCGGAGATGTTAGGAGTAACAAGAAGGGTTTCTTGAGGTATGTTAGCAACAAGAAGAAAGTCAAGGAAAGTGTGGGCCCCTTGCTGAATGAGGGAGGGAACCTAGTGACAGAGGATGTGGAGAAAGCTAGTGTACTCAATACTTTTTTTGCCTCTGTCTTCACAGACAAGGTCAGCTCCCAGATAGCTGCACTCTGCAGCACGGTATGGGGAGGAGGTGACCAGCTCTCTGTGGAGAAAGAAGTAGTTCGGGACTATTTAGAAAAGCTGGATGAGCACAAGTCCATGGGGCCGGATGCGCTGCATCCGAGGGTGCTAAAGGAGTTGGCCGATGGGATTGCAGAGCCATTGGCCATTATCTTTGAAAAATCATGGCGATCGGGGGAGGTCCCGGATGACTGGAAAAAAAGCTAATGTAGTGCCCATCTTTAAAAAAGGGAAGAAGGAAGATCCAGGGAACTACAGGCCAGTCAGTCTCACCTCAGTCCCTGGCAAAATCATGGAACAGGTCCTCAAGGAATCAATTCTGAACCACTTAAAGGAGGGGAAAGTGATCAGGAACAGTCAGCATGGATTCACCAAGGGCAAGTCATGCCTGACTAACCTAATTGCCTTCTATGATGAGATAACCGGCTCTGTGGATGAGGGGAAAGCAGTGGATGTACTATTTCTGGACTTTAGCAAAGCTTTTGATACAGTCTCCCACAGTATTCTTGCCAGCAAGTTAAAGAAGTCTGGGCTGGATGAATGGACGGTAAGGTGGATAGAAAACTGGCTAGATGGTCGGGCTCAACGGGTAGTGATCAATGGTTCCATGTCTAGTTGACAGCCGGTATCAAGTGGAGTGCCCCAAGGGTCGGTGGTGGGGACTTGTTTTATTCAATATTTTCATTAACGATCTGGAGGATGGTGTGGACTGCACCCTTAGCAAGTTTGCAGATGACACTAAACTGGGAGGAGTGGTTGATATGCTGGAGGGTAGGGATAGGATACAGAGGGACCTAGACAAATTAGAGGATTGGGCCAAAAGAAATATGATGAGATTCAACTAGGACAAGTGCAGAGTCCTGCATTTAGGACGAAAGAATCCCATGCACTGCTATAGACTAGGGACCGAATGGCTGGGCAGCAGTTCTGCAGAAAGGGACCTAGGGGTTACAGTGGACGAAAAGCTGAATATGAGTCAACAGTGTGCCCTTGTTGACAAGAAGGCTAATGGCATTTTGGGTTGTATAAGTAGGGGCATTTCCAGCAGATCGAGGGATGTGATCATTCCCCTCTATTCAGCACTGGTGAGGCCTCATTTGGAGTACTGTGTCCAGTTTTGGGCCCCACACTACAAGAAGGATGTGGATAAATTGGAAAGAGTCCAGCGGAGGGCAACAAAAATGATTAGGGGGCTGGAGCACATGACTTACGAGGAGAGGCTGAGGGAACTGAGATTGTTTAGCCTGCAGAAGAGAAGAATGAGGGGGGATTTGATAGCTGCTTTCAACTACCTGAAAGGGGGTTCCAAAGAGGATGGATCTAGACTGTTCTCAGTGGTAGAAGATGACAGAACAAGGAGTAATGGTCTCAAGTTGCAGAGGGGGAGGTTTAGGTTGGACATTAGGAAAAACTTTTTCACTAGCAGGGTGGTGAAGCACTGGAATGGGTTACCTAGGGAGGTGGTGGAATCTCCTTCCTTAGAGGTTTTTAAGGTCAGGCTTGACATAGCCCTGGCTGGGATGATTTAGTTGGGTTTGGTCCTGCTTTGAGCAGGGGGTTGGACTAGATGACCTCCTGAGGTCCCTTCCAACCCTGAGATTCTATGATTCTATGATTATCTTCAATGGGAGCAGCATTAGGCCAAAGAGTGCTTTTGAAAACTATCCTTCGGTTTGGTATTTCTCTCTAGTAGCTCAGTGTGAGAACTCCTTCCCTGTGCACATCCAGAACTCATGGTCCTCAGTAGAGCTGGTTGGGAATTTTTCTCCAAACCATTTATTCACCAAAAATGCCTATTCGTCAAAAATGAAACTGTTCATGAAACAAGCGACGAAACATCCAACTCAAAAAAATAATAATTGGAAAATAGGTTCAAACAGTGGTTGAAACATCCCCTTCCAACATTTTCAAACTGGAATTTAGGCTAAAATCGTGTTAAAAAGAGGGGAGGAAGGTCAAAATCAAAAGAGAGCATTTCAAAATTATTAAAATGAAAAAAATTGTTTGAACTGATTTGAAATTATTTTTGATTTTCCATTAGCAACATTTTTGAAATTTCAACTTTTTATCCAAATTCAGGATGAGAAAAAAAAATTATATCAAAATGTTTGCAACATGTGAAATTCATTTCAGACCCAGCCATGTCTTCACTATGTACGTCTCCATTCTGAGTTATAGCCAGCACCTGACCAAATTTTATTTGATGAGGAACACATTAATTTTCCACACCACCAAAAGTAGAGGATGATCTTTGGAAACACTTAAGACACTTGAATAAGGAAGGTGTTTGGGAGATGTAGGTAAACTGGAAATGTTTCCAAATCCCGGTCAGCGCAAAATGCTGAAATAAATATTTTCCCTTGTGTCTAAGCGTGTACTGTTTAGATTGTGGGTCATGGCAATGTGAAGTGTTAAAATAGGATTTTTAGGTTTAATAGTAAGAAGCATGAAAAGCTATTTTCCATCATAATGAAACATGCAGCCATTCTCAGAGCTGTGTTGGGCATGGACCCATGTCACGTGGCTGTTACTGCTGGAGATAAACTGTGGAGGCGGGACCATGAGGCATCTGGTGTCACCAAAGGCTGTGAAATACTCCTCGACTGCATGAATAGGGCTGAAGATCACATACCACTGTATATCACCCCTAGTGCCACCCAAGATTTCCTGTGGACTAGCCCATGTGGGAGAGTTATTCCCCGCAGGCTCAGCGAGTAAAGCCTGCTAAGAATGGCCTAGATATTAATTCCACAACCACAAAGCACCAAAGCAATGCACCTGCTATTTTATCATTATCCACATTAGCTATCTCCCACTTGCCTCCATATGCATTACTGTCTTTGGGAAACGAAGCTGGTGCTGGAGGGGTTTGTCTTGAGCTGTTTATTATTGCTGTTTTTTCCTCATTTGAACAGAAATGTGCGTGAGGAAAAAAAAACAGCAAATGCTTTTTGAAAAAATGTGGTCATGGTTGATAGAGCCTGCTCTGCTTGTGAGATGCCTGTGATTACATGTCCAGGTGACTTAGAGCTTAGAAACAAGGATGTAAATTAGTTGGCAGATAAGGAATGTTTAAAGCAAAGCAAAATGTCAGAACAGCAATTCACAAGGACAGCAGCAGAAAGAAAAGCGTTATGGGATGTGGTGTTAACATGCCATGAGGCAAAGCAGCAAACAAAACCGGGGAATATTAAAATACTTAAAATTATCATAGTAAGGAAATATCATTTGGAGGAGTGGAGGCAGAATCACAAGACATCATAATAAAGAGTGATTATACAGAACTGACAGGCACTGTCATAGGAAACAATAGCAATCAGAAGCATTGCTGCCGAGATGTTTTAATAATGCAAAGGTCATGCTTCCATTAGAGGTACATTCTGTACTACACTGGCCAACGGGTCTTGGAAAACTTCCTAACAATGGTGTTTTGGCAGTATTATCAAAGTAAGGATGAACGCACAAGCTTGTCCAATGCCTGCACTTACCTGATCCTAAGGATAGACTACTTCTGATTGTAATGAATATTATATAGCGATAATTCATGTTCCAGATGCTTCATATAACAGCATTGCATTGCTTCCTTTGAGGGACCTCCTCTTTATTAGCACCCCCTGGAAAATTTACAAGAATACAGTTGAAGAATATATACCTACATGCTAGGTGAAAACAGTTTACAAGGGTGATAATCCCTAATGGAGCAAGCGCTAATAAGTTAATTTGCTGAAGACAAAGTTGGGATTTTTCAAAGCCCCTGAGAGGTCCCGATGCCCAGTTTCTACTAAAATTAATGGAAGCTATTATCCAAATCTCCTTGACAGTTTTGAAAATCTCAGCCAAAGTCGATCTCATAATAAAGTAATGAAGTTAGCAATATCTCTTAATTTTCTCTGTTTTCTTGTTTACTCCTTGATTCGTCCCTGTTAATATTTGTTTAGGTGCCTCTATGCCACTGGCATTCCAGGAGTTTGAAAAGAATTCAGATCCCCATTGATAGATCATATTTAAAACCAGGCTATTAAAATACTAAAATCAGCTCAATGAGCAGGGCGGAAGTATTTCTGAAATAGGAGGCGTTTAAAGCTCTATTTCAAATAGGGCAGGTCTGGGGCCCTTCTCATGTCTCAAGGACAGCATTCCTCAGGCTCAGTGCTATGGAGGTGTAGATCTGAATGAAACTCTCAGGTCTCAGGGTCCTAGGACTTCTGATAATAGAAAGCGAAGCAGTACAAACCAGGAAGGGGCCAAAACTCTTGAAGGTGTTTACCATTCAGTACCTAACCCAGTGCGGACAGGTTTGTCCAAAGCAGTACTTCCATTAAAGTTGAGAAGAGTGCTGAGAGCAACTCTATGGCAGGATCAGGCATAATTATAAGCCGCTCAGTTAGTAACTAAACTACAACAAGCTGGGCTACAGAAAGCTAGACCAGCAGGGACCTGACAGTCATCACTTTTCCAATGGCTCCTGTTGAACCGTCTTTTGGGATAACTTAGGAAACATTTTCCTTAAGATGTTTCTCTCCCTATGGGCTATTTTTATGAAAAAGTGTAGCTTCTTCCTTACATGCTAAGAGTGGGTCAGCCCTTGGCATTAGATTTACATGACCAGACCTGATTGCCTATGCAGTACTGGGAATGAACATGGAATACTACACAGAGGGGAACTGGCTCCTCAGAATGCCATGGCTGACCTATCATTAGACATGCAGAGCTGCCAGGAAGCAGCCAACAAATCATGAGCAGCAGTAGCTCCTCTCAGAGTATGTGCAGTCCACTGAAACCACCAGGGACAAATTTGCCCTTTGGGGAGGGAGAATGGATATGTGGGAGCTGCAAAACTCATTTTTAGTTTTAACAAGCATTTTAAAAAGTTCTGACAAGAAAGAGAATGTAGAGTCTTCCCCCCAGAGACGGAAGTGATGGGCACCATATACGCACTGGTTATAGGTAAAACTAAAAAAATGAACTTTCATGTTATTCTTGTGAACTACTTCATATAATCAGTATTTATGTCTGCAATCATTGGGCCAAGTTTGTCTGGCAATGGGAGCTCTGCTTAAGAGGACAGCAGAATTTGGCTCTTAGAGATGGAATTCATGTATCTGCAGACAGAAGGATTTGAAATCAGTATGTATCTGTGTTTCATGTTTGTGTACCGGGTTTTTCCTTAATAACATAATGGGGAGGCTTTAGCGCATCCACACCAGAACTTCTTTCAGTTTTCCTACATCCGACCAACTTGGGACATTGCTAGAAGATGATTTTCTTGTGAAATTTCTGTCTTGTAATACAAATCATATCTAATGTGTAGTATCGCATGAAAACACCTAATCTTAATTTTGGGCTGGTATTCTTTTTTACTGTGCTACTAGGAGCAGTTAGCAGGATGTTCTTTCAATAGTGCTCTAGAGAGTTTTATTGGTTCGTTTCCTTTTCTAAACCTGGTCTGATGTTGTCAGCATTGCCCTGCAGTTCTTCAGAAAAATGTGCATACAGCGTACCAGGATTTTTTTTTTCCCTCAGAGAGAGATCTGATTATCTTTTAATTTCCTTATACAGTCAATATTCAGAGATAATGAAAGACTTGCTGCCTGTATTAGCTTAACAATTGAACTATTTAAGGAAAGGTGGAGGAAGCAGGAGGAAGTGCTTACTGTAGCTACTATGTTCTATTGCTTCATCTCTGTTATCGGGGCGGCTCTAGCCATTTCGTCGCCCCAAGTACGGCGGCACGGGGGGCGCTCTGCTGGTCGCCGGTCCCGCGGCTCCGGTGGACCTCCTGCAGGCACGTCTGCGGGAGGTCCACCGGAGCCGCCTGCCGCCCTCCCAGCGACCGGCAGAGCGCCCTCCGCGGCATGCCGCCCCAAGCACGCACTTGGCGTGCTGGGGTCTGGAGCTGCCCCTGTCTGTTATCTCTTCTCTTGGGTTTATAATGCTGTAATTCATTGCCTATGTAAGGGAATAATTGGACATGTCAGCTCTTACATATACCTTCACTTACAGTGCAGGGGTAGAGCATGCTTGCCTTTGCATGGCCATTTGAGGCCTCTCTGCATGGCCCATGTGAGGATTGCCCAGAATCTCAGCCTCTGCATTTGGGAAACAAACTACCGCTGTTTGTAAGTAGGGCTGCCCTCCCCACCCTTCCTCACACACATCCTTAGAAGTAACTGCTCAGACCCTATCTCCAAACCATTCCCTAGGAGCAGGCTCCCAGAACTGGCCAGTCACACAGGAGGAGGAGAGGAGAGTACACTCTACCTTTTAAATGGGTGTAGTAAGTTATTCTCCCCCTCAGCACAATGGAGACATCCATTCAGCAAAGCTCACACGACTCCTGATGCTGCCTCTGGAGTGGTCTGCCTCAAGGGTTTTCAGGACAAATTATTTGGTGGCCTCAGAGTGCAGGCACCAACTCTTGCTGGTAGCTGCTTTTACATTTTTTCCTAAAATACTTAATTAGCTTTAGGAAAAACAAATAAATATGCACACAGACACATCCAAATCATATTAATTTATTGCTAACTAGTAAGACTGTTGAGAAAAGTAATATTAACAAACATACAAGTATCACTTTTCACAGCAGACTTACTCAGCTCCAGCAAGCCTGGGGACAAATTAAGCCCTGGATGGGTGGTCAGGGGAGGGAGTGGGGGGCTGGAGCCTGAAGCCCCATGGACGGGGGATGGGCCCTGAAGCCACACGGAAGGAGCCTGGTGCTGGAGCCAAAAACCCCACGGCCAGAGCCTGCCACCCCAGGGATGAAGCCCAAAGCCTGAGCCCCACCGCCCCGGGGAAGGTGGGGTACTCCCCGGCTGCCTGCTCCTCCAGTTGTGCCACAGGTGTCTCCAGAGGGGGGCAGGGCCCAACCCTTGCTGGCAGCCCCAGCAAAAAACACCAAGGCAGCGCATCCAGGAGCAACAGGGAGGGGAGGGGCCGCTGCTTTGCTCCCCCCAGCCCAGAAGCAATGGTGGCCACATTTGATAAAAGTTGCTCTACGCCATTCTTCACAACAGACTGTACCTAATCGGATTAGTGACTAACGTAGCACTTTGAGCTTTAATTAGACTGGGGCCTTGTCTACACTACAGGACTATTTCGAATCTACTTAATTCGAATTTGTGGATTCGACCTTATGAAGTCGAATTTGTGTATCCATACTAAATACACTAATTCGAACTTCTGAGTCCACATTCACGGGGCCGGCGTCGACTTTCGAAGCGGTGCACTGTGGGAAGCTATCCCACAGTTCCCGCAGTCCCCGCTGCCCATTTGAATTCTGGGATTTCCCCCCAATGCATGCTGGGGGAAAAAATGTGTCGAGGGTGGTTTTGGGTAACTGTCGTCATTGAACCGTCAATCACGCCCTCACTCCCTCCCTCCCTGAAAGCGCCTGCGGGCAATCTATTCGTGCACTTTTCTGGTCAGTGACAGCGTGGACGCCACAGCACTGCAAGCATGGAGCCCGCTGCGATCCTCGCCGTTTTCTCCTCCTCGCACTTTATCGTCCACCTCTTTCACATTCAGCTGCTGAGAAATTGGGCTACTTTTCAATGGTTCTGCAAGCACTGGGGGACCATAGGGGCCTTTTTACCAACATGAACGTCGTATGGCCGGGCAAGGTTCCTGATGCGTGTGTTCTCAGGAACTGTGGGCTGCTCAGACGCCTGCTGGAAGGTAGTTTCTTCCCGTACCACGAAATAACTGTTGTGGATGTGCATTTGCCTATAGTGATCCTCGGTGACCCAGCCTGCCCGCTAATGCACTTGCTCATGAAGCCCTATACAGGCGCCTGGGACAGCGACAAGGAACTCTTTAAATACCAGCGAGCAGCGAGCAGCGTGACCTGTGACTGTTCAGTTTCTTTACAGAGAAGCTGAACCTGCCCCTGTTTCTTTACCCAGTTACTGTTGACTCTCCTCTTCGGTTAAATACCCCGTTCTCCCCGTTTCCTCCACTTCCAAGACACGTGTAAAAATAAAATACATGTCACACTGTTACTGAGGAGAGGTTTCTTTATTCATGACTTTTCGTTAAAGGGTCGAAACTGGAACGCAGACTGCGGTGGGTAGGGTGTGCGCTGATGTAAAGACCGCCTCTAAACTCAAGGAATGACAGGCTCCTGCTCCTACAGCGGTCCGCATTGCCGGACTGCTTGTTTCAACGGAGCCTGCCATCCCTCCTTTTTGGGATTCTGTGTGCGGGGGGCTATGTGGCCTTGTGGCGGAGGAGGACGGATACAGATTCCTCTGCTGCGTGACTCAGCGGTCCACAACAAGGACCGCTGTATAAGATCTGTACCCGACCTCCCCCGCTAAAAAGTCACATCCCCACCGCCCACACAGAACCTGGAAACCACCTCCCATACTGACCACGGTGCCTGCTGACTGCACTGTGTGTGTTACCCGCTGCTGATCCGGCCCCCGTGTCTGTACCCTGCGAAAGGTGCCTGTCCTATGCAATTAGCAACGCACTTCCCCACGCACCCCATTCAAACACAGTCTTCAGTGAGGAAACATGACGGAAACAGTACTTAACAGCAAAGTATTTTTATTACTTAAG
Organism: Mauremys mutica; assembly: GCF_020497125.1. Classification (NCBI taxonomy): domain Eukaryota; kingdom Metazoa; phylum Chordata; order Testudines; family Geoemydidae; genus Mauremys; species Mauremys mutica. The sequence goes on from NC_059078.1 coordinate 40,578,031, forward strand.
TACACAGTTATGGGATGGGACTGGGATTGGGACTTGTTTGAGTCCGGAAGGGAAGGACTTATGCAAACGTAGGGTATGAGAGCTTTTGGTTACTTGAGCACTCTGCTGGGGTGCAGTGACAGTATTCACGGCCCAGGGCGGGCATCCTCCTGGTTATTTAGGGTGAGGGGGGTATGTGACTTTGTGGCGGGGGAGGGCGGTTGCAGAGATACTGCCGGGGGCTCTGTCCTGCAGCGGTCCTGCAGAACATACACAAGTCGCCGGAGCGTGTCCGTTTGCTCCCTCAGTAGTACAAGCATTGCTTGAGTCGCCTGCTTGTGTTCCTCACGCCACCTCTCCTCCCATTCGCTGTGTGAGCGCTGGTACAGAGAGACTTTCTCCCTCCACTGCCTCTGCTGGTCCACCTCGGCTAGGTAGCAGCCCACACATTCATCGAAAATCGTGTCCCTTGTCTTTTTCTTTCGCCGCCTAATCTTCGCCAGCCTCTGCGAGGTGGATGCTGTGGAAGGTCTGGAGACAGTGGAAGCTGTGAGATGGGAAACAGTTAGTTAATTCCTTGCAATGATACTTTTTTGCGAACAATTAACTGAGTCTAGGCTGTCTCTGTGAATTTTTGTTGAGACCCCTGTGCCTGCTGTTGCACAAATCATTTGCGCGGTGGATTCTGGGTAAATGTCGCCAGTCATTCCTTCCTCCGGGAAAGCAAGGGCAGACAATCATTTCGATCACGTTTTCCATGAAATGCCCTGGCACACGCCATAGCGTGGCAACAATGGACCCTATTTTGCCTTTTGTGTATGTCACCGTATGTGTACTGTATGCCGCTGACAGAGGCGGACCAGCAGCGCTACACAGCAGCATGCTTATGCTTTTGCATGACAGCAGCGATGGTTACCAGGCATACTGCACCGTCTACCATACCATGAACTGGTAAGAAGACGGTAATAAGATGGTCATGGTTACCTGTCCTTTTGCACTGCGCCATTTGGTGCTGTCATAAGTGCCCCTGGTCGATCAGCCAGGGGCGCAAAAGCAAAATTTGGGAATGACTCCCCGAGTCAATCCCTCCTTTTTGGGTATCTAAAAATAGAATCAGTCCTGCCTAGATTATGTGCAAGTGTACTAGAGAACCACTGTATCATACAACCAGAGACCACAGCTGCTCTCTGTCCAATCCTGCATAAATTTTGAGCTGAACGCTATTCACAGGGTGTGCTCCTGAAACAACCCCAGCTGTTCATTCCGTTCTTCCCCCAGCCTTCCTGGGTTCCAATACCATTGTCCCCCCACTTGTGTGATGAAGTAATATAGAATGCATGAATAAGACACAGGTAGTCGTTTGTGAGAAATGAGTGGAAGGAAGCCTCCAGCTGCAATGATAGTCCAGAGATGACATTAAGGGGTGTGGAGGAGGGAGCCACTCATCCCTCTGCTAGTCCAGGGGCAATTGAATCTTTTCTTTACAATGAAGGGTGGGGGCTGATGGATCTCAGCCCCCTGTTGCAATGATGAGGACGGTTACCAGCCATACTGCACCATCTACCATGAAAAATTAGCAACAGGCGGCCTTGACCGACCGGTCCCAAGCAAGTTGGTACGGTTGTCATGGTTACCAGCCCTTTTGCACTGCCCCATGTGCCAATAGGCTGATGATGAGGATGGATTTCCATCGTTTTGTACCATCAGCCATCCATAGCGTGGGGGGAGCAAGGATGTTGGTGTTGAGTGCTGCACCATCGCGTCTATCTGCAGCATTCAGTACAGATACGGTGACATGTAAAAGAGTCAACAGAGGATTGTTTTCCCTTTAACTTCTGGGGGTCGGGGGGGTGCGTAAATTGCCGAGCTATGCCCCGTCCCACCGCGGACACTGTGTTTGACCCTAGAAGCATTTGGAGATCAGCCAAGAATGCAAATGCTTTTCGGAGACAGCAGGAACTGTGGGATACCTTGCGTCCTCGTTCCCCCCTCCCTCCATGAGCGTCCATTTGATTCTTTGGCTTTCCGTTACGCTCGTCACGCAGCTGCGTGCTGAGTCTGTGCTATGCCGTCTGTCCGTTTATTTATTAAAAATACTTTGGACCAGGCGTAACGTAACATTTCTTCCCCTACTTAGATGCAGGAGTCTCCGAGCGAGATCACCGTGAGGACAGGCACTGAAGGAGATAGAGAGCGCATGCTGCGTGAAATCTAGCACGAACCACGGACCTATGCAGCCGTGCTCTGGGAGGCAGTGCTCCCTGAATACCGCATGAAAGCCTCGCGCGGAAAAGTGTGCTATCACGGAGCACCCAATAAGGCAGCTCTCCCCAGGAACCTCCTGCTGATGCTTATCGATTAACGGCAGGAGAGCTTCGTGGCGTTCTCCCAGGAGGATTTCTGTTCTATCACCATATATACAGAGACCTCCTTTTCACACACTTCAGATTGCTGTTATATTAAGAATAAAAGTTAACATGGTTAAAGCACTTACCGACTGCTCCTACCCCTGATTCAGGATCCGGGTTCCTGGCCGGGGAGGGTTGGTAGGGGATCTCCGTGACGGTGATGAAGAGATCCTGGCTGTCGGGGAAACCAGCGTTGTAAGCGCTATCGCCTGCCTCGTCCTCCACAAACCCTTCCTCATCTTCCCCGTCCGTGAACATCGTCGAGGAACTGTCCGTCGACACTGTCCCATCATCAGAGTCCATGGTCACTGGTGGGGCAGTGGTGGCAGGCTCCGTAGCGTCCGTTGGCCGCTTTGATTTTTTGGTAGCCTTGTCTGGGGTCCTTGATTTTCACGCGGCGCTGCGTTGCATGACGGCTGTATCCTCTGTCTGTATCATGGCTTTGGAGACCTTCTCGTAGGTCTTTGCATTCCGTTCGTTGGAGCGCAGCTCCGAAAGCACAGACTCCTCGCCCCACACACCGATCAGATCGAAGAGTTCCCGGTCAGTCTATGCCGGGTCCCTCTTTCTATTCAGAGATTACATGAACTCCTCTGCTGGAGAGCTCTGCATTGCTGCCGGTGCTGCGGAGCTCGCCCCGATGTGCAACCAGAACGTCAGATTCAAACCGCCCAGACAGGAAAATGAATTCAAATTTTCGCGGGTCATTTCCTGTGTGGCTGGGCAGAGAATCCAAGCTCGGGCTGCTGTCCAGAGCGTCAACAGAGTGGTGCAGTGTGGGATAGCTCCCGGAGCTACTAAGTTCGATTTCCATCCACACCTAGCCTAATTCGAACTAGCCATGTCGAATTTAGCATTACTCCACCTGCCGGGGTGGAGTACCAAATTCGAACTAAAGAGCCCTCTAGTTCGAATTAAATGGCTTCCTGGTGTGGACGGTTGAGCGGTTAGTTCGAATTAACGCTGCTAAATTCGAATTAAAGTCCTAGTGTAGACCAGGCCTGGGACAAAATTTAACTTTCACTGAATCTAATGAAACGTTTCATCACAGTTCAACTGGATGATGTTTCTGAACCCCCCTCCCCACACTTAATCCAAAAGAAACCACCCCCTTTAGGGTGGGAGAACATGTGAGCACAAAGAACATATATAACTGAGCACCATGCAGTATGACTGGGAGAAACAAGGAAAGAAGCCCAGGAAGGCCAACAAGAGAAGCAGCACTCAAGTCAGTACCAACATAAGAGGGTAAAGCATAGCCTCCGGCCAAGCTAGAATCAGAGCGCCTTAGCCATATCGTTATCACACAAAGAAGTGAAGTAGCACAACAGTCAGAGCAGCACCTTTATTATCTCTTTAGCGCCTGATCCTGAGAGACGCTGAGTACTCACAAATCCCATTGAAATCAACAGGATTTGAGGGTGCCCAGCACCTTTCAGGACTGAGCTGTTAGCATGGCAGGTAATCGCAGCTACAGCACGAATCAGCAGCAGTGCCCAAAATGACAACCCTGTTGCAGGAGCCATACCAGCCACGGAATAATGAAGCACGCCAGGGCCCCTTACACCTTCCAAGAAAAGAGCAATTCCTAACAGCAGTGTAATATATATGGTCCTATGCAATGTTGGGTGAACAACAAGGGAAAGTCAGGTGACAGTCTCACAGCTTTAGCACCCAGGAAGACAAACTGAATGCCCACCCTCTTGACAGTCTAGTCACATTGGAAAAAATTGTAAACACAATGGAATTGGAAAAAAAAACCCCGACCAATCAGAGTATAGAAAAGTTATGTGCTGAAGTTAGGGTGACCAGACAGCAAAGGTGAAAAATCGGGACAGGGGTGGGGGGTAATAGGAGCCTATATAAGAAAAAGACCCCAAAATCAGGACTGTCCCTATAAAATCGGGGCATCTGGTCACCCTAGTTGAGGTGAGCCATCAGGCCTTGGGCAGCAGCACAGTAACAAAGTGAAAACCAACAAAGGTATCAGTTTGGGTCCCTTCCAGTGCACAATTAGATGCTGAATAAGTAGGTATTTCGGTCTCTTTGAAGGCTTGAGCTATCAGACTCCAGGAAAAAAATAAAATGACCGATGAATTTTCTATAATCTTTAGTCACAAAATCATAATCAAACATACAAATGGACTGAGCTGAAAAAAAGGCCTGTAACAGCCTCCACTTTGCCAGTGGAAGCCTGCAGCTGACAGATGAGATGATGAGACACAAAGCCTCATTCCCATTCTAAATTTTATCTATTAAAGAAATTTGGGTTGCATTTCTTTCATGCATAGCAACGTGCAACAATAGAACCACATGGTCTAGTGTCCTTACAATAACCAATGCTGGGTACTTTGGAGGAAAGGGCAAAATCCCCATAAATGAAACCAATAGTGCAGTAATGTATCTGACCCCAGCTGATGATTAGTCTAACTTTTAAACTTCATTGATAGCCCTTTTAATTTTTATCCTGTTTTCTGTGTTCACTAATTATAAATCCTTATTTGAAAGCATTTGTCTCCATAATATCCAGTGGCTGTAAGGATTTCCCACACTAAGGCCTCTGCCATATCTACTTTTTTTCTTCCTTCCAAACTGAAAAGTCCTAGTCTGTTTAATCTCTCCCCGTATGGGAGCTAACATGTCTCTCTAATCATTTGGGTACTTTTTTTCTGGACCTCCCCAATTTTTGCTAATGAAGTGGCCTAAATACAATGCAGTACTCCAAATACATGGGTTGATTTATATAACAAAATTAAATATTTTCCATCCCCTTCTTAATATTGCCTACCATCTACTGTGTTTCTTTGACCACTACTGCACGTTTTGTAAACATCTTCACTGAGTTATCCACAACAACTTTTTCCAGAGTTGACAGCAAATTCAGACTGCCCTTAGCCTAGTGTGCATTCATCATGCTCCTCCTGTTTAAGAATGACCCTTTGGCGCAAAAGTTAGATTAGCCAGTATTTGGTTCAGGAAAATGACTGACAAAAGGAAAGCATTTGCTGAAGGTTCCATTTTCCTCACGCATTTCCTTTAACGAGACTCTTGTGGTATGTGTGTTAAGAACTTGATCCAAAGCCTTTCCATTGATCCAAAATCACCACCATTACTAGAGTTGGTTGGAGACACATCAACAGAACAATTTTCTGCTGGAATACGCAGTTCAGTTGAAATCAAAATGCTTTGAGAAGTAATTTTTAAATTTTGTTTTGGAAGAAGAGTGAGGGAAAACATTCAGTCAATGCTGAAGTGTCCCATTTGCCACATTCAGAACAAAACATTTCCATTTTTAAATGACTTTTCATTTTGAATTTTTAAATTTTTGTTATGTTTTCTAATGCAAAATACAAGAAGTCAGAACTGAAAGAAAATATTTCAATTAACCTGAAACAGAGTTTATATATATATATATATATATATATACACCTTTGTGGAGAATTTTGAATTTTTTGGTTTTTGCTCAGACTGAGAATAAAGCCAAACGTCAGTAGTCACGTGAGCCTTTGTGGAACAGAACTTCCATCCTCTGCACAGCTCTAATCATTCCCTTCTCTCTCAATGGGAGAGTCTCCTGTCACTGTCTCTTAGGGCATGTCTGCACTTGCAATTTAAAGCAGAAAAAGTCCCTTTTTTGTGCAAAGACCATGTGAGTGTCTATACTTGCCAATGACTTTTTGCAGTGAAACTCAGTAGTTTCACTGCAAAAAGAAAACCACCTCCATGAGAGGTGTATAGCTCTTACCGGTGATGCTTTTGCAGTAATGTGCAAGCAAACACACGTTCTTTCTGTTTACAGAGCTTTTAGCATCCGCAGGATATCCCACAGTGCCTAGGTGACCACTCTGGCCAGCAGCTCTGATGCCAGGTAGACAGACCTCCACCCCTTCCCCTGTAAAGCCCCGGGAACTTTGAAACTCCCCTTCCTGTTTTCTTGGCAAGTGCTCACTTATCATCTGGCCAGGTGACAATGCCTGCTCCCCTGGATCAATGCTGAGCTACTGGAGCTGATCAGTGTTTGGGGAGAGGAGGCTGTTCAGGAACCCAGGATGCTCCACAATCATCTCCCTTCCCACAAGACCTATCGTCAAAATGGAGAGAACTGCACTGTAGGATAGGTGCCCTCAGTAACATGGAAGTGCTGCAAATGTAAACATACTCTGATGCCTGTGGAAGTAAGTGAGTACACACATCAGAGCTTTTCTTTCACTGGTTCACTATCACCATTGAAATGACAGTGCAAAAATTCTGCAAGTACACTCCTGCGGTAAGTCGACCTGCGCTATGCAACTCCAACTATGTGACTAACGTAGCTGGAGTCGATGTACCTTAGGTCGAGTTACTGTGGGGTCTACACCATGGGGGGTCGATGGGAGAAACTCTCCCGTCGACTTACCTTACTCTTTTCGTTGGGGGTAGAGTAGAAAGGTAAACTGGAGAGAAATCTGTTGTCGATTTGGCGGGTCTTCACTAGACCCACTAAATCGACTGCCGGTGGATCAATCTCATAGCGTCCATCCCGGCTGTAATGTAGATGTAGCCTTAGACTTAAACGCCTTTAAACATACCCCTCTGCTGAACACTGTGATGGAATACACAAGCCAGGGCCAAGCTGAAGGTGAATAACACTGGTTCTACTAATGGGAGGAGGAGGCAGTGACCAAAGTGGCACTTTGGGAGCAATAATCCTCACCAGTCTGCATGGCAGGACCCATGCAGGGAGATCAGAATGACCTCGGAGAGACACACTCTACAGATGAAAAAGAAACATTAAGCCTTGAATTCTGACATTACCAACATCTCTGTTAACAATTTTTGACACGATGAACCCGATTAATCTCTGCTGTAACTCCACGAAAGTCAATGGAGACCCACCAAGTATCCATTTGGCCTCTTTGTGCTTTGAAGATATTGATAGACAGCAGGAAGATAAAAGAAGTCATAAGTAGATGAAAGGAAAGGATGCCTAACAGGCCTGTTTGTTTCTTGTTTAGTTCAGTAACACTTATTTGAACTTACCACTCAAAGAAAGAGAGAGAAGAGGGTGGTTGTAATGCTGAGCTGTCCTGCAGTAGTGGATGCTGTGTTTGAAATGGTACTGGTAAGTGAGGGGATGTTTACACTGTAGCAGGATGCTGTTTATACCATGGCAGGATGGTGGGGGTGCTGTTTTTATAGTAGCAGGATGCTGCCTTTGTAGCGGTGTGACACTCTTGGTAACAGGCGCGTGCTGAGAGTTGGCACCAGCTGAGACATCCCAGCTGCCAAGAGGTTTTGTTGTTGTTCTGATTCTTTGCAGTGCGGCACGGAGGGAGAAGTCCTAACCTTTTGTTCTGGTGACATATCTTGCATTTCATGTTGTTTTGTTTTATGTTTAACAAATTGCTGGCATCTGGAGTCACAGCAGTCCTTGTCCCAGGAGTGATATTTCCATCAGTGCTCCTCTTTCTTTTTGCACAATAATACAAGATCCAACTTCTCCATCCCTAAATGCTGTGTCTTCCACTCATAAACTGTGATTACTTTATGTCCTAGCCAGTCCTCTGCTTCTTTAATTTATGTTGCCATATGTGTGATATATAGAGCAGTTATTCTACTAGGGTTCTATTACTTCAGAGGCTTTGTTTCAGTTTTGTTTTCAAAAGTACATGACCGGAGAGTTCAAAAGCACAGAAGGAAGACATCCACTTTGCCCATGTTGAGTCATTATATTCCACATAGAACTCACCAAGCTTGAGCCATTCTGTACTATTCACTATATCAAAACATATGATGGCCTTTTCTAGGTACTCATCAGTACAGTAACCTCTGTGAGCTATGAAAATATTATCCATATTGAACAGATGGGGGGAAACTGAGGAAAAGAGTGATTAAGAGACATGCCCAAGGTCAGTCAGAAATTCTGTGGCAGAGGTAGGAATTGAATATAAGTTTCCCGAGTCCCAGTTCAGTGTCTTACTCACAAGACCATCAATCTGTCCCCACTAGCATCAGCTCACACTGAGTTCTTTTACTTGATCCACTATGACATTCAAGGCAGAATCATCACTTAGTAATAAGAGCCCACTAACACCTAGCTATGTACTCATCCTCTTTATTTTCTCATCTATCTGGCTCAAAACCTTCACACAGCAAAACTGCCCATATAATTCATTTCAAAATAATGAGCTCCTCCGGTCAGATAGAGAGATGCATGTGTATTTTCAGAATGTAATTAACATTTTTAGTATCATGGAATTAGATTTAAAAAGACAGAAAACTATTTATTACATTTACATTGTTTAGAGCCAGAGAGTTGGCTGCAAACACTAAGTGCTGGGCACAGCTGGGAAGGGAGAACAAGGAAACCTCTTTGTCTCCCCACTCCCAGAACCCTTTTTATGCAAAACTGGCCTTGGCAAAGTATAGCACGGCCTTAGTCATGCATCCGACGAAGTGAAAGCTCATGCTCCAATACGTTAGTCTATAAGGTGCCACAGGACTCTTTGCTGCTTTTACAGATCCAGACTAACATGGCTACCCCTCTGATACCTGGCCTTAGTGGCGCTGTAAATTATGCTGGCTGATAAGACCCACAGTGGCTGTTCTGGTAGTCAGAGATTGCCCTGGCTATTCCCCCTTTCTCCCATCCATGCTGGAGGTAAGGAGGAGGCGGTGTAGGAGCTTCTTTGGTGACCATGTGCCACTGGAGACTCCCCTTAACAGGTAGCATCCTCCACTGGCCAGACCTTCTGGGCTCAAGTGTTCTTTGTGCCAATAGACCTGCCCATTGCAGACAAAACAGACCTGAGACCCAGGCCAAAAACCACCAGAAAGTGAATTTATCCTTCTCCTGACACCTATTGTACCTAGTCCCAAAGAGTGTCAAAGCACTGGGGCTGATTCAAAACAGAGCAAAATAATGATTTTTAATTTCACTGAGAATATGTAAAATACAGGCCCTTTGGGCTAAATTCTCCTTGTAGCTGACCTGGTGCAATGGAGAGAAGGATTTGGCCCTTAGTATGAAGGGAAGGTATTAGTTCTGCTCATTAATTCCTCTGGAAAGAAGAACTCATCAGACCTTTCACATTGACAAACTTTCTGCCTTTAGCAGTTAGAGCTGGGTTTTAATAAGAAAATCCAGCACTTTGCTTTTTCTTCATTTTAATAGCAGGTATTAATTTCAGCTTGAGGGATTGGGCTGTATGTGCAGTATTTACAGTGCATAGTAAATTGAATCAGTTCTAAATATGAGACAAAGGTGGAGCTTAGCTACTACTGTCCCCAGTTTGGTACTGGTCAAAGAGACAGCTAATCCAGGCGGCTCCAACCAATGGAACATTTCCCAGTTTACTGAGAGATCAGGCAGCACCACACCTAGATCCCATCAGTTGCATTTACAGGTATGATCTCCTAAAGGCACCATCCACTACAAATATTTCCAAACCCCAAACTGTTCATCAAAGAGATTAGGCCACAGGACTCTGCTGCTTCTTACTCCATTTCCCTCCCATTTACATTTCACCTATAATTCTGGATCAGCTCTTCCACTCGGCACCTGTCACTCTCAGGGATAGAATTAGAGCTGTGCGAATAATGGATTTTTCACTTCACTAGCAATTCCAAATAAGAAATAAATAGAATTCATTTCAGGTCAACTCACAACCTAAATTTTCAAAAATTTTAGTGAGTCAAAAAGTTAAAAAAAAAATTGTTCAGCAAAATGTTGTTTCTTTTTACGTTTTCTAAAAAAAAATAAAATTAGAGGTAATTTCAAAACAAAGGCCATTTTGAATCAAAAAGCTGAATTTTTTTTTTGAAATGTTGAAATGAAATATTTTGACTTCCCCCAAACCCCGACCTCCTCATAACTGGAACAATTTCCCAAAAATGACACAAATTTGCAAAATGTTTTGAGGGATCCAAATCTGCATTTTTCATTAAAAATAAAAGGTTTGGTCGTAAAATTTTGCCTAGCACAATTTACTGGCAGAAATGCTTGCAAAGTGAATTGTAGGGAAAAAAACACCACCACGTTTCTACAGCTTTGTGAAAACATGGAATATTTGGCATATTCATCACAAACTATATACTGGATTCCTCAAAAATTAAAGTTTTTTTTTAAAGTGAAAAACTGCCATGTTACCATGAAAAAGCTGCTGTGTCTTGATAATGACAATCCACCTTGAGGCAAATTCAGAGGAGTTCACTATTTTGTCCATGGTTTCGCTGTCATCCTGGATGAAGTTAATAAATGCTAACAAAAGTTTGCAAAGCAAAAACTATTGGTTTTGCAAAGCACTAGTGAAATATGATCTCTCCATTCCCCCATCCTTCAAAATGAGATTCAGTTGAGTGAAAAGCTCCCCATTGCATTATGATAGCTAAACAGCTCCAATTGCATCAGGTCTATTCAATGATTCACATACATGCTACTCAAAAAATGGCAGACACAGAAATTAACCCCTTTCCCTCCAAAACAAACAAAAAAATGGAAAATGCACCAGGGCCAAAAGGGCAAATTTTCAAACATGGTTTGTTTATGTGACCGTTTTTGTGCACTCATTTTGGCATCAATCTGTTCACAAAACATGGTCACACATTTGTGCAAAATAGATGTGCGTCCACAAACAGTTTTGTTTACAGAAACACAAACCAGGGCTGCAACTGTGGCCATAACTTTATCAAGCAAGTCTTCATACAGAATTTCACCAAACTGGGTCTTTATCATTCGTAACTGTTTTTTAAATTGCATCTTATAATGAATGCCTTGGGTTTGGGGTAGCAAGTCCTTTCTGGTTTCATCGGCTTATGAATGACAAGCATTTTTGCCAGAATACTGAAATAGTGACAGATGGCAAGTAAATGAGGGATAAACTAACCTGCTAAATAATATGACATGAAATTTAGCGATTAAATTCCCATCTGGAATGCCTTTACACTTAGCTAGTCTTCGGGGAGTTGGGTCTGACTTTACACAATGTGCTGCACATTTCGGAGTCTGTAATGTGATTTAAAGCACTTGGCAATGGACTAAGACACACATGACTGCTCGCCTGATATTAGAACCTCAGGGATCACATAAGGTAGCAATTACATATCCTCACAGGGTGCTCATTGCTGTTGGGTTTTAGGCACTATTACTGCAGGAAGCTGAACAGCCATGATGCCTAAAAGATGTCTCCTGAAGAATATCAATACTAGTATTATTCTTCCACCCTGATTCCAGCATTTCGTGGAGTTTCACATCTTGATTACATTTTCATTTTCTGTAGGTGATTTAAATCTATTTTATGACCATCTTATAACTGCACAAGTTCTAGTTTGTTTTCTCATAAATCTGTAGTACAACATATGAATGCTAATAAACCTAACAGACACAAAGATTGACATATGCACTGTGTTTTATAGCTTATAAGAAGGTCAACATCGAGTGCTGTTTATTTCAAGGAGAAGCAGCATTCTCTAGTGCAGTGGTTCCCAAACTTAACCTGTGAACCCCTTTCACTAAAATGTCAAGTCTCACGAACCCCCGCCTAAAAATGAATATTTCCAGGGATTTTCTCGTTTGCCTGAGTATAAATTATAAAAGCAGTGATCTTAGAAATATAAAATTTGTTTTTATGACATGCTTATTACATACTATTTATTAAGTGTCCCTGGCCTCTGTTTGCCAGAAGCTGGGAATGAGCGACAGGGGATGGATCACTTGATGATTACCTGTTCTGTTCATTCCCTCTGGGTAACCTGGCACTGGCCACTGTCGGAAGACAGGATACTGGGCTAGATGGCCCCTTGGTCTGACCCAGTAGGGCCATTCTTATGTTCTTACTTATCATTACAGTATATTTCTATTACATTATGAAAATGGCAACACTCTTCCAAGATCTCACTTTCGTAGCTTGTATCACTTTGAATAAGCCTGTTATAAGACAAGGCTCCTATGTTTCATCAAGGAGCATCAGATGTGAAACAGCATGAAGGTATTTAAGAAGCCAACTCAAAGAGTTCCTCCTACACAAGCATTCAGGTCTTGAGCAGTCCAGACAAACGACGCACGTTACAACAAAGCTTAAACTTGTTCGTCATAATAATTTTAAAAATACTAGCTGCCTATTTAATTTTAAAAACAGCAAACAATATCCACTTCCCTTTCCATTTCTTATAAGGAGTCTTGAAGTTTAAATCTCCTCACTGTAATAGATCTGCTTGCTTTGATCTGCTTAGCTCTTGTAAGTCCAGGGGCTCCAGGCCGCTAGCCCCGTGCTGCCCGGGGTCCCTAGGGACAGCTCTGTCCACCATTAGGGAATTCCCCCCCCAAGAATCCCCTGTAACATTTTGTGAACCCCCAGGAGTTCTCAAACCCCAGTTTGGGAACCACCGCTCTAATGGTTAGGGCAGGTAACTGGATTCCTAGTTAGATTCCTTTCCTGACTCTGCCACAGAGTAACTCTATGACTGCAGACATGTCACTTGATCTCTCTGTGCCTCCATTCCCCACCTCTAAAATGGCATTTATAAAACCCAGTTTTGTAAAGCATCATGTATATGCAAGACTATAACCATTGCACGTATTCTGGCCAAAACAAATAACATACGTCGTTTCCTAAACCAAACAACATTGGCCAGCTTCCTTGTGCAGCCATGCAGCAAGCACTCAGCTGACAGAAAAAGCAGAGTCTGTCAGGAAGCAGTTGAAATGGCAGCCAAGGTAAATGGAGTGATATAGCAAAAGTCAGACATTGTAGGGCGCTCCTAAACTGGAATCCTGGTTTAAAAGTTTGTACCTTAAAGCAACATATTGCTATTCATTAATGGGTTTGGACTTTGCCAGTATCATCATATATTAGAAAGCCTCTATAGACTTCTTCATCTGTATCCACATCCTAATATGTGTGCTGCTTCAACCCATCAGTTAAAGATTCTTGCCACTTAAGATGGAACATTATTTTGGCCCAGGACTTCTAGGAGCATTCATTTTTGTAGTCTATGCAGTGGTGGGAAAGAGTACAAAGCATGTAGGGGCATTGATTCAGAACCACTTTAAAGAGGTTTGTGTGGTTGACTGTGCTCCTTTTCTTATGGTCCAGTGCTGCAGGCAAAACTTCTGTTGAAGCCTGGTGGAGAGTCGCAAGGAGCTACTGACACACAAAAAGTTTGGCAGGAGAAGGGCGGGAGTTGGAGCACATAGCTGAATGTACCCAAGTCTTGGGAGCGGTTAGGATTTGTATCAAGGGATGAACGGAGATTCAAGCTAGTTTTATTTTTCAGGCTGCTCTGCCATATCTAGTAAATATAGTAATAATAGAACAAGATATACACAAATCAGCCATGATTAAGGTGGCCTGAAAATCTTCTTACAAAATTCCCATGTTAGCAACATGTACTGAATATACCCAATAGCCAGGATAAGAGGGGTCACTCAATACTCCAGTCAATGGCTCGGGCCCCAGTCTGGTTTCTTTGCATTAAACGTGAAAGGAACAGCCAACAGTGCTCGTGCTGGAAAACTGGATCAGGCTTATAGACTGGCTCAAAGACCAGTAAAGTCAATAGACTTTTATAGATCAGACAATAGGGCCCTGATCTATCAATCAAATGAAACCACTACTCATGGTAGCAAAGTTAAGCATGTGCATAAGTGTTTGCAGGATGAGGGTCTATGGGATGGACACAGTTTGAGCACAGGACTAGGAGCCAGGAACTCCTGAGTTTCTAAATCCAGCACTTACATGGTCCCCCATCTGTGCCTCACTTTCCTCATTTGCACAACGATGTTAACATAATCTAATATACATCAGCAGGGCTTTGTGAAGACTGAGCTCATGAGGCCTCTAACACACAGTGTGCATTAGGAGTAAGTCCATTGAAATCAGTGGAGTTAAACAAGTATGCGTGTGCAGGCAAGAAGAGAAACACTCCCTGTGCTTTTAAAGCAAGTACAAAATATTCTTATATTTACGGTATTACCCTGCAATTGCTAATTACTGTTGCTACTGTTGAGGGGAAGGATGATTTGTTTTAGAGAATTTCAAAGTTCTAAATATTGTTTATGTCAACATTTGATTGCTCAGCTCCTTCACATTCTTATAAACTGGTATGGTTCTTCTGATGGGAATGTTATGTAGCCATTGTGTTTAGATCCCCGAATATTTTCATTAACCAATGACACCAGCTTTTCCACAAGCACTTTACTTGTTATAGGGCCACACCATTTAGAGTATGATCTTGGTATGTTTTATTTAACACACCTGGTGTCTTACTAATGCTTAGCTTAGCCAGCTGTCCTTGCAACTAAAAGGTTGAAAAAGCAAACAATACATACTATAGACTGAAATCCAATGAAGAAAAGTGTGTTTTCCACTTCCATCACACCGTAAATTGTGTTTATTTTCCAGGGTGTAAATTTACGTAGTGCTAAAAAATGGTTGCTTTTTATATTGACATAATTGGTTCAGAAGAATCAAAATTTTTGTTAAACATCAGCTCAAATACAACTGTTAGGAAAGGTATTGTAGGATCCTATTATAAGTCAAGAAAATGCTTTAGAAATAATTTATTTTCTAAATATAATTGGCTTAATATTAGTTCATATTTCATATCCAAAATGTTACATGATCAGTCATTACAGATGAGTGCATTATCTTAAATAGGATCTCTTGTCTTGCACCACTGAACCATGTGTTTCCAATGTGGCCTTGTATACAGTTAGATACATTAGCATAGACACATGCACCTTATCTAGAAACTCTTGACAAGATGTAGAATTATCTCAATTGTTATTAATAATATTGAGGGGCTGACAAATGGTGAGCAGCTCCAACAAGATAACCCGGCACCTCCTCTTACACAGTAATTTTATATACAATACTGTGATCATGAAAATGAAACTCTACAGCACACTTAAGCTGGCTATTGTGTGATCACCCAGCAGAGGATTCCACTGAAGGGCTAATGGCCATTCACTTCATTACCTGCTTGTATCTCAGGTAACCCTCAAAACCAGAACACATGTCCTCCAAGTACAATCACACTGGAATATCTGTATTTGCCACAGCATGCCCAGAAGTGTCACTACCGGCAGAAAGAGCATCCAAAGGCCTGGTTCTGCAAACTATTCCTTGTGATTAGTTCTTACTCAGGTGAATACTCCCAGTCATTGGATCTACCAGCCTGATTAAAAACTACTTGTGAGAGCACCCCGTGTCAGATGTTTCCTTTAATAAGGTTAGTAATTCATAGGTTCTTCTCTGCTCAGTGCATATGCAGGGAGGGGGTGCCAAACTGCCAGCTCCCTGATTTGGGTGGCTAGTTTGCAGTAGCCTCAGCATAAGAGCAAACAGCCTAGAAGCTGATCTAACACACACCATGCCTTCTACGCACACTCTTTTCCCCTGAACACTCCCCCACCCCACAATACACTCGGCCAGGATGTAGAGGCCACTGGTCCAGGAGACAGCTCTACCGTCTTTGTTGGCTGAGAATTCCCTTGTGCCAATGGCATTCTGTGCTGACTCCTGGGGGGCAGATCTTGGCCCTCTATTTGCTTGGAGATACCTACTTTGTCAGCAGTAGTAAAGTGAAATCTAACGTTTCTTTTCCTCAAATAAATATATTTTACAAATAATTTTAGGATAATAAAGCTGCTCTGTTGAGTGAATACAGCAGACTCCTTCACATCATGGAGTTCAAATTATTGACAAATACAGTTCTGCACCGTTAGGTAATGTCTGCACAGCAAAAGCTGTGCATGGGCTGGCCTACCTAGCCACCCTGAATCCAGCTGGCACAGGTAACAATAGCAGGGAAGAGATCTCAGCACAGGCTTCGCTGTGTGGTGTACAAGCCCAGCAGAGCTTGCTAATGTGCTCAGATGCCTGTGCAGTGCTGTCTTCACTTAGGGTGACCAAAATGTCCCAATTTTATAGAGACAGTCCTGACTTTTGGGTCTTTTTCTTATATAGGCTCCTATTCCCTCCCCTCCAGCCCCGTCCCAATTTTTCACACTTGCTGTCTGGTCACCCTATCTTCACTGCTCCGGTTTCCTGAGCCAGCTGGATTCAAGCTAGCTGGGGTTGGCTAGTCCATGCACATACCCGTAGAGAGGCAGTGTCCAGTGTATTGAATACTAGACTGGAAGTCAGGAGCTATTCAGTTCTTATCCAGGCTCAACTAATTGCATCTAGCCACACAAACAAGTGTTGGATATTCAGCTTTATAACTGTAAAATAAGGATTATAATACTTTTCTCTCTCCTGCCAGAGGTGGGGTGACTGAGGAGTATGGGCCTTCATTAGTTAAATGTCCGTAGAGTGCTTCAAAGCAGCAAAAAGTGCTTCCTAAGTGTTAAGTCTTATTATTATAAATGGGGATGAATAGTTATTAATGGGCTGCTTGATTTCCTCAGTCAGCTCCACTAGCTAGTGTAACATAAGATTAATAAGCTCCCACAAAACATCCAGCCAAGTGTCCTATCCTAATTAACTCCAATATACACCTGCTGCTGCAGCAGCTTCTGCTGCTGAGTCTCAGGAAAGGGTCACACACAGTTCCTTGCTGTGGTGAATATGGCCTGCTTTGCTAATGCATCAAATAAGCCCCATTGATTCCTGTTTATTCTCAGTGGGGACATTTGGTGATTTGTGCTGTGTGTAACTGTCTAATCACTATTAAATACTTTGGGTGTCAATTGGCATGGATCCAATGACTCCAAGAGCCCTAGGCCAGTTTACAGCAGCCAAGGAGCTGGCCCTGGATCTCAGAGCCTAAAACACAAAACTTTATTCAAATGTTGTTTCTTTCAGGAGAAATTCCTCTCGTGCAGAAAGCCAGTAAATGGTCTATGCACAACTAAGGCGCTTAATTCCACCCATTATGCATTAAAAGCCTATTGTCCTCCATCTAATTTCTGACTGCTCTAAAGAAGTGAGTCAGTAGCAGGGCACTGCTTTCACCTATGTGTCCTCCAGCAAGTCACTTTGCTTGTCCGTTTCTTCCCACCCACTCCCTTTAAAATGGGAGTAGTATTGTGACTATTGCACAGAGGGGTCGAGAGGGTTAATCAGTTAATACTTTATAGAGCATGGTGAGATTCCCCAAATGAAAGTGGGGTTATTTGTATTATAATTAGCAGCATATGCTCCATTGGGAACCAAAGAGTTGATTGGCTGGTGCCTCACTGTGGTGAAAAAGCAAATTGCCACTTTGTAACTGTTTATGGGCTGGTGCCTTCTGTTTGCTCCTTCAGTGGCTTTCAGAAGTTCCATTAAAATGAAACAAGCCACATTTCCATTTAAATCCCTATTTTACCACACAAGTTCAACAAGGAAAATAACTACGTCAATTGACAATAAGCAGAGATTTAATTGTTGTGAGCACTGATTTTTTAATAGATATACATGGCCTTCCATTTGCTGTTTAGGTGACAGGACTGTGGAATTCAAGCTGACCTACTAAATGTAAGTGAAAACAGAATATTAACACTTTCATAGAATTCTAACACTTTTGCCCAATGACTTGCAGCCTGATACCTTACTTGATTAGCTGAAAATTTCAGGACAATTTTCTTTTTTCTTTTTTTTTAAGGAGAGAGACAATCGTTCTCTCTGTTTAAATCAAAATTGGATGTTTTTTCTAAAAGATATGCTCTAGGAATTATGTTGGGGAAGTTCTATAGCCTGCGTAATGCAGCAGATCAGACTTCTGGCCTTAGAATTTATGGGTGTCATTGTTATCTTGGTTATAAATTTATAAGTGGGAAAAAGTGCCATGGAACTCATATAACTTGCTTATTTGTAAGCAGATGCCCATCCAGCATTCAGCATATTGTACACAAAGAAGAATAAAAGAGACAGATCATCATCAAGAGGACTCAGAAAAATGGATTTTGCCACTTGCAGAGAACCCATGACTGGATGGTAGATGAACATAATTAAAGGATTCTTTTAGAAACGTATTTACGTATTTAATTTAGTGCTTACTCTGGATATGTGTTTTTGTCCCACAGAGGAACAATGCTTGTAGAGTTTGGTAATACAGCACCACTCACATAAAACATTTCCCCAGTTGTTTCAGAATGGAACTACTATTTTTAAATAAAAGTGCAGGGAAAGGAGGGAAAATGTAATGTGATAAAGAAGTCCGATTACAGATCAAACAACAGACAAGATCCCAAAGGCAGCTGCAATGGGGTCACTATATCATTGAACATGTGTTCAGTATTTATTAACACATACAGCTGTTGGTAACATCTTGCCTCTTTCAATTTCACCATTGTTGGGTTTATTTGGAGGCTGTGCTTTTGGGCCTGCTACGTGGCTCCAGGATCTGACTTCAGGCCTCAGTTTAGCAGGGGACTTAAGTACATGCTTATTTTTAATGGACTACTCATATGCTCAAAAGTAGGTAAGTACTTAAGCATCTTCCTGAATCGGGGCCTCAATTATTTGAATTATCTTGTTTCAGGAATGTTATTGACACAAGTGAGCACTGATCAGCAGGCCACCTGAAAGAGTTAATTCTTGCATTACCTTTCAAGTCACCTGGGGGTACTTCAGTACTATACAAAATCTTTCTTTTTTGTCTGCCGGTGTTTGTCACTGAACCTTTAGAGAATATAAGCAGCACATACCATAAACTTGTATGATTAGTCTTACATTGCTTTTTCCCTTACCCAACTTCATAACTTTCTCAGTGAAGGTTTCCTTCTATTTTCAGAGGGGGGGGAGGGGGCAGGTTGACTGATATCTGCAAGCTTAAATATTTTTTTATTCTTATGGTACTCAGAACTGAGAGAGACAGACACCATGCTTCCTGTTCCTACTTGTGCCATTAGCTGTCGCACAGTTTTCAGATTATGTGAAGTATACACATGTTAGGGAGTTTCAAAAGCACCTAAGTAACTTAGGAGCACAACTTCCATTAAAAGTTGTCCCTAAGTCACTTAGGCACTTATAATAGCTATTATATTAGCTTTTATACCAGCATAATAGGGCAAATCCACACCCCCAGTGCTAATGTCTTGGCTGGGTACTAGGGAGATCCATAGGGGAGGGGAGTCAATTACTACAATGATGTCAGCTATAGAAATACCTGAGATAGAATGAGAAAAAGAAGGAATTCTCCTCCTGATACTTCGGTCTGGCAGAGGAGCTACTATGCTGAGGCTTCTCTATCCCACTGACTAGTGCAGACCTAACTCATTCTTGCCCCTCTTCAAATATGCCTTATGATTAATTTACTGCTCAGCGAACCCTTACTGAACCGAGCTCTGTGCTGCACTGGGGTGTGTACCCTCAACACTGTTTAGGCAAATCACATTCACAACTTGTGCAAGGGAAAGACCGCTGCACATACCTCCCAGGTTGCAGTGCAGGATTTATCCCAGTATGCACAATTAACAGAATGCACCCCAACCTGATTCAGACAAGGCAATTGCTTGCATTGGGTCTAGCTATTTCTGGAATTATTTAAATAAAAAAACCCAATCCTTCAATATGAAAACTTCTTCCCCACCCACCCTCCCCCAAACTGGTTCCTCCATCACCAGAATCAATATGAAGGCAACGATTTTTGCGGCTTTGTTGTCATGGAAACCATTTCTCCAGTCTGATATGCCTTACAGGGTTTTCAGACCTCTTCTTGTCAGCAATTACCATTCTGTCCTACACGCCGAATATTCTGCCTTTTAATTTCATGCTGTGAACCTTACTCCATTTGTGAATGAAGTCTGCCCGAATACAGCCAAAACAAAATGCCAGACAGCTCTATTCAGCCCACTGAAATAAAAGGTACACACACTCCTTCCTCTGAGTAAATATGGAACCAAATGGCCCAGAACGGTGGCAAGGGGCCTCATGCTGCTGCAGGTGCTGTCCAGATAAGACGTAAAACTGCAGATCCTGACATACTTGGAGTGCTGTGAGTAAAGAGCATTTGTTAGCCACTACTTGCATTTTCTTTCTCTTCCTGTCCTATGGTTTGTTGTTCTTGTACAGAGAAAGGCTGGTTTTCAGTTTAAGGCACAGGATTAGGGTCCCGAGCCAGCAAGGATTACGCACATAAACAAAGGCTGCAGGATCCGGCCCAGGAGTCAGGAGATCTGCATTCTGGGATAAAGACTTCTTGGGTGAGTCTCTGAGCTTCTCTGTGCCTCACTTTCTCCCCTATATCACCTGGGGATAATATTTTACATAGCTACCTAACAGAGATGGTAAGGGTAGAGCTGGAAAAATAATGGCTTTTTTGGTTTGTTGACAATGTAGAAAAGTAAAGAAAAAAATATCATTTCAGGGCAATTAAAGCCTTTAGTTTTGAATAAATTCCTGCTGACCATGTTCAGACATGTTTGAGTTTTTTAAAAATAAAATGAAAAAGAAATTTTGAAATGAAAAGTTGTTTCAAACTAAAAAAATCAAAACATTTTGATTTTTGTAAGCATTGGTTTTTGCTTGTTTGTTTTCTATACCAAACAATTCAGTGACACTGACATGAATTCATTAAATATTTCAATGTTACTGAATTTGCACTTTTGCCAAAATAACTTCAGCCAAAAAATTCACTCAATTCTAGTTGAGAGGCTGAGACAGTGTGAAACACAGTGAGATCAGATGGAACATTTTATATAGATGTCAGTATGTTATTAGCTATTATTGGTATTATAAGGCAATGCATTAAGAAGCTATCATGTCAGAGGTAACTGTACATCTCATTGGTAGTTGGCATGATTCCTGTTTAAGTCATAGGGCCAAATTCAGTGGCAATGTGGCAGGTGCCTAAGGGATTTAGGAGCACACATGCCCTTGAAAGTGTAAATGGGACTTTTGCTCTAAACTCCTTAGACACTTTTGAAAGTTTCCCTATAAATGGCAGTAAACATCAGAAAGGCAGCTCACAGAAGTGTAATTCAATGTAAACGGGTATTAGTTACATATCAAGAGGGCAAAAATAAGAGTTATTATAGGAAAAGTAACCAGGAGGAGGGAATAAGAAGTTGCCAGACATAAAATGAAATGGGGAACAGGGAAGAGGGCTGCTTTATCTTCTAGTCTCCTTTGGTTGCTTTTCATGCTAATGCCCCACTTTCCCTCAAGACTAACCTACTATTTTTCAATGCTAATTTACATACAGATTAATCTGGTAAAATGCATCATCTTCCAACAAGACAGGTGTCATATACATGCAATATAAATGCAAGAGGATTCCTTTATTACCTCATTACGAATGTGTGCCTGGTAGGTTGTGCATTCAAAGAGCTTGTTTGATAGAAAAATATATTGTGTACATTCCATATTACACTGAGAACCTCTGTTGTACAGCAGTAACCACATAAGAAAATGAATGGTTACTTTTAACTCATTCCTTTTTTGCTTCGATTACATAATTGTCAATTACATTTTTCTATAGATTGTCCAGTAATTGGCAGCATACACCAGTCTAAACTTATGTGTTCCTGTGAACAGAACTGATGTTTGAGGAACAAAACACCTGATTATTCAATGTGCTTTTGCTCCACACTCCTGGAGGAAACTCAGACACACATTGGTAGTTTCTGTGAAATTAATAGCTAGCTAATAAGGCCAGCTCTGTAATTTGTCTCCCCTTTTTTAAGTTGAAGTCAAACTGTCAAAAGTGCCTACGTGATTTAGGAGCCTAAATCTCATTGAACGTCAAGTACATAAGTAATTTTTGAAAATAGGTCTGAGGGGTTTTGAAAAATTGACCCTGTCTCTTTGCTATACAATACAAATTAATCAAACAGGTGTGGCTAACAAAAGGGAGGGTAGCAGGGTGTGAACGGGGAATGAGCAAGCTAGCATTTCTACTGAATAGCCACTATTTCATTTCACCGGGACGTCTTTTAAAGCTCCCAGTGATGCTTTTTAATTTTAAAATGTCAGATTAGGCACCTCTTTTCTCCAATGAGTGCCTTGATTTACAGAATGATTTTATCATTGGAAATCCTATTCTTTTATATAAACATTGATCGCTGTACATCCCCAATGCTGGATTCCCATTGAAGAACCTTTTTACAGTCCCATGTTACTATTTGGTATTGTGAAGATGCCTACTATCCTAGGCCTGGGAGGCCTTTACCAGAGTGGGTGATGGCTCTAGCTGCTAAGTCCCAATTCAGCAAACCATCCCTATCCAGAAAAGCATGTAACCATGTGTTTGTCTTGAAGTACATGCTTAAATCCCATGGAGGTGCTTAAGTTCATTCCTGAATGGGGATGGATTGAAGCATGTGCCTAAGTGCTTTGCTGAATCAGTGCCCTAGTGACTAGAACCCTACAAGATGCTACTATTCCTATTACTGTCTCACAGCAAATGCTGCTTTTTAAATGATTACTAGTGCTCAGTTCCCATGACACCAAAAAGCAGGTTTCTCATAAATTCCCATGTAATTAAACAGTGTTTTTAATTTAACAGAAAAGAAAATGAGCTTTTCCTTAAAGGTAATTGCCAATGAGCAATTGCTGGTTTGAAAGCCATCTAAGCGGCAATGTTTTGTGTGCAATGTTTCTCACGGATGAAAGAGTTGCACTGACAGCAGCTGAGCGAAGGCCATCGGGCTTCACAAAACTGGGCACCTATGGCTGATGTAGGTGTGTGCTGGGATGTCTGGGGATACTGGGTTACATGGATGGGTGCTAGGTGGTTGGGATGGATGGGCAGGTGGGTGGGTGCCAGGATATCTGAGGGTACTGTTGGGTGGAGCCTAGGAGGGTGAGAAAGAAGATGGCAATCAGCTGGGCATGGGACAGGTAGAGGAGCTTGAGGCCAGTACTGTGCCCTGCTCTGCTCCGCTTCCATTAGCTGCGTCTGCTTCCTCTGCTCTGCTGCTGTCTCCTCCTCCCCTGGCTGCCTGCAGAGCAGGCACTGCAGTGGGGAGAAGCAGCCACAGGGCCATCCTTGCAGCCCAGTCTGATGCAGGAGGATTCAGCTAGGCTGTGGGGAGGCAAGATGTGTTGCCAGATGAATGAGAGTCAGGCAGGATACATGAAACTTGGCTGCTGTGAAACCATCCTAGAGAGAAGCTTACAGCACTCCCTGAGCAGCAGCTGGAATCCTTCCTGTCATATCCTTCTCCTGGGGATGAGATAGATACACACTACTGTAATTTACAGACAAGGACTCAAGAAACCAAGTTGTTAGGACAATCCACCATTTAGTGATTGCCTCAGATATACCTGCAGTGCAGAATGTGGGACATGGTAATGAGCACCTTAATATGAAAGATACATTTGCCTGGTAATCCACCATATCATGCTTATGTTGGGAGTATCGTACATCTGCTCTCCATGAAATTCAGATAACTACATGCAGCAGATGGAGTTTGGAAATGCTCCCCTACAGGATGAATTCCACTGGGTATTCAAATTCCTTTCAAAAATACTAAGTACAAGGCTCCAGGAATGTTATTTGTGAATCCCAGAGGAGGAGTATTACATTGCACTGCATACCATGTACAGATAACTGAAGCCTAATTCCCTTTAGCCTGCATTCACAGTGCTGCACAGGGAGGGCACAGTGCTAGCATTCTGAGCGAGCAGCATTTGCACTGGTGTAAACAATTGCATGAAATGCAGCTGAATGGAGAACAGGGCCCATGAATGCAGTACTCCAGCAGAGCAATGTTGGTGGAGGGGGATGATGGTTTTGATCTTTTGCAGAGACTGCTGCTAGCATTTAAAAAACATACATTATTCCACTTAGGACCCAGTTACTAGAGTCGATGGGAGTTTCACCCATGTTGGATGCATGATAGGCCCTTATTTATGCTATGCATGTGGCCTTCAGATACCAGGGCAAATAGAATAGGTCAGTTAAAGCATTGACTGCAACAATAGTCCCTAAGGTGATGATGGAAACACTCACAAGCCACAATCTTTCAGAGTCATTGGCAAGTGCTAGTCAGTCTTATTAAATTTTTTGGCTGTTGGTGCCTTTTTCCTCCCATTTGTTTAAAAAATGGTGTTACTTGTGGAAAACTCTTAGGCCCTGGTCCTACAAACCCTTTGTGCCTGTGCTTCTCTTTACAGACAGGAGCTGTGCCCTTGACTTCAACAGAAGTAACTGCATCCATGCATGTGCATCAGTGTTTGCAGGAGCAGGGCCAGAGTCTCTTTAAAGTGAAATCTCTCTATATATATTTTTATTAATTTTGTCCATTTCTTACGTTTCTTATGACACAAAATTTAACCAAGCTTTTCCAGTGTACTATGTCATTTAGTGAACTCAGCAGTGTTCCCCTCCTGCTGTGGGATGGCCTGCCCTTGCAGTCCTAATAGTCCATATCTCACAATTTTCCTCATGGAAGAGACCAGGTGGGAGAAGTAATATCTTTCACTGGACCAACATCTGTTGAGAGACAAGCTTTCGAGCTTATCAAGAGCTCTTAACTCACCCTCCTTGTCTTGCTAATACCCTGACACCAACTCTGACACCAACACAGCTACAACAACTCTGCGTACAATTTTCTTCACAGACAATCTGATGGCTTTTGTATACCATGGCTTTAGGGAATTGCATTCTGCGTTCCAACTGCATCAGAAGTTTTTCCCTCCTGCTCTTAAAACAGTGGCATGACATTGACAGGCATTATTAAATAGCTGCTGTGTTCCATCCCGGTCGGTCATGAGTAAAGTATTCCCTTTTCATATTATTTATAGTGCCTAAGGTATGCATAATCCCTCTGTAAATGTAAAAAAAAGTCTTGAGGCCTGCTAAAAGGTGTATCATCAATGACTATATAAAACAATAAGAAGTCACCCTGGAAGACATTTGTACACGAGACTGATACCTTTTTATAGGAGGTCAGTTTCTCTTGTTCTGGCCAAAACTACTTGATAATCCCCTAATTAATGCTTTGACAGGAAAGAAAAGATCCTTTAAGTTGCTATGAGCAATTGGGAAGGATGCAAGACAGTATTTTAATTGTATAAAAAACATGGCCCCAAAATATAGAAAATCAGGAATTTCCCATTTATTATAATAAATAAGGTTCACGTTCTCCCCTAAGTTTTTTCTCTGATTGCTTAAAACACATTTCATGTTCCCCTGCATGGAACTAATTATAGAAATGGGGATTTAATTATGCACAAGGGTTTGGGGTTTCTTTGGTTTCGAACTCTGATTTATTTTCAATCTAATTTCTTTGTACTTCGCTTGAGGGAATGGGCCTGATTGTGATCTCCCTTACAGTGATATAAATGAGGAATCACTCCATTGAAGTTCATAGAGATACACTGGTATAAAACCAGTGTGAGATCTACATCAGGCCCATTAACTTCCCCACTAGTTTCATCCCTCTGAGACTTACAGACAATGAGAGCAAGAATACCTAGGACAGATGAAAGATTAGCCTCTGGATCAGCATATGACTCCTAGGCTATGGAATGCTTTGAAATACAAACACTGTCATGAGAGGTATAAAACATGCCACTTCCCAGGAGGAAAAGAAGAGGCAAACATAGAAGGCTAGTGCACCACAGAGAAGATGAACTCTGCATGGCTCACGTCCTCTGTTATTTTCAGGGAGAGGATGATTACAATTTGCATCCTGCTCAGCCAACATCTGCTGCCAGCACTGCTCAATAGTCCTCGTATTTACTTTGTATTTTGCCTCTGAATGTTGCTTGATGACATTTCCTTCCCACAGCCTTGCAGTAGGGGATCCATTCCCAAGCCAAGAAATATGCTGACTTGCAGCTTTTGATTCCACCCATCACACAGCTAGTGTCAGGTCATTTCCCTGGGCAGGCACCCTTGCATCATCATTCTCATAGAATTGATACCTCTGCCTACGTGGGGTTCTCTAGGTCATACAATATATTCACCTCATGTCATGCTGTCTGGAGTAGTTCATGACTGTGAGTGCCAGCCCCAGGGCAGACTGTCAAGAAGCAGGGCAGAGACCCCAAACTAGTGGTGTGTTCTAGAATTAGATTTCCCCAACCCAGTAACAAGTGTGAACTCCTAAAGCAGATGTTGAAGGGACAGGCCTAGAGGCAGCAGGGCCAGCACTGTTCCCCAAGCTGGTCAGGAAAAGGAAGGCACATTTGGAAGTCAACCTATCCATGCCCCAGCCAAGGGTCCATTTCCCTGCCTTTTCCAGCCTTCTCCTCCAAAGGGCTCCCTGTCCCAGGGCCTCACTCCTGGAGGGCATCAGCCGCTGGGGAACACTGCTGCCACTGGCTGCTCCCCCTAATCCAGGTTGTGTATGTGGGACTCCATTGCTTTTGGTTGGAGGCTGCTCCAGGAAACCAACACCAATGATGGTGCTCAGGCACAGCATTTGCTTAAGCAGTCTGAACTAAGGGGAAAGCCCAAGTGCTGGGTTCCCCATGCTCAGTTTCTCTTGTTAGGAACAAAAGGATTCCTATAAAGGGTATTGGCCCACTACTAAATGGAAATGGTAGAAATGTCAATAAAATGCAGATAAGGCAGATGTGTTCAATAAATATTTCTGTCTTGTATTTAGGGAAAAGCCAGATGATGAAAAAGTTTCAATTCCAACAGTCCCTCAGGAGGTTGTTAAATGAGAGCTACTCTAAGTTAGACATTTTTTAAATAAGCATCCACAAGTTTTAAAAGAGCCAGCTAAGGAACTCTCTGGACCATTAATGCTGATTCCCAATAAGTCTTGGAAGACTGGAATTTTCTAGAGGGCTGGAGGAAAGCCAATATTGTGCCAATATTTAAAAAGGGTAAATAAAATGACCTGGGTTATCATGGACCTGTCAGTTTGGCGCTGATCCGGGCAGTAGCGTAGCTAGCGGGGTTCAGAGGAAGCAGCTGCTTCTCCTCAGGGCGGCAGGCGTGGAAGCCACACAGCCGGAGGAGCCATGCGGGGGCGGCAGATGCGGCCAGAGGAGCGAGGGGGCCGGCTCCTCGGCTCAGGGGCCAAGCGCTCCCTGGAAGGTGAGCAGGGGTGTCCGATCAGGGGGTGTGGCCAGAGGAGGAGCCAAGGGGTGTGTGGCCAGAGAGCATTTGAAAACCTGTGGTTCCCCTCACTCAGAGCACCTCACTTGCTGTCCATCTGTTTGCTCCCCCTACACTAAAAACCTGGCTATGCCACTGGATCCGGGGAAAATAATGAAATGGCTGATACCAGACTCTATTAAAAAGGAATTAAAGAAAGTGATATAATTAATGCCAAATCACATGGCTTATAGAACGCAGATCTTGTCAAACTAATTTTTTGGCTGATAAAGGTACTATTGTTTATTTAATATACGAAGACTTCTGTAAGATATTTAACTTGGTACCACTGGACATTTTGATTAAGAAACTAGAATGATACAAAAATCAACACCATGCATATTACACAGATTAAATACTGGTTAAACAATAGGCCTTAAGATGTAATTGAAAACAAATGCCATGAAGTCCCTCTCTTCCCCCTCTTCCACATTTCCTAACTTGTGCATGGTAACTACTTGAGTTAGTGGAGAAGAGCACATATTGTACGCTTACATGAATAAAATACTTTGAGATCCTCCAGGACATAAAGATGTTCTATAGATTCAAGGGTGCATGTTTTGTTGTTCTTTTAAATGGTGATTGATATATTTCCATTGAAATAGTCTTATTTCCATTCAAAGTGTATTTTTGTTGGACTAATCTGTGGACATAAATTTTGCATTTTCTGTCAGCAGCTGAAGACATGTTCCAAGGGGACTAATCTATGTTCTTCCCTCATTTACTTAAACTAGCAGCAGATTCTGGAATGTTGAGATCAAATCACTGTTTCTAGAGCAAGGGGCCGAGAAGCCACGCAGGGCCTATGGAGCTTTTGTTCTTGTGCATTGTTTTCCATAGCCCTCCTCTTACTTCTTGCTTGCATAGGGTAATTAGATACAGATGTTGTTTCTGTTTATCTATTTGCCTTTTATTTTTGCTCAGTATGTTCTGATGAACTTCCTTTTGTTAGTCACAATTTCACAGTCATTAACCATCAGTTTCCAAGGTAGCCTGCAATTTACTTACACACACACACTCAAACACAAATGAAGAAATGTAGAAAGAGCTTCCTTGCACACCTTTCCAGGGGTGCAAATGATTTCACCTTATGATTGTTTGGTATTTATGCTGCTGTTGAGAACCGAGATATTGAGGTTACACAGGGGCACACTTCTACTGAAATGCCCAATGACCTCTGTTCCTCAGGCATTTTCAATCACAGGGCACCACAATGGATAGGAAAGTTAGGTCAGTTGAAGTATACAACAAAACTCAATAATGCTCTGGGATTATTGGACTAGTGTCTGGCCAACCACTCCAGCTTCTCTGCATGGCTCATGAAGTGCAAAGAAGCCACAAAGCCTCCCTAATCTGGCACCTTAGGATTTTTCCACATTAGGGAGCTCTAGGCTGGTGCACAGCCAGCGTAGTTGACTGTACACAAATGCCCTCCTTACTCCACCCAAGCATAGGGGGCATATCACGGAAGGAAGGGATTGTAGACAACAGAGCAAACTGCCCCCTGGCAATCCATGGCTGACATACCAGTCCCTTGGTGGCAGGTACAAGCAGCTCTGAAGCTTTGGGATGGGTCTAGATACCATGCCTCTCACAGGACAAGTTTTACAAGCACTACGGGTAGATACAAAGCTTACAGAATTCTATGCAAATCAATGGGCACTGGATCAAGCCCTTAGCAACAAGATTAGAAAAAGGGCACCATCAAGTTACCGGTACTTCAAACGCTGGAAGCTGAACAGAGGAGATGTAATGTAATCTATGTGTATATGTTGTGGATCTCTATTGATGACTAGTGTTTATTCCACACACCACAAAGCAAGTGGTTATCCAACAAATATAGGCTGGGAGACAACCCTTGCAGTCATTGATTAAAGGCAGTACTGAAAAAGAGCGATGGGATGTACAGACACCGGAACACCGTAGATAAACTAGCTGCAAACATTTCATATCATGTGAGTGTTTGATTTCCTTTAAGAACAGTGGCTCAAAATGTGAAGAATACAAAGGTTCTACCCACTCAAAGGAAATCAGCTGGAAGGCAAACATTGTGATACTTGAAAGGAAGAGTGGAAAAAAGGAGGAGACTGCATATTAGAAAGAATGATAGCTGCTTGAAAAGGCAGCATTTTTGTGTGCTAACGTAAACAGCATACTGTGTAAGAAGAAGATAGTAGAAATCTGTATGCAAACCTGCAGCATGGCTAACTACAAGCATATATAGTAACAGATTCAATTTAACTATGGCTACCAAGCTTTGGCAGCAGCAGGCAACTATGTGGAATGCTAAATGGCAAAGCAAAGCGTTTATGAAAAGGAAAACTCAAAATGACAGAACAAATTGCAGCTTGATGAGGAAGGACATGATAGGGTAAACCTTCCATTAGCAAACCTTCCATTAACAATAATGCAACTTGCTTGTCTAAATCTGCACACACTGAGACAGAAGTGTCTAAGGAAAGAAATGCTATTTAGAATTGGGTTTTCCCAGAAGAGGTAAATACACCGAGGTGAAAAAATAGTTAAAAAATAAAAGTCAAAAGAGAGCCTGTTTAATTTCCTGTGTGACATATTCTTCCAAAAGAAGAGAAAGCCTCAAAAGATGGGAGAAGAATCTTGAACTGTAAATCTAAGTAAGGAAATCGTCTTAGCCTAATGATTCAGATCATCCACTTAATGGAAAACTCTGATGTACAAGACAAAACAAAAAAAGACTTCACTCTTATCAAAGAGAACTTACTTAAACATGGTTCAACTGGATAGTATGCCAACAGCACACCCCACTTGTGAGCTGTCACATCATTTGGCTTGCAAATGGTTCTTTAGAGTAGTGGCAAAGAGATGCAAAAGAAGTGGCATTCAGCAGTGTGCAGTGGTTTAAAGCTATGCTGGGAATAGCTAGCACCCTATGTTGCTAAAACAAAGCTCAGCAAGGGCACTTAAAGTCCTCTGTTTAAGGCCCTGATTCAGGAAAGCATCTCTATTCAGCACAGTGCTTAAGCACATGCTTAAAGTTAAGCATGTGCTTAAGTACCATCCTGAATAGAGATGCTTTCCTGAATCAGGGCCTTAAACAGAGGACTTTAAATGCCCTTGTTTGGCATTTTAATTGGCTTTTAATTTCTCCAATAAAGTTACATTTATAGAATAATTGAATTCCTTTGTGAAATCTGACTTGGTCTTTGTTCCTTTCAGTAGAGGAGAATCTATGGCTTTGTCTGTATCTGCTTATTTCTTTGTATGTTCCTGTTGGAGATTCCCCAAGCTACTGTATCTCCTTTCTGCATCCTTTCCCCCCAGAGTGGTTCAAATACGGTGTATTTATAAAGAGTGAATAATAGGTGAATACGCTACTTTGTGTTCCCTTTAGTGTCACTCACTATTACATGTGATTTTCAGTAGTGTTAGCAGCCTAATACGGTTCAGGTCAATGAGGCATTTAGTGAAAGCCAGTTTTCCCATTTGCTGAGTTGATGAATTAGTCTTCACCATTTAGAACTCCTTGTTTGCATTGGAAGCATTCCAGTTCGGAGTTCAGGTCTGGATACTTTCTTTAGCATATGTGTTTTATGGCTTAAAAAACATATTCCAGTAAGAAGTGCATGTAAGATGTCCAGGCAAGCACTGTTATAACTGTCAAATGCCATTCAGTACCCTGGGAAATTTTGCTTGCTGAGGCAAGCTGGTCCTTTTTCTAGAAAACTTCTCAAATTACCATGATAAGTCATTTTATAATTAATTTCCAATATACGCCTTCTCCTCAATTCAACTCTCCTCCATTCCCCCCCCCCCCCCGTACTTCTCCTTTCCCTAGGATACTCTTCCCCTTTCTTCTGCTTCTCCACCTCACCAGCAGAAACACAACTTGA
This sequence comes from Mauremys mutica, assembly GCF_020497125.1. NCBI lineage: Eukaryota > Metazoa > Chordata > Testudines > Geoemydidae > Mauremys > Mauremys mutica. The sequence goes on from NC_059078.1 coordinate 40,609,253, forward strand.
TTATTTTAAGTGACTGGGGGGGGGGGGAACAACATTCCTTAATATCAGTTTTAGAGGAAATCTTCAAAAATGTTTTTTTTAAAGGGCTCTTACTAATAAATTATCAAAAGAATTCTCCACACTGAAAGTTAATACCAGCTTGGTGTCAGGGGGAAGGAGGAAAGTCTATTACAGTATATTAAATTAAACTCTTGGGAAATATCAAAACAGACAAATTGCCACACATGAAAAAAAAATTCCAAGCTAGACAGAAGCTGATATTTGAGAATTCTGAAGTGGCATTGCTGGACTCCCAGTTGGAATCTGATTTAAAATTTTTGAATCCTCTTCCTCTCTCTGAGATAAGGACATCAAACACTTACAACATGTTTTTGACCTACAGGCTGGAGCTGTAGTGACCCCAGTCTCCTACCAACCCATCCAATCACAGGGTGTATTATTGGTGGAACCTTTTTATTAAAATAATTTGTTTTCATTGACAAAAAAAACCTGACCTTTATTTTAAGTGGTTTAAATTCACCAAGTCTAAAGGTAATCTCCCTGGATTCCTCTTTAATTCCCAGTTAAACACTATGCTATAATAGCAGTAAGGTAGAGAGTACATATCTGCAATAGAGAGTTAAACACATTACAGAGCTGTGATAATTATCCAAAAATCAAGCATATTAAACCTAATCTAGTCAGAGTTAAAGTAAAAATTGAAATAAATCCAAACATGTTAGGGTATGAAAATGTCATATTAAGGCACCCAAACATCTTTAATGTCCCCCTATATCTTTTAAGTCACATTAGCTTTGCTTTTTGGTTCTTTTCATATTTCCCTCCCCTCTTCACTACAAGACCAGCCATCTGCATATTTATCTTCCCAGTAATTTTAATATAAGGAGAGTTACCAAAAGTGAAACAATTTCAAGCTAACTTAAATAAACAAGACTAACACCAATTATCTGCCCTCCCCCTCCATTTCCTCCCTCCCCCCCAAAAAAACTAAAACAAAATATCCACCAGGAGTGGCTTTATCCTCTAGGGTATGAATAAGATTTTGTCTGATCTACTATCATGAAAGACAAAAAATTGGCCCTATACGTCTTAACATGCTTATTTCATCCACATTTAATGCCAAATTTGTAAGTGATTTTAAAAAGGTATTTAGGTATCTGGTGGGATTTTCACAAATTCCTAGGTGCCTAACTGCCATTGAAACCTGTTTTATTCTTTTTTATGCTTAATTCTGGAGAATGAGAAATGAGATAAGAAGTCAGAGGGATGGGACACTGCCCTAAACTTTCCCTGGATTTGGTTTTAATCTTTCTCAGAAAGCTTCCCTTTCTGTATTTGTAACTCACTACAACTTGTCAGAAATCCTACTGCATGTACCCAAGAAGCAGTGAAACGTAGATTGAGTGAAACAAAAAACAATTTGTTTCATACGCATTGACTTATATCTGGAGTTTCATGGACTATGTTCACCTGTCCATCCTGCATATCACTGCGCTGCAGACATATGGACCTCTATCTCCTCTCCACATATACTTCTAGTTCCAGACCTTCGACACACCCACACATTTGTTCTACATGCCCTACAGACTCACTGTTCCACCCCATGCCATCTGTAGACCCAGGAGTTAAAGTAGACAGGAATGGAGGGGTAAAAAAGAGAAGAGAAAACAGGTTCCCCCTTCTCTGGTAAAAAGCCTTGGCTGGTGTGGTATGAAACCTACCCCTTCTCCTGCTTTAACCTCTGGACAAACCCTATACCCATCCCCATATTTTTTGGTCCATGTATTCCATACCCCCCTTCAGATCCTCTCTGCAAATGTCCTATGCATGAAAATATCCTGCCTGTCCCATTTCATCATGTCAAATCTCTGCTAAAGGCCTGTTTCTTATGTGATATCGATAAGAAGGCAACTGGGTACAAATTATGGGGAAGAATTATAAGAAACAAAGGTTGGGGGAAAACCCAAAGCTTTTGCCATTCTGGATTTTCTTGTATATCCTATCTGCAGCTGGTTGGAAAACATGCATTTCTTCCACAGAAGAAAACATCTTGAAACATTTTTCATTTTGGTTGAAACATACAGTGAAAAATGTTAAATTTTTCAGCTGAAAAACAAAACATTTTCAATTTTCTGTCAAAATTCAGTTTTCTGACAAAAATTGACTTTTTTCAAGCAAAGCAGGCATTTTCTATCATTTTCATTTTGCCAAAAGCCCAGCTTTCTGCCAAGAAAAAAAGTATATGAAAAACCAGCCCTAATCCTGTCTTGTGTGTGTCTTTTACGTAAATTTTCTGGAGCAAGGCTATGTTTATTCTGTAGCACTGTAGAGCACTACCACAATGATGCTAAGCAAATTCTTAATCCTTAAGACAAAAATGATCCTCTATCATGTATATCCCTCTCTGCAGACCCTGCTGGTACTCACATATTTCTTCACCCATTTGCAAATCAAGAACCTAGATGCCACTTTGAAGATGCTATCATATGTCAAAATGTTAAGTCTAGTGCAAGGGTCGAGAAAAAATGAGAGCACTCATCTGACATTAGAACAACCTTTGGGACACAGATACGTCAGCTGTTACCGGCAGCCATTTTTTATTGGAGAGTTATCACACACACCTTTAAACAATGTCTGCGTTTCTGACTTATCTGTGGATTCACTGAGTTACTTGCTTCATTGTTTCCAACATCATACCCAGTTAAAGGTTGTGTGCACACACTATTTAGAATGTGGATGTTGGCAAGTTCTGTGAAACTCACACACACACACACACTCTCTCTCTCTCTCTCTCTCGCCAGGAGCTACCCTTCCCACCACTATGATGGTAGTTAGAGGGTCTAAATTAGCACTGAGCTGGAATGGACTATCACTGCTTCCAGCAGCAGGAATGAGGCAGACCCTAAAAGCTCTAGGCATGACTACCAATCTTCTCTGGATACACTGTATTGTTGGACAAAAAAACACTGTAAATTACTGGAGAAATAGAAAAATTCCTACTTTCTTATGGCTATTATTTTCTCACTATTACCTGTGTTCTACCCAGAGGTTTGTATGGGGTAGGGATGTATAGTCATTTCTTGCCTACATCTCCACATTTCCCATTATTTAGAGGCAAGACAGAAACAGGGTGCCCAAGTAAAATAAAGGTTTTGGGCTCCCCATGCACAAGGCTATATGGTCTGACCATTGCGCCCCCACCCTCCCAATGTGGGATGCCATATTGAAATGTTTGCACAAAGGGACTATGTATACATTTAGCTCAAGTCACTGTATGTCTCTAAAGCCCTGTGCTACTATAAGCAGTTACCCTTCATTTCATCCTAGAAACTGCTGTCCTAGATGTACTCTTGTTCAGCCTGTGTGTGTCTGGGGTAGGGAGACAGGAATCCACAGTGGAGAATAACATCCCCTTCTTTTATCAGAGGGGTAACCGTGTTTGCTGCTTTTACAGATCCAGACTAAGAATCCTGTGGCACCTTATAGACTAACAGACGTTTTGGAGCATGAGCTTTTGTGGGTGAATACCCACTTCGTCGGATGCAAGTGGGTATTCACCCACGAAAGCTCATGCTCTAAAACGTCTGTTAGTCTATAAGGTGCCACAGGATTCTTTGCTGCTTTTACATCCCCTTCTTTGTTTTTGTTTTAAATGTTTGTTCCATAATTCATCCAGTTTTTGAGTTACACATAGAATCAACGTTCTGTCTGCAAAGATCCCTGGGAACTTTTAGTAAGTGCAGGTTCCAAACTGACTGTCCTAGCCCAAATGCCAGCATAAGGTCACAGTGCTGCAATGGGCTTCATGTGAATGGACACCTGGCACCCACACAGACCCCTCATCTTCTAAAAGACTCTGTGCTGGTGCAGGGGTCCATCCATGTGGAGTCCATTGCAGGGTCAGGACCTTTATTAGTAGTGACTGAAATCCTGATCCCATTGCATGGGCCCACCTAGCTTCCCCCTGAAGTTTCAGTGCAATATAATATTCTTCTGCACATCTTGTCCCAAACTATCAAGCTGTGTTTCTGTGCACTGAAAACCATCTGCTGCTATGGAGCTGGATGCATTTCAGCAGAGGGTGAAGTGTCATGTATAGATGTCATAGTAACATCTATTGCACAGCTGGATGCCTTAATACCCCAAGCTAACATTTGTAATGAATGCACATTGAGTGTCTCAGATAAAAGGTGGGGTGGAAATGTAAAGTATTAGTATATTCAAACCAACTTTAAAACTAGATCAGAGATAGTTTTAGTAATTAAAAAGTTACAAATCAGATTGGGATCTAATTTTGCAAGAATATATGGAGATATGCCTATCTCATAGACCTGGAAAGATCATCAAGTCCAGCCCCCTGCCTTCACTAGCAGGAACAAGTACTGATTTTGCCCCAGATCCCTAAATGGTCCCCTCAAGGATTAAACTCACAACGCTGGGTTTAGCAGGCCAATGCTCAAATCACTGAGCTGTCCCTCCCCACCAAGTGGAACATTGACTGAGAGTTTTTAATCTAATTTTCATGGCTGAGCTACAAACCCTTGTTTATGAAGGAAATTCTGGCAGTCAGAACGTGTGCATGCGTGCGTGTGTACACACACATATGTATAGTGGCACCAAAAATGCACTTGATTCTACACTTACTTTAAGTTGTTGAATGTCCCTAACTGGCCCTGGATTCAAGAGGGGATTAAAAATACTCAGCAGCACCATGCAGAATGCAGCCCACTGTCACTACAGCACAGAGTTAGAGGCAGCATTGCTCATACACAGAGCTCTCACATTTTCTTCTTCAAAGTGGTGAGAGACTAAATCCTAGACCAAAAGGGCCAGTGGCACTAGGATGAGATGAAATGCGGCTGGCAGAGTGACAGTGACCACTAATGGGCAACCAAGCGGAAGAGTAAAAGCACACAGGGATATTAGAAGAACTAGACTTTGGTTTTAATTGGGAGGGGAAGCAAAGGGCAATTCTGGTGCTCTAGGCAGCCTCTGTTGATGAATACAACTCAACCTGTAAATGTAAGTTGTAGTTTATAGCCAAAACATGCATTTTTGCAGGGTTTATTGTATCTAATACAGTGCCACAGAAAAGTTGGACTGGGATTTCCAGTGACACTGGGCTGCTAAATATGGGGGGGGGGGGGCGGGGAAGAGGCAGCAGGGAAATACTACTGTGCTTTTTAGTGGTGAGGATGCTCTGTTTGATGTCTGGTGCTTCTGCTCCTCACCAGTATGTTTCATAGGATCTGCCCATTATTTGTGCTCTTCAATACAATAATATTTTAAGTACCAGCCCCCTCTTAAAACCAAACCAAAAACACATAAAGTGCTAGGTTTCCTCTCTCCATCTCCACAACCATTTTTGTGTGTGCTCTGCTGAGGACTGAAAGGGTTATTCTTGGAGACAGGACGCAGAGCAGGGACCTAGGACTCATGAGTAAAATTCCCATCCCCACAGGTGGCTTTCTACATGAACTTCACTGCCTCCATTTACCCATTTGTAAAATGTATAGTCTACTGCTTCACCAGAGGGACTTTAACGTATGTAAGGTGCTTTGACATCTTTGGCTGAAAAAAAAGAATCATTCCATAATTGTAAATTGTGAGAATTAGAATGAAAGTATTTAGAAATCATGTGAGTTCAAAACTCTTCTTCTCCAGCATCTGCCCAGGAAAGAGTGGGAGACAAAGAGACATCTGACTCATAAGAGACAGTAACTTCTATACACCAACCAAAGTATCAAGCAGTAGCAAGCTAGGCCAGTAGACAAATATTCTACCCTGTGTGGTAGAAAGTTATCCATCGTGCTTGAGATACTATACCATGGTTAGCTTATGTATCCTGTGGTCATACTAACATCTCTACTCAAAATATTCATTGTTATTGTTTGTATTTTGGAAAAGATGTAGGAGGATGATTTCTCCCTCATAATTCCTGAAAGCTACAGTCCCACTGAGCCAGTCTGATTGTTTCATTAAAAGGTTTGTTCCTTTAAGAGCTCCTGACATTTTGTGACAGCTTTGGTCTCCTGAAGTAGGGCATTGCAGGGGAGATCGGAATAAGGGAATAGAAACTAGGCCATTATGGATCCAAGATAGGAAGTGCTGGGAGCAAGCCAGCACTGTTTAGAGCAGGGCAGCCAGAGAACCAGCAAGCTTTGGAAGCAAGAGAAAGTTACTCACCTTGCAGTAACTGAGGTTCTTCGAGATGTGTGTCCCTGTGGGTGCTCCACTCTAGGTGATGGTGTGTCCCGGCGCTGTCGATCGGAGATTTTCGGTAGCAGTGCCTGGTTGGGGCGCACGCACCCAGATGGTATCTCCCGTCTAGTTGGAATCTTCCTGAGTGTGTGCGCCCCACACCCTCCTCAGTTCCTTCTCTACCATGGAGAGTCATCTCAGTAGAGATGGGAGGGGAGGAGGGCGGGGAGTGGATCACCCACAGGGACACACATCTCGAAGAACCTCAGTTACTGCAAGGTGAGTAACTTTCTCTTCTTCTTCGAGTGCTGTCCCTGTGGGTGCTCCACTCTAGGTGAATGTGTAGCAGTACCCACTACGGTTGGTGGGACTTTGGAGATACGGCAGGGAGTACTGAAGATAGTACTGTATGATCTACTATTGTGTCTGCCGTGGTGTCTTGTGTTAGAGCATAGTGTTTTGCAAACGTGTGTTCAGATGACCATGTAGCCGCTTTGCAGATATCAGGAATGGGAACGTTGTGTAAGAAGGCAATGGATGCCGACATGGCTCTAGTGGAATGAGTTCTAATGTCGTCGGGCGGTTGAAGATTCTTTGCACGGTAACAGGATCTGATGCAGTCTGAGATCCACTTGGACAGACGTTGTTTAGAGATAGCCATACCCTTTGATTTTTTCGGTAATGGAAACGAAGAGTCGTGGAGACTTGTGAAATGGTTTAGTCCTGTCTAAATAAAAGGCAATTGCTCGCCTGACGTCAAGAGTATGCAGGGTTGCCTCTTGTGGAGCCTTGTGAGGTTCGGGATAGAAAGTAGGTAAGTATATAGGTTGGTTGAGGTGGAAGGTAGATACCACGTTAGGAAGAAATTTAGGATGTGGTCTCAAAGTGACTTTGTCTTTGGAGAAGATTGTGTAGGGAGAGTGGGCCATCAGGGCACTCATTTCACCTACTCTCCTTGCCGATGTTATGGCAACTAAGAAAGTCACCTTCATGGACATATGGAGATGAGAGGAGGTAGCCAAGGTCTCGAATGGAGGTTTCATGAGAGCGTGTAGAACGAGGTTAAGATTCCATGAAGCAGCCATTGGGTGAATTTCAGGGTAGAGGTTTTGCAGGCCTGTGAGAAATTGTTTTATGGTTGGGTGAGTAAAGAGTGAATAACCTGCTAAGAGGTCATGGAAGGTGGTAAGTGCCACCAGGTGCACTTTGATGGAGCTGAGCGAATGTCCGTCTTGTTTTAGTTCCAAGAGGTAGTCTAGAATGATAGGGAGGGTCACCGTATTGGGCGCTAAGAGATTACGTGAGCACCAGAGGGCGAAACGCTTCCACTTCTGCAGGTAGGTTTTATGAGTGGAGTCTTTCCTACTGTGCAGGAAGACATATCTGACTTGCTCAGAACAGGCTAGTTCATGGGTTTGGAACCATGAAGGAACCACACTGTGAGGTGGAGCTTGTGGAGCTCAGGGTGAAGAGCCAGTCTGTTGTTCTGGAAAAGGAGATCTGGCCTGTTGGGGAGAGCCCGTGGGTGATGGGAGGACATGCAGAGTAGGTAGGGATACCACGTCTGTCTCAGCCAAGCCGGGGCAATAAGTATGACCCGGTCCTTGTGGTCTACAATCTTCCGAAGAACCCTGTGTAGCAGAGGAAGGCGTACAGGAGAGAGTTGTTCCACGGGATGAGGAATGCGTCTCCTGGGGATGCAGTTCCGAGTCCCACTCTGGAGCAAAACTGGGGACATTTTCGGTTCTGGGTTGTGGCAAAGAGGTCTACTGACGGGATGCCCCAGAGGGAGAAGAGCTGTTGAAGTATTGTGGGGTGCAGTTCCCATTCATGTTCTGTTGAGAAGTGCCTGCCAAGTGCATCGGCAGTAGTGTTGTGGCAGTCTGGTAGGTAGGAAGTGGTGATCTGTATTTGACGTTATATACACCAATTCCATAGTCGGATGGCTTCCATGCAAAGGGAATGTGAGCGTGCTCCCCCTTGTCTATTGATGTAGTACATACATGCTATGTTGTCTGTTAAGACTCACAGGTATTTGTTCTTTATGAGGGGAAGAAAATGAAGGCATGCTCTCCTCACTGCTCTGAGCAATAAGAGATTTATGTGTAGGTGCGTCTCTGATGCAGACCACTGGACTTGTGCCCTGTGTCCCCCTAAATGTGCTCCGCAACTAATTAGGGAAGCGTCCGTGGTGAGCATGAGTGCTGGGGATCATTTCTGGAAGGAAACCTTAGTGCAGAGGTTCTCTGATCTTGTCTACCACTGTAGGGAAGCTAGAACATTGGGAGGAGGAGTTAACATCATCCCTAAGGTGTGTCTGTTGGGTTTGAAATTGGAATTGAGCCAGCCCTGAAGACATCTCATGTGCAGCCTGGCATACTGGACTATGAAGGTGGTGGCTGCCATATGACCAAGGAACTGTAGGCAGAGTCTTGCCTGTGTCCTTGGATGAATAGAGAGCGTGCGTTTGAGCTGCCTGATAGCGAGGAATCTGTGACATGGGAGCAAGGCTCTGCTCTGGATTGAGTTGAGATGAGCTCCGATGAACTCAATCTGTTGTTTAGGTGTCAGGGTGGATTTTTGGGCATTTATTTGGAGGCCTAGGCTGTGAAAGAGGGCGATAGTGAAAAGGTAGCTTGGAGTGTCTCGCCATAGGAGTTGCCCTTGATGAGGCAATCGTCCAGGTAGGGGAACAGCGTGACCCCGTGTTTGTGGAGGTGAGCCACGACCACAGCTAGAGTTTTGGAAAAGACTCTCGGCGCTGTGGAGAGGCCGAAAGGAAGAAGTCTGTATTGGAAATGGTCGTGACCGATTGTGAAGCGTAGAAAGCGTCTGTGAGCTGGATGAATTGATATATGAAAACAGACGTACAGTAGGTCAAGGGCTGTAAACCAGTCCCCTTGATCCAGTGCAGGAATTAATGTGCCCAGTGTGACCATTTTGAATTTTTGTATCCTCGCAAATTTGTTCAGTTGGCGTAAGTCTAGTATATGCCTCCAGCCCCCAGTCTTTTTCTGGGTCAGGAAGTAATGGGAGTAGAAATCTTTCCCTGGATGTTGCATCGGCACAGGCTCCACTGTGCCTAGCTGTAGAAGGTGAGCCACTTCTGCGCGAAGCAAGTGCTCATGAGAGGGGTCCCTGAAGAGGGACAGGGAAGGGGAGGAGGATAGGATATGAATGGGCTAGAGTAACCGGACTGAACTATCTCGAGGACTCAGCGGTCCTGTATAATTTGCTGACAGGCATGTTGGAAACTCTGGAAGCGGTGGCGAAATGGGCAAGTAGGCTGTGGAATCAAGGAGTGGTCGCACAGACCCTGGACCAACCTTTTAAAATTGTTGTTTATTCCCAGATGGATGGGAAGTGGTTGCTTGAGCTTGATTTTGTCTGCGCTTAGGGGGTCTAGCGTGATTCCTAATTATGTGGTAAGGTTTGGGTTGAGGCCGATAATATTGTTGTGTATGTGGTCTTTGGTAGGGTTGGTATTGTTGACCCCTGGGAAGAGATGGGTGAATGCCCAAGGTGTGCAGTGTCGCTCTAGAATCTTTTATTGGATGAAGTAGTTCATCAGGTTTTTTTTGTTTGTTTGTTTTGTTTTGTTTTTTAAGAAAACAGTTTATCTTTATCAAAGGGGAGGTCCTCCACTTTGTTCTGCAGGTCTTTAGGGATGCCAGATGCAGAAAGCCATGAAGATCTGCGCATAACCACAGCCGGTGCAGTTGTACGGGCTGCTGTGTCTGCCGTGTCTAAAGAGGCTTGTAGGGCTGTTCTGGAAATCAATTGGCACTCGCTCAGAATTAATTTAAAGTCCGCTCTCCTGTCCTCTGGAATGTAAGAGGCAAATTCAAAAGTTTATTGTAGTTATCAAAGTCATGCCTGGCAAGGAGTGCAAGGTAGTTTGCAATCCAGAATTGTAGAGTGGAAGATGTGTAAACCTTGTGACACAAGACGTCAAGGTGTTTAAGGTCCTTGTCTTGCGGGGTGGACCGATATTGTGGCTGTTTTGTTCTTTGTGCGACTGCATCAATAATGAAAGAGTTCAGTTGTGAGAAAATAGGAAGTCAGCGTCCTTAGCAGGAACATAGTATCTACGTTCAGCTTTTCTGTAGGTTGGTAATAAAGAAGCTGGAGTTTGCCAGGGAGCGTCAGCTGGTTCCAAGAGTGCCTCATTTATAGGGAGCGAAGTAGGGAAACTGAGGCTGGTGGCTGCAGACCTTAGCCTGAGGTGGAAAAGGCTCCAGTGGGGGAGGAGAGGGAGGTGCGGAGAACTCTGCTTGCCGTTGTAGATCAGGTTCACTCTCAGTGAAGGTAGCCAGTTCAGGTGGTGGGACTGTGCTGTGTCATGTTAAGAAGCGGAAGTGAAAGTGTGAGCGGTGCAGTGGGCCACTTGGAGGTGCCCTGCAGGGGATCTGCTGCTGGTGTGGGGGCAGAAGGAAGGCTCGGTGCCGACGTTCTTCCCGGCACCGGGGCAGAGCGCGCAGTTGGCACCGCGACGCTTTTTTTTCCTTCCGCCCTGAGGCTTGCGGTGCCGACGGCTTTGTCGGCACCGGGGCAGAGCGCGCAGCCGGATTTGTGACTATTTTTAGCCCTGAGGCTTGCGGTGCCGACGTCTGTGTTGGCACCGGGGCAGAGCGTGCACCTGGCTTCGGCGGCTGTTTTTAGCCCTGAGGCTTGCAGTGCCGACATTCTTGTCGGCACCGGGGCAGAGCGCGCAGCCAGCTTCGAGGCTATTTTTAGCGCTGAGGCGCTTGGTGCCGCGGAATCCTTCTGTGTCCGGGAGGTTGAATTTCCGCCTCTATGGTCTGTGGGAGCCGTAGTTGAGGCGTGATCCGGGGCTGAGGCACCTACCTTTGGCACTGTCAGCACAGAGGGTAGAAATCTCGCAGGAGACCCCTTACCCTTGTTAAAGTCTCTCCTATGAGACTGCTCTGCTTCTTGTCTCTGCTCCAGGGAGGGTGAAGCAACGCTCCCCACTGGTTCAGATCTGGCTGGGGAGGATGTGGGAGTGGGTTTAACTTTCCCCATCTCCGAAAGCGGCTGCGGGGATTTTTCCATGAGAAGCATTTTAAGCCGCAGGTCCCTGTCGTGCCGAGCCCTTGACTTGAGGCTCATACAGTGGAGGCACTTTGCGGGGATGTAGGCTTCCTCGAGGCACTTCACACAATGTGAGTGCCCATCCAACCTTGGTATGGAGTCCTAACAGAAAACACACCTCTTGAATCCTGAAGCCCCTGGCATTGTAAATTAGAAATGGCAGGGGAGAGTGTCTCAGTGGGAGACAAGTCTGAAGTGATTTTTTTTTAACTAAGGATGGTTGAGAAGGAACTGAGGAGGGTGTGGGGCGCATGCACTCAGGAAGATTCCAACTAGACGGGAGATACCATCTGGGTGCGTGCGCCCCAACCAGGCACTGCTACCGAAAATCTCCAATCGACAGCGCCGGGACGCACCGTCACCTAGAGTGGAGCACCCACAGGGACAGCACTCGAAGAAGTTCTGTTAGCTCTTACAGTGCAAGCAATGTCCCTTTGCATAGATGTGAGAGATGGGCAATGCCTCTTAAGTCATCCCAAGGGTGACTCTCTACAGCAATCCTCTCAAGTCTATTTCAAACATGTCAACTGATGTCTGATTCCACCACTACATGCGACTCCCATGGAGCCAGTTAGTCTAGAGAGGCTCCAAAAAGTCCTGTACGGATTTAGTACAGAAGAGATGTTCTGTGAGTAACCATTGCTTGTTGTGGTAAGACAATCGGCAACATATCTAGAGCTTCTTGCCTCCATGAGACATACTGTCCTACAGAGGTTCCCAGTCACAGTAGAGAACTTGGATAGGTCTGCTATCAAAAAGGCAACATCTGAGAATCCCAAATGTATTTTAGATCTGGGCCAAATATTGAATTTGCCACACACCATGGCAGAGCTATGGTTTCAATAAAATGGAAGTGTGGCCAGTGATATTACTAAGATGTATTGCACAGCTGACACTCATCAGATAAAGGGTCATCAGAAGATCCTAGATAGTTCCATGAATTACCTAGATTCAGCTGTGATTCTCAAAAGTTACATACTCCTTTTAATGGAAACGATGTAACTTCCAGCAACTCTAATTCACAATATCACTTACTAACTGCCTGGCATTATCTATGGATAAAAGACTTTTAACCAAAGTCAGTGCTTCATGTGTGCCAGGGCTTGCCAGGGCTGTGCCCCAGCACCTCTAGGCTTGGTAGTTCATTGCCTCGGCATCTCTGGGCTTGGGGCGTCAAATATGAAAGTAAAAAAAATTTGCTTTGGCCCTGGTACCTCTTTCATCACAAATTAAGCACTGTCTGTACACCCTTAAGAGAGAGATGAATATTTTTACACAGTATGGGCCCAATCCAGTTCCTAATCAAGTATTCCCATTGACTTCAGTGGAATAGAATTTGTCCCCATAATCCAGATGTGTATCAATAGGTTAAACTTTTCAGACGGTCAACTTCTAAAGAATGGATCCAAGTGCAAATTCTTTTCCTGTAGTACTGCTGGTGGTGGTGCTACTGGGATTGCATCCGCTCTGAGAATGGGGCTCATGTTTCCTCTGGAGCCATAGGAAGTACTGAACACATGCTTGTGGAAGACATGGCATGGAGGAGAGGTCTAAGTACATAGGTGATTTCTGTAATGATGATTGTGATGTTACGATCCATATTCTTTATGGAAATATGCTTATAATATGGATATGACATAACAGATATACTTTATACAAGATGGGTCTTGTAAGGTATCATTGGAAAGGTTATAATTTACTGAATGTGATTATCCAATTTGTATGCATGTATCATTTCTGTATCTAAAGTTAGGAATATGGACTATGTAACAATTACAACTGGGTGTGTATTTGGAAAACACCCACCAGACGACAGGCCATCAGATTTGATGGGCCATCAAGAAGGAACAACAAGACTATGAAGATACTAATCTCTCTCCCTCTGGGAGGCATCCAGTAACATAACCGTGACACTACTAGGTCAGGTGGTCTTGTCACTTGATACTAAACATTATCTGGGACTTCTTGTAACTTTCCACTGAAAGAGAAGGGGGGGTTAAGTTTGAGAAACAAAAGATTTACATAAGGCAGGAATCCTATTTAATTAAGGGTGGGGAGGAAGGAAAACAGGACTCCTCCTCTCCATGGGCTGTCTGCCCAAGAAGAAACAATGAAAAAGACACCTGAAGAGATGGCAAGGGGGAAGTCCAGACTGAGACAGGGGTCCAGTCTGAAAAGAAATATAACTGAAACTCTAAAGCACAGAAACTTTGCAACCTGCCTAAAATAACATTTAGGGTAAGAAATTATATTTTGGAACCTGTTTCTTAGATATATTGAGCTTAGCTTGTGTATTTTGTTTTATTTGCTTTGTTCTGTCTTTTATCACATATTCACTTAAAATTCACCTTTTGTAGTTAATAAACTTATTTCTTGTTTAGAACATAACCCCACGTGTACAATTCATAACTGGGGATGGGTAAGAGGCTGTGCATACCTTTCTCCACACTGAGGGAGGAGGTGGATTTCATAATATATCTTTGGGTCTGCACTCCAAGGGAGGTGGACACCCATGTGCTGAGGCAAGTCCCTTAAGCTGAGCCTTCCCTGAACTGATCTCAGTGTCTGTTTTATTCTGCAGTTGGGTGTGGCCCTGCCTGTGTGTGCTGGAGGAGGCTTAATAGCTTGGCTCAGCAAGACAGGTAAAGAGGGTGCCCAGGCTGGCATAACTGACAGGCTCAGTGGTATCTCAGCACATCAGGTGACATCCTAAGGGGGGCAACCTGTCACAATGATGATTATAATTACTTGTATTTTGGTAGTGGTCCAAAAGACCAAAGCATGGATTGCACCCCATTGTGCTAGATGCTGTACAAACATAGAACAATAAGGAGGGAGACATTAGCAAGGTTAATGTTTGGGACAGATTGATATGAACTCCTTTCAGCATATAGTGGTAATAAGGCCACCCACAAGAAACCAAGTCTCAACTGGAGGGCCATCACCTAGCAGTAAAAGTAGGGCCAGGTTGAGTTTACTATTATACACATAGCATAAGGCAAAGGGCAAAGCAAAAGAGCTGAGCATTAAGTAGATACACAAGTGTAATAGCATGAAATATTAACAACATGCATCAACTTCACATGCATTAAAGCATACCTCCAGGTGCATACCCCAGTTCAACAGTGATGCCACTCAGGCACAGCCCTGCACTGGGTGCGGTGAGGAGCTGCTGCAGGAGTCCTGCCTGTCACACAGGGGGAGCATACCCATTGGTACACCCTTAATTCTGGTACACAACTTAATTCCTGCTGTACCTGGGCTGCTCCTCAGGGGGGTGCTGAGAGGGGTTGAGCAAAGTTACACCTACTCACACCACCCTGTAGGTGGCACTGCCAGCTGCAAGGATAGTAGGAAAGGAGCAGCCTCTGTGCTGCCTTGTGCACAGGAACTGCAATTGTGCCTGCCCCGTATGTAAGCTGTACAAGGATTGAGAGGCACGCTCCTTTTGCTGCTTCCTCCTGTCCACTCATGTAAGGACCATGTACACTCTGATCGCTTAGTAAAATGGAGTTACCACATAAAACAGCAAATACGGTAACTTCTGAAAATCACTAGAGTCAGCACCATGTATGCTTCGTGAGGGGTAAGTGGATATTTTCTTGCCCACCCACAGGCAAGCTATGATTTTAGAACCTATGAAGTGTAATTCTTGCTTTTCTTTACCACATGCTTGTAATGCTGTGCTCCCTTGTCCTTAGATCCAGGATTGCACAGATGGCAGCTGAGAATGCTTGGGAGAGGTGGGAGGTCTAGGGGCATGTGTGTGTATTTAAGTTAAACAGCAGGGCATCTAACAAATCCAATCCCATGTTATTGGAAAACAACCACAGGAAACTCCAAATGTGACTGGAATTTGCATACTCAGAAGGAGAACTAGTAATGTAGGTGCAAAAGAGGAGTTATTCAAAAATCCAGTGGTGACATTTTTCTTTTTTTGCAAAGATGGAGTGTTCACCCCAGTGTCCTACCCAACTTCCAACCTGAATAATTACATCCTACCTTGCAAAGTCTCCTCCTGCTATTTCAACTGGATGGTGTAAGTGTTACTCTGTTCTGAATGGTTCTCAGCAGACCTCTGGATGAATGGGGATATGTACGTATCAATTATTACTACTATGGTTATCAGAGGGTTTGTTCTGAGGCTAAAGCCTCTGCAGGTGTGCAGGGTAATGGGCTGTTAATTGGCGAGTGGGTGCACATAACCCAAAGCAGAGAGTTGCAGGGTTCTGGGGATAAAACAGGATGGATGTGGACCTGTATAATCCAAACAGAAGTCAAACTAAATGTTATTGCTCTCTGCTGAAGGCCTCCTTGAATAGCCAGGTTTTCAATACATGCTCACCGTGGAAATGGGAGAGTCCTAAATGCTCTCTCTCTTCAGCAGTGACTGAATTTGGTAGCTCACAGAGGAGAAAGTTAGCAATGTGAACACAGCCATGGATTACAGCGCATAAGGTACAAAGGAAGGAATGGGCTAGGAAGATAAATCTGAGTGTTATAAACCTTGGATAGCACTTTTAAAAATAGTGCTCTGGAACTCCATTAAGGCTCTGATAGTGAGAAGTCACCTGATTAAATTGGCAAATGGTCACTCTATTAAAGAGCAAGGGGCTTGATTGCCAGGTTAGTTTGTGTACAATTTAACAGTTTCCATGACAGTGCATGGAAAATGGAGAATGATACATGCAGCTACCCAGTCAGATATTTACATCTCACCTATGTCATCTTACCTTCCCCAGCAAAACTGCCTCCTATTGGTAGTTTCAAGGGAAAGGTGGATGTGTATAAAAGATGAGCCACCATCTCACCCATAGACACTCTCTAGGCACACTGTGGGAGGCTGACAGTGGTGCTGTGAGTGTTCTGTGGCTAAAGAGGAATAGGATGGATTTGGGTCCAGTAACATGAATGCTTAATATTAATATAGTTTGTTTCCTCCAAAGAGCTCAAAACACATTAACAAAGATGGCAAGGGCTATCATCATTTTAGAGATGGGGAAACTGAGGCAAAAGCAAGTGAGGTGGTCTCCCCAATATCCCACAGCAAGTCAGTGGCTGAGCAAGGAACAGACCCAAGTCTTCTGATGCCTAGTCTTACTGCCGTATGCACTGAACTACACTGCCTCCATGGGCTCTTTTATAGATAATGACAAAAGATGAATCCTTGCTAAGATTTGAGTCAATCACCATGACTCTCTGAGATCTGGACCAAACACAAGCTGGGACTAAAGGTCCTATTAAGCCAGTACTGATAGTAAAAGGGGAAATGGTTCCAATTATTATTTTCCTTGGAGCTGTAATGGTACCATTGCCATGTGGAAATCTAAATTAGCCACTGGATCAAAGTACACTCATATGCACAATCACACTGACTGCAGTGAGGTTTCAAGTGTGTAGCAGTGAAAAGAATTTCTTGTGTTCTCCCACTCCCTCACTTAGACCATAGTGCATGCTTAACTTGCTATTTGCACTTGCTGACAGAGTGATTTCCAAGCAGGTATCACTTGAAGAGAGAAGAAACCTGGAGATTTCTATGCTTTAAATTAGGAATACAGCTACTTGTCCAAGAGAACACAAAGGCGGCAACGGACACAGATATTACCTTATCCTGGCCAGCTAACCTCTCTCAGCCATGGTAACTGTTCTGTAATATATTGGTCTGAATGGTGCACACAGCTGTACTAGCAACAAGGACAAATGTCTGAAAAAAGAAAACAAACACAACATGATCCCGCTGGATAAAAATGCAACTGACACCACATGAAGCTAATCACCCACTGCAGCTGTTGTGGCTTGGAAGAAAACCAAATGAAGAGCTCTCTTAAGAGGCCTTTTGTTGTCATTTTCCTTCTAATGTTAACCTGCTTTTGAAAGCAGGGGGCATTTTCTGTCAATCACATTAGAAGAGTCGAGAACATGGTTTGACATGAAAAAAAACTGCAAACTACATCTTGAATCAACTAAGAAAAATGGGCTTCTTTAAAAAATTAGGCATGCAAGTGTATGTGCAAGATGGGTACCTAATTTGCATGCATAATTGTGATTGCACATGCAAATAGAGTCATTGCTGCGGCACATAGCTGATTTTAGTTGTATGCTTGCACAACTGCCTGATTTGTGCAGTCACAATAACTGTATTGATATTTTGAGCAAAACCTGCACACCTCCAACTCCCACACAGCTGCACACCCATGCCCTGAATCTCTTCTTGCGTCTACAATTTACTCCATTAACTTCATTGTAAATACTCCTGATTTACAACAAAGTCAGTGAGAGGAGAATCAGGCCCCTGAAATTAAAAACAAAAACAAAAAACCCACACCACAGAAACAGGCCTGCAATTGAGGAGCAGTTTAAGGGAGGGTAGTACAATTCACCAGGAAAACAAAGGCCTTTTTCTTGATCTACCTTAGATCCATATAGTAGTTTTCTTTACCAACATTAAAAAGAGCAAATAGCCAGCTCATTCTATTTCTAGAGTGACCCTTTAAAACAGTGCAGTCTCTGGACCATGGACATGAAATAGCAGTACACTGGTTTTTCAGATTCTTTGTGATATGGTCACATACGCACTTCTGTTTCGCACAGAGATTGTGCCCTCTACTAATGCCATAGCAATGATATTTGTTGTTTGATTGTATGTGTTATATGATGATACTGTGTTGCTCTCAAGTCTGATTTCTCTGGAGTCATTAGGAATCTCCCCTAGCACCCTCAGAGAAATCCATTCTGCAACATAATTAAAGTGATATCAACACTAAAATTTGTTTTACTCTTCATTAGGAGCACTGATGGGAGGAAACAGAACACACTATATTATTTAATAGTTTTCAGACCCAGTAAACTGCTAATTAGTGGAGGGCAGATTAATAGTTCTCATGAATACTGAATTACTGTAAGGTTGCTTTGGGTCAGCAAATTTTCTAGTTAACCTGACACAGAGAACCAGACTTCAATACCAGCAGATTAGACTTTAACAGAATCCATTTCTATGGCAACAACTTAATACTCTGCCCCCCAATAAAACTTTATATATTTGCTATTTTGTAGGTAAAATGAATTTGTTTACATTAAATTCAAGAAATTATCTTGGGTTGGGGAGGAGAAAAACCAAACTTTCCTTCAGTGGTTTTATCTGGTGGTTAAAAGTTTAGGACTCAGATTTTTCTGAGGCAGCTTCATGTCTTCTGGGCATAATTTCATATCTACCAATAATTCTACCCAAGCTTTTGCACCCAGGGTAAATTGTGGGTTCAAGTAGTAGGGAGATATGTAACTCCCTAATGCACAAGTTAGGTACCTTTAGGAATCAAGCATGGATGGGTGGCAGAGCTAGCGCTAGGCATAAGCAGATTAAGCAATTGCTTAGGGCGCCGAGCAGCTCAAGGGGGAACCCCTATTCACTTTTTTGTATGTGTTGTGTGTGGGGGTTCCCAGTGGGCTAGCACCACCTCTGATGGGCAGTAATAAGTGAAGGAGGACTGCATGGCATGAGGGAAGTAACCACTGTCTTTAGCAGTTCATTTCTAGACTTTTGAGGTTTGAAAGAAAAAAATATTCTACAGTGTTTATTTATGAATATACATCTACACAGTCATTTATTGACTGTAATGTGTTCTTGGACTGGTTCTTCTTCAAACAGTTGCTTATTTAAGAATTAAACACTTACACTCACTACTTCAACCGTGTGGTCTGGCCAATGGGTGTAAACATATTCCCCACTTTAAGGCTCCTGTATGCTGCCAGAGTGGTGTAGAGTGGCCTTCAGTGTAAATGAGAATCTGGCTCGTGGTGTGTAAGTGTTGTATAAACAATCTCCATAACTCCAACCTGAGTAATAGTATCTCCCATCTAATAGATGGGTGGACTGCGTCTTGAAGAACTTCAGTCATTTGCCCAGCTCAAGCAATCAAGGAAGTGATCATCGGAGGTGAGATTAGTTCCAGGCTCCCAGCACTGTGCCTAACCCACTAGACCACATTGTCTGTCGTATCTCCAACAATCCAGCCTGAGGAAGGGGCAGTGCATATCTGGGCTGCGCCAGGAGAAGTGTTGCTCCCTTGCTTCAGAGGAGTAGTGAACTGGGTCAGCCTGTTCACTTCCCTGATCAGCGTGCTAGCTCTAGGGGGTGAGCTGGCACATTTTGGGGGTAGGGAAAGGGAATTGGGAGGGAGGCAGAACAGAAAATGTGCTTACTCCCTACCCCAACCGTGTCCCTCAGAGCAGCAGCTGTTTTCCTCTCCTATGCAGGCTCTGGCAATGAGGGTAAGCTGTTCAGGCAAGGAAGGAGAATCTGACAACCCTTGGCTCCCCTGTCAGGGCTCACAATTGAGCCCATTGCAGTTAGGAAAGATCCACATTAAATCATACCGTGGCTTTATGGATTTTTGCTTTCAAGTTACTCAGTAGATATAGGATGTAGCTGAGGAAACATCCACAAAAGTCAAACCCAGTAACCAACGGGACTGGTGTTGGAAATGTAAAATCATTTCTATTTGCACCCATCTAAGGGATGCAGCCCAGGGGAGCATGTTAGCAGCTCTTTAGCTACTGATCATGATGTTAAATCAAACACAGTGCACATGTTACAGAGGCATTCAGGCACACTGGTTAGCACCACAGTTGGAATTGCTGCTGCTTTGCAAGTGGTTTGTTAAATTCTGTCCTCCCAAGTCCAAGAGAGAGAGAGAGAGAGAGATTTGCACCTGTTTAGTGGAGGTAGTGCCTTACAGAGGCTGACTCCTGGGTGGGTGAAAACGTACAGGGGGAAGAGGAGGAGGAGGAGGAAAGCAACAAACAGTGTAGGTGTGTGAATCAGGTGCCAGTGTTGCAGGTTTTATTGCACAGAGGAGACCAGCTAGTGTAGGCTTGAAACTCAGCTTGCTTACAGGGCCAGATGTAAAGAACAAGAGAACTGTGCGGGCTTCCCTCCCCTGTGAAATTATGCGGATGACAATCAATTTGAAAAAGAAAAACACAAGCAAACCTAGAAGACAGATTACTCCCACCCCCCATCCCAACAACCCACATGCAACTTAACAAATCAAACTGCCAGCTAGCTCTGGAGCTGCCTTTTCTGGGGTTAATTGCTTGCCCCCAACAAAACTTTTATTAGCAGCTGTTAACTAAGCCCTGCAAAAATCACTTATTCCCTAGACAGACTCAGCTAACTAGTGATGGCTGTGTGAAGTGAAAGTAGTGATAGCAGTCCTGTGCCAAGCAGACAGATGTCCACTTCACTGCTGGATTTATGAACTGGCACCCTGGCTGGCAGTCTGTGTAGAAAAGCCAGAGACAGAGAGGCCTGAGGGGGCATGCAGATGAGCTACTCCTTAATACATGGCTCAAGTTGAGGCATGCTGGGTGGGGTACATCCCAAGATCTTGTTGCATTTCTTGGACTAAATTAGACCCAATCCTGAAGCCCTGTCTTAGACAAAACTCTCACTGAAGCCAATGGGAGTTTCCCCTTGACTGAGGCCCAGGTCCTGCAGTTAGCTCTGCGTGGGCAGACTCCTGTGCCCCACATGGAGCCCCACTGAGTTCACCGGGGCTGTGCCTGGATGCAGGGACAAGTCAATGCAGAGTCAATTCCAAGTGAGGAGCTTTAACCTAATATTGTTATTTATTTCTACTGTGCCATGTGAGTTCAGTGGATAAATGTCAGGACTTCAGCATGCTGGGCTGTCATTCCAGGACTTCCCCTAAACACTCGGTTCACTATTAAAGAGGAAGAGGGACTATTTCCTGAAACCTTTTCAATTGATACATAAAACACATTTTTATTAAAAAATGTAGTAACTGACAAATTAACTGAAAACAATGGAAGTCTAGCACAAACCACTCTATATAATGGATGGGAGTGACTGGTATATATTGATCTATGAATTGAGGAGACTGGCATAAATCAGAGACACCATCAAACCCCACTACTAGTGGAAAGTAACCATTCAACCCACATAGAAAGTAGAAGAAAAACAGACAACATTCCCATGCAGCTAAATACTATTAACTTCTGACATGCTGGTATTTCACTCAGAAGTGTCACAGTGAGATCAATATCAGGTACTCATGTAGTTCTGGTCAGGGGCGGCTCCAGGCCCCAGCATGCCAAGTGCGTGCTTGGGGCGGCAAGCCGTGGGGGGTGCTCTGCCGGCGCCGCAAGGGTGGCAGGCAGGCTGCCTTTGGTGGCTTGCCTGCAGAGGGTCCGCTGGTCCCGTGACTTCGGAGGACCTCCCACAGGCACGCCTGTGGAGGGTCCGCTGGTCCCGCGGCTTCAGAGGACCTCCCACAGGCACGCCTGCAGGAGGTCCGCCGAAGCCGCGGGACCAGCGGACCCTCCGCAGGCAAGCCACCGAAGGCAGCCTGCCTGTCGTGCTTGGAGCGGCAAAATGCCTAGAGCTGCCCCTGGTTCTGGTTTTGGCTAACAAATAGCATTTTGCAATAACACTGTGGGATTCAGTTTTGCAGGTTACCTGGATATTCTCATGAGCTACACACATTAATAAGGGGGAAATATCCCCTGAATACATTCAACGATTCTCCTGAATACAAATTATTTCATGAATATGTAAATCCTGCCTCAATGTGACACTTGGCTTGCCTGGAAAACACTGATAGACTAAAGAAATTAAACTCCATCAAGGATGATGAAAATTTAATTTAATACTTTTCTAGCTTTAAAGAGGGAAGTCTGAATTTTAATCGCTATATAACATGCTTCAGTACATAGTTCAACCAAAATATCCATAATGTTCAAACAAACTTGGACAAATACTTTGAAAAAGAAAGCGAAGGAGCTGAGTGAACTTTGCCAGTTTCGCTCCACACACAGATACTGACTAACAGGAGCCCATTGGGCCTCGAGTTTGAAACAATTGCTTCTGATCCTGCAGTACACCTAGTACTTTGTCAGGCATCCAACACTCAGGGTGACCCCATTTGGGTAGGCTCAGTCACAGCCTGAATCACATGGCTCTACATAGCTATTATACTTTCAGCTAGGGTCACCAGACAGCACATGTGAAAAATCGGGACAGGGAGTGGGGGGTAATAGGAACCTATATAAGAAAAAGACCCAAAAATCAAGACTGTGCCTATAAAATTGGGACATCTGGTCACCCTACCTTAAGCAGACTGAAATTCCAACACACTGCCAAGTCCTGCTTTAAGTGGTGGCAGGGAAGACCATTCGGCTCCCACATCTGCTTTAGGATCTTCAGGAGCAGCTAATGTAGCCCCAGATTATACAGGTATTGTAATCAATACCCTGCCTGCTGTCTCACTCTTTCTTCACACAATTACAGTCAGGTAGCTTGCAAAGCACAGGACAGGGACAAAGCTGCACAATTATCCAATGGAGAAAGAGAAGCTATTACATCAGTCACCTGTCACCACCATTGACTTGGTAATAGATCATCTTGGTGATGAGCACAGCAGCTATAGGTTCAGTGGGACCTATAAAAGGGAGTATGCAATTTCTTAAAGCTGAATATAAGTGCTGTTGCATGGTGATAGATACACTTATTCCTTGCAAAGTTTCCCTTCCACGTCATTAGGCATTCAGATGTATAGCCAGTGACTTACTTTTAGAGCTCACAAAGAACAACTGTGCTGTATTTTTGATTGGATTTTTTGAGGGGGGTAACAAATGGCCCAGAACTAGGTGCAGAAGGCAAGTCCATGGAAAGATGGACTATAATTTTCCTCTCCTACATTATGTTGCCTCTGCAAATGCAGCCTAATGTTGTGCTGGCCTTTCATGTTCTCTGTATGTGTATCTATATCTCCTCACTATATGTTCCATTCTATGCATCCGATGAAGTGGGCTATAGCCCACAAAAGCTTATGCTCAGACACTGTGAGCTCAAATGTTCTGGAGAAAGAGCTAGCAAAGAGGGGTGGTACTGTGATCAAGCTAATTAATTAAGCAGAATGCACCACTGCTGCCACATCTCTTGAATAACTGCAGCTCCTAATGGCATAAAGGCAGTTTCTTAAACACACAAGTCTCCAAACCATGTAAGACTGTCACTGATGGGTATATGCGTCCTAATGTAAGGGAATTCTGGCTAGTCCTCTTTTAACTTTAAAATGAATGGTAACTGACTGGTGATCTAGCACAGCAGCTTCCCTCTTGCTTGCATTTCCAGCTTGTGTGATGGCTTGTCTACCTTACCTCTAGCCTGGGCCCTAGGCTACCTGCATTATATTCAGGTGTATATGTGCTAATCTACAGCGGGGTTTGGGTGGCTGTAAACTCCATATTTGCTGGCATTGGGTGCTTGTAAATAAGAGTCTAGTGGGATTTTCCCAAGTGCCTAGGTGCCTAACTCCCATGGGAGTTCAATGAGATTTAGGGAGACTGGCACCTGGGTGCTTTTGAAATTGCTACCAGGCTCCTAGCTGCATCTTTAGGCACCTAAATACGTGGTCAAACCAGCCCTAAATCTCTCTCATCCTGTGCAGTTGATAGAGAATGAAAGGTTGCTATGCTGACGTGTGAAGCTAAAGCTGCGGGGAGGAATCCTCCTACAGCTCTTGTGCACTTGCCCCTACTACTACGAAGAGTAGGTGTCAAACATTAACCTTCTGCGACAGCAATGTATTGCACTCACCTTGCACCAGTGTAAGTCACTGTATGGAGGTGCAAAGCAACAATGAATCAGGCCCATATTGTACATACAGCCTGGGCTACACTGTTACATCGGACTAGTACATAAGTCACAGGTGATTTAGCATTCTGAAGATCTCATAGAACATTGTAATGCTGCTAATTAGAGAGGGCAATTGTTACTGTTGCTTGTCTTGTTTTGAATGGTCAACAGGTTGCCATGTGGCTCCTGGAAAGTGGAAATCCAGTTTATCAATGAAATCTTCACACTGGAACTTCATTCAAGCTGGGGTAATTCATCACCTTAGTGCAACAGCCTTCCTGGGGATGGCTGGGACTCAAACTGCAGGCAACAGTAGTGTCAAGAGCATCAGTAACAGTCCCTTTATACTCGCTATTTCAAACTTTAATTTTTGACAGGGTTAACAGTATTTCCTTCTTCCTGGCAGCATTTGAATCATAGAATATCAGGATTGGAAGGGACCTCAGGAGGTATCTAGTCCAACCCTCTGCTCAAAGCAGGACCAATCCCCAACTAAATCATTCCAGCCAGGGCTTTGTCAAGCCTGACCTTAAAAACCTCTAAGGAAGGAGGTTCCACCACTTTCCTAGGTAACTCATTCCAGTGCTTCACCACCCTCCTAGTGAAAAAGTTTTTCCTAATATCCAAACTAAACCACCACTCCTTGTTCTGTAATCTGCTACCATTGAGAACAGTCTAGATCCATCCTCTTTGGAACCCCCTTTTTGATAGTTGAAAGCAGCTATCAAATCCCCCCCTCATTCTTCTCTTCTGCAGACTAAACAATCCCAGTTCTCTCAGCCTCTCTTCATAAGTCATGTGCTCCAGCCCCCTAATCATTTTTGTTGCCCTCCGCTGGACTTTTTCCAATTTTTCCACATCCTTCTTGTAGTATGGGTCCCAAAACTGGACATAGTACTCCAGCTGAGGCCTCACCAGTGTCGACCAGAGGGGAATGATCACATCCCTCAATCTGCTGGCAATGTCCCTACCTATACAGCCCAAAATGCCATTAGCCTTCTTGGCAACAAGAGCACACTGTTGACTCATATCCAGCTTCTCATCCACTGTAACCCCTAGGTCCTTTTCTGCAGAACTGCTGCCTAGCCATTCGGTCCCTAGTCTGTAGCAGTGCATGGGATTCTTCCATCCTAAGTGCAGGACTCTGCACTTGTCCTTCTTGAAGCTCATCAGGTTTCTTTTGGCCCAATCCTCTAATTTGTCTAGGTCCCTCTGTATCCTATCTACCACTCCTCCCAGTTTAGTGTCATCTGCAAACTTGATGAGAGTGCAGTCCATGCCATCATCCAGATCATTAATGAAGATATTGAACAAAACTGGCCCCAGGACCGACCTTTGGGGTACTCTCCTTGATACCGGCTGCCAACTAGACATGGAGCCATTGATCACTACCCGTTGAGCCTGATGATCTATCCAGCTTTCTATCCAACTTATAGTCCATTCAGCCAGCCCATACGTCTTTAACTTGTCGGCAAGAATACTGTGGGAGACCGTATCAAAAGCTTTTCTAAAGTCAAGGAATAACATCCACTGCTTTCCCCTCATCCACAGACCCAGTTATCTCCTCATAGAAGGCAATTAGGTTAGTCAGGCATGACTTGCCCTTGGTAATTTCATGCTGACTGTTCCTGATCACTTTCCTCTTAATAGTCAGCAGGTTTAAAACAAATAAAAGGAAGTTCTTCACGCAGCGCACAGTCAACTTGTGGAACTCCTTACCTGAGGAGGTTGTGAAGGCTAGGACTATAACAATTTTTAAAAGGGGACTGGATAAATTCATGGTGGCTAAGTCCATAAATGGCTATTGGCCAGGATGGGTAAGAATGGTGTCCCTAGCCTCTGTTCGTCAGAGGATGGAGATGGATGGCAGGAGAGAGATCACTTGATCATTGCCTGTTAGGTTCACTCCCTCTGGGGCACCTGGCATTGGCCACTGTCGGTAGACAGATACTGGGCTAGATGGACCTTTGGTCTGACCCGGTACGGCCTCTTTTATGTTCTTATGTTCCTCTCCTCTAAGTGCTTCAGAATTGATTCTTTGAGGATGTGCTCCATGATTTTTCCAGGGACTGAGGTGAGGCTGACTGGCTTGTAGTTCTCTGGATCCTCCTCCTTCCCTTTTTTAAAGATGGGCACTACATTAGCCTTTTTCCAGTCATTTGGGACCTCCCCCAGTCGCTATGAGTTTTCAAAGATAATGGCTAATGGCTCTGCAATCACATCCGCCAACTCCTTTTGGACCTGGTTTGGTGTTAAACTGAGGATGAGCAGATGTTCTTATTTCTATCCCATCCTGTTTGTTTTGACTGAGGATGAGCAGATGTTCTTATTTCTGTCCCATCCTGTTTGTTTTAACTGTAAACTTTGTTTATTGAGGTTTGTGTGATACACTAAGCATGGGGCAGCAGACAAAGTTTAAAGTGCTAAGTTAAAGATACAAAGTGTAATGGAACGGTTTCCCTTTAATAATATACAGGTTGTTTATACTGACAGAACTTTAAAGCCAAAAAACAGGAGAATGAACAGAGTTAATATCATAGCATGGAACTTTCTTAATCAAATAAGCTCTTCCTGCTTCAAGAATGTTTCAACTACAGTTCATGTGTGTTCGGGGGAAATGGATCCTGCTGATTAAATCTGAAATCAGAGCAA
Organism: Mauremys mutica; assembly: GCF_020497125.1. Classification (NCBI taxonomy): domain Eukaryota; kingdom Metazoa; phylum Chordata; order Testudines; family Geoemydidae; genus Mauremys; species Mauremys mutica. Next base: position 40,635,858 of record NC_059078.1, read on the forward strand.
CATAATATCAGGGCAGGAGGGATTTGTGTCAGAAAATCCCTAAGGGAAAAGTAGTCGCAGCTGCTCAGCACTTCCTACAGTGACAGTGGGAATTTTATTCTGCCCCTTTTTGCTACATTGCAATAAGTAAAGCAGCCTCTTAGAAACTAAGACCCCAGATCCCAACCCAGCAAAGCTTGTGTATAACTTTAAGCATGCACATAGCCCCATTGGAGTTGAGTGCTTTGCGAGGTCAGGGCTGAAGTACAGGCAGGCCACGTAAGGTGAAGACTGCATGTAATACATTGTGACAAACGTTAGACAATTATAAGTATGCCCTAGAAGGCAGGGGGATATTTTTCATCTTCAAAGCCCTACGTGCAGTACCTGTGATTTTTCTTTGCGAACCTCTATGATGTCACTTGCAAACTGTCCAGGCCTGTTATGCATCCTATTAATTCCATAGGACTGGCAATTGTATTTTTCACTTTTTATAATCAAAAGCACAGCTAGAGTACTGAAAATTAATACAAGAGCATACACTTGCTATTCTCAGCTGGCTTCAGTCATATGGTAATTTTACTTTAAAAAAAAAAAATTGGGCCAGGAGCCTTTAAGGCCAAATGAAATAGAAGATTTTTTCCAGTTGATAAATTGCAATAGAAATTTTCTTTTACATTCATTTAAATTAAAGTGTAAGAGGAAAAGAACTTTGTATGGTTTTGTTTTCTTAATCTTGCTCACCAGAAAGGTCACCTTGATGAAAGCTCTTTTCATAAAAATTGTAGTTCAGTAGCATCGTATGATGTATACGTTGATTTGTTGCATTGTGTTTAGTTTAGCTCTTTGTCCCGCTTTTAGCCTTGCAATGCAACATTTTAAAGAAAAAGAAAATGCAAATGTCCTCTAAGTTATACAGGATCACTGGTGATCCTTGTTGATAGAAATTATTTATGAAGCAGTTAAGATGAGAAGTCAGCCATCATAACCTATACTGATGCACAAAAGATTAAAACAGCAAGCAAAAATGCAGAGCCATGGGATAAGTGGGCATGCCACATTTGTAGTGAAAGCCATATTGAGGGCATATGTGCAACATCCCAAACCATCATTGGGATGAAGAAATTACTGCCTTTACTTGGGCACAAAAAGCCCTTCCAGAGCTGGATAAAAATGAATTGGAGAAATAGCAAAATGTAAATTTGCAGGACTAATACTATGTAGCCATAAAAACCAACTTTGTTCTGAATGCTATTTGTTTCATAGCCATGCATGTTAATCAACTGGTGAGATACTGCAAAGAGCTAGTCACTTGATATCTACAGCAGCTTGTCACCAAACCAAACAGGCTAAATTCTCTGCCAGGCAGAAGAAAATGACTACTGCTACTTTTAGGAGATTGAGATATCTGTTTTGGAAGAGCTACTAAGACTGTATGAGTCAAAATGCTTATGCATCATATTTTCTTTAACTTTAGTAGTAAAGAACACCTTTAAGAACCAAAATTCCTTGTGACTAGATACTTTTGCTTCATCTCTGAACAGCAGTAAAACTTCCATGTATATTTAAAAATATACTGCACTAATTACTAATTCCTAGAACCCCTATCAATGTGTGATACTCAAAAAGGTATTATAAATAATGACCCCCAAAGTTTGTTAAAAGCATCTCCAAACTTTCCTGGAGCTCTTTGGTCTGCATCTCTCATAGGAACAGGCTTATAATGTTTGGTTTTGTTCTTGGGGAATATCCTAGCTGCTGTGCATTTAATCCAAAATGGTTTACTTGGACCAGATTTTGATCTCATTTACAGTAGTACAAATATGGGGTAACTGACTTCAATTGCATTTGTCTGCAATTACACCTATGTGTTAGCAACATCAGAATCTGGCACTTAGTATTTAGTGAGTTTAGTTCTATATCAAGTAATATTTTGCAGTCCTAATTACGTTGAAAATTATACAACTACACAGTAGTTTAGAATTACTAATACAGCATTTCATGGTAAATTGGTGTATATAATTTGAGTCACCAAATTATACTGTTGATAAAGTAGACTAAAGTTCTGTGCAATGTATATCAAATATCAGCCAACTTTCAGTCCAAAGTGAAGTTTTCATAATCATCCCTGCAGTGCCCTGCACCGTTCAGTGAGGCAAAAGGCTGCGTAAATAGCCTCAGAAAAATGGCAAAGTGTGGTCTAGACTCTAGAGCAGTGGTTCTCAACCAGGGGTACACATACCCCTGGGGGTAGGTAGAGGTCGTTCAGTGGGTACATTAACTCAGCTAGATATTTGCTTAGTTTTACAACAGGCTACATAAAAAGCACTAGCCATGTCACTACAAACTAAAATTTGATACAGGCAATGACTTGTTTATTATTTCTCTATATACACTATACACTGAAATGCAAGTACAATAGTTATACTTCAATAGATTTATTTTATAATTATATAGTAAAAATTAGAAAGTCAGCAATTTTTTCAGTAATAGTGATACATGACTGTATTTTTATGTCTGATTTGGTAAGCAAGTAGTTTTTAAATGAGGTGAAACTTGTGGTGCACAAGACTAAAAGACTCCTGAAAGAGGTACAGTAGTCTGGAAAGGTTGAGAACCACTGTCTAGAGACACTGGCAGAGCACCTACAAGCACAATATTTACATAAAAAGATGTGGTCATATGGTTGCAGGCCCTGATCCTGCAATGAACGCCACATTTGCAGAGCTCTGAACCTGCATACTGATCATTTCAGTTCAAACAAAATACAGGTGATCAAGGAAACAAAAAAACAACAAGCCAGAATACAAACAGCACTCAAATATTAATGCAAACAGATATTTTATCCACTGATATCAAGGGGAATAAATATATGATCTCATTGTGTTTAAAGTGGCTCATTTGAAAATACGGTGTTTTTCAGAATGAATATACTGTGGAATATATCCACCTTTCCCCTTTAAATCGTCAGACATTACAAATGGGTAATCTGCATATGCTGGATAATGCTTACAAAGGGCTGTGACTTCCTCAACTCAAATCCAAACTCTTAAGGAAATGAGTTATATAAACTATCCTATGAAGGTGGTCAGAGATGATAGCTTAGTGGTATTTGAGGGATATTTATAGAATTCTTCCTATTGAGGAATTTTACAGACACAGCTCTTGTGGAGTTTGGTTTCATTTGTAGTCATGCGGGTTGTTATCTTAGTAGAGACAATGCCTCATATGTCTAGCTTAGCTGCCCTAATAATAAAACTTAAAGTTTGGGACCTGAAGGCCTTCGTGGTTGAAAGGGTTTAATTTCATTATCAGACAATTCCAAATGCTTTAGTAATTTATTTTTATAAGGCTGTTTCTGAATTGAACAGGTATAAAATACCAGAGTCTTTGTAGAGCAATGTTTTACTACTGTTCTATGACCAATAGCAAAAAATTTAATTACTAAGGCAAAAGAAAAGGAGGGTAAAGCTATACAGCCTTGTTAATTGTATCTAAGCAAAGAGAAGTCTCTATTTTGCAACTGAGGATACAAAGCATACAATTTAAGACCAAGAAGATGGGCCACAGAATGAACATTGGGAAGAGGGTTTTAAATGACTACTCCATGGACTAGCCTAGCAATTAGAAGCCTTTTAAAGCGGGTCTCTGATAACTAAAAGCCAGTGGTTCACTGTGACAGTAATATGCAGGGAAATGTAAAAGGCCTTTTGGAAGGTAACACATCAAAGGCAGCAATTAGAAACAAAGAAATGCAAGATTTGCCATGCTGGATCAGACCATTAGACTATCAAGTCCAGTATCCTGCCTCTAACATTGGCCTATTCCTGACACTTCAGAGGAAAGCATTCCCCATAATGCATCATGTTAGATGCTATACATTCCTTCCTGAACTCTGCACCAATCAGCTCATGCCCTAAAGCAGGAGGCTTGACTATCCCTACTTCAGCGTGTACCAGGTAAATACAAGTGTTAGCATTGCTCATAAAGTTACCAGATGCTTTTTAAAAGCCAGCTCCAGAGTTTGACTCCTACCACCTCCCATGGCAGGGTCTTCAGGCTGATTGCACATTATGTGGCAGAACATTGACATTTATTGGTTTGAGGTCTCCCTGCCATTAACACTGAGCCCCTGTTCTCAACTTACTGGGACAGCTTAAAACAAGGAAGTCTTGATTGGTTTAGAGACAAAGAGGAGAAGGCAGATGGGGCAGTGGTTTATGTAGCAGGTAGAGTCAAGGGTAGGTTGGTTGAGGAGCAGAGTGAGAGAGGTTGATGGGGGGGAGGGGGGGAAGATACTGCGCGTTGGAAGTCATGGTGGGCCAGAACTGATGATGGCCTCAGCTCAAAGGTAATTAGGCAGCTAGATTCAAAGGTATTTAGGCTCCTAACTCCCATTGAAATCAATGCAAGTTAGGCATCTAAAATACCTTGGAGGACCCGGGTGAGGGTGATGACATGGCAAGGAGGAGCAAGTGGACATGTATATGTGAAGTGGAAAGAAGGTAAGAGTGAGTAACAGAGATGAGAAGATAGAGGGGGTGGGATAGGAGTGTAGGTAAAAGGAGACCCTAAATAGGATACAGATTAGTGATTAGCAAGACAGTGAATGAATGACAAGCAGAACAATAAGGCAATAACAAATACAGTAGGCAATTAATTAGGAACAAAACAACTGGATGTGATGATTAGACTGGGTAATACTTAAAGTGACAGTCAAATACCTTGAAGTCTTTAATCCATGATTTGAGGACTTCATTAACTGAGGCAGAGGTTGGAGGTCTATTACAGGAGTGGGTGGGTGAGGTTTTCTGTGGCATGTAATATGCAGGACACACTAGATTATGACAATCCCTCCAACCTCAAAGTCTAAGAAGCTATTGATTAAGAGGAGATCTAATGGGCATACGCTTAGGCAATACATGGGGAAGAGACCAGTTAGGTAGCAGGAGTGAGGTAATGATGACTGACAATCAATTCACTAAGCTGTCACACTCCTCAGATCAGGTGGGGGACACAAATCAGGAGCTAAGACCAGCTCTGTCACCATATACACGTGTGAAAGCACATGGAGGCAGAGGGACCGAAAGGAATCATGGAATCAGCCTTCAATGTCATAGATAAAATGAGTTACTGTTTTTGATTTTAGAGTAGCAGCGATGTTAGTCTGTATCCGCAAAAAGAACAGGAGTACTTATGGCACCTTAGAGACTAACAAATTTATTTGAGCGTAAGCTTTCATGGGCTACAGCCCACTTCATCGGATGCATGCAGTGGAAAATACAGTAGGAAGATAGATATATACACACAGGGAACATGAAACAATGGGAGTTACCATACACACTATAAGGAGAGTGATCAGTTAAGATGAGCTATTATTAGCAGGAGAGAAAAAGAACTGTTTGTAGTGGTGATGAAAGTGGCCGTATTTCCAGCAATTGACAAGAAGATGTGAAGAACTGTAGGGGGTGGGGGAGAGATAAGGATGGGGAAATAGTTTTATTTTGTGTAATGGCCCATCCGCTCCCAGTCTTTATTCAAGCCTAATTTTTTATTTAGTTCCCAGCAGACAGGTATCTATCTATATCTCAAATATCAGCCACCCTGGGAACTCCATTGGCAGTTTCAGCAGAAATGTCACATGGACTATGGAGGAGAACAAATGTGAGTCTTAAGTAAGGGATACATCATATGTGGCTGGGCAGTGCAGAGAAATCTGTGCTACTTCTACCTGTGCTGTACTGGTCTTCTGCATATACAGGGCAGAGCCTCAACTGGTATAAATTCGCATAACTCTGTTGGAAGTATGCCTGTTTACATCACAGGAGGATCTGACCCACAGAGAAATTTAGATTCTAGAGAGGTTATCCTGGCATCTTCCATGAGCACTAAGATCAATTAAAAATGTAGGCATAGTAATTTTATTTTCCAGATTTATAATTTATTTGCCTTATTAAAAAAAAATTGTTTCAGAAAATAACAGTACTTGAAGAGAAAGCAGAACAATTTGACAACCTGGTGAGTACACTTCTGCAGTTTCCTGGGACTCAGGGAATTGAAATGAGACCTATTCATCATTCTATTACCAAGTGCCTACTCTAGAAAAGGGAGGGAGGAAGAGAAAGAGCAGCTCCTATTAGCATATATGGTACAATCCTTAATATGCACAACAGAGAATAAATATTGGTGATGTCAATTGCTCTGTACGGCTTCTTTACTTCAAAATGCAAAATTATATTAAGCTGATAATAAAATCTTTCATATAAGCACACAAAATTACTCCCTGCAAATCTATTAATGCAAATTTTAGGTGTTGAATTGCCAGTGGTAAAGTACTAGTTCTAACATCATGTAGATAATTAGCCCTTGGACTGTGAAAGGACCTGCTTCATTTTCATCCAGGCCAATCTTAGCATAATCTAGCACAGTGGTCCCCAACCTTTTTGTGGCCAGTAGCACATTCATGTTTTCAGACGAGTGTGGCGGACGCCAACAGTTTTTCAAGGCTTATTGAAAAACATCATATTTAATATAACATAATATATGAATCCAGAGAGAAGAGAGAAGCCGCGAGGACAGAGAACACTGGCGCCTCCAGCCCCAGAGTTCTCTATCCCCGGCAGGCGCGGGGCCGTGGCTTCTCTCCGGCTTAAGCAGCGGCCCCACACCTGCCAGGGACTGAGAACACTGGCGCCCACAGCCTGCAGCCCTGGAGTTCTCTGTCCCCGTCAAGCGCGGGGCTGCGGCTTGTCTCCCCTGCTGGGCACTAGGCGGGCACCGCGCCTGCTGGGAACAGAGAATACCACGGTCGCAGCCTGAGTTCTCTGTCCCCGGCAGGAGCGGGGCCGCGGCTTCTCTCCCCTGCTGGGCACTAGTGGGCACACATAAATGCCCCGGCGGGTGCCATGGCGCCCGCGGGCACCACGTTGGGGACCACTGATCTAGCACAACAGACTCTTACATATAAAAAATGCACTGCAGACCACCACCAATTTGCTGAATTCAGAAGATTGTTCATCTTCTGTGTAACAATGCATCCCATTTAGAGTACAAAGTTTTCTGCATTTGTCATGAATTACAAACTCTTAGGACAATGAACTGATCTCAGTTAGCACACTTTGCATACATTTGCTAATCTATCTTGATGGCCAGCCAGCTATAAAAATAGCATGCAGGGTTTTCTTTGTGCCAGTTTCCCATCAGGACCATACCCAATGAAGTTCATGGAGTTTAACCATTGACTTTACTGACAGTAGGATCAGGGCCATAGACACAGATATGTCTCTTTCCTCATTCTTGACCAGCAGCAGCAGGATTCTGATCACCACTGTTGGCCATGTGAACCTATTCTTCTGAGGCTAAATTTCTTCTGGCATAGTTTTTCACATAGTAAATGAAACTCTAAGACCATGTGTGACTTTCATTTAAGGCCCAATATCTAATTTGTAAGAATGAAGGAATTTGATTGCTGGCAGCCATGATAACAAAATGACACTAAACTGTGTTGTAGGGTTGGGAGAACTGTTTAAGGAGCAACTGAATGTTTACCTGATCTTTTAAGAAGCTCTCCCACCAGTTACATCTAGGGCCCTACCAGTTTCATGGCTATGAAAAACGTGGCACGGACAATGATTCAATGAAATAAGCCCTTCATCACGAAATCTGATCTCTCCCATGCTGCTGGGAGAGCCCCAGTCATGGGGCTCCAAGCTACTAGTGCCAGCCAGGCTGGGGAGGGACAGGACTTGTCCTTCCCCTGCACCACTGCTCTCGGGGTGGGTGGGGAAGAGATCAGACCCACCTCTGAGTGCCTCCCCCTCCTACAGGAAGTTCTGGGGCTCGGCCTTGGATTCCATTCGTAGCTCAACCATTAACCTGCTGTGTGACTTAAAGTCACTGAATCTCTACTGTCCCTCCCACTCCTTGGGTCACTTATTGTAAACTCTTCAGGGCAGAGACAGTCTCTCAGCTAGTCTCAGACCGTGTCCATGCCAGCATAGCTAGGACAGTCAAGGGTGTGAAGAGGTATGCCCTAGTGTAAACACAGTCAAATCAGCAAACCTTCACTTTTACCCACCTAACTTGCTTTGTTCAGAGGTAGTGGAATAAGCTATACCAGTAAAAGCACAGGTTGCCAATATACGCTACCTCCACACAACAAGCACTTTGCTGGTATTGAATACTGATTTTCCTATACTGGTAAAGCACTCCTAGTGTAGGCATGACCTCAGCATAGGCCTGTAGATGCTACCATACTAATAATTACTACAAATTAATCATAACACTGCTTCCAGGAGCTGAGCCTCTCTGCCCCTTGTGCAATGCAGAGACCCCTATCCATAACTGCTGTAAATGGAAGACAGACAGCTGAATGATGGTGAGGATACTACGGCCACCTTCCTTCTCCCTAAGCCAAGTTGAGAGGTTTGCTATGAGCACACAGCAGAAGGGATCGCTTGTTCCATACACTTGGGACATTTTCTGTACAGCACCCACATTTCAAGTTTAAATACTCTAAAATTTCTCTCTTTAAAAGTGTGAGAGAAGGACAGCATGGCCTGGAGCAGATACTCTTCAAGCAGCCCTGTCAATACACTTCAGCCCTGACTTGCAACACACCTGCTCCATGTGTTTCTTTCCTTCCTTTTGTCTTTTTCAGAAATTAATTGCAGAAAGAAATTGCAAAGATTATGAGAACATTGGTAAATGGAAAGCAAATGAACTGAAGAACTCGAAAAAAGGACTACACACAGGAAGTTTGTGGCTAAATCTGTAAAACTGAAGGCCAAAATTATAAATGAATTAGATAAGTTAACTGTTGTGTATTTGGTTGTCATGGTTTTTGGTTCCTATGGTAACTGAGTTAGATTATTAGGGGATAGCTCAGCCTGCTTCAGCCGGCTGGGTGAGTTCTCTGAGTCTGTAAATAAAATGGTGGTTTTGTTAGCTGTCTGCTGTCTGGCCTCAAGTGATTTCTTCCTAAACCGGCTGCCCCCAAGGATATAACAAGTGGCGACGAGGATGGGATCCTGGTGCTGCTCCAGTAACAGAAGGAAGTAGAAGTCAAGGTACAAAACAAACAAATAAAAATACTGCTTGTTTGCACTGACTGTGAAAGTGAAACTAAAATCATGGCTACTCTGACCAGGCCACTGGAACCTTTTGATGAGAATATAGAGCAGTGGCACATGTATACTGAGCGTTTTGAGCTTTTTGGTATTGCAAATGACATTACAGAAACAAAGAAGGTGCCAATATTCTTAAGTGTTGTAGGGGCTAAAACCTACTCCCTGCTACGCAGCTTACTACACCCTGTTAAGCCTGAGACTAAATCTTACAGTGACATTGTGGAAATCCTGGGGTCCCATTTCTCCCCAAAACCACTGGTAATTGCTGAAAGATATAGGTTCCACAAAAGAGACCAAAAGGAAGATGAAACAGTTGTACAATTTGTAGCCATTTTAAAAAAGCTAGCAGAACACTGTGAATTTAAAGAGATGTTAAATGATGCCCTGCGTGACAGGTTAGTGTGTGGCCTGTACAGTGAAGCTATACGGAAGCGCATACTGACAGAGGCTCAGCTTACCTTACAGAAGGCTGTTGATATTGCTGTCTCCATGGAACTGGCTACAAGGGAGGCGCAATACATCAGAGCATCCCCTAGGGTGCAAAAAGTGTCACAAGAACTGACCCACAAAACGGTGCAGAGTCAAGAATGTTACCGCTGTGGTAAGCCGGGTCACCAGGCATCGGAATGCTGGTGTAAGGACCTGGTGTGTCGACACTGTGGCAAAAAGGGACACATTGAGTGTGCCTGTAAACAAAAGAAAAGGAGGCCTGTGGTCTGGCCGACAAAAAGAGGAACCTTGCATACCCTAGAGCAGACCCAGGATGACCAAGGTGACACCTCAGCACAAGAGAAAGTGCCACTGCATGTTTTGTCTTTGGCAGTGGGCTCACATGAATACTGGGTAACCCCGTTATTGGATGGCAAACGTATACGCATGGAACTGGACACCGATGCAGCCGTCTCACTGATCTCCGAGACTGTGTATAAAGAAAAGCTACAGCATCTTCTGCTTAAGGCAACAAAAACTGTTCTGAAGACGTATACGGGAGAAGCTGTGCCTATGCTGGGCACTATTGATGTTAAGGTGGAGCTCAATGGACAGGTGGCTAAATTGCCACTGTTTGTGGTGAGAGGTAACTACCCAGCCTTAATGGGTAGGTCTTGGCTTGGGAAGATTCAACTGAACTGGGCAGAAGTGCACCGGATGACTAAAGAAGAAACCAGTGTAACCCCTATACTAAGGAAACATGCTGCTGTTTTTGGAGATGATTTGGGAAGTATGAAGGGAATCACTGTGACATTGAACATTAAACCTGACAGTCCACCAAAATATTTGAAAGCCCGAACTGTGCCATATGCCATCAGGCCAAAAGTTGAAGCAGACCTGGAGCGCCTGGTCACCAGTGGAGTCCTAATACCAGTTACCCATAGCTCATGGGCCACTCCTATCATTCCAATAGTGAAGAAAGATGGCTCTCTCCAGATTTGCGGTGATTTTAAAGTCACTGTCAACCCAGTGTTGTGTGCAGAGCAATACCCGCTTCCCCGCATCGATGACCTCTTCGCAGGCCTGGCTGGGGGACAAAAGTTCAGTAAGATTGATCTGAGTCAAGCATATTTACAGACGCACGTCGATGAAAAGTCCCAAGAGCTGTTGACTATTGTGACTCATAAGGGGCTTTATCGATACTGCCGCCTACCCTTCGGAATAACATCTGCTCCCACCCTGTTCCAGAGGGCTATGGACCAGATCTTGTGTGGCTTGTCAGGAGTTCAGTGCTATCTGGATGATATCCTGGTTACTGGAAGAAATGAAGAGGATCACTTAAAGAATTTAGAGGCTACCCTACAAAGACTGGAAGAGTATGGCCTACGAGTTCGCAAAGACAAGTGTGAATTCTTCAAGCCCTTTGTTGAATATTTGGGACACATCATTGATTCTGCAGGTCTTCATAAGGCCCCTGCAAAAGTTAAAGCTATTGTGGAGGCTCCCCCACCTCGAAATGTAAGCCAGCTGCGCTCGTTTCTAGGACTACTGAACTACTATGGAAAGTTCATCTCACAGTTAGCCACACTGCTAAAACCACTTCATGAGCTCCTTGAGCAGAACAAGGCCTGGAAGTGGACTGAAGCCTGTGATGTTGCATTTAACAAAGCTAAGGATGCATTGCTAAATTCTGAAGTTCTAACGCACTTTGATCCATCCTTACCCCTACAATTGGCCTGCGATGCCTCCCCTTATGGAGTGGGAGCAGACGTGTCACACATTATGCCTTCGGGAGAAGAGAGACCTATTGCTTTTGCTTCACGCACTCTAAGCAAAGCAGAAACTAACTACGCCCAAAACGAACGTGAGTCATTAGGAATTGTTTTTGGAATTCGGAAGTTTCATCAGTACCTGTTTGGGCGAAAGTTTACTCTTCTCACAGACCATCGACCTCTGACGTCAATTTTTGGACCCTACACAGGCATTCCCCCATTAGCTGCTAGTCGTATGCAACGTTGGGCATTGTTACTTTCAGCACACACATATGAAATCAAATATCGGAAATCCATTCTGCACGGCAATGCAGATGGCCTCTCAAGGTTGCCTTTGCCGGTCAAACATCAAGATAGTGCCCAAAAGGAAATCTTCTACTTTGAACAGGTAGAGAATACACCCATCACTGCTACTCAGATAAAGAAGGCAACCCGCGTTGACCCAGTATTGTCCCAAGTTATGGACCTGGTGATGCATGGAAAATCTCGACAAACCTCTCCGGTCTCATCTGACCTTGTTCCCTACATGTCCAGAAGGACGGAGTTATCGGTCCAATCTGGTTGTTTGTTGTGGGGGAGACGTGTCATTATTCCACCACCACTGAGATCACAGCTGTTAGAACAGCTACATTCTGGTCACTGTGGAATAGTGTGCATGAAGGAAATTGCATGAAGCTATTTTTGGTGGCCTGGATTGGACAGCGCTATTGAAGAGAAGGCAAAAGCTTGTATGTCATGTCAGGGTGTGAGGAATGCACCCCAGTGGGCACCCCTACACCCATGGGACTGGCCTGAAAACCCGTGGCAACGTATTCATGTTGACTTTGCTGGCCCCCTTGAAGGAAGCATGTTCTTGGTGGCAATAGATGCCCATTCTAAATGGCCAGAAGTCTCTATAATGCAGTCCACTACTGCAGAGAGTACTATCCAAAAACTACGAGGACTCTTTAGTCGTTTTGGTCTGCCAGAACAACTTGTGAGCGACAATGGACCGCAGTTTGTCTCTCAGGAGTTTCAAAATTTTATGAAGGTAAATGGGATACACCACATCACGTCAGCACCATATCATCCATCCACCAATGGATTAGGTGAAAGATTTGTGCAGACAATGAAAAATGCTTTGAAATCAGCAAGGGGACAACACTCCATTCAAAAGCATCTGGATACCTTCTTACTTTCCTACCGAAACACACCTCATGCTACGACCCAGGCATCTCCGGCCTTTCTAATGATGGGACGACAGCTGCGCACTTGCTTTGATCTGCTGAAACCTTCTGAACCCAGACAAACTGTGCAACATCAGCAGCAATATCAAGTCATCAGACGGGCACCCAGAGCAAAAGACCAAACCTTTAGCCCGGAACAGCCAGTTTTGGCTCGGAATTATACTTCCAGAGCTAAATGGGTCCCGGCCACAGTCATCACTCAAACAGGACCTGTTTCCTACACAGTCCGGATTGCAGAGAATCTTACCTGGTGGCGACATGTAGATCAGCTGTAGCCAGGTCATGCCAGTCCTCAGGACACATCTGCAATTGAGGGGTGTGACGTCACCTCTTCTGGTGAGACACCGAATCACGAATCCCCTATTCCTTACTGTCCTCCTCCAATACTGCCAGCGGCTGAGATGCCCCTTTGCCCAGCACGAGCTGATACCACCTCCTCACCCGTTCGTGCTGCGGACCCTGAGCCCATGGTACTTTCGGGTGCAACAACACCAGAAGTTCGCCGTAATCCACCTAGAGACAGAAGGCCTCCTCATCGGCTGGATCTTTAGCTAGGGCGAACCCATGGTTATGGGGCAAAATAATCCCCAGGATTTAGCCAGGAATGGAGGCAGTCTACCCTCCTTCTCTAGTCTAGTGTGTGTTTTATTTAGGGGATGTTAGGGGGGGAGGAATATGTTGTGTATTTGGTTGTCATGGTTTTTGGTTCCTATGGTAACTGAGTTAGATTATTAGGGGATAGCTCAGCCTGCTTCAGCCGGCTGGGTGAGTTCTCTGAGTCTGTAAATAAAATGGTGGTTTTGTTAGCTGTCTGCTGTCTGGCGTCAAGTGATTTCTTCCTAAACCGGCTGCCCCCAAGGATATAACATTAACAGAAGGTAGGTCCATCAATGGCTGTTAACCAAGATGGCCAGGGATGCAACCCCATGCTTCAGGTGTCCCTAAACCTCCAACTGCCAGATGCTGGGACAGGACAACAGGGGATGGATCACTTGAAATTGTCCTGTTCTGTTCATTCCCTCTGAAGCATCTGGCACTGGCCACTATCAGAAAAAAAACCCTGGGCTAGATGGACCATTGGTCTGATCCAGTATAATCGTTCCTATGTCATGACAACTCATATGCTCTTAAAGAGACTCACTATCACTTTATGGATCTTTCCATTGCTCTGTTTCATGCACTGTGGAAGTGACAACTTGGTAGTTTACAGATGTCCTAGGTGATAAAATTGCAAGTGCTATTTAGAGCAGTTTATAGATCTACACATTCCTATACAATGGCCCTGCTATACCCTGATGTCCTTGAATAATTAGTTTTGTATAACAGCACAAAGGACCAAATTTTGCATCAGACCTGATTCCACATGGAGTTCTTTGACTTCCATGACACTCCATAGGTTTAGGGTGTCCATGTGAGTAAATTTTGATGCAGCACCATAGCCCATGGTTGTAATTTGGCCAAGACACCAAGGTTCGTGTAATAAATAAAGTGGGGGGATAATTCCCTTCAATGGACACCCAGCCAGACACCCTCTTGGTAGCTGTTCTCTGCTTGCTTTACCTGTAAAGGGTTAACAAGCCCACAGGTAAAAGAAAAGGAGTGAGCACCTGACCAAGGAGCCAATGGGAAGGCTAAAACTTTTTAAAATGGGAAAGAAACTTTCCCTTTGTTCTGTTGTTCTCCAGAGGAGGAGACATGGAGTAGGAATGCTGTGTAAGGCTTGAATCAGGTATGAAAATTCATCAGATCATACCTAGAATTACTTATTTGAATCCCCCCAAATATGTAAGTAAATTAGGGGTGTTTAGCTAGATGTGATCAGATTTACTTCTGTTTATTTTGGCTTGTGGATCTCCTCTGTGCTAACCCCAGATCCTTTTGTTTGCTTGTAACCTTTAAGCTGAATCCCTAAGAAAGCTATTTTGGGTTCTTAATTTTTGTAATTGTTTCTTTTAAGATCTAGCAAAAAGCCTAAGTTCCAGATGTATTTTTTCCCTTTTTGTTTTTAACAAAATTTACCTTTAAGAACAGGATTGGATTTTTGGTGTCCTAAGAGGTCTGTGCATGTTGTTTGAATAGCTGATAGCCACAGCCAATTTCCTTTGTTTTCTTTCTCAGCTCTTCCCCTGAGGCGGAGTGAAAGGGCTTGAGGGTACCACAGGGAGGAATTCCGAAGTGCTCCTTCCTGGGTTCAAAGGGTTTTGGGGATTTTTTGCATTTGGGTGATGGCAGCATTTACCAAGCCAAGGCCAAAGAGAAGCTGTAACCTTGGGAGTGTTATACAAGCCTGGAGTGGCAAGTATTAATTTTTAAAATCCTTGCGGGCCCCCATGAGGTGCCAGAGTGGGGATTCAGCCTTGACAGCTCGTAAATGGGTATCAGGGTGGAAGTTAACACATAGGGCATATATGCATAATGTACCATGGTACGTATTTTATTTGACAGGATCATATTGTTTATAAATTTGTAAGCCACTGTAGAGAGCATATAGCTGCCATCTCAGCAAAGCTAACCTTCCTTTGGCGATGTCAGTGCAACTAAATGCTTGGGCCCAGACCCAAAAGGTATTTAGGTTCTTAACTCTCATTGATTTTGAGGGGAGTTAGGAACCTCAATACCTTTGTGGATCTGGGCCCTGCTGCCTTTCGCCACTGAGGGAGCTGAAGCTGTGAATGCGAGAATGCAAGGTAAAGTGCTTTGGGAGTGGTGGGAGGATGAAATGAATGCAAGGTCATTTGTTCCATTTACACAATTTTAAATGTTTCTCTAATATCGTGTCATTTATTCAAAGGCCTGTAAGAGGGGGAACATTGTTATCTGGCTTATTCCAAGCAGACTCACAAGCAAGAGTCAGCAGGAAGAAAAGAAAGAAAACCCCATTGTCTAATTATTAAAGCCATTCAGCAAGCTTGGAAGATGTCAGTTTTCTTAAACAGCCTTCATCGGAACAGCAGTGCTATAATTAGGGAGTTCCTATAAGAACCAGAGAGGAAGACAATCACAGATGTTAGTGATGGAAAAGTCCTATGAGATTATCTAGTTCATCTACCAGATCCCCCCATGAAGGGCCTCAAACTGCCAAGAGCAGTGATTGAGATAGACGAGTATACATACAGCAAGCAAAGAGGTATAGAAGCCACAAGGACCTTGGGGAAGAGACAAGAACATTCACTTGGAACCAGGGCCGGCTCCAGAGCCCAGCGGGGCAAGCACCCGCCTGGGGCGGCCCTTTCCCGGGGGGGCGGCAGGCTGGGCCGGCGGACCTGCCGCAGTCATGCCTGCGGGAGGTCCACCGGAGCCCCGGGAGCAGCGGACCTGCCGCAGGCATGACTGCGGAGGGGACGCTCGGCCGGCGGCTCCAGTGGACCTCCCGCAGGCATGACTGCGGCAGCTCAACCAGAGCCGCCGGACCAGCGAACCGCCCGCAGCTGCGGGAGGTCCAGCCGAGCCACGCGACCAGCGGACCCTCTGCAGTCATGCCTGCGGGAGGTCCGCTGCTCCCGCGGCTTGGGGGCGCCTCCCGGGCATGACTGCTTGGGGCGGCCAAATTTGTAGAGCCGCCCCTGCTTGGAACCCAGTCAACCTCCCTGCCACCATCCTCACTCACTGAAGTCCATGGATGGTTTTCCTTAGGCTCCAAGGAGAGCCAAATCTAGTCCAAAGACACATTGGGTCAAATTCACCACTGATGAAAGCAGAAGCAATTCCTCTGAACTCAAAATGGCACCCACATACACCAGTGGTGCATTTCCCCCAGTCTTGGGAGCAAAGGAAAGAGAATCACATAAGGAGTGAAAATGAGACAGCCAGGCAAAGATCATCACTACAGCATTCATCTTTGGGATAAGTCCCCACCTCTCACCAGCTCTTTTAATCAAGAGTGTGCTGACATTTGGTGTTTCATAAAACCTCAGCTCCCAGAAGCATGTGGTTGCAAAGAGGAAAATATGAACCTTAAAGATTCCACCTTCAGAAGTGAAATACTAATTTGAGGGGTTTAATGAGGGGTCTTATTTTTAAGACATTCTCATGTTTTTGGGGGACTTAGTCATGATTTTTAAATGCTTGTGGTTGGCAATTCTGGTCCCCTTTGGCTAGATGCACCACCTGAGACAATCTAATTTTTCACAGCACATAAGTAATCAATTGAATTAGAGATGCACATTTTTTTAATTTCAAAAGGAAATTCAGTCTAAATGAAACAAAAGTTTGTAATCCTATTTTCACAAGATATTTATGTTTATGAAGACTTCCGCTTCAAGTGAAGACCCTCTTTCCAGCATTCTGCACACTGGATTACAATAATCTGTGCACTCTCAGAAGTGGAGATCCTCCCGATTTGCATTATAAAATACACCTGATCTACTAAAGAATATACCCATGCAAATACATATTTTGGCTATTAAGGCATTAGACTGGGATTCAGGAGGTCTGGGTTCAGTTTCCAGCTCTGCCAAAGACTCCCTGTCTGACCTTGGCCAAGTGGCTTCATTTAATGGGGATAATACTCCTGTCAGTGTTTTTGCTTATCTTGTATTTTTAGATGCAAGTTCTTGGGGGGAGGGCGGGGAAACTTTCTTTCTATGTATATGGACAGCACACAGCACAACTGGCCTCTTCATACCCCCATAACACAAAGTACTAAATACAAATTTGTGGGCCCCTGGATGTTTATAAAAGTGCTTTAGTCTTAGATCCAGAATCCAAGATTGAAAATCACAGATTACTTTCCTCCATGGGATTCTTTTCCTTTTGGAAAACAGTTATCCCATGGAGGAAAACAAATAGTGTTTTGTAAGAATAGACATTTTGTAAGAACTAAACAGGATTTGGAATCATGTTTTTACAATATCCCAGAACTTTGTTCTCTACCTTCGGAGCAAATATTTACACAAATAATAAGATGATCTGGGAACAGCATAAAATGCTCCCAGCGTGATACTCCAGCAGCAGGAGGAACTTCTTCAGAGCATTTTTGTATGTATCTCCAACTTGGGAGGGTTTATTTACACTTGAAACTGAATCATTGAGGATTTAATGAAGATTCATTGTACACAAGGCAATGTGGGAAAAGTATTTAGCTTTCTAATTGGAAGAGGACTTTTCTCTCCAAGCACCTGGGGCAGGATTCCATGCTGACTTTCTGAGAGAAGCAGTCCAGAGCACAGTGAAGGTAGATGGGGAGTTGCACCCTTCTGATCCTGCACTGCTCTAGGGGCTGGAGTGGCCTCTGGTATAACTTAGACATGGGGTCTGATGAGCAGCCACACTGCACAAGATTTCCACAGCACTTGCTCCCAACAATCCCAGGCCCTATTCCTGGCAAATTCCCCTACCCCAGGGCTTGAGAGGAGTCCAAAAGGTCAGCACAGAAAGGCTGAGCCAAGAGTTGAATGCTATCCACTAGACCATCCCTCTTGGGCAGGGGCTAAAGTAAAGGGGGTGCAAAGGGGAGAACAGTTCCCTTTGGACTGCTAAAAGCAGATGAACAGTTCCCCCCTCTCATCCCTACTTTCTGGTTCAGTGCGAGCTCAGAGTCCCCCCCTCAACTCTTCACTAGCAGATGCAATGAGGACTCACCAATTTGTACCAGACTTCATTTAGTTGAAACTCCAGTATTCTGTTGAACACTTGTGAAAAGTTTCTGTTTTCCATCAAAAATTATTTAGATTTGTCATCTGAAAACCAAAAGATTATGGCCAAAAACACTGATATTCTGACAAAAGCATTTCAGCTGGGGAAAAAAAAAGCAAAATTTGGCGGTTTGATGAAAGGCCAATTTTTTTTTTTTTTTTTTTTTTTTTAAGGCTGGAAATGACTATTGTGATTTCTGACCAGCTTAGTGTTGCTAGTGCCACACCTCTTCGGGCTAAGAAATAAGGAGATTTTCAAGTTAACAGAGTAGCCCAAATGTGAATTGACTCACTCAGAACTTAAAATGGATGCAGACTGAAGTATGGCCAAGCCCCTGATGTTTCCTCCTCACTCAGTGCACCATGCTGGAAGAGGACAACATGTATGTAGGAAATAAAACGGAAAGCCATTGAAGTTTGCATTGCTGATAGAGTACTGCATTCTGGGATTCCAACCACTGGCTGGGCTGCTGCATTAAGGTTCAGAACTCACTGCTTTGAGGCCAACTAAAGGATTACCACCCCAAATTAGGTCACTTTCACAAGTTCATGCCACACAGGAGGCTCAGGCCTGCTGGTTTCATTTACGTGGGTGTAGCTCTCTCAGCATATACTTCAGCTACAGCAATATCCCAGCTCCAAGTGTACAGTTCTGAGCACGCACTCTCCTAGCCACATAAACCTCTTTACACCTAGATGCTGTAGCCAAGATTTTCCAAAGCAATCTGCAATTTTGCATTCCTCAGCTAGGACCCCTTAAATGAGGCTGATTTTCAGAGGATGAGGGCTCAACTTTGAACATCAGGCCATTGTAAGCTAGGCACCCCCCCTCCCCCAAAAAAATCACATTGAAAATCTTAGCCTGAAATATTAATAAGCAACTCAAAGGTCATTTAAGTTTACCACATCTTACACACATTCATGAGATGCAGTCTTAGGCCAGTATGACAGAGTTGAGGGATCTGTCTGCCCCCAGGTAACTCCTCACACCTGCTCCTGACCAGTGCTGCCTGAAGATAATTAGCCTTCAATTTTCACTGGTTACATTTCCACCTGCCCCTTCTTCCAAATCTCAGAATTTGCAGTTTGTTCACTTCACTTGCTTTGAACCCTACCCACCTCCCGCACACACCAGGGGAAGCAGTAATTATGATAAATAATTAACTCTTTACTTGCTAGCCTTTTCATGTGTGTCTCGGCCAGATTTAGACCACTACAGAACACAGCACATGAAGTAAGCATGCTGAAGGTACATGGAGCTTTTCCATGACCCTTTCATGATACTCCTTGGTGCTTCTGGAATGTACAGAGATACCTTCTGCATTACCAGAATATGCTGTACTCTGCAGCTCTTCAAAGTAGCAAATCGGGGCAAGGGCTTCAGAGATGCAACCGCAGTCATTGTACAAATTACAAGTACCACCACCTTGACAATGTAGAAAAATGAATTCATATTCATCTCTATCAAAGTGGTAAAGACTATTGGGTCCATTATGCACTGATTATGATAATGAGCTACAATGAAGGGTTTTTTTATTATTTAAGACAATGAGTTTGACAGTTTCTAACTTCATTAGAAGTCACAGATGCTGGCATCATTACTCTGATTAGTTACCTTGAATTGCTTTTTAAAATATAATCATCATCAGGGATCCATCATCACAAGAAGGAAGTGGCTCCTTGTATCAGAGCCAGATTTAGAAAACAAACTGGAGCATGAAATGGGGGAGACGGCATCCGATGCTGGAGAGGAGATGATCACACCTTCCTGAAACATGTTAAATAGAGGCTATTACATTGAAAGGCAGGAAATGGTGGAGCAGCTGGAGCAAGTAACTGCTAATAGATGCTAATGCTTAGCAAGCCAAATGATCCTGTAGCTGCAGAGAAGGGTTTATTTATGGTAAATTACCCCTCCTGCTTTCAAAGCCCTCCAACTGGCAGGTGGCTTTAGGGCCACAAGAGCATGAGCTGGTGATGTGTGCAATTCGTATGCATTCTGCCCACTAAGTATAAAGATGATTCTAAGCTCTGGCATTTGTTAATGTTTATGAGCTGATGCTTTGTCACCTGTGCCTCTGTAGTGAGGAATCAGGAAATCTGTGGAAAGCCAGGACAGAGCAATGTAGAAGGGATGGGGATGCCCTAAGGGAGGCAGGGCGGTGCATCGTGCTGTCAGTAGCAAACCCATTCTCCACCACCTTGGAGTTTAATTGCTTTGTCCTTGCATTCAAGGGCCCACCCATCCCTGCTTTCTGGCCTCTTCCTGTAGTATGCTGTGGTACTGTCTCTGTAAAATTAGTCATGCACAAATCACCAGAGGGCCTCCCAGTGTTAAGGGGTGTCTCACGTGATGCAGGCACACTCAGGGCCCGCAGGTTCAGAGGGCCAGCGTAAATATTGTTGTGGATCTGGGTCATGCTCTGTATCTAATAAAGGGAGTTGTGGTTTAAGCTCCATATCCCTGGTCTCACTCTGGGTTCCTGAAGTACAGAGGCAGCAGCGCACTCACAAAGACGATACTCTTGGCTGTATGAGTGTGCTAAAAGGCCAGCCCTTCCACTCCACTAAAGCTGCGGGTGCCAGCCTGCCTCTGCTCCCCCCATTCGTCTCCTACTCTTACTCCCGTGGGCGGGATTTGGCTTAAGGACAGGCATGGAAGAAGGGAATGCAGGGGTGTCAATGCTGGCAGCTTTGGCAGAATGAAGAGGGTAGGGGATTGTTCACGTAAATGATAAATTACAGGCCAGAGCAGAGCTACGTAGGGTTCTAAGAAACCTGATTCTCATTGGTTTAAAGCTCATTTATGCCACCCTGGTGGTACAAAGTGTTTGTAAAGGCAAAGTTGCCCACTGGTGAATACCCAACATAGAAGCTTCTCTGGATGGTGATGAACAGGCATAGCCAGTTCTATGCCATTCTCCGCTCCCTCTCCACTCCCTGAGGACACACATGACCTGAGTTTCTTTGTGCTCCTTCAACTGTGGGCTGCTGCAATGGCCCCACAGGGCTGTAGACAGCTGAGTATAAATTAGAGCTGCTCCAGTTTATGCCAGGGGCTTTGCAGGACCATTTCTGCACTATGTGTAGCTTGGTCTGAATGGAGAATTTGACCCAATAGTTTTAAACTGGATGCAGGGGAAACAGTGAGCAATAGAGAGGCACAAAAAGGGTGTGCTCTGAGCAATGGGCATGGATTATAATCCTACTGGCCATGCTTTTATATGGGACCCTACTGGTGACGGTGGTAATTGAAATGGCAGATGAATATAGCATGGACCAGGGTTTGCACTGTTGGGAAAGAAAGGAAGGGTCAGATTTTGCATAAACTGTGGAGGAAGCAGGGGTGAAAGTGAGCCGGTACGGGCCGGTACTCTGTACCGGTAAGAACCCACACCTGCTCACACCCAGCCCACATTAAAGCACTTCAGTGGCAGCATTTTAATATCCCTGCCCCTTTTGCCTTCCCTGTCAGGGGCCCTGCAAGTAGGGTCCTTACCGACAGGGCCACCAACAAAGGGGGAAGGGGCAGCAACGTTAAAGCGCTGCCATGGCAGTGCTTTAAGGATGGTCCTTTGCTATGGCAGTGATTTAAGGATCCTCAAAGCGCTGCCATAGCAAAGGACTGTGCTTAAAGCGCTGCCACAGCAGTGCTTTAACATTGCTGCCCCTTCCCCCTGTCGGCAGCCCTGCCGGTAGGGTCCGTACCAGCAGAGCCACCGCCAGGGGAGGCAAAAGGAGCAGAGACATTAAAGTGCTGCCATGGCAGCACTTTAAGGATGGTCCTTTGCCGCAGCAGAGCTTTAATGTTGCTGTGTCCCCTCGTTGGCGTGGCCACCGACGGGGGGGGGGGGGGGAAGGGGGCACAGCAATGTTAAAGCGTTGCTGCAGCAAAGGACCCTGCAGCGCTTTAACATCCCTACCCCTTGCCCCCCCCCCCGGCGGCTGACGGACGGACGGGGGTGCAAAGGGAGTAGCTGCCCTGGGGCCAGCAATTTTTAAAGGGCCCAAGGCGCCAGACACCACTGTCACTACTGCAGCAGCAGCGTCTGGAGCTCCGGGCCCTTTAAATCAACACAGGAGCCCCAGGCGGCGTGGGCCAAGGGCTGGCTGGGAGATGCTGACCCCAGCCCCGCCCCTTCTACCTGAGGCCCTGCCCCTTCCAGGGGCCAGAGCCAACCCCCCACCCATATACCGGTAAGTGTCCTCAGCTACTTTCAGCCCTGGGAGGAAGAAGCTGCAAGATTTGGACATTGTCTCCTCTATCTCCTGCTCCCCATGCATTCAGACTAAGCCCTGATTTACACTATGAGTTTAGGTTGAATTTAGCAACGTTAGATCGATTTAACCCTGCTGGGGCTTCATGCCACCCTACCAGGGGCTGGTAGGGTGGTCCCAGGGCTGCTATCTACACTGAGTTCTAGTCCTAGGACAGGCAATTAAGGTTCACTCTGCTTGTCTCCTTGCTACCACCTCCATGGGCTTCTTCCTATTAAAACTTTCCTGGTGGTTCTCCTCACCCAGCAAGAGCCTTCCTGTTCCCTACAGCTCCATTCATCCCTTACTATCAGGAGAATAACAGCAGAGTTTCTCCCTACAGCCCCTCTGCTCCAAACCCCCAGTCTCTCCTAGCTGGGTTTCATCTTGAATTAGGCCTGGCCAACTCTCCGAGGTGCAATCAGGTGAGTTAATTCACCTCTTTCACCGTGTGTGGGCAGGCATCCCATTACAGCCCCAAAGAGCTGTTCCAGCACTCAGTGATAGCCAGGGTCCAGTGGCACTCCAGCAAACCAATATGCCAACGGGTGCAGGAGATTAGGTGGCATGGAGCTACAACAGCTTTATACCAGCCAGATATTCCCCCTATGTGGGTAGAATCCTGAGGGGGCCAGACCTAAGTTTCCAGTTGCTTTGCACCACTGGAGCAGACTCAGGAATAGGGTCCATACATTCTTAGGCCAGATTCCCATGGACCTAACATTTTAAGTTGTTAAACCCAGTAGAGTGCAACAAAAATTGGAAACCTATGGGTCAAGTGTTGCTAGGGAGTCCATAAATGCACGTCCTTATTAGCCTCAAACGATGTACTTTCAAAAGCCAACTCCTTTTCAACCACATGGCTCATTTTACATTTCTTTTTAAGCTGACTTTGTTCCAGCTCCCAGTCTTCAGCTTCATTATCCTTCCTTAGCAGCAAACTCAACCATCTTTAATCAAACATATTCCAGAGCAGCAGTTTCAATAACCTTCCCATCAAGACATCTATTAATTCTAGCAATTTGGTTTCAGCCTCTACCATACAGTGTTGTGGAGTTAGTTTTCCCACTGAGCTCACATATACATCTGTAGTCCTCAATCAATTTCATTTTATCTTCCACCTCCCCTAGTCAACCTATGTTAGATTTACTTGTTTATTTTATTTTTGGCAGCTCCCTTTTATATTCTGCTTCTACTCAAGCCACACAGTTGTTTTTTTCCTGTGTTTCACACATTACAATTCTGTATCTCAGTTTAAATTATATCAATATTTTGTATACTGGTAGCACCTAAAAGTCCCCAAGCAAAATTTGAGCCCTGATGCACTAGGCAGTGTACAAAGAGAGCAGTTAACAGTCCTTGCCTCAGAGATCTTACAATCCAACAAACAAGTCAGATAAAATGTGGTGGGGGAAGTGGAGGCACAGAAAGGTAAAACCTCTTGCCACATGTCATACAGCTGAGAAGTGGGAACAGAACCCATGTCTTCTGACTCACAGTCCACTGTCCCATCTGCTAGGCCCCTCTACATCTCTCTTCTATACACATTAAAAACCTGATGTTACCACATCATCATTAAGGCCATGATTTAGTTAGGGGTATTTTTAGTAAAAGTCATGGACAGGTCACAGGCAATAAACAAAAATTAATGGCCTGTGACCTGTCCATGACTTTTACTATGAATACCCTTGACTAAATCTTGGTGAGGGGTGGGTGGGAGGGCGCTGCTGCTGGGTGCATGCCCCAGGGGGACTATGGGGGGGGGGGTGGAGTGGGACTAGCGGTACCAGCTGCCAGGGGCCCTGGAACTGATGCGGCCACCCCAGGAACCGCTGCCTGGGTGGTCCCTATGGCCAGCCATGCGGGCCCACCTGAGCAGCAACCAGTGTGGCTGTCCATGGGGCCACCTGAGCAGCTGGTCCCCAAGCCAGCTGCTTGGGTGGCCCTGAGGTCAGCCATACTGGCTGCTGCAGAAGTCATGGAGGTTGCGGAAAGCCGCAGAATCCATGACTTCCACGACCTCTATGATAGACACGGAGCCCTAATCATTATTAAGGTTGCAAAGTGAAGCCCTGCAAAGTAAGGAAATGCCAGAGTTAAGGCAGTTTGGTCAAATGATATTCCAGACATTACCTTGGACCCAAATACAATTTTTTTTAGTTTTTTCTTTCGGTGAAGTGGGGATTCAGGAAAGACTACAATCTGTACTCAATGGAGACCCCATCCTGAGAGAAATATTTCCTGAAACCCCTCTTCTGGCCTTCAAACAACTCCCCAACCTCATCATCAGAAGCAAACTCCCCACAGACCAGGACATACCTACTCAAAAGCAGCACCAGACTCTGCTAGCACAACAGATGTTAAATCTGCAGACATATCTCCACTGCTACAGTGATCAACACTCCACCACAACATACCTTTCAAGATCCGTGGATCCTACACATGCGTATCACAACATGTGGTGTACCTCATCCAGTGCACTAAATGCTCCAACAACAACTATGTGGGTGAAACCAGACAATCACTACGTTCTCAGATGAACTCACACAGCAATGACAAAAGACAAAAAAAACACCCTATCACCTGTGGGTGAACACTTCACAAAGTGATCACTCTACGTCCTCATCTTCAAAGGAAACCTGCACAACACTTTCAAAACATGAGACTGGGAGTTTAAATTCATAACTCTGCTAGACACTAAAAGTCATGGACTGAACAGAATTACTGGATTTATAGCTTATTACAACAACCTGTAAACCACTTGCCTCCTCCCCACCTTTTTTGTCATATGACTGCAGAGGTAGTAATGAGCCACTCAACCTTGAATAGTCCCTTAGAATGTGTGCTAACTACTTATGCTAAACAATCTGTTCCACCTTGCATTTTCCCGTGAAACTTGGAGTACCTTTGCCAGAGCTGAAGAGCTCCATGTAGCTCAAAAGTTGGTCTATCTCATCAACAGAAGTTGGTCCAATAAAAGATCTTATCTCGCCCATGTTGTCCCACTAATTGTCCCAGTGTTGATTTGTGGTAACAAGACACAGTGTAGCCTAGTCTTGATATTAGCATGTCTTCATTCAGAAATATTGACCAGACTTGCCCTAATTCTCCAAGTAAACATAAAGTTAGGTGAATAAACCAGAAACACACTATCAGAAGGGTTCGTGTGAATCACTGGTAGAGGTGTATAAGCCATATCCTCCCCTACCATGCTCCATGTATATCAGAAATAAAGTGCCCAATTCAGCATTGTCCTTCACCATGTGCAGTAATTTGTGCCAGCACATATTCAGCATGGATTGCTATTGCTCCGCCATTGCTTTTCACACACATTTTGAACTGGTGTAAATGATGCAGGGATAAGAAGCCAAGCCCCAGAAAACATGTGCTTCTATAATTTCAGTGGTGTGATGCCAGTTTATGTACACTGAGGATCTGGCCCAGCTCATGTCATTCTCTATCGTTGTGACAGACATACGCATAGGGCCAGATCTCCAGCTGCTGTAAATCATTATTGTCCCAGACTTCCATGGAGCCACAATGATTTATCCAACTGAGACTTTAACAGCATCTATCTGATCCAGACATTTCAAGCTAGAGTTTAAACCCACTGGCTTAAGTGCATTCAGAATCAGACCCATAACTTCCATATGGAAAGTATTATATAGTATGTGATCCCTAAAAAATTCAAAATATGTTCAGCTAAAATGATGATCCTAATGCCCTTAAAAATCCCAAGGGCATTTATTTAGTAAGAAATAATTACTGGAAGCAAAGGAAACAAACATCTTTGAAATCACAGCACAAAATTCATCCAGAAAATTAGATCATCAGCTAAATGCTCGGATGTGCAAATTCTCAAGTGGTCTACTTGATTACAAGTGTCAATGGCATCAAAGTTCAATAGACTATTAATATTTAGGAAGATTGCAAAAGTTCCAAATATTCATTGCTGCAGCTGACTATATGAGGATGCCATGCCAAAAGCTGAACAATTGGAATCAGAGTACTTTAAATTAAAAGGAATAAATAGGGAGACACACACACACACAAAAGGGGCCCTGAAAAAGATAATCTTGGTAAAAACTAGACCATTCCACTGTGTTCAATTGATATGAGACATAGAACTAATACTTTAAAAACCAAAGCAAGTGCTTTAATCTCTCATCTGGCCCAGTGAAAGACACTACTCAGCACAGTGGCCACTCTGGATTTGATAACTCTAAGGACTTAAAAAATAAAAATGGGATCAAAGTATAAGTTTGAAATACACACCAAAAAATATGAGGTGACATCTCAGCCGTTAGGCCTTCTTCAGGCTTCAGGAAAAAAAAATAGAAAAAGGTTAATTTCAAGGTTAGAACTAACCTTGTTCTATTTTTTTCCAAAGCCCAAAGCAGAGCTCATGGCCAACATGTCACCTCTAATCTTCTTTACTATCCACACTGTTGGTTTTATATTAACCTTTTCTCTTAAGTTTTCCAGTCAGAATTCTAATGCAGAGTGGATTGCGTTACTGTATCACCCACTCACCCACAAGGGGTAACGGAAAAAAAAAACACAGAGGGAAGGAAATCACAGCAGATTTGCACTGATGAACCACTTCTGGTCATTAGTAAAAAGCAGAGATTAGCATGGTATTGGAGAGAGTGGGCATGCCTGTAGTTCACAGGGAATAAATAACCTAGGGTACAGTAATTGTGGGCCATGTATCTGAAATGTAAGTGCTGTACCACATAACTGCATTTGTCCTACTGCTATTCAGTCTAAAGGAAACATCTGGAGATCAAGAAGTCCTGCAACTTACAAATATACAAGGCAGGAGAATTGTTTTGGAACTTGATACCAAGTTATCCATTGGTCATACATCTATTACAGTAGAGTTACTGATGGCTAAATTCAGAAGTCCTTACTCAGAAAACTCCCTCTGAATTCAAAATTGACCTTCTTTGGGATTTTCCTGAGTAGAGACTGATTAAATAGTGAGTAAAGATCTCAGGAGTTGGCCTGAGGATTTACCATGCAATTGCAAACTTATTACAGTTCATACTACAGAGTTTACAGTCATTTTGCCACTGGTGAATAAGATGGATTGAACTTCAGCCCTCAACTCTAAGATTCAGAATAGATCCATTTATTATTAAATTAAGCTTCTCTCCTCAGCTGCCCCTCCTCCTTTCTTCCCTCGCTGGTCCAAGACTGAGTTTATTCCAGTCATCTCAGCATATTTCACTCTCCATACCCAAAAGCAGCCACACTACTTCCTTACCTTCTCAAGACTTTTCTGCATTCAGTAAGGATTTCCCCAGAGTCCAGGATTCTTTGGATGGGATGACATTATAATGTGGCTATTTGAGAAATCTAGGGGATGTAGGCATGCTGGGATTTTGGAAGCATTGGTGAATAGTTTATTGATGCTGAATGATTGCACCAGGGGTAGAAGATGGTGACTCATTCCTGGAGGAGGCTTTTCCCAGACTGAAGTTTCGAAGGGTGAATGAAGGTGCACATCAGAGTCTGCCTGCACTAGAGCGGATGCATGAGAGTGCAGAGCAGGGTAGGATGTCTGTTGCATTGGGAGAAGATGACCAGGCAGAGCAGGTTTTGCCCTGATGGTGAGAAGATAGTAGGTGAGAGCTATATGTGGTATGATTCTAGTACAGTACCTAAACTTCTGACCCAGCTGGCCAGTCTGTCCCTGCTCATGGCTGCAACCCGTCTCTAAGGACATTGGAACAAATGTAGGAGCGCTTTAGTGAAGACTCTCCTACCCCAAGGGGACAGCTTCTCCTGTTGGCGTAGTTAATCCACCTCCCCGAGAGGCAGTAGATGTGTTGGCAGGAGAAGCTCTCCCGCTGTCATAATGCTGTCTACACAGGGGGTTAGGTCAGTGTAACTACGTCCACACCCCTAAGCAATGTAGTTATACCAATATAGGCCAGGTCTACACTACAGACCTAAGAACTTAAAGATTTCAGGAACTGTCCCACTCTATTTCACCTAAGGCTGCATATACGCTCTGCATATACACTATGTTGCCTATGTCTGTTTTTTATATCATTCAGACTTTCCCTCCACCACAGCTCATTCAAAATGCTGACATACAGAACAGATAGAAGGTCAGCTTTTAAAAAGGCATTTGCTATTGAACCTTTAGGTATGGCAATACTGTCTTTAGCATTCATCATGTAATTTTACATTATGTCATATGGCAGGGCATGCAGTGTCCCATGATGACTCTCTAATGACATAATGCAAAGTTGCATATTAGAAATGTACTGCAAAACAGTGCTAAATTAGATAAATATTTAGAGATTCAAGCCATTGCCTACATTACTCTTCCTATGATGGTCCACATGAGATGCAGACTGTACTGCAGATTATTTACTTCAGTCCTTTGCTAATTATTGTGCTTTATGAGGAAGTCAAGAAGAATTCTATTTTGCAAATGCTTCTCATGGCTCCCAGGCAAGGGTGTATAAATATAGTCTGCAGACAAAAAACCTAGAGGGCAAAACTGTCAAAAGCAGCATCACTACGCTGCTACTAATATAGCCATGCAAGGGGATTGCCCAGAAGCATATCTGGGCCTCTGTGTGCTGCTGAAGGATTTTATCTTGTGCAATACAATTGAGTGAGAAAAAAGATGAAGGTCAGAAAAGAACAATATCTCTTGCTACCTAGCAACATTCCCATCTTGTACATAAAAGACTCTAGTTTGAAGTGGGGATGTGCAGAACTGCTGCTAGATCAGCATAAATGAGCTACTGCATTTCAAGACATAGCAGACAGGATTCTCCTCTTACTTTCAGGGGTGTAAATCAAAAATAGCTCTGTTGAAGTCAATGGGAGTACACTATGTGGGAGGAGAATCAGCCCCAGGGAATTCATCTACCCACAACTAGTTTTACATGTATGCACCAGATAGGTGCCACCAATGGATACAGTTGATCTGAACCCTCTCTTCAGTGGCCCTGGAAGGACCTATTCAGCTAAAGGAGTTTCCTGGCCATGTAAGCTAAAGCTGCTCCTTTATATTTTTAGAAGGAAAAGGTTTTAAAGATTTCCTTAAAGTTATTAGGGACTGGATGGCTCCAGGACTTCATAACAGGCAACAAGATTCTTCAAACCTGTTAGTTCAGTGGTTCTCAAACTTTTTTTTTCTCCACAGACCACTTGAAAATTGCTGAGGGTCTCAGCAGACACTTAATGATCTTTCCAAATATTGTTTGTACTGTTAGATAACTATTGTAAAGCGCTTTGGATAAAGCGCTATATAAAAAACAGCAAAGAATCCTGTGGCACCTTATAGACTAACAGACGTTTTGGAGCATGAGCTTTCGTGGGTATCCGACGAACTGGGTATTCACCCACGAAAGCTCATACTCCAAAACGTCTGTGTAGTGAGGCGGCCTGGCTCCCGGCCGCACCTGAGAGGGAGGAGCCAGAACAGCCGCCCCCAGTGGGCGGAGCCACCGCCGCCTGTCCCCGCCCCCCGGAAGTCAAGTGGCGGGACAGGAAGTATAAAAGCCTGGCCCCAGCGCTCAGTTGCTGCCTGGCCGCCGGAGAGGACAGACGCTGCTGCCTGAGCTCCTGTTAGGCCGAGCCTTCCCTGAGCCAGGTACCCCGAGGTGGACTGGCCGAGCCTTCCCCAAGCCCAGTACCCCGAGGTGGACTGGCCGAGCCTTCCCCAAGCCCGGTACCCCGAGGTGGACTGGCCGAGCCTTCCCCGAGCCCGATACCCCGAGGAGCTGCCCAAGCGTCCCCCCGACCCGAGTCCTGAGGAGCAGCCCGAGCTAGCCAGCCCTCAGCACGCCGAGGAGCCCATGGTGTGGGACCCAGCGCCGGACCCCAGAGATGAGCAGGTACCCATGGAGGGGGAGATGGAAAGTAGCCCGGGGGTAGCTGACCCCAGTCTGGCTACAGCGGACTTTGAGCCGATGTTGGTGTGTTGCGGTCAGGACCCCACCGACACAGCAGCAGACTAACTGCCGCTGTTAGGGCCCCGGGCTGGGACACAGTGGAGTGGGTGGGCCTGTGTCCCCCCTGCCACCCCACTCACGGGTGGCAGTCTCCCCATCATACCAGCACTAAGGCATAGAAGTCTGGACTTACCTGAACTTTTGTTGCTCAGCTCCTGCCCAAGGACCCGAGCTCCTGAACTATTGTTGCTGCTCAGCTCCTGCCCAGGGACCCGAGCCCCTGAACTATTGTTGCTGCTCAGCTCCTGCCCTAGGACCTGAGCCCCTGAACTATTGTGGTTGCTCAGCTCCTGACTGAGGACCTGAGCCCCTGACTGTTGTTGTTTGCCCAGCCCTTGCCTGAGGGTCTGAGCCTGTGAACTGCTGTTTGTTGCCCCACCCTGACCTAGGGCTGGGCTTCACTGACTGTTTATTTTGCTCAGCCCCTGCCTGAGGGTCTGAGCCCTTAGACTATTGTTTGTTGCCCGCCCTGACCTAGGGCTTGGACCTTCGGAGACTGAACTACTGATTTAGGCCGTGTAGTGAGGCGGCCTGGCTCCCGGCCACACCTGAGAGGGCCGAGCCCCCACACCGGACCCTTACAGTCTGTTAGTCTATAAGGTGCCACAGGATTCTTTGCTGCTTTTACAGATCCAGACTAACACGGCTACCCCTCTGATATATAAAAAAACGTAATTAACATTTTTTTGTTCTACAAATAAAAGCACACAACTCTTAATATCAGTAGTCTTACCTTTTTAATGCAATGGATGTGACATCCCCCCTCCACTGTATCAGCCCCTGAGCTGGGGTTGGGAAGGATTGGGGGGCTCTCCCTCTCTCCCCCACCGCAGCAGCTCCTGAGCTGAGGCTGGGAAGGAGTGGGCGGGGGGGTCTCTCCCTGGCAGCCCTGGAGCTGGGGAAAGTCATCTCTTTCTCTGGCTGCTGCAGCCCTGCACATCTCAAATTCCCCTCATCCCCTCTTCTCACCCCACTATCCCCTCCCACCTACCCCTTATTCCCCCCTCACATGTGCGTCTTCTCCAGGGTCCAGGCACCTAATTAGTGGAGCCATGCCTGCATGGCTCCACTAATTAGGTGAGTAGCCCTTCATTCTCACGTGTGAGGCCGCCCACGTATGCACCTTAGAGGGAACTATCCGCTGACCACCTGAATGGAGTTCGCGGATCACAGTTTGAGAATCTCTGTGTTAGAGAATGGCTCAAGTCAAGGATAGGTTGTAGATGTGGAAAAAGCTAATGTACTCAGTGCTTTTTTTGCCTCTGTCCTCACAAACAAGGACAGCTCCCAGACTACTGCACTGGGCAGCACAGTATGGGGAAGAGGTGACCAGTCCTCTGTGGAGAAAGAAGTGGTTCAGGACTATTTAGAAAAGCTGGAGGAGCATTGAGTCCGAGGGTGCTAAAGGAGTTGGCAGATGTGATTGCAGAGCCATTGGCCATTATCTTTGAAAACTCATGGCGATCGGGGGAAGTTCCAGATGACTGAAAAAAGGCTAATATAGTGCCCATCTTTAAAAAAGGGAAGGAGGAGGATCCTGGAAACTACAGGCCAGTCAGCATCACCTCAGTGCCTGGAAAAATTATGGAGTAGGTCCTCAAGGAATCCATTTTGAAGTATTTGAGGAGAGGAAAGTGACTGGGAACAGCCAGCATGGATTCACCAAGGGCAAGTCATGCCTAACTAACCTAATTGCCTTCTATGATGAGATAACTGGGTCTGTGGATGAGGGGAAAGCAATGGACGTGTTATTCCTTGACTTTAGCAAAGCTTTTGATAGGTCTCCCACAGTATTCTTGCCAGCAAATTGAAGAAGTATGGGCTGAATGAATGGACTATAAGGTGGATAGAAAGCTGGCTAGATCATGAGGCTCAGTGGGTAGTGATCAATGGCTCCATGTCTAGCTGGCAGCTGGTATCAAGCAGAGTGCCCCAAGGGGTCGGTCCTGGGGCCAGTTTTGTTCAATATCTTCATTAATGATCTGGAGGATGGTGGGACTGCACTCTCAGCAAGTTTGCAGATGACACGAAACTGGGAGGAGTGGTAGATACGCTGAAGGGTAGGGATAGGCTACAGAGGGACCTAGACAAATTAGAGGATTGGGCCAAAAGAAATCTGATGAGGTTCAACAAGGACAAGTGCAGAGTCCTGCACTTAGGATGGAAGAATCCCATGCACTGCTACGGACTAGGGACTGAGTGGCTAGGCAGCAGTTCTGCAGAAAAGGACCTAGGGGTTACAGTGGACGAGAAGCTGGATATGAGTCAACAGTGTGCCCTTGTTGCCAAGAAAGCTAATGGCATTTTGGGCTGTATAAGTAAGAGCATTGCCAGCAGATCGAGGGACGTGATCATCTCCCTCTATTCGGAATTGGTAAGGCCTAATCTGGAATACTGTGTCCACTTTTGGGCCCCACACTACAAGAAGGATGTGGAATATTTGGAAAAAGTCCAGCGGAGGGCAACACAAATTATTAGGGGACTGGAGCACATGATTTATGAGGAGAGGCTGAGGGAACTGGGATTATTTAGTCTGCAGAAGAGAAAAAAAGAGGGGGGATTTGATAGCTGCTTTCAACTATCTGAAAGGATGTTCCAAAGAGGATGGATCTAGACTGTTATCAGTGGTACCAGATGACAGAACGAGGAGTAATGGTCTCAAGTTGCAGTGGGGGAGGTTTAGGTTGGATATTAGGAAAAAACTTTTTCACTAGGAGGGTGGTGAAGCACTGGAATGGGTTACCTAGGGAAGTGGTGGAATCTCCTTCTTTAGAGGTTTTTAAGGTCAGGCTTGACATCCTTGGCTGGGATGATTTAGTTGGGGATTGGTCCAGGTGTGAGCAGGGGGTTGGATGACTTTCTGAGGTCCCTTCTGAGGTCCCTTCCAACCCTGATATTCTAGGATTCTGTGATAGGTTGACAGTGACTGAAAGTTCTCAAATTAATGATCTTCCAAGTGAAATGGATTGGTACAGTTCAATTAATAGCAGACAGGTGTCTACAACTAAAGACTAGAAATAAAACAGGCATCATGTTGGCAGTTTCATTAAAGACACCAAGGCTCAAATAGAATTCTGTTTCCGTGCCTCTCCCCCTAGAGGTGGGCACTCAACTCAGGGTGGAGGGACAGGGAAGTTTGGACCACAGCAGCCCATGGAAAGATGGTTCAGTGGATAAATAAACAATCTTCTAGCTTGTCGAACTAACACTTCCACCCATTTCATGATCTGTTTGAGGATTTCTGGGTTTCAACCACTACACTGTTTAAAA
Source organism: Mauremys mutica (assembly GCF_020497125.1). Classification (NCBI taxonomy): domain Eukaryota; kingdom Metazoa; phylum Chordata; order Testudines; family Geoemydidae; genus Mauremys; species Mauremys mutica. The sequence goes on from NC_059078.1 coordinate 40,669,534, forward strand.
TATATATGAACTGAGGACAAATAGCTACAGCCAAACCTACATTGCACTGTAACCAAACAGGGTATATTTGCATTGAATAATCTCACGAAGCAACCACACAACTAGCCACAGCACACAATTCCTACAGCCTCTGTTTGTGTACCTCAGAGGTAACAGTGTCACAATGAATACCTGAAGAAGCTACACTGAGTTATAACTCAGCTTTTCACTGAGTTATAACCATGTTGCACCAATTACAACTACATGTTAAGATGCTGGACCAAAAGCAGCAGGGTATCATTTATAACATTTACCTGGGTATCTACCATGTGTTACTGACCTATGCGATCAGCAATTTTCCTGTTTTCCTCATGGGAAATACTTAAAGAAAGCAAGCAGGGAGCCCTGATTCTAACCTCCCTTCTGTCAGTGTAAATCAGAAGTGAAGGGAGTAGGGAGAGAGGAGAGCTAGGCCTATGGTCAAAGAATTATTTTACCTGTACTGTGAGCCCTTTTATTTAGCTGCTGTATTACATGTTGTGAAGATGCGGTTCTGGCGGGACCCAACTGAGAGTGCCAAATCAGGACCAATTGCTCAAACAGGGCAGTCACAGCCCTAGGCTGGGGTTTTTCCACCTCTAAGGCAAACCAAACCAGCCAGACAAAAAGGACTTCGGTCTCACCCCACTGGCTAACCACAAGTCACACAAGCAATTTCCTTAGACACTCCAGTTTCCCAGTATCACCACCAGTGCACTCGTCCTGGGGATAAATGGTTATGAAAACCAACACCCCAATAAAAGAAAAAGGTTCTCTTGATCCCAAAGGACCAAGCCCCAGACCCAGGTCAATATACACATCAGATCTTACCCACAAATCACGCTGTTGCCAATCCTTTAGAATCTAAAATCTAAAGGTTGATTTACAAAGGGAAAAAGGTAGAAATGAGAGGTAGAATTGGTTAAATGGAATCAATTACATACAGTAATGGCAAAGTTCTTAGTTCAGGCTTGCAGCAGTGATGGAGTAAACTGCAGGTTCAAATCAAGTCTCTGGAGTACATCCCCCGCTGGGATGGGTCCTCAGTCCTTTGTGCAGAGCTTCAGCTTGTAGCAAAGTCCCTCCAGAGGTAAGAAGCAGGGTTGAAGACAAGATGGAGATGATGCATCAGCCTTATATAGGCTTTTCCAGGTGTAAGAACCTCTTTGTCCCCACTGTGGAAAATTACAGCAAAATGGAGTCTGGAGTCACATGGGCCAGTCCCTGCATACTTCGATGAGTCATAAGGTGTGCCTGCCTTCTCTCCATGGGTCAATTGTGTAGCTGATGGTCCTTAATGGGCCATCAAGCAGGCTAAGCAGAGCTAACACCAACTTGTCTGGGATATCACCCAGAAGCACATCACCAACTTGAAATACAGACAGTATAGAGCCAATATACATAACTTCAACTAAAAATGATACATGAACACAGACAGCATAATCATAACCAGCAACCCATAACCTGGTCTTAGACACCTTATATGACCCCCTTTACCTAAGATTTGGTGCCACTACGGGACCTTGGTTGCAACCCATGTTCTATATGGTCCCAATTTATATCAATAACGTCATACATGTCATAAAAAAAAAAAACAACAACAACAACTTTGCTTGAGCCATCTTTTTGAAAAAAGAGGCAGTAGCTACAATGTCTTTGCCAGTCATGTCACAGCACAAACATCTTAAAGCTAGTGTGAAGGGTTGCCTAGCAACAGCACTAAGCCTACTGGGATGATCTTGCTCCTGATTCTAGCTATTATATTTTGGAGCCTCAGAATGCTTGTTCTTAACAATAAAGGACACCCTCCCAAGCATACTTTTTTACTGTATGCTTTAATTACTGCTTTGCTGGTATAAAAGTCACTCCTTTTCAAAATGTATAACTATTTTGTCAGAGCTCTCAGGAACAATGTCTAGTGATGGGCCCATGAAAATAACCAGACGCCTCAAAATAATCACTCTCAGTGATGTTATTGCTCCTCCTAAATCCAGATAAGAGTCACTGCTAACAATGAAGCCATTACTGAGTGTAGCTTCCAAGATCACAGACAAGGGAACAATTAAATATAATCTCTCCTTCTGCTTTCTAGAAAGCCAGTCCCACTATATAGTATCAGACCTATGTCCTACATCTACTATTTCAGCAGAACAGGGTTAATTATTATTGATTTATTTTTAAATCCTGACTTTCAGACTGCAAAGAACTAAAATGATCAGGCAGTGAACAATAAGGCCCGTCGATGGAGGAAGAACTACTCACATTAATAAGGATTTCGCTCCTGTGTCCACTGAAGTCAATTGCAATTGCATTGTCAGTAATATGGCATAGTGTCAGCAGCGTTACAATGGGCATGTGAAACAGTGAACGCACGTTCAGATACAGAAAAATCAAACAAAAGGATTTAGCTCAAATCTAAACTAGAGGTGGGGACAGAAAGAGTCTTTATCCTTTAAGAATGCACATCATTGTTTCTGGCCTAGAAAGCTGTGTATTCAAGTTCCACTGTATTCTAGTCAGGATCTTACCCCAGATTCACTGGCGCACACACACAGTGCCTTCATGAGGAAATTGCTGCTCAGCTGGAGGTATCACTGAGATGAGAAACTGACTTCACTTCTGCTAGTTTCTGCTGTGAGCTAACAATGCTGCGAACTTTGGGGGAAAATAGAAGACAGAGCTAGTCACAATTTTTCTATTATTGAAAAGTTAATGAAAAATGTTAACATTTGGAATTTCAACAAAAAGTGCCAACAAAATGTTGATCACATCTTTGCATCTTTTTTGTTGCATGTTTTAGCCAGTTCTGCTAGGTAAAAAACCCAGTAATCATAGCCAACATTCCCCTGGAAAAGCTGCAGTTCATTGTTTTGAGCAACCTTGCATATTAAACAGAATTTAGTACAAACCAATTTCCATCTCTGTGGAATACTAATGATAAAAACAATACAATGAGGCATTTGTGAGGATGATGAATTAGTGTCCGCACTGAGTACTGGGATGTGGGTTGAGACTCCAGTTCACCACTGCAAGCTCAGCATTGTCTTAGGCTATGTCTTCACTATGAAAAGAGGTGTGTTTTTACATCAAGACACCTAATGATGTGAAATCCTAACAGAAGCAAGGCACAAGTAGTTTTCCCCTTGACTAGCCACATCAAGGGAAACCTGAGGAGGAGGGCAAAACATTGACCTTGACTCCTTACTCCAGGTAAAATCTACCTGTACCTTGTCTCCACTAGGATTTTACATCAAGATAATTATCTTTATGGAAAAAACAAACACACATCTTTTTTTCAGTGAAGAGAGCCTTGATGAGATTGACATTTTGAGCTGAGGCATGGTCAAAGGGCTTGTCTATTCAGGGAAGTTAATTTGGATTCAGGTAGGACGTCAATTTAAAGCAGAATAGCTATTCCTGAGTAACTCCTTGTGCTGACACACTTATTCTGGAATAAAAGTGCCTTTTGTGTGGATTAAGCTAGTTCAGAATAAAGCACTCTGAATAAGAAAATCCACACTCAAAGTTAGTCAGAAAGAGTTAACCAGGAATAGCTATTCTGTAATAACTCTCTATGTAGATAAGCCCTTAGTGATCTGTTACAGTACAACCTGAAAAGATCAGACAATTCTCCTCCCTACGTATAGGATTCCAGTGTCTTTTTAAAGTCTTTTTCGTAGATTACTTCTCAGTCATTATGCTCGGTGAGTAGTCACCAGACAAGCAGATAAACTAGTACTGTCTGTAGGACACCAGACCATTTTGCTGAAGATAAGACAGGACTGTTCACCTTTCAGCCTATAAAGGGAAGATGCCCACTCAGGAAGCAGCTATGCTGAGGATGAGGCTTTGTGAAGCTGTCAAAGAAATGCCATCAGCACTTCACAGCACACTTTAGAACTCCTGTGTTTGCCATGCAGTGGCTCATGGCTGCATATTGCTAGGTTTTCATAACTGGACATCTTTCAAAGGTTCGTACTTGCCACTGGGAGAAAGAGGCCTTCAGGGGTGCCCTCATGGCAGAGGGAGAGGTAGTAAAGTTTCCAGGACTTACTGCTTGTCAAAACTGATGCTTATTTTGGGATCACTTGAGAGCTTTACAGCCCCATCCACTGCTAGCATGGCAACATTGCTGTCAGTGGCTTCTATCAAGTTCTTTGTTAACACCCCCAAAGAAAATGCCCTGGAATTTGATTGGAAGCTGGATTTGATTGACAGTTAAACTGTCTGCACTGATGTCATAGATCCCTGTCAGGATGCTAGCTAAGTACCCAATCTTGCAACATACCAAGTGAATTCGACTCCCATTGAAATCAAGGGGAGCTGAGGTCGGTCACCAGTTTCTTGGAGGAGCTCAGCACCTTGCAGGATTGGATCCTAAGACAATAACATGACTTCCATCCAGAGCCAAAGCCTGTTTGACATTAAATTCAGAGAGAGAAGATAGGTGAGGTAGTATCTTTTATCGGATCGCCTTCTGTTGGTGAGAAAGAAGCTTTCGAGCTCCCCAGACCTGCAGAAGAGCTCTGTGAAAGCATGAAAGCTTATCTCTCTCATCAACAGAAGTTGGTCCAATAAAATATATTACCTCACTCACCTTGTCTTGCTAATATCCTGGGACTAATATGGCTACAACAACACTGCATACATTAAACTCAGTAGTCATTTTGGTTTAGCCCTTCAGTGGGCTTTGGATCATGCCCATGAAGTGTCACCTATCATCCAACATGACTTTCCAATATGTAATTGGCAGAGATCCATCCGATAGGGTGCTCTGGTTCCAGTTAGGGAATGAAGAAATGTGAGGGACCTGCATCCTCACCAAAACACATTAAACCTTTGCTGAGTGGTTCAAGTGGACACAGGTTTCTCACATGCAGCCTGGCAGGTTTTCTGAACTACAGGCTCTACAAAGGAAACCATGAATCAGGAAACACAACCCCTTCAGAAAAATAGGGAACAAGGGTGCCAGAAATCAGACTGGAACCAACCAGCCTCCTTGCACACTGTGTGCTGGGTCTTACCTCACCCAGGGTCAGACTCTGCCACTGCCTCAGCTTCCCTAGCCTGGTTCACTCGCGCTTCCTCCTGATGACCCTCTGTTAGGAGTAAGGCCTTGCAGCTGCACCTGCTCAGTTTCCTGACAGCCTAATGAGCACTGCTAGACAGCCTGACAGAACAGCCCACCTGACTAGCTGAGCAAGACAACAGGCTGGCTCTTAAGCACACCAGGAGCTCACTGGCTGCTCAAAATATTTGCCTATGGCTGCAATAGCTCGTGTGCCTGCTTGTGCCCAGTCTACCCCTTCCAGCTAACCACAGAATCATAGAACCATACCTAGTATAACCCCAGCCAAGATGCAGGATTTGTTGTGTCTAAGCCATCTAACACAGATGGCTGTCCAGCCTCCTTTTGAAAACTTCCAGTGATGGAGCTTCCACAGCTTCCCTAGGCCGTCTGTTCTATTGTCCTACTGTTCTTACAGTTAGTTTTTCCTCAGATTTAATCTAAGCTCTGCTACTCTGTAGTTTGAACCCACTGCCTCTTGTCCTGCCCTCAGCTCTGATTCCCAAGTTCAGCACTGACCCTTGTCTTCGGCATCTGGGCTCCAACCAGGAGGCATGACCACCCATGTCCCACTTTCTGACACCCACCACCTTCTGGCCTTTCAGCCTCCTGCTCTTCCATGTGTTGATTCTCATGCTTTCTATCAACTTACCCCTCCAGCCACACCATAAAGTCAATCCTCTTTCCAATGGTTAATGAAGTCCAACACCACAAATCCGATGGTCAGGTACTTCCCCATAGGACTTTGCTTGTCTGAGCAGGATGCACCCTCACTATGTTCTCGCCCTCAGTGCTCGGTAGTCCGTTTGCCCTGTTGACCCAGGACCAGAGTAGTGAGACTTCCTCCCCACCTTGCTAGGTGTCCCAGCCAAGACCTCTAAGCAAATGCGAGTGTTAATTCCCTTCCACACTATTCTGTCCAGGCTGCTTCTTTCTACAGATACAAAGGGAATTAGGAGACCCTGCTGAAGGGTATCAGAGCTCCTTCAGCCACCTTTGTATCAGGGTGGAAGGCTTGGTGCATGTTCTCTCTCTCTGTCATAGGGGGGAGAAGAGGGGAGAAAAAGATTGGTGAGGGGAAGTCTTTACCATGTTTTCTCAAAAGCATTAGAGGGACAGGTATTAAACATTCTCTGAATGGGGGCTCTGAGCCCACAGACCCACTAAGATTTCACAGAATCACATTTGGCTCTGGAGCCCACTGCTCCTACTCCAGCAGTCAGGCAACATGGTTCCTACCGGCAACTACCTTCCAAGCTCCAATGAAATGATCGGGGAAGGGAAGTATTCCACAATGCGGGGGGAGGGGTGGAATCTCACTGCATTAAGTCCCTTGCACACTCCCTGTGGGGCATGGGGCCAGTAAATGTGCATTGCACTTCCCCTATTACCTTCTCTCCTTCTTGCCCCTGGCCAACCCCCCAAGAGATTCAGAGCAGAGGCAGATGGTGCTCACAGAGACGGTTGATTTCCCCCTCTGCCCTTCACAAGCAAAGTGTGAGATCTGCACCCGGAGGGTCCCCTCAGTACCTAAATCCCATGAGGCAATGGGGCCTTATGCCCTGCAGAGGCAGGTTCTTAGGCATGAGAATTGCTTTCATGTGTTGGATGGATATAAACCTGAGGAATGGTAAATAACCACTATACGCTGAGACAAAGATCAGAAGCCTCTTCAAATTTACACTTATAGCTGTTCACATGGCAAACTCAAAGCAGGAGAAAAGACAGACAAGAATAGCATTTCAGCCAAAGGTGCCTTTTTGTTACAGCTGAGCAATTAATTGGTTTGGTGACTAAACAAAACAAAGATCTGTAAAAAAAAATTTGTTTCAAGTCAAAGATTTGTTGTTGTTGTTTTCTAGCCAAAACAAAAGCCACAATAATTTCATTTCAGGCCAAAAGAAACATTTCATCTGACCTAAAACAAAATTGTGGGGTTTTTTTGGTATTTTTTCCCCCATTTCATTTTGTTCTCAGATGTTTTACTCTTGTTGTTTTTGTTTTTTAAAATAATCTATCAAAATCCCAAAATTAAACATCATTTTGGAACAAAAAGTTGTTACATCTCCATTAGAAAATGTTGAATCAAAATATCTTTTTGACCAAAACCATTTGATGAATTCAACATGAATAGTTTTGGTCGACCAGAAATTGCATTTTTCAGTGACTAAACTATTTGGCTGAAAAATTTCACCCAGCTCTACTTTTTAAAATTGACCTGCTTTCCGCCCCCTCTCCCCCAGTCACTCTTATTCTTTTCCTTATCCACTTCCAGTGTCTCTCTCAGCCTCTGGTGCTAACAGTAAGAAGAACTATTCAGTGGGACATAACTCTTTGGCTATCTATTCCTATTCCTCTCCCTCCTCATTATCTGACCCTTGTACACATCCTGGTTTAAGCACTGAGGCAAGATGTCTTTCCAGCTTTGGAGATGTGGGTGGCAATATCAAGGTACATCCAAGCAGATTCCACTGTACAGGAGACTTCATTTAGAAACTGTACCTCACTGGGAGATTTTTCATTCAGGTTAATTGTGGGCAGCAGCATAGCAGCAACACTGGCTGGTCCTGCAGCTCCCTCAGTTACAGTCTGCGCTGTCTCACTACTGAGTCATGGTCTTGAATTTGAATGAAATCAAAATTGGTTTCTGAAGGGCCAACTGACTCCAAATGTGGCTTCTCTAAATAGCAGCAATCAATCAAAAGACAGTTTGGGGGCAGAGATGGGAGGTTGGTTTGGGTTTTTGTCTGTTTGCCAATGAGGTGCTAGAGAAACACACTGCTCATTAGTACTATACACTTGTAAGTGATGTCTTGAAAGGTGAATTGTTCCAAACAAGCCTAGGTGTGCAATGATGTGTTGGAATACATTCCCTCAGTGAGCACTGCTTCAGCTTCCCAGAGGGAGTGTTCATATCAGTGGGAGGCCCATTTTGATAGCCCAGCATCACTAGCCTATATTTCTTTTTCTGTTTGTCTCTGTCAAAATGCAGCCTTCCCTTACGTGGCATTTTTCAGACCTCCTGGTTCACACTGGGTGCAGCTCCACCATGGTAATACAATCTTTCCCCAAGTGTAGACATGGCCCAAGAAGAGGTGTGGCAGTGACAGAATGTCAACACAGAGGGCCAAATTCTGAACCGTGTTAGTTACCTTGTGCTACTCTGGCAGCACAAAGCAGCCTTGAAGCTGGCAGCATGAGCAGGATGGGTCTAGTACAGTGACTTCTACGTTGCCCCTTCCTGACTGCCCCAACCTAGTTGATATGCAGGGCTGGCTCCAGGCACCAGCTTATCAAGCAGGTGCTTGGGGCGGCCACTCCGGAGTGGGGCGGCACTTTCAGGTATTCGGCGGCAATTCGGCAGAGGGTCCCTCACTCCTGCTGGGAGTGAAGGACCTCCCGCTGAATTGCCACAGATCGCGATTGCGGCTTTTTTTGGGGGGGGCTGCTTGGGGCGGCAAAACCCCTGGAGCCAGTCCTGCAGATATGACTGGGAAAAAGGTGTCATGGCAGGAGTTTCCCGATGTGCTCTGGCAATCTTCAGCTGCCAGAAATCCCCCGCTCAGAGAGCAGAATTTAGAGAAGCCCTGAAGACCAGATCAATATGATTTAAAGCACCTATCCCACCCTGAGCTGAACTGGGAGCCAAATAGCCAGTCCCAAGTACCTGACCCAAAGGTCATTTGTGGTGATGATGTAAACAGTTGGAAACTGAGATGAGACCAACTGATTTCACATAGGAACAAAATTGCCATCTGATGTGAGTAACTTTCAGTGACTACAACCTGGGATTTAATCCTGAACATTAAAAGTATAAGATTTTACAGCCTATTTGCAATCTCCTCAATCATCCAGTCCACTGTAACCTTTATTTTCAGCCCTGAACAAATCAGGGCAAGCAATAATTACCCAAACTGATTTCCCTTTCCATTATCAAGCGGACTTTGTATTCTCCTTGGCTACACACTGCTCCTAGAAAAGCCTATATACTCCTTACCTAAAGTAGGCACCCACTGGGCACTCAACCCTTACCACAAGCGAATTAGTTATCCGCGCTGCATGTGTCACAAAAAAGAGCTCAATTCCAAAGTAAGCTGGTGGACAATTATCACTTTGAACAAATATTTCCATCCATGCACAAAACACTGAAAAAAGCAAACTTCCAATAAACAGAAAATAGATGATTGTTCCAAAATGACAGCTTTCACACTGTTTATCCCCAAAAGGATCCTTAGAACTTATGTAGTATTAAATAAATTTGCCACTGGTTAAAAATGTACATTCTTTAAATACATAAAAGCCTAATGAAAAGGCTAACATTTTCCTTTTCCTGCTTCCCACTTTCCCTTTTTATCTCCTTAGAAGAAGGCGTTGATTATAATTACAGTGGAGACTGAAATGTATGCTTGATTTTATATATATTATATATGGGGGGTGAATTGTTTTCTAGCATGAAAAGGGTTGTTTTTTTTAAATGTACTGAATATATTTGGAATTTAAATGCACATAATTTAGAGACACACAGACTTTGGAGCCTTTGGAAAAGGCTCCTTTGAGATTCCATCCCTCTTTCATGCTCTTAAAATGAAGACTAAAATAATCACATTAAGGGCCCAATCCTGCAGTCCCTGTGCCTACAAAGCTCCTATTGAAGCCAGTCCGCATGGGGACTGCTGTGGGTAATTTTCTGCTTTTCATTGTCATGATCTTGCCAGTGTGGCTGCAGGGTGATCAGCTGGTTTCCAAGTGCTACAATGAATGTTCAGTCTCTTTATTACCCTGAAGGCATTGCATGTGAGCCCAGCTATTAATGCACTTGCTGCACTGCAAACATTTGATGTGGTACAAGAACAATTAATTTCTGGCTGAATACTCAAACTTCCAAATCTAGATCTTATTTTTTTCCTAACACATCTCATTCAGTTTGTTACTCATGAATGTGCGGCACTAATAGTACTAGTACAGACAGTAATTTATTTGTGTTTAAGGTGGATTGAGAGGGACTAGCCAGGGAAAATTCAGCCTTTAAAGTATCTACTTCCTACATACAAGGCCTGATTCTCCACTGCCTTCCAAAGTCATATAGTCTATATTTTTCTGATGTTGTGAGACTGTAGGGAATAGGGCACTGGATTAGGCACAGGAGATCTGGGTTATGTTCCCATCTCTACCTCCAAACATGCTATACAACCTTGGGAGCATCACTTCACCTCTCAGGGCATGCCTCCCAGCCTGGATAGATAGACATGCACTAGCTCTGCTCCCGCTAGCTTGCTAAAAATAGCAGTGTGGCTGTTATAGAATGGGCACATCTGTCTACTCTATCTGGGAGGCATGCTCCCAGCTGTACTGTAGATATAGCTTCAGAGTCTGAGCTGATACAAGGACAACATTCCACTCATATGCCCCAAGAGGAAATCCCCCCTTTTCATTAGTATTTCTATGCAATGTATTCAGCCAGGAAAAATGTAAGACGTTTCTGTGAAGATATGCATTTCTGGGAACAAACCTCACTTATGACACCTACTGTTCCAATCGAGGGCTTATCCTCAGAATACAAAGTGCTAAATGTGGTTTTAAGTTATATACACAAGGAGGAGACACCAACAAAAGTCTCTTGGGATTCTAACTGTATGAAACACCCCATTTTCAATTTACAACTATTCTATTCACAGATCATACTACTACTTTTGATTATGCTTTATAATGCAGTGATTACACTACTTTATAATACAGCATCTATAACTAATTGCAGTGTGGTGTAATCAGACTGTGGTTATACTTTGATACCTATAATTACTACTAGTTCATATAACCAGACATTTAAGTGGATGAATGAATTATTTAGTATTATTCCTTTTATTTCATAATTAATACATTCTACTACAACTACTCAGTAATAATAATTGTCCACTATGGGGCTTCTTGCACCTTACTATGAAGCATCTAATTCTGGCCACTGTCAAAGACTTGAAACTAGATGGACAACTGATCTGGTAGAGCAGATCCAACATTCCTGTGCTGTACTTTTTGATAAATATCGCTAATGCAAAATCCCATAATCACCCATTTAACTGCACCTATAATTTGTTAGTATGGTGTGATTGCAAGATAACTAAAATGTAAATAGTGTCCACTGTATTATACACTTGTTCCCCTGCTTTCTCTAGTGGTAGGACCAAACCAGTTGTCTGGCTCCCAACACATCTCTATTCTGGAGAAGTTTAAATTCAGATTCAAGGTTAGAAGCTCAGGTCCTTCTTTAACCTTCTTATTCAAGCCAGCATGGCAAGAATGTTATTTTAATCTTTATCACACATTAGTCCACTTTTTCTGCAAAGCACTTCTTCCTATTTCCTCTGCTTTAAATTATTATTCATTTTTAATCAGATGTATGCGAGCAAATAGTCCAACAATGAAAGATCAGGGTATTGACGACTTCTGCTATATGCCATGAATTGTAAGAGGTAGAACTGTGCAAAGGAACCTCAAATAATCAAAATGGGTCTTAGTTCAGGTCTGAGGTGTGTAGATTTTAAACTTGCAGTGGTTTGGGTTCATTAGAAATGTTTTGCATCTGTGAACTGCACATTGATTCTATGAGCATGTTGGGCTTATTTGGATGTCTGCAAACACTCTGAATCTACTGTTCAATCAACCTGGATTTTGACTGGAATAGGTCACCTGAGGGAAGTTACAGGGTATTTTCTAATACTTCTGTTCTAGTGAACCCTGTAGGAACATATACTCACACACTAATGAAAACCCAGCCCTTAGATATTTCCTATGAGTTTCAACAATGGGAAAACCAAGTTCATACAAACCCAAACTTTAATATTTTAATGCCTGGTAACACAGAAAACACTTCTGCCATAAAAAATAGTAATTACAGTCATTTTGAACATTTGCCCAGCTCAATATATGTCCCTTCTGTATTAGAAAAGGGAAAACGCCAATGGAGGCAAAGTATTCTATAACAATTAACCCAGATAGTGGACAGGGACAAAGCATTATTCCATGAGAGCTGGATATGGAAATTATATATAATCTATCCCATTTTCTCCTGCTAGTGTGATGCTTGTGCTTCTATTTTGAGACTACTGACTACACATCGACATTAAAGGGGCTCCTGTTGGAAGAAAGGGGCACTACCACACCTGGGCATGATACTTAGCTTTACAAACACAGGCTCTTAGGAGGAAACTCTCGATGAAGGATTTTCGAAAAGAATAGAGTAATTTTATTACTACTTGAGACACTTAAATATTTTAGGATGATTCTTTTAAAAAAGATTTTCAATTTATTTCCCAAGCATTTAACTTGAAAATGGATTCTGAAAACATTGCTTTGCACGCTGAATCCCTTCTCAGGGAGTTTTTGAGTTTTGGCAAAGTAGCACAAAAAGCCAGGCATTGTGATCCCAGCACAACAAGGCATGACATCAGAGGCATTTGTGGAAGAGATCCTCAAATTTCTACACCCTGGAGTAAAAAGTGTATATGTCATACAGGGCATGTTTACTTGCTGGCTGGGATGGAACAGTGCAAGCTCCTAAAACTACACCTTACCTATCCTTGGAATAAACCACACAAACTAAAAGTAAGACATCGACACATTTTTGGAAATTAAGGATTTCTGGGATACATTGAATAAAGGCAATTTAGAAAAAGCTCACCTTGATGGCAGAGATATGACCTTAGAGAGACAGAGCGTGTTGGAGACACCTTCTGGAGTTGTGGGGGCAAAGAGATCTCAACTTGGAGCAGCTGAGGCAGTGTTCTGCCTGGCCCGTATCCTGTCTGTCTCATTGGTTCTGTGTCCACATGAAAGAATAGGAAATTTGAATATATTAGGCCACATTATCTAATTGCATCTATGATCTTCTTACATGTGCTGTATGGGCCAGATTTTCAGATTGCAGGCACCAAAAATCAGTATGCAGAAAGTAGTCTCACAGTGGGAACTGCTGGGTTCTGAACACTTTTGAAAGGCTGGCCGCAATAGTGAGTGCTGAGCACTTGCAAATTTGGCCTCAGTGCCAGCCTTGCAGCAAAATGGTTAGCAGCAGCAGCAGCAGGATTCTATTGTATCTAGGGTGACCAGACAGAAAGTGTGAAAAATCAGGACGGGGGTGGGGGGTTAATAGGAGCCTATATAAGAAAAAGACCCCAAAATCAGGACTGTCCCTATAAAACTGGGACATCTGGTCACCCTAATTGTATCCATCACTGCCCACAAGTAGAAGTGGTTTGCAGTGCCTAACATTATCTATGGCTGGCCTGGAGGTGTGGCCATTCCTCACTAATCCAAACCAGGCATTTTGCTTCTGCTGTTGAACTGAGGGTGCAAAGCTGGCTATGTGCATCTCTAACTGCTTGGTGCTGGGTGCACACAAGGTACACAGAAGTGCACATCTTTTGGTGCATTTCATTGTGGCGGGGGGGTGAGGAAAGGCAAGTGTGCAGTTTGGAGCTGGTGATAATTTAGAATTTCAGTGATGTTTCTTGAAAATAATGTAATCAACAATAAATACAATGTATTATGGAAATCACTGGGAGTTTAGCCTGAGTTTAAAAAAAATACACATCGGGAAAGGATCTCTGCATTTTGCATTGTAATAAATAAATGTCACATTGATTTAAATTAAACACGTGCTTAAGTACTTCACTGGGTTGGGGCCACTGTGTTCAGCTTCATGAAGGATGATCTAGTCCTTACTGCCCAGTACAAAATGAGTTACAAAAGCTACTCCAGTCACAGCATGTCCAACATGAGACTGAATTTTTATTACTAGCCAATAATTGTATTGCTGGTATACTCACAAAAGACCTATTCAAACCATATTGTGTGGCTTTCCCCCCTTTTAATACACAAGATCCTGAGAAATTTCATCAGTATTGTCAGGTGCTAGGGAGAGGAGGGGAACAATTTGTATGTGAGTGAATGGGCTGAAGTGTCTCCTCGGAGCAATACATTCAATCAAATTATAGCTTGCAGATTTCGTACACTTACATGCCTGATGTCTGAGTGAGCAGGTTTCTGTGTAGATTCAGAACAATGGCAAGAACTGCTCCTGTTTAGCTGCCAAACAAAGGATACAACTAAACATCAATTTTTCCTCTTTCTGAAGGGGAAGGAAAAAAGATTCTCCATGACAAAGGCAAGTATAGATTATTTGTAACCAATGCAAGGCAGAGTCAATGGAAGCTTTTTCTACGTTGCTCCTGTTCTGTAGAATCCTCTCCAAGCACTGAGCAATCCCAACTTCCCACAGTCTCTTTTGTAGGATGCTAAGTGTGGGGGGGCATCTTGTAGATATATTTGGATACAATCAAAGGTGTTGATTTTCAAGAGGTTCCCTCTACCCCCCTTGATTTTATTTTGAAAATATTTTCTGCGACCCATTCACTGCTGTGTAGAAAGCAGCAGTGGGCTCCATATGGAAGAGGGTACAACATTTACGTGGGTCTGGGTGACATAGTGCCTTTGGGCTTGAGATAGATTTTAGTGTGCTGGAAGGACTCCCGTTCATGTCACTGACTTCCAGGGGCTGTAGATCAGGTCCTAGGAATCTAAGGAAGCATGTACTGGTGTAGCTTACATGCTGGACTAGAAGAAGATGTAAGATGTCCCAACTTACACTCCCTTAAACTCAGCCCTGTGAATCCCCTCTTCCAGTTTCTGTATTTGCTTTTTACTTTCCCTAGCTCTGGCTCTAATTCATCAAAGCACATGTATCTGACTTCAACAGAACTTAAATGTGTGCATAAATGCTTTGCTGAACAGGGATGCACAGGTAAGCATATGCTTGAGTGCTTTACAGAAGTGGTACCCTAAACAAGGGCATATGGAAATAAATAGCTCAACACTTAAATGTGGCTTACAATGAAAAGTAGAAGTAGAGAACCCTATATGGAAACATGTATATAAGTAAAAAGTCACCAAATGCATTTGATCAGGGCACATCCCCATTTAGCAAACACAAGAGGATGATGTAGCTCAAGAATGCTACATTTCAGAGCAAACTGAGTAATATCCCCTTTACAGTTCAGCAATTATACACATATTTCAATGCAAAAAATGCCAGGGTTGTACTATAGGACAAAACACAAAATTCTCAGTCTAAGGACTAAGATTAAAAATCATCCTTATTTCTTTTAAGAAATATCCAATACTGTATTCCAAACAATTTCATATCCTGTGAAATCAGAGTTGTTAAAGCAAGAAAGAAAGGGTTTTTCCATCATTGTAATGGAGGCCCTCACCCCCAGGAACACCCCCTGGTGGCATTATGCAACACTGTAATTATGCCCAGGTCCCTTACCAATGAGGTCCTCTTGATCCAGAGCCCTCTTCTGGAGTCAGGCCTCTTAGGGTCTCTCCCTTTAGGGCAAGGTCACCACAGAGATCGAACCATGACAACCTTTCCTCGAAACAGCATATAATTCTTTTGATCTACAGCTTCTGCTGCTGCCTAGTAAAGTCTGTCCATTGGAAGGCGGTTTTCCTAATCTCTTCCCTTTCAGAGCCTTTCCCACCTAGGAACACTCTTCCTTGGTTTACCTCACCACCCCCCACAGAGAAGCTTTCTCCCTAGGAGCTCTCTTTGTGTTGGGGGGACTGTTCCTAAAGAATAGAGGCTCCTGGAGATAGGGAGACCCCACTGGGAGTAGCTTCCTAGTCAACTCCACTGAGGAGTTTTCCCCATGGGTTTCCTTTCTGTATTTTCTCCTGTCTGAGCACCTATAACTCTTTATAAAGCCCTGCTCTTCCTTGACTAATTACTTCAGTCACTCAGTGAGTTAACTACTGCCAGGTCAACTTGAGCTGCCTCATTGTCCCTTGTGGGGCATTCCACAGGTAGGCGAAGCTTCTAACCCCTTCGGAGGGCCAGCTACTCTGACAATCTTCTTTAATGCTTTCTGTTTGGGTTGCAAATGATGTTGCTTTCCAGCAAAGTGGCTGTCCTCTGACGTAACCTCAGGAATACTAATTTTGAGTTGAGAAACAGGGTGGGTGAGGTAATCTCTTGTCTTGGACCAACTTCTGTTGGTGAAAGAGACAATCTGTCAAACTACACCCAGCTCTTCTTCAGATCTCTCTAATATCCTGGGGCCAACACAGCTACAAAACCATTGCAAACAAACAGTTTTGAGTTAAAGCTTTCTTGTTTGCAAAGATTACTTGTGTAATCTATGGATCAAGTCCTGCCATCATTCTTTGGGGACATGGAAGATCTTAAGAAGCTGATCCAATGCCTTTAGGATTCAACTGAAGGACTTCCATGGACTTCAGTGGGGATTAGATCAGATTCTAAATGTAACAACTGCTTTTCAAAGGAGGAGGGTGAAGACTGCAGAGGCCATACAAGGAAAGTCAACACCACACATCCATCATTCTATATGGTGGTAAACAGAAGGTCGTTCCCATTTCCTTGGGCCAAAGATATTTAGACTGGTAGTTGTTGTAATTCTTTTAGGTTCAGCCTAAGTCAAAGGAGACGACTATGGAAAGGGGACATCATTGAAGAATGATGGTTCCTGGATCTCTATGACCAGGGAGATTTACCAGAAACAAACAAGCTTATCCCTAGGTAAACCAAAACCCTTGCCAAATTTTGAGACCACTGGGCAGCTTAGACTGTGTGCCTTAATTAACCAGCCCCTCAGTATGGTGAAGGGAAGTCCAGCTTGACAAGAACTACTCACACATTCTAGGTCCTCAAACACAGAGCTCTATGGAAAAATGCCAGCCAGCCAACTTTGAAGAGCCCATGCCCTGTGCCTCCCTGAACATGGCATCCTAAGCAGCCTCATGCATCTCTTCTGCATGAAACTTGTCCTAAAGAGTTGCATGCACAGCTGCCACTGTGGTTAATGGTGGATGTAATGCCCTGCCCCCTGGCTGAAAACAGCCTCCTCAGTAAGCACCATAGCTAGGTTTGCAAGCTGCTAAAAAGGCAGGTTTGGTTGTTTTATTTCAACCTGCTTAAATAATATGCAATGATACTGTAGATACAGTGCAGGCAAGTTATTATTGTGGAGAGGACTGTCTGCTGCTCTACTTTAGCAAGCTCTATAGAAGACAGGTCTAAGTATAGTGTGCACAGGTCAGTAATTTCCTTCATCCAGACAATCAAACTGCTTCCAACCACTTGGGCTCTGAACAGCCATTCCTTAGCAACTGGAGAGTCAATCCAGGAACATACGCTGTGCTCGCCACTCTCTTCGTGCAGCCCAGTCATGGACTCACAGGCTCTATGAGGGCAGAAGACGAGAGTGAGAAGAGTTCACATTCCCAGGAATAAAACATCCCAATGCTCAGCTTTTGCTTAGAATTGAAGGTAGGGCATGCATATCACATACAACTCCAATAGCTGATGCGGATTGCAACTAACTGCAACCTCCAGGTTATTTGATCATCTCTCTAGGCCAGATCCCAGCTGGGCTAAAACAAAGCACCATTGGACCAGCTTCTTGGCCCAAACTAATGCTGCTTTGCTCTGTAACAGCCACCCAATGAGTGCCTTTAGGGGGTAAATCCCTGAATAGCACAGAGCCAGCTGTGACAATTCTGTCACAGTCCCCACACCCTGATCCTCATCCACCCCCCAGTCTGTTCTAAATGAGGCTGGGGCCTTTTCAGCTTTCAGCTGCCCAAGACCAGGGCCAGAAAGATGGCTTAGAACTTACCGGCTTTCCTCAGTGGCACTGAGCACAAGTTCAGTGAGGCTGAACAGCTGATCCATTCAATGGAACTAAGCTAGTTTGCACCAGCTGAGGGTCTGGCCCTTGGTGTCCACATGAGGCCCCAAAGCACTCAGCTGACCTTTCTCCATGTACACATACAGTTATCTTCAACTTGCTCTACTCCCCCCCCCCCAAAAAAGCTAGAGATAAGAGATAAGTTTGCCCTTAAAACAGCCCCATATAGCTCTGATACCCACTTCAGTTGGTCTTGGCAGTAGAGAGTCCTGACTGGCCATTTTACAGAAGGAGAGAAAAAAAATTGAAGCAAAAGAGTTAAATGCCTAGGAGACTATGGCAGAAAGCATCACTAAGCTAGTACAATACTGCAGTTTATCAGCTCATGTAAGTCAGCAGGACTTCAATTTACACCAGCTGTTGGACAATAATGCAAAACTGCTGCAGTTTATGGCAGCATAGAAACCTACCTAATCTTCAGTTCCCACCAGAGCTAACAGCAATGAAAGTGTAACTGGAAGACAGAGTGTATGTGTAGCCCCAGTCATAGGTACAGAACCCTGCTCCTGCCTGCCTCTGCCCAAAATCATTATTGGTTTGGTATGCTGACTTCAGTATCATTTTATGTGAAACAGTTCCCCTGTTATAAGTATACATGGCCATTTGAATCGAGTGCACCATCTTTAAGTCTTCATGGAATCTAAGAAAAAATATGAAAGATTATAGTTTTAAAATGTACAGACAATTAGAACAGCTGTACAGGTTGGCATTGTTTTTACATTCCTTATAGACACCATATCTACACTGGGCCCTTGTTCAGTTCTAGATGATCTTGAAAGCCCTGAATATGGCTATGTATTATTTATACGCAAGTATCTAGCACACAGCTGATGTTGAACCTGGTTTTCAGGGACTGTATCTCACTCTGTATCCCTGATACTACTTAAGTTGGGTTGAGAGTCTCTTGTTAATTTGAACTCTTGCTGACCAATGGGTTCCTTCAGCTAGGGCACCGGCCTTTGGAATTGCCCCTCACGAAATCCATCACAGTCCATGCCCAGCAGTGGCCCTCAGGGCAGGATGCAAGTTTCATTTATTTAATTACAAGTTTAACTGACCTGTTTGGTTCTTAGTTTCTGTTGTTGCAAGATGCATATATAATTTTTGTTTTGATTTTGATAATTGTGGCTCTCTTTCCATGGTGAGAGCCACTATAGACATTAGTGGCATCATTTTCTTTTCTTGTTACAGTTGCTAATAAGTAACTTTATTTTTTCTCTCACATTCCAGTTGTCATGATAAATATTTTGCCTAGAACTAAAAATGCATAATTTTGTTTGGCATGTTTAAATGCCATTTTTTTGAGAAGCAGCTCTCCATAAAAACATTGGTAAACCATTTTGACCAATACAAAGCTGAGATTTAGTGCTGTTGACTTTGTAAGTGATTCAAATTCTTTAGTAAACGAGCAAGTTATTTTGACAAAAGGCTTTCCATCAAACAAACCATTTTCTAAGAGTTCAATATCATCATTTATGACAATACCTGCCTAGCAATACTCTTACAGTATTGACAATACCAGCAGGAGCATGCACACATTTGTTTACTTCATAGCCAGGAAAATTCAGAAATTATTTCTTTTCTAAACATGACTGCTTGTTTCAAATTGTTTATCATTTTTCCAGTATCATCCATCTGGGGAGAATCAGGAAAGTATAAAACATCTCTAAAGCTTTCCATTGAATTGCCTTAGGAAAACAAAACTAATGAAACAAGCATTGGAAATGTGTGGTGGGAAAAGGAACATCCCAGTTTTTAAAATAAGCTGTTAACGTTTTAAAAAACAAAAACAAAACCTATTGGGCACTACAGTCATGGTCCTTGCCACCACTCCAGAAGGAAGCAAGCTAGCAGCAAAGCTTCTTTCTTTAGCTCAGTGTTTGACTTCAGCACAACTATGGCAATTTATACCAGCTGAGGAGCTTTCCTTATACTTGAAGTGGGGACTGCAGGTCAGGGGGGACAGAGAAAGGATCTGCCTGTGATGGCAAGAGAGGATCAGAAGGGTGGGAGAATATGCCCGTTTGTATGGTTTATACACATATACTCATTTTCATGGGCTTCTGGACCAAATTTCCAAGCCTTTTGAAGTACTGACATATGGATGAGTCAGAAGAGATTACTAGCCAGCCTAGAAGCATTTAGTTTTTACACCTTAGAAAAACAGAGGGCAATGCTACCTTGTAAAAATGTTGAAAAGATTATCTCCTCAAGAGAAAGAGGCTGCAATAAGCTTAGTACAATGATCATTCAAATGGAAGCATTACATACATTAACTCTTGTTTCACATAATAGTGGGTTTTCCAAGGGGATCTCAGACTGAACTGTTATCCTTTTTGACGGCTATCCTGAGGAGAAGATCTGAAGTGTATACCAACATCTGTGCATGCACATACATCCATGCTAAAGCTGTTCTTGGTTAATATGGACGTCCATGACCTCTGCTGTATGCCACTCCTCCCTTACCATCTATGGATGTAATGCTATCAGGTACATGGGAACCAAAACAATCTTTGTTCTAATACAAACAGTGATTTATTGTCCATCAGCACCAAAAGAAAGGATTATACAAAAATGGACATGCAAATGTCCAAGAGACCTGGAATTCCTGCTGAAATTCCAAAAGAACTTAGAAACATGACAAGAGTAAGATTCAAGGCACTGACTTACAGAGAAAACTTGGAAGAAACATGCCTTAATGATGGGAAAGATCCACACCCAATTCCAGTCTCTTCTTCTGATTCCAGTATGTCACCTTTGAGTTTCTAAGGTTCTGTCTATAGCAAAGAGGGAAGGGGGGGCTAAGGGCTGTTTGCTGAAAGCTGCTGCAGCAGCAAGATAAAGAGCATTTGTAGGGACATCCATAAAAATTGAAATTAACAAGGAGGGCTGCCAGCATGGGAATCTTGTGACTTGAAGTCTTTCCTGCCATGCAACAACTGCCACACCAATTCTGTCTATATTTACCTATATTTAGGTGCTTCTCCAGGAGCCATCAAGAGGTTCCATTGTTGGAGGAGAGGAATGGGGACAGCTGCCAACTTAAGTATTTCCTAGATTTGCCTCACAAGGAAAAGGATTTGAGCAATATGTACCCAACTCCAGTAGCACAGAGTTCTCTCTTTTTTTGTGCGCACCCCAACACTCCTGTATAACCAACCCAAGAGGAGTGGTGTTGGCCAGGGCTGCCCGGGGGGGGCGGGGAGGGATAGGACAAGAGGGGCAATTTGCCCCAGGGCCCCCCCCAAGAATATAGTATTCTATAGTATTGCAACTTTTTTTATCGAAGGGGCCCCCAAAATTGCTTTGCCCCAGGCCCCCTGAATCCTCTGGGCAGCCCTGGTGTCGGCAAGGGGAAATTTTTGCCATGATCATTAGGACTGACCATGCTCCTTCTTAGCCATAAAGCATCTGGAAGGTTGTCAGTGACCAGCTAGCCTATTGGCATCTACAAACTGGTTTGGGAACGTTCTTTCCATTAACAATCACATTGTTCTAGTCAAACCCACTCTGCTTGGCATTTACAGCTACCTTGATTTGCATGTTACATACTACAGAATTCAGACTAGAATTTACAAGCCTTAAGAGAGTTAATTTACAAGTGTGGACCTAATTTACCAGTGGGAGGTCAGGATTCAGTTCCATCTCTTATTTCTCCCACAGGAAAACCCCTTTTCACTTCAGGAGGCAGTGTGGTCTGGGACAAGGATTGTTTCTTATTAAGAGCATGTAGAAGACCTGGCATAATGGGCTTCTAGGCATCCTGTAATAATGTTTATGTCATTTGTGGATTAGGATTTGGTCCACAGGTTATTGATAGGATGGGGTTAAAGGAGAGATGGCTGCAGGACACCCTGTGAAGCAGGTGGTTAAAAACTTTGCAGAGTGTGCATAAAACATATAGAATAAATAAAGTGCAACCATCCTTTTGAAAGGGTTTCTTGGCAACCCTGCTATTTTAGCTATCACTCTTCTCCTCTGGAAAATGGAATCTGCTTGATGGCAGAGCCAGCAGTAACGTAGGTGGGGAGGGAGGGGGAAGGAAATATAGGATTAGAAAATGGATTTCTTTGCTTTTATGCTGTCACCTTGAATCCTCTCACAAATCCTGAAAGCTTGTCTCACATGTAAATGAACTGGATGGATGATAGTTCACCAAGAGTAATGCTTTGAGTCCTTTAAACACATTATTAACAGTTAATGATTTCTAATTAAGGTTGATGTAGCAATTAAATGAATGGCTCTCTTTCAAATATCAAATCAGGATTTTTGCTTCTCTTCTCCATACGAAGAACATAAATTTGGCATGTTGGTTGATGGCTCGACTATTGCAGTGGTAGTGAGAGCATTATTAATGTGCAAAATGGTTCACTGTAGAATCTTAAATTACAGCAGGGATGTATTGATTAAATGAAAATAATTGTTGTGGTTGAAAATGAGCAATGGTAGCTTTCTCCAAGACTTATCATGAGGTAGGTCATTTAATCTTCTGAAGCTAATTGCAATTTTAAGTCTTATTGATTTGAGAATCTGTACTTCAAATGGCAAAGAAATCATCTATTTGAAAAGGACTTGAAGATGCTGTGAATGTCCCTTAAAGTATAATACAATTAATTATACTTTAACTCAAGAATAGAAAATGCAAAATTTTAACAGTGAGGATAATTAATTATTAGCACGGCTTAGCAAAGGGTGTGGCAAATTCATTGTCATTTGGAGCCTCTAAATCAAGCCAGGATGTTTTTTCAAATATATGCTCTAGTCCAAACACAAGTTACTGAGTTTGACGTAGGAAACTAGGTGAAATCTACAGTGTGTGTTATGCAGGAGGCCAGACCAGCTGAACATAATGGTCCCAGCTAGACTTCTCTATGAACCTAAGAAAAACTACAAGTGGGGGTAAAACTTCAAAAACAGACTCCAGAGAGAGACTGCTGAACTTGAATTAATATGCAAACTAGATACCATTAACTGTGGTCTAAATAAAGACTGGGAATGGTTGGGTCATTACACCAATTGAATCTATTTCCCTATGTTAAGTTCTCCTCACACCTTCTATGGGCCATCTTAATTATCACTTCAAAAAGTTTTTTTTCCTCCTGCTAACGATAGCTCATCTCAATTGATTAGACTCTGCCTGCTGGTATGCATACTTCCACCTTTTCATGTTCTCTGTATGTATAAATATCTCCTGTCTGTGTGTTCCATTCTATGCATCCGAAGAAGTGAGCTTTAGCTCACGAAAGCTCATGCTACAATAAATTTGTTAGTCTTTAAGGTGCCACAAGTACTCCTGTTTTTTTTTGCGGATACAGACTAACACGGCTGCTACTCTGAAACCTGATACAAGTGGGGGGGCACTAAAAATGGTGCTGATGAGGACCAAATAGCTCACTGTTGATACAACACACTATACCTCATACCATCCCACTGAGCAGGGCTGTGGCATCTCAGTAAACAGATAGAGGGGACCCATTGTACTATTTCAATGGAATATATGGGACAAGAAAGTCAAAAGGTGTCAACATTAAATAGTGTTAAACAAGGTTCAGTGTTTGGCATACTGAAGCCTCAGCCTGCTTAGTACCATGGCAAACATTAGTAAATACACAAAAGGAAAAACAGTTAAAACATTTGAAAAGTATCAAGACTTACTTTAAAAACATCCCTTTTCCCTCTAGCTGGAGAGGTTTTAGAAAGAAAATCCCTATTTGACAGTCTTAGCTAGTAATAACTGTCTTTTTGGGGGAATAAGAGAAAAGGCTGGTTGAGATGGGCTGAGTCCTACTTATTGCTCTTGCTGTCAGTCTGACCTGTTTCCTAGAGGGCAAAATAAGAGACACAGAACAGCAAAGACAGAAAATACAGCTTTTGTCTCTGGTGTTGACTTTCACTGCAGCCTCATTGCTGGAGAAACACAGGCACAGCATATGGTCGGATCAGCAGCTCTGTGACCTGGCAAACTTGTACCAGCATTGGACTGTGATGAGCATTGCTGTAAGCCTGTGAGCAGAAATGCAGCTAAGAGGCAGTGTTGCAAAATATGCCACATTAATGCTGAGGTGATGCAGAAGGTGGAGCTCTTCCATTTGAGTTAGAACCAATGTCATAGGGCACTGCAAGATGCCATCTTCTGGATGAGGGAAACCAAGCTCCTAATTACATGAGGTCATCAAAGAACCATCACCACCACCAAGCTCTTATCACTAGATCTCTAAGCACTTTAAAAAGATGGTAAGTATCATTATCCCCATTTTATACATGGAGAAACTAAAGCATAGAGGGGAAATTGACTTGCCCAACAGTACCCAAGAACAGAACAGAACCCAGGTCTCTCAAGTGCCATTCCAGTACTTGAACCACTCACCTACACTACCTCTCAGGCATAGGGACCATTTCACCCAACAGTGAAATACAGCCGTCTCTAGTATGGGGGTGGGAGCAAAAGGAATGAAAGAGCACAGTGACAGCAACATTATTTGATAAAGTTCTCCCCAGTACCTATTTGGCCTTGCACAAGGTCAGCAGCCTAGGAAGTTGCCAAGCAGGAGCTCCCCAGCTCCTCTCACCTTTTCCCAGCCCTGCTCCCCCTCAGGTACCCTGGTACGCTCCCCAGTAGCCAGGCCCATCTCCCTCCACAGCTAGAGGAGACTCTCTCTTAGCCTCTGGCTCACAGCCCTTTTATAAGGGCTAGCTGAGGTTTGTTTGGGGCGTGGCCGCAGCTGTGCCTGCTTCCCCACAGCCATGACCCTCTCCTTTTTTAAACCCCTCAGGGCAGGAGCAGGCGACCACCCCGCTACAGGGATGTAGAAATTATGTTTGGATTGCTGTATTATGGACATAGGACCATCACCACAGTTTATCTACTGTCATGCATATGAAGATGGAATTGGGTTGATGCACTCCAAAAAATGCCTGTGAGATAACTATATTATATTACTAGTCTCTCAAGTGCCCTGTTCCCATCCACACCCAGGCAAATTTGGCACTGGTGAAAGGAGTCAGCTTGGCACACGATGGCTGAAGTCATCCATTTGTGTGTAAAGGATAAAATACCCACCCAACCCCAGAGTCTCAGCAAGAGGCCTATGCACCATCAAAGGCATCAAGGCTGAAGTGATGAATTGGTCCCATATAGACCTTCTGCACTGAGTTGAATGTCAGCTAGTGTCTAGTCAGTGCTCTCTACAGCCATGACCCTCTGGGAATCTGATCCCCAATCAGACCTTCACTTTCACTTTGCAAGGGTTCTCATGCTTATCTTCCCATGTAAGGCATCACAACAGTGTCCCACCAAGGATGCCCATGGCCCAGCACATCATGGTACCACATCCATCTTCACCAACTGCACTAGTTGAAGGAAGATGTTAAAAAAATGACAAGGAGGCGTTTAAGGGCCAGATCCTCAGCTGGTGTAAATCACTTCATTGCCTTTAATGAAGGCCTGTATCTGCAGACCTAGCTTTTAATGCTTCGAACTATAAAGAGGGGTCTAAATGCTGTACCTCTGCTGCCAGATATCTTTAACTGAGTGCTTTCCCTGACAGGTAATGTTTCGATTAGGCAAGCTAAAGCAGAAATAGGCTAAAGATAGAGACTTCACTTCCGTGAGTGACAGGTTATTCAAAGTGTCACAAAAAGTTCAATGTGAAAAAAGTCTTATCCAATTTGATTTCTTAGCTGAGAGCAGGCCTCATTTGAAACGTAACCAATACAAAGTGTCTTCCAGAAACAATGGGAATGCACTGGGCAGTGCATTCCATGAGGTATCTGTGCCTGAAAACCTCTTGCTGCTGAAGAGTTCTATGGAATGTGTCCTGTAACAAGAATACAGTGACTGAAAATATAAGGGGGGGAAAAAAACAAACAAACAAAAAAAATCGGGCTTAAAACCCTACTCTCTGATCTGCCAGCAGGCATTCAGTCCCCAGATTCGCATAGTCTGCAGTTTAGACTTCATGCTGCATTACCTCAAGCTGAATAAGCTGTGTCCCATAGCATTTCCAATTGTGCCATAGCAAAGTGAGTGAGCAATTAGAGATAAGCAAACCAGTTCCCATAAAACTAGCCTAGACTTTCACTTTCTCAAACTCAACTGACCCAGAAACCTGCAGTTTCATAGAGATTTGGTTAACTTTCACTGGGGTGGGGGGGAGGAGGCAGCAAATATGGAGTATTTAAATTCTATGGACCTCTTCACTTCCGGGTTTGACCTAGAAATGGAAATAGCCAATTACAATAAGAGATTGTGGTAGTTCAGCTTTGACCAAACTCAGAGTACTGGGGGAATGGAGGGGGAATGGAGGTCTTATGATAGTTCCAGTCATTTCTCAGAAACAACATGAACTTCTTTTTGACTCAGGGAGCCAGAGTTATTCTGGGATGTGGGGAAGGAGAGCTGTTATGCTTTCTAGCATAGGCAGGCGTATCTTTCCCATGAGCAAGCTGCAGCGTCTGTAAATCAGGAACCAGAATCAGAGCAGGGATATAAAGCAGAACTCTCTTCATAAGTTACAAGACAATCCTACAGATTCTTAGCATGCTGACCAGGCATATGCCTATACCACTGGTCTGAGACACCTCTTATGCTGAGAGGCCCTCTAGTGATTACACCTGACTAATTTTAAAGAGACAGAACCCAAATATACTACAAGACCATCTCCTCGGCAGATGTCATGTCTCAGGGGAACTAGAGGCACCAAGCTGAGGAGCAGTTGTGGTTACATCTCTTCTACAGATCCAGGCTGGACTTCCCTCAGTGATGCTGTGCTGCCATGGGCCACGTGCAAGAGGAGGGGAAGTGGCCCTCTTCCACTCCACCCACATATGGCCCAGTGAACAAGGGATGCTGCAGACAGCAATGAGCAGCCTCTCCCAGAACACTGGAAACCAAATTGTGGCTGCCTCCTGCCTGGGTGCACTGGGGGAGGGGCCTGTGTCCTCTCTCCTTGAACACACCCAGGCTAAGTGGCTAGAATTCAGCCTCAGGGACCAAGACAAATCACAGGGCAGACTTCAGTAGGGTGCAAGAGTCCTTAGGGTTTATTGAGGCAGCTCCCTACTCCGTTGGGCAGGGGTTACCCACAACAGTCTCACTAGGCCCCTCAAATCACAGTCAGATAGCATAGAAAGCCCCAATAGTCTTCTGCAGCAAAGCAAAGAAATGGTCCCATGTTAAAAACCAGACAGTAGTCCTGTGCCAGACCTACCTTTCCCCAGAGAGGTTTAGCACTCAGCAGTCTTGGGAGAGGCTCTGGGCTGGCCCCTTCTTCAGGGAGCAAAGGTCAGATCTCCTCCTTGGGTGGCCTCTTCCTATTTTAACAACCCCCACAGCGAATGCAGGTGTAACAGGGCGCGTCTGAGTTAACCTTTGCCGGCCAATGTGGGGTTTGTACACCCCATCACATAACCTGTGGATTTTTTCCCCCGTAGTACAAACTCACACACGATAAAAGCTCGAGTATGCCAGTTCTGTCTAAGTCACACCACAAACTGCTCACTAGCGCATGGGACAGTTTTTAAAGAATACAAAAATACAGTTTCTCTACCTAGACGTTCATGTAGGGACGGCTCCTCCCTCCTTTTCAACCTTATGGATTCGCACACCACACATCCCAAACAAATTCCATAGGACACTCAGTTGGAAAGCCAGCCAGCTTCTCCTCCAAACCCTGTGGAATGCACGTTTCACATCATTCAAGGCAGATGTTGCTTTCTGGGGAGCAGGGACCATCTTTTTGGTCTGTGTTTGTACAACACTTTGCACAATGGGGTCCTGGTCCCTGGGTGCTACCAGAGTACAAATACATACAACAGATACACATCGGCCCAAGTTCACATAAACTGGGCTCAGGTTCTCATTAACCTTTTGACAAAGCTGGGCTGAGGTTTGAGTCTAACAAAACCAGACAAGTGTCACCTGAATTAGGAGAGGTGGTTTGTTGCAAATGTGTCACAACATGTTGCAAATATGAAAGGATGCATATGAAACACTATTTTCCCCTTATGCTTTAGGAGCATTGATAGATTTAGCAGGCTGATTTGTCATGAAATCACAGGAATACATTTATAACACAAGCATGTAATAATGAAGAGCTTTCCTTAACTGCTCATCACCCAAATGTACCTTTAAATATTCCTTCAAAAGGGATGTGTGTCGGTTTTGCATTTGAATACTCAACACAGAGATGGGCAGGTAGTGAAACGTGTGGCCAGAATGGGCTTGAGAATATAATGAGCAAGTCCATCACTGTAAATCAGCAAATAAACTCATCTGCTTGGTATATACTCCTGCATGTGTGGAACCCAGACGTAGTGCCCCAGAATCATGAGTTGAAGTTTCCCAGGCTCAGTCTCATCAGCATTTATCATGATTGGTGGAGAATGGAAGAGCAGAAAGAACTACAGAGTCATAGGAAAGAGAACAGTAAAGAGGAAATTGTTTTACTTACATCTGATGTAGATGGATGAAAAGAACGGGCTTGACTAACAGTCAAACAGGATAAACAGCTATCCATATCTGTCAGCAGATATCCCCCTGGCCTTGGGTCAGATTGGTCGGGTGGGGGGTTGTTGTATCTTTTAGGAAGAGTCTAAATAAGATGCAATTATTTTGTGGAAGACAAGAATCAAAATGTATACATCAGCTAGTATTAATACTAAAGAATCTCCTCCATTCATTGAGCTTGGTGCTTGAGTATCAGCCACCAGTCTTACTGCCCCTCCCCAACCATTAAGTCACTGCAACCTTCTCCACAGCTGTCCAGACATTGTCTGGGCTGGAATCATACAGACAACACAGGCAGCACTTCTGAGTGGGAGTGTTGTATGGTGGTATGATCATGGGCCTGGAGCTCCCAGGTACTAATCCCCACTCTTGGGCAAGTCTCTTAACCCCTTTGTGCCTCCATTTCCCCCATTTTTAGGATGGGGTAACAAAGACTGACTCTGCCCACCTCCAGAAGAGTTAGCTAGTTAATGTTTGAGAAGAGTTCTGAGGCAGTCAGGTGCTCAGTACTGTTACCAGCTATAAGTTAGTCCATATTGAATGGCACTGCAATGGCTATTGGCCTTGGCTTTGTGGGACTCTAGTTTGTTTAGTGAGTGTGGAATCCTCAGGGCCATGTCCACTGGCTCCCCAGATACCTTTGTGGAGCTCTGGGTGCTGTCCAAGGTTCACTACTCGGTGTCCCTTACTGGATCGCTGATTTTGAACCTGTAACCCTCACTCCTGTCCCAGTTTTCATTAGTTGTCCCCCAGAATTGCTTGATCCCCGAGTTCGATAGTTCATCCCCTTAGGCTGGGGGAGGGGCCTTCTGATATCGGCAGGTCTGCACCTGCCCATCTCCTGGAACTCAATTGGTGTACATCAGGAGCAGCAGCATTACGCCCTTGCATCACTAAACCCTCTACATAGGCCCTCTGGACAGGAGTGAGGTCACCCCTGAGAAGTGAAAAGGAGCAGGGAAGGAGATCCTGCAAACAAATAGGAACACCAGAGACACTGCTGTTCTACAGGTACAATGCTTTTGAGCTCTCCAGTGACCCTGCCTAGGGAACTGGGAGCAGCAGGTATAGAACAAGTTTCCACCTATAACTCACATTTCATTGATGAAAAAAATCCTTTGTGGATGGTCCCATGGAAAAGACTGTGGCCAAACCACACATTTTATAATGAAATATTGAGATTACCATCGTGTCTAGAGGTTGCATTCTGCTAAACACTGTCTAAACACAGTCCCAAAGAGCTTGCAATCCAAGGCCCAGGTTGAGAGCAGCTCCTGCATACCTGCACAGAAGAGGAGCAGGTAAGACATCTCCCACCCAGCATGATTGTGCAAAGGCCACTCACAACACCGAGGAGCGCAGGGACTGTTTGCTCCTACTCTAAAAAGGGGGCAGGGAGGAGATGGGGCTTTGTCCTTTCCTTCTCTTGGCTCCATCCAGTGAGAGTAGGGCTGGTGGACTTGGAGGGAGGACCAGCAGTCTGCCAACCTAACGGGTGGAGCTCACCTTGTGCACAGAGCTGCCCTGAAGAGGTTGTGCCTGCCTGAGGCACAATTACTCCAGTGCTTCTCCAGGGACAGCTGGGCTTCACACAGGGTTGTGTCAGAACCCCTCAAACTAGCTTTAAGTCTTTGCATGGCCGATATGCTGTAATACTGTATACAAATGAACCCCCATCAGAGAGACGGCTAAAGTAGTAGATAAAAAGGTATTAAGCAGGTATTAATATGACTGAATATAAATGGAGGCTGCTTATTAATTCATCCTTCTTGATCAGCAGTTTCCAGCCCACATGTAGTTTACAATAATGCAGTTAAATCTACTGATCAGCCAATACAATCAAGCTTCTAATCAAGAGAGTAATCAAAATGCTCTTGAAATAGACCAACTTCATGTAAGAAATTAACAGGAGAACTTTTTATAGTTTAATCAAACTATGGCACTGTTTAGATTTAATGAAAGCTAAAGTTCTTGTAAGTGAGCTTAGCAGACAAAGTCACATTTGTTTCCTATTAAACATATGCAAAAAAGGAATTGTCACCCTTTTTGAATATAGCAGTAAAACAAGCCAACACACTCAGGGCACTTGCAACATACTGAAACAAGTGACAAATGCACTTCTTAAAAAGTGCCTGCTGGTGTCAATGCTGCCTCAACTTGGACTCAATTTCTGACTCAGCAGCAACAAGTGCTTATTTCCCAGAGATGAGAACTTTTTACCCCAACTTAGCATTTGAAGGAGTTTATAAAACACAGAAAGTGGCATTGACATTCAATCTAACCAAAAGAACAGCTCCAATAACTGCTCATTGCATACACTGATCACTCATTCCACTGGATTGTTTGCTCCTGATAAACACAAAACAAATTCTACTCAGTGCAGCAATAGGTCTCAAACATTTTGTAGTTATAAACAAAACACAAATGTGATTAAACAAAATAATGGCACATTTCAAGAGCTTGGAAGGAGGACATTCCCAGAACACAGGGCCATCGTATGAAAGCCAGAGTCTGTAGGTACTTTTTATGATTGGAGGCTGTTGGGGATGAATTGAGATAGCAAGTCTCTGCGCTGATGACTGTATGAAGGTGTTGAGTGCCTATGCCTGTGAGAAGAAAGCAGATGGATGAAGAGCAGCTGACATAACCTTCACCTAGAAAGGTGGGAGTGGTGACAGTAGGGAAAGGAAAGCACTTCAAGGAGCTTCCTAACACACTGTCACCAACATCAATCTAGGCAATACGAAGGCTTGGGTTAGGTGCACCAGGGCTTTACACTGCTCTTGAATGTACAGATTGTAGCCCTTGCTATTTCTGCATTTATCTTTCTTCAGCTGGACAGGAGATTGCAGCTGTTCCTCTCAGGTGAGGAGCTTCCCATTGCAACCCATGCTTTCAGCCCCTCCAGATTCAATCACTCTCCCCGAGCCTGAAGGAAAACATAATTCAGAGCACCCAACAGCCGCCCTCAATTTACGAAGGCCATCATGAGCTTGTCATGCATTGCTCAGTGCATTCCACTCTCTCCTCATTCATCTCCAGACCCAATTCAAAACTCTAACCCTAATCTACCCAGCCAGGAATGGGCACAGACCTTGCCATCTAAGACACTACCTTACCCTCGGTGACCACCAAGATGGCTACTCCTCATAGGATCATTGTGGCTGTGGCCACCCAGAAGAAGGCTCCTATGGACCCGGGTTGGGTTGGGTTGGTGGGATCCCAGGTATGGAAATTCAGACTGAGCCCCAACCTGAACATATTCAGAACAAATTGCAAGATGCTCCTTTTGCCACAAGCCTTCCTCCAGTAACAGCATCCTTTCCACACTCAGTGTGTGGGAGGGAGGGACTTGGATTCTGCTGCAGAGAGAGAGGAAATCTCTCCCCTGTACAAGTGATGTTAGGCGGATAGACACTGCTAAGATGGAAAATAAATAGCGAGATACCTGAAAGCATCCACTTAAATGAATGGAGTGATTTGGTGGAAATTGAGCAGCCTTCTTTGACATTTATCAAGGAGCCCATCTATTTATATGCCACTGAGAGAACGCTCATTGATTTTACTGAGATGAGCTTGGTAATGGGCTCCAGAGCCTTTCCTCTCAATCACTGGTTCAATTGCAGGTCAGTAATTACCAAAAATTGTCTTCTGATGGCTGTTCAGCTGCCTGGGTGAAATAAGTGCCCACTGGACACTGTTGCATCATGCTGTGCCTGCTCAGTGAATAATCAGAAAATTGCAGCCTTTTGGGTGATCAGTCTGGGATTGTTCCACCAGCAGCAAAGTTCACTATTGAGAATAAAACTGAAATAAAGAGATACCCCAGCATGAAGAATACCTACTAGCCTGGTATGTTATAGGGCTTGCATGAATTCAGAGTATTCTGTCTGTCATATGTGGGCTGCCCAGGGTCTCTGTTTCACATGTTTAGTAATGAGACTACAAGCCCTGAAGTTGTTTTTGGCATAACGGGAAATACAACAGCCAGATAATTATATTTCCCATTAACACTCATCTAAGTACTGGCATCCCTGGAAGGACACCGATGGGCTCAGAAAAGTTTGAGGCAGAGGGTCAGTTCCTAGAGTGCAACCGAGCTGCGCCAAGCATTGATCAGGGATTGATTTGTGAAGAGTGCTTAAAGCTCACTTTTGCATTCCCCTGAACTTGCTGCTGCCATTGTGTGCACCATGTTAGAGTAATCTGGGGACTGCTCTAGGGAAGTGTTTCATGGGGACATCCCAGGCATGTCCCCTTTCCTCTATTTACATCCGCTGGGAAAAGGACAGAGGAATGGGGTAAAAAAATCCTAGATATGCTCTCCATTAGAGGGGAATCCTCCAGTGATGTGGAGTTTAGGGCCAGATTACTCCAGCCTTGTGGCTCAGAGCACTTCCACCACCCCAGAAAATGATAGACTATGTTGTTTAGAGAGAATTCCCCTATTAACAGCAATGTGACACTTCTGATAATAGAGCCCTTATGACTAAGGCTACAATTCGGTCACGGATTCTGTGACTTTCCTGGACCTCCGTGACTTCTTTTGGGGCAGGGCCGGAACAGCTGGGGTTGGGTCAGTCCCTCTGAGGCTGGAGCAGCAGCAGTCAGACCCTGCTGCAAGCAGTGGCAGGGCTGGAGCAGCTGCAAGCCCCAGCAGCCCCCCCCCCTCCTCCCCACGGTATTTCTAATAAAAGTCAAGGACAAATCTCAGGGCTTCTATGAATTTTTACCCATGACCTGCCTGTAATGTTTACTAAAAAGACCCATGACAGAAACGTAGCCTTACCTATGACAAAGGTATCTCTGAATTTAGTTCCATGATAGATATCAGTTCTGTGCCCACTGTTAACATCCAGAGTAACAGGTCTTGTACCTCTCTAGAGGGCAATGCTTCCAAGGTGTCTGAAGATGTGTTAGGAATGCATCAAGACAATTTTTGTGACTTGGTTGTTACCTAGAGTTGCTTTCATACTGAAATATTCCCAATTAATAAAAATTATTAAAGATAAGGGTGCAGTAAAACCCAATTTAGTTTTTAGGTTCAAGCCCCTAGGTCAGTTACAGAAAAAAAAATGTATTTAGTAGAGGACGACTAGCAACACTTTGAATGATAAACCAAACTTTATTCAAAAGGAAGATGATCATTTACACAAACAGGCATGCAATTACCATTTACACAACACTACAATCACCCTTACACTCAAAGATGAAATAGGTAACAGGTGATCGGTCCACTGATGGAGTGAAATATGCCTTATAATCCTGGAACCTAACAGTACCCTTTTGATGTTAATTGGAACTCTCCTGCAGTTTAGCAGAACTACTCCTTTTATAATAGGAGTTATTATATTTCTTCCACCTCCTTATTGGCTCTTTATATTACACATTTAAATTAACATCTTCACCCATGTCCTTCCCATACTATCAATATAGATAACATAACATTTATAATTCTTAAACACTCATTAAAAGCCCTGTGAAAGCCAATTATAATCAAATCATAGGGTATCTTATGGCATAGTCCAGGTCCTAGTTAACTTCAGTTTTCCCCATCTTATGGTGTCTCACTTATCTCTAACTTTCTCACACTAGCAACCTCAGTTTCTCATACTCCTATACAGTTAGGCTACTTAACATTGGCTACAAGAGGGATGCACCTTCTGGTTGCCAGGAGTTCAGATGCCATGCAAAGATACTAAAGACCACATTTTATGAATCACTGAATGTCAATGTGATTTGGGTACCTAACTCCCTGTAGGCTCCTTTGAGAATCCAGCTTTAGATGGATTCACACACCATACACAAACAGTATACCAACAGGTTTGTATAATTTTTGGTGGTGCCCAGAACAGGTCCAAGTCCCACCCACACCTGATATATATTTTTTAAAATAGTGTAAAAATGTGAGGGCTCTGGAGTGGGGCTGGTGATGAGGGATTTGGGGTCTAAGAGGGGCTCAGGAAGAGGGTTGAGGTGCAGGGGTGAGGGCTGTGGGGTGGGGCCAGTGATGAGGGGTTCATGGTGCAGGAGAGGGCTCAGGGCTGGGGCAGAGGGGCTCTGAGGTGGGGGCGGGGCTGGGGATGAGGAGTTTGAGGTGCAGGCAGGCTGCCCTGGGGCTGGGGCCAGAGAGGACTCCCCCCCCAGGCCTCTCCCTGCCGCCCCCCTCCTCCCAGCAGCACACTGACCTCACACCACTGTCACTGCACGTGCTCCTTGGGCCCCTCTCAGGTCCAGGTAGCCCCCTCTCCTCCAGCGTGGGGCAGGAGCAGTGACTGTGGCCCCCCCTGTGCTGGTGGAGGGTCCTGCCAGAAAAGGGAAGGGTCCATCTATCTGAGGCAGAAGGATAGGGTCAGGGTTAGTGTGAGTCAGCCTGGCCTGGCACTAGTGGTTGGGGGTGCTAGGACCCTGCGGCAGCAGTTGATGCCAGGAGCCAGCAGAATGGAGCTTCCCGGCAGCCACCTGCTGCCCGAGGTGCAGGCAGGGGCGCTCGGGGGAGGCGCATGAGGGTAGCAGGCAGGGCCGGGGGAGAGATCCAGTCCCAAACATTGGTGGAGCTGGGCCCCCAGGCCCTGAATATTGCTGGAGCCCATATAACTTGCCGCCCCTGCTGGTGGTGACACCGCCTTCAGAGTTAGGCAGCTGGATAGCCACGGCTGCTGGCCAGGAGCTCAACTCTGTAGGCAGCGCTGCTGTCAGCAGCAGTGCAGAAGGATGGCATGGTATGGTATTGCCACCCTTACTTCTGCGCTGCTACCCAGATCTGGGCCCTCAGTCAGCAGCTGCTGCTCTTCAGCTGTCCAACTCTGAAGGCAGCACAGAAGTAAGGGTGGCAATAACCTTGTGACCCCCCTGAAACTCAGGACCCCCCCAATTTGAGAAATGCTGGTCTGCCCTGTGAAATCTGAATAGTATAGGGTAAAAGCACTCAAAAGACCAGATTTCATTGGGGGGGGGAGGGGTGACCAGATTTCACAGTCCATGACATGTTTTTCATGGCTGTTAATTTCGTAGGGCCCTACCAATAACAATGGAGACACCAAAGACACAAGAAACAGCAGCCATATGTTTCCTAAAGGAATATCTGGTGCTTTGAGAGCATATGCAACTCTGGCATGATTTAGTCCTCCTGGCACTGAGGAATACTAAGCCTAATGTGCTGGAGACACTTTCACGACAATAAACTAGAGTAACATATTGTACTTCCAATATACTTTGAGCTTCATTATAGTGACATCCAGTGGCTGCTTAAATGGATCCTGCTTGTGGGATCCCTCAAGATATAGCAGATAAAGTTCAAACACTTTTTATACTTCAAGCTTTTAAAAAATGCTTTGCAAGATCCCTTAGCAACATAGCTTGAGATCAGAAGGAAAAGCAACAAACTAAAATGTTCAGAACTGGGAGCCTGAAGTTATATACTTAAATCCATACTTAGGGCCTTAAATAAATGGCCTGATTTTCAGAGTTGCTGAATGCTCAGAGCTACCATTTAGTCACATGGATTTGCAGATGCTTAAAAAAGATACGGATTTTGGTGCCCAACTTTATGCACCCAAGTATGCAAATGTTGGCCTGATGGCTTCAATAGCCATGTTTCTGTATTTGTCTTCCAAAATGCATAAACTTAAGAATTTGGTGAGACATGAAAGCTATATTTCTGATTTGTGGGTGGCAATCAGCTCAGAGCTGCTCCAGAAGTTATTAACATAGGCCAAGCACTTTTACGTCAGTGTCCCAAACTATCATTCTGTTATACTTTGGGATCTTTTTGAAACCTTCATGGTCTTGAGTAAGGGAATGTCTGCTGGAGCATTCCAAGTGTAGAACAACTAAACCACGGTAGTGCTTCCTATGGGTTTTTCCTGTCAGTGGAGGTAATCCACCTCCCGGAGAGACAGTAGCTAGGTTGACAGAAGAATTCTTCCACTGACCTAGTATTGTCTATACTGGGGGTTAGGTCAATTTAACTAGACCACTCAGAATTGTGGATTAACCTGATTTAATTTTCTAGTGTAGATCAGGCCTAGAAACTTGCTTCCATGTATCTGATTATTAAACAAATTAATTCTTAATAGACTTTAGGACAAAATCCACCCTAATGCAATTCCAACTGAATGGCAAATGATTTAGGGGGAGAATTGAATTTCTCCCATAGAAGTTTGCAAGAATGAATGTTACCACTGTACTGCCTACAGTAAGTTCAGTGAAGACTTCAGTAATCTTGGGCCTGAGTCCCTATCACATTATTTCAGTTCACAGCAATGTAATTTGGTGTGACAGTGATAAGTCAGACCCAGTGAGGGTAGGTTATCCTGTACCTTCCCCACCAACAATTCCCATATCATAGAGACCTTATTGCAGGGGATGTGTCAGGGCAGGGCTGGGTTGGGGAAGGCATGTCAGAGATAGGAAGAGGTGAGGCCACAAAGAATTGCAGGAATTTCAGCCAGAGCTACTGCTCATAGGCACCTGGAGAAAGGCTGCCTAAGTTACTGCAGGGATCACTTGGCCTCTAGAACCACCCAAAGTCATAAGGGCACAAAGTTGGCTTAAAACCACCTTTCCCTCCCTCTGTGGCCTCTGAAAGGCACAACACAAGAGCTTACCCTGGAGGCTCCAAAGATGATCTAGAGAAATGCTTCATAGATGAGGCAAAAGAGGCCACGCAATGATTTGAGAAAAATGTTCTTAATTCACTGAGGCAATTGACATAAAAGGCTCATGTCCCTTGAAACTGGGAATCTGACACATTGTAAACAACAACAACAAAGCCCTGGTGGATATTGACTGTGGATGGTAATGCTGAAGGTATAACAGATTAGCAGTGAACTGCCCATAAAATATTCATTCCAGCAATCCTAAATGTGTTTGGATTATTGGAATGTCATTTTGCTAGAGTTCAGAGAGACATGAAGAGAAATGTGAATGCATAATAACTAACTTTAAGGACAAATACAAGATGTTTCCAAATGAAAATGCAGGTACCCAAATACACTGTCACTTGTATGAAAGAATAGGCTCTGTCTTTTCTCTGAGTTATACTGTTATATCCACTGAGAGGTTTGAGAAATACTGGACATGTAAAGAGATAAGGATTCACTTATAACTCATCCTATGCGCAGTAATATACAAATATAACTGAGGGCTGCTCCTCTTGAACTTCTGGAAAATAGTCTTAAAGTCTCGAATAGAAATTATAGTTACTGGAATTCATTTCTCTGTTCTAAGGGCTTGTCTACAGAGGTGAGTTATGGAATTAATCAGAAATAGTTATTCTGGAAGAAGAGTGCCTTATTCCATGTAATAAACTAATTCAGATTAAGGCACCCTTATCCCAGAATCAGAGCATCCACACTTGGAGTTACAGAATTAGTTATGCTGCTTTAGATTCATGCCCTACTTCATTCCAGTTTAATGTTCATGACTAGACAAGCCTGAAGCTTCCAACCACCTGTTGTTGGAATGAGGTGGAACCCATCCATCTCAACTACAGAGATGCAATGTATAAGCCTCCTTAGAAATTCAGCCTCCTTACTTAAGTTTTGTGATGTTGATGGAAGTTTGACAGATCACTCCCCATTTTATATCAGCACATACTTAGACAATCCATTAGAATAACAGTCATAGCTCACATTACTGTACAGGATCAGTCACCACAGGTGGTACATCCTTTTGGACATTAACTCTTTCCAGGTCTGAATCCCACTTCTGCTGCTTGCTACACATGTGGCTGTCTCTCCAAATCAGGGTGCTTGCTCTTCATAACTTGGCCCTGCAACCAGGTCACTATGTGTGTTTCTCCCTTCCCAGGAATTCAAAGTCTTTCTTTACCAACAATCTTCTCATTCACTGCCTATCCTATCTCATAGAACTGGAAAGGACCCTGAAAGGTCATTGAGTCCAGCCCCTGCCTTCACTAGCAGGACCAAGTACTGATTTTGCCCCAGATCCCTAAGCAGCCCCCTCAAGGATTGAACTCACAACCCTGGGTTTAGCAGGCCAATGCTCAAACCACTGAGCTGTCCCCCTCTAGAGCCATTCCTTCGGTAGCTAGTAGGAGAACCCAGGCTTGCCCTCCAATCTGGATTCTAGCTCAGAAACCTTCTAACCAGCAACCAAGGTCTGTGCTCTCTTGGATCTTACTGTCTTTCCTTATCTGCTGGCTTCCCCCTTCTCTGGGTTTGTCAGCCCCAAAACACCCCTCCTCTCAGGGAGTAACAAGAGACTACTTTCCTCTGTAGTCCCAAACATACCTCCCTTCACCCAGGGAGTTACTGCAAACTACTTCCCTGCAGCCCCTTTCAGCTATCAGCTCCCTGGCTTTACAGAAACCCCACCTGTTCTTGCCCAGGTGAGCTTCCCCTAGTTAAGGCTTTCCTGTTAGCCTTACTTCCCTGGTGTCATGGGTATACCCTCACTTGAAACTGGGGGGTTTCAAGGTGAGGACCCGCATGCCACCATGTCAAAGGTCTCACCCCCACTTGGAGCTGTTCGGCTCCAAT
Source organism: Mauremys mutica (assembly GCF_020497125.1). Lineage (NCBI taxonomy): Eukaryota > Metazoa > Chordata > Testudines > Geoemydidae > Mauremys > Mauremys mutica. Next base: position 40,708,396 of record NC_059078.1, read on the forward strand.
GTGGGGACCTGACTTGGTTTCCCTCTAAACTAAAATCCTAGTTTAGATCTAGTAAGCTGCCACCATGTCATGGGATCTCACCCCCACTTTGAGCTTGTGGGTTCAAAGATGGGGACCCGCATGTATTCTGCCACCATGTCCTATGGGATCTCACCCCCACTTTGAGCTTGTGGGTTCAAAGATGGGGACCCGCATGTATTCTGCCACCACCCTAACCCTTAGGGTGGGGTTCCTTCTCGCTGCCACCACTCAATCAAGAAATGTGGATTGAGACACAGTCCTTCCCCAAAATCCTAGGGGATTCCAAGAGCCCCAAATCCATGGAGTTCTCACACCCAGGAGAAACAAACCATTCCCCCTGCTTCCTCCCCCCCTCCCTTTTCCTAGGAGAGATACCGGGATCCAACTACAGAGGGATACCTCCCCCTCCCCTTTCCCTGCGAATCCACCCAAGGAAAGACCAACAAGTCCTTAATAGAAAAGAATTTATTAAGAGAACAAAAAGAAAGTACAGAATCTCTATGAGCCCAAGCTGGACACTCATAGGGTATAACCTTATCAATCTCTGGAGAGAATCCCCTCTCCCCCTTTTCTCAGTAAAAGCAATATCAGCAAACAGGAATAAAGCATTTCCTTTAGCAAACACACAATTGCAAATATAGAAATCAAATCATAAGACTAATTCGCCTTTCTAATTAATACTCACTATTAATTAGTAGAAACTACTCCAGGAGAACTTGGAGACATGACTGTCCTCTGTTAGATCCAAAAACAGTTCTCACTAAGACAAAGGCTTCCCTCCACAGAGATTTGAAATTATCTCATCTCTGATTGGTCCTCTGGTCAGGTGGTCACCAGGTACTACATGTTAACCCTTTACAGGTAAAACAGACTTTAACCCTTAACTATCCATTTATGACACCTGGTTTGCAGCCTAATTGGTTAATTTGTCCCTCTGGCCCACCATAACCCCTTCAGGGCAAGTGTGGGGAAGTCACCCTATCACAAGGCCTGAATTCCTTTAGCACATAGATTTGTTGCTATATTCCTGGAATTGGCATATATACTAGAGGACATTACCAAATTGCAACTAATTGGATAGTGGCGTTCATAATGATGAATTGGGGTTCGGGGGCCAGGTAAAGGGCTATGAGTCATCTAGCACATGTAATTTATTTGGAAGGCTATTTTCCTTAACAAACAATATCAGCTGTTCCTACTTGTCCAAATCCTCAGCTGGTGTAAATTGGCATCATTGCACTGGGGCCAACGGAGCAACACCACTTTACAGAAGTGTGAGTTTTCAATTTGTAGAGATAATCCAGTTGCCCCACTTCATGTGTTATCAACTGCACAACCTTCAAAGCTACTTTTTTACATTAAGAGTGTGTTAAAATACACAAGAAGCTTCAGCCTCCCTAAAACTTCAAAGCCAGTTCCCAGGGCTGGCCCACAACATTTTGGCACCTGAGGCGAAGAGGTCAAATGACCCCCCCATGCTCCCTCGCTTGGGCCAAAACTTTGAAAGGTCTCAATTCTGCCTTCTTCCTGTTCTACTCCTCTCATGGTACTGCTCTGCTACCTACCCCAATAAAGGAGAACTAACAACTTAAAATGCCTTGTTCAAAAATTTTAAGTAACACTTAACTTACAAACGCCTGAACAGCAAATGTAACTTTTCTTGTCTGCATAGTAAACACTGGCATTTTTATCTGTTTGAATAATCAAAGTGGTGCTTTCCGTGCCTTTTTGGTTGCAAAGATTTGAACTGCTTCCTGAAGGTCCACAGTCTGGGCCAGCTGATGCTCTATTGAGATGGTTGCAAGGCTGACCATCCTCTCCTGTGTCATTGTGGAGCGTAGATGTGTTTTTATTAACTTCAGCTTGGAGAAGCTGCATTCTCCACTGGCAACTGTTACAGGAAGTGTTAGAAGTATGCTCAGAGCAACAAAAGCATTTGGAAAGAGGGTGGTCATCTTATTTGTGCACGTATATTCCAGAACAGCCTTTGGAGCTGATCCTGCTGAAATGTATCTTGAAAGGGCTTTCGGTTTACCACCTAAATCACTCGCACCGATATCGCACATGTCATCATGTCTCAACACTGTCTCTAGTGCCCTGCATTGCTGGTGTAGGTCTTCTTCAGGTATAGTGAGGAGTTTTGGAATATCATACAAACATCCCAAATATACTGCTGTGTTCCTTGAGCTGCATGAAATGTTCTTCAACTGACTGTATTGCACAATCTAGCACCTGGTAAAGAATTCAACTTTTAATTGTTGCTTGGGGTCTCTTATGGGATTATCCCGTGCCTCGTAATCAAAATGTCTTCTTCTTTGGTGACTGTTGTATTCTTGAATGGGTGGGAAAATAGCTTCAGTGTGAAGTTCCTCTGCCAACTTCTGTGCACTCTTCAGAACGTTTTGAAATCCCTCATCTGACCGGTAAGACTGTAGGTATGATTTTGCTTTGTCCAGTTGTTCCATTGCTCCAGATATATCAAGGTTAATACCTTGGAGTCTCTTGCTTACAACATTTATTTCAAACAGTATGTCATGCCACAACACTAAGCCACACAGAAATTTGAAGTTATGTATTTTTCTGGTGATTCCATTTCCCTCTGCTACTGTTCTCCCACAAACAGTTCTTGTCACAGCATTATCCTCCATAATGGCAACTATGGCATCATCTGTCTTCCCAATTTGATGTGATGCCATAGTTGCCATTATGGAGGATAATGCTGTGACAAGAACTGTTTGTTGAGTTCATAAGCCATGGCCTCTCCACTTTTTCACCATTGGGGATTTCACGCCAGTAATGTATTGGATGAAAACTTCTATTTTCATTGTCTTTGGGGAACATGAAGTTTTTCACTTGCTGTGGCCCATGCAGTACAAGGAAGTCCCTCAGGCTACTGCTCAAGTGTATGGATCATCTAGACTTAAGGTACTAAACTCAGCAGCAGCTGTTTCTTGCACCTCCACCACACTCTTCCGATCTATACTTTTCTTCAGGAATGTGCATAGTTACATCCATTTGAGATGGAGATATGGATGTAGTAGCTGCCAGGTCACCTGCACTCTGATTAACTGGAAGATCAGGCATCTTCTCACCACTCACATCCTCACTGGGGCTGAAAGTCTATGTGTCTATGTATCTCAGGTATCAGAAGGGTAGCCATGTTAGTCTGGATCTGTAAAAGCAGCAAAGAGTCCTGTGGCACCTTATAGACTAACAGACGTTTTGGAGCATGAGCTTTCATGGGTGAATACCCACTTTGTCGGATGCAGGCAGTGGAAATCTCCAGGGGCAGGTATATATATGCAAGCAAGAAGCAGGCTAGAGATAACGAGGTTAGTTCAATCAGGGAGGATGAGGCCCTCTTCTAGCAGCTGAGGTGTGAAGATATCTCAGGTATCTCAGGAGAGCTCCTTCCTGCTTAGATAGAAAAGCTTCCTTTGCCTCTTTCTTTTTCTGAATGCTGCCCCAGAGGGGCGTTTTCCTCTTTCACTCATGACTGCTGTTCTGTGCCAGCTATAGTGGCTCTCAACACTCTGTTGAAGGGGACAAATAAGCAGGCTGGTAGCAGGGCCTGAGTGAGGGAAGATATCAGCGTCTTATGTAAGGTGACCATTTTTTTCAAATTTAAAACCAGGACATTTAAAATAGCTCAGCCAGCATGAGCAATAGTCGCTGTCGTAGAATATAAGTTGAAAAATATTGCGGAGTTGTGACGAAGTGGGACTGGTCTTACTGGGGGCTGGGTACAGATCCTAAGTATCTAGCAGCAAAAGGCCATGCTGCCAAATACCTGACACTCTGTCTCCTAGCAACTGATGGCCCGGCTCCTCCCTGCAAAGGTGCGTCTAAAGCTGTTGGAGACAAAGGGGTCAGGTGACCTTCTGGCCCGGGAAAGAGGTGGAGGAGAGAGGGGGGGCCGGAGGGGGTTAGGCAGACTGGAGTTGGCTGGAAAAAGAAGGGAAGCAGAGAGAGGGCTCTGATCCCCGAGGGGGGCTGTGAGGCCCCCAAAATGGACCTAACCGGGGGAATCCAGTTATCTGTGCCTGCAAGACCTGTGTTGGACTGTGTTCCTGTCGTCTAAATAAACCTTCTGCTTTACTGGCTGGCTGAGAGTCCTGGTGAATCGGCAGGGCGCCTGGGGGTGCAGGGCCTGACCCCCCTACACTCCGTGACAACTGGTGGCAGCGGTGGGATCGACTGCACCCCGTGGACGGCGCTTCCTGCAGTAAGTGACTGGGGAGCAGTAAAACGAAGGGGCGATTAACCCCTGGGAGAGTGTGACCAGCGAGAAGGACTTTGCAGTAACAGGGTCCCCCGGGGGATCACAGCGAGCGATTCCAGGGGCGGAGGAGTCTGCAGCTCGACCCTGGCAAAGAGGTGGTGACCTCAAGGACTGGCACACTAGGGGTCCCCCTGGAACCCATGGGGAGCGGCGAGCACCCCGGCCTGTGAGCAGCCAGCAGGAAGATGTATGCCACGCAGCGCAAGTGTGACCTGGTGGAGCAGTGCAAGCAGAGGGGGCTGCACTGTGGGAAGCTCACCAAGGCCCAGCTGATTGCCCGGCTGGAGGAGAGAGACCGCAGGAATGAACCGGTCCCTGTCTCTGAGGGAAGCAGCCGGGCAGATGCAGCGCAGGCACCAGTGTCTGTCCCCGCTGGGAGTGGGCAGCCGGCCGCTGAGGGCTCCCCGAGACCTCCCACCCCTAGGCCTAGGGGGAGGAGGAGCCCAGCGACTACCGAGGGCACCGTGACCCCCCCGGCCAGCAGGGGATCGGCCCGGCGAAGCTCCCCCCCCAGCCGGGGATCGTCCCGGCGACGTTCGGCCTCCGTGGAGCGCAGGCGGCTGGACTTGGAGAGAGAGATAAAACTGAGGGAGATGGAGGAGCGTAAGGAACAGAGGGAATTTGAGGAGAGACAGAGCCAGCGTGAGCTGGAGGAGAAGCAGAAGCAACGCGAATACGAGGAGAGGGAGAAGGAGCAGCAGCGCAGACATGAGCTGGCCATGGCCCACCTGAGCAACAGTAAGGCCCCGGCTGCGGTGAGTGAGGGGGGGCCCAAGCCTACAAAGAGCTTCGATAAGAACTTCCTAGCCCGGCGTAAGGAGGGGGAGGACATAGACACCTTCCTGACGGCCTTCGAGAATGCCTGCGAGCTGCACAAGGTTGACCCTGCAGACAGGATCCAGTTCCTCACCCCCTTACTGGACTCCACCGCCGTGGAGGTGTACAGCCGAATGAAAGGGGCGGAGGCGGGGGACTACAACCTGTTCAAAGAGGCCCTGCTCGGCGAGTTTGGGCTGACCCCGGAGATGTACCGGAAGAGGTTCCGGAGTCAACATAAGACCCGGGAGGTCACATACCTACAACTGGTCAACCGGGCGCAGGGGTACGCCCGCAAGTGGACAGCTGGGGCCCAAACTAGAGAGGACCTGCTTGACCTATTCGTACTGGAGCACCTGTATGAGCAGTGCCCATCGGACCTGAGGCTGTGGTTGATGGACCAGAAGCCGGAGAACCCGCAGCATGCAGGCCGGCTGGCTGACGAGTTTGTGGACCGTCGGGCAGGGGATAGCAGGGAGGCGTCTCGAAGGAGCAGGTCTGCCTCAACGCAGAGAGAGAGTCACCATGGGACCTCCCAGAAGGGGCCGAGGGAGAGTCCCCACCAAAGGGAAACATCTGGCGTCCGGTCCAGCCGTCCCACTCGAGGGGACCCACGAGACATGGGCTGCTATCAGTGTGGCCAACAAGGCCACATACGGGCCCAGTGCCCCAAGCTCCGGGACAAACTGAGCAGACCAACCCCACACCGGGTCAACTTGGTAGAGATCCAGTCGGACGAGGGGCAGCGCTCGCAGGAAAGGGGGGCTGGCCGCGTACCACCTACGAAGGAGGGAGGGGGGCCCCGGGTCGGCCCCTCCGAGGGGCTGGATGCTCCCAACCCTGAGTTTTGGGTTTACAGGGTAGGCACAGGGCTGCCCCTCCGGAGCGAGTGCCTTGTTCCCCTGGAGGTAGACGGGAGGGAGGCCACTGGGTACTGGGACACGGGCGCAGAGGTGACGCTGGCCCGGCCCGAGGTGGTGGGCCTAGACTGGATGGTGCCCAACACCTACCTGACCCTAAGGGGTGTGATCGGGACCCCATTCAGGGTGCCTGTGGCGAGGGTGCACCTAAAGTGGGGGGACAAGGAGGGCCCCAAGGACGTGGGGGTGCACCCACATTTGCCCACGGAGGTGTTAATGGGGGGGGATCTCGAGGACTGGCCCAGTAACACACGGGGTGCCCTGGCCGTGAACCGTAGTCAGAGTCGGCGCAGGGCTCTGCACCCTGACACCGGGGAAGGTTCTCTGCCCGAGGGACCGGACCCTGACCCGGTGGGGAGGGAACGCCCAGGGACAGGGCTCAGGGAGGCTGTGGCCTCAGACCCAGCCGGGGAGAGAGAGCAGATCCCCGCCCCTGCCCCAGCGGCTGAGTACCAGGCCGCGGTGCGGGAAGACCCCTCCTTGTGGAGGATAGGGGACCTGGCCAGCCTCGGGGGGGGGGACAGACCATGGGACGAGGTGGCCGGAAAAGGTTCCTGTGGGAGAAGGGGTTCCTGTACCGAGAATGGGCTCCCCCAGGGAAGATGGAGTCAGGGGGGATCAGGAGGCAGCTGGTGGTACCCCAGGAGTATCGCCACCAGCTGCTGTGCCGGGCCCATGACATTCCCCCCTCAGGGCATCCGGGAGCCTGGCGTACCCAGCAGAAGCTGCTACAGAACTATTACTGGCCTGGGGTCTTTGCCCATGTCCGGCAGCACTGCCGCTCCTGTGACTTCTGCCAGAGGGGGAGGAAGGCCCGGGACAGGGGGAAGATGGCTGTAAGACCCTTACCCCGGCCCGAGAAGCCTGCCCAGAGGGGGGCCAGGGTCAAAAAGGGGGCTCTGAACCCAGAGAGCCCAAATCACAGCCCCCCAGACTGGAACATGGGGAGAAGGCCCCAGCCCAGCATGCACCCCAGGGGTACTGGGGTGGGGAAAGGGCGCGGGCGGCATAAGGCTTCCCCCCTGCAACCTGCAAGTGCCCTCTAGTCTGCCCGACCTACAGGGGGGCAGGGAACTGGCATGACCTGGGGTAACTCCTCCCCCAGAACGGGGGGGATTCTGGGGCAGCCATGGGAATGTAGGTGGGTTCGAACTTCCCCAGGTCACTGGCTGGAGTGACCCCGCTCAGTTCGGTCTCGAAGGGGGGAGAGGTGTGACGAAGTGGGACTGGTCTTACTGGGGGCTGGGTACAGATCCTAAGTATCTAGCAGCAAAAGGCCATGCTGCCAAATACTTGACACTCTGTCTCCTAGCAACGGATGGCCAGGCCCTCCCTGCAAAGGTGCATCTAAAGCTGTTGGAGACAAAGGGGTCAGGTGACCTTCTGACCCGGGAAAGAGGCGGAGGAGAGAGGGGGGGCCGGAGGGGGTTAGGCAGACTGGAGTTGGCTGGAAAAAGAAGGGAAGCAGAGAGAGGGCTCTGATCCCCGAGGGGGGCTGTGAGGCCCCCAAAATGGACCTAACCGGGGGAATCCGGTTATCTGTGCCTGCAAGACCTGTGTTGGACTGTGTTCCTGTCGTCTAAATAAACCTTCTGCTTTACTGGCTGGCTGAGAGTCCTGGTGAATCGGCAGGGCGCCTGGGGGTGCAGGGCCTGACCCCCCTACACTCCGTGACAGGAGTATGCTTATCTTTTTTTTTCTTTAAGTGAAAGAATACAATAAAATGTACTTCTTTTATTTGTATTATATATTATAAAAGTAATTTTGCAAAAAAACCCCAAATATTTGATATGGGTAGATTAGTACATAATTGTATACTTAGGATTTTGGGATCCAAGTAATAAAGAAACTAGTGTAGCAGTAAAACAAAATGGTTTTAATAAAAAATGGTACAAAAGTAGTTAATCTACATTCCTAATTTTGCTTCTTATATTTTTGTGAAGAGTGGATTGATTTTAATAATAATTCGTTTTCCTGGATGTTTTTATAAAATTCCATGCAAGTTTGGTTAAAATTATATTTAGTAATTAGCAAACATTTCAAAGTTTCAACATGTAATTGAGTTTTATCACTGGACCTGATATTGTTCATCAAAGAAAAAAGACGTTCGGCAGGTGCATTGGTTCCTGGTAAACAGAGACAATATTCTACCAATATTTTTGTAGGAAACATCATTTTCACTGAAGGCTTTGAATATTTCAATCCATCTGTTCGATACTGGTACAGAATTTTGTCTCCAGTGAGTAATTTTTTCATCTGTAATGTAGCGCAGGAAAAAGCAGGTTTCATCAAACAGTTCATCTTCTACTAATTTGATTTCAGAAAAATACTGAAGAATGTAATCACTGCAAACTTGAATGTTGTCATGGGTGAGTTTAGTGTTTAACAAAACCCAACTGAATTTTTCGGTATGCTTAATAGGTCCTTCACATTCCTCTAGATATTGAATACATGTGTCATAAAATTCTGCCACTTTTTCTTTGAAAATAGCAGGTTTTAATATGCCTTCTTCCTCAAGCTGCTTCAAATTTTGCCGCACCTGTAACGGCAAGAAAACGTTTGCTTTTCTGTCAGCTAATTTTGTTTTTAAGTCACTGTAAATATTGCTAGTTTCTATAATAGAAATCTCCTGTCCTTCTATTTTCAAAATAGCATTGTGGAACATTGATGACACGTTATGCAAAAAGTAAAGCCAAGACTCTGTCTCTGAATTATCAAAATAATTTGTGATAATTGTGGGGCTCTTCTCGTTTGAGGCAAAATATGATTTTAAGGCAGGATATATTTGTAGGACGTGCTCAATCGCGGGTCGTAACGCCAACCATCGTGTGGCACTGTATCCCAAGACTTTCTTATATTCGATGTCCACGAATTCACAAAATTCTTTCAATTCATTAACGCGCACTGTATATATATAAAAGTATGAATAAATCTTGGTGATAAAAGTTTGCACATCAATTGGTACACGGTCGGCTGCAGTTTGTATAGCATTGTTCAAAATATGAGCGGCACCACCAATTCCCACAAGCTCTCTTCCACCCAAATTTGATTTCAGCTTGGTAAAAATGTTATTTTTCCCACTTCTTCGCATTCCTCCAAAGTTAGTATTGGTGTTGTCAGCACAAAATCCAAGTACCTTGGTATCTAAACGATACTTTTTTAACACTTCCAAAATATAATCAGTAACTATGTCAGATGTTTCGCCTGGCAAATCTCTTACTTCCAAAATTTTGACGTGTATTCCATACTGGTATGAAAAATATCTTTTTATTATGGGAATCAACTTTACTTCCTTGTGGTTTGATACATCCGAATAAATAGAAATAAAATTTGCAGCATCTAAATCCTCTTCCAATAACTGTTTCACATAAGGCACCAGCACATTGGTAACTATTGCCTCGCATTTTGTTCTAGAACATGTAAACCTGGCATCAAAACATGTTTTAATCAGTTTGCAGGTACAATCCATTGATCGGAATGAGTGATTATGCATTACTGTGTGGTACGCCCATAAACCTTCAGCTGCAGCTAGTTTTCTTTCAGCATCTTCAAATTGTTTTTTCTTAAAATATGATGTCACACTCATACTTGCAATTGCTGCAGACATGGCCCGTTTATGTTTGACTGTTTGTATGTGGTTTTCAATGTCGGTTTTTCCACTGTTTGCAATAGAAAATACACTTCTGCATTTTACACATTCCACCTCACTATTGTCATTATTAGTACTTGCTTTGATGAATGTATATTTCGATTTTAACTCATCATTGAAGACGCACTTTCGTCGTTTTGGCGCCATGGGTGTCCAAAAATAAACAATTATTACAAACTTCGTCGGATGTCGGTCTTGGTCCGAGGGGGCGAAGTCACCGGTCCAGGATCGAGGGGGGCGAAGACGCCAGTCCTGGTCCAAAGGGGCGAAGGCGTCGATCCTGGTCCAAGGGGGCGAAGTCATCAGGTCCTGGCGAATCAGCGAGGTGCGCCGTGAAAACGGCGGAGCGAAAAGCTCGAGTAACCGAGAGAGCGCGGAGCTCTGAGGGCCAGTGTCACGGTCCGAAGATGCCAGATCACTGGTGCCTGTCTTGTGCTGCGGAGGGCCTTTTATAGTCCGAAGCTAACACCGAATTAGTAGATTTTGGCGGGCTCTGTGTGATGACGTCATCATCAAGTTCCCACGGTCGGGCTGTATGTAATGCACGGGAGTATTATCGAAGAGTCGCCGCGGCCACAATATAGTGAGAGTGCGTGTGCTGAATGCCGAGTATTGCCGAGATCCAACGACGAGAACCGTCGTGTAAAATAAAACTAAAACTAGGATAAATTAATAAAATTGATTTAGGCTGGTTTATCAAGGATTGATTTGATGTACTCAATCTTTTGATAAATTAATAATTTTTGATTTTGTAGTCCTAAACTGTACTGGTTACATCTCACGACTAACCAGACCAATGTCCAAAAAACCAGTACTGTACTGGTAAAACCAGTACGTATGGTCACTTTAGTCTTATGGGCCTAACTGGCTCCTACTACTTCAGTTGACTGCCTGTTCTCCTCAAGTGGGTTCCAGGAAGCAGCTGGAACAGGAAGCTCCCTGAGAAGCTGGTGTTAATCAGTCCAGGCTCCTGGGGGTGCTAGAGAGGTACATAAGAGGCTCCTCTTCCTCTCTCTCCCTGCAGCTCCTGCTGCTTTCTGTTATTCCCTCTCACCTTTTCTCCTGTTATGTCTCTTGTGCCCTCCTTCCTCCAGCACAGCACTCCACCATCTCTGTGCAGCTAGAGCAGAGAGAACACATATGCACCAGCAGCAGACACAATTTTCTAGTGGTGCCCCCACCCCTCCCCAGTCTGGCACCTGAGACGGCCTCTTCAATTCGCCTCATGGTAAGGCCAGCCCTGCCAGTTCCTGGCCTGAGCTCCAGGGGACTTACACATCTGTGGGATTAGCCATCTGAGTGAGGCTTCCCATTGGGTAAAAAGCAGCCTGCTCATGGGAGGTGGGGGGTGTGGAGGAGAGGGGCAGCTCCATATGACTGAAGAGCCTCAGGTCACAGAATGAGTCCTTGGTTATGGGGATTTAGAACTAGCTACAGAGAGTCTAGGAGAATGTTTTAGGGTCATGATATAATCTCAGATTAAACAAATCAAATGACACCATGGTGTCATCTGGAGATTCAGTCTACCATACCGAAGAACTAATTGATCTCTTGACTGTATGGTATATTGAGAAGGAGGTCAGTGAGGATCTAATGCTTAATGTGATTTCTTTTAGAGGGGGGAGTATGTGCGTATGAGGTGAGCCTGAGGCAGATCTAGTGTGCATCAGTGAAGCTGCCTGTGCTAAGCGCTGAACAGCAAAAAAGTGCACATCAACTTTTCAACATCAAACTAGGGGAACAGAAAGACTGAGCTTGGGCCTGAACCTTCAAAGCGAGCATGTGTGTAAGGAGAGAGCAATCAGATTCTGATAAAGCAATTGGCTTAGAGATTTTCCACTTGTTCTCTACAGTTAATTCATGTTGCATGAGCCCCAGGACAGGACCCGTTAGCAGCCTGCAGTTTTTAAGTACACAAATTCACTATGACTGGGATGGGTATTTAGTGTGTTCAAAGAATTCAGGATCCAGGCCTTGATGCTGCTCGTTTCACTGCTCCATCTCATTCTCCACCCACTTTCACTAAGCCTATACAAGAGTTGCAAACATGGAAGAAAATCAGTCTCGCCTTCTCGGTTGCTTTCCTCAAGCAGATGCATAAAGTTGTTTTTCTCATTGTGCTGCTGGGCTTTTTCTCCCATGTCTGCTCCCAGAAAAATGGAGGCCAAACTAGTGGAGGTTCTGAGGAGTGTGATACAGCTAGTCTATGCAGACCTAAAACCTTTGAAAGTGGACAGGAGTCAGTGTGTTAACTCCTGGAACACTCTCCTCTTGACCTTCACAGTGGGGAGATGGATTGGGAAAAGGGTTAAACATCTTGGGGCTAATGTTCAAAATGATGTGCACTCATCTATACCCACTCATTTGTGTGCCTAAGCTGCACACGCAATTGCCATGCTAGCATCTGCAAATTCGGTTTGGCTCATGTAAATATTTGATTTGCACATGCAGTCACAGTGCATGTAAATGTATTAAAGCAGTTACACTGGCTTTTTGAAAGACTCTGGGACGGAGTTTGGGTGCGGGAGGGGGCTCAGGGCTGGGGCAGGGAGTTGGGGTATCGGAGAGGGTGGGGGCTTTGGTGGTGGGTGTTGGCTCTGGGGTGGGGCCAGGGATAAAGGGTTTGGGGTGCAGGAGGGGGCTCTGGGTTGGGGCTAAGGGGTTTGGAGTGTGGGAGGGGGCTCAGGGCTGGGGCAGAGGGTTGGTGTGCAGGCTCCGGCTGGGGGGTGCGGGCTCTGGTGTGGGGCCAGGGATGAGGAGTTTGGGGTGCAGGAGGGGGCTCCGGCCTGGGGCAGGGGTTGGGGTGCAGGAGGAGGTGCAGGTGCAGGCTCTGGGAGGGAGTTAGGGTGTGGGGTGGGGTTCCGACCTGGGGCAGGGGGTTAGAGTGTGGGCTCCGGCCAGGTGATGCTTACCCCAGGCAGCAGACGATCTACGACACAGTGGGGCTAAGGAAGACTCTCTGCCTGCCCTGGCTCCATGTGGCTCCCAGAAGTGGCCAGCACATCCAGCTCCTAGGTGGAGGGGCCAGGCACCGCCCCTGCAGCTATTATTGGCCTCGGGTGGGGGCAGCACACAGAGCCCCCGTGGCCACCCCTGAGCCTAGGAGATGGACATGCCGGCAGCTTATGGAGCCAGGGAGCCTGCCTTAGCCCTGCTGCGCCACTGACCAGACTTTTAGCGGCGCCAGTCAACCTGGCTGCCAGGGTCCCTTTTCGACTGGGCATTCCGCTCGAATACCGGACAACTGGCAACCCTAAGTTCCACTGAAGTCATTGTGACTCAGCTATATGCAGGAGTCCAACTATGCAGGAGTGCAGTCAAAAACCTGCTTGTGAAACATTCATGAATAGTGAACATCTATTCACTAGCTCTATTTGGGTTATTATATTGCACCCACAATCACAGAATCTAAACACTTAAGGAAGGTTATTATCCCCATTTTACAGATGGAGAACTGAGGCACAAAGAGACCAAGTCAGTTGACCAAGATGCAGTCGGGCTGAGAAACCTCACACCAGCATGAAAAGGGTTCAAGGGAGCCTATGGGCCAGCTAGCCCTGCACCCCCATACCTGCAGCCAATACCAGCCCTGGAGGGGGAAGAAAAGGAGGGAGTCTGGCTCAGTTCAGGTCTGACTGGTGAAGAGACAGGAGCTATCTGCCTCCCAGCATGAGGGGAGCATCACTAGGAGCCTGACAGCCGGGACAGTCACTGAGAAAGAAGTACTGCAACCCTTACTGAGGAGCACTCAGCAGTGGGGAAACTGTTTGAACTACAGAGAAATTGTGGGGTTAGGCCCCTCCACTCTTATGTTTGCCCTGGCCAGAGGGACCTGAGGCTGCAGCAGGATATCACAAAAGGTCCACAAGGGGGCACTCCTTGAGCTGAGCCACTATAGAGTGTTTGGGCTCTACGGACCATGCCCCAAACTGAAGAAACAGGTAGGAAGCAGGCCAGGGCAGTAGAGAAGGAGGGCCTAGCTCCCCCTACTACTCCTCCTTAATGACTGAGACACCTCTGCCAGGGAAGCAAGAGGCTGGAAGTCAAGTGTGCCAACCACTAGGCTGCCAGGCCCAGCCATCCGAGCACCCTATCACACAAGATCTTACGGAGAGTCTGTAGCAGGGTTGGGAACTGAACTCACATCTCCTGAATCCCAGTCCAGTGGCTTTACCACAAGGCTGGGTTGGGATTTTTTGCTATTGTATAGTACAGCTTGTATTATATATGCTGATGTTATGTTACAGGATTGGCTTGTATTATATGTTCATGTCAGATATATACACATACATTCTTACTTCAGGGCTCTGATTTCAGTCTTCTGTAGCACATTCTGCTTATTGTACAGCACTATGTGTGTCCAATGTCAGTATATATAATAATAATCAACACAATCTATTTACAAGTGACAGCTGACCTGATGTTCAATTTCCCTCACTCTGTGATGATGCATTTTCCTTCCATTCTGCACCTGGGAAAATAGATATGGCGCAATGTCTTACATTTGATGCTTCACAAACATCTGCTTTGTCACCTTTTATTCTTCCACAAGTCCAGCTAATGACTTCTGGGATATGAATTTCCAATACAAACATAATTACTGAAAAAAAATGCAAGATTTGCTTTAAAGAAAAAAAAGTTTTAGCAATATCATACATTTTCAAAAACAAACACTGCCTGGATTTAGACAAATCTAGTTTTGACAAGGCCCCAAAATAACCCATGTCAGAGTCAGAACTTACATCTACATAAAGAAGGTTAATGAACCAGGAAAATTGCAATGCACAGGAAACAAATGCCAAATATTGCTCTCAGCTCTTTCTTGTGTGAGTCAGTGGCTGCTGTGGGAATGGGGTTCTAAAATAAATAGGACCACATATTTACTGCAGTTGGAACATTCCAAAATGCCAGGAAGTTGTCAATCTGCATGTCGGAGTCAATGTGCAACCTTGTCAAGAGAAATACAGGGTAGATTTGGAGCTTTAAATAGTTTCCACCTTGTACAGTTGTTTATAAGCAGTAATGAAAGGAGGGCCTCTTTATGATTGCAAATCGGGCTCTTTATTCAGAGCTGCACTGTAATTACCATTCCAAGTGAAATTTGTAAGGAATACATATTTCTTTACAGCTCACAAAGACAAAATAGCTTACTCAGAGGTGACAAAACAATTCAGATTAGTTAAAAGATTTTCAGGGCCCTGTTCCAAGATTAAACTTGGAAACATTACGAGATTGTGTGTGTGGTTTCCATCAAAAATTGATGAATGTAAGTGATGCAATGCAGTGTTGATATTTATTCTACAATGTAGTGCACTGCTTGGGAAGTGTACTTATCTAATCAACCACAGAATTCCCACGGCAAACTCTGAGGGCCTTACTCTGTTTTTAATCATTACTTACTCAGAGGAATGACCTCACAATGTGGCTTATACAAATTAGTGATGAAAGAGAACAGAATAGGGCACCAAAGACCTGATCCAATGCCTATTATATTGGAAGACATTCCATTGACTTCAATAGGATTTGGATTAAGCCCCAATACAGGACTTTTGCTTACAGTATATTTCCTAGTGCATTGTCCAACCCAATTGTAAATGGCCAATGTGATGGACCTTCCAGCATTTCCCTTGGGAGGCTATATCACAGTCCAATTTTGTTGGAAAGTTGCTGACATTTAAGGATTAAAAAAAAATTGCTTAGTTTCAACCCATTACACCAGCCCAGCCATAGCCCCATGCTTGACCCTAAACAATTCATACACACCCCAGCCATCCTGATAAAACACAAGAGTCAGCAACATGAGTTACATAACATCCACTTCACCTATAATGGTGCTTTTGGAGCTAAACTGATCCACTGGGTCAGTCTTTGGAACGTTACAAGTTTGACCTAGCAGACCGTAACACTTTTCTCTGAGCTCCCTAACATCTCTGTCTCTGACTTTCTGTAAATCGCTGTATTCCATCGGGTAACATCTGTAGGAACATTTTAGCTTTCAGTTCATGTGAGCCATATAGCTATGGTAAGGTCAATATTGGTGCCGTGTATGTGCAATTAGTCACCACATTAAAAAATTATTTAGTTGCATTTCATTGATGCTTTATGAAGGGGTTACAGTAAGGGGGAATACAGTGGCAGAGCATAGCTCCCCCTCCTCTGCTAAGCAGGGAGCTCCCCCTCTCCCTTGCTTGAGGGAGTGTTCCCTACAACTCCCCCTGCTCTTGGTTGGTGCAGTGAAGGCTCCTAGTTCAACTCTACTTTCCTACCAGGTGTATGCATATGATCCTGCAATGAGAGTCCACCTGCCTGGAGTTCCACTGGTGTTCATGGGACTTGACATACATACAGGGTCCACAGGTGTGGATCCAATTACAGCATTGGTGTTTTAATTTATAAAGTGCTTAGGGATCATTTTGGATAAAACCACATATATATGATGGACCTATGTTATTTTATATTCCCTATGAAGTATAGAGTTTCTGGGTGCTACAGTTAATTATGTTGCAACATTTAGCACATGTTCAATTTTGACTTAGTTGGGTTTGGTGGGAGGGGAAACATCTCATATAGTCCTAATGAAGGCTTGAGCCGTTTGACATTTGTCACCATTCTTTGTTTGAGCACACACAAGCATTAGCATTTTTGGCAACATTTTTTTCTGAAGCTGCATGCTATGAAGCCTGAGTTTTAGAACAGGTGAGAAATACCAGACATCCCTCCACAATTGTAAGCACAGGTGTTTTCCAGGCAATGCTGATCACGTCACTAATATTTACAAATGCCTCTTTATTGATATGTTAAACACTCTTGAATGTGATATGATTGTGGCTTCAAAAAATTAATTATGAGAACTACTGCTCCATAACTAAGATGGGTATTAGCTACATTCTGATACACATCTTCTCCACTGTCATAGAGAGCAGGATGGAACGTGAAGATAATAGGAGTATTTCTGTTTGGAAAAATATTGCATTTTATTTATTTTTTCCTTTTAACTAAGACCCTGAGTTTGATGTTCTGTTTATCTGCAGAATGTAGCAGTTTCTTTGCAAAGAAGCTACACTTTTTATTTGTCTCTTCTATCTTATGGAGAAAGTACCGGTGTTCTGCTCCACAGAAATGCTGCTAAAATTCTCTATCTGGAGGAAATTAAAGCATCAGCTTAAAATAAAAGAGTCAGAAGTGTTTTCCACAGAAGCTCAGCTGCTCTGAAGGGCCTTCAAGAACATGTCTTTTGTGCATGTTCATCGTCTCTGTCCTTACTATTTTTACTTTTTTTTGTAAATTTACAAGAGTGATTTTATATGAGTGTGTCACACTGTTCATGCTGAAAATGCCTCTTTAGCAAGGCCATGCCAATCTGATCCTGATGCCTCAATGAGTTGCTGGTGAACAATGATGGATTTCTTTATACCACATGCTGTCAAGAAGAAAATCTGAAGGTAACTCAAGCATGCAGCTTGAAATATGAGAAAGGCTGCTTGCTCTCCCTTCATCCCTGAGTCATTTGTTCAGTGGTAGAGCAAATGATTTTCTGCTGGCCTGTGCTGCCACCTCATGATATGGAAAACATGCCTTTTGACAATACAGCTCACGCTAATATACCACACATTGGGCACACAGGGCGGATTTACACCTTGCACACCCTTAAGTACCCCCCAGTGGCTGGGCAGCTGGGGGAACCCCGGCTCCAAACTCCCCACCACTCCCCAGAGGGGCTCAGAGCTCCAGGGGCCCCCTGCCACTGAGCTGTGGGGGGCCCCACCACCCATAGCGGCTCAGATCCTCCCCACTGGCCAAGGGGGCTGGGAGTTGTGAGGTACCCCTGCTGCCCACAGCAACTCAGAGCTCTGGGAGCCCCCAGTGGCCTGCAGCAGCCGGGAGCTGTGAGGGGCCCCTGCCACTTTTAGGTGCCCTGCTGCACAGCCCCACCACCAAAACTGCCCAGTGCCCCATCTACACACCTCACTGCCCAATGCCCCAACACACATCACCCACCCTTTGACTGCCCAAAGCCCCCCACAAGCTCCCTGGCCTCACTCACTGGCCCCACTGCAAGGTCACTGTGTCTGCCGTCCACCGTCTCCCCCTCGGCCAGCCCTGCCCCCTGCCGGGACCAGTAAACTTTTAATGTTTAGGCATCCGTAGAACACCGGTGCCCCAAGGCATGTGCATACTGTGCCTAATTGGAAATCTGGCCCGGCAGACACTTGTAAGTACTAGGAATAATTGGTGATGGATTTGACTCCAGATTGACCCCTTTAAGAAGCAGGTGTGGAGAATGGCTATATGCAGTTGCATAGGGATGTCAGGTTTAGACTGAGTTTAACCAACCATCAAGTATCATGGTTTCTCCCAGAAATGGTGCTGAAAGGATATCGTTCTGGAGGAAATTTCAGTGTCTGCTCACATGAGAACAGGTAACCACTGGTGCTCCCCATTCCACACCTGCCTGCAACAGTGTGTCACATTTCTCTTCTGTCATGAGCTATATTAGTTTTCTTACAAGTAATACAAAAAACACTTCCCAAAAGATAGAAGAGAAGGTGGGAGAAGGAAGTGGAAGAGTCTCTGACATGTACAGGGTTTGCCTGGAGATAGCAGGAAGAAGGCCCAAGGGAGCAGCAGTTCCCTCTTCGCTATGAGGGGTCCTACAGAGGTGACAACCCTACCCACTCACTTCTTATTGACCTGGCTGCAAAGCTGGTCTCTGTGTTGGTCAGCCTGACTCCATGGTGGTCATAAGAACTAGCAAAGAAGGGGTCTGGGCTCTTAATCACGTCTGATAGCTGACTGGGCCATTGACCTCTCTGCTGGGCCTGAGAACGCTTCCCAGACTGCACATGCTCATCTCCTGCACATTCCCAAGAGACATCTGCTCCATTAGGACAGGCTGTTGTCATGGTAAACTCCATGTGTGCTGCAACTAAGGGAGCTGCAGCACCCCCTGGTTTTAAGGGGGTTCATTATATACAAGGCTTATTGTTTGGTTCAACTATAAAAATTGTTCTAACACCCTGGTTAACCCTTGAGGTGCCACCTACAGCAGAGAATGGGAGGAGCCATTTTGAAGGACTGAGAGCCCTCAGAGTTCTTTAGGGGTGGAGTGGGGGCATGGAAGGGAGTTGTAGTGATAGATGATACAGTTGCCTTGGTAACAACAGTTGCCATTTCACCTAGACAGATTTTTCTTGGGTTGGGTCCCTCAAAACAGGGATTGAGACACAGGAAACAACTGCAGGTGAAATGGTAGCAGCTGCCAACACAGTTACTGCCATCACAACCTCCCTCCCCACTCACCAAACAAAAAACAAAACAAAACCCTTCAGGGTGAGCCCCTGCACTTTACTGGTGGTGGGGAGACTGGGGTGGGCAGGGAGACGATGTTCATTGAGTGCACGGCAACTGAATTCATTCCCCATCTCTCCTCTAAAAAACACAAAGTGGGGAGAGCCCAGTTTTTAAGCCACAGGACCCTCAAAAGACTTAACCGGTGACATGACAAAAAACTAATTTATTCCTCAATCTCAACAGCTGTTTTAAATGGGATAATGGAAGGTATTGCAAGAAACATGCATTGCAGTGCTTAGGGAACTCCTGGTTTGGTTAGTCTGATTGTTTGCTAAATATGAAATGTAAAATCACAGTTGCTTTTATCTGGCTGCCAGTTATGAGGTGTTGCTTAATACATTTGCTACCAGCTAGATTACATTCTTGCTCCAATGTCTAGTTTCACAATTGTTACTTCCTGAGACCTTGCATTTTTTGCTGACTAGGATCAATAATTTCCAATACAATACAATCTATTTTAGCATTTGGCTCTCATATACCCAGTCAATCTGCAGACCTTACTAACCCTCTGGGGCTTCAAAACCATTCCACTAAATAGACTAGTGTTTGAGATTTTACACTGCATTTTGTGAAAGACAAAAATTTTTCCACAGTGCAGGAATCAGGATGTCTCATTTTCTTAACATTCATCACTCCCTTGTAAGCAATTAAAGGTACATGTAACTTTACAAAAAAAAAATACTAGGTTACAAAATACTTTCTTGGTTAATAACACCACTCTAGATCCTATGCTGTACCTGCCAATTTTTAAACACTAAATTCCAGGGACAACTTCACAAGCAAGTCTGTTGAAAGCACTGAAGAGGAGATCTGTGTAAGCTTGTCTCTCTCACCAACAGAAGTTGGTCCAATAAAAGATGTTACCTCACCCACCTTGTCTCTTTATTGAAAGCACTGGCATTACGCTGAATTCTAGGTTGTTTGACATGACTGTCTTAATTGCTGGGCCCTTCAAACTAAAGCAGGCAAATGTGGCAAAGGCTTACTCGCATGCTTAACTTTTAAAAACCTATGACTAGTCTTACTGAACCTAATCAGACTACTCATTTCCCGACCATTTATCCTATGTGTAAGTCTTTGCAGGATCAGGGCCTAATGCCATTTCAGGCTGTTCTTAGCTATTCCCCTTCCCCACACTCACTGAACCAGACCAGACTAACCCCTGCATTCTCTACCCCATTTAGTGTACTGAGATGTTCCATTGGTACATGCAGACATCTGCAGGGCAAACCACATACACAATGCAAAAATACTGAGGGAGTGTAATGGGGTCAGCACCCACCTCTCGTAAACGCCCTTCTGGTTGGGAGTGTTTGTGTTCTTTCAGTTCTGGTGACCCCTTTCAGTGGTTCTCAGGGTTTTTTTTCCAGCAATTCAGTCCTCTGTCCACATGTGAACAACAACAGACCCCTTCCAGGGTATATAGTCCACCAGGGCCTATCTCTATAGGCCTCCCTGGGCTCAGTCTTTAAGTAGTCCTGACCCTGGTATGGGGCCATATCACCAGGGCTTCCTTGCTGGAAAAACTATCTTCCTGCAACCTGCCCTGGGCTCAGTACCTACTCAGTCCCTGCAGCTAGCCAGGAGCTCCCTCAGTGCTCCCCCAGTCCTTGCCAGAAAACTCTCTTTGGTCCTGCTATTCTTTCAGCCAGCACATAGTCCTTCCTTCTCCAGCTCCAAGCATCAACTAACTGCTGCTTTGTTCTGCAGCTCCTTTTATATGGCTCTCCCGGCGCCCTGATTGGGCCTAGTCCACCCTATCACAGGGAGGCATAGATTAAACCTAAGAATGGGAGACACCAGAGAATTCAGCATTTGGATCTGAATGGGGACCCTCTCTTCCCCAGCAGGTCCTCACTACCCTTATATGTTGTTTCCTTGGTGGGGAGAGAGAAGCCCAGGGGTTGGTTGGCCCATTTACTCCTCCAGCAACTTGTAGCAGGCCTGTTCCTCCTCCAACATTTTCATGGTGCATCTCTCTCTTCTTTTTTCCCTCTCTCTCCCACTCTGCCTTCCCAAGGGTCCCAACTTCTTTTTTCCATTCTTCTGTGGGATCTTCCCCTTCCCTGACCTTACCTCCCTTGGCATCCTCTCTCCAATCAGTGCCTCCTCTCTTTCCTTCCCCTTCTCCAAACAGGACAGTGGCTGCTGTGCATTAGGTCTGACGAATCCATTCAGGCAGCTGGTGGCTGTCTTCACCTGCTGCAGAAGCAGGGATGATGCAGTGAGCAGAGCAACATCCACAGGAAGAGCAGCAAGATGCAGCAGGGGGAGGAAGAAGAAGAAGAGAGGCAGCCACAGGAGCAGCAGCCCCTAAAAGCTGGGAGGAGATGCAGGAAGAATACTGCCTCAAGACAAGTTAGCATCTCCATGGGACCCAGACCAGAATCCTGGGGCTCAGACAGGGAGGCTTGGCAAATATGCCTTGGGTTACTAAAATGGAAAGATTTTTTTAAAGCCCAGTTCAATGCCATTCATTCCTTTCTGTATTTCTCTCTGCTGAGACAATGAAAACAGACCAGTCTACTTCCATTATCATCACTGGTCTGTTTCCCCTTCCAGGTTTTAATGCATTAGCTCAATGCTGCAATGTTTGCAAATTCTGCAAAAGGCTATTTAAATCCAAGCAACAAAACTGATTCCATAGGAAAACAAACTAAAATTAAAAGAGAATTCATGGGCAGATTTCTGTTGATGCTCAGATGTTTCT
Organism: Mauremys mutica; assembly: GCF_020497125.1. Lineage (NCBI taxonomy): Eukaryota > Metazoa > Chordata > Testudines > Geoemydidae > Mauremys > Mauremys mutica. The sequence continues at coordinate 40,730,145 of NC_059078.1, forward strand.
TTTTTCAAACCTAATTTTGGGACTATATTTAAGCAGATTGAGCCTCTATTAAAAAGAACCCCTATATTTCTATAAGGCACACACAAAAAAATGCAGGAGCTCCTTGTGATGCTCTGCAGCAACAGACTGACCCACTAATCGCACAACTGAATTTGTTCCTACTGACAGCGCTTATGCTGAAGCAACTACATTGACTCCTGCCACATTAGAATAAGCAGCAGGATACAATGTTTTCCAAATGGAGAAGACTTTAGATAGTACAACTAATACAGGGCCATTTAGATGGAATATAGTTCTGCTCTGATCACTAACCACCGTCATTAAGCATGGCATCCACTGAATCACATGGAGGCACATGTGCAAAATCAGAACTAGAATTAGGCGAGACAATAAAATCGAATGTTAGCATTGTCTTGTCTTCTTCTAGGTCTGGCTTTGCACATGTACCTGTGTATTATTCAGTGGATGCCATGCTTAATGATGGTGGTTAGTGATCAGAGCAGAGCTATATTCCACACAAATGGCATGAACTGAAGCTGGAACTGCCCCTGGGGTTGTCTGTGTGAATATGTATAGCCTGCTCTTTTGAGCATGGCATGCCGCTAACTCTGCCTTTTTTGCAGACTGTTCACCCTTTGGGAGAGAAGGGAAGAGTGAATCATCCATGCACAGGATAAGAGAACAGTGGGTTTTTTATTAAAATAACGATGGATTAACCAGGGCTTTTCACTAAAAGGTTATGATTTACAATAACATTTAGGAAAAGCTGCCAAACATGCAGCACAACTCCATAGTGAGTAAGAGCCTAGGAACAGATGGATAGATGGTTAACTACATTGACTAACTTAATATCCATCGGCAACTCTTAGAGGAAGGCAGGCCCTGTTATACTGTAACAAACCCACTCCTACAACCTGCTGGTTCCACTATGCTGCACACTCACTCCACAAGAGCAACAGTGATCCTCTTAGTCAAAAAAGCACAGCTCCCTGTCCCCTTGGGCAGAAGGAGACTCATAATTAGCCGTTACAAGTATAGGTCCTCTGACATGCAGTCATTCAGTTTAGTCTCTATGTAGGAGAAGGCATACTTAGTATGATAATATCATGAGGAACAATTATTGGCTAGAACATGTCCCTGGCTTTTAAACCAGATTTTTGTTCCTTCTATGAGAAAATGTATGAGATTTTAGTTTCTGCTAGTAGGTGATGGCAAACAAGCTCAAGTCCTTCTTTTCCATGGACTGGACAACCATCATGGCAACGGTGGTGTCCACTAAGAGAAGAGGGTAGAGATGCAGAAAAGAAGAATGGAAGACCAAGAAGCAATGACTGTACTTAGTACCCACCCAGGATTACCACCTAGCAAGGAAGTGGCAACAGCAGGCCACACAACAGAGCAGTGAGTTTGTTGTAGGAGTTTTAAGAGAAGTCAAGGAATGGTCACAGTCCGTAGGGTAATAAGATAAAACAATTTGGGAAACTGACATAAAAAGGGTGTTGGGGCAAGACATCTTTAGGCACATCACCCATCCTCTTGCTTCAAGTGTGGAGCCCTGCTGTTTTGTCCTTTTAGCTGTGGTAAATAGTTTAGACTGGTTTACGTTTTCAACGTCATGAGGAAACGGGCTAGAGACTGACTTTTCTTTGTAAACAAAAGCATTTCTATTGCTAGCTCCCACACATCAGTGCAGACCACAGTATTAGGAAGGCCAACAGCTGGCTCAGCATCCATCCCTCAAAATGAGTCCAAACCAACCCTTTTTAAGGGTTCAAAGAACTATAACCAACATTGTTTTCTCTGTGTTTTCATGCAGCTCTACGTTTCCATTTTCCAGCTAGGCCTGGAATTGTAAGTGTCCATAAGCCACCAAAGAAGATGTCCCCATGGAATTTCTGGTCCAGTCAGACCTTTTTGGCTTAACTGAACACAACTATAAGGGTCAGGTAATCCTCTGACCATGTGGGTCATTAATCAACCCAACCTTCACACTCTTTTGACATATAAAGATATACCTATGTCATAGAACTGGAAGGGACCTTGAAGGTCATTGAGTCTAGTCCCCTGCCTTCACTAGCAGGACCAAGTACTGATTTTGCCCCAGATGGCCCCCTCAAGGATTGAACTCATAACCCTGGGTTTAGCAGGCCAATGCTCAAACCACTGAGCTATCCCTCCCTGCTTCTACTAAGCTACCCCTCCCCACTTCTTTGTGCATTCATTTGCCCATGGCAGAGTATAGGTGCACAGAGCATATCAACCTCTGAGGATGGGGAACAGCTTATCTATCAGAACTTTTAATCAGCCTGACATGCAAAATTATCAGCTTGTGCTAAATTATCATCTCAATAGGCATGTGGGACAGAGACACAGGAAAAAATCTCAGGATAGAGGCAGTTATATTTGGAGTAGAAAGGAGGATTGAGTGGATGGGGCACAAGACTGGGACTCAGGAGACCTGGACTCAGACACAGACTTTCTGGGTGAGTTCGGGCAAGTCAGTCAACCAGTCTTGTGTCTCAGCTCCCCATCTGTAAAACAGAGATACCTGATGGGGTGTTGTGAGGATAAAATATATCAGTGACTGTGATTATGAGGGCCATATAAATACTTAGTGAGAGACATTGATATAAACCAAGGACACCAGATACAGTTTTGCCCATTTCCTTTAATTTTAAAAAATGAGTAAGAAGACAAAACCTTGTGCCCTTCGAATACCAAATCAATTTTGTGTGTGTGTAAAACAGTACATAAACCTTGGTGGTTGTTCGATTTCTGGATTTTGTTTTGTTTTTTTCCTCCATAATACTGCAAATACTCAGAAAAGGGAAATATGTTTCTACTGCATATCAAAAAAAAGTAATCACAATGACATAATTGCTTTTTTCCTTCACATTTTGTTTTAAAAAAAGTTCACAAATACTAGTAGGAAATTTGCCCCCCACCCCTCCAAAAAAACAAACCAAACAAAAAAACCCCAACCTCATACATCTTAAAAAACAAATCAGTAAAGTGTTAAATGGGTCAGGTATTACAAGCACACATTTACAAGCACATCACATTAGTAACTCTGTATAATGCTTTAGACCATGCCGAACCATATGTATGTGTATAAAGCTATTGGTGAAATGGTTCATAGCAGCAGAGTAGGAAGCATGTTCCATAGTACCTGTAGAGATATTTGGATGAGTATGACAGTCCAAGGTGGATAAACAAGCTAAAATGCATGGCTCACTTTGTCAACAGCGGTGAAATGTGCTTTGATTTAAATGGCTACCCTGAATTACCTGGAATTATCATCTCATTTCCATGGGATGGACAGTTGGTGTGGTGGCTATCTTACAAATTGGCACATTTAAATGGTTACTCTTGCAAACTCACATGAGTAATCTTGACTTCCATGAGTAGCTCCATTGAAGTTAATGGGTCTCATGAGAGTAAGGACTCTTTACACAATTAAGGGTTTGCAGAGTCAGGCCCTAACAAAGCAGTGGACTTGGGTTTCTAGACGCTTCACCACTTATTAGGAAATGAATAGAGACTAGTCAGGATAATTTGGAGAGACTAGATACAGAATGCCTTTCTAGGCAAGGTGATCCTCAGATTGCTAGTTGTTTTTGATGAGCTAGTTGTCTGGCCCTTTCAGTGGGGGAACAAGAATGAGGACCAGAGAAGGATGCTGGACAGAATGTATTTCGCATGACCTGCTAGTACTGCAAAGAGGCACTGATTTCTGAACTCTGGGGTGGATACATTTCCAACATCAAGCGGTAGGATGGACTTGCATCTCAATATTTTCTACAACTAGCTCTAGCTGCAATTTAAATTTTGATGACATTTCTCTTCAGTAAATATCCCAGCCAAGGCTTTTAAAAGTAACTAGTGATTTTGGCCACCTCAATTTTTGTTTGCCCAGCTGGAGCTCCTTAAAGAAAGCGGATTTTCACAAGGTACATGCTCAGCACTCTCTGAAAGTCAGGCCCCTTTAAGATGTCTCTAGTTGAGCACCCAAAAATTAAGGCATCCAAAGTCACCAGTCCCATAAAAAAAATTGGATTCGTTTTAGGCTGATACAACAATAGTCTTCTCTTCAGTTCCCTCTCCCCCCAAAAGACCATTAAATTATATAGATTACATAATCTGATTTGAGGATATATGATTCTACTGAATATCTTACAGGAGCTATGCAAATTATCTTAGGATCACATTAAATTGTCAAATCTATATTATACATCTCTGTGTAATGTTAAGATATAGTAGAAACTACGGATGAAATCCACCCTTGTGCAGTCAGCCCACATGAAGCCTCTGTACTGCTCTAGTCCCAGTTAAGCTTTTCCTAATAGTTCCCTGTGCTGGGCTTCTGAGTATGGGTGAATTTCAACCCGTCTGAGCAGGGGGTGCTGTGATATTGCTCCAATATTCTGTTATGCTGTTGCTTGCACATTAGCTGGTGAGGCAAGCCTATGTGAGACAGTAAACTCACCAGTTTCCCACCCAGCCACTGTGTCAGATGTATCCTGTCAGCCTGAGGAGAGAGGGAAAAGAAATTGTCTAGTAGTGGGGTTTGCAATATTGACAGAGGGAGAGAGCACAAGATAGTCTAGTGGTTTGACTATTAATTGGGAACCCCTGTGACCCAATCATCATTTCAAAACCCAGTTCCTACTCTCTTTGTAGTTTTGGGCAAGTCACATCCCTTGTCTCAATTGCCCCATCTGCAAAACATGTCCTATATAACTTACCTCACAGGGCTGTTGTGCAAGTAAGGAGCCAACTGCTCCAGTTGTGTTCAGTACTGTTTCAAAAGTGCTTTGAAGATTAAGAGAGCCATAGAAGTGCTCTAGATGGGCATAATTTATTTCTGGATTTCATCTGGGGGAGGGGGAATCTCTCTAAAATGAGTTCCATTTTTCTCAGATCCTCTCCAGCTAAAGAAGCTGTCCTAGGGACTCCCTTTCTGTTTTACAAGCAAAGACAAACACATTTCAACTCAGGGAATGGGAGAAGTTCCACACAATGCAGGGAATTTTAGCTAGCCACAAATAACATGGAATAGCTTCAGATGTTCCAGGGAGCAGCATAGGTGAGATCAGACACCACTCACTTCACAACAACACACTTCAGAGTTCTTAAAAAATAGCCTCTAGACGTCTCCAGGAAAATAGTCATTCAAAGGGGGGACTCATTCCACCACATTTCGATACCTGGCTGTGGTGAGAAGTTCCGGCATGGGGGAAGACACTGATGAGGTGGTATTTCCTTTAGGCTCCAGAAAGAGTACTCACCATGCGAGTAGTGCTTTGCCAAGTACAAGGCTGGAGCCTGCAGTCCTGACTCGGACAAAAGGACTGCCCAGTTCAGGTGCAGAGTTTGATTCAAAAACTGCATGATCCAAGCCCCTTTGAAGATAATGGGAAAGACTCCCATTGACTTCAGTGGGCTTTGGCTCAATCCCACATTCAGATAGAAAGACGATGCAGCTGAGTTACTAGTCCCCCAAAACTCCCTCCAATATAAACAAAAGGACATTGTGACCCCCTTTATAGACATACATTAGTAGCTGAAATGGTCTGAAATGCTTACAGATTAGAACAGATATATTTATACAACACCATGCTTTCCAAAAAATCCAAGTAGAAAAGTTTTACAGCACATTATACAGGTCCTTCTAACGTCTATAAAACATTTACTAAAATCACCATATTACAAGTCATCACTAACATACAGTACTATGCTAGTTCTTTTTTCTTTTATATAATCGTTACTTATAATAATAATAATAATTAAAAAATCATTGTAAACAACTATACAATGTTCACTTTAAAATTAACTGGTTAATAAATTTTGTGCAAAACAAGCAGCCTCTATAATTAAGTGAAGTATTTTATTTATTTATTTATTTATTTATTTATACAAAAAGTAACAGACAAAAAAAGATAGTTCTTTCAGAAATGTGTCTCCTTTTCTGTGATGGCTGAAATGTTGCCATCACCTTTCAGTTTGGCATCGCAATCATTTACTGTAGCAGCATATGCCCCTGCTCCAAGCTTTCCTCTCATCTTCAGATCTGGGCTAGGTATGACCAGCTTCCTGAATTTCTGAAACATTGGAGAAAATGGAAGATATTATCTCTCTCTCTCAATCAGAAACATACACGCATGCAGCCAGAATCATCATCATCATCTCCTCATAGCAGGAATATTTATGGAAAATCTCTTCTCTGCAGGCCCATTTCATTTCACTGGAACCCTGTGTGAGCCACTTAATTGGTGTAACAACCTGCACATCACACCACTCCCTTCCACAGCATTCCAATCCAAGGGCTTGAACATGAAAGCAAACCCTCATATGCTTGACCAAAAGCTTAGTTTCACAATAGATGCAGGGCAATGTTCATTCCTCTGCAGAGGTGAGCACAAAGACTAAGGCTCCATTTATGCAGGTGAATTTGATGGAATCCAGGAAGACGCAGTGAGAAAAGTATTAAATCAGATATGCAAGAGCCTTTCATAGGGGGTCTGAATATAGAACTGAAGCTACAGTTGCAAATTGTATCTGTGCTGACCTAAAAATATCCTTTATTTAAGAAATAAGTTCCACAGATTGGTTACAATGGTCCTGCAGCCTGCTTGCAGCTTTGGGACAGAGTCAGACTTGTCACTCATTGGCAGCAGAGAAATGTCCTATCTCCTGAAGTTGTCTCCAGGTGAGATAGCTTCCACAGCCAAGAGAATTCCAATCTCTTTACTGAATTACTGATAGTGCTAAATATGCTTTGAGGAAAAGCACAATAATTTCTCCTAATACAAAGCATGATAAATTGCACCTAATGATATGTCAATTTCCATCTCTTTTCTGGATGATCCATTTGTTTCCAGGGTGTGCCAGATCAGTGGATTTTATTACTCAAAGAAAGGATATTTTTCAGGTTGGCATGGATAAATGTTGCTATTTTGCATGCTAACGTCCCCAGATCCATTACAATCTGATTTCATTCAGTATGGCTCCAGGGAGGGAAGCAGGATTATTCTATAAATATAGGCATCTGAGACGAGATGGATTATATATAACTCTCCTCCATCTTCCCCTAAGCACTAAGCTGTGGGGAAGACATCTTCCCCCCCCCCCAAAAAAAAAGGAAATGACATTGGCTAAGATTGGATGACCAATACACAGAATTCAGTGAACTGATGACCATCTAATAGATCTCAGTACAGGAGACACAACTTCTTTGCCCTGAGATTGTCAGTACTCTTAAGGACTGGACTTTGATGCTTAACCAAAGAAGGAATCTTTCTTGAATTCACTTAGGAAATGAATGCTACAACAGTTACCAAGACTAGCTGTCTGAAATAAAGAACAATGCTGGGTCAGTCTTGTTAGTGACAGCTCCCAGCTTCAAATAAAAAGAGTAGCTATTGGAGGCCTACTCTAATGGATAAGAAATATAACACCACCTTCTGCTCGGTAAAATCTGGACAGTGCTGTAAGGAGTAGAATGGGGTTCCATGATCATGCTCTATGATCTTGCAGGGTTAGAATAAGGTTGATGCCTTAAGGAAGCATGTAAAGCAGGACTGGTACAGAGCTACCTTTACTTGAACATACTGAGAACATTATTCCACAGAGACTTCACCCTTTTGCTTGGATGCTCTTATAGACCCACAATAAAGCCCTATGGACTTTGCTCCAGCCATTAGAATCAGTTCTATTTGTTGCCTTCTCTTCGGGGTGCACATCAGCAATAATTCCTTTATCCAAGTACACCTCTACCTCGATATAACGCTGTCCTTGGGAGCCAAAAAAATCTTACCGCATTATAGGTGAAACCATGTTATATTGAACTTACTTTGATCCACTGGAGCGTGCAGCCCCCGCCCCCCCCCGCCCCCGAGCACTGCTTTACCACGTTATATCCAAATTTGTGTTATATCGGGTGGCGTTATATCGAGGTAGCGGTGTATTCATTGTAAAGCTGTCTGATCCAGGAAAGAGCATTGGGTTTTGCAAAAGTACACCTTCTCTGTGAGACAGAAACATCCAAAAGGTGTGAAGACATATAGCAGGGACCTTACCCAGCTTTGCAAATGTCACCCCAGATCTTGGGTCCTGACACAGAGAGGCCGCAGGACACTCCATTTGCTGTTCCAGATGCAGAGAGGTCAAACACCAGCTCACCAAACTGACTTACAAAGAGTCAGATGTTTCTGGGTGTAGCAGTCACTCTATTAATCTGACTTCTGCCATATAAATTTTGGTGTTAATCTCCCCCTTGATGGGCAGTGCACACAGAGATAAGAAACTTTGCTCCACGCAAATAGGAGAGTTTCTCTCTGGGGCAGAACTGATTATGGTTTTCCCAGTTATGTTGACTGTCATGAGCAGAATAGGCCTGTTACCCCTGGACAGAGCAGTGCTTTCAGACCTCAATTAGTCATTGCCTTCTAGCTGGTGGATGCTGTGCTCCTTCTTCCTAGTACCCATTCCCAAAACTGAATTGGGAAGATCCCTTAAAAAAAGTAAAAATCTGATTCTCTGCATTCACCATTTGTGGGATAGGCGAATATACAGCTGTATATTTGCCAACAGATGAGATGGAGTCAGATAGCAAGTTGACACTCAGATTTACTGTATAGATATCATATGAACCGTAAAATGCTGAAGCATGCTTATGTATGAGAACAGAATTCCCAATAGCTTCAAGAATTGGATTTTTGTTTCTGTAACACCAGTTGTTGTTTTCAATTATGCCTATCTTCACCTTCTGATAGTATTCTTCTGAGATGAGACCTTGTACATGAAGATAGTCATCTCTTGCCCAGGCCTATGACTGCCTTCCGTGGCAACACGTGTCTGTCTGTCCTGAATCCAAGATACTCCAGGAACTGTATCAGTCTGGGGGTTTGCTTTAGCATTTTAGCTGTACAGAACCCTGATCATAAACATTGTCTGGGAAGTGATATGTGAATTTCCTTCGTCCCTAAAGTCAATATTATTGCTACCAAGATCCTGGGGAGATACCCTGGGAGCACAGGTAAGATCAAACAGTAACAATCAAAGTTAAGAAAAGAAAAAGGCTGCCATCCACCAGCAAAACATATGAATTGTCTAAGGATGGTAAATGGAAATGCTTTGAAGTTATTTAGGAAGTTATTTAGATGTTTTAGACAGGGTCCTTCTCTGATTGTCTCTGATTCTCGGAGGCTAGAAATAGGATTGGAAATAGGTTGCAATGTTCTGTTCTGAAGTAGATGATGGATGACTTCATTCATGGTGTCTCCTGTCCATGGGTTGCTGAGACTGGGACTGGGGCAAAGTGGTTCCTGAAATTCCTGCACAGCTCCATAGGATAACCCCTCAGGACCAGGTCTTTATTTGATCAAAGCTATAAGTAACCCTTTTGCTCTCAGCCTGAGATAGCCAGGCATCAATTGGGAGTAACTCCAGACACAGCCGGTTAGGAGACATGCTGACCTGAGGAAACAGAAGCCAGCTGCTGACCCTGTGCTTGTTCTAGCTACCACTTACAACGAGGTATTTTGTCCTGTTGGAGTTCATGGACTGCTTCATCTTGCCATACAACCTGTATATTCCTTTCTATAGTCTCAGGCAAGAGTCAGGAGTGTAAGCCGACTTTTCTGATGATGCTGAATAGCCTCAGCTTTCTATAAAGTTTCTTACTGTGTCACTAAAATAGCTGGGAGTCTGATCCCAAGGAACAAAGCCCCACATACGTGAATGAAACAGGCCTGAATCCCGCTTTTCCCTCCTTTCAAGGGAGAAGCCCTAAAGCATATAATTTTTAGGTTGCAAGGGATCATGCCTGCAGTACTGGCTGCCCACGTTAGCACGGCTTGGAAAAGCAGGTGGGGGCACTTAGAGTGTCCAAAGACCATTCATATTTGTTGTTTATTTCTCATTGTTGCTCCAATGCCTCCAGAGAGTTTTCATGCCAAAAGGAGGGGACTGAGGTTGTGCCTGTCTTGGTGAACAACCAAGGAGGCAACCTTCAACACAGGCTGGGAACAATAATCTCAACATTAGGGCCTGGTGATCCAGAGCAGCAGCTGGGCATAATAGCCCAATAATTACAGCATGGTGACTGCACTAGCTGCTGGGGATGGCAGCCATATACTTTCCCAGTCTTTTAGATGTGGCAGGAAATGCCTATCCCATCATTCTACCCTTCTGGGGGCATGAAGGGAGATACAGCCTGCAAGAGCACCAAACACTGCAAACACCTCAGAGGGGGAGGCGGAGCTGACATGACCATCTCCCTGAAACCAAATGCAGCCCTCAGACACAGTATTGAGCTGAATTGTTAGTATAAAAGCATGAAATAAGGTTTGGGATTTCCCTTAGACAAGCTCTGCAGCAGGGAGGGCTCAGTGAGCCACCAGCCGCTGTGGAGGGAGAGAAAACTGGAAGGAACTTCATGGGATGGAGCATAACCTTGGAGCCAGTGACCACCAAATATGTTTCTGCCCCAGCCTGCAAACAGGTGGACAGATCATTGTGACGGATCTGTGGACCATAGCACGAAGAAAAATGCTCTTTTTTGGACTGAGCTGTGCTTAATCATCAGAAGAGAAGGGGTCATGCTCTTTTACCAACTTCTGCATAACTGAATGTCATTCCAAAAATATGTCTCACCTCTAGAATGGTTCCCTCTGTCTTCCACAACTTAATGCAGATCCACAAAGGAATACAAACCATGGATGAGAGGGCCATCATCCAGCCTATCCCATAGCCCCAGTCTGGGTATGTATAAACATTGTTGTATTTCAAAGGCTTATATTTCACCAGGAAAAAGATGAAGATTCCCTGAAATAAAGTGAGAAATACATTACCTATGTTTGAAGCCACACTGTCTAGGGAAAAAAATAAAATTACTGCACAGGCAGTCTACTCTCCCCCAGGAATCTGAAGTAGTGTAAGCTTTGAAGTCAGAGAGAGAGACACACCAATATCCTTTTTTATGTCCATCTCAAATAATTCACATCTCAGTTCCTGCCACAGAAGCGAGCCACCTTTCAAGTTTAAATCCTATTTAACTTTCACTTGACAATAAAACTTGCACTTTGATGGCAAAGCATAACTGCACAGCAGAGATTAAGTTTTGGGTCTGGTAATCTAGGTGTGATAGGAGAAATGAGCAAGATAGTTTCAAATCTATCACTATTAGAAAATAAGGACAACATTATTGGTCTTGAGCCAATCTCTACATTTGCACCTGCAGTTTTGCATGTGAAATCTTTTGCATGTGCAAAAGCTCGTATTTGTGTGCACAAATCTCAGATGTCCAACTAAGGAGTTTGCTTTTTCCTGTTATGGGAAGCATTAGAATTATGTGCAGAGGGAAAAATGAAGTTAACATTGATTCTTACCAAATCTACTGTAAGCTTCTTCAATTAAAATGTATGCCAAATGCCATGATGATTACTTCTCTATTTCTGTAATTCATAAACCTCAAACATCTGGGAAAAAAATCTGCAGAAAACCTATGCATTCCTGACCAATTTATTCCAATTAATACTTACAGCACAAATACCAGGAGTTAGGACCTTCCAACACCATTTAATTAACGACAATGGTCTGTACCCGATCATATCTTCGATGTTATCATAAAAGCGATTGCTGCCTGCCCCAAAAAAAACCCCAAAACAAACCACAAGTGAATATAGAATGTTTCTGTGAGCAATCGATTGCAAAGACTAGGATTATTTAGCTTGGAAATGAGAAGAGTTAGAAGGAACATGTCTGTGACGAGGCCCTTCCCGGAGTGGACATACAATACATTCACTGTGCTTCCTGAATACCGGGACACCAAGCAAGACTGGAAAGGAAAGGCAGTGCCGGGGATATGCGTCTGCCCAATGGGAAATAGGGATCAACCAGCTGCCAAATCCTAATGGCTTCTGGTCAATATCAGTCTGAGCAGGGCCATTTAAGGCATAGAGGCTGCAGCCTCATGCCTAAGGCCCCTGGTTCTGAGGACATGTGACATCAGAATCTCAGCTTTCATTTTATAAAAGTAAGTTTCTAGCCCTTGTTGCCACAAAGAGAAGCTTAAAAAGGTGGCTTGCGTGTAACCAAGGCAGCTATGTCTGCCTGAGTTTGCAGGTAGCCAGAAACGAGAGCTGGGCCCCTGCTATTGACACTTCTGCCTCTCTGGCCAGGGAGTGAGGGGAACCCCTGCTACCACTCCTGGAACCCCAGAGGGAAAGAAAGCCCTGGCCCTGCGCCTGCCTCTTTGGAGGGGAGAGGTCCCCTCCTGTCACTGCCACTCCTAGTGAGAGGCGGAGCCATAATACAAGGGCAGAGCCATGGAGGCCCCTGTCATGGTGTGACAAGGGCCCTGTGTCACTTTAAATCTGGTCCTAAAACTAAGGCCATAAGTGTATGACTTCCATAAACACACAATAATGTAGCAGTCTTCAGTAACTCACCGTAAATCCAGCCTATGCAGATGCATTCAAATATAGCCACAAAAAGAAGGCACATTCCACTGGCTGCATAGGAGTCAAACAGCTGGAAAACGTACATTCCACCCTTAAACACAAAAGACAGAAAAGGGAAACCAAAATAGACTGTGGAGGTCTGATGGGAATATTTCAAAGCACAAATATGATTTTAATTGCACAGTCATTCTCGTTCAGTAATGAGGGATGATAATTTGTCAGTGATTTGTTATTGTGAAGGCTCTTTTCTCCTACTCCCTTAGCCTGTTAAATACTGCACATTTGCGTTAAGATAGTAAATGTCTTAGGGGCAGGAGGGAGGTGGGAACAAGGCCCATCAGAATTAATGTTGTGTTCTAGGTGAACTTAGGATAACGGAGCATGACATTTGATCCTTTTCTGAAATGTTCTTCCCATTCCATCCTATTTGCAACTTCACTGTTACAGCACCAAAATTTAAATGACTGAAAATGCTTTTGATCTCCTAAGCCCTGCACATAAATATGCAGATTTCTTCAAATGTCTGTTACACTACTATGTAAAAAGCATTAGCTAAATCCTGAGAAAACTCGCAGAACAGTAACTCCTATGGAACATGGTCTCATAGTCAGGTGCACCCACTTACAGAAGGTTTGCATGTAGCTCAAGGTCTTTTAGATGCTTTGCTCATCTAAGTCTTTATCATGTAACAAAGATCAATTAATTAACAACTTACTGGTAGGCTTTTCTTTAATTTCTTTCCCTTTCAAATAAAAAGCTGCTTTTCTAATGGTTTTAAAATAGAGCTCCCTAAATAATGTGCACATTCCAGAAATAGTGCATGATCAAGGGCAAACAGGGTTCTATTTCAGCAAAAATTTCATTTGGCATCTACAAAGCATACGTCAAAGGAAGTCAGTTTTTTCTCGGCTTTGGCGGCATACAAGCAATGCTTAATTTGTGCCAGGGCTGAACCCTGGCACCTCTATGCTTGGCAGTTCATAGCCCTGGCACCTCTGCACTTGCTGCATCAGTTATGAATATAAAAGAATTGCTTGAGCCCCGGCACCTAATTGCTTGAGCCCCAGCACCTCTTTCATTACAAATTAAGCACTGCATGCAAGCCATACATAAGATCCCTTTAAGTGGTCCTCCATGATTAGCTGAAGTATGCAGGACAACTGTGCCAAGCTAACATGGCACAAAGTAGTAAAATTCACTAGCCTGCCTGTAATTTTTCCTTCTCTGAAGTGGTCACCTTGTGCTCCATGATTCTTTACAACTAAGCTATTCCTCCTCATCCTCCCAGAACAAAGGCTCTTTTGTTTTTTGTAACCCCCTCTCTCTACTATTGCTGGGAGAATATTTTTTGGAAAATAGTACTTTTCCTGAAAAATACATTTTTGAGGCTCCAAAACTATTAGTGAATTCGGGTTGAATTAAACTAAGTGGAAACTAGGGCTGTCAAGCGATTAAAAAAATTAATCATGACAGTATTTGGTCCTGCCATGAGGGCAGGGGACTGGACTTGATGACCTCTCGAGGTCCCTTCCAGCCCTAAAATCTATTAATCTATGAATCGTGCGATTAATTGAAGTCTTAAACAATAATAAAATACCATTTATTTAAATATTTTTGGAGGTTTTCTACATTTTCAAATATATTGATTTCAATTACAACACAGAACACAGTGCATAGTGCTCACTTTATATTTATTTTTGATTACACATATTTGTGCTATAAAAACAGAAAGAAATAGTATTTTTCAATTCACCTCATGCAAGTACTGTAATGCAATCTCTTTATCGTGAAAGTTGAACTTAGAAATGTAGAATTATGTACAAAAAAACTTCATTCAAAAATAAAACAATGTAAAAATGTACAGCCTACAAGTCCACTCAGTCCTACTTCTTCTTCAGTCAGTCACTCAGACAAATAAGTTTATTTTCATTTGCAGGAGATAATGCTGCCCGCTTCTTGTTTACAATGTCACCTGAAAGTGGGAACAGGTGTTCACATGGCATTGTTGTAGCCAATGTCGCAAGATACTTACATGTCAGATGTGTTAAAGATTCATACATCCCTTCATGCTTCAGCCACCATTCTAGAGAACATGCGTCCATGCTGATGACAGGTTCTGCTCAATAACGATCCAAAGCAATGCAGACTGACGCATGTTCACTTTCATAATCTGAGTCAGATGCAACCAGCAGAAGATTAATTTTCCTTTTTAGTGGTTTGGGTTCTGTAGTTTCCATATTGGAGTGTTGCTCTTTTAAGACTTCTGAAAGCATGCTCCACACCTCGTCCCTCTCAGATTTTGGATGGCACTTCAGATTCTTAAACCTTGGGTTGAGTACAATCAAATGTTGTAGCATCTCCAGGACTGCTCTAAATTAGGCAGCATCTCCACTACAGACTTCTGACCAACATAGCTGCGCCACCAGGAGTATGCAGAGGTGTGAACCCCGTTCAACATAGCTGTGCTGGCAGAAGCTGTAAATGCAATTTTACTGGCAAAACTCTAGAAATTTCACATTGGTATCTTCTTTGCGTTTTGTCACATCTGCAGTGAAAGTGTTCTTAAAACAAACCTGTGCTGGGTCATCATCCGAGACTGCTATAACATGAAATATATGGCAGAATATTGTTAAAACAGAGCAGGAGACATACTATTCTCCCCCAAGGAGTTCAGTCACAAATGTAATTAACACGTTATTTATTTAATGAGCGTCATCAGCATGGAAGCAGGTCCTCTGGAATTGTGACGGAAGCATGCAGGGGCATACGAATGTTTAGAACATCTGGCACATAAATACCTTGCAATGACAGTTACAAAAGTGCCATGTGAATGCCTATTCTCACTTTCAGGTGACATTGTAAATAAGAAGTGAGCAGCATTATCTCCCGTAAATGTAAACAAACTTGTTTGTCAGAGTGATTGGCTGAATAAGAAGTAGAACTGAGTGGACTTGTAGGTTCTAAAGCAGGGGTAGGCAACCTATGGCATGCGTGCTAAAGGCGGCACTTGAGCTGATTTTCAGTGGCACTCACACTGCCCAGGTCCTGCCCACTGGTCCGGGGGGCTCTGCATTTGAATTTAATTTTAAATGAAGCTTCTTAAACATTTAAAAAACCTTATTTACCTTACATACAACAATAGTTTAGTTATATATTATACACTTATAGAAAGAGGCCTTCTAAAAAACGTTAAAATGTATTACTGGCACGCAAAACCTTAAATTAAGTGAATAAATGAAGACTCGGCATACCACGTCTGAAAGGTTGCCGACCCCTGTTCTAAAGTTTTACATTGTTTTGTTTTTGAGAGCAGTCGTGTAACAAAAAAAATCTACATTTGTAAATTGTGCTTTGATAATAAAGAGATTGCACTACAGTACTTGTATGAGATGAATTGAAAAATACTATTGCTTCTGTTTTATCATTTTTATAGGGCAAATATTTGTAATAAAATAATAATATAAAGTGAGCACTGTACACTTTGTATTCTGTGTTGTAACTGAAATCAATATATTTGAAAATGTAGAAAAACATCCAAAATATTAAACAATGGAATGCCAACTGAAATTTATTAAACAGTGCGATTAAAACAGATTAATCATAAATAATTTTTTTAAATCACGATTAATTTTTTGAGTTAATCGCGTGAGATAACTGTGATTAATTGACAGCCCTAGTGGAAACATTTCATTTTGGCCAGTTTCAAATGTTTTGTTTTTACTTTTTGTTTTGAAACAGCATTCCATTTTGAAAATTTTCCAATTAAATTAAATCACACACTCAGGAAAGACACCCCAAAATGACCAAACTGAAACAAAAAAGTCAGAAAGAAAATTGCTTTGAATCTATCATAAAGTTTCTGTCCATTCAAAATGATTTTTTTTAGGTGGAGGGGGGAGAGTTTCACTTTCAAAAACAAAAATTAAAAATCAATTTGTTTGAAACAAACAGATTTTTTTTAGTTTGGCTTCTGTCCCCTCAGCTTTACTTGTTACCTTATAATGTACTGCCAGTCAGTGAAGTCGTTCAGAGAACTTTATTGTCTCTCTGATTCCCCAGCCCATGCACAAGATGAGAAGACAAGCTACACATTTTAATTAATATGCATTAGAAAAGTTCAGCCATCTCCACACAGGATACTTCATCTATCATTTTATTCATTTATTACACAACAAACGGAAATGAAGACTTACAGCAAAGCAGGATCCCATAGTTTTGCATAAATAGAATTTCAGTGCCTCAAAAACAAAACATGTGCAACTGATTCTCCTGGTTGTGGCAGGACTTAGAATATGTGGAAGGCAAATAAACAAATTGGTTCAAGTGAAAACCCTAATTTTGAGAGGACAGAAAATTCTACTGCAAAGTATGGGGAAGACGACTCTATATATTTAAAAGAGTCACCTCATTTAGGAAATAAATTGCACATAAGGATTCCAGATGTAGAAGGCCCCTAAAACTCTTTTGGCCAATGTAATTGTCAAGCTGCCTGGAGTGGCTCAGGAGCGTGAGTACCAGGCTCAGGGAAGTCTGTTAAGAAGCAGGGCACAAACCCAAATTGGTTGTGAGTTCTCTACTTAGATTTCACCAACCAAGTAACAAGTGTGAACTCCTAAAGCACTGAAACAGCCTTAACATGGAGTCACAGACAGTCCCCTTGGGTACTCTGGTCTATCTTGCCACTTAGGCAAGTTTGCCTTTGTGATAGATGGTCCCTTACACCAAATATCACAACACCACGCAGGTTACTCTCAGGGCCATAGGACTGGTCACTTGCCCAGGTCAATTGCACCCTAGATCATATACCAAAGAGAATGCTTGTAGCTGATCCTATAATAAATTAACTAAAGATTTATTAACCAAGAAAAGGAAATAAGAGTTAATTACAAGGTTAAAGCAGGTAAACATACACATATAAATGAATTGCCATTTTAGGTTTCAAAAGGTGATAGAAGCTGCTGTAATATACAAGCTCCATATGTCCTTTAGGACTAACCCAGGCCAGGGGCGGCTCTAGGCCCCAGCACGCCAAACGCGTGCTTGGGGTGGCATGCCGCGAGGGGCGCTCTGCCGGTCGCCTGGTGGGACCAGCGGACCCTCCGCAGGCACGCCTGCGGGAGGTCCACCGGAGCCGCGGGGCCGGCAACCAGCAGAGCGCCTCCTGCGGCATGCCGCCATGCTTGGGACGGTGAAATGTCTAGAGCTGCCACTGACCCAGACTCAGCTGCTGGGGATCCCTTGCTTATGCTTAGAAATCTTGCCCTCCCAAAGTCCAAGCAGCATAGAGCTATAGTTTCTCCTTGTAGGTGACTTTTATTCCCTTCCCTTAGAGTACAAGCTGATGGAATGAGTCCATATGCACGTCTCCTCTTCATGGGTGCTGGGGAGTGTGGGGGCAATCAACAAAATCTTTGCTCTTTGATGTTTCACAATGGCTCATTTGGTTTCAGTAGGCCTTATTGTGGGAAGGGCCTAACACCTTAAGTGTTTTATGTGAGTTAATACTTCTTTCCTGTTTGGCAAATTACACCGTTAGAGGTTTACAAGGCAAACACTAAGGCCATGTCTACAAACTTCCACCGGCAGAACTACGTCACTCACAGGTGTGTAAAATCTACACCTCTGAGTGACGCAGTTATAGTGACCTAACCCTCAGTGTAGACAGTGCTACATCAACGGGCGGGCTTCCCCCATCAACACAGCTAATGCCTCTCACAGAGGTGGATATACTATGCTGATGCAAAAAGCTCTCCTGTCAGCCTAGTAGCATCTTCACTGATGTGCTATAGCAGTGCACCTGCACCAGTTTAAGAGTAGACCTACCCTTAATATAACCTTATAACGGGGTCGGCAACCTTTCAGAAGTGGTGTGCCAAATCATCATTTATTCACTCTAATTTAAGGTTTTGCGTGCCAGTAATACATTTTAACATTTTTAGAAGGTCTCTTTCTATAAGTCTTTAATATATAACTAAACTATTGTTGTATGTAAAGTAAATAAGGTTTTTTAAATGCTTAGGAAGCTTCATTTAAAATTAAATTAAAATGCAGAGCCCCCCGGACCGGTGGCCAGGACCTGGGCAGTGTGAGTGCCACTGAAAATCAGTTCGCGTGCCGCCTTCGGCACTCATGCCATAGGTTGCCTACCCCTGCCTTATAATATGGGGTATAGATGTTATGAGTGAGATCAATATATGCAGCATCCTACAAGCGTTTCATAAAATCTAATCACTAAACACATTCTTAAAAACTTAACATCTATTTTAACAGTGTTAACACATAGATGAGCCAGAATAATTTCCAGCTATATATTGGCCACTGTTCACTTGAGTCCTCAGGGCCTTGGCATGAGCTGGCACCAAGTCTGCCAGTGTCACAGTACTTACTAAAGGAAAACACATTGACAAAGTATGGGAAAGACGACTCTATATATTTAAAAAAGCAGTATCAGAGATTACCTGATGCATCAAATCATTCTACTAGTCTTCTGACCACATCTCTGCAGAGACACAGCTTTAAGGAATTGGGAAATGTGAGAGTGTTATAAAGAAGGGCTAGATGTTGAAAGAATATTCTATAAGGAGTTGGACCTTCAGGGAGCTTGAATTCAAGACCCACTCAAAAGCTCAGTTAAAAGAAACTCCAACACATCCCTAGTTGTCAGACAAAATGGGTTTCCTGATCTTTCAAGAACACCTTTAGGACCACATTCTCAGAATCCTCTGAAACACCCAGATTTGTGGACAGTTTCTAGATTTGAGCAGTAAGTCCACAAGTTCTGTTGATTATTCATCCTCTACAATGCAAAACCGCTCAGGTACCTTGCAAAGAGTCTCAGGTGCTGTAGGTCAGCAGTTTGAGAGGATCCTGGCATAGATATTTCTCAAGGACTAGGAGATCCAATGACGCTGAACTGACATCATTAGGCATTAGATAAACTATGGGTGCCTGGGTCACTACATTTCTCCTAACTGCTTGAGAATGTAGCATCTCAAATGCCCTATGTTGTGAGTGTCCTTGATGAGGGCTTGGAAAGCACCCCAGAGGCAGTGGGCACTACTGTATATTTCCAATATAAACAATGAATAATCCACAAAACTTCCCTCTCCAGAAGCAAGTGAATTTCACTTGCTTAATTTAGGAGTTTTAACTTGTACTTTCTTCTTGTAGCATGGAGCTGTCAGTATACCACGGAGGTCCAATCATTGCTTTTCATGTGACTGGCAGCCAAATCTAGAGGGAATCTTGAAGAATAGATAGAGAATCACCTTCTTAACTGCTTACAACTCTAGTAAGTTGTAGTGATGAGCTTCCTCAGACAACCATTTGACTAGAATTGAATGGGGTCTATCTGAGCTCCCTCAGGGGTGCACTGATTCTGGAAAATCCACTAATACATCAAGATAATATGTCGAGTATCTGGCCAGATCCTGAGGAAGTACTAAGGATTTCCTCTCTGTAAACAGATGATGAAGACAAGGGAGTCAAGCAGTTGGAAGGTTTGATTAGTATATGCAGATAATATCTCATATGAGTGGGCTATCAACAAGTCATTTATTACTTTCTTGTCACAGACTGGCCATCAGAGATACCATCAGACTCATAAGAAAGCAAGGAACAGGAAAAAACTACAAAGGGCATTTCTCTGGAATTGGTAACTGGTCCACAATATTGAGAAGTGCAGGTAGCATTGGTGGCAGAAGCAAATTGGCATATTGTGACCAGCTTCCCTGTAGAATGATGAAATCTCTTTATCAGTAAGGCCTGGACCCTATGCAGAAATGGGCTTGCATATGGTCAATCCTTTACTGCTTGCTTGCTGGTCCCGAGGAAGAAGGAGTGACAGGATGGAGGAAGATGAAGAATTTGAAAATTTCCAGATAGTTCTGAGCACTCAACTGTCTGCTAAGGATTTTTTATTTTCATTTGGAAGGCTTGAAAACTTGGGCAGGAAACTCTGTTCTAAGGGGACAATGGTAAAAACTCAAGTAGTTCTTCCCGTTCTCTGTCTTTCTTTTTTGGTCATGGCACCAAAGACTTGGATTAACCACTTCAGAAACGGTAGCGCAACCTTCGATCTCCTGGGCTACCCAGCCTCACAGTCATAAAGATTCTGCTACTTCTTCAACTAAAACTTTTGCTGCTGCCCCAGTCTCTGACCTGCCCCTTGAAGAGACAGGGTAGTGCCTTTTTGTTGAAAAAAAACATATGTTTATAGATGTCAGGGGTGATAGGGAGGAGGGAAGAGCAATACTAGGCATAAGCATTCAGGCCTGAAGCTCCTTACTCAGGCAATAATACTTTGTAGGCTTTAAAATCTTGTTGAAGAAGTTTCACAGCTATGTCCCTCTCTTTAATATATGGAGATACACCTATCTCATAGAGCTGGAAGGGACCCTGAAAGGTCATTGAGTCTAGTCCCCTGCATTCACTAGCAGGACCAAGTACTGATTTTGCCCCAGATCCCTATGTGGCCCCCTTAAGAATTGAACTCACAATCTTGGGTTTAGTAGGCCAATGCTCAAACTATCCCTCCCTCCTGCTTTTCCTTCATGCTGACAGTTTGGTGCAGGATCACTGCCATTTTGATTGTCCATTGGCACTGGCAGGTCCATGGTGCGAGCAGCTAGATACTTCCTGCAATGTTGCTAGGGTGAAAGTTGCCACCAGGCTCTATGAGAATGACAGGTTAGGCCAGTCTGGTGCTCATAAAGGGAAACTGGAAGGAGAATATCTTAATCACATGTCTTCCTGCAGGTTCTAGTTATTTTAGTCTGCTCTTGTGACTCACTGATGAAATCCAGTGGTAAGAGAGTGGGAAAATGGCAGGCTTGCCATGCTGCATAAACACATATTGGAGGGAGCTCAGAGAACAGGATCAGTGCCCTCAGGCTGGCCTGAGTTCATACGAACTGGTACCAAAGACAGGGAAGCTTAGCCATCTGAGCAGTTTTGTTTGCTTGTTTTCAAACTGTTGCTTTGGTGTCAGAATATGTAGGAGCCAGAGCTGCTCTCAGAGAATGGAGAGCTGACAGGCCCATTGAGGGGGCAGGGGCACAAAATACTGAGCACAACAAGGATTGGCTATGGCCTTTCCTGGACTAACAGGGGCAAAAAAAAGGACATCTGGTTTCTGTGGCAGTCTGAAGTAGGAGGTGAGGATAGAGGTCCCTCTCTGAGTCTTTCCTGCCCCTCTGACTTGCCAGCTTCTTGGATGCTATTTTTCATTCCAGACAAAGCAGGAAAAAAACAGCCAAAGACCCCTGGCTTGTGTTTCCAAAATGCTAGATATTACTGCTGAATTTCCACTCCAGAACAGCTTAAAGCTTGCTGCCACATTGCTGCAGCTGGACAAAATGGTCCAGGGTCCCTAGCTGCCATGCTTCATCTTGACCTGGAGCACCGAGTAGTCAGGGACAGTTGGGCCAGGAGATTCTGCATGGCCAGTTTCTGCTGCTGAATTTCCACCCCACACAGTGTAAGGCTTGTCTGCCCATAGCTATAGAGTGGAAGCAGTGAATTATTGCACAGTGGGATCATGTGCAGAAGTCACTAAGATCTTAGCTGGACCTGTTACTCTGCTGGGTTTTCTCCTCAAATACAGGTTTTCCTGTAGACTGCTGTTGCCAGGGATTCTGTTCCTACCACAGGAGCACCAAAGAGAAGGAGAAAAGTAAACATCACAGTGGAAAAGGCTTCTGTCTAGAGAGAGGGAAAAGGCTTAGAGAAACCTCTTACTTCTTCAAGAGGAGGTTGGACACAGCAGAGTTAGAGAGGCAGTCAGTCCTCTGACCAGATGCACCTGCTGGCACTTCACTGTGAAATTCAAGAGACAGCTTTCAAGAAAAAATGAGGAGCCTCTGTGGTTGGAAGATGATTAAGAACAGTTCAATTGCCACAAGGAAAGAGAATAAGGAGAGGGTGTCATTTAAATTCCAGCATCCATGGGTTGGGGTTTAAGTGTATGATGGAGTTAGGCATCCAATTCCCATTGACTTTCAAGGGGATTTGAATGCCTAACTATCCATTGTGCCTTTGAAAATGTCTTGCTGCACCTCACATTTTAGACTCTCTGCTACTGAGAAAAGCATCCTGAGATGCAGAATGCCACGGCATTGGATATACTGAAGGTAGATTATACAGTAGATATGCAGATGCAGGAAATCCATGGATTTGGAAAAAGGACCACTTTCCTGAATGTCTCCAGAAGCTCACATTTCACTTCATGTGATATATGTGGCTTTTCTGGCTATAATAATATCACTGAGAGCTGAGCCTTATGCAATTCTGTCTTGGGTCTGTAGCCAGCAAAACTGAAACAATAGCAATAAGGGAAGTTGATGTCCCTATTCATCCTTGGCTTTGCAGCGTAATAATGACTTCTTATATGCCTACAATATTAACAGTTTTACTGTAGGTTATGTACAGAAAGATTCATTAATGTGC
Source organism: Mauremys mutica (assembly GCF_020497125.1). Classification (NCBI taxonomy): domain Eukaryota; kingdom Metazoa; phylum Chordata; order Testudines; family Geoemydidae; genus Mauremys; species Mauremys mutica. The sequence goes on from NC_059078.1 coordinate 40,753,055, forward strand.
TTGTCCAGTCACATGGACCTAATTGTCATGTTCTGATGTTCTAGTCATTTAAATGGACAGCCCATAGCATATAAACACTGCAAGTTAATATTTCTATAATTCATATAATCAAGACATTTACATATACATATATAATCCTATATATTCCTATTTTCATATAATCAAGACATTTAATCCTGTTCTTAAAATTCAGGTAGCACCTGGTGTTTGCAATAGCATCAGATAAAAAGCGTGGACTCCTGTAGAATGGTTTGTGGGACTGCTACAGGGTATGGCAGGATTTTGTAGCTTAAAAAAGATCTGTACCAGAATAGGTCATTCCATTTAGCAGTAATAATAAAGCTACTAACCATTTATGTGGCAATTCACATGTGCAAAGCACTGTGCAGACATTCATGAATCAGCTGATATAGATTTTGAAAGAAATCTATTTTTAATCTTTAAAAATATCTGTCTTTAAAGGATATGTTGGGTCAAATAAAATAGACAACAGAAAACAAAAGGAAAACATGCTTTCTAAATTCCACAGACGTTGGAGAACTTCATTTCTATTTTCTCCCTGTGCAGATTAGCTCAGATTTCTGTCTGGGTAATAGATACCTCATCTATTACGGCCGTATCTGGGATTTGTGTGTGTATGTGAGGCGGGATGGAAGGGAATATTCCAAAATTCCCTGGTCATAAGTAACAAAGATAACCTTCATCAATGAAATCAGGCCAGCAATAACCACTGCAAATTGGGCATTTGTTTGGTGGGTTAGCTCCCAAGGCTATCTGGAGGGCTGCTCTGCTCCAAATACCCCAGCATATAGAAACTGAGAGTAAAATTCACTCTTGGACAATGACTTTAACATTAATTCCCAAATCACACATTTAAAAGGTGCTTGGACTTTGTGCCTGCTCTCTGCACAGGGGTGAAAGATTAGCTGGATGGGATGCTTGAGAGACTGCTTCAGTATCAGGCTCTGCCTGAGAATGCAGCACAACAGCACCACATGGTGCTCCTCACTGCACAGTGCAGCCAAACTTCCAGACAGCAACCGCAAGTTTGCAGCTGCCTATCTGCTCGTTCTGCTTCTTCCCCGGTGCAGCAGAGATTCCTACAAGCCAGCATGCACCCAAGAGATGTGTGAAAATGCTGCCATCTCTCTCCAGCCACGAGAGGGGAACCAGTGAGAGATGGATTGCTTAACCTGGCACACTAGAGAGGTCCTACATGACAGCCCCAAGCAGCTGACCAGGCCTGCACCTCTAACAAATCAGACAATCTGGTTGGGTGCTTCCTGACTCCAGGACCTAGGAGAGAACATCTGGGGCTAGTACGTGTGAGGAAGAAATGAAATTGGGCTTAGAACTGGCCATAGAGGAAGGGGGGACAGTTGCAATGGGGGAGCAGGTGCCATAAGGGAAGAATGGGTGCATGTTTAAGTCACTGCCTTGAAGCTCAGGTGATGTGGGTTCAATGCCTGGCCCTGGTACAGACTTCCTGTGAGCCTGGGCAAGTCACCTGAAGAAGGAAGCTTGAGAACCATGGCTCAGTGTGCTTCTTGAGGGTTCCTGAAGGTATTCTGGATGGCTATGTTCTCTGTGAGCCATCATCCACCTTTCAATTACAACACACACCATATGCATGTTTATAGGGAGGAAGTGGAAATAAGGAACTAAACAGTCCTCTGAAAATTAATACATCATCTGGAAGTTATTTAGTGCCAAAAGAAATGAGAAACAGGAGTGATAATCAGCAGTAGCATCATGGGCTTTAGCGCACTGAGAACGAAGAATGAGCAGACTGACTTTACAGACTGGATTCTCTCCAAGCACAAAAGATTTATTCTGTGCTGTGAATTTATTTGGTTACCTTCAGCTTTTGCTGAAGGTACCTTCTGGACGTTAAAGAATAACTTCATGGAGTCACTCAAGTCAAGGATCAAAAAAGGCAAAGTGGATTAGAGCTCAAAAGTACAAGCCTTCCGAGCTAACGTGTCAGCTGATATCAGAATGCGTGGTGACTTCACCAAACAGTGTACACTTGAACAGAGGCATTTAAACAACAGCAAAAATAATCCTTAACCAGTCACTACAAGGACTTTGTATTAGAGAATAATAAAACAAATGTAAAAGAATCATTTTCCCCAGCTATATTAAGCTAAAAACTCCCTGACACATGGAACCATTAATTAACCTAATAGCAGTAACTTAATTCAGTATGTTCTTCAAGTGTTGACATCCTGTGGCACAAACTCTGGATATCTGTTCCCTAACAAACTCATCATTATCTCTAGATAATAGCCAACTTCTAAAGCACTCTCATTTTGTTATACTTCCAAAGAAACTGAAAGGCTAAGAAATTGTGATTGATGGCCTCTCTCCTGACGCTTGCAACATTCTACATCACATAATACATTAACCCAACCTCTACTGCATATGCATAACTGCTCTTGGGTAGCTATTGATTTGTACTTTATTGGCTGCCTGGTACAGTAATAGTGTACTCAGTATTTTTGCTGTATTTATAATTAGTTACAATACAGATAAGATAGGCCACATTGTAACAGAAGTGATCAAATAATGGTTTTACAGTAAAGCATTATGATCGGTTGAAAGTTTGCCAGAGGAATCGGATTAAGATAACCATTTCTAGTCAGATATGGGGCAAATAGTAATTTTTCCTTGGTTTACTGAGCATCATGAACTTTCCTGGTAGTTAGTAGGAGTTCTTATTTATACACCTGCTTTGAGTACATTAGACAGCAACCACAGCAACAGATTTACTAGCTGGTGACCTGCTGAAGAACTATGGGGTATGTCTACACTGTAATTGGAGGTGTGATTACAACTAGCTTTACCCGTGCTAGCTTTCATCTAGCTAGCAGAGCTAAAAATAGCAGCGAAGACCTGGTGGCACAGACTGTGGCATGGGTCAGCAACACAAGTATGTACCCAGTACTCCAGACAGCCACGCTGAAGCCTATGTCGCCATGTCTTTACTGTTGTTGTTTGCCATGCTAGCTAGAGTAAAGCTCACATGCATATGCCTACCTGAGCTACAATCACACCTTTGACTGCAGTGTAGACATACCCAGGGAGCAAATCAAGCTCATCATCCACTTTCTCCCAGTTCAAACGTAACTTTACTTCTTGGAATGCCTTCAGTCTGAATTAGCAATATTAATGGATGCATTAGAAATGCCTAGATAGCCAGATTAAACAGACTAGATAAATTGAAACAAATGCACACACAAAGAGTGGTGCCAACCAACATCCTTTAGGGATGGAAGTGATGATAACCTTGGACCTGATCCAAAGCCCACTGAAGTCAATGGGAAAGTTCCCATTGACTTCAGTGGGCTTTGGAGTGGGCACCATCTGAAGAACACATGGTTATTGTTTCTGTGCTTTGGTTTGGCCATGAGAACACTGAAATAATACACAGAGCGGACAAATATATCTTTGCACAATCCAGAGCTACTTGCAAATCAGAGGTTCGTATATGTATAAAGGCTGCATGCAGCTCACCCTCATGACCACCACACCTCCTTGCAGGAGAGTCAAGAGCAAGAAAAGGGCTCAGCCCCTAGCCACAGCCATGCAACTGCATCTCATCTCTGGGTCGGGGTCATTGCGTCGTTCTATTTCTGCGAGTGGTGTGTAACAGCGTTGAAGACCTAGTGGCACAGACTCCGGCATGGGTCAGCAATGCAAATATGTACTCAGGTGGAACTCCCGCTTTGGGGAAGGAAGAGGAGGATTAGGGAGGAGGGAGGAGAGGAATGTTCGGCCTGACAGTGTATGGGTTAAAAGACGGTGAGACTGTCTGTGTAAAATAACTCACTGTCAGACACTGTGAATCGAAGTAGGTTTTTAAAAACCCCAAATCCTTTCACTTTTCCCAAGATTTATTTATTGCTGTTATCTTGACCAGCCAGAGAGGAGATCTAGATCATCTATATTCACTAAAGTAATAGCCGTGACAAGCAAGAACACATTTACTATATGCTCCATATCGGATTTGAATGATGCCTTGAAGATATTTTTAATGTCAACAGGTTCCTTTAGCAGAACTTCAAAATGCAAAACCAATTCGCAGCACATGGGAATTCTGATCAGCGGGGCACCGAATGAACAGGCGCTTATAGCTGCATACCCTGGTCACAGTCCAACAAAGTATGAGGCATATACTGAACTTTAAGGATGTGAGTAGGCCCACTAACTTACAAGGGACTATACATGTGCTTAAATAAAGCACGTGCTTAAGTGCTTTGTTGGATCAGGCCTTCATTCACTTGATGCATTCAGTCCAACTAATGCTCTGATGTGACAATTAAAGCTACCACCAATTTCCTTTTTAGTTTTTCTCAGTTATATATACCACTGCTCTTATTCCTAAGAAGGTGGCTGGCTTTTCCTGGCTGCCAGTTTCAAATATCCTCACATCTGATTGGTTCAGCCCAGAGTGATTGGGGAGAAACGACAATCCCTGTGGATGGATGGGAGGTGTAGAATAGATGGCCTTCCAATGGCTATCCCTGATTACAATATTTGCTGAGCTCAGGGTGCAATTAAAGATTTGAACAAAAGTTAAGAAAAGTCTCTTAAATGGTTTATACTCATTTGATCAACATTATTGTAAAGCTCACGCCAGGAGTATGTCATAATTTAAAATAGCCAACTTGTTTCCTTGGCTGTAACTTTGAAATGAAACAAAGGGCATCTTACCTCTGTTAACATTATTAGGCCAACAAAGTATGACACAATCGAAAGAGCAAGAATCAACAGTTCCCTTCTGTATCCTCTTCGGAAAATCTTTGGGTACATATCCACCACAGCTGTCACAAGGCTTTCAACACACACAAACTGAAACAAATAACAAAAAATCCAAATAAGATACATATCTCTTCTACTCTGGGGAATTGGATTTGCTAAAAAACTCTTCAAGTTCCCTCCTATATTCTCATCAAAGAGATAGACTGAAAAATCCTTGAGGATACTGTTTAAAGTGAAGAACAAATTTTCAGAGTCAAAAAGTCCAAACCTATGGATTTCGAGGCCAAAGCCAAATTCCAAAAAATAAAACTACCATAATCTGAGAGTGAAATTCATTGTGGGGCACAGACCCAGCACAATATTTAAGTCTTTAAAATATGTGCTTAAATGGGACTTAAATGGTGCCTCGAAGTTGAGATGGGTGTGCATGAGGAATTGCACGCCGTGGAACTGTCACTTAAAAGAATAATAAGCAGCACTTAAGCAGCACTGTAATCTTCAAAGTGTAAAGCTATTTATCTTCAATAGCCTGCGGAGGTAGGTAAGTGTGTTTCTCACCATTTTTACAGATGAAATAAAATGAAGCAGAGTGGTTAGGTGTCCCAGCACAGGCCAAACAATGTGTCACTGAAATAGCTGAGAGCAGAACTCAGGAGTTCGTAATTTCCAGCCCCTTTTGCATTTTGCTACATCAAGTTGCATCTTGGAAACATGTAGACCTTATAAAACATTAATTTTAATGATCTGAAGTGCAATACAAAACACCACATAGTTTTACTGTACAGCATACAATCATACTTATTTTCTGAAACACACATACAGATTACTTAGATACTATGAGAAACTCATTACTATATAATATGTCTGGTGAAGCAACTCTTGTGCAATTTTTCTATAATTACATAGACTTGGGCAATGGCTATAGGGCTGTCACTTTGCTGCATTACCTAATTATATCTTTCTTGCCATCATATCTTGCACTATGAAGGTACAGCATAAGCACTTTCATTTTCAGTATCCTCTTTTCAGTGATCAAAATTGCTTGCATGTTGGTTTGAAAAGAAACACATACCATTGTGCTGTCGTTGTTTTACAATGAGTGGACTTGAACAGTATTGTCAATTCTAATTGAATGTTGATGAAATTGCATACTATACTGACATTAATATTAAAAGCAAAACTCAGATGAATCACTGCTTACAATTAATAATAAAGGAATCTGCAATATACAGATTTGCTTTTTTTTATCATCAAATAAGAAACTTAAAATAGAGGCTTTAAACAGGGCCAGATCCTCATCAGGTACAAAGTGGCATAGCTCCCTTGACTTTATGCCGCTATACATATGCTGAGAATCTGACCCAACATTTCTTTTAAGTGATGTTTGATTCATACCTGACTATCTAATCCAAGGAATATTAGCATCATGAAAAACAAAGCTGCCCATAGCGGAGAAAGAGGCATCATGGTGACAGCTTTTGGGTAGGCAATGAATGCAAGTCCCGGCCCTGAAAAGGAAGCAAAGAAATGCAATTGCTTATACTTTAACATTCTTGTGTGATAAATCAGATGTGAAGCGCTAAATAAAAGAGAGAGCATGCTAGACCTCAATGAAAAATGCACTACTATAAATGCTTTAGCATTTGTTGGATGTCGGGGGAAGTACTCTGCACCAGCCTGATACCGGGCACAGATTACTTCCTTTGAAATGTCAGCTCAGCTGTGCCAGGTGGCTCATTGCAGGGGCAGAATGAAGGCTCCCCCACTCCCTGCCCACATGTGCAGCGCGGGGGTGAGGGGGTTGTGGTTCTATGGAGACAGCTCTGTTCCTTGCACCCTCTGGCTCCCCTGTGCAGGCGAACAGCCAGGGTCACCATTTGACCATAGCGATTCTGAACCCCGCTCAGCATTAAAAGAACAATTTGTCTGAAACTGTAACAAGTGGCACTGCAGCAAGTGTTAAGAACTGCATGTCGGAAACCATTTGCAGCACACAGCAAATACAACTTCTACTGGTCCCACAAAACCTATGAACACTGCTGTGTAGTCTTGAGTGCCATCTGCTGGCACATTATGTATTAAGTAACTATGTACCTATATACAGACATCTTTTTTGTAGAACAGGCTTGAACAGCAATGATCCCTTCTCCAGCCTAGCTAAATGTCTACCTGCTCTCTCCCTCAGGCTGTTTCTTCACCAAAATCTCGACATTTGCCTACTGCTCAGTCTATCTCTTGCCCTCACCCTCCCGCTATTGCAGTCTCTTGCCCCATTAAACCACAGACACTAATCTAGTGCACCACTTATGCATTCCTACAATGATAGCAGAAATAGTGCTGCTATAATCAGACCATGAGCACATTACAGCTATTTCACTTCATATGGTATTTTACAAGCCCCTGTAATTTCCAGTGGCATTTCTATTCTGTTAGCCTTGCACTATCTAGTTTAGTCATTCTAAGCCAGTCATCCTAGGGAAAAAATAACATATATTTGCCATAGCAATATCAGTAAATGTTACTAGCTATACAGATTTCTTGTTATACTTGATTCAGTTCCTTCAATTCATTTTCAGTCCATTTCTCCTTCTGAACAATCCATCATTAGACCATTTCTCCTCCTGGGGAGACCCAACATTCACATTGTTCTGACTAGGTGCTAAGTGATCCTTAGGAAGTCCATGCCTTTCCAGACCTAGAACAAGAACTACTACACTGCCAGTCTTAGTTGGGAATGTGTTAAGCCCAAGCAACAATACTTAGAGAGAGAGACTCATCCAGTAATCTTGACTATCTCATGGGCTCAGCATGGTAAACAAAGACGCTCTTTTCTGGATGGTATAGGCATCAACCAAATCCTCTAACTGCATATTTCCTGATGGATGATCATTGATAGCATTAAGAGATACAATCAACTGTTAGAAATGTAGAGCCAGATCCTCAGCAGGTATAAATCATAGAATCACAGAAATGTAGGGGCTGGAAGGGACCTCGAGGGATCATCTAGTCCATCCCGTCATGCTGAGGCAGAACCAAGTATACTAGATCATCCCTCATAGATGTTTATCTAACCTGTTCTTAACAACCTCCAAAGACAGGGATTATCCAGCCTCCTTTGGAAGCCTGTTCCAGTGCTTAACTATCTTATAGTTAGAAATTTGTTCTTAATATCTAACCTCAATCTCTTTCGCTATGATTAAGACCATTACTTCTTGTCCTACCTTCAGTGGGCTTGGAGAACAATTGATCCCCATCCTCTTTATAACAGCTCTTAACATATTTGAAGACAGTTATTACGTCCCAACTCAGTCATCTTTACTCAAGACTAAACATGCCCATTTTTTTAACCTTTCTTTATAGGTCAAGTTTCCTAAACTGTTTATCATTTTTTCCCCCTCTCCTCTGGACTCTCTCCAATTTGTCCACATCTTTCCTGAAGTGTGATGCCCAAACCAAACACAGTGATCCAGTTGAGGCCTCACCAGTGCTGAGTAGAGTAGAATTACCTCCTGTGGCTTACATATATCACTCCTGTTAATGCGCCCCAGAATGATATTTGCCTTTTTAGCAACTGCATCACACTGTTGATTCATACCTGATTTGTAACCCACAGATCCTTTGCAGCAGTACCATTGTCTCACCAGTTAATCCCAATTTTGTAGTGGTGCATTTTATTTTTTTCTTCCTAAGAGTAGTACTTTGCACTTGTCTTTATTGAATTTCATCTTGTTGATTTCAGACCAATTCTCCAGTTTGTGAAGGTGGTTTTGAATTCTAATCCTGTCCTTCAAAGTGCTTGCAACCCCTCCCAGCTTGGGTCATCCTCAAAAATTTTAAGCATTCTCTCCATTCCATTATCCAAGTCATTCATGAAAATATTGGATAGTACCAGACCCAGAACAGACCCAGGTGGGACCCCACTAGATATGTCCCCGCACCCCCACCCTGATAACTACTCTTTGAATATGGTCTTTCAAGCAGTTGTGCACTCACCATATAGTAATTTCATCTACACCACATTTCTCTAGTTTGTCTATGAGAACTTCATGGTATTGATCAATTGGCTCAGCAGGATTTCAGTGGACTTACAAAGATTTGCACCAGTTGAGGATCTGGCTTGTTGCTCTTTTATCAAAAGAAGCAAAGAGTTCAGTGTATTTTGGTCCATCTAATTTACAAGAAATCTGAATGATTTATTACATGGAAAGTTTGTGGAGAATTATCTCATCTCTATAGCTCAGCTGGGGTGGGACAAAAGTAGACAGGATGAGAGGCCAGAGCGGGTTGTGGAGATAATGCACTGGAAATTCCCCATGACAAAGGAACACTTGGCTGCCCAATTATAGCAGCTTCGTGGCACAATGTAGCCAGGATTTGGCCTCTTGACTTCTTGGATTCTGCTGCTTTCTATGATAATTTTAATGTTATTCACACATCGATATGTGACCACAAAAGTATTACATTGATACCAGTGCACATTTTACAAACAGTCATTCTAATTAGTAGCACAGCTATTAGATAACAGCATCTTTCTAAACCGTACACAATGCAGCCTGGATCAATGTCAACCTATCTAATTACTGGAGAGCAAGAGAATACCCAGACAAACTTTATGAACACTAACAATCATGCAAATTTATACCCACATGACATCTTCTTATGAAACTTACCTGATTCTGCAACTTCTGCTATGGGCACCCCTTGTTCATAAGCCATGAAACCAAGGACTGAAAAGATGGCAAAACCAGCAACAAAGCTCGTGCCACTGTTCAAGCAGCAGAGCATAATGCAGTCCCTGAAAAATAAGCCAAAAAACCTTTGTTTTATCTTCAGTGGCTGTTTTTTGTTTTGTTTTGTTTTTTTAACCAGACTTCACAGTAAAACAAACATAACCCAAAACTCCAGAGACGCATCATTAAATTCTATTCCTGCAAATACTTATGCATGTGAATTAACTTATGCCCAAGAATAGTCACACTGATAAATTTACTCAGCAGGATGATGGCTTCCATCTCTTGCTGTAATTGTAGCTGGTTAAATATGAAGTCTATTGTTGCTACCCCGTTATTTTTGTTTCTTTGTTTTTCAGTAAAACCGTAAAAAGATGTGGAAGAAATGGACACCTCAAAAGGTTTGGATGACAATTTACTTCATTGGCTGTGATATTTATAGAATGTGTTTTATTCCAGAGGATCCCAAAGCCCTTTATAAATGATATATGTACAGCAGTCACTTGCCACCAAAAAGAAGCCATACCGGGGTGAAAATGACAGAGGCATAAATGCCTAATGAGAAATATAGCAAAGGACTCTGGAGCAAAGCCTTAGTCTTACAAAATGTGCCATGAGATCTTCAACGCTGTAGACATGACATTAGTCAATATTTCAGTATATAAAGCAAATAATTAATCATGGCCAGGCCCTCAGTGGATCAGCAGTAGAACTATGCCAATTTACACCTGCTGAGAATCTGGCCTCCAGTCTCTTTCAGAATCAAATCTATTTCTTAGAAGTCCTCGTCACAAAAATCACCACTGAAACCCTTCTTGGTAGCATCAGAAAAGTCTAGAGATGGATTGAGCTTGGAGAATGCTCTGTTCTCTCATGCCCTACATGTGATCCCTCCTTATCAGAGTTGAGGTCTGTTAATGGGGTGGTGTGGGGAAATATTTCATTAACATGTGAAATGTCACAATAGTAAACCACGTTTAAAAGAGAGAGAATCCTTTGTGAAGACGTGTTATATTTGCTCAAAGCTCAGCTGAGAACCCTTGTTCACCCTATTTTCAGATAGCACTTTAGCCTTGATGAGTGCTAAGGCGGATATGACATCCACTCTCTTAAGAGCCATTTGCTGCAAGAAACAGCTATGTGGTTGAGAATCTACTAGCCTAAGATTTATGACTGAAAGTGAATTAGGATGCTCAAAGATCGATGCACACACGGCAAGCCAGAATCTCTGCCAGACCTCTGCCTTAGCCTGATTTTCTCAGCATTATAGGGCTCTCAGAAGCAGGCCTTCCACAGGCACAGATGACCCAGATAAATGTCTAAAAGGTTTCACCTCTGCATAATTAAGTAACATGCCACACATCTTTCTCACAGTTTCATGGGGTCTTCCTGAAACCATGGAGATAATTAGTATATGTTCTCCAAGCCCTGGAGTTTATTTCATCATATACAACAAATATGCAAATGTATCAAAACTTATTTCCCAATCTCTCTAAAATTGTTCTTTCCTTTTCCTCAAAGATTTTTATCCTACTGTCAGACCTCACTGCTCAGTCTTCAAGTTTATGGTTACTTTGATAATCTCTCCAAATTTCCTGATGTCGGTTTCATAGACTATCTTGCGTTTAATTACAGCAATAGTTAACACTAAGTGCTTAGGTATCGCATATTAGCCATAAATCTCAAAGCATGGTTCAAAAGTGAATAAATACTAGCATCCTCATTTTAGATATGGGAAAACAGAAGCAGGGGGGTGGCTTGTCTAACATCACACTGCAAGTCTGTCAGAGCTAGGAATAGAACCCAGCTGCCCTGGCCCCCCGTCTGAGTCTATCTCCACTGGGCAACACTGCCTTTCACGTCTGGCCTCTCTAACACCATCTCAACATCAGGCTGAGTAGACTTTTTTCAAAATGTTTCTGAAAATCACTTGAATTCTACCTTGTTATTCATTTATTTTTAATATGGTATACACGCCTGTGTTTATAGAATGCCATCCTGTCATACATTGTGAATGGTGGCATTATGCCCCCAGTTACTGACTCAGAAAAATCAGTAATTATCACTGGAACTGTTTGATACTTTTCAAAGAAAGCAAAGAAGGAATGCACCGAAAAGCAGTTTCTCTCTGCTTCTGTCCCCAGGGTGGGAGCACTGTGTACTGTGCATGCTTGGAAGTGTGCAGACTGAAGGGGCACTTCACAAGCAATTATTTTCAGTTTACTCAGACACTGAGTTGATCACTCTGGAGAGAGCCCAATCTAGGCTCTCTCACCTGGAGGGAAAAGGCAGCTCAGTGTAGAGCCTTTGGTGGCAGATGGAAGAAATAAAGATGAGATTTGGGGGTTTGTGTTTAGATTTAATTTATCTATGCTTTTCTACCAAGCCTATCATCATAGTACATGACCACCTTTTATTGAGCGTCACAGGCATATTTGACCACATTTGGGAAACAAACAGTCATTCTGAAGAATTCCCTGTATTAGAGTTGCAAATGTAAGTCTTATCACATTGTCACTTAACATAAACACATGCTGCCATATCCGGATATGCAAAACTCTGAGGAATGAGCTGAGATATTAAGTAGCGTATGTGACATGGACAGAGGTGATGGGTGGATCACAGAGACATGAAGCTCAACTCCACAGGAGCACTATCCAAACACAGCAGATGTATTGGTTCTGATTCACTGTTACATTGCTCAAGTTTTGTACCACTGTAACTGCACTGAAATCAATGGCGTTATACTGAAGTACAACTGGAGCAACCCAGCATAAATATTACACTGACCTAAAGGACTCAAACCCCAAAAACCTCCTGCATCTTCAAGCCTCTTAACTTTCTGGGTGCAGGTGGCTCCCTGCCAAGATCTGCTCACCCTCATGCAATCAGCCTTGGCCCACGAGATCCCTCCATCAAGCAGGAAGCCACAAGTAAGGAATCCCATGACAGCTAAGATGGAGTAACCAGGTGTATATATGTCCCCCCAGGCCTCCAAAGACTACAGCCTAGAGTATGTCATGACTACCCCCGGCAGGACATTTTAGCCACTTTAAAACTCAGCACCTCGTCTCTCGTGTCTTCTGGTGGCGTTTCATGTGGGCCACAGTGCAGGCTTATGTGGCTTCTAGCGACGTGTGTGGCTGCTCCAAGGTGCCACACAATAAAACCCTTGGACTCCTGCAACCCCTTGAGACTCTACCTGGTCCCTGGACAGTCATTGCCTTAGATTTAGTAGTAGAACTACCCAAGTCCAGTGGGTTCACAACCATTCTGACAGTAGTGGACCACCTCACAAAAATGGCACACTTCATCCCCTGCATTGGCCTACCCTCCGCCTTGCTCTGGGTGGACCAATTGGTCTGCCTCCATGGCCACCCAGAGCGCATTGCCTCCAGCCGCAGTGCACAATTTATCCTGTTTCTGGTGAGAAATTCTTCGGATTGTGGGTATCTGTTCCTGCCTCTTCTCCGTCTAACACCCTCAAACAAACGGTCAAACAGAGAGAACTAACCTATTCCTGGAGCACTATATTTAATGCTATATAAACTTCCACCAGAATAATTTATCTTTGCTGCTATCTCATGCAGAGTTTGTGCACAATAACACAGAACATGTGTCTATGGGGCAAAGCCCTTTTTTAAAAAAAAACCTACGGGTTCCACCCTCAGTTCTACCCAGAGCTACCCACAACCCAGCAGCATTGGACTGGATAAAACAGAGACATCAAAACCAAGATGACCTAAAAGTTCACCTGGAGGATGCTCAGAAGAGCTACACACAGTATGTGTATTTCCAACAACAGGAGGGTCTGGCTCTTGATGAAAAACCTACACAAGAACAGGCCACCTTGTAAATTGACTACCAGTTTCTTAGCCCCTACTATGTTTGCCAACAAATTAACCCCGTCACCTTTCAACTAGACTTGCCCCATTCTCACTGAACACATCTAGTTTTCTACATATCACTCCTGAAGCCCCACATTCAGGAACCATTCTCTCACTTCACTGATACATAAGAACGACCATCCTGGGTTAGACCAAAGGTCCATCTAGCCCACTATCCTCATCTTCCAACAGTGGCCAATACGAGGTGCTTCAGAGGGAATTAACAGAACAGGTAATCATCAAGTGATCCATCCCCTGTCGCCCATTCCCAGCTTCTGGCAAACAGAGGCTAGGGACACCATCCCAGTCCATCCTGGCTAATAGCCATTGATGGATTGATGGCTCTATCCTCCATGAACTTATCTAGTTCTTTTTTAACCCTTATAGTCTTGGCTTTCACAACATCCTCTGGCAAGAAGTTCCACATGTTGACTGTGTGTTGTGTGAAAAAATACTTCTTTTTGTTCGTTTTAAACCTACTGTGGATTAATTTCATGTGGTGACCCCTACTTCTTGTGTTATGAGGAGTAAATTACACTTCCTTGTTTACTTTCTCCACATCAGTCATGATTTTATAGACCTGTCGTTTCTTTTCCAAGCTGAAAAGTCCCAGTATTATTAATCTCTCCTCATATGGCAGCCATTCCATACCCCTAATCATTTTTGTTGTCCTTTTCTGAAACTTTTCCAATTCCAATATATCTTTTTTGAAATGGGGTGACCACATCTGCACACAGTATTCAAGATGTGGGCGTACCATGGATTTATATAGGACCAATATGGTATTTTCTATTTTATTATTTATCCCTTTCTTAATTATTCCCAACATTCTGTTTGCTTTTTTGACTGCCATTGCACGTTGAGTGGATATTTTCAGAGAACTATCCACAATGACTCCAAGATCTCTTTCTTGAATGGTAACAGCTAATTTAGACCCCATCATTTTATATGCATAGTTGGGCTTATGTTTTCCAATGTGCATTACTTTGCATTTATCAACATTGATTTTCATCTGCCGTTTTGTTGCCCTGTCACCCGTTTTGTGAGATCCCTTTGTAACACTTAGCAGTCTGTTTTGGACTTAACTATCTTGAGTAATTTTGTATTGTGTGCAAATTTTCCCAGCTCAATGTTTACCCCTTTTTCCAGATCATCTGTGAATATGTTGAACAGCACTGGTCTCAGTACAGATCCTTTGGGGACACCATTATTTACCTCTCTCCATTCTGAAAACTGACCATTTATTCTTACTCTTTGTTTCCTTCCTTTTAACCAGTTACTGATGCATGAGAGGACCGTCCCTCTTATCCCATGGCTGCTTACTTTGTTTAAGAGTCTTTGGTGAGAGACCTTATCAAAGGCTTTCTGAGTCCAATTACACTATATCCCCTTGTTCACGTGTTTGTTGACCCCCTCAAAAAATTATAATAGATTGGTGAAGGATGATTTCCCAAATCATGTTAATCTATGTGCCTGATAATTCTGTTCTTTACTATAGTTTCAACAGGTATGGAACAGCCTTCAGATTAGAAGAGATTAAAAACATTGGGACTTTTCAGCTTGGAAAAGAGACAACTAAGGGGTATATGATAGAGGTCTGTAAAATCATGAATGGTGTGAAAAAAGTAAGTAAGGAAGTGTTATTTACTTCTTCAGATAATATAAGAACCACGGGTCACCCAATGAAATTAATAGGCAGCAAGTTTAAAACAAAAAAAAAGGAAGTACTTCTTCAAACAATGCAGTCAACCTGTGGAACTCATTGCCAGGCAAAAACTATAATGGGACTCAAAAACAAATAGATAAGTTCATGGAGGATAGGTCCATCACTGGCTATTAGGCAAGATGGTCAAGGATGCAACCCCATGCTGTGGGTGTCCTTAGCCTCTGACTGCCAGAAGCTGGGAGTGGACAACAGGGGATGGACCACTTGATTGCCCTCTTTTGTTCATTCCCTCTGAAGCATCTGGCATTGGCCACTGTTGGAAAACAGGATACTGGGCTAGATGGACCTTTGGTCTGAGCCAGTATGGCCGTTCTTATGTTTGGAAGGGCTACAGTCCTGGAGAGTGCTCCTGGGAACTGATGGAGAATATCCACACTCCTGATCTGGTAAATGCCTCCTACAAAAACCACCTGGCTAGAGAACCTGGCTTACTAGTACCCAGAGGGCATGTTAGGGGAGGGGATGATGTGAGGGATCATAGGTCTCAAACTTGGACCCACAGGTCACCAGGCAGTGCTCAGACCATAGCCACCACACAGCTACTCATCTGAATGACTGGAGGAGGAGACCACAAAGCTGGAAATCTGCACCCAGTTGGCTGGAAAGCTCTACATAAACCAGAAAGAGGTACAGGAAGTTGTCTGAGCAACTAGAGGAATCACTGGCTGGCTGCTACTATGGACCCTGCCTACTTGTCTGACTCCTGAGCTCTGCCTCACAGCCTGTTCTTGTTTCCTGTCCTCCTTATCCCAGACCCTGGTGTGTTCCTGGTTCCTGCTTTACTCCAGGTCCTATGCCCTATCCCTTATGCTGACTCCAGCTCTGACCTTTGGCTTGGCACCTGACTCTGTTTTCGGCTCTGACCCTGGCTCTGGTTCCAGGCTCCTGACTCTAACCATTAGGCATCACCACCCAAGCCCCAGTCCCTACACCCAGTCCTGGAGCTTCCAGCCCCCAGCACTAGTTAGGTCAGTCCCTTTTTTTCCAATTCCCTTGTGGCAGCTGGGGAATAGCTTAAGGCACAGGACTGCCCAAGCTATACCCCCATATCCTCTTTCTCCACCTGCTCCCGCCATGTCCTGGTACATCCTCTGTACCAGGGGTTCTTGAAGGGCAGGGGACAGGGCTGGCTCTGCACCTTGTCAGAGACCTCTGTACTGGGGTCATCCCCATGAGGCTGTTTTTGGGCTGCTGCGGGCCAGCATAGCTGTCACAGAGTAGTAGCAGTGCAACCATGAATTAGGTTAACCCTTTGTTCATCGGGGACCCAGTAAGTGCTCCTGCCTCTGTGTAACCTTACATTTGAATTTTCAGCCTCATGCGAATGAGTTTTGAGAACTCCAGCATCCTCTTTAATTCCTTCCTCCTTTTCCTCTGAAGAAATCAATAGAAATTTAAAATTTGAATTCAGCTCCATGACTGTTTTGTTTTTGGCCTGGAATTAGTATTTATGCGGCCAACAAATTTTAAAACAAGCATACACATGAAACACTGGAAGCAAGTTTAACTAATTCTTCCTTCAATTTTTTTTCCATGTCTTTGCCTGGAAGGCATCAGTGCTCCACTGAAATCCAAAGTGATTTTAAATTAAAAGAAACCTTCAACTTTGTATGAAAGCTTCAAGTTTTCCCAAATGAGAGTGTTTTAAATCATCTGAATAATTCAATGCATGCACCTATCAGCTACTCCACACACTGCAGGATGGAGAGTGCAGCTAAGCATTCTCTTGGCCCTTGTCTGAAGAGGTCCACTGAATCCTACATGGAGTCCCGAGAGATCCCCATTATCTCCACTCATCTCCTTGCCTTTGAGGAGCACAGATGCCACTCACCATCCTTCCACTTGTCAACAGGCAGGGACTATTTGAAACTGGTCAGTGCCACTTCATAATCTCCCCATTGCTACTGTGCAGTCATTTCGCCCTGTGCAAAGTGTGTGTAAAATGCTACCTTGTCATGACAGTAACACCACGCAGCCAGTGGTTTCCCAGCAATAGCATGCTAAGGAACACAGGGCTTGTCTACACGTTTTGAGGAATGCAAGAGGGTTACACCAGTGTAGGTGCATTAGTGTTAACCTCTAATTTAGACATGATGTACCAATGTAAAATGTGTCATGCCACAGGGCAGCTTAATCCAGTACAAAGGGGCTCGGTGGATGAGGCCACACAATCATAAACAGGGCTGCAGATTTATCACGACACTTTTTAAAATAAAAAATCATGGTGCAGTTGTGGTAAATTTAGTAAAAGCCACGGGTTTAGTAAATTTAGTAAATGTCACACACCATGATTTTTTATTTTAAAAAATCCCATAACAATTGAGGGGGCACCAACCATGCATAGTAACCTTAATCCCAGCCTGGTGGGGAGAGGAGATGGAGGTGGGGAGTGGAGAGCAAACCTTCCCCACACTCAACCTGGGCAGCGGTGGCTCCTGGGCCTGGGCCCCAGGGTTGTGAGGGAACTTGCAAGCCCTCACTTTGGGTCCCACCACACCTCCGTCATGAATGGCACTGCGACCCCACACACCTGGCCACAACGTCTGAAGCAGAAAGCTGGACCCAGCCCCACAGGATAGGAGCCACAGGAGCCATCACTGTGGGGTGAGTCACAGACACAAAAATCATCACAGATAAACAAGAAAATTATGCTACCATGATTTTTTCTTGACATAAGAAACCTGCATCCTTAATTGGAAGGCATTTCTCCTAGAAGTTAGTTGCTAGGGACACTGTGCAAAATTATGGGCCACCTCTGCAGGTAAATAGCAGGTGTAGTGGGAATTGGACCATTTTCCCTTTCTCATGGCCAGGGTCAGGGGTGGTTAAAGTGCAGCCTGCCCATGAGAAGGTGAGAACTGATTGGGATAACTTAGCCTACTAAAACAACAAGGAGTCTGGTGGCACCTTAAAGACTAACAGATTTATTTGGGCATAGTTTTCGTGGGTAAAAAACTTCACTTCTTCAGATGCCTACTAGACATTCAAGATCCTAATATGAAATCACAGTGTAGGAGCCTGATTCTCCCCTCATTTACACACTGAGGTTACTCCTGATTAACACCTTTATAAGTTAATGGATGATCAGGCCATCAGTCATTTTACTAGTATAAACTATAATACCAAATTTGTTGGGATTATAAAACTCCATTTCTTATTCAAAAGGCAAATGGCGGTGGTTATCCAGTTTCCACAAGGTAGACAAATTACAGTTAGATTGTGAGATATGGGCTCTTCCTCCCACTGGCTTCTTTCTCTCTGACCTCCAGAGATTATCTTTATGAATCACGTGTTTCATACTAAAAATGTATAGGAACAGAAAAATACCCCTGATTGGTACAGGTAGGCATTGATCATACACATTCCTGGTTGTAAATTCAGTGGATCCGTAATGATGTAGCAGTTCTATGCTGCATTTCCAAATCATACCCAGGGCCATTTCACACTTTAGCCCTTTTCTTGTCACAAATATTCTTCTTTGTCACTACCCTAGTGACCTTTCACATTACTTTGATCTCCGTTTAACTTCTGTGAGTGTTCAATCAATCAATAGCCCACTCTAAACGACAATGAGGCAATAAACTGAGGGAAAATGGTGTATATTAGAAATGATGGAGTATTCTGCCTCTAGAAACCTTACTATGCAGTTAAATCTAAAGCGAAGTGTAGAAGTTCAAACTGTGCTGAATTATGAGCATTTCCTCAAGACAAAAAATTTTGCAATGCAAGGGCATTATGGGAATTACTCTCTTCTGCTGAAGAGTTCAATAAAATGCTTTGCTCTGCCAGCACAAAGAGGCAAGAGGACTTGAGGATGGGTAATCAGGCTTAGTTAAAGCAAAGCTCCCACTCTGGGGACCTGTTTCTGGAAGCTAAGCATTCTGTAGTTTGTACTCAGCTTGTAAATTCTAAAGAAGTACCAAGAATGGATTTATGTAAGTATGGAAGCCAGTAACCATGAATGAGGCTAACGAAAAGTGATGCAGACTCTCAGAGCTGAAGGAGGTTAGGTTGCTAACCTAGGACTCAGGGGACTGGGGCTCAACTCCCTGCTCTGACATAGCCCTCTAATATGAGCATGGACAAACCACTTAGCATCTCTATTCCTCAGTTGTCCATTTGGAAATCAGGGATAGCAGTACTTTCCTACCTGATAGGCTATTGTAAGGATGAATCCATTAAAGATTGTGAGATGCTCAGATATTACAGCAGGGATCAGCAATCTTTGGCACGCGGCCCCTCAGGGAAATCCGCTGGTGGACTGGGACGGTTTGTTTACCTGCAGCGTCCGCAAGTTCAGCCGATCGCAGCTCCCACTGGCCATGGCTTGCTGTTCCAGGCCAATGGGGGCTGCAGGAAGCGGTGGCCAGCACATCCCTCAGCCGACACCGCTTCCTGCAGCCCCCATATGGCCTAGAACAGCAAACCGCGGCCAGTGGGAGCTGTGATCCGCTGAACCTGCGGATGCTGCAGGTAAACAAATTGTCCCAGCCCGCCAGCAGATTTCCCTGACGGGCCGCATGCCAAAGGTTGCCGATCCCTGCATTACAACATAGGTAGAACATATTTTACTATAACTGCACTACGATTTTAAAATCAGGGCAGCAGAATTGGGATGGCAGGGAAGGCTAGCCCCTCCACAATGGAAATACTGTGGGAGCTCTTCCCTCACGTAAACTTGCACATACTTGGAGCAGGGGGGATGAGAGTGGAGCTTGAGCACCCACTGCGGGGGCTGGGAAACAGGGAGCAGGATCTGGAGGGGCTGGAACAGGCCTGGAAGCAGGTAGGAACCCACAGGACCCTCCTCCCAGCCTGGAGCTGGCTGCCTCCTTCCCCCACTGAGTCTCAGTGCCTCCTCTCACTCTCCCTCCTATCCCTCCACCCCCATTCGCAAGGAGCTGCTGTGCCCCTCGCCCCTATTTAAAACTGTGGATTTGTTTAATGTGGCAAAACCCTTATTCTCTCGCTTTATATGTGGCTTGGATATTGCCATCATTGTGATGTGAATCTTTGCACTTCCAGCAGGCACCAAAATGTAGATGGAAGCAGGAGGATGCTGGCTGTATCCCCCTGCTCCACCCGAAATGGTGCTGCAGAATCCATTGGCCAATGGCAGCTCTCTTCGGGTCCACAGACTGCTCTTGGTCAGAAGCAGTGTCTCCGTGAGGTATTGGGATTGACTGGTGAGTGGTAGGACACCAGCCATACTGGGTAGTAGAGAATTATTAATAATTATTGGTATTACCATAGTGCCTAGGAGCCACAGTTGTGGATCAGGACCCTGCTGTGCTAGGCGCTGTACAAACACAGAACAAAAGAGCTCACAATCTAAGTATGAGGCAAAAGACAACAGCTGGAAACAGACAGACAGATGTGGGAATGTAAGGAAACCATATTGGTCATCAGGTTAGGCAGTGGTCTCAGCACAACAGCGGCCTACCTACTGACCAGCACAGAAGAGTTTTAAGGATGGATTTGAAGAATCTGTGGTTTTTCCTCATTGGCAACTACCCTTCACAATGCCAGTGAATTAATTTCTTTTGCTGGTATACCTACAGATTTTTCTGTCTTGTTTCCAGTAAAGAAGATGCCATTTAAAATTATATAGCTTTTCAACTGGGTGTCTCTTATCTCTCATTTCATTATTTTACACTGCAACTCTCCCTCAGAAAAGAGAGAATCC
Source organism: Mauremys mutica (assembly GCF_020497125.1). Lineage (NCBI taxonomy): Eukaryota > Metazoa > Chordata > Testudines > Geoemydidae > Mauremys > Mauremys mutica. The sequence continues at coordinate 40,773,848 of NC_059078.1, forward strand.
TACAATAAAATGTATTAAAACAAAAATCTGTCAGCACATGTTGTTCCTGGTCTTGGCACCCTGGATATTGGCATGGAGGAAATCAGTGGTTTGATATCGTAATATGTTGGCTAGAGCATACTTGTGCCACTGTCCTCTACTGGATAGAATAAGTATAGCTTAAAAACATGTCATAGGCTCTTTACTTTATGTTCTTCTTTAGCTCAGGTGATAGCGGTCGTGCTTTTGAATTGTACTGATTAAAAGCTAAGTCAAATCCACCGGACAGTGATGTGATATGCAGGGTTTTTTTACTCCATCATAGGTGTTCATTTCTGTTTTATCACCACAAAAGAAATCACATGTAACTGGCCACGTTCATACTTTTTCCTGAATCAGAACCAATTGAACTTGAAGTCACACAGTGTAAGGTGTATAAGCAGCCATGGCCTCTACTTCTTAAGCAAATGGCTTGCTATACTGTTTTCCCCACTCTAGCCTTTGGAATGGATCTGTCTTTCAGCCAGGGAAGAATTTAACTTTAATCTTCAAGCCATTACCCCTTTTAAGTCATCCATTGACTACCACAGGAAGAACCTACCTCCATGGAGGACTGTACACTGGTCCAGACGCCATAAGTAATGTGCTGTGGTTGTTCATGAGTATTAACATTTTGTGATTTTTCTTGAAGAGTCATAATTAGCCTATGTAAACAAAGAGTCCAGAGGGCCAAAGGAGCCTCCAGTGTGGTTTCAATCTCCTTACCCTACTATCATCAAATTCCACTATTTCAGAGACATGTTGGGGAGCACCTAGCATGCTGGAGGCCTTGCTGCCCTCAGAGTGAGCCTTTATCTATTCTCTTAGCCTGTATCGAGCGCTGTACAGTACTGGATTACAAAACTACAGGGAGTGCTACTGCAGACGTTGGGGCTGTGACTGAAGTCATTTTTATAAAAGATGCCGCAGGAGAATGAAGAAGAAAAAGCTGTAGTTTGTTTGGGCAAAGCATTACTCCACACTACTTCATTACCCACAATTTTCCAGTGGGGACATTACGTTGATTTTGAAGGTACCTTGCCAGACCCTCAGCAGAGGCAAATTAATGTAATTCCAAGCCTTCAATGGAACTACACCAATTTATACCAGCTAAGGGTCTGGCCCAGAGTGGATAACAACCTTTGTTGCCTATGAGCTCAGAGCAATCTCACATGTTTGCAAGGCAGTTTACCTCAGTCTCTTTTGGGTAATTTAGCAGACATTCAATTTGTACAAAAGCTGGTCTGCCTTTTATTGCCTAAGCATCCACATTTCTCTAATGATCTTTTCTCTCCCACTCTCTTATACTGGTGGTCGTGCAGGGCAGCTTTTCTTTCATCAAAAGGCATGGCAGGACTGAGCGGGCACAGCATGCAGTTTCTAGCACTGCCTCCAGTACTTTCCTGCAAGGCTTGTTCATGCACTGTAATTTAGGATTCAAATCCTTCAGGGTTTTGTTGTTGATGATAATTATGTTGCTTTTGCATCATATCATCATTAGTTGTCTATAGTAGTATTAAAAAGGCCCTTAAGTTCTCACTCTGCATATCTCTTCAGCAATAGCACATTTATATTTTAATGTAATGCCTTATAGTAAAAGGTGTTGAATCATACACAGACTAGTCCCAGATCAGTTCTGGGACTGATCCAGAAACCTGACTGGGTTTAGATATGTAAAGTTACAAATTAGCCACCCAAAACAAAAGCAATGGCCCCGTTTACTATATAAATACAAATTATTGAATTAGGGGATTTTTCTTTTAATTGCTCTAGGTATATAAACCAAAGGGGAAAAGGTAAGAGTTTATGTTAGGAGAAGCCAATGAGACTGCATTTTAGATACTAATATATGAAGGTAAGATATTGTTACATTCTTTCTCTGTAATATTGTGGTTTGGTGCACTGAGAAAACCACTTTAGTGCTGTTCCATGAATTAACTGTCTAATTACACATGAATAGTTCATGATTGGGGAAACAGTGTAAAGAGCTGAGTTCAGAAATATGACATGTGTCTTGATCTGTGTTTGAAAAGTGACTGTCCCACCAGGGGCATTGGAACAATTTGGGTGCTGGAAGCCACTGAACAAAACTGTAAACACCATATGTGACGGAAATCATGTATTTGGTTGTTTTTAATACTTCAAGCCAGGGAGCCCTGCCACACCCCCAGCACCCCTAGTTCCAGCACCCCTGTGGCCCACTGAAGATGTGATAGGTGGTGTGCAGGGGCATGCACAAGGGAGGGCAAGCAGGGGCAGCGCCTTTCCCCCCCAAAAAAAATCAGTAGGACCACAGAGCTCCTCCAGCTTGGGACCGCAGCAGGGAGATTGAGCTCCTCTAGCCCTGGTGCAGGGGTGTGTGTGTTTGTAGGTGTGTGCACAGAATGTGTCCCTCCAAAAGCGGTCAAATGTTTATTCCTGCACACACCCCTGGTGGTGGGTGTGTGTGAGAGAGAGAGAGGCTAGAGCTGGTTAAACAGTGTCAATTGCATAATTAATTTGAAGAACTTCACAATAATTTTCAAGTATTTGTAATCTGTTGTCCATTTTCTCCGTTTACAGACTAATTCACACATATTCCTGAATATAGGTTCACTTGGGGGCTTCTTTTTTAGGTCAGTCATTTTTCTTATTAGTTGCACCAGTTTGTGTGTATCATGCAATAATATTAAAGCCCTGATCCAGGCAAGTGTCCTGGCTCAAGACAGCATGTCAGCACATGGTTAACTTAAAGCATGTACTTAAGTTCCATTTAAAGCTATTCTTTTAGGTTACACCATATGCTAGCAGAACACATTAAAATGAATGACTCTCTCATTAGTATACAATACTTTGTTACTTCTTTGTTACTACTACTCAGAGAAAAAGGGCAGGCACCTAAGCTTCTCTCTATGGGGCTGATCCTACACCCATGGCCAGCTCCAGGCACCAGCGATAGAAGCAGATGCCTGGGGCGGCCAATAGAAAGAGGTGGCACTTCGGCGGCAGCTCAAGCGCCCCGTTTTAATCTTCGGCGGAAATTGGACAGTAAGTCCTTCACCCCGTCTCTTCCTCTTTGGCGGCAGCTCAATTGTTTTTTGTTTTTTTTTCCCCTTCGCCGCTTGGGGCGGCAAAAAAGCTGGAGCCAGCCCTGCCTAAACCCCAGTGAAATCAATGGAATTTTGCACAGGCTCAAGTCCCATGTGGGCACATATCTCCCTTTGGCACTGATTCAGGAAATCACTTAAGCATGTGCTTAAGCCCCATTGAAGTTAATAGCAAAACTCCCACTGATTTCAATAAAGGATACCAGTGATATATTAGGCCCTTTTATTGTGCTTTACCTAATATCAAGTACAACTTCAAGGAGAACAGCATCCAAAGAGTAAGCCAAGCTAACTTATTTTAACAGGATTTTTTTTAAAGCGGCTATATGTCTAAAATATTTCAGTATGACTTTCACAATGCTTTAAAATAGAATTAGACCGATAAGGGTATGTGTTCCAATACCTTTATGGGATGACTGAGGCTGTGCGATGCTCACTGGTGTCCATAAGAGTTGCACAATTCAGACCTCCATGCACATGACTTGAAAAACAGACACCTGCCCCCCCTCCCAACTATTCTTAACGAAATAAGGCCTTGATTCAACAAATATTCGTGCATGTGCTTAACTTTATTCATGAGAACATTGCCACTGACACCAGTGGGGCTACACATACTAATGAAGCTAAGTGCATAGGTGTTTGCAGGATTGAGGCCTACGTTAAAAACAAATGTGTTACCTGTAGCAGTTGTTATTGTAGTTGTTGTAACTCCCCAGGGCTGTCAAGCATCCCAAGCAGATGGCATAAGAGAAAAATATCTGCGTGCCAGCATCCACCCAGACCTGCAGGCAGAAACCAAAGGCGTTATCAAAGGGAAAGAAGGAACCATCATTGTTTGTGCTTTCAGCGTGTTTATTTTCTCATAGGTAACTACACAAGGTAACTGTAAATATCTGGCAAACTTTATTTAAATTAGAAAAAACATGGACTTGATTCTCCTTTTGATACTCACTGGTGCAAATCAGGAATAACTCAACTGAAGTCAAATGGACTTCACAAGTGTCCAACTTTGTAAGTAAGAGGATACTTTGGCTTTGTGTGGCAGATAGAGTGACCAGATAGAAAGTGTGAAAAATTGGGACAGGCGGTGGGGGTAACAGGCGCCTATATAAGAAAAAGCCCCGAATATCAGGACTGTTCCTATAAAATTGGGACATCTGGTCACCCTAGTGGCAGATCCTCAGCAAGTGCAAATCCTCCTTGCTTCATTGAAGTCAACGGATGTTTGACAACTTATATCAGCTGAGGGTCTGTCCCCTGGCCTCCTCCCTATGGGATAGCTAGGAACTTTTTAAAAAAAAATCATTCAAGATTAATAAAATACATACCCAAAATGCACAATATCATTCACAGATTCATGCACATTGAACAATGATTCAGAGGAAAAAGCAGGCAAATAATTATTATGTGTAATTTGTATTGAAGCTGCACCTGGAAACCCCAGTTATGGATTAGGACCCCACTTTGCTAGGCGCTGTACAATCAGAGAACAGACAGACAGTCCCTGCCCCAAAGGGCTCACAATCTAAGGAGCTTTAAATGGCTAGCCTGGTAATTGAGAAATTGGAGCACTTTTGAACACAGGAGGCTGTGCGTGATCCATTGGATAGGGCAAGAGTTCGGAGAGCTGGGTTTATTCCTGAATCTGTCACCTGCTTGCTATGTAACCTTGGCAAATCATGTGACTTAGGCAATTCTATGCCTCAGTTTCACCATTTGGGGATAATGAGATTTGCTTGAGATTGATGGATGAATGAAAAGTGCTATATAAGAAATAAATAATAATAATAATAATTAACTATCATTATTAGATTTTAAAAATCATTTCTATTAAAAGTGTGGCACTGATTAGAGATACCGGTAACTCATTTGCCACTTGGCCTCTCAAGAATAATGTTACTCAAGCAAGTCATTGCCATTTAATCACAAGACAACAATCTTAACTCTGATCCAAAGTGATGACTATTCTTTCACCAATAATCTCAAAATATAAACACAACCCAAAATCTTTTTTTAAAACAAAAATCATAAAAATTATGTATTCATACATACAAGCTTTGGTTGTATATGAACTTCTTTGGTTGTAGATATATACATTACTTAATACCTGATAAGAGTAATTTCTTTATTATGTGGGCAGTGTAAGATTTATCATGTTCTGAACTATCCATTTCCTTGCTTCTGAGTGCTTGGGTTTTGTAAATGATGTAGACAGGTGAGAATATTTAGCCTTAACTGATTCTTGAAATGATTTTTACTTGTTGTTTATGGAACTTTCAATCCTTCATTCATCTTTTTCTTTACATCACTATCCCCTAACTCCCCAGTGACAGCTACCCATTCCATGGGACAGAATGCTCAGGCTCAACACATGCAATAATCAGACTAGTCAGAAATGTGGATTGTGGATGGAGGGGTTTTCCCTTCATGTTTCTCTGTAAGGACAAAGTAAGCAGCCAGTTCAACTTATATTTATGGTCAGATCTTGCTGAGCACAACCTTTTCACCTTGGGGATACTCTGAGTATTCCAGATAGTAATTAGATGCAGGAATTGTTCATATTCAAGGTAAGCAAGCTTGCCAAAGGAATAATTGTTAGGACTTGGAAATCAGCAAACAACATTACCATCACTGGATGGTGAGAGAAGACATTACATATACAGGGTTAAAACTGTAGCCCTTGTGGGGCAGTATTGTTTAATCGCTACCAATATGATCTGGATTTGCTCTGGTGACCTACAAATGAAAGCCTACCTACCCTGGGCCAGTTCCTTAGCACAGCACAATTCTTGAGGGGAGTTAAAGGTGGCCTATACATTTTCCCTATTCTGGACTGTACATACATGCTGGGCGGGCTGTCATAAATGATGCAGTCTTCAAATGGCCCCCAGAGGCTGAAATGGCAGCCAGAGATCAGTGGCAGTTAAGGGAGTCCTGGTCATTTGTCACAGTTGTGGTAGAGCACTGTGGGCCCTGTTATTCTGGTTCTCTGTCAGCAGGGGATCCTCCTGTGGCCAGCTATAAGTCTAGAACAGGGGTAGGCAACCTATGGCACAGGTGCCGAAGGCGGCACATGAGCTGATTTTCAGTGCCACTCACACTGCCTGGGTCCTGGCCACCGGTCTGGGGCCCTCTGCATTTTAATTTAATTTTAAATGAAGGTTTGTAAACATTTTAAAAACCTTATTTATTTTACATACAACAATAGTTTAGTTATATATTACAGACTTATAGAAAGAGACCTTCTAAAAATGTTACAATGTATTACTGGCACGCGATACCTTAAATTAGAGTGAATAAATGAAGACTCGGCACACCACTTCTGAAAGGTTGCCGATCCCTGGTCTAGAATTTGCCAGCAGAGCTACACAAGGGAGCCACACCAGCAGATCTGGGCTCCTGTGTCCAACCCAATGAAGTACGCTGCACATTTGGGAGTAAGTGTTTTATATGACTTCAGTGAGAACTTTTAATCACAACAATTGAAGTGTTTTGCAGAGAAGGAACCTGACTAAAGCCAAGATAATATAATGTTGACTGTTATGTTTTGGGGGCTGTAAGTTCGAGGCAAGAAGGGATTCAAATTACACTCAAAGATTTCATGTATGGACCAAGCCAATCACAATAACAGAGCCAGCGCTAGGTATAAGCAGACTAAACAATTCCTTAGGGCCCCGAGTAGCTCACAGGGGCCCCCTATTGATTATTAGTATGTATTGTGTGAAGGAGGATGACAAAAATATTCCTGCTTAGGGCTCCCAATGGGCTAGCACTGCCTCTGCATAGTAATCAAAGGCAAAGAAATACATAAACATACAAGGGACATATTTATTTGACATGTGACTGCGGGAGGCTTTGGTTTCTGGAGTTGCTGGAAGTTGGAAGTGTTTGTTTAGGAACGGCATTAGGGTCACATTTGATTTGCATCAGTGGTTTAAATGGTTTCATTGCTGTCATGCTGAATAAGATACAGCTGATTACGTTTCAACGTTTCACCACTTGGTAGGGAAAAAACTGCACAGGGAAAGCCTTTTGACAGACAGGCTGTTTAATGAGATCGGAAGCTTCCAGAAAGCTGAAAGTAACATAGGTCAACTGAAAGAGAACGATTTTCTTAAGTCTAAACAAAACCCAGGAAGCTGGATCAGTAGATGTAGAATCTGACCATTACCATTTCCCCGTTTTAGTTGTTGCACAATATTGCTCAGTAAAGGGCCAAATGCAGGCCCAGCATTACACAACACTCAATGCATATTAACCCTTCCTGAGGGCTCGCATCAACACCACAGCAGCCTGACTGTTCCTGAGGAAGGCCAGCCCTGATGTGGAAGAAGGACAAATATGCATGTAATATGATGTCAGGACCACAGAGCTGCTTGGGAAGTGGAATAGGGAGAACATCCCTCTTGAGATAAAGTTAGGGCTCCAGGCTTGGTTAGAATACACAGCTCTGAGAGACGACATGCCACAAGTCAAGGCCTGGCCCTAAAATGGTGGTGGATTTCCTTTATAGCAGCTTCAGCCCTGTTTTCTAAAATGCCACAATATAGACAGTGACAGCTAACATTGAATCAACATCAAAATATTGGGGAACACTTTAAATGGGCTCTGTGAACTCTGCAGAAAGCTTGACCTGAATTCTACGGTAAAGCCCCTTGGCTGTTGCAGATCTCCAGTGTAAAATTGCAAATTCTATAGTGGCTCCAGGTAATTTTTTTTTTAATGAGCTTTTTATTTACTTAAATATTAAATTGAATAACATAATCAATGCAGTTTCCCTTCACTTATACAATTTGAGATTAAATTTAATTTAATTTATGCTGTGCATAAATCTGCTATGTTCAATGTGCTGCAGAATAGGGCACTGAAAATGCATAACTGCATTGTAGACCTAGCCGATGGGGAAATGGGAGGCTTAGTAATGAACCCAGGGCTTCTGACACCTAGGAATATGAGATAGGTAGGCTGGAGTTGTGGGCTAAGGCTCAGACCAACAGTGAAAGATTTAACAATGTCAGCACTGAAAATTGCCATAACTAGGTTTTAGAGCCAACAGCTTTTGAAATGAATGGGCACTCCCAGAGCAGACTCAGGAAGGCAACACCACATCAGTTCACACTTGGGTCAAATTTTAAGGTTATCTCTGTAACTGTAAAGTTAAAAACCTTTATTATTTTACATACAAGTGATGCAAGGGATGGATTCGGTGTGAGATTCGGCAGTAACAAAATCACAGAACACACAAGGCCTTGTCTAGAAGGAACTGATGAAGATTTCTTAACAATTAGCATGTAATTGGATACAAGTCTGTTATTAAAAAATCTGCTCAATTGGTTTTATCAACTGGCTAACAGATACCCTCACTGCATTCTTAACCCTCAGGAAACATGCTTTATTCTAAATACACCACTTCCTCGATATAACGCCACCCAATATAACACGAATTTGGATATAACGCGGTAAAGCAGTGCTCTGGAGGGGTGGGGCTGCGCACTCCGGTGGATCAAAGCAAGTTCAATATAACACGGTTTCACCTATAACACGGTAAGATTTTTTGGCTCCCAAGGAGAGCGTTATATCGAGGTAGAGGTGTACTGGTAATATCAGTACTTCGAAGAATGTATTGTAGCACCTACAGTAATGTGAAAACAATGTATAATAATGTAAATAAATAATGAAGACCCTAAAAAACTATTAAATGCATGAACAAATTCCAACATCCTGCACTTTATACCATTAACCATTCAATAGCTGTATCACATGCCACGAACAGTAGCAGTCATTACAAAGTCAACATTTACCTACAGTTACCATGTAATTGTAACCCAGTATTTTTCCCTTCATTGAGAATAGCAAATACTGCAGCATCTCAGAGATCACGGTGTGATAACTGTAAGAAAATATTAACAATCTGATGGCAAGCATGAGACATGGCTAATAAAGGCCCATGGCTTTCGTTAGCTGTAGCCTAATCTATTCCGGTAGTCCTGTTAGTCTCTTCAATATCACCCAAGCACATCTGGATTGTCCCTTTATTCCCAAATTGCTTTTCTGAACTTCACTGAAACTTCCCCAAATCTCTCAGAAGCTTCTTGGTAATTTCTGAAATGTTTCTCAATCCTCTAAGGTAAAAATATTCCTCAGATTTTCCCATTCTCTTTATCAACTGACTCAAATCTCCTTCTCCTCATCTTTGATACCTTACCAGCCCACTGGCTGCTTCCTTGTGTAATTCTAGCTCTTCACAACATTCCAACAGCTTTCTTGGCTTCTTCCATGTCTCTGCCATTCTTGGTGGCCTTTGAGCCTTTTCTCAGTCTTCTCCAGAACTCTTGGGGTTGTGTCTTCACAGCACATAACAGATTCATAGATTCTAAGGCCAGAAGGGGATCACTGTGATAATCTAGTCTAGTCTCTTGAATAACATAGGCCACAGAACTCCCCAAAACTAATTTCTAGAACAGATCTTTTAGAAAAACATCCACTTTTGATTTTAAAATTATCAGTGATGGAAAATCCACTATGACCCTTCATAAATTATTCCAATAGTTAATTACGCTCACTGTTAAAAAATATTTTCAGTCTGAATTTGTCTAGCTTCAACTTCTAGTCATTGATCATGTTCTACCTTTCTCTGCTAGACTGAAGAGCCCAATATTAAATACTCATTCTACATGTAGGTACTTACAGACTGTAATCAAGTCACCTCTTAACTTTCTCTTTGTTAAACTAAATAGATTGCGCTCCTTAGGTCGGTCACTATGAGGCATGCTCTGTGATTGTGGACACCAGAACTAGACACAGTACTCCAGCAACAGTTGCACCTGTGCCAAATAAAGATGTCAAATAACCTTTTTACTCTTACTCAAGACACTCTCCTGTTTATGCATACAAAGATTGCATTACCCTCTTTGGCCACAGCACTGCACAGGAAAGTCATGCTCAGCTGATTATCCACCGCAACCCCCAAATCTTTTACTGCTTCCCAGAATAGAGACCTACACTGTGCTAGTATGGCCTACACATTCTTTGTTTATAGATGTATACATTTACATCTAGCCATATTAAAATGCATATTGTCTGCTTGCACCCAGCTTACCACTCTCCCCAGTTTTTGGCAGCCTGGTATTTTGTCTGCAAACTTTATCAGTGATGATTTTCTTCCAAGTCCTTAATATAAATGTTAAATAGCATAGGGCCAAGAATCAATCCTTGTGGAACTCCCCTAGAAACACTCCCTTTTGATGATTCCCTGTTTACAATTATGTTTTGAGACCTATCAGTTAGCCAGCTTTTAATCCACTTAACGTGTGCCATGTTAATTTTATATCATTCTATTATTCTAATCAAAGCGTGCAGTACCTAGTCAAATATCTCCCAGAAGTCTAAGTATATTTCACTGACACTATTACCTTTTATCAACCAAACTTGTAATCTCATCAAAAAAAGATATTCAGTTTAATTTGACAGCATCTATTTTCCACAAACCCACTCTGATAGTCATTAATTATATTAACCTCCTTTAATTCTTTATTAATCAAGTCCCCCATCAGCCACTCCATTATCTCACCCAGGATCAATGTCAGCCTGACAGGCCTATAATTACCCAGGTCATCCTATTTACTCTTTAAATTTTGGCAGAGTTAATTCTAGTTATAACTTGAGTGTTACCCCTAATTCGACTCTCCACTATACAGACAAATCTTTAGCTCAGGTTAAGTGGTTCTTTAAGCTTGAGCTAGCTAGCCCATTGGAGGGTATGAGATGAGAGGATATTGAAGCTCCAATGATGCTGATGCTCCAGCTAGCAACTTAGGGTATGTCTACACTACCAGAGTAGTTCGATTTAACTTAACTCGAATTTGTGGAATCGACCTTACAAAGTCCAACGTGTGTATCCACACTAAGGACAGTAATTCGACTTTGTGAGTCCACACTAATGGGGCAAGCGTCGACATTGGAAGCGGTGCACTGTGGGCAGCTATCCCACAGTTCCCGCAGTCCTCGCTGCCCATTGGAATTCTGGGGCGAGCCCCCAGTGCCTGCTGGGGGAAAGAAATGTGTCGAGGGTGGTTTTGGGTAACTGTCATCATTCAACCGTCACTCCCGCCCTCCCTCCCTGAAAGCACCGGCGGGAAATCTGTTCGCGCACTTTTCTGGTCAGTGACAGTGCGGACGCCACAGCACTGCGAGCATGGAGCCCACTGCGATCATCGCTGCACTTATGGCCGTTTTCAACTCCTCGCACCTTATCGTCCACCTCTTCCACAGTCAGATGCTGAGAAATCGGGCGAGGAGGCTCCAGCAGCGCGGTGAGGACATGAAGTGTGAGAGTGGCACAGACCTCTCACAAAGCACGGGACCCCGCGCCGTGGACATCATGGTGGCAATGGGTCATGTTCATGCTGTGGGACGGCGATTCTGGGCCCGGGAAACAAGCACGGACTGGTGGGACCGCATAGTGCTGCAGGTCTGGGATGAATCACAGTGGCTGCGAAACTTTAGGATGCGTAAGGGAACTTTCCTTGAACTGTGTGAGTTGCTGTCCCCTGCCCTGAAGCGCAAGGACACCCGGATGCAAGCAGCCCTGACTGTGCAGAAGCGAGTGGCCATAGCCCTCTGGAAATTTGCAACACCAGACAGCTACCGGTCAGTAGCGAACCACTTTGGCGTGGGCAAATCTACCGTGGGGGTTGCTGTGATGCAAGTAGCCCACGCAATCGTTGAGCTACTGCTCTCAAAGGTAGTGACCCTGGGAAACGTCCAGGTCGTCATAGATGGCTTCACCGCGATGGGATTCCCAAACTGCGGTGGGGCTATAGATGGAACTCACATCCCTATCCTGGGACCGGACCACCAGGCCAGCCAGTATATTAACAAAAAGGGCTACTTTTCAATGGTGCTGCAAGCACTGGTGGACCATAGGGGACGCTTTACCAACATCAACGTCGGGTGGCCAGGCAAGTTTCATGACGCGCGTGTTTTCAGGAACTCTAGTCTGTTTAGACGCCTGCAGGAAGGTAGTTTCTTCCCAGAACACAAAATAACTGTTGGGGATGTGCAGATGCCTATAGTGATCCTCGGGGACCCAGCCAACCCGCTAATGCCCTGGCTCATGAAGCCCTATACAGGCGCCCTGGACAGTGACAAGGAACTCTTCAACTACCGGCTGAGCAAGTGCAGAATGGTGGTGGAGTGTGCTTTCGGGCGTCTCAAGGGGAGATGGAGGAGCTTACTGACTCGCTCGGATCTCAGCAAAACCAATATCCCCATTGTTATTGCAGCTTGCTGTGTGCTCCACAATCTCTGTGAGAGCAAGGGGGAGACCTTTATGGCGGGATGGGAGGTTGAGGCAAATCGCCTGGCTGCTGATTACGCTCAGCCAGACAGCCGTGCGATTAGAGGAGCCCAGTGGGAAGCGCTGTGCATCCAGGAGGCTTTGAAAGCTAGGTTCCTCAGCAAGCAGCGTGACCTGTGACTGTTCTGTTTCTTTACAGAGAAGCTGAACCTGCCCCTGTTTCTTTACCCAGTTACTGTTGACTATCCTCTGCAGTTACATACCCCGTTCACCCCGTTCCCACACATGTTTAAAAATAAAATATATGGAACATTGTTAATTAACAACGTTTTCTCTATTAATGACTTTGCGTTAAAGGGTTGAAACTGGGACGCAGACTGTGCTGGGTAGGGTGTGTAGTGATGTAAAGACCGCTTCTAAACTCGAGGAATGACAGGCTCCTGCTCCTAGAGCGGTCTGCAGTGCCGGACTGGTTGTTTCAACGGAGCCTGCCATCCCTCCTTTTCGGGACTCTGTGTGCGGGGGCTATGTGACCTTGTGGCGGGGGAGGACGGTTACAGATTCCCCTGCTGCGTGGCTCTGTGGTCCAGGACAAGGACTGCTGCATAAGATCTGTAATCGCCCTCCCCCGCCACAAAGTCACGTACCCCCCACCCACACAGAACATGAAAACCACCTCCCAGACCGACCAGGGTGCCTACTGACTGCACTGTGTGTGTGACCTGCTGCTGATCCTGCCCCCGTGTCTGCACCCTGGTAAAGGTGACTGTCCTATGCAATTACCAACCCCCTTCCCCCCCCCAAACACAGTCTTCTGTACAAGAACATGACGGAAACAGTAATTAACAGCAAAGTATTTTTAATAATCAACTAGACAGGGGATGAAACTGGGATTGGGACTTGGGTGAGTCAGGAAGGGAAGGACTTCTCAAAATTTAGGGAATGGGAGCTTTTGGGTAATTGAGCACTCTGCAGGGGTGGAGTGACAGTTTTCACGGCCCCTGGCGCCCCTCCTTCTTGTTACTTTGGGTGAGGGGGGTATGGGACTTTGTGGCGGGGGAGGGCGGTTGCAGATACACTGCAGGGGGGCTCTGTCCTCCTGCCTGCGGTCCTGCAGAACATCCACAAGGTGCCGGAGCGTGTCCGTTTGCTCCCTCATTAGTCCAAGCAGCGTTTGAGTCGCCTGCTGGTCCTCTTGATGCCACCTGTCCTCCCGTTCGCTGTGTGAGCGCTGGTACTGAGAGAGGTTCTCCCTCCACTGGCTCTGCTGGGCCGCCTCGGCTCAGGAGCAGCCCATAAGTTCAGCGAACATTTCGTCCCATGTCCTTTTCTTTCGCCGCCTAATCTGCGCCAGCCTCTGTGAGGGGGATGCTGGGGTAGGTCAGGAGACAGTCGCAGCTGTGTGATGGGAAAAAGGGAGTGAATTCCTTACAAAGATACATTTTTGCGAACAATGAACATAGTCTAGTCTGTCTCTGTGAACAAGACCATGCACAGCACCTATCTCATGCGCACTCAGGACAAGTTCGAATTTTCGGCCTTCGCATTCATTGCCTGGGGACTTGCACTGGAGATCAGACAAGCGGGGCAGGACAGCAGAATCCGTGGAGCAGGCAGGCATGGTAAGCCGTAGACTTTTGGCTGCTTAAAACTTAATGTATAGCAGTGCCCTCCTGCTGCAGGCAATCCGGAAAGCATGAACTCTGCCCCTGTTCCACCCCCTCGCGGCTGTCCCCGGGAAAGATCCCTGTATGCTGCCCCTCTGCAGCCTCCACCATGTGGCTGTAAACTGAGGCTTATTGTTATGCAAAGGAAGAGTGAAGCATTCCCAATACTAACATTACCCTACATACCCTAATTCAATGCAGGAGTCACCGAGCGAGATCACCCTGAGGAGGATCACTGACAGCGATAGAGAGCGCATGCTGCGTGAAAGCCAGCACAAACCAGGGGCCTATGCAGCCGTGCTCGTGGAGGCAATGCTCCCAGAGTACCTGATGATAGCCTGGTGCGGAAAAGTGTCCTACCACGGAGCACCCGATAAGGCAGCTCTCCCCAGGAACCTCATGCGTAGGCTTTTCGATTACCTCCAGGAGAGCGTCGTGGAGATCTCCCAAGAGGATTTCTGTTCTATCCCCATATATATTGACCTTCTTTTCACATAGTTCAGATTCCTGTCCCATTAAAAATAAATGTTTACATGTTTAAAGCACTTACCAACTGATCCTTGCCCTGATTCAGGGTCCGGGTTAACGGCCGGGGAGGGTTGGTAGGGGATCTCCGTGAGGGTGATGAAGAGATCCTGGCTGTCGGGGAAATCAGCGTTGTAAGTGCTGTTGACTGTCTCGTCCTCATCTCCTTCCTCATCTTCCCCGTCTGCGAACATCGCCAAGGAACCGGCCGTCGACACTATCCCATCGTCAGAGTCCACGCACACTGGTGGGGCAGTGGTGGCAGACCCACCAAGAATGGCATGCAGTGCCTCGTAGAAGCGGCATGTCTGGGGCTGGGATCCGGAGCGTCCGTTTGCCGCTTTGATTTTTTGGTAGCCTTGTCTCAGGTCCTTGATTTTCACGCGGCACTGCGTTGTATCCTGGCTGTATCATCTGTCTGCCATGGCTTTGGAGACCTTCTCGTAGGTCTTTGCATTCCGTTTTTTGGAGCGCAGCTCCGAAAGCACAGACTCATTGCCCCACACAGCGATCAGATCCAAGACTTCCCGGTCAGTCCATGCTGGGGCCCTCTTTCTATTCTGAGATTGCATGGACTCCTCTGCTGGAGTGCTCTGCATCGCTGCCAGTGCTGCTGAGCTCGCCACGATGTCCAAACAGGAAATGAGATTCAAACTGGCCAGACAGGAAAAGGAATTCAAATTTTCCCGAGGCTTTTCCTGCGTGGCTGGTCAGAGCATCCGAGCTCGGACTGCTGTCTAGAGCGTCAATGGAGTGGTGCACTGTGGGATAGCTCCCGGAGCTATTAGCGTCAAATTCCATCCACACCTAGCCTAATTCGACATGGCCATGTCGAATTTAGTGCTACTCCCCTCGTCGGGGAGGAGTACAGAAATCGAACTAAAGAGACCTCTATGTCGAACTAAATAGCTTCGTTGTGTGGACGGGTGCAGGGTTAATTCGAATTAACGCTGCTAAATTCGACATAAACTCCTAGTGTAGACCAGGCCTTAGTGGAGAAGCAAGTGCTCGAGTTACCACAACTCAGCAGCAGCTAAATCAATCACTCTGTGTATCTTCAGTGTTGTTTTGAAGTGTGGTCCTTTTCACTGGAGTCTGGAGAGGTAGGGTCATAAGCTGAAATTGTATCCAAAGGCTTGTCTTCACTGCAACAATTAGCTCATGTTAGTACAGTTAAATTACTGGCCTCAAGTGAAAGGGACCACACTTCAAAACAACACTGAAGATACACAGAGTGATTGGCTTAGATGCTGCTGAGTTGTGCTAACTCAAGCTCTTGCTTCTCCACTAAGTTGCTAGCTGGAACATCAGCATCGTTGGAGCTTCAATATCCCATCACTCCCTACCCTCCAATGGGCTAGCTAGCTCAAGCTTAAAGAACCACTTAACTTGAGTTAAAGATTTGTCTGTGTAGTGGAGAGTCGAATTGAAGGTATCTTCCACTCTGTAAAGTGTTACCCCTAAGTGTAGAAGTTCCATGGCATATAATGGAGGTGCTGGTCATGGCTGTGTTGAGTTTTGCATATATGTATTGTGTAAATACTGAGAGTTTACAAGTTCGGAAGGCAGCATACATACAAAACTGCACTTGCTGAAGCTGTTGCTTTCACTTTACCATCATTCACAGCACAGAGAGAGCATGCTCAGTGATATTGTAACATATAATTACATATAATTAGTCGTGTACTTACAAAACTTAACATACATGTGTGTGGGTCAGAGTGAAGGTTGTTTATGAAATGTGCAAGAAGAATGTTTACTTGTTTTTGACCAAATGTACAGACTTCAAGGGTAATGAATTATTGATTTAATTACCTTACATAGGCCTTTCCTTCTTATTAATCCCTAGGGTTTGTTTGATTTTTTTATTGTAATGTTTGTGTTACAGTTTACATAAGGGTTATATTAATCACTGGAGTGACCTTAATGAAAAGTTAACACGACTTTTTGTGTGGAAATTTCTTATTTCTACACACATGCGCACATGCATGTATGTGCATGCGCACGTGCACACACACACAAAGCAGGGGATTTAAAATGAAAAGGTATTAAATAGCTGAGCTCTGTTGGAGTGTGGGAGGGCCTTGAAAAGTTTTAATCTCCTCTTTCTTACTGTTTTTGAATTTGGAAGAGTTGTGAGCCCTTTCCCCACATCAGAGCAAAATTTCCTCTCTCCTCCATGATTTCAGAAAACTGCAAGGGAGCAGTAGTAGAAAACAGTCCCCTCTCTTCTGACCTCCACAGGAGAAGAGACTTTCTGGTCTCTCACTTCTTCAAAGTTTTAGACATCAAAGTGTTGTCTTCTAAAGTTCTAAATGTTCTGCGGAAGATTTTAACCATCAACCTATGGTTTGACTTCCGTGATATCAGTAGAAACAGTTAAGACAAATAATGGGCCTAACTAGTTTATTTTTTACTTCTTGAATGTTCTAACTAGTCTACCATATAAAGCTGATGTAAGGAGCATGTCTTAGTCCCTGATTCAGCAAGGTATTTAAGCATGTTTGTAACTTTAGATACTTGAGTAATCTCATTGATTTCATGTGCTTAAAGTTACATATGTGCTTAAGTAACTTACAGAATCAGGGCCACAACATGGAGATTGGAACGTTTTGAGTTTCTGCATTGTGCAGGAGAAGGATCTGAAAAAAATATTAGGAGGATCGAATTTCCAAAAGTGGTCCTTTTTTCTTTTGGATTTTCTCACTTTGCAAAGTATAGTTAGAAAGTTTAGCACCTTCCACGTGATACAAAGAAAAATCATCATTACATTTCAAATTACATTAGAGCAGCATGATAATTTGCAGAGTACGAGCTGACATGGGAGCGGCACTTTAACATCCATGAATTGTCTTTATTTCATACATTATTAGAACACAGTCAAAATACTGTAACTATTTTACCATAAAACAACATTTCTATATTTTCAAGGTCGCTTTGTTTGTCTTACTTGATCTTTCCCATATTATAAAGATGACAGCCTGAGCTATAAGGAACTATAAAAATTTAAGGCCCTGGTCTTGCATGTGTCCTATTGAAGTCATTAGTATTGCTCCCTTTCTTAACATTAAGCACAACATGAATGTTTGCAGGATCAGAGCCTAAATATGTACCCAAAAATACATATTTGAGAAAGAAGCACATTTTTTTCATCCTTAACAAAGGGACTGAAAACTCACTTAAAATGCAATGCTCAAAGCATCCGTAACTATGGAGCCATTAACAATGACTCCATAATAAGGTACTTAGTCTTTGAATATGGAAGAACTCACAACCATTTCTAGTTAAACACAGAACTGGCTCTATACAACATAATGTTCCAAATGCTAAAAGTCATTTATTATCCATCTTCTTATCAGAGAATGAGTAATCTTTTTATAGTTTTCTTTTAATATAAATGATATGTTATTCTGATGAGTCTTTGTATTATTTACATTTTAAAGAGTACTTTTCCTTTGACTAAAAATTCTGAATAATAAAAAAAAGTCTTTACTGTCAGAGTATGAGAAAGAAAAGTTCAAGGTGAAGGAACAAAGCAGCCACAGATTACTGGAATAGTAAGAGCGCCTGAATGAAACGACGTATTGTAAAAGGAGTGTTACAATTCTGCTGGAGCACAGCCAGTTTCAGTTCCATACACCTTAGCTTTCATGCTTCGCTAACTCATACAACATGGGGAGAGATTGGAAAGATGTGAAAAATTCCTTTCGATTGTAGAACTGTGTGAGATTTCAAGCTCTAGAATTATTAAGTCATTTCTCAAAGCTGAGTGCTTCGCAGTAATAAGCATGGGGGCAGTGGTTTAATTCACTGGTGTTGTCAGGATCTATTGTAACCTTGCTAATCCACATCGGTATCAAAAGTATTGTATGTGATATAAACAAAGGAGAGGTAGTGCGGTTAAATAGCGAGCACAGGAGGCAGCAATAATGTGATCTAAATGGCAGATAAAGGTCTGATAGGTAGGAAAAAGGATTTGGTACAGGGAAGGAGGATAACGTACCTGAGTCAAAAAGACAGAATCATGGACGATGGAAAAGGAAGGAGGAGAAAGAGAATTACATAGTCCTGCCCCTGTGCTTTTAGGGGAGAAAACAAACTATCCTGCTCCCAAAAAAATCCCAAAACAAATACAAGGGCCCAGAGAGCACAGAGACAGCATTATGGAAGTGGAGAGAGAAAACGTGGCGAGTGAGAGCCAAGGCCCAAAATGCTATCAGTAGAAGCTGGAACCTCAGATTAACTAACTTGCACGTCTTTATGGCAATTTAGGTTTTGGACGTGGCTAATACCCACCAGGTGGAAGCAAAGAGCCCACAAGCCTTTTGAAAAGGGTGTCACAGTCACCTCAAAGGGGGCAGGAGGGAGATGGGACCTCCTTCTCCAATCAGAGGAGTGGAACCAAAGTAGTAGGAAGTGTATATTGCACCTGTTCAAAACAATGTTGAGATACTGCCCTAGACGCGTTTCCCTCCCCCCCTCACTACCTCCACCCAGTATTCTGAGTCAGTCTGAGACGGGCCATGGGCATGGGAGCCTGCAAACAACCCCAGTGCCCTTCTGCCCTCAGTCAGAATAGAGTCCTCAGTGGATTTGCATAGATACTAGTCTCTTCTTTAGAAGTCCTGAAATATGTGTTTGGGAAACACATGATGAACTTTCTGCGGTTTCCTATATCTTTGGGAAACCGCTGAAGTCTCCAGCTCTTCCCATCCTTTAATTGAAGCCAGTTTGGGTATATTCTATGCTATCCATTGGGGATGCAGCCAAAGCCTGCTGCTGCTTTCACTGCCATTTACCAGGTAGTATGTTTGACAAAATGGGAACTGAAGCTGAAAACCAAGGTGACCTTGCTGTTGTAACTCTGCAGAAAAACACCTGGTGCTCAGGCAGTCTGAACACCTGTAATTCAGCGAAGAGTCTGACAGAGAAGAAGAAATTACTGTGATGTTTTTGGGCTAAGTTTCAAGGTTTATTTTACACATATTCATACATGCATAAATATACACACACTGTGGGTACGTCAGCTCTGCAATCACTGGGTGGGATTGCAGCTTGTGTGGACACACCTGAGCTAGCTTTAATCTAGCTAGAATGGATACTGAGCAGTGGAGCACCTGGAACTCTAGGTACTTACTCAGGCAGTTAGCTTGTGTTGAAGCCCGCGCTGCTGTGGCTTCACTGCTCTGGTACCCAAGTGAGCGAGGCTAAAGCTAGCTCAGGTATGTCTATATCACCCAGTGGTGGCTGGATCTCTGAGTAATTCACCAACATAATTGTTTTTTACTACTCTTCTTTCATGCTCTTTTTTCCCTGCCATATTATATAATTAGTTTCCAACAGTCAGCTCTTTTGCACTCTAGTACCATGGGTTGACCTCCACTAGACAAAAGCCATCCTGGCTGGTTTGTTTATAAGACCAGCTTTTCCAAGTCTCAGAGTTAGAACACAAGAAGTGAAAGCCTGAAGATAAATGGCAGTATTCTTGTTTAGCCCAACAGGTTCAAGAAAATTAACAAGCACGCTAGCAACAAAAGACTGTAATGCACAATGTAAGGTAACAAGCAGATATGCTGATCTTTCTTGGAGACTTTTTAAAAATTTCCCCTTATCTTTATATCATTTATCACCACCTTTATAGACTGAGATTTTGTCTACATTTTCATCATCGTGATGGAAGGCAGATGGATAAAATATAAAATAATCATTAGTGCACAGTCAAGCATGCTAATGCAGATTTAATTCAAATTCAAGCAATTTTGATGGACTCATTCATGGAGAATATTTGTCCAAATTACAAAGCTACCCCCACAGATTGGCAAAACATGGCATAATTAGCAGTCTCTTCTCAAGGGACACCCAGGATCAGAAGTGGAGGGGTGTTCTAGGGCCAGATTGAAGTGTATTGGAATTGCTGGTTGTAAACTCCACCATTACCATGGTGTGTGTTGGATGTTTATACAGACACTTGCTGCACTAGCTCACATTTCACCCAACAGTCTCATGCTTTCAAAAGCAGAGTCCTGGTGGTCATGACCAGAGAAAAAGTGGAAGTAATTAAAAAATTAACCTGGCTACATTTCCATCTTCAGACCTGATCCAAGCTGAGTTTCAGGTACTTTGGGATTTTATTTGCATAGGTCTCATGAAAATACAGTGCTGCTATCAACGGAAATCCTATTTGCCAGTCTGAACATGAAAACGAAACCAGTTTTTATTTCTTCTTCATTCTTCTTCTTTGTACCTGGGATATCTCCAGTGAAATCAACTGACATTCTACCTTCAGTTACAGCCAAGCAATCCACTGAAATTATTTGAAATTCTGCCCTCAGCCGTACCTATGCAACCACATTAAATTAAAATTCATTTTAACTGAAAGCACTGTTCTGCTCTCAAAAATAACTATTTAAAAGTAGGGCCTTATTTCTCAGCAGAGGCACTCCCTATGCATATTCTGAGTAATTGCTGCTTACATACTTCCTGAGTACGTAAGTTTGTTGAGTATTTCTGAAGAAAAAACACAGCTACAGAGGAGCAAGCTTTATCCTTTTCAGGTTAATGCCTCATTGACACAATTGTTGCGATAGCAGAATCTTTTCTGTTGGTTAGACATGAGCTAGAAAGAGCAAAGGCTGACTTTCAGATTCCAGGATGAGTTTCCAGGGTGGCAGCTATGGGGAGACCCTCCTACCCCAATCTTTCTACCAGTAAACTAAGTAGATTTTATTTGGAAGACATTGGAAGACAAAATTAGCCCATGATGCAATTTTTCATATCACTTTTCAGAGTACAATGGTACTTTAATTAAAGGCTCCTATCCAAAATTCTAGGAACTTACACATACTTCATAATAAAACACCACTGCACAAGTAAACCCCCAGCCTACTACAACAACAAAAATCTTCTGCTTCGATCCACTCATGCCCCATTGAACGGACCACTTTAAGGCAAGCCTGGGAACCAGGCCTTGCAATGTGCTCCAAGGTCATCAAATCAAGGTTCTGTTGGGCCTATGGTGGAAGTGTGGTGCATGTGGTGTAAATCAAAGGCCCTTCACGGAAACTGTCCTGCCACCACGAACCCCCCTCTGCAGGTCTATCAGCTCAAAGCACTTCAGCACCATGCAAGAGAGTTTAGCAAGGACCCAAATGACTTTATAGGTGGAAAGTAACACTTTAAGCTTCACCCAGAAGCTGGGGATGGAATTAACACTGGGCCCTCAGTAGCAGCCATGCAATCGCAGTCAAATCAATGGAATTGTGAAGGAGTAGCTCAGGGCGAAGTTTGGCTCATCAACTTCAAATAGAGTAATGAAATTATCAGATCCAAATGCGTTTCCACCAACCATGTTTCCAAACATAAATAAACTCATTCAATCCCCCCATCAAAACAATTCATGGCTTTTTAAACACATATATTGTCTTGTTACCCTTTTAACTTGCCAGGAGGACTCATTAAATTGGAAAATAAAACAAGACAAAATATGAACTGTGTATTGTGGATAAACGGCAGGAAAAGTGCTGAGTTTTGGATACAGGACTGAGTTTACTTCCTAAGTTTACTACCCAGAGGTTTTTAACAACACAGCTTCTGTAAGCAGAGCCTTCATTAGAGAGCAAAACAGAACTTAAATGGCCAGGCATAAAATGGCTGAATTAAGCTCTTTCTTTTCTCCCTCTTTAATGGGAGCGATTGTCAAAAGATTAAAAGTAGGTTAGGAGAATAATAAAACAGCTATGTTTCTAGTGTCTACCTGACAACAGCTTTTATACAAGTGAATAATTACATGAAAATCACTTCCTTTCCACCTCTCTTTGGGATTTCTGTGGGTTGCTAGGCAGTCACTCTCCTACCTTCTGCTAATGTTACTTGCAGACGCTGATGAATACAGTATATTCATTCTGAGAAAGGGGAGCTGAGGGGGAGAAAGACCTAAATACTCAAGGTTTTGTTTATTCATTGCTGCCTTCAGAGGCCAACACTATAGTTCAGATTACTTTACACATATTTAAATGCTAATTTGCCTAGGCATGATTGGTGGCAAAGTATCTCCCCTTAAATGGAGCAGACTCTTTTTTTGGTATAGAAGTCATCGTGGTAGTATGTTTTTGTGGTGCCAACCAGTGTTGAAAGTCAGCTGCTGGAGCTCAGAACACCAAAGTTATTTCTGGAACTAACAGGAAGGACTCTTTCATTTACTCTGACTGCCTCTCATGACCAAGGCCCGGGGCACCTGGAGAAATTACCACCCATCGTGAAATGTATCGAGATTTCTACTGGAACTACCCAGGTCAAGTATCAGTGGGCCTTGGCATAATTCCAAAGCTGCCCCCATCAAAATGCTATCCTACTGGTCAGCCTGTAAAAATAGGCTGCATAAGGGTTTACGGGACAGCTTCATTAAAAAAATATAATCTAAAATCACCTTTCTTGTCATGATACTCATTGGGATCACTAGGGTTAGAGAGATTTCATTTTGGACTGATAGTGTGGCTGTTTAAGGGGTTGTAAACCAAGAGTGGACACACTGATCTCAAGAGCGCTGGCTCTGCAGACTTTGAAATTGCAGGTTTTATTTGATTATGGGCCTGCTGGTTGGCATCCTCCACTTCTAGTTATCTCATCAGGACACAACAGGAGCCGGCAGAAAACCTCTAGGTTTTGAATTCTATAATCAGATCAAACATACCCTGAGCACAAGATTAAAGTTTGCAGAACTCGCATCCCCAGTTAAAAGATCCTCCAATGATCTGAAGGTTTAATTTAGGGCATCCTCTAGTTGTAGCCAATGATTTTAGTTTATTGTTCATTTATTGTGAGGTTATGATTAAGTAATATGTTATGTTATATGTAATCATTGTATGCTAAATAGAGTTAAGTTGTAGGATTACAGACAGAGCCATCCCTTGGGTACGGCGAATTGGGGCGACCGCTCTGGGCCCCGCGCTTTGGAGAGCCCTGCGGGCCAGTGCAATTGGTTGTCGCGGTTGGTCCCGGAAGTGACAGGTTGGTCTTGGAAGTGATGGATTCGCCCCAAACCCCGCACCTCCCTAGGGACAGCCCTGATTATAGAAGTATAAGATTGATCAGTATGGAGAAGGAATAATCATGTATTAGGTATCTAAGTAGGGTTGAAATGCAAGGCCTGTAGGGTGAGACCTGCAAGATTTTAGCTTAGCTATTTTAGGCCTTGGAGCTAAGAAATGCTGACCTAAGTTAGTGACAGACGAATACCCGATGCCCTAAGATTATGGGAAAAGAGGTACCAAGGGGTAATATTGCAAAAAATTAGCCAGAAAATTAATTTTAAATCATAAAAATGCTGTAAAGGCACATCTGTTTCTAACATGTGCCTTAACCACATGATACAGGCTGTGCATCAATGCTAATGAAAATAAAGAGAGCCTACACAACCTATAGAAATCAGGGTCCCTTAAGTTTCTAGGGGACATCAGACCAAGAAGGCAAAAAGAGGGTTGATACTTTTATGGACATGCGCAGAATGTAGGTATAGACAGAATCACATTATAAAAAGAAGGTGGCCAGAGCGGGAAAATTGAGCTCTGTATGGGAAACTCTGGCAGGAACCATCCCTATACTGATGTTCAATCCATGAGAGACTCATCAGACCCTAACACTATTGTTAAGGATGTGAGTATAACTGTATTTACAACTTGTGCATAGGTCTTTATAGAATGTCTATATGCTTGGGTAATCATAACTTTAATTGTAACTTTAATAAAACTTGTAAAATAGACTACACTTTGTACTTGTGAATGTATGTGTGGTCACTACCCTTGGTCTGTGTATGTTCCTAGAGACTCTGAATCTAAAGCAAGTAGCAGAGGTGACTTTCATTCTGTTAAACTTGAAACTGTAGCAGCCAAAGCCAAATCCACGGGGTGTAATACCACATTACAAAATACACTTTAAATAAAATAAAAGGCTACACAGTCCTGCATATAAGTAGGTATTTTGCAACGGACCATGCTGTTGCCAGTTTCTTGTACTGCTAGCCCCACACAGGACTACCCCCACATTCATCCAGTTACTCAACTGCACAACTCCTGCAGAACTCAACACCACTAAAAAAAAACCCTCCCTTCATCTGTGTAATTTCTTAAAGTTAGTGACGGGCGAATTGGCTATTTAAGTTAGATTATTCTGAATTAACTTTCACCCATGCTTTGAAGCATATAAAATTAAAACATTTTTAGAGCTGCAGGGAAGTTCATTTATCTACCCCCAATCTCCCACCTACTGGGACATTGAAAAGCCCAGAGGTTTGGGGATCCATCCCAAGGTCCGTTCACCAACTCCTGTTGTAGAGCCTGGCACTTCTCTGTTGCGCTGCAATTGCTGCCCAA
Organism: Mauremys mutica; assembly: GCF_020497125.1. NCBI lineage: Eukaryota > Metazoa > Chordata > Testudines > Geoemydidae > Mauremys > Mauremys mutica. Next base: position 40,798,809 of record NC_059078.1, read on the forward strand.
TCCAAACAACATAGCACACGGTGCACTGTGTGATTATAGCTCCACCTGTGTAGTCAATGCCAGTTTACTACCAGCGGGTTTAATACAGAAACAACCATATGTGCTAGGCCCTTCTGTTTCTGACAGGGGAAATGCACACTGAGATTCCTCCCTCCACCAACAATAAGGAATATACGCTCTCAGGGGCCATGCTCTGACTAGGTTATTCCATAGATCAGGGGTTTCTTGCACCGTCCCCTGAAACAACTGGTTCTGACCAGTGTCAGACACAGAACCCTGGAGTAGATGGGTCATTGGTTGATCCAGTATGGCAGCCCCTTTATTCCTAAAGTGACTTCTTGGTGTTGTAGTGTGGAATCCCCATGGAGGAAGCCAAGATATAGTGGAAGGGTGTCACAAACTATTGGGTGCTTATCCTAACAGAACCAAATTCTTGACCTTTGGCTGCCCATCCACCAGAACTTAAATTATCTACGAACTGATTCCATGACTATGTCAATGCTGGAGCTAGGGGTGAGATTCCCGGCTTGCATGGACACACTCATGCTAGCTCTCATCCAGCTAGTGCCCTAAAACAGTAGTGTAGCCAGGATAGCATGAGCAGCAATGAGTGGCACCATGGGCTAGCCATGCCAAGTACAAACCCACCTGAACCTCAACAGCACACACTATGAAAGGCTAGCCCATGCTACCCCAGCTACCCTACTATTTTAGCCTGCTACCATCATAGAGTTAGCACAAGTACGTCTACGCAAGTGAAGAATCAAACCCCAGCTTAAACTGTGGACATACCTCAGATCAATACACTAGCTTTTCAACGTCCTTGCCATTTTACGTTTCCAAACATCTCCCAGGGAAAACACCCTTCTCAGCAATGGTAAACTGATCTCAATAAAAGGCTTCATCGTTATACACAGTTATGGACATATAATTGCCTAGAATGCATATGGAGGTAACTTGCCTCATATGCAATGTGGATGCAGATTTTCCCAGTAAATATATATTTTAAAATCAGGGCTGGCTCTGACCCTGCATTGTTTGATTTTGCTTTTTCTGGCACATGAGCTCATTAGATAGGGGTCATGACTGATCGTATGGTCTCTGGGGGAACCTTTAAGACACACGATTTACTCTTATTAAAATATTTACACTCCTATGTTAAATGAACTGAAAATGCAAGAGTCATTGAATGGCTGTAGCAGAACTTAGAAAGGTATCACAATAAAGTGAAACAAAAATCCATTTCTTCTCTTTGGAAAGAAACAGTCTAGACTTTCAGTAAATGAGGAATGCTGTTAGAAGAGAGTGTGGTGATGACAGGGGGATATATCATTGGTCCCAAACCCTTGCGCAGTATCTGGCCTTTACTGAGAATCAGTTCCTTTCAATGCATCATCCAAAACTTTATAGCTTTGTTCAGTTCAGATCACCAGAAACAATCTGATTCATTCCTCTGGGATAAGAATGAGACTAGTTTAGCTCTACATCCATTTATGGCAACTATTCAACCTATCCACTTTGACAGGCAACTGACCTTCATGGGACATTTTCTAGCTGCCTGAAGAAACCTTAAAGAAATACTGTAAGAAAGACAAAGCCCTTACTTATTCAGTAGCGGCTTTCTATTGTTTGCTTATTTGGTTTATTTCAGTAAATGCACTATTTGGGCTGGCAAATGTTAAGGAGACTGACGGGTGCATGAAATTGAAAGCCAGCTGCATCGTAGGCTTTTCCACCAATCATCTTCAGAGCAGAGCTGTTGGACAGATAGCAACAGAGCCCCAGGTCAGCCCTCCTTTGACTTCCTCTGCCTGAGCACTTTCAGCTGATTAACAATTGTTCATTTTACAGCATTACAGCCAAGCTGCTGGATTCCTCTTCTAGAGCACCCACCCATCCTGCCTGTGATGTTGGTGTACCTCTGTGGAAGTGTGCCCCAATGCCATTATGCATGGGGGAGGGGGGGTTGCCTTATACAATTTAATGATGTGACACTTCAGACATGTACTGTTGGCAGATATTAAATCCTCTTGGCTCTGTTCATGATGTGAAAACACTCCAAAGATTGCAGCTGACCTTTCCTCTTCCTCCTCTCCATTTGAGGAGTGTCTTCAGTGCCCTTCAGATGTTGCCTTTATGCTGATCTTTAACTTTTGGATTATTGACGTTTGGGCAGAGAGAGGGTAACACAACTTCCTGTGAACAACAGGTATTCATTTTAGAAAGAAATGCAGGACCCGTTCTTAATATGGATTTGTTGTGTAGCATTCCTCTTCTAGAGAAAAGGCCCATAGCTCCAATGTTTTTCTTGTGGAGGAGACAGTTATCAGGAAGTATGTCATAGGAGGGCTGGCCCTTTAATGGGAGTTAGGCCCAGCCTCACTGATCAGCTACCTCCAAGCTGAGACTGGTTAAGTAATTACAAAAAAACAGTGAGTGGAAAGGAGAGTTGCAGGAGGAAGGTTGGCTCCTGAGGCCAGCTCTGGAGCAGGGGGAGAAATGCAAGGGGAAAGGTCTTTGGGCCCTGGCAGACTATCCCAGGTCAGGAAAAAGACTGGGTTTTCATGTGGAATTTATGTTGAACTGTTTTATGTTTGAAGAATAAACTGTGCTCTGAAGGAAAGGCTTGAAAAGACTCTGGGTGAGGCATGAGTCCTTCCAGAGCTGAGGAAACAGGCCAGCAGATGAACAAAGACCATTTAAATTAAAATGGTAAAGAGTTGAGAACCTCAAACAGCTGAGAAACAAGGTATAGTTTCCAGGATGGGTAATTTCTTATCTTGGCTATGCTGGACAACTTCAAGGTTTGCATTTATTGAGCTGGAAATGTACTTTTTATATGCAAGATATTCCTCAGTTCCTGTGTATACTGTGCGGCCTGTGACCAACCACTGGAGTTTCAGTATCCTTACGCTCAGTGTCTCGAATGTACTACCCTGACTGAACACTAGGGTACTGTGACTCCTAACCAAAATTAGTTGTACAGCCTGTCGTACGCAACAACATGCAAACCTAGCCTGTTTTATTTTATATGCTAGACGGTTTCTTTCAGGCCAATGTGGTGGAAATCTCAGCGTTAGAGTATCTTCCCTTCCTCAGCTTGTCCCTTTCAAAGGCCACATGATTAAATACACAGATGCCAGTTGTGATGTAATACTGATGAAGCAGATCCTTCTTTGCTGATAGGGACATCCCAGTGGCATTTTGATTATGCTAAAGAAGCCTGGCCTCCTTGGCCATTATGACTGGTGCCTTTTCTTGAAGGTTCTTCATCAATATCCTTGCTGTTATAGGGGATTGTGGAAATATATAAAGGAGCACACCCAGCCATGGCTGCAAATCATTTAAAAAATGCAAGTATATAACTCATGCATTATAATTCACGTGAAAAAAATAAAAATCATTAGTCCCAGAAATTAAGTAGACCTTTTACATAAAAAACTTGCTTATTAACCCAAACACTTAAACATTCCTGTTTTAGGAAGTTTTCATCTTTAGGATGCCTAAAATCTCCAGAATTCAAAAGAGCAATAAAGCAGAGATACAATAGCACAAAGGTCTGATTTATAGTTCACTAATTTTTAATACAGTCCTGTGCACAGACTGCATACAGTTTTCCACAAAAATGGTTTTTATAAATTTCTTCAGTTAGGCAAGCACCAATCATGAATGACAACATAACATAGGAACTTTGACTAAAACAAAATGTAGGAAGACATATGGTTCTTACTGATGTTACTAGAGCATTACAGAAGTACTTGCACTGGAAACCTATTTCTAAGAATCACACTTTCTGAATCAGGTAACTACCAATATCATACGCATATGTTTCCAGCAAAAATTAACACACAGTAGTGTGTTACTTTCTGGTAAATAATTTTGAACAACATATTATTTGCTCCTCTCTGAAAATTATATTAATGGAAAATTAAGACTTTGCTCCTTGTTTCACCCAACAATGGAAACCTAAAATTGTGTACACTTGACCAGGAAGGGCATGTCTATGCTGGAATAAAAAATCTGCGAGGGGGAGGATCTCAGAGCCTTGGCTCCACCCCATGACTGAACGTCTACATTGCAATTTTATAGCCCTGCAGCCCAAGCCCGGTGAGCCCAAGTCAGCAAACCCAGGCCAGCTGTGGCTGGGATGTGGGTCTTTTATCACAGTGTAGGTATACCCAAAGACAATATCCAAACTAAACTATTTGTATTGAGTCAGATGTGAATTATCAGGGCAGCAACATGGTAGGTACTAAGAAGACCTGTTCCATTTGTAATGTTCAGATGATAAGCTCTTAGGTTCGTTAGAAATGCTGCACACTATATTAACCTTTTTGGTTAGTTGTTTGTAACCACATAATTGCCTAAAATTTAGGGTAAAATTTTCAGACCCTCCTAAATGACTTAGGAGCCAAGCCCCATTTTTAAAAGCGAGTTTGGGGCTTATGCTTTTAAGTCCCTTTGGCTTTCAACAGGACCTATGTCCTAAGGCCCAGATTTGCAAAGGTCTTTATGTGTTGCTCCACTCAGTATCGCAACACCTACCTGACTAAGGAGGCAACACCTAACTCTCATTTTTAAGTGACTTAAGCCTAAGACTCACTGAAAGTCAATGAATTCCTATGTGCCTAAGTCACTTTTGAAAATGAGTGTTAGGTGTTGCAATAGTGACTGAAGCAACACCTACAGATCTTTAAAAACCTGGGCCTTAGTGCCTAAATCACTTTGAAAAGAGGACAATGATTCCTAATTCACTTAGGCCACTTTGAAAATTCTACCCAAGTCACCTCCAAAATCCTTAATGTACTATATCAGTTACAATGTGAAAGCTCTTCTGTGTGCCTCCCGCACCAATTAAGGGCACAACCCTGAAGCCCTAACATAAATCATGTGACTAGTTCCGCTGAAGTCAACACTAACATTAGTCAATGGGACTCCTTGTGCGAGGAAGGCTTCCTGGGAGTAAGTGTTGCAGTATAAGCCCTAAAGATGTAATACCTCTTTTAAAGAAATCATAGCTAAAAGATTAAGGAGGACAAAGGAAACAATTCAGAGACGGATCCAAAGCCCATTTAAGTCAATGGAAAGGCTCCCATTGATTTCAATGAGTTTTGGATCAGGCCCTTTGAAAGATGGGTGTGCTATCCCTATCAGTGAGCTTTTAAAATATCATTTTAAGTTTTGTTTTAAGTAATGCAGCATTTTACAGGAATTGCTAAAAACACTACCATCCTTTTACTGCCACGCTTGGGGCTATTAACTGATGAGCTACAGTCAGGACAAAATTCTGCCCCCTTGGAGTCAATGGAAATTTTGCCATTGCCTTTAATGGGGCTAGGATCTCACCTGAGTAGTTTTGACAGGTTAGAATTTTTGAAAGGAGAATATAGTTAAGAAGCTTGCTTGCATTTTCCCCTTTTCCCCACCAGAGAATGTCTGCTTCCTGAAACAGAGAGGTATTTAATGAGGAGCTTCTCGGCTTTTTACAGCTTTCTAGAGAGTTGTAGCAAAGTCAGCATTGGAATTCTTTCTGGGCTAGGATCTTCATTGCAATATGACTCAGCATTGAGGACAGCTGGACTTTGGGCAATCCAGGGCTCAGATTGGTGTGCAAAAAATATTTGAAAGGGGAAATATACAAATTAATGTAGCACTTGGTAAATTATGTGCTGGACTACATCCCTATGCAAAGTAAAATACATCAGTAATTCCCCAGAGAATCAATCATTTTGGAATTAGAGCACGTCAGATGAATCTTGGCATCACATCTAAGAAGGAATATCATTCTATCTTTGGTAGGTGTATTTTCCAAATTCCAATTCCACGCAGTGAGTGAAAATCAGAGCAGGCCATGCACATGCGAACACAAATTTACTATATAGACTCATAGACTTTAAGGTCAGAAGGGACCATTATGATCATCTAGTCTGACCTCCTGCACAGTGCAGGCCACAGAATCTCACCCACCCACTCCTGTAACAAACCCCTAACCTATGTCTGAGTTATTGAAGTCCTCAAATTGTGGTTTGAAGACCTCAAGGTAAAGAGAATCCTCCAGCAAGTGACCCATGCCCCATGCTGCAGAGGAAGGTGAAAAACCTCCAGGGCCTCTGCCAATCTCCTGGCTCATTTCAGAATCCAGTACAAAATCTTCTTCCTAACCTAAAATATTCCAAGATGTAATGAACTGGCAGGAGGTGTGACACACTTTTAACAGTAGCACGTGTACTGGCATAATCCTACCAAACGTAACACCCTGTAATGGAAAGAGATAGAAGGCCAGATTCTGATCTCACCTACCTTGGTGTAAATCTGGAGAAACTCTACTGAAGTCAGTTAACTCCATATTTACATCACTGTAACTGACACCAGAATCTGGCCTAGACAGCCTGTTTGTAACTCAGACTTTCAGGCCTGAGAGAATAGGTATAATAAATCTAATCCAAGCATATCTAGGATCAGAAGTGTGCCTTTGGATGCATACAGAGAAAACCTGTTGACTTCTGAGGGAAGAATATTGCCACTAGGTGGAGAACTTGTGTCAAAGGACACATGGTCATACTCTCTCTATATGTGCAATAGTTTGATGTTCCTAAAACAGAGAGCTCACTACTGCCTTCGCTGATACATACACCATTTTTGTGTCTAAATTCATCCACCCACAAACCATGTTTTATTTGGGGGAGTAGTAAAGAGAGAAGTTGACAGAGACACAGACAATGAGAAATGATGGACAGGGGACTAAATAGCTCTCTTAGAAAGGGCTCTCTTCAATCATTTCATGTTTGTTGTTTTTCCTACAGTCAGAAACTACGTAGAATACTGATGAGGGAATAACTAGACCAGCCTGAGATGATTGTTTTGGGTTAAACTCTTGATTCACATTTTCTCAGATTAGGGCACATGAGATTACCCACCTACCTGCCGCTATTTTGGGGAGTACAGCCTACTGGAGAATAGAAACCACTCCCTTTTCTTGGTGATGTTTACCTATGGCTTCAGTTTCTAGTCACACAGCCTTCCTTTCCAATGACTACCGTCTTCTTAGCAAGTGATTATAAGTAAGCTAGTGTTGGACTCTCTTGACTATGCATGGAAAGTGGAAAGAATGGCAGTTATCAGAGCATGGTCTTCTGGTTTTCTAACTAACAGCTCGGCCATTCTCCAGTAATTGCCAAAGGCATAAAAGCCCAAAGGCAAATTAAGCAGAAGCCTAGAGTGCTGACTCCCCCAGAAGTAATGAATAGTTTTCCTCTTTTAGACTACACCGGTTTACTAGCAGGGGTGGGCACCTGGCAGTTGGGTTCGGGCCCAGCTGCTGGAATTAGGCCATCGGCAGCCGCAGTTCAAAAATTCTGAAACCACTTGAGTTTATAGTAGAATTAACAGAGTACAGTTCAGCTCTTTCATTGCAGTTCAATCTCCTTGAAAACTCCTGCATCAGCTGTATTTGAAGAAAATAAGTAATAAGTTTGTCGATAGTTCTGGACCCAATCCTGCCTCCTTGATTTCAGTATGAGCACACCTTGAATTTTACATATGCTCTATCTGGAGGGTATACGTGGTACTTAGGCCTTGAGCTGACCCATTGCACAGAAGTGTATTTCCCATGATAAGTGACTATTTCAGCTTAGAGAGAACAAAAGGACCAGTCTATATTTCATCCTTTATATACAGTGCAAAAGGCCTGTGTTTCTGGAGCTGTGGGACCAAGGTTCTTAGCCTGGCTCCAGAAGTGTATGTGGTTTATTATGGAGAGATGGTGGTCTCTCCCTATTTAAAGTTGCAACCATTGCAAGGTTGGTTCTGCTACCTTCTGTACTTCTCAGTTCTCAGACTTTCACATGTTCAGAGCTAAGTCTCATTGGCAACTCGATTTTCTGTATATTTGGATTAAATTCAGCGAGTAGTATTTGAAATGAAAATACTTTAAAGTGTCTTTGCTAAAATAAGTATTGCAAAGCCAGGGCCGGCTCTGGCTTTTGGGGGTCGGGGCAGAGCAGCAAAGCAGGGAAAAAAAACAAACAAAAAAAACCTGTGGCACTGCCAGAGCGGCAAAGCAGGGGGAAAAAAAACCCAGCGCAGCCAGAGTGGCAAAGCAGGGAAAAAAAACCCTGCGGCACGCCCAGAGCCAGGGTGCAGGGGGACTCCCTGCGCTGCAGACGTGCCCCAGTTAGCGGAGGGGAGGGAGAGGGAGTGGAAGTGGGGGGAGAGTGAGACGAGAGGCGGCCAGGGCTTCAGCGGGGTGCTCGCCACGTGGCTCTGACCACTGCACTGCCTGCTGGGAGGGCTCTGCGCCGCTCCGGTCGGCTGGGAGGGAAGGACGTGGGCTGCCCTGCTGAGTTTTACTTGTTTGGCCTTGGCTGTAAAACCCATAAATCTGTGTTCCAGTTTTGGGTGTAGTACTGCACTTATTTTGCTATGACTTGTTGGTACCTGAGTGAAGGTAGGCTTTGCATATGCCAGCTAATTTAGCTATGGAATGAACATGTGCATCTTATCAGGTGTGCTTTGAATGGGGCATGACTTTGAGGACCCTTCATAAGCTTGGCCAATGCCTCTCACTCCTGTTTAATAAAATGTTTACCTATCCATCCTTTTGATTCTAAGTTAAAAACTGTCATACCTTAGCTGGTGTAAACTGATATAGTTCCACTAAAGTTATTGGATTTACACCAGCTGAGGATCTGGCCCAGTGTCAAAAGAAAATATGAAAGATGTAAAACAAACAAGCAAACAAACAAAATTAGAAATTCCAAAAACCAAAACTTGTTTCATAAACCAGTCAAGGACAAGTAACTTATTTACATATCACAATTACAGAAGCAAGGAAGCTGATAGTTAAGGAAATTATAAATTTTTACACTGACCACATAAACCCAAACATAATACTTATCAGTTATAATACAACCACCTTAAATCAGACCCAAAATAAATACTCATCTTTAAAGAGTAATCTCAAAATATAAACACAACACGGAAACCTTGTGAAAAACAAATGCTAAAAGTTAAATTGCTATATAGGCATTGCTATCACATGTTAATACTCCAAAATGGAAGTCCACATAGATATGTAATTTTTTATAATGTAATAATGTTTAAGGCCCTTCATTTAGCAAAGCACTTAAGCATGTGAATAATCACATCTGTATTCAGCAAAGTACATAAGCACATGCTTCACGTTAAGCATGTGAGTAACCCTACTGATTTCAATTGGGACTACCCCTATGTGCTTAATGTTTGAAAGATTGGTCCTGCACAGTACACCGGACCCCCACTAGAGTGTGGTGTTTTGGATCCATGTGTGGTCCTGCGTTAAGGCGGGGACCGCGTTACCCAGGATTCCAATGAAGGTAATTAAATTTGGGATCCACGCGCGGTCCCATGCTATAACCAAATTTGCGCTATAAAGACGTGTGTTCTAGTGAGGGTCTGCTGTACCGAGCACTCTGCCTCCAAACCAGAAAACACTTAAACACATGTTTAACTTCAAGCACATGAGCAGTACCAATAAGTCCTCTAGTCAACTGGACAACTTGTGTGCCTAAAGTTAAACATATGTAAAGTCCTTGCAGATTGTGGCCATATACTTTTCCTATTACGCTGCTTATTATTCTTCTTTTCATCATTTAATATTTATACTACCCTTCAGAAGCCCCATTAGAAAATGGGCCAGGTGCTGTACAAATACATAAAGATACGGTCTTTCTCCCAGAGAACTAATAATCCTTATAACATTATTCTCCAGAAACAGCATTTAATTATTTTACCAAAAAATCCTATTTTTAATTGATAAATATATTAACTGAGATTTCCCATTTAACATAACTGAGTTAATACAACAAAAATCATGGAGGCAATTTTACATTAGGACATGGTAATGGAATCAATTTAGCACTCTGCCTACATATATAAAAAGGCTTTAAAATCATAACTATAAATTTAGCTATAATATACATTACAACTTTATGTTGGATAGATGAACTATATAATTAACTAATGAAATACGTTAAATAACAAACTAGGATTCCTGGCTTCTCCATGGCATATCAGATTCATTTCTAATCCTCGCACATTGCAAAACACCAGTCTTTCCAATCACCTCCTTCTGATTACCATCTTGCCTTTCCCTCTTCAGTTTGGAGCCAGTTTTTCTACACAGTCTAGAAAAGTTCTCTCAGGGAGCATGCACTCTGACCAGCTGTTCCCTGGTTCCTCACCATCTGGTGTCCATCAGCTGCATGGACATGTGCACAGCGGAGTGAGATGGCTGTGCAGAAGGAAGGGAACATCCCTTCCAGTTGCCTTCCCCCACTGCAGCTTTTTATTGACCTTTTGTATTATCCACAATACATAGAACAGCAGAAAACAAACAGGGTTAGTTTATGAGATGTCACCAGGGACAAAAGATGGGTGACTCACATTTAGCAGCTAAAATAATCATATTCTCATTGACAGGGTGGGTGAAATTGCTCCCTCCCCTTTCATTTTAAGTGCTTTCTTGTAGCATGTGTTAACCCTTTGTGCTTTACAATCTGTCTTCCTTTGAATTTAGCTGTGACACTCTGGCTACCTTCTCCAGACCTGAAGAAGGGCTCAATGAAGCTCAAAAGCTTGTTTCGCCCACCAGCAAACAATGGTCCAGTAAAAGATATTATCTCATCCTCCCTGTCTCTCACATATCCTGGGACCAACACAGCTACAACAACACTGCAAACAACACATAGGATAGTTAAGTGTATATCTGGTTCTTCATCATAGAATCAGGGATTGCTGCTGTTAGAAGACTTTTGTCTTGTCATCTAGACTGCATACCAGCAAAGCACTTAAGCATGTGTTTAAAGTTAAGCATATGAGCAATTCCCTTAAATTCCATCGAATTCAATGCAATTTAAGCACATGCTTAGAGTTAAGCACATAGTCATGTGCTTTGCTGAACAGGAATGGATTTAATTAAGTGCTTTGCTGAACTGGGGCCATAATTCCTAAGAATTTTCTTCTTCCTGATGCTTGATTTAAGGGCATTTCATACACTGCACTCTAGTATCAGAAAAGGAAATTTACATATAACTCCTTAGAAACTTACTAGACTATTGGGAAAAGAGTTAGAAGATACAGTGGATTTTCAGCAAATATTAAAGTTCCACATCTGAGATTTTAAAACCTTGGAGCTTTTGAGCCAGGGAAATGTATGACATTGGGATCTTTTGAAAACTGAGAAAATAAAGTCAAGTCTATTTGTGAATAGCATGTTTTGGAATTGGCTAACACAACTTGCAAGGTACTACAGGAATTAGTGCCTGGTACTCTGATTTTTGTGATTTATACACTTGACTTTGCTGATGATGGTCAAAGAGTTCAGTCTGTTTTTTCCCATGCATTACAAATATAGGAGCTAATCTAACAGAACAAGTCAGTGATACAAGAAGCATCAGTGAGTTGAAAGGAACCACTGGGATTACAATCAAGGAGAAGACAAGAAATGAAAGGCAAATAAAGCCTCTTCTGCATAGTTTAAGCATCCCTAGTCCAAACCTCTGTGGATGCCTCTTCACTATACAAAGCACACACAAAATGAGTTTAAACAACACTGCATTTGTACTTCCCATGTACAAATTAGCAGAATAGGTTGCATCTTACTTGTCTTTCTTAGACACAATGCTTTAAAATGAATCATCAAGTCTGGGAAGTACATGTAAGAATCCCTTAAAGCTGCTTTGCACTATAGCCTGGGAACACCAACACGGTTAGTAGATCAGTCAATAATGAATAGTTGCAGGTTATGAAGTATCAGAGGGGTAGCCGTGTTAATCTGGATCTGTAAAAGCAGCAAAGAGTCCTGTGGCACCTTATAGACTAACAGACGTATTGGAGCATGAGCTTCCGTGGGTGCATCCAGACGAAGTGGGTATTCACCCATGAAAGCTCATGCTCCAATACATCTGTTAGTCTATAAGGTACCACAGGACTCTTTGTTGCTTTTTCAGGTTATGGAGCATATACACATAGCAGATCTATTAATTAGACAACTGTACACTATACCCCTTTACTCTGTTCAGCTACAGCCTGCTCTTAGCTCATCAGAGCACATCTCAGAACTGTACAGTTATTTCCAGACATGTCCAGATGCCTAAGCCCCAAAGCTATGTATAAACCAGGGAAAGATAGGCATTCCTCCACCTAACTTGCCTGTGGGGCCTGATCTGGCAAGCAGGCTCAGACCATGCTGTCACGGAGTCCCTGGGCGATGCTCTGGAACTGCTCCCCACAAAGCCAGGCAGGACTTTGGGGAGCCTCCTCTCCCTTGGAGCAGACTGTCTTCAGGGCAAGGCTCACAAGGCTTCACCTTCCTGGATCTGACCTTGGAGCATTCAGCATATGCCTCTCCGTGCGCTTCCCACAGCAAGTCTGCCCAGGCAGGGTCCTGGGGAAGCCAGAGGGTCCTGCACCCCAACTTCACTGTCAGATGTGACTCTTAGCCAGCCAGTAAAACAGAGGTTTATTAGATGACAGGAACACGGTCTAAAACAGAGCTTGTAGGTACAGAGAACGGGACCCCTTAGCCCGGTCTATTCTGGGGCCCAGCGAGCCAGACAACCCCATCTGCCCTCACTTCCCATCCCCAGCCAGCTCCAAACTGAAACCCCCTCCACCCCCTCCTTTCTGGCCTTTGTCTCTTTTCTGGGCCAGGAGGTCACCTGTTCTCTTTGTTCACCTTTAGCTATTCCCTTGCAGGGGGGAAGGGTCCTGACCATTTGTTGCCAGGAGACAGAGTGCCAGTGATTTATACACACTGGCCTTTATCCCACCACCTAGAGACTTAAGAAATGCATAGGGGAAATCGAGGTACCCACACATTATTCAGAGGAAACATTAAGAACAGTCCCACTTTGTCACACATGCCTTCTGGATTGGGTCACTACAGATAAGTTTACACAAAATGGCTGGGAGGAGGCGGTCAAGAGGGGGTGGAGGAGCTCCCTCAAAACTTTTAGCCCAGTGGTTAGGGTACTCACCTGGGATGTGGGAGACCCCTGATTCAATTCTTCCCTCCACCTGAGGGAGAAAAGGCATTTGAACAGGTGAGTGTCATAACAACTGGGCTATGGTGTATTCTGATGTGTGTGTGGGGGCTACCTTAGTCTCTCCTGTTGAAGATGTTCCACTCTGTATAAATAATAAACAAAATTCATTAGAGCAGGGGGACTGGATCCCGGGTCTCCCACATGAGTGCTCTAGCCATCAGGTTACAGAGTCATTCTTATGCTTGCTTATGCTCTCATCCCCACCCTTCCCCCGGTCCAATTTTGAAGCTGTTACACTGTGGATAAATAATGAATGATAATAATAATGAATGTGATTGGGCAACAAAATGGCAGATGAAATTCAGTATTGATAAATGAAAGTAATGCATATTCAAAAACATAATCCCAACTACACATATAAAATGATGGGGTCTAAATTAGCTGTTACCACTCAAAAAAGAGATCTTGGAGTCATTGTGGATAGTTCTCTGAAAACATCAACTGAATGTGCAGCAGAAGTCAAAAAAGTGAACAGAATGCTAGGAATCATTAAGAAGGGGATAGATAAGACAGAAAATATCATATTGCCTCTATATATACCCATGGTACGCCCACATCTTGAATACTGTGTGCAGATGCGGTTGCCCCATATCAAAAAAGATATATTGGAACTGGGAAAGATTCAAAAAAGGGCAAAACAAAAATGATTAGGGGTATGGAATGGCTTCCATATGAGGAGAGATTAAAAAGACTGGGACTTTTCAGCTTGGAAAACAGATGACGAAGTGGGGATATGATAGAGGTCTATGAAATTATGACAGGTGTGGAGAAAGTTATTTATTCCTTATAATACAAGAACTAGGGGTCACCACATGAAATTAATAGGCAGCAGGTTTAAAACAAACAAAAAGAAGTATTTCTTCACATAACGCACATTCAACCTATGGAACTCTTTGTCGGAGTATGTTTTGAAGACCAAGACTATAACAGGGTTCAAAGAAAAACTAGATAAATTCATGAACGATAGGTCCATCAGTGGCTATTAGCCAGGATGGGTAGGGATGGTCTCCCTAGCCTCTGTTTGCAGAAACTGGGAATGGGCTAGAGAGAATGGATCACTTGGTGATTATCAGTTATGTTCATTTCCTCTGAAGCACCTGGCATTGGCCACTGTCAGAAGACAGGATACTGGGCTAGATGGAACTTTGGTCTGACCCAGTCTGGAAATTCCTATGTTCTAAGTAATCACACTATTAATCCTGGCTATTTTATTATTAAAGAAAGAAAAAAATAAATAAAAAACCAGCAAAAATGACAGAGTGCAAGTGATAAACTGGTGACTTCCATTATAATCTCTTCTGTATGTCTCTCTGTGGATTACACCCTGGAGAATGAAATGCCTTGGGGGAGGAGGGGACACTTTTCACTTACTAAGTTAAGATCAGAGGAGATTATTTCCCAAAATTATTGTGAATTCAGTGTTAGCATTTTATTGGATATTCAAAACTGTTTATGTACGGGCAAAATAATTTAAGGGCAAGTGAAGCCTGTCTAGTTATTAATAACCTAAACTGTTTATAATTAGGCAAAGTAAACAATCGTAACTAAACCCTATGAAATTGAAGAAAATATTTAAATTAGTTACTAAAAGAAGCTATTTAAGGAGCTTTCTTAAAACAGACCAATTATGAGTATTTAGAATCTTAAATCTAATTAAATCGTGCTATTTCTCTATTTACCTGTTTAGTCCTAGTCTCCTCACCAGGAATACATGGTCTAACCCATTTGATGATGAACAGGAGAAATGGCTAGTAATTTAAGTTACAACAGCATTTTTATATCCCTGTTTAGTCCTAGTCTCCTCACCAGGAATACATGGTCTAACCCATTTGATGATGAACAGGAGAAATGGCTAGTAATTTAAGTTACAACAGCATTTTTATATCCCAATAAAACCATTACCAATGTGTAGATCTAATCCCTTGTCAGCAATTTAGTTAACTTTCTCTCACCAATCCATGTTGGAATTTTGGGAACGTTTTGCTTAGGTTAAAAGAACAGGAGTACGTGTGGCACCTTAAAGACTAACAAATTTATTTTAGCATGAGCTTTCGTGAGCTGCAGCTCACTTCTTCGGAGTGAGCTGCAACTCACGAAAGCTCATGCTAAAATAAATTTGTTAGTCTTTAAGGTGCCACACGTACTCCTGTTCTTTTTGCAGATACAGACTAACACGGCTGCTGCTCTGAAACTTGCTTAGGTTAGTTTCTTCCTGTTTTTCTTATCTGTCTATGGCAGCTTGCTTGTAGATGTGGAATGGATGCATTGGGGAGTGCTTGCTGTCAAAGTAGAGTAGCAGGGAATATATGTGTGTGTGTGTGTGTAGTACTCACTTCAGAATCTTTTATACACTTTTCATTCCTGTTTTCATGAAATTATAGGAAAATATACCTCTCTCAGGCTTGTTTAGATTCAAGTTAGTTGCAGTCACTCTCATTGACTCCATGCCTTCATGGGTCATCCTTAGGAGCCTCTTCATCTCATGAATATGTAGTTTATTAATGAATAAGCAACATTTCTTTCATCACCTTTGTTCTTCTTGTGACAGGAAAGCTGAATTAGATAGAGTTAAAACTATCTTTGAAAGTTTTTTTCTTCTTCTTCAGTCTATTCTTGGAAATATTCTTTCACTTGTATTGGAGTTTAACAGGAAATGAAATTCTGTTTTCAAAAAGACCAAGCACTCCTGTTCTTTATTATATATATAAGTAGTTATATAGGGTGTATATATATATATATAGTTCTCAAGACAGTTCTTTAAAATTAAATAACTTTTAGAAAGTCTTGTAGCTTAAGTTGTTGACATGACAATATCTGGAACAACAATTTTTCTTGTCTTCCTGAATTGGGCGAGGGTTTGCTTGTGCACTGCCAGTAATTAATTCCTCATCAATATAAATATTATATACTTAAATGGCTTCATATATTAATAATTAGATTAGCAAGGTAATTAGAGTCCATGTTGGTAGATAAAGCATTTTACCATCCACATAGAAATGATTTTTTAAGTTATATTAGTATATTTGCATTTAGCTAACATATTTGCAAGTATGCATTTCACAAAGGTGTTTGTAGTTTCAACACTGAAGAAATCAACAAAATTTTAAAACATTTCCAACTATACATTCTTCTTGGAGTTTCAAAAACACAAGCAGAGATTTTCCTTTTTAAAAAGGGGGTTGGTATGGCCACTTGACAACCTACATTTATAGCTCTGATAACATACCCTACTTTCCTTTTTTACAATTAGACCTCAACCTAAAACATGAATGTTTTACATGGTTTGTCTTCTTGATGTTTGCTTGTCCTTGGCAAGGAGCAGAAACCTCCTGGGTACATCTTTGATTAGTTTTAATATTTTGTAACCTAACTAGCTAAATTGTTGAATTTCCATGCAGTCTGGCTATCACGTACTTATAAAAATAAGTCATAATAATTGTATTAATATAATTTTTCATCAATATTGAGGTGTCTTCATAAAGGCCAGTGAGCAAGCATGACTCTGTCGCCTGGTAGTTAGAGCACTCACCAGAGAAATGGGAGACCCAGGATCCAGTCTCCCTGCTCCAATGAATTTAATTATTTATTCGGAGTAGAACAACTTCAACAGGAAAAACAGAGAGCCCTGACATCAGAACATCCTATAGACGAGTGTCTAGCACATGCATCTGAGAAGTGACAGATCCCTGTTCAAATACTTTCTTCCTCTCAGAGGGGAGATTTGAATTGGGTATCTCCCACATCCCAGTGAGTACCCTAACCACTAGGCTAAAAGTTATGGAGCTCCTCCCCCTCCTGCAAAAATGGTAGGTGCCTACCACCAAGAGAGGGTTGCGGCTGAGAATCCCAAGCCATGGAAGGAGCCTCCCTGCAGCCTGGATTTAGGGGCTGAGTTTAGGACACACCCCTTGCCTTGGCACCTCCCACTGTCTAGTTTAGGCAGGGAGCCTCCTAGCTTGCTGGCTTTTGTGAATCCCATTCTAAGGCTCCTAACTCTCCCCACTCATTGTATAGGGAGCTGAGGTGCTGAACTCAGGCTTTGTGAATCCCAGGGATCTTCTAGGTGCCTGAAAGTTAGGTGTGGTGATGCTGAGCATCACCATGCCCTAGTTTCTTTGGGAAGCTATCTCTTGTCCACAGGTCTGCAACCACCATGGCTTCTTCAGATCTTTCCACCCCTCACCTTCCAACCAACTCCCTGATCCTCCGTGCTCTTCCCAATGAATTAGTGAATGGGTGATTGCTGTATTCATTGAATTATGCTTTCCAGGTACTTGTACTTGTGTAGGTACTTGTGTAGTTTTTATCCCTCCCTCTCCTCTCGTCTGATCTGCTAAGCTTCAAATCATAAATTGGTGTTTGGATTGTTATTTCACTTCCAGTTGTGAGCAGGAGGGCACCTGGGATTCTGGAGCAGCAAGGTTGGGCTTTCTAGGAAAAACTGACACTGAAAGCCCCCTTTTTAGAGAACTCTACAAGGATGCTGTGGAGTCTGGGACTTGAATTCTATTAGCCCCTCTGCAAACTGAGTACCTCTGTGTTCTGGGGTGAGTCCAATCCATGGGGTAAATTAGTATAGCCTGAGAACGCACCATTTTTACAACTGGTTTTGTGCTACCAGAGTGATGCAAAGAGGCTAACATGGAACTGACCCATCATCTCAGAAAAAGCCGAGGGAGGCACTGCTCACTTGCTCCCCTTGCACTGAAGAGGGTCTAGTAATTTGCTGTTGCCTTATACCATCGACAGTGCCAGGGGACAAGTAAGCAGTGTCTCTGAGGCACAGTGCCTCCCACGGCTTTTTCTGGGTTGATGCAACTTATGGCCGTGTGCCCTATGGTTCTTAGGATATTATAGATGAGAATTTAAAACAAACCCTAGATATCAGTGGTACAATATTTGTTTTCCAAATTAACTTCTCAAAAGCTAATATATTACAGTGAAGAGACAAGCTTCCCCTGCAGCTATAAAACTCATTTGCTTTATGACTTTTTAAAATGCATTTATTTATGAGAGACATCCTGGGAATTGATGCTGCTATCAGTTGTATCAGGTGAGTCTTTTCTGGAACTGGATTTCAGTGTTAGAATTTATAGCTTCTCACCAAGTAATCTGGGAACTGTCAGGCAGATTCTCAATCACTTGCTGTGACTGAGCATAATTCCAGATAACCCAGAATACATGATTCTTAAAAAAATTACATTCAAGAGCTGCGACAGATTGGACCAGCCATTGCTCTGGTTTTGTTGTGACAACATCCCAGATTCCTGGCTCATAACTTAGTTTTAGAGGACAGTGTTCATTAGTGATCAGGTATGGTCTTAGCTGCACTGGTATAGCCAAGGCTCTGCTCATTCTATGTCCCTCTCCTCTCACTCCCTGTCCACCTCCTGCCCTACCTACTTACTCCTACATGCCTGAACCCAAGATCTGAGCCGTCCACACAAGGGTCTTGTTCCTCTTTGCATCTCTGTGTGGGCCTATAGTGCAAGTTACAATCTAAAACAGTGATAGAAGGGTCAAAAATAGAGGCCACTTGAGTCTTTCAGCCTACCCATGGCATCACTTCCATTAAACAGCTAGAGCAATGGTATCTCTATCTTGCTATCTTGTAAATCTATTCTGCTATTCAGTTGCTACAACTACTAAGAATTTCTTCTTTCTAGCTAGCCTAATTTGTCCCTTCCTCCCTGTTAGGCCACTGCACTTTGTCTTACCAGCCCTTGGGTCTAAGAATGTTGATTTACAGTTTTTGTATTAGTTTACTCAAGGGACAGTCATAGTGCCAAAAGAAAAAAGGCATTCGTGCATTACTACTTGGGATGAGTGAACAGGTTGAAATGAGGTAATACCTGACCCAAATATTCACTCCAAACACATACTAAGGCATTATGGTGGAGTACAAAGTATACCATTTTTAATGTTCACATGTCTCTTCACAACTGGTTCTGAACATAACTGGAAGTATCAAAATACTCAGCCCAGGGCTGCTGTCGTACTCTTTTCCGAACTGGAATCAGGAAGTATCTTGCAAGATTTTCTGCCCCCATTTGCAGACTCAAAGGGTATCTAGATAGTTTGGAGAGGTTCAAATTAGCATCTAAACGTCTGTATGCATAACTCTTTTAGATTAATCTTTCCCTGATTACTTCACCAGTTAGTACATCAGGCCCCTTTCAAGAGTCAGTGCTGCCTGCTACTGTTATTTAAAACAATAGTCAATGACAGAGTATGCTGTGAAAAATTACTTAAAAATAATCGTTATTGGACTGATTATTGGATCAGTGCAGCTGGGGTCTAATGGATCAAGCAACAGGCTAAGAGTCAGATGACCTGGCTTCTATTCATGGCTTTTCCACTAACTCGATGACCTTGGGCAAGTCACCTTGACTTCTCTGTGACTTGGTTCCCTCATCTGCAAAATGGGTGATTTACACAGGCAGATAAGTATGGTTAAGATCTACAGGTGAGTTGAGCTATGTAAATGCAAAGCATCTGCATTATTATTATTAGTGGTCTATAAGCATTGTGAAGGGATGTGCTGGGCACCTCAAAACATTCAGGAAAATAAATATTGGCTAATTTTGCCTATGTTTATTTCTATAGTACTGAGACTGTGGTGAAGATCAAAATATAGCAGAGATCATTTTAGCTTGTAATTCCCAGTCGACTATTAAAAAAAATCGTATTACCTCTCTTCTACTTCTCCTTCCTTGCTCCAAGAGGTGTTGTGTGTAATGCACTGCAGGTGTATGGCAGAAGTAAATTACTACCCCCAGCATGCTGACTCAGCTGACCTTCTTTACACATTGTGGGGCGGAGCCAAGACTCCACCCATTCCCATCCATGCTCTAACCACCCAACGGGAGGCAGGGGCTGTGGAAATAAGCAGGTTCACAAAGCCCCACACTTCCTCATCCCTGCACTCAAATGCAGGCATGCAGCTCCCCTCTCAATCTAGCTCTGCGAGCATTTCCCAGGATGACACTCTAGCACAGGGGTCAGCAACCTTTCAGAAGCGGTGTGCCGAGTCTTCATTTATTCACTCTAATTTAAGGTTTCACGTGTCAGTAATACATTTTAACGTTTTTAGAAGGTCTCTTTCTATAATATATAACTAAACTATTGTTGTATGTAAAGTAAATAAGGCTTTTAAAAGGTTTAAGAAGCGTCATTTAAAATTAAATTAAAATGCAGAGCCCACCGGATCGGTGGGCAGGACCCAGGCAGTGTGAGTGCCACTGAAAATCAGCTCATGTGCCACCTTCGGCACACGTGCCATAGGTTACCTACCCCAACTCTAGCATTTAACACAAAGGGATTTACAGTATTTTAAAAACATGAGCTGGTTTTAGAAAAATAGTAACACTTTACCAGAGAGGCAAACTTTAGGAAACAGGCCACTCAATGCTCAGTAACATTCTGCTCTGTGCACAGTGTAATCTCACTTTTTATCCTGAACTGTGAAACAAAAAACCCAGGGCTGGTGCAAGGCTATTTTGCGCCCTAGGCAAAACTTCCACCTTGCGCCCCCTCCCACCCCCACACACATCGGTTCATTGAGGGGCAAATCCCAATGAGCCAGCTGTGCCCAGGGGCTGCTCCCCAGACCAGGTTCCCACCTCCCCACCCCCTGAACTCGCCTGGAGGGTGCACAGCCCCCCCGTGAGCCCTCCCCACCCCACCCCGGTGGCCCCCACACCGAGTCCACTCACTGGCTTTGCTGGGCTTGGGCCGCTGCAGCAGCTCGGCAGGGAGGAGCTGCCTTATGTAGGCACCGGAGAGCCAGAGCGACCCACTTGCAGTGGCGGTGAGCCCCAGCCATAGAGGAGATGGCGCGGTTCAGGGGGGCAGCAGTGCCCCCCGCCTTTCCTGCCCAGGCTGCAGCCCAGCGCCCCCCCCGGGGGCTCCTGCAGCAGATGCATGCGGGTAGAGGCCCCCCACTGCCGCCGCTGCCCCTCATGGAGCAGGCTCAGGGCCCCGTGCCCCGGCGGCGGCTCACATGCCCGGGAGCCGCAGAGCCCAAGCATGGCGGGGGGGAGCCAGACTGCAGCCTGGGCAGGAGGGGCGGGGCGCGGGCACGGCTGCTCCCCGCTAGCGGCGCCACCACCTTTGCAGGGCTCCTGCCCCCCTGCGCTGCGCCGGCTCCTCCATGGCTGGGGCTCGCCGCCCCCACAAGCTGACGTTCTGGCTCTCCGGTGCCTCTGGAAGGCGTCTCCTCCCTGCCGAGTAAGGGCACCGCTTTTTGGCGCCCCCAGGGCCGTCCTTAGGATTTATGGAGCCCTATGCAGTATTATTAAACTGGTGCCCCTGTGCCCGACGGCAGCCTGAGCTTGCAGCCCGGCGGGGTGGGGGGCAGAGGGATAAGGCAGAAAGAATAACAAGATGCCCGGCCCGCCTCACGGTGACGGAGAGTCACAGTTCCCTGCAGAGACCCCTGTACCCTGTCCCTCACGCAGAATCAACATGCAGAAGGTACCTAATCAAAAGCACTAAACTTGAGAATAAAAAATGTCAGTCACAGGTTTTTTGATATGCCCGGAAGTTTGTCAGACATTTATTTGCAAAAACTTTGTAGTAAGGGTGAGTCAGCCTTCTTGCTGAATACATTAAATATTATGGAATACATGATGCAGCTCTTCTCTGTTCTACATTTTCTTAATCAGTATTTCTAAGCTGATTTTATATTTTAAATGTACTTACGCCTTCATAAAGTAATCATTCCAGATTCCTACATATTTAACTCACTGAAACAGACATTATTTTAAATTAATCAGTCACAGAGGTTTAGTGTGTTCATAACAATGTTCATTGCTTTTAGAAAAAGGGAACCCTAATTTACTGTGTGTGATCTAGGGTGACCAGATGTCCTGATTTTACAGGGACAGTCCTGATATTTGGGGCTTTTTCTTATATAGGTGCCAATTACCCCCCACCCTCCTGTCCTGATTTTTCACACTTGCTATCTGGTCACCCTAGTGTGATCTCCATAACAATACACGTTTATGAAATTTCACCAACTTTAAAAAATATGTTTCCAAAGATTTTAGGCATAACAAAAGATTTTATATCTTACTAAGGTATTGATTTTGCTGGAGGGTTCTCTTAAAATTAGTTCATCAGACAATCAGAAGTAAAGAAAGGGAAACTCTTTGTCCAGCTATTTGGAAGCAAAGGGCTGTTGTCCCTGTAAGGACTCTCTTCAATGGGGGAGGGGGGGGGTGAAGGGAGAAATGGATGGACAGAAAGGACAGGAAGACTTTGGAAGTAAATTTTTTTTACTATAGTAATTAAAATGTGCATTTTAGATACGGGTTTGTCTGTTGAAGAATTTATTTAAAAAAACATATGTCTGAAGATCCAAGTAAGGCTAAAGGAGATTGTGCATCTAAAAATCTATGCAAGGATTTTTATAGAGATGTGATTTTATAATCTTCACCAACTCACTAATCAAATATTTTTAAAGCAAATTTTAAACTAAGATCCTGTAGAGTAACATGTTCTGAGTAAATATGGCAGTGATGCACAACTGGTTTTGTCAGTACATTCAGAAACTGACAGTAGATACCTGGGGGTTGGCAAATGCCTGTTAAATGGCTTCATTACCCCTTGAATGGCTCTTTAACAGTTTCAGTGTTGTGCTAATAGGTCTGGCAGGCTGGAGGCTTTTTCTCTTTTAACTACTAGATCCCCTTCCCAGGAAGACTCTGGGCTTGGCTACACTTGCAGATGTGCAGCGCTGGGAGTTACAGCTGTCTTCGTACAGCTGTGTAGGGAAAGCGCTGGAGTGTGGCCACACTGACAGCTACCAGCGCTGCAGTGTGGCCACATTTGCAGCATTTGCAGCGCTGTTGGGAGTGGTGCATTATGGGCAGCTATCCCACAGAACACCTCATCCCATTTTGGCGCCGTGGGTTGTGGGAAGGGGACGGAAGGGTGCGGGTCATTCCGCTTCCTGTCCCAACGCCCCGTGATGCATCGCTTCATATCCCAGCAGTCACTGTTTTTCTGTCCACGTTTGGCGCCATTTTGACTCTCCCAACGGTTTCTGTGCAGCATGATTTCTGTGGGAAATGGAGCTCGAGCTGCTGAGGAATATGCGGATGAGTCTCGCCAGCACATCACGTTTGGCAGTTGAGCTATTCCTTCAGCTCCAAAGTGACAGTGAGGAGTCCGACGACGATGATATCGAGTTGCCTGATGCGTATGACACTAAATTGCTTGTGGCATTCACGGAAATGCTCAGCACCGTGGAACGCCGCTTTTGGGCTCGGGAAACAAGCACTGAGTGGTGGGCTCACATCGTCATGGAAGTCTGGGATGACAAGCAGTGGCTGCAGAACTTTCGGATGAGAAAAGCCACTTTCATGGGACTGTGTGCTGAGCTCGCCCCCACCCTGCGGCGCAAGGACACGAGATTGAGAGCTGCCCTGCCAGTGGAGAAGTGGGTGGCTATTGCAATCTGGAAACTGGCAACTCCAGACAGCTACCGGGTCGGTCGGGAACCAGTTTGGAGTGGGAAAGTTGACCATTGGAATCGTGTTGATGCAAGTTTGCAGGGCCATTAATCGCATCCTGCTAAGAAGAACCGTGACTCTGGGGAACATGCAGGACATTGTGGATGGCTTTGCACAAATGGGTTTCCCTAACTGTGGAGGGGCGATAGATGGGATGCATATTCCTATTCTGGCACCACCCCACCTAGCATCCGAGTACGTTAATCGGAAGGGGTATTTCTCTATGGTTCTCCAGGCGCTTGTGGATCACCATGGGCGTTTCATTGACATTTACACAGGCTGGCCTGGAAAGGTGCATGATGCACGCATCTTTCGGAACAGTGGCCTGTTCAGGAAGATGCAGGCCGGGACTTTTTTCCCAGACCGGAAGATCACAGTAGGGGATGTCGAAATGCCCATTGTGATCCTTGGAGACCCCACATACCTGTTACTGCCTTGGCTCATGAAACCATATACAGGGAAGCCTGACAGGAGCAAGGACCGGTTCAACTACAGGCTGAGCCGGTGCCGAATGACTGTGGAGTGTGCTTTTGGCCGTTTAAAAGGGCACTTGCGATCTCTGTATGGGACGCTAGACTTGGGGGAAAGCAGCGTCCCTGCGGTTATATCCGCATGCTGTACCCTCCATAATAGTTGTGAAGGGAAGGGTGAAACATTCAGTCAGGCATGGACCGCCGAGGTTCAACGCCTGGAGGCTGAATTTGCACAGCCAGAGAGCAGGGCTACTAGAGAGGCCCAGCAAAGGGCTACAAGGATTAGGGATGCCTTGAGGGAGGAATTTGAGGCTGAAAGCCAACGGTAATGTTTGTTGCCTTGCACGGGAGTGAAGTGCAGTGGTTACAATGTTAGTAGGAATCTGTTTTTCCTAAAATGATTTGCAGTGCCTGTTTCTTTCCTGGGCTACGGTATCTTTCAATTTCTGCAATAATAAAGACTGTTTTCAAAGCCAAGAATTCATTTATTGAAAAGAAAATAACTTTCTTGACAGACACACAACATTTTGGGAACCTAAAAGGGCAGGGGGGTGGGGTGGTGGACTGTACAGTCACAGGTTTGAATATGTCCTGTCTGGAGTGCTGTGCAATGAGTGCTGCACTTCAGGATGAAAATACTGCATGGTGATGGGGGTTGAGTGCAGAGGGTAAGGGTCGTAGTTCTCAGGGCTGGTTGGTGAACGTACAGGTGTTGGGGGCAACTGTTGGTGGTAAGAACCTGGATGCTGGGGAAGCGGGTTTGGAGCTGACATTGGGGCACAAGGGAAAGAGCTTTGGGATGGGGGGGGCCGGCACGGTAGTGCTCTGCCTGCATGGCTACGAGTGACTGGATAGAGTCCGCTTGGCGCACCAGGATGCTTATCAGCTGCTTTGTGCTTTTCTTCTTAGCCGCTGCGTTTCTCTGGCGGATCCTGCTTTCCCTTTCCCTCCAGTCCTGCAGTTTTTTCCTCCAGTCCTGCACTTTTTTACTCTTTCTGGCAGACTGATCCATAACTGCTTTCAGCATGTCTTCTTTGCTTTTTCGCGGCTTCTTCCTGAGGTTTTGTAGCCTCTGAGCAGTCGATGATACGGGCAGTCCAGTAGTCAAGGACACTTTTCGAAAGGCAAAAATGGCAACAGTTAACAGAGGCAGCATTGTTTATAATCTCATCCAGACAGTTATTCCCACACAGTGAAGGAGTTTACAGTCTTCACTTTAGCATACTTTTCCCATACCAAACAGAGCGCACATAACCCACAGGAGCCATGAAATGGTGAGTAAGGGGGACTGATTGCTTCAGGGCTGTGCAGGGGTTTCTGTGCGTTGGGGACAGCAAACAGCTACGGGGAGCAGTCTCCCAACATTTTCCACAGGAGTTAATCCTGGAAGATATCTCGCTGCTGCGGGTCAGCTGGGAAGAGCGGGAGGCCCCTATGCAGCTTGCCTGTGTGCAGCAATGGTCCCCCCACCCCTCGCGGCACAGTGGCGCGGACACGTTAGCTTGACTGTGACAAGGACCACAGTGGCTCTCCCTATAAACTTGCACAAGCGCATTGCCCATGCTCTGGCTGAAACTGTTGAAGAGATTACCAAGGCCGATTACTGCGAATTGATAGACCACATCAATGGGCTCTTCCACATCTAGGCATGCATGCATGCAGCCCTAACCCCCCCTCCTCTCCCGAAACATTTCCATCCTGAAAATAAAAGCCGCTTACCGGTAACCCGCTCCTCTGCTTGTCCTTCACCAAGTATCGGCTGCTGCAACTGGCTACCTTCCTCCTGGCTTGAGAAGAGCTCCTGGCTGCATGCCTCCAGGGACTCTGGGGTGTCTCCCCCCACCCCAGTACCCTCACTCTCGGTTTCCTCCCCCCCTCCTCCTTCCCCCCGCTCTGAAGTGTCCATCGTGGTCGTCGGATTGGCAGTGGGGTCACCCCCAAGTATTGCGTCCAGCTCCTTGTAAAAACATCAGGTCGCGGGGGCAGTGCCAGAGCGGCGGTTTCCCTCGCGGGCTTTGTAATAGGCACTCCGCAGCTCCTTTACTTTAACCCTGCACTGCAGCGCGTCCCGGTCATGGCCCCTTTCCAGCATTGCCTTTGATACCTGGCCAAAGGTATCGTAATTCCTACGGCTGGAGTGCAGCTGGGACTGCACAGCTTCCGCCCCACAAACACTGATGAGGTCCAGCAACTCGCCATTGCTCCATGCTGGGGCTCGTTTGGCGCGTGGAGGCATGGTCACCTGGAAAGATTCACTGATTGCACTCCACACCTGGCTGAGCAAACAGGAAGGGGATTTTTAAAATTCCCGGGGCATTTAAAGGGCGGGTCACCTGAGGCCAGGGCAGTAGAGTTCGAACTGATGAGCAGAGTGACTGAACAGGCATTCTGGGATACCTCCAAATACCTCTGGAGGCCAATAACAGCGCTTTTGGTGGCCACACTGGCGGAGCAGCGCTGCATCACCAGCGCTGCAATAGTTATACCCGAGGCAGAGCAGGAGTACAGCCAGCACTGCAGCCAGAGAGATGCAGCACTGTATGTGCCTTGCAAATGTGGACGGTGAGTAAGTTGCAGCACTGTAAACCCACCACCAGCGCTGCAACTCTCCAGTGTAGCCAAGCCCTCAGAGCCTGCAAGAAGGGTCAGAACAGGGATAGGAAAAGAAGGAGGGTGGACACTAAAGACCCAGGGCTTGGCTACACTTGCAAGTTGCAGCGCTGGTAGAGGCTTTCCAGCGCTGCAATTAGTAACCGTCCACACCTGCAAGGCACATCCAGCGCTGCAACTCCCTGGCTGCAGCGCTGGCTGTACACCTGGCCGGGTTGGGGTGTAGCGATTGCAGCGCTGGTGATCCAGCGCTGCTCATCAAGTGTGGACACACACCAGCGCTTTTATTGGCCTCCAGGGAATAAGGAGATATCCCAGAATGCTTTTAACTAAATTACTCCCTTTGTTTTGTTATGCAGCCTCTCTTTGTTTTGTTGTGAACCTCCGGAGGAGCTCCGTTTCGCTCCGTTTCTACCGGAGCTGCTTATCAGCTCCTGTTTGCTGTGATCAATCTGTGAACAATCAAATGAGATCCTCCTCCCTGTTGTGAACGAGCTCTGTGGAGCTCCTCCGTTGCCGCTGCTGCTATCTAAAAAACAAACAAAGCTCCTGTTTGCTGTGATCATCTGTACCTGGCTGTAAACAATCAAATGAGAGGCAGGCAGGGAAACAGTGGGGAGTCGTGTTGCCTGCAGGCTGTTTGTAATTAAGAGTTAAGACTAAGGGGTCGGAAAAATGTTCTGATTTTTCAAGTCAGGAAGCTAACACACAGTGTTGGCTCCAAAAATCCACTCTCTCTCTCCCCCCGCTCCCTGTCACACTAGACCCCACTCCACCCCCCTCTTTTGAAAAGCACGTTGCGGCCACTTGATTGCTGGGATAGCTGCCCATAATGCATCACTCCCAACAGCGCTGGCAATGCTGCAAATGTGGCCACACACCAGCGCAGGTAGCTGTGAGTGTGGCCACACACCAGCGCTGCTCCTACACAGCTGGATGACCAGCGCTGCAAACTACCAGCGCTGCAAACCGTAAGTGTAGCCAAGCCCCCAGTGGTGCCCCAAATTTTCTGGTGTCCTACCCAGCTGCCTGTGCCTAAGGACAGCCCTGGGTGCCCCCAAACCACTTGGCGCCATAGGCGACCGCCTAGTTTGCCTAGTGGTTGCACCAGCCCTGAAAAAACCCTCCACTGATGCAACAAAGCTGGCAGGAAATTCAAACAGCTCCATGCAGAGGAGATGATAAAAAAGCACTAGAATGAAAATTAAGCGATTGGCAATTGTATTGCAGCACCTGGATTTCTTGGTGCCAAACAGAGTGGTGTGAATCTTGTATGAATTCACTGGATTGGGGCCAACATTTCCTTTTGTGTTGATGTGTAATGCAATGGTGAGTGTGTTACAGGTCCCCCTCCATGCCAATCCATGGAATATATGAGTTGTTACAGCCCACAGCCGTGGCTTGTGGTTTTAGCTCTGAGTGGCCCCAGCTCAATCCCTGGTATGTCAGCCAAGAGAGTGGCGGTCACCAGGGCCGACTCCAGCTTTTTTGCCACCCCAAGTGGCGAAGCCGGGGAAAAAAAAAAAAAAAGAAAAAGCCATGATCGGCGGCACTTCGGTGGCAGCTCCACCGCACCACTTCATTCTTCGGCGGCAATTCGGCGATGGGTCCTTTGCTCCAGAGGGACTGAGGGACCCGCCGCCGAAGACCCAGATGTGCCACCCCTTTCCATTGGCCGCCCCAAGCACCTGCTTCCTTTGCTGGTGCCTGGAGCCGGCCCTGACAGTCACAGATATATTCTCCAATTTTGTATCTGAAATTCCAGGTTTAACTTTGCAAAGCCCAGTCAAATCATCAGGGACTCGATTCTGCCAATTCTTACAGATTAAGCTGCTGCTCCTTGGTCCCAAGGCTAATTTTGCTTCATAACAGTGTGGCAATATGGGTTTCACATGGTTTCAATATAAAAATAAATAATCAATCAGGTCAGTTTCCCTCTGAACTCAGGTCAGGTTCCTTGGAATGTTTCATTCACATTTAGATCAGGGGTTCTCAAACTGGAGGCCAGGACCCCTCAGGGAGTTCTGAGGTTATTACATGGGGGCTGTCAGCCTCCACTCCAAACCCTGCTTTTCCTCCAGCATTTATAATGGTGATAAATATATAAAAATGTGCTTTTAATTTATAAGAGGGTCGCACTCAGAGGCTTGCTATGTGAAAGGGGATGATCTCTTGCAAATTTCACATGGATTCTTAGTATCAGATAGGCTACTTTCAGATACCCTCATTTACACGGAGTAGCATCTTCCTCCACAAGTAGTTCCACGTACTTCAGTGGGACTCAATGCTGATTAGAGAACCACTCAATAAGGGTATCTGAATTTGGCCCATAATGATCATTTCACTCAGCTTTAGTGGTAATCATCAGTGCATTTTTTGCACTCATTGCTTAGTATATCATGGGCTCATGGTTTATAAGCAAGAAATACAGTTGGCAAGCCAGTCTGCTTCAATTATTTACACAAGAGAATCCAGAATAATGAAACTACATTATCAGATAAATGGCCAGCAATTGAAAGTAAGTATTCAAGTATTCAAGATAACTAGCATTGAAACATGCTCAATTGCAAGTATAGAAATGTGTCTTTTCCCTTCCAATTTGCTCTCTCAGATCTGGATGCTCAAATCTGGATGATGACTGACAATTGCTGCCATATTTGGTGATGGAAGGGGCAGCCTGTTTTCACACTCACACAAGGGTTGACTGCCAGTGACCTAACACTCCCCATATCCTGCTCCCCATTTGCCTTTCCCTCTCTCTCTCTCTCTTTTTCAGCCATCCTTTACAATCAAAACACACATATGTGCCTGAATATTTATATTTATCTATCTATCTAGATATGTGGGTAGGGAAGTAACAGCATTCTGCATGCACCCCTGCTTCTATGTTCCCATTAGCAAAGAGGGCGGCAGCAAGTATGCAACTGCAGAGAGGTTGTTCCACCAGTGGAACGCAGCAACCATAGTATGTATATTTAAATTCTCGTTATGTTACTTGGTTAGATCTGGTCAGGAATTTTCTGATGAAACGTGTTTTTGTCAGAATATGCAGATTTGTCACCGCTGAAACTGTTTGTGGAAAAGGGGCAGATTTTAAAATAGCTCTGATTTGAAAAATAGTTTTGAAATTGTCTAAAAGTCTCATTTTGACATTTTCAGAAATGAAGCCTTTTGCATTCCAGTTTGAAGTTACTTTTTGTTTTGAAATTTTAATTTATAAAATAAAAAGTATATTTTTTAATTTATGCTATCAAAAGTTTAAACATTTTAAGGGTTGAAATCCAAACAAAATATTCATTCCTAAATTCTCCAAATAAAATATTTGTATTATAATTATTATTGGTTCAAGGAGGTTTGTTTGTTTTTGGGGGGGGGGTTGGGTTTTTTGGTTTTTTTTTTTTTTGAGATTTTAATTTTTCATCCAAATTTGGGACAGGAAAAAGCATTGAAAACTATTTCCCACCCAGCTCTAGAGAAGTGAATGATATAACCCTTTGTCCTTCACAAGTAAAGCTCAGATTTTCTGCACACCATGAACCATTCATCTAGCACAGTAATCTTTTCATTCCTTTCTGTGGCATTTCCTGAAGCATTAACAAAAAAACTATCATCAAATTTGTAAGTACCTATTCATCTCCTGTGTTTCTTGTTTGTTCTTTAACACCTATATGCTGGCTGACAGGCTGCATCCCCTGTTCTTACTCCCCTTATTCTCAATGTGCTCAAGAGTTTCCAACTTTTTTAACTTCCTCACTTCACCTGACATTACTTTGTATCCACTCTGACTGGTTTTGGAAGTAAGTTTCATTTTATCTGCAGCTTTTCCCTTGATAAATCCAGGTCCAAGAGAGTTTCTATTTTCAGAGAAACTGAAAAGCTGGACTCTTGACAGTGACAGCAATTCTTTATATCTCCCTGACAGTGCTGTTTATCTATGCACAAAATGGCATTTTTTGCTTATCTCTCATTTTTTTCAGGTGCAACCATTGCAATCATTTTGAAAAATCTCTCACTGTTACTGCAAAATAATGACATAATTCAGGTTTCATGTCTCCCTCTAGTGGCTGGTCCCATTGACTACACAGCCTATTACTACCTCCAACTGTTGAAGCTTCTCGTTAGCTCAAATAATAGATGCCTGTGGTTTTGTTGCTGCAGCTTTAGGGTTCAATCCTTACTTTCAACTGTGGGATCTACACTTTGTGTGAATGAGGCCATGGTTCATTACATTATGTTTTGCATGAAGAAAAATCAGATTTGTACATTGGAAGAAAAATCAATGTCAGTCATTCATGCAAATGTATACAACAGTAATAATGAGTTAGCTTTATAGAGTGCCTTTATCCCATAAACTCTCAAATATACTTAAAAATTCTTTACAGTTGGATGTAATAATTAGTATCATATACCAATTCTAAACTGTAATAAACATGTACATTAAAACACAAGGGTATTTAATTTGCAAAAGAATTCTACTTCAGCACTAACTGGGTATTGGAGGGACCATAAATCTGCTCACAGGCCTGCTGTGGGGGCTTCTTCCTTAGGACAGCTGGGAACAATCTGCCCCAGGTCTATTTGTTCTATGGCCTGTCCTTTGAGCATGAAAGTTCTGTAGCACTCACAT
Organism: Mauremys mutica; assembly: GCF_020497125.1. Lineage (NCBI taxonomy): Eukaryota > Metazoa > Chordata > Testudines > Geoemydidae > Mauremys > Mauremys mutica. The sequence continues at coordinate 40,830,121 of NC_059078.1, forward strand.
CATAGTTTGTTCTGTTGTGTAATTTAAAGTACAACTAATTTGTAATACTAGGGATAAAACACAGGAGAATGAATGGTTTTGCATTACCCAGATTATGCACAAATGTAGTGTAGGACAAACCGCACCATAAACTTCATAACAGACTGGTCAGTTCTTATCTCATAGTAAAAGTCTGACATCAGTGGAGTGGCATATGTATGACTGAGAACAGAATTTGGTTCAATAACATCAATTCTTTCGTAATTTGGATTTTTAAACGAGCAGTTCCATGTAAAGTAGTATTGAGCAGCCTATACACGTGCATCAGCATTTTTTTCTACACACAAATGGGGGGCGGGGGAAGAGATTTAGTTTACAGGTTAACATGAAGCAATATTGTTTTGCACGGGCATTGAAGTTGTGATGGTCCCAGGATGTTAGAGAGACAGGGTGGGTAAGGTAATAGTTTTTATTGGAAGCTCAAAAGCTTTCTCTCTTTCACCAACAGAAGTTACTCCAATAAAAGATATTACTTCACTCACCTTGTCTCTCACGAACAAGTGTTGTTTGTTTGGACAAATATAAGCATTTTCATGGGCAAATTTGGAGATACATATTTAGGAATCTAGCAGAGGCCCCTCTAAATCTCTTACCGCTTGTGTCCTTGCACAAGTTTCCAACATTTCTATTCTCCCTCCTAGAATTTACCATGTCTCAACATTTGCTCGGATGTAAAACATGCTGCCAGAGCAGCCCTGCCCTAGGATGCTCTCCTCCTGAGCCAGCATGCAATTCGACAGATGTACCTGCCGCATTCCCCTTCTGCTGGCCCAGGAAAGGAACCATCTCTCAGTGTTTGACACAAAGCCTGCCTCCGCGCATAATTTGTTCATCTACACCAGTCCAGTAATTTCCCCCAAACCCTGAGACTAAAACCATTCTTGACAAAGCCACAGTAAACATCTAAAGGTACAATAGATTTTTCCCATTCCCATCTCCAAGGACATCACCCGCAGCTCACCCATCCTGGACCCAACAGCAGCACTGTGTTGTCAGGACCTCTGGCTCCTGATCCAGGGCCTCACTCTCTAGGACTCCCTGCCTGACAGTGACCAGTCTTCTTACAGCTCTTTACTAAAGTCTTTGGCCTAAGGGCTCCTCCCCTACCGCTTTCACTCCTCTAGGTCCCTGACTGGGAATTCTACCCCTGCTGAGGGGGATTCGCCCTCCACAACAACCCTCTTGCTTCTAGGCAGCTTGACCTGCCAAAGCCAGACCATCCTTTTTTCCAAGGGGCCCCTGCCTGAAATTCCCACTTGTCAGGGGTCCCCAGCTTTGGTCAGCTCTGACCAACAGCTTTCCTCCAAGCACCTCTCGGGTGGTATGCAGTTATTGCTCTCCTTCCAAACTCAACTCTCTCCCCAGCAACTCCTGCCAGCTCTTCCTTGCTGCTTTCCTGCCTCTCTCCAAGTCCTCCCAGGCACTGACTCACCAGGTATCAGGCAGCTTTCACCTACCCATCTCTTGCTTCTCACAGGCTTTGACTCACCCAGTCACCTCCTCTCTGTGGCCCAGGTGCCATCTCTTAAGCCCAACTGGGAGTCAACTGACCAGTCATAGGTCCACTAGTCTCTTCCCTCTTAAAGAGCCAGTGTCAGCCTGTGACCACTCCCAGTGAGGCAAAGAATACAGGAAATACAAGAAATTGGTCAAATAGAGTAGAACCTCAGAGTTATGAACACCAGAGTTACAAACTGATCGGTCAACCACACACCTCATCAGGAACTGGAAGTTCACAATCAGGCAGCAGCAGAGACAAAAGAAAAAAGAAACAGCAACTATGGTACAGTACTGTGTTGACTACTAAAAAAATAAAGGGAAAGTTTTAAAAAAAGATTTGACAAGATAAGAAAACTTTCTGTGCTTGTTTAATACAAGAACTAGGGGTCTAATACAAGAACTAGGGGTCACCAAATGAAATTAATAAGCAGCAGGTTTAAAATAAATAAAAGGAAGTTCTTCTTCACACAGCACACAGTCAACTTGTGGAACTCCTTACCTGAGAAGGTTGTGAAGGCTAGGACTATAACAGCATTTAAAAGAGAACTGGATAAATTCATGGAGGTTAAGTCCATTAATGGCTATTAGCCAGGATGGGTAAGGAATGGTGTCCCTAAACTCTGTTTGTCAGAGGGTGGAGATGGATGGCAGGAGAGAGATCACTTGATCATTACCTGTTAGGTTCACTCCCTCTGGGGCACCTGGCATTGGCCACTGTCAGTAGACAGGATACTAAGCTAGATGGACCTTTAGTCTGACCCAGTATGGCCGTTCTTATGTTCTTATGTTATGTTCTTATGTTCATTTAAATTAAGACTGTTAAAATCAGCATTTTTCTTCCGCATAGTGAAAATTCGAAGCTGTATTTAGTTAATGTCAGTTGTGAGCTTTTGAAAGAACAACCGTAATGTTTGGTTCAGAGTTACGAACATTTCAGAGTTATGAACAACCTCCAATCCCAATGTGTTGGTAACTCGGAGGTTTTACTGTAAGCAAAACATACATATTTAGTGGGAAATCTGATCCAATACAGCTGCAGGAGTATAACTGAGAGCAGAATATTGTTCTCTTCTCTTCACTACTTTTTTCCATTTAAGTCTTTGAAAAATTGGCTGTATAAACTTATGCAATCAGCATCAATGCAGTAAATCAGCAAAGGTGTAGCTGACTCTGGCAGTGTTAGAAGGCTCATACATTTTCAGGTGGGTGACCTCTTTTCAAACTATGATTCCAAGGAGTTATGTCCACCCTTTTCTTCAGAACTAAGGATCTTTTCTTACCACTTCAAAGGATGTGTTCAGTAAAAGATTGATCAATTTCTTCTTTATTGTGCAAGTTTCTCTCTTTTAATATCCTAGATGATTAAGCACTGCAGCAACTGGATATTTTGGAGAGGATCTTCCCTTTAAAAACTTAATTGTAAAGCACAGAGGATTTTGAGTCCTTCCCATCAGTACTTTCTCTTTGTAGGCAAGGAGGGGGTTGAGAATACATTCCAATCAATTGTCCTTCACTTGTCAAGTTAGGATCCATTCATGCCCCATTGCTAACCCCGGCGGCATATGGTGAGGCCTCAGAGACAGGAAATTTGTAGGCATAGAGGTGCCATCATGAAAAGCATCAGCATGGGTAAATATATACAAATGCAGTTTTACAGTCTACTGCCCATGAATCCAAACAGTTGCCATACAAATAGAGACTCTTTTTCTTTCTGGTAAACATTATATAAAATGTTACCTTTCTTACACTGTTTCTTGCTAAAACCAAACAGAGCCATTCCTATAGTCATCTGGAAATACATATAAAAATGTAACATCATTCATTTACTCCCACCTTTAAAGCTAGAGGAGAATTCTGTTATTTGCTTCTTTCATTAAAACATATCTCACATTCAGCCTCAAGATGGCAATGCAATTGTAATAGTTGCTTACTTCCAATGCTGAGCCTTGAATCTCATCAGGTATTTTTTCCACTGCTAGAGATAAATATCAAGAATGGTGTTATTGCTGTAGATATTATAGCTAAAAATGTGGAAGCATTTAAAAATCTGGAAGTTAACAGCTAAAAGAAGTTAGATAAATACTAAACTATCCTCTGAGTTTGTACAATACATGATTTATTCCAATAGCATAATAGCGCTGTACATCTAAACAAGATCCTAAAACCTGTCATATACCCTCACTATAACAAGTATAATTAGATAACAAGCACTAACAACTTTGCTGCATCATCTTTTTTTTAAGTATTGCTAGTGCAGAAGTTTTTAGCTATACGGACGCTTAAAGAAGTAATGATTATGTTATTTTTGATAGAGGGAGAGGACAACTTTTTTTTATCAGGATAATAAGATAACCTGAACCTCAAAAACTATTGGACCAATTTCCTAATGAAGCACTGGAGTTTTAAAGCAAAAACATCATGCTTATCTTTCACATATATTTATGCCAAATTTGCTACCACTTGAACATTTGCTTTGCCTGAAGAGTAAGGTATTATTCTTATTTATGACTGTTCACTGAGCACCAGAACGTATAGCTAAATAAAGACATGGTCCCAGCTCTGAACAGTAGGGACATGGGCGACAAATGGGGCAAACATGAGATCATGAGTTATCTTTGTACTACATCACACATCTGGTTGCAGGTTTTGTGTGCACGTGCATGTTATGGTTACTTTGGTATTAGTTAATTGCTGTGAACTCATATCTTGGTGGTTACATTTTATATACCACATGTTTGTGTGTGCCCATATAAATATATGTGTACACATGTAGATATATACAGTAGAACCTCAGAGTTATGAACAACAGAATTACAAACTGACCAGTCAACCACACACCTCATTTGGAACCAGAAGTATGCAATCAGGCAGCAGATACCAAATACTGTATAGTACATTACTGTGTTAAACATAAACTACTACTAAAAATATAAGGGGAAAGTTTAAAAAAGATTTGACAAGATAAGGAAACTGCTTCTGTGAATGTTTCATTTCAATTAAGATGATTAAAAGCACCATTTTTCTTCTGCATCGTAAAGTTTGAATGCTGCATTCAGTGAATGTTAGTTGTAAACTTTTGAAAGAACCACCATAACGTTCTGTTCAGAGTTACAAACAACCTCCATTCCTGGGGTTCATAACTCTCAGGTTCTGCTGTATTCACTTACATATACATACACACATATTGTGAATAATATTTTTAACTTGGGAATATATTTTTACACATTCCCTCCAACCCACCCAAATATTTATTGTGATTTTTTTTTTAATTTCCGGACTAAGTGAATTTCTCCTTCTCTTTCCTTCCTGTCACTGCCTTCCTCCATACTCTGGACTTTTCTGTCAATCTCACCTTCTGATATCGCCAAGTACAGTCCTTCTGGGTCAGCCCCACCACTAGGCTCCCAGACACTTTACAACAAATAATCCATTTGCTATTCACTGTCGTCGTACCATCCATCAGTTTTACCTGTCTGCTTTGCATTCCTATGTCTTCCTTGTTCATTCTGCCGCTCTGATGCTCTGCTCTTCAGAAGGTCTATGGAGCACAGCAGCAGTGGAATACCAGTGGAAGTCAACTGGGGGCATTGGGACCTATGAGCCCCCTTGTCCTCACCACATGGCCCCCTCCTATCAAACATGAGACTGAGCTGATGGCCGTTCATTCTCTGTTTTATTGCAAGATCTATAACTTCCCACCACTCAAGAAGCATCAGATGAATTTTAAAACTCATTCTAGCTGCATTGAGACAGTTCTGGTGCTGTAGATATATCTAAGCTGACACCTGTCCTCTTCCTAAATACTTTGCCCTGCCATTCATTTATTTTCATATGCATGACATTTACATGTATTTAAATGCGAGGGAGGTTACAAACCACATTCCCTCCTCATGGACAAGTATAGTAATGCACGATACACTCCCAAATCAAGGGGTAATTAAATTTGTTCAGCATTGTAGGACACATTTATTGTTCAGAGACGGTTATGTGACTCTAGATATGCTGACATATTCCTCCCTAAAGATACTGTTCTCAGCTAATTTCTATAATGAATATTTTCATTAAAAATAATAATAGCAATTAGAATGAATAAAACAGCAGGTGGACAGCCAGTAATTAACATACAAGCATACAGTAAACAAGTGGTGTTTGTTTTTCTCTGCCTCTCTTATTTTAGGAATCATCAGCTTTAGTGCTAATGTAACTTGCTAGTGTAAGATGTGTGTCATAAGATAAAGGACCAAATGGAGCCAGGTAATCGTGAGTTCTAATCCCAACACCGACACTAACGCCTTCCATGGCCTAATTTTTCAAAAGTGGCTAGTGATTTTCAGTGGCCAAACTGAGATTATGTAAAGAGCCCTGATTCTCAGAGGGTGGGTGTTGAGCTTCAGACTTCACGGAGACTACTCTTATGCTTAAAGTTAAGTGCATAAGGGCCAGAGTGCTCAGTATCATGTTCGCCTGTACCCTACACCCTCCTCTTCTTCAGCTAGAACTCCTCCTTGAAATTCTTGTCCATAACAGATATAGAATCAGAACACATATGGATGGTCACCAATACACATTTTGTTACTGATGCCTTTATATATAGGAGATACAGAGTTTTAAAAAAAGTTTTAGACTCTGATCTACTGCTTCTCAAAACAAAGGTTTCACTGAAGTATCAATTCTTGTTCAATATAGCAGGACCTACACTTTCATTTAATTACATATTCCCTGCCCATGAAGCACATCTTACTATATAACAAAGAAAAATTAATGGGAAGAGTATCATTTTGTGCCTATTAAGGCATTCAGCCTATCATTATTGTCAGTGATCGCTGTCCAAATGTAACGGCTCTTGGGATCTGTAATGGACTGCAAAAATTTTGGCCAGGGTTGCCACTACTAGAAGCAGTAACCAAAGTTGTCTGACTGCTGGTGGAATGAGCTGGTGGTCTCAGTTCAGTTCCCAGTGTCCGTGTCTATAGCCTCTATCACAGTTGTCACCTTTTCTGGGAGATTCAGCAGAGTGTTTTCGGACCTAATCAATAACACAGACCAAACTACCCTCTTCTTTCCTAAAAGCAACCCCTCCAACACAAGAGTTAAGGGCTTGTCTACAGGTAAAACGCTATAGTGGCACAGCTGCATTACTGTAGTGCTTCAGCGTAGACACTAACTGCACTGACAGGAGGGGGTCCTACCATCAGCAAAGGTAATCCACCTCCCTGAGAGGCAGCAGCTACCTAGCACTATCTACATGGGGATTTAGGCTGACCTAACTACGCTGCTCAGGGTGTGGATTTTTCATACCCTTGACCACTGTAGTTAAACCAACCTAATTTTCTAGTGTAGACCAGGTCTCAGACACGTTAGCAGGAGAGTGTGAAGCAGTTTGTACTCCTGCTACATAGGCTGTTAATAGAGAACTGACACACTCAGGGCTTTCACTGCAGCCCTTCGCACTGGCACTCAAAATTCGTCGTACAGGTGTTTATTTAATCTGAAGCTGAAGCTATTTGAAACCGGAGATAGAGACCTCCTCTCCCACACCCTTACTACAGCCATTTAGATCAAGCCCCAGCACTATTTTGGGACAGAGAACCCATATTTTGGATCTGTTACAAGCTCTGCTGTTTACATTCACTTCTCTCTTTCTAAAGAAACACCTGAGCAACTGGAGAACAAAGCCAAGGAATGCTCAGGTACAACTGATAATTAAATGCCCATAAATTCCATTAATGCAGAGTTAACATTGCCCTGTGGTGGCTAGTGGCCTTCTGGGATGTGGAGAGTGGCTAAACTTACACCTTCAAAAAGCAGGAAATACAGAGTTAAGCTACATGCCACCCGCCCCACAACGCAACCCAGCAATAGCCACTGGGAATGGTTTAGTAAGGGGGAGGGGATGCCATAATAAGTAGACAGGAGGAAGTTCAGAAGGTATGTGCTGTTGCTTGAGTCGTGCACCACAGATTTGAATTCCATCATTTATCTGCATGCACTCCAGCTGCGCTCACTGTGTTAGGTGCAGCTGTACTGAATGCAGGGCTGGCTCTAGGCACCAGCAAACCAAGCACGTGCTTGGGGCGGCATAATTTCAGGGGCGGCATTCCGGACACTTCGGCAGTTGTGCTCCTGGAGGTTTTTTTGTTGTTGGTGGTAGTGGTTTTGCTTCGGCAGTTGCGCTCCCAGAGGCTTTTTTTGCTTGGGGCAGCAAAAAACCTAGAGCCGCCCCTGACTGAATGGTGGAGGGATTAGATGGAGCAGCTTGGCAGAGCAGTGACTATAATACGAGGCAAGATGCATTTGTACCTTGGGGGATCAAGTGTGTGTCATTTCAGCACTGAGTTTTATAGGGCATCTCCACAGAGGTGTAGATAAGTGTTCTCTCACCATGGGGATTGTCAGCCGTCAGGTGGCACACAGGACAGTGGTCACCAGGACTTAGTGAAGGCAATGTCTCAGAAGGCATCTGTAAACGTAGAATGCTAGTGTGTGTATAACTGACATACTGGGGATTGTTTAAAGAGGACACAGTTAAGGTTGCAATGTGGGGGTGGCTTGTACCTTAACATGTCATTCCTGGTTTTCAGCAATGTACGTTTAGCCACTCTACATCCTGGAAGACCACTAGCCACCACTGGGCAACCTTTACTCTGTGTTAATTACGTTTCTGAGCCCTTAATTTCCTTGCTATTTAAAAAAAATGTCTCAGCATCCCCATTTTCCACAGCCCAACTCTCCCACTCTTCTTCCTCTGATTCCTTGGCAACAATTCAGCTAGCTACAAAATGCACTGGCTGCACGTTATCCTGCCCCTTCATCATCTCCCATCTCTCTGTCTGTGCAGCACAGCCTGCTTCTCCCTCCCCAACCATCCTCTGCACAAAGAGGCAGGGATCAGCATGAGACCTGCAGGTGGAGGAGCGGGGTAGAGAATGCAGGAACAGTGCAGGGATTAGCATGGAGACAGTGAGGACATTTTGTGAAGTGGGAGACAGATGTGGGAGGAGGCATGAGAGGAAGGATGGCTCAGTGGTTAGCGCCTGGGACTTGGGCGATCTGGGTTCAATTCCCTGCTCCATGACTTAGCCCTTCTTGCCCCAGTTTCCCATCAGTAAAATGGGAATGGACCCTCCTAATTTCCAAGCACAGACCAGGCCTCAGAGAGATGTAAAGCGGTCCATTCATTTGTTTCAATGAGATGTTCTCAGCTAAATGAGAACACCCCCATGGAAATGAATGCTGCCTGAAGCAATACCTCTGAGAGGTGTGACCTGCTTCATTCATCTCAGTGGATGTTCTCATCCTTCCCTTCCCAGTGTCCTGTGATATACGTCAGACATGCCCATTCTCAGCTCCTCAGCACAGTGTTCTTGGTGTATGCGCCGAACATGCCTGTTCTCAGCTCCCCATCCAGATTGGCAGGACTCTCCAGATCACACAGGACCAGGAAGAGGGACTTAGACTACTCTCCTCCAAGGGTCAGCCCCTTCCTGCAATATCCCAGCTCACATGGGGGATAGAGGGGCTCAGACAGTCGCTCCAAGAGAAGCAGGGCCCCCAAGATCTTGGCACACACTCAGGGATCAGGGAGAAGGGCTCATCAGACCCCCCAATATCCCAGCACAAATGTGGGAGGGGATAATGTGGGGCTGACAGGCCCTTGTGTTCCCCAACTCAGCCAGCCATTCACCCCATATTCCCCTGCCCAGTATCTCACCCCTCCTCCCTCCCCGTAATCTCCCCTTGCCACAGTGGCAAACCTCTTCTTCCATTTCTCCCACTTCTCCACCCCCTAATCCTCCCTCCCCTCTCTGCACTCTCATAACCCCCATAGTCCCAGCCAGGGCCAGCTCCAGGCACCAGCACAGGAAGCAGGTGCTTGGGGCGGCCAACGGAAAGGGGCGGCACGTCTGGGTCTTCGGGAGCAATTTGGTGGCGGGTTCCTCAGTCCCTCTCGGAGGGAAGGACTGGCCATTGAATTGCCACCCAAGAATGAAGCAGCACGGTAGAGCTGCCGCCGAAGTGCCACCAATCGTGGCTTTTTTTTTTTTTTTGCTGCTTGGGGTGGCAAAAAAGCTGGAGCCGGCCCTGCTCCTGGCGCTACTCCCACCTACCTCCCACCTGGCCCCTCACTGCTCCCATCCCCACATATTCCCTAACTCTGCACCAAATAAGTTATAAGAATCTTAAAAAGTTCTGAACCCCTCACGCTAGGAATGCTTTATCAGGAATGCCTTGCCTATAAGCACACTCAGGTCCATTGTTCAGGAAACACAATTACATTATTCTAATTTTTCATCTTCCCTCTAGTTAATCAATGCTAGTTGATTAATCCACATTTTGTGCTTGTCTTTACTGAATTTCATCTTTTAGACCAATTCTTCAATTTATCAAGATCATTCTGAATTCTAATCCTATCCTCCAAAGTGCTTGCAACTCCTGCCAGCTTCATGTCCTCTGCAAATTTTACAAGCATACCCTCTGCTCTCTCATCCAAGAAATTAATGAGGTCAATGTAGAGTCAATGTAGAGATCAGTTGGGGGACAATCAGAGCCAGAGTTTGAGTCCCAGGTGTGCACACAGAAAAACCGATTTGATAAAATGCTGGATTCTTTTCAGGGGACAGTATCCCAGGAACTCCTTGCTCAAATGACCTCAAATTGGGCCCACAAACAATACCCAGTACCTTGATGAGGCAAATTGGAATGAGGAAATTTCAGGACAATCCAAATAAGTATTTAGAACATTTAGAGTCATCCTTTAAACTGAAAGTGCATCTGAACCTTAACTAAAGCAGAGTTGGCACTCTGCTATGACAATGTAAAAGTGGTTGGTATAAGCTTTACAGATAGAAGGAACAAAAGCTGGCATTTTCAGAGCATGAGGACCCAGCCATACTGAAAAGATAGAATATAAAAATGAGGTAGAGAACTCAGCACTTGAAAGCTCAGAGGAACTGAAAAGACAGATGAATAGCTGCTTAGAAAGCTATAACAAACCATGGAATGCAAATCACACAAAGACAAAAGATGCAAGAACTTCAAACTAAACTGTGCCTTGAAGAGAAACTTAATTTATTTAATCCACAGTAAACATACTTGGCACTGTGGTTCAAATACTGTTCTCCTAACACAGAAACACAGTAGTCTCCCTGGAACGGTATTTAAACAGACCTCTCCAGCTGAAGAGGAAAACAACCTTTACGAGCACACATGAATTATACTTGGAAATTGTGGAGTAAATCCAAATAAACAAGAGTAAAGACAAAAACTGGAAGCATGAATGTGAAGTTTAGTCCCATCCATTTCCTCTTGCTCCTTTGGAAAAGATTCCATAATTATCTAGTTTATGGCACTTAGTTTCACAATGCAAGAATTTCATATGTTGCAAACTTTCAATATTTATACATTTACATTAATACACATAGTGTCAGCATCTCTCCTATTCTCTAACTACTAAAAAGACGGCAACAAAGCAGCACTTCCAAACCAGATGACACTCCAAATTCCATTTTAAACACTCCATCCTAGAACTGACCGGAGGACAATAATTCCATCCCATGACAACTTTCAAGGTTTCTGTTTTTATTCCGCATTAGAAAGGAAACAAAACCTGTCAAATGCTTTTGTGAAATGGAATTATGACAAAACATCTGGTTTTGGCTTGAAAGCTGGGCTTTCCCTTTGGGTCCCTTTCTTGGAAAGTGGCCAGAGAATTCAATGAGGACCCCAGAAACCTTCCCCATCCCAGTCAAAATTTCTCTGGGAAATGTTCTGGCTTTGACAAAATTGCATGTTTCATCAAAAAACTATGTTGTCAAAAACTTCCACTCCACTCCACCATCCTGCCATATTTCTCATTAGATCTCAGTCTCAACTTCACCCTTTTCTCCTAATCTATGAGGAGGGGTGGGGACTGCATTTTTTAAATAATGCAGGATGAAGCATAGATACAAATTGATTGCAATCACTTTGCAATGGGGGGAAAGTTCACCTGTGAAAGTGTAACACTGAATACTCCCCTCTCAAGACATTCTAAACTTAGCCTAGATACAACAGCAGAGTGGGAGGCAGACTACTGGGCCACACGTGTCTTTTAAGAAGGTTCCCTGTGTTTCAAAGGCTGCCTAAGAACCATAACATGATGTGTGCCCGGCAATCACCATGGCAACAGTGAATTTCTTTACAAATGGAAATGGTATAGCAAATAGGCATGTAAAAACCCCTTGTAAACTGACAAACAAGCTACAGCTGCCCTGGGTTAAATGAGCTTGCATACCCTTTTTCTATTAATTTTTTCCATGAATAAACAAGGGATGGGGGATGTGTGTTCACAGTGGCATGTGAGAAATCCACGTACATGCACAAATCCTGTTAACAGGCCTCCCATGCACCCCTTGGAAAACAAAAGCAGCAATGTTTAAGCAGCATGCCTGCCCCCCGCCTCATTAGATTTGTACAGCCCTGGAGGTTGGTAACTCTGGCTCCCTTAGGAATTTGACACTGGGGGAAAGTCATTGTGATGTATTGCAGGAGAAGAATGCAAAATGTGCACTCATTATTAAGACTCTCTGAGTAACATCAGTTGTCAAAAATATGCAGAAAGGCAGAACAATCCTAATCAAAGCTGGACAAAGCAAACTTTTCAAGTTCTCAGATAAACATTTGACAGTCCGATTTGTGAACTGACTTTCAATTGAGCAAGCTTACTAAAGTCATTGCAGTATATGGGTCTATTATACGTGGCGGAGACCAACTCAAAGAACAGGGAGACCAGAACTTCATGGAATCCTAATAGTTTTCACAGTTAGTCCACCCTACTTCATCAGACAACTAGGGGTGTCAGATTTTATTTCCATTGCTCTCCCTTCACGTCCCAATCACTTGTGTTTATTATAGCAACAAGTATCTACATTTCAGTAACAAGAAGTTCAAAATCAGCAACTTGATCTATTTTTCCAAATGTCTTTAAATGTGACTGTCCCCTTCCAGTTGTTAGTTATTACCTAGCCATACTATTTCATTAGGATGATCTTTACATGATTCAATAGCTTCAGAAGCTATAAGGAAGTAACTTGAAGGCTCATGGTGTTGTCATGTCAAAACATACTTTTGCTGAAAATGTTTTACAGTTCACTGGACAGAGGGGAGTACTTCAAAAAATGAATGTTGACAAATAGTCCCAAACCTCTTTTTCAACTCCATTACATCTTTGGGTCCATCTAATGTCATAACCGCCTCCAGGAGTAACATAGTCTAATGTTTATTATGCTGTCAACCCTGGTAAGTGAAGTGCTGTCTGAAACCTGTCAGCTATGCAGAGCTGTGTCATTTTCTCTCTTAGATACCAGGCAAATGACATTCATAATTTTTATGTTCCACTAATCTGTCATCAAGGTCTCAGTTTAACCCAGCATTTATATGATGATCTCTTCTATAGAAGTGACTAAAAAGGCACATTCTCTTTTTTTAAGAATTTATTGCTGCTTTAAAATGTTTAGAGATTTTTTCATTCTTCTGTGCTGTTTTATTTGCAAAGATACCAAATATGTCAACCCTTTAAAAAAAAAAAGGAGAAGCAGATTATCTGAACCATTCCACGGAGATTTATTATTTGGAATACACTCTAAGGGTGCACAATGTCAACAATGCTCAGTCTTTGTCAAACTCTGCTCCCACTGAAATCAATGGTAAACTCCCATTGATTTCAATGGGGGCAGAATTAGGCCAGTGCTGAACACTTTTGAAAATCCAACTGTGACATGCTAAGGTGTCCCTAAAATATACATAAACAACCCCTCCCCCACGCCACCCCCACACAACTACAGTATACTACAGCTACTATGAATGATTATTTTTAATGCCTTTAAGGAATTTCAAATTGAAACACATCTATATACAATCTGCTACATTTTTGTGTATTCCAACTTTGAATGTAATGAAAAATTGGAAGCACCAAAGATTTCCACCTCAGAGATACAATGAACACAGAGCAAGTTTTGAACATTAGTTATTTGGTCCTACCTGTGGGTCAGACAATCGGGATAGGTCAGGATACAAGTAGAATTTTATTCCTTCAGAAGCCCCTGGTAATGTTACTCCTCGAACCAGAAGAATCAGTAGCATGACATACGGGAATGTAGCTGTTACATATACCACCTAGCAAGAAGAAGTAAAACATCAGAAAATGTTTTTTTCCCCAACAAAAACAACAAGAAGATGGTGTTGTTTCTCTGGTAGTAATCCAGATATAAATACACACACAATCTTATGCACCCACTGAATCCTACTTTGAGACCTAATATCCATGCTGGTCTTCTGCAGAGGGATGAATTTCATCCCCAAGCATATTCCTTCTTAAATCATTTAGGCCTGGTAGGAAAATGGGCAAACACTTAATCACAAATAGAGCTGGGTGAATAATGGATTTTTCAGTTCACTGGCAATTCAAGGGGGAAGGGGAGGGTAGAAAAAAATTCATTTGGAGTCAAACAGAATTTTTTTGTTTGTTTTTGTTTAAATTTTGGGAAAATCAAAGAGTTGAAAAAATTATTTCAGGTGAAACAAAATGTTTTGTTTCAATTTTGACCATTTTAAAACTACTGATTATTAAAAAATACTATTAAATGACATTTTGAAACAGAAAGTCAATTTTTGCATTGACAATTGAAATGAAACATTTCAAATTTTTTATACTTTTTTTTACTGTTTTTGTTTGTTTGTTTTACTTAAATACTTTGGTGAATTTGCAAACTGTTGCTGAATCTGCCTTTTTTGAAGGAAAAAAATGGTCAAAAAATTTCACCCAACTCTAATCACAAACATATTGGGACATTCTCTCCAAGTAAGTTACTGCATACCAGTTAAACCAGTTAAACCAGATATGGTACAGTAGAGAAATTAATTGACTTGCCAGAAAAGAATGTGCTGTATTACATATTAACTATGCAGCAACGTATATTGGAAACAATGGTACTCTTATTACTGGTATTGAATGTGTTTGGAAAAATCAGAACAATAGAAAGTATAACGAAGGGAAGAAAATGTGGATTTCCCCCCGCCCCACCTCTCCATTCAAGAGTCTTATACAGTCTGGGTTTTTTGCAATCAATTACTGAACACAGATTATTAGAAATCACACACCATACAAGTAGTTGATTAATAGGTAAAATGGGCATAAAATTTTCCTGTGAACTATCAAGTTTCTAAAACCCACTTCTTCAAACAAACCCACTGTGATAGGAATGTGCCTGCCCCATAGCAACCCTCCCTCCCCAGGCCAACTGGGGCTCTCCAGGCATTCTCTGCCTCAGTTTCCTTCCCAAAGGTGCATCTCCTCAGCTCTCCACTCACAGGTCTGTATGAGAGATGTGGCTCGCCCTCTGGCCAAGTTACAAACAAAACTTGTATTTTTGTTTTATTCCATTTAGACGATAAGATCTCTGGGCATGGAAAGTATCTTGTATATTTGTACCTCAACACACGTTTTATAACACAATATCATGCCAAGCTTTTGCTTTGAGATTTGAAGAATTCTGTGTAATCCTCCTACAAAAGGTAAAGTTAAGAACGAGTTTATAAATAAAGCTACCAGGACACAGAAATGCCTCCAGTCCTGAGCTCTAAGGCGATGCAGTAAGCTATACAATGAGACGAGATCAACATCATTCTCTGTGATGTGCATGGGGCAGCCCCAGCACCATCATAGAAATGTAGACATATATGTCTGGAAGGGACCTTGAGAAGTCATCGATTTCAGCCCCCTGAGCTGAAGCAGGACCAAGTAAACCTAGATCATCCCTGACAAGTGTTTGTCCAATCTGTTTTTAAAAACTTCCAATGACCGGAGATTCCACAACCTTACTGGGAAGCCTGTCCCAGAGCTTAACTACCTTTAGTTGGAAAGTTTTTCCTAATATCTAACCTAAATCTCCCTTGCTGCAGATTAAGCCCATTACTTCTTATCTCACCTTCAGCAGACATGGAGAACAAGGGATCCCTGTCCTCTTTATAACAGCCCTTAACATATTTGAAGACTGTTATCAGGGCCTCACCTCAGTCTTCTCCTTTCTCAAGACAGGACTAAACAGGCACAGTTTTTTTAAAAAACTTTTCCTCGTAGGTCATATTATCTAAACCGTTTATTATTTTTGTTGCTGTCTTTTGGACTATCTCCAATTTATCCAACTCTTTCCTAAAGTCTGGCCCCCAGAACATGGACACAGTCCTCCAGCTGAGGCCATCTTTCTGCCCTCTCATCCATTTTCCTTTAGACTTGTCTCTATGGCTCCAGGGTCTGCACTGAGACACAGGATGGCGGCTGAGCAAGCCAAAGAGAAGGAATGGGAAGAGCAACATTGGGCACACACGTTGCCTGTCTCTAGTCCCATGGATAGCTGTATTATCTTCTCCATGGAGTCACCCTTAGAGGTCTTGTGGGTGATGGATGCAGGGTGTCCAACAGAGCCACACTGCCAGATGGGAGAAGGCAACGAGGGCCAGAGTCTGTGTAGAGGCACAGGGCCTCTGCTTGAATAGTCTAGGCCTCCTGAGGCTTGCCTATGATCTATCAGGTTTGAGAGAGAGAACTGCAGACTTTTCAGTGGGAATTTGGGGGTGGGTTCTCCAAGAGGGGATGATTCCTTCTGTAGGAGGGGATGATCTGGGCCAACGATAGCTCTTTAATTGTTTAATCAGGATATCAGCGTAATAAATTCCTCTCAAACAGGCATGGCCCAAGGTCTGATCAAAGGACTAGGAGACAGGGTAATCCTGAGTTCTAATCCCAGCATTGACACTAACTCACTCTGTGGCAGTAAATCACTTAGGCATAAATTTTGAGATGCGACTAGTGATTTTGTTGCTTCAGTCTCGGGGTGCTCACACTGAGACAGAATGGGCCTAGTTTTCAGAAAGTGCTGAGCATCCAACCCCTAAAAATCAGTCCGCTTCTTTGTGTCTCAGATTGGGCAACCAAAAATTTAGTTACTTAAAATCACTAATCCTGTTTGAAAATGTAGGCCATGTCTTCTGCCTCAGTTTCCTCTCTGTAAAATGGAGATGACGCTAATACCCCCCGGCCTTTCAGAGGACTGCGTAGATTAATTAAGGATTCAATAAAAATGGAAAGCCTTGTTCATGTGCTATGTACGGTTACTGTTCACTATTGATGGAGAAGCCATCTCCTAGGACCAAGTGATTCAACGCTCACTAACCCAGTGCTTCAAAGGGACAAAATTCCATACAGCTGGTTTTTCATAATGAGGCTGACCAATAAAAAAAAGTGAATAAAAGGAAATAAGGATGAAATGCAGTGAAAGAGACTGATCCTGCAGTTCTCTCCTGGCTTCAGTGACAGCTCAGTGAATGGAGAGGCTACAGGATCTATCCCAACAAGATTTCTGTGCTTTTTTGTTCATTCATTTCTGCAATTTCAGTCTCTGTGCATTGCAATCTCTTCCCTCCCCTCCCCTAAAATTAATGGTGGCTGCTGTTAATACCAATTAATCAGGTCAAATGGCTGACGCTGGGGTCACCGTACCTGAATTGAAAGAGTAACATTTTCTTGGATCCTGCTTCATTATGTCATATTACTTCACAATCTGTCATCTCATGCAGCCTGCCATTGCACCATGTCATTTTACATCAGCATGCAGACTGCCCTTTCAGACACAGAGATATTCTTTCCAGGGTGCACCAGGCAAACTTCGCTATACACAGTTTTCTACCGAAGGTGCAATTACAGCTCCTATAAGCCTGAGCTGCAAGGAGGAGGAGGAAGAACCTTAGAAATTCACACTTCCACAGGCAATGGAGGAGAGAAGAGAAGATCAGCCAAGGATACCTCTGCATAACAGCAGTGCAGTTGTCACTCCTCCATACAGCCATCCTGGCATGGAGAGTAAAACCCCAGAGAATTGCCTTGCCCTGCCCAGAAATGCCCCACTGGGGCCTCTGGCATTGCTGAAGGTATTGGAAACCTCACCCCCAGCTCCTCGATTTTCAGTCTGTAAGAGCCAAACTATGGCTGGTACCTGTGCAGCAGCATTAAGGGAGGGAGGGAGGGCTCTCTGACGTCTCTCCTCCCTCTACCACTGCCTTGCAAGGAGAGAGGTACCATAGCGCATCATTTCTACCACACGCCTATGAATCCAATCCACAGGTAAGAGGATAGGCTGATAAGATAGAGGCCTGTGGACAGGTGGGAAGGATCTGGTGTGTTTACAGGCTGTGGCAGCCCTTTGGACCAGTTGGCATTGCTATTAAAATAAAAACAAAGGCGACTTCGGCACTCATAAAGCGACAGAGCTGCTGGAGTTCCATGATCTTCTTGAGCTGAAATGGCCAGTGAAAGATGCTGGATTTGTGATGCGCTGAAATGGGGGCTGGGACAGGAACCCCCAAACTTAGTTCCATTATAAACTGTCATCAGGTTATCAGCTTGCATCTCCAGGCCTGCTGAGCCCCTGGATCCCTCAGGGTTCCTGTTTTGGAATTCTCATTATGTTTGTGTTTATCATTCTGTACAGCACCCAGGGAAGTGAAGGGGGCTTTAGAAATCAAAGTGCTGTTATTATCACCACATCTGTAGGCATTAAAAGTTTGCCTGAAATTGTTTTCTTTTCTTTCAACACATCAAGCCTCTCTGAATATAAATGTGAACACAACTGTTTCTAATTACGTTGAACCCTGTTTTAATTGACTTTAATTGCTTCGTATATTAATTAGCATGCCAATGCCCGGAATGCTTTTTCCAGCTCTCAGCGATGTCGGAGCCAGGCTGGTGTCTGAGCACTTGGGAACAAAATAAAAGTTTCTGACACACCCGTGTCAGCACCAAGTTATTTTATTACAATCTGACAAAGGGCCAGATTGACAAAGGTATTGAGGTACCCAAAGATGCAGTTAGGTACCTACTGGGATTTTTAAAAGCTCTTATGCAGGTTGAGCACCTAATTTCCATAGAAAGTCAATGGGACTCAGGCTGTGTCTACACAGCTCTGCAGTTCAGACTACGGGGTGTGTGTGTGTGAACTGTGCGCTGTAACTCCCCTGTGTGTAGGGTTGGATTTACCTGCTGCGCCCTAGGCAAAGCACTTTCAGCACTCCCCCGCCCACAGCTGACCTTCATGTTTTCTGTAAAAAATGAAACTTTTAACCCACTTTTAAATTTTAGGCACCGCTAGGCACGTGCCTACTGGGCCTAATTGGAAATCTGGCCCTGCCTGTATGGGCACTACTGGACTGTTAACTCTGGACTAGCTACCTTGTTGCACCAGTAGCGTCCACATGCGGCATGCGCTGCAATTCATGCCATGTAGACAAGCCCTTAGGCTCTTAAGTGACTAAATCTCATTTGAAAATGGGTCTTGGGCTCCTAAATCGCGTAGGGCTAGATTTTCAAAAGTATTTAGGCAGCTAAAGACTTAAATGGTAGTTAGATACACAGTGCCACATTTTAAAGGTATGTAGGTGCCTACTGGAATTTTCAAAAGCACATCCATTGAACTCAATGCCTTTTAGGCATGTATGAGCTTTTGAAAATCCCACAAGGAACTTATCTGCCTCTTTGAGTGCCTAAATGCCTTTGAAAATCTGGTCCTCAGCTACTCTGAAATTTTTACCCTAAGTGAAAAGCTAGTCTTTGGGATGGCCAGACCAACAACCACCGCACACAGATTGTGATGCAGCAGGCTCAACTTGTGAGAGATGGCAATAGGTAAAACTAACCTCAGGAGGAAACATAGATTACATCATTAACCTGTTGAGAGAGAGAAAGAAGCACTTAGCACAATGAATTTAGCCACACAGCCAGAAAAGTTAAAAATAGACTGCTCGGGCCGCAGCTACAACAGGACATGTCAGCTTGATGTTCACAGGCTACATCACAGCAACTTTTATCAGGATGAATCTTAAATAGGGAACTGGCTGCAGTGAACTTTAATCCTTCGCTTCACTCTTGCTGTGACCACAGCTGAACTGCCCTTTGGTGGGGAAGGAAGAATTTTTTCATACACTGGTGAGTTTCATTACCTCCTGTCACCACAAGATAATACAATTACGTTTCTATGATGTCAATGACATTTCAACTTCAGATGGTTCCAATTGCTTCCTGTGTAAATACTTACTGGCCATCACCACAGGTTGGGTGGTACAGAACACAAAACAATATGCTAGATCATGGGAAATGAGATTGTCTGAACTGCATTCTGTGTTTTATTTATACTGTAATACAATGTTTTTTACAAAATGAAAGTGTTCAAGTTCACTTAGGTCCAGATTTTTAAACCTATTTAGGCGTTGCTGCCCAGAGCATTTCAATACCTAACTGATTTAGGTGCCTACATCTCATTGTCAGGGCAAGCACCCCCATTAATAGGCCTGAACCCTGCTTTTGAGAGATGCAACTTTACGGTAGTGGTTCAGTCGCTCTGTCTACTGCGTCCTTCACCTCTCCTGAGAATGCCAAAAAGGGATGCCAGTTAGTGCTCTTTGTGGTGTAATGTAGACACCTCTCCTCTTATTGACACTACTAACGTATTTCTCACTGACTACTGAACAGTAGGCAACTGGTGATGACCTTCAGCACTTGTCTACACAGGGAAATGGACCAGCAGAACTACAGTGGTACAATTATACCCCTAGAATTATACCCAGTATAAGTCCCTGTGTGGACATACTATTCCAGAATGAAAGTGATTTTTATTTTTTTATTTTTGCATATCTTATGTTGCACAAAAATAGTCACTTTTATTCCAGAATAGAGAGTCCATACAAGGAGTTATACCAGCATAACTCTAGGGGTATAAAGAATGAGGAGTACTTGTGGCACCTTAGAGACTAACAAATATAATTAAGCATAAGCTTTCGTGGGCTAAAACCCACTTCATTGGATATATGCAGTGGAAAATACAGTAGGAATATATATGTATACACACAGAGAACATGAAAAAATGGGTGTTGCCATACCAACTATAACGAGAGTAATCAGTTAAGGTGAGCTATTGTCAGCAGGAGAAAAAAAATGTTGTAGTAATAATCAGGATGGCCCATTTCCAACGACTGACAAGAAGGTGTGAGTAACAGTAGGGGGAATAGTTCTACTTTGTGTAATGACCCATCCACTCCCAGTCTTTATTTAAGCCTAATTTAATGGTGTCTAGTTTGCAAATTAATTCCAATTCAGCTGGTCAATTTCCCCACGTGGACAAGCCCTAAAGCACTACCAGTCTGGGCTACATTTAGACTAAGAACCTACAAGAGAAAGGTCCAGATCCCATTATCAACTCTTGCACCATCCTGCCCACCTCCCACTTATTTATTTTATAAAATCAAACTCCCTTCCAAACCACTTACTGTTGCAGATAATCATACCATTCTGTGACATTGTACAAGGGTTTCCCTTTCCAATATCAATGCGTGCAGCAAAACTGCCAGTTTTGAATGACATTTGAAAGGGGTTTTTTTTTTTGCTTATTGGGAAATGACACACAAAAATGGAGAGAACCAGCCAAACGTCTAACCTCACTATTTGCGCTCTCTGTGTTGCAGTTTTATTCACTATCGTCTGCTTTTATCCTGGTATGTTTATCCACAGAGAGCAATCTGCTCCAGAATTGTGTTGTGAACCATTCTTAACCAGACTGCTTACAAATGTAGATTTTTTTTCTTCTTAAACTCTGATGAGTCATACATGATTGCAAACAGTTTCTCCTGGAGTAGAAAACAGTACAAATACCAAAGAGGTAAGAAAAGTGACGGTAATGGGCTCGGAGAGAGGAAGAGTATGCATCAGAGATGGGGAAAATTCACTATGAGCTCAATATGGTGAGCTAGAAAATAAAGGCCAGCAAAGGACATTCACTGAAATTACATGTGAAACTTGTTAACTGTGCAGTGTTCAGAGAAAGCAAAAACTTTCTACATGTGCGATGACATCATCAGAGAAAGATGCACAGATTCTAACACTGCACTATGCATGGAGTATTGGCTGGGAGGCCACAGTGTCTCTCAGAAGTTACAGGAGGTGGACAGGGAAACCACAGTGGGAGATTTGGTTCAGTGCTGCTAACTAGGGCTGATTCTGGGAGAGGGCAAGAGTGGCAGTCACCCAGGGCATTAACTTTCAGGGGGTATCATGTCACTGTGCTGCTCAGGTGGGTGCTCATTTGTTTTGCTTGGCTGATTGGGGTTGGGGGTCCATCCTACACTACAAAAAGGCTAGGGACACTCTTGCTGATGAATGAGACTCTGATCCTGCACCAAAAATCTTTTGGGCACTGGGAGTCTGCCAGCACAATCTCGGCTGCAGATCCTAGGTTAAAACTGGAATTGTATGAAAAAGCACTAGGGGAGGACAGTAACTAGGCACTGGAGCTAGAACCCAGTCAACAACATGTAGTGAACTACGTATTTGACTAATTAACTTTTTTTGTATTAATGATTTTTCTAAAAACAGCATACAATTTCCCCTAATGCACGTTACTATAAATTATTTCCCAAATAATTTCTGCCTACTGGTTTGTCTGTAAACTGCCCACAGGCTGTTAAAATCAAGATTAAATGTCTTTCTAAAAGAAGTGAAACTGTAAGTATTTGATATTCAAGCTATGGTGGTCGGTTTTGATTGACCACATAGATCACATAGTCTATTCCTTACTGGAAGAATCAATTGTCCATAGCAAAAACTTGCATTTACACATTCAGACTTAATTTTGTATGTATATTCTTCAATAGTTGCTTAAAATTCACTGTTTTGGCAAAGATTCCTGACATCAAACTTGTTCACTACAATAGAAAGCAAACATAAAAAAGGACACACACATGGTTAGAGAGATTTCCCTGACAAACTTGAACAAACATATCTGATCTATTTATTTTTTCCAGTGTTTGCCTCACCTTCTAATCATAGCATTTCCTCCTAATAAAGAAAAAAGTTGAAAGGAGATGATGAGCTTCTAATGAGAATCATTTCATGCATTATTCAGACCTTGATAATATCCAATATAATAAATGTTCTACTATGGATTTTCCATATTCAGAAGGAAGGAAAGCTATACACGTTTTTGCTATTATGTCATGGTAACATTAAAAAAAATCCATGACATAAGAAAACAGAAATGTTGGCAAAATGAGAGACAAATGCATCGGTATAAACTACATGAACAATTAATCACATGCACAACTGTGACAATTGTGATAATTGTGCAGGTAACGAGCCAATTATATATCTAACTGGCCAGTTGCATGCACAATTACCATAATAAATGAACAACCACAACAAATGTGCACTCAGATTGCACTCATGCATTTTGCACATGCAATTTTGAGCATGCAGGTCTAAAAAAACTGGGCTGAAAAATACAGCTCAACTGGAGCCTTGAAGCTCAGATCTGAATCTATTGTAGTTTCAAACGCTCCTATAGTTCTGGGGTGTTCATAGGTCATGTTACAATTTGGGTTCAATAAAGAAATAGATCTCTGTCAAACTCAGAGTAACTGGAAAGCAGATCCAGGGCTCTTCTGTGGGCTCAATTCTAATTAAAAACAGCCACCTAAGTGAGGCTGCTGACTATAAGTGGAGTAGGTTCCACAGGAGACAGGTAACTACACAAAACTGTTCTACCTAGAGGTCAATGTCATAGGCCAGCACTAACTCCTGGGGAACTTGTTCCCCAATTTTACACAGGGGTTAGCCAGTGGATCTACACAGTAACAGACCTACTAGCCGTATCCCCCAAACACCCATGTAGTCATATGGATGGAGCCTGCTCTGAAAGACTTCGGACCTCCCAGTGCTGGATCTGGTATACTGTTTCACCCGTACAGTGGTATCACACTGCTTCAGATTCCTACCAGGCCGTACATACTCACAGAGGAGAATTGGCAGATTATCCCCTAGACAATAAATATTTTGGGAGGTAACTCAGGAACAAAATATGTTGCTCTTCATCCCTTACCCAACCATTGTCATTGACCCTGCATATACCTTGTATATTATTAGCATAAGGGCTCCAGCCTTTATTGACTTACAGGTCTTCATTGGGTTCTGCTGGCGCAGGCCCTAACTGAAGACCTTTTCTGCCCAGGATGGGGTGGGGAAAGTCAAAACAGTGCAAGGTCCCCAGAACTCATGGTTCACCTAGGATCATGCCAGCACAGCACCAAAATGGCCAGGAGGGTTCCTGGCTGAGGAATTAAGGGATATGTGCTAACCCAGAGCGTGCCCCAGGCAACCTCCTCTGCTTCAATGAAGCCCCAACAGTGACATAAATCTGTCAGAATCTCTGGGGAGGGCATCAGGCCATACACCAGCTGTGAGCTTCCCCGCAACACAAGTCTTCAGTACTGCACAGGGTGCAACTTCCATCTCCACATACATGCCAGCAGGAATCAATGAAGTGCTCCCACCTCCCCAGTCCTGAAAATGATCTTTTGAAAAAGTGGCATTTAGTGTACACCTACCTCAGGAACCACTGTAATCAAAGAGAGCCAGTGAATACAAAAGGCATGCGTGCAGCTGATTGCAAACACTCATCTGCCCCAGAGGGAATTACTAATTTGTTAAACTACTGTGCTCTCGCAAATGGCATGTGCTCTTAATACAAAACCTGTGGTGCAAAAGAACATCTGTGGTGTAATGTTTCTAATTTCAAAATGGGAAGGTGGATATGGCCTCTAGCAAGAGGAGCCATCACACCTCGGCAAGCAGGTACAGATCTACCAGTGTAAATAAAAAATAAATCACACCACTGTAGGCTCATTAGTAGCCCTGGCACCCACAGGGGTTTTAACCTGGAAGAGCTGGTCACTTAAATTAAAAATGATCTCCCCCATAAATGAGAGCGTGGAAGTTTTACTGTAGAGTGGCACGTAAAATGCTATTCATAGGTGTCCTAAAGATTCAAATACTCTGAAAGAAGAATGCTAATTTATTGCATTTTGTAAAATCTACTGTACAAAGAGGAGGAAATGCCAACTACTGTAGTTATGGGCAAGGAAGAGGAGGATGGGTACGAACAGAGATGCAACAACAGCAAGTTTCATCTGCTATCTTGGAAAAGCTCAGTAATTCAAGCAAAGCTGAAATGTTTAAATATGAAGAACCCCCATCAAGCGGGAAATCACCACAGCCCCAAATACCTCAAAATCAAATGCTGCTACTTAATCAAGTAAAAGTCAACTTGAAATCTAAGGGATGAATTTTAAAGATCAATTGGGACTAATAAATCAGCTGACTGTTATTTTTGAAATGGTCTTTAAGGGTCTTTAAAAAGTAAAAGCTCTTCTAAACCAAAGCTGTTGCTAGGCAAAAGCTTCCAGGATTTCCAGATGCTGAGCTCAGTTACACCTATGCAGAGAGACCAGTATCTAGCCTAGACAGCTTTTAACAGGGGTTGTGGTTCTGGACTGGGCTGGTAAAGAACAACCCCAGGTTATCGCCACTAGTTTGACTTTCAGCTAGAATTTACAATGGGCCAAACCCATCCCTCAATATCACCGAGTAAATTTTCAGTCTTCACTGGAGTTACACAGGTGAGTATGAGGGAGGAATTAGGCACCATGTGAGTTTGCTTTCTAGAGGCCAATTTTACCACTGGATGTGCACATGCAGCCCTCACTGAACTCCCCTGAAGGCAGAGCTCTGCCTTGGCTGTCCTAGCTGGAAGCGGGTTTAACACGCCTGAACGGATTCTCTCACGCACTCCTTTTCCTTTGATCAGGCAGCATTAAAGAGAACTGCTTGCATCTCCTCAGGCGGCATAGAGCACTTCCCTCCACACCCAGCATGGGGATGTTTGTGGAGGTATCACAACCAGAGCTGTTGTTTTCCAGCTATTCCCAAAAGGTGGAGGGTCTCTGGGGGGCCACTGCCAACTGGCACAGGTTAGTTTAAGCCCCAGGCTATGCTAACCTATTCAGGGGCTTAAACTAAGGTGGAGCCAGTAAGTCACAATCAGTTTCCTGACAGTCTTCCCCTTCACCCCACTTCTATGCCAAGCGGGTCTTGGCTACAGTATAGGACATAGCCAGTTTATTTTTGAATTAGAGAGGTACTTATTTAGTAGAGCATATAAATATGTTTTTGTCCCAGTATATCATTTTCATATTTTTGGTCTAACTACAAATATTAAAAGCCTGAACCATCAACATTTAAAGGGAATTTTCTTTGCAATTCTGCATCAGCCACAATCCCATGTTCAGCCTCTCTCGATGTAGTCCATCAATCTTCTAAGCAATCAGACTGACATCCAGTGGTCAGTGTTAAAGTTTCAGCACTCATCAGCCATCACCACTGTTCTGGGAGATACCACAGTGTTTCTTAATACTTTAGAATAGGAAATATCTCAGGAGCTGCTGTGCAGTGAGTGTTGGTAAAGGGTAATATTTTAATGTCACCCTCCATAGATAACACAGACATCACTGCAGTATCTCATAAATCTACTCCCTCTTTGCATCTTCTGTGATCATGAAATGGGGTTGTGTGTTGAGATGATTCATGCTTTTACATCATAATATACAACCTATCTTTTATTATTTAAAGAAAAGGCATTCACTTGTCTATCCAAGAGAGGAAATAAAATTGGTCTTGTTTCTTCCTCTTAGGAATACAGGTCCTTATCACCTGTTCACTGTTGTGAGATGTATTTACTGTAAAATTGTTGCAATTAAAAGTGTATCTTCAATAGCTTCACCACTTAAAATATAAACAAACATACTCTGTCTCCATCTTTCCTTTGCATTTCAACTCCCTGCACCTATTACATTAACCATAGTATTCTTGTGGCTCACACCTTTATTATATCAATGGACTGCCTCCACTAGCACAGCAGCTGTTCCCAACTGCTAAACCACTCATGCCCTGGTTACCGAACTTCCAATCTGAGTGAAAGGCTAGTAAGATGCAGAGTAAATATGAGGGAAAGGAAGACATTGTGGCTAAGGCATTGGGCTAGAATTCAATCTGGTTTCAGCTCTCAGCTCTGCCAAAGATTTTCTGTTGACCCTTGAGCAACTTACTTAATCTCTTTGTGCCTCAGTTCCCTTGGAAATGCCACCACATCACTCTGGGAGTGCCAGATATTTAGAGTACCCAATGTAGCAATGGAAGCTCCAGCACTGAAGCTGTCTTTGTCGCTCAGGTAGAAAGGTATATCATTATGCTTTTGCAGCTCTTTACACTGGTTTTGTATTGCATCTATTGTAGCTGACTTCAATGAGATATACAGAATTAAGGTTTGTAAATCTCAAAAACCATGTCACACAAATCATGTCAAACCAATCTGATAGCTTTCTTTGATAGGATAACGAGTCTTGTGGATAAGGGAGAAGCGGTGGATGTGGTATACCTAGACTTTAGTAAGGCATTTGATATGGTCTCACATGATATTCTTATCAATAAACAAGGCAAATACAACTTAGATGGGGCTACTATAAGGTAGGTGCATAACTGGCTGGATAACCGTACCCAGAGGGTATTTATTAATGGTTCCAAATCCTGCTGGAAAGGTATAACAAGTGGGGTTCCGCAGGGGTCTGTTTTGGGACTAGCTCTGTTCAATATCTTCATCAACGACTCAGATATTGGCATAGAAAGTACGCTTATTAAGTTTGCAGATGATACCAAACTGGAAAGGATTGCAACTGCTTTGGAGGATAGGGTCATAATTCAAAATGATCTGGACAAACTGGAGAAATGGTCTCAGGTAAACAGGATGAAGTTTAATAAAGACAAATGCAAAGTGCTCCACTTGGGAAGGAACAATCAGTTTCACACATACAGAATGGGAAGAGACTGTCTAGGAAGGAATACGGCAGAAAGGGATCTAGGGGTTATAGTGGACCACAAGCTAAATATGAGTCAACAGTGTGATGCTGTTGCAAAAAAAGCAAACATGATTCTGGGATGCATTAACAGGTGTGTTGTGAGCAACACACGAGAAGTCATTCTTCCACTCTACTCTGCGCTGGTTAGGCCTCAACTGGAGTATTGTGTCCAGTTCTGGGCACCGCATTTCAAGAAAGATGTGGAGAAATTGGAGAGGGTCCAGAGAAGAGCAACAAGAATGATTAAAGGCCTTGAGAACATGACCTATGAAGGCAGGCTGAAAGAATTGGGTTTGTTTAGTTTGGAAAAGAGAAGACTGAGGGGGAAATGATAGCAGTTTTCAGGTATCTAAAAGGGTTTCATAAGGAGGAGGGAGAAAACTTGTTCACCTTAGCCTCTAAGGATAGAACAAGAAGCAATGGGCTTAAACTGCAGCAAGGGAGGTGTAGGTTGGACATTAGGAAAACGTTCCTAACTGACAGGGTGGTTAAACACTGGAATAAATTGCCTAGGGAGGTTGTGGAATCTCCATCTCTGGAGATATTTAAGAGTAGGTTAGATAAATGTCTATCCGGGATGGTCTAGACAGTATTTGGTCCTGCCATGAGGGCAGGGGACTGGACTCGATGACCTCTCGAGGTCCCTTCCAGTCCTAGAATCTATGAATCTATAAGAGCAACATTGTAGACAAAATAACCAATACAAAGAAATCCAGTACTTTGCAAAAAGAGTACTTCCACTTTGGCCTGTAGGACTAAAAGAATTGAGCATCGTTCCCACCAGGGAACTTTGATGTATTTCTAATCCATGAACTCAGATACTATGAGAATGGATATCACAGAAATCCCTGTAATAATGGTCCACATCTTCAGCAAATGGAGTTATGCCAATTTATACCAGGTGCTGCACATGCAGAACGAGGGCTGGCTATTGGCCTAACTCTACAATCTTCGTTTTAACAATACTGGCTTCATAGAACCTAACAGAGAGTTACCCAGCAGAAATACAAGTTGTACTTCACCCGCCAAGCCCCCCAAAATAACTACCAACAACAATGCTTTAGCACCTGAAATGCCATACTACCTACAGATCGCACATGTCCCCTCAGAGACCTATTTTCTTGTTTTATTGCTTGGCTCCCATCTTCTTTCTGACATTTTTCTGTTTGGTTTTCTGTTTGCTTGTGTTTGTTTAATTGTGGGGGAGAGGTGTGGAGTGGTTGATTGGGGAGGAACGTGATAACTACAAAGCAATAATATGAGGAAGAAATGGACTGAGGTGATTCAGACACTAAAATCTTGTTTGCTGGCTTGATGTTTATTTTTTAAACAAATGTTAAAGTGTCTGAAAGTTTTATAGAATGTCCGGTCCAGGCACAAGTCCATTTACAGTACCTTTACTAAAACAATATGCTTTTCCTTGAGACAGACATCTGATTTTATTTCACTACATTTGTCTACCTCTTAATATTTTCAGAAAACACTTTTCGTTTTGTTTTAACAGTTGGGTTGTTTCTATTTCATGCTTTGGCTTGGTACATTGAATTACACCTTTCCTCCAGCCTTCTTACATGGCCCTGGACCTCAAGCTATCCTCCTGTCACATTTAGGGCACTCCCACTGACTTCAATTAACTTGGAGTAGGCTCTTATCTAATACAAGACTATGTACACACTACAGCTTATGTCGGTATAAGTTATGTCGCTCAGGGATGTGAATTAGCCACTCCCAAGTGACATAACTTATGCTGACTTAAGTGCCAGTATGGACAGCACTATGTCGGTGGTAGAAGCTACCACTGCTCACAGAGGCTGGATTAATTAAGCTGACGGGAGAGCTCTCTCTTGTTGGCTTAGAGCAGTTCCAGTAGATAGCGTACAGTGGCGCAGCTACATCAGTGCAGCTGTGCCACTGTAAGCTCTCTACTGTAGCCATAGCCTTAGGCTTGGTCCACACTTAAAGGTTAGGTTGACATAGGTTCCTTGGGTCGGGGCTGTGGAAAAACCACACTGCTGACTGACACAGCTATGCTGACCTAATCCCCCGTGTATATGTAGCTACATTGGTAGAAAAATGAATTATTCCATCCACATAGCTACTGTATTCCTACACCAATAAAAAAACCTCTTCCATCTGTGTAGGCTGCATCTACACTTCAGGACCAAGCTGGCATAGCTACAGATAGTCTCTGAAGTGTCGACATACTCTAAGCCACAGTTCCTAGTAAAGGTGGACCTCTGCTACTGAAAGCTAATGGCAAACAAATGAAACAGATATTGCATTATTTTGATTTAATATTACAATCTAAAGCTGTCCACAAACACCAATCACAATTTGTGAAAAATGCTTGCCAGCACTGCATACAGACCTCCTTAGCTAACAGCTTAGAGATGTCCTTAAATGCTCAAAGCTGCAAGGGGAGGGGGGAAAGAAAATCTCAGTAGCTGTTTTAAAACTTCACACAGAGGAGGTTGGAAAGCAGAAATTCTGCATGCATCTCATGAACGTTCTACTTTCCTCCTTTGAATACAGAGATCAATCTTGGACTGAGTGCTAAAGCCTCACCATGAAGGGCTATTCTTTGCTACTACTTCAGGCTGAAACAAAAGACACTTCAGGAGATATAATCATTGCTGCCTAGTTCCTTTTCCTGGGCCCTTACAATGGGCCCCAGTTCTTTTTTTTTTCCACACATCTTTCTCTTTTATTTTCTTCTTCTGTCCTTTTACTTTCTTTCTGCCTCATTGAATCCATTAGAGTCTTTATATAGTCTGCTATTGAAAAATAAATTTTCTGTGTGGGACTTAACTGCTGGCAAGCAGAGCTTAACTCCTTCTGATGGGAGGGCAGCTGACTAACAGGCAAAAGGTATGGAGAGCTATTTCTGAACTTTATGTTTTGGCACACACGAGATATGTTGCTAGGAGTCTTCAGGGAGAGCCTAGTGGATATTAGACTCAGCGGAAGGCAGTGCACAGAGGTTAGTTAAATACTTTGCTCCAATCCCTAGCAAATTTGTATCAACTTTTCAATTTTCTTCTTGCTTTGGCTGTATTCTGGTCTCTCATACACAATTATAAATCAGCAGTCACTCCACTGAAGTCAATGGAGTCAGAGCAATGTAAAGCTGATGTGAGATCAGAACTGGGTCACTGTAGTCTCAAAACGAAAGACTTTCTGCACAGTAGGATATCATAGTCAACAATTTCAAAGACACTAAAATATGGGGCAGAGTAAAGTCACCGCAGTCTGCTGCCAACCTTTCTAATGGGACCAACATAGCCCTGTGCCCAATTTAAGAGGATCCATTCCCCTGCAGTAAATTAGGAGCCAGATCATGGCCTTATACAGGTATACATACAGTTGGGGAGAAGGTACAAAGGCACCTTCCTTTCCTTGCACAGCCCACTCCAAGCATAGCACCCTAGATGAGGTGCTGACACGATGGAGCTATGGCCCTAACTGGCACATAGAATGAGATCAGAATGCAAATAGGGAGTATGCTGGACAACATAAAGGGATGTAATAGTGGGCGTTCTCCCATGTGTGGTGGGAAGCTGCATGAGGGCTGTTCCTTAAAAGAACACTAATACAGAGCTAGATTCTGTCCAGGGAGACCCATTTCAAGATCTGAGCCCTAGGGAATAGCAGGTGGAAACTATGTGAAAGCTAAGTTTTCAGATCCTCCAGTGCTGAATGCCTAGTACAAGAAATGAAAAATGTCACATTTGCCTCTGAAAACAATGTCACTTCTTTGAAAAAGTAAAGCAAAAGGAGAGACAAAAGAAAATGATTTTTTTTTCCTCTAGCACTGTGTCCTCTGTTCTACTCGTCCAACATGGATAATCAAATAATTTGACAGGAGGAACAGAAAGACGCCCATAAATCACCTCACACTACCCAGCTGTGCTTGTGAGTGAGGAAGGGGAGAGGACTGGAAGGAATTTGTTGAATTCTGTAGCTAAGGACGGCTTTATACTCAGCCAGTGCTGAGTTTGACAGCTTAAATATTGCCTTTGAAAGTTGACAGAAACTGCTCGTCTAAATTCATGGATTTCCCCTGACAAGAAAATAAAACTTTAACCAGATCTAGTGGAGTTTCAACTTCATTTTCCTAGTGAGCTTTAAAGGTTTGGCATTTAACTTATTGGGATAAGCACTCGAAAGCTCAGATGCTCATCAAGTATGGATCTTAACTATCTAGGTCTGTTGGGTCTGTTACCCTGGACTGAAAATCTAGCTAGGACCAGATCATATTGATCAGTGGGACTTCTTGAGGAGTAAGGTATTATTCAGCCTGAATAAAAGTGCAGTAATCTGGCTGCTAGAAAGTGTGAATTTCACCAAGTCTGACCTGAAACCATTAATCCAAACAAGCCCACTTAAGGGATTTGTGAATCTTTACCCTTATCTGAGCTTCATGTTGTGACAAACCCCCCAAACCAGGTGCCATTGGGAAGTTTTATTGACTCAAACCAAGTTTGCCAAACCCAGTCAGGTAGAACATGACAAGCTCCAGTCACAGCCATTTAATCTGAGGAGCTGCTCCAGGAGAACTGAGCTGAATGTCACAGGTTTAGATATTTATGCATATAGAAAGCAGTAGGAAAAGTCTGCACTTTAAGGAAAAAATGCCAAATTCTGCCCTTACTTACACCTATGCAACCCAATAACCAATTTTCTTAATGTAGGTAAAATTGTAACATAGTTCCTTTAGGGACAAGGAAGTCTTTTGCCCTGTTAAGGTTTCTATACCTTTTTCAGTAATGCCATGGTAGGAAGTAGAATACAAAAATGGCTAATAAAGGTCAAAAATAAACAATTCAGCAGTTCTCCTGTCCTTAAGTTTTTGTGTGGTAAGTGCACTGCAGAGTAACCCTCTAAGGGATATTATTAAAATGAGTTGCAAACAATTATGTTAACCAAGCAGGATCTTTTTTAGAACTGCAATACAAAATAGGAAAGTAACTAATGATAATTAGGAAAAAGTGTCATAAATATTTAATGAGAAGATATTTGTGTAATAATTATCTAGTCTATTATTCCATGTTTTGACTCATGGGACTTTCTTAATCAATCCACTCACACGTTCCATGGTAATGTGAAGATCTTATCTACTTGGCTGTTATTTGGCTCCCATCACTAAGTACCTGAGTGCATCAATTGTATACAGTAACATAGGAATCTCACAGGAAGCATTATGTTTCACCAATGTTGATGAAGGTTTTTCTTGTAGACATTTGCTGCCTGGTGAACAGCTGATTTTCCCTGACCTGTCTTTAGTCCCTCAGAGTCAGTCCCCCCCCCTGCACAATTTTTGTAATCTACTGCCTCTTTCTTCTATTTGTTATGGTGGATGATCGCACCAGTGCATTGATTAAAGTAGTGTTTAATATCAGGGAACTCAAAACAAGCGGTGAGAGAACCTCAAAAGGTCCTCAGCTTAAGTTCAGTCTGGATAAGCAGCTAAATGTTAAGATGGTTATTCAAACCACTCCAATATATAAAACAGGGCTGATGAACTCATAGGAACAAGCTCTTTTGGGAGATTTCTGTATCTTCTAGCTGGTCCCTGAAATTCCCTAAGAGGTTTTCACAAAGTACTGCACTTTGCCAGTTCCAGTCCTGGTCAGAACATAGAGGTGTATGGGAAATGAGAACCAAAGGAGGATAGCTTTCCATTTGGGTTTGATTCAAGTTTTGGGCAAAGGAATGGGAGAGGTGGTATCTTATTTGATCTGAATCATTCCATCCATCCAAATTCATGAGTCATAATCCCAGTGGTTATGTGAGTATTGTGCATTGAGAGCATTAACTCATCCTCTGATCTCAGTGTTACACGATAATACATTTTTAATTTAACACTTAACACTGGAAAATTTTGACTCTTTGCTAAATCATACGTGGCAAAAGTACAACCCATAATTTTGCAGACAGATGATATGTTTTTGTTCTTTTAAAACTCATTAAAAAAGGTTTCTCTGCCCAAAAGCAGTTTTCGACCCACCATCAAGATTTCTCCAGACAAGTACCATTAACACATATCATAATGGACTGTGTCAATCATATCCCAATTTGCTCTATGAAGCACATCAAGAGAGCAAATTGGAACGAATACTAGATTTTAATGAATTTATTTACTGCTCTGTGGAGGGCAGGGGCGTATTGGTTGTTTGCTTTTAGCAATTTAGTATTTATCTGATGACATGGTTTATTGCCTTTTCATTGGTGAGTCCAGTAATTAAAATGATCAATCATAAACCAAAAGCAAAAACTGAGCCATTAGCCAACCCGATAACAAGCAAATTGATACAGTATTAATATCTGCAACAAAGATCCTCCATGATCAAAGCCTTGTCTTCTGGGATAAGTAGCTCTAGTACTGCCTGATCTGAAGGCCATTAATATCAATGGGAGCCTTCAATAGACTTTGGATCAGGCCATCAGGTTTCATCAGAACTATTGCAAGGACTAGTTGCTAGAGATCAAACGGCTCATCTATCTTGGCTCCTTGCTGCAAGCAGGAAAGATTCTACAAGATTCCATAAACTGATCTTGCATGTGACTGAGGGATGCTTATTGCATTAATTACTTGAATAGCTAAATTGTGTCTAATCCTCACCATCCAAACAGAGTCCTTTTATCCAAGCCTACTGCTCCATGTTGTACTAGATTCACTTTTAAATAATCCTTTTCCTCCCGGTCTATTATTGCTTTTCAAATATTAGGACAGGGTATTATACATAAGAATGCAAAGCTGGAGGGGTATCTCAGTGCTCTACGGTTCAGGCTTGAAACACCAATAATCCCTGGAACCACAGATTCATTTTTGCAGCACTGCTTCTGCCCTTTCTTATTACAAGTTCACATATAGCATAGAGAAGAGGGGCTCTTTATAGGGCATTAAAAACGGTGGCATGTTTTAGAAGACGATTGGTATGTCCAAATATCTTTGCCCAAATCTTCTCACTTCCCACGTGGTTATGCAGCAGGCTGCACACTAGCTGGCTATTGCTTACCCCGCCCCTCCCACCCCAAGTGAGTGTATCTCAGAGATGCTGTATGATGAGTCAACACTCTAGCAATGCAATATATTATTACTAATGTGTCTTATTAATGGTAAGGTTCCCTGAAGTTTCTCCAGCTGCATTCACAGAATCCTATGTGTTAGGGATAGGAAGCACTATTCTAATAATCAACTCCTTGCCTAAAGCAGAAAGGACAAAGCCTTGCTTTTACAAAGGGTATGTCTATACTTAAAATGCTACAGCAACACAGCTGTAGTGCTTCAGTGTAGACACTACTTACGTCAATGGGAGGGGCTCTCTGGTCACTGTACATAATCCATCTCCCTGAGAGTCAAAAGCTAGGTTGACAGAAGAATTCTGTCATCAACCTAGTGCTGTCTACACCAGGGGTTAGGTCAGTTTAGTTAGGTCTCTTAGGAGCATGGATTTTTCACACCTCTGTGAGATATACCTATACCAATGTAACTGCATAGTGTAGACCAGCCCTAAGACATTAAGTTAGGACTCAAGTGAGAAACATGGTTCTCTCACATGTCTCTACAGAGCAAAATTTGCAGATGACAAACTTATTTAGGATAGTTAGGACCAGAAAGGAGACAAATAAAAGAGACACGATAAAAGTACATAAAATATTGAATGCTGTAGAGAAGATAGATTGGAAGCTTCATATCTCCTTGCCTCATAATACAAGAGCAAGGAAACATCCAATTAAATTAAAAGGTGGGAAACTCAAAACTGATTAAAGCGGGTATTTTTTCTCATAACATGTAACTAGACTGTGGAACTCACCTCCACAAGAAGCCATTGAGGCCAAGAACTTAGCAAGATTCAAAAAGGAATTTATAGGGATAACAAGAATATCCAGAATTATTGTCATTAATGACAACAAACATTTCGGAAAAAATACTACAGCAATCTCTAACTTTGAGACTGATTTGAAAGGCAGATTACCCCACATTTGCCTACTGCAGGTTCTTTCTTCTGGTGGTGGACGCTGTTGAATACAGATTACTGGACTAGCTAGATCTCAGATCTGACCCAGTGTGGCAATTCCTATGTTTCTATGTCTCGTTATATTGTCACCTTTAGTTCCTTTTGGTCTTGCTCTATTCAGTGCATTAGTCTGTAAAGTATGTAAGCAAGTAATCAAATAACAGCAAGCTGATCTAAAGGTAAATTATCGAT
Source organism: Mauremys mutica (assembly GCF_020497125.1). Classification (NCBI taxonomy): domain Eukaryota; kingdom Metazoa; phylum Chordata; order Testudines; family Geoemydidae; genus Mauremys; species Mauremys mutica. The sequence goes on from NC_059078.1 coordinate 40,865,694, forward strand.
GAGCCAGCTCCTCAGTGAGGGTAAAGAGACATAGCTCCGTTGATGTCAATCATAGCTGGTTGAAAAGTTTTCAACAGTTTTCCCATTAAAACTGTAGTTTCATCAAAATAGAAATGTTTTGTAGGAATGTTGCTATTTTAATTAAATTTTGAATGGGAAAAAGTCAAGATGTTTAGTTTCAAGAATGTTGCAAATGTTTCATTTCAACTTTATCATTTTGACTTTTATAATGTAATATTAACATTAATATTTTAATATCTTTATATTACAGCTGTCCAGAGGATGACAGTTCCTTTTTGTGACAAATTTCAAGGTTTCAGAATTTGTTTTTGTTCCATATGAAACACAAGTAAAACCTTTTGAACATTTTTATGAAACAGAATTATGTAAAAATATGATTTTTTTTATCCAAAATGTAGATTTTCACCGTCTCAGTCCTTCTCCCTTTCTCTCCACAACCAGAGAGTCCATCCTGAACCTCAAAAATCCTCTTCTTGAAAACTTTGTTGAAACTGATACATCTCTCTGAGATATTTCAACTTTGATGAAGCAGCATATTTTATCAAAAATGTTCCAACCAGATCTAATTCATAAGTATTAGATATAATATATTAATATAATATAAACATCAAAATGAATCAAAATGTTTCAATGGTCCCAAACGGATTTTTTTGGGGAATTTTCATCTTATGGGAAATTTTGAAATTTCAGCATTATTTTGTTCTAATTCAGAATGATCTTTTTCCCCAAAAAAATGTTGGCATTTTACTGCAGAATGGAAATTCCAGTTCCCACCCAGCTCTGCTGACAGAGAAGCTCCACTGATCTACCCCAGCTGAGACTCAGGCCCATAATGTCGTTATCTAATATTTAGTAAATATGGTGGTAGGGAAGCGACTGGTGTTCTACTTGGGGGCAGGGAGTGGTAGTATGAAAGAATTGTACATTCTGAAACTATACCTAAGACGTACTTTAAAAAAAATAAAAGTCTTGTTTTGCTTTAGAGATGACTTATTAGTGACAGAACTTGGAAGTGTCCTAAATTTCAGCACAGTTGGATAAAAATGAGCATAATCTATGTGCAAGCCGACATCAATGACTAAAAATGGAAGATCTTTGAAAGAAACTTAAAATGTCATTACAATAGGTATAAAAACTGCAACATACCCAGAAACCACTCTGTCATCCCTAATCTACAGCATTATTATGAAGTGCCTACAGCAACACATCATTGTGGTATACCAACTCAGCCAACGAGTCAGTGGAGGCAGCGAGAAGATACGCATTCCCACAGCCCTCTGTCAGAAGAAAGAACAATGCTCAGAGGGCTGAAATCTTTCAACCACCCCAGAAAGGGAAGTTCCTCTTACAGAGCAAAAATGCATCACTGGCCTAGAGAAGACACTGGAAAAGAGTCTCTGGTAAAGAGCCTAATTATTAATCAGAACTAAGATATGATAATCTGAACTCATACGGTGAAATACTTCCATTACGAGTAAGAGCAGCAGCGGTGGAGGGAAAGGGGCAGTGCTGGCTGTGAGCTGCATCCCACAGACATTCTGCCAGCACAGGCTCCTACGTGGGCAGTCTCCTACAGTGCCTTACTGCCCATTTCACAGGTAGCTGCGAGCACCACAAACTACAGCAAATGCGCTCGGGAACAGAGGATCTGAACCCACCCTAAAGCCACCAGAACGTATCTGCCTGTGGCAGCGATGTATTAGCCAGACAGTAGATGCCCCCAAACCTAGCACTCCTGAGGAAATTATAGTCCTAACCTGTTGCTGCATAAATGGAAAGAGTCCCTAAAACACAGTCCATTGTTATCATAACAGAGCAACAAAAGACACTGTTTTGCCATAAGGCAAGAGCTGGACTTTTGATATTATTAATTACATTATTGAATATATATATACATATGCAGCTACCTAGCTGTTTGTTTACTATTTGAGCACAAAAATGCTGTACATGACCAAAGTGTTGTGAGTCTCTAATGAGCCTTTTCATATAATCATAGAATATCAGGGTTAGAAGAGACCTGAGGAGGTCATCTAGTCCAACCCCCTGCTCAAAGCAGGACCAACACCAACTAAATCATCCCAGCCAGGGCTTTGTCAAGCCTGACCTTAAAAACCTCTAAGGATGGAGATTCCACCACCTCCTTCGGTAACCTATTCCAGTGCTTCACCACCCTCCTAGTGAAATAATGTTTCCTAATATCCAACCTAGACCTCCCCCACTGCAACTTGAGACCATTGCTCCTTGTTCTGTCAACTGCCACCACTGAGAACAGCCAAGCTCCATCCTCTTTGGACCCCCTCTTCAGGTAATTGAAGACTGCTATCAAATCCCCCCTCACTCTTCTCTTCTGCAGGCTAAACACAGAATCATAGACTATCAGGGTTGGAAGGGACCTCAGGAGGTCATCTAATCCAATCCCCTGCTCAAAGCAGTACCAATCCCCAACTAAACAAGCCCAGTTCCCTCAGCCTCTCCCCGTAAGTCACGTGCCCCAGCCCACTGATCATTTTCATTGCCCTCTGCTGGACTTTCTCCAATTTGTCCACATCCTTTCTGTAGTGGGGGGGGCAGGGTGTCCAAATTCCTCCTAATTCCTAGAGAATACCAGCTTCAACTTTTTTTTGGTTTCAGGCTAAGATTTCTAAAGCCAGCTAGGGGATTTGGATGCTCAATTCCCTTCACACAGTTAACTGGTCACCAAAACATTTCAACTGAATAGAAAAGAAATTACTTTCCATCAGACTGACATCAAAATGTCTCTCCTGCAGCCACCCTCACACTGAACACACTTATCAAAATGTCAGCTAAATACAACAATTCCTTCCTTCTACATATTAGAGTTTCTTCTTCCTTTGTAACTGCACTCTGGTATGTGCCACGGTATTAAAACAGCTTTCTTGTCTATCAGTTAGACTAAACATTTTCACAGTTTAAGTCAGAGATCCATTTCTGAAGAAAGAGAGGAAGCTAAAGGAACATGTCCTGGTACGTATAGGAAAAATAATAGAAAGGAGAGATGTAAAAGACCTGCTGTTTGAGGTCACCCAAGCCTTCTGCCTGCCAGTCCATGCCTGTTCCCTATGGTATAATCAAAAGCGTTTTGCATAGTCATACAAAGTAACTCTCCACTAATAGAGCTTTCACCACCTCCCTACAGGGTGATTACTCTGCAATCCAATAGATCTGATTATCAGGACATTTTTCTTGACAATTAACTTAAACTCACTTTTGCTCAATTGCACCCCATTCATTGTGCCCTCTAAACCATTCCTGTATCTCTTGGTGTACATGCTTCAAATACAGGTGGACATTTATTGCTTCATTCCTCCCTCCGCCCTCCCACCCCCCACTCCCTCCAATCCCCACCACCACCTCTCCACACTTTTAGTTCAGTTCTTTTCATCTTCCCTCTAAAGCCAGGCCTTCCAGACCCTTAATAGTTTTGTCTTCTTTCTATGAATCCTCTCCCGTTCCTCAATATCTTTCTGTTACTGAAGTACTCTATGCATTATTCCATGTGCAATCTCACCAGCACCAGATGGCTTCCCTAGTCTGTGTGACGATGCCTCTGTTGCATATTTAGCAGAGGCTTGTTCTGGCTTTTAAGGCACAATATGGTATCACAAGTTCTCATCTAATTGGTTACCCATCATTACCCTTCGGTCTTTTCCAGTATGACTGCTTTCAACATTTCTTCCTCCCACTTGATATCTGTCTTGGGGATTGTTATTTCCAGAGGTGTCAGTTTTCACTTTTCCAGATGAATTCCATTTTGTTATACGCTGCCTATGTTTCTAAATTCTTTAGGTGTCTTTGTTTTATTTCCCTGTCATCACTGATGCTTGCAACACCTTCCAATTTAAGACCAAATTCACATCTTGGATGCTATGTGTCCATCCCCCTATTAAAATTCACCCAAGCCTTGCAACTGAGGTTCAGAATTTAGCATTGGTCTCATCTGTGAATTTAATGCAGCAAAGACCTATATAGTCTGATATGGAATACAATGTTCAGGAGAAAACATAACTTGTACTTTCTCACCCAAAATAGAACTGGCAAAATGCAAGGGACCTGATTCTCCATTGCCTGCACCTTGTGTAGAGTGCAGGGTGGATGTAAAATGCTCCCTGAAACGGGGTCGGCCACCTCCTGAGTGCCCCAGCATGGCCTGGGGTGGCTCTGTGGTGCCCCGCCTACATTTCCCTTTCACTCACACTCCTCAGTAATTTCCACAAAGGCATGTATCCAATAACACCCCCCTTTTGGGGCTTTGATCTAGTAACATAAAATAAACTGAAAAACAAAGTCTTTCACCCCAGTCTCATGATGGGCATAGCCCCTCCACCCTGATATCCATCTTCCTATTCTCCCAGCACTTCTGAGCCTGGAGTTTGGCCTTCTTTGCCTTCTCCACAGGCATCCTTCCCCACTGGTGTCTTCACCTTGCTGACTCAGGGATCTGCAGGAGCCGTCTCACTCTCTGCAATGTTTACATCTGCCAGCAACCATCTACAGCATCTTTTCTCTCCAGGTCTCTTCCTTATCTACTACAGGCCTGATTGGGTCACCTGACTCAATGGTCACATGACCTTCATTTGCCTCACCTGGGAAGGTGAGTTATATTTGTCACAGGTAGACTGAGATCCCTCTCTCCTTATAGGGCCAGCTACCCTGTGACACTACTGTTCTGATTTGATAGCATTTTACACCCACTTTGCACAGGTGTAAATGACATCACACAGCGCAGGGTAAGAGAATCAAGCCCCACACATTTACAGGTTTCCTTTTCAGAGTAGGAAAGTCTTCTCACTTTCCTCCTCTCCAAGCTAAGGACCCTTAGTTTTCACATGTATTCTGAGACTGCAAGTCCTGTAGTGCCTCAGAGGACACAGAGCATTTTCAGTCTTACCTTTCCAGTTGACTTTGTTCCTTTCCAAATGCAAAAGTAGCAGATAGTCCAAGCAGCGAGGAGACACAATGCCAGATCCCAGCGGAGATTCCCAATATGTTCAATTCCATCAGATATGGCTAACACCCTGCGTCTACAAAAAATTGTGATAGTGAAATGCTAGAATATTAGCAAAATTATGAACAAAATAATTATAGTGTGGAAGTACAGAAAGAACTGACAGGGATTTGTAGGGGATCTTAATGCATGACAGTCTCTGTTAGCAAGAGTCAGGCTAGCTGTAACCCTAATAACGCGAGATTTGTAGAAGCGAGAATTGTCTGAGGCGAGTGGAAAAGAACTGTGTGAGAAGTTGTTGTGACCTTGCACTGATAACAAAATATGTAGACTGGAGTCTCTTAAGTGAGAAAAACAAGCTATCAGGATGACCTATGTATAAACAAAATGCAGCTGTTGCTTATTATTGTCTGTAACAAAAGTATAAATTCTTGCTGTAATTGTTTACCTGTTGAGAGACCTGTCTAGGAAGGGGAGACCCTATGTCCTAGTGCACTCTCTCCCTGCTGTAGCTGCTAAACAGAATAAAGTATCTGACTCTGCTGCACCCAAACAAAAAGTGAGAACTGAGTTTTTCTCCGACAACAGCATTTGGGTAAAAGGAAGGCTGTTTTAATTCGACACAGAACTAGCAACTGCCTACTGAGAATGCACCATGCTGAGAAAGAAGGGCTTAGAAACAGTAAGTGCAATGTGATTCCTACCTCTCATTGCTGTGATTACTGTATGTATTACAGTAGCACCAACTGGCCCCAACTGAGACCAAGCCCCATTGTGTCAGGCACTGTACAAACATAGCAATAGAGAGTTTCTGCCCAGAACAGCTTCCAATCTAAATAGTCATTTCAGACAAAGGGTGGGAGAAAGGCAGTATAGTTTTCCACATTTGTAGATGGGGAACTGAAAGAAAGCTAGTGGCTTGCCCAAGTTCAGACAGGAAATCTGTGGCACAGCCACAAATTGAATCCAAGTCTCCTGAATCTCAGTGCAGTACTTTAGCCACAGGACCAAGCTCCCCAACTTTAGAATTATTTTCTTGTCTTGGGCATGCAGCTGCCACTTTTATGTGCTTTGATTTTTAGTATGAAACAATAATGGAATCACAAATAATGTCAATTCTCTGTTCACCAGCCTCCCCCCCCACCTGTAAATAAAACATAACACTCTGTGATACATTGAATAAAGAGCTTACGAGTCGGAACAAGAATTTCTTTCTGCACAACTGATCCATTTCATGAATCCCTTTAAGGGATTTCATCTCCTTTTAAAATTAAGAGATTGTCTATGGGAAATTAAAAGACATTTCTAAAGGAAGCTGAATTTACCAGAGCAGTGAAGGCTGACTCTGTCAGTGTCTGAAGTAAGCAGCTGAGGTTGATTTAAAATGGCATTTTGTATTAATTACATATCCATAGATACCAAAGTGCTTAGTGAACTCTAAACTGCTTCTAGCAAGTAATTAGCCGTGTGCCCAACTGCAGACTGCAGAATAATTACTCTCAACCACTTAGGTCCCTTTTCACCCTTTTATTAAGCTTCCATCGAGTCTCACAGAAACAACATGGGGTTCTGCAGCTAGGCATATGTGATGTAAAACTGGAGTGATACAAGAGTATCAGGCCCAGGGGGATCAATCCTTATTCAGATTAAATCTGCCAAGTGAGAAAGAATGAACTAGTTCATTTTTCCTTCTATGCATACCTTTCATCTCCTGCCTTAAAACTTCTATGCATTTTATTGAACAAAGCTTCCTTGGGGATCTGCATTTAATGTCATCTGCAATCTTAGAGACACAGCACTAACCTACCTCTCAGTGGCACTGTGAAGATTAATTAATTTAAAGTTCATAAGTACTCTCATTTCCTGTGGTTAAAGACACTAGCTTCAATGTATCATTATTAATTTTTTATTACTGTCAGTCTACGTGTAATGCTAATAGGTCCTGGTTGTCGGCAGTTGAGATTGAAGCTGGGACCTCTGAAGCTTAGTGTATGAGTCTCTACTGCATGAGCTAAAAGTCACATGGCTCTTAGCTAAGGCTGGAGCAGTTGCTAGCTGGGCAAGGTGCCACTAGAGGGGGACAGAGCACCACACGAAGCCGGCATGGGTTACATATGTGCACTCAGATAACGTTGGATATGCTTCCCTAAAGCCAAATATTTTACATTATATAACTTTATTGCTTTTTTTAAAAAATCTACATTGAAAACCACCATTCTGCTCCCTGGTGCATCCAACACAGTACTGAGTGAGGCAGAGGACTTGGGGGAGGGAAACCTGTGATCATGTAATTAAGGACTGTATCATAATACATATGAACAAGCAGACTGAATTAAGGTTGCACAGACAAATAAATAATGTTTAACATAGTTGTATTTTAAATATAATTTCCTGTTTTTAAAGGAAAAAAGTAAAAAAAAAAAAAAATTTTGTACAACTAACTACCTCTGCATCATGCGTCATCAGCAGGGTTTGAACCATGACCATTGACCACCATTGCACAGACTACTACAATTTTAGCTGAAGGACTAAGTACATTAGCTGACAGCAGGAGAAGGCTGTTATCCTAGAGAAATGGCCCACTCATGCCATGCACTGCATCCAGGTGGTGATTGCTCCCCCCTTCCCACCCCCACCCTCAGAAGTGGGAGACAAGATGTTGGAGCCATGCACTGGGTCACGTGCTCTGGTTGGGAAGACAAAAGCCTGTCTAAGCTCTCACCCATTCCATCCCTCAAACTGTTGCAACAGCTGTTTCTGCAGCTTGCACGTGTTCCAAGTTCAGTGTTATATTGTTATTACTGCTGCTGCTGCTTTGATGGTGGCGTGGACCTGGCTTCTTAGAATGCTCCTATTTATTTATTTTGGTGCACTAACAAAATTTTCCTGAGAAACCCAAGAGAGAGAAGGGAAATGGTAATTTTTAACCATTTTTTAATTCAGCTAAGCCTGGATGGAGTCTTATGGGTCAAAGAAAAGTAACTTTGCTGGGGCTTTCTTCCTGCTGAATGTCAAAGTCCTGCTGAAAACAAAGGAGATGTTCATAAAAAGTTGCAAGAATCTTTCATAATGGGAAGTATTAGCAGGGGTGAAAGTAATATTAAATTCTTACTGGTACGGGATGGAAGGGGTGGGGCCTCGGGTGGAAGGGGCGGGGCTGGGGGGGTCAACTTCCCCCTGCCAGCCCATCCGTGCTTCCTGGCCTCTGCCACCTGGGGCTCTGGCAGTGAATAAAAGGGTCCAGGGTTCTGGCCTCTGCCACAATAGCGGCGGTGGCAGCCAGGAGCCCTGTTGGTATCCCGGGGGGGCAGGGAGAAGGGGCAAAAGTGGCAATGACATTAAAGCACTGCATTGTTGTCCCTTTTGCCTATCCTGGCGGCCCACTTTCACCCCTGAATGTTAGGCTACCAAAATAGGGATCACTACCATCTCTCTCTTTATCTCTCAAAAGAAGCAGTACTTGATGAAGGATGTGTTTCAGTCAAAGAGAGAAGGATGAAGTCAAAGAGCAAGAACAGAGGAAAGGTTTTGAATTTATCAGCACTCTGGAACTGAAAATGAGGCCAGTGCTCCATGCCTCTAGAGAAAGGTCTACATTCCGATTAAAGGCCAGTTTAAAGTATCCAGTTATCGAATGTACAAGAACAGCTGTGGTGCATGCTGCATTAGGTTAAGTCTGACTTCCAGCCTTGTTTCCTAATCCTCCTCTTAGAATAAATAAATAAATAAATAAATAAAAACACACACACACACACAAGCCAGGAGTGTGACCTTAAAAATCAGTGCATCATTTTACAGGTAGCCAAGTGGAAGATGGGTATAGCATGATCACATCCCAAGAAATGATCAAACATCTGCTGTATTCTGACATACTTCACACTATGAATAAACATGCAGAAAATCATACTAAAAGGGAATGTAGCCTCATGATCAGAGAGACGTCTGTTGCTGTTGTGGGGTTTCACATGATATATAAGAGTGAGACCCAAAAAAGTTGTGCAAATGAAGGGGGAAGCCTCCAAAGTATATTTGACATATTCCTTTTCCTGGAGATGGGACAGACCATAGTGATACTAAACATTCTTAACTTTGCCCATTACCTTCACCCAGAACCCCCTCATATCAACAATCCCTATCACTCCAGCTAGACTGCTGCTTTCCCAGGGTTGAGGAGGAAGTAGCTGACACATCCAGCTGGTAATATCAATCAAACATTCCTCCAGAGCAGACACTGAATTTGCAATGCCCCAAGGCAAGAGCTACACAGCACGCTGACACTGCTCTGCCATGCGTTTAAAAATGATCTAGTCAAGGAGCCTACTCTGTAGTATACACTGAATAACATGGGAGATGAGTTAGTTCTTTGAGCAATGGTGTATTATGACACATAGTTATACATCACCCACAACATTCTGGTTATGACTGGAATTCACTGCTTGGACCAGCCTTGGACGAAACAAAGAATCATCTGTGTCATCCTGCTACTGCAATGACTCTTCCTCCACATCTATCTCAATTATCCTTATGTATCATTTGTATTGTGGGAGAACCTAGGGACAGTCATAGACCAGGCCCCCACTCTGTTAGGCACTGTACAAACATGTAACAAAAGGCATTTACAAGCTGACTGATCCCAACATTTCTTACAGCTTTTTCAAATTTTATTGAAAAATAAATGTGAAAGGACTCAAATGCCTGGGATTGATCTTGCTGTGGTTGCATGTGTCCACGCTCATTGAGGTCAGCTGGAGCCCTGTGGAACAATTTCAAAACTGATGTTGGAGAAAGCCACCACTGGAACCCCTGGAGTTGCTATCTCACACTCTAAGTCTGAATTTGGCCTTATTGGGTGAGTTTAATCCTGCAACTTTTGGGGAATTTTTTTGTGTTTTTCTCAAAACAGAAAATCCAGATCTCAAATTTATCAATTTGAGCAACAAATCAAAGCAATTCCTCAAAATTAAATTGCTCTTTAGCTCTGAAGCTTTTTTTTTAGCATATTTTAAAATTAATGATACCTATTCTGTATTTCCATGGCCAAATGTCCACATGCTAGAAGGTGATTTTTTATTGCACACAAAATCCCTGGTCATGAAATGCAGAGGCAGTGTTAGTCCCTTGGGGGCACTAAGCAGGAATTTTCCCATATCCCTCACCCACTCCCTAAAAATACTAATTGCATTGTTTCCACAAACCAAAAGATATACCAACCCAAGACATACTAATACACTTGTTAACAAGTCCACATTAAATCAGATGAACAGTATTTTGGGGGGAGATATTAATTGGGAGCCACTTCAGCTGCTTGGGGCCCTAAGAAATTGCTTGCTCTGCTTATGCCTAGCATCACCACTGGTGAAATGACTGCTGCACTGAGGGAAGGATTTTCAAAAGTAGCGAGTTTTGGGTCCTCAACTTGACACACTTTAAAGGGGTTGTTTTCAGAGGGTAGGTATTCAGCACTTTCTGAGTATTGCGTCCCTGTAAGGCATCTCAATTTGAGCCCCCCAAAACTGAGGCATCTAAAAATCACTTAATCACTATCAGGCATTTGCAAAGAAGAGTACAGAGAATATGTATGGCACCCGTGTGATTAGCCATGCTGCTCCCATTTTAAAAAGACACATGGTGCCAATCAATTTGAGTTACTAGCATTTAAATGAGTATTCAAAGCTTTTCCAGTTACATCAAAATCTTTGTTTTGTCTGTTCTTTGTTTAAACAAAACAAAGATTTTTTTCCCCTTAGGAAGCCACGAGCAACAAGCACAGAACATATAATTAAACCACAAAGTACAATGTATGCAAAGAATACATGGGAGAAAGACAGAGAAAGCCTCGCACAAGGTCTAGCCGTGATTATCTCGCCAGGCACAACACAGCTTCCCTTAGTTCCAGCTCCTTAGCTCTCCTGCTGAGACTCTGGCTTAAATAATGGCAGCAGAGCACAGCTTTTGAAAGAAGGAAGCATTCAGGACTGAAAACTGTCCTTGTAAAACTTCAGTTCAGTCTAGCTGCCACCATTGGCTAGATCCGCTCATATTCTTCTATTTTGCAGTTTACATCATTAAAAAAGAGAAAGTATTTTATGTCCCCAAGTAACCTGCCAAAGTAACCAGGTTGGCTTGATTCTCCACTGCATCTAAACAGAGCTTGTGCAGCGAACTGGGGACCGTCAGAGAACTGATCACAGTTCCTTTATTAATTATTATTATTATTATTATTATTATTATTTATCATCTGTATTAACATAGCACCTAGGAGCCCCAGTCGTGGACCAGGACCCCATTGTGCTAAACACTCTAACAAAGAACAAAAAGAAGGTCCCTGCAGCCTGCCCCAAGTTTCTGACCCAGTGTGAGTTAAATCCTCTGGGACCTTATGCAGCCAGCAAAGAATCGGACATGATGGGATCTAACTCTGCCACATCAACTTGTCTCCTCTGAGATATCCCCTTCACTCCTCCCTCCTCCCCAACATGCTTCTTGCCTTCTTCTTTGAGTGGAGAGGTGAGGCTGCAGCAGGAGAGAGTGGAGTAGGTTGACTGAGCTAGCTCTGTGCCAGGAAAGGTTCCCCTTAAACAGAGGAGATTCTAGGCACTTTAAGTACACTTTGCTCCATGCAAGAGTGGGATGCAAGGTCCCTCACCAAAGGCTCTTACATAAATTAAGCTGTCATGGGATAAAAGGGAAGGTCCTTTCATGGATTGAGAACTGGTTAAAGGACAGGGAACAAAGGGTAGGAATTAATGGTAAATTCTCAGAATGGAGAAGGGTAACTAGTGGTGTTCCCCAGGGGTCAGTCCTAGGACCAATCCTATTCAATTTATTAATAAATGATCTGGAGAAAGGGGTAAACAGTGAGGTGGCAAAGTTTGCAGATGATACTAAACTGCTCAAGATAGTTAAGACCAAAGCAGATTGTGAAGAACTTCAAAAAGATCTCACAAAACTAAGTGATTGGGCAACAAAATGGCAAATGAAATTTAATGTGGATAAATGTAAAGTAATGCACATTGGAAAAAATAACCCCAACCATACATACAACATGATGGGGGCTAATTTAGCTACAATGAGTCAGGAAAAAGATCTTGGAGTCATCGTGGATAGTTCTCTGAAGATGTCCACGCAGTGTGCAGAGGCGGTCAAAAAAGCAAACAGGATGTTAGGAATCATTAAAAAGGGGATAGAAAATAAGACTGAGAATATATTATTGCCCTTATATAAATCCATGGTACGCCCACATCTCGAATACTATGTACAGATGTGGTCTCCTCACCTCAAAAAAGATATTCTAGCACTAGAAAAGGTTCAGAAAAGGGCAACTAAAATGATTAGGGGTTTGGAGAGGGTCCCATACGAGGAAAGATTAAAGAGGCTAGGACTCTTCAGCTTGGAAAAGAGAAGACTAAGGGGGGATATGATAGAGGTATATAAAATCATGAGTGATGTTGAGAAAGTGGATAAGGAAAAGTTATTTACTTATTCCCATAATACAAGAACTAGGGATCACCAAATGAAATGAATAGGCAGCAGGTTTAAAACAAATAAAAGGAAGTTCTTCTTCACGCAGCGCACAGTCAACTTGTGGAACTCCTTACCTGATGAGGTTGTGAAGGCTAGGACTATAACAATGTTTAAAAGAGGACTGGATAAATTCATGGCGGCTAAGTCCATAAATGGCTATTAGCTAGGATGGGTAAGAATGGTGTCCCTAGCCTCTGTTCGTCAGAGGATGGAGATGGATGGCAGGAGAGAGATCACTTGATCGTTGCCTGTTAGGTTCACTCCCTCTGGGGCACCTGGCATTGGCCACTGTCGGTAGACAGATACTGGGCTAGATGGACCTTTGGTCTGACCCGGTACGGCCATTCTTATGTTCTTATGTTATGTTCTTATGATACTAACTTACATGCTAGTCATTCCAATTTACTGGCACCAGGCATACACCATGTACAAAGTGAAGTTGGGGGACCAGAGAATCTGGCCAGTGCTATAGAATAACACCATGAACTCTCTGCTGGATTCTGGTACTTGAAGCTGATGTTACTTTGGCCTCATGGTATCCACACGCTCAAGGTCGGAATCTGCAACACTTAGCCACATTTAAGTACCTAAGTTCTCAAATAGTCCCCTTGTGTCTGTGGAGTAATATGCTACTCACTGTAAGGATTGAAGACTGACTCAGAGGTTTTATAAGCAGGGACCCGGAACACAATAGGGGTAGAATCACCCACAGAAGTATCTACAGCCCTATCTAAACTTAACTTGGCTTCCATCCAGTTCAATCTCCCTAAACAGCACAGCCTCCTTAGCTTGTGAACCATGTTAGGACCATGCAAGTCCATAGCAAGGCATGGCCAGACCAGTTCACAAAAAAAAAACAGCGCACCATCAGCTCCAACCAAGTCAACCAGGCTAGAACTCTGCCTGCCATTAATTACAAGGTACAAACACAGCTAGAGAGAGCCTGGATTTGATCCAAGCATGCAAAACCTTGTAGCCAAAGATAGAAACTACAACAGTGGAGGATATACTGATACAGTGTTATCCATTTTAAAGTTGTCGGTGCAGTAACACACAGTAAATCAAGATAGTCCGTTTCAATGCATTGTGCTATAATGGAGCAGCAAGAAATTTTGGCACACAAGCACAATGCAAACAACTGGTACACAACACTCAGAGCCCAATTCTCAGCTGGTGTAAAACATCACTGATCAATTGACTTCTGTGGAGCTGCCCTACTTGATCCTAGCTGAAGCTCTGTCTCTCAGTGTAAGACACTGCAAACCACAAAGCTGACAGTTATAATTTGAGTTCATGTCACATGGTCATGGATTACATTAAGATTTAATTGTGCTTTTAATTATGTAACCTACTGAAAGCTTTGCCTGGCTGCAAGGTACTTTGGGTGATTGCATAATAATAGCCCTAAAACTAATAAACATTCCCTTAGCACAGGGGTGGGCAAACTTTTTGGCCTGAGGGCCGCATCGGGTTTTAGAAATTGTATGGAGGGTCGGTTAGGGGAGGGGGTCGTGGCCTGCCCACCCCGCATCTACTCCCCCCCACACTTCTGGCCCCCTGACAGCCCCTCCCAGACTCCTGGCACATCCAACCCCCCCTGTTCCCTTATGCCCCCCCGGGACCCATGCCCCATCCACTCCCCCTTCTCCCTGTCCCCTGACTGCCCCCAGAATCCCTGCCCCTGACTGCCCCCCACCGCTCCATCCACCTCCCTCCTTCCTGACTGCCCCACCCAGAACCCCTGCCCCATTCAACCCCTGTTCCCCGCCCTTTGACTGCTCCAACCCCTATCCACAACCCCACCCCCTGACCACCACCCCAAACTCCCCTGCCCTCTATCCAACCCACTCTGCTCCCCATTCCCCCCTCCCTGCACCCCAACCTGTGCTGCTTGGAGCACCGATGGCTGGTGGCGCTGCAGCCATACCACCTGACTGGACCCAGCCATGCACTGCACAGCACAGAGCACCAGGTCAGGACACAGCTGTACAGCTGCACAGCCCCAGGAGCTCGCCGCCCAGAGCATTGCGCCGGCAGCGCAGTGAGCTGAGGCTGTGGGGGCCGGGGGCAAGCCTTCTGGGCCAGGAGCTCAGGGGCTAGGGAGGAGGGTCCTGCAAGCTGGATGTGGCTCACGGGCCATAGTTTGTCCACCTCTGCCTTAGCATGTATCCATCCTAAAAGACCCCAAAGCTACATGCACATAGAACCACTGAAAAGTAGACACTCATGCAGTGGAGGGCAGCAGCTCACTGGCACAACATAATTACAGAGAAAACATTCAACCAAAGACACCAGGGTGTGTGTGTGGGGGGGAGAATCCTGACCTTACAAAAAGCACTACCACAGGATCCTTAGGGATGGATTTTCAAGGGTACTCAGCACTGGCCTAACTCCGCTCTCAGTAAAGTCAATGGGAGTTTTATCACTCACTCCAATGGGAGCAAAGGTAAGCTAACACTATGCACATCTGAAAATCCCATTCTGTATTTCAGAGCAAGCAGAAAGGACCTCAGATTGTGAGCTACCGGTAATAACACGACAGAGCTCAACTGTTTTCCGCCTCATTCAGTGTAGCAGATGTGGCTTGTTAACACCATCCTGAATATAAGAGGAAATGCTGGGAACAGGTGGAGCTCTCCAGACTGGAGGATCTTGGGTCTGAGACAGAGAGGTTCTACAGGAGGAACCATAAGAATAGCCAAGCTTGCGGAGAAGGCTTGGGATGGTGTTCACAGGAAGAAGGTGAGAGTGATCTTGTGTAATCTGCACAAACTGTGGCTGGAGCAGGTTGGGAGTACCCACTTTATCACAGTGCATGAAATTCACCCCTGAGCAGAGGGCATCAATAAAATCCAAGAGATCTACATATGGCAAACCCCATGGTACTGTACGGAGAGACTGATTAAGGTATAGGTGAGAGACCTGTACAATTTGTTTTTTAAGCTATTATGAGACCATATTGAAAAGCCAGGGTGGAAACTATTGCTTTTTTCTGAACAACTGGGCTGGCAAGCTATCTATACAATAAGATCTAGAGCCTACAGGGGGGACTTAGGGAGGGAAAAGGAACACAGGCTCATTTTCTGCAGCTTGGAAGTAACTAATGATTCTGTGGCATGTGAGAAAGCTGAGCTGTGGGGCAAGCTGGAGTATTACTCCTTGACGGACATGATAGATATCTGGCTGTTTTGCTGCATGCATTTTGAATCATTTGAATTACACCTCTACCCCACTATAACGCGACCCAATATAACATGGGTTCACATATAGCGCGGTAGCAGCAGGGCTCGGGCAACGCTTTAAAGGGCCCAGGGCTCCAGCTGCTGCGGAGCCCCAGGCCCTTTAAATCACCGCTGGAGCCCTGCTGCCGCTACCCTGGGGCTGCAGCAGCGGGGCTCGGCTGGCAATTTAAAGGGCCTGGGCTCCCTGCAGCGGCCAGAGCCCGAAGCTCTTTAAATCACTGCTGGAGCCCTGCCGCTGCTGCCCCAGGGCTGCGGCAGTGGGGCTTGCCAGCGATTTAAAGGGCCCGGGGCTCCAACTGCTGCAGGTAGCCCTGGACTCTTTAAATCACCGCTGCAGCCCTGCCACCGCTACCCCGATATAACGGTGTTTCACCTATAACGCGGTAGGGATTTTTTGCTCCCCACAACCATGTTATATTGGGGTAGAGGTATACCGGAGCTTACTGCACTTAAGAACTTTCTTAGACAAAGGGTAAGGAAGAGAGACTGGGTATCATTTCCCAGTGAGACTAATCCTTATTCAGTTGAGTTGGCTCTTGAGTTAGGTTATGATTCGATAGCATTTCCTTGTGCCTGAGCTTTTTCCATTGTTGCTGTTGACACTATCTGTTGGCAGCACAAGGACTGACACTAGTTGAAGTTTAGCCTTTCTTTCCATTATATGATATACCAATGTTATATCATAGAATCATAGAATCTCAGGGTTGGAAGGGACCTCAGGAGGTCATCTAGTCCAACCCCCTGCTCAAAGCAGGACCAACACCAACTAAATCATCCCAGCCAGGGCTTTGTCAAGCCTGACCTTAAAAACCTCTAAGGAAGGAGATTCCACTACCTCCCTAGGTAACCCATTCCAGTGCTTCACCACCCTACTAGTGAAAACGTTTTTCCTAATGTCCAACCTAAACCTCCCCCTCTGCAACTTGAGACCATTACTCCTTGTTCTGTCATCTTCTACCACTGAGAACAGTCTAGATCCATCCTCTTTGGAACCCCCTTTCAGGTAGTTGAAAGCAGCTATCAAATCCCCCCTCATTCTTCTCTTCTGCAGACTAAACAATCCCAGTTCCCTCAGCCTCTCCTCATAAGTCATGTGCTCCAGCCCCCTAATCATTTTTGTTGCCCTCCGCTGGACTCTCTCCAATTTATCCACATCCTTCTTGTAGTGTGGGGCCCAAAACTGGACACAGTACTCCAAATGAGGCCTCACCAGTGCTGAGTAGAGGGGAATGATCACATCCCTCGATCTGCTGGAAATGCCCCTACTTATACAACCCAAAATGCCATTAGCCTTCTTGGCAACAAGGGTACACTGTTGACTCATATTCAGCTTTTCGTTCACCGTAACCCCTAGGTCCTTTTCTGCAGAACTGCTGCCCAGCCATTCGGTCCCTAGTCTGTAACAGTGCATGGGATTCTTCCGTCCTAAGTGCAGGACTCTGCACTTGTCCAATCATTACATTGGTCTTCCTTTTCATTATATGATGAAACTTAATGTGCCCTGAATGATAATTTAATCATGCTCACTTCTCCAAATAGGTAACTGTGAGAGCTTCTGAGAAAAGGCTCTCTTCACTTACTTGTTTATTTTAGCCAAAACAACAATGATTTATCCCAAGACAATAAGCATTTGCCTTCCTCTGTGCATGCAGACTTTCTCAAAGGGACCATCTTAAATCTATGCTTCACAGCACTATCCAGAGAGTCCAGGTGCAATTCAAGGTGTTTGCTTTGACCATCTAAGCACTAAACAGTTTGGATCCTAGTTACTTCAAAGACCACTTCTCTGTTTGTATACGTCACATTATCAAACATCTGTCAAGTTTAAAAGGGGATAGTATGGTAACAGATGTTTCTAGTGAAGTGCCTTGAATCCTAACCCCTAGAATCCACTTCCTTCATTTGTCTGACAGACCCCACATGTGTTGACCTTAACATAACGTTGCAATGCCTATATATTCTCCTAGGCTTTTTGTGGATGGGAGGCATGGGGGAGGTTGGGTTCAGGGAGGTTAATTAATGTTCTATTCAAGAAAATAATATTCAACTGTAAATTAAAAAAACTAGGTGGAAAAAGCCCCAAAACACTGGAAACCAAAGGATAATTTGTTGTTAAGAACTATGGTAGTAACAAGCCATTTTTAAGGAGAGAACCCTTGAAATATTCTGAGTATTCTGCCACCAGAGTTTAATGCATTGTGTAAAATAGATTTGGCTTGCAATAATCGAAGGAAAAGTGAAATTATTAACTACATTTCATGCAATAGTTCCCCCCTCCAAAATAGAAATTGATTGGGATTTGGAAATAATTTTCATATATAGGACATCTCAATAGCTCAAACCATCAAGGGCCTGGGAAAGAAACCAGGGGACTTGAGACATTTTGCACATTAAAGGAAATATCAGATGAACTGAAGATGTGCCAAGGAGGGTTTCTTTGGATTTGGGTTAGGATTAGATTAGGTTTTGGTGTTGCGGATTGAACCCAAATCAGAGATAGATGTGGGTTTGGAATTCAATGGTGGTGAAGGCTTAGGAGTGCTACTCAGGAGATTTTGGCTGGAATTGGTAAATTCAATAGGCCTCTCCTGACTGGAATTTGACCCAGAATCAAAATAATCAAGGTGGACTCAGATCCTGCGATTTGCACCCAAACACACAAATCCAGAAATGTGAAGGTGTGGGGTTTGTTTTTTGCCCACCTCTAGTTATATGTGTATAACTTGGCTAACTTACAATAAAGAGGGAAGACTTGACTTTCTTCTTAGTGTGTGCAAGGTGTAAACCCCAAGCAAGGAGAGGAATTGACCAGGCACATGATGGATATGGGATCAAATGAAAACAAGGTAAATTTAGAATGAATATTAGAATAAATGGTGAAATTCCTTATGCTGCAGGTTAACATAACAATAGGAATGTTGTCTGACATGACACTGGCATATTTAAAGCTAGGCTGGGCAAATTAACATCATCTGAATTACAGTAGCACAGAAAGGCTCCATTTGGTCCTAGCAACATTGTGCTAAGCACTGTATAGGTGTCTAGTAAAAGACTGTGGCTGCCCCCAAGAGCTTATATTATTAGCTTGTCAAGATGTAATGTGTGGGAGAAACAAGTGATGAGGGGTAGGGTGGGAGAGGGAGGATAGGAACATGTTTCAAGCACAGGAAAAAGAGGGACCATTCTTGTGTTGGGAAAGGAATATAGATAGCTCAGGAGCTCTCTCTCATCGCTAACTTCTATGAACTCTCTGTGACTACTGGTTATCTCTGTTCTTCCACCTTTTCAGTTATCATGCTTTCACACCTGTGCAATAGCAAAGCTCAGGAAGATAAAATGCTTGGAGGAGGGCAGGCATTTATACACTTACTGAAAATGTCTTTAGCATGTTGGGGGGTTTTGTTTGTTTTTTGGTTTTTTTGGGGCTGGGGGCGGGGCTAATCTACCTTACATTTAGTAAATCAGCAAAGAAAATCACAAAGAGAAAAAAGAATATTCCAGTGCTGGAACCGGCAGAGAGGGGAGGATAGGTGATTATGTGCTAACCTCCGCTTCTCACAGCTGAAAAATAACCTCTTCATCCCAACTTGAGCACTGTGATTTTGAAAGATGGATAATGTGTTTACTTCAGCTTCCAGGAGTACACTTCTTCGGGACACTATATTTCTCAGGAACACTGCATTTTCCTGGGAAAGAGATTCTTCAGTAAAGCTTTCCAATGTGCAGGAGATGTAACTTGAATAGCAGGAGATGTAACTGCTGCCAACATATTGTGGAAAGGAATGTCCCAGGCCACTTATTGCATTATTTCGTGGTTTGGAAAAGCTGAGAAACAGATTCAATCTATTTGGAAAAACCCCTTAGTGTCTGCTCACTGCTTTAGAACAGTTTACAAGATGCTTTTCCTTTACAAGTAATTGGGACAAGAGGCTTCTTGGGGTCACTTACTTATCTGCCTCTCTTCAGCCAGGAACACAGGAAGAATTTTATATTCATTCACAGCCAAGGTCTCCAGCGCCCAGCCCAGCTCACTGCTGTGGGAGTCAAGGTTAAAGAAAATCTACCCATCCCCTTGACCTTCTCCTCATGGCTCGGGGTTGGTGATGGGGGTTGGCCAAGCCACTAACAAAAGTCCAACCAAACAAAAGGTTCTTCTGCCCTTCTGGCATTAATCTGTAGTTCCTTCGGTGCTCAGTTCTTGGCCCTTTCTGGGTCATCTTAAACTCCTGCCCTGCTCTGTTACTGAGCACTGGCTCCCAGGAGCCCCTCTCGCAGTCTTACCATTCGCTGAAGTCCCTGCTCTTGGCCCCGACCCCCAGGCCCTGCAGAATTCTCCCTTGCTCTTTTATCTAAGCACTGCTTCACAGGGCTTTCCTTCTGCAGGCCCTGTTTCGTAGCAGGTTGCCACTGCCTCCCTCCCAAGGGATTTTAGCAGCTTCTCCCAGGAACCTTCCTGCCCTACCTCAGGGCCACCCACAGAATTCCAACCTGCTTCCTGTAGCTACTCTCCCTCACTGAGTTCTTGCAGCCCTTTTTTATGAGCCCCAACTGTTCAACAGGCTAACACATGACCCCATTAGACCCCCGCAGGCTGGGAAGCAGCTAATTACAGCACAGTGGGGATGGCCCCTTTTCCCCTTAAAAGGCCAGTCACCCTGTGAAAAGGCCTTGGAGCAAGAGTGGTCCCAGCCTTTGTCCGCCTCGTCCCTAACCTTACTGAGAAGCAGCAGCATGCAGGGAGCCACAGTGGCATTGGCTGTTACTCTCCACCAACAATGCTCAGCACCTTGTGTAGCCTGCCCTGCATTCAGCAGCACAATATCAGTCCCTCTGTGCCCATACAGGATTTTATCCCTAATGATATACACTTTGTTAATTCCATCTCTCGCCTCTCTCTCTCTCCAGAGCCTAGGTACTTTGTTATTGTTTATTTACAGCACATCTCATATTACTTTGAGTACAGCATGTAAAAATGTACTTCTGGTCCATGTGTCCATATTTCTCCTTGCCATCTACAAAATTTTAGTCTGTCAAGTCCCTAACTTCAGATGTCACACAAATGGCTTTAATTTCTCATTCAGCTTTCTAATTAGTTAGCAAGACTTCTCCTTGGCTGGAAGGCCCAATGCTAAACCAGTCATAAAGAGACCTGGATGGTTCCAGGAACTCCAAACACCCTGAGTCCAACAAACATTTGCCAGTCACACACCAGCGACTAAAGTGACATTCATCGCATTACACAGCACTCAAGCACACGCTTATCTCACACAGGGTGCTTGTGCCAGGTTATTGACAGAAAAGGGCTCAGCCTCCTCCATAAGCACAGACCAGGTTTATAAATAACATACCTTGTTAAAATATTGCCCCAGCATTTGCACTTTCCGACCTTCTCACAAAAAGAAACAGAGGCCCACTTGACGTTGCCCCCCCCTACTCCCAGTTGCACCACCAATGTGAACAATCTCTGTTTGCACTTCCATTACCCTTTGGGGGCAGTTATTTTTCTGACTGGAAGCAGCATCAGGGAATCTCTCAGGCTCTGGTGCTGCTCGGCTGGTCCTATCAGAACAACGTGTTCTCCTAAAGAACATTGGAGCTTCTCTTTACCGGAGCAGCAAGTAACAGCAGCCTCTCTTCCAAGCCAAAGGGAAACTACCAGGGAAATGTAACTCTCTGTGTATCTGAAGGGTGTAAACCACAGGGAGAGATGGGAACAGTCTAGGATGACCCAAAAGCTTATTGCTATGAGTAACAGAATGAAAATGAGCAAGAGGAAACTGGAGGATGTGTACCCAAAATAATCTTCCTAACCATCAGGTCTGTTAGAAAACGTAATGAGTGAGATCCCAAGGGAAGCTGTGGAAGTTCTATTGTTTGAGTCAGATAACTACAATTGAATAAAACAGTTCAGAATAGTCTGTAAGAAACACAGGGAGGGAGAAGAGGAATTTCACTATGGATGAATTGGCAGATTCCAGGATTTGTATCTTTTTAAATGGGAACTGGCACATGCTCTAGGTATTAATCAGGATGTTAAAAAATACTTAAGATTAGGGGTCAGATTCTCCATTGCCTGGCACCTTGGACAGTCACATGAGCCAGTCCCCATGTATGTAAAGTGGATGTCAAATGCTAATAACAGGAAATGGGAGCAATTTACACTCACTTTGCACTGCAAAAGGTGCAGGTCAATGAAGAATCTGGCCAAGGCATGCAAATGCTGTTACAAAAATAATACACCTTCAACAGTAATGGTCCAGATCACTGCATCTACTGGAACCTGTACCATTGGGAGCCATTGCTAGCCTCTACTATATTCAAAATAGCAATTTAGTTCAAAACTGATAGGATTCTGCCATTCTCACTCACAATGAGTTAGTGCTTTACTCTGTGGATGGTCACAAAGGGACTACTCATATGGTAAGGTGCTACTCAACATAAATAAGGATGGCAGATTATAACTAACACAGTTCACCTCTACTCATGTAAAACTCGGTGAATCAAGGAAGAGGACAGTTTTTCAAGTTATATTTTACTCAGAGATAACTTCTGAAAATGTACCAGTGATTGGTTACCTCTCAATTGGCTTGGCCTTGTCTGCAATGTACACAGCTTTGTAGTGGTTTATAATTACCAGTATTCTCTTCAGTCTAGCATATTAGGCTGCTCTAAATGAGCTCATTAGATCATCATAGACCTAATTAGGAGTGGGGAGAGGAATAAGAATAGATGATTCTAAGAAGGAAGTGATGTTTTTCCTTCTGGCCCCTGAATAGGGTGAGACGAGAAAAAAAAATAGGTCTTTGTAGTTCATTAACATAGATTTGTATAATGTTGTAAGGTACTCTGGTACCGCACCTATGAGAACAGCACAGATATCTAGCTAAATTGCCATGCCTCCCTTCAGCTTGTTGCTGGACCACAGATTGGATCATTTGCCAGAACTTCCTCTGTAAGCCTCCTGCCAGGGGTTGCTTAATGTCAGTGAACTCGGCACCACCAGAAATTAACTGCTACTATTATAGAGATCCCAGCTGGTCTGATGACCTGGATTTCTTGCTTCGGTTATGAATCTTGGTCTAACTCTTGCATTCATTGGCTCTAATATCAGAAGTACACAATGTATGCTTTTCCTGTTACATGGTTTAGCTGCCAAAAATATTACCTTCCTCCCATTGTTTCAAAACCATAGGACCAAATTTCCACCACAGTGCTTGGAGATATTAACACACAAGTTAAAATGAGTGGGTTGTCTAATAAAAATAAAACATAAATCCAATGCCCAGGCTTTATCCCCTTTGTGCCAAAATACGGCAAAGGGGATGGAGAGCTGCCCTAAAAGGGCAGCTGGGGATTACCCTGATGTAGAGAGAATTGTGATGTAAAGCCAGTGTAGCCTCCACTTGGGCACAGGGTCATATCAGAGGTGGAGAGGGGTCTGATGTGGGCCAAAGGGGATGGTGCCAGATCACAATGCATTCTAAAAATCCTTGGCTAGCAGAGCAGTCCCTAGAAGACTGTTGTAGCTAGTGCAACTGAGCAGCCTTCAGGCTGCTCTAATTGATGCAGGTCAATTTGCCCCCCTAGACAGCTCCACAGTGAGAGGCGCAGAAAAATGTCTCACAGGCTCCTTCCTAACACTGCCACTCCCTGGGAGATCCTGCTTCCAGTTCAGTTTGACAAGACATGGAGATCTGGTTTGCCGTGTGGAATAATTCAGTGTGGCTATCACTGTCTGTGCTCAAAGGATGAAAAAGCAAAGGAGGCTGCAGGTCAAGACTGAGATGCTTTGGCAGAGATGTGAAAATAAATTTTCACCAAGTCTGCCAGTGTTATTCATAGTTCAATCCAATGTTATTTGTTATTAATTGTGAGCACCAAATTAATTAACTTTTTTTAAAAATAAAAAGGAACTTGAGTATCTTGGTTAATAAGAACTAAACACTTTTTCTGCTGGTTACTGCTTTAGCCTCTACACTGATCAGATGCAGTAACATCCTTTGAAATGCCAACTTAGGGGCTTGATTCACACTACTACGGTCCTTTATGCTGCTTGTGAGGTGTAAAGGGGCCTTACAAGGACTATGATGTAGTTGTAAATTTCCACCCACTCTACATCCCTTTTACAGTGTCTGAGTGGCATAATGTGGCCTTAGCATAACTGAGAATCAGGCCCCAACCCTTTGAAGGTGACATATTAGGTATAAGGAACAGTATTGGATGTGCATTTTGCACTATATGTCTGATATATTCAACAGCAATGAAGTGGTTACTTCCCAGCACAGGGTAAATAAAAATGCATCCTTCTTAGTGAAACTAATATGACCTTATTATTATCACAGCTGTCTATATTTCCCAGTTTATAATTGCATTTATGCCACTTTCTGTAACTTCTTTACTCTTAGGACATTTTTTTTACGTCAGGTCTCATAACTACTTCTTAAGGAAAATAGATGGTATAATACAATACTGAGCTAGGCACCAGAGGTAGCGATTATTACAAACCTGATATATCTCTGATATAGAATCTGTGAGATGGTTTTCTTTTTTAAGAGGAGAAGACAAGTGAAAAGATATTTTTTTATCTGATTCTGTGCCCTACATGTAATATATACAAAAGAGTAGCTGTTAATGTGTTGAATAAAGCAAATCATGGGTCACTCTCTCCAAGTGCTCTTCTGTTTGGATTTAATGACTATTTGGCTACAGAATAAGATAAATCCACGTTTGCGGGGAGCTACATGGCACAGGACTTTGGTAAAAGGGGGATGGAACTTTTTCCCTCTATGTGAAATTTACAGATGTATTTTTAAATAGGAAAATGCTTACTACTCTAATCCTTGGAGAGTGGGTTACATTATTCTATAGCAAACTAAAAATTTAAAATAATGCAAACAAATATATATCCTAATGAAACTAGATGTCTGCCAAACCTCAACAATTCAAATGCCTCATGCATTGCCCTCTTCTTTATCTGTACATATCCGATTCTTCAGGGATATGTCTACGTGGAGTCCCACTGGATTCAGTCTCAGATTTGCCCTCTACTTCCTTTGCAGGAGTAGAGATGCAGAGTGTGAACTCTTTGCTACAGAGACCTTTTCTGGGTGTATCAGTCTGAAAAACTCCATGCACAAAACTAGTGGCATGAAAATAAAATAAGAGATGAATAAGCATACTGATTCTGCTATCAGCCAGAAAGTGGGGATTTATTTTCTATGTTTGACAATGAGAATAACCGAAAAGGAACAGAATCCTCTCAGAAGTTCCTTCTCTAATCTTCTAACACTAATCTTGTAGTAATAATACTAAAGTAGAAATGGAATAAAGTAAAATGGGCAATGAAATGCAAATATAATTTAACATCATGATATTGCAGCAAGTGCTCAGCAAGCACTGAAATAACCCATCTACAGGAGAAATGTGGACACCACCAACAGCTTACTCATGTGCTGATGAAAGTCCATGGCAAGCTTCCACTGGATTCAAGGGCAGAAGAATCAGGTCCCAAATATTCATTCTTGGTATGAATAACAGGTTTTCAAAAGTACCTAAGAAGGGTATGTGCCAAACTCCCACTGATAGTCAATGGAAATTGAGTAGCTAGCACTTTGGTTCTTTTGAAAATGGACAGGTAAAAGATCTGAAATCCATGGAATGTACATGCATCCTCTAGAACACTCATTCCCTTTTACTTCTTCAGAGTTCCACTAGGAAATCTACACATTCAAAGGCTTACAAGAGTACTCCCAAATAGACTATGCCAGTTATCAGTGGTACCTGCCAAAGGTCAATACAGGTCTGTCGCATCTTATGCGCATTTAACATGCGCAATTTCAGCTTTATGTGGTCAGCAAAAACAAAAACAAAACACAAAAAAATAGAAAAATAACAATTTTAATACTGTACCTGTAGTGCGGGCGATTCCACCCACCATTACACGCAATGTAATTTTGACTATACGCGATTTTCGCTTTACGCGCTGACTGCGGAACATAAGCCCACTGTATGATGCGACAGACCTGTACTCCATGACTACTAAATGGGCCAACGTATGGTACTTATTAGAAATGGATCAGGAGCTGCAAATAAAATTCCATCCAAAATGTATGAATTCTCTTTTGGAAAGCCACTTAGCTGTACATTTCTTTCCAAAGTGGTAGAGAGAGCATGAGCCGTACAATCCCCAGGGGTGGTGTTAATGGGAGGCAGTCACATGGCTACAGCATTGTGTACAGCTCTGAAAAATTTACCCCAATGCATATTTCTGTGACTTATCCATGTCAGTTGAATAGAATGAAATATCCCAAACCAGACTGACCTTGCTATTAGTCAGCACATCTTTCTTTCACTCTGCAGCCCCGTTATGATGGAGCTCAGCATGTGGCTGTTTTTATTTTTCATTTTACAGCATTTAAACCTTAAGGATAAGATTAATCTTCACTTCGATGCATTTTATCGAAGATTCATGGCACTTGCTGAAATGCCAAGTGTTCTTCTGAAAGTCTAAGTCTCATTACAATCAGCACTTTATTTACTTGGATGCCATTCTACAGGAGTTCATTAGACTTGCTTTAACAGGGTGTATTGGAGTCAGGCTAGAGCTAGTCTCTATTCTCAAACCCTCCTCAAGCTTAGGGAAGGATCAGAAAAACAAACTCAAATCTGCCCAGAGGATCCTGAAAGTTTATACAGACAGATAATATATACAGATACACCAGCAGTCCAGACAAAATGGGGAGGAGACACGACAGGCTTGGAGATCAGTGCTGAAAGTTACTCAAAGAAATACATCTGGAGAAGGCTTTGCAAAAGAAGCAGGAGGATATCTGTGCACAGGATTTAGAGAGCTGCTTCAAGTGCAGCATGGGCATGAAGGAGACAAAGGGAGCAGCCAGGAAAAAAGACTGGGAGCAACACAGAGAACCAAAGGAAAAGCTAGTGGAAATGAAAGTAGAAATATACATGGGCGCATATAGATATGATTGAAGCATTAGCTGCCACTGTTTTGCTCCTGATCCATCCAGTCTGTCTTCCATCCTCTTTAATCTTTACTCACAAGGTCATAGTAACTTCTTCCTAGCCAAGTCTCCAAGCCTCATCTTCCTTCATTTCTCTGCAGCATATGACTTTTTTCCCATTCATTGGCATCCTGTGGACTCTTGGTTCTCTCCTAGTGTCTTCTATGGCTCTCTCAGCATTTTTGATAGCAGTTCCTCTGCCTCCCCATGTCCCTCTCTGAAGGAATCTCTCAGTGCTTAAATCCCCTCCTCTTCTCCTTTTCTCTAGGTGATCTAATTTATCCCAGGAGCAGCCACTCTGGAGCAGCGCAGAATTGGGAGAGCATAAAGGTGGCTTAAAGCAACCTGACCCCTCTCTCTGCCAGGCTGCAAATTTTGTGCTGTGCCTCTGAGGGAATCGACACAACCTCACCCCAGGTGTCCCTCTGCTCAGGAATGATTCCACATAGTGGGGAACAAAGGCTAGAGCAAAAACCTCTGAACTAGGCAAATGACAGTCTGTAACTTTCTAAAACAATACCTCCCCGGGGAGCCACCAAGCAATGTGCTGCAGCCTCCTACAATAACCACACATTAATGACAGCTTTTTATCTTTCGCCAGCATAGCACACCGATGTGAAAAGTGTGCTGTGATTGGCCAAGAATCTCTCTCTCTTAACATTCATCATACCAGCATGTCCTGCCTGTACTCAAAGGAGTTCTAACAAAGAAAGAGTAAAACAAACCAATTACAAATAGAAGGTGATTGGTCAAACTTTAGCACAGGGGCACTCGCATACTTCTCAACCCCTGGACTCTGAAAGGAGGGGCCAGTGACCCTCAAAGTAAGCGGCAATGAGGGACAGTAATTCAAATGAGGGGCACAGAGAGGGACATCAAATTTTTTATTGCACACACTGTTTTATTAAAACCATTTATGTGCAACCTGTAAATAGCCTGGAATTTATGTTAATGAAACTAAACAATGATTCTGTGTACTTTATGTAGAAACTCTCTATTTACAATAAAATAAAAATTCCACTTACTGTAATGCTCATTGTTGTGTTTTGTGTCAGAGACCCCATCTCCCCTCCCCCAACAGATCTCCCCACTGCTGCAGCCCGGCCTAGTCCTCAGCAGCCTCCAGGCACTTTCTCAGCTGCACATTGCCCCAGAAGGAAGCAGAGTAGAGGCACTGCTGCATGCAGCAGGGGAGAAGAAGGTATCCAAAACTGCTGCCAACAGTGATTGTGTCCAGGTGCCAAAGTGGGATTTTGCCAAGGCAATGAGACCCCTCTGGACAACTGTAAAACCTGGGGCCAGATGTGGGATGTCCCACACCATGCAGGACACTTGAGAGGCAGGGATGAAGAAAAGCTGACAGGCAAGAGGAGAAAAAAGGGAACCAGAAATGTTATCCCTAGTCTAGTGGATTAACCATAGAGCTGGGATCTAGGAAGTCCCGAGTTCTATCCCCACTTCTGGCTTTAATAAAAGATCGTACTTCTGTAGCACTTTGCTCACCTTTTACAACACCACTGAGCATCATACAAACATCATTCAACCCTTCTGCCTCAGTATTGCCATTTGTAAACTGGGTACAACATTGAACTAGGGTGAAATCTAAAGACATACAGCTCATATTATTGTGGACGAGTTCAAGTATCTAGGGGTCTTGTTCATGAGTGATGGCAAGCGGGAACGTGAGGTCAACTGGCAGATTGGTGTGGCAGAGATTCGGGCACTGTACTGATCTGTGGTGGTGAAGTGGGAGCTGAGTTCTCGGATGAAGCTTTCTGTTTATAGGTCATTCTATATCCCATCCTCACCTATGGTTGTGAACTTTGGATAATGACTGAAAGGATGAGATTGCAGGTACAAGCAGCCAAAATGAGGTTTCTCCGCAGGGTGGCTGGGCTTACTCTCCGAGATACAGTGAGGAGCTCGGCTATATGGAAGGCCTAGGAGTAGAGCCGTTACTCCTCCAGATCAAGAGGAGCCAGTTGAGGTGGTTTTGGCACCTAATAAGGACGCCCCCTGAGAGGCTTCCGTTGGAACTCTACCAGGAACATCCCACTGGACAGAGACCCTGAGGCTGACCCAGCACACGCTGGAGGGATTATATCTCCTGGCTGGCCTGGGAATGCTGGGGAATCCCCCAGGAGGAGATGCAACCTGCTGTGGAAGAAAGAGAAAGGTCTAGTCCTCTCTACTCTCCATGTTGCCACCACAACCCTCACCAAGAAAAGCAGCATAAAGGAAAAAGAAGAAGGGCCTGAGATTGTTGGCAGAAGATATGGGGGAGAGAAATGGGCCTGATTTTGCTTACACTTATACTAATGTAAATCAGTTAAATCACTGGAGACACACCAATAAAATAGGTGTAAGCAAGAGGATAATTAGAATTCATGTTATGGTTTGTTGTTTATGTTGGTCCATTAGGTATCTCCAAAGGAGTTTTCTCTCCACATATTAATCTGTTTTTATAACTGATAAGACATAGGGCTAAAACCCAAGTGTGACTGCTGTAAATTAATATTACCACCCTGTTTCCAAATCAAATGGCACTTGCTCTCACCCCACTGAAATATTTAAGACAGCTTGTTAAAATTTAAAAATGTAAAAACTTTTTTATTTCATTCTGCATTGAAGGGTACATGCAACGTTTTCCCCATGTAGTGGAACTTCAGAGGTGACAACAGTGCAGCGCAGAGAGCTGTCCAGGAATGAGGTGGTAGAAACTCTTCTGCCCTACTTGCAATATTCCTGTAGATTACACCAGGAAAGCTGGTTGTTACAAATATCTGGTCAATACAACACATAAATCAAGGTGGATCAAGCTTTCAAAATGTTACAGAACTGTTGCCAAAAAAGAAAGGACTGTTCAGCATTTGTTGGTTACATCTTCTGCACAGCAGGAACCTCATGCTGAGCTGCTCAAACTGACTGAGAAGGATATCCTGGCAATTATTCCAATTAATTTCCTGGATCAACTAGCACAGAAGTTTTACTTGGGAAATACTCTTTATAAAAATATCAGCCTCATCACTACAGCTCAATTGTGACTCTTGTCTTTGCCTGCACTTTTTCAAAAGTCACAAGGCAGATATCAAGATTATTTAATGACACAGGACTTTTTATTTTATGCAATGAAACAAATTATGCTAAGGACAGGTGTGATAAATGAAGGGGGGAGAGTAGCTCCTTTTTATGGACACCCAGCCAGCCAGTTAGCTATAAAGTCCCTCTAGGTGGCTGTTCTCTGCTTGCTTTACCTGTAAAGGGTTAACAAAGTCCCCCAGGTTAAAAAAAAATAAAAAGGCACCTGACCAAAAGAGCCAATAGGAAGGCTAGAACTTTTTAAAATTGGGAAAGAAGCTTTCCCTTTGTGTCTGTGATTGTTCTCTGGAGAGCAGAGAGAGACAGAGCAGCAATGCTGTAAGCAGCCTTAAGCCAGGTATGGTCATAAATCATCAGATCATACCTAGAACTACTTATCTGGAACTCCCGAATGTGTAAGTAGATCAGGAATGTTTATAAAGACGTGATTAGAGTTATTTCTGTTTATTTCTTATGGCTATGGACTCCTCTTTGCTAACCCCAGATACTTTTGTTTGCTTGTAACCTTTACGCTGAACCCCCAAGAAAGCTATTTTGGGTACTTAATTTTTGGAATAGCTCTTTTAAAAGCTAGCAAAAGCCTAAGTTCCAGATGTATTTTCTTTCTTTTTTGTTTTTAATAAAATTTACCTTTTTTTTAAGAACAGGATTGAATTTTTGGTGTCCTAAGAGGTTTGTGCATGTTGTTTGATTAGCTGGTAGCAACAGCTAATTTCCTTTGTTTTCTTTCTCAGCTCTTCTCCGGAGGGGGAAGTGAAAGTGCTCCTTCCTGGATCCAAGGGTTTTGTTTTGTTTTGTTTTGTTTTGCATTTGGGTGGTGGCAGCGTTTATCAAGCCAAGATTAGAGAAAAGCTGTAACCTTGGGAGTGTTATACAAGCCTGTAGTGGTCAGTATTAATTTTTAAAATCCTTGTGGGCCCTCACCTTCTGCACTCAAAGTGCAGCCTTGACAACAGGTATGTTTTGAATGTGACTGTGGTGCCTAATGCTGATTGTAAAGTTAAGTGGGGACACTGCTAGTCACTCCTACCTGATTGTGTCATTCCTGAGTCTGTTAACTTCAAGAGAGTGAGCAAAACTTTAGTAAATGCCCCGACACATTTCTGTGTAATTGTATCAAATTTTATGACGTACAATGCCACCCACGTTTAAGGCATTCCAAAGATCTTTAAAACCCATTCTACAGTAATTCATGTCACTTGTATAGTGCTACTACTTACTTGCATGGGAGACCAAAGGAGAAAAACCATTTACAGGAGGGGAACAATCTAGCACAAATTATTAAATATTACTTTTCAACTTGTCCTTTGAAAAAGATAATGGCCCATTCTTTTCTTAAAGAACTAAGACAGCCTCAGTGTGAGCTACTAACAGGGGAATTGTTTGCTTTGGACAGCACTTAATCAAAGCAGCACACCTTGCAGAATACATACAGTTCTTAGGTTCTCAGAAACAAAGTGCAGAAAAACTCAGCAATTTTAGAAGCTTTAGTGCTTTGGTTAGATGCAGGTGTTAGAAAGAACATGATCAGGATGCATAACAAGGGTAGGGACTATCTCTTCATATGTGTTTGTGCAGCACCAAGCAGAATGGAACCCTATCTCAGTTGAGGTCTGTAGGCATTACTGTAATACAAATAATACTAATCCTACATGGAACTGATCCAATGCCCACTGATGTCAATGGAAACACTCCTATTGCCTTAATTGTGATTTGGGTCAATCCCTGACTGAGCTATTAACCCTTGCCACAACAAGATTTGGCTGGTCAAGGTAAGGTTTGTGATTCCCAGATCTTTCAAGGATTGCTTTAAAATTTCCTGTGTGCACACAAACTGCTTCTGAAGAACATTCCTTTTGTCAGGATGTCTAAAGATCTGTTTAGAGAAGACGGGAGATATATACAGTCTTAGTACTTTCAGTTCACAGCAGGAACTGGCACCCAAGAATACTATAGAGAGATACGTGGAAAGCCATATAATTTAGGGGTGCCCATCATACTTTACCAATACAAAAAACATTAGCCAGTTGTTTCTAAAATTCTCAGTTTTACCACTATTTTGTTGTTCTGCTCTCTCTATATGTGTTTGAATGATTACTGAGTAATTATATGATCATAAACACTTTACCATGCTTGCAAATGAAAATATAACAATTCTATTAAAATATGGCATCACGTGACTTAACTTTTTTGTCTAAAACTTACATTTTTTGCCAAGATCAAAGGCACAACTTTCCCCATACTTCACCATGGCAACCACCCAGGCACTGTGAATTCCAATCCTTACAAATAATTAAGGATTCTGTGATTTTACGTGACCTTCGCGACTTCAGTCTCAGGTGGTGGGGCTCCAGCTTCTGTGATTTATTGTTTATTGCCCACATCCGGTCCATGACTTTTACTAAAAATACCCAGGACAAAATCTTAGCCTTACAAATAATGAATAGTCAAAGTGAATATTTTTTGAACTACATCTGGACTGAAATATTATTGCATGAAGTATTTGTGACATAGTTTTGAATAAATAAGAAAGGAGTACAACTCAAAGTCTGTGAATCATTCACAATCAGAAAAAGGAGCTAAATTTGCTGATTTATTAACTATCAATAGATTTCTCTACTCTAGCTAAGAGTTCAAGATGCTAACAATACCTGGAAATGGCATTTCTATGTATTATTGGCAGGTCTTGTAACACCACCTATTATTTAGGTTGCACATAACATCCCATTATAAGACCTGTTTTCCGTTGCTTATACCTTTGCCAGACCTTAACCATTTGGACTGAATTTTCTCACTGTCTGACTGAGGCTAAGATTTTCTGGGAGGTTTCAGTCAAAACAGTGTGTCAGAAATGTGCCTTTTGCCATCTTTGTGAAAATCCACTCCAATTTAGGCAGATTATAAGATGTTGAAAAACTGAAGTTCACACATGCTCAATAGAGACTTCTTAGAGTTTAATAGCTAAAAATTGCTGAAGATTCTATCTTCACTGAGCATGCTCCATCCTGTCGCAGCTCCTACATGTTACTGAGGGAGGGCAAGGAATGGATTGGAACAGGAAGCCTGGTGAGACTGGAACGTGAGGGGAGGGAGAGAGGGACTGTGAGTTGGGGACTTGGGAGTCAGGGTAGCAGAGGCTGCAACTCTGGCTGGGCAAGGAGATGGGCAGATGGTGGGTGTAGTGAAGAGGAGGCTGGGACTGGCTAGACAAAGTGACTGGCACTATGAAACAGTGTGGGTAGGAAACAGAGATAGGAGGAGAGAGAGCTGATAAGGAGCCAGGGTATGTGTGGGGTTGTGGGGAGAACTGGGATTGGCTGGGCAAAGAGACTGCAACAAGGAACCAGAGAAGGGGGATCCTGGCACACGGAGCAGGGGCAGGGATAGGAGGAAGACTAAGATTGAATAGGAGCCTGGGACATAGAGCCAGTAAGGGGGGAAGGGAGAGGGGTAGAACGAATGACCTGAGGGAAAGACCAGAGAGGAAGGGAGAGGCAGATCAGATGAGGAGCAAAGAGAAAAGCACTGGGACTGGCTAGACACGGAGACTGGGAGTAGTGGTGAGAGAGAGACTGGGACTTGGATAGGGAACCCTGAGGAGGAAACTAGGACTAACTGGGCAAGCAGACTGGGATGAGAAGCCTGAGGAGTGGAGACTGGAACCGGGTAAGCCAGGAGAATGGGACTGGCATGAGGAGCCAGGGATGGGTAAGAGAAAGGACTGGGACAAGTTGGATGGGATGGAGCAAAAGGGATTAAGCTTGAGGGTAATGGGTAGAAGACTGTGTGCCCACTACATCACACTCCCCACCAGAGCCTGAAATGGAAGCCAAGAGTGCTGAATCTCACCACACCTCTGCTGTCAGCAAGTCTCTGTGAAACCCACTGGCAAAGTGTCCCATCCCCGTCTAGTGCTGGTCCACATAAAGAAGTCAATCCACTATCAGTTACTCCATTAGCTCAAGGGGCAGAGGTCTTGTGGTGGATCTAAATGTTGCACCCCTCCTGATGAACCATGTTGGAGTCAACATGCTGCCACATGATGGAATTTCTGCTTTTTCAGTTTGCTTTTTTAAAAAACCTAGGAAATTACATATAAAACCACTATATTAAAAGAACATCAAGGTTGCAAAGTCAAGTACCCAAAAGTTAGGAAATGTCAGAATTAAGATTGCCTGTGAAACCTTAATTCAGTCCCCTTGTGCATATAATTTATGTTACTGTTGTACATTACATGATCCTATACTAGTTATTCCACAGAACCCTGCCTCTTCCAGTGCACAGGATCCTCCTTCTCTGGGAATGAACACAGCCTATATAGTGAAGGGAAGCATTGGACTGCCTGCTCCATTTCGGGCAGGAGTTGGAAGGTGTGAAGTGAATGAGGAGGGGGATTTCAGCAAAAGACATGATGGCGTTATGATCAAGACAACTGAATGCTGTCCTGGGAAACTGAATTCTACCCCTGCCTCTGCCCGAGTGTTCCTGTGTGATACTAGGCAAGTCATGTAAACCCAGCTTTTTACACATGGCCACTAATTATGTGTTTCTTATTTTCTGGGTGCCAACTTGAAACCTTGGGGTCTGCTTTGCAGGAGTACTGAGCGCGCTCAGCTGCACCTGTAGTGAATGGGAGCTGTCCTCTGAACACATAAAGTGCTAAATAATGCTGAGTACTCAGAAGAATCAGATTGGGCACCCAAAATCAGTGAAATACTTCTGACTGTAATCTCTTGGTGCCTCTGTTCCCCATTTGTGACATAGGGATAATAACACCCATTCATCTCACAGGGATGTTGGGAAGATAAATTCATTAGTATTTGCAAAAGACTCAGATACTATTAGGGATGAGTGCTATAGAAAAGCCCAGGACAAAAATAATAATTCTGCCTTCAGAAGCAGGGTTTGAATGCAGTAAATAAGATTGGGGCCGCATATTGAACTATGAGGATAAAACAAAATGTTGAAAAGTTGCTCATTATTTGAGCACTGCCCATTCTGTGCATTGAATGAGGCAGAGCTCCTTGGGAAAAATAGTATATGATCACGGTATTAAAGTCTATCATACTGCATACACACCCCCATTAAGGTTGCATGAGGAACCTTAATTCTGCCATTTCCTAACTTCTGAGTGATTGATTTTACAACCTTAACAATGTTCTTTAAATGGGGTTAAAACAGCCCTGGGAAAGGGCTGTCCCAGGGAGCAGGAAGCAAGGCTGATTGGGGAAGCAGCCATAGGTGAGGCCAGTCAGCACAGCTGGCCCTATAAAAGGCTGTGAGCCAGGAATTCAAACACTCTCTCTCTAGCTGTTGAGAGAGATGGGCCTGGATGCTTGGGAGCACAGCAGGGTGCCTAGAGTGGAGCAGGGCTGGGGAAAGGCCAGAGGAGCTGGGGAGCTCTGGGAGCTCTGTCCTGGAAAACCCCCAGGCTGCAGGCCTTGCTAAAGGCTGGAAAAGGTACTGGGGTTGCAGAGATGCAGCCCAGGGTAGGCAAAGGCAGCAGGTCTAGCCCCCCCCCACCCCTTGCCAATGATGAGTGGTCTTTACAGACTGCAGTCTGCCCCAGTGAACGGGGGCTAGATGGTGACTGGCAGTAGCCACTGAGGCAAGGTTGGGATAGAGGGTTGGGGGTTTCCCTGGGTGGGGAGACCCAGAGAGTGGGGGTACTGCCAGGGGGCAGCACCCAACGTAAAGGGGCACTGGGGTCCGGGAGGGACACGGGGGCCAGTGATAGGGAGAGACACTGGCCTGCAGAGGGTGCTCCTTAGGCTAGAGGGCTAATTCCTGAGATGACCAGCAGGAGATGCCATGCCACTGAGTCGCCACATCGCTACAGTTATCATAAATACAGCTAAACCCTAAGACATGGGAAATTCACCTGCCTGATTTACGGTCTCATTACAATTCAAAACTCAGCCCACCATCACTGAGAAGCTGGCTTAACCTTTTGAGGAAACCTACCCCCTGTTTATTGCTCTCAAACAAAACCAGGCCGAGCTTTTGGTTTCAAGGCAAAACCAGATGAAGAGCTCATGTAAATCAAAACAAAAGACTGTTTTCACACGGCCTCCTGTGAACTGGACAGAAACCAGTGAGTCTGGCACAGCATAATGTACTCCTCCAAGACATGCACAAAGGCCTAGTCCTGAGAGGAGCTGAATGCCCATGGGTACTCAGCACCTCAGGATCAGGCCCAAACTTGCTAATGACTTTTCATAGGATTGTGGGGATTAGTAACAATGCAACTCCCGCCACTATTTGCACCCTGAAAGAAACAGGAAAAGCCTTTTTTTGACTTTGAGGTTTTTTTTGTTTTTTTCCCCTTTTACCAAGAGCAGCTCCTTTTCTTTCCCCTTGACAAAAAGTTTTTTTTCTCACTAGGCTTGACTTGCAAATGCTGAGGATGTGCCACCTCCTCCAGAGAATGACAGACTAACAACCAGGCCTTCTTTGGCTCAGGTCTGGGTTGCTACTCAGCCAAAAAAGGAAACTATTGAGGTGGAATCAACCTCAGTACCATGGGACTTGTCTGCACAGCTCTCTTCCCAGGGCCTTTGAAGCTCTAGTTCCAGACCATGATAACAGACAGGAGCAGTGGAAATGTTACCCATAGGCTCCCTTGACTCTCCCATATGTTTGCCAGAAGATTTCCCAGCTTGCTGGGATTGAGCAAGCAAACTGAATCCCCTCTCCGTTTCTGAATCTGACCTTCTCCATCCTCCCAGGCTGACCCAGTGTCTCCCATGGGCCTTTCCTAACCGGGGTGGCTCCAGGCCCCAGCACGCCAAGCGCATGCTTGGGGCGGCATGCTGCGGGGGGCGCTCTGCCAGTCGCCGGGAGGGCGGCAGGCAGGGTGCCTTCGGCGGCATGCCTGCGGAGGGTCTGCTGATCCCACGGCTCCGGTGGACCTCCCACAGGCACGCCTGTGGGAGGTCCACCAGAGCCGCGGGACCGGCGACCAGCAGAGCGCCCCCCGCAGCATGCTGCCGTGCTTGGGGTGGTAAAATGTCTAGAGCCACCCCTGTTCCTAACATGGCTGAGGTGACCCCCACCTCTATCATTGCCTGAACCTTTACCAGCATAAGCATCAAACTGGATGAAGAGCGAATGCCAGAAACCCCACATTTCTTACATCTCTGAGGTAGTGACAACAAGTTCTCTCTGGAGCACCTTGACTGGGATACCTAACCCTTTGAAAGAAACACCTATGCTTCAAAGTAAACTTGCTCTGAACACTGGCCACCAACACCAAACAAGGAGTTAGGCTTTCAGACTTCTGCCTGTCATCTTTCACAGCCCAAT
Source organism: Mauremys mutica (assembly GCF_020497125.1). NCBI lineage: Eukaryota > Metazoa > Chordata > Testudines > Geoemydidae > Mauremys > Mauremys mutica. The sequence continues at coordinate 40,902,872 of NC_059078.1, forward strand.
GCTGGAGTTTAATGGGGATCAAGTCCCTGAATTTGGACTCAGTCAATGCCCATTCTGATGATGTGTAAAACATATTGCAGCATTACCAAGGCCATGGTTCACAAGGTACTTCAAAATGGTGAGAATATAAAGCCCTCCTCAAGCTCCTAGACTCTCCCAGTGATGCAGCTCTGACCTCCTTGGTCAAAGTTACAGTGAGAAGGCTACAAATGCAGGTGAAATCTCAAAATCAATACCAGGGATGGTCACCCTTGGCCTAGCAGAAAAGGGGCAAAAGATCAGAGCTCCCAGATTCAGAATCATTTCTCCACTGCTTGGCCTGCTACTTCTCCAGCAGGATCACACCCTCTTGGCTATGTGAGCATAGGTAAGCAGCAATCAGTTACTGGCTCACAAGTCAAGATGTAAACTCGCACAGTCCTTTGAAGTCTAATGCCACATCACAGCATGGATCATCACCAGCAGGGACTGAACCTGAGACCTGTGGTTCTAAAAGCAAAAGCCTCTACTGCCTGAGCAAAGAGACCTCTCTCTACCAGCCATGCCTGCAGCAGGCTCATTAACCTCTCTTTGTGTCCCTCCCATCACCAGAGGGGAACAGGGTGCTATAATGAGTTACACAAAGCCGATCTCCCCCACCGCTACCACCACCTTCACTATCAGGGGTAGAGAGTCTGTACCTGACAGAATGGTAGGCAGACACAGGGTTTGTGCTCAACGCTGGGAGAGGTTAACTTCATCACGGTGTGAGTCAGAGCTGCTACTGGAATGTTTCCTTCCCATTCCGCTGCAGGATAGTTCCCTCTATTACCAATACGGTTAGATGGAGTTACTCCTGGGCTCTGAAGCAGGAGATGGCCAAGGCCGTATTTGCCATTCTCAAACCCACTGAAGATTCCTATCCATTTCCAGCCTCAAAGCCCTATGCTATCTAACAAAGATCCAAGCTTCTGATATGGATGGCATGAAAAACTTAAGTGACTTTAAACTAAGGGTGCTTCTTTGCAAAGCCTTCCCCAGCACTCCCAATTATCCAAAGCCCAAATACTCCCTAGGATTCTTGTATATTTGTTACACCTATTCAAAGCCAAGTCCAACTTGAGCCTCTGTTACTAACATCCGCTGATTTTGATGCAGCTATGTTCTGCTCTTCAATATATAGCAACTCATGTACCCTTTATAAATATTAGCTTAAATATTTTTAGCTTAAGTATCTTAGACCCGTAACAGTAACTTGAGAAATATACAGTATTATGAAAATGTGAATCTCTATAACCATAACTTTTCAAGCCAGATAATTTTTTTCTTACATAAATCCTTGTTAGTATAGAGAACAACAAAAACAGTGTGGTAAGGAGATCTACTTATCAAAGGATAGGTTTCTTAAGGATGACCATTGGAGCATCTGCCTATGAGTTGAAAATTGTACTTATCTCTGTTTTCTTTCTCTCCTACATCTATACATTTGTCTACTTCCTGTTGCATGCTGCTCCGCAAATGCGTAACACCCTAATTCCTTCTCTTGGAAAATCACATGTGCTGAACACAGCTTGACATAAAGCTTGATCCTGCACCATTAAAGTTAATGGGAGTTTTCCCATTGACTTGAATGGGCACAGGATCAAACACCAAAGTGGGGGGGGGGGACACACAGAAAACCTGCTTATTATCTTCTTACTGAAAAAGGTCTTGAATCTTATTAGTTATTTAAAAAGAGAGGATTGGATTGTTTAGGAGATGGTATCTGGATAAGGAATCTCTATCTTCTAAAGTTCTACTTTGAATCCAGCCTGAGTTAGTATGGACCAAAGTTTCCATCTGATAGCTACTTTGCATGAGTTGGAAATGCACACAGCAAGAAAGCAGCATCATTGTGAATATTATTTGACACCCTTGTTAACAGTCTATATCAGGACTGGATGATTATAGACTGAACAACCCACATTCCAAGAGGTGGCTTCTCCAGAGCACAATGAAGCATTTGGATGAGCCAAAGTATATTTATTATTTGTATTGCAACTGCAACTAGGTGCTGCTGACATGGACCAGGACTTCACTGTGCTAGGTGTTGTGCAAACACAGAACAAAAAGCCAGTGATTTATCCCTGCTGTAGCTGTTCAGAGCAGGACTACACCCCCCTGAGCAATCTAGACAACTCCTTTTACAAGTACAAAATAGTCTAATATTTACAAAGCAAATCAGTACTGTGTAAACAAGACCTCTGGTTACATTCAATTACATTTCTGGTATGAGTCACAAGTCACCTATCTGTACAAGTTCACTAGATTTGTAATGGATTTAGTACTTATTAACTATTCTCTTTGCAAACTGCACTGCGGTTTTGAATATGTAGATCACTAGGTCATTCTATATCCATGTAATTAAATGCCTGAGACACAAAGCACATAATGGAACTGTAATCATCTGGTCATTCTAAATCTAATCACTCAGTCCAGCCATTAGACAATAACCACAATTCTTTGGGTTTTTTTTAAACAAATATATTCCAAAATTTGTTGGTTGGTTTATTTTTTACTCAGTTCCTGATCATGTCTGCTAAATTCTGAAACTATAGAAGCCACAAATCTGTTTTAGGGCCTTTTATACTGATACAATGAAACTTGCCAATTTGCATTGATAATTGAGTGACCCATTGTGCATTGCTGAACTTTGAAATTAATGAGCAAGCAAATAAGCACAATGGAAAAACAAGGCTAATGCATCACAAATCATACTTTATTCATTTACTATGATAACTGTACAACAGTTTACTTTTAATTATCATACACTACTAGTAAATGTACCATAATGCTGTTTGTAAAAATAATGAAGCCAAGACTTCTCCCCACTACTCTACTACAAAATCTTTCCTGAGAACATAAGAACATAAGAATGGCCGTACCGGGTCAGACCAAAGGTCCATCTAGCCCAGTATCTGTCTACTGACAGTGGCCAATGCCAGGTGCCCCAGAGGGAGTGAACCTAACAGGCAATGATCAAGTGATCTCTCTTCTGCCATCCATCTCCATCCTCTGACGAACAGAGACTAGGGACACCATTCTTACCCATCCTAGCTAATACCCATTTATGGACTTAGCCACCATGAATTTATCCAGTCCCCTTTTAAACATTGTTATAGTCCTAGCCTTCACAACCTCCTCAGGTAAGGAGTTCCACAAGTTGACTGTGCGCTGCGTGAAGAAGAACTTCCTTTTATTTGTTTTAAACCTGCTGCCTATTAATTTCATTTGGTGATCCCTAGTTCTTGTATTATGGGAATAAGTAAATAACTTTTCCTTATCCACTTTCTCAACATCACTCATGATTCTATATACCTCTATCATATCCCCCCTTAGTCTTCTCTTTTCCAAGCTGAAGAGTCCTAGCCTCTTTAATCTTTCCTCGTATGGGACCCTAATCATTTTAGTTGCCCTTTTCTGAACCTTTTCTAGTGCTAGAATATCTTTTTTGAGGTGAGGAGACCACATCTGTACACAGTATTCGAGATGTGGGCGTACCATGGATTTATATAAGGGCAATAATATATTCTCAGTCTTATTTTCTATCCCCTTTTTAATGATTCCTAACATCCTGTTTGCTTTTTTGACCGCCTCTGCACACTGCGTGGACATCTTCAGAGAACTATCCACGATGACTCCAAGATCTTTTTCCTGACTCATTGTAGCTAAATTAGCCCCCATCATGTTGTATGTATAGTTGGGGTTTATTTTTTCCAATGTGCATAACTTTACATTTATCCACATTAAATTTCATTTGCCTTTTTGTTGCCCAATCACTTAGTTTTGTGAGATCTTTTTGAAGTTCTTCACAATCTGCTTTGGTCTTAACTATCTTGAGTAGTTTAGTATCATCTGCAAACTTTGCCACCTCACTGTTTACCCCTTTCTCCAGATCATTTATGAATAAATTGAATAGGATTGGTCCTAGGACTGACCCTTGGGGAACACCACTAGTTACCCCTCTCCATTCTGAGAATTTACCATTAATTCCTAGCCTTTGTTCCCTGTCCTTTAACCAGTTCTCAATCCATGAAAGGACCTTCCCTTTTATCCCATGACAGCTTCATTTACGTAAGAGCTTTGGTGAGGGACCTTGTCAAAGGCTTTCTGGAAATCTAAGTACACTATGTCCACCAGATCCCCCTTATCCACATGTTTGACCCCTTCAAAGAACTCTAATAGATTAGTAAGACACGATTTCCCTTTACAGAAACCATGTTGACTATTGCTCAACAGTTTATGTTTTTCTATGTGTCTGACAATTTTATTCTTAACTATTGTTTCGACTAATTTGCCCGGTACCGACGTTAGACTTACCGGTCTGTAATTGCCGGGATCACCCCTAGAGCCCTTTTTAAATATTGGCGTTACATTAGCTAACTTCCAGTCATTGGGTACCGAAGCCGATTTAAAGGACAGGTTACAAACCTTAGTTAATAGTTCCGCAACTTCACATTTGAGTTCTTTCAGAACTCTTGGGTGAATGCCATCTGGTCCCGGTGACTTGTTAATGTTGAGTTTATCAATTAATTCAAAAACCTCCTCTAGTGACACTTCAATCTGTGACAGTTCCTCAGATTTGTCACCTACAAAAGCCAGCTCAGGTTTGTTCCCTAACATCCTCAGCCGTGAAGACTGAAGCAAAGAATCCATTTAGTTTCTCCGCAATGACTTTATCGTCTTTAAGCGCTCCTTTTGTATTTTGGTCGTCAAGAGGCCCCACTGGTTGTTTAGCAGGCTTCCTGCTTCTGATGTACTTAAAAAACATTTTGTTATTACCTTTAGAGTTTTTGGCTAGCCGTTCTTCAAACTCCTCTTTGGCTTTTCTTATTACACTCTTGCACTTAAGTTGGCAGTGTTTGTGCTCCTTTCTATTTGCCTCACTAGGATTTGACTTCCACTTTTTAAAGGAAGTCTTTTTATCTCTCACTGCTTCTTTTACATGGTTGTTAAGCCACGGAGGCACTTTTTTAGTTCTTTTACTGTTTTTCTTAATTTGGGGTATACATTGAAGTTGGGCCTCTATTATGGTGTCTTTAAAAAGGGCCCATGCAACTTGCAGGGATTTCACTTTAGTCACTGTACCTTTTAACTTTTGTCTAACTAACCCCCTCATTTTTGTATAGTTCCCCCTTTTGAAATTAAATGCCACAGTGTTGGGCAGTTGAGGTGTTCTTCCCACCACAGGGATGTTGAATGCTATTGTATTATGGTCACTATTTCCAAGCGGTCCTGCTATAGTTACCTCTTGGACCAGCTCCTGCGCTCCACTCAGGATTAAATCTAGAGTTGCCTCTCCCCTTGTGGGTTCCCGTACCAGCTGCTCCATGAAGCAGTCATTTAAAGTATCGAGAAATTTTATCTCTGCATATTGTCCTGAAGTGAAATGTTCCCAGTCAATATGGGGATTATTGAAATCCCTCACTATTATCGGGTTCTTAATTTTGATAGCCTCTCTAATTTCCCTTAGCATTTCATCATCACTATTACTGTCCTGGTCAGGTGGTCGATAATAGATCCCTAATGTTATATTTTTACTAAAGCATAAAATTTCAATCCATAGAGATTCTATGGAACATGTGGATTCGCTTAAGATTTTTACTTCATTTGAATCTACACTTTCTTTCACATATAGTGCCACTCCTCCCCCTGCACAACCTGTTCTGTCCTTCCGATATATTTTGTACCCTGGAATGATTGTGTCCCATTGATTGCTCTCAGTCCACCAGGTTTCTGTGATGCCTATTATATCAATATCCTCCTTTATCACAAGGCACTCTAGTTCACCCATCTTATTATTTAGACTTCTGGCATTTGTGTACAAGCACTTTAAGAACTTGTCCTTGTTTATTAGCCTGCCTTTTTCTGATGTGCCAGATTCTTTTTTATAAAAAGAACAGGAGTACTTGTGGCACCTTAAAGACTAACAAATTTATTTTAGCATGAGCTTTCGTGAGCTGCAGCTCACTTCTTCGGATGCATAGAATGGAACACACAGACATATTTATACATGTTCTCTGTATGTATAAATATCCCCTGTCTGTGTGTTCCATTCTATGCATCCGAAGAAGTGAGCTGCAGCTCACGAAAGCTCATGCTAAAATAAATTTGTTAGTCTTTATGGTGCCACAAGTACTCCTGTTCTTTTTGCGGATACAGACTAACACGGCTGCTACTCTGAAACCTGTCATTCTTTTTTATGTGACTGTTTATCATCTGATCCGGCCCTTACATTATACTCTTCAGTCCTCTGCTCCTGACTATAACCTGGAGATTCTCTATCATCAGACTCTCCCCTAAGAAAAGTCTGTGTCCGATCCACACGCTCCTCGGCAGCAGTCGGCTTTCCCCCATCTCCTAGTTTAAAAACTGCTCTACAACCTTTTTAATGTTTAGTGCCAGCAGTCTGGTTCCACTTTGGTTTAGGTGGAGCCCATCTCTCCTATATAGGCTCCTCCCATCCCAGAAGTTTCCCCAGTTCCTAATGAACGTGAACCCCTCCTCTCTACACCATCGTCTCATCCACGCATTGAGACTCTGAAGCTCTGCCTGCCTACCTGGCCCTGCGCGTGGAACTGGGAGAATTTCTGAGAATGCCACCATAGAGGTTCTGGATTTCAGTCTCTTCCCTAGCAGCCTAAATTTGGCTTCCAGGACATCTCTCCTACCCTTCCCTATGTCATTGGTACCTACATGTACCACAACCACCGGCTCCTCCCCAGCACTACAAATAAGTCTGTCTAGATGCCTCGAGAGATCCGCAACCTTCGCACCAGGCAGGCAAGTCACCATACGGTTCTCCCGGTCATCACAGACCCAGTTATCTACGTTTCTAATAATCGAATCTCCCATTACTAACACCTGCCTTTTCCTAGAAACTGGAGTTCCCTCCCCCGGAGAGGCAACCTCAGTGCGAGAGGCGACCCCAGCACCATCTGGAAGGAGGGTCCCAACTACGGGAAGGTTTCCCTCTGCTCCCATCGACTGCTCTACTTCCCTGGGCCCTTCTTCCTCCTCAACAGCACAGGAGCTGTCTAAGCGGAGGTGGGACAATTCTACAGTGTCCCGGAAAGCCTCATCAACATACCTCTCTGCCTCTCTTAGCTCCTCCAGTTCTGCCACCCTGGCCTCCAAAGTCCGTACATGGTCTCTGAGGGCCAGAAGCTCCTTGCACCGACTGCACACATATGCCACCCGCCCACAGGGCAGGTAATCATACATGCTACACTCAGTGCAATAAACTGGATAGCCCCCACTCTGCTGCTGGGCTTCTGCCTGCATTGTCTCCTAGTTAATGGGAGGGTGGTTTACAGAAGGGAGTTTTGAAATGTGGTTTGGTTTATAGGTTTTAGGGGGACCACAGGGAAGGGGTTAGGGCTGGCGAGGGTCTCCCACTCCCTTCCCAACTCCCTTGCGAAACTCCCTGTTAGCAGCCCCTGGTCGCAAAGCTCCCTGGTCGCTTGTGCGCGGCTTTATAAAGCCCTGGCCTGAGTGAATGCCCCGCCCACTGATTAAGGCTCAGCCAATTACCAGAGGCTTCGAGCTTTCAAACCTGCCTCCAACTGCCAGCCAGAGCACACGGTCCCTCAAACAACCAAACAAACAAACAGACTGACAAACACAAGCTCAGCACACAGCAAGTAACCCCCAAACACAAAACTGAGAAGTGGGGAGGCGGCTGTATTTTGACATAAGGTATAAAATAGGTGGATTAGTGAGATTCTAGTAGAAAAGACTACTCATCTTTTCTTAAATAAACTCTTGTGAGCATGGAGAAATACTCAAGCACTGTGGCAAGGAGATCTAATTATCAAAGGATAGTTTTGAAGGATGGCCTCTGTATCCCTGGTCAGGGTGACCATCAGATGAACCATCCTTTCACATCTTGGCTGGTATTATTTCCCCTAACCAACCACTGACTAGCCTTCTGTATGTACCATCCTCCTGTATGTATGCTCCATGCCTCCTCTCTCAGCCTGCAACACTTCTCATTTTCACATTCCACCTGCCTTGACAATAAGTAGGGGGCAGGTGTATGTACTGATGTGACTGTGGTACTTCAAGTGCAGTACTCATATACAGCAATTGACATGAACCTCTAAACAAATACCACACACTTAGACAATAGCCCCTGCCATGGAAAGCGCAGATAATTCACCATGGTGTGGCTAATTGAGCCCACGCTAAAGACAATGGCACATGCTGACATGCAAGTAAATTATGTCAATGCAGAGCTCTCCCTTGGGAGCTGGTCCTAATACATGGCCTAATAGGTATTTCCCATGTCTAAGTGCTGTGATTAAGACTCCATACATGGAACAGCTTCAGAATAAGGTTCGGTCTGAAGATTACTGTGATTAGAACATGCCATTAAAATACTTAGTAATGTTAAATAGTGACATTGTTTTCAAAACAATGCTCTCAATCTTTGCAAGTCCTAATGTACACTGTATCTTCCACAGAACAAATGTACAGTTATATATACACTTTGTAAAATTAATCATTACTGAAAAATAATCAATTTTAATACAAAAAGTAAAAAAAATCACTAAAAAAACCTTCAGTTGGTCAATAGATATTCACTATCACTACATTAACTAGTAAATCAAAATCATGGAGATACAAGACAGCCAACCATTTCTGTTATTAGTAGGGATGAGTAAATAATCGTAAGACTCTTCATTGTAAAATAATGAAAGACAATAACTAAAATACCAATTGTCATGCCAGCTTCCTAGAGATCCCTTGACCTGCTTACATAATGCTCCTGTAAAGTACCTGCATTTTAAATAGAGCCACACATTACTTTATTTTTTATTGTTATCAGCTAGATTCTGTACTGAACATTACTGGAAAAATGTAAGGATTCATCCCATGAAATTATGTTATAGTAAAACAGGGAGTGCCCTGGTAATGAGAAAGCTTTTACACCAAGTACCTACGCACGAGAAGCACCAAAAAGAGGATAGATATTTAGAAATTCAATCATCCTCCCTAGCATACTCAGAGGAGGAGGGCTACCTAGCTGGCAAGACAGAATCTCTAGCCAGGTTCTTAGAATGTTAACCAGACCCTGAACAAGTAATGTATGATGTATATTAACAGATTATTGCAACTTTGCCTTTATGAAAAGCTCGTAGCAGTTATCTCAAATAATGTAAACTGGGCATCTCTTACAAGAAAAAGATGCGCTGAAGAACTAGATAACAAATATTTTAAATCACCTGCTCTCTCTCCCATCTTCTAGCAAATATGGATTTGATACTACTCTCTCTAAAGTCAGTGGCAAAACTTCCATGCACTGTAGAGGCACAGGATTGAGCCCTATGTCAAAAGAATGTCTCCACAGGAAACAGAAAATGTTATTCACAGAACAGAATGTCTCCTTTCCATTATCCTATAACAGGTTAAACTCTTACTCTGACTTTCTTGCTATATGTGAGAACAATTTCCAGTTGAGTTTTTCACATTGCTAAGGGCTGCAGGCAGGCGTGCTGGAACAATTTGTATTGTGGGGTGCTGAGAGACATTGAATCAAACTGTAAACCCTGTACATAATGGAAACCACTTCAAACCAGGGGATGCTGCCACACCCCCAGCACCAGCACTTATGGCTTCAGGAGTCAGACTTAGCTGTGCATGGTCAAAAATACTTGAGGGTAATCACACTTGAATTGAAAGGAAAGTTTATGTACACTTACTCCCAGAATTCCATGACTGGAGATGTGGCATTTTGTAAAGAGAGTTGACTGCAGTTGCTCATATTAAGTTTCTGAAATTCCACACAGTTTTCTATAAAAGAACAAAAAAAAGTTTGCTATGATACCTGCAATACACTTGTCTGCTTAGAGTATGTTCATCGTGTAATGCCACCAGTCTAATTGAACTGACCCTAAGCAAACAAAGGCTTTCCACGCATTTGAAAATAGTATGGAATTGTCAGTTCTGTAACAGTGTACTTTGATCATCGAGTCACATAGACTCATCCCAGGAAGATATTCCTGCACAGCATGTTACATTCACCTACAGTACTTTTTGAATGAGAAGCTACAATTGCAAGAGCCAATGCAGTGTTTGAGGCAGAAGAAAGAAGCTTTGAACTGGTGTGATTGTTAGGGAGTTAAAACATACAGCCCGTGCCAACTGGCTAACTAAGGTTCAATTCCTAATGCCAACAGTTGGCTCAGGAATCACTTTCTGCCAGCAACATGTGTCCACTGGCCGTAATATGGCAAGTGAGAAAACTACTCTCTGGTGTGCTATGAGGGGGAAATAGATGACAAGATCAAAGCAGCTCAGCATTATTGAGCTGACACATACTATTCGAACAATGATCAGTACTGGCTAGGTGTCACTGCATGGAGGTGAAAAAGGACACTGAAGCCTACCACGCCCATCAGGCCTGATCCTGGATTCTTAACACATCCAAATGGACTTCAGAGTGTGTTTTAGGTGTGCAAGGAATGCAGGATTGGGCCCAATGGAAGTGAGTCAAAGCCATAAAGCCACAGTAGGGTATGAGGATAGGTTGAGGGCAAACAGTAATATAAGGAGTGGAAGGTGTGGGGGAGGGCAATCGATGGCATGAAAACGACAACCAATACACAGTACTAGAGGATGAAAGTATTAGTGGGCATTCAGTTCAACGAACCATTATGATCTTCCTTTCAAGTGAAACTTAAACATTCAGATTGATAAAGGAATATCCATGTTAGGACAAACCTTCCAAATACAAGGCCCTATTCTGCAAACCCTCACTCACACAACCAGTCAGTCAAACAAATAGTCCTATTTGTGCAGCTAAGGGTTTGCAGGAGTGGGCCCAGGTACAGTCAGAAAAATACAATACAACAAAGTTATAGATCTCTGAATAAAAAGTTCAGATACAAAGATCCTTACTCAATTTTTCCCTCAGCATTTAAGCAGGCAAGACACACACTGGTTTCACCGGGGGTTTGTCTGAATAAGGACTGATGAAAAACCGAGAGCCATATTGTGCCATCAGTTTTTAAGCTGAACTCCCTGAGTGTAAAAAAGTGAAAGTATGATATGGTCCTGAGTGGCGATCCCAGGATTTAGCCCATAGCATCTTTCAGAATTAAGAAAAGCCTAGGACTTCTGATCCTGTACAGTATCATTACATTTGACAAGAACAAATGTCTATACAATGCCAAGAAAAAAACAAACAACAAAAACAACACACCACAAAAGCATGAGCAAGGTTCTACACCAAGACCCTTCAGTAAATGTTGGTAAATATTGTGGGCCAAATTCTCTGCTGATGTGATTTTCACATTTCCATTGATTTCAATGGAATTAAGCCAATTTCTACCAGCAAAAAAATTGGCCCCTACAGTTTAATTTACCAATCAATTACTTTTAAGTATTTCTATAGTTATTAAGTTTGCTGGGGACATACCTGTATTCCATTCATGGCCACAAGTGGCCCAAGGGAGCTCTGTGGTAAAGCAATTAAATAGATAGAAGATAGCCCATGCTAAAATGATGATGTAATAAATATTTAAATGTGCTTCAATAACTTGGGTAGCATATCCAATACCTGGAGGAAAAAAATACAGAAAAGAAACTAATTACAGAAACCGTTTGCTTTTCAAACCAAGACCATATTTTTTTCTGCGTTTTGCTTAACATTATTTTTGCTCACACGTATAATGCATTTAAAAAAATAGAACAAAGAACTGGTTGTTACCTTCAAACAGCGGGCAAACTTTTCTCCAACATGTAATACCTCCTTCACTAGTAAACTGTCCCAGGGCGGTCTCCAGGAAAAATACTGGTATTCCACAGCAAATAAAGAAAATCACATATGGAATGAGGAAAGCACCTACAAGCAAACATCAATGGGGAGCTGGTTAGAGAAAACAAGGATCCTTGAAAGAAAAGTGAAAAATGTACTTTCCTTAACAAAGGAAGGATCCTACAAACACTTACTCCTTTAGGTAGTACCACTGAAGCCAATGGAGGAAGCACAACTCATGGGAGAAAGGGTCAGGTCTTAAATTCTGAAAATTAATTTCTATGGGTCGGTCTATTCACTTTACTCCTACAGTATTGCCTAGAGGACAAGACACCTGCATCTACTTTCCAGTTTACCCTCACACTTCTTGTATGATCATGGGCAAGTCACTTATCCACCTTGTGCCTCAGTTCTCCATCTGTAAAATGGGACTAATACTTCCCTGCCTCACAGGGGTATTGTGAAGATAAAATCCATTACGAATTGTGAGGTACTGGGTATTATGATGGTGAGGATCATATAGAAAGACAGAGAACCAATGAGACTATTTACAGGATTTAGCCTTTGATCAGAAGAAGATATACACCAGAAATTAAAATTTTTAACTTCACACCCTAGGAAAATAACAAAGCATCCATGCTCTTTCTGAGCTTCCCACAGGAAAGATATATTATATATTTTGTATTTAATAAGTGCAGTCTAGTGCCAAAGAATTGCACAGTAGCAAATACCATTCTTTCCTTTATTGACTAAGGCAGGAGTAGGCAACCTATAGCACATGTGCCAAAGGCGGCACACAAGCTGATTTTCAGTGGCACTCACACTGCCCGAGTCCTGGCCACCGGTCCGGGGGGCTCTGCATTTTAATTTAATTTTAAATGAAGCTTCTTAAACATTTTTAAAACCTTATTTACTTTACATACAACAATAGTTTAGTTATGTATTATAGACTTATAGAAAGACACCTTCCAAAAACATTAAAATGTATTACCGGCACACAAAACCTTAAATTAGACTGAATAAATAAACACTCGGCACACCACTTCTGAAAGGTTGCCGACCCCTGGACTAAGATATAGCGGAAATAGTACATCGCTGTAATTTAAACTTTGGAAACAAACACTCCTTTAATATTTAATCATATTGTAAAATATTTACATTGAACATATGCAAAAACAGAGTGATAAATATTATCAGAATGGGTTATACATTAACAGAGGTGGGAAAGGGTAACTGTGTTAGATCAAATTCTCATCTCGATTGCATTTGGTCCAATCCCCATGGAGAAAAACAAGATGAAGCCTTTTCACTGCAAAGAGAACAAGTGAGAAGAGAAGACACAGAAAAAGAGCTCCATCCAGCACACTACTCTGCTAATGAGTCCAGAGGTGAGTTATGGCACACAAAGACTGCAGGTTTAGAGCCAAGCAAGGGAAGAAGGAAATACATCTGGAGGAGGAAGGGATACCAAAGATGGCTAATAAACACAGTGATGGATCAGATGATTCATACTCAAACCAGGTGAACTAATACTCATAAAGGACCTAGTTTTCTGCCACTTTTACTCACATGGTGTAGTGCTTGTGAAAAGTTCCATTGACTTCTGGAGGGCTACTGGCAGAATAAGGCACTACTCACCATGAGTTAGGCTGGCAGAATCCAGGTCTCAATGTATTGCCTGCGGTTCCTGAACATACAACCCTGGCATACTTTAATTGGAGCTTCATTTAAGACTAAATGAAATAATTAAACCAATACGAGGTCCATTTCAAAGTGCCAAAGTTAAATTCACAGTCACATTCCCTTTTTTTCTTCAGTATGTATTTTAAAATATTGCCACCCACAGCACATGCTACTCCACCTCTCCTACACACTGCAGAGCTTTAGTAGCAATGGCATCTCCCTCAACCAGGTCTCTGAAAATGTAAGTATCTTTACTGACTGGCCTTTTTAGACTGTATCTCCAATAATATGAGTTTACTTTCTGAATCTTCACAGCCAACCAAATGTTTCTGAACTTTGTTTCAGGACAACTTTTTAGTTGTATAAATAACCAGGGATTCTGTGTTTTAATCATTAAAAAAAAAAAGCAGAGGAAATTGCAATGTTGAATTATGTTTTGCTCCCTTGGATCTAGAACAGGAGATAAAACAAAGTATGCCTGCTTTTCAGAAGTATAGCATGGCATCATGTGAACCTGCAACTTCAGTCTGCAGACCCATAACTAAAGAGACGTCTCTTCAGGGACCGCTCACTCTCCCAACCTCTCTAATGTATGGTTTCTCCAAATACTTAATTCTGTAGATCCCTCCAGTAAAACCTCCACGGTTTGAGAATTGCTGGTCTAGGTCAAATCCTGCTTGGCATACTCAAATGCATAGTCCTGATGACTTTAGCATAAGTACCTGTTTAAGTCAGGAGTGTGAGATCTGACTCTCTGGGACTGATTCTCCTCTCACTTACACCAGTTTTATGCTGATCTGACTCCACTGACTTCAACAGATTTACACCAGTGTAACTGAGAGGAGAACCACGCTTTCTACTCTCCACATAAACAATCAGTCAGCCAACTAAACAATAACTGATCTAAAATTATAAAAGGCAATTTATCTAACTGGACAATCAACTATCACCAAATAAGCCACATTCCTATGCTCATAAACAAACTGAGATACTTAAAACTGCTCTTTCACAAATCCTGATCTGAATTTTACACATAGATGCAGAAACTCTATGTATAAAACAAGCTAAATTTTGATCTCAGTTACAGCATTGCACCTATGCTCAGTGGTGCACAAAGACCTGAGAGCAGATTGGGTGAAATCCACAAAGCCACACTGAAGGTAACAAAATATTGCCATTTGCATCAATGGTGCCAGGATTTTGTCAATTTTTTTCATTACATTCTGTCTTTAGGATGCTGGAGTCTGTTATTTATTTTAAATGTGTTGCCATCTAATTACACAGCAAACATGACTGAAGTATTTTCAAAGTGAAGCTAACATTGGTGAAAAAGGCAATTTCACATTTTGACTGGCTAGAATATGTAGATATACTACACGTGTAACTAACAAGTATGTAAAGGGTACCACGGGAATAAGAGTGTGTTCAAAATGTTATTTCTCAAAGTTTTCTTCTACCTTCTCAGAAAAACCCTTGGGACAATTCTTACAAATTAGCATCAAATACGTTCTGCATTTAATGTCCAGATTGTTATCTTTATATAATAAAAGCACTACTAGAAATCAACATGCACCATCTTAAGAATAGCGGAGTTCTTTTTTATCTCATTTTTGCCAAAGTCCAGGAATAAAAGGAACTAAAGCCAAATTACAAAGCAAACACACCTACTACTGCACAGTAGTTTTTAGAACTGTACTAAACAAAAATGGGTCAGGATTATCCCTGGTGTTACTCAGTGGAGTGACAATGGAGATAAATTTGGCATTGTTGGCAGAGAAAACCTACTGATGAATAGGTCTTTTTATGCATGTGTACATCTCAGCTACCAAGCACATTGCTTTCTTCCTAAGCTGTCTGCTTTTACTACTGTTTTAGGCCTGAATTGGAAGAGTGTCTGTATCCAGCTGACCATATTCCTAAACTACTTTTTATTTTGATTAATCATTTTTCCACTGGTAGCTATACCATAGATGTAGTGTTTATTCATAACTGTATTATATCTTATGTGTTTCATACAAGCTATAAATAAGACCTAAAATATGCTATGTTGTTGCATAACCTTAACTTGTGCTTTTCTCCCATAAGTTACATTCTTTTATTGTGTTCCACAACTTCATGTATCTAATGTTATGTCTAATATTTAATAAAGTGACTAGTATCCTTTCTGCAACTAACAAATTCAACCTCCTTTTCTACCATGTCTGGGGAGAAAATAAGCAAACGAAGTTGGGTGCAATTTATTTAAAGGGACTCTGATTTAACAGAGAACAAACCAATGATCCAGGTATCATAAGAAAACAATCCTCCTAAAATTTTAGTCCTTGTAGCCATTAAACCAGTATAAAGAAAACCATTTGTACTTTGCAAAGTACCTTGTTTTGGAAAATGCACAATTATTTATTGTGGCTGTTCCTAATAGGATTGGTTTTTTGTTCTCGTTTTGTTTAGTTTTGAGAGCATAAGCATGTGTATATGTTTACATGCACAAAAACATCTAGTATATAGTCCCATTTTAAAAGTGAACTAGTCTCTTTTTCATGAGATGTTTGTACTAAAATGGGACCTTTTGGGTGAAAATAGTTTTGAGTCACATAAGCCATTTTTGTACAATGTGGTTTCCACTTAATTTCACAAGATTTTGTAAGTGCATTACTGTCTTCACAAAAACATGAAATTTCTCAGATGCAAAAAACATGCAAAAGGAAAGTGCAAAACATTTTGCAAAAAAAATAAGTAAAATGTTCCATAATTTTACACAGCCACACAATGCTTAATGCTTCTATAGCAGTGTGAGCCCTGAAGTCCTCTTACAAACACCCATTTTTTTACAACTAATGCAAGAAGTCACCGCAAAGCATTTGTTTACTGTTTATTTACCATGTGTTTATGGTGAGCTGTGAATCTATATGTGATGCCATCTTACCTCCTCCATTCTTGTAGCAAAGATATGGGAATCTCCACACATTTCCCAACCCAATAATCTCCCCTGCCACAGAAAGCACAAATTCAACCTTATTGTTCCAGTGGCCTCTTTCGTGCACTTTCTTATCATTGCTGTGGACCAGGTTGGTACTTGAGGCTTCAGGGTCCAAAGCATCTTCTGGCTTGCCATTAATTATGGGAATAGTCTTTTCAGCGGTCATGACTCTGTCCAGCCTGGGGGGAAAAGGGTAAGAAAGAAGAATGGATTTTTAAATCACTTTCACACAACAAACGACTACTCACAAATCCCTCATCTGATCTTTGGCTCTGCATGTCCTATAACATACAGGGATTTGCTACAAGGTGCTAAAAGTGAAGGAGATGCCAATTTTGCTAGATCAGACAAGTTACCCCCACCCCAAAAAAGGTGGGTGGTGTGGGATCATTTAGATGCAGTAAGGAGAATTAAAGACTCCCAAACGGCCACCTTTCAGCAATCCCTCCCCTTGCTAGGATCCCAGCTCTGCAAACCTCTCAGCCATCACAGAGATCAGCCCAAGCACATCTGACCTGCAGCCTCATACACCTTCCAGCTCAACACAGATACAAGGGGGAAGGGGATGAAAGGCTCCTGGGCTCCCCGGAAGAGCAGGCGCCCCCACTACTCACCCAGGGCTCTGCCTGTGCTGATGAGAGAGGGGCAGGGTCGCTGGATCTCGGCTGGTTTCTGAGCGGATCCCCGTGGGCTGCCACTATCCGCCCTGTTGCACTGGAGCCGAGAAGCTGCAGACGCTCGGCGGCGGCGCAGGTAGGGGACGGAGGGTGCAAGGAGGAGGACAGACAGGGGCGCCTTATCCGCTCTCTGTCAGCTGCTGCCCGGCTCCCCGGCTGCAGGGGATGGGACGCTCCCTGCTACCCACGCCGCGGCGGAGAATTTGCAACTGCTCAGCCTTTCCCGGAGCGATGCTATAACACCCGCCTCCCCCCTCCACCCAGCGCCGTCTGCCCACCGCCTCCTCCGCCCTGCATCGCATCTGGAGCATCCCCAGCCCGCTCGCTACCCCGCCCCCTGGCACTGACCATCAGCCCCTCTCCCCTTTCCAGTGGTGTGTGTGTCGGGGAGGGGGCGAGCTCTCCAGGCAAGGCAGGCAGCCTGCACCCCGCCCCAAGGAGCAGCCCGGGAGAGGGGAGAAGGGCGGGGGGGGGGGTAACTGCACCAGCTTCCAGCTGTGCTTGTCAGGGGAGAACGGGGGTGTTGCTGGCAGCAGTGGGAAGAGCTGGAGCCCCCAGCCAAACCCAGTTCTGGAAGGGCTCAGAACCCCAACCCTTGCAGCAGCTGCTGTTTATTATTAATCAATTACTACTAAGGTGAAGGGAGCACCAGGGCTAGTTAGGCCCCCATCCTACCCAGTGGGCATAGGCGGCAGGTTCGTATAATTTTTGGTGGGGCCCAAAATGGTGGTCCCCCCCCCCCGCTCTCACCCTGTAAGCTGATATAAAATGAAGCTACAATGCGTCAGCACCACAAGATTACAAGGGTCAATTAAAAGTGGAAAGTCAGAAGCAGCACTTGCCTGCTTCAATATACGGTATTAAATTTTGTTGCACCTGTTGTGACAAAGTGGGAAAGTTCTTAATGTTTTCTCTGAATACTGTGTGGGTGCCTCAGTTTCCCCTGCAAAGTGCCAACTGACGGTGTTGGGGACAAAGAGATCAGGTGGCCTTCTTGTCCGGAAGAGACACAAAGGCCAGATGAGGGAGTGTCAGTTTGGAGCTGGCTGGGGAAATCGGGAGAGGCCCAGAACTTGAGTCTGGGCTCCCCACCCCCCAAGATGGACCTGACTGAGGGGTCCTGTTTTCTGTACCTACAAGCTCTGTTTTAGACTGTGATCCTGTTGTCTAATAAACCTTCTGTTTTACTGTCTGGCTGAGAGGCACATCTGACTGTGGAGTTGGGGTGCAGGGACCTCTGGTTGCCCCCAGGACCTGACTGGGCACACTCGCTGCAGAAAGTGCATGGTGTGGAAGGGCATGCTGAATGCTCTGAAGTCAGACCCAGGAATGTGTGAGCTTCTTGCTCTGGAGACAGTATGCTCAGAGAGGAGGCTCCCCCAGAGTCCTGACTGGCTTTGTATGGAGTTGTTCCAAAGCATCCCAGCATCCCCTTCCACACCATGCGCTTCCCGGAAGTCTGCACAGGCACTGACTCTCCCTCCTCTGGCCTTTGTCTCTTTTCCAGGCATTAGGAGGCCACCTGATCTCTTTGTTCTCCAACACCTTCAGTTGGCACCTTGCAGGGGGGTGGCCCAGGCCATCAGTTGCCTGGAGGTAGGGTTGCAGCCATTCTCTGTGCAGACGGCATCACACTGGCCCTCTAGGGCTTTACAACAATCACACCCCCTTATCCCACCATCTAGAGCCTTAAGAAATGCATTGGGGAAACTGAGGCACAAGACAGTATTCAGAGAAAACACCTGTATATGACCAGTTACATACTTTGAAGGGTGTAAAATAATCAAATATTGTGCTAAATACAATGATACTCCAAACTGACCACCAAATTTAAGTTGCATGTTTTTCCCCTCAGGTGAGGGTTCTGGGGTGGGGCTGGGGATGAGGGGTTCACAATGCAGGAGCGTGCTCGGTGCTGGGGGTGCAGGCTTTGGGATGAGGCAGGGCTGAGGATGAGGAACTTGGGGTGCAGACAGGCTGCCCCAGGGCTAGGGCCAGAGAGGACTCCCCATCACCACCACTGGCAGCAACAAGCTCCAGGGGAGGGACCCCTCCTCTGCCCCCCTACCCCCCACAGCACACTCACTCTGCACCACAATCACTGCACATGCTCCTAGGGCCCCTCAGGTCCAGAAAGCTCACTCCCCTCCCCTATGATGGGTACTGGGGGGGGGTTGCCATCACAGGTGGCCGTCCATGCTACCCCTCACCATAACTTCACTGTGGATGGGTGATGGGGCTGCCCCTTGCCCAGCATGGGGCAGAAGTGGGGTAGGCAGGGTGGTGGCTGGCTATGGGGTGGGGGAGCAGGGTGTCATAAAATTCATCCAAGCCCCAGCTGCTCAGGTCTAGGAAGCCTCCCTCTCCCATCCCTCCTGTGGCGGGTGGGTTGGTGGGTGCTGGGGGAGGGGGCATTGCCTTCACATGTGGCTTCCTGCCTCCCCTGTGCAGCCTGCTGCGCCTCACTGGAGTAGGAGTGGGGGCTGGGGGGGAACCATAGGGTCAAACACTCAAACATCATAAAAAATCATAGGGTCAAACACTCACGGAAGCCCCAGCAGCTGCTAAGGTGAGTGATGTCCGTCCTCCACTCCCCTCCCCCTCTACAGCAGCAGTTAGTTAGCATTGTTCTTATGCTAATGCTGCAGCTGTAGCCTTAGGCTACGGCAGCAAAAGCAAAGGAGAGAGACACTCACTGTGCGCTCTCTTTACATTCAGGCAGGGAAGCTTGGGGGTGGGGGGAAACCTAGCTCCAAATATTGGTGGAGCAGAGCCCCTGATTATGAATATTCCTGGGGCTTTAGCCTCAAGAGCCCATATAAGTTGGCGCCCATGCCAGTGGGATCCCCCACAGTTAGCAGGCATCCTCTGCTCTTTAGAGTCTTTCTGTCTCTGGGCAGCTGGTATCCAGTGCTGCCCACATCTCTTTCTGATTCCCCCCCCCCCCACACACACACCATTCCTGCCACCCCTTAGGCCTGGCACAGCCTCCATCTGCTTGGGTGGCAGATGCTGGTCCTGTTCCTTCTCAAAATCTCACCTCACAACTCATTCCTCATGGGCACAGCTTCCATCACTGCTAACCTGCGCTCCAGCTCAGGGCAACGGTCCCACCCCTGTCTCTGATCTTTCTTAATGCACCTTTTATTAATATCCAAACCTAACAAAGTATCATAGAATCATGGGACTGGAGGGACCTCAAGGGGTCATCTAGTCCAGTCCTCTGCACTCACGGCAGGACTAAGTATTATCTAGACCATCCCTGACAGACAGGTGTTTGTCTAACCCGCTCTTAAAAATCTCCAATGATGGAGATTCCTCAACCTCCTTAGGCAATTTATTCCAGTGCTTAACCAATCTAACAGTTAGGAAGTTTTTCCTAATGTCCAACCTTGCTGCAATTTAAGGCCATTATTTCTTGTCCTATCCTCAGAGGTTAAGAACAACAATTTTTCTCCCTCTTCCTTGTAAGAATCTTTTATATACTTGAAAACTGTTATGTCCCCTCCCAGTCTTCTCTTTTCCAGACTAAATAAACCCAATTTTTTCAATCTTCCCTTATAGGTCATGTTTTCTAGACCTTTAATCATTTTTGTTGCTCTTCTCTGGACTTTCTCCAATTTGTCCACATTGTTCCTGAAATGTAGAACTGGACACAATACTCCAGTTGAGGCCTAATCAGTGTGAAGTAGAGTGGCAGAATTACTTCTCGTGTCTTGCTTACAACACTCCTACTAATACATCCCAGAATGATGTTCAGGTTTTTTGCAACAGCATTACACTGTTGACTCATATTTAAGCTTGTGATCCACTATGACCCCCAGATCGCTTTCCACAGTACTCCTTCCTAGGCAGTCATTTCCCATTTTGTATATGTGCAACTGATTGTTCCTTCCTAAGTGGAGTACTTTGCATTTGTCCTTATTGAATTTCATCCTATTTACTTCAGACCATTTCTCCAGTTTCTCCAGATCATTTTGAATTATAATCCTACCCTCCCAGCTTGGTAATGTCTGCAAACTTTGTAAGTGTACTCTCTATGCCATTATCTAAATCACTGATGAAGATATGAACAAAAGCAAACCCCACTCATTATGCACTTCCAGCATGACTGTGAGCCTCTGATAACTAGTCTCTGGGAACAGTTTTCCAACCAGTTATGCATCCACCTTATAGTAGCTCCTTCTAGGTTGCATTTCCCTAGTTTGTTTATGAGAAGGTCATGTGGGACACTATCCAAAGCTTTACTAAAGTCAAGATATACCATGTCTACCTCTTCCCCCCATCCACAAGGCTTGTTACCCTGTCAAATAAAGCTATCAGGTTGGTTTGACATGATTTGTTCTTGACAAATCCATGCTGACTGTTACTTATCACCTTATTATCTTCTAGAAGTTTGCAAATTGATTGCTTAATTATTTGTTCCATTATCTTTCCGGGTACAGAAGTTAAGCTGACTGGTCTATAATTCCCCAGGTTGTCCTTATTTCCTTTTTTATAGATTGGCACTATAATCTTCTGGAATCTCTCCCGTCTTCCATGACTTTTCAATCACTAATGGTTCTGATATCTCCTCAGTCAACTCCTTAAGTATTCTAGGACACATTTTATCAGGCCCTGGTGACTTGAAGATATCTAACTTATTTAAGTAATTTTTAACTTGTTCTTTCCCTATTTTAGCTTCTGAGCCTACCTCTTTTTCACTATGTTAGACATCCATCCTATCACCACCAACCTTCTTGGTGAAAACTGAAGAAGTCATTAAGCACCTCTGCCATTTCCACATTTTCTGTTATTGTTTTTCCCCCCATTACTGAGTAACGGGCCTATCCTGCCCCTGGTCTTCCTCTTGCTTCTAATGTATTTGTAGAATATTTTTTGTTACCCTTTATGTCTCTAGCTAGTTTGATCTCGTTTTGTGCCTTAGCCTTTCTAATTTTGTCCCTACATACTCCTCCCTTTTTTCCTGCCTATCCTTCCTGAGCAAGCTATACCCTTCTATACCAATATTCCAGTCATGCATATTTTCTCACCAAGTCTCTATGATGCCAACTATTATAGTTGTGTTTATTTACTAGCATTTCAAGTTCTTCCTGCTTATTCCCCATACTTCTTGCATTAGTATACAGACATCTAAGGCCTGGTCTACACTACACATTTATACTGAATTTAGCAGTGTTAAACTGAATTAACCCTGCACCCATCCACACAACAAAGCCCTTTATATCAATATAAAGGGCTCTTAATACCGGTATCTGTAATCCTCCCCGACGAGGGGAGTAGCGCTGAAATCGGTATTGCCATGTTAGATTAGGGTTAATGTGGCCGCAATTTGATGGTATTGGCCTCCGGGCACTATCCCACAGTGCACCATTGTGACCGTTCCGGACAGCAATCTGAACTCGGATGCACTGGCCAGGTAGACAGGAAAAGCCCCGCGAACTTTTGAATTTCATTTCCTGTTTGCCCAGCGTGGAGCACCGATCAGCACAGGTGACCATGCAGTCCCAGAATCCAAAAAGAGCTCCAGCATGGACCATACGGGAGATACTGGATCTGATCGCTGTATGGGGAGACAAATCTGTTCTATCAGAGCTCCATTCCAGAAGACGAAATGCCAAAGCATTTGAAAAAATCTCCAAGGCTATGATAGACAGAGGCCACAGCAGGGACTCAGCACAGTGCTGCGTGACAAGCGTAATGGAAAGCCAAAGAATCAAATGGACGCTCATGGAGGGAGGGAGTGGGGACTGAGGACTCGAGCTATCACACAGTTCCCGCAGTCTCCAAAAACCATTTGCATTCTTGGTTGAGCTCCCAATGCCTGAAGGGTCAAAAACATTGTCACGGGTGGTTCAGGGTATATGTCGTCAATTTCCCCCCTCCTGCCCCCATGAAAGAAAAGGGAAAAAAATTGTTTCTCGCCTTTTTTCAATGTCACCGTTTGTCTACTGGATGCTGCTGGTAGACGGGGTGCTGCAGCGCTAAACATCAGCATCCCCTCCTCTCCTCTCCCTGATGGCAGACGGTGCAATAGGACTGATAACCATCGTCATCATCCCATGAGTGCTCCTGGCTGGCCTCGGTGAGGTCAGCCAGGGGCACCTGGGCAAAAATGGGAATGACTCCTGGTCATTCCCTTCTTTAAGCTTTGTCTCCTGGAGATTCAGTCCTGCCTAGAATATCATAGCAGCTGGAGGCTGCGCTCCTCTCCCCCCACCCTTTAATGACTAATGGAGATTCAGTCCTGCCTGGAATATCATAGCAGCTGGAGGCTGCCTCCCCCTCATTTTATCTCAATAAAGTCAGTGTTTCTTATTCATGCATTCTTTATTACTTCATCACACAAATGGGGGGATAACTGCCACGGTAGCCCAGGAGAGGTGGGGGAGGAGGGAAGCAATGGGTAGGGTTGTTGTAGGGGCACCCCCTAGAATGGCATGCAGCTCATCATTTCTGCGGGATGTCTGGGGCTCTGACCCGGAGTGGCTGTCCTCTCTCGTTCTTTAGTAGGCTTGCCCCATATTCTAAGCAGGACTGACTCTATTTTTAGACAAAACATAAAGAAGGGAATGTCATTCCTGGGGAGTCATTCCCATTTTTGTCCATGTGCCCCCGGCCGACCTCAGCGAGGCCAGCCAGGAGCACCCATGACAGCAGCAGATGGTACAATAGGACTGGTAACCGTCATTGCCAATTTCCAAAGCAGCAGATGGTGCAATAGGGCTGGTAACTGTCTCTGCTACCTTGCAAAGGCAAGTGAATGCTGCTGTGTAGCACTGCAGTACTGCGTCTGTCAGCAGCATCCAGTACACATACGGTGTGAGTGAAAAAAGGCTAAATGGGCTCCATGGTTGCCATGCTATGGCGTCTGCCAGGGCAATCCAGGGAAAAGGGCACGAAATGATTGTCTGCCATTACTTTCACGGAGGGAGGATTGACTGACGACATTTACCCAGAATCACCCGCGACACTGTTTTTGCCCCATCATGCATTGGGATCTCAACCCAGAATTCCAATGGGTGGGGGAGACTGCAGGAACTATGGGATAGCTATGGGATAGCTACCCGCAATGCAACACTCCGGAAATCAACGCTAGCCTTGGTACATGGATGCACACCGCCGAATTAATGTGCTTAGTGTGGCCGCATGCACTCGACTTTATATAATTTGTTTCCAAATACCGGTTTCTGTAAAATCGGAATAATCCTGTAGTGTAGACATACCCTAAGATACTGATTTGATTCCCCCCACCTCCCCGTTCTTCTTGTCTCTCCCTTATCCCTGCTATAATAGCCAATGCTCTGCCCAAATCCAACCCTTCTCCAAGATCTCCATGTTTTTGACTTACCTGTGTGCTTTGGTCACCTGCCCCCTTCAAACCTAGTTTAAAGCCCTCCTCACTACGTTAGCCAGTCTGTATCTAAATATGCTCTTCCCTTCTTCAATAGGTGGACCCCATCTGCTTAGCAGTCCTTCTCCTGGAACAGCATCCTGTGGTCAAGGAAGCTGATGCCCTCCCAGCAACGCCATCCTCACAGCCAAGCATTCATCTCCAGGATGCATCTGTCTCTGCCTGGGCCCTTACCCTTGACCAGAAGGATCGAAGAGAATACCACCTGCACTCCCAGCTCCTTCACCCTTACTCCCAGAGCCCTGTAGTCACTTCTGATCTGCTGAGGGTCACACCTCGCAGTATCATTAGTGCCCACATGGATGAGTAGCATGGGGTAGTAGTGAGAGGGCTGGATGATCTTTGACAATCCCTCCATAACATCTCAGATACAGGCCCCTGACAGGCATCCAACCTCCAGGGATGCCATGTCAGGGCAATAGATGGGTGCCTCCGTCACCCTCTGAAGAGAGTCACCAACAACCACTACCCTACGTTCCCTCTTGGGAGTGGTGGTTGTGATCCTCCCAGCTTTGGGGATACATGGCTTCTCCTCCTCCACCTTTGGGGATGATTCCTCATTGCTCGTTGCCAGGGCAGCATATCGGTTTTCCATCACCCTGGTGCATGGGTTGAGAGTAGGGGTGGAGCACTGCCTGCTGCCAGAAATAACCAGCAGCCAGTGTCCTCCCTGTGAGAGAGCCATATCCTCCTCCCCCGGTGGCATGACAGCAGTCCTCTGTAGCTGGATAGCTTCCTCAGCTTTGGACGTCTCCATATGAATACTATCAATGAATTCCTTGTGGGCACGGATGCTCCTCAGCCTAGCCACCTCCTCCTATAGCTCTCCCACCTGCTTCCTGAGAGATTCCACCAGCAGGCACCTTTCACACTGGATGATCCCCCAGCCTGGCTTTCTGTGAGTGGGAAATGTAGGCCACAGTCTCTGCAAATCCGCACCAGGATCTGGGTAGAGGCATCCATGCTTAGGTTGTCTGTCTAGATACAGGTGTAGGTGGAGGAGACAGAAGCAGCGTTGGCACTGGCAATGCGGCCCTTTGAAACCATAGTGATTATATTATGACTCCCTCACACAAACTCCCTCTCAAACTCCCCGATTTGTGGTCCCCACTTCACTAACTCCCCTTGGTCGCTTAGCCTCTGGCTTTTAAGGCCATCTCCCCTAGGTCTGCCCTACCCCCTCATTAATCACACAGGGAGAGGGTGAGCATAAGGCTGATTGAGGCTGATCAAAGATGATCCAGGGAACAAAGGCTCAAACAGTCCCCAGACACACAATCCCAACTGACTCTGTAACTGAAATAACCTGAAAGAGAAAGAAAAAAACAAACAGCCAAACAAACTGAATCACCTTAAGATTAGTACTCGCACCTTGCTCATTCATCAGAGGGATCTCCTTCTCCCCCTCTCAAACTCCCCTGTTTGCGGTCCCCTGTTCACTCATGATGGCCCGTAAGTTCTATTCCCTTCTGCCTTTAGCCTGTATACGCCTCCCTCCTGTCCATCACACTCCAGGGACTGCTGAATTCAATGCCCATGAAAGATACCAGATTTACAGCATAAGGGAACAAAAAGTCTTCTATTTATGCATAGAACAGACGCTGCATGGAGAGCTGCACTGCAAGCTCCTCCACACTGCCATGCCAATGTGCCTAACCTGGAGGGGCCACCTTCAGGGATATAAAGGCAGTGTAGTCTCCAGTCAGGTGTTGGACTCCCTGTTGGCACTGTTTCAGTTAGGGTCAACTGTGGCATGGACAGTATGGGTGGCCAGTGACCCAGCCATTGGAGGAGGCTAGCCCCGAGCCCTCCCTTGTGCCCGAGGCCCCTCCCCTCCTCTACCCCCTCTCTCCCTCCTCTTCTGCCCCCCGCACCTCCCAGGAGCTCAGAGCACCCCTACCATGGCCCCCAGCCCCAGCACCGGGCAGCTAGGGGACAAGGCCCCAGCCCAGGAGTGCTGGGAGGTCCGAGCACTGGGCAGACAGCACAGCCCCAACATCAGACACCCCAAGTCCCAGTGGGAGGCAGGCCGGCCAGCCCCAGCCAGACTGGGACAAGGAAGACCACTGGGAACTGAAGGAGGGGGTCTGGCTTGGGGGCAGAGCATGGGCAGGGCCACACTAGGCTGTTTGGGGTGGCACTGACTCCCCCAGCCTACAATACCTGCCGCCCATGGTGGACAGCTTTTCACTAAGAACTGGACTAAGGTTAATCAGCATAAGGGGCCTGAACTAGTTCCCACTGAAGGCAACAGGAAGACTGAGATGCTGTGAGTGTTTGCTCACGACTGAAGTGGTTAAGATTTGAGCTGGTGACCTCACAGTGGTGAGGTCATTCCTGAGACATTCAGTCCCCTACCATTTTCAGGGTTCAAAGTGGGAGTTAACTGCTTTCCCTGGTGAATGCTGTAGTACAAGCACAGTTCTGTATTCGCAATGTAAAGCTTCCCACATTTTTAAACTGATTGTTTAACTCTGCCCATTTTTGAAAACTTAATCTGAGTGAGGGAAAAAACTCTCTCTGGAATGTAAGTTTCAGCTCACTTCCTCTACTGACCCAGAATTACAGCTCACTCTTCTCATCATGAATTCATGCCCAAGTCCGTCAGGAGCTTTGCACATGGCATGCAATCACAGCTGAACTCACCAAGTCAATGACAGCAAATCTTGCAACAAAGCTGTACCATAAGACAGGAGACTGGTGGTCAAGGTTTGATTTATCTTACAATCTTGCTTGCTTGTATCAAGATGATCATCTACACTAAAAAGATTAAAACTGCATTTTTCATGCAGTGGCAGATCCTGGGCCCATCACACTCCCCGAATAGTCTGGCTGTACCTTGGGGGAAACCGGAGGAGGAGAATTCCTCCTGCCCTCTCTCTGCTCCAAGGCTGCTAGCTGAGCATCAAGGCGGCAGCAGCCTTCACAGCTGTTGTTACTTCCAACCTTCTCTCCACAGGGAAAAGGGCCAGTGGATTCACTTAAGGCCATTGTTTAAAATGATGCATTAAAACAGGAGTTCCAATTCCATCCTACCACCACCAAAGAAACCACGCCAAAGCCTGTATGCAGAGACAGTGGTGGGAGTGGAGAACAGATGTTTCCCCTACCCAGACAAGGGCAGTGCAGAGTCCCACATGCCATACATTTTTAACACAATATATATGAGAGTATAACATACCCCAAGCATGCTGGGAAAGAGCCACAGAGAACACAGCATTCACACAGGGTCTTGCCATGGAGCTAAAACATACAGCACTGTCCTGGATCAGAGCACACAACACATAGACTGTCCTGTGACAGCTGGAACTCACTGTTCTTCCTGTGGTGCATGATAGACAATGCTGTCACCTGCTCCCCACCCTGGACAACATGCACTTCATATGAACCGTGAGTCAATCTCTCTCACCTCAGTGCACTGCCCCTACATGTGGGAGAAGGCACATTTTAAAATTGCCCAAGGCAGATTTACATTTTGCTTCCCTTGTACACCATGGATACACACATTTTTGTAGCCTTTTTTTTTTTTTTTTTGCGGGAGGGAGGCAACACAGTTTATTTCATGCCTCCATTGTTAGCACACTGCACCATACTGTGCTCCTAGGAAAGAGGGTAGATACATTGCTCTGCACTGTACACACTCCTACCTGTAAACATTTTTTACTTCTGCTAGGCAGGATCTATGAAATGAGACAATATCTCCCTGTGCAAAGGAGTATTCTCATTATGAATAGTCCCAGGGTAAGCAGCATTTCAGTCTGGAGAGGTTTTCATGTGTCAGCGCTGCTGTCTCCAGAGACAGATTAGTGGTCAGTCATACAATTTTAGAATTGAAGGGACTCGGCCTATTTGGGACAAATTGTGCTCTCTATTACACCAGTGCAACCCTACTGGGTCCCATTATCACTATATAACTGGAAAAAAAAAACCACAGAACCCTAGACAATTCTAAAAGATTCATTTTAGACTTGGTGTAAGTAAAATAGTCCATAGACCCAGTGCAAAGACCTTGCAGGATCAGGCTTTTAGTGTGTAAATGGCTACTCAGTGGTAAGTAAAAGCAGAAGAGGAATTTCATTAATGATACTATCTGACAAATTACGTGGGATCAAAAGTCTGAGGCAATTTCAGAGCGTGTGCTACAATGTGATTGAGCTTCTTTGGCAAGACCATCACAGATTGTATTTAAGACAAACGGCAATAACCGGTCTGACTTGTGTCCAAGCAGTTTGGCACAATGGAAAATAAGAGGATTTATTCATTGCAGTGGATAACTGCCATTTTAAATTAAGCACCAATTGATTGTCAAAGCTCTATTTCCAGAGGCTTAACAGCTATTGTTGTAGATAGGTATCTTTTCCATCTCTAACCCATTCATCACAATGGCAGACACACTGAATCTAGAGTTCTAGAAAGCCAGGAAAATCTCTATTTCATCTTTTGTTGTTTTCCTGTGGGCTCCTACAGTCTAAAAGATCCCCCTTTTCCTCCTACCTCACACTCTCCACCCTCAAGGCCCTGCCTCATTTTCACCATCATGTCATCTGAGCAGGACTAAATGCAACTCCATTATTAGCATGTCAACCTGACTCCTCAGCCCGCAAAAGGAGCCTGTGTTGCCTCCATAGCACCCCCTCTTCCCAGAGTTAGGCCTGATTCCTGTGTATGGCAGCTCAGCAACATCCTGTACTACAAAGCAGGCACATTTTTCCAATTTTAAAAATACTAACATGTTGAAATAACTGTTTTTATTTTAGTTCACTTAGGCAATGTTAATAAACCATTAAAAAAAAAACCCACACAAGGTCCTTTATACTTCCCTTTGCTTCCTTACAAAGATGAGAGCCCTGTCCAGTGTTCTTCATGAGACTCCTGCTCTGCAGACTGGGGGAGGGTGTGGGGTAGGGTTACCATATCACAGGGGACATCCCTTATATAAATAGAAAATTGCCTGTCCTGTACTAAATCAGCAGGAGATGCCTTTCATCTTGTATTTCAACATATTACCTCATCTTCCAATAATAGAAAGTTTGTAAAACTAGATGGTGTAGTAATGCAGAATCAGTCCCTTGATTTACTGAACCAATGTACTTACACTGCAGGCTCCTAAGGGGGGGCACAATCAGGTTGCCAGGGGGCACAAAGACCTGCTGGGGCCACACTGAAAGGCTGGTATCAGGAGGGGGCTCTGTCCAGCAGGGGAAGCAGACAGGGCTCTGTGCAGGTGGTCTTGGCTCCTCGCTTCCCCACTGCTTCAGATGCACCAGCCTCCAACTAGTGGTTATGCTCTTCTGCTGGGGACATTGGCAGAGTGTGGAGGCTACACCCTGGGAGAACTGATCCCTGTGCCAGGCAGAGCAGCCCTCTCCTGACCTTGGCCCTTCAGCGCAGTTCCAGGGCCCGCAGCCCCGTCCACTTGTCCTGCCGGACAGAGCCTGCATAGGGAAAGCAGACAGGGCCTCCCTCAAGGGCTGGAGTCAGCAGGGGGCCCTGTTCAGCATGTGACCAGTACTCACAGGTGCATCTTTACATTCCTCTCCCAACCGTGGCCCTTCAGTGCTTCCCTGTTCACTTCTGGAGCTGGGTCCCAGTGGCCCAGACTGCCTGGCTGCTGCAGGGGGAGGAAGGTTTCCTCAACTGCCACATGGTTAGTTCCCCCCACCCTGTCTCCCATGGGTACAGCGTACTTCTCCCCCTTAGGGTGCTAAGAAAAGAGACCCCTATTTTTGAAACACAATGTTGACAACCCTAGTGTGGGGAGGGGAAGACACACACCCGAGACCAAACAGAGCATGCAGTACATTGTCCTTTCATGGTTTGGAACCCACCTTAACATGTAAAAAGCAACAAAGAGTCCTGTGGCACCTTATAGACTAACAGATGTATTGGAGCATAAGCTTTTGTGGGTGAATACCAACTTCGTCAGATGCATGTAATGGAAATTTCCAGAGGCAGGTATAAATGTGCAGGCAAGAATCAGTCTGGAGATAATGAGGTTAGTTCAGTTAGAGAGGATGAGACCCTCTTCTAGCAGTTGAGGTGTGAACACCAAGGGAGGAGAAACTGCTTTTGTAGTTGGCTAGCCATTCACAGTCTTTGTTTAATCCTGAGCTGATGGTGTCAAATTTGCAAATGAACTGAAGCTCAACAGTTTCTCTTTGAAGTCTGGTCCTGAAGTTTTTTTGCTGTAGGATGGCTACCTTAAAATCCACTATTGTGTGGCCAGGAAGGCTGAAGTGTTCTCCTATAGGTTTTCGTATATTGCCATTCCTAATATCAGACTTGTGTCCATTTATCCTTTTACGTAGAGACTGTCCAGTTTGGCCGATGTACATAGCAGAGGGGCATTGCTGGCACATGATGGCATATATAACATTGGTGGACATGCAGGTGAATGAACCGGTGATTTTGTAGCTGATCTGGTTAGGTCCTGTGATGGTGTTGCTGGTGTACATATGTGGACAGAGTTGGCATTGAGGTTTGTTGCATGGATTGGTTCCTGAGTTAGAGTTGCTATGGTGCAGTGTGTGGTTGCTGGTGACAATATGCGTAAGGTTGGCGGGTTGTCTGTGGGCGAGGACTGCCTCATGCCTCCCAAGGTCTGCGAAAGTGAGGGATCGTTGTCCAGGATGGGTTGTAGATCACTGATGATGCGTTGGAGAGGTTTAAGCTGAGGACTGTAGGTGATGGCCAGTGGAGTTCTGTTGGTTTCTTTCTTGGGCTTGTCTTGCAGCAGGAGGCTTCTGGGTACATGTCTGGCTCTGTTGATTTGTTTCCTTATTTCCTCGTGCGGGTATCATAGTTTTGAGAATGCTTGGTGAAGATCTTGTAGGTGTTGGTCTCTGTCTGAGGAGTTGGAGCAAATGCAGTTGTACCTCTGTGCTTGGCTGTAGAGGATGGATGGTGTGGTGTGTCCAGGATGGAAGCTGGAGGCATGCAGGTAGGCATATCAGTCAGTAGATTTTCGGTATAGGGTGGTGTTAATGTGACTGTCACTGTCACTTTTTTGTACATCTTAACATGGATTCTAGGTGTAGGGGCCAGAGGTCAGCTGAGGGTGCTTTAGTAGCACGGCTGCCACAGAACTTTCATGGGAGCAGCAGCCACTTATCCTAAGTGGAACTGGGCCCTTTTCAGGTCAGAGAGTCATATCTGCTGACTTGGCTACCAAAGCCATGTTTTTACTTCTGTTAGCACTTCAGAGCCAGGAACAACAGCTAGAACAAGAAAGAAGAAGCAAGAACAATGCTGTTTATAAAGCATTGCCAGCCTCCCTCCTGTAGGTCTTGAGACCCTGTACATCACAGTAAAACAATCTGAAAAGCACTGAAACACGTTTACCTAAAAGACAGCCCTCTAAAAGATCAACACAAAAAATTCCAGTAGTCATGGGTGTCCCGACTGATAGGGTGCTAAAGGGCAAAAGGCAATGCGGTGTTGGGAGGGAAGGAAATAGCTATCCAAGTAAGTAATAGTGATCAAAAGTAGAAAGCACTCTTGGTATGACAATATTTAAAAATGTTTTTTAAAGGAACAGAAAAAGATGGATTTGAGGGGAAATAGGGTTGATCCTCTAGCCTCTCCCCTCCTCCCCCACAGCAAAGGCCCTACCACCTACTCACATAGGATGAGATGCAGTGATGGGAACCTTCAGCAATGAGTCTGCTTGACTTGTTTAGCCTAACCAAAAGAAGGTTGAGGGGGGATATGATTGCTCTTTATAAATATATCAGAGGGATAAATATCAGGGAGGGAGAGGAATTATTTAAGTTTAGTACCAATGTGGACACAAGAACAAATGGATATAAACTGGACACTAGGAAGTTTAGACTTGAAATTAGACGAAGGTTTCTAACCATTAGAGGAGTGAAGGTCTGGAACAGCCTTCCAAGGGGAGTAGTGGGGGCAAAACATATCTGGCTTCAAGACTAAGCTTGATAAGTTTATGGAGGGGATGGTATGATGGGATAGCCTAATTTTGGCAATTAATATTTGATTATTAGTAGGTAAATATGCCCAGTGGTCTGTGATATAATGTTAGATGCGGTGGGATCTGAGTTACTACAGAGAATTCTTTCCTGGGTGCTGGCTGGTGAGTCTTGCCCACATGCTCAGGGTTTAGCTGATTGCCATATTTGGGGTCAGGAAGGATTTTCCTCCAGGGAAGATTGGCAGAGGCCCTGGAGGTTTTTTGCCTTCCTCTGCAGTGTGTGGCAAGGGTCACTTGCTGGAGGATTCTCTGCACCTTGAGGTCTTTAAACCATGATTTGAGGACTTAAATAACTCAGACATAGGTTAGGGGTTTGTTACAGGAGTAGGTGGCTGAGATTCTGTGGCCTGCATTGTGCAGGAGGTCGGACTAGATGATCATAATGGTCCCTTCTGACCTTAAAGTCTACGAGTCTATGAGTCAGATATGCATGAGGCCAAGTTTAAGAAAGAGGTCTCACGCATAGCCAGGGCCTATACCATTCAAAAATCAACAGGGCAACTCAAAACTCAATAGGCAGCCAAGAATACATAGTAGGCCTCCTATGGAAAAAGTAGTTCAAGCTGGTTGGGCACATGGGCTGCAGAAGCTGCCAGCGGTGGAGAAGTCCAGCTGTGAGGGAATTACAACAATCCAGCCCTGTGCTCACATGGGGGAAATGTTGCTGCTGTGAGGTTTTGATGTGCCAAATACAAGTGCAGCCTGGTTCAACCGGAAAAAGAAACACTATTGAACCACGTCCAACCTAGGGGTCTTTGCATAGGAAGGGTTAGCTTGAGTGTGGTGTCTGGAGACCTCTTCTGACTTTGTATTGGCTAATGAGTCCCTTCCATACGTGATGAAACAAAGAAAGAGAGAGCATCCTCATGACAAAGAGCTTTACCCAGCAGCAAGATTTCCATTTCCTCAGGCTTAGCTCAGGGTAAAGTAGCTGCCATGCACCCAGCTGGCAATATTGTTCAAACTTTCCTCCAGAGCAAAGGCTGAACTTTCAGTGTCCATGCAGCCAGAGATAGAGAGTTATGTAGTGCCAATGTGCTGAGTCCACGTTTGCTACAAGGTCTCATGTGACAGTTGGACAATCTGGGGAAAAGGATAAATCTTTGAGGAAAGCTGCAGTTCAAATCCTCTGCACATATTCTCAGCCAGCTGCAGATTTCAGAATTTTTAGTACTGCTGATGCTGCAAGAAGGCAAAAGAGTGAAGGCCAGAATGCAGTGGCTGCTCTGGGCAGGAATGGAAGGTCCCAAATCCTACAGCAATGTCTCTTTCCTACTGCATAGGAGGGAGCAGGGAAACAGAAGAGATTCGTGGTGCACCTTGGGGTTGGGATCTATGTGGGGAAAGAGTTAGAGCATGGTGAGTGGACCAACCCATTGCAGAGGAACCACTGACTCCAAATGGAGGGAGTGAGCATGGTAGGCTTCAGCATCTACAGTAACCCATGGACCACAGCTCATCGCTGAAGTTCCCAGTGCCCTTCTTCTTAGTGTGGAGGGGAAGGCAGTTCCTCTATGCAAAGCCCATTTACTCAGGCTTTGTGCTGATTTTCAGGACTCAGGCTGAGTTTGTGAAGGGTTAAAATCCATGTGCATTTTATATAACAACCTGGTTTATGGATTGTGCCAGCTCGTTCTCAGACTCAAAGTTCTGAGTTTGGTCAAGAGACCAGAGGCCTAGCAAATAGTGATTAGCTAAGAGAAAGTTGGGGTAAACAGATAATCTTGTTTTGCTAAAATAGGCCTGGTCAGCAAATTGCCAGGTGTTGGATCTAAGAACTAAATAAATAATTGTGTCTTATTCAGAGTTGCAAATTGAACAAAGGATCCCTGTTCCTATTGTGTCAATCTCTTCTGTAGGGAACGAGTTTATGAAAAGTTGGCACATGTCAGTATAAGATATGGCATCCTTCTACCTCTCTTCCCAGAGACCAATGCCTGCCTTAAGACATAAAGGGGACAATCTGTATTGTCACATACTTTCACTGTTTCTTTGCTTTAACCCCTAGGAATGTACCTGTTGGATAATCAAAGGAGTTGCTCCATTCCTATGGTCCCCAAATCAGAATTCAACATATATATTTTATACTAATAACATTTTATCAAAGTATTAATTAAATGTTAACTTGCTAACTTGAGACCATGGGCGGAGACATTATGTAACCTTTTAACCATTGGCTAATGTGCTATCTTGTCTTGCTGCAAAACCTATCCCGGCGCATGTCACTTTCCCCCGCCCATGGAAAATCTATATATTCTATTGTAATCAATTGACTGGCAGTGTCTCTGAGCCTAATAAGCAAGGTGACACTCTGCCAGCGCTGTGTGTAATAAACTCCTATGCTTGGCCTCTGCATAGTGTGGATTTATGTCCTTCAGTTTGGGGGCTCGTCTGGGATACAAGTTTGTGAGCCGATTGAGGATCTGAGACTGAAATCCAAAAAGAGGTGAGTAGGTTTACTTTACCACCTCATTAAGCCAGGGATAGAAGTCTCTCATCCCCTTTCAGACACATCTTGTTTCCTTTTTAATTCGTGTGAAGGACCTTAGACACGTGTAGTCCAAGTAGAGGGGTTGAATAAGGGTAACACTTGGGAGGGAAGACTTGTGCAAAAGGGTCATGTACTGTTTAAACAACTAAGGAGTGTGTTACGGAGGACTTGGATAAACCACCAGCAAGCGATTGGCCGTGAGTTAAGCCCAGGATTGGCTGGGTACGCAAGCGGTAGGCAGTGCAAACTGGTGGTCCATTTCCTCATTGCACGTAACATTGCAAGTCCTAGGGGAGTGCCCTCCCCCCCAGGCATGTGGTGTACATGCTTTCGAATAGCACAAAGTCTCCAAACAATAAGGCCAGCAAGTGTGTGTAACTTAAGACCGCACGGTAAAAAAAAAAAAAGAGCGGGGAGACGTCGTCATAAAACTTAAGGCTGTGGAGAGTTGAGACCATAGCATAAAAAGGGGGGAAAAGTAACTCTTCATAAAAGGCTGACAGGTATTTAGGGGGGGAAGATGTAATTTCCCCTCAAGGTCAGCAACCAGAGTGACTAAAAACCCATGGCATCAAAGGGAGAGGCAATAATCAGTCCTCGAGAGTACTTGGAATATAAACATGTCAAAACTCGGCAGGCAGCAGCTAGAAAAGCAAACTACTCTGCAGCCGGACTAGAGGCAGATCTGGTTACTTGGTGGAATCATCAGAAAAGTGACAAAACAGACAAAGCAGTAATAGTTATATTGGATATTCTTAACATAAAGGAGAAAGAAACTGCAACTTTAAGATCTCAAAAACAGGCTCTGAAAGATAAGAGCCTGTGCTCTAAAATATGTAACTGGAAATTGGAAAAGATCCCAGAGAAAAAGAATCACCATGCCTGGGACACACCTCCAGACTGGGAGGAGGAGAGCACACTTCTGGCATTTGCCAGCCAACTGCTCCACCGATTAACTATCTGTGGTAAAACTCAACAGCACAAAGCAAAGGAGAGGAATCAGAACCCCCTCCATACATTTCTTCGCATGACAGGCCAAATTTGAGCACCCACAGAGATAATAAAGGATTAATTGCCTCAGGGGAGCAAGTACAGCATATGGCTCCAATCAAAACACAGCTAAGGAGGTTCAGAAATGTTAATGCGGAGGGTGAACCAGTAAGGGGACTTAGAACAGAACAACTGAAATCTACTGTCCCTTCATCCCCGCAGGAAAAACAGGCACTACTGTCTGATTTACCCGAACTCAAGCATGATAACAAGAATACTGAGTTGTGGGACAAGCTGGATGGCCTGACTAAAATACATGGCCTCCATAGGAAGGATGTTCACATCCTGGTCAAGTGCAAGTGCCCCAGGGATGTGTGAGAGAACCTAGATAATAAATGGAAGACAGGGCGCTGTGCTGAAGTTCATAACCCCAACCCAGCGGGAGGGGATCAGGCTGAAGAACCAGCAGGAATCCCAAACCCAGACACAGACACTGTACCAGAATTCAGGAATGCACTATCTATTGTTCTAGGAGCCCAGACCACTAACTGGGGGGCTCTGCAGTCTGTGGTTCAGCAGAAGGGGGAGTCTGCCATGTCCTATGCTGAAAAGAAATGGAATGCATTCCGAGCTTATTCAGGTCTGGAGAATATAACATCTTGTGACCATGATGTGTTCCTTCAAATCCTAAAGGAAGGGCTGTCTGCAGATCACCAAGCAGTCCTGGCATTAGGCATCTCAGTGGGAGAGACATACTCAGCAGTAATGAAATGGGCCATAGAAGTAGAAAACAAAAACAAAACAAAAAAAAAAAGGAAGGTAGCAGCAACCACACCCTCCAAGGAAATTGTAGTGGTTCATGCAGTCAGAATCCCTACCTGCTTCACTTGCAATAAGCCTGGACATCTGGCACGTGACTGTAAAAATAAAAATAAAATCAAAACGTGCAGTAGTTGTAAAAGGAGCTCGGGGGAGTAATCAACCCCAGAGCTAGCTGCATTGAATGGGCCGAAGGGTCCAAACAGGAAAGATCATCTCAAAATATAGCCATGATTGCCAGTAATAAAGTAATAATACCAGAGTGGGGGGGGGGAAGTCCAGTAGAAACCCTGTGTTCCCTTCACCCTGAAGTGTGGGCAACAGATAAACAAGATTGTGGGCTAGTAAACATGAAGCCTATATCTGTAGAAGAACCAACTCACAAAGCCCACAGGCAGTACCCAATTAAACTGGAAGCCTTGGAGGCAGTTAAAGATATAGTCACTAATTTGGAATCTAGAGGGGTGATTAGAAAAACCACCTCCACAACTAACTCCCCAATTCGGCCGGTCAGGAAGCCAGATGGGACCTGGAAGTTAACTATAGATTATACCCACCGTAACTGGGTGACTCCAAAGGCATATCCTATTGTGGCAAGCCCTGCCACTATTCTGAATTTGCTAACACCAGGACACTCACTATTTTCAGTCCTGGATGTAGCTAATGGATTTTGGAGTATTCCCCTTGCAAAAGAGAGTCAGGAGAAATTTGCATTTACAGTAGGAGACCAGCAGTACACTTGGACCCGAGTACCTCAGGGGTTCCATAATTCTCCCTCCATCTTCCACAGGGTAATGGCAGAAGTAATAGCACAAGTGCCTTTGGAAGGGGATACTGTAATACTGCAGTATGTAAATGATTTGCTAATTGTCAGTTCAAATGAAAAGGACCATTTAAAAACCATAAACAGACTGTTCATGCATCTTTGTGAGGCAGGATTTAAATTAAGCCCTAAGAAAGCTCAATTGCAACAGCAGCAAGTTTTATACCTAGGGCATAATATATCACAGGGAGAAAAGGCACTCACAATAGACAAAAAGCAGGAGATTAGAGAGTTAAAGAAACCATGGATAGTTAAGGAAGTCCAGAAGGTCCTGGGACTCCTTAATTTCTGTAGAACCTATATACCAGAGTACTCAGAGATGGTGGAACCAATTCAAAACCTCACTGGAGGGGGAAAGCCTGCAAATGAGTTAGTAATATGCGGCACAGAGCAAGAAGAGGCATTTATAAAAATAAAACAGGCTTTAGCCTCTGCCCCCAGCCTGGGCTTACCCGATATGGAAAAGCTGTTCCACCATTACTGCAGCCGCAGCGGGACCCAGTACTCAGCTGTGCTAACCCAGCTTCATGGAGACAGACAGCATCCCGTAGCATACCTATCTACAATAAGACCCCATGTATCCCAGGGATTACCCTACGCTCTAGATTGTGCTACGTGGGCTGTAAAAGCGTGTGAATCATACACTCTCACAGGGAAATTAGTGCTCCATCCACCCCATACACTGATTGATCTCCTCAACTCTGGGCGACTAAGATCTGTAACGGATGCCCGCAGGAGTCACTGGGAATCAACATTGTGCTTGCAAAACCTAACTTCTCCATAGTAAGAGATAAGGAAATAAATGTAGCCGAATGTCTGAACATAGAGGGAGAGGTACACGAATGTCTTATAGATAGAGAAAAGGAAGTGTTGAAAAGAATTAAAGAAGAGCCATTAGAGAATCCAGATATAGTTTTGTATGTAGATGAATCAAGCAAGTATGAAAATGGAGTGCCACACACCGGATGGGCAGTGGTACTCAGTAATGGGACAGTGATAGAGTCAGGTCAGATGGAAGGATCAAAGAAGTGGAGCTAACAGCTCTCACAGAAGCTTTGAGAGTAGGGGAAGGCAAGAAGCTCACTGTATATACAGACAGCAGATATGCATTTGGAGTAGTGCATGACTACATGAACGTGTGGTCACACAGGTGTTTTATAACAACAACTAGCAAGCCAATTAATAATATAAAAACAGTTCAAAGACTAACAGAAGCTGCCAAGCTACCATCAAAACTAGCAGTAGTAAAAATAAAAGCACACAATAAGATCTCAAGTGAGGAACAAAAAGGAAATTATTGGGCAGATAAACATGCCAAAGAAATTGCACAAACAAGTCCTATTAAGGTTTGTGCGGCTAGAGTGCCAGAAGAGAAAGGGAATTTAAAAAATCTATATGCAACCATAAGCCCAGAAGAGGCAAGTAAATTGGAAGAATAAGGCTGTGTGTATAAAAATCACCTCTGGTATGGGCCAGGTGGGGAGGAGCTGGTAGCCCTGGAGTGCATACGGGCTCTACTGATCCATGCCATCCACTCTCCAGCTCATCTGGGGTGGAGACAAATGAGGGCCACCCTGGAATACTGGTGGTGGCCAGCCATGAAAAAAAGATGCTTTGCAAGTTCTCAAAAGATGTGTGACATGTGCACAAGTGAATGTGGGTAGAAGGAAAAAGGTGCCTCTGAATCACCAACCACGACCAGAGGGACCATGGCAAAATTTGCAAATTGATTTTACTGGACCCTTGCCACAAAGCAGAGAGTACACTTACATTTTGACACTTTTACCCGATGGGTAGAGGCATTCCCAACCAAGAACTGTACTGCTACAATAGTAGCTCGAATCCTAGCAGAAGAAATAATACCCTGATGGGGTTTGCCACTGTCAATAGACTCTGACCAAGGAACTCACTTTACAGGGAGAGTAATGAAGGAAGCATGTAAGGCACTAGGACTAAAGCAAAGATTCCATATACCATACCACCCTGAAAGCTCAGGAATGGTGGAAAAAATGAACAGAACAATGAAAACAGCCTTAACAAAAGCAGTACTGGATACAGGAGAAGGATGCACTCGTATGCTTCCTGCTGTATTGTATCGAATCAGAGGCAGCCCAAATAGGCTGACTCAACTGACACCCTTTGAGCTAATGACAGGAAAAGCAATGAGAATGCCTAGCACTGTGATCCTCCCTGCGGGGGGGGGGGGGGGGGGGGGGGTTTGCAGACAGGCTGCAGAACTACATCAAGGCATTGGACAGAGAGAGTTGAAGGATTTATACAACCAAGTGAAGAAAAACCAAACCCAGCTGAATCATAATAGCAGTCTGGACAAACCTGCATTTAAAGTTGGGGATTTGGTAATGTGTCCCATTTACCCAAAAGTTAAAGGAATTTTAATGCCAAGATGGCAAGGCCCTATGAGGGTCCTTCTGACTACTAATACATGTGCAAAGATTGGGGGAAATTGGGAACATTTTGGCATTACCAAAATCAGTTAACATTGTTTAAATCAGCATCTGTCAATACTAACAATATTTCCACAGATGTCTCCACAGGTGTCTCCACAGGTAAACAATAAGAGGTGAAAGAGAAAGAACTGAAGGATGACCAGGACAACCAGAACGATCGTGGGGAGGCTTCTGCTGTGGCTCCCGCCATCCCTGTGGTGCATGAGGAAGAACGCAAGTAGTGTGCCATGTGTGAAGGGGACTACAAAGTCTTGGGCTATCCCTCATTCAAACACAATTACATGGCATATTGCCACAATGGTTTGGGAGGAAACACACAGACCTCGATACTGGAATTTGTGTGGGATTTTGTGGGAAAGAAACCAAACACTTATGAAAGATTATGTGCCAATTATACTGACATGGTACCAGTTGAGGTTGGGCCTGCTGAATCAGGATGGGGCTTACCACTTAAAGCATGGATGGAGGTAACCCCAAAGGCATGGCATACATTTGTTAAACAATGGCCCAAATTAGAATGTCCACGACTGGTAACAATTAACCGGGTTATCAGAGACAGAGTGGAACCACCCGACTGTGTGTCATGCCCTGAACAAATCCCTGTTCCAAAACCAGGATTAATAATGATAGGACCAGCACTACTGGTCCTCACTACAGGGTCGAGGTGCGTATTCCTTTAGAGGAAGTAAACAGACAATGTGCAAAGATCAGGCCTTGAATGAATAGAAACATTACTAGCCTAACAAACCAAATTGGTGAGCGCTTAACTAGACAGAAGAGGGGATTACTAGATACCCTTGCAGGATGGTTTGGTGCAGAAAATTCTGTGTACATGCCCATATAATGTTCTAACGAATCTGTCTAGGTTCAAAGTGGCCATTACTGAGAAACTGGTGCACCCGGAGCTGGTCCAGACGAACGGTACCTACTGGTGTGTGACTGCCCAGAACTACTCCATTGAGCTAAATGGAAAGCCCTGCCCCTCGAGACATCCATATGTGTGCATGACGGTCCCTCGAAGGTCAACCCTGACTGTTGACGGGACGCGGCTCCACTGTACTCCGCCAATGATGGGTAACCTAACATGGGATCTGGAATGGCACTCCGGCAGTAAGTATCTAGAGGAGGGTCTACAGGCCCTGCAGGCGAAGATCGAGGAGTTGCTGGCCGAGGCCCAGAGGCATATTGGGAAGGCCATCTGAGGTACACTCAGATAGGGGAAACCGTGGACCAGGCCGATGTGAAGTTCTTAAAGGCAAGGAACCAGGCAGTGGAGGTTAAAGTGATGATTATGGGTGATGCCATTTCAGGTGACAAGGTCCCCTGGGGATGGATCTGGGTGCTGTTTTGTCGAATTATGTGGGGAGTGTCTATCCTGACATTCTTGATGGTACTGGTGCTTTATCGGCGACTCAGCAGTAGGCTGGGTACATTAAAATTGGTATATTTGACCTGGCGGGTTAGGGAACCCTAGGGTCAAGAGGAGGGACTGAAGGGTTAAAATCCATGTGCATTTTATATAACAACCTGGTATATGGATTGTGCCAGCTCTTTCTCAGACTCAAAGTTCTGAGTTTGGTCAAGAGACCAGAGGCCTAGCAAATAGTGATTAGCTAAGAGAAAGTTGGGGTAAACAGATAATCTTGTTTTGCTAAAATAGGCCTGGTCAGCAAATTGCCAGGTGTTGGATCTAAGAACTAAATAATTGTGTCTTATTCAGAGTTGCAAATTGAACAAAGGATCCCTGTTCCTATTGTGTCAGTCTCTTCTGTAGGGAACGTT
The DNA here is from genome assembly GCF_020497125.1 of Mauremys mutica. NCBI lineage: Eukaryota > Metazoa > Chordata > Testudines > Geoemydidae > Mauremys > Mauremys mutica. The sequence continues at coordinate 40,944,765 of NC_059078.1, forward strand.
CTTCCCACCGATCCAATCTTGAGTTTATGAAAAGTTGGCACATGTCAGTATAAGATATGGCATCCTTCCACCTCTCTTCCCAGGGACCAATGCCTGCCTTAAGACATAAAGGGGACAATCTTAATTGTCACATACTTTCACTGTTTCTTTGCTTTAACCCCTAGGAATGTACCTGTTGGACAATCAAAGGAGTTGCTCCATTCCTATGGTCCCCAAATCAGAATTCAACATATATATTTTATACTAATAACATTTTATCAAAGTATTAATTAAATGTTAACTTGCTAACTTGAGACCATGGGCGGAGACATTATGTAACCTTTTAACCATTGGCTAATGTGCTATCTTATCTTGCTGCAAAACCTATCCCGGAGTGTGGAACTGCCTACCCCGTCACTTTCCCCTGGCCATGGAAAATCTATATATTCTATTGTAATCAATTGATTGGCAGTGTCTCTGAGCCTAATAAGCAAGGTGACACTCTGCCAGCGCTGTGTGTAATAAACTCCTATGCTTGGCCTCTACATGGTGTGGATTTATGTCCTTCAGTTTGTAATACTGGCAGTTAAAAAAAAATCATCTTCTGGTTTGGAACCTGAGCTACTTAATGATATTGAAATAAAGTAAACATAGAAGTAGTCACACACACACACACACACACACACACACACACACACACACACTCATTTTTCTGAGCATCACTGAACTTTAAATCAGTTTTTCCTAAAATTTAGAAAATTCAAATGTCATTTCAAATATTTAAAAATGTATAACTAGTCTTAATATACTATGCTGTATCTAACAGTAATTTCTAGCCCTGATATAGTATTGATTATGCATATATCTTAAAGGGGTTTACCAAGATGGGTAATTATCATCCTCATTTTTCTAGCTGGATAAACCAAGACACGGGGGGATTAAGTGACACGTTCAAGATCACACAGTAAGTGAATGGCAAAACTTGGAACAGAACCCGGTTTTTCTGTCTCCTATTCCAGTTCTTGATCCACTGGGTGATAGCAACCAGTTAACTGCCTCCTAATTAAAATGGCACTGTAGGCGTGTGCTGTTGGGCAGGGGCGGCTCTAGGGATTTTGCTGCCCTAAGCACCGCAGGCAGGCTGCCTCTGGCGATTTGCCTGCGGGAGGTCCACCGAAGCCGCAGACCAGCAGACCCTCCGCAGGCAAGTCGCCGAAGGCAGCCTGTCTGCCGCCCTTGCGGCGCCGGCAGAGCGCCCCCCGCAGCTTGCCGCCCCAAACACGTGCTTGGCGTGCTGGGGCCTGGAGCCGCCCCTGCTGTTGGGGTCGCCCCTCTCTGGGGCGGCTGGGAGCAAGGCCGCCTCACTACACAAGTCTGGTGAGTCGGGGCATTAGCCTGGTGGGGCAGGAAACAGTCAAGGGCTCAGGCCCTCAGGCAGGCGCTGAGCAAATAGTTCAGTGACTGGCCCGGCCCTGGATAAGGGCAGGTGGCAAGTGCTCAGTCGGGAGCTCAGGCCCTCAGGCAGGGGCTGAGCACAGAGTTCAATAACAAGCCCAGGCCCTGGGTCAGGGCAGGGCAGGGCAGCAAATAAACAGTTCAGGGCTCAGGCCCTCAGGCAGGGGCTGAGCACAGAGTTCAATGATAAACCCAGGCCCTAGGTCAGGGCAGGGCAGCAAACAAACTGTTCAAAAACAAAACCCAGGGTCCTGGTCCTGAGCGTCGGGGAGACTGCCGCCCGTGAGTGGGGTGGCAGGGGGGATGCAGGCCCGCCCACTCCACTGTGTCCCAGCCCAGGGTCCTGACAGCGGCAGGCGACCTGCTGCTGTGTCAATGGGGATCCTGGCCGCAACACACTGACATCAGCTCTGGATGTGCCACAGCCAGACTAGAGTCAGCTGCCCCAGGCTACTTCCGACCTCCCCCTCTAGCAGGACCTGCGTCTGGTCAGCATCTTCTGCGGCATCAAGGACCATGGGCTCCTCGGGGTACTCAGCGAGCGGTAAGCTGGGCAGCTCCTCTGGGTCACTTCTCACCGGTAGGCTTACTGGCTTCTCTGGCATCTGGTCGGCGTCCTGCCTCAACAGGTATGGCCAGTCCTCGGGGCAGTCACAGGCAGCAGGAGTCTCCCCAGCAGGAGCTAGGGCACCAGTTTCCAGCCTCTCCGGCAGCCAGGTAGCTTCTGAGCCCTGAGGTTGGGCCTTTATACTTCCTGTCCTGCACCTTGACCTCTGGGGGGCGGGCGCAGACTCCAGTGGCTCCGCCCACTTTGGCATCCGGAGAGGCTCGTCCCTCTCTGGGGGAGCTGGGAGCCAGGCCGCCTCACTACAGGCACTAATATATCACCCCAGTATTGTATTACTTTCTATATGATTTGGGATCAAAGGTGTAATGTCCAGCAGGATACAATTTTCAGACAGCAAATCTTACAATGCATTAAGTCTGAACAACTGACCAAGTCCAGTGAAAAAGAGCTGGACATAACTCTCTTCATCACTAAAGATCACCACAACAAAGATCACCAGAGCAGTGCTACACAACAATGTGAGGATCTCCCTCCTTCTACCCTAGGAGCTAAGTTCCTATCCAGCACTCCCCGCCCAGACAGAAAGGATCATGCCTGAGTCTTGAATATGAATTCCCTTAACCACTGCCCTAGGAACTATACAAATACATCCTAAGGGACAGTCCCTCTGCTCCCAAACACTTACAGTCTAAATAAAGAAAGGTTGTGAGGACAAACACAAGCACAGAGAAATACCTGACATCATAGAGCAGCTTGGTGGCAGTGCTGGGAAAAGAACCCACCTACCTGAGTCTAGATCATTCTGCCTCCTCATTATGCATACAATGTAGTTGATACTCAGGAGACAGGATGCATCCTGGCATACTTCCACTCAAAAAAACAAAAGACATTTAGAGAAAGTTTCTACCATAGAGGCTGTTCTATTTAAGCACTACACAGAAACCATCGTTTTCTTTAAGTAATCTATGAACATGTGATTAACTCCTCAACTAGCATTTCTGATACATACATACATATAAATTCCACCCCCCGCCCCACACACACACAGTAAAGGCACTAGTTCTGCAGTCTGTGGTAGTAATTTTTCCCTCTAAATGTTTGTTAAGCACTCTGTTTATGCAATCCTTGAGTTTAAAGTCAAACCATTCTTGGTGTAAATTCTTCAGTTTTGGCCATGCTGGAGAAGAAGCATTTGATGCTGAAGTGGCAGTGGTTGGAAGAGAAGGTGTGGCACTGTAGTGCTAGTATATTCAGAAATACCTAGTCCACCTTTAATGGGATTGGTTTTTTATCACTCTAGGATACTGCTGGTATTTATTACAGTGATGAATGCTAAATTCCTACAGAATGCAAGCAGGCCTGATGTGCCTAAACAGACACTCTGCTACTGCATCAGCTCCTTTATATACATTACAGATGACAGCTCAGAACAAGTCTACAAATAGGCCTTTCTTCTGTTGTCTCTTGGAGCATTGCTAATTAAGAATTAATTGCCTTCAATAAGATTCCAGCAGAGTAGGGAATGTGATAGTGGGGATGCTTCTGCCAAATTTCACTCCTGTATACTGCTAGTGAAAAGTATGGAAGAGGGGTGGGATTTTTTTGTAGTTATGTTGACTAAATTTAACTATATTCTCCACATTTAGATTTTTAAAGTTAATTTAGTACTGGATCACAAACTCCCTTTATTAAAACATTTTCTTAACAGTTGACTCAGCACTGCTTCAATACCTGTAAATTTATATTCAGCGATGCAAGGAATAACAAGTGCTTTAGTTAATAGACTTGAAAAACGTGAGTTGAATTTTTAAGAAAACAGAACAAAACTACTACATTATTCTGCAGTAATGGTTCATCCTGCTATGCCCTACAATAGCAACATCACTGTGTTTTGAGTGATAAAAAATGGAGCATGCTGGAATATTACAATATGTCCTCCTCGCTAAAAAATATAATTGTGTGTACAGCTTAGGGTGTGAACTTCTTTATGTCTACCATATTTCAAAAACAACAAGGAGTCCAGTGGCACCTTAAAGACAAACAGATTTATTTGGGCATAAACTTTCTATAAGGTGCCACGGGACTCTTTGTTGCTTTTTACAGATCCAGACTAACACGGCTACCCCTCTGATATTAATTCATTTGCAAATTTAACACCATTAATTTGGGCTTGAATAGGGACTTGGAGTGGCTGGCTCATTACAGAAGCAGCTTTGCCTCTCCTGGAATTGACACCTCCTCATCTATTATTGGGAGTGGACTACATCCACCCTGATTGAATTGGCCCTGTCAACACTGGTTCTTCACTTGTGAAGTACTCCCTTCTCTTCATGAATCATTATATAATGCCCGCATCTGTAACTTTCACTCCATGCAGCTGAAGAAGTGAGGTTTTTTAACCATGAAAGCTTATGCCCAAATAAATCTGTTTGTCTTTAAGGTGCCACTGGACTCCCTGTGGTTTTTGTGGATACAGACTAACACGGCTACCCTGATACTTGATATCATATTTCAAACACTTTTAATATGTAGCAGCACATGATGTGTATGGGAGGGAGGCACTAAATTACCATAGACGGAGGCAGTAGTTGCCACTTTCTAACTTAGACTCTGATGAGATCAGTTGGAGAGCTGAAAGAAGAAGATACATTTCTAAAGTGCATCACGAATAAGAACACCAGAGCCATGTGTAATTTGCTTTTGGCTGGACATCTATTTTCCCCCATATCCAATTAAAGCTAAAAAGGAAAATCAATAACTAAAGTACATTGTAGCAAACAGCACAGATTATCCTTCAGTTTATAAAGCTCTGAGATGCTAGCAGAACAAAAAGCAGCAGGTACAGCTGCCTACTTTGCTGGCACGAATTTCAAAAACCAACTACTGATGAGTGTGGCGAGAAGATAAGAGAAGTATCAGAGGAGTAGCCGTGTTAGTCTGGATCTATAAAAGCAGCAAAGAGTCTTGTGATAAGAGAAGACATACTTGCCCAATTTGCTGTCCTCGTTTTCCAACAATGGATGGTGTCTACTTGATTGTCAGGACAGAGGAACACAAGTCACAGCAAACAAATTTGCTGGCAAAATCTTATGGGGAAAAAGAAAACCTCTCAGAAACTCCTGTTAATGGTTTGAACTCTAAATTGTCATAAAGCACATGACTATTATTGAGAACATTGTAGAATATGTCCAGTATACCAGGAGAAAAGGCCCTATGCATAGGAAAGCTGGAATTGTTCCTGATGTCAATGGGATTTAGGCTCCTAAGTGCCTAAATCCCTTTTGAAAATGAGCCTTAGGCATTGCAATGCTGAGCACAGCAATGCCTAAATATGCTGAGCACAGCAGTGCCTTAAAAATCTGGACCTAACACTTTTAGAATTATAGAGATCAAATCATCCCTGGAAATTGTCTGTGATACTAAAATAAAGTCATTTCCGTGATGGGCCAATGTGTTTTTTTGTTTTTTTGGGGGGTTTTTTGCAAGAGAAATCAACATTGAGAGGAAAGTTAAAGATAAATAAATCTAGAGAGACATTGAAAAAAGGCAAGTCAGAGGGCTTGGCTACACTTACAAGTTGCAGCGCTGGTGGAGGCTTTCCAGCGCTGCAATTACACCCCGTCCACACTTGCAGGGCACAACCAGCGCTGCAACTCCCTGGTTGCAGCGCTGGCTGAAAACCCATCCCGGCAGGGGTATAAGGAGTGCAGCGCTGGTGATCCAGCGCTGCTCAGCAGGTGTGGACACTCACCAGCGCTTTAATTGTCCTCCAGGGAATAAGGAGGTATCCCAGAATTCCTGTTCAGCCACTCTGCTCATCAGTTTGCACTCTACTGCTCTTGCCTCAGGTGACCCGCCCTTTAAATGCCCCGGGAATTTTAAAAATCTCCTTCCTGTTTGCTGCAGCCAGGTGTGGAGTGCAATCAATTAATCTTTCCAGGTGACCATGCCTCCACGTGGCAAACGAGCCCCAGCATGGAGCAATGGCGAGCTGATGGACCTCATCAGTGTTTGGGGGGAGGAATCTGTGCAGGCACAGCTGCGCTCTGGCCGTAGGAATTACGATATCTTTGAGCAGATATCAAGGGCCATGCTGGATAGGGGCCATGATCGGGACGCACTACAATGCAGGGTGAAAGTTAAAGAGCTGCGGAGTGCCTATTACAAAGCCCGCGAGGGGAATCGCCGATCCGGAGCTGCCCCCACGACCTGCCGTTTTTACAGGGAGATGGACGAGATACTTGGGGGTGACCCCACTGCCAATCCCAGGACAACGATGGACACTTCTGAGCAGGCTGGGGGACAGGAGGAGGAGGCGGAGGCGGAGGCGGCGGGGGGGGGGAGGAAACCGCGAGTGAAGCTACTGGGATGGGGGAAGACACCCCAGAGTGGGCATGCAGCCAGGAGCTCTTCTCAAGCCAGGAGGAAAGTACCCAATCGCAGCAGCCAGCAGTTGCAGAAGGACAAGCAGAGGAGCGGGTTAACGGTAAGCGGCTTTTATTTTCTGGGTGGAAATGTTTCTGGAGAGGAAGGGGGGTTATGGCTGCATGCATGCCAGACTAGAATAGCCCGTTGATGTGGTCTATCACGTCGCGGTAATCTGCTTCAGTTATCTCAGCAAAAGTTTCAGCCAGAGCGTGGGCAATATGCCTGCGCAGGTTTATAGGCAGAGCCATTGTGTTCCTTGTCCCAGTCACGCTGACGCGTCCGCGCCACTGTGCTGCGAGTGGGGGGGGGACCATTTCTGAACACAGGCAAGCCGCGTAGGGTCCCGGGCGGAATCCACATTGCTGTAAAAGAGCCTCCCGCTGTTCCCTAGTGACTCGCAGCAGGGAGACATCTTCCAGGATTAACTCCTGTGAAAAATGTTGGGAGACTCTTTAGTGAAGAGATAGGGAGATAGTGAAGATCACCCCTGCAGCTGCATCTTCACTCAACCCCTCTATCACTCCAGATTACCCGAAGCAACCAGTTCCCCTCTATCAATCAAGCCCCACTTCTCCCTCTATAAGCACCCCTCACTCACCATTTCGTGGCTTCTGTCGTGTTATGCGTGTGGTAAAAGAATGCTAAAGTGAGAACTCCCTCAGTGTAACAATTCATGTCTGGAGATAGTGGATACAATGCTGCCCCTGTTAAATGTTGTCATTTCTGGGTTTCTACAGTGACCTTGACTACTGGACTGAGCAGATGTTCCACTGCACAGAGGCTTCAAAATTTGAGAAAAAATCCCCGAAAGAGCAAAGAGTACATGCTGAAAACTGTTCTTCATCACTCTGCTACAGAGAGAAAGGAATTGAAGGAGTGGAGAGAGAAGGAAAGCATGATCCGCCAGAGACATTGGCGTAGAAACGCTGTGGCAAAGAGGAAAAGCACAAACCAGCTGCTAGACATCCTGTCGCGCCAAGCGGACTCTCTCCAGGCTATCGTAGCCATGCAGGCAGAGCAGTCCCGTGCTGCCCCACAGCCCCCCCCCGTCCCAAAGCTTTTTGCCTTGTGCCCCAATGTCAGCTCAAACCGCCTTTCCCCAGCATTCAGGTTCTTACCACCACCAGCTGCCTCCAACACCTGTACGTTCACCAACCAGCCCTGATACCTACCACCACCCTTACCCTCTGCACTCAACCCCCATCACCATGCAGTATATGCACCCTGAAGTGCAGGATTCGTTAAACAGCACTCCAGACAGGACATATGCAAACTTGTGACTGTACAGTTCACCAACCCACACCCCTGCCCTCTTGTTTTCATGAAATGTTGTGTGTCTGTCTGTCTGTCTGTCTGTCAAGGAAGTTTTTTTCTTTTCAATAAAACAATTCTTGGCTTTGAAAACAGTCTTTATTATAGCAGATAGTTAAAGATACCTTAGCCCAGTAAAGAAAGAGGCACTGCAAATCATATTATTATTAGGGATAATAGAATAACAGTGTAAACAGTGCAATTCACTCCCATGCAAGGCAGCAAACATTACTGTTGGCTTTCAGCCTCAAATTCTTCCCTCAAGGCATCCCTAATCCTTGTAGCCCTGTGCTGGGCCTCTCTATTAGCCCTGCTCTCTGGCTGTGCATATTCAGCCTCCAGGACTTGAACCTCGGTGGTCCATGCCTGACTGAATGTTTCACCCTTCCCTTCACAAATATTATGGAGGGTACAGCAAGCGCATATAACCGCGGGGATGCTGCTTTCCCCCAAGTCTAGCTTCCCATACAGACATCTCCAGCGGGCTTTTAAACGCCCAAAAGCACACTCCACAGTCATTCTGCACCGGCTCAGCCTGTAGTTGAACCGGTCCTTGCTCCTGTCAAGCTTCCCTGTATAGGGTTTCATGAGCCAAGGCAGTAACGGGTACGCGGGGTCTCCAAGGATCACAGTGGGCATTTCGACATCCCCTACTGTGATCTTCCTGTCTGGGAAAAAAGTCCCTGCCTGCATCTTCCTGAACAGGCCACTGTTCCGAAAGATGCGTGCATCATGCACCTTTCCAGGCCAGCCTGTGTAAATGTCAATGAAACGCCCGCGGTGATCCACAAGCGCCTGGAGAACCATAGAGAAATACCCCTTACGATTAACGTACTCTGATGCCAGGTGGGGGGGGGGGCAGAATAGAAATATGCGTCCCATCTATCGCCCCTCCACAGTTAGGGAAACCCATTTGTGCAAAGCCATCCACAATGTCCTGCACGCTCCCCAGAGTCACGGTCTTTCTTAGCAGGATGCGATTAATTGCCTTGCAAACTTGCATCAAAACGATTCCCACGGTCGACTTTCCCACACCAAACTGGTTCCCGACCGACCGGTAGCTGTCTGGAGTTGCCAGCTTCCAGATTGCAATAGCCACCCGCTTTTCCACCGTCAGGGCAGCGCTCAATCTTGTGTCCTTGCGCCGCAGAGTGGGGGCGAGCTCAGCACACAGTCCCATGAAAGTGGCTTTTCTCATACGAAAGTTCTGCAGCCACTGCTCGTCATCCCAGACTTCCATGACAATGTGATCCCACCACTCAGTGCTTGTTTCCCGAGCCCAAAAGCGGCGTTCAATGGTGCTGAGCATTTCCGTGAATGCCACAAGCACTTTAGTGTCACACGCGGCAGGAGAATCGATATCGATATCATCGTCAGACTCCTCACTGTCACTTTGGAGCTGAAGGAATAGCTCGACTGCCAAACGTGTTGTGCTGGCGACACTCATCAGCACAGTCCTCAGCAGCTCGGGCTCCATTTCCCACAGAAATCGCGATTCACACACAGAGCAGAAAGACACTCACAATGGCGCCAAACGTTGCCAGAAAGACAGAATGCTGGGATGTGAAGCGATGCACCACGGGGCGTTGGAACAGGAAGCGGAATGACCCACACACTTCCTTCCCCTTCCCACAATACTCAGCGCCAAAACGGCGCCAAAACGGGACAAGGTGCTCTGTGGGATAGCTGCCCACAATGCACCTCTCAATACAGCGCTGGAAAGTGCTGCAAGTGTGGCCACACTGCAGCGCTGGTAGCTGTCAGTGTGGCCACACTCCAGTGCTGGCCCTACACAGCTGCATGACCAGCGCTGTAACTCCCAGCGCTGCAACTTGTAAGTGTAGCCAAGCCCAGAGAATAGGTAGACTTCTGAAATAAATAATATATAAAAGGTGCAAGGTTAGGAACGTCACCCAAGGGATAGATAATGGCAAATGCCCCAGGGCTCAATTTGTGCATGTTGTCTAATATTCAGCCCTGGTGTAATTCCATTGGCTTCAGATGAACCTATACCAGGGATGGATTTAGCCCATTGACTTGGAAGGAAGGAAGATGGTTTAACTGGGTTTAAGAATTGTCATTCTGATGATCTATGGCAGGTACAATGTGCTGGGTATCAATTTTTAAAAGACTCCTTTGGAAGTTCTAATTTCAGCTTGGCATATTACTTTCTGTGAATGTTTTATAGCTAGAAGAGCTACTCCTGAACTCTGATTAGAACTATGTTTAAGCTAGCAAAGTCATGAAGCGAAGATGAACCCTGGCATCAATAGGATTCATTACCAGATGCCATATTTGTTACTTATCCCAATGAAGAGGCAATGAAGAGGTATTTATAGTGTAGCAATATCTATATAAATGAATTTGAAGAAAAGCAGTGGTACAATTATAAGTAAAATGTTATTAATCAGCATCAGGATTTATTAATGTAAGTTTAGTGCCTGTAGTATTTTACACTGTAAAGTCAGTGTCATCACCAATTACAGATGTTAAACGTAAATTATGTTTAAAGGAGGGGAAAAGACCCATTGCAAGGAAGAATGTAATTGACCTGAGGTAACAGCCAGAATTTATCTATTTATTTAGCATATTAAAGGAGCCAGTATAGTTTTGTACCTGCAGTTTTCACACAGTGCATCATTTTGGGGCCAGTCCTGAAGCTTCTCAGCACACAGACCTCTCCTGATGCTCTTGATGACTTCAATAAATATCTATAAGTGGAGGGTTTGCAGATTTGGGCCATAAGGGTAAAGTTTTCAGTGGGGTTTAGGAGCCTATGTTGCTTAGGCACTTAAGTGCTTAAGGGCGAATTTTTCAAAGGTACAAATGGCAATTAAGCGACTAGCTCCTTTTGACTTTCAAGGAGCATTAGGTGCCTCACTGACATTTGTGCCTTTGAAAAAAACATTCCCTCAAGTTACTTAATCACTTTGAAAATTTTACCTGAAGTGTTTTCTCCTCATCAGCAAAGGGTTTCCTTTGGAGGAAGAAGAAGGTCCTCCTTATTTCTCTTTTAAAGGCCTGATTTGCAGAGGTGCTGAGCACCTGCTGTTCCCACTGATTTATCAGTGGTATAATTATTTAATCATGTTGATTACAGTACTGCCAGGACGTGCCAATCAGAGGACACCATTGCACTGGGCAATGCACAAAGACATATTAAAAATCAATCCTTTCGCTGGAGAGCTCACAGTGTAGGTTAAAACACAAAAAGCAGATGTAACATAAGATGGAGAGAGAAGAGAAGGAAGACAAGGATAGCAGTGATGGAATTCAGTGAGTCACATAGACTAGCTGTGTGCACAATCTCAAGGGATTTTTTAAGGTCTAAATAAACAATGAATATTAATGATTTCAACAATCCCTGCTGAGCACCTGCCTGGCTATCATCATAGAAATCCTGGCCCCATTGAAATCACTGGCAAGGACTTCACTTCAGGTTCTTAAGCCAAACCTGTTATTCATACTGTGAAATATTAAGATTGGCTCTAGAATGATTAATCTGGAGATTCTGAACTCATTAGCACTTATTCCAAAGTTTAGTAGCTGCACAGAAGATGTTTCAGAGTTTAGAAGCCTGGAAAGTCTGGCGTTAACTGATATGGGGCTTAGAAACTTCACAGTGACTACTACAGTATTTATAGCCACTTTCACAGTCAATCCAGAGTTTTAGATCTTTATAACTTCTAAACTCTGTAATGGTGACTTTGAAACTTAAAAGTTCCGTTGTGTTAGGCACAGACTGCAGCTTTGCATATTTTAATAGGCAATAGTGGCCAGAAGCTTAACTATAGCCATTGAAAGCAGGGTCAAGTTAGAGCAGTTTTAAGGCCACTCTAACTTGTACATGGGATGCAGTCCAATATAGACTGATTCCATGATTAAAGCAGGAGGAGGAAGGTCATTGATTAAGCTCATATATTCCCCAGATTAATCTCTTCTGGCAAACCAAGTGTGCAAAATTTCAGGCCAAAGTGAACTATAACAAAGTTGGAGGGGGCTTCAAGATCAGACGGAGAAAGGAAACTGTCTTACAACTTTAATTATGGAGACACTACTGTGGCTCCATATCCATCACTGCGTTTATCTTTCCATCCAAAGTGAAATTACCTCTGTGTGCTAAGGTTCCATTAGCCCAGGATGGAAGTACCTTGGGGACCCAAGTCACATGCTTGTGAGCATGTATTGTTTCAAAGCCACACCCAGATTAGCCTTGGGAGGTTGACTGTCATTTCACTGGGGGTGAAATTCAAACCCTGTAGAGGGCCATATTTTGAGGACTTAAGTGAAGAATAAGCCAGGTGGCGACCCTCTGCAGAGGAGAGAATTTCACTCGTGTGCATTAATCGGGTCTGTTCATAGAACCAAGCATCAAAGATGTCACAGCCTGAATGTCTCTCTCACCATTCAAAAAATTTGCAGTATAGTGTCAAAAGTCTTAAGTGTTACTAACCCCAGTGTATAGAAGGCCAAGAGGATTCTAAACTCTGGGTCTCCAGGTATTCATAAAAGAATGCTGCCATTATGCCCCAGGTCTGTTCAAGGTCTTCTTTTCTCTTACATTCTCTAAATGTCACTGAACAGCAGGACATAAAATATGCATCAGTTAGAAAAAAAACCCCAAAGTTAACATATCCAGTCATATCAACCTCAAATCTACACTGGATGTAAAGAGTAGCACAATTGAAAATGAGAAAAGAAATTTTATTCAACCGATGTTGGAACCTATGCCTAAGTTAGAAATTTACAGTGCTGCAATGCCTTATTTTTTAAAAATCTAGTTATTGGTGGTAGATATAATGAATGCTGCGAATGTAAATGACTTTTCTCAATTTTCCAAAGCAAAAAAATGCAAATAAATTAGCATTAATGCAGCATTAAGGTGAAGAAAACAAGTACTCAAATGTCAGTACAAAACAAAAATTTAAGTTGTGCCAAAAATGTGACAACTTAACTAATGCACATTGCATGTAGAGCATCTATTAGCTACGAGAACAATATATTAAGGTTTCCATTTTACAAGGGAAGCAAGAATGGAAAAAAATATATACTGTCAATGTGAAGAATAGATACAAGATTCCTGAATCTCAATATTACACAATACTAGGTTTTTATAGTTAAGGTTCCTGTTTTAAAAAATAAAGTACAAGAAATATGTAGCTACTGTTTTCATGTAATTTCTTACATCCAATGGTATTTTAAGTTCTTCATGTCTCCAGGCCTGCTATCTCTAACACATATTCTCAACAGACCTTATATACTTTGCTTCTTCAAAGAGGCCTGTAAGATTCTGTCAGCTTGCTAAGCTTACAAGTTCTACCCGCTTCAACACCACAATAAGGCATTCTTAACTTAGGCATGTTTAAAAATATGTTCTATCTTGCTGAAAGCCAAGGACCATACGTAAAATCAGAGGAACTAGGTTTAACCCAAAGAGGATCGTTTTAACTGCTATTCTCTCTAGAAGCAGCACTGTTTTATTATCCTTTGGTTTTATTTTAATAGTGTGTTTCAATGGGACCTCTCACCACAGTAAGTTATTCCTGTGCATAAATGTTTGTGGGATCAGGTCCTAGGCTGATACTGTTACGCGCTAAGTGAAACCTTGTTATGGGTTGCGTTAAATCCCACACTGAGAATGATGGGTGTGAACTTACCCTTCAATCAACATAATTGTGAGCCTAAACCCCTACCTAAGACAAAAAGTGTGCATGAATGCACCCAGGCTGAATGTATAGTTTTGGTAGGTGCGTGGGGGAAGGCAAAACTGAGGACAGACAAGAATGGAAAGAGAAGGAGAAGCAAAAAAGCCAAGCAGGAGCATGTAAGCAGTGTCGTGACAGATTTTCGTTACCAATCTGCTTGGAGCATCAGGTGATCAGGCTAATGCCGCAGGATCGTTTGGGAAGGAAATGACATAACAGACCAAGTGTTTAAATGTTAAAGCTTTATTAATAAAATAATAAAATACAGCAGAGAGTGCTGGGAACACTCCCACATCACTCAGGGGAATAAAAAAAGCATTAGAACCCCAAGCCCTAACCCACTTTCATACTCACAAACACACACAACCCAAGACTGGCCAGCCCTGGGTGTAACATAAGAAGAAGAGGGGGAGGGGTGGACGGGTGTTCTTGTCCTGGGCCCAGGTCGTCCGGGAAATCCGCTGTAATCTACTAATTGCTTCAGCTCTCGGGAGGGTTTTTAAGACCTGGGTTCCTTTTTGGGGGTGTCATCGTCCAGGGCCCTCTCTGCCTGGTGCTCTTTGTACCAGTCCCAATCGGCTTGCTGTGGCCTTCTCGGCTGCCCAAAACAAACTGGCTCTGGAGAATTTGTTTTCCCTTCTGTTGGCCTTCACTCTTGCTGCTTCATTCGCTCTGTTTTTGCTACTATCTTTGCAGCTTTGCTCCACTTAGTTCTCCTCTTCTCACGACTGGGCAGCAGTAGATTTGTCGTCAGTAGATTTCTTGTTGAGCCCATGACTTTGGGCCGGGGCCAGCATCTTATCTTCACATGGAACTAGCTAAAGTGCTGAGTTAACCCATTCTCTGCTTTTTTCTTTCTCCCCGCCCCCCTTGGCCTCTCGTACACCAGCAAAGGAATCTTCCATACCCCACTCACAGACCTTTGACCCTCCCCAAAATGCTTTGCGATGCTTGCAACAGCATTAGCCACATACAATGCTGATCTGCCTTCCCAGTGGACTCCCTGAGGGAGGGGGCCATTGGGGTGTGACAGCGTCACCCTGGAAAAAGGTAATGAGAGAGCTTTTGGGTCTGTTGCTGGCTAAAGAGGATTGGGGGCTGTAAGCAAAGAAACTGCTGTTTTTGTTTTTCAGAGACACCAGACTTGGTGGTACATTCCTTGTAAATGAAGAAGATGGCATCAAATCAAATACCAGATTCCCTCAATTTCTACTTTCAACTGGAACATCCCCAGGGCTTTGAACAGTTGCTCATGTTGAAAAGGGGTAACAATACTAATAAGTAGGTGTAACTCGTTTCAGATATTTTGATTTAAATGCATTTGTAATTATAAATATATTTATATTTTTAAACCTCATACATGTTATTAAGAGCTTAAGGCAGGGGTAAATCAATTATTCTTTTGTCAAGGTCCAAATTCCTTGGTCAAGATATAGAAACGATCGAGACTCTAGAGAAAATAATACAAAATAATAATAAACATGATAATAATAAGTAAATAAAAAGATTTCATGGTCTGTTCAAAGGCATCTGGCAGTCTGGATTTGGCCCACAGTCCACCTACTGATTACCCCTGGCTTAAGGGCTCAGTCAGGCTTTGTCAGGAGCCTTCAGTAAGGAAAAGGGCATTATTCCCCTCCTCTTTGTGGGAAATATCCTGCACCAGGTCTATACAGTGAGCCTAGCCAGCACATTGGACTGTCAGAGCTAAGGGTCCACCCACTCCCACCTCTTTGAGTACATCTACACTGCAGCTGGCAATATAGTTTCCAGCTCGAGTAGATGCACATGCACAAGCTTTGATTGAGCCAGCGTGCTGAAAACGGCAGTGTGGCCACAGGGGCACAGGCAGTGGCTCAGGCTAGCTGCCCGCGTATGTACCTGAGGTCTAGGTCGACACTGTAGTCTTGTGGCTAGCGTGAGCCACCACTAGTATAGCCATAGCTACAATGCTATTTTTAGCATGCTAGCTTGAGGAAAGCTAGCACGTGTTCGTCTACCCAAGCTGGAAATTACATCTCCGGCTGCAGTGTATATAAGGATATAAGAATAGCCATACTGGGTTGGACTAATTGTCCACCTAGCCCAGTATCTGGTTTTCCTCCAGGGGTCAGTGCCAGGTGCTTCAGAGGGAATGAACTGAACAGGGCAATTGTTGAGCGATGCATCCCCTGTCATCCAGTCTCAGCTTCTGGCAGTCAGAGGTTTAGGGAGACCCAGAGTATGGGGTTGCATCCCTGACCATTGTGTTGGACCTATACTCTGTGAATTAAGTACTTTTGTGTATATGGCAGGGAGAGGAATAGGAGGGGATGTAGTAGCCCACAGATGCTGCTCTCCAACCCACATGTTCTGCATAGCCAGCACAAAAGAGTAATAGGGTGTATCACACAACATACAATCGCCCTGTGGAACTCCCATGCAAGGTCAAGCAAACGAGGCCAGTCTGCCTCCATGTTGTTAAACAGTTTTGTTTTTGAATTGCAACAAAAGTGGCTCCTCAGCACAATTTTACCACAGACTGGCAGTCACACAGGGTTTGTAACACTGACCTGTAATGTGAGTCTGTGATTGTGTTGCAAGGGCTGAACTCAGTGGGACTGCTGTGACAGCCTTAAGGCAAGACACCCGTTGGCCCCTCTGGGTTGGCTTCTCCATGGTGCTGTGCTGTTCACATAGCTCTTGTGTGTACGTAGCTCTTTATACACATTATTTCTTAATCCTTTGCTTCACTGCTACTTTGCTAACTGAATCCTGACGTTCTAAGTCTCCTTTTCTGTTTACCAATCAGAACACTGGCCAGACACAAAAACAACCCATCTACGTGTCCATTTGATTGAAACAAAATTTGGCTGCTGCCTAATGGCTTGCTCAGGAAGTGTTTGGGTTGCATTAGAATGAAGGGACTAAAGAAAGTTTCTGAGCTGCATTCAGAAACTTATGTGAAACATGGAGTACTGTAGTGAATGGCTTCAAATCAGTATACTACTTCAGAGCAGAAGCTGTCAGGAAGCAATTTTATCTCCAACATCTACTACATTATTTTATTCCCAGCTCATGTGGGTTTAAATCACATATTCTGTATTTTTAATCTATTTTACATTCATATGAGAGACAAGACTCAAACATTCAAGGTAAAAAATAAAATATCTATTTCAAGAGATAGGGACATCTGTGTGTAGAAACCTCCAGCATTTTTCTTTTTTTTTTAAAGTTTTGGGGTACACAAGATTTTTTCAAGTTTCATTAAATATTTTCTCCTTAATTTAAAACATTATTTTACAATGCCCATTTAATTGTTAAAGTAGGAACCATTTCCTCACCTGTTGTAAAGTGGCTTATATTTGCTGAAAATCTGGCCAAATGTGTATTTAATAGTGTGGAAGCTTTTACTATGGAGAAAAGGATTCTTGTTCGAAAGTTAGTTCTCCTTCTGCTTCTGGGACTACCAAGGAAATCAAATAATAAATGACCACCACCACCCCAGGACCTCCTCACTCCCATTCTGCAAGAGATAGAGGACACTTGTACCTCTAGAGTTCCAACTTCTGCCCTCAGTCAGAAATCCAGGATCTCTGTATGGATTCTAGGTTTGGTAAAACAAGTTGTCCCATTGCTACATATTTCTCTGAGTTATTGTTTTTGACTTTCAAACAAAAAGTATAAAATAATAAATCCTTGGATGTCCAGCCTTGGTATCTTTGGTAACTGAGTGGGAAAAAATCATCAAAACTCTAATGTGTGCCATGGCTTGGCATAAAATGCTCTTTAGTCATGATCTCTTTTATATTCTCCTAAAAGTCACACACTCACAGAAAATTATTTTGATACCAGTTCTGTTGATTTAGTATAAAAAGGTGTAACAGATACACAAAAGAGTCATTCAGGCTGCTGTATCATGTTAGTGAAGCCTAACTCAGCAAAAGACTTGCCTAATATTTGTATAATCCCTACCCTTGGCATTATCAAAATGGCCATAAAACCCCGAGATCTATTACATGTTATACATACTCCTTGGAACAGAAAAAAAACCCACAGTACCTTGGATTGAGGTACATTGAATTTCTGTTATTTGCTTAGACAGATTCTATTCTTTAATGTACTGAAATGACACATTAAACTTAAAACAGCTAAATAACTTGACATGCTCTTCCTCAGCAGGATAATAGATGTGTGTGATTGGAGCAGAGAGAGGAGAGTTTACAAAAACAAACAAAAAACAAAAAAACCACAAAATAGAAAAGGATTGAACAAGAAGATGCCTTGATAATTTTATTTCCCACCCCCCTGTTCTACAACTAGCTTCTCACACTTCTGTATTGTGCCACAATTTTAAAATCAGTTGTTTCCCACCTTGCATCATTTACTGCAAGATGTATCCTAGGGCCACAAGTAGATATTTTGAAAGGGCCCCAGGGCAGTCTGCATCCAAAGCTTGGTCCTGATTCACTTGCTCATCTTATTGATATCCACAGTAATCCATGTTTAATTAAATCAGCCAGAAGGCAATTCCTTATATTTTCATTTTTTTAATTATAGAAGCACAACCTGCAAGTGCTCTATTCACTTTGGTGCCATCACATTCTGAAATGTCTCAGATAATGCAAGTCAGTGCGTTATGGAGAAATCTCAAATTTTATTATATTTGTTATAGGAAATCAGATGCGTGTTCAGTACTTGATTAAGAACAAGCAATCCCAAAAGACATGAAGTTACCTGAGATCATTATGCACCAGAATTTGTATCTGTACAGTCAAAGAATATACATGTAGTCCAGAGCCATGTACCATCTTGTAATTATCATACATTTTACTAGAAATGTGAAATAGGAATAGAGGATTCTTGCCACATCTTATAAATGAAATGCCTGTTCTGTTTCCCTTTTGGTAACAAAGGATCTAATTGGCAGACTGAAATATGTAACAACAGTCCTGTAGCTTACCAGATATAAATGTGCATTCTACAGAATGTCAAAATGCTTCAAATATTCTTCCGCACAGCAAAGGTATGGAGCTGAAGATAGAGGCAGATGGAGAACTCCGGTGACTTAGATATGGAAATTTTGAAACAAAAGAGGAAGACCATTAGTATTTAATAATGTTTTCCAACTCACAGCTATTTAAAAAGTGTTGACATGCATGTTCCAAAGGACTTTTGGGAGCTGTGCTGGGAAGTGAATACCAAAACAAATTATGAACTTTGGTCTTGTCTCAGAACTCAAACATTTTGTGGTTAACTCATCACTATTTATGTTTTAATTCTCCTCCATCACCTTCCCTCCCCAAACCTGAATCACCTGATAAAATTTGCATTATTAAATTTATATTTTAGTACATCTCCCATCTGGAATCTCACTTAGCCAGGCTCCAGAAAAAGTCTCATAATTTTTTTTTTCTAAAATAGGACGCAAAATTAATTCCTAGATTTCCAGATCCATGGAATATATTTGCATTTTGGACTAGACGAAGTCTCAATAGTGCCATCAATTGGGAACTCTCTTTCACATAAAGCTAGGCAACATTTTTCAACTGAAGTTAAGCCATAGTGTCCAAAATCACCACATCCATCCATCTATCGCTGAAGGGCAAGAGGCCACACCTTCCAGTTAACACATTAAAGCATCCAGGCATGAATCAATTTGGTCTTTTACATTTGTTTCTCTGTAGGCTTATGCCTTTATTAGAGTGCATTGGAACACAGGATTTGCCATAGTGGATCAGACTACTGGGCCATCAACTCCAGCATTATGACTCTGGCAGTGGCCAGTCCTAGATTGATTCAGACAAAGCCAAAATTTGCATTATGAATCAGGCCAATTACACAATGCTCTAGGGAGGAATGAAGACAGACAGGCATAGAAAACATGCTAGTCTTCTACCCAAATCCCTGTCTTCCAATTCCATTGGGTGCTCAGATTCAGCTATAATTAGGCAACCTGAAGGCCAGTCATTTCTTCCAAGGGAAAACCTTCAGATGGGCCAGAAATCTTTGTGTGTTGCAATTTGTAGAATTTTTATCATCTGTGTGGCTGCAGGAGAGATCACCCCCTGCAGAAGATGCTACCTCCAATACCTATGTTTCTCCTGAACTCCACAAAGAAAGCTCATGCATCTCAGTACATCCATGGATGGCAAGGGCATTCATGCACATGCCCAATGTCTACCCATCATTCCCTTGCTTCCTCAGTCTCCATAACAACACATCTCTTTCGGAAGCCATTTCCAAAAGGCTCCATACATATGGCATTTCCCAAGTCCCACTTCAGAGTGCAGGGGGAGCACCCACCTAAGATAATGGATGTGAAAGTCAACCCCATTATACACGTGAAAATCCACACAGGATTGCTACCTTTTCCAGCATCACATTCCGTCAATCACCGAGACCCATTCCTCCCTACACAGTCCCAATATGGCAGTGCCCCCAATGTATGGAGAGGGTTTACATTCAGCCAGTTTGGGAAGAGTGGACAATGCTATATTAATTACTTACTTAAAATGTATTTATTCTGATTGGTTTAAAAATGTGCCCATCCATTGCTCTGAGCAAGGTAAAATACCTTTAAAAAACTACAAATCTTACGAGTGAAATCAGACATTGCTTTGTGCCCAGTCATCCCTTCAAAATGAACTAAAATCAATGCTGACATCTACCTTGGCTTTCTAAACCCTCTAACCTTTCTAATTCACACAATCCGAAAGCTTAGAACAACAGATGCCCACCATAACCACTTACATGTGTCAATTACTGGGCACAATGAGCATTTAATTTTTTTTTTTAAAAGAGTGGCGTTGGAAGCTAGATCAGTGACCTGAAGTCCCTAAGACACACACGGACTCTCAGTCATACCATCCCACCCTCTTTCACATTCTGTGTTCAGATAGCCCCTATTATTTTCCCCCTTTTTCCTACCTTCAAGAATATCTTCATTCTTTCTGCAAATTGCCTTTAAGAGTATCAGATCATTGCTATAAATCGTCATCTGACATTTTCATTCCAGTGTCTAGAACAAAGAGGTTTAGAGAAATTTTGAAAAGCCTCAACTAAACATCCACATTTTTGGATGCATATATGCACAACAACTGAGATTTTAAAAAATGACTAGTATTTGGGGGAAAAAATCTTAATTTCAGAAATCACTGTGCACTTGATCTCTGGAAATCATGCTCCTTCAAGGTATGCCAAGTTGGGCAACCAAAATGAATAGTCATGTTTTAAAATCTTGGCCTACCATTAAAAGATTCATCTAGCCCTCCAACTGATTCATCTCATCCACAACAGGGACAGACATTTGAGCTTCACTTTCAAAAGCTTAATAGAAACTTAACCAGTAGTTTTGTCATATTACTCAAACATCTTTTAAGCAATTTCACAGAAAGTTCACTGAAAATCAAATCAAAATTAATCAACAATTCATTGTTTTAAAAAAAGCCAAGAGATGTTGCCATTTTGGCAGGTAATGATACAGGAATGAAGTTAAGTTGGCTGAGTTGTGACAAATGGAAACTAAAGCTTGCCTGCACTCAGAATCAATATACATTTAAACATAGTGCCCTAACAGGCTCTAGTCCAGGGGAATATTTTCCTAAGATGGTGCAGTCACCTTGGGGGATGTCTGAAGAAAACATGATGCTATGCCAGGGCTTAGGAAAGAACAGTGTTTGAATGTGTTTGGTTCCAGCCATTCTAGCTGACCTAATCCGTTGTGAAAGCAGCACAGCAGCGGCCATGTTTAAGCTTTGTTTTAATGTCAGCTGATCAAAATAAATTGCATCCGACGAAGTGGGTATTCACCCACGAAAGTTCATGCTCCAAAACTTCTGTTAGTCTATAAGGTGCCACAGGACTTTTTGCTGCTTTTACAAAATAAATTGAAATTTGAAATTTCAGATTGAAAAAATAGGTCAAAAAATTTTGCAAAAAATAAATCCTATTTTTTTAACCAGCTACAAAGTTGGTATTTAAAATAAAT
This sequence comes from Mauremys mutica, assembly GCF_020497125.1. NCBI lineage: Eukaryota > Metazoa > Chordata > Testudines > Geoemydidae > Mauremys > Mauremys mutica. The sequence continues at coordinate 40,966,180 of NC_059078.1, forward strand.
AAAAGTAATGAAAAAAAAATCAATAAAGAAAGGGACTAAACTTCCATGAAACTTCTGACCCATTTTTTCAGCCTGGTCTGGATTTTAATAGACCTTTAAAATAAAGCGCCATTCTGAGTTCAAATGGGACCTAAACAAAAAGGGAACAAAAATTCTTGGGCTTCTTCTACTCCCCCATTAAATAAACCAAAGTAACAACTCAGTGGACAGTGAAGGTTGTGTTCAATGGCTTAACAACATGTGAACAAAACAGACACAAGATCAATGACTTAAAGTCCTGATTCTGCCATGCCACGTGGACCGTGTATAAAAACTAGGGCTGGTCAAAAAAATACCATCAAAACTTTTTTTTGGTGGGGAAAATTGAGTTTTTGACAAAATGAAAAATGCCATTGAAATTGTCTGCTTTCCTTGATTTTTGTTGTCATTATTATTTGTTGGAAGATTGAAAACCCAAAATTGATTTGGTTTTTGTTGTTTGTTTTTTACATGAAAAATTAAAATTCTTCAGTTTTCAATGACAAGTCAAAGTTTCTAGGGGAAAAAATTGACTGGTTCTAACAACTTCCCCGCCTCCCATTTATTCTTCCCCTTCCCCTTCCCCTGACCTCTGTCTCCATAGAGAGTTGGCTCCTCAGGGAACATTCTATCCCCTTTCAGGAATATGGGGAAATCCCCTAGTACATCATGTGTGCTGTCATAAAATAAGTAATAATAATAAATAATGACTATAACTAGCATCGGTCTCTCAGACTAGCTCACCCCACCAAAAACCCCATTTATCCATTTCAATTCATACCGCCTGAGGCCTCCCAATGGATGCAACACTTTATTTTCAGATAATTATGCCTTGCAGACAAAGGTAAAGGAAATATATATTTTCAACATATTGATTTAAGTAAGTTAAAATACTTTCTGGACTATTATGGAGATTGTAATATATACTGTGCTGATAAAATACTTCATTTTATACTGAGTGTATATTTCTAATGCAATGTTAAATCAAACTTGTTTAAAGTATTTTACCATGTTCACTGCATTTCAGTTTAACCTCCAGACTGCTGAGATTCAGAACATCTGAGGATCTTTGCACTTTACTTTGCAAATTCTAGCATGACAACAACTTACAGATTCATGCTATTTGACATTTTTCATGTTAGGTAGCTTGCTAAATATTAGACTGTCAAGGTTATAAAATACTTTGAAATCTGCTTTGCAGATCGTATATTGCATTAAAAGAACACTAGCAAAGCTCTTCACACCAACAAGTGAGCATGCTCCCCACATGCCAGAGGAAGGGCCATGCTCCTGTTGTGCACCAGCCAATAACAAACCCCCTAGGTCTGAATGCCCCTGAACAAGCCAAACTCAAGTCGGGATCAGCCACTTTTGAAATCAGCCCCCTTTCTTGATAATTGGCCAAATCAAATTCACAGATACGAAAACCTCTAATCACTGTGAGGATGGGGAGGGTTCTTTTGTGATATGGTCTGGATCTAGATCTGAGTTTTGCAGCTTGAACTTTTCTCTGATTATAATGAGCCCCCCACTTAAACCAGTTTTTCATCTTTGACTTCAGTTGAGTTAATCCTGTTTTATACTGGTGTAAGTAGCAGTACAATCAAAGGCTCTCAACAAGACATCTCATTATTTCTACATATGCATTTTAAAGAACTGATGGAAAGTCCAGGCTGCATCAGAAGTAATCCCCATGTTAATTTATGTAGTAAACATGTAAGTACCATGGCTAATTGCTGTAAGGGATGATTCATAGACCTGAGCAAAATGTTGGAAATGAAATCGGAAACCAATTCACACTTGCCTGGTTTCATTACAAACGCTAAACTCTGACAAGATTTGCTGAGGACTTCCTTTCAAGAGAATTGGTCTGATTAATAATTCTTTGTCAAAACCAGGTGAAACTCACTAGCTTACGCTTCAATTCTATGGATGTTTTCACACCCCCAAAAACATCAAAGTGAGACTCAGGGAGTTGAAAACAACTACAGAGCCGAACTCTCCAGTTCACCAGTGAGAAACAGAAAGTGTCTTGCCAGTGGGAAATCAGTGCCTTCATTCCCCACTTGGGCTGAATCTGAAATTCATTAGCATGTCTTCCAATGATCCACTCTGGGGTATATGACCAACCCTGCCCATTGCATGTAGCCAAAGCTGTGCAAACTCTTTACATTTGCCCAGCTCAGCTAAAAACTCTTCTAGCAAGCAGGTTGTGATGACACCAAACATCTAGATGGACCACAAACCAGCTGTCAGCACAGTCAGGGTGCTTGCTTCACTGCATAATGCTGGGCAAGTGGAAGCTGATCACTGACTTGTCAAAGTCACAGCCCTCAGTGGATATGTCTACACTGCAATTAGACACTCGTGGCTGGCCTGTGCCACCAACTTGGGCTTGTGGGGCTCAGGCTAAGAGATTGTTTAATTGCAGTGTAGACATTCAGGCTGCAGCCCAAGCTCTGGGATCCTCCCGCCTTGCAGGATCCTAGAACCTGGGCTGCAGCCTGAGACAAAGCATCTACACTGCAATTAAACAGCCCCTTAGCTCAAGACCTGTAGCCTGAGTCAGATGGCACAGGCCAGTCCTGGGTTTTTAATTGCAGTGTAGACATACCCATTGAGAACTGAAAAAAAAAATGATCAGCTCTCACTGCATCTCAAAAATCATTGGGCAAGATGTTCAAAGCCATTTCAATAAATGGTAATTGAGCATCTAAAACCCTCAAGGCAGCTTTGAAAATCCCACTCAATGTTACTAATATTAGGCCTAGTAAGTCACTAACTTGCTCATTATACATTTTCATAAATATTATCATTAGCTGGCCCTGATTTCAGCAGTCCTACAGAATGCAGGGCCTCATGCAGCAAATGTGCACAGCTGTGCACAGACCACCACAACCCAAGCATAGGCAAAGCAAAGATGGAACACAAAACTGAAGCCAGAGTAATAAGGGATATGGTGTAGATCTTCTACCACGTTAGGCCAAAAACCTCCTCATGGGGCCACTTGAGTCCCTTGAAGAGGTTCAAAGCAGGTTTTGTTTGTTTGTTAAAATAATTGTCAACAATTCTTATTCACAAATGAGTAACCTTTATCAATGAATGTTTAGAGGTAGTCTACCCTTCTCTAGGTTGTGGTGTATTGAAAATTCATGTTAAAATTTTAAGCTAACACAAAGTTTTTGGGAGTTTTTCTGGTCCTATTTGCAGGCTAAAGTCTCTGTAGGAAAGGTACAAGTTGGGTCTGGCTAGCAGCAGTCAGTAGGCAAAGATCCAGCCTTGAGCAAGTTAGGGTGAGTTGTGCCTCTCTGCCTTAGAGAGCAGTTTGCTTTCTCTCACTCCGTTTTTTGGTTCTTGTGTACTAAGGTTCTGGATTTTAAAAATAATGCTGCTTTACATTGCAACTTTCCAGAAACAATATTTTATGCTTTTTATCGAATTTCTCTGTTTCTATGCTGTGAATATAACATAGGGAGGGCATTTAAGGCAGTTTTTCTCCCCACTACACCATCAGCAAAAATTGCCATTGGTAGGGTGACCAAGTTTTGAAATGCCTAGTCACTCAATGCACGTAAACTCACAACAATATGGGGGCTACTCTAAGCTACACTTATTAGTTGTGTCCAAACTGTGCACAGAAAGAGCCTAGGATTGGCATAGTGGTTAGCCTTTCAAACCATGCCCCCTTCCTGTGTTACAGAGAAGACGTGCAGCGCACATGTCCCTTCCATGAATGCCACCTCTGCGGGATTAGACTAGGTAATGTTTTTGACCAAAGTTCTCCAGCAGCGTGATACAAAGCAGCTGAAAAGAATCCCGAGGATTTGGTCCACAACTTTTACACAAACCCCTGGGAAGTGAAGGCCCCAAGTTTCTCACAGCTCCAGCACTTGCTGACACTCGTTGCATCATACCAAGGCAAGTCATTTGCCATGTTAAAAGTATGGCATAAAACGGTATATGTCCACAGAGTCATTCCATTTTACTAATTGTGCTGTTTGCTTTGCCTTCATTTTATTTTGAAAAGCCAAGGAAGAAATCTCTTCTGTCCCCAGCGCTTTTGTTGTTTCAAGACAATGGAAGTTTGGGGCTGACATGAGAAAGATTTCCCTGGTACAAGCACCTTGTGCTGTTTACTGTCTACATATGGAGATTTAAGGGCAAATACTGCTTTCCTTGCTTCTGTGGCTCTGTAGCTACTCTTCAATAAAGGAGGAAAACCTAGCTGCCATCTCTCACTCATAGGCCAGTGGGGGTGGGAAGGAACAACCCTCCCTCACTTTGACTTAATTTTAAAGCAGTTTTAAAGATGCTCTCTCTTTTGAAGAAGGATTTTGCTCTGTGATTGGATGTTTAAAATTCCATACCCCTTATACTTTTTTTTTTTTTAAATCAGTTCCCCCCATTCAAGATGTCCCAGGCTGATGTTCCTGGAAAAGTCCATTTATCTAGAAATTTTTTATTTGCAGCAATTATATGTTAAATGTAGTTGTTCCTTAGCAGCTGCAAAAACTGGTCATATCCTTCTTGTTTTCCTTTAAAATTGTCTGCTAGAATACTAAGAGCTAGAACGGAATGCTGGTAACTGTAGTAGAAATGACTAGCCACATGGTGGTATTTAACTATGTTCTTGTGATAGGCCTTTTTATACTGAAATCTTTTTCTCCCCTTCTACACATGAATGCTTGCTTTATTATGGAAAATGGGTTTCTCAGCAGGAAAACAATGGCAACAAAATGGGCCTCTGGCTCAGCAACCTAATGTTGTGAGAGCCAAGTATCTGGTTAGAATAGGATTGGATATTCCCTAAAATAAGTTCATTAACTGTTTGACCTTTCCTACTCGCTAGGAAGATAGAAGTATCAATGCAAATTGAACAAAAATGCTGGACCACCTAAGGTGTTGCTACATCAGCTTCTCAGTGGAAATTGGTTACAAAAATAGAAACCAATATACTGTTGCATAACTGGCGGAGCTGTAAAATGCAAGCAATGAAACTGACCAAAAGTCATTAACATTCCCAAACACTCTACTGGTAGGTACATCATTGTTCAAACGGGCTTTGTCTGCTGAGTTACAGTACAGACAGTATCCTTTGCTCAAACATGGATAATCCTGCTGTATAACCAAGTTGACAGGTTGCTTCTGTGTTTACCATATTTTACAAGTCACTAAATGTTACTGGAAAAACAGTAATTATTCTGCTTGTGCTCAGAAGTTTTAAAAAAGCAACAATATACCTATGGAGTCATTAACCAGAGTGTAAGAGCCCCAGGCTTCTACCACTTGATGCTCAAAACTTCATGTTCCAGCCCTGTTTCATACCTAATACAAGTTTTACAATATAAAGAAAGATAAGTGGAAATATTTTTTTTACCCATATTGCATGTTTGGTTTGTTTTCTGGGGGCTTTTCATAGCTCCTTGTCCCACACTGGAAAAAACAAGTACCTATGGGGCCTTGTTTTGTGCAGGCTCTGTCCCTCCTTTGCATGTATATTGTCTCTTTCCATGGTACAGCTAATTTCAGCTCCAGTCCTGCAAGGACCAATATATGTGCTTAGTTTTAAGCATGTGATTAGACCCATTGACTTCAAAATGACTTAAAAATCATTTTAAAAAAGTCCAACTGATACAATACAGTCACCATAGATGTTACCTATTCTGAATATAAGAAAAGACAAACAGAAAACCCTATTGTAATCTCTGATCCATTATGCAGTGATTAATAGCAAATGAGAATTTTTAATGGCAACCACTATACATTTCTATATTCTCCTCATGTCTGGGAAGAGAGATCAGATTCATTACATATATATATGCATGCAAATAAAATGTTATGCATCACTTTACTTTTCAAAGAATGTCACCACATTTGTGAATGGGAAAAAAAATCAAAACGACTTTATTTTGGCATAATCAGATCCAAAATTACATGGTTGACCATATGCCAGAGACAGTTCAATTGAAATAGACAAATATAGTATCCATCTTTTAAAAAGGAAAAAGGGTGAACCTGGGAAACTACAGACCAGTCAGCCTCACCTCAGTTCCTGAAAAAATCATGGAGCAGGTCCTCAAGGAAACTATTTTGAGGGAAGCTCGACAGGTAGTAATCAACGCCTCGATGTCTAGTTGGCAGCCGGTATCAAGCAGAGTACCGCAGGGGTCGGTTCTGAGGCCTGTTTTGTTCAACATCTTTATTAATGATCTGTATGAAGGGATGGATTGCACCCTCAGCAGGTTTGCAGATGACACTAAGCTGAGGGGAGAGGCAGATACACTGGAGGGTAGGGATAGTGTCCAGAGTGACCTAGACAAATTGGAGATTGGGCCAAAAGAAATCTGAGAAGGTTCAACAAGGACAAATGCAGAGTCCTGCACTTAGGAAGAAAGAATCCCATGCACCGCTACAGGCTGGGGACCAACTGGCTAAGCAGCAGTTCTGCAGAAAAGGGTCTGGGGATTACAGTGGATGAGAAGCTGTATATGAGTCAGCAGCGTGCCCTTGTTGCCAAGAAAACTAATGGCATATTGGGCTGCATTAATAGGAGCATTGCCAGCAGATCGAGGAAAGTGATTATTCCCCTTTATTTGGAACTGGTGAGGCCACACCTGGAGTATTGCATCCAGTTTTGGGCCCCCCACTGCAGAAAGGATGTGGACAAATTGGAGAGAATCCAGCGGAGAGCAAAAAAAATGATCAGGGGGCTGGGGCACATGACTTACGAGGAGAGGCTGAGGGAACTGGGCTTGTTTAGTCTGCAGAAGAGAAGAGTAAGGGGAGATTTGATAGCAGCCTTCAACTACTTGAATGGGGGGGGTTCCAAAGAGGATGGAGCTCAGCTGTTCTCAGTGGTGGCAGATGACAGAATAAGGAGCAAAGGTCTCAAGTTGCCATGTGGGAGGCCTAGGTTGGATATTAGGAAACACTATTTCACTAGGAGGGTGGTGAAGCACTGGAATGGGTTACCGAGGGAGGTGGTGGAATCTCCATCCTAAGAGGTTTTTAAGGCCTGTCTTAACATAGCGCTGGCTGAGATAATCTACTAGGTGTTGGTCCTGCTTTGAGCAGAGGGTTGGACTAGATGGCCGCCTGAGGTCTCTTCAAACCCTAATCTTCTATGATTCTATAAGCAGGAAATTTGTAATATACAACTTGTCTTTGAGGGAAGGCTGAATTATTAGTCTGATGGGGATTACCTGGTCTGTATGTGGCAAGTAAATTGTGCATATGTGTTCGCCACTGAAAATACAGCACTTTTCAACAGTGAATAATTATTTTTAATTCCAAATGCAATATAGAGATGGGCCCACTCCAGAACCCAAGACACTCAAACAGTGGGAGAAAGTTTGGATATAGACTTGGCAATTTGACCCAACTCTAACCAGCAGTGAAGGGACCTAAGGGCTGAATTCTACTTTCGTAGAAAATTTGTTTTGCACTCGTGGTGTAGAGCAAGGGTGCTGGAACTAGGGGGTTGGGGGTGCAGCAGCACTCCCTGGCTTGAAGTGGTTTCTATCATATACAGGATTTACAGTATGGTTCAATGACTTTCAGCACTCCTAGTATAAAATTTATTCCAATGCCACTAGTATAGAGGGGCCTCCAGCAAGCAGAACCAGACTTCAGTAATAGCTGCAACATAAGAGGATTTCCTTGGATGGTGTAGCGCCAACTGGATGGCTTCATGCCACCCCACCCCATCACAGTTCCCCAAAGAAATGACTCAGGAAAGTGGGGTGATGGAACCAGGGCATGGTTGTACCCTGGCTATTCTGAGTTGCCCCTAGGGGACTTTTGCAACAGAGGGTAACCAGTTACTTTAATGCCATGTACTGCACAAAGTATACAACATGCAAAAGTGGCTTAAAACTAATCTTAAATGCTCAGATCCTGCACCACACAGAGCTTGACTAGAACACAGATTCTCCCACATGATTTTTGAGGAGCAGAAGAGTATGTTGAAGCATATCAGTGTAGGGATATGGAAACAAGGCGGACAGTTTCAAGTCAAATATTGTTCTCATCCTTTTTGAAGGATAGGCACAATGAGCTAAAGAAACCCAGCCAGTACCAGTTGTACGAACAACCCACCAGTCAGTTTTTCCACCTAAACATTCCAATACACACCTTGAGAGTTGAAAATTCTTATCATTGCCACTGTAACTCTCCCACTTACTTTCCTCCCTCCTCCCCCACAGTCTTACTATGTTACTGAAAATAAATATGTAGCATTTTTAGTCTCTGGCCTGCTATTTACCCTATAAATTACTCATGAGATTTTACCAGGAAGAATTCAATGGAATCTTTTTTGCTTCTGTCTGTTCACGCATCCAACCATGCACCCTTATCAAGCGAACAACGTTAATGATTTCTCATTAAAGATACCCCAGAGAATGTAATTGTCTAGTGTATTCACCAGGCTGATCAGGAAAAATAAATGCTTTTCAAAGGTTCTGTAAAATATATTTTGGCTCTGTCTGTCACCAAACATTCATCCTTGGGTAATTATTAGCCAGCTAAATAGAAGGGAGTGTTCTGATATATATCCTTGACACATTTTTTGTTTGTATTTTATTGGAGCATAAATCTTTTTCGGAACATTTAATACTATTCACAAAAGTAAGGTTTTTATGAGCTCAGATATCAAGAGGGTAGAAATCTGACTTTATTTTTTTTTTAAATCTGACAATTTTCTTGTTAACAGGTAAATTAGGTGGATCTATTTTATCCTTAGACAGAAAACCTCTTTCACAGTCAGAAGGAAAAATAGTCAGAACAGATTTAGTCTTTAACCAGAAAATTGCTAGGTCAAAAATAGCAAAAGTAACGCTCAATGAACTGTATGAAAAGCATCATTCTGAAATATCACTCTTCCTTGTAATGTTTGTTTGAAGGGCAGGGCTTTTACAGTTTGCATTTGTTATTTTTAGTTATGTTTTATTTGCATTTGATTTAACCCTCTCCCTTAAAGGAGACAGTATTTACAGTAACCACAGGAATCACTGGATAACAACCCTTGGCACATGACAGGTATTTGAACATTTTGTTTCTCTGTTAGGTGACGGGGGTTTCTTTTTTAATTCGTTTCTCTTATCAGCCTTCTGCGACACTTACCTCAGCCTTCCCACACAACTCTTAGCCCCATAATTCCCTCCTACCTCACTTATTCCCTCCTACCCTTGCCCCCACCCTCTATAGGTCCACTCACTCAGCCCCCTCCCCCAATCCCCTGGCACATCATGAAGTAGAACTGTGGGAGCCAAGAGGCAGTGAGTGCACAAGTTGGGGGCAGGGAGCAAGCTTGTTGCTATGGGGATATGGAAAAGATGCCAAGGGGCATGAGGAAGAGGAAAAATGGATATATGGGTTGGGGTAGGTGGAGCCTAGCAGCTTGGCACTGAGGCCCTGGTGCCAGTGTGGCTTTCGGGCACAACCTGGCAGCAGAGCCTTGGGGAGCCAAGTGGCTCTGAGCTTGGGCCCTTGTTCCTAAACCAAGGCCAACAGCACAACAGAAAAATCATGTCAGCCAATTGGGGAGGAGGTAGAAACCTTGTGTCATACTCTCATGATGACTCCTGCCTGCAGCGAGTGACTCCTGGGACAGCCCCCCCTTTAACAAAGTGAGGGTCACTGCTCTGTGCAAAGGGCTGAGGAAGAGCAAAGGAATGAGGGATTTACAGGGCTCTGAAAAAACCTCATAGACAGCTAAGCCCCACAGACTAAGCCCCTGGCCTTTACAGTCCTGGGAGAAGCGGCAAGGGTTAGAAAGGAGCACTCCTGCTGCTATCATCAGAACAGGTTTGTGTATACATCAACCACCAAATATTAAAGCCAATATTATGGTTGAGAGTTAGTGTATAATCAAATTATTTATTTGGATCTTTTATAAAAGAGTTAACTTCCTTCTTCCACCAAAATCAGGGGAATGGAGGGATTTTGTTCTACAGTGCATATTGTGGGACAGGTTCAGTGCTAATGTTCTGTATCGAACAGGACTTGGGCAATGTTTCCTATCCAAATCCACACTTAGGCTGTGATAATCTCGTGTTGTTGTGTACTAGGTGGATGCATATTTTGATAACTTGATCAGGTTTATATGCATGCTTGTCCCCAGGCCCTCACGGCAGTGAGTTCTAGTCTCCATAGGGCTTTATGACGAGTGATTATTTCTCTATCACAAAAAATCCTTTGATCTAGCTGAAATTGAATTCCAGGGGTGTATTCTTCCACATGCATCACAGTCAGGTTATTTGTGTTCACAGCTGAGTTATGTTATGTTATTTGTTTACTTTGGTAATAGTCTTTCTGTTTTGCCAAAATTTGCTTTTGTACAGCATGATGCCATGCACAGTAAGGTTATTCTTTTAAACTTTTGAAAATACAGCAATGTGTGGACCAAGTATTTTCTATTTTTTAAAAAAGGAAAGAAATTAGAATTTATTAAAATATGTTTTTAAAAACAAAACTGGATACAATAAGTGATTGATTAGGACTAACATCAAAACAAGTTACTCAAATAAGGACATATCTGAGGTATATTAAACCAGTTACAGCTTATATATCTGGGATGATGAATAGTTTATAAAGGTAGTGACTCTTAGCATGTCTAATAGAATAATATTTATATCTATGACAAAGCTGTTACACTTCAGGGGAGACTTAAATTAATTTATTTATAATTTAACATCACTATGTAATTATATCTAAAACTGTGTTGCTGGCATAACAGGTGAAAATGTTAGCATAGGCCTCATATTTTCCATTTGAGATTTTATGACACTAGTTTTCCTTGTAGACTTCAAATAAAATAACAGTGCTTCATTAGGAGATACAACTTTGACATTGTCAGAGTTGATATGGGGATCTGGAAAGGGGAAGTCCTTTTTCCCCCCTCCCTTTTTAAGATTGGGGCAAAGAAGAAAAGCATGAAGGGACAAGACTAATAGCTACAACAGACAACAAGACCACAGACAGGAAGATATAGAGCACATGGGGTGAGATTGTCAGAAGCATTCAGTGTTGGCCTAACTCTATTCCCATAGAAAGTCAATGGGAGTTTGACCATAAATTTCAGTGGGCACAGATTTAGGCCAAGACTGGTTGCATTTGAAAATCTCACCCAGGATGCTCAACTGTGGTATTAGCAGAAAGCTCTGGTGGGGGATGTAATGAACTCGAATACAGAGAGGCCACTGGGAAAGAAGGAAATTAGTGTACCAGGAATTACAGATCAGCAGACTGATTCAACACATCTGGGTGACTGAGAGAAATGCTAACCCCTCCTTATATATTCTGTCTTCGACCTGGGCATGTGGCTTTAAGATATTCCAGTGATAGAAGATTTTACCTGTAGCTTCTAGTTTGACCCCGGAAACTCTTGACTTGGATCTGGGCCTGAATGAAAAAAACTCTTTTGTTCCCCCAGTTTTAGAGGTCTTGACAAAAAAAGAAAGGAAAAACACTTACATGTTCTGAACACAAGAAACTTGCTCCTTTCTGGTTTGTACTATTTAGCTACAGATACTATTGATACCTTCACAGAGTTTCACGGATACAAAAACCTAGGACATTCCTCAAAAGTGCTCCCTCTGCTGGGATGGCTCCAGTGAAAGAAAAGAGGTCTATTGCTCATCTTGGGTACTTTACCATCAGCACCAGCAAACCAGAAATATGAGCTAGAGCTTAGCAGCATGCTTTGGGCTATGACATGGGAACTACAACAGAATACCAGTGGCTTCCAAACCTGTGCAAGCTAACCATTTGTTCAGAGAAAAAAAAATTGTTGCCAGTTTTGCTAACACATTTGAAATTTTGCTCACTTTTTCATGTGTTCACACATTTTGCCAAAATTGTTTGTTCATTTTGCTGTCATTTTCTTGGAAAGTTTCACGCATTGCAAGACAAGAATAGGTTTTGCTAGCAGGAAAAGCTTTATCCTTAAAGCAAGTAACGAGGACACAACAGGACTTTTTTTTAGCATTTCTACAGTAGCACCCTTCAAACATCACAAAATCGCTATCATGCTATATGTTATTGTGCCACTCTATGTGCTATGCGCCAAAGATCTAGAAAAAAAGTGCTTTGTTTGTTTTTAAAACACAAAATGGCATCTACTCCAACTCCTGGCAGCATGGGTTGCTATGCCGCTGCTCTTCCTTCACCACACCCGCAGTGTATGCTGCATCCTCTTCCTGTTCTCAGTGCACCTAGGAACTGGAAGCACAGCTCTTAGTTATCTGAGCTAGGAAGTACCCTTCCTGGGAGCAGGCATTGCGGCTGCACTAGAAAGCAGAATCAGAAGGATATGTGTGTGTGCACGCTGCAGAGCCAGATGGGGTATATGTGAGCTTGCAGTATAGGAACAAACAGGTGTGTATGTGGGTTGCAAGTAGCAGTGTAGTCAAGGGTAAACACCACTAAACTGAATTTACCCACATCTCATTTGGGGAATATGCAGTTTAGTTAAAATTAGTTTACCCACTTCTTTTTTCTCACTATATCACTGGTTGTAAGGGGAGAAGGAGTAGGGTTACATGATTAAGGAGAAAGTCCCTGTTTTGGGGACAGAAGGAAATATTTTTGAGGCTGGTTGCTTTAAAGACTGAAAACCTTGTCTCTCTCCAAAGTAACTGAGAGGTTTGGGATGCTGAATTAGTGGGTGAGGACAGGTTCATACATTCTAAGGCCAGAAGGGACCACTGTGATCGTCTAGTCTGACCTGTACAGCACACACTGAAAATTCCCTCCAAATAACTCCTAGAGCAGATCTTTTAGAAACACCATTCAATCTTGATCAAAATATTGTCAGTGATGGAGAGTCCACCATGACCCTTGATAAACTGTTCCAATAGGTAATTACTCTGCTAAAAATTATGCCTTATTTTCAGTTTGAATTTGTTAAGCTTCAACTTCCAGCCACTGGATTGTGTTATACCTTTCTCTGCTAGATTGAAGAGCCCATTATTAAATATTTGTTCCCCATGAAGTTACTTACAGACTATCATCAAGTTACCTCTTAACCTTCTCTTTGTTAAGTTGATTGAGCTCCTTGAGTCTATCACTATAAGGCACATTTTCTAATCCTTTAATCATTCTTGTGGCCCTCCTTTTAACCCTCTTCAATTTAGCAACATCTTTCTTGAATTGTGAATACCAGAACTGGACACAGTATTCCAGCAGCAGATGCATAAGTGCCAAATACAGCGGTAAAATAACCTCTCTATTCCTACACAAGAGATCCCTCTTCATGCATCCCAGGATCATATTAGGTCTTTTGGCCAGAGCATCACACTGGGAGCTCATATTCAGCTGATCATCCATCTCCCTCTCCAAATCTTTTTCAGCATCATTGATTCCCAGGATAGAGGCCACCACTATGTATAGCCACATTATTCGTTCCCAGATGCATACATTCAGCCATTGTCACAGGGTGCTCTCTGCACTACTCATTGTGCCGTGCTGCCTGTCCCATTGTGGTAGTGTCTCACTCACAATATCCACACAGTCAGTTTCCTTTCACCAGGTGTATCTTTAATCTTTAGATGCCAGCAGCGTCGAACATAGGGTATAGGCATGTGGCAGGAGGAGCCTTTCACCCAACTTCCTCTACCACTCCAGCTGACTCTCTGAGCTCCCTGTTTAATTCTTGTTCCTGACAAATATATATCTTCCCTTATTGAGCTAATTACCTCATTAGCCCAATCACTGTCCCCAAGGTCAACAATCTCACCCTAACAGGATAATTGCCTCCAATTAAACCTGTAATCTTCAGTTATGCAATTAGCTAAGTGACCAGGATGCTGCAGCTAGCATTGTGTAACAGCCATATTAAACCGCACACTATTTCCTCGCACCCACTTCACGAAGCGACCTAGATCGCTCTGAATCAGTGACCCATGCTCTTCTTTATTTATCACTCCCCCAGTTTTTGGGTCATCTGCAAACTATCAGGGATGATCTTATGTTTTCTTCCAGGTTATTGATAAATATGTTAAACAGCAGATTGCATAGAACTGATCCCTGCAGGACCCCATTAAAAACAGTCCTGTTTGATGACAATTCTCCATTTACAATTACATTTTGAGACCTATCAGTTAAACAGATTTTAATCCATTTAATGTGTGCCACATTAATTATATATCATTCTAATTTTTTAATAAAAATGTCATGGCATACCAAGCCAAATGCCTTACAGAAGTTTAAGTATGCAGTGTCAACACTATTACCACCTTTATCAACCAAACTTGTAATCTTATTAGATACATATAAAATGTTTCCCAATTATCATTCAGATTTTTCTGATTAAGTTCTTCCTCCCAGTTGATTTGACTCATAATTGTTATTTTTTATATAATATAATATAATATAAAATATAATATAATATAATAATTATAATAAAGTTAATTTGACAGGATCTGTTTTCCATAAACCCATGTTGATTTGCATTATTTACATTAACCTCCTTTAGTTCTTTATTAATTGAGTCCCTTATCAGCCGCTACCTTATCTTCCTCGGAATCAATGTCAGGCTGACAGGAGTATAATTACCCAGTCCTCCTATTTACCATTTTAAAAATTTGCACAACATTAGCTTTTTTTCCAGTCTTCTGGAACTTCCCCAGTTCTCCAAGACTTATTGAAAATCAACATTAATTGTCCAGTGAGCTCCTCAGCCAGATCCTTTTAAAATTCTTGGATACTAGTTATCTAGATCTGCTGATTTTAAAATGTCTGACTTTAATAGCTTTTGTTTAACATCCTCCAGTGACTAGTGGAATGCAAAGAGTTTTATCACCATATTATGAGACTATAACATCTGTTTTCCCCCACATACAGAACAGAAGTATTTATTGAACCCTTTTGCCTTGTCTGCATTTATTATTGCTAATTCTACCTTTCCCATCTAATAAGGGACCAATGTCATTGGCAGCCTTCTTTTTGTTCCTAACATATTCTAAAAACTTCCTTCTTATAGTCCTTAACTCTGTTGGACATATAGTTCTCCTTGTGTACCTTGGCTTCCTTTATCAATTTTCTACAATTCTTAACTTCTGTTTTATATTTATTACTATCAACTTCCATTTGTTATGTTTTGATTATTAATAATCATCATTATTAACAACTGCCTTCACTTCCCCTCTGAAGCAGGCTGGTTAAAAAAAACAAACAAAAAAACCAGCTCAGCCTTCATGTTCATTTGTGGGATTGTGGCTTTTGGGGGCATCTAGTAAAGTGTTCTTAAATGATTCCCAATTACATTCACATTTTTCTGATTAAATTCTTCCTCCCAGCTGATTCAGCTCATAAAATTGTTTTCCGCCTTTTTTTTTTAAGTGGCCCTATTAAAGCACCCTGTATATATATTACTGGACTGGATTTTATTCTGCTTGCACATTATAAGGGTGATCAAGTCATGATCACTCACACTTAAGCTACCATTAACTTTTAGTTCTGTGATCAGTTCCTCTTAATCCGTTAGGATAAGGTCTAATAGAGCATTCCCCCCTGTTGGCTGCAGCATTTTTTTAATTAGGAAAGTGTCATATGTAATGTTCAGAAATTGCAGTTACGTTTTAGTACTGGCAGCATGGGACCTCCAGCATTCACTCAAATTGAAGTCCCCCATGATCACACAGTTTCCCCCCCTCACTGCATATTATAGACAGGTGTGTAAGGAATTGGTCATCCTGTTCCCTAATGTGATTTGGTGGTCAGTAGCAGGCATCAACTAGTACTCTGTGTTGTACTTTATCTGTTACAACATTGATCCAGAAGCATTCCAGATCATTTTCTTCTGAGTTATCAGTCATTTGGAAACAGGTAATACTATTTTTGAGAAAGTGCTACTCCCCCTCCCCTTTTGCCCACTCGATACTTCCTAAATAGGTTAAAACCATTGATTTTAAATCCCAATTGTGCGACTAATCCCACCAGGTTTCAATAACAGCAACTAGATCAAATTTTCATTTATGAGCAATTCTAATTCCTTTTGTTTTTTACCCAGGATACCATTAATATACAGAAGCAGCAAAGAATCCTGTGGCACCTTATAGACTAACAGATGTTTTTGCAGCATGAGCTTTCGTGGGTGAATACCCACTTCTTCGGATGCAAGAAGTGCATTAATATACAGGCAGTTCAAGAATTTCTTCTCTTTATGTCCTTTTGTTGCTGGATTAATTTTGTTCTCAGCATCTTGATTTTGGGCTGAGTGCTCATATCTTCCCTCTTTTTACCATCCTCTTTTGCTATTAGCGTTTAACATCCTCCTAACTACTCTAGCCAGCCTGTCCCCAAGGAGATTGGTCCCCCTTCTACTGAGGTGGACACCATCCAAACTATACAGCCCTCCTTTCCCCATGGAAGATGGATCAATGCTCCATAAAACCAAAGACCTCTGCCCTTCGCCACTTACCTAACCAGCAATTCACTTCCAGAATCTTCTGCCTTCTATCTTCCTTTGCTCATGGGACAGGAAGGATCTTAGAGAAGGTTGCTTGGACATTCTTCTTCAGCATGCTGCCAAGTTCCTTGAAGTCATCTACTATCTGCGAGATAGCCCATGACAGTTTCATTAGTGCTGATATGAACCATCACCAATGGATCCTTGCCCATTGTTTTCAGAAGCCTATCCAGTCTTAGAATGACAGCCCATGTCTTGGCTCTAGGAAGGAAAAACATTGTCCTGTTATCAGCCCGTCCCCTGCAGAATGTTCTTTCTCTTCTTCTAAGTGTTGAATCTCCAACAAGGATTGTGTGTCTTCCTTGAATGGCTGGAGAACTCTTTCTCAGTAAGCTTGATTTTCTTACAGATTGGGCCAAGCTGCCATCCACACACATCCCATATATGTCTCCATTCCCTTGGATTTGCTGGATCTTGAGAGGTATCTTATGGATTTTGCATGGTGAGGACCTGGATTCCATTTGAAACTACTAGCTGTATGGAATTCCTCCTGCTTGTCTTCTCTCTGGTGGCTACAGTCTTCCTATTTTCATATGTCTTTAGTTTTGTAGAATGCCATCATGACCTCTTGCCACTGTTTGGTGGTTACGAACTGCCAGTCCTCCTTTCTGACTCCCTCTCTCACCAATTCCTTTGTGGCAAGCTCTATTCTTCCCTGACCCTGGGGTACTGGTGTTTGCCAAATCAGGTTGTCCAGAAACTCCTCAGTTTCCCTGATTCTTAGTAACATCTCAGTTTGCCCCTCTAATCCAAGAATAATCTCCTCCAGCATAGCCACCACCTTGCACCTCGTGCACATGAAATCCCTTCTGTCTTCAAGCAGGAAAGAGAATATAGCACATCCATTACAGTCAGGGCCAGTGCAACCACTAGGCAAACTAGGCAGCCGCCTAGGGCGCCAACATTTGAGGGCGCCAAAAAGCAGTACCCAAAATGTCTGGGATGCTCACCCGGTGCCAGCTAAACCTGTAACCCTCTTCCCGCTGTGAGAGGGGGCACTGCAGCTTTGATTTTTTTGCTGTGAGAGGGGGCGCTGCAGCTTTGATTAGCTCCGGCTGGCCGGGAAGTGATGTCATTCCTTCTCCGGCCGCTGGGGGCACTGCGCTGCTCCCTGTTGCTCAGCCCCACCCCACCCCGACTCCCCTGAGCTCTGCAACAGGGCCGGGACTGCACTCACTGGCGGGGGGAAGTGCAGAGACCCGGCCCCAGCTGCGCCGCCGGGGAGTGCTGGGGAGTGGTTCCCCCTGCCCTCCAAGCCAGCCCCGCCCCCCCGAGGAGGCCTGGGGCCCCCTTCTCCTGCGCCCCCACAGAGGCCTGGGGCACCACCATCCCCCATGGGGGGGGGCTGCATAGGGCCCCAGAATATCTAGGGACGGCCCTGGTACCCGCCACCCTGCCTACAGCCAGCCCCTGCTGCACTCCTTGCCCTGCCTCCATCCAGCCCCACACCCCTTGTCTCCAGCCAGCCCTACACCTGCTGCCCTGCCTGCAGCCAGCCCCACACCCCCTGTCTCCAGCCAACCCCTGCCGCATCCCCGCCTGAAGCCAGCCAGCCCCACACTCCCGTCTCAAGCCAGCCCCTGCCACACCCCCTGCCCTGTCTGCAGCCAGCTCCACACCCCGTCTCCAGCCAACCCCTGCCGCACCCCCCTGCCCGAAGCCAGCCAGCCCCACACTCTCGTCTCAAGCCAGCCCCTGCCGCACCCCCTGCCCAAAGCCAGCCCCACACTCCCTGCCCTGTCTGCAGCCAGCCCCACACCCCATCTCCAGCCACTCCCTGCTGCACCCCCTGCCCTAAGCCAGCCTGCCCCATACCCCGTCTCCAGCCAATCCTTGCCACACCCCCTGCCCTGCCTTCAGCCAGCCCCTGCCGCACCCCCGTGCCCGAAGCCAGCCAGCCCCGCACCCTGTCAAGTTATTCATTTATTTTCATTAAATATGTAGACTAAATAATTAAATTAATACATTTGCAAGCTGAATCTTTATTAATTCTAATGAACAATGCCACATTATGCAGTATTCATTTTTGAAAGTTTATAATAAGCAATGCTCTGGGGGGGGATGGGTGTTGGCGGGTGGCGCAGGGTGGAAGTTTTGCCTAGGGTGCAAAATATCCTTGCACCAGCCCTGATTGCAGATCACTATCACAGTGTCATTGCTGGCCATCTTGAAATCACACATAGTACTGACCCTGAAAGGAAAGCCTCTCTCACTCCTGTTCCAAACTTCCTCTGACACTTCTCTGATAGCTGCCTCTGTTCTTGGCTCTCAAGTTCACCTAGCAAGAAGCTTTTTATACCTAGTCTTCCCTGCTTAACTCAGCTGCACTCCTCACCACCAGGGAGCAATTAACCAATCAGAGACTTCAAACAACTGAGCTGGTCAAAGTTCCAAGGTCTGGAGCCTCGCAGCCTTTATCAAGGCACTGATCAAAGGCCCAAGGGCTTACTGCAGGGATAGGCAACCTATGGCATGCATGCCCAATGTGGCCCACCAGCTGATTTTCAGTGGCACTCACAGTGCCCGGGTCCTGGCCACTGGTCCGGATAGTTCTGCATTTTAATTTAATTTTAAATGAAGTCCTGTCACCTCCAACCACAGGTCTGAAGCTGAAGCTTCTCCCCCTGAAACTCCCATTAGCTGCCTCTGTTCTTGAATCTCAAATTCACCTAGCAAGAGGCTTTTTATACCAAATCTTCCCTGCTTAGCTCAGCTCCACCCCTCGCCGCCAGGGAGTGATTAACTACAGATGAAGTGATCAACAACGTAAGGTAAATTGCACAGGCATGATGAAGTCAAGCTATGGCCTGGATGACACCATCACACCTTTGTGATCTCATAAGTCTACAGGAGGATTTTGAGAAGGGGCAGCGAGGGGAGTTTTCTGGGTACCCACCAAATTTAGCTGACTCACCTTATATACAAACTCTGTGTGCGTGTGTACGTGCACATGATATGAGCACAAGCCCAGGAGGACTTCTTTGGCTCACCTTCAGCAGAAAGGCCAGTGGAGGCCAGTGGCTCATGCTGGGGTAACAGGCACAGTTGTCAGCACTTTAAAAAGCTTTACAAGAAACAATTTTACCACAAGATTCCTTTCTACTAGTGGGTGTTGGGTGCATTCTGGTGAATTTTTAACACTTAGATAGGACTATACAAACATTAACTAACTAATGTTTAGCTGCCTTGCATGGGTGTTGTAATTATTATCCCCCTTTGACAGATGGGGAAACGAAGACAGAAAGGTTAAATGACATGGCAGGGGCACTGCCTGCTGTGTCTAGTTGCTAAACTATTTTAGAATCTAAAAGCTAACTGTAAGCAGAATAAAGGACATGCTCTTATTCTAATAATAATACACTGTTCTTAACTCAAAAGGATTCCGCCTTTCCTTGATGGTCATCACTAGTGACAGCAGATGAATTCCAGTGATCATTCTGAGAAAGCCCATGCATCACAGTTAGCAGTGAACTGAAGTTGTTTGTGGGGTGGGGCAGGGGAAACATTTCTCTGAAAATGAAAGAACTTGCTGATCCCACTAGTGTAGTGGGTGGAAACATTCTGGACTGATTTTATCCAGAGGCTGATTTTATCATTTATAGCTCAGTAACATGAATTGCCCATAATTGCACTCCCTTCCACTATCTCCCCCCCACCACTGCCTCAGTTTAGCATTTGCACAAATGTGCCAGCTCTGATGCATTCAAGATGTACAACTTCATCCAGGGATGACCTAATATGAATCTAGTCAAATCAGCAACTTTAGTTTTGATTAATTATATAATAATTATAAACAAATCCTGAAGATGTTTCAAAAACATGGGCAGAAGCCTTTGTTCAGCAATAAGTACCGGTCATGATGCATCATCCCTTCTTCTCTCTGTTTTGCATAATTGCACATAGTTTATTTGCAAATTTCAAATGATAGTCTAACTGGAGATTGTGTATTTATACGAACTTGTTCATCACCCTCTACCAAAAGGACGAATTATCCCCATGTCCCAAATAATACTATGGCTATCATCGCAGCAACAAAATGAAAAGACACAAACCATCATATATTTCCCTCATTTAGTAGCTTAAAATATGGACCCAAATCAAATGAAGCCAGACTTTAAATGAAGATACTGCATTTCTTAGAATTACGATAACCCTGTTAAATATTAAGTCGACTACATACAAAGCAGCACTAATTTCCTATTGTTGGCCAAGACTGAAATGTGTGTAGACTAACTGAGTTTGCAAAAGGCATCACTGCAGCACTCTTAAAACAGACAAATTGCAAGCTCACTGTGTGGAAAAAAGTCACTGCTGCACCATAATGTTAGCTGAGCACATGGTTTCTTCATCATCATTTCATATAGTCTCTCCAATTTTTTGTTCATGTAACTCAAACATGTGGCACTGCATTGAAAGAATGACTGTAGGATGTCGTGTGACTGTAGTAATTCAGTCCTTGTACAAGACTAAGTGACTTACCCTTTTGCAAAATGAAAGGAACTTGTGTTCTTCAGACACTAGTAGAAAAATACAAATAGTAAGAGGGCTTACTCAATTAGAATGGCAAGCATGTGAGAATATGTGCTATATTGAATTTCATAGATAAGGCACTCACTCCTCGACAGTGCTATGCTAGGGATGAATTTGGCCCTTGCAGTTTTCTCACATGGGGTGGATTGGACAAGCAGGACATGGTTAAACACCATGTTATTTTTGAACAGGCAGTTTTTGAACAGTGTTCTGACAGACTGATACCTGGCTGCTCACACCATGGTAGAAACAGCTCAGCAAGAACCATGCCTGAGCTCTGCTTTGACAGGGTTTTCAAATAGTTCCAGGAGGGGTTACAGCCTAGACTGTTCCACTGGTGTTTGCAGCTGCCCCTGGCAGCTCGTTAAGGGCAGGGAGTCACTTACCACAGGTACTGCTGGGGAGAGGCAACAAGGAGTTTGCACAGGGAACAGAGCTGGCAAAGCAAATGGAGAGGTTAGAAGAAAATAGTAGTTTATGGGGAAAAGTTCAGTAACATACTGTTTAATGGGAAGAAATTTGGGCTCCCTGAGATCCATGAGCTGGGATTTTTGGGGGGTTATTTTGGTGAAAAAAAGGAGCTGATCACAAAATAAATAATAATAATAATAATAATAATAATGATAATAATAAAGTAAAAACATTACACTTTACCGAAGAGCTGCATGGACAGCAGGAGCTGCAGGAGGTTCCTTATGTGCAGTTTACTGGCAGGGCTCACCACCTGGACCAGCAAACTGAAGGCAGAACTCAAACAGAATTTATGGGGGACAGCACTTCCACCCCCAGCTTGGTAATTTAACTGCTGCTTAATTCACACTTGTGGGCAACTACTGCTCATAATGTACAGCCCAAACAGGTCTGGTCTTAGTGGAACTGATTTCGAACCAAGTGTTGGGGAGAGCGGGGGTGGGGGAGGGAACCGGACCCATTCATCTTTTTTATCGTGTTTGTTAAAACTAACTAAGATTTATTCAGAAGCTTATGACCTGTTGCTAAAAGCTACACTTATTTATATCTGAATGTGTTTAAAAAGAGGAAAATGGTCTTGCTTTTCGTGGTCAGCTTTTCCTTGTGTCCAGTGGATTAGGAAAGTCACTGGGGCACTGTTACGGGGCAGCTGCTGGAGCCTTTCATTCTCTAGCCTAGGCTGCCCCACCGCATTTCACTCTCTGACTTGGAAGTGTGTTCCTGGCATTACCCACAGCTGATAAGGAGTTTCTTTTCATTTAAGTTACAGGTATCTGCAGAGAGTCCCAGCCCAAGTCCTCGGAGGCACAGAAACCTTGAGTTGTGTGAGAGGAAGGCTCATGCCATCAGAAAGAGGTAACTTTTCTACCGACGGGTGTGATTTGTAAGTTAGCTGAATCTGCTAACCACATCAGAAACCCTGATTATATTAAATTTAACTTTGTATCAAGTAGCATTTCCCTAAAGTGCTATGATTCAGGAAGCCTATGTTTCTTACTCATACTAGACTTGCCTCTAAGGTAGGGTGACCAGACAGCAAATGTGAAAAATCAGGACGGGGGTTGAGGGGTAATAGGAGCCTATACAAGAAAAAGACCCTAAAATCGGGACCTCTGGTCACCCTACTCTAAGGGAACAGGCCCGTACTGGCTCTGCTGCAGAGCTGCTCTGCTCCAGAAAGTATAATGCCTATTGGAGCTCCTGGGGAGCAGGGATGCTGTGACAGATGCAGTGTGTACACTACCTTCCACAGCCACTTGGCTCTGGTGATGGGCATCCACCTGTTGGGTGACTTGCACCCATGTGAGTACCAGCAGGGAGCTGGGAACACTAAGGAACACCTGAAATTGGGGGTGGCTCCTACACAGCCTCTTGACCCCCTGCCACCATATTTGTGCACCCATCCAAGGGCCAGACACAATCTGCCCTATATTTGGAAGCTGGCTAGTTAGCTATTCAAAGGGTACTATAGTAAGGCCTGTGGCGTAAAAACCTAGACAGAATATCTTGGCAAATGTCTGGAGACAAGCTAGAGACCCCTTTGAAAATGGTGCCCGCATGCAGGGGTGAAAGTAACTTAAAGGACTTGCCAGTACTCCAGAATCCTGCGGAGGGGGAGGGGCCTCAATCAGAAGAGGCGTGGCCTCTATCGGAAGATGTGGGGCCTTTAAATCCCAGGGCTTTTAAATCAGGATTTAAAGGGCTCGGGGATTCAGATGAAGCTAGGAGCCAGGCCCTTTAAATCACCCCCAGAGCTACCAGCTGCAGAGGCGGCTGGGAGCCCTGGGATTTGGGCAGGGGTGAATGTAATTTACATTTCTTACCCATATGGTCCAATTGCAAGCAACCCACCTCTCCTACGTACTTGATGGATCCCTCCCATTGCATGACATAGATAGAGAAAATAAAGCTATTATTACTACTACTAGTACTGTCTGTAATAAAACTTTACTATTGGAATAAGCCTGAAAAAGTGAAAACTCATTGTCACATTTTTCTCTGTGTCTTCCCTCCTCCTCCAGCCAGGCTGCGGACACTAGGCTCCATGCTTTCTCCCTGCCTGGCAGCTGCAAGGGCTTCCCTCTAGCTTGCAGAAGGGAGCAGGGAGACTGGCTGAGGGAGGGAGAAGCCTGCCTCCTGCATAAGAACAGGTTAAACTCAGCTGTTCCCTGCACAGTTCAGTAACATTTCAAAGAGGATCTGTAAGCAGTTTGGACATCACAACCATGATCCTCTGCTGGGGAGGGAATGGGATAGATTTGAACTTGAAAATGGTTCCTGATTTTGATTGTGTTTTTTGTGTATAGGAGATCACCTTATCCTGGGGGCAGAAAAGAACTGCCCCTGCCACGGTCACACACACCCTCCCCGCCCAACAACAACAACTGGGAGTGAAATTAACAAGGATGCCAGAAAGGGAACAGCTGAGTTTAAACTGTTCTTATGCAGGCAGCAGCAGCAGGCATCTCAGCCAGTCTCCCTACTGCAAGCTAGAGCCTAGAGGAGAACCCCTGCTTGGGGGGGAGGAATGCAGAGCCTTGTCTGCAGCCTGGCTGGAGGAGGGGGAGGGGGGAGACGAGAAACCAATGTGACAGTGAGTTTTCCCCTTCCACCTGCTTTTATTAGCTCTGGATTTAAGCTGTGCAGCCAAATGCTTGTATTTGTTGTGTATATTAGTATTGGAGAAAGATCCCTTCATTCCCGGTGGCAGACAAGGACTGCCCCTGCCATGGTCAAACACATCCTCCCCACTCCCCACAGCTACTGTGAGTGAAATTATCAAGGATGCCAGAAACCACTCCTAACCCGGAGGGCTGAACCACTCAAGGAACAGCTGAGTTTAAACTATTCTTATGCAGGGGGCAGGCTTCTCTCCCCACCAACCAGTCTCCTTTTCTTAACGGTCCTCCGTACCGGCCCGTACAGGCTTACTTTCACCTCTGCCCGCATGGTACTTACTTGGGCAGTGTATGCAGGTTCTGTGGCATCTGTGCATGCTCTTTCACAGGCAGTTTGCACCAGACAGTGATTTATGAGCTGAACATTTTTTATTATGGTATTTCAATGGGTAGATGCTGGTTCTGCTGGTAGAGCTTTCCTTCAACCTGCAAATGGCTCCTTGAGCAATAGAGCTGCCAGAGGCGTAGCGAGCGCCCTCCGTACCCTCCGACTGGTCTCAATTAATATCCTCACACACAACTATTTCAAATTTGCTGACAATATATATCTCCAGATCAGTGGCACCTCTATGGGCACCCGTATGGCCCCACAATATGCCAATATTTTTATGGCCGACCTGGAACAACGCTTCCTCAGCTCCCGTCCACTCACGCCCCTTCTCTACCTACGCTACATCGATGACATCTTCATCATCTGAACCCATGGGAAGGAGACTCTGGAAAAATTCCACCACGATTTCAACAGCTTCCACCCCTCCATCAACCTCAGCCTGGACCAATCTACACGGGAGGTCCACTTCCTAGACACCACGGTGCAAATAAGTGATGGTCACATCAACACCACCCTATACCGAAAACTTACCGACCGCCATGCCTACCTTCATGCCTCCAGCTTCCATCCCGGACACACCACAAGATCCATTGTCTACAGCCAAGCACTGAGGTACAACCGTATCTGCTCTAACCCCGCAGACAGAGACCAACACCTAGAAAATCTCCACCAAGCATTCTCAAGACCACAGTACCCACACGAGGAAATAAGGAAACAGATCAACAGAGCCAGACGTGTACCCAGAAGCCTCCTACTGGAAGACAAACCCAAGAAAGAAACCAACAGGACTCCACTGGCCATCACATACAGTCCCCAGCTAAAACCCCTACAACGCATCATCAGGGATCTATAACCCATCCTGGACAATGATCCCACACTTTCACAGGCCTTGGGTGGCAGACCAGTTCTCGCCCACAGACAACCTGCCAACCTGAAGCATACTCTCACCAGCAACTGCACACCGCACCATAGTAACTCTAGCTCAGGAACCAATCCATGCAACAAACCTCGATGCCAACTCTGCCCACATATCTACACCAGCAACACCATCACAGGACCAAACCAGATCAGCCACACCATCACCGGTTCATTCACCTGCACTTCCACCAATGTAATATATGCCATCATATGCCAGCAATGCCCCTCTGCTATGTACATCGGCCAAACTGGACAGTCTCTAAGGAAAAGGATAAATGGACACAAATCAGACATTAGGAATGGCAATATACAAAAACCTGTAGGAGAACACTTCAACCTCCCTGGCCACACAATAGCAGATCTTAAGGTGGGCATCCTACAGCAAAAAAACTTTAGGACCAGACTTCAAAGAGAAACTGCTGAGCTCCAGTTCATCTGCAAATTTGACACCATCAGCTCAGGACTAAACAAAGACTGTGAATGGCTTGCCAATTACAGAACCAGTTTCTCCTCCCTTGGTTTTCACACCTCAACTGCTAGAACAGGGCCTCATCCACCCTGATTGATCTAACCTCGTTATCTCTAGCTTGCTTCTTGCTTGCTTATATATACCTGCCCCAGGAAATTTCCACCACTTGCATCCGAAGAAGTGGGTATTCACCCACGAAAGCTCATGCTGCAAAACGTCTGTTAGTCTATAAGGTGCCACAGGATTCTTTGCTGCTTCTACAGAACCAGACTAACATGGCTACCCCTCTGATACTTGAATTCTGTAGTACTCACTATACATAAAGTCTGGTATCCTTACATTTTCATTATGTTTTTCTTGCCTTTCTGGGATTCTTTTAGTATGTAACTGAATGGTTGTAAATTTCCTTAGCTGCAAATCAGACAAATTGTGGGCTACTTGATTAAATAATATGAGATAAGAGGCCTGAGAGTTAAAATTGCTTTGCAGCACCCCTTTGATTAAAACAAGACCTATTTTTTCCTTGCATGCAAGAATGATTAACTTCTTGCCACAGTTGGTTTTTATCTATAAAATATGATGTCACTTGCTATAAAACATTAAGAAACCTTTTCACTGGAAAAAGTAGACCATAGTAAGAACTTATTTATAATGATTATGAATTAAGGAATACACTTTGTATGAAGTCTTTGCTAAATATAATCCAGGTGCTGCTGGAATAGTTGTATGCATTTCTGTGCTGAAATCCAGTTAGCATCAAAGCCACATGGGAGATGGACTTCTGCTGAATACATCTAGTCTCTGAAGTAGCAGTGAAGCAGTTAATTCACTTTTTAGCCAATATACAAATTGCTGTAGCATGCACAAGCAATGAAGGCTCCCTCTGGTGGCTAATTTGCCTATATGCTGGCTTTATTTTTCAGAAAGATTCATACATTCCAAGGCCATTAGGGATCATTGTGATCTTCTAGTTTGTCCTCCTCTATAACACAGGCCACAGAACTACCCCAAAGTAATTCCCGGAGCATATCTTTGAGAAAAACATCCAATCTTGATTTTAAAATGGCCAGTGATGCAAAAAATCCACTACGACCCTTGGTAAATTGTTCCAGTGGCTAATTACTCTCAAATATTAAAAATATATGCCTTATTTTCCAGCTATTGGATTATATTATACCATTCTCTGCTATATTGAAGAGCTCATTATCAAATATTTGTACTTATAAACTGTAATTGAGTCACCTCTTTGCCTTCTCCTTGTTAAGTAGACTGAGCTCCATGAGTATATCACTAAAAGGCATAGTGTTTAATCCTTTAATACGGAGGTTCTCAAACTGTGGGTCAGGACCTCCAGTGTGGGTCACGACCCCATTTTAATGAGGTTGCCAGGCTTGGCTTAGACTGCCTGGCTTCAGCCCTGGGCAGCAGGGCTCAAGTTACAGGCCCCCTGTCTGGGGCTGAGGCCCTTGGGCTTGGGCTTTGCCCCTCCCCCCACAGGGGGTGGCAGGTCTTGGGCAGGCTCAGTCTTTAGTCCCCCCCTCCAGGGTCCTGTAGTAATTTTTATTATCAGAAGGAGGACACGGTGCAATGAAGGTTGAGAACCCCTCTGAACTCCTGCTTCGCTGATCTTACCCTAATATATCAATATCCTTCTTGAATTACGGACACCAGGATTTGACACAATAGCAGTAAATTAGCAATATTCAGCATAGGTTAGTGTATTCGGATAGCTTCTTAAGTAACTTATTGATATATGGTGCATTTTCCCCCTTACTTTGTGTAATAGATGATTTTTACTTTGAGGGCTGTAGTAAGACTCAAGTGGTCAGATGGTTGGTGTTACCTCTAGTCTCAGGGATGAATTGCCCAATAGAAATGTATTAAGAAGTTTAGTTTTAAATTAAAACATAGAATTTGTAAAATGCTAATTAAAGAGAAATTGTACAACCTGTCACTTCAAGACCTTCAAAAACTGAACTGGCACTTTAATTCTACCTCATTTGCACATAGAGAGAGTAAAAAGTCAGCTTCCAGCCATTCCCATTTTGCAGTTCAGAGTTTTGGAGATGTCCCAGTAAAATGAGATTTGAAAGCCTATTAGGAACACTGCAGGAAAGCTGTTCTCAGTCATACAGTCCAGTTAGGTAGATATCCCTATTAAAAGCTCACCGTGATGATTGTATGAAAAATGTAATTTAGCACCTAACATCAAATTGCCCTAGAACTGGCTATGCTATTGCATGAGTCTGATCCTGCAGCTTTTTTCTTAGGCAGAAGCTCGAATTAGGAGTGTGCCTGTATAAGCACCAAGACACATTTGTTTTTCACTTTGTATCTAAGTCTATTTAGTTTTGGTTTAAGTGCTTAGTTAAGATATTGTAAATGGCTAAAAATATCCTGCATCTCATTATGCTGCTTTTGTATAAGAGACTTGCAGGAGGTCAGAAGCAAACACTCCTAATTCAGATAGGCTGAGGCAATTTTAGTAACTCTGCTGTGTGTTTTGCTTCAGGCTAGAAGTCATGGTGACAGCCTATGAGGTGAAGTCAAACTTAGTCTGACAGCACATAGTGTCTGCACAGCTGGAAATGAGACTTGCAAATAGAACTGTGTGTGTGTATGTAAGGCCTCTAAATGTTGGATTATTGATATAAGGCTTATTGGAACCACAAAGACAGACAATCAACACCAAGAGTAATCAAGGCTTTATAGTACCAGCTTTTGTTTACAAATATCTTTGCAAAGGTGAGTGAACTCTATTGGCTCACCTTTAAATTTCTTGTACATTTTCAATCTTGCCAAATACTTCAATACATGGCTTGTCAAAGAATCTTTCTCTGATAAATAATATGCAATGCTTTCTAATTCTGAGATATTAATTTGTGAAGCTTTTCCCCTTATTCAAATAGTTCATAGCCATCCAAATCTGTAAATTATTATTCCACGAGTCATCCTTACCTTCCCCGCCCATACTGCCCCTGTTAGGAATTGCCAAAATGCAGTTAAAGGAAATCTGCATCTTTAAGAAATGCTCCTCTGTCAGTTTGTTTCATCTCTTAAGCCAGTCTCTCCCAGCATCCCTACCTAGCCTTTATAGTACAGGAGAAAGGAAAATCAGACATGGTTGCTAGGATACTAACAGAAAAGGTAAGTCAGCAATACTAGGAATAAAACAAAAGAATTAAAGTCACCACAGATTTTGAGTCACGGAACAGAAATTTCTAGAGTGAACAATTGCCACAAACTCATGCATCTTCATTAATAAGAGAAAGAACTACTCTGAAGCTGCACCTCACACTGGGGAGGAGTGCCTCAGCATCTGCAAAGCCTACCTCTTTATCCACTTCCAAATTCCTCCTTAAAACTCTTTGCCACAATGCCAAAAAAAAAAAAAATTAAATAAATAAATCCTGACAACACTTAGGCAGTTGGTGTGCTGAGACCACTGCCTATCATGCTGACTAGTATTGTCTCATTCTCTTCTCATGCTCCCTTGTCTTTCTGTCTGTATCCATCTGTTGTTTCTTGTCTTATATTTCCTGTGATTGATAGAAGACTTTGGAAGCATGAATCACATCTGCCACACATCGACTGTAGTCTTTTTGGGGCAGGGGACCATCTGTTTGCTCTGTGTTTGTACAGTGCTTAGCATAATGTGGCCCTTGTCCATAACTAGGGGTCTTAGATGCTATGGGAAGACAAATTATGTTTAATCTTATGAGTTTTTAGCACATTACTTGAGTGTTTTCGTAGATTGAAAGATTTCAAGGCCAGAAGGGACCATTGTGATAATCTAGTTTGACCTCCTGTTTTAACAGGCCAT
Source organism: Mauremys mutica (assembly GCF_020497125.1). Lineage (NCBI taxonomy): Eukaryota > Metazoa > Chordata > Testudines > Geoemydidae > Mauremys > Mauremys mutica. The sequence goes on from NC_059078.1 coordinate 40,995,886, forward strand.
AGAATTTCCTCACAAAAAGTTTCTAGAGAATATCTTTTAGAAAAACAGGTAAACTCCATTTTAAAAATGAGTCCTTTAAGATGTCAAATCATACTTTGCTTGTTCAGTAGTGTTTTTAACTGATTTGTGTGTCTGAAAAAAGATCAGAATTAAGTCCTTATTTATAATTCCTTTTGTATTTTTATTTTATAGTCTACATATTTCACTGGGGTCCTGGAGCTTGGAAATGCTGCATGCCCTTCAGGGTGAATTCTATTGTGTAACACTGAGTTTGTTGCTTCCTGAAAGACAGATGGAATTTTAAAGCTTCAGGAAAAGAATGAATTTTTAACTTAGAGGTGGTACAATTCTTCTGTCACATCAGTTTAATTGAGCTATTCCTGAGTTACATCACTACAAGCCATCTGAGACCCAGGCCTATGATGTGAAATGAAATTACTTGCACCCTTTCATTTCTCCTCCTATCTTTTCCACACAGTTTCATGTTCCTGTTCTACTCCCCCCTCCGTTTTCATCCTACCTCATGCAAGTATGGCCAGACCTAACAACCAGAGGGCCAGACTAGTGATGGACTTCATGCTCAGTTGCCTACAGAACTAGCCAATATTTTGCTGACAAATTAGAGCTATGAAAAAACTCCATCCTCTCTCTGTTAATCTAGGAAACCTGCTAAAGCATCTTTCTCCCTGGCAGATTGTCAGCTTCTCATGCTTTAAAAAAAAATGAACAGGTAAATATGATTTGAAAAGGTCTTCACTTCAGTCTACAAACACCATTTCCTCCCTTGCTGAACTGTAACACCATCTTAAGATATAAAAGAATGGCTGCTCTTCAGCTTTGAACAGGGCTTGACAAAACCCATCGATTTCACACGGTTGTCCTGTACCATAGCAAATTTGAACAAATCCAAGAAAGTATGAAATCCCTGTGAACCAGCCAAGAACAACACCTGCTAAAACCCACTGCCAAGTTCGCCCAGCTCTTGTTGTAACATGATACAATGGTTCCCTTGTTGCGCTTCAGGTCATGGGGATGAAAGAAATTACAAAGTTTTGCTGTGTGTGGGGGGAGGGGTGGGGGAAAACATAGATTATATAACAGCTCTATGCAGTTAAGAAATAAATCATTTAAAATGTGTACTGTCTCTAGAAACGGTCTGGAGCTGCAAAATTCATATCCAGATTATGAATTACACCAAGGTCAAGAGTTTTGGTTCAGCTCGTTTCATATTATGACGGGGTCAGCTATGAAATTCGGATCAAAATTTTGGTTTAGAATCTTCAGATCCTAATTCTCATCCCTAAATTGAAGGGTGGACAAAGGTTTTACTTTGGCTTTTCTATAGTTCTTACTTAAAGTTTGTGCTGATCTTTGAACTCTTACATTCTTATCAAGTTCAGATCTGTTGTAGAACATAGAGAGGAGCCTGTTAGTAGTAGTAGGCTATTCCACACTGCACAGGTGTGACAATTTGCATTTGGCTACCTTGCTCAGGAAAGTCATGTCATATAATGTGTTGCAGTCAAACACAGAGGTATTCAAGTCAAAGGTGGAAGTGCTGATAATGTGCCTGTTTCTAGCATGTGCCGTCTCGCTCATTCATCTGAGAAAAAAATTCAGTAGGGAAAAAATGTTGAGTGTTTGTGTTGTGGAGTGTTTTTTCTTTTTCCATCCGCAATAATTCACACAACTCTGTATGCAAGTTTCCAGTTAAAACCCTGGAGAGGATTCAGCCCTTCCTACATAAGACATGCAAAGGGTCTTGCCCATTTAAAAGTAAATAAAGCTTTCTGCATGTGAATGTGTGTCTATAATATACAGTAGTTAGGGACAGGTAAGCATTCTGTAATTGTCACTACAGCACTTTAGTACTATAGGTGGTGCAAGTACCCACATAATGACCCTAAGTAGGTTTAAGGTGCAGACCTATGTTGGGAGCTCTTTAGGAAGGATACTGTGTGACCACTCCTCTGTAGAGTGCCTTGCTTCCACTGGGGCGGGGACTCTGAGCAGCCTTGTGATTAGGGTAGTTCAAAGACCACAATTGTGGCCATATGTACCCACCCAGAAGCCTGCCACAAGCTGGCCCCTGGAAAGCTCATGTGCAGTTATCCTTTGAAAACTATTAGTCTATGACCATTAACAGTTGTTTCTACTATATCTCTTCCTTCTACATAATGTATAAAGTGCAGTTCCTGCTCTAGGGGAATCAAACATAGTAATGGTTCCAAATCCTTTTCTCTGATTTTTCTTTCAGTCTTGCTGTGGAACTGAGCTCTCAAAAGCAAAGGCAATTTGTAGGACTGATCTCCTTGGGAGCTTAGAGGCTCTCCTGAGCTTTTGTTATAGTTTTGTTTAACGAGCCATCCTATACATAGAGCAAACTCTGCAAGAAGTGGCATTCGCTGGCTGGGACTTTAGAGAAGAGTTTGCTCACAACAGTGCTCTAAGGATCCTGATAGTCAGTTTTAGTAGAGGAAGGTTGGAGTTAAAGTGGAGTATATTTTTCCTATGAAAATTCATAAAGAGCTCTTTCTATTTCAGTCTTGTTATCAAGCTGTAGCTCAGACTGTAGATGGGAGCGGTTGCTGCCCTCAATGCACTGTAAGTTTAAGTCTGATGATTGCACGCCAGCTTTCTAAACTGCAGATACTGTAATAGTAGAATGCACCTATATGTTTTCCCACATTGCCTGGAATTGTCAGTATTAGTTTTTCTTGCATGGCTGGACATAACCTTAAAAGCTTAGAAGAAAGGATTATTCTGTGGGGAAGGGATACAGAGGAAAAATCGGTCTTGCTGCTTTGGAGAAAAATAGACTTGCAGCTGGTATTTGAGGCAGTTAGAAAATTATAGACCAGTTTCAGCATGAAACGTCTTCTGGAAGAGAAAATGGAATGGACGCATACCCTAAAGCTAAAGAGAGAGAGAGCTGTAGTAATGTGTCAGGACTGTGGCATCTCCACAAGGCAGACTTTTACAACAATCTTTAGGACTAGATTGTGCCTTTACAGCACAGCCCCTTTTAAGAGGTGGTGTGAATGTGACACCACCTCAGTGGGTGTTGGGAAGCATTTTGCCTCTGCAAGGCACCATGCCTCCCAGAACTTCCTGCCTGCCCTGGGAGAAGAGTATTTTCCATGCAGCTGACCAGCTCCAGGGGCTTGAGGGCCAGGATCCCTATGGATTCCCAGCACTCCATTCTGCTTTCCAGTCCCATTCTCTGCCTACCCCACGTCCCTGTCGATTCCATGGATCTCAAGCAGGGATGAGAAGAAGGGGATTCTTTGTCTACATGAACAAATTGTACCAATTTAACTAAGTTGAGTTAGAGGCTGGTGAGAAGCCTTATATCGATATAGCTTAAGTTGATTCTGAACTGATTCAAGCTAAGTTAATATAAGGTGCTTTTAAACCAAAATGAGTCTCCATACCAGGACGTTGCTCTGATTTAACTAATCTAGTTAGACAAGACCTGTCACTCCACTTGAGCAAGAGTTGGCCACTGTTGTCTCCTTCCATTTGCCCTATGCAAGAGAATGAGTATATGGTTTATTTATTTTTAACCAAGGAATAACTGCAGTAAACACCCCACTTAAGCATGCAAGCTGCTAACATCACAAAAACAGCTGCACAAAGAAGGCAAAGATGGGTACACAATGGGAAAACATTTGGAAAATTATAAACATGGCAAGACAATGAATGTAAAGATATGCCAGAAATGAAGTGTTCTAATCTTTTTTGACTTCCTGCAATGCCTGATGGATTGGAAGTATAGAGGATGTAATACTACAAAGAATGAGACCTGAGAAAGAAAAAACTTTGTAGTGGGAAATCAGTAATGTGAGAGGCAGCTAGGTCCAGTAGACAGGGCATTGGACTGGGCCTCAGGAGATCGGGAGTCTGATCCAGGTTTTGCCACTGGCCGGATATCACTTTGCTTCTCCCTACCTGTGTTTCTCTCCTTTGTCCATCTTGAGCATTTAGACCGTATGCTCTTTGAGGCAGGGTCTCTCTCTTACTATGTATTTGTACAGTGCCTCTCAAAACAGGGTCCTGATGTTGACTGGTTCCTGTGGGCACCAATGTACCAGAAAGAATAAATCAAGTCTGATATAAAATAATAGGTTGGGGCAGAACAACTTTCATGGAGAAATAATCAAAGGCCAAGAGTTATTGACTGAAGGCAGAAGAATTCAGAGCTTGGTTAAACTGACTCTGCAGAAGCAATATTATCTGCAGAAACTAAGATGGACAACAAAATAAATTACTACGAGAGAATAAGAGATGAGATTTTAATTTAGATAAAACCAAGACATTTTACAACTTTCATGTTGTCTCATTCGTTCTTACTTGAATCTCATCTGCTTGCATTTCAGCTCTGTCTAAAGCATGGCTCAAGTCTTCAGAAGTATGTGTGCCTGCCTTATGCATGTCCAGAACCCAAGGTTCGCACCAGGTTAGGTTTCCATGCAAGAGTAGGCAGGTGTGGGAGTGCACAAATCCGTGGTATCACACTTGTGCCACCAGGTTCAGTGGAGGTCAGGGTTCAAACAGAAAGGTGCTTCACCGTTGTAGGTCTTAACCAGGATTTAACCTCAACTTTTAAAATTGTCAGCTCACAACACTCTACTGCAGGATTGTGCACTTTGGGGCTTGTATTTCTGTAACAGTTTAACAGATTTTTACAAGGATGAGGATGAGGATTTCCCCCCCCCCAGTCCTGCGACTACTTCCCCTAATCTGAAACAGCCATATATCCAACCCCAAATTTTGTTGTCACCTAAAACCAAGCTCAGTTCTAGAGGTAGAAATTGCCTGTAAAACAAAATGAAAACAAATAGTACTAAAACTAGCAACAATGCAACCTGAATGCCAGTGGGAAACACTGAATGAGTTTGTATATCTAAGTAAAATTTTGGTATAACAGCTGTGGGGACATGACCCTGTTACAACAATGTGGAATTACAGATAACTGAGTTTGAAATAAATCAGTGCTGTATTGTATAATGCACCCTCCCCCCCCAAAAAAATTGAATGACATTGTCATTAGAAATTAATTCAGGTATTGAAATTCTTCCATCAGATAGGATAATTTGTTTTTCTACATACAGCTTTCATTTCAGAGATAGCAGAAGCTGTACAAAATGCTGAGGCTGTTGCAGCCTGCAGTATGTGATGGAATAAATGATTGATATAATGTGGCTTTGTGGGGCTTTTTTTTTTAAATAAGCTCAGATAACGTTATTCACTTCCTGTAGAATATACTATATATACAATGACTCATCAACTCCTCAAAATACAAGGAAAAATAACCAACCCATTTAAAAATACTTATGGGTGAAGTACAATTGTTTATCTTTCAAATTTCTTAAGTGAGAAATCCATGAAATTCATTGTATCTTTATTTAGGAGGCAGGAGTGATATTTTTTAAAGAGAAATATGAGATTTGTTGAAATAATTTACTTACTTAATGATCCATGTATCATTAATTATTCTGTATACACAAGTTCCTCAACTTTTTTTCCCCAAATTACTCTGAATTATTTAATACAGAGATTAAGTAGTTTGATAGTCTATCCTCCTCCTTTGGGTTAAGACATGTAATTTAAGGAGTATTATTAATAACATAACTAGTGGCTATTGATGCTCCAGTCTTTGTTTGGTAACCCTAATAATTCAAGTTTCTGTAATTCTAGATTAAGACTGTAGCAGCATCCCTGCAGGGCCTTCCTAGCTCCTGCCCCCACTGGACTGAGAAAGTCACACAGAGACCTTTTGGTGCAGTACCCACCTGGTGCTTTTATTTACAGGCTGTGCTCCCACCATTTTTCCACCACACAAGTAGTTCCCTTCTTGCAGTCCACCAACAGGAGAGAGGGGGGCAAGCTATCTCTCTCTGCTTCCCCTCACTGCCTTTCCTCTACTGCAGCTTTCCTCTTTCCAGCTCCCACCTGGCTTCCTTCCCCTGGGGCTCTTATCCAGCCTCAGCCTGATAAGGCAGCAGCTGTTCAAGCTTCCCCAGTCAGGGCCAGGTGGTCTACCCAGCTCCAATTCACCTCCCTTAATTGGAGCTGGAGTGACAAAGTGTTGGCTAAGCAGTTTCCTGCTTAGCACCCTGTCACATGACTCAAGAAATTTCAAGTAGTTTTTTTGATAAATGTAGTAGGGCTCTTAAGCAATTAAAAAATTAATCATGATTAATCGTATTATTAAACAATAATATAATACCATTTACTTAGATATTTTTGATGTTTTCCATATTTTCAAATATATTGATTTCAATTAAAACACAGAATGCAAAGGCTATAGTGCTCATTTATATTTATTTTTATTACAAATATTTGCATCATGAAAGTTGAACTTACAAATGTAGAATTATGTACAGAAAAATCCACTCAAATATAAAACAATGTAAAACTTTAGAGCCTACATGTCCACTCAGTCCTATTTCTTGTTTTGTCAATCACTAAGACAAACAAGTTTGTTTACATTTGCGGGAGATACTGCTGCCTGCTTCTTGTTTACATCACCTGAAAGTGAGAACAGGCGTTCACATGACATTGTTGTAGCCGGCATTGCAAGATATTTATGTGACAAATGTGCTGAAGATTCAAATGTCCCTTTATGCTTTGACCACAATTTCAGAGAAGATGTCTCCATGCTGATGATGGGTTCTGCTTAATAATGATCCAAAGTAGTGTGGATGGATGAACATATTTTCATTTTCATCATCTGAGTCAGATGCCACCAGCAGAAGATTTATTTTCTTTTTTTCTGTGGTTTCCACATTGGAGTGTTGCTCTTTTAAGATTTCTGAAAGCATGCTCCACATCTCGTCCCTCTCAGATTTTGGAAGGCACTCCAGATTCTTAAATCTTGGGTCTAGTGCTGTAGCTATCTTTAGAAATCTCACATTGATACTTTCTTTGTGTTTTGTCAAATCTGCAGTGAAAGTGTTCTTAAAATGAACATGTGCTGGGTCATCATCCAAGACTGCTATAACATGAAATATAGGGCAGAATGCGGGTAAAATACAGAGCAGGAGACATACAATTCTCCCCCAAGGAGTTCAGTCACAAATGTATTTAACGCTTTTTTTTAATGAACGGAAGCATGTCCTCTGGAATGGTGGCCAAAGCATGAAGGGGCATACGAATGTTTAGCATATCTGTCACGTAAATACCACATAACATTGGCTACAAAAGTTCCATGCGAATGCTTGTTCCACATTTAGGTGACATTGTAAATAAGAAGCAGGCAGAATTATCTCCCATAAATGTAAACAAACTTCTTTGTTTTAGCAATTGAACAAGATGTAGGACTGAGTGGACTTGTAGGTTCTAAAGTTTTACATTGTTTTATTTTTGAGTGCAGTTATGTAACAAAAAAAAATCTACATTTGTAAGTTGCACTTTCACAACAAAGAGATTGCACCACAGTACTTGTATGAGTGAACTGTGATTGAGTTAATTGCATGAGTTAACTGTGATTGACAGTAATTTTTATCCAGAGTATGTTCATAATATATGGTCCTATGGTCCAGATGAGACTTGCCTTGCTCAGTTTAGCATGTGACCAGAAAGCCCTATGTAGGAATAAAAGAAAATTTAAGTGTTTTAAGCTTATCTAGATATTTGGGATCTCTTTTGTCTATATAGGTTTGTCTTCCATACTTGTTACAAGTAAATACATTATACAGATTTTAGATTTATTAGCCTGGATAGCACTGAAGCCACATAAACTGCCAACACAAAATCGGGAAATGAATAAAAAGGGTTGCAAAAACACAGTAAGTTTACAGTTTTTGCATAGATGAATTTTCATGGATAACTTTTCAGCAATATTTGATGTCTTACGGAAGCAAATTCAGATACAAGCACTGCTTTTAAATAAACAAACAAACAAAGATCCCAGCAGCCTACTCCATACTCTTAAAGCAGCTCTACAATACTATGGTATACTTAAAGGGATATATCATTACAATATTCACCTATCAAAGTTATTATGTATTGTCATAGACAGATGAACAGACAGAAGGTTTGGGGAAGCTAGCTGTATGCAGCCATGAAAGGAGAATGTGGTTTCTGTAGTTATCAAATCCTTTGAATGTAAAGGACAAATGATAAGGAAAATTAACTCTGACTAGATGTTAAGAAATATAAGTTTTCCTATTATAATTTCTTTAGTTTTATTGTTTTAAATGAATTTTCCAATGAGTGTGGATAGTGAATGTACAGGCTATTAGGGAAGTGAATTACTATCATGCTAAATATATTATCTGAGGTATGGTGATCACTGTTATTGACTCTTATTTTAGACTCAAGGATAAAATTAACAATTGCCATACAGATTTGGATTAATTAATAGAATATATAGAAGCACAGTAATTGGCTCCTAAATAGTTTATTATCTTAGGAGATGTTTTTAAGGGAACAGAATACAACAGAAATGTGCAGTGTATATTTTGATGGATGAACTGTTTTTGCAAACCAGAGTCTGAGATGTTTAAATAGAACCTTGAAAAAACTTTGTTCTGCAATTAAAAACAAAAAAACTAAACAAGAACACCAGCAGCACACAAGTGAAAAACTTCAGGGGTCTCCTAAGTGCAAAACTACAATATTTTGATTTTGACTAAAATCTCAAGGATAATTAAGTAGTATTATTGGAACCGTGTAAATAACACCGCTCTACTCAGTCAAATGCTTTTCAACAGTAATCAAGAGCAGGTGCAAAAGAGCTTAGTTTACTGTTTGCCACGTTGATAATGTTGCATAGGGATTCAGTCACTGTCCCTGTGGCTGGTCAGGTCAGGTCCTGGGGGGATCCAGGCCCTCACATGATTGCTGCCTTCCCTTTGGTGCCCGTGCAGCTGGAGAGGACCAGTAACTTGGTCTCTGGCCAATGGCTATCCAACCTTGGCCTTGGGAACTGCAATAGCCAGTCACGGCTACTGGCTCAGCACCCTCATTGACTTCCTGATGCACTGGATCTATGCTGAGCACTCATTGCTTGCGGACCTGTGAATGCCACATTTTGACCCCATCCTCATTCCCAGGGACCCTATGCCCACCAGACTGCCCGTTTTCTGCCTGTGAGCCCAGTACCATGAACTCCCATCTTGAAGCTCAGTGGAAGATGATTTACGTCTCTACCTATCTATACTGCAATGCTGAATTCCACTACAGCAGAACCCTGTTTATCTGATCCACCTGGGACTGGAGCCAGATCAGATAATCAAAAATTTGGATTATCTTGAGAATGGGAAAGTGCAAGGCTGTAGAGCCATCTAGCAGCCAGAGCAGAGATCATCCACTTCTAGACCTGTGTGCACTGGTTGTTTGGTTACTAGGGAGAACTGGATAATGAAGGGTCGGATAAAAGGGGTTCTACTTATTTTGTACAGCTAGGAAACAGGCTCACTCCTCCCACTGATAAAGTAAGACTGGTGGATGCTGACACAAAAGAGAGACAGAGATGGGAAACACCCTTCTTGTCATAAACAAAATTCATTATTCCTCATTATGCCTGGCAGCTGTTGTTATTTGTATGTATTAAGGTAACATCTAGAAACCCCAGGTCTCTGCTCCAGAGAGTCTAGTATACATGATGAAGAAGGGTAGGAAACAAAATGAACAGACTTGAGCAAACACAAGTCACAGCTCACGATCTGCCTAACCAATGTAGCTTGGTGTTGTACAAATCACAAATGGACAGTCTATGCCAGAGGAAGCTTGCAGACTAAGACTGACACAGAAAGCACTGGACAGCTAAGGTAGCATTTTCAAAAACACTCAGCATTGGCCTAACTTTAATCATTGACCTCAATGGGAGTTAACAGGAGCAGAGTTAAGCCAAAGCTCAGCACTTTTTGAAAATCCCACCCCTGGAGCATGGGAATAATTTGATACATGTAATTGTTCATTGACAGTGCTACTTTGATGAGCTTTGGTGTCAGTAGGATTCTCAGATGGGCATTTAATAGAGGCTGGCATGCTTGCACAGTGAGATATTGTGGAGATTGCCCCAGAGATAAGGAGTGACATGGAAAAAAGAAACAGATGAGAGTGGGAGAAGAAAAGAGTGACGAGACTGGCATGTTGCAGAGAGCGATAAGAAACAGCAGATTTGTAGGCAGGGACAGAGTTACAAAGAGCCTGGAAGGCAGGGACAAGAATTCTGATTCTGTAGGCAAAGTTATACTGTAAGAGCCTAATTATTTATTAACTCATTTCCAATTTGTTGCAATTCAGAAGAAATATGGAAATGGGCCTTTCAGTTAAAAATGCCATACGCAAATATATGTTTGTGCCAAATGCCACTTGAGGATGTAAAAGTGGGAGCAATTCAGCACTACGTTTTTTAAAAAAATGGATCCATCCAATTATTTTTTTCCGGTTAAGACACTCACATTCTAACAAATGAACGTAACAGTCCTGATAGTACTTTAAGGTGATATTTATAAATGTACATTAACCAGCAAGGAATCAGAGACTAGTATCTTAGAGGATCAGTCCAAACAAACTTAAACAAAACAAGCTTCTTATGTGTTCCTTAATTCTTTTAAGTCAGCCATTTACTTCAGTAGCACAGGCATTGTTTAAGAAAGCTGTTCTCTCACTGCTGTCACCTTATAATTTGCCAGTAACAAGACTTCCCTATTTGCTTACATGCCCATGTTTGATATCTTTGAAACTAATCAGAATTTGAAACACAGAACACTTCATTGTGTTTACTTGCTTACCAAACCATTGGTTGGGCCTCCTTGCCAAACCCTGGGAGATGAAGGTTTCATGTTATGTACCTCAATCATCAAATTGATGGTGGGGGGGAGGGGAATTAAACATTTTGAAGTTCATGGAGCCAGGGATTAGAAATCTACTGTGTGTTTAATTGTGCTGCCACTAGGAGTAAATCGCGAGAGACTGAGGGGCACCCCCAGGGCTCTGTCCCTGGCCCTTTGTCATTTTCACTTTCCACCTGTATCTAGACAATCTCATCTACTCCATGAACTGCCATCATCATCTCCACACTGATGACATAAACTTCTCTGTTCAGCACTAGCCTCTCAGTTCCTATGTAGGCACCAGATTTTCCCAGCAGCTCCCATTGATACGCCTATGGCTAGATTTTCAAAAAAAGTGCCGTACCTAGTATGCTGAGCATTGTAAATCTGACCTCTTATATTGGTGCTCAGATGGGAGCTGAGATCTGGCCCATGAACATTAGCTGGTCTCCTGGAGGTATGTTATAGGGGATAGAGATACCGCTAATTTTCAGTGTTTAATGTGGAAGATACCACTGATGTGGGAACTCACTGCTGCCTTTCCTTCTTACTTTATTATTCAAGTATTTTTATGGTAAAATTTGTTCATTCTGAGTCTCCAATAATCTATTAACTGTTTCCAAAGCAAAGATGATGATAGTTTTATCTCCAATTATACACATGTTAATTCATGCCCAACACTGTAGCATTTAATTTCAGGAAGGGGAACTACACAAAAATGAGAAGGTTAATTAAACAGAAATTAAAAGGTACAGCACCAAAAGTAAAATCCCTGCAAGCTGCATGGAAACTTTTTAAAGACACCATAATAGAGACTCAACAACGTATACCCCAAATTAAAAAACATAGTAAGAGAACCAAAAAAGAGCCACCGTGGCTAAACAACAAAGTAAAAGAAGCAGTAAGAGGCAAAAAGGCTTCCTGCTTCTGATGTACTTAAAAAAAAATTGCTATTACTTTTTGAGTCTTTGGCTAGCTGTACTACAGATTCTTTTTTGGCCTTCCTAACTATATTTTTACACTTCATTTGCCAGAGTTTATTCTCCTTTCTATTTTCCTCACTAGATTTAACTTCCACTTTTTAAAGGATGCCTGCTAAACAACCAGTGGAGCCACTGGATGATCAAGATGCTAAAGGAGCATTCAAGAATGATAAGGCCATTGCAGAGAAACTAAATGAATTCTTTGCATCAGTCTTCACAGTTGAGGATGTGAGGGAGATTCCCAAACCTGAGCCATTCTTTTTAGGTGACAAATCTGAGGAACTCTCCTAGATTGAGGTGTCACTAGAGAAGGTTTTGGAACAAACCGATAAACTAAACAGTAATAAGTCACCAGGACCAGATGGTATTCGCCCAACAGTTCGGAAGGAACTCAAATGTGAAATTGCAGGACTACTAACTGTAGTCTGTAACCTATCATTTAAATCAGCTTCTGTACCAAATGACTGGAGGATAGCTAATGAGACACAAATTTTTAAAAAGAGCTCCAGAGGTGACCCTGGAAATTACAGGCAGTAAGCCTGACTTCAGGACTGGGGAAACTGGTTGAAACTATAGTAAAGAACAAAATTGTCAGACACATAGATGAACATAATTTGTTGAGGAAGAGTCAACATGTTTTTTGTAAAGGGAAATCATGCCCCACCAATCTACTAGAATTCTTTGAGGGGGTCAACAAGCCTGTGAACAAGGGGTATCCAGTGGATATAGTGTATTTAGATTTTCAGAAAGCCTTTGACAAGGTCCCTCACCCAAGGCTCTTAAGCAAAGTAAACAGTCATGGGATAAGAGGGAAGGTTCTCTCATGGATTGGTATCTGGTTAAAAGATAGGAAACAACGGGTAGGAATAAATGGTCAGTTTTCAGAATGGAGAGAGGTAAATAATGGTGTCCCCCAGGGGTCTGTACTGGACTCATAAATGATCTGGGAAAGAGGGTAAAACAGTGAGGTGGCAAAATTTGCATATGATACAAAACTGCTAAAGATAATTAAGTCCCAGACAGACTGTGAAGAGCTACAAAAGGATCTCTCAAAACTGGGTGACCAGGCAACAAAATGGCAGATGAAATTCAATATTGATAAATGCAAAGTAATGCACATTGGAAAACATAATCCCAACTATGCGTACAAAATAATGGGGTCTAAATTAGCTGTTACCACTCAAGAAAGAGATCTCGGAGTCACTGTGGATAGTTCTCTGAAAACATCCACTCAATGTGCAGAGGCAGCCAAAAAAGCGATCAGAATGATGGGAAACGTTAAGAAAAGGATAGATGATAAGACAGAAAACATCACATTGCCTCTATATAAATCCATGGTACGCCCACATCTTGAATACTGCGTGCAGATGTGGTCGCCCCATCTCAGAAAAGATATGTTGGAATTGGAAAAGGTTCAGAAAAGGGCAACAAACATTTTTAGGGGTATGGAATGGCTACCGTATGAAGAGAGATTAATAGGACTGGGACTTTCAGGTTGGAAAAGAGATGACTAAGGGGGGATATGATTGAGGTCTATAAAATCATGAGTGGTGTGAAGAAAGTAAATTAGGAAGTGTTATTTACTCCCTCTCATAACACAAGTACTAGGGGCCACCAAATGAAATTAATAGGCAGCAGGTTTGAAACGAACAAAAGGAATTTTTTTTTACAGAATGCACAGTCAACCTGTGGAACTCCTTGCCAGAGGATGTTGTGAAGGCCAAGTCTATAACAGGGTTCAAAAAATAACTAGATAAAATTCATGGCGGGTAGGTCCATCAATGACTATTAGCCAAGGTGGGCAGGAATAGTGTCCCTAGCCTCTGTTTGTCAGAAGCTTGAAATGGGCGACAGGGGATGGATCACTTGATGATTACCTGTTCTGTTCATTCCCTCTGGGGATCCTGGCATTGGCTACTGTTGGAAGATGGACCTTTGGTCTGACCCAGTATGACCACTCTTATGTTCTTATAAAGTTACATTTTTCCTTAAAAAAACAAAACTAACAAACAAAAACCCTGTAATACAGTTCTGCCAATAGCCCCAAGTGCTCCAAGAGTAACAAGAAACTAATAGCCATGAAGGTGTATTTATGGTGTGTAAACTTTCTACATCTTCAGTTTTATGGACACTCATTACTTATCTTTTCCCGACTGCCCCTTTAAGTTCTTTATCAAACTGTACAGACATAGCTTAACTTTTAAGGACTATGGCAGCTGTTTATCAGGAAACCATTCCAGTATCACCCATGGCCATGGTATCAACTGGGCCATTCTTCCATGAATTATTTGACAGCTAATATACTAAGAACTGATCCGTTAGCTGGCCCGATTCTTTTCAGTCCCAGTAATCCCTACATCTGCTGCCATATCAGCATTAGCTCATTTTAATATCTCTAAATTAGATGTAGTTCAATTGTGTGTGTTTAGGGATGGGGGGCAGCAGTCATGCTTCCAGGAGACACTGTGCCTCCCCCAGCGATGTTGCCTCTGAAACTTGCCACAAGGCCATGGCACTTCCATACGACTCCTAACTCAGCGTTGTGCCCTATTCAAAGTTTTTAAGTCCAGAAGGCACCATTGTTTTGTGCTCATCTAGTAGGTGGTACATCATAGCCCTGGATATCAGTGAAATTCATGGGCATAAGGTGTTTTTCTAGAGCATCTGGTGTATTCAGTAGCACAATTTTTAGGAAGGAAAGAAAAGCTGTTTGCATTTCAAGCAGTCACTGGGAGACACCATTAGCTGTTTCATACTTAAAGCTGTGTTCAATTTTTCTGTTTAGCTAAAAATTGAATTTAAAAATGACAAATGTGAGATGAATATAATCCAAGCTAGCAATGCAAGCCATATGTCTGTTAAATCCAATAAAATGGCTGGTTATGTTTATAAATCAGCATTTGTTTTGGGGTTTTTATTGCTCTACAGTTATAAATAAAAATTCAGTTTCTGCTGGCATATTGTACTGGGAAAAATTAAGCAAACATCAGAGACGAGCTCTTCAAAGAGTTACTGATTACGTTGCAGCACCTGCTCTGCAGCACAAGCTGCCAAATGGCACAGATAAATTGTATATTATGTTTAAATTATTTCAATCTGGATTTTAAGAGGTCCATTTACTAGTGACGAAAATACCACCAGATAAACAATTGTGATCTGTTTTTACGTATCAGTAATGACTCAGATATACAGACTATTTTATATTAATTAAAAATTTAACTACACTAACTTCACAGAACACAATATTATTACAGCATAATACCTTACCAAGACAAATAGCTGTATACCTCAATCAAGCATAAGGAACAATCCCAGACATGTCCTGGAATGTAACTGTGTTTATTTCAGCAGTTATATCTGGAAATTTTACCAGGATTAAGAGAGACGCGTCTTCTAGGGCTGTAATTTGAATTGTGAATTTACATTGCAAGATATTATAAAATAGATTTTGTTAGGAACAATTAAAAAAGGTATATAAAAAAAGACAGAAAATATAATGCCACTGTATAAATCCATGGTGTGCCCACACCTTGAATACTAATCCAGTTCTGGTCACCTCATCTCAAAAAGTATGTAGTATATCTGGAAAAGATTCAGAGAACATCAACAAAGATGATCAAGGGTATGGAATGGCTTCCATGCGAGGAGAGACTAAAAATATTAGGGCTGTTCAGCTTAGAAAAAGAAATCACTAAAGGGGATATGATAGAGGTCTATAAAATCATGAATGGTGTGGAAAAAGTGAATACAGAAATGTTATTTACCCCCTTTCACACAATACAAAAACCATGGGTCACCTGATCAAACTAATAGGCAGCAGGTTTATTACAAATGAGAGGAAGTACTTTTTCACACAATGTATGACTAACTTGTGGAACACACTGCCACTGGATGGAGTCATGGTCAAGACTATAACTGGGTTCAATAAAACTAGATATGTTTATGAAAGATAGGTCCATCATTAGTAATTGGCCAAGATGGTCAGGGATGCAACCCCATGCTTGGAAGAACCCCAAACCTCTGACTTTCAGAAGCCTGGAGTGAAAGAGGGGTGAATCATGCTGTAATTCCCCTGTTCTATACACTCCCCCTGAAGCTCTGGTATGGGCCACTGTCAGAGACAGGATACTAGTCAAGATGGACCATTGGTCTGACCCAGTATGGCAGCTCTTATGCTTATAGACAAAAGGAATGATTATGACCATTCAGGACTTTCACCTAGTAATTCCTGCATCAAGCCTAGCATCTTGTGGTTGAGCTACAGTGCATTGTTCAGAAAGAAATCCAATTTTGATTAATGATTGCAAGTGATGGAGAATCCTCTGCTTCCCTGTGGTAACTAGAACTGTGCAAAGTCACATTTTTGTGACACTTCACTGGAAATCTATCATCCTTGTTTTCATGCCGTTTTGCAACCCAGAAATGTAATTTTTCATATCAAAATCATGAGAAATCATTTAGATAATGGTAGCACCTAAAAGGGCACATCCCACAGAGAAAGACAGTCCCTGCTGCAAAGGTCAAGGGCAAGGGAAGTGGATGCTCACAAGTGGAAACATCAGACTCTCTGCTGCTGCCTCCCTGGACCTCTTCCTAAGGTAGCAGGTCAGGTGGCCTCTCCTACAGTCCCTCTAAGTTCACTCATCTTTGCAGGAGTCCCCCAAGAAACCTGCAAACCAAAAATACCAACTTCTGCCTTCTTTGCGCTTGACCGTATTTCCTCTTACATTTCCCTTACTCAGTTTTTCAATAGAATGTCTCCTGGAGCTTTCTCCCTGGAAGTCCCAATCCCACCCTTTTGTCATGACTCACCGCCAAAGCTTGCTGCACCCCCTGCAAGGCGGTGCTCTGAGTCTCTCCTGGCCTCTTGCCAGACTTCTCTACTTAAGGAAGGATCCCCCGACATTCCTCCTTGACTCTCCCGGTCTCTCTAGTTCTTTCCTGCAACCATCTTCTGTTCCACACTTCCCTTCTTTATAGTCTTCAGTTCCTTCCCCAGGTGGACTTCATCCTTAATTAGTCCTGGGCTACCCTCCATGTACAGCCAGATGGATTAATTGGCATCTCAGGCCTACATTAACCCTTTTCAGTGTCTTTGTGAGGCACACACCCCATGACGGTATTTACCTTTTTCGCAACTGCATCACAGTGTTAGTTCATGTTCAATTTGTGACCCACTATAACCCCCAGATCCATTTCAGCAGTATTGCTGCCTGGTCAGCTTGTCCTCATTTTGTATTTGTGCATTTTATTTTTCCTTCCTTCCTTCATGTAGTACATTGCACATTTCTTTATTGAATTTCATTTTGTTGATTTCAGACCTATTTCCTGAGGCCATTTTGCATTCTAATCCTCTCCTCCAAAGTGCAAGCAACTTTTCCCATACTGGTGTAGTTTACAAATTTTATAAGTGTACTCTCCACTCTATCATCATTCTATTCTCCTGCACAGGGAGCATGCTTTGTGGTTCTAAATCCCTGCTCCTTTGAACAGGAATGATTTGAAAGCCCTCAAACCTTCAAAATGGCTTCCTAACTCTATCTCTATAATGGAGTATCTTCATACTTTAAGAAGTCAGTCAAATCCCATGGAAGGTGTTTTAAATCTCTGCCTTTTCAAAGTCTTTTTTATTACAAAAGATTACTTGTGTGTGTGTGTGCACGTGCATGTGTGTGTGTGTGTGTGTATATATATAAAGGAAGTTAAGATGAAAGAACGAACCAGCCTGATACTTTGCAGGAGTGTTTTGCCAATATCTTGTAAAAGACCTAGGTTGGGAAGGTCTTTTAGACTCCCATTCCCCTGACATTGTTACTGTGGTGAAAGTTTGATCCTGGGGTGATGTGAAGGGGGACTGCCCTAATCTATTTAAGCTGGTATCAACTGATTCATGAAGGGTCTGGGCTCTTGGCTAGAAACAAATCTGCCAGCGGTGGAGGAAAGAGAAGATATGGTCTGGGAAAGATTATCATTGATTACAGTGACCATGTAGATTTTATCTTCACTCCTATATATGTGTAACCCCTTTGCCAGGTGGAGCCAGCAGCAACAGAGCCGGGTTCAATATCTAGGGGTTCCTCTCCAGCAAAAAAATTCAGAACTGGCTCGAGCACCCACCCTGTAACCTGGGAAAATAACACACCATCCCTGGGTGTCTCTAGAGGCAATACTTTCCCACTTGCAAGCACAGAGTTTGAGTATAGAAAAGAAACATTTTAATAAAAGGATGGAAGTAACTCCATGTTAATTTGAGAAAACACTGCAAACAGGGTTTATAGACATAAACCATGTGCAAAAGACCTATCCCTAAGTAAGTTGGGCAGTGTCTTTTTCCATTCAGGTTCTTAAGTCAAGCAACCCCAAAATCCCTTTCACATGCCTGACCCTTCTCTGCACCCCACTGACAGTTGCTGTCCTTCATCAGTGCAGACCCAGAGTTCAGAGGCGCATCTGCAAAGTTCGTCTCCCATGGTGGCTGGGAAGGGGGGATAAAGAGGCTCCTTACACACTTCGCTGTTTGAGCACTCGCTCACCTCCCTTCTCTGCAGGGCTCTGCTCTGGCCTTCTCCACCAGCCCCCTGCAGGCCACTCACTGCACCTTTCCGCCAGCAACCCTGCTGGTCGCTGGCCATACGTCTCTGCCAGCTTTCCTACTGACCGCTTGCCAGGCCTCTCCACCTCACCAGCCACTTGATCACCAGCCAGCTATCAGTCAACTTCTACTACCACCTGTCTCTCTACTGTGACGTCTGCACATCAGTTTCTTAGTAATTTTCAGCTCTTAGCAGGCTGGGCAGCAACACAGCCCTGTCTCAAGTGGTTTCAGCTTTGATTGAGCAATTAAAATAACAAAGAGGCTCCTAATGAAGCCTATTTAGCTCTATTCTTTGAACACTGGGAAAGAACAGGTTAAAACAATTTAGGGAAGACCCTTGGTGAAGGTCTGCAGCCTCCTGGTTAGGACATCTATCCCCACCCCTCTTACTTCCACAGGGCTCTGGCATTCAAGCCCCTGTCTTAACGAGGTTCTTTCAGCTGAGGGTGACCCCTTATTTTGGACAAGTTAAGCACAGTCCTGTTTTCCTGTATTCCTACAGTAATTACAACATTGGTAACCATATTTCACTACCCCTACATTCAGTACTAAGGTGATTTGTAACTCAACACCAGCCAAAGTTGATCACTTTGACACCGCTCTATCTGCTGAATAGGTAAGCAGAGCAGGAGCAAACTGTATTTACATCAACACACCCAAAGTCTCCCCCCCCTCCCAGCTAGCTGTCAGGGAAGAGTTCATTCAGACCCTACTTACATCTGGCTTTTCCTAAGATCACACAAAACCCCATGGACAACATAATTAACCACTGGTTAGCCCTAGAAACATGCCCCGAAATGGAAACCTGGGAAAATTTGTATTTTTAACACCAATGAATTTCCTTAAATTCTTTCAACCAAATAGAAGACATTTAGGGTGTATTTTATTGCTACAACACAGTTAATATGATCAATGCATGTAGTTTTAGGACTATTGAATCAGGATAGTATAATTTCAGTTTCACAATATTTTTACCTGATGCAAAATGTGTTCTTTTGGGGAAAAGGGGAGAAAAAGTCTCATTCTAGTGTAGCAAATGTATCTTCCTATTAACTTTCTGGATCTGCTAAAGGAGAGGAATTATCTCATTGTTTGAAAATGCTTGACACTGGTTCTTCATTGAATTGGGAAACTTATTTTCTGTGACTGGCTGCTGGGTAGGATTGTTTAAGACTTAAATTAATTGTAGAACATCCTACCAGCCATAGGCAGAAGGTTATGACTCCTCCATTAGTCAAATCCTATTGCTGTTTACTTTAGACAATGTTTAATTTTTCTTGGATTTATTTAATGTTGATGTATTGAAGGTCACAACCTTGAGATATATGCAGTTTAAAATTTTCATTGCTGATGACAATTCCAACCTGAAAATATGTTCTGTATAATTATATGTGGCAATAGTGGTATAATACAACATTGTAATGACCCATGCACAGGGGTGAGCTGGAGCCGGTTCGCGCGAACCCGTTGTTAAATTTAGAAGCGGTTTTAGAACCGCTTGTTAACTAGCTTCCCTGCGAGGGAAGCTTTGATGGGCTCTGCCTGGGAAGCCTGTAATTCCTCCTCCCGGCCGCCGGGGGGTGCTGCGCTGTGCTGCGAGAGCCATGTGAGCTGCCTCCTGGCCCTGTTGCTGCTCCTGCTCTTTGGACCTCTGGCCCTGGGGCTCCTGCTGCTGCCCCGTGAGTCCCCGGCTGCGTCCTGCTGCTCCCAGCCGCCCCCCCCCCCGTGTGAGTATCTGCGCCCCTCCCCCGCCTTCCCTGCCCGCAGCCACCCCCTGCCACAGCCACCCCCCTGCCCCCAGCCAGCCCCTGCCCCACCCCCTGCCCCCAGCAGCCAGCCCCTGCCCACAGCCACCCGCAGCCAGCCCCTGCCCACAGCCAGCCCCTGCCCACAGCCAGCCCCTGCCCCCAGCCACCCCCAGCCACCCCCTGCCCCCAGCCACCCCCAGCCAGCCCCTGCCCACAGCCGCCCCCCTGCCCACAGCCAGCCACAGCCACCCCCTGCCCCAGCCAGCCCCTGCCCGCAGCCGCCCCCCGCCCGCAGCCAGCCCCTGCCCGCAGCCAGCCCCTGCCCGCAGCCAGCCTCTGCCCCCAGCCACCCACAGCCAGCCCCTGCCCACAGCCAGCCCCTGCCCACAGCCGCCCCCTGCCCGCAGCCAGCCCCTGCCCGCAGCCGCCCTCTGCCCCACCCCCTGCCCACAGCCACCCGCAGCCAGCCCCTGCCCACAGCCGCCCTCTGCCCGCAGCCAGCCCCTGCCCACAGCCGCCCTCTGCCCGCAGCCAGCCCTTGCCACAGCCACCCCCAGCCAGCCCCTGCCCACAGCCGCCCTCTGCCCCACCCCCTGCCCACAGCCACCCGCAGCCAGCCCCTGCCCACAGCCACCCTCTGCCCGCAGCCAGCCTCTGCCTGCAGCCCCTGCCACAGCCACCCCCTGCCTGCAGCCAGCCTCTGCCCACAGCCGCCCGCAGCCACCCCCTGCCCACAGCCACCCGCAGCCCGCCCGTCTGCATCACCTGCCCACAGCCAGCCCGTGTCACTCCCTGCCTCCAGCTAGCCCTGCCCCACGCCCCTATCTGCAGCCAGCCCCACATCCACTGGTGCCCTGCAGTTCCCAGGGCAGTAACCCTGCACACCTGCTTTAATGAGGGGGGGGCAGGGAGCAGCTGGGACCCACACATGTGCACACCCTAGAGTGACCAGACAGCAAGTGTGAAAAATCGGGACGGGAGTGAGGGGTAATAGGAGCTTATATAAGAAAAAGACCCAAAAATTGGGACTGTCCCTCATCACCACCCACACATGTGAAACGGAGCTCATTTCTAGTTCAGCCCCATCTTTTTAAAAAAGAACTTTAGGTAGGGTTAAAATACATCTGTATTTTCCTGGACATGTCAGGCTTTTCGGTTCTTAATCACCTCCTGGGAAAATATGGACGTATGGTAACCCTATTGGTACAAAAAATACATGCTTTCGCACATCCCTTAAATCAGAACTTTTTATAGGGAACCCGTTGTTAAATCAGAACTTTTTATAGGGAACCCGTTGTTAAGATTTTGGCAGCTCATCACTGCCCATGCAGCAAATTAGTTAAGAATTAAAACCGAGGAAAATCAACTGCAAAATTAGCCACGCCTATTGTATTATGCAGGCACCGATAAGGGCTTCATATTTAAGACTGAGCCAATATTTCATTTTTAGGAAGACCTTCTAGAAATGAAATAATGACTTGATTTAAGAAATCTAAAAGTGAGAGTATTTTTTTAATGATCTGTTCATTTTTGACCTTTAAGAAGTATTAATGGAAAAAAGTCAATATATGTTTTTCTGGAATTTTGCATGGTGTTTCTCACCAACTTTCACAGTCCTTTTACACAAAACCTATAACACACAACTTAAATTCTCATATGTCAAAACCCCCCTCTGTTGAACTACAAACCCTCCTCCTGGAATCTTTGTGATGTTCTTTAAAAATAATGGACAGTTTCTACTTTTAAAAAAATGTCTTAACCAAGCTGCCATTTTCCAGTAATATGTTGAAATGCACAAATCAGCAGAACCTGGACTGGTTACATCTCCCATGATGCACTGTGCTTCAGCCAAAGGGTGCATTATGGGAGATGTAGCACAACTAGGGAACCTGACCTAGAGAGGAAAATGGAGCACAAAGCACCCAAACTACAGCTTCCATGAAGCACCACTGCAGCTTTAGGGAGCACAGAATCATGTTGTACTGACCCAAAATGAAACATTTCTACTCCGTTTGACAAACGAAAATGTTTTGATTTGGGTTAAGCTGACCCACAACAAAATATTGGCTTTGTTGTTCTCAATGGAAAATCAAAACATTTCAGTAAAGTCTACTGTCCCACAGAAAACACTGTTTTTTGTGGAAACTGTATTTTCCATTACCAAATCCAGTATATAAGTCATTCTATTCAGTAAGAAACTTTTCTATATTATATATATATATATATATATATATATATATCTGTGTGTGTGTGTGATTGACATTTAATCAATGTTTTTATGTTCCTTACAGTGGAACACACATATAAGAGTAATTTTTTATCCACTGTCTCTCTGGCACACAGAACTTGTATTTGCAAAGCTCTCTATTGGTGCACACAAAAATGGAAGCTCTCTGTAAAATTTGGTCCTGGAATGTTACTTTGGGGAAAATTCTGTAAAAACTTGCATCCCATGCAATCCCATTCCTTACAGGGGGATTTAACGGGATTTAGATTAGTAAAGGATTTGGCCTGTAAATGCTAGTGCCATACAAATGAAAGCAGAATAATGTTTGTACATAAACCAGAGTAGTTTTTTGAAGCATGAAAAATTTCTGAGGAGTGAAACTAGATAGGGAAAAGTTAAAGGCAATTTTTTCCATTCCCCCTCCTCCCCTCACCACACACATGAGACAAATAGGAAATGACAGTAGAAGGCAATATGCAATGTCGCTATGTATGACTTCTTAAACCTGGTAAAAGTCACTAAGGATATGTCTACACTACGAAATTAGGTCGCATTTATAGAAGTCAATTTTTAGGAAGTGATTTTATACAGTCGATTGTGTGTGTCCCCCTTAAGTGCATTAAGTTGGCGAAGTGCGTCCACAGTACCGTGGCTAGCATCGACTTCCAGAGCGTTGCACTGTGGGTAGCTATCCCACAGTTCTCGCAGTCTCTGCCGCCCATTGTAATTCTGGGTTGAGCGCGCAATGCCTGATGGGGCAAAAACATTGTTGTGGGTGGTTTTGGGTACATGTCATCAGTCGCCCCTCCCTCCGTGAAAGCAATGGCAGACAATCATTTTGTGCCTTTTTTCTATGCAGGCACCATATTGCTTTCAGCAGATAGTGCAGAAGACTACTAACTGTTGTCATTGAATGACCACTTCCGCTGCCACTCTGATCTCCTGCTGTGGCCGCAGACAGAGCAATAAGTTGGAAAAACTGTCATTCCAACCACTGCTTCCGCTGCCACTCTGCTCTCCTGTCTTGATTGATAGCAAATTTCTCCATGTTGGCTCTCATGGGCTCCCGCTTCTGCTGCAACTCTGTTCTCCTGCTCGCATGAATCCACCTCGCAGGTCCTCTCATCAGTCTCTATAAATATCTATTCTCATGGCATCTCTCTATAAATATCTATTCCATCATCCACCACTTCTGCTGCAACTCTGCTCTCCTGCAGACATCCTACCACAACAAGCATGGAGCCCGCTCAGATCACTGTGACTGTTGTAACCACCGCACGCATTATCCTGCAGTATATACAGAACCAGAACCTGCAAAAGCAGGCAAGGAGGTGACAGCAGCGCAGTGACAAGAGTGATGAGGATATGGACATAGACTTCTCTCAAAGCACAGGCCCTGGCAATGTGGACATCATGGTGGTAATGGGACAGGTTCATGCTGTCGAATGCCGATTCTGGGCCCGGGAAACAAGCACAGACTGGTGGGATCGCATAATGTTGCAGGTCTGGGATGAATCCCAGTGGCTGCAAAACTTTCGCATGTGTAAGGGCACTTTCATGGAACTTTGTGATTTGCTTTCCCCTGCCCTGAAGCGCAAGAATACCAAGATGAGAGCAGCCCTCACAGTTCACAAGTGAGTGGCAATAGCCCTCTGGAAGCTTGCAACGCCAGACAGCTATGGGTCAGTTGGGAATCAATTTGGAGTGGACAAATCTACCGTGGGGGCTGTTGTGATTCAAGTAGCCAACGCAATCACTGAGCTGCTGCTATCAAGGGTAGTGACTCTGGGAAATGCACAGGCCATATTGGATGGCTTTGCTGCAATGGGATTCCCTAACTGTGGTGGGGCGATAGACGGAATGCATATCCCTATCTTGGGACTGGAGCACCAAGACAGCCAGTACATAAACTGAAAGGGGTACTTTTCAATGGTGCTGCAAGGGTGGATCACAAGGGACATTTCACCAACATCAACGTGGAATGGCTGGGAAAGGCACATGATGCTCGCATCTTCAGGAACTCTGGTCTGTATGAATGGCTGCAGCAAGGGACTTACTTTCCAGACCAGAAAATAACCACTGGGGATGTTGAAATGCCTATAGTTATTCTTGGGGACCCAGCCTACCCCTTAATGCCATGGCTCATGAAGCCATACACAGGCACCCTGGACAGTAGTCAGGAGCTGTTCAACTATAGGCTAAGCAAGTTCAGAATGGTGGTAGAATGTGCATTTGAACATTTAAAAGCACGCTGGCAAAGTTTACTGACTAGTTAGACCTCAGCAAAATCAATATTCCTATAGTTATTACTGCTTGCTGTGCGCTCCACAATCTCTGTGAGAGTAAGGGAGAGACGTTTATGGCAGGGTGGGAGGTTGAGGCAAATCACCTGGCAACTGATTACGTGCAGCCAGACACCAGGGCAGTTAGAAGAGCACAGCAGGGAACGCTGTGTATCAGAGAAGCTTTAAAAACCAGTTTAATGAGTGGCCAGACTACTGTATGAAAGTTCTGTTTGTTTCTCCTTGATAAAAACCCACCCCCTTCGTTCACTCTACTTCCCTGTAAGCCAACCGCCCTCCCCTCCCCCCTTCGATCACCACTTGCAGAGGCAATAAAGTCATTGTTGCTTCACATTCATGCATTCTTTATTAATTCATCACTCAAATAGGGGGATAACTGCCAAGGTAGCCCGGGACGGGTGGAAGAGGAGGGAAGCACCGGGTGGGGTGGAGGAAGAAGGGTAGGAGGGAAGGACAGGGCCACACTGCACTTCAAAACTTATTGAATGCCAGCCTTCTGTTGCTTGGGCAATCCTCTGGGGTGGAGTGGTTGGGTGCCCGGAGCCCCCCTCCCCACGTTCTTGGGCATCTGGGTTAGGAGGCTATGGAACTTGGGGAGGAGGGCGGTCGGTTACACGGGCTGAAGCAGCAGTCTGTGCTCCTGCTGCCTTTTCTGCAGCTCAACTATATGCCGGAGCATATCAGTTTGATCCTCCAGTAGCCTCAGCATTGCTTCCTGCCTCATCACGCTGCCACCACCTCTCCTCTTGCTCCAGCCATCTGTCCTCACATTTGTTTTGTGCTTTCCTGGACTCTGACATTGTCTGCCTCCATGCATTTTGCTGAGCTCTTTCAGTGCATGAGCTCAGAAAACATTTCATCACAAGTGCATTTTCTTCACCTTCTTATCTGCGCTAGCCTCTGGGACGGAGATGATAGGGGGAACGTTGAAACATTTGCAGCTGCTGTAGGGGGAAAAAAAGGGAGAATAGTATTTAAAAAGACACATCTTAGAGTAATAAGTCGCCTTTTGCCTCTTATATTGAGGGCCTGCCGATTTGGTGAGAGAGATCACACATGCAGGGCTGGGCAACAGAATTCAGCTTGCAGGCAACCATGGTAAGCCACAGTCTTTTGGCTTCTTTAAGTCTTTAGGGCAAATTAAGGATTAAACACGCTTGCTTTTAAACCATGTATTATATTACAAAGGTACACTCACCAGAGGTCCCTTCTCTGCATTCAAGGTCTGGGAGCCCGACTTGGGAGGGTTGGGAGGATATTGGCTCCAGGGTAATAAACAGTTCCTGGCTGTCAGGGAGAACAGTTTCTCCACTTGCTTGCTATGCGCTATCATCCTCGTCCCCAAAATCCTCATCCCTGTTGCGTGAGACTCCCCCCTTGCAGGAGTCCATGAACAGGGGTGGGGTAGTGGTGGGGGCACCCCCTAGAATTGCATGCCACTCGTCATAGAAGTGGCATATCTGGGGGTCTGACCCGGAGCGGCAGTTTGCCTCTTTGGTTTTTTGATAGGCTTGCCTCATCTCCTTAAGTTTCATGAGGCACTGCTGCAGGTGCCTGTTATAGCCTCTGTCCTTCATGCCCTTGGAGATTTTTTCAAATATTTTGGCATTACGTGTTTGGAACGGAGTTTGGATAGCACAGATTCATCTCCCCATACAGCGATCAGATCCAGTACCTCCGTTCGGTCCATGCAGGAGCTCTTTTGTGATTCTGGTACACCTCTGCTGATGAGATCTGCATGGTCATCTGTGCTGATCAGTTTGCCACACTGAGCAAACAGGAAATGAAATTCAAAAGTTCCTGGGGCTTTTTCTGTGTACCTGTGTACCTGGCCAGTGCATTTGAGTTGAAAGTACTATCCAGAGCGGTCACAATGGAGCACTCTGGGATAGCTCCCTGAAGCCAATACCGTTGAATTGTGTCCACACTACCCCAAATTTGACCCGGCGATGTCAATTTCAGCACTAATCCCCTCATCGGGGAGGAGTACAGAAATCGATTTTAAGCGCCCTTTAAGTAGACAAAAATGGCTTAGTCGTGTGGATGGGTGCAGGGTTAAATTGGTCTAAGGCTGCTAAATTCAACCTAAACTCATAGTGTAGACCAGGGCTAAGTAACATCAGCTTTGCATAGCATGCCTGCTTGATGTCACTAAGTACACAAGGTATTTGGTTCAGAATGCCTGAAGTAGAACAGGTTGTTAGAAAGTAAGTGGAGTGGAGAGTTCTAAAGCTAAATTAGGGGAGACGTCAGTTCAACATACTTGAAATGTAATGGATTGCGTGGCAAAAATATGTTAGAAGAATGGAATGTGAGCCCACAAAAGGTGACATACACGTTTATATTCCTCCTGTTCCATCATGTTGCATCTTTTCATAAATTTCCCTAACTTCTAATCCTTGATTTGTGATTTTTGTTATACCTGAATAAGATATTAATGACCTGTGCCCAACTAATCAACAGATAAATAAGGAATATGGGTGTGAAGGCAAGTCTATATTAAGAAACATCATATTGCCTGAAACTTCATAGTTCCTCTAGTAAATACTTACCAGTAGAAGATAAGCCCTTAAACAGGGAAAGATGGGTTTTGTTTTCATTTGTTTTTTAAGTGCGAGGAAAGGTACAGTATGTTAATTTAACATATGGGGAATATTCCTTAGATCGAGAACCAACGCGCAGAAAATAAAAAGTGATCCACAATTTCATTCACCCTTCAAACACCACACTCATTCAGCTACTCGGCACCATTTGAGGACAAATCTTGCAGAGTAGGTGGGTAGTTCAACTTCTAATATTCACTAAGGAACAGAACAACGATGCCCTCTTCTCTCCCATCCAAGTTTGCTCCTATCCTGAGGGACCCAACAATAACCACTACAATGAGCCTGTTGATCTCCTCTCTTTTATACTTAAACATTTCTTTAAGCTTTGAGACAAATTATGCTCCAGAATGCATTGTAAATTAGAGGAAAAAAGCCTTTCCTAAAGCTTTCCAAACTGCCTCAAGAGATCACACTCCTCTTGCAACAAATGCTAATCTCACAGGATGGTCTCTCACATGCTTTTGCCTTTTACCATCTCTTGGTATGCACATTGTGCCTTTTAAACTTTAACGAAATGAGATCATCAGGCTCAGCTTCCCAGCAGGGTATGTAAACAAGGCTGGAAGAGTGTAGCAGACCATTCCTCCTCAAGTGAAGAAGACAGCAGGTGGATTGAGCAAAGATTAGGGAAGGAGCTACCTATAATTTCTGGTAGCTTTAGATAAAATTTTTGCATCCAAACATATGGAAGCTTCTTAAATTGAGTTTCCATTCATTGTGACATTCACCCATCTCTAATTACTGCCCCATGCAAATTCAATACTAGCAGCAGTGTCGTCTGCAGAAGCATGTGGAGACTTGCACCACTGTATCAAACAATGTAGACACTCTTTAGTATTCTGAGGTTTTAGTGGTGCAAATTCTCATACTTTGCAAAATGCCATCACACTTCAGAGTGCTACCAGAGCTTTTCCATGGAAAGGTTTCCTGTTAGCCTGCAGTAAATCAGTTTATAATGTACTGTTGTCTTGCACATTTCACCCCAGATTGTATTGTGGTGGATCCCATTACCTGAGGCAGCATTACCCAGTTCACAAAACACATGACGTCATGCAGTCACACAAAGGCTGTCATACCGGATTTTCAGAATGTAGGGGAGATCTGTCCCTAAAATACTGCGAACACAGAGACAGAGAAAGTGTAGGTGTTTCTGAAACAATTTTGGTGGGACTTTCCAAATGAACCAGAAATTCCAGGTCTTGGCCAGCTCAGCACAGTTCTCCATCTCCTGTTTACCAAACACAGATTCTAGCCTCATTACTCTCAAAGGATCTGAGTGAATGTGCATGGCTGCATCTTACCATGGATAAGAATGACATAACTGTTGGCAGGGGGGACTACTGAGGAGTGAGCAGACATCATGTCTGCACCATCTATGGAATTTTCATACTCAATTTTTCTTAAAATGACTTGCAGTCTCAGATTCCCATTGGATTTAGCAATGCTCCTGGATTCCCAGATCACATGATATCTTTCAGAGGGCAGCCATTCCTTTCGGGCGTGAATACTGCACCATCATATCCATCTTGGTTAATTCCAGGTTTGATTACTGCCATGTGCTCTAATTAGAGTTAACTCTGAACTCTGCCACTGCCTCCCTCCTTAATAAAGCAGTGCATGCCAGCATGAACACAGCATGTGCACTCAGGTTTGCCCTGTATGCCTATCTATTTCCATTGGGATTTCAAGATGCTGGTAATAATTTTTATAAATGCTGAATACACTGAGACCTGAATAATCTGAAAGGCTGCTTCTTGCCATGTACCCCTTAGCAGCTGTTAAGATTGGCTGGGAAAAGCTTTTCAATAAAGACTTACCTGTTAACACTCCATATCCAGTAGAAGGGTCCTTCCACTTGAGGGCCCCATCTTTGGAATTTAATCCACCTGGCAGCTTCTTGGAACCTGACCCTAACATCTCCCAGAGAATAACGCAAGAGTAATTTGTTTTGTTTGGCATTAGAGCAAATGTTTAGTGTAGGGTTTTGTTTTGGGTGGAGGGGGTTGTTTCTAATTAAAGGGTTTAATGCTGCAGATGCTCTAGAAGTTAAATAAATAAATATGCCTCTATCCCTGAGTTTTCACAGTCCCACAACCTGGTGAGAAGGGATTTAGAGTTACAGATGCTGTTGTTTATGGAACCTTAATTTTGAATTCAATCCTCAGGTGATTGTGTCCTTTGAAAGGTTAGCCTTGAATTAAAATTTACTCCCTTTAAAATGTTCTATGCCTATGACATGCTAACATACATTTTTCAAAAGTGACTAGTGATTTTTGGGTGCCCAGTTTGAGGTGTTTAAAGGGGCCTATGGTCAGATGCTCAGCATTTTCTGAGAAGCGGGTTCTTTTAAGATGTACTCAAAAAACTTAGGCCCCCAAAATCATTAGTCACTTTTGAAAATCTTGAACATCAGGTTTATTTTTTCTTAATAATTGATTTGTTTACAACTTTTTTCCTGAAGTTTCTTGATCCAGGAGTAGAAGAAACTTTTTAGTAAAAATATGGGGATATGTGCACATGCTTTTAGGATTCAGTGCTTTTAATTATTGACTAGAACAGAAACTATTATAATGCAAACTAATTATTTCAGGCAGCATGTGTCAGTACAGTGTGAGTATTACATAACCAGTGTAGAATTGCACAGAGAAGATGAAATAAAAAGGTCTTATTTATACTGGTGGAAGTTATTGTACTGACATTTGAACCAAGCAATTTCCCCTCCAGACAGATGACCCAAGGAGGAGTGGGGAAGGGGAAAAATGGAAATTGTCTCATTCTAAAGCTGCCTCCCATTCACATTTACCTTGTGCTTATGCCAAGAGCCTGGAGGACTTTTAGATTAGGCCTCTAAGCACTGCATTCTATGATTTTCTTCCCAGTGAAGAACGTAGTTAAAACTCTTAGTTAACTTTGCCTTCTTGTAATATTTAATTCATGCATGGCAGGCAGGGAGTTGTTCGCTGCATTTGAACATTACATTTTCAAATTTTTTCACTTGCGCTGGCAAGAACAACCTGCTGCAGATGAAGTGGCAACCAGAATTTAAAGAGCACCTTTGGTCCAAGCTAATCGTGTTCTCAAAGCTCTTTTGCTGATTCTGGAGTGTAGTAGGAGAGCTTTCTATTCCCGCATAAGAAATCCAGCTTTCAGAGTGACCTTAAGACTGTTCCCTCTTACTTGTGATTAATAGACATAGGGCTAGATTCCCTCTAAACTGCTCTCCATTGGGGGATTTACCCTGGTGCTGCTGCATGCATTCTCCCTGGGATTTGGCCAGCAGAGGCCTGTTGGCTCCATAGGAGCTCTGCCAGCAAATGTTCTGAATCATCATGGGTGGGATTTTGAAAAGCACTTAAGTAACTTGGGAGCACAATTCACATTGAAAGCCAATGGGACGTGTGCTTCTAAGTCCCTTAAATGAGTCTGAAAATCCCACTCCACATCCCCCTACTTGCATTGACTACTCCTCTTCTCAGCATGTTGTCTGCCACTTTAGAGGCACAGCTGACCCATCTGGCAGGCACACGTGGGGTAGAAGAGTTATGATGGCTTTTCGCTGCTGCAGCCTCCTCCCCCAGCATACATTCACCTGTTGGAGTTTCTGCCGTGATCTACAGTATACCAGATGGCCCTGGGTTCCACTGAGAATTAGCAGGCTTAATTATATTTGGATAATTGCTGTTCTTTATGGCTCATTCAGCACCTTATGTCCAATCTCTATTGTTCTATTTTCCCACTCTTGCAGGGCTTGGCTCTCTGTTTATAACCGTGACAAAACTGTGCAGCTCAGAAGTTTGCCTCTTTCACCAATAGAAGTTGGTCCAATAAAAGATATTACCTCACCTACACACATACACCCTTGTCTGTCCAGGGCCATCCAGAGGATTCAGGGGGCCTGGGGCAAAGCAATTTTGGGGGCCCCTTCCATAAAAAAAAGTTGCAATACTATAGAATTCTATATTCTTGTGGGGGCCCCTGCAGGGCCCGGGCCTGGGGCAAATTGCCCCACTTGCCCCACCCCAAGCAGCCTTGTGTCTGTCTGAAGAACTAGGTATGATACAGGGAAGGAAAATAGGGATGGTGAACCAGGACATAGCTGTGGTGAAGATCAAGGGGGATGTAAACAAGGCAACTGTATCATGATTCTTGCTAGCTCCGTGGCCAATTAAGCACAGGACCTGCTGCCTGACGTTACCACACAAGGGGGCTTGGGGAGTCGCTGACACCTATGCAAACAGAGTGTAAAATGCTACCATCTGCGAGAGCAGAGAGTTCCGATTGGGTAGCAAGTTACACCCACTTAGTGATGTAATTGACTACACAAGGTGTAAGGCACTGTTGATTCAGAGCCAGGGTCTGTCTAAATCCTGGAAGGGGTTGCTGACTACACTACAGCTCAATCAAATAAAATCAGAATCACATATTCAACCACAGATATAAGCACAAAAACAATCATGTTCCCGTGTCAGTATTAAAAGCCATGGGGTACATTGTCCATTTGGGATACTGTAACACCTGGAAGGTCATATTAGGACTTAAAGACATGGGAAGTGTTATATCCTTGGGGGCAGCCAGTTTAGGAAGAAATCAGTTGAGGCCAGAGAGCAGACAGCTAACAAAACCACCATTTTATTTACAGACTCAGAGAGCTCACTCAGCCGGCTGAAGCTGGCTGAGCTAACCCATAATAATCTAACTCAGTTGCCATAGCAACAAAAACCATGACAACCAAATACACAACATATTCCTCCCCCCCTAATAAGAACATCCCCTAAATAAAACACACACTAGACTAGAGAAGGAGGGTAGACTGCCTCCATTCCCGGCTAAACCCTGGGGATTATTTTGCCCCATAACCGTGGGTTCGCCCTAGCTAAAGATCCAGCCGATGAGGAGGCCTTCTGTCTCTAGGTGGATTACGGCGAACTTCTGGTGTTATTGCACCCGAAAGCACTAGGGGCTCAGGGTCCGCAGCACGAACGGGTGAGGAGGTGGTATCAGCTCGTGCTGGGCAAAGGGGTATCTCAGCCGCCGGCAGTAATGGAGGAGAACAGTCAGGAACAGGTGACTCGTGATTCGGTGCCTCACCAGAAGAGGTGAAGTCAGACCCCTCAACTGCAGATGGGTCCTGAGGACTGGCATGACCTGGCAACAGCTGATCTACATGTTGCTGCCAGGTAGAATTCTCTGCAGTCCGGACTGTGTAGGAAACAGGTCCTGTTTGAGTAATGACTGTGGCCGGGAAGTATAATTCCGAGCCAAAACTGGCTGTCTCAGGCTAAAGGTTCGGTCTTTTGCTCTGAGTGCCCGTCTGATGACTTGATATTGCTGCTGATGTTGCACAGTTTGTCGGGGTTCAGAAGGTTTCAGCAGATCAAAGCAAGTGCGCAGCTGTCGTCCCAACATTAGAAAGGCTGGGGATGCCTGGGTCGTAGCATGAGGTGTGTTTCTGTAGGAAAGTAAGAAGGTATCCAGACGCTTTTGAATGGAGTGTTGTCCCCTTGCTGATTTCAAAGCGTTTTTCATTGTCTGCACAAATCTTTCAGCTAATCCGTTGGTGGACGGATGATATGGTGCTGACGTGATGTGGTGTATCCCATTTGCCTTCATAAAATTTTGAAACTCCTGAGAAATGAACTGCGGTCCGTTGTCGCTTACAAGTTGTTCTGGCAGACCAAAACGACTAAAGAGTCCTCGTAGTTTTTGGATAGTACTCTCTGCAGAAGTGGACTGCATTATAGAGACTTCTGGCCATTTAGAATGGGCATCTATTGCCACCAAGAACATGCTTCCTTCAAGGGGGCCAGCAAAGTCAACGTGAATACGTTGCCACGGGTTTTCAGGCCAGTCCCATGGGTGTAGGGGTGCCCACCGGGGTGCATTCCTCACACCCTGACATGACATACAAGCTTTTGCCTTCTCTTCAATAGCACTGTCCAATCCAGGCCACCAAAAATAGCTTTGTGCAATTTCCTTCATGCGCACTATTCCACAGTGACCAGAATATCATCCAAATAGCACTGAACTCCTGACAAGCCACACAAGATCTGGTCCATAGCCCTCTGGAACAGGGCGGGAGCAGATGTTATTCCGAAGGGTAGGCGGCAGTATCGATAAAGCCCCTTATGAGTCACAATAGTCAACAGCTCTTGGGACTTTTCATCGACGTGCATCTGTAAATATGCTTGACTCAGATCAATCTTACTGAACTTTTGTCCCCCAGCCAGGCCTGCGAAGAGGTCATCGATGCGGGGAAGCAGGTATTGCTCTGCACACAACACTGGTTTGACAGTGACTTTAAAATCACCGCAAATCCGGAGAGAGCCATCTTTCTTCACTATTGGAACGATAGGAGTGGCCCATGAGCTATGGGTAACTGGTATTAGGACTCCATTGGTGACCAGGCGCTCCAGGTCTGCTTCAACTTTTGGCCTGATGGCATATGGCACAGTTCGGGCTTTCAGATATTTTGGTGGACTGTCAGGTTTAATGTTCAATGTCACAGTGATTCCCTTCATACTTCCCAAATCATCTCCAAAAACAGCAGCATGTTTCCTTAGTATAGGGGTTAGACTGGTTTCTTCTTTAGTCATCCGGTGCACTTCTGCCCAGTTCAGTTGAATCTTCCCAAGCCAAGACCTACCCATTAAGGCTGGGTAGTTACCTCTCACCACAAACAGTGGCAATTTAGCCACCTGTCCATTGAGCTCCACCTTAACATCAATAGTGCCCAGCATAGGCACAGCTTCTCCCGTATACGTCTTCAGAACAGTTTTTGTTGCCTTAAGCGGAAGATGCTGTAGCTTTTCTTTATACACAGTCTCGGAGATCAGTGAGACGGCTGCACCGGTGTCCAGTTCCATGCGTATACGTTTGCCATCCAATAACGGGGTTACCCAGTATTCATGTGAGCCCACTGCCAAAGACAAAACATGCAGTGGCACTTCCTCTTGCGATGAGGTGTCTCCTTGATCATCCTGGGTCTGCTCTAGGATATGCAAGGTTCCTCTTTTTTCAGCCAGACCACAGGCCTCTTTTTCTTTTGTTTACAGGCACACTCAATGTGTCCCAAATATTCAACAGAGGGCTTGAAGAATTCACACTTGTCTTTGCGAACTCGTAGGCCATACTCTTCCAGTCTTTGTAGGGTAGCCTCTAAATTCTTTAAGTGATCCTCTTCATTTCTTCCAGTGGTTTTGGGGAAAAATGGGACCCCAGGATTTCCACAATGTCACTGTAAGATTTAGTTGCTGGCTTAATAGGGTGTAGTAAGCTGCGTAGCAGGGAGTAGGTTTTAGCCCCTACAACACTTAAGAATATTGGCACCTTCTTCGCTTCTGTAATGTCATTTGCAATAAAAAAAGCTCAAAACGTTCAGTATACACATGCCATTGCTCTATATTCTCATCAAAAGGTTCCAGTGGCCTGGTCAGAGTAGCCATGATTTTAGTTTCACTTTCACAGTCAGTGCAAACAAGCAGCTTTTTTGTTTGTTTGTTCTTTTCCTTGACTTCTACTTTCCTTCTATTACTGGAGCAGCACCGGAATCCCATCCTCGTCGCCACTTGTTATATCCTTGGGGGCAGCTGGTTTAGGAAGAAATCACTTGAGGCCAGAGAGCAGGCAGCTAACAAAACCACCATTTTATTTACAGACTCAGAGAGCTCACTCAGCCGGCTGAAGCTGGCTGAGCTAACCCATAATAATCTAACTCAGTTGCCATAGCAACAAAAACCATGACAACCAAATACACAACAGGAAGTAGCATCGCTCCTACAAGGTTCCATCCAAACTAATGTGTTAAATTTCTGAGTGGAGAGAGCCCTACAGTAGAATACATATAGAGACAAATACTGAGTCATAAGATAAAGTAGTATTCAGGGAGATCAAAAAGGCAACCACTAAGTCCAATGGTTATTGGCTCAGCTACCTACATATAAACTGGTCAGGTGTCACAATGTGGGAAGGCTTAGAGAGGCTGTGTGTCTAAATGTGTCTTCCTTGGAACAGCTAGCTCTGGAGCAAGCAAGAGGAGAGGCTATTCCTGACTCCATCCTTAGTAGCACACAAGAGGGATTTCAATAAGTAGATCTAGTTGAACCCACTTACTAGCAGTCATCACAGTATAACAAAGTTCAGCATCCTCAGGGGAGGAATCAGATCAAAAACTAGCACTAGATTGATAATCTGTAAAAGCTATTGGTAATCTGTAAAAAGTTCCCCTAAACAAGACTACAGGTTATTATGGTGGAAACAACATAGCCTTACAGGACAATGAAAACTTCCATTCAGGAGATGAAAACAGAGGAAACTGTATTTGCCTTGGAAAGTGCAGTGAGCCTGAGACCCATGGCCTTCCTACATGGTTTGAATTTAAAGAAGTGACTCCTAAAGGACAGCCTCAAGTCCAGGCCTTGATCACAGGGGAAGAAGGGCACATGGAATCTCCTCTCCTGTGCCTCCTGTGCAGGGATCAGTGCCTGAGCACAGAGACTACCACACCAAAAGAGGCAAAGACAGGGAGAAAGCCTGGCCCCTCCTGTTCCCTCATGCGCCTACCTATGGAGATGGCCAGCTGCAAAAGAGACTGCATACTCAAGGAGTGGCAGAGAGCATATGGTCTATGTGCTGGGGAGCATCAGGAGGGCCTGGGTCTCCCTGCAGCACAAAGTTTTCCTGGTTCATTTTCTGGGTGGCTCAGCTGTGCCTTAATAGAACAGTCTTGCCCTAAATGAATGGACCGGTGTAATGGAGACTTTTAGCAGCTCTTCCTTTGAGGCAGAAGATACACCACTGCTACTTAAGCTGGACCGTGACCCTTCATACATGTTTATATAGACCAACATCCCAAGAGAAATAATGAATTCAAAATGACTGCCAGTATTTCAGCTAGGAGCCTGGAGGGGAGGGCACCATTGATAATATGTAACCATCTTCCCCTGTCCATCACTACATGGAAAGTGGAGATGTCTCAGGCATTTTCCAAGCAAACAGCCAAGCTACTCCGCCCATCTGGCCACTCCAGCAGTGTGGGACTTGAGGGTAAGACACCACCAAAGCCATCTCAAAAGAGATGATGTAGGAAATAAATGCTACTTATGTTAGCAGCTCATGGTAATCACTAATACACACTATTTACTTGAACATGATGTACTGTAAAGAATAGCAGTAACTGTGGCGTCTGTCATAAAAACAGAGACCCTTGTGAAGTAAGTGAATTGATGGACATCTGATGTGTTGTCACAGACTCCCATAATCTTCTTGTAACACTTTTCTTAGGGCAGCTTCTCCTTTTGCAGATATTACACAATTCTATTTACCTCTTTGTCGGTGTGCTTTTAAAGGCTTTTGCATGTGAAAGCCTCCATGGGCTGGCTAACAGGGATAGGAAAAAAGGCACAAAGAGTTCTCTCTAGTTATTTTCATTCTGACTCCTAGATGATTTATAAAGCTGTGCACACTGTGAGTAGTTGGAAAGCATGTGCCTAAGCTCTAAGGAAGAGCAAAATAACAAAAAGCAAACCATGCCAGAAAAGGGAGACTTCTTAAGTGAAACAGATTCCTTTTTTAAAGACTACTTTCTTAGTTTCCCATGTCATTCCCACATCCAGTCCGTCCCAATAAGAATTATAGATATAGTAATCTCATTAGAACAATTAAAAATTGAAGATTAGCAAACATTGTCCTTAAAGACCCTATCGCAATGTAACTTCAGAATCAATCTCTTTATTTATATATAAAATCAGCTCCAGCTTTGGCTATTTTTAAAGGACTGTCAATTATCTCTACCACAATTTAGCAGAGAGAAACCAGCATGATTCAAGTCAGCTGCAACAGAGGTCTTATTCTTTAGGGAGATCAGATTGGGTATGGCCTTGAATATATTCAGCTTTAAACTCCACCAGGCTGTGGGAGTCTGTGAAGGACTCATCATGCATTCTAGACACACTGTTGCATGCAAATGCCAACCAGCAGAGCTGCAGCATAGTGATCAGCGGAAGAATTCTTTTGTATCTTAACCAGTCATTTCTTTTCATGTTTTAAACCATACTACAAAAAAGCAAAATTGAGCAATGCAATTATCTTTTTCTGTGGATTATCCTTCAAGTGTTCGTCTATTTTAACTAGAGGAGAGAAAACAATCAGGACACTGATACTTACCAGCAAGAGAAAAAAAGCAACGCACAAGAGGCGTCAAAAGACCAAAACATCTTGTTTGACTATTTCGATAGATGAGAACTTGCTATTGTGATTTGTAGTTTGGCTAATTTCCCCCCCTAAACAGAAGAAATTACCTTACTGAGACTTTTAGAAGTGTCTGTGCTGGGAGGCTGAACTTTCCCACAGAAACAGAGTGCAAATTGTTTTGTTCTTTATTTATCTAGGTTTTAGCAGGCCCAATACCCAACATGACCAGTCTCCTGTACCATGCTTTTACATATGACACAGATAAAGCATTTGTCTCAGTTGTGGCTACAACAGGAAACCTAAAAGAGATTTCAAAACAAAGGAAGAAAAATGAACCTTACTTATTCACTCACTGCGCATGCTCCACTAGCATTTTGCATCATGTGCTTGTTTCCAAGGCAACAGTTATGATGCGGAGTACACAATGTCCCATATTTAAGCCAGGGTTTTGATTATGATCATTGTAAAAATGCCCACAAACCTATCATTTTCATTTGTGACTATATACTGATTCATGTTTACCAATAGCTCATTTTTAGCTCATCATGAGCACAGTCCAAGATATTACAAATCTAAGCTTTTTGGTACAGCAGTTACAAGATATTTAATGAGAACATTGTTCAAAGAGAGTCACTAAATTATATTGAAATGAAATGGTCTCAGGCTGCTAGAGAACAAGGATGCTGCACAGCTACTGTGCCTGAATTATGCCTTTATCTTAATTCCCTACACTTTAGCAAAGGGATTATTTGCATGATGACTGATTTATTGTTCAATAACCATAGAGTGACTATGCAAATCCCTCTTCTCTGATTAGCCACTGCCTATGGCAAATGTGGCTAGAACACCTTGTCACCGCACCTACCCCCAGATATTAAGCACAATGTAATAAGGAATTACTCTTAGGAGGAGGGCCCGGAGCAGCAGTAGGGTGATGTTCAGAAGGCAGGGGTTAACTTGGACAGGGTGGAAAGGAGGCAGAATTGGAAGAGACCATGTTTATATTCACATTGGTGGGGAATTCTGGAGGCTGGGGTTTATAGAGGCTAAAGAAGATAGTTGAGTACGGTGATAATTGGAGAGGGCTCCCACTTCACTTCCCTGACCTAATTGACAACTAGGTCTTCAGCCCTGGAGTCAAGATCAGAATGCAGTTTTTGCATTGTAAGCCCTCAAGCTTTCTAAGTACTCTACCATAGATTCTGATGGAGTTGTGGTAAGTTCTTTGCTCAGTTACTGCAGGGGCTACACTATTTTAAACATATTTGTTTGTCAACCTGTCAATTCTTTTTCTTTGAGCATTACTAATAAAGCCTCATTTCATAGTTAAAGCATACCTCAGCAACGGGACTCCAATAGAAGGCAACAGCTGAAGTGGAGAAGGCTGCCACAGAACATTAAACTGAAACCTTCATACTTGATCAAATCTCCTTTCTGTATCTGATCAGACCACACATTTTAGGTAATCTCTAATTTGCATTATTGCAAGCATTTACAGTATGGCCATCACTGTGATATGATTTTAAATAGGGTTCAATTAACAACAAGTAAATATAACTAGCAAACACACTCCACTCCACTCCAGCACAGTGACAGGGCAGAGATGGAGAATACCCAGAAAACTAACTGCCACGGATGGCAGCATACACATTTAGCAAAGAGTGAGGATGTATATTGCAATTTATTCTGAGTATAACCATGTTTGGGCTTGGAGAAATTTCTGATGGGAACAAATGCCAGTGGCGAGTGGTTCTCTGCCCAGAAACAGTGTCAGCAACTCCATGAGCACCTCTTTGTGCCCTGAGAGCAGAAGTATTCCTGACGAATGCACACAGTGCTTGTGATCTGACAGGCACATTCTATTAGTACCCTGCAGACAGTAAGCAGTATTTGGATGTAACCAGAAGTTGAATGGCAGCCATTGCTGAGTGCAGACAATAGGTATACTAGCTGAAGCTTCTGACAGGTCTGCAAGGTTATCCTATGTATGTGGACTGTGTTGTAGTTTCCCAGCACAGAGGTAACAAAAGTGAGGATGATGGTGGTGAGGGCCACATCTGATTGGAAAGGATGTAATCTCCTGGCCAACACCAGATGGAAAAAAAGGCATATCTGGAAGCTAATGAAGTTTGGGAATCTAGGAGCATTGATGAGTCTAAGACCTTGAGGCTGCAAATTGCTTAGACAGTAGGTGGGCAAACACCCTCAGCTGAAGGAGCAGTTATAGATTCTACCCATTCCTCACAGTACTTCTCCCAGCCAATCTGCTTCACCTCCACTTAATCTGGGTTAGGTTTAAACCATCTTGTTTTCATCAAAGTTGCAGAAATTGGGACAGCGTGGAGACTCTGGAACCATCTGGAAAGTCCTGTTGCCTTCAGTGGGAAATAGATTGAGCCCTCTAAATCTGGGTACAATGAAAATCAGACTATGAGCCTGATTCTGGTCTCACTTTCATGGGTGTAAATCAGGAGAAAAGACTGGAGTTATGTGGGTATAAAATTATTGTGAAGAGATTGGACTCAGTTGTAATATCCCATGTAACAGGGGAGAGCCTGGGACTAAAATAACCCTGATTACAGAACAAGCCCCAACGGAGGGAATCAAGTGATTCCAGTATAAAAAGCCCAGGAGACTGCAACTATGTCTGTAGACACTGCAGGGAGTAGTAAGAAGGCCCCATTAGGGCCCAGGTACCAGCTGAGAGAGCCTGAGGAGAAGGGCAAACTCCAGGCAGGAGATGCTGGGAAGCAGAAAGACTGACCAACCCTCAGAAAGGAGGGACTGTACCCAGCTGAAACTGGGATGAAGACTCTGAGTTTGTGTTCTATTTGAAAGACTTTCATATTTGGACTTCCAGGAAAGAGACCCTGAACTTGTGTACCCGAGGACTCAATAAATTGGACCATCGGGAGGGTATTGTTTGACCTATCTTGGAACTGAATGAGTTCTTATGGGACCTGCAAGAGGGGGCAAACAGGGGCTGGGTGACTGTAAAGTGACACCTGGCCATGAGAGGGGACTCAAACAGCTACTCCACTAAGTCCCAGTACAATAATTTGAGAAAATTAGCAATAGATTGGCTCTCCTAAACCAAACTATGGCTTGTCTACACGGAGTTATTGTGCAGAGAGCTAGGGTGTGAATTTAAAACGTACTAGCTATTCTGCACTAACTCTCCGTGTGGACACACTTCTTGTGAGCTGAGTGCTCTCACATGGTTTAGCTTAATACACTTCCAAAGTGCAATAAGCTAATGAGCACAAAGGCACTCTAGGAGCGTCCACAGGGGGACTTAGTACACATCAACTACTGCAGGCTTTTCCCTTGTGTAGACAAACCCTACGGTGATCAGAATGTATCAGTGTACTGTATGGCAGAATGTATCAGTGTACTCTATTAGAGAGTAACTTAGCTACACGCTTTGTCATGTTCCTATACCAGGTCTGGACTGGCTAGAGATCTTGCTCATACACACCAGATGTGTTCATCATGAGCTCCTTTAATGCTCTGCCAAGTATGGCTGAGGTTCGTTTAAATAAGGTACTGTATATTACACACAGTGCCACTTAATGGCTGAACTGCATAATACAATTTAGCATTCTATTACAACCTTAAAATCCATGTGCATTAAATGTACTTGTCTAAATCGTCAGTTGGTGTTAATTGTCATAGCTCTATCAGTGAATTTACACCAGCTGAGGATTTGACGATTGTTCCCTTGCCTTTTGGTGGCTATTGTGGGTAACATTTTTCATAGCAGTAGGGATTATACTAGTTTGAATTACTTATAGCAACAATCTGGATCAAAATGAGTGTCAATTTCTCAAAATTAAGAGAATCCATTCAGTTCAGGGCCTAAATTTTTGACACCTATTCTGTATCTGTTGTATTTAAATGTTAGAATTAGCCTTCCATCTAGACAAGAAGGTCACTGTCAGACAAAAAAAAACAATAAAAAAATACAAGGTTTAATCAGAAGAGAACTGACTGGTATCATACTTAAACAAGTTAATGTGCAGCAGAAAAAAATCCTAGAGTTAATTTCCATTTTTTATAAGCTATACTGCGTGTATTTGTAGATCACATTCAACTGCAAATGCCAACAGCTTCCTGGGCTTATCTCCAATTTTAAAAATACTCTTCATCTGTCTTTGTAAAACAAATTCTGCCTTCCTGGCCTGGCCATCTCAGCCTTTGAGTCTACTAATTTTAAAAGAAATCTGCCTTTTGACTGTGGGTCTTTTCTCTCAATCATTCATTCTAAGAGTGGAATCTGAGCTCTCTTTTCTTTGAGGATATGATCTGATGAGGAACCATAATCTCAAAGTTTCAGGTACATCCCTGCACACACTAAAGAAGGGTTTATCAGTGACATTCATCCCTCTAGATCTGGGGCTTCAGGAATGGCTGAAAGGAAGGGTTGCTAAGCAAGACTGTATGAAGAGCACACTCAGAGGATAGGAGAAGACAAGGATGAACCAATTAGCACATGCGCTAAAATCGACATGGTCGAAAATCACATTTTAAGATGCAAAAGAAAAATACAGCTCGCAGGAAAGTATAGTTTGTCTGTAAGCTCACTGTCAAAAGTAAAAAGGGCTGAAAAAAAGACACAGCTCACTTGGCAAATGTACAGAGTTCTCTGGCACCCCATCCTATTAGGAAGACTTTCAGAAGCCATTGTAGGTCTGATTTTAAAAAAAATGTCATTATCCAGGGCAACTACACTTGTATTTCCTCACAGTAGACCAGCAAGGCACTAGCTGTCAGGCTTCCAGCACCCCATGCTGTTGCCTCTCTTGGGTGGAGAAGACATGCATTCCCCCTCCTCCCCCTTCTGAGTTGAGTATCTCCAGGCTGAACCATTATGCCTTTATTGTGCTGTTCCCAGCAAAAGACAGACTGCCTAAGCAGACCTGTTTGCTTTCTCTTCAAAGTCCTAACAACTGCATAACTGCCCACAATTAAGATACCACACAGTACTTTCTATGCAATTGTATTCTTAGGATAAAAGTATCAGAGAAAACATCTTAAAAACAATATGAGAGAACCTATGCACTTGCTCACAACCTTCCCAGAGATCACCCAAAATCTCACCTGGGCTCTGACAGGTAAAGAGTCCTGCAAACCCCTCAGAGGGGGTCTCTCCTATGGTCACAAGTTCATAACAGCCTCAGCACAGAACTAGAACCCTCATGAGAAGTTATTCCCTCCATTATACAGTTTTAGGTCTTTGATCTGAAGTTTCCAAGAGCAAGTAATCAGTAGATAATGGGTTTCTCTCCCCAGGTGTAGCT
This sequence comes from Mauremys mutica, assembly GCF_020497125.1. NCBI lineage: Eukaryota > Metazoa > Chordata > Testudines > Geoemydidae > Mauremys > Mauremys mutica. The sequence goes on from NC_059078.1 coordinate 41,038,626, forward strand.
TGTAAAAGCTTTCCAAGTATGTCTTAGGAAACCCACTTTACATGTATTGTCCCAAACAAGTCTTGGTAGTTCCTATCATTCCCCCAAGGTGTACATTAGTCAGTCTCCTAGAAAAGCTACATACAATAACACAAACAATTGCATTTTAATACAATGGGCCCAAAGGTATTAAATCTAATTCAATAAAGTTTAACTTTATTCAATAAGATTTGTCCAGGAAATTGCTCTTGGTCACACTTAGCATGCACAGTCAAGACTAACTTTTCAAAACAGCTCAGCTACTATTTAGGTACTTTAAATAAAGACCAAAGTTTCAAAAGCATTCAGCACCCAGCAGCTTCCATTGCAACACCCATGGCTGGATTTTCAAAAGAGCTCAGCAGACAAGGTCCTACACCATAGATGTTAATTAATACATCTAATCTAGATGTGCTAAATAAGCTAAATTATTCAAGAAAACAAACACAAGTGTACACAAGTGGCCAGATTTTCAAAGTGCTTATCATTTGTTTTTTGCAATAACTTAATGCAACTAAAACTTTAAATAATCTAAGTGTTCTACAAGCATTAATTAGAGCAGTTAACAACATGCTTCTGGAAAGAAGTCTGTCCATTGAAGATAAAATAGCACCACCAAGGATACGAAGAAACAAATACTAACTGAATTTTCTCTGTGAACTTTCTTTTGATTTCTTTTTATCAATCATTACAAAACACTTGGATGGATTCATTCTTCAGAATCCTCTTTCCTGTCTTCAGCATTCAGTGAAAATCCTTTTGAGAAAAGGAAAGAGAGCTTGAGATGGAAAAAAACAGAGATTTGAATCCAGAGTTTTTACTTCTACATCAGTCTGAGAGTGATATTTAGGAATCATATTCCCATACATTTCTATACTTTTAAAAAACAATGCATAGCATTTCTAAATTTGAAAAATCACTGGGACTTAAACTTCCCATTCCTAGGAATTGTCCTTTTGGTGGTTGTGTTTGTCTTGACCTTGAACATTACAGACTTGATGGAAAATTCACCCTCAGCACAGTCAGTCGGATTACAGCCTCTGATTAGTGATATATATGGCTACATTTGCCTTTCTATTTAGTATGTTTACTTTTTCCTGAATAGGAACATTTGGGTCTGATGGAAAATCTTTTCCAAGTTTTAGATTGAGTCTAGCAGCTTACTTCCTCTCAAATGCAAAACACAAGGAGACAGAACTCAAAAGCACGTATGTTGTTCATCACTAACCCACAGTTCTGGTGTTTTTCTTGCTGTACATATTGAGTCCCTGGTTCTTGACGGTTAATTCTGAACAGGATTTTCTACTGAACCAATCTCTGTTTTAAATCAATGAGATTTGTACTATGTTGTTACAAATTCTACTACACAACACTTCTCTTATGTTTCACATGTGCTGCTTTGTTATGTTTACTTCAAAGAAGTACAAAAAGGTATAAATATTTTAAGCTTCAATACAGCTACAACTGCATGGGGAACTTTATGCTTCAAAAGACTCAACAAAGTAACTAATACTTTAGATTGCTCACTGTTTTATGTAAAGCAAACAAAATATATTCCAAAGATTAAGATCAATCGTCTTGAATTGATTAAAATCCCATCAAACTATCAAACAGCCATTTTTCAGCAGTAAACCAGGTTCTATTTAAAATTACAATATATTACTGTCTAGTGACAGTAGCTGACTATTTTGGGCCTACACTATATTATGTGTTCCATACTGATTTACAGCACTTCCATAATTAAAGTTTGAAAATGTGCCCAACTTTAATAATGTATTACCAAAAAGTTGCTGGTGTTATAAAAAATTATTCTTTTGGCTATCTCAGTTTCACCAGATTTTGTATCTCAGGTCTGGTTGCATAAATCATAAGAATGACCTCTTTGGGTCAGAACAATGATCCATCTAGCCCAGCGTTCTGTCTTCTGGCAGTGGCTGGTGCCAGATGCTTCAGAATGAACAGAACAGAGCAATTTATAAAGTGATCCATTCCCTGTGAACCAGTACCACCTTCTGGAAGTCAAAGGTTTAGGGTCACCCAGAGCATGAGGTTGCATCTCTAACATCTTGGCTAATAGCCATTAATGGGCCTATTCCCCATGAATTTATCTCGTTCTTTTTTTAACCTAGTTATACTTTTGGCCTTCACAACATCCCCTGGCAATGAATTCCACAGGGTGACAGTGCACTGTGCAAAGAGGTATTTCCTTTTGTTTGTTTTAAATCTTCTGCCTATTAATTTCATTGGGTGACCCCTAGTTCTTGTGCAATGTGAAGGGATAAATAACAATTCCTTACTCACTTTCTCTACATCATTCATGGTTATTTAGACCTCTATCATATCCCCCCTCAGTTGTCTCTTTTCTAAGCTGAACAGTCCTTTGAATCTGTCCTCATATGAAAGCTGTTCCATCCCCCTCATCATATTTGTTGCCCTTTGCTGTACCTTTTCCAACTTTCATATATCTTTTTTGAGATGGGGTGACAAGAATTACACACACTATTCAAGGCATGGATGCAGGGGCGGCTCCAGGCCCCAGCACGCTAAGCGCGTGCTTGGAGCAGCAAGTCGCGGGGGGGCGCTCTGCCGGCGCCGCGAGGCCGGCAGGCAGGCTGCTTCCAGCGGCTTGCCTGCGGAGGGTCTGCTGGTCCCGCGGCTTCGGTGGACCTCCCGCAGGCGTGCCTGCAGAGGGTCTGCTGGTCCCGCGGCTTCGGAGGTCCGCCAAAGCCGCGGGACCAGCAGACCCTCTGCAGGCAAACCGCTGGAGGCAGCCTGCCTGCAGTGCTTGGTGTGGCAAAATCCCTAGAGCCGCCCCTGCATGGATGTACCATGGATTTTTATAGTGGCATTTTGATATTTACTGCCTTATTATCTATCCCTTTCCTAATGGTTCCTAACGTTCTGTTAGCTTTTTCTGCCTGCTGCTACACGTTGAGCTGAGTACAAAAACAGTATTTCATTGCAGCTTGACCTGCAGATCATTTACTACTTTAACTTTTGGACACTGATCTGCAGATGGATCCTGTAACCTCACAAGTAATTACAATTTCTTTTGGAGGGATATTAGCAGAAGTAAAGCAGCGGAGGAAGAAGAGAGACAGATTTTCTTTTCCAGATGCTAGGGAAGGGGTGGTTTGCACCCAAGTGGGTGTTAGCAGGGAGCAGTTCCTGCAGAGAAGACAGCACAGAGTCTGTCAATGATGTATCCATTCTGCAGGGGAAGGGTCCCTGGTGCTGTGTGCTCCCAAATACCCCCCAGTATCCATGTTAAGGCCAGAAAATCTGGTCATGTGTGATTTACATTGGTTATAGACAGGATAAGTAATGTATAATTAGCAGGACTCTCTTCCTGAAGAATCAGAATATCCCTCCCCTTCTTCTGCTCCCTCAGGCATCTTACCAGATTTCTGGGGTTTGTGAAATGTTATCACTAGCATCTCGGCTGTTGGTTCAACATTCTAGGATGCATCCAATCTTAGATTTTGCCAGGTTCTTTCCATCCTTTCAGTTTTTAACTGCTCTCGTGCAACATGATTTTGGCCTTATGTTTTAGTATGTCAGCCTTTGGAGCTTTAATTCCTTAGGACTGAATCAGCCAAGCATTTCCAAAGTGGGAAAACAAATCACATCCAGATTGGTGCTGAGCAAGCTTGAGAAATGCTCCCTTGTGAACAAACCTGCATAAAAAAAAAGTATTTTGAATTCAGCTCTAGTCTTGTGAGCTTAATTAGATAAACAGATATTCAGAAGCACAAGTCTCAGGCTGGAAAAGAGCTTGAACACATGAATACAAAACAGCCATAGATACCTGAATATTTCAGTAACAGTTTATCATTCAACCCATGTTCTCTCTTTTTTTGGCTCCTTTATCTCCCAATGTCTCTGATTCTTTTTCAGGACAAATATACAACAAAAAATCAGAGCAGGGGAAAATGCACAAGAAGAAAACCCACTGAAGGTAGGCTTGCTATTATTATTCAGTGACATCTCCCTTTATAAAACATTTGGAAACTTTCAAGAGTTCTGTGGAGACTTGATTCACCAGTGCATTGTTCCAGTTTTAAACCAGTATAATTCCTTGAATTTCAGTGGAGTTACACTGGCATAAAATGAGAGTAACAATAGAAGTGTATCAGATCCTTACTATTCTGTCCAAGTTCTTATACTGTGTCTCTCTCTGTGGTATTTGAGTTCTTACTGTACTAGTCCTAGTAATTCACACTTATTCTCTATAGCCTTGATTTTACTTCTGGCGCTAAGTTTGCTGCATTAAGCCCCATTTCGGCAAAGCATGTCAACATGAGCATAAATCCAGCTCGTTAAGTAGGTGTTTAATATGCTTAAGTCCCTTTTCTGACTTCAGTGGGATTTAAACATATTGTTAAAACTTAAATGCATTGTTATTTTTAAGTAAAGATAGATGTAAGTATATAAACTTTATGTGCTATGCTCAATCTGTGCCTTAGTCTTTTCCTTTCATGGATATTAGTGATCACCTTACTGCTGTGCAGGTGGTTAAAGTTTGTGGGCACATTGAGTGAAGTTTATTTGTAGTGAAAGGCATGTGATACAATTTTTCTTCTACCTTAAGTGGAGATATGGTAAAATTATCTTCAGAACATCTTAAGATTCCTTGATTGTACCACAAAGAGGCACTTAAGAGCGGCACTTAAACTTGTAGGCTGAGATGCTCTATGTATTCATTTTGCAAAGCCAATTATTTTTCTGACTCTGTCTTGTCCAAAAAGAGACTTTGAAATGTATGTACAGGTTTGTCTTAAATAAAGACAAACTTAGACTTTGCTTGTTTAGAAGAGCTTGGATAACTTAAACTTCCAAAGAACATCCCCAGACTTTTGTTTACTTACCCCAACATTTATTGCAGTCCGAATTCTGGTTGATGTTCCTGGGAAGGGGTCATATTTCCTTTCTTAGCTACTTAGCCCTGAAATAGAAAGGGCATCACATGCAGAGAGGGTATTACAGATTGCGAAAATAGCTTCAGAGCAGGACCTAGCACACCCAGTAGAAAGATCTGGAGACTTGAAGCGGATGAGATTCACTAAGTGGAAGAACAAAAGACAGTTACCTTTTCTGTAATGGTGTTCTTTGAGATGTGTTGCTCATGTCCATTCCACAATAGGTGTGTGTGCACGCCACATGCACCAGTACCAGAAGTTTTTCCACTAGCAGTACCTGTATGGGAGCGCCCCTAGCAACACCTGGAGTAGCGCTGCTATGGCATGGTATAAGGGGCACTGTGTGCTCCCCTCTCCCTCAGTTCGTTCTCGCCAGACAACTCCGACAGAGGGGAAGGAGGGTGGGATGTGGAATAGACATGAGCAACACATCCTGAAGAACACCAGTTACGGAAAAGGTAACTGTCTTTTCTTCTTCTAGTGATTGCTCATGTGCATTCCACAATAGGTGATTCCGAGCTATATCTGTTGGAGGTGGGTAGGAGTTCACAGACACTCAGGGCAGAGTACAGCCCTGCTGAACCCGGCGTCCTCTCTGGTTTGGGAGACGATTGCATAATGTGAGATGAACTGAAGACCATCTGGCAGCCCTACAAATGTCCTGGATGGGGACATGGGCCAGAAAGGCAGCCAATGAGGCTTGCGCCTTAGTCAAGTGTGCCCTCACAATTGACAGCCGGGGGACTCCTGCCAGGTCGTAACAGGTACAAATACACGAGGTGATCCAGCTGGAGAGCCACTGAGTGGAGATCGGCCGGCCTCTCATGCATTTGGCCAAGGCGATGAACAGCTGCAAGGACTTCCTGAACAGTTTTGTACATTCCAGGTAAAAAGCCATAGCCCATCTCACATCCAGCATGTGGCGGCAGTGCTCCTCACTAGATGGGTGGGGCTTGGGGCAGAGCACCAGAAGGAAAATGTCCTGACCCATATGGTAGGCGGAGACCACCTTGGGGAGGAATGAAGGATGTGGTTGGAGCTGGACCTTATCCTTATGGAACGCTGTGTACAGGGGTTCAGAGGTCAGGGCCCAGAGTTCCGAGACTCATCTAGTGTATGTGATCTCCGCCAGGAAGGCTACCTTCCACAAGAGGTGCGACCAGGAGCATGTAGCTAGTGGTTTAAATGTGGGACCCGTGAACCATGTCAGCACCAAGTTCAAGTCCCACTGCAGGACTTGGGGGCTAACATACGGGAAGAGACGATCCAACCCTTAAGGAATTGGCCAGTCATGGCATGGGAGAGCACCATGTGGCCCTGCATGGGAGGGTGGAAGGCCGATATGGCTGCGAAGTGCACCTTGATGGAGGAGGGTGCGAGGCCTTGGGCTCTAAGGTGAAGGAGGTAATCTAAAATGAGCTGAATCAGAGCAGCCACAGGCGAAATGCCCCGATCAGCTGCCCACTGGGAAAACCAAGACCCAGGTGGGCCCAAAGTGTGGAGGGCTGTCTGCTTTCCAGGAGGATGCGCTGAACCACTTCTGAGCAAGTCCTCTCCTCCTGGCCTAACCATTAAGCAGCCATGATGTGAAGTGGAGTGCCACTAGGCTGGGGTGGAGGAGGCAGCCCTGGTCCTGGGATAGCAGGTCCAGGCGGGATGGCAATGGCCATGGCGAGGCAACTGCCAGGCTAATGAGAGTCCCGTACCAATGTTGCCTGGGCCATGGCGGGGCAATCAGGCGGACCCGGGCCCTGTCCGTTTTTATCTTTTCTAAGACCTTGCTAATCAGCGGGATTGGGGGAAATGCATAGAAAAGCTAGCCTGACCAGGACAGAAGAAAGGCATCAGAGATGGCACCCACACCCAACCCGCCACTGGAGGAGAAGCGGGGACACCAGCGGTTCTGCTGTGTCACAAACAGGTCCACCTGGGGAGTGCCCCACATTTGGAAAATCCTATGCACCATCTCTGGGTGTAGTGACCACTCGAGCTGAGAGGAGAAGTTTCGGCTCAGGTGATCTGCCTGAGAATTCCGGGTGCCTGGTAAGTGGTGGGCTTCCAGGCAAATATTGTGGGCTATACAGAAGTCACACAGTCTGAAGGCTCCCTGGCAGAGGGCTGAGGAACGGGCCCCGCCTTACCTGTTGATGTAGAACATCGAGACCATGTTTTCCATGAGAACCCTGACCACTCTGCCTTCCAGGTGTGAGCAGCAGGCCATACATGCCAGACGGACCACCCTGAGCTCCTTGACATTTATATGCAGAGCAAGGTCCTGCACAGACCACGGAACTTGGGTCTGAACGTTCCCCATATAGGCTCCCTACCCCAGGTCCAACGCACTGGACATCAGCTCCATGGACGGGGGTCAGCCCCTGAACGGGACCCCTTGGAGAATGTTCCCCAGGGAGGACCACCATCGCAGAGAGGCGATCCCCGCTTTGGGCATGGTGAGGACATTGTCCATCCTGTCGCTGGACTGGGAGAATACCAAGGCCAACTAGAGCTGGAGGTTGGCATAGCGAACCACAAACATGCATGTCAACATATGACCCAGGAGCTGGAGGCATGCTCTGGCTGTGGTGATGGAGAACCTTGTGACTGTGATGATGAGCTCCCATAGGGTTTCAAATCTGTCCGGTGGGAGAGAGGCCCTGGCTGATGTCACATGTTATTTTGCACAAATATGGGAAGTTGTATCAGAACAGGCATTTCTGTGTGTAGTCAAGGCCATTCATGTCAATAGTGCTGGCATATCCAGGCCTACATATACTGCCTTTGTCTGTTTAGCAATAAGGGTGCTAAGGCATGGAGAGCAGTGAAAGGAAGAAGCTGGAAGAGGCATATGCTCTTCAGAAATGGCACTGTATACAGGTAATTAGTGACCATGAAGACTGGCTGCTGAATAACAGTGTGACATCAAAGAAAGAATAGTTATCCAAGCTATTGAAATTGGCAAATATGAAACAGTATGGTGTTGTCTTTGTACTGTCAGGGAGAAAACAGCTACCTGAAACCCTCTAACCAGAATGCTGGCATTTAAATAAGAAATTTGGCTGCATAAGGAATGCAGGATCGAGTACTAACAAAGACCAGCAAAACCAGTGTGATCTACACACATTATAACATAGCAGGACAAGTGTAAAAAATAATAGTTTCTCAGTGCAATTTGTACTGCTCTATAATTGAAGAATCACCATGGGGAAAATGTCAGGCAATTTAAATTTACAATAATAAGTCCTAAAAATATTTATCAAATCACAAAAGACTCTACTGGTCCCATCAACTCTTAATATTTTATTTTAAATTTAAAAGAGGAAAGTGATGAACAAATAACCTGAGCTCATTAGAATATTGATGGCAGTTGCATACATTTACATTACAAATCTCTCATATTGAGGGAAATATGTAAAATATTTAAAATTCAACCACAGCTTAACCTATGTGGTCATAAAAATAACAGGACCATGAAATGTCATTCCTTTATACCATTTGAATCTGATCTGTGCAGCAAGGCAAACCTTTTGGAATGTCCCTTGCAAATGTAAAAAAAAAACAATTTCTTATCACTGCTAGTAACTTATCTTCCATTAAATAACTATGGTAGACAACAAATTTGTTTCCCTTTTCATTAAATTTAACTACTCTGGCTTTTTAAGGAGACTGAATGTGTGACTGTTTGGATGATTTTTCCCCCCCACCGCAAATACTTCTCAACCCATTTCCTTCAAGGCAGTTTGAATCCTATTTTGGGACACCGATAAGGGTTCTGAAGATATGGAGTTTTTCTCTGTATATGACAGATAAGGTGACAAGATACATTAAGCTAAACACATTTATGCCTTCTCCAGACAGGGTATATTAAGTGCAAAGTAACTATCATTATGCACATAACAACAGTGGCAAAACATAGAGCCCAACAGTGCAAACCTTACTTATGCTGATGAGCGCATCTCTGCGAGGGTCCTCTTACCCTCCTTTTGTTCCATCATCTCCCACAGAATAGGCCCATCCTCAATCCTGATGGCTCCTAGTGGGTAGGAGGCAGGCGCTTGGGAAGGTAGAGGGAGTGCATACCTTTTGCCCCCAAGTACCTACCACAAATAGACCTAGTGTATTAATACAGCCAGAAGCCTCCATTAACTTCCTGCTAAGTACCCTCTGAGATGGGATCCTCAGGGCAGGTGCCACCTGGATAGTCCCTGGCACACGGGTCCAGTAGAAGTGTGTTCCCAGGGAAAAGCAGCAGACCTCAAGGCACATGTGGAGGCACAGACCACAAGAATCAACAGGGTTTGCTGGCTGGAATCCCAGTTGCTTCACACCTTTGTATTCCATTACAGATCCCACCATTTCCCTGTGATGGAACGAAGCAGAAAAACCTCACCAAGCTCCTTAGACCCTCAGCAGGGATTTCCAGATGAGGGTAGAATCCCTCAGATCCCTCTAGTTTTGCCACTTCTTATATTTTTAAATATAACCACATGCTGGACACCATGCAGTGGGTCTGGCGCTCCACACACAATGGAGACACTTTGTTGGTCTCTTCGCAGATCAGTGGTGTCCACAAGTAATATCCAGCTTACAAAGCGAATTGCTGCAGAGGCTTTCCATGATTTCCTACTTAGCCGTTATTCACACTTGTAATGTGTGTATCATTGCAAGATTTCTTGAAAGCTGCTGGCTAGCTATTCAGTTTAAAAACAAACAAGAAGGTAACTGAACATTTAAACAAGCAGGTTCCATTTTAGCAATTGCAGTTACTTAGGAAAATAGATTTCAAGCCCACTTACATTTTGTGTTCAGGATTCTGTTGATAAATTTTGCTGTCACAGGTTGTTCCCCATTTTGTTTGTGTACAGTAATTACACTATAAAGGAATGACAAATAAATTTAAGCTAAGGTTTATTTTAAGTCAAAGAGAAAAAACAAACTACCCAATATGATTGTTAGGGGGCTGATGGCTGTGAAAATCACAGTAGAACATGTGATTTATGTAGATTGTAAAATAACTTGGCCCAAACAAGCAGTGACAGATACAAACTCAGAAACAAACTATACTGAAATTGTTCATTTTCTAACTGTAGCACATCCTGAAATCTCTCCAGATAGTTATTTTAAATGATAGCATAGTCACCTAGTATTCTGATAACTAGGCCTTAACCTGAGATGCTGGGTGTACGTCATTGGGCCCCAGCAATTTTTAGTCACTATGTCATCCGCAGCCTTGAGTATTAGAAGAGTCATGGTACCAGTGGGTTAAGTCCCAATCTTGTGCGGTGCTGAGCACATTGGAGATGGTGGCTCAGCACCTCACAGGATCAGGTCTTCAGTAGTGTAGAATCAAGACATAGCCATTTCTTTCAGGAGAAAGAAGTAACAGACAGGACACCTAGGAAAACAAACGAATCCCTGGTGTAATTCCATTGAAATCAATGGGACTTGAGTGCTTGTTTTAAGTATGTGCCTCAGTACTTTGCTGAATCAGGGCCTTAAACCTCAGGACACTGGCCAATCCCGAGGAGTTTAAACCCTCCACAACTGGCTAGATCAAAGGTTTGGGTGGGTTGGGGTTGGGGGTGGAAGTGTGTGTGGAGGGTGAGGCACATTGAGGGCACTCCAATGGAAACTTCTATGGCTGGGGGTATAAGGAGCCGGAACAGAACTATTGGGTGGAGCCAGTCCTTTCCAGGGAGCTTGCCTCACAGGCTCTGCCCACCTAATCACAGTTGCCAACAGTCCCGATTTGGCCAGGAATTCCTCAGGATTTATCAGTTCATTCCTGGTAATTGCAGCCCTTTCCTATCCCTTAGGAAGGTAGCAGCACTGAAGGAAGGGGTTAAAAGCAGCCAAGGGCAGAACAGGATGGAATAAAGCCAGGAAGTGTAGCAACTCTGTGCTCTGAAAGCAGCATGTGGGAATGAGCCAGCTATTCACACTTCAGTGAGGAGAAAGATTGGGGATTAGAGAAGAAGGAGAAGAGCACAATAGAGAGGTGTGGAACTGATGGCAAGGGGAGGAGGATAGTGTGACAGATGCATCAATTTCCTGCAATATCCTTGAAAAACATCACTGAATTAAGTTTAAGTATCTTTAGAGTCCATTGTATTAATTACAAAGGTTATGTATTGTGGTGGGCCAAGATTGTATGTAATCTCTCTACGGGGAGATGTGATTGAACCCCAGGAAGTGTTATGAATTTCAAAGGACTGTATTGAACAATGTACCAGACAACAATGGACAGTGTCAAGTGGTTTACTCTGGGAATTTCTAGGGGGAGGTGAACACAAATTCACCACCTCTGGTTATGCAAAAACCCAATTTTTTGAAGCTATGCCCTCGGGAGATGCCCATTGTCTGCTAATTACCTATTCTCAGAGTCTCAAGCTCAAAGGCCCAAGCTGTATAAAGGAATGATTAAGGTCATGTCTACACTAGCAAGCTTATGCAAGCACAGCTTTACCAATGCAGCTGCACTGCTGTAAGATCACTCATGTAGCCTCTCTATGCTGACAGGAGAGAGTTCTCCCATCGACATAATAAAACCATCTAAACAAGTGGGGGTAGCTATGTCGGCAGGAGAGCATTTCCTGCCAGCAGAGAGCTGTGCAAATGAGTGCTTCTGACGGTGAAACTTGTGTTGCTCAGGGGTGTGTTTTTTCACACCCTTGAGCAACATAAGTTTTGTCAAAATAATGGGTAGTGTAGATATGGCCTAACCCATTCATGGGCATGCTAGTTCTGCGCTCAGGCTGTTACACACTTGTAACCACACAAAAAACCCATTTGAAGGACTGACATCTACCAGAGCCCTTGTTGAAGTTGTGGGATTATCTCTGGTAAGCTTATTAGCATGTGTGTAGGTTCTTTTTTGTTTGTTTTTAATATGTGTTATGTATTGCTTTCACCTTAAGCATAAATGTGCTTGCTTAGAAAAAGCTGTGTAGTAATTTATAACTGGTGGCAATTACAGCTGTTCATAGCCTCTGGGGAGAAAGCAAAGCATAGACACTGGCCTGTTTAGTCAGTCTGGTTGCTGGGAGTATCATACTGTAGGCAGCCTGGAATGACCCCAGTCAGGAGTGGGAGAGATGTGGGTCTCTGCCCAAGAGAGGTGATGACTGAGGAGCTAGGCGCCTAGAAAGGGTGCTCTCAAGGGACCAGGGTGGGGCAGGTGATACAGGTGCAATTGCCCTGAACAGTGGCATAAGATAGGAAAAGGAATTTTTACAGTTACTTACCAGCTCCTAGGGTTTTTAAGTCCAAGCAGTCATAGATATCTCAGAGTTCTGAGCATTGGACCTGTAACTTCTGTGAAACACCACTACAGCAAATTCCCTCTTGCTCCTCAAGCATAGCTTTCAGAGTAGAACATTACAGAACTGTTATTCAGTGGTGGTTTAAATAAGCCACAGCAAGTCCCACTAGGTCTTGAAAACATCCACTAGAAGTTTTTAAAGGTATATACTAAATGGTGTGCCAGTTAACTAAATAGCATCCTTATGACAAATTAGCATACTGAAGCATGTAATGCACCTAGATGTAAGGGGAAATATGTTGGAAACCTCAAAAACCATCATGTATTCTCTCTCTTTACTTTTAGACTGAGCTTAGATACACTGGGGACTGCTGCTATCTGTGTGCCATACCACAAGTGTGTTGGGTGTGTAGATATATAAAAAAATAGAAGGCAAACTTAGATCCTCCAAAAATATCCTACGTCTAGGAAAAAGCTTAGCGTGTCTCAAACAGCAGCAAATTTCAGCCTGCATCATCCTTATACTTTTTCTTATTACACACTTTCCCTGTTTGGTTCCCCATCAGATACAATGTCATTCAACTGCATCAAAGTGAATTAATTTGCATTTCTGATATCTGCTGTGCAGAATCAAAGAGTCAAAGTTTTTGGGATATGTTGAAAAGTTGCTGTTTTTGTTTCAAAGGAAATTGCAGCAGCTTCAATGGCAGATTACTTTTCTGCCTCTGATTTAGGCATTTAGGGGTTCTCTGCTTTTCACACACCATTTTATAGAACGGTGTGAATTATATGTTCAAGATGGAACAGAGGCAATTTGTGGTAGAAAGATGAGAAAATGACTATTTGTTATTCTAACTGGGCTGTTTATCTACTTAGAAAAAAACTCCAGTGCTGAATGGGGGGAAAAATCTGAAATTCTAAATACAATCACTATTATTAAGAATTATTCAAAGGGGAAAAAAGGTATAGCTAAAAATAAGTTGGCAAAAATTTAAGAGAATTCATAATTATACATCTGAATTTTCAGCCTAACTTACTTTAACTGTATTTGCACTTTGTGTTTACACTTTCTATTCACATCACTTGAATGTGCAAGCAAATGATCTCACTTAACAAAACAGAGGATTTTCTATCTATCAAAAATATTTCCAGAAAGCAGATTTCAAATTCATCATCATGAGTATTTGCACCAGAAACCTGAGTCACAGGTTTATCTCAATCAGTGCAGATAAAAATAAGTCTTCCTCCAAAGATTTAACTTTCCCAAAACATGAACCTAACCTGTGCTGAAGTTTGTAAAAAATTGTTAACCAAACTTTTTCAATTATTTTTCACTTTTGAACACCTCAACACTTCTTAGCTTTGGCCAGGGCTGGAAGAATATGTGCTGAAAAGACTTAGGATATGTTCACAGTACATGCAACTTGTGGCAGCATGCAGAATATATATGCTGCTCACCCTGCTCCTCATGGAAAGCCCCGGCCTCCTGGCTGCATCCACCCTCCTTGCTGCTGCCCTACCCACAAGCCGGGCTCCAGCGCTGAAGCCAGAGAAGGCTCTTCCCAGCACCTCCTTACCGGGCTGCTGCCTCAGAAAGCTGTCTTCCACTTATTAGCACCTGCCAGATAATAGCATGTTTTCCTGGCAACCGAGGGAGCGGTAATAAGCAGACTCTACTGTATTGCTATAGTGCTAATTCATTATAAACCCAATAGTAAACAACATGAATGCCAAACAACTTTCTAATTATTATGCTGGTGAGCATGTCCAGAGGCTCCGAACAGGGATCAGAGCTCCACAGGGCTAGGCATTGCCCCAGAGAGCTTACCATATATACACAAGGTGCTCAATCCAATGTCCATTGAAATCAATGGGAACCCTTTGGTTAATTTCAGTTGGGCATTGGATCAGGCCGATGATAAGATACAAGAGATGGATGTAACAAATATGGAATGAAGATAGGAGCATTCTGGGAAATGAGTTACACAGAAAAGTAATCATGAATAGTATTAAAAAGTGACAGTCTCAGCATACCAGCCCCTGGCAGAGTTTTACAGGTATCCTGGCAGAGGTGAGTTTTAGGGGAGATTTGGGGGCTAAAGCTTCGACTTTACAGGGAAGTGTTTCCCAAGCCAGGGGTGCTTCATGGGAGAAAGCACAGAGGTGCTTGAGAGAAAATTGAACTAGCGGGTGGATAAAGGCAAGACTAAGAAAAATGTACTTGACTTTGGATAAGTATTTAGAGCTCAAGGAAATATAATTAAGCACAGATTTTATAGATTCCTGTTAGCTTGTTTTCCTGAGTGCTGTACAGTTGATGAATTCCAGTGAAAATGAGGTAGGATCAGAGGCTAAAATAGGGAAAGAACGAGTTAAAAATTACTTAGATAAGTTAGATGTCTTCAAATCACCAGGGCCTGATGAAATACATCCTAGAATATTCAAGGAGCTGACTGAGGAGATATCCAAGTCATTAACGATTATCTTTGAAAAGTCCCATGGAAAGTGGGAGAGATTCCAGAGGACTGGAAAAGGGCAAATGTAGTGCCCATCTATAAAAAGGGGAATAAGGACAACCCAGGGAATTACAGACCAGTCATCTTAACTTCAGTACCCAGAAAGATACTGGGGCAAATAATTAAGCAATCAGTTTGAAGACACCTAGAAGATAATAAGGTGATCAGTAACAGTCAGCATGGATTTGTCAAGAACAAATCATGTCAAACCAACCTAATATCTTTCTTTACAGGGTAACAAGCCTTGTGGATTGGAGGAAGAGGTAGATGATGTATATCTTGACTTTAGTAAAGCTTTTGATACTGTCTCACATGACCTCATAAAAAAAGCTAGGGACATGCAATCTAGATGGAGCCGCTAGAACAGAGGTCGGCAACCTTTCAGAAGTGGTGTGCCGAGTCTTCATTTATTCACTCTAATTTAACGTTTTGCGTGCCAGTAATACATTTTAATGTTTTTAGAAGGTCTCTTTCTAGAAGTCTTATAATAAATTACATGCAACAATAGTTTAGTTAAGTAAATAAGGTTTTTAAAATGTTTAAGAAGCTTCATTTAAAATTAAATTAAAATGCAGAGCCCCCCGGACTGGTGGCCAGGACATGGGCAGTGAGAGTGCCACTGAAAATCAGCTTGCGTGCTGCCTTCGGCATGCGTGCCATAGGTTGCCTACCCCTGTGCTAGAAGATGGGTGCATAACTGGTTTGAAAACCATTTCCAGAGAGTAGTTATCATTGGTTCATAGTCAAGCAGGAAAGGGCATATCAAGTGGGGTCCTTCAGGGATCAGTTCTGGGTCTGGTTCTGTTCTATATATTCATCAATGATTTAGATAATGGCATAAAGAGTACACTTATAATGTTTGCAGACGATATCAAGCTGGGAGGGGGTTGCAAGTGCTTTGGAAAATAGGATTAAAATTCAAAATGATCTGGACAAACTGGAGAAATGGTCTGATGTAAATAGGATTAAATTCAATAAGGAAAAATGCAAAGTACTCCACACATAAAAAATGGGAAATGACTGCCTATGAAGGAGTCCTGCGGAAAGGGACCTAGGGGTCAGTGGATCATAAGCTAAATATGAGTCAACAGTGTAACACTATTTCAAAAAAAGCAAACATCATTCTGGGATGTTTTAGCAGGGGTGTTGTAAGCAAGACACAAGAAGTAATTCTGCTCTATTCTGCACTGATGAGGCCTCAGCTGGAGTATTATGTCCAGTTCTGGGCACCACATTTCAGGAAAGATGTGGACAAATTGGAGCCAGTCCAGAGAAAAGTAACAAAAATGATTAAAAGTCTAGATTGAAAAAAATGGATTTGTTTAGTCTGGAGAAGAGAAGACTGAGAGGGAGACATGATAACAGTTTTCAAGTACATAAAAGGTTATTACAGGAGGAGGAAGAAAAATTGTTCTTTTTAACCTCTGAGGATAGGACAAGAAGAAATGGGCTTAAATTGCAGCAAGGTTAAGCACTGGAATAAATTGCCTAGGGAGGTTGTGGAATCTCTGTCATTGGAGATGTTTAAGAGCAGGTTAAACAAACACCTGTCAGGGATGGTCTAGAAAATACTTAGTCTGCCATGAGTGCAGGGTACTGGATAGGGAAGACCTCTTGAGGTCCCTTCCAGTCCTGTGATTCTATGATATCTTGATTTAAATTGTATTTGTTACGAGTTAATTCACACTGAAAAGCATTTTCTTTTACCTTTAAATAAAGTCTCTGATCTAATAACATATTGTGAGCGACATATAAATGTCACCAACACAAAAATCAAATCCCAATGCCAGTGATTTATCAACCATCCAGCAAACAAGGAAAACATGGATAATAGAGTAACTAGGAATAAACTACTTTGGTATGAACTAGTGATTAACTCAGCTACTACTATTCTATACAGAAAGCCAATAATAAAATCAGCTAGTATTGGGTTAGAAAGAAAATTACAACCTTCCTAGGTAAAACTGGGATCAAACATTAAAGCAATCTCGGGGGGGGGGACCAAACATTTTTTGTTACAGTGCTAAATAAAATAAATAAATAAATTAAATAAATGCTCTAGGGGAATAAACCCTAGTAATCCTTTAAATAATGAATATTTTCCAACTATTATACAGACAGATTTTCCTGCTGGGTGGCACCTGGTGATTTAATAAACGTATCATACTGCTAAAATGTGAGTATAACTTGCTATATTCTGAGCTCTGCTATACGTGTGCAGTACTCCACTGCATGGAACAGATTTACAGCCATGTAACAGAGAGAGAGAGAGACCTGGACCCAAAGGGTTTGTGCCAGTTCTGTGCATTCCTTTATGATGTGTCAATAGGGGGAAAAGTTAAACAAGATTCTCATCACGCTTAATAGTAAGGTATGAAAAGAATGAGGAATTATTTGAAAGAAAATTTGTGAGGTTGTCTTGGCATCAGTAATGTCTTCTGTGAAAAGTTATTTAGGGATATGTTTTCAGCAGAGGTGAAAAAGATTTGCACAAGGGGATATACAGAGGAAAAATAGGATGAAATTAAGAGAGGAGAATTGAAGGCAGAACTTAAGGAAACAAAGATGAATTATGCTGTGGGAAAAATTTCCCAAGGGAAGCAGTGTAACCCCTGCCACTTGGGACAATTTAAATACTAGACGAGAACGCTTACTTGTAAATGTACAATAGGAAACAATCCTGCTTTGGCAGAAAAACGGACTAGACGACTCTCTGTTCTAGACCCTTCTCATCTCTAAGAACATTCTACGTTCATTACTGTGAATGGCCAAATGTCCTTATTGGCCAAAGTCTGGATTTCAAATTTACTGCGAGTCTTCCTTGTGCTAGTCTGAGTGCTTCAAATGATTGCAACTGTAGCAGGCAGGGAGAGATGGTCAAAGACAACACTTGATATTTTGCATATTATTTAACTGATAGCCACCGAACCACAAGCATAATGTGCTCTCTATGTGTAGAGTTGGGCCACTGAATACTACACTTCCTGTCATTTCCAAATGTAGGAGATACTATAATATTGAATTGTGAGATGGCCAAGCCAGGGCTAAGTGTGATGAGGTGTGACTCTGAAAGGAAAAAAAAAAAAAGACACAGCCTCATTGCCAGGCAGCAGTCATGGCAGCCTCTGATCTGGGTCACCAGGCACAGATGGGGAGCCACTCACAATGAGAACCTTTGAAATGAAAGGCAGATCTATCCACCTCCAGTTAGGGGTGCTGCTGTAACCTCTGCCAGTTCTCCCATTTGCATCTCCAATTATTATGTTGGCCATATATGGGCATGAACAACTTAAATAGAAGGGGGGTTGCAGTTACTGCCACAGTGAAACAGCTAGGCAGTTATTTAGCTGGTGTTTTAATTAAAAAATGGGTGCGTTCAGAAAAAAATCGATTTGGCAAAGTAATTCTTTGCGCTACACCAAAGAACGCAAAGGAAGCTGAGTTATAATCAAAGCTTCTAAGGAAGCTGAGTTATAATCAAAGATCTGGAAAATAGACCCCTTCCATTATGGGATCTGACCTAAAAGCAAAACAGAGGTTTAAACTTGGGAATGCGCTACCTTTCTTCTCAGAACTCCCTCAAAGAGTCGAAGTGAAAGGCAAGGCACATTTCATCTTCTGGCCTGGGCTATCTTTAAGGTACATTTGTGTTCACTAAAAATAGTATCTGCTGCAGCAGCTGCTGCTGAAGAAATGTACTGTACATGCCTTCAAAACTCAAACATATCTTTCAGAAATTTGCAAAATCTGCACACCAAGCCAGATGTCAAAAAATGCTCTGAAGTTAATATAACATGTCAGTGTCAGCAGCTCAAAAATGCAAATGTAGGACCCAAGTTCTCTAAGAGGAACAGAAATGAACCAATAAAATTCCATAATGCTGAAAGTGATTAGACTGAGACTTAGATATGGCACACATTCTAAATCAGACTGCTCCGATGAGAATTTGAATGAGGACTGCATCCTGGCTCCCTGTGCTTGACGTAGTATGAAACAGCTTCCTTGATGGAGCTCATTACTTGATTAGGAAGTAGGAAATCCTTTTCCAACAGTATTTTTAATACAACTTTCAAAGATTAGACTAGATACCTTTCATTAGACTTTTTGATGGTCTAGGGTGACACTATGTGGCTAATCCAAGCACTGAAATATCAGCTGCATTTATCTCATGAATTTTTTTATTATGAAGCTGCTAAATCTAACCCCTTTATTTCTAAAATTTAAAAAATGGTATAGCACATCAAGCTTTAAGAATAAAAACAGCTTGCCTCATCTTTGCTTCCTATCTTAAACCTTCATGCAATTTCCTTCAATGTTAGTGCATAAGGGAAAAAATATACATGTGAAAGATGTGATCAGATTGAGAAAGTTAATGTTGTTATCCCTTTTAACCTGAATGGTTAGTAAAGTTCAGAGTTTTGTGGATTGGTTCTGTTAGGAGGAGATATTGAGGAATGAGTTAAGTATTTCTCTGATGCAATTTCCTGTTTGTTTACAAGGAACAGACATAATGTCCTGCTTCCCTAAACACAGGTGGAATCATTCAGCAGGACACAGTTTCTTTATTCACAGTTCCAAGCATTTTTCCAGCCAGCACTCTCCCCCAAAATTCTCAGCTTTTTCCTAAAGGTTATCTATGCATATTTCTCTGGGGCTTCCTTGCTGTCTTCTCTGTCTGCTTCTCTAGTGTTTCTGCCCCCCCCGCCCCCCCCCCCGTGTGTGTGTGTGTGTGTGTGTGTGTGTGTCACACACACATACTTACTCACTATCCCTCCCTCAAACAATACCTAGTTCCCTGCATTTGCATTCAGCACTGTGTGAACACCCCTCCCCACCACACACACCTCAACTCCACCCATCATCTCAATATAGTCCAGAATGGTGACACCCTCTATGACCCATTCCAAAGAGAAAGAAAAATAATTTACAATCACAAATGATACAAGCCTTAACTATTTACATAGTGTTTTTCTGTCAGGACATTTTCACATTGGTTTTATTTCCATCAAAATCTCCTTGAAGTTCTTCTCTCCCTGCCTTATTTCCTTTCAGCCACCCAAGAAGGGCCTCTTTCAATGAGTCCCTGGAGAGTACATATTGATTCTGCAAAATCTGCTGGCTGCAACAGACCCTGCCCATTTTGTTCTAATAAAGAACTCTTCTCTGTCACAGACCTTCCAGCCTCAATTTTCTACAGCTAAATCCTCAGGTTCTTGGGACAGCCATGCTGCAACCCTGTCTCCCAGTACCTTTTCAGCTGCTCCTTATGGATAACTCTGGGTTCAGTCCTGGGACACAACTGTATTCTGTACACCACTTCATTTATTCAGGTCAATATTGTATATGGTTCCTATCAAGGTTTATCCAGCTTAGGGATCAGACCGTTCTTTCTCCTAGGATTGGGAATCAGTTATACATGTATCAAGGTGTCTGATCTCACATGAGACTTCTGATCTGGTGAAGAATTCATTCACTAGAACCTTTGCTATTGTCACAGTCTCTTAAGTCTATTTTGGGTGAACTTCAGGCCATTTCTTAAAGTAGTTTTTAGCTACCAACAAATATTCATTGATAAACTCCATCTCAGGTAAAGGCCCAAGCATATTAAGCAGCAATGTGGTCCATTTATGCCTGCAGAGATACTGCTGCCTAGGGGCTTTCCCTGTTTTACGGGGATCCTGTTTTGCAATACAAATATCACATTTCCTGCATCAGTTTTCTACATCCTGCCTGCATTTTACCCCATAGAAATTCTCCCTTATCTTGGCTAAGGTTTTTGCAACTCCAAAATGTCGAGCAGTTTTAAGATCGTGATGTAACTCAGAACTTCCTTTTTTCAACGTATGTTGTATAACCAGCTGATACCTGTACCCATCACCTCATCACTCACTGGTTTTTCCACAACCTCTATACAATATTTCATCCTTAAATTCCAAGTCTTCCAACTGTAAGCAGAAAGCTTTTACTATGGTATTCGGTGATGATACTAAAGGTGGCTGCATTTGCCAAATGATATTCCAATCACACACTATTCTGATATGAGGATCCTCTCTTTGGCAAGCTTTTAGCTGCTCTGGACTCCATTCGTGCCATCCCACATTCATTGGGATAAACCAGGAACATTTGCACTGCTGCGAGTTGTGGGAAGAGAGGAGACAGCCAGCTTTTCCTGAGTACTCTCATTCCCTTCAGCAACCAGTTCCTTGCTGTCCTGCTTAGTGCAGGTTTACAGTTAGCCTCTCAACAAGCATTACTATAAACTTTACCATGCCTGTGCCCAGCCTCTGAGAAATCATGAAATAGCACTGCAGTTTTTCCAACCACCTGGCAAGTTGCTCCTCAGGATTTCTGAATCTAAAGAGCCAGTGCAGGAATGAAAGGTCTGTCCTGACCACAAACCCTCCCCCAAACAAATAGAGGTGACAATGTTCTATGGATTTAACCACCGCCAGAAGTATTTCAAGTGAGGTGTAATTTCTCTGGGTTCAATTTTCAGATTGGCAGCCTTAAGTTTATCACAGACCATTTGTGAATGCATCAGTTCCTGTCCACGAGTTAGTATATACCAAGACATTATCTAGGTATAACACACAGGCGAAGTGTGGGAAGCCATGCAATACCCTCTCCATTAGCCTCTCAAAATGTGACAGGTGCATTGCAGAGGCTGAAAGCCATCACTTGAAATTGCATGCCTTATTCTGAGGGAAAGCAGTCTTTTTCTTGTCCCTTGGGTCCACTTCCACTTGCTGATACCCACTTTCAAGACGCAGTGTGGTAAACCAGTTTGAACCTCCGTACAGAATCAAGCATGATAATGCATAATAATCCTTTTGACTTCATTTAGTTTTCTGTAGTCTACCCAGATTCTGGTATTGACATAATTTTTTCTTAACCAGGACTACGGGTGAGGCCTCACTGAAGGCTCAGTTATGCCTTCCTGATACGTTTCCACAATGGCCAGTAATGCCTTTTCCCTCTTTGCTACAAGTAAAAGGTGAGGTGGCTGTTTAATGGGCCAGTTTCCTTTAGTATCAAGCTTGTGCTGGGCCAGTGCAGTACAAACTATACTTTGTTGGATTAGGAGAACAACTGCTGATTCCTAACCAGAAAGTTCCTTAAACCATTCTCTTGTTGATCAATTAAATTTACAGCACTGTGCCAGAACATGTCCTATAGAAACTCTGGGAATTCACCCTCACTGCTTTACCCCTTGTAGTTTTTTTTCTGTACCAGTATTTAACTAGATCCACTGGTTCATATTTTTGAACCATGATTCCTTCTTTTACTATTTGCTCTGTCCCACATTTGGGGGTGGAAACAACACCACACCACAGTTCCTGCTTCAAATCCACAAGAACTTTCACAGCTAAAATTCCCTTGAGATCCTGGATCTCAAAGCAGGTTTCAACAACTTCTTACCTTTTCTTTGCTGAAAAGCTACCATACCATATAGCTGTTATAATTTCTGCCCCTGAAGGCAGAATAACTTGTCCACTGCAAACTGTTTGCATACAAACCATGTTTCACATGGGCCACATTTTTAAAGTGAATTTCCACAGACTGAATTTGTAGGACAGCATTCCTGTAATTTATCACACAGTTATAAGCAATAATGAAATCCAAACCTATTAGCTTTCCACTATTTCAGCTATCCAGACTTCATGCTTGAATTCCACAGGTCCAATTTTCAAACCCAATTTTGAAGCAGGTATGTTCTGCGGTCACTGTCTGCATTTGAGACCAATTAGGTGGTTCAATTTTGGATTCCCTATTCCCTAGCATTTTTGGCATGTCTGGTCTAATACCTTGTGTTTGAGCTACTGTCCATTATTCCTATGCATTTCATAGATCTTATCACTCACTCAATAGCCAAACTCCCGTTACTGTTGCTTAATTGCCCAAATCTAAACAAAACCGGTGGGGCTAATCCTCCAAACTTTGCCCCTTCAGCTTGGCATCCCTCTGTTTCCCACACTGGGTGACAAACTTTCATTAGACACTTGTGACGCTCTGTCCTGTCCTCTTTTTATTGATAAGTCCTTTTTATGGCCATTTTTTTTCATGGTACCAGCATTTAAAAGAACTGCCTCCCTTAATTTTTGCATTACAGACAATTTATCTTGTTTTATTAACTGAATTTAGCACTTTTCTTATTCATTCTAAAATGTTGTGAACCAGATTAGAATCCTCTTTTCCATCACATGTATTAGACACAAATGTACTTCCATCTTCTTCACTAATGGCTGCTTCCTCCTCTGGTGAAATGTGACAAGGATAGATTTAAGTTCCATGTCAAAGTGCACAGCCTCTTGGAGTGTCTTTGGCCTCCTTTTGCTAATCTTGGTTTGTAAATCCAAGTCCAGCTGAGCATCAGTAAAGCAGTCCATTGCCAGTTTATCCTGGAAGTCCTCACTGGTATCTGGATATGCCAGGAACACAAGTCTTTGCGGGCCCTCTACCACTTCAGGTCGAGTCTCTTTCCCTCGCCTTCTAGTTAGGCAGTGGCCAGCTCAGATTGATGGCTAGCTCTAAACTGCATGTCAAGGGCTTGTACCAGGTCTGAATATAGCCGTCTGCAGCACTATCACAGCTAGGCCCACAGCACCACTATCACAGCACCAAGTTGGGTGCTAGAAACTCCAGTCCTGTTCATCTTCCCAGCCATTCATCTGAGTCAAATAAGCCTTGCAGAGAGATTTCCTTCACAAATAGTGGGGTTGTTTGCATTATTTGAGCTGGAATAATCTGCCCTCAGAGTTACAGATGGAGCAAATGTCTGGTCTTACCACACGTCCTCTGGCTGGCTCAATATCTCATCCAGACAGCAGACTTCCACTTTGGTTTTTGTCCCTTTGATTTCCTTCACAGCATGATTTATCAGTATTTTAAGATCTTTCAATAGCTCATTTCTGTTAGCAAGATCCAAGTTCACCAAAGCTTTCCTGGCCTACCCTATATTGTGGAAAACCTTCTGGAACATGGCACTAGGTTGTTGGCCATCTCATCAATACGTCTTGCCTTTCCAGACTGGACGTGTTGCACCTGGACTTCTCAGTCTGTCCAGACACTTTGTAGTTGCTTCCCCAACAAAGATTTCATCTTCACCTGCAGGCATTTCTCGGGCCTTTCTGGGACACCTTCAGATGATATTTGAATTCCTTTTCTGAGGTCTCCACCTCTTGATTTAGATTTCATTCTAACTCCTTTCAGCCATTTGTAAATTGTTCCATCTTGGTTCAACAAGAATACTGGCTCAACAGCTCTCCTTGGAAATGGAATGCCACAGTTGGCATCAGTGCTCCCCTTTTGACTTGATTCAGGGTCTTGCAGGTTGTTTCCAATAGGAGGAGAAATTTATGATGAAGGTATGTCTCTGGTGCATGCCTGTTTATATATATGTACAAATAATGTACATAAAGTCCTGTTTCTCCAAACACTGTGGGAGTCAAATAGGAGAAAGTTTCAAGCCTCTTTCTAGCCAACACTTTCCTTAAATGCACTCTCTTAGCTTTTTCCTCAAAGTTATGCTACCAGGTCTTCTTTGGCGCTTTCTCTTGCCTTCTTTGTCTGCTTCTGTGGTCCTTCTGCCGCTTCTCTCTCTCATGCACAGCTCCCTCAGATAATACCCTGCCCCCTGTATTTGTATTCACATACCTGAAAGCCCCTCCCCCCACATTGTTCAGACTCCTGATTGGCCTCATATGTGGCCTGTGGTTTGGGCAGTATTGTTTCAGCTACCTTACTCCCTCAAAAGGAGCATTTACATTTATCCTGAATGAAGAGCAGCTGTTACGCTCAGCTTTGATGAGGTTTCAGCCAACCCCTCAGCAGAATAATACAGCTAAAAATCAAAAGAATGAGGAGTATTTGTATTTTCCACTGCATGCATCCGATGAAGTGGGCTGTAGCCCATGAAAGCTTATGCCCAAATACATTTGTTAGTCTCTAAGGTGCCACAAGTATTCCTCATTCTTTTTGCTGATACAGACTAACATGGCTACCACTATGACAGCTAAAAATAAAGTTTAAAATAAACAGTGACATGAAATACTAAAGACTGATTTTGATCCATGGTTAAAAATGTTGTAATAAAATAATGTGAAGTGATTGTCTGTCAATGCAGAATTCCAGCCCGTTTTAAATGATCAGGAATGGCTCTATAATTTTTGAGCAAATGTTTATTCAGCTACCTGGAAAGAATCTAGCAGGGTACTAGCGCTGAAAGCATGGCTGCAATGATTTTATGCTGACATAGGCTCTGCTCCTGCTACTGGGGCTTCACATTGGCAATAGTTTCCACTCACATGGATCCAGTTTGCAATATTGGGGCCTTTATGCACTGAGGAGCAATTGAGCAGCTCTCCCTTGACCCCTCTTCTTTGTTCTTCCTCCACCACCCACCAGCTTTCCCTGGTCCTACATCTTCCCCTCCATATGTCTGTGGACTGCTCTGCTGCCAATGGCCCATCCCCATTGCCAAGTGAAATAAGATAAGGACTTTGATTAGTCATTATGTACCATGACCCTTCTCACAAGGTTGGCAGGTCCAGAGGATGCATTAGATATATTGTGAATTCACGTGCATGACATTCAATGCTAAAATATAACAAGATAGACATTAAAATTAATCCTAAAGTAGGGTGTGAGAAACTAATGGCTGCTGTACATAGTGGGGTAATGTGGACTACAGGGGAGTGATTTCTAAAGCACACTAACATGCTGCATATTAATTGGTCCACATAGACCCAGCAGTGTGCAGTGCTTTAGAAATCACACCCCATAGCACACATGAACCTATCATGTTACCCACAGGATATTAACGATGCTAATATTTCGCTTCCAATGTAATTAAGGAAGAAACTAGCATATTTATTTGATTTTTTTTTAATCCTCAAGATGAACAAATTCATGCCTTTTGCCTTAAGGAGAGATAACTACTATTCCTAGAGACGTAAAAATAAATTGTTCAGGCAGACTACTATTACACTTTCTCTGCAACCATATTTTAGCTGGCTATAATACAAGAATCATGAAAAGGGTTGAAATGTACGTCATTGTCTACTTTGGTAGTTGGCATGGTTTCATAACACAAAAATCCCTTAAATTGGAATTTAAGCTAAATTTTTAATATTCAAAGCTGCCAAAAAGAAAAAAAAACCTCAGAAGTTAATAAAATCTGTGAAGGAACAGAACAATCTTAAATGCAAGGATAGAAATAAATGTTTTTATTTCTAACAATTACTGTGAATCTCCCTTCTCTGATCCAAACAGATGCAGAGTAGCCTGAAAATCCGCCAGCTCTCAGTACATACTATGACAAGATATTTTACCTACTGGACCATGATTCATTTTAGCAGCCAATAAAGTGGCAATCAGAAGAAAACCAAAACTGCACTTGGGGAGTGAAATTCATTTTTACTCTGTTAAGAAAGCTTAAACAAATGGGCTGAAGTACTGTGCGCTTGGATTGGATTTATAATGTTTCAGTTATGTTTGTACAGTTTCGGATGTCAAGTGGGTAGATAAAATTCAAAACTCTAAGCATTAAACTTAGGAACTATAACCTCCAACAGATTGATATTAGCCTACATTCTGAGGTCAAAGAATGCCATCTGCCATGATTTTTAAAACATTCTTCAACCTGGATTGCTTCAGTATCCTCAGTCGCTGCTTCTCAATTCCATCACCTAGTTTGTTTTCCTTAAGGGTTTCTTATTTCTGAGAACTTTAATAGTTTGTAAATAGTCAGTTAGCTTTGGACTGGCCCTCAGCATAAGGCTGAATGTCATTCTGTATGCCTAATGTGCCAATTAGCTTAGCTGACCTCTAAGATGATCTGTTTGAACTGCCTTGTTTTTCTAGGTGAATTGCTCTTATCATTATTAGCTGCAGCTCTGCTCATGGCACAAACCTCACTGACTAAGCAGAGAAGAGCTTTCTGATGTCTTTCTGCTTATTCAGTTAAGCTACAACTTGTGTGTTCTGTCTTAATAATAATGATTTATTCCAAAAGATAAGAGTGCAGGGCTAAAGGAGAACATACTGTGCCTTTTCTGCTACTGACTTCTGCTTCTAGAAAGGAGAGAATTGCTAATAGGTCCAGCAACTCTTCCTTTGGTTGTCTACACAGTTTTGAATACTGCTGCTTATGCTTTAAGAACAAATTTGGTTAATGGAAGACACCTATCCCCCTTGTGGCTGTGTAAAATTAATGCATTCTCCCTGCTGGTTAGGGTGACCAGAGAGCAAATGTGAAAAATCGGGACGGGGGTGGGGGGTAATAGGCACCCATAGAAGACAAAGCCTCAAATATTGGGACTGTCCCTATAAAATCAGGACATCTGGTCACCCTACTGCTGGTACATGCCCCTACCCCCACATTTTTGAAAAATGATATAGCAAAACAAAGAAACGTTAGGATTCATATCTCTTTACAAACTGTACCTTGAAAATGCTGCTTGGAGCCAGTACTGTTAGTGAGTTAAAGATGGCTGCTACAGAGTAACAAGTTCTCTCCTCAGTCTCAGCGGCATTGGTTCTCCATTTGGTTTTTTGCTTTTCTTAGTCTCAAATAACTCATCCAGACTAAAAATCTGTGTATTGTTCATTATGTTAGCCCTCTAACAATAGTTGTTTTTCCCTTTTTAGTGACACCAATAGTGTTCATGTAATATGCATTGTGACAAAGTTCCTCCTCGACCTTGGTGGGTCCTGCGCTTATTGGCGGATTTGGTCGCCTCAGAGATCTTCCCCTCTGGTGGAACCCACAGTCTGGGTCAACTCCTCCTGTGTCTGATCAGGAGTTGGGAGGTTTGGGGGGAACCCGGGCCGCCCTCTACTCCGGGATCCAGCCCAGGGCCCTGTGGATTGCAGCTGTCTATAGTGCCTCCTGTAACAGCTGCATGGGCTACTTCCCCATGGCCTCCTCCAAACACCTTCTTTATCGTCACCACAGGACCTTCCTCCTGGTATCTGATAACGCTTGTACTCCTCAGTCCTCCAGCAGTACACGCTCTCACTCTCAGCTCCTTACGCCTCTTACTACCAGCTCCTCACACGCGCACCACAAACTGAAGTGATCTCCTTTTTAAACCCAGGTGCCCTGATTAGCCTGCCTTAATTGATTCTAGCAGCTTGTGATTGTTCTGGAACTTTTCCTGTTACCTTACCCAGGGAAAGGGGAACCTACTTACCCTGGGGCTAATATATCTGCTTTCTATCACTCTCCTGTAGCCATCTGGCCTGACCCTGTCACAGTATCTATTCTGAATCATTCTCACCCAGCGTAGTCATTTAGGGGAAGACTTGCAAAGACACAAATGGGTTTAGGTGCCTAATTGGTACTAAAAGTCAATAGGAGTTGACACCTAATTCCTCTTTGGTCCTTTATTCCTCCTTACCTATATGATGTCCAACATTGATCTGGCTTTTCTTATTCTTTTAGGAACCAAATTAACTTTTTTCTCTCCTAGAGCAAAAGTGATGGTCAAACACTATTTTAGGTAACATACCCAGGACCAGGGAACTTTGATGTAGTGAATAAAATACTTGAAATGGAGGTAGCATCCTTTCAAAATTCTTTAGGGAATCCTGAGACACAACTGATAACCGCTCACTTGTCCAGGGTAGTGGTCTTTAAGTACATTTTAAATGAAATCTGGATATACTTGAAGAATTCTAGGGGAAGAACTCATTTCAATAGTACTGCTACTCTGGGTTTTCTTTTATCAATATAAACATGAAGAGATCGTGGTCACCCATTCACCAAAAAAATAATGGACCTTAAAAGGCAATGACAATGCAATCTAACTTTATAGCATCATAGTTCCATTGTCATTGCACCATTACATTGTTTAAACTATAGAGCCTAGCTCCTTTAGTTATTAAACTGCAAGATTGAAACTCAGTTTCCAGGAAGTATTAATATTTTCTTGAATGCTGACTGTGGATCAAACTTTAATTCAATAAGCAAGGCCATAGTATCTGTTGAGATGCAGAATCAAAAAATAGCAACAGTTAATGCTCCAGCCATACAACCATATTGCCAGATAGGTTGTTTGGAATTCAGTTGGAAGTGCCTTCTTTTTATTACTTTACCATCAGCTCAGAATGCTGCAAAGACAGAAATAGAGCTGGCTGGGAAAGGTGAGAAAATTTTCCAAAAAATTTCTTCAATCTTTTCTCTCCAACTTCCAAAAAAGAAATAAATCAAATCCATTCTAAAATTAGGTCCCATTCTCATGGGAAATAACTTAATGAATCCATTCTTCTGTCAGTTCTGTCAAACTCTTCCAAAGGCATGCATGCCTTTACTTACATTTGAAATATAATACAAATTAAGTGCTCTTTCTCTCTCTTTTTGATTCTTTATGTCAGTTGTTCCCAATGTATTACATACTGTCACCCCATTTTACAACCAACCTCCTCTCCCATCTTGCCATAAAGAAAGGGAGGAAGGGTGATAGAACTGACAACCACAGCTCTGCGCTGTTCCAAATGTTTGGGTATGGTTCCTCCCGGCCAGTAGATGGACACAGTACACTGACCCTTATTAAAAATGTCATCACCTGCATATACAGTGCTTGCAAGCTCACTACACTCAGTTGGTGCTATCTCGAGAAGATGGAGAGATCAGTAACCTCACTGGCTGAGACGGGAGATTGAGGAGAAGAAAAGCTCCCAAAACTATAGAGAAACTCTTCTAGGACTGGAATCCCCAATGGCTGTCTTTGAGGGGAGTTACCAATAGCCTTTGAGCTATTAGTCACCTTACTCTGTGGATTTCCTGGAGAGGGGTTCAGTGTATCTGACTTCCAAAAGATGCCTAAAAAGAATCCCAGAGGCAGACACTGGGACAGTCATACCTGGCTCCTGCTGGCAGTTGCTGAGGATGCTTCTCCTCAAGGGGTCCAGTGATCATGCCCAAGAAACAAAGGGGAAGAGGACAGGCTCCTTATTAGCAAAGCAATGTGATTAAAGAGTAACCCACCAGCAGTCCCTCCTACCCTCTGCCACCCACCTACAGAATCCCTGGCTGTTCCCTGCTTTTTGCCTTTGACAAAGCCCTCAGGGCCCACTCTTCTAGCCCAAAGACCAGGGTTGCCTCTTCCAGCTACTCTTTTTCCCCTCTGCTGCCACATCTCTCTTACCCCTGGAGCCCAGACACACAGCCCCACGCCCTTCTCTTGGTGCAGCGGGAATCTTGGGAGTCATGCCACCCTCTTAGGAGGGCAACACATCACATGGCCACTTCCAGGTACACCACTGGCAGCTGGGATCATTTCTTTCCCACTGCCTTACCTCCTACCATGACCCTGTCATCTCCTGTAGAAAGGCCACATCCTCCAGTGGGAACACTCCTGATCCATCTTGCCTTTTCCCTGTCTGACAAGTGGCTTAAAAGGAGACCAAGAAGGATCAGCTGCTCCTAGCCCACAGTTGCAGGGAGTCCAGCCTAGCCTCTGGCTCTGTATTTACAGATGATGTCTCTTGGAAGGCTCTGCATTGACCATGCCTAAGGTCATTTGTAGTGTTCTCTCAACAGTTCCTAGCACTAATCTCAACATTCTGATTTTTTTCTTTGTTGAAGCTTATTCTCTAGTTATCAAGTTTATTTTAATGGCTCTGCGGTGATCAGTCCTTCTACTTCTGTTTAGGTAGCCATAAACTATATGTGCCTTTTCATCCTAGCGTATGACTTCAGTTCAATTATTGACATTTTTTTCATTTAGTGAGCAAACCATATGCTCAAGGGTACCCGTTCTGTGCTCTATGCAGTTACGTTTTGCAATTTTGTCCATGATCCACCAGTAGTTCTCTTCCTCTGATAGGTCTGAAGTGAAAACAAACTGAGTAGTTCAGAGACTATTATCAGTCCCTGATTTTCCTGTAGAACTAGGAGTAAAGTGGTGTCTGGGCTGGAGTGCTTTAAAGTTTTGACATCTTTAAAAACCAACCCACTGACTCGCCAGCATATTACCTTAGAAGCCCCATGCAGTTTCCAGAGCCAATTAACTAATAAAACACACTGAGTGAAGAACTCAGTTCAGAGCTTGTCTCAGTTCCTTAAGAGTGATTAGTAGCAACTACTGGAAATACTTTAGTTCAGAGTAGTCTAGAATTGTCAGAATTCTCGTGTGCTCCTATAAAAGTGTATCTGAAAATAGAGATACCGCCAGAAATCCCAGTATATCTTGCTCTTAGACCAACTCACTAACCAATGCTCTGAAATAGCCTGAATCTGATTACTTTGGTGCATGCTTCAAAGCTCAGAATTTTTCCACTCAGCATTGAGCAAAATGGTGTTTTGTCTGTTTTGCTGGCTAGGAGCTCCATAGTCAATCCTTGCAGTTCTCTTATAATGGAGTTGGTATATTACATTTGTTACACCTAGAACAGATGCCCTTATTTTATTCTGTATAAATAAACTGAAGCCAGTCTGCAGAGGGGATTTTCTGTAACAGTCATGCATTACATATTCCCCACAAATAAATACTGCAAAAGGTGTGGAAAAGCCTGAAAGTTTTATCATCTGCCCAGGAATAGGCAGAGAGAACAATTGTAATTTGCTTGAAGGTTTTTGCTGATGTCTGCTGTTCTCTCATGCTTACATAGGCTGCAGAGCAGGGGCAGGCAAACTTTTTGGCCTGAGGGCCTGTGACGAAGTGGGACTGTTCTTAATGTTTCCTCTGAATATTGTGTGGGTGCCTCAGTTTCCCCATGCATTTCTTAAGACTCCAGCATGCATAAATGGCTGACACTCTGTTTCCTGGCAACAAATGTCCGGGGCCCTTCCCTGCTGCAAGGGGATGGCTAAAGGGGAACAAAGAGATCAGGTGACCTCCTGGCCTGGGAAAGAGACAAAGGCCAGAAAGGAGGGGCTGGAGGGGGTTTCAGTTTGGAGCTGGCTGGGGATGGGAAATGAGGGCAGACAGGATTGTCTGGCTCGCTGGGCCCCAGAATGGACCGGGCTGAGGGGTCCCGTTCTCTGTACCTACAAGCTCTATTTTAGACCATGTTCCTGTCATCTAATAAACCTCTGTTTTACTGGCTGGCTAAGAGTCATGTCTGACTGCAAAGTGGGGGTGCAGGACCCTCTGGCTTCCCCAGGACCCCGCCTGGGTGGACTCACTGTGAGAAGTGCATGGAGGGGCATATGCTGAATGCTCCAAGGTCAGACCCAGGAAGGTGAAGCCATGTGAACTTCTTGCCCTGAAGACAGTCTGCTCCAAGGGAGAGGAGGCTCCCCAAAGTCCTGACTGGCTTTGTGGGGAGCAGTTCCAGAGCATCGCCTGGGGACTCCGTGACAGGGCTGCATTGGGTTTCGGAAATTGTATGGAGGGCCGGTTAGGGAGAGGGGGTCGTAGCCTGGACCCCACCCCCTGTTTGCCCCCCCTGGGACTCCTGCCCCATCCAATCCCCCTGTTCCCTGACAGCCCCCCCAGGACCCCTTCCCCATCCCCATCCACACACCCCGCTCCCTGTCCCCTGACTGCCCCAGGAACCCTTGCCCCTGACTGCCCCCCGCTGGTCCATCCAACCCCCCCTCATTCCTGACTGCACCCCCAGGACCCTTGCCCCATCCAACCATCTCTTCTCCCTGCCCCCTGCCCCCCATCCCCCCTCTCATTCCTGACTGCCCCCCCGGGACCCCTGCCCCATCCAACCACCCCTTCTCTGACCCTGGAACCCCTGCCCCTGACTTCTCCCACCACCCCATCCAACCCCCCCTCTCATTCCTGACTGCCCCCCCAGAATCCCCTTGTTCCCCGCTCTCTGACTGCCCCAACCCCTATCCACAACCCTGCCCACCCCCCCCACTCCCTGCCCCCTTACCATGCTGCCTGGAGCACCGGTGGCTGGCGGCACTACAGCTGCACCACTTGGCTGGAGCCAGCCATGCTGTCACCACCGTGCAGCGCAGAGCACCAGATCAGGTTGGGCTCTGCAGCTGTGCTGCCCCAGAAGCTCACAGCCCCGCCACCCAGAGCATTGCACCAGCGGCTGAGTGAGCTGAGGCTGTGGGGGCAGGACTGGGAGCTAGCCTCCCAGGCTGGGAGCTCAGGGGCCGGGCAGGAGGGTCCCATGGGCCGGATGTGGCCCGCAGGCCATAGTTTGCCCACCTCTGCTGTAGAGCCTCAGGAGTGAGTTACAGCCATACATATTTTACAGTCTTGCCATCTATTGTTATTCATAGCAGACAATTTAGCTTGAACCATTTTGATTATCTGTTTTCAAGTTTTATGGAGGACCTCCTGGTTTAGTGAGAGGTCTTTTATGTAATGTGGACCATCACCAGCAAGGAGAATACTCATCCTCCCAGAAGCACACAGTGCCAGAGGATTAGGACTACAATATACAAACGACGAGCCGATTATATTAGAGCATCATATCAGTTTCACCCCTTAAATTGCCATTCTACACAAACGCTGTACCCATGAAGTACTGAGTCCGGTTTGTCACTCTCCCATGCATAAGAAACATGCCTTACAACTTTTCTACGAGAGTATAAAGTAACCATAACTCAGGCCGCTTTTAGAGGGCAAGCTCACCAAAATTCACTTCAACAGTTCAAAGCCTGTTCATTGTTGTTCATCTGATCCATCTCTGACAACTGCTTTTCTTGGGCCAGCTTGGTGCTTCTGCCCATGGATGTGGTGGTGTTATTAAGGTTAATGAATGGTGTACAAACATCACGTCCCTAGCAATCTTTTCAGTGGCAGGTAGTGTTTTCTCCTACACTGAGGAAGATGTCAGTAATCAACCCCAAAACTCTGAGGGCTTCTCACGATGTCAGAAGCTCCTGGAGTAATAGTGACCACAACAGCTTCTGGGTTGGAGTACAGCTTTTCTATTCACTTTATAATTTTATATTAAAAGGAACATACCTGTGTACTAGCAGCAAAGAGTTCTGTGGCACCTTATAGACTAACAGACGTATTGGAACATGAGCTTTCGTGGGTGACTATTTGCTGCTTTTACAGATCCAGACTAACACGGCTACCCCTCTGATACTTGAAACCTGTATACTGTGACCATAAGTAGCTTATTTGATGTGAGTGTTTGACAAATACCCCTGGTGTCTGGTATTGTATTTCTCGTAACCACTGCCAAAACATTTTAGTCTCATTACGGCAATTAATTTCAGGAAACTCAGACTATAGTGTTATGTTAGTTTTAAATGCCACAAGAAGTAATTAACAGAACATGAGTGACATACTTCCTGTCACTTTGAATATTACAGTCTGAAGAATGGGTTGGCATAGCTCCTGCCAAAAAAAGATACTCAACAGAAGAAATAAATGTGAGCTGATGCTCTGGGTTGAAGTCTGGTAGCAGTACTCCAGAAGGACAAATAGATCCACTTTGTAAATGGAATTTCTGCAAAACCTTCCTTTGCAGTCATGAAGCTACAACAGCATATCTACAGTACTTTCTGTCACTAATATGGGCAGATTTACTAGGATTAGCTGTCAAAACCAAACACAGATATAGCTATTGTGTGGGGGGAAAGCTCATTTTTATAAAACAGAACACTAAATGGAATATTGTTTGTAAGTCTCCACAGTTATCAAATGCAGCTTGGAGGAAATGGATGTCCTCTTTATTGGGTAATGAGCAAACCACAGTACTGAAAGTCAGGAGGATCTTGCTTCTGCTCCCAGCTCTGATTTCCATAGATTTGTAGTTTTTAAGATCAGAGGGACCATTATGATCTAGTCTGACCTCCAGCTAACACAGCAGTTCCTGCTTTAAGCCCATTTCTTCTTGATGAACTAGAGTATATCTTTTAGGAAGGTATCCAGTCTTGACATAAAGACTGCCAATGACAGTGAATCTACCATGTCCTTAGGTAGATTGGTCTGATGATTAATTACCCTCACTGTTAAAAATTCCTTATCTTGGAGTGTGACAGTGGGTAAGCCACTTGGGGCCAGATTCTGATTCAGTTGCTCATGTTAATACCTTACGCTATGAATTATTCCCATTGGAGTTAACTGGAGTATTCACAGAGCAAGATATTACTCAGCTGTAGTAAGAGAATAGTCCACTCCCATAAATCCCCTGCATTTTACATTCTCCTTCTATAAAATGGAGATAATGCTTCACTAACTGAGCAGGGATTTATATTTAATTCATTAATGTTTCCAATGTACTTTGAGATCATCACATTAGATAGATGGAAATTCAAGAGTTATTTTCTTTATATTACAATGTAACTATATTACTAACAGGCAAGATGGATAATTATTTTAACTAGATCAAATTTCCAACCTCCAAAGGATCTCATTTACTTATGATATCTTGTCTTGTAGATCATAAGGTCTTTGAGGCAGAGACTGTCATAGAATTACTTAACCTGCCTTCTCATGGGGGGTATGGATAGTAGGTGACTTCCTGAGGTCCCTTCTTTCCATGATTCGCTGTATATTTGTAGAGTGCCTAGCACATTGAGGGGGTGGGAATACAACCTGTCCGGCATCTTAGCCTTACAGCAATATCATAGAATCTTAGGGTTGGAAGGGACCTCAGGAGATCATCTAGTCCAACCCCCTGCTCAAAGCAGGACCAATCCTCAGATTTTCCCCCCAGTTCCGCAAATGGCCAACTCAAGGATTGAACTCTCAACCCTGGGTTTAGCAGGACAATGCTCAAACCACTGAGCTATCCCTCCCCGCCATGCTTACAGCACCTAGCACAATAGGGTCCAGGGCTAGGGCTCCTAGGTGCTATGGTAGTATAAACAATAATTTATAATGCAGTACTGGAAACTGCACCAGGAAAATATTGTTTCCCTAAGGCCATACTTGGGGCAGTAATGTTCCTGCATTTCCATAAGTCTTCTGATGCCAGCTGGTAGTAATTTAAATCTGTATTTCTAAGAAGTCCTTTCTCCTTAGCTACTGTGAAATATTCAGTTTTTGGCTGATGCAGGCTAGAAGATTGACCTACATGAATATCTTCATAGCTAATATTGCATAATATGTTAACTGGCAAGATCATGTGGTTCTACATCAACTGGGAAAATAATGTGTGTCACATTCCATCTCTTCCAAAGGTACATCTATACGTATGGCAGTATGTAATGTACATTTACTGCACACCCAGATAGCATGGGAATAAATAGCAGTGTAGATGGTGAGGCACTGCTTAGGCAAGTAAAGTGCATGACATGCCTGAACCCTAGGGGTACGTACTTTACATGGGTCACTACATGCCCCGGCATTGCATGTAGGTGTACACTGCTATTTTTAGCAGAGAGGTGTCCCACTGTTTCCTTGCTGCCAGAGCCTTTCCCCACTGCAATGAAAGACTCCGGCAGGGAGGAGACAGTGGGGAAAGGCTCCTCACTGCTGGGGATTTTCTCTGCTGCCTCCCCCACCAGAGCCTTTCAATGCCACGTGTAAACATTGCAATGAGTGTGGATGCAACCTGCCTTTCATTACAGCATGTAGCTACACATATCCTACACACTGCTACAAGTATAAATGATGTCTAAGACGCTGCAGTATCATGTCCCTATATGCTAAGTACCACAGTGTTGTATTCTCTGCAGCCTTCCACCTCCACATGCAGATTTGATTACCACCCCACTGCACCACGATCTCATGCTTATGCTGGCCAAGAACACCTGACAAGAGCTACAGGAGAAAGCTGTAGCATGTCAGTCTTCCTGAGCTCTGTCTGCTTTGATACCGAATGCAAAAGCTCTTGGGCCAGCCTTTGCAGAGTAAT
Source organism: Mauremys mutica (assembly GCF_020497125.1). NCBI lineage: Eukaryota > Metazoa > Chordata > Testudines > Geoemydidae > Mauremys > Mauremys mutica. The sequence goes on from NC_059078.1 coordinate 41,075,072, forward strand.
CACAAACACTTATTAACCAATATACTGAGAATTCATAGACCCAATGTGGGGCTCCACCTTACTTCATGAACCTTGTTTCTCTCCCTTGGTCTAACAACCAGTCTCCTCTTTGTCCATCCACACAATCGGGTCCTGGGCCTGAGAGAGCTTTCTCATCTCCATCTTCTGCCATTTTGAAAAAAAAAAGCCTTCCTATATACTTATATGACCCAGTTGCTTGCTGTAGTACTTGAATATCTCACAAACACTAATGAATTCATTTGCACAACATGCATCTGAGTTGAGGTAGAGAATATTGTCACATGAAACCCGAGAGAGAGCAGATGACTTGTCCAAGGTCACCCGGTGAGGCTGTGTCCCTGTCCAGTGCCCAGCCTTCATCTCATTTCAAATCATTCTTATTAGTATAACACCAGGGCCCTGTTACTGCAGGCCCTGCACAGACCGTAAAACACAATCCCTTTCAGTTGATAACATTGTCAACAAGTTCTTAAAATTCAGAAAAGTTTGGAGCCCAGTGATGTGCTCATAGAAGAAATAAAGTGGCCATGGCTTCAGGATACTTTATCCCTGTCAACATTTATTCACAATATACACAATTTGGAAGAGAGCTATTAAATAGTAGCAGTTAAACACAATTTATAACTCAGCGGGTCTGCATAAGAGACAGAGTTCAAGAAAGGAGCAGTGTTTGTCCTTTGCCAGTTCATTACTTTAAGCTGCTTTGAGAAGTCCATTTATTCCAGCGCCTTCACATGATAGCTTGTGTGTCACAATGCTGCAAATATTGTTTGTCCAAAATCTTGAGTTGCTGGTTCAGTTATCCACCAAAGCCTCAACAGAGCACTCATTTCTTTCTGAGGTAGTACACCTCTGTGTGTTCCAGCATAGAGTTTTTACAAAAGATATTGCACACCATCATGCTGTATTGTAATTGAGAGGGACTGCATATTGGCTGACAAACACCACAGCAGAGGCTGTTAGCTCCACTCTGAATAGTGTAATTTTGCAGAGGAGCAAAATGTTGTGTGTCTCAGAGATTCAAAGTGGTCAGTCATACTCTCAAATGCTTGCAAAATTCTACTTTCAACGTGACTGCTGCTTGTGCATTAGGGCCAATATGAGGAGGAAGGCACCCAAGAACTCTTCCAAAGCCTTACCAGCCAGTTGTTAGGAAATTCAAATTACCTGAAGTGCAAAAGGCAGCAGTGTCAGTGAAGACAGAAAGCTGTGAAAAGAGAGTAGGCCCCAGGGACAAATTCATCCCTGGTTTGACTCTCTTGAAGTCAATGGAATTACAGCAGGGGGTCAATTTGGACCTGAAGACAAGTTATGGAATAATAAAACTATCATCATCTTGGTTATCAACTGAAACAGGAAACAAGGGTTACACTAAATGCGACAGGTTTCAGAGTGGTAGCTGTGTTAATCTGTATCAGCAAAAGGAACGAGGAGTACTTGTGGCACCTCAGAGACTAACAAATTTATTTGGGCATAAGCTTTCGAGGGCTAAAAAGTGGGCTTTAGCCCACGAAATCTTATGCCCAAATAAATTTGTTAATAAATGTGAATTCTTTCATCCTAGAGAAGATTCTGGTACGAATTGGAGCAGGTTGGGAGCCAGAACATTTGTTCATTATTTATAGAAATAACTTGGATAATGGTCTTCAGGTGTAATTTCCAAGTGCATAGATAATACAGAATTGGAGCGAATGTGAGGAATAATGAGAACAAATGATATCAGATTCAGAAGGACAGATAATTGTATATGTATCTGGGCTAACAGGCTGCAAATGTAGCTCTCATTGCAGATGATTGTAAAAATGGTGACTCTTGGATCAAAGAATAGAAGTAGTTAGCATTTCCTCAGTGCAGTTTTGCTGCAGAATACTGACCCAGAAAGCTGGAAACTGAGGAGAAAGTTTTTCAAAGCTGTCACTACCAATGAACAGGAGTTGGTGAAACAAGGAGGTGTATTGCAAAAGGGACATACTGGAGTGTACGTCAAAAGAAGCAGTGTGGGTGCAATATAGGCCATTGTTGACTTCACCTACCATACTGCCCCCCCTCTTAAAAAGCAGTCATTGGCCCCAGTTTTCATTGCACCTACAAATCGGGTACTTAGCTGAATGGGAACACATGTACCAATAAAAATAGAGCGTAGGTCGGGGCTTTGAAAGACCAATCGCCTCCCGAATTATCCAAACCTTTAAGAGGTCTGCAAAATAGACATTTATATCTATTTCCTGCACCTCATGCTTCCCAATGGGACTGGAAATACCATGAAAATAGCTTCTTTCATCTAGGGTGACCAGATGTCCCAATTTTATAGGTACAGTCCTGATTTTTGGATCTTGTTCTTCTATAGGCTCCTATAACCCCCCCCCCCTCCCCATTTTTCTCACTTGCTGTCTGGTCACCCTACTCTCATCTCTGTAGGTCAACATTTCCACTTCTGGGCTTGAACCATACCTGGCCATGCAAGGGTGTGCGGAACTAAACAGTGATGGAGTGGTTGGCAAGAGATGAGTCCAGTTCAACTATCTTTATATTTGCAGTATGTTGTTTTCACCTGTTTATTCTTCTCTGTAGATGGTTAGTGCTTTGTGTGTTCCTCATAACCTTTAGTTAACAATTTTTTAAACCTACAACTGATTAGCCCATTGTAGATTTCTGACAGAGGTTGCTTAGCTCTTCAACAGCTCTTCCCCTGGTGGTCACAGTAAAAGCTCCAATCTTGTGACAAACGAATGAGGATGCTCCATGCCTTTAAGGTTTATGGCAGAATTCAGCTGACAGAGAGTCCTTTAAACAAACAACAGGAGGCCAAGTTCTGCTCTTATTTAAACACTGTGTGAGCCTCCTGGCTGCAGCGAAGCTGCACATGCTGTAAGGTAGGGTGGGGATCAGCCCAGAGAATTTAGCTTTTGAACATGTTTCCCTGTTGGCTTTGTCTTTTAGTGAATTCTAATTGGCTTTGGAAACAATTGCTATTGGGTTTAGGCAATAAGATAAAAGCCAACCCAGACCATCCCTTATCTCTTGAAATAAACTTGTGAGAATGGTTAGGCATTTTTGTTTTTATTATCTGGCTTCAGTCAGGCCTAGGAATTAAAGTATGCAGGGCTGTATACATTATGAAAGAGCTATTTATGCAATATTTCTCAGCAACTCATAACTGGGAATGTATGTAAAAAAACCTCACAAGCACCTGTTTCAGGATATTACTAGAATATACATTTTCAAACAAGCATCTATGCCTTACAGGTATAGAACGAAACCTGAACGAAATCTGTGTAATATTTTGGGATTTATCCATAACACTAGGAGTATCTTGGTACTGTGACAGATATCACACTCCCAGGGACAATCAACACCCTTTTAGCTCCTGGAAAAGCTGTAATACTCCCTCAAATAGAGAAGAATGCAGTCATACATAAACCATTCCTAAATTTAATACAAAAATTCCCAAAGATAGAGCACGCGGTTGCCCAGTCTGTCACAGATACAATCTCTCCTAAACAGCCCCTCTCTAAGCATCATCCTGTCAGATCACCTTGGTATATATCAAGTGAAAGGGCTATATATGCTGGACACTTTCCTCTCATTCTGACGCCAACTGGTTGCAGCAATTGGATATACGTAATCGCATGTTGTGGCTGTGATGGAGAGAATAGTAGCATTTTTTTTCTTCTGCCCTGTGAGATAGCATCTGCCAGGTCTTATTCATTAGAACTGTTCTGGGTGGAAGACAACTTGGTGACTGGGCTGCCATTTTCTGGCAACAGGATTAAATATTTCTCATTATGACAAATTTTGTGGCTGAGATTCAGAGGAGACCATCGTCATGGGGATCTGTCTCTGTAGGGTTCAAATGCTAGTGTTTGGGATATTTTTCCTCACTGAAATTTTAGAGATGCTGGGGGATTTTTAGGGTGTTACATATGAGCTAGACTTGAACTCCTATTCATGGCTTATATTAAAACATAGCATGGAGGTGTTGGTTCCTTTTATTGGTGGAGATGATTCAGGCATCCTTTGAGATGGAAAGATTGCCAGGGTCCCCCAAATAAGCAGTAGTAAATTATTTGCTCCATCTCTTGGTAATTAATCATCAGCCTGTCTCTAGTCTTTTTAGCAAGGTCACTCCAGTGCTGCTAGCACCAGTGAGGTTATTGTGAGAGGGACCTAGAGTTCTCCAGTTTCCTTGATCCCGCTAGTTTCAGGTGTGGATGTAGCAGAGACTGCACTGGGCTTGTTTGTTGATAATGTCTCAATAATAAGCAAACGTCAGTTGTCCGTGCTGATTTTTTAAGATCTGTCTATAGACTTTAATGTTGTTGGCCATGAGGTTTTATTGACTCGACTACAGATGTTGGCTGGAATAGAGGGTATCACTCTTAAAAGGCTACTTTCTTTGTTTTCAGAGAGCCCTCCGAGAGAGGTTTTAGGTAGTTACTCAAACCCTTCGAGCTGTCTTGCAATGTTCTTTTTTATCACCTTTGCTTTTCAATACGTACATACTTTATGAAGTGTACTTTAAAGAGTTAGGGAGCTAGTTCTGCAAGCCTCAGGTTCACAGTAACTCCTGCAGTCTTTGTTGGGAATCAGCTGAGCATAAATAGTAAGGAGATTGTGGGAGCCAACTGCCTAGGAGATATAACTGGAGAGAGGAAGCTTAGGAATTAGCAGAACTTTTACTGCTTCCCACCGTAGTGGGAACCAGGCAAGAAGAAAATAGCGAGGGACCCTCTGAAGCTTCCAGGCTTTGAATACTCTCTAGAACATGTGTGGGGCATTATTCTTGTGAATCTCCTGAATTATACAGTTGCTCCTGCACACACACAGAAAGTCTGCAGGAATGCTAAGTAATATGGAGGGGCAGTAATGCCACAGGAGAGGCAAGGGGTGACTGGGGAGCAGAAAGGAGCTAACTTAGGGAAGGCTGATTTGGAGGTAGAGATGGTCCTTTCCATCCTTGTCCTGGTTCACGTTGCCTTTGAGGTTAAGATCTCTGCAGAGTCCCTGCCTTTCCCTGACTCCAGTGCCTACTCCCATGATTTCTCATGCAAAGTAGTGTATTCTTCCTGCTTATTTTGTCAAGTGAAATATATACACATTATCTTTCAAGCAGCAGAAGCAAATTTTGTTTAAATTTCTGCACCAGCTTCAGCCTGCTCCATGAAGCGTGTGTGTGTACACATGTGCATACTTATGAGCAGTTAATTGAAAAGTGGCATTTCTTCCTTTATATGCTTCAAGGACAGGGATTCACCCATTCTTTGGGAACATTGTTAATTCTTGATTTACTATTTTCTCTCTAAGAACCTAGCCTATGCATGATGTAAACTAGTGAGCAAGTGAACCGGGTTAAATTTATCTGGATTTTCACTATATAGGATTACAATGGAACACTACTGACTTCTTAACCACGGAGAGACTATTGATCTCTCCATTTATTAAGAGCATAAGTTAGAGTCAACATTTTAAAACACGAGTGCCAAAAATTGGCATATAAATTCATATTTAGCTCTCTAAACAAAAGTGAACTACTATTCTGTGATGAGGAGCATCTGTACTCCAAATGAAGTTAATTGGTGTTTTAGGTGCTCAACGCCTCTGCTAATAAGGTCACTTTTATTTAGGTATCCAAAGTTGGCAAATTTTGGTCCAAGCGCCTCCAGGACATGGTCTGTGTAGATGCCTGCAAAGCTGAAGGTTCCTCACGTAATGCAACTTTGGTTGCAACCTTAATTCTTCATAATAAATGAATGCTTAGAACTTGCATAGTATTGCAGACTGGAGCAAAAAAAATGCAGAAGGATTCTAAAATCATGTGATCTATAATTTATATTTTCCTTGGTTTTAAATAGTGCCTGATTTTAATCCAGACTCTCCCCCAACTCCCTCTTTCATGGGATGGGGAATTTTGCAGTGTGTCTAAAGAGGTACTTACAATCTTTGTCAAATCAGGTCAGTAGTAGACCTGTAAACTGTAAACAAAAACTAGACACAAATATGTTCATGAATACAAGCACTGTTAAGTTATGTATGATTCCTGGAGTAATATTATTTGAGGTATTAAGACAACCAGAGTGCATTTGTGAACCATAAAAAGGCTTACAGAGTTTAGTGCCAATGTGTATTATTCTTTTCAATTAGTGTTTAAACAATATCAGGAGCCATACCAGGTGATGATGGCCATCACCCAACATACACAATCAACAGTCAAAATAAATATTTCTTGAAGGACACCATAGGATTGAAACTGTCATTTACAATCACAATTGGATTTACTACCTTCAGGATTGTTTCCCAGATCATTCATTAACCAAACAATCAGCTAAAACTCATAAATATTATTCTGAACAAATAGTTTGTCCAGCTCTGCTCAGCAGCAGCCAATGCTGAAAAGATGCCTATTAAGAAATAGAGTTAATTAACTTAAAAGAGTGGTAACCTGAGATATACAACTGTGGTTTTACAAAGCAATCTTATTCATATGGAACATCACACCTGAATATGGAAGATATATAAAACTGGTGCTGTCAACTTACACAGAGTGGAACAGAGCCATGAGAGACATTTACTGTGCAGAATTTGAAAGAATAATAAGAGACCAAGGGAGCATGCTTTAGGCCACGCAAGGTTTACACCTCCTTAATCAATATTCCGTTATTAAGATCTCAGGTTTAACGATGTACATTTATCAAAGACTTAGCCAGGATTTCTCTTTCATTCCCTACGCCAAATTGTTCTAATTGTTGGTGGTTACATTAGCACATACTCACAATCAGATATTCCAAAGATAAGGAGTAGGATTTTCAAAAGCACCTCGATGACTTCCCATGGGACTTGTGCTCCTGTCATGTGGATGCTTTTGGAAATTCCACCGTAACAACATAAAGTCAGACCATGGAGGAAGTGGAAACAGGAACAATATCCCAGATTAGATTTTAAAACAAAGGTAGGGCAACCAAAAAGTGTTTCAAGCCTGTTGACTGCAGTCAGGGGAAACATAAGGAGAGCTACAAGAGCAGGATGACAGCTAGATGTAGTGGCTTAGAGGAACTGAAGTTGTTCTGGGAATGCATGAGTTCTCCAAGAAAGCTACTAGCCTGTCAGTAATTAAATTACTTTTGGAGTTTTCATTTTGAAAGAGTAATTTTCCTCAATACATTTTTTCAGAACCAAGCATGTGTTTACAGCTTATAGATAGAAATTTCTGAAGTGCCTAATACCCACTGGCTTTCAATGGGAATTGATCTTATAAATCACGTAGGTGCTTTTCAAAAAGGTGCTTTGAGACAGCACTGCCAATTTTATTCTCTGCTTTGGTGACTCTTATTTCAGCCTGCTAATAATGAAAGCCAAAGAAGCCCTTCTCTAGAAAGTGCCCATTATAAAAATGGATAGACTAGCCTAAGAGAGAAAACAGGACACAATTTTTTCAAAGCCTTCTCTTCAAAAGAGAGAGAGGCACATTTGCATTTCCTCTGTAAAGGGATATATTTTTTCAGCAGCTTGGATGAGAATTATTGTCAAGATACTTGGATAGATTCACCTTCTCTGCTTCTGCCACTTGGAAAGCAGCAGAGTATTCCTCTGGTCTGAGGGAATTCAAAACGGGTAAAGCCAGCTTCTATATCAGTTGCCCTCTACTACTCCTGACATATGGGGTACACCGGGGAGTAATAGTCACCCTCTTGCCCTTAAAGGGACACACATTTTCCAACCAGCCAGACAACAACCCCCACCACTTCATGTGCGGTCACAGTCTTCAGTCAATCACATGTATTTAAAGTGCTTTGCTGCCTCAGGGCTTTATTCAATTCACTCTTCCGTTTTCCCAAAGTACCAGGGAGTAAGAAAAGTGTTACTGTAAAACCACCCAAATTGGCAAGGAAAGGGCGGTACCTGAACTTAATGTAACTTCTTAAAATTGACTAGATTTCCAATTGATAGCATGTCATATATTACTATTCATAGTATGTAATCTATACTACAAAAATGCAAAACAGGCAGGTTCTTTGAAACTAAAATACTTCTCTCAGTTTCCCAGGAGGCATTAACGGCATTGTCAATTTTGAGTGGTGTTTGAATCTTTATAGATCAGTTTTGAATATTACACTGATTATAAAAATAATAAGGCTTATGAAAAAATGTGGCAATCAGGAAAAGGTCAAATACAGTCGCACAGTTCAGAAGCTGTAACGGGGGTTTAAGGCATTTCCTAGAACCTGGGATTGATGTCTGACATTAAAATAATGAGAAACTATAACAGCCTGTTTCTTACATGGCCAATTGCAGGATTTATCAGTGGTCACCTAGTCAGTGTCATTACTATTGCATTCCATATTTCAAAATACAAATATTTGTTTATAATGAACATTATCTGAGCCTTATTATTGCAGTTCCTCTTCTGTCATTCAATAGTCCATTTGCAAAGGATAGGGAATTGGTAAAACAATGAGCCGCACTCTTGATTACACACACACACACACACACACTTAAAATATATTTCACAACACACTCTTGAAAATCTGCAACTGATAATGTATATCCCCCACGGCAGCGGAATGTTAAAACATTCACTACTCTTCAAAACATATTGAGGAATTCTTTGAATGATCTTAAGCGCTGATCTTGCAAACACTTAAGCACATCCATACTTTTGCACGCATGATTAATCTATTGAACTCAATGGGGCTGCCTATTTAAATAAAATCATATTAATTGCTTAAGTGTTTGCAGGACAGGGGGCTGCTAACAGTGACAGAAGGGGGCATGGGGGAAATCTTCATCCAGGGTACTGTAAGTTCTTAACACAGGGTCACACCAAAGATTGTTCCCCAAATCAAACTAAAGCTCAGTGAATCCAACAAACCTCTTGCCTAAATATGTAACTTATGGTAAAAGAAAACACACCATTATTTTCAGGTGTTCTGTACAATTTTCAGAGCTTTATTCATTATGTTCCCCCTTTCCCCCTCTCCATTTTCAGTACTTACTTCTGTTTTACAACTATTGACAAACTTGCCAGAGATAACTTGTCTTTTCCTAGTATATTTATCAGCTCATAAGAACCTGAGCTCTAGGGAAAGGCGGGGAAAGAAACCTATCACTAGTACTGTACTGCTTTTTAAAAAGTGTGGCTACAGGACAGTTACTTACCTGGAGCTTCCTATATCTAGTGAAGTTTGACACTTGAACTTCCAATGGGATGAGAGGTTAACCTGCATGAATCTGTACCTCAGTGCCAGGTATCTTCCTGTGTCCAATTTGAATGACAAACTCAAGTATTATATTTAATGACAAATCTGGTATCAAAGCTAGTGAAGCTCACGGAGTAGGAAAACATGCAGAACATTAGCAGATGCAGAGAAAGCTTCTACGCCAGTGCTTAATTTGTGCCAGGGCTGAGCCTCAGCACGTCTAGGCATGGCAGTTCATAGCCCCAGCATCTCTGGTTGCTTGAGCCCCCACACCTCTTTCATTACAAAGTAAGCACTGTTCTATGCTGTATGTCTGCCATGCTAATTTCAATACTGTATTGCTAACAGGGAAAACAACTGCCATAGAGCTTTGTTACAAAGCAACTTATGCTACGGCTGTAGCACTCATTAGTTGGAACTCCCCTACCCCCACCCCACCCCATAAATTCAGGGCTGGCTCTTACTCCCAGAATGAGCATATCCCAAAAGCTTGAGGGCCTTTCTTCCAAAGGGCAGGATTCAGACTCTAGATTGAACCCGATGGAGTAGAAAAAGCATATGATTATTGGGGCCAATATGGAGGTGAAGAGGAATGAAGAAACAATATCAAGACAGATGTACTAAAACTACCACCAAGAGTGCAAAAAGTGGTAGGAAAATGTACCTAATTTGTATTAAAATGTATACTCAATGCAGGGCTAATGTTAAGCTACACAAGCCTCCCATGCAGGGGCTTCATCACTACCAACAAACACATAATCAAAATAATAGCCACCTCTTACCTGTGATCCCCAGCACCCCAAGCCACCACTACATGGACAAAGTAGTGGAACCAGATTGCAAAAACCTCAGTTAGGAATTGCAATCTCTGTCACTGACTGCTAGCACTACAGTTTGTTAGGAACAATGGTGCTCTGGGCTGGCTTGTCAGGATGTGTGGTGCAGACCTACGAGTGTCATTGCAAGCGCTGTATGATGTGAGGCTTTCACCATCATTTTCATACCAGTACTCCAAAAAAAAAAAAAAAAAAAAAGCATGCACGCATGCAAACATCCACCCCCCTTGCATTAAAATATGCCCATTGGGTTCAAGTTATGTTTTATTGATTTAAAGTGAAAATAAAGAAGGATGTTAAGTTCAGACCATTATCGTTCATGCTGCTTTGTGAATTTATTTTTATTTAATTTTCCACTTGCGCTCCTGCCAGGAGATATCTATTAGACAGTAAGCAGCAAGAATAAAACTTTATCATTTTGTTTCAAACTATAAAATAATTTACATCACATATTTTACTTACTTTTGTCTTTTTTTGTTTTGTTTTGTTTTTTAAACCACAAACATTCCAGCATCACACTGTAGGAATAAGAATAAACAATAGAAAGCATAACCTTTTGCATAGTATTAAATGAACAGAGACAGTAAGTTCTTTATTTACAATTATTGTCTAGATAAAAAAATTCATAAAAACAGATGAATTAATATATATTAATAACCCCTAATGGGACGGATTGCCAAATGTACCACTGTATTGTTTTCCACAAATCTCATGCTGCTAAGTACAGTATGTAGAGAGCAAGCATTTATATATTGCAGTGAATTTTAACAAACTGATCATTTTGGGTTTTTGATCCATTGTTCCCATCACAGAGAGGTCAAGCAATAAAAGAAATGAATTGTGATGCATGACTTGTAGTTGAAAGGTCATAACTATTCTACTTTTTTTTTTTAAAAAAAGTCTATCATTTATCATATACATAAAGCACAGTCTCTGCTCACAGAAGCCCAAGTTTTCTATGCATCTCAGTTTATATATGTTTTTACTATATATACACACACAGAATGCTGTGTTCATTTATTTTTAAACAGTTTTTCAAGTCTGCAAATGGTACCCTATTGGTATTCTGAAGGGTTCTACTAGAGGAAAATTAAATCAAATGAAAAAAAAAAGAATCTGATGAAAAAGACGGCTTGAAAATAAAAGGCAAATCATCATTGTTAAGTTATTGAAAATTATGTTCCAGTACTGACAGATTTTGTAGTTGCTCAAGTCCAATGCAATGACAGAGGCTCTTCCCTATAAATAGAATGGATAACTTTTTTTTCTGAACATGGTATCCCAAATAGGCCATAGAAACCCAATACATGTTATACAAAGGTCAGTCCCTGTATTTACAATCCAAGGAACAATGCTGACTAAGTTTCAATCACTTTGCTACTAAGAATTAGTTAAATTCAATTATGTTTTCATGCCAGCTTTTACTGTTAAGAAACGGGTAACGGTATCTGTTGAAAACAGTTCTGTAAGCCTTGAAAGATCTGCTGTTCAGTGAAAAGAATCAGACAGTGAGCTATGAGTCTGAGCCAAAAAACATTCAAGCTTCTGCACAAAAGTCCGGAAGCTGGCAATTCAAGCTGATTAGAGTTTTACCTGGCTGAATAGTCCTGATGCACCCTGAAAACTCTTTTATTCATTTCAATCTGCAGTTTGGCCATGAGTCTAATATTGTTTGGAGAGTTCTCTGGCTTGGAATAGTTCTTGTGACTGCAGAGATGCACCGCTTTCTTAGCCAACTTTAAAACAACACACAATACAACAAATCAATTTTTCAAGCTAGTTTGAAAGTGTTTTTCTGGCATAATTGATCATGTTATTCAAAATGTCTTTTGCACTGTACAAGATTATGGAAAAGATCATATGCTTGCTGAAAAGTCTTGAAGCAAACTTTGTATTAAATACAAAATTATTTATGAAAAATCTGTGACCCACAAAGTGCTTAGCATTCAAGTGGTTGACATAGCGATTATATAAGCTCATAAATTTAAGTTACCAGGGCTGTTACCATCTTGAAAAATATTTCTCATCCATGATACTGCAGGTTTTCAAAACGGCTTCCCTTGTAGAAAGCTCAATACATAGGTAAAACAACATTGTTAATTAGGTACAGTATATTTTGTGACTACAGGAAGACAAGCTTGATTAAAAAAAAATCACACAAAGCACATTTCAATATACACTTCATAAAATTTCATTCAGATCTAGATAGTGCAGAAAATGATTATCTTTTCCTTTTAAAAAGTCAAAGCAACAAACCATAGTGATTTTCCATCCAAAATGCCAACAGCCCATATTCTTGTAATTAATAAGGAAATGAATGTCTAAATTACTAACTGAAAAGAATCAACACAATATATCACAATATTTCAACACTAGTTTGATCTCCATACACAAAGCCAAATATAACTTATCTTTGAATTGTTATTCATAACCTAAACTGAGTTTCATATAACAACTTTTAAAAAAAAATACTTTGAAGAAGCCATTGCAATACACTGAAACAACGAAATGGCCTCCATCATTGAGTGTTGCACCAAAACAAGTTCAAGCAACTTATTTAAAAAAAAAAAAGAAAAAGAAAAAAAAAGGGAAGAAAACCTGATCATTTCAACTTTGTATTTGAAACAAAGGAAGCCTGTTCACTGCCCTGTATATAGGATAACAATGCTACATCCAATGTGTTATATTTTGGCTTCTTTTGTTATTTGCTAGCAGTATCTACATTATTTAACACCCCCCCCAAAAAGGCAGGCAAAATCAGAACACGGTTGTAATAAAACATCCAAGGTGCAATATTACAGAAGTTTTCAAAGAGCTGAGCAATTTTTATACTACTTCGGCAGGAAGTGCTTTCTTAACCCTACAAATAGTTAAGGATATTATCTACAGGTTTGTAAACAAATTACATTCTTTTTTTTTTAGGACATAAATAAGTTAATAGTCAGAGCAATTTGAGCAGAAACAAGGCAACATGCCAACAAAGAAACTTTATATATAACTAAATATATAGATAGATATATACATATATATGTATATCATTAATTATGTATATATTTATATGTATGTATCTCTATATATAATCTCATAAATGTTTATTAAGTTTCTCTGTCCAACTGGTGCAAATCTACTGTGCAAGTTAAGCTTTGCAACTTCAAAAACGTTATTTAAATTAATCTATACAACTGACTCCATGCCACACAAGCATTTCAAAAAACTCACAGACCAGTGAATTGGATAAATAGCCTCAGAAAAAAGTCCTCTGCATTTACTGCTTAAAAAAAGAGAGAGAGAGACAGCGCGCGTGAGAGAGAGCGGGATGGGAGCTGGAAGTGCACAGTACATTCATGCAGGAGGGTTCTTTTTGTTTTTCTGCAAGGGAGCAAAAAGGGGTATGTAAATCAGCCATTCATTCTTTCCCCAAAACCACTGTGATCAGCAATTCATTCACTTGTCACAAAGTGAATAAGAGTTCAAACAGCTTCTCAGCCAGCACAGTTTTTTATATATCTATATATATATATACTTCTGTTGTTGTTTTTATTTATATATATTTTTTGCAGTGAACTTTCAGCTAAAGTGATGTCTCCAGGCTATGTATTGGGCTTCCTGGACTAGAAGAGGTAGCTGATTTACTTGTGTCAGTTGTAAGATTTATTCCACTGTCGATAGCACTGTTGTTCTTGTTCAGCGAAGACGGTGGGCTAGAGTTTTGCTTGAGAGCAGGGTCTTCTTCTAGGTCTGTGTCATCAATGAGTGGGATGTGGGGTTGGGAATCTTCTATTCTAAATTCAGGATGAGTCATAAAGTTGTGAATGGAGGTTCTAGATTCTGGTTTTTCTAACCCTTCATAGAGAGAGCTACGGAATGCCTTCACGACGCGGATCTGAGGGGAAAAAGAGGAAAGAGATGTCAGAGGTAACAACCTTTAGAGAACAGTGCTAGAGAATACTTTTTGAAAAATGTAGCATATGGTTAGGGCAGTGCAGGCAGCTGAAGTCCATAGTCTCTGGATGTTATATGCATAAACGAGTGGCTCAGTTTTGTGCATTTAGAGAGTGTCTGTACGAACTGCAATATTAAAACAAATTGAGTTTAAAGCCATCAAAGAACTGATGGAAAGCACTGGTTAAAGAAAGCGAACATCCACTCATGTGGTACATCCCTAGTAAAAGACAAGCCATGTTAATTTTAATGCAAATGTAGAACCATGCATGTTGATAGTTTTGCAGTGAGTAAGTAGAAAGGCTTTTTTTTTTAAAAAAAAAGTCTCATTTGTATAGTAAAAAACCAACATGTAACATATCACACTTCACAAACGGGAAAGCACAAAACAGACACAGTCGGATAGGTACGTATGAAACGCACACACACACACAAAGAGGAGCCAAATGTACAAACAGAAAAAAAAAAGTTTTCAAAGCAAAATCAAAATGAAGGCAGCCAGGAGCACAAAAAGCCAAGCAGACAAAATACTAGGCAAAACCATGCCACCACAGAAGGGAAAGTCACAGTTACCACATGAACACAGATAACTGGCACACAACAACTACACTTGGAAGCCTGGATAATGTGAACATAGAATTGTTGATCCAACTTTTATTTTTCCTTCATGCATATGTGAAGTAAACACTCGAGTATAGACCCACTGTTTAAGCCGTTTAATTTTTTATTAATATACAAAGACCTTCTATAAAATAATGTATTGATTGTTGGGTTGCATAGAACAGCAAGTTCTTTCTTTTTCTGTGTCTCAGTTGCAAATACCCTTCATAAGGTTAAATTCTGAAAGCTGTACATTTTATGCCATGTCTACAGTCCTTAAATTATGTCAGCTTATTATGCTAAAATGACTATTATTTTTAGCCTCCTATCAGTAAGAAGACAGGTGAAAGAAAGCTACTGACATCAGCAACTAGGCTTTCGCAGTAGCAGTGCTGCCAGTAGGAACTGATAGGAGCAAAAGGAGAGAGCATTGCTGAGGTGGGGCAGTCAGTGGTCTGTGTTTGGGGTGGGGAAGAGGAGGAAGCTAGCTATAGCCTGTTGACCAATCCATCGGATTAGAAAAGAAGTGAAGGATTGCACTACGTGCTATTAGTGAGAAAACAATTTTTTTGAGGGGAAAAGTCAAAGGAAAAAACAAAATGGCAAAAATATGAACTGTTGGCAATGTTTTATGACTAAGTATGAGTTCTATTTTTTCACTCATTCCTTAACTTATGAGCGAATTTTTCGTGTTTATTAGAGTGAGACACCAATGGCACAGGCAGAAAAGGTGTGAGCAGGCATTGTGAAAGCTTCTCCACACAAGTTTGAAATGTACTGGGTGATACACATGCATATTACTGCCCTATGTTTGATTATCCAATTAGTGTCTGGCCTACAAAGTAGTTATAGATAAACTTTAGAGTTTCTCTTCTAACTGTGGAATGGTTCAATCAACATGCTGGTGTGGTTTAGCTGGCAGTATCTATCTAGGTTCTTATACTATCAACCACCGGAGAGCCTGTCTGAGTTTCAAAGCTCCAACCAGTAGCTTATGAATGTGTGGCAGTACTGGAGAAAGATTGGACAGATTTAGAGGCTGATTTGGATTTGCTTTCTCCTATCTTTTTTCCTTACTTATGCCCTCCAAAATGATCATGTATCACATATCTAAACTCTTATCAATAGCATGGGGTGATGGACACCTGCAAGTAGATAGCCCTCAGTCAGTCCACACATCACTCCCTGCTTAGCCAAATACACATGGTAACAGCAGGGAAACAACCACAAAATAGAATGTTAATGTGATCATCTCCTTACCATGGCTATGTGTTTTAGAAGGGAAGGAGGGAGGGAAATAGACTGGCAGAGTAGCACAGAAGAGCCTGAGCAGTTCTGGGGTGCAGGAAGAGCCAGCCCTCCAAGAGGCTGTCAGGGTGCTGGAGAAAAGCAGATCTTCAGGAGGAAGTGTGGCTAACTTGGTCTCTATGTAGGATATTACAACCTCATTATATCTGCCAACATACAATACCTAGAATTTGACCTGCATAGTCCCCGATATTAGAGACATTGGCTTTATTTGAGCAGAATCCACTTGAATTGTGCCATGGTACATGATGGATTTATAATGTGCACAAATGGAGACTAGGCTAAGAAACACATTTGCACTGATAACTTAAGATAGGATTTGAACTACATTTCCAGAGCAGAAAAGCTGGTATGCTAGTTCCCTAAATTATCTCAGCCCTTCTGCCCTTTTCTAAAGTGCAAAGCTGAATGCAAAACCACCACAGACTAACAATAATTAACAACATATTTCTTATGGTGAACTATAAAATGGGAGTCTGGTAAAAATCTTAAATTGAGAAATTTTTAAGCATGCCTACTGTACACTGAGTTCCTAAGGTAGTATTTATTTTCAAAAATGCCGTTTATCATTTCTTTCATATTTTCTTGATAAGATACTCCAGCTGAATACAAAATAATCTTTTTATCACTTAATTATGACAGCTTTCCCACCTTATCTATTGGTGTGAAAAAATCATTTTCGTTTTCTTGAACATAGTTCATTCTGATCTAGTAGATTTAACTTCTAGTCTGTCAGGTAGATTTTTTTAAAATGTGAATTAAATTTTTATGTAAACAAAAGTAATCCAAGATTATGCTTGAATTGACCCGGCAACCTTTACTCAGGCAAAGGCTTTATTGGTAATCTGTACTCAAGTCTTTACAGGTTAGCAAAGAAGGAACAGATTTTCAAACTACTGAACTCATATTAAAGTCTTTCACTAGGCAAAACTCCTGCTATGGTCAGTGGGAGTTCTGCCTAAGTAAGTAATGCAGGATTGGCCCAAACAGAATACTGTGTGTGTAGACAAAATTACTGAGCAGTTTTAAATTGAAGAGGGTTCAGAGAAGAGCCACAAGAATGATTAAAGGATTAGAAAACATGGTTTATAGTGATAGACTTACAAAGTTCAATCTATTTAGTTTAACAAAGAGAAGGTTAAGGGGTGACTTGATTACAGTCTGTAGGTACATATAGGAGAAAAAATATGTAATAACGGGCTCTTCAGTCCAGTTTTAAAAATCAGGATTGGATATGCTCTAGGAACTATTTGAGGAAGTTCTATGGCTTGTTATACATGAGGTCAGACTGGATGTTCATAATGGTCCCTTCTGGCCTTGGAATCTGTGAAACAGTATGTGTCCAATCTGCATTCCATACCAAGACTTTGATTTCAATGGGTGTTTTACCTGAGTGTGAGAACTGTAGGATTAAATTTAGTATTTGAAAATCACCACCTGTTTAACTGCCTGTCAAGACCCAAGTTCAAAGTTCAGTGCTAACCCAGCTATGATTGATCTAACACCCACAATATTTCTGGAATGCAGTTCCCTGCTCAATTTCAGATAGTAACATGGTCAACAGCAGCAGAAGAAACACAAAACACTGAACTCGGGTCTTGGCATATTTTTGTAACTCAGATATTTGAATGAAACCCATCAAAGAGGTGCTGAGACTCAAATACAAAATAATTTTCTGATAAACATTCCACATGTACCAATAATATACACATTTTAAAAATACTGTTCTCTTCTGAAAGTGACTTGGCATCGTGTGGTTCTGTATGTATCTCCCAATGACTTCTCATTTACAGGATTACTTTTACTCAGTTTAGAAATAGAATTTTTTTTTCTGACTGCAGCCCTGCAGATTCAGCCTGGGATCTGAAAAGCAACATTTGTTCTTTCTGGTAAGTGCCTCATAACCAGTAAAATATTCTGCAGTAGAAATGTAATTCAAAATCCTGTTAGTATATGTGAGGCACAACAGAACCCAGCTAATTATCCCAGAGCTATACTGACTCTGGTGCTAGCAAGAGAAAAAATATTTTTAATATCGAAGTCATTGAAAACAAATCTGAATACAAATAGGGGGTGGGTCTGCTGAGTTTAAAGGCGCCATTTTAATTGCACTTCCATTTAAACTATCACTAAGCTAATTAAAAATGTTTTGTTTACAATAATATGGTCCCAAATCAACAAAGCTCTTAAGCATGTGCTTAACTTTAAAAACTTGAGTAGTCCAGAGTAATGCTTAAAGATTGGCACATGTTTAAGAGCTTTGCTGAATCAGAGCCCATGTGTAAATATCGTCATCCATAATTCTATAACATTTTATTCTTTGAAGTTTAGCATTACACTACAGAGCTCTATACAAGCTTGCTTTCATTGTGCAATGTGTGAAAGCTGGTGACATCTGCTGTGGATATCTTGGTATGTTATGAATTGGTACGTAGAATTCATGTCATGATTTTTTTTTTATGATGCCGACAATGCCAGGGGAAGACAAACAATGAGATACAGCCCTCTTCTCTCACAGTAATGGAGACAACAGAAAAAATGAACTGCTTTTAACAGAAGACTGTGGGGACAACACTTCTTGACATTTTGACATAGCTATAAGTTTCCACTTCTTTCTTCTCTGTAGCTGTAATAAAAAAAAGCTCTTCAGTTTCATCCCACCCTGAAAGTTAGACTTAAAATACTGCATCAGGCAAGAAAAATAAAAGGAATACAATTTTTAAATACTTCAGATTTTTTCCTCAGAAGAAGAAAAAGATTAAATAGTGGAAATATCACCCCTGCGTACAACAGTATAAAGGTGAAATACATAGGACCTGTTTTAAGATCAACAGGTACAGTACGGTTGGTAGCGCATGGGCTTATACTCGAATGTTTACCCAGCTTTCAGATAAGCCAAGTATCTTGAGTTTGGTTCACATTCATTTCAGGCTCAAGGTTAAAGACTCACAACCTCTTTTTATTTCACTCTCTCCTGCTGAACCCTTTTGTCCAGTGATCGCTAGCCCTCTGGGAAAACAAACACATTTAATATTCAGACAGTAGAGAGTAGGATACTGCAAAAGCAAATAAATTCAATTCTACTAAAAGGTCAGTAAGGTGATTAGTATAAAAATGTAAACAAGAGGTCAATTTTGCAAAGAGATGCCAACTCTTGGGTGTACCTGCCAATGTCAAGAATCTGTTTGTGCAAAAGTTACAGTGATGGTGTTTGGTGAAGTAATGTAGCTGGTGTGAAGCTTTGAAACTGAACACTAATCATGTATGGGACCTTTCGTACGTGTTCTCTTGTGGTTTCTTGCATTGTTAGGTGAGCAAAATCAAAAAGTCCATAAACAGGGATGATGTATGCGCTGAAGTCACCTTGTAAATGCTCTGAATAAGATGTTCTGTATTGCAAGCTGTTGAGATTGTAAAAATTAGAAGCTACATGAAAATGCAGTAACATTTAGGTGGCAATTTTTATGTATTTTTTTACTTTTTAAAGAATCAAATTAATACAAAGCCTATGGGGTCCATCACCCTCTTTCTGCATGCACATACAGTAACTTCAGTTAGAGCTCTTAGAAGTCACATGTGTAGCAGAAAGATGAGAACAGAACAATGGGTGTACTATTATATAAACACAGAGAGGGCCTGATTCTGATCACATTGATGTTACTCTACTGACGTTAATGGTGTGAGACCTGAACCATGCCCAGGGTATCTACTTTCTACAGCATCTCATCTTTAACATATCATACACTTGTCAACACAATCCTAACATTTTGAAACTTTTTTAGAAGATACAAACAGGGTTTATATTACGGCTGTCAAATGACCAAAAAAATAATCACAATTAATCGTGAGATTAAAAATAGTTGCAATTAATCGCAGTTTTAATCACATTGTTAAACAATAATAAAATACCAATTGAAATTTATTATAAATATTTGTGGATGTTTTTCTAGATTTTCAAATATATTGATTTCAATTACAATATAGAATACAAAGTATACAGTGCTCACTTCATATTTTTATTACAAATATTAGCACTGTAAAAAAGAAAATAAATAGTATTTTCAATTCACCTCATACAAGTAGTGCAATCTCTATCAAGAAAGTGCAACCTAAAAATATAGATTTTTTTTATATAATTGCATTCAAAACCAAAACAATATAGAACTTTAGGGCCCACAAGTCAAAGCATGAAGGGGCATACGAATGTTTAGCACATCTGGCACGTAAATACCTTGCAACACCTGTTTTCAGGTGACATTTAAATAAGAAGCAGGCAGCATTATCTTCTGTAAATATAAACAAACTTGTTTGCCTTAGTAATTGGCTGAACAAGAAGTAGGACCAAGAGGACTTGTATGAATATATGTGTATCATTACACATTTAAATTGATATTTTATTACTGTTTAAACTCAATTAATCATGACTATTTTTATCTAGTTATCTAGACATGCATCCGACGAAGTGGGTATTCACCCATGAAAGCTCATGCTACAATACGTCTGTTAGTCTGTTAGGGGGGAGGCATAGCTCAGTGATTTGAGCATTGGCCTGCTAAACCCAGGGTTATGAGTTCAGTCCTTGAGGGGGCCACTTAGGGATCTGGGGCAAAAATGGGTCCTGCTAGTGAAGGCAGGGGGCTGGACTCAATGACCTTTCAAGGTCCCTTCCAGTTCTAGGAGAGTGGTATATCTCCTATTATTAGTCTATAAGGTGCCACAGGACTCTTTGCTGCTTTTATCTAGTTAATTTGTTCTGCATTAATTGCATGCATTAACTGTGATTTAATTGACAGCCCTAGTTTATATATTAGTAATTTACCATTTTAAGAAACTTTCTACATTATGGGCCCAAACCTACTGAGGTTGACTTCAGTGGAACTACTGTATCTAGATAAGTTGAGCAGGATTTGGTTGTATATTTAGTTTTTCAACCTAAATAGTTTCTCCATAGGGGAACCACATAGGGCCAGCTTTTGATCTCAGGTAAACACATGTAAATCTGCAGTAACTTTGTTGGAGTCAGTAGAGTACCCCCTCATCTTACAGCAGTGCAACTGAGATCAAACCTGGTATCATCTTTTCCAATAACTAGTTTTTCAAAGGTAAGAAGAATGCAGGTAAAGTCAGTAAAGTCACGAGAAATACCTTACACAGGGTGGATTCTAGAATTCTGCAACATTTACAGACAAGCTTTGAGATTTTAATTCATTTTAAAATCTAATTCTGCTTATTCTATAAATCATGTTTGCTTTACTCATCTAAATAGCCTTTATATAATTAGCCTTGTAGAATTCAAAGGGACTACTTGTCTAAGGCTGGCAATCTCATTGAACTTGTGAGTTAAACGAGCAGGAGTTGGTCCATTATCTGAATATGATTTGATACTGATGGCTAATCTCTGCTTTGACATTTAATTTAAAGTTAGAAGGTCTTGTGGGGAACATCTCCCTATGGAAACATACTGTAGTTCTATCTATTTTTAGAATATTTTATATTAGATATAAAATGCACCCACATGTGCACACTTCTCTGTCTGCAAATGTGTAATTATAGAAAGCTCTACGTGCAAGGAACAGGTAAGAACAAAGCTGGAAAATGTTAAATAATCACTCTAAACAGAACAGAAGGTCAGATTACACAACTGGTACTGGAGCCATTCTTTATACTACAGATGAAAAATGGCTACTGTAAACTAAAATTAATTTTGTGTCACAGAAAGAAGACTATTTTAGCACCAAATGCTGGATGAAAATTTTTAAAAATGAATTAAAATTTATTTTAGAGTTCACTATAGATAAGTTTCCATTATAACCCCTAATATAGTTTGCATATAACTCATAAGTCTCTAGAACATTCACCTTTTGGATCAAAAATGGTGCATGCATGGTGTATATGCCTGTAGATAATTTTTTCTGACAAATCTGATCACAATCTCAGCCATCTTGGAATTATGGGAAAATGACAATTTCCCTCTCTCCCCCATCAGAATAAAGAAATTTAACCCCACTTTTGAATAGGACTGCCACAAAGAACAGCTGAAGGTTGAAACTTGGCATATACTTGGTCTTAAATTGAAGGCTATTGGCCATTAATTTTCTTTTTGAAAATGTAAAAAACTCCAAAGATAGAAGTGTATCTTCAATCACTTATAAGCACACTCAGTGGCTACCTTTTAAGATTGTAATCAGAAGCTAAATGGTTCTGGTTCATGATCTCATTGTGGATTTTCCCCGACTGACCTTTATAGTTGATAAAGGCCAGTTGTACACGCCAAAGTTTTGCCATCACAGATATGTCAGTCCAGAGCGTGAAGAGGTATAATCTCTGACCAGCATAGCTATGCTGGCAAAAACCCCTAATATAGATGCATTTATATTGGCAAAACTGTAGTTTGCTAGAATAGCTTATTTTGCTTGGCTGGGTCTGAAATAAGTGATGCCATCAAAGCACAGTTTTGCCAGTCTAAGCTGTGTCCACAATGGGAACACTACGCTGATAGAGTATACGGGTATAGCTCCACCGGCAAAGTGCTCCTACAGTATACCTGGCTTCAGATGAGGCTGCTGCTAGCATAATTTACATTAGAAATAGTGAAAATATTTCAGTGAAATCTACACAGAAAATTATCCAAAACTTCCAAACAAAGATAATAGCCCTTACATCACCACCACTGGGGAAAAAAAAAACAAAAACCACAACCTCCTGCAAACACAGAACTTTCTGCAGATCGCTTGAACATAGGGTTTTTCAGCAATTTTGCTGCCTTTTAAAGTATTTTGGAAGTTCTAAACTTTCATTAAAGAAACAGAACAGAAAACCTGTCTCCACTCAGACAGCAACTTTATTTATCACCTGCCTTATATACACGTTTTTATTTTCTAGGGGTTTTTTTAGGTTGGGCTGGGTTGGGTGTGTGTTAATTATGTCTTAAAGGGAAACTGTCAGCTTAGAAATCACACTTCTGTCAGAAGATTTATCTACTAATGATATGAGCAATATACAAGTACTATAATTGAAAGAGATGAGAAAAAACAGCTTGATTAATTTGTGTACAGTTAGATACACTCTTTCCCTCTACAATTATTCCCTGCTCTGCCTGGTCCAGGTAAAAGGGTTTTTTTTCCAGCACTGACTTGTATCTATATGGCCCCTTCTCTCTTCTGGTCACCAGGGGTGGGGGTGGGGAGGAATGGGCCAGCGTCCCCACACTGATGTGGTCTGCAGCTGCAGGAGAAAGTCACCCTCTTGCCCTTAAAGGGACACACCTTTTCCAACCAGCCAGACAACAGCTCCCACCATTTCACGTGCGGTCACTGTCTTCAGTCAATCACATGTATTTAAAGTGCTTTGCTGCCTCAGGGCTTTATTCAATTCACTCTTCTGTTTTCCCAAAGTAACAGGGAGTAAGAAAATTGAAAAGTGTTACTATAAAACCACCCAAATTGGCAAGGAAAGGGTGGTACCTAAACTTAATGTAACTTCTTAAAATTGACTAGATTTCCAATTGATAGCATGTCATATATTACTATTCATAGTATATAATCTAAACTATAAAAGTGCATATAAAGCTTGGAACATGGCCAAGTTAATGCTGCATATAGAACCTTGGCTTGTACATTTCTTTCCTATTTGCAATTTCAAATATGTAAACATTGTGATGCATTTAAATAGCTATTTACAGGTTTTTTGGGTGTGTGTGTTTGTTTTTGCACTGTTATATAAACGAAAAGGCTTTATCTCCACTTTAGATTCAGGTTGGTTGGCGTATGTACCCAAGCTATATCATTGTCTCAAGCTAAGATCAAGGGAGGTAAGACACTGGTACTATGGGCCTTCTCTCAATTAATACTAAAACACTGTGATAACAAAAGAGTATCAGCATAATTTGACATCTTGAGAACCAAAATAAAGTATTTTTCCTATAAGATTACTTTTAATGAAAGTACTTTATAACAACTGAAATATTCTTATGTTCCCACATCTATGAGAGGTTGAAAACCCACAGGCTTTGACTTGGAAATGCATCTCACAAAGTACTCTGGGTGTGGCAATATCTGTTTGATCTGAGGTAATATAAGTAATTATATGTCATCAGTGAAATAATACATAGCTAAGTGCTAACAGAGAAAAATCTCTCTATGTATTAGAGCATCACTAATAGCATGCACTGTATGTGGAATCATTTCCATCACCATTTGGGCATTTTTAATATGCACAGTCAATTCTGAATGGCTCTTACATTACAGACTTCAAGCCATGCATATATAAAATTGGATAAATAATTTCCCCTCCGTCTATGTAGTCTAATATATTGGCTGGCCACTATTTGGAAACTAGGGATGCTGCTAATCCTACAGTTGTGTGGTGAGGATTAACAAGTAGTTGTTCAGAGCTTTAATGAGTAAAGCACTGTATAAGTGCTTAGTATTAGATCTGCCATATGGTCCCTGATAAAACCTATATCATGCTTAAATTTTCAAAGTTTTTTGATTTCTAAATTTTGGAGACCCCCAAGTGACATCTATAAAGGATCTGATTTCCAGCGAGTGCTTTAAGGCATCTCATGTTGGCCACCCAAAATCACCAGTGACATTTTAAAATATAGACCTAAAAGCCATGAGAAATTGAGCTGCATTAATGGATGAATGGTCAGCCCACTGCTACAACTTCAATACATTTATGTTAAACAGGTGTTTTTTACACTCCCAGGGAACTTAACATGTGTAATCCTTACTGAATGTCACAGAAAACATTCTCAAAGAGATTCCCAGAAATTAAAAAAATTGGAAGTTCATTTAAAAATAAACAAGATACTCTCAATACAAAAAGTAAGTACTGGGTATTGAGCCTCTCTCAGACTCAGTTATGCCGTTTATAAAGCTATATCTACAGAACACCCTTAAACATTCCAGTGTCTTAGATGGTTAAAATATGTTACTTCTCAGAGACTAAGGTACCATTTATCCAACCAAAGGAAGAAATTATTTATCTTTTAATTTACCCTAGGTAGTCAGTGTGTGATGGAGGGCAGTCCTGGAACATCACACTAAGAACCAAGAGATTGGGGGCTTACAAGGAAAAGCAAGCAAAACGTAGGATATGTGCTGTGGGAAATACACCTTCCTGCTGAACATTGGTTTTATTCTCTTTGATTTGTTATGCCTTTTTTTTTATTTTATTTCATTGAGCCTGAATTGGAGAGGGCTTCTGCAAGGGGGGACAGGAGCATCACAACTGCAAATTTGCATCAAAAAGTGATCTGGTTTCATGAAGCAAAAATAGTTTTATTCAGTTGCTGAAACTAGCTAATGATCCTACACATATAAGGCTTTTCATAACCAATACCTAACCAGAGTGCTTCGCAAGCAGCACCATCTACTATGACTAAAATATTATTTTAAAAAACTAATGTAAACAGATACCCTAATTCGGAAATAAAGCCTTAGCAGTCTACACAAACTAGTATCTATAGACCAGAATCTAGTTGCTCTCTGACTTGCAGGTGCACATCCATAGTTACCTTTAAATATCAGCCACTCTGTGTTATTTTTTCAAATGAATACAAAGCTAGCTTCATGGCCCTGGAGACCAACATACTCTATTTATCCACAGAACAGGTACAATTCAGACAATGACAATCTAAGCTTCTCCATGCTGCCCTGGCAAGGTGCCTCAAGCATGTCCTGATGAGACCCATCTGTAGGTGCAAAGGGGGTGTATGAGAATTTAGACTCCCTGCCATTCAACCTTTAGTCTCTCTGCTGAGATTGCCAAGAGGAGGGATGAGGACGAATTGCCAATGCTGATTTTATTGGATCGATTGTTTGAGACCACTGACTATAAGGTGCTGTTGAAACATTTGTGACCCACAGCAGGATAGCTTTATAGTGGCTCTTCTTCTATTTGCCTGAAAGGACCTAGAGGGATATCCCGGGAAATTGTTCATCAGATGAGACGGTTCTTGTATTCTGTTCCCCATCCTGTTCAACATAGATACGCGTTGGTTAGGGAGGTTAGTAACTAAAACCCTGGATGAGGCACCTTCAGTGTGTTGGCAATATCCATCTCTACTGCTGATGCAGTGGAACAGATGAGCATCATTTTGAATAGAGCTAGCGGGCTAAAGCTCAATGAAGATGAAACATTGGGCTAGGGGAAGCAAGTGCAGAAATTGACAAAACTACATCTGCACCCAAGTAAGGGTGCTGCCATTTGTGACACAAATTTGAAATGCAGGAGGTAGTTTACCCCGAAATCAGCTACTGCATGGAAGGGTAGCAGTCTCAGCCAGCAACACCTCTTTTTAGCTGTGTGTTGTGAGGCAACTATTCCTTTTGGACACAGATCTTACTGCACTTCTCCATGTCCCTGTCACTTCAAGATTAGGCAACTAATCCACTGTATGTCTTGAGAGCACTCAGAAATTGAAGCTGGGGTAGAATGTGGCTGCCTATTTATTGAGAGCACATACAAGCTTGCTCTGGAATCTTCATGGGTTACTCTGAGCTTCTGGGTGAAATCAAGTTGCTAGTTTTGACCTTTCAAAGCTTTAAATGCTTACCTAAGATTGCATTACTCCTATATTACTACAGATGAGATCACCAGAGGCACTCAAGTTTGAACCCTTCTATAAATAAGGGGGAAGAGTTTTTTGTTGTTTTTTTCCTGTGGGGGCTCATGGCTTTGGAATTTACTTCCCTCTTTGATCTGCCAGATCAATAGATTTATTAAATAGTCAGACATGCTGCTAGGCCCAACTTTTCTCTCAGGCATTCAGGAAGAAGACTGACAAAGGGAGTTTTTTAAAATATTTCTTTGGAGGTTTATTTTCTATTCAGAATACTGCAGGTATGGAGCTTTAAGGCAGGATGAGACTAATTTTAAGCACTGTAAGGGCAACCAGACTACCTGATGGGTGCCTATTGCATGTGGTTGTAAATATAACAAAAAAACAGAGTGACAGAGCCAGCTTGTAAGGGTGGGGTTTGGTTCATGTGGAAAGCTGCTCTTCACTAAGAAATGGACTGAGAACGTCACTGAATTAATTTGTAAAATAAGCATTGATGTGCACGTGGATTGCTGACAGTAGAATCATTCCCTAAATATTTAAATATTCTTTTTAATGCTTGCTACAATATAAAATGTAGCTTAACATACTTTCTATTTAAGCAAAAGAGGTGTAATCATTTTTGTTAACATGAGGCAACAACAGAGTGATTTTAAGGAAATCTTTTGTAATACAATTAAATACATCAAACATGATGAGGAAATATGTTAGAGAAAAAAATCACTGTTAGAGAAATCTGTTTACTGCATAGTGGGTGACCAGAAACTGGTATCCTACTGATCTGAATAAGGACCTGTAATAAAAAGGTCAAAGAAGTGTATCTACAGTATACAAAGTAATTCAGCTATAAAGGTGTATTAGTGGTGGAGTTGTGTGTGGGTTTTTGCTTTGTTTTGCATAAGTTGATAAGTGGGAAAAGGGCAATATAGATAAGTCCTGAATGACTAGGTGAGTTGGCATCTCTGTAGATCTGATGCATTAAGAATACACACTCACGCCCAGCCGCAGCAGCAGATGTGCTGGTAGGAGAGGAAAGAGCATTGGATAACGATACGTGACTAGGGCTAGAAATATTGGTTACATCCTGGTTCTGGCTTGTGACGGAGGACTGTCTCCTTAGAGCCCCCTGAAAGGAAGTGCCACTCTTGAAAGTATTGACTACTTCGATCTGCAACGGAGGAAAGAATGAGACAAGTTGCTTAAGGAATGGACACAGTTGCACAACTGACAGGAATAATAATTAAAAAAAAATACTCAACCATGCATGCAGTTTTACTTCAGCTGAACGAATCAAAGTCATGAGTGTTCCCTTTAACAAGTGGAAATAAATATGGCCAAATTCTTTCCTGGGGTAAATTGAAGCAGTTCCATGGAGGTCAGGGAAGCTGCACCAGTTTACACTAACACAGGATTTGGACCATAATTTTTGAAATTTAAACCATCCTACATATATGTACACACCAGCTGACACACTCAGATGACATTGGTCAATAACACATAGTCCTGCCTTGAATGAAGGAAACTGGACTAGATGACCTCTCAAGGTCCCTTCCAGTCCTACTATTCTATCCTAATAATCTCCATCTTTTCTACTGAGAATAAATATTGCTTGATTACTGCCATCTAGATTTTCTTCCAGAGGGGAAACAAAATTCAGTCATACAACTCTCTAGTAATAAAGAAATATTAAAAACTATTCAGAACAATTGGATTTGCTTTTTCAATTTAGAAATTTCAAGGTTGCTAACATAATAGCTCAATATAATTACAAGATGCTTTGATATTTATTCTGAATTGTATTATTATTAATGAAAGATCATATAAATTAGGCCCAATGATCAAGAATGATTGTATTTTGTAATTGCTGATTAGAAAATAATTCTCTGAAGCAGAATGTTTTTATTTTCGGTGCAGAGCAGATAGGAATTACTCAGAAAATAAAGTTAAGCTACTTTTGAACTACTAGTTACTTGTGTTTCACATTGCAATGTTGAATTTTAAATTACAGGGAAATATAGACATGTTCCCATATGAGCTGCAAAACTGCCTGTCAATATTACACATTGCACGCTTTATGAATACTCTTATTGTTGGCCTCAGAGGACAAGCTGATGAAATGTTTAACATTTTATACAGTCGAATTTTCCTTTTCCCTCATGTTTTATATTAGAATACAACTGCTTTTAGATGTGAAATCTGGTGACAAATACAGTCTTGTACTTTGCAAGCATTTGTGTCATTAATATAGAGAAGTTTGCAGCAAGGAACTTCCTAATTAGTTTAACCTACAAAAGAGTGAGCTCTGAGTTTAGAGGGTCTAATCTCCCTCTGACAGCTGATGATAATGAAGGATGAATATTAGAGACAAAGCCCTTTTAGGAATAATGCACCAAATTCTTCTTTCAGTTACACCAGTATAACCACAATGCAATGGGGTAGTATTGGTATACATAACAAGAGAATTCATCCCATCACTTCTTCAAACCCTAGTTTTATATTCCTGAGTCTCCAATTTCTGGGTACTCCTAAAGCTAGAGTCATGACAGCTGGTCCCCCCCACACATTGACATGTGTTTTGTCAACCAGTTTTCAGAAAAAAGTATCATTGTTTTAAATCTCATTTTAACATGCAGCATTTTCTTTTTGCTATTTGCTGATAAAATATCTACAAGATCATTGTAACCAAAATTAACTCATTCTGATGTTCTTCTTCCTGTCCAGAGAGAACTCCATAATTTAGGTAAATCAATAATACCATTGTAAAAACAGTTTTAAACAATTATAAACAAAAAAACTATTGTATTATTTTCAAACCCAAAGAACAAAAAATATCATTGACACTGGAATCCTGATTTCTTGCCTGGCCTAAGTAGACCACACAATGAAGGACACCGTTATTCTAGCTCAGTAATATAAGTTGCTAGTAGTAATGTCACCATTTGAAAACACGTCATAAAAGTGGAACTAAAATTGTAAAGAAAGCCCTGACATTATCACACCAATGAATATAACCATGCCTCCTCAGCTACAATACGTTTCAGATTCCTCATCATTTAAAGAGTGAGGATAGAACTTCAAAACAGTACATCCAAAACTAAACAGCAAGTCTTTTCCTTTTAACTGGAGAGAGCTAGATTAATCAGCCAGGATGGTAATCAGCCAGTGCATCTTTACTGATTAGATATCTGCTATGAATCTAGATGCAAGTCCTCGTTTTTCAGAGTCAGAAGTATTAAAATGGTATGGTTAGTCTACAATACCAGTTTTAGAAATAGCTTAATCCTCTTCAGCTCGCTTAGGGAGATAGTTGTTTGTTTATGGTTTCTAGTGTCACTTTTTACAAGTGGTTTTGAGACGGACATTCCATATATAAACATACAGATCTTATGTAATACAGAGAAATAAAGGTTTTTGATGGAATATCATTGTGTTATAAGTGCAGCACACTATGCATTTCCATATGCAAATAACAAACAGTTGATAAGGTCACTGACCCATTGTTTTTCCATATGAATCTGTGTGATAGAGCTAGCCAGGTGTTGGCATGGAATTAAAATGTATAAACTTTCTATTAACTCTTAAAAACTCTGTATTAAGCAAACACAAATCAAGGCATTTTGCTGTGCATATTTTCTTCTGCAGGCAGATTCTGGATTGTAAGCCTGATACAAATAGCAAAGTTATAGAATAGGGCATCAGGTGAACCTGTAAGTGGAGAAGGGCTGTGAGTGTCATTAGCTACAGTACATATTGGCATTTGAAAAGCAATCTATGGCTCAAAACAACATTAATCACACATTAAGGAACACTGAATTACTTACTTGAAATGTTCATTCTCCAAAGGCAGAATTAAATACAGATCCTGGCTTTCCATGTTGTGACCCAAGGTCATGGAGCACTCTCCAAAAGAGACAATTCAAAAGGCTTTTAAGACTCCCTACTGACAGCACCAAGTGTATGCCATTGGGGAAGATATCGATGGTAAATTCTAAACCTTCAGAGGCCAGTTTCTTTAAACATGCCTGCAATGAGCCTACATAATAAGCCGAAATGAAGATCTCCAGTATAAAGACAGGTGGAAAGATGAGGGCAGATCTGTATTTAATATTGTCTCCAGAGAACAAGAATTACAGGTATGTAATTTGCTCTTTCTCCTAAGGAAAGTAACTAAATACAGATCTCTTTTTGTGGAATCTACAGACAGGAACATCTAACAGATGACTATCCCTGCAGAATTCCAAAGGCTGACATATGTGGTCATGTCCTGCCTGAAGTCAATAAGGACTACATGAAATGCAAAACAGGGAGGAATTTGGTCCAGGATGCCTATGGCAAAAAGAGGAAACAGCCAAGAATGGAGAGTTACTGTTAAAAAAGTGAGTACGTTTCCATCAAGCAAATGAAACTGCTAAAAAAGAGAAAGGTAAGTATAAGTAACATCACTTTTGCATTGTCTTATTTTGTAACCATTTGGTGTTCTCTTTTTAAAACCGAATTCACAGGAGTTGTCTTTGTGAGCTTCACACAATTAATAAAAATATTCAAAAAGCAGGTTGAAAGACTTCCACTCTGGAACAGTCCTCCCAGGACTGATAAGCCAAGCTTTTGTGTTCTTATATTTACAATAGAGTACCTTTTCAGCATGGGAATTTAAGCTGGGATGCTGTCATGAATGGTAATGGGTATCAGGTAGCTTCATCTCTCTGCCAATCAGTGCTTATGGAATTTTGCATAATAAAAGAACATTTTGGCCTTTATGTAGTTACTTTAAGATAATTTCTCTGAGCCTCGCTACCATATCTCTTACACAAAAGAATTCTCCATAGCCTTCCAGAGAGCTAAAGAAATAACAAGGACAGTATTTATATTGTACATCGGTCCTAGAGACATAGACTGTCCAAATGTCAAAATAAAAAAAAAGTCAGCTAGGTAATCTAAAGGCTTTATTCTGCCTTGAATAAGAATAATCATGTAGGTTCTACTCAAGTTAGGACCTTGTAAATTTTTGAATTTCTAGTTTATGTTTGGTATAAAATGCTCCGATGGAATGACGTAAGATGAGATGGGCAAACTTATTTTGGTAAATTTCAAAAACACTTGGAAAGTTTGACTTTCATGCTAGTGGATTTGCATTGGCCCTAGGAGAAACTGAAAAAAACCCAGAAAGTAAGAGAATAAGTCTAATGAAAAATGCAGTATACATCCCTTATTCAGATCTGTAATGGCATCTACTTGTTCCAAAACAAGCTTTTTCAGGGGTGGGTTGAACTCTTCTATCCTTACTGTATAGCACAGGCTCCCTTCTAATTAGAAAAATGTGGATATTTTTAGGTTTTTTATTTATTTATAAGCTTTCCTGTGGCAATCACCATATCATATGAGCATTTTACACTTGGTTGACATTTATTCTCAAAATGCCCTTGTTTGGTAGGAAGTATTACCGTATCACCCCTAGAAAAATTAAACATTGACTTGACTTATGAGACAGGGAAAAAAATGGTACAGATTCCCAACTTTGGGAACCTGAAAAACAGTTGTAGAGGTTTGGAAAACCTCAGAATCCACAATTTTTGTCCATCCTTTAGTGTGAGAGAACTACAGAAGAACTTTCTCATAAATTATGTTTTAATTATATTTTTTATCTGACTTGACCTGGATTTTCTACCCTGCAATTTGTCTGAAGACAAACTATTTTAGCTTTTAGAAGGTCACTAAGGCTGCTGCTGCTGTCTGATCAATCCTGTCTTAACTCCATCAGTTCGTCAAAATTAAGATTTCCTGCATTCACATGAGTTGTAAAAGACACTGCAAAAAATATTGCTGAATTATAGATATAGGTGAAAAAAACTGTTTTTATGGAAGTTTGTAATACTACCTTTTCTTTATGATATCTTATGTAGCTACAGAGGGTCACTTATGAGAGCTTATATGGTATTCATTTTATGATCCAACTACCCCATTAGGAGAATATATTCATTCACAGATAAGTATTCCAATACAAAGGCTAAAAAGCTTAGTGAATATAAGTAGTGAAGACAAGGTCAAGTGCACATAGTCAGACTCCTTAACTTAGATTCTTCCTTTCTTTTAAAACAAATTATTGGAGATCTTTGGAAGTATGTACTAGAGATGCCCCTGACTTTTCGGTATGAGGAAGCAACAATAAAATTGTTTCCCTTTTGCCCAGGTTTGAATGCTTTATTTTCAGAGAAAGAAATATCTTAGCACTGATGTCTCTGACATGAGTTTGGATGAATATTCTTTGGAGCGATGCAACTAAGATGTCTGCCAGGTATCTGGAAAAAAAATGGGATTCATTGTGAACCTTCTTGGGACTTATAAAGCTTTGTTTGTGCATGTGATGTGATTACCTGTCCAGTAATGACTGGACAGAAAATAACCAAAAAATTATTTCACATTGAACACAGAACAAGTGTCAGATGGTGGAAAGTAGCCTGATCCAGATTTGAACCAGCATTCCAGTGGTGAAAGATTCTACATCCATTCCCAATCTCATTGCCATCCTCTTTATATATAAAAGGAGTAGATGTTCTACCTTCTTCTTCTGCATCTCCAGAAGTGCATTAGACATCGGAGGATTCCTGCAAATCCTCCAGCTCCACAAGGATGCTAGAGACATCCTCATCTTCTTCCATCAACTCTTCTTTAGATGGCTTCCTGGGAAATGCAGTACAAGTGTATGAATTCATTTGGATGGGGCACAAAAACTTGGTGCATCAAAATGCACCAAATTCAAGGTAACAGAGGCCAACAATGGGTCTTGCACTAATTTGACCTGCATAGTGAAATGAGAAACTCTCCAAGGGACATCTTGTGATTGCATTTTGAGCCCTTTTTTTAATGTGTTGGCCCATTTCCTTTCTCCAATATCATTCCACAGATATCAAATAAATGTAAAATCAGAGTCACTGAATAAACAAAATAAGGAGGAGGAAAAAAAATCACAAAAACCTACTGGTAGGAAAGGAAACAATATATCCTACCAAAGATAGTTCTACAACTAAGAGTAGAAAAGATACTAAGTAGATGGGGGTTAGCAAGAAAACACAATTAATGTTTATTTTGTTTTAAATAGGGAACAAGAAGAATAATTTATCCATGGATTATGAAGGCAAAGATATATAGAACTACAAGATACCTCTCAAACTAGAAGGAGAACTGAAAGTGTATAATTCGCTTTTTGTTGTTGTTTAAACTCACCACAACCAGAAAGACATCCTGACAGAAATGCCAACAGACAACACTCCTCCTACAGCCACCAGGAAGAAAATAATGCACGTTTAGAGAATAACTCTTGCAATCTATAGATCTCACCTGGGCACACGTCTGTCACTCTTATCTGGAGGATCCTTGTAACAGTTTGGATTTTCTCTCTTGAGGAGTGCTCCTGGGTCAAGGTACTCTGGGACCCAGAATCCCAAGGCTGGGGATCTGCATTTAAGTACTTACCTTGGGAGCTTTGGGATTTAACCTGATCTTTAATCTCTGTAGCAGCAATTGCCACCTTTATTTTTCTGCTTTCCCACAACAGCAACACAATAGTGTCACTGCAGAGACCTGATGCACCAGACATTACTCCTTGCACCTACTAATTCCCTTCTTCCTAAAAATATAACCATTTATCTTTCTTCAGAAAAAAGTTTGTTAACGTTTAAAACGGAAAAAGGGGAAAGCACTGTCTTAACTTAAAGCAAATATCTACATTTCAAAAAGCTCAACAAAAGCATCTCATATGAAAATTCCATTTAAGACCCTTTAAACTAGAAAAAAGTGTCCTTAATTATTTGCATATTTTCCTTTACAGCCCTGTATAAACTGACCAATCTGATACAATGGGGATCACATACTTGTCTTTTCAAAGCTGCTCTCTGTTGTTGTTGAGACTAAGTCAACATGCTATTTTGTTGCAATGAAAATGGCCATGTATGTTGCTAAGAAAAAAATATGGATTCTGCCTTAAAACAAATGTTATTTGCTTGTGGCCATGTTATTTAGTAAATTGGTCTACTTTGCATATTTAGGATGTCAGTATACATATAAACTTAATTTCCTCTATGCACAGAAGTAATGTCCATGTATACTTCTGCATATTTAGTGAAACATTTCTAAAATATGTAAATGATATATTAAAGTTCATAAATAACAGTAAATAAACACATCTCAACTTTTTGATGGATGTTTTAACTTCTTGTTACTTAAAATAAATACAGGATCACATTTTTCGTGAGTGACAGGCAAAGCTGTACATTCCAATTCAGCTAAAAATACATGTCTGAATGTTCTGCTGCAAAAAAAGATTTTAAGGTTTTTGCTGAACAGAAAGGGGATTTATTTTTTAACAGAATCAAACCTTGTACTTTACCAATGCCACAATCAATTTAAGTTGTTCTATTATTACAGAAGTAGAGGCCACAAACATAAATCTGAATCAGTGAAAAGCCTACATTTTCCAACAGACTATTTTTAAAAAGGAATGTGCATAACATTTTTGCTCACTAATATAACAGTTAACATTCTAAAACAGGAATATTTTACTTTCTTTGTCAGTTGCTGTACCTGTGAAATAGAAAATTCGTATCAGCTCTCAGTCTTCAAGGAAAACCATTCTTAGGTCTCTAATGTTATTCGTATGTTACTGTTTTGCAACTAAACCATCTTGAGTTTCTCTGATTTACTATTTTATGAATTGTTGATTAGGAAATGGAAGAGTAGTTACTGGGGTACCTTCCTTTCCATCTCACACATTCTTTATATGGCTCTACTCTGTGGCATTATCTTTTCTGAATGGAAAATCCAGTATATAGTTTTCCAGAGATTCTACATCTGTCCTTTTAACATACCTGAGTTTGGATTCTGTTGAGCCCTCTGAACCAGAGAATTTGTCCACGTCGAAGTTCTCTCTCTGCATGGTCAATTTCTTCAACATCTTCATTCAGGTCTTCTTCAGGTACTTCCTCTTTTTCAGTGAGCCGCCCTGCTTCCTTTAAAAATTTTAGCCTACTTGTTGGGATGGTTGCAATGACCTGAAAAGTCACATAACAAAAGGGTGCTGAAAATGTAAGCCATATTCATCAGTGATATAATCATAATCTACTCATTGCAATGAAAAATACAAGATTTTTCAGTAAGACTTGTAATCCTCCAGGAATGCCAGGATAAACATGTTTATAATAGTGCTTTATATTTATACAACTCCTTTCAGCCCAGGGCACTTTACATGTTTATTGATATGCAAACTATGGGCAGAGAACAAAGATCATCGTCCAGCTATGTTGGAAAAGGAAAGGACACACTGGATGTGGTTTAATTAGGCTGCAACTTTATTCTTAAATGTCTGGGAGATAAGTACAGTGCAAGTGATTCTATAATCATTTCAATATCTACTGGGGAATCTTCCATCAGCCCTCCCCGTTACCCATCCTGGTCCCCAGCCAACCTGCTGCTGTGACCTCACCACCTCTTCCTACCCCCTTGAATGAGGGTGGGAAGGAGGGCATTTGGCTCCTTGCAGTACCAGTCATAGAAGCCCCAACCCCTCTGTTTCAGCTCCTTTAAAGAATACCTCCTTTAAATCCTTTACCAATCAATCCATTTTATCTGCTCACTGTATCCCCTCCCTATGGAGTACCTGCACGGGACACTGACCCCACATGTACATAATGAGTTGTGACATCATAGCCTAATTCACATTTCATCTTTGTCCCAACTAAGCCCCCCAGAACCTGCTGTGGAGAAGGAAAAAAAAAACCAATTCACCTTGACCAATCTAGCAGTGAGGGAAAAATTCCTTCCCAGCACCCCCGAGAAAGGTGTGACTAGCACAATGCCCCATCCACGCTTCCTTGCAGCACCTGTTTCTAGAGGGTGACCATCCAACTTACCCTGGTTATCTAGTAAGATCTGAGGCTTCACAGAGCAAGGTGGCAAGGATAACATTTTCTAGAAATCAGGCACTTAATGACAATGACTATGGTACTATTATCTAGCTTTAACACTTCAAAAATCCCGTCCATGATTTCATATCAGCTTGCTGTCTAAAAACAGCGAATGGCGGTCACAGATGTTGCACCTAACTGCCCACTGCTATGGTCACTGGAACTTCTAGTTGGTCTCTATTTCCCATTTAGACTAACCCATTATGTCATTTTTACTGACGCCCCCGCTTCATTCTGCTGCAGAAGTGGTACCTAGAGGGTTTTCAGGTTATGCTGATAAATTTAAAGGTTTTCAAATAGTGTAGTTATACAACATTTTAACAACATTGTTTTAAACATGTATTGCTGAGAATTACCCTGTCTCTGGCCAAGCTTTCTTGGACAGTAATCGTCTCTTTATTTTGATTTCTGCTTTCAGACTGAATTGAAATATGGATGCATGAGTATTTAAGCCAAGCATGTCACCTGAAAAGCTAAATATTGAAAATAAGTCATCCTACAGCATTAAATGTCAACCCCATTTAGAATGAAAGTGTTTCAGTGTTCGTGCTCTGTTTCTGTTTCAATAGGAGGTGATTAAGTCCTAGAGGTTGAGATGCATGAAAAATCGGGCCTGCCTGAGAAGGGAAAAAAATCATAACTAGGACAATCCTTTGCAGATGCCAAAATTTAGTCTAAAGATGAGATGCCTGTGCTGTGGGAAGCTTTGGCAGCTGAGAAGGTTGCTGACTGGATGCTGAAGGGCATCTCAAGTTTGTGACCATGACCTCCCCAGAGATATGTTGCAGGGTCCAGTTCTTCTTTGCTGCTGGATCCTGGGACTCCAGACTCAGTTTCTGGGTATTGTGGCATGCATTGCTGCCAAGGACACATCAAGCCACAGTGTATGCCTGGCTGAATAGGATCTGAAAACGGAAATACCAAAGCCACACAACTGGATGTGTAAAACCGATCTTTAAAGGAAGGAAATTGCCAGAGGTCTGGGGACTCGAGAAATGGGACAAGGTAAAGGCAAAGAGCTGTAGGAAGGTAGGTGGGGAATGGAACAAAATGTTTGTGGGGGTCCCCCCTGCAGGTTTGGGTGTGGCAGTGGTAGGGAGAACTTGATGGATATGGAATAGAGATGATGAATGCTTTCAGGAGGGATGACACACTCTGCCCAAGCTTTGTTTTATTTTTCACTTTGGCAGATCCCCACCGAGCCAGCTCATAGCAGTGTCCGGTCCAGGCCACTAGAGCTGGATTCAGGAAACAAATACCATTTCCCAGGAAACTATGAATTTTAACAGTTAGAGCCAAGATTTTCAAAAGTAACTAGTGATTTTGGGAGCCCAACTTGAGACACCTTAAAGGGGCCAAACATTCAGAAAATGCAGAGCACTCACCTTTTGAAAGTAAGGCCCTTTCAAAGTGTCTTAAGTTGGGCTCCCAAGAACTGAAGCACCCAAAATCAATCACTTGGTCTAAATTCCCAAACCAAAAATCCTGACTGGGTGTGGTGGATGACTGGGGGAGAAAAGTTCCTGAAGACTGGGGTGAAGCAAAGCGAAACACATGTTCTATGCTGAACCTGAATTAAACAGGGCAGGTGAGAAAGGACTTCTCTAGGGGAAGTGGGGAAGACAAAAAGCTTCCTATTAAAAGGTTGCAGGGAGAGAGAAGCCTTGCCACAGGTCAAAAGGGCTTGGTATCTACTAAATAAACGATGCATTCATTTTGTTTGTAATAGTCTGTTTACTGGTTGCCCAAATGTTGAGCACTGTTGTACCTCAGCCCTTGCTTTCTTTGTTTTCCCTCCACACATCTGACACAATAAGCTGGTAGTCTGCTAAGTGAACAGATCAGTGGGCCAAAATCAGTACAGTTTTATATTGAACTTTTAACTCTACAAGTTTAACAAAGTGCCTAACCATTTACCGTGACCTCTGCAACCATTCTCACCTTTGAGTGTAAATCAGACAACTGTTAATCTTCAAAGGGTTATGTTGTAATATTTAGAAGAGTGCACACAGAACAAAATCCAGAAGCAACCCACTGCCCTCTTTTAAATGTTTTAAACCACAAATCAGAACCAAGTG
This sequence comes from Mauremys mutica, assembly GCF_020497125.1. Classification (NCBI taxonomy): domain Eukaryota; kingdom Metazoa; phylum Chordata; order Testudines; family Geoemydidae; genus Mauremys; species Mauremys mutica. Next base: position 41,113,574 of record NC_059078.1, read on the forward strand.
GTTTAATAAATGGCATAATCACCACCACTTTTTCCCCAAAATGAAGATTTTCCAAGCTGCTGTGGACAAGCCATTTCTTACTAATTGCCATTCAACTGACATTCAGATTTTCCCAACAACTGTGATTCAGTGCCTCCTGCGGGTAATTTCATCAGCAAGATCAAGTAACGATGGCACCCAGCTATGACTGCCAGGAGGCATCTGCTGACACCAGATTGAGTTCTTTTCTTCAAAAATACTTGTGGCCCCACTGCCCAAGGTGTCTTGTTTAATTTTTTTCAGAATACGATAGTCATCCAACCCAGAAGCTCCGTGTCTATAAAGACAGTTCAGCCAGAATCACTTTAATGGATGTCACAATTAATTAACTAATTGCAGGGGCAATTTTCCTCTCTCTGCTGGAACTCATGCCCTTCTCTGGATAATGATAAGCCACCCCTGCCTATGATTTATTTTTATTCCAGAGACAGTAAGATACTGTGGGGGACTTTTGTTTGTTTGGGAGGGTGCAAGCTTTGGAATGCATCAGATTAAACCAACTGGCTGATATTTACAAAATATTTTTAGAAGGAAAATACCCTTGCTTCTCCCTTCAAACACTATCTACAAATTACTTAGATTGGTGGTTGTATGCTGCACCCTCATCTCCAGACAATACCTATTCAAGTGATATCTATGCCATCACTTCCAGACAGCTAATCATAGAATTAATTTATTCTTTTACTTCTAGATTGTTGCAGATGTTTGATGCACTCATCTGCATATAATTCTATTAACTCTTGGCACCAAAGGTTGTAGCAGACCTTATTGCTGGCACCTGGATTAAAATGCATCATGAATTATCAGCTGTTCTGAATGCACTGCAGAAAGCCGCCATCATTCAGCTGCCACTTTTCTTCCTCAGCAAGCTGAAGGGATGAGATGGCAAGTACGGGATCAAGGTCAGCAGTGGGCTACACTAAGTGAGCTGGTGGATCTTAGTCTGATTCAGAATAGAGAAGAATCCATGACACCAAGAGTAATTGGCATTAATTGCAGCATTGCTAGCAATCTCAGCCCAGAGAATAAGCATGTGCACTGAACTATTCACCCACCTCCTAGTGCTTGTCATTTTGGAACATACTTAAGTGACATTAGTTGGAGACAATGCAGGGAAGCTTATATTACAACTGCCCTTACTACACTTTTCCTGTGACTAGAGGACTACAGTTCTAAGGGCTATAGATCTAGCGTCTTTCACAAACAAATCCTCTCAGGAAGTACTTAGTCATTGTATCACTGCACACTGTTGGAGAAAAAGTCTGAAAATTAACAAACAGTTAAAAAGAACCATAGTGGCACCTTACTGAAAAACCCTGTATTTTTAAAAGGGTCGTTTATTTCCAGTGTAATGCCAAATATGATAAAGTGAGAGATGATTGAGTGGCAATTCTACACACCTTCTTATGAATCAAATTACTTTATGACAAAGTGTTCGCAAAACCAGACCTTCCATCAGTTTGTGAAAACATAATAAATGAGTAGAAAACTATACATTGCTACATGACACTTACCTGACCCCAGACAAGTTCTCCTAGTCCAATAAATACACACCACATCCACTGGTCAAGCTGCAGAGGAGAGCAGCTGAAAGGTTTCCCACCAAACTGCACAATTACTATCTGCAGAGGAAAAATGGGAGGGAGGAAGAAACACTTTATCTCTCTTCTGAAAATATATTTTCCCCATATTTACATGAGCTTTTGCTCTCTCTTTCGGTACACTTGTTTACATCTCACTTTGATTCAGCAAGTACATTGCTGGGTGGCACATTTAAGCACACTATAGGCATTTGTTGTTTAGCAGATTTTAGTATGGGGCTGAAGTAGGGAGACCTACATTCTGCTACTTGACATCTTAAGTGTCACTGGGTCCAAGTCAGCAAAAGTAGCCTCCATTCAAAACACTTTGGGACTCAATTTCAGAAGTGCCGAGCACCTAATCCCTGTTGTGGTCAACGGAGGCTTCAGATGGCAGGAGTTTAGGACCTCTGGAAAATCAGACTCAGGCTATTTTAAATAGGGTGCCCATAAACTGACATATCCTGAATTAGACACCCAGGGAAAAGTATTATTTTAGTTTGGAATTTATATAGTGGAAGAGACCTTTCTCCAGTGTCAACATTTTAATCCATTGCTGCTATGGTTCAGATTAAATCCCAATCAGTTACAGCTCAGTCCTGAATATATTCATTTATCTATAGTCAAACTAGCCTAAAACCATATTCGCACAAACGCCTCTAATCAAATGCAACTTGACATTCACATGTTGTATCAAATGACTGATCAAGTTCTAGATCATGTAATGTTAATTCTAGCATTTTTTTTTCAATATCTTTACACTCAGACTGTCTTTTTAACAGCATCCTAGTGATAAGTGATATGGTCTGAGGCTAGGGCAGCTGTAAATGAACACATTCAATAGTAATCTGTGAATGATTGATGGAAATGAAATCTAAAACACAGTACCAATGGAATAAAGTGGTAACACTAGACTGGATTAAGGATTCTTGCATAATACTGTATGTATTCAAAGGTAAAACGAGGTCATTTATGAAAAAGAAATGTTGACTTGCAGGAGAGGTTGATCTTGTGGCAAACGTCTCACCATAACAAGATTTCAATTGTGCCATGTGAATGAAACAGAATAAACCATTATCTAAATGGCATTTGATGTAATGAGATGGAAATGTGCTGACCAGGTTCATTCTGACTGATTTAGAAAAAAAAATCTTAATTTTCATTAACATGCTACCTTACGAACAGCTTTGCTTGTTTTTAAGTCAGCGTATAATAGTCAGTGCTAGGTACCGTAAAAATCTATAAATAAAGACGGTCCCTACACCTCAGAGAACTTACTTTCTTAAGTATAAAATGATACAATAGGAGGGACAGACATGGGGAGCACACTAAAAACAATGAGTCAAAACTGGGCAGCAGTCAGTGTCACAGATAAATACATGTACTAGTATAGTAATGCCAATGACGCTACAGTATGGGCCAATGTCCTTTCTTCTCCTCGTCTCCCTTGGACCTATGTATAAAATAGCTGTTTCCCAGCACAATACCATCCTGATTCCCAGCAAACCACTCCCTGTGACTTCTATCCCACCATAGCTGGATTCCTCATTTTTCACTTTCAAAATTTGGTCACCCTGATGTTATATTTTTAGGACTATTGCACAGATTGAAATACCAGATGCAGTTCTGCTGTACCCAGCAAATATAGCAAATACACAAGGACCTACACACATTTTTTTTATTGGATAAACCACCCATGAAACATAGATCAGACTAGGGACTGGTTCTGTCATACCCATACCACAAAGACAGGCTGAGCTCCTGGAGATTATAGCAAAAAATGAAACTCATACAGCTGGGCTAGCTACAGCCAGCCAATTAAGAACAAGTAAATATAATTCAGAGCAGCTTTAGTAGGCTTCATTATGCAAAGTTATAACCTCCCTCACCCCCCCCCCAAATTAAGCTCATATAACCCCCCTTCCCCTTGCAAAAGTGGAGAAATTGGTTGAAGGAATAACCTGATATTACCTAAGGAAAGATTACCTGGCAGAAAGAGAGACACAGAAAAGCAAGCAGAAGTCAGATTGACTATGCTCTGATCCTTCATTTTTCTCAAATACACAGCTCCCACTGGCTTCAGTGGCAGTTGCATGTGAATACAGTGAGCAGAAGTAGGCTCTTGTTTGTGTACAGAGACTAAGGTTTGTATTTATTTTGGAAGAGTTTTTGTTGGTGGCTAGAGAGGATTGGGAGGAGTAGACAGAATCCAGCACATGAATTCAGGTCTATGAATAGCAACTCCCCTCTTCTCTCAGCCAAAAGCCAGGTATGGAAACACCTGGGAATGGAAAAAAATCTTCAAGTCCCTTCCATGGTAAGGACTTTAGATTTGGTTGTGAATTAAACCCAAGTAGGCCCAGATTTGTAAGAGTATTTGTAAGGGTATTTAGTGTTGCTCCACTCAGTGTTGCAAGGCCTAAGTGACTTAGGAGGCTAAGTCTCATTTTCAGTAACACACACTGAGGGCTCGATGCACAATGGGATTTAGGTGCCTAAACCCCCACTTTAGTTCTCTTCATCCAAAATTAGATCTTCAAAACTCCTGCTCAGCCACTGCCTAAAGTTCCTAGGCAACTCAGTGTTCCCTGGAGAAGTCCCCGTGGTACCTACATGTCTCCTGATGGGCAAGCCTAGTCCTGATGCACAACTCCTCACATGTGCCTATGTCCCAGTGGGATTCACAACCCAGGCTTTCTCCCACCTACCTCACCTGCCAGGCCCAAACAGAGGCCTGCCCAAAACACAGCTGGTGTGGTGCTGCTGCCCCCTTTTGCACAAGAGCAAAATACTCCATAAGAGTATTCACCCAAGATGTGGGAGACTTGGATTCAATTCCCTCCTCTAACTGATGTGGAGCAGGGACTTGAAGCCAGGTCTCCCCTCTGCCAGGTGAAGGTCCTAAACATTACCAGGCTATAGAATCACTCTCTGGCCCATTGCATATTCAATTATTTTTATAAAAGTGGAAATGTTTCAACCGGAGAGATTGAGAGAGACCTAAAATACTTCACAGCCCAGGGGTTAGGGAGATCTCCGGGAATACAGGGGATTAGGTGCCTAAATATCTTTAAATAGCAGGCCCTTAGTGACTTTGTGGAGCTGCAGCATTCCCCACAAAGGGCTTACCAGGTGATGTTTGGCCTAGGACTGAACAGCGGAATGGCTGATGTGGGACTAAAAGAATGACACCAGGGGAAAGAGAAGTTTTCTCCGGAGATAGCCAAATCTATTTTATGCTGGGCTATTAGTGAAGAATACTCTAGGGATATCTGGTGGACCTCTGGATCTCAGCAGACATGAAGGAAGTGGGTCAATGCTTGCACCCATTAACAACAAACCAACTTGTTCATCCCTACTATGGACAACAGTAGTAAATAAGTGTAAAAAGTTATTTGTTACCCTTGGTTAATGATAATGTTATTAATAATCTCCATGGAAAATAATGAGACTTCTTGTTTCAACAAATCAGCTACTCATTGTAATTAACCATACTTCTTATAAATCTTAACCATATGTGCTCTTGTGACAAAGCAACATACTATACTCTGTCTAGCGTGCTTTTGCTAGTTTTGTAAATATTAAGTGTTCTAAATTACCATTACTGATAGAAGCATTATTTTGATTAAAGCAGAATAGGTCTGATTTAGGTCTGATACAGGATGAATAGGTCTAATACAGGATGAATAAGCATTTGGATTGGCCAGAAAAACATTTGATTTTCCAAAGAACAAAGACAGAAAAATTGTACGTTTCTGATGGATAGTTGCTATTTCTTGCATGAATGATTACCTGTACAGCAAATGTACCCAGTACAATAGTGCAAAATATAGGGTTTCTAAAAATGCCATCAAAAACATTCCTCTCGCCGTGGATTTTGCGTGCGTTGATTTCATTGAATAGCTGCATCATGACGAAGGTATTGAAGATAATGGTGTAGTGCTCAGAAGGAGGAGAGTGGAGTGGTGCATTCCGACCACTGTCAATCTTAAACATTTTTTCACCTTAATGCAAAAAAGAATAAAAAACATTTGTTTCTGTTATCAAAAATTCAGCCTCGACATTGTGTTGTATTCCCATTCCCTCTCATGGGCTGCCTCCTCAGTCTTGTGTTATTTTGTTTTTGTTATTTTTTAGCAGCATTGCTTCCACAATTACTACACTGCAGGCATAGTTCCCAACTCAGTGAGCAAAGAAATACAGAATTCTCACTGTGAAGCTTCATAATGTTGACTATAATCCAGTGACTCAATGTACCAGCTCAAATGATTTTTGGTAGGGTTTTTTCTCCCACCATGTAGGAACGACTCTAAAGAGTCATTTCTTTCATCTCATTTATTCAGAGCTGCAGACTTGTTGACACTGCATTTGCCATTTCTAAAATAATTAGCAGCAACCATCCTTCAACAGTCTCTGCATATTACTTCCTAATATGCATTATTCTTGACAAGTAGTCAAGGATATTAACTAAAAAGAACAGCAGCTAACACCACCACCATTTGTCTGTTAAACTACTTTGTAAGCACCTAATAGGAGATCATACTATTATTTAGATAACTGAGAATTAATTGTCAATATTAAAAAAGGCAACATTTTGTACAGTATGAACAGTAATTGTAGAGGTTACATAACACTTGGAAATACATCTACGCACAGGGCCACTTATTCACTATACGTATACATATCAGAATTCTTAACACACGTATACCTATATATAAAGAGAGACCTTTAGAATAAGGGTAGAACATTAATCTGTATGAGTAAAGAACAGAGAGAAAATAAATGTAAAGGGGAAATTTTGCTCAGCAGCAAACTTTAATAAACATTTGTTTATACCAAACTTCGTTCACTTGGACAATATTTTTCCGGGCTCCCGGTGGTGTTACTGTTTGAATGAGAGGCTTCCACCTCACAAACAGTTATAGATCTGAGAGAACTGCCATAAGGTCATATTCAGTCAGTAGAGTCATCAAAGAACTGAACTTTGCCTTTGATGTTTGAGCAGCTCCAGTGAAAATCAATGGGAATTGTGTGCATGCATCCAAAGGAAGACTTTGGCCTATTGTCTTTTGACATAAAAAAAGTTGTGATAACATAAATGTAGCATTATAACTTTACTACGGGTGTGATGCTGAAGACAGAGCTGAGACTTTTAAACAAAGATTACATGGATATGGATAATCATTACTAAAGACTTCAAACCAAATAATAAAGCCCATTATGAAAGGCAAATGGATTTATGCATAAATCTGATTGAATTTTTTCCTTGACATGATTATCCATAATTTAATCTTCAAAAATTCCATTTCACTGCATTACTTCATTCCAAAATCAGAATCTGCTGCTACTATGGAATAGAAGTAGATAAGGTTGCACCCAAGATTCCATTGCCCACTCTTCTCCCAAGGCCATTAGAAACATACCAGTTTAAAATTTGGTAGGTCAGGCCTGGAACCAAGATACAATTTGCTGTGCAGCAGTTTAACTGAACAGGACAATGGCTTCTAGATTTATGACACTCTAAAAATAGAGGCAATCAGCGTTCAAACACATGTGTAACATATTTATTGCCAACTTATAGCAGCAATGGGAAAGGAGGAAGAGAGAGAGAATGGATTTGATTTGCTGAACTCTTGTACAGAAGATCATTGATCAGAGTCCAGTTTAAACAGTTAGCTTATGAATCTGGAACTGTGGATTTACTGGCCTTGGGAAACTTAGTATAGCACATCAAATGATTCCTAAGATTTCACTAAAAAAAAGTATCTATCCCTTTACCTTACCTTTACCAAATTGCTAACCTGATTGCTAGGAAGCTTATTGGAAAGACAAGAAGCACATTTTCTTTTTACCATGTAGGATATAGCTGAGCCTCCTGAAGCTCCCCAAGGAGACTGCTGCTGCATTTCCTAAGGCTGTCAGGAAATGGGGTGGGCTGTATGCCTCCTCAGAAATGTGAAGGGGACTGGGGAGCTTCTTGAGGCTCACTATGTGTGGGGGGCAAAGGTTCTTCTCTCCTGCAGGCCTTGAAAAGGGGTCCTTCTCTCAGCCTTGGGAGGCTCACTGGAGGGCCACCTATAACTCCCACAAAACGTACAGGATGTTTGACTTTCAGATGCACCTATTATGAAGGCTCATGTGCATAGTTTAGATAGTCATAGGCTGACAAGCTTATTAGGCTTTCTAGGGGGCACCAGAATCCTCCTGCAAACATTTCCCCTTCCCACCCCAACCTCAGAAACTTATCAGGCTCATTATAGGCCCCTTCTTTGCTTTGACAGGCTTGTCAGCCCCCCCTAGCATCCAAAATAGGCTCATAGCTGCAGGGAGGAGCCTGGCCCTCCTAAGGCTTGTACATACATGAATGTACATTCATAACAACTTACTAGGGAGTATATTACATAGCCTGTAAGACACATACTTCAGGCCATCAACAAATGCCAATTTAACGTCAGTTAAAAATTAGATAAGTTCATGGAGGATAGGTCCATCAATGGCTATTAGCTAAGAAAGTCAGAGATACAACCTCATGCTCTAGGTGTCCCTAAGTCTCTAACTGTCAGATGCTGGGAGTGGATGACAGGGAATGGATCACTCAATTGCTCTGTTCTGTTCTTTCCCTTTGAAGCATCTGGCATTGGCCACTGTTGGAAGACAGGATACTGGGCTAGACGGACCACCAGTCTGACCCAGTATGGCCGTTCTTATGACATATTGTCATGAACACAGTATATGAGCCCCAAGTGCTAATTACTATCATCAGCCTCTTGAGCAAATGCACTAATTGACATAAAACAAGAGTGGCTATTATTCTTCCTGGGTTATTCCTTGCAATGAGAAACGGTCTTTTTCTTCCCTATATCTCATGTCCCTAAAGACCCCATTATAGAGAAAAGCATTCATCATCAGTAAAACCTGAATTAGTGCAAGACCATGGGTAGAGGGCTGAAATAATAAATTAGCCAATTTTTTTCCTTCCAACAGTCACAGGTGTTAAATCCCAGAATGGAGTCTATTGTCTGATCTAAATAGATTCTAATTACTAGCTTGTTTGTCTAGATTATCCAGATGATAGCATTTATCATGGAAGAATACTGAACAATATTGTTAGTTCCCAAATTGAAGTGGCTTTTTGTACCAGCATAACTTGAATCTGTACATTTCAGATTAAACAGAAATAAAATATTAAGTTTCCTAGTGAAGAGGACAAGCCTTGAAATTTGAGCTTAGAAACAGACTGACCAGTTTGGTTAACACCCATACTGACCTAAACCTTTGCCAATGCCTTGAACCTACACTTTTCTTAATATTCCAAAAAGCTAGATTAAGCAAATCCCACATTTTTACCAAGAAGATATGAAAGGTTCCAGAATGATCCCTGACATCCCATCACCCTCCAGTTGGGGCTGTTCCATCTCCCCTTATCTCTTTTGGTCCCACTGCATGGCTCAACACCTGGGGCATGTCTCAGGTGAGCCCTGAGTAAAGCTTAATGCAAATGTTTGGCACTTTGGAATATGCAGTACATTTTGGGGCACATAGCTAGAGATCAGTGAATGAAGCCAGCAAGCTACAGCAGAGACCTAAAGTGAACAAAAATATGTTTTGTTTATCTTACCAACGAAGAGAAGTGTAAAAATGAGAGTTAGCTGGTAGACAGCATGGCCCAGAATGTTCTTCATCATGGTACGTGATATAAGAGGCTTGTTTCTGCCATATGGTCTCCTTAGCAGTAGAGACTCTGTAGGGGGTTCAGTGGCCAGAGCAAGAGAAGCAAAGGTGTCCATAATTAGATTGACCCACAGCATCTGCACAGCTTTCAGTGGAGAGTCCTTCGGAGACAAAATAAAATATAATGTGTTTCTTTGTCTTGGTTTGCTAAAATGATCACTGTGTCCACCATTTCTTCCCTTCACACTCAATGTCTTATTGTGCTATTGCAAGGCAGTAACAATAGAAAGGGTATGGAGTTGAGCAAAGACGAACAATCAGATTTATCGCCAATTGTTTCAGCCAGCAGCATTTGCATCCAGACACCTTATTTAGCATCACATTAATCCCATCTGAATAATTTGATTATACAATGTACCATAGCACTTTACCCCATGGATTGTTTTTAAATTTTTTAGAAGTCAGGTTTGGGTGACTAAATATTAAAGACTATCAAAAATATGTATTCCTGGGTGGGGACAGAAAAAACTATATTAAAACAATTTAAAATATCAAGTTTAATGTGAATTTATATCTAAGTTATGTCTACAATTTGCTGTAGTAAACACATTGTGTTGCCTGAAATTGATCAAAATCTTGGAACAATACAATGTGGGTTTTTGATAAATTCAAATTTTATAGTTTATTTTATTTTTAAACACAGAAATAAACAATGTTATACAGCTCAGATGTGAGCTGAATGTACTCAACATCCTATTAAAAGCAAGTAGGGAATGAGAAAACTGATTCAACTACTAAATCACAGGAAGAGTCATTAGGAACTATGAAGCAGAATGTTCATGCTCTTCATCCAAAAATATTCACAGGACACCCAAACATCAGCATTACTACCAAAGCGTTAATAGATTTTGGTAGGATTAGGTATTTATTTTCCAAACTAGATTAGCAACCACTAGAAGGAGCTATTTGCTCATTTAATCCAAGATGGAGACAGCCTAAAGTCACACCATATAGGGCTTTAGATCACATTACAAACAAACAAACAAAAAACCTAATGCTGCTCTCAGGTGAAAAGTAAATGACAAAGAGAAATATATATTAAATTGCAGTTTGGCTAATGATCTGTTCTCAGTAACTGTACCTCACTGGACCAATTGTAATTACATGTAATTGTGTTTGCTTCTAAGAGCCATAGCAAGGAAGAAAGAGGTAGATTTTTTTTCTTGTAACACATGAATAATTCTAGTTCCTGTGCCTTTAGTGTGAATCTGAAATAGATAACATTAGTGAAATCTATTTTCAGACTCAGAGAGAGAGAGGTACTTTATTCGTATCAGGGATGGGTAAGAGAATTCTAAAAAATAACATGAGATAACACTCTGACGTTTTATCACATAACAGGGATAACTTACACAGGGGTTCTCAAACTAGGGGCCGGGACCCCTCAGGGGGTCGGAAGGTTATTACATGGGGGTCGAGAGCTGTCAGCCTCCATCCCCAAAACCCACTTCATCTCCAGCATTTATAATAGTGTTAAATATTTTAAAATGTGTTTTTGAATTTATAAGCGGGGGGGTCACAGTATTGTTGTTATGCGCCATATATTTTCTACCATAGTGCATAGGTGAGGCAAAGGAGTGTCAGAATAATTTACAGACCAAAATAAATACCATTAAAAACACTTGTCTGAAGACTGCACTTTTCTTGAGAGATGTAAATGTTTATTTTTAATGAAGCCTTCTCAAGCTTTTATATCAGTTTCAATACCAAGGACCAATTGCAGTTAAGGACAGCACTTGGAGACAAACTGTAAATGTTTTGGTCTCTGTGGTGTCTTGAAATTACAGTCTTGATCTCACTAGGGACACAATACATTCATTTTCCTGCAAATAAACAAACTTGCATTTAAAAAAATATTTTGTTGCAGACTATATTTTAAAAAAACAATGTTCAGGTTTGCCTACTTGGGGCAGGGGGGAGAGGTGGGGGAGGCAATTTACTGCTTTGGCACAAGCTGGGCATGCTAGGGAGCAGAGAAGGATTAGCCAAGATTAGTCAAGATTCTTGACTTCCTGGCCATTGGCAGCATTAACTGGGCTTATCAGGAGGAGAAATCAGTTCAGCCATCTGATATGCAGCTCCAGCAATAGGACATGCCTGTATTTGTAGGGATGGGGGGAAAAGTTAAACAAAGGATAAACAGGATTAACTAGGTCCCAGATTTTGTGGTTTTACCAATGTGGAATGGCCCAAAGCAGTGGTGACCTTATGCCAAGGTTTCACCATCGTGGCTTAAAGACTCGTAGTGCTGAGGTACCTAATATACATAGAAAGGGGGAAACACAATCAGGTTTTTACTGAAGAATTTGCCTCATCCTATTTTCACATTTTGTATGGTTAACAAGAGTGCTGCACAAGCATTTTCTGTTTGGAGATAACTTTAGAAGCTGGAATTGCTGCCTCAAGTGTTCATCCCCACATCTGTATATTATTCGTAATAAACAGTCATGTGGGCAATAGCCAAGGCCTCAGATATTCCTATGAATAATGTTACAGGAGGTCTCTCTCTTTGACCCATCTTCACACAAGTGTAACCAGAAGTCATCAGCTCAGGCAGCAGCACGTTCTCACCACTTCACTGTGCCAATCACCCTGCCTCTAATAATTGCCAGTTATCTGCAGTGCTGCACAGTTCAATCAAGTGTAAAACCTCGTTCTAAGCCCAAGCCCAAAGATTAACGCACGTTAGTTTGAGCAGCCAGTGCCATGAAATCTCCACTGCAACTTTACCTAGTTTCTGATTAGTTAGTGGAAACTAAAGAAAATGTCTATCAGACATGGAGTTTAGTCTTCCATTATAGTTTTCAGTCTTGCTCTGACTCTATGCAGCACAAGAACAGGTGAGTGGCATTCAAGCTTCATGTTCTTTTGGCAGTCTCTGGCCACTGACTAAATGGCCAAAGAATCCTTTGATCTCATAGGTGAAGTTCAAAATAATACATCATCATGTAGCCTCCAACGACTGTTGGGAGGAAAGATGTTCACATTGCGAGCCACCCGAGATCACCACTTACTTGTCAAGTTCTTTTCCATTTGACCTTGGAAAAGGTTACTATTTGCCTAAAGGTAAAAGTCCCTCCTATCCAGTGATTTTACACTTTATCTTAGGAAACACTTAAAGTACAAATCACAAGAGGCTGGCAATAAACCACAAATCTATTGTGACACATACAGCCTCTCAAATCTTAGAGCTTGTTATTTTTTAGTTAAGATGACAAGCTGTAAGGGGATAGAAAGGTGTTTTTATCCTTACCTTTTAACTCCCATTTGGCTCTCAGCACACGCAAACACTTGCCTACATAAGCCTCTTTAATGGGACAGTGGCTATTCTGCAAAACTTTTGAAACATTCTCTAGGTACAAACATTTTTGCTGCTAGTCCTATTAGATACAAGTTTAACAGAAGCTGCCCAGTCTGTTACATTCTACTTGCACACTTCTTGATATTTACTTCCAACCTTCAGGTGATCAGTACAGTCTAATTCTATTTACTGTGCAGTATTATTAACCAAAAGCACAGAAGACTCCTAAATTGTTAGGATTTGTCAAATGCTGCTGTTTAGAATGCTAGAGTGTATCAACACTAAGTAACATGCAAAATAATACCTTCTAAATTTCTGAAGTATCTTTCATCCTCATTATACAGGAGTTGAAGTGTATAGTGACAACTAAAATGCTTTTTCCAAGTACTTTAATTTTTGCCAAATGTTTAGCATTTTCAGCTAAGACTTTCAAGGTCTAGTCACTGCCAAAATATGAATTCTGTTTTAAAATCCAAGAAAAACTCATCAATTTTTGAGTATGGAGTGTTTAAAATATACTTTGCCTTTTAAAAAAAATGTGACCTTTTACAAACAACTACAAAGCCTCAAATATTTGAGGTAGAACTAGAATTTGGCACAGAGATACACCTTAGCTTGGACATTTGCCGTATGTTGCTCCAGTAAAATTTTGTTTTGATTTGCCTGAGCTATGTGTATTTAAAGATTTATTTTGTGCATGAACAGATTTTTTTAATAATTAAAAATAATGTCCCAGTGTTTTCTTGCCACTGTGTTTGCCTAGGTAAGTAAGTTGCATGAAATTTTGGGTCTTGGAAGGGATGTACGGAATTCCATGGGATAAATGAGAGCATGGAGTCCTGTCTCATTCAATGCACAACAGTTCACAATGTTTTAGGCAGGGCTTCACAAGAATCTCTTGCTCACTGAGAAAGCTGTACACTGTTTGAGCCGAGGCCTCTACACTTGGTGTCTGGAGAATGAGATGAGGACCTATGAGTCTGGACCTCATTAATTTACTGAAATCAGTAGCTTTAGTCTTAATTTACTTCGGTTTAACAAAGTAGATCTGGATGCTCACTGCGCAGAAAGGATGGTGTATAGTAAATTAGCCAGGGTGTGTCCAGATGCCAACCACACTTAAAGCGCAGGCTAGACAGTGCACAGTGAATGAGGCAAGGAATAAACAAACTTGAAAAGGGAGGTGTAATAGAGTGGCATGCCCTATATGGACCAGAGGCCTCAAGACAGCTATCCCCGTCCAATTAGCCCTGCCTGCCACTCTTGGGATGGGGTTTGGGGTTTAATTACCAGAACCAGTGGGATACAGAGAATTTAACCTAAGAATACAATTATATTCTGTATGTACAGCAGGGACAAAATATCTGTGGAAAAACAGAGTAAAATGTGTAGGAAATATTTGCTGTATAGGCAAGCCCTTGTCAAGGTCCCTGAAAGCTATGCTTGTGTTTTGGAAACAATGGCTTTTAGTTATCTTTATTTGTTAATAAGAATTTAAATATTTCAGTCAAATTAATATTTTAAGACTAGTGTAAATGTTTAAGACTAGGTATAAATGTGCAGCTTGGCTACTGTACTCAAGATTTTTCAATACAGTCATGCATTTTGTATCAGAGCTATTTTTATAACAACCAGAGGGTACAGTATGTTCCCTAACACAATTTTTGGTAATATTTCAGTTATAAAAGGCAAACACACATAATGCTCTTTCACAGAATAGAAACTTTGAGTCTGAAAGTCAACATAATGTAGCTTCTTCAGGCAAGTTCCTTGTTGCATGAGATGGAAATAAAAGCTTCTTGAGATTGTCAGGAATCAGGAAGTTAAGTGTAAACATGGCCATATCTCAAATCAACTGCAGTATATTTGCAACAATTTCTATTTTTTTTTTAATTTCTCTCTCTTGGGGTTTGCTATTTTATTGTAGAACTAAACAATTTCATATAGATTTATTTTGATAAAAATGTATTAACCTTGGGAGATGAGTTAATTTTTAACAGAATGGTTGCACATTCAAAAGCATATAACTGTGGGGAATGAGTAGGAAGGAGCCGGGAAGATTTTAGTTACAGATCACTTGGGCAAAACTGTTCATCATTATGTACTTTTAGGGTGTGGTTCAATTCCTGTTGAAAGCCAATGAAAACACTCCCAATGTCTTCAGTGGAAGTTGAACAGAGTCCTTGGACTGGTAGGGAAAAAAATAATAATCAAGGAGCATGCTCTGTGCAACATGATGCTATAATCATTTGTTTTCGATAATGTTTGTATTTTCCTCTTCTCTTTAGTTACCAGACATTATCCCTTAATGCTAAATACTCTCTCAAATACTTTGAAATATTCCTGAAGAGAAAAGGCCGTCACCTAATCTCTGCCTCTGCCTCTTCCCCATAAACAATATTTCCCTTCCTCCCACCTGTCCATAGGGTCAATTGTGCCTATTAGGCATAGCCAAAGTAGGGATTAATACGGAGGTGCACCAGCATTTAGCAGCAGAGCAAGGAGACTGTTGCTACTTTGCTTCCCTTTGACAGGATACAACAGGTATTTCACCTGGCTAAGGTAATTTCCACTGGCTTCTGTAAACCCATTCCTGCTTCTTCTGGTGAATGGCCCTATGATCACACAGTCCTTGTGCCTAGAGGAGTTAAATGAACACAGTTGCGTCCAGTCCCTGTGAAGGTGCTCACCAGGGCCAGTGGGGACTATTTGAGACCTTTCCACACCTTGCCAAGTACAACTGAGACCCAAGAATTCAGAAGAAAGGCGCTTAACCTCTTGGCTTAATGGAGAGACCAGGTCTCAAGTTTCACATAACGATTCCATGACTGCAATGTAAGCGTACTCCTGAAGTGTAGCTAATGACTTATTCATTGTTTTGCTCATAGGTGTGTGTGTCAGAGATGGAATTTACCTGTAGTGACAGATATGTACATTTGTGTAATGGACAGTAAGGGGAGCTGCATCGTTCTCATAGGTGTGCATTTCTTCTATCGAGCTTAGGCGTTTGTAACAGCACCCCTCTCCAGTATATACCGCTCTTGAGCATTGTTATTTTAGTATTGGAGGAAGAAAAGCTGCATGCTCCACTAGTTATACACACTCCCCTGCCCCTTGCTGAACAAAATGAGATAATCAAAAGGAGGTATGCTTATGAAAAAGCGGTGATGCTGAAGTGAAGCAGCTCTCATTTTTTTTTTGGCCTTTTTTGTGTGTTTGGTGAGATAGGTACATAAGTAGCCTTGCATGTTAGTTGTGGCTAGGGCTGGAGTCCAGGCTTTGAAACCTGATTTATGCTTAGAGATCTTCCAAACACAGCCATTAACACGCCTATGAATATGTAGATCTCTGCTGTGAGGAGGAGGAGGAGAGGCACAGAAAACAAGCATTTAAAACGCATCAGATGTCTTGGTCCTTTTAAAGGGTGAGTAGAAAAGTTAGGCAGGGTATCTGAGCAAGTGACAAGTACTTTGCTGAATAGGGTGACCAGATGTCCCGATGTCATAGGGACAGTCCCAATATTTGGGGTTTTGTCTTATACAGGCACCTCTTAACCCCCATCCCCATCCCGATTTTTCACACTTGTTGTCTGGTCACCCTATTGCTGAGTAGCACAAAGCTGTTGATTTTTGCTCCATTTCTCACAATGGATAAGGTTCAAAAAGGTTGCTACAATAAGATGTAAATGAGGATAGTGATATTAGCAATTAGAATGGATTGTTTTGGGGAAAAAAATAGTCAGAAAGATATTTCTGTGTATAATGTTTTTTGGTTTTAGTTATCTGAATCAGAAACACAAAGCACCAAAATGTTTTCTTCATTTTTAGTTGAAAGTTTCCCTGTCTGGATTACTTCTAAATGACAGTGCTGCCATATGAATGTACCAGTAATCACAGTCCAAACAAAAGTAATACTTCTGGGAATATCTGTATGACTGATACAATGCATGATTCCAGATGTAACTCTGACATGTAACTAATGATTCCCAAACTTATTACCCAGATAAAAATGCTTGCTAACAATACTGTAGGAATCAAGAATACAATGGTGACCAGTTGAAGGCATCTGTTGAAATTGGGTATTTGGCTCTTTTGATTATCAGGCAGTCCAGTATCCCTGCTTCATGTCATCTCTGCGACTCAGCTTACCTGTGTAATACATGCCCCAGTGAAAGCCACAATCACAGCCACTACGTTAACAGTAAGTTGGAACTGTAGGAACTTGGAGATGCTATCATAGACGTTACGGCCCCACATTACAGCCTTCACAATGCTACTGAAATTATCATCCGTCAAGATAATATCTGAGGCTTCCTTTGCAACATCAGTACCTGCAATGCCCTGGAAAAAAATTGCAGAAAATTATGATAAAAATGAATATGGGAAAGAAACAGCAGTAGTTAGAAAATAGATCTTTGGACATCCCTTCCCACTGCACAGTTATGCTTTGATCACAGAATGGAATAATAGCATTTGGTGAGTACATGCTATGTCTTGGATGTGTTGGATAATAGGTTTGGAGGTGTGTGCCAATAGAGAGCAAGGGAATGCCTTGTGATGAGCTATTTGAGTATTTTGTGATAGCAACTGATGCTGAATAAGGGAGTGAACATCCATGTGTCGCTGGAGTTCTGATTTTTTTTTTAAATACGCATATATAGAATTGCCAGTACAAATTGGAATTGCACAGCTCAAATTGAATTCAGCATCTATTATGCTGTCAATTTCTTATGTTTTCAGATGCTGTTGCAGTAGTGCCACAAAATGTTGGGGAACTAGTAAGTTGTATTTGGGGGTGGATTTTTACCAAGTCAAAATAATGTACTATTAAATTGAAGAGTGTTCTTCCTGTTCCACCTTGCTATCAAGCAGAACACTGAATGCACTTTCCTCTACTGGCATCAACATTCTGCATATTTTCAATATTTATTTTGATAAGATTCTTGTAAAAATCAGCCAAGCAAAACTCCTCTGTTTATCACAATGTGTAATAGTGGATTCTGAAACTGCATTAAAACCTGTGATATACTGATTACAGCCATTTCCAGAAAACGGAAACTTCTCCATGTGCTTCTTGCTTCACTAAATGAACAATCACTGAACCATTTCACTCCATGTGTTATATAAACAGAAAAACTCCCTTTAAGCAAATCTGTGATGCAAATAAAGTGACAAGTGACTATGTTCAGGGTCATACCATTGCAAAGCCAACATCAGCTTTTTTAAGTGCCGGTCCATCATTGGTTCCATCACCAGTCACTGCAACAACCTGCCTCTGCTCCACCTGCGTGCTGTCAATAATACCTGCAAAATATATCGACAATACATAGAATATTCACCTTCAGAATAAGAGGCTCCATTTTGAAGCGAAATATCTGGCTGACGTATCATGGGCCCCCACAGAGAATACAGATTTAGTTCCCAGGGAAAACGACGTAGTAAGCCATGTAAGTGACTCCTGCCATCATTACAGAGGATCATACGGGGACCAATCCGGCACTCAATAAAGTCATTGGCAAAACTCTCTTAAGTTTCAATAGAAACAGGATCACCCCATTATGTGCTTCCTTGTGAAAAATGAAGATTTCTACTAATTGAAATCTTATTTCCCAATATAATCCACTGAGGCTCCAATCCACTGAGGCCCCATTAACTGTAATGGGATTTGAGTATGTGTTTAAGTGCCTTGCTGAATGAGGACAGACTTAAGCAACAACTTAAGACAGACATACGTGCTTTCCTAAATCCAAGCCTTCATTGGCACATCTGTTTTTTTGAGATGTCTCCAGGGAAGTTTAGCCTACAGCCCAAAACAGCAGTGACAACTGCTATTTTCTGGAGCTACATTAGGATTTTCCTGAGACATATTCAGCTCTGCCAAGTACTAAAGTGACGAATAAAGCGATATCAACTAAATAAAAAATTCTGAAGTAATACATTTTAGTATACTAGAAGTACAAGCAATAATAATGGTTCGTATTTCTCTAGTTACTTCCTTCCAAGGACCTTAAAATGTTTTATAACATGAATGAATTCAGTCTCATCTCACCCTGATGAAATAGGAAAGTATTTTCCACACTCTAGAGATGAGGAGACTGAGGGAGTTGTATTAAATTACTTGCCCGAGGTCACACAAGAAACACTATACTTTAGTCATAAGATCATCATTACACTAAGTTTCATTTCCAAATTTAATTTGGAGTATATGATTAGTTTTGTTTATTGCCTTTGATACACATGCTGAAAAAAAATGCTATAATTAAGGCCTGCATTGCTATTTAAGCAAAGTCACAGAGTTAAATCTCTTAGATTATAGGATCTAATAATTACAAGTTATTGAACCACGTGTGTATGCTATGTTTATTGTATATAAAGCAAACTTTTCAAATTTTGTTATATTGAACATCAAGATCTTTCTGTAATACAGAACAATATGCTATATCTTTAGTATTAAAGGTGATACTAATTCACTAATAAGGCTTATTATTGCTATTAATCACAGACAGCGGCGGCAGCACCAGAGCCAGCCAACAGAGTTGTAAACAGGGGAGTTTGAGTGGGAGTTCTGTTGGAGGGGAGTTTGGAGGGGAAGACTAGGATAACCAGGCAGAGGAAAACACAGGCTACTGAAGGGAGAGTGTGGTGTTCTGGCAGTGTTGTGGTGCTCGTTGGGGGTTTCTTTTGCTGTGGGTGGTAGTGTTTTGGTTTGGTTTGTGTTTCCCAGACTAACAGGACTTAGGTGGGAAGGCTATGACAGATACAGAGGCAGCAGTGGTAGTGACCCAAGCAGTGGAAGACACAATGAAGATGACTGGATGTGGAAGCTGCAGCATGTACATGATCCTGGAGGGGGTACCTGAAAAGAGTTTTGTCTGCATGAAGTGCCGCCGATAAAGCTGACGGAAGAAAAGATCTGAGGATTGGAGATGCAGGTGGAAACTCTGGTTGAGTTTAGAAGGGGGTTCGAGTATATGATGGAGCAAAGACATGAGGAGGTTGAAGGGAAAAGCTCAGACTTGCAGATGGAAACAGGACTAAAGAATTGTGAGGGGAGACTGCTGGGTGAGGAAAGTGGACAGTGGAGGCATGTGACTAAGAGAACCAGGCAGAGGAAAAGACAGGCTAGTGAAGGAGAAAGAGAGCTCAGGAACAGGTTTGTGGAGTTGGAAAATGAAGGAGTGGCACAGCAGGTGGTCACTGAAGGTGGGAGGGCAAGGAAGAAGAGAAGAGCATCTAGTTCTATAGGAAGAGGGGAAGAATCAATGGAGATGATAACACCAAATATGAGCCACAGGAGGATACAGGTTGGATTGCAGAGGATTGCAAGGGAGAATAGGAATCGAGAGGACTTGCAGCCAGAGGGAACAGGGGATAGACCAGAGAATCGCACCATCACCAGGAAAAGGCAGGTCTACACGACTGGGGACTCCTTACTGAGATGAATAGACAGGCCTGTAACCAGAGCTGATCCAGAGAACAGAAGGGTGTGCTGCCTGCCGGGTGCTAAAATACGGAATGTGGACCTGAGGCTGAAGAGGATCCTCACAGGAGCAGGAAAGAATCCACTGATTGTCCTTCATGTGGGAACAAATGATACGGCTAGGTTCTCACTGGAACATATCAAGGGAGACTGTGCCAGGCTGGGGAAGATGCTTAAGGAAATCGAGGCTCAGGTGATCTTCAGTGGGATTCTGCGTTTCTAGAGAAGGGCAACAAAGGTGTGACAAGATTATGATGATCAACAGATGGCTCAGGCAGTGGTGCTATAAGGAGGGCTTTGGGATGTATGGCCACTGGGAGGCATTCATGGACAGAGGACTGTTCTCTCAGGATGGACTTCACCTGAGTAGGGAGGGAAATAGACTTCTAGGATGGAGGCTGGCATAACTGATTAAGAGAGCTTTAAAGTAGGAATCTGAGAGAGATGGTTGGGAGATGTCCAGGTAATCTCCACACCAGATTTTAACATTGTGAGGGAAGAAAACGAAGTAAGAAAGGATACAGCCATGGGTAGGAGAATGGACATAAGGAGGAAGGGTAGTGTAGATACTAGTCTAATTTGTGATACTGGCAGTAGAATGTCAGTGCCTAATCAGGTAAAGAATGTGAGCGAAGCCAAACAGCAAAAATTAAGGTATTTGTACACCAATGTGAGGAGCTTAGGTAACAAAATGGAGGAACTAGAGTTACTGGTGCAGGAAGTGAAACCAGATATTATAAGGATAACAGAAATAAGGTGGAATAGTAGTCATGACTGGAGTACAGATATTGAAGGGGGTGTGCTGTTTTTGAAAGACAGAAATTAAGGCAAAGGTGATGGAGTAGCATTGTATATCAATGATGAGGAAGACTATAAAGAAATAAGATGTGATGGAATAGATAAGACAGAGTCTATCTGGGCAAAAAATCACATTGGGGAAGAAATCTTAGAGCCTCCCCTGGGATAGTGCTTGGGGTGTGCTATAGACCACGGTGATCTGATTTAGATATGGATAGAGACCTCTTTAATGTTGTTAATGAAGTAAATACTAATGGGAATTGTTTGATCATGGGAGACTAACTTCTCAGATATAGACTGGAGGACATGTGCTAGTAATAATAATAGTAGTTGCTGAACCAACAAGAGGAGATGCCATTTTAGATTTGGTTTTTGTGAGTAGTGAAGACCTCATAGAAGAAATGGTTGTAGGGGACAATCTTGGTTCGAGCGATCATGAGCTAATTCAGTTCAAACTAAATGGAAGGATAAACAAAAATAGAACTGTGACTAGGGTTTTTTATTTCAGAAGGGCTAACTTTAAAAAATTAAGGAAATTAGTTAGGGAAGTGGATTGGACTGAAGAACTTGTGGATCTAAAGGTGGAGGAGGCCTGGAATTACTTCAAGTCAAAGTTGCAGAAACTATCAGAAGTCTGCATCCCAAGAAAGGGGAAAAAATTCAGAGGCCAGAGTTGTAGACCAAGCTGGATGAGCAAGCATCTCAGAGAAGTGATCAGCAAGGAAAGCTACCTTATTGAGGTCAGAAAATGTAGGGAAAAAGTGAGAAAGGCCAAAAGCCATGTAGAGTTGGACCTTGCAAAGGGAATTAAAACCAACTGTAAAAGGTTCAATAGCCATATAAATAAGAAGAAAACAAAGAAAGAAGTGTGACCGCTAAACACTGAGGATGGAGTGGAGGTTAAGGATAATCTAGGCATGACCCAATATCTAAACAAATACTTTACCTCAGTCTTTAATGAGGCTAATGAGGAGCTTAGGGATAATGGCAGGATCACAAATGGGAATGAGGATATGGAGGTAGATATTACCACATCTGAAGTAGAAGCCAAACTCAAACAGCTTAATGAGACTAAATCAGGGGGCCCAGATAATTTTCATCCAAGAATATTAAAGGAACTGGCACATGAAATTGCAAGCCCATTAGCAAGAAGTTTTTAATGAATCTGTAAACTCAGGGGTTGTACCGTATGACTGGAGAATTGCTAACATAGTTCCTATTTTTAAGAAAGGGGATAAAAGTTATCCAGGTAACTACAGGCCTGTTAGTTTGACATCTGTAGTATGCAAGGTCTTGGAAAACATTTTGAAGGAGAAAGTAGTTAAGGACATTGAGGTCAATGGTCATTGGGACAAAATACAATATGGTTTTACAAAAGGTAGATCATGCCAAACCAACCTGATCTCCTTCTTTGAGAAGGTAACAGATTTTTTTAGACAAAGGAAATGCAGTGGATCTAATTTACTTCTATTTCAGTAAGGCATTTGATATGGTTCCACATGGGGAATTATTAGTTAAATTGGAAAAGACGGGGATATGAAAATTGAAGGGTGGATAAGGAATTGGTTAAAGGGGAGACTACAATGGGTCATACTGAAAGGTGAATTGTCAGGCTGGAGGGAGGTTACTAGTGGAGTTCCTCAGGGATCGGTTTTGGGACCAATCTTATTTAATCTTTTTATTACTGACCTTGGCACAAAAAGTAGGAGTGTGCTAACAAAGTTTGCGGATGACACAAAGCTGGGAGGTATTGCCAATACAGAGAAGGACCGGAATATCATACAGGAAGAGCTGGATGACCTTGTAAACTAGAGTAATAGTCATAGGATGAAATTTAATAGTGAAAAGTCCAAGGTCATGCATTTAGGGATTAATTACAAGAATTTTTGTTATAAGCTGAGGACTCATCAGTTGGAAGTAACAGAGGAGGACAACGACTTCGGAGTATTGGTTGATCACGGGATGACTATGAGCCGCCAATGTGATATGGCCATGAAAAAAGCTAATGCAGTCTTGGGATGCATCAGGTGAGGTATTTCCAGTAGAGATAAGGAGTTAGTACCCTTATACAAGGCACTAGTGAGACCTCATCTGGAATACTGTGTGCAGTTTTGGTCTCCCATGTTTAAGAAGGATGAATTCAAACTGGAAAAAGTACAGAGAAGGGTTACTAGGATGATCGGAGGAATGGAAAACCTGTCTTATTAAAGAAGACTCAAAGAGCTTGGCTTGTTTAGCCTAACCAAAAGAAGGCTGAGGGGAGATATGATTGCTCTCTTTAAACATATCAGAGGGATAAATACCAGGGAGGGAGAAGAATTATTTAAGCTCAGTACCATTGTGGACACAAGAACAAATTGATACAAACTAGCCATCAGGAAGTTTAGACTTGAAATTAGACAAAGGTTTCTAACCATCAGAGGAGTGAAGTTGTGGAACAGCCTTCCAAGGGGAGCAGTGGGGGCAAAAGACATATCTGGCTTCAAGACTAAGCTTGATAAGTTTATGGAGGGGATGGTATGATGGGATAGCTTAATTTTGGCAATTAATCGATCATTGATTATTAGCAATAAATATGCCCAATGGCCTGTGATGGGATGGTTGATGGGGTGGGATCTGAGTTACTACAGATAATTCTTTCATAGGTGTCTGGCTGGTGAGTCAGGATTTAGCTGATCACCATATTTGGGATCGGGAAGGAATTTTCCTCCAGGGCAGATTGGCAGAGGCCCTGGGGGTTTATCGCTTTCCTCTGCAGCCTGGAGCATGGGTCACTTGCTAGAGGATTCTCTGCACCTTGAAGTCTTTAAACCATGATTTGAGGACTTTAGTAACTCAGACTAGGTTAGGGGTTTATTACAGGAGGAGGTGGGTGAGATTCTGTGGCCTGCGTTGTGCAGGAGGTCAGATTAGACGATCATGATGGTCCCTTCTGACCTTGAAGTCTATGACTCTATGAATATGCTAGTATCATCTTTAATATTAAAGATGATACTAATTCACTAATAAGGCTTATTATTGTTATTAATCATTGAGATATCATTTAAGACAATGTTTTATTACAGACTGCAGATAGGAATTGCTTCACACTGAGGCATATTGTGCTAGATCAGATACTGAATGAACCTAAAGGAGGTATAATAGCCTGGCGCATAACTATACAAAGATAACCATTCCCCTAAATGACCAAATAAAGGAGGGCACTGTCTAGATAAAGGGTAACACTTACAGAAGCATCTGAGTGACTTAGGAGCCTAACTCCCCTTTTCCAAAAACACACACCGAGGCATTGAGTCTATTGATTTTCAATGAGATGGAAGCACTTTTGACAATTTTATCCAACATCCATAGACTGTATTTCAAAACTAGTGTTTTCTCCTCCTCCCATTGAAGAATGGGAGTTTTATCACCAATTTAAATGTAAGAAGAATGAGATGCAAAGTCTTTATTTGTATTAACTTCCCAGATTATTAAAACTAGCTTTTATTTTAACTGATTTTACTTTAACTTTTCCACTTAAACCAGCTTGGATGATGAAACTAGATGAGTCAGTTTAAATCCCCCTGAGAGACCCACTTCTGCCATTCTCCGGCAGTGCTTCTAGTTGGCTTGCATAAGTAATCCCTATTATTTGTTCCCATTTCCCTGGTCTCTGTTGTCACTTCTGTCATCTTAATGTGATGGAAGGTGACTGACCCATCATGGATGCTACCATAAATTAATAAATACAAAGTTTCATTAGGTTTTTTTATAGTTGATTGTTTCTTTTCTCCTACTCTAGTGTAATGTTTCTCAAAATGCAGGGCACGTCCATAAAGGACTAGCTGGGGGCTGACAGGTAAGGGAGGGCTGAACTCCTCTCTCAGTTGCTGTTCTTTCATTTAAAAAAATAAGTTTCTAATTACTGTAATTAAATATTCAAGACATGAAGAGGATTATACCTGAGTTTGCAGAGAGCCTGAAACAAGAACTGGGATGTGAAATGTCCAGTACATTTCAATGAGAGCTAAGTCAAATGCATATAATGGTATTTTACATATAAACATTATTAACTGTGTCACTGCCCATCAAAGCATGTAACATGAACTTCCAGTGCCATGCTCTGGACAAATGGGCTAATGCGATCCTTGGTTGCATGAATAGAGGATTCTCAAGTAATAGAGAGGTTATTTTACTTCTGTATTTGGCACTGCCGTGGCCTCTGTCAGAAAACTGTTTCTAGTGCTGGTGTCCACAATTCAAGAAGGATGTTGAAAAACTGGAGAGGGTTCAGAGAAGAGCCACAAGAATGATTAAAGGGTTAGAAAAGATGCCTTAGAGTGACAGATTCAAGGAACAAAATTTAGCAAGTTTAACAAAGAGAAGATTAAGAGGTGACTTGATCACAGTCTGTAAGTACCTACATGGGGAACAAATATTTGAAAATGGGCTCTTCAATCTAGCAAAGAAAGGTATAACACAAGGAACTTGAAGTTAGACAAATTCACACTGGAAATAAGATACATTTTTAACATTGGCAGTAATTAACTATTGGAATAATTTATCAAAGCTCATGGTGTATTCCCCATCACTGGCAATTTTTAAAATCAAGATTGGATGGTTTTTTTCTAAAGGATATGCTCTAGGAATTATTTTGGGGAAGTTCAATGGCCTGTGTTATATAAGAGGTTAGACTAGATAATCACAATGGTCCCTTCTGGCTTTGGAATCTATGAATCTGTGAAAAAAAGATAACTGTCATAATATGAAGATCTTACACCTGTGTTTCCCAAAGGGGAGGGAAGCAGAAGCTATATAAATTAAAGAGAAAGGCCCTTAGCAACACATGTTGGAATTGTAGGGAGCATGACTGGTTTAATTGTCCTGGACGAAAAACAGCTAGATCAGGCTTAACCCAGGTAAGACTAAAGTGATTTGGTAGGAAAATGGAAATACTGTGAGTAGCCTGGCAGGACACTGATTTCTACCTTCATCAAGGGCATCTGCCTACCATTCCACAAGTTAGCACCAAATATGGGGGACTTACAGAGCTAATCCTAGTTATTGATAGCAACAGTGGTGAAAAATACTGAGAAACTAACACTTCCTTTTGGACCAGTACCTACCACAGTTATCCCTTTGCTTGTCAATTTCCCTATTAAACCATTAACATTCACTCTACCTGGCACTGAAGGTGGAGACTCCAGCTTCCAAAGCACACAGTAGACCATTTCCCAAACACCCACAGAACTTCAGACCAGTGCTCAGAACCCTTCACTGGGTCATCATTCACTAATAGAGCCAATCAAGGTTCTGGTCTACAGCTTAAAGCTCCCATTGGGCAGGGACCAGTTCTCCGTCCATAACCTGTCTGGACAGCTGCACTCATCTAAGACAATGCAGTTGAGGGTGAAGCTCACAAGAGCTGGCAGTCAGGGATCTTTGGTGGAGAGTCAGTGATTGTGAAATGGCCTATAACAGGAGACCAGCATGAGCCATTTTCAGTACAAGATCAAAATCGAGTGGTTAGCAAAAGACTCCCTTAATAATTGAAGAAAAAGAATTAATAATAAATATATATGTATAAAGAACATAGGGATAAAAGCAGGCTCGCACCAAGAAAAGGTGATGAGCAAAGGCCACTGTTTGCAAACCTTATTTATGGTACTGTGTTTATAGGGGCTGCTACAGTGATCAGTGAAGAATATCGATAGGGATGGGACCTGATTCAGAGACTGGGCACTTCATTACAACTCCATTGGTTCCCAGTTGCTATAAGAATGTATTTTGATTTTAAATGCTAACTTTTAAAGTCAGAAAAACAGTTTATGGCAAACAGCTTTAGTCCAGTCAGATGCTTACATAGAGAGTTTTAACACACAGCTCCACAAGATATGGAAGAAGAACTCCAAGAGTCATGTGGTTTCCCAAACTATCTCCTCTTACATCTCTCTGATCTGAACCCCTCAACATGATCAGTTTGTAGCCATAAGCATCTACTACTCCAATGCAGGACAACAAGATCTCATATACAACTTAAAATGAAATGTATCAACTCACATGTCTCCCCGACTTCAAGGAGCTGTTAGATCAAATCCCCTCTGGATCATATTACAGAGATTATTAGTCAGCAAGTGCATCTTCCATTCCATCTACAAGTAAACCCCTTTCCACCTACTGCTTAGATCAAAGGCATCGACAAGTGGAGCCTCAGGTTTCACTTCATTGCAGCATAAATGCAACGTTATTTTAACGAATCTCATTAGCAATGCCACCCTTAGAGTTATCTGTAAGATACTGTTTGTTTTCAAAGAACAGAACAGATTGGGATGTAGTTGACCCTTTCCATGTCTGCCAATAAACTGAAAACAACGAGAGACAAGGAATGCTGGAAATATGAAGATTCAAAGCACACTTATGTTTAGGTACTATTGGTCCAGTATGATGGATCACCCAATACATATTTCTTATATTTTACAAATTTAATACAAGCAATTGTATTAAATATATCTTCTAAAAATATTTGCTCAGCTCATGTTAACCTTTAAAATTTAGATACATTTCCTAACTTTTAAACTTTAGGCTCTTGGTTAATAAAATAATAATTTAGATCTTTTACTTAAAAGGAAACTTGAAATAAATTCATTTCCAAATAGTTAAAATTAGTCACAGTTAAAACCCTTTTTCCCACAAGGCCCACTGCCAATTATTGTGGTTTTACAATCACATTACATTTTTTTCTACTCTGCTGCTATGTGAATGACTCTCAGATGTAATAGGAGAAACTGACTGACTATAGAGAGAACAGTGAAACTGATTATTTACAAGAGTACTTTCAAATCCAGAAGTATACTGACAAAAATATAGAAAATAATTTTTCCTCTAGTTTCTTTCAGTTTTGTTTTAGGACATGGATCCTGCAAATGTCCTAATGTGAGTCGTCCCATGGACTAGTCACATGCAAAAAGTTAAGTGTTTAAGTGTGGGCAGAATTAGGCCCTTGGGGCAGGTGGTGGGGGGGTGTAACTTGTAACAACAGTGGGTACATTTTCAGACAGAACTGTGATATTTAAGTGGCTGGTGCTCCAAAATAAATAAAATACATACTACTAGCATGGAACAGAAAAGAATATGACTGCAGACCCTTATTCTGCAATCAGATCAGAAGATGCAGACACCTGAGCCCATGCAGAACCCACTGATTTCAATAGGGCTGGAGCGGACACCCGTTTGGGGACATTCAGTTACAAGACTGAGGCCTTAAAGGATAAGCTCAAGGCACCAAGGAGCTGCTACATGTTATATGAAGAATACATATTATAAAATACACACACACACACACACACAGAGGATTCATTTCTAGAGTGAAAGAAATCTTATCTTCATGTCCAAGAAAAAAATCTTCTCAAACCTATTTTGGATGCCGAAAACTCTAGTGCCTTGGAGCAGCCTTACACATATAACGACGCAGTGCCTTCCCAACTTGAATGCTGAATGATGCCTTTCTGAGTCTCAATATTACAAAAGAACAAAAATGTATAATAAAAGTGTCTTATGCTACATACAAATGATTTTTGCTGGGCAGGATTGTGGCAGTAAAATAAAAAAGTGCTCCCTCCCTCAGGCAGCTGTATGTCATTAAAAATTAAATATGAAAGTTTGTTTTGTGATGTGTGTTTTTAGCCCTAGAGCGAACATAATGTATCAAAGAGAAAACTTGCTCTATCCCCCAAGTGACTGAGAAACACGTACTTCAGAGCAAGAGGACCAGAACTAGTGAACATTTAAATAATTTCCTGTAACTTTTAAGGGCCCTTAAAGTATTATAAACCAAAAACATTTCACAGCAATGTAGAGCTGCTCTTAAACTGCATTGGATAATATAATTGTTTTTTCATTTGACCTCATCATCATCATCTCTAAAATGTTACCAACAATACCAGTTATATAAGGTATTCTGCAATAGAATTTTCTTTCAAAATCTCACACTGCACATCCAGTAAATCTTGTTAATATTTTGTTGCTTACTACTCTTCAACTCTGTTCATTTTCCTCTTAGGGGAAAATCCTGCGTGATTCACTCACACAGGCAGTCTCCAACAATTTATTTACTTGATTTTATGACACTCCCAATACACACTTCCATTAGAATTTAGAGCCATGCACCTATATTAGGCTCTAGGGTAAGATTCTGTCTTGCATCTTAGAAGTGCAGCACAGAACTTGTGAGGGCTTTAAGCTGCCTTTGCATGGGCTGTTCTGGGGGCCTAAACAGCACCTGCCATAATTTAGTCCTGAAAAGCTAAGCTACAGCTGCGTGTATTCATCTTCTGAGAAGCAGCAGTGAAGCCCAGAGTACCCATCATGCTGCATTGCCACCCCCGACACATTCCCTATGCCCTGATGAGAAGGGGATCAGGGAAGGGTCTTCAGAAGACAGTCTATGGCTATCAACTTCAGTTTCTGTGTCGGGGGAATTCTCTTCTAGCCAGAGCCAGGGCTTTAAGAGATCATTTACATCACATTCTGGCTCCTTTACCCAACATACTGAGGCTGGAGGGAGGGTGAGCATCATTTTCAAAAGCACTCAAGTGACCTAGTTTATTTACAATGGGGATGTATGCTCCTCAAAGTCATTTAGATGCTTTTCAAAATTCCACTCTAAGTTCCTGTGTCATCAGTTCAATATACAGTATAAAAGGATGGAGTCAGCAGCTATTTCTCACCCAGAATCTGAAAATACTTTAACAAAGATTAAATCAGAGCAACCACTAACACCCCATAGCTCATGCACCAGCCTGTATCACAGCCCTTCATCCCAACAGCCTGATTGTAGACATAGGCCTTGGAGTATGCCCTCAAGACCAACAGATTCAGATTTCAGACCACGGAAGGCACTGGCTCCACAGTGGAGGGGCCTCCATGGACAACACCCTGCAAACAGCACCTCTCTTTTCCATGAAAGAGACTCCATCTTGAATGCCTCCGCTGACTGCATCTGTGGAGGTGGGGTGGGGAGTGCACTTTATAGGTCAAAACCAACTCCTAAATATACACCTGGAACCTGCAGACAGCCAGTGAGGATCAGGGAATTACATCAGTTTTATGCCAAAATGGAATCTGCTTTTTAAAACATGTATCCTTGCATGTAACAGCAAATGTGGCAGAACTTAGTCATGTGAATGGAGTCACCATAATGAAAAGACTCTCTTCCTAATGCACAGGTTTTCAAACTGTGGGACACCCCTCCCCTCTTGGGGGTCAGGAAAGTTGGGGGGGGGGCGAGAAGCAACACCAGGTGGCTTGTGTCAGCCACACAGCGGGGCCCAGGTGAGGGAGCACCATCTCCACACCCTCACTCACCTCAGCAAGCCACCCTGCCTGGTGCTGGCTCCCGCCCCTAGAGCCTGTTAAACATGCCTTCCTCCACCCTAGAAATCCGAGGGGGGAGGGGCAGGTATTGGCTCTGCCCTAGCAGTGCAGCCTGGATGCAAGGTAGAAGCAGCCCACTGCTGAGGAAGCCTTGGCTGTGCCATTGGTAAGTATTGGTGTATTTGAAACGTAAAGGTATAGGTAATGTAATTCAAGTTGTGTTAGCTCTCTGTTAGGTTTATGAGCAGGCTATCAAGCATACTTCTGTATGTGTATTTTTGTCTGGGTTGTGGGGGGCACAACCAAAAATTGTTACTTAAAGAGGGGGCTCAGCTTAAAAAGTTTAAAAACCACTCTCCTCATGAGCAAGAAGAGCTCTTACCCTTGTATTGCTGGTTTTAGGTAAGTTTGAATATATATATTTTAAATTGTGGGTTATTTTTAATCAACTCGTTTTTTGTTTACTTTATGGACAGCTGCATACAAATATCAAAAATCTATAGCTCCTCTCTCATTCATAACGGTTACTTCTTCCTACTTCTTATTAAGTACCTCTGACCTGCATACGTGCTCTTCCACTCCCAGTCAGTGCCACATTCTAATCTAACTGAAAAGCCACAATGAAAATATTGACAAGCAAGCACTAACAAGAAGTCAATGAATCACATTTGTATTTCCACTACTCCTGAGAGAGAAACTTCCTTTGTTATTTCCAGTTAGACTTTTCAGGTAGCCTACAAAGACAACAGACATGACTGCCTGGGAAACCACGTCTGTCACTCTAGAGAAGAGGAGGGGTAAGGAGATGGGCAGTAAAAGAGTATGGGTACGCCCAGGCATGGGCGATCACGTCATAGGAACACTAATTCACGGGGAATATGGAGGATGCATTGTATCTGTTTTCATATTCAAAACACCTGTCTATGAAGTAAACAAAAGCTGGTTTAAATGAAACCTCTTTAACCTACATGTGTTAAATACATGCTGAAACTTTGCTGACAACCGCATTAGAAAGCAAGTGCTTTTCCTATGAATTCTGCAGTGAACCTGCAAACTCAGTCACAGAAAGAAATGGCAAAACTTGTACAGGTGGCCTTTCAGTAAATTCCCTTGTCCTCTTCATCAACCCTAAATTGTCCACACAGCATTTGATAGAATGATTATCCTTAAGGTACTGTATTATTTGATTCATCTTATTGATGACATAAAGGGAAGTTTAAGTGACTTCCCCTAGGTCACAGAAGTCATCAGTGGCAGAGCTGGAAAAAGAACACTACCTCACAGCACAGTGCTCCAATCACTAGACAACACACCTGTATTATAAAAGAAGACAAACAAAAAACTCCCCATTTTTTTTTGTTTCCTCTCCCCTCCCTTCCCTTCTCTCCTCTCTCACATGTTTCTCCTCACCTCCCCCATATTTCCCTCTGTTTCTCAAACAAAATAAGCTATCTCCACAAGAACAACAAGGAGTCCGGTGGCACCTTAAAGACTAACAGATTTATTTGGGCATAAGCTTTTGTAGGTAAAAAACCCACTTCTTCAGATGCATGGAGTGAAAATTACAGATACATGCATACATATTGGCACATGAAGAGAAGGGAGTTACCTTACAAGTGGAGAACCAATGGTGAAGGCCAATTCAGTTTTTGTGGACATAGACTAACACAGCTATCCCTTTAATACTATCTCCACAAAAACATTTTATTGTACCTGCATAACTGCGTCAATATTAGGGTTTTTGCTAGTAGAGAAATGTTGTTAAACAATCACATCCCTGACCAACACTTGATCTACTAGCAAAAGTTTCTAGCACAGACCTGGCCTAATTCTCTGATGAGTGAAACAATTGTGACATGAGAAATAACACAGCTAGCTCCTGCTTCTCCTCTTCCTCCCTCCACTCTGCCCTACCAACAGTACATTGCTGTGTGTCTGGATTGCAATATAAAAAACAAGTACAGTAGGTGACGCCATTAGACAACCATGGCTATTATACATACTCACACACATATGGATTATTTGCACTCACCTTTCACCAAAGTGTGTTTGTCTGTGGGAGATGAGCGAGCAAGTACTCGTAGTTTTGGCCAGATCTTGTCAATACGTTCTTGCTCAATCTGAAAATAATAATTCAATCATCAGCCTGTCGTAAGCAAATCTGGAGCTATGTTTTCCTGCCTAGAAATGTTTTCACCTTTTACACTCAACACCGGTAGGAAAGGAGAATCAGCCCCTATACTGGTAATCTGGAACCATCGCTCTCCAAAATGATGGCCAAATGACGGTAACAGCCAGCACTACTGGTAGGGTAGGTAGGGCCATGAGACACTGAATTCCCCACAGTGTCTTACTGAATTGCCTCGATTGCTGGCTGAAGTAGGTAGGATTCACTGTAGGGACAGAAGTGGCCTTACGGAATCACTCCATTCCAGAATGTCACTCTAAAAGTAGCAAGGTGGAGTTCTATATCTGCAGGGTCTCAAGGGCTCCCAGATCGAGTGTGCTCAGTCTACAAGTAGAAAGATGTTTCTGTTTTCTAGCCTTGCCAACTCTAGCTGGGATCTGGAAATCCAGATGAGTTCTTTATCTCACACATCATCACCAAGAGAAAAGGTTCTGCAGGCCAGATTGTGCCCTCAGTGTCCAACTAGCAAACCTTATTGTCTGACAGTTCTGCCCTCATGTTGTCTCAGTCGGTTTGCTTGGGTGTAACCACTTATGTAGTCTCATCTGAGAATGGAGCCACATTTTAAATGAGACTCGATGCGAGAAGTCAGAGCTCCAGTAAAAACAGCATTTAGAGGCTGACTCTGTATGGCTGCCAGTTGCTAGTGAGCTCTGAGAGCCCTGCTGTTGGGTTTTTTTGGGGGAGTTTTTGGTTTGTTTGTTGGGGCGGGGGAGGGTTAAAGAACTTTTCTGAATTTGTACTTTTTGAAACAGTCCGATATCATGGTTCAGAAAAGAGCTGAATTGGGTTAGCACTAATGTGACAGTGTCACTGATTAGATAACTCTCAGAGAAGTTAAATGTAACATGCTAGTTTATCAGAGGCAATTGAAATAACAAAGGAACAGTGTTGGAAGTGGAACCATCCCTCCGGTCAGGCTGCTGGGTTGGTCGTTGTCTATTGAAGTGAGGGACATCACAATAGAAAAGAAATACAGTGTGTTCCTCCATCCTTCACTATAGTTTATGAAACATAACGTCGGGAAAAGTTACTTTATATTCAATTCATGAATTACCTCTCCCTTCTCGTTTCGGATCCTCCTGTTAAACTCCTTTCCCTCTATGCAAAGAAAGTCTTCTCCTGGATGAATAATTCCACACTTTATTGCGATGGCACGAGCTGTATTGATGTTGTCCCCAGTGACCATGCGAACTGTAATTCCAGCTCGCTGGCACTTTCTTATGGCTTCTGGGACCTATAAACAGAGTACAATATACATAAGCTGCTACGGCTTTTTTAATTGCCATATTTTTTAAAGTGAGCAATTCCTAGAGATAAAAAGAGGATTTATTAAAAAACCAACAAAATCATGGCAAATATCAGGGCTATCTAAACTGCCCATCGAAGGGTTACTCTCACAACTTGCCCAAAACCCCATAAGCTACCCCTAGTTTTTACTACAAAGGAGTAGTTTGCAACTGACTTAAGCCTTAGTATGGAGGTGCAGCCTGCTGAGACTACAGGTTTCAGCATGGAATGCTCCATTTGATCCAACAAGAACACCATTCCTTCCTTCTTTTTTCCTTCTGTGTTCTCCTCAGATATGACACATTGGTAAACAGACAATTTTAATAGAAATGTATTCAGTTATAAGGATGAACTAAAGACATTGCAGTTATTTTTCTAAAATTATTTACAATAATGTATCCATTCTTCAAAGGAGTGACAATGTTATTACATATATTCTGCCCCAACAAATCTTGGCTACATTGAATTAAAATTGCAAGTACATATCAATGGTTTCAGAGATTGCTATTTTTTTTCAGACCATTTGAGTTAAAACAAAGTAGAAAACCAAGAAACTCGGAAGTAAGGCTGCAGTTTCACATGAAGTAGCCAAATCCTCCCGCTTAAGTCCTGCCCATAGAGGAGCCTGCCTCCTAGCTTCATTTTTGAATCTGAAGTATCCAAATCGAAAACAAAAAAAACCCAACATGCACCACCAAAAAGGAGTTTTATAATTTGTTTCATGCATACATGTTTGAGTCTATCACCACACTAACTTTAAGGCTGGTATGCAAAAATACGCTGCTTCTGTGTCTAATCATACTTGGCAACCAACCACCACATGAAGTGATAGGATTGACTGACTTTGATTTGAGGGCCACAAAGTTCCCCACCCACCCGTTATCTTGTGGAGGGGAATCCTGATGCTGCAAAACAGGGAGTCTCACATCTGAAAATCCCTGTGTATGGTTGGGATCAAGGCTCCTCTCCTGCATAGACTAAGTGGTGCATAGCAGTGTGGTTCTCCGTGTGTCCAGGCTTTCTCCAGTCAATCCCCTCTGCTGTGCAAAAATAAGTTTGCATTGAATATCTGGCATATATATTTTTCCTTCAGTGTTGAAGGCCCACTGTGTACTCAGAATAAACACAGGGGTATGCACAGAACTCCGTCAGCCACACATCCTCTATTTATGATGTCAAAATAGCTGGATTTTTATGCAAGGGCTTAAAAAGTGTTTAAATGTCATTAAATATACTTTTGGAACAATGGTTTCTGTGATGGTGAAATGACATACAGCTAAATGCTGGCTAGGATATGCAGGAATAGAGAAGCTGACTTGCCAATTCCTTCTGCCTATGATGACTCTGCACCAGCCTGATAGATCCTGAGGATGTCATGCTATTTCAGAAGCAAACATATTAGGGGGAGGCATCACGGGGAGAAGTGGAGCTCAACAAAGGGGACGGAGCCCACTTACTACTAAAGACCCCTACCTCTAGTCTTGGGGTATTAGGAGAGAGGAGTATAGAATTGTGCCCTACTCTCCCTCCCCCAGATTAGATTTTTGATGCAACATCTTCCTTCTGACAACTCTATTTTGAGTTTTCTGCCAGTACTATTGCTCCATGTGGACTTTGAGTTCCCATTCGGCTGCATGTCAGTCAGCTGAGGAGGTCAGCCCCTCCTGCATGCATTTAGAAGGCTCCGTGCATGTTTATGGCCTCTCCATCATCCTTAAAAATCGGGGCCTGCACCCCCTGCATCCTGAGGAGGCGGGGCTTAATGGCTCTCCCAGAGTGGAAGATACATCGAGAGCTCCTTATGCCAGTTCACACAGCATTAAATTTCTCCACAGCAAGGGGAGCTGCAAGACCATGATTTGGCCCATAAAGACTGCCAAAACAAAGTACTTTGAGATAAAACAAGATTCCCTGGAAATGAAATGAAAGCTGACTTTTTTTCATTGTACATTTCTTCATCTTAGCAGCTATTTTTATTTAATAAAGAGATGCTTCTTTTCTAAAGTCCATGACACATGTTGCAAAAGACTTTCAGTACTTAGGACACAAACATTTTAATTAGGTAACAGCAGTTTTCAGATATTAAACAGCACAAATGTTCTATTACTTTTGATCAGTCTCTTGCTTCTAGTGGAAAATAAATTGACAGGGCTTCAGGAAATGCTGAAGAAGAGCACAGAGAAGCTGCCTAAATATTAATAAATTTGCTATAAATACCCAGTTGTGATGCTCTACTACCAAAATGATATTCAGAATCAAAAACATATGCAGAAATGCAACTTCATTATTCCAGCTGTGCACAGTGTGCTCCCATATATTATTTATTATTCAATTTATTAATTAAAAGTAAGGGAAATTCTACAAAAATGTATAGGCACTAAATACATCCAAACCTTCCTGGCAATGCATTAGAGCAGAGATGGGCAAACTATGGCCCGGGGGCCACATCTGTCCCTTCAGATGTTTTAATCTGGCCCTGGAATTCCCGCCAGGGAGCAGAATCTGGGGCTTGCCCTGTTCCGTGTGTGCCATGGCTACACATGGCTCCCGGAAGCAGTGTCATGTCCCCCCTCCGGCTCCTATGTGTAAGGGCAGCCAGTGGCTCCGCACTCTGGCCCCAACCTAAGCACCGTCCCTGCAGCTCCCACTGGACCCATGACCAATGGGAGCTGCAGGGGCAGTGCCTGAGGATGGGGCAGTGCGCCGAGCTGCCTGGCTGCGCCTCTGTGTAGGAACTGGAGGGAGGACATGCCGCTGCTTCTGGGAGCTAGTTGAGGTAAGTGCCACCTGGAGCCTGCACCCCTGGCCCCCTCCCACGCCCCAATCCCCTGCCCCAGCCCTGATCCTCCTCCCACCCTATGAATCCCTTGGTCCCAGCCTGGAACACTTTCCTGCACCCCCAACCCCCCATCTCCAGCCTTACCCCAGAGCCTGCACCCCCAGCCGAAGCCCTCACCCTCCCTGCATCCCAACACCCTGCCCCAGCCCAGAGCCCCCTCCCACATCCTGAACTCCTCATTTCTGGCCCCACTCCAGAGCCCACCCCCTGAGCCGGAGCCCTCACCCCCTCCCGCACTCCAACCTCCAATTTCGTGAGCATTCATGGCCTGCCATACAATTTCCATACCCAGATGTGGCCCTCAGGCCAAAACATTTGCCCACCCTTGCATTAGAGTAATGTGCATTTCTAGCACAATAAATGATTGTTCTTTGATTGTCATTTGGGAGGTCATTAAAAAAAAAGATTCAGTATTAGGTAATTAGGTAAAAATCAATATATTGTAGAGATATAGGAAAAATATGCAACAGGATTTTTAGTTTGTTTTTTTGAATTAGTGGATATATAACATAAATTAGCACCCTTTTACAGCTAGAGAGAATGGAGATTAACAGGTTAGAGATATTCATTTAAAACACCAACACCGTAGTTTTAATTCCCTGGCCTATCATGTCCTGTACTGTCTTTGCAGGACCATTAAGTATGACCTTTAAAGATAAGACAGTTAGGATAGTGGTATCTTAAAAAAATGCTGTTTGCTGTAGACCTACTGAAAATAATGAATGTTCCCACAAAGTTTGCATAGTCTGCTGTAATGGGTAGTGGATATAGGTTGGTCTGAATAACTTATTTCTACAAGGATTATAATTATTCATTAAGTCATAACCCTGAAGTTAGTGCTGTAAAAACCAGAAGAAAACACAGCCCGGGCCTAAAGAGCTACTCTCAAAGCAAGCATGTTGTTCTTAAAGTTCACCATACAGCATCTGCCCCATTAATGTAGATGCAAGCCAGTGAAACTCAAAACAAAAACACTTCAGAGCAATCTGAGTAAGCACATCCAGATGTTTTTCCTTCAAGACTCTTAAAAGCAGAAGGAGAATTATCACAAAGTATTAGAAAAAACAATGGCTCTGAATCCCTCAACGTTATCCTTTAAGCTGGTCAAGAGGTGGAGAGTTGTCTTTTTAGGAAAATCCTGATTCGATTGTTTGAGTATATTCGGGGCTCATTACGGCAGGGACAGTTTTTCATGAGTGTGCACACACCAACTCTATACCACTCAGTGAATGATAAAAATAGTATGGACTAATATAGTTCCTTTTCCCCCAGAGGATCCCAAAGTCCTTTACAAATAAGTCACATACCCCTGTGTGGGGTAGGTGAATAATGTAGTATCACAGCAAAGAATCCTGTGGCACCTTATAGACTAACAGACATTTTGCAGCATGAGCTTTCGTGGGTGAATACCCACTTCTTCGGATGCAAGTAGTGGAAATTTCCAGGGGCAGGTATATATAAGCAAGCAAGAAGCAAGCTAGAGATAACGAGGTTAGATCAATCAGGGAGGATGAGGCCCTGTTCTAGCAGTTGAGGTGTGAAAACCAAGGGAGGAGAAACTGGTTCTGTAATTGGCAAGCCATTCACAGGAAAACTCATTTCAAGTTCATAGCCATGCTTCTTTATTCTACAGATCTTGGCTAAGCAAGATGGTTAGAAATGTCAAAATAAGCATTCACCTTGTGAATTCAAAGCCCTATCAAAGTCATTGAGGACAGTGGAGTGATGAAGCCTATGCGTGAGAGGATGTACACCAAATGATTGTAACTGATGACCCCACTATCAAGAACCATCAGATGCATTCAGGTCCTAGAGTGAAGTATTATAAAAAATGTATGGCTCTAGAAAGGGAGTGAGCCTTTGAGAAAAAGTGTATTAGGGGCCAAATCCCAAGAGGTACTGAGTACCTTCCACTGTGGTTGACATTAATGGGAGCAGAGGGCACTCAGCACTTTGCAGATAGTGATCACCCAGCACCTCACAGGATTGGCCCCAACTGTCTTACCACATCCAAATTCTGAGACTTTGCATTCAGACACAGTCTAAGCTTAAAACCCCTGAATTCACTGCCTGCTATAAAGATCATTAAAGCCATGGACTGGTTTTGAGTCCAAAGAAAGTATTAGAATC
Source organism: Mauremys mutica (assembly GCF_020497125.1). Taxonomy (NCBI): domain Eukaryota; kingdom Metazoa; phylum Chordata; order Testudines; family Geoemydidae; genus Mauremys; species Mauremys mutica. The sequence continues at coordinate 41,152,300 of NC_059078.1, forward strand.
TGCTGGGAGAGCCACTTTTATGTATATCAAGGACATGGGCCATTGAGGGCCATTTTGTTAAATATAATTTATTGTAATAAGCATTTTTGTACATTGCAGTGGTTTTGGTGAACGTGGGGGACAAAGGTTGATTGCTAATTTTAGTAAGTGAGAAGCATGTCATTCTTTCTGAAGGGAATACATATTTTCTGTATCCACGTTTAAACTCAGTTGGTCAGCCCAGATAAAACGAAGTAATTCAGAAATTAAAGTGGAAATGTAACTCATATTAAATTGTATTATACATATTATTTTCAGAAATTGTTTTAAAAATACAATTATTTGATGAATATTCAACACTAAATTTGTAATTTCGACAAGATTGTTACACATTTTATCAAATCTAACAAACTGAATCATAAAAAATTATGTTTTCAATATAGAATTTTTGTAACTTTTACAACCATAATGAAACTATTTTGGATGGTAGAAACTTTCAACCGAGGACATTTTTTAAGAATATGTAAAAGTGTGAAAGTCTAAATGATATCTTTCTCTCCTTGATATACATAAAAGTGGCTTTCCCAGCAGATTAACATACTTTCTTTGGACTCAAAACCAGTCCATGGCTCTATTCATAACAATTAACCTTCTCTCTGAGAAGGTAATCAAAGAGAAAAGTAACATGTGATATGATCATAGTCTACAAGTACCTGCACAGGGAGAGTTCATCGAATACTTCAGGGCTCTTTAATCTACCAGACAAAGGCATAACAAGATCTAATGGTTGGAAGTCGAAGCTAGAAATATTCAGACTGGAAATAAGGGGTAAATGTTTTAACTGCAAGGGTCTCTGTCACTGATCATTGGAATAGCTTAGCCAAGAATGTGGTACACTGAAGTCTTTAAATGAAGATTGGATGTCTTTCTAAAGATAATGGTCTTGTTCAACACCACATTACTGGGCTTGGAACTGGAATTACTGGGTGAAATGCTATGGCTTGTGTTATGTAGGTAGTCAGAATAGGTGATCAGAATTGTTTCTTCTAGCCCTAACAGAAACGGATTTATAGATATTTAAAGTTATTTCTGAAGAAAAAGAGTTTTAAATAGTATATTAGGACCCTCAACTATTCAAACTGGAAATATATATGTATGTGACATTTGCAAGTCCAGTTATCTCATTGACTAAAATCAACTATGCAACTATAAATCTGCCCAGACACTAACTTTAAATGCAGTTATTAATTTTTTTAAAATGTATGCATCAAGGTTTTCCTTCCTTTTTTATAATAATTAGGGCTGTCATTAATCGAGTTAACTCACATGATTAACTCAAAAAAATTAAGTGCATTTAAAAAATTAATCTCAATTAATCCCATTGTTAAACAATTGACATTTATTAAATATTTTTGGATGTTTTTTTACATTTTCAAATATATTGATTTTTATTACAACACAGAATACTAAGTGTACAGTGCTCACTTTATATTATTATTTTTATTACAAATATTTGCACTGTAAAAAATTATCAACAAAAGAAATAGTATTTTTCAATTCACCTCATACAAGTACTGTAGTGCAATCTCTACCATGAAAGTGTAACTTACACAAGTAGATTTTTTTTGTGTTATATAACTGCACTCAAAAACAAAACAATGTAAAACTTTAGCGCCTACGAGTCCACTCAGTCCTACTTCTTGTTCAGACAGTTGCTAAGACAAACAATTTTGTTTACATTTACAGGAGATACTGCTGCCTGCTTCTTATTTACAATGTCACCTGAAAGTGAGAATAGGCATTTGCATGGCACTTTTGTAGCCAGCATTGCAAGGTATGTACGTGCCAGATATGCCAAACATTCATATGTCCCTTCATCCTTTGGCCACCATTCTAGAGGACATGCTTCCATGCTGATGATGCTCATTAAAAAATAATGCATTAATTAAATTTGTGATTGAACTCCTTGGGGGAGAATAGTATGTCTCCTGTTCTGTTTTACCCACATTCTGCCATATATTTCATGTTATGGCAATCTCAGATGATGACCCAGCACATGTGGTTCGTTTTAAGAACACTTTCACTGCAGATTTGACAGAACGCAAAGAAGGTACCAATGTGAGATTTCTAAGGATAGATACAGCACTCGACCCAAGGTTTAAGAATCTGAAGTGCCTTCCAAAATCTGAGAGGGATGAGGTGTGGAGCATGCTTTCAGACATCTGAAAAGGAGCAACACTCGAATGTGGAAACTACAGAACCTGAACCACCAAAAAAGAAATTTAACCTTCTGCTGGTGGCATCTGACTCAGATGATGAAAATGAACACACGTCGGTCTGCTTTGCTTTAGATTGTTATTGAGCAGAACCTGTCATCAGCATGGATGCATGTCTTCTGGAATGGTGGTTAAAGCATGAAGGGACATATGAATCTTTAGTGCATCTAGCACGTAAATATCTTGCAATGCCAACTATAGCAGTGCCATACGAATGCCTGCTCTCACTTTCAGAGGACATTGTAAACAAGACGTGGGCAGCATTGTCTCCTGCAAACTGTAACCAAACTTGTTTGTCTGAGCGATTGGCGGAAGTAGGACTGAGTGGATTTGTAGGTTCTAAAGTTTTACATTGTTTTGTTTTTGAGTGCAGTGCTGTAACAAAAAATATACATTTGTAAGTTACATTTTAATGATAAAGAGATTGCACTACAGTACTTGTATTAGGTGAATTGAAAGATACTGTTTCTTTTGTTTTTTACAATGCAAATATTTGTAATAAAAATAAATATAATGTGAGCACTGTACACTTAGTATCCTGTGTGCTAACTGAAATTAATATATTTGAAAATGTAGAAAACATCCAAAAATATTTAAATAAATGGCATTCTATTATTGTTTAGCAGTGCGATTAATCGCGTAATAAATTTTTTTAATCGTTTGACAGCCCTAATAATAATGCAGATGCGGTTTATAATGATGGTATGTCATTCCAGGACACACAGGCTTATCTCAGAATCAAATCTCTCAAGTAGCCAATAGAATATGTATTTTGCTTCCTGTTTCACAGCACAGTCAAAATACCCAACTTCTGGACAACAGTGCACACCCCATGATGCCTTGTTACAATAAAATATGAAAAGATACAGCATAAGCTTTTCCTGCACATCCCAAAATTATCTTCTTTCTGATCTAAATGTTCATTTCAATGAGATTCTCTAAAGGCATCAAGAGTCATTTGGAACTCAAACTGGCATATGCACCCACATAGATAATACTGCCGATGTAGGAAGAAAAGCTTATTACACCACCTGATAAGCTTTCAGGATATTATAATTAAATAGGTACGCTGTAGCATATCATGTTAATAATTGAGGAATATGCAAAATGGTGAACCAAGTTTCTGGCAAATGGCATTCATTAGCTCACCATGGTTTATTTCAATATTATTAAAAGCACTCTGTCTAATTATTATTTATTAATTGTATTACTATCGTGCTTACAAGACTTAATCATGGACCAGGACGACACTGTGCTAGGTGCTGTATAAACACAGAAAAGAAAGAGGAGATTTCACATAAATTCTCCATAGCTCACTATATGATATTGTATTTCAAAAGTTAAAAGAAGACGAGGAATACACATTTTGGCCATGCTGTGTTTTATATCATATTGCTTTCTCCTACAATATAGTATGTGTAACTAAGAAGCCATTCAAGGTACAATTGGGCCCGTGAGACAAACAGAACAGCAATTTGTTGAGCAGAGCATCAGAAAAAAAAAGTATTTATAATGTTTCCTCTGTGTCCTGTTCTGTCCTGCTATCATCCTTATTTAAGGATGTGAAAATTTTCTCCAGGGTAAAATAAGTTCTGATAAATGAATTCGGCAACTGAACTCCCCCACCCCACAAGCAGATACAACAGGCAGATACTAAACAGTGAAGAGATGCCTCATGCTAAACAAAGCGAGGCTCATCTGGGTAGAGAGGAAGATAGGTTTGGTAGCTGCAAAGGGAAATCCCAAAAGATGAGCACAACTTTGATGTGCATCTGAATTTTTGGGTGCTGATCAAAACTGCACCTACAAACATTTTGAAGGTCACGTAGTTGCCTGAAATAACTATGAATGGCCTGGACTTCCTGATTGTTATGCTATGTTAGACACTGCATCCATGTTCTCTAACTCCTCCAATCCATATAGCATAACATATAACCTATATTAGAATAAATTATCATAAACACTGATGACTGCTTATTTTTAAACAACTGTCATGCTGAGCTGCTGATAATGACATTCTGTTGCGACTAAAATTATCTGGCTTTAATGAGCAATAGTGACAAGCATATCTATATAATCCCACTGATTTTCTAGTGAAAGAAATACAACAGAAAATGATAGGTTGAAGATTGTGAGTTAAAAAAAATTCAGTTTGCATTTAAAGCATTTTTTGTGTTATCAGCACAGATCATTTTAGTCAAGATATAGTGCACTAACATCATTGAGTTTGAATACATATCCATTTTCTGATATCTACTGATTAGTATGCAGGGCATTCATTTTCTACCTGCATTACTATTTATCATTGAAAATCCAATGCTATTTCCTATGCTCTAACTTTACTGTAGAAATAAGAACATCCTAGAAGTCAATGTAAACTAAGAGGATAATCCAATCTCATGCTTCAGGACATAAACCGATAACAAAAGGGGCTGGGAAGGAATTTTTCCATCACATTCAACATTGCACAATTGGTTACGTGCATTGCAAGGGTTTTCACCTTCCTGTATAGCAACAAGTATGGGGCACTTTGACATTTACATCATTACAGAGACATTTTTCCTTCCAAAAAAGTAACAACATTCACTAACATGGTAGAATTAGAAATAAGCCTAATGGTTCTAAAGGAATTCAGACAGATGCTCACTTGGCGGGTGTGACAGCTCATGTGGTCATTTGTGCTGTTCTTCTCTCTTCCATTTACCTGATAAACCAGAGGCCATAACTAGGTGAGCCAAAATGCAGAACACTAAAATAAAAGCTGGGCTATAAGCGTAATGAATCGGAGCTTTTCACGGGCCCTAAGTAAACCAACCCACCTTTAGGATATGTCAGGAATATCTGCTGTTTACGGAACGGCTCTCAGTCAGTACAAATCATGTAACAGGCAAGAAAAAAAGAATGAAGTTTATCTGCCTATGACCTATGTATCTATGACCTACAAGTTGCATTCCCACCTCCCCCTTTGAGTCTGGGCTGGAAACCTCTTTTGGTCAACCTAAAGATACGGTAGCATTGGAAAATAGCACCAATTAAGCTCATAAGCAATCTGCAACTTGCGTAGGTGGCTCCCAAGTGATTGACTGAGTTGCCAGGTTTTGTTATTCTGCAGATGTCCTGCTTGTAAATTTAAAATGACCTTAGCAGCAGTTTTGAACAACGTGACTCCCTCACTTACTGGATGTGAGAGATTGAGATGACAGTTTGAAAGCCAGAAGTAGAATATGGGGCACAAAGGAGGAAAATGATAGTCCCAGAGTGAAGAAGAGAAAATGAAGGCTTCTATTTGAAATGCCAGTTCTATTAAGTAAGTTCATGGAGGCAGAACCTAGTTTCATGTGCACTTCAAAATAATATCTAAGAAAAGATATAATGCTATTTTCTCAATTCTTATTTTTGGACAGCTGGTAGGCAGTATCTAGTTTAACTCTGTGTAGAGTAACTAGACTTAAAATACTGCTCATAGTTTCTTTTTTATTTATGTAGGTAAGAGACTACATTGTCAGACTGAGTGGGCAGTAGAAACAGACACATCTCCAACTTGTTTCCACAGAACCTAAGCTTACATTTGCAAAAAATCAAGCTTCTAGCATCTGTGAATGTACAGAAAGCTTTCTGGATATAAGCTTAAAGTAGCCTGATGCAGCAATCTCTATATGAATCTGTTGACAAACAATGGGCCAAACTGAGATATGATGCAAAAGTTGGTAAGAATTGGGTGAGAAATTGGAGAGTGAATAAAATTCATTAACCATGGCTCAGGGAGGTTCTCTCAAAATTCAGAGACAGCTCTCTACAGGTACAAGACACTGTTTTAGTTGCTTGCCTTCTTGAATATTTCTAAATGTAACATCAAGTACAAAACCTAACCCAACAATACATAAAAGATGTATGGCATAGCTTGGGGTGAAGATACAGAAGTGTGTGAGAATTAACCAGTATGGGTAAATAAGAGAATTTTCGAGTGGGTGAACCTATATATAGGAGTATACAACACTCAGAACCAGGTCCCTGCCTAGTAGCTCTCAGGCAAGAGAGAAAGACAAAGCTGATCAATAGCTAGATTTTATTGCTGCTGAATTCATCCAAACAATTTCTATTTATTATTGAGGGTAATGCAACCACAAGTAGACTTTTTACATCAGCTGTGGGCTTTTTTAAAAATAAACCTGATAGAGATGTATATATTTATAATAGGCACAGCTCTCAAATCCTCCAAGAAAGGTGCCAATGGGACACCTTCAGCACTGCAGAGGTTGAACGCCACTGTTGCATATGAATAAACTGTAGCACTCCATAAGGTTAGGTCTGTGAAAATAGTAGAGGCTATTTTTCCACCTGTGCTAACTCCCAGGAGCATCTTAGGCAGGGCCGGCTCCAGGCACCAGCAAAGGAAGCAGGTGGTTGGGGTGGCCAATGGAAAGGGGCGGCACATCCGGGTCTTCGGCAGCAAGTCGGCAGCGAGTCCCTCAGTCCCTCTCAGAGCAAAAGACCCGCCGCCGAATTGCTGCTGAAGAATGAAGCAGCACGGCAGAGCTGCCGCCAAAGTGCCGCCGACCGTGGCTTTATCTCTTTTTTTTTTTCCCCGCTTCGCTGCTTGGGGCAGCAAAAAAGCTGGAGCCAGCTCTGATCTTAGGAAAAGAGGAAATGAGGCTTTCCCTCTAAAATGTCATTTAATTTTAAAATGAATACCTAAACAAGTTGCCAGAGTTATGACTTTTCATTATTTTTATCACAGCTCCACGACTTGCCATTTCTTGCAGGATAAATCATGACTTTCACCAATATTAAGCTAATTAAAAGGTACATTTACAGTAATATTCTTCACTCTTCTGTCTTTTCCTCCCACAGGATGGTCCTCTAAAATGCTTTAAGGTGCAGTGACAAGGTGGGTGAGGTAATATCTTTTATTGGACCAACTTCTGTTGGTGAGACAGACAAGCTTTCAAGCTTACATAGAGCTCTTCTTGACAGGCTGTGACATTTCTACATGATACTGTCAGTTTTGTTCTGCTAAATTAATGGAGTCCCTGCTAGAAACAACAAATATGGGAATTTGGGGCTGTAATGGCAAATTCTGTCACCTAATTACCCTTTAGCTAAAAGTCAGCTATTTCCTTCCTAAGGAGCTACATGTTTTTTGCAGTTTTGTTTTCCTGAAATACTCTCTGTTCCAAGACATTTTGGCAACTTGTTTTACAACGAGTTATGGACTTCTGAGAGTTTTTAGTAATTTGAATAAAATTTTTAAATGACTCATTACTCCATTGTTAGTACCATATTAACATTAAAAATGGATTGGAAAAAATAGCAAATGCTTTTTTGGCAAATGCTTGGTGAAATTTTGAAAGGACGTAAATTTTACTGAATGCTTTGAAATGAACATATGGAAAATGTTACAACACATTTCAACATTTAATTGTGAGGAATTCAGTTAATTAGTTAAATAATTGTTTGGAAATAAAATGTTTTTCTGACTTCATTTTCTTTGATCTGTTAAATAGACATCAGAGTTGATTTCCTTATTGTTAGCATCACTATTCATTTTTTACTTAGGCTCATGATTCCCCATGAGATAGGAGAGCAGAAACAGTCTTCTCACAAAAACACACTAAAACAGTCAGATAAAATGAGAGTTTTCAGATCATTTAAAAAATAACTGTCAAATCACATTGCAACCCATTCCTTGGGTCCATCATACAATAATAGAATCCTAAAAATGGTTAAACTAACTTAAAATGCTATTTTCTTAACAATATGTTAATAAGACACGTACTATTTTTATATACTTGCAGATTTATTGGACTTATAATTCACTATAATATAAAATAATAGTAAAATATGATAGATGTGAAGAGGGTAAATGATCTGCTAGTTTGTTTATCAAAAGAGGTTTGCTCAACTCTACTCTGCAATATTTCATAGAAAATGACGGACTCATCTACTAAATTATTTTAGATTTTATAGCATTTTATAGAAATGTTATTTTTAATGGACAGGAAATGTTTAATGTCATGATATAGAAGCAATTTAACTATGTGCATGACATGGCTTGAAAGATTCACTTACACACATATTTGGAGTAGAGGAAAATTTTTCACCATCTGATGCAAGCATATCAGGATAACTGCATTGCATGAACGATAACAGAACTGTTATAGAAATTATATAAAATAGACTATGACAATATAAAGTTTCATGACGAACATTGCTTTTGCGTTTGTCTTGAAAATTATAATATGATAGAATTCAAATTAGAAAGAACTATCAGAATATTGTAATGTGCTATGACAAGTTAAAATTATCTATTCCCTGCCCTTGAAAAGAGCTTGTGTTAGAACCCACTGAGCTAGAACCTGGAACAAAGGGAGTTCTTGGCCACCAATGCCTCCGCATCACCACAGGACACACAGGCTAGGACAGTGGTCCCCAACCTTTTCGTCTGGTGGCGGTTGAGCATCCGCTGAAATGCTGCCGAAATTTGGCAGCATTTCAGCAGCAACGCCTCCGGATGATGTCGCTTGTTGGTGGATGCTCTATCGCTGGCCAGGACGCGGGCGCCATGGCGCCCGCAGGCACTGGGTTAGGGACCCCTGGGCTAGGAGGATCAAGGAGGCTAGGAAGATCATGTGAGGCTGCGCTCAGCAGGTAATACTGCACAGCAGGACCTAAGTGGGAGTCCCTCACAGCCCCCTGATTGGCTGATGCCAGTCAGTGGCATAGCCAGGTGGAGAGAACAGGGGGAGCAATAAAAAAAAAGGGTGCCACCCGCTGCAGCGCTTTTACTCACCCGGCGGTGCTCCAGGCACTGAAGGTCCCGCTGCCGAAGACCCGGAGCGAGTGAAGGTCCCACCGTGGAAGTGCCACTGAAGACCCAGAACGCCACCAGGTGAGTAAAATAAAAGCGCTGCAGAGGGTGGTGCCTTTTTTTTTAATCGCTCCCCCGGGTGAGTACAAAGGTGCCAGGAAATTGATAAGGCACCACTTGCTCAGTGGGGGAGTGGCCACTCCCCCCCCAGTTATGCTACTGATGCCAGTACATAAACCAGGAAATCAGGAAGGGGAGCTGTCTGAGGAACACCATCGACTGCCTACCCATCTTTGCTCCTGACCCTGCTTGCAACAGACTATGGCTTCCAACCCCGGTTTGTCCTCAACTTTGCTATTTGATTGCTGTCTATAACCTAGTACACCACCCTGATCTCCTGGTAACCTGACCCTTCTTGCCTTCTGATACCTGTTGTGACGCTGCCCCCATAATGCTTTATAGAAATATGCTTATGAGTGTAAATATGACATAACTAGAATATGTTTTATGCTAGATATGCCATGTAACATATCTCTGCAAAGGTTATGATCTACTAAATATATTCATCCTATTTGTATGCATCTATCATTTTTATATCTGAAGTTATGAGCTTTGGCTCTATGCTTGTATTTAAAGAGTTTGCCGTAGGGAGCACATAAATCAGATTTGGTCAACATAGTATGAAGGGGTGAGTCAAGTAATTGGGAGTACTTAACTAGCAATGGACTTTGGGAGATGCCAATCCACATCTGAGCTTTCCTGGGAATGTTCAAACTAACATGTAAACAATGACGTCGGCCTGCAAAAAACTGAATCATTCATAGATATGTGACTTGCCCAGGTGACTGCAAACTCCATCTAGTTGAGGGGATTTTACACAGGAGAACAAAGGGGTTTCTACCCACAAGAGAGAGACTGGAAGGCCCTGGAAACTCCTCCATTTTGTCTTCAGCTGGCTCAGAAGATAGCTCTCCACCCCAAAGTGATGCCTGAAAGAAACTGGAACAAAGGACAGTAACTATGGGGGTGTGAGTGATTGCTGGACCCAGACTAGGAAGGAGTCTAGTCTGTGAAAGAAGCTTTTTGGAACATCTCTGAGGGTGAGACTTACCTGCATTTAGTTTTCTACTGTATTAGGCTTAGACTTGTGTGTTTTTGTTTTATTTTGCTTGGTAATTTATTTTGTTCTGTCTGTTATTACTTGGAGCCTACTTAAATCCTACTTTTTATATTTAATAAAATCACTTTTTACTTATTAAGTAACCCCGACCAAGTAATTAATATCTGGGGGAGCAAACAGCTGTGCATATCTCTCTATCAGTGTTATAGAGGGTAAAAAATGTATGAGTTTACCCTGTATAAGCTATATACAGAGTAAAACAGAGTTATTTGGGGTTTAGACCCCATTGGGAACTGGATATCTGGGTGCTGGAGACTGGAGCACTTCTTAAGCTGTTTTCAGTTAAGCCTGCAGCTTTTGGGGGACGTGGTTCAGAGCTGGGTCTATGTTTGCAGCAGGCTAGCATGTCTGGCTCAACAAGACAGGGCACTGAAGTCCAAAGCTGCCAGGGAAAACGGGCTTAGAGGTAGTCTCAGCACATCAGGTGACAGTCCCAAGGGGGTCTCTGTGACCCAACCCATCACATCTGACTCTCTGTTTGCCTTCTGGCCTGTCTTGGACTCTGACCTACCAGTAGCATGACTCCAGTGCTTAATTTGTCCCAGGGCTTGGCAGTTCAGAGCCCCAGCACCTCTGGGCTTGCCACATCAGTTATGAAAATAAAAAAAAATGTTTGAGCCCCAGCACCTAATTGCTAAATCCCTGGTACCTCTTTCATTACAAATTAAGCCTGCCCTTGGCCTGCCTTGCCTCCTGATGCCTGATTCTTGGTTCACCCTCTGGCCCACCTCAGGCTCTGACCTACCAGTAACCTGACTCGGCTTGACTCCCGACTCCCGTTTCAACCAATAGGTCTGACCGCACTCATCCTGGTCATGACAGCTTGGCCTCGACTGATCAGAATCAAAGCATGTCAAATCATTAGCTCACATTAAATTAACCTGAACGAATGGCAAATAGTGACATAAAGCAACAGTGATTATCACAAACCATCCCAACAGACCACCAGAACATGGTGCTTATGTCACTGTATATAAAGTTCTTTGGGTATCTGTCCACGTGGATCCCACTCTCCTGACTCAATGGGTGCACTATACTAAACTGCCACCAACCTGCAGCAGCATCGTCTGCCGTGGCACCACAATCCTAGCTCTGACCTGGTGAGGAGGGGAGACCCAGTGGGGCAAAGAAGTGCCTTGGAGAGTGAGCCCAGCCCACACACGCCCTGCAGCAGCAGCTCCTGTCCCACAGGGATGGACCCAGCTCTTTGCTCGAGGTGTGGCAGCCTGGTGTACGGGGTCACAGATCCTCTCAGGTTTGGCCTCTCCTTGATGCCTCATGCTGCACTCTTATGGGTTTCAATCACTGGCCCTCATTCACATTCTGACACTGTAGTATCAGTCACCCTATGTCTATAAGTAAATCTCCACCACCAGGGAACCTCAAAGAGCGATTCAGTCATCCCAAAGGGAAGATGTGTGGGCACAGGACCAAGAAATACAAAGCAAGGGGGTGATAATTTGATCAGCAGGGAGATCCTTTGACTCCCTTGGAATTTTCTTCATCTTCATCAGATGAAGCTGTCACTTCATCAGTGCCATTTATGATAGGTGATTTTAAAACTTCAAAGATCCTTAAAAGGATGGCTGACACACTAGAAATAATCCAAGAAAAAAATCATACAAACTGTTGGATATCTTATACCCAGTTATGTTAGCAATGCCTATTAATGTGGGGTTTCTAGACACAATCAAAAATCTTTGGCAGACCCCCACCTTCCATCTCTGCTACATAGAAGCAAGTGGACTGTCAATAACAAGTTCCTCAAAAAAGGTTTTGAGTATTTCTATATTCACCCAGTTCCAGGATTATTGGTTAATTTATGGCTACAAATGAAAAAATCAAGACATCCTGCTCCACCAAAGTCCATCACAAAAGATAAGGAATCAAAAAAGTTTGCTCTTTTTGGAAGGAAGATATACTCCTTGACTAGTTTAAAGGTCAGAATCTCCAACTATCCAGGCTTCTCTAGGCAAGTATGAATACCTTTAATGGGATTAAGTTTCCCAGTTCTTTAAGTCTTCTCTGTATGCTTTAATTGCTAAAATGACTTTACAAGCAGCACTGGATGGTGCTGACACAATCACAAGATCAATGGCTACTTGTGTCACAATGAAGAGAACCCCGGGGGTTGGTTGTGCCTGGTATCCCCAAAAAAGTCCAGATGGTGATGGAGAAATTATCTTTTGAAAGACATGATTTATTTAGCTCAAGTAAATATGTCTATGCATCCAGCTCAAAAGAAGTATTTATATTTTGTGGTAACAGATATATGTTAACAATTCAAAGTCCTCCTTTTTAGTCCCTCCACTGCCCCAAAGAACATAAGAACATACGAATGGCCAAACTGGGTCAGACCAAAGGTCCATCCAGCCCAGTATCCTGTCTACCAACAATGGCCAATGCCAGGTACCCCAGAGAGTGAACCTAACAGGTAATGATCAAGTGATCTTTCAGCTGCCATCCATCTCCACCCTCCAACAAACAGAGGCTAGGGACACCATTCCTTACCCATCCTGGCTAATAGCCATTAATAGACTTAACCTCAATGAATTTATCTAGTTCTCTTTTAAACCCTGTTATAGTCTTAGCCTTCACAACCTCCTTAGGCAAGGAGTTCCACAGGTTGACTGTGCAGTATGTGAAGAAGAACTTCCTTTTATTTGTTTTAAACCTGCTGCCCATTAATTTCATTTGGTGGCCCCTAGTTCTTATATTATTCACTTTCTCCCCACCACTCATTATTTTATATACCTCTATCATATCCCCCTTTAGTCTCCTCTTTTCCAAGCTGAAAAGTCCTACCCTCTTTAATCTCTCCTCATATGGGACCCTTTCCTAACCCCTAATCATTTTAGTTGCCCTTTTCTGAACGTTTTCTAATGCCAGTATATCTTTTTTGAGATGAGGAGACCACATCTCTATGCAGTATTCAAGATGTGGGCGTACCATGGATTTATATAAGGGCAATAAGATATTCTCCATCTTATTCTCTATCCCTTTTTTCTCCCTTTTTTTTAGCTGCCCATTTAAGGAGACAGTGTGTTCATGTTTACCCTTATCTCGACATTTGTTCAGTTTTGGGAAAATCATCTTACCTAAGTCTGTCTCATGTTACTGGGACCCATGGCATCATGTATTTTCAGAATACCATATGCCAAACTTTACCTCAGACCCTTTCAGACGTGGCTATATTTGCAGGTAACAGATCCTGAACAAGTCCTATCACCTCTTCACTGGTGGAATGATGCACAAAATGCTTGTCACAGCATACCTTTCATTTCCCCATCCTTTAGCAAGACACAGATAATAGATGTCTCTAGGAAGCACATCTGGATCATTTTCAGACTCTCAGACTGTGTCCCCCTTCATACTCCCATTTAAAGATAAATGTTTTGGAACTTGGAGCGATAAGTCTGATGTGCAAATTGTTCCTACCTCTCTTATAAGGAAAAAACATTCAGGTCATAACAGACATACCACAGCAATGTAAGCAATGTATTTAATAAACAGGAAAGAAGAGGCAACATCAACTCCTTTTTCTCAAGACTTATTTCTTCTTGGGAGTGATAAAATCAGAATTCTGAAAAGTCAAAAATCTTGAAATGTTCATAAACTGAAAAATCCGTAAAAATATTTGTATTCGGTCAATTCAAAACATTACATTTCAATAATTTTGAATTTTTTTTATTTTAAACCTCTCTATTTTTATTATATGTTAACTTAAATTTCAAACTGAAAAGTCATTTTGAACGAAAAAATTGAACTGTTCAATGTCAATTTCAAAACTTTTTTTCAAAAAAAATTTCAACAGGAAATTCATTGAAACAGAACCATTCCCACTAAAAGTTCTGGTTTTGATAAATTGGCATTTTCTGACCCCAAAAAACCCAAACATTTAATAAAAAAAATGCAACCAGCCTTATTCACAATCTGCCCTCCTTCCCTACTGCAACAGAATATTTTTATTCAATATTCTGAGTGGCAGCTGGGACCATTTTTATGGGACCACTGTTATGCCTTCGAGGCTCTGCTGAGCATATGCGTCAATGGACACTGCTGATTAAAAGATTCCAACCCTGTGTGCATGGGGCACATGCACACCAAGAGTGGGATCCACCTGGACAGAACAACTTGAGGAGCCACCAATACTGTAAGGTAACCATTCTTTTGCAATTCAGTTGTAAACAGAATTGCCCAGAGTTTCCCATTCTAAAGAAAAAAACCCAATTAAAATCCATTTGTAATATGCACATTAAGGGCACTTTGCTAATGAGTAACACTCATGCACAGAATCACTGTAATATTTAAAAATTCATTTATGAAAATATACATTGTTGTCTCCTATTTATAATTTAAGTGTAATCACCCCAGAGCCTATCACAAAGGCTATATTATTTTATTGGATTTATAGAAATGGGCCAAAACAAAACCTTTAAAACCAAAATCCTATGAAATTTTGGGGACCAGTGGAGAATCGCAATCCAAGAGCTCAGTACATTCTCTGAAAAACAAAATGGTTTTGGTGAAGACAAATGGCCAAAAAAATAATTATCTGTTGAATAGGCTATTTTATTAACATTCAAGAAAATCTTTTTAGCCATTGAATTCAGAAGATCAAGCAGTACATAGACTACTTTACACTACTTTTAGTCCTATATTTTTATTGCATAAAGGGAATTAACCTCCACCCTCTGTTAAATAAAAAGTGGTCATAGTAATTTCCTGGAGCAGGCACAGAAAGATTTTCAAGAAACATCATCCGGGGGAGCACAATTCTCTTAGCAAAAGGGTACAGGGGAGATATTTTAGGAAATGTAAATAATTTTTAAGTTGGTGAAATGAGCTCTGCATTACAGTGCCAACTAAATATACCACTAAACAATGAAATTATGGTTTCCAAAGTCAGCAGTAATAAGGATAATGAGCAATATTTTTTTTAAAAGTAAAGTTTTAGCTTGTTATAGATACTGAGCCACAGTAATTAAAATCAGAAACAACTCCAATTCATTATAAAATGAATAAGCAATTTGGTGACCGACACTATAAGTCTAATGCTGACTGCACTGCATTTCATCTAAAAGCTGCCAAACCTATAATGGAATGGAAAAAATATGTAATATATCCCTTTGAAAATTACCTGCTGTTTCTTTACGGGCTATTTTCAGTAATCAGGTCCTGCATCGTCATCATAACGAGTGTACCCATTCGTAACTTATAATAAACAAGTACCCCAAGGGAACATCAATAAACAATGCATCAAAGCCAGAGTTGTTTGATATTACTTCAGTGCTTGCAGAAATACGAAAAGAAAGCAACACACAAACACTGAATTCACATTTAGTTCACACAGTTGGACAGGGAACTGCCTTTGTTTTTGTCTAGCTCTGAGCAAGAAAGATAAGCTAACAAAATATTAGCTAGACATAGGTAAACTGCAGTCTCTTTGCAACATCCAAACCCCTTAATATGAGAGGGCACAGAAAACAATGGACAGAATAAGTTCCAGGTTGGTTACAAAGTATTAAAAAGAAAGCAATTTTATCACCTTTGGCCATAAAGGTGTCTGATGAAATTACCATGAAGTCAGCATGCCTACAAAAGAGGGACAAAACACCTTGAAAGAATATTTAAATAAAATGGAAAATATTTACGCTATGTGGAAGAAGGGATGAGGCAAATGAATTTGAGGACTGGCAAAGCTCCCCCTTTATTTACATCAGAGATCTTTCAGTGAGTCATTCGAAAATAGCACCAGATAGTTAGCAGGTATAAACTGGCATAGCTCCGTTGACTTAAATAGAATTATGCCAATTCATGCCAGTTGAGGATCCAACCTATATATTTTGATTTTATAAATGATTCATATTGGAAGTAACACCTATAGGACAGTGTCTGACATAGAATTTATGGTTATTAACTCCAGGAGAGGCAGCTTATTTTGCCAAAGTTATTTTTAGAAGAAAAAGGAAGATCTGTGTTTCAGTGTAACAAAGATTTCTCTTAAGAAATTTAGTCACTTTGGATTCCATTCTGCCAGGACTACTAGGGAAGATGAGGACTACACACCCACAGGCAGATGTGCTGCCAGAATCTTTTTTGGGGTGTGGTAATGGGATTTACAAACCCCAGGCTGAGCACAGGCCGAAGGGAGAGGAAGGCTGATCACACCTCTGAGCAGCTGCCAGGAGTGCCAATCATGGAGACACGCACCCACAGCTGTGACCAATAAAGAAAACAAGCCCAGCTATAAAGGAGGGAGACAAGACAGGAAAGAGGAGGCAGCAAGGCCTGGGATAGCAGAAGGACAACAGCCCCATGCCAAGCTACCTTTGAAAACAAGGAGATCGTAAGCCCTGAGGTTTAGGGGCTGATAGACTCAATATAAGTTAAGAGTTTACAAACTGGTCTAGTTGCAGACAAACTGAAGCAGGTAGTGAGGGGAAAGCTGGGACTCCTAGAGAGACTGCAATTTTTACAATTTTTTTACATTTGTAAAAATAACAGAATATACAGAATTATAACAAAAGAAGTGAAATCATGCATATTCTTCATGGAAAGAAACCTGTGCTTAAAGCCACTAAGAAACATCTATATAATGTAAAAACAAACTTTTCAGTTGAATTGAAGCACAGAGGATACTGCATATACAAGAAGCAAGGTGAATCAATGCACCTACAAATGCAAGTTCTAATCCCAATGCGACAACTATATCAGGATTTAACATTTCAGCTAAGCAGAAGCTGATCTTCCAGAACACAGAATCCCATTATCTGAAGTAGGGCATATGAATAATTTTCATTATTTGCACTCCATAAATAAGGTGTTTGTTTTTTTGTTATTTTCCCCCCTCAGAGATTCATAAGCTTTTAAAGTGATTAGAACCCAAGATTATAAATAGAATACACATGTTAGTAGCCATGGTATAGAGGTTTTAAATGTCTGACTTTCAGGATTCCTGCATTAACTATAAGTGAGTCATGGAGGTCATCCCAAATGAAACCCAATAAAACCCATTAAACTGTCACAAAAGGCCATTTTGACTCCTTGCTTCTACCTAATCCACATTTTATGACACAACAGGAAGGTTTTGTTTTAGTTTTAAAATCAAAGTTGTTTTAAGTTGGAATCTCAGGTGTGGTTTGGGGACAGAAGGATTAGTGGCCAGAGTTCAGGTGGTGATAGATAAAATAAATGTTCTTTATCACGACTGAGTAGTTTATCACATGACTGCAGAAATAGGGAATTATCACACAGGTGGGTTTTTCTACAGCTTTACTATAGTCAGAAATAAAAAATACTGGCTTTATACAGCATTCAGGGAAACATAAGACTCACACATAGTCCTTCAGAGCAGCCTAATGTGTACAGTTGATGTTATATTAAAAAAACCACAACACAGTATTTCCTAACATGTACAACGTTGCGGCCAACCTGATATCCAGGCAAGGAGGATTCAAACAGAATGATTATGAAACCTACTAAAAATATCTATCGTGCAAATGAAATGGGATGTAAGGGCAGGAAGGAGAGACATTGCCACCAGACTGCCACAGCCTTCATACAAAATCCCACTCTCTTTGTAAAGGATGCTCAAGTCCCAAAGTGAATTATAGTTATTAGTTCTATACCACAAAAGTAGTGTGATCTAATGGACTGAGCATGTGACTTGGAGCTAGGAATTCCTTATTTCTACTCCTACCATTTCTAATTTACCTTGGCTTTATCCTCTGTGTTATACTGTTTCCTCAACTGTAAAAAGGGAATAATCCTCCCTGCATTTGTTTTAATGATTAATAATCAAGCACTATATAGACATATCAGATACAAACCAATGATCCCCTAACCTATCCCCTACATTGTAATCATAAAGGGAGTGAACACTATTCTCATTATCATGACATCAGAGTGCCTCTATTTCTTACGGTGTTCTATTATTTTTATATAAAAAATTATTTTCTTTTTAAGCTTTCAAATAAAGGCTAAAATCAGCCAAAGACAAAGTATGATTCTGCAGACATTTCACACATGCAACACTAATATTGATTTCAACAGAAGTGAAGATTCTAACCAACTTTTTACATATGGTGGCAGAATGACATCTGTGAATTTTAGGTTTGGATTTTTAACCCTTCAGTTGCTAACCTCTCCCTGGCAAAGACACTTGACAAATGTTGTCTTCATCCAAACATAATATTAAAAAACCCTTGCCATCTGGCAACCCAGCATTTGCAACTGTAGTACAGTCACTGATGTGCCAAAGTAACAAAGGCACATCAGTGTTATTATTGTTACAGAAAACAGAACTTCCTCCAGAGTAGATTTATTTTATGTTGAAAGCAAATATCAATTCATACTTATGCCTGCAACTTATTTTCTCAAAGGGAACCCATCTCTGTTCCTTGTACAATTTCAATATTGGACCCTCACACATTAGCTAACACAAAGTTTCTCCCTTATTTTCTAGGTGACAGTTCACAAGGGGAACTTTTCTGATCTGACTTCCTCTAAAGTATCCACTGAGACAAAATTAAAATCTTGCCACCTTTTTCTCGCAATAGTTCATATAACCCTATTTTTGCTATAATTAAATAATGCCAACTGAACAATCAAGGCCTTTTCTCAGTTATAGGGTTTGCACCTAAGTTTTTGTGTCATCCAATTTGACAGTGCTAATTAGAAAATTAAACAAAAATAAACAACTTCAATACAGTTCTTTTAATTGACACTTAAGTATCAGATAGTAGGCACTTTAACTTGTAAGTGTGACATACCTCAGGCCTTACTGGATCTTCAATACCAACTACACAAATGCAGGTCAGGTCAGTTAAAATGTCATTTTCACTGTCCCAGTCTGGTTCTGGGTTGCTGCTGAAGTCCCGGTATGCAATGCAAATAGTTCTCAGTCCATCACAGGCCATGGGTTCAATCACTTTCTTCACCATCTCATCCCGGTCACGGGGTCTGAAGACACGAATCTCACCTGTTGCATTAATGATTCTAGAACACCTGTAAGAAAAGGACGTGAATTGCATTTGTTTGGTTACTGGTTTCCATTATACCTGATCATTTCATCCAATACCACACTTTTTTTTTTGTTTAGTTTTAATTTCTAGTGCACTCCACAAACAAAATCAACAGATTCATTATTCTAATGCTGGGTAAGAGAATGTACCTATGATTTTAACAATTGTTGGGCAGATATCTGACATTTCAGTTAGACTATATAATTTCCATTAGGTCCATAATTAGTGAAGAAGTTACAAACAAATTGAAAAAAAATCTCGCTAATCCAAATGTGTGGTATGTGTTCATGTTAGCTAACAAGAGGACATTTGGATTTATATCCCTACATGATAAAAACACATTTCAAAAGTGCATCTGTTTACAATCTAATGGGGAGGGCGGAGACGAGAGAGCAGAGAAATGCCAACTGCAGTATTCCTTGGCAGCTAATAGAAGACAGGAAAGATGACCATCGACATTGTCCATCCAGACAATTGTGCAAACCTGATTACTTTAAAAAAGGATAAAAGAATAATCACATTAAAATGTATGTAATATGCCTGCAATAAGGTTAGTACCTATTACTTGGAACTATTATTTAGTTTCCAACTTCAAACCAAGACAAGAAGGGCTTGATCCTATTCTCACTGAAGTCCATGGCAAAATCTCCATATGTTTTAGTGCTGTGGGATCACTCCAAGTCACAATAAATAAGGCAAAGAGACACAGTACACTTACTTCTTCAGAACAATTTCAGAAGCACCTTTGCTGTACATTCGGAAACTGCCATCTGGCATTTTAACGACAGTGCTCATTGACTTTCTCACGGAGTTAAACGTGTATACTTTGTAGAGTTTCTCCTCAGGGATTAGATTCCGAACAGGCTGGTAATCCTGCTTCAGTTGCAAGACAAATCCCAACAGGCCACATTCTGTCTTGTTGCCAACCTGACGAGGCAGGCCACCTTCCTTTTCTGGTGGCTGAAGGGAAGAAGGCATCAGATTTCAGCCCCTCGCTTTGTCACCTTTGACAGTATACTGTACTTTTCAAGCCCAATAAATAATGAGGCCCGAGGCTACTAGTTAAGATCTAAAACCTTTACAGTAAAGTCATAGCTCATCCAATTTTAAAGAGCCAGTGGAAATTTTATAGAATTATAACAGACTGAAAATAATCTATTTGATAATGGAGCAACTTTTTCTTTTTAAATAACCAGTGTAATTCTCTTCCACCTTTTTACCCTCTGGCCATTCAAGATTTTATGATGGTTATGGTATGTGTTATTAAAAATAAATGCATTTTCCTCAGACTCAATATATGTTCACAAACAGAACAACCCTTTTTTTCCTTTGTATTGCTCTGAATCATGTTGCTTTGCAGTTTTTCACGGTGTGGTGGATGTTTTAAGGTAACATTCATTCACTAAAATTTTGAACCTCATTTGTTTTTAAAATAAATCTACATCTAATCAGAAGAATAAATAACCAATGGTATTTCCAGTGATCCATGAACATAATGTCTGTATCAATAGTTAAGTACTTCTAAATATCTATGAGTTACTACAGTATTTCAGTCTGCTACTTCAGACTGTAAATGCTTTATATGGAAAAAAGGGGGTTAAGTTATGACAATTATACTAACCCAGCAACTCTAGCCATTCTTAATGGTACTACCCTTAGAAAAAAAATATTAGAAAATATTAATCCTCCCTTGCTAATGTAAAAAAAAAAGTACAAAATAAAAGAAAACATTAGAAACAATATGGAGTATCAGCTGTAATAAAGCTAAAAAAACCCAATAGTTCTGTCATTAATAATGCTCCAAAAGACTTTAGTGGTCAAGTTTATTAGCTGAAGACTACTGAGGTCTTCAATCATCTTGCACTCAGCAAAGCTATCAAGTCAAATTCAGCTTTCGCATAAGCAGACAAAACTCCAATGAAATCACTGAAGTTGGTGCATTCAATCCATAGGGACTAGAAGTGGGGAAAATCCTTTCACAATTTTGATTTGCAATGTTTTGCTATATTTGAAATAAACTTACACTTAGGCCCTGATTCAGCAAATAATTTAAGTCATTGTCTTCAATGGGATTTAATGGTTTGCTTAAAATGGGATTTAATGCTTTGCTGAATCAAAATTCTGCATAAGTGCTTTGCTACATTCAGAAATATGTCCAAACTTAACTTTTTTTATCGATTTCTGATACCACTGTTGTTTGGAAACAGCTGTATGGTGAAGAGCATCATGGTGAATGATGAAATTGAAATCTCAGATCAACCACCCCACTTTAGATTTGAAATCCTGTATCCATTAATGATACAAGTGGAATCACTTGGAATAGCCATTATTTATTTAATGTAATTATCCCAGAGAATCACCTAACACAGTAATGATTGATTTGCAAGACAAGGACAAATAGATAAAGTTAGACTAGACTAGGACTAAAGCAGACTAATAGATAAGTGACCTTTACAGAAAAGCTTTCTCCAAGAGTATTTATTTATGTGCATTAGGAAGAAATGCATTTATGGCCAAGTAAAAAAATGTTAGGCTAAAAATCTCTGTCCCAAAGATATTTCTTTTTTTCAAAAATAAACATCAAATTTCTAACTGAGCAAAACAGCATTCCTTCTGTTAACTGCAAGCCTCATAATTCACTTAATCTTACTGTTTCCTTTACCTTATTCAGTATCAACATAAAATGATAACACATTGTCAAGCACAATATCAGAGTCCCACAATTTGTCCTTTTGTAAAATCATTATAATGTTGTTGAAAATCCCCTGTAGATTCTAAAAATCACTTTTAAAAATCTGCAAGTAAGAAAACTCAACAGTTAATGCTTATGCACGATCCTGCAAATATTTTTGCTCATATTATGCATATAGAAAGATCTAGGCCTACGAGTTAATCAACAACACATCCTCAGCTGCGCTGACACTATTGTTAATGCAAATAATATGAACCAGAGTTAGAAGGGCAGGTAGGAATACATTAGCTGGAAAACACCGCAACTGGTCAAACAAGAAATATTATTTTTGAGCATCCAAGAGGATTTTACAATGGAGAGGGAAAAAAGCAAAGCATAAACAAAATTGCTTCATTTTTTAAAATACAGAGTTTTAATAAATAAAAGTTGGTAGATTTAACATTCTGGCCATACAGTGCTTGGAAAGAGATAGAGACCACTGGTATCTCAAACCAGCATGGTAATCAGCTTTATTCTCCATCAAAGAGACATCAAGGCAGACTGATTCTTACTCTGTTGCCACG
This sequence comes from Mauremys mutica, assembly GCF_020497125.1. Classification (NCBI taxonomy): domain Eukaryota; kingdom Metazoa; phylum Chordata; order Testudines; family Geoemydidae; genus Mauremys; species Mauremys mutica. The sequence goes on from NC_059078.1 coordinate 41,174,824, forward strand.
GTCATTCCTCGTTTGTGGCTTGATCTTGCTCCTGCACTGAAGCCAGTGGGAGTCTCAACACTGACATCAATGTGAGCCGCATAGGGCCCTTGGTGACCAAACATTAGAAACCGGTGATTACATACACAGTGGTTGTTTTTCAACCATGTGCATGTTTTTGGTGCCATGACCAGCTAGCAAATGGATACTGAGAAAACAAACATCTATTTGCATTTTATAACATCTATAAATGAGTGTAGTGTCTATATTAAGTTTTGATCCATTCATCACCCCCTCCTCCCAATTCTCACTCCCCTTTAAAGTACATTTCTTAACTAAAATCAAACCGGATCCCAGCTAACAGCTTGTTTTGAATGTAAATAGGTAAACAAGAAAAATATTACTGGTAGCATGAAAATGACCACTCCTTAAGCGGAGGGGCCATGGTTTGAGTTTTTGGGGGAAGGGGTATACTTCTTTAAGAGCAGAGAGGCATGAACACTGACTCATCCCCCAGGTGACTGGAAGAGAGGGGAGAGGATACAGGTGTGAGTCAAGCAGGAGAAGCCCTCTTTCACTTGGACCAAGGGGAGCTGCACCCACCCTTGAAAGAGGTGAAATACTAGGTTTGGTCAGGATCTGCTGTGGGCACTGTGCTAGCCACTCCTTTCTCTGGCAGCTGGGAAAGAATTTATCTCTCACTGCCAGATTGGCCAAAGGAGGTGGGGGAGGGAGGGAAGGGGGATTCGCCTTCCCCACACCAAGTTCGGTGGAGCCTTAGATAAAGCGAGCATGGTATGAGAGTTAGACCATGATGTCTCAACTCATTATGTAAGAGTGAGGTGGATGTCCAGTGCCGGTACTCTGTAAGGAAGGGATACAGAGATCAGATAAATGGTTTGGTAAAGGATTTAAAGGAGGTGTTTGTTAAAGCAGCGGAAACAGGGGGTTCCTATGACTGGCATGGCAGGAAGCCAACACTCCCCCTCCTTTATAGGCCACCTTAATCTTCATTCAAGGGGGGTGGAGATAGTAAGGCCCCAGCAGCAGGTTGGGTGGGGACCAGAATAGAAAGGGAGAGGGGCTGACAGAAGCACTCCAGGTAGATATTGAAATGATCATGGATGTACCTGCACTGTACACTTATCTGCTGGGTATGCCCCCACATTTAATAATAAAGCTGCGGCCTAATTAAACCACATCCAGCGTCTCCCTGTCCTTCATTCAGTATAGCCAGACAATGAACTATGCAGAAAGATTTTAAAATCTGCTACCAAGTGTCCACTTTCCCCTTTAGCAGCTGCTGTCTCCACACTCTCTGCATACTATATTAAAACAAGCATATGGTGGTGAGAGTTGGCAGTAGCACTTCCTTTCCTATACTGTTTCACCACAAAAGCTGTATGCCAAACTAGCCTCCTTGCAGATTGCTCTCTACAGTTCATACCAGAAGCTGCTGGATGTTATAACTTCAAACTGTGCCCTCTGTAAGTTTATTTCCTGCTTAAATCTGCAGTTTATAATACTCAGAGCAAAATTAAAAGGAACAAAGGAACTATCTATGAATAATTAACTGGAAATACTCTGTTGATCTTTCGCATTGTATGAAAGATACTAAAAAGTCTTTTAATTATGATTTGTGCATAGAAATCCATTCTTTTGGATGCTCAACCTCTAGAACACATTATAAGCTATTTTGGCTACTAACAAGAATGTTTGCTTATATCTTGCTTGGTAAAATCTTGCACTGGAATGGAGATGGGTGAGGTGACCTAATATGTCTGTCTATCTAATTCTTGTAACCTTTGTTATTCCATATATACTATAATACCTTCAGTTAGTTCATTTAAGCCTTTATGTAATTTTGTTAATATTAATACTCCAGGTTTAGATATTCACTTGTAAAATGTACTGATCAATTAAAAACAGTATTTTTCACCTTACCCCCCCTCCCCAAATGTTTGTAGGTCAAAGTACAGCTGCATAAAAAGGCTTTTTTCTAAAGCTAGCATTGACACAGGACAGGGTTATGATGCATATTGTGCATATCTATTCTAAGAGCTTCACAGAAATGATCTGCTACGTATTCTGCAAAGCAAATCTTCTTTAATCACATCAGACCACTTTAAATTTCATAATTAGTGCTATCAATAGTGCCTTATCAACACACAAGACAATACTTTTTTTATCTTATAATTTTAACAATTTCTATATAGCACTTATTGAAGGACCAGTGCTATATATCATTACAAAAGATACTACCTCCCACTGAGATCATTAACCAGCTTCCGGCACCTGAGAGTATCATATATTAATCTGTTGATGGAAATACAATCATTGTATGTACTGAATAATGAGAATATCATCAGTGGCAATTTCGTATACATACGGAAGTAAGCAGAGACTAAATAACTGATTGAGTAGATGCGCTACTAAGGAAGGGTTAAAGCTAAAAATGAAACTCTCTAAAGGTGACTTAAAAATGCTTCCATCTTTTAGTTAGACTGGGGAGTTACAAAAGCTTCCAGATTCACTATAGTACTTATTAAACTTCTGTTTTCATGGCTTGCCTGGTCCAATCCTATACTGGTAGCAGTATGGGCAGGGTGACATAAGCCTTTTCAGTTTAAATTTCTATGAGTTCATGCATATTACAAAGTCTTCAATTGGGTCACCAAATGCTTTTATGTACAGCTGATTGAGCTACTCAGTTCAAATAATACTGGTTAGGAATGTATCCCCTTTTTATTATTGCTTCCAATAAACTAATTTTGCCAGCATATTCTATCTATAATGAATGCTTCTGTTAGCTCTACTTGTGATGGAAAAAAACAGGAAGACAAACAGAAGAGAAATATTTTATTTTTTAAATCCTTTCATTTTAAATTACAGAATAATTTAAATTCTACATTTTGTGTACTGAGCCAAGGAAATAGGGCCAGGATATGCAGGGTTTATTTTTTTATTTAAATCTAAATGCACCGAATTTAAAGATAACTTGGGAGAAATAAGACTGTTCAGATGATGTGTTATTTTTTCATTCCCAATATTGTACAGAAGGAGAGCAATTTCAGACAACTGAATGAATCTATAGCATTGCCAAATCTGGAGATATTCCATCTTGCTGCATAATTTAGTTTAGTGTTTTAAAATTCTCTACAATGGAAGTCATCTAAAAAAAGATAAAATAGTCACAAACTAGCTTTAAAATCAAAGCGATCAACTTGTCTTAGAGAAATACTCTGGTGTGCAGGTTTATTTCAGTAAAGTAAAGCTGACAGAAGAATTAGCATTTCCTTTCTAAAACCTTATTTACAAGACATTTCAGCCAGGGTGGAAAATAGGGGGAAAGTACTCAAATTCTACTAATACATAATCTCTAAAGGCCAAAATTTTATAGCTTAATTTTATTATTAACCTAATAAGGAGCCACAGTTCATCAGATATGTAATTATGTAATGCACATTTTTCATTTTGTGGAAGTTGCAATAAAGAGAAGACAAATTAAAATGCTCAGGTACCTATTTACCCAAAAGTCCAGAACAGCCCTAGGTAAGCAAAGTGCACATATTTGATCAGCATCCTTGAAAAATTTCAGGTCTCTCTTTTTAGGTAAAAACACAAAGAAAAACAAGGTACCATTACAGATAATAAAGGCAACCTCTTGCTTGTCCCTGCCCCATCCCCCAGCGTGACCTCTCATGCACAGTCCGTGTCAGGTAACAACACACGGAGGACATATGCACCAATGGCATCCTTCATGCATAAGGCTACATTTTAGTCACGGGTATTTTTTGTAAAAGTCATGGACCAGTCACAGGCAGTAAACAAAAATTCATGGCCCGTGACCAGTCCATGACTTTTGCTATGTACCCCTAACTAAAACTTGGGCCAAGGGGCTGCACAGCTTGGGACCCCTGCTGACGCTGGCGGGGAGTGAGTGATGGTGCATGGCTGGGGACCTCTGCTGGTGCTGGGGGAGGGAAGTTGGTGGGGCTGGCAGGCTCACTATCTGGCTGCAACTGGCATGTTCCTGCAGCTCCAAGGTGGAGGGGCAGCCAGGTGGGTTCCGTGTGCTGCCTCCACCACATGCCGCAGCCAATGGGAGCGTTGTGGGAGGTGCCTGTGGGTGTGGGCAGCGCGTGGAGCCTCCTGGCCAATCTGCCTAGGAGCTGCAGGGACATGCCAGTGAGAGCCAGAGAGCCTCCCTTCCCCCAGATAAGCACTGCCCCACACCCCACGTCCCTGCCCCAGCCCTGAGCCCCCTCCCACACACCCTCACTGACCTCGGTTACAGACATTTAGCCTTATTCATGCATGATACTGGAGAAAACCTCATCTGGTTTTATATCAATACCAGACAGGGGACAAGAGGAATATCCAGCTTAAAACCAAATGAATGGCCTGCCTATTCTGCAATGGCTTGTTTGAGGAATGAGCATCAGTATTCTCTACTTCTTGGGACAGAATTGGATCTCAGTTATCCCGGGTGTCGATCTAAAGTAACTTCATTGATTTAACTTTTAACGGCGATGTCCCTGGTCTTTCAGGAGTTTTTGGCATTGCATAGTTTAATAAAGGATAAACAAACTGCCACTGGATTTTGTACTCACAGCAAAAAGGGTAATCAGTCAAAATACAGTTAATACTCACTCTTAATAAAGGTGTTGCTTTACACCTCAGAAATAATAGTTTACAATTCTCACAAGATTATTGACTAACCATCTAAACTGAAATAATCTTACCGCCATAACATAAAAAACTTGTTGTGGAAATTCAGTTAAACTGAAGTCCTAAAAGCCATCTTTTGGGTACCGATCACCACTGTTCTAACTCAGCACAGAAAACATGAGACCATGAACTGAATCCTGAATATCACACACTAATTGGTTAGAAACATTCCAATTGATAAGCATACAGATCTATTACCATGTAAGATGTGTTCCTATTTTCCTTGTTATAAATAGTTCTGACACACTGTATCTGTGTGATCATTTACAGCAATCAGTGCCAGCTCACTGAAGGGGAGATGCAATGGGCTTAATCTGAACCCAAACCTAAATCAAAAGTTCTTGCCTATGTAGTTCTAATTACATCATGGGAAGTCCCTGGAGCAATAGTGTTTGTTTGCACCTACCAAATTACATAAGTTAAAAATAAACAAAACTTTTTTAAAATTAATCAACATTGTTTTAAAGGTCAGAGGCTGAAAAGAAGAAATTACAAAGAGAAGCGTTTTCTTTTAATATCACATTGCATGTTGAACAAATGATTATTGCCCACATTTTTGACGTACTGTAATTTAACTTTCGCTTTGAGAAGTCTTATTTCTCTTTTGGGGGGAAGTATTAGTATCATGCCACAACAGTCTGGTGATGCCAATGATCTACATATAAAGCATTCAAACTAGGGCTTGAAATGAGCCAAGTTGTGCTGGTTGGAAACCCCGGTAGGTTGCTCCCATCATATACTGCACAATCTCAGATTAAATTTAAAATAGTAAATCTCCAGATATTTTGAGTTTGGGGATAGCCTTGAAAATGTGAAGCAAATATAATCAATGCAGTGATGTCTGCCTAAGTTTGCAGATAGCATCAAATAATAGCTGTCAGAAATGTGAACTACATCATTTCCCGCCATAAAGGTATTAAATCTGACACTGAATGATGCATATTTAAAGGTCAACATTGTCAACTATTTAAGTTCTGAGCAATCTAAAAACAGGCTCACCAATACCATCCTTCAGAAATGTTAATGAACTGTGATGGGCTGTCCTTTCACTGAAGATTCTATTGTACAGCCCACTGCCTATTCTATATTGAACATATACAAGCAATCTCACGTTATTTTGGACTGCATGTTAAATTGAAATTTTGGGCTCAAAGTTTAAAGGCGTAAACAACTTTGTCTATACTGTATTTTATATTTTGCCAACAAAAGTAATTAGCAGCCCATGGAATTTAGGGTAGAGATGCTGATTTATTTCATAACTGTTTAAATATCAAATAAGCTCAACTTTATTGTCCATCAGATAACAGCATCACCTTCTCTAATGTTCAAATTACAACAGTTGGTAGAATAAAATAAGATGCAAAACATTAACAACAGCTCAAGCAAATGTATTTATTTAGGCAGACTTGCAACTGACACAGTTAAATCAATCACTTCAGTTAGATTTCTATTTAAAGTCAGGCTTGCTACTTCATATTAGACCATTAATATTTTTTAATCCTCTGAAAACATTTCTGCAAATTATGTAATAGTGTTGCTAAATTTAAATGCAATCTCACTGTGTTTTGTAATTTCACTACCATGATTTGAGAGAGAGAGAGAGAGAGATTATATGGATTGACCATATCTAAAAATGTACATAATTCAGCATCCATTGTCTCATCAAAAATGGAAGTGCAATCATCATACAAAAATGGCCAGTTGTAGTTATATAATGAAGCAGTGTGACATTTCCTGTCAGCATGGTAAAGTCGAGAGAGCAGCAGTGATGTGGCTCAGTGAACATGGCCTCATACTTATTTCAACCCACATAATAGCAACAAGAGAGAAAATGATATGGAAATCAGAACTATCCAAAAATCCCAGAAGAATAATGGTTATGAAAGATGATGAAATCATGCATAAAGAACAGACTGAAGAGCTGGTGGAGCTCTACTCCTTGCCTGCTGCACTGTTCAATTTTTAATAAATGCACCACCTTTAATTTTAACAGCAAATGACTAAATCATCAGTTTAGTTTTAAAGACCAGTTTATGTGTGATGGCTTTCAGTAATTTAATTATATGGTCAGAAATTCTACAGCAGCACTGAAAACTGTTTTCCCTCTTTTCCTATTAAGATAAAAGACTGGTATGTCATTATTCTGGTGAGAATTTCCCCAAAGCACAAATAGCACAGATTTGAAATAAGGTATCTGATTAACACAAAACACCACACACATCGTCCCAATAAATTTTCTCATATATGCAAAATGCAGACATAAAAACTATGTGCAGTGTTTATATGAGCATGCTTTTTTTTAACACTATATTTATGGATGAAAAGAATAAATAGCCCAGCAACTAGAGCTATTTCCTATTTCAACCAACTCCACAACTAGGAAGATAATAAATGGAGAGGTTATGGGTTTCAGTGGTAGCTGTGTTAGTCTGTATCAGCAAAAAAACCGAGGAGTCCTTGTGGCACCTTAGAGATTAACATTTATTTGGGCATAACCTTTCGTGGGCTAGAACCCACTTCATCAGCTCCATTGGGACAGCAGACTTGCAGGCTGTTTAGATGTTACTTTAAGGGGCTTCTGAATAAACTGTAGACAATATATAGAGCAACTCAACCAGAAAAGCTAAATTTCATAACCAGAATCTACTCTGGACATGAATCTAAGGAGGTTATCAGTAGGGAGCTCGATGATTTTCCATATAGCAGGGTTGAGTTCTTACAGCTCAGCGCACAAACATATCCCTTATAGGAGACAGAAGCTGTTTAAACTCAAAATCTGTACAGCAACAAAAATGTCTGACTATTTAAAAAGCAAGGATTAAGGATGGGAAATTATTGCTACAAATGAAGGTGACATTAAATAGCTGTAAAATAAGGACAGTCATCATGACATGCAGGTGAAAGAAAGATGGACATGGATGGATGTAAGCAGCAGGCACCACCCTCTCTCGCATACCAGGCATTTAAATGCATCCATTGAGATCATGACATTTATTTACAGTTGACTGATTTGGTTATTTATGCTGATTACTTTTTATACAAGGACAGCCTTTTATGAATTTCCTCATCTAATCTAATCTATAATTAACTCCTGTTTAAGAAACACGTCATCTGAGTGGTCCAATAGTAATCTTACACAGTAGTAGTAGTTGGCCTGAATAGCAATCTATTTTATGGCAATATTTTAAATAAACCCTAGGAGTTGAGAATGTTTTTTTTTATTGCTGGATTGACATTTACAATGGAGGTGTTTTTACGTGCCTACTACTTTAGAATCTAAATGATGATAGTAGTATACATTTCTTCTAGACATCTATTAGGAATATCTTACAGATTTTCCACATCTAGTAAATTCATTCTGAAGGTGAAATTAACTCTTGTTTAGAGGACCAGAACAAGGTTTAAACACCACTTAAAGTACTCAAATTATGCTTATATTATGCAAGGGATCCAAGTGGTCCACACATCTTGTGTTAGCCCTCTGCAGAGATGTGAATTCCACATTAGATGAAGGAATGATTATATATTCCATTTTGAAAGTATTAACCTTGAAGCTACCAGACATGCATTTGTTCTAAAAATCAAAGACTGGCCATAACCCACATATTCAATAGGTACACTGTGTCTGAGTGTCATAGTCCTTCCTTAATGATTAAAAAATATGCATTAGTCAGTGCATGTTACTGAGAACTATGGCATGCAAAACTGTTGACCTCTGTTACTATGAAAACTGCCAGTTTAAGAGGGATTACTAGAGTCACTGCAAAATGCTATAAGAAAACAATAATATTTGTAGTATTTATATTTCATAATACCTAGGAGCCCTAATCATGGACTAGGACCCTGCTGCACTAGGCACTGTACAAACAGAACAAAAGGCTGGTACCCTCCCCAAAGAGCTAACAGTCTATACTGTAGAGTATGTGCAATCAGAGGTGTGACTGCAGCACATGTAGACATAGCCACACTAGCTTTGATCAAGATAGGGCAAAGAACAATGGCAATGAAGCTGCAGCAGCATGGCGGGATGTGTTGGGGGGGCAGAACAGGGTGTAAAAGCCTTCTCGGGACACTGGATATGTACTCAGGTGGCTACCCCATGCTGCCGCCGCTTCATTTCTCTTGTTATTTCAGCTAGCTGGACCAAAGCTTGCTCACATATATCTACGTGTGCTGCAGTCACCCCTCTGATTACAGACATACCCAAAGAATAAAGCAAGAGACAACAGATGGATACAGACAGACAAGGGAGTAGTACAAGGAAACAAGACAACACTATTGGTCAGTACGATAGGTAGTGGTCTCAGCTCAGCAGCAGTGTAATCATCATGACGTTTTTATAGGCATCACAGAAAAGGAGAGTTTGAAGGAGGATAATGAGGTAGCTTTGCAGATATTTACCTCTCAAACATTTGAGAATGCCTTATTTGCCATACACTAGGCAACACAGTTAACACATCTATCAAAATGAATTGGCTCAAACTAATTAATGTATAATTGCATGAATTGGATTTGCTATAGAAGCACAGATTCTTACCCTGTCCTATTACATTAGTAAGAGGGATAAATATTCACTTTGAAAGCTTCCAGTTAGGTTCCTGTCTTATTAGCCAAATCACTGACAATATATTTTTAAATTTACATTTTGCTAATTCTTTATTGAGATAAAGGACAAAGATTTAAGAGCTATACAGTCTTGCAATTCAATTCTAAATCCCCTCTTAAATTCTGTATCACAGAATCAAAGAAGTCAGAGATGGGAAAGACCTCATGATCCTCCAACTATGAAGTTTTCTAATGTTTTGGTCAGTCTAGTTTTAAAAATTAAAGGCGAAAGATTCCACTTCCCTTAGGAGACTATTCTCCAAACTGATATTCACTTTCAGAGAAATATTCAAACACAGTTTTCTCTCTTAATTTCACCCTAATGCTCCAACGAAGACACAAGTTCCGCTTCAACTTTGGTGATTATACGTGTCAGTTAGCTGCACTCTCCCCTCAGACAACTTCTTTAATAGTGCCTTCTAGGCTACTCCCATCACCCCTGCAAGTTTTTACTGTTCTAATCTGAACTTACTCTAGTTGATAATTAATATTATATATTCCAAAACAAAAAGATGTTAAAACTGAATTAAGGTTGAATGCATCTGTATCTTAAAGCTAAAACAATATTACTGAGATGTTTCTATTTATCCCCAAACCAAACATAACAAACACAGGAAATTCAGAGTTTACTTTTAACTTAAAGGAAATCACGTGAAGGTATGAAAACACATGGTTGAGGCACCCAAACAACCTAAAATCTGCCCTGGAGTGATTATGTGATTATGATTAATGTATTTTAGTGTGTTTTGGTTCTAGATTAGATTAAACGAAACTGATTTTTAAAGACATATCAGGTATTTTTCTCCATATTTTCTCCTGCATGGTGCCAATACAAGGCAGTTATGGTAGTTTGGGTGCTTTAACCATGCACTTCTATACACTAACATGTTTCTTACTGATACTAACTCTCAAACTTAAATCTATTTGAATGTCTTTTTTTTATTTGTTTGTTTTGGATGGTCTTTTCTCACATTTCTTTGTTATTGTTAGCAGCTGGGCTTTGTATTACCCATTATTCAAAAAATTTGACTATCCTTCCTGTAGAATTGTGGTATAGTAATATATGGACCATCCCTGTAATGGAAAAGCTTTCACACCAAGTACGTACTCAAGAGAAGCACCCAAAAGAGGACAGGTATTTAGAAATACTCAGAGGCGGCTTCTCCAGTCAGCAAGCCGGAATCTTTAGTCAGATTCTCTGAATATTAACCTTATCCTGAATGAGTAATTAGGAATGTACTATGTAGTATGTTAAAGTTTTATTGTGATTTGCCTTAACAATGTTTTTAAAAAATTATTAAAAGTTTCATATATGAACACTAAACAAGAGTCCCAAAGAGAATGTTACCTTGCAATATTTCTAAGGATTTGAAGATATGTTACAGCAACCTTAATTACAAAATAATAATGGATAAGAACAGATTCAACAGTACACCAACGCAGTGCAAAACACCCAGAGCACACTGGCCAGTTAAGGTGTTTCCAGCTTCTTTACATCCCTGGAATAGCACAAAGCGGCCAAGGTACCTGGGCCTGGTTTGTAAATGGATTTAGTGGTTTAGAGAGCTGTGTTGGTGAGACTGCAATTGAGGAGCCCAGTCTCTGAGTTCCAATGTCTGCATTTTAATTGCTCCCTCTATGCTGCCGCCTCACTGAGACAGCAGTGCCATGGGGAGACTTTCAAGCACAAATACTAAGGCCAGGCAAGAGTTGGGCTAAGTACTCTACCAATGAAAACTCTGGACACTTGTGTCCAGTCTCTTCCTTCATATCACTCACCCATTACAACCAATGGATTTGTTGGATGCAAATTAGCTATAGAAGAATGGTGGTGATTGATTGAGTTAACTCTGATGTCACAATGGCTTCATTTAAAAGTTAAAAGAGCTGTTTGACATGTTCCTGCTTGAAGTCAATTCATGTTACCTAAATGGAAAGATTCAGGAGGACATTACTCCATTATTAAGAACACTTGAGACAGGAAAAGGCTGATAGATGCTAAATTTCTGAAAGGAATCCATTTTTAATTTTTTCTTTAACTCAAAACTAACATTTTGCCTTGTAAATTCTCTGAAAATTTATTTTGTAAGTTTGGGGAAGATGCGCTGCATTCTTCATACATAACAAAGATGTTGAACCCCTGATTCAAGTGGAAAATGGAACACAACCTTAACTGTGGAGTTGTGACCAGCACCTCTATAGCAAGAGAGATATTAGACAAACACTTGTTGCTTTGTTTTAGATCTGTTAAACTGAGTTTTTGCTAAGTGTTGCTTGGAGACTGGCTTCACTTGCATAGCAGGCACAGAAAGAAATTCTGAGTGGGATGGTCCAGAGGATGATAATTAGATTTTGCAACAACTTTTGAGGTTTCAAAAAACTGGTTTCATTATGCATTCGAAGGAAAACATAAGCTTTGAATATATCCATGAAAATGGAACTGTGTCAAAATGTCTGTTTCCAGACTGAAACTTGAGCCCTTTGATTTGAGAAGCGGGGAGGGAGGCATGCATCAGCCCGAGTGCTTACAGCAAATGGCCAGGGATATGGGAGACCCAGATTCAAGTCCCTGCACTGCCTGATTCAGAACAGAGTTTTTTATCCTAGATTATTCTGAATCAGGCACAGTAGGGACATGACCCTGGGCATCCCACAGGCCACTGCCCTTACCACTAGGCTATAAAGTGTGAGTCTCTCGCGCGCTCTCTTTCTCTCTTTAAAAAACACTCTTTCAGAAGAAAACAATCAAAATCAATGTATCCCCACAAAACACTTTGGCTCTGACAAAACAGAAAATGTTCCAGCCAGCTCTAAACTTGAGTCTGAACTTAATAAAAGCCTCTGTCTGATGGATTTGGTATCTTAGCAGAGTGGTAACGGGATACAGAGCTTTTTACCTCTAGGTAACTAGCTCAAATCCAGCCCCAGTCAATAGAAACTGAAATATTCTTTCTGGGCTGGAAATGATCCAGGATATCACCTTTGAAGTAAGGTTTGAATAACAACATTTAGTCAATACTAGGATCTGCAATATGCCATATGTCTATATTTTAGATTTGTTGGTAGGCGACTATTATTGCTAACCATGAATCCATTTCTTCGGTTACAATTATTCATATCAGAAAATCATATACAACCTGTAGTACATTTAGTCTTGTATTTGCTTATATTTAGTCACTAAAAAACTCAATGAAGTTACTGAAAAATCAGATAATTCTGTTAATTTGACAAGAAATTTTTTTCACAAAAAAATTGATACATACTTTTGTCATCTGTCTCTTGAAATTTCACGAAGGCCAAAACAGGACACCCCCTCCTTTCTCCAAGTGAGTTTGCTTTCAACCCGTTGTCACTTTAACTATCTCCTCAAATCACCTGATTAGGTAATGTTTATGTTGGGAAAGTCCTATTGGGTGGTAGCTCTTTTTCAGTCCCACTGTTTGAACTAGCCAGTTCTCTGTGGCATCAGTATTTGAACCTTGACATTCTGGCACATTTAACAAGAGAGAATTCTCCTTCTTAGATGAACAGTGCTCACCACAAAGATATGCAGTGGGTGCTTTGTCCAGATGGCCAGGAGAAAAGGCTCTGTTACCTCTAAAATGTCTCAATCTGCGACTGATGGCAGAGGGGAAGTTTTCCCTGGATGGGGGTAAGGAGGAACAGGAAATGGTTGGACCGAGTGTGAGTGTGTGGAAACTGTCCTTCCAGGTGACTGGGAGGGGAGGGGTATTTATATCCCAGGCAGTGCTGATGAAGCCCTCTCTCATTGGGATTGAGCTGGTAACACCCATATTCCCATTCATGGTATTGGAGTAGAACCTCTTTTTTTCATGATCTGCTGTGGGCATTATGCTAGTCACCCTTTATCTTTGGGGGCTGAGAAAGAATTTTCTTTCACCACCAGATTGGCCAAGGTGGGGTGGTTTTTTTCCTCTTTCTGACAGTGGGTCATGGAGTGGGCTGGGAGGTTAGGTTAATAAGTTAATAGCATCTTAGGAAATAAAAACATGTGGCAGATTCCCAGTGCAGGTACTCATTACAGAAGGGATGTGGTTATTGGATAAAATGGATTTAAAGAGCAACTGTCTGGGACCGGGCTAGAAAGGGGAGGGCTGCTGGCAGCTTCCCAAACAGGTGGAAATGACCTGCAGTGTACAATTTATTGCCAGGTATTCCCAGGTAGTTTTGATGAATAAATTTGCAGCCTACTTATAGTACATCCAGTGCTTCCTGTCTGTCTTCCAGTGTGGCTGGACAATGAGTGTCCCAATTGATTTTGGTCAAGTTCAAGATAATCCATGAAAATCCTAAGGTAGGACGCCCATTATGTCACACATCCACCGCTATTATTGCCCCCAAACCAGGACTTACTGCCTCAACGTAGAGGAGTCTCGTATTGGCACTATCACACCCTAAATATGGATTTTGGTGCCTCATTTGGGGGCTTTTAATAAACATTTGGTTTTCCTTAGGTATTTCATAAAAGATTCCTCACTAGTGGGAAACTCCGCCTGCAAAAACAAACTTGTCTGACTTGAGTACAGAATTGCAGTTCCTAGAGAGCGAAAATGAAAACAAGGAGCTGACTGAATATAGAATAGGTTTGATAAGCATTCACCCCAAAGCTACTTAATAAACATGCTTTTCCTTGGGAGTGTATGATGTACCACCATTAGTGACAACGGCACTTTGTAACATGTCATTTCTTGCCATATTGTAATGCATTATGCTATGTTTATTGATACTTCACATTTCAAGATGGCACAGAACATTTTAAAATTAAGTATCAGCTAGAGGCCTACACTGTTATTAAGGGCTGTGCCTTCACTCAGTTGGCTCCTTCATGTCTGCAATATTACATTGGTTTTATCTAGTCTAAGGGTATGGCTACACTAGCGAGTTGCAGCGCTGGAAAGCCTCCACCAGCGCTGCAATTAGTAAGTGGCCACACCTGCAGGGCACTTCCAGCGCTGCAACTCCCTGGCTGCAGCGCTGGCCGTACACCTCACTCAACACGGGGAATAAGGATTCCAGCGCTGGTGCTGCAGCGCTGGTCATCAAGTGTGGCCACACACCAGCGCTGTGATTGGCCTCCAGGGTATAAGGATGTATCCCAGAATGCTTTTATAAATTACTCTCTTTGTTTTGTTATGCAGCCTCTCTTTGTTTTGTTGTGAACTCCGAGCTCTGTAGCTCCGTTGATCCCGGAGCTGTTTATCTACAAACACAGCTCCTGTTTGCTGTGATCAATCTGTGAACAATCAAATGAGATAATGAGGCAGGCAGGGAGTGAGTGTTTGCTTGACAGAAACAGCGGGGGCAGAGGGGAGAAAGGGAGTCGTGTTGGCTGCAGGCTGTTTGCAGTTAAGAGTTAAGGGTAAGGGATTGGGAACATGTTCTGATTTTTCAAGTCAGGAAGCTAACACACAGTGTTGGCTCCAAAAATCCACTCTCTCTCTCTCCCCCCGCTCCCTGTCACACTACGCCCCACCCCACCCCCCTCTTTTGAAAAGCACCGTTGCTGCCACTTGAATGCTGGGATAGCTGCCCATAATGCATCACTCCTAACAGCGCTGCAAATACTACAAATGTGGCCACACACCAGCGCTGGTAGCTGTGAGTGTGGCCACACACCAGCGCTGGCCTTGCACAGCTGGACGACCAGCGCTGCAACTACCAGCGCTGCAGATTTGTAAGTGTAGCCATACCCTAAGTTTTGGGTCTAACTTGAAATTCTGGGTTATGCCGGAACACAGGGCCGGCTCCAGACCCCAGCGCGCCAAGCACGTGCTTGGGGCGGCATGCTGCGGGGGGCGCTCTGCCTGTGACTGGAAGGGCGGCAGGTGGCTCCGGTGGACCTCCTGCAGGCGTGTCTGCGGAGGGTCCGCTGGTCCCGTGGCTCTGGTGGACCTCCCGCAGGCGTGCCTGCGGATGCTCCACCGGAGCCGTGGGACCAGCGGACCCTCCACAGGCACGTCTGCGGGAGGTCCACAGGCGCCGCGGGACCGGCGACCGCCAGAGCGCCCCCCGTGGCGTGCCGCCGTGCTTGGGGCAGCGAAATTCCAAGAGCCGCCCCTGCCGGAACACCACATATTAGCCTAATACATCAAGCTTTATTTTAATTTGTGTTAATCTCCTCAGTGCGTTCTTTCCAGTGTGTACCCAAAGTGTGGGAGGGGGAGAGAGAACTTGATGAATCTTATAGATATATGTCACCCATCTCAACTGGTCTAATGAAATGAACAAGAACACTGCTACTAGTAAAATATGCCCTAGGAAATTATGACAATGGTCTTATTGTACAAGCACTGCAGTCATCACTTAAAAGGGGTTTATTATTTACAAACCTATGCCCTTTACATGTTCACATCAAAACTCCAAGGCCTAACACATCAAGGAAAGAGCAAAAAATAAATAAATAAAGGTGGTTGACTTGCCCATTACACTGAGTTTCTGTTTTTGCAAATCTAGTCAGTGTTTAAGAATTTCTATTTTTGGCTTGGAAGTATATCTGAAATAGGAACATTAAGTTATTGGAAAGATTTTACTCAAGCAAAGTCAAACAATGCTTATCGCCTTTCTGGTTGCAGCTCAATTACAGACAACCCATACAGTTTATGGAACTAAATTTAGTACATGCAAAGCAAATCTAGCCTCATGGAACATCAAAGTAAATTTTATCACTTGAGTTAAGCTACTGATTATAGCTGAAAATCATTCAGTCTGAATCATAAATCTTCTCTCTCAATATTACTGATGAGCAGAATAAGGAAAGGGTTTATGAAAAGGCAGGCATTTCTAAACAGTTATAAAAGTATTCACAATAGGTATTTCAATACGTACTGTGCACAATTTAGTCTACAAAATAACTTGTTTTAAAACTACATGTGATGTCACTTAGAATGTGGTAAGTTTAAATTATTTGTTTTATTGCTTTTTGTTTGGTTATTTTGATGTGGATTTTTTAAATTTCACTTGAATCAAACTCAGGGACTCAAACACTGAACACGTTAAACTAAACAGATGCTTATATTAATGTTTACTTGGGTTTTTTTTTTTGGTATGATTACCAGAGTATGAGAGACTTGCTACACAGACCCTATGAACTCACTTCAAGATATTGAGAGCCATAATGCCCTTGCTTGGGATGACTGGGGACTATAGTGGCCCCATGCCTCTGCCAGCCAAGCACAGCATCACTATGTTACACTGTTTGAGTGTTCACTCAGAACTAAAAAGGCATAGGATTGGCTGCAAGTCTGGGCAATATGCCACTTTCATAAGGAAGATTCTACAAGAAATCTCTTGCCTCCCGCCTTTTCCAAAGATGTCTGCTTCCCACAGCTTAACAGAGCATCCCTACCAACATACTACTGAACTATGCCATGCAATCCTCCTGCAGGCAGTGAAGAAAGATGTGCAGTGCCACCAACATGTAACATGTAATGCGCCCATCAGAAATGGTGCAGCACAGCATCAGAAAGATAGCATAAGAAATGCACAAAAGCACCAGGACACTTTAAAATGATTACTGATGGTTTTAGAAGCCTGAACAACAGGCTGCACAGCAAGACCTGTGCATTAGCCAACACTGGTTCACACTTCCAAGCAGCTGAGATGATTCAACTCACTCTACAAATATTCTGAGTGACCAACTATTATCACAGTCTGTGTGCATATTAGAGGCTGGGCAAGTAGCACAACCTATTATTAAGGTTGCCTGACACTCCCTATCATAAGATTCTTTTTTCAGTGGCTTGTAACTTTGGTAAACTTTAACCATTTAGATTGTAATTTTCCACACTGGGTGCCTGCCTCCGCCTGAATTCTTCTAGAAAATTTCAGACAAAACAGCCATTTCTAAGAACAAGGTTAGCGAAAAATATATTATTTTGCCCATTTCTGACAACCTTTTGTTTGAAAAGTTATAATGCCCCTATGCTTTGAAGATGGAACTTGAAATTTAGCAGTGGGGTGGCCTTTGGGTCAGGGATGTGTCTTTTGCTGTGCCAGTGAAAATTAGGGTGAGCATATTTCCCTATGCCGAATACAGGACACTTGGTAATATTACTCGTATTCAAGCGAGTTCAATGGCAATCAAACAAACAAATGTTCAAATTAACATCAAGTTGACTGAGCCTGTTACAAATAAATACTGCTTAGTCGGATTCTTTTTATTTACCTTATCTTTAAGGCTTTAGGGTTCACACAGGGAAGGGTAACACACACACCCCTACCCCGCCACACACACGGGGAGGGGTGACACACACACACACACACACTCCCGTTCACCTGTCTCACACAGCAGGGATGATTGACTGACCTGACTCTCCCTGCCTGGCATTCTCCGCCCTCCATGCCTGGCTGGGCCACTGGGATGGACCCGCCTCTCCTGGTACCTGGTCTTCCTGAGGCAACACGTGGGGGGCATGCAAGGTCATATGTCCCCACTCTCCAGATTTCTGCCAGGGTTCACACCAGAACGTGGCCAGCAGCAGCCTTTCGGCACTGTGCAGGAGGGAAGGGACAGGAGCTGCTTCCAGAAGCAGGGGGCGGGGGGAGAGACGTGGCCTGCGTCTTTGCAGAGTTCAGCTCTTCGCCTTCCCCCCAGCTCCTCCACTGCTCCTGAAGTGGCTGGAAGCAGCTTGTCCCTTCCTGCCTGCACTATGTCAAAAGGCAGCTAACACTTTCAGGCCTCTGCTGGCCACTGACATAACCCAGTCGCCTCCTGTCCCATGGCTACAGCACAGGCAGGAAGGGGTTAAGCCCTAAGGATGCATTGTGCACCAGGGCCCAGGGAACCTGACTGCAGGGGCTTCAGCTAACCAGGCCAGAGAGGTGGCTCAGCAGGGAAGGGTGTCTAGAGGATGGAGCAGTCCTGTGCTCCCTGGAGGCAGGATCCAGGGTGGACGGGGGCGGGGGGAGAAGAAGGTGCAAAGCCCCTACCAAGGGGCCTGCTGTGGAGCTTGTTGGTTTGGAGCCTAACGGGCTGGAAATTGTTTCCCCCGCCCCAATCCCCGCCACTGCAGAGCTTAGATGAGGGACGGAGAGGCTTCCCCATGCCAGCACTGTGCAGGGCTTTGACACATGCAGGGCTTGGCTCCTCTTGGCCAGCACCCCGGGGGGGTCTTTGGCTTTCCGGGGCACCGGCCAGTTAGAGGCAATGGGGGAAGGAAGGAGCCTGCTGGCCAGGCTGTTGGTAAGCTCAGCACTCCGACCAGGGGCTGGTTCTCCACACAGCGCTGGGAGCAGGATGCACCCCGCTGGTGGGGAGATGGAGGAACAGCGGGGCTATGCGGGGGTGGAGGCAAAGGGGCAAAGCAGGGAGAGGACAGAGAGAGGGGAAGCTCGCAAAGGCCAGTGGGTGGGCAGCAGAGGTGACACGTAACCAGCTGCCACCTGGTGCCTGCCACACTCACCAGCTCACAGGCAGTGCCAGCCGGAAACAGGATGGGGAGTGGGGCCCTGCTGATCAAGAACCGGCAAGCAGCAGGGGTTGTGCTAACAGACCAGCAGGGGGAGCGGCCGGCCCTGCCACCAGACTTACACACCCTCTGATGGCCACTGGACACCCCCTACTCACGGCGGGTGGGCAGGCGGCTGGCGAGCAGGGATCCGGCCAGCAGCAGGACCCAACAGTATTGATGGGGGAGACAGTAAATATAGGACAATTTGCCCGTTGTTAAGAAAAAGTCGGGACACCTGCAGGAGGGCTTAAATACAGGACATGATGGGGAGGAGATAATTAGGGGAGGGAAGCCAGTGAAAGAAGAAATGGGTGGCTAGGACCTTGTTGAAAAGCAAAAGTAAAACCCTCAAGAAAGTCAGAGTCCCTAAAGTGTACATGCTAAATATATATCTGTGGAGGAATGAATTAAGGAAAGAGTTTCCACAGGCTATTACAATGTAAGCAATAAGGCAATTTAAGAAGACTCAGTACTGACATCCTCTCACAGAAAGATGGAATTTGGGGGCACAGCTAGACTTCTCTCATGTACCTTATTTAAGGTACAAAAATTAGTTTTGTCTGCTAGTTTATTCATCATTAGTCAGGAAAATAACACACAGAGTAGTGCGTAAACAACAGAAAACAAAGTTCCTAAAACAACATGCACAACATTTATATTTAACAGAATTAATGTCCTAATTCATCATGCAGTATTCTGGAGTGGATCTGCAGCACTGTTCTGTCTTTTAATAAGGTTTTTTGTTTAATCCTGTTTGATTGTAAAGCCACTGTAGTTCTTTGTGTAAAACTGGTATTAAATTCTCACATCTGAAATGATCATCTCTCTGAACCACACAGGGAACAACGAGAAAGTCCATACTAAAAATAGATATGCCTGAACTCAGCAGTTTACACCCACTCATGGAAAAATAAAAAAACCCTTCCCATTGAGATAATCTGTTTAATGGTAATTTTCTCATATGCTGTACTGAGTTTAAGCTACCCTGCCGATCAATTACTTCAACCAAAACAGTGTGCCAGTTTTGGCAAAGTTGAGTATACTATCAAAATACCACAGCAAGGCTTTGGGCACCAGAAAGGATTAATAATAATATTATGTAATAAATTATATATTGTACCAATATTTCTGTATATAAAAAATATACAACAAATCTCTTTTGGCTCAAAAAAGCATCATACATAATACATGTTCCAAAACAAAAGCTTAGTTAGATATAGTTAAGGTTGCCAAGTGTAATCCAAGGGATTGTACCATTGAACAAATCCATAAATAATAGACATTAAAAGCTATGGAGTTTTCAAGCTAAAGTTTCCTAAACAGTTGTGATTCATCCTTCATATCCCGTTCACACACGTTGTCTAAAGTGATAATATAAAAGCTAAACCATGTTAAGATAATGTTATGGAAATCACAAATCAGTTAAAGCCAGGAAATCCAAAATTCAGACTTATCCTGTAATTCATTCCCTGTGCACCTAGTATTTCCAGCACGTATTGAACATATCTGCTGATAAAGGAAATCCTAAAGTACAACTCATAGAATAGTTTACTGGATCACGTATAATAGCTGAAAGAGTCTGCTTTCCCTAACTGACCTAAACTCCATGTAAAGCCTTCTTTCAGAGAACAGGCAGTTCTTAAATCTCAGAAAAGTGGCAGCCAAGGCAACCTGATATGGCACATGTTTCAGGCTCGTCTTTAAATATGCTCTCAATTCTCCTTGGTTCTTTAATTGTAATGTTTTTGTGCATAGGAAACAGAAGATGCATTCAAACTTATATACATTATTGATTTATTGAAGTTCCCACATTTGCAGATAAGTCTAAGTTATGAATTATACATTAATAGTAATCACTGTATGTTAAGGTTTGGAGCTGAATGCAATACAAAATTAAGCATTATTCAAATTGTAGCGATCTCATCCCCTTGCATATGAAGGCCTTGCAGTATCATAGGGCTCAGATGAATCTTCAAAAGCAGTGAATATAAGATATTCCATAAACTACAGTCAGCTGTAAATTTGTAAACTGGGACTGCTAAGCATGAAACGAAGAAATAAAGCCATCAGGAAGGAAAGAGTTCTTACTAGTCCAGACTAGTCCAAAGAAAAATATTAAAAATGCACTCTGGTAGCCTTAAAGACAGAGAGTCATTGTCTGGTCTGGCAGGGCAGATGGAAAAGGATTGTTGCCCTTTTAAGAGTCCCACTTCTTCCCCCTTCCCCGAGACCCAGCTTCCTCATGAGTTTGAGGGGGATGTGGCATTGACTAAGTGGACTGATTGTCCAAAGGGGCTCAAGCTGCACCCTGCTGACTTCCATTTGCCCAAGAGGAGGGCACACAAGTCCTTTCCCTGTAGTGAGGTGCCATTGAACACCCAGATCAACAGCTCTCACTTGTAGGACTGGGGTTTGGAGCATCTGCTGTGAGCATTGTGCCAGTTGCCTTTTTTGGGTCTGGGGAGGAATTTTTCCCTCATTACAAGATGGGCCAGGACAAGGGTGGGGGAGGATTTGCCTTCCTGACAGCAGCTCAAGGACCTGGTGGGATGTCCACAGGCAAGGTTCAAGTTGTTGCAATTTAGCAGGTGTCCAATGTAACAGACCAGGGCAACTGCATCATTATTTTCCCTCTCAGGCTTCTAGCTGTTATCTCTCTCGGGCGGAAACCCATATCTCACTCCCTTCTTACCAGGATACATCCAGGCTGCATAGTTCTCTGCCTTTCCCAACAAAGACGACTGCCTAAACAGACCTGCTTGCTTTCTCATCAGAATGATGGCGACAGACATAAGTTACCACATAGCTCTTTCTACTCAAGCCTACATTATTCTTCAGGTACATGCACTGCAGAGAAAACACAAAAACAATAAAAGAACCTACACACATGCCTACCGGACATCACTCCACTCTAGAGGTTTCTTTGTAGTTACAAGTTGAGCAGAATTTCCGCTCAGCACAAGCTCACAGTTTTATGATGCCTCAGTAGTCCAAGTCCTTCCAATACTCCACTAAAGATTTGGGTCATCTGTAGATCAGGAGTCTGTCCATTTGGTGGATCTGGAGGAAGGCCCTGAGTCAGTTTAAAACCCAGGCTTTTATCCAAAATCTTTTCTGTGTCTGTTGGTCTCTGGAGAACCCAATTTGAACTAGTATATGCATATCTCCCACGGGGGTGTTAAGGCTGATAACAGGAAGTTGATTAACATCCCCCTCTTACTACAGAAGGTGCATACAATGCCTCAACAACACATACATAACTGCACTTTTAGTACTATGTTCCCCAAAAGCACTAACCCTAATTCAGTAAGATTTAACTTAGTTCAATAAAGTTTATCTTAATTCTGTAAAGATTGTCCAGGATATTGGCAGTCTGTTACAGCCAGTACAGGTTATCATTCAGTGAAGTCCAGTTTCCTGATAAACTGGGTTTGGAAGTGGATTTAGAGGAAGGCATCCCCTAAAGAAGCTGGGGGTTGAGGTTGAGGCTTCTAATGTCTGACAGAGCAAAGAGACAGCCCTCTTTCCTCAGCTCCTTAAGTCTCATACAAGTGGAGGCACATAGGGTTCCAGCATCAGGCTGGGACCAGGTGTGGAAGGCTGAAGGCAGATCAGGGAGGGAAAGATGATTTGCACTGTACAATTTATTGCTGGATAGTTCCTAGTTAAACCACATTGCTTGTGTCTTTTCTTTTTTCCTGTATGTCAGGGACAAACATTAGTTATCTATAATAATCACCTTGCAAGAATGCAATTGGAAAGAACGTACACATGACAATAAGCACTTCTGTGCAGAGATAAGACTGGCACAAATACACGCACACACACACGCTGCTATTTCAGCATCAATTAAAAATGGATGGAAACAGAGTGGAGCTCTGCTTAAACAACAAAGTGCAAAAGCTTGTCTCCTTCACCAAAGGAGATTAGTTCAAAAGATATTACTTCACCCACCTTGTATTAACAAATAGAGAATTATTTAGAGAGCTGTAAATTCATGTTGAAAGGAAATGATGTGGGCACACAGATTTAA
This sequence comes from Mauremys mutica, assembly GCF_020497125.1. Classification (NCBI taxonomy): domain Eukaryota; kingdom Metazoa; phylum Chordata; order Testudines; family Geoemydidae; genus Mauremys; species Mauremys mutica. The sequence goes on from NC_059078.1 coordinate 41,197,642, forward strand.
AAAAAAATCACATAAAAGTAGTAAGAAAAATATCCACTGGAGTATAGCAAATAAAAGCTCATTTATTCTATTAAGTTTAACTCAAGCAAAAATAAAAACAAACAATATTTCAGTGCGTGTGTGTCATCCCGTGGAATCCACTATGGCTGAAATAGCAGTTACAGTAATTGAAAAGCTTTCACATGTTTCACAGCCATGGTCCCTCAGTGGTAGCACCTGGTGGTGGTTTAAGAATGATTGGAGTCTGGAACTACTGAACTGTGTAATGTAAAGGCAGAACGGTTGGATACTGTGTAGAAGATTTCACAGCCATTATTGTTGCTAAAGCTGTTGGAATTCAGTAAGTAACTGAGAGCTTCATTTTACAACAGTGTCAGTCAAGCACCTTTTCCAAGTACAAAATAAATATGAATTGAAATAACAAGGAGTCATGTTTTACTCAATGATGCAAATGACTTTATCACAATCTTTTTTAACCAGCTTCTTTCAATTAGTAATTCAGTCTGGTTTAATGAGAATTAGTAGCTATATTTATTTCCCTTATTATATAAAACTGCAATGGCAAACCATGCATGAAGTTTATGATGTTCTGCTAATTATCACTTCTAGAAGCAAAGGCAACTGACTAAATGACCCATTCTTAATATTAATATTTATTATGTATAAAGCACCATATGCCATAATAGGTCATTTTCATCCAGCCTAAATTATTCTGTGAAAAGACTGACATTCATTTTACAAAAAAGCTTTTATGAAAAAGCTATTTTATTTCAGTGTTTTGTGGTGAGTGCATTGCTTACAATGAACATATACAAAATAATATCAAGTACTGCACAGCATGCTCCATCTACAATGTATTTACACTAAGTAATCTTTACAACACTTCTATGAACAAGAAAGTATTTTTTCATTTTTTTACAGATGGAAAAGTTGAGGCTGAGAGGTTAAGTGACCTGCCTATAAAGCAAGAACATGCTTGAGACAAGACAGGATTAGAACTCAGAATTTTTCATTCAGAGTCTTATGTTCAGACTACACCTTTCCATCATTGACTCCTATGTAAATACTATACTATAACAGAAGAGAAACTTTAACAAGTTACACCTCTACCTCTATATAACACTGTCCTTGGGAGCCAAAAAATCTTACCGCATTATAGGTGAAACTGTGTTATACTGAATTTGCTTTGATCCACCGGAGTGCGCAGCCCCGACCCCTAGAGCACTGTTTTACTGTGTTATTTCCAAATTCGTGTTATATCGGGTGGCATTATATCGAATTAGCGGTGTATTCTCTTTTATAAAGAGAATTTAAAACATTTCTGAAGCAACTTGAACCAAGTATTTACTATGTTTTTCCAAAGGAATTTGCATATTTTATTTTCAGTGTCCATTATTTTTATTTTCTGTATTATGTTGCACTCCAATAAATACATTCTACAGATTTTGGAAATAAAGCAAATGATATTTCAAATTCAAATTAAGTTATGGTTTTAATGGCTAGTAGGTTTAGAAACAACAATCCATCATTTTAGCACTTTTGGAATAAGTGCAGTAGTGCATCTGGGTATCAGTGGTTCTATACCAAATTTAATCGGTCTCACTGCTTTTTTAAAATATAATTTTATTTTAAAATAAGATTTTAAAGGAACAGGTTCATTTGTCCCTATTTAATTAGTCAGCACAGTCTGCATGTAATTCAAGACAGGGAAGAATTTAAGAAAACACAAAAAAGAAATGAATGGCCAAACTGGGTCAGACCAAAGGTCCCTCTAGTCCAGTATCCTATCTTCCAACAGTGGCCAATGCCAGGTGCTTCAGATGGAATGAATAAAAGAGGTAATATAAGAACATAAGAAAACAAAACTTCACATTGCAGAGCATTTGTAAAATACAATCTATTCCTAAAATAGAAATCAAAGAGCAGAGCTGGGGAGATAAGGTTTCATGGTATAAGCAGTAGATCCAAACTACCTACACACACACCCTGGAGCCATAAGCCCAAATCCTAAAAAGTGTAACTTCATACTCCTGCTGCAACCAGAGAACAATACAATTTATCCTTTAAGAGGAGGGTCTAAGAAGTAAAGCCTTCCCTGCTATGTGTGGATAAAGATCTTATGACACTTTTCATAAGAGTGGGTAGATGCTGCTGCCATATTGACTGTTCCCCCCATTGAAGTTTCCTCCCTAAAGAGAACCTGCTTACATACAGGGAAGTCAGTTGGCTGACAACTTAATCATCTGCCTGCCAAGTGACTTCTTGGTCTCACAGACTTCCCCACAAGTCAACCAATGAGATTGCTAGCAATTTTTTCAGCTTAATTTTTAAGTAGGAAACTATGGAAAGAATAAAATAGAATTTAGGCCATGTCATTTACTTGGATGTCAATTTGGGTTAATATAAGTGAAAGTTTTCCTCAACCTTTCTTCATTCTTTACCATTTCCGTCCCGCTTTTTATTTATTTATTTATCCCTCTCAGAACATTGTTAGCAGTGATGGGTGAACTTGTCTTGAAAAAATAAGATGTGGCCTGAGCCTTCATGTATATTTGAGAAAGAAGGCACCTTCAGCTACATATTAACTTTGGAAGAAATGGCTTGATGTGTGTGTGTGTGTGTGTGTGTTTGTTTTTTAAAAGACAAAAATTGAGCAAAAAACCAACTTCCCAATTTCAGGTAATGAAATAACTAGAAATTTCTTTGGTAGAATAAAAAGCTATTTTCTTCTGGCTTTCCTTTGATTAAAGGACAGTACTCCACACAGATTATATAGCTGGGTTCCTTTTAACATGATTACCCCTGGCAGGCAGTTACAATAAAATATAGGATCTTTCTAAAGTAATGTGCTGTTGTTTCAGTAAATATTAACTCCGGTTGTTTTCTGTTGATAGACATGGTATAAGCTGATCTATGGTTTGAGCTTTGTATGAGAAATGGTCTGACCTGTTAATCACCCTGACCCATTTTACTCGGTGGGAAGAACAATCCTTCTTAAACCCTTAACTCTTCCTGCTCTTATTCAATTTCTAATACAACCCCACTTCATTTTTTAATGAAGGAGAAGGTAGATTCTGTCAGTCACCACAGTTGCATAAACTACAGCCGGATAAAGATGGCATTTCCATTGTACACACCTCTTTCCACCCACTGATAACTTTTAAACTAAATGTGAGGAAGTATTTTAAAAATTATTTGTGCAAAGCTTAATGATTGTCAGTTTGAAACTTTTCAATTAACTGACCAATATAAATGAACTGTTCACCTTTTTTAAAAAAAATAGAATATTCCTACATATAACTTCATATCTGTTTTAAAGCTTCTATCAAGGTATACATGCATAAGCAGGGTCTGAATTAGCTCTCCTCTGACATCTAGTGGTGAGCTGTGAAAAAAGACTTCAGAAGCTGATCTCGTTTGCATGCATACCCACCCTGCCTAGGTGCTCAGCATGATGGTATTGCTTGCCCAAATGATTACTTGTGGCTAGTGTTGGATCCCCAGTCTCCTTGTTATTGGGGAAGGAGTAATAAAGGGTTTTTATCCTTGCTGTGTGAACCAAGGGCAGCAGAACTGTTCCTGGCATACCCCAATGGAGGGACTCACCCTCAATTGAACAGCACTGCTAGGCAAGGAACATGGGTTCCAAAGCCCAATGATGTGAAAGAGGGTTGGGACAGGTACTTGTGTCTGGTGGTGTGGGCCCTCTTTAAGGATCCTAGACCCCATTTCACTCTTCCTCTCTATGGTATAATAAAAGAGCTAATTTAGATTCAATTGAGAATCTTGTTACACGCTGCAGAGCTAAAACCACTGATACCTAGGTCTACATATTAGACCTACTTTGGTACAGTGTGCACCAGCAGTGAGGGTCCCCCATTAATGGCTGAAATCATTGAGAGCTGTGTTTGGTGGTGGGGGGGCTGAAGACATCTTGGCAAGTGGCCAGATGGACAGCTGCTGGAGAGCCGCAGCAAGCAGCCAGCAGGACAACTGGTGGAGAGGCGCAGCAAGCGGTCAGCAGGGCAGCTGGCAGAGAGGCACAGCAAGAACATTAACAGGCCTAGGTACCTGCAGTAGCCATTGTATGCAGAGCAGGAGAGGCTGTGGGACGAGATATACAGGGGGTAGTAAACACTGAGTAACTAATGGGAAGCTTTCCTTGCTGGTTTAATCATGCATCCAAGTGTACTGTTCACAAGCAGTAGCTATGTGTTTTATTGTTCTCATGACAGGAGGGGTTTCCAGTTAAGAAAGGATGGAAGTGGTTTGGATTTGGTAATCTTTCGGATGGGAACATCATGTCAGCAAGTTTATATTCCTTCTAAAGAGCTTGAACCTCCAATACAAGGTGAGCATTCAATACCAAACCTCCTAGTTTGTCACCTGCACAGTGATTAAAACTAATAATGTAACTTGTACAGAAAATATAGAAGTGCATCTTGGAATGAAAAATTATGTGAATGACAGTAAGTTGCTACTCAGAAGCCACTGGTTAGGTCCTTTACATGGAATGGCTATGCTAATCTCAATGTATCTGCTCTTATCTGATTTTTAAAAAGGTTTTCAGTACTTGATTCAATGACCTTCAAAGTAAAAACAGTCTGTAAAAGAGAAGCATGTTTTGTGTACTTATGTCTCACATAAATTTACTTTTGACAGAAAAACCACCATATTCCCCTAAAGATAGCTATTTTTCTATGCAAATATTTTCCTCACAAATAAAAAGATCACTTGGATTCCAATTTTATGTTCTCATCATCCACATGCAATTTTATTTATTCCTGTAATGCAGCTAATTAATTGCTAAAGGCTTATTTTCAATTATTTACACCTTTCCCAAGTAATCACTTTCTGTGATGCAATTCCTTATGCTAGTTCTCAGCCCAGAGGCAATTTGTGTGTGTGTGTGTATGTGTGTGTGTGTGTGTAAAAAGCATGAAGAGTGTCCATTCAGGTATTCTGAACTAGACTTTTCACTAAATGTAGGTGCACTTTCTGATGGAACAACATTCCCTTTTCTATTCCAGTATTTATTTTTACAAGCAAACCACTAGGCTGAAATCTCTAGAATTCCTTTCAATATCTAGAAAATTAAAATTCAGTTTCTCAGGGCAATTTTTAAGTCTCTCCACATATACATATGTATTTTAATAAGGTTTTTCATTAGAACAATAAAAAAAATCTAAGTTACACCTTCATCTCTCACCCAGAAGATCTTATCTTTTATATAAGCCCTTTGGGGGAAGACCTATCTTCATATTATCTTGTACAATGCAAAGCATGCCGTTGGAACATAACAAAAAATAAACTACAGCAACAACAATAAGCAATGTTACACTATTAGATAGATGATATAATGAAAAGGAACTACGTTTTTAATCTGTACTGCCGCTCCAGTAAACTTGTACAAATTCTTTAAATTCTGTATTGGATCTATGTTTCAATTGTACCTTTTTCTGTAACTAATTAGAGATTCCTACCTATTACAAATATTTACATGAATTATTGAACTAAAATTTAATTATTCCAGAGCATTTCAAATCATATTGTGACAAAAGTACATGTGCTTTGGTGTGTTAGAGAGGGAAACAAAAGTTTTGCCCTTTCCCTTAGAAATATAACATCTATAGGTTGTTAGTTGGAAACAAACAGCACAGCTCTATTGGACCTAGTAAATTACATTTTCTGCCCTCAAAATTGTACCATCTGACTTCAATATATGTCAGCTAGTGTGAAATGGTGGAGCTCTACTGACTCCAATGGATGGGACTTATGCAGTACAAACTGAGGCATCCATTGTGAAAGCATAATAAAGAAGGATTTGGTTGGTGTAGTTTGACCTGAGCTGAATACTATTAACTTGAGAGCTTATTGGGGTCTCCATTTAACAGAGGCCTGTTACACCATAAAGTAAAGGAGATATTTACCATCAACATATCCAGTGTGGTTCTAAGAGGAGAATGAATACCTTTTTGGTTGAAATCAATCTTGCATGTCAGTATGTGATTCAAGAAAAGTTGTGGCTCCTAGCTTAGACCAATGTTAGATGTGTGGAGTCTATTTCCCAGCAACTCCGTGGTATGTCAATTAGAAGTACAGCTACTCAAAGTGCAATCAGAATATTCCCAAAACATAGATTTTGCTTTCAGATTAATAGAATTATTAAACTACATCCCCTCTACAATTTACAAGCAAAAGTGTATGATCTGTAATCTCTCTGGGAAAACATCTCTCAAAGTTGTCTCACATTTATTCTGGAAAAAGACTTAATGGAGAATAGCTTGAAAACAACAGTAATCTGTTGATCTGAAGTGAACTGAATGTCAATTTAGTTCATCCCATATCTTGTTCTTAAAAATATTATAAAGGGCTAGATTTAATGGTATTGTAAGTCTAGTGGAATAATTTGTCTTAAATTTCTCAGGGAAGAGAAAATATTTTATCCCAAGCAGTGACACAGTTTTCTTTTTGTATTTTTATCAATGGCTCTATTGCCCTTTAAGCAAAAGATGATGTGAGGGGGAACTCATCATTACTCATTCAGCAGTGTGTCTTGACTAATTTTATGGTCCAATATATGATCACTCAATGTAAGTTCACACAAAATGCAATTTGCAGAACAAGCAAACTTCCATCTTTGTGACATAACGCATAGGCCCTTTGGGTGTCAGCTGATAGTCACACATTCTTAGAGCCTATTTTAATGAAATTGTGGGTAAGTATGCATTCTGAACTAGCAGTCCTGAAAACTAACTTCTTTATGTATTTTATACCAGACCTATTTATGATCTAAATAGAATGAGTGCTGTGGAACAAAGACCTCATGTGTTAAATTTTCTTTATCAGAGCTGAGATCTTTAACACACCTTCCCTTAAACATGTCATAAATATAATCAAAAAATGAAGGTAACTGCTTATAATACAGTTGTGATTTCCATTGAAGTCTATATTATAATCGTTGGGCTCATAACACAAATATAAATCAGATAATCACGAATAACATTAAACAGATAAATCTAAATATTGGCTCTATATAAATCCAACAGTGGAGAGAACAATTAAGGATTTCCCTAGGATTTCACCCATTTATCACTTTTACAGAGAAGTAGAGTGTGTGTTCTACCCAAAGCTAAAATGAACTGAAATGATCATGCATAGTGATTTACCTTTTTCAATGTACACACATGATCCACTTTAACCAGGAGCCATGAGGTCAAAACTTGCCCAGGAATACAAAATCATATTGAGACTAAAATGTGATTATTGAATTACCCTTGATAGGAAATTAATTTTCATCAACGAGGATGTCACTCCAAGAGAAAAGGGAAACATTCATTCAGTTTGTCCAGGATCATTAGTATATCACTTTGAAGAACATTTTGCTGTCCTATTACGCAGTACTCGCACACAAATGTTATTTCCAGTATTAAGATGCTGGGGAACTGAACTGGCACAGAATTTGGATAGAGATGCTTCTTCAACACATTATAACCTCAGTAATTTAAAATGAACAAAAGTGCATCCAAAACTAAAACTCAAATGCTATGAGGTTGACACTGCTTTCACTCTATCAGTAACACCTAATTCAATTGCCAACTTACTCACATTTCCCACAAGCACCTCTGCACACCTCTTCCACACTGCCGCTCATCCATGGGAAGAGCTTCCCAATGAAATTATCTTCAGTCCTCCCTGAAAGCCTACCTGTACAATGATGCCCAAAAACCTCTATTGTCTGGCAGTTACTTCTGACTAGTACAGTGGCTCTCAAACTTTTTTTGCTGGTGACCCCTTTCACATAGCAAGCCTCTGAGTGTGACCCCCCCTTATAAATTAAAAACACTTTTTATATATTTAACACCATTATAAATGCTGGAGGCAAAGTGGGGTTTGGAGTGGAGGCTGACAGCTTGCGACCCCCCATGTAATAACCTCATGACCCCCTGAGGGGTCCCGGCCCCCAGTTTGAGAACTCCTGGACTAGTAGGACCTCTCAAACAATTTATTCAAAATGCATCTTTACTTCTTACAGTTACCTTTTGTCCCCCATCCCAGTTTGTCTGTATATTTATCTGTTGCATCTTGTCATCATCCTGGTTTGACAGGTCTTTGGGTCAGGGACTGTCTTTGTTCCTCTTGTCTGTATAGCGCCTTGCACAATAAGGGCCTGAATCTAGGCACTGCCACAGTATACTAATAATGAAAAAGCCAACCACACACACCACAAGCTAATGGGATGCTAAGGCACTGAAATATATTTTAGCTCAGCATATCAGCCTCTTCCTGGGTTCTGAAATCTTTAGCATGCAAGCACTAAAACAACCTCTCAAAACAACCAGAAATATCTATCATGTCAATCTCCAGTGATCAAATCACAGAACAAAGACAGGACAAGACACTCCCATTCCTAGAAAATAATAATAATCATATGCCATGTACAAGAGAGATGAAACACTAAGATGGTGAGATCCCTGTAAAGATAAAACGAAGGCCCAAACTGTGAGATGCTCTCAGTATCTCCCTCTATTGTTATCAAGACTCAGCTCCTCTCCAGATTTGGCCCAGTGTTAGGAAAAAGTTGAGTTAGATCTCTCAGCTTAGCCATATCTGTTTATTTTTAGTTTTAAGAAAGCCACTGCATTGAAATTCCTGCTCTGAGCTGTGACACAGCTGGACTTACATTTACACTAAGCCTGTTGAGAACGGAAGGTTCGAATTAGTCAAGTCATCTAAAAATACAGCTCAGAGTAGCAGAATGTAATACTCCCACTGCTCAAAGACTCTAAAAAGAAGTAACAGAAAGACAGACTTTGCTGCAAAAAACATGTTCACTATAAACATACTTGGCAACCATTGAGATTTCTGTCAGGCTTCTCGACAAACTCCTCTTCCTATAAATGGTTATTACGAACTAATGCCTACATAGCATCACTCCTAAAAATCATGCCAGGAATTACAAGAGAGAGCATTTTGTTAACAAATTCTTAAACAAAAAAAAACCCTTGATTTGGATTTAATAGCTCACCAGAAATTGGACGTATACTCTCTCACGTTTCTGCAAATATACTATCTCTGACTGTATTTTGGCTGACAGCTTTTAAAATCATATTAATGTGTAGTTTGGCCACTCCAGGCAGTTCAGTGCAAATAGACAAAACAAAAAGCCTAAAAAAGCTTCAGTCTACTCTATAAAAAAGTTTCAGGATATAGTACTAAGATTGGGCTAAAAAAAGCATTATTTGCCCTTTCAAATGATAAATAAATTGGGGCAGCAGAAATTAGAATTTTGTAGCCTCTTAATCCTCCCACATAGTGGAATCTACAGCCCCTTTAGAAATTTGCTCTTTCCAGAGTGTCCTCCTTTACACCGTGAGTTAAATTCATCCTCCACTGAATTTGGAATGAATATCCATTAATCCCACCAATCTAATTCTTCGTATTTCAAGAATTAAGGTCCTAACCCTGCAAAGTCTTGTGCACATGAGTAATTTTAAACACAAGTAGTCTTACTGAAGCCATTGAAAACTATTTGTGCAAGCAAAGTTACAAGTGTATAGCTTGGACCCTGAATCACACAGTGATTCAACAATAGCAGGGGTTTCAACGTATAATGTGGCCCTTGTTTCTGGGACCAGGCATGGCAGTACTCATCCTTCTAATAATCAACTGTATTTTTTTCTAAGTTATAGAACAATGACCGATAAAGACTATATGGTAACATTTCCATTCTTGAAGAAACAAATAAAATATGTATATTTTCGTCCCTTCTACTCTCATTTTGGGGACCTATTTAATATTTCATGATCAATGGAAGGTTATTAAAGTATTAACAATGCTTCAAAACCTATGCAGCTTCTTCTGCCACGTTTCACTTGATTGACCGCAATAAGTCTACTTACCAGAATTTTTGTAGTATAAGCACTGTTGATGGCAATTGCATTAACCAACAAATCGAGGGTTTTGCTTGGTATAGAATCTGGGTCAGGGATCTCTTTGTAGTGGACATCACCAATGTAGGCTTGTACTACTGTCATCCTGTTGGTTGTAAGTGTCCCTGTTTTGTCAGAGCAGATGGCCGTAGCATTACCCATAGTCTCACAAGCATCTAAGTGGCGGACCAGATTGTTATCCTTCATCATTTTCTGATGGAAAGCAAAGTAAGAAGTCCTCAAAAATTTGCTATAACAGATTTTTAAAATCTCTCATCATAGTAACAATGCATATAGTTAGATGTGACTATTAGAGTGTAGTCACGCTTGTTTACCACACGTCCCAGTGTAGAGAGCATATAGTAGTCACCCCTTAAAATGCTTGCCAATTTTGCTTTTGATGACTGGATTTGCAGTGTAACCATTCTAAGGAATTACTTGAATACTAATATAACATTATTTAGCTTTACAAAACATTAGCTAAGATAACAGGCCATTTTCAAACAGCGATCACTGTAAGAAATACTAAGTACTCGTGTAATTTTATATGTTTCTCCCAAACTTCTAGACAGATTTTTGTTTTCCTTCAGCCAAGTGTCCTAATGGTAGAGATTTAACAATTAGTAATTAACTGTTTAAAAATAAACTTTCTGCCAGATCAAAATTTGCAAATACAAAAGAGTGTAAATAGAAGCTAAATGACAACAGCAAGCGTCAGATGAACCCAAAGCTATCTACCTGTAAATCAATGAATATTGCTTTATTTTAAACTTGAACTGAACTGCAGTACTATAAAAATAATCTGTTTTGGTAAACTCTCTTTATTCATCTGATTTAGACTCTTCTATAGTATTTCAAATCCCAGTATTATTAGATTTGCAAGGTAAAACTATATGCTCACCGGGGCAATGAACTTTACAAAAATTTGCTACTGTGAATATTCCAGAGTATGGTTGTGATCTTTACCCTTGGGCCAATCGGTCATACTCTTACTCAGAGTATGAGTAATCCAAAGTGAAGTCCCACTGAAATCAGTAAATCTATTCATGGAGCAAGGTATTCCCAAATGCAAACAATAGTGTATCACAATCTGGCCCTATGTGTGAGTATGTATTTATGCAACTGATTCAGAAGGTGATTGCAATGTTTAATGGTTAGCATACAGGGCTGTTTGGACACCTGGGTTCTATTTCCAACTTTGTTACTGCCTGGCTGTGTGACTATGTGCAAATCACTTCATGTTCTCCGTGTCTCAGTTTCTCCTTGTGTAAAATGGAGATAACAGAATTGTCTACCTTTGTAAAGTGCTTTGAGATTCTCAGATGAAAGTTTTATAGAAACACAATGTGTTATTAGTAGATTAGATTTCTAAAGTAATCTGAGACTACAGATTTTGGTAGGGGAATAATCTACAACTCCAAAAACCATAATCCCAGTTTTAATTCCCTTAAATTTCCTAATGGAATCATTTACATTAGCTATGGGCAACTATAACAGCATTTAATAATACACGCTCAAAACACACGTGGAAACCTCATGTCTCAATGTAGAGAGTTTCTGAAGAAAACAAATCCTTCCCAAAACCTATATTGATGCAGCAGGGAATAGGAAGATAAGCAGATATTATATACAAAAAGACTGTGCTTCTCCCATTAATAAATTTTCACAGTGAATTTCTGAGAGACTGTCTTCAATAAGTAAATGTCTTTAATATTTGTTTAGTATATTTTTCTGCAATGCACATTTACAGAAACGTCAATAAATTTATTTTATTGGAATTTTTTACTTTGAATTACTTCAATATGTTTAAAGCAGCTTCTATCAGAGTGCACATTTTGATTACCGGTATACTGATGTGTGATCCAGCTTTCTACCAGCCACATAAAAATTAAACAGCGAGTCAACTACCAAACTAAAACATACTGAGAGTTGGTCAAAAGAGCTCTTTTTTTCCACCACTGCTTAAAGCGCTGCTTACCTTAACAGAATAAGCCAGAGAAATAGTGACAGCAAGTGGAAGTCCTTCAGGAACAGCAACCACGAGCACAGTAACACCAATGATGAAGAACTTGACAAAATATTGAACATAAACAGGAGTGCACTCGGGCAACCACTGCTTCTTGTTGACAACAAAAGTGTCAACAGCGAAGTACAGTACCAAAATTATTACAGTAATGGCAGACATCACCAAACCTGAAAACACAAAAAGTAATTTTTAACTACAGGGAGAAATAGTAACAAATCAAAGCATTTGCAGTTTGAACCCCACACTTTTATCTAATGTGATTTGAACCTATGCTCTTAGGCCACGGGGGGTGGGAGAATATTATCAACATTAAATTATTGTGAACCATGTAAATGTAAGATCAGGAAACTGTAGTCCATAGATTAAGTCTTAAAAGAAGCTTTGGGGTTATTTGTTGCATTCTTCTGAACTCTATACTACTCCTGTGTGTTATCACATTTATTTTTAAACACCTCTAGCATCAGTGTCTTATTGATCACCCTTGGAAAACTGTACCATCTGCTTAATTTAATAAAAGATTTCCTGTTGTCTAAACTAAGTCTTCCTTTTTCAATTGCAGGACATTATCCTATCTAATACCACCCAAATCTATCCTGTCACAACAGAATTAACTTCCACCTGTTCTGTGCAATTACCTCTCAGGTATTTATACACCACCTCCATATGCTTCTCTTTTTTTATAAAAGCACATCTTAATAGATCTTGGGGAAAGGGACTGTTGTCTTTATTTTTCTACAAACTGTGTTAGAAATCAGTCTGTTGAACCTGTGGCTGGGCAAGATTGCAAAGGTAAAAGGGCATTTGGCGATAAGGACAAGTATTTACATAGTTTATAAAAAATAATAAAATAAACAGCAATGTTCTCAAAGTGTTCTTTTGTTCCCAAATGTTAAGCATTTGACTGTGATGCACAGCACTCTGCAGAAACATGACATTTCATAAGCAGTAGGAAATCTTACCACCAAAAAGCTGCATTCACCCTATCATTCAGATTTATTGGCCATACATTAGTCACTATTTTAAATGTGCAAGAACTAGGAAGCAGTCTGGTCATTTGGAATTGTTACAATACTTAAAAGGTAAATGTATTCACAGTTAGTTCATAATCTGTTACTGTTCTGAAACCAGGGCAACTATAATTGGTGTCATATGAACATGTTAACCTTAGATTTAGGAAGGATGGTAAATTGCATTTTTTGTTCACTAATCAGGACTACATGACATGCCAAAGAAACCAAGCAGCATACATTATTCTAACTTGTATCAGGTTGATGTGTTTAATAACATGGCAAATATTTTAATACTTCAGTTATTTTAATACATGTCAATAAATTGTTTATTAAGTTATTAAACAGGTTTAAAAACAAATAAAATATTTTAAAGCAATAGAATATTCTTCTAACTAAGGCACAATATCAAGAATATTTTATGCTCCCTTCTTCTTGCCCCAGCACTGAAAAAAAGTGGGCCAAGCCACAGACTTCTAGTCAGCAATTTTATTTGGAGCAAGTGCTTCTTATGTTTTTGAAAATTCAGAATTAGGCACAGGATATCTGGCTATGGTTGTGAGGAGAGAAACTTTTTTTTGTTTTTTTGTCCCTCCACTGGAGTGGGTGCAATTTCATCAACAGTTCCCATTTCCATCAGTGGAAAGAGGCAACTGGAGAATTTTTCTATTTGAATTTTTATCGTGACATTTGGACCTCTTAACTGACACATATGAACAATGCAGTGTAGCTATACTCATGTCAGTCCGACGACATTAGAGAGACAAGGTGGGTGAGGTAATATTTTTATTATTTATTTATTGTATTTATTTTATATTAATTTTATTTATTTATTTCTGTTGGTGACAGAGAGAAGCTTTCAAGCCACACGGAGCTCTTCTTCAGGTCTGGGAAAAGATACTCGGAGCATCACAGCTAATGCAAGGTGGAACAGATTGTTTGGCATAAGTAGTTAGCACATATTCTAAGAGACCATTCAAGGTAGAGTGGCCTGAAGAAAAACTCTGTGTGGCTTGAATGCTCAGACTGCTCTACACTACAGACCTATATTGGTATAATTACGTCGCTCAGGGGTGTGAAAAACCCACACCCTGGAGCGATGTTGTTATACTGACACAACAACCCATATAGCCAGCACTACGTAGCTACTGCCCCTCAGGGAGGCGGATTAACTACATTGATGGGAGGGCTCTCTCTTGCCAGCTTAGAGCATCTTCATTAAAGTGCTGCAGCTCCGCTGATGCAACATTTTAAGTGTAGACTTGCTCCTTGTCTCTCTCACCAACAGAAGCTGGTCGAATTAAAGATATTACCTCACTCACCTTGTCTCCCTATGTATGAAGAAAACCATTTGAGACAATTAATAGTTAATATTACTAATATTAATATTAGCCAGAAGGAATACTGTATCCAAGTTTTACTGTAAACCCAATAACCCTGGGCCTTCTAGAAAATCTTGTCCCTCAGCCTTTTTGCTTCCCTTTTGTTAGCTTGGTGAAGTGGTTGTTTTCCTTTATAACCATAACATTTATTTAAAAATGGGCCATATTTCCAAATGTATCATTACCATCATTTGAAATCTAAATGCCAAGACATTTAGAGTCTCTGTGTTTGAAAGATTTTCCATGTTTGAAACACATGGAGTCTCTGTGTTTGAAAGATTTTCCATGTTTGAAACACATGGAGTCTCTGTGTTTGAAAGATTTATTCAACTATGGCCAAATAACTACAGCCTTCATAGTTTCATTGTAAAGCGTTCTCAAATTTGAATCAGAGAAACTAAAAAGCATCTGCCTTCTATGTATAAGAAATCAAGTCAAAATTGCTCCTACTATGCCAAACTGACAAGAATCAGACTCCTGATCATATGGGGCAGGCTCAACCACTCTAGGAAATGAAATATGATGTGACTGAACTGCTTTATATCACATGACCTATTCCAATAAATCAGGAGCTCCCAAACTTGGTTCGTGGCTTGTTCAGGGTAAGCCCCTGGCGGGCCACGAGATGCTTTGTTTACCTGAGCATCCGCAGGTACGGCCACTTGCAGCTCCCAGTGGCCGCGGTTCACCATTCCCAGCCAATGGGAGCTGCGGGAAGCGGCAATCGGCCTGCGCCACTTCCCACAGCTCCCGTTGGTCAGGAATGCCTAACCGCAGCCACTGGGAGCTGCGAGCGGCCATACTTGCAGACGCTCAGGTAAACAAAGCATCTCGTGGCCTGCCAGGGGCTTACCCTGAACAAGCCACGAACCAAGTTTGGGAACTCCTGCAATAAATGAACCTTTACTAGAAATACACATCGGAGAGTAGCAATATAAAGTTTGACTATATCAAGATAGAGCAAAGAAGCTGGTGTAACACTGACAGACCCCGGTCATCAGCAGGTGGGATCGAACCGGGACCTCTGGAGCTTAGTGCATGATCCTCTACTGGATGAGCTAAAAGGCTAAGGCTATAGAACAGACTCATTAATCTCTTTCTCTCTCTCTCTAAGTGGTCTCGGTGCCACAAGATGGGACAGAACAACACACCAGAAGGTGGCGGGGTTACACTGGCATTTGTGGAAAAAAATTGAGTGAACCACTGATAGACCATCGATGCAGTTGAAACCCAAACTAGGGCTGTTTTTAAGTATACTATCATCAGCAGATTTATTTTTCATCACACACACTTTTTTTTTTTGAAGGAATGGAATAAAACGGTCAGATTTGGTAAAAAGCTACTGTGGCGGATGGAGGAGAAGTGGGAATGAAATTACACCAGAATCTGTAGAGGGAGAAGAGGATCTAGTTCCAAGCCTGAGATGATATTATAGATTTTGAATGCACATTCTCAGGAGTCCTGAGGGGACAGGAAATTAAATATCTTGTAATTACTGCACTTGGGAATACTGGCTAGGAGAAACTGCAGTTCACTTTGATTCAAATATTCACAAGCCAAGTTGCTTAGAGCTTCTAGTTTCTCAGTTTCCAAAGCACAAAAATGATCTTTGGTATACAATTCTAGAGTACTGTGATAATTACTTTCTTCATATTTTTAATAAAACTCTCTCTTTTCACAATAATTTGCTTTGAAATCCTATGATGTGGTCCACACCATAGCATGATGTTATCTAGTTAGTTACCCGTTCATACCTGCTTTGCCTATCTGGACAGCTAGTTTGGTCAGCTTTCCCTGGAGGACAGATTTCTCTTTCTTGTGCATGCTGGACTTCTTCTTTTCTTTTTCATCTCCCTCTCCTCCTTCTGCACTCTTCAGTGGCTGCATCTCCATGGCAGCAGCACCATCCTGCTGCTTGGCTAACAATGTAGAAGAAAACCATTATTCTAGAACTTTTACCCAACATAATTTCTACGCTTTTATTTAAAGAAAAAAATCTCTTCAGTTGTTTATTCATACTAAATTCAACTTGTAATAGTCCCCCATATGTACTGGTAGTAACATGGATGATTAATTATGAATATACGCAGTCCCCTGATCCTGCATGTCCATAAGAGGCTTTGCTCATTTGCACAGAGGTCTGCTCATTTGCAAGATCAAGGTCTGAGACTGTAAATTCTTTGGGACATATAACGTGACTTTATAGTGCCATGTACATTTATAGCATTCAATACCTTCTTACTATTAATAAGTGTTTGTGCGTAAGCGCGACCCTTATAGACATGCCAATTGTTTTACAAGTAAGAATATTACCTCAGAACTGCAATACTTTTTAGATAATCCCAGAGTCTGAAAACTTTCAACATCACCCTGCTGACTTCTGGCATAAATAAAGAGTATCTGTGTAGTCATGCACCCCCAAAATCCTTATGAATAAAATTTAAAGGAATAAAACCACTCCCTTCCTTCAGGAGAGATGGACTTCTATGGTACTGGGATTGGATAGGAAGTATAGCGAGTACTGCAGGGGTAAAGAAACCTTACCGAATACCTAAGGCAACAATAGTGTGTAAGGCAAACCTGTCATTTTTTAAGGGTAACTATCTTCCTGTGTGTGGTCAGTGTGGTAGATAAAATAGATTTTATGAAATGGAATGAAATGAGACAAAGTCATTCTGCTACGATTTGACATACATCATCATTTGTATGAAACCATATTAATTTGACTAGGAGATTGAAAGGCTCTCCTTGGCTTTAAGTCATTATTCATGAACTGTCCTTCTATTTAGTAGTCATCTACCATGACAGACTGAGTTAATCTCACTAGTTTCTATTCCATCTCACACTCTGCAGGAGTGTATTTAAATAATTATCAGAGAGAAAAAAATACATCTTACAGTACTTATTTTGTTTACTTGGCAGGTTCTGAAGTAAACATAGTTAATGATCTCTTTGGTATAATGAAAAAGCAATTAAAACTTTTCCAAAGAGGAAGAAAAATATTTACATTAATTTCTTCCTAAGAATATACAGTATATTAGAAACACCTAACACTCTAATTTTCTTATTATTCAACAATACCCATGTATTTCTGTTTTTATATTATGATCCAGATCAATTTGCGTTAAGATTCACTTTTGCTATTGCTACGTGTAGTGTTATTTACCTTCTCCCTGAAAAGAAAAATATGTTTATATAATGTCATTAGCCAGACAAAGCAGACAAGACTTAGGTAAAAATAGGATTTAGAAATTCATTAGCAAAAAATAGTATGTCTGGTTTTGTAACTTGCACAATGAAAAAAATGAATTCAGAACAAGCTTTGTAACACACACATCTTCTATATAAATGGTGTATTTGAAACACCAATTTTGTTAATCTGTTTAAATTCTGATACATGAAAAGTCTATAAACTACAATTTATTTTTTCTTGCATTTCCAATATTTCCCTGGCCTAGGTTCACAAAGTGTCTACTATTCATTCCTCCCCCACACATTTTGCCAGCACATTGTATGTTCAAACAAATAAGATATTTCCCACATATATCCTCAAATTATTTTATTTGCCAAACGGAATCTAACTACATGCTAACCATAACAATCCACAACCTGCTTAGTATGAAAGAAGATTACCTTTATTCTGGCTGTTCTCCATATTCCCATCCTGCATTTTGCCTATATGATGAAGAATTGTAACAGACAACAAAGAACAGACAATAAACAGTCATCACACTGACAGAACACCACAATGGAATTTAAATAAAAAGGGCAGACAAAAATAATGAATGTGTTTCATATACACATTTATGATCAACAGGCATTACCATCATGTTTTTATTTAGATGCATGAAAAAACTTAGGTGGAAAAACTCAAAGAACTGCAGCCAAGTCCAATGTTCTAACAGCTAAAATAATGCCAGTCTTATTTCCTTATTGAAGTAAAAACAGTGGTGCATATATTTTGGAAAAATGAACTACCTTGGGAAAAAAATATAATAAAACATTCAGTATGAGCTAAAACTCGAGTAGTATTCTCAAACTACAGTTTCAACCAGATTTGATTTAGTATATGGTTTTACAAATGAATGCTAAAATTAATTCTATGATTTAATTTTGATAGAAGCAAATTATATTAACATTTATAACACCAGCCTTGATCTTAAAATTGACATATTGGAATTACATATCTTGGAAAGGTGATATTACTCAGCCAGCACATGTTTTACCCTCTGTAACTGTGAATGCGAACTGACTAAATCATAACTGGCCAGTTTCAAGTTGCATACAAGTCTTGGAAATGGGAGGCCTTGTACATCTTCTACAACGATATGACCATTTCTCATATGGAAAAGATTAACATTTGAGTCTATAAATGTTATACCCACATGATGAAATACATTCTCTCATCTTTTGTTAGCTGCTGGGTGTTCACAATGCTTAATATAAAAATTCCACTACGGAAGCGGAGTAGTTAATACATTTTCATGGCATTTTTGGCCCGTTCTTCATATTAACTAGACAGTGAGTTTGGGAAAAAAAATAGCAATTCATTCTTGCTCCTTAGATGTTATATTACAGCAGAAGTCAACACATGGGTGGACATCAAAGAAGCAGAAATTATGCTTCAACTAGTTTAACAACTAACTCTAGGTACTACTGGAACATATGCTTATTATAGTAACATAATTGGATGGCTAAGAAATAGACTGTAGAGGATTACTATTTTAATCCATCTATTCCTATCTTGTTGGTATTTTCAGTGATTTAGAGGTCAATAAATACTGGCTTCTGTTTAAATAAACCTCAAAGAACAGAAAAGTCAACACAGCTCCTGCATCAGAACTCTGCACTAACAAACTATGTTTTCTGAGAAATTTAGAGAGAGATTAAAATACAGAATTATTGAAAGAGAAAGAACACTGCTATGCTTTGATGTTCTTAGGACTCAGAAGGCCCATTGAAGTATAGCCGAGTACACCTACATTTTGGATTTACAATGTAATCCCTCTCTCTCAGGTCAGCAATCCTTGCATCAATATTGTGTCCATATTTATGTTAAAACAAAGCAATTATTCCAAATCATAGACTATTCACATTAGTAGACATCAATATTTTGCAAGGGATCATTCAAGTCTATGTTACCAGTTCTATACCACAAACACCTTTTTCTTTTTGCCAGTAGCAAGAAATGTTTTTAAAATGCAGTAATCATTATTAATTCTGAAAGCACAACAATTTGTAAGATCATTGAAATGTACATATGTTCCATTTTCTTTAGCAATTTTTTTAATGATACAACAATCTTTATTCCCACAATTGAAACAATGTGAATTGAATATATTTTAAAGGAATATTTATGTTCAAAAGACCAATGCTTTTGATTAGACATGCTTTAATCGACTTTGAAAATTTTAAAAAAGTCAATTTATTTTTATCTGTATAAAGCTGCTCAAACATTTTTGTATAATCTAAAAATTACAGTAGTGCATTCTTGAATGTAGCATCTGGCTGTCTAAGAAAAGTTTACTACTAGACTGGCTTTTAATATACAGGGCAAAAGACACCAAATATCCCTGGAGATATTGATTTCTGACCTGAGGGAAAGCTTTCTTTGGAGTCAAAGTCTTAATTTATGGCAGAAACAGTCTATTTCTTTTTGAAAGGTAAAACATTATTGAAAGCCTTCTAAGAGCACAGTTAACATTTCCTCATGCCAAAAGAGCATTAAGGCTTTCAAAAGCAGTATAAGTGACTAGCACCAAAATATGTTGCTTTTCTGGGTACATCAAAGTACTTAATTCAACTATATATAGACTATTGTTGTATGCAATGTTGATGTAGCTGTGCTAGTCCCAGGACAATAGAGAGGATAGAAGAAGTCTGCGTAAGCTCAAAAGCTTGTGTCTCTCTCACCAACAGAAGTTGGTCCAACAAAAGATGTTACCTCACCCATCTTGTTTCTCTATTACACACTATACCTATTGCATAAGTAGGAATATAGGAATTGCCACATTGGATCAAACCCACGGTTCATCTAGTCTGACACTCTGTTTATGAAAGTGGCCTGTATAAGATGCTTACTATTTATGTAGAATAAATGACTAATCCTTTTTTTAATTACACTAAGTTATTTGTCTCTAAATTATCATGTGGCAGTGAGTTCCAGAGCTTTAATATGCATTGTATTAAAAAAGTTGCTTTTTATCTCTGACATGTTGCCTGTGAATTACACTGTTTGACTTTTGCACTCTTGGCATTACAAAAGAGTAAATCAAAGTATCTGATTGACCTTCTCTTTAACATTCATTATTTTATATAATATTTGTATTTATTCATTTATCTTCTATTCACACTCTAAATTAATCCTCTTCAAGTCTCCTCACATGAAAGTTTTTAATGCCACTAATAATTTTCATTGCCTCTCTCTGTACTCCTCCTACTTCTACTAAATCCTTTTTAAGATGAGGTGAATAGAGCTGATCACCATATTCTAGGTGAGTTCATTGATTCACATTATGGCTTTTCCAGTATTATTCTCTATCACTTTCTTAATACAACCTAACATACTGTTGGATTTTTTGAACATTATTTAACATCAAGTTGATGTTTTCACTGAGACGGTCAATGATTGCGTATGAGCCTTTTTCTTGATTAACTACAGTTAATTTAGGACATACCGATGTGTGAGAGAAGGGAGTATATCAAATACCAAAATCAATTGATTAATGGTAGTATTTCTTGAATAGTGTATTTGATGAATACATTCAACTGGGCTCCAATTTTTCATTCCATTGTGCATTAGTTTGCATGCATCAATACTGGATTTAATCTGTCATCATGTTGCCATTCACCTAGTTTTACTAGGCTCTTTTGAAGTACTGACCAAGACTTACTCCTGACTAACTAGACATGTTGTTTCATACACAAGTTTTACCCTCTTTTCAAGATTGCTAGCATATCAACCAAAATATATCCTAAGAAGAGATTCCTGGAGTGTCCACTACCAATCTTCCATTTTGAAAACTGCTAATTTCATGAGAAAACTATGCTCTTCTTCCTTGCTGTGACTGCTTAGTTCCCTTACCTCCTTCTTGTGAGGAATTTTGTCAAAAGATAAACTATGCCTACTAGTTCTTCCCTTTCCACTATTCTGTTGACTCCTTCAGAATTCTAATAGACTGGAGAGGCACAGTTAGTGATGTTGGGCTTGCCTCTAACCACATCATAATAATCTAGGTATTTAATAACTTCATCTTCAGTTAGTTTTTCAACTAATTAAGGTACTCAAGGCTCATTTAACTAACTGATCTAATGAAAAGAGATGCAGGGGATAATAATATATGAACCAATCTATTACGAATACAATAAAAAAGTCTGATCATGCCTCAAGGTGTAGCTACATCATTTCCCAGGGTATTACAATTCATGACTAGATCCCTTGCTGTCCACTAACAGGAGCATCATTGCTCAGTTTTTCAAAGAGAGCACATTTCTTGGCTCTTAGTAACACTGCTAACACTCAAAGGTTCCCAATGAGGCACAACCAATCTTCCTAGGTCAGAAACAGGGTCAGCATATTACTGTGAGTGAGAGAGAAATTTGAAGATTGCCCCACAAAATATATATCTCTGCAAAACAATGGCTGATATATGCATGTAGCAAGAAAGACTGTCAAGGATATCCTAATACTGCAATTTTATCTAGTAACATACACACAAACCCAATGGTTAAATGGCAAATCAATATCAAAAGGTGCCCTAAGGCTCTGACTCTCCAAATGTATTCATATTGCAAATCACTTCTTAAGACTCAGGTAGATAATGTTCCCTTCCAACCTCAGTGCTGATTCTACCCCTTTCCTTCACACATGATAGTTCATGTAACCAGCACTAGCAAGAAGAAAGAATTAAAATAAAGTTACTTTACGGTAATTGTTGAGATTGTTTTGCAATATGATTCTGTGCTGTTTGTTTCCTGTTCTTGGTGGTGTTTATCGGTACCGAATTTCTCCTCCTTGTGTGCATCACTGACTGCCCTAACCTCTCCAGTAACTTCACACTTCGGTTCTGTCTTTCTGTGTGTTTTCCCACACATCAATAAGTTAGATCACAATTGAATTTACACTAAAGAAACATCTGAAAGATTAATATAAAGAGGGTACAATAGGAGAATAGTGAGGGTAAAGGCTTTTGGGGTTTTGCTGTTCCAAAAAGCCTTGGAATCCAGAGGTGAGCCCTGCACTGTACTACAAATTAGCAGGATGCAAGGATTTGGGAAATATAGGCCTTGGAATTGAGAGGGAATCCTCTTTCATTTTGTGCTAGGATCTGGACGACAGGCCCATCTATGTGAATTCTTTAGAACTATAGGAGGGATAAGGAATGGAGTATTAAAAAAAGGTTATGACTTTTTTATTGGGTCTATTTTTGCACAAATATCTTCCTGGAAACAAGGTGGAAGGGAACAGTGGTAGGGGCTCTGAGGGAAGTGGAAGTCAGTTCAGTTAATTACAATTCCTGTCCCTTTTCCAATCTGGTTGAAAAGTTTGGAGAGAAGCATCATTGCCCACATGATGTGTTGTGCACATTAGAGGCTTGTGACAGCCCCATTAATTGCTTGCTTTGTGAACTTGTGGGTGGGCTGCAGGGGTTAGTACCACTGTCTTTCTGTGTTTTGTAGTATGATTTTTGATGTCCATTATATTGTGTTGCCTTCACCTTTATTAAGATTTTTGTCCTTTGCAACACGATCAGGGCATGGTCACAGTCAAGCTTCTTGTTCCCTTTAAAATGGTTACTTCATTCAAATCTAATTTAGGCCAGTGCTGCAAGATAACTTAATAGTATTGCTGGCATTAGGGTACATAAATCATCACAAATAATTACAGGAATCCATAAGAGTGACCTGGAAACTCAATACTAGGTGGCAATTGCTGTTTTAAAACTTTTTAGCAGAATCTATTCTAATTACATTCTCCTCTGTTGGAACAGTCCCAGGAAATGTATGGTACAGCATAATGATTTTTCAAACTATCATTTTGCACTAGAAATGAATTATTTCCTCATCCCCAAGCCAATCTAATGCTACAAGTAAACAAGATCAGAGACATACAGCAAGTCAATATGTAGTCAAAATTATGATGGGAAAAGTGCTTAAATAGAATTACTAGTAGCTCTTTCCTGTCGCCTAGTCTCCGATGCAGTGCGTTAGCAAAATTGAAACTAATAGCAACAGAGTATCTCCAGTATCACTATAATGAACAGCAACCTTTTCAGAATTCTTTTCTGCCACCACTGTCTAATTCAACTTCCCTACAACTCTGTAAATCCAATATATTAAGGAATTACAACTTATTTAATAGGAATCCCAGTGGTAAACACATACACATGTCATGGGATTGTCATAGTTAACAGTAGGTTAAACAATGTTTTACCTGATGACGTGCCTCCTTCAAACAAGTGTGATATTTAAGTATGAAAATATAAGATGAAAATAACATTAAGTCTCTGATCTGAGCCCCTCAAAAGCAAGGACATCCTGAATTAAGAATAAGATAACCTTATGTCAGGCAAACAGAATACAGTGACTCCCAAATTACAAAAAGGCTACCAGTCATTTCTAACTGCATTTCCTGCAAATCTTTCCAAGTAACTGTCCAAGTACAAAACTCATTGTGTTATGTTGGGAAATGACAGATATCTGTGTTTACTCCTTCTGCTGGCCACGTGTAATTCTGATCAATGCTAAAGAAAACTATGCATGTTCATCAAGGGAAAATACATTCCACAGTTTCAACATAAGAAATGCAGTAACGACCCTGTATCATCATAGAAGTGCTAGACTGATTCTAGCAACGGAATTTTAATAAATGTTAAAAAGAACGGACAAGTTAACTGCAGTTGGGAAAACTGGAACCGTGTTCACTTATTCTGGGTGCTGCAGCTGGCTTACTATATATTCTAACCTTTATTCTGAGTACTGAGCTGTGGAGTAACTCTCATTTACAGTCATGTACTTCCCAATAGGATAATATACTTCCAAAGATAATTGGGGTTCTGAGCAATTTAGCTTCAACTACACAAGACGATCGCACATCTGTAAATGCTATGCAGCTGAACACACAGATACTCAGTGCATGACTGTATGCTGGCTGGGAGCATACAGACAGTGAGCTAGAGCAGCAGAGCATTCCAAGGAACTCAGGGTCACAGGACAATCAGTGACACAACCTCTCACTGGTCTGAATTACATCCCAAATTGTTGCACTGGTTTCCTGACAGCTTGCCTGTCCAGCTTCATGGCAGCCTGCCTGCGTTCTCGCCTGCCTGAATCCTAGCTTCCAAGCTTCAAGGTCTTGTTGGTGTCATTAGGCATGACTCTAGGTAACTCAGGAGGGTGGAAAACCACAGTGTCAATGAAGCCTTTCTGTAGTAGGCCTGAATGAACTAAAGTCACTCCATGTCTGACCAAAGCGCTCCCATGTTTGAACTTTAATCAACCTAACAAGCTAGCAACAGAAAATGGAATGTGTAGCAGCTAGTTCTCAGTGCAACACTGATACCAGGAGGCAATAATGAGGCCTGCTTGCACCTGGCTAAGGGGGGCAGAATAACAGATCAAGGAAAGTAAAACAAGATAACTGTTCACAGAAGAGTTACTAACGAGCTAAAGTGGTTTTTGCCAAGTATGACTTAACTGCTTAATGTAATTGCTACTGCAAAGTGTATTTGCTGCATGGGAATGAAAGGTGGGGGGAGAAGGGGTAATGAGAATGCTTAGCTGAAATCAGGTATAAAGAGGGAAAAACTGCTTGTAGGTGTGTGCTTGATCTGAGATGTGTCTGTGTCTCCCTGCACCGCTTTGAGGTCCCAAATAAACTTTGTCTGCTTCTCCACCTTGGTGTGTTTATTGGAGCAAACCACACCGGGCAACGAACCACTGTTGCTGTCCTCGGGCCTCTGTGCCGGCAACAGTTTTGGCGTCCCTGGGTGGGCTCGAGGCAAAATTGTGCCTTGCCCTAGCACAAAATGAAAGAGGATTCCCTTTTGTTAGTGTTATATGTTAAGGATTGCATAATTAAAGGTGTGCCCACTCTCAGGCGCAGTAAGTCTGAGAAATGAAGAGGGGTTTAGCATTCCCTCCTGAAGGGAGTTGTAGGAGAGTCGTGGTCATCCTTGTTAGTCTCTCCTGTGTGAGTGCCCTGTAGGGAGAGATCCTTAGTTTACGTGCTGCTAGCACGGACAGGGCACCCTCTCTGTGTGTGTAAGTGGAAAATGGGGGAGGGACAGTCTAAACATTCCACCTCACCCCCTAAGGGTACCCCAGCATATTACATGTACGTACATTACGGTCCTAAAACCTGCAGGTATTTAGAGAATTAGAATCTTTACACGCGTGAAGATCCATCTAAACAATGCCCATTAGAAGGTACCTTCAATCTAGATAAGATCATATATCTCAGAGGAGCTTTTAATCACAAAAGCCTCTGACACAGTGTGAGCAATTTGTCTAGGAACGGGTTAATTTAAAATTCAGCTTAGCCCAGAGATAAAGAGAAAGTTGCTTAGCGTTCAAGGTCAA
Organism: Mauremys mutica; assembly: GCF_020497125.1. Classification (NCBI taxonomy): domain Eukaryota; kingdom Metazoa; phylum Chordata; order Testudines; family Geoemydidae; genus Mauremys; species Mauremys mutica. The sequence continues at coordinate 41,223,569 of NC_059078.1, forward strand.
GAATCAATGCAGACTATGCTAAGCACAAAGAAAAACTGCTTTCGGCCCCAGCTGGCTGTGGAAAAATAGAGACAGAGGCAAACCAAAGGCAGTACAAGTTACAGAACTGAGATTGCATTTGCAAAGCTTAACTGTTCAGTGAGATCCAACAGTCTTTGCAACCCCAGAGCCGGTGTGGCTTGGTGACACTGGAGAAGCCACAGGCAGCTGACCTGGACTGGAATCTCTGAAAAAAACACCGCAGGAGATTCCAGGGTGTAAAAGAACAGCCCTCCCAAGAGCGGAAGCATGTTAGAAATTCTAGACAAGCTGTATACAGAATAATCTCCCGTCCACCTATTCCCCTTCTGTGAACGTTATACACAGACGTGGCCAGTCTGGACATGTGTGAGTATTAAAGTAGCTTAAGGCTTGGGGCATTCATGTTCTTCCTGAGTGATGTGGGAGCGTTCCCAACACTCTCCATTGTTGTTTTATTATTTTTAATGAAGCTTTAAAATTTAGTTATATGGTGTGTTTTATCTTCCCCTAACATCCTGCAGTGTCAGCCTGATCACCTGACATGAGGGATTGATTGGTAACAGAAATTTGTCACAGTTTGGTGAGCAATTAAAAATGGGGGAGCCCTGCAGAATTTACACCATCTATCTGTTTTACCCTTGTTATTTTATGTTTGCTTTGTTTGGTACTGTTAGTGTTATATGTTAAGGATTGCATAATTAAAGGTGTGCCCACTCTCAGGCGCAGTAAGTCTGAGAACTGAAGAGGGGTTTAGCATTCCTCTCTCCACCCTGGTTGACCGGGAAGGGTGGCATGTAGATCTACCCCCAGTCGTAGCGGGACTGGGCAATAAAGTAGTTTAAAAAAAGGGAAGACTCGGGTAGTCTTGTGAGTAAAAATGTTTTAGGGAAAAGACCAGAAGGGTGGGGGCTAGTTAAAAAGCCCACCCTCCTAGCTAAACTGGTAGTGAAATAAGTTGGTACCCATAAAAGGGACGGTTTAGCTAGAAAAGCAGGATCGGGCCCAGGCAGGCAGGCAACAGACAAAAAAATTAAAAAACAAGTTGGAACCTTTTAGAGTCTAGTGAAAAAAAAAAGTAAGTAATTGTAAGCGTGGGGATTTCAAATACCCAAGAGGATACTTAAAGTAGTAATGTTTTCTTTCAGTGTTTAAAAGCAGGAGTTAAAAGTAAAAAGCAAGCCAGAAAGCATCTGTATTAATGCAAATTATCTAACTGATAAGGTAGAAGCCACTGAAACCTGGGCTGCCTATAAAACACATAAAAAAATATAGGGTAATTCCCCTGTTTTGCCTGAAATCAACAAGGGTATTTGTATATTTTAAGCAATGATTGACTGCCCAGAAGGAGTAGACCTCTGTTTTTGTCTTTCAGATAATCAAAGAAAACTAATGCCAGCTGAACAACATTTAATGTACCATGCATTTATTGGCATAATAAGAATTATGTTTTGTGTTCTATGTCCTGTCTTGTAGTGTTTGTCTCGTGGCCAGAATTGTTGTGTTTAATATTTTCATGGGATGGTTCGGTTTAAAATCAAGTAAAAGAAGTAAATTGAAATGCAAATACTTGTTTTGTTCAACTTAAAATACAAAGTGATTAGATACATTTAAAAAAATGTGGTATATTAGAGTCTAATACATTTCCTTAAGTTAAAAAAAAAAAACTTCATTGGCCAAATCTTTTAATTGAAAATTGTTATTAAAATTTGCATACTAACAGTCTTTAGAAGCAAGGACATGAAAAGTTAACCCACTCCCCATATTGTACATGGGATCCTTCTGGCTACCTCAGATTTCTAGCCAGAGGGCTGGGGATAGTAAAAAGCTATTGGACTAAAAGTTGTATTAAATAAACTCATCAAAGTAGGTGTGCTTGTCCTACTTTGTTGTTCCAAAGCTCTGTAAAAAAGTTATTTTAATAAAAAGATATATGTGGCATACATTAAATAATAAGACTAATGTACTGTATAACAGCAATGTGTATGTGTTCCTTGTTAACAAAAAGTGTATAAGTAAAAAGTAAAAGTTTCCTTTGTAAGTTAAAAAAAAAAAGTTAACTAAAAAAAAATAGTTAACATGCTCAGTCTAAGGATAAGGCGCTGGCCCCATTCAAGAACACTGCTCACAGCTAAGACTTGGCTAACAACCAAGAAAAAGGGGGGCTTAAATTTGCCCACGCAGCTATGAGATTTGCCAAGCACTAATAAAATGTGTTAGGTTTCTTTTCTCACAGGTAAAAAAGCACTACCCGAAGACCCTAGCAGCCCTGCCACTCCTTGGAACCAGGAGACCGGATCAATGTAAAGGCCCTTATTGAGTCCTGCTGACTACCGACACCGCTGTGAAGTGCCAAAGACTGACTGCCTGGACCCAGGATTCTCACTGCAAAAAGACCCCTCCACCTCAGGAGAATTTTCCTACTGATGATTAGCCTATTCTTTTTCTAGTTTTACTGTGCCTTCTGGACAGCAGGGAAAAAGAACAAGGTGACGTGCTGGTTAACCTCTCCCTTGTCCATGGACAAATCTACTGTGCCTTTGAATTTTTCTAAAAGAAGCAAAACCATTACAGGGTGATGTACTCGTAATCTCTCCCCTGTAGAATGCTGAACTACAACTGTTTCGGGAAAGGAGAAGAAACACTCACTCCACTGACATTGCCAAAGTCCAGGAATTCCTGACCAGAAAAAACATTGAGAACTGACCCTGGTGAAGAAACCCAAGGACTTATACACTGGCAGGAAGAAATTTGTGAGACTCATGCTTGGGAATGTGGTATTAATTAAATTTTGGGGTTTATTCTACAGGCTGCACCCTGTGTTCTAGGTAAATCTTTCAGCATGTATTGCCCTCCCTAATTGGATTTTAAATGACATTGCCCTTATCCAGTTTTCAGATCACTTCTACATACCCAAATTGCTCACAAGGGGCTGCCATTATATTAGCACAACAAAGAGCCTGAATTATTTCCTATAAAAAAAATTGACCAGATCCCTGTGAGCTGGGGCCAATAGTGCAGCAGCCATTTGAAATATTCTTAAAAGCCAAAAACATAATAAAAAATTAGGCCAACTAGAAAGGGCCACTAGCCTTATTTTTCAAGCTCAGCTATCCCAAGTACAGGCTAGAGTTGGTGAGTTACATGTCATTTCCACCCTTAGTTCTATGACCCAGAAGTTACTGACAGAAATAGTATTAAAAATCACTAAGGCTGGGAAGGCATTGCAGTGAGATCTAGTATGTTTAAAAATTCAAGATTTCCTGAATGACCAGCTAATGACCATTTAGAGTGATCTTGAGCACCAGACTTGGCCCACTGCCCTTACAGACACATCAAGAACCATCTGATCTGTGGTCATGAAGACATACTTGAACACTTTCTGGATAGAAGTGTGTACGTTTACAGTGCTCCTTCCAAGCATATGGACCGGTTAGAGTAAGTGTGGGCTCCCACATACCAAATCCTGCCGGGTCCATGGGGAAAATAAATGTGGAACTGAATACCCCCTCATTAATAACCCCAGCTCCCTAGAGCTTAATTGCTTTTTGTCCTCAAAGTTTGAGAAAACTCAGCCAAAAGGTTTGTTGAGTATTCTCAAAGGAGGGAATTGTTGGTGTCATTAGGCATGACTCTAGGTAACTCAGGAGGGTGGAAAACCAGTGTCAATGAAGCCTTTCTGTAGTAGGCCTGAATGAACTAAAGTCACTCCATGTCTGACCAAAGCGCTCCCATGTTTGAACTTTAATCAACCTAACAAGCTAGCAACAGAAAATGGAATGTGTAGCAGCTAGTTCTCAGTGCAACACTGATACCAGGAGGCAATAATGAGGCCTGCTTGCACCTGGCTAAGGGGGGCAGAATAACAGATCAAGGAAAGTAAAACAAGATAACTGTTCACAGAAGAGTTACTAACTAGCTAAAGTGGTTTTTGCCAAGTATGACTTAACTGCTTAATGTAATTGCTACTGCAAAGTGTATTTGCTGCATGGGAATGAAAGGTGGGGGGAGAGGGGGTAATGAGAATGCTTAGCTGAAATCAGGTATAAAGAGGGAAAAACTGCTTGTAGGTGTGTGCTTGATCTGAGACGTGTCTGTGTCTCCCTGCACCGCTTTGAGGTCTCAAATAAACTTTGTCTGCTTCTCCACCTTGGTGTGTTTACTGGAGCGAAGCACACCGGGCAACGAACCACTGTTGCTGTCCTCGGGCCTCTGTGCCGGCAACAGTCTCCTGCAGCCTAGGTTCCAGAACTTGCAGGATATGCAGCTCTGGGGCAGCTCACCCCATGGAGAATTTCAAAACATGTGGTTTTCATTCCAAATCAGAATGAAAACAAATTTCAAAATATCAAAATCCTCTGCAAAATGGAATTAATTTTCTACATCCAGCTCTACTGTCAACTAAAAGCTGGAGATGTAAACTTTAAGTGGATCCCTCAGTTAGAAAATGCTTGTAACGTGCATTTGCCAGATCATGACTTGAGAACAGAGAGTGGAAGAGCAATAAAAATTAAGTTAATTGGGTTCATCTATTTGAATGAGGAGGAAGAAAAGATTCCTCCTTGCTTTGCTTGCTCTGGTTCTCCTTCCTCTGGACTTCCAGAGATTCCCGTGGCTCTTAGGAGAGCCGCAAGAGGTCTGTAGTGTGTTTGGGGATGAGAAGGAGAGCATGTGTGGAGAAGGCATGGATCAACATTTAGCTGGCACAGGCAATGGGGAGGGCACGGAGAGTGCTTCTAGAGTGGGAGACAAGAGGATGAAGGAAGAAGGCAAGCCGTGTGAGGTAAAGTTAGGAGGGTCAACAGGAGAAAAGAAAATTAGATTAGTGGAAATGGAAACAAAGAAACAGCAGAATCAAGGTCATTTCTCTCCTCCTGCAGACCTTAAGAGCTATTGTTGCCCAGCAGCCCCATTTCTGAGCCTTAGAAAACTGATTGTGTCTCCTCCTTTCCACATACATTTAGTGGGCTCTTTTGCTCCACAGCTAGGAGGCTTGACAAGGTCCCTATAAGTAGCTCCCCCACTTTCCCCATCAACCCACTGGTCTGAAGCAAGATCCCAGGTAGGATCACTGGGAAGCTAATAGTCTTATTTAGCTCTGTTGGTGACTGACGATCTAATTTTAATTAGCTGGGACAAACAAGTTTCCTAAGGTTTGCAGTCATTGTTGCTCCTCAAGACTTCATAACAAATACTTTGACATTCCAAAATGCATTCTAAAATATATAATGAAAACTGTCCTAATGAATTACTTTCTGCGCAACTTTCATGTAAGGGTTTTTTGCTTGTTTGTGTTTCCCCCTCTTTTAATATAGATTGGCAAAAACAAGATACTAAAATTTCATATTTAAAACCTTTTAATAAAAAGTCCATCTGTCTATCTACACTGTTCTGTATTAAAAAAATAAATGCATGATCCATAAAAACAAATAGCAAACAATTATTCAGGTTCAGATGCTAACCACTGAAAAGTAGAAAAATGGTTGGAATTTATAGACATAGTTTCTTAACGTGCTATACAGTTAGAAAAAGCATGCTATGGCAACCATTATCCAAGTATGTCACTACAAATCCAACCAAGGAAAAAACATATTTTTGTTTTGAATTTACATTGACAACTGAATTATTGGTATGCCACAGCCTGCTTTTTGTAATTTGTTGATTTACAGCTACTGTGCAAGAGCACTTCCTGTAAGAGTGTTCCACTATATTTGTTAAACAATCAAATATTCACTACTGAGAGTACATTAGATATATATTCATGTTTCTTGAAACTGCTCTTATATACATATGCTGATTATCCAGTCCTAACTAAGGTCTTGTAGTGTTTAACTTTCTTGCTTTAAAACTTCATTTTCTCTTAATTTTCCCCCAAAAAAGTGGTCCATGGTAACTACTCTTGAAAAATGAATCATCATCACTGCTGTCTTGAAAAAGGAATAGTCATAGTGCAGACAGGAGCCAAAACCTTGGAAATTACCCCAGCCAGCCTCACCCAAAACACCCTAGTCCTAACCTGGGGCACACAGCACTACTTCTGCAGTCTTGCTTCTCTTCAGATCACATGCTGCCAGGCATGCTGAATTGGGGGTGGGGGGGTTCTCATCCATATGGATCAAAGTTCATGAGAAATTAAGCTGAGAGCATCACAAAAGAAGGTGAGAAAACAATTCACAGAATACATTCAAGTGCATGGAATCTGACTTTTTACCTTGAGCATCATACAGAATTGTATTTACAGGTGTGAGAGATTCTGGGAACCAAAATTCTGATATGAGCATGGACAGTGACTACCATTTCCGGGGAAAGAATTTAGTACACTCCTGATTTGAAATATTGACTTAATATTACTGTAAACTCCATCACATTATCAAGATGAAATGAATAAGGCCAAACACAGCAGGCCTTTATCGGCTGAATGAAAATGACTAGGGTTCAGTCAGGGCCGGCTCCAGCTTTTTTTCTGCCCCAAGCAGCAAAGAAAAAAGAAACAAAATATAAAAGAAAAAAATAAAGCCACGATTGGCGGCACTTCGGCGGCAGCTCTACTGCACCACTTCATGCTTCGGCAAAAATTCGGCGGTAGGTCCTTCCCTCCGAGAGGGACCAAGGGACCCGCTGCCGAATTGCCGCCAAAGACCCGGACGTGCCGCCCCTTTCTGTTGGCCGCCCCAAGCAACTGCTTCCTGTGCTGGTGCCTGAAGCCGGCCTTGGGTTCAATACAGAGAAACTAAGCTGGAATCACATAGTGCTCAATTGCGCATCATGTTGTACAAATTCTGGCTCTGATCCAGCAAAGCACTTAAGCAGCTGCTTAACTTTATCAGGGCCAGAGTGCTCAGCATCTTGAAGAACTGAGCCCTTAATGTAGTATTGGTCCCTCAGGGTACTGAAGGAGAACATCTATCAAGGCTTTATTGTATACATACGTTTGCCTTATATGAAATGTACAGCAAGTACATTTATTATAGCAATAACACACATTGGAGCGGGGAGAACGAAATGGTCATTAACTTAAGGGTTCTCTGTCTCTAAGGTATTTGTCAACCAATGGAAAAACATGGCTTGGGGGTTCCACTTTTCCAACAGGAGTGTGTGTGTATATGTGTATATATATACACACACACACACAATGGAAATGATCTTAAGGGTCTGAAGATTGCTACATTTTTATTAATTTTAATACAATTATTTAAAAAATGTGCAGAGGATTTCCTATGCCATTGCTTTGCAGAAAATACCATCCTGTTGAAACAGTAGTGTTTATTGTTATGTCAGATCTCCAGCTTACCTTAATATGCACATTACAATGACTTCTCCAAGATACAGAATCTACTTACATTACAAATATGATGAATAATTATGAGAAATAGTATTTACATTCCACCATGTTATTGGTGCTGTAAAGTAGTGCAAAGTTAAAGTAACAGATTCTACTGCACAAAGTGATTAAGATTGAATAATGTAAATGATAATCAAAAATAAAAGCAATTCCAAAAGCCTAAACTAGTATCTATCCAATCCATTTAATACTGTAATTAGACTACCAGAACAGGTATTACTAAAGTATTAGCATGCTAAGAAATGGGGTCAAGAAGCTGTACTAGGTTAAAGTAAAAACTGATGTAATAGTATTTTATAGTACACAAATGCAGCCCTTTAAACAATTTATGCTGAAGGGCACAAACTGGCATAAGAGTGTTCCTCTTTTCAATCATAACCTCTGTCAAAAGGATGCTATGAATAGTGCTTAGTTAAAAGATGCCACGGAAGTGCTGCATGTTGCATTTGAGTCAGATTCCTGACCCCAGTACTATTTCCAAAAGCTACATTGAGACTATGAATGCTTATGAGAGTGCCACTTGGAACAGTAGAATGTAAAATAAATTTATAATAGTGCTCAGTTTCAAATCTGTGTTAAAAAGCATATAAAGAGGAGTTTGACATTGAAAATTTTAAGAAAAGGCAACTTCTTATAAAAGCTCTGGAAACAGGACATACTTGAAAAGTATATTTAATCACCATTTTTAATTAATGGTAAAAGAAATATCAAAATTCCTACTTGTTCCTCTCCCATTCTTAGTTCAGCATAAAGAAAAGATGTAAATTGCTAGTGAGACACAATATTGTTGTGGCATCTCTTATAAGCTACTGTACAGTATATGGAGTAGGAGCTCTCACAGGGTAATCACATGCACGTACAACATCTGTGCAGTTCATAAGAGGAAGAGGAAAGCTTATATAGTCAGGAGAGAAATCCATCAAATAAAACAAGCTAGGTGTTCTTGACGTACCATTGACTAAGCTGGCATTTGCATTATCAGTGGCATTTGCACCTGCTGCACCATCTGTAGCTGAAGGAGGGTGGGAGGAGGGATGGGAAGAATCTACTGAGTAATAATGGATAAAAAAGAATAATAAATAATAATATGAACAAATTTACATGATACAAACAATAACATTTATGGACTAGTGTGACTTTGTTTTCTCCAAAAAAGATTTGTTTTAAATTAAACAACAACATAATGTCTAAAAATGAATGTCATTACGAAGATGTTACCAAAGTCAGAAATAAAAAAAACCTCATACATGGAATATTTAAAAAAAGAAGAAATATGAAAGACACATTTAACAAAGTTAACAGAGTTGGTGATAACTATCTATACACAGTACTATGTATTACTATACCTCTGCTCCTTTATGCAGATAAAGTTGACTTTAAATAGGCTAAAATATAATTTGGCTTGAATAAATGCATTTATAAAACCTGTCAGTATTTTTCAAAATGTACAATATATTGCTACTAAGACAACTAGAACAGAGGTTCTCAAACTGTGGTCCATGGACCACCAGTGGTACACGAGCTCCATTCAGGTGGTCCGCCGATAGTTTCCTCTAAGGTGCATGCCTGGGCAGCCACACACAGAAAATGAAGGGTAACCCACCTAATTAGTGGAGCTGTGCAGGTGTGGCTCCAACTAATTAGGTGCCTGGACTCTGGAGAAGACACAAGTGTAAAGTGAGGTGATGGCCTTGGGGGAATAGGGGGTAGATGGGAGAGGGCAGTGGGGTGAGAAGAGGAGGTGGGGGGAATTAGGGATGTGCAGGGCTGTGGCAGCCAGAGAAAGAGGAGACTTTCCCCAGCTCCAGGGCTGTGGCTGCCGGGGAGAGACGGTCCTTCTTCCCAGCCCCAGTTCAGGGGCTGCTGTGGTGGGGGAGAGAGGGCACATCCCTCAGGTAAGACTGATATTAAAATATGAGTTGTGTGCTTTTATTTGTAAAACAAAAAACATTAATTATTATTAAGGTTTTTTTTACATAGAGCTTTTTTCTAAAGTGCTTTACAATACTTAGCCAACGGTACAAACAGCATTTGGAAAGATCATTAAATGGTTTGCTGAGACCCTCAGCAATTTTCAAGTGGTCCATGAAAAAAAAAGTTTGAGAACCACTGAACTAGTGCACACTCTACATAGGTCCAAAATATATGCTACGATAACCCATTTAATATGCTTCACTGATTTCCAATTGATTACATTTTTCAATAGTACATATAGATATTTTGGGAAATACAAAATACAGCAACTTGCCAAATTTGGTCCCTGCATTTTTCAATTTCATCTATGATAAAAAATGAATATAATAGAAAACAAAATCCCAGTTTAGATTTCAGCAATCTTATTTTAGGAGAACTGGACAGACAAGAGGTTCTTTCATAACAGGAGGAGGAAAAGTTCCCTAAAGGTTTTGTTTATTATTGTTAATGATCATTTGCACTAGAGTTGAGAGAACAATTCATAATGAATAACTGATTCAATGAATTTTGCTTTGCTTTCTGTTGGCTAATTGTTCATAACTTTCATATTTACTCCTTTTTGAAACAAATGAAATTCTTTAGTGACTGATGCTTGGCCCACAATTGATAATTTCATGCAGGTTAGTTATTCAACTTTATGTGAATAAGTGGTGTTGCGGATGGACCTAGTGCAAAATGAACACAATAAAATACAGAATTTGAAATTCACCGTGTAGTACATACATGCAAATTTCAAATTGCATATTTGATTACAATACTCATAATTCATAATTGATCACTTACATTTATTTTCTCTGAACTTGGATACTTACATCAGCACAGCAATTAAATTGCACATTTAAAAATTCAATATACAATAATTTACTTTTCAGGAATAATTGAGCATCCAAGCCTAAAATTATGATTTGCAACACCGGTAATGCTTGAGCACTCAAATGTTTGCTGAAAATAAGCATGGAAGGGTCTCAAATGAAGTCAATTGAAATCAACTTTTGAATTTGAACAGAATATTCAAGGATAATTTTTCCAACCCTGATTTTTTCAGCCCTGATTTGCACCACAATCTGTCAGATGGCAGCAGCTAAAAGCCTCATCCTTCTAACTGATCTGGTAGATTTCTTACTCTACCTGGAAGCTGATGTCCATCCTCTTTTTTCATACCTGCATGATGATTTTTACAAAATGTTAATGAAGAATAAAAGCCCACATCTAGAGAAAACTGACATGTAAACACAATTGGTAGGATTTCAGAAGACTGCAGGTTTATATAAAGGGAACACATATTTGGGGGGAATAAGGCCCTGAACCATACACGTAGCTCCATGCAGGCAGACTTCTGCACCCACACAATGGTGCTTGCAGGAGAAGAGCCTGAATTTTGAAAGCATTTGGTTGGTGTTGTAGTTTTGTGGTTCCAATTAGAGTTAATATGTGTTACGTGAAATTCTTGTGAATTGATCTGAAAAGCCCTACCCCTCAGTGTTTCTTTAGAATCACCGCTTGTTCTATTAATCTGCAATGGCAGATTTGTTTCTTTTTTTCTTAAAAGAGTACAAACAATAGAGCTTGGGATATACACCAATATACAGACACCAAGCAAGAAGGTATTCAGAGGAGGTTCTCCCTGGTCCAAAGCAGACACGCATTGCAGACAAGCTACGTTAGCTCTAAACAAATATTGAAGTTTTAACATCCCTCTCACCCTGCCAATACAGACTGTCAAAACAGAGACTGTTGTTACTGTTAAAGGCCTGATTTTGCTCCCCCTGTTTTCAATGAGAACAGGATTGGGCCCTAAAAAGGTGGTAAAAAACATAGTGGCATAAAATAGTCTACCTTAGGAAACTGCAAATGTTTTCTCTTTAATGCTCTTAGCCTTTATTATAAGTAGTGGTTATTGTGTACCTCTCTTGGGAGGTTATGTGGTACAAAGAATAGGTTTTCTTGTAGAAATGTGCAGTTGAGCACAATTACTTAAGCCTTCCCAACAGTCCATTCTGCTACTCTTCATAAAAATAGGGGCAGAAGTTAGTAAATGGGGAATTTCAGGCCCCGAAAACCAGCTAAGTCTACTCTTTGTGTCTGCAGCCTCAAATATAAAAATATGCAATGCAGGAGAAAGATAAATGATAACCCAAAGGAACATGTAGTTGAACTAAAACCATTAGGTGAAGTTATAATTGATTTTTTATTACTGACAAGGTATGAATTTTTAGAAAATCTCACATTTTATGTTTCTTAACCCTTAAACACAACTGAATGCTTGAGGAGGAGAATTAAAAAAAAATCCCTTTTACACGCAGGCCAGAAATGCAGCAACCAGACATGAACAGATTATACTGACGACTGTGTGTACATAAACCTGGACCAAAAAGACATTAAACCAATTTTCTGCTTACTGTGGAGCCCATAAGCTTAGTAAATTCTTCTGACTTTATCCTACAATAAGGTCAAGATCTAAAGAGACTTCTTGATTTGACTGCCTGACACTTGAAGTTAAATCGTAACCCTCATTCAACACTTGCAGCCACTTAGACTAGTTTTCTTCCAGTATTCCAAACCTGACCTGTCAATCTTAGAAAGTAAAAAGGTGTCTATGAATAAAGTGTATTTACGTTAGTCTATAACAAGAACTACAAAGACAGGCACTCACCATTTACATCATCAAAAATGCACAATTTTTCCTCTTTTCATTTTTCAAACTTAAATAAGGGTGTTGTTTCTATGTCTGACTTCTGAAGACTAATATTAATGTATGTAGAACAAGGAGTACTTGTGGCACCTTAGAGACTAACAAATGTATTTGGGCACGAGCTTTCGTGGGCTAAAACCCATGGTACCTTCCTACTATATTTTCCACTGCACGCAGCCGATGAAGTGGGTTTTAGCCCACGAAAGCTTGTGCCCAGATAAATTTGTTAGTCTCTAAGGTGCCACAAGTACTCCTCGTTCTTTTTGCTGATACAGACTAACACGACTACCACTCTGAAACCTGTCACCATGCAAGGGTTAATGTAGATGTAAATGGACAAAATTTAGGTGAGTATAGATTTATATGCAAAAGTAAAATGTTGTGATTGGAATATCTACCCTTATTTTCCCATTCATTTAATCACACACTACAGTCTGCAACTTAAAATCAAAAAAACTTTTAATCATGACTTACATATTAGCAATATATATCTCTTGCTGTATTCCCTCATATATGTAATGACAAATAATATACATGAATACAATACTTTAGATACTTTTAGTGCTTTACGAATAAAGGGCCTACAAGAATAATTTGAGAGCACCGAGATGTGCTATGAGGGGGTTACCTTTCTTATCTTTCTTTTCCTCCTCTTCTCCACCAGCCCCTAATAGAGTAAAGATGATGCCTGTCTGAGAATTCACTCCCACAGCGGTCACGAGCATTCGCCCAGAGCCTTCCATGACATGGGTACCTGAAATGACAGGATAAAAGAGAAATTAAAAATTTTGCTAATACTTCATACAAATACTTCCTGAATGTATTTTTTAAAGACTACTACCAGAGTAGACAGTGGGCCAGATTCTGACCTCAGTTACACTAGTTTAAATCCAGAGTGACTCCAGTCATGTCACATGCCAGTGAAACAAGCCCAACCACTGCATAAAATATTTTCAGATAAGTATGATTTTGAAGTTGATCACACACCTTTAAATATAGTGAAAAAAAGTTGGAAATGTTGCACAGCTAATTGTGTTTAACAAATTAGGATTCATGGGAATAAAAGAAAATGAACTACTTATTGAGATAATCCCATGTTCCCAACACTAAAGAAGTCAAGACTCTGACATATTTTCATGGGAATACTAACTGAAGGATAATGTTTTTCAGAGGACAAGAAGTCTCCACCCATATGAAGATGATTCAGTTTGAAAAGGATTTTTTTTGCTATGGGTAGAACAAATTAAACTGATAACAAGAGAGTTTTTCCCGAAAGGGATAATCTATTTAGTTAACATTTAACTGATAATGCTAACTATGGAATCAAATCCCTTTTGAAAAAATCTTCTGTGTTTTATTGTCTAGAGATGGCCTGTTTTCAGTACTTATAGCCGAACACTTGGCCCAGGTAGACATATCAAATGAGGGATCTACAGAACACAGATCTATCATGCCTGTCTTCATGGTTCATCAGTCTGCACCAGCAGGGTGTACATTAAGGTGGCCCATGTGGATGCGCAGGCATGCACTAAAAAATTCCAAGTGTGCAGCACTGTAGTCTCATTTCAAACAGTACTACTTTAATGCACACTAGGGAATTTTTTAATGCATGCCAGCAGGGCCCACAAGGGCCAGTTAGCCAAAGCACCACGCAGACAAGCCCTAAATCAAAAGTTCTAACTTTTTCACAAGGTAAGTCACATCTTGAGAAGCTGTCTCAAGAACTTCCATCCCTCCCTGTGTGCAATTACACAGACCACTTTCCTTTCCCTTTTTTGATTATGTAATATTCGTATAGTGACAACTACAAGAATTGTTTAAGTGGAAAAGTAATATTGGGGATATATTTAATGCAGTTTTTGCTGCATTTGAATTCAATTTACTGGAAATCAAAGAGAGAGAGAGCACCCTGTGACAAACCAGAGGACTGGGCACCAGAGACCATAGTCTGAGAATCTTTACTAGAAATTAACTCAGTATTATATGCAACTAAAACTGTAAGCTTCTTAGGAACATTTCTAGATATACAGTAGAGGAGGGGGGATGCTAATCATTTTGAAAAGGAAGAAAATGCACAAATAGGGTAGAACTTTCTGGAAAGAGTTACAAGTAGCCCACTTCCCTAATTTGGGGAGGTGGGGAGAGGAGGAAGGGTCAAGTATTTTAAAAACAGAATTTGAAACAATGTTTACGCTAGACAGTTTTATATTGAACACTCCATAAAGGTTTTTTAAGAAAAGAACAAGCGTGTGCAATATTGTACTTCTAAGGCAATTTAATAAAAAGAATTTGAAACAAAGTTTATGCTAGACAATTTTATATTGAACACTCCAGAAAGGTTTTTTAAGAAAAGAACAAGCTTGTGCAATATTGTACTTCTAAGGCAATTTAATAAAAAGAATATGAAAAAATGTTGGCCAGTCAACAAAAGATAAGAGCAAATGTGCAAAGGACAGTGCCAAAACTTTGACAATGCTGCCACTTAATTTAGTGATGAAGCCCTTATCTAAAGTCTTTAATAGTCAGATAATGACTGGATAAAGGGTTTAAAGACCAGACAAAGCTGATACTGATTTACCCACTATCTGTTCATAACCTAAATAGTGAAAGCTAAAGTGTAGGTTGTTGCCTGTACTTTTTTAGCTTTTCTTTTATGAATGCTGAAATATTTAGAAAACAGATGCGAAAAAGGTTGGAGGGTCACTACCCTAGATGTTTTGTATATCATTGTCAGTTTAGTGTGTAGTGCTATAGCTGTGTTGGTCCCAGGATATTAGAGAGAAAATGTGGGTGAAGTAATAAGGATATTACCTCATCCACATATCTATTACCTCACCCACTAAACTATCCTTATAGTTAGAACATCTTGCCTAATATCTAACCTAAATCTCTCGCTTTGTTACTTCTTGTCCTACCTTCAGTGATCATGGAGAACAATTGATCACTCTTTATAATTGCCCTTAACATACTGTACATTTGTTATCAGGTCCCCCTCCCCTCAGTCATCTTTCTCAGGACTAAATATACCCAGGTTTATTAACTCTCTCTCATAGGTCAGGTTTTCTAAATTTTTTTATCATTTTTGTTCTCCTCTGGACACTCACCAATTTGTCCACAGCTTTCCTAAAGTGTAGTGCCAAGAATGGACACAATACTCCAGTAGAGTGGGACAATTGCCTCCTATGTCTTAGTCCTCTTAATACACCCCAGAATGATATTAGCCTTTTTTGCAACTGAATCACATTGTTGATTCACATTCAGTTTGTGATTCACCATAACCTCCAGACCCTTTTCAGAAGTAATACCATCCAACCAGTTTCCCCCCATTTTGTAACTCTGATTTGATTTTTCATCCGTAAGTGAAGCACTTTGCACTTATCTTTATTGAATTTCATCTTGCAGAAATCAGACCAATTCTCTAATTTGTCAAGGCTGTTTTGAATTCTAATCCTGTCCTCCAAAGCGCTTGCATGTGCTCACCATGGATGTGAAGTTAGCAAACCCGAACCAGGGAGTTGGGGGGAGGGAGGGAGCTACCACTTTGAGCTAATCTCAGAGGAGAGATCTCAAGGATCTGAGGTACTAGACTTGCCAGGAGCTGGGGCACAAATGAGTGAAAACTGTCTAGTAGACATGCATCAGGGAACTGGCACTGTGCAATGGCAGATTAAAGTTTTGGCTGTCCAGCCAGAGGAAGGCTGGGATGCTGCCCAAACTTGTTCAACAGACGAACATGAAATTAATAAATGTCCCCTTTGGTTTCTGGTTGATAGTCCAAGCATCTCCTGCTGCAACACTGTCCATTGCTCCTGTGAAAAATTTATCTGAGCTAGTGGTTATGTCATTGTCCTTGTCCACATTGTGAATGCCCTCTTGGTGTTTGCAAACTTGCAAAGTGGCATAATCCATTGCAACTCTTGCATCTTTTTCACATGTTAGGCATCCACTTGGCTTGCACGCCTGCATATGCTGTTTTTGCTGGACTCCGACTGAGTTATGCATGCCTCTCTGTCTCAAGTCTCTTTTCTGGTAGCATTCTGGATTCTTTATCATGTCTACAGCATCAAAGAACTGTCCACCCTCTATAAGTTTCATTCTGGACTGGGTGATTTCCTTTGCTTGTAAAATTCTAATTGCTTTGTGAAGGGTTAATTCTTGGTCTTACAGTAGTCTCTCTGAGTTTTTTGTTCCAGATCCCAATTGTGATCTGGTCTCTTATCAGGAACTCAGCCTCACAAAATTGCAAAGATGAGCTCTTCAGATTTAGATCAGTCACAAGCTCTTCTATGGTTTCACCTTCTTTGTGTATTTTCTCTTTAAAATAATTTCTTATATGTTTCTTTTTTGCATGCAGTGCAGTACACCTCACATTTCTATAATTCAGTTTCACAGTTAGCCTCCTCTGCCTGAATGAACTGAAAACTGTTAAACCCAAGTGCTTCCGAACCAGCTACTGACAGTAACAAGGCTACCTTCTGACTCTGCCTTTCTGCTGGCATGCATTGCTTGCAGATACAGAGTAAAATACTGTTTAAATCTTCTCCAATGTGCCCAATGCAGCTTGATGTTTTGGGTCCTTGACCAGCTGGTTGGAAGAACAGGAGTATTGCCTCTTTAAGGGCTCCCCCCAGTACAGGCAGATAGATGGGAGGGGGGCAACGTATACAGGAAGCAGCTGGGCCAAGTCTGGGGGCGTGAAGGAGAAGGAGGTCACTGCCCTTCCTGCTGATCAGAAGGAGGTAGTTATTTATATCCCATGCAGTTCTGGAGAAGTCCTTTTTCACCTGGATTACAGTGGCAGCACCCCAGCCCCCCACACACGCATAAATCTGAAAAAGAACTAGGTCCCCTCACAATCTGCTATGTGCATCCTACTAGTTGCCCTTTTCATTGGAGGCTAGGAAGGAAATTTTCACTCACCACTAGATTACGGAGGCTGGGTGGAGTTTTTTCACCTTCCCCACAGCCAGTTGGGGACCCAGTGGAGTGGGGTAGTGGGTTGGTTATGTTGGCACATCAATTAAATTTGAGGGCAGATATCCAATGCGGGTAACAGTTTTGGAAGGGATACACTGATTGGATAAAATGGATTGGGAAAAGATTTGAAAGAAATCATCCCCTAAAGGAGTTCAGGAAGTGGGGTTTGGGGTTCTGAGTCTGATACAGAAGGGAGCCAACCCGCCTCCTTCTATAGCCCCCTTTACCTCACACAAGGGGAAGGTGGTGGGATCCCAGCAACGAGATGACTGGGATCAGGTTGGGGATAATTTAGAAATGATTAAGGAATAATGATGACCTGCACTATGCAATTGCTAGATAATCCCAGTTATTTAAAGGGAATAAAGTTGAAGCCTAATTACACCACATCTATTGACTCCTGTCTTTCTGCTGGCATGGCCGGACAATTGTGTTCCACATTTCCAGAGTGTTTCAGCACTGGTGGAGGCTTTTTACTGCTCCATTCTTCCACTCAGGGTATCTGCTTAGTTCCTTTTCACTCTGGATACCATGTGGTGCTCAGGGATCGCTCAGTGCTTAAGGAGTTAGCAAGATTTTTCCTTTGTTGTGGTTCTGGTTTGAACTGGCTGTGTATAACAAGAGCTTCATTCACAGTGCTCCTTCCAGACTCTGTCTGGGAAGCCCAGTCCGTAAAGGCACAGTCCCCAATGCCACATCATTAACACTGCTCCATATCTAAAAACAAAAGGAACTTCCATTGATGCCTGATCTATAGTTCTGAGAACTCCCCAGTGCAAGATTTTCTATTAAGCAGAGAAGTGCCTATAACCACAGTAGAATACCACTAGGAAAGCTCCTAAGTAGGCTCCATGGAGCCCCCCACAGAGGTGGCTGCTGACCAATTGCAATATGACCCAATTGAGCTGGGCAGAGTCCCAGATTCCATGCATGAGAGGGGGAATATTTTTCATTTTGCCACAGGGAATCCTGCTTGGTTTTCACAGCTGCCAAGCTCAAACAGCCATGGAAATATTCTTCCTCTGTTTTTCACCAAATTTTTTAACTGAGCCCCGAGTCACGGATCATTTTGATTACTTCTTTTGAAAACTGAGAAAACGTCTGATACGTCAACCCAGGTCATAACAAAATTAATCTGTTGCCACACATTTTCTTGAGAACATAATTCTGTCCATCAGATAAAACCATGACAAAGAGATTAATAATTTCTCCCTTCATCCAGATTCATGGCCAGGAATAAAGAAGCTACTTTCTGCAGAACACTAAGTAACACTCCTAGACTTGTTAAAGTAGTAAACCTGCAGCTGATAGCAATGCTTTTATAGGTTAAGATAATATTCCCATTTACAACCTGGCACTTCACCCTCCTCCCTTCACTAGTTTTTTATTATTATTATTATTATTATTATTATTACTACAAACAAGCTGCTAAGCATCTTCTTACATAGTCTCTATTTAAACCCCAGTAGGCCCCAAACTTGTTTTCCACTCCTTTGTTTTCTCCCACCAATTTACAATCCTCAAAGACACCCACCACCAGCAGCCACATTTTTCTCTCCCACGTTGATAAAATGAAAATAGAAACATAAAAGAATGCCAGTGGAGTGACACAGCACATAAATCCTTAGGCACTAGATAATGAACAGAACTCGGAAAGTAGAAAAAAAACATTGCAGAGTGGATATTTGGGACAAAAGTAGGCTGAGATTTTAGAAGTTGATACCAGTGGTGTTACAAGTTATTAGGTGACAGTGCTGTGATAACTAGAGGTGCTATATTGTCTCCATACCATAATGGGTTGTTTTGCAATCACTAGAATTAATTTGTGCCACCAATGTCCCTTTGATTGGCTTGGCAAACACAGCATAGTGGGAAGTTCTGTCAACAGCTTGCTGAGGCTGATTTGAGCATAAATATCTCATCAGAACCCTAAGACTGTTCCAGCAGACACAATACCAATTAAAATGCATTGATAGACAGACGTTAAAAAAAAAGAATTTCTTAGTGCACTGAAGATTGTTCCTATTTGGAAATGCTGTTTGTCTTCAATACAATTTGATTCCCTCCAGGATATTTTGCTCTCTTTTAGGTTGCTCTCAGCCACATTCTAATTGGTATTCTAGTCTCTGAAATCCATCCTTTGGTATGTTTGGGGCTAGAACAACAAGGCACTCATTGGTACTTGGTCAATAACACCAGTGGTCAAATGTGTTGAATCTTGACTACCTTTAACGAGACCCTGTCTGAATTGCAGAACCAAGCCAAGTTACCCACAAGTATTTTTGAAAATAGTTGTTGACAGCTGCAGAACAGAGCACTCACAGTGAAGCTGGTTCAGAACTATGTTCACTATGGAGGTTAGAAGAGAAAAGGGAAGATAGAAAACTGGATTGAGAGCACATTTTCCGTCATTCATTCTCTTCATCCCCTGGACTCCCATACAATCCTGATTTCCCCCCTAAACCTCCAGCATCTCCTTTGGTAGTTGTCTCTCCTCCCCTCTTTTTGTTAGCATCCCTCAGGCTCTGTCTAAGGTCCTCCTGCTCTCTACACAACAGAGCCGCCCAGAGGATTCTAGACCTGGAACTTTGGTGGTGGGTCCTGGAGCAGAAGGACCCCCTGCCGCTGAATTGCCACCGAAGACCCGGAGCGGAAGAGGCTCCGGGGGGCCGGGCCCCGCGAGAGTTTTCCGGGGCCCCCAGAGCGAGTGAAGGACCCCGCTCCAGGGGCCCCAAAAAACTCTCGTGGGGGCCCCACTCCCCCCCCCCGGGGCCCTGCTACACAATCTCTCTGCGCATTATCCCTGAGTAACTTCATCTGCTCTCACAAAGTCACGACTCTGTCAACGACTCACAAATCTCTTTCTCTATCATGACCTTCTCTGTGATTATCCTATCTTGCCTTTCTGATCTTTTGCCTGGCTGTGCCATCGCTATCCCATCTCAACTTCACAAATACAGAGCGCCTCTGCATTTTGCCTCTCATCCCTTCTCCACTGCTGTAGACACCATCATCCTACTTCTTCTCATCCAGTCTTGGAATCTCAGTATGATTTCACTCCTGTCTTCTTCTTCCCAAATAGTCAAGCTGCCTCCAAATCTCAGGCGCTCAGTTTTTCCACATCTCAAATCTGACCTTTCCTCTTTGCCTCTATGGCTAAAGTCTTGTCCCTATCTTAATTATTTGCCAACATCCTCTAAACAAACGTTGCTTCCCTCAGCCCATTCAAAGCTATGCAACTACAATCCTCTTCCTGGCCCACCACTGGGACTGTGGCATTTCCCTATTTCAGATCTCTCCACTGAATTCCTCTCAACTTCCACATCAAATTCAGACTTCTGATCCTCCCCTTTAAGAAAGCTAGCGAGCTCTCCTCCCTCCTCCACCTAAGACAACAGGAGAGGAAGCAAAGTTCAGTGGCCTTTTCCCTCTTGGAAAATGTGCTCTCAATCCAGTTTTCCATCTTCCCTTTTTCCCTTCTCACTTCCACAACGAACACAATTCTGAACCCAGTTCTTTCCCAGAAGAATATAATACTGTATTTATTTGTATCCCGGTGGTGCTTGCAATGTGCTAGGTACTGTTCATGGGGTGAGCTGGGACATGAGTAGAATACTAGGTGAGACAGGCATGGAAGAAGAGATCCTGGGCCTCTGCTGGAGAGAAGATCTTGTGGATCTCTCTCTGCTTCTTAAACCCAGATGCTGGGAGGCAGAGGGGTCTCCCTTCTGCTTTTGCACAGGAAAGTGGTCCCTGTCTTCCTCCTGTCTCCTTTCCCAAGAGAATTTTCCCCTCCCAATGGATGAGGCTTCCAGGCAACATTGTATATTCTTCCCTATGACTCTGGAGATGGGGCTCCCACAGAATGAGACCCCTATTTTCTTTCCAATCCCACTACAAGCCTGGGGTCCAATAGTTATTATGTTGACAACAGAGGAGTTGTGGGGAGGGGGCTGCCCTGTCTCCAAGCTCAAGGGGTAAAATTTAAAGAGATAAGCAGACTTCCTCTCCTTCAGTGTCTCTGTGCACTGCTTTAGCTTCACCCCATGAAAAGGATAGGGTCACAGCTAAGGATGATCTCTTCTCTCACACTCAGTTAGGGGGAAAGGAGGAATCCAGCTCCAGTTTTCTCCAGTGAAAATGGGCAGTTGCACAAAATTAGCTGAATGTTTAAAGTGAGGGTGAACTAATGACACTGAAGCCGACAGAATTTGGGAGGGAAAGTCATCAACCTAGAGATGTGTCAAAGGGATAGAGCAAAAAAATCAAATCACTGACAACTGAGCTGTTGAGCCTCATTCTTTGAGATGATGGGTGAAAATGAAATGGACATAAAAATATGAACAGATGGATAACCTCTGACTCAACACAGATTAACATTTCTTACAAGTGAAGCATTCAAAATTGGCTTCAGTAAGCAGTGTCTTTATCACTACTGCTGGGCTCAGAATCTAACTGAATGCTAAATGAGCCAAGAAAAAAAATTGCTGTTTTTGCCAGTATTGGCCTCAGCTTTCTTTGCAGATCCCAGTGCATAGTTTTTCTATATACCTGTAAAAGTTGCACCAAGAAAACACTCTTGTACAGGTTTAAAGGAAGTGTGAGATTATCTGGGCAGACCTGACCCACTTTGGGGTGATGAAGAAAGGCTCAAACTATCTACAAGCTATGCAGGAGTAGCTCAGAAATAAAGCAGGATCACTATGCCCTTTCCTGGATATCAGGTTGGTATATATGGTAGCCTTAATGTGATTTTTTTCCACCAGCATTTTTAGACACACTTATACATCCTGTTTGGTCATATGGCATGCAAAGAAGGGCATCCAAGCAAAGGTAACTGCACCTCTGTTCCCTCCCTCATCTTCTCCAGGGTGTCCTTTTAAGTCTCAAGCCTCTAATTGTCCATGGGCTGGAACCCACAGTCCTCTCCCTCTGGACCAGAATTTTAGGGTTACAGTCTTGTGCTTATCCCAGCAGGTCTGACTTTAGTCAGGCACCTACAGGTCTGTTCTCTCAGGGGCCTCTGACAGCATTTGCCAGTGATCAGCCAGCTTTCACAAAGCACAGTACATTTATTCAGGACAAAAGCACTATAGAGAAAATATATTATAAAACAATAAACAGTCTACATGCATGCTAAGCTTGCTAGGTGTCACCCAATTTCCATGTGGAGCTTTCCCTCTTGGTTAAACACTCATGTCCATTTGGGGGGTCATGTGAGGGACTCTGAATCAGTTCAAGCTGACCCTTTTTTGCCCAGTTCTGAAACAAATAAAACTAATCAATGCCCCTTTCCTCAGGGGAAAGCTTCAAAAGCTAGGTATCTGCACCGCTGGTACTGGGACTTTGCATTACTCACACCTGAGTCATTCCAGATTTCACACAAAACCCACCCAGCAAGCCATATTTTTGCATTTTTGCATATTACACTTATTGATGCAAAAGTCCATGAATATTCTATGTGCTTATAACAACTTGTATATTTTGATGCAATTGTCTTACATTTTCCATGCTTCCAAGGTCATACATCTGTCATATCTCCCCACTGGAAGACAAAGAGGTTAATCCCATTCACCCAGGTAGGAAACAATAGAATGCAAGGGGGAAACTGAATCACACATTGTTTCATAATAAATCAAAAAATTCCCAGTTCTCCACACTAGTATTTCAAAAGAAATTGCTTCTAACGGTGGGCATGGGTTCCTCCTTGAGGTGAACTGCCTCAGGAACTGGGATCTGTCAGCAGACAAATGTGTGGTCAAAAAATACAGCAAATAAGGCGGCATTGTACTGTACTGAAAGTATGAAAGTTCTTAAAAAACATTCCAACTATCAGTTCTATCAATACTATTGCATTTAACCTATCCTACCAGTTAGCACAGGTATTACCTTCAAAGTGGAAGTTTTCTGCACACATTAATATTGGTTCCTCCCCCTGCTGCCAATTACACACAGTGTATCATAAATCTATGGCAACTACCATTTCCAATATAATGTGCAGACACTATTTTTCAATGTCATTCTAATGCAAAGTTCAAGAGAGTCGCTTCAAAAATGGGCACTAGATATCAACAGCTAAGTGAAGCAGAAAGGAACAGGAGCAGTGCAGCTTTCTTCCAATTTCCATATACATCCATCTCATGTATGGATATGAAAACAAGAGTTTTCAGAAGGATCAGAATTCTGGAGCTACCCTGTGTATCCAATAATTTAGTAAACCAGTAAAAAGAAAGTAAATTTACATATGGTATAGAAGATGCTTCACAGTATATAGAAACCAAAATGTTCATCAAATAGATGAGCAAACCAATGCAATGAAGCTATATTTCCAGGAAATGCTGTATATGATCATTTAAACAACTGGACGGTGTCAAAGAATAAATATAGTTAAAATAGTTAGAAGCTAAAATTATCTCTTGAAACGAGGTAAACAGAAGACAGAAAAAAGATGAGACTATATCTGATCAAAAAAGCTCACAAGAGCAAACACAATAAAGAACATTCAAGTTGATAACAACAACAAAAACCTACTGATCAAAGCCCAGTCCCTTCAACTAAAATAGAATCACTGATTGAATGTTCTTAATTCCACACTGTCAAAGGAGATTGACTTTCAGACAGCGTGTGAACAAAAGCCGTTCATTTCATGTCAGTCACCAAAATGCTCTTCACTGATTAGTGTTACCCCTTCACCAGCCTCTGGTGGCCCCCCACTCTCTCCCATCCCATTCTTGATTACAATTGCTCTTCTCTTTTCCTGCTGGCTAGTGATGCCTTTCCCTAATGGGTCACTGTAACAGAGCTGCACTCACCTCTTGCAAGCGCCCCCTAGCCAAGTGTATGTGCCTGCACTCTCTCTCTCTCTAGCTGTTTTTGTGGTGGGTCTTCACTGACTTAGCCCTCCGGCCAAGTCATACATAGCCTGTCTGTGAGATAAAAGCAAAGCAAACCCCTTTCAGGGTACAAGTCCAACAGGGGCCTCTCTCAGTGTCCTCTGTAACATCTCTCTCAGTTTGTCCCTGCTCCAGAACACAGCGGTGCCCCAGGGCTCCTTCCCTGGAGGCAATGTCTTGGCCCTCTCAGGGCCTTTCTGCCCCAGCTCTTCAGCTGGGCCACTAAAAGAGTTTAGTTCCCCCTTTTGGGGTGCCTCAATGTCCAGGCCACTTCCTCCAGTAACTAATGGGAGGTTGGGGGGACCCAGGCCCGCCTCTACTCCAGGTCCCAGCCCAGGGACCCTATAAGATAGCATCCATTCGCCATGTCCCTTTAAATAAACTGTGCTGCTGCTACAATTCCCCGGGCCACTTCCTCATGGCTCAAGCACATTCTTCACCCTTACCTCAGAGCTTTGTCCTGTTGAAGTCCCAGCAGCCAGCCCAGAGCACCATCCACTCTCCTCCAGCTCTAGCAAGGAACTGCTCTGTCTGTGCAGCTCTTATACTAGCCTACTGGGCCCTGATTGGCTGCTTCCCACTCAGCCTCTCTAGGCAGCTTGGAGGATCTCTCTGCTGCCTTTTTCTGGGGCGGGGTTTGGCAGGGCCACAAAGCTGCCATCAAGGGACTCAGGGCCTAGTCCACCCCATCACAGTCACTTAAAAGTCCTGGGGTACACCTAGAACTAACATCATGACATCAAGAAAAGAAACTCTGTGTTTAGATCTAAAGAATGTGTTTAGATTAATAGGTAATCTATTGTATGAATCCATGAGGTCCTTTTAGAAGTTTACTGGAGCAACTTGAATAAACCAGGCACACACATACTATACATTAAAGCCTTTACTGAGCTAACTTTTTGTCAGAGAATTATTGGCTGACATCAAAGTGATTCAGTGTGTAGTTTCCCCATGGTAACACAGTAAATTAGTCTTGGTTTTACCCAAGACTGTGAAGCATTAGTCTTTGGCAGTCTTTGGAAGAGGGCTATTAGAAATAGAAATAGAAAGGATTACTTCCAATTCATCAGGACTGAATTAGTGCTAATAATTAGAGCTAGTTGGAACATTTTTGGCGAAACATTAA
Organism: Mauremys mutica; assembly: GCF_020497125.1. NCBI lineage: Eukaryota > Metazoa > Chordata > Testudines > Geoemydidae > Mauremys > Mauremys mutica. The sequence goes on from NC_059078.1 coordinate 41,248,591, forward strand.
AACTGAAATGTTGTGTGGAAACATATTGATTTGAATGAAGTTATTGCTGAGAAGGTTTCTGAAATCCAGGGCATACCCTCAGGTCACTTTCACAGATAGATTTTTGATTTAGGACTGTCTAACAATTTTGATCTGAAAGGAGAAGTTCTGACACAATTCGGTTTTGCTAAAGGTTTTGTTTTCATTTCAATGTAGAACAAAAACAAATGCTGGAATCTCAAGAGAAGCCACAAAACAGAACTGTTGTTCTCCAGCCAACTGTACCAACAATCTCATTACTCCTCAGTATGTAAACGATAGTGATGAATGCATGGAATGTCATTGCGCTACTGTGCTTCTGCATTACCTTGGATGCCAATCTACTAAAGCTCAATTCAGTAACTTCATATGTCATTTCTAGACACACCTGCACTAAGCTTGCAGAATCAGAACTGAAGAAATGTGAAGTTCAAGTTAGAAGGAATAGAAAATACTTAGAGAATTCATTACAGGGGTTCAGTTAAACTACAGATTTCGTTAAACAAGAAACAACCTAAAACTTCATGCAAAACAGAATCTTTTCTGAAGCTTTTAATCTGTATTTTAAATTCATGTATTTGTTCTGTATTGGAACATAAATATATCCGTTAAAATATCAAAAGAAAGGTTATTCTTTATGGATCACTGTCTCAGTCAGAAAAAAAGCCACGCTCACAAGATTTCAAGCTCAGTCCCATAGACTTAAGAAGGTCATACATCATATCCAGACTTCTAGTTACCAATCTGAACTGAGCCCCACCAAAACTTTTAGACTCACCCTTCATGTAATTCTAGTAAGTCTGGAGACTACATTTAAAAGTGAATTTAAAGCTTAAAGGGATATTTCTGCGTGGGCAATGGGTACCAGTAGTTCAGTAAGCTGAATCTAACTAGAAACTTTTGAAGAGCTCTTAAATATCTACAGACAGTCAAAAGAACTGATTCTTCTTTCACTTTATACTTGTAACTCCACTGGCATCATTTAAGTTATGACTAATATAAACCAGTTTGAGTGAAGAATCAGACTCTAAATCTTTATTAGCTATAATTATGTACTTGGAATTATGGAAAGAATTCATGTTTCCTCCTAATCTGTGCACTGAATATTAAATCTTAAATCTTGCATGTCAGGTTCATGTGAAATGAATGTGTTTATTTCTTTCATTCATAAGACTTCTTTCCAATGTGAATAAAATTCATTTTTTCCTACTGTGGACACCAGAACTTTCATGATACTTACATAGTTCAGAAAAACTCATATTTTTGAAGCCGCTAATAAAGGGTTAGTTTTTCAGCACAGAAAAGAAAATATTGTAGTGAGGGGAAAATTAATGAAACATATATGGACTAGGAAGTTAGGCAGAAACTATTATGCTACCACAGACATTTTCTGGACAATCGTGTACCTAAAAGTTAGTGGACCAAAGAGTGTCCAGAAACCCAAATATCAGAGAATGAAACTGGTTAAATATGGAAAAACGGGCATGAAGAAGCAAGTGAAAAGTAACATCTCACTTTCAGGGCTCAAAGTAACTAATACCAAAACTGTGCTGGATACATATTCTCTATTTGAAAATCCAGGCAACTATTTTAGCCCCTTCCCTGAAACTGCTGAGATAGAGTTGATGTTATCAATAAATTGAAACATCTATCAAAAATCCCTCTAGAAAAGAAAGAGAACTTTCCATCAAAGTCATTATAATTGCAGAATAACCAAAATAATTTGGAGCTTTTAAGGTTGGATGCTTTGCTCTGAAGGTTTCTGCTTTGCAAGAAGCCCAGACTGGAATATTTACTGGCAGGGAATCGAGACAAAATCTGAGCTGTTTTTCTCCAGGCAGTTAGTGACCTGATTCCTTAATCCAGCTTCATTTTTTGTTTTCAGAAACTAACAAAGCACCATGGCCAAAAAATTTGTTTTATTTGCTCTTCAATAAACTGACTTCTCTTTGGTTTTGGATCCTTGCTTTGCCTGGATATAAATGTACAGGGAGACACTAAATTAAGTTCAGGTGGAATAACATTGTGTCTTTTCCAATTCAATCATTATTTATATAAAATTAGAATGAGCTTAATTCTGCTCTTCTATGAAACTGTCCCATATTTGTAACTAAATACACAAACACTGGGACAAAATCAGTAACACTGTCTTAGGAGATGTACAGAAAATTAACAATTACCTATCACACAATACCTCAGAACACTGATGAGTATAACAGTGAGGTTAGTCTCATTCAAAAGTTCTGTATTTATGAATGTATTCAAAAAAGCAGCTTTCTTGACTAAGACAAGAATTAAACAATGCATCAGCTTCAATCCATGGATTTCCTCTGTGAGTAGTGGACAGTTTGGTTAAACTAAACTGTCTTCATCTCTTAGCTGATGCAAGTCTCTCTCCCCCAGTGCAAAGAAATTTCATGTCACTTTGCAGATTAAATGAGCAGATGCAAGCTGAAGCATCTGATTTTATATATGCAGACTATTTTTCCTTGACTTTAGGCCAGCTTTGCTCACTTGGGTTCCAAAGATACTTTGTACTACAACCTGCCCTTTGGATCCATGTTCCCCTGAGTGGTGAAGGCAAGTGGGGAAGTACTGGATCCATTTCTGGTTGAGACTGTCAAGGTTTCCCTTCGGAAGGTAGGTTGCTCACTTCTGTTAAGGGAACTATGATATGGTCACTGCTTAAAAAAACAAAAAACAAAAAACAAAACAAAACCCCACCCCAACCCAGTTATCATCCAGTTTCTAATCTTCCATTTAAGATTGTGAAAGTTGTGGTGAGACAACTTCCCAAGCTGTCTGGTTTCTTCAGTTCTCTAGTAACATGCTGATATTGTTTATCAGGTGTTTTTGATACCACTGACTTGCATGTGAACCCTTGTAGAAACAAAACAAAGGACTGCCCTTTAGTGGCTTTGTTTTCATCTCCTGGAGAGTTCCCAGAGGACAGTTTGGGGCAATTGCTCTCAAACCTCTAGGGCTCTCAGAATAGCCATGCCTTAAAGTTATAGACTAAAAATTAGGTCACTAAAAAAGGCACTGCTAATCAGAGCTCCCCCAGGACCAATTACCATTTCTAATTACCTTAGACAGGGCATACACAAACAGTACGTACAACATTCATAAGTGTTACATAATTTAACAGGTTTTTATGAACCTGAAGTACTACAATTCTGGATCTTTGTAAGCTATCTTTTCTTTTCCCCCAAAACATATTAACTTTTCTACATACTGCTCCACCTACTACCTGCCTCTATCTTGTCTTATTAAAACATTATATTATAAGCTTTTATCCTGATACTTTTCAGGTGGCCATTAATTAATGCTAAATCAGAGTGAAATTAATAAGTATATACAATGCCAGCATTGATAAGAAAAGGTCTCATCCAGATTAATCAATACTGAAAGGAGGAAGCATCTATTCATAAAGGGCCAAATTCTGCCAATCTTACTCATGTTGACTGGTACCTTTATACAACTGGACCTCAATCAGAGAACAGAGATCTGCATGGTTCTTGGAAAGTAACATCTTAATTATGCCAAACAGGCCCCCTCAGCCTGTATAACAAAAGAAGCTAGGTATGAGTTGGTTAATGTACTACATCCTGGCACCCTAGCTCAGACAATGACATTGATATGCCTATTACATGTTCCCATAAATCTATTTTAACATCCTCAATTTAAAAAAAAATGTATTTAATGTCAGTACAATACAACTAGAAAAGAGAAATTGCTTATTTTGGTTTTGGACGTCTTATGGAAATGTGAACTCTTTATTTTTCAAGGTGGTTCTAAATGTGTTAATACAGATGGAAATGAACCATCTGTTTTAGTCAGCACTTGTATGATAAGAACTGTTTCTCAAGTAGAGCAAATGACTGTGTTGGTGATTAAAAAGGATATCAGCAGTGAGACACAGCTTAATTATGTCATTGAAACTCTGAATGATTATTAAAAACACCATTTCAGGTGCCAGAAGGGTGAATTCAATATCAACCTACTTCCTGCTTCAGTCTTTCAACAGATTTAGATTGACAATGGCATTGAAATGAGTTTGTGGACTTCAATTATAATGTTTTATAGCTGTTCTTTGTGATGACAAGACAGAAGAAATGTTTTTCATCTTCAGTGGATGATTCAGGGGAAGACAATGTCAGACTGCAGGCCAGATGAGCTTTGGTTTATCCTAATTTTTAGTCCTAGAGCTGAAGGGTTATCATCATTGAAAACATTTAACTTGACGCTCCCAGCATAGTCTGCCTATGTATTTCATATGTAAAAAGAAGAGGAAAATCTAAGATGTTTATAGTACATTTGCTACACAAATTTGTTTAAAACATTGGTTCAGGCTAATATGGTTTGGCCATCGACCAGAGACTAAATTTTAAAACCCAAGTAAAGATTCTGGTTCCCCCTCCACAATAATTGGTCAAAATGTGTATAAAACAAGTTACATCTTAAGTACAACTGTTCTCAGCCCAGCATGTATGGGGCTAGTGGCGTCCTTTATTGCACCCCATCCATTCCTCTGTACTTTGAGTATGTACTTTGCACCCACAATAATTTACCGTGTTTAATGTACCGTAACTATGGAAGGGATATGGCTATAATTTTTATTCCCATCAAAATTCAATTGGTTCATGCATGGTGCTGATAATCCCTCTACACTTATCAACATCGCTGGGATTAGAGAATGTTTAGCCCTTCCCAAGAGATGCTGAGGCCCTGCAGTATGAGGCACCAAATCAGAGAGCACCTAAGAATTCAGAACTCGTCTAGAATAGTGTCAGTATAAATTAGTCAGTCAATTAATGAACGTTATAAAAGCTCACACAGCACTCATTAAAATATCACATTAATTCTTCACCATCTTTGTAATTACACAATAAAGAGAACTTTAAAAGTGCTTAAACTTTGTGTAATTGTGTCATAAAACTATAAAGCCAAGCTTCTCTCTTTAAGTAGGCAGATGTTTGGGGGTTTTGGCAGCAGAAGTGGGGACATCGTATGTTCTTCCCCTAATTTGACTGCTATTTTTTTCCTCTGCTATCTTTTCAGGACAAGACATCTGCTAACATTTCCCATGTTTTCTTTCAGTTACCAACTGATAGCTATACACATCCAAATAGCTCTCATAAAATTCATGTATGGGTCGGCGTGTGTATACTGAATATCAACTGCCATCAAGAATATTATAACAGTGGCTGTTTCAAATTATAAAAGCTCATGATGTTTCATGATAGAAGCTTGTGAAATTAACTCATAAGTATTAGATGTACTACAGAAAAATGGTCACATTCTAGCTCATGGCAGCTTATCAATGGCTGTACTTACAATTTCATAAATCATATCTGCTATTAATAGAAAAAGGATTTTTTGCAAAAATTGAAAAATTAAATATAGAATACAGCAAACAGATGGCTATGGATTAAACATGAAACTGCTGTTCACCAAAATGATGGTTAGTATCACAAAGAAGACACTAAATAAGAATGTCTTCCAGTTTACACATTAGAACACAGCTCCAAGTGAAATATTTTATCCATACATCAATTTCACATTTAATCTCTGCTCTGTGATATAGGATTTGCCATACTAAACCAGACCACTGATAAATCTAGTTTGGCATCTTACCTCTAGTAATGGCCAGTGCCAGATGCTTAGACCTAACAAGTCCTATACACTGTCTGAGAGCCTGTCAAAAGTGTATTTTGAGAGCTTGAGAGAGAAAGAGAGAGACAGAGACAGAGAGTCTCCCCGGCACTTCGGTCTTGTGTCTGGTGCCATAACGGCCTGTGGCAGCAATTGCAGGGAAACTCCCACTCAGTCCTTGTAGTGTTGGTCTGAAGCATACTCACAGCATATGGTATCTTGGGAGCATTTAGGTGACAAACTCTAACAAATCTCTACTATGAATGTAGAAACAGAATTTTCAAAGGCTTATAACTTGGCCAAATATCAGGATTTTTTCATAGAAACAGCAAAAAAAATGACCTTTTCCAGCCTCAGAAGTTAAATGACCAAATAAATTGCTCCAGAATACCATTCATAGGAAGGGGCCAGAAACCTCATCAAATATGGTCCCAGACATGTGTAGGTAGAATGGAGAAAACATATATAAAGAAGGTGGTTACCAGACCCTACTTGGGAATTTCAGGCTTGACAGGATGGTGTAAGCTGAAGTGGCACATTCCACTTACGATATACCCCACTGGCTCCCGGTATTTTCCATAGTCTCTGAAAGTCTGAGAGTATGACAACCCTAGAGACTTTTATGCTTTATGTTTCTATCTTTGGGGGAACTTTATTCATTTTGCGCTAATTTGGGTTTTAATGTCCTTATGTATGTGACTCACCAACCTCATCTATTAAAATACATTTTTCGTAGCCTCTGAAATTCATAGCCAGTTATTTGTGACAACTGGAAATTGCACAAATTCATCCTGGTTACACAGTGAATAATTCTGCAATCAGTGGAACCTGCAAGTGGAATTTAGATGGCTTGAATGTAATTATTTGATAAGAAATTTATCAGGATGCCGGGGTTGTCTGTTAAGTTCATGGTGGGGCCCTGGTTTAGTGAGGAAAAACACCTTGTAGAATCACCTACCTGTTTAATGAATCCCAACATAAAGATACTATCTGTAAGTAACATCTAGAAGGGATTCTTTCCATGAATAAAAAATTAAGAGTCTATTTTAAAATAAATTCCTAGATTTCTAATAGACAAAACTCTCCAAGGTTTGTGCCTAAGTCAACCTACAACAGATAAATAGTATTTCTAAAGTTACTGACCACTTTTCAAAACCTAACCACATCTGAGGGGGAAAAAGGAGCATCAAAAATTTGATGTGCATAAACTACTAATTCAGAAAGAATAAAAAACAGACTCACCCGATAGCAGCATAGGGTCCTTGTCAACAGATTTGCGGACTTGATCCGACTCTCCAGTTAAAGAACTTTCATCAATTTTAAGGTCATTTCCTTGAATGAAAATCCCATCAGAGGGCAGGAGATCACCTATTAGTTAAGACCAAGATAAAAGGAAACCAGAGAGGCTTAATAAGGTAGGTGTGTGGGGGGAAGGTTCTATAACATGATTAATCTTATAAAACATTACTACAACTCAACAACAATTAAAATAACCATTTAACTAAACCAATAGCTCTCAACCTTTCCAGACTATTGTACCCCTTTCAAGTGTCCGATCTGTCTTGCATGCCCACAAGTTTCACCTCACTTAAAAACTACTTGCTTACAAAATCAGACATAAAAATGCAAAAGTGTCATAGCACACTAGTACTGAAAAATTGCTGGCTTTCTCATTGTTACCATATAATTAGAAAATAAATCAATTGGAATATAAGTAATGTACTTACATTTCAGCATGTAGTATACAGAGCAGTATAAAGAAGTCATGGTCTGTATGAAATTTTAGTTTGTACTGACTTTGCTAGTACTTTTTATGTAGTCTGTTGTAAAACTAGGCAAATATCTAGATGAGGAGTTGTATCCCCGGAAGACCTCTGTGTATCCCTGTTTGAGAACCACTGAACTAAACAACTGATGGAAGACTATACATTACAACAGTTCATGTCAGCCTCTATATTCCTGATCCTCCCAAACCCTATAGATAGGGAGTCTGTGGAGGGGAAGGCCAAGATTTTAAGCCAATGCTATGTCAACAAGAAGAGAACTCCTAACATGGCATATGTTGCACCTTCAAATCCCACCGAAGACAAGTTTAACTTTTTTTTAAACACTTTTTTAGAATGTGACATTTCCCATCCCAGAGGGAAGTAGCAGGTAGCCTCTTTGGCTGCTAGAAGATCAAAGGGAGATGGTGAGTTCCCCTTGCAGAGCACTGACAGGGCTTATGGGATTTCTCACTATGTAGCACTGGTTGACAGGGCTGCCAAGTTTTGTGCCCTTCATGCGACACTCAAGCACCTGATGGATCTATCATGAATTCCCACAGCCTAACTAGATCCTCATTTTCTGGGTTGCAGACATGGTCCTGCAGCTGCTCTGCCTACATGCAGAGCCTCTTTTGCAGGCAACCAAGCAACCACTCACAGACTCCCCTCTCGCTACTCCCTCTGCAGCATCCAAGAGAGGAAGAAGCAGTTGGCAGGATCAGTGTTAAAGCTCATGAGAAAAGTTCAGACAAAACATCATTTCACTGAAATCTGTGAATTGGGTGAAATCAGAACGTTGCGCAGAGGGAGTCTCATTTCACCACAGTGCACAGAACCTTGTGTGCCAAGATGGTTTCCAGCAAGCTCTCCCCCAGGCCACTTGGTAGAGCCCAGGCTTCCAGCATCTGCAGCCCCCGGGCAGCCCCCATGGTGGACTGCACCAGGGTTCCATTCTCCTTTGCAGAGAATCTCAACATTGGGGGAGGGAGGAGGTTGTTTCTCACCAGAAAGAATCCAAATATAGAAATACTGAAATCCTCCATAGAACATAATTACCTTTTTCTGTGCGGCTCTAATCAGCAGCAGCATTAGCAACAACAACTGGAGACATCAGAGGCAAACAGTAAAGGGCCTACTATTAGCCTCTGGCTCCTGCACCTTGCCCTGAGAAAACTCCCCCATACACCCTCCCCACCTAAAGCACACACCCTCTACCACTCTCCAGGCATCCCCCAGCATCCACCTAACTATCCAGCACCCCAGACACCCTCTCACAATTGAGAACCTACACGTTCTGCTGCTCCAAGTCCTGCTCCCACCACTGTGGTGTGTTGACCACACGATGTTATGAAATTTATCTGCAAACATGCAAAGTAGCTCATCAAATAACTTGCTGGGATGGGAGTCTGATAGCTCCCTGTGCATGAGTAGAATGGCAAGATAGCACCAAGAAGGATCTGCTTTTGTGGTGGGAATAATTAAACTAAACATTCTGAATATCAGAAGCTTAATTTTCAGAAGTGCTGAGCACTTCCAGCTCCTATTTAAGTTAATAGAAGTTGCAGGTGCTCAGCATTTCTGAAAGTTGAGCCAGTTTTAGTTAGATGCCTAACTGTAAGGCATTGAAGTTTGAAGATTGTGTCCACACTTCTTTTCAGTCCTACTCTCATACTTCTGTTTTCTCACAGGTTTCACTCTAACGAGCTTTCATTAGCACCACTAGAATTAGGCCACAAAACGACAAGCCCACATGTCAGGTCATGCTCTTTTTTTTACCTAACAACATTCACCTTTACCACTGGCAATTTCAACAGTGAATCATTTTTGTCTTTTATGTCATTTCTAGAGCAGTCAGTCCCAAAACTAACTTTCACCCCATTGTATTGTTGATTGAAACATCAGTCTTTCGCAAAGTTACTGAAGAACAGATAAGTAGTTGTGAAAATATATCTGAGGAAACTTACCATATTTAACCTGTGCAATGTCACCAACTACTATCTCTGCCACTGGGATTTGAATAACTTGTGCACCTCGGACCACAGTAAATTTCTGTTCCTGCTCAATACGACTTTGAAGCCCACGAAATTGCTTCTCCTTGCTCCAGTCATTAAAGGCAGTGACGAGTACAACACAAACAACAGAGAGTAGAATAGCGGCACCTTCAATCCAGCCAGCTTCTGCCTCACCTTCATCTTCAGCTCCTCCTGATACAGTAGCACAACCTGGAAAAACAAAGGCAGAAATAGCCATAAAAAAGAGCTGTTTAGCCAAAGCAAAGTTTAGACTGATTTTATCAGATTACAAAACAAAGAATTAAAACACAGCAAAGAATCAGTGGAAATATACTCTCTTTAAAATACTAGCTGAAGTACTGAAAGTAGATGTGGTAGAACAGCCAAGCTCTGAGAATACAGAAGCAGAAATTCAGGGGGAAACAATGAAGTAAAATAGGAGGAATGTTGATCAGAATCTTTAGCTGTTTTATTATTTCTTCATGAACATGTACATCTTGGGTAAACAAGAATTAAATAGATGGGAGAAAAGTAGCATCAAAACCAAAAACAATATGTGGATCAAAATTCCCAGAGATGGAGAGGATTTATTCAGAGTGTCAACAAGGAATACAACTGTGAGTAATAAGATGAACCGGGAGCAATGAAATGAAATTAAGAAAAAAATAAAGTAAATATCAGAAAAACAGTGAAATCCATATATACCGTATATACTCATCATAACCCAGTTCGTTTATAAGCCAACACTTCCAAGATGGATAAGTAAAAATGGAAAAATTTTATAACCCGTTCATAAGCTGACCCTATAATTTAGGGGTCAGCAAACTTTGGCTCCTGGGCCATCAGGATAAGCCGCTGGTGGGCCAAGATGGTTTGTTTACCTCGAGCGTCTGCAGGCAAAGAGGTAAACCTAAGTAAACGAAGTGTCCCAGTGCGCCAGCTGCTTACCCTGACGGGCCGGGACAGCAACAGGTGGGGAATTTTTTTTGAGGGGGAGAAGCTGGGGGTCAGGGAAGTAACTCCACATGACCCCACCCCTAGCCCGGGACCCCCACACGCTCCCCATCCCATCCTTTCCCACCTTATCTGGGAACGGCCAGGGCAGGATGTCTCTGACCTGGCTGCAGCTGCTCCAGCAGGCTGAGCAGCACGGTCACAGCCTGCTCCGGCAGGCCAGTCCGGGCGGCATGGCCGCAGCTTGTTCCAGTGGGCTGGGCCGGGCAGCGTGGCCACAGCATGCTCCAGCACCCAGGTGGCGTGGCCGCAGCCTGCTCTGGGGTGCGGAGCTGAGTGTCATGGCTGCAGCCTGCCAGCCCCGGAGCTGCAGCTGCTTCGGAGGCTGTGGGGAGAGCAGCGTGGCCAGTTGCTGAGACACTCTGGCCCCACTCTTCCCTTCTGGCTCGGCTGGCTGTGCTGCCTCTCCTTGCTCCCTCTGTTGGGGGGGAAGGACTGTGTCCCACCTCTCTCTCTCTATACCTGTTCATAAGCCGATCCCCTTCTCTGGTGCTTCCCTTTTTAATTAAAAAAATTCGGCTTATGAACGAGTATATATGATAATTTGACACTCTGCACTTACTTCACGTTTTTACGAAATCCCAGTTATGAAAATTGGAGACCAAGGAGATATTTACTATGATAAAATACTTCGTTTCACAAGGATTTGTTACAAATTAACTAATAGTAATTTGTTTAAAACATTAAAAGCGTGGACACTACTGCATCAAACTTACATTTTAAACACATTTACATCCCTGCCACAAGCACTGAAATGTTAAAATAGTTACAAAAGACAAAGTTAGAAACAATATGTATGTCTGATTGAAAAACTAAAGAACTGAATATATAACTTGACAACTTTTTGTTTATTCAGTTTTAGCAGCTAAGGTACCTAGATTGTATATCCTCCAAGATAACTGTATAAAACAATATTTAATATATCTTTGCACTCTTAGGTGAGCTAATTCACCTGATAGGTGTACATTCAAAATCTTTTTACCTCAGCTGGCCTTTTTATTAGACAAATTTGTTCTTACTATGAATATTTTAATATAGTAATCAAAAATATAGTTAGGCTCCTTGAAAAAAATTAGATACAAGAAAACTAAAGCATAACACTAAAATGATCTCTCCAGATTAACAGATATTATAAGTAACTTCTTACAAGGAAACATTTTGTTGCTTTAATAGAATAGTGAATATATAATAAATATTTATAATAAATAATATGAACACTAGACACTCCTCTTTGCACATCTTTATTCTAAGGAAATCCCAAAGTACTTTATAATTTTTTGCTAATTAATCCTCCCATACAACTGATTTGAATAATTTTCCCAGACTGTATTCAGAAAAGGGGGCTAATTTCTCTCACATATCATTCTGCTTCATAAGGGGCCACATCAAATAGGAGGTGGCTTCCAAAAATCAGGCAGCCACATGGCCTGCAGATTATTCTGATATCTAATAAAATTGGAGGTCAAGGACAGGGAGCCTTTTTTCATCTGCAGGAGTCTGACCTTGGCAAAGGAGCCTCCTCAAACCAGTGATAGAGGAGGGGACAGAAGTCCTAGCTCCCCTCACCCAAACAATTAATTATACTTGCTGCCTTAAAATGAGGTAGGCCTGGAACCAGTTTGTCCCTACTCTGGTGGCCATGCATTGGAATAACTATGGGCTGTACTACTCCCAACAGGGATAAATGGCCAGTCTTTTAATTTGATGGGTTTATAAAATGTGCACCCATCACAATCTCTAGGTGAATTTACAATTTCAATGATTTAAATTTAAAAATTAAATGGTGGATCAACAGCTGGAAACAATTCCCATAGTGCCATTGACTTTTTGTCCAGCTAAGGAACTGTGGCTACATATAAATGGTAACATTTGACAAAAATTAATGTGTGTGTGGGGAGGGAGACCCACCGGACCACCAAAAGACTCAACTTTATACCAGCTGAATACAGGAGACGTCTGAATAAATGGATGCCTTACCAATATGCCCTGAAGGTCAAATTCTGACCCTGTCTGACCAATCAGTAAAGCAAATCCCAAAACAGAGAGCCTTCCTGTGAGAATTCCCAGAGTTCAACTTAGCAGACCGCATTAGGTTCCCATTCTCAATGTTGAGCTATTACTTGAGAGGTCATCTTTGAAACAGCTAAGAAAACCACCATTTATGGCTTTACAGATCAAAATTAATCCCTTTAATTATATATAGAAACATATTGGTAGCTAATGTAGTAAAAAAAAACACAGGTGAAATTTGCTCAAGATGCAAAATAATTTACTACATAAATGGACTACTGGATGTTTGAGTGATTTTAAATGATTTATGGTGCTACATTGTTTTAGTTGGCCCTTCCAACCTACCAGCTTCACCTCCACGTTGGAGGACTGAGTTTTCCCCCAACTCAGTGTCATCTCATCTTGGCCAAGTACAAGACAAGAATCATCCACCAACTAGATTTAGTGAGGACATGATGCATAGTTGAGTGTCATGAACATACTGTTCATATTACACTACCTTACTATCTCCCACACTGGTCTCACATACCGATTGATGAAGAGGTGTGTCAGAATAAATCACTGAAGAAACAGAACAAAGGAGACCTTGTGAGGGCACCTAACCAAAATTACCTCCTGAGATCTATCTGAGAGGGCTGAATTAAGCCATTCAGCTATGATATATCTATTCCTAATCTTTTCTAAGTCCACAATCTCATGGTCAATAGCATCAAACACTATGGAAAGAGAGAAAATTTCTCAGAATCAACAAATTACCTATGCCCATTAGGAGAAGAACCCTGATCAATGAGATTAGAGCAGTGTTTCTGCACCATGCCCCAGCAAAAAAATGAAGGAATAGGGTGGGAGAACGAGTTGACTCCAAGATGACAACAGAGCTCTTTTATCTGATTTTAGTCTGAAACAGGTCATTATCTAAGACAATTGCCTTATTTAATACCCTCTAAATCATCAATCCCAACTCAAATTAGGATCCAAAGTACACCCATGAACCTGTGCTACGTCAGAAACCACAAAGAATCAAATGGTTGTGAAAGTGGCCACGGGCTCCCAAGTTAATGTACAAGAATCACACACAAAGATGATGTGCAGTGTGAAGGGGACAGCTTTGTATAATGCCTACAATAAAGAGACAAAGTCATCAGCTTTTGACCTGAACGTGTACATGAACATAGCTACAAAAGGAAAGTGCTTGAAGCTCAGGTTACAAATATGCTACATCCTTCACCATATGTAGCATCTCTGGATTCTTCTCTTCCAAGAGCATAATACAATAAATGATTTTTAGATGAATAAAATAGCCGCTCACTACAACAGAGGGCTTTGTTGCTACTATTATTTCAAATGACTAACAGATTTAATCATTGTTTCTGATATAAGTTGGTGAAGTAGAGTGACAGTTACTTGGTGTATTGTACCCTGCTATTAACTTACTATGCACTGACTGGCTTAAAGAACACAATTATTGCAATTACTTCAGCCAAACATTTTATCTGTGAAAGTAGTAAAGAAAAACTTCAACTTCCTGGCAAAGACACAAAGATCCAAACATTCAGTTATTTAAGCACTGAAGTTTCTTTTTGTAGGTTAACACAGAAATCAGTCAATTCTCAAAACATGAACAATATCATACCTACTTTTAGATCATATTAGAACAAAATAACAAAATGAGAAGGCGATTTAAATGGAAATTAAAAGAAATGGTCAGAGTGAAATGCCTCCAAACTTCATCAAAACTTTTAAAACACACCATAATAGAGGCTCAAACTAAAAGTATACCCCAAATAAAAACGAAACAATAAGAGTACCAAAATACACACCCATAACTAAAACAATAAAGTAAAAGAGGTGGTTAGAAACAAAAATACATTGTTTACAAATTAGAAGTAAAATCCTGTTCAGAAAAATAGAAAGGAACATAAACTCTGGCAAGACAAGTGTAAAAGTGCAGGCCGAAAAAAAAATAATGGAAGAGAACTAGCAACAGACACAAAAATAAACAGCAAAAACATTGTAAGTATTCAGAAGCAGGACGCCTGCCAAACAATCAGTGGGGCCCCTGGATGATCAAGGTGCTAAAGGAGCACTCAAGGAAGACAAGGCCATTGTGAATAAGCTAAATGAATCCTTTGCATCCATATTCACTGCAGAGACTGTGAAGGAGATTCCCACACCTGAGCCATTCTTTTTAAGTGACGTATCTGAAGAACTGTCCCAGCCCGAGGCAACAACAGGGGAGCTTTTTGAAAAAAATAGATACATTAAACAGTAATAAGTCACCAGGATCAGATGGTATTCACCTAAGAGTTCTGAAGGAACTCAAATATGAAATTGCACAACTAATAACTGTGATATGTAACCTATCATTTAAATCAGTTTCTGTACCAGATGACTGGAAAGTAGTTAATGTGACACTGATATTTAAAAAAAACTCCAGAGGCGATCCTGGAAATTACATGCCAGTAAACCTAACTTCAGTATCAAACAAAGTGGTTCAAACTACATTAAAGAACAGAATTATCAGATATATAGATGAACACGATATTTCGGGAAGAGTCAACAAGGCTTTTGTAAAGGGAAAGCACCAATCTATTAGAATTCTTTGAGGGGGTCAACAGACAGACTCATAGACTTTAAGGTCAGAAGGGACCATTATGATCATGTAGTCTGACCTCCTGTACAACACAGGCCACAGAATCTCACCCACCCACTCCTGTAACAAACCCCTAACCTATGTCTGAGCTACTGAAGTCCTCAAATTGTGGTTTAAAGACCTCAAGGTGCAGAGAATCTTCCAGCAAGTGACCCATGCCCAACGCTGCAGAGAAAAACCTCCAGGGCCTCTGCCAATCTGTCCTGGAGGAAAATTCCTTCCCGACCCCAAATATGGTGATGAGCTAAACCCTGAGCATGTGGGCAAGAATCACCAGCCAGCACCCAGGAAAGAATTCTCTTAGTAACTCAGATCCCACCCTATCTAACATCCCATCACAGGCCATATTTTCCGCTAATAGTCAAAGATCAATTAATTGGCAAAATTAGGCTATCCCATCATACCATCCCCTCCATAAACTTATCAAGCTTAGTCTTGAAGCCAGATATGTCTTTTGACACCATTACTCCCCTTGGAAGGCTGTTCCAGAACTTCACTCCTCTAATGGTTAGAAACCTTCGTCTAAGTTCAAAATTAAAAATTCCTAGTGTCCAGTTTATATCCATTTGTTCTTGGGTCCACATTGGTACTGAGCTTAAGTAATTCTTCTCCCTCCCTGATATTTATCCCTCTGATATATTTATAAAGAGCAATCATATTTCCCCTCAGCCTTCTTTTGGTTCGGTTAAACAAGCCAAGGTCTTTGAGTCTTCTTTAATAAGACAGGTTTTTCCATTCCTCCGATCATCCTAGTAGCCCTTCTTTGTACCTGTTCCAGTTTGAATTCATCCTTCTTAAGCATGAGAGACCAGAACTGCACACAATATTCCAGATGAGGTCTCACCAATGCCTTGTATAATGGTACTAACACCTCCTTATCTTTACTGGAAATACCTCACCTGATGCATCCCAAGACCACATTAGAGACCACATTAGATTTTTTAACGGCCATATCACATTGGGGGCTCATAGTCATCCTGTGATCATTCAATACTCTGAGGTCCTTCTCCTCCTCTGTTACTTCCAACTGATGTGTCCCCAATTTATAACAAAAATTTGTGTTATTAATCCCTAAGTGCATGACCTTGCACTTTTCACTATTAAATTTCATCCTATTACTATTACTCCAGTTTACAAGATCATCCTGATCTTCCTGTATGATAACCCGGTCCTTTTCTATATTAGCAATATCTCCCAGCTTTGTGTCATCTGAAACTTTATTAGCACATTCCCACTTTTCGTGCCACGGTCAATAATAAAAAGATTAAACAAGATTGGTCCCAAAACCGATCCCTGAGGAACTTCACTAAGTAATCTCCTTCCAGTCTGACAGTTCATCTTTCAGTATGACCCACTGTAGTCTCCCTTTAACCAGTTCCTTATCCACCTTTCAATTTTCATATTGATCCCCATCTTTTCCAATTTAGCTAAAAATTCCCCATTTGGAACTGTATCAAATGCCTTACTGAAATTGAGGTAATTTAGATCCTCTGTGTTTCCTTTGTCTAAAAAATCTGTTACCTTCTCAAAGAAGCAGGGCTGGTGCAAGGATGTTTTGCGCCCTAGGCGAAACTTCCACCTTGCGCCCACCCCCTCCCGCCCCCGCCCTGAGCCTCTCCTCCCCCCGCGGCCACTCTGCCCTGAGGCACCCCCCCACCCTAGCTCACCCCTGCTCCTTGCATGAGCACAAGCACCCCGAGCACGCCATCGCTGCTTCACTTCTCCCGCCTCTCAGGCTTGCAGCGCCTAAGCTGATTGGCACCGCAAGCCTGGGAGGCAGGAGAAGTGAAGCAGTTCACCCCTGCCCCGCCTCCTCCTCGAGCACGCCATGGCCGCTTCACTTCTCTCACCTCCCAGGCTTGCGGCGCCAATCAGCTTAGGCGCCGCAAGCCTGGGAGGCAGGAGAAGTGAAGCGGCCACAGCGTGCTCGGGGAGGAGGTGGGGCAGGGGTGAGCTGGGGCAGGGAGTTCCCCTGTATTCCCCTTACTTGCTGCAGGCGGCCCTCCCTGCACTCCCCTGCCCCAGGTGCCTCCGCCTAAATGCCGATGGCGACTGGGGCAGCCGAAGAAAATGGCACCCCCCAAATCCCAGCACCCTAGGTGACCGCCTAGGTCGCCTAAATGGTTGCACCAGCCCTGCAAAGAAGGAGATCAGGTTGGGTTGGCACGATCTACCTTTTGTAAAACCATGTTGTATTTTGTCCCATTACAATTTAAATGAAATACACCTAAAATGTTATCATTAAGACACAGAAGAGTTGAGGATTGGGTTCAGATGCCTTAGACTATGCACAAATAAATAATGCTATTCATCCTAATACTGCATATGAGAATTGTGCAAATGTTTTGAACAAAAATGGTGAAACCAGCCTGATTTTCTTGGAAGCTCAGAACTCAGAGTAGGTTCATAGAAAGCTCTCTCAATATCAGAAGTTTTCTGAGTGAACCTGGGATGATTCATGGTTTAGCTCCAAACCAGGTGGAAATATGGACATTTCAACTGACCTTCACTTTTATTTTTAATTCACTGAAATCAAACTGAGCAAAAACTCAGCAGGTGGCAAGCTACATGGATCAAAGCTGAAGAAAAATATGTTCACACAAACCTGAAAGTGAAAGTGCTGAGCTCTTGTAAACTTGTGAATGGCGTAATTAATTTCAACTGTGAACCTTTGCAGATAAGCAACTTAGGAAAAAGCATTCTACTAGGTTATAAATGATTGTTTCTAAGTGAAATCAATGGAAAGCAAAGATAAACTTGCATTCTGATGAACACTTTAAGGGTCGTGTTTCATTTAGGAAATCAGAGGTTGGGGAAGTTTGACTATAACACACTTTTCCTGCAAAAATTGCATGCCTTCATTCAAAAAACAGGGCTGTAGTTGACTGTATAGAAGAATTCTGTCAAGCTCTTCAAAGCTCACAATTTTACTCTGCTAAATCCTTCAACACCATCATTGAAATAATGGAAGCAATATCCCAGTGAGCAATGAGCTTAACATGCAAAGTTGTTCCATTGAGCTGGTGGCAATAAAACAAGCACAGAGCTGCTGAAGCATACAGTAGAGCTCAAAATAAGATAACTGCATCTTGATCTGAGGGGAGTGTTTTGCTTTTATTTCTTTGTTTTAAATACAGTAGTGTGTAAAGTAAGCCCAGGGCTTCACTGTTGGCATCAGCAGAGATTAAGATACAGGCAAAAAGCATGGAACATGTCTTCAGCCTGAAAATTCTACTTTTAACTCCTGCACTGTTGTCAGAATGTTCATGTACCTTCAATAGGAAGTTTGCTCTTGTGGTTAAGGCATTGGACTGGAACTCAGGAGATACAGGCTCAGTTCTCAGCTCTGTCACAGATCTTGAGCAAGTCAATTTCTCCCTCTATACCTTGGTTCTCCATCTGTAAAGCCTTCATCTTGTCTGTTTAGATTGTAAACTCTTTGGAGTGAGATTATTACTGTTTGTACGGTGCCTATCGCAATGTGGCCACAATCTCAATTGGGCCTCAAGATGTTACTGTAGTATAAAAAAATAGAGGAGCTGGCAGAAAACTCCTATGCTTTGATTACTGTAACATTGGGGAAACATAGATCTTTTCTCCAATGGTATTGGGGTAAAGCAGCTTTCAGTTGTATCTACTGTTCTTTTATAGCACCCATGGGAATAGAGTTTTGTTTTTTTCTCTTTGTTAACGACCCATTATTTAAAATTCCTACCTCAGCTCATCAAACATATATATGTGCAAGCCAATAACATTAGGAAAAGAGTCCTGATCTCATCCAGGTCTGATAAAATGCCAATGAATAGTTGTGATTCCCTCTCTCTCTCTTATGGTTAAAATATATATGGTTATTTTGCTTTGGTTTTCCATTATACTCCACTGAATTTATTCTGTTACAAGGCATAAATATTATCTAAATGAAAATATTTTTAAATATAAAAATAATTGAAATCAAAATACTGTACTTGACCAACTGCATTTAAATCTATCCACATATATTCGGTCTAGCTGATTGAAATTGCCTGAGTTTTGAGTTTGATGTTATTTTGTCAAAAATTACAACTAAGATGAGCTAGGTGTTTTATGAAGCTCCTTAAAACACATACTAACATCTTTCCTTATTTTATTTCTTAGTTTAAGAAATACATATGGAAGACATATATCCCAGACATCTGGGACTTGGAGATCAAGGTTATCTATTGTACTTGATTAGGGAACAAACTAGGGGCTGATGACACCAGCAAAATTTGGATTCAGACTATGTTGGCTACAAAGACCAGCTTCTTCCTTCCTTTTCTATATTCCAGTGATGGGTCTAGTAGACTCTCTTCAATTGGTCCAGATTGCCTCAGATTTCTGCCCGACCCATTTGCCCAATAGATGACAATAACATGAGCTGCTAGTAACAAACAGCATTGCTAGAGCTGTGACAAATTTCTGTTTTGAAACCCAAAATCACATGGAACTTTGATGGTTTGGTGTTTCACTATGTATCTAAAACCAGGTTGAACCTGAAATGACATGATTTCACCTCAAATTAGCTGCTACTCAATGGACTTTCATTAGTTTTCATGATCTGTTTACAAATCCATTTGAAGTGAAACTGGATAAAGGGGTTGGATAAATTCCTGTGATATGAATTAACTCAATCGCACATTACTCTAATTATAGCAATAACTGACATTTGGGCAACTTAAATAGAATTATGAACATTAGGTAAAAGTAGGCATTTCACAGGGCATGTATAGATGTTGGGA
Organism: Mauremys mutica; assembly: GCF_020497125.1. Taxonomy (NCBI): domain Eukaryota; kingdom Metazoa; phylum Chordata; order Testudines; family Geoemydidae; genus Mauremys; species Mauremys mutica. The sequence continues at coordinate 41,268,476 of NC_059078.1, forward strand.
TTTGCAGACAGCGGCATTGAAAATCTCACCTGCCCTGCAGGGGATTACCTATCCTGATGGGGGTATTAAGTGAAATTATACTGTGTTCCTGCTTTAAAAAAGGCACATTAGAGGAAGATGATGTTCAAGTCTCCAAGCTTCTATGTTTGCAGAATTCTTATGCACATATCTGGTAAAAGAAAAATCAAATCTTCCCTTTTGTTTTTCCCTTTGCCATTACTCTAAACATTTTCCACCAAGTTTTACAGTACCTGAAGATAGTTAGTTACCTGGGGATTGTAACCATCAGTGTAAGAGTTAATGAAAAATAGCACTTGGTTTCGCAGATTGTCATGGAGAAAATCAGTTATTAGATGACCTAAGGTAGGTAGTATCTTATTCTAGGGAGAGTTGCAGCACAAGATGACATATTAAAGTATTTAATGTCACATAAATCTATCAGTCTAGCGGCTTCTTTTATCCTCCTCAAATAGCATTCTTTGAGATTACACTATGTCAGAATGAAGCAGATATTAACTTAAATTACATCAAATTGCATAATCAAAACAGAAAATTCTGCCAAAGATTATAGTGCCTCTTCTGCCAAGAGATGAAGGGATGACTGCATTTTAAGTGTGATGTGTTCAGAAAAGTAAGCAGAAGTCTGAACTAAATGGATTTGTAGTCCGTAAAAATGTCATTCACCTTTTATGTTTTTTTTCCTGCAGAGTTTATGCTGGGGAGAAATAAACATCTTTGAGATAACAAACATGATTTTAGAATTCACTAAACCATTTTTCCCTAGCATGCACAGTGACTATTTCTGCCAGCTACTCTCACAAGAGAAAAGCAGGAAAAAAACAAGGCACAGAAAAGAGGAAATACTATATGAACCTAGAATGTGAAACATCATTTAGGACCAATGCTGCGCATTGTGAATATTTACATACACAACAGTGACAACTGTTGTAAAGTATCATGAGATAGCTCTCAGGTTGTCACAGGGTAGCACCACTTCATGGTGTTGCTACAGAATATATATTATAGCCTGGGATTTTATTATTACAAGGTGTCAGGAGTCTACCCTCACTTGAAACTGGGCGGTTTCAAAGTGAGGACCCGCATGTCTTCCCCCCACCCCAAAATCCTAGGGTAGGTCTCCTTCAGGCTGCCACCACTCGGTCGATTACGTGGGCCGAGACACCCCTATATTCCCCCTCCCACTCCCCTTTCCAGAGACGTTCCCTGGGGAAATACAGATCCACTCATCGGAGGGAAACCTCCCCCCGCCCTCTCTCTCTCCTAGCCACTGGAAAGAGATACCTGATTCAACTGTTTGAATCAAACCCAGGAGGAACTATCTCCCCCCTCCCTTCTCTGCCCGGAGATAAGCCTGTCTCACCACCGAGAGAGTGTCTTCGCCCCTCCCCCTATCCACAGTAGAAGGGATTTAATCAAGTCTTTATAGAAAGAATTTATTAAAAGGAAAACAAGAAAATACAGAATCTCTATGAGCCCAAGCTGGACACTCATAGGGTATAACCTTGCTAAGTTTTGGAGAGAATCCTCTCTCTTTCTCAGTACACAAAACAGCAGAATAAGAATAATCAATAACAAACACACAGAATTGCAAGCATAGGATTATTAGGTGAGGACACAACGTATCTTTCTAATACTCACTATCTTGACTAGAAGAAATTAGTTCAGAAAGGTGGAAACTTGTAGACTTGATTAAAACATCTGGACCCTTGTAACTCCAGACGGCTAAAGACAAAGACCCCCCCCAAACAGAGGGAAAAGTTCCCTCCTAGGAGTTTCAAATTCTCTTCCCTGATTGGTCCTCAGGTCAGGTGTCCACCAGGTACTATGTTTTAACCCTTTACTAACTATTCATGACACGCCCCCCAAATCGCTACAGTGGGATCCACTGGCGGCGATTTCCTCCTAGAACTGTAAAACAAACAGAGCAATAAAACACATGCACTATTACATAGACTACAAAGCATGAAAACATGTTAATAACACTTTTTAGCCACTTGATTCTGGGAAACTTTCACGAGAGAGTGCATCAGCAACTTTGTTGGAAGCTCCTGAAATGTGTTGAATGTCAAAGTCAAAGTCTTGGAGAGCTAAGCTCCAGCGGAGAAGTTTCTTGTTGTTTCCCTTGTTGGTGTGAAGCCACTTTAGCGCAGCATGGTCAGTTTGTAGCTGGAACTGCCGGCCCCAAATGTATGGGCGTAGCTTTTCCAAGGCATACACAATGGCGTAACATTCTTTTTCACTGATGGACCAGTGGCTTTCCCTCTCAGACAGTTTCTTGCTGAGAAATACGACAGGATGGAAGTTGTGATCTGGTCCTTCCTGCATTAGGACCGCTCCTACCCCACGTTCAGATGCATCGGTGGTAACTAGGAAGGGTTTGTCAAAGTCTGGGGCCCTTAATACAGGGTCCGACATGAGCATCGCCTTAAGCTGGGTAAAGGCTTTCTGACACTCATCAGTCCACTTAACTGCATTTGGCTGGGTTTTCCTGGTCAGATCAGTTAGTGGGGCAGCGATTTGGCTGTAGTGTGGTACAAATCGCCTGTAATATCCGGCCAAACCTAAGAAGGATTGGACCTGTTTCTTTGACCTTGGGACAGGCCACTGTTGGATAGCCTCCACCTTGGCCTGTAGGGGGTTGATGGTTCCTTGACCCACCTGGTGTCCTAGGTAAGTCACTCTGTTTTGGCCTATTTGACACTTTTTGGCCTTAACAGTTAGTCCTGCCTGCCTGATGCGCTCTAAAACCATTTTCAAATGTTCTAGGTGTTCGGGCCATGAATCAGAAAAAATGGCCACATCATCGAGGTATGCAACTGCACAGTCTTCCAATCCTGCTAGTAGACCATCCACCAGCCTTTGGAAGGTGGCAGGTGCATTCCGCAGTCCGAATGGAAGCACAGTAAACTCATACACCCCTGCATGGGTGATGAAGGCAGATTTTTCCCTGGCGGGTTCATCTAGTGGTACCTGCCAGTATCCCTTGGTTAAATCAATGGTAGAGATGAACTGGGCACGTCCCAACTTTTCCAATAGCTCATCAGTGCGTGGCATTGGATAGTTGTCTGGACGAGTTACAGCATTGAGCTTACGGTAGTCCACACAAAAGCGTATTTCCCCATCTGGTTTGGGAACCAGAACCACTGGAGATGCCCATGCACTGGTAGAAGGGCGGATGATACCCATCTCCAACATGTTGTCAATCTCCTGTTTAATAGCAACTTTGGCATGAGGTGACACCCGGTAGGGTGGTGTTCTAATCGGGTGAGCATTACCTGTGTCAATGGAGTGGTAGGTTCGCTCAGTCCGTCCTGGGATGGCTGAGAACAAGGGGTCGAAGTCAGTGCACAGTCCCTTGATCTGTTGCCGCTGTAGACGTTGTAGGGTTGTGGAGAGGGTCACCTCTTCCACACCACCATTTCGTTTACCTTCGTAGTAGACACCTTCAGGCCACTCGGTGTCATCTCCTTCCTGAACTGTAAAGTGACAGACCTGTAATTCTCTGGGATAAAAGGGCTTTAGAGAGTTAACATGAAACACTTTAGGCTTTAAAGAGGAATCAGGGAATGTTATGAGGTAGTTAACAGCTCCTAGGCGCTCCTGGACCATGTATGGTCCTTCCCAGGACGCTTCCATCTTATGGGCTTGTTGCGCCTTCAAGACCATGACCTGGTCTCCTACCGTGAAGGACCGCTCCTTGGCATGTCGATCATACCAGACCTTTTGCTCCGCTTGAGCATCCTTTAAGCTCTCTCGAGCAAGGGCCCAAGAGTCTCGGAGGGTGTTTTGAAGGTTGCTTACAAAGTCCAGAATGTTAGTCCCTGGAGGAGGTGTAAACCCCTCCCATTGCTGCTTTACCAGCTGTAATGGCCCCTTAACCTCATGGCCATACACCAGCTCGAATGGTGAGAATCCTAAACTGGGATGTGGAACAGCCCTGTAGGCAAACAGCAACTGTTGTAACACTAGATCCCAATTATTGGAGTGTTCATTGACGAATTTGCGGATCATGGCCCCCAAAGTTCCATTGAACCTTTCCACTAGGCCATTAGTTTGGTGATGGTACGGGGTGGCAACCAAGTGATGCACCCCATGAGTTTCCCACAGGTCTTTCATGGTCCCTGATAGGAAGTTTGTTCCCGAATCTGTAAGAATTTCAGAGGGCCAACCCACCCTGGAAAAAATGTCAGTTAAGGCCTGGCACACAGTGTTAGCCCTGGTGTTGCCTAGAGCTACTGCTTCCGGCCATCTGGTAGCAAAGTCCACAAAAGTCAGTATGTACTGCTTTCCTCTGGGGGTCTTCTTTGGGAAAGGACCCATAATATCCACAGCTACTCGCTGAAATGGGACCTCCATTATGGGAAGTGGTTGGAGAGGGGCCTTGATCTGGTCTTGGGGTTTTCCTACCGTTTGGCATACCTTACAAGACCGGACGTAAGTGGTTACCGCCTTGCCCATCCCCTCCCAGTCAAAGGACCTTCCCAACCTGTCTTTGCTTCGTTTCACCCCAGAATGGCCACTAGGGTGATCATGGGCTAAGCTTAAGAGCTTTTCCCGGTACTTGGTCGGAACGAGCAACCGTTTTTGAGGATGCCAGCCCTCCTGGTGTCCACCAGAAAGAAATTCCTTGTATAACAGTCCGTTCTCCACAACGAACCGGGATCGGGTAGTAGAGCTGAGAGGCGGTGGGTTGCTGTGTGCCGCCGCCCATGCTTTCTTGAGGCTGTCATCAGCTTCCTGCTCTTTCTGGAACTGTTCCCTTGAGGCGGGAGACACCAGTTCCTCTGGAAGCGATGTAGGTGATGAGGTTGTTTCCGTTGACTGTGGACCGCTCCCCGCTGGTGCACAAAGTGTCATTTCAGGCTCCGGCTGAGCCTCTTGGGTAGGGTTGTTTGCTGCTTCTGCCAGTTCAGGCCCGTTGGCGCCCTCTGGCGGTGGAGTTGCAAGCGCTGGCGCCGGTGCTGGCGCTGGTTGCTCTTCCAGTTCCGGTTCTGGGACTGGATGTACTATGGCTGCTGTAGGTGTTGGCCTGGGATCCGGTTCCACCACCTCTGTCTGGGTCTCTGGTAACACAGACGGGGTCTCGGTGGATGGCTCAGGAACAGGGATGGGTCCGGCAGCTCGTCTGGCTTGGCTGCGTGTAACCACTCCCTCTGTTTTTTGCTGTTCAATGTGTCGGGCCAAGTCGTTCCCCAGTAGCATGGGAATCGGATGGTTGTCATAGACAGCAAAAGTCCACTTCCCTGACCAGCCCTTGTACTGGACAGGTAAACGTACAGTAGGTAATGTTACAGGTTTTGACATGAAGGGTCGAATTGTCACTTTGGTTTTCTGGTTGATGAATTTGGGGTCCACGAAGGTTCGGTGGATAGCTGACACATGTGCTGCAGTGTCTCTCCATGCGATGATCTCCTTTTCGTCCACTCTCAAAGTTTCCCTATGTTCTAAGGGTATTTGAGATACATCTATGTCCGGCTTTCCTTGGTGTGAAGGTGCAAGGAGTTGCACTCGGTTTAGGTTCTTTGGGCATTTGGCTTTGATATGCCCCAATTCATTGCATTGAAAACATCGCCCAGTTGATGGGTCACCGGTTTGTGTTGGTCTACTGGAGACTGGTGAGGTAGAAGAAGAGGTAGAGTGTGACTGTCCGTGGGTTGTAGGTGTGGGTTTGATTGGTCCGCGACGGTAGGGTTTAGTGTCGGTGTGTACCCTGTTGGATTCGCTCCCCTTGGCAGTAGCTTTCGTGTTGTCTACTGATGCCATCCATCTGGCTCCAATCTCTCCTGCCTCAGTGAGAGTTTTTGGTTTACCATCTTGGATGTAGCGTCTAATGTTCTCCGGAACACCATCCAAGAACTGCTCCATCATCATCAGGAGGGTTAGCTCGTCCATGGTTTGAACATTGGCTCCTGCTAACCAGGAAGAAAAATGCTTTTCAATGTAGGAGGCGTGTTTTGGAAATGACTCCTCTGGTGTCCATTTCTGGTTTCTGAAACGCTGACGGGCGTGATCAGGGGTGATGCCCATTCTGAGTTTGGCCTTGGTTAGAAATAGTTGAAAGTCGTTCATTTGGCCCTTAGGCATTTCAGCTGCCACCAGGGCTAATTGTCCGCAGAGCTGTGGCCTCAGCTCTACCATGTATTCTGCTTCAGGAAGACGGTATCCCAGACAGGCCCTTTCAAAGTTTTCTAAGAAGGCCTCAACATCTTCACCTGCCCTGTAGGCGGGAAATTTTCTCCGAGAAGGTTGATCATTAGGTTGAAGAGGGGTTGGATTGGGTGGAGTTTGCTGTTTAGTTTTTTCTAATTCCAGAGCCTGTCTCTGGATTTCCAGTTCTTTGTCTTTCAACTCCAGTTGTCTTTTGTGCTCAGCCTCTTTGGCTTGTATTTTCTCCATTTCTCTCTTGTGCTCAGCCTCTTTGGCTTGTATTATCTCCATTTCTCTCTTGTGATCAGCCTCTTTGGCTTTTTCTTTCATTTCAATCTCCTTGAGTTTTAATTGTAATTCCATGTCTTGTAATTGCAGTTCTTTGTGTCTTGTTTGCAGTTTAGATGCGGCCTTGGCACTCATTGTGTCTGTGTCCTGGCGCTGGCCACACCCCTCTGCAGTCCGTGAACTGTTTGTGGTGTTTGACAGTCCCTAACCCTGGCTATGATAACTTGAGTACAGAAAGATAAAGCAATCCTCTGTATAGCAAACTGTGGTTTGTGTAATGTGACTGTTTTGTACTGAGAAAGAGGGAAAGAGTAAAAAAAAAAATTCCTCTGTCTCCCTCTGCTCTGAGTTGCTGTACTCAGCAGCCCAGCTGAAAGGCTGCTGCTAACAATACCCCTGAGAAAAATCTGGTCTATTCCTTAGGGATTGGTGTTCTCCTGTCTTCTGATCCTTTCAAAAGACACAGGGAGAGAAAAAAAAAAAAAAAACAGAAACCTGGCTGGAGGGTTTGTCTCTTCCCCCCCCCAAACCTGTTTTTCCTGTTGGATGGGAATGTACTTTGTCGAGCACTTCCCCCCACCTTAGGAATCCTGAGTGATATCTCGTCTCACAATGGACGAAAACACCGCTCCACAGGGGGCTTTGTAACAGAAAGCCCTGGAAGAAACTGAAAATCTTCTAACCCTGAAACTGCTTCAAAACCACCTTTTTCTCAAGCTGCCTGTCCAAGCAACAAGTAAGAAAAAGAGAATGCTCCCTTCAGCGTAGCCCAGCTGAAAAAAATTCCTTCTAACAATGGGATCGAAACTCCGCTGCCACCATGTCAGGAGTCTACCCTCACTTGAAACTGGGCGGTTTCAAAGTGAGGACCCGCATGTCTTCCCCCCACCCCAAAATCCTAGGGTAGGTCTCCTTCAGGCTGCCACCACTCGGTCGATTACGTGGGCCGAGACACCCCTATATTCCCCCTCCCACTCCCCTTTCCAGAGACGTTCCCTGGGGAAATACAGATCCACTCATCGGAGGGAAACCTCCCCCCCCCTCTCTCTCTCCTAGCCACTGGAAAGAGATACCTGATTCAACTGTTTGAATCAAACCCAGGAGGAACTATCTCCCCCCTCCCTTCTCTGCCCGGAGATAAGCCTGTCTCACCACCGAGAGAGTGTCTTCGCCCCTCCCCCTATCCACAGTAGAAGGGATTTAATCAAGTCTTTATAGAAAGAATTTATTAAAAGGAAAACAAGAAAATACAGAATCTCTATGAGCCCAAGCTGATCACTCATAGGGTATAACCTTGCTAAGTTTTGGAGAGAATCCTCTCTCTTTCTCAGTACACAAAACAGCAGAATAAGAATAATCAATAACAAACACACAGAATTGCAAGCATAGGATTATTAGGTGAGGACACAACGTATCTTTCTAATACTCACTATCTTGACTAGAAGAAATTAGTTCAGAAAGGTGGAAACTTGTAGACTTGATTAAAACATCTGGACCCTTGTAACTCCAGACGGCTAAAGACAAAGACCCCCCCCAAACAGAGGGAAAAGTTCCCTCCTAGGAGTTTCAAATTCTCTTCCCTGATTGGTCCTCAGGTCAGGTGTCCACCAGGTACTATGTTTTAACCCTTTACTAACTATTCATGACACAAGGGTACAGATTGAAATGTATCACCATAATATTTATTTCTTACTATTAATGTGGCCTGTGAGCTACACTAGGCAACACACTCAAATAAACAGATTATTATAATAATAAAGTGTAAACTATCAATTTAATTCACAATATTTAGCATATGTCCTATTCGGTAGAAAAGTTAACTTCCAAAATTTAGTGTTTTTCTTTTGAAAAGTATTTTTAAAAAGAAAAATATTACACTTAAGATTTGTAAATATGAATACAGGTTATAAAAAGAAAATACAGGTTACAAAAAGAAAACTGTTCCAGTGCCCACAATTCAAGAAGGACATTGATAAATTGGAGAAGGTTCAGAGACAAATCACGAGAAAGATTACAGGATTAAAAACTACACCTTATATGTATAAAACTACACCTTATATCTATGTAGTTTAAGAAAAAGATTAAGGTGTGACTTGATCATACATGGGGCACAAGTATTTAATAATTGGCTCTTCAGTCTAGCAGAGAAAGGTATACCTCTATCCAATGGCTAGTAGTTGAAATTCAGATGGGAAAAAGGCATATGTTTTTATCTCTGAGAGTAGAGTGACCAGATGTCCTGATTTTATAGAGACAGTCCCGATATTTAGGTTTTTTTTTCCTTATATAGGCTCCTATTACCCCCTAACCCCTGTCTCATTTTTTTCACATTTGCTGTCTGGTCACCCTTTCTGAGAGGAACTGATCTTTGGAACAATTTAGCCAGGGTTGCAGTGGATTCACCATCACTGACAATTTTGAAATCAAGATCTAATGTGGGACCATTGTGATCATCTAGTCTGACCTCCTGCACATTACTGGCCATAGGCTTTCACCCACACACTCCTGTAACAGACCCCTAACGTCTGGCTAAGTTACTGATATCCTAAAATCATGATTTAATGATTTCCAGTTACAGGAAAGTCACTATTTATACTAGTTTAAACCCACAAGTGACTCGTGCTGCAGAGGGAGGTGAAACCCCCCCAGAGTCTCTGCCATTCTGATCTGAGAGAAAATTTATTCCCAATCACAAATATGGTGATCAGTTAGATCCTGAGCATGTGGGCAAGATCCACCAGCCAGACACCTGGGAAAGAATCCCTGTAGTAACTCAGAGTGTCCCATCTCCAGCCATTGGGGATTTTTGCTACTGGCAGACTAGATGATCACAATGGTCCCTTCTGGCCTTGGAATCTCTAAATGTTTAGATCAACCCAAAAAAGGCTCTCCCTTAACAACTAGAAACTATACACTCAGGCTGTGACATAAGATTGGATGGAGAGACACACAAGTCAATCATTTAGATATCAGAGGGGTAGCCGTGTTAGTCTGGATCTGTAAAAAGCAACAAAGAGTCCTGTGGCACCTTATAGACTAACAGATGTATTGGAGCATAAGCTTTCGTGGGTGAATACCCACTTCGTCAGACGCATGTGGTGGAAATTTCCAGAGGCAGGTATAAATCTGCAGGCCAGAATCAGTCTGGAGATAACAAGGTCAGTTCAGTCAAGGAGGATTAGGCCCTCTGCTAGCAGCTGAGGTGTGAAAACCAAGGGAGGAGAAACTGCTTTTGTAGTTGGCTAGCCATTCACACCTCAACTGCTAGAAGAGGGCCTCATCCTCCCTAATTGAACTGACCTCATTATCTCCAGACTGATTCTGGCCTGCAGATTTATACTTGTCTCTGGAAATTTCCACCACATGTGTCTGACATAGTGGGTATTCACCCACAAAAGCTTATGCTCCAATACATCTGTTAGTCTATAAGTTGCCACAGGACTCTTTGAATCATTTAGATGTCCCAGTTTTCAGCACAGAGATGGTAGTTGAAGCCCCACATGTGGATGAAGTCACCCAGAAATAGGGAGGAGAAAGAAAACAGAGTGGGTCTACCAGAGAGATCTGGGGGGGGGGGGGCATGAAAGGTAGAAGAAGGAGAGGGCCTGTCAAGAGACATACTAAAGGAGTGATCAGGGATGCAAAAGAACCATAAGACCGTGTCCAAGAAAGCCAGGGGAGGACTTGTCAAGATGTCAAGCAGGATGGTACTTCTGAAAAATAGCAGGGGGTCAAAGGTAATGAGGATGGCCTGAGATTGTCCAAAACAATCATTAAATATGATGAGTGCAGTTTCATCAGAGGGAAAAAAATACAATTGAAAGAAGAGAAGATTCAGAAGAGAGGTGACAGAGAGGGACTCATAGCAATGACTGTAAACAGTACATTCTAAGACTTCAGGAGGTGAAGAGAAGAAAGGAGAATGGTGATGGGTGCTAACCAAAAGGGCAAGTATAACTGAGCAATAGAAAAGTCCAGAACATGCTTGTACTGTAGTGGGGAAGGAGAAGAGGAGAGATAGATGTAAACGAGGAAGGGGATCTGGTTATAGGAGAAGATGAAAGGGTTTGAGGAGGGAAGCAGGCAAGAAACCTCAGTGTCACTAACAGGAGAAGAAAAATCGGTGGCTCTTGTGGACCCTCTCTTTGAACTTGGCAAGAACCTACAGGGAGAAATGGCAAAACTGTCACATAGAAGTATGTGAATTGTTACAGCTTTAATTCTAGCTATAACAGGAAATGACATCAGAGTTGCAGATAGCACGTTAAATGCAGATGTTTCTAGGGATATTAAAGCACGAGAAATACAGAATATGACATATTAGCAGCATGCTGCCTAAACAGAATGTTTGAAAAGTTTTCCATGAGATATCAGAGGGTTTTTTAAAAGCTGTTTTGATTAGGATAACAATTATAATTAGGACTCATCTAATTTCAAGCTGAGGCATGGTAATTTTCAAATCAAAGAAAGCTTTATATTAAAGAATTTGAGAACATCTGTATTCATAACTGATCCCCCATCTACAGCATATAAGCAACTGTGCCACCTACACATGTCTATTTTTACATTTCAGAACACCTTGTGGAGTTTAAGTTCCCCAGGAAAATCTCATAACACCTCCAGAAGTAATTTTTGGATCAATCAAGCATTATGCGTCATCAGAGAGATAAAAGCTCCCATACTTTAAAACATGTATTAAATCGTTCTCTCTAAAAAGTCATATTTCCAAAGCTGGGCCTCGAATATGAAACTTGAAAACTAAGACTCTACCCAAAATGAATGAAAGCACTTAAAACAAATTGAGTATCCATAGATTTCTTTTTATTCATCGATAGGCCTCGCATCTGATATTAGGATTACGACCAAAATTACCTCCTTGTGTGACACAAACATGGACATTTGAGAAGAAAAGAAAAGTACATTAACCAAGGACTTATGATAATGATAGGAAAAAAACTTCTATTCATTAACAGGATCTCTTACGTGGCAAGAAATATTGTAATACAGTGTATATTTAAAAAAGAAATTTCAACTTATTATGATGTCCTTTCCTATGAAGTGACTCATAAGGAATAGTACCACCTGTGCTATAGAGTAAGTCCTCCATGAAGTGGAGATGCCACACCTTCTGCACACTGTAGATTCCGTCTTTGGTTTCCTAGGACACTTCCTGCTGGGGACAGAAACAAAGGTGCCAAGGATAGGGCAGTTGCAGGCTGCAGCTACACAGAGCAGTAGTAAGTTTGTTACCTTACTTCTGGACATAGCTCTTGTTCACAGTAAAGGGTTTATCTTGACCAACCACCTGCTCACCAGTAAGATACTATAGGGTGCCGGGAGCGGGAGCATGCTGGAAGACACAGTGGAAAGATTACATTACAATGGCTGCTACAGAGCATGTGCAACTGCACATAACTCCCCCATCAGCCATGAGACTCAAGGGAAATACTGAATATGCCTGAAAAAGGTTCAAACAGCAAATTGAGCTGTATGAAAGTCTCACGGGCAAATAAACTGGAAGATGAGCAAAAGATTTCTCTGTTCTTAACAGTGACAGGTACAGAAGCCCTAGATGTATATAATGCATTACGTGCAGATGGTAATGGGGGAAAGAAAGGAAAGCTTTGCAAAAATAAAGAAAATGTTTGAGGATCATTGTGTCACTAGAAAAAAATGTTCCTGATGAGAGATATATGTTCAGGATAAGAATGCAGAATGAAGGGGAAACAACCGAAGAATTTGTCACAGATTTAAAACTGAAAAGTCTGTCCTGTGAATATGGAATATTAAAGGACTCATTAAAAAACAGATTGTCCTGGAGTCTAACAATACAAAAGTTTGTGAACATTACTAAAGGAGGAGGATCTGATACTAGAGAGGCCAATATGTATATGCCAAGCAGCAGAATATGCAGAAACACAAACAAAAAGCATGGAGAAAGACACAGAGCCCATGACTGAGTTTCATAGCTAAAGCAGCAAGGGAAAGGCTCACAGAAATTAAATTGGCCAAGGACAGAAACACAGAAAGAAGGAAACCCTGCCAGCAGTGTGGCAACCAGCATGAGAACAGGAAACTCCCAGCATTCAGACAAATATGTAGAAATTGTAATAAGCAAACCATTATGGTTAAATGTGCAGCCAACGCCAAAAAGGGTACGTACTAAGTGCAGAAAGGGATTCCTCAAGTGAAGAGGAAGATCTGTTCAGAAGCACAGTGAAGACTGGCTAATTACCATGTACACAAATGGCACATATGTGCCATACAAGATGAACACTGGGCACAAGAAAATGTAATAACAGAAATTGAAAGAGAGAGATGTAAGGAGCACATAAAAGTTGAAGACTCAGAAGTGTCTGAAAAATTATAATGGAGGAACAGTCCCAGTTTTGGAAGAGTGCACACTGACACTTAAATACAAAGGGAAAATGATAAAATGAGAGCTGGTGGTGGTACACAGAGGCAAGCAACCAGTCTTGGACCTACACACGTTTGAGGGGCCTGGTCTCATTAGAGGGCATATAACAAAGAGAGAGTGAGAAAGAACACAGAACAAGTATTAATAGCATCCTATGAAGATGTATTAATAGGAAATGGGTGCCTCCCAGTAATATAAAAGGCAAGGTTATGAGAAGACACAGAAACTGTGATACATGCTACATGAAAAGTTCAACAAGTGTTAAGAAAGAGCCTAGAAGAATAGTTGCAAAACTTTACACCGAATGGTATCATCCAGAAAACAGAAAAACAAACATATTGGGTTCGCTACTTCGTAACTGTAGAAGGGGGTGGGGGGGGGGGGAGAAAAGGGGCTATGGTTGTGTATGGACCCTAACGAGCTGAGCAAAAACATAAAGTTCACAGGAAGTGAACTATTGTCCAAGATGACAGAAGCCAAATTCTTCAGCAAAATTGATGCACTAGCTGGATTTTGGCATATCCCGTTGGACACCGAGAGCTCCAAATCTGCTCTTTAAACACACCATTTGGCTTGCTAATTAAAGAGACCTCAAAGCAGCCAGCTTGACCATTTTTATTTTAAGTATTATTAGTAAACGCATAACAGAAAAGCATATACATACCAATTTTCTTGAGAACCCTGTTTTTAGTCTAACAGCTTGCATGGTTCTCTCATTCGTTTCTAAGGTTAGCTTACAGCTTGGTACAATTATAGGGCTGCATACAGTTTCACCTTCACTTACATCCTCTGTTTCTACGACAGAAATCTTATTTTTACCCATAACATCTGTTATGTACCATCTTAACATAGCAAATCTTGCTATCCTAAGCATCTGTTCTTGTTTGTTAGGCCAATACCAAAATACTTATTCCTTAATTAACGATTCTTGAGCCAATAATTGGTAACAGGCTAGCATTTTTCTCTTCTTAACAGGACTCCCAAGGCATTAAGGGGAAGTGTGGCTCATAAACATGCTATAGGCCTTAAAAAAAACCCTGGCTTATAAATCAACGTCACCATACAATAAACCAGATGTTAGAGGGTCTAGCAGGTGTGAAAGCATACACTGGTGATAGTAATTTGGGGCACCACTGCCACTCAACCTCCAAGGGACTCTTTCCTAAGGAATCAAAAATTCAAGTAATGCCGAACATGCCAAGACTTGAGATAAATGGGGAATTCAAAGGCTGCTAGTCATGCTGAATTATATCAGTAAATTCATACCTAACTATACAGCTTGCACGACTCACCTAACGCATCTCTACCACAAGATCACTGAACGAGCATGGGTTCCAGAGTATGAAAGAGAGTTCAAAGATTTATAGCCCAGTCTGACATGAACTCCAGTGCTGCAATTTTTTGGCTAATTGAAAGACATCATATCAGTGTCGAAGCTAGCATGGGACATTTGGATGGATCCCAACTTCGGATGGGCAGGCAATGACAGAGGGAGGTGGGGCAGGAGAGATCGGGTGGCCCACCTCTGCTCACCCCCTCCAGTCCAGCTGGCATGGGGGGGGGGTAATGGAGGCTCTGGTCAGGGGCCCCTCCAATATTCCATGCATGCACCCAGCTCCGAGAGGAGACACAGCTCTCCAGCATGCATGGCTCCTGGCACCCATCCCTGTTACACCACCTCATGCCAGGCCCAGCTCTCCAAGGTGGCAGGCCTACACTTTTTGATGATCGGCGCTGCTGGGGAGGCCAGCTGCCCTCCTGCTGCTGTGGCATGTTCGTCAGGCACTCTGCTGCTGTCAGGCTGGGGGTACGTGTACCCAGTGTGTGGCATCCTCCAGGTCTGGGAAGGGCTAGTGCTGGGGCCAGAGCAGAACCTGGACTACGGGGATGGGCCGGGATGCTAAGTGGGTGGGCCAAGACCCACTCATAGCTATGCCCCTGCATCATATTCCCCCCACAAGATTCTTCAAAATGAGCAATGGGAATAGTACTATTACAATGTCATAGAACTGATGGGTTGCCAGTCTCATATACATCTAGGTTATGACTGCCACAGAGATGATGTGCCCATAAACTGAAAAAGAGACACTTTGTCTGGCATATGGATTACAAGATTGCATGACTTTCTCTATGGTCATAGCTTCACAGCAGAAACTGATCACAAACCACTGACTGCAATACACAAAAAGGGACATTGAGTAGCACCACCAAGCAAACAGTGATTACTTTTGAAAATACAGAAGTCTAATGTGATCCTGGAGATCCAACCTGGATGCTACTTTGGTAATGGAAGACACTCACAATAGCATATGCGCCATCTGTCAGAACACAGCCAGGTAACCTGGAATAAGCAGTAAACATACATGTAAAAATGAAAAAAAAAAAAAGAGACCTGCCATATCTCCAGGCATATGGGATGAATTGGAGAAAGAAACATGAAATGCTGCCAGCAGGAGGGGGAAATAAATGCTTCCCACCTGCATATTCCCACTATACAAACAAGCTCTCAGTGAGCTCAGGTCAGCTCTTGAAGAGGACACTGGGAAGAAAAATATTAGTACGAATAAATGAAAGGCATATGGGAATGACCAAATCAAAAAGGAGAGCCAGGGAAGTTGTATGCTGACCACAGATAAATAGTGACACCAAAGACATGGTGAGCAGATGTGGAACATGTCAGATGTACAGATACTCCCTGCAGAAAGAACCAATGATACTGTACGAAAAACTCAGAATTCCATGGGATGAAGTTGGAGTTGACATGTTCTGCATGGAAAGACACGAGCATCTGGTGATACAGTGACTACTTTACCAATTCCCCAGAAGTTTTCACATTTGAAGACACCACAACTCCAACAGTTGTAAGGTACATTAAATCTGTATTAGCATGTCATGGATTTCCAAGAACAGTAATAACGGACAACGGACCATAGTTCAGGACTAGAGAATTACTGGATTTTGCTAAAATGTCTGGCTTTCATCAT
This sequence comes from Mauremys mutica, assembly GCF_020497125.1. NCBI lineage: Eukaryota > Metazoa > Chordata > Testudines > Geoemydidae > Mauremys > Mauremys mutica. The sequence goes on from NC_059078.1 coordinate 41,284,334, forward strand.
GAGACACACCTAGTCCCAGGTATCCAAGACAATGAATTACCTGAGTGCAAAGTACATACAGAAAAGAACTTGATCAAAAAAGCAGTGGTTGAAAGAGAAGATCCACATTTAGCACTACTCAGCTATAGAGCTACACCACTGCAATGTGGGGAATCGCCTGCTGAAGTCCTCTACAACAGATGACATGCAAGTATTCAATTACCACATAGTGAACAAAAAGAAAGGATGACTAAGGAATCTGTGATAGTGAGGAAAACACAGGGAAAATACAATCAGACAAAATATTACATTAAAGGAGTAAAACCTCTTCCACAATTAAAAAAACCCCACAAAGACTTGGTAAGATTATGGTCAGATGGGCAATGGCCAGTCAAAGCTGCAGCGATAAAAAAAGAGTCACCTCACTAATAGTTTGATCACAGACGAAGGCAAAATCTTACGATGCAATCATAAACATATGCAATCATAAACAGCTTGACAACTTGGCCAAGACAAGTGAAATGAGAGCAGGCATATAGGCTGAAAACAATTCACACATTGACCCTGTTATTGACCACAAGACTGAGCAGTCCGTTACAAAGATTTGACTAAATTTGCAATACAGCTGATTGGGAAGATTGCTGAGATACCCTGTCAGACTGATATTTGATATTTGTTGAGGACACAGAACAAGACAGAATGACAGAAGGTTCACAATGCCAATGACCAGTTCCTACATATTCACATATTTGCAGAGATGTCACAGAAATTACTAGAGGTGAAAACCTCTTCTCATATTCCATGATGATTCATTCAAACGTGAAAAACACTTTCTAGTTATTTGCATTAAAGTAGTAACCAGACTGAAATTCATTGTGTTGGGTTTGAGACACACAGTTGTTTCTGTAACCATTCAAACACTAGAGATTTACTAACACAAATACACAACATAAATTTAAAGCTTGAATATTCACCAAAAGTGATATTTGTATGCTTATTTCAACATAATATTGGAAATTCTCAGTTCATACTGTTTTGATTAGTTATATAGGGTACCCAGTGAAGCAAAAGAAAAAGCACTGAAATGTAACATAATTAACCAGAGTCATTTTCAAAGTTCAAATATTAAATATTCAGATCAAGAAATAAAATTGAAAAAAAGTTCCAAATAAGTAATCTGATATTTAATCATCAGATCACAAACATTTTGTGAACAGAGGAAGAGTTGAAATTCACCTAATACATTTATTGAAACTTATTCACTCAGCTCTAGAAGTCCTCATAACATTTTCAGTAAGATTCACAGACTGCTGCTTTCAGGAAAACTTCTTTTCTAAAAAGACACTGCTGAAATGCTGGGGTTTTGCCCCCGCTAAAGTCATTAAGAGAAGGATTAGACTCTTACTATTTCATGATAATTTTTTTAGGATGAAATGGATATATTTATATTCTCTATTTTTCCAATGATTGAGTTCACCCCATTTTCCTGTGGTTTCACCAACAATGATGGTTTCAAAAAGGCTGATTGGGAAACTCTAATCAGAACTCCAGGTTTTCTATGTCTGGTTGAGCAAGAAGTTGATTTACATAACTGAAGTCAACGTAACTTAGGTAGACTTACAGTGGGCATCTACACTGTATGTGTTGAAGGGAGACACTCTCCCGCTGCCTTACCTTCCACCTCTCAGGAAGGTGGAATACAGACATCAACGGGACAGTGTTCTGCCATAGACTTAGCTTGTCTTCACCAGACCTGCTAAATCAACACTGCTGCATCCATCGCAGTGTTGATAACTCACCAATATTATTGACATCCTGTAGTGACCATTTTCCCAGAACATATCTTATGTTTATGAACAAATATAGAAAAAATGTATTTCAATTAGTAAAGCAGAATGGGAATCAAGCCATTCCTTCTCAGAAAACTACAGAGCTCTCAGCTATTTTCAACTTCTCTCTCATCCCAACTGTATTTTAACAATGATACATCCAGTTGTCTACCATCCTTCACTCAGTAGAAAAGTTGCAGCAGACGATGCAAACAGCAACATTTTCTGTAAAGACTTGTAAGGAATTTGGTCTCATGGCACCACAGATCAATCAGGAAAAGTAATACTCCCTTGACTATTTAAAATATGTTCCTGGTTGTCTTTGGTGGGAGCTTATTTTTCTGCTTTTGCTTCTTGTTTATTTCTTACAGGAGAAGCAAATCATATATGATAGTTCCAGATTGTGGAAAATTGCAATACAAAAATCAGTTTACAAGAAAGCAGAATATTGGATGAGCAAAGCCTGACAGATGCTATTATGTTAAAAAGATGATAACTCACAGAGACATTATGCCCAGGTAGGGGGAAAAAAAGGTAAGGTGAGACTCAAAGTAGACTAATCTGGCAACTTTAGAAAATGACTGTGTTGTATACAATTCTCCTGAAGCCTTGCATCATCAAGGAGTAGACCATTGATGAACATTTCAGAAAAAATATAGCAAAAACCAGGATAACATACTGTAAATCTACTATACCGTAAATGTGCATAAAAACTTATTTTTAAAATAAAAGCAATTAATTTCACTTATGTTCGCAGTAAATCATATGCTTGCTATGCAGCCCAGTCAAAGTTTGCAATATAAATATTTTCATACATTATTCATTCTGCAATTATAAACAGCCATAAACAGATTTACATAATTACCTAGTGTACAAGTTACATATACAAATACAAATGTTGAGTTAGTCAAAATACCTCAGTGAAATAATCAGATGGCTTTTAACTCAGTAAGCATTGAATTATCTAAGTTAGTTATACAAGAAATGAAAAATGACAGTCAAGAAGGCAAGGTTCATGTTCAGATTTGATGACATACAGCACAGTGGAAATGATGAGTACAGGAAAGCCTTGTCTACATTAGAAAGGGTTTTCTGGTATAGCTATGCCACATGGAATCGGGACTTGAACCTAGGTCTCCCAAGTCCCAGGTGAGTGAGAATCTCAGGCTTTTTCATGAGATATCTCAAAATGTCTCAGTTTTGTTCCAGTGTGGAATGAACAAAAATGTAAAAAAAAACCTTAACAAGGTCTCACGCCACAGTCTCTTAAGCAAAATAAGAAGTCATGAGATAAGAGGGAAGGTTCTCTCATGGATTAGTACATTTTTAAAAGATAGGAAAAAAAGGGTAGAATAAGTTGTCAGTTTTTACAATGGAAAGAGGTGAAAAGCAGAGTCCCGCAAGGGTCTGTGCTAGGATCAGTGCTGTTCAATGTATTCATAAATGATCTGGAAAAAAGGGTTAAGAGTAAGGTGGCAAAATTTGCAGATGATAATAAATTACTCAGTCCAATTAAGTCCAAAGCTGATGCAAAAAACTCAAAAAACTGGGTGGCTGGGCAACAGAACAACAGATGAAACCCAATGTTGATAAGTGCAAAGTAATGCACATTGGAAAACATAATCCCAACTGTGTATACAAAAGATGGAGTCTAAATTAGAAAAGACTCTTGGAGTCAGCAAAGACAGTCTCTGAAAACATCTGCTCAATGTGCAGTGGTCAGGAACTATTGGGGAAGGGATAGATAAAAAGTCAGAAAATATCCTAATGCCATTATATAAATCAATGGTACAGCCACACCTAGAATACTGCCTGCAGTTCTGGTTGCTTCATCTCAAAAAAAAAATCAGAAATGGAAGTGCAGAAAAGGGCAAAAAAAATGATTAGGGGTATGGAACAGCTTCCATCTAAGGAGAGATTAAAAGACAGACTGTTCAGTTTAGAAGAGAGACAACAAAGGGGGTATAAGATAGAGGTCTGTAACATCATGAAAGCTGTAGAAAAAGTCAATAGGGAGGTGTTATTTATCCCCTTCACATAACACAAGAGCTAGGGGTCACCCAATGAAATTAACAGGCAGCATATTTAAAACAAACACAAGGAAGTAGTTTGTCACACAACACGCAGTTTACCTGGGCAACTCATTGCTAAGGGATGTTGTTAATGCCAAAAGTATAACTGGGTTAAAAAATAATTAGATAAGTTCCTGGAGGATAGGTCCATCAATGGCTATTATCCAATATGGGCAGGGATGCAACACCATGACCTGGGAGTCCTTAAACCTCTGACTGCTAGAAGCTGGGCCTGGACAACGGAGGATGATCACTCAATAATTGCCCTGTTCTGTTCATTCCCTTTGAAGCATCTAGCACTGGCTACTGTCAGAAGACAAGATAATGGGCTAGATGGACCATTGGTCTTACCCATCATGGCCATTCCTATGTTCTTACACCAAAAAACTCAAATTTTTCATTAAACTGAATTCTTGTTTTCTGGCCAGCCCAAATGTCTGTATTAGGCTTTTGCCTGCATAGCTACATCATTTATGGGTTTGATTTTCTTCACATTCCTAACTAACATGGCTATGCTGGCAAATTTCTGGACCATAAAACAGCTGAACAGAATGATATATTATGTTATATGTATCATATTAAATTAATTATACTGTCAGAAAGTATGATCTCAGAGACCTCCAGGGGTATGAATCACATAACTGGAATGCTAATATAAATGGATACCAGTTGCCTATGAATGAAAAAATAGAAACAGAGGGGATGCCGTTTATATATGAACATATACAATAAGCAACAGAAATTGTCATCATGATGCTAGTGCACACAAGACATTATGAATAAAATACAAAGGACATTGTAAAGTCAGTGTCTGTATTAAAAGTTGTCAACCTTAGAAACTTGCCAACTTTTCCTAAATAAACAAATTCAACTCTGCATTTTCAGTGTTCTATATACAGCTCTATACTTGTTATAAAGAATACCTAGGGAATACTGCAATTGCTGAGGTAAGGTTATTTAGGGTTTGTTTGTTTTTTAAGACAACTGGCAAGTTTTTAAGCACGAGAATAGTAAATGCATGATCAAGGGGAAGATCTGAATAAACCACTGCTCAGTGAAATGAGATGGATGGTCACAACAAGACTGGGTGCTCGCAGGTACCTCAATTAGCTAGGCCTTTTCGGGGGGGGGGGGAAATATGCAGCAAAGCTAAGCATGTGTGGGTTTTTTTGTAATCTCATGGTGGATCATTTTAACAAAAATAGAAAATAAAGTAAAAGGGAAGAGCATTTTATATTTGCTGAATGATTGGGACAACTTAATTCAGAATATTTTCTTTTGAAGATTAAAAAAAACCAATTTAGCTTTTTATAAAACCACTTCAATTCTTCTGTACTTCATTCCAGAAAGGACCAGAAATCAAAATACCAAAATGCTGTGAGAACAGCTATTTTCAGAGAGTCAAATCCAGAGATATGTAGAATGCCCATTGAATTCAACGAGTATTGTGGATACTCAGCACCTTGGCATGTTATTTCCAAACTGGAAGAAGCCAGGAAGGACTGGAAACCTCATGAGAAAAGCACTTGTTAGTCACAATGGAATTTCTATCCCAATTAAGTCTAAATATCTGAACCAAACTGCAAAACCTGTGGATGCTTCCCTATCAGACATGATACCACCATGTGCAAAACACAGTAAGAAACCTAGTGGACAGTGACCCCAAATAAACTGAAGTTAACATATGAAAAAGGGATAACATCAAAAGCAACTAAACAAAGGCCAACTAAGAAAAGCAACTATTCCAAAACTTAAGACCTGAATTCACAATCTTTACTCAGGGAAAATGCTCATTAATTCATTTATACAATAGGATTTTTGCCAAGGAGAACAGCATCGATGAGCTAATAGTAAGTAAAAAATCATGAGTGGATGTGCTAGAGGCTATTTTTAAATTGTACTTTACATAAAAGGAAAGAGTAGTAAATGCAAAACAATATTCTTCTGAGGATAAGGATTCCTTTTTAGTGTAAGAGATAGTCAGACTTTTTATTGATTTATACTCAAATAAAAATGTTTTTAGTTCAGCAACATGTACTATTTAAAAAAAGGAAAAGCTGAGGTTTTATTTTCATAAACACATCCAGAATTATCTAAATACTAACATGATAAATTTAACAAAATTAAAGACATTATGATAATAGAAAAACTACTGTTTCCTGTCAATCTGACAGACCAAAATTTCTACAGATAGTTGCGAGAACTTAATTTGTGCATTCACAAAGTTGAAAAATGACCAAAAGCAAGAGAGACTGCATAGAACAGTTACAAGAAGACTGAAGATATTAAAAGTAAAAAAATCATTATTATTATTATTTGTATTACCATAGCACCTGGGAGTGCCAGTCATGTTCCAGGATCCTTTTCTGCCAGGCAGTGTACAAACATAGAACATAAAGATACTACCTGCTCTAAAGAGCATGTTAAGACTGGAGTCAGATTCAGGAAATATTATTGTCCTACTAACCAGAGTCAGTAAACTTCACTTCAGCAATGAGAGATGCTTTTTTCTTATCAAAAGAATCTGAGATTTTATACTATGTCCTTCATAGTGCACCTGGATCTGTCTTCAGGTGGCATTAGACAAAAAACTGTGTCAAGGCCTAATGACTGGATAAGATATCTGAGCCATTAGCGATTATCTTTGAAAAGTCATGGAAGACAGGGGAGATTCCAGAAGACTAAAAAAGGGCAAATATAGTGCCCATCTATAAAAAGGGGAAATAAGGAAAACCTGGGGAATTACAGACAAGTACCTGGAGAGATAATGGAACAAATAATTAAGCAATCAATTTACAAAAATCTAGAAGATAATAAGGTGAGAAGTAATAAGTAATAAGATAATAAGGTAGGCATGGATTTGTCAAGAACAAATTGTATCAAATCAAACTGATAGCTTTCCTTGACAGGGAAACAAGCCTTGTGGATGGTGGGGGGGAAAGCGGTAGATGTGGTATATCTTGACTTTAGTAAAGCTTTTGATACTGTCTTGCATAACCTTTTCGTGAACAAACTAGGGAAATGCAGGATAACGTGCATGCTGTTTACAGTGCTCATAACTGCCACGGCGATCTGAGCCGGCTCCACGCTTGCCGTGCTATGGCATCTGCGCAGAAAAAAAGGCGTGAAACGATTCTCAGTCATTGCTCTCAGTGAGGGAGGGGTGACTGACAACAGTAGCTATCCCACAGTTCCCGCAGTCTCTGCCAACCATTTGAATTTTGAGTTGAGCTGAAGGGTCTAAAACATTGTCGCGGGTGGTTCTGGGTACATGTCATCAGCCTCCCCATGAAAGCAACGGCAAAAAATCATTTCTCGCCTTTTTTCACTGTCACCCTATGTCTCCTGAGTGCTGCTGGCAGACGCGGTACTGCAGTGCTACATAGCAGCATCCCCTTGCCTTGCGGACGGCAGACAGTGCAGTATGACTGGTAGCCGCCGTCGTCATCCCATGGGTGCTCCTGGCTGGCCTCGGTGAGGTCCGTCGGGGGCACCTGGACAAAAATGGGAATGACTTCAGGTCATTCTCTTCTTTAAGTTTTGTGTAATGGAGATTCAGTCCTGCCTGGAAGATCACGCCACCAGGAGGCTTTTGCCTCAGGCTGCTCTCCCAGTTGGCAGCATCACGCAGTCGCACCTTCCCCAGCCTACCCCCTTGCTCCCATGGCTCATGAAGCCTGGATAGTAGTAAGGAGCAGTCCCACTATAGGCTGAGCAAGTGCAGAATGGTAATTCACTCTTCTTCCCTATAAGCCAGGGGTCCCCAACCTTTTGAGGACCAGGGACCGGTCGGGAGCGCTCGTCCCGCGGCTTAGCCGGACCGCCCGCAGGCGTGCCTGCGGGAGGTCCACCGGCTCCAGTTGAGCTGCCACAGGCATGACTGCGGACGGTTCGCTGGTCGCGCGGCTCAGCTGGACCGCCCGCAGGCACGGCTGCGGCAGCTCAACCGGAGCCGGTGGACCTCCCGCAGGCGTGCCTGCGGGCGGTCCAGCTGAGCCGTGCGACCAGCGAACCGTCCGCAGTCATGCCTGCGGGAGGTCTACCGGAGCCCCGGGAGCAGCGGACCTCCCGCAGGCATGACTGCGGAGGGAGCGCTCGTCCCGCGGCTCGGGTAGACCTCCCACAGGCACGCCTGCGGGAGGTCCACTGGGTCGGTTCGCGGCCCAGTTTCTAAGAGGCCGCGGACCGGTACCGGGCCGCGGACCGGGGGTTGGGGACCCCTGCTATAAGCTAACCGCCCTCCCCCCCATTTGATTTCTGCTTGCAGAGGCAATAAAGTCAGTGTTGTTTCTTATTCATGCACTCTTTATTAATTCATCACACACATGGGGGGATAACTGCCATGGTAGCCCGGGAGGAGTGGGGGAGGAGGGAAGCAACGGGTGGGGTAGTTGTAGGGGCACCCCCTAGAATGGCATGCAGCTCATCATTTCTGCAGGAAGTCTGGGGCTCTGACCTGGACCGGCCATTTGCTTCTCTGATTCTTTAGTAGGCTTCCCTGATATTCTAGGCAGGACTGAATCTCCATTAGACAAAACATAAAGAAGAGAATGACCTGGGGAGTCATTCCCATTTTTGTCCATGTGCCCCCGACCGACGTCACCGAGGCCAGCCAGGAGCACCCATGTCTGCCCACGCGCCCCCGACCGACCTCACCGAGGCTGGCCAGGAGCAACCAGGAGACAGCAGCAGACGGTACAGTATGACTGCTAACTGTCTTTGCCAACTTGCAAAGGCAAGGAGCTGCTGCTGTGTAGCACTGCAGTACCGAATCTGTCAGCAGCACCCAGGAGAGTACGGTGACAGTGAGCTGAGCGGGCTCCAGGCTTGCCATGGTATGTCGTCTGCACAGGTAACCCAGGAAAAAAGGTGAGAAACCATTTTTTGCCATTGCTTTCATGGGTGGGGGCGGAGAGGCTGACGACATGTACCCAGAACCACCTGCAACAATGTTTTTGCCCCATCAGGCATTGGGAGCTCAACCCAGAATTCCAATGGGCGACGGAGACTGCAGGAACTGTGGGATAGCTACTACAGTGCACTGCTCCGAAAGTCGATGCTAGCCTCAGTACTGTGGATGCACACCGCCGACTTAATGCACTTACTGGGGACACACACAAACGACAGTATCAAAACAATTTCTAAAAAATTGACTTATTAAATCGACCGAATTTCATAGTGAAGACATACCCTGATAAACCTCAGAGGTTTGCAGAGTCACTGATTAAAATAATCTCTGTATTCTCTTTCAAGAGGAGTAACAAATGTTATCTTAGGCACTGATCCCTGGAGCACTTCCTACAAAGGAGAGAGAGATTGAAGTTCAGAGCATGGTATGTATAATGTATGCAATTCTAGACAGATTAAGTAACCCTCTGCTGCTCCTAAAAACATAAATCTAGCTCAGTGATGTGTGAATGTCAACATGTTTAAAAAAATTGGGTTTGGAAAGCAGCCAAGATTTTGGATACTTACTGGAATCTCTCAAGTCTGCAACACCAAACTGCAGATCACACAAGAACAGCAGGTGAAATCCTATCCCAGCTGTAATTAATGGGAGTTTTGCCATTGACTTCAGTAGGGTCAGAATTTCATCAGCATCTTTTGTGAGATTTCCAGTACTTCCTATTTACAGCAAGGTGGTAAATGCCTCAAGACCAATATCACAGGATCACTTCCACTCCTGGTCCCAGTGAGAACCAGGAAGCACAGAGCTCATGGAAATTGTGACATAGGCCCTTGAAAAAGGGTCTCCTATTCTTTGCAAACAATTCTCACCTCAGACCTGACAAACTCATTTCACTAAATGTATGTCTTACAGGATATTTATCCATAACATGTGAGCTATCTACTGAAAACTTGTGACTTCTCAAAATTCATAATCATTGTGAGATGTATGTACAGGTAATAGCTAAGGAATCATGTATCTACATTGAAAGTATGCTTTATGGATTTGGAGTAGAAATTAGTCACCAGGGGTAATGTGTCTTGGTAATGGCCTTTTTAGGCAGGAGAAGGTTGTCATCTTGCCTCATTTAACTGGTCAAGCAATGTAAGTCTCAATTGTTCAGACTTGCTCAGTAACAAGATTCTCAATAGAAACTCATCAGAGGAAACGGAAAACAATGGAAACCACTTAAAGATAAAAAGGCTTGTTTCAGTGTAACACAGGAGAAGGAAAAGCACTATGTATCTATTCACTGAGTGAACCCTTTGTGGAGTGGAAGGGATTCATGAAAATCTGGATCCTGGTTCTTGTGAAACCTGCCAGCTCTATAACGAACAAAACTTTGTGGGGGGGGGGCTAATTTATTAGATAGGAAAGTTTTTATGATTTTGTGTTGTATTGTAGCCATGTTTCCACCACTATCCCCATAAGTGCTGGAACTAGGGATGCTGCTGCAGCCCTTTACTTGAAGTGGTTTCTATTATATACAGGGTTTACAGTTTCGTTCAACGGCTCTCAGCACTCCTACTATAGAAATTGATCCAGCAACCCTGACTCTCTCTTGCTTCTAGTTAAATATGTACTCTCTCTTAAATAAACCTATTTGTTTTCCAAAATAGTGGTTGAAGGTAAAACTGGAGTACACTGCACCTTTGGGGGCAGAGGATCTGGGATTTCTCTGAGTAGCTAGTGTTAGCAGTTGGATATCACGGGGGAATGATTCAAAGAACCGACAGAGAAACTAACCAATTTAAACACAAGCAGCTACTAGCATCAAACCACTTTGATCCTGACAGGAGCCACTCCTAAGTGAGAACTTCATTAAAACATTAAAAACTAATACATAGTTAGTTCAGACCAAATACCTCATCAACACAATCAGATCCTTAGAGTCTGTATCGCAGGGACTTTGCTCAGTAAATCCTTGTAAACAAAGCCCTATTCTCTCCCTCTCTGCTTAGAGAACAAAATCATTAAGCAAGGTTTACAGGGTGACATTAATTGTCTCTAATAGATGCCCATGTTGTCGTATCACACTGTGGCTTTTTTTGACACACAAAATGTGCTTGTTTCCAAATATAATACTTTTTTTAATGTTTCCCTTTAAAACAAGATATTTTAACAAAGATTATTTTACAGGGAAGTTGTATATAAAAGAGAAACTGCCAAAGCGGTGCAAAACAATTCTGTAAAAGGTAGTCTCCTCACTCTCCACAGGCGGAACTGATGTTCATTTCAACAAAGCTATTAAAATAATCAAAGCACAGCATTTGTGATTTGCTGACTGATTTCTCAAGCAATTGTTTTATTATACATCACTAATTTTAATAGAACATGTTTCTTTGGCTGCCCACAGATGCTAGAAAATATTCAACTGACCAAGTATTTACTGCTTAAGATAGTTTACAATATATTGCAAACCAGAATAATTAAGTATCAGAGGGGTAGCCGTGTTAGTCTGGTTCTGCAGAAGCAGCAAAGAATCCTGTGGCACCTTATAGACTAACAGACGTTTTGCAGCATGAGCTTTCGTGGGTGAATACCCACTTCTTCGGATGCAAGTAGTGGAAATTTCCAGGGAGAGGTATATAAGCAAGCAAGAAACAAGCTAGAGATAACGAGGTTAGATCAATCAGGGAGGATGAGGCCCTGTTCTAGCAGTTGAGGTGTGAAAACCAAGGGAGGAGAAACTGGTTCTGTAGTTGGCAAGCCATTCACAGTCTTTATTTAATCCTGAGCTGATGGTGTCAAATTTGCAGATGAACTGGAGCTCAGCAGTTTCTCTTTGAAGTCTGGTCCTAAAGTTTTTTTGCTGCAGGATGGCCATCTTAAGATCTGTTATTGTGTGGCCAGGGAGGTTGAAGTGTTCTCCTACAGGTTTTTGTATATTGCCATTCCTAATGTCTGATTTGTGTCCATTTATCCTTTTCCTTAGAGACTGTCCAGTTTGGCCGATGTACATAGCAGAGGGGCATTGCTGGCATATGATGGCATATATTACATTGGTGGATGTGCAGGTGATGGTGTGGCTGATCTGGTTAGGTCCTGTGATGTTGTTGCTGGTGTAGATATGTGGGCAGAGTTGGCATCGAGGTTTGTTGCATGGATTGGTTCCTGAGCTAGAGTTACTATGGTGCGGTGTGCAGTTGCTGGTGAGAATATGCTTCAGGTTGGCAGGTTGTCTGTGGGCGAGGACTGGCCTGCCACCCAAAGCCTGTGAAAGTGTGGGATCATTGTCCAGGATGGGTTGTAGATCCCTGATGATGCATTGGAGGGGTTTTAGCTGGGGACTGTATGTGATGGCCAGTGGAGTCCTGTTGGTTTCTTTCTTGGGTTTGTCTTGCAGTAGGAGGCTTCTGGGTACACGTCTGGCTCTGCTGATCTGTTTCCTTATTTTCTCGTGCGAGTACTGTAGTCTTGAGAATGCTTGGTGGAGATTTTCTAGGTGTTGGTCTCTGTCTGCGGGGTTAGAGCAGATACGGTTGTACCTCAGTGCTTGGCTGTAGACAATGGATCTTGTGGTGTGTCCGGGATGGAAGCTGGAGGCATGAAGGTAGGCATAGCGGTCGGTAGGTTTTCGGTATAGGGTAGTGTTAATGTGACCATCACTTATTTGCACCGTGGTGTCTAGGAAGTGGACCTCCCGTGTAGATTGGTCCAGGCTGAGGTTGATGGAGGAGTGGAAGCTGTTGAAATTGTGGTGGAATTTTTCCAGAGTCTCCTTCCCATGGGTCCAGATGATGAAGATGTCATCAATATAGCGTAGGTAGAGAAGGGGCGTGAGTGGACGGGAGCTGAGGAAGCGTTGTTCCAGGTCGGCCATAAAAATATTGGCATATTGTGGGGCCATGCAGGTTCCCATAGCGGTGCCACTGATCTGGAGATATATATTGTCATTAAATTTGAAATAGGACCAATCTACACGGGAGGTCCACTTCCTAGACACCACGGTGCAAATAAGTGATGGTCACATTAACACCACCCTATACCGAAAACCTACCGACCGCTATGCCTACCTTCATGCCTCCAGCTTCCATCCCAGACACACCACAAGATCCATTGTCTACAGCCAAGCACTGAGGTACAACCGTATCTGCTCTAACCCCACAGACAGAGACCAACACCTAGAAAATCTCCACCAAGCATTCTCAAGACTACAGTACCCGCACGAGGAAATAAGGAAACAGATCAGCAGAGCCAGACGTGTACCCAGAAGCCTCCTACTGCAAGACAAACCCAAGAAAGAAACCAACAGGACTCCACTGGCCATCACATACAGTCCGCAGCTAAAACCCCCAACGCATCATCAGGGATCTACAACCCATCCTGGACAATGATCCCACACTTTCACAGGCTTTGGGTGGCAGGCCAGTCCTCGCCCACAGACAACCTGCCAACTTGAAGCATATTCTCACCAGCAACTGCACACCGCACCATAGTAACTCTAGCTCAGGAACCAATCCATGCAACAAACCTCGATGCCAACTCTGCCCACATATCTACACCAGCAACAACATCACAGGACCTAACCAGATCAGCCACACCATCACCGGTTCATTCACCTGCACATCCACCAATATAATATATGCCATCATATGCCAGCAATGCCCCTCTGCTATGTACATTGGCCAAACTGGACAGTCTCTAAGGAAAAGGATAAATGGACACAAATCAGACATTAGGAATGGCAATATACAAAAACCTGTAGGAGAACACTTCAACCTCCCTGGCCACACAATAGCAGATCTTAAGGTGGCCATCCTGCAGCAAAAAAACTTTAGGACCAGACTTCAAAGAGAAACTGCTGAGCTCCAGTTCATCTGCAAATTTGACACCATCAGCTCAGGATTAAATAAAGACTGTGAATGGCTTGCCAATTACAGAACCAGTTTCTCCTCCCTTGGTTTTCACACCTCAACTGCTAGAACAGGGCCTCATCCTCCCTGATTGATCTAACCTCGTTATCTCTAGCTTGCTTCTTGTTTGCTTATATATACCTGTCCCTGGAAATTTCCACTACTTGCATCCGAAGAAGTGGGTATTCACCCACGAAAGCTCATGCTGCAAAACGTCTGTTAGTCTATAAGGTGCCACAGGATTCTTTGCTGCTTCTACAGAATAATTAAGCCACTGCACCTCCCCTTCCTGCTGCAGCAAATCAAACAGTGACCAGGAAGCTAGGAGTTTAAACTGGGCTCCTGTTTTGTTTTGATTTCATTGTATCTTGCACCTTCAAAGCTCTTCACCATGAGATGTTGCTAGACTACATGTACTTGAGTCAGTTCCTTAGATTGAAGTCTCCTTATCGGCTTTAGAAAATAATGGCAACAGACCAAATTAATCACTGGTGTAAGTGATTTCAGTGAAATTCTACTGGGGATGAATTTGGCCTAGAATTTTCCTCCAGGATAAAAACAAAGATACAAGCATTTGCTTCTTGTTTCAAGTCCTTTCTGAGGGTCACAAATGCAGGAGGACTTGGAATGCAGTTTCAGTATAACAAAAAGCAAGTTACAGTTCTTAGAATTCACCACCGCCTGCCAATTTCCTTCCATTCCAACACTTGTGTTAATGTTGCAGACTGACAGACAGGTTTCGGAATGGTAGCTGTGTTAGTCTGTATCAGCAAAAAGAACAGGAGTACTTGTGGCACCTTAGAGACTAACAAACGTATTTGGACATAAGCTTTCGTGGGCTAGGAAGATATATATACACAGATAGGGTGACCAGACAGCAAATGTGAAAAATCAGAACAAAGGGTGGGGGGTAATAGGAGTCTATATAAGAAAAAGACCCCAAAATCGGGACTGTTCCTATAAAATCAGGACATCTGGTCACCCTATACACAGAGAACATGAAAAAATGGGTATTGCCATACCAACTCTAATGAGACTAATCAATTAAGGTGGGCTATTATCAGCAGGAGGAAAAAAAACTTTTGTAGTGATAATCAGGATGGCCCATTTCAAACAATTGACAAGATGATGTGAGTAACAGTAGGGGAAAAATTAGCATGGGGAAATACTTTTTCCTTTGTGTAATGACCCATCCACTCCCAGTCTTTATTCAAGCCTAATTTAATGGTGTCCAGTTTGCAGATTAATTCCAGTTCTGCAGTTTCTCATTGGAGTCTGTTTTTGAAGTATTTTTGTTGAAGAATTGCGTCTTTTACGTCTGTAATTGAGTGACCAGGGAGGTTGAAGTGTTCTCCAACTGGTTTTTGAATGTTATAATTCTTGACGTCTGATTTGTGTCCATTTATTCTTTTGCGTAGAGACTGTCCGGTTTGGCCAATGTACATGGCAGAAGGGCATTGCTGGCACATGATGGCATATATCACATTGGTAGATGTGCAGGTGAATGAGCCCCTGATGGTGTGGCTGATGTGATTAGGTCCTATGATGGTGTCCCCTGAATACATATGTGAACAGAGTTGAACACTATTTATGTCCCCTCCCTCTCCCTGCTACCTTCCAGTTGTGGCAGGGAATTGCTTTTTTTTTTGTTGTTTTTTCTAAACAGATCTCCAAGCTGAACACATGGGGGTTTCTATGGAGCAGGGAACCAGTGCCTGCTGTCCCCCTGCCACCATAGCCCAATTCCTCCCTGTTTCTATGGCCTGAAATAGGGAAGGAGCTGCTCTCCCCAGCTGATCATTTGGACTGCTTCCATGTGGGGGTTCTATGGAGCAGGGGACCTGTGCCCGCTCCCCTCTGCCACCGTGTCCAATTCCTGCCTGTTTCTTAGGTCCTGAAATGGGGAAGGAGTTCCCCCCCCGCCCATCCCCACTCACCATCTGACTGCACGTGGCCCTGCAGCAAGCCATGTATGGAGCCTCTGCTTGCTGCCTAGCCTGCTCCGAGTCCCTCAGTTTAGCTTCCCTCCTCCATAGGCTGGGACTGGCTGAAGCAGGATGTGGTTCTTAGTGACAGCAGCCCAATACATTTCTTTTGTTAAATACAATAAATAAATAAATAACTTTGAGGATTTGTTTAAGAGTGTCGTTTGCTTTTCAGATCCTGCCTTCACGTCTAGTTGATTGCAGGGTTGTCAGATTTTTCAATTTGAAATGTTTTTGCCATCAAGTTGTTTCAAAAATAGGTGCTGTGTTGTACAGTATTACCTATGAATTTCAAGTGTACAATGCAGAAAACAAAGCCTCCATACACAGATAATTCATATATATTAGTGTTTCCAGATCAGAATAACAAATTATAAGGGTTCCATCATAGAGAGCAGAAAACCCCACGTGCCTAAAAAAACAGGAGGTTTTTTTTGTTTTGTTTTTTCTGAGTGACATAATTCTGAAGATGAGACTTTGTCACTTCTTCTATGGAGAAACCAACAACAGTAAGAAAAGACCTTTGAGACAAAATGTCTAAAACTAAAAGAATGTACATACATGTTTAAAATTAGGCATTCTATTAGGCCCTTGAGAAAAGAATGCAACAACATTCAACTTTCAATCCATATGGGTACACTTGAGCTTTTAAAAAAAGGATTATCCAGTGAAATGGAGGACAGGAGTCCTCACTAGAGAATCCTTATAAAGAGGAGAAATGCATATACATGTGCATGATTTACTATTTCATTCCATTGCAATTAGATTGAATGTGATAAAAAGGAAAAATGCTAGATATTGACCTACTGGCCCCTTGGAATACATCGTTCATTCTATTTCAGTAAGTGTCCATCTGTTCTTAGTTTTTTAAAAAATGAATATAAGATTGTGTGGAGACCACAATTGTACATTACAAACTCAGTCTTTTTATAGGCAATGATTCTAATTAACTCTGGTTTCAGCCTGATTTGCATTCTGGTCCGAGAGATTAAAGTATAATGTACTAATCTTTTACTAACGCAGTTTTTCGCCTATTATAACTTTATAGCAAAGGGTGGGATTTTAAAAAGTAATTAACGGTGCAGTTCAAGAGATGAGTTTGTAGCTGAGTGATAACTCATCCCCATCTTTCTCAACACATTCCTCTTTGAGTGACTAATAAATTAGTGACAGTGCAGTGGTGCTGAAGGAGAAGTGGAACTGTGGAAGAAGATGAAATCCTAAGAAGCGGGAATGGAAACTCAACAAGGAGGCATCCCAAGGGGGGTAATTGAAAAATGCAGCCCAAGTTGGGAGCCTGGAAAGTCCCTTAGCAGGGAATGGGGAGGAGGGATGAGACAGATAGGTGGACCGGGGGCAGGGGACCTCAGGGCTAAGAAAGGAAGAAAGAAAAAAAGAGCAGACTTAGGTCAAGAAGGGCCAAAGGACATATCAGGGAGATAGGAAAAGGCCCATAGGAAACAGGGAAATAAGAAAGTTGTCAGACCCAGAGTAGTAAACTGGGAGAAGCACCCCAGCATGGACGTGGAGTGAGAGAGGTTTGTGAAAGATCTACAAATGTGGTAGAGAGAGAGATTCAAGATGGGTGGATGAGAAGGGGACAATGAAGGTTGGAGCTAAGTGAGGGAGATGATAACAATAGAGCAGAAAAGAAAGGAAAGGAAAATTAAACTGGAAGAGAAGTGAAGACAGCTAAATATACACAAGCTAGATGGCAAGTTAAGTTTTTCTTTTTGAATTAGGTGTCTAAACCATTATGAATGCTATATGTACTTTTAAAAAAAAAAATCTAGACATTCTTCTTCAGTATGAAGGTGCTGTGAAGGGGCACTGGGATGGAAAGGAGATTTGCAGTTCTAGCTATAAAACAAATGAAAAAATATGCTGTTTTGTTTCTGGATTGGGTTGTGTTTCTGGATTGGGTTCTTGTTTAGTGTTCCTAGCTTTTTGATTATTTTATATGCACAAAGTTTCCATGTGCATCTGATGGGAGATGCACAGGAATATTTGCTGGGTTTTGGTGCTCATCTATTGATATCATAAAAGAATCTAGCTTGCCCCCTGCAGGCTTCCCTACTGCAGAATTCCAGGCAAATACCAGATGGACATGGAGTTTATTGGGCACAAAATGTTAGTTCTGAAATGTTTTAAAATATTCTAAAATGCATGAAATTGCAGCTGATCTCTCAAAATATGTCTGGGAGGACCTCTGAACCTCATCTCTTTACTGTCTTACTATAGCCTCCCAGGTCCCCTTCCCTCTTGTCCCTGGCTTGCTATGGACCAGTCTTATCATTTGAAGGCTTATGCATAGAGGTGGTCAGGACTTTTTGATTAAACTTTTTTTTTTTGTCAGAGAATGCAGATTCGTCAAAACTGAAACTGTTTTCAGAGAAGGGTTGATTTAGACAAATTACTTGGGGTTTTTTTGTTTGTTTTTAAAACATGTGGGGGGTGGGTGGGGGAAGTCCAAGTGGGAAAAGTTCTGTTTTTTAGGGCCAAAGTGACTTTTCATTTAAAAATTTAAGTTGTTAATTTACAAATGTCAAAAAAGTTGAAATAAAAATGAAACATTTTTAGTGATCTGATCCAACATTTTTTTTGTTTGCAGTTGTAAACTACAGGCTGTACAAAGCAGAACAGGTCACGCAGATCCAGGATATCCCACTCAGGAGCAGGAAGGCCAGTCAGCAATGTGGCCCATTACAGAGGAACGGGTGCTATGGTACATGCTGTCATTGGCAACCCATCAACTGGCGTCTGCCACAATTTCAAATCACCTTTCAGCCATTACATTTGTCAGTGGGCTAAATGGCTACTCAGACTCTTGCAGGGGGTTCTTAGTTCGAAGGTCATGTAGTGGTGGACCCAGGGAGGATTCCTGTCATCCCATCAGGGTTTTCACGCTCAAGAACCTCCTTCACATCCTTGGTGTCATAACACACAGGAGGTGTCCCTATTCAGGGCAGCATTCTTGACAGCATTTTTGGTGCTTTCAGGGCCAGTAAGCTAGTGCGTGGGTTCATCAGGCATTCTACAGGAAGGGCTTTGCAATTTTGTGATATAAGTTCACACAAGCATGCTGTGATATTACACTTGCAAAGGTCAAAGACTGATCAAGTTGGCCAAGGTGCATTCATTACCCTATGGGAGGGTGGTGAGCCTGGGGTATGCCCCGTTCGGTCGTTAAGGGTCTCCATGCCAATATAGTAAAAGGGAGAAGGCCCCCCTCTTTGTACACGGAGACAGGAGTCCCCTCACGGCATATCAATTGATTACCATGTTGAGATGGGGGCTAACGAGGTTGGTGTTGCCAGCTCACAAATTTGGTTCCCACTCATTCAGAATAGGAGTGGCTACAGCAGCAGCACAGATAGGTATGGAAGCAGAGGGTTTTCAGGCAATCTGGCGCTGGCAGTCTAATGCATACCGAACGTATGTAAGACCGCACGTGGAAAATCAACATTAATCGGTTGTGTTCTCATTTCAGATACGGGACAGCTAGCTATACACACAAGGGTCTGGATCTGTGGGCACAGAGTTGTGTTTTGGGTGCATAGGCACATATCCAGGTTGTCCGAGGGCTCCCAGCTGGGATTTGGTGGCGAAGCATTACTCAGTTGGCACGCACGGAGGGGCATGTTATGGGATCAACTGATACTGCTGTTGTATGCTGTGCAGGTGCGTCAGCGGCCACCGTCTATACTGGTGATACACCTGGGAGAAAATGATCTGGGGATACTTAATGGGGTGGAGTTAATGCTTTGAACTAGGAGGGACCTGAAGCAGATCCTGGGAATTTTTCCAGGCGTTAACATTGTCGAGTCAAATATGCTTCAGTGCAGGGTCTGGCGGGGAGCCATGAACCTCCCTAGGGTGGACAAAACCAGGAAGTATGTGAACAGAAAAGTGGCCAAATTCTTGTTGCCCTTGGGAGGCACAGTAATTTCACATCCTTGCATATTCTATGGGGCATCGGAGTTATTTCGGAAGGATGAGGTGCACCTGTCAGACTCAGGTGCTGCCATATTTTTGACTGATATAAAAAAGGGCATTGGGAGATGTCTGGGAACCCAGCTGGGTGTGGGGTGGAGGCAGCCAAGCTAATGCACGGAACCTCCTTGTGGCGAATGTTCAGTGCAGGTACTCCATAAATTAAGGCACAAAAGAACGGATAAATGACTTGGAAAAGGAATTAAGGAGAGGTGCTTCGTAAATGAGCAAGCTGGGGGCAGTTAGGGACTCCATTAATTGGTATGGCAGGGAGCCAACCCCACATCATTAAAGTCCATCTTAACCCCTCCTATGAAGGAAATTGCTGGAGAGACCTGGATAAAAAAGGGGAGGGAGCTGGTGGAAGCGCCCCTCCCCGGAATTGGAGGTTCCCGGCAGTGGATCTGCTGGATGGTCATAAACGGAAACAGGGGGGAAGGGCTGGTAAAAGCACTCAACCCCCCACCCCTCCCCAGAATTGGCTGGAATTGGAGGTTCCAGGCAGTGAATCTGCTGGAGGACATGAACGGAAAGGTGTGTGGGGGGGAGACTGGTAAATGCACTCCCCCCTTCCCCCGGTTAATAGTGGGGGTTTCACATGCACTGCACATTTTATCCGCCTGGTCAGTCCCAGACATCTAATAATAAAGTTGCGGCCTAATTCAACCCATATCTAATGTCTCCTGTCATTCTTTCGGCATAGCCAGACAATAAGAACCACATCCTGCTTCAACCAGACCCAGCCGATGGAGGAGGGAAGCTAAACTGAGGGACTCTACCAGTACAAGGGTTTTGTTTTGTTTTTTTCTTCTCGGGACAAATATTTCCATTTCCATTATATTTCTAGGCTACTGACTGCTTAATCACTTGTACTGACAGAAGGTTTGAAATCCTTCATTTAAAATTTGAGATTCTAGAAAGATTTGTTTTATTGAAGAGTTGTAAGATTATTTGAGCATCCACAGCTTTATTCTTGGAAAATTCTGTTTTGATGGCTTTCAGATTAATTCTTTGATAATATTTTTTGAT
Organism: Mauremys mutica; assembly: GCF_020497125.1. NCBI lineage: Eukaryota > Metazoa > Chordata > Testudines > Geoemydidae > Mauremys > Mauremys mutica. The sequence goes on from NC_059078.1 coordinate 41,305,025, forward strand.
TGCTGCTTTTCTGTTATCTCAGCTTCCCCAGTTATTTTTTTCTCCTTTGATAGTGTGGCTCCAAAGAAGCATTAATAGTCAAAAATTGTGACAACAATGGCAGCTGGATCAATGTATTTATTTATTAGCAGAGATGATGAGGACTCAGCTTCTAATGCTATATTGCCTTTACTCCCCCTCTAATATAGGACCTGCCTTTTCACTGTTTTATGTTTGTTTAGCATCTGAAGAGGAAGGCCCCTTATGTCAAACACCCTCTATCAACTTGTAAAATAATGTATGAGAAATTAGACTTTCATCCCAAAGATTCAGTCATTTGAGACTTGGCTGGAAAAGATGGCGAAAAACCAATCTGTCATAATTAAGGAATAAGATCCCGTTAATCTGGAATTCATTTCCAAGGTACTAATCTTATATTTTGGAGAAACACTGTGTCACTGGATGGAAGCCCCAGACATTAAATTCAGGGATTCCAACCTGTAAATAATAGACTTAAAGGAAGGTAGAAAGGTATCACTTTACCAGAGTTGTTCAAAGTATTGTTGGGTGAGAAGTTTGCAGAGGCAATGTGGAGTCATGGGGCATTTCAGCTGTTTCCCCTCATTCTGTTTTGAGACAAGAAGGTTACTGAAATTAAGTCATTTGAAGAATTTTGTTAGTTACTGTGAGATTCCTTGATATGAGGCAAATTTTTTGAAATAATTTTCATAAGAAAGTCATTGATCAGGGTTGCTGAATTTTAATTTTCCCTGGTGTCACTCATAAGACACATCTCTAAGGCTAAAATTCTAATCACTTAAGGCAATTCTCTATGTTTAATTGAGCAACACTTCATATTTTCCATGAACCCAAGAAATAATTTCTTAGATTATGGGAAGGCCTCTAATTTTACTCTATGCAGTCACCATTTAGTGGATAAGATACTTGACATGCATCCAACGAAGTGGGTATTCACCCACGAAAGCTCATGCTCCAATACGTCTGTTAGTCTATAAGGTGCCACAGGACTCTTTGCTGCTTTTACAGATCCAGACTAACACGGCTATCCCTCTGATACTTGAAGCATCTATTGATTTTCAATGCGCAAAAAAAATTATAACTTGCACGTTAACTTAACATAGATGTAGAGTTCCTTCAGTATCAACATAGTCTATAGAGGATTTGTATGCTGTGGAATCAGTAAAATGGGTCCTGAAGTTGGCATCGGTACTGGGGGGTTTGGCCAAAGAGTATGATATGAATATATGTATGATTTAGGTGGTATTTAGGAACATTAATATTGGCCTTATAAAATAAAGAGTATAAAGTTATTTTTACACAGTCAATATTTTCAAATGAGAAATTGAAGATTGAAAAGAAGAACAGATTAGAGTTTTATATGAAAGACAGATTTGAAGGTTAATTTCTTCAGTGTATAATCTTATTTACTCCATATTTGATTCGTTCATACACTAATCGATCATTACAGAATCATAGAAATGGGACTTCAATAGGTCATTTAGTCCATGCCCCCACATGAGGCAGGATTAAGTATACCTAGACTATTCCTGACAGATGTTTGTCTAACCTGTTCTTAGCCACCTCCAGCAACGGGGATGTGACAAGCTCCCTTGGTAAGTTCCAGTGCTCAATTATCCTTACTTTTTTATTCTTATATTAATAAACATCAGAAATTTGTTTTAATGGATGGAAAACACTAAATAGTTTGCATCAGTCTCTGAAACTTTGGTTCTCTAATCCTAGAATATGAGTTTGATCCCACAAGGTTCTGAGTACTCTAACCTCAATTCAGCAAATACTTAAACACGTGTTTAATTTCAAGCATGTGACTAGCCTCTTTTAATTCAAGTGATTTAAAGTTTCCTCATGTTTTGACAGCTATGCGATCCTTTTAGCAAAATTAAAATGCTACACACTATGGGAAAACCCTGTATGTTGATAGCCTATGTGAAGAGAAGGTAATGCTCTATAAATTCGACTACTGTAATTTCAATCTTAATTCACTTAAACACTTTGTGCATAGATTCCAACTACATGAACTGAAATTCCTTAGGGGATTCTCAGAATTCCCAGCTGGTTTATTTATTTGATGTTATTTAATCACAGGCTAAAGAAATGGCTCATTAATTACTGCCTTCACTTTTTTTCCCCTTCAACAACTCTCATTAACTCTTTATCCACAGGGAACTAATTTAACTTGTTTAAGGATGACACATATGAGGTCTTTATTGATAAAGGGGTCCTGGTTGACAACAAGGGCTCCAAGGTGCTAAGGTAATACAAATTTATAATAATGTATTAATGTTGGCAGATACTGCATACATTCTAGTACAGTATTTGGTTTTAATGAGCTTTTTTCCCCAATGTCTGACTGCATGGTACTAATGTTTAAGTGGTTGCCTAAATCACAAGTATGTGTTTCTTCTTGTTCGCTTACATGAGAATCTAGTTCAAGGCTTCACCAGCAAGCATTTACACAACTTAAGGATAAGTTGATTTCATCTGAGAAATGAAAACTCAGACAAACCATCAGAGAGAACAGAGTCTACTGAGAGTTTACTTCTTGGAAACACAATTTAAGTTTGTAGTCTTAGCAATAACTATAAGACAAAGATCAATAAGAATTTGGTACTGGAGAAATGAGAGACTTCAAAAGCCTGCGATCTGCAAGTACTAAAGAAAATATATAACAAATGAAGCAGCAGCTGTTAGATTAAGATTTTTGTTGGTGGTGGTTTTGGGGGGAAGGGGAAAGTGGGGTAACTAAAGATGGGAAAAATTATACAATCCATGGCCAGATTGTCTCTCACATTTGTGTAGGTGCATAGTGGAGAGCCTTCTGTTCCCCTCCTCTCCCACACTCCCTTGTCACAGCCTCTGGATTTAGGGGAATGAATGGAAGTGTATGGCTCCCTCTGTAAAGCCTAGGCATGATTCCTCCCTGTGAGGGAGGAAGCCGGAGGATGCAAGGCTATTTCCTTCCAAACATAAAGGAGAGAGCAGCCTGCATACATCCCCTGCATGCCGAGTAGTCAGGGAAATGAGCCTCCCAGAGATTTCTCTGGGGTAGAACATTATTAGCATGTGTTGAAGCCATGCTGGGTAATGCTGGCCGTTTCTTGCTGATTCTTTATGGCAGGGTCACCTTTTTAACTCCATCCTGGATATGAGGGAAGTAGAAGTGACTCTTTAGGAAGAGCGAACTGGGGACTAGGACAGAAATAATTGTTCATGGGACCCCAAGATCAGACAAGATTGATGTGAAAGCTTGTTTGAGTCACCAATATAGCTAAACCCCCAGAAGTGGGTATATATTTGGACCAAATCTAGTGTGACTGTAGACACTGCTCAGAGCAGTGTGTGAACTTCATTCCCTTGCACATGCAAAATGCAGAGCAGTGAATAAAAATCTCAGTGTAGTCACTGGATTTTTATCAGACTGTGTGTCATTGCTGATTTTTCCCTTGATACCTCTATTCTCCTTTATCTGCCACCTCTTAAATCGCTGAAATGTGCTCTAGTGGTAGAAAACCCAGAGCAAAGACCCTTCCCATAAACTAGCTGGCCTGCAAAGGAGAAAATAAAACCACTGACTTCTGAATTAAAGAAACCTATATGTCAGCCATGAAAAGACACTTCCCTAATAGAACTCTGAAATGTCTGGAAGGAATGATGCATCATTCATTTTCTATTGTTCTAAAAATCCTTCTCTTTATATTAGTACCTATAACATGTACAGAGAGGTCCAGGTATCCATTGTACTTCCACTGTATTATATATTATACTGTACTTCATGCTCACTGAAGCCCAGCCAAGTGTCTGCCACAGCTGTTATGCCCCTGCAGACCTAGCATCAAAGCTTGGAGAGAGCAGGATTTCACTTACACAAACGGTTTCAGACCTATACAAAATGTTGTACTCCAGTACCACTGAGGAATTGCATGGAGTTTCAGACCTGTCTGAATTTCAGCCCAACACATTCACTCACCCCTAATAAAAGACCATTGTTAGCCCTTTGGTTTTTGAATTACTGCCTTGAGAAGACAGTTGTACTTATGGCTGTTCTCTATGACTCCCCATGCTCCCTAATTCCATGGGAATCATAACATGACAAACACTTTCTAAAACTACCACTGTACCCGTAACTTTACATATAGTGACATGTTCTCTTACAAATTCAACAGGAGAGGCAAGGAGCATTCATGCCAGTTACAGCACAGTCACGAGAGCTGGTTGGGTGTTTTCTGGTAGAAATATTTTGACTGAGAATGGAGTTTCCATTAAAAATCAGCAGTTTCCTGTGGAAAATTTAAATTTTTCTGAAGTTTTTCAATTTTCCATCAGGAACCATTAAAAGGAAAAGTATATTGTTTAGATCCAAACAGGAATATTACAGTTTGTTAAACTGACCCAGAACATTTTGTTTTGTGTCAATTCAACATTAAAACTGCATTTTCCTGTGGTGGTGCATTATGGGAGCTGTCTAATGCCTCCATTCTCACCTATTGGCCATGATCCCTGGCCGGTCTACAACTTCCATGATGCAACACTGACCGGGCAGTGTGGTGCATCATGGGAGACATATGCTTACAGGTTCATTATGGGAGATGTAGTCTGGCCAGGGAGCCCAGTCCATAGGGAACAATGGAGGCATCAGGCACCCAAACTACCACTCCCATTTCCAAACCAAATTTTTTTGGAATGTTTCATCCTGTGAAAAATTTAAATATTTCACTTTTTTTGCCTCAGCGCAGAACAAAAAAAAGAACGTTGAAATAGGATTTACCACTGGACAGAAATTCTGTTTCTCACTCAGCTCTTGTAGTTCCTATTGCTTTCAGACAATCCCCATTTCAATTACTACATTAAGTTACTGGGAAGGTTCAGTAGAGGAGTAAAACTTTGATCCTTTTTCTGTTCAGGGGAGTCTCATCCATTATCCTAGTCATTGATTATAAAATCCTTATTACACCCATTGATCTTTGGAAAGCATTGCCCAGGAAATCTCGGGAAAATGAGGGCAGGGAATTGACAGAAGACAGGTAAAGGAAACTTCTAAAAACTCCACAAATAAGAATGATGGCACAATGATGAGCCTGGGAATGTGTCACTACCTGGAGAGAAGCCCCCCGTCTCCCTCACTTGCCAGTCAGAACCCCTTCCTGTGCCTTGGCTGGGATGCAGGGCCGGCTCTACTGTTTTTGCCGCCCCAAGCAGCACTCCAAATTGCTGCCGCGGATGGCGGGGGCAGTCCGTGTGCCGTTAGCATTTCCACGGTGGCGGCAATTCGGAGGCAGCTTCTGTCTTCAGCTGGAAGACAGAAGCTGTGCCGCCGCTGACAGCTGAACATAGAAGCTGCCTCCGAATTGCTGCAGCCGCGGAAACGCGGGTGCCACCCTAATGGCACAAGGACTGCCCCCACCGTCCATGGCGGCAATTCGGCATGCTGCTTGGGGGCAAAAACACACGGACTGCTGCTCCTTGTAGATTGCCACCCCAAGCACTTGCTTAGGATGCTGGTGCCTGGAGCTAGCCCTGCGGGAATGGTCACTCCAATCTGCCAGCAGCTCTGGGAATGGAGCTGAGTTGCAGGGCGGAAGGTCCCCCTGCTGCGGGCAGGTCTCTGCCTCAGTGACTTGGATCTGCTCTCTCCTGGCTCCCAGCCCATGTGGCCCACCTCTGTGACAGGACAGATGATTTGTGGATAGGGGTTCTGTTAAAGTACTATTCCTTGCCTATGTGCCTTGGCCTCTTTCATGTAATAGCAAGCCATCCTTGCATCTGACTGCATTTCTGAATGTAACTGTTTTAAAAAGAAGTTTTATTTTTTATTTTTGTAATGGAGATGAAAAATAACAGTTTCATAAACAATAAACTCTTACTTTTCTCTTTTGATTTTTTTCTTCTGTCCTCCTGCTCCCAATAATAACCCTGATATTACCCTGCAAACTGTGAAGTTAATTTTTGCACTGATTTTCACCCATTCTTTAGTTTTGAAATAAACATTGATAAAATCTTTGGAAAAAAATAAAAGCTGGAAATGAAGGGCCTTAACTAGGTTATAAAAATACATTTTTTTAAAAAACCTGAGGTTCTTTTTACTCAACACCTAATATAGACAGAGACATTATGCTTTAAAGATCCAGCTAACATGTTTTTAAATATGGCTGCCCTTGTCCACAATAAGAGAAAAATCTTGTTTAACACATTAGTTGTTTATTTATATGACTCTATAGAAGTCCAGTAATTTGAGATATCCCATCCAAAAAAAAATTTCCCCTCTTTTTAAATGCCTGAAGAAAAAAGGGGAGCCTTACAATGTACCTTAATGGTCAGATTAATACACTTTTACTAACATGATACATTTTCCCCCATGTAAAAGTAGCCTCCTAACAAAATGTTACTAAAAACCTAAGGAAGGGAGACATGTTAAAGAACATTTAAATGAAATATTGTTATGGTAAAACATGAACCCATTTTCCCATGCTGTGCTGCTGAGTTTTCCAGCATGTCTTCTATATCTCAGTCGTGTAACTGATTCCCATGGGAAAAGGACCATTTTAAATACAATATCAAAGCAAAATTCATAGCTTGGTAGCACACAATCAAAAAAATCAATCATATACATATATTTTCAAAGATATTTTTCTTAATAAATTATGAATAAAAATGGGAGCCTAGTCTGCAAATCCTTACTCAAGCAAGTAAAGACTGCTTGCGCGAGTAAAGAGTTTGGAGGATCAAATCCTAGTTTTATATATCCTTCATACAAGCAACATCACAATGTCAAACTATATGACAATAGTATTAAAAATGCAAAAAACCCTTTAAGATTTGTTTCAGTTGGAAAAGAAATTTATCCAACTTTTCTCTCATCTAGGACCCAAATTGTGCTCCCATTAAAGTCACTGGCAAAACTGCCAAAGATTCCAGTAAGAGCAGGCCTTTAGCATGCAACAAGGATATCTAGTTATATATAAAGCAATAATTAATGATAACAATATGTACACAGTGTTAGTACACTGTATATATTATGCATATGTATATGCATGTGAATGGAAAAGAAAGGTAGGTCTTTGGCTACATTCCTTAAAGGACAGTGAAACGAATGAAAAAGCATTTCTAGACTATATTTAGAGGAAGACGTTCTTTATACATTTGCCAGATCGTTACATAATTTTGCACAGTGTGTCTCATGCAGCTCCACTGGTCTATAAGAGAAGTGAAAAAGAAAACCTGCATCATTTGCCTGGCATGATAGTTTGGAAATGTGGAGAGGACCCACTCTTCTATGTATGTTAATTAGAGAGACACACAAACAATTTAAAACTTTCTACCACTACCACAGTAGGACATTACACTACAAGACCTGTAGGTAAAGCATGGGATCATGACCTACTCCCTCTCTTTTCTCTTTGAATTAGGCTTATTGGGAGCTTAATGGCCAAAATATTTTTAAAAATTAGAATTATAGAAAGGCAGTGAGTGAGTAATTAATAGGTGAGATCCTCAGCTAGTGTAAATTGTCATAGCTCCATTCACTAGCTGAGGATCTGCCCCTATGGATCTATGCTGGATAAGACAAGACATAACTGGCACATAAACTGATTACACGCTCCTTCTGTATCATTTGGCAAATGACCTTCCAAGATGAGTAAATGCATAACCAAAAGCTGAGCTCAAATAGCCATGACAGAGAATTTAAAAGACATTTTCAAAGAAGCTTCATAAGAAAGTTAGGATTTTTCTTTAAATATTTTAATACACGTCTTGGGATTCAGCAACTTCTTACAGCTCTGCAAGAAAAATGCAAGTTTGTGTATCCTTAGAAAAATGTTAGATATCAGATATTAAGTAACAGTCCTAGGAGTTAGAAGAAAACAAAAATGCTGACCCTCATGTTAGTACCATAGGAAAACAAACAAAAAACATTTGACTCATCACCAGTGAAATTTACAGATAACTATTATAAAGTGTTTTTACCTTCATTCCCTTCTCCAGGCGGCTGATAAAATGAGAGCCCCAGAGATATGATGGCTGCAATTTCCAAGATTATAAGAGTCACATCCTGTAGTGCTTCCCAAACTAGCTGTAGGAAAGTTTTTGGCTTCTTTGGAGGTATAAAGTTTTTCCCAAAAATAAGCTTTCTTTTTTCTAGATCCGCAGCAGTGCCAGGTAATCCTGTGAACAAATAAAAAACAATTTATTCAAGTACCGTGGAAAGAAAACAAATGCCCAAATACATTAGTATTTAAATAAACTGCATTTTCAAAGTAGACTCACAAGCTTTATCACCTGACACTTTTAAACTTTTTGTTTAGCAAAATAATTCTTTTGTGCCTGTATTCTGAGCAGAAGCCTAAAACATGTTTACAGAGACTTTTAAGGACACATTATTTAAATGAAATTCCTTATTGTCAGTTATTAATTATATAGTACCCCAAAATAGTATGTTTACTTTTTATGAGATCTAATATATACAATAGTTTGCAAAGTGAACAATTTTGGAAAAGGTAGATTGTAGAGTGCCATCAAAATATATTGGGCAAGGCTGGGACATCTAATGGCAACTCTGGGACAGCCACCAAGAGGTACAAATCTTAGTGCTGAGCTCAGGTTCTCACTGCACAGCCCCACAGGAGAGAAGCAGTATGCTAAGCTTCTGGAGGAAACTTCTTGCACCATTCTCAGGAACAGTTCTGGCCATGCACTGAGCATTTGGGTTAGCTGTGTCCAGCCCTTCTTTACTGAAAGGAGAGTCACAGTGCCACTAGATGATGTGTGTATAGGAAGTAATATTATTATCCTAGCTTTTCCCAAAAGGAAGGTTTACAAATTCCCTTCCTTATATGTGGCCTTTTACCTAGAATTTAATTATGTACCTTTTAACTTGTCATACAGGAATGTTGGACAATATGTACCAGGGACTTTTATACGCACAGTGGGAAATTTTATCGGAACTCAATGTTGCTAGAATTTTTAATACAAAAAACATTATTTTCCCCCAAATGCTTGCAAATCTTAGAAATGAAATGCTTTCCCATAAATCCCAGATACTGCTCTCAAAAGCATACTGCATTGTATACTCTGATGAATTTGATACAGTCTGTCAAGAAATTATATGTGATATCAATTGGATTTATCAATACATTGGAATTTAAATTCAACTACCACCCTTTAATGCAATCACCAAGATAAATATACAAACAACTTTATTCAGGTTTAACACTAAGCCAGGACAGCGAAGATCTAATTAGTCTGACAGAGTGGACCACAGGGTATTACTAACCAACCTATACTAGAGGCCTCAGCAATACAGTGGTTCCAATCATTGCTCTTCAGCAGAACTCAGAATAGCAATGGGTAACTGCTCCTCCTCTCCAAGGCCCTAGCCCATAGGGTCTTTTATTTCTGCATCTCTACAATATTGACATGAGACAATTGGAAGAGATAGTCAGACACCATGGACTTAGCTGCCCACAGTATGCTGATTACTCTCAACTAAATATTTCATTCTCAACTGAAGCAGACATGGCCACTATTAAAATGGCAGAATGTCTAAATTATCTCTGGGATGAAGAGAAGCTGGAACAAGCCAAATTCAAGCAAGACCAAAGTAATGCTGGTTGGAAAGGGAAAATACTTGGAAGAGCTGGGAAAGATGTCTCCACCTTCTATCAAATGCATATAGCCTCCATTCATCAAAGTGTTGCAAAGCCCCCGGACCTGGCTGGACCCCTCAGTAAGCTCAGATGACCAGGTAACATCAGTTTTTAAAAATGTCATCTCTCACCTCAAGCTTACTAGGAAACTTTGTCCCTTCCTCCTGGATGAGAACCTGGCCCCAGTGATCCATGCATTTGTCACTTCTATGATGGATTACTGTAGTTTATGGTATCTGAAGCTGAATGTGAAAAAAATACACAAGCTCCAGCTGGTACAGACTGCAGCTGCCTGCCTTCTCCATGGCTCAGACCCCAGTGACCACATCACACAATGTGCGAGTCTGTCCACCAGCTCCTGGGCTGTTTCTGATGCCAGTTTAAGGCCTTGGTTCTAATTTTCAAAACAATTAATGGATCAAGCCCCTGCTACATCAGAGACCAAACATCAATCTATGGACCACAATGACAGCTATGCTTCTTTGAGACAATGCAGATCCCAAAGCCCAAGAAGAGGCACATAAGAGCAGAGGACAAAGCATCTTCTGTCGAGGGGTCTGGCTATGGAACAATCTTCCAGAGGAGATCAGGTGAATCCAAAGTTTGGCCATCTTTAGGGAATGTTGCACAACCTTCCTCTTTGAGGAAACCCTTCCACTATAAGTGACACAATTCAAACACCTCTTTTATTCCTAAGTACTTCACATCTCCACACATTTTGCCCCCCCCCCCCAAAAAAAACCTACTCAAAGCAGAATTCTAACCCCATGAAGAGAGGAGTGTCAGAGACTCAATGAAGTCCACTAGAGACCTTGCTGTTGCTACTGATTTTATGTGGAGAGCTCTCAGATATTATGGTGATGGTAGTACAAAACTCTAAGATAGACAGACTTTAAAGGGATCCTCAATGAGGAACAGTCACCCTGGATTGGGAAAGGGGATGGTAGTAGTGTCTGATAAAATAATAATTCTGTCCACAATAAGGAGTATTTACAAGCTTAACTTGACCAGTTACAGCAGGATAGGAAAAAAAACTGAGTGGAGAAGGTAAACAATTATACATTCAACAGGATAAAATGAAAGTTTTAAATACTACAGAAAGTAACTACAGCTCTAGCAAATTAAGCCTTTCCATTAAAGATAGTATCCAGTGACAATTATATTGGCACAGAAACAGTGAAGTCATCACTTCCCAGGATAATACACTTGTGTGAACATTATTGTCAAGATTCTCATACCAAAGATACCTGCCTAGCTCATATTTTAATGAGCAGGTTGGCAAACAAACACATCATAAGTACCTGGAGTATATAAGTGAAGAGCCTTCAAAGTAAAGGGGATCCAGACACTGGGACTGGCCCCTGAGAGGAAAGGCAGCCGTATCTCAGAGACACTGGTGGGCTGGATCTCAGACACAGCAAGGCTAAGAACCAGACCAGGGCTGACAACAAGCAGCTCTTTTTACTTCACTCAACTTTATCTTCAAATGTCTATCTTGTCAAACTTAACTGATAGCCAGCTGGAACCTAGAATTATTTTTGATTGCTTTTAAATGAATCTTGCTTTCTTAAAGATGCATGGTCTTAGAGTAATTACTACACTCCGTTCTCAGAGACAAAGAAAACAAATTGTTACTATATTCAGAGAGAAGTTTATGAAGAAGTATTAGAACCCCTTGGTCTAAGGCATAGGGCAATATTCCAAAGAGCTATTACTGCATCCAGGTCCGTAAGGCAAAACAAACAAGCATAGTAATGAAGGAAGATAGGAAAAGGGGACTGAAGGTTGTGACGGAATGCTAACTGTATTATACTCTACTGCCACTAGGTGGCATTGTGTATAATATACAGTAGAACACCAGTCAGAGTTAGAAACACCAGAGTTAAGAACTGACCAGTGAACCACACACCTCATTTGAAACCGGAAGTACCCAATCAGGCAGCAGCAGAGACAAAAATAAAGCAAATACAGTACTGTGTTAAGCGTAAACTACTAAAAAAATAAAGGGAAAGTTTAAAAAAATGATTTGACAAGGTAAGGAAACTTTCTGTGTTTGTTTCATTTAAATTAAGATAGTTAAAAGCAGCATTTTTCTTCTGCATAGTAACATTTCAAAGCTGTATTAAGTCAATGTTCAGCTGTAAACTTTTGAAAGAACCACCATAACGTTTTGTTCAGAGTTATGAACATGTTAGAGGTAGGAACAACCTCCGTTCCCAAGGAGTTTGTAACTCCGAGGTTATACTGTGCCTTATTTAAGATAACCTCAGCCATACCTGGCAGCACATTAAAGGTTCTTACAGAAGGCAGATCTCTGGTGTATCTCTTTGCCAAGTCCTCTGTCGCTTGCTTTCCCCCACCCTCATTCACTCGCTCATTTTCACCAGGCTGGGTAGGGTCCCTTTTTGACAAGGTGTTCGTTTGAAAAGTGGACACCTGGCAACCCTTGGCACAGGAGCATGACCTGCTGTTAGCAGCCCTACAACCTGCAGCGTACAACAGGGGTGGGCAAACTACAGCCCGCGGACCAGATCCGGACTGCCAGCTTTTTTAATCCGGCCTTCGAGCTCCCGCTGGGGAGCAAGATCTAGGGCTTATCTCGCTCCAGCGCTCCAGCAGGGTCGGGGGCTGCTCCACACAGCTCCCGCAAGTCGTGGCATGCCCATCCCCAGCTCCTAAGCAGAGGGGCAGCCAGGGGCTCCACTCTGCACACTGCCCCTGCCTCAAGCACTTCCCCCGGAGCTCCTATTGGCTAGGACCTGCAGCCAATGGAAGCTGCAGGGGCAGTGCCTGCAGATGGGGCAGCATACAGAGCTGCCTGGCTGTGCCTCCACATAGAGCTGGAAAAAAAGAGACATGCCGCTGTTTCCAGGAGCGCTTGAGGTTATGTGTCGTCCAGAGCCTGCACCCCTGAGCCACCCTCCTGCACCCCAAAACCCTGCCCCAGCCCTGATTCCCCTCCTGCTCTCCAAACCCCTCGATCCCAGACCGGAGCCCCCTCCTGCACACTGAGCTCCCATTTCTGGTCTCACCCCAGAGCCCGCACCCCAACCCCAATTTGAGCATTCATGGCCTGCCATACAATTTCTATTCCCAGATGTGGCCCTCAGGTCAAAAAGTTTGCCCACCCCTTGTGTACAAGGTGTACACAACAAAGGATTCTGCAAAAGAAATAAATTAAATGAGATGTCATTTTTAATAAACTTCATATCTATATGTTATTGGCATAAGAGGAGGGCATTTAATATTATATTCTGTACTGTGATTATTTTTTTACACATGTTCACTTGCTTTTATAAAGCATAAAATATGCAGGATAATTTTTGCATTAAACCATTTTTTAAAAAATAAAACATTTTTATCAATAAGTTATTGGAATTTTTTATCAATAAGTTATTTTTTTCTTGATCAATATGTTTCAGAAAGGAGATTCTTTAGACACATTTACAAACCGCACAGTTATGGTTAGGAAATACTGTGACAAATTATCACAATATGATTCTCTGGCATGACAATATTTTCAAAAGCTTTTAGTCTCTACAAAGTTGTTTTTAATTGATTTGAAATAGTGAGGGGGAAAGGAAATTAAGTGATTGCCTGGAAAACATTAAATTGTTGACTATACTTTCTGCCTTCTGTATGAAAATCAGGTGATTCAATAAAGTAATACATTTCTACATATCTATTGCTTTTTGGGTGGTGGGAGGGGCAGGAAAGGAACCAGAAGATCTAATAATTAATCATTTTGCCTGTTCCTTAAGCATATTGCACAATTACCGCATACTGGAAAAAAAAATCCATCAGTTAAATAGCCACGAATGTCTCATGGAACAATTTGTTTGTGATAACATCATCTCCACAGCAACCAGTTGAAGCATTACAAACAGAGGATGATTTCTATTTTGGTATAAGTAGCAAAACCAGATCATTGCTAATAATAAAAAGCCAGTAAGAGTAAAAAACAAAATGACTTATCAGACCAGCAATCAGTAAACATAGCATGTTTCACAGCTGTTTACGATGAAGGATATAGAATAATACAGAATCCTCAATGAGTTACTGTTGGTATTTTTAATTAAGGGCAATTGCTATTTTTGACTTTACTCCTAATTACAGTAGCTCATTTTTCCATTAAAAGGGAATGAAGACAGAAAAATTGTGAGAATTGCACATTTTTTACAGTATCATCTTAGGAATTGTTTTAAATGGAAGGCATCGTCCAGGAAAGACTTTAAAAGGCCAGTGATACTGGTGACTGCCTACTATGGTGATGGGTGTGTTATAAACGTATAGACAGATCAGAAGAAAAACATACAATTGTAGGACTGGAAAGGACCTCTAGAGGTCTTTTAGTCTAGTCCCCTGCACTCCAGGCAGGACTAAGTATTATCTAGACTAGGGGTTCTCAAACGTTTTCTTTCTGAGGCCCCCCCAACATGCTATAAAAATTAAACAGCCCACATGTGCCATGACAACTGTTTTTCTGCATATCCAGTAGATTAAAAGCCAGGGTGGTGTTAGGGGGTAGCAAGCAGGGCAATTGCCCGGGCTCCACAAAACTAAGTTGCTTGGGCTTTGGCTTCACCTCTGGGTGGCAGGGATCAGGCTTTGGCTTTCTGTCCTGGGTCTGGAGAGTCTAATGCTGGCCCTGATCTCTGATTTATTTTGGCAGATCCCCTGGAACCTGCTCGTGGACCCCTTGGTGACTCTGGACTCTTGGTTGAGAACCACTAATCTAGACCATCCCTGACAGGTGTTTATCTAACCTGCTCTTAAAAATTTCCAGTGATGCAGATTCCACAAGCCCCCTGAGCAATTTATTCCAGTGCTTAGCCACCTTGACAGTTAGGAAGTTTTTTCCTGATATCCAACCTAAATGGCCCTTGCTGCAGCTTAAGCCCATTGCTTCTTGTCCTATCCTCAGAGGTTAAAGAGAACAATTTTTCTCCCTCCTCTTTGTAACAACCTTTTACATACTAGAAAACTGCTCCGTCCTCCCTTAGTCTTCTCTTCTCCGGACTAAACAAACCCAATTTTTTCAATCTTCCCTCATGGATCATATTTTCTAGATCTTTAATCATTTTTGTTGCTCTTCTCTGGACTTTCTTCAATTTATCCACATCTTTCCTGAAATGTGGCACCCAGAACTGAACACAATACTCCAGCTGAGGCCTAATCAGCACGAAGTAGAGAGGAAGAATTTACTTCTCTTGTCTTGCTTACAACACTCCTGCTAATACATTACAAAATAATGTTTTTTTCAGCGATGTTACACTGTTGATTCATATTTAGCTTGCTATCCCTATGACCCCTAGACCTTTTTCCACAGTACTCCTTCCTAGGCAGTCATTTCCCATTTTGTATGTGTGCAACTGATTGTTCCGTCCTAAGTGGAGTACTTTGCATTTGTCCTTAGAGTTTCATCCTATTTATTTCAGACCATTTCTCCAGTTTGTCCAGATCATTTGCATTTTAATCCTATCCCCCAAAGCACTTGCAACCCCTCCCAGCTTGATAATGTCTGCAAACTTTATGCCATTATCTAAATCATTGATGAAGATATTGAACTGAACTGGACCTAGAACTGATGCCTGCAGGACCCCACTCAATATGCCCTTCCAGCTTGACTGTGAACCACTGATAACTACGCTCCGGGAATGATTTTCCAACCTATTATGCACACCTTATAGTAGCTCCATGTAGACTCTATTTCTCTAGTTTGTTTATGAGAAGGTCATGTGAGACAGTATCAAAAGTCATACTAAAGTAAAGATATACCACATCTACTGCTTCCCCTTGTCCACAAGGCTTGTTACCATGTCAAAGAAAAATATTAGGTTGGTTTGACATGATTTGTTCTTGACAAACCTATGCGGACTGTTACTTATCACCTTAAGTGTCTGCAAATTGATTTGCGTAATTGATTTGCATAATTATCTTTCCAGGTACTGAATTTTAGCTGACTGGTCTGTAATTCCGTGGGTTGTTCTTATTCCCCTTTTTATAGATTGGCATTATATTTGCCCTTTTCCAGTCCTCTGGAATCTCTCCCATCTTCTATGAACTTTCAAAGATAATTGCTAATGACTCAGATATCTCCTCCGTCAGTTCCTTGAGTATTCTAGGATGTATTTCATCAGGCCTTGGTGCCTTGAAGACATCTAACTTCTCTAAATAGTTTTTAACTTCTTTTCCTATTTTAGCCTCTGATCCTACCTCATTTTCACTGGCATTCATGAAGTTAGAGGTCCAGTCATTACAAAACTTTTTGGTGAAAACTGAAACAAAAAAGTGATTTAGCACCACTACCATTTCCAAATTTTGTTATTGTTCTCCCTTTGCCTCTGTAACGTGTCGGACTCACCCCTGCGGCGCCTCCTGCTCGTGACTCCGGGGAATTAGCTCGGTTTCCAGCATGGAGTGCCCTCTGCAGGCCAGTGATCCGCCTGTTCCCTGGCCCCGTGTCCCTCCCTGGACCCTGGTGCCCTATTAACTGGGTCTTCCCCTCCCAGGGGAACCCCCACCCTACTATCCCCACTTTGCCTCAGTGTTGGCTACTGCCAGTCATTCTCTAGCCCCACGTCCTGGGGCAGACTGCAGTATCAGCCTGTTCATCATTGGCAAGGAGGGTTTGGACCTGCTGCCTTGGCTTACCCCTGGGCTGCACCTTGCAACCCCCAGTACCTGTTAGCCCTCTGCTAGGCCGCAGCCTGGGGCTTTCCAGACTGGAGCTCCCCAGCTCCTCTGCCTTTCCCCAGCCCTGCTTCACCCTCAGATACTTTGTCTCAGTTCCCTGCAGCCAGGCCCTTCTCTCTCTGAAGGCAGAGAGAGACTGTCTGGGCTCCTGGCTCACAGCCTTTTATAGGGGCCAGCTGTGGCCTGATTCGGGTGTGGCCCAGCTGTGGCTACTTCCCCAATCAGCCCAGCTTTGAGAGCAGCAGCTCTCAAGCCCTGCCAAGCCGCTTTTAAACCCCTTCAGACCAGGAGCAGGGGTCCACCCTGCTACAGCCCCCCATGAGTAATGGGCCTATCTTGCCCTTGGTCTTCCTCTTGCTTTTAATGTATTTGTAGAATGTTTTCTTGTTACCCTTTATGTCTCTAGCTAGTTTAATCTCGTTTTGTGCCTTGGCCTTTCTAATTTTGTCCCTACATACATATGTTATTTGTTTATATTCATCCTTTGTACTTTGACCTAGTTTCCACTTTTTGTAGGACTCTTTTTTGAGTTTTGGATCATTGAAGATCTCCTGGTTAAGCCAGGTGGTCTCTTGCCATACTTTCTATCTTTTCCTACATAGTGGGATAGTTTGCTTTTCTTCCCTTAATAATGTCTCTGAAAAACTGCCAAGTCTCTTGAACATTTTTCCGCTTATATTTGCTTCCCATGGGATCTTACCTGCCAACTCCCTGAGTTTGCTAAAGTCTGCCTTCTTGAAATCCATTGTCTTTATTCTGCTGTTTTCCCTCCTGCAATTCCTTAGAATCATGAACTCTTTCATTTCATGATCACTTTCACATAAGCTGCCTTTCACTTTCAAATTTTCAGCCAGCTCCTTCCTATTTGTCAAAATCAAATCTGGAACAGCCTCTCCCCTAGCGGCTTTCTCCACCTTCTGAAATAAAAAAATTGTCTCCAATACATTTCAAGAACTTGGTGGATAATCTGTGCCCTGCTGTGATATTTTCCAAACAGCTGTCTGGGTAGTTAAAGTCCCCCATCATCACCAAGTCCCGTGTGTTAGATTGTTTTGTTAGTTGTTTACAAAAAAGCCTTTATAAAACCACATTATTAAATAGAAATCTGCAGATGCTCAACTGATACAAATTGTCATGACTCATTACAATTTATACCAGGTGAGGATCTGCTCCCAATAGGCAACTTTAAAAGGAGGAATTTTAGGATAAAAGAAGAAGATTCTTCTGAGAGGTACACCTGCATTTTATCCTTCTTATTTCATCCTTAAATAACTCTCATTTGAGCCCTAAAATCACCAACAGCACACGCTTCTAAAAATGTCCTTAGGTAGAAAATTCACAAACTAAAAACAAAATTCCTGTAATAATTTCATCTTCTTTGGCCTTTATTTCACCAGGCCTCCATTAGTTTCAGATGCAACATGAGTTATTTTTCTCCTCTATTGCCACAAGCCATAAACCTGTGGTATAATTTGAGCAGGTTTATAGAATTCCAAGATCTTGCATGATTTCTCAGCATTCTAAAGAGTTACATAGTGCCCTTGCTTTAGAAATACTAATCTGCTTGATTTAATTCCAACTCAGGAATAGGGTGACCAGATGTCTCGATTTTATAGGGACAGTTCCAATTTTGGGGGCTTTTTCTTATATAGGCACCTATTACCCCCTACCCCCATCCCGATTTTTTACATTTGCTATCTGGTCACCCTATTCAGGAAGCAAATTAACTCACCTTCCCAGGAAATAGGTGAGCTTTTGGCTCTAGTGATGTTACATCAGTGTACTATATTACAAAAGGTCAAAGGCTTAAGAATTGTTTCCAACTGATGCTTCAAAATCTAAAAAGTACCAATATTTCAAGAACGTAATGTATCTTCTGTTGTAGTGTCCTTCCAGCTATTGGTGTCCCGGAGATAGAACTGTAATCTGCTGAAAAGTATCTATTAGATGGCAACATTGCACTGTCAATTTTTTTAAACAAGCATTAAATTTACATATAAACTCTCTTACTAACAAACAAGTTCTTTAAAAGTATTGTCTTTGGGCCTAGACCTACCAGACGTACAAATTCTGTTAAATATTTGTTTACAGTAGGGATCCTAAATATCTTTTGTGAAACACATCTCACTCGGCATGCATCTCTTGTGGAACCATAGTATACTGCTAGCTCTACCTAATCTCAAACAGGATGATATACATCTGATCACAAAAGCACACCATCTTGCCAGATATATATATCATACAGAAGAGAGAGAGAGCAGAACTATTTCAAGTGAAGAGGTAAGAGGTAGGAGCTATCAGCTTGAGTTTCTCAAACCTGTGTAAGTGTTAAATCCACAGCCAAGAGTAGAAATGAGCAGACGCGAAGTTGTTACACCATGATATGATGAGATCCTTGGTCAGATGGAACCATGAAAGCAGATGGTACATGATGACACTTATCCACAGTGCTATAATGTAGTCAGGCACATACCAATAGAAAAATGCAATGAAATATGACTGCTAGGATACTATGGCTTTTGAGTAATAAAGCTTGAATAACTTTAAGGTCACTTACACTTCTCATCTAATAGGTCAAATCATGATGTGGGAAGACAGAGAGCTTAGTAAGCACATGCTTTAATAGCACGATGCTAACTAAATATGTGCTGCACTGGACTGTTTTACTCTTGCAGGATGAAATATCGGTTAGAATACAGAAGATATGTGCCTAGACACTGAAGGCCTGATAGACAATGCAAATGCATCTCCCATTGCTGGCTAAACCAGGATCATATCATCCTGCAGTTCTCACTTGGATAATTCCACCTACAAGCCAAATACTTTCACCAACGAAGCATTAGTGAATCAAGCAAAACTACTGAATATTAGAATTCATCTATCTATATTTTCTATCAGTGTTAGAAGCAAAGGATAGTTATTTTGATTTCAGAGTTGCAAAATCAATATGAATTTTATTACAAAAGAGATTTCCTGGGAGACTGCACAACAAGAAAGCTTTTAGTAATGTAGAGGAAATTTAAAAATGGCTTCTCACTCTTACCCAATTTGTTATTTTAAGTTTTGTTCTTGGAGACATTAGCAAGCATTTATCTAAGCCATATAAAATAGATTGTCTTCTATTAACTCTTATCAGTTTGAAAATCTTTGAAAATAGAGTTTGTTGGTTTCAGCAGGCTAGACTATAACTACAGTATTGAATAATCATTTCCTTTTAATACATGTGCAATCAAATTATATAGTTCAGTAAGGTTCATTACCAGTTTTCATTACTCTAGTTTATTTATATTTTTTCTATAAACTCTTGTAAAAAGCCACTACAGCCTATAAATCTGTTGCAAGGAACTCATTAGTGCATTCTTATAGTCTTTACACTGCTGATGCCTCTCTACTGGGTCAGAGCCCCATTGTGCTAGGCACTGTACAGACGCATAAGAGATGGTTTCAGCCCCAAAGGCCTACAATCTAAATAATCAACACAAGTGGCACAGCAAAGTGAATTGCACAATGTGTCACAGCAGACTACTGGGAGAAGCAGAAATAGAACTCAGCTCTCCTGACTCCCAGTCCAGTGCCCTTCTATCCACTAGACCATGCTGCCTCTTCACAACTAGTGGTAGGGGCTTAGGCTTTTGTTCCATAACAGCTTCATCTCTGAAGTTTTGCAGCTGTGTGCAGCACAGTGACAACTATCACATCATAGGAGGCCACAAAACTGCAAGAGTGTCAGTAATAACAACCACTATATATCTTTGCATAAATGGTTTCCACTTACACATTACTCTGTCAGCACTGATTTTTTTTAAACTCTCCCAAAGACTTCCCTTTAAAGTATATCTAAATCCACCACTTTTTAAAAAAAACTGAAATTACTGAATTGCTTAAAATTATTTCTGTTCCTCTGTTTCTATCCTCTTTTCTTCACCAGCATAACTAGTCAAATGGAAAAAAGAAGGAAAAAAGGCAACACGTGAATGACCAAATCCTCCTCTCCTTACTCACATTAGAGTCACTGATTTCAAACGGACTACTTGTGTGTAAGGCAAGGAGGGTTTGGCCCCAACTCTGTGCTTTGAAACAAAACAAAAACCTAGAAATATTGTAGGGTTTAAGCGAGTCTTGCTCCTCATCTTTTGTCTAAATGTTAAACTATATCTTAGAACAATCAACCTCTCAGTATTGTCTGACAGGGAGTTTCAGTTAACTTACAGATGTTAGTTTTCTCTTCCACTTGCTGCAAAAAGTATTTTAGAAAATAAGGGTTCTGGGATATTATGAAATGACAGCTTCATTTTAATCCTGGTGAGATAAGTAAAATTTTCATAGTCATTATTCAATCAGCTTCCACAAAGGAATATTTTAAAGCATATTTTGTTAACAATTAAGCATTGTGTTTCCATGATAATTAAGCATATTATTAAAAAATGGAAAGTGGAAAAAGGACTGAATATAGTAAAGTGGCTCAGCATGTAAGGATAAGTGCATCAGCAAATAAAAAAAGATTTTTCATATCTTAAAAAGAGCAAAGATTATGTAATTTGGGGTTTGTTTTCCTAGACTATGAATATAACTAATGTCAATGTTAGAAATACAGATATGTAATAATAATGTGCGTATTTACAGTGATTTTCCATCAGGAGCTCCTTGTACCCTTTCAAAGCTACATAAGCATTATTATTCACATTATTAGCCCCATTTTACAAAACAGAGAGCGGTTAAATGCCTTGCCCAAGGTAAGTGGCAGAATTAGGAATCGGTGTCATACCGTGATATTTTTAGTAAGGCTGCAGTGATTCAATTCTAAACTTGAATACCTTAAGTGGTCCAGCCATTTTAGTGACATTCCATCAAATGGCATCCTAAATGCAGTGTGACCTTGCACATACATTCTACAAAATGGCATCCTCCACGCACATTTGAGGGCCAAACAAAATCTTACCATGGGGTAGATCCAGTCCACAGGCCACCAGTTGGAATTCTGGGGCATGCAATGCATGCTTTGCATACCTAGACAGCATGCCATTGTTAGAATCTCCTTAGATTCTAGCCCATATTCAATCAACTAGACCACACTTGCCCTTCAAGAAACCACATGGTAGTTCTATTAGTACCAGGAAGAACTGTTACTCCAATACAGTTGTTTCTTATGTTTCTCCTTATGACTCTAGACACCCCTGTATTCACACCCCACTCATTACTGCAACAATTTTTGTACAAAATATGCAAAATAATATCATTGTAAAATATACATAACAATGCCATATGTAGAATTACAGGTACTCACTAATATTATGCTTTCAAGTCTGTGACTAGGAGCTGTTTAATCCAGGCATGTCAGGGGGAGCTGATCAACAGGTTTTCTCCAGACAAAGGAAGGAGGCCAATGCCTCAAACCAGATCTGGCCCAAATTCAATGGGCTATTTATTTGTATAGGAGGTTGCAGCAACAAGAAATGATTTGCATAGTAGCAACCACCAGCGGGGGGCGAGGGGACCAGCATGGAGCTTTATCTTCCAGACCTCATGGTGCTTTTATTCAGCATGAACTAATGAACTGCTGGCAAGCTGTTGGGGTCAGAACAAAACTGACACCCAGGGTTACAAGGCAGATGTTGACTGAACTCCTTAATGGCATGGCTGAACCCCAAAACATTACATTCCCAGATCTAGTCGCCCTATTTTTTTTTAATAAAGTAAAAATGTACTGAGCAGATACAATCAGCCATCTTAGGTAAATCATTGCTATCAGTTAGTACAGCAGGACCAAAAAAGGGATACTAGTATAGTTTTGCTATGTACATCACTTGATTCTGAGAGAAGGACTTCTCTATAAATGTGAATTTCATTTAACAAAACAGGAGAAAACCTTTGTCCCAATTTCAGAGCAGTACTACGTGTGCATGTATTGCAGTGATCCAATCTGAAAGCAACAAAGGCATGGGAGATTATAGTGACATCTACATCCAAAAGGCACAACCTTCTTACCAAGCAAAAATGGGGAAAAGCACTCAGAAAATTGCTGCTACCTAAACATCCAGAAACAGTTGTGGGTCCAACATGACAATACGCAGCAAGTCTACATAATAGCAGACATATTACCATGAAAAGGAAGAGAGTACTGATATCTCAGCCATTTCCCCAGATCCTTCCCACATACTGTAATCACCATCTCTCAGCTTAGACTGTAAACTTTTGGGGGGAGGAGATGGTCTTTTTGTCTGTGTTTGTGCAGCACCTAGCAGAACGGGGTCCTGGTCGACTATCCGCAATACAAATCAACAACAATCTGGATTGAGTCACTAGCAGCTCATAACCCACCCATAACCCACCTGTGACATATTAGGAAAATCACTCAACCATGCTGATTGTATCAGACAGTATCCAAGGCAACAGATTTAAAAGAATCAGTGTGGGTTTTTGTTTGTCATCAGGAGATGATGAACCAACAAAACTAGTGAAATTTCCATACAGCACCTAGGCCTAAAACCAGACCAACAGCACATGAGTATTCCTGGTGCAGTAGGAGCAGCTGCACACATGTTCTCAGCAATCCTCCTCAAAAAAGGGACAGGCAGATAACTGGAGGTATCATCAATGCCTAGAGATGGTTTCTTAGAGTGCCTGAATTGCTAATAAATAGCAAATTGCCATTGGCTTCTTCCCTCCCTCCCCCCAGGTGAAAGCATTAAGATTTAAAGAATTTTGCCAGGTACTGTGCAAAATCTCCAATCAGGACCGAGCCCCCATTATACTAGGTGCTGTGTACACACACACACACACGAAGACAGGTGCCCTGCCCCAAAGAGCTTACTTCTAATTCAAAACGAAATTTAAGAAGTGTGACCATATGAACAAAGTGGACGGGGAAGATGAGAGAGCCCACACTGGTACAATGGTTAGTTATAACTTGATGGAGCCAAACCATCTGATAGTGTTTTCCTTGCCCTTTATAAATAAATCAAATCAGCTCTCCCTGACTGCAGCTCAGAATAGCCATCTCTGGCTATTCTGTAGGATCATGCCATAAAAGCAGCTAACATCTGAGCAGTGTAATAGCACAGAACAAATAGACTCCAAGGTATCATTTTCTTAATGATTCCAGGAAATGGCTGGGAATAAACAGTCATAAATAGAACTAGAAATGTATGGTAATATATACACTCTGCTATAACTGCTATTCTTCCAGAATCCTATAAAGCAATTTCCCATGTCAAAGGTAGATTTTAATGAAACTGCTGGCAAACTCCATGCCCTCTCCCCCCTGAAACACATTTACACACTGGCACAATAAACATTTAACAATTATCCCCATCTTCTGTCTCCTGACAGACTGTCTTCAGGTTCTTAATCAAAAAAGATAAATAAAGTAAGATACAGGGCTGTTAGTCCAGAATTAATCCACTGCCCTGAACCATAACCAGACAGGCAATAAACTGAAAGAAGGTATAAAATCTCAGTAGCAATTCCTTGCACAGTCAGCCTCAACAATGAGCCTATCATCTCATCACTAGTATCATGTAGCCAAAAGCAATGTGTACCTACCTTGCAGATTGCTGCCTAGGGACCTCTAAGTAACTCCAGCACTTCTGCATCTGACAGGTTGAAAATCAAGCAGAGTTAAGAATGCTAGCAGAACTAATAAGAAAAGGTGTACGGAAAGTATCCATTGCTCTCAGTAGCTTACCTGCTGACTGTGGTAAGATTTACCTATAGAGGAAGACAATTGCCAGAGGCTGCCACATTTAGGAAGGAAACATAGTAGGGTGGTTTGGTTTGTGGATTTCAGGTATATTTTATTGATAGCCTTAAGATTTGAGGTCTTCCTTTTTTAAGCCCATAAAAAGACCAAAACACAGATTGAGTTCAATATAGGGTTTTATTCCCTGCTTGTTGTGCATAGATTTTTAAAGGCAGAGAGGGACTGCATATGGAAAAGTGAAGCAATAATGCAGAAACGGATGCACAGCAAAGATAAGAGAATTGTCCAAGGCAACACAGTGAGTCAGTGGCAGAGTTGTGAATAGAACTGCAATCTCCTGACTAGTCCAGTTTGTGCCCTCTCCACTGGATCAATAAATAAAAGTATCTGGAAACACTGTTCGAAGTATAAAACTCTTAATTCCCAAAGACCCACCTCTGGTGTGAGCTTTTGGGAATTAAATCACAAGGAACTGAATAGCTTGTCAGAGCCTCTTCACCTGAGTTAACCGGTAACTCTGTATGCCAGAACCTCTGGAGATGGCAGCGATCAAACAATTTTCAATAGAATTTCAATTTTAGATAATTTTGCTCCAGCATATTTCACCATTTTATGTGCTCATAAAGCTCTTTAATTTGAAATTTTTTATCCCCCGAGTCTGAGTCCCCTGACAGAACAAAGAGTAATGGTCTCAAGTTGCAGTGGAGGAGGTTTAGGTTGGATATTAGGAAAAACTTTTTCACTAGGAGGGTGGTGAAGCCCTGGAATGGGTTGCCTAGGGAGGTGGTGGAATCTCCTTCCTTAGAGGTTTTTAAGGTCAGGCTTGACAAATCCCTGGCTGGGATGATTTAGTTGGGGTTGGTCCTGCTTTGAGCAGGAGGTTGGACTAGATGACCTCCCGATGTCCCTTCCAACCGTGATATTCTATGATTCTATGTACTGTATCACCAAAGGAACAACCCCCTCCCTTCAACATATTTTCAACTTGCCTTGGTGCCTTTTTTAAAGATTTTAAATAAAAGGGGGCTGCTAAAAAATATTAGCTTTCACCTCATATAAAAATTCTATTTGTCTAACTGCATGCTATTCTAATTAAATGCAGGATTTTAAAAAATATTTGAACCAGAATCATCATGAAAATTATTTGTCTCAGACTAGGTAATTTACTGAGAATTACTGAGAATATAGCAGCATAAAGATGACACTTCAAAAATAAGTTCAAATTGTAATGGATAACAGGAAAGAGATAATTCAATAACCCTTGGGAAAGAATCTAAGAGCATAAATATGAGTTTATAGAAGTTCTGAAAGCACCTAAGAAAACAAACTATGCAGATCAAAAACATATCCTCCAAATTCATTTTCATTATTTTAATCTTAAAAGATTTTCTCCTGTGTATTATAAATAGTTCTATGTGCATTATTTTCAGATTTCAAGATTGCATAACAAAACAAGCTATTTTACTCTTCCCTTTTTTTTTTTTTTTAAAGATTAGGGAAAAATGAGAAAAAAATTAGTAACTCTCAAAGTAACTTAACACAAATATAATGTACACAGGTGCACAGCATTCTCCGCATCTCTCAAGGAAGGGAACTGCAGGAGGCAATGCAGTGATCCTGACAGCTGATATATATACATTGTCAAGTCCTCATGGGCATCAACAAAAGCTGTTACACAGGCTACACCAAGGGTCCATATATATTAGGGGGCAAGTTCTACATGGATTTATATCCCTTACACACACACTGACTTCAAACAGGCATGACTTCAATGCAACATGCTTCAACAAGCACCTTCACCTCCACTGTTCTCTCCTATCACCTCTTGCATAACCATTGACTTTAAAGGGGTTGCAAGGGATATCAGTCAGTACAGAATTTGCCCTTGTCTCTCTAAGAAGCTGAAGGAATATATCAGTTGCCTCTGGTCTTATATATCTAGAGCAGGTCAAAAATAATGAAAATATTTGTGAAAAAAATTGTTGCATTTTTGTAAATTTTCTAAAAGTGAAATTTTTGACAAGCTCTACTTATAACCTTTATAATGGCCATCCAGTAAAGGACAACAAGTATTTCAACAGGTCCAACATTTCAGGCATAACTTTCAAGCAGAAAAAGTGAGCCTAATTTGTGTGTGCATTCTACTGCACGTGTATGCACAAGCTGGATATTTGCATGTGTGCTGTACATGTGTATACCCAAGTGAGGAAAATAGCTTTTGTAGGCAGAGACCACCCATAAAAATTAAAAGCGTATATTTCAAATGTTTTATCTTAAATTCATGAGGTTTAAAGTAACATTTCCCTGTTTAGATTTAAATTTCCTATAGCCAGTCCCAAATTCCTTTGTTTGGAAGAATAAGAACATTTGTTTGCTTTTATTAGATTAGCAAAGAAGAAAGTGGAGATGATGAAATTAATCAGAAATCTGAATTTATTTTTATTTTGTTGATGAATGTTTGTGCAACTGGCTTTGTTGTGGTGGGGTTTCTCCTATTAGTAATTTAAAAAATATACCCATATGTCAATTCCCTATGGCAAAAATAAAGTGCTTTCAACTTAGATTTACATATTCCTTCTCATTGCAGTAACTTCACTGTATTCCTGAATGACCTCATGTCACTTGTAGTTTTTTGAGTAAAACATTATGATCTAAACATAGGCAATGAATGGGGGGGTACGTGAGGTCCCAATCCTCCTGTCCCCCCCCCCCTCTCCCCAATTTCTGCCAGAATGGGAGTCAGGCTGAGTGTAGCTGAGGGGGATGTGCCTGGGAAAGGCACTGACACTGTGCCTTTCTACTGACTCTTGCTAGGTGGTGCCCGGAACAGGGAAGCGAGACGCAGCTGCCATCAGGCTCAATAGTAGAGCCTGCGTGGGATGCGTGTGAGGCTGCAGAAGGGAGTTTGGGGCAATGAGAATGGGAAAGTATTGGGGCCTGGGGGTGCTGAGGGAGGCATCAGGGGACAGGAGTGATGGGGAGGATACAGTTTCAGGGGAACTGCACTTGTAACATATTTTATTTCTTTTTTTTTGGGCAGAGTATTTAAACATGCTTAAGTCCAAGCATTTGAGCAGTTCCAATCATTTCAGTGGGACTACTCACATACTTAGAATTGAGCATATGCTTAAGAATTTTCTGGATTGGGGCCTTAATGTCAGAATATATTATAATACATAATAATTAAGAACTGGAAAGTCACACTATTAAACTTTGTGACCTTAAAAGCAAAAGTTGGTCAGTTGTGAAGCTTTCATTCAAATTCAAGTTCCTAAACTTCAGATCCAAACTCAACCTACTTCACAAGAGTGTTGGGATTTGAAGTTCTGAACTGGTCCATCATAAAAATAAACCTGAGCTGTGAAGTTGAAATCTGGACCTAGATCTGATCTTCCTCATGTTTCTGAGTGGTTTAGATTCTATGTCCTAATTTTGGGTCCATCTCTAGTTAAAAGTGAAGTGTAAAGAGAAAATGGAATTGTAGACAAGCTCAGAAACATGACTGGAATGTCTCAGCTAACTGGGCTATGCACAGGAGATTGAGCACAGAAATCTGTTTTAATTTACTTTCCAAAAATTCTTTCAAACTACTCTCGTCCTGCCATGAAATCTGTTTTTACAGGTTTGCTAATGATGACCATATTCATCATTCTGGGATACTATAGATACCAGAAGATGCCAGAGGACACATCATAGCCACCAGGAGAGTTAGCATGAAATTTCTGGTACTTGTGATGCTCAAGAGTGCCTATGTCTCCTTGTAAATCCAGAAGATAGAGCAGATTTCAAATGGAGAGGGAAAATAATTTTATAAGGTTACATTAAAAATGATTCCTGACATAATTATTGGGTGTTGATATCATCACAAGAGCTCTAAAAAGATCATATCAAAGGATTAGTTTGCAAATATCTCTGTTCTTTAAATTGATATAATACATCAGTACAATCCAGAGTTTCTTCATGTGTAGCTCTCTTTTAGAACAGTCTCCACCTGCTATTACATAGTTTCATAAAATGTGACATCAAATGTGGCTCTAGAAATCAAAACTCCTGTGTCTCTTGATTACCTGCCCTGATCCCTGTTGCATGCCACCAGAACCTTTAAATTGTGACACACACACACTATCATCAGTTACCGGTCGCCTAAGAAAGGAAAGGTCAGTGGGTCAATGAAACGTCCTCAACCAGTTAACAGGATATATGACTGTTTAAATTCAATAGACTCCAATCTATGAATAAGTAAAATCCCAGTTCTTCTTGACTACTTGGTAAGCAAAAAATTCTGAATTGATTGTGGGGATAATTTGCCAGTTCACTTAAAACTCCTGTAACTGGATTTTAAAAGACCTGTTAACAACTAGATGATCAATGAATAGTGCAATTGCTGGATTCGTTTACTCACTGCCTCTTAATTGTTTTTGTAATAGTGATAAAGAAATAGCTTCTGTTTAAAGAAGATAAAATACAATGCCAGAATTCATTGCTGTGTTAACAAATAAAAAAAAATGGCATACTAAATATTTTCATTCACCTACCACTAAGTTACTCACTTTCTTAGTGCCACAATTTTTTTTATACCAAGCCCCATTTCTGCAAACACTTACATACTTGCTTAACTTAAAGCATGTGCGTGTTTGCAGGGTTGTAGTCTAAATGTAATATATCTCAAAGGTAAGAGGAAACTAAGAGATTTGTTTATTTATATACATTTACAAAGACTAAGAAATGAGGGAAAACATACAAAAAATTAGGAACAGTAACACCATACTAGAACAACATTCATCCCATATAAGACAACGTGCAATCTAATATTAAATACATAAAAAGGACTTCAAAAGCTATAAAGAAAGGAAAACATAGTCCTCACTTCTCAACATGTACATGAGTTGCCTCAATGTAACCTGGCTTCTTATAGAACTTCTCTCACGGCTGTACATTTCAGGACACTATCCCCCTTTAGTGTCTTCTGCAAGACGGATGGGCACAAGAACTGGACTTCTCCTAAGAAGCTCTCTCCCACTGACTCATGTTCCAAGCACAGTTCTACCAGCATCAGTCACCACAAACTTATCTGGAAGATGAGGTTACCTCCAACTGGGTTTCTCTATGTCAGATACCAACTCACTAATAAAAATACCAGCATTCAACAGAACTATGTCACTGCTAGAGAATTTTATGGGATAGTCCAAAAATACCTTACACAAAACTGATAATTTTCTATTCAATTCCATGGGACTTTTCCATTAAGGATGACAATCAAGATCACTTCAGGAAGACTTCACATGACAAAAGAAATGAAACACTTTTCCAGATGGCTGACTCTACTGGCGGATAAAGACTTCAGTGAGAAAGAGCTTGTGAGGAGATCTATCCCCAGACAGAAGGCAGAAAGTTTAGTCTTAGGAGAGGGGGAAGTATTTTTGCTTTGAGATAGACTGGCCACCTCGTAATCTAAACCCAAGGCTGCAGATTGTCACGGGGAGTCTGAGGATTTAAAATATCCTAAGTTTCAGCCAGGACAAAAAATTTGCAGAAACATTTTATTTTTTAAAGTAATATATGATGATTTACTGAAAGGATCTGCCTGTTGGCATATTTTTTGCTTAATTAAGCTGGTTGATATAGAACATAGATTTGCAGGCTTAGACGCAACACAACCCCCTGAACCTTTTCAGAAAACAGAACCCAGAACAACTGCACATTCCCCACAGAGGATACATGCCAGTTGTAAGGTGTGGTAAGAACATTTTTCTATTAACACTGTTGCAATTTATCACAGCAACCATTGATCAGTTAGTTATTACAGGCATTGGTAAGTCTGCCATTTAAAAGACACAGAAGGTTTCTGCAGTATTACCTATATGTAATAAAAGCATTTCCTAGGGACTACTTCTAACATATGTTTGATAGGATTTTAGGAGATGGCTGAGGGTTTGCTTCTCAGAACAATGTAAGGATGGAAGAAGCATTTTGGTAGGTGGCTAGCTGAATTCCTTTGTGAATAATTGTTTTAAATGCTGCTGGGGTATCATTACCAATATTACCTAACTTTGAGATCTTGTGATGAAAAAAGCGATCTAAATGCACTTTATATAGGAGGATAGTTTCATTATTCTCATTTTATGAAGGGGAAATTGAAGCACTGAGGGGAATCAACTTGCCCAGAGTCCCCTAGCAGACCAATGGCCAGCCCAGGAATAGAACGCTGTTCTCCTGAGTCCCAGGCCAGTGCTCTATCCACTAGACCATGCTGTCTCCCCTATTGTACTGTTAGGGCACCTAAACCCCTGTATAGGCATATCTTTGTTACTATTTAAATCAAAATAAATATGGAGGTAGTAACGTTGTTTACTTTCCCAAGGCAAGGAGCAAGTGTCTGTGTGACCACTATATACCAATCAAAATAACCATCCTTCCTGTTTAGTCTGTTTCCATGATATGTTTATTTTCTCTCCTTTCTTTTTAGAAAATTTTGACCTACTAGGAGGATTTTTCTGAGGTGCTACCTCTAAGTGTTGCTACTTTGGCAACACTTTTTAATTTTGTTGCTATTTGCAGCTGTTTCATCAGCATTCCTCTGAATAACAGCAGCTTATCTCCACAGCAACTGTACCCATAATGCACTTAAATGTGCATCCTCGCAAGAGGCAGATCACTCACCTTGGTACATTTTCAGCTGTTGTAGATTTGGGAAATTACTCAATGCATATAAATGTGTGACCAGATTTAAAAGATGCCACAACAATTGAGCCATTGGCAAGGGAGATGACAGTACACTAGCAACTCGACCAGTGGCAAACTGGCATTGCGCAGAGCAACATTGCTAAACCAGTTGGGAGATGACCAAGAAGTGAACTGAAAGTTGGGTTCCCATTAGGTTGCATCCTACTGCCTAAGGGCAGCAAAATAGACTCTCTTAGACCCCGCAGAAACCCAAGCATAAGAGAGAAGGTGCAGTTCTCCTACTACTGTGCTCCTGTCCCATCAGCTCCCACCAGTCAGAGCAGTTCCTCCATACTGGACTTGTCTCTGGGGCAGCAAAGAGGCACTGCAAGGGGCAGTAGAACCAGCTTCACATCCGCTAATAGTAGTAGCTGACCTTGCCCAAAAGCTGAGTGTTGTGCAGACATGGGGAAGATGAAAGGAGGGAGAAGCTTCACCCCTCAAACCATCAGCCCCACAACCCACTCAGCAGCCTAACCCTCAGCCACTCCAGGTACACCAGCTCCAACCACCATCATCTTTAGACTATATCTACGCTACACACCACTGGTAGCAGTGTGTAGCACAGGGGTCAGCAATCTTTCAGAAGTGGTGTGCCGAGTCTTCATTTATTCACTCTAATTTAAGGTTTCGTATGCCAGTAATACACCTTAACATATTCAGAAGTTTTCTTTCTATAAGTCTATAATATATAACTAAACTATTGTTGTATGTAAAGTAAATAAGGTTTTAAAAATGTTTAAGAAACTTCCTTTAAAATTAAATTAAAATGCAGAGCCCCCCGGACCAGCGGCCAGGGCCCGGGCAGTGTGAGTGCCACTGAAAATCAGCTCGCGTGCCGCCTTCGGCACGCATGCCATAGGTTGCCTACCCCTAGTGTAGCACATAGGTAGTTACAAAATGCAGCGAAAAGCCTGCTGTGTCCATACTGCAGTATGTAGCTACGTGTGTCAGTAAAAGTCTCTGGCAGAGGGGAGGCAGCAGGGAAAGTTGTTACAAGGTGTTTTTCAGCCATTTTAGTGATTACAAACAAAAAAGGCTATTGGCGACTATTGCTGAAGAGGCAGAAGGATTGCCTCAAGTTAGCTACAAGAAAAGCAAGAAGTAGGCTTGGCACAGAAATCCAGCACCACTCTTTTAATTACATTCATATTTTTAAAGGTAATATTTATTATCATGGTGTGACCATGATGCCAGCTCCTAGTACTTGCACTGCAGTCCTAATCTGCTTGCCTAAAACTGAGAGCTGTGTGAAAGCCCAGAGTTAGGGGGAGCTGTGGTGACACAGGCAGTGCAGCAAACACAGTTATTTGTATTGGGGCAGGGTCAGCACCATTATGCTGAGCACTCTACAAATGAATACAGTGACACGATCTCTATCTCAAAGGGGTTACAGCCTCAGGAGTTTGGTCACAGGTATATTTAGCAGGTATAGAGTGCTCCCCAATTGCTCCATTTTTTTATTTATTTTTACATAATATTGGGTTTTAGGTGAAGAGAAACAGAACATAAGCATGGCAGTCCAGTCTCTTCACCAGCATCCAGTTTCCTGGTAGTGGGTTCCTCTTGTGGTCCAACACAGCTGCTTAGGACTAACGGGATCAGATTGCAGCAACCACAGCCTGTTTCATGGGGGTGAAGGCACTAATGGTGGGCTGCCACAAGAATGAATCTAACTTTGTTCCTCTTGTTAGTATTCAGTTTCGTGCAAGTATGATATTTGCTCAGGGTCAGCACTAAGACTTGGTATCTCATCATAATGTGAAAATAGATAGCCTATTTTTACATGACTAGTACACTTAAAATGCTGGACTGAGCAATTACTGAACCTTTTGTGGAATAGAGTGTTAGTTTATCCATATGCCACAATACAATATAACTTAATAAGAACCGATATCCCAATGGACAGTTCCCATTTTAGCACACTAAAAAGCCAAAAAAGAGAAGATGGCCTCAGATATTAAGTTCACATTGTCAATTTACTCCAAATGTCCCAGCACAAGTAACCTATTTCCAATAAAATAATCATTAGTTACAGTGCCTCAGACTCTTCATCCATTTTACTGTTCTATTGCATAGCAAACTATTAATTCAAAATGGGCAGTAAGCACCTTTAGAAAGAATCCAAAATCACAGTACCCCATAATAGTTGTGTACTATACTGTGTACTATCACTGCACCCTACTTTCAACCTAACTACAGTAGCTGAATAGAACATGTCAAAGGTGGCTTAAATGTTTTTTCTGCTCATTATATTCTTATTTCCCCTCCAAACTTTAATTTTAAAAATAGTTCAAGCATTACAGGACCTGATCCAAAGCTTGTTGAGGTCCTTCCATTGTTTTCTATGGGTTTGGGATCACTGATTAGCAAAAATTAATTCACTACATGAATACATCTTGTTCATTTTTGAAGTGTCACAACAGAAAGCTTCTTTAAGCAATGGCAGCAAATAACTAAAAAGACCAAAAACATGTTATGGTTATTTAAACTTTCAAAATAACACCTCTGTATATTAATCACTTTACATTTTTGGAAGTTTTTTAGGCTTTTGCATAAAGCCAGCTGTCAAATTAGAACTTATTTAATCAATTTAAGGTTTAATAATTTTCCCAGTACAGTAAAGTTGCGTACTTTCATATTATTCATGCCAGCTACTCGAGTATACTTAGAGCCCATTAATTAATCACTTACTGAACAGACTTAAAGGATATACTGCAAAATGTATAAAAACAGACTTCAGGATCTACAACAGAGGTCCCCAAACTGTGGAGTATGACCACCTATGGGGGTGCAGAGGAATGTCTGGGGGGGATTGCGGCAAGCCTGGGCCAGCCTCTTGGGAGCGTGGAGGGAGCACCACCCAGCCCCACTCTGCCCCGAGTTCTGCACCGGCCCTGGCCCCAGTCCCAGCCACCTGGTCACTAAAAGTCCAGTTACCGGCAGTAACTGGCCCTGGCCCTCCACCACCGGGGAGTGGGAAGAGCAGCAACTGCTGCTGGAGCCCGGAGGAGCACTCGGGGACGGCTCTGGCGAGAGGTACCAGCGGCTCCCCCATCCTGTCCCGTGCGTGACTCCCCCTCCCCCGCTCAGCCCCACTAACCCCCCAACCCCTGAGCACAGTTCCCCCTCCCCTGCCCGAGTCACCCCCACACCATGGCTCCCCCCCTTCTTCCTGTCCCACTCACCCCCCACCCTGGGTGGGGGACAGTGTGCGAATGAAAAATTTGGGGACCACTGGTCTACAACAATCTAAACATTTCTAATGTGGCACCTAAGGTCTGACAATAATATTAAGAATGGCTATATAATGTCCACAAAGGACTTCCAACTCTCCATTACCTTTTGTTTTAGGCACTATTTCATTGGTATCCATGAAAATTGTTGCTCGATTATTCACCTACTATACCTTCTTCAACAGGGTAACAAGCATGGTGGTCAGGAGGAGAAGAGGTAGATCTGGTATATTCTTGACTTTAGTAAGGCTTTTGATATTGTCTCGCATGACCCTCTCATGAACAAACTAGGGAAATACAACCTAGATGGAGCTACTATAAGGTGGGTACATAACTGGTTGGAATACCGTTCTCTTGGGAGATAGAAGCAGAAACCTTTTGGAATTTTTTTGATTAGCTTTAACATTTTGTAACATAACTAGCTAAACAGCTTGAGACTGAAAATAAGGTGTAAATTTTTAATGGTGACAGTAATTAATCATTGAAACAATTTACCTGGGGTCAAAGGGGACTCTGTATCACGGACAACTTTTAAATCAAGATTGGATGGTTTTCTAAAAGATCTACTCTAGATATTATTTTGGGGAAGTTCCATGGCCTGTGTTATGCAAGAGGTCAGACTAGAAGATTGCAGTGGTCCCTTCTGAACTTGGAATATATGAACAAATATATATGTTGGTATATTTCCAATCATCCTGTCTAGACCATTCTTGTAGCTATACCTTAATATTTCCTAAAGTTAATATTTGCACATAAGTGTGTAATGACTTAAAAACTAAGTTATAATAATTTTATTAGCGTAATTTTTGGGTCAATATTGGGGTATTTCCCCCACAATGTGTATTATAGCCCACTGTGTCAGCTCATTGTATTCAAGGTGGACAGCTGCAGCTGAAGCAGACCATTATGCAATAGGAGAGTAGCATAGTTTTAACAAGAGTGAACACTGCCAAGCAGGAAATGATAAACTCTTGTAAGGGAAGGACGAGGAGAACAAAAACAAGAAAAATAGAAAAGAAACATGAAGAAGTGGGAAGAAAAAGTAACTTTAAAAAATAATAGGAGTACTTGTGGCACCTTAGAGACTAACATTTATTTGAGCATAATGAAAATGGCAAAAATGTAAGTGTTCAGAGGTTCTTTTTTATTATTTTGTGATATAGGGCTGTATATTTTGATAACCAATATTTATTAGTCAACTACATTCCATGCACAATTAGTTGGAACTATCGAAATTTACTCTTTGGTGTATGTTTACCAGCATGAGTGACTCAAATATGGCTTGCTCAGGCAGTTTTTTCTATGCATTGACCTTCATATTGATGGGACACTATCTCCTGAATGACACAGTAATTTGAAATTTATTCTCCTCCAATCTGGAAAGTGACAAACTGATAAACGGAATGAAGGCATCAGCCCTCATTCAGTAGGTAATAGACTTAGACAAATACAGTTCAGTTAGCATTAGCTACTCTCTAACCAAACCTGAATGTAAAAGCAGGGCGGAAGACAGAAGATCCCAGACTAACACACTATATAACTCTAAATCATGTTTGATGGCAAAGGACATTAATATGCATGTGAAACACTGTGCTAATAGTTGAAATAGTATGCAAACCTAAGAAACTCTCTTCCCAGCATGATATTTGGGTAAGATTTGAAATATACATTGAGCTGAGGGTAAATGTCTCATCCTCTGGGATTAGTAAGAACCTCACATATGGTGAACTATGTTTTCAATAACCATTCATTATATTAGACCTGTTTGTCTGGATGGGAGCCAAGTCCTGGAATGCCTAAAGGGGACTGTGTTTGGTTTCTGGTTAGCCAATGTGGTACTGCAGAAGCTCTTTAGACAATTGGTTTGGTTAATCTAATTATAGAATAAACCACGATCTTGGGGGGATTGTCTGCCCGATTTCTTGCAGTCTGCCCTGAGTGTGGCATTCTCTGTGTGGCCTATCACAAGTGCCTGGTCACTTTTAATAAATTACAATTTATTAAATTACAATTTAATAAGCTACAATTTAATAAACTTTTTTTGTATATGTATAATTCCTTTATATACCAGATTATTCTCCCAATGTGGTTCCTGCCTCATCCAAAATATATAGAAAAAAATCAATTCAAAGTTGAATCATGGTGTCCGAAGTTTTATGCATGAGCCTAATAGCTCAAAGGCTACTGCACAGGTCCTAAACTAGAAAGTTTTTACAAATAACATTCAGTGGCTATTGAAACATCACACAATAAAGGGCACAGTACTTCTATTGTAGTTCAGATTTAGAAGTTTATGGAACACATTTTAACACACTTCACTTGAAAAAAGCTCTGCTGATTGCAAAAATATTTATATATTAATAAAAAAGTTCAGTGGAAACTAGAAAGGCGCTTCTAGCAACTACAGAAATTTCATTTAGAAATGTTTTATCAAGTGTACCACTGTGGAAGCAGGGAAAGAATTAATAAGGATTTGAAGGGGATCTTAATACATATCAGTCAGTTAGCAAGAGTTAGCCCAGCTGTAACCCTAATGACGTGAGACTTCTAGAAGCAAGGATAGTGTGAGACATAGGGAAAGAACTGTGTACAAAGTTATTACGACCTTGTAATTGATAACCAAATATGCAGGCTTGTTTTTCTTAGGAGTGAGACAAACAAGATAGCAGAATGGCTTATGTATAAACAAAATGTAGTTGTTGATCTCTATTGTCTGTATTATTGCTAGTTATTGTCTGTAACAAAAGTATAAAGGCTTGCTGTAATTGTCTACCAGTTGAGAGACCTGTCCAGGACTGGGGCGACCCTGTGTCCTATGGCACTCTCTCCCTCCATTGTAATTACTGGAGAAATAATAAAGTATTTGATTTTGCTGCACCCAAACGAAAAAGCGACAACTGAGTTTTTCTCCGACACCACCAATGCAGCATTTTCTTTAGTATCCAATGCCCAGCTGCCTACCCTCCTGCACAATTATTGATTAAGAAAGAGGCCTAGAGAAGTGTCACTGCAGGGCAAAAATATTTCATTAATGCAGTTCTGTAGGCATAACACTGCTATATCAGCACTGAAGAGGAGGCAAACAAGGACATTTACACTACTGAAACATTTATAGAAAGTTATATGTTAAATAAAATTATTAATAATAAGTAATAGGACATTAAGATTGCCATTAAATAGCAAAACCATGCTCTCTTTCAGCATACTGAGTGACACAGGACACTGCTATAGATAAAGTAGACCTTCGAAACACACTTCTGCAGAACATGTATTTGTTGCCTGCATGTTACATAAGTGATAGCCAGAGATGAACAGAACGGGCATGCTAATATATTCAAGACATTCTAAAGAAGATTTTTCTATTCTTTCAATTCTGCTATCTTCCTTGCTAAACAGTTTATTGACTGTTAATTGACTGCTATGTCTACAACTCTCACTGAGGATCTTCAACCACCTCTTTAAACCATTTTTCACCCATCCCTTCTACTCCTCTGTACCAAAGATCTTGTCAGTTTTACCATCCACAGGGAGCTCTCCTCCTCCCTTTCCTTTCTCTCAGTCTCTTGCCCATTACCCCCTCCTAACTTTCTCCTTGTACCCCAATACTAACTTTGAGGATTTCTCCTATGATCCTCTAAGTCTGCAATTCTGCGAAGGCTTAAGGCATAACATAAGAACATAAGAAAGGCCGTACCGGGTCAGACCAAAGGTCCATCTAGCCCAGTATCTGTCTACCGACAGTGGCCAATGCCAGGTGCCCCTGAGGGAGTGAACCTAACAGGCAATGATCAAGTGATCTCTCTCCTGCCATCCATCTCCATCCTCTGACGAACAGAGGCTAGGGACACCATTCTTACCCATCCTGGCTAATAGCCATTTATGGACTTAGCCACCATGAATTTATCCAGTCCCCTTTTAAACATTGTTATAGTCCTAGCCTTCACAACCTCCTCAGGTAAGGAGTTCCACAAGTTGACTGTGCGCTGCGTGAAGAAGAACTTCCTTTTATTTGTTTTAAACCTGCTGCCTATTAATTTCATTTGGTGACCCCTAGTTCTTGTATTATGACCCCTAGTTCTTGTATTAAGGCACATGCTTACTTAACTTTGCGCACAAGTAGCTGTACTGACTTCAAGGGGATTGCTCACAAGAATAAAATAAAGCATGTTTGTAAATCTTTGTAGGATCAGAGCCTAATTATGCCCATGCATTCTTATTGTGTTGCATCTGTACCACGTTTAAGCTGGTATTTTATTTTGCTTCTCATAAGAAGAAAATGATACACAAGATGTAAGACTTCAAATGACAAAGTACGTGAAAGAAAAATACTACATTCATCTGATTGGTGAAAACCTGTTAGCAACAAAAAACGAAAAAGAATTGCATGAAACTATAATACCGAATATTAAATAAGATTTAATATGGCTGTTCTTTGATGTAGTATTAAGGTTGTAAAAGAAAAAGGAAAAGCCAAAAAATTCAGTTCATGCCATTATGAAAACAGAAGGCACACACACACACAGCCTAGGAAGACTCAACTCCCTGGGCTCTTTTTGGGCCACAGCCTTTATTTTCAATTAAGTTTAATGCATATGAAAGTCACAGGCTGATAAACCTTTTATTCACACAGCAGCCCTGCGGATAGGCAATTGATAGCCCTTTGCACTGACCTGCTAACCCTGACCTATAAGAACCGCTTGGTACAAGAGAGAGGTTATTACAACTTTATTCAGTCCTCAATGTCTGAATAATACTTCCAAGAAGGATACCAATTATGTTTACTCTCCATTTTTTCCCCTGCATGTGGGTACTTAAACACTGGACAGCAACCACCATCTGATTTGCCATTAAACAGAAACCATATTGAGTCAGACTGGATCTGAATAGTGACCTAAGAGGAAAGACTCTGTATCCTAATAACGATTTTCAACACATCCAGCCTGCCCATTTGCTTCACCTTTTATTGTAATATAAACATAAGTTCTTAATTTGTCAATAAGCTTGTTTTTCCTCCACTTTATTGTCTTTTTAAATACACTCAGGCTCAGCTAAATAAATATTTAAGACCTAGACATCTAGAATGGAAACAAGGGTACACAGCAGAATGCTAATGTTATCTTAAAATTCTTCTTGTGTTAATCCATGCTAAAGCACCAGACTTTGATATAATGTAGTTTAACTTCTCTATATTACATTAGTGAATTGAAGAACACAGGTTATTGACTTAGTCCCTTAAAAGTTGCATGTTCAGTCCATCTGATCTTTCCACATTATGGATACATAATAAAAATTCTAATGTAATTGTAAATAGAAAAAAAAGTGTGTGTGTGTTTGTGTGTGTGTATATATTCCCTAGCTAAACATAGCACCCTGAAAAACCCCAAATTGCTGTTTTACATGGCAGACTAATAGCATGTTAAACTTCAGTTAAAAACAATTAAGACATTTCAATTTATAAGAATACAAAAGGCGACACAAAATGGTTAAAATCAGGGCTTTGAAGCTGTGCTCCAGCTCCGCTCCAGCTCCAGGCAAAAACCTGCAGCTCCACTGCTCTGGAGCTGCTCTGCGCTCCAGCTCCGGGCTCCACTTAAAATATTCATTTACCTTTATGTAACATCAACAGCCAAAGTGACAATATGAAAAGGTTATCTTAAAAGTTACTAATGGCTTGACACCTTACAGAACAGAGCGAGTCCAGAGTGAATTTTTATGGTTAACTATGGAAGCCTATAGAAAGGTTATAACAAATATGCTGACAAAAATTTAATAAGAGCAAAACAATTGGTGTCATTATATCTAGAGCTGACTAGAAAATGACATTTCTGGTTCGCACCAACTTTTGAGATTTTGAAATTTGTTTTCATTCCACATTGGTATGAAAACAAAAACCCTTGGAAATTTTTTATGAAAATGCAATTGTGTAAGCGGGGGAGGGGATGTGTGCACCAGTCACACACTATAGCTTGGTGATTAGAGTGCTGGGCTGAGATGTGGAAGACCCAGGGTGAAGTCCCTGCTCTCCCCGTTTCAGATCAGAGTTTTTCCATCATAGATCACTCCAAATCAGGCAGAGCAGGGAATTAGTCCTGGATCTTCTATATCCCAGGGTAGTACCCTAACCACCAGGCTATAGTCTCTCTCTCTCTCTGCCCTCTCCCCAGACTGAAAAAAACTTTCCCAACCTAAATTTCATGGAAACAGATACTTCTCCACAAAATGTTTCAGTTTAGATGAAACAACACATTTTGCAATAATTTCATTTTGGTGAAATGTTTCATCCAGTTCTAATTATAGCCCAACAAATATAATGGGCATACAAAACTCTGTTACGTATCACAATGTTGTATTGACTATAACACTTAGTAAAACATCTACTACCACCTCAGAATAACACAAGTGAAACTAAAAACACTAACCAGCAAAAAAGAGGTGTGACAGCAACCAGCCACAAATCAGACTCTTTAAGGCTGGAGGTGCTTGACTCTTCCAAATGTAGAGAACCCGTCCCTGAAAGGCATGCTAGGAGAAGGTTCTACAAAAGGTTGGCATTAAAGAGGTGCATAACAGTAGGAAATAGACAATCAGAAGGAGAGGTCCTGCTGGAAAACAGATAGAATAGCAACTTCTCTGAGGATTATGGGATGGCTGGTTATCATCCAACACTGTCAAAACTAGACCTCGGCAGTTGGGAATCTGTGTCTTTGTAACTGAAACAAGATGCTTTGCGGAATATTGCCAGTTCCTTACAAGTAGTGTATCACCAACCTATCCCTTAATGGTACTGAAACCGAGGCCTGATCAAGGAGCTGCTATGATGGTTGTTGGGGTACCCAGGACTGAGAGACACCTTATTGCCCCTTGCCACCAGTGTGAGGGAGTTTTGCTTGTACTTAACTGGGTGCCAGCTCCCTGACACCACCAGCCTGTTAGCCATTCAAGCACCCTCTGCTGCATGTTAACCTGCAAGGCAAAGTAACAACAGTTGCATGTCAGTCCTTGAGTCCCTTTGAAGCATTTCCCTGTAGCTTACAGCCCTTATTCATTGAATATTCACAGAAATACCAGGTCTGCTGTCCCCAAAGGAACAGTGTACACATCAGCTAGTATAATTCAACTCGAGATCAGCATCTTGCTTAATATCACAGCACTTTGATGTATTTATAGTGAAAACAAAAAACAAAATT
Organism: Mauremys mutica; assembly: GCF_020497125.1. NCBI lineage: Eukaryota > Metazoa > Chordata > Testudines > Geoemydidae > Mauremys > Mauremys mutica. Next base: position 41,346,228 of record NC_059078.1, read on the forward strand.
TATTATCAAATATTCAAGAGATAGTATAATAAAACAAAATCACAGCATGCTTTCTAGAGACTAATCTTACCAGCAGGTTGACTTCCTGTCTAAAGAAGTTTATCTCATCCTCAAAGTCCTCTGCAGCATTTCAACCAAGGGTGGCTGAGATCCTGTTTTCATGAATGTAAATGCACTGCCCATTTACTTCCCAGATGCAGAGTAAGGGAATGTCTTCTTGCCTTCTACTTATATTCCCCAAAGTTCATTGTCTGTACTCAGAGACAGTATGACCAGCCATGGTTTGTTTTTCCTCTGTGTTGCTTCCCTGTTGACTTCACATCTCTGATAACTTCGTATGTAAATGGGCACCCATTGTGTTAGTTTACAATGCTTAATTTACATCTGACACAGAAGTAAGTTTCTTCACCTCTGCTGGTGACTCTCATACACATAACTCCTTGCATAGTATCTGTACATACATTTCACAACAATATTCATGACTAGTGACACCCTGACTTTCATTTAAGACCTCACATGACATTTGTTGGTGAACCAGAATGTAACCCAGCAGGCATTAACGGGTTCTGGTGTCACAGCAGCATTTTGTCATGGTTTGCTGTGTCATCTCCTCATCCAGCCAGTGAGTATTCTGTTTTTTCCTCTACTCTTTCTTTCCCGTTCCTGAGGTGAGGGCCTCTTCACTTTTTAATTAGTATAACAATAGCCACGCTCATTACACCAATTACTTCAAGATATAAAGATGTTTTGACTACATAATGTTCTACACTAAATATTTGTTTTAAAATGTTTTCTGAGACAAACCCACATAAAGAACCAAAACACTGGTTTTTAAAAAGAGCCTTATACTGCAATCTTAATACTAAGCACAGTACTTGCAGTAACATGCACCATGATTAGTAGTGTTTGAAGGATTAGACCCTCAATCCCTTAGAGAAGGCTGTATGCTTACTACATTAATGATGCGCAATTCATCTTGGGAACTTTTTGCACATTTTTCCCCTAGGTAGCATCTTTCTATTATTGATTTGTACCAAATTGCATCTAAGGTTCCTGTGCAGAGTTCCCAGAGATTTTTTTTGTGTGTTATGAAAACTTCAGTTAGGGTCCCTTCCTGCTTCCATTGCAGTCAGCAGAAGGAGGATCAGGACTTTGATGTCTGCTATCCAGCAATTATTCCTGCTAACATGCAACGCGGAGGATGCTATGCATAGGGTGACTAGATAGCGAGTGAGAGAAATTGGGACGATGGTGGGGGGTTAACAGGCCACGAATATCGGGACTATCCCTATAAAATTGGGACATCTGGTCACCCTAGTTGTATCCACACTTCCAGTAGAGAACACTTTTGAGCTTGCTATAATCTGCCCCTCATTGAAAAAGTTGGTATATTTCCAGTGCTATAAATCTGAAACTGTAAAAAATTTCAAGGACAGACGGAGACAATTTATTTAGTAACACTCAGAGTCAGACTTAAAAATATATTGCATTTTGTTACTTAGTAATTCTTTCTCCTGGTTAAATATCCTAAAGTAGTTTTTATCTGCTATAGTTTCATCACATTTTCTCTCTTTCTTTGTTGTGCATGCTTTGAATTTGCTATAGTTGCACTGATTCTGTTGGTAAAGCAAGGATTGCTTTATATAACATTGCTCTGTATAATGTCATAGAAGCGGACTGCAAAATTTAAATAAAATAGTTTACCAAAGATTAAACAAAACTGACTTCAGTTGATTTTAAAAGAGTCTGGCTTCAGTACTGAAGCCACAACTTCCTAAAGTTGAACACCTCGAGGCTGAAGACTGCTGAACTGTTCCATAAGCTGCCCTGAATCTTAAATTCATCAGGCTATTGCCGTTAGTACCCTTGGCTTGTCCTTGAGATGGCTCTCTACACCAATGACTCACCCTGCTGCAGCATTCATTTTACTGTCAGAAAATTGAGCTGAGTGACATGGAATTAATCATGCACAGAACTCTGTGTGTGCTAAAGACAACTTCAAGAATCCTAGGGCAACAGAAAAGAAAACTGAGCAATCAAATTCTGGTTCATGCTGCTTTAGAAATGTTATCAGCAATTTAATTTGCCTGCCTTCAAAATGGGTTCTTAACTCACAATTACATTTATCTGTAAGAAAGAAGAAGGAGATCAAGCTTTGCTTTTATAAGCAGTCACTTTAAGGGGAGAAAATACATAACTGGAAAGATTTGAATCAACTGGCCACTACCCTTGTTAATGCATCTGTCAAAAGCAACAGATTGAGTGCAGGGCAACAGTAAAACTGTTGGTGGGCTGCCTTGCTCCTGACACATCACACCACTATTTACAGTCATTGTTTGGATATTTGTGCATATTGAATCTTTTGTGGCTCTTAATGATTTGGCAATACACAAGGACATGGTTTCAGAGTAATATTTTGTCCAGAGCTTCTAATTTGAACATTGTTATCAGATATGCTAAGCCTGATCTGTGGGAGAAAAAGTTCACAGAAAGATGACATAGGATGCTTGCTGACATGTGTTTGATTTCCTGTAAACCTAACACATTTGTAGGGGGATTTACTTCTCAGTGAGCAGGTATAAAAATCTCATTTACAACCAGTGATCTGAACTGTATCACCTGTGGGAAAGTATACCTTTGAGAGGCTCAGGTTGTCTAATGCAGAGGCCCATGTTGTATAACTCAGAGGCAGTTGGAATTGTGACACTGAATGAAGCAGATGTCTGTCAAGCACCTTGTCTCTGGGTGATTACCAACCACCACATCACGTAAGCTTCTCCACACAAATATCCTCTCCTGCTGTTATGCTCAATGATGATTGCCTGTATGTCGCCAAGCTTAGTGGGGACCTGAACCATGCTTTGGGCCTGTAGGCACTATGGCAATGCAAATAAAAAATAGTAACAATAAGGTGCTATCCTTCTTAATTTGAAGTGCTCACATCTAAACAAAGGTATGTATTAGTCTACTTTTTCAGAATCTCTACATACAACTGCTTAAAATTAACAAGAACTTGCTCCCACAGAGAGGGCACTACTTGCACAATCATCACTAATCTAAAGGGCAGATGAGAAGCTAGAACTTGCCAAATGTCCATGTTTGATTCAGAAACACAACTACGCAGTAGATGAAGTTTTAAGGCCAAACTCCATTGAGAGTTAAAGGTTTCAGTCTTCTTTATTTGGATAGCTTATCCTGTAAGCTTTTTTGCTTTGACAATTGCAATGTTATGCATGATACTAGCTATTGAATACTCCCTTGCAACCTTATTTGCCTATATGTTTCAAAAGCTTGAATTTTCATAATTGTCCATCAGTTTTAGCCCTGCAAAACAAGAGGAACTAAAACATTTTGCACTATATATAGCCTATAACAAATGTCATAACATAAATCAAGCACATTTATTCATATTTTACTCACCTTTACTCCAAACATATATAATGTATACAAGTCAGTGAGACATGAGATAGGTATCAATTATATATGTGAACACTGGATATGGTTCCTGAGCCAGAGTTTTGGTTAGGACCCATAATCAAAAAAAACCATACACTTCATGTTTCTAAACCACTATATCCAAAACAGTATTCATGTCTTAATATCAGAGAAAAACTCATGGAGGCTTTAGCCTCCAAAGAATGAAATGATTCATATGGCTTATGCTGAAGGAAGCCCAAGTTCTTTTACGAGTGTATAATTGCTTTCTTGTTTGCTGTGCCCCTCCTTCAAAGAAATCAAATCTAATACCAGAACAGAGACAAAATCTGTCAAGACATCTCCACTGCTCTGATGATCAATACCCCCCCACAAAACCACCTTTCAAGATCCATGGGTCCTACACACACATCTATCAAAGTATATGGTGTACCCCATCCAGTGCATTAAATGCCCCAACAACAACTATGAGGGTGAAACCAGACAACCACCAGGCTCTTGAATGAATTCACACAGAAAAATTATAAAAAAAGACAGAAACCATATCACCCTCTGGCAAACCCTTTTCACATAACAATAACACCACATTGAACCTCTCAGTCCTCATCCTCAAAGGAAATGCCCTCAAAAGACAACTTCATAATTCTGATGGACACTAAAACCCAAGGATTTAACAAGGACACTGATTTTATGGCTCATTACAATAATTTGTAACACATCCTACTGCCTGCTAACCCTTATTTGCCTTCTTATTGTAATGGTCTCCCATAGCATGTGTGAAACTCTTATGCTTAAATCTGTCCCATCTTGTATTTAGCTGACAAACTCTGGTTACTTTCTCCAGACCTCAGCAGAGCTTTGTGAAGCTTGAAATCTTGTCCCTTCCACCAACAGAAAGTGGTCTAATAAAATGTATTACCTCACCTACCTTGTCTCTCTCAAATCTAATGGATTCTTAATTGGGAGCTAGTAAACAATAAGAAAAAGAAATTTATTGGGTTTTTAAGTTTCAATTTCTATCATGTAACAAAATTGAAATTGAGTAAGATACCCTTTTCATGGAGTTGCTGAATTCAATTTGGCACTTCTGCTATTGCTAGTTTGTTGGAAGGATAGACTTGTAAATGTTTTTGTAATTCTCAAAATATTAGATATCATCTACCTTCCTGTTATTTCTAAAATCATATGCAGTTAAAATATTGCATTTAAGGTCTTGAGTTTTGGATTCTTTCATCCACTTCTGATCTGGAAAAATATGAGACCACTAGACATGACAAGTATAAAAAGCATTATCTTTATATAAAGGTTTTAAAACAAATAGTGGCAGACTTTTGAATCTTGAAAAGAGTTGAGGAAACAACTTGCATGTAGACAAGGGATCAGCGGATCAGCTAACTGGAAAAAGGCTTCATACAGATTTTTGTATATTATAAGGAAGAAGAATTAATCTTCTGGGAGTTGGAGTAAACCCTAATCACTATAAATAATACATAGAAATTCAGATTATTTCAGTTTAATAGGAACTCAGGATCTGATTTAAGTAACTAAATGAGATCATCTGCATACTTAGTGACTGAAAAAGCCTTATTAATATATTCTGAGTGTCCAAGTACCAGAAGCAACTAGTAATAAAATAACTGATGTGCCTTGAGGTATAGGTGCCTTGAGAGTGTAGGCATGATTATTTTAATTATCTCTTAAGTTCATGTCTTGAGGAACTATACAGACAACCAAGGAAAAAGCAAGATGCATCTACAAGTTAGCAAATAGTTTTGAATATCTAAACTGATTTTGAAAATGCATAGCAATACATTCTACTTAGGAAAGTATTTCCCATTTTCAATATCTAAACTTAATTTTATAGTTCTTGTAAATAGGTTTTCAATATTGTGGTCTGACAAATTTGTTTGACAAGGAAATTACTAAGACTATCCAGACTAGTTGTGTGACATTCACATTACTCCATATGAAGGCATGTACTTAAGAAGTAATGAAAACAAGCCCTACTGATTGGTTCATAAGAATTAGAAGTGTCCATCATCTGAATGAGTTGATTAAAAGGACTTCCAAACTTAAAGTTTAGTGTAAATGACACAAACTAAACAGTAAGAAATATTTTTTCTCCAAATATTAAGGAGCATTTTTGCAATTAAAAAAAAACACATTCAACAGAAGATAGGAACTTTCACACACTATTGGGTTGGGCTAAATCTTATTTCCTAAGACCTTCTTAGAACAAAGCTAGTGTAAGCAGAGTCTGGATGAGCTCTCCCCGACATCTAGTGGTGAGCTGTGGAAAAAGACTTCAGAAGTTGATCTCGTTTGCATGGACACAGCCACCTTACCTAGGTGCTGAGCATGATGGGACTGCTTGCCCAAACGATCACTTTTGACTGGTGTTGGATCCCCAGTCTCCTTGTTATTGGGGCAGGAATAATACAAGGCTGCTATCCTTGTTGTGTGAACCGAGAGCAGCAGAACTGTACCTGGCAAACCCTAATGGAGGGACTCACCCTCAACTGAATAGCACTCACTAGGCGGGGGACATGGGTTCCAAACCCCATGAGTGGAGAGACGCTGGATACAGGTACTTGTATCTGGTGGTGTGGGTCCTGTTTAAGGGTCCTAGACACCATTTGACCCTTCTTCTCTCCATGGTATAATAAAAGAGCTAATTTAGATTCAAATTGAGAGTCTTGTTACATGCTGCAGAGCTGAAATAACTGATACCTAGGTCTAAGTATTAGACCTACTTTGAGAGAGTGTCTCTATTGCAAGAGACTGTCCATTGTGCACCAGCAGTGAGGCTCCCCCACTAACAGCTGAAATCACTGAGAGCTGTGTTAAGTATGGGGAAGGGGCTGAAGACATCTTGGTGAGTGGGCAGCTGCTGGAGAGGCGTGGCAAGCGGGTATATAAGGGTGGCTGGCAGAGAGGCATGGCAAGCAGCTAGCGGGGAGGCTGGTCTGCAGAGGAGTGGCAACTGGCTGTTGGGGCTATGAGCGAGTGCCCGAATTGTGCAGTGTGTAAGGTACCTCCTTCCCACTTCGCCCCCACACCCCCCAATCTTCCACACAAGGTGGGACGTGAACTCTGTGGATGAACCTATGAACTCTGGGGCTGCACTGGCCAAGGACAGCAACTGTGAGTGGGGTATGGAGAAGGGACGGGCACGTTAAAGAGACTTTTGGGTTGCTGGACTTAAGAACCTGAGGGGAAAAGGACACTGCCCAATTTACTTGGGGTGGGTCTTTTGCTCATGGTTTGTGTTTATGAGTCCTAGTTGCAGTGTTTTCCCAAATTATGCTGAGTTAATTCCCTCCTTTTATTAAAAGTTTTGCTACACTCAGACTCTGTGCTTGTGAGAGGGGAAGTATTGCATCTTAGAGGTGCCCAGGGTGATGTGTAATTGTCCCAGGTCACTGGATGGGGGCTCAAGCTGGTTTTGTATTGTAGTGTTGAAAAGGAACCCCTAGATACTGAACCCGGCCTTTGTTGCTGCTGGCTTCACCTGGAAGAAGGGTTACACTGAGAAGAACATTAAAATCTAATAGTTATTAAAATTGAAGCCAAAGCTCAGCAGGTGTAACCATAAAGCAGTCACTAATACATAATCATTTAAAATCTTCCAGTATAAAACAATATGATCCAGCTCATTTTACTGCTTTTAAATAAATCAGTGGAAAAGTTCCACTAAGTATGTGGTGTGTGAAAATGAGAACTCTAACAGCCAAGCATTTGGCATTGGGTCATTTGGTGTTCATGCCAATAAAGAGGATTTGGAAAGAAAGGGATATTTTTGTGCAAGCTTAAATGAAGATGACATTAACATGTATTTGGCTTAAGAGCTATAGATGTGTTTTTATCCCTTGAGAGACAAGACAGAGGCCCAATTCTGCAGCTGATCCATGGGTGGAAGTCCTAATGAAGTCCTGAAACTTAATATTTCAGAGGAAATATGACAAGATATGACTGCCAGATTGGCCCCAATGTGCACTAGACACAGATTAAAAAAAAGAAACAAATATAACCATAAACAGAGTGGATTGCTGAGAGAAAATGGGGTGGGATGGGAGCCAAGGAGCCGGGGGGGGGAAAGAAAGGTGACAGATGTGAAGAAATAGGAAGGAGGGAGGAAAAGAAATTCACTACAAAGGGTGTGAGTAATAAGACCCAGCATAGAGAGTATTAATTATTAACAAGTAGAAGACAGCTGTCAAGTTCAGGATCTATTTGAGCTGTATCCTCCCCGTACTGTTGTATGGCTGTGAAACATGGACACTACGCTGCTCAGACTGGAGGCTTTTCCCACACAAAATCCGAACATCGTATATTGGGCATAAAGTGAAATGACCTAATCTGTAACACAGATGTTTATGGTTGCTCCAGTCTACAGACTACTGGGGCCATTGTCCACAGACAGCACCTTATGCTTTTCCAACAATGTTGCAAGAATGCCACAAGATGCTCCAGCGAACGCCATTCTCCATGCGGTTTGTGACATCTGGCATAAAATTTCACCAACCGAGGGGTGGAGGGAGCCCAGTGGCAGACCCCCTATTATACTGGTTCATCAAGTCTATTCCAGTGTTGGGCTCTTGAGCCATCAAGCCCTTCTGGTCACACAGGAACGGACCAAATGGCAAACGATCGCGAAGGCTGACTGTATGGCTAAGTGTTGAAGAAGATGATGAAGACAATAAAAGGGGCCATGTATCCTTATATTCTACCACTATCCTTTTAAGAACTGTAGGATAAAGGTTGAGTTATAATCATTAGGGGGTCATGTGCCTCACACATACTGCCCTGTTGGGGGCAGTGTAGAGCTACCCCGCCCCAGGGGATAGTCTATTCTCCATTGGTGCGAAGGAAGTGGAGAGAAGTGTAATGTTGTCTGGTTCTTATGTGAGCAGCCCGGGAGAAAGAGATTCCTTGTGTGCTCACCACCATGGGACACTGCTGAAACCTTTACCCAACATAAATTCCACAATGTCAAAATCTGAAATGATCACGAACAGCCACCAGCAGAAGAATAAAATCACCAGAACAGGCATTTCAGTAATCTCGACCCCGCCTCTTCTCCAAGAACTTGAGAGAAGAGCAATATTGTAGCACGTCTGAAAGATTATTAGAACCAGCCCTGAGCAGACTAAATGGCAAATTCCAGAGTTGAGGAGCCCTCAAGAAAACAGCCCTGCGAGCTGAAAGTGGTAATGCTCCAGCTCAAGAGCCTCCAATGGCAATAACATTAGCAGTATAATGCCAGAATATGTTGCACTTACTCCACAGTGAGGATGGCTAGTCATTCACTTCTAAACTATTTCACTTTCTATAACTCTCTTTGGAAACATTCCACTGGGGTAACATTCTAGTGTTTAATCTCTGCTCAGAGGTTAATATGTAAATCAAACTAATTCAATGGCTTTTACTTTTGCACACTTCAGCGCATACATGGGCAAACTTGAGATAAATGTTAGTGTAACGTATAAAGTTATCTAAACTGTGTATAATACAAAAGATTCATTTTTCAAATTTGAAAAAGTAAATATAAACTTATCAGCTAGAACTGCTTCCCTTATATCCAAATCCTTAGTTCTATAGCATTTTCACATGTGACCTTTCGATTCTTCACTAAAATCAAGATCCTATACAACTACAGAACAACAAGAGTACCTCCAAACAGTCCTTACTCTCTGAACTAGCCATTCACAGGGAATGTGATCATGCACAATTCGCTAGGTGCTGCAGCAACATAAATGCACTGACCATGTCTTTCATGAGGTACAGCAATGTGGCCTGGCTCAGAAGGGTTTACCGATGCTATAGCTCAAATCCCACCCTCTCCTCTGTACAGTTCAGCTTTGCACAGTGAAATGTGGATACTACAGCTGGTTGAGAAATGGAAATGAAATTCACAAATTTGTGTTTTCATTTCTGGTTAAAATTTGTCAGTTTTCTGATTATCTCCCTGGAGTGATCCCAGGAGCTTGTGCAGGGAGTGCACTTTATGCACCCTGGAGCACAGCTCTGAGCAGGATCCTGGCATGAAGGGGCTTTAGGGGGAGCAAATGTGGCAGGAGGACATTACCTTAAGCCTCTGGGTCTTCCCCACCCTCCTCAGTACCATAAAGGCGGCTCCAAACCTAGAAAGAGGCAGCAGACCCAGTTTCTCTACCACCCTTTGGGTTAGGAGAGCCTGGATTAAACCCCTCTACTCCTGCAAAGTTAATTGGGCCAGACTCAGGATTTGGGTCTCACTAAAGGAAAACTTCCTTTTATCATGTTGATCTGCCCTACATCTCAGGTCACCTTCTCCAAAATAGAGGGGACATGAGGGGCATTTAAAAAAAATGTATGTTGGCCTATGAATGACAAGAGTTGAGAATGATGATGCAATTCCAATTCGTCAGACCTCCAAACCTTAAGCAACTGCAGCAGCCTCTCTAGGATCTGTCCAGCACTAATCTTGGGGCATTGCCAACCACCACTTATTTCCTCCACTTCAGATAACTAATGGCAGATGCCTTGTCAATAACAAGATACTCAAAACTTGTCTACAACATTTAATAGCTCTTATAACTGCCACGTGAACTAAGTCTATGGCAAACCATCTCAGGGGCCACACATCTTTTAGTGCTAGAGGGAAGTTCCCAAATGTCCTGAATATGCTTTTTCACAGTACATGTGTTTCTGTTCCCCTCAAACAAAAGGTGTGTTCATGGGGACATGGTGGTACACTTAAGGATGCTGAAGCACATATACCATCAACACGAGCACTAAAAAGGCAAGTAAATGCTCACTCAGCTTGCTTATAAATGTTTATAGGCTGAATGTGAGGGTAGTGGGGGTTCTGGGATATGCTCCTGGGGAGAGGGGTGTGACAATGGGTGTCAGACGTTAGGGAGAAGCACAGGAGAATTTACGCTCTGCACAACAGGAAAGAAGGGTGGGTTGGCCTGTGAAGAGGGAGGGCAAAGAGGAGCTTCTCCCAGAGTTCAAGCCTCATTTTCCTCATACTCAGTCCCACCCCTTACTCCTCTACAAGTCTCCTTACACCCCCTCCTTGACTCTACATTGTCAGCTGTACCATGGGCCAACAGAAGCAAGGGGGTTGTGCGCGGAATAGGGAAGAGGGCTTTGGGTGCTGGAGACCATCAACAATTGACTAAACTGCCAAGTATTGTTGCCCTTGGTAAATAAAGACAAAGCTAGAACTTGAGCTGTTTGAAAGCTTTTGTGTTGGTGTCTGTAGCTGCTTTATTAAACAAAAAAAATTTTCTGTTCAGAAGGAAACACAATGATCATGACAGCAGGCAAACCCATATTATCTCCCTTCTCTCTGGGTGTTGGATCACAAACAGCATTCAATACTGTACAAGTTATAGAACAGCTATTTAAACTCTGACCGATGTGTTTTAATATACTTGGGATCATCTAAGTTCTCAGAGTGTTTTCTACGCACCACGGCTGCTAAGAACTTTGTGGAAGCAGCAGGGATAGAACATGGATTGTCCTGCTACCATTAAAGCAAAAGAATCTCCATTTGTTTTTTGCAGTATAGGACCTGACACACAATTGCACACTTCTAATTCCAGCCAGTGGAAGGCAGTGGAATGCAACAGAAGGAAGTTAATGGCTACATCTCATCTGGCAAGCCTTCAGGTTCAGCATGTTGGCAATGCAAGGATATTGTGGTGGTTAGTGAACCCTCAGTGCTTAAGGTGTTTGCAAGAGAGCTTCTTTATTCTGTATTGGGTTGCACCTGACCATGCATAAATAAAAGAGCTTCACAAGACTCTGGGAAGTTAAGCCTTTAAAGGCACAGTCCTCAATACCACATCTTCCCCTCCAAGCCAAAACTTAACAAAAACACCCACCACATTAATAAAATATACACAATTACAAATTACAAACCTAATAACTAAACTTACTCACCATGTTCAATTAGTCTTTGAGGTTCCCTGCACTCTCACTTGGACCTGGAGGAGTCCCCTGGAAAATGAATGAGATAAATAACCAGAACAAGTGGATGTGCTATCTTTTGCCAGCAGTAGTGCCCCACTACTGCTATCCAGGAGTAGGGTGACCAGATGTCCCGATTTTATAGGGACAGTCCCAATATTTGGGGCTTTTTCTTATATAGGCTCCTATTACCCCCCACCCCCATCCCGATTTTTCACACTTGCTATCTGGTCACCCTATCCAGGAGTAGCCTGTCCACTTGCTCTTGTTGTTTCATGTCCTGAGGCTCCATTATCTCAACTTCCTTTGGCTGTTGCCTGTTTGAGACCCTTTTGTGCAAAATAGCAAACTAAGTGCCTCTTATCTTCCTTTCTTCTGGGATCTGGAGAAAGTATCGCTTATTCCTATATAGTATGTGGCCATCTCAGATGATCCTGGGACAATGTCTAGTGACACCACTTCAGTTTGCAACCGTTGTTTTCCATCATGGTGAGAGCATATCATTTTCATAGGACCCCAAAACATACTGAATGTTTTGATTGGCCTTGTCTCTATACACCTGCAGGTCCCCACCGACTCTGACATTAGTTTCTAACAGTGCAGGTATTCTTCTTATTGGTTTTCTGTTGACTAAGATGTCAGCTGGTGACTACCCATGTTTCACTGATGCAGTTATATAATTCAACAGTGCTAAATATGGATCAGGGTCAGACTCCACAGCCTTTCACTAGGTGCTTTATTATTTTGACAGTTTTCTACCAATTCATGGACTGGGGATAATAGGGACACTTACTTTACTGCAAACTGCTTAAACTCATGCCCACTAAACTGTGACCTATTGTCAGACATTACCATGTCAGATATACCATATCTAGCAAAAATAGATTTGATATGCATAATCCTTTGCTTAACTGTAGTGTCTTTCTAGTAAGGCTCTCAGGAAAATGAGAATAATAGTCTAGAACAAGTACATCTCTACCCCAATATAACATGAATTCGGATATAAAGCAGTAAAGCAGTGCTCCGGGGGGGCGGGGCTGCGCGCTGTGGCAGATCAAAGCAAGTTCGATATAACGTGGTTTCACCTATAACGCGGTAAGATTTTTTGGCTCCCGAGGACAGTGTGATCGGGGTAGAGGTGCATATTATTTTTTTCCAGACAGCATAAACAAACCTATGCCTACTTTGCTTTGGGAGCCAGTTCTTCCCATGCCACCAACATAGACTCTTTTGCTTGATTCGAACTGTGTATCTGGCCTAAGCAACAATGTTTAACAGTTTCCTCAACATTGCTTTTCATTTCAGGCCAGTAGAAAACATCTCTGGTCCTTCTCTTATATTTTTCAATCCCTGAATGACCTTCAACGTATTTTTTCTTCTATAGTACCTTAGGAATTACCATGCTGAAACCTTTTAACAGAATCCCATCTACTTCCGAGAGCTTCCCCTTAAATGAATGATAGGGGCTGGGAATATGCCATCCTAGCTCCCCTGTGCTAATAGCCTCAATTACTTTCTACAGTGTCTAGTTCTGAGCAATAGGTCTGGTAATCACAATCCACATTTCATCTGATGTTGGACAGGTTTTTTTCATCTCAGGTAGCGGTGCTGTCACCACCTTCTTTGTGCATGCTGTACACACTCTGTGGTCCTTGCAAAGTGATATAATACAATTCTTGCATCTTTTCCCATGTGCTGGGCATTGACTTGGCTTGTGTTGGTTGCCACAGTGTGCACAGCGCCCTGTGCTATGTTTGCTGGACTCCAACTTTCTAGCATAACTTTCTGCCTTTGGTCTCTTTTCTTGTGGTATTTTGGATTTTCTATTTTGGGTGCATCTGAAGAAGTGTGGGGGGTTACCCACGAAAGCTTATGCCCACCGGAGTCCTCGTTGTTTTTGTGGATACAGACTAACACAACTACCCCTCTGATACTTAGATTTTCTATCAATTCTACAGTGTCAGAGCACTGTCCATTCTCCATAATCTTCTTTCTGGACTGGGTGACTTCCTTTGCTTGTCAAATTCTAACTGCTTTTTCAAGGGTTAACTCTGGGTCTTACGGTATTCTATGTTTTTTGTTCTAAATCCCAATCATGATCTGGTCTCTTTATCGAGGACTCAGCCCCACAAAATTTCAGAATTCAGCCTTAGATCAGTCACGAAATCGTCCATGGTTTCATCTTTTTGTACTTTCTGTTTAAAAACATTTCTTGGAAGTTTCTTTTCTGCATGCAGTGCAGTACACCTCACATTTCTGTAACAGTTTCACAGTTAGCTTCCTCTGCCTGAATCAGCTGAAAAAAAGTTAAACACAAAGTGCTTCAGAACTAGCTATTGTCAGAAACAAGGCTACCTTCTCACTCTCTTCTTTTTTGCTGGCACCCATTGCTTGCAGATCACTGTTTAAACTTTCTCCAATTGTTTTCCACATTTTCAGAAAGCTTCAGCTGTGGTGGGGGCTTTTTACTGCTCCATTCTTCCACTCAGGGTATCATCCTAATTCCTTTTTACTCCCGGTACCATGTAGTGTTCAGTGATCACTCAGTGCTTAAGGTGTTTGAAAGAAATCTCCTTTATTCTGTGTCTGGTTCTGACTGGCTGTGCATAACACAAGCTTCACAATGCCCCCTTCCCCCCCCCCCCCCCGACTCTCCATCTAGGAAGCTCAGATTTTAAAGGAACAGTCTCCACTACCACAGATGCATAGGGACTCCAGGTTTTACATATAGTAAACTAATTGTGTCAAGTCACATCCTAGGTTGCTTCAAAAAACCTAACCTGTCTTTGGTATAACAGCACCAATGTTCGTTTAAAATTGACTTGGAGGCTGAAAACATGTAGGTCTTGTGTTTTCTAGAGGCTATTTAATAGTCAAAATCATAGTACCCTATCACAAGCTAAAATATACAAAGAGAGAACAAAAAATTTGGCCAGCATTTAACGACTTTCAAATGATACACTATTTTGTAACTTTTTGAACTATTTGTAGGATTCAAGATGTATACATTTCATTTTACAATGTAGTGATTTTTCTGGCTGAGTCTGTCTCACTTTAAAGTCTTGATTTTCATTGGGAACATTTCTTATGTAATATTTAAAATCTGAAATAAAATGCTGAGGAGGCATGGATCTTAATTATTTAGTTTCTGACACATACTCTCCCTTTAAAAAATTCAGTGTGACTGCAGATCTAAAGGATGTCTCTATAAATAAGTTATCGTTTTGAAGTTGTAATAAAATTCAGAAAGCATTCCAACAGTTCTCAGCTGATCACATATGTACAGTACTATTAAAATGCAAAAACATGTGACTGAATAATAGTTTGTGGGACAAAATCATTCTAGAATGTTGGGGGTTTCTTTAAAAATTAGGCTCAAAGTGAGTCCCTTAACAAAAACTGCATGACATTTCCCCCCAAGTATTTTGACTCCTAGAAATTAAAGACAGAGTACAACTACACAGTCAGCTTTGCGCTTATCACAGAACAGGTATGTGGTATATAAGTGGAAAACATTCCAAATTAATGAAAGACACCTGAAAAGACCATTCGTTAATTATTCTGTGTATACATAAGATGCTATTCAGTTAATCTCTTTGAATACAAGTCAGGCAAGTGTGCATGGACTTACTGGGCCAAATTTTTGGATGGAATAACTCACTTCAATGGAATCATGCCAGGGTGAATTTTTCTCATTAAGTACAACTTGAGTGTGTAGATTTATTTTCACCTGGGAAAAAACAGCCTACATTCTAATCCCATAGATGACTTCCCCCAGCACATTAGTTTAACTTGCATGCCCTATTATGCACAGAAGTGTTTTTGCTGTCGACAGATTATACTTGAAAAACAAATCACATTTGAGGTTCATAATTATATGGCCTGTTTATATGGAGTACCGACTTCTGGAGAGGAGAATATAAAGAACAGGGTTTAGGAATTTAAATGGCTTGTTCTAGAAGCTACCAAAAATCCTTTCGTGTAATACTCAATAGTAAGGTACAGCAAAGCAATTCATATACTATGAAGTGTCAGGTAAGAACATAAATGCATAGCATATTGCTTCCTCCAAGATACAGTAGTTTCCAGTGTTTACTGAAAGTTGTCAATTTGACAATTTTTATAAAATCAAAACTTGCTTTCAGCTGAATATTAGGAGTAACACTGCAGTGCCTGATCTCTTGTGAAAAAGTGAGGCAGCAAAGGGATTAAAACTGAAATTCCGTTTGGGGTTTGTCACAATCTTCTCCAGCTTGCAGGTGTGGCGTGGCATGGCTTGGCTTGAAATCCGTGTGTCATAGTAATCCCCAGCTGCTTTTTTAAACGATTTATTTCTTTAGGAAGTTAAAATAGGTTTACAAATTGTTGCCATGTAAATATCAGAAACAAAACAATCACTACCACAGTGCGGATTTTGTTTATTTAGAGAAGCGTTATGCAGTAATATTATAATCAAATCACTCTATTTAACAGGATGTTATCATATTAAAGAGTGAGTCTCTCAACACCATCCAGGACATGTTGCTCTGGTAGTTTTATTAAATTGAGTGAAATTGCTAACTCTCTCATATTTATCAAACAATGTGGGTCTATCAGATGTTAATACTACAAAAAATTGGACAGGGGTGCTGGGTTTTTTATAGATGAATGTACTTTGAGTAGTGTATAAATAGCAGCCAAATATCTAAGTATCTGTTTGACTTTTGACTGTTTTGCTAGGTAATTGATCCGTTAATTTTTCTGAGAGCCTCCTGTGTTTTTTTGAGCCATTCCTCCACGTCTGGACATTTTTTCTTTTTCCAATGGCAGGTTGTTATTAGTCTAGCAGCTACTGCAAATGAGCTATTAATTCGTCATGTATTTGACTAACTATTTCCAGGAGGATTACCAAAATATCATTCACTAATAAATTTGTAACATTTGGTTATGAATTGCATCCCAATACTATTGAATGGCTGGGCATGTCCACCATACATGCATAAGCTCTCCTCTTTCACCACAATTTCTCTACCATTTATCCCTTTCAATTTCTCTCTGTATATCTTTTAACCTGACAGGCGTGAGGCACCATTGAAACAACTTCTTAAAGACCTTTTCTTTCATCATGCTACAGACTGAGGCTGCTGATCCTCTTTTCCAGATCAGAGCCCATTCTTCTGGAGTAATTTGTCTATCCAAATCTTTTCCCCACCATCTCATATATAGAGAGCAATTTTCAAACTCCTCCAATATACTGAGAGTCCAGACCAGCACAAAGCAACCCCAAGAGTAGGAGGAACACAAGTTTGTGTGTCCCCGTGACAGCATTAAGTACTCCATTGCTGAAGATGAGGATCTGCCCAGCCCCTCTTCAATTCCTTAATATTTACTGAAGTTAAGGTAGTAACTTTATTTGAAGGGACCTCTGTCATGGCCCTGAGAATGCCGTTCGTTATGAGATTCCTTTCTAGCCCCCAAAAGTACCCTGGTCAAGTGGCAGGCCCATGCCTCCACTCCTCTTTGGGGTTGGATCCACAATTCATCTACATTCTCAATGGGATCCTGGTGACCAATCATGATACCTGGCAGACATGGATACAGTTTGGGAGGGGCAAACCCCAAACCACAAGCCTCGGGCAAGTGTAGAATTTGCCCCCCACACACACACGTGTGTGGCCCCATTGGCCTGACTGGATCTGCCCCAATAAATAAAGAAGTGCAACTATGCCTATGATGGCAAACCCAATGGGCTTGATGCATGAACAAGTGTCCCTTCAAAAGTTTGTGGCCACAAAAGCAGCTTCAAAAAACGTATGATTTATTTACCCAAAGGGTGCACAGCATTAGGGAAATAGATTTAAAACAACTAAGGCCTGGTCCACACTAGGACTTTAATTCGAATTTAGCAGCGTTAATTCGAATTAACCGTGCACCCGTCCACACAAGGAAGCCATTTAATTCGACCTAGAGGGCTCTTTAGTTTGAATTTGGTACTCCACCCCAACGAGGGGAGTAGCGCTAAATTCGACATGGCTATGTCGAATTAGGCTAGGTGTGGATGCAAATCGAACTTACTAGCTCCGGGAGCTATCCCACACTGCACCACTCTGTTGACGCTCTGGACAGCAGTCCGAGCTCGGATGTTCTGATCAGCCATACAGGAAAAGCACCGGGAAAATTTGAATTCCTTTTCCTGTCTGGCCATTTTGAATCTCATTTCCTGTGTGGACGTCGTGGCGAGCTCAGCAGCACTGGCAGCGATGTAGAGCTCTCCAGCAGAGGAGTCCATGCAATCTCAGAGTAGAAAGAGGGCCCCAGCATGGACTGACCGGGAAGTCTTGGATCTGATCGCTGTGTGGGGCGATGAGTCTGTGCTTTCGGAGCTGCGCTCCAAAAAACGGAATGCAAAGACCTACGAGAAGGTCTCCAAAGCCATGGCACTCAGAGGATACAGCCGGGATGCAACGCAGTGCCGCGTGAAAATCAAGGACCTGAGACAAGGCTACCAAAAAATCAAAGCGGCAAACGGACGCTCCGGAGCCCAGCACCAGACATGCCGCTTCTACGAGGCACTGCATGCCATTCTTGGTGGGTCTGCCACCACTGCCCCACCAGTGACCGTGGACTCTGAGGATGGGATAGTGTCGAGGGGCAGTTTCTCGGCGATGTTCGCCGATGGGGAAGATGAGGAAGGGTTTGTGGAGGACGAGGCAGGCGACAGCGGTTACAATACTGCTTTCCCCGACAGCCAGGATCTCTTCATCGCCCTCACAGAGATCCCCTACCAACCCTCCCCAGCCGTTAACCCGGACTCCGAATCAGGGGAAGGATCAGTCGGTAAGTGCTATAAACATGTAAACATTTATTTCTTAACAAAACAGGAATAAAAACTATATAAAAAGAAGGTCAATGCATATAGGGATCGAACAAAAATCCTCTTGGGACAGTTCAACAAAGCTCTCTGAGAGGTACTCGAAAAGACTCCGCAGGAGGTTCCTGGGGAGAGGTGCCTTGTTGGGTGCTCCGTGGAAGCACACTCTTCCGCGCCAGGCCATCAGGAGGTATAATGGGAGCATCGCCTCGACCAGCATGGCAGCATAGGGCCCTGGTCTGTGCAGGGATTCACGCAGCATGCGCTCTCTGTTTCTCCTGGAGACCCGCCTCAGGGTGATCACGCTCGGCGACTGCTGCATCTAATTAGGGGAATTACTTTCATGTTACTATTGTGAATGCTTGACTTTTCCTTTGCATAACAATGACCGTTGTTTAACAGCCACGTGTTGTAGACTGCAGAGGAAAAGCATACAGGGATCTTTCCCGGGGACAGCCGCGAGGGGCTGGAACAGGGTCAGAGTTTATGCTTCCCAGATTGCCTGCAGCAGGAGGGCCCTGCTATCCATTAACTGTTAAGCAGCCTAAAGTTTCCGGCTTACCATGCCTGGCTGCTACACGGATTCTGCTGTCCTGCCCCGCTTGTCCGATCTCCAGTGCAAGCCCCAGGCAATGAAAGCGAATGCCGAAAATTCGAACTTGTCCTGAGAGCACATGAGATTAGGTGCCCTGTATGGTCTTGTTCACAGAAACTGAGTAGACTGTGTTCAGTGTTCGCAAACATGTATCTTTGGAAGGAAATCACTTCCTTTTTCCCATCACACAGCTGCGGCTCTTTCCCGAACTGCCCCGGCATCCCCCTCACAGAGGCTGGCCCAGATTAGGCGGCGAAAGAAAAAGACTCGGGACGAGATGTTCGCTGAACTGATGGCCTGCTCCAGAGCCGAGGCGGCCCAGCAGAGACAGTGGAGGGAGACCCTCTCTCAGCAGCAGCGCTCACACAGCGAACGGGAGGACAGGTGGCGGCAGGAAGACCAGCAGGCGACTCAAACGCTGCTTGGACTAAGGAGGGAGCAAACGGACACGCTCCGGTGCCTTGTGGATGTTCTGCAGGACCGCAGGCAGGAGCAGAGAGCCCCCCTGAACTGTATCTGCAACCGCCCTCCCCCGCCACAAAGTCCTGTCCTCCCCTCACCCAAAATCACAAGAAGGAGGGGCGCTAGGGGCCGTGAAAACTGTCACTCCACCCCAGCAGAGCGCTCATGTACCAAACAGCTCTCATTCCCTAAAGTATGAGAATTGCTTGCCTTCCTGGCTCACCCGATCCCAAATCCCAGTTTCATCCCCCAACTGTATAGTTGAGTATTAAAAATAGTTTGCTGTTCATTACTGTTTCCGTCATGTTTCTTTGCAGAAGACTTTGTGTGAAGGGGGCGGGAGGGGTTTGTTAATTGCATAGGACAGCCACCATTAACAGGGTACAGACATGGGGGCAGGATCAACAGCAGGTCACATAAAGAGTGCAGTCACTAGGCACCCGGGTCACTCTGCGAGGTGTCTGCTGCCCCAGGTCAGTCTGGGAGGTGTATGTTGCCCCAGGGTCCGAGCGCCTGGCATCCACAAATGGCAAGGCAGGCTGCCCTTACCATGCCCTTCCACCCTAGCCATGAACCTCTCCGATGCCCTGAGCCCCAGCCAGAGCCATCATCCCCCCACACCTACTCACCCTTCCCACACACCCCTCACCCCTTCCTGCAAACCCACCCCTTCCTGCACACCCTCCGGTAACCGTCCTCCCCCCAGAGACCGCTGTAGGAGCAGGAGCCTGTCAGTCCTCGAGTGTAGAAGTGGTCTGTACATCACTGCACACCGTACCCACCACAGTCTGCGTCCCTGTTGGAACCCTTGAACGAGAATTCGTTAGTAAAGAAAACTTTGTTAATTAAAAATGTTCCAATAACTTTATTTTTAAACGTCTGTTGGAAGGGGGGAAACCTGGTGAACGGGGTATGTAACCGCTGAAAAAAGTCAATAGTAACTGAAACAGGGGCAGGTTCAGCTTCTCTGTAAAGAGACTGGACAGTCATAGGTTACCCTGCTCTCTGAGAAACCTAGCTTTCAAAGCCTCCCGGATGCACAGCGCTTCCCGCTGGGCTCTTCTAATCGCACGGGTGTCTGGCTGAGCGTAATCAGCAGCCATGCGATTTGCCTCAACCTCCCATCCCGCCATAAAGGTCTCCCCCTTGCTCTCACAGAGATTGTGGAGCACACAGCAAGCTGCAATAACAATGGGGATATTGGTTTCGCTGAGATCCGAGCGAGTGAGTAAGCTCCTCCATCTCCCCTTGAGACGTCCGAAAGCACACTCCACCACCATTCTGCACTTGCTCAGCCGGTAGTTGAAGAGCTCCTTGTCACTGTCCAGGGCGCCTGTATAGGGCTTCATGAGCCAGGGCATTAGCAGGTAGGCTGGGTCCCCGAGGATCACTGTAGGCATCTCCACATCCCCAACACTTACTTTGTGGTCCGGGAAGAAACTACCTTCCTGCAGGCGTCTAAACAGACCAGAGTTCCTGAACACACGCGCGTCATGAACCTTGCCCGGCCACCCAACGTAGATGTTGATAAAACGTCCCCTATGGTCCACCAGTGCTTGCAGCACCATTGAAAAGTAGCCCTTTCGGTTAATATACTGGCTGGCCTGGTGGGCCAGTCCCAGGATAGGGATGTGAGTGCCATCTATAGCCCCACCGCAGTTTGGGAATCCCATCGCGGCGAAGCCATCTATGTCGACCTGGACGTTTCCCAGGGTCACTACCTTTGAGAGCAGTAGCTCAACGATTGCGTGGGCTACTTGCACCACAGCAACCCCCACGGTAGATTTGCCCACACCAAAGTGGTTCGCTACTGACCGGTAGCTGTCTGGCGTTGCAAGTTTCCAGAGGGCTATGGCCACTCGCTTCTGCACACTCAGGGCTGCTCGCATCCGGGTGTCCTGGCGCTTCAGGGCAGGGGCCAGCAAGTCACACAGTTCAAGGAAAGTGCCCTTACGCATCCTGAAGTTTCACAGCCACTGTGATTCATCCCAGACCTGCAGCACTATGCGGTCCCACCAGTCCGTGCTTGTTTCCCGGGCCCAGAATCGCCGTCCCATAGCATGAACGTGACCCATTGCCACCATGATCTCCACGGCGCGGCGTACCGTGCTTTGTGAGAGGTCTGTGCCACTCTCACACTTCACGTCCTCACCGCGCTGCCAGAGCCTCCTCGCCCGATTTCTCAGCAGCTGACTGTGGAAGAGGTGTTCGATAAGGTGCGAGGAGTTGACAACGGCCATAAGTGCAGCGATGATCGCAGCGGGCTCCATGCTCGCAGTGCTGTGGCGTCCGCGCTGTCACTGACCAGAAAAGTGCGCGGACAGATTTCCCGCCGGCGCTTTCAAGGAGAGAGGGCGGGAGTGACGGTTGAATGATGACAGTTACCCAAAACCACCCTCGACACATTTTTCCCCCAGAAGGCATTGGGGGCTCTACCCAGCATTCCAATGGGAAGCAGGGACTGCGGGAACTGTGGGATAGCTGCCCAGAATGCACCGCTTCCAATGTCGACGCTGGCCCCGTTAGTGTGGACTCACAAAGTCGAATTAGTGTCCTTAGTGTGGATACACAAATTCGAATTCATCAGGTCGAATCCACAAATTCGACCTAAGTTAAATCGAACTACTCTTGTAGTGTAGACATAGCCTAAGAGACCTATACGCATACTGTTTTTCTTACACTTGGTGGTTCCGCTCAAGCCCCTTGGTAAATATGGGTCTGTGTCAGCCTGAAGCAGCTGATAAGTCTTCCCTGCTTCTCTGTAAGGCAGATCTTTTAACAGATAAGTTTTGTTTGAGCTCCAGGTTCTCAGCTATGTCTCCAAGAATGGGCTACAAAGTTGCCACTTCACAGCAGTTAACCTGTGCTGGGATGCTCTTTATCTAGGCCATTGTTTACCTTTCCTGCTTGGTTTCTCTAACAACATGGTCTGATCTAACTCCATAGCAAGTAACCCATCAAAAACAAATAATAAAGATGTTTCCCTGTTCTTTTCACTCTTCACTGTGCTAATAGTGATACATAGCTCCCTTTCACTAAAGCCAAGACGGGGTTAATAACAGCATGCTGTAATGAGAACTATAAGGGTATGGTTAACGCTGGTACGTATTGAGTTATGAGGTCCACTATGCATGTCTAACCCTTTTCTAAGCTTTACTATCTGCCTTGGTTCTGTGAGCCCAGATGTCATTGATGTTTTTAAAAACTATCACTACATTCACCAGCAGTGTGTTCCACACAATTATTATACCTTGCATATCAAAGAGGGGACTTTATCCACTTTGAATTTGCCTTTTATTTTCCAGTGCCCTCATGTTCCCACAAATAATCTGCACAGAAGTATATTTTCAGGCATGACCAGAAGAGCACTTATTTGCTAATAGTTGAGGACTGCTAGCTATAAATTGGAATATGCTTTAGATAATCCTCAAAACATCTGAAGCCAGATCCTCAGCTGGTATAAATTGAAGTCAATGAATTTATACCAGCTAAAGATATGGCCTTTGAGTTCTTACCCATACCTAACCATGGAAATTTTTGAAGGGTCACTGTCATGATAACCCAGTCCTGGAGAGTTCTTGCCTTACCATGGAAGACAGCTGTTATCATATGTTTACATTTATTTCCACCACTACCATTATGGTTTCAGCTCATCACTGTATGATTCTTCCTTTTACAGTATTTTAGTTTTATGGGATTAGAGCAACCTGGAAAATAGGGTGAACAGTGTGGAAGCAAAATTTGCAAACAATATAAAATTACGCAAGATAGTTAAGTCCAAAGCAGACTGCGGAGAG
This sequence comes from Mauremys mutica, assembly GCF_020497125.1. Taxonomy (NCBI): domain Eukaryota; kingdom Metazoa; phylum Chordata; order Testudines; family Geoemydidae; genus Mauremys; species Mauremys mutica. Next base: position 41,369,329 of record NC_059078.1, read on the forward strand.
TTACAAAGGGATCTCAATAGACTGGCTGACTGAACAAAATGACAAATGAAATTCAGCGGTGATAAGTGCAAATTAATGAACATAGGAAAACATAATTCCAATTATACATACAAAATGATGTGATCTAAATTAGCTGTTAAAATTCAAGAAGATCTTGGAATCATTGTAGATAGTTTGCTGAAAACATCTGCTCAATATGCAGTGGCAGTCAAAAAAAAGCGAACAATGTTAGGAACCATTAGTAAAAGGACAGGTAATAAAATAGAAAATATAATACCACTATATAAATTCATGGTACGCCCACAACTTGAATATTGCATGTAGCTCTGGTCACCCCATCTCAAAAAAAGATATATCAGAAGTGGTAGAGGTACACAGATGAGCAACAAAAATGATTAGGGGTATGTAATAGCTTCCATAAAAGGAGAGATTAAAAAGACTGGGACTGTTCAGCTTTAAAAAGAGACAACTAAGAGGGGATACAATCAGGGCCGGCTTTAGGAAGTGCGGGGCCCAATTCAAATAGTTTCGACGCGGCCCCAGCAGGGATGACTCACCCGGCGGCGCTCCAGGTCTTCGCTCTGGGTCTTCCATGGCACTGAAGGACCCGCCGCCGAAATGCCGCTGAAGACCCGGAGCGAGTGAAGGACCCGCCACTGAAGTGCCACCGAAGACCTGGAGTACCGCTGGGTGAGTAAAAATTCAAAAGGTGCCTAAATTAGGCACTCTTCCTTAGGGCAGGGCCCTCTTAGGCTTGGCGCCTGATTCAGGGGAATCGGCCTAAAGCCGGCCCTGGATACAGCAGAGGTCTATAAAATCATGAATGGTATGGAAAAAGTGAATAGGGAAGTGTTATTTACCCCCTTCACATAATACAAGAACCAGGATTTAGCTGGTGAAATTAATAGGCAACAGGTTGAAAACCACCAAAAGGAAGTACATTTTCACAGAGCACACAATCAGCCAGTAGAACTCATTATCAGAGCATATTGTGAAGGTTCAAAAAAGAACTAAATAAGTTCATTGAGGATAGATCCATCAATGGATACTAGCCAAGATGGTCAGGGATGAAACCCCCATGCTCTGGGTGTCCCTAATCCTCCAACTGCCAGAAGCTGGGACTGGACGACAGTGGATAGATTGCTCAAAATTGCCTTGTTCAGTTCATTCCCTTTGAAGCATTTGGCACCAGCTGCTGTCTGAGACAGGATACTGAGCTAGATGTACCAGTGGTCTGGCTGACCCAAAATGAATGTGTTTATGTTCTCAGTGTAAAGAATAAATGAGGAATCATCATGACACACTGCACATCGGGGAAAAGGGAAAACTGTCTCCACTGCAATCCTATTTAGCAGGCAACATTACAGAGAGCAGGAACAGAGGGTCTCATTCCCCTGTCTTAGGCCACAGCTGCGAGGATGTGCAGTTTTAACTTCCTCCTCCTGAGTAGGCTTATTCCTGAGGCCATCTTTGGTAAATGTAGCCTCCGAGAATGGCTTTAAATACCTCTATGAAAAACAGCAAGTTAAATTACATTAGGGAAATATCCAAAATTACTGGTTTTAAAACCTAAACCTCACTGCAAAGTAGTATGGTGATCACTAAGTAAATTGCTATAAAAGCAATAAGGCTGTTTTCTTAGCAATACCAAGAGGATCTTTTCCATTGTTCTGCCAAGATTCACAGCAGTCACAGATATGTTTAGTTCTTTCTGGAATTCATCACTGCAGTACAGCTGTTGTCTCAGCCAGAGAAAAGCATCAGCCTCCTGGAGAGTCTTAATTAAATAAAAGGCAATTTTGCAGGGTGGGGGAAGTATCATTAAGGAGTCAGCCTTACTATTTGTATGCCATTTGCATAAACGGTTTTGCTGTTTGATTACGTTTACAAATTACATCTAAAGAAAAAGCAATAGCAAAATTATGGCTTCACTAAGACATTGCTGGAACTTGGACTGAGGTAGTGACACCCTTCTGCTATTTGTCAATGAGCATTTCATGGCTTAAAATGTTGAGCGTGTGAATCAAAAGTTAAATATGTGAGTGGTCTGATTTGTGCAGGAGCTGAGCACCTGCAGCTCCTGATAAAATCAATGGGAGTTGTTGGGTGCTCAGTGGGGGGAGAACACAGTTCTCTCAAGTGCCCAAATACAGCACAAGGTGCCTAATTTCAGGCTTCCAAGCTCAGTTTTGGGCTCATATCTTCAGCACTCACTTGACAGTTTTGATGTAAAAATGGATCTGCATCAAACAAGGTTTTATTCCTTGTCTCTAGACCAGCTGCTCATCTTCCTTAGCAACCACTGCTCTAATCCCCATGATACTTTGCAATTCTTCTCCAGTTTGATACTGTCATTAATCAGCCAGCACCCTACAAACCAGGCCACCAGGGGCAGACTGAGGGGATGAGAGAGGGTGCTTAGAAACCTCTTATTTGACGATATGTCCCTTTACACCTATTAGAATTGCAGGAAGGGGTTATTTGCTTGGTGCTGGGTGGGACAGGTTGCAACTTCTCAGCAAATAGTAGATAGTGGGAGAACAGTGTATCCTCGAGATAGGCTATTTCATTCTCTGAGGCTTTATGGCCACTTAAACTGCCCTAAACTCAGTTGAGCATGAGACCACCACAGAGATCAAACAGCTAGAAAACTAAATCATAACATGACTGCTAGTTTCTGGTCTCTTTTCTCCTGTATGTTTATAAGTCTTTTAAAAGCTTAATGTTTAAGTCTAACAGCATCCTTTTCATCTAACTCAGGGGTAGGCAACCTGCAGCACGCAGGCTGATTTTCAGTGCACTCACGCTGCCGGGGTCCTGGCCACTGGTCCGGGGGGCTCTGCATTTTAATTTAATTTTAAATTAAGCTTCTTAAACATCTTAAAAGCCTTATTTACTTTGCATACAACAATAGTTTAGTTATATATTATAGACTTATAGAAAGACCTTCTAAAAATGTTAACATGTATTACCGGCACACGAAACCTTACATTAGAGTGAATAAATGAAGACTTGGCACACAACTTCAGAAAGGTTGTCGACCCCGATCTAACATTTACTGTAGCTTTCATCTCTTTTCTTCCCCACGATGTTTTTAGTGTGTTTTAGTTCTCTTCTGTCTAACTGAAATTATTCCACTGCCATCTTTTTCTTCTGCTGTTGTAAGGTATTAACTCTCCATCCTTGCTTTGTTTCTCCAGTAAATGTTTTGCTTTTTCCCTGTCACTCTCCTACAGGATCTCAATTCTTATAGGCTTTCCCTTTACCCACTTCTTTTCCTGTTCTTCCCCTTCAGATTTGATGGCAAAATCCACACAGAACTCTGCCTTTAAGACCTATCCTACTGCAGCTACCACTACCACCACCATTTGGTACTCCTTCTCCCCAGACCAGTACTGTAATGCTTCTCTCATTCATTGCTATTGTGGATATGGCTGATGGTGAGAAAGCAGCACTGCCTGGGGTGGGCCGGTAATCTGTTGCTGTTAGGCATAAGTAGCCAAGACCCAGTAATTGGATTACAAGGAATTGCAGGAATGGTGACTCATAAGTAAAGCAGGAGTAGCCAGAGCTAAATATGATCTCAAAAAATACTCCATACTCAAAACACTGGGGATGTCAATGCTGGAGCTTACCACCCAACTGCAGCTATTCTGGTTTATAAACACCACTTGACTGCACAAAATGACAATGTACAGGCACATTCTCTGCAATAACTGGTACATGCCTTGGAGTTAATTTACTAGGTTTGAATGACATTAATTAGAAGTAGTTAAAAACAAATGACATCTCAAAGACTTGACACAATAAGCACTGCTGTCTAGTGCCAGACATTTGTTCTGCCTATTCAAGTACACATAGTACTTATGATGATTTCAGTGTACATTGGCACCTTTCATAAGGCAAATAAAGTCACTAGACAGACATAAGTGACAAATATATGAAGCACTGCATGGAAGTAGAATGCATAATATGTTATTAAATGCTGTTTAAAGCCCAAGGCCTGAGATTTGATAGGTACCAAAATTACTGAATGCTCTTTCTTCCAAGAATGAGGATAAAAAGATGGCCTCCTTATTTAATGTGACATTTCAAAGTAGTAGTAAAAGCCCTTCACTGCAAATCTTCAAAAAAGCAAGTGACTAACAGAATCTATATAAATGCTCTTAGAATTTCCAATTGTTGACTGTGGTTATATGCACAAAATTGTGCTTGCAACAAAGCGGCACTATAGCATCAGTGTTGGTGTAAAGTAAGAGTAGGATATCTGAGGTTTCCACTAAAGACAATACTCAAGTTTACAATAACTTGAATAGGATGCCCTTTGTTTTGATAGTTTGTTAGTGTGTGTGAAATGCAAACAGCCTTCTAAAGCACAAAGAAGAAATTCTTATTAGATGAAGACTGGGTATATGTTGGAATCCCTTCATAACCATTTCTGCTTACTGTGGCTATACTGTAGACCAATGGTTCTCAATCAGGGGTATGCGTACCCCTGTGGGTACACAAAGGTCTTCCGGGGGTATAATCAACTCATCAGATAGTTGCCTAGTTTTACAACAGGCTACATAAAAAGCACTAGCGAATTTAGTACAAACAAATTTCATAGACAATGACTTTATACTGCTCTGTATACTATAAACTGAAATGTAAGTAAAATATTTATATTCCAATTGATTTATTTTATAATTATATGGTAAAAATCAGAAAGTCAGCACTTGTTCAGTAATAGTGTGCTGTGACACTTCTGTATTTTTATGTCTGATTCTGTAAGTTTTTAATTGGGGTGAAACTTGGGGGTACAGTAGTCTGGGAAGGTTGAGAGCCACTGCTATAGACAGTAACCACAATGTCCAGTGTTATATCTCTTCCTGCCTGGCTCCAAGATGTCAGACACACAACAATCAAATGTGCCTGGAAGTAAGCAACAAAGCAGCAAATATAGAATCTTGCTTCATCAGGAGACTGGTCTTGAAGAGATGAAAAATGTGGTGAGGCACAGAGTGAGCATTTCAGACAGCCTCGATTGAACCAACCCATCGGGAGATGCAGCTCCATTAAAAGCGGCAACAACCAATTCACTAAATCCTTCTTTCACCTATTACCTGTTTCAGGCTCCCCCTTACCCTTTCACATCTCTACTCTTCTGTTCCATTTTAAGGTATCCATTACACCTTGCACCAGTTACCACTCCATCCAGTACTGAAGTATTACTTTTAAAAGCCCTTGATGCTATGGATGAAATAATTATTCTCTATGAAATGTGATTTCAGACATATGACAAAATGCTTCCTGAAGTCTAACTTCAACACCGAGGTTAGGTGGAAGTGAAGATCAGGGACTTGTTTCTAGTCAAACTCTCAAGTGAAAATCTATTACTTTACTACAGCCAACATTTTCTAACAACCTGATCAGTGCTAAAGAAAAGAGTTGGCTAGCAAATGACTGCATACATAGCTAAAGAATTAACCTTTCCCAATGAAGGCTTCTTTGTTGCACAGTGTCTTGAATAAATTATTTCCCATGAGAACACTACAGGAGCAGGTCTGCCAACCACCATAAAGGTTTTATAAGTGGGCGTGAATCTACTAACCACTCTCCATTGTATTAGGTGTGGAAGGTCACTGGATTCCCCATTAGAAAAAGGGATGGAGTTTGAGTCTCTTGGAGGAGCTTCTCCATGGATCTGCTTAAGCAGTTGAACTTTGAGGGTCTGTCTTCACTGTGTTAAAAGACCCACAGCTGGGCTGGGTTAGCTGCCTCGGGTTCATGGGGTTCATGCTGTGGGGCTATACAATTGCAGTGAGACCCTGTCAGGAGGGAGGTTCTCAGAGCCCGCCAAGCCCAAACATCAACACTGTAATTTTATAGTCCCGCTCTGAGACTCGGGGCTGCAGATTTTTTAATCACACTGCAGATGTACCAATGGATGCTTATCTAAGATAATAAACACAGAATCTTTGAGATTATTCCATCACTGGCTCTACAAGTGCATGTATTTTAGCAATACAGACAATAGGGTTTGGGTGCTTTATATAATTGGTATTTTAGCATCACTGCAAAAAGCTCAACCACCTGATGCAATGTTACAATGCAATATGAGACAGAGAACATAGTCTGGCCTTTTGCATTTTGACCTCAGGTCTCAGAGCAAGAAGGTTTTTGTTGAATGTCTGAAAACTGAAGCAGTTTTGCAACTCTAAGTAAAATATTCATATAGAAATTATGTAAAATGTGCTTAATGCAACTTTTTGTGTGGCGTCTTTTTCCAACTGACTGGAAGAAAAGGGGATGTTGCCCCTTTAAGGGTTACTCTTGCAACTGGTAACAGAGGTGGAGGAAGGGGGAAGTTTACCTTTATGGAGTGGGGAGGAGCAAGAAATGATTGGAGCTGGCTGGGGGTGAGGGCTGGCACTGCCCTTCCACTTGACAAAGCAGGGAGGAGGGATGGGAGGCCCTCTTTCACCTGATGCTCGTTATGGAATGGTTATGGAATGGTTATGGTTATCAAATAAAATGGATTGGAAAAGGTTGTAAAGAAAAGGATCCCTTAAGGGAGCCAAGGAATGAGGTTTTGTGGCTCCCCTGTCTGGGAAAATGGGGAGTCAATCACTCTCCGTTTCTAGACACCCCAACACTCTTACAAGGGAAAGGGGTGAAATCCCAGCAACAAGATGGCTGGGACCAGGTTGTGGATGATGAGGAAAGATTTAAGGAAACTTGCACGGTACAAGCCAGGTACTCTCAGACAGTTTAAGTAAATAAAGTTGTGGCCTAACTAAACCACATTGATTGCCTCCTGTCTTTCTTCCAAGATGGCCAGACCATTCACCAGAACATGCAAAAAGAACCTGCAGCCCTCCTGTTTATTTGGGCCCCAGTTCAGCATAGCACTTCAAAATGTGAATAATCCTATCTCTGTTCAGCAAGGTATCTCAGCATATTCTTGGCTTTAAACATATGCTATGCATGTGTTTTAAGATAAGCAGATACCCAAGTACTTTCTCAGAACACAAAATACATGCTTTAGCATACATTGAATAAGGATGGGATTACTCCCCTGCTTAATTTTATGCACACACTTAAGTGCTTTGCCAAATGGGCCTTGGAAAAATGATAAATATTAACACTAGTAACATTATCGACATAAAAGTATCCCACATACTATTCCTGTGCAGTAAATGGCATATCTCCTTGAGTACAAATACACTTGAAAGTACTTGCATTTACTGTAGTAACTTGTAACAGGAAATGAGTATTAAGTACACAATCTTCTCAAAAAGATGCTTTTCTGTGAAGGAGTACAAATTCAAAACCTTCCTATTGCCAATTTTATCTTATGGAATTGCATCAGCTCACTCACAATGTCTCAGAAACAGAGACATTTCTATCCAACCTACCATTTCACCCTAAAGCTGTAATCTTTTCATAATCTTTAATAAAGCATATAAACAGACAATAGCACTTCCACATTTTACAGTATAAACATACATAAGTGGTATCCTGTGATAGTATGAGACTGCTAGACTACCCAATAAATAACCTTTTAATTCAAATGGCACTTTCCCAAGATACTTATAGCAACTGTTATCCTACAACCCCCTCAAAAATGGTTCTGCTGTGAAAAAGGAGAATGCTGCTGCTTCTGTAGTTTACATAACATAGTGCCAAGAGAGTGCTCTGTGCTCATCTTTTGTTGATGAACCATTTGCTGTTAAAGGACCTTATTTTTTAAATTTGCTATAAGAACAAAGAACGGCCGTACTGGGTCAGAGCAAAGGTCCATCTAGCCCAGTATCTGTCTACCGACAGTGGCCAATGCCAGGTGCCCCAGAGGGAGTGAACCTAACAGGCAATGATCAAGTGATCTCTCTCTTGCCATCCATCTCCATCCTCTGACGAACAGAGGCTAGGGACACCATTCTTACCCATCCTAACTAATAGCCATTTATGGACTTAGCCACCATGAATTTATACAGTCCCCTTTTAAACATTGTTATAGTCCTAGCCTTCACAACCTCCTCAGGTAAGGAGTTCCACAAGTTGACTGTGCGCTGCGTGAAGAAGAACTTCCTTTTATTTGTTTTAAATCTGCTGCGTATTAATTTCATTTGGTGACCCCTAGTTCTTGTATTATGGGAATAAGTAAATAACTTTTCCTTATCCACTTTCTCAACATCACTCATGATTTTATATACCTCTATTATATCCCCCCTTAGTCTTCTCTTTTCCAAGCTGAAGAGTCCTAGCCTCTTTAATCATTTCCTCGTATAGGACCCTCTCTAACCCCCTAATCATTTTAGTTGCCCTTTTCTGAACCTTTTCTAGTGCTAGAATATCTTTTTTGAGGTGAGGAGACCACATCTGTACACAGTATTCGAGATGTGGGCGTACCATGGATTTATATAAGGGCAATAATATATTCTCAGTCTTATTCTCTATCCCCTTTTTAATGATTCCTAACATCCTGTTTGCTTTTTTGACCGCCTCTGCACACTGCGTGGACATCTTCAGAGAACAATCCACAATGACTCCAAGATCTTTTTCCTGACTCGTTGTAGCTAAATTAGCCCCCGTCATGTTGTATGTATAGTTGGGGTTATTTTTTCCAATGTGCATTACTTTACATTTATCCACATTAAATTTCATTTGCCATTTTGTTGCCCAATCACTTCGTTTTGTGAGATCTTTTTGAAGTTTTTCACAATCTGCTTTGGTCTTAACTATCTTGAGTAGTTTAGTATCATCTGCAAACTTTGCCACCTCACTGTTTACTCCTTTCTCCAGATCATTTATGAATAAATTGAATAGGATTGGTCCGAGGACTGACCCTTGGGGAACACCACTAGTTACGCCTCTCCATTATGAGAATTTACCATTAATTCCTACCCTTTGTTCCCTGTCCTTTAACCAGTTCTCAATCCATGAAAGGACCTTCCCTTTTATCCCATGGCAGCTTAATTTACGTAAGAGCCTTTGGTGAAGGACCTTGTCAAAGGCTTTCTGGAAATCTAAGTACACTATGTCCACCGGATCCCCCTTGTCCACATGTTTGTTGACCCCTTCAAAGAACTCTAATAGATTAGTAAGACATGATTTCCCTTTACAGAAACCATGTTGACTATTGCTCAACAGTTTATGTTTTTCTATGTCTGACAATTTTATTCTTAACTATTGTTTCGACTAATTTGCCCGGTACCGACGTTAGACTTACCGGTCTGTAATTGCCGGGATCACCTCTAGAGCCCTTTTTAAATATTGGCGTTACATTAGCTAACTTCCAGTCATTGGGTACTGAAGCCGATTTAAAGGACAGGTTACAAAGCTTAGTTAATAGTTCCGCAACTTCACATTTGAGTTCTTTCAGAACTCTTGGGTGAATGCCATCTGGTCCCGGTGACTTGTTAATGTTGAGTTTATCAATTAATTCCAAAACCTCCTCTAGTGACACTTCAATCTGTGACAGTTCCTCAGATTTGTCACCTACAAAAGCCAGCTCAGGTTTGGGAATCTCCCTAACATCCTCAGCTGTGAAGACTGAAGCAAAGAATCCATTTAGTTTCTCCGCAATGACTTTATCATCTTTAAGCGCTCCTTTTGTATTTTGATCGTCAAGGGGCCCCACTGGTTGTTTAGCAGGCTTCCTGCTTCTGATGTACTTAAAAAACATTTTGTTATTACCTTTGGAGTTTTTGGCTAGCTGTTCTTCAAACTCCTCTCTGGCTTTTCTTATTACACTCTTGCACTTAAGTTGGCAGTGTTTGTGCTCCTTTCTATTTGCCTCACTAGGATTTGACTTCCACTTTTTAAAGGAAGTCTTTTTATCTCTCACTGCTTCTTTTACATGGTTGTTAAGCCACGGTGGCTCTTTTTTAGTTCTTTTACTGTTTTTCTTAATTTGGTGTATACATTGAAGTTGGGCCTCTATTATGGTGTCTTTAAAAAGGGCCCATGCAACTTGCAGGGATTTCACTTTAGTCTCTGTACATTTTAACTTTTGTCTAACTAACCCCCTCATTTTTGTATAGTTCCCCCTTTTGAAATTAAATGCCACAGTGTTGGGCAGTTGAGGTGTTCTTCCCACCACAGGGATGTTGAATGCTATTGTATTATGGTCACTATTTCCAAGCAGTCCTGCTATAGTTACCTCTTGGACCAGTTCCTGCGCTCCACTCAGGATTAAATCAAGAGTTGCCTCTCCCTTGTGGGTTCCCGTACCAGCTGCTCCATGAAGCAGTCATTTAAAGTATCAAGAAATTTTATCTCTGCATTTCGTCCTGAAGTGAAATGTTCCCAGTCAATATGGGGATAATTGAAATCCCCCACTATTATTGGGTTCTTAATTTTGATAGCCTCTCTAATTTCCCTTAGCATTTCATCATCACTATTACTGTCCTGGTCAGGTGGTCGATGATAGATCCCTAATGTTATATTTTTACTAGAGCATGAAATTTCTATCCATAGAGATTCTATGGAACATGTGGATTCGCTTAAGATTTTTACTTCATTTGAATCTACACTTTCTTTCACATATAGTGCCACTCCTCCCGCTGCACGACCTGTTCTGTCCTTCCGATATATTTTGTACCCCAGAATGATTGTGTCCCATTGATTGCTCTCAGTCCACCAGGTTTCTGTGATGCCTATTATATCAATATCCTCCTTTATCACAAGGCACTCTAGCTCACCCATCTTATTATTTAAACTTCTGGCATTTGTGTACAAGCACTTTAAGAACTTGTCCCTGTTTATTAGCCTGCCTTTTTCTGATGTGCCAGATTCTTTTTTATATGACTGTTTATCATCTGATCCGGCCCTTACATTATACTCTTCAGTCCTCTGCTCCTGACTATATCCTGGAGATTCTCTATCATCAGACTCTCCCCTAAGAAAAGTCTGTGTCCGATCCATACGCTCCTCGGCAGCAGTCGGCTTTCCCCCATCTCCTAGTTTAAAAACTGCTCTACAACCTTTTTAATGTTTAGTGCCAGCAGTCTTGTTCCACTTTGGTTTAGGTGGATCCCATCTCTCCTGTATAGGCTCCTCCCATCCCAGAAGTTTCCCCAGTTCCTAATGAACGTGAACCCCTCTTCTCTACACCATCGTCTCATCCACGCATTGAGACTCTGAAGCTCTGCCTGCCTACCTGGCCCTGCGCGTGGAACTGGGAGCATTTCTGAGAATGCCACCATAGAGGTCCTGGATTTCAGTCTCTTCCCTAGCAGCCTAAATTTGGCTTCCAGGACATCTCTCCTACCCTTCCCTATGTCATTGGTACCTACATGTACCACGACCACCGGCTCCTCCCCAGCACTACACATAAGTCTGTCTAGATGCCTCGAGAGATCCGCAACCTTCGCACCAGGCAGGCAAGTCACCATACAGTTCTCCCGGTCATCACAGACCCAGCTATCTACGTTTCTAACAATCGAATCTCCCATTACTAACACCTGCCTTTTCCTAGAAACTGGAGTTCCCTCCCCCGAAGAGGCAACCTCAGTGCAAGAGGCAACCCCAGCACCATCTGGAAGGAGGGTCCCAACTACGGGAAGGTTTCCCTCTGCTCCCATTGACTGCTCTGCTTCCCTGGGCCGTTCTTCCTCCTCAACAGCATAGGGGCTGTCTGAGCGGAGGTGGGACAATTCTACAGTGTCCTGGAAAGCCTCATCAACATACCTCTCTGCCTCTCTTAGCTCCTCCAGCTCCGCCACCCTGGCCTCCAAAGTCCGTACATGGTCTCTGAGGGCCAGGAGCTCCTTGCACCGACTGCACACATATGCCACCCGCCCACAGGGCAGGTAATCATACATGCCACACTCCGCGCAATAAACTGGATAGCCCCCACTCTGCTATCACAAACATCATCTCCCTTTCAGAGCATAAGAGTTATGGAAAGGGAAAAGAATGTTAAGTTTGCCCAGTTAAAACAAAAAATGTCCACAGAAGTTAGAGATAAAGTCCAACAGCTACACAAGCTAGGTCTCACTGCCCAGCTGTTATAGATTCAGCAATATAAAAGCTGGCATTTTCACATATATTTTTTAAGACAACATAGGTATTATTTATGTGGGCCTAAGGCCAAAGTAATATTGCTGTACAAACCCTTAATTTAGGAACGTTATTGAGTATTGACATTTTAAGGGGCAGAGTCTACTCAGAATTAAACCAAAGTAAATCTTGCATTATTGAATTAATGCTAAGAGAATTACTCCAAGATTGTACAAAGGTATCTGAGAAGATTATCTTAGTTCATGAAATTTTAAGATTGCAGTGTATTCTTCAACACTGTCTGTTGTGGCTTCTGAAATAGTCCCCGGCTCATTAGAACAGAGGGTCTAGTCAGACTTTGGAAACAAATCTGTAGAATTGCTTACACATTCACACACCATGATTATATGCAGAAATAGTCAGACGCATTTAACTGGCCCCTCTGTACTCGTACAAACTCTTTGCTGAATTCTTTCTGATTGACTCCATTGAAGTCAATGATACCAAGACAACAGAGAATGAGGCACCCAACCATTGTAATACATGTGCACGCACCAGGTAGGTCCTGTGAATGCTCAAAATATACTTGCATTATTTGCAGGCTTGGCAGACTTCACTTATTATTTTTGTTATAATTTCAATAGAGGATATCATTGTTTATTTTTAAGAATATTTTTTCTCTATTTATATTTAAATTTTTACAGTTGTGGAAAATTATTGGGGGTGGCGAGACAATGAAGGGAACATTAATTATTAATAACAGCAGACATGTAGATTCAAAAAATTAAAGCTTTATAATCAATAAAACACAAATTGTCATCATCACGTCAAAATATGCAAAGTAAATATCCTTAAATTAAACTGTAATGAGTTCTGAAGCAGCATTTTTCTTATGTTCCCTATCTATAAATTTCAGTCATCATCAATAGAAATATTTTTCATCGATTGGTGTGTGTATGGTGAAATCAATGTTTACCAACAAAAATCTAAGCCTTCCAAACCTAATTATTAGATGTCTTTTGCTTTCAATGTTGAAAGTTCAAAAAGGCATTTTGGAATGTCCAATAACCATACTTCAAATTTCACAAAAACAGAACAATTCAAGAAGGGACCTTTAAAAAGTTCATCTTTTAAATTATTGTCTTCTGATCAAAATGGTCTTCAGAATAGGGTTAATGTTTCTATTGTAACAAAACAAAACCACAAGTGATAGCACATCACTGTCTCAACATTTTTAAAATAGTTTCAAGACACTGAAAAATTCAACTCTAAACTAGAAATTCTCAGAATTAGTGAGCAATGCAAAACTGGGGCGAATGGGAACTCTACTGCTCCCTACAAATTCAACTGGAGAAGTCAGTTCTGGCAATCCCTATAATAAGGCATAACCGCACAATTTAAAACAATCTAATATAATCAGTAGAACTTCTACGCAAGATTGTCATATCATATAATGTTCTATGGTTTGGTTTTAATTGCAATTATCTAATATGAAAATTTCAAGTATTACAGGACATCACATTAAATTCTTTAAATCAACTGCTGCATAAGCCAAATTAGATAGAAAATAAAAATATTCAAGTGAGAACAGAGCCGCCCAGAGGATTCAGGGGGCATGAGGTCTTCGGCAGTGGGGGGTCCCCTGCTGCCAAATTGCCGCCGAAGACCTGGCACTTCGGCAGCGGGTCCTGGGATGGAAGGATCCCCCACCGTGGGTCTTCGGGGCACTTCAGCAGCGGGTCCCGGAGCAGAAGGACCCCCCGCCGCTAAATTGCCGCCGAAGACCCGGAGCAGAAGCAGCTCCGGGAGCCTGGGCCCCGCGAGAGTTTTCCAGGGCCCCTGGAGCAAGTGAAGGACCCTGCTCCAGGGGCCCCGAAAAGCTCTTGTGGGGGCCTCTGCGAGGCCCGGGGCCTGTGGCAAATTGCCCCACTTGCCCCCCCCAGGCGGCCCTGAGTGAGAAAGGAGACAAGTGGAGGAAAAAGTGTGAGGGTAGACAAAAAAGGAGGAATGGTTCATTGTTTAGAGCAGAAGCCTAGGACTTGGGAGACCCAGTTCAGTTTCCTGCTCCATGACAGACTTCCTGTGTGAGCTTGGTCATGTCACTTAGCCTCTTTGTACCTATGTTCCCCATCTATAAAGGGGGGAAATAGCCCTTTCCTAATTCACATGGTTATTGGGAGGATAAATACATGACAGATTGTGAGGTGCTCTGCTCACATAGTATTGCAATGGGGGCCATATGACTACATTAAAGAAGAGATCAGTCCTGGAGTAAACAAAATTCAAACTTTCCTAATGATCATGGAGTTCTGAAGATGCCATGCAGAAAGCATGTGGAAACAGGGCCTTCTGGTCCCATACTATGTGTATATGCAATTATAAATACTAGGGGCACAATTTGCCCATAACTGCTTAGCCACAGCAGCTGACCTAAGCATTCTCTCCAGCCCTATGCTGATATGCCTGCTCCTCAAAGCAGAGCTCAAATCCTAGGGAACCTTGTTCATCAATTTGCTCCATTTGTGACTTGAGCAGTGGTCCCAGAGAATAGAGCAGGGGCCTGAATAGGGCTTCCAATTTTGCTTGGACATATTCCTGGAGATTTCATCACAAGACAATCTTTAATTAAAGATTAATCTTCAATTCCTGGAGACTCCAGGACAACCCTGGAGGGCTGGCAACTGTAGGCCTGAATGGAAAATGGTCATAGTAATGGAGTTCTGCAGGTGGGAAGCAACATTAGGCATTTTAACCTGGAAGAATAAGATCAGGTTTGCCAATTTTGTTGCTAGCTCTGTCTCTAGATCACTGTGTGGTCTTAAAGCCCCTTTACCTTTGTCTGTTTCCCTTTTCATAAAATGGGACTATTACTTCTACCCACCTCTCAGAGGTATTACATGAAGTCACGTTTGTACACTGCTTCTAACAGATGAAAAGCATTATAGCTGTTCCCAGTTTCCTATTATAACACAAGAAAAGCTATTGGACACTTTTTAAGTAATGATAAACAATTTACTTAACACGTTGCAGAGAACTGTACAGATAAGTGTTGCTAAATTGGCTCCCTGGCTCCAAGTGCAGTAGAAACCTGCTTCTGCTGATAAGGGTTACTGCATGATGACTCCCCTCGTATAAAACACTATGGGTAACTTTGGCTCATACAATCATTACAAAGAGCTATAAAATGCTAATTGTTATAGGGGAACAGGGGCAGTAGAACCAGGGGAGAGAGGGAATGCGACTGCTGCAGTCCCCGGCCTCAGGCCAGGGAGCAGGATCCAGGTGTGCTGGAACAGGCCCAGGAGCAAGTAGGAATCCCTGGGACCCTCCTTATCAACCTGGAGCTGGCTACCGCTTCCACACCACCCCCTTCCTTCGCCTAGCTCGGTACATCCCCTCACTCCCACTCCTATTGTTTCCCCACACACACACACACACCCCTCCATTCGCAAGGAGCTTCTGGCCCCAGTTAGGGGAGAGTAGGCAACAGACTACGAAATATGAATAATTTTGCATGCAAATGTTCATTCAGAAGTCTATGTACTTTCAATCTTGGGTACAAAAGTGGAACACTGGAAGGCTTGAGGGTAAATATCTTTTAATTAGTAATTAATTAGTAATGGCTTAAAATATTAAAATACAGTTGCCTTTGACAAGTCTACATTTACCAAGTTTTCATCAGACCATAGCAGATGATGCATGTCACAGTCTTTGGGAAGATTACCCCCCCAAGTGTCCCCCTTGCACCCCTTTTGAGTTATATGCCCTCACCTCCACTTTTCATTGGGATGAGACTCATAATATGACCACACTCTGACTGGGTCTCCAGGTTATACCTCCTGGTAACCAACTATGAAACCTAACAGTACCTGCAAGAGTTTTCCTTCATGAACCTGTGAACAGTAAGCGTTTGCAGAGGCACAAAAGCACCTTCTTCAAAGCAAAGTAGGATTTATTTGCCAAAAGCACTCAGAAATGAATTTAAAAAAACAGATCAATACGCATGCTGCTACACTCGGCATTTCTCCTTACTAGACAAAACTTAGCCTTGATGCACCCCCTTTTCTCTTGGGGAGCAAATTATAACCTGCTTGCTGCAGACCCTCACTCAAAGTCAGTCTGTCAACCTGCAACAGCTGACTTTTCTTCTTTCTGCAGGGGAAAATCTATTAACTGATCTGTGCATTTTGATCTGCAGGCTTTCACCCCAGCAAAACAGCTACATAACCAGGCTTGGGGCTAAGGAGTTGCCTCTTCACAGCCTCAAGAGTGGCTGTTGTGTTTGAGTGTGTGTTAGGATCAGAGGTGAAAGTAAGCCAGTACGGGCTGGTACGGAGGACTGGTAAGAAAAAGAGACTGCGTGAGGGAGGGAGAAGCCTGCCCCCTGCATAAGAGTAGTTTAAACTCAGCTGTTCCCTGAGCGGTTCAACCCCCCCGGGGTTAGGAGTGGTTTCTGGCATCCTTGTTAATTTCACTCACAGTAGCTGGGGGGATGTATTTGACCATGGCAGGGGCAGTCCTTGTCTGCCCCCGGAGATGAGGGGATCTCTCTCCAATACTAATATACACAACAAATACAAGCATTTGGCTGCACAGCTTAAATCCAGAGCTAATAAAAGCAGGTGGAAGGGGAAAACTCACTGTCACATTGGTTTCTGTCTCCTCCCTCCCCCTCCTTCAGCCAGGCTGCAGACAAGGCTCTGCATTCCTCCTCACCTCCACCACCACCCTCAGCAGGGGTTCTCCTCTATGCTCTAGCTTGCAGTAGGGAGACTGGCTGAGATGCCTGCTGCTGCTGCCTGCATAAGAACAGTTTAAACTCAGCTGTTCCCTGCGCAGTTCAGCCCCCAGGTTAGGAGCCGTTTCTGGCATCCTTGTTAATTTCATTTCCAGTTGTTGTTGTGGGGGAGGGTGTGTATGACCATGGCAGGGGCAGTTCTTTTCTGCCCCCGGGATGAGGTGATCTCCTATGCACAAAAAACGCAATCAAAATCAGGAACCATTTCCAAGTTCAAATCTATCCCATTCCCTCCCCAGCAGAGGGTCATGGTTGTGATGTCCACACTGCTTGCAGATCCTCTTTGAAATGTTACTGAACTGAGCAGGGAACAGCTGAGTTTAAACTCTTCTTGTGCAGGAGGCAGGCTTCTCCCTCCCTTAGCCAGTCTCCCTGCTCCCTGCTGCAAGCTAGAGGGAAGCCCCTGCAGCTGCTGAGTGCCAGGAAGGGAGAAAGCACAGAGCCTAGTGTCGGCAGCCTGGCTGGAGGAGGAGGGAAGACACGGAGAAATATGTGACAATGAGTTTTCACTTTTTCAGGCTTATTCCAATAGTAAAGTTTTATTACAGACAGTACTGGTAGTAGTAATAGTAGCTTTATTTTCTCTATCTATGTCATGCAATGGGAGGGATCTATGAAGTACATAGGAGAGGTGGGTTGCTTGCGATTGGACCATATGGGTAAGAAATGTAAATTACTTTCGCCCCTGCCCAAACCTCAGGGCTCCCAGCCGCCTCTGCAGCTGGTAGCTCCGGGGGTGATTTAAAGGGCCCGGCTCCTAGCTTCAGCCGAATCCCCAAGCCCTTTAAATCCTGATTTAAAAGCCCCAGGATTTAAAGGCCCCACCTCTTCTGATAGAGGCCACGCCTCTTCTGGTTGAGGCCCCTCCCCCTCCACAGGACTCTGGAGTACCGGCAAGTCCTTTAAGTTACTTTCACCCCTGGTTAGGATGCTCTGGATATAGGCCATTGTGTTACTTTTTTTGCTTGGTTTCCCTAACAGTTGTTTGATCCAACTCCACAGCGAGTAACCCACCACAAACATATACAGAGAAACTTGCCCCACCTTCACAAAAGATGTATATTTTCCAGTTCTGCATACTACATATTGGGGGACGCTGTTGAGCCAGTATCTCCAATGCCAGAATGCTAAACAAACTTTTCAATGGCAATCTACTACAAAGATGGACAACTTGAGACTATTTAAGTGATGGATAGTTATTTCATTTTTAATATGTTAAGTCAAAAGATCTAAATCAAGTAAAACTAAGCTCAAAATCTGCTTCTGCTAAGTTTGAGGCTGACAGAACAACCTGGCAATTAACATTAAATGTACCTGAGACAAACAGTGTGTTAAAATACTAAATGTGGATAGAAATTCTAAGCACACCTATAGAGCTATAAAAATGTGTTGTATTAGGGTGTGACAAAACATTTTCCATAACTGATTGGTACAGTAAAGGATCAGCATTCTTTCTATGTCAAATAATTTCCAATCAATTAAGAGCTACTGCACTCTATTTCATATTGATCATTAACATAAGTAGAACAGGTGCTAAGGGCTGTCCAAAAGCAAGTGTGATTGAATGTATTTCCCTCTTTAGTGAATTTTCATGACACTTGAAATAGTGAGATTTCCATTCTGGAAATTAAAACAGAAGACAGAACACGAAGTTTGAAACAAAGTCAGATGAAACAGAACAGACTGATGGGTTTGGTCACAGAGACGCCCTTGAGACTGTCACCTGATGTGCTGAAAATACCTCTGAGCCCGTATTCTCTGCCAGTTTGGGCCTCCAGAAACCTGCCTTGTCGAGCCAGACATGCCAGTCTGCTCCAACAGAGACCCAGGGTCTGAACCATGTCCCCCAAAGCTGCAGACTTAACTGAAAACAGCTTAAGAAGTGCTCCAGTCTCCAGCACCCAGATACCCAGTTCCCAATGGGGTCTAAAACCCAAATAAATCCATTTTACTCTGTATGAAGCTTATTCAGGGTAAATTCAAATTGTCCGCCCTCTATAACACTGATCAAGAGCTATGCACAGCTGTTTGCTCCCTAGGTATTAATTACTCACTCTGGGTTAATTAATAAGGAAAAGGTGATTTTATTTAATGGTTCTAAGTAATGACAGAACAAAGTAAGTTACCAAGAAAAATAAAGCAAAACACGCAAGTCTAAGCCTAATACATTATGAAACTGATTACAGATGAAATATCACCCTCAGAGATGTCCCAATAAACGTCTTTAACAGCTTTAAACTCCTTCCTAGCCTGAGCCCAATCCTTTTAAAACAACATTGTAGTTTATGGCCTGGGCCAAGCAATCACTCACACCCCCGTAGTTACTGTCTTTTGTTCCAGTTTCTTTCAGGCATCAATTTGAGGTGATGAGGCTATCTCTTGAGCCAGCTGAAAACAAAATGGAGGGGTTTCCAGGGTCTTTTATATTCTCTCTCTTGTGGGTGGAAACCTCTTTGTTCTCCTGTGCAAAATCACAGCAACAAGATACAGTTTGTAGACACCTGGGCAAGTCACATGTCCATGAATAATTCAGCTTTTTGCAAGCTGACACCATTGTTTACATGTTAGTTTGAACATTCCCGGGAAACCTCAGATGTGGATTGGTGTCTCCCAAAATCCATTGTCAGTTAAGTGTTTCTTACAGAGGGTATGGCTACACTTGCAGCTGTAGAGTGTTTTAAGTTAAACCAGCCTTCGTAGAGCACACTAGGGAAAGTGCTCCAGTCTGTTCACACTGAGAGCTGAAAGCGCACTGGCATGGCCACATTTGTAGCACTTGCAGCTGCATTGGGAGCAGTGCATTATGGGCAGCTATCCCAGCATTCAAGAGGCTGCAATGTGCTTTTCAAAAGGGGGATGGGATGAAGTGTGACAGGGAGTATGGGGGGAGATAGAGTGGGGTTTTGGGGTGCTGAGAGTGTGTCAGCACTCTATCTTATAAGTTCAGACCCCCCCTCCCTCCCTCCCCTCTCTCTCTCTCACTCAAAGCAAACAGTAGCTGTTTTTTTTCCTCGAGCACCGCACTCCAAACGGAGCCCCCCGCCTCTATCTACTCACTCAAAGGCAAACAGTAGCTGTTTGTTTTTTTTTCTCAGACCAGATAAGCAGCCTGTCTCGGAACTGGAGCTTTGAAAGGGCACTTCCGCCTCCAGAGTTCACAACAAAGACAAGAGAGACCACCTCACTTAAGAGGATTATGGGATGCTTCCGGAGGTCAATCAGTGAGTAATAACGTTACTCCTCGTTTACAATGGAGCTGCAGCGATTCACCCAATATGCAACAGCTGTTAATCCTCTAGGGAAGGTGGAGTACCAAGACCGCTCTAGCCAGGGAGTTAGAGCACTCTCCGTGCCTTGCCAGTGTGTACGGGGAGTAAGGTAGAGTGCTCTGGGAGGCTTTATTGCGCTATAAAGTGCAAGTGTAGCCAAGCCCATTGATTCACTTACTGAGAATAGTCTTTTTTCAAGAAACTGACCAAATGCTTCACTGAGGCTACTTATAATCAAACACATTGAGATACTAATACATAGCCAATATTCATAACTTCAAATACAAAAATGATACACACATACAGACAGCATAATCATAACCAGCAAACTACAATCTTTCCATAGACACCCCACTTGACCTCCTTTGTACAAGACCTGGTACAACCATAGGACCCTGGTTGCAACAATGATCTATATGGTCACAGTTCATGTCAATAACATCACACAGACATTCTTAGAAATAATTTCAATATGTTTATGTGATATAACACTGCTTTTCAAAAGACTATATTTTGGTATTCTAGTTTATGCGCACCTACAAAACTTCAGACAACACTACATCTCTTAAGGTAGGTGATTTAATAAGAAGATGAGTGCCAGTATAGATCAGAAGTATGTGCAATCACAGGCAAACCCTTTAGCTATTTCAGTACTCAGGTATAGCGGTACCTCTAAACTGGACTTCGAGACTTCCCTCATTCTAAGGCAGTGACCATCTTCGCTATGATGAGCTAGAGTTGGAACAAAGCATGATTGCCTTTACCTTTTGTCATTTCCAGGCAGACATATCTGTATTAAACAGCAATTTTAATCTTTTCCAAAATCTGGGAAACTGGTGTTAGAATACGTATACAAATGTTTTCCCAGAGATCTTGAAAATAACCACTATCTTTTATAGACAGCAACTCCTTTCAGTCAAAGAAATCTGCTCAATTGCCAAGGCCTGTCCTAATTATGTGGCAGCTAGGGGTATGATGAGATTAACTCTGTCACTGAAACTACTGAACACATTCAACTAGTACATACAGTACAGGGTGATCTGCTTTGGAATATCTACATTCTATATATCAGGGGGTTCATGTGCTGATCTCTATACGGTGTAGTAGCAAAACTACAGAAGACTGTATAAAAATTTCATCTGAGTAATCAAACTTTCTTTCCATTAATTATTAATTTATTACATCAAGCTAGGTTATGCCTTTCGGCATAGTTCCTTCCCTGTTCCCTTCTTTCCCCAGGATGGAAAGAAGCTAGTGTAGACCTTGAAAGGGTTTTGCTTACTTCTTTCACTTGCTTAGCTACTCTGGCCAATGAGCTGTGGGAGGCACAATCAAGGCACAATCAAGGCTCTTCCGCCTCCCGGCTGGAGAAGGGCCAAAAGAGTAGAAGATGTGCTCTGCACCAGACCTGTATCCATGATCTGGGCCTTTCCCCAGCCAGGAGGTGGCAGAACCTTGATTGTACTCTAGTCCCACATTAAGAAAGGGACAGATAAGACAGAAAATATCATAATGCATCTCTATAAATCTATGGCATGCCCACTTCTTGAATACTGCGTGCAGATGTGGTCGCCCCATCTCAAAAAAGATGTATTGGAATTGGAAAAGGTTCAGAAAAGGGCAACAAAAATTATTAGGGATATGGAACAGCTTCCGTATGAGGAGAGATTAATAAAACTGGGACTTTTCAGCTTGGAAAAGAAATGGCTAAGGGGGGGATATAATAGAGGTCTATAAAATCATGACTGGTGTGCAGAAAGTAAATAAGTGTTATTTACTCCAAAAGAACTATATAAATTCATGGAGCATAGGTCCATCAGTGGCTATTAGCAGGATGGGTATGGATGGTGTCCTTCGCTCTGTTTGCCAGAAGCTGTGAATGGGCAACAGGGGATGGATCGCTTGATGATTACCTGTTCTGTTCATTCCCTCTGGGACACCTGGTATTGGCTACTGTGGGTAGACAGGATACTGGGCTAGATGGATCTTTGGTCTCACCCAGTATGGCCGTTCTTATGTACAGCTGGCATGTGTCACAATTTTACCTCTTAAAAGGAAAAAAATCTTTAGTAATCAGGATTTCATAGCTTTGTTCATAGCTTTGAATTCAAATTATAGATCAACCCAATAGTGAGAATTTATGGGGTTTTGAAACAAATTTTGAAAAATACATGATCTAATCTTCACTATCCTAAGAAACTGATAAAGCTCTGAAATTTGAAAAAAAACAGTATTGCATTCTCATCATAAAAAAGGCTAACTTAATTCAGTAAAAGCAGCATCTATAAGGCACCACAGGACTCTCTGCTGCTTTTACAGATCCAGACTAACACGGCTACCCCTCTGATACTTTTCAGTAAGAATTTTAAGCAAAGTGTTAAAAATTAGTTTTTACCCAAGCTGATTAGTTCAAAATGCATTTTGCTGTTATCAGTAAATGATGTGAAGAAATAACTTTTTACTATCAAGTGTTCAAATCACAAGCAACAGTCAACGTATTACTCAAACTACTTCAGAGCCTTAATGCATTTTCAACTTTATAGCACTTCACTGGCATTCTCTTACATCCCATATCTACAACTAAGCAGGAATTGGGTAGGACTCAGCAAAAAGAGATCTTTAAAATATCCTGAATTGCATTCTATTATGGGAACTGGTAACAGCACTCACTAGAATGTGATATGTAAGAACTGTGCATTGCATGTAACTGTAGAATTAAAAACTGATGAGCAAAATCCATTGTGAAAACTTGAAGGGCAGTTTCACCTTGCTAAGGTAATTAGACCTCATAAGTTGTTTGTCAGAATGCTGACTCTGGGTTGTGTGAAACTTAAAGATCTTTCCTCCACCTACTGTAACTGAGGTAATAGTATTAAGATGACAATTCATAAAACAATTACACTGTAACAATTCTGATTACTACAAGAATTCCATACATTTACTCAAATGCCAGAGTATATCCTCCTTGTCTTTATTCATAGAGATATTTTACTCAAGTATTTTTCACTAAACGTTTTTCCTTAAAAAAAAAAATCTGTTCAGTTCATATTTTGATAATCCTACTAAACATTTTAAATACTGAATATCTCATTACTATGAAAATACCTATTTGGTCTTTAATACCTCCAGTTTTAATTCTATCAACTCACCCTCTACAATATGGCATTGAAATAAAAGTGCTCATTTTGATAAAAGCTTTATATGCTCATGGACTACATCCTGAAAGGAAGGTTTTCTGTAGAACTACTGCTCTGTCTTTACCTAAAATGATTGCTAATGCATGTGATACTCCAAAATGTACAAGGACTGACATTTGCTGCTTACTTGCCACACTGCTGCAAGCAGTGTTAAAAGCACCTGACCAAGTAAGCGCTTTGCAGAAAGATGAAAAATTACAGCTGACCAATCACTACCGGACAATGTGAAGAGGTGTGTGTGAAATCTTGCTTTTGAGGGCAATATTTGTTTCATGTATCCAAGAGAACAGTAGCTTTCTTATTTTAATGCAGAAAGTTAAACTGCTCTAAACCTGAGTTAAAGGTGTGGGTTTTTTCCTGTATGACTGAACCATCTCAACAACTAAGCATAGTTTTTTTCAAAGTGAGCAGTGGCGATTTTCTGGAATATGTAAATTTTTGGTGTCCAGTTTGATTCTTCAAAAGGGCCTGACTTTCAGAAATTGCTGAGCACTTTGCCTTTGTCAGGCCTCCTTAAGTTGTGAAGTTGGACACCTAAAAACGAAGGAGCCTGAAATCACTAGTCGCTCCTTTGGTCATAGTTATTCAACATTCACAATATTTGACTGTTCACCTTGCTGCTATAAATCATACAGAGTAAATTACAAAACTCAGATCATTTGCTAATATGAGATTCCAACTGCATTACACAATTCAAATTATAAAACAGCAATTTCTATTTAACTCTTGAATATAACATTGAACAATGTGTCTTAGAATAACACTTAGCTCTTATATAGCAATTTTCATCAGCAGATCTCAAAAAACTTTACAAAGGAGATCCCTATTTTACAGATGGAGAAACTGAGGCACAAAGAGAAGTGAGTTGACCAAGGTCATCCAGAAAGACAGTGGCAGAGAAAGGAACAGAAGCCAGTTCTCTGGAGTCCCAGTCATGTTTAATGTAATTCAACCATTGCATAAAAACAGTGTTGATAACCAAATAATATCTGTTGATTTAAAATTACTAGTTGGGGTAAAGGACCAGATTTGCTGATATTGCCTGGCAAGACCAGAAATCTTGGTTCTAAAGAAATTTCTAATTTATTCCTGTACACTAACCCGTTAACTTGCATGAAGTGTTACCAGCTTCTGAGTGGCAGAAAGCTGTAATACAAAGAGCAGCCTGCACTCAGATAACAAATGCATAGGACAAATCCAGTCATAAGAACATAAGAATAGTCATACTGGGTCAGACCATCTTGGCTAATAGCCATTGGTGGACTTTTTCCAATTCTAATGTATCTTTTTTGAGATGGGGTGATCAGAACTGCACACAGTATTCAAGTTGTGGGCATACCATGGATTTATACAGTGGCATTGTGATATTTTCTATTTTATTACCTATCCCTTTCCTGAACATTGAGTGGATGTTTCCAGAGAACTTTCCATGATGACTCAAAGATCTCTTTCTTTAGACCCCATCATTTTGTATGTATAGTCAGAATTATTTTCAAATGTGCATTACTTTGCACTTATCAATATTGCATTTCATCTGCCATTTTGTTGCCCAGTCACCCAGTTTTGTGAGATCCCTTTGTAACTGTTTGCAGTCAGCTTTGGACTTAGTGATATTGAGCAGTTTTGTGTCTGCACATTTTGCCACCTCACTGTTTACTCCTTTTCCTTTTTCCAGATCACTTATGAATATGTTGAACTGCACTGGTCCCAGTACAGATCCTTTGAGGATGCCACTGTTTACCTCCCTTTTCTGTGAAAACTGATCTTTTATTCTTACTCTTTGTTTCCTATCTCTTAAGTTATTGGTCCATGAAAGGACCTTCTCTTTTATCCAATGACTGCTTAGTTTGCTTAAGAGCCTTTGTCAAAAACCTTGTCAAAGGCTTTCTGAAAGTCCAAGTACACTATATGTACTGGATCACCCTTGTCCACATGCTTGTTGATACCTTCAAAGAATTCTAAGATTGGTGAGGCATGATTTCCCTTTACAAAAGACATGTCGACTCTTCAACATATGATGTTCCTCTGTGTGTCCAGTAATTCCGTTCTTTACTATAATTTTATCCAATTTGCCCGGGACTGATGTTTGGCTTACTGCCCTGTAATTGCCAGGATGGCCTCTGGAGCTTTTTTAAAAAATTGGCATTACATAAGCTATCCTCCAGTCATTTGATATAGAGTGATAGGTTACATACCACAGTTAGTAATTCTGCAATTTCATGTTTGAGTTCTTTCAGAACTCTTGAGTGAATACTCTCTAGTCCTGGTGACTTATTGTTGTTTAATTTTACCAGTTTATATCTGGGCCAGTTCCTCAGATTTGTCACCTAAAAAGAATGGCTCAAGTGTGGGAATCTCCCTCAGATCCTCTGCAATGAAGACAAATGCAAATGATTAATTTAGTTTCTCTGCAACAGCCCTATCTTCCTTGAGTGCTCCTTTAGCACCTCAATCGTCCAGTAGCCCCACTGATTGTCTGTCAGGCTTCCTGCTTCTGAGGTATTTATGTTTTTAGAGAAGAGCAGTGCAGCTTCCTCTGGTGTATGAGAGCTGAAATTGCCGCTCACTACACTTTTTTTGCCATGAAGGAAAAATAGTTACAGTATGTAGGCCAAGGCTACCTCTCCATCTTCTACACAAACTAGTTAATTATTAAAGACTTCCTTTTCTTCAGGCATCCCTTTCAAAGTCTAGCATTGCACAGATCTGATAGCAGTCATCTCAGACCCCTCAGGTACACTCATCTATAATTTATCATTCAGAATTTCAGTTGACTGCAAATTTGAGCTGACAATAAAAAAAGATTTATCAAATTCTTACATGAGAGTGGAAAGAAATGGCCTATGTTATAACATACAGAAGCACTACTGTTCAAGAGCCTGTACAATAAAGAGTTGAAAGTTGTATATTTAAATATAAAATTTCTCAAATACTAGATTTCCTTTAATATAATTAATTATTCAGAACTTCAAACAACGCTGCAACTCAGTTCGTATTTGGAATACATCAGAAGCTAAAATTATTCTTAGAACATACAGACATACAAATAAAAACACAAATTCCAATACAGAATTATGGGCCTGATTACAAAACAGCATGTTAACAGTAATCCCTAATCATCATGTTACCTGAGTTTGGTCATAGTTGAATTACTGCCTGTGGTGCTTGAAGCTACAACCTACTTTTCCCAGCCCAGATAGCAATTATACTGGATCTCTTCTCCCAATTGTATCACAAATTAAAGATAGCAGTATCTTAGGAACCTGTACGAGATACCATGCAATCATATCATGCAAATACATAATGTGATTTTTCCCCCTTCATAACTTCCCTTCAGCTGCAATACACTCAATTACTGCTGGACAGTTCAGATGGTAAATGGAGTCTTGCTCCCCTACCAGTTTGAGTATTTTGGTGATTTCACAGTTAAGTGTTGCTCTGAGGGGTAAAAAAGGCAGAATGAGCCCATACGGTAAGAGTCTGTGGACTAAAACCTGAGTGTGCAGAGCCTGGGATGGCTGATGTTCCCACAGTGCCAATGGGAGGCCAGGAACAGCCATAGCCAGGGAAGACTGTGGAGACTGGAGAGTAGGCGCCACAGAAAGTACCACCCAAGGGAGCCAGAGTAACAGTACCCTGAGGCTCTCTGATTGGCCAAGGGCCCCTACTTAACCCCAGGAGTTGCCCCACAAAGTTGTCTGGGCAACCACACAGACTTTGGCCTGCTGCGACTCCAGAATTCACCTTGTCTCCTTTCTCTGACCTGGTACGATCTCTGGTCTCTGCCTGATTCTGACCCTGATTCTTGCCACCTGATTCCAGCCTGGTACTACCTCTGGTCCCCAACCATGGCCTGTCTCTGGCCCTTGCCTACTGAACCAGGCTCTTGTGATTCTTCCAACTCCTGCTCAGTGACCATCGTCCCTTATGTACAGACCCCAGCCCAGCTGTGACTGCTACTAGACTGCCTAAGCCCCTTCCATTTCTGCAAGTGTCAATTACACAGTATAGGCTAAGTAGAACTAACTTGTATTTTATGATCGATAGAAGTGTGAATATAATAAAATAGTCTCAGATGTTAACAATTAAGGTACAACGTAGTATAGAAAATTTATCAATTAAGCACTGGTCACCCCTTCTCATGGGATCTCTCCCAAGCCACTTCAGCTTCAGACTCAGTCTCATTTATTTACCTTTCAGTTGATTGCTTATGTTAAATGTAAACATACTCAGAATACCTGCAGTTTGAAACTCTTGGTGTCAGTCAGCTCATGGACAATACTGATTCCTTTCTGGCAGTGGATATTATAACTACTGAGCCAAGTCAAACCCACTGTATTGCATGCAGAAGATCCCCCTCCCCACATGTATCTCACCCCTCTGGCACTGGTTTGCCACCAGTTCCCCCTCTGGAACTTCAGAAAGGGTATATCCAGGTCTCCTTTGTAGGTCAGACTTGTACTGTAAGGAGACATCTCTGGACAAAGATGGAACAGTGGGGTTTGTGGAAGAGGATCCTTGTGGAACTTTCTGTTGTGTATTTGGTTGTCATGGGTTTTGTTACTATGGCAACTGAGTTAGACTATTAAGGGATAGCTCAGCCGGTTTCAACCGGCTGAGTGAGCTCTCTGTTTCTGTAAATAAAATGGAGGTTTTGGTTAGCTGTCTGCTCTCTGGCCTCAAGTGATTGCTTCCTACACCGGCTGCCCCTAGGACATAACACTGGCGACGAAGATGGGATCCTGGTGCTGCTCCAGTAACAGAAGGAAGTAGAAGTCAAGGTAAAGACCAAACAAAGAAAAAAAGCTGCTTGTTTGCACTGACTGTGAAAGTGAAACTAAAAATCATGGCTACTCTGACCAGGCCCCTGGAGCCTTTTGATGAGAATACAGAGCAGTGGCATGTGTATACTGAGCGTTTTGAGCTTTTTGGTATTGCAAATGACATTACAGAAGCGAAGAAGGTGCCAATATTCTTAACTGTTGTAGGGGCTAAAACCTACTCTCTGCTACGCAGCTTACTACACCCTGTTAAGCCTGAGACTAAATCTTACAGTGACATTGTGGAAATCCTGGGGTCTCATTTCTCCCCAAAACCACTGGTAATTGTTGAAAGATATAGGTTCCACAAAAGAGACCAAAAGGAAGATGAAACAGTTGTACAATTTGTAGCCATTTTAAAAAAGCTAGCAGAACACTGTGAATTTAAAGAGATGTTAAATGATGCCCTGCGTGACAGGTTAGTGTGTGGCCTCTGCAGTGAAGCTATACGGAAGCGCCTACTGACAGAGGCTCAGCTTACATTACAGAAGGCTGTTGATATTGCTGTCTCCATGGAACTGGCTACAAGGGAGGCACAATACATCGGTGCATCCCCTAGGGTGCAAAAAGTGTCACAAGAACTGACCCACAAAACGGTGCAGAGTCAAGAATGTTACCGCTGTGGTAAGCTGGGTCACCAGGCATCAGAATGCTGGTGTAAGGACCTGGTGTGTCGACACTGTGGCAAAAAGGGACATATTGAGTATGCCTGTAAACAAAAGAAAAAGAGGCCTGTGGTCTGGCCGACAAAAAGAGGAACCTTGCATACCCTAGAGCAGACCCAGGATGATCAAGGTGACACCTCCTCACAAGAGGAAGTGCCACTGCATGTTTTGTCTTTGGCAGCGGGCTCACATGAATACTGGGTAACCCCCTTATTGGAGGGCAAACCTATACGCATGGAACTAGACACCGGTGCAGCTGTCTCGCTG
This sequence comes from Mauremys mutica, assembly GCF_020497125.1. Lineage (NCBI taxonomy): Eukaryota > Metazoa > Chordata > Testudines > Geoemydidae > Mauremys > Mauremys mutica. The sequence continues at coordinate 41,398,333 of NC_059078.1, forward strand.
GTTCCTGAGACTGTGTATAAGGAAAAGCTACAGCATCTTCCGCTTAAGGCAACAAAAACTGTTCTGAAGACGTATACAGGTGAAGCTGTGCCCATGTTGGGCACTATTGATGTTAAGGTGGAGCTCAATGGACAGGCGGCTAAATTGCCACTGTTTGTGGTGAGAGGTGACTACCCAGCCTTAATGGGTAGGTCTTGGCTTGGGAAGATTCAGCTGAACTGGGCAGAAGTGCACCGGATGACTAAAGAAGAAACCAGTCTAACCCCTATACTAAGGAAACATGCTGCTGTTTTTGGAGATGATTTGGGAAGTATGAAGGGAATCACTGTGACACTGAACATTAAACCTGGCAGTCCACCAAAATATCTGAAAGCCCGAACTGTGCCATATGCCATCAGGCCAAAAGTTGAAGCAGACCTGGAGCGCCTGGTCACCAATGGAGTCCTAATACCAGTTACCCATAGCTCATGGGCCACTCCTATCGTTCCAATAGTGAATAAAGATGGCTCTCTCCGGATTTGCGGTGATTTTAAAGTCACTGTCAACCCAGTGTTGTGTGCAGAGCAATACCCGCTTCCCCGCATCGATGACCTCTTCGCAGGCCTGGCTGGGGGACAAAAGTTCAGTAAGATTGATCTGAGTCAAGCATATTTACAGATGCACGTCGATGAAAAGTCCCAAGAGCTGTTGACTATTGTGACTCATAAGGGGCTTTATCGATACTGTCGCCTACCCTTCGGAATCACATCGGCTCCCGCCCTGTTCCAGAGGGCTATGGACCAGATCTTGTGTGGCTTGTCAGGAGTTCAGTGCTATCTGGATGATATCCTGGTCACTGGAAGAAATGAAGAGGATCACTTAAAGAATTTAGAGGCTACCCTACAAAGACTGGAAGAGTATGGCCTACGAGTTCGCAAAGACAAGTGTGAATTCTTCAAGCCCTCTGTTGAATATTTGGGACACATCATCGATTCTGCAGGTCTTCATAAGGCCCCTGCAAAAGTTAAAGCTATTGTGGAGGCTCCCCCACCTCGAAATGTAAGCCAGCTACGCTCATTTCTAGGACTACTGAACTATTATGGAAAGTTCATCTCACAGTTAGCCACACTGCTAAAACCACTTCATGAGCTCCTTGGGCAGAACAAGGCCTGGAAGTGGACTGAAGCCTGTGATGTTGCATTTAACAAAGCTAAGGATGCATTGTTAAATTCTGAAGTTCTAACGCACTTTGATCCATCCTTACCCCTGCAATTGGCCTCCGATGCTTCCCCTTATGGAGTGGGAGCGGTCGTGTCACACATTATGCCTTCGGGAGAAGAAAGACCTATTGCTTTTGCTTCACGCACTCTAAGCAAAGCAGAAACTAACTATGCCCAAATCGAACGTGAGGCATTAGGAATTGTTTTTGGAATTAGGAAGTTTCATCAGTACCTGTTTGGGCGAAAGTTTACTCTTCTTACAGACCATCGACCTCTGACATCAATTTTTGGACCCTACACAGGCATTCCCCCATTAGCTGCTAGTCGTATGCAACGTTGGGCATTGATACTTTCTGCACACACATATGAAATCAAATATCGGAAATCCACTCTGCACGGCAATGCAGATGGCCTCTCAAGGTTGCCTTTACCGGTCAAACATCAAGATAGTGCCCAAAAGGAAATCTTCTACTTTGAACAGGTAGAGAATACACCCATCACTGCTACTCAGATGAAGAAGGCAACCCGCGTTGACCCAGTATTATCCCAAGTTATGGACCTGGTGATGCATGGAAAATCTCGACAAACCTCTCCGGTCTCACCCGACCTTGTTCCCTACATGTCCAGGCGGACGGAGTTATCGGTCCAATCTGGTTGTTTGTTGTGGGGGAGGCGTGTCATTATTCCACCACCCCTGAGATCACAGATGTTAGAACAGCTACATTCCGGTCACTGTGGAATAGTGCGCATGAAGGAAATTGCACGAAGCTATTTTTGGTGGCCTAGATTGGACAGTGCTATTGAAGAGAAGGCAAAAGCTTGTATGTCATGTCAGAGTGTAAGAAATGCACCCCAGTGGGCACCCCTACACCCATGGGACTGGCCTGAAAACCCGTGGCAACGTATTCACGTTGACTTTGCTGGCCCCCTTGAAGGAAGCATGTTCTTGGTGGCAGTAGATGCCCATTCTAAATGGCCAGAAGTCTCTATAATGCAGTCCACTACTGCAGAGAGTACTATCCAAAAACTACGAGGACTCTTTAGTCGTTTTGGTCTGCCAGAACAACTTGTGAGCGACAACGGACCGCAGTTCGTCTCTCAGGAGTTTCAAAATTTTATGAAGGCAAATGGGATACACCACATCACGTCAGCACCATATCATCCGTCCACCAACGGATTAGCTGAAAGATTTGTGCAGACAATGAAAAACGCTTTGAAATCAGCAAAGGGACAACACTCCATCCAAAAGCGTCTGGATACCTTCTTACTTTCCTATAGAAACACACCTCATGCTACGACCCAGGCTTCCCCAGCCTTTCTAATGATGGGACGACAGCTGTGCACTTGCTTTGATCTGCTGAAACCTTCTGAACCCAGACAAACTGTGCAACATCAGCAGCAATATCAAGTAATCAGACGGGCACCCAGAGCAAAAGACCGAACCTTTAGCCCGGGGCAGCCAGTTTTGGCTCGGAATTATACTTCCAGAGCTAAATGGGTCCCGGCCACAGTCATCACTCAAACAGGACCTGTTTCCTATACAGTCCGGACTGCAGAGAATCTTACCTGGCGGCGACATGTAGATCAGCTGTTGCCAGGTCATGCCAGTCTTCAGGACCCATCTGCAGTTGAGGGGTCTGACTTCACCCCTCCTGGTGAGACACCAAATCATGAGTCACCTGTTCCTGACTGTTCTCCTCCATTACTGCCGGCAGCTGAGATACCCCTTTGCCCAGCACGAGCTGATACCATCTCCTCACCTATTCGTGCTGCGGACCCTGAGCCCCTAGTACTTTCGGGTGCAACAACACCAGAAGTTCGCCGTAATCCACCTAGAGACAGAAGGCCTCCTCATCGGCTGGATCTTTAGTTAGGGCGAACCCACGGTTATGGGGCAAAATAATCCCCAGGGTTTAGCCGGGAATGGAGGCAGTCTACCCTCCTTCTCTAGTTTAGTGTGTGTTTTATTTAGGGGATGTTCTTATTAGGGGGGGAGGAATATGTTGTGTATTTGGTTGTCATGGGTTTTGTTACTATGGCAACTGAGTTAGACTATTAAGGGATAGCTCAGCCGGTTTCAACCGGCTGAGTGAGCTCTCTGTTTCTGTAAATAAAATGGAGGTTTTGGTTAGCTGTCTGCTCTCTGGCCTCAAGTGATTGCTTCCTACACCGGCTGCCCCTAGGACATAACACTTTCTTCCCCTCTCTGTGAGTCTTACCCTGAAAGGAGCCCATTTGGCTCATTGTGATGGCCAACCTGCTATGCTTATAACACACAGGAGATGCAGGTTCTATTCTCAATCAATTCATCTTCCAACAGTAAGGGATACAAGTGAGGCAGAACCATCCCAACTATGCCCAGCTCTGATCCATTAAAGCCAGTTAGAGGAGCAGCATTATTCAGGATTTGGAAAATGCACAGCTCGAAAGTTCAGGGATGTTCAGATCCAGAATTGGTTTGACCCATCAGTGGAACAGGAATCATCTGTGAAATACAATCTAAATCCTAACACCGATACTGAATTCCTCTTCACCATAAAAATGCAATGTTTGGATTGCACTAAAGTCTATGAGACTTATAACATGTGTTTCAGTGTTCTGTGGGCCTAAATTAAACATCCCTGTGATTGGACATGCCACAACACAGGTCTCTTATAAATGCAACTACCTGGCACATCACTCAAGGGCCTAAAGTCAGGTAAATATAGCTAAAAGCCAATATGACTATGGAACACAACTGCACTAAATGGAGCTAAATATGTAATCTTTTAAAAGCTTTTCTGAAATCTTACACTGTTCAGGTGAACACAAAATGTGCAAATTTATAGCAAGCTTAAAGGAAAAACATGTTAAGCTGTGTGAAGTTGAACATATTTTTGTATTTCCTCGGGGTCCAATCCTGCAAAGTAATGAGTGCCTTCAACTGCTAGCAACTTCAATGGGACTACAAGGCATTCAGCACCTTGTTAACATCAGTTAGTTCATCTCAGGGGTAGACACTCTATCCTCTGGGTGAAAAGGAGAGAACTACAGCTGCACTAAAATATTTCACCTACTGGAGAGCTGAATAAAAAAAGATATTTAGAGTTAAGTCATGGAATAGTGTTTCAATTTAGTGGCAAATGTCACACCATATAACAGGACCAACATGACTATTGCATTAAATATATATTTGGACTGTGTTAGAGCAGTGGTTCCCAAACTTATTCCGCCACTTGTGCAGGGAAAGCCCCTGGCGGGCCGGGTCGGTTTGTGTACCTGCCACATCCGCAGGTTTGGCCGATCACGGCTCCCAGTGGCCGCAGTTCGCTGCTCCAGGCCAATGGGAGCTGCTGGAAGCGGTGGCCAGTATGTCCCTCGGCCAGCGCCGCTTCCAGCAGCTCCCATTGGCCTGGAGCAGCGAACCGCGGCCATTGGGAGCCGCAATCGGCTGGACATGGCAGGTACACAAACCAGCCCGGCCCGCCAGGGCCTTTCCCTGAACAAGCGGCAGAACAAGTTTGGGAACTACTGGTGTTAGAGGCATTCCCCCAATTCAGAGTCCCACAGCAGCTGGATATATGTGCAGTAGATGATCTTTGGTTTTAACAAATAACCCTCTGAGATCGTACTAGGAAAGTACTTCCTGAGATAACAAAAATTATATAACTTCCTATATCTAAACATAAGGTTATGGTATGCTTTTAAAACTAGATCTTCCTTTGCTGTCATGCCCTCATTTTCAAAGATCTTTCTCTCCCTAAAAGCTGATGTTCCTGCCTATTATGCTCATTTCAGGACCAATAACTTGCTGACTTGCATTCCTGAATATCCCATGTCCTTCAAGAGGACTGGCTCATGTTTCTCATCCCAGTGCAACATTTTAGTTACTCAAAATTGGCTTTCATCCTTATCACTGGGCCAGCTGTGAAATCAACCGTTGTGGGCTATTTCCAGGTTTTCAGTCAGCTGAAGAGTGTGAAGTAGTCTATTTTCTTTTGAGATGATTGCACTGTTTATCTGACTTCAAAGAGTTTCTCTTCAATTCTGTTACCAATTTTGGCCCTCAATAACTTCCACAGTTATTAAGTGATCCGATAATTTTATTTTCAAGACTATTATTGCAGCCAGTAAAGACTCTGATGTTTACTGTCAGAAGATCAAACACAGAAAAATCTTAGTAGCTTTGATCAAAATTATATAAATACTAATTTGCTGAGCCAACAAATATATTATGGTAAAGTTTCTAAAATTATTCCATTTATCACAAGTATCTGAAGAATTTGAAAGTTAACGTTTCATTGGGTGAAGTAAAAAATTTAACTCGTGTATATTTTACACTTGAGATGAAATTAATGTAAAATTGTACATGTATTCTAATACATGTGGAACACAAACCATAAAATGCCAGTGAATAAATCTCCCAAAATCAGTCTTATTGGTCAAAAACACAATTAGACTTAGAAGATCTCCTCCAGACTGAAATCATCGGAAATTGAGCAAAAGCCATTTCACCACACACTAGTGAGACTCATGCCTTTGAATGGAGCATTGCAGAGTTCCAGAAAGTTCACCCAGAGACTCTGTTGGCCTAGCAAAGGTTTCATACTTTAAAAAGGCAAATGAGGCATTACGATTCTTTTTTCTTATGATTAAAATAAATAAAGGTGTCAACACTCCAAATGATGTCAGGGTGGTATTAATGACTTCAAAAAGCCACTTCCATTCTATGCAAGGGCCAAACCTCAGAATACACATTTCTCTTCACACCCTCCTCCAAAAAAGAATAGATTATGTGGAAGAAGGAATATGTGTAGACACTTGGGTGACAAATTTTGATTGCATAGTTGAAAAGAAATTACCTACTTACCAAAAAGGGATGTCGATAGACTATTTGCTATCTCAGGTACTATTGTGTAGTAACAGCTGGCCTTTTTAATGGCAACAACCACTAGATCTAAAAATATGGGTCTAGATCATCTCCTCCCATGAGAAACTCCACAGATAAAGGCTTGGTGGGGAAGAAGCAGTTACTACAATACATAAGAAGTTATCAATGCTACTACCCATTTCAAATCAAACATTTAAAGGGATTCATGCTTTGTCTTATAAACTTGTACTGTTAGTTGCTGTCGGGCTCATCACCAAAAGCTGTGTCAGTAGTTGTGAATGTACAGCATTCCCTGTGGTGATACAATTTTCTCTTAACATCAAGCTAACGCAAGTTCCTTCTACAGAGGAACTAAATCCACTGTACTGCAAGATGAGCTATCAACTTGAACCTTTATGTAGCTGAGTCCCTTTCCTCTTCAGCAAAATAGAAGCTGAACATCATAATAATAATAATTATTATTATTATTTGCCAACAGCTAAAGTTGCTGCTGTCTTCTCCTGGCAAACATTCCCAGCTCAGTATGAACTGTATAGTAAGGCTGTAACCTTTGATAAACTGAATGAATGTATTAATTAACTTTGCTTGCCAGCTCACCTTACTTACACATACTGGCTTAATATTAAATATAATGTCAGGCATTTGCCTCTCAAAGGACTGAGACATGTTCATTAATTAACTCTGCTGGCCAAGTCACCTTAGTTAGTTGCTGAAATATTAAATAAAATATAAAGTGTTTGCCTTTGGAGAAAAATAGCTGAGATCACTTTATGCTGACCATAATAGATTCACAGATTTTAAGACTAAAACAACCTCCTGCATAATATAGGCCATAAAATTTCACACAGGATTCATATTGCATAGGTTTTTTAATTCACTGACTACAGACATTCCAGCACTTGTTATATTCTTCTCACTGCATCCTGATAACAGATGTCCATATAAAATGTTCTTATTGCAGTTTCTGAGTATATATACATCAAGGGTAGACAACCTATGGCATGCATGCCAAAGGCGGCACCTGAGCTGATTTTCAGTGGCACTCACACTGCCCAGGTCCTGGCCACCAGTCCAGGGGGCTCTGCATTTTAATTTAATTTTAAATGAAGCTTCTTAAACATTTTTAAAAACCATATTTACTTTAGATACAACAATAGTTTAGTTATATATTATAGACTTATAGAAAGAGACCGTCTAAAAACGTTAAAATGTATTACTGGTATGCAAAACCTTAAATCAGAGTGACTAAATGAAGACTCGGCACACCACTTCAGAAAGGTTGCCGACCCCTGATATACAAAGTTTTTCAGTCTGTTCCTAGTACTATGGATAGGAGTTATTAAGCTCACCTTTCTTAAAATCAACCTCTCTTTTGGTTGCAATTCTATCCTTGTAAACTTTTTTGAGATAATATACAGGAGGTCCATTATTTTGTCTTGGAGCACATCTTGTAATGGGAGTACTGAGTTTCTCAGTGTAAATATTACTGTGTAAAGAACACGGCAAAAGGTGGATGTATGATGGCCCCACACACTCCATTTTGGTGTAACTTGCTTCTGCTGTAGTGACTTCTGGTTCAGTGAATTCTCTTTCTACAAATTACTATTCCAGATATTTATTGTGTGTAGCTCTTAAAAAAAGAGATTCATCTAGAGAAGACTTAATCGTGTTTCCTAATGGCTAAAATGGGAGAAGACAGACTTCAGCTAGTGAGAAGTATGGTAAGTTTTAAAATAAAAATGATGACTACACTACTTCATTATGCTACCTGCTCCACATTTATCCACCTTCATGTTTTCTTTACCCAGTAATCGATATTTTCTTTTAACAAAGTCTATTAATGTAGAATCCATAACTTTAGTTGAACAATGAATCTCTGTGACATAAATGTACACTGTTCCTACATGGAAGCAGTGCACCCCAGACCACTGGTTTCACCATGGCTCAAGGCACATTTGGTTTACAGTAAATCCAGACTGAAGTTATTTAACAGAGCTTGAGATAAAGATTCAAACAAAAGCTAGTAAATGATTTGGAAACATATGGTTACAGGTAAAAGAAAAAGACACAAGACACAAGACACAATCTGTAGCCCATACTTATTAACAAGTTGCTTTCCTGTCTAATAAGGTATTTCTCATCCAAAGGTTATTTCTTACAGTGCTAATATAGTCCAGAAAGCTGGGATCCACGTTTTATGAAACTCTCACACCTCACTGACACAGCGTCTCATCCTGTAATGGATAATCATTTGGGCCATTTTTTCCTGCTCTTATATAGCCACAGGCTATTGTCTCTTTTCCCAGGCCCTGCGCCCTCCCCGCTCCAAAAACTCTCCTCGAGTTCATTTGTCTTTTGTAACAGTCTCCAGCCTGCATCTAGTTCAGACAATAAACATAGGCTGTCTCCACAGATGTCCATTGTTCTCAGTGTTGATTGAGATAGCTCTGAGGCCCTTCTCATCTCAGGTGACAAGTTTTTCTTCAACAGTTTTGAAATCCAATATCTCACGTGTTACATAATTCTAAAATCATTTACTGTACAAACATCTCACAAAACCATAACTAGCTAGTTCTTAGCTTTTGGCAGACACGCAAACAACTCCTTTGGTAAAATATTAAGAAGGTGGTTTGACACAGGAGTAATATACCTACCTGCATCATAGACGCTACTAAGTCACTCATATAGACTCATCCATAGACCTCAAAGCATTTTACAAAGGTAGATGAGCACTAATCACATTTTTCCAGGCTGGGTGAGTCTAAGGTCACACAATGAGCTATTGGCAGAGCTGAGAATAGCAGCAAAGTTTGACCCCCTAATCCTACACCCTAAGCCCCTGGATCACATACTTTTTAATGTGACGGAACCTCTCTCCCTCTCAAAGGAAGACAGCGATAGCATTTGAAAACCTTGCCCTATCCCCTTCTCTGAAGTCTTGAGTAGGAATCACTGACACTGAAAGGTAAATGACTTTTGGGGGTATAGGTGAGAACAATAGAAAAGGTTTTGAACAGATGGCTAATAACATGCACAACAACAGGCATGCATAGGATAAGGGCAAACCAGTAGGCCAGCTGTGCAAATACTGTTAAATTCAGTGCCATCAGTCTGCATGGCAATAAGGTTACATCAAGGAAGACAGAGAGAGAGATTTGGGGCAGAACTAAGACAACTCAAAAAACATCCAACTCAATGTAAGTTGACCAAATAAAAACCTGTCCCAGAGTAATTATAGAATCACAGAAATGTAGGGCTGACAAGTGTACGTAGACCATCCCTGACTGGTGTTTGTCTAACCCGTTATTAAAAACCTTCAGTGATAGCGATGTACAGACATGTCTTTTTAAGGTGACCTTTGAATGAAAAGAGGTGGTGATTCAGTACAACGGGAACCATGCTCTAAACCTAAGGCCAGCATGGAGCCCCACAGAGGAGGAGAGATGTTAGGAAGACCTGCAGGGAGTAGAGAATAGATGTGGAGTAGGAAGAAAGGACAGACATCCAGGCAGCTGCAGTTGAGTAGACATAGCTGATGGCAAGATGCATGAAGCTGATTCAAAAGATGAAGGAAGCCAATTAAGGGATCTGAATAGGGAATTGTGGGAGGATAAGGCCTTGTAAGTTAGCATTGACTATTTTGGATTGAGTGTAGGAATAAGCCAAGATGCAGGAAAATCAGGGAGCAAAAGCAGTGTGCTGAATTCTGCATCTGGAATAGAAATGTTCAAATACCCAAAACAATAAAAGCAGGAAATGTTTTCACAACCACATCAAGTGCTCAGGAAAGGGAAAATAGCTTATAGCTCCTTTCAGTTTCATATTTCAGACACACGAATATGCCAGTGAAAATCCCATTTCATAGATGTTGTAAATGAATACATTGCTTTGCCCCAATCATGCATACATTGTAGGATGCAGAAAAGCTCTGCATTATAAAAAAACATTCCTAATCTATCTGAATCTTTGCATTGAAATTTTAACCCTATACCATGTTGTTATAGAATCACATCTAAATAATTGGCTATTGAAGTATATTTATTGGGCAACTGTTAATACTAAATGTGAAATATCTTTTACTAACAATCAGCTGATCAATACAAAAAATTAATCAGCACTATGCCAAATTGTGTGGTGTTTTAGAAGCTATGATCAAATATCCATGAGGAAGTACAGATAGATGAGAAAACACATTATACTTGTTATTCATAACGCACTTGAACAGTCCTCTCACAGCACTACATTAAAATCATAGCACTCTCCCTATTCCTCAGATGCAGACAAATTTCCACAGCACTGATCAATAATGAAAATAATGAAAATAATGAAAATTTAACTGACCTCTCAAGAGAACACCTGTAACTAGCAAGAAGTTTGGGTGCAGCAATATCCTATCCTGAAGTGCACCGTGCAGAAAAAACAATTATTTTAAATTTCCTATATCTATGTAATCTGGAGATAAAGTGGTACGATACAACTTTTGGGGGGGAAATTTAGTAGAATTTTTTTTTTTTTAAACACACAATATTACACTCGAAGAGGGGCAGCACAGAACTTGAAGCCTAAGGGGACCAGGAACCATAGTGGCCTTAAAGCAATTTTGCATTTTTCTGCTCCTTAACTTTTCCAGGAACTTAGAGCCTGGGAGAATGTCTACGTTGTGGCAGCCTCCACACACTGCCCTATGAGTTGCAGTGCTACGTGGAATATCTGCAGTGCAGTCTGCTGCAGCCCCATCACAAGCAAGTCCCCTACAATGGAGCCCGGGAGGGAGTAGTCTTCCAGAGCTGCTGCACTAGAGAAATCCTCATCCAGCCAGATAAAGGGCTCCTTTATGCTGACATGGCCCTCTTACCTGGTGTAAAGCGCTAGAGTGGAGATAAAGATCTCACCCAGCATCTGCGCGTACAAATAAATTTGTACACACAACTGTGGTATTGTCGGAGCCGCTTAGGAAGCAAAATTCCAAAGGTTCATTTTCCAATTTCTGCTACAGCAGAAAAACCGAAAGGCATTTTTTTAAAATTTGTATTCAACAAGAAACATTGGCTAAGGATTTATGTAACCAAGTGACAAACTCACACAGGATACCTTTGATAGCTAAACCCTGCAATCAGTTCAAACAAAATAAATTGAATTTAAAGACACAGAGAACATCTTCATAAACAAAATTGTTCAAAACTGAAAATGACCAAAATAAAGGGCAACTTGCAGAGAATTCTCCTTAGAGAAATTAAGACTGCCCCTTCCAACAGAGTTGGCAGAGGCGAGACACAGTGACACGTATTAATATCTATCTGAATATCTATTCATAGGAAAATATTCTGCTCATATAAGAAAGTATTGTCTGAGTGCCTTAAGTTCAAAATTATAAACTGCCTGAGACTGATCAGATGAATGTTAGTTAAGTTGCTGGAGATAAAAGTAATGAATAAGCCAGTTTCATCAAATGGTGACAACACAATGATCCATCACATGGGAAACCTAGGATTCAGAGTTGGGTTCTAGGTTCAGGCCATGTATTTTAAATCTCCCATTTAGCAACAATTTGTGCTGCCACTGTAAGAGGCCTTGTGAAACTGCTTGATTTATTCTCCAGGGAAGGCTGCCAGACATCACTCTTGTCCAGTACACTAAGCCTAAGAGAGCAGTGCTGGCATCATCCCTGAAAGAACAACTAAATGTGCCCACACAGCAAGGTGAGATGTCCCTTGTAGCAGCTGCAAAGCAGAGGATTCAAAGAAGAAAACAGCAGAACAAGAGACTGCAGGAAGGTTGAGGCCCACAATAAATTATTGTTGGTACCACTGTGCAGCAAGCAGAAATAGATTTCTCTCCAATGATTTTAAACTGCTAGTTGCATCAACATTAGTGTCAGAAGCAGTACCTTGGGAGAACTGGGATAGTAGAAAGCACTGCCAGCATCTCACGGCAACCCATGCCACACATTGCTATCATTGTTACACAGGATTAACATTGGGAATTTAAAATAACATCTATGGTTGCGGGGGGAAGGGGGCAGTCTGATTTGGCCTTAAGAGCCTTTGTGTGTTGCTAGTGCTAAAACAGTTTTTAATTATTTCAGACAGTTGCCGACATTTCACTACACACACATATCTATATATATATTAAGGAATCCAGGCTAAATCTTTCACTCTCCTAAGATGGCTGTTAAACATTCATCTTCTTTGAGCTTTAATACCACCTTACTCTTGGCTTTTATGCAGCATTTAATAGCAAACATATGAGCATACATGTGAGTTAAAGAATTATGTTCACTCTTTGTACTCCATTAAGGTAGGTATCCAAAAGAGGATAAGACAACTTGAGTTTATTGACTTCTGCCATCTGATATTACAAAGGTAAGGCCACTCCAGCTACACAGTGATGGTTAAAAAAAGCACGACTAGAATATTCAAAGAAAACCAGCTGATCTCTCTACAGATATCAAAGTCACTATAGTTACCCCACTAAAACTTGAATGTTACACTATGTATTTCTCTTCGGGTATAATATGTTATATGAATGATAAAATAGTCTTTCATTGAGGGCATGGATGACATTTCACTTCCATAGTTTGTGGTCTGGGTTCTTAACTCATGTTTTGGTATATTTATGTCCACACAAAAACTGATACAAATATGCCTAGCAGCAAAGGGGATATAATGGATAATATAAAGGAGATGTAACATTGAGACATATTTAAAGATCATGGATACAAGAACAATTTACTCTTCCTGTACTTATTTTTTTCTTACTGCTAATTACTAAACGTTGCTTAAATTCATTTTTATTTGTTGACCACCCCTCTTGGTACATCCCTTTAAAATATCAGTGACTGACTAATAGCCAACACCAAATGAAATTCAACCCATGAAAGCCACCACAAAGTACACAGACAAGTCTTGCAGTCTGTTCTGAAGGTCAGTAAAATAGGGACGAATTCAATCTGAGGATGGTTAGTGAGACCAGTGCAACTGATTTCTGCTGGGTTAACACAAGAGAGTATCTTCTAATATACCCAGGTCTTAAAATACATAGGGCTTTATGGATCAAGATAAACAACTTGAAATTTATCCCATTCTTGCTATCCAGACTGAGATTTTCAACCCAGTTTCATAGCCCTCAGGGGGTTCAAGAGAGCTGGGATGGCATTAAATCTTTTTGGTATCAACCCCAGCTAGAAAAGTAATCCATTTGTACCTGAGGCTGAAGGTTTACATACCTGAGGTTGAAGGCAACATAATGAGACTCAGACCTCACATGCGGCTTGGATTATCTGTGAGAAGTTCCCTTAATGATGTATATGGTTTTATATTTTGAGTCAGATTTATGCATAGTTAAAAACAAACAATACAACAAATCTAGAATAGGTACAACATACAAAATACAGACAATACCGAGAACCGTTAGTACAGCTCAACACAGGTGGACTCTAACAAAGGGGATCTGCAGTGACCATAACAATAGTTGCATACAAATGTATAAAGCACTAATATCTTTGAACCCTAATGATCACTAATTTTAAGGACCTTAGGTATTACAGACATTATATAACATTTTTAAGATTGTTAAAATGAACTAAAATGTTAGTGGTGGTTCCTTTTTCCAGTAAACCTAATTTTATTAGAAAAGTAGGTTTTTCGTACATATCCTTCTTAAAGGAAATAAAATGTTCTGTTTGAAGCCCATTAGTTAGTTTGGTTTGAAGCCCATTAGCATTAAGTTTTGCATTCCAGCTAATTTGTCATTTATCTAGGAAAACCTCATTGTAGAAACAAAACACCAGATGATTCCTTAATCTCTCTCCAAAATCAATCTGGTAATAGTAATGTAGAATTCAGATTAAATTCTATTTTGAAGCTCTTGGAGAAATTTAGACCACTTGATGTACTGATAAAACTAGAATCCACTAGCACCTTGTCTTCTGGCTGTCCTTCAATGCGTTTTTAACTTAAACCTGAAAGTTATTTGCTTGGAACTCAAGAGCTAGGCACACTGTTCCTTAGTCACGTTCATGTACATGATGAAATAAGAGAAAAGGTCAATTGTGTCAAAACGTCCTTGCACCTGATGAACGCAACTGCTCAAACTCACTGGGTTAAGAAAACAATAGAACAAAGGACTCTGTACTTCATTGTCACCATACAAGGTGTGTACAAAAAGAGCAGGTCACCCACAGTAAGCACACCTCAGCACGTGAATAATTTTCTAACCTTATCCCATATTTGTGGCTTGACTTTTTTGTTGTTGTTGTGTTGTTAAGGAATACATATAAACATGCCGTAATTGGAATTACTCATGAAATGTCACAGAGTGGAAGTTAAGAATTCTGACTTCTCTGGGTTTGCAAAAAAGGCAAATAAACCACTTTCCCCTCTTCAGTGCTAGTTTTACTTTTTACCTTTCTAAATAAGTCACCTGCCAGTAGAAGTGATTTTTGGTTAGGCAAAGAAAAGTGTCAATGGCTAAAAGTCAAGAAGTTAAAACCTCATTTGCTGCAATATATTCTTGTACACTGAAAATCAGTCAGATGATCAGTGTTCAAGCTATCCTCGTTAGGGGTATAATATCACAGGATGAAGGTTGCCAAATTGGGTAACATTCACCATCCATGCTGAGATCTGCCACAGTGGTGAGTCTCCTGACAAAGCAGAATACATTGCAGCTGCTTTCAGTTTCTTTAGCAGCTAGCATTGCAGCAATAGTACTTCAGAGTGCAATACAATTATAAAACAACAGCTCTAAAAGTCATCATCATTCCTTTAAATTTCAGAACTTACGCACTGGATAAGAAGTAAATGGGGCAACCACAGGCAAATTCATGACACTCCATCTGCCACCCCAAATGCTAACTTGTGGAAATTATTCTAAATTAGGAGAAAAACAGAGTACATTTAAAAAAGAACTTGATTAAACTGCAGAACTAACTGAATTGCCTAGAAGGGAGTCCATCCTGAATTGCCTAGAAGGGAATCCATCCTAAATCTTAAGAACAAAATCTGATATTTAAGCTTTAATTTTCCAATCTACAACATTGTGGACATACAACTGTCTCCACTACATTAATGCCACGTAGAACACAGACCAGTGGTGTTTGGTCTTTAGTAGCTGGAGAGACAATTTCTCATATGAGAGAGTCCAAGCCAAGAAGTTGGCAGGCTGGACACTGATGCAATGTGGCAAGAGATGAGAAGGCTCTTCTCCTCCTTTCCTGGTTGCTTGACAGCTCTCCAGTGAGGGAATGGGCATAGCCCTGTTTTCCTCCTCTACTCGGCATTTGGGGTTCACTCACATACTAGGTGGGTGAAGAATTGAGGCAGCTCTCATACTGCTAGCTCAGTTCGGTTAGTGCTCTTGTGTTCCTCCTCTCTTGCTGGCTGTGCACAGGAACTACCCCTAACTGCACTGAGATTAGCAAAGACTGTACCTTCTGAGGTCAGGGCTGCCCAGAGGAGGGGGCAAGGGCGGCAATTTGCCCCAGGCTCTGGGCCCCGCGAGCCCTGGCCCAGCGGCGGTCTGGGTCTTCGGCAGCATTTCGGCAGCGGGGGGCCCTTCAGTGCTGCCGAAGACCCAGACCGCCACCAGGTGAGTACAAGTGCTGCTGCTCCCCCGCTTTGCCCCAGGCCCCCTGAATCCTCTGGGCGGCCCTGTCTGAGGTTAGGAGAGGGAGGAATCAGACTACAGTGCAAAAGGCACAATCATAGGAGTGGCACTGCCTCTGGGTCTCAGGACCTTATGATTTGTAACAGCAGCACCTACAGCCAATGACTCAGACTCCCAACCGATAGGGGGGAAAAAGCCTCTGCACTTTTAAAGAGAGTTTCATAGGAGAGAAGTGGAAGTAAGAGCTGGTAAATTTAAAAATTCTATTATTAGAGAAGCAGCAGCAGCAGCTGTAACTAACCAGCTATTCCTATGATACAACAGAGACACACAATGCAGCTAATGTAGCCACAGTTTGGATGGGCCTCTGAGTTAGAGCTGCTAATAAGGATGGGAGAATCTATACCATTTTGCTGGCCCTGAGGCAAGGACAAGGCAACGGGTTTCTGGAGGGAGGTTCTTTTTTTTTTCCTCAGTCACACTGGTAGCTTAGCAATTTCTGTTTAACAAACTATTTCAGATTGTTTCAATGGCATCAGTGAAAACAGATAAGCTCTTACACAAGATAGGCCAGATTTTATACCACAGGTAAAGCTGCACCTATCAGTGGGGAGTTGCGCAAGAGAAAGCTCTACCTCCCTCACTCCCTGTGGGTTCTGCCACTGGGAAGCTGCTTGAGGCTTTGTGGAAACCCTGAAGACAGAGCATCCCTCGAAGATGTAGTAAAATAGAAATTGCCTGGCCTTTCCTCTCTAGGTCTGCACTTACAAACAGATCTTCTGGTGGACCAACTCCTGTTGGTGAGAGACACAAGCTTTTGAGCTACACAGAGCTCTTCCCCAGGTCCAAGCTTTGCAGCTAAATACAAAATGGAACAAATAGTTTAGCATAAGCAGTTACCATGTCTTCCTAAGGGACCATTCAAGGTCAAGTGGCCCATTAAAACCCCTGCAGTCATAGGACAAAAATGGGGGTTACTGGGTTACATATTGCGGTAATACATTCCAGTTTCCTTGTTAAGTCCATGATTTTCAGTGTGCACTAAATGCCCCAACAACAACTATGTGGGTGAAACCAGACAATCACTATACTCTTGAATGAACTCACACAGGAAAATTATAAAAGACAAAACACCGCAATACCTGTGGGTGAACACTTTTCGCAAAGCAGTCACTTCATATCTGATCTATCAGTCTTCATCCTCAAAGGAAACCTGCAGAACACTTTCGGAAGACGAGCCGGGGAGTTTAAATTCATAATTTTGCTAGATGCTAAAAATCATGGTCTTATAAAGACACTGGATTTATGGTTTATTATTTATATATATTCATAGCCATTTATAATGGCAAGGAAGAGTCATTTATCCAGAGATAAAACGAGAATGATACTATCAAACCGATGATTAGGGCACTCGCTTCGGGAAAGGGGGACCCAAATTCAAGTCCCTGTTCTAATTATTAATTATTTATACAAAGTGGAACAGATTCTGCAGGCCAGATTGAGAGAGACCCTCACCAGAATATCCCATAGCCTGGTCACTAGAGTGCTCTCCTGCAATATGTGAGAACAAGTTCAAATCCATGCTCCATATCAGATGGGGGAATTTAACCTGGGTCTCCCACATCCCAGTGTCCTAACCACTAAGCTAAAAACCATAAGGAGACCACCACCATAGTTTGCTGGGCCTGATTATCTACTGACTTACAGCTTGAGTAGTCATTTAGACCTGTGCAAAATGGGTGTAAAATTCTACATCTATCTAATAATATCACAAATCTACAAGTCTACACAAGATGAAAAGTAGCAGAGAATTTGATGTGTCTAGAGTCAGCATTGTCTGCATATATTTAACGTACATGGATTCATCAAAGTAGACAGGCATAAAACAAGAGAAAGTCATCAGATACCACCAGCATTCTTTCTGTGAAAAAACAGGGCAGTGATGAACTATGGCATTTATTACAGTGCTGAGCTCACTGCCAAAGCTCAACAATTAATACAACAAATACAATCTTTAGAAACATTTTTGAAATATTGTCTCACATTCATGCTACCTACCATACATGTCCAATTAAAGTTGCTTGGAATTACCTTATTTTTTTAAGCACAGAAGCAGTAGCTAACATAGATAATTTGCTCGAAAAGGAACCGTGATTCAGTTTTCCTAATATCATCTTCAGTTCAGAGCACACTGCCCATGCATAAGACAGACCAGGAGCAGGTAAGATAATCAGTGAGTGGGAAAAACCAGCCTGAATAATTACATGAATAAATTAACACTAGCCTCAAAGAACTTCTGACATTGTCTCATATAACAAGCAAAGAGACACTTGCTAGTTTTCTCCTTTACCCAAATTTCATTTAAAGTAATACCCAATTCTAAACAGAACCTTTTAGTAGATAATTTCAAATGTCAAGCTAGCAGGTGAGCTGGCTTATATTTACTTTAAAAGCCCCGTGGAGAAAGTGCACCTTGCACTATTTGTTTAGTTTCCTACAACAAAGTGAGCAAAGCCAAAGTCAGTCAGCAAATGGCATGACACGCTGAAAACAGACACAAAATGAGCAATCAAATCTTATCACTTTGAAAAAAAAAAAGCCATTCAGCTGAGATGCACATGTTTGGGTAACCTGAAAGAACATTTTCTTTCTGCTAGCTAAATAATACAAGTATATCAAGATAAAGAAAATACCTACAACTGACAAGAATGCATTCACATACCCTGCCAAATCATTAGAAATGCAGATCTCATTTTGTCAATATATGATCGGTATTGTAGACCAATGATGTAGGAGGGTCAATGGACCAATGACGTAGGAGGGTCAATGGAAGACCGTTGGATAAATCCTACCCTATGAACCTAGAACATTCCAGGTGCTAATCTCTCATCTAGACAAGAGTGCATGGCCTGGATTTACCCCCTGAACCCAAAGCTGTGCAGGGAAGACACCCCCCTATTCTGAGCAAACTACTTCCCTTCCCCCTCCACCATGTGGCATTGGAGGATAACAGCGAGTAACCAGCAACTTTGTATCCAGTAGGAGCAGAAGCTGCCAAAGCGAGGACCTCCAGACATGGAGAGAACTATCTAGTTTTGACTGGACTTACTCTGCCCTGTGCTGACTGGATGTTTGCTCCAACCCTCCCCCACCCTCAACATCTCAGCTTCATTCCAGACCTGCCCCTTGTACCCACTCCTCCCCTGCCCCATCCCCTTTACCTCTTGCCTTCCCTTTTCTTTCCATCTAGCTGATCTCCTCCCAACTACACCCAGGCCCCTCTCCACACACCACCAAAAAGAACAGAACTAACACAGCGTTTGTCACCACCACATTGTTCAGCCTGCTTGTATGTCCTCCTCTTTCCCTTACCTTGTGTCTGTCTCGTCTGTTTAGACTGTAGCTCTTCAGGGTAGGCACTGTCTATTGCTCTCTGTACAGTACCTACCACAATCAGGCCCCACTGCTGGCTGGTCCTTAGGAACTACCATAATAAACATGATTAATCATAATAATGTGGTCACAATTTGAAATGTGTCGTGGATAGGTACTAATTCCGCACTGGTAGAAATTTTGCTGCTTTGGATGCAATAGTGGAGCATGATAACTCAGTTCCTATAATATCCAATGCTTTAATACTTAAGTAAAAAAAATCATTTATACGGGGAACAATAGCTAATTTACGTGGGTCATAAATGTATTCATGCTGCATGACTCAAAGAGAAATCCACTTATCACATCAACAAAAGAACACTGGATGTCAAATACAATTTTACAAATGCTAATCTCGCCAACTTTATACACAACTCAAATTTTAAATTTATCACTGTGATGCCTTTTTTGGAGGAACAGGGAGAGAAAACAAGCTTGTACTTGAGCTAGAGATAGAAGCCAAACATACCCTCTTACTTCCTAACTCCAAATTAGGAACTAGATAGCTAGCATAGACCTTCAGTTAACTGGCATCGTGAGGTATTTACAATGAGTATATAGATTTCAGTTCAATCTGTAATTAAATTCCACTTTATGGGAATTTTCAAATACTAATTCAGCCTGCTGCAGTTGAATATTTGTGACCCTACTTTTAAATAATGCCAAAGGATAGAAATTCAATGTTGAAATACACTTTCTTGTTCAAATCCCTGTTGGTTATGCAAAATGCATCAGCAGATATCCATCCTCCAAACATCAACACGTACAAGAGCTTCAACAGGCTATGAGGTTGAAAGATAGTGGTTTCAGTTATTAATCAAATTTGTTGTCCCATGAGGCAGTGGGCTCTGGGACAGAATATACATTTGAGTGACTGGGCTCACAACAAATCGTGACCAGTGGAGTGGCCTCTAATTTTGAACTTCTCAGATACCAAAGCCAAAGGTCTGACCAAAGAAAATGCCACGCTGAAATCCAGAAGGGATTGATCGGAGAATAAACAGTGGGTGAGAAAATAGCAGGCATGAGGGTTTCTCAGAATTTTTTTATGTCCAGTTGGGAGGGCTCTGTTCTGGTGCTTGCTAAGAACAGTGGGATACACACAATATATCAGCTCCTTTGCAATATGATGCTATCTCCCTTGTCTAGCTCAAGAAAATTGCCAGTCATTAGCCTCCCAAGAATATGAGAGACTGAAATAAGATACTATGAACTGACAGACTGGCCTGAGACATTACACATAAAAGCAACCCCATGAGACTCATCCTAGACAACACATCATTATCAGTTAAGACTGGGCTGTTTAGGAAGTAGAGACAAGTGTAAACAATGAATCATAACTATGTCCTGTTGGTTTCCTGCTGTGTTCCCTATTTCTGTGTGAAGGTGTACTTATATTCTTTGAACTCCTGGAAAAGCCAGCCTTTTTGTATTTGGTTACTGCTGATCCTGAGCTAAGAGATGGATTTAGCTTCTGGAAACAATATTGAAATGGTTTACATGGGCTTTATAGAAGTTAATTTTCTTCTGCTGTTATTTGTGTGTGTTAGGTGTAACATTTCTCATACTGCAATTTTAAAATGTTCTGTCCCACTAGAGGTGTTAACACTGCCTGAGGAAAGGGTCACTGGGGCAAATGGCAAGTATTGCACAGCTTGAGAAGTTTTAATTTCACAAAATACACTCGAGATGTGCTGAGTGTTTAAACACAGGTTTTACATCTCCAGTGAAGCAGTCGCAGTTACTGTGAAGCTCCTACAGATGGTACTAACGGTGCCAATACCCTAAGCAGGGAGTGTCCTTGAGGGAAATGTCATAGGTTCCACTCAGCCCCATTCATAAATTTAAGCAAGTGCTAATGGTCAGTGGAAGTTGAAAGCATGTGTATCGGGGTATAATTTGCCCCACAGATTAAAGAAATAGACTCATTGGGATTCTGAGCAGCATCAAATTCCTACATGTATTATTACCAACTGTGAGCACTACTCACACAAATGCTGTATATTCCTATCCCAGGGGTACCATCTGTGTATTCTAAACTGCATGCACTATGTAAGTTCCCTATGCATAGTCTTCTTCCTGAGCATTTCTTTAACTGTTATCAGATGTCATGCAAGTGTCATGTCTACTCTGACACTTCTTTCCCAATATCGCCTTGGGTCGGATCCAGAGTTTCTCCATAGAATGCATGTGGGAAGAGCCAGATGAACAGTAATAGTCCGATTTCTCCTTTCCAGTGTGATGAATGGAAGGGAAGCACAATCCAATGATCTAGGCTAGGAAGATACAGCAGGATAAGTTGCAACTCCACTGTATACCCCTCTACCCTTTTCTCTTGCCTCCTTCTAGAGGTAGCAGGGCTGGAAAAATGGATGCTATACACTGCATCGTTTCCACCCACAATCCCATAGGGAAACCTAGCACAAATTAATGCTGCCTGGGTCAATATTATCTTACAGGGGTTCAACTTTTGCAGGGTAGAACCCGGCAGGAGAATCCAACAGCAGAGATCAGGCCTATATTGCCATGAGTTCAAAAGGTGGCTGGGAAAAGTCCAGCTGCAGAAAAAAAAAAACAGGGCACCCAAGCAGATGGCTCTTGCCTCCAGCACCTGTGGGTTTTGGGGTCAAACTTTCAACCCTCTGACATAAATAATCTGTAGGCAGCAGTAACCTACATAGGAGAGCATTGGCCCCTATGTTCCCAATGAATTCAGCTCCATTTTCACACTGAAGGATGTTAGGGATTTTCAAAGGAACTTAATTTAGTTTTGGATAACTGCTAAATGCCCAGACAATTCCAATAGACTTGTGGTAGTATTCACAAAGGGGACTTCGGCACCCAACACTCAGCTGTTCCACTGTGTATAGATAATTAAACATTCATTGGCACAGGAAGACTGGAACCTCAGTCTCCCACCTCCTAGGTGGGAGCTCTATAAAGTCATTCTAACCCTCTGTCTGGCCCAATGAATATTTAACTATTTTACACTGTGGAACAGTTTCAACAGGAGAGACTGAGTGACACTCCTGCCCCGCCCCAAAAATCCTATTGCCCTGTGGTTTGGGCACTGTCTGGGGAGATGGGATACCCAAGTTCAACTCCCTGCACCACGAAGCAGGCAGAGGGAGGAACTGAATGCTGGTCTCCCACATACTGGAAGAATGCTCCAACCACTAAGCTAAAGATTATAAGCAGGGTGTTGTGTTGGTTTAAATGTGCTCTGAGCACACCTACCAAATTGGGCCCCAAAAGCAGCATGGAGGGGACTCCTAGTTTGTGAATCTCACTGGGGCTTAGGAGCGACTTAGGTGCCAAACTGTTGGGCAGTTTCAGGACTCAGTGCACATGCCCAGCTGCCAAAAGTTAGGCACCTAGGGGACTTTAACAGAGGAAACTTAGGAATTCAGGAACTTTAGGCACTTACAACATTAGATGGCAGATGAGCAGGGGTTCTGTGAATGCAAACAGGGCCTAAATGTTGCAGTTAGTCATCTCCAGTGGTAGTTAAATGCCTATGTGCCCCAGTGAATCCCGCCCTTGGGTCTGTGCGGCATCTGAACAAGGAAAAGCAGGAGCAGTAAATGGGCATAGGATACTTCAGTTCTGATGAGCAGAAACGCTCAAATTGGAGTTCCCTCTGTTTAGAAGCGCTGCTGGCAGGACATCCTCCATGAGGTCCAGTTGACTTGGGAACGTGTTTTCCCCCACTTGCTACACTAGAGCTCAGACTTTTAAAATCTTCTGGACATGATGCAAAGTACAACTTCTTTCTTAGGTGGGGTAGAAGTAGGGGCCTAAAGAGACTGTTAGAAGATGGTTTGTTATAACTGGAGGTGAAGGGGGGGCAATCAATTTATCTATTAAAGTAGTCACAGAAAAATCTGAAGGCAATATATGCTCTATTTAGGCACAAAAAGTTCCTACATACTGCGTATGATAATGTGAACAAAGTTAAACGTATTTAAAAGTTAGTTTCTTTCTCTACTTGTCCCAGAAAATAAAAGTTTAGTATGTCAAAAGGCTAGGACACATGAAGGATCTGACTTTACCTAACTATGCTAGCCGGGAAGGGCTTTGGCAGCAAAAGAAAATGGCTTTCATTGTTTAAAACCCTTCTTTTCTTTTAAATACATGTATGTACATACATAAATCAGGGGTTGGATATGAACAGCAGAGAGGCAAACAGAAGGAGTTTGCCTGGGATCCCTCTGAGCAGAGGTACGCTAAGTGCTGCAGTAGAGGGACTGCACTGGTGAGTATCTGAGTGTCTGTTGGGGGGGCAGTTTGGCAGTTTGACTGTGTGCTTGATTGTCTGATTGCTTGTTTGACCAGTGTGACCTGGGAGTGCTTTGTTCCAGGTGGGCCTGACTGTTATAAAAAGGCAGTCAGCTGCGAACCAGCTGAGCAGCGAACAGCAGAGAGGCAAACAGAAGGAGTTTGCCTGGAGAGAGCCTGGTGAGGCCCCTCTCTCGCAGGTTTCTCTGAGTAGCGTCTGCCACAAGTAAGGAAGCTCTTAGAAGGAAGAGACTATGGATGCTGAGCGATCCGCTGTTGTGACCTGCACAGGATGCGCCATGTTCGTCTTCCTTCCACAGGATAGGAGCGACTTTGTCTGTACAAAGTGCAAGCTGATCTCCATATTGGAAGAGAAGATTCAAGGTCTGGAGAAATGAATATCAACCCTGCGTTCCATAAAAGAAAATGAGGATTTCCTGGATAGACATCAGGATCAGCTTCAGCGGGCACAATGTTCTGAAGATTTAGAGCAGGCTACGCAGAGGGGACAGAAGGCCAGTGAGGATAATTGGCAGCATGTGACTTCCAGAAGAGGAAAGAGTACCAGAAATGTCCATGTACCAGAAACACAGATGCAGGTGAGCAACCATTTTCATGTTCTCTCCGCAGGTACTAGTGCAGAGGGTGGAGTGGATGATACATCTGAGGGAACATAGCAGAAGGAGACTCCACTGATTGGAAGGCATGAGATGTGCTGTCCTAGGGATGGGGGTTCCACAACCACCACTCCCAAGAGGAGGAGGAGGAGGGTGGTGGTGGTCGGGGACTCTCTCCTCAGGGGGACTGAGTCATCTATCTGCCGCCCTGACCGGGAAAATCGAGAGGTGTGCTGCTTGCCAGGGGCTAGGATTCACGATGTGACGGAGAGACTGCCGAGATTCATCAAGCCCTCAGATCGCTACCCCTTCCTGCTTCTCCACGTGGGCACCAATGATACCGCCAAGAATGACCTTGAGCGTATCACTGCAGACTACGTGGCTCTGGGAAGAAGGATAAAGGAGTTTGAGGCGCAAGTGGTGTTCTCGTCTATCCTCTCTGTGGCAGGAAAAGGCCAGGGTAGAGACCGTCGAATCATGGAAATCAACGAATGGCTACGCAGATGGTGTCGGAGAGAAGGGTTTGGATTCTTTGACCATGGGATGGTCTTCCAAGAAGAAGGATTGCTAGGCAGAGACGGGCTCCACCTCACGAAGAGAGGAAAGAGCATCTTTGCAAGCAGGCTGGCTAACCTAGTGAGAAGGGCTTTAAACTAGGTTCACCGGGGGAAGGAGACCAAAGCCCTGAGGTAAGTGGGGAAGTGGGATATCGGGAGAAAGCACAAGTAGGAGAGTGCAAGAGAGGAGGGCTCCAGCCCCATACTGGGACACTAGGACGATCAGTGAGTTATCTTACATGCCTATACACAAATGCAAGAAGCCTGGGGAACAAGCAGGGAGAACTAGAAGTCCTGGCACAGTCAAGGAATTATGATGTAATTGGAATAACAGAGACTTGGTGGGATAACTCACATGACTGGAGTACTGGCATGGATGGATATAAACTGTTCAGGAAGGATAGGCAGGGCAGAAAAGGTGGGGGAGTTGCGTTGTATGTGAGAGAGCAGTATGACTGCTCAGAGCTCCAGTATGAAACTGCAGAAAAACCTGAGAGTCTCTGGATTAAATTTAGAAGTATGAACAACAAGGGTGATGTCGTGGTGGGAGTCTGCTACAGACCACCAGACCAGGGGGATGAGGTGGACGAGGCTTTCTTCCAGCAACTAACAGAAGTTGCTAGATCACAGGCCCTGGTTCTCATGGGTAACTTTAATCACCCCGATATCTGCTGGGAGAGCAATACAGCAGTGCACAGACAATCCAGGAAGTTTCTGGAAAGTGTAGGGGACAATTTCCTGGTGCAAGTGCTGGAGGAACCAACTAGGGGAAAAGCTCTTCTTGACCTGCTGCTCACAAACAGGGAAGAAATAGTAGAGGAAGCAATAGTGGATGGGAACCTGGGAGGCAGTGACCATGAGATGGTCGAGTTCAGGATCCTGACACGAGGAAGAAAGGAGAGCAGTAGAACAGAGACCCTGGACTTCAGAAAAGCAGACTTCGACTCCCTCAGGGAACTGATGGACAAGGTCCCCTGGGAGAATAACATGACGGGGAAAGGAGTCGAGGAAAGCTGGCTGTATTTTAAAGAATCCTTATTGAGGTTGCAGGAACAAACCATCCCGATGTGTAGGAAGAAAAGTAAATATGGCAGGCGACCAGCTTGGCTTAACAGTGAAATCCTTGCTCGTCTTAAATACAAAAAAACAGCTTACAAGAAGTGGAAGATTGGACAAATAACCAGGGAGGAGTATAAAAGTAATGCTCAGGCATGCAGGAGTGAAATTAGGAAGGCCAAATCACACTTGGAGTTGCAGCTAACCGGAGATGTTAGGAGTAACAAAAAGGGTTTCTTCAGGTATGTTAGCAACAAGAAGAAAGTCAAGGAAAGTGTGGGCCCCTTGCTGAATGAGGGAGAGAACCTAGTGACAGAGGATGTGGAGAAAGCTAGTGTACTCAATGCTTTTTTTGCCTCTGTCTTCACAGACAAGGTCAGCTCCCAGACAGCTGCACTCTGCAGCACGGTATGGGGAGGAGGTGACCAGCTCTCTGTGGAGAAAGAAGTAGTTCGGGACTATTTAGAAAAGCTGGACGAGCACAAGTCCATGGGGCCGGATGTGCTGCATCCGAGGGTGCTAAAGGAGTTGGCCGATGAGATTGCAGAGCCATTGGCCATTATCTTTGAAAAATCATGGCGATCGGGGGAGGTCCCGGATGACTGGAAAAAAAGCTAATGTAGTGCCCATCTTTAAAAAAGGGAAGAAGGAAGATCCAGGGAACTACAGGCCAGTCAGTCTCACCTCAGTCCCTGGAAAAATCATGGAACAGGTCCTCAAGGAATCAATTCTGAACCACTTAAAGGAGGGGAAAGTGATCAGGAACAGTCAGCATGGATTCACCAAGGGCAAGTCATGCCTGACTAACCTAATTGCCTTCTATGATGAAATAACCGGCTCTGTGGATGAGGGGAAAGCAGTGGATGTGCTATTTCTGGACTTTAGCAAAGCTTTTGATACAGTCTCCCACAGTATTCTTGCCAGCAAGTTAAAGAAGTCTGGGCTGGATGAATGGACGGTAAGGTGGATAGAAAACTGGCTAGATGGTCGGGCTCAACGGGTAGTGATCAATGGTTCCATGTCTAATTGGCAGCCGGTATCAAGTGGAGTGCCCCAAGGGTTGGTGCTGGGGCCGGTTTTATTCAATATCTTCATTAACGATCTGGAGGATGGTGTGGACTGCACCCTTAGCAAGTTTGCAGTTGACACTAAACTGGGAGGAGTGGTTGATACGCTGGAGGGTAGGGCTAGGATACAGAGGGACCTAGACAAATTAGAGGATTGGGCCAAAAGAAATATGATGAGGTTCAACAAGGACAAGTGCAGAGTCCTGCATTTAGGATGGAAGAATCCCATGCACTGCTATAGACTAGGGACCGAATGGCTGGGCAGCAGTTCTGCAGAAAGGGACCTAGGGGTTACGGTGGACGAAAAGCTGAATATGAGTCAACAGTGTGCCCTTGTTGCCAAGAAGGCTAATGGCATTTTGGGTTGTATAAGTAGGGGCATTTCCAGCAGATTGAGGGATATGATCATTCCCCTCTATTCAGCACTGGTGAGGCCTCATTTGGAGTACTGTGTCCAGTTTTGGGCCCCACACTACAAGAAGGATGCGGATAAATTGGAGAGAGTCCAGCGGAGGGCAACAAAAATGATTAGGGGGCTGGAGCACATGACTTATGAGGAGAGGCTGAGGGAACTGAGATTGTTTAGCCGGCAGAAGAGAAGAATGAGGGGGGATTTGATAGCTGCTTTCAACTACCTGAAAGGGGGTTCCAAAGAGGATGGATCTAGACTGTTCTCAGTGGTAGAAGATGACAGAACAAGGAGTAATGGACTCAAGTTGCAGAGGGGGAGGTTTAGGTTGGACATTAGGAAAAACTTTTTCACTAGTAGGGTGGTGAAGCACTGGAATGGGTTACCTAGGGAGGTGGTGGAATCTCCTTCCTTAGAGGTTTTTAAGGTCAGGCTTGACAAAGCCCTGGCTGGGATGATTTAGTTGGGTTTGATCCTGCTTTGAGCAGGGGGTTGGACTAGATGACCTCCTGAGGTCCCTTCCAACCCTGAGATTCTATGATTCTATGAACATCAAGTCTGAATCCTGCATGTGTGTTGGCAAATAGACATGAAATAAAAATGTTTTTCTGAAAACACAAAAGAAAGGAATGAGTTAATTAATACAGCAATTCGTAAGGAAAACATGCTTGGGCATATCTTTCACTGTCTTTGAGATGCTACTCTTGGGTTCTGGAGCAAGTATTTTAATTAAAATATCACACAATTTGCAGAAAGTCACCTAGTACTTAAAATTAATCTAGAACAGCTGTGTAAAATGGTCCTCAAAAGTTTAAGTATCCAGTAGACTTTTACATTAATCTTGATATTAAAAAAACCTATAATCCTGCATAGAAACAGTCAAACTTTCAGCAAAT
This sequence comes from Mauremys mutica, assembly GCF_020497125.1. Classification (NCBI taxonomy): domain Eukaryota; kingdom Metazoa; phylum Chordata; order Testudines; family Geoemydidae; genus Mauremys; species Mauremys mutica. The sequence continues at coordinate 41,426,320 of NC_059078.1, forward strand.
TCACACAAAAAACAGGCACAATTAAAACTCAGCCTATGAATTACTAATTTATTTCCTTTCATAATCTTCCATTTGCTCTTTTTTGTCACCATTTATGGTGTCAGCTTTCACCACAAAAATTTTTTAGCAGCCAACATTTGTTTCCCTGGCACTAAAAACCAGAACGGTACATACAGTGTTCATTGAAATACTTCATTGTTTTCTTGACTCTTTCTGTTGTATAATCCATCTTCTGTTTTTTTATGCTAACCTTGTTACAGTTATCTCCTTCTCTTCCACTGTTGCCTCATATTTTTCTAAATTTTGCATCAATGCGTTCCTATGAGCATTCCTTCCCATTTTGTGGCAATTTCAATTGCTGTACAAATGTCTAGCTTCCACTTATTTCTCAGTTTGAAGTTTTTAAATTTTCGTAAGTCAGTCTGGTTCAATACTAAACTTCTGCATTAAAATAATTTTTATTTAAATACTTTAACTTACGTTACTGTACTAACATCTAATTATTCAGAGAACCTTTGAAAGGATTTAGAACTGATGGAAAACTCATGTGACCATAGTTTAACAGAAACAGGCCGGAGTGTCTCCACTGGTTATATACTGTAAGTCTCTGGTCTGGCTTTGCTAGCTTTGTTTGTTGGTCTCTCTGTTTTGTGGCACCAAATAATTGGCCCATTTTGTTACGCTGTTGGTTTTTGCTCCTTAGTGACTCTGTTTGAATATTTTAATAACATTATGTAAGGCTTTATTGGATTGTCATAACTAATAATGAAATGAACCCACACTTGTTCAGCAGCCACTGTCAATTTATATCTGCTGTATAACAACGACCCATTTGAAAACAAAAACAGTGGGGAGGGAGGTGCAAGATAAACATTGCATTATACCTTAGCAAGAGGATAGTTACCATAACATGAAAGCTGGCTTCTGAAAATGAATATATGGTTAAAATGCACATTGATTCTTTCTGTTTATCATAGTCTTTTTACAGAAGAGACGCTGCTAGAAAATGGGGTGATTTTAGTTTTGATTATTAAATCCAGAGGGAATTAAAATCCAGGTGCCATTGACTCAGTCTTTAAAGTCTGGGTCTTAAATGGGTTCAGTTTGCACCAGCCCCATTTCTAAAAGACTGATACATCAGATAATTACTTTACAGCACCCGACAAGCTTATTCTCTGGTGCTGTAACACCATCACTAAAATGTAACATCTCTTGGAGGTGCTGCTTCAGACATGACAGCACAGATATTACCAAGGCAACAGCTGCTTCTCTAGATGGATGTAGAAGTGAACAAGGTAACACGCATCAGTATTAAAGACACATTTGCTTTTACATTTCAGGATCTTACCTCTGAAAAACTGTCTCACATGATTTCTCACTTAAATAATTAATATAGTAATTACTATTTAAAAGGAATGGACAGTTTTGCTGTTCTCTGAAGAAAAATGTCTTGCATAACATATATTAGCGCACACTACCTAAAATGATAGATTAAATGCATTTACATATTAATTTCTAGAAGGAATACATTTGATATTCTTCCAGCTAACTCAGCACATGGTAACAGCAGTCTTTCCTCCTGCATAAGGTATCATTACGCTTGAGGTGGCCTCACAGACTCAAATTCCATGGAAAGTTATACAACTATCAACACAGAGCTGTTCAACTGGTTCAAATGGTGTCTTGTACACTGACAGATAGCTGGGTGCTCCTTGATTTTTGAAACACCATGTTATGAAAATCTATTTAAAATATTTTAATGAAAATTAATTTGAGCTCAAGCAGGGACATATTTGTATTTTCCCCACAGAAAGTGTTTTCATAGGCTTTTCAAAAAAGCCTAAATAGTAGCTTTCCAATACAACAAAACTATACTTTATTGCAAGAAATTCCTTAAGAACAATGACAACAAGGACCAAACACATCTACAGTTAGGAAACACAAGATCAATGAAAACGTAAAGAAGAGTCTAAAGAAGACATGTAACTGACAAAATATATTATATGTTCACTTGGCAAACCTTACTATATTTATCAGTATGCTCTGTCAAACTCTATTTTAGCATTAATAGATGAGGTTAGATATTTAATAACCAGAATTCAAAAAGCACAAGAAAGGGTATGTACAGCAGTGTATCAACAAGGGTTGAGTTTTATTTGCATTGTCTAACTTAGGTGCCATCGTTTCAAAGGCTTTAAACCAAGCCTCAAACAGCCACTTTGAGTTTAAGCGGCTCTTCCTAGCAGTGTGTAGGCACTAAATCAAATATCAATATTGGAAAGGTGTAGCAGACAAAATTCTTCACTAACTACACCTTATAACCTTCCTAATATGATATCATGCAAGCAAATGGACTCAGGTCAGATACATTTTAATATGATGAAATGTCAAGTGTCAGCTTTCAGATGACAATTTTCTGCCAGCTCTTACACTTACTCAATACGTCATGAAAATAAATTCAGTGGTGCAATATTGAGGTGGTACTTGCTCCATAGATCTGTGCATGGAGAGTAACCACCACAGCTCTCACATAGCCATGCACAGGATCCTCACCAACCAAAGTTCATGGATCTTTTAATGGAGAGGAAGTGGCCTGGGGTCATGCATACTGTGTCCTCCCTCACAAGCCCTGCAGGGAATCTGTAGCTTTAGGCAATGTGAAAATGTCCTTTGGGGATTTTGGGGCTGGGGGGAGAGGGGGCGACTGGTAGAGGAAGCTCATGCAGCATGGTGTCACTGAAGGTAGGTTGGCTGAATCTTTGGGCTGCTTCAATACAGATGGCCCTCAAGGGATCCGTGGCATCCAAGGATGTAACTTGTTACTCATTGCAAGAAAAAAAACTCCATGGGATGGGGTGATTTTACCCTCTGAAAATGTATACAACCATCTTGGCAATATTCTGGGCTCTCAATCCTATTACTATTAAAGGTGTATGCATGTGAAACTCATGTCTATATGAACAAACTCCATTTTGATTGTTTCCTTCATTCCATAGCAAAAGAAGATCCTATAGAAGGTCATATTAATAGTGTTGAATGCAAATGACACTGAAGAGGAATACAAGTAAGTTTTAGTAGAATGGCTGAGGCTCCATTTTTTAAAATATATTTAAAGTTTGACCTATCACTATCCCTTTGAAGTTTGACTTTTATCTCCAACTAGATAGATTCCCAGTATACAAAGCCCTCTCTGCATGTATTAAATAAATATTTCAATATAGTATACAATCAGTCAGTAGTATTCCCACCTAAAAAGACATGTTTCCAAGCCATGAGTTTAAAATAAAGATCAAAATTGAGGGCTTGGGAAAAGTTATTTTATATGAAGTATCACATACAGATTAATAGTGGAATCAGCATACCAAATTACTTGGATCCATGCAGTCTGTCTGAGTATAAGGAATAATGTTCCTTTTGCGTTTCAGACTGTGCAGGAAAAGCAATTAACAATTCCATCGAAGTACGCATTAGGCTAGGCTTTCAGCTGGTTAAATTGACAAAGCTCCCTTGAAGTCCATGATGTTCTGCTGACTTACTCAAGCTGCGGATCTGGTCCATAAAGTTCCACAAATATTTAATGGGTGTACTGAGTTATGTATCTCAGAGATATTGCCATATTTGTATATTAGCACATACTGTACTACACCAAGATCTTCTCCACAATATTCCTGCTTCATTGCTTCTCCTACAGTACATCATGATATGTGAAGGTTCTGGTACTCCTAGAACTTATTGCTCATTTTTTGGTAGTTTTGCCTAGTAAATCATTACTAAGCAGACTAAATCTTTATCATAGTGCCAACACTTGACCAATTCTGATAATAGGTAACTGAAAGGCAGTATGTGTAGGGCTATGAAGAATTTATTTAAGACAAACACACATTTATTTCCTGAGGACTCTTTTCCTTATGTAAGCTTATAATATCACATTACATGATACTATAATAAAGTGACAGGCTTATCACTAAACTAATACTTCAGGAATTTCAGTAATTAGTTCCTTATTCATATGTCTAAATGACTAATTTTAAAAGGTTATTTAAAAAAAAAAAGAATCAAACATTAAACTAACAGTTCTACCTCTCCGAAAAAGGGGGGAAAACATTAAAAAGAATGAGTGGGTCTTGGTGGCATTACAAGAGAAGACAAAGACAATGAATATTATAGATTCAAAGACAGTGTTATTAACCTAATGTGTTCTTGTCTCTTTTAGATATGAAAATACAGTTAGTGTTAAATGCTATGAGCAATTTACGAGAATAGACTATTGAATTATTATGACTCAGCTTATTAAATGGAGGAAGGCCCACTGTTGTAATTACCAATAGAAAAAGCAAATACTCATATTCAAATAGTAACCTAAGCAAAATTATCTATGGTATTACCAGAAGTCAAGGTTAGTTATAAGAAAATATATACTGTATATTGCTCTATTGACCAATTTAATATCCATAACCTACAAGTTCTCTTCATACCACTAGATAACCATATAGCATAACAATTCCTTCAAAGTAATTCTCCTTTTACTTCCAAAAAAACCATATACAAGTTAGAGCATCCTCAGAATGCAATTTCCTTTTGCTATAAAATTGGAGCTGAATTTCTCATTTAGTTATTTGTCTGCTATTTAAAATGTAATTAGCACATTCACAACTTGAATATGCAGCCCTATTTTTACACACACACACACACACACACACACACACGCTTTAACAAGAAGCCATATTTTACAAGCAGGTTGTCTAGGTCTTTCTTCATATCCCTTTTCAGAGGTGTTTTTCCTTTGTAGTGGTATACTGTCATTTTTGTATGAATCCTAGTTCAGAAGGGAAGCAAGATTATCCCCTCCACCATTTACTTTAGGTGGAGGTCCTTTATATGAATCTCACCACCCTGCACAACCCAATTCAAATGAAGAAAGGGAAACGCATTTACCTTCTGTTGGTGATGTCTTTAAATGCCTGCAGAGGCCCTCTGTGTCCCCATACGTCTCCTTAATTTTCACTACTGCTTCTGTTCCTCTGAGTTCCATGAGGGAGCGCAGCTCCTCCAGTGAGCACCCAAACTCTCCTGCATGGTTGGCCTCGTTTCTTTGGTTCTTGGTATAGAAATCGCTGTTTGTCATGTCACCCATTGTTGCTGATTGTATTGCTCCACTCTGTATATTAGATGGAATTTTAAAATTGCTTCAAAATTGCAAAGCGGGGGACTCAAATTCCAACCTAAGGGATTAAGAAGAATCCAGTGGGTGTTCAGTGAAGTCAGTAGAGAATGCCTCTGATGACTGAGGTGTCCCTGACCAGGTAATAGTCCGCAGGATGGCTGCTTTCAAGGCTGCAGACCAGCTCCATTCCATTCACCATTTCCCATTATGCTGCACTCAGGCTGTAGTATCTACATGGTCATCTCTTCCTCTGGACCTTTGGGATCAAAACACAAAGCACATGTTAGAAGAGTGAACCTAAAACCTTCAGAAAGAGCCTTTGAACTTCATTCTCCCAAATGTAGTCCTTGATTTAAAAAAGCTAGATACAAGAGTCTGCACGTTGCTGCAGTTAGTCACAGCTGACACCAAAGACTGATACTGCTAGCTGTGTCATACATAAGGCTCTTTCCAGCTACAGCAGCAATAGCAGTGTTCCTTACTTTAATCAAGTCCCAAGAGCTCCTGCTAAATGAGATGGCTCATGAATATTAATAAGTAAGCCATTAGTCCAACAGTCTAGATGTGCCTCTGGTATGTGCTCTGGTTCATACTGCTATATCAATCTTTCATCTGACAAGAACAAAAAACCCATGAAGGACTACAAAGTAATAAAAATTAATTGAATACTATTACTTATGCCTTCATCTATTACATAAACCATTTTTCAGTGCAAGAAAAGTAAAATGGGGGAGGGAGGAGAAAGAATAGGAACATTTTCATTGCCAATCCAGAATACATTTAAATAAATTAAGCATTGCCGCTTTGTCAGCTAGGAAAATAAACACACACAGGAAAGGAGATAAAGCACCTGCGAGCTTCAGGCTAAACAATGAGCACTGTCTCTCATAGGAATGGGAAGGTTTCAGTTTGCTTTCCTTCAGCACTAACTGCTGACTCACCAACACATTTGATAGCTTTGGCCTGAGAGCTACAAAGCATTTAAATAAAGAAAAGGCTGAACTGATACAGGATTTTTAACATGCAGACTCCTGAAGAGTCACATTTGGACCATCTGGGAGACCAACTGATTACTTTCTAAGCCAGCCTTTAAAATCTGCTCTCCTTATACATAGTCTAATGAACTTGGTTGAAATGCTGTTGAGACGAGCTATTATACTTTGTCACAGAGTTTTAACAGAGATTAAAGGTTTCTTTTTTGCCTGAAGTGGGATAGTGCCTGTTCACTGCCTGATCTATAGACCCCTGAATATTTCTCACATGAGAGAAAAGGTTTGAGTATGGTATCAGACTAATGAATGATGGACCTCTGACTGTCAGAGTGGATTTTTTTTTAAGCAGCGTGCCAGTCACAAAGAAAAGGATTGTTACAGCAGAGTTTATGCAAAGAGAAGAAGAATGAACCAAATGTTTTTAACCCATCTTGACATTGTCACGACAACCTTAATTCCATTCCCACATACAGCTAATATTGCTGCTGGGCCCACTGAAATGAGTGTGTTACCACTGATTTCAAGGGGATAATGTTTTCAGTGTTTAATATTTCCTAATTGCTCACAATTAAATTATCTGTTTTGAGGCTGCTTAACACACCAGCTAAAACATGCAATATGGACCTCCAGCAAAAAGTACGTCATTCCTTTGAATTCCACAAAATATCAGAGCATCAGAATTTTATTACCACAGCACAGAATCCAGGTATCAGTCAAATGTTAGATGAGAGTAGTTCTTCCCCACCCCATGCTCGTTGTGAAATTCCTGGTGGTGATAATTCTGCGACACAGCATTTCATGTATTCTTTTGCCCCTTGCAGGGCACAGAAATTTGATTGGGAAACTGGTGTATGTTGCACAATAAATACAAAGGTAAAGAGAAATTGGAAGGAATAAAAAAAGACCTTCAAAATGTAATAACTGGATCTTCAGAAGGCAGGAGGTATTCTACTTTCTCTCTCACACAGGCTGCTACGGTTGAATGCAAAACAGTGATTTCAGTATCAATTTAAATACAGATACCTCAAAACATAGCAAGTTCAAAAATACCTCTCTGTGTATCTAACAGATTTTTTTCTGAGGGACTGGTAGCCAGATTTGGATAAAATGGCAACTAACTCAAAACACTGTTTGGGTTTGATTCTAAAAAGTTTGTAAAATATAGAGGGAAAAGTTGTGCATCCCTGCACAACATGCCTGATCCCAAAAAGCAATGAACCCCAAAACTCCCACTGCCTGGAAACAGCAGACATCAGCACATCTTAGGATCTGGCCATTTATGGCTTCATCTATGAAAGGATGAAAGCCAGGAAATCTCACCAGAAAGCATGTTAGTGTTTGAGCTGAAATATCAGCCAAAGACATTGACATGAACCAATCTGGGTTCAGTAATGAAAAAGAATAATTAAAAAGACAGATTGCTACTTGCAGACAGGCACAGAAATGCTATTTATAGAATGTATGTGTCTAAAGGATTTGACCATAGGGTATCACAGCACCAGCCATAATGTAAAGAACTTGGAGCATTTACATAGCAGAGAGCGTGTTGCTATTTTTTGTTTGTTTTTCTTTCTTTCTGACAAAGTCCTTAAAAGTGGTTCATAAAACTGCAAGGAAATCAATTATTAGTTCCCTTTGATGACCACCACCTACTGTTTTCATTAGTAATGCAAAGGGTATTAAGGCTGGATGTCAAATGTGTCTGACAGAGGATTTTTCTCTGTGGGATGTTCACAGGAATACTACTGTCAAGCAAACACACTTTTTTTTAATCATAGCACCATCACTATGTATTAATATTTCTTCCTACACTTAGAAATGCCACTTTGGTCATTTGTCAGCCAACATTAGCCAGGGATGTTATTCCTTTGCATATGATTGAATCATCTGCCTGTTTAATTTTTTATTTTACTTTCAATTAAATATTAATCAGTAAACCACTAAATTGAGAAGTGTACGTCCATTAGTGCTCAAGCAAAAAGTATTTCAAAGTTCATGTGATCTTTGGGATTCACCCAGTGGCATGACACCAAGGAAATAACATCCTTCATGTTTTTCAAAGGCAGATGGTAAAATATAAAAAGCACAAAGCATGATTAACATTATTCTCTCTAATCCTGTGGAACAAGATATGAAGGCTTCATTTCATCCTTGAATATCTTATGAAAATTCTAGGAACTTTGCCAAGCGTATACCAGTTGAATGTGACTGATAGATGGGCCACCTCATCCTTACTGAGAGATTAATACTTCTTTATCAAAAGCTGAGAAACCTAAAACATGAGATCGGTACGTGGCATGACTCCCAGTACCAGTGCGGCTCCAAGATTTGTTGGTTCAAAATGGAACTCTTCATGAGAGCTGAGCAAAATTCAGAATTTCTATGCCACAGGAAATTCCATTATTTCCATCTTGGTTTCATCCTGAAACAGGATGAAAATCTGATTTTTTTTCATAAAACAAAATTCTGAAAAAACAATTTATTCAGCAATGTCAAAACATTCTGTTCTGCCATTTTTGCTTGAAATGAAACTCTGATATTCCTTAAATTGAATTGTTTTTGTTTTGTTGAATTGACCTAAAATGATACTTTTCATGTCAGGTCAAGAGTAAACAATATTGCCTTTGCCTTTTGGGAGTTGTAATTTGGGCCCCCGTTGTCTACTATGGGCTGGGTTCCCTGCAGGACATCATCTCCAACAACGCAATGCGGACTCAACTTACTACTCTCAGTGGTGTCTCAAGGAATCACATGACTGCATTGTGGGAAATGTAGTCCAGCCAGGGAGCCTGATGCCTGTGTGTGTCTGTGCCACATAGAGCACAATGGAACCCTTATCTTGGTTAGGGCCTGTAGGCACTACTCTGCACTTGGTAGGCAAAGCTTGTGCTGCAGACAGGAAGAGAAACGCTCATCAGAGCCGATATATCTATACTAAAAAATGAATGCTACACCTTTATAAGTTACATTCTCTCTCTAGTCTAAGACAACTGCTTTTTGTCCATTTGAGATTTTCTTATTGAATAATCTCTAAAAAACGTAAAACAAAATTTTTTAAAATGCAGATTAAAAGCAGTCACACTGGTTGAAAACATTGGTTGTATCAAATCAATCTAATGTAGCACCTTGTATATACTTAGTTCAGGTAGCAAAAAGACTTTTCATTCCTACTGTCAATATCCACTAACAAAATTTACATTTAAGTGCAAATAATCATTATTTTACTCATAAAAGAAATGTAAGAAAATACCTTCATTTTGCATAAGGCAATGTAACTCTTCGATTGTTTGTTTTTCAAAGGTAACATAGATTTTTGCTATGTGAATGCACTGAAAAATGATTTTTTTTTTTAATTCTAATGCACTGATTTTTTTAATTCTTATTTGGAAAGGCTTTACCTTGGAACAGCCATTCATTCCTGCAGCACCCCAGTCAAATATTTTTCAGCTTCCAATTGTTTGAAGGCAAAACATACCAATTAAATAAGAAATGATTTGGATGAACTAACTGCAGGCCTGCTGGGAAAACTATCCTTCTATTTCCTAATCAGTAAAATATCATCCCTGGAAGCTTGTAAATGTTTTGATAATGGATTAGAATGATGTCTATATAGATATCATTGCCAAGAATTTTGGTAGCCTGATTTTAGTGGAGTTCCATTGAAATTAAACTAGTGTAACACAGTGGTAAATCAGCCCTGGGTTTGCCATTTTACTGAACAAGGATCATGAAATCCTTGTACTCAGTGAAGGTTTGGGACAAGCAAGAACAGCTTGATCAATCCCGGAACTAGGGATTTATCAAAGATTTGGTTGTATTCACTATAAGATCTAAGCTTTCATCTAAAAAAAAAAAAGGCCCCAGTTCTTCTACTGGTGAATATAACCTTGATAGTTCAGAATGATGGATGTGTTGTCTGACAGAATCCACAGCCAGCCAAACTAACAAAACACTCTGAGAAGTACAAGAACACTTTCTCATCTTAAAAGGATATTGGCTTTGAAACATAATTATCAGGAGCAAACTACATGCACAGGAAACTAAGGAATAAGACTAGTTGAATGGAACTACTTTTTCATGTTCACAAATGCATATTTCTGTTTGATACCTGTCTGAGGACCCAAGGGTGGATCACAAAAGAGAAACAGGTCTTTGCAGCTAAATATACTCTGGAAAATATTTCTTCATAATGGCAGTTCTACATAATTTATTGCAAATTGAAATTCATAAACAAACTGGTAAATAATTCATCCATACTGAATACACAGTTCGTGGCAAGCTTTACAAACAAAAATCTAGTGCAAAAAACTTCACATACCTTTATATCTGAGATGCTGAAACTATTTCTTATTCTGTGTGTATATATATATCTATATCTTATTTTGGTATTCTTATGTCTACACTACCACTTAAATCGGCAAAACTTATGTCGCTCAAGGGTGTGAATATTACACACACACACACACACACACACACACACATACACACACACCCCAAGCAACATAAGTTTCACCAACAGAAGCACCGGTGTGGACAGCACCATTAGTGGACGAGCTTCTTCTGCCACATAGCTACTGCTGCTTGTTGTGGTGGTTTAATTATGCCAATGGGAGAGCTCTCTCCTGTCGGCATAGAGGGGCTATATGAGAGATCCTACAGCAGCACAGCTGATTGGTACAGCTGTGTCACTTGTAAGCTCTCTAGTGTAGTCATAGAGTAACATGGAAATATTACATTTCTTCTGATAGTATGATGTGGTAAAGTTTGATAAGTATCACTTCTTAAAAAAAAGTTAAGTAAAGGTTCTTCAAAACAACAATAAAAAAATCCAAGAAGTAAGAGGGGGGAAATAGTATACTATTAATCCCAGACAACCAGACAAATATTATTGTAATTCCCAAAGTGACAATTCCTCTGTTCCATTCACCATGAATCAGTGTGTGCGCTCAGTAATATAAAGCTGCTTTACCTAACAAATAAAACTCTGTCAATCTTTGATAGGTGTTTTTTGGACCAGTTATACTCCTCTACCCATGTTTTGTTAATCATTTTTCTTTTATTCTACAGGCAGATATTGCTGTTTACTAGAACTATGATCCCAAAGAAAATTTTCCTTAGTTAATAAGTCCTACTAAACATGAGCAATTTCCTAGGGACTATTAACCAATGTACTCATCCTCCTTAGCTAGAATGAATATTATATACACAAAAATAAAACTGTCACAGATAAACAGAGACTCTTCCCCTTTCTGTAACAATACAGTTGGGGAGAACTAATAATTTAGGAAATGAAATTATCTGTAGTAGCTGATTACACTATGTACCCTTTTGAACCAAATAGGATACAAGGTCTAATCCTGCAACTCTTACTTTCATGAGAGGTCCCAGTGAAGTTAATTGAAGCACTAACATGATTAAAGACTAAAATAAATGGAGCGTTTTCACTGACTTCAACAGGATCAGATTAGGCTAGACAGGTGAAATCTTTGACTTCAATTGGGCCAGGATTTCAATCAATGTACATAAGGTTTGTAAAGGTGAGACATGCAAGACTACTAGTAAGAGACTGAATTTTCTTTCCTGTTGCCAGTCACCTGACATTGGTCAGAATTAAAAAAACATTAGAAGCTTTGTCATATGACAGGAGTCAGTTTCCATTGACTCCAGTGACTGTTATAAGTGACTGCAGTATTGGGTGGTAATTTATGTGTGTTAAATCAGTATAAAGCCAAACATATTTAAGAGAGATTTAACAAAAGGGAAAAAAAACCTGTTTTTATACAAAAGCATTTTCCCTAGTAGGATCTGAAGAGGCCATACATTCTAGAAAGCTGCTTTTCCCTCTCTCATTTCTTGTAACCACTTTACTACTACCAAGAACTTATCTCAAATTGTTTGACCTTCATCGATAAATGAGGCTATTTTCTAGCAGCTTCTCCAGAGACTAAAAACCTGCATTACATAGCATTAACTGGATTTTTCTTATTCAGTAACCACCTCCACAGATCCATACTTTTTGGAGTTGTACTTTACAACCCATCAAAGAACTGTAAGGCACTGAACAACGACCAATTCCACACCATATAGCCTTTTATAATTCATATTGTTTGTAGCTACATCACAAATACCAATACAAATACCAATATAATGCAGATGTCTCAATAAGAGCTCATTTTTGAAGTGTGTGTCTATATAATACTGTGCAGCAGAAAAGGTGTTAGCTTCCCAGACTCATTAAATAAGAGATAAATTGATGAAAATAATAATTTAAAAAATCACTAAAAATAGTTTCTATACAAAATATAACACTAAGCTCAAAGGGCCAGATCCCTGAATAAACCCAGGTACAAGGCTCACTGGCACAAACTTCAGCAGTTTTGGAGGTAATGGCACCCAAAAGCCTTCATACCTACCCTTCACTGGGAGACCCACAGGGGGCAGTCTTGGCTAAGAAGGTGATGTGGTCAAGAGACACACTGAGTCAGTGTATCCCCATCAGTAGTATCTGTAGGGGTGGCTTTTTGGAACCACAGATACAAACTAAAACTAATTCTCCCTTCCCCATGCCCCTCCTCAACCAAGCAAGGGCCATGAGAGAGGATCAGAGTGAAAACTCCAACTGAGCTCCTTCAGGATGAAACACTAGAGAAGTGTGGGATTAGCTGGAACACACAATGTAATTTGCACATCCCTGTGCCAGTTTGGGTGAAAATAGCCCTCCTGGTCACACAATTCAAGGGGAAAAATCTCAGATTTTTACATATAAGGTGGCATCAGGAAAGATAAGGCTATAAAACAAGGCATTGTAAATCTTCATCCCTCTGATTGTAGTGCTGGACATGTTGATGCAGATTTGTTGTTTGCCAGTTGGTTTCAACAGATTTCGTACAGATTTCTACAGCACCAAAAAACCCTAACCACCAACACCATTTTATAATTTAATTCATTACCAAATTAAATAAAAAATTATACCTGCAAGTCAGTAAGACCAAACGTCCAGTATGTAAAAGGATTTAAGGAACATATTTCCTCTAGTGGATTTTTCACCCACTGAGATCGATGACACAATTCCCTGACTGTAATGGGGCAGCGTCAAGTTATATTATTATTTTCATCAATTACCTGAAGTTATAGGAACCATATAATTAAAGGTACTTGTAGTAACAAGTATGATATTTTAACATTTTTATTTGCTGTTTTCTAATATAAAGTTTAATATGTTGCAGTCCATTACAGGATTAATTTGGACCACAATGATTCAGAACAATATCAATGGAAAGTTTAAATTTACTACATGCAGGGCCAGCTCCAGGCACCAGCGAAGGAAGGGGCGGCCAGTGGAAAGGGGCAGCACGTCCGGGTCGCCTACGGCAATTCGTCAGCGGGTCCCTCAGTCCCTCTCTTCCTCTTTGAGCTGCTGCCAAAGTGCCACTGAAGAGGAAGAGAGGGAGCAAAGGACCCGCCGCCGAAGTGCCACAGAAGAATGAAGCAGCGCGACTCAGCTGCCACCAAAGTGCCGCCAATCGGCTTTCATCTCTCTATTTTTTTTTCACTTTGCCGCTTGGGGCGGCAAAAAAGCTGGAGCTGGCCCTGACTACATGCAAAAACCTAAACAAAACAGGTTAATGCCTTGTTATTTTCCTTCACTTTGTTAGAAGTTATTAAAATATAAAATGTCTATTACCCTAATGAATTCAGCATTTCAGAGGAAATTATTTGGCATCTTCATTTCATTGGTCAGATTTCACTAGGTTCTTCTGATTCACACTGCAGTGTATTTATAACCCACAAGACTGAAATTTTAGTCATCATGTGACCTTTGTAATAAAGAAACCATCACCCTAAAGTGTGCTATTTCAGAGGATTTTGGCAAGGTGCTGTTGTACAGCACATTTTACACTCTGTATTCCTGACAGCTGATTGCATCTAGTTTTAATCGAGCAAATCCTCAAAGCCTCTTAAAGTGAAGGGTTTATCTAGTTACTTGCAACAAGAAGGGTCTTCAACTTGACAGAGTTATTAAATATGACACAGTCTTCCTTTATCCAATACACTCTAAATATTGTTTGAACTTCTGTTCAGTCACTGTTCACCAGTTAGTTCACCACCATTAAACTTATTTCTTAATGTAATTTTTGTGTCTTACTAATTTTATTACAGAAAGACTGTTAAAGTTGCTATTTACTCTTCATATTTTAAACATAACTCAAGTTTTAATAACTTAGTAAAAATGAACATTTTTTCCTGATAATTAAGTGCAGAGCTTTGCCTCATTTTACCTTCCTTTTTTCAGATATTGAAACCTTGGTTAAGGGCATCTATTTTTTATTTTTTAAAAATGAGAATTATAAAAATATATCTTGTTATGAAATAATGATCCATTAGTTATGATTTAATAAGAAATTGCCAAATTTTGCCCAGAATCCAAACCAAGTGTTTAAGTTTTGAAACAATTTGGATAACTTTTCTCTTTCCATGTGCATCTGCACTTCCTACACTTATATTTGCAGATATTTCAATATGTTAATACCACTAAAGAGGCTTTTAGTGTAACTTAAATGTCACTAGTTTAGGGTTATTATACTGGTTATACTTTTGTCATTATGTGAAACCAAAAGGGTTAAAGACATTCCATTTATTTTTAAGTTTACATAAAAAGCATCAGTGAATTTGAGACCATTTTCTATGTTGGATGAAACAGAAGAAACTTTGCTTTGGGGCTGGAAAGCAAAGTGGAAGGGACTGAGCCAAGGGGAATTATGATCTGATTCTGATGAACCATTCTTTTATATTCAGAATTTTAAAATTGCCATGACTTGTGTATTGGGGAGAATGGCAGGATACTAACCTAAGCAGAGAGACTGAAAGCTGAGGAAATCCAAACTTTTCCCCAGTAAACTGGACTGGGCCCATCCTGTGTAATTTATGTCTAGCCCATCCACCTGTCAGTTCACAACTGTCTGGTCCAATTTTACATGACTGAAGCAATGGCCTTCCATTATTTCATATTAATATAATACATTTTGTAAACATCAAAACTACTGACAAAAGTATCAGATACTCATTCTTCATTGTTTTTTTCTTAATATCATCCTGTTACTCCTAGTTATATACTCCTTCAGATGAACCTTGTCAAGCCTCTTCCTTCCTGCTGTCCATTCTCTACAAAGATCATAGATGTTAACATCCTCTATTTATCATATTCTCTCTCTCGCTCTCCAGAAAGAGAGCGCGAGATCTTTCTTTCCATAACTGAGTTACTTTAGTTGCCTTTTTTCAGCTTCATCCAATATTGAATTGCCCAAAATTAGAAGCAGTATTATACTATAAGTGAGGACTTCTTAGTACTATATATAATTTTCTATGATGTGATGCTGTAAGTAAGCAGCCCAAATTCTCCCATCCACCCTTTTGTGCCAGCATATCACATTGCAAGCTCATCTTTAATTTACTGTTCCCTATCACCCATACCTGTTTCTTTACCTTACTGCTTTCTAAGGAATGTTTCTTCCTCCCTTTTAGTATCTGAGCATTTCACATATTACACTCCCCATTACCTCCAAACTTTTACTGCAATTGGGGAAAATTCGTTACTGATGCTAAGTAATGCTGCTATATTATTCTCTCCACATTATTTATTTGTTCCAAGTTTCTGGTGATAGAAATAGACCAATACTAACTATTGGTTTAGTTGGAATGATAAATAATAACTGGACCCCTGACTAAGTTACCCACCCAAACTTCTGGGATACATTTATTATTATTTATCTTTAAAACAGGCCTATCACCAAGTGTGTGTACGTTTTGCATTGGGTGCTAACCACAGGCACTTGCATATTCTGCCTTATAATACAAGGACGCTGATGAAAAGAAAAAGCAACAAGTTTAACAAAGTAAATTATAAATGAGTGAACAATTTTTGCTCAGTAATTTCAGGATATTTCCCATGTGTTTTATCAAAGGGCCTTACAAGAATTAGATGCAAATATAGCTTAGCACCTGCTTTGGCCTCATTTTGTCAATGAGACTTAAGCATGTAACTAAACTTAAGCACAAACTTCAGAAAGCCATGCTGAATGATAAAGTAATCAGAGGACAATAAATTAAATGTATCTTTATTTTATTAATAAACAAGACAAAGCAGGCAAACTTACAGTAAACAAAGCTACACTCTCTTTCAAAAACAAAGGCTATTTTAACATTAAAAAACTAGCACATAGTTGTACTTGATAAACTTTACAAATAAAGAAAGGATAATATTAAAATACCAGATTTTCTAAGGTTCTCTTGTGAGGTAAATTCCTATAATCTGTTGTATCAGCTCATATTTTAAAATGGTGGTGGACCCAAACTTCTGCAGCTTTGAATTCCAGATCTGAAGTGAACTTTCCCACACCTCGGTGTGCATTGATTTGGCTGGTAACTGGAAGAAGTTAGAACTGCAGGATTTGATCTGAGCCCAGGGTTTGGCTGCAGCCCTCCTCCAATTTTAAAGGTCACACCATCAATCTGCTTATTTTAACCACCAGCCATTAAAAACAGTCATGATTTTTTTTCTCTATACTCAAATGCTAAAAGCTTTTCTATCAAAGGGACTATCCAATACAATGTTAGAATAAGACGTGGTACACGTTTCTGAAGTACATTTAATCTATGAAGAGACCCAAAGCTCCGAACACGCATTTGTCCCTGTGAACTTTCTACTGGAATGATAGAATCAGAGCTACAAGTGAGGTACATAAGCATCATGTAAATCATCATGAAAGGATTAGGGAGAAAAAACAGGCAACTGGTTATGTGATACCGTCAGTCAAGGTCACTGACAAGAAAATTACAGATGAGGAGGTTTTAATCTTCAACGGGCTTCAGTTGTGAAAGACAAAAAATGTTCAGCAGTGATTTTAAATAGGACATTCATAGAAGATTGATTTTTTTAAAATCTACTATATATTTTTGCTAGATACTTTCACAACACTAGAATCTGCTCTGCACCAATTGTTCCATCTTACATAGCCTTAAGGTGTTTTGGAAAGAGGTGGAAATAATATAGATTTACAATATAATACACATGCACAGTGTAAATGCACCAACCACAGAAATTATATTCTTCCTGTCTACTGAAAACATATGAGCAAAATCAGATTTTTTTTAAACACTACTGGAAGAAAAATAGAAGGACAAAGATCTAGAGGACCACCACATTACAGCAGATCACCATTTTATTGCAATTCATTCTAATTGACAGGAAACACCACCACCTGCCTCAGGGAAAAACACTTTCTGTCTATACATACATATACCAAAGCTGACATCTAGAAAAGCTTCATTAATCCTAAAAATGTGTCAGAAGAAAGGGAAAGGGATTGGGGAAGCATGGGGGGAGAATTCCAGAGGCCAATGATAATCCATGCTAATATGCAAGTCCCATCCTGAAAGAAAACATGGACAACAGGATGCAAAAATAAAATTTTCCCCCTTCAAAACTGGTATGTTTCAGACACCACTCGTTTTTCTGTTTCACATCAGCAACACTTGGAAAACTACTTAACCTTTCTATTTTTATCTGGGTGCATTCAAATTACCAATAATGTACAACGTGCTCTAACAAACCCACTGATGTAGGGTATAATTTTCCCTCAAGCACATTATCCTAGCTGGAGGCTCAAAAAAATAAGCTGATAAAACAGCAGCACAGATCAATTGGTGGATAAAAAGTGATTTCAGCTCTGTGGAACCTTGCAGCACAGCATCTTAAAATCACACAATTAGACAAAAAATGTATACAATAAAACAGGATAAAGTAATAACTATGCATCACCAATTGGGTCACGTGATAAATTTCACTGCAAACAGAGGCTAACCCTTTTAAACAGACAAGCAGATCATCACCATCATTACTCAGATGTTAACACTGTGATT
Organism: Mauremys mutica; assembly: GCF_020497125.1. NCBI lineage: Eukaryota > Metazoa > Chordata > Testudines > Geoemydidae > Mauremys > Mauremys mutica. The sequence continues at coordinate 41,444,395 of NC_059078.1, forward strand.
TATTTAAAAGCCATGCTTGGCCGTTGTATTTAATATCTTCTCCCTTGTTTAGTTCAGTTGGGATTTCTTCAAACCATGAGAGTTTGTAATTTTCTTTTGTATTTATAGCCCTTGCTAGGTTAAAAATAAATCTGTTCCTTTTGGAATTACAATATTGTAACATGTTTGATTAAAAAAGCCCAGACACAAATATAAGTAACTAGCAGGTAAGAAATGGAGATTCAATGCCTGAGACTCCTCAGAATATTATCTTTATCAGAATCCAGCAATACTGCCATAACAAGAACAGGGGCACACTGAAATACGAGATAAACTGTGATGAAAAACTATTCTGAACTAACATAATGACAGGTTTCAGAGTAGCATCCGTGTTAGTCTGTATCTGCAAAAAGAACAGGAGTACTTGTGGCACCTTAGAGACTAACAAATTTATTTCAGCATAAGCTTTTGTGAGAAATCCGAAGAAGTGAGCTGTAGCTCACGAAAGCTTATGCTGAAATAAATTTGTTAGTCTCTAAGGTGCCACAAGTACTCTGTTCTTTATTCTGAACTGTCCTGCAGTCTCTCTAAGGTATCTCAACAGCCCTCTTCCAGTTCATCAATGGACACTGATGTAATTAATGGTTTAATCGGTAGTAGCACACTTAGCCCCCAATCCAGCAAAGCATGTGGTCTATTTTCAGTACATGAGTAGTCTCAGTAAGTTCAATGGGACTGCTCATGTGCTGAAAACTGTGCACATGCTGAAGTACTCTGCTAGAGTGAAGCCTTATAAAGTAGCTAGGTAGTTCTGGATCATAATTCAGTTGTAGTTACTATTGTTTCTGTACCTCCTTGCAATTAGGAGTGGAATCTAGTTTTGATGTCCTATCACTGGGAGTGGGCCTGCACCCTGAAAGGAGAGTTTGTGGGGAAGAGGAAGGAGGATGATGTCAGCGCTGAACCATGAGGGATGGTTGGGAGTGCCATGACCCCTTTGCACATGTGAAATACAGGTCACACGGCTACAACTCCCTTGGACAAAGGGCAGGAGCGGGAGTCACAGCACGAGTAGTTCAGAAAGAGCCAAATGCAGCTGGTCTCTGGTTCTAGCACTAATCAATAGTGACATTGTTACAAGTCTCATGGCTGCAGTACTTAACATGAGCACCCCAGGGCTATGGCCCACTTCAAAGAAAGTTGTTCTATAACATGACTAGCAATGAATTAGCACAAGATTAGAACAGCCCTGAAATTTGCAGAAAGACACCTAAGCCAGAGGTTGTTTACTACAACCAGCAGGCTGGATTTATCTCCCCTTGTCCAGTGATTCTAGTCCTGATGCAGGATGGGTTCAAGGCAGCCATCTATAGGTAGCATTGAAAGGACCTGAATTTGGAGTAGCAAGACTAGAAATTGGAGATTACAGAGGTAGAGAAGAGAGGCAGCATTACTGGTATGCACCATGTCAATTCAAGGGCACAAGGTATACATGATCTCATACTGTTATAAAACAAAAAATTCATGGGACTATATTTTCCTAGTTAATTTTGGTAAAATAGGTCAAAGAGGCTTACTATGTAGACACATGGATCAAAAACCACCTATAAGTATCTGAATAAAATAAGTGCCTCACAAATCCAATTTCCTACTTTTTGATTGCATAATAGTATGTATTGTATTAGGCAAATACCTACTGAATCTCAATAGTTAATATCCTCTGGACCTTCATACACCGTGCTATGACAGTTAGATGGGTAGTGAAGTGCATCCCTCAATAAAAAAAAGCTTCTGTAATACCAGATTCAACAACCAAAGGAGATGGTGAAGGTAATTCTGTCCTACTGATTGGGCTGGTTTGCCCACCTTTTTAAGTTTGAGTATGGAAACTGGGGTCAAACTGGATCCTTGGCTGCTTCTAGATCTTCGAGAAGCAGTGGAGAAAACAGCTTTTTCTTCTTCCATAATTGATAAGATGATCACTACCTTTCCTTTTTGATGTGGACCTTGCCTATCTTACCTAAAGATGGGATTACTGTTATGTGCTCTAATTAAGGATAAACCGTAAGATCATGCAGAAGTTTCAGCTATTGCAGAATAGACACTTGCTGAATTTAGCATGCTTCTTGCAAAGAGCATACACCTTTGTTCCACAGATTGCACTGGTTTTCCTTTAATTTCTGGTTGCAATTTAAGGTGTTGATCTACAAATCTCTTTTCAACTAGAAACCTGTTTATTTTAGAGACCACCTCTCTCCTCGTGCCTTACCATGGTATCTGAGGTCAGCTGGGACATCTGAGCTGAAACTCCCTAGGTATATTTGTTATGGGGCTGGCAGAGGGTTTTCCTTAGTGTAGGCCCTTCCATTTTAGAATTGGCCTCCCATTTTGGTGCAACAGAGCCCAAGTGTGCTGACCTTCTGGGTGTGTAGTCACTTATTTATCTATGCTTTCTGCAAAGTGGCAGGTAATGTGAGGATGAAAATATTTGATTTGTGCCTTCAATGTGGTGTTAACATTGGGTCAGTTTGCATTTGGTCAAGTACATATTTTTAAACTATGAATGCACATAGAGCACTAGATAGATGCATCTTTCATAAACCTAAATTTATAATTTCATGGCCCAGGCATATGTCTTCAACATACAGGAGAGAGAGCAGCTGGTAAAAATAGAAATGGATTTCTTATATATATTCTTGTCCAAGCAACTATACAAGATTTGACAAAATGGCTGACATGCTATCCTGCTTGTAAAATAAAGAGAGCCTGGACTAGGGTGACCAGACAGCAAGTGTGAAAAATCGGGATGGGGTGGAGGGTAATAGGAGCCTATATAAGACAAAGCGCCAAATATCGGGACTGTCCCTATAAAATTGGGACATCTGGTCACCCTAGCCTAGACTCAGAAGGACAGGAATGGGACAGAAGAGAAGATCAGAAAGAAAACAAGGAAAAATATTTACTGAAACCTAATGTTTAGTCTAAAACCAATTGATGTTTGGCTGAACATTTTGTAGTGGGGGAGATATGGACTTAACTAGATTAAAAATATATGTATACATGCACAGCAGTAGAGTTAAAGACATTCCACAACATTCTCGCATAACCATTTCCTTATATCTAACATCTATCCCAATTAATAGAGAAGAAAACAGAATAAACTTTATGTTTCCTCACTATTTTATTTTTCTGATTTTTTTTAAACTGAATCTTAACACTTTTAAAAAAACAAAACAATTCCTATCTGGAGAAACAACACTGTCTCTAGCAGCTTTAGCAATTACAAAAACCGCAGGTAGTTTCAGAACATGAGTTTCAAAGGATCCAATGTCACTCTCAGCTGCAGAGGAAGCTGAAGCATGGCAAAAATAGACACAAAAAGAAGGCACCTACATGTTACTGAAAGCTGTTTTGAGTTCTATTGACGAAAAGCACCTCCATAAAATAACTCTACAAAGTGGATTTAACTAATCAATTCTGTGGATAATGAATGAGTCAGAAATACCACCACTTTACTTTCAGATGCCAGGTACAGTTTGCAGAGCTGCCAGTTTAAAAATTAATCAAATAAAATTATTTTTAAGTAAAATGAGCACATATGATATGGAGATACTGAAAGAATAAAAAGTAGTCAACATTTTATTTTATAGATGTGAAAACAAACACACACAAAATGTTCTGGGTTGTCTCCTATTAGTAATTACTATTAAGTAAAATCAGAAAACCGTGAGTTTCCATCTCAATTAAAAAAAAAGACCACCAGTAGAAAGGTTATTCAGAAAAAAGAAGCGTGAGACATCCCGCCACAAAAGTGTTTCTTGTTTTAATTTGTCCTATCAACAATAATTGTTGAGGATGCAAAATAGCATATTTACATTGTTTTGTTGGATTCTGTATTTTCCTGGGGAGGGAAATACCACTACTACTGAAAAAAAAATCAGTCAGTTTCCACAAGATTTCTATCCTCATTTCTAGATCAAAATGATTTGGATAAGCATCTGAATTTTTTATGCTCATCCAAACTAAACTTTTGAAGTGCACCCATTACTAAGTGCTCATCAAATGTTTGCTACAAACCTAAGCTTTTGAAGCTGACACCAACTCAAATTTTTTGACTGGAAAAGGATTCCAACAGATGGGCGGGGGGAGGGGGAGGGAGAGACACACATTTTAATTCCACTGACAAAATAAAACCTCTCTCTCTACAGTTACGTTATTGTGGAATTACCCATACTTTTCCACAGTTAGGCCCTCATTCTGCAAAGGCTCAGATATTTAAGCCAATTCTACTGGGTGCAATAAACTCACATGCTTAAAGTTAAGCACGTGTTCCAGCACTGGGACCTTTGTCATTAAGCTAGAGGTGCCCTCAGGTTCACAATGCTTGCACTTCTGTAATCACTGGTATATTTTGCCAGCAAACAAATACTCTAACCTCTAACAATTAAAGAAGTCATCATCCATTCAAAAGAATACCAGAAAGCATAAAGACTTTAACACTAAAGCTGGTCGCAATACTTTTTATTAAACTTTCTTTTGGTCAGACAATGCCATTTTGTCAAGCCGGAAATGTTTCATGTAGATATATCCATTTCAATTAAATTTTCAATGGAAAGGTTTCTCAGGTCCAAGGTGGACACTCTGGTCAATTCCCACGGGGGGAGAGAGAGACACACCCAGATTGAAAACCTGACCTTTCTGATCCAAAAATAGATGTTTTGATGAACTTCAGAAGTTTTCATGAAACAAAAGTTTGGTTTTTGTTCTAACAAAACAAATTTCAAAACCCCAGAAGTCTTTGTGAAATGGAATTATTGGTCTCCAGACAGCTCTAACAAACACATGTTTATAGAAAAAACTGATTAATTATACACAAGGGTTACAAACAGAACATTTTCCAATACATTTCTTTCCCATTACGTTGTTTGTCTTGTATAATAGTTTCCATGTTAAGTGACTTATTCTCCTGTAACTCATTTTACACTTTTAAAATATTACTATTTTGTATCTATGGTCGTGTTTCCCCCCCACACACACACACACAGTAGAGCACTCAGCATAAAAAAAACTAGAAATTTCTGATTTCAGGCTCTGTGTACAAGGAAACTTCTTTTCAGTCCAAAGCTCATACAACATCACAAACTAGTTAAATACATATTTTCCAGTGTGGGAATTTATTTATCTTTGAAAGAAGTTTAAAGCCAAGAATGAGACATTAGATACTTGCAAAATCATGAGTGACGGGAACAACATGACTCACTAGCCAGCACTGCCAGTGATGGTCATGGTTATCTATGGATATATCAAGACTAGGATAAAAGGTGGGGGGAGGGCTGGTCAAAACTTGTTAGCTAACATTTTAGGGTTTTTTTTTTAATCCTAATATAGGCAAGGCCTATGAGGTTAGTACCAATGTTGTACAATATGTACACCTTTACTGCTCCAGGTATAAGTTGTTCAGGATCAAGTCATGTTTTGTTTGGTAGAATCTATCCAACTGGGTGAAATACATTAAATAGATGTATAATTCTGATTCCAAGAGTTCTGCCAAAACTAACCTAATTCATTGTACCAGAAGAACAATTCTTTCTAGCACCACCCAACAAACAAATAGGAGAAACAGCTACTACCAATTTGCCAGATTCCACACCATAGCAAAACCATCTAGGTCTGGCTTATTACACCCAAAACCACAGAACAGCCCACTCACAAAAGCCCACCAAAATCAGCCCGTGTTTATCAAAAGAATCTCTATTTAATCACTTAATGCACTAAGTTTAAAAAAAAAGGTAGAAAGTATAAACCAAAAATCAGCAACCATATTCCTATTCCATCCAGCCACCATTCCTGCAACCATGACAAACCTCTAAACCCATTTCACAAAAATAAAGTGAAAAAATACAGCCCAACAACTTATTTTTTGTAAGATTTTAGCTTAAATGATTAAATGAACAAATTTTAATGGACAGTGAGTTTGGCTCCCAAATGCCACTGAATTTCAATGGTATTTGGATGCCTAACTCCCTCAGTCACCTCTGAAAATCCGAGATTTACTTTTAGCAGGTTGAATTTTTCCACAATGCTCTATTAGTCTGAGCTCATTAGAAGTTCAGGTAACCCTGGCAGCTTTTGAAATTCCAGTAATTTCTCATGCCGCAATAATGCCATTGACTGGGAAATGAACTCTTAGCTATTAAGTTCTTTTCATCTTAAAATTCTTTTAAAATAAAGTGTGGTTCATTTAAGTATTAATTAAATCACCTGTGAATTAACTGAAAACATTTTGTTTAAAATATTTCCTTTAAAAGGACTTGGATTTTCTGTGATTTCTAATAGGACCTGAAGTTTCCCAGTTCTAGGGTAAAATTTTCAAAAGCATCTAAGTCCCATTTTTAAAAAGTGACATAGGCACTTACGAGCCTAAATCTTATTGAAAGACAATGGGATTTAGGAGCTTAAGTCCCTTTTGAAAATGGGATCTAGTCTCCTAAGCCATTCAAGTGCTTTTGAAAACTTTACCCCTAACACTGCATCAGACCCACTCAAATTACTGTTTTTCTTTCTCTGTCCGCACTGTCGCTGTATACAATTTATTTTCTTACCTATTTAAGCTTATAAAAAGTGCACTTCTGTTAAGCTCAGCACACATGTACGTGAGGGGGTTAAAGCACTAGACTGAGACTCAAGAGATCTGAGTTCAAATCTCAGTTCTGCCACAGGCTTCCCTGTGTCCATAGGCCAGTAACATTTTCTCTCTGCCCTCATTCCCCATTTGTAAAATGGAGAAAAGACCACCATTTTCCCTTTCTTTGTCTTTATAGATTAGAAAAGGGGTTGTCTCTTATTATGTGTCTGTTCTGTACATAGCAAATTGGGGCCCCAGTCTCAACTGGAATCTCTAGGCATTACAGGAATACAAACAATATTGTATATGTAGTATGTACATCTAGATTGACCCATCTCTTTCACAGGAGGGAAAAAAAGACCATCCCCTGTGCATGAATTCTCCACTGTGCTCTCTCACCCCCAAAACATATCCACTTTACCTACATAATAAAAAGGCTGAAAAATCTTCTAGCATTCTGCTCACTGGCTGTCTGCATACATCACAGTCAAAAGGCAATGACACAAGAAAATCTGTATCTATGTGCCTGTTTATCTGTTTCTCCAGTTGACCTGATCTGTCACTTGAGAACACACTGGGAGGACAGCTTATTTGCTGAATTTGTTTACCCCTACTGTCATTCAAGATATAGTGTTATGCTTAAATTGGTAACAGTCAGATTAATATAATCAATTGCCCAGTTCAGAGCAGACCAGAATTCATGCTGTAATAGCAAAACATTTATCCTCCTGTGATTAAAACATCCCCCAGTTAAACTGGTATAAAGAGGCAACCAAATTTGAAATACATAGAAGCCACAGGACTCAGAGACAAGGGCCTTTGCTCTTCTGAATGGCTTACCAGTTTAAAGGAAGAAACATGAATCACGACAAGATGTTAAATTAATTAAATAAGCAAGGCAGATTGGTTTGTCATTGCTTCTTGTCTGTGATATTTTTCACACTGACATTATTAGAAGATAAATATTTCCAGTCCATAAGACATTTCACGTGCACTGGACCAGAATGAAGCCCCAAACCCTTAAACAATCCACTTTTCTGTGCTTTAAATTATGTGTGACCTAGATATCTTTCTGCCATTCAAGTACAGGTAAAAGGAGGAGCAAATAGAGCTTGATCTAGCAAGGTACTGAGTGTACTTCAATTGCTTTTGAAGTCTATGGGAGTTGTAGAATTGGGAAATAAATTGATTTCCACAAAAGATAAGTTTCTTTTTTACTAACATGGATTTTAAAAGACAAATGTTCACAAAAGCAAAAAGACATGCATTAGCAGGTGGATGGAATTATATATGTACAGTTTTCAGCACTCTTGTTATTGATGTCACAGTAAAGAAATGTTGCTGCTGAATTAATTTCCAATTCTCATGTGACACATTTCAATGCACTTTTCTTTTTGCTAACAAAATGGCAAATTTTCAATTTCAATACTAAAAATGTTCCTTACTGAATCATCTCAATTCATAATACACGTAAAGTTGTTGGTGAATGTTTTATAAAGGGGCATTAATTCAAATAGCATAGCTTAAATGGTTGAAAAAGGCCTATTGAAATATTTCACACTGTCTAACAATGGCTGCATGCAAAATGGCTGGAGGCAGAAATGCTATGCTCTAGATAGGAGTGCTATATAGTGATTGCTTCTCACCAATAGACAGCACTAATTTGCTTGAGCATGGTGGTTTAAGCTGCATTTGGCTTAGAAGTAGGTTCCAGACAGAGCACAAGGGAATCACAGAAAACAGAGGCAGAAAAGAAGTATTAGGTAACCTTAAAGAATTGTTCCCTAAAGTCCATTTTCTAGTAATTTCTCCATTCTAGAAATTGCTTAGCATTTGCCTACCTCTACTCTCATTCACATCAGTGGGAGTTTTACCATTTACTTCAATGCAGGCGTGAAAGTAACTTAAAGGACTTGCCCATACTCCAGAGTCCTGAGGAGGGGCGTGGCCTCCACCGGAAGAGGCGGGGCCTTCAAATTCCCAGGCCCTTTACATCAGGATTTAAAGGGCCCGGGGCTAGGACTGTGGTAGCAGCAGCTAGGAGCCCCAAGTCCTTTAAATCACCCCCTGAGCTCCCAGCTGCAGAGGTGGCTGTGAGCACTGGGGTTTGGGGGTGATTTAAAGGGAGCTATTTAAAGGGCCTGGGGCTCTAGCTGCTGCTACTGCAGCAGAGCCCCGGGCCCTTTAAATTGCCGATGGAGCCCCGGGGCTCCAGCAGCAGGACCCAGGGCTCCGGCTGCCACTACCCTCCAGGGCCCTTTAAATCATCTCCGGAGCCCTGCTGCTGGAGCCCTGGGGAAGCAGCGGCAGGGCTCCGGTGGCTATTTAAAGGGCCCGGGGTGGTAGAGGGAGCTACCCAGGGCTCTGGCAGGCTCCAGGGGCTATTTAAAGGGCCCGGGGCTCCCACTGCCTCTACCGTCCCAGGCCCTTTAAATTGTCCCTGGAGTCCTGGGGTAGCAGCAGTGGGGCTCCAGCGGCGATTTAAAGGGCCTGGGGCAGTAGCGGTGGCAGGAGCCCTGGGCCCTTTAAATTGCCACCCGAGCCCCGCCGCCGCTACCCCAGGGCTCTGCCCTTTAAATTGCCACCCTGGTATGGCGCACCAGCTCTTGCCGGCAGGGGTGGCAGGTTTGTAGAAATTTTGATGGTGCCCACAACCTGCCCCTGCCTAAAGTCTGCCCCCCCCAAACTCCACCCCCCACCTGCCCAAGGCTCTGGGAGGGAGTTTGGGTGGGGGAGGAGGTCTGAGGTGCAGGCTCTGTGCTGGGGCAGGGGACTGGGGTGCAGGAAGGGTGCAGGGTGCAGGCTCTGGGAGGGAGTTTGGGGATGGGACGGGGTGCGGAGGGAGGGGGTGCAGGTTCTGGGAGGGAGTTTGGGGATAAGAAGGGGCGGAGGGAGGGGATGCAGGGATGAGGGCTGTGGGGTGAGGCTGGGGGTGGATTTGGGGTCTGGAGTGTGGGAGGGGACTCAGGGCTGAGGCAGAGGGTTAGGGTGCATGGGGATGAGGGCTCTGGCTGGGGCTGGAGATGAGGGTTTTGGGGTGTTGGAGAGGCTCAGGGCTAGGACAGAGGGTTGGGGTGCGGAGGGGATGAGGGCTCTGGCTGGGGGTATGGGCTCTGGGGTGGGGCAGGGCTGGGGATGAGTTTGGAGTACAGGCAGGCTGCCCTGGGACTGGAGCCAGAGAGGACTCCTCTCCCCAGCCCTCTCCCTGCCGGCAGCAGCGAGCTCTGAGGTAGGCATTCCCTTCTCCCCCCCGGCAGCACACTCACACACCCCCACTGTCACTGCACATGCTCCTATGGCCCCTCTCAGGTCCAGGAATCCCCCTCAACTTCCTTGTGGTGGGTGCCATGCCGGGGGCGGGGAGGCTGCCATCACATGTGCGCCTCCTCCCCTGCTGCTGCCCCTCACTGTAGCCTCACTGGAGGTGGGGGATGGGGCTGCCCCTTGCCCAGCATGGGACAAGAGCAGTGACTGCGGGTGGGGGAGCGGCTGTACTGGTGGAGGGTCCCACCAGAAAATGAAAGGGTCTAATAGGGAAGGGCAGCCTGCCCTGGCAATAGTGGGGGGGGCACTAGGACCCTGCGGTGGCACTTAATGCATGCAGGCAGCATGGAGCTTCAGGGGAGAGACATGGTCCGGGACCCAGGGAGGTACACGAGGACAGCAAAGGGGGGCCAGGGCACACTCAGGGGAGACACGGGGGGCAGCCAGTGGGGCCAGGGGAGAGACCCAGCCCCAAATATTGGTGGAGCCGGGCCCCCGGACCCTCAATATTGCTGGAGCCAGGAGGAGGAGTCAGAGATGGAGAGAATGCTCCATTTTCTTGCTGGTACGCTACTGCACCTTTTTTTACCGGTCCTCCATACCGGCTTACTTTCACCTCTGCTTCAATGGAAACAGCATTAAGTCAATGCTAAGCGTTTAGGATACAATATTCAAAAGTGATGGGCTTCTACTGCTCCCCCAGGGGGATTATTAAAGATCCTTATAGAGTTCACTGTAAGCAAGATCATCCTGACACCTCTCCCTTTTAGGAAGTAATCCTGTAAGTCATCTAGCTATACTCTATCTACTGATATTCTCTGATACCATCCTAAATGGTCCTTCCCCCATCACTAGTGTTAACACTCATATACATATGTCTCATCCATAGTGGTTTCTTATGCAAGCTTTACATAGTTCCTTTAATATTTCTGCATAAATCAATCCCGACATCTTCCTATTGTCTTTCCTAATGTATACTTGCCTTTGCTCATTGACTCAACCTGCCATCCCTGTAAACAAGAGATGCTAGTCCTGAATTTACCCATTGGCTAATCCTAGCTAAGGGTGTAAAAATACAAAAGCATTCAAGACAATTTCAGGCAGCATACTGTTTTCTTGGGAGGAACTGTTATGAAGGCACACTTCCTGGGGAACCATCAGAGGAAGCCTATTGTAGACAACTGCAATAAAACTGGAGTTTGTTAATTAACCTTGTGTCAGAATGAGATCTTATGTGGCAGATGATCCAGACACAGAGCATAAAACATGGTGGCAGTGATAATTGAGTCCTAGACAGCAGGAGAGACCATTCACAGCTGCACTGCAGATATCAGAATACTTCTGTGAGTATACTATGTGAATACAAGGCTGATAACAGAAAATGAAGGGGCTGAAGCTTCCAGGAATGTTAAATCTGTAAACTAAGAATTTAGCTCAAGCATGGAAGGGCTGGAAAAGAGGAATTTAATATGTGGATATTGCTATGGAAAATAAAGAGGATACTGTGAAAACAGAACTATTTCGTTAGCTGATTGTAGAAGGGGGGGCGGATAAATAAGTGAGACTGTGTGTGGAAATTCCCTTAGCTCATCACACATCAGAAACAATAATGGGCTGTTCTGATACTCACTGTAACACCAAGAAAAATGAAACAATGGAAAGATGTAATTTCTTTATTTGGGATCGAGTAGCTAGGGAGGGTATAGATGAGTACACCTCTGATTTTAAAATGCTAGCACACGGCTGCAGATTTGGAAATACTGGAGACCAGATAGTGTGTGGGATATTAGACTCAAGTACAAGAGAAGTTGCGGAGGGAAGATGACTTAACTTTGGAAAAAAGTTTGGAGATACACAGGGTTGCAGAGCTACCCAAAAAGAGGGGATTATAACCCTGAAAAGGGCAGACAGCAGAAACTACCACACACTACATAATAAAGAGAAAGTAAACTCAGATCCAACATTAGCAGATAACAGTACAAACACATGGAAGTACTGTGTGAAAAGAAGAGAAAAAAAACAACCTTGTGAGACAAAAAGAAACGTGTCCGGCTTATGGGCAAAAAATGTGACAGATTTAAATCATTTTTCAGTCAAGTGTTTGTCCAGAGAGAAGAAAAACAAATCTAAGGTACACACAGTAATTCAAGAGCACAACAGTGAGTATGAGGACATTATGTGAGTGAACGAACAGCTAGTAAACAAACTGCAAGACAACCCTATTAAGCGTCAGAAACTGTTGCAAGCAGACATGTTACTTGGAAAGAAATTGATACAATTTCAATTAAATCTGGGCAAAAGTTGTAACATTATCCCTATCAGGCATTATAGCCCAAGGGGAAATGTAAAATCAAAGAAACGCATAAGAAATACAGACTGGATTTTCCGATCACAGATGATGAGACAGCACTGTACCACTTCTGGGCAGTAGGACCATCCAAACCATGAACCTGATAAAACCACATTTTCAGAACATAAAGAAACTGGATAGTGGGGTGACTAAATATATGTTTGATGGTATTATCTAGGACCAGGAGATGATACAGAGGACGTATAGAGATGTATTTCAGGGAAACTGATGGCTAAAATAGTGTTTAAAAAATAAAGACTGACACCAATGTGAAGACAGTTAAATATCTAAAAAGAAAAGTACCCATTGCATTACTATGGCCACTAAAAAGCGAACTGCATAGCTTACAGAAATGTGGAGTTATATAGCCCATAGAGAAGAGCACACACTGAATAAACAGTTTTATGGTGGTAAAAAAAAAAAAGCATCCAGAAAACTGAGAATATGCACAGACCCAAAGCCTTTAAACAAAGTCTTGAAACTGAACCATTTCCCTCTACATACAATTGAGAACTTATTACAAGATCTGTCTAAAGCAGCAGTTCTCAAATGTGGGTTGGGACCCCAAAGTGAGCCAGGGCTGACTTAGGACTTGCTGGGGCCTGGGGCTGAAGCCCGAGTCCCACCACCCAGAGCTGAAGCTCAAGAGCCTCAGCCATGGGCATTGGGGCTCAGGTTACAAGCCCCCTGTCTTGGGCTGAAGCTCTGGACTATTTCCCCCCCCCCCCCGCCGCCCATAACCAGGGTGGTGGGACTCGGGCAGGGTCAGGCTTTGGCCCCCCACCCTGGGATCATGTACTAATTTTTGTTGTCGGAGGGGGGGGTCACAGTGCAATGAAGTTTGAGAACCTCTGGTCTAAAGCAAGACTTTTTACACTACATAATGTAAAAAATGGATTCTGACACATCAAACTGGATGAAGAATCCAGTTACTTGACAACCTTCACAACTCCATCTGGGAGATACTGATAGCCAAGGATGCCAATGGGAATCAGTCTAGCACCAGAGAGATTTCAGAGCAGAATGACCAAAGCACTGAAGGCTTGACATGAATCCAGACAATATGATGATAGTGGGAGAGGGTGATAATCCAGAACAAGCACAGTGAGAACACAACTACAAATTACTACATTTTTTATAGAGATGCCAAGAAAATAATCTGAAATTGAACCCTAATGCTGCAGTGGGATGTATCAGAGAGGTGAGTGTAGGGGCTACTACGCTGAAATGGGGACATGTTGAGTTAAAAAACCAAACTTTGCCTGTGATAAAGAAGGGCTATGCTCAAATTGAAAAAGAGTTTAGCAATACACTTTGGAATGGAAAAATTTCACCAATCCACTTATGATCACACTGTGGATATACATTCTGAGCATAAACCCCTCAAAGGCATTTGATAAAGCCATTATTCAGAGCTCCAAAGCACTTACAGTGGATGATGATGCAACTCCAGAGGTATGATGTACAGCTCACGTATTGCCCAGGAAGAGACTTTGTATTGGCAGACACCTTGAGCCATGCACACCTCCCAGAACCCAACAAGGAGGAATCTGTAGAGGCCGAGGTAGAGACAATAAATATGGTACAGTACTTACCTATCTCAGAAGAAAGGCTGAGAAAGATACAGAGAAATAAAGAGCAAGATAGACTGCTGTAGACACTGACACTCATGATCCTACAAGGATGCCAAGCTACAAAAGACCAAGTACCAAAGAAGATAACACCATTCTTTCAGAAAAGAGATGAGCCGTGTGACCCCAATGTCATTATGTGGAATGCTAGGAGAAAACAGTGGTTATTCCAGCAGCTTTTAGGAATGAAATTATGCACAAAGTCCATTCATCACATCTGGGAACTGGTGGTAATTTAAGGCAAGCAAAGAGCCTATATACTGGCCAGGAATGAACCAGCAATTACAAACATTCATGGAAAAGTGTGATGTTAGCAGATCCTGGGAAGCCCATCAACCAAGAGAGACCCTGTGGCAAGACTAAGTTACAGAAAGAGCAGAGGCAAAGGTGGGCATGCATTTGTTTACATTTGCAGACAAGGGATACATGATCATTGCAAACTATTTTCCAATTCTGGGGGATGACTGTTTACCAGACACAAAATTCAGAACACTCATACGGAAGTTAAAGCCACACTTTGAATGGTACAGGATCTTGGATATTGTGTGTTCCAACAACATACCACAGTTTCAGGAGAGTTCGAGAAGTTCACTAAGGACTGGGATTTTGATCCCATAACGTCATCACCTGGATAGCCTCAAAGCAACGGCAACGTGGAATCAGCAGTTAAAACTGCTAAGAAACTGTTGGGAAAAAAATGAAAACTGCAGATGCCAACCCATACATAGCAGTACTAGATCATCGGAATACTCCTAAATACAAGGCCTATATTCTATTCCTGCCCAAAGATTGATGAGTCAAAAATGAAGACACCGTTGCCGACAAAAATAAGATTGTTATAGCCTGAGTATTCGGGAGCTTTCCTTGGTGAATTACAGAGAAACAAAACAAAACAAAAAGGCATTTTATTACAACAGATCTACAAGAGATGTACAAGATCTGGAGCCAGATGATAAAATGCATATACAACCATAGACAAACAAGATAAGTTCTGGCACAAATCTACAGTGTGCAATCAGGAAACCAAAGGGACAGACAGTGAGAAGAAACCATAGGCACCTCAGGGGGAAAAAAAATGAAATCTCTAAGGACAGTATGGGTAACTCAGACTTTGGGGTTCTACAGCAGGAAAAACCTGAGCTGTGGTCATTAGAAACAAACAATATGAGGGGCATACCAGAGGAAAGACAGGAGGAAGAGTGTTTTGATAGAGACTCCAGCAGCACCAAGCCTAGAGACTGTGGTTGACCCAAGGGAGGAAGAGGCACCAGTGAACCTCACTGTTCTGTAGGAGGGTGGATCATTAAAAGACCTGCTCATCTGAAGGATTTCATGTGATGGATTTCCAAGTTGTACAGGTGTACAGCCAGACAAACAGATAAGGTGGTGAATGCAATAACTGCAACAACAGTCAGCATTTGGAAGGGATATTTTCAATTATGTTATTGGTTACTGTTAGTGTTAGTTTTCTTTAGAAGAGAATGGATGTAACAATATGAAAGTGCTAGCAGACGCTTTCAGGCACCATACTGTTTCCTGTTGGAAAACTATTTGGAAGGAACACCTCCTGGGGAACTACCAGAGAAGCCATGCTGTTGACAGCCACAGTAAAGCTAGAGTCCGTTAATTAACCTTGTGTCAGAGTGAGATCTTATTCAGCAGATGATTTGGACATAACAGAGCATAAAACAAAGGGCTTACTGCCTGACTAGGTAAAACAAACATTTCAGTTTATCCAGTCGACCAGGGTTACCCAGCCTCTTATTGTTTGAAGTTCTCCGTCAAAGGCAACCTTTCACTAAACAAACAGAACAAGCTTAGCCAAGGGAGACTGGCCATTTTGCAATAACAGTAACTGGCTATTTTGCATTAACTAAACTCCTAAATTTAAATAACTGAGTTAACTCTAACCTCTGTCACAGTTTATGCCTGACGTACATACAGTAGCAGTGACCTGACATCATGCCTCTGTCAAACTGTGAGCTATCTTGGAATCCAATATAGTTTCTGGTAACAAATTTTAATATACTAGCAGAATTTGCATTGGCTTCTAACACGACTACTTATACATAGATGTTCATTTCCTCTTATAGAATCAGACTTGGATCTCATCCAATCAGCTACTAAAGAATCAGTTGTTTAGCAAGAATATGTAACTGATGTTTATACTTAATAAAGAATGTGATTGTTTAATCTAATAAAAAATACATTGAAATTAAAAGTGATGCACAGCATTAGGCTCAAAATCAAATCAGATCAAGACTAAAGACTATTTGATTTATTAATATTTTACAAAAGATCCATTATGTAATTTATGAGCAGGGTGAAACCTTGTTAAATTGGATATGTGATTATGCCCTTCAGTTAACAAGTTATAAGACACAGTTAATGGTCCACACCTAAAATACAGCCTAGTGGAGTCTGTCTGGAAACTAGCACCATGTGGGTAGAGGGTTCAACTAAGTATTGTTTTGGGTAAATGTGCATATGTGAGGGAAGGCAGAACACAGAACAAAGGCAAAATAAGAAAGAAAGCCTAGCCTCTAAGCACAGTGTGATCTGGGGAAAAGCTAGAGAGAGTTTTGGGCTTGGTTTTGGCTAAAGAGGCTTGGGACTGTAAGTTAAGAAACCTCTCTTTTTGTTCTTGGTTCCTTCTGCCTTTGGAGAAGTATATTCCTTGTAAATAAACAAGAGCACAAAGACAGTATCAGACTCCATCCATTTCTACTTCAATTAGAACCTTCCCAGTGCCCCAAACTATCACTAGCTCCTCAGATTGAAAAAGGGAAGCATAACATATGCTTGCAAATGCTATAAAGGTGATAAGAGGTGCAATATTGATACCCTTGTATAAAAGTACCATGCTATAGAAAGTTAGTTGCAAATGCAATATTCTCAAAATGAACACAGATACTGAAAAAGAGGCTAGTTTGACAATTAATGTTAATGTAAGACAAATCTTTTACACTTCACTGTGACAACAACCTGCTTAACAGCTATGCATTATATAGCCAGGACCTTGCAACTTGAAGGAACACCTCCCTCACCATTCCATATTGCTACTGCTATAATCAGTGGCGACACTTGAGCTCTTCCCCTCTGGATTTAAGAAAGCTGAAGTAGTGATAGATCTCAGTTTAGGAACCTACTCCCACCCTATCCCCAGTGTGAAACAGGCTCTCAGAGTGCACTGAAGGTCAGCAGACATAGATTACCTATTGCATTTACCCTTAAAATTTAGCTTGACATAGCTACAGTGCTCAGAAGTGTAAAAACCCGACATCCCTGAGCACCATCTCAATGCCAGCCTAACCTCAGATATAGACACAGCTAGGTCAATAGAAGAATACTTTAGTTGACCTACTTACCATCACTTGAGGAGGTGATGTTTCTACAGCAATGGAAAATACCCTTTGTCACAGTAGGCTAAGGATTCTGTTGATGTAGCTATGGTGCAACATTATGCCACTGTAGTCCCTGTCGAGTAAACGTGAACTAAGGCTTTTAGAGAAGGAGGGCTGATGCTAGTGTGAGGACACAGAATTTGAGAGAGATTGTGGTGACTGACTTTAGTTGGGTAGGGGGGACTAGCAGTTAGCAGCTAGTTTTAATTGTCTCTGTGACCGATACTGGACACCAAGAGGTTTTTTTGTTTTGTTTTTGTTTTTAAAGAGGCAACTTTTTTGTTAATAAATAGCATAAGCATATTACTATGGGTAATTGACCTCCTTTCTGTGGTACTTTTTTTTAGACATGATGCATTCAAAGCCAGAATGCAGGGCATATATTTTACTGTATATTGCACATCCCTCACTAATTCCACTGTATCTTTCATCTAATGGAAGGCAAAACTTCCAAGCAGGATGTTTTAACAACATCAAATTAAGAGCTCCTGGTAAAACATAACAGCAAGAACATGGATAACATGGAAATAGATCCAAGATGATGGTAAAACATTTTCCACCCACCACTCTCTCTATTAAATGAAAACCAACCGAATGAAGTTTTTTTTTAATCTGCCATTGTTACAAAGTAACTCCTACGATATGCTTTAAATAGAAGAGATTAGATAAATCTTTTTTATTTTTCTGAACTTTGTACTTTTGACAGCACTTTGTCACTTTCATTGTCTTCCCCTGCCTAGTTTCCTCTCTTGTTCATGCGGCCTTTCCGCAAAGCAGCAAGGGAAAGAAAAATCTTTCAAAACAATACAAACCTGAAAAATTAGATTCTGAAACCACAGAGTTTGAAGACAGATGTAAGTTCTGAAGACTATTTTTCACTTTTTGAAAACTGATTGGATTTTAATTTAATTGGAGTGGATGACAATTCCTGTTTGATGTTCTAGACCATGACTAAATTGTGTTACAACTGATCTTTCAACCCTGTAATTACAATTCTATAACGCATTCATTTAGTAATATTCTTTGAGATTTGAGATTATAAAGCTTTCATTAATTTTATTAGCATTACCAATGTTACTCATTTAGCCTGGGATTTTCAAATGAACCCAAGGGAGTTAGGTACCCAAATCCTAGTGCATCCTATCTGAATGGGAGGTGGGCATCTAATTCCATTAGGTTCCTTAGCAAGTTCCAGACTAAATATTTATTTCTGTGCACTAAACACATTAAATATTAATCTTTCAGAAAACTAAGGGCTAGATTCATACAGGTCTGGTGTCATAAAACACTCAAAGGAGTTACTTCACTGGCCTGGAAGACTATGTGAATAAAAAGACGGTGGCTCCAATAACCCAACATTCTACCTCCAATGAAGTGTTCCTGTGAAGCATCCTATGGTGATGAAAACTACCTTATCCCTGTAAACTCTCAGTTACAGCAGTACCTGACGCCTTTAGGAGAATGTCCTCTTCTCCCTGTAATAGGGGGCATCTTAAGCGCCTCCCTAGCAGTTGAGAGTTGTGTACGAGTCCTTTTCTTGCCTCAGGTGACCCCTACAGGCTGACAGCCAATCATGGTGAGTCTTCAGAGCCTGGCCCTCTAGCCAAGTCACAAAGTCCAAATGAACCCCTTCCAGGCTAGTCAAGAGTCCAATAACTGAACATTAGAGTGTTTGGCTCTGGGTTCTGGCTCTCAAATAAGTCCTGTTCTGTTCTTGAGGTTTATGTCACTTTACCTGTAGCTGGTAGGAGAATGCAGGCCCACTCACTACTTCACTACTCCAGGATGCAACAAGGGACCCTATAATCAGCAGCTATGTACTGCTCAATTTCAATTTGTTCTTGCTTCTTCCCCAGGCCTCTTCCTTCCTGATTCCTCTTACCTTCACCTCTATCTCAGGGTTAAGGTCCTTAGGTCCCCTCTCTCGCTGCAAACCCAACTAAGCAAAAAACAGCCAGAAACAACCTTTGGCTATACCTCAAGCTTCTTTATCCAGACAGCAGCATCCTGTTTGCCCTTCTGGTTCCAGACAGGATCTGACCTGATAAGGCCTTGCAGCTCCTTTTACACCTGAGCCTGCTAGGCTGCCTACATGAGGCCTCTCTAGGCAGGCCTGGAGAAACCAATTTCGCTGCTCCTTTCCTGTCACTTCACAGCTTTCTGGGGTGTGATGTAGTAAGACTGCCGAGCCTCCTGTAGGGAGCCACAAAGGCCAGGTACACCCCACCACACTCCCCAATCCCACATGGGCAATTGCCCACACTGTTCCAGAGAAATGCAATGCACCAGTTAGGATTGTCATTTACATACATATAAAGATAGCTGACGCTTAATCCAGGTACAGGTTGCTTGAAGGATAATCTGAAGAGTACAGTGTGGATGGTGCCCACTCCCCAACTCCCTTATTAAAGGGTTGTGCCCACCATTCTTCAGTATGGCCCCCCATTTAAATGCTTCTTAACTACTGGCAGCTTCTGAAGTCCCAAATGGCTTGCAGGCTTTAGCCAACTCAGGTACTGAAGAGCTGAATCATCATATTTTGGATCAGATATCAACAAAATATTTAAATTCCAACTGCAGGGCCAAAACTGAGTCCTGTTTCCCGTGTACAATTTTATTGAAATCAGAACTGTAAATGGGACCAGGACTTTCCACAATCCAGGGAGAACACAACTTGACTTTCAGAGTAAAGGGCAAGTTTGCACCACTGATCGTTAGAAAAAAGCTCCTTTACTTGTAACAAAGCAAATTGGATAAGGAAACCAATGAAACACAAATTTGGGAGTCATTTCAATGACAGCTTTAGAATCAGTTTTCAGAACATAAGTGAACTTCAAGGTCAGATGTTGCAAATGAGGATTAACTAGATTCAAGATATTACTAGGCCATCTTATAAATGTAGAATTGCTGTTACTATGTAAGAAACAGTCCTTTAAAAGTGGTCTTACTTCAATCAAATATATTTTTAAAGTGACTTGAATACCACTAAAGCAAGATTTGTTCATATTACAGCTGTAATACCTATTCACAGTAACTATCAAGACAGTTTTTCTAAAACTAATATTTTCTAATGCCACAAAATGGTATAAAATCACACTACTTTCAACAGATAGTATAGTTCTAAAAATAATGCATAGAACTGATTTCAGCTCTTTTACATTTTTACAATGTGCAAAAAAATAGTGCAATACTTGAATTCTAAAATAATGTACATGATGTATTTCTTAACACTAGATAGATACAACACAAGAAAATTCCTTGAGAATTTACATTGCTAACAAAGATGTTTCAGGCAGTTTAAAAAGGAAGCTACCATCTACACTTGTCCACATGCTTAATTTTAATAATATGAAACCATTTCTACAATCGAACTACTTATGTGCTTAAAAGTAAGTGCATGGGTATGCACAAGTGTTCTCAAGATCAGAGTCAAAATGTTACATCAAAAAATATTCCAATGACCTGTGAACAGAAAAGTAGGAAATTTTACCCAGCTGCAGCTCGGTTACCAATGTAAGCTTGCCTCAGTGTTTTTGAGCCTTCATCATATGGATATAGAGTGGGCAATCAAGTTATATTAGATGCTAAAAACAGATACATACAAACAAGCAGCATTCAGTGATGTGGAGGCAATAAGCCTACTATTCTCTAGAGACTGAAGTGAACTGAACTGATCCTAACAGGGGAAGAGATGTGATTTTTCATTAGGGAGTGAGTGGTGGTCACGTAGGACAGCCAAAATAAATAAATAAAACAAGCCATTAGTACTTCAGCAAATCTACAATAATAATGAGGAAAATCAGTACATTGAAGCAGGGTGATGGGTTCTGTCACAGAGACCCCTTTGGGACTGTCACCTGATGTGCCGAAGTTACCTCTGAGACCATTTTCCTTGCCAGCTTGGGACTTCCGGAACCCTGCCTTATTGAGCCAGACATGCCAGCCTGCTGCAACACAGACCCAGGGTCTGGGCCACGCCCCAAAAGCTGCAGGCTTTAAGTGAAAACAGCTCTGCAGGTTACCTGACTCCAGCACCCAGACACTCAGCTCCCAATGGGATCCAAACCCCAAATAAATCCATTTTACTCTGTATAAAACTTTTACAGAGTAAACTCATAAATTGTCCTCCCTTTATAACACTGATAGAGAGATATGCACAGCTGTTTGCTCCCCCAGGTATTAATCACTTACTCTGGGTATATTAATAAAAAAAGTAATTTTATTACATATAAAAAGTAGGATTTAAATGGTTCCAAGTAATAACAGAGAGAACAAAGTAAGTTATCAAGTAAGATAAAGCAAAAACACCCAAGTCTAATCCTAATACATTAAGAAACTGATTACAGGTAATCTCTCACCCTCAGAGATGTTCCAATAAGCTTCTTTCAGAGATTAGACTCCTTCCTAGTCTGGGCCCAATCCTATCCCCTGGTACAGTCCTTGTTAGTTCCAACAGACATCTTAGGTGTTAAGCCAGGGTTCTCTCATAACTGGCCGGCTCTTTGTCCTGCTCCACCCCCTTTTATAGCTTTGGCACAAGACGGGAAGCTTTTGTCTCTCTGGGTCCATGCATCTGAAGAAGTGGGGTTTTTACCCACGAAAGCTTATGCCCAAATAAATCTGTTAGTCTTTAAGGTGCCACTGGACTCCTCGTTTATCAAGATTCTAAACCACCATTAATGGCCCACACTTTGCATAATTAAAATAGGACCTTGGAGTTATACTTCATATTTCTAGCTTCAGATACAAGAATGATACATGCATACAAATAGGATGAACACACTCAGTAGATTATAAGCTTTGTAATGATACCTTAGAAGAGACCTTTTGCATAAAGTATATTCCAGTTACATTATATTCACGTTCATAAGCATATTTTCATAAAGCATATGGAGTGCAATGTCACCGGAATTTTCTTTTGTTAAAATATTTTAAAAAAACAACCAATACGCAGGCAGGCAGCAGGGCTTATACTAGAGTCCAACATGCCATGTTTTATCATCTCTGTAAGGGACAGGGTGTTAATTTAGACCTCAAAAAGGTGCTGTTACATTCTGTCTCTCACAGTCTCAGTGCACCAAGGGTAACACTAAAACTTGTATTGGCATGTAAAACCTATGGTGGGGAGGGGAGGACAGATATGTGACAGGGTATGCTGGTCCTTTAAGACAGGTTCCAGGCCCAGCATATACCTGTTACCCTAGTTCCCAAAAGAACATGAGAACTATAAGCTAGAGGGGAAAGCATGCTGGGAAAGAGGGCACGCATATAACTAACCTCCCTTTCCTCACTGTGAGCAGGGGCGGCTCTAGGCACCAGCAAAACAAGCTGGTGCCTAGGGCGGCAAAATGTAGGGGGCGTCCCCTGCCGCCGGGGAGGGCGGGAGGCTGGGCTGGCGGACCTGCCGCAGTCATGCCTGCGGGAGGTCCACCGGAGCCGCGGGAAGAGGGGACCCGCCGCAGAACCGGGGAAGGGCGGCGCAGCGCACCGCGCTGCTTGGGGCAGCCTGATTTCTAGAGCCGCCCCTGACTGTGAGACAGAACAGGGGAGGGAGTAAGACCTATGGCAGGTGTCTCTGCTGAAGACAGTCAAGAAAGGAGTCGACTATAGACCCCTCTACTGCAAGAGGAGACTGAGAAAGGACAAGAGCTTCAGGTTTCTCCCTAAAAGTGGAGGAAGCAAGAGAGCAGCAACAGGGAGCTGGGTGCCAGCTAGTAAGGGTTTTGTGGAATATGCACTGAGAAGGACAAGAGGAAGGTACCTTCAGTGGGAGAGGGGGAATGAAGCAAGGATGGGTTGGAGAAGTCTCTTCATTGAGGAGGCCTCTTCATTATTTAGAGTTCCAGAGCTGGAGCTCATGTAAAAGGAAAGCAACAACTTCTCTACACCTCCAAGGGACTCCAAGGGCAGGGGCTATGGGAGAGTCTGAATAAAGATTGGCAGATGCCCCCTTCCCTCCCATATAGCCAGGGAGAAAGAATCTACAAAGTGCCCGTGATCCAGGGCGAGGGACTGGAGAAAGTCTGATACAAGTCCAGGGGCTCAGAGAAGAGAACAGCTATTGGTACTGCTGTTTGGTTTGGATTTCCACTGCTATGGCTTAAGTCACCAACAGCCACTCTCCATGGCAGTAATAATCTTGTACTTTTCAGATGCTTGTTACGAATATTAGTACTTGCCATGGACAGTAAATACTGTCCAAGTATTTGTACAAGATGAACATGACCTATTTGTCTGAACATGCCCAGCACTTAGTGACGTGAAGTACTGTATTAGCTGACGTAAAGCCAATTGTGGCTGATAACAAGACCTTTGAAGTTGCCCAAGTGAAGTTTCAAAAATGAGATGACTGAATAATTTTCTATGTCATATGGAAATAAATTTTCTTTGATGATGCCTATGGACCTTGCCATATGCACAAATCCCACTAGCAATAATGGAGCAGTAAAACTTAATCCACATGATGCATTAACATTGAAAACGTATGCCACTTAGCTAATAAAGAAAAAGCAAACATTTTTCATTTGATTTTCACAGCATTCAGTTGCTTACAAATTATTCCATAGATGCTTTTATCATTACACATAGCCTCAGATGCTTTAAGTGATTTAATTCCTTCACCTTAGGTTAAATCTTGGCCTTTAATTATAAAATCACTAATTGTCAACACCACTGTTAAGAGCTGACATTTGTCTTGATAATAGCAATGTATCTTTTCTATGGAAGATTTTTCATTCTTTTGGGATTTTACATCTCCAGTTAGTAAACATGGCACTGACAGCATATTCATACTTCATTTTTTGGGCGGGGGTGGTTTACACTAGTTTCCTTAATTACAAGAGAATTTCATATAGCTATTCTAATCACAATTTGTGGGCTTATGTGAAACCTTTCCAATAAAGAAAAGAAATTGACATGGCAGATGCATGAACTCTTAGCTCTGTCATTTACGAGGGCCTAGTATTAAATAAGCTGTTGTACAAGAAATTACATTTCTTGAAACCCACACTAACACTGATAAGGTCAACAGCAAAAATTCATATTATTAATCACATTAAGTACTTTTTCCCTAAAAACAGGTTATCTACAATATAGTCACTATAATGCATGCAATGTATCTCCAAGAGACACTGTAAAAATCCAAACGCAGAACGACAAGATGATTGAGTTCATAAAAGAAAAGTTTTTGAGCTTACACAGAGCTCTTCTTCTGGTTGGACCAGCCTCCAGATGCCTCAGGGAAAGCAAATGTGACATCTCCCTAACCTCCCCCAGTCCCAGCTGAGTCATGAATCTTACAGAGCTCAGCTGGACCTCAGAATCAGGCTCACAATTTTGATTAGTGTATCTGGAAATTAGTGAAGTAATTGTATGCCCAACCTACAGTGTTGACTCTATTTTCTGTAATTTGTATCTGATATTAATGCTTACTTAATGCCTCACAACTTACAGAGAGTTTGTGCTTTACTCATCCTTTTCTTGCATGTTGTGTTGCTTATTTATGTAAATCTGTCACTCTGTGTGCGATTTGTATATATAAAACTTTTCTTTTTGCATTAAAATATCTCCTTGATTTCCTAAAAAGAAAAACCTGATACTATATTTCTAGATATGCTATAGAACAGCCAGATCAATGTTCAAAATATTTAGAAAACCTCCAGACTATAGTGTCGTAACTCTCTGTGTCTCAAGCTCTAGGTGAAAGTAAAGCAGAGCCTCCAGTTTTGCAGAAGGCTTCAGCAGGATAGACTGCTGTGAGCATCTTATCTTGTACATAAAAAGCTCCACTGCCTATTGATATATTTCTTATGCCAATTCAATGCCTTGGTCCCAAATTTTCAAAGTCATCCGTGGATGAAGATACAGCAACATCAGTAAGCACATCACCAGCCAAAGTAACGGCACTCCTCTGGGCCATTGCAGCTGAGAAAACTAAGACCATTAGAGTTGGAGAGAGAGGGTGAAATCTTGGCTCTATTGAAGTCAACAGATGTTTTGTCAGTGAATTCCAGCAAGGACAGGATTTCACTCTAAGCCATCCTAGTTGAGGGGGGTAAGCTGTGAAATGAGCCATTAGAGGATATTAGAACAACCCAAAGCCTGACTGCTTGCAGAACACACTGCAGTACCCCACTTTTGATAAAGCCTTCCCACCACAGTTGGAAGGCTCTGATTGAAGGTAAAATAAAACCCACACTGGAAGCCTCATGGAGCTTCCTCGTGCATGGGAAGGGTCCTCTATTAAGTCCAGTATAGACCTAGTAATAAAGCTGTAATTTACCTGGGCAGCACTTAGATACAACAGTGATCAGTGTTACAGAAAACCCTTAGCTATGTACCTGCTTAGCATGAAACTGAGTGCACTGAAAATGTGAGCCATAATTCTATGCTTCTTTCTCGGATTAAGAATCTTTGCCCAAATACTCCAGAAAGTAGCGATTGCCTTCGGCTGTAATAGTGTACAGCCTCTGAGATGATCCAGCTAGACATTTAAAGGATTTTCTTATTAGAAAATACGTATGTGAAATGTTTTCAGCTGTCAGTGGAGTAAAACGCATGTAGTGGGACAAATCTGAGAGCTTTCTAAGACCACTCTCCTCCTGCCAAGGGCACTCCATTTTGAACAGCTCTCTGAGTAGAGACAGCTCACTCAGCTGCTTCTCCTTCCATTTACACCAGCTTGTGCCCCTAGGAGAGTTATTTTGTAAACCTCAGCACTGCCTGCCCATATTTCTCATTTAAGTGGAAGCTTTATGCCTTGGGCTGTCTGCCCAAGTTGTTAAGTGTGACAGTTAACCTGAAATCTCTTTTTTGCATGGTTGGCTCCTCATTCTCAGTCTCTTCGTTGAATCTGGGCTTTGTGGTTATGTGAAAGTCACAGAAGGAGTAAGCTGAATGCATTTCTAAACTAATAAAACAAATTTCATTTCCCCTTTGTTCCCTTTCCATGAGTATATAAAGATCACTGTCCCTGCTGCAAAAGGACTAAAGGTCCTCCTCCAAAGTGGGGCTATCATTGTTATGGCAGCTCCAGATTTCACACCTCTTTGATAATAAGCAAAGAGGAATCCAAAGCAATGAAGAGAGCAACTGCCTGGTAATACCACAGAGGAGGTGCTACAGTGCTCAGAGAGCTCTTTCATTGTCATCAGGCAATTGCTGGGGTAACCAGATGCCATGAGATTTTACTGAAACTAGAACAAAGCTCCATTTTCAATAAAACCCTCAGAGATACGCAATTCTGTATAAACTAGGACATCTGGTGACCCTAAGGAAGGAGGGTAATTAGTCACAGCCCTGTAATCCTTTCTCCTTGAACTATCGGTGGTAATAGTGAACTAATATTGGAGTATCTGAAGACGTCTTATTATATCATATCAGTTGCAGCACAAAAATATGCTTTATCAATTTTGTCTTTTCAGACAGAATTCCATATTGCTAAAGGGGAACTTGTGTCTCTCTTACTGGGTTGGAATTCATGATCCATACTAGAAAACGCTTCATTTTCAAATGCATTTCCAACATGCATGGGAGACTGACATGTCCTCTCCTCCCAATCTGAGACCCCCTAAACCTTCCCCCCGGCCCCATGAGCCTCCAAATTTTCTGATTTAAAGCAGAACTGATATACATTTAAGATATGCATCTGCAAACCCATAGCTATATATTTCATTAGTCTAGCTGTGTGTTCATATATTAAAAACACAGCATGAATATATTTGGAATTCAGATATAATTGAAATCTGGCCACATGAAATAGAAAATACTAAAATCTTGTAAAGTGCTACTGAATTTAATCCAGAAGGATGTAATCCAACAAGGAGCAGAAGTCATGACACATACCAGGAGAGAGCCTGGTCTCATGATGTATCCAGTCCAATTTTACTGATTCAAGTGGTTTGGTTCATTCAGGAGGCATGATTATAGTCTTCAAAAATGAACTTCTGACTTTTGTGGTTTACCACCTCTAGTTTCAAGATAAATAATTGAAATTCATAACCTCTATGATCCAGAGTAAAAAAAGGAAAGCTCACAGCACTGAAGCCTATGGAGTCCCGCCAGGGTAGAATTTGGCACTGAATGCATTTCAAAAGCACTCACTTAAAGGAACTTCAGCTTTTGCTTTGAAACACAAAGCACTTTTGTGAGGAAGTCCTGAAAAGCATAATTTTGAACTGTCAGTATAAATCTGCACAAAACACAATTATTATTTCCTAAAGTTTCATAAGGCTGTCTTACTATTTCCTACCCCCCTTCCAAATTTCCCCTCCAACAATTTTTGGATCATAGCGTATATCTCACTTAATCAATTCCCTGCCATTGTAGGGGCCTCAGGCACTGGCACATCTTAGTCCCTCCTGTTTTCTTTCTGTAGCACATATTGTTTAGTCTCCTGAGGGTTGTAATACTTTTGGTCTAATTCTGGTTGTTGAGGTTAGACTGGGGGTGGCTGGGTGTTGTTTCGTGGCCTGTGAGATACAGGAGGTCAGACTAGATAATCTGGTGGTCACTTCTGGCCTTTAAACTCTGTGAATCTGTTATTTTTGTCCATGAAATTCAGCTAAATCAATTTCCATTTTCATCAGGGTGTAATGCATGTTACATCACAATGTATATTAAAAGTAATATTCTAATACAAAAAAAATCACAAAATATCACTAGCAAATAAATTCTGCTGCAATGTGAGTTCAGTTTTTCTTTTAAATTAACTGATTATCATTGCAGAATAAAGTATTTAAAATTTGCACTTTTAAAAATATGTATAATATAGGACACTTAAAAACATTTTCATAGCAACCCCCATCTGCACTGCTAGCTCTGCAAACAGACAATGGACCTTCTCGCTGTTACAGACCCTCACCTCTGGCTCAGGGTTTATAGTTATTGAAGTTCTTGTCCATTATATGCACTACTGGTGTAACCCACATGGACATGGAATGTTCTTTAGCCTGCATATATAGTTGCCCTGGTGGACAGCAATACTTAGTTACCATTAAAGCATTAGTTGCATGTACCTGAAATTCTCAGAAGAACACTTTGTATTCCTGAAGTGAGAGAGAAATTATAAAAGTATGTGAGACACAGACATTACAGTTAGATTGCATAAATAGCCATAGTAAGATGAACTTACCTTAGTCTGTAACTCCTGAATGCTGTGAATGTGTGTGTGGAAGAGGCGCACCTTGCTTACTTGTAAAGGGAGTGCTTTTTCTCCACCCCCTGTGGATTTTTTTTTTTAAGTACACTGCTGCCCTGAAGAACAAAAGCGAGTGAGGCAGCTGTTCACAGAGAAAGAGGACTTTCTTGAATGTAACACACTTGGAATGGGGCAACATGGAGAGATTGGGGTGAGGGAGTTTGGTGGAAGAGAGATGTTCATTGGTTTGTTTTTAAAATAAACCTTTTCAATGAATAACAATTCCACAATGTTCCATTCTGGGTATTTTACACCTTCATTTGTAGCATCCAGTTCTTACTACTTCTGGGGACAGGGCAGCAAACAATACAGACCACTGTTTGCATTTGTTATGGCAGTTCCTGTGTTTCTTACTCCTTAGTGTATTCTAGTGAAAGTAGCCTCCACACTTTGTGGATACTTCTGGCTATATGGTCACATAGACAGAAATCAGTGGGATTACTCACTGGGCATATAGTTAAGCATGCATGTAAATCTAAGCAAAATCAAGACCTTAAGCATGCTCCTAAATTCTACTGAAGTCATGCTTAAGTGCTCTCCTGATTCAGTTTTTCTTACACTCTATGTTTATCAAATACATATGCCCAAAGAGGTTCATCAGTTATAGGGGGTTATGATGGAAGAATATTTGGAGATTAAACAGTTTCTATGCTTCCTAATTCTATGCTTCCACTGGATCAGTGTTTAATACCTTGCCTGTTGAGTTTAGCACTGATAGTTCTTCCCAGCTCTTTATAGCTAATATTAATAAACAGTTGTTTGATCACATTCCAACATATCTTTCACAGCAATCATTGTATACCATGAACAATGTATTTTGGTATAATTAATCCATGTATGAAATTAGCCATGCCTTCTGACCAGAGATATTATATATTACTTTTATTGGCTATACTTTCCTTCACAACTTCCATTGTTTGGCTCTGTTGTTTTTCCTTACATTAGGATGCATTAGCTTTATAGGTCATAAATATCAAACTGAAAAGTACAGCTACCTAAGAAGCCAAGAGTGGATTCAGTAATAGTGTGATTGGATAATACTGTTTTAACATTAAAATATTAAGCTTTCAAAAAATAATTTTCCACAGATAAACATTTTTCAACATCACTTTAAAATGGCAAATTTTTAACAGGAAAAAAAAGGGATTATAAAGTAGCAAAGAAAAAAGCTTTTATTGATGCATTTTTAATTATCCTGAAATTATCCTAACAAAAGTTATGATGCTTTAATGGATGCATTCAATGTTTATCACTGTCACTGTACAAAACAGCAGCTATCAGTGAAATGAACCATTGAATTCCATTATATTACAGCACTCATCTGTACAGTTTAACACTTTCTCCAACAGATCCATTCAATGTTATAGCTGTGCCTATAAGCAGTTAACGTAAGTGATGCTGGAACAACTTTTATAGTGGGGTTTCTTAAGGCAGAAACCATGTATTTGAGTAATTACTAGCATACTTAAAGACGGGGGTGCGGTAGCACCCCCAGCACCCGTAGTTCCAGCAACTATGGTTAAGATTGTATCTGAATACATCATATAAACTCTAAGTTAATGGTTCCTTTCAGCATAAGTTTACATTTCTGAGGCTTTAAAATTTTAGAGCAATTATTCATACTTCACATTAAGATTCTTTAAAGGTATATATGAATTCTAGATGGAGTCCAAAGCTCTGAGTTTTGTGGGTTTAAAAACTGACAACATTGCTATGGGTAGTTTCATTCAATTATTAAATATAAATGTTTACAATTTTATATGTAGACTTAAAAAATGCCTACACTTCTGAAAATAATATAAATACAAAATATGGCACTAAACCCAAAAAACACCAAATTCAGGATATTTTAACAACAGGGAGATTATAAAGATGCACAAGAAAAATAAATATATAAAATTATACACAATATTTTCCCATTAGTAGTAATATTGCCAATACTTTGGGTTTGGTGTATTAAACATGCACTCAAGTTATAAAAGTCATCTCAAGTGGATTTACTTTCTAGAAGATAAGGCAAGTGTCCATCCAGTGGTGATGGATTTTGTTTAAGCTACAAAGTTATGCAAGAACATTTTTTCTGTATTCATTGCTCTGCTTTTCATACACATGTATCTTTAAATTCAGATTACCTAAACTAACATGTATAGGCTTTTGAGTGATTACAAAATTTAGCATACACTTAAAACCATTTTTAAAGGAAGCACATGAAAGTGATATTGCTTATTTCATCTCTTACTGGTCTCAAGCAATCAAAATGGGACATATAAAATCATTTAAAAACCAGGAGTGTATTTTGAAATGTACTTAGATGCAGAGAACTCACAGCCCAATGGATAACTCACAAGCTTAAAGGTAAGCTCCTGCTTTGATCAACTGGAATCAAGTGCTCAGTACCTGGGGGAATTGAGCCCCTTAAGAGCCTTTCTTAGAACAGATCTAGCACCCACTAAAGTCAATGGGAAAGCTCCCATTGACTTGCATGGTGCAGTATCAGCCAGTCATTTTTCCAAAAAAGACAACAGCTCATTTTCACTTTGCAAGGAGCTGTACATGATTGTACAGTATGCTACGGAACTTAGAAAAAGACTTAAAGTAACCCATAAATATATTACGTAGTTATTCAAAGTCCAAATGTCACTGTGACCTTCAAAAGTACTTAGTACACTAAGCACAGAGTCAGCCAAAATGCAACTGTGTCCTGTACATGTGAACAATGAGTACTTGGGAGAAAAATATCAAAAGCTACTCCAGGAAAGAGGTAAGCAAAAGCCAAATTTCACTTGAACGCAAATCCAGCTCAATCTCATGTTTACTCAAAGCTAAAATATTGTTTACTCCATTATTTTAAAAGGGGGGGGTTAAGTCTCTGAGAAAAGCATTTAAGCACATGCTTACGTACAACCATGCAATTAAAGTGCTGTACTGAATCAAGATGCTTTCTTGAATTGGGGGTCTAAAAAGTTAGTATTTAAAATTAAAAGGGAGCAGTAGTAGCAATGATGATTCTTGACCTTTTTGGTGCTCGGTATCATGGAGGACCCCCAAAATGCTTTTTTTTCTTCTTCAGATGAGTCTCCTTTAAAGAATAACATTTGAAATAAATTTGAAATATTTAACAAATTTGAAGTTTTAAAAAAAAACCACAACAAGTAATCCTAGAGTTAAGAAAGTATTTGGCTTTCTGTTTCACATACTTTGTGAATCTATTTCAAATTTCAGAGTAGCAGTCGTGTTAGTCTATATCCACAACAAGAACAGGAGTACTTGTGGCACCTTAGAGACTAACACATTTATTTGAGCATAAGCTTTCGTGGGCTACAGCCCACTTCATCGGATGCATGCAGTGGAAAATACAGTAGGAAGATAGATAGATATATACACACAGAGAACATGAAACAATGGGTGTTACCATACACACTCTAACAAAAGTGATCAGTTAAGGTGAGCTATTACCAGCAGGAGAGAAAAAAACTTTTTGTAGTGGTAATCAGAATGGTCCATTTGCAGCAGTTGATAAGAAGTTGTGAGGAACAGTACGTGTTTGGGGGAAAATAAACATGGGGAAATAGTTTTACTTTGTATAATGACCCATCCACTCCCAGTCTTTTTTCAAGCCTAATTTAATGGTGTCCATTTTGCAAATTAATTCCAATTCAGCAGTCTCTCATTGGAGTCTGTTTTTGAAGTTTGTTTGTTGTAATATTGCAACTTTTAGGTCTGTAATTGAGTGACCAGGGAGATTGAAGCATTCTCCGACTGGTTTTTGAATGTTATAATTCTTGACGTCTGATTTGTGTCCATTTATTCTTTTACGTAGAGACTGTACGGTTTGGCCAATGTACATGGCAGAGGGACATTGCTGGCACATGACGGCATATATCACATTGGTAGATGTGCAGGTGAACAAGCCTCTGATAGTGTGGCTGATGTGATTAGGTCTTATGATGGTGTCCCCTGAATAGATATGCGGAAAGAGTTGGCAATGGGCCTTGTTGCAAGGATAGGTTCCTGGGTTAGTGTTTTTGTTGTGCGGTCTGTGGTTGCTGGTGAGTATCTGCTTCAGGTTGGGGGGCTGTCTGTAAGCAAGGAGAGTGATGGATTGTCCTTCAGGATAGGTTGGAGAGGTTTTAGTTGGGGGCTTAAGGTGACGGCTAGAGAGCTGAGGAAGCATTGTTCTAAGTCAGACATAAAAATGTTGGCTTACTGTGGGGCCATGTGGGTACCCAGAGCAGTGCTGCTGTTTATTTCTCTCCTGCTGGTAATAACTCACCTTAACTGATCACTCTCATTAGAGTGTGTATGGTAACACCCATTGTTTCATGTTTTGTGTGTGTGTGTGTGTCTGTCTGCCTGTCTGTCTGTCTGTCTGTCTTCCTACTGTATTTTCCACTGCATGCATCCGATGAAGTGGGCTGTAGCCCACAAAAGCTTATGCTCAAATAAATGTGTTGGTCTCTAAGATGCCACAAGTACTCCTGTTCTTATTTCAAATTTGTTACCTTTGAAGAGCAATCACATTATTTGGCACTCGAAGGTCTTTGCATTCCGCTTGTTGGAGCGCAGCTCCGACAGCACAGACTCCTCGCCCCACACACCGATAAGATCCAGGACTTCCCGGTCTGTCCATGCTGGGGACCTCTTTCTATTCTTGGATTGGCCGGACTCCTCTGCTGGAGAGCTCTGCATCGTTGCAGGTGCTGCGGAGCTCGCCCCGATGTCCAGCCAGGACGTCAGATTCAAAGTGCCCAGACAGGAAAAGGAATTCAAATTTTCCCGGGGCATTTCCTGTGTGGCTGGTCAGAGAATCCAAGCTCCGACTGCTGTCCAGAGCGTCAACAGAGTGGTGCAGTGTGGGATAGCTCCCGGAGCTACTAAGTTCGATTTGCATCCACACCTAGCCTAATTCGAGCTAGCCATGTCGAATTTAGCGTTACTCCACCTGTCGGGGTGGAGTACCGAATTCGAACTAAAGAGCCCTCTAGTTCGAATTAAATGGCTTCCTGGTGTGGACGGTTGAGCGGTTAGTTCGAATTAACGCTGCTAAATTCGATTTAAAGTCCTAGTGTAGACCAGGCCTTAGATACCTATATAGAAGGTTTCTTGGAATAGTTTAATTTCCTGGCCCAGATAATTAGATACTCAACAGTATTCTATCTGCAATCAAACAGTTTGTGTTAAAAATCACAAGTATTCATCTCTCTCTCTCTCACTCACACACACAAAATAATTGTCTATGAAGACCATGATTTCAGGTGAGGAATAAGCATCAGGAGCAGAGGATAACAGTGAATTATCCTTGACCTATAATGAGGGATGGCCTCCTACCCCCAAACAAAGCTGGTTCTCAAACAAAAGATTCCTTTGTTCTTGAACTTTCTCTGTGTGACATCTCAGAAGCATGTTGAAAACTACAATGAGGGAATAAAATAGGAACAATCAAAGAATGGCTGGAGCAGAAGAAATTAAACCCCGGCTTCAAAAACAAATAAAAACCACAGAGGTGGAGCCAGAGAAATAAAGAACTTGGGGGCAGATGGAGATAAAATAGAACTTTAACTGTGTTCTAATAAATATAGTATTTGAAAAGACAGTTTAAAAATTTAATTTCATCTTTAAGAAAAGCACCTCATTTAAAATATTTAATAGAAATTTGGTCGTTGTTTTTCTTTAAGTATGCACCAGGAGTCTTCAATACTTCAAAGATTTTTCTGAAACCTACTTAATTGTGCATGAATGCATCTGTTACAGAGTTTCAGAAGTGACCTTTACAAGAGATCTTTAATTTCACGTCATCTAGGACCTTTTTACTTAAGGCTTGTCTTCACTGTGGGGGTAAGTTGACCTAAGTTACGCTATTCGAGCTTCATGAATAACGTAGCTGATGTCAACATAGCTTAGGTCAACTTACCCCGGTGTCTTCACAGCGCTGAGTCAACAGGAGATGCTCTCCCGTCAACTTCCCTTATTCTTCTTGGAAGGCTGGAGTACCAGGGTCGACTGGAGAGTGCTCTCCCATCCATTTAGTGGAGCTTCCCTAGACTCACTAAATCAATCCCTGCTGCATCGATTGCAGCAGCAATCTCTCTGTAGTGGAGACCAGCCCTTATACCCATTTCCCAGTAACCTGAGCATTGATATTGGACAGAGAGAGAGAGAGAATGCAAGTGCATGCACTATGAAAAGTAAGAGTTACTAGGATGTCACCACACCATACTGGTGTTAGGATTACCTACAAGCTCTGCACCTAGTAAAAAGAGAACCCATTGCACCCTACTCCTCTGTTGAACTGTGTGTTGCAAAATCTGCACAAATACATTAAGAGGAAATCCAACCTTAGATGCTTAACCCCAGAGGTTTTTTTGTGCTATTGCAGCATTATTTAAAACATAATACTGCAGCACAGTTTTTAGATATCTACATAGTTACTCGTCAGTAATATTTCATTAAGGTGTCAGCTTACAGCCCATCAGAAGTAACTCATAACAGCAAGACAACTATTACGTTCTGTGTCTACATTTTAACTGTCTGCATGGGTCATTTTACTAAACACAGGTGACCTTGTTATTTGAATGTGAACCCTATAATGGCTTTGTTAAATATGCTTGGGAGGAATATTTAAAAAAATCATGTTAACCCATCATCTCAGTGCCATATTCTAATACCTTAAACTCATGCTGAATTAATAATTCCAGTGAAGAAAGGTACTATATATGTCATAGTTCAGGGCAAGGGCACCAATTCTTAGGCTTCCAGATCTCCAGCTATCACCTCTATTGGCTGGACACTTGTATCTTTCTCCCTGCTTATTGGGGGGGGTGGTTTCCAGGCTGCACAGCTTCCTGCCTACATTGAATTTCCCAGCAAAGTAGACTGCCTAAACAGACCAGTGCCTCTGCTTTGCTTTCTCTTTGAAAGCTAAGAGCAGTGTAATCGCTCAGGGTTTTAAGTTACCACACAATTCTTTCTAAGCAAGTACATTTAATCTTAAGGTAAAAGCATTACCAAGAAAACATTTTAAAAAACAACAGACTCTAAACACAAGCTCTGTCTCTGTGGTCAAAAGTTCCTAACAATTGTTACCTCAGAACCAGCACCCCCATGAATCTCAGAGTTCCTTCTTTATCCCATTTGGATGTTGGATCTGTCCTCATGTAACAAGTGATCAGCAAAGACAAAGCCCCCCCCCCCCCCTCATTCCAAAGCTTCAAGGGCTGAGTTCTTGGGAGAATACATATTTGCACACACTTTCTCCATGAGAATTCCTGGGAAACCCACTTAACTTTCAAAAATTCACATTGTCTCAAATCAGCCTTTGAAGCTCATAACACTGCCCAAGGTTTACATTAGTCAGGTATCCTCCCTAGAGATGTTACATACAATTCCACAACTCGTTTGCATTTTTAATACAATGAACGCCTTAGCAGAGCCATCCCGTCCATAGGGCAGACCAGGGAAATCTCCCTGGGCCCCGTGCTTTGGGGGCCCCCCTGCACTTCAGGAGGACATGGTGGGCAGGGTGGCCCGGAGAGCTAACAGGGGGCCTTGTGCCAGCAGCAGGTGTCGAGCACACGCCCTGCACTCACCAGCCCAGGCGTTTATTTCTTTTTCTTGCCTGCCACCCCTGGGGCTCAGTCTGGGGCTCGGGTTCAGGCTCAGTCTTAGCAGAGCCATCCCGTCCATAGGGTAGACCAGGGCAACCTCCCTGGACCCCACGCTTTGGGGGCCCCCCGCACTTCAGGAGGATGTGGTGGGCAGGGTGGCCCGGAGAGCTAACAGGGGGCCTGGCACCAGCAGCAGGTGGTGAGCCCGCATCCCACACTCACCGGCCCAGGCGTTTATTTCTTTTTCTTGCCTGCTGCCCCTCGGACTCAGTCTGGGGGTTGGGTTCAGGCTCAGTCTCTGTGGCAGCATCAGCAGTGAGCAACCCAGCCCCAGCCTGCTCTGCTGGCTCCCGGCGTCACCTGCCACCACAGGATCCTAGCTCCCCACAACCACCAGGCTTACCCAGGCTGACCCTGACCCTGCACTTCCGCCTTGGACAGACCCTTCCCTTTTCTGGCAGGACCCTCCACCAGCACAGGGGGGCCCCTCGCACAGGTGAGTGCCATCCAGGAGTCTCCATCATCCCTTGCCCACCGCCCAGCACTGGTGTCCCGCCACCCAGTTCCCCACACCTCCCCCTTCCACTGCCCTTTCTCCCCTCTCCCAGCATTGGGTGTGGTCCTCCAATGCCACCTCCAGGCCAGGACCTCCCTTACCACTGCCGTGCCTCAGGGTCCTCCTTGCCTTTCAGTTCTCCAGCCTTGGGGTCCCCCTCCCTGCAGTACCAGGACCTGGGGTCCCACAACTCTGCTCTCTCCACCACTCACCAGAACCATCTTCCATCCATCTGCTTTTCCGCCTCCCCTTCCTCTCCTAGCCCCCAGAGAAAACAGATCTTAGAGCCCCTCCTCCATGTTGGAGGGTCCTGGGGACCCCCAGCACCAGGGCACATATAGGCCCTCCAAGAGCCACAGTTCCCGAGACATATACTCTCAGTGTTGCACGTGTAATTACATTTAAAAACAAATCCACTGAGGGCAGTAGGACCATATGCACTTGGGAAGTGAGTTTGCTGCAAGTCCAAGAAGGTGGATTTCAGAATGTAAGCAGTGCGACACTGATCGTGATTGGTGAGGGGGGTTTTTTTAGTCATATGAACTTCATTATAATTATAAAAAAGAACTACAATATAACATTATAATTATACAGCTGAGTGCTATCAATATTTAACCTGCAGCCAGCAGCTGACCTTGCAGTTCACTGTAACCAGATTTCACCTGTATAAAAAATGTTAAAGGGGGCCCATACAGGCTGATTTGCCCCAGGCCCCGCATCCCCCTAGAGATGGCCCTGTTCCTTAGATACTGAAACTTAATTCAATAAGGTTTAACTTAATTCAGTAAAGTTAATTGCCACATCTGTCACACTACTCATTTATTGGACTATCACAATGTAGTCATTATTATGGAAATTTGCTACACTCTGCAAACATGTACAAATACATGAGGCAGTACACGCCAGTCTACTTTTTTGCCATGTAAGCATTAGTGGGTACATAGTGGACTTAAAAAGCTGGAGACGATCAGTGGAGAACTCTATTTGCATAAGGGAACTCTCCACTTGTAGAAAACTGACGAAGGCAGTTCCATCCCCTCCCGTGTAGCAGGGAAGGAAGTATGCCTGGCAGAGCAGACCTGCACACATGGTATAAGGTACTACTGAACATGAGTAAGGCTATCACCATCTTGCCCTACATGAGTTATATCCAGTGGTGAGCTTGAGCCGGTTCGCACCAGTTCGCAGGAACCGGTTGTTAAATTTAGAAGGCCTTTTAGAATCGGTTGTTCCAGGACAACCGGTTCTATAAAGGCTTTTTTAAACAAAAGCTCCGGCCCAAGCTCACTTCCCCCTCCTCTCCTGAATGCTCCGCCCCCTTCTCCTCCCCCTGCCCTGCTTCCCATGAATCAGATGTTCGCGTGAACCCTGAACAAGCAGCGGCAGGCAGGTAAGCTGGGGCACGGGGGGGGGGAGAGGAGGTGCGGCTGGCTCAGCAGCTCCCTCCAGCACAGCTCCTGGTCCCGGAGAGCGGTTCCCTCCAGCCTGGCACCTCCCGGCCAAGCGCCCCCAGCCCGGTCCCAGCCCCAGCCGAGTGCCCCTGGCTCCGGCCCCGCGGCTCCCTCCGGCCTGGCTCCTGTTCCCGGCCATGCGCCCCAAGCCCTGTCCTGTCCCGGCCCCCGCCGAGCGCTCCCAGCTTCGATCCCGCGGCTCTGGGGCTGGTCCCAGCCCCCACGGCGCCGGTGCTGGGCCCGGCCCGGTGGTTGCAGCGCCGGTGCTGGTCCCGGCCCCCACGGCTCCAGCCTGGCCCGGCTCAGGCCCCGCAGCACCAGTGCTGGTCCCAGCCCTGTGGTTGCAGCTCCGGCCCGGGTTGGGCCCTGCAGCGCCACGGCTCCGGCCCGGCCGGTCCCGGGCACTGGCCCGGCCAGTCCCAGCCCCCGCGGCTCTGGCCCGGTCCGGCTCCGGCCCTGCGGTGCCGGTGCTGGTCCCGGCTCCGTGGCTCCGGCTCAGGCCCCATGGCACCAGTGCTGGTGCTGGTCCCGGCCAAGTGGCTCCAGGCAGCGTGGTAAGGGGGCAGGGAGCAGGGAGGGGGTGTTGGAAGAGGGCAGGGGAGTTTGGGGAGTCGTGGGGGGGTGGATAGGGCTGGGGCGGTCAGAGGGCAGGGAACAGGGGGATTGAATGGGGGCAAGGGTCCTGGGGGGGCAGTCAGGAAGGAGCAGGGGTTGGATGGGGTGGTGAGGGGCAGTCAGGGGCAGGGATTCCAGGGGCGGTCAGGGGACAGGGAGAAGGGGTGGTTCGATGGGGCAGGAGTCCGGGGGGCAATCAGGAATGAGAGGAGGGGTTGGATGGGGCGGCAGGGGGTAGTCAGGGGTCAGGGAAGGGGGGTGGATGGGTCAGTGGTCCCCGGGGGGTCGTCAAAGAACATGGGGGGTTGGATGGGGCAGGAGTCCCGGGGGGGGGGAGTGCGGCCATGACCCCCTCGTGGGGTGAGGAGGAGGGAATCTGTTGTTAATATTTTGGCAGCTCATCACTGGTTATATCCCATCAGTAAAGTACAGGCTCATAACAGAGTGAGTACCACTACAATAGATTTCCTTGAAATCAAGCATTTGCCAGTATTCTGAATAGATCATACATCAGAAAGATAATGGGTCAAATTTTCTCTATAGCTGTGCCATTTACACCACTAAGGATTTTGATCCAATATATTTTACTGTAAAATAGGCTTTAAAATTAGCAGCATACAGAAACTAAGCAACATTTGTTCTCACAGGGCTAGATTCTATGGTGATGTAAAACAGCCTAGCTACAGTGATTTCAATAGATATGTGATTTTATGCATGTGATGATTTGGGGAATCTGTCTGTACAGATTGATGGTATGAAGTTATTATGAAAAGTGAATCATGGACTGTGCCAGTGTATGTGGAATCCACCATTTGCTTCTAAAAGCTGCATCATAACCCCCCTCCCCCCCCCTCCAATACCAGATAGAATTGTGGGTCATTAGAATGTAATGGCTGCCTATTCAGATGGAAGCACCTTGGGAGAACATGTTAGCTGAAGCTAGGAGAATCAGTTTTCTCCCACCTCTCTGCAGGGGGATGATGTTTGGGGACTGGAAAACACTCAAACATAGAACTAGGAATCCAAGGTATTCTCATTAAACTCTAAAACCTCAGTTTCTAGATGAGTCAGGTAAGATTCACAGGAGCCACAGAGAAAGTTTTGAGCAGGAGAGAGAAAGAGATGGGCATGCTTTCATAGCAGGGGAGTCTGTGCCATTGCAAATCAGCCAAGATCAGAGAAGGCTAAGTGGGGTAGGGAAAGCACTATGGTTTAGAATAGAACTCATGAGATGCAGACAGAAGATTCTGGGTATCCCAAGGGACCTTTAAGGGATTAAAGGTTTGCTCCTTTGGTGAGAATTTGGAGAATGTACAAGAGCTGCTGGGGAAGTTTGAGAAAATTGTATTATTTTCCAGGCCTGGGCAAACTGATCAAGGGAATGTCCACTCCCAAGAGAGGTTCCAAACTCAAGGTCCGCACCTAAAGCACTTAAGTGCCCCAAGATCCAAAGCACCTGAACTGTTCCAGACCCACCAAGGAAAGAACACAAGGGATCCAACATTGGGATCCCTTCAAAGGAGTCTGATGAGAGTCCAGCAGGTGAAGCTTGACTAGATCATCTGTGACATACCAGCCAAACATCTGGCCCATAAAGTTGAAACAAATGATCCATGGATATCTTCGTTACATTTTAATAAATGATATACCTGTAAACATTTTCAAACATGAACATTAACAAGAAAAAAACTAGGTAGGAAACGTATCTTTTTTGAGTTCTCTAACCTGAATTTATTTATTTTTTTATTATTCTTAAGAGTATCTGATGTTTACACAAGAACTAGTTAGTATTAAAACAAAATATCCTCTCAAGCAACTTTATTGGTCTAAATTCACACAAATATATCTACACATGAGAAAGATTCCCCCATAATAACAGAATAGATTTTCTGCTAGTGGGGGGTGGAGGAAATGAATTTTGTTCCAAAATTAAAAGCATTTCTATATTAAAATCTAAAGCTCTGTAAATTATTTTTATAAGAGCCATGCAGCCTTATTTAAGTCATTTTTCTTTTCCTTTATTTAGGTAGACAGAATAATGGAAACATAGTTTGCAAAATCCCTTTCAATCTTTGCAAAATTAATACTTAATTATATGCTGTTTTGTTAGATCACCTTTAAGCTGAGAATCCAGGAATTCAATACCCCAGTCATGTAATTTTGGCTCCATGCTGTTCTCACAGGTGTTACTAGGAGAATTCACTCCCCATCATGTTTTTTCTATAATCACAATGACAAATATAATCTAGAGATGAATGAGCTAAGAAAAGAGAATTGTCCCAAACCTTTGACCAAAACATGAAAATAGTTTGATAATTTTAAAAAAAGCAGCTAGTCTGTTTTAAGATGGGACAGAAAGAAGAACCGTCAGTCCCATTTTATAAACTTGACTCAAAGGGTTACAAGTTCACATAAACAATTAAAGTGCAAAAATCCTTACAAACAAATCCCAGCCATTATAAAGCCCTAAAGTTACATGCTAACAGTAGTTTACAAGAAACCAAAACAGAAGGGCTCATCCAGGGTAAATGCATAAGAACACAGGGACGTTTGGGAAGGTAATTTGGAAACCTTCCAACCCCATTCCAACAGAGCTTGGAGGCTCATCAGGGCATGCGCTCAGCCCCGTCACATCCAGCCTTATAAGACTTCTTAGAGGCAGACAAGTAGTAAAACTTTTGGTTTCCCTCATGAGATTTAAGAGGCTAATGGAAGAACCCAACCCCAATACTCTGACAGCCTTAAAATGCTCTTTACAATCAACTGTAGCCTTTAGGGTGCTTGCTAATCAGCTAATTAGCCAGGATGGGTAAGGAATTGTGTCTCTAGCCTCTGTTTGTCAGAGGGTGGTGATGGACAGCAGGAGAGAGATCACTTGATCATTACCTGTTAGGTTCACTCCCTCTGGGGCACCTGGCATTGGCCACTGTTGGTAGACAGGATACTGGGCTGGATGGACCTTTGGTCTGACCCAGTATGGCCATTCTTATGTTCTTATAGTCATTGGTCCTGTGCATCTAGGTTTCAGCTAAATGAATCCAGTAAAGTATATTTTATCTGTTGTCATCTTCACATTTTTTGCCACAAAGCACAATGCCTGACCCAATACAAGAAAAAATCCTGATGGTTTCTATTTGCGGAAGATCACAGCAAATGTCAGTCTCTAATAAATAAAACAAGCAGCAAAGGAATTTTTTAAACAAATAATTTTCAGAGGAGGTTTTTTCAAGTGATTACAAAAACATCTCAGCATTTTGAACTAGTGGCTGAGTATGTATTGTAGCCAATTTGAGAGATGCAGCCATTCTAATAAAAATATTTGCAGCATTTAATTGGCTACAAAGTCCAATCCTTGTTTATCTTGCAGTAATGTCAGAACAGCTGCTGATTTGAGCATATTACATATTTATCACGAAGTTGCCAATACAGCTATAACTAAGCTGGGTAATGACCCTACGAAGGTCCTTACCATCTTCTGGCTTTTCAGTTACCTCTTCGAAATAAGCTGGCATAATTCCCATGGTTGTACTCATATAACAAACTATCATCAAAATAGGAACCCTTTTTTGCTGCCTCAGCAGAGAGGCCATATGCTGGATAAACCATGGAGACCAGATTAGCCTCCCACACCATTATTCCAGTTCAGGTATGAGGCACAGTGGAAGGATAACAAGGCTGGCAGAAGCCTGCATTGCCACTGCTCATATTGTGGTTAAATGTCAGCTTTGGGGCTGTCAATCCAATAGGTGGATGCAACAGACAGGAAAACACAAAGAAATAACAATACCACCTTCTAAGCTACCTATTTGTCAAATAATAACTGTGACCTTATTTTTCAGTCTGTCAAGGGATACATTTTTAAAGCACTGGCTTACTTTTAACAGCACAAAATAATGAAAGAAATAACTTAGGTTTTTGGGTTTTTTTGTTTTTAAAGAAATACACTCATGGAGAATAAAGAAATGCACACTATTTACCCTACAGAAATAAAAGCCTAATTCAAATGATGCAGTCTCTTGGGTATAAAATATATTGAGGCAGGGTTTGTTTTACATATTATACATATTTATTAATTTTTTTAAGTGAAAAATATTCTCCAGTCATCCAGATACAAATTTAAATATGTTAATAATCTTCAAGTGTCAAAACCCCAGACCACAAGAACTGAGTTTGTGTGTTGTCAAGAGTCACTGTTTGGAG
Organism: Mauremys mutica; assembly: GCF_020497125.1. NCBI lineage: Eukaryota > Metazoa > Chordata > Testudines > Geoemydidae > Mauremys > Mauremys mutica. The sequence goes on from NC_059078.1 coordinate 41,487,271, forward strand.
GACTTAATTCTTCCAGAACCAAAAAAAGTGATTCAACCACTATGACCTAAAGGGAGGGAGGGGGTCTCTTCTGCCATCAATACATGCACCTGACTCCCACTAGTGCAGTGGTTCTCAACCTTTCCAGACTACCATACCCCTTTCAAGAGTCTGATTTGTCTTACGTACCACCAAGTTTCACCTCATTTAAAAACTAGTTGCTTACAAAATCAGACATAAAAATACAGAAATATCACAGGACACTAGCACTTTATTGAGCACACTCGTGCTTACTTTATCATTTTTGCCACATAATTATAAAATAAATCAATTTGAATATAAATATTGTACTTACATTTCAGTATAGTATGTCGAGCAGTATAAACAAGTCATTGTCTGTATGCAATTTTAGTTTGCACTGAATTCGCTAGTGCTTTATATAGCCTGTTGTAAAACTAGGCAAATATCTAGATGAGCTGATGTATGCCTAGAAGACCTCTGAGTACCCCCAGGGGTACACGTACCCCTGGCTGAGAACCATTGCACTAGTGGGACTGAGTGTTAGAGATACAGTCTTCAATCAATACACACCCTAACTGCTCACCACTGGCCTAATCCTGCAAGGAGCAAAGAACCCTCAACCCAGTTTGCATCAATGGAAATTGAGGCCTCTCACCATTCTGAAGGAATAGGACATTTTTGCAGGATGGGATCACATTGCTCCTAGTATTATTTAATCGAGTATCAGTCAAAAAATGTAGTTTCTCTACTTCTTACAGGACCAGTAAAAAAATTTTTTCACTGTTTAGATTTAAATAGGTCTGTACAGAAACTTGCACCCTCAGTGTGATTACTGGTATAGTAAACGTGCTGTGATTGTGGAAATCCCTGCACCTTAGTTTGCTGATGGCTGTCAACCAATCAGAGTCCAGGTATGTGCATATTATACGATTATATTTCAGTGAATGTGCTCTGAATGCCTGAGTTAATTTCCATTTCATTACATTAATTTCCACTGCATTATCTCTTTCTACAGTTTCCTATTGAGTTTTGGATCAGATTTTAATCCAGCCATTTTATATTAACTGACCTAAAAAACTCCATGAATATTATTCTGCTCCTGGTTTTCCATTCCGACTTAAAAATTTCTTCTGTATTTGCCTCATTGTTGTGTTATCCCTTCTTAATAAAATGTATGAACAGAAAAAGAATATGGGACTAAATATCAAAAAATAGCGTTAAAAATTTTCAAAAATTCAATCCCAATAAAAAAATTTAAGACCATTGATACAACAATCTGAAAAATAAAGGGTAACGTTTCTCCAAAGTGCTTATGCTCACTTTTATAATGAATATTGTATTTTTGGCACATGTGTGGTAATGATTTGTAGAATTACTTATAATTTAAGAGCGTATAAAGTGGAAGTGATAAACTTAGCCTACACTGTATTTAATGGACGGTAACACTATAAGGTAGTATCTATAGTATTGTTACCAAGAACAACTTAGCATAGCATTTACAGTATATCTGTAATTTAGTTATAAGCACTGAATGAAAATAATGATTTACATAAGGAAAGATTTGACAAACACTGAAGCATTGTGTGAACATTTCTTATCCCTAATCTTATGCATAGCATGGGGAACAATGAGAGAAGACCTCTGAGTTGGCTACGAGAGTCTATTCCTCATGCGAGTCTCACCTTGGAACTAGAAATTCAACATTCGATGAAAGGCAGGAGAACTCTCACAGGCCTGTATCAATTGACCAAAGGGATACTTGACATGTCTTTTCCTGTAATAGCTGCCGGAAAGAATTCCCTTCACAGTTCTAAAAGATGTTGCTTTGTATTTTTCTCCATAGACTGTAACAACATCTCAGTAGTGAAAAGGGTATATTCTGTCTTTAATTCTACTTCTTGAAATGAAAGTCAGCTACTATTTTGCAAGCATATTGAGGTATATGTGCAAACTGATTATTTAAATACAGGTAGGTTGTGACACCAAATAAATCACTTGGAAGTCTGAGATGTTAGTGATAGGATACAGAATTTTTCCCTACTTAGGTCCTAATCTTGCAATCACCTTTGCCTTGTGCTAAATTGGGACTTAATTAACTCAAGAGGTCTCAATGGAGGCCTGTGGAGATCAGGCCTCACCAGTCTCAATAATGTCTAATACACTAGACTGCAGTCTTGTTATGTGCCAAATTCACTGTGCAGGACTGGACTGGTGTCCACTTTGCTTAAAAAAATTGCTGTCACCACTGGCACTTTTGTTGAAGTCTCGTCAGAGAGACAATAGATAAGGAGGCTGAAGTGTTACTTCACCATTAAAAATGATCTTTGGGTCATTAAAATTGCACTTTTTAGGAAGATAAAAATAATTTTAGAAAGAAATCAAAACTAGCATGAACTATCAAAAGCAAAGTTATTTAAAAAAAATCAAGATCAGCTTTTCTTCCACTTGTACCTCTCTTATTACATGCACACTGCAGTGCAAACTTTTGGCAACAATCTCAAATATTCCATCACAGTCACAATTATTATTAAACACTGTGCAACTCATTTTTTTTGGCCCACCATCTTATATTAACTGTTGGTTTATAGCTGCATTATGGATGATATTATGCTCACTGGGAATTATATAGTATCTGAATTAAAAATATTGCTTTTATTGTAGGCTATTTACATGGGAAACAGCTAAGGTGCTTGCTGACATCATGGACCACTGGCAATCTTTTCAAGGCTGTTCTAAAGACATGCACAGTTGAAACGTCTGAAGTTCCTTCACTCCAACCTTTTAAACTGACTTGCTTAATAACGGTGTGATGCTAGCAAACCAGGTGCTGACTCTTGCCAAGGCTTTAGGCCTCAGCCAAGCTCTGACAAATTCATTGCTAGAAACCAGTCCAGCTCACTTATTCATAGATTCGTAGACTATAGGACTGGAAGGGACCTTGAGAGGTCATTGAGTCCAGTCCCCTGCCCTCATAGCAGGACCAAATACTGTCTAGACCATCCCTGATAGACATTTATCTAACCTATTCTTAAATATCTCCAGAGATGGAGATTCTACAACCTCCCTAGGCAGTTTATTCCAATGTTTAACCACCCTGACAGTTAGGAACTTTTTCCTAATATCCAACCTAAACCTCCCTTGCTGCAGTTTAAGCCCATTCCTTCTTGTTCTATCTTTAGAGGCTAAGATGAACAAGTTTTCTCCCACCTCCTGATGACACCCTTTTAGATACCTGAAAACTGCTATCATGTCCCCTCTGTCTTCTCTTTTCCAAACTAAACAAACCCAATTCTTTCAGCCTTCCTTCATAGGTCATGTTCTCTAGACCTTTAATCATTCTTGTTGCTCTTCTCTGGAACCTCTCCAATTTCTCCACATCTTTCTTGAAATGCAGTGCCCAGAACTGGACACAATACTCCAGCTGAGGCCTGACCAGCGCAGAGTAGAGCGGAAGAATGACTTCTCGTGTCTTGTTCACCACACACCTGTTAATGCATCCCAGAATCACGTTTGCTTTTTTTGCAACAGCATCACACTGTTGACTCCTGTGTGTGTGTTAGTATGGTTAAGATGGGTATTGAACTTATAACAAGTTGTTTAGACTTTACGAAATGCTTGTAAATTGCTGCATGCATTAATCTCACTTATATAACTTTATCATACTTCATACAATAATATTTAAGTTTCTGCTTTATAGCAGTAAAAAATGTTAGCCCTGAAACTGTCAAAAGGGATTGTCTCCTGCTCAGTAGGGTGGCTATCAAAACTAAATGGGTAATTGTTGGACATCATAGTACATTGACCCTTCATACTCAGGAAAAGGCTACATGCAAAAGGGCTCATCCCATCAGCTGGAATTCTGGAAGAAGGAAGTGAAGGACATTTTATCTCTTTTTCAAAGGGTTGGAGCTGCGAAACAAAAACAGAGATCCCCAGGGTCAACCTGGGTTAGTCCTACAAGACATTACAGTACTGACAGGTAACTACAACTCTGTCACTTTTGTAAACCATAGCCTGTAACTCATTTGTGTATATATATGTTTGCCTGCTTTAACCTGCCAATAAGTCTCTCCTTTCTTTCTCCTAAATAATAAATCTTCAGTTAGTTTACTATAGGACTGGCTAGAAGCCTTGTCTTTGGTGTAAGATCAGAGGTACAGATTGACCTGGGGTAAGACACTGGTCTCTTGGGAAGCAACCTGAATCTTTTGAGATCTTTGGTGTATGGCAACCAACTATTACTATGTCCAGCTTGCCTGGGTGGCAAGATAAACTGGCATGCCCCAGAGGGCTGTCCATGACTCCACGGTAAGATGGTTATAGTGCTTCAGGAGTTCACGCTTGTTACTGGATTGGTGAAATGTAATTATAGAACATATAACCATTTTGGGGTGTCTGCCCTGCTTTTGACAGTCAGCACTGAGGTTGGAATTCATGGTTGTGAATCACTCCAGACAGCATGACAAACAGTCTCTACAAACTATGACGTAGACTCTGAGTTTGCAGTCTAGGAAGGGGCACTGTGTTCTTCCATTGCCCCTAGAGCAATGTGGGAGGGAGGCAGACACAAATCACCCTTCCAGTCTCCTTGCTGCTTCAGGGAAGGAGTAAATTAACCAGGTGTATACCTGTCACTGCGTACTCTCCCTAGCACACCAGTGTAACTACACTGCCAAGTGCACTAGGGAACTGCCCACACTCACCTCCTCCCTCCACACGCTCAAGTTGCGGATGTAGCAGCTCGACAGAACATGCTTCCCCTGCACACAGAGGGCGTGGTGGTACGTAATACGGACACTGAGAGATAAAGACATCCCTTGTTCTCTCTTCCACTCTCTTGCACTGATGGCCCTCTGGTTAACACCTTCTGTAATAGACAACTGTAAACTTTTCTCTCTCCTATTGCTTGCCTGGAAACATTATTCTGCACTGTAGTGTAACACTACTAATGAATGGAAAACTATGAAACAATAAAGGAGTCTGTATACGCCAGTGCTCAGCAGTGCTTGAATTAGGTGTACAATCTGCATGTCTGTATTCACTGGCATGAGGAAAGACTTTTTTGGAAAGAAAGGAGAGTTGCTGTGATTGGTGGGATGGGTGTCATTGCCTTTGTTCTTTTTTCAAGATTCCTTTGGATTTGTTAGTAATGATAAGACAGGTGATACAGGAGATCATTTCATTTGTATAAGATGAGAACAGTTCAAGGGCTAGATGAAATGCATTTCTCAAAAGAAACCCTTTCATAGTCATGCATCTTCGACTAGAGTGTCACTAGTAGAGGTATGTCTACACTACGGAATTATTCCGATTTTACATAAACCGGTTTTGTAAAACAGATTGTATAAAGCCGAGTGCACGTGGCCACACTAAGCACATTAATGTGGTTTGCATCCATGGTCCGAGGCTAGCGTCGATTTCTGGAGCGTTGCACTGTGGGTAGCTATCCTGTAGCTATCCCATAGTTCCCGCAGTCTCCCCCACCCATTGGAATTCTAGGTTGAGACCCCAAGGCATGATGGTGCAAAAACAGTGTCGCGGGTGATTCTGGGCAAATGTCGTCACTCATTCCTTCCTCCGTGAAAGCAACGGCAGACAATTATTTCGCGCCCTTTTTCCCTGGATTGCCCTGGCAGACGCCAAAGCATGGCAACCATGGAGCCTGTTTTGCCTTTTGTCACTGTCACCGTATGTGTACTGGATGCCGCTGACAGAGGCGGTACTGCACTGCTGCAAAGCAGCATTCATTTGCCTTTGCAAGATAGCAGAGATGGTTACCAGTCATATTGTACCGTCTACCATGCCATTGTAAATTGGTGATGAGATGACTGTTAGAACATAAGAACAGCCGTACCGGGTCAGACCAAAGGTCTATCTAGCCCAGTATCTGTCTACCGACAGTGGCCAATGCCAGGTGCCCCAGAGGGAGTGAACCTAACAGGCAATGATCAAGTGATCTCTCTCCTTCCATCCATCTCCATCCTCTGATGGTTATCAGTCGTTCTGTACTGTCTGCTGCTGTCATGGGTGCTCCTGGCTGAGGTTGGCCGGGGGTGCAAAGACAAAAATGGGAATGACTCCCCGGGTCATTCCCTCCTTTATGTTGTATCTAAAAATAGAGTCAGTCCTGCCTAGAATATGAGACAAGTGTGCTAGAGAACCAGTGTACCAGAGAGCACAGCCGCTCCGTGTCAGATCCCGCAGAAATGATGAGCTACATGCCATTCTAGGAGGTGCCCCTGCAACAACCCCACCCGTTGCTTCCCTGCTCCCCCAACCCTCCTGGGCTACCATTGCAGTGTCCCCCCATTTGTGTGATGAAGTAATAAAGAATGCAGGAATAAGAAACACTGACTTGTTAGTGAGATAAAATGAGGGGGAGGCAGCCTCCAGCTGCTATGATAGTCCAGGCAGTAAAGAATCTTTTCTTTAGACATGAAGGGGGGGGCTGATGGAGCTCAGCCCCCCAGTTGCTATGATGAAGACAGTTACCAGCCGTTCTGTACCATCTACTGGGAATGACCGGGAGTCATTCCTATTTTTACTCAGGCGCCCCTGGCCGACCTCACCTGAGGCCAGACAGGAGCACTCACGGGCTGATGACGACAATGGATAGCAGTCATATTGTACCATCTGCCACCGGGGAGGGGGGGAGAGGATACTGCTGTTCACTGCCGCAGCATCGTGTCTACCAGCAGCATTCAGTAGACATAGGGTGACATTGAAAAAAGTCAAGAAACGATTTTTTTCCCTTTTCTTTCACGGGGGGGAGGGGGGGTAAATTGACAAGCTATACCCTGAACCACCCTGGACAATGTGTTTGACCCTACAGGCACTGGGAGCTCAGCCAAGAATGCAAATGCTTTTCGGAGACTGTGGGGACTGTGGGATAGCTGGAGTCCTCAGTACCCCCTCCCTCCCTCCATGTGCGTCCATTTGATTCTTTGGCTTTCCGTTACGCTTCTCACGCAGCACTGTGCTGAGTCCCTGCTGTGGCCTCTGTCTGGAGATTTTTTCAAATGCTTTGGCATTTCGTCTTCTGTAACGGAGCTCTGATACAACAGATTTGCCTCCCCATACAGCGATCTGATCCAGTATCTCCCGTACGGTCCATGCTGGAGCTCTTTTTGGATTTGGGACTGCATCGCCACCCGTGCTGATCAGAGCTCCACGCTGGGCAAACAGGAAATGAAATTCAAAAGTTCGTGGGGCTTTTCCTGTCTACCTGGCCAGTGCATCCGAGTTGAGATTGCTGTCCAGAGCGGTCACAATGGTGCACTGTGGGATACCGCCCGGAGGCCAATACCGTCGATTTGCTGGCACGCTAACCCTAATCCGATATGGTAATACCGATTTCAGCGCTACTCCTCTCGTCAGGGAGGAGTACAGAAACCAGTTTAAAGAGCCCTTTATATCGATATAAAGGGCCTCATTGTGTGGATGGGTGCAGCGTTAAATTGGTTTAACGCTGCTAAAATCAGTTTAAACGCCTAGTGTAGACCAGGCCCAATACTTGTCAGTGAAGGAGGCATTGTCAATAGGAGTATGCTGTTCATTGACAGAACAATGGAAAGGTGGCAGAGGCATTTGTGTATGTTTTGAAAAATAAACCTGTTGGCCAGCATTAGGGGAAAATACTAGTACAGATTTATAGTAATTCTTAACAGAAAGTTTATGATGCAGAAAATTTGGTGTTGTGTTTGACATTTTCTTGGCATTATATCTATCCTCAGAAAAGAAATATAAATGCTGAATTGAATGTGAATATTCATACTTCACCTTCTGGCTTTTCTGCTCTGGACTGTAACAGAGCTCCAGGCACTGAATTCCTGATAGGAATCCAAGTCTATCTATAGGTAGAGCCCTACCAAACACATGGTCATGAAAAAGTGTCACGGACCATGAAATCTGGTCTTTTGTGTGCTTTTACCCTATACTATACAGATTTCATGGGGGAGGCCAGCATTTCTCAAATTGGAGGTCCTGACCCAAAAGGGATTTGCAGGAGGGTCACAAGGTTATTTTAGGGGGGTTGCGGTATTGCCACCCTTACTTCTGCACTGTCTTCAGAGCCGGGTGGCTGGAGAGCAGTGGCTGTTGGCCGGGTGCCCAGATCTGAACGTAGAGCCCCGCCAGCAGCAGCACAGAAGTAAGGGCAGCAATACCATATCATGGCACCCTTTACTTCTGCACTGCTGTCTTCAGAGCTGGGCGGCCGGAGAGTGGCAGCTGCTGACTGAGGGCCAAGCTCTGCAGGCAGCAGCGCAGAAGTAAGGATAGAAACACCATACCATGCCATCCTTACTTCTGCACTGCTGCTGGCAGCAGCTCTGCCTACAAAGCTGAGTTCTTGGAGAGCAGAAGCTGCTCTCCAGCTGCCCAGCTCTGAAGGCAGCACCACCACATGCGGCAGAAGTAAGGGTAGAAGTACTGCAAACCTTCCCCTACAATAACCTTGCGACCACCCCACAACTCCTTGTTTGTGTCAGGACTCCTACAATTACAACACCATGAAATTTCAGATTTAAATAGCTGAAATCATGAAACTTGCTATTTTTAAAATCCTATGACCATGAAATTTACCAAAATGGACCGTGAATTTGGTAGGGCCCTAGGCATGAGACTACCCCAGAGCTATCAAATAGATTAAAAAAAAATCTTTCACAGAGTAGTAAAGGTGGAAACAATGTGAAAGATTAACAAGGGCTTTTCTTTTTTCTGTCTCTCGTGCTCTGCCTGTTTTAAGAAAGACAAAGTTGTGAATTAGGTACAAGGAACCGTGTTACATTTACTTAATCTACTTGGTTTGCTATACTTGCATAAAATGTCTCCTTGCTGGACTGCTCTGAGCACTGCGGTGACACAACCCTTTATGAACACCTTTAAATGTGCCAGGTGAGCAATGAGCTCTGTGGCAATCACTGGAGGGATTTCAAGCAGCTGGTGGCTTTCCCATCCAAAAAGAAGCCACCCCACCCACATACACACAGCAGAAAAAGCAAACTTCACTGGGGCTGTGGGAGAAAAAGATGCAGAGAGAAACAAGAGAAAGATCAACAATTGTAACACTAGCTACAGACATTTATATTGCAGCCTATCGGTATAGTGTAAGGATCAAATGGCCTGGTTGCCTGTCTTGGGTCTTCGATGAGGAAAACATATCCTGCTTAGGATACCCTTCTGCCCCACCTCTCTGCTCAGTTATCTTATCAGTATTTCCACACAAGGGCCTCATCTATGGGGAATGATGGGGATGTCTAACCAGTTGCTAGGTAACAACCTTTGCATTCTTCCTAGCTGTTAGTGGCCTCATCTGTTGGTCCAGGATAACCGTTCAGGTCAGTCATGGAGATCCAGCTAGTTGCTGAGAATGTATGTCAGCTGGGGACACATCCCTAGAGGATTTCAGAGAGTCTGCCTACCTGACATTCTCTTGGACCCAGTGGCTGACCTCATGGTGGGGTTGGCCAGGAATGAGCCAATTAAGATCATTATAATATCACTGTCAGTCTCAAAGAGAAACTGCCAAGTCTAGCTAATCTTTCATGCTGAAAACATACTTTCCAAACTGAAAGCATATTTACCCCAATCTTATTTAAGCAGAAATAACTAGTTCAGTGTTTTCAATTCCCATTGTAGAAATCCACTAAATTATTGCACATGTAACCTGAGCCTTATTCTTGACTTTAGCACTCCATGGAAATTCTCAGGTTTGTACCAGACTTGTGACACACTAGCTCACTATTTCTTTATTTCCTGTTTCAGAATAAGTTACCAGAAAAACAGCTGTAATGTGTTTACAATAGACTGCTTAACCAGTTAAATTATACTAAACTCCTCTAATATATGCAAACAGCATAGAAGTACTCCACACAAGATTTATGCACTGAGTACATAAAAACTTGAAACCCATATTCCAAAATTCATCATATCCCCTTTGAGTTTGATTCACATTTTCAATACAATTTCAGTTCATTCCCCTCTCAGAGTTAAACTGTGCATACCCATGTGCATATTCAAACAAATATGTGAAGATATAGATACTCTGTTTTTCAAGTACAAGGGCACAATCCTTTTAGGAAGAAATATAAAATATAGCAAACATCTTTTCATTCAATTTTTGTGACCTTAAAGTTTTGAGTCTCCTCATTTCTCTTTAGTAACTGCTTGGATGTGGGTAACAACTTAAACAAGAAAAGGCATGAAAATAATATATCTGGTACACTTGTCCTCTTGGTGGGGTAGGCACTGAGTTACCATTTTATGAAGAAATGGAAAGCAGGCATCTATAAAAGTTACAATCATGGAACCCATGACTTCAAGGAATAGTTTCCAAAATGAAGAGGAAGACCTATGGAAAGAACAAGCAAATAACAGGTTTCATGCTTGTATTTTCCACTCAATATTTTGATTATTTACAATATCCTCTAATAGGTACAGTAGAGAAACTACTGTGATGCATGGTGAAAAGTAGCTAGTCCCTTTTTACAATAAGAGTGTACAGGTTTTACCTGTGAATCGTGTATCTGCACCTCAGATACACCAACCCAAGCTGCAGCTCTTGTTACCTACATGACAGGCTGTAGCACAAAAGAACTGACAACTTTTAGTGCCAAGAATCTTTTTCTCCCGCAGTCTCACATCTCTGTCCCCAGATGAGATTTCTATATCATTCAGAGACAAAGAAGATCCTAACAATAAAAACATCATAAACTAACTTTGTAAAATGATCTCTGAAACTAGAATATGAAATTCAATCCCCAAATGAAACAAAATACATAGGGTCATACCACAGATCTAATCAGGGAAGGACATTCTGGATTTATATAACTTCACACTGCTGCAGATGCAGTACAATGTTTATAGGTTAAGAAATTTGGGCTGAAGGGATCAGACTATAAGTCTCTTACAAAGAGAAAAAGGGTTGTTTTTGGGGGAGGGATACAGTTCTGAAATGCAGCAATCACTTCATGTGTAGAGGTGAAAGTATCCTGCCTATAGCGCCTAGTAAAAGAAGGCAAGTCCTTGCAAAAGTCTCCTACCAAGGGGCTCATGAAGAGGTCCATGTCTCATCAATAGAAAGATCAGTAATGCTGCCTCTAAACTATATCACTAGGCTTAGTAGAATTCTCAGAGAATTTAAACTTAACCCTATAGTCCTTACCTGTGATATATTTTGAACAGACCATTTACAATCTATATAGAGTGCCAAGTACACTCCTAGTCATAGAACATGTGGGCAAATGGTTAGAGAACAGAACTGAGAGTCAGGTTGCTGAGTTCTGTTCCATTCTCTGCCACTGATTTGTGTGTGACCATGGTGAAATCACGTAACTGCTGTGTGTGTCAGCTTTCTGTATCTGTGGAGTGTGTATAATAAAAAAACTTACTTTCCATTGTAGTTCATTAATTAAATGTTTATGAGGCACTTGGAGATTCTTACAGAAGTGCAAAGTACTGGTATCATTTTCATCACCATTATTAGAAAATGTGGGGCAAAAAAGTACGAATAGGAATCTCTTGGGATTCCCCCCTTTGGCAAGGAGGGCAGCCAGACAGCTGGGGGATTGGGGCGGGAGGAAGCATCTTGTTAGTTAGGAGATAAAGCCTTTCAGACAGACTCCGAGAAGGAACACTAAAACTAATAGGGAAACAATAGGGTGGCAACTTGGAGGAAATCAATAACTAACAGGTGGTCACCCATCTGATCTTGTTCTTATTACACTACTGTGAATGCTAAGCACTGAAATCAACAGGCAATCTTGTGTTTAGGCTTACTGAAGAAAAGTAGCACATCACCTGCAGACTCATGTGACTAAAAACCCTCAACTACACTAAGGAGAATTTCTGCCTAACTGGCAATACAGGCAGAAGTAGTTTCTAGAAAATGGCAAATTTCAATACATCTGAATCTGGCTACATCTCAAGAGACTTTTCAGTCTACCGAAAGCAGAAACATAATCCCACGTAGTATGTAACTACTCCTAATTCTGACCCCAACTAGTATGGAGACATGCAGGTATACGCAAAAATAATGGAAAATAGTTAACTAAATATTTTTAAAACCTTCAAAAGGTATTGAAGATTCTTCTGAAATAAGCAAAAGCAGGGGAAGAGAAGGTTGGTTTTTTTAATCCAGTTTGTCCATTGCAAATATTTGCTCTTTTAGACTTTAATAACTTGTTTTTCGGGACCACACCCACTCACAAAGCAACCCGTCAGGATAAGATGGTCCTGGAAACAAAAGATCAGAGATTTGTGCCAAGTTTTGCCATTGACAACTTGAGCAGGTTTGTGATCCAAACTCTCTGAATCCAAGCTGTGGTTAAAAGTGTGCGCCTCCGGTCTTATGTTTCTGGATTTTGAGAGTCATCTAGTATATATGTACCTGTGACTGACAGGGAGAACATATAATCCCCCTTTGGACCAAGATGAAGAGATCATCCATTAAGAATGCATCTGGCGTCCAATGGAATGTCAGGATCACTAGTCACAGCTGAAATTACTGGAACTACACCAATTTATACCAGCTGAGGATCAGACCCATGGAGTCCACTTTGAACCATTTGAGTAAATGACATTATTTCAACTTTTTTAGGTCTATGATGATATACCTATGAGGACTCCCTCCCCAAAATGTGCCACTGAAATTTGGCCAATGATAGCTTTACAGAAGGAAGACTGACTGTAGGCCTTTGTGAGGACCTGGGTAATTGCAACCTCCAAACCCAGTAAAAATTATGACTAGAGTAAAATGACCTCACCCTCCAAGGCATCAGAAACACTCACAGTGGGAGACAATCTAATACCCACCATCTGGATTGCATCAAAGTGTTTTTCTCTAGCTGGCGGAAACTTTCCTCAGACCAATGAGTTGTCAAAGAGATTGAATTGCACTCTGGTTCCAAGAAATAGGACCTTGCGCCAGTACAGGCACCACTACTATAGGAAGCTTCAGTAAAATTCCAATAAATAAGTACAGTATTTCTTGCCTTGTGAAATTTTTACAGAAGCCTGAAGTTAGCTACTGTAGAGTAGGAGCATGATGCTGCTGCTGCTGCACTTTGCAGTCTACCAAAGACTTGGGAAGAGATGGCAGAGAATGGGGCAAATTGATCTTTGGTACCAAAAATTGGTCCATCATTATTATATCTAGTGTTCACTGTAGATCACTCATGTAGGAGGATTTTCAACTAAGCAGTCTGGATTAGTAGACCTAAAGAATATATAAATCTTGACTTTAATCACAATCAGGACATTTTCAGAAATTCTGAATTATTATGTTTATGTATCTATTGAAAATACATATTACTTCTTGTGGGCTCCCTTATTAGCAAAATTCACTGCTTGAGAGTTCACTTCTCAGCTACACATTCCACCATCAAAATAAAATCTTTCAAAATTCAGGAAGTTACACTTCCATTTAGTTTCATTCTTTTACTCTACACTGAATTCCAAGCATAAAGCAAACTCTGTTAATACCACCGCCTCACACTGACACAGCAATTTCATATCCAAGTGTTGTGCTAACTACTAAATATAAGCATAATTTTAGTGACCACTGATATGCATGCAGCTACCTCTGGGTGATAAAGATTAGTCTTTCCAAACTGGTTAATTCATGGCTCTACCTTTTTCCAAAGAAAGCTCATTCAAAACAATTTCTACAAGCATACAAGAAAAGAGTTAAATCAGGCTTTGTAACCATATGAAGAAACATTTTCAGCAGAACTGGATAATTTCTACATGCAGATGGTGCCCATATCATCCATGCTGAAAATTTACCCTATATATTTACATGCTATCTTCCCCCCTCTCCTCCCAACGTAGGTACAAGCTCGACTGTGTGGAAAATCATTTATTAGTTAACACATTGAGCAGAAATCTTAGAGGGCATAATAAACATCAGACTAATTAATTAAATCTTACCACAGTTAAACCCATCTTTTCCATGTGCAGCCTACTATCAGGCATATTCCACTAAGTTCCTTCAAAATGAAAGCCTGCCCCATGCAATGCTATTTGCCTTGACTTCTACTTTTGGCTACAAAAACACTTACCAGTTGCACCAATATTTGAGTGCTAATTTGTCATTTCAGAGTTTAGAATGAACTGCTGTCTCAAACAAGGTTAACAAAAAGAAGTACCAGCCATGACTCACAGCTTCTTGCTAAACATAGGTAAAAGTGAAGTAATTTGATTTACCTTCAGTAATTTTACACGTCTCTCTCATTAGGTTAATGTACAAATAACGCAGCATTACAATGTCTTGCCAGCAAGACAATTCAAAGGCTTCTAATGGCACCTGTATACCAATTGGAGAGTCAAACTGCCAGTGACAGATATAAAAGTACAGGCAAAAAAAAGTGGCATTGTCTGTATTGAAAATAGAGAGTGACTGTATTCAATGTAAAGTAACTTGCCAATTTAAATACATAATCTTTCATTTTTTGAAGCTATTATTTTGAGATTGTAGAAATTTCCCTTACAACACACACAGACTTAACCTTCATTTTTCCTTCAAGATCATTCTTCATTGGATATGTAGGACACTGTCAACACCAGCCTAGACATACTTTTAATCTGTCCAGATAAAGCACTTCCATACAGCCTAAACCTTCCTTTTATAGTCAGCATGCTTATTTGTTAAGTTATCCCAAATTGTACAAAGGAGTAAGATTGGAAAAATGTCTTACAAGCATATGTATAGTATATATGAACAGTGGATATTAAGATAAAATATTAGCAAAGCGCAAATCTTGCATGACCAATTATTTCTTAAACTGTTGCAGATGAGTGAAATCAAGTAGATACTGACGGAAATCAGACCACTCCGTTTTAATTCTCTACTGTCAGTGCTTTTAAGCACTCCCAATATTCACAAATGTTGTCCAATTTTGCTTATTTAGTGTGTGGCAGTGTGCAATAAAACATCCCAGTCACCTGCTGCAAGCATGCTATAAAATCAATTATTTCAGACACAAAACTTGCATCAGTAATACTAATTCTGCAATTAAAGAAAAAAATTTTTTATCCAGGGTACCACTAACATCAGTTGGAATGTCTCATCTCAGAGATACACACTGATAAAATCATACAATATAGGGTATTGTTATATATGAAATATATAGTATTTATGTCAATATATGTGGACCTTGCTGAATGGTGGTTTTACCAATGACATTTACCAGAAGACACTTGTTTTTATTACTATTTTTATAAGGATAAAACCTAGAGGCCCAAATCAGAGACCAGGGTCCCACCCACATTGTGATAGGCAGTGCAAAATTTAAAAAAAAAAGAAAAGAAAAGAAAAGAAAAGAAAAGAAAAGAAAAAAGAAAAGATGTATTCCCAAAGAGCTTTCAATCTTTATAAGATTTCTCCTGCTTTAAAAAGAAAAGCACAGTAGCGTGCTATATGTTAGATTTCAAACGTAGCACATAGGAAACAAACCCCTTGATAAAGAAATGAGATTTTACAATTTCCTAGTAATGTGTTATTCTTAACTTTACACATATCTACCTATACTATAAGGGCAGGATGCTGAAATTGGGAGGTGTGTTCATGATCAAAATGTTTTGCCTAAGTAACCTTATTCCTGTACTGAGTAACATGGGTTATGCTGCATACACAAGTCTACATTTGTGAGAAATACGTAAGATGATCAGAGCTCCAGTACAAATCAGTTGCATTACTGTTTTCATCCCTTGTAAACTATAATGATATACATGAGCACCAACTGTTTTCAACTGAAGCCCGACATGAATTGTCAAAAACATTGCTCATAAGGATACGAAGAAGAAGAAAAATGCTGAGCAGCAGCTGTCACAGTGTGGGAGGACATAGATAGAAACCAGAGGGGAAAAAAGGGCAATGATTTTTAAAATGTTTTTGTCCAGATAAATGAAATTCAAACCAAATCATTCTTTTCAAAGTAGGACTCTTTTCTAGGTTTATTTACATTATTCTGACTAAGTTTATGACTCACTCTCTTATTTTATTATGATGTTTATTCTGTTTCTTAGACAGCTTGTATAAAAGTTTTGATGAAAGACTTCTCCCCCACTGCAGAAAAAGCAATCACATGGCTATTTTGAAGAACATACTGACATCTGTTTATGCAAGTATATTAAATGTTAAATGCTAAATAAGTTGCAAGTTTACTCGCCAATCTTCCATGCACTGGTAGCCCTCAGCACCTATTCAGAACCCAGTTTCAGGTCTAAAACTTAGTACATTGTGCCTGAATTGCTCCCCTTTGTAATCCTGAAAAATTTATTGAAAGGGTAGCATTAAAGCCAATCTTGGAAGCCTCTTGGCTATATCCATTCTGTTGCCAGAGAAAATTATATTTGGCAGGGGAAGGGACAAAGTGCAAAATTTTAAACAAAGAATGTAATTTAATACAGCATGGTTTCAAATTAAATTCTGCTTAAAATGAGTTGCAGAGCTTCATTGTCTAGATTTACTGTACCATTTCCATTTTATTTTGGTTAGTGTCATTTGTTTTACATGTACAGACACATTTCCCTGCCAACGTGCCTCAACCCTGATCTGGAGAGGAGGAGGAGTCTTCCTCTAGCGACAACAAAGGTAGTTCACTCTCCATTGTCCATGCAAAACTTGGCCTCTGCTCAGTCTGCCACTTAGTGCATATCATGGTGCTCAATTTATGATGTGGGAGCAGTAGCTGAAACTCACCAAATTAATCTCATAGAGGGGCCATCATTTATTACATTGGAACACCTTTTAATTCCCACTGAGGTGGGCAGAATTCAAACTGATGGCCTGTGTAGCTCATTCGAGAGGGGATGCCATAGATATGTTGCATTATGTACACAAAATTATGTTACAAGAATATTAAGGTTGCAATGTCAAGTACTCAAAAGTCAGGAAGTGCCAGAATTAAGGTTGCCCATGAAAGCTTATAGCTGGCTCCTTGTGTGTGTATGCACTGCGATAATGACTTTAATTACATGATCACCCACTTTTTTCTTTCCTGGGTCATTCAGAGGGTTTGAATTCAGGACCTTGAGATCCACTTACCTCAGTAACATCTACAGGAGGACACAGAGATTACACAACTATTTGTGAAACAGAAGTGGAATGTTAGGTATCAGGATTCCTGGGTTCTTCTGCTAGCTCTGGGAGCAGTGTGTTGGTTGAGGAATACAGAAAGCATAACAGCACATATATTTCACACAGTCAATCTGAAAGGCAACATGCTTCAGTGGAGGAGCCTCGTGTCTGTCAAATCAAAGACTTGGATTCTATTCCCTGTTCTGCCTGAAATAAACTTGGGTAAAATCTCAGTTACTCTATTTATAAAATAATGGAACCGTGCTTACCACAGAAGTCCTAAGGCAGGAAAATAAGGCCTTGGTCTATAAAAGAATGGTGAACTACTCAAAAATATTAACACCTATCCATGGAAGAAAACCCACTGTCTACTAGCTCCCATCCCAATGCACCTTCCTTAGGCCAAACAGTATTCTGAATTCAGTGTTTCCCCCTTTACCCCCACCACCAACCAGTGGCAGGCATTATAAAATTTCCAGTTGCACCGAACTTAGCTGGTCTGACATTTCTGTATTCATAAACTGCATTGTAATCCTCATTTCATGGGCCTGTGGAGTTCACCTTGGAACAGCGAGTCCCAATTTACACAAATTGAGCTAAAGTACATTTAGCGACAACACACATTATTCCCAATTAGTGTGTTGGAGCACAGATACCTAGGCCAAGGGACGGAGGGAGAGATGCTAATGTAACACATCAACAAGCACTAATAATCTGCTGCAGGAATTTGGAGGAAATAAATTAGGAAAAATAATCAGGCCTTGGCTATCATGACATGAAATGTAGTTAATACATGTTAATTTATTTATTTTACAAATTAAAATTGCCTTATGTCTTGTGCATATGCTGACAAACTATAGCCTGCATTAGCCAGAAATCCTCTCATCTTCTTTTTCTACTTGGGCAAGAATTTCAATAGAAACTTGTTTAACTCCGTGCAACATCCATTTATTCTTGAATAGATGTTCTGGGTCATTCCAACCCTCTATCCTCTACTGGCCAGTGAGGGACATTGCAAGGATGGTCTTCCTAAGTAACTCCTCCACCTGCCACTATATTTTTAATATATCACATTTTCTAACATTTACTCCTTTTTACAATTGGTGACAAGTAAACTCCTAGCCCAAAATTTCCACAAAAATGGAAAGGAAAGGGAACTTTTAAGGAAACACTATTATACAATTGGGAGGATACATTTTACTGAGCTACTCTCATCCATAATTGAGTTTGCCTGGTTTACCTGAGAAAACCAGCTTTCCACAAAGCTTAAATGAATTCAAGGTCATTGAGAAATAAAAAAAGATTAATCTGCTGCTCTCATAGTAGACTATGTTCTCAGCGTGAAGCCAATAGGGACCAAAAGTGCTAACTGTAACCTGCAAACAGCCTCTGTGTTTCATGGACCGAGTGATAAAGACAAATGAGAATGGTGCTTTGAAAGTATGCACCTGTGCAGGCAAGCACTATTGCTGAATGTTCAAGTGAAAGGATAAAAGCGGAAGAACACTAGCTGCATTTCAAAGCATTAAAAAAAATGCATGAGCCTTTTACATCACAATAGTATTACGCATAACAGACAAATGAATGACACATTATATGCACTTTGGCTGCATATTTAAAAACAAACGGAATCCTGATTTTATATTAAATTCATGTCTCATTTGGTGAGTTAACAGACTAAGGGTTCCATTATGATTTGTGTGTGTGTTTTTCTAACGCTAGAGATCTTTCGCATCACAAGCGCAGTGGCTACTCCATATTTTGCCCAAAAAATACTAAAAATGAATTTATTAATGTAAAAATGAATGTAAACTAGGATTTGTCCAATCATGAATTGAATGCCTATTTCAAACATGGACGTGAAGATTATGATTCTTCACTTGACGGAAAGGCAGCATCCAAAACTAGTGCAAAGAAAATGTTTGTATTTATTGGAAATGGCATTCAGAACCTAGAATCTGTTTCAATCTAGGAAGATTATCCGGCCTACCATGGACCTAAATCTCTTACCCTGGGTACACTTTTGATTGTCATAGATAAAAAGTGTTCACTAATTGCACTAAAGGAAAGAGTAGGCAGAGGAGCCCCTCAATCAGCGTCTCACTAGTTCAGGATTAAGCCAAACCATCTAGCGTGAGACAAGCCCAGATAAATCCTAAAACATGAACTCTACTTTTTCCAGCAGGTAGAACTCTCTCAACCTAGTATGTGCCCCATGTCAATGCTCTAAGGCATTTCTGATTCCTAACACAGCTTCCTCTACATCATCTACTGCTGGCATCTCTACTTTGTTTTACATTAGAACCATCTGTTCAAATTCCCTTTAAACACTGCATTTCACACCCATGCCTAGAGCATACTTGCTATACTACAGAATGTATATTATACATCTCAAAGACTGTCTGGTAGAGACTCTAATAATACTTTGCATGTATATAGCACCTTCCATTTGAAATCTTCAAAGCACTTTACATAAATTAATGAATTAAGCCTCACAACAGCCCGGCAAGATGGAGTAGTCCCGGGCTTGACTCCTCGAGCCCAGGGGCACCAGGAACTGCCATTCGTACCCTTCTCATTCCTGAATTCATGGAGAATTTACCCCCGAAGGAGAGTTTACAACAGAACTACCCCCTCCCCTCGCTAGGGGGCACTCCATCAAGTGGAAGTATCATTAAATTCTGGCCAGCACAGACTGCCAAGGAGATGTGATAAATTAGGCCTCCTGTTGGACCAAAGTTTGTGTGCAAGCACATTGCCTCCTCACTCCAAGTGGACTTCCCTCTACTGGGACCATGTAACCTAGGTAGCACTAGTGGAAGCCAGGATATCAACTGAATCCATTATTTCCAGATGATACAGACAGAAAATAAGCAACGCATTCGAGAAAAACTGTGTGAAATATAACCCAGTTCTGCACTTTAAGCAAAAACCTCATCCTTCCTCTTTTAGGCCAGAGATGTGCCTGAAAGGTAACTGAAAAGTGGTTTATTTTTTAGCATTTGGTGCAAAGTCCATGTCTTCATCCAAACGTTGAAGTGTGAAGTCTCTATATAAAATATGGAAAATGTTTTGACTGGTCTCGACATAAATGGCTAGCATATTTATCTATCAGTTGCAAAAAAAAAGATATGGCTAAGAACTAGATAATGGTCCTAAAAATCAATGTCCTCCAGTGGAAGACCCAAACCCTTTAAACAGATATGGACAGTCTTCCAAAAAATGTATTAATTAATGGTGAATGGTGGGTAATTAATACAGATATATATTTTAAGTTCTAAATACATTTTCAATCATGATCCTCATCACCATAGAAGACATCATTAACTGATCTGCCAATCCGCCTTATATGTGCCATATAAAACAATCTAGAAGGTATATTAAGTGTTTTTTTAAAAATCAAACAGTTTCCTATTAGACCTTTCCAGCGACTACCTCCCATTCCCCATTTTAGGGAGGGATACAAAGAGGGGTGGATTTGGCAGGGGTTCCTAATGAAGTCTGGCAGTTAGTGACTATGAATCTATTTCTATCCTGGAGTATTTCAACTCTCACATTTTTTTCTCTAGCATCTTTTTTGACAACTTTTGAAACATTTTCTCTGGAGAGCAAACAGGCAAATCAGACATCCTCCTAAGGGCTACAATTAAATATTTCTCTCTGTGAAGATCCACTGGAGCTGGAGGGGTTTCTGTAGTCACTGGATCAGAAGTCGTCACAGGATATTTTTTTAAGCACATTCCCACCAGTACCCAATCTCTTGCAGTCCCAAAAGGACTCCTAGAGTTACCTGTCTTTTAGTTTTTCACATAAACATATCCCAGTAAAGGCCACCATGCAAGCCTCACTTTAAAAAACAAAAACATGCATGCTAATGTATCGGTTAGTTTACAGAGAACAGAGATGGGACTAATAGCTGCGCCCAAGCACTCCCCCGTGGGTGCTCTGCTAGTTAACTAGAAGACGAGCCACACTAGCTCATGCCAACAGAGACAGAGAGTTATACATATTCTTTGCAGCACATTAGCAGCACAACATGCTGCCAGCATGAGACCAGACTATTGTGCTTTTTATTAGAAATAACTTTAATAGAATGGAGATATTTTGTTGGAGTTGAATCCAACCACAGTACCTTGTGTGACTAATTACTGTAAATTATACAAGAACTTAAAGTTAAGATTTTTAACAAAGATCGTGTATGTCTCCTGTATTATACAGGAGGGTCATAATGCTCTAGCCAGAACATTGCTTTAATCCTAGCACTGCATAAGACTGATTTGAGGAAAACTGAAACATAACATTTTGAACTAAATCTGGTCAGATATCAAAATTAGTCCTCATTGAACTAACTAAAGTTTAATATTACCATAACGCAATAAATATTACATTTGCTACATAGGCTGCCCAACTATGGAGGTGGTTGACTACTGGAAAAAAACACATTAGTCAAAAAAATTGTAAAAGTCAATGAATATTTGCTTATTGAATACTATCCAGCCAATTTTAATATGAACAATGGCTAATATAATCAGAGACAAGGGGCTTTTGATTTTCAGTATGTATATTACTGTTCACCAGATATTCCTCAATATTAAACTGTGGATTTAGAAAATGTAAGTACATGAACTTAAGCTAAATACAAGTGGAAAATGGCAAATATTAAATAGGAGATGGTACCTATTTTATTACATCGTTTCCCCAGATTAAAGGCCAATTCTGGTAATTCCCCTATACATAGGGCCCTACCAAATTCACAGTCCATTTTGGTTAATTTCATGGTCATAGGATTTTAAAAACTGTTAATGTCATGATGTCAGCTATTTAAATCTGAAACGTCACAATGTTGTAATTGTAGGGGTCCTGATGCAAAAAGGAGTTGGGGAGTGGTCTCAAGGTTATTGTAAGGGGGGGGAGGGTGTGCGTTATTGCTACCCTTACTTCTGCACTGCTGCGGGTGATGGTAGCACTGCCTTAAGAGCTGGGGAGTGGCGGCGGCTGGCCACGAGCCCAGCTCTGTAGACAGAGCCGCTGTATGGTATTGCCACCCTTACTTCTGTGCTGATGCTGGCGGGGCTCTGCCTTCAGATCTGGGCACCCAGTTAACAGCCACCCCTCTCAAACTGCCCAGCTCTTCATGCAGCGCAGAAGTAAGGGTGGCAATACTGTAACCCTCTAAAATAACCTTGTGACCTCCCTGAAAATCCCTTTTGGGTCAAGACTCCCAATTTTAGAAATGCTGGCCTCCCCCATGAAATCTGTATAGTATAGGGCAAAAGCACACAAAAGACAAGATTTCATGGTCCGTGACACTTTTTCATGACCATGTATTTGGTAGGGCTCTACCTATAGATAGGAATTCAAGTCTTTCTGACTTTGCATACCAGGAGTTCAGTGTCTGGAGCTCTGTTACAGTCCAGAGCAGAAAAGCCAGAAGGTGAAGTATGAACATTCACATTCAATTCAGCATTTATATTTCTTTTCTAAGAATAGATATAATGCCAAGAAAATGTCAAACACTTAACACCAAATTTTCTGCATCATAAACTTTCTGTTAAGAATTACTATAAATCTGTACTAGTATTTTCCCCTAATGCCAGCAAACAGGTTTATTTTTCAAAATATACACAAATGCCTCTGCCACCTTTCCATTGTTCTCTCATTAAACAGCATACTCCTATTGACAATGCCTCTTTCACTGACAAGTACTAGTGACACTCTAGTCGAAGATGCATGACTATGAAAGGGTTTCCTTTGAGAAATGCATTTCATCTAGCCCTTGAACTGTTCTCATCTTATACGAATGAAATTATCTCCAGTATAACCTGTCTTATCATTACTAACAAATCCAAAGGAATCTTGAAAAAAGAACAAAGGCAATGACACCCATCCCACCAATTGCAGCAACTCTCCTTTCTTTCCAAAAAAGCCTTTCTTCATGCCAGTGAATACAGACACGCAGACTGTACACCTGATTCAAGCACTGCTGAGCACTGGCAACTAACTCCTATTGACTTAAATGGGAATTGCACATGCTCAGTAGCTACCAGATCACATCCTGTGGTTGGCCTATGACTCCCATTTCTCAGACTAGGGTCCCCTCCCAGAGCTCCCATTTCTGGAAAAAAAAAGAAAAAAGAAAAAAGAAAAAAAAACATTTGAACTAGGGACATCTTTCTCCTCTTGTGGAATAGCATGGGTCGTGCAACTTAGCTTCAAGCTCTCACATTCTTCAGACTTCTGCTACACAGGTTGCTGATGCCACAGCACTGTCCAAGGTTCCTACTTTCCTTTGGCAGTGTTCATCTATCTGCAGTAACACTTGAAAAAGAATGCTGTTTGTGTCCACCTTGCACAAAGAGAATGGAAACAACACTACTGCAGGTTTGTAACTATCATCTGATCTCACTTTACCACGTATTAAATCCCGTGTAACTTTGGGAAATGACAACAAATTGGGAAATGGTCACTTCCTTATACACCAACATCCCTTACAATGATAGCATCATTGCCTGCCACAAATGTTTACAAGATAATGGACAACACCAAGATATTCACTCCAGACATCGCCAAACTCATCCATTTCACCCTCACCCATAACAATTTTTACTTTTAACAAGAAACACTTAGCCCCAACCACAGGAACAGCCATGCATATTAGGATATCTCCTCAATATGTCAACATCTTCATGGGTAACTTGAAGATGAATTTCTGGACAAGTGCACCACAAAACCAACGATCTACCTCAGATGCATCACTTTTATTTTTATCCCCTGGACGTACGATCTAAACTCCCTCATAGATTTCCAACACAACTTCAACAACCACCACACATCCATTGAACTCTCTCCATAACATTCCCACACTAGCATCAACTTCCTAGGTACCACAATCAGCTTCAACTGTGGAACCCTACAGACAACTATACACAAGAAACCCATGGATCACCACACCTACCTTCACAGATCCAGTAACCACCCCAAACACACCAAGAAATGTGTTATCTACAGCCAAGCACTCAGATACCACAAAATATGCTATGAGGAGAAAGTCTGGGATATATACACTTTAACACACTTAAAACCACCTTCACAAAACAACGACACTCCACCAGAGAAGTAGATCGCATCATGGAACGGGCCACCCATATCCACTGAGGAAACCTGCTTCAATACAGAAATAACCCCCCCCCTACGACTGCACACCCTTTGTCACCTCTCACTCCACACTGGAACCCAAATGGGGTATCAAACCATTACAACCCATACTTGATGGGGACCCCTTCCTGAAAAATAATCTTTTCTGAACCCCATCTTCTGGCCATTAAACAACCCCCCAACCTCTCCAAGCTCATCATCAGAAGCAAGCTCCCAACAGTAACCAGGACACACCAACTCAAAGCTGCACCAGACTCTGCCAGAACAACGAATGCAAAACCTGTAGCTCTATCTCCACTGTTACAATGATCAACACTTCCCACAATACACCTTTCAAGATCCATGGGTCCTACACGTCTATCACAATATGTGGTGTCCGTCATCCAGTGCACGAAATGTCCCAACAAATATGTGGGTGAAACCAGACAATCACTATGCGCTCAAATGAGTTTAGACAGAAAAATGATCACGTGTGAGTGAACATTTTCACAAGGCTATCACTCCATATCTGATCTCTCAGTTCTCATCCTCAAAGGAAATTCATAACTTTACTAGACACTAAAAATCATGGGCTTAATAGAGACACTGGATTTATGGGTTACTACCACACTCTGTAACTCACTAACTTCCTCTCCCAGCATTTCTCTTCCACTCTCATGACTAAAGAGGTGTAAATGGGCCACTTGACCTTGAATGGCCCCTTGAAATGTGTGTTAACTACTTATGCTAAACAATCTGTTCCACCTTGTATTTAGCTGTAACGCTGGCCTGGTCTACAATACAAGTTTATCTCAAATTTAGCAGCGTTAAATCGAACTAACCCTGCACCCATCCACACAACGAAGCCCTTTACTTCGATATAAAGGGCTCTTAAAATTGATTTCTGTACTCCTCCCCGACAAGGTGAGTAGCGCTGAAATTGACATTGCCATTTCGAATTAGGGTTAGTGTGGCCACAATTCAACAGTATTGGCCTCAGGGAGCTATCCCACAGTGCACCATTGTGACCACTCTGGACAGCAATCTGAACTCGGATGCACTGGCTAGGTAGACAGGAAAAGCCCCGCGAACTTTTGCATTTTATTTCCTGTTTGCCCAGCATGGAGAGCTGATCAGCACAGGTGACCATGCAGTCCCAGAATCAAAAAAGAGCCCCAGCATGGACTATATGGGAGATACTGAATCTGATCTCTGTATGGGGAGATGAATCTGTTCTATCAGAACTCCGTTCTAATAGACGAAATGCCAAAACATTTGAAAAAATCTCCAAGGTCATGATGGACAGAGGTCAAAACAGGGACTCAACACAGTACTGAAACTTAAGGAGCTGAGACAAGTGTACCAGAAAACCAAAGAATCAAATGGACACGGACGGAAGGAGGGGTGACTGATGACTGCAGCTATCCCACAGTTCCCACACTCTCTAAAAACCATTTGAATTCTGGGCTGAGCTCCCAAAGCCTGAAGGGTCAAAAACGTTGTCGCAGGTGGTTCAGGGTATATGTCGTAAGACCCTCCCACCCCCCGTGAAAGCAAAGGGAAAAAAATAGTTTCTCACCTTTTTTCAATGTCACGTATGTCTACTGGATGCTGCTGGCAGACGCAGTGCTGCGGCGCTACACAGCAGCATCCCCTTGACTTGCCTTGCCTTGCGGACGGCAGATGGTACAGTAGGACTGATATCCATCATCATCGTCCCGTGGGTGCTCCTGGCTGGCCTCGGTGAGGTCGTCCGGGGGCACCTGGGCAAAAATGGGAATGACTCCAGGTCATTCTCTTCTTTAAGTTTTGTCTAATGGAGATTCAGTCCTGCCTGGAATATTATGGCAACTGGAGGCTTCTGCTTCAGGCTGCTCTCCCAGTCAGCAGCACCACATGGTCGCACCTACCCCAGCCTACTCCATGCTACCAGGGCTCACAGTCAGATACTTAGACCTCTACATTTTGCTGCAAATAAAAAATATTAAGCTGCCGTTTAGAACTGTCCCCCTGGGACATTTTGTATTTTACCAGTGTCAACCAAAGGCCCACACACAAATGGAAATTAAGTCCTGCCTGTGCTTCTATCCTAGTGCTTGTCACAGATTCCCATTTTCAGCTATAGGCTGAGCAAGTGCAGAATGGTGGTTCACTCTGCTTCGCTGTAAGCCAACTGCCCTCCCCTCCCCACTTTGATCTCTGCTTGCAGAGGCAATAAAGTCAATGTTGTTTCTTATTCATGCATTCTTTATTACTTCATCACACAAATGGGGGGATAACTGCCACGGTAGCCCAGGAGGGGTGGGGGAGGAGGGAAGCAATGGGTGGGGTTGTTGCAGGGGCACCCCCTAGAATGGCATGTAGCTCATCATTTCTGCAGGATGTCTGGGGCTCTGACCGGGAGCGGCCGTTTGCCTCTCTGGTTCTTTAGTAGGCTTGCCTGATATTCTAGGCAGGACTGACTCTCCATTAGACAAAACTTAAAGAAGAGAATGACCTGGGGAGTCATTCCCATTTTTGTCCAGGCGCCCCCAACCGACCTCACCGAGGCCAGCCAGGAGCACCCATGACAGCAGCAGACGGTACAGTGTGACTGGTAACCGTCATTGCCAACTTGCAAAGCAGCAGACGGTACAGTAGGGCTGGTAACCGTCTTTGCTAACTTGCAAAGGCAAGGGGATGCTGATGTGTAGCGCTGCAGTACTGCGTCTGTCAGCAGCATCCAGTAGACATACAGTGACAGTGAAAAAAGGCTGAACGGGCTCCATGGTTGCCGTGCTATGGCGTCTGCTGGGGCAATCCTGGGAAAAGGGCAAGAAATGATTGTCTGCAGTTGCTTTCACGGAGGGAGGATTGACTGACGACATTTACCCATAACCACCCGCGACAATGTTTTTTGCCCCATCAGGCATTGGGATCACAACCCAGAATTCCAATGGGCGGGGGAGACTGCGGGAACTATGGGATAGCTACCCATAGTGCAACGCTCTGGAAGTTGACACTAGCCTTGGTACATGGATGCACACCGCCGAATAAATGTGCTTAGTGTGGCAGCGTGCACTTGACTTTATACAATCTGTTTCCAAAAATCAATTTCTGTACAATCGGAATAATCCCGTAGTGTAGACATACCCGCTGAGTATATTTCCCAGACCTGTAGACGAGCTTGTCTCTATCACCAACGGAAGTCCAATAAAAGATATTGCCTCACTCAGCTTCTCTCTCTAATAAATTAGGAAACAACACTTAGTGGTCACATTTTCCTTAATATTTAACATTTTTAAAGTAATGGCTTTGCCTTTTTAAATTATAACAGAAGCGGTTTGCCCCACTAAAAACCCTAGACTTCATCATTAATGTCATTTCCATTACTGTTGAAATAAAAGCTAAAGAAGCGAACAAGGCATTATAATTGCACTGATTATTTTGGGGACTATATTAACGCAATTATGTTCTGTATTGCAATTATTTACACCTAACAATCTGACAAAATTATATGGACTTATTTATAGCTTGGGGAGGGGGTTTTGTGGTTTTATTTAAAATATGGATGAATATCACAATGTGCATAATATCCTGGAAAAACTGTCGAAGGTCAAGAATTGAGGCTTGAAAGGCAAGTCCGTGGGGTTCTACCCCTAAATCTACCACAAACCTCTTCTGTAGCACAGAGGAACTGACTTGTCAGATAAATACCTCAGTTTACTCATCCACAAAATAGGTATATTACCACTAGTAAAATAGGATTGTTGTCAGGCTTCAATATATTTGTTCACTATATTTATAATAAATCCTCAGCTTAAAGGTACTATGCAAGTACATAGTAGAGTTGAATCTCTTCAATGTGCACTTCAATAACTTACACAGAAAAATCGTGCCTATTTTTCTGCAAATATTTAATGGAGGCCCTAATTCAGCAAGGTATTTAAGCACATGCCAAAATTTAAACACTTCAAAATTAGGCATGTATGAGTACCTTGCATAATTGGGATCAAAGAGCTGTAGTAAGGCCCCATATTACTAAGGCTTCATTGCCTTTATGAATATGGATGTATGCTATAGAACACTTACTGTTTTCTAAAGAGTTATATCTTAAATAATTAAAACTAAGCTACCTTTCCTAAATGAACAAACTACTGTGTATCTCAATCATTAATTCTATTTATTTTCCTCCTTTTTAATCCACAAAAATTCAGTAATTCATATCTCCAAGTCATTAGTGTGAATTAGCAGTGTTCTACTGTATTATTAATTACACCAAACAGCAAAGTCTGAATTCAAGTAACGGAAAAAGTTAAGTGTATTAGGCTATAGATATGGCAATCAAAACACTAAGTAGCAGGAGTTTAAATATGTTTTTGAATATAAATATAATTTTACATGCACTGTTAATGGTGCTAATTTAATAAGATTAAAAAGAAATGTTATAAGAGTAAGATGTTGCATGACTATTCCTGTATTTCATAGCACCTAAATAAGGTCAATATTAATCCTGAAATAAGTTGTAAGGAATTGTATGAATTTTGAAATAGCTATGTGCAATCTTTGCTACATTAAAAAAAACTGTTATGAACCCAAAACACACAAATTCTTTGGCAATCTTAAATCCTATTTGGGAGTAACAAACTGTGTTTGAAAATGGCTGTCAAGGATGATTCTTTTATGTTAAGCAGAGCTGTGCTTGACAGCAATTTTCAGTCACAGCAGTAGTATTCAACACCTTACTACTGGCGTGCCTCCCAAATACTTAAAAACCACAATAGCACACACTCCATCTTCCTTCCTTCCTTCTCAGACTTGAAAAGAAGTGGCTCAATTAATGTACAGAGGTTGTGATGTGATATGTGTCTGTGTCCCCAATTTCATGCTCATTCTTATATCTTGCAGACATGAGTTCCATAGCTCCTAAGAAGTCTATCTCTTGTACTCAAAAGCCTCCTCCTTTCCATTGTTCAATTGGAACATAACTGTCATGGAAGGTCATGGTCACAGGGAGAGAAGAGATATCTCAGAGCTCACTCAAACCTATGTAGACTTTTGAATATAAGGGCAGAGACCTTGAAATGGACTCTATATTGACAGGGAAGCCACTGCAGCAAGCAGAACAGGAAAAGGTGTTGCTAACCCTCCTCAGTGTGTGATTAACCTAAAAAGAAAAATCATCTGGCAGCTGACATTAAGGTTTCTAGGGAGCTAGTTATGAAGCAAAAAAAACAAACAAAAAAACAGCGAGGAAGGGAGTGGATATGGCGTGTGACACAGGGAGTTTGTTATTGTTTACACATGAACCATTGAAAGAGTAACTTTGACTGGAGCTAAGCTACACAGTAAAGTAAAACGAGTATTTTATATTAAACTGCCAGTTCTCTTGTGTCTGTGGTGTGTATAAACAAACATTTCAAATGCTGAATATTAAAGAAACTAAACAGAAATTTGAACAGAAGAAGAGTATGAGTGCCTTCACCTGTCCAGGATGTCTATGGCTGCTATTGCTCTTTGGGTTTTAGTGCATGGTGACCAAAACAATGAAAGGAGTACCATGAAGAATGAGGAAACAGCTTTAGCCTTCACAGGTAGCTTGAATGGTAACAGATGGTTTTGCAGCCATTTCTATTGTCTCTTGCCTTTTGGCCCAAGCTCATTATAGGATATTCCCCTCCCCACAACTGATTCATTTCTTCTCCTTCCTTTATTTATCACATTGCCAGTGACCTTTTCCTCCTCTTACCCTTAGTTCAGCAATGCCAAAAAGTTTGCTCAACCAAGGGCCTGGAAATGCCCTGATTAGCATAAAATGTTTAGCACAGTGGTACAGTCTATGAACATTATAAGTCTTGATCCTAATGCCACTATCGTTGCCTGTGGGCTGTACCTTGGTACTAAAGGAAGCGATGGTTGTGGGCTGTATTTTACAGTGCAATACTTTCTATTTGACCCACAGGCTTCATGATTTATGACTTGACCTTCATGGATCCTAATTCCTCCTACAAAGTGCTGAGCCCATTTGGTTCCCACGGAGCTGTTTCTATACTGCAGAGCAGACTCTCAGAACCTTGCAGGCATGCTATTTTCTCCCACCTTAAACTCAAAGTACCACAAACTCTCCTACCAGAGGAGAAAATAGAGCTATATTTCTGGGTAAATTTATTTATTAGTTCATTGATAGCCTTTTTGGCTAATTTTTTTTTAAGTTTGTATTAGATATCCTCTCCTTCCAGGGTCTGACAGCTAAGATTCTGAAAGCATACTGCTAACCCGATGATGTGGAAAAAGCTGAAGTACTCAATGCTTTTTTGGTCTCCGTCTTCAGACAAGGTCAGCTCCCAGACTGCTGCACTGGGCAGCACAGTATGGGGAAGAGGTGAGCAGCCCTCAGTGGTGAAAGAACAGGTTTAAGAACTATTTAGAAAAGCTGGACATGCACAAGTGCATTGGTCTGGAACTAATGCATCTGAGGGTGTTGAGGGACTTGGCTGATGTGATTGCAGAGCCATTGGCCATTATCTTTGAAAACTCGTGGCGATGGGGGGGAGGTCCCAGACAATTGGAAAAAGGCAAATATAGTGCCCATCTTTAAAAAAATAAAAAAAATTAAAAGGGAAGAAGGAGAATCCAGGGAACTACAGACCAGTCAGCCACACCTCAGTCCCTGGAAAAATCATGGAACAGGTAATCAACTAATACATTTTGAAGCACTTGGAGGAGAGGAAGGTGATCAGGAACAGTCAACATGGATTCACCAAGGGCAAGTCATGCCTAACCAATCTGATTGCCTTCTATGATGAGTAACTGGCTCTGTGGATATGGGAAAGTGATGGACATGATATATCTTGACTTTAGCACAGCTTTTAATACAGTCTCCCACAGTATTCTTGCCAGCAAGTTAAAAGAGTATGGATTGGACGAATGCACTATAAAGTGGATAGAAAGCTGGCTAGATTGTCCGGCTCAATAGGGAATGATCAATGGCTCCATGTCTAGTTGGCAGCCAGTATCAAGTGGGGATGCCCCAGGGGTCTGTCCTGGAGCTGGTTTTGTTCAACATCTTCATTAATGATCTGGATGATGGGATGGATTGCAGCCTCAGCAAGTTCGCACTAAACTTGGGGGAGAGGTAGATATGCTGGAGGGTAGGGACTGGGTCCAGAGTGACCTAGACAAATCAGAGGATTGGGCTAAAAGAAATCTGATGAGGTTCAACAAGGATAACTGAAGAGTCCTGCACTTAGGACAGAAGAAGCCCATGCACTGCTACAGACTGAGGACCGACTGGTTAAGCAGCAGTTTCACAGAAAATGACCTGGAGATTACAGTGGATGAGAAGCTGGATATGAGTCAACTGTGTGTCCCTGTTGCCAAGAAGGCTAATGGTATTGAGCTGCATTAGTAGGGGTGATTATTCCCCTCTATTCGGCACTGGTGAGGCCACATCTGGAGTACAGTGTTCAGTTTGAGGCCCCCCACTACATAAAGGATGTGGACAAATTGGAGACAGTCCAGCGGAAGGCAATGAAAATAATTATAAGGCTGGAGCACATGACTTAGGAGGAAAGGCTGAGGGAACTGGGCTAATTTAGTCTGCAGAAGAGAAGAGTGAGGGGGGATTCGATAGCAGCCTTCAATTATCTGAAGTGGGAGGTTCAAAGAGGACAGAGCTACACTGTTCTCAGTGGTGGCAGGTGACAGAACAAGGTCTCAAGTTGCGGTGGGGGAGGTCTAGGTTGGATATTAGGAAACATTCCACTCGGAGAGTGGTGAAGCACTGGAATGGGTTACCTAGGGAGATGGTGGAATCTCCATCCTTATAGGTTTTTAAGGCCTGGGTTGACAAAGCCCTGGCTGGGATGATTTAGTTGGGGTTTGTTCTGCTTTGAGCAGGGGGTTGGACTACATGACTTCCTGAGGTCTCTTCTAACCCTAATCTTCTATTTTTCTATGACCTGGTTATGACTCAGATTAAGACCAGAAATGGAAAAAGTTGAATTTATCCTCTTATATTTAACTTTCACTTTCTCTAAGTGAAAGCTAAGAAGGAAATAAAATGTGCTTAAAGAGAAATTACACATCATGAAAGGGTGACATTTTATTTTATTTGCATTCTTTACATCCAAACAATAAATAAAACCAAATATGCTTCATCCTATCCTTAAAATTCTTATTTCTAGCAATAGCTATAATAATACCCTCCTAACCCATGAGGGACCAGTAAAAGAGGATTAGATGTCAGGACCTCATGCACTGAATAGTAATGCTTCAAAAGACTGTTGGAAAAAATAATTTGAATTATTTCCCATTTTCCTACCATCTTTTCTGATATCATGTAATTGTGTTTTGGATTAAATATTTTCAATATGTTTTTAAAAGGAAACAAGAGGACTCCTCTTTTATTTTCATTTTATATAGTAAAGTTAAGGATAAGGAACTTCCAGTATCAATTCAGGAAAACTCCCAGCAAACCCAGACCAGCTGGCCACTGTCCTGCAAGTGTGTATGGAAGGGATGCCTACGCTGAATTTTTATTTCTGTAATTCTCCTGCTCCAGCGTCTTATCCTCTTGGCATTCTCACTGCTTTTATTAAATAATGCTGATTTAGCACAACCATCTCAACCTGCAGCTGTCTGCATAATAATAATTCACCATTACAGTATTACAGAAGCAACGAGTAATAGCACAATGCACATGCACTATTTGGTTTTTCTGGAATGAAGTCAGAACCAGAATCTTAACCAAGGGCTAACGACTCTGCATACAGTGCAAGAAACTGCACACAGTTCTCTTCGGCATTTCATAGGCTGTATCTTGTGAGCTGTTCATAAACTAATGTCCCTTTAAGCATTAGAGAAAAATAAAGTGGCAATTCCATTTCATTATGAGTGCCAACATGGAATCATCGTCTCATTGCAACTGTATGCTATTGGTCCCTTAGCATCAAACATCAATAGGGATATTTTTAGAACAATGTGCAGAATCATTCATTATAATTCAAGCAGCGAAAAGAAATGTAGTAAACACGCAGTGTAAAATTAAATGCCTCTCTTCAGTCAGGACAGCAATTTCTTCCAAAGCTGACTTACAAATGCTACAAATCAATGTTTTCTCCTGACGTTTTTGGTCTGCATTCTTCCCCAGCAAGTTGGAATAGCTTACTGGAAACACCATTATTTTCTAATTATGTACAGTATAGGAAGGGTACGTTTCTAAACAGCAAAGATGACAGGATGTTGGTAGCATATTATTACACTAACATGAGCATCTAAGGTTATATCACTGAGTACACCCATTACAATCTATTCATCCATCCTGTAAGATGAACTCCATACACCAAGTACTACACATGCCAAAACAAACAGATTCTGTATGTCTGAACAATGCAACTTTTTTTTTTTTACTTGAAGGTCTGTGGATGTATCTAAAACTTTGGCTATCACAAATATGGATACCTGCATTCAACCAGCTTTCACAGGCCCTGGAGGAGGAAGAGAGCAGGAATTAAGGTGATCATGAGACCTAAATCTCTGCCAACTGGGAAGAGGGTTTGAAGCAATCAGCTTTCAGATTGGCTCATTTCTCCTTTGCACAGAAAGTATTAGCTGTGTTGGCAGGTGGTGGGAACATTGGTACTCCCAGTCAGTATGAGGGGAAGAATGGATCACTGTTTATGTCGCACTCTGTCAGTACCCAGCCCAGGGAAGCCAATGATCCAATTAGCAGACCAAATGCAGTGATGAATCCTGGTCAATGCCATGTGAGGCACATAGTGTCTCCTCCTCTTCTTAGCATATGCGCAATGAGAACACCTACATAATAATGTGGTTGTTTTAGTTATAGGCTTCCCAGCATGCTATGGATTGTGCTTGACCTCAGATGTGGAGATCAGCAATGAATTTTTCTCCCACTGTAGATCAGTGGTACCAAGGTGGTATGTGGAGGAATTTAGTCTTCACCTAGAATATTCAGTAAGCGGGAATAGTTGTTTTTAAATACTATTTTAAACAAGATAACTGAGTGCTGTCACCAATAACATGGCTGTTGCGTCAGCTTCTAACTTTAGTTGGGGAATATTAATGGGTTTGTCAACTCAGGAGTAGCAGAAGTCATTTAGCATTGTGATGCACTGTGGCCCTGAAGCTTATTCCAACCTAAGCCCAAAGCTGGGAATTGAATTGCACCATGGGGCACAATAAGAGTGAGAACAAGAAGAAGGGCTTTCCGTACTGAAGATATGTCTTGTTCTGGTACAAATCTTCCTACAGGGACAGAGGGCTTGTTGGGGAATACCATTTGGACTGGTGGACTGGGGTTTGAAGGGCCAATGAGTGGAACAAAAAATGACTGCACTGGGCAGTTTTCTTTATCTTCCTTCATAGTTTCATAGAATCATAGGACTGGAAGCAACCTTGAGAGGTCATCTAGTCCTGTCCCATGGACTCATGGCAACACTAAGTATTATCTAGATTTTTTGCTCATTTGTTTAATACATCTTCAGCAGCATTCAAACCAAACTGAACTTTGTAGAGGTTTTTACTGACCTCTCACCTCACTGGTAAATTTTAATGCCTACTGGAGCAATATTGGTCAAATATTTAGTTATTTAAAAATAACCCACCTAAGTTTTCATTGAACATATGCTTAATAAACATCTCAAAAGAAAATAAAGTTTAATGGGTATTTGCATTATATCTGAAATAATTTAATCAACATTTTTTGCCATCATGTAAATATAATGATTTCTCTTATAATATATTGAAGGCATTTCTATCTAAGATTTTATGCCATGCCAACCACCATAGTACTGGAGCATTACAAATGGATTTGAATATTGTAGTTTGTGCACTATTAGTGGAACACACATCCAGGGTAATGAATAGATTTTTCATTTTAGAAACACAAGAAAATGTGATGATTCATTTTGATGCAAGTTGGTTGCTGTGGACTAAGTCCTATAGTCTAAACTCAGTCTGTAATCAAGGACTGAAATCAAAGAGAGTTTTGCCTAAATAAACATTTGGCCCCAAGTGGATTTACATCTGCTACTGCTATATATTTTAGCAGCCAATATTCCAAAAACTATTGTAACTGGTGTTAATTCATTGATACTACTAGTGAGAGGTATTAGAGGTAACATGCTCTAGTAGATTGAGCACACAACTGGGAGTTCTAATCCTGACATTGCCACTGAGTGTCTGTGATACTTTGGGCAGGTCACTTAGGACTGTTCTACATTGGAAACTTACATCAGCACAGCTATGTCTCTCAGGGGTGTGAAAAATCCATACCCCTAAGTGATGTAGCTATGCCAACCTAACCCCCGGTGTAGAAAGCATTCTTCCATTGACCTAGCTACCATCTCTCGGGGAGGTGGATTACCTACGCTAATGGAAGAACCACTCCCAGTGGCATAGGAAGAA
Source organism: Mauremys mutica (assembly GCF_020497125.1). NCBI lineage: Eukaryota > Metazoa > Chordata > Testudines > Geoemydidae > Mauremys > Mauremys mutica. The sequence goes on from NC_059078.1 coordinate 41,522,894, forward strand.
TCCACACTGAAGCACTAGAGCAGCACAGCTTCAGCTGTGCCACTAATATTTTCAGTGTAGACATACACAGAGAAATGAAGGATACCTCAGTGTCCCCATCTATGAAATGGAGAAAATTCTTAGCTCCCAGTGTTAAATTACAATCGCTCCAGTTGATCCTTTAACCTGCTTTCTCACGACTGCTTCCAGGATTGCTGTTGCAGCCCAATGGTACAACGCTTCTGCTCCTTTTCTGGGTAATAGGCACTTTGAAGTAGGGTACATACTGGTTAGAGAGAAGCTTACTTACCTGAAGTGTGATAAAACAGAACAGTATTTTGCAATTTGGCTACCATTTCTCAATCATGCTGTCTTGGATACCCAGGTGGCCAAGCCATATAAATTAGGGTTCTTAGCTCATTTACCCATTGTTTCATACTGAAGTTTATTTTATCTTTTCTGATGGTACACTTTTGTAACTAGCCTTCTATTTCTATTTTAAACGATATATTGCTGCTGTTCATTGACTATCTTTGCAACTATATACCCCATTTCTTTTTCATCTATTATTAATTTTAAAAAACCTAATATAAAAACTGAAATATGACTATTGCTGAAGAACTTCCCCCTTACATCCATGTGACTGTTACCAGTCTAATTTTCCAGACAACAAAATTAGAAATTATATGTACTTATGCATGTTTTGCACCACCTTGCTTTACATAACAAAAATAACAGTAAAATACCCATTGTTCATAATTATTACTATATGTATAAAAATACAACGTGAAATGTATATATGAGTAGGTATAATAGATAACTTTTAAGTAAGAATAATGTAAAATAAGTAAAACAGAGCCTAACATAATATTTCAAATGGCTATGTTGAGCAATACTTTATCTATGATCAAGACACACACACACAGACAATCTCACAGTATACACCTCTGCATCCCATTTACAGTATAGAGTGCAACTGCTGTACATTTTAAGGCTTTAGCAAATGGAGTCTAAAGTAAGATTTGCTAATTGCTAGCACAATGCCTGGCAAGGAGGTGCTGCAAAGGCAGCACAGGTATACTAATCAGACAGACAGATTTCTGTTTCTTGATTAGCAGCTAGACCATGATGAAGCCTCCATTCAAAGTAGATTTATTGCTACCTTATTGGGCTTAAGGAAAAAAGAATCCTATTGAAAGCACAAAGGATTCTGTCATTAAGTTTACCACCAAACTCTGAACTATGAATTAACCAAATCAAGCTAAAATGAGATGTTTTAAAAATAATTATTTCACTCATTTTTCTTTTATTCAATTGACGCTTTTTTAAATTAATTCAAAACCTAGTCATTTAAATGATGAAAATATTTGCTTTAAAACTTATTGGATATAGCAATATATTAAAGGCAGAGTTGATACACTTCAGTACAAGGTCCCCTTGTAGGGTAAATCAGCTGTCACCCACTCTCAAAGCATTGCTGTAAGCTACACTTAGGTAAATGTATTTGAATGTATTAAGGAAGTCAGGTGCAATTTAAATACATAAAAGAAGTAGGGAATGTAGTTACAAGGTCATGTCTTTTTAATAATTTTTTGTGGAATTTGAAATGATTATATCCATGCCTACAGAAAGTGCAACTACAGGCATTTGGAATTATTAATTTAAAGTAAGATCTGAATAAAATATTAACAAACTTCTTTTACTAATTATTCAAAAATAAACAGCAGAACATGTCATCACACTTTCAGAAACCAAAATACAGGAGCATAAAAATCAGTCAAAATTCTACAGCATCTGAAAAGGTGTGCAGAATATTTTAAACGTGGGATGGGGGGAGAAATAAAATTAACTCTCTGAGACTGTTTCCAAGATACATGGTGAGAAATTCGAAGAGAAGTGCACTTACAAAAGTCACTATGAAAGCACTTAACCATATGATGTCCAGCTCAATATTACCATGTTTTCCCTAACCTGTAATTAATGAAAATTTGAAACTGTCCTCAAAAGCTCTATCAATACGCACCCATAAACCCTTTTAATATGTGCATAAAATATGGGAGATATCAGCCACTGTCCATGTGCAATAGGAACAAAATTGACCTTTCCAGTGGAAATGTAAGTATATTTAACTCTGATGTGCTGGGCCAAAATCAATTCTCTATAGGAATTTAGGGGAAAAAAATAAGTCATGCAGCATTACAATGTACAACTTTTCCAGAACCCATATTCGCATGCGTACTTTGCAAACCTATTTGTTTTACCAGCACTCCAGTGCAAATATGAAACACTTTCTTCACAGGTAGCAATTTCCACCAAAATGAGAAGAACATGAAGTAAAAGCTGTATGTGATCAAAGACCTGCTAGATACCTGAGTCAAGCAGTTCTCGTGAGCAAGATAGGAGAGCTAGTCATGCAAACGACCTTTCACAAAATTAAATTCTAGTCAAACACATCTTGCAATATAAGGTATTATGAAGCAGATCTGTTAGCTCTCTTTCCAGGTAAAAAAGAAAAAACGTTATTTTAAAGCACCATTCATCAATCTCCTACTTCATATATCCACTATTAACCAAATATTCTAGAAGTGAAGGTACTATTTTCCCACACTGAGCACATCTGCTATCTTACAAACAGCCTAATCATTATAATGCCTTCTTTATCCTTTAATATAATCAGTAAAGGGATGTAATCAAAAGGTTGAACAATCATAAGTCAGGATAAATACACAGTCCTTCTTGTGTAAGTGTGCATGGTGAAATGAATAGTTTCATTATGAAAGAACAATCCTTTTTAGCAACTTCATAACTTACCTTCCAGAAGGCAAAGAAAATACTGCGCTAAGCATCTGCTTCTGACAGTTCAACGCTTCCAAGACCGCCTAAAGTAATCATCTCATTAGTCAAAGGTAGCAACGTGCATTTTAAAAGCAACTGGCTAAGCTTGTATAGGACAACTTAAAGTCACAAAATCAAAGGCTGGAGAACAGATTGACTGCTGCCTAGTCCAAGTGAGACAGATGAACTGTCAGTTCCACAACCAGAGATCAAACAGGCAGAATCTCCCCTTACATAATGGACAAAGACTCCAGTAATCTTATGGTTTTTTTTGTTAAAGCATTATCCTTATGATATGTATAAAGCTTTTCCATGCAGTATTCATTAAGGATTTTTTAAAATTTTTCTTTAAAAATCTGATCTGTGTATAGAATAATAGCTATTACATCATATGCCACAGAACGGCTTTTTTGGGGAAACACTATGCCATACTCTAAAAATTACCATGAAATTCACTACCTTTATATGTAGCAGTATACTCTAATCCATCATAATGTAAAGAAGCTATGATGTTTATGTCAACATTTCTCTACTTTCAAAAGTGCACCTTGAAAATTTATGATAAACTGTGAAAAATAAACTCATTTCAGATTTGAGTCTTTTAAAATAAAAATATATATACACCTTTGTCTAGCATAAGGTCATACATATTATGGCCAAATTATCATCAGCCAAAAAGTCTCTCTGTACTACTTATGTTTTAGAATGTATTCTTTGAACTCTGTTTAAAAAAATCACTAACATTTGAATACCAATAATGATAAATGCATCCACATGTTTTCCTATCATTAAATAACTGGTTTAAGCAAAACCTTTACCACTTTGACTTTTAAAAAAAAGAAAAAAAATCTATACTCTATTTTCAACCTCCAAAATCTCATTAGATTATTTCTGCCAAGCAGTTTCTGGTTTTTCTTATATAATATTCTATAGAAGTTGAATTACCTTTCCAGAGATTCATAGGACATGAACTAAAATCTAATGCACCACTCAAACCAAGTCTCCATACCATTTTCTCATCAGCTTCTGCCTCCAAGAAAAAAAAGAATTGACAAATAAACAAGCACAGAACAGACAGGGGAACGCTCTTACTTTTTATTTTCATGCTGTGGATGTCGCTACTTACTTGGCTAAGATATCATCACAAATCCAAAATGATTTCAATTACACAGCGGAGTAATCACTGTTCGGCATCTGTAAGGGATTGATAAGCTGAGCTACATTACAGGAGTCCCTCTGCAGACTGTACCATTCCTGACCAAGCAGGTGGGGGAGAGAGCTGATATTTCTGTCAGAGCATCTTGCTAGCAGAGTGCAAGCACAGGGTACATTTATTGCCTGCGGTTTAAGATTGCTGAAGAAGGAAGGCGAACAGCAGCTACAGTAAGGGAAGAAAATGTTGCTCTGTAAGGAAAATGGACTGAACCACCATGTTGTTGTTTGTGGTTTTAATACTTCCCTTGGGATAATGACAAAAACGGAAGATGGCAAACTACCAGGAATATGCCACTTACTCCGAAACGGGAGAAACCTTCAAGGACAAGGACTGTCAAGTTCTATCACTATCATTTGAGAAGAAGGAGGGGGAAAAGATTCTGTATGGAGGGGACTAGAGGAGGTGAGGGAAAGCAACAAATTCACTTCATCTTTACAGTGATCAGACACAGGCTGCAGAGCTATTTTCTGAATTTCAGGTTATAATGCCAAGTGCTTTCCAATTTATTTTTTTTAATTTAGTGACAAATTCAACCGTCAACAGAATAAAAATTTCTGTATTTCAAATTATGTTACCTAGAATTATATTTTGCCAATAATAAATATGTTTGCAAGCAAAGGTAAAAAAAAAAAAAAAAATAGCACAACACAAATATATACTGTATATTCCTATTATTCCACAAAAAATATTTTGTGCTTCTCAGTCTGCCGTATTAGTATAATATTTGTCTTTATTTCACAGTATTATGCTCTTACACAAATTTAACAGCCAATACAGTACAAGCACATAGCCAGCACTAAATTTAATTTAAATTGATCTCATTAGCATATATTATAAAACCAAATAGACATATGGTAGTAATGTTCAGCATTTTTTACCGATTAGGACATAGGAACCCTTTTAATGCTTCATGCTAAAAATATCAGGTTTTTGTTATTGGAGAGAGCCATCCTTTTGGGGGGAGGGGGAGGGAGAGGGAAGGGCACAGTTTTCTTCAAACTAACATCTAAAATGTTAACTTTTCACTTTGAGGAATTATTGCATATTATTTTGAGGCAGCTACTTTCTACGTAGTATTTTTAGAAAGTTACAACTTCATATCTGGAATTAACACATGAATGTATTGGGCTGGAGATGTGGGGGTATAAACTAGAGGACATACCACGCCATAGCTGTACAATAAGCATTTAAAGCACCTATTGTGAAAAAAAAATAATCCAACTGCTACAGGGCAAAAGGAGAGCCACCTGTCCTTTCAAAACATTAAATTTTGCATATAATAGCACAGTTAATTACTGTCAACATTTGCCCCAAAGCATATATACGGTGTAAGCATATTTACAAATGTCTTTTAAACATGCAAAATATTCACATTGTCCTAGTCACTGTATTTTACAAACTACAAGCTCAGATTCTGCATGTGAAACAACACATTCTATAGAGAAACTGACTAAATACAGAGAAAATGCATCTGCTTCTTAAAGCATGTATAAAACATTATGCCTCAAAGTTGAAAGCTTTTGTAGAGTATCCTAAGGACAGCAGTGATTCGTGACTGTGCTGCCTCTTAGACAAGAGCGGGCAATTACAACTAAGCATACCTCCCTGAGCACTAATAGGAGTAGCTGTACTGATGCTCTGTCATCCTTGCTTACTTGCTGCTCAGAATATCAATTCAGTCAGTTAAACCAAAAGTCTGCACTGCACCAAAATGGAAGCTATTTAAAAAAAAAACTGCTAAGATTACTGATCAGAAAATTTTAATCTTTGTTGATCAATGGAAAAAAAGGTGAAAGTTAAAATGGGATTGGAACTAATACAGATTTTTCTAAAATGAAGCTGCCATTATGACTGGAAAGCTTCAAGCAATACAAGCATGTCATGACATCCTATGCAGTGACATTGAGTTGCATTCAACACAGTTCTGCACACTGTTTTACTGAGCAAGTCTGTGTTTCTAACTGTGTCTTTAAGGAACTCTGAACCCAGTTTCACATTTTAAATCAAACTAAACAAAGCAGCCACAGGGGGAAAAATGTTACAGTTTAAAATGTGTTCCACTTAGGTTCAAGAATTGTAACTGCTGGTGCTCTCTACTGCTCTGCTAGAGTGCCAGTTCTGTATACTGGACATTTTCAGTTATTAGAAGCCAATTTTTCCATGTATCTGAATACAAGTTCTAAATCTATTTTTAAAACCTAGACGACCGATGATATAACTAAAGCCAAAAGATAATAAACAAGGAAGATTAAACAACAAAGTATTTGTTCTCGGTGGGTTTTTGGGTTTAGGGGGGTTTTTTTTGTTTGTTTGGGGGGGGAGATAATCAAAAGAAAGCTCTAACAAAATTTAAGCCCTTATTCAAAGCATCTAGCTGTTGCTGACTTGCATATTTATTCCAAAGATTCTGTGTCACTGATGTACCATAACTATAAAGAAATCATTGAGTCAAACATTTAGAAAATGCTTTTATCCTTTTTGTTGTACAGATTAAACAGGGGAAAAGAAGGAAGGAAGAAAAATAAGTACATATTCAAGAAGGAAATATCCTAGCTATTTTTGCATGACGTAAATGAATTACTGAAGAACCATTCCGGGAAAACAAGTTTGCACATAAGTATTCCCAATGCTCATTTAATATAGGGCCTCAAAAGTGCTGTACCAGGTAACGTGATGATCAAGCTATTAACCTTGTTGCTAGTCTCATCAGTTAGGGGCCTATCTCCCAGTGCTGTGTGCATGTTACCGCCAGTGTTGGTATTACCTTCATCGTAATGCTATGAGTCATCTTGCTGTCACCTGGGCAACAAGGGCCAGCTAACATTACTGAGCAGAAATCCCACAAGATGTGCCTCCTGGAATAAGAATGGAGCGGCTAGATTCAGAGACTGCGCCCTGCACTGCAATTGGGAGCGCACTGTAGTTTTGTGTAGTTATGTTTAACTTTCTTTGGGGCTCATAAGTACAAAATCTTCAGAGATGCCACAGATCCTTTCATCAAACAAAACAAAGCTGCTGCAAAAAGCCAGCACTACTACAAAATCTGCACCAGGCAGTAGTCTGAATCCTCAAAGAAGAATGAAGTTTTACTTGCTGAAAGACTTAGTACATTATTACACTAGTCAAACCTCCTGATAGACTCCTTGCAAAACTGCCTAGCACAGGGAGTACTGTACCTGGTATACATATCGTGCAGATACTATAGTACTTGGGGAGCATCATGCGGTTTACAAAAAGACACCCATCGGTACTACTTTTGCGTCTAACATTTACAGCCCAAAATAGCGTATGTTTGTTCCCAAGAATATACCGCATCCACATTGCATAGTACTACTACCAACCAGCAACAACTTAACACCTGAATTCTTTGAAGCGAAAAATGAAATTAATGATCCTTTTATATATATGTGATCAGCCACTTAAAACCACACAGCATGTAGAAGTATTAAAATGGTAGTTACCTAGAAAAATATCCAGACAGAACATTATTGTGATTAAAATTCCAGTTAAGGTGTTGAAAATGTCCTGTATTCATAGATGCTGGAACTAGGGGCACTGGGGATGTGGGAGCACCCCTGGCTTGAAGTGGTTTCCATTATATATAGGGTTTACAGTTTGGTTCAATGGCTCTCAGCATCTGCACATATAAGCAGGGGTGCTGCAACAATTTATACCAATGGAATCCAGATACTTCTGTCCCACACCAGTAGCAAATGAGAACACAATTAATATTTTAAAGGCCAAGCCCTGCTTGTGCATACTGTATGGAAATAAATGTTTCAAGGTCCAGGCTTTGGGAATTGAGGCATTATTTACAAATATGTTGTATTGATGTACTACCTAGAAATCAAATGTATTATTTTACAAATTAAACGTCAGTATTTAGGCAACACTTTGTCATAGGACTGAGGGGCGAAGTTTCTTATAGAAATTGTATCATCATCTTTTCCTATATTCTGGAAACTTTCTCCACTTGAGTCTCTGTATGAAAAATGGTTAGTGAACGGATTTTTTGAAAGCCTAAATTTAAGTGTTTAAATTACTGTAAGACTGGTCACCCATCAGAGAGACCATCAAATCTTATTGTCCTCTGCCTTATTCTCACTGAACAGGGAGATCTGTCTATGAGATGGTTGAAATCCTGAGTGCTATCCTACATAGAATAGCAGAAAAGAGACTTCTCATTTGAGAATGAAGCGGAAGGAAATTCTTTTAAATTAACCTTACAAAAGGCCAACTGGCTAAAATAGACACGTGAACGCTCGGGGAAGCAAAGATAAAAAGGATGGTGGGATTGGGCTGTTGAACTAGAAAATACCACTGACAAAAATCATGTCATGACTACCCTAGTGATGCTTTATAGATATAGCTATACTGATATCGAACTTCTAGTGAGGACACAGCTTATACTGGCAGAGTTGCAATTTTGTCTATCCTCCTCCCCCCCCCCCACGACCACACACACACACACACACACACACAAATCAGTAAAAGCACAGTTTTGCCGGTGTAACTGTCTACCTTAGGAGTTTCTTCTGCCTCAGCTCTGACAATCAGGGATGACACCCCTGATCAACATTGCTATGCCAGCCAAGATCGTAGTATAGACATAGCCCTGGTGAGTCAAACTTCAACTGACTATTTTGAAAATAAGCACCCAGCATATCCAGGTACTGGAGAACCCAGAAAACAAGACTTCCTCTGGCATAGCACTGTTGGTCAGGAGTGTGAAGACATATGATCCCTGACCAACATACCTGGGCCAGCAAAAGCCTCTAGTATAGATGCAGTTATTCTAGCAAAACCGAGCTTTTGCCATAAAGCTTGTTTCACTTGGGTTGAGGGAGATGGGAGGAGAGACAGAGAAATAAGCCATACCACTAAAAGCACTGCTTTGCCAGTATAAGCTATATCCAAACTTAGGAGCACTTGGCCAATATAGTATATCAGTATGCCTACTCTGGTAAAGCGTTCCTAGTGTAACATGGCCTGTGTCTACTTTCTTTGAACAATTTTATTCCATGCGTGCTGGAGGTTGACGTCACGAGCAACTCTCATTTAGGACATCTTTGAGAACAACAATTTAAGATAAGAAATGTTGGAGCATGATTTTAATACCTCTTGCAGAACCTTGGGACTGAGGGCTAGTCTACACTTACCGTCCGGGTCGACGCGGTGAGTTCGACTTCTCGGAGTTCGAACTATCGCGTCTGATCTAGACGCGATAGTTCGAACTCCGGAAGCGCCGCGGTCGACTCCGGTACTCCACCACTGCAAAAGGCGGTGGCGGAGTCGACCTTGGAGCCGCGGACTTCGATCCCGCGGAGTCTGGACGGGTAAGTAGTTCGAACTAGGGTACTTCGAGTTCAGCTACGCTATTCACGTAGCTGAACTTGCGTACCCTAGTTCGACCCCCGCCCTTAGTGTAGACCTGCCCTAAGACACGATTTTCTAAGAGGCTATGTGAGAAAAGGAGTAACATCAGAAGTCAACAGCAGACGCCCGATATTTTTCCAATCTCAGTCCAGCCACTTAAAGCAGAATAGCAAATTGGCAGCCTTTCATATTTTTAAACCTCATTTATTAGGTTGATTTGCTAAACTTTAAAAACAAGAGCGAAATCTGTTTTCAAAAGGAATATTTCTCCAGTTGTGCAACATTTGATAGTAATATTTCTGCTAATAGAAACAGCTTGTATTTCAAACCTGCACAAGCATGTTACTATAATAGAGAGCAATGAGAATTAATGGATGAGGCATGGAACAAGGACCCAGGAACTCCTGAATTCTAATTCTGACTCTGCCTGAATGGATTGTGTGGCACTGGGTAAATCACTCTCTCTCTGTGCCTCCATTTTCCCATCTATAAAATAGGAATAGTACTGACCAGGTTACATTATAGGAGTGCTAAGTAAATCAAGAGGGTAACATTTGTACAGCACTTTCAACGTGCAAAGCTTGAAGTATTACGTATGGGACACTACCCTTTCCTTTCAAGGAACAGTGTTTGAGAAAGCTGAACTGCTTTTTGGAGATATGATTGTTAAGTTAATTAATATTATGAAATATGGAATGTGAATGTTGCAGTTAAATCTGTGTATTGACTGTTTGTTTAAATTACAGCTGTATTATATGTATTGCATTTATTTTGCTATCCCACTACCACTAATAATTACTTACCCTCCTAACCCATGAACAACAGAAGTTGAGCCCAATTTCTTGCCAGTTTACCTCCTGGAGTCCCTAACTTTTCGAGTGTCTCCAAGCCAATCCTACCTGGCACGTAATGCCTCAGCTCCTTATCCCATGCCACCAGATCCCTTCACACCCAAATCTTGATTCCTCCCTAACTTTCTAGTCACAACCCGGTAAAAGATTGAACTGACTCCTCACTCCCAGCACAAACCCCAATTCCTCTTTCCAGAACTGCTAGCAAAAGGTAATTTCATCCCTCTCCCACAACATTCCTGATCCCCCATCCCATCCCCTGCCATATCCAACACAAACTCCAACTACCCGTACAATTCTCAAATTCTTTGCTCCCTGCAGTGACTAATTACAGCCTTGCTTTTCCAGCTTGTGTTGCAGTATGCACATGCAGGCACTTTCGTCCCCCTGCCTGTCTCCACAGAACACTGTTAGCGATCACGGAGAAAGCAGCCGATCCCTGCATTCTCCTCTCTATTTTCATGCAGGGCCACTTTGTCTGAGAAGGATGGAAGAGGAGACAGGCCCCCGGACCCATTTGAACACAGCAAAGGATAAGGAAAGCAGGGCCTATGACAGGAGGAATTGGAGTTCATAATGAGACTGAACCTCCAAGCAAATTCACAGTGAACCTGGTTAACTGCTTATCTCTGCCAATGAGAGGCCAGAAGACAGGGTGGGAGGAACATACTGTCACAGTTCAGAGCACTGTGCCTGTATTTCCCTTTGGTGTCCCAGCAAGGGCACTCACTCTCAGCTTCCACCTCCCCTCACATTGCCTCTCTTGAGTGAAGACCTACATTTCACTCTCTTCTGAGCAGGATAGGGTCAGACTGCACAGTTCCCTGCCTTCCCTGTGTACTTCCCAGCAAAGACAGTCTGCCTAAATGGACCTGCTTGCTTTCTTGTCAGAGACTGATAATGGAGTGATTGCTCCAGGTATAAGTTACCACACCGCTCTTTCTACACAAGTGTACTTTATTCTTAAGATTAAGAGCATTAGAAAGCACATTAAAAACAATAAAAGAACCTGTACATACTAATACATTTACCAGAGTTCATCCCAACTCCAAAGTGGGCTTTGACAGGAAAAGTCTTTCAACGCCCTATCCTCAGGGTTTCCTTGTAGCTACAAGTTCCTCCCAGCTTTAGCTCAGAAAAATGAGTTATGAGGCCCAGTCTTATGAGACCTCAGTTGGCCAAGTCCTTCCAATCTTTCCCTAAGGATTGGGACCCTCCGTGGACCAGAGCTCCTGGATCAGGAAGACCACCCCAAATCTGGAGAATGCATTTTGAACTAGTGTATGTGTTTCTCTCCAAGAGGGATGGCTACAAAGGTTGCTAATGGAGCAAGTTCATTAGCATCCCTCCTCCAACTAAATAGGGTACATAGTGCCACATCTACTCATACACAAGTGCATTTTTAATACAATGTACCACAAAGGTATTAACCCTAATTCAATAAAGGGTAACAATTCAAAAAGACAGGGTGGGATGACCATACAAATAAGCATCATCCTAATAGGTGAATCTACTACCCAAAACTACTCCCACTTTGGCCATATAACAATCAGCAACTTCAGCACATAATTTAACAAAATCTAATTTCAATGACTGAAATTTAGTTCCTCGTAATCTGAATGGCTAGGGTACACCTGGATATTTTGAAACACCACTAACCTGACACTCATTCTTTTTAATTAAAGATGCAATCCTCTCCATCACTTGAGGCTCAGAAAGATATTGTAGTTTAACACTTAGAAGAAGCCTTAACCAACAAATAAAGACCTAAAACACAGGTATTGGAACTAGGGGTGGCTTGAAGTGGTTTCCATCATAAACAGGGTTTATAGTTAGGTTCAATGGCTGTCAGCACCCACACTATACAAATTGTTCCAGCACCCCTGACCTAAAGAGCTTTTATGAAGAATCCTCCAAGGATGAGACCAGTTTGGAGATGTGACACCTAGATATATACTGAATATGCTTGGGAATAATCCATTTCTTTCAATGTGTCTTCCATTTTCACTTCTCTGTGTGTCTTTTGCTGTGTGTTTACTGCCCTCTCTTCTCTGAAAATATTGTTCTTGTAAAGTGGATTAAGCTATTTTGAAAAAGGAACTCTGATTCCTAATAGCGTCCTCACACTGAGTTATTCTTGAACAGTTCCAGAGTTACTCCATATGTAGACAAGCCCTGAGATACCTCACATGCTTGCTTTTCAAGTGTGACAAACACCCAAACTGCACCATGCCTCTCACCACAAAAATGCTGCATCCTTTCAATGTTTTCTTAGAAACCCTATACACCAGGGATCGGCAACCTATGTCACGCATGCCAAAGATGGCACGCGAGCCGATTTTTAAAGGCACGCTGTGCACGCTGCTGGTCCCGCTCAGCCCGCTGCTGAACCCTGGCAGTGGGTTGAGCAGGGCCGACGGACGGGACCCCAGCAGGCAGCAGCATGCAATTAAAAATCCTGCCCGGCCAAGCCCGCTCTTCTCCGCCACCTGCCTCCCGCTCTCTCTGGCGGGGGCAGGGGGCAGAAGCAAGCTTGGTTCTGCCGACTGCTGCTGTAGGGCAGGCTCTGCCAGCAGCCAAGCTTCCCTCTCCCCCGCCTCTTCCCCCAGGATGCTGTGTCATGCCCCGCCTCCTCTCCCTCCCTGCCACCAATGGCCCTTGCGAGGGAGGGGAGAAGAGGAGCCCCAGCGCCCTTGCTGCTCAGACTGGGAAGGAGGCGGCGAAGAAGCAGGAGCGGGGCCTTGGGGAAGGGGGGTGGACTCAGGTCATATCCCTCCATTCCCCTGCCATAAGCCGCTCAGGACAGGGGGCTGGGAGCATCCCCTGATCCCAGCCCACCCCCCAGCCCTCTACCCTGACTCCTGCACTCCCCACACATACCTAGCCCCCCAACACCCCATGCCCTGATTCTTGCACCCCCCACATCCCCACCCTGAGCACCGAACAGGAGCTCCTGCATACACACCCCACATTCCCACCTCCACCCCTTGCATGAAATGGGAGCTGCCCAGGTAAGCACTCCACACCCAAACCTCCTGGCCCAACCCTGACCCCCCCTCTCTCATTCTAGCTCCTGGCCAGACCCTGCACACCAACCCCCAGCCTGCTCCTTCACCCCCAGCCCTGTGCTCAGTGCACCCCACCCTCAGCTCAGTGCAGAGAGAGAGAGGAAGAGAATGGGCCAGAACCAGGGAGAAGGTAGGTACCCACTCTATGTGGGCAGGGCCGGGACCCCAGACTAGCAGCGGGCTGAGCGGGGCCAGCAGTCCGCTGCCGTTCTGGCTGCCGGCCCCTTGCCAGCTGGGGGTCCCGGCCGCTGGCCCCGCTCAGCCCGCTGCCATTCTGGCTGCCGGCCCCTTGCCAGCTGGGGTCCTGGCCGCCGGCCCCGCTCAGTACGCTGCTGTTCTGGCTGCCGGACCCTTGCCAACTGGGGTCCCGGCCGCCGGCCCTGCTCAGCCTGCTGCTGGCCTAGGTGAATGGAACCCCAGGCCAGCAGCGGGCTGAGCAGGCCGGCGGCATAAGATCAGCATTTTAATTGAATTTTAAATGAAGCTTCTTAAACATTTTGAAAACCTTGTTTACTTTACATACAACAGTAGTTTAGTTATATAATATATAGACTTATAGAGAGAGACCTTCTAAAAAAACGTTAAAATGTATTACCGGCACGCAAAACCTTAAATTAAAGTGAATAAATGAAGACTTGGCACACCACTTCTGAAAGGTTGCCGACCCCTGCTATACGCTATCCTAGGAACATATACTGGAGAATCATTCTGCATTAATAAACCCAAATGAGTGACAACACCGTGCCTGAGTGTAGCGAAGGACAGATTAAGGTAGGATTCATAGACATCAAAGTTTGGATCCACGTGTACACAGTGGAGCCCTTGCCACCAGAGATGCTTAGAGACTAATGGAAAAGCACAAGTTTGCATCAGCAAGGAGCCAGGAGAATGTTGGCTTGTTGTGGGGTGGGGCCTTTGACTGGAAAGAATCTAGATCACATGAAGGCTTAACCCACCACTGACCACACACACTGAATATGTGCCAGTCGCTGGTTAAATTTTAATTATGTGTTTCTCAGATACAGATTTGTAGCTCTTGCCCATGGCCCAACAATACCCAGATTCACATGCTGAGAATATGTTTGTAATGGGGCAAAAAACAGTAGAAGTTTTACAGCGCTGCTTTTGAGCACCAAGAATTGTGAGTTAAGCATGACAATATCTCAGAAAATACGATTTTGCTCTAAAAACAATTCTGACACATCTAATTGAGAGACATCTGGCAACTCACTGCATTACCACACAGGAAAATCCAATTTGGGAGCATCCCAGAGGGGTGGGGGAGTGCTTGCTTTCTCTTCAGAATCTGATAACAGTGCGATTGCTACAAGGGGGTGCAGAGCTTGTCATAGCACCTACAGTACTCACCCTCTTTTTCAGCGCTAATACCAATAAATGTTCTGGCATCAAGGTTTGTGCGGTGATTAAATCTCTTGAATAACTTGATGTTCAGCAATAAAACTATAAATCATCATGATTATATCCCCACAGTCCCTGCTTACTCTTAGATTGGCACATATTACCACAATTCTCTTCTGGCATGTGTCCTTGCCAACTGCGTAGGCAAAGAACACTCTGGGCTCTAACACCTGAGACTCCACACCACATAAAAAATTGTCAAAAAACCCTAAGGAAGTGGAAGTGAATAAATACCGATGTCTCATAGAAAAGCCTAGAGAGGAAAGACTAATTTACAATAGCAAACTAGGAAGAGAATTGTAAAGCAATTGCAGAGCTAGCAAACAAAAACATTACTCTTCGATCTCCTTATTAAACTGTTGCAATGTGTAGCATGCACTGTCTATTAAGGGGCTGATATAGCAAGCTGCTGAGTAGTCTCACCTTCCATTGCAGCTAATGGAGCTGAAAAGGTTCAGCACCTGGTGGATCTGACATTAAGGGAATAAACTACTAACACTGTCAATTAAAAAAAATCTAGATGAGGAGAATACTGGGGATACGATGAATAACTGATCTGTATATAAATAGAATAATATTAAAGTCCCATAAGAATACTAAAAATGAACAAAATACCATACATGGAAGAGGGTAATATATCATGCTGGCAGCCATTTTAAGTATGCAGCAGCTATTCAAATTCTAATTTCAACAGCATCACTTCTTAAAAATATATTCTGGTAGGATGCCTCATCTTTGCTAAAGGTATGTGATGATTTATTTTACCACAACACTGGTTTATAAGAACTTCAATAATAAAATTTGTGAGTTTTTTTACAACGGGGCTATCTTTGCAATTATTCACATTTTCCATACAATCAGATTGTTATAAATTGACTGTCACAAGGCTAGAAAATACTGCAGATGTGTAGCCTCTAAAACTGTGGGCTTTTTTCCCAAAAGCTCAAAGGAAAAGGAGGCAATTCAAGCCCCAATCCTGCAAACACTTATGCATACAAACTTCAGTGTGACTACCTGTGCGCTTAAATTTGTACCCCTGCCTAAGTGTTATGACTGAGGCCCAAATTTGCAGAAAATGATTTTCTGCATTCAAAGATGTTAGCTGACCTTGAGGATAAGAATAAAATTTGACATCCTCCAATATGTGCTCAGTTCCATTCAATGAAGATATTTGAATTCTCTACGCAGAGTTAAAACACAGACAGTCCATACTAACTTCATTTAATACTTCTGACTTCAACTTGAAGAGGAAAATTAGATTTCTCAATAGCTATTACTGGTTCAATCACTAAGAACCTAGAACTGTTTAGAGAGAACGCAAACAAATATATGCACACTTCCACTAATAGTTGTGGCAATGTACCTTAGTTCTGACTTACAATCATCCAACTGACTACAGAAACATCTAAAACACAACTCTAATGTTCTACAAATATATACAGTAATTCCTCATTAGTAAGAACATAAGAAAGGCCGTACCGGGTCAGACCAAAGGTCCATCTAGCCCAGTATCTGTCTACCGACAGTGGCCAATGCCAGGTGCCCCAGAGGGAGTGAACCTAACAGGCAATGATCAAGTGATCTCTCTCCTGCCATCCATCTCCATCCTCTGACGAACAGAGGCTAGGGACACCATTCTTACCCATCCTGGCTAATAGCCATTTATGGACTTAGCCACCATGAATTTATCCAGTCCCCTTTTAAACATTGTTATAGTCCTAGCCTTCACAACCTCCTCAGGTAAGGACTTCCACAAGTTGACTGTGCGCTGTGTGAAGAAGAACTTCCTTTTATTTGTTTTAAACCTGCTGCCTATTAATTTCATTTGGTGACCCCTAGTTCTTGTATTATGGGAATAAGTAAATAACTTTTCCTTATCCACTTTCTCAACATCACTCATGATTTTATATACCTCTATCATGTCCCCCCTTAGTCTTCTCTTTTCCAAGCTGAAGACTCCTAGCCTCTTTAATCTTTCCTCATATGGGACCCTCTCTAAACCCCTAATCATTTTAGTTGCCCTTTTCTGAACCTTTTCTAGTGCTAGAATATCTTTTTTGAGGTGAGGAAACCACATCTGTACACAGTATTCGAGATGTGGGTGTACCATGGATTTATATAAGGGCAATAATATATTCTCAGTCTTATTCTCTATCCCCTTTTTAATGATTCCTAACATCCTGTTTGCTTTTTTGACCACCTCTGCACACTGCGTGGACATCTTCAGAGAACTATCCACGATGACTCCAAGATCTTTTTCCTGACTCGTTGTAGCTAAATTAGCCCCCATCATGTTGTATGTATAGTTAGGGTTATTTTTTCCAATGTGCATTACTTTACATTTATCCACATTAAATTTCATTTGCCATTTTGTTGCCCAATCACTTAGTTTTGTGAGATCTTTTTGAAGTTATTCACAATCTGCTTTGGTCTTAACTATCTTGAGTAGTTTAGTATCATCTGCAAACTTTGCCACCTCACTGTTTACCCCTTTCTCCAGATCACTTATGAATAAATTGAATAGGATTGGTCCGAGGACTGACCCTTGGGGAACACCACTAGTTACCCCTCTCCATTCTGAGAATTTACCATTAATTCCTACCCTTTGTTCCCTGTCCTTTAACCAGTTCTCAATCCATGAAAGGACCTTTCCTTTTATCCCATGACAGCTTAATTGACGTAAGAGCCTTTGGTGAGGGACCTTGTCAAAGGCTTTCTGGAAATCTAAGTACACTATGTCCACCGGATCCCCCTTGTCCACATGTTTGGTGACCCCTTCAAAGAACTCTAATAGATTAGTAAGACACGATTTCCCTTTACAGAAACCATGTTGACTATTTCTCAAGAGTTTATGTGTTTCTATGTGTCTGACAATTTTATTCTTTACTATTGTTTCAACTAATTTGCCCGGTACCGACGTTAGACTTACCGGTCTGTAATTGCCAGGATCACCCCTAGAGCCCTTTTTAAATATTGGCGTTACATTAGCTAACTTCCAGTCATTGGGTACCGAAGCCGATTTAAAGGACAGGTTACAAACCTTAGTTAATAGTTCCGCAACTTCACATTTGAGTTCTTTCAGAACTCTTGGGTGAATGCCATCTGGTCCCGGTGACTTGTTAATGTTGAGTTTATCAATTAATTCCAAAACCTCCTCTAGTGACACTTCAATCTGTGACAGATAATAATTAAAAATGTTCTAAAAGACTGAAGGTTAATTAAAGTTTAATTTTCCCCAACAATTTTATGAAAAATCTAAGAGAACCTGGATGCTTCCTGATTAAATGATCATATACAATATTTTCTGTACCCAACTTCTGTCCAGAGTGCCACCTGAAATGTTTGCATTACTTTACTAATTTATTTGGTTGTCATGTTTTAGCTGACTTCATTGATCCAGTCTACTAGAAAGCTCTAAATTGCTAGAGAGCAACCCCTTTGACAATTTTAAAGATATCTAATCAGTCTTTCATTTTGTACACTCAGCAGCGAAAATGCCACCACTTTCGACTCCTAATGGCAATTTCATTTGATTTAAAAGGAGGAAAACAATTGTGTGTTTACAGACAAAAAACCCCAACCACACCACACACAAAATTTCACAAAACCATGATAGAAACCAGAGCTGTGATTCACTCCTGATAACTGTTAGTCATACAAATAGAATTCAGTCTATATTTTTAACAAATCATTTATTACCATCTGTAATTGGCCTAAGGAATTCCTATCACCCTGGAAATAAACAGTGTTCCCCTGAATCAGCAGGACCATTTGACTAGCAAAGAAGTAGAACTGACTGGCTCAACATAAAGCCCCATCCTCTTGGCCGGAAGGATAATGAGAAAATTGGGAAATGCTCATGCTAACAATGGAAAGGCAAGAAGCTTCCCTTGTATATGTTAGAGTCAGGACTGCCTATTCTGTATGTAAAGTTATAGGGGCCAATCATACGCCAATCATACGCCAATCATACGCCAATCATACTCCTCAACCTGTTTATCATCGTGGGCTGCATATGCAGCCCACAAAGTGTTACCTCGGCCACAGGTTGAGAACCACAGTGCCCCCCACTTAACCCCCTCCCCATACACAAACCCCTATCCCCAGCGCCCTCCGCCCAGAGACCCCTCCACAGAGTGGGGTCAGGAGCAGATACCTGCGCACAGGACAGGCGCCAGGGACCCCGACCCCCGGTGTGCGGGGATCCCGGATCCTGCTCATGGGGCAGGGGTCAGCTGGGACCCTGACCCTGCTGCTGCACGGGGCCGGGTGCAGCCGGGACCCCGACCCTCTGGCTGTGTGGGGCTGGGAGACAGCCAACAGGCCGGACACACACCCTTCCACTGCATGGAGCCAGTGGGTGGTGGGGGGAAGCAGCAGGACCCCAGACCCGACCCTGCCAGTGGTGCTGTGAGGGGTGGACAGCATCCCTGAGCCTGGACCCTGAGCCCACCATGCAGGGCCAGGAGGCAGCCAGAGGACCAGCCCATGGCCTTTAGCACACAGCTGAGCTGGGCCGTAGCTGTGTGCTAAGTGGGCCGTGGATTGAGAACTGCTGATCTAGTCCAATATCCTGTCTTCCAACAGTGGCCAATGCCAGATGCTTCAGAGGGAACTAACAGAACAGGCAATCAAGTGATCCACCCCCCGTCATCCAGTCCCTTCTTCTGGCAATAAGAGCCTAAGGACACTCAGAGCATGGGGTTGTATCCCTGACCGTCCTGGCTAATAGCCGTTGATGGACCTATCCTCCATGAACTTATCTAGTCCTTTTTCAACCTGTTATAGTCTTGGCCTTCCCAACATCTTCTGGCAAAGAGTTCCACAGGTTAACTGTGTGTTTTGTGAAGAAATACTTCCTTTTGTTTTAAACCTGCTGCCTATTAATTTCATTTGGTGACCCCTAGTTCTTCTATTATGAAAAAGAGTAAACAACAGTTCATTTACTTTCTCCTCACCAATCACGATTTTATAGGCCTCTATCATATGCCCCCCTCAGTCATCTCTTTTCCAAGCTAAAAAGTCTCAGTCTTATTAATATATCATTTGGAAGCTGTTCCATACCCCTTATTTTTTTTGCCCTTTTCTGTGCCTTTTCCAACTTCAATTTGTCTTTTTGGAGATGGGGCAACCACATCTGCACACAGTATTTAAGATGTGAGCGTACCATGGATTTATATAGAGGCATGATATTTTCTGTCTTATTATTTATCCCTTTCCTGATGATACCCAACAGTTTTTTGACTGCCACTACACATTCAGTGGAGGTTTTTAGAGAACTATCCACAATGACGCCAAGATCTCTTTCTTGAGTGGTAAAAGCTAATTTAGAGCCCATCATTTTGTATGTATAGTTGGGATTATGTTTTCCAATGTGCATTACTTTGCATTTATAATTATTCAATTTCATCTGCCATTTTGTTGCCCTGAAGTTCAAATAATGTCCACTACTACATTGGGTATCAGAATAAGTTCATTCCACTTTAAAAAAAAGTACAAAAACATAGTTTAACAATTTTAATGAGAAATTAGAGTAAGCCTCAAGTACCTTATGAAAAGGTGTTTCACAAACACATGGGGTGTGCTATTCACAAGCAGAAAAAAGTATACCCTTGCCAGTTTTGCATTTGTGCCGTTTAGCACTTTCTTTGGTCTAATCCTTTGTCCAAGTATTATTCTACATAGGGTTTCAGCCTTGACTTTACAGTAAAACAACCAGCGGGCGCTAAATCATAAACTATTTGCAGTAAGCATCAGACTGTGATGTAAGCAGAGTCAGGATGAGCTCTACCCTGACATCTGGTGGTGAATTGTGGTGAGTGTGGAAAAGAACTTCAGGGGCTGATCTTGTTTGTATAGGCACACCCACCCCGCCTAGCATGAGCCCACAGCTGCCCAAATGGTCACTTTCTCTGTTTCTCTGTTATTGGGGCAGGAAGAATAAAGTGTTGTTACCCTGATTATGTGAATCAAGGCCAGTGGAACTGTTTTATGATAGAGGGACTCACCATCAACTAAGTAGCACTCGCTAGACAAGGGACATGGGTTCCAAAACCCAGTGAATCGAGAGAGGCTGGGGACAGGTATTTGTACCTGATGGTATGGGTCCCTTTTGAGGGCCTGAAACACCAATTGCACCTTCTCCTCTCTCCACTGTTGAATAGCAGAGCTAATTTTGATTCCATTAATAGTCTAGTTACAGGCTGCTGTGCTGAAATTCACTTTGGGCCAATGATGCACTAGCACTGGGGCTCCCCTACTACAAGCTGAAATCACTAAAGAAATAAAAATTACTAAGAGCTGAGATTGCTGAGTGCTGTGTTAACTAGTGGGGGAGCCTGAAGATATAGTGCTAAGCGGCTGGCAGAGTGGAGCAGTTTGTGGGACGGTTGGAGCGGCCCGGCGAGTGGAATGAAGCGGAGCAGAGCAGTTTGTGAGACGGTTGGAGTGGCGTGGGGCAAAGCGGAGCAGTTTGTCGGATGGCTGGAGTGGCTCATGGGACAGCTGGTGGAGTGAAGCCACTCGTGGTGAAGGCTGCAGCAGAACCCCACAGAGAGGTGGAGCACTCGGCCCATGTAAGGTGCCTCTTAACACCCCACGCGCCCCTTCCCCCCTCCCCATTTCCACCCAGGCTGGGGGGGCGCAAAACTCTGCAGATAAACTTTTGAACTCTGGAGCTGCACTGACCAGGGACAGAGACTTTTGGGGTGTTGGACTTTTGGGTGATCTTTTGGGTTGTTGGACTTAAGACCCTGAGGGGAAAAGGATACTGCCATGGTTCGCTCATGGTTTGTGTTATGAATCCTATTTGTGGTGTTTTCCCAACGTGATGCTGCATTGTTTCACTCCTTTATTAAAAGGATTTTGCTACACAGACTCCGTGCTTGTGAGAGGCGAAGTATTGCCTCTTAGGGGTGCCCCGGGGTGGTATGTAATTGTCCCAGGTCACTAGGTGGGGGCTCGAGCCAGTTTTGCATTGCGTTATTGAAATGGAACCCCTAGATACTGAACCCAGCCCTTGTTGCTGTCAACTCAGATGGGCAGAAGGGTTACAGTAATATATGCATAAATCTTTTACACTGTATTTTAAAATTGTAAAATGAACACTCTTGCTAAATAAATTGACTATACTACTACTATAATCAGTCATCTTCAATCAATAATTAATTTACACTTGTTTTCACAGGCAGTCAGGTGCCATGGGACAGCAACTGTTCTATGTGAAAGCACACAGAGGATCTACAGTTTGTTCAGAAAAGACTTTTGGGGAAAAATGGTGGTCGTCACATAGCTGGCAGAAGGACGCAGTAAGAATGGCAGCTACACAAAGTACAAGCTATTCTGCTTACAGCTCATTATATTACCCTTTCGTTCTGCTCTGTGCTAGGAGCTAGGCCAGCCTGCACCCACCTCTTCACTTCTTAGCAAAAGAGCTATGAAAAGATGCTTGCAGTCTGTGGAGGACAATCTGGGAGGCTACCTACAAGCCTCCTGGTACATGGTATTTAAGGAGTCAAGTGGAAGAACATAAAGGAGGACAACTCAAGACTGACACTGGGAAGAAAATGATTTCCCCACTATCAATTTAGAGAGGTCTCAGTCCCACGTTATTTGTTTTGGGGAGCTAAGAGAAATAATTAACTCAAACAAAACAGAGCCATTCTGAAATCAATGCTTTGCACACCAGAAAAAATATTCTTTGCCATAACAAAATCTGGCTTTTTTCTGAATAAACGTTCTGTTCCAGGAAAGCACTTAAGCACGTGATTAACTTTGGCAATGTGAGTAGTTTCATTGATCTCTATGGGACTAAATCATGTGAGTAATGGTACATGTGATTAAGTGTTTGCAATATTGGTCCAAAAGAAAAGTATTCTATTATTCAATTTTAATGAGGACATAAACCCCAAGTACATGAGCCTATAATCTGGCAGTGAAGTGTTTACATGTTAACAGCACAATTCTATGTAATTCTGGTAAACTGATTAATGATATATACAGTACTCTTCCCCTCACCATTACACAACAAGGAGCTAATATGAAAGGCATGGCAACGGATGGACAAAAGGTATCAAATTAGCAACAAGCTCAATTAATAAGATTCTACAAAGATTAAGTGATACATTTAATTAGCTCTGTTTTGGCTTTTTTCTTCTTTTTAGACGTTTCAGACTTCAAGATGGTAAAATGTCAATGCATTGATGCGTCTGATAAATGTCTGTCAGGAATTCCAACCTAATACAACAAGCATGATTGTTTAGCTTCACCTTATAGTGAAATCAGAATTATTGTCTTCTATTAGTTAATGGTCAGGGTTATTCTAGAATGAATTTAACACAAGATGGATCCAATGTCAGTTTATACAGAGAAAAGCAGGCCACAGGCTTGATAGTACAAGATGCCATGAACTGCCACTGATTACATGCCCTCAGCACCTTGCAAGGGTATTAAAACATCTTCCAGGATTGGGCCCTATATTTATATAAACTTGTTCATGATCATAGAATCATAGAAGATTAGGGTTGGAAGAGACCTCAAGAGATCATCTAGTCCAACTCCCTGCTCAAAACAGGACAATCCACACCTAAATCATCCCAGCCAGGGCTTTGTCAAGCCGGGCCTTAAAAACCTCTAAGGATGGAGATTCCACCACCTCCCTAGGTAACCTATTCCAGTGCTTCACCACTCTCCTAGTGGAATAGTGTTTCCTAATATCCAACCTAGGCCTCCCCCACTGCAACTTGAGACCATTGCTTCTTGTTCTGTCATCTGCCACCACTGAAAACAGCCAAGCTCCAACCTCTTTGGAACCCCCCTTCAGGTAGTTGAAGGCTGCTATCAAATCCCCCCTCACTCTTCTCTTTTGCAGACTAAATAAGCCCAGTTCCCTCAGCCTTTGCTCCTAAGTCATAAGCCCCAGTCCCGTGATCATTTTCGTTGCCGTCAGCTGGGTTCTCTCCAATTTGTCCACATCCTTTCTGTAGTAGGGGTCTCAAAACTGGACACAATACTCCAGATGTGGCCTCACTAGTGCCAAATAGAAGGGGATAATCACTTCCCTCGATCTGCTGGCAATGCTCCTACTAATGCAGCCCAATATACCGTTAGCCTTTTTGGCAACAAGGCCACACTGTTGACTCATATCCAGCTTCTCATCCACTGTAATCCCCAGGTCTTCTTCTGCAGAACTGCCACTTAGCCAGTCAGTCCCCAGCTTGTATCAGTGCACGAGATTCTTCTTGTTCTAAGTGCAGGACTCTGCACTTGTCCTTGTTGAAACACATCAGATTTCTTTTGGCCCAATCTGCCAATTTGTCTAGATCACTCTGGACCCTATCCCTACCCTCCAGTGTATCGTATCTACCTCTCCCCCCAACTTAATGTCATCTGCGAACTTGCCGAGGGTGAAATCCATCCCAACATCCAAATCATTAAAGAAGATGTTGAAAAAAATCGGCCCCAGGACTGGGCACTCTGCTTGATACCAGCTGCCAACTAGACATCGAGCCACTGATCACTACGTGTTGAGCCCGATGATCTAGTCAGCTTTCTATCAATCCAATACATATTTTTTTAACTTGCCGGCAAGAATGCTGTGGGAGACCGTATCAAAAGCTGTGCTAAAGTAAAGATATACAACATCAATTGCTTTCCCCATATCTGCAGAGCCAGTTCTCATCATAGAAGGCAATTAGATTGGTCAGGCATAACTTGCCCTTGGTGAATATGTTTTTAGTAGCACCCACTGATTAAGAGCAAGTAAAAAGACAAGCCTCAAGTAATATTTATGGTCCAAATAATTTCTATTTTTGGTTTTTCCAAAACATTCAAATTCAGACATTTGTCAGCATGGTTGATTTGAAATTCTGAATAGCTTCACAATAGCTATCTGTGTTATGTTTCTCTCCATCTTGGCTGCAGCTTCCATTAACATTTCATCCTATATTCCCCAGATATTTTGACTCAGAGATTTAAAGTACTCAATGGCTATTTAAAAAACAAAACAAAACAAAAATAGCCTTCAAGCCTGTTTGATTTATACTAGCACTGTGATCTTCTCTGCTTTACTGTGCTGTCTTCTTTAAAGACGCTCCTCCTTCAGAAGCTATACCCTCTCATACCAGCAGGGTGTCAGACAGATATGAAAATGTCATCATTACAGGTGAGATTAAAACCTTATTCAATCATTAAATGTAGCAATCCCTATGCAGTAATAAACCACAAATACATCTACATTTGACAAATTTGTATAGTGTTGAGGCCTGAGAGAGGCACATTATTTCCATCATTGAAAAATACTATACTCACATTATTTTATTATGGGTGTTTTCTCCATTTTACAAATGGGTAAACTGAGGCATGAGGCAAGGCAGTGACTTGTCCAAAGTTACACAAAGTCTATGGCTGTGGCTACACTTAGCACTTCAAAGCGCTGCCGCGGTAGCACTGCCGTGGCAGCGCTTTGAAGCGCTAAGTGTAGTCAAAGCACCAGCGCTGGGAGAGAGCTCTCCCAGCGCTGTCCGTACTCCACCTCCCTGTGGGGAATAACGGACAGCGCTGGGAGCCGCGCTCCCAGCGCTGGGGCTTTGACCACACTGGCGCTTTGCAGCGCCGCAATTTGCAGCGCTGGAGAGGGTGTGTTTTCACACCCTGCTGCAGCGCTGCAAATTTGTAAGTGTAGCCAAGCCCTATGAGATAGCCAGGAAATGAGCCTAGATGTGCTTAGTCCTAGTCCAGTGGTTTAACCATCCTTCCTCTCAGACGGCCAAAGGTATCCAACCTAATCCATACGGTAAACACTTGCTAGTTCTCCCTGATAACAAAATACATTTTCAACACAATTAAGATAATTGATTTTTTAAGAAATATAGGACAAGGACAAGATAATTTTGGCAGCAAGAGGGGAAAAAAGATGTCAAGGCAAGAGGATTTCCTTGCATCCCAACGTTAGCTTCCGATCTCAGGAAAAGCAGCAGGAGTCGATCCCACTTAAAGGCTTTTTCATGGCTTTTGAAACAGAAGTCTCACTACCTATGAAAGTATGCAGTAGTCTTGGGGGAGGGGGGTGGACACTTATAAAACTAGTCTGAAATGGAACAGCGCTTCCACATCTGAACCTCAACATTCTTTGATGGGAGCAACTTGAAACTAAGTGTTTTTGCTATTAACTTTATTTAAAACCTTTGGTGTCTTATTGTTTAGATTGAAGCATGGATTGTCATTCGTTTGTACCATGCCTGTAATACAATCAGGCCCCAGCCCGGGTGGGGCTTCTATGTGGAAAGATGGCTCTGTGGCAAGAGTGCTAACCTGAGACTCGGTAAGCCAAATTCAGCTCCCTTCCAGAAGGCCAACAAACTCAAGTGTTGTTGTAAAGAAAAGCACTGTGGGCAATAATAAAATGAAGTTTGATAAGCTTGTATAATGCTCTGTCATAGGAACTGATGTAACAATCATTATAAAGTTCTTTAAACAACCAAGTTAAAAACCTGAAAAGTGATTATGTAATGCCGACAGATCCCAGTCATCAGCGAGCGGGATCAAACCTGGGACCTCTGAAGCTTAGTGTATGAGCCTCTACTGCAGGAGCTAAAAGCTGTAGCAAACTCCTCAATCTCCAGCTGGGCTTGGTGCCACTAGAGGGGGACAGAGCACCACACCAAGCTGGCACAGGTTACAGTTACATTATTAAAAAAACCCACCACAGATCAAAGGGACATTTAACATACATGATGATAATCACTATGAAATTTTCAATTACATTCACAGAACTACTCATTTACAAAGGTTTTCTTTGTTCGGTGAATTATGAATGTTTGTGAAAAGTGAAAGGCTGACAAGCCTCAGAACCCCAACTCCTTTACATATAGAACAGACAAAGTATGGACAAAAGTACTGCAAGCTTCTTCATGCTGCCCATGTCAACATGCCTCAAACTTGATCTGGAGGGAATGGTCTCTGTGATAAAAAGTCGCTCATTCTCTGGTAATTCTCTATGCTCATTCTGTCAATGGTCTCACTGAGACTACCCAGGAGGGTGCCTGTTGGTATCATCTCTGATGCTTTGTTTGTTTATTTATGTAGATTGTGTGAACAAAACTGACAAACCCATTGTCCGGCCCACTGGACAACCAATTAATGGTAATGACTTTCAGCCACAACTGATAGAAGGAAATGCAGTGGAGCTGCCTGCTGCCACACCCCTCACTCAAATCTAGTAGCATCATGCACCCCAAACACTCCCCCCTAGAAGCTCTAACATTGCTGATTGCTGTTTCTGCTTTTCTTCATTAGCATGACTCACTTCACCACAAGAGAATTTGGGTCCAAATCCTGCACATGCTTAATGATGCACACAGATTATTCCCACTGAATTTTACTCACACAGAGTGTACAGTTAAACAAATGTACAAGTCTTTATGGGATCACAGAATATCAGGGTTGGAAGGGACCTCAGAAGGTCATCTAGTCCAACCCCCTGCTCAAAGCAGGACCAGTCCCCAGATTTTTGTCCCAGACCCCTAAATGGCCCCCTCAAGGATTGAACTCACAACCCTGGGTTTAGCAGGCCAATGCTCAAACCACTGAGCTATCCCTTCCCCCTTGATGGTGGACCCAGAACTCTCTGGGCATGTCAACAGTGCAATACAGGACTGAAGGCCCAGCTCCAGCTGGCCCAGGTTAGCTAAGTCGGGCTCAGACCTACAAAATTGCAGTGTAGACATTTGGGCTCAGGCTCTGAAACCCAGACAGGAAAGAGCATCTAAAAGGCCAGACTCAGAGACACTCACCCCTATCTGGGTTTCAGAGTCAGGGCTCTAGCCTGAACCCGAATGTCTATCCTAAAGTTTTTAGCCCCAGAGCCTGAGGCAGCTGACCCGGACTAAGAGACTCGGTGCTGCAGATTTTTCATTGCCCTGTGGATGTGGCCTCGGTTAACTTCTCCCATCTGTTCTGCCTTACCATGCCATCTTCTCTCTTCCTATCATATATCCTTCCTGCTTTCCATCCTCACAGCTTCCTCTCCTCCATGTTTCTGTTCCTTGAACCAAATTTACCCTTTCACCTCAGTTTCACTTCCAGTCCCATTCATCAATATTAATTAGAGCTGGGCAAAAATTTTCTGTTGAAAATAGTAAATTTGCTGAAAAATGCAGTTTTGGGGCAACCAAAACTATTAGTCAACTCGGGCCAAATAAAAAAATAAGGAAAATAAATTCAAAGCCAAAACTGTTCATTTCAACATTTCAAAACAAATCATTTTAATATTGTGCTTCAAAACTGTTTCATTTCAAAATCTCATTACAAAACAATGTTCAAATCATTTCACTCAACCCAAATGAATTTTTTTTTCCATTTCAGTGAAATAAGAAAAACTCACACAAAAACACTTAGTTTGAAACTAAGCACCTCCCCTCCTCCCCCGGGATATTTTATTATGGTTACCAAAGTTAAAAAAAAATCAATTAATTGCTGAGCTCTAATATTAACTGATTACGCTTCTTTAAAATCCTTCAGAATGTATATATCCTTTTGGTCTATTCAGATAGTGTGCCCGCGCTTACATACATATAGCAGCATCCAGTGGAGTCTCAGTGTGAACATAATGTTTATGTACATGGTTGTATATTTGTAGCTCTTATCCTCCCCTCCCTTAATACACACCACCCCATTGTTATCCGCTACTACTCTTTGCATCTTTTCTATAATTTTAGATTGCAAGCTCTTTGGAAAAGGAACTCTAGGCTTGGAAGGGTTTTTCCTTCATCCGAATGTATGGTACTTGGTACATTTTTAAGTATGCAATAAATAATAGTGACATCATCCTCAATCCCTCTAAAACATTCGTTCCTGTCAGAAAAATAAATGCAACATAACTACTGGCACATCTTGAACTGAAAGTCAGCCAGGCTGAACTGAAATGCACCTTGCTAGTGCTATCATACGATTCTGGAGAACTTAATTTTAATTCAAATAGTTTCTGGCCCTCAGATTTGTTAGGAAAACCATCCCTCTTCTCTACGGCCACAGTACAAAACTTCTTACAAGTTTTATTTCCTAGTGCTTTGCTCAGACATTTGTCTCCCCTGCTAAAAATATTCCACTATAAACAGAATTTAATCATGACAGGACAGGTTTTACCTGGGAAAACGAATCCCTTCTTTTCTCCACAGAACAGGAATATGATCTCCTTTGCCTAAATTTCTGCAGTTACTCCCACCTTCTTGCATGTGTGGGCTGTGTGATTGGGTGATCTGTCTCTGAAGGAGGCTGCAGGAACTTATTTTGTTTTTTCCTTTGAGTTTCAGTTCTCTTTCCTGTTCGGAACAGCAGGAGTGTGTGAACAAAAGTGATATAAAGTGTGAAAGGTAGTTAATTGTTCTTTTGTTTTCTTTCTTCTCTCTGTTAATTGCTGCATAGTTCTCTTTCTGCCCTTTCTAGAAGACTGGGGAAAGGGACAAATATACAAATCTGTACTCAGGTGTACAAGTGAATGGCGGTGGTTGCCAGGCTATAAATTACTGGCAGATACAGATTAGCCAAACCTTGTTGGAGGCACAGGTGCAGCAGGTTAGCAAATGGGAACTGGAGGCACAGAAAACTAGCTAAAAAAAACTGAAATCCTTATGAGAAAAGGAGCTATTTATGGTTCAGAGCTGTCTAGTGCAGAGTCCCATTATTTTGGGCTTAGATCCTTATGCTATTATTCATTGTAACCATTGCTACGGTTTTGGTTCCTTTCCCTATTATGTGGAAAACTCAAATTCCATTTCCCTCCTCCCTGACCGGACTGGAACCTATTTTCTTTATAAGCCTGTCCAGACACTTGGTCTTTGACAGGCTGCGTCAGTGGAGTAACTCAAAGACTTTTGACCCAATGCTGATCTCACACACTGGACTAAATCCACTGATGTCAGAGTTACATCAGTGTAAAAATGGTGAGAGAGAGAATCAAGCCCTCTATCTTAATTCCATTCTGGAAGCAGTTGGGTCAAAACCAGGGGCGTTACTCCTCCTTGTCCTTCATTCCACATGGTTCTGACAGTTCCTGAGTACTCCCCTCTATTCAGATCTGCTAGAGGAGAGGAGGAGGAGGGGGAGGTGTTAATCTCCTTCAGAAAGCAACATCTGACACATACCCAGTGGGTGATAATGGCTACATTCCAATAAACTGACATACCACCACTCATTTACAGTGAAATTAAACTTGACTATAGGAGGAGTGAAAGTGCACTGAAGTAATTCATAACTTACACTCTACTTCTTTATAAGTAGAGTCCCACTATAAAGTGATCCGACTCTACATACATTCACAGGAAGAAAACAGTACATTATATTTTCTATATATGTAGTAACTGATACAAAGTAATGCACTTGCACTACTCTTCAGTTCTCAAGATCTAATAACTAAAATCTTCAGCTAATTTAACTAATAAAATGGAAATACATTCCATACAGCAAGAGAAAATTAAAACTAAACATGGCAAATAGCAAACGTACTGAAAAACTAAAAATTAATCATGATATGAACATGCCCTTGCTCCCCGCACATTCCTCCTCCTTGTACCACAGAGTTAAACCAGCACCATCATAACAGAGGGAAAGAAGATGGCAGTAGCTTTATTTACATATAAACAATTATGTAACAGTAAACAAAACAATTTATGAGCACTACAGCAAAATGAAAACCACAGTTAGGACCTCTCCAGATGGGAATATCACCCAATCCCTAAAAGGAACCACATTCCATTTCACCTTGGAGTTGCTACACACTCCCACCTTCACATGGAGTAACTCATGCCACCCCGTCCCTTCTACCCGAAAGCAAACAAACAAAAACAAAGGCCCAGTCTGTACTCCCTGAGCTCAGCTCACCTGTACAGTGTGAATCCTAAGGAGCTGTACTAAGTCAAAAACAAAAAGGAATTTACTCTATTATATCTATTTTTGCATGTTTACCAAAAGCCCCAGAGCATTTTACTATTAATATGAAGTGTTTTTACAGTCTCAGTTGTAAAAGATGCACCTTTTGTCAGAAACCAAGGATTTTTTTTCTGTCCATAAAGATGTTCCGAATGTCAAATACTACATAGGCAACATGCTCTACAGACACTGCTTCACTTCAACCATAACACTACATCTATACCAGCAAAGCACTTTGCAGATCCAAGCTGAATATAACCCTGACAAGCTGACAGACCATACTTGAA
Source organism: Mauremys mutica (assembly GCF_020497125.1). NCBI lineage: Eukaryota > Metazoa > Chordata > Testudines > Geoemydidae > Mauremys > Mauremys mutica. The sequence goes on from NC_059078.1 coordinate 41,553,849, forward strand.
AATAACTGCCAGGTCTATATCAGGGCCAACTGAAATACTGACATGATTTTTTTTTCCAAATCAAAATTCCTCTCCCCAAATCCATCTCTCCAACTTGAGTGTATGGTTATTTCCAAGGCCATATGGGTTGTTCCACAACCTACCTAAAAAACCAACAAGGCAACACTAGCTGAATTGTCTCCTCTCCTCTTGTAATCTGTGTCTATTTATTTAAAATTCATCTTATGTATGAGATGTAGTACAGTAAATTTCCACCTAGTAAATCCCAGATAAGGACTAATAAAACCCAATTTGTAATGCAGGTCCCTCTAATAAAAATGTGACTTGTTGGGTTTACACTTTTCCCTCTATCTCAACTAGTTTACTATTCAAAGAGTATTTTTGATAATATCTTCAAGACAGTTGCATCCATTCTTTATCCAGATCTTGAACTTATAAGAAGTTGTCACTGTATTAGTGTACTGTTTGTCACATGAAGAAGAGACGAGGTGGGAAATGATCACCTGGTTTTATAAATTCAACTGGGCCTGAACAGATGAGAAGCCAAAGGGTAATTTGTCATATCAGATTAAATCAAGCAAGCATGAATCACAAAGGCAACATATAAAAACAATACATACAAACTATATATTCCCAAACAATGTGAGTGAAGTCACCATACTCTCAAATTCCTCACTTATGAATGGATGAATAAGCTTAAAATCCATTTTTTTAACCATTCACATTTTTATGAGTCATGCACTCAATTGTGCAAGAACAAATCACCCTATAAAAATCCAGTGTGGGACGTTCAGGGAGGGGGGAGAGGAGGAGGTTTGGTTCTCTCCTCCCGCAACTCAAGTAAATTGGGTTCTTATAAGGAACAGGTAAATTAATTGGATACAACAAGAATTTCACCCAGAAATCAAAATTAAACCCAAGTTGTTGTCTCCGATTGTGCTCCTCTATACGACTTAATTTCTGTACTGTCAAGTTATTACTATCCAACTGGAAGACATCTTGACAGATTCTCTCAAACAACCAAATGCTAAAAGAAAATATTACATGGAAATTAGTTCTGATGACATCCCCAGCGAAATTTCTAAACCAGAAATGTACAGATAAGCAAGTATTTAAACCTTGTTATATTTTTGTGAATCAAACTTTCAGGCTTGTAAGGGTCTCATGTCAATAATTTCCTACTTCTGCATAATTTAAAAGCCTCTTTTCAGTATTTGTGGCGTAAGCCCTTGTTGCAGTGCAGAGACAGGTACAGAAATGTGTGTGCAAGGGAAGGAAGACAGGATGCTATACAGAATTGAAGTTATTCCTTTTCATCCAAATGTATTAGAAAGTTTTAAACAGAAAATGTTCATATGGTTATAACAATGCTATAGTTGCTTGTAATCTTATGTTGAGTTTACTATGCTTGTCCAGGAAAGAATGGGGCAGTCTATTACAGAGGTAATTTTAAAAAAAAATTGAAGGGACGAAACAGAGGCCCATTTGTGGTCCATTACTATGTCAGCAACTCATCAGCCCTGACATACTCATTACACCTCACAAACTGGTGTAACAATATTTAAAAAATGGCATGTAATATATTGTTTGAAATCTAACCGCATAGTGGTCATTAGTGCCACAAGGCAAACAGCTCACTGGTCTCAGGTAATGAGTTTCAGGTGGCCTGACCAAGTCAGCGTACCCCAACTCATTATGGTTATAGCCTGTATTTAACAGGCCTCATGTAAGATATCATTAGAAAATTAACAACTTACCAATCATTAATATTCTTGCACAATGAACGCACAGGGTGAGTACAATAAGTTACGGATGTGCACTAGAATTGTATTAAGTGTGTCTGGCAATCAATGCATAAGCACAGACTGCCTTAAACAAAGGAATGTGTATTTGATTCTCTGACCAGCCCAGTTTTCAGGCAAAGACAATGAAGGTCCATTTTTACATATTCAGGGGAGGTTACAGTATAGCATCTACACCCAGCAGGAGAGAGAAGCTTGGTCTAGGTTTTACTTTTCAAAGAAAACATTGAACAAGTTTACTGGTCTATAAAGACAGGGCGGCTGAACCTCAAGTGATGAGAAATTGAATCAACTGATTATTGTATTATAAAATTATACAGAGGTTTTTTTCTGAAAGCTAATGACACCCCGATTAATATCATTGTGAAATGTCTGTATTAACACTATCTGGATACTTAATGATATTATGCTTTAAAATCTATGACCAAACAGGAAGAAACAGGTTCCCTACTAGACAGGAAAGAAGGTAGCTATTTATCTGTCTCCTATGTACATTAAGCATGGTGAGATCGAAACAATGAAAGCCTTGTTTACATACAGGGGGAGGGAAGCCCACAGGAAGTGAAGAATAGCATGAGGTCACCCTGCCTGTTGAAACAAAGTCACTGAACTTTGAAAGATAAGCAAAGACAGAGGCCATCTTTGCCATCCATTACTAGATAGAAAAGAAGGAAACAAAGATATAGCAAACTTAGAAAGATGTGTCCTTCACCAATGGAGGAGGCTGAAGACCAGTGTTCCCTCTAATTTTTCCCATGCACATGTGGAATGAATTTTGTTATGTGCACCAATATGGAGGTGATGTGTGACCTCATGCTATTCTTCACTTTCTGTGGGCAAGTAAATAAGTAGACTGTTAAATAACATTTACTCTAAGAAATTACTTGTCTCAGATTAAACCTTTGAAAACTATACCATGAAAAATCTCTTTTCACTAAGGAACCTCCTGCATAACGTCTCACTGAGAAAATGAGAGGTATTGTAGACATGGGGAGTGAAAAGAATGTACTAGACTTTGGTTGTTTGAGTTATTCATTCACACATACATGTACACACACACACACACACACACACACAAAACTATGTACTTCTTCTTCACCTTGTCCCTCTGGATGCCATTTCTTTCTAATATAGCACCTTTGATTCTAAAGATACTTTGCATTTTATCACTCTGCAACAAGTCCTTTTCAAGAGTAACAAAAAAACCCACCAACCCTTCATATTGTGGCCAAGTGACCCTTCACAGATGTGTTGTAATGATGTGTAGATTTCAGAAATAAGTTTATAGATTTTCCAACTCCCAGCCCCTCCAATTTATGCTTTAATTTTAATAAGTGGTATAGGTCACTGCAAAGGTGCAGGGATCACTGTAAGTCAGTTTACAAAACATTAAATATTTGCTTTAGGAGCATTTCCTTGTTTTCATGAACAAGGATGTTATGACCAGGGAAAGAAGCAATCAGAATACTGAGATTAAGGAGATTTTATTAATGATGGGAAATACTTCTATTGTTATTTGCATTGCGGTAGAGTTTTAAGATGACAATAAGGACTGTAGTCCTATTGTGCTCGGCTCTGTACAATGTGGTCCCCACCCCAAAGGGTGTGCAATCTAATTTAAGATGAGCCTCCACAAGCCACTTTAACAAACAGGCTTGATGACCACACAGTCTAAGAAAACAGGTCACCGAGAATACTTCAAGCAGATTGTATAGTTAAGGAAATGTCATAAACATGATTGGGACAGGAGGAGAAAGGCTGGAAGGAACTAAAACAAGGGAAAATGCTATAGATGCTTCTTGTGAGCACATTTGTGTATTAGCCTTGGACCCAACAACTTTTCACTAAAATACAACATAGTGAACATTCCTTACTATGTTAATTTATGGCCAAATTTTGCAGTTCTAAACTAAGAAAAATCCCCATTCACTTCACCAAGAGTTTTGCCTGAATAAAGGCTGAGTAAGGCTGTGGTCCATGAAGAAAATAATGGGATGATAGAAAGATTGAACAGAGGCTGCAGAATTGTATTACTCCACTGTTTGAATGAAAGACACAAAAATCCTCTGATTCAATTGGGTATTTTTATACATCACTTCCTCCTGCATTGGGAAATTTGAATTAATGCTCAGGCACCTCTGATCTACCAAACAGAATATAATACATGTTTCATGAGGCCTATTCATCTTTAAGGATTTCATAAAAGTTATAACGCGCTCATTCAGCACATGGTCAATTCCATATTTTGATCATTTGAAGCCAAATACAGAGTGTGTGTTGTATTTCTATATCTTTAGTGGGGAAAAAATAATAGCTAAAAACATAAGGGCATATTTTCTCCCAATGATGGTCAATTCTGCACACTCTATAATAAGCTAGTAGTAATTGCAAACCAATAATAAGAAAAAAAAATAATGGCATGGCATAAGAGTACATACTAACATTACCTACTGATACAGAAAAAGGTAACAGCCGGTCCGTAAAGCCAGGCTTCATGGAAAAAATGCTATTCTGTGCATGCTTCTTTGGTAACATATTCTCCCCTCCAACTCCACCAAGAACAGCCCTCCCCACCTTTGTCCCCAAAATAAAGTTGTATTGGGAAATTATCCTTTTTTTGTTGTTGTTTGGCCAAACAAATACAGAAACATCAGCACAAGAACAGTTACTTCTGTTTCATGTTTCACATATGTGGGTAATTGGGGATCTGACTTCTTGCCCTTGTGCTTTTTTTCTTTCTTTCTTTTTTTTTTTTTTTGGGTGCTAAGTATGATCATTTTTATCTTCCTGAATGGCAAACATCTGTGGCTTAAAACAAAGAGTCAGCCTTGATACAAACAATGAAATTTCCCTCATTCCATAGGTAGCCTAGCATCACACAGCACTATTATCCTCCTTTCTTTTTTTTCCCTCACGGATGTTTAGAATATTTTTTAAACGGTGCTCTTTACAAATAAATCCAAATGTCAGGCTCCTGCTAATGAATGACTTGTGGGTTTCCTTTTAAAAAGCTAGATAGGATCGCTACAGACCAACACTTTTCTATCCATATTATGCAAAAGTCATAGTTAGAGAGGACATGTGTATGATTAAAATAACATGCCTTACTATGAACCAATTACTCCAGAGGAGCCAACAACTGCTTATAGACTCCAGAGACTGTCAACGCAAGAAGTTCAAAAATGAGATACTGATAAAAATCTATAAACACACTAATGGAGGTGTCTGAGGAAAGGACAATTTAAATGATGGATAAATTTTGTATATCCATCTCCTTGCTTGATTATTTTATATTGCCAACTAACTTTTTATTCAAATCTGGGTGGAGATGATAATGGAAACCTTGTTGGTTCAAAAGTTTAGGAAAAACAAAGCTTAACACCACAATAATCAAAAGTCACAGGAATAACAACATCAGAGGAATTAAATTAGGCCTTAAGGGTAAAATAGCTGGAGTCTTTCTGAAAAGAAGGGTATAATATTTCCCACTAGTGGTGCTAGTGAGCAACTGGAATTGGTCTTATGCATCACAGACTTTTGGACTTGCTAACTTTCTCCATAAGGTTACAGCTGAGTCTTAGAATAAAAAGCGCTTATTGCACAACACTCCATTTACTTTCTCTGTGGCTCAATAAGGAATCTCTCATTTTATTTATACCTTATGTTGGATATCTGAAAAGTCAATACATGTTAAAACTGCTAAAAAATTGAAACTTTTTCCAACTTTTTTGAAATTTTCAAAATTGTTTCTATTATGCAGGTTTCAAACATGGAATGATTTTTTTTTTTTAATTACTATTTTTTTGAATGTTCAGAACTCTGGGGTGTGGGTTTTTCTCCCTCTTTCTTTTACCACTAATTGCTATCAAATTAATTACTGTATGTTCAGTGGTGCTTTTTCTTTCATTTTTTCTTTTTGAAATGTTTCCTTTTGTTGGTCTGTCATTTTTTCCCATAACTTTTTCAACTTTGAAAAATTTAAAAAGTGGCAAATAGAAACACGAAACTCTTGAAAAACTAAGTGTGGCAGAGTTAAAGTTCTCTTACCCTAATAGCGGCCTTAGATTCTCATGTCCTAACTACTGCAATCTTCTCCTGTTTGGCAAAAAAAAAAAAAAAAAAAAAATCACATCCCTTAAGTGTAATCAAAACATTGCTCCAAAAATTATCTTCTGGCTCATCACTTGGATTACACCACCCTTCTCCTTTCATTGTTTTCATTCTTCATGGTCTCTTCCTACTCCATCAATTATCTCTAATACAGGGATGAAGCCTCCTGCCTCTGCTTTGCCAATTATGCTGCCCTGGACTGTCCACTTGTCAAACTTTTGGTCAAGCACCATTATGCTTTCTCCATGTCAATAGAAGTGGTTCCCTGTAACAACCCACAAACGCAATACTATGTCCTCCCCAAAACCCACCTGGTATTGTAATGCCTACAAACCATTTGGCAATATATTTACACAGCAAGTGTGTTGTTGTCCTTTGGCACTGCTGTAGTACGTATAATCACACTAAACACAAAAACCTAAACTCAACCTTGGCTAGGTAAATTACATGCAATGCTGGTTCTGGGATAAAGTCTATTTGTGTTATTTGTAAATGGAAAAAGAAAGATTTGCAAAAGTTAGAAGAAAACCCCCAAATCCTGACATTTAGTTCCACTACAAAACACTTCCTCCCTCTACGTTTTAAACTCTATGTGCCTAACCCAAAGCCCACTGAAGTCAACAGGAATCTTTGCACTGACTTTAGTGGGCTTTGGATCAGTCCCTATATTTGCATTTGTTAGTTTTCAGGATGGATGTTTTGAGGATTTGGGGGATTGCATATGTAGAGATCTGCCCAAGATTTACCACCAGCTATAATCTCATTCACTTTGGTCACATCAGAGTGTATGTTTTATTTTCACCTTATAACATCATAAAGTGCATTGACAGGTCGAAATTTATGTAGTCTTAACAGAACGTAGGAGAAGCAAGAAGAAATATAGTTTTGCTGTTGGAAGTTATGTCTGGGCCCACTGGGCACAGATTTCATTTCCATTTCAGTACAATATCTCAAGCTGGATTGACAGCAGAATTATTTACAGTGGTGAATCACACGTCTCCAGCATGACAGAATGCTATTTCCCAGAGGCCAGAGGGATGGTGGCAGTGTAAAGAATTCCCCACTGACAGAGAACAAGTCAAGTCACACCCATCTCTGGAGGTGGGCAGGCACACAAGATAAGAAAACTGGAATGAACACGTGAAGAATGATGGTCAGGCAGATAAAGGGGAATGTGTATAAAATCAGAGAAGCTGGTAAACTGGAGAAGGAAGATGATTTGCATTAATTGTGAGCTATAGTTTCCTATTTCTGTTTTCATTCACTTGCCCACCATCCAATTCATACTTAATGTACATGTCCAGTGCTGCTGGTGAATGTGGTTTTATAAGCAGGAAAATCTTGTTTATTGCCACCAGTTTAAAAGAACAACTTGGAATTATTTCCTATCATATTATGCATCTACCATTCTAAATTAACCTCAGAGAATAGGTCTGACCAGAGAAAGCAAAAATAAGTACATTAATTCAGAGTATGTGGAATACTCTCCTTTTTTCTTTTTCCATTTAACACTTTTAGGCAACTCTTCCCAACAAACAGTTTTCCGGCTGGCTCTGTGGCAAATCCCAGATGAAGTACCTGTGTGCCAGACATCAGCAGTTCTATGTAGGCTACCACTTCATCTTCAGTACATAGCTTGTGCCAGTTGCTTGGCTGGAAATCATTACAGAGGAACAAAACTATATTTCTTCTTTTCCTCCTTCACTTTTTAAAAGTCAATGCACTTAATGATGTCGAAAATTCACTGCAATGTAAAAACCTCACACACACACCGTTTTTCCTTTCACTCTGTCTTATATTCCTGTGCTTTTAATCAATTTTCTAGATAATGGCAGTGAAGAGAAGAATCTATCTACTAGAGATGACAGGTTTCAGAGTGGTAGCCGTGTTAGTCTGTTTCAGCAAAAACAACGAGGAGTCCTTGTGGTACCTTAGAGACTAACACATTTATTTGGGCATAAGCTTTCGTGGGCTAGAACCCACTTCATCAGATGCATGGAGTGGAAAATACAGGAGCAGGGATAAATATATGAAAAGATGGGAGTTGTCTTACCAAGTGTGAGGTCAGTCTAACAAGACAATTCAATTAACAGCAGAATACCATGGGAGGAAAAATAACCATTTCAAATAGTTGACAAGAAGGTGTGAGTAACAGTCGGGGAGAAATTAGGTTTAGGTTTTGTAATGACCCACAAAAAAATTCAAAAAACAGACTCCAATGTGAAACTGCAGAATTGGAATTAATTTGCAAACTGGACACCATTAGTATTTATACCAGCTCCTGTATTTTCCGCTCCAGATGAGGCACTGGATAGCTATCTTTTTTATAAGAGTTTCCTTTATCTAGAGATGGAAAAGTCCCCTTCATGAAGAGCAGCAAGCCTGATTTTCAGATTTTGTAAAGTCAGTAGCAGACTCCACAGATTTCTTTAAGGTCTTAAATGAGTAAAGATCCCCTATTGACTTTCAGTTTGAAGAAGGTTGCCTCTTGGGAATGATAGCAGCTCCCCCTAGAAATATCTGGGATGCTGTAGGTTTTGTTGACACCTGCCCAGAAATTCTAGAGTAAAAAGCCAGCTTTCATTTAAGCCTGACCCAATTTAAACCAGGCCCGAGTGAGCTGAGATTCAAGATATCACACCGTGGTACCAGTGCTGTGCAATTTAAACAAAGCCATGCTGAGTTGCACACAGAGACCCTCCTTGGAAATAGTGCTAAACTAGGATAAGTAGCTCTGGCACTTTCAGATATATCTGCTGAACTGGGTCCTGCAGGCCAAGATACAGGAGACTAATCTGATATGGAACAACCTGGCAACTGAGGAGAAAAAGAAAAGCAAACTAATGGCAAGAAAATACACTTTACTGTAGGAGGAAATGAAGGTGTGGATAACAAATGGTTGGTGGTTTTAGAGAAAGAAGAGGAAATTAACATGAAGATTAAGGATTAAGCCAAAGAAGTGGAAGCACCAAAAAAAAGTTGCTCAGAAAAGTCACTAGAACTCTATCATGAAAATTAGATGAACAAGAATCATAGATTTGCATTTTTATAAACACTTTCCATTCAAATAAAACTCCAAAACACTTTGAGCTTAAGTAACTGGCTGCATGATGTACAAAGCTGAGCATCGCTTTGCTTACCACTGAAGCACCTTCACCCATGGAGGTAGAACACAGCAAGCAATCAATAGTAATCGCTTTGCTTACCACTGAAGCACCTTCACCCATGGAGGTAGAACACAGCAAGCAATCAATAGTGCAAACTCTACAGTTTAAAGAGAAAGTAGTGCAGAATACTCACTAGGGGACCAGCTTAGGAAAGGAAAACAAAGAGCTAGATTGTGGTAGTTAGAGTACAATTCTATGGAGGGGGCTGCATACAGACAAACATGACAGGAGGAGCGCTACCAAGATTCCACCTCAGGTCTGTGTGTATACCACCAGACTGCTCTGCCCTGGTGTGGCAGAGGGCCAGTGCAAAAGGGGATGGTGGGACAGAATTCTAGCCATTTTTCTGGGGTCTTGCTCCCCAGGGGAGTAAAGGGCAATAGGCCTTGCACCCCCAGAAGCAACTACTACTGTGAGAGAAACTTGCATGGTTATGTGGGGAGAGGGGTGAGAAAAAACATCTTGTGCTCCCTGAGTTCCTGTGTAAGAGCCTCTTGACATCTGTCCCACTGTAATTAATCCCTGTATCTTGGGCCAAATTCCAACTTGGGTAACTGCCTCTCTTGTCATTTTCAAACAGCTTTCTTTAGTAACAACCATGGTACTTCAGATACAAACATAAGGAGGGAACGAAAATTCAAGTCATCGCCCCTCGCTCAAAAGCACAATGTTACAAGACATTATATGACAATTGCAATTATCTCCATATAATCAGAGCATTTTACAGCAAATCTAATAAAAGGAGAGAAGAGACTCAAAATAATTAAAACTGGTAATAAGTTATTAAAATGGATTTTAAAAAGAAAAGTTTAACTTGCACCCTGTTCTATTAAAAACCCTATAGAATCTTTAACAACCCTAAAGTCCCAGGATCCAAGTTTCACAACTCATTCATCAGAACAGTGATCACTGAATATCTAGTATGTTAGAGACAATAACACCAGTCACTCAATCACCAGCCTCACTTTCTACCATAATCAGGATTTTCATTGGTGTCTCATCTAATTACTAGACCTTCTGAACCTTGCTCCACTTGTGAGCACCATCAAGGGACCATGTTGAGCCCAGGCACTCCAGTCAGAGGAAAAACAGTATGCTTATATAGTCTGACAAGGAAAAAACAAAACACAAACATCTGTCTTTATGATAATCTCAATGCCATTTTCAATGGCTAGTATATGTTAAATAATAAACAAGACTGCTAAGAAGGCAGAGAAAAGACATTAAAACATCATGGCAAAATCTTGTAACTTTTTGGAAAATAATCAGTTTATATATTAATTTCATGCTTGATTCACAGACAAAAAAATCAGTGTTTGAGTGACACGAACAGCAGACTGAACAAGGGTAATTCTAAATATTGTACATATATTTGTGTAAGAAATACAGCAGGGGATACATTAACACTCTTTTGATCTATTATAAAAGGAACCCAGGAACTTGCCCCATCTTCAGCACCCAAAAAAAAAAAAAAGAATGTACTTTTGTCATTTTTAAAATCTATTAGGGAGTAAAAGAATACCAACCTATACCACAGCACCAGACAGAACCAGGGGGGAATAGGCCCTTTTAAAATTAGTCACAGACCACATCAGTTTGATATGCTACCCTTCGAAGGGTAGCATATTGGTGAGGTATAACTAAATGCATGGAAGAACTTGTCTAAAGAGACCATGTCTAAAAAGCAATATGTAGACAGCCAGAATATCACACAGCAATTTTTAAGGAAACATTACAGTGAATAGCATTGTATTATATAGCCAAAAAGAATCATCACATTGTGTGACATAGCAGATAGAGCATTGAACTGGACCCAGGAAACTTGAGTTCTATTACCAACTCTGTCAGTGGTGGGCTAGGTAACCTTGGGCAACTCCATTTGCCACTCTATGCCTCAGTCTCTCCCCTCCCATCTGTAAAAGGGGACAACAATATTGAGCTTTTTTTTAAAGTGATTTAAGATTTACTGATGAAACAAGTAATACCTCGCTCTAATATTACACATCATCACACCTATCATTATCGTCTCTTTAAACCTAACAATAGGATAGTATTAAAAAACCTCTTGACCTACTACAAATAAAACTGATTTGAAAGATTATTTAAATAATTATTTTTATATGATTTGAAAATAAAAGTTACCTTTGATATCAGTGAAGTAGGAGAAAACCCACACACCTGATTTTCAGATGCAGCTGTTCAAAATGCAGGTGTGTACATTTGGATTCCTAATTTGCATATGCAAGCACCAGGATGGTAAATCAAATAACTGCATGCACAGAGGCAGCTACGTTGTCCATATCTCATCTTAATAATTGTTCCCATATTTGCACCTGACCTATGAAAATTGGCTGGCTAGCACATCTTCCTCTTCCCTGCCAAACATTGGAGAGAGTCCATTTTTAAATATTTTAGAGTGCCAATCATCACAGAAATTTAAAACAACAAAAGACAACACAAAACAAGTAGATGAAGAGTAGGCAGGGACTGTCTCTTAAGCCAGGTCTACACTACAAACTTCTGTCACCATAGGCATGTCAAGGGTGTGATTTGTAGTTGACATATTCGTGCTGCAAAGGCCTCTACTGTAGACACAATTATACTTGCAAAACTACATTTCTGCTGATGTAGCTTGTTTTGCTTGCGTCGGCTGGAATAAACTATGTTGACAAGGAGGACAGTTTTCCTGGTATAGGCTATATCCACACTAAGACTGCTTTACTAAAATAGTGTACTGGACAGTATAAGCACCCCTAGTGTAGATCTGGCCTTACTAGATGTATGTACAGCACCTAGCACAACGGGTTCCTGATCATGGTTGGGGCCCCAAAGTGCTACTGTAATGGGTATCATCAATACATTGTGTGTCAAGAGAAAATAACTAAGAAAATATGTGAAAGCTAAAAATAAAGCATTAACTTCCAGAGTCAAGGGCAATCAGCATTAGCTGCAGGCATCCTGCACCAGCCTGAGCTTTCAGGTGAACTTCAGTGATAGCCCCATGTAGAGTGCAATTTGACCTGGAGGTGAAAAAGACATGGAAGATTGTTGCAAAATCCAAATTAGAGGAAAATGGCTACTGCCTCTTTGAAAGCTGCACACAACGGAAGGCGCTCAGAGCACCAATGGGTCCACCAGGACTTGAGACCAAAAAACAATCCAGTCAAAGGCAGGTGAACACTCAGTTGTTTATGCAGATACAACCTCCACCCATTTCTTCAAATGCTTCCCAATACCAATGAGTTGTCCCTCTGGTTTCTCTGGACTGAGTTACAGCTTTTTAGCAAGAGGCTTGTGTAATTAGACACTGCAATCTAGATTCTACAAAGGGGAGACTCCAGTCCAAGCGTCTCCTCATCTCTCCCTTAGCGGCTTACACAAAGAGCAAGAAGAGTGACAAAGTGAAATTCCTTGAATTTCATAGATGAGGCACTTTGGAAAAGAATAACAATTACAGTACATTACCCTCAGTGACCTTGATTAGGAAGAAGTAACCTTGATATAAATGCAAGTTTCAGTTCTGCAGCCAGATATGGGAGAAAGAGAGAGAGACACGGGGTGGAAGTCTATAGAATCCAAATGTAGTTGGGGCATTAGCCCACTACATTTTAATGAACTTCCCTAAAAATGAGAGCCTCAATATGTGTATTATCATGAGAAACACACAAAACTTTGTTTATGTGATAACATTTCAAACTCATCCATGTTCCTTTACAAAAATGTTGAACGAGTTGAATTATTTTAAAAATTATGGCTCCATTTTCATAACTGAATTACAAAAAGAACTCTTTCAGTTGTAACAGTATTTCTTATTTAAGTCTTTTAATCTCCTATGGACAGGCATTTAAATGGCTGACTCCTTAAATATTATTGTGAACTGGCAATTTTTGCTCCTTACCCTTTATAGTACCCATTAAAACCCTTCATTAAAGCAATACTGATAGACTACTGCTGTGAAAGAGATTATGTCAATTAGTACTAATGTTTAAAACACTGCACTTATTAAATAATAATAAAGTTACTAGCATGCTCTTCACGACCACATTTTTTCTCATGTTTTAAACTGATAAAAATATAGACAATGATTAAGATATGTAAAGTTTAGATTAAAATGAACTTTTACATGCATCTGTGAAAAGCAGCAAGACCAGAAATTCATCAACAAATAATTTTGAATCCATCTGGAAACATTCACAGTGGTACCTCCTATTGAAAGTAAACGATATTAAATGGTGAATACCCATATTACACAAAATATATGTTTGACAATATACTGTTTACCATTAGTTTTTCATATACTAACTACATAACTTTAAATTGGTATTTGCATGTTCTAGGTATTCTCTTTAGTTATTATAGAGAAATGTAGGTAATAGTGAAAATACTGTGTATACTTACCTATTTATCTAAGGCAAAATTATCAAGTGTGTTTTTTTTTATAGTGACCACTAAGTTTACTTTTGCATAATAATTCATAATGGACAACTTTAGGAACAGAAAAAGATTACCCTGGACCAAAGGTTTAGTGCTGCCAGGTTTATATGTATGTTTAAGGTTCCATAGTTTAAAAAAAAAATTACAAAAAAACAGAGAAGACAAAAGTTAAGGCATTCATAGTAACGTTAATGTGGTCACATTGCATGGATGTAATATTTTCTATTTGATATTTTTCTTAATTTTGTTCATCTTATGTACTATTATCCATGCTGTTAAAGATATATAATAAAACACAAAATTACACACATTAAAAACAGCCCAGTTAATGCTGTTGCAATACATTGTGATGGGGGTGTACTAACCCCACACTGAAGAAAGAGTTAAGGAGCTGCTCTGGGCCCAAACAGCATTGGCCTCACACTTGCAATGTGCGCACAAGCTGGAGGGGTGGTTAAAGAGGAACAGACTGAGTAGCACACTTGTTGGAGGCAGCCCAGGGAAGTGAGCAGAGCTCCCCTGGGGAGCTGCTGGGGCCCCTGACTATTGATGGTCTAACCTGACCTGCTGAGGAAAAAGGACTCTGAACATTGGCAAGGTCGGAGACTCCTTTGGTTTTATTTTGTTGACATGTCTTTGCTTTACCCGTTTGCCTGGGAAGACTGCCTCACTGCATTACTTCCTTCCAGCCACATCGGACAACAAGGTGCAGGGCTCAGCCACCTACCTTTGGACTCTGAATCAGAACCTGTTGGAGATGGTGGGCTGAGTTCCCCTACCGACCCCCAATGGGGCTGGAGGCAAAAAGTCTATCAGGGACTCAAGATTAGGAAGACCCCATATCCCAGAAAGTCTCACCTCTCAGACTTTGGCTGGGAAAAAGCTGAAGCCCCTTGCTGGGCAGTAAAACTAGTTATTGTTGGACTCTTTATGTACCCCAAAAAGGGTGGACAACTCGTGGCCCTGCCAGAGGGCAGAGTCACAGAAGGTGACAAACCACTGCAGGGTTGGAGCAGCTATGAACAGAGAGCCTCATAAGGACACAAGAACAGCCATACTGGGTCAGACCAAAGGTCGATCTAGCCCAGTATCCCATTTTTTAACAGCGGCCAATGCCAGGTGCCCCAGAGGGAATGAACAGAACAGGTAATCACCACCACTCATCTACCCCATCGCACATTCCCAGCTTCTGGCAAACAGAGGCTAGGGACACCATCCCTGTCCATCCTGGCTAATAGCCACTGATGGACCTATCCTCCATGAATTTATCTAGTTCTTTTTTGAACTCTGTTATAGTCTTGGCCTTCACAACATCCTCTGGCAAAGAGTTCCACAAGTTGACTGTGCACTGTCTGAAGAAATACTTCCTCAAGATAGAAGAGCACCTATAACACCATTGTCCAACCACTAGATGACACACATGAGAAAGCAATGAAAATGGTCTAAAATCCTGATGGTGAAATACAAAATGGCAGGAAGCTAGAGGTCTACTGGTTATTTGTGCAGGTAACATTTAGTAGTATTGCAATATCTTCATGCATTCACTTCACTTTACATTTCCTACCCTGAATTCTTCAGCATTGGCCATTATGTAATTCATTACCAATGCAGTCTATCTGCCATAGTTGCTAATCTCATATTTTATATAACCCAACAACAACACTGGTTTTAGAATTCCTTTTCAATCTTCCTTTTTTGTGTCTACCTTTTAAAATATAAAAAGAAAGAAGATTAATTCTCTAGAACCAGCAAGTTTCTCCTTAAATACCATGGACCACTGTGGTGTTATTAAATGGAGGGATGTGCTGATTTGTAGCGTGGTAAAGAGAATAAACCACTCATTTGCTTGACTGATTTCACTAAGCTGTCAATCAAGATTTGATTTACCAAGATTAATTGGACTCCCCAGGGATTTTGGTTAAAGCATTATAGTATCCCACACTGAAATTGTGAACATCAAACAAAAACTCACAGTATTGGCTTCTCCTTATAAAAATGAATGAATGCTTCATAAACAAGGATGCAAATCACACCACCAGCTGCTTCTTTCTAGTCTAGTTAATCAATCTTGGCTTCAAAACTGTAAAGAAAGAGAGAAACGAGGGGAGGGGGAGGAAACAACATTAGTGATGACGAACCCTAAAAGATTAAGCAAAGTAATAGGGCAAGCAAACAAAAACTTCCATTTGTTGGATACTCCTGTAGAGCTGAGAATAAATATCCAGTGCCATAAACTGTTACATATTATTTAGTTATATGGCTGAAAAGTTTCTAATCCTGTGGCCATAAAGATTCATACCAGTGGCTTAGAACACTGCAGCCTTAATATCACCAGACCGGTCATATTTTAACAAACAGTATGCGTCGCCTACAAACATTTCTTTTGGGGCCAATGTGACTGCAATTTGTTGTTTTGGGGGTTTTTTAATTGAAAAATACAAGTGTATACCTTTAACAATTCAAACCATAAAGCAGGTCCACACTGTGAAGCTATGCAACATTATTCATATTCAGTACTCACAGGACAAATACAGAATATTAACTGTGAAGTTGAGGAAGGAAGGGTAGCAGTACAAGAGGTATGGGCTCTGAAACCAGGGAATGGGTGGGAAAGAGAAGATAAAGAGCAAGCAAAGCAGACCGCAATGGTCATGGTGCATGGAATCATGTTAACTTCTGTACTTGCTGCTTAGATCCCACTGATGACTGAAAGGGAGCTGCAGAAAGGTGCTGCCCCATTGCCATAAGGAACCACAGGTTGCACCTACTGAGGTGGCTGCAGGGCTGCTCGGGGCGGGGGGGGCAAGTGGGGCAATTTGCCCCGGGCCCCGCCGGGGCCCCCACGAGAGTTTGTCGGGGCCCCTGGAGCTTCTTCCGCTCCGGGTCTTCAGCGGCAATTTGGCGGCGGGGGGGTCCTTCTGCTCCGGGGCTGAAGGACCCCCCGCCGCCAAATTACCACTGAAGAGGGATCTGCTGCCGAAGACCCCAGGCCCCCTGAATCCTCTGGGTGGCTGAGGCTTAGTCTACACCAGGGGTGGGCAAACTACGGACCGGGGGCCCACATCCAGTCCTTCCGATGTTTTAATCTGGCCCTCCAGGTCCCAGAAGGAGTGGCATGTCCCCCTCTGGCTCCTACGCGTAGGGGCAGCCAGGGGTCTCCACACGCTGCTCCTGCCCCAAGCACCGCCCCCACAGCTCCCATTGGCCGGAAACCATGAGCATTCATGGACCGCCATACAATTTCCATTCCCAGACGTGGCCCTCGGGCCAAAAAGTTCTCTCACCCCTGGTCTACCCTGCCAACTTACATCAGTATAACTATATCACTCAGGTGTGGAAAATCCACACCCCTGAGTGACATAGTCTTACCAAACTAGCCCCCAGCATAGACAGCGCTGTATCAACACAAGGCTTCTCCCGTCGAAATAGCTATTGCCTCTCAGACAGGCGGAATACCTATGCCAACAGAAGAGGCTCTCCCGTCAGCGTAGATAGTGTCTTCACTAAGTGCTACAGCAGCTGCAGCGCTATAAGTGTAGACAAGCCCTGACAGACGTGTGCAGCTTGCTAGAACTGAAGATCACCGCCTTAGACTTGGGCAGAGAATTCTTGTGGGCTTCGCTGCACATAACACAGAAGCTCAGACCTGAGCAATTGGGATGTGTTGACTTGATGTGACGACTGTCATAAACCATAACTGCCATAACATTTTGATGCTCCATAACAGAAACTTGGGAGGAAGACTTGTTGACATCATAAGGTGGCATTTCTGCAGGGGATCATGATCCTCCTAAACATGAACATTCTGCATGTACATGCATTACAGTTTGAGCATCAGACCATAAAAAAAAAAGCTAACAAACTACTCAGATTTTGAGGCTAGAAGTAATTTCTACACAGTACAGGCCAAAGAATTTCAGCCAGTGCTTTCTGCATCAAGCCTATCACTTCTGGATGAGCTAGAGGATAGCCTTCAGAAAGACATCCAATCATAATTCAAAGATATTGAGTGAGAAATAATCCAGCACATCACTTGGGAAATTGTTGCAATGTTTAGTTGCCCTCACTGTTAAATTTGAATTTGTCTAGTGTCAGATTCAAGCCATTGGATCTTGTTATGTCTTTGTGTTAGTACACAGAAACATACCTCTGCTATCAGAAATCTTCTTCCCCTCCAGGTACTTGTAGACCATGATTAAATCACCTCTTACCTGTCTCCTGGATAGACCAAATAGATTGAGCTACTTAAGTCTAACTGTAAAGCAGCTTTCACAGATCTCAAATAATTCTGGTCGTTCTTTTTTTAACTCTTTACAATTTTTAAACATGCCTCAATATGTTTGGATCTCTGAACTTGAGCCTTAGCTTTGAATTTGCTAGGTTAGTAATGCTTGCTATGGGGATATTGCAATTGTCTAATGTCCTTACCCATAAGTCATACTTATGTATTCACCCTAAACTCCAGTTTAACATTGTAATTTGGCAATTTGTAACATGGGGATAATATGTACTTACCTATCTCTCAAGTTTATCTGAGGATTAAGGTTTTGAAGATCAAATCTTCTTTATAAAGACCATATTACCTTTCTAAACATTAGCTTCTCTCATTTTTATGAGACTGAGGGGAACAGAGAGAAAGGTAGGGTCTACAGTATTTATGGAATAATATTTAACACAAATATTATCTCTAGACACAATGAAGTAGAAGTCTGATTCAGAACTCCAACCTAAGTAGAACTCAAATATATTATGGCTTTATTTTTTTTATTTTATATTTTTTAAAGGAAATCTAGCCATGCCCCAGATTTGATAACTTTTTTTTTAAAGCTCAGAAAAATAAATGTTAGGAGTTTGCACACCAGCCAAGTTTTCCCAAACTCTCAGAGCTCTCTATTTTTTTTGCTAGCAGCTTTTGACTGCTGCTTTGCTTTTAGAATTACAAAAATACCTACTGCTGGAATTGGAGCAGAACACACTGAAATCACACTCGTAGAACAAGCTTTGCAGATACACCGATCACTTTCTCAGGCCTGGGAAAGGTACTCAGAATGTTCCTGGTGACATCAAGTATCTTTCCCAGACCTGAGGAAGAGATCTGTGTAGCAACAAAGCTCGCTTTTCTCACCAAAAGAAGTTGGTCCAATAAAAGATACATCACCCACCGTTTTTCTCTAATATCCTGAGACCGACACTGCTACAACACTGCATACTCCTAGAAGCAGGCATCTAATCATCATCCAATGCAGAATTCTATTGTTAATCTCTCCTACCAAGCAAAACATTATTTTTCAACATTATTTCAAGATTATCAAGCTTTTATTGCTAGAGTACACCACCAGGTGGCACAATTGCAAAATGAAGATGATAAAAAAAATCACTCATATATGACATTCAGTGTCCTTAAAATGAAAATGTTTAACACTTCTCTATTATACACCATATAATCTGCTTGCTTATGATTCTCTATCATATTTCATGTAGTCTGTTACTTATGATTATGTTAGTTAAATTGAATGCAAAAATCACTTTAGATATCATCAAAGAGAGATCATGCACATCAAACAATTAAATGCTGGACCGCACTTAACACACAACCCCCCCTCATTTTTGTTATTTCCTTCTGCTTCCTCTGACTCCAGTGAAGATTTTATAATTTACAAAGCATAATGCAATCTTAACAGCATTGCATATTTTTACATGCCAAAGAGATGCTAGCTTTTCATATTAGTCAAAGATGGCCATCATAGTAAAGATATTTGGTTTGAGGAAAGAACATTAAGCTGGCTCAAGACACTTTCTAACACAGACTAGTCAGAATTACTGAAATACCTTTAAAATATATCACAATCTGCTCCTACTCATTACAGTCCAGGACACAGAAGTCATTTCTCAAAATCTATGATCATAGGAGCCTGTGTGCCTGTAATGGGGTACACTTACCAGTGGGGGCACCTCTGGTACTGGGGATCAACTCTCCTCCAGCCTGGTACCCCTTTCTATTGGTTGCTCACACCATAGACTCTCTGTTTGAGATTCAGGGTGCTCCTCCTTTGTGACTTGACCTTCCAGTCAGGTCACTAGTTAGTTGTCTCTTTCCAATTTGTCACAGTCCCACTGGCAAGGCCAGCTCCAGGCACCAGCGCAGGAAGCAGGTGCTTGGGGCAGCCAACGGTAAGGGGCGGCACGTATGACTCTTCGGCGGCGGGTCCCTCAGTCCCTCTCGGAGGGAAGGACAGGCTGCCGAATTGCCACCGAAGAATGAAGCGGTGCAGTAGAGCTGAGGAGCTGTCGCTGAAATGCCGCCGATCGCGACTTTCTTTTTCCTCTGCCGCTTGGGGCGGCAAAAACGCTGCAGCCGGCCCTGCCCACTGGACAATCTGTCCTCAAACCATGTCAGACATTCTTCCACTCCAAGTCCAGGTCCAGTGCCACTTTCCGGGTGCCTGGTAGGGGGAACCTGGGCCTGTCCACTACTCTGAGTTACAGCCCAGAGACCCTATGCCTTGCAGCCCTAGTCTACTCAACCTCAGACACTGTTACTGTTTTCCTAAGCTCCTTCCTACCTCATTTCATTTCCTGTCCCACCTCTGGGTTTACCAGCCCCTGTCTCCTCTGCTCCCGGACTCTGTAGTCCAGGGCATGATCCCAGGTCTTACTTTCCCCCTAGAATGCCTCCTTGTCCCCAGCTTACTCCCTCTTTCTCTCTAGGGAGTGACTGCAGACCTACTTATAACCCCCTCTTTTCTTCCTTTTTCTTTCTTTTTTTTAAAATGTCAAAGCAGACTTGCAACTCCCTCTTGATCTCAACTCCCTCTTGATCTCAGCCTTTATACAAGCTAAGCCTGCCCCAGCTGGATTTCATCATCAATTAAACCTTACTCATCCCTGGATCTCTTCCAGGTGCAGCCTATAAGGACAATTGGTCCTTTTTAATCTGTTCAGGCCTTGTGTGGGGTGCACACCCCATCACAGTGCACAGACAGATGCATTTTAATGTTGCTTAATGTCTCCCAATTCAAGCAAAAAGTAGGATAAAAAAAGCTGCGCTTAATAACTACTCAAGTCTCATAGGAATTCAATGTGTTTCCCCTAAAGGGGACCCCAAAGTGCTTCGCTATTGCATATAAATATATATGGAAAGAGAGAACAAATATTAATGATGAATAAAGGTTTTTATTTTCCTGATTAGAAAAGCTATGAACAAGTTACACAGGTCATCCTGAATGAGTCCAGTTGAACCACATTATTCTACATATGCCATGTAATGAAGTGATCACCATGGGGTTAGTTGGGTTACCCAGTCTCTTAGGGAATAGAGCTCTTTTGTTAGGAGAAGTTTGTTGCGTGATGCAAGTTGCATAAAGCAGCAAGTTCTCCAGCCTGCAGTGGATGGTCCATTTGCAGAAATGTTACACAGGAAAAAAATTATAGGTACGTTTTACAAAGTTTTAGATTTCATTGCAGCATGGCACTTGCTCAACAGCAGACTGCCACACTGCACAATGGTTTCAAAAAAACTAAATGATTACCTCTTGAAAAAGTGTAGGTAAGCATAAGGTAATCAAAATTAATTCTGTATTAAACATGAAGTATAAATAATAATCAATACTGGAATTTCACTCTCACTATTAAGCAAATGGTGTTATGATCATCAATAACCACCTCTGATTAAGACCCAGTTTTGTTTCATGAGACACATTCAATCCTGGGTATCTCCACCAAGAATGCCAATAAGAGAGACAATTTTGCTAGAAATTGGATTGAGACCACCAATTCATTTAATTTAAGCTACACCATTCTGCCAGCCAGCTTGTGTTATGGAGCAAGCTTGTGCATCAA
This sequence comes from Mauremys mutica, assembly GCF_020497125.1. Lineage (NCBI taxonomy): Eukaryota > Metazoa > Chordata > Testudines > Geoemydidae > Mauremys > Mauremys mutica. The sequence goes on from NC_059078.1 coordinate 41,575,201, forward strand.
CTAAACCTGTACTACGTGGTTTGGATTCAAGCCAGTGACCAAGAGACTTAAGACTGTACAGTCAACAAGATGGGGGGGGTGTTGAAAATAAGAAAGCTTATTTAAATTCCATTTAATAAAGTGTTACAGAAACCATTAAAATGTAATTACCATATCAGCACATATTTCTTTCATCTTTTGACTAATAATAGACCATCTAAATTTACTAATCTTTAGATATTTGGAGAAAATTCATATCCCATGAATCTGAGTTAACAAATATCAAACCAAAACTTTACAACTCTACAATCAGTTTATAAAATTAGGCCAACAAGTATTTTCCACCATGGATTAAAAAATAAATAGAAGGGTCTAGCAACCATTCAGTACTTGATAACAAACCATGTCCCCTTAACAACTCAATAGTTTCCTTACTACTATGACTACTTCCTTCTATGCTGTTAATACAAACTTATAAGCAAGAAGGAACAATATTCAAAGAGTATTAATAGTAGTCACTAAAAGGTCATTGTAGGACTTGCAGGAGAAGAACATTAGCTTTCTCCGCTAACTGCTGAACTAGCATACAAACCGAGGAGTAAAAATAGAAAGTATACTTTTTTTCCCCCGAGAACTAACTGAAGTCAACCAGATGAATATTTACTTTTAAAGGCTTTGAAAAGAAAGTACTTTATCCATCTGCAGTTCACTCTGAAGTGGTGCCAGACTAAGAAAAATGAGAAATTAGAGGTTTGTAACCAAACAAAAAGAACTAATGTACATTAATTCTTACTAAGATGCTTACCCAGTAAGGAAAGAAACATGGTGGTCATGGCAGGTATTGCAGTGCCACACAATATCTTAAGTCCATCCATCATTGTGGGCCGGAGATTGTATTCAGTTCCAGTGGGGAGGGTTATCACAGCTCCTCCAGGAACGACAACCAGTGAGGTGAAATTAAGGTGAATCATTTAGGTTGTAAATACCATCTGAGAGGTACCACCTTCTGGGGAGGCTTGAATATACTGTTTAAACTAGATATTCCAGAGACTAAAAGAAAGGGCTCTTGATATAGGCAGGCTAGATTTAAACTTAATCAGGGCCTTCCTTCTGATCCAGCGTACAGACAGGGCCTTCTCTTCAAGGAGGCCCTCAAACCTTGCAGAAGGGCTGGAAAGACTTTGGCCTCCTATTGCCTCCTCTGGAAAGCTTTAGCATGTTGTTTTCTCTCTGTGATGCTTTTACCTTAATAAATGTGCTTGCTTAGAAAGAGCTGTGTGATTACCTGTAACTTCTGGCAATACATTCTGCATAGCCCTCGAAGAGAAAGCAAAGCACAGATGCTGGCCCTTAGACAGACTGGCTTACTAGGAATGTCACGGGGTTAAGGCAGGGAGCTGTGCAGCCTTAAAACCACTGGGTCAGAAAGGAGTGGTACAAGGGTCCCTACCAGAGACAGGTGATGACAGAAGTCTGGCTGGCAAGTCTCGAGAGAACCACAGCGGAGAGGCTGGGGAGATACAGGTGCAGTTACTTGAAACTGTAGCAGGGTGTATGTACCCTGATTTATTTCAGGAAAAGGAATGCTTAAAGAATCATTATCAAGAGCCAGGATCATGAACATCACTTCCGATAGGCTGATCTCGTCCTGTTAAAAACACTTCATAATAAAACTCTGCCAATTAAAACACCTCAGGGCAGGAACTTGGCAAACAAAGAATGGGAAATTTTATTTTTAAGTCCTAGAAGGAGAGGAGGGAGGAGGAGGATTTGGAAAAAATCCATTAAGGCTCAAGAGCATGAGATCCAAGAGATTAAACAAAACAGTCAGGATTTTTCAAACTTGCTGTTGCAGTCCCACTGTTCAATAATGGCTTTTTAAAAATGTGATGTCTAAGCCTATTCATTTGTACCATAGGCTAATGGCTTTGCCTTATACAAGGGTCGGGGGGGAGGTATGCAACTAACAACTGTGCTCTAAAATAAATTACTGTGCACAAACAATAGTTGTTGGTTGCCTAAAACATTTTAGCAGCATGTGATCTCAGTCCAGCTAATGGTAAATAAAAAGTTTCAATCTGAAAAATAAAAATAAAAACAAACTTTAGGCTGTAGTCTCAGTTTGGCAGTCCTTAAAATAAGAGGGAATTAATAATAGCCCATATATTACAAAACCAAAGATGAAACTTTTTATACAGAGAATGAGAATAATCTATGTATCTAAAACAAATGAAATGTGTGTGATTTTTGGGTAAAAAAAGGAGCATAAAAACATCTGCAGTTCAGAGTAAACACAAACAAATGGCTGGCCAATAGTACACTCAGTGCTAGGATTTTAAAAAGTGTACACAATATTTCAATCAGTCAAATAAGCAAATCAGTACTAAAACAGGCTAAGCAAACCTTTCAGAAGGACTCTAAACCAAGGCTATAAGAGAACCAGATATTCCAAACCTGCTGAAAACTTAGTTTGTATAAACTCCTATCAAATGTAACAGTCTAAACACAGAAGAAACAGCCTTCAGAAGTGAGAATTCAGCCAGAAATTGTCCATTAAATGAAAGGACAGCATGCCACAACATTTATTTATTTACATTCCAGTTGAATCTAGAGAGATCACTCATGATCAGAACTCCATTGTGTTCCATTGCATATGCATTGCATATGCAAAGAAAGAAATGGTCCCTGAAGACCGAAGGTAGGAGAAATGGAGATACAAGCAGACCAATCAAGGCAGCGGCTTGATTTCCTTCTGGTTTTGTCATGTTTGTGGTGTTTCTTGTCAATAAATTATGGGGTGAAGGAGAAAGGTAAAAGGGGAAGAGTTAAAACAGGAGCAAGGGAGTGGGAGGAAAAAACAAGAGGAGGAGGAGGAGGTGCTGAGAGGAGGGGAAGGGGAGGGCAGAATGGAAAGGAGCATGGGGGTCCAGGAGAGTAAGGATGGCAGCAGAGGGACTGTGAGAAAAAGGGGCATGTGGCAGTCACAACAAAAAGCAAACTAGCTAAATCACAATCTAATGACATCACGTGTGTACAGAGCCATTAGCCTCTTCCCTGCTCCTCTTGCTGTTTTTGAAAAAATAACAAGGAGTCTGGTTGCACCTTAAAGACTAACAGATTTATTTGGCGTGCCAATATATATTTATGCCCGTATCTGTAATTTTCACTCCATGCATCTGAAGACGTGGGGTTTTTAATCCATGAAAGCTTATGCCCAAATAAATCTGTTAGTCTTTAAACTGCCATCACTGTTTTTGTAGATACAGACTAACACGGCTACCCTTCTGATACTTGCTGTTTTCTAAACCGATCATTCTTGTTGCTCTCCTCTGGACTCTCCAATCTGTCCCCATTTTTCCTCAAGTGTGGCACCCACAACTGGACACTACTCCAACTGAGGCCTCACCGGTGACAGGTAGAGCAGCACTGTTACCTCCCATATCTTAGTGTGATGTTATCTGATTAAAATATGATGATATAGATCATTGTTGCAACCACTATTATATATTTGTAGCGAATCTTGTACAAAGATTGTCGAGTGAGGTATCTATGGAAAGGTTATGATTTGCTGGTTCTGATTATGCTATCTGTATGCATGTATCATTTTTATATTTGAGGTTATAAGTATTGGCTCTATACCTGGATTTCATGTTTGCTCCTGGGGGTAACACCCACGAGGTAGCTAGCCAGCACATCTTGGAAGGACTATTCAAATTGAGTGGCCCATCGAAAGAACATTTAACTGACAATGGACCATGGAAAACACAATGAAATTTCCTGCTGTGACTAGGCGAAATGCATGGACATGTGACTTGCCAATGCAACTCCAAACTTCATCTTGTTGCTGTAATTTTCCACAGTAAGAACAATGGGATTCCTTCCACATGGCAGAAGCTATAATAGGCCCTGGAAACACCTCCATTTTGCCTTTATCCTGCTGCAGCCTCTGGAATATGAATTTATACTAATAGAAGCACTCTAACCAATGGACTGAGTGCCTTCTATTTGGAAGCAGCCAGAGATGTGACTTAAGCCAGCAGTTTATTCCATCATTGCTACAAGTCTGAATCAAGAACTTTGCAATTATTGTATGTATTTGATTCCTTTAACCAATTTTAACTCTCACCTTATTTTTTTTATGAATAAACATTTAGATTTTAGATACTAGAGGATTGGCACCAGCGTGATTTTTGGGTAAGCACTAAGTTATATATTGACCTGGGTGTATGGCTGGGTCCTTTGGGATCAAAAGAACCTTTTATTTGATAAGACTGGTTGTAAAGAACCACCCATCTCTAAATCCAGTGTTTTTGGTGGGGACATAAGAACTGGAATGCCCAAGGAAACGGCTTTTATGACTTCTTATTAGCCAGTGTGGTGAAACAGAAGTTTACTTTTGTTGCTGGTTTGGTATATCTTATGGAAGAATAGCCACCAGTTTGGGGGTGTATCTGCCCTATTTCTCAGCAGTTCATCCTGAACTGGACATCCTCAGTTGTGACCACTGAGGCACAGTTACACTTAGGGCTGGTCTACACTACGGGGGGAAATCGATCTAAGATACGCAACTTCAGCTACGTGAATAACGTAGCTGAAGTCGAAGTATCTTAGATCAAATTACCTACCGTCCTCACGGCGCGGGATTGACGTCCGCGGCTCCCCATGTCAACTCCGCTACCGCCGTTCGGGTTGGTGGAGTTCCGGAGTCGACAGGAGCTCATTCGGGGATCGATATATCGCATCTAGATAAGACGCGATATATTGATCCCCGAGAAATCGATTGCTACCCGCCGATACGGCGGGTAGTGAAGACGTACCCTTACATACAACACTCCTGTTAATACACCCCTGAACATTAACCTTTTTTGCAACTGCATCAAATCAGTGACTCATTCAATTTGTGATCCACTTTACCCTCAGATACTTTCAAGTACTACCACCACCTAGCCACTTATTCCCCCATTTTGTAGCTGTGTATTTGATTTTTCCTTATTAAGTGAAGTACTTCACACTTGTCTTTATTGAATTTCATCTTGTTGATTTCAGACCAATTCTCCAATTTGTCAAGGTGGTTTTGATTTCTAATCCTGTCCTCCAAAATGCTTGCACCCCATGCAGCTTGGTGTCATCTGCAAATGTTATAAGCCTACTCTCCATTATCCAAGTTATTCACAAAAATACTGAATATTACTGGACCCAGGACTGACCCCTGCAGAACCCCACTAGATATACCCTGTCAGTTTGACAGTAATCTATTGATAACTACTCTGAGTATGGTCTTTAACCAGTTTTGCATACCCCTTATAGTAATTTTCATCACATGGCCCTATGTACACTCAGTGAAATGCCTTGCAGTACACGTACAATACTGTATCATTAAACAAGACCTATCCTAAGCATTTTACAAGCATTAGTTGAGCCAGTGGGATGTAATTTCAGGAAATGAAATCAGTGTTGCAACGGGTTCCTTGTGTAGTATAAATAAGGTTTTTGTGGTTTAGCTTCAGCTACTTTCAAGTGGACTAAACTGCATAAAGGCATTTTAGCATACGGGGTGTTCGTGAAAAATAGTATTACGATTGAAAATCACACTCTAGCTCAGGGGTTGGCAACCTATGGTACGTGTGCCGGAGGCGGCACGCAAGCTGATTTTCAGTGGCACTCACACTGCCCAGGTCCTGGCAACCGGTCCGGAGGGTTCTGCATTTTAACTGAATTTTAAATGAAGCTTCTTAAACATTATTAAAACCTTATTTACTTTGTATACAACAATAGTTTAGTTATATATTATAGACTTATAGGAAGAGACCTTCTAAAAACGTTAAAATGTATGACTGGCACGCAAAACCTTAAATTAGAGTGAATAAATGAAGACTCAGCACACCACTTCTGAAAGGTTGCTGACCCCTGCTCTAGCTTTTTCCACACTAACTTCTCATGTAGACAAGCTCTGCTGTAATTCAGAAAGTAGCAATGCTCTATGTTACAGCTTCAGCAATCATCCAAGTGAGACTACCCAATAGGGTTAAAGTATTTCTAAAATGATAAACTGAGCTTTGACATACCCTAAAAGAGCACTCTGAGCCCTTGATAATGGCTGAATGGATCTACTATTGAGAGGAACTTTACACAGTAAAGATAAGGCACTTTGATGTTGAGAGATAATGGATAGTACTCAAAACCTGTCAACATTCACTCTGAACTGTAAAAATAGAAACAAAACAAAACCAAAAAACAACCAAGCCCAGATTACATGAGTGGTTTACAATAATAAAAATTGGGAAATTGTCCAAATGAACATTCTAACTTTCCCAAGAGTAAGAGTTGAAGCCAGCAGAGATTAAAACAAAGTTCTTCAGAAGACGCTCCACAGCAACGGTCCCTCTGGACTGATGTGCACAGAACAAAGAGCCCGATCATTTATCAACTACTGGAGCAATGCTCTAGTGATTCATACAACATCAGCAGAATCCTTAAATGTAATTACAGCCTTATACTCAGAGACCACATTATTCCATTTCCATTCTGAATTGTAACCTGCTTTCTTTGTTAAAGAGAGTTCTGCCGTACATTCTTTTAGAAGTTTTAAGAGGATAATATAAACTTATTCAAATGAATGCCTGAAAATAGCACAAAAGCAGCTTCTTCGGTAACAGTAATACAAGTATGCCACTTGAACAAATGTATATGGTAGCTCTCCACTGACTAAAGAAATCAAAAAATTTAAACACTACTACTAAATATTCATACTACCCCAATGCCTGTAAGCCCCAGGATTTGGGGCTCATTGTCCTAGGTGCTGTACAGTCACTTGCAAAGAGACAGTCAGAATACAAATGACATATGAAAGTTGGAAGGAAAGAAACAGATATATACAGGCTTCATACACACAGCTAGCACAGAGGAAATCCGTGAAGAAAACCCTAGATGACAGCCATGTTAAAAGAGGAAGTTTAGACTGAGGTATTTCTTGTGCTAACGTTTCTGAGTTACCAAAAAAGCCAAAATGCAGGAAGAGTGGGGGGGGGGAGCAAAAACACTAAGGTCACAATCTTGCAAAGATTTATGCACATCCTTACTTTTACACCCTGCGACTAGTCCCATTGTAGCAACAGGACATTTCATCATGTACAAAATTTAAGCACAAGTCTTTGCGGGATTGGGACCCAAATCTGGAAAAGTATTATTACTTACTACATTTCTCCTGAGATGGCTGCATTGTGGCAGTAGATAACATTTAATTATTTCACCTGCATTTTCTGAAAAGAAAAAAAAGTATTTTCCTGATCTCCAATGTTTGTAATACTATATGTCACTACTTTTACATTTTTCCTTCCTTGTTTTGGAAGTTACAGATGTAACTCCCTGCTACTCCTACACTTGAAAGGATAACTGACTAAGTTAGTGATGCTTCTCTCCTCTCATATATGAACAAGTAGATACAGTTCAAAACAACTAACTTGCTCCCAATTTAAAATCAACATTATTGAAAAAGACACTTTCAGTAAGATGCCCTGATTGATTTGAATTTTTCCCCAGGTATTAGGAAGCATCTTTATTATACTAATACACCTGAAAGGGACAGTGTTTTAACAGGCCTGAGCAGCACCTTAAGACTGAGTTAAGTCAGTTCTTTTCGCAAAGTAAGTTAGCAAGCTAATCCAAGTGTGATGTATTCCAAAGGCTTCTTGTTGTGCTGTATCCTCTGAAGTCTTACTTTCTGGACACTATATTACATGTATATGGATAAATGTAGTGCATGGAATATTTTAAAAGACTTGCCCTGAAAAGCTTCAGCTCTCATCAAAGTTTCAGGTCAGCTTTCTTATTCTGTCGCTTGTTCCTAACCGTTGCTGTTGGCTCTGCATGAGACAATTTGAGGATCTTTCTTTCAGAGACTATTGTCACTGCAGGACAAAGAGAAGAAATCTAAATGGTACATCAAGGGAGAAAATGCCCCTCCTGTCTCTGCCTCAGAAGGGGAAATAAAAACAGACAACCAAGCCTTCTACTAAGAGGGAAAACATGTCCTTTCTGAACAAGTTTCACCGTTCACAAGTCTGGCCCGTCAGACATCCATTCAAACCAGTGTGAGGCAAGGTGCACTCCACCCTCTGCTATCACTGCAGGTCAGAAGGAAAGGCTGTCATGTGGTCAAGTCACCTGTTGAGCCATAGGAGCAACCCAGCTTCTGCAGGCCTCTGGCCCACATACTGTGCCTCCAGAGCAGTTACTGTAGCAGACACTGGAATGCTACATGATTTTTCAATTTCCTAACAAAGGCAAGTGCTATCTTTGATTCAGCAGGCAGGATTCTGCTTCATGGGGGTCCCTGCCCACTACCAACTGAATATGGGGATTCAAAGTTTCTTTTCCCTCCCTTGTTTTCCACTGTTCCGTAATGACTGCCACCTAGATTATAAGAAGCCAAGTCAAAGTGGTGAGAGTCATCTGGGTCCTGTTTGACTCCTTGATAACACCAGGTTCTGTTGTTGTTTTTTTACAATACCGTCTTTCACCTCCAGCTTCTTCAGAAACTTTGTCCCTTTCTCCCAGATGAGGACCTAGCCATAGTTGTCAAAGCATGTATCACGTCCAGGCTGGATTACTGTAATTCACTGTATCATAAGCAGAATGCAAAGATGATTCACAGGCTCTATTTAGGGGTCCCCAACGCGGTGCCCACGGGCGCCATGGTGCCCGCAGAGGCATCTAAATACTCCCGCATCCTGGCCGGCGGTCGAGCATCCACCGAAATGCTGCCGGCGGCATTTCGGCAGCGACGCCTCTGGATGACGCCGCTTGCTGCCGACAAGCAGCGTCATCCAGAGGTGTCACTGCCGAAATTCGGCAGCATGTCAGCAGCGACACCTCTGGATGATGCCGCTTGCCACCGACAAGCGACGTCATCCAGAGGCGTCGCCGCCGAAATGCTGCCGAATTTCGGTGGCATTTCGGCGGATGCTCAACCGCCGCCACGGTCCTTCGTCTGGCACCCGCCAGACAAAAAGCTTGGGGACCACTGCTCTATTTGGTACAGAATGTGGCTGTCTGCTTTCTCCATGTCTCTGGCTCTGTGAACACAAGTGAAGTCTCTCCCCTGGATTCCATTCAGCATTCAATGCCATTTTAAGGCCTTTATCCTCATTTTCAAAAAAGCAATTAATGGCTTGTCCCCAGCTACATCAAATATCAAATTTCAGTCTGTGAACCCCTGCAACAGTTGTGCTTCTTTGGAACTATGCAACTCTCAAAGCCCAGCCTGAAACATGTGGGAGCTAGAGACAAAGGATTCTCTGTCAAGGGAGTCTGGCTATGGAACAATCTTCCAGAGAAAAATCAAGTGAATCCAAAGTCTGTCCATCTTAAGGAACGTTTCAGAACTTTCCTCTTTGAGGAAAGTTCTTGCATTGGCAGTGACACACCCCTACTAACCCCAAGCAAAGTTTTGACCCAGAAAAGGGAGAAGTGCCAAAGACTTCATGAAATCTGCTAGGGACTTCACTATTGCTATTGATTTTACATGGAAAACTCATGGTACAGTATAAAACCTTTACATAAATAGAACGACATTCACCCCCAGCCTAAAAATAGTTCCTATTAGTCTCCTTCCAACAGAAAAGAAGGATTTGACTTCAGCCCAAAGAAATAAGAGTGTGATAATTATGTGAGAAGGCCCACAGCCCCACTGAAAAGAAGAGAATTCAGCGAGACAGATGATCACAAATGCTAAGTGACAGAGCTCTGCTACTTCTGATCCTCCAGGAAGATGAAAACTTGCTGTAAGGACTAAGGGACATAAAAGGTTCAAAAACATAAGTTACCAAGTAAAAACACTTTTTCTTGATTCAGAGGAGACAACTCTGCAATCTAGGACCCCAGATAATCTGGGCTCATAGCTGACTCAAGACTGACATATCTATTGGGTTTCCAGGAAATGGGGCGGGCGAGCCCGCCCCATGCTAACGGAACCCCCCCCAGCCTAAGGGGAGGTGCCACAGAGCCTCAGAAACCCACTAATTGCGGGGGACAACTAATAAAAGAACAGGGACAGGAGTGCGGTCAAAGGGTCATAAGAAGGGAGCCTGACGGTGACACCGAGCAGAGAACCCCGGACAGCGCCCACTGCTCCTCGAAGGCGTCAAGGGAGCCAGCGGACGCCGCCCAGAGGAACTCCGCCCAGAGACGTGAGCGGACTAAGGATCGGAAACAAGCCCCACAGTCGCAGATCAAGACTGACATAGTAAAGGAGTTGCAGGTCAGGGCTGAGTTGCACTGGCAGAGTTGTGTGGAGAAAGCTTACATGTTTCATTGCCTGCGCTCTTCTTAGCTAGACTCATTGCTACCAGTATAGCCAACCCCTAGCATTCAAACATCATGAGTCAGGCCTCCAAAATCATTAAACTGATTTACAATTCATGAGATTTTTTTCAAGTAATATATCTGGGATTCTTTTTTAAAAAAGCTGTGTCATTTGTTTTTAAAGACATTTTACAAGTCTTAGCTTTGCACTCAGATTGAATCAAACTATAACGGTCATACATTATGCTAGAGAAGCATCAAAGGAGAGATGACATATCAACAATAGACAAACTGTGATCTGGATTATGATAGTAGGGTGGCGAGGGCAAAGAACACTCGCTTTAGCTATCATGGGATTTAATGAGACACTGCAAGTGACACCTCCAGCACAATAGGCTAAACTTAACTTCTCACTAAACTCTGCCAATCAGATACAAAGTTGTATCTTTCAAGAGAACAACTTAACACTATTGGAAAGACATAGTGCCATCTACTGGTGCAGATGCTATCTATGCTGATCATTGCAACGGTGTTCTATATTCTACAGTATATTTTTCATAAACTATAGTCCAACACAATTAAACAATACAGTCACCATGTTAAATAATAAATGGAAAACCAAAAGAAAAATTAAAGAGCAGTAAGGCAGAGGAGAAAAAAATTCCAGCTGACATTTGAAATGGGATAGTGCCTGTGAGAGCTTGAGGGCGGCTGTTTCAGATGGCAGAAAATACAGAAGCAAAAGGTCTAGCACTAAATGTGGCCAAAAAGAAATGGCGTGAGCAGATGGAGAGGCAAGCCCAGTGTATTAAACCATACTGTTAAGGATGTGTGTGTTAAGGCTAGTACTAGTCCTTGGGATGCTTTGAAAAACAACTGCAGTTATAAATGGGATCCTGAAATGAACGGGGGGGAAAACATGGAGCTGAGAATGTTTTTTTTTTTACCCTGTACTCCTTATAATCTAGAACCTTATAGCTCAAAAGAAGTTACAAAATAAGAAAGTCATTCACAATGGTTTAAGGAAAAGCAAACTAATTACTGCTGAAGGTTATGGATACAGAGATTACTTTGGGCCAGCCTATGGACTAATTCTCATGCCTGGCTCTCCCTAACATAATTAGATGGAGTATTTTTATGAGTAAAGCTTATGATTGCTTTAGGCAACGTAATGCATCTTGTCAACAAACAGAATTCTCCATCAGTACTTTGTCTTATTAACATCCAAGCATTATTTGGGGGGAAAGAAAAAGCCTTAATACATTTTCTCCCTTGACAGTCAACGCATATTCCAATTGTTGGATTTCTCAGCTCAATAAGAAAAGTGTCACTGGTGTTTTTTGTTATTAGCTACTACTATTATACAGTGATAGATAACACAAGTCTAGGCTGATAAGAGTGCATCAGTTTTATCTGTATATAGGAAACCATGTTTTACTAACTATATATTTTATATAAATGTAATAAAGTGTGGAGTAGTTTAAACTTCATTTTGGCATTAGCTTGAAACTACAGTGGCTCATGGGTGATGAAGCTACAAGTGATTATGAAAATCACAACAAATATGTGGCAGTAAGAACCCACACCTAACCCCAGCATGTATTCTGTACATGCTACCTTTTAGAGATAACAATATTTTAGCAAATGTTTCAAGGTGTTATTTGGGGATTTTTAATGAGACTATTTCTTGTATCCTGCTACAAGATGCCTTGGTTATCATGATCCTACAGTAGGACTCGAGAGTGAGAAATCAAATGAAAAGTAGAAAACATAAAACACCTCCAAAACTGTCCTAAAATAGCTTTTCAATGTCTAATCATTATTCTTTATTATTTAAGGTAGTGTTTAAAGGCCCACAAATGAGCACAGAACCTCATTTTGCCTGGTCTCCAATGTAAGGAGCACTTCTCCAACCTTTGACATCTGTAGTATGTAAGGTCTTGGAAAAAATTTTGAAGGAGAAAGTAGTTAAGGACATTGAGGTCAATGGTAATTGGGACAAATTACAACATGGTTTTACAAAAGGTAGATCATGCCAAACCAACCTGATCTCCTTCTTTGAGAAGGTAACAGATTATTTAGATAAAGGAAATGCAGTAGATCTAATTTACCTCGATTTCAGTAAGGCATTTGACACGGTTCCACATGGGGAATTATTAGTTAAATTGGAAAAGATGGGGATCAATATGAAAATTGAAAGGTCGATAAGGAACTGGTTAAAGGGGAGACTACAACGGGTCGTACTGAAGGGTGAACTGTCAGGCTGGAAGGAGGTTACTAGTGGAGTTCCTCAGGGATCAGTTTTGGGACCAATCTTATTTAACCTTTTTATTACTGACCTTGGCACAAAAAGCGGGAATGTGCTAATAAAGTTTGCAGATGACACAAAGCTGGGAGGTATTGCTAACACAGAGAAGGACCGGGATATCATACAGGAAGATCTGGATGACCTTGTAAACTGGAGTAATAATAATAGGATGAAATTCAATAGTGAAAAGTGCAAGGTCATGCATTTAGGGATTAATAATAAGAATTTTAGTTATAAATTGGGAACACATCAGTTGGAAGTAACAGAGGAGGAGAAGGACCTCGGAGTATTGGTTGATCACAGGATGGCTATGAGCCGGTGTGATATGGCCATTAAAAAAGCTAATGCAGTTTTAGGATGCATCAGGCGAGGTATTTCCAGCAAAGATAAGGAGGTGTTAGTACCGTTATATAAGGCACTGGTGAGACCTCATCTGGAATACTGTGTGCAGTTCTGGTCTCCCATGTTTAAGAAGGATGAATTCAAACTGGTACAGGTTCAGAGACGGGCTACTAGGATGATCCGAGGAATGGAAAACCTGTCTTATGAAAGGAGACTCAAAGAGCTTGGCCTGTTTAGCCTAACCAAAAGAAGGTTGAGGGGGGATATGCTTGCTCTTTATAAATATATCAGAGGGATTAATATTAGGGAGGGAGAGGAATTATTTAAGCTTAGTACCAATGTGGACACAAGAACAAATGGGTATAAACGGGACACTAGGAAGTTTAGACTTGAAATTAGACGAAGGTTTCTAACCATTAGAGGAGTGAAGTTCTGGAACAGCCTTCCAAGGGGAGTAGTGGGGGCAAAAGACATATCTGTCTTTAAGACTAAGCTTGATAAGTTTATGGAAGGGATGGTTTGATGGGATAGCCTAATTTTGGCAATTAATTTTGGTCTGTGATGGGATGGGATCTGAGTTACTGCAGAGAATTCTTTCCTGGGTGCTGGCGGGTGAGTTTTGCCCACATGCTCAGAGTTTAACTGATCGCCATATTTGGGGTTGGGAAGGAATTTTCCTCCGGGGCAGATTGGCAGGGGCCCTGGAGGTTTTTCGCCTTCCTCTGCAGCATGGGGCATGGGTCGCTTGCTGGAGGATTCTCTGCAGCTTGAGGTCTTCAAACCACAATTTGAAGACTTCTGTAACAAACCCCTAACCTATGTCTGAGTTATTGAAGTGGATGGGTAAAATTCTGTGGCCTGCTTTGTGCAGGAGGTCAGACTAGATGATCATAATGGTCCCTTCTGACCTTAAAGTCTATGAGTCTTACACAGCAGTGTCTACTTATTTTATTTTAAATAAAACTCCAAAACCACCAAAACAAAATACTCCCCTGTACACACAATTCTCCCCCTCAGTACAGATTATGCACAAAATTTTCAAAATCAGCTAAGTGGTTTAGGATACTAAATCCCATTTTCAAAACTGACTTAGGAGTCTATGCTCCACTGGCTTTCAATAGGACTTAGGTTTTCAAAGGCCAGATTTTTAAAGGTATTGGGCCTGCCTAAAGATGCAGATAGGTGCCTAGTGGGATTTTCAAAAAAGTGTTTTCTTGCCTAACTCCCATGAAATCAACCCTTCCACAACAAGAAGCAAGAAGTGTCCTGTGGATTTTCATGAAACCCCTTTGAAAGAAGTTTCAGAAACCCAGTACCCACTTCAGATTAGAATTTTGTATTTCACCTTTCATACTCAGGTTGCCCTAAATAATTTACAAGGCAATTCATTAGGTACTGACTACATACACAAAATGGGCAGTCATCATGCACTCAACAATAGCTCTCTCACTCTTTTGGATAGCAGAATCTATTTTATTTATGGGGGCACAGGAATATTGACCAGGACATTGCGGTTACCACTCTACTCCCCTTCCCGGCCCCCTTTTTTCAAGATCCCTAGGATCTTTAATTTCAGCCACCACAAATGAGCAAAAGGGACCTCAGTTTAACATTTCAAGTACAGCACTCTGCATGTTATATTGCAGTGTCAGTGTATAAGCTAAAGTCCTGGTGTATTTTGCAAGTTGTAAGTTCAGTACAATGTATGCAGGCTACTGAAAAAAAAAAGGTATTTATGAAATGACCAAGGATTCCTTGAGATTACTGTTATATTTTATCATTGCTTAAAGGTGAACTGCTACATAGAATGAAAGTTGAGTTAATTACAGTTGACTCTCCCCACTAACTAGGCTGAGGGGCATTAAGCACAGAAATCAGCTTTAAGTAAACTTCCATATTCATTAACTATCCTTTAAAAAAAAAAAAAAAAGGACAATGAGGAAGTTTGGAAGTTCATGTAAAACTGCTGACCTGAAGAAGAGCTCTGTGTAAAATGGAACCTTTTCCCTCTCACCAACAGAAGTTGGTCCAATAAAAGATATTACCTCACCCACCTGGTCTTTCAATTTAAGAAGGCAGACAGCTGAGGTCTTATACATTCTAAAGAATAGCTAATAAACAAGATATTATTACAAGTAATTTCACAAATCTATGGAGAAATGAGAACCTAAATACTGGATCCATCAAAAAAGTAGAATTGACTTTCAAAAATGCAAAGAAAAGGGACGCAGGCATTTTCCATGCAGTCCCTACTAAAACAATAGAACAAATACAGAGAAGGAAATACACATTAAACTTCTAAAAAGACAATTGAATCATGTGTGGCATTCAGGGATTATAAAGAATATGCCTGGCAAGACATACTTATTTGCTTTAAGTAAAATTACAAAATTAACAGGTAAAATAATATTTGGATTTAATAAAGCAATTTAATGGGGTCATGGAATCAAATTGAAAATTAATTTAAATTAGATTTGTTACAAGCATTAATGGGCTAAAAAATGACTCAAGATCTGTAATCAAAGAGTAATGGGAAATAAGAGTCCACATTTTTATACCAGGGTGTCTACTGGCTTGTTACAAAGATCTGTTGCATTAACTCATTAATCTATAAGAGTAGAGAGCATAATGAAATGAGTAGATACTACTTAATTGGGAAGTGTTGCCAGTTACAGAGAGGACAGAAATAAAAAAGGGAACTAGGGAGAACAGAAACATGGACACAAATTAAAATTCAACTTTGATAATGCAAACTACTATAATATCGGAAGAAAATATTCAAGAGGATAAAGAAAATTGGATAGCAGCAATGGTGAAAGAAAGTTAGGAGTGACTGACCAAATGTCATCTAGGTTTTCAACAGAACAGAAAGAGGTCAGTGCATTTTGGGGCTACATACCAGTACAGAAGTATCATGTTTTAGGAGAGAGGTAATAGTCCTTGTGTATGGTCCTGGTGCTACAGGACCTAGAATACTGTATTCTTTTTCTGAGCAGTACCTCACTGAAAAGACATTGACAAGTTAAAGGTTGTCCAGAGACGAGCAACAAATTGTTGAGGAAGCTGGAGGGACTGATTCTTGAGGAAAAATTGGAATAGTTAAATATGGATATACGTCAACCATGCCACAAAGCATATGTTTACACTGCAGTTTGAGGTGTGATTGTACATACATAGACTTACCTGTGCTAGCTTTGATTAGCTAGCATAGGTATCTATAGCAGCTTCAACACAGACAGCACATGCTCACCTAGGATCCTGGGTACTTACTCAAGCAGAAAGCCTGAGCTGAAGCCTGTGCTGCCACAGCTTCACTGCTATTGGATCAGATATGTCTACTCCTGCTGCAATCACACCTCCAATTGCAGTGTAGACATACCCTTACAGTGGGTGAAACGTACAAATAATTAGAAGGTTACTGTCACTGACATCATCACCAACTCTCACATTCTTCTTAGTCTCATCTTTTCCCCTTGTGTTCTTCCTCCTATAGCCAGATAGCATCACAACTCACTGGGAGCAGGCATCTCTGTTCATGCCCCTTGACAAAGACTGAGTGTATTTCAGGTTTCTAGGCTCCAGAAACTAATTACCCTTCACAGCACCTCTCCTCAGAGACTGCAACGTGCTCTTTCTTTGGGGGACATTAAATTACCCATACACAACAGTCATCCTAAACTAGATTTATTAAAAACAGAGAAAATTGAATTACAAGAATAGAACTGGTTTCCTTAACCTATCTATACTCTTTCCATAAGCTAAACAAAAGACGATATGGGGGTTGGGGAGAAGCAGAAGGGGAAGAGAGGTGAAAGAAGGGCTGGCATACGCTGGAGGAGAGCATATGAGTGGCTAATAGACTGGTGGTATTAAAAAGTTAACACCCAGCCACCATGGGCAAGGGGACTCATGGTCCTGGGTACCCCAAGAACTGGCACACCCTTATCAAGGCCCCACCCTATCTCAGACCCATGGTGGTTACTCCTGATTTCCAAACCATTTGTCTTCAGTTACTTAAAACATGCAATGAAGTTTTGAGGACTTCCTAATAGATGGGCCACTGAAGATACAAAGACAGATAATTTAAGCAGAGTATCAAGAAAAAAAAAATATCACTGAAATTTCTATGACCATAGAAAAGTGTCCCAAGAAAAAATAGTGAATGGTCCATTCTTTGGGAAATTTGAAAATACATTAGAAAAAACTATATATACACTCAAGAACATTCTTCATTGGGCAGATTTATGGACTTGAACGATCTTTTCCCATTGATAATTTCTATTATTCTAACTGGCACAGCTCCTCATGCATTCTCTTCCTGCTAGATATAGGGAAAACTTCCACAGGTGCTATGTAAAGATCTTGTACTGTACCTATAGTCAGCTTGATTCAGCCAAGCCACATCCGTTACCATCCTCAGTGATATCAGTTACTGAAGATATCTTAAGTGCTGCTAGACTAAAAACCATCACTAACTCATTTCCTGCTTGCTCCTTCAGTCTCTCCCCTAGTGTTCACTGACCACAGCCTAATGGCAACACAATTTACCAGAATATGATACCACTATTATGCCTTGACAGAGATCAAAAGTGGAGCGTAGGTTCCAAAAACTCTTTGACATTTTGAACCTTTCTTTCAAGATTGTACAGTGCTTTTCTCTGCTGAGATGGACGGATTAAAATCCCACTAGCAACAACAGAGCTCCTTAAAGACATCTGTATGATAGGGGTTTTGGAGATAACTGAGGGTATGCTTCCCAGAACAATAAAGGGGTGGAAAAAAGGTGGTGGAGGTGGTTGTAGGTGGCTGACTTGATAGTCCCTGTCTGAATGATCATTTTAATGCTGGCGGAACATTTGTTGAATTACTAATTATGTGTTAGTACCCCTGGAATCTATTTAGAGTCTCTGCTTCCTCTATAAGATGGACAATTGTGGAAATAACATTCTAAATTTGTTTTTCAAAGGCTCATCTTAGATACCGCACTTCATAAACTAGTCAGACCATCAAGTAGAGTGGTGTCTGATGGGTCATACTCATTGTCCATTGAAGAAAGTAGCTTCATCTGGCTGGGTGAATTTTTTTCCCTAAAGCTGAGGGGGAAAAAAACTCATTTATCTCATCTTCCTTGGCTATTAAACACATATTGTGAATTAGGGTCAGAGGTTCATCTCCTCTGTGTACCATGATGTGTCTGTTACTTTCCCAATGAGATAGAATCATTGGGTGGACAGCTTCTCTCACCATCTCCCGATTGCTACTGCCAGGTAATTTGGCATGCTCAGACAATACACAGCCAGAATCAGTCCCAGACTATTTGCTGTACTTGCTCCCTCCTAGTGATTTACCCCACTGTCTGCCAATCCTAGAGCTAACATCAACAATGAGAGTAATAAAGCAGAGAGAGTGTTCAGTTAAAAACAGGTGGCTCATGTTCCTTTAAGTTAAGAAATGCGTGTGTGTCTTAGAACAAAAAAGATTTAGATTTATCCTTAAGCCTGAATTCCTATATGGATTAGTTTCTTCTCATGGTGATCAGGATTTTGCTAGCTCAGAGCTACTTCAATGGCAAAATTGTATATGATTATGCAGCAGCAAGTTTGGCACTGTGATGCACACTAAATAGGGCTGAAACCTGTAGTATACTGTAGCTTAAATTTTGAGAATAAGTTTAAATATACATAAATATACAATGTAATTAAACCCAAAAGTGTTCAGAAAACTATTGCAGTAAAAATGCTGAGAACATTAATGCAGTCACATCTGTATCCACTTGGATTTCAGTATAAAGTTGGTAACTGTGATCCTAAAATGACCCGAGTGCCAGATACCAAGGGGCTCCCTGGTACGGAACAGGGAAACTTAGCAGGCCTGACCAGCTCAAAATACCTCACACACTGCCGTCATATTTAATTAAAACGTGTCTTGTAATGTATCATTAGAAAACGAACACCACGTTGGTCATTAACGTCACTGTGAAATGTATGCAGTGATGCTGTATGTGGAATTATGGATACGCTCTGATATTATGTTTTGGAGTCCAAGCAGACCAAGGATGAAAAACAGGGTGTGTTTTTTTCCCCCAGACAAAAGAGACTGGCCAACACTTCGTGGGCTCAATTGAAAATCAAGCTAGCTGTGGCCAAGAACAATGGGCTATTCATTTGCATTGTGGATTCCAGGAAGATCATTTGCTTTGTAAAAATCACAGGGGACTGCAAAAATTAGCATAATGTCAGTTCCCATGTAGACACAAAGATGAGCCCCAAGGGGGGCTTCCTGACATTGTTTTCAAAGACAAATTTTGAGGATACAAGAAACTGCTGAAAGACTCTGGGGTAGCCATGATCTAGAAGACAAATGGGGCAACACCCTTTGACTTCATGAAAAGTAGATCCTTTTAACCCAGGAGGCAAAAGTAGCTGGAATCTGACTATAGGAGAGAAAACTGCTTCGACAAAAATTGTAACTTACTGAAATTGATTTCTAGTGACTAACAATGATGTTTTGTTTTATTTGTACCCATACCTGTGTCTTCTATTCTTATTATCTCTTCAATCTATTCTTTGTTAATAAAAACTTACTGGTTTTATTACAAATCTATCTCAGCACTGTGTATCAAACTGACGGGTAAAATCCTCAGCCAAAATAACAGGCTGGTACGTGCTCTGCCTCTTTGGAGGCAGCAAACTTGATAACTTCTGTGAGGGTCCAGCAAGAGGGACCAGACAGTGAAGGGGAGACTTGGAACTGAAATGCTCTTGGTGTTACCCTGCAAGGAATAATCTGGCTGGTGGAAGTCAGGGTGAGACCACTTTACTGTGAACGGGCTGCTAGTGTCAGGAGTCTAAGCAAAAGCTGCACAGCACCGAAGCACCCAAGGTTACAGGGCAAGCAGTGACACAATCCCTTACTGGTCTGAGTACACAGGCATCAGCTTCCTCCAGGCCCCGGGGGTGCACAACCCCCTGCTCCACCCCAGCCCCCCTTCCCATCCACTTCCACCCCCTCTTCTGAGCAAGCCTTGTCCCCACTCCTCCCCACCGGCACCTCCTGCACACTGTGAAACAGCTGATCGTGGCATGCATGAGGTGCTGGGAGGGAGGGGAAGGAGTTGATCAGCAGAGCCGCCAGCAGATGGGAGGTGCCGGCTGCCAGTGGGTGCTAAGCACCCTGTGACAGGTTGGGTCACAGAGACCCCTTTGGGACTGCCACCTGATGTGCTGGGACTACCTCTGAGTTCATTTTCCCTGGCAGCTTGGGACTTCAGTACCCTGCCTGCTTGAGCCAGATATGCTTGCCTGCTGCAAACACAGATCCAAGTCTGAACCATGTCCCCTACAAGCTGCAGGCGTAACACTCAGATACTCAGCTCCCAATGGGGTCTAAACTCCAAATAAATCTGTTTTACCCTGTATAAAGCTTATACAGGGTAAACTCAAATTGTTCACCATCTATAACACTGATATAGAGATATGCACATCTGTTTGCTCCCCCAGGAATTAATTACTTGCTCTGGGTTAATTAATAAGCAAAATATGATTTTATTAACTATAAGTGGTTCCAAGCAATAACAGACAGAACAAAGTAAATACAATAAAAATATGCAAGTCTAAGCCTAATACACTAGGAAACTAAATGCAGGTAAATCTCACCCTCAGAAATGTTCCAATGAGCTTCTTTCACAGACTAACTCCTTCCCAGTCTGGGTCCAGCAATCATTCACACCCCTGTAGTTACTGTCCTTTGTTCCAGTTTCTTTCAGGCAGTTCTTTTGGGGTGGAGAGGCTATCTTCTGAGCCAGCTGAAGACACAATGGAGGGATTTCCAGGGGCTTATATAGTCACTCATGTGGGTGGAAACCCCTCTCTTCTCCTGTGTAAAATCCCCTCAACAAGATGGAGTTTTGCAGTCACCTGGGCAAGTCACATGTCCATGAATGATTCAGCTTTTTGCAGGCTGATGTCATTGTTTACATGTTACAAGTTCCCAGGAAAGCTTAGATGTGGACTGGCATCTCCCAAAGTCCATTGTTAGTTAAGTACTCTCAATTACTTGAATAACCCCTTCACACTACGTTGACCAAATCTGCCTTATGTGCTTCCTACAGCAAACACTTTAAATACAAGCAAAGAGCCAACGCTCATAACTTCAGATATAAAAACAATACATGCATACAAATAGGATGAATATATTCAGTACACCATAACCTTTTCAGAAATGTGTTACATGGCATATCTATCATAAAACATATTCCAGTTAGGTCATATTTACACTCATAAGCATATTTCTATAAAGTTTTATGGGGTGCAATGTCACATACCCACTATTTTTTCCCATGGGTGCTCCAGCCCTGGGGCACCTACGGAGTCAGCACATATGTCTGAGTGAACCCCAAAAGTATCACAGTAACAAGGAAACTTTAGGTAAGCTGCCAAACTTGTGAATTATTCATAGCACCCAAAAGTGTGCTAGCCACTTTACAAGACATAACACAAGGTCCCTGCCCACTGACTACAATATAAATTTAAACATGACATAAGAAGAAAAACTATGAGTGGGAGGCAAGCCTTATACACATAGCAAAGGCTAATAACCATATAGACATGTGCCAGGTTCCCATCTTCTGCTGAGATTAAATGCATTCAGTTCTTCCATTGAGTTCTTCTTCCAGCACCTCCGTGGTGCTGCCTAATCCTGTTATCATCAGATACAATAGGATTATTACAGAGGTGTTCTAAAGAGCATGTGCCATCATTCCTCTAAAGTCTTCTCAAACTAATTTGTGAGAACCCGTACATTATCAGCCTTACCAGACAAACAGGATTACAAGTGTAAAATAAGAGGTAATGGCCAGATCTTGCCTCTTTAATTGGGGGGGGGAGTGTTCATAAACAGGAGCTGTCATTTACAAGAAGAGGCGCTAACCACCATATGTATGGCTAACATTTTTGGTATTCCAGAAAGATGGAAGAGTATTTCATAGTTCACCCACTGGCAATAATTTAGAACACTGGTTCTGTGGCTGACATTTGGGGCCCAGTACCAGTAGAGGAAACAAACGGATGTCCATACAACTATCAACGTCCAAAGATGCAAGCCTGGATTTTCTTGTTGCTCCATGATATGAACAGGTCCACACATGTAAGAAACAGCACTGCTGCTAGATAAATCTTGTCTGATGGGTGTTACCAACACCGAGGTCTTTGAGCTACTGATTTTAAGTGTGCAACAAAGCAGTAATCTCAGAGAAAATTAAGAAGTTTCATAGGCCTCCTACATAAACAGAGGAAACTCAAGTAGGAGTAGGGAGGTTATATTGCCTCTTTCTTTGGCACTGGTGCAACCACTATTAGAATACTCTAGTTCTTGTGTCCACAATTCAAGAAAGATGTTGATAAATTGCAGAGGGTTCAGAGGAAAGCCAGGAGAAAGATGGAAGGACTAAAAAACCTGTTTTATAGTGACTGACTCAAGACACTCAACCTCTTTAACCTTACAAAAAAGATAAAGGGGTGATTTGATCCAGTCTATCAGTTTCTAGTTTTATAATCTAGCAGACAAAGGTATAACACGCTCCAATGGTTGGAAGTTTGAACCAGAGAAATTCAGACTGGATATATAATGTACGTTTTTAACAGTGAGGGTAGTTAATCATTGGAACAATTTGCCAAGGATTGTGGTAAATCACCACCACTGGCATTTTTTTAAAATCAAGATTGCAGGTTTCTTTAAAAGATATGCTCTAATTGTACTAGAAATTATACTGAGCCAGTTCTATGGTTTATGTTATAGAGGTCAGACTTGATCACAATGGTCCCAACCAGGCTTAGAATCTATCAATCACTGATTAAGGATGGGGACCTTTGGATAAACTTTGCAGATTGGAATCTAGAATTGGATTTTTTTTCTCTTGGAGTGAACCACTGAGTATGGCAAAGAAAGGGCACATTATGTTATTATAGCACATCATGGTGGCTACAATAATTGCAGATACAAAACCATGTCTTAGTGAGTAAGGAGTGGTCTACACACCATTATTGTGCTGTTTTGATTAGGGGTGTACTTTTTTTTTTTAACCAAAATAGTTAAATCGGTACTAATCTATTTTAGCACCTAAAAAGAATTTCCAAGATTGACCTCCCTGAATCTGAGACAATTTAAGAGCACGTTTTGTATCAGAAAAGCCACTCTCTCAGACACAGAGCATTCAGAATCCACTCCGTGAAGCAGACTTTGGGTAAGAGGGTGCTGGGAGGAATTCAGGCAGTCACAGCAAGGTCCCCAGGCTGCCCCTAAGCAGACAGATGCAAAGTGATACTTACAGTATAAGCACTTCAAGGCAGAGACTCTTTCTTTGTTATGTTTGTACAATGCCTAGCTCAAGAGGGCCTGGCACCTAGGGACATATGCAATGCAAATTATATCATAATTTAAGAACAGGGGCAGCTCTAGGCACCAGCACAGCAAGCGTGTGCCTGGGGGGGGTAAGCCGCTGGGGGCGGCGTGCCGGTTGCTGTGAGGGCGGCTGTCAGGCTGCCTTCAGCAGCATGCCTGCAGGAGGTCCACTGGTCCTGCAGTTTCGGTGGTAATTTGGCAAGCGGTGTGGGACTGGCGGACCTCCCGCAGGCATGCTGCTGAATCCGCGTTACTAGCGGACCACCTGCAGGTGTGCCACCGAAAGCCGCCTGAGTGCTGTGCTTGAGGGGCAAAATACATACAGCCGCCCCTGTTTAAGAAACAAATTTTGCTAATACTAGAAATTTTCCTAGCACTGGCAAGATTAAAATCTTATACCCATCCAGGTTCCCCTACCAGAAAAGTGCCGCTGCCGGCTGCCGCTGTACATGAAGGAGATTGGGAATCTGCATGTAGCTAAAACACAGGAAGTGACCGATGCAAATGAAAAGCTTCTTCAGCCCATGTGCCCCTTTCTCTTATGAGACCTGGTCCAGATCGACGCATGTTAGTGTAGATTACATACATAATCTCTATACATAAAGTCAGAATTGAAGGACAAACAGCTTACAGTAGAAACTGAAGTGTCTCCTTTTTATTTCATGGGAATACTGCAAAAAACAAAAACACATTAACCTGCGGTCAGCAATTAAAACTTTTGGAGAAGTTATATTCAGAATCAATGGACTAAGTAGATATAGATTTTCAATCTTCTGAAATACGTTAATTTCATACTAACACTGAGCTACTTAGAATGCAGAACTGACACCTTCAACTGATCAAATTTCCAGCCACGGTCTGATAGTAAGAGTTACATCAATATTTAATATTTAGAAATGAAAAAGCCTGAAGTATTTTTACTTGATCCAAACAAAGGGTGTGTGATATGAGATCATGCTTCTCTTGTGATTGAATGAAAATGGAATGTCAAACAAATCAAGGTAGGGAACAGATGGTGAAACTAACTTAAATTATCAGCATGCTATACCCCAATGATATGAAGACTTCATATCAAACTTAAGTGAATTTTATCCAAAAACATAGAACAAAAAATTACTAAATTAGACTGCCATCCCTGATACTACAGTGCTCTTTTAAAACCCTAACAATATACATATAATTTAACTGAGTACTAAATTGCAGTAAATAAACCCTCTGACATTCTGATTTGCATAGCTGGTTAGCCATCCTTTTCTTAACTGAAAAACCTCATACTATACAAATGAATACAGAAAGTCTCATTATCCATAAGTTATATGAACCAAATGCAATGGAAAGTGTGGGTACATGTAACATACATCTCTCTGACTGTTCATTTTCACTTGGACGTTTCATACACAATATGGATTTAATTTGCAAAATGGAAGGGGCAGAGTATAAATACAATAATAAATATAATTATCAGTTTTCAAATTTTGTCTTTTGGCTGTAACCCTTAAAGGTGTAAAACGGAAAGTCTACGTCTCCCCTAGAAATGTTCAATTTCTATTTTAAAAAATAATCTGTGGTGCAAAAAATTAGAGAGCAGATGCCATGCAATACATTTTTCTGCTAATATTGAGTGAGTCAGACATGTCAGTAACACTTAATATTAAGTAACCCTGCTGCCTTGGCCTACCCCTGAGCTGCTCTCTGCAACCCCCAGTACCTGTTAGCCCAATGCTAGGCTGCAGCCTGACGCTTTCCAGGCTGGAGCTCCCCAGCTCCTCAGCCTGTCCCCAGCCCTGCTCCCCTCAGGTACTTTGTCTGTAGCTCCCTGCAGCCAGGCCCTTCTCCCTCTTCAGGCAGAGGAAGACTGTTTGGGCTTCTGGCTCACAGCCTCTTATAGGGGCCAGCTGGGCCTGATTGGAGCATGGCCACAGCTGAGCCTACTTTCCCCTAATCAGCCCAGGCTTCTTGCCCCAGCCTAAAGGCTGCTTTCTCCAGCCACAGCCCCTTCCCAGGGCTGTTTTTAACCCCTTCAGGGCAGGAGCAGAGGTCCACCCTGCTACACCTCCACAAGTCAGTCCAGGAGTAGATGTTAGTAAAGATGAACCATCACCTAAAACCTCTCTTTTTAAAAGTAAGTTTACATTATCAATCACACCTTGTAACAATGAGTGTTTTTGTGTGTTTGAACCTCTGTGTCCAGGCTCATGGGCCATAGTACTAAATATACAACTACACATCTAGTTGAGCAAGTTACACTTTACTTCTGGTTTCAGAGTAGTATACTATACTACTCTGTTACACTATACTTCTGATTGTGTGACAGAAAATGACAAACTTATTCCATTTGTGTCCCCTTGATAGCTGCTTTATGCTGACAGGAGACAGTTCAATGTCGGCATAATTAAACCACCACCAACGAGCGACAGTAGCTGTGTCGGCAGCAGAGCGATATAGCGCTATCCACACCAACACATCTGTCAGTGTAATTTACATCAGTCAGGGGTGTTTTTTCACATCCTTTTCTGACCGACAAGCATGCTAGCGTAGACATAGCCTTAAAGTAATAAGTACACTGTTCACTGCATTTCAAAAAAAAAAAAAAGTTGTCATATCATGAATATTATAGCTCCATTTGGCATCTGTGACAAAGTTCCTCCTCTACCATGGTGGGTCCTGCACTTATTTGGCAGATTTGCTCACCTCAGTGATCTTCCCCACAGTCTGGATCAACTTCTCCTGTGTCTAATCAGGAGTTGGGAGGTTTAGGGGGAACCCGGGCCCGCCCTCTACTCCGGGTTCCAGCCCAGGGCCCTGTGGATTGCAGCTGTCTATAGTGCCTCCTGTAACAGCTACAACTCCCTGGGCTACTTCCCCATGGCCTCCTCCAAACACCTTCTTTATCCTCACCACAGGACCTTCCTCCTGGTGTCTGATAACGCCTGTACTCCTTAGTCCTCCAGCAGCACACCCTCTCAGCTCCTTGTGCCTCTTGCTCCCAGCTCCTCACATGCACTTCCTCTCCTCTGGCTCCCCCCTCCCTGACTGGAGTGAGCTCCTTTTTAAACCCAGGTGCCCTGATTAGCCTGCCTTGATTGGCTGCAGGTGTTCTAATCAGCCTGGCTGCCTTAATTGGTTCTAGCAGGTTCCTGATTACTCTAGTGCAGCCCCTGCTCTGGTCACTCAGGGAACAGAAAACTACTCATCCAGTGACCAGTATATTTGCCCTCTACCAGACTCCTGTACCCCACTGCCCTGGATCTGTCACACATCCTAACGAGCAAACAAATGTAACTGGTCATCCTGTTTCACTTCTAAAAGAAAATAAGAGAAAAAAAACTTTTTCTCCCTATATTTCCAACAAAAACTTACTAACAACAGGATCCATTAAAGGAAAACCTGTTCTTAACTATGACTGTTTCATCCAGAACAATTCCGCCCATTCTAAGTTATGTACCTATTGCAGCATACTATAAAAAAGACTTTATAAAATGTTGTATAAAAACTTCCAAAACAGCGGCAACTCCTGACACTTTAATAGAAACCTAGCTTCATAATGTAGATTGTACCATCTCAAAATGACATACCTGGCTTTTACTTATTTAAATTAGAAACTTCAAAGAATCTTTACTGCAGTGGATATGTTTATCCAATGATATAATAAACATAACAGTAGCTAATTTCATTTCATCTTTTCAGCTAGTAAATATAATCTTTTATTTATGGTTGGCTGGTGATTATATCAGAATATAGCAGCAGCTCTCTCAGTTCAGA
The DNA here is from genome assembly GCF_020497125.1 of Mauremys mutica. Lineage (NCBI taxonomy): Eukaryota > Metazoa > Chordata > Testudines > Geoemydidae > Mauremys > Mauremys mutica. The sequence goes on from NC_059078.1 coordinate 41,602,292, forward strand.
ATTCCTCTCTATCTGCCACAGTATGTAAAAAGACACAATAACTTCCAGCCCCTGGAGACAGTCTGCCTAAAAAAAGCAATAATTTGTGTAAAACTGCTAGCAGATTTTCATATTGAATTAGACTATAATGTGCTTACACTGAATATTTAACATGCCACAGTAAAAACAAAATGAAACAGTATTCACTATGGTCTAAAAAATAGCCAGTTATATATTATATCACACTACAGTGTGTTAACATTCACATAAGAAATATAAGTCCTTATAGCTGGTATTACTGTGTGATATAAAGTAATAAGTCAAAATAAAAATTCCAAGCTGTCATCCCTCTCATCAGGACTATATTAACAGCAGTTAGTCCAGGTTTTTTGTTTTTTTTTGATAGTGCACAGGGACAAAACATAAAAGTTCATCAGCACCTTTTGTTGGTATGAGCTCACTTGAGACTTGGTATCAGCTGGAGAAGTATTGACAGGCAAGGAAAGATGTATGTAGAGCACCATTTACCTATTTTATTTAAGAACTCTGTATGCAAGTCTTCATGCACTGAAGACTAAATTGCAGAAGATGTTATGTACCCAACTATATGCGAGTTACTTTCAGCATATGGAGTCTTATGGCCTCAGTTCAGGAAAGCAGTTAAGCATATGCTTAAAATACTATATAAATGCTTTCTTGAGTCAGAGTCTAGGTGCATTTCATAGCTGAATTGGGTCTGCATCTCCCTTCCAGGCACAAGTCTTCCTATCTGAAAATTGAGGTCAGTCCACACTCTCTCAAAGATGTTGTAATCCAATGGTTTTTGAAAGTTCAGCATATACTGACACTAAGTTTAGATGTACTGCATGAACTAGGTCCAATGAGTGAAGTATCAAACTGCTTTTAAGAATGCAGAGTTGTTGACTCATGATTTTATTGAGTCAAGATTTTGGGTGGGGGAGGGGGCGTTTTTTGTTTTTTAAGCTTTATCTACTGGAATCAGGTGATCATATGAAAAGTCTCAACTTTCAACTAATAAAAAAACCCCTAAGCTTCTAGGCCTCATGGCTGCAGAGCCAGTTCAAAATGTGAATACTTAAGGACTCAAATAACAAAAGGCAACTAAAAAAGAACCCAAAATGTATTTTAAAAATCTAATGATTTTAAATCTAGAGACCATACACTTGATTTTGCCTAGGGAAAGGAGTGACAGTGTAAAAAGAGGGGAGGATGGTGACAATTCACTGCAAATATTCTTTGTGCTGAAATCCATTCTTTGTTTCTATCAATTCTGATAATATTTTTCCAGCTCCCACAACTGCCCTGAAAAAGGATACAGAAGTAAAACTCTCCTCAGACAGAGATTTCACAGATGGGCTGTCAGTGAATACCTGTCGGGATGCTTTCTCTCTCTTTGTTTTAAGGATAGGAATTGTATCGTTATGGAATAATAGTAAAATATTTATGTTGTTTTCAAGGGCAGGAATGACTTATTGTACAAATCAATATTATTCTATGTATATTACAAGTTTTGTGTTGTAATGTGATTTCAATGTTTATAAGGACACAAAACTTTAGAAATTTAACCATTTTTACAAGGATCCCACATCCAAAACTCTTTAAAGACTTTAATTTATTTAGCATGAGAATTTCTTGAGTTACAAACGGGATCAAAATGCAACCTGAACTATAGAGCGACTACTGAGTGACTGTCCATAATAAAACTGATAAAAATTAGAGACTTAAAAGGCCTTTTGATACAGTGTGGTGTTCCAATCCCAAGTGGGGGTTCGGGGAGCCATTATAACAGAAATAAGTATATATATAATCATTTGTTCAGTGTTGATATAAACAGCTGGAGTGGGCTTCTGATGAAGAAGGAAGCCTGAAATTTGGGGTTAATACGTTTAGGATGAATGGATTGGGAAAACGGTAAATGGGATGACCTGGGTAATTATCAGCCTGTCAGCCTGACATCAATCCTGGCCAAGATAATGGAGCAGCTAATACAGGACTCGAAGAATTAAAGGAGGGTGATGTAATTAATGCCAATCAACATGGGTTTATGGAAAATAGATCTCGTCTAACTTGATTTGTTTTTATATTATATGTTTGCTAGATAAATTTAGTATTGCTGATGTAATATATTTTGACGTGGCATATTTTGATGAAAAATTAGAATACAAAATTAGCACGGTACAAAATAGATAGATTAAAAACTGGCTAACTGATAGGTCTCCAAGTGTAATTGTAAACAGATGGTAATTATAAAGCAGGTGTGTTCCTAGTGGGGTCCTGAAGGGATCAGATCTTGGCCCTATACTATTTAACATTCTTATCAAGGACCTAGAATAGAACATGAAATCATCAGTGGTAATGTTTGCAGATGACAAAAAGTGGGGGAGTGGTAAATAATCAAGACAGGTCACTGATAAAGAGCACTTGAAAAGCTGGCACAAGCAAGGTGTATTCTAATATAGCTAAATGAAAATGCATACATGCTTTATAGGGATTGAGCTCCTTAAGTCCATCTATTTAGCTTAACAAAGAGAAGGTTAAAGGATGACTAGCAAGGTCTATAAGTACTTTCACAGGAAACAAATATTTGTCTAGAAGAAAAAGGTATAACGAGCTCCAACAGCTGGAATTTGAAGTTAGATGTGTACCTTTTTTCCAGTCAGAATCTATTCTAACAGTGAGGGTAATTAACCATTGGAACAATTTATCAAGGGTTATAAAGGTGGGTTCTCCATCTCTTGATATCTTTTAAAAAAAATCCAATCTTGATTTTAAAAGAAGATATGCTCTAGTTCAAAAGGAATTATTTTGGGGAAGATCTATGGCCTGTATTATAGAGAATTGCAGACTAGATGACCACAATGGTCCCTTCTGTCCTTGGAATCCAAGAATCTATGTGGAGCAGGTAGAGCGGGAATTCGGAGTAAGTAGGTAAAGGCTCCCTTCAAAGTCTCCCATGATTATCATCCAAGAGGCTGATATTTCATTTAGCATTTAGCTTTTTTCCTCAGAAAGTTTCCAATAATTGTCTGTGGAGATATGACCTTGAAAATCTGAGAACATGAGCACTTCTATTTTTATATTTAAAGGATGGCATGAAGCTGAAACCCTAGAAATAATAAAATCATAGAAATATAGGGTTTGAAGAGACCTGAAGAAGTCATCTAGTCTAGGGCCCTGCGCTGAGGCAGGGCCAAGTATAACTAGACCATCCCTGACAGGTGTTCATCAACAATCTTAAAAACTTCCAACAATAGGGATTCCACAACCTTGCCTGGAAGCCAGTGCTTAACTATCCTTATAGTTAGAAAGCTTTTCCTAATATCTAACCCAAATTTCCCTTGTTGCAGATTAAGCCCATTACTTCTTGTCCTACCTTCAGTGGACATAGAGACCAATTGATCCCTGGCCTCTTTATAACAGCCCTTAACAGAGTGAAGACTTATCGGGTCCCTCCCAGTCTTTTCTCAAGCCTAAACATGCCCCTTTTTTTAAAAAACTGTCCTGAGAAGTCAGGTTTTCTAAAATTATTTTTGTTGATTTGCTCTGGGCTCTCTCCAGTTTGTCCACATCTCCATTAAAGCACGTTCCAGATGAGGCCTCTCCACTGTGGAGTAGAGTGGGACAATCACCTCCCAGGTCTTACATACAACACTAATACACCGCAGAATGATATTGCCTTTTTCACAACTGCATCACATTGTTGACTCAAATTCAGTTTGGGATCTGCTACAAAACTTCAAGATTCTTTTCAGCAGTACTACCACCTAGACCATTATTCTTCATTTTGTAGTGGCACATTTGATTTTTTCCTTCCTAAGTACTGTACTTGTCACTTTTCTTTACTGAATTTCACCTTATTGATTTCAGGCCAAGTTCTCAGGTTTATCAAGGTCATTTTGAATTCTAAACCTGTCCTCCAAAATGCTTTCAACCACCCCAAGCTTGGTCTCATCCCCAAATTTTATAAGCACACTCTCCACTTCATTGTCCAAGTCATTTACTGGACCCAGGACTGGACCCCACTAGATACATCCCCCCCCAGTCTGACAGCAAAACATTGATAACTACTCTGAATATGGTCTTTCACCAGATTTGCACCCACTTTATAGTAATTTAATCTAGACCACAGTTCCCTAGCTTGTTTATGACAATACCATGTGGGACTGTGTCAAATGCCTTACTAAAATCAAAATATATTATATCTATAGCTTCTTCCCACCCACCAGGCCAGTAACTCTGTCAAATGAGGAAATTAGGTTGGTTTGACATGCTTTGTTCTTGACAAATCCATACTGACTATTCCTTATAAACCTATCACCCTTTAGGTGGTTACAAACTGATTGTTTAACAGTTTGTTCCCGTATTTTTCCGGGTATTGAAGTTCAGCTGATTGGTCTAAGTCCCGAGTACTCTTCATTCCCCTTTTAAAAAGGTAAGTACTCTGTTTGCCGTCTCCATAATAAAGGGGTATAAGGGGAAACCTCCTCTATTGTGAGACTTTCCACTCTACACCCTAACAATATATCTATACCACAGATGGGAAATGTAATTCCCAGCTCAGGTGAACATACTTGTACTAGTGCCTGAAAATAGCAGTGCGGCTAGCTACAAGAGTACAATCCCATCCAACCCTCCAGTACATACTCAAGCAGCTAAGCCCATGCTGCCACAGCCTCACTGCTATTTTTAGATGCTAGCTCAAGCCAGATCTAACACGTGAATGTCTACTTAAGCTGGGAACTACACCTCCTAGCAGCTCTGTAGACACATCCTAAGGTCTATGTCTTCACTGTGAAATTAGTGTGGGTGATCAGTCCTCAGGCATAAGCAGCTGGTTGGCTTAACTCAAGTATGAGCCACCACACTGCAAAACTATACTCGAATGTATCCACTCAACTCCATCTACACTGAGGCTAAACTCAAGCTCATTCATATGAGGCACTAGGAAATCTGGAGACACATCCTAAGGTTCTTAGCTCTACAATACAAAGAGCTGCTCTATGACTCTTTCCCTGTAAATTGTGGGAATTGCAGGAAGGCATTGGAGGAATATCAGGTGAATGCCCATTTAATGGCTGTCTGAATACAATATACTCCTGTTTATCCAAAGACCACGGGGAACACCGATTTTGTTCAGATAATCAGGAGCTTGGATAATCAAAGGGCAGCCTCTTTCTCAAACCCCTCCCCCAAAGCTCTTACCCCTGCAGCCAAAAAGAGCTGGACTGGGTATAGATTTCACCATTCTAACTATGTATGCGCAGTAACAGCAAGGCAGCAGTCTCCCTGGCACCCAGGCTCCTGCTGCACCTTCTCAGAGCACACACACTCACATGCAGGCTCCTGCAAACCACCTAGGGTAATATAGGAGACCACACTGAAGAGGGAGCTGGGTACTGTAGTGTTGCATCAACCAGGGCCAGAGGTGAAGAGCAATTCCACGGCAGCGGTGCAGGGAAGTAGCAAGGGATGCAGGAGGAGGGAAAGTGCATGCCAGCAGCTGGGCATGGAGGCCAGGGATTTAACTGGGAGGTTACATGTTGGCAGCTGGGCAGGGTGGCTTACTGGGGGGTTGCATGCAAGCAATTGTTTTCGGGATGGAGACAAGGAAGGGATTCAAATAATAGGGTTTTTGATAAATGGGAGTACACTGTATAAGTTAAGGAATGAGGGTGATCAGTATACCCCCTACACACATAATTGCCCTCAGGAAGAGATTTAGCAGAGTCTGCAGAACCTAGCAGATATGACTGGGCCGTGATTAATCGCAGTTTTAATTGCGCTGTTAAACAATAGAATACCAATTGACATGTATTAATTATTTTGGATGTTTTTCTACATTTTCATGTATGTTGTATTCTGTGTTGCAACTGAAATCAAAGCATAAATTTATTATAAATATTTGCACTTTAAAAATGATGAATGGTTATTTTTTAATTCACCTCATACAAGAACTATAGTGCAATCTCTTTATCGTGAAAGTGCAACTTACAAATGTAGATTTCTTTGTTACGTAACTGCACTCAAAAACAAACAATGTAAAACTTCAGAGCCTACAAATCCACTCAGTCCTACTTCTTGTTCAGCCAATCGCCAAGACAAACAAGTTTGTTTACATTTATGGGAGATAATGCTGCCAGTTTCTTATTTATGTCATCTGAAAGTGAGAACAGGCATTCACATAGCACTTTTGTGGCCGGCATTGCATGGTATTTACATGCTAAACATTCATATGCCCCTTCATGCTTCGGCCACCATTCCAGAGGAGATGCTTCCATGCTGATGACGCTAGTTTAAAAAAAAATGTATTAATTAAATTTGTGACTGAACTCCTCGAGGGAGAATTGTATGTCTCCTGCTCTGTTTTACCTGCATTCTGCCATATATTTCATACTATAGCAATCTCAGATGATGACCCAGCACATGTTGTTCATTTTAAGAACACTTTCACAGTAGATTTGACAAAACGCAAAGAAGGTGCCAATGTGAGATTTCTAAATATAGCTATAGCACTCAACCCAAGGTTTAAGAATCTGAAGCGCCTTCCAAAATCAGAGAGACAAGGTGTGGAGCATGCTTTCAGAAGCTTTAAAAGAGCAACACTCCGATTCGGAAACTACAGCACTCGAACCATCAAAAAAGAAAATCAACCTTCTACTGGTACCATCTGACTCAGATGATGAAAGTGAACATGTGTCAATCTGCACTGCTTTTGATCATTATTGAGCAGAACCCATCATCAGCATGGATGCATGTCCTCTGGAATGGTGGTTGAAGATGAAGGAACATATGAATCTTTTAGCGCATCTGCCATGTAAATATCTTGCAACGCCGGCTACAGCAGTGCTGTGCAAACATCTGTTCTCACTTTCAGGTGACACTGTGAACAAGAAGCGGGCAGCATTATCTCCTGCAAGTGTAAACAAACTTGACTGTCTGAGCAATTGGCTGAACAAGAAGTAGGACTGAGTGGACTTGTAGGCTCTAAAATTTTACATTTTGTTTTCAATGCAGTTATTTTTGTACATGAATTCTACATTTGTAAGTTCAACTTTCATGATAAAGAGATTACGTTACTTGTATTAGGCGAATTGAATAGTATTCACCTATTTTTTTACAACACAAAATATTTGTAATCAAAAATATACAGTGAGCACTATACACTTTGTATTCTGTGTTGTAACTGAAATAAATATATTTGAAGATGGAGAAAACATCAACAATATTTAAATATTTAAATAAATGGTATTCTATTATTTTTTTTAACAGGTGAGATTAATTTTTAATCACTTGACAGCCCTAAAAATAACCCTTTGGAAGAAGTGGCTGTTGTCTCTTGCTGCTCACTTGGAGGTGCTATAAAGGTGAGAAACCTTGCTTGAGATGAACTGTACAAAGAGCAGAACAACTGCCTTCGGCTTGCCAAAGAGAAAATATATGCAATCTTTCAAACAAGGAACAAAAGGAAGGAAGAGTGAATGCGCCATTCATAAAGATGTAGGGGACAGACTGCTTGTGACAGGAGATATAGTACTGGTGCAGAGAATACAATGAGGATCTACTTAATTAATAGAACTCTTCATGAGGTCACCACCCATTGTGTGAACCAATAATCATGGATGACAATGACCTGTCCAAACATATGGAAAGCTACACTGCTGAACAGGCATCTGGAAAAGCAGCAAATCAAAGTCACAGTAAAAGTGATCAAATCCTTCAGAGGTCAGTGTATGCTCACTCATATGAGACGTGTGCAGTTTGGAAAGAGAAGAAAGTCCCAAGGGACTAGAGAAAGTCCATCCTGGAACAGACATATATACACCATCTATATTCTAACGGGGGAGCCCATTTTAGGAAAAGGATCAATTTGGTTTTCATAGAATCTCAGGGTTGGAAGGGACCTCAGGAGGTCATCTAGTCCAACCCCCTGCTCAAAGCAGGACCAAACCCAACTAAATCATCCCAGCCAGGGCTTTGTCAAGCCTGACCTTAAAAACCTCTAAGGAAGGAGATTCCACTACCTCCCTAGGTAACCCATTCCAGTTCTTCACCACCCTACTAGTGAAAAAGTTTTTCCTAATATCCAACCTAGACCTCCCCCTCTGCAACTTGAGACCATTACTCCTTGTTCTGTCATCTTCTACCACTGAGAACAGTCTAGATCCATCCTCTTTGGAACCCCCTTTCAGGTAGTTGAAAGCAGCTATCAAATCCCCCCTCATTCTTCTCTTCTGCAGACTAAACAATCCCAGTTCCCTCAGCCTCTCCTCATAAGTCATGTGCTCCAGCCCCCTAATCATTTTTGTTGCCCTCCGCTGGACTCTCTCCAATTTATCCACATCCTTCTTGTAGTGTGGGACCCAAAACTGGACACAGTACTCCAAATGAGGCCTCACCAGTGCTGAGTAGAGGGGGATGATCACATCCCTTGATCTGCTGGAAATGCCCCTACTTATACAACCCAAAATGCCATTAGCCTTCTTGGCAACAAGGGCACACTGTTGACTCATATTCAGCTTTTCGTCCACCGTAACCCCTAGGTCCTTTTCTGCAGAACTGCTACCCAGCCATTCGGTCCCTAGTCTGTAGCAGTGCATGGGATTCTTCCGTCCTAAGTGCAGGACTCTGCACTTGTCCTTGTTGAACCTCATCATATTTCTTTTGGCCCAATCCTCTAATTTGTCTAGGTCCCTCTGTATCCTATCCCTACCCTCCAGCGTATCAACCACTCCTCCCAGTTTAGTGTCATCTGCAAACTTGCTAAGGGTGCAGTCCACACCATCCTCCAGATCGTTAATGAAGATATTGAACAAAACCGGCCCCAGCACCGACCCTTGGGGCACTCCACTTGATACCGGCTGCCATCTAGACATGGAACCATTGATCACTACCCGTTGAGCCCGACCATCTAGCCAGTTTTCTATCCACCTTACCGTCCATTCATCCAGCCCAGACTTCTTTAACTTGCTGGCAAGAATACTGTGGGAGACTGTATCAAAAGCTTTGCTAAAATCCAGAAATAGTACATCCACTGCTTTCCCCTCATCCACAGAGCCGGTTATCTCGTCATAGAAGGCAATTAGGTTAGTCAGGCATGACTTGCCCTTGGTGAATCCATGCTGACTGTTCCTGATCACTTTCCCCTCCTTTAAGTGGTTCAGGATTGATTCCTTGAGGACCTGTTCCATGATTTTTCCAGGGACTGAGGTGAGACTGACTGGCCTGTAGTTCCCTGGATCTTCCTTCTTCCCTTTTTTAAAGATGGGCACTACATTAGCTTTTTTCCAGTCATCTGGGACCTCCCCCGATCGCCATGATTTTTCAAAGATAATGGCCAATGGCTCTGCAATCTCATCGGCCAACTCCTTTAGCACCCTCGGATGCAGCGCATCCGGCCCCATGGACTTGTGCTCGTCTAGCTTTCCTAAATAGCCCCGAACTACTTCTTTCTCCACAGAGAGCTGGTCACCTCCTCCCCATACCGTGCTGCAGAGTGCAGCTGTCTGGGAGCTGACCTTGTCTGTGAAGACAGAGGCAAAAAAAGCATTGAGTACACTAGCTTTCTCCACATCCTCTGTCACTAGGTTCCCTCCCTCATTCAGCAAGGGGCCCACACTTTCCTTGACTTTCTTCCTGTTGCTAACATACCTAAAGAAACCCTTCTTGTTACTCCTAACATCTCCGGCTAGCTGCAACTCCAAGTGTGATTTGGCCTTCCTGATTTCACACCTGCATGCCTGAACAATACTTTTATACTCCTCCCTGGTTATTTGTCCAATCTTCCACTTCTTGTAAGCTGTTCTTTTGTGTTTAAGACGAGCAAGGATTTCACTGTTAAGCCAAGCTGGTCGCCTGCCATATTTACTTCTCTTCCTACACATCGGGATGGTTTGTTCCTGCAACCTCAATAAGGTTTCTTTGAAATACAGCCAGCTTCCCTCGACTCCTTTCCCTGTCATGTTATTCTCCCAGGGGACCTTGCCCATCAGTTCCCTGAGGGAGTCAAAGTCTGCTTTTCTGAAGTCCAGGGTCTCTGTTCTACTGTTTTCCCTTTTTCCTTGTGTCAGGATCCTGAACTCGACCATCTCATGGTCACTGCCCCCCAGGTTCCCATCCACTATTGCTTCCTCTACTATTTCTTCCCTGTTTGTGAGCAGCAGGTCAAGAAGAGCTTTTCCCCTAGTTGGTTCCTCCAGCACTTGCACCAGGAAATTGTCCCCTACACTTTCCAGAAACTTCCTAGATTGTCTGTGCACTGCTGTATTGCTCTCTCAGGTTTTAGAAAAGGAAAAGGGACAACAGATTGTACATTCATCCCTGGACAGCAAGTGGAAAAAAGTTGGAGAAATGTCAAGCACAGATGGGCTTTTCCTTTGGAAAAAATCAAGAATGTACTTAGGTGGGTACTGGTAAATCTGCTCTAATCCTCTGGGATACTGGTGGACTTTGCCCTGATGATGATGGGTTGGTATGATAGTTCCATGACCAGCGTGCAGCACCCTTCTGTGTAACAGAGGATTTCAAGGTGAAGGTTGGAGTCTATCAAGGATCGGCACTTAGTCCATTACTATTCATAATTGTGATAGACTTCATAAGAAAACAAATCCAAATGGAAGGTGGTACAAAGTTGATTTATGCAGACTATTTTGTGCTAATGGCTGACAGTGAGGAAAATTTGGTCCAGATGATTGATGCCTGGAACAGGGAACTAAAACTATGGCCTCAAAATGACTAAAGAAAAGATTGAGTCATGTAGGTGACTCACACATAACCAAGCCAAATAAATAGCAATATTGAGAGCCAGCACCTAAATCAAGTTTCTTCATTTAAGTACTTTGAGGGCTGGTTAGCAGCAAATAGAGAAATCAACAGTCAAGGCTGCTTAGTGCAGGGGAAGACTGGTTCACAATAAAAATGGGGTTGCTTTATGATAAACAAATGCCCAAGCTACATAAGAGACAACTATACAAAATCATTGTAAGACCAGCTCTTCTGTATGGATCAGAGACAGAGCGGCACTTGAAAGGACCTGAAGCCATTGAAATGAGATGTTGAGGGCAGTGAGAGGGGTGACATTCCTGGACCACATGCAGAACATCATCAGGAGTCAGATTGGTATCAGACAGAAGCTGCAAGAGAGGAGGCTGAGATGGTATGGGCATGGACAAAGGATGGACGAAGGGACTAGAGTTTGCAGTCAAAGAACAAAAAAGACAACCAAAAAAATGGTGGCTAGACTGCATATGGAAGGATGGATGGAAAAGGGGGGAGCATTGGACTGGCAAGCCTCAAAAAACCTGATCTGGTGAACTGTCCTCAGCTAGCTAGGAAAAGGGAAAGACGACAACGATGAGGACTATCAGCACTCAAGTGGTTTAGCCTGTGTCCACACCGCAAAGTGGGCAGGTTATCAGCTTTAGCATAAGCAGCACTCGGGCTTTAGCCTACACCCTGAGATAAACCAGCCAACTTGAATGTAAAGCATCTAAGCTATACTTGTGAGAGAGGGTTGTATGTGTGGACAGGATCTGGATTGGGGGGGGGTAGAGAGGAACACCTGAGTAAGGGCCTGAGTTAACTTGACAATGAAGACAAGCTTTAACAAAGTTCAACTTGTGCAATTGGGATGAGGGACAACATGGTATAGATTGGTTAATTTGTACATTTCTGGTACTCCATGCAATCTGACAAATTCCAAAAGGCAAAAAACAATTTCCCATCCAGAAACATATTTATGAGCTCCTGTGATGAAACATTTCTGTTCAGAGATGGTTTTGCCATGTCCAGAGAGACCATGAAATCCACACAAAGGCAAACAAATTTCCCAGACTCTCCTTTCAGTGAAAGAGAACATCTCCGCCTAGGAGCGGCAGGGACATGTTGCTGCTTGTGGGGAGCCGCCCGAGGTGAGCGCCACCTGGATCTGGCACCCCGAAACCCCTCCCACACCCCAAACACCTGCCCCAAGCCCCCTCCTGCACCCAAACTCCCTCCCTCTTAGTTAACTGGAATTTTTTACTTACCGGCACCCCCCACTACCCCAACATGCCAGATAGCAAAGCTTTTACTGTATTTGATTATCATAACACAAAATGCAACTTTCAGGAACTATATTCATTTTAAATACACATACAAATTGGCAACGCTTCCCAAAGCAAAGCTCTCGGTCAATTTTTAGTCAAAGTGACCAAGGATTAGTGCCTGCTTTAATGACTAACTCTCCTGTAATTGAATAACCTATGTATTTAACAAAGTTAGCAGAAATGTGTATTGTATATTGGGGCTGTGTAAAAATGGGATAGAGTGGCCCCTATTTGTCAAGTTAGTACTTATAGGAAAGCAGTTAGTACCTGAACCTGCAATGCATTGCAAATTGACAGCATGCTGCATCCACATGGACTTCATTGGTGTCCACAAGGGCAGAGAAGATTGCCTACGTGCAATGCATTGCAGGATCAGGGCATCACTAATTAGTTGTAAACCACATTACTGTATGCCACCAGAAAAGTGAAAGAAAACTGATTTTTTCCTTTCAGACACTTCCTCAATCTGTTAATCCCCATTTATAAGGAAATGGAAATGTACTTCAAAGCAGAGAGCATTACTGGATTCATTATCCACCTCTCCTGCACCCCAGTAGAGTGACAGTTATATCTTCTTCAGACCTGTTGGACTTTCACGCCACCTTTGACTCGCTACAATTAACCCATTCCCACTTTATACCTCCAATTGCTATTGGCAGGCAGGAGCCTTCTGTCATTTGAAACTTTGTTTATACCCATCTGTTTGCAAGTCCTTTGGATAATCCATTCCACCACAGCTTGCCGATTCCAAGACAGAATTCCAACTACCATGCTGTTTGTGCCATTTTTTATTAGTGTGTGCAAGGTACATGTGCATGGGATTGATTCAAAGGGAATTTAAAAGCAGGAGCTGTAGGGCAACACACATTCTCAGCCCATCTTTTCTACCAAGTGATTCTGCCAGGACAATGTTAAAATGTTAGTGTAAGAAAAGAAAATCAAATGTTGAATGTTATTGACAGAATTGTATCTAGGTTTTTATAATCTTTTTTGAGCTGTCTATAAATTTATGAGCATTTCTTTTTACCCATGTGCATTCTTTTAACTGACATGTCAAATATATAGTAGCACCAAGATACTACCATACTATAGGCCAGGGGTCGGCAACCTTTCAGAAGTGGTGTGCCGAGTCTTCATTTATTCACTCTAATTTAAGGTTTCGCATGCCAGTAATACATTTTAACGTTTTTAGAAGGTCTCTTTCTATAAGTCTATAATATATAACTAAACTATTGTTGTATGCAAAGTAAATAAGGCTTTTAAGATGTTTAAGAAGCTTCATTTAAAATTAAATTAAAATGCAGAGTCCCTCAGACCGGTGGCCAGGACCTGGGCAGTGTGAGTGCCACTAAAAATCAGCTTGCATGCCACCTTTGGCATGCGTGCCATAGGTTGCCTACCTCTGCCATAGAGATTGTTACAGATAAATATTAGGAATGGATCTCATCAGTGGTCCTTCCAGTCCAGTATCCTGTCTCCAACAGTGGCTAGTACTAGCTGCTTTGGAGGAAGAAATGCTGCAGAATGCTGTCACATAAGGTAACTCACCGCCAAGGTTCCTTCTAACCCCCAGAAAAGGGCAACTAAAATGATTAGGAGTTTGGAACGGGTCCCATATGAGGAGAGATTAAAGAGGCTAGGACTCTTCAGCTTGGAAAAGAGAAGACTAAGGGGGGATATGATAGAGGTATATAAAATCATGAGAGATGTGGAGAAAGTGGATAAGGAAATGTTATTTACTTATTCCCATAATACAAGAACTAGGGGTCACCAAATGAAATTAATAAGCAGTAGGTTTAAAACAAATACAAGGAAGTTCTTCACGCAGTGCACAGTCAACTTGTGGAACTCCTTGCCTAAGGAGGTTGTGAAGGCTAGGACTATAACAGCATTTAAAAGAGAACTGGATAAATTCATGGTGGTTAAGTCCATAAATGGCTATTAGCCAGGATGGGTAAGGAATGGTGCCCCTAGCCTCTGTTTGTCAGTGGATGGAGATGGATGGCAGGAGAGAGATCACTTGATCATTGCCTGTTAGGTTCACTCCCTCTGGGGCACCTGGCATTGGCCACTGTCGGTAGACAGGATAATGGCTAGATGGACCTTTGGTCCGACCTGGTATGGCTGTTCTTATAATCTGAAGTTCACTTATGCCCCGAAGCTAGGAGTTTTATATCCCTTCCAAAATTGTTAAATAGTTACTTTTGTTACATTGGTCACTCTCATTCAGAGACATACCTAATCCTTTTTTTTAATCCTATTCAAATCTTGGCTTCAATGATGCCTTATAGCAGTGAGTTCCACAAACTAATTTTGGGGGGTATGCTTTGCTTTCTTTCAGTAATACTGAATTACCCCATTGCTCCTTCTTATGAGAAATGATGACCTGAAGGATACAATCTACCTTCTCTATATCATTTTATTATATGCAACTTTAGGATGCAGCTAAACCACTTCTAAAGTAAACAGTCCTAATCTTTTCAATCTTTCTTCATATGGAAGTTTTTCCATGCCTCTAATCTTTCTCATGACCCATCTCTGAACTTTATCTATAAAATAGAAGTGCATAGGGTTTAACTGAAATAAATACTTACTCTAATTTAAAGTAGACTGTAATTAGAAAAAGATTTTTTATAATTTGGATTACAGATACTAGTACAGCAATTTAATATAATTACTTATAATTAAAATTATTCTCCCTAAAGAAAATAAAATTGTTTTAGTTTCTCTCCATACACTAAATTTAGATATAACGGAGTGGCTTACTCATATTGTTTACTATAATTATTGCAGTACTTCAATAACAACTTTAATTCCAATGTTCACAATTATTTTAAAGTTTTAGAACTTTCAAATCAAATAATAATTTCTGCTGCAGAAAGGGAAAATCTTTCCAACTCCCATTCCTTTTGTACTTTTAACATGACTCATAAATTTACATTCCTGTGAAGGTTTGTGTAGGAGTGAAGGCACTTATGTATTATCAAGGAATCTGACATTATAATCCCAAGAAGTTACTACTTATAGAAAAAAATAAAACAATTCCCATTCTTTTCTGTACATGCTAAGTGTATTCTATTAATTAGCCAAAAAAGTTACACTTAGTATTTTAAAATATATTTTTAAAACTATACTTATCACTCAGCTTTAAAAACAGCAATGAAGTTCCTTGAGGTTTCCAATGTCCAGAACTCAAATTGGAGTGGAAAAATCTTACTATGTGCTTCCTTCTCTACCTCAGGCAACAGTCAGCCCAAAAATTCTCCCCACTACATATATATACACACACACATACAGGCATCCTTTCAGTGAGAGCAATCAATGAATAAATTAGCCTCACCTTGGAGTTATGAAATCTCTCCTTCCATTTCTCTCCTCCTCTATCATTTTCTTTAATTCAGTCTCATTTTTACCTTCACATCTTCTTCATTCTACTGACTCCCCTGTTTCCCCCAGGTTTTTTCCCCAGTACCAAATGCAGGCTGAGAGACCAAATTACATTTAGATACATCAGAGGAATGATGGCATGTAATATTGCTAGTTAAAAAATGGAAAATTAGAGGTAAGCTATTTTTTGAAAACATCTATTAGATTTCCTTATTTCCGTAAGAAAGTGGGTCAGGACTGTAAAGGAAAAACTACCACCGCCCCAATTTGCTTATTAGACTATATGTAGTAGCCAAAGATTAAAGGCTAATTAATTCTGCTTCTCTACTTTCTTACTCAGGACATTGTTTTCCAAGTTGCTTAACACTCAAAAAATTGTAGTCTGTCCTTGAACATGAAGCATTGCTTGAGTCATTTCACAGAATAATGCCTTTACTAAACCATGTATGGTGAGCCAAATGTGGCCCACTACACAAATAGATGCACATCTACCTATAAGCAGCAATCCAATAGTGAGCAGAAATTGGGGATAAAGCCAAGAGCATCAATTACAGGGGTATAAACAAAACAAACCATCCAATGCGGATGCCCACAGCTGAACTCATTGTACAGAGGTGGTAAAAGAATAAAGAGATTAGTTCCATTCTTGACATTTTTTTCTAAGGGGGTTACGAAAAACACTGTGGCACTGAACTGAGAGGGTGTAAAAGGAAGCTAATGTAATTAAGAGAATTCAGCTTTCAACATGTGGCTCTAATTAGAACATTGGGTCTAAGTGGGAAAAAAAATGGGTCAGACACAACCTGAAGGTTCAGGAGCATTTCCAGTGTTTATCCAGACTTCTGGAATTCTTGGTTTGGGTCAGATCAGGAGTTCCACAATAACTACTTCCCTTGATATTTGGGGATTTCTGGTTTTGTCTGAGACTGGGTGCAGAAAGTGCTGAAATTAACCAACTTTATCTTTTGAAAGAGATACAGCCAAAATTCACACTTAACAAAATGACTGACCTCACACTTGGTAAAGCAGCCCCCATCCTTTCATGTATTTATACCTGCTCCTTTATTTGTCACTTCATGCATCTGATGAAGTGGGTTCTAGCCCACGAAAGCTTATGCCCAAATAAATTTGTTAGTCTCTAAGGTGCCACAAGGACCCCTTGTTGTTTTTGCTAATACAGACTAACACGGCTACCACTCTGAAAAGTGTGTATGTTATTGGTGTACTAGTCTAGTGAAGAAGTTATACTAGACTTGAAAATATTTCCTATTTGAGTCATGTCTGTTCAGACCGGTGGCAATTTTTAGTATTGGTAACAATGTAAAGCCAATATGTATGCAAATGATGAAACTATATTTTACTTTGCCTTATGAAACAAATGAAATTACCACCAAAATTCCAATCTAAAAATGAAATGTGATTATATGCTGTATAAAGCAGAGCCCGTTGTTATGCAGAAAAGACGTAGTGTTTGGTCTCCACTTTCATACAACCCAGTACCTTCCTCTGTTTTGACCAACGCGTTGCAATGAACATACAGCTTCCATGAGCACTCCACTGTGAAACAAACCATTTCTTGAGAAGTTACAGCTAATTCAAAACCCATCAGTGTGGAAAGATTTAGAGAAAGTGGATTAAAAAAATAAGATTGATGGTGGTAAGACATGCCAACAAAAGGCATAAACTCTACATATGGAGAGGATGCTTTAAGGTGGTACAAAGCAAATTAGCAGTAGGAGCATAGATAAAGTTAAGAAAGCAGTAATTAAAGCAAACTTCCTTTGAGTAATATGCAGTAGGCTGTGGAATAGGGTCCCAAGAGAAATGGAGGAAATGTCATCATTTGAAACACAAACTAAAAATTGAAGATCTATGGGTGTTTTGGTTGGTTTTTTTGTTTGTTTGTTTTTTGGGGGGGGAATCCTGTATTGTCAAGGGGATGCACTGGACACCCTTAGAGCTTTTCTCCATCTCTTACTTGAATGACTCAAAGAAATCACCACAACTATAGTTCTGATCCCTGGGCACCTTGCTACTATTATTCTGACATTAAGTAAAAGCCACTTATTCCCCCTCATTGCTTTCTATCTCCTAATTACATTTTAATTCATGACAGACTAACCTTTTATCCCATGGTTACTATGTTTCCTTCAGAACCTCTTGTTAGACTCTTAAAAAAAACAAACTAAAATTATATCCACTGGTGTTTCTTTCTACTGCTTGTTTAGCAGCTGTCTCTAATGTATTCAAAAGGAGTCTTGATTTACACTTTAAAAAGAGCATGCTGGTTTGTCCTTTTTTTTTTTTAATCATCATCCTTTATGGGGCACTCGATGGCTTGTGACTAGGAGTGTTTCACATCTGAGCCATGAGTCTAAGTTGGTGATGATTTCTGAATTAGACACACAAAGCCTTTTAATTATACCAAAAGATCCCCGCCACAACCAACACCTTTGTTAGTCGTTTTGGCATAGAATCTAAAGACTTAACGAAGCACAGTGATTAAACTAGCCCCTCACTTCAGCAAGGGTATCTCTGTAGGTGAGCATGGAGGAACATACATTGCTTGTGTGCAGTACCTCTGTGGATAGCTAGAGAACTTGAGTCTCATTCAGTTCCAATTCAGCATCTCTCCCAAACATTAAAGTTGCTGTTTTTATCTAGCTGCATTTTAACTGTAATTCTTCCTGCAGTAATTTTCCTTACAGCAGGTATAAGTTTCACTAGTCTGGAATATCAGGAGAATGCGGGGGGGGGGGTGTCTAAGTGCCTCCAGCACATAAGAAGGAAAAAGCTTTCTGTACAAGCAATTCCTCCTGTGGTTCTGCACAACAGTAGTTCTCTCCCTGTGGCACTGACAACAGTATACAGCTGACTATGAATGATTGTTTATGTGATGCTGCAAATGCAGCTCTAGGAAACATACTGCTGTGCCGGGCAATCCTGCCCATGTTGAAGCACTTCAGTATCATCCTGCTCGTTTGAGCTGGAGAGAAATAGCAGGACATTATCAAATGTTATTCCTATGGCTCCTCATCAAATAAAAATCTGAGCTGAATTAGTGAAGCTGTGCCCAGTAAATTTCACTGTGTGTTTATCTGTCATGCTTCAGCTTAACAAAGTTTTGTTCTAAATGTCAGTGCAAGGTATACAGTGGTAGGGATAGTTTCAAGATCTCTTCCCCCACACAGCATTAATTGTAGCCTGATATGATATGCAAATATTAAACGCTCAGCTAAAGCTTATCCAAAAATTTTAATGAGAACAGTTTTCCATTGGAAAATGACACGATGAAACAATTTTTTTCATGGAACCATATCACCTTTGACAAAATTCTGTTTAGAAAAAAAAGGGGGGAAAATAAAATGTCAAAAAGTCCGTTTCCAACATTTTCAAAAATGAGATGTTTCAATTTTTTCTTTCAAAATATACTTAACTTCACATAAAAATAAAAATGCTTCAACTGACCCCTCCCACACCGTTTTTAGTCATTAAATGAAAAAAAAAGATTTAAATATTTGGCTTTTCATCCCTATTCAGGCTGAACTTTTAATTGAAATATCAAGTTTTTTCATGGATGGAAAAATCGTTTTCTAGCTAACTCTACTATGAACAGAGGTTAAACCTGTTGCTTTATGCAGGCACCCTTAACATTCAAGGTTTGTGTTTTTTCCCCTCCCACTTCTGCTAACTCCCACATGAAAGTAATTACAAACAAAATCACTGCAATTTTTTCAAGGCAGATTTTTGGAAATGATAGCAAACATTGTTCATAGCCAGACCTAAGCTATGTGCTGTTTTGTTTAGTATATTGATTTAGTTATTAGAAAAGAAGATGACAGTTTAATTTTGTCTGCTGTGATACAGCAGCAAGGCAAATAAATTGTATGTTCTGTTTTATTTCAACTACTTTCTATAAAAGCCTTCTCACCTGGAAATAATTTGGGCATTTAACTTGTACAGCATTGCAGTTTACTATAAATGACCTGAATAATGTCCTGAAAAAAAAATACTACAGCTGCAAGTTCCTATTAAAAAGTAAATAAAAACTACATTTCTCATTTGTTTTTAATCTGTTCATTCTTGAGCATTATTTATAAAAGAAGGCCAGAAAAAAGTACACATTCTTGAGCAATTTCTAAATAAACCAAGTATTAAAGAAAAACACTGGTTTCATCAGCATTTTCTTCTTCCAAATGTACCTTATCAAATTTCTATTTATGAACAAAACTTAAACAGCCTACCCATTTTTTAATGGATAAAGTGAGTCTTCAAGGAAAAATACCAGAAGCGTTGTAGACCTGTGCTTACAATTTGATTCAAATTGATGTTATTTTAAATCAAACAATTGTATACCTAAAAACTTGACTTTCCAGTCCCAGGAATAATTTTGGGGAACGTTATCTAAATAGAAATGGTAGATGCATGAGGAGTTATAACACAGAAAAATAAAATATGAAAGTTCTATGTCCATTTATCATTAAAGGAAATAAGATTCTATATATTGTCCTTAGGGTTCAGTTGAAAAGCAATAAATGAGCTTCATCTCAGTTGATTTCAATTCAGTTTAGAATTACCAATCATATCAATTAACTTCATGCAGCAAAATCTTAGTAAAAGGCAAAGTCCATCCATATGCCAATCCTCAATACCAACAGAATGGTTTTTTTTTAAAAAGCACTGGTTGGAGCTTCTTTGAAATCTCTGATGTGACATATGTGCTAATAACTATCTCCATAAAATGTATCAGATCAGAATATTAACACAGCACTAACTTAAAGTGCAAATTTGTGTTGCACAGGATAAAAAAGTACTGTCAAAGATGTACTATTTTCTGTCCTGACCCCCCCACCCCAAAAATCACTTATTAATAACAGCATAGCTTTCAACTGGCTGATTAGCACTTATAGTCCAATTAAAAGGTTTAATATCTCCTCATACCATAAACCATTATGTGAAGACAAAATTTCTCAAGTATTCTGGAAAATATTTCAGTGCACCGTATGTTAAACATAATAATAATATATTGGTCAAAAAATTCAAGACAATTTTGTTTTACGAAAAGCAGCTAGGATTCTTCTTCATACCATATGGAACCAAAGTGTATCAAACCAAAATCTGGGTACGTCCTCCTTGATGAAGTTTGTGTGTTGGAGGGAAAATGTTATGGTGTTCAAAGAAAACAATGCCTTTACAGTCTCTAACATTAAGGATTAAGAAAATAAGGTGTTGCTTTAAAAAATTAGCCTGGTATGAGGCTGCAGTCCTTTTGGACATGTACCTTAATTGTCCTCCTAATTTTATCTTGCAATTTATTAAAAGGAGTTAATTCCACAGACATTCATTAAACAATGTTTCTTTATGCTTGTACATGCTACTATTGCCATGGTAGCAGGAATGGATTCAACTAACAAAAGAGTTTAATGGAGAAGCAGTTCTACAAATCTTGTTAGAACACTACATGGAAGCATTCAGGAGAGAAAAGCCACTTAGGTTGTTTCTAGTCTGTGGAAGCTCAAAGCCTCTTAAGCTATACTTTGAAGTAGCAATGTAATGTCTCAATAGCCAAGCCAACGGTGTCCTCTTTCAAACTAAGAGAGCAAATCCTTCCTTGAAAAGGAGAAATGTTAAGGCTGTATGACTATTCTGCAGTACGAAGTACATATTGAAGACAACACCTTCAGTCAAGATGTATCACAGCATGAAAAAATTACTTCTGTTAAATCTTTGTATCAGATTGTTTTCAACTAGCCTCGTTAACTGTACATGCATCTGTTTGCATGCCCCAAATCCTAGACTTTAGAATGAGCTAGTAGGTGGGAACTCTATTTTCTTAAACCTTCAGAGAGGTTCAGGTTTGGTTTGAGTTCCAAGCCTGTTTTAATTCCATCTGAACCATTTCACCTGTCTCTAATTAGAAACGTTCAACTTCTAAGTGAAAGGCTTCCGATTGCTAAATTGGAAAGCTAGCATTACTTTCCCAGCTTACCAGAGACAAACATTGAATTCTGAATTTTACAAGCCTGTATGCTAAATTTTCATGAATACTGTCTTGTGATATAAATAGGGCTCTGACCAAAATGGACCGTGAATTTGGTAATTTCACAGTCAGAGGATTTTAAAAATAATAAATTTCATTATTTCAGCTATTTAAATCTGAAATTTTACTGTGTTGTAATTATAGAGGTTCTGACTCAAAAAGGAGTTGTGGAGTGGTCACAAGGTTATTGGGGGGTGGGTTGCAGTACTGCTACCCTTACTTCTGCTCTGCTGCTGGCGGTGGCACTGCCTTCAGAGCTGGGCAGCTGGAGAGCAGTGGCTGCTGGCCAGGAGCCCAGCTCTGTAGGCAGAGCCACCGCCAGCAGCAGTGCAGAAGGATGGCATGGTACGGTATTGCCACCCTTACTTCTGCGCTGCTGCCTGCAGAGATGGGCCATTAGTCATTAGCCAGTGATCTCCAGCTGCCCAGCTTTGAAGGCAGCGCAGACGTAATGGTGGCAATACCATGACCCCCTAAAATAACCTTGTGACCCCCTGCAACTCCCTTTTGGGTCAGGACCCCGAATATGCAAAACTCTGGTCTACCCTGTGAAGTCTGTATAGTATAGGGTAAAAACACAAAAGACCAGATTTCATGGTCTGTGATGCATTTTTCATGGATATGAATTTGGTAGGGCCCTAGGTATAATGGAATTTCCATATTAACAAATCCAACTAAATTGTAATGAGGATACTATCAAATATATTCACTAGGCACTACTAACCTAAGGCCGTCAGTTCGCTGATGCATGCAAACATATCTCATTTAAATCAATGAGACATGGATACCTATCCAAGGCTGAATTTTGCCCTTGAAGCATTATTTCCCCAGGTAATCCAGTTTTAGAATGGCATGTATTTTCTGGCATTTTACAGATATTCATAATCTGTCAATGACGGCAGCAGTGATGCAAACTTCCAATTTATCTTTGACCAGTACAGTATGTTTGCTTTGAAAGAATGTATGTTGTACTTATGGAATTGAATTGCAGATGTCTGGGTGTGGACTGAACAACCTACTCAAAAAAATTTTAAAGGGTCTATTAGTAGTATTTACTGTATTACAGAAGCACTCATGTTGCTAGGTATTGTCCACATAAAAGGAAGACAATGAAGCCTAAGTATTTGCAATCCTAGAAGGCATACAACATTTGAAGTGGAAAGGAAGCCGAAGCTAAAACATACAATCAACTTTACAAATATATTCATAAATTATTCACAACTGCTCCTTATTACTTGATCAATTTCTTGCAAGTCTCATGACATAAGTGGGTACAGGGGGAGAATTTGAAGGGGCAGATGGACTCATTTTGGGGATGAGTCTCGAGTAGTAGGCGTGGAATGAAAGCAAGCATGAAGATGACAGCTAGCAGGAATGAAGTTGTGCATTCAAATTTTCGTAGAATGACCTGTAGAGTTTGAAACTCCAGAACACTACTAACTGTTCACAGAAATTAAAAGCAGAGTTACTGGAGGTCAAATTTAGATAGGTGTTGAGCTTCTTTCCAGCCCCTCTCCATTGCAACAAGCTTTGAAGCTGCAGCCAACTATTTAAATGTTCATTTCGATAATTCTATAAGACAAAAGTTCCAGCTTTAAGACCAGCACCAAGCACCAACATGCTTAATTTATGTACATCTTCTCCTCCTCCACCCCCAGAAGTTCCCTCTAGTTCTTTTCAGATTTTTTAGCTGGCATGTTAGAATACTATGATACTGAGTCTGAACTAAAATTCTCCATGATTGTAAAAATTTGTGATTAAACAGATGTCAAATATTTAATGGAGTGTAAGTAGAGAAGCAGATGGTGAAATCTATGGAGTTCAAAGTGGCTGTGTTACACTAAAAACCAAATTTGAGGAAAAAAAGTATTGTACTGAAAATATTAATTATCTTCCAGATTAGTTTAAACAAATGTTAAAAAGCTCTTACTCAAAGACACTTATTCAGGAGGTTTATCATCAAGTTTGAAATAGAGGTATCTGCGTTATAAACTTTACACCATTATAGAAAAATTGACTTTATTCTGCTATTGTGGATGTTACAGAACACTGCTCTTATCAACATCTGAATTCTCAAAGAAAATAATATACATCATAGTTGGAAAGCATCTGACTAAAACAACTACCTTGACTAAGCATTGTGAACACAACAACACATGCTATACGTAAGGCTGCAAGTCTGTCATGGAGGTCATGGGTTCTGTGACCTCCGTGACTTTTGCAGTGGCTGGTGCTGGCTCAGGGCTAGGGGCAGGACATTGGGTAAGACATTTCTCTGTGCCTCAGCTTTTCCACCAGTAAAATGGAGCTATTTAACTACCACTGTAAAATACTTTGAGACCTACCGATGAAAAGTGCAACATAAATATTTATTATTAGTATATAGATGTAGAGAGAGAAATCACTCTACGGCACCCCAGTAATATTTTTCCTATGTGATAGACTTGTTTTCATGATTTTTAATCCTGCAGATTGTTGAAACAATTAATGTAAATACCAAATTTACTGTACCCTAAATAACTAAGAAAGCAGAACAGGAGGAGATCACTATTACACACACTGTGGTCTCCAACATTTAGTATTCAGGGAAGTCCCTTCTTAACATTGATCGTGAAATCTAGACCATACCTTGAAGATAGAACTATCTAACTCCCCAAATTCTGATCCTGGAAATGGTCTCTATTTTATTAGGGGATTGATTGTGAGGCAGCTCACAATCACAGGGGTATAAGCACAAGGATATAAGACATACTCAAACCCCTGCCTGGGCTACCTGCATCACCAGTCTGTGCATCGGAGCAGAGGGATAGCTGTGGCTGGAGGGCTGCTACTCCCAGCCTGCATAGTTTTGCAAGCAGCAGGCAGAGCCTGGGGTCCATCCTCTCAGTGCACTAGCCAGCACAGCTGAGCAAGAGATGAGAGGAGCTTACTTAGCTGTACCATTGTACACTCCTACAGCCTACTTCCCCTCTCTGAGCAATGGGTAGCTGGGATGAAGCTTTGGCCTTGGTCTACTCCTAGAACAGCACAACTCAGGGCTTATGGTGACTCCCTGATCTAGCCACACTTACGTACAGATGTTAAAGAGCACAAACAAGTTATTAGCTGGATACTTTTGATCTCACATTTTCATGCTGAAATCCTAGCAGCTACCGCCAGCCTTGTGTAGTAGGTTGCATCCTGATTCAGAATGTATTCCATATTGTGTATGGACCTGAGATACTCTACTCCTGTGTTGCTCCCTCCCACAAATTTATTCCAAGTATTGTGAGTCCAGCCCCTGCTGTAGCTAATCTTGTCAAGATCTCAAAAGCTGCAGTTGTGTCACAATCTAGGGGATGCAAAACAGGAGCTACCACCTCACACAATGCCCTGTATCCAGGGCCGGCTCCAGCTTTTTTGCCGCCCCAAGCGGCCAGGGGGAGGAGGGGATAGGGGGGGATAAATATAAATAAATAAAAGCCGCGATCGGCGGCACTTCAGCAGCTGCTCTACCGCACCGCTTCATTCTTCGGCAGCAATTCGGCAGCCAATCCTTCCCTCCGAGAGGGACTGAGGGACCCGCTGCCAAATTGCCGCCAAAGACCCGGACGTTCTGCCCCCTTTCAAGGGCCACCCAAACACCAGCTTGCTGCACTGGGACCTGGAACCAGCCCTGCCTATATCCCACGGGAAGAGGCACTAAACTGGAACCGAGACCACACGAGTCCTAGTCCCAGCTCTTCCACTCCACTATTATGAGCCCAGTCCTCTCCTCATTATCTTACAGGAGTAACTATTACTCACCCATTTTATAGCTGAGACAACCAAGAGCTTGCATGATGTCACTCCGGGCAGAGTTAGGAGTAGAACAAATGGTTCTACTATAACAGAACTAGGTCTCATCCACTTTGCCACACAGTCTTTCAGAAGGAACATGCCTGCACCTGAGGTGTTTCTCAAACCCCTACCAACCAGAGTATGGCTGTCACGCTTTAGTGGCTAGATCACATACAGAAGTTCACAACTCTACTGCTACTTCCATGCTGAGAGATCTAGTTCTTTGATTCTAGTGGTAGTGGCTTATGCTTTTACATCCAGAAGGCCCCAGTTAAGATGACCGAGACAGGAGTATTGTTATATTTGGCAATGTTATCTGTCCCCAGAGCCAGGAAAAGAAACCAAGAATCCTGATATCCAGAGCTCTACTGCTGTGCCACAAATACTTTTGTAATCCACCTTTAAACTAAGTTTTGTCTCCCTGGCTAGGCTAGTTTACACAGCAGATAACTGCATACACTTCCCCCTCAACCTTGCAGCTGAAATTGAAGTTGTTGCTGTGGATTCGAGGACTGTTAATGATTTTTTTTTAATATAAGGACCCTTACAAAATTGTTTGAATGATTTTACATTGCAAAACATTGTATTTTAGCGATGAAGTTGGCTGTTGTGTTAATATTTGTTTACAGTTGCATTTTTAGTGTTTGTAGTTTGGAGAACAGAATCTATCCCTTTATGAACAGTGTGGAATCTTCTGCAATATGCTTCAGGCTGAGACACGTTGTCTGTGTATCAAGAGACTAGAAGACTCTACTCCAAAAAGATCAGACCATGATTTAGTAAACACGTGTTTCCAGAAAGCAAGTCTTATTCTGCAAGATTTTTAAGAAGTACTTAGAGGGGATTTGATACCTCAGGACAATGCTAAGGCTCTGTGGAGCCGTTCACCTGTAGGGCGCCAGTCAGAATCCAGCCCAACAGGTTTAAAACTTGTTCCCACCTTACAAATGTTTGTTAGCCCCTGTATGAGTTAACTTTGAAGAGCCTCAGTTCTAGGAGGAGTCCTCAAGTCAGAAGATGGGACACAAAAACATGAAGATACTTGCTTTTTGAAAACTTCATGCTTTTTATGCCAACCTCCTGGTTTTGGAAGTCTGCCTCAGGATTTTTCATACTACTTACCACAAGGTCAGGGCTAGAAAGGGCCTGTAGTCAAGATGGAGAAGGCTCATCACAGAGCAGAGTTACTGACTTTTATTTATGTGCTGAGATCATTTCAAGTAAAAGTTCATTTCAAACTACTTAAAAAAATCTGAGGGTGCAAAGGGTTAAAATGGAGTCCAGATATTTCAGAAAGTGTTTTACACTGTACCTTATAGGACCTATAGAGTTCCTAAATCTCAACCTTTTAAAAAGCTCTGCATCAGATTATTCATGGGAAATGAAAAGTTGGTTCCTATATCTGTGTATGAATGGCTGTTATGCTTGATAAGGTCTTAGTCTCAGTGAATGACCAATGTATTTGAAAGTTAATGTTACCGAGAATTTTATTAAGTGATTTAGTGTTTTTATAGGTATCGCACTTTCAGCTTTGGTGACTGAAGTCCTCTTTCCACAGAGCAAAGTACAGCACAGGCAGGAGAAAGGCAAACTTCTATACAACATTGTCTATAGTCGCTGCATGAGGTAGAAAACTAGTGTGTGGGGGAGTGGGGAGAAAACTGGGTTCTTAAAAATGGATGGGGGAATCTAATACATTAAATGCTACCATTGGAATTCTTAATGGTATGTGAAAAATTGTAAGGCTTGTTTATTATTAGGCTAAAATTGGGTGACATTTTCTTAAGAGTTCAAAGCCCAGATTTTTTTTTAAGGTATTTAGGCACCTAACTCCCATTGAAATCACTGGGAGTTAGTCACCTAAATACCTTTAAAAACCTGAGCGTAGGTGACTTACACAGCACAGTTTTTCAGTGGAGTGTGTGCTTCTTTAAGTCACTTTGAACTGTAGTGCATATTGAAAGAAAAGAAAATATATGTTCATTTAAACGCTATGAAGTTCATGTTCCAATGTGCATGATATGACGACTTTCTAGAGAAGCTAGTCACTCATAGGTCACAGTGTACGCTGAATTACAGAAAAGTGACAGCTCTTTAAAAAAATGTCAACTGTAAAAAGAGCAAAAGGAGTTTTCTTCTCTCCCCAAAACTGAAGGTTTCCATACAAAAAAGTACAACTCAGCTGAAGTTGCCTGAGAACAGCTTTACCTGCACTGACATTTCATCAAAGACAAATAACAGAGGTTTAAATATGAACCCACATTGAGTGGTTAGTACCTGCTATTCCAAATGCAAAGTTAATTACTGTAATTAAGGTACCTTTATACACTATCCTGAGAAAATAATGCACACTAAATTACCCAAGGATTTTTCACTGAAAGCAAAAATCTACTGTGTATTAGAATAACTCAAATTACTCTCATTGAAGTCCTGCTTTTTATTTAGTATATGGAGAATACGCACGATAGCACTTTAAAGGTAGAATAAATAGCTTATTTTAGAACATACATTAACATAAATCAAATATTCCTGTTATAAAGATATCCCCTATATTTCTCATTCATTTATGTATTTATATACCTTGGCTTACATTCCATAAACTGATAAAGGAGCAGCAAAGTAATGTGAGTCTACTGATCCAAAGCAAAATGTCACTGTCAAGCCCTATACCTTAGCTCTCTGGATGTGACTCTTGGCTCCACAACTCATTCATCATTCCTCGACCTTGGACTGATGTGTAAGTAGGGTAGCCACAAATCACATCTAAGTAATTTCTAACATAAGGCTAGGGTCTTCACAAAAGATAGAAGCAAAGATGAATCAGCTGCCTGTGTACAGAGTCAGGCATCTTGTTAGTCAAAATGTTTTTAAGAGTGCCTTTAGAACAAAAACTATCATTCATCTAGACAGTGATGTTAAACAAGGACAGAAAATAAAATGTGTGTGGAGGGTGGGAAATTCTTCTTTAGTTTACACCTACTTAAAGACTCCTATTAGTTGCTTTTCTTATTAGTATATCCACTCATTAGGTCCCTCAATCTAAATTTCACCTTAGACTCAGTGGGTCAAATTCTGTGGAACTGTGTAAGGCAGTGTAAGATACATACGAGTAGGTAGTGATAAGTGTAGAAGCAGCTGTAAATTACACCAGCTTAGATTTGTCTCTGAACTTGCTCTTTGTCTTTTAAAATAAATACATCAATGCCAGTCCACACACACTATGGAATAACCAATTGCCAACATTTCTGCTCTTCATTCTTAAGTTGTATGAGAGTTCCATACTCACTAAAACAAATTTGAAATGTATAAAGGGTTTTTTTTTAAATCACTAACATGAAAATACCATCAGAATTTTGTGAAAAAATATTTTCTTCCACAAAAACTGAGAACTTTTGTTCCAGGTTTCACTCCCGAGTGTTTTTTTCTGGCCAAAATTGCATAACAGCTGAGAAACAGGATTAATAATTAAGTGATGTCAGTTTTAACTAAAGTTTCATGAATGGTAATTCTCAGATATAGTGCCCATTGATCAATGTCTAGATGCTTTTCCATGGATCCTAAAGAAATGTAGCATAATGCACAGCAAATGGATAGAGCCCAGCATTTAAATCACTGGAGTACTGACTTACTGCAAGAGTAACGAACAAACATCAAGATCAAAGTATACCATATGAAATACCCGTATTTTCTCATCAAATAATGTACTTAAATATTTAAAAACATGCAATACCAGATAGGCTTTCAGTCACTTCTACAGTGTTGCTGAAGCAGTCATTATCTCATTGCTCACATTTGAGTCTCTGTCAAATCTGCTTCTGCACTAACCCATTCCCCTCAATATTTTAGCAGTCAAGAAGTAAATGGTTGTACTTAATGCAACCAGTGATCTGGAATTGTACTTGGATACACTCAAACAGTAGCAGAACATCCAATGTGTGCAAGTATAGACAAGCACAGAAAGTCATTAAAAAAAAAACTATGGTGCAAAAAAGTTAGCTTTCATCTCACAGGCAGAAACCTCAGATAGCATTCTAATATAGCAGCAGCAGCAGAAGGGAAACCACTTTAAATGTAAGTATTTCTATTATTAGTTAGGTAATGGGATCAGATTGTCAAAGCAGAACACACCTGTTTGCACAGTCTGGGCATGCAGGAGATTTAGAGAACAGTCAAGTAACTTTACACAACAGGATTTTTGCAGAATGGGAGGAGAAAAAGTGCCCGCTCTCGACCCTCCCTGCTCACGTAGGAGTATTCAGGGGGTTGCTCCACCTCCTGGCTTGAAGTGATTCCCATCATACACAGGGTTCACAGTTTGGTTCAATGGCTCCCAGCACCTCCACTATACAAACTGTTCCCTGCACCCCTGCCTCCTCAGCTCAGTTACTCATGTCCTTCTCATAGCCTAACTGTAGAAGGTTATAGGGGAGGGGGAAATGAGAGCACAAAGGGTTCAGTGAGAGGTCTTGGGAGGAGGTAGGACAGGATGGCATCACATGACAGACCTATTGAGAGGGCTGGCCCTGAAGTATGGGAATGCATAGCCATATGTCATATGTCAGCATCACCAGCCCATTTGGCTGGGGGTAGAGGGGTGCATCTTGCAGTACCAGAATCTGCAATGATTATGAAAATTGGGACAATTCATGTTTTTTGTAAGACTGACAGAGATGCTCCTGAAAACAGGGAGAGTCAATTTTTCAGGGACACAAGGTGTGGATATGATGAACACAGGCATATCAGACCATTCTAACAACTTTATAAATGCTATCTCCATTTTTGTGAGCCAGAAATTGTATTCTAACTCCAAAGGGAAGGTTTATCAAACTTCCCCCAGGGAGCTATAATCTGTGGGAGATGATTACTGCAAATTCTGGAAGAGATAAACAATTCCAAAAAAGGACCACTCACCTGGGATTTTTGCATATACAAGGTCAGACCAAGTAATTGGAACCAGTGGCCAAGGGGATAAAGACTGGCTTTTAGTATAAAGACTGAGCTTAAATCAAATAAGGGGGTTCTTCATCTGCAAACTGACATGAAGCTTTTACCAAAACGGCCAACTCTGCTGGAAGTGTTAAGGAGGACATTGACAAGTGACCAGACATCCAAGTGGAAGATGGGTGGACTTCTGGTAAGCTTAATATGCATTTAGACCTTTCATTGTTTTATAACATTTTTGCTGTAATGCTCTTTCTCCTGAAATAAACGTACTTTGGTTTGTGCAGGCTGCTTAGTCACTGGTAAATCCACAGCCATTATCCCTGGAGAAAGAGGGCAAAGCTGCAGCTGCTGAGGTAAGATCAGACCTGCTGGGATAATCACAGTGATTTTCTTGGAAAGTGCAAACCTAAATCCCCAGTCTGGAGGGAGAGGGACCTTCCTGTAGAGAGGTGACAGCTGGAAGCCTGAGACCTAAGGGGCCATTCCGGCAGCAGATGACGGAGGAGTCCAAGGCGCAATTATCTCAAAACTGACAACAGTAACCAAGCAATAGATGTGCATGATCTTCATAGGCAATGTTCAGCAATACAGCAGCTATTCCACAATCAACATCATGGTAATTTGGTCTTATAACCAATAGCTGGCAATAGGGTGACCAGATGTCCCGATCAAAATGTCCCGCGTCCCGACCAGATTACGGTCAGGACGCCATTTGTCCCGATATTTTTTTTCCTGGTCTTTGGCAGCAATTCGGCATAAAGTCCTTCAGTCGCGGACAGTCTTCAGCAGTATTTCGGCGGCAGGTAATAAACCTGCTGCTGAAGCACCCGCCGCTGAAATACCACCGAAGACTGTCCGCGACTGAAGGGCTCTCTGCCGAATTGCCGCCGTAATCCCAGAGGGTGAGTGTAAAAAAAAAAAAAACGCTCCCCCTGCGGCAGTCCCGTTATTTTCCCCTTAACATCTGGTCACCCTAGCTGGCAAGTTTGGACATTTATAGTGACATGCCACTCTAGCACAGGAGGAAAAGCAGTTTGTTACCTACAAAGCACAATTTTACAGTAAGAATCCTCTCTTTCTCAGGTGAAAGGCAGAAGTGTCTAGCTGAAAGCCAAACCAGCTTCACTTTATGAAACCAAGCATCTCAGCTGAGTTGTGGGCGGACACACCTAGTAAACAGAGCCAGAGCCCACAGTCACAAGACCAGAATCAGGAGTCACCTGGGTCAAGATACCAGTGGTAGTCTGACACAGGAGACAAAATGGAGATCAGAACCACAAATCAGATGCTGGGAGTCATACCAGCTCAAGATGCCAGGATGCAGCCCAGTTGTTCAGACAGCTTCCTGTTCCTACATCTGGCTTAAGTGGGGACAGTGGGACAATCAGCTACTCTAAGAGTCTGCCAATAGGACCTCAGGGGTGGAGCCTCAAACTGGCACTGGGCTTCATGGGTCCCAAGCAAGCAAGCATGAGCAGGCTGCCAGCTGGAGAGTTGGAGCATGGCCACTCCTGCGAACCTGGGTTCAAGACCTGTGATCATGACACCAAGAGTCTGATTTTCCTTCAGTGGTGAGAACTTTGCGTATAACTAAGAAAATCATTGCTAGTTGCTACAGACAAGTTAAAGGCAAGTTAACTTGATGGCAAAATCAGAAGTATTTCTGTTTTTCTTAAATATATAAACAAATATTTATCATCATACAGATCTTCATTATTTGAAAAAAATTAAGTCAGTCAAGAGAAGCTTAGTCACAAGTAAGAACTCTGGCCTTGAGCCTGAGAAGGTTTTAACAGATTATATCATTGCAGAATCTCTCTATACAAACAGAAGTGATACATTCCTTTTGCTAACTGTGCAGATTGCCTTTTTGGTGCCTGTGTGGCTTCCTTATACCAAGGGCCAGATTGTGGCCTGCACTGCAGAATAGCACAATACTCCTGTGCATCACTTTCAGCACTAAATGGGCAGCAGACTCCACAGTACCTGTAAGGGGTTGGGAGCCCTAGCACCCACAAACACCAACACAGAGAGCCTGGCAACAGAACAACAACAGCACATCAGGGAGCATATGTTGTGCTGAGTGTAGACCCAGCATAGTCTATTTGTGCCTTGTAGCAGTGGAGAGAGACCGTTTCCCTCCAGTCAGCTCAAGGATCAGCACAACAACGTGCTGCCCTTATTCTGGGCGGGTGCAGACTACCAAATCTAGTCCTAACTAAAAACCACTATACAATAAAATCCAAGAACCCCATCACATCTGAATTTGAGTTATCCAGTGCACACAGTTAGTCTTACTTACAGAATGCAAAGTTTAGAAAGCTTTTTACAGTTTGATAAAACACTGTCATGGTAAAAATATGTATTTTATTCATAACTAAAACCCATCTTCATATTTTATGGCAAGGTAGACAATTGCAGAACAGTCCTATTGTTCAGCTAAGGTGGGTCTTAGCAGTTTTAGCCAAATAAGCTTCTTTACTGCCAGTAAACAATAAACTAGTTAACTGTCATTTTTGTAACATCCCGATGACTAATTGTGATGACACCTTAATAGGACATTTTTGAACAGCTCCCTATTAAATACTTACACTGATAAATGTCAAGTTATTGTTTGAATTACACTGCATGTTCAGCCAGTCCACTGTGTATACGGTACAGAGCAGTACATTGAAAACACAGTTTTATCCTCAGCCCCGAACAGTAACAATAACCAAAGATTTTATGGGCGTTAAATCAGTCAGTGTCATAGTTCAGCAAGGAAAAAAAAATTGAATAGGAGACCAGAAAAGATACACCAATAGGCCTTGTGTATCCTGGAACTTGCCCTATTCACAGCCATCAGTATAGCTGTGTTGACGCAAACTTCTAGAGAAGACAGGCAAATATGCTATAAGACATGTACCAAGCAGTCAACCCTAGTTTCAAGAAAAGTTATACAACACTGATGCAAATCCTGCATTCTGACAGTTCTGCCTGCCTGTACTAGCTGCTTACCTCAGTGCAGCCACACTGGGATTTGGCTTCTGACACATTATAGACTCACTGTGGACAAGGTCTATCATGTAGGAAGCCAAAAAATGTGACACTTGGGCCATTTGGCAATCATTTACAGGGCCACCCAGAGGATTCAGGGGGCCTGGGGTCTTTGGCAGTGGGGGGTCCCCGCTTCAGCGGTAAGTCGAAGACCCAGAGCGGAAGAAGCTCGGTGGGCCCAGGCCCCACAAGAGTTTTCTGGGGCCCCTGGAGCGAGTGAAGGACCCTGCTCCAGGGCCCCCGAAAAACTCTCATGGGGGCCCCTGCGGTGCCCGGGGCCTGGGGCAAATTGCCCCACTTGCCCCCACCCAGGCGGCCCTGATCATTTACAGGCTAAGGGTCCAGGTGAATAATACTGAATATGTATTTATGAACATTCATTTGAATAGAAATGGAATTCATTTTCACAGTATTCACAATCTTCCTTTGTTCATATTCACACAACTTACTTCTCAAGAACATTTGCAGACAGTGACTATCTCATGAATATTTAACTGGGATCTTGGGTCTAATTAAATATGGATTATTATTATAATCCCCTTCTTGCTGAAGCACAAGGCAGAGTTCTCTCAAGTCTTTTAAAAAAGCAGAACACAACCAAATACTTTTGTTTTTACAAATAGGTTAATCTGTCTTTAAACTGAATGTAGCCATACAATTTCCCATGTAACAGAAGATCACAGGGAACATGATGCATGGAACAGCTCTTCCCTTGACACTGCCAGCCCGTACCTCTCAGCTGTGTGGAGTGGAGTTGCACTGTATGTAGAAACCACAGGAGAAAATGACATTTATGCTGTTGGGATACACTGCTCTCCATCTGTTTATCTCCCTCACCCTCATTCTACACTGTCTGGGATGTTAAGGTCCCCTCTGCACTCTGTTAGCCAAGGCGAGGGGCGCGGGACCATATGGTCCAGTATATTTTACATAATACTTTTACAGGTAGCCATTTTTGCAATAAAAATGTATAGTAATTCTGCAATGGGCCAATAACTCATTCATTTGTTTCAGCAATATAGGATAACAAAATACTGGAAATTATATCAAAATCTGTTTGAATATTTCATGTTCTGTTATGCTCGTTGACTTTTTCTTTCACTAGCTCCAGTAACAGAGTCTTTGCCTCTGTCATGCATTCAAATGTCTTTACAAAATACACTAAACATAACACCAGCAACATTGTATTGTGGTTGACAGTCATCTTGGAGCCAAAATCAAGCCACATGAACTTTTATTGTCATTATTATTAATTATTATTATTATTATTAAAGAAAACACTTTCAAGAGCCTTGTTTTGTCCTAAACAAATTCTGAATACACTCCAATATTGACTCAGTGAAGATCAATTAAACTTTCTATATTTCTACTTTAATTCCTGTTACCTGCTCATCACCAAAAAGTTTCTCTCCAAAGACCTTATACAATAATAAGACAGCATATCAGACACTAGTTTTTGAATAGCAATGGGAAGGGTTAATTTTTGTTGGGTGTAAGTAGGAGCCACTAGTTTAGAAACTTGGTGTTCCTTTTTTTAGATTTAAAGATTTTCTATGAATACCAGGCCAAATCCTCAGCTGCTATAAACTGCCTTACTCCATTAAAATCAATGGAACTATGCCAGTGAACACCAGCTGAGAATTTGGTAAGTCTTCCAAAAACAAACAAACAAACAAATACATGCATATTATATGTGGGAAAAGAAACAAGTCATCGCCAGTATCTGTGTGAAGAGTCTGGACATTTAAATTTTGCTGGTCTGCAGACTTTGCTATTAGTTTTGATGTGACCATGGGTAACCCTGAAACATGCAAGTTTTACACTGAGCTAAGGTATATTTTCAAGGTCATGTGCCACTATGGAGGTTTTTTTAGGGAGGAAAGTAAACAAACACTTACGTCAATTATACTTTCTATTGTGCGGTCCAGAAAAGAGAGTGATTAACTATGTATCAAAATTTTACCTTGTTTTGTTGTGGGTTGCAGAAGTTAAACCAAGAGAAAGCTCAACTCCTCTGCTGCTGTAAAATCAAAGGACAAGCTGCCTGTTCCTGGAATGGGAGAAGCCCTGCTCTCTCAGATTTTCCTCTTTGGCTGGTAAAATGAGAACATGAAAATCTGAAGTGAAAGCAGTTAGGGACTGGTGCCTGAATATGAGGTTTCTTGGGCCCCCAGACTTTCTCCTGGTGGGTGAATCATCAGTTCCTGATAGGAGAAGAGGGGTGCCAGCTTGGAGTGCCCAGATCCACCTGTTCTCCTCTAAATAGATCACTATTTGGAAAGGTTCTGAAATTCAGGGGACTGTATTGGTTTTTACCCCCCCCCAAAAAAATCTATGGAGAAGTATCCCACTAGCTTCCCAGTTTAATTTGTTTTGATATCCGTAAAAGATTTTTCATCTTGCTGAAGTCTAAATTATAATGATGCCATTTATAGGGACAGTCCATGCACAGCTTCTGGCACTGTATTCAAACAAATAGAGCTAGATGAAGAATGTGTCACATTTTTTCCACAAAAATGGGGTGTGGGGTGGAAAAAGGAGAAATGTAAGAGGGGAAAAGAAGAAGGAAACAAGAGCCAAAACTTTCGATTTCAGGGGTTGGGGGAGGTGTCACTGAAATATTGGACTTTTTAAAAATTCTATTAATGGTTTTTAAAGGCCATTTTTCATTTAAAAAAATGAAAAAGTTCAGTCAGCTCTACACACAAATGTCTGTTTTGTTGGGTGATGAGTCTGCTTAAGGACAAGTCAACTTCTCTCAGATACATTTCTTTTATCTTCCCCATTCTCTTTCTCCTGGTTCCTCAATGAGAGATCACAACCTCTTTCTTCCATTTTCGTTTTTTCCACCGTGAGTGGAGAGAGTTTGTGAAATGCCTCTTATAAGCAGAAACATGGATTTCATACAGTTGTGTTCCTTTGAAGAATATGATACAAAGAAGAGAATTTGAAAACTCAAGGTACATCATATTAGTTATCCTATGTGTCTGATTTTATATGCTGTCAACTGCCTTCATTGGACCTGCATAAAAAACCCTGTTTCTAGACAACTATATAATGCTTATTCACATACATACCTCAGAAAAAGTTAATTATAAAAATACATCGGGCCATATGAAGCATTTCTAGTGTAGAGGCAAGTCATGAGGACAATAATGATCCCCAGGATCATATCAGTAGATAGACCTAATGTATCACTTTTCAACTCTCTTATGTTTTATTGCGTCTCTAACTCAGTAACATACATTGCAGTCAACTCTTCAAGGGTATCTCTTATTGAAAATTGCATTACACAAGATAAAAAGGAGACAAATGACACAAAATAATAGCAATCTCCAAACCACATTAATCAGATAAGTCATACTTCAAAAAGTGAGTAATGATGCTGTGCTCAGCTTGCAGAACAATGAATATCTGAAAATAAATTAGAATTTCAAAATGCAGTTAATATTCTCATTCTTTAGAGCCATGTCAACAGATTAAGTTATTTATTTTTTAAAAGGACATATTGGACGTATTTTAAAAGATATGAAAAAATATCCATATATTTACAGGTATAGGTTTTTATTCACCAATGATTTATATTTGATGCAACAACCCATTCAGGTTTGTGGATCCACTAATAAGTTGCAGTGTGCTGTAAATGTAGAACACACAAAAATTGCACTGTGACAGATACAAGGCGGGGATGGGGGAGGGGGGGGAGGAAATCAACTAAAAGGTGCTACTGTTTAATACCAGTAGCTCAACTGGTCTAAGCCTTAGATATTGGGTCATCTTTCTTATTTTATTAAATGAAATGTGAAGCAAGTAGTTATAGTCACTGTGATCTGACTGTGCAGAAATCCAGTTCTCAAGACTGGAAATGCCTTTGAGCAATAAAGTATTTTTTCCTAATATTTATTGTTTTAATTATAATTTTTCTCCCTTTCAAATTGGCAGCATAAATGAATTAGCCCTTGAGTTTCAGAGTGAGTAATAATCTAGTTTATTTGGTTTTGTATTCCAACCCTGATATAATGACACATAAAGGAAAACCATGAATAAGGCTGGCAGCAGTACAATCAGCTCACTTGCCTGAACCCATAATAACAATCTGTATTAATAAAGTGAAGAAAACTTGGCGATTGCTACTATTTTATTCTGTCCTGTGCAAAACTATTTCAAGTAAGGAATTTCACGCTTGAGGCCTGATCCAGACAAGCTTTAGCAGTTGATGACAAAAATTCTATGGCTCTGCTATTCCAGTGACTCCTTTTTAAATAAAATCTATAAAGCTTGCATTGGATAGCAGCTGGGAAAGAGTCTGAAATGAACAGTACCATTAGTCATATTTGGTGGGGATGTTCAGTATTTTAAAATTGAAATTACGAACAGATCCATTTATTGTGTTTCTTGGGCTCACAGATAAATTAGATCTATTGTAGAATACTACAAAATTGCTCATGCACCTTCCAATAGCCAGGTGCATCTTGCCAGAATTTTAGAAGAAAAAGAGTCCCTTCCACCCCCTCCCAACATCATCTGAATACAGGATGTTCAGACAATACAGATAATCTGAAACGGGACTGCCATTTCTAGAATTAGAAAAAAAATACAAAAGACAAACCTGGGAAACTGAGAAATTTGGTTTGCCCGTGGAACTTTCTACTATCTTTAATAATAGTAAGTGGCACTTGGAAATGACATCAAGGAACTTCAGTGAACATGCCCATTGATTACCTAGACAGCCTAATGAGGGCTTGGATTTTCAATGGCTGAGTTAATTTAAGTGAACCAAAGAAGATTAAAAGATCATGGTCCTAAAAACTTAAATTCTTCCCTGACAACTCTAATCCCATCAGCCAGGGAAAGCTGTTTACTGACCCTGAGCCTAAGAGATAGAGGTCTTTGACTAACATAGTTTGTGTCACTATCCCTGGCTGACAAGAGTGAACTCATCACCAAGGGGATTAAAAAAAAAAAGAGAGAGAAACCAACCTGCATGAACAATGCAAGGATTTAATCTATTCATAATACAAAGTAAGAGACAATAGGGGAGAAATCCACAGCTGTGGATTTACAAGTAAGTGCCTTTACCCATCATATACAATTTGCATATATGTATAGGACGTACCCTGGAAACCATTCAGCATAAACATTATGTCAGTATATTACAATCAGCCACAGGGATTCCTTCCAAGATACAAAACCTTTCACTGTTACTGAAGCCCAGGTTGATGATGAAAGAAAGTAGTTACAGTTTAATTTTGTTGTTGTTGCCTGTAAGAAATGAGTTGGTGGTCTCTGAGTATTTCTATTAGACAAGACTCTACTTTAGTAAACACCTTGTTGGTTTTCTGATCAGAAGATCCAAGGACTCAACAGCCATGGAGACTGACCTACAGTATCACTTCACTTCTATAGATGGTCCC
Source organism: Mauremys mutica (assembly GCF_020497125.1). Classification (NCBI taxonomy): domain Eukaryota; kingdom Metazoa; phylum Chordata; order Testudines; family Geoemydidae; genus Mauremys; species Mauremys mutica. The sequence continues at coordinate 41,641,015 of NC_059078.1, forward strand.
TGCACAAGGTAGAAACACACTGGTGGGGCAACTTGCAGTGCTTTTGTTGTTGTTAATGGATAATACAAGTAACCACATGTGGGGGCCCCAGTCATGGATGAGGGTCCTATTCTGATAGGCACTGGGAGTTGGGGGGGGACAAAACCAAAAAAAGAGATGGTACTTGTCCCAACAAGTAAGTGCATGCATGCCACTGCCCATAAGCTTGCTGCCTAAATAAAAAGGCTTCAGTCTACAGAGCTGGTAATCCAACACATTTCATAAAAAACATTAAATTAAAATAATGAGACCAAAGGTAAAAACACCTCTGACCTCAGTATCAAACAGATATGCATTCTGAGTAGGATATTCAAAAAGTGATGCTACAGTGGACATTGTAGTGGTTTTCACAGAATTATAGAATATCAGGGTTGGAAGGGACCTCAGGAGGTAATCTAGTCCAACCCCCTGCTCAAAGAAGGACCAATCCCCAACTAAATCATTCCAGCCAGGCCTTTGTCAAGCCTGACTTTAAAAACCTCTAAGGAAGGAGATTCCATCACCTTCCTATGTAACTCATTCCAGTGCTTCACCACCCTCCTAGTGAAAAAGTTTTTCCTAATATCCAACCTAAACTTCCCCCACTGCAACTTGAGACCATTACTCCTTGTTCTGTCATCTGCTACCACTGAGAACAGTCCTCTTTGGAACCCCCTTTCAGGTAGTTGAAAGCAGCTATCCAATCCCCCTCTCAGTCTTCTCTTCTTCAGACTAAACAATCCCAGTTCCCTCACCCTCTCCTCATAAATCATGTGCTCCAGCCCCCTAATCATTTCTGTTGCCCTCTGCAGGACTCTTTCCAATATTTTCTATCCACCTTATAGTCCATTCATCCAGCCCATACTACTTCAACTTGCCGGCAAGAATACTGTGGGAGACCTATCAAAAGCTTTGCTAAAGTCAAGGAATAACACATCCACTGCTTTCCCCTCATCCACAGAGCAAGTTATCTCATCATAGAAGGCAATTAGGTTAGTCAGGCATGACTTGCCCTTGGTGAATCCATGTTGACTGTTCCTGAACACTTTCCTCTCCTCTATATGCTTCAGAATTGATTCCTTGAGGACCTGCTCCATGATTTTTTCAGGGACTGAGGTGAGGCTGACTCATCCCCGCACCCTCCTTCTTCCCTTTTTTAAAGATGGGCACTATGTTAGCCTTTTTCCAGTCATCCGGGATCTCCCCTGATCACCATGAGTTTTCAAAGATAATGGCCAATGGCTCTGCAATCACATTCGCCAAATCCTTAAGCACCCTCGGATGCAGCGCATCCGGCCCCATGGACTTGTGCTCGTCCAGCTTTTCTAAATAGTCCCGAACCACTTCTTTCTCCAGAGGGCTGCTCACCTCCTCCCCATGCTGTGCTGCCCAGTGCAGTAGTCTGGGAGCTGACCTTGTCCATGAAGACAGAGGCAAAAAAAGCATTGAGTACATTAGCTTTTTCACATCCTCTGTCACTAGGTGGGCTCATTCAGTAAGGAGCCCACACTTTCCTTGACCACCTTCTTGTTGCTAACATACCTGAAGAAACCCTTCTTATTACTCTTAACTTCTCTTGCTAGCTGCAACTTCAAGTTTGATTTGGCCTTCCTGATTTCACTCCTGCATGCCTGAGCAATATTTGTAATACTCCTCCCTGGTCATTTGTCCAATGTTCCACTTCTTGTAAGCTTCTTTTTTGTGTTTAGGATCAACAAGGATTTCACTGTTAAGCCAAGCTGGTCGCCTGCCATATTTACTATTCTTTCTACACATCAAGATGGTTTGTTCCTGCAACCTCAATAAGGATTCTTTAAAATACAGCCAGCTTTCCTCGACTCCTTTCCCCGTCATGTTATTCTCCCAGGGGATCCTGCCCATCAGTTCCCTAAGGGAGTCAAAGTCTGCTTTTCTGAAGTCCAGGGTCTGTATTCTGCTGCTCTCCTTTCTTCCTTGTGTCAGGATCCTGAACTCAACCATCTCATGGTCACTGCCTCCCAGGTTCCCATCCACTTTTGCTTCTCCTACTAGTTCTTCCCTGTTTGTGAGCAGCAGGTCTAGAAGAGTTCTGCCCCTATTTGGTTCCTCCAGTACTTGCACCAGGAAATTGTCCCCTACACTTTCCAAAAACTTCCTGGATTGTCTGTGCACCACTGTATTGCTCTCCCCGCAGATATCAGGGTGATTGAAGTCTCCCATGAGAACCAGGGCCTGTGATCTAGTAACTTCTGTTAGTTGCCGGAAGAAAGCCCCGTCCACCTCACACCCCTGGTCTGGTGGTCTACAGCAGACTCCCACCACGAGATCACCCTTGTTGCTCACACTTCTAAACTTAATCCAGAGACTCTCAGGTTTTACTGTACTAAACTAGAAACATGGCTTTAATTGGGTGGATTAATCTGGAAAAGCATTTTCCCAGTACGTTTCCTGGGTGGTTTCAAATGATACACTCACAAACTAGAACACACACATACGATTGTATCACAAATAACTAAAACAGAGGAAATGAAAGACTTACCTTGAATATGCCTGATTTCAGTCTCATGCAACAGCGTGCAGGCACTAAATGAAAAAAAAATTGAACGAGTCTTAATCTTTGGAGATGCAAATTATTGACTGAGCAAATTGAATTTAAGACCCAAGGAAATCCAGCCCAGCCATTTAAGAATGCCCAGCTTTATTTGTTCTCATTTGTTCTATTCCATAACTACTAGAAATAAGCATGTTTTTTATTATTATTTTCCTACTCTACACACCTGAAAGTGAGTCTGAAAAAAACACTAATTTCAGTATAACTGTAGCATGAAAAACTATGTAGTTATAACAATTGCCAAAATCAAAACATTTAGAAATGTGGGTCCATGTTGTCAATAATATGTTGCAATTCATAATTGTTCTCTGGTAAAGTGCAGAGTTAAAAGCATTAAAATGAGCCTAGAAATAAGCAGACACTCAGTTTTGCTCAGAAACAAATATATTGAATCAAAAAGGACAAAAATAAATATGCACATTATTCAGAGTAATAGATCACAATGGCTTTTGGAGAAGATGAAGAAAAAGAGCTCTTCTAGCAATTGCGATCAAGAGAAATCACAAAGATAAACAGTTTCAGGATTTGACACTTTGGATTCGCAAAATGTGTAGTAAGCAGGGCCGCCCGGGGGGGGGGGAAGGGGGCAATTTGCCCCGGGCCCCGCAGGGGCCCCCAAGAGAAGAGCGGAGGCTCCCGCCTCCGCCCCTCTCCTGGAGCCTCAGCGCATCAAGCGCCGAGTCTCCGGCCGAGCCCCTGAGCCCCTCCCCGATCCGAGCCGCGTGGTGAGGGGGCGGGGCTGGGAGCTCCAACGGGGCCTGAGCCCCGCCCCGCTCAGAGCGGCGTGGGGAGGGGGCGGGGCAGCTGCCTCCGCTCGGCGTGGAGCTCACAGCCCCGCCCCCTCACCACGCGGCTCTGAGCGGGACGGAGCTCAGGCCCCGCCGGAGACGCGCTCGGGTAAGAGGCTGAGGCTGAGGCTGGGGCCGGGGGGGAAGCGGGACCCGCCGCCGCTGCCGCCGCCAAAGCGCAGCCCGGTCTTCGGCGGCGGGGGGCCCCTTCTGTTCCGGGACCCGCCGCCGAAGTGCCCCGAAGGCCTGCGGCGGGCCCCCCCCCCGCCACCGAATTACCGCCGAAGACCGGGCTGCGCTTCGGCAGCGGGTCCCGCTTCGGCGGTAATTCGGTGGCGGGGGGCTCCCGCCGCGGGTCTTCGGGGCACTTTGGCGGCGGGTTCCGGAACGGAAGGGCCCCCCGCCGCCGAAGACCCCAGGCCCCTGGAATCCTCTGGGCGGCCCTGGTAGTAAGTATCTATTTCAACACCTATTGGAAGTGATTAAGTATTTTAAATAAATGAGGACAAAATTCAAATTAATATTTGTCAAGATAACATTTGAGTGGCATAAACGGTCTTATTAAACGTAAAATCTTAACATTAGCCATTCTGAATATTTTGGTACAAGTTTATGCACTGCTACATATCAATGACAGCCATCTGACAATCTCAGAAATCTTGGCATAATGAATAAAATAACTTCAATACCAACTTCTTTCCTACATTCCCAAAGCACTTTAGAAATATAAAGCAGGTTTACAAAATTGATTAATTACTTTATTCACAACCAAAATGCAAACACTTCTTGGGTGTAATCTACTATTTACTATTCACTGTTTGAACCCTGTGCATCTGTTTAGCCCAGGAATTAAAAACTAACAACATATCCAATTTAAACATCAGGGTTAATTTAGGAGGGCAATATGTAATCAGCCAAATTAGGATTTGGTTACAAGACCAAGGCTATCATGCTTCCTGAAAATGCATAGGATCTAATTACCACAAGTGGTCAGGATCTCTTTTACATCCCATCCAAAAGATGGCATTTCCAACAGTACAGGTTTTCCAAGTTTCTAATGCCTCATTGGGGCATAGTTTCACCAATGACTAAGTAGTAAAGATGCCAACATTGAATCTTCAACACCACCTCCTGTCTATCCCTTAGAAGTTTCCCGTCCCAGAGGGATGTAAGTATGGCTGGGGGCGGGAGGGGAGGGAAGAGCTATGCAACTTTGTAATTTATATGCAGCCCAGAGATAGGACAATTATTCTCCACATAACTGCAATGCAACCAATACCTGGAATACTGCATTCTATTCTAGGCAACACATTACAGACAAATAGGCAAGTTACAGATAGATCCAGAGAAGACCAAAACCAATAATGGTGCTGGGAGAACTGATTTACAAGGAAGGATTAACAATTTAAATGTATACCATGGCTAAGCAATTAGTAACTCACAGATATGACATTGGCCTACAAATATGTGAAGGATCTGAACACCAAGGAAGGAAAGGAATTTAGGATGGAGGAAACTAGGAAAAATTGACTGAATATCAAAACTTCTCAAACACTGAGAGGTATTATTCTGTGGAATGAACTCCCAAAAGCAATAATGGAACCATCATCATATTTGACTTAAAACTTGACTGGACAAAATCCTAGAGAATATACTACAGTGAAAAATCTTCAGTTTTCAGGGAAATGGACTTATGATTATATTGTATAAAACCATAGTTGTGATTACCACTTTACAGCATGTGAAAACAAAGTCCTTGTCCTTATCTAAGAGAGGAAGGATTGTCTTGTGGTCAAGCCACAGGATAGGGACACGTGGGTGTATTTGCTATCACAGATTTGTGTAAACCACTTAATCTTCGTGTCAGTTCACGATCTGTAAAATACTCCCCCATATCTTACAAGGATGCTTTATCAAGCAGAGGTGGATTATGGATTTGTGGGGCCCTGGGCCAGAGCAAGTGGGGTACCCTTCCCCTCCTCTCCCCCCTGCAGTCTGCCCCCTGGTGGTGCTTCCAGGGAAATGGGGTCAGGGCACAGGGGGCTTGCTCTGCCCCCTCACCCCTGCCTGGCCACTCCTGCCAGGGAGCCAGGTGGGGATGTTGAGGTGCTCATTTCTCCAGGGCCCTGTGGTAGGGGCCCCATTGGCTCAGTGGCTAATCTGCCACTGGTTGTGTGTATAAATTAGGGTTGCCAAGCAATTAAAAAATTAATTGCAATTAATATCACTGTTAAACAATAGAATACCATTTAAATATTTTTGATGTTTTCTACGTTTTCAAATATATTGATTTCAATTACAACACAGAATACAAAGTGTACAGTGCTCACTTTGTATTTATTTTTATTACAACTATTTGCACTTTAAAAAACAAAAGAAATAGTATTTTTCAATTCACCTCATACACATACTGTAGGGCAATCTCTTTATCATGAAAGTTGAACTTACAAATGTAGAATTATGTACAAAAAATAACTGAATTCAAAAATAAAATTGTAAAACTTTAGAGTTAACAAGTCCACTCAGTCTTACTTCTTGATCAGCCAATTGCTCAGACAAACATGTTTGTTTACATTTGCTGCCCACTTCTTGTTTCAAATGTCACCTGAAAGTGAAAACAGGCATTCACATGGCACTGTTGTAGCCAGTGTGGCAAGATATTTATGTGCCACATGCGCTAAAGATTCATATGTCCCTTCATGCTTCAACCACCATTCCAGAGAACATGCATCCATGCTGATGATGGGTTCTGCTTGATAGCAATCCAAAGCAGTGGGACTGACGCATGGTTTTTTTCATCATCTGAGTCAGATGCCACCAGCAGAAGGTTGATTTTCATTTTTGGTGGTTCGGGTTCTGTAGTTTCCACATCAGAGAGTGTTGCTCTTTAAGACTTTTGAAAGCATGCTCCACACCTCGTCCCTCTCAGATTTTGGAAGGCACTTCAGATTCTTAAACCTCAGGTTGAGTGCTGTAGCTATCTTTAGAAATTTCACATTGGTACCTTCTTCCCATTTTGTCAAATCTGCAGTGAAAGTGTTCTTAAAACGAACAACACGTGCTGGGTCATCTTCCGAGACTGCTATAAAATGAAACATATAGCAGAATGCAGGTAAAACAGAGCAGGAGACACACAATTCTCCCCCAAGGAGTTAAGTCACAAATTTAATTAACTCATTATTTTTTGAGCAAGCATCATCAGCATAGAAACATGTCTTCTGGAATGGTGGCCAAAGCGTGAAGGGGCATACAAATGTTTAGCATATCTGGCACATAAATACTTTGCAATGCCAGCTACCACAGTGCCATGTGAATGCCTGTGCTCACTTTCAGGTAACGTAAATAAGAAGGAAGCATTATCTCCTGTAAATGTAAACAAACTTGTTTGTGTTAGCGATTGGCTGAACAAGTAGTAAGACCGAGTGGAGCTGTAGGCTCTGAAGTTTTACATTATTTTGCTTGGGTTCGGTAGCCAAAAAAAAATTTTTTTTTTAAATCAACCTTTGTAAATGGCACTTTCACGATAAAGAGATTCAACTGAGAACTTGTATGAGGTGAATTGAAAAATACTATTTCTTTTATCATTTTTAAAATGCAAATATTTGTAATTAAATATAAAGTGAGCCCTGTACACTTTGAATTCTGTGTTGTAATTGAAATAAATATTTTTGAAAATGTAGAAAAACATCCAAAAAGATTTAATAAATTTCAATTGTTATTCTATTGTTTAACCGTGTGATTAAAACTACAATTAATCATGATTAATTTTTAAATAGTGATTAATTTTTGAGTTAATCTCTTGAGTTAATTGCAATTAAATTGACAAACCTAGTATATGTCCAAAAAATGCTGGACAGGTGCTCAAATACTAGTGATGAGGACCGGATAAATACCTACACACAGTTTCGTCTCATTGCTTTGATTCTATACAGAATCAATACCACTAAAAATTGAGAGATCTGATGAGACCGCAGCCCATGCTTGTAATGCTATACCTCACAAAATAATCAGTGTTAGTTTTAAAACATGTTACTTTGGTTCAAAGGCTTAGCCAAGACTAACAGTTCAGTAAGTCTTCAGGCTGCAATCTGCTATTTCTAGTGTTTTGGAAAATTACAATTGTTAGAATTATTACATATTGCTATAAAATTCCCTATAAAAAGGGACTGATCTGAGAAACCTAATCACTCATGATAGAAAAACTAGTTTCATAGAAAATTTGCTATCACAATCTTCAAGCTTCAGTTGTTCCCTTAAATTGTTTAAACCTTTATTGAAACAGAAGTTCAGAATGCCTGTAAATGCCTAACACCATTTGGCAGAAAACATGAATAATTATGTAGCTAATGGTGATCTAATAGCTTGCTATGGAGAACAAAGGATATTGATTTTAAGAATGTTTTTGATTAGGGAAGGGATTTACATCTCCCTGAATCAAAGTTTGATATAAGAATTGAAGACTGAACTCTAAAGATGTTGGTTTGAATCCCCACCTATTCATGATCCTAAAAATCTGGCAGAGCCATGCAATATGAAGCGGAGATTCTGTAGACAGATGCTTCAGCATACAAATTGCCTACTTTCAGGAGGAGAGAGAAGATTTTTGAATGGAGCATGAAGACAAGAAAAGCTGATTAAGTTAAAAGGATGGCTGACATTGATACTATGCCCCTATTTCACCTGCGCTCTGATGCTCAGCTTTGGCAAGGAGTGCCCAGAACAGTTTAGGAGGGGAAGAGGTACACATGCCTTGTGCATTCACCTCTCTGCCGCTTACCTTGAGCGGTCTGGGCAGCAAGCTCGTTCCAAAGTGTAAAGGCAGACACAAGTGCTTATAATTTACACCAGCCACCAATGGATCCAAAAGGGCAGGTACTGTGAGCAGGCATCATTGGCATGTTGTGACACCCCTTTGTAATGTCTGCAGGGAGAGAGAGGATGATGTAGGGGACACTAAGAGGGTTGTGTGCCACATGAACTAATCCGAGCCATCCTCCAGGGTTGGTTACTCCAGCTTTAGTGTGATTTTGTTCCAATAGAAACATGTAATTTCTGCACATGCTGAAATTATATATTAGTGCTTTCCTATATCTACTACATTGTGCATATTCTTCCACTGTACCACATCACACTAACCCTGATCACAACTAAACTAACATAATATTTTGACTGCCTGGCAGTAATTAGGATGCTGCCTGTATTTTCCCACATTTGTGAATGTTAAACTAAAATAAAAAGTAAGCCATTAAAATATTATGTATTAACAATCTTTGCTTGAAAATGCTCTCTTTTAAGTAAACATCTTTAACTTTATCAGTTAATACTGCAGTTAGACATTGATATATTTTTGCATCGCATCTCAGAAAACACTTCCCACTGCTAGAATTGTATGCTTCTGTCCACTAACCAACTGCATTTTATTAATGTCACTAAGTAGGTGTATTTTTAGTAACAATACCTCATTCACATATGCTATGCCAGAATCACTGATTTATCTGCATGACTTCAGTGATAAGAGCTGGTAATATTCTTTAATAACTGTTTAAAATGTTCTAGTCGTGTGCTTCAAACAACAGTGTTATTCCAACCCTAGATAGAGTTCTTTCCACTTGTAGTATTTTCCACTACTCAATATGCACAATCCGGCATCCAATAGCCAGGATTTCCCATTATTTTCTTTATTTGATTGTGTTCTAGTTACATAACTTTTAGTCCAAGTATGAACATGCCTGAAGTTCACAAAAGAATCATTATCAAAATATGCTGTCTACATTTTTCAACCTTCATGCTAAACATGAACGTGCAGTCAAAATTTGATATCAGCTCTTAGCCAGACCTTAAATACCAGACAGTAGAAGAAATTACCATTTTTCAGCATATAAAGATATTCTAGTCAGTCACTCTCTCTAGACGATTATATGACCTTCTCTTCATATTATCTGTCAATTGCTTAGCACACTCTTGATGCTATATAATAAGTAAAGCCAATTTTTTTTTAAATAAAACAAATTGAATTTGTTGAAAGTTCTTTTTGTAAAATCCTGCAGATTTGGAATCAAATGTAACGTTTTCATTATCAAAGGTTGCCAAAGTGGGACAGGGAGCAGAAGGAGGTGAAGCAAGGAGAGAGATCAGTCAGAACAATTAGAAGCTTACTTTGCAAGGAAAGAGACACACTGTGAGCCAGTTTCTACCTTTAGTGACATGAGGCCTAAGTTAGCTAATGGAAAATAGTCACTTCATCCAAGGTTAGAATTTGTCCCTTGAGACAAACTGGGAAATACCTGTATTACTTGTATGAATATGGTGGATGCCTCTGAGTGTTTATTGTGAAAGGTTACTGGTTACGGAATTAAATCAAGAGGGGTTGCTAGGGGAATGAAGCAGGAAAGGTAAAACAATGGCCTAGATAAATAACATCCTAACAAACACAATAGCCAAATTGATAGTCATGAAGAGGCCGCTCCTGGGAACAGAGATGTTTTGCCAAAGTTGAGAATATAGAGATCAAAGGCAACACTAGGGGGCCCCCAAGCCTAGAAAAGGTGAAAGTTGAGTGAGTGATCAGTCACACTCACACTGGGAATACAAAGAGACAGGAGCAGGACAGTCTGTTCCCTCCCAACCACAGATGAGGGTTATCTGGGCTGACAACAATTTACCAAAAACTGGCAAGGAAAGATTAAGATGCATGTCAGAATCCAGCACAAAGTTCTTTTATTGTTCCTACCTTTTTTTGCTCCTTGGGAGAAGGACTAAATAATACTTGGCTTTGAAGATGACTTAAAGCAGCTCAAAAACAACTCACTGATCACAGGTCCCCAGAATGAAAAGGCTTGCAAAGTGCCAAGTAAAATTGGATCTGTCTAATTAAGACCCTGGGGACACAGAAGGGCTGACACCCAGAGACCCTATCCCAGAATGGTCATGTCACCTGTTTCCATCCATAGTGAGGTACAGGAAGCCAGGTCTGTCACCTAAGAGGGTGAACTTGATATTCTTGGGGGAATTCTGCACCACTGCACAAGTGCATAATTCATGTCCCCCGCAGATTTCTACACACAATTGATTCTGATAGGGAGGCAAAGGAAAGCTGCAATTACACCTTTCACCCACCAGGGCCGATGTGCAGGAAGAGAGAGCAGCTGGCTCATGGGCCAAAGCAGCCAAAGAGGAAGGGGATAGAGGCTACCTTCTTCACAGTGCCCTGTCCACAGGGACAGGTGAGGCAGCATGGGATATGTTGGGGGAGGGGAAGAGACATGACAGATAGGGCAAGGTGCACAGGGCTGCAAGGGAGGGTCACAACATTGAGCCAGTGGCTGAATGGGAGTGGGGGTGCAGGGCTACATGGGAACACGGGCAGATATGCTTGGCTGAATGGAGGTGTAGAGACACATGGAGACAAGGGCAGATGTGCCTCAGCCTGACTGAATGAGAGAGGCTGCGGTCAGCCAGGGTCTGCATGAGGGAGATTCCCCAACTCCCTAACAATCCCTCCACACCCACCCACCCAAAAAAAAAAATAACCCACCACCACCACCTGTTCCATACTTCTCCCACCTACACCCAACAACCCTGCAGGTTCACTCCCAGGCTTCTCCCCAGAAATTACTTCTCTCTCCCTCAACTTGTCTGTTACCCAACTCCTCTAAGCCTTTGCATGGCTTCTGAGGGGTGCGAGAAATAGGTTTCTATATTGTAGTTTAAATGAATTACGACCACAAGTTTTGTATTAATAGGCCTCGTCAGGAATCTATTTGTCAAAAAACATTTCCTGAATCTTTTTTGTTACAGACATACTTGTTGACACGTATTTTGAAATAAATTACCAAAGTTATTGAAACTGGTATGATGTTATTTTGACAAAAAAATACGCAGAATTTTCAAATATTATGTGCAGAATTTTTAAGTGCAGAATTCCACCAAGAATTCTTGAAAGGGACTTAAGGTGCAGTCCCACCCTGTAACTGTGACACCATTCTTGTACAAGTTGCACTATCATCCGCAAATTTTACACATGATGGGTGGGGAAACAGCTTTACTAGAATAGGCTAGCAAGTGATTCAAGCTGGTAGCTGAATTACTGTACTTTGAATGGTCCTGTGAGAGACCCAAGTTTGGACCCAACTATTGCTCACTGAATGGAACAAACTTGACACCAGGTGAGTGGCAGAGCAAAACAAAAGGTCTCTGAAGCAGACTGTCTAGCCTGCATTGTATTCAGCCTCAGAGCTGCCAGCCACTTCAAAAAGTAGCAATCCCACAGAAACGATGCATTCTGCCATTCAAGCTGGTGGTGAAGTTATGACAGTTGGAGGCCAGGGAATGGATTAGGCAACACAACCAACACTGATGCTTGGAGGCTGATGGCCAGAAAGAGAGGAACAGTACTTTTGAGATGGTTTTATTGTTTATATTTTATAAGGGTATAAACCTTTAATGCTCTTTTAAATATTTTACATAAAGATTGTTATAGTTTATCTGCAATTTGAACTCCATCTCATCCTTCTGATAAACCAGGATTTCAGTACTAGTAATTATATTATTCCGAAATAAAATTGAATGCCTCTCTGTTAGCTCAATATGTCAAAAAGACAGCCTGCACAGCCTCTCAGTGGCTATGGTACATCTACTGTCATCTCTCATCAGGTGACAAACTGGAAAAGCTGTGAATGCCAAGTTTCCTTGTTCTATTAGATCAGTCAAGGGGGTTGTTCTGAAGAACAGTTGTGTCTTAGAGGAGATATATCCCAAAATAGGAGCTGGCACTGCTGAGAAATGCTTGCGGGGGGGGGGGGGAGGGGGAAATGGTGAACATGACACCATAGTCTGTCTGAAATGCCCCAACCACTATTAAACTTTCAAGAAGGAAAACATATGCCTATAACCTTAGTGTTTAGGCATCATTAGAGACAAGGATGAGATCCAGGATCAAATTCCAGGCTTCTCATCTTGTTCTTAAGGACAAAAAGGGTTCCAAGCACTGCACTGGTTATATTATACTCAAGCCCTGAATCAGGAGGGTTAGAGCATGGTGGCTCAGAGTTTAGGACTGTGCTATATCACAGGGTCCTTCAGAAATATTTTTCAGAATGCCATTTCCCAGTACTGAATTGTCCAGAAGACTGTCTCAGTGGGGCATTGTTGTACCTTTGAAAGAACAGAGTTCCCTTCAATATACAGGGGAGGGTATTTCATGGTAAATTGTATGTCAGAGATAACCTACCAGGGAAGCACATAGTAGATAAAGGCTGCCTCCAGGAAGACTGCACTGTATCAGAGGAGACTATGGAAGACTTTATTATTCTGCTCCTTTAAAATCTGTATTTCAGAATCTGTTGGCCTCAAAACTGCAAGTTCCACTGTAGCCTGGGCAGACATACATACAATTGGCTTTAGGACTCTTTCAGACACTAGTGCATCTAAGGAAGGACAGACATTAACCACTTGTTTTCTTTGAGACCCTGGCAGTTGTTAATGCAACAGTTTTAGATTACCTATGGCAGAGTCATTGGTCAGCCTGTTTTCAGACATAGGATGACTCACCTGAAACTTGAGTTTGAACTATTGGTGCAGTCATTCAGTTGCTTGCAATGGCCGAGAAAAAAACAGAGGAGTTGGACATCGTAATGGGGGCCCATGGTTTAGTTTGGGGAGTATTGTTGCTATTGTGACTAATTTGGTGGGTTTCTTTGGACATTTTATTTAACAAAGATAAGCAGAGATGAGAGAATAAAAATATAAGTTCTGCTGCTCTACTCATCAGATGTTGAAGATCAGTGGGTAGCTACTACTTCCTGCCCTAGAAGTTACCTTCTATCACTAGTGCTCTGTATATATGGTAGTAAGTTGTATTGGTAACTTTTGGAATGATAGTCAATCATAAAACTGTTACTTCACGTTGTTTAGAATAAGAATCATCATTAAGTGTATAGAAACCGCACTCCTAGTCCTACTGGACAGTCCTGACTTGTTTATATGGTATCTTGAGTACTACTTTTAGGACATTTGAAATGTCCTGGTTTTTCATTTAGTCAATGACAACATTCCTGTTTTTAAACTACAAAACATTTGTTCCAGATGCCTTGTTATGATGATACAAGAAGTAATTACAGAGTGTGCACACTGATAACTGTTCAAAGCCAAAGCTTGTCATAAGTTGCCAGGTGATAACAGTACAATCTGAAGTCCAGTAGGTTGATGATCCAGTCTAGTTTGTCTTAGATTGCTAAGCTCTTTGGGCCAGTAACTATTTCTGTATTACATGTGCGTACCATGTTTAACACAATGCAGCTCTGATCCTTAGTTGGCGCCTTTAGAGTATGTCCACACTGCAAATAAAAGTCGTGACTAGCCCATTCTAGCTGATTCAGGCTCCCAGGGTTCAAGCTAAGGGCTGTTTAATTGCAGTGTAGATGTTTGGGCTCAACAACCCAAGCTTTAGGATCCTCCAACCTTGCAGGGCCCCAGAGTCCAGGCTCCAGCCCGTGCCCAGATGCCTACACTGCAATTAAAAAAGCCCCTTAGCCCAAGCCCCTCAAGCCCAAGTCAGCTGGCATAAGCCAGCCGCAGGTATCTAATTGCGGTGTAGACATACCCATCTCTGCTACAAATCAACTAACCACCTTCTGTGCAAAATGCCTACTCTGGATGAGCAGAGGGTGTGAAGAGACAGGAAGACAATACAGAGCAATACTTCCATCTCTTCCATTTGTGGCTGCCAGAACCATACAGTAGAAAGAAGCAAGGGACACAGAAGAAGATACAGAGCTCAGTATCTCTTTGATCTGTTCCACTGCCCAGATGAATCTTTCTAATGCAGCCAGAGCAGATAAAAAAAAGGAGCCAGAATGTGAACACTTGAAAGCTCTTTGATAAATGCACTTTTACCTTTCCCAAGGGTTCCTTAAAATATTTTTTGCCACAAAAGGGTCTCTATTTTGAAACTAAGGTCATCTTACATAGTTAGTTCTAAACAGCAGTAATTCAAACCTTCCAACTGGTGAAGCTTGGGGAAAATTAGTACCCTATGAAAAAATGAAGAGTTAACATATGCCTATTCTACCATCATAATTCTACCCCTTCTCACCCACCCCCATCCCCCAGTATGAACCACCACCACTACTGCCAGATGATTAGGCACGAGACACATTTTCTGCCTCCCAATAAGGTCAAGGTAAAGGAGTATATAATAGAGTGTAAAGTCAAATAACTACTATATTTATTGATTAAAGAGTGCTGTAGGTGCAACTGGATACTTGTCAAACAGATGATGTTACAAAGGAACTAGAGTTCTGACATTGAAAGGAAGATACCTGAAGCAGTTGTGTATTACAACGTTTTTTAAAAATACATAATTTGCTGAGTTTCTGCTATTCACTGTTTGCAGAGGCATTGCTATGAGTATCAATGAGCAAAATGGTGGAGACAAAGGAATGATGAACTATTTCATTGTCTTTCTACTGCAAACTGTAGCATTACCCGAAAATTAAACAAACTTGTGGGGGAGAGGGCAGGGTAGTTACAATAAACTAGTAGTGAAGATATAAACCACCAGATACAACTTCCTTTACAGGTTAAATTATAACATTAGGAAAACAATGGTAAAAATAAGCTGTCTGGAGGCCTGAACATGCAAGTTCTGAACTCACTTCCCTCCGAGGCTCATTGGTAATTCTAATAAAGCCTCTTCACTCCATGTGCTGCTAATCAAATTGTCAGAAATCCATTTAGTAATTTCTCAGTATTCATAACTGATTCAGACTGCAAGAGTGTCTCTGTTCAATCACAAGCTGTAATTTACTTTTTTTTAAATGCTGCATCAACTTCATCATGAGTCAGGCTGTTAATTAATCCATCTGTAACAACTCTGTCCTTACAGCAAATTCCCTATCAACTTTATAAACAATGGGACACAAAGTTAAATTTGGTTTGTTCACGTTTGTTTGGAAAATATCTGACAAATAAGATTATTGATTTCCTGAATTGTATCAAATTTTAGGAAACCAATTCCATTATTTTGTACACTTATTCTCTTCATTGAAGATACCCCAACGCATTTGTTGCCTAGGTCATACATGCAGCATATATCAGTCAAACACACACTTGTTTATGTAAGCACTTTATTCAATACACTGTTTTATGTTTAATGCAAGTTAACTGTTATGGAAGTTTAAAGTATCCATATTGTATAACAAATGCAGATTATTTCAATATGTTGACACCTTTATAAACCAAAACCAGGCATCTCTGCCCAGGTTTATAAAGAAGTGTTATTAGCAGGGTTAGTGACTTAAAACATTGTCTCTGTATTATCTGTCTCATGCAAGGACCATCTTTTACAATACTGGAAGGAATCATTAAAAAGTGAAACAGACATGCATGATTTCATTTGATTGCTGGAATTAAAATCACAGAATTCAAAGTAGTGTCTGATCTTTATTAGAGATTATTTGCATTCTAAAAGTTCTAACCACTATCTTTCTGAAATTATTTCTGGTGTCAAGAACAATGGGTAGTTTGAAAGCCAGCCACGATCTTCATCACCACCAAATTTTGGCATGTACATTGTATTAGTGTTTTATAAATACTTTACTTAATTGCAAACAACTGTACTGACTGGATCCAGATTTGTAGCACAACTCCAACTATTTAAAAGAATATAAAAATAATCCAGTCCATAAACAAACTCCTTCTTTGTTCATTTTTACCAGCATTTCATAAAATGCTCCCATACAAACACAAATATCAGGAGTTATTTATTATCCATTCCTTTTATAAAAGCATATCTTTAGCTCTAGAATATTATCTGGTAAAAAAAGTTCTCAGGATAACAACAACTACTACAACCCGGTTCCATAAATCTTTAAGGCTGTATTCAACATAAATGTTTCTTCCTCCAGTGGACCACCAGTTCAACTATCTTACATAATATTCCTACCCTATTGGAAGATGCATACCAAACACAGCACAAGGGGCTAATTCAAAAGAGCAGAGACTCACCCTTATGCACTCTCAGAAGCTAGTTTAGGATTTGTAGAACGAGTCCCTTTTTCATCTAAACAGCACATTTTCTTAATCCTAAAAATGAAAATCCAGGGCTGAAAAAGTGCTGCTTCAAACATTCTAAGCTGGGAATCAAGTCCTCAACTTTTGATGCATGCACAAGGTTTCTTGGCTACCTATACTTATGCCTGTGTGTTAAATTGGCATTCTGCCAGTTAACAGTGTGGTAGGTCAGTTTTTCTTGGGCTAAATGAAAACTAAAACGGGATTTAGATGGGCAATTTGCATGCTGCTTCCTAGTGCCATCTATCTAATATAAGGAGTGCTTCCACTGTGACAGCATGGACACATTCACACCACATGTCTCTTCACACTAAGTCAAAACCTGTTATCAATTATGTGCCAAAAAAAGAATATGAACAGTTTGGTGGGGGGAGTGACATGTCCATGGGCTTTCATGGCTGCAAATGAGACAGACTGTATTGCAGCAGGCATTTAGGAAACCCACCCGAAGCATACTAATATACACATAGGATATGCATTATGGGCTACGCAAGAGCAATCCCTCTAAACCTTCTGCGTGACAGCAGAAAATGGCACCAGGGAATAAGCTAAACAACAAAGCAATCAAGCCAACGGAGTATAAAATACAAGTTACCCCAACAAACAATAAATGTAATGAACACAACAGTTCAGATCCATGATAAGGTATTCAAACTTTTTTTAGAAAGGCAAAACATACTGTGTTGGGACAGCCCATCATGGTCCTCACATTTACTAAAATTCTTAGGCTTTTAATATTAAAATTATATTATTCCTGATTATTAGAGGATGGTGTTTATTTTGGTTTCTGGTGACCTCTAAAATTTGTGCAGGCCACCAGAAATGACTAATATGCTGTAACTAAAGGTCTGAGTCCCTTTCTACCACATCTGGGGTATGTTCGCACACATACACTCATTTGTGTACAATTTATTGTCAAATAGAACTGTGTTTTACTGGATAACGACAAGCGCAATTCTCCTCGGACTCTATCCCTTTCTATTTTACCTTATTGATATACTCAATACATGCTATGGTTGCAATGTGCAAAGCCATCAATGGAAATTGGACACCCAATTCCCTTAGGAATCCCTTAGCTTGGAATATTCCTGCCTATACTTTTCCATGTGTTCTGTAAAATGTTTTGGTTGAGGAAATATTTAAGTTTATACTTAAAACCAAAATATTGTATATTTTAAAAAAAGATTTATGGCAAGATCTGAATTGACTTCAGTTTCAAAGAGTTATACATAGAGATATCACATGTAACTGAATCAACAGCTTCAACCACCATTTTCTTCTCTCAGAGTGACTTCAACAAATATTTAAGGAAAACTTTATATTACAACTATAACTCAAACAGAGAGCATGACAGATGACAAGTATCTTTTCCTATTAAAATGCTCTGCCACAGTGATGTTCAAGTGTGCCCAGGTAAGAAGACGCCCGACTAAAAGGAGCAAGAGGATAATTATGAGAACATTTTTGATAGGCTTGGTATAGGCATTTGTAAGCGTTTTTCATTATAAGTGTGAACATTTAAAAAAAATCATTAAATAAATTGGTTTATTACAGATGAAGAAAAACAAAGTAAGGGATAATATTAGAGACAAAGTGGGCAAGGGAATATCTTTTATTAGACCAATTTCTGTTGGTGATAGAGCAACTTTTGAGTTTACACAGAGCTCTTCTTCAGGACTGGGAAATGTGTTTTGTGTCACAGCTAAATACAAGATTGTTTAGCATAAGTTAACACATTTCAAGGGACCATTCAAAGTGCATAAGACATATTATAGCATATAAAATAAATATTTAGGAGGGAAGATTACATGAAGAATTAAATTATTTCAACAGGTTCATAAATTGGTTTGCCAAAATGGATATCCACCCCACACAAAACAAGATGTGTATAAAACTTATTCTAAATGCAGAGTTTATGTTTAACATACTGCAATACATAATGCTGCTGTTCAGTAAGAAGAGGTTCTTTAAATGCATCAGGAGCAAGAGAAAGACAAAGCAAATGTACATCCTCTACTTACTAGGGAAGGAGAGCTTATTACGTCAAAAAGGCTAAGCTGTAGAATGTCTATTTTGCATGTCTTCACTAAAAACGTTAATGGTGACCAGGTATTCTCAGTTCACATTAACAACAAGAGGGAAGGAATAAAAGCCAAATGCAGAAAAAACATGTTACCAAATATTTAGGTAAATTAGCTGTACTCAAGTTCACAGATGAAATACCTCTTAGGGTACTTAAGGAACTAGCTGAAGAAATCTCAGAACCATTAGCAACCACAGGCACCAACTTTTCAAAGTGCCAGGGGGTGCTTGACCCCGGCTCCGCGCCAGGCCTTGCTGCACCCCTTCCCACTCCCGCTCCACCCCTTCCTGCCCCACCCTGCCTCTTCCCATCCAGTTCCACCCCTCCCCTGAGCACACTATGTCCTCGCTTCTCCCCCCCCCCCATCATTTCCCGCATGCCGCAAAACAGCTGATCGTGGCGGGCGGGAGGCATGGGGAGGGAGGGAGGGGAAGGCACTGATGGAGGGGCTGCCAGTGGGTGCTCTGCACCCACCATTTTTTCCCTGTGGGTGCTTCAGCCTTCGAGAACTCTGACGACAAGTGAGGTCCAGGAGGACTGGAGTAGGGCAAACATAGAACCTATCTTTAAAAGGGGGAACAAAGAGGATCTAGGAATTATAGATCAATCAACCTAACTTTGATATCTAGAAAGATATTGGAACAAATTAAACAATTTTTAAAACCCTATAGTATAATCGGATTATAAGGAATAGTCTTTATGGATTTGTCAAGAACAAATCATGCCAAAACAAGCTAATTTCCTTCTTTGACAGGGTTACTGGCCTAGTTGATGCGAAGAAGCAGTAGATGTCACACATATTGATTTTAATAAGGATTTTGACACAGGCCCACATGGCATTCTGATAAGCAAACTAGGGAAATGTGGTCTAGATGAAATTACTGTAAGGTAGGTGCAAAATTGGTTGAAAGACTGTACTCAAAAGAGGAGTTATCAATGGTTTGCTGTCTGACTGGGAGGGCATATCTAGTGGGGTCCCACGGGGTCAGTCCTGCATCTGGTATTATTTAATGTTTTCAATAAGACAATCTCAATTTTGCAACTGCAGGAAGATTCAGTAGTTTAGATAAGGCTCTGTAATTCTAACTAACTGCTTATCTCAACATCTGAACATTGTCTGTTTGTTCAACCCTAAATTTTCCTCTCTCACTTCCATTTTTTTTTAAAAATGACAGCTTTGGAGTGTAGGGATTAAAGAATGCCAAGGAGCGATGATGACTACTTGCAAAGATCTAGCATGTCTTCATGCTAATGTATTTTGAATGACTACATAGAGAGAAGCATCCTGTAACAGATTCATCAGTAAGCTAGTCAGCTGGCTTTTTATGCAAGGTATGTTGTAATCAGTCTGTTAATTAATGCATACTGACTCATAAGCAGGGATCAGTTATATTTTCCACTTATTTGCTAAAATAATGTGATATATAAATTATGTTCTTGGCATATATAGAAGTGCATTAAAACGAATTCCTTTAATTATATACTTGATTACATGGCAGCAGATTAGACAGTTTATCAATAAAAAATATTGATGAGATGTCAGTCAGAATTTTGTATGGTTGCCAGATGATTTAGCTAGCCTCTTGTTTTTGGTTTTTTAAGGGGGAAACCTTTTGGATGAATGCTATCCAGAATTTCTGTCTGTATTGCCTAGGTATTTTCAAGGTGTTATCACCAGGCCACCCAAGCACCGTTTCTTAGAAGAAATTGGAGGACTATGACACCAAGTACTTGAAGTCAAACAGGTTACAAGCTCTCTCTTAATATCAAAGACCAAACAGTCTTCTTTCACAGGAAACATAAAAGAAGAGGCTAAGATGCAAAGAAAAAACCTGCAAGATTCCCCTTGCAAATTCTTCCCTACACCACTCACTCTTGTGAAGAAGCAGAAGCAGATGCAACCTCTCAAAACTACCCAGATCTCAGAGCACCAGAGAGGAGGAAGCCACCTTTTTTAATGGAACCAGGAGCAGGGACAAATCTGGTTGTGCTGGCCCAGTCTCTCCTGACAACACAGCTTCTGCTGGAACAACAGTGCCTTTTCCTGGGTCTCCCTGTGGTGACTCATTAACTGTTCAAGGCAACTCAGGCCAAGACAACATGGTAAATAGCTGTTCCCGCCCCCCGCTCAGATTTCTGATCAGTACATGGAGAGGACCCTCCTTCTGGGCAGAAATGGGGAGATCTATGTGCATATGCACACATGCATGCACACACCCACCCCTACCTCCAGGAAACAATCCAATGAATGTAGCTATTTTGGTGATAGGATAATAAAATAAAGGCATAAAAAACAACAATCCCAGAGACTGGTAACATACAGTGATCCTGTTGGCTGAGTTACCTGGTAATTGCCTGCATGCACTAAAACCTAATCTCTGGCTTGGTTTTACTGATTTTACTCTTCTTCTATTGTTAGAGGTTATTATCTGATAGTTTAAAAAAACAGGCCCATCAAGTTTAGCTTAAATACAGATTCTGAAGTCAAAGTTATTTAAGGTGAAAAATCAAAATTCCTATTTAATGTTACTAAGCTTTCTAAAGTGAAAGTATGCTATTCCGATGCTTATGATTTTGGACTTTGCTCAGACCACATTAAATTTGCTTCCCACTAATGATGACCAAACTAGTTTGGAAAAAATATGATGCGACAAAATCCAAAACTTTTTTGGCTGAGTAAATTCAGCTAAATAAGAATCTCTCTTTCTTCGGTCTTTGCCAAAATCTCTCTCTCATTTACAGTCTTTGAAATTAGCAAATTCTCACATTTTCCTGGAGTTGAGAGCAGAAACAACATCGTCTCAGATGTCGCTGACCTGGAGAAGCACTAAAATATATAGTTTTCAAGTATTCCTGCAATTTTATCACAAGTTTCGAGACATTTTATGCTTTTCTTAATACCCCAGATGCTCAAGTGATGCGACTATGTATGAATCTCAGCCTTCATTTATAAAAAATGTCTAGCCCTCATGCTTGTGGAGTAAAACTTGAAAACATGAATCTTAAAGGCTTAAACAGAATATAAATAAAAAGAATAAAAAACAAGTATTTTTCTTTAAAATCTCATTTTAAGCCAACCTCATTATTTTGGGGGAGTCTAATTTACAATTTTTGAATGCTTGAGTTGGCAATCCTAATAGAGATGGTACACAAACCCAGCAAATTGTGCCAGACCAATCTCTAATAGAATATTAAATATGGATTTGGAATGAAGAAAAAGGGAGAACAATCTAGCTGGCTTAGAAAAAATGAAGGGAGGGGAGGAGCAGCAGCATGCTGTATGCATATACTGAAGATGGAACTCGGAGATGCACAGCAATATAGTACGTGAAAAACAGCACAGCGTGTACTTAAACTGATGGAGCAGGCTGTCCATTCTCACTAAATATACAGAAAAATCGAAACTTTAAAAAAAAGAAATTTCCTACCAAAGCTTTTTATGTTATGAATAAATGGAATCACTTTGTTCATTCAGTTAATGCTTTCTGACACGGTCGGATAATACATTTTATTAAAACACATTTAAGTCACCACACTGGTACCCTGCTCATCCAGCCATCACTACCCTGTTAGACATAAGCCTGTTTATAAAAGATATGATGAGTTTCCTTTTAAACTCCAAGTTTAATAGGATTTGTTAACATCTTCCTAACCTGAAAAATGCAGGAAAAAATTAAACTGGTACTTTGATTAACTGCTCCAATTTTTCCCCCCATTTTCTGTCCACTGCCACCACCTTCATTTTAAGCAGCAAAGAATCCTGTGGCACCTTATAGACTAACAGATGTTTTTGCAGCATGAGCTTTCGTGGGTGAATACCCACTTCTTCGGATGCAAGTAGTGGAAATTTCCATGGGCAGGTAAATATAAGCAAGCAAGAAGCAAGCTAGAGATAACGATCAATCAGGGAGGATGAGGCCCTGTTCTAGCAGTTGAGGTGTGAAAATGCAACAAACCTCGATGCCAACTCTGCCCACATATCTACACCAGCAACACCATCACAGGACCTAACCAGATCAGCCACACCATCACCGGTTCATTCACCTGCACATCCACCAATGTAATATATGCCATCATATGCCAGCAATGCCCCTCTGCTATGTACATCGGCCAAACTGGATAGTCTCTAAGGAAAAGGATAAATGGACACAAATCAGACATTAGGAATGGCAATATACAAAAACCTGTAGGAGAACACTTCAACCTCCCTGGCCACACAATAGCAGACCTTAAGGTGGCCATCCTGCAGCAAAAAAACTTTAGAACCAGACTTCAAAGAGAAACTGCTGAGCTCCAGTTCATCTGCAAATTTGACACCATCAGCTCAGGACTAAACAAAGACTGTGAATGGCTTGCCAATTACAGAACCAGTTTCTCCTCCCTTGGTTTTCACACCTCAACTGCTAGAACAGGGCCTCATCCTCCCTGATTGATCTAACCTCGTTATCTCTAGCTTGTTTCTTGCTTGCTTATATTTACCTGCCCATGGAAATTTCCACTACTTGCATCCGAAGAAGTGGGTATTCACCCACGAAAGCTCATGCTGCAAAAACATCTGTTAGTCTATAAGGTGCCACAGGATTCTTTGCTGCTTCTACAGAACCAGACTAACACGGCTACCCCTCTGATACTTGACACCTTCATTTTGTAAGCTGCTTAACTGCATTCACCATATGTAATCAAAAATTTTAAGACATGTAACCAGAGCCATAGACATCCCAGTACTGATTTTCCTTTGACATTTATGACATCAATGAGATATATAGATTGTTCCAGGGCCCATAATTTCCGTGGGACTGACTTGCATGATCTGCAAGACTAGATCCTCACATTTGTATGATATATTAAGCAGTGAAATCCAAAAGAATTCCAACCCTCAAAGAAATTCATTTCTGCAAAGAGAAAGAAGTCATCCACTGCTGTGTGCTCAACCTATGCGAATTAGGGTTGAGAATCCCATGGCAGCCAAAAGGGTACTGGATAAGCACACAAAATAGCATTATGTCCTGGCCAAATTCCAGACTGAGTGAACTGTCTTCTGTCTGCCTAAATTCACCCACTGAATACAGATTTCTGCACTTATGAACCATAAACAGACTGTATATAGTACTACTGGGCACCATTCATCAACTGATGCCTTCTGCCCCAGGAAGTGGCTGCACTTAAGTAGTGAGTTAAGGTTTGCCTGTGCATCTCTAATTTATAAAGAATTTTGGGATCCTTCCTGATAAAAGATGTTGCCAAAATATGAAATGTATGATTTTACTATTAAAGGTCATAATCTGAAGAGAGATTTGCAAAGTGCTATTTTAGTAGTCCAATTTCTCCAAAGAACTAAAAATTTGCAATGCAAAATACAAATGATCAATTTAAAAAAAAAAAAAAAAAAAAGGGTAGTATCCACTTTACCAAATGAGGGCAAAGACCTTGAGGTGTTCCAAGGTTAAAGTTTAAAAGAGTCAATTGTCTACTTATATGCAGTTTTCACACTGCTGGCATATTTGGCAATTTGGAATACTAGTCTGCTGAGACCTTAACATGCTCATCAAGGGATCTGCCCAACTCACTGAGTTCCCTTGCTTCAAAGATTAGTATCTGTAATTGTTTTCCCTAGGATATTCTCTGAACTCATTTCAGTTTGTCTCAGACAAATTTAGTAATCCAGAAATGCATAGCACACAAAAATAAAAGCAACTTGCAAATACTAAAACAGCTTATACACAAGATACAACTCCCAGACACAAGACCTAACTTTGTACAAGTACAATAAGTGATTAATTGCATTATTCACCAGTAGTTCATAGGTAACTAGGGCATATTTCAGTGGTGACCCTGCTTTTCTGCTATAATCATTCTAGAATTAATGAAATGCCTTAAGGACAAGGGTGCCACTATCTTAAGCACAGGCAAACAGTGTTAAGTCAGCATCATTTTTATGATGATTTGATAAGTCTGAACAAATATTTGAGGAAGTTACAGAAATGAAGTAAGCTTTATATATGTAGTTTCAATATCACTTATATTTATCCTCCTCTTTGCTGAAACGGTGTATATTTGATTATAAAGATCTAAAATCCACCTATGGAGAGATGTGCACATATGGGTGCAGTAGACTTTAGATCTTCTTGCACAAATACTTATACAATTCGTACATCAGCTGAAGATAATGGTAGATGTGTCATACTGAACCTTACAGAAATTAACATTTGTTAATAACTATCGGGGGGGGCTTGTGTGTGGGTGTGGGTGTGTGTATACTTATTGCCTAGTACTTATTGCCTAGTAATTAAAGCACTTGAAATTAAAGAATATCTTTCATGTAGTCTTTATCTAGAAAAAAGGAAAGCAAATGCAGCAAGTACAAACTTCCCTATGCCATGTCATCAATAAACCAGAAGGGGATCATATTTAGGGAGGAAAGCAGGAATGGTCAATAGAGCCAGTCAGAACATTTTTCTGTGCTGTTTCGTCAGAGCTGAAATGGATTGCAGAGGTGTATTAGTTTCCACACAACTTTTATCAGGACAATTGAGTCTGGGGTATTGCAGGGATGGGGGGGTGAGGTATGACAATGCTTCAGGTTCTCCATGTTCATGCCCATGCTTTGCTTGATTTGGAACGATCTGGAGATAAAACAATGAATCAAGCAGAGCAAAGATTTGAACAGCATAAAATCAGATCTCTCAAGTCCCATCAGGACTAGAAATTAGAGCTTTATATGCTGAAAAGAGGAGCCAATTATCCGGGTTCCCAACAGGATATGCAGCGTGTACCTTTTGCTCTAGAAGGTCCCAAGGTATCAGACCTTAACAATACAATGTTCTTCTATGTAGAAATAATTAAAGTAAATAGGTAATCTAAGTAGAATCTAAACTGTATTAGTTGTAGTTCTCTGTTTTTCTAAATGTCGTACAGTTGGGGTCAAGTTATTACAGGGCCTCATTGTTCCTAATTAAGTCAATGCCAAAACTGATGGGAATTGCTCTACATAGCAGAGGTATATACAAAATAAATGTCAATAGTACTTTATACTTCCCAAATGGCCCGCAAGTATTCGGTCTGTAAAATGTGTCATATCCAGGATATGGGAAGATGTCATGTAAAGATGCTGACGGCACACATTTGAGATGACCAACGTAACTTTGTGGCTTCACCACACAAGTCAGCCAGCC
Organism: Mauremys mutica; assembly: GCF_020497125.1. Taxonomy (NCBI): domain Eukaryota; kingdom Metazoa; phylum Chordata; order Testudines; family Geoemydidae; genus Mauremys; species Mauremys mutica. The sequence goes on from NC_059078.1 coordinate 41,666,737, forward strand.
CAGATTCACGATGACTAAAGCTCCACTACACTACAGCATACATTTTATAGTGTCTCTGCCGCATATAAAATGTGGATGATTTATTATACAAAACAATAACGATGACAGGACAATATATCAAACTAAGTTTATTAAAACTTTAACAGATGTCAAACATTTGTCTTTATAGAACAGCAAGCATACTCCAGACTAACAAGGCTGGGAGATATTCCAAGTCTTAACTAATATCTCGTTCAGCTTGGAAAAAAAGTTAGCCAGGCATCTTGGCAAAACATTAGAGCTTTTTTCTCCAGTTAAACCAGATATTTTGCAAAGGCAGAAATGTGCCAGATTTCCAACATGCTACTGACTAGATAATACCAAAAGTAGATCTAGTTGATAGCAGGTAGCACAAGCACACTGTCTATTGATATTAGTCTCCCCCATGTGAAGGGTGTCAGGATAAATGCCAATAGCCTAATTATTACTGATGGTTTCCCTATGAAAGATTTTTAGGGGACTCTTCATAGATAACCATCAGTTAAAACGTCCAGTGTGCATCAGATGGAATGATACCTGTAAACCCTCTTTTGCCAAAATGGTAAGCTCCTACTACTTGAGCTTAAAAAAAAAAATCAGTAGCCATGTATAAAAGTACCACTATATCCTCTTTTTCAGCTTCCACTAGAGAATTACACAACTGAAGATTTGATCAGGTATGATTTCATACAGTAAAAGATCAACAGCATCGACATTTTACAATTGAGAGCAATTCAAACAGCAGTTGCCTTCACAGACTGCCAGAAACTGGGAAACAACTAAAGTTATGAGTCATATCTAAGCATTGTACTAAGTCAACGTGTCACTAGCAATACTTCAGTTTTCCTAAGTGTTATACTTTGCATCTCTTTTTCAAAATGCAGGTAGGATGTAGCACACAGTTTAACAATATCCTATCATCAAATTATTGCAAGGGAAACTCATTGTCTAAAGCAGAAGCAAACCCAACCTAAAACTATCATATTCAGAATGTAAGTAAAATTTCTTCTAAGTACCGGTTACCACTTGAAATCTCACAAGAAAGTCTGTTCTTAGGAGATTTCCCGCCAAGACCAAAGAAGTTTCTCATTGTGGACTATCAAAACATTAGACTTTGATGATATGAAATAAATATCTGAATCTTTTGAAGCTTTCCTATCACTAATTTTAAGCCTCTTTTGGAGTACATATGACCATCACTCATTTTTTTTCTTCTATTCCATTACTGTATTCACTGCTGGCAACTGGCTATGAGCAAAACTGAAGAGACCACTGAGTGTAATGCTATATAATTTCCTAGAGCTTCCAAACAGATTGTTCTGTTTTTACTTCTCTCAGTCAGGAACTATTACTCAGAATGATTCTGCTTTTTTCCCCCAGTAGAAAATTAAGCTCGTTCGGAAAAAAAAAACCCAAAACCCTATGTTTTAAATATTTTGGGATAAAGAGATGTGTTAGGAGTTATGGTACATGTTTAAAACATGCAACATCAAAAGGTATAGAAGCTATACTATTCTTGCTTCCTCTTTTCAAAACTATCTGAAAAGTGAAGTAAAGGTGTATTGTGGTAAGTAGGTCACCACTAATCTTATAAAGCTTGACAAAAAAATCAGATTAAAGCTATCCAAATTACAAGCACAAGTGGTAAATTATTCACAGCCAAAATTATGCCCTCAGTTGCTCCTTCGCAGCTCTGAATGAAGTCAGTGAGCCTATCTAGGTGTAACCATTCCTAATTTACCCCACAGAAAATAAAACACTCCCTTAAAATAGAAATGTAAATATATAAGCACCACAATTCTGACTTGTGATACTTCTATCTTAATGGAGCTCTGAATCACAAAACAGTTCTACACATATGTAGCTCTTCTCAGACACTTTCAAAAAGTGGCATACTCAGTACACTAATATGGTGGCTTCTCACCTTTGTGAAAGGAAACAGAAAAAACAATCAGAGAAATGACTTTGTTTGAAGTAAAATAGACGACTAGGAGCTTTCAAGGCTTGCAGTACAGCTACAAAATTGTTAAAGCAACAGACCAGATTTTCTCATAGGATGAGACTTAAAATAAAAAAACACAAAAAAAACAAACACACTTATTTTGATTCAGGGTACATCTCTTTCCTCACCTTACCACCACGATTACCACCCACTAAGATATAAGGATTCACCATGACACAGCTGGATCTTCCTTTTCCTGAGTCTGGCCAAGCCCATTGCGGAAACTTAACCTGAACCAGATGGTATCGCCAACTCCACAGGAGTGTCCTGAGATGCTCTTGAGAGGTAAACCTAAGGTTCCTGCTGTCTTCTATAGCTTGCCAATTTCCCTATATTGCTCCGCCAACCTCTTTTCTACACCCCGTCCCCCGATTCTCTCTAACATTTATCCAGCTCTGAGAAACATATACATTTATAGAACTTACCTATGACCAGTTTTGCAGGCTCAAAGTGATCACAGAGAAGCATGAGCTTGGTGAACTTTGCTTCCACAGACAGACCAGAAGAAAATAATAGATACAGAGTCAGGACAGGTTTCAGAGTAGCAGCCGTGTTAGTCTGTATCCGCAAAAAAAACAGGAGTACTTGTGGCACCTTAAAGACTAACAAATTTATTTTAGCATGAGCTTTTGTGAGCTAAAGCTCACTTCTTCGGATGCATAGAATGGAACACACAGACAGGAGATATTTATACATACAGAGAACATGAAAAGGTGGAAGTATGCATACCAACAGGCAGAGTCTAATCAATTGAGATGAGCTATCGTTAGCAGGAGGAAAAAAAACTTTTTGAAGTGATAATTAAGATGGCCCATAGAAGGTGTGAGGAGAACTTAACATAGGGAAATAGATTCAATTGGTGTAATGACCCAACCATTCCCAGTCTTTGTTTAGACCACAGTTAATAGTATCTAGTTTGCATATTAATTCAAGTTCAGCAGTCTCTCTTTGGAGTCTGTTTTTGAAGTTTTTTTGTTGCAAAATTGCCACCTTCAAGTCTGTCACTGAGTGGTTAGCAAGGTTGAAGTGTTCTCCCACTGGTTTTTGAATGTTATGATTCCTGATGTCAGATTTGTGTCCATTTATTCTTTTGCGTAGAGACTGTCCGGTTTGGCCAATGTACATGGCAGAGGGGCATTGCTGGCACATGATGGCATATATCACGTTGGTAGATGTGCAGGTGTACGAGCCCCTGATGGTGTGTCTGATGTGATTAGGTCCTGTGATGGTGTCACTTGAATGGATATGTGGACAGAGCTGGCATCGGGCTTTATTGCAAGGATAGGTTCCTGGGTTAGTGTTTATGTTGTATGGTGTGCGGTTGCTGGTGAGTATTTGCTTCAGGTTGGGAGGCTGTCTATAAGCGAGGACTGGCCTGTCTCCCAAGATCTGTGAGAGTGAGGGATCATCTTTAAGGATAGGTTGTAAATCTTTGATGATGCGCTGGAGAGGTTTTAGTTGGGGGCTGTAGGTGATGGCTAGTGGTGTTCTGTTATTTTCTTTTTTAGGCCTGTCCTGTAGTAGGTGGCTTCTGGGTACTCTTCTGGCTCTGTCAATCTGTCAGGACAGTAAACCCAAAGTCCAGGAGTGGCTAACTGAGTCAATGTGCTGAGCCTGTTACATTCCAACCAGGGTCCAGGTTACTGTGGTCCCCTTAATCTTCATATCTTTATTGGTACTTGATGTGTAGTCTTGGATTACTTTCTTAGTAAGGACTAATAGTTCATTTATCAGAAAACAATAGTGAAACTTTATAAAGTCAAAGAGAATAATGGCTGATGTGACACAGAATGCAACATACCATACACCAAGTCATTCATTGGACACCCAAAACATACAAACCACAATTTCTCTTCAGAAAAAGTAAACGCAGCACATAAATATGCATCTAAGTAATTCAAAGTTGTCCAGGGCAATTGAAAGGGTTTTCCATTGGAGTTTAAATGCAGAGCTTCATAACTAGAAAACATTAATCACTCCTCCTTATTCTCAGAGGCAGTACAAAATTGAGGCTGCTCAGGTGTCTGTTCCAATTATTTTACTCCAAATTTTTCCTCTGCCACGTGCACATTCCATTCTTTCACCGTATCTACCTTAGTGGTGGATACTTTCCTTTTTATTGCAAGCTATTTTGAATAATTTTAAGCTTTGGTTTTTAAGTGAAGCATTTGGGTAGTTTCTCCTTTTTAAAAAGAAGGAAAAACAATGAGAAGTCCGGGGACACCTTAAAGACTAAGTAAAAACCCACTTCTTCAGATGCATGGAGACTCCATGCATCTGAAGAAGTGGGGTTTTTCACCCATGAAAGTTTATGCCCAAATGCATCTATTGTCTTTAAGGTGTCACCAGACTCCTCTTTGTTTTTGTGGATACAGACTCACATGGTTACCCCTCTCTCCTTTTTAAAGGAGTTTTTAAACTATGGGGTTCATTTCTGCTGTCCTTACTCAAGCAAGACTCTAAATTATTTTAGTGGAAATGTCATCATAAGGACCCCAGGATTAGCCCCAAAAGATGAAGACTTTCAAAAGTGACTAGTGATTTTGAGGGGTAGCATGAGAGACATTACAATTTTCAGAAAACAGACAACTCAGCAGTTTCTGAAATGAGGACCCTTTAATGAGTCTCAATTTGGGTACCCAAAATCACTAGTCATTTTTTAAAGTCTTGGTCTTCATTGTCACAGTCCCTTGGTCATGTTATTTACTTAAAGGGAGAGAGGACTAGCTAAACGTAAGCTTTCAGAGCCTGATCCAAAGCCCACTGAAAGAATCCCATTCGTTACAATGGATTAAGAGTCACGTCCCATATTGTAAATGAATACCATGAAGGAAGTAGATGTTGCCTTTGGGATTTTCTCCTGTTTCTCACTGACCATGTTCTGATATATCGTGTGAACACCTGTGTATTTTGCAAAGGATAATGAAGAAAGTACTACAGATAAATCTCTATTGACCAGAAATCCATCTCTACGTCATTTTGCATCTATCATAACTACATATTGCACTTCAAATTATTTAATCAACTTGAACACAAGAAGACGATAGACAAGAGGTGTTTTGACCCCAAATTAGCATATGAGACAAGATAGATGAATAGAGCGTGAAATGGTTCCATTTGAATACTACTGCATTTTATCCATGTGAAGCATTTCCTGGCCAGCTGGAATTGATCAAGGGCATAGCACACTGTTCCAGTAATACAGACTGTAAAACAATGAGTAGGCTGGCTTTACTTGACATGCATTTAGGAGAAAGGTACCTGTAACACTGCTAGCCTACCAGGGGAATACATCAAAAAGTTCAGTGCGGCGGCTAAAGACAAAGCTGGCAATGATTCATACAGCTGCTCACTGTTTCGAGTTATGTGAACTACTTCACTGAAGTCACGTAGTTGCTGTATATGTTACACAATACAGAAGTTAAAAAAAATCATCAAAAATCATAGATGCCTCCACAGGAAGACATAAGCAAATTCTGAAACAAAACTATAGATATAGGGCAGATTTTCACATGTGCTCTGTACCCATAATTGGGGCCAGATTTTCAGAAGTGGTCAGCACTCACTCAGGCACCTAAGTCAAGAGCTCAGATTTTCAAAAGGGCCAAGCAGCCAAGTTCCCATTGAAAATAATGGGAGTTGCTGGATAATTTGATAAACTAAAAAGCTGGCCACTCAAACAGGAGAAAAACTCTTTTGAAGAAAAACACTGGCCACTCAGTGAGGTGCCCGTGACATACTAGGGTACAATCCAGACTATGAGTAGTTGTGTCACCCCTGCCCTCTAATTAGGGGTGCCCTTTACAATGCACTGCTGCTGTAGCCTCCACCATGGACTGCTCACAAACAGCCTCCAGCATGCAAGTCACCCCCAGCTATGTCTGAGAGTGTGCTGGAGCCAGCCAGCCACCTTGGCTCTTACCACCCTTGGTTATACCGCAGGGGGACTCCAACACTCTCCCATTTCTGGCAGACTAATGCTAGCTAGAAACCCGGTAGCTTTTTTCCAACCCTACAGGCCACTTGCAGCAAACCACTTTCCTGCCTCTACTACCATTGCTACCTCTTGCTGAAGGAGGAGAACCACAGTGGGGATATTGAGGGAGGGCCTTCTCTGTCCCTGTCACATGATGAGTGTAGCAGAATCATATAGTTTCTTCCCTGGCATCCAGGAGCATTCACTTGCTACTCTGCCATCTACTAGCAGCTAAGGTTCTGAACACTCACATAGGGTACATCCCTTAATATGTGTGCACCAGCACTTCTATCAGTCAGGCCTATATGTGGTTATAGAAACAAAAAAGGTGCCTTCCAAAATATTGCTAACATGGCGAGAAATGTAAGTGCACAATTAGAAAAGTCAGACACAAGGTAACAAGGCAGCACTAAAATTCATATCCTTCACCCTTGTTGAGAAAGGCTGGTACAGCTGTGAACTGCACATGAGCGTATCTCTGTGTTTGCCCAATAAAGTCAATGGGGTCTGCCTATGCGTTTTATTGCAGGACTGCAGCCAATGATTATTTTTGAACTGGCAACAATAATTTTAAATATTGTCCAAATGATGATGGCCAAAGGGCCCCCATTAAAAATGAAACAAAAGACAGTTTGCACATTACCCTCAACTTACAGGAAGGCAGTGATCAAAGTCTGAGTCTCAGTCCAAAGTTTACACCTGTCCTCTGTCACAGATTATCAGGGTTGGAAGGGCCCTCCCTCAGGAGGTCATCTAGTCTAACCCCCTGCTCAAAGCAAGACCAAATCCCCAACTAAATCCCCAAATGGCCCCCCTCAAGGATTGAACTCACAACCCTGGGTTTAGCAGCCCAATGCTCAAACCACTGAGCTATCCCTCCTGGTAACAGACCAAACCAAAATAATTGTTCCATCTGCACTGACTATTATGGAATGATTTTGCAACTTAGTTTCAACTCTATTAAAAGCAAACACTGTACTTATTTCTAATTTTTTCTTACATACTAGCTTTGATAAACTATAAAGTAGAATAACTTCAGATGCTCACTTTAATGCCACTGGCAGTGTCTAGGAGCTAGTTTAACAACCTCAAACATTCAGAAATTTAGAAACAGAAAACTAATGGACAGTGCAAATCATCTTCCACCAAGTACACCCCCCTTCATCAATTACTCCATGCTAATTGCCTAGGATTTGGTTCTCCACTAGTGCACCTTCTACTAAAGAGACTAAACAACCTGACAACTATCAGTGGATACCTTTATTTATATATATTTCATTCATTCTTCAGTGCAGCAGAAGGCGCATCTGCACCAATGCTCATTTTTGGCTTTGCTTCTTTGATCTTAGAAATCCAGGTTTAGCCAGCCTGCGTTTTCAAACACTCTCTGCAAGCATGAGACAAAAAAGGAGCTAAAGCTCATTCATATTCACAGGGGCTGACCAGTGATTTCTCCCATTTGCTCAAAAGTAGGCAATTCCAAGACACTTCCACAGGTAACGTGTGTGTCTTTTAGAATGCAGACACACACACTGGAGACTGGTGCATAAACAGGATGAATATCTCCATGTTCAAAAAACAAGGTCAACCAATGCCCCTATTTGTTCTACTGAAAAGAATATGCACCCTCAGTGGCAGCTACTGGTATATTTATTGTCACTGCACCTTAAACATAAAGGAAATCTATTGCTGGGGAAAGAGAGATTTACTGGAGCCAGTTTTCTCACCTTTTCTCTTCTACATTCTGCACATTGTCTTCTCACTGATTTTGTTTATGGCAATGTCAGTATTGCTGTTACCCAATGTCTGCACCTCTTTCCTTACCATTAATTACGTGAACTCACCAAATGTACAACCACGTTTCAATCATAGAATACGCAGTCTTCTGTGTCCGTGTTTTGCCATTTTTTAGTGCCCAGGATGGAGAACATTTTCAGCACACACTGCCAAAAAATCCCTCAAACACAAACAATGCCAGGTAGGAGAGTCATGCGACACCCCCTAGAAGCTGGTTGGTACCCTGAGCAACCGCCCTCCTCACCCATGCCTAGTCCCAGCCCTGCACAGTCCACACACTGAAGACACATGAACACAAGCACAAGTCTTTCTCGGACTGGGGCCTAAGGCTGTAAAATACAGAGAATTACAAAATAATCAGGAAAGATAGGAATAGAAATCCAATCCTCTTGCACACATTCCCCTAACTTATCTCTCCAGTGATTCTCCCTTGCAAAAAAGGATAAAACATTTACTAGTTGTCCTATCCCCCAAGTTTAAAAAAAAAATTAGTGGTCATTTTTCCATCTTTTATTCTCCCCTCTAAGCTCTTCTGCCACATCTGTATTAACTTCCAGTCCATACACCGGCATGGCATAAACCAGTAAAAATACCCAATCGACATTTTCACAAAACCAGTAGAAAAGGGAAAATTTACCTGTTGCATATGGAAAAGATGTTACTCCGCTCTGAAACAGAGTTTTTCTTGTTACAGTGATGACAGCAACAGGTGTCCCTTCCACCACAGCTCCTCCCTGAGGACAGCTTTCATGAATTCCTCCTTGAGCATGCTCAAGCATTAAAGGAAAGTGCAGGTGCATGTCCTCTACAGTTCTAAGCAGTCTGAGAGAAATTAACTTTTTCTTTTTAAAAGACGGTTCAGTTATACTGAAAATAAAAAAATACATAAATAGCTAATATGGGAATGCTTGTACCATAAGCAACACTTCTGTGAGATCTACAAAGTTCTGTCACTTCTTACATTATGCACAGATCCTACGCTATCTAGAAAGAGATAAGTGTAACAGCTTGTCTGTGACTTAAAATAAATAAAAGTAAGTAGAGTATTAAGAATACAACAAGGCAGGGAGATGCAGTCAAATGTAAAAGGGACCAGCAAGATTATACTTCTCAGAGTCTGGTTACAACAAACTTCTCACAGTCAAGACTCAAACAGGCTTCCATAAAGCCTTTTAATAACAAAACAAAACAAAAAAAAGGGCTCTGGATAAATAAAAACAATCTGTTACTGGCAGGAACTTTTCTAAGTACTATTTTCCTCCTCTTTCTTTCTCTCTCTCTGTGCCCCAGAAGAGTTTGTTTCAAAGTACCCTACTACTCAGACCACTTCCAGGGTAATGAGAAATTACTTAATTCACTACAGCTGCCCATACATGCAGCTGTCCTGTTCCAACCCAGAGAGAGTATGAGTGTTAACCCTTCCTCTGCGATTCCCTGGAGAGGCTCTATCCACCCCATCACAAACAGTTAAAAGAAACTGGCCCAGATTCTCAGTGGTGTTTAGGCTCCTTTTTTCCACTGACATCCACTGATTAGAGAGATGGGCTTTAGTGTATGTTGCTTTGTAGAAAGGATCACCACCAGCTACATCACCAAGAGCTGTTTTAATGGCTCTTCCAGTAACCATGCAATCTGTAATAGCCAGCCCTTCAGGAAAATATCTACTTCATCTCCTAAGCACTTGAAAAATCCATGCACAGTCAAGTAAACTTGCATGCCAGAGTTACATTTCTAACAGTGTATCTCATCTGCGAGTCTTCACCCAAATCAGTACATATATGGAGAAAGACATATGCCTCTTATGTTTCACTTTAGAATCCTGCATCTGTGTAGTCATTCATAGTAGTCTACTCCAGATGGAGTAGGTGCTCACTGCATACTCCTCACCAGTGATAGAGTATTTTCTGGAAGAAATATTGGCAGTAATATGAAAGTTTATGTGACTCTGCTCCATGCTGTGCTGGTAGAGATCATATGGGCATTGTGTCTTTACATCTAAAGGTAATCCATCAAGAAGCTGAAGCAAATAGATTATTGTTCCATTCAAAAGTTCTTTGTGGATAACAAAGTCTCTAACTTAAATTTTACAGTTGGGTGTGGCATTATACTAATTCAACCAGCTTCCATCTAAATGTCACAACAAAAAATGTTTCTGGTTCTTCATCAATGAGCTTAACATTATAAGTGAAGGGTAAATTAATCTATGAGAACTTTGTAAAATAAACTTGATTAATATGTGTTAGGATAGGAATGACCATTAGGTTAAGGTTGCATAAGCGTTTCAGTTCTAATTACCTGTTTGCAGTCACATTAGTTTACAAAAATATTCACCTTTCAGGATTAGTCTCTGCCCAAAGGAAAATGCTTTTGTAAGTTTAAGAAAACCCGGTTTAGACAGCTTGTGAAATTAATACTCTCCCTGTTGGAAAAGAATCACAAGGTATTTTTAAGCCACTATATAGCACCAACAGAAAACTTACATTTGGTAGGGAAATAGCCCTCACTGAGGAGAGATGATGTGTTCTGGTGGAGCTTGATTTTGATGTTGTAGTTTTGATCCATTTGTTGCCTTTTGCGCATATGTAATACCGTTTTTAATCTCCCCTCCTCCCCCCCGGGGAGGATGTTTTCACTATGGAACAGAAGGGCTCCCATTGACTTCAGCGTGCATTGCACTAGGCCCTAAATTTGTATTTAGGCAAAGAAGACTCTTCTGTACAAGCATGCATAGCTAATTAGCTGCAAGCTTAAAAATGACCTAAATGTGCATGCTGGTTCAAGAAAGGCCCAATATAAAAACTTTACCACCTCCATTGGTAGGAGCATGGCATGTGCTACATGAAACAATTATAAGCATCCACAAAAGAGCAGATTTACGACTGGATATGTAACTTTAATTTTGTAATTTCTTGACTTGAGTGCTTAACTGTGCAATCTTAATGGTCCCTAAGTATTTAATGAATACCAATGAATAGTGTATGCAATGTAATAAAAGTTGCTATTATTCAGTTACTTTGACAAAGCCCAATTTTTATATTACATACATAGTTGCAAAACAAGCTTTTTATCCTGTTTACCATTCTTTGCTCTTTCTCAAAAGCTTTTTTACATTATTGCTTACCTAGTGCTTAAACAAAGTGACCTTTAAACAAGCATACATAAATCTACAATAAAGCTTCTACTCTACTCTATCTCATTATTTAAACTGCACTCAGCCATGATATTGGAACACCAAGCAAAATGAAAAAGTAGTCAAAGTTAAGCTTTTCTCTTTCTTTCTCTTCCCCTTATCACAGGCATATATTTAGTAGTTAAACATTATTAATAATAATATTTTACTAGGAAGACCAAGCAGGAGAGGATTTTACATTTTGGTCTGAAGATAACACAGCAGCTACTTCAGGTTTTTAATGTAACTTTTAAACTCCTTGCTCTGTAATACAGTGAAGGGGGCTTCACATTTAGCTCCCAATTGAAATGCCTGCAGAAGTATCTGATATATATAAAGGATGCAGAACAGAAAGAAGGCCCTCAATCTGAGAGACTTTAAATAACCCATGAGGAAAAATATAAATTACTCCTTAAGATACGATTAAGCAAGCAAGCAAGCAAGCATCTTCTTACAAAAATACAAACCAAGTTTTTTGCTAACCCATTAGGAACATATTACCCAATGCCTCTGTAAAACCCAAGAGTTTTTCCACCTTAGATCTTACAAAGGGATTTAATTACTCTTGTGTTAAGTAAGGAAACTTTAAAAAAAAAACCCACTCTATTCCTAATACTGATACAGCTAAACCCCTACAGGGTTTTCCCTGCTAATATTCTGTCAATTAAATTTTATTCCAGTTGGGTTAAATGATACTGTGACATTTTGCCCTTTGTCTGTGACTTAAAAATGTGACAACAGTACATTCTAAAGCTGACAAAGCTTCATGTGATGTTAACAAACAAATGGTGTGTTTCTTGCAGATTGCAGCTCTGATGTGTCATGAAAGGTAAGGGTGTTTGCCAGCGAATTTTGCTGCAGAGCATTTCAAAGCAAATCAATTGACCCAATATACATAGGACTTGATGTATGATTTCACCTATGCCAATGTAAATCTGGAGCAACTCTGTTAAAGGCAATGGAGTTACACCACTGTAAATGAGATCAGAGTCAGGCCCCTAATACCAGTCCTTATTATAGAAGTGAAAATGAAATTATGATTTTAATATATTTAATTTGTGCACTTGAATCCTTTTACTCAAAATTCATTGAATTTATTCATAAAATTACACACTAAAATGACTAGGTAACCTACTGGAGTGTTAATTTTCAAAGACGTGTTAATTTTCAATCTTTGGTAGAACTATTAACAATTCCCAGATCCTTTACAGTTACACAAAAAATCCTATAAAGGCTGAATTAGGAAATAGGTTTCTGAGAATTGCTTCAGGTTGATTTTTCTGAAACTATATTATAGCTGATGAGACTATTGTTGGCACTCTGCTTTAGGCCTTGTGCCTAATAGTGCACTTGGATGTATTATTGAGGCAAAGTAACATGCCTTCGATGTAGCTAATTGCTTAAGTAACAAGCTTTTGAGCTGTCTTCCTCCTTTTTGTTAGATGGTATAAATATTTAATGAATATTATATTATTATTATTATTTTATTATTAAAGTTCACTTAATTAGGAGACTAAAGGTTGGTAGAGATCTAACTCGTTAGTGTGAGAATATTCCATGCACTGGGGAAAAAATATTATCTGTGGTTAAGGAAGGGGGGCATGGGCATTGGGACTCCTGGGTTCTATTCCCAATTTTGCCATCCACTTTTTGTAAAATCCTGAGTGAGCCATTATAGGTACATCTACACAGGTAGCTAAAAGCCCTGTTGCACAACCACAGCCTCCTGGTTCCACTGCCCCTGAACCAGTTTACTGTGGTTTGGGGCTTTGTGTTAGGTCACTGCTGGCTCACTCCCATTGTAACAACCACTATTAAAATAGTTATAATCTCACATTAAAGACACAGAAAAGTCAAAACCAGTTAAAGGATGTAAAACTTAGAGAACTACATCTTTCATTTTATCAGATCACCATTCTCTCTAACTGTTTGGAGTCTATTACAGGGAAACCCCTGCTGAATCTTCTTGGAGTGCATTACCAATCCTTTCTGAAGGAAAAGAAAAAGTTATGTTTCGGTGATCTTCAGCGGCTGTTGTTTCTGAAGTCCTGTGCAGTTTCTTTGCAGATAAAAAGACAAACTCAGACAGAAGGGGAGAGAAAAGAATAGCAACAACAGATAATCCAGCTTCTGTCTCTGGCACTTGTTTTCTCTTGCAACCTTGCTGGAGAAATATAGTCACAGCACACTCTCTTATCAGCCACTCTGGGTACATCAACACTGGCACGGGTCTGCTGATGCAGGCTTGCAGACCTAAAAATTACTGGGTAGACATTCGGGCTCAGACTGGAGTCTGGTCCCAGAACTTGGGCTCCAACCCAAGCCCTGATGTTTACATAGCAGTTATACCACATCGCAGCTCAAGCCCTGCAAGCCTGAGTCAGCTGACCTGGGCCAGACAGAGGCATTTAATTGCTGTGTAAACGTACCCTCTGAGACCTGGCAAACTTTGACCAGTGTCAGACTGAAGGCATACCTTGCCTTGCTGGTCAGAGGCTCACAACTGAGCTACCAGGTTGTCTTGAATAGATAAGTCAGATTCTGACAGGTCAGAAAGCAAAAGAAGAGAGAGAGAGAGAGAGAGAGAGAGAGAGAGAGAGAGAGAGAGGAGAAATAAGGAATGCAAAAGACACATTAGGAAGGGGGTAGCAGCAGGAACCAGAAGATCAAATTCTGACTCCTATGTAGTGTTCGGGATTTATCTGAGGCCAGTGGAGGTGGTATCACATAGCCCCCTCCTTCTGATCAGATCTGGACAGAACATATTTCTGGATCAGTAAAATAAGGACCCAGCAGTGTCACAGTGCATCTCAGCGTGCACGGGAAGCAGCAGCCATAATGGTGAAGCTTGGTCCTTCCAGTCCACTCATCCCTCTGTCCCAATGAGTGACCCCAAATAAATAATGCCCAACCTTGCCCTAATAAAATTAACCAATCAAAACATATTCTGATGACTTCAACTACAATTCTTTCCTCCCATTTCTATAATCATTTAACTCATTGTTATGCCAGTTTAGGACTTCAGCAGGAAACTTGAATAGCCCTTAACACAGTTGATACTCATACTTGTCTCCAACTTTTCCCACTGTCACAAATTTTGTATAACAGGCTGAGCTGGAGTATTCTTTTTAACTTTGAATAATTTAGAATACAAGCTTCTATGCAATAGTGCACACTTTGAGTTGCCTGTAAAGGGGTCTGGTTTTCAGAAGGTGACTGTTCAGCATTGCCTGAAGGTCTAGTAGCATTTGCATGTGTATCATACTGCTGCTCTGAAAAGGAGGCATATGCCCCAATGAGGTACACTGGGAATTTCCCTCAGCCTATTGCCTCATCCTGACTATTAAGAGCAGGTTATCACATTTGATCATTGCTCTCCTGCTACTGCCTATCATCACTCATGGGCTTCATAGACATAGCCTGGATGTGAGGACCTAGAGATATGTTGAGTAAGGAGAGGAGAAGGATTAGTGGAAAGTAACCATCATCAACTTGAAATGATGGTTAGACATCCACAAGGAGATGTCATAGAAAGGCCAAGATTTTGGTTTGGACAGAAGAAAATGGGTCTGGAGTAGAAAGGTAGATCTATCAGTAGTCCACATAGATAATTGAATTTGTGTTTGCAGATGAGATTACCCAGAGATAAGGGTTAGCAGCAGAAGAGACGGTGACCAAAGACTGAGCCCTATGGAACCCCGACAGAAAGGTGGAGGGGGATGAGGAGGATCTTAGGAGTATTTAGCAAGGTCAGAAGAGAAGCAGAAAAGGGCAATGATCTCCCTGATGCACTGTGCATATAGAGGTATGTTCAGCCAATCAGAGAACTAAGGGGGAAAAAGCCATATGAAAAAACTCAGTTAACCTACTTTGAAACTTGAAAATGCACCCACAAAAGGCTGCACTGAAATTTGTGTTTATCTAGATATTGCAAGAACACATCAGACCTCACTTGAATTAGACACCCCTACTGACAAATTTCAATGGAAATTATACAGAAGCACTACAAACTTCCACTCTTTGGAGTTAGGCATAGAGTCATAGACTTTAAGGTCACAAGAGACCAATATGATCATCTAGTCTGACCTCCTGCACAACGCAGGCCGCAAGCAAGTGACCCGTGCCCCATGCTGCAGAGGAAGGCGAAAAAACTCTAGGGCCTCTGCCAATCTGCCCTGGAGGAAAATTCCTTCCCGACCCCAAATATGGTGATCAGCTAAACCCTGAGCATGTGGGCAAGAATCACCAGCCAGACACCCAGGAAAGAATTCTTTGTAGTAACTCAGATCCCACCCAATCGAACATACCATCACAGACCATTGGGCATATTTACCAGTAATAGTCAAATATCAATTAATTGCCAAAATTAAGCTATCCCATCATACCATCCCCTCCATAAATTTATCAAGCTTAGTCTTGAAGCCACATATGTCTTTTGCCCCCACTGCTCCCCTTGGAAGGCTATTCCACAACTTCACTCCTCTGATGGTTAGAAACCTTCGTCTAATTTCAAGTCTAAACTTCCTGATGGCCAGTTTATATCCATTTGTTCTTGTGTCCACATTGGTACTGAACTTAAATAATTCCTCTGCTTCCTTGGTATTTATCCCTCTGATATATTTATAGAGAGCAATCATATCTCCCCTCAGCCTTCTTTTGGTTAGGCTAAACAAGCCGAGTTCTTTGAGTCTCCTTTCATAAGACAGGTTTTCCATTCCTTGGATCATCCTAGTAGCCCTTCTCTGTCCCTGTTTCAGTTTGAATTCATCCTTCTTAAACATGGGAGACCAGAACTACACACAGTATTCCAGATGAGTTCTCACCAGTGCCCTGTATAACGGTACTAACACCTCTTTATCTCTACTGGAAATACCTCGCCTAATGCATCCCAAGACTGCATTAGCTTTTTTCACGGCCATATCACATTGGCAGCTCATAGTCACCCTGTAATCGAGGTCCTTCTCCTCCTCTGTTACTTCTGATGAGTCCCCACCTTATAACAAAAAATCTTGTTATTAATCCCTAAATGCATGACCTTGCACTTTTCACTATTAAATTCATCCTATTCCTATTACTCCAGTTTTAAGGTCATCCAGTTCTTCCCGTATGATATCCCGGTCCTTCTCTGTATTGGCAATGCCTCCCAGCTTTGTGTCATCTGCAAACTTTATTAGCACATTCCCACTTTTTATGCCAAGGTCAGTAATTAAAAGATTAAATAAGATTGGTCCCAAACGAATCCCTGAGGAACTCCACTAGTAATCTCCCTCCAGCCTGACAGTTCACCTTTCAATATGACCCATTGTAGTCTCCCCTTTAACCAGTTCCTTATCCACCTTTCAATTTTCATATTGATCCCCATCTTTTCCAATTTAACTATTAATTCCCCATGTGGAACCACATCAAATGCCTTACTGAAATCGAGGTAAATTAGATTCAGTGTGTTTCCTTTATCTAAAAAATCTGTTACCTTCTCAAAGAAGGACATCATGTTGGTTTGGCACGATCTACCTTTTGTAAAACCATGTTGTATTTTGACCCAATTACCATTGACCTCAATGTCCTTAACTACTTTCTCCTTCAAAAACTTTTCCAAGACCTTGCATACTACAGATGTCAAACTGACAGGCCTGTAGTTACCTGGATCACTTTTTTTTCCTTTCTTAAAAATAGGAACTATGTTAGCAATTCTCCAATCATACAGTACAACTCCTGAGTTTATAGTTTCATTAAAAATTCTTGCTAATAGGCTTGCAATTTCATGTGCCAGTTCCTTTAATATTCTTGGATGAAGATTATCTGGGCCCCCCAATTTAGTCCCATTAAGCTGTTCAAGTTTGGTTTCTACTTCAGATGTGGTAATATCTACCTCCATATCATCATTCCCATTTGTCATCCTGCCATTATCACTAAACTCCTCATTAGCTTCATTAAAGACTGAAGGAAAGTATTTGTTTAGATATTGGGCCATGCCTAGATTATCCTTAACCTCCACTCTATCCTCAGTGTTTAGAGGTCCCACTTCTTCTTTCTTTGTTTTCTTCTTATTTATATGGCTATAGAAACTTTTACTATTGGTTTTAATTCCCTTTGCAAGGTCCAACTCTACCTGGCTTTTTGCCTTTCTCACTTTATCCCTACATGTTCTGACCTCCATAAGGTAGCTTTCCTTGCTGATCACAGGGCCGCCCAGAGGGGGGGGCAAGAGGGGCAATTTGCCCCAGGCCCCGCGTCCCGCAGGGGCCCCCACGAGTGTTTTCCGGGGGCCCTGGAGTGTTTCCCCTCTTCCCGCGGCTCCGGTTGAGCTCCCGCAGGCATGCCTGCGGCAGGTCCACCGGAGCCCGGGACGAGCGGACCTGCCGCAGGCATGACTGCGGAGGGGGCGCTCGTCCCGCGGCTCGGCTGGACCTCCCGCAGGCATGACTGCGGCAGGTCAACCGGAGCCGCGGGACCACGGCACCCGCCGCAGTCATGCCTGCGGCAGGTCCGCTCGTCCCGGGCTCCGGTCGACCTGCCGCAGGCATGCCTGCGGGAGCTCAACCGGAGCCAAATGCCGCCCCCCAGGGAAAGGGCCGCCCCACGCGCCTGCTTGGCGCGCTGGGGTCTAGAGCCGCCCCTGAGCGGGGGCCCCCCGCCGCCGAAGACCCCGGGCCCCCGGAATTCTCTGGGCGGCCCTGGCTGATCACTCCCATCTTCCACTCCTTGTAGGCTTTCTGCTTTTTCTTAATCACCTCTCTGAGATGCCTGCTCATCCAGGTTAGTCTACAACTCCTACCTATGAATTTTTTTCCCCTTTATTGGGATGCAGGCTTCTGATAGTTTCTGCAACTTTGACTTGAAGTAATTCCAGGCCTCCTCTGCCTTTAGATCCACAAGTTCTTCAGTCCAATCCACTTCCCTAACTAATTTCCTTATTTTTTTAAAGTTAGCCCTTTTGAAATAAAAAACCCTAGTCACAGATCTATTTTTGTTTATCCTTCCATTTAGTTTGAACTGAATTAGCTCATGATCGCTTGAACCAAGTTTGTCCGCTACAACCATTTCTTCTATGAGGTCTTCACTACTCACCAAAACCAAATCTAAAATGGCATCCCCTCTTGTTGGTTCAGCAACTGCTTGGTAGAGGAGTCCATCAGCTATCACATCCAGGAAAATCTGAGCCCTATTATTATTACTAGCACTTGTCCTCCAGTCTATATCTGGGAAGTTAAAGTCTCCCATAATCACACAATTCCCATTAGTATTTACTTCATTAAAAACATTAAAGAGGTCTCTATCCATATCCAAATCACACCCCAAGCACTATCCCAGGGGAGGCTCTAGTAGCTTTCTTCCCCAATGTGATTTTAAGCATTTAGTACAGTTCCAGATTAAACAAAACATTATTTTGAAGAGAAGAACACGCTAAAATGACTTGTTCAAGAAGTGGGCACAATGAAATAGTAATTTCTTATTGAGGCATTTGCTTTCTTTGATTCAGATCCACTTGTCTTTACTGATTGGGTTTCCCGTGTAAGACAGGCAGCTCATTTACAAGTAAACAATTTGCATCCAAAGTCCTCAAATAAAGACTTTCATACTGATATTCTTGAACATAATTCATGTCTAATTAACAATACAGCCATGTAATTAAAGTAGCCATTCTGCTTTCACACCTTTTCTATTAACTATTCTATATCTTTGCAAAACATGATTGTAGCACCAATGACAATCCCTGTTAAGTGAGTTCAAGTTAACTTTATAATACACAGTTCTATAAATTATGGACAGAAAAGAATCCCTATCATAGAATCATAGAATTCAAGATCAGAAGGGACCATTATGATCATCTAGTCTGACCTCCTGCAAGATGCAGGCCACATAAGCCGATCCACCCACTCCTTAAGCAAGCGACCCCTGCCCCATGCTTCGGAGGAAGGCGAAAAACCTCCAGGGCCACTGCCAAATTATAAATAGTTATAAAACATTAAATAAAATTGATTGACTACCACCTAAGCAAAAGATTGTGTGATTCTCTACCATGGTTGATAGCCTGGTTACCAGTCCTAACTTCATTTTCTTCCATGTCATTTTTAAGGACTCAATTCAGCAATCCATTCCTGCTCACAGAAGCATCTAACCACATACTTAAATCTCATTTACTTCAATGGGACTTAAAAGCACTGCTGACTTGGAGCTGCTGTTGTCCTGGAAGAGCATGTTCAATCTTATTTGTCACTCATGGAAGCAGTTAGAGCAGGGACACAATGCTGGTGACAATACCATTTAGAGATTAATTGAAGGATATCCTGAATATGACTAATATAAGTAAAAGGTGCATGGAATCATAATAATTGCTGAGGCGGACATCTTAAAGTGTGCTTCTAAGAGAATCTTTTTTAAAATAAACCAAAATGGCCCCATCATGCTCAGACATTTTTCCTATATGTATCCAGAGTTTCTGAACTTACTCCAGGAACTAAAACCAGCTTTTACCATTATTTACTGCTTTAGCACTATAGAGCCAACAATTAATAAGATAATGAGCTAGCTTCTGTTCCACCTTCTGCATCATCAAAATTATTTAAGAGTTAGTGATATTCAATAGCATCAGTGAAAATCCAGCAAAGGCAACAGGTTAGCACAGGTGTAGCCTAGGAGGCAGAATTTGGCATATATCTCAACTACAGACAACAGTGTGTGAAAAAGGAAAGTACCCAGATCAATTTCTAGAGCCCAAACAGAGTTGATGGAGCTGGCAGCTTATTTAATATCAACAAAAGTTTTAACCCAGCACATTCCATATCAAAACTGGGACACAAGCATGGAACTCCAAAATGCTATTTTATAAAATCACCTTTCAGAGCAAGCCCACACAAATTGTGTGGGTGTTTGCTTTTTACAATTTGTCAGATGAGAGGGTTTTTAATGTTGAATACAAGTGTCTATGCACCATTACACTCCAGTTATTAATTTTTCCATTGGAAATCTCCACTCTTTCCTACTTTGACACTTCTAATTGACAGTTCTGATCAATCTTCTGCAGAGTAGCTTATTCCTACAATATGCTCCTTGTTTGGGTTTAAGTCCAAGGCATTATTCTAAGCCCCTTTTAATCAGCAGTCCCTATATTTTACTATATTTTTATCCTTGTATAAATCTTACTTCTATTAGAGAAGAGAGGGATATTTGAGGTGAGTAGCACCATCACAGGCCAAATATCACTGGGAGACCACTTCTAAACTTCAGGGATAGCCTCTGGCAAGGCTCACACTTGTCTGCAAATCCTCAGTTCCAAGTGTTATTATCAGCATTCAGAGGTGAGGTTTACAGAACTCTCTTGTCTACCCAGCCAGGTCAAAGAAATGTCCTAATTTCTCAGGCTGATTTGAGAGATATCCCAGGACATCCCACTGCCCAAACTCTTAATTTTAAAAATACATGGTACATATTTTCTTTCCTACTACACAGGATACATCAAGCTTTCTTATAGCTGTTTGCAGGTTTTATGCTTAATACATACACTTTTCAAACAAACAAACAACCATTTAATGCCAGGTGCTGTACCAACAACAGTTGAAACTCCTTTTTACCTAAAAACAAGGGTGGAAGAGATAGTGGTAGTAGTGGACCTTCCCCATGCTGCCATAGCAATGTGCCTCAACCCTGATGGATTGCAACCATAGACAAAAATCCTGCTAGTGGTGCTGCTAGGTTCCTAGAGCTGTCCTGCCCACTCCCCGCAGTGGAGAGGGAAAAGCTTCCACTGTCAGATGTTTATTCTGCTGCTTGCCTGCCTCCTGCTTGCTCCAACTATAGGTAGACCCAGGAGCAACACATAGGAAGGAAGTCACCTGTCTAGAGTAGAAGCAGACAGCAAAAGAGTATTGAGTAAGGGACAGACACAACAAGGGTTAGGATGGGAGGTGGAAGCAGCAGGGACTTGGGTGTGATGACGTCAGGCAAGAGCAGAGCTGCCAAGAAGTGAGGAGGAAGGAAAAAGTAGGTGATATGAATGGAATGTATGGATGGGTTTCAAAAGGGGCAGGGCTTGTGAAGGGGCACTTCAGTTATATAGCTAATTTATGCCTGGTTTCCCATCAGTATATTGTTACGGCCATGGGAATACCCACAACATGGGTGTGAGAAATGACATTAAGTCTCCGAGCCAATCCAGTCATTCTGTTTTGTTTGCCAAAAATGCCAAGAAATCATTTAACTTATGCTTATCACAGAGGAGCTATGTATGCAGTGGATATCTTTCTTATAGGAACTGAGCTGACATTACCAACTCTTAATGCACTGGTACTCAAAAGCCACACAACACGGCACTGCAAAAATAATCAACTTTCACATGATAGTTTCCAGTTGCTATTGAGCTACATTTGATCTGAACCAGAACTAAAAAGCACGGGATTACAGTAACAATCCCCTATCCTCTTAGTGTGACTCTAACCATTTTTCCAATTTAAAGTTAGCCTGCATTATGTATTTACTGATGTGGCTAGTTTTCATATAAGTAGTTTTATTAAGATTAAAGCTTCCAGGAGAATTGCATGGCTCAGGAAATGGGTAATAGGACATAGAGCTTTTCACCTCCTGGCTGTGGATGAAATCCATCCCAGGTAAGTAAGGACAAAAGTTGCTACCATCTGATTGTTCAACAGACTAATTAATGGTCTCAGCCCAGTTCTCAGGTAAAAGGCATCCACATATTGGCATTAATTCTTGCATCATTGGCAGTCCCAAAAGAGAAGACGAGTGTTGCATGGGCCACTGGTAATGGAATTCCCCCAACTCCCTCATCAATGGAAATGGTCCCTCCAGCTGAGCACTGAGGGCAAGCATTAGTAGGGCAACATAAGGAGGCTTGTACTGTTGATGTCCATCCTGAAACTCTTTTGTGGTTAAAGAGAGGGCTTCAGAACTCTTCAGCCAGTGCTTTACACAAGCAGCAAACTAGATCACCAACATGTGAATTTATTTTAAAAGATTAAAACCCATATTTTGTAATATGGTTTTAGTAACGGTGTCTTACAAATGTGCAGTCAGTAAATGTGAATGTCCTTAGCTTGCAAAACTTCAGTTAAAATAAACAGGCTTCTATATAGTGCTTAACTATAATTGCAAATGAGAATCAAGTTGTATTTATTTTCAAGCAATGTACAAGGGACCAATACAAAATAAAGCCAATAAAGCAAAAGTAACAATCTAATACATGGTAATCTAGTAGCTGGTCAAAGGTAACTTGATTATCACACCATAGTTTAATAGCACTTAGTCCTTTCTGTGTAACTTTTAATACATGGAAACTGAGACTATTCACTTTTCCTGGAGGTACAATGTGAAAATCATTTAAAAATTAAACAAAATGACCTGTTCCTACAAATACAGTAGCGCTGAAAGAGCTAAAATCTGCAGCGATTTATAGCCTGTCCAATCCCATTGACACACAGAATTAATATCCCAGCAGGCTTAAAAGAGCTAGGGAAAGACTGGAAATGTCATGGATTTTATGTCTGTCTTACTGACAGAAGTTGGGTATTTTTCTACTGGGAAGGGCATCTTCTCAAAGAGAGTAATGAAAACAAACACTTCCATTTCTCCCAAGAGAATGAGAATTTACAATATAGTTTAGTCTTTGGAGCATCCCCGATTCTGATGAGCTTGGGAAAACAGAGTGAGTTTTTTATAATAAATACTATGCCTAAATTAAACAGAAGTTGTAGGGAGTTTGGGCTGTAATTTCAAACCTGTAACAAAGAAATGTCTGTAGGCACAGATGGAAAAGAGAGACACTGGCCAAGTGGATGAAGACTTGAGATAGCCTCTACACTTGAGGATTTATATGGGCAAAATCTATTACATGAGCACATGGTTGTGTATTGTCTGTCTTTAATATTAGCAATTTCCTTATTAGGGATTTCTCAGTGGTAACAGCTCCCACCTCATGGACTTGAATTCAAATATATAGACCAATGTACTTATACGTCTTTGAGGATCTGGGCATTAGGGTTCAAAATAGTAGAAAGAATCATTTCCCCTCAAAGGTGCTCAAAGGTATTTAAGTGCCTAATTCCTACTGAAAATCAGTGGAAGTTGGGCACCTAGATACCTTTGGGGATTTGGGCCTTAGCACTACCAGTTCATGTTCTGCCTCAGACAATCATCGGCAGTCCCTTTGCGGTAGTTGGGTCCTGACAGGTCCATTAGCAGCTACACAAACAACCATTATGAAGTGTTCGATGCATGAATGCCAGAGAGTTGCTGTAGAAACAGATGAATAACTTAAGAACAGGATACAGTCGCAAGACAGGGTATTTGGAGGGCTATCAATATGTGCTTCACCTTTTGAATAATGACAGTGAAAGGGCTTTAAGGATCACAGAACAATGTCTGGGGTGGGGTGTATTTATTTGCTTTACCTACTCTCCCCAGGCAGGAAGAGATTGCCATCCTCATCCTGATGCTGACCACAAGATGCATGAGATCCTGAGTGGAAGATAAGAATCATTCTCCACCAGGTTAAGTGGAAAAAGGTGAAAAAGTTCCAGGTTCAGTTGAGCTACTGATTTATCTCCAATAGGGATGATCCTAAACACTCCTCGACCCTCAGCTTTGTGAAAACGTCAGTTGACTTCAAACAGAGCAGAAGGGCATAAAATTGTATGCCAAGTCCCTGTTTAGGCAGAATTTCTGGTGCTAAACTGCTGTCAGCATGCAGCGATAACCATGTTGAAAGTCCACCGATGCCAGACAGTTAGCTAGGCTGTCTGAACAGATACCAGTTAGAATTTGCAATGGTGACAAATATTTTTAACACAAGTTTAAGATAGGTTTCTTCCTCATGACTTTTGGGGTACAGTGAAGTAAATAAAGTAATTACCTGTGATTTTACTCTGCTGAGCAGGGATTAACAGTTAGCTGGATGCTTTGCAAGTGTTTAAGTGAAACTGGACTTGGAACAGCACTCCTGGGGAGTATAAGAAATCTAGAGCTACTAAAGACCCTGGAACACTGCTCAGTAAAGCAACTGATGAACCTCCTCTGATCTAAGCACAAAGGATCGCTTCACTCTTACATGGTTGTAAATCAGAAGTTATTCCAATGAAATGTATGGAGTTATGATAGTATAAACTTAGCATGAAAGTGCAGTTCATATTAAACAATGACTTTCTCCAATGAAAGTTATCTGCCTGGACTATTATAGAAGGAAAAACAGCAAAAATTCTGCCATGAGAAGAAGGAACATTTCTTGGGAACGTGAAAAACAATATCTTATGTGGCATGAACATGAGCTTGAATTAGTTGAAAACACATCTAAAAATGAAAGGATTCTCGGTGTTTCTGTATGAATACCAGTTGAAATGCAAAGGGAAGTCTTGGACCATCCTCCCCATGGAAACGAATTAAGGCTTCATTGGAGAGTTGGACTAAGAGGTAGCTTTCCTGGATGAATCAAGAGTTCTCCTCACCACCTCCACTATGAACAGAGAGGTACCCAGAGGGGACCTATGGAGACAATGCAGTCTTGATGTTGTAGACATGAAATATCCTGATGCATTTTATTAAACCTTGAAAGAACTTGTTGAAAATAAAGCTCAACTGGCATGTTTAAAGTCCTTCTGCTGTTGTACAGGACAAGGGTAGTTCTAAGAAAAATGTGTCTACTGTGTGGACTTTCTGACTCTTTTGCTGGGTTATAATCTGTACATTGAATCAGTCCTTTTTGTCCTGCATACAGTACATCTGTACGACATATGTATACACACATGCCTTTAGCTTTGTGAGTGGAAAAGGAATTTGGAATTTGATACTGAATTGTTACACAACCAAAATTTATCCATCAAAGTATTTTTCCAGTTTGGTAGGGTGATTCTGCTTTTATGAGGTGTTTGTTTCTTTATGTTTCTTTCTTGATAGATTAATCAGCATTTTAGAACAGCTGTTTTAGACATACTTATCTGATGAAGACAAGAAAGGCTTTTTTAAAACAGTTGAGTCACCAAGAAGGGACTTTCCAAGTTGAGCATTAGTGGAATATGATTAAGACACAAACATTGATTTTTTGGACTCTGCATCCTTTTTGGTCTGTAGTAACATACATAAATAGACCTAATAATTGAGCATACCATGATCATTCTGGAGAAATTAGTGCCTCTGCTTTGCCAGAACAAGTAGTAATAAAGTTTTAAAAACTAATAAAATATTGAAAGGCAATTAACATATTGTGCAAAATTCTATCCTCTGATACAGATGAGTTGAAGAATACTCCAGGGATGAAAACCTTGATCCAATTAGTTCAGTGAGAAAACTCCCATTGACTTCACTGGGCTACAATTTCATGTCAGAACTCTAGTAGCACATTATCTAAAATAATCCAGAAGGAACTCAGTCCAAAATAAAATCTAAAAATATTATCAGGATTGATGCATATAAAAATGACAGCTTACAGTACACAGATCTGCAAACTCATGGAATCATAAATTAGAAGTGGAAAAGACACATGATCGCTGAGTTCAGAACTATTCACAGTTTTACAGATTCACTTACTAGTGTATGGTCTAATATAATCTGAAATGCCTCATGCAAAGAGGCCTTCAACTTTCATTCAGGGACTTCTCTGCTGTTTAAATATATGACTATCCAGAAGCTTTGGGATCTCAAATATCCCCTGATACTTATGACTCCATGAATCATGCTAAATTCCTCTCCATCCTTGATATTTACACCCACCAAATATTTTCAGAAAACTGTGATCACTTTGCATCTTCATCACCATTAGGCACTGTATCTAACATATCTCTAGATCTCTTTAATTTTTCCCTTCAACCCTAAAATTTATATAATTCTTTTCTGAACTCACTCCAGTTTGCCAATAACTAGCTTGCAATGTGATGCCCAGAAAGGAATGCAGAAAACCAGGGTTGAAATCCTAACTCCACTGAAGTCAATGACAGTTGTCCTCCATACTATGAAACCTCTGCATATGCATCTCAAAACCGCATTGGCTCTTTTTTTCTGCCACATACATGAAACACTCTATATGAAATAAATGGCATAAAAGTATATTTTATATGTAATTAATAAAGCTACTCACCACTGTAGTCAACTACTGCTTTCTTGAACACACTTTTTTTTTAAAAAACCAAAACTATAATACTTAGAATACTGAAAATGGCCAGAAGCTGTATAGCAGTTCATATTCTATCATTTTTGTCAGCTTCTTGCATTAGTCAAAATTTCACCCTTGCATGTCTCTCTTTTTTTTTTTCTGAAAAGTCTGACTGCAAACTATCAATAAGCACTTTTCCAGCTGGGACTTTTCCAGTCACAACATAAAATATTCAGAGCAGTGAAGTTTACTCTGCTGCATTGAACCTGATGTTAGATAAAATTAGAATAGCAGTAGGCAGCGAATGCCTTCAGTGGATGACTACTTGGATAGCATAGACACACCAAACATTATAGAAATATATTACCCAAGGATCAATGATATCTATACATCATCTGCCTAACATCCTCCTATGTATGTATAGTGCAAAATCTAGATTACAATGTGACTAACAAGCATAGTCCCCACAAAACTAAATAGTGTGGCTTTGGCATTTATTTATGCTGTTAACATCTTCTAGGTCCAGGATGTTCAGGTTGATATGTTTTCAATAACTAATGTATTTTAAGTAACCCCCCCTTCCTCCATCCCAATCTCCACACACATTTCCACACAGTCTTTTTTGGTAAATAATCTCTTGACATTTGAACTAAGCAGAAGGCAAACCGAAGCAAGAAAGCCCAAAGCATCGGACTGTCCATATTGTTGTGATTTATGTGATGTTAAAATTGTTTGAACAAGATGGAATTTCTGGGTTTTTCTTTTCCAGTTTGCTTTTATAAAAAACTTAGTAAATTACATACATAAAACTAGATTAAATTAACGTTAAGGTTGCAAAGTCAAGTACTCTAAAGTTAGGAAATGCCAAAATTAAGATTGCCCATGCAACTTTCAATGGCCACCCTTGTGTGCATAAATTAGCATAAAGTCTTTAATTACATTATCACATACGGTATTTTCCACAGGACTCCGGCCTCATTCAGTTCACAGGCTAGACCTGCTTTAGGCGATGAATCAGGATTTCATAGTAAAGGGATATCCCTACATAGCATTTTGGAGAGAGTGGAAGTGAGCCTCCCAGTCCAGGTAAATAACCCAAGCTGCAGCTTCAAAGTGCTGTCTATAGAGCTATTTTTTAGAGTGGTATTACAAGTCCCACTAGCCCAAATCTGTCAGCCTGGGCTGGGAAGCTTGCTCCCTGTAGCCTATATTTAGGTTGAATGGATATAGTTGTATTGTTGGCGGATCAATTCTCAGCTCAGGCCAAGGCTGTAAGTGTCAGCTGAGCACTGACAAATTCATAGCTGGAAGCCAGACCAGTTCACCTATATATTAGTATTGTTCAAGTTAGGTAGGGTGACCGTATTTCCCTATGCTGAATATGGGACACCTGGTAAAATTACTCGCATTCAAGCGAGTTCAACGGCAATCAATCAGAACTATGCAGTACAAACATTCAAATTAACATCAAGTTGACTGAGCCCATTAAAAAGAAATACTGCATAGTTGGATTCTTTTTATTTACCTTATCTTTAAGGCTTCAGGGTTCACACGGGGATGGGTGACATACACGCCCCCTGGGGAGAGACACACCCACACTCCCATACTCCTCTCTCACACAGGGGGTGGGGGTGACCAGCCAACCCAACCCTCCCTGCCCAGTGCTCTCTGCCCTTCAGGCCTGGCTGGGCCCCTGGGACGGACCCGTCTCTCCTGGTACCTGGTGCTGCGTGTTTCCGAGGCAACACGTGGGGGGAATGCAGGTTCACATGCCCCCCCCTTCAGATTTCTGCAAGGGCTCAGACCAGAACATGGCCAGCAGTAGCCTTTCGGCCCTGTGTGGGAGGGAGGGGACGGGTACTGTTTCCAGCCACAAGGGAGAGGGGGAGGGATGACGTGGCCCATGTCTTTGCAAAGCTCATCTCTTCCCCCCTAACCCTCACTCCCCTGTGGCTGGAAGCAGCTTGTCCCTTCCTGCCCGCACAGTGTTGAAAGGCAGCTAACACCTCCAGGCTGCTGCTGGCCGCTGACATAACCCAGCCTTCTCCTGTCCCCGGCTACAGCACAGGCAGGAAGGGGTTAAGCCGGGGTGGGCAAACTTTTTGGCCTGAGGGCCACATCTAGGTATGGAAATTGTATGACGGGCCATGAATGCTCATGAAATTGGGGGTTGGGGAGGTGGGGGGGTGCTCCGGGCTGGGACCGAGGGGTTCGAAGGGCAGGAGAGGGATCAGGGCTGGGGGAGGAGGTTGGGGCATGGAAGTGGGTCAGGAGCGTAGGATCCAGGCAGCGCTTACCTCAAGGAGCTCCCAGAAGCAGCGGCAAGTCCCCCTTCCAGCTCCTATGCAGAGGTGCAGCCAGGAGCTGTGTGTAGGAGCCAGAGGGGGGACATGCTGCTGCTTCCAGGAGCCACACAGAGCCATGGCACATGTGGAGTGGGGCAAGCCCCCAACCCTGCTCCCTGGCTGGAGCACCGGAGCAGGGCAAGCCCTGGACCCCACTCCCAGACAGGAGCTCAAGAGCCGGATTAAAACATATGAAGGGCCGGATGCAGCCCCCGGGCCATAGTTTGCCCACCCCTGGGTTAAGGCCTAAGGATGCATTGTGCACCAGAGCCCAGGAACCTGACTGCAGGCGCTTCAGCGACCCCAGTCGGAGAGGTGGCTCAGCAGGGGAGGGTGCCTGGGGGATGGAGCAGCCCTGCACTCTCAGATGGCAGGACCCAGGGTGGGGGAGGAGGAAAAAGACGGTGCTAAGCCCCTGCCCAGGGGGCTGCTGTGGATCCTGCAAGGTCAGGGCACGAACAGGCTGGAAATCACTCCCCTTCCACCACTCCAGAGCTTAGCTGAGGGGCAGAGATGCTTCCCCATGCCAGTGCTGTGCAGGGCTCTGGCACACACAGGGCTCAGCTCCTCCTCCTGGGCCAGAGAGTCTTGGGCTTTCCCAGGGTGCCAGCCAAGCCAGAGGCAGTGGGGGGAAAGAAGGAACCTGCTGGCCAAGCTGTTGGTCAGCTGAGCACTCCAACCAGGGGCTGGTTCTCTGCAGACCACGGGATGCAGGATGCGCCCTGCCAAGTGGGATATGGAGGAGCAGTGGGGCTAGCACCGGCCTGCACTCACCAGCCACCGGAGCTCACAGCCAGAGCGGGCCAGAAACAGGATGGAGGATGGGGTCCTGCTGGCCAAGATCCAGTACGCAGCAGGGGCTTTGCTGGTGGACCAGCAGGGGGAGCGGCCAGCCCCGCATGCTGCTTTTTTGCCAAGCCAGTAGCCTTGCGCACCCACCTCCATCATCAGCCACTGGATCCCCCCACTCACCACTGGTGGACAGGCAGCTGGCTTGCAAGGATCTGGCCAGCAGTAGGACCCGCCAGTACTGATGAGGTGTGGGGAGACAGAAAATACAGGACAATTTGCCCATTTTTAAGAAAAAGTCAGGACACCTGCATGAGGGCTTAAATATGGAGCTGTCCTTTTAAAAAGAGGACATCTGGTCACCCTAAAGATTGGTGTTAGATTTGTAAGAATGTGTTCAGTCTCTATAACATGTTGGTAAGTTGCTGTATGCATTCATCTTATTTGTAATGTCTGTATCCAATGATACAAGGTAAAATATAAGTTTGCCTTAATACTGTAAAAGTGTCTGCACTGAACTTGTGAACCTAGGCAGGAAATGTGGTTTCCCTGGCTATCAAGGACTATCAAAACTAAATGGGCCACTGCCGGACAAGAGCTTTGTTGATTGTGCCATCCTTCTGTGAAGAAGTTACATGCAGGAGCAAGGCCGCCCAGAGGGGGGGGCAAGAGGGGCAATTTGCCCCAGGCCCCGAGCCCCACAGGGGCCCCCATGAGAGCAGGGTCCCTCACTCGCTCCGGGGGGCCCGGAAAACTCTTGCGGGGCCGGGCGCAGGAGCTTCTTCGCTCCCGGTCTTTGCCGGCGGGGGGTCCTTCCGCTCCGGGGCGGAAGGACCCCCCGCTGGCGAATTACCGCCGAAGACGGAGCGGGACCCGCCGCCGAAGTTCAGCTCGGTCTTCGGCGGTAATTCGGCGGCGGGGGGCCCTTCCGTTCCAGGACCCGCCGCCGAAGTGCCCCGAAGACCCGCGGCGGGGGCTCCCCACCGCCGAAGACCGGGCTGCACTTCGGCGGCGGGTCCTGCTTCGGCAGTAATTCGGTGGCGGGGGGGTCCCCGCCGCGGGTCTTCGGGGCACTTCGGCGGCGGGTCCCGGAACGGAAGGGCCCCCTGCCGCCGAAGACCCCGGGCCCCCGGAATCCTCTGGGCGGCCCTGTGCAGGAGTACTTGTGCCATCGATTTGAACTCTGGGGGAAGGGCAGCTAAAGATGCTCACAAGAAGAAATAGTTCTCTCTTTGCTGTTGGAACTCTTTCAGGCCTAGAGACACTAAACTGAAGCAGAAATCCTAAGGATTCCCCCAGAGGTCCTGCCTGAAAGACATTTTGAATTGACAGTTTACAAGATCTCTGTAACCTTTTTGAACCATAGACTATAACTCATTTGTGCATATATGTTGTCTGCTTTAACATGTAAATAACTCTCAAATTTTTTTCTTAGTTAATAAATCCTTAGTTTACAATAAAATTGGCTACCAGCATCATCTTTATAGTGAGATTTGAGGTACAAATTGACCTGGGGTAAGTGACTGGTCTCTGGGGACTGGAAGCAACCAGAATACTTTGAGATTTTTGGTGGAAGTGACCATTTATCACTAGGTCCATCTTGCCTGGGTGGCAAAATAACTGGAGTGCCAAAGGGGACTGTCTGTGACTCCATGGTAAGACTGGTATAGGGCTTCAGACGTTCATATGTGTTACTGGGTTGGTGAAATCTAATCATAGAACATACCACCAATTGGGGATATCTGCCCTACTTTTGGCAATCTGCCCTGAGGCTGGCAGACAAGGTCGTGAGCCACTCCAGATAGCGTGATTATAGTAATCAATAGTTCTGTGTTAAACCACAACAGGGGCGACACTAGTGAGGGGCAGGAATGGTCACATTCCCCTCCCCAGATGCCTGGCGGGGGCACATCCCAAAGGGGGCAGGGAGTTACAGCTGTGCTCACGTACGTGCCTGAGGGTCAGGAGGAGAGTACCTTGTCTGTGCTCTGAGGCTGCTTGCCCAGCCCTGGTGAGCTTCTTTCTTGCAGTCATGGGACAAAATGGCAGGGCTCAGGGGAGGGAGGAAGGGAGAGAGAGCAGGGAGGAAGGGGGGGCTGCTGGGGATGATCGTGGGGATCATGGCAGGGAGAACAGGGGGCAGCATAGGCCAGGGCTGGGGCTCTGGGGGTGGGGGGGTGGCTGCAGCAAGGAAACAGCCATGTGGCCTGGATGAATGGCATCTGGGAGGGTGAGGTGGCATCAGGGCCAGGGGCTAGCAAAGGGGGTGTATATTTGGGAGAGAAATAAACCCATGGGGGATGGGAGGGCTCAGGGAAGGAGGAAGAGGGGGCCACTGGGGACAATGGGATGGGGAACGAGGGGGCAGCATAGGCCAGGGCTGGGAGTTTGGTGCAGGGTGGTGGCCACAGCAAGGAAACAGCCATGTGGCCTGGCTGGATGGGCGTTTGATTTATTTTTTTTTAAGACTGAAACAAAGAGAAGCACTGAGCATCTCTCTGGCTTGTAGGAAAAGATTGGGGTAGAGTCTGTGTATGTAGTGGTAGCCCAGGGATGAATGCTTGCTCACTCATTGCCCTCCCAGAATTCCAGGTCAGAATTAGCAAAGAATCCTGTGGCACCTTATAGACTAACAGATGTTTTGCAGCATGAGCTTTCGTGGGTGAATACCCACTTCTTGCATCCGAAGAAGTGGGTATTCACCCACGAAAGCTCATGCTGCAAAACGTCTGTTAGTCTATAAGGTGCCACAGGATTCTTTGCTGCTTCTACAGAACCAGACTAACACGGCTACCCCTCTGATACAGGTCAGAATTAAAATACTCTGGATTTCCTCTCTCACATGATGAATCCTTTAGGATTACTTATGGTAGGACCACAATTCCCAGGGATTTTCTGTTCATGCCATCGTGTGTGCAGACAAGTGAACTTCACCTTTCTAAGGCCCCTACTATTGGGGTTGACAAGAGCAGCTCAAGGCCATGGGCCAGCTGAGTTCTCTGGGCTGGGGTGCTTGAGCTCTCTGGTTGGATGCTCACGTGGTTTGAACTGGGACTTTCTAACATGCCCAGTGCCCCTTCCTTGTTGCTGGCACATGATGACATATATCACATTGGTACATGTGCAGGTGAATGAGCCTCTGATAGTGTGGCTGATGTGATTAGGTCCTATGATGGTGTCCCCTGAATAGATATGTGGACAGAGTTGGCAACGGACTTTGTTGCTAGGATAGCTTCCTGGGTTAGTGTTTTTGTTGTGTGATGTGTGGTTGCTGGTGAGTATTTGCTTTAGGGTGGGGGGCTGTCTGTAAGCAAGTACTGGCCTGTCTCCCAAGATCTGTGAGAGTGAGGGATCGTCCTTATAGATCCTTGATGATGTGCTGGAGAGGTTTTAGTTGGGGGCTGTAGGTGACAGCTAGTGGCGTTCTGCTACCTTCTTTGTTGGGTCTGTCCTGTAGTAGATGATTTCTGGGTACTCTTCTGGCTCTGTCAATCTGTTTCTTCACTTCAGCAGGTGGATATTGTAGTTGTAAGAATGCTTGATAGAGATCTTGTAAGTGTTTGTCTCTGTCTGAGGGGTTAGGACCTAATCACATCAGCCACACTATCAGAGGCTCGTTCACCTGCACATCTACCAATGTGATATATGCAATCATGTGCCAGCAATGTCCCTCTGCCATGTACAATGGCCAAACCAGACAGTCTCTACATAAAAGAATGGACACAAATCAAACATCAAGAATTATAACATTCAAAAACCAGTCGGAGAACACTTCAATCTCCCTGGTCACTCAATTACAAACCTAAAAGTCGCACTATTACAACAAAAAATCTTCAAAAAAGACTCCAATGAGAGACTGCTGAATTGGAATTAATTTGCAAAATGGACACCATTACATTAGGCTTAAATAAAGACTGGGAGTGGATGGGTCATTACACAAAGTAAAACTATTTCCCCATGTTTATTCCCACCTCGTTCCTCATAACTTCTTGTTAACAGCTACAAATGGACCATTTTGATTCCACTACAAAAAGTTTTTTTTCTCTCCTGCTGGTAATAGCTCACCTTAACTGATCATTCTCATTACAGTGTGTATGGTAACACCCATTGTTTCATGTTCTCTGTGTATATATATTATGCTCAAATAAATTTGTTAGTCTCTAAGGTGCCACAAGGACTCCTGTTCTTTCTGCGGATACAGACTAACACAGCTGCTACTCTGAAACATTCCGAGGTGGCACCTCATTTCTTATGTAAAGTCTTTTGATTGAAGAACTTTGTCAGGTCAGGAGGTTTATTTGCATTAGCACTCTGGTTTCTGTAGGTCTACAGCATATGCGCCCTATTCCCATAGTAGCATTTTGGTGGTCTTGCTATGTAACAAGAAAGCCACTTCCAGCTCACACTGGAAATACAGAAAGTAGCATTAATCGGAATGTTTTCACTGCAAAGACAAGGACTCGGGTAGCACCTTAAAAAATAACATTTATTTGGGCATAAGCTTCCGTGGGTAAAAAAACTCACTTCTTCAGATGCATGGAGTGAAAATTACCTGCATCTGTAATTTTCACTCCATGCATCTGAAGAAGTGAGGTTTTTTACCCACGAAAGCTTATGTCCAAATAAATCTGTTAGTCTTTAAGGTGCCACTGGACTCCTTGTTGTCTTTGTGGATACAGACTAACACCGCTACCCCCTGATACTTCACTGCAAAGAGTTTGCCAAGAAAGGATAAGGACAAAGTGTTGTTAGCTGTTCTCTCCCACGAGGTGCAAAGTACACAACAGGTGTGTAGCGATCCTGAGTGTCACTTTACTGCACCCATCCCTGCAGTGGCTGAGTGTTACATAGATACATACTTCAATATTATTTCTATTACAATATGTGGTTACCTAATAAAGGCTTATAAATTACAAGCTCTGAAAATACTGTATACAGAGTGGGGTATTGGAAGGTATGCTGTATTGTATATAGTGGTGGGTTGGAAGGTATGGCATATTGTGTACAGTGTGGTATTGGAAGGTATGCTATACTGTATTGTATATAGTGAGGTACTGAAAGGAATGACATATTGTTGCACTTTGAAAGCTAGGGGTACAATTAATCTGTTGTAATTCCACTGACTCCAGTGAAATTACACTAGGGGTAAAATTGGTTTAGTAGATTTAATTCTTTTTCTGTACTGCTGCAAAAATATCTTATGGCTTACATTGTTCCAGAAATTCTCAGCAAACATACAGTTAGTTATTGTTTGTGCCTTGCACTTTCATGTAACAAAAAATAAAATGAAAAGAGAAATTTGAGGCTTAAGCCATAAAGCCAGCAGGTCAAATGTATAATTGAAATGACTAAGCAACGCAATAGGTATCCAAAAGCTGGGCTGCTAAGGAGAACCTGGTGTCTGGTGGAGAGATGTAATAGTTCTGCTCTGGTCCCAAAGCCAAACAGAAAGTAGCAGGTGATAGAGGTGGTGGTGATAGAGGAGGTAAACCTGATCTAAGATGATCACACCATTATCTGTCCCTGGTATTACAGACCTAAGGGACAGCTCTCTGTTTATGCAGCACAGAGTGAACTTGAAACAGCCAAAGGAATCTCCCCAGTGGCAGTGATCATTCTGCTGCCTTCCACATCTGCCATCTACTGTGCTGGAACCCACTTCATGGCATAAGGGAAAGCAAAGGCTTCTCAGAGGGAAGGAGACAGAGCATGTGAGGGAAGGGGAGGAGGCAGAGTTAGGCTCTGATATACTCAGTTCTCAGCTGATTTAAGGTCCTTGGGGGATCTTTCCACTTGGGCACAGTGGAGAATTAAGCCCAAATCTCTGAAATAGACCAAAGTAAAGGATCACTGAAATAAGCGTCTTGGCCTGGTATCTCCATTTATACAGCTGTTGTTACAGGAAAACAGTCTCTTACATTTTTAGCCCATGGCTGGTCTTTTTAAATAAGTAATACAGAAGTAAAGGTGTCTCAGCTGTCTCATTGGTTTGATGGGGATATAGCAGCTCAAGGGCATAACATTCTCATTCACTTTAGCAGGGTTCAAAGCCAGCTAGACAGCAAATCAATGACACATTTTTGTGCTCCATCTGAGCAAGACCTTACTAATTTGCTTGTAAGTCCCCATTCTATTGCCCAATTTGCTGGGCGCTCTCCCCAGACAAACTCTGCCTAGCACTGTACTTTGCTGCCTGCTTGCACGCTGCGAGACAGTGTATGTCTCTTGGCAGCCATCTTCTATGGACACAAAGCAGACATCAAGAATTATAACATTCAAAAACCAGTGGGAGAGCATTTTAATCTCCATGGACACTCATTTTCAGACTTAAAAGTGGCCACACTTCAACAAAAAAACTTCAAAAACAGACTTCAATGAGAAACTGCGGAGCTGGAATTAATTTGCAAACTTGACACCATCAAATTAGGCCTGAATAAAGACTGAGAATGGCTGGGTACAAGAAGTAATCTCCCATCAACTGTTGGGTATGGGCCATCCATCCTGCTGGAACTGGCCTCGTTAGCACTACAAAAAGTAATTTTTACTCTGTTGATAATTCACACCTTCTTATCAAATGTTGGGAATGGGACACATCCACCCTGATTGAATCATTGACCCCCCACTTGGTAAGGCAACTCCCATCTTTTCTTGTGCTGTATATTTATGCCTGCCTACTGTAATTTTCACTCCATACATCTGAAAAAGTGAGTCATAGCCCACGAAAGCTTATGCTCTAATAAATTTGTTAGTCTTTAAGGTGCCACAAGACTCCTCATTGTTTTATCTTCTATTGAATTTCTCTAAACCACAAAGTGCAGGTAGAATGACCGTATCTCTGAGCAGCTGCAGGAATTTTTCTGGGAAATGTAAACTTGTTGGAGGGCTAAGCTGCTCCTATTATGCCAAGCTTTCACCCCAATGGCAATGCTTGCATTCCATG
The DNA here is from genome assembly GCF_020497125.1 of Mauremys mutica. Taxonomy (NCBI): domain Eukaryota; kingdom Metazoa; phylum Chordata; order Testudines; family Geoemydidae; genus Mauremys; species Mauremys mutica. The sequence continues at coordinate 41,702,867 of NC_059078.1, forward strand.
CGGTTTAACGGTCTGCTTGCATCTTTGCCGTTAGAATCAGGAAAATTCCTTCACATTGCCTATGAAATTAATATGCATCAAGTGTGCTAATATAAATAATTTGTTATCTTAGTGCTTGGGAATGTGAACAAGAGATAGGACTTCACTCCAAACAGTGTTTTTATTAAAATAAAGATGGATTATTTTTCTATCAAAGCCTCACTTAATTTGGTTGTAATTATAAAGCTGTATGCAGTTGTGTTGGCATTGTGTTGGGATTATATATATTCACAAGACTGATTCTGGCACTTTATTCTAAGGTGGCAGTGAGCACACCAAAGAAAAATGACAAAATGCATAAGAATTTCTGTGAGCACTCTCTTTTTTAAGAATTTCAAATGTCAGAGCCAGCAACGTACAAATTGGCCTTAATACTAGTCACATATTAGGACAACTTTCTTAAGACTTGTAATGCACATATGAAACATACAGTCATGGTTTTCTTCATGTGTAGCTCTCTTTTAGAACAATTTCCATCTGCTATTACATAGTATCGTAAAACATGACATCAAAAGTAGTGCTAGAAACCAAAACTCCTTCGTCTCATGAGTACCAGCCTTGAACCCTGCTGCGTACCACCATAATCTTTAAATTGTGCCCCCTTACTATCAGCAGTTACTAGTCGCCTATGAACCACAGCGTCTTCATAATTAACTACAGCTTCCCGCTCAATCCAAAATGCTGTATAGACATACCCAAGAGGCCACTTCCTGTGGAATCCTGCCTCATTTGTTGGAAGGTATGTAGTGAATGAGGCAGGAGATTGCAGGAAGAGAGGAATGGTATTATGGTTAGGGCCATACCAAATTCATGGTCCATTTTGGTTAATTTCATAGTTACAGGATTTTAAAAATAATAATTTTCATGATTTCAGCTATTTAAATCTGAAATTTCACAGTGTTGTAATTGTAGGAGTCACAAGGTTATTGTATGGGGGGCTTGTGGTACTGCTACCCTTACTTCTGTGTAGGGTAAATGCACATAAAAGACCAGATTTCACAGGGGGAGACTGGATTTCACGGTCCGTGACAGGTTTTTCATGGCCGTGAATTTGGTAGGGCCTTACTTATGTTTAAGGCAGATGAATGCTGCCTTGCAGAACTAGATTCTATTCCCGCCTCTACCACAGAGTTCCTATGTGATACTAGGTAAGTCACAAATATCAGACTTTTCAGAAATGGTTAAGTGGGTGTTCCTCGTTTTGGGGGTCTGATTTGAGACTCTGGGATCTGACTTGCAGAAGTGCTCGGAGGAACTATACTTTGAATGTATAACATGCTAAATAACACTCAGTACATAAAAAGTCCTTAGACTACTGTACTGTCAGTATTGGAACTTAATGTTCTCTCACACTGTGACATTATCAAATATTCTGAATCATAAAAACCTTATTAGAATCGCTTTTTACTCAATAGCAGTCTTATGATTAAAAGATAAAGTAGTATGTACTATCAGTGACCTATTGACATTTCTGCTCAGCAGCACTCGAGTTCCCTTGATTTTTCACCATACCCACAGGATGAAGCTATGTAAGAATATACTATTTCTAGTCTAGAAATTATATACTCATATTTCTCCATTCCAGATTCAGCAGATGAAATGCTGTTGCCAGGAAATAACTTTTTTCAAATAAATCATCCTCTTGCAGCTAGAGATATTTGCTAACTTCACTTCAGAAGCAAAATCATGACTGTCATTAATACAAACTACTGATTACATTTTTGCAGTAGTAATCAACTCTTACAACATCAGCTGAAGCAGTTGTTGGTAACCAATCTCTCAAAAGTTTGCTGCAATGGAAGTAGATTGGCTAACGTTTACTCTTTGAAGATTGAATACATCCTTAGAATGGCGGAAGCAGAGTGTTTGCAGATTGTGCATTCTTATAAACTAGGCTCATATATTTGTACTACAGCTTCCCTGTCAAAAATATCCTCCTCCTACTGCCCCTTACTTATTCCCTCCTTATCTCAAAAAGGACTGCAGATAAGAGAGAGCTCATTGAAGATTTCTTCAAAGAAAAGCATTATCCTGCCTTTCCCAAAATATTTATTTTTATTTCTAATGGCTTCTCCTACCTTACAGAGTTGGGGCGGGGAGGGCGTGGAAGGAAGCAAAAGATCATGGCACAACTCCATTTCTGTGAAGTTAAGATTAGAAAACAATGGGTCTGATTCTCACTAATGTTAATTTAACACCTTCAATGGCATTGTTTCTGATATACGCAGGTATGCTATCAGTCAAGTCCAGTGTATTCAGTCCCACATTAAAGGTTGGATCCATCCTTCATTGAAGTCAACTGGAGTCTGTCCAAATAGAAATTCGATTGGGCTGTAAATTTTGACCTTACTCTTTAAATAGTCAAAAGCTTGAAAAAACAGTCTTTAAAAAGTCAGTAGCTCCCTAAGAAGGGATATCTGGTCATATACATCTGCAAAGTTTGAGTTAATGCTCCCTCCATTTTTTTTCTCCCTCACTGAAGTGTTTCAGAAGAACTGACTTCTAAATTTCACCATGAGGGCAAAATAACACTTTGAGAGGGGAAAAGAGGCAATTCTAATTTTTAAAAAATATTGACAAGCAACAGTTTCAATTTAGTTAGCTATCCAAATAAAGAAAACTGATCACTACTATGTCCAAAACTGCACATGGTCATTCCTTAGTGATTCAAGACTCAATTACAATTTTAAATTAGCCTAGTAGTAATGTTTACATAATTTCTCTTAAGGAAACTATTCCAGTCTGAAAAATTGCCCTCTTAGGAAGCTTCTTGACATTTAGCCTAACTTCCCTCAAATGCCATTCTTTGGGGAGGGGCAAAGGGAAGCTAGGTAGCATATAGCAGTATTAATTAAGCCTTATGCACTGATCCAAGCTCTAGAAGTTTGGGATCAAAACCTGACTCAAGATATTAGTAAAAATGATCTTGGTGGTTTTCACCATGCCATCTAGTATGTTTAAGCATAAATGGCAGTTTTCTGAAAATGGCTGAGCCCTAAGGATGATAGCATATGTTCCCGTAGCTTATGTGCTAAGAAGTTTAGCAGCTTGCTAAATTCTATAAAGAAACTAAAATCTCCTACTTTATATGCTGTCATAACAATTTCTACTAAAATGGTCCCAGGAAACATACACAAAATATCTTCCAACTCCAAAAACAAAACAAAACAAAACAAAAAAAATTGTGGCCTGAAGCATGTTTCAGTGAATGTCTTAGCATCCATGCAACTTCTGCAACCAGTGGAGGTATGTTGGCTTCATCTCAGACTGCAAGAGGCTTGAGGGAAAGTTCACAGCGCTTTTACATATTCTGTGGCTTCGTGTTACAGATTCTGCTGCTTACATACAATGTGCATAGTTTGCTATTTTTCCCTCTCTTTGTCAAAACTTTTCTAAGGATGCTGGTTCATGCAAATATTTATCTTTTCTAATTGGACAGCATGATGTGAGGAAGACAGGGACTTATGTACAGCTAGCCAAAAAATGAGAATTATTTTCCATGAAAAGTTTTGAACAAAATGATTTTCATTTGATTGGAAACTTTACATGAAACAAATGTTTTATTCAGTAGGAATTATTCCATTGAAAAATCAGGAATTGAATGCAATCTAAAAACATTTTGGCTTTTTCCCCTCCCCCCCCCTTATTTTATGTATGTATGTATGTATTTATTTATTGATTTATGTGCACTACAAAAAAGAGCAATGGGGGAAACAAACTCAAACAATTTGTTTGAATTGTATTAGATTAGGAAAATATTTTTAATAGTTTTGCTGAAAATTCAGTTATTTTTAAACAATACAAAATTCTTTGTATTCTTTGATAAGTCATTTTTCATACATTTTTGATGAAAAATTTCAACTGGCCTACAGTTTTAGATGGCACTAGACTGGGAAACAAGATAGCAGCAATCTCATTTTTACAATTTATTGTATTATGGAAGCCCCGATTGGTCTCAGTTGTGGCACAGGGCCCCTGGTAGGCACTGTACAGACACACTACAAAAGTACCTGTCCCAAAGATCTCCCACAGGCAATTCCCTTATTTATTCTGTGCCTCATTTTCCCTTCCTAAAACAGGAACATTTCCCTTCCTCATACTACTGTTGAGGCAAAATATATTCATATTTGTAGTAGCACTACAAATACTAGTGTGACAAGTACTGTAGAAAAAAGCAGTAAATAGACTTAAGATCAGTTACATAGTAGTCTTACCCTGTTTTTCAACAGTGTAGTGCTATGGAGAAGCTAGAAATACCCACCTCTGCATTAAGATCTGCCTTAATTCCACCATGATTGGAACTGTCTCTTGCTTTCAGCATGCCCTGGAGAATTCTTATTAAGGAAAATGATGTAGCTGTAAAGTATATTGAAATGTTGACATTTGCCTATGCATTAATATGCTTTCTGCCCTCTCCTGACAAAAGTGGGCTGTTAATTTGAGATGTAACCAACCACCTTCTAGGGTGGCAAAGATCTATTTGATAAACTCTTGCAGCTCTTTCAACAGTCATGCTGCAGCCACAGAATTCCCCTTTCAAAATGATAGCACTGTACCCTGCACAAGTTAGGTAACCTATTTTACTTTGTTGGTCATCTCAGCAGGATCTCACACTGTTAACTAAACATTTGAAATGAACAAAGCAACATTGTGTCTGCTCAGTAAAAGTGACTATCTCCAGAAGCCAGGGTGGAAAAGTTTTCATAATAATGCCTCTTGACACTAGGACTTTGGATAGCAGTCCCTGTTTTCACAGGCATTAAAATTTAATAGTCATTTCCTCACCTTCAGACCTGCAAGTCAAAAAGTGTTTGGAAATACAGATTTACTTAGTTTCGGTGTTTCTCGTCCAGCATTATTAAGAAATGCAAAAGGATCTCGCATTGCCTAAATTCATCTGCCAGAGTCAATCACATCCGACTTATGAAAAAACAGTTAAACGTTCCCCTTTTTCCCTACAATATTTCTACTCTCTTCTGATATTTTAACTTTAGTGTCTTATGAAGGATTTCTAGCTTTAATATGCTATGGTGATTTTAAATTGTTGCAGTGGTTTCCTGACTAATCTATGCAGCTTTCCATTGTGTGTCTTGCAGGAACCAACTCACAACTAGAACGTGTGAGGGGAGAATGCCTATGAGAATAGTTCTCTTGCATAAAAGTGCTCACCAGAAAGAGAAACTATTTATTTGTAATACTGAGAATTTGTATTTTGTGCGGCATCTACAGTTGTCAGGGGGCTGTCACAACATTTTTTAGTATAATGGTTCAGAAAATTCTTATCAGGCTGCATAAATTTAAAGACTTCAGATGTATTGATAATATTTAAGATATTAAAAAGAATGCTGTGTGGTCAACAATGCTGTCAAAATATATATTGGATTTTTCCTGAGACTTTTGTCAAGTTTACATCTACACAACTGAAGGAAAATTTAAGCTTACTCCTGTCTAATGTAGCTACTTCATGAACTTAAAAAGCTCAAAGCCTGGTTCAGAATAAAGCTTGTTAAACTTGTGCCCTCCATATGCTCAGGAATGTTAAGGATTAAGGTAAGCAGCACACCATGTTTGCCAACACGTTTCCATGGGATTCTACTTCTGAATAAACATGAATCAACCTTTGGTAGTTCTGTTGTAAAATCAGATACTCCAAAGGTCAAGAATTGACTTCAAATAAAGTATGGATTGTCACCTACAAGTAAGAGAACTAGACTTTCAGTGGTGACCTCCTTAAAATATTTTCTATGAATACTTTTATCAGAAACATCTATCTGCCAAAACAAATTGTAACATTACAAGGAGACAATAGAGAAATACTCATAGTTTTATTAAACACAACTAGCTCAGCACTTACATAAAAAACATTATGGTATATGAGTATCTCAACATGCTTTACAACAGTAAGTAAGTCCCCATTTTACACAGGGGAAAACTGAGATGAAACCCCTAAATTAGGAGAAACTATGGGCTTGGACACCATAGAAATGCCTATAAAGGATTACAGAGTGACTCCAACATCCTTTACACAGGAATAATTGTTTATGTAACTTGAGAAAGTTATAAATGTATTGAAAGATATCAATTCATTTTCACTGTAGATTTGGTACATGATTAAGTGCCAGTTCTAGGGAGTGCTTCCTATAAAAGAAATTGGCTGATTACGCTGCATTTTCTTTCATGCAATCATACAGCTGAAATATTTCTTTGCCTATTCAATAGTCTGCAGACAAAGGCAAAATATAGACTTCTCTAGATTCCTTCCATTATTCTAATGTATAATTTCTCTAATGTCACAAAATGTTATTCTGAAAGATTAATGCAGACTCTAGGGAATAACACTTGAAGAGACAGATCTTTCTGGTGCATCTTAATAATCAATTTATTTCTAATCTACATTGTTCAGTAAACTGCATCCAGAGGACATGCAGTGCAGTACAGCAGCTGTAAAGGGGTTAATGAAGACATTCAATTGAAAGCAGGGAAAAGCAGAAAAATACTGAGCCATGACATTTTTTTAAAAAATTCTATGTTGCCAGGACCAGGGAGCAATATATAGATATATATATATACACACACAGTACTGCTTCTGATAAAATAAAGTTTCCTAAAGTTCTTGCATCCAATGAACTGTCCGGTAGAAAAGGAAATAAGTTACTTTTGCAAATGGGCTAAGTTTTTACTGCTAAAGCAAAATTTCTTTCTACAGCAGAAGTGTTAGCTGGTGCTGTAATATTTTTAATAAAATACTTATTCTCATATTTACAGAATGCTAACATCAGAGAATTAAAATACAAGCATAAATAGCAAGATAGCTGTCTCTTGGCTTTATTTTTTTTTATTATTTATTTATTGGAAGGCCCACATAGAAATCAAATCTTCCCATGCCCTCTTTCATGCAAGGTTGGAAATATCCCACACAGTGTGGCTCAAAATAAGTGGAATCTGCTTGTGTGAGCTAAATTTAGGGGGCTTCTTTATTTTCCAAAGCATACATAAGTTCAGTTTCCCCTCTTTATTTCCTAAAAGCATTCTCTTCCGCCTTTTAAATTTGATCTTTCATATCTTAAGCAGTCCTGAAAGTATTACATTTCTGCAGATATTTCACTGTATGGAGAGAGACTTCACTGTAGATTAATTTAAATAAAAATTCACTAAACTAAAAAAAAAAAAAATTTGTTCAAGTGAATTTGCTTTTTCCCTTAACATTCCTGCTACGGTGTTGTATGTCAATACTTTCCAGGCAAAATGTGCTTTTTATCTTAGCTATAGCAGAGAGAGAGTATTCGCACAAAGTAAAAGTACCTCTGATGAAGAACAAGTGCCACCTCTTCAATCCTAATCTGATTAGGACAAAATGACCTCTGTTCTGGATTATACTTTACTAGATGACAAAATTGGTATTTCCCCAAACACCCTGAAAATAGAAGGGTTGGGGCTCATTTCTTCCTCCCCAGGGGACTTTTTATGTTTCCCACTCATACATAATTGCAGATAAATCTTGAATGCTTCATGGAGAATATGAAAACATAAATTCTGAGGTTCCAATTGTATTTAACACAGTGATTCCATAACAAAATGAATGAGTCCTTTTCTTTCCTTGGGCTTCACACAAAGTTCCTTGAGAAATTCTCAAATGATGAAATTACCTTGACAAATGATAAAACAGCCTCCTATCATCAACCCACATTTTGTAAAAATATGGCACAAACTTCTTTTTCAGGGATCCCTTCAATTACTTGACTTTCTCCCATGGCGGTACCAGTCTCTCAAATGCAACTCAGTGAGAGAAAGATCTTTGCAATGGAAATGCTAATACAACCAACTAGTCAGGGACAGTTCCACTATAAAAACCCACTGAAGAGCCCATGGGGTCTAAGCTTTGTTACAGTGTAAAATCTGTTGATAAGAAACTTTTTAATGACACTGTTCCCAACCAGAAAAGCCCTCAATTTATCCTAAAGCATAAATAGATACACATGAATGTCAGGTTTCTAAGGCCTGATGTAAATCCCACTGAATTAAACGGGCAATCTTTCTACTGACTGCAGTTTTGGACAGGACCTTAAGGTTAAAACCAAAACAATATTTTAAAAAAATATATAACAGCTAGTCAAAATTAAACTTTAATTTCCAAATTTAAACAACTTCAAATTTCATAATTTGAAAATTAAGCAAAAAATTTTTGATTAAATGTATGATGGCTTCGGTCACAGAGACCCCCTTGAGACTGTCACCTGGCATGCTGATATTACCTCTGAGCCCGTTTTCCCTGCCACCTTGGCACTTCAGAACCCTGCCTTGTTGAGCCAGATATGCGAGCCTCCTGCAATACAGACCCAGGTCTGATCCACCCCGCAAAGCTGCAGATTTTAACCAAAAACTGCTCAGCAGGTCACCTATCTCCAGCACCCAGACACCCAGCTCTCAACGGGATCCAAACCCCCAAAAAATCAGTTTTACTCTGTATAAAGCTTATACAGAGTAAACTCATAAATTGTCCACCCTCTATAACACTGATAGAGAGATATGCACCGCTGTTTGCTCCCCCAGGTATTAATCACTTACTCTGGGTTAATTAATAAACAAACGTGATTTTATTAATTATAAAAAGTAGGATTTAAGTGGTTTCAAGTAATAACAGAGAGAACAAAGTAAGTTAGCAAGTAAAATAAAGCAAAAACACGCAAGTCTAACTCTAATACATTAAGAATCTGTTTACAGGTAAAATCTCACTCTCAGAGATGTTCCAATAAGCTTCTTTCACAGACTAGACTCCTTCCTAGTATGGCCCCAATCCTTTCCCCAGTACGGTCCTTGTTAGTTCCAGTTCAGGTGGTAACTAGGGGATTTCTCATGACTGGCAGCCCCCCTTGTTCTGCTCCACCCCCTTGTATAGCTTTGGCCCAAGGAAGGAACCCTTTGTCTCTCTGAATCCCCACCCCTCCTTCTAAATGGAAAAGCACCAGGTTTAAGATGGATTCCGGTATCCTGTGACATGGTCACATGTCCTGTGAGACCTCATTCTTCATTCTTCCAGGGCTGACCCACATACCCAAGGAGGTTTGCAACTAAACAGAGCCATTTACAATCAATTATCCTAGGCAATGGGAGCTATCAAGCTTCCAAACCACCATTAATGGCCCACACTTTGCATAGTTACAATGGAACCTTAGAGTTATACTTTATATTTCTAGCTTCAGATACAAGAAGGATACATGCATACAAATCGAATGAACACACTCAGTAGATTATAAGCTTTGTAATGATAGCTTACAAGAGACCTTTTGCATAAAGCATTTTCCAGTTACATTATATTCAAACGTATAAACATATTTCCATAAAACGTATGGAGTGCAACATCACTAAATGTTAGTGGATTTTCCTTGTTTTTTTGACCAATTACATCAATATTTCACTCACAGGCATAAATCAACTTACTTTACAAAAAGCTATAGGCACTATTCAAAATTAGGCAGCAATGAATCAGATTATTCACTGATAAACACTTGACCAAATTCAGAAATTCCTTACTAAGAATCAGAGACCAAAAAGAACAAATAACTTCTTTATATCTTTAATGAGAAACACAAAGAACAGAAGCAAATTAAATATATACAGTAACATTTCCCTACGGTCTTAAGAAACCACGGACAGATCAAGAAAAATGAGAATTTTCATTGTAGAGAATGCTATATAATACGGAATAACAAGAATCTAGAATAATTTTTTAAACATTTAATAGTTAATCCTCATTATTTGTTGCTATGTGCATATTCAGCAGCTAATGCAATGGGGCTCTAATTTTGGTTGAGCCTCTACATGCTGCTGTAATATCAACAGTCTCTGCCTTAAAGAGCTTATAATCTAAACAGACAAGACTGACAAAAGATAGGAAGGGAAACAAGAGCACAGAAAATTGAACTAACGTGCTCAGGGTCCCACATCAGATTTGTGGTACAGCTAGGAATAGAATCTGTGTCTCATGAGTCCAATGCCCCATCCAATGCTCTGACCTACATTTAAGTTAACTATATTGTTATCATGAACTCTATATAATATCATTTCTACTGACAATGTTCCTTCATTACTGTAGCCATGGGCTAGAGCACGGTGTATTTTTCCCTTGATGCAAACAGTTGTATAGCTTTCCTGTGCATTGTTAAACAGGTGGAACATTCTACACCAGAGATGACTGCACTTCACAAGCCAGGTAAACAGGAATATTGTAAAGTTAGCAAAGCAGGCTGATTATTTAGGATGAAATATGCTAGTAAGAGTAATGACTGACTCGGTTCTAATGAATTCAACAAGAGTTGTAACTCTTTACAGGACTGAACTAAGAGCTGGTGTGCTGGATGGACCGTGCATCTTTAATTTGAATGTAAGTTAAAATGTTTCAGGTCCCTTTGTAAAACAGCTGGGAACACAAAATACATGGAATAAAATGGGTCCAGTTATCTCCTGCCACATAAAACCCCACAAAAGAAACTAAGGGCTTGGCTACACTTACAGTTTGCAGCGCTGGTAGTTTGCAGCGCTGGTCATCCAGCTGTGTAGGAGCAGCGCTGGTGTGTGGCCACACTCACAGCTACCAGCGCTGGTGTGTGGCCACATTTGCAACATTTGCAGCGCTGTTGGGAGTGCTGCATTATGGGCAGCTATCCCAGCATTCAAGTGGCAACAACGTGCTTTTCAAAAGAGGGGGGTGGAGGGTTGTGTACTGTGACAGGGAGCGGGGAAGATAGAGAGAGTGGATTTTTGGAGCCAACACTGTGTGTTAGTTTCCTGGATTGAAAAATCACAAAATGTTCACGAGCCCTTAGTCTTAACTCTTAATTGCAAACAGCCTGCCTCCAACACGGACTCCCCGCTGTTTCACTCACTCCCTGTGGTGTACTGTGACAGGGAGCGGGGAAGAGAGAGAGAGTGGATTTTTGGAGCCAACAGTTTAGCTTCCTGGATTGAAAAATCACAAAATGTTCGCGAACCCTTGGTCTTAATTGCAAACAGCCTGCCTCCAACGCTGTTTCTCTGTCAAGCAAACATTCACTCCCTGCCTCTCATTTGATCGTTCACAGCCAGATACAGATAGCTCTTGTTTGCTGTGATCAGTGTTTGTTTTTTAGATAAGCAGTTCAACGGAGCTCCGATCGGAGTTCACAACAAAACAAAGAGAGGCTGCATAACAAAACAAAGAGAGTAATTTAGTTAAAAGCTTTTTGGGATATCTCCTTATTCCCTGGAGGCCAATAAAAGTGCTGGTGTGTGTCCACACTTGATGAGCAGTGCTGGATCACCAGCGCTGCAATCGCTACACCCCAACCTGGCCAGGTGTACAGCCAGCGCTGCAGCCAGGGAGTTGCAGTGCTGGATGTGCCTTGCAGGTGTGGACAGATATTAATTGCAGCGCTGGAAAGCCTCTACCAGCGCTGCAACTTGCAAGTGTAGCCAAGCCCCAAAGGCATGATAAATCTGAGATTTCCTTAGACTGCTCCACTCCACAATCATTTTAATTGCTGATGCTGATGCATCCCCTTCTGCCATCTCCTCCATCTGAATAAGAATTCCCAAGAGATCAGCAGGAGGGCTGCTTTTGGGTCTCTAAAGATCTCTCCCCTCGAAGTGCAAGTCCAATGGATTCTTCCTTAACTACAGATGTAAAATTAGATCTCTTTCTCCCCTCACTCTTTCTGTTTCAAACAGGCACCAGAAATTGACCTACTTCATTACTACTGACTCTAGAGTTCTAGAATGCCCCACTGGGTCCTGCCACCACACCAATTCTCAGTCACTTGAAGTAACTTCTTTGTCTTCTGATTTGGCTGAGTTATTTCAGTACTTATCCACTCACTCACTCCCCAACAACTCCCATGAAATTCTATTGTCTCAGGCCTTGTCTACACTACAAGACTATTTCGAATCTACTTAAGTCGAATTTGTGGATTCGACCTTATGAAGTCGAATTTGTGTATCCACAGTAAATACACTAATTCGAATTTCTGAGTCCACAGTAACGGGGCTGGCGTCGACTTTGGAAGCGGTGCACTGTGGGAAGCTATCCCACAGTTCCCGCAGTCCCCACTGCCCATTGGAATGCTGGGGAGAGCTCCCAATGCCTCCTGGGGGAAAAATGTGTCGAGGGTGGTTTGGGGTAACTGTTGTCATTGAACCGTCAATCACGCCCTCCCTCCCTGAAAGCTCCGGCGGGAAATCTGTTCACGCCCTTCTCTTGTCGGTTACAGCGCGTACGCCACAGCACTGCGAGCATGGAGCCCACTGCGATCATCGCTGCACTTATGGCCGTTGTCAACTCCTCGCACCTTATCGTCCACCTCTTCCACAGTCAGCTGCTGAGAAATCGGGCGAGGAGGCTCCGGCAGCGCGGTGAGGACAGGAATTCACAGAGTGGCGCAGACCTCTCACAAAGCAGGGTACGCCGCGCTGTGGAGATCATGGTGGCAATGGGTCAAGTTCATGGTGTGGAACAGCGATTCTGGGCCCGGGAAACAAGCACGGACTGGTGGGACCGCATAGTGCTGCAGGTCTGGGATGAATCACAGTGGCTGCGAAACTTCAGGATGCGTAAGGGCACTTTCCTTGAACTCTGTGACTTGCTGTCCCCTGCCCTGAAGCGCCAGGACACCCGGATGCGAGCAGCCCTGAGTGTGCAGAAGCGAGTGGCCATAGCCCTCTGGAAACTTGCAACGCCAGACAGCTACCGGTCAGTAGCGAACCACTTTGGCGTGGGCAAATCTACCGTGGGGGTTGCTGTGATTGAAGTAGCCCACGCAATCGTTGAGCAACTTCTCTCAAAGGTAGTGACTCTCGGAAACGTCCAGGACATCATAGATGGCTTCGCCGCGATGGGATTCCCAAACTGCGGTGGGGCTATAGATGGGACTCACATCCCTATCCTGGCACCAGCCCACCAGGCCAGCGAGTACATTAACCGAAAGGGCTACTTTTCAATGGTGCTGCAAGCACTGGTAGACGATAGGGGACGTTTTACCAACATCTTCGTTGGGTGGACGGGCAAGGTTCATGACGCGCGTGTGTTCAGGAACTCTGGTCTGTTTAAACGCCTCCAGGCAGGAACTTTCTTCCCGGACCACAAAATAACGGTTGGGGATGTGCAGATGCCTACAGTGATCCTCGGGGACCCAGCCTACCCGCTAATGCCCTGGCTCATGAAGCCCTATACAGGCACCTTGGACAGAGAGAAGGAACTCTTTAACTACCAGCTGAGCAAGTGCAGAATGGTGGTGGAGTGTGCTTTCGGACATCTCAAGGGGAGATGGTGGAGCTTACTGACTCGCTCGGACATCAGCGAAAAGAATATCCCCGTAGTTATTGCTGCTTGCTGTGTGCTACACAATCTCTGTGAGAGCAAGGGCGAGACCTTTTTGTCCGGATGGGAGGTTGAGGCAAATCGCCTGGCTGCAGTTTACGCTCAGCCAGACACCCGTGCCGAGAGACTATCCCAGCGGGAAGCGCTGTGTATCCGGGAGGCTTTGAAAGCAAGTTTCCTCGGAGAGCAGGGTAACCTATGACTCTCCACTTGCTTTCAAGAGAAACTGACCCTGGGCCTGTGTCTGTATGTGTCTATTTCGATCTGCGGTTACATACCCCGTTCTCCAAGTTTCCCCCACTTCCAAACCACGTTTTAAAGCAAATTAATTGTAACACTCATTATTAATAAATCTTTGTTTTACTTTGCATTTCTGTTCAGGTGTTGAAACATGGACGCATACTGTGCTGGGCACGGTGTGCACTGATGTACAGACCGCTTGTTCCATAGAGGAATGACATCCTCCTGCTCCTACATAGGTCTCTGGGGTGGGGGACGGTTGCAAGTGGTTGTGCATGAAGGGGAGGGATTGCAGGAAGGGGTGGGTTTGCAGGAAGGGGCGAGTGGTGCCTTCTTTGGATAGGGGTTTGGATGACGGCAGTGGGCTGCGGGTTTGGGCGTAGGAAGGGGTGAGGGGTGTGGGGGAAGGGTGAGTATCTGTCCGTGGATGAGGGCTCTTGTTGGGGCTCAGGGCAGCGGAGAGGCTCGTTGCTGCAGTGGAAGTGCATGGTAAGGGCAGCGTGCCTTAACATTAAGGGGGTGGCAGGCGCTAGGACCCTGGACAAGCATACACATCACAGAATGACCCGGGGCAGCATACACCACACAGAGTGACCCTGGTGCCTACTGACTGCAGTGTGTGTGTGCCCTGCAGTTGATCATGGCCCCAAGTCTGTACCCTGGTAATGTAGGCTATACCGTGCAATTATAAATCCCCTCCCCTCCCCATACACAAAAAAATCCTCTGACACGAAAGACGTGACCGAAACAGTGAATAACAGCAAACAGCTTTTAATAATCTAATACACACTGGGGGGATGAAACTTGGATTTGGGACTGGGTGAGCCTGTAAGGGAAGCACTTCTACAAATTTATAGCGTGAGAGGTGTGTGGTACATTAGCGCTATGCAGTGGTGCAGTGACAGTTCTCACGGCCCCTACCGCCCCGCCGTCTTGTACTTTTGGGTGAGGGGGGGGCAGGACTTCTTGGCGGGGGAGGGCGGTTGCAGATACACTGCAGGGGGGCTCTGTCCTCCTGCCTGCGGTCCTGCATAACATCAACAAGGCGCCGGAGCGTGTCCGTTTGCTCCCTCATTAGCCCAAGCAGCGTTTGAGTCGCCTGCTGGTCTTCCTGCCGCCACCTGTCCTCCCGTTCGATGTGTGTGCGATGCTGTTGACATAGGGTCTCCCTCCACTGTCTCTGCTCTGCCGCCTCGGCTCTGGAGCAAGCCATCAGTTCCGCGAACATCTCGTCCCTAGTCTTTTCTTTCGCCGCCTAATCTGCGCCAGCCTCTGCAAGGGGGATGCCGGGGCAGTCCGGGAAAGAGCCGAAGCTGTGCGATGGGAAAAGTAACTGATTTCCTTGAACAGATACATGTTTGCGAACAGTGAACACAGTCTAGTCAGTTTCTCTGAACAAGACCATACAGGGCAACAAGTCTCACGAGATCTCAGGACAAGTTCGAGATTTCGGAATACGCTCTCATTGGCTGCGGCATTGCACAGGAGAGCGGACAAGTGGGGAGAGACAGCTGAATCCGTCTAGCAGACAGTCCTGGTAAGCCTTACAGTACATTCTGCTTATCAGTTAATGGATAGCTGTGCCCTCCCGCTAAAGGCAATCTGGAAATCATATACTCTGACCCTTTTCCAGCCACTCCCGCCAGTGCACGGGAAAGATCAATGTATGCTTTTCCTATGTGGCCTACAACACATGGCTGTTAAGCGAGGGTCATTGTTATGCAAAGTAAAAGTCAACCATTCACAACAGTAACAATACACTAATTGCCCTAATTAGATGCAGCATTTCATGAACGAGATCACCCTGATGCGGGTCCCTCGGAGTCACAAAGAGCGGATGCTAAGGGAAGCCCTGCAGAGACCAGGACCATATGCGGCCATGCTTGTGGAGGCGATGATTCCCATCTACATAAGGATGTCCTGGCGCGGAAGAGTGTGCTTCCATGGAGCACCCAACAAGGCACCTCTCCCCAGGAACCTCCTGCGGAGGCTTTTCGAGGACCTAAATGAGACCTTTCTTGAATTGTCCCTGGAGGATTATTGTTCAATCCCTATATGTGTGGACCTACTTTTCATATAGTTTTTCATTGAAAATTTTATATATAGTATTTCTATTTTTTTATACCTGTTTTATAAAAAATAAATGTTTACATGTTTATAGCACTTACCGCCTGATCCTTCCCCTGATTCAGAGTCCGGGTTAACGGCCGGGGAGGGTTGGTAGGGGATCTCTGTGAGGGTGATGAAGAGATCCTGGCTGTCAGGGAAAGCGGTATTGTGTTCGCTGTCGCCTGCGCCGTCCTCCACAGACCGTTCCTCATCTTCCACATCGGCGAACATCGAGGAGGAACTGTCCAGGTTCACTATGCCATCCACTGAGTCCACGGTCACTGGTGGGGCAGTGGTGGCAGACCCACCTAGAATGGCATGCAGTGCCTCGTAGAAGCGGCATGTCTGCGGCAGGGCTCCGGAGCGTCCGTTTGCCGCTCTGACTTTTTGGTAGCCTTGTCTCAGGTCCTTGATTTTCACGCGGCACTGCATTGCATCCCGGCTGTATCCTTTCTCTATCATTGCTTTGGAGACCTTCTCGAAGGTCTTTGCATTCCGCTTGCTGGAGCGCAGCTCTGACAGCACAGACTCCTCGCCCCACACACCGATCAGATCCAGGACTTCCCGGTCTGTCCATGCTGGGGACCTCTTTCTATTCTTGGATTGGCCGGACTCCTCTGCTGGAGAGCTCTGCATCGTTGCAGGTGCTGCGGAGCTCGCCCCGATGTCCAGCCAGGACGTCAGATTCAAAGTGCCCAGACAGGAAAATGAATTCAAATTTTCCCGGGTCATTTCCTGTGTGGCTGGTCAGAGAATCCAAGCTCCGACTGCTGTCCAGAGGGTCAACAGAGTGGTGCACTGTGGGATAGCTCCCGGAGCTACTAAGTTCGATTTGCATCCACACCTAGCCTAATTCGAGCTAGCCATGTCGAATTTAGCGTTACTCCACCTGTCGGGGTGGAGTACCAAATTCGAACTAAAGAGCCCTCTAGTTCGAATTAAATGGCTTCCTGGTGTGGACGGTTGAGCGGGTAGTTCGAATTAACGCTGCTAAATTCGAATTAAAGTCCTAGTGTAGACCAGGCCTCAGATATCAAGTCTCCTAGGAATGCTAAAACAAGGAACTTAAGCTTTCTGCTAATTGTACCATACGGGTTTGTGGGGAGATAATGTTGGTATGTGCTTCATCTGCCCCTAAGCTAATATACTTCAAAGAAAAGAAATGTTGCCAAACTTTAACTTTCTCTATATGTTACATTAGATGCAGTATTGGGTCTTATTCTCACACTGTTCAATTTTTCAAAAATGATACTAGTCCAGTACTGTCACTAAATCTCCAGCAGACTTAATCCTATACAGTTATCTGAATTGACCAGAATATCACTATGTTTTATGCACAAAAACATGACTGGTTCAGGAATATGGGCCTGACCCAACAATGTCCTTTGACAGAAAGCACACATATAAAATAAAAAAAGTTTAAATAATCATCCTACCTGTAAATCTGATGGATTGAATATTGGTCTTTTATTCTTTCTATTGCAATAAAACAAATTCAAAAATAAAGTTAGGCTACAGAGATCACAGCTACTACTATTAAGTATTATGAAGGCACCAGCTGTGGTTCTACAGTGAAGCCTGAGTTCAGTTTTTCAGTTAAAGGTCTAATTTGACAATTAGACCTTTGTTTTGCATGGAGAATAGTATTCTCTCCCCTAAACTTACAACATATAATCTATAAGTGAAGACTGATTTTTCTGATGATTTCCAAGTAAATTTGTTAATTACTTTAAGATAAAATTCATTAAATGAACACTTTTAGAAACTTTACTTTTAATCTCTTATTTCAATAACCTCCTGGAAAGTGGGCGGGGTGAGAGGAAAAAGGGAGAAACAGAGGTGGCTATTTGAAAGTTGTTTCACATGTAGATTTTCAGCAGGTTATTGTGTTATCTTTTGGTTTGATAATATTGGTCATAGTAGTTAAAAAAAATCTAGCTCTCCTAATTGTGTGAAAAATCTTGAAAATATGGACAATATTATATTTGGTGACTAGTTTTACAAAAATAATCTCATTTTACAAATAATCTTGAAACTCCTGTTCTTTGTGGAAGTGTAAAAAGCCACTTTGAGATCCTTTCTAAAAATTCAAAATGGTCCAAAGGAAGTACACATAACACAATGTACGTCTATCAGACAAGACTGCTGATCACACACTGCCAGATAAAACCTCAAAAAGAAATGAAAAGTGAAGCCATCTAACTGCACACACCCTCTCCTCATCTACCCAGTGCCACACACCTCAATACAAGGACTCTATACAGACACTGGTTCACAATCTTAACACTGCCATAATAGGAATGCTTGCCTCCCAGTAGTTCTTTCCCCAAACTTGAATCAGTATGGTCCCAGACTGATGGGACAGTATGGCCTGGGAGGAATCTGATTTGTTTGATAGGTAACAGGAGGTAAGATTCTGGAGAACAGAGTGCAAAAAGGTTGGCAACTCTGTCTCAATAGGGATGAGGCTGTAGTGTATGCACATGGGGGTTTAGTGGCTCTGCATGCAGTAAGGTGTATCAGTGCATGGAAGAAAAGGGTTATATACTGTGAAACAAATTATTTTTTCCTTTTCTGGCTTTTGAAGTAAATTATGGATGTAGCAACACAGAATGATACAAAGCCTAGTGTTTTTTGTGTAAGTATAGTAAAAACCTGATGCAGTTACCTAGAGAAACCCAGGAAAAATGTATATGGCTACTTTGTGCGACCACAAGTGATAGAAGGTACCTTGTTTTCTTTTTCAGATACTCTTGGTATGACATAAAATGCAAGCTGAGTGAACTCCTCTGTCTCTACACTTCTATAATGTACTTGAACATCTTCATCTTCAAAAACATGTCATTATTTCACTTGTAAAGGTTTCTTTAACTTTTGGGTATCCATAAAGATAACCTGGCATTGATTAATCTGCTTCAGCCTTTAACAAGACCATTGGGCACTGAATGCATTTTTAGTAACTTTGTGAGATGCTAAGATAAAACAATGTTCTCTGCAAGGAACTCATTCACTTTTCATGACTAAATTCTTAAGGGGATAAATATAATTTCAAGTGGCACCCAAAGAGAGAACGGCAATACTTGCTCAGCCATCAGAGTTCTACGTCTAAAACTTAATTGTCATAATCAAAAGACCAAAAATGGAAATTAATTGCTAGTCAGTAAATTGCATTTCAGCTAATTTGATTCAGCAATTCAGACTTCTTCCAAACCAGGGTTTGTCCAGTTTTCTCATCTCCATGGTGCTGTCACTCTGTTCACTCTCAGTAACAGAGTGACATGGACGCCTTTCCATATGATTGTTTTTTACTGCTTTTAGATACATTAAACAAGAGCTCTAAAATAACACAATAGCAAGTTCCCTGCCCCTTCACCCCACCTGCTCTTAGGACTGAAGGCTACTTCCATCGAAGCCAGACACATGATTCTTTATCTAGAGTTAGCCAGCTTGCCTTCAAGTACAGTTTCTCTCTGAAATGTGAATTTCTAGGAATGACATTGTGGGGTACCATTTCATTACCCCTTAATGGCTTTCAGATGAACTAAATAAATAAATATGTAAACAATGAACATTTATTTGTAAATATTTATTTTTAAATACAAATACGACTAATTGCCAACCCTGCATATTCAGTCTAGGAACAGAAAGTCAAGCTGGAATCTGTTTTATAGATGGTGATGTGTATGAAGGAAAGATCATGGAGACCAAATTATTCCTGAGGTCATATTCTCGTAACCATAATGAAGACTTGTGATGCCTGTGCAACCTCAGAAAGAATAATTTGACATGCTGAATATTTATGAATTGATGTGTGAGAAGAAACGAACCCATCATGTTCAGAACCCAAGCTGAGTCTGAATTACTTTAGTAAAACTTAATCTGGGAGTTGCTATGTCAAATCTCAGTTCCACAGTAAAACTGGGTATTTTACTGATTTTGGTGCCATTCCTAAAGATCCTCTGCCTATCTATCACAGGAAGGAAAAAACACGTGTCATACTTTTGAGTATGAACTCCTGCTTGTTGAAGAAAATATTTGTGGCAGCTGAGTAGAAAGTCAGTCCATTTCAGTCTTTAATAGAGTCTTATAAAAACCCTCAGTAGCTAACAACTTCATTAATAATACTTCCCTCTGCCAAGGAATTCAAGTTGTTATACTTAATTTATTAATAAGAAAAGATTACTTATACTTTCCAAAGTTATAGGACAAAAATATTTCTTCCCCATTTTCTGAGTAGTGCTCATGAAGTCACATTCTTAAACTATTCCCAAATTTTGAAATTTAGGTCACGCTATGAAACTCTGTCTAGATAACTTGGGTTCCTTTTTCATTTTTTGTATGGGATACCTCCTAACCCTTCTTTAGGAAACAATAGTTTCAGACAGGACAAAACAAATTGGAGGAACTTAAGCACCAGTGGAGGTAGTGGTGGTGGCACCCTCCTTATTTCTTTTAGCCCCCTGGTTAGAGTACTCACCTAGGATGTGGGACCCTGGGTTTCATTTTCCCCTCTACCTGAAGTGCAGAAGGGATTTTAATTTGGGTCTCCTATATTTCAGGAGAGTGCTCTAGCCACTCGGCTACTGGATATTCTAAGATGGGGTCTCTCTCTCCTGTTGAAGCTGTTCCACTAAGTATAAGTAATTAAATAGTAATTGGTTATCAGATAACCAATAGCAGACAGGCACAGTTTGACCAAATTACCCACGCTTTGACACACACCTTCTTTTACTATTCTAAAGTACTGACAAATGCAACAATTCTTGCAGCCTTAAACTGAATTTTCAATGAAGTAGAAACCAAGACAAGCACTTAGGTTAGGAAGCAGTCACAGAATACAAACTGTTCCTGCCTAGCCTTACAGATATTGTTAATACAATTACTAACTACCTATTCATTGGCAGTAATAAAATAGAGAGGAATTCATTGTGAATCTGAAGGTGGAAGTGAACTTCAAAGAAAGTGAAAGGGAAAAAAACAGGTTAAAGGAAATGTAGATAAGATAGATGTATTCAAATCAGCAGGGCCTGACACAATTCACCCTTGGTTATTTAAGGAACTAGCTGAAACAATTTTGGAACCATTAGCAATTATCTTTGAGAACTCCTTGAGGATGGGTGAGGATGCAGAAGACTTGGGAAGTGCAAACATAGTACCTATCTCTAAAAGGGGGAACAAAGACCTGAGGAATTATAGACCAGTCAGCCTAACTCTGATACTTAGAAAGATACTGGAACAAATTATGAAACAATTAATTTGTAAGTCTCTAGAGTAGTGGTTTTCAAACTTTTTTTCTGGGGACCCAGTTGAAGAAAATTGTTGATGCCTGCGACACAATGGAGCTGGGGATGAGGGGTTTGGGGTATGGGAGAGGCTCAGGGCAGAGGGTTAGGGTGCAGGGGTGAGGGCTGTGGGGGGGCAGTAATGAAGGGTTCAGGGTGTTGGAGGGGGCTCTGGGCTGGGGTAGGGATGTGGGAGGGGGTCAGGACTCTGGGCTGGGGATGAGGGGCTTGGGGTGCAGGAGGAGCTCTGGGTTTGGGGAGGCTCAGGGTTGGGGCAGGGCTTTGGGGTGTGGACAGGAGTCAGGGCTCTGGGCTGGGGGGGTTGGGGTGCAGGAGGGGCTCTGGGTTGTGGGGGCTCAGGGCTGGGTCAGGGGATTGGGGCGCAGGCACAGCCTTACTTTCGGCGGTTCAGCAGTGCAGTCAGGGTGCACCACAGACTGCGCTACACCCTGGAAGCAGCCAGCAGCAAGTCCAGCTCATAGACAGAGGCACGCAAGCAGCTTCACGCGACTCTTGCCCACAGGCACCGCCCCCACCTCCCAGTTCCCATTGGCCAGTTCCCAGCCAGTGCTCGGGGCAGGGGCAGCGCACGGAGCCCCAAGGCCCCCATGCCTAGAAGCTGGACTGCTGCTGGCCACTTCCGGGGTGTAGCACGGTGTTGGAACAGGTAGGCACTAGCCTGCCTTAGCTGGGCAGCACTACTGACGGGACTTTTAATGTTCTGCTCGGTGGTGCTGACCAGAGCAAGGCAACCCAGCACCTTACATGCCGCGACCCAGTTCTGGGTCACAACCCGTGGATTGAAAAACACTGCTCTAGAGTATAATAGGGTGATAAGTAGCAGCCAACATAGACTTGTCAAGAACAAATCATGCCAAACCAACCTAATTTCCTTCTTTGATAAGATTACTGGCCTAGTGGATGGAGGGAGGGGACGCAGTAGACATGATGTACCTTGATTTTAGTAAAGTTGTTGACACAGTCCCAGCAAGACATTATCATAGGCAAACTAAGGAAATGTGGTCTAGCTTAAACCACTCTAAGGTAGGGGCAAAACTGTTTGAAAGATCATACTCAAAGAGCAGTTATCAATGGTTCACTGAGAAACTGGGAAGATGTATCTCATGGGGTCCCTTGAGTGTCAGTCTTGGGTCCAGTATTATTCAATATTTTTATTAGCTACTTGGATAATGAGATAGAGATTATGCTTATTAAACATGTAGATGACTCCAAGCTGTGAGAGGTTGCAAACTCTTTGGAGGACAGGATTAGAAATTCAAAACAACCAGAAGTGTCATATCTAAGATGCAGGAGGTAGTTTTTTCCATTCTACTTGGGCTTGGTGAGTCTTAACTAGATTATTGGGCACCATACTTTAAGAAAGATGTGGTCAAACTGGAAAGAGTCCGGTGGAGCAAAACATCTGATGAAGTGGGCTGTAGCCCACAAAAGCTTATGCTCAAATAAGTTTGTTAGTCTCTAAGGTGCCACGAGTACTCCTGTTCTTTTCTTAGAAGTTATAAAAGGTTTAGAAAACCTGACCTATGAAGAAAGTTTAGAAAAACTGGTATGCTTAGCCTTGAGAAAAGAAGACTGAGGAGGGACCTGATAACAGTCTAAATATGTTAAGGGCTGTTATAAGGAGGACAGTGATCAATTGTTCTCCACGTCCACTGAAAATAGAGCAAAAAGTAGTCAGCTTAATTTGCAGGAAGGGAGATTTAGGTTAGCCACTAGGAAAAGCTTTGTAATTATAAAGATGATTAAGCACCAGAATAGTTTACCAAGGGAGGTTATGGAATCTCCATTACTGGAGGTTTTTAAGCACAATTAGACAAACACCTGTTGGGACAACCTAGTCTTGGTGCTGCCTCAGCAGAAGAAGAATAATTCTGGGAGGGCAGAGGGGGAGATAACCTCTAAGAGTATGCCTACACTGTGATAAAAAACATGCAGCACCAAGTCAGAGCCTTAGTCAACTGACTTGGGCTGGAGAGGCTCAGGCTGCAGAGCTAAAAATTGCAGTGTTATGTTTGAGCTTGTGCTGGAGCCTAGATTCTGAGATCCTCCTGTCCCTTGTCACATCAGGCAATTGTAAAGTGCAATGAACAAATGCACTAGTTCTACTGTGCAAAACTGCAAGTAAGTCCAGTGTAGCTTGTTCACACTCATACCCCTGTGAAACTGCAGCATATGTTTCACTGAACCAGTCTGTCAAAAAGGAGAGGCTGAAGGAAGAGACAGCACACAACTGCATTCTAAAACATCAGTCCCAGAGATTGTAATTGCTGCCTTTGGCTGTTTCTTTTGTGCAGCAATGTTCTGAGTCTGATTCAGGCTGACATCATATGAGCCTAAATAGCACTGTGATTGTTTGAAATTCCAATTTGTACTCCTAACTAATACAGAACATAGATGTCTGAAACTCTTACCAAAAAAATTAACAGCATAAATGTCTCTATTAGATCTTTCCCCTTTCGAAAGGATGGAAAACATACATAATACAATGTTTAGAAATTTATGATTATACAACAGCTTTTGTTTAAATATTTATATGATGTGCTAAGAGGCACATCAAGATGGGCATTGCAGTAGGTTAAGCACTGTACGAAAACAGAGGTAAAACAGGCCCTACACTGAAAAGCTTGTAGCCTAAGGCCTTGAATTGCAAGCTCTTGCATGGGCAGATCCCAATGACATCAAAGAGGCTCCAGGAGATGCAAGGTGTTGCTGCAAACATGAACTTATTTGGCCCTAAAACTTCAATTTTGAGCACTTTAGATGTTACCTAAGAACTTGTATATTATACAAGAGAAAATGGAAACTGAATAATTAATTTTAGACGTACATGTATTGCAAACACCTAGAAATACTAATATTAGAGACAAGATTTTCTCTAGTGGGTTCCTGAAAAAGTATGAAATAATGAATTCATCTAAATGAACATCCTCAATGGATCACACTTAAATATATTCATTCAACAAAGAAGACACTCTGCAAAAGAGGATGCACAGTTTGTGGCTTTATCCTCTCAAACTGCAAATCTGTCAAAAACAAAAAGTGCTTCCACTTTGTGGGATTATAATACAGTTATCACTGTACCTTGTGATCAAATTCTCCAACTGGACACAGTCTATTAGTCCCCTGTTACATGGCTGAGATGTAATGTGTGTGTGTAGCATGCTTATCAATCTATTCTAGTCTCAAACTAGTACTTCATGGTTTGTAGCAGCAGGATTATCAGGTGAGCAAAAGGACAACTTGCTATTGGCTACTAATGATATTTATGGAACAAAGTGACAAAATCTGTTTTCAGTGTAATAAGAATTCTTCAACTGAAAGATACACCCAAACACACAGCAGTCGTTTAATAAGCTCAGCAATTATGTTGTCTGACATGAGTAACAATCAGTGCCTAGTGCAGGAGCACAAAATGTTGGAGAAATGGATATTTCTTGCAGATTTGAAGACAACTGAACTAAATGAGGTATATAGGAGTTATGCAAGACTTAG
This sequence comes from Mauremys mutica, assembly GCF_020497125.1. Classification (NCBI taxonomy): domain Eukaryota; kingdom Metazoa; phylum Chordata; order Testudines; family Geoemydidae; genus Mauremys; species Mauremys mutica. The sequence goes on from NC_059078.1 coordinate 41,727,398, forward strand.
ACAGGAGCTCTCCAAAACCAGTTTGATATTATAATTAGCAGAATTGGTCCAAATACATAAAAATAGGTGATAACTCTGTTAGCACTCTCCCATCTTTCCCAAAGAAGTTGAGGGTATTAAACAGTCCCTCTTTTTACAACAAAACTTTTAAAATAAATCTCAAAAACCACAGTATATCTTAGAATATAAATGACAGCAAAGTGTCTCTGTTCCAGAACACTCTACACCTATTGCATTTTCTTGAGCCGCAATCAGACAGCTAAAGCTAAAAGCTTGCGATATCTACCCATAGATGAGGTGGCCTATTCTTGCAGATCGGGAACAGCATGTGTCTGTCTGCTGATATCTACATAAAGCCTGCATGTCAAAACCCATAAATCTGCTATCAGCAGTTAAGTCAGGAGCTGCCCTTCCTTGTTTTCCTGATAAGTGTGTACATTATGTAAACAGAGGAAAGCCATACCCACCTAATTCTTCTTTGGAATGGAAGATACTTCTGGATCTAGGAAGTGGGAACGATCTACTAGAAATAGAACATAGTGTTGCAGGGAAACAAGTCTCCCTCTGGCTTTTCCTCATCTATGTATCCTGCATGTCTGGGATGGTATCCTTTCTCCCCACAAAATCTTTTGCCTACAGTGTCCAGTCCTGGAAATACACATGATTATCCTTACTACTGCAAGTAGTTCCAGTGAAGCAAACTGACTGAGGAGCAGCCTATTGTAGTGATGCCCAAATACAACCTGCCACACTTGAGGTTCTATCTTCTGCGGGCTGATGCTGTGATCTTGGCACTACCTTGGTGAAGACTTCTAGAGCTGTGGCTAAGCCAAAGGGCAAAGGAAGAGTAGCGCAGGAAACAAATTCCTTTATTTGGCAAGTATTTCATGGCCTGAAGCACAAGGGATGGGATACTTAATTCTATTATTAGCATCATTTAAATCCTTCTAAAACTGGCTACACAAAATGATAATTTTCTTTTGAACCCTAATCTCTCTGAATTCCAGTGGCAGTGGGTTCGCCAAGTTCATGATGCACTGTATTATCAAACCTTTAATTTCAACATTGTCTTTAAGCCTCAATGAGCCTTCACTTTCAAGGTAGCCATCCAGACTGATGGATGAATTGCATTTTAATGTGCCTCTCAATCACAAACTGCTGTTCAAATCATTTCAGAGTTAGGATCCATAGAGCCTCTTTAAGACATGAAGCACAGATTCTGTCTATGATTCTCTCTCAAAACTGGCAGCTCATCTGATTGACACAATTGAAATGGAGTGTGAAAATGACTCACTTTTGGTTTGGTGACAATGACAATGTCTTTCCTGGGAAGCAAAGGAAGGTGAACAAACAATGACAGCCTCTATTATAACCAAACTAATCCAAAGCACAGTCTTTGAGTAGATGGTCTGTAGGTTTCTCCATTCATGCCTCACAAAGCGTGATGGCTATCAATAATAGGGAAAGAGGAGGCTGGCAGTTAACAGCAGGGAGTAGGAGCAAGTGCTCCTTTGGAAAACCTGCTGGAATTTTCTATAACCACAGACAGGTTGAAAGGACTGAGTACGGTCTCTCTCGACAGCAGTATTTCCCAAAGCTTGGGAGCATGGGTGTGCAGATAAAACTCTCAATTGTCCTCCAGAGTCTTGGCTTTTATGAAAAAAAAATTAGCTTCCAACTTCAAAATGTGACACAAGTGTAACTCATGTAACATTGTCTGCCTGATTTTGCAAAGAGCACAGTATCTTTGAGAGATGACTTTCCCCATTAATTTCAATAGGTATTAATTCAGGGGCCAATGGTACTTTTAAAGATCAACCTTAACCCTTTCATTGTTCAAAGCATAAAAGAAAGGATGGTTTCTATCCATCGATATCATGAAGATCTACCCAAAAAAAGTTAAGGACACATTTTAACACAATTTAACTTCATTTCATTAAAATTATAAAGTTAATTAAATTTATAAATTAAATTCTAAAATTTCATTAAAATTCTAAAATATGGGTAAGCCTCTAACACAGGACAAGGTTGGAGGAGGGCGGGGAGGTTTCATTTCCCTGCAGAGCTGGGGGAGGGAGGAAGAAGTGGGTCAGCAAGATTCCTGCTCCGGAGAATTTGAAATTAGAAGAAGAGAGCACAGAAGGAAATCTAGTATTTATATACAAACAAAAATCCTCTTCGTTCTCGAGGTTAAACTAGTGACTCTCAATATAACCAGTCACCTATGAAACCTAAGGCTAACATTACATCCTCTGTGTTCCCAGCATTTTTCTTGCTTTCCTAGACTCTTCTCAAAGACTTAAATCAAAGACACAAGCTGACAGACTATTTTCTTTCAGGAGTTGTTGTAACTGTCTCTAGTGAAGCAGAACTGGCTCAAACGTCACATGGCCTCAAGGTGCAAAAAGTCAATCTTAATGGGTGGTATTGCTGCTTCCCATCTCAAGAGCTGCACTTTGTCTGTAGTGTAGATATTGTCACAGCCTTGCCAAGTCTCAGTTGAAATATAGGTAACACCTTTTATGAAGGGTACATTTGTAAATTGCTGAAGGATTAAACAAATGTTATAAGCCTCAAACTGTGGGGAATGCAAAAGTTATCAGGGGAGTGCAAGGACCAGATGGGTTAAGAATTTTTCTTGTTACTTGTTTTCTAGTTTCTAGCTGAGTCTCCAGCTCCTGCTGACTCCTGGACCACAGACATCTGTGGAAATACTGTTTTTAGACAGAGGGTGACATGTATGTAACATTAATCTCTGAATGGGGATGGGGGGTCAGAAAATTTTTGGGGACCTCTGTTGTAAGCATGTTACAGGCATGAATAGTGAGTTATTAGCAACCTCTTTGGCTCCATTATAATTTATTTGTTACATATTAAAACTGCTCCTGTGGCACCTTATAGACTAACAGACGTTTTGCAGCATGAGCTTTCGTGGGTGAATACCCACTTCTTCGGATGCCGAAGAAGTGGGTATTCACCCACGAAAGCTCATGCCGAAGAAGTGGGTATTCACCCACGAAAGCTCATGCTGCAAAATGTCTGTTAGTCTATAAGGTGCCACAGGATTCTTTGCTGCTTCTACAGAACCAGACTAACACGGCTACCCCTCTGATAATTAAAACTGCTGTCAATCATTTATTAACACTTTTTGTTCACCCATGAGTGAAATCCTTAAAATATAACAAAAATATTGGTAGTACATTAGCCAGAGGCATCTTTGTTTCTTTGTTGTTTGTTTTTTACATTCACAAATCCTTTCCTGTATATGAACAAATTAAAAATAAGCCTGTTCCTCTAACTAGATAGTTGAAAATAGACATTAAAAGCTTGTCCCAGAGTATCATTCACCTAAATAGTTCCAAAGGCGAACCATGTAAAAGCCCTATCTCTGACTGTCACAGACAAATAAAAGCTTCAAAATGCAAGAGTAATAAACTAAAAGGTAACATGAAATAAATAGTTTACTTTGGGGCTTTAAGATGTCTAATGTGTGTTAAGTTTGACATGGAAAATAATTTTTATTAGTTGGCTTGTACATTCCAGTGGGCAGCGAACAAATATATGAACAGGGGCTAGTGGAAAAAAACCTATTTTTATTTAGATGAACACTGCTGAATAAGTGAAGGGGAAAAAGGGAAATGCACAGCTTTTAGCTAAATAAGCAATTTTAAGACTTGCTTTGCTATTTTATTTAGTGCTATTCCTTTTGCAATCTGTGGTAAAATCAGCACCAATTATAAAACTTTTATTAAAAGCTGTTAACACTGCTCTTTTGAGTTCTAAAGAGATTAGGCTTGCATTAAAATAACTCCTTCAACTTGCTTTTATATATAAGCATTTTTCATTACAAAGACAGTTAGCTAATTTTCATAACTGAATTAGATATATTACTGTTTCCTTTGATGCTGTGTAACACTTTTTGGTTCTGTTAAGTGGAACATAATTACACTTTTTCCCCCTCTGCACATCATAAATCACTCATCTTTCTGACAGCTTCAAATAATTATTTAAGCTTTAGAAAAGTATGCAGTTATGTGAACCTTAGCTTAAAACTTATGTGAAGTTACTAAGCTTTTTGATGCTAGGATCAGATTAACCCCAAAGCTCTGAAGGTTGGTGGCTCTATTCCATTTCCTACCTTCAGGCACTATTCCATCCATCGCTTTAAATTGAAGATTATACCAAAACAATCTTGAGTATTTATTTTCTTGAAATTTGTGAACTCCTTTTGTAGTGTTAGTTGTGAATATTTAGAGCCACTATTCATGGTAGCCACTAGGGTGCACATAGCAAAGAGGTAAGGGTCCGTATAAATGGGAAATAAAGACATCTCGCATTCAACGTAACCATAATCTCTACACCTCCCACTTTCAGTGCTCATGCAGAGACTCATTGGACCAGTTCTCTTCTCTCTCTTTCAACCTTAAAATATCTTGGAAAGATAGGTGCCCATGTTGGTACACCCTCACACTGCATTAGCTCATATTATAGTGTTTAATATGAGAGAGACAATTAATAAAATATGGCATAACAATAGCACTTCATGAAACAGTGAAAAATAGATATTATGAACTAACCAAAACTGATGAGAATGTCTTTGTCTTTACTGTAGGTATTAGCACATGCAAAGATATTCCGCACATTGTGACCATATTTTCTGAGATCAACAGAAAATCTTTTTATGCTTAGTAAACTGATGGAACATAAGAATGGCCATAGCGGGTCAGACCAATGGTCTATCTAACCCAATATCCTGTCTTTCGACAGTGGCCAATGCCAGAGTCTTGAGAGGGAATCAGCATGACAAGGCAATTTTTGTGTGATCCATCCTCTGTCATCCACTCCCAGCTTCTGACAATCAGAGGTTTAGGGACACATCTTGGCTAATAGCCACAGATGGACGTATTCTTCATGAACTTATTCTTTTTTGAAACCCATTATGCTTTTGGCCTTCACAACATCTCCTGACAACGAGGTCCACAGGTTGACTGAGCATTGTGTGAAGAAGTACTTCCTTATGTTTGTTTTAAACTGGCTGCCTATTAATTTCATTGGGTGATCCCCGGTTCTTGTGTTATGTGAAGGAGTAAATAACACTTCCTTATTTATTCTCTCCACACCATTCTGGATTTTTTAGACCTCTGTCAGATCCCCCCTTAGTCATCTCTTTTCCCTGCTGAACAGTCCCAGTCTTTTTAATCTTTCCTCATATGGAAGCTGTTCTATGCTCCTAATCTTTGTTGCCCTTCTCTGTACTTTGTCCAATTTTAATATATCTTTTTGAGGTGGGGTGACCAGAAATGCACACAGTACTCAAGGTGTGTGCACACTATAGATTTATATAGAGGTGTCATAACTATAAAGGGAAGGGAACAGCCCTCCTGTGTACAATACTATAAAATCCCTCATGGCCAGAGACACCAAAATCCTTTTACCTGTGAAGAGTTAAAAAGTTCAGGAAACCTGGCTGACACCTGACCCAAAGGACCAATAAGGGGACAAGATACTTTCAAATCTTGGTGGGGGGAAGTCTGTTGTGTGTGCTCTTTGTTTTGGGGGGTTGTTCGCTCTTGGGACTAAGAGGGACCAGACATCAATCCAGGCTCTCCAAATCTTCCTGAACCAGTCTCTCATATTTCAAACTTGTAAGTAACAACCAGGCAAGGCGTGTTAGTTTTTATTTTTGTTTTCTCAACTTGTAAATGTTCCTTTTTGCTGAGAGGATTTTACCTCTGTTTGCTGTAACTTTGAACCTAAGGCTAGAGGGGGTTCCTCTGGGCTATATGAATCTGATTACCCTGTACAGTATTTTCCATCCTGATTTTACAGAGATGATTTTTACCTTTCTTTCTTTAATTAAAAGCTTTCTTTTTAAGAACCTGATTGATTTTTCCTTGTTTTAAGATCCAAGGGGATTGGATCTGGACTCACCAGGAATTGGTGAGGGAAAGGAGGGAGGATGGTTAAATTCTCCTTGTGTTAAGATCCAAGGGGTTGGAACGGTGTTCACCAGGAACTTGGTGAAAAAGTCTCTCAAGGCTACCCAGGGAGGGGAAGGTTTTGGGAGGAAAGAGGAATCTGGATGGTGGCAGCGAAACCAGATCTAAGCTGGTAGTTAAGCTTAGAAGTGTTTATGTGGGTCCCCACATCTGTACCCTAAAGTTCAGAGTGGGGGAGGAACATTGACAAGAGGCATTATGATATTTACTGTCTTATTATCTATTCCTTTCCTAATGGTTGGTAACATTCTGTTACCTTTTTTGATTGTTGCTGCACATTGATCAGATGTTTTCAGAGAACTATCCTCAGTGACTCCAAGATCGCTTTCTTGAGTAGTAATAGCTAATTTAGACCCCATCATTTTGTATTACCCTCCACACTATTTAAATTCCTGCACTGATATTCCATGAGCAGAAAGAGTCATAAAGGGAGAATCACAGGATCTTCACTTACCTCACATAATACCACACATATTGAGGGCTATGAGTGCCAGCAACTGCTATTCTGGCACATGCAGTGTAATAACAGAGCCTCAAGGCAACCCCAAAGCCTACCTGTTAGTTTTTAAAAAAATCCAACCCTGCTTGGTTTAGAGTAAAAATTTCCTGCTTGGAGGTAAGGAACTTTGCATTGTACCAAATGTAAACTCTAACTTTCTTTGGAATTAGAAAATTTTTGAGCTCATATAAAAATATATCCTGTCAGCAATGTTTGTGGCCTACTAAAGTAGGACAACACTGTACAAATGTTGCAAGTGTGCATAGGAGTCTTCCCCTCAGAGTGAGCACAAATCATAGTAAAACATCCTGACTGGAAGTGTAACTGGCTGGCTGGCTGACCTGATAGGCCTGGAGAGAGAGTGTGTGTGTGTGTAATCACTATATTTGTAGGCATACCTCAGCTAATGGGATCCTCCTCTCTGAAGAACTTAAATAACCCCTAACTTAGACCCAGCTCTCCCAGGAGGGTGACTGCTGATAGCACTGCTATAAAGACTTAGGAACATGTAAAGATAAAGTAGGAAAGGGCACGCCTACTATAATATATTGGACAAGTGGAGGAATACTGCAGAGCTATATTGCAGTTTTGGAATGCATTCAGGTGACCAAAAAAAAAAGTACTCTAGAATATAAATTGATTAGTTTTGTGAGGATGTCTATCTCCTTTTATTCCCTGACATTTGTGTGAGTGAGCTTTTATGCACCAGAACATAGAGTGAAAACTAAACCATTGCTAATACTAGCCAAAATTAATATTCACAAGAATGTTTTTACTGAAAGTGCTCTGGGGGCCATTTTGAATTTTTTTATTAATAATTATTATTATTCACATTACATTTTCTAACAATTACAATTGCTTGCAGGTAATTTTCTCCTTTATATAATGCCTAGATCATCCAGTTGGGCAATCACAACACCACCACGAGGCTTAGGCGATCAGCTGTAAGGCACAAATTGTGAATAGCAAATTGCCAGTTGTTAACTATGCAAAATAGCAATAGTTGCAAATAGTTGTTACAACAAGAGTGACTTGTCAACTTTGCACAGCCTAATTTGCAGCCCTTAGGATAGCAATAATTCTGGTTTGGCCAGCCAGCCATAATGCAGCCATGTTCTCAGGCAAAGCCTCAATAAATATATATACCATCACTATGCCCATTTTTTAATAGAAGGGAGGACAATTTTCTGTAGTTCACTGACCTCTAGTATCAGAATTATGAAAGGCTAAAAGTGCTGAATCTACTTTTGCAAATGAGCTTTTATGTAACTCAAAACAAATCTGAGTGAGGTGTCTCTAATATGTTACCTTTTTGCCTTCTGTCAAATACTGAAAATTAAGATTATACTATGTTTTTATTCAAATTTGGGTCATGTCTCTTCCTCCAGACCTGCCACTCCCTGTGTTTTGGGGGTTTTTTTTTGTTTTTTGTTTTGCGAATAGGATATTCTGCTTCTGTAGCAGGTAGTGCTGGGTAAGCCCCCAACAGTCTGGATGCTTCAACACCATAATATTTAAATAGTTCTCTAGATTGTCCCAATAATTTCTTGACTACAAAGCTGGGCTAGAAATTTCATAAGAACAAACTTAAGTGATTGCTCGCCCACAGCAATCCGGCATCTCCTTTTGCAGTTCTGCTTGTAAACAGGGGCTTATAAAAGTTTGAGATTGAGACAATTAATCTAACACTATCAAATCTCACATAAAGTTCACTTTAGATTCACATGGGGCAACTGTCTGGGTAAATCCTTAATTTCTCACCACCTTTCCCTATTATTGGTCTCAACTGAATGAAACTGAATCACACTTAGGCCTGGTCTACACTACTGCTGCTGGTCGATCTAAGCTACGCAATTTGAGTTACGTTAGTACCATACTCAAGTCGACGTAGCTTAAATCTATTTACTGTGGGGTCCACACTAAGCTATGTTGACGGGAGACTCTCTCCCGCCGACATTGCTTCCAAATCTCATTGAGGTGGAGTACAGAAATCGATGGGAGAGTGCTCTCCCATTCACTGACCATGTCTTCACTAGACCCACTAAATCGATGCTGCTGCATCAATTGCAGCAGTGCCAATTTAGCTCCATAGTGAAGACAAGCCCTTAGTTATGGGCAATTCCAACACCTACCCACTTCCTTGCACAAGTAAATGTCCTAATAGAGAGGAAATCCAGTGCAATTTATCAATCAAGGGTAGTTGGCCCATACAATGAATGTGAGGTCTGTCAGATTATGTAGGTCTACTAGCCAAACTCTTCCATTACCTTCCCCTCCAAAACGGGGTCAATAGCTGTAGATGTCAAACAGCCCTGAGGCTGCGACAGTAGTTATCAATTGTTTTTATTGCAGCTCTATGGCCTAAATGGGAGGAGTGAATTTCCCTATATACACTCATCCCCGTTGCTGAATCCTTTCCCCAAGCCTGTTGATTTTGCCTTATCACCAGGCAGTGGATTTATCTCTAAAAGCTTGGTATTATGCTGCAGCCCCATGAAGACAGACATGTGCCAACACAGGAGAATCTGATTCCTGAATCAAGCTAGTCAAAAAAAATTCCATTTGATTCCTTTTCTGATGGAGAATGCCCTTTTTGCAAAACCAACATTTTGTTGCAGAAAATCAAAATGATGGCTCCTTGGCTGCCCACCCAAAAGGCTCTTGTCAAGTTCATTTTCTGCCAGTGAAATGGGCAAAAGCTTTCCTGGAGGGCTGCTGAAGCAGAGTTCTGGGGAATGGGGAGAGACAGAACTCAGATGCTCTGCTTCTGCACCACCACATCAGCGCCATGAGGCAAAGGAACCTCAAAGGCAAAGGTGCCCCAACTCTCTGCTGGTCTGGAGCTGTGGGTTTAGCAGGGAGACTGAAGGCGTGGGCTCTCTGCCTCTCTGGCTCCAAGTCTGCCAAGAACCTTTCTGGTAGGCAGCTGCAAAGCCAAAAAATTCCATTTTGATTCTCCCTCAACTGGCATTTGTCTTCGAAACCCTTTCCATGACAAATTTCACGTCTGATGTTTCAAAAAGATGATTTTTCCCCCAGAAATGGATTCCCTTTTTCAGACAGCTCTGTTTCAGAATTTTAAATATCCTGTTAGCCTTGTTTACCTCTTCCACTGCATTAGCTGCAGATGGCTTAATGCATCATCTGAATTGTTTTGAATTATGCAAGTTAGATTTATTAGTCCTCTGAGGCCTTTTTTTAAATGTCAGGAAGTGAATTTAGTGCTGTTGAAAGGTGCCAGATTAATACATCATTGGAGACTGAAGTCTTCTACTTTCAGGAGAAAGTACAGCACTTCTATTCCTACTGATGAACTTCACACTCAATCTACATCTAGAAGGGGCATATAGCTAACACCATGATTTTTAAATTTCTAGTCTCCAATTAGACTGAAGACAAAGGTGTTTGTGAAATGCTGTGGTTGTGATCTCATCTACCTATTTAGATTGAAATATCAACTAATTTTCCTTTGACCAATGCGCTTCAGATAGTCACTTTCATTATCCTCTGCTTGGAAACTACTTTAACCTGAATGAGCTGAAACATAGTGTGTCTTTCAGAATGCATTTTTCCCCATTAAACATGGCTAAAATGTTTAGCTCCTCTTGAGTTTTGAAGTGTCACTAAAACTAAAAAAAATCATGTTTTATGACACGTTTGGGAAATAAAAACCTTTGTTCTGAACAGTCCATTGAGCTATTGTTCAGCATGTGTATATATATAACTATTAATGCTTAGAAGTTGTTTTCAAATTATTTACAGCCAATGTTAATAAACTTCATTGCACACCACAAGCACAAAAATATGGAGCATTTATTGAATGTAGCCCAGTGATATTTTATTTAGATGATTAGGTCCTGAACCTAATCTACTTTGAATTGCTTTTCTCACATTATGCAATAAGATAGATGTTCCTGTGCATTAAAAATTTAGCTTCTATTATATCTGTAATTCTGTAAAAAGAGACCTGTCATTACATATCACAGTGAGATAATACTTAGCATTCAATGAGCCTGCAAGCAAAAATGTTTTACAGATTTTTAAAACTTGTAAAAACACATTTAATTTTAACGTGGATACATATAATACTTGCTTGTGGCCACCAAAATCAGTTTATTGAGAGGATTCAAGCATTTTTTAAAGTGATTGTTTTTGGTCTCTCTCTTAAGTGATCAAAACTCCCCTATTAATAATTACAAATTAGCTAAACAAGCACAGTAACTACTTCCAGTTGATTTCCAATGAATACCACAAGCCCACAATCCACCTCAAATGCTGGACTTCTTTACTGCATGAAACTTGAGAGCTCGTGTAATATCCTACATACTAGTGCTTTTGTTTAAACATTTAAAAGCTAAAACACCTTCCAACATTTTTGTGTCCAATCCTGCTTTCATTGTACACCCACAAATGGCCACCAACATCACTGAGCGTTTGAGTGTATGGAGAATACAAATTCAGACCCATAACATCAGCCAGCATTTAATAAGAAAAGCAAACCAACTAAAAAACTACAAATGTGTTACCGTTTCTGTAGGTCTGTGTATCTAGTTAGTGAGGCATCCAAGAAGAGAGGGAGTCCACTATTTATAATAAATATTTAATTGGTAACCATCACTGTAGAATCCACATTCACAACAAGCAAGGTAAAAACACCTCCTATGTAAAAAGTTAAAACATTATTCAGCACTTTGTAAGGACAGAGATGAGGAAGATAGCTATATGGATTAAAACAGTTGTTCTCAACCTTTCCGGACTACTGTACCCCTTTCAGGAGTCTGATTTGTCTGGCATGCCCCCAAGTTACACCTCACATAAATTACTCACACATAAAAATACAAACGTGTCACAGCACACTATTACGGAAAAATTGCTTACTTTCTCATTTTTTATAATTATAAAATAAATCAACGGGAATATAAATATTGTACTTACATTTCAGCGTATAGTATATAGAGAGTATAAACAAGTCATTGTCTGTATGACATTTTAGTTCATACTGACTTTGCTAGTGCTTTTTATGTAGCCTGTTGTAAAACTAGGCAAATATTTAAGTGAGTTGATGTACCCCCTGGAAGTCCTCTGCGTACCACCAGGGGTACACATACCCCTCATTCGGAACCACTGGATTAAAAGACAATGGAAATTATTGTCACAATATATCGAGAAATCTACAGAAAGTCATGCATCTTCCAGTGCATTCCGATTGGGACCAGGCTTGGCTTAAAGCCAATCTTGGCAACAGCAAAGTCCAGAGGCAATGGTCCATTTCTGAGAATGGCCCTGCTTCTGATTTGTTTGGGCTCCATTCTTTGGGATGGTTAACCTTAAATGTCCTAGAACATTGCAGACGGTGGTGTGGGCCATAGTCAGAGACTATTAATTCCCAACCCATGACAGACTTTATAGATAGTAACACCTGCACCGTATATTACACACATTTACTGGCAGCCAGTGCTGAGCAGAAGTGCAATATTTTCTCAGGATCCATCCTGGATAGATGGCAGGTGAGCAAGCAACATTCCATGTTAACTAAAGATTCTGGTGCCTTAGTATCAGTCTCACTGAGAGCACAGTGCAGTAACATAAATAAGAAGTCACAAAAGCATGGATGCCTGAAGTGAATCAGAGGAAAAGAGGGTTCTCCTTTCTTGCTATCTGTAAACGCAGAACAGTAAAACCTGAAAAAGAGGGACCACTTTGACATGGGGTAAGCAGATCCCTTCAACCTATGGGGCAGTTAGATTATGTTCCTCAAGACATTTTCTCTTGTCTAAGGAGTGCTCGGTAGTCTAGGTCCCTGTCCCTTCCAGAATCTATGAAAGAAGAAGAATGGCTCTGAAAAGACCTTCAGAGGAATTTCATTTGTTTATAGGTGACCCTACAGCTTACACTACCTTACAATCTCCCCACCCCCAGTAGCTTCAAAGACCTTTCAGACAGGATCAAGTAGAACCACTTAAAACAATTCTTCTCCCTCTCAAGTGCAATAAACATTGGCATTTCCTAATTAACTGAATCAAATCTCACCACCAAAAGGATCTCAGATAAGAATCATAGTTCTGTAAGGGACCTCGGGAGGTCATCTAGTCTAGTCCCTTGCACTAATGGTAGGACTAAGTATTATCTAGACCATTCCTGACAGGTGTTTTTCTAACCTGCTCCTAAAAATCTCCAGTGATGGAGATTCTACAACCCTAGGCAACTTATTCCAGTGCTTAACCACCCTGACAGTTAGGAAGTTTTTCCTAATGTCCAACCTAAACAATAGGTTAAGAAGAACAATTTTTCTCCCTCGGCCTTGTAACAACCTTTTATGTACTCGAAAACTGTTATCATGTCCCCTCTGAGTCTTCTCTTTTCCAGACTAAATAAACCCAATTTTTTCAATCTTCCCTCATAGGTCACGTTTTCTAGACCTTTAATCATTTCTATTGCTCTTCTCTGGACTTTCTCCAATTGTCCACATATTTCCTGAAAAGTGGTGCCCAGTGGTTGAACACAATACTCCAGTTGAGGTCTAATCAGCGCAGAGTAGAGCAGAAGAATTACTTCTCGTGTCTTGCTTACAACACTCCTGCTAATACATCCCAGAATGATGTTCGCTTTTTTTGCAACAGTGTTACACTGTTGACTCATACACCTCTACCCCGATATAACGCGGTCGTGGGGAGCCAAAAATCCCTATCTCATTATAGCTGAAATGCCATTATATCAGGATAACGGGGGCAGGGCAGGGTAGCGGTGGCAGGGCTCCCTGGCCATGGGGAGCCCCAGGCCCTTTAAATCACTGGCGGAGCCCCATTGCCGCAGCCCTGGGGTAGCAGCGGCAGGGCTCCGGCAGTGATTTAAAGTGCCCCGGGCTCCGGCTGCTGCGGGGAGCCTGGGCTCTTTAAATCGCCGGCCGAGCCCCGCTGCCGCAACCCCGGGGTAGCGGCGGCAGGGTTCCTGCGGTGATTTAAAGGGCCCGGGGCTCGCTGCAGCAGCCGGAGCCCCAGACCCTTTAAAGCACCATCGGAGCCCCACTGCTACCACGCTATATGCGAACCCATGTTATATCAGGTTGTGTTACAGCGGGGTAGAGATGTATTTAGTTTGTGATCCACTTTGACTCCCCGATCGCTTTCCGCAATACTCCTTCCTAAGCAGGACATATTATGTCTCTCCACTACACTTATGAAATCAGACCATTGAGACTCAGGACATTTATGTACTGTGTCCTGCTCTGAAACCTGACTGATAACAAAAAAATTCAGATGTCAATTTCTATCATCACCTCAGACCTAGAAAAGGGAGTTTAAAGACCAAGCGATCACTTGGCCAAACGCTCTCTCAAATGCAGCCAGACTGTCATGTGCTTGAGGGTGGCTGACAGCTGGCCATCCCTCAAGAAGGCATTAACAAGCCTCAGCAATTGCAGGTGCATTTACTCCCTACTCGATCTTACCATCAACAAGGGGCAAGGACCCAATTCACAGGTGACCATGTGGACCTTCCAAAATGACTCTTGAACCCTGGATTGGGAAACTGCATTATTGAAGAAATAATAGTTTACTTGCATATGATTATGGAACATCAGATTATCTGTAATTAATCTGGGTTTCAGACATTTTAAAATAACTACTTTGCATTTGGCTTTTATTTATATTAATTAAAAAAAATCCTCATCTACACAAAATGAAAACTTTATCATTTAATATATGGTACCTAATGATAAAATCTTGTCTTTGTGATGAGGCTTTACATACCGGCAAGTTTTACAAATAATATAAACTGGAGTCACTTGACTCACCTGTAAAATGCATCCATCCTCTCAGGAGGAAAATGATATATATTGACTAACTCACAGCAACACACCGCAGTATAACCACCTGCTTAAGTTTCCTATGTATTGTTTTTTTGGGTAGGCATGTTACATTTCCTTGAGCTTTTAAGATTTGTGACCAGCGGTGCTAGAACAATTTGTGGAGGTGCTGAGAGCCATGAAACCTAACTGTAAACCCTATATATGATAGAAACCACTTAAAGCAGCCCCCTCAGCACCCCTAGTTCCAGCACTTATGCTTATGACTGAAGACCTGGGGGGGAAAGGCAGTGTGTGACACCATGTTCCAATGCCTTTATGTATAAGTTTAACAGTTAGTCTAAATAGAGCCTACTCACTTACAGATTGTCAAAATACATGAAACTGATAGACTATTTTAGTACGTTGTTCTCTTAGAGCTAAGTTGACATGATACTGCAAGTTCTAGAGATTTGAAGAAATGATACTAAGTTCAGTATCACAATATGGGGGGCGGGCAGAAGGGGATTAAGAATTGTATTCATCTTCACAATACACACATTATTTCCATCTGTTTTCCAGGCTGGAAAAAAAAGGTTTTAAAGCAAGAGCCTGTACCATTGCTGCTACTACTGAGGTATCATCTTAATTCAGTCCTGCCTAGATTGCTTTACCTAATGGGCACAGGCTACCGCATAATTTGTTTTTGCCAATTTAATAGTTGATTTTATTGGGGCTGGACTGGGCACAAACTGCTACCGTAAAACCTGAGGAAGAGTTTCTATTAAAACCTGATTTCAGCAAGTTTCACCATTTGGGCATATTTTTCAACCCATGTGTCTATCTTACAGGTGGCTTTTTATTTTGTATTTTTTCAAGTTTAAACAAAATCCCACTGCTGTTACTGAATGAGAAGAGTGGATTTTTTCCTCTTTCAAAAAAATACAGCAACTTTTTTCAGAGGGTAATGGCATGTTTGAAAAGTTCAAAGTGGAAATAAGGTAGGTAGACCTTTAACTGCAACATTATCAACCATAGGAACAGATTACCAAGATAAATAAATAATTTGTCATTACTTAAATTATAAGGACTGACTCTCTCTCTAAGGGATTCTCTATTGAACCATTTATTCCTGCCATGGTGGGGTTCCCTGCTACTGAAATAAATAGTGAATGAAGATCTAGGAGTTATGCTGTGCAGAAGGTAAGAGTAGGTTGATTATAGTTTTCTATTCTGGCGTTAAAAATCCATGAAAATAGACTGAGCCTTTAAACATTAAATTTGATATGTATGTAGTCTTTGAGGCGTAGCACAGGCTTTGGTAAGTCCAGGGCACTTGGGTGTAAAAGGAGTTAGGAATGTTTGAAAATCCACTTGGTCATACAGAGTAGAACCTTTAAAAAATATATTATGTAAAAACCTTAGTATGCAAATCATTGAAAAGAGTTGTAGTGCAACACCTTGGCCCCTGTACTGCTCTACACAGGTCACAACAGCTTGCTGAATGTCCAGGATCTAATAAAAAGAGATACTTTTCTTTTCCCTCTTGCTGCTTCCCCACCACTCAAGCACTACAGAATGAGCACGGGACTGGGAAGCAGGAAGCAAAGTTCTATTTCAACCTCTTCCCCTGATTAATGTTAATACTCAATACTTGAAAAACCTTATTTTAGACTCACAGCAGTGCCCTAAGAAGTAAGCAAATATTGTCCCCCATTTTATAGTTAGGGTAGCTAAGGAACAAAGTAGTTAAGTGACCTGCCCAAGATGAGATAGGAAGTGTGTATGGCAAGGCTGCAAGTGAACCCAAATCGCTGAAATATCACATCAAAGTTGTCTTCACTAGATCAGCATACGTCTCATGTAACTGGTCTGATCTCCACTTCGTATGGATATGTGTAAAATGGGGTGGCTTATTGTTTTCCACTTCTGTAACAGAAACATCTATGTTCTTGTCCAATTAGAAACCAATTTTCTATATGAACTCTACATAAATTCTCACTCTCTTCAAGGAAAGTACATCCAGTGGTTTGAAAAAGTAATACTCAAACTTTATTAAAACAGTCTGAGGATAAGTCACATGGAAAACTCAAAATAGATATTTCTATATAACACTGGTCTACAATTTTTGAGAAGTCGTCTGCTTCAGAGATAAAATGTACTATTTATTATGTATTTTGATGTGCTGAATTCAAATATGACAATTAAAACAACTGATTGGCTACTGTTTCTAATATATTTAAGTTTTTACATTTTATGTCTATGTATATTGTGTAGATAGTAGAGTTTTAATCATAAATTGTAAACCTAGATCTTTTCATGTGTTTATGGTTGCTTTACATGATAATATTTCACCTGTCCTGTTTATGTAACACTTTAAAAATCAGCAAAAGGGTTATATAAATAAAATTTATTATGAAACAAAAGGCAAAAAACTATTATTTACATAGTTTAGTCCTATTCAGTGTCTACTCGGCGCTTCTTGGCTTGTCTCTTGTATTCATTAAATGGAGCATTTCTTGTCACTGTCCAGCAATAGTCTGCAAGCATTGATGGGTTCCATTTGCCCTGATAGCATTTCTCCATTGTTGCAATGTCCTGGTGAAATCGCTCGCCGTGCTCCTCGCTCACTGCTCCGCAGTTCGGTGGAAAAAAATCTAGATGAGAGTGCAAAAACTGTATCTTTAGTGACATGTTGCAACCAATGCTTTTGTATGCCTTGAGGAGGTTTTCCACCAACAACCTGTAGTTGTCTGCCTTGTTGTTTCCGAGAAAATTTATTGCCACTAACTGGAAGGCTTTCCATGCCGTCTTTTCCTTACCATGCAGTGCATGGTCAAATGCATCATCTCGAAGAAGTTCACAAATCTGAGGACCAACAAAGTCACCTTCCTTTATCTTAGCTTCACTTAACCTTGGAAATTTTCCATGGAGGTACTTGAAAGCTGCTTGTGTTTTGTCAATGGCCTTGACAAAGTTCTTCATCAGACCCAGCTTGATGTGTAAGGGTGGTAACAAAATCTTCCTTGATTCAACAAGTGGTGGATGCTGAACACTTTTCCTCCCAGGCTCCAATGACTATCGGAGTGGCCAATCTTTCTTGATGACAGCTTCATCATCTGGACCCATGGGAAGGAGACTCTGGAAAAATTCCACCATGATTTCAACAGCTTCCACCCCTCCATCAACCTCAGCCTGGACCAACCTACACGGGAGGTCCACTTCCTAGACACCACAGTGCTAATAAGTGATGGTCACATTAACACCACCTTATACCGAAAACCTGCCGACCGCTATGCCTACCTTCATGCCTCCAGCTTCCATCCCGGACACACCACAAGATCCATTGTCTACAGCCAAGCACTGAGGTACAACCGTATCTGCTCTAACCCCGCAGACAGAGACCAACACCTACAAAATCTCCACCAAGCATTCTCAAAACTACAGTACCCGCACGAGGAAATAAGGAAACAGATCAACAGAGCCAGACGTGTACCCAGAAGCCTCCTACTGCAAGACAAACCCAAGAAAGAAACCAACAGGACTCCACTGGCCATCACATACAGTCCCCAGCTAAAGCCCCTCCAACGCATCATCAGGGATCTACAACCCATCCTGGACAATGATCCCACACTTTCACAGGCCTTGGGTGGCAGGCCAGTCCTCACCCACAAACAACCTGCCAACCTGAAGCATATTCTCACCAGTAACTGCACACCGCACCACAGTAACTCTAGCTCAGGAACCAATCCATGCAACAAACCTCGATGCCAACTCTGCCCACATATCTACACCAGCAATACCATCACAGGACCTAACCAGATCAGCCACACCATCACCGGTTCATTCACCTGCACATCCACCAATGTAATATATGCCATCATATGCCAGCAATGCCCTTCTGCTATGTACATCGGCCAAACTGGACAGTCTCTAAGGAAAAGGATAAATGGACACAAATCAGATATTAGGAATGGCAATACACAAAAACCTGTAGGAGAACACTTCAACCTCCCTGGCCACACAATAGCAGATCTTAAGGTGGCCATCCTCCAGCAAAAAAACTTTAGGACCAGACTTCTAAGAGAAACTGCTGAGCTTCAGTTCATTTGCAAATTTGACACCATCAGTTTAGGATTAAACAAAGACTGTGAATGGCTTGCCAACTACAGAACCAGTTTCTCCTTCCTTGGTTTTCACACCTCAACTGCTAGAACAGGGCCTCATCCTCCCTGATTGATCTAACCTCGTTATCTCTAGCTTGCTTCTTGCTTGCTTATATTTACCTGCCCCTGGAAATTTCCACTCTTGCATCCGACGAAGTGGGCATTCACCCACGAAAGTTCATGCTGCATAACGTCTGTTAGTCTATAAGGTGCCACAGGATTCTTTGCTGCTTTTACAGAACCAGACTAACACGGCTACTTCTCTGATACTTGATGTAGTGGGAATCTCTTGCACGACTATCCCATTCGCAGAGAAAACAGCAGTACTTTGTGTATCCAATCTGCAGACCAAGCAAGAGAGCAACAACCTTCAAATCGCCACAAAGCTGCCACTGATGTTGGTCATAGTTTATGCACCTGAAAAGTTGTTTCATGTTGTCATAGGTTTCCTTCATATGGACTGCATGACCAACTGGAATTGATGGCAAAACATTGCCATTATGCAGTAAAACAGCTTTAAGACTCGTCTTCGATGAATCAATGAACAGTCTCCACTCATCTAGATCGTGAACGATGTTGAGGGCTGCCATCACACCATTGATGTTGTTGCAGGCTACAAGATCACCTTCCATGAAGAAGAATGGGACAAGATCCTTTTGACGGTCACGGAACATGGAAACCCTAACATCACCTGCCAGGAGATTTCACTGCTGTAGTCTGGAGCCCAACAGCTCTGCCTTACTCTTGGGTAGTTCCAAATCCCTGACAAGGTCATTCAGTTCACCTTGTGTTATGAGGTGTGGTTCAGAGGAGGAGGATGGGAGAAAATGTGGGTCCTGTGACATTGATGGTTCAGGACCAGAAGTTTCATCCTCTTCCTCTTCCTCGTCTGACTCAAGTGAGAATGATTCTGGTGCATCAGGAACTGGCAGTCCTTCTCCGTGGGGTACTGGGCATATAGCTGATGGAATGTTTGGATAATGCACAGTCCACTTTTTCTTCTTTGACACACCTTTCCCAACTGGAGGCACCATGCAGAAGTAACAATTGCTGGTATGATCTGTTGTCTCTCTCCAAATTATTGGCACTGCAAAAGGCATAGATTTCCTTTTCCTGTTCAACCACTGGCGAAGATTTGATGCAAAAGTGTTGCAGCATATGTGTGGGGCCCACCTCTTGTCCTGATCTCCAATTTTGCAGCCAAAAGAAAGGTGATAGGCTTTCTTAACCATAGTGGTTATACTGTGCTTTTGTGATGCAAAAGTCACTTCACCACAAACATAGCAGAAGTTATCTGCACTGTTCACACAAGTACGAGGCATCTCTGCTCACTTTGGCTAAACAGAAATGTGTCCCTTTGCAAAATCAAACACTGACAAATAAGAGAGCACAACACTGTATGATTTCTAGAGCTGATATAGGGCAATTTGTTCAGCAGAGTGATGTAAGCTTCATTATAATTGCATCATCCATGACTTCTAGGAATAACATGATGCAATATAAATGCTGAGACTTCCTATTCCTGATGTTCTTACATGATTTGGGATTGAATCTCTCTCTGTCTGTCTTTCCCCTCATGGGGCTTCATCCTGCAAGGTGCTGATTACCCTCAATGCCAATTAAGTTAAACAGAAGTGGAGGACACAAATGTATTGTTTATGAGTGACATTCAGTTACAAAAATGTAAGTGCTTGCTGTAAATTTGAATTAATGTAACAAGAGGATTTAGCCCTAAATGGAGTGGGAAGGTTGCTAGGCTGCTCCCTTTTTGTAACAGTTCCATCCCCTTTCTCCAAGATCCAGAATTAGATGCCTCAAAGGAACAACTAAATTGATGTCCTAGCTCACCTATCCAGCCTTATTCCTCCAGTCACATGTGAAAATCCACATCATTGACTGCATGACCTATATTTCATCATGACAGTAAACAAAGCAACAGTCAGCAAGACAACAAAGTTGACACTCAGTTACCACCAGGCGGAATCTTAACATGAATAAAAATTATGTCTATCAAGGTATTACAAAAATTGTGATTAATCACCTGATTAAAAAAATTAATTGCGATTAATTGCACTATTGAACAATAATAGAATATCATTTATTTAACTATTTTTGGATGTTTTCTACAATTTCAGATATATGGATTTCAATTAAAACACAGAATACAAAGTGTTCACTTTATATTTATATATTTGCATTGTAAAAAAACAAAATAGTATTTTTCAATTCACCTAATAGAAGTACTGTAATGCAACCTCTTTATCATGAAAGTTGAACTTTCAAATGTAGAATTATGTAGAAAAAACCTGCATTCATTCAAAAATAAAACAATGTAAAATTTTAGCACCTACAAGTCCACTCAGTCCTACTTCTTGTTCAACCAGTCGCTCAGACAAACAAGGTTGGTTACCTTTGCAGAAGATAATGCTGCCTGCTTCTTGTTTACAATGTCACCTGAAAGTGAGAACAGGCGTTCACATGGCAGTGTTGTAGCCAGAGTCACAAGATGTTTATATGCCAGATGTGCTAAAGATTCATATGTCCCTTCATGCTTCAACCACTATTCCAGAGGACATGTGTCCATGCTGATGATGGGTTCTACTCAATAACAATCCAAAGCAGTGCACGTTCATTTTCATTTTTCTAGTCGGACGCCAACAGCAGAAAGTTGGTTTTCTTTTTCAGTGGTTCGGATTCTGTAGTTTCCGCATTGGAGTGTTGCTTTTTTAAGACATCTGAAAGCATGCTCCACACCTCATCCTTCTCAGATTTTGGAAGGTATTTCAGATTCTTAAACCTCTTAAACCTCACATTGGTACCTTCTTTGTGTTTTGTCAAATCTGCAGTGAAAGTGTTCTTAAAATGAACATGTGCTGGGTCATCATCCGAGACGGCTATAACAAGAAATATATGGCAGAATGCAGGTAAAACAGAGCAGGAGACATGCAATTCTCCCACCAAGGAGTTCAGTCACAAATTTAATTAACACATTTTTTTTAACAAGCGTAATCATCATGGAAGCATGTCCTCTGGAATGGTGGCTGAAGCATGAAGGGACATATGAATGTTTAGCATATCTAGCATGTAAATACCTTGCAACACCGGCTACAAAAGTGCCTTGCGAATGCTGGTTCTCACTTTCTGGTGACATTGTAAATAAAAAGAGGGCAGCATTATCTCCTGTAAATGTAAACAAACTTGTTTGTCTTAGCAATTAGCTGAACAAGAAGTAGAACTGAGTGGACTTGTAGGGTCTGAAGTTTTACATTGTTTTTGAGTGCAGTTATGCAATAAAAAAAATCTATATTTGTAAGTTGCACTTTCACAACAAAGAGATTGTGCTACACTTCTTGTATGAGGAGAATTGAAAAATACTTTCTTTTGTTTATCATTTTTACAGTGCAAATATTTATAATAAAAAATAGTATACACTTAGATTTCAGTTGCAACACAGAATACTATATGAAAAAGTAGAAAAACATCCAAAATAGTTAATAAATATCAATTGGTATTCTATTGTTTAACAGCGCAATTAAAACTACAATTAATCGTGATTAATTTTTTTTAGTTAATTGCGTGAGTTAACTGCAATTAATTAACAGCCCTAATAAAAATGCAATAACCTGCTTCTCTATAAAGCAGCCTTCCTTCCTCCTGGAACCCAACAGGTCAAGCATAGGCTAGATGCCAGGTCGCTATCAACACATAGTTATTAGTTTAAGATGCTGCAGCAGTGGAACACAAAACATCTGATACTCTTTGATACTGAATCTTGGTACCTCTTGACAGTCCAAAAAACAAAGTGAATGACAGAAGATGATCTGGAATTTTAACAATGCATCAAGCAGAGAAAAAGAAGTCATTCTTCAGCTCTAGTTTAGATTGCATATTATTTGATACTGGCAAAAAGCCAAGCACGAATTATATAAACTCTGCTACCGCAGCCAAACATGGTACACAATTCTGCAGAAAGATCTGACCTACTGAAATGACAAGCTGCTAAATGGAAAAAGCTAAAAACAAAACCTGTAAAAAACAAGGAGTTCTATGTTTTCCCCTGACCACGAAGGAGAAAAAGGTACAAGTAAATGAATTTTTATGCATAGCAGGTCAATCATAACTTAGGGCCCAATACTCTAATACCTGTGTAGGAAGAGCGAAAAATCTGCAAGTTTCCATTCATGGAGTTTCCTTGTAAGTGTCTCCCTTTGGAAAAGGGCATGTGATCTACCTCCCACCCCCTGCTATGGAAAAGACCAGGGGTTCCACGCTCAGAGCTATCAGAATCTGTCAGAAGCACCAGTTCCTCATTTACAGCTCCCTTGCCTGGGAGTGTCACTCGGGCACTGAAATCCAGGACAGAGCTATTCCCCCACCCTTCAGAAATCTACGCTTCGGCAGCTTTGCCTTGCCATTTTCTGAGCTGCCCCATGCGCGTGCCCAGCTCAGCAAATGAAGCCATGGGAGTGGGAGGGGACGTCAGGGAAGAAGCTGAGCTAGCACTATCTGGGCCCACCCAAATTTCCACTCCTACCTGCGCCACTGCCTGACTGTCAAGGGGTGGGCAAACAGCTTAATGTGGGGAACTTAAAACGTTACAAGTAGTGCCTTGACATAAGCTATCCACCTTCGCCCTTTCTCAAAAACATCAAAATTGCTGTTTGAAGCTACTACCTTGTATCCCATGCTGTGTATATGTATTTTAGTTTGATTTGAAGGGAATCTCCATGAGATCCTGCATACAATAGTTACCATTCTCACTGATGTCTCTCTAACAACATTTAGAAATTCCTACTGCTGTAGTTGATTGGAGTGGGGAGGAATACAGAATCAGTCTGGCTTCCCTATAAAATTGTAGTGATATTCTGAATATGGTCACCAAGGACAGTATATTCATTACGAAGTTTTCTGGAAAACAAGTGTTTGCTCCAATACTAGCTAAACAAAATAAATTTGTATATGTCACCCTGAAAAAAATCATCTTTTATAAATACTTTTAGCCACTCAAGGATGGCTTTGGCCAAATGACTTGGCATTAGTGGAGCAACAATTAATAAGACAGTCATGGTAATTACAATACTTATTGTGGCCTTGTGACAATTTGGGGAATCTGTCCATACAATTTAAGAATTCTGTGTGAGATTATGAACTCAACTCTCTCTATGTATCTTTACCACACTGCAAACTCCATTTTGAATGTGGGGGCTAGAAGCCTTCTCTCTTGTCTCTTTACTTCCATGTTGGACTGAAATGGCAAGGGGGGGGGGCATGATACAGGGCTGACAAAGAGGGTCATTAAATTGGGATGGTCCTCTATTCAAATACCAACATCCTAGTAGAGTCGGGGGCCGCTCCGCGTGGCTCCAGAAGCAGCAGCATGTCCCCACTCCAGCTCCGACACATAGGGACAGCCAGGGGGCTCAGCTCTGCCCGCTGCCCTTGCCCCAAGCGCCACCCTCGCAGCGCCCATTGGCCAGGAACTGCAGCCAATTGGAGCTGGCGGGGCAGCGTCTGCAGACGAGGCAGCACTCAGTCGAGCCGCCTGGCCATGCCTCTGCATAGGAGCCAGAGGGGAGACATGCCACTGCTTCCGGGAGCCACTTGAGGTAAGCGCTGCCTGGAGCCTGTACCCCTGAGCCACCCTTCTGTGCCCCAACCCCCTGCCCCACCTCTGATCCCCCTCCCACCCTCCGAAACCCTCGTTCCCAGCCTGGAGCACCCTCCTACACCCCAAACCCCTCATCTCCAGCCCCACCCCAAAGCCTGCATCCCCAGCTGGAGCCCTCACCTCCCCTCCCCTACCTGCCCCAGGCTGTAGCCCCATCCCGCACCCTGAATTCCTCCTTTCTGGCCCCACCCCAGAGCCCGCACCCCTTTCCACACCCCAACCATATTTTCGTGAACATTCATGGCCCACCATACAATTTGCATACCCAGATGTGGCCCTCAGGCCAAAAAGCTTGCCCACCCAGACAATAGACTGACTCCCACCCAGAAGAACTGGTTTGCCAGGGGAGAGGCCACCTGGCAACAAAGCCACCTGGAGTCCTGACCTTGAGTCACCCTCAGAAGGCTATTCCAGGAGTCATCTGACAGAGGGACTGGAAGATTATGAAAGGGCAGGAGCTGATCTATTCAGTGTCTTCAACCATGTTTGGCAGCCTCGCTTAACTCAGACTGGTCCCTCAAAGACTCCCCTGGGGAAGGGCGAGTTAGAAAACATTTCTGGAATCAGCAACTGGATCCCCTCACAGCAGTCCAGTGAGTGTCCAAGTGGAGGCAGCTCAACTAGATCTGTGACAGGCCTCATGAGCCCTCATGTTGCCCTTTAATTCCTTTCTTTTTCCAGGGCACACTTTGGGGAAATGCTATTTTCCAAAATGGAGAAGACACCTAATTTGCCTAATATAATTATACTTCATGTGCAACCTTCTGGAGATTGTGCTAGAAGGATTTGAAGAAAATTAGGGCAATCCCTGCCAATGACTCCAGACCCAATCAAGGGATCAGCTAACACAGTGGTCCCCAACCTTTTTGTGGCCAGTAGCACATTCATGTTTTCAGAAGAGTGTGGTGGGCACCAACAATTTTTCAAGGCTTATTTTGTATTTGTACATTAAATAATATGAAACACATCATATTTAATATTACATAATATAAGAATCCAGAGAGAAGAGAGAAGCCAGAGAGAAGCCGCGAGGACAGAGAACACCGGCACCCGCAGCCCCGGAGCACTCTGTCCCCAGCAGGCGCTGGGCTTCAGCTTCTCTCCCCTGCTGGGCACTACGCGGGCCACCCCAAGCAAAAAAAATGTTGGCTGCCACTTACCCCAGCCCTGGGCTCTCCCCCATATGCACCCAAATGCACATGGAAGGCACAGGGACTAACCCTTAAACCTTGTACCCAGAAAGGGATGGGGATCTAGTAAAGAGGGTTCAGGCAGAGGAGCGGGTGTGGGGGTGCTTGGGGGCTCTACACTGGCAGAAAAGCAGAGTGTGATGTACTCGTGGAGGAGGAGAGGGGTTGCGGGAAGAGAGGGCCGGGGGAGGGTACAAGGGGAGAGGTGTGGGTGAAGGGAGACTACAAGGGTAAGAGGTGCAGTGAAGGAGCAATGGGCTGAGGAGGGGCAGGCACTGACAGCTGTTTCCCCAGCCCCATGCAGGCAGAGCCAAGAGGATGGACACTGACCCCCACGTGCCCGAGCTGCGGGGGTCCCCCCGCCAGGGCAGTGTCCCCCACTGCCCCACTCAGAGCCGGGCTCTGCCTCTCCCCACCCCTGGCGCTGTGGGGGCCTGAGGCAGGCAGCATGGGGCTGAGGCGGGGGAGGTGCGCGGCAGGCTAGGTCCGAGGGCAGGAGGGGGCGGCGGTAGCTCCTTGGCAGCTCAGGCTGCCCAGCCACTCGCCCCATCAGCCCGCGAGCCGGGATCCACGCCCCCTGCCCAGCCTGGCGGTGCCCTGCACAGCCCACTCGGGCGAGAAAATGCTGCGCCACCCTGGGGAGACTCAAAGCAGTAGCAGTGGCGGTAGCGCTGGCGGCAGCAGGACCCCTCCTCCCTCCCTGCATCCTGGGCCCCACTTCCCTCCCTCCTTGGCTCCTCACACACTCCAAGAGCCCCTCTCGCCGTCGCAGCCCGGGCTCGGCTCCAGGGGATGATGCTCTGGCTCTCCAGGGGCAGGGCTCTGGCCAGGGCCGGCTCCCGACTTTTTGCCGCCCCAAGCAGCTCTGGAGTTCTCTGCCCCCGGCAGGTGCAGGGCCGTGGCTTCTCTCCCCTTCTGAGCACTAGGCAGGTGCACATAAATGCCCCGGCGGGCACCATGGCACCTACGGGCACCACATTGGGGACCACTGCGCTAACAGCTACTTTATCTTCCAAGGGCAGAGGCAACGTGTGGGGAGACATGCAGGGTCCAAGGCGCTGGATAAGACTTTGCATAACTGAGGTTTGATTTAGGTGGGAACAAAACTACAGAAATGAAATACTAATATCTTTCAGCAATTAACTGTCTTTTAAGGAATTGTTCAGAAACACTGCTATGCTAGTCATTAGGTGGGAACACATGATGTGCTGGCCAATTTTTAAGAAGTCTGAAAAGACAATCAGTTAGAGTAAATATAGGAATTTCTAAGAGACATTAGAAAATATACTTTATGGGATGGAATAAAAGTTTGGTGACTGAACTGCAGTTTCTTAAAACCCACATAGGGAGAGTGTCTTCCAATAGATCAGTTTCATGGGCATAATTATCCACTTTATAAGGGAAAGAAAATAAGCAACACGAGTATCTGTCTTTTGATAACAAGATTTGTTGCACAAGTAAATGGCTAACTGCAGTAATATAAAATATAGATCGAATTGTGCTGAAGTTGTACCAAATGGGAAAGGAAGATAAATGTTCACAGTACCCAACTTAATCACAACTTCCTTAGTTTTAAGTAACTTTGGAATTATAGTTTAAGTTTCTGGTATTCACCAGTAATGGCAAACAAAAGAAACATCATTCCTTTCCTAGCAATGAGTCTCTCTTGCTTATCTCTACAGCATTGATGTAGCAAATCTAAAGTACTTGGATAAAAGTAACTGGAACAAGATCACCTGGATAGGTAATAGACTACACAAATATACAGATGCCTAAAATAAAAAGAAAAGCCACATTCTCATGAAATTATAAAACAGTCCAGGGGCACAATACATGGCGGACACCATGCACCGTCACATTCTGTTAAGCTTCATTGAAACTATTCCATTATTGTACATCAACGTATAGCTCAAATATTTAAAAGATGTTGAAAAAAGCTTAAAATGACAGGCTTGGGTCATGAATTATAGCTTAATGGTATAAATCACCTGAGTAGCCATGCCTAGTGTGATAAAACATACAAATTCTCTTGGCTTTAGACTAGCTCCCCACCCAAGCGGGCAATTTAGAATTCCAGCTGATAGCGTCTGAATTAATCAAGTACAGCAGATTAGTCCACTGATAATTGATCAGTATAACAGTAAAAGGCATTTTTAAGTGAGCTCATTATCCCATGATTCTCACTGTTGTGTTTTTGGTTATTTAGTGGGATAGTTGCATTACATTTCCTTTTTTAAATACCATGTTTCCAGTCTAATTATGCTGCAAATTAGTTAGCTGTATTACAGTCCAAATTACAGACTGTATGCTTTCCTGCTTAAAGTGAGACAGTAGACAGACTGCTTGAAATTTACCACCCAGATAGTAAATATTGCTAATTTACCATTAATCACTAGCAAATACTAAATACCACATTACATATCAATATCTTCCAGTCCTATACCCACATCTTGCTGATAGCATCGCATGCAATTTCATGGCATTACAATGGGATACTATTACAGAGAGGAAGGTCTTGAAGTGAATGCATTCACAAAGGACTCTAGAGAACTGTGTTCATTTTCTGCTTCTGCTACAGCCTCCTTGTATGACTTTGGGCGAGTCACAATCTCAGGGGCACTGAAGCACAGTCTGTCTAATTAGGACAGTAATACTTCCTTTGTCTGTCTTGTCTAGATAGTAAGAGACAGTGTCTGCCTCCAAATACCTTATAATGTATGTACAGTTCTTAACAAAATGGGACCTTGATCTCAACTGCAACCTACTGAAGGAAGAAAAAAGAACAAATTACTTTCATTTTTAAAAAGATGGAATATCAATGGAATACCAATATTAGCATGACATGGGAATGGTGATTACTAAGAATAAGATTAACATGAGTAGGTATGTTCCCTAATAAAATTCTAGCTCTACATATACAAACACCTGACAGTTAAATGCAAGGAAATTATTCCCCAAAAAATTCTACTGTCAGCAACAGCTAGAATAACAGAATGTGCAAAGATATTTTCACAACATCCTCAATAGTGAATTACAGCCTTCTGTCTGACCCTCAGGATGGACAATAAATATATACTGAAAACATGGAGAAAGACCCCAACCCTAGTTAACTCTTTGCAGTTAAAATTACTTCACATATCATAACAGCACTTACAGTTCTGCTTTATGGCACATGAAGATGGAGCTATTTTCACTAAAACAATGCACAAAGAGCAGATATGAGACAAAAATTGAAGCTTTGAATGATATACATATTCAACCTTCAGCTTCCAACCAAACTGAATGCCAACTTTCAATCAGACATTTAATAAGTAGATACTTAAGCAAAATGTATTATATGACTCAAGTCTAAGTATTAGGTTTCAGAGGAGGCTTTTTGGGGTGAGATTTTTAAAAGCACTTATTGACTCTATTCCCTATAGCTGGTCAGAAAATGGAATTTTTACTCCATGGAAAATTCTGACATTTTGAAATTTGTTTTTGTTTTGAATTAGAATGAAATGCTGAAATGTCCAGTGAAATGAAAATTCTGAAAAATGTAGATACAAAACTAATAATGTTGAAAGTTAAAAAAAAGTTGAAAAATTTCATTTTGATAATTGCAAAACATCATATAATATAAAAAGTTAAATAGACTATATAAATTTAATATAATAAAATATTTTATTTAATATCAAAGTCTAAATGAAATGAATCAAAATGATAGTTTAAATGAAATGTTTTTACCTTATCTAAATGTTTTGACACTATCAAATGAAACGAGAAATTTTCCTGCAGAAAATGTAGTCAAAATCAACATGTTCCCACAAAAAGTTTCAGTTTTGATTAAACGGTATTTTTCAATGGGAAACTCGTAAAAAAGTCACCCAGCTCTATTGCTCTCATTGAAGTCAACAATTCTCATTAAGAAAAGCTTTCCATTATAGCATTAACATATTTTCTCACTGGTTTTATAGTAGCATGGCTTTCAGTATAAAGTAAAAGGAGTATACTTAATAATTCATCCCAGGTTAAAGCTCTTAACTGAGCTGTGTCTTCCCAGTATGACAGAGATAAGTGGAGCAAAGAATAGCACTGAGCAGTCAACTGAATGTTCGATTCAGATGCAGGTTAAAAAAAAATTAGACCCAAAATGAAAAAGTTTCACAATTTTCAGCAAGTTGTAATGTTGGGGAAAGTTTTGTTTTAGTTTTGAGGATTTTAGCACAGTTTTAAACATTTTAAAAATAAAATGAAGAGAAAATCCAAAATAAAATATATTTCCAAAACAAAAAATCAAAATGTTTCATTTTGGAAATGCCAAAATACACCATTTAGACGTTTCCAGAAAAAAAAATTCTACCAAAAAATTTGCTGAAATCCACCCAAATTCACATATTTTTTGGGGGTGGAGAGGGAGTTTAACACACAATAATTTGCACAGCTCTACTAGGGAACCTCCTTGCTCCCTTTGATTAGAGCGCTTATATCCATAACCTCCACATCTTTTCCCCACAAGGCATTTCACCACTTTTTTTGCATATATCAGGATTGCTTGTGAATTTTTATTAAGCTGACCAAAGCTCCAATGCTTGGAGCCATCCCAAGTTTGTTTTTTTGTTTTGTTTTGGGGGCAGAGAGGGGGCTGTTGGTTGTTTGGGATTTTTTGGTTCATCTCAGGATCTTACAATGGCCACAGTCTATTTTTAGCTTTTGCCTGGTTAAAAACATAGGGCTTGATCTAAGCTCAATCAATGGGACTGTAGCAGGGGTTTAAAAGTGGGCTGGCAGGGCTTGAGAGCTGTGGCTCTAAAAGCTAGGCTGATTGGGGAAGTGGCTGCAGCTGGGCCACACCCCAATCAGGCCACAGCTGGCCCTATAAAAGGCCAGGGAAGCCAGAAGGCAGACAGTCTCTCTCTGCCTTCAGAGAGAGAAGGGCCTGGCTGCAGGGAGCTAGAGACTGGATACCTGAGAGAGGCAGGGCTGGGGACAGGCTGAGGAGCTGGGGAGCTCCAGTCTGGAAAGCCCCAGGCTGCGGCCTAGCAGAGGGCTAACAGGTACTGGGGTTGCAGAGGGCAGCCCAGGAGTAGGCCAAGGCAGCAGGTCCAAACCCCTTTGCCTGTGATGAGTAGGCTGATACTGCAGTCTGCCCCAGAGTGTGGGGCTAGACAATGACTGGCAGTAGCCAATACTGAGGCAAGGTGGGGATAGAGGGTGGGGGTTCCCCAAGGAGGGGAGACCCTAAGAGAAAAGGGGTTACTGCCAGGGGGCAGCACCCCCATGTAAAAGGGCACCGGGTCCAGGGAGGGACACGGGGGGCCTGAAGACAGGTGGATCACCAGCCTGCAGAGGGCGCTCTGAACGCTGGACTGAGCTAATTCCCAGAGTGACCAGCAGGAGGTGCCGCGGGGGTGAGTCCGACCCGTCTACAGGGACTTAAATAGATTTTGGATCAGGCCCTCAATACTCCTTTCCCTGGATTCTAAAACAGCAAGTTCTTTGAGGAAGGGACCATGTACCCCTACTTCTTTGTATAGTGCCTTATGCAAGGGGACTCTTGTTCCTGACTAAGGCATTTGGGCGCTACCATAGTATATACAAAATGAAGAAACACCGGGAGTATTAGAAGCACTTCTTACTCCCACCTGTACAGTAAGAGTTTGGTTTTCACACATCTCCTAGACTCAAAATAATATCACAGTTCTTAGTTTTTAGAAGAACAAAACAATCAACATTAAAGGAACCTTTGCAGTTCAAAGCTGCATCATGTCACGGGGAAGAAGATTTTGCCAAGCAAGGACAATGCTGAAAATAGGTTTTCCTAATAAGTCAAGTAGAACAGACATCTATGCAATACTAGGATATCGTTTGAACTAAATGACTTTTACAAGATTAATACATTGAGATTTAATACATGTGTGGAAACCAAACACATATGTGGGAACCAAACACAAATGAAAATAAATGAATTCTATAATGTACCCTGATTGGGAATATTTAAATTTGTTCTTAAATGCAATTGAAAATAAGAATGGAAGGTGTAGAAATAATGTCCCTGTCAGTTTCTTTACAGTCAGGAGCATCATTTTCTTTATCGTTCACAGAAGAGCAATCACCATCAAACACCTCTAACCCCGCCATTGCTCACTCTGTCAAAATCTAACATATTGGTAATGCTTCTGCAGTCTGCTATTAACACAGAGCTTTTTCAGCATACGGACACTAGCATTAAATCTTGAAGAGGACACTACAACTTTTGAGATGCATTTACAATGTTAAAGTAAACAACGTCTACAGAGTCTATACATGCACCAATACCCCCATGTTATGATAAATACATAGCTAAAATGGTAATAACCCGAGAAAGCTGACTGTTTCTAATGGAAACAATGTTTCTAATGGAAATTAATAAAACCAGTTAATTAAATAGGCTTTAATCGAGAATAAATGCAAGTGTTTTCCTATACTGAGGAAGTGAGGAAATACAGGTTCACTTACAGTTTTTCCGTATAACAGAGAAGCTACTGATATTCCAGGACATCGTATAAACCATGCAGAGAGGACTTTAAGAGTATTCTCTTGATTTTAGAGAAGAGTGGATTATAACAACCTTCCTGATCTTCAAAACTACCCATAGTACAACAGAAGTCCCTGAACAACAAGTAGAAAAAGATATGAAAGGATATATCATTCTCCAACAAACAAAAAAATTATGAAAAAAAGTTTGTGGAAATAAGAAAAAGAAGTCTACCTAAATGTAGGCTACTCCCAAGTTATTCATTTTAGATGTCCTTAATTAATATAGGATTATGTATGTGATTAAGTGTTAAGCAGTCTAGGAGTAATGAAAGAACACTTGCAAGGCCAAATGCTGTGGAGCTGAAGGTGACCTATCTTATTGTAGGTGCAAAGGACAAACCCAAAAGGAAATAGCCAGGGGCACAAAAGTGACATTTCCTTCCACGTTATTGTAAATATTTTACATGTATCATCTGATCTGAATCATTCACTCCAACTTTCCCCAATGGGAAGGATTGTCTAGACTGAAAAAAACTAACCTCAGTGCTATGTATGGACATTGGATCAGATTCCAACTAACCTTTTACCAAATGCAGTACTGGAAGAAAAGGGTTTAGAACCAAGCAAATCAACCAAAAGTAAAGCATAGTTATCAGACTCAATATTCATACTAATGCAACAAGTTTGTGTGAATTTGCCCCTGACAAAATCTAAAGAGGTATTCAAAAGATAAAATGTGCTGTATAGACTCAGGTGGTTTTTAAGCCCAAAAAGTATCTGAATAGTTTTTAATGTGTCATTTATGTATCTGGATTCCTTATTATAAGGTTTTATTAGTTGTGATAATGCTCACCATGCACACCTAGGATGCTGTAGTAGATTAAAAACAATATTTAAATTTGCTAACTTACAAGTATACCTGCAAAATACTGCATGCTGGCTATTGATCACTTCAAGACACTAGACATTTACAATTCAATATGAAATCCAGGAGGGACACACAATAATATTATAACAAATTTGTGACCACTTAGGACTGCATGGTTGTCACTATAATCTATACCTGGGCCACTGAGAAATTAATGGTGATAACAGGGATGGAAATCAAATCCTCCTGCTCCAAAATCACATTCTCCCTTAGCATACAGCTGTTCAGCTGGATGAGTAATGAAAACAATTATATATTCAATATTTTATATAAAACGTGCCATCACATTTGAGTATGTTATTTTAATAAATAAATTATTAAACCAGGTCTAGTTAGCAAAACAGGGAATAAAGTACACAACTAAACCATTATGTTTCTATCCAGCAGAAGACATTGGTACACACTGGCTAATTCACTGCAATATGTTTGACTAAATCATTCACTGAAGTATTCCCATTTGCCAGATGATGATATAATAGATTCTTGGTTTAAGTACTAAGAAACCTGGTGTTGACTTTCCTCACCTCTGTCAAAAATAACAATACATTATCAGACAGTCATCTAAGACTACATGAGTTAGAAGAGACATCAATTTAAATACAGTTTGCATCATCTGGATAACACAGTGCTCTCCACACAAACAAAAAGTTACCTCACGAAAGTCCCAACAGTTATACAGATAGTTACCACTGGTACATTTCTGAAGATAGAAATCATGCATTAAATTCTGAGTTGCCTCACAGAGGTCAATTGCTTAAACACATTACTATCAAATGTCTATCACAGAAACCGAGAATTTAGAGATGGAAGAGAACTATTAGGTCATGCTTTGCATGAGTGAAAAGGCAGCAGGAAGCGCTAATGGGGGGGTTGTGTCAAACTGGAGAAGACCCGTATTTGATTCTACTGAGGCTGACCTTGGGAGCACTTAACATCAGGGAAGCCCCAGAGTACTGTTTTAATGGTACAGCATATTCCATCTTCATTGTCTATTTTCCCAAGTTCCCTCACATAAACCTCATGGCAAACTCTCAGCAAATATATACCAAGTGAAAATAAATGGAATATTTGTCACATTTCTAGTCTTATGTGCTTTGTTTATTTTATTTTTAAGTGACTCATGCAAAGAGGCATCCACCATTTCCCTGGGGAGAGTATTTCAGTCTAATAGACATCACTGCTGGGAAATGTTACTTACTACTGTGTTCAGCCGAAACTTTCATTAGATCAATTCAGCCCACTATTCTTAGGCCTACTCACAAAACAATTCCTAGCTATCTTTGTTTTAATTCCTCCAAATATTTGTAGATAGCTGTTACTCATTAGTCATTGTTTGTCTGCACTGGACATATTTCAGGCTAGACTGTAACTGAAATCCCTACAACATGACATTTCTAGTATTGAGGTGCTCAGAAATCTGCATCGTTTCCTAAGTGCGGTCTCACCAATGCCAAGTAAAGAGGAACTAGCACCCCTCTGTTTGGACTTACTTTGTTATTTGTGCTCCACGTATGTCATATGTTTATAATGAAGCAGAAGAACCTCCCCTTCATAGCCTCCTATGAAATCCACATCCATTTTAAAATCTACAATTTGATACCCAATGGGCTTAAAGTAAAGTGATTTCATGCCATAAAGTTTCATGTTTCATGAGTCCAAAACCCTCTTTTCTACACCATTTGCACATTCACAGAGGAGGTAGATGAGGCATTGCTAGCACAAATAACAAATATCCAAAACACAAGACCTGGTAGTAATGGGGGATTTTAAGTTCCCAGAAATCTATTGGAAAAGTAATACAGCAAAACATAAAATTTCCAATACATTCTTGGAATGTATTGGGATAACTTTTTGTTTCAGAAAGTGCAGGGAGTAACCAGGAGGACTTGATTCTGACCAACAGGGAATAATTGGTTGTGATTCTGAAAGTGAAAGGGCACTTTGGAGAAAGTGATCAGAGAATTTATATTTCATTATTCTAGAGCAGTGGTTCTCAAAGCTAGTCCGCTGCTTGTTCAGGGAAAGCCCCTGGCAGGCCAAGCCGGTTTGTTTACCTGCCGCGTCCGCAAGTTCGGCTGATCGCGGCTCCCACTGGCCGCAGTTCGCCACTCCAGGCCCATGGGGGCTGCGGGAAGGGCGGCCAGCACATCCCTCGGCCCACGCTGCTTCCCGAAGCTCCCATTGGCCTGGAGTGGCGAATCACAGCCAGTGGGAGCCGCAATTGGCCGAACTTGCAGACACGGCAGGTAAACAAACCAGCCCGGCCCACCAGGGGCTTTCCCTGAACAAGCAGCAGACCGGCTTTGAGAGCCACTGTTCTAGAGAAAGGAAGGAGTGAGAGCAGCAGAATAAGAACAATGGACTTCAAAAAAGCAGATTGTAACAACCTCAGAGAACTGGTAGGCAGTGTCCGCAGGGAAGAAAATCTAAGGGATAAAGATGTTCAGGAGAGCAACAAAAATGATCAAAGGTTTAGAAAACCTGACCTCTAAAAAATTATGCATTTTTAATCTGGAGAAAAGACTGAGGAGAGGACCTGATAACAGTCTTCAAATATGTTAAAGGCTACTATAAAGAGAATGGAGATCAATCATTCTTCACGTCTACTGAAGGTGGGACAAGAAGTAATGGGCTTAATTTGCAGCACGGAGAATTAGGTTAGATATTAAGAAAAACTTTCTAACTACAAGGGTCTCTAAACCCTGGAACAGGCTTCCAACGGAGAGTGTGCAATCTCCATCATGAGAGGTTTTTAATAACAGGTTGGAGAAACACCTGTCGGGGATGGTCTAGGTTTACTTGGTCCTGCCTAAGTGCACAGGGATGGACATAATGACTTCTCGACGTCCCTTTCAGTCCTATGTTTCTACAATTCTATGATCCTCCAATATTCGATATCCAATATTTTCTTTCTTTACTTACTCTTGTCAGCAGAAGGATCTCAGAAAATACCATCTATATCAATCTTACCTTCAGTTTTCTTCTGAGATCACTGAAGTTGCCTCTAATTCTTATTGTAACTGATTCCCATACAAACAATAATGAGCCTACTTTCTCCATATTTTTCACTCTTCTTGCAATATCTCTGCCCAGTCACCTAGATGTAAGGACCCATGGAAGGAATTGCAACCTACTCTGCTGTTCTCTGTCTAAGATGGAGAGAGCCTAGGCCATGTTATTCACTTCCGAGTCGAGCTGGTGGGAAAACTTATCTTCGCTGCATTCCATCGCACTTTAAAATTCCAAAAAAAATTGAACCACTCTATGGCTGGTTGAAAAACAAGATAATTTTTTTGTGAACATTTGTCATTTTCTTTTGTGGAAAACACCTAAATTTGAATTTTTCAACAAACTCTACTTTTAGGTGACTAATTAAAATCATGACCTCCTACTCTCCCTCTCTCTGGTGGCTCCTTTTCAAATTCACTGTTTAGGCCACCATGTGCCCTCAGATGCTTCTCAGTTTGGTTATCCAATAATGCATGACATGGATGGAATATATTTTGCTAGTACCTAGGATGAATATCCTCATATGAGTTTTCCCTTCTTCCAGATGAATTCATCCTTCACATACAGACATACAAACCAGAATCTCTACCTTTCACCTCAATCCATCTTGTAGCCCCCTTCTTGATCTTACTCAATTCCCTACATGTTCTCAGATGATTTTGATACCCCCGTACCTTTCCCTCAGTGGGAACTAGCTTGCATTCCATGACTATGTGTGGGCCTACTCTCCTTCAGACAGAAACAGGAATGTTGTCATATACACAAAGTTCCTTCATCTATAGTTCCTATTTACAGAACACAGTCCTTCCATATAGCAATAGAAATGTGTCCTGTTAGTCTCCTCTTCCTGCTCAAACTAATTAGGTCTCTTCAATAGCTATCCAACATTCTAATGGATGATGGGGCTGGTTTTTCTAGTGGTCTCCTTCTCTTTTCAGAGCCTATCAGTGTTTTGAAAATCTCTTCCTCCCCACTCCCAAGAGCTTCAACAGGAAATTTTGCAGCTTGCTAGATTTCATGGGCCAAGGCTACAACAATCTCAGCTCTGTTCCCTTATTTACATTCACTAGTAAATCCTCATTTGCCTTCAAAACAAACCACGTTCAAGAGTTCTAAGAAGACTCTGCTCCCCAACGAGCTATTCATTCATTGCTCTAAGTGCAGATTCTGCCCTTGCTTCCCTAAAGCCCTTAATACAAATAAAATCAATCTCCTCTTCCTGCTTGCTAACTTTAATTATTGTTTTCAGCTGTCACTTTCATTGGTCACTCAGCATCTATGAATTCCCACTCAAACTACATTCCTTATTAGGATTCTATTTCTTTCCTTGCAGAGTTGGCATTTCACGATAGCCTTTCTTCTCCAGGGTCAAGGTGACTATGGTCTATGAGGGATAAATCTTTAAAATTTCCCAATGAAGGATGAACACTGAAAATAATATCTAACAAAGTTTTTAAAAAAATGAAGCACTTGTCTCCAGAGAACACATTCTGAGAATCAAATCAAGGAGGGTATATTGCTAAAATTATATCAAAGTTCAGGGTTATAATTATTAGGAGTATAATAAACGGCTGTCTTCATGCCAGATAGCTCCCAATAACTATTATAAATCTACCATTATTTTCATTTTATGCTTCATAGAGGAGAAGGCAGAGAAACCTGTCATGCCCTGTTCTATCTCAGCTTGCTATGTTTGAGCTCAAACAGGTGTTTCTCCAATAGAAATGCTTCATCAATTCCCACTCCCCATACACTCCATTAATGATAGCATCTTTTACCATTTAACTGAAGTCTAAATTCCCCTCGCATTCCAGGAGGTCAAATTAAAGTCAGTCATTTATACAAATCATACAAAAAGCAGAGAGTCAACTGAATTTTAATGAAAATGAAAGGCTGTGTAGGCAGCAAGAGCTCAGGCGTTCCCACTCGCCTGTTTTTCTGAACACAGAAGTCAGTACAATATGTACCCTTCCTTCAAAGAAAGAAAAACAGAAGCAGAAAATAAAAAATAGTTCAAAACAGTCCCCCCAAAAAGGCAGAGACAAGAGAAACATACCCTATCTACTCAAACCCAAAGTTATTCATTAAATATTATACAGGGTTATTTAAATATATCATTCATATTGTGTTGTATTTTTAAAGCCCTGAAGAAATATTGACTAATATTCACTACTTCTGTGAGGCAGGCAAGAATCAGTTGCATTTTATGGGTGATTTAACAAACACACAGAAGTTAAAGATTTACCTAGGGTAACACAGGGAGTTAGAGTGAGGAACAGAATTCAGAAAATCCTGAGTCTGCCCCATGCTCAGTTCAGTAAGACCACACAGCCTCTACACAATATTCCAGAGCACACAATACTTAGTGTAAATAATACCAGAACTCCACACATGCCTACCCTAGCACTCACTTATGTAAAGAGCTAACAAATCAACATGATGGTTGTGATTTTATACATGATGCACATTCCTGCATTCTGAGGCTGCACAGGGGCCTACTTGGCTCCTACTCTGGTAAAACAGAGCAGCCTAGGACACCTCTAATTTACACACATCTTGGGCAGCTCCCCAGGGGCTGGTGCAGAGTACAGCAGTTCCACTTGCTTCTGGTGTACCCTTCTGTGCTGTGCACTTTCAGTTGTGGCATCCCAGCCATCGAGAGAAGCAGTTATGTTTTCAGACTACTGCCTCATTATGAGTCCCACTGTCCTTCCCTCCCCCATATGCTCCCATAGCAACATAAAAGGGGAATAATCATAGTAAAGTAGCAAAAGCTATATATCTCTGTAGATGTTTGATATTCATCTAAATTCTTTGGGGCAGGGACTTTATCTATATAAAGGTAGGTAAAGAACCTTACACAGTCCAGCATGGGGCCTCTTGGCCCTAACACTATGCAAATAATATTAAACTTGTTCTTTATGACAGGAAGATTTGAATTTCAGTATATATTTTCCATATAATTATTTTAGATGCTGCCCTTGCTCAGTAGTTCCCACCTTTTACCACTCAAGCTAAAGACAGAAGTAAATCCAACAGGTCTTAGTTTCTTAGTGCAAATGAAATTGACTTGGTGTGTCCTAATCTGTGGGAAGCTTGCTTCTAATAATGGGCAGAGAGAGGTTGGGGGGTTGTTTGAATGCCTGAAGAAGGGGTTCAGAGAAGATTTCTTTCAGGATATGTTCCCCATCAAATATTGGTTGTAATTGTTTGAAGATAACCCATATGGGCTCCACCGTGCAATGGGAGGTGACAACTAGAGGTATGAGGTTGGAGGGGGTCTTATTTCTGCACTGAAGCAGGGATTTGGGTGGCCCATTTCATGATACAATCTACTTCTCTGGTGGAGTGTCTTTGTTTACATTCATAACTTTGTTAGATATTAAAAATCATGGACTGAATAGAGACACTGGATTTATGGTTTATTACAACAATCTATAACCCACTTAACACCCACACACACATCTCCCCCGCTTCCCCTTCCTGCATGGCTGGAGAGGTGTTAACAGGCCTCTTAACTTTGAACGGTGCCTTGAAATATGTGTTAACTATTTATGCTAAACAATCTTTTCCACCTTGTATTTAGGCTGTGACACTGAGTACATTTCCCAAACCTGCTGAAGAGCTCTTCAAGTAGCTCAAAAGCTTTCTCACCAACGGAAGTTGGTCCAATAAAAGATATTACCTCACCCACCTTGTCTCTGTAATATGGAAAATATATACATTTTTAAAAAAATCTATGCCAGTGGTTCTCAACCAGGAGTTCGGGACCCCCTTGGGGGCCACAAGCAGGTTTCAGGGGGTCCACCAAGTTGGGCCAGCATTAGATTTTCTGGGACCTAGGGCAGAAAGCCGAAGCCCCACCGCATGGGGCTGAAGCCATGGCTCCAAGACCTGCCATGCAGGGCTGCAGCTGATGCCTGAGCAACTTAGCTTCACAGGGCCCCCTGTGGTGTGGGATCCTGGGCAGTTTCCCTACTTGCTACCCACTAACGCTGGTCCTGGCTTTTATATGCAGAAAAACAGTGCAGCACAAGTGGGCCATGGAGTTATTATAGCATGTTGTGGGGGCCTCAGAAGGAAAAAGGTTGAGAACCCTTGATCTATGCAACTGTTAGTGCACATTTTGGCAGTTCTTGCAATATTTGACATAGCTCAGTTTCTCATGGGTTTTGGAAACATCTTCCTTAACCCATCACCAGCCCATGACAAGTCTGTCAAAACTGCTGCAGGGCATCACTAAGAGCCAAGATCATGTTCTCTATTCCAATTCTGCCTGAGCTGTGGTTTCATAGCTTGCAAATTCCAGAGATTAGTCAGAATTATTGGATTTACCGCCAAGAACTTTTGTAATCCCAGAAATTAAATGGGCAATGGCAACAATATTATTAGCCACTAAACTAGCACATGGAACTGTTGGCACCACCATTTGAGGCTCAACCTATTCAGCTTTCATTGTATTATTTGTAGTATCATCAGTTGTTGCCCCTATATATCTATAAAACTGTTCTCTGCTGGGGTAAATCTAATCTGTTAAATGTGACTGAGTGCTGTTTTTGGCAAGATGCAGGTGACCTCACTAATATCTGTTCAGCTAGGAAATACCACGTGAACAGATTTTAATTTGTCTCTGCAATACAGTAATAAATTGCACATGGCATACTGCCATGTCTCAGAATGCACGTCAAAATACAAATAGCTTTTTGTTTACAATGGTTCACCACCGGATAACAGTGTCATCAGAGTGTGGGTATTGGGGGGTTATTGGACAAAGAAACTGGAGATGATTGGTAGGGGTGGAGTGAGCTTTTCATTTCCTGAAAGAATGACAAATGTTTCTTTCCTTTCTTCATTGTCTTCTTTTTTTTTTTAACTGCATAGCTCTGCAGCCCCATCTACTTGAACTGTAGTGTTGGCAGCAGTTTAAAGATTCTCAGCATCAACTGATCTTGCTACTGCAAAACATTTTTGGTGCTTCAACTGCTCATGAAAAGAGGTTTGATGGTACAGTAGTCACTAGCAGTCAATAATAGTTACCAAATTATGGTGCCTGAAATACCACAGGTTTCAGAGTGGTAGCCATGTTAGTCTGTATCAGCAAAACAATGAGGAGTCCTTGTGGCACCTTAGAGACTAACAAATTTATTTGGGCATAAGCTTTTGTGGGCTAAAACCCACTTCATCAGATGCATGGAGTGAAAAATACAGTAAGCTGTATATATATTACAGCACATGAAAAGATGGGAGTTGCCTTACCAAGTGTGAGGTCATTGCTAATGAGGCCAATTCAATTAAGGTGGAAGTGACCTATTCTCAACAGCTGACATCAAGGGGTGAATATGAAGAGAGGGAAAATTACTTTCGTAGTGCTAACGAGGCCAATGCAATCAAGGTGGATGTCACCCGTTTCCAACAGTTGACAAGAAGGTGTGAGTATCAGCAGAGGGAAAACTACTTTTTGTGGTGACCCATCCACTCCCAGTCTTTATTCAGGCCTAATTTGATGGTGTCCAGTTTGAAAATTAATTCCAGTTCTGCAGTTTCTCGTTGAAGTCTGTTTTTGAAATTTTTTTGTTGAAGAATTGCCACTTTTAAATCTGTTATTGAGTGTCCAGGGAAATTGAAATGTTCTCCTACTAGTTTTTGAATGTTACAGTTCTTGATGTCTGATTTGTGTCCATTTATTCTTTTGCGTAGAGACTGTCCGGTTTGGCCAATGTACATGGCAGAGGGGCATTGCTGGTACATGATGACATATATTAGATTGGTAGATATGCAGGTGAACGAGCCCCTGATGGTGTAGCTGATGTGGTTAGGTCCTATGACGGTGTCCCTTGAATAGATATGCAGACAGAGTTGGCAACAGGGTTTGTTGCAGGGATAGGTTCCTGAGTAAGTGTTTTTGTTGTGTGGTGTGTAGTTGCTGGTGAGTATTTGCTTCAGGTTGGGGGGCTGTCTGTAAGCGAGGACTATTATGAATAGGTCGGAATATGAATGAAAGGCTGCTAGGCAACTCTCTGAAACCACATTCTACAGACCATTACCCTCTGATCCCACTGAGGGTTACCAAAAGAAACTACACCATCTGCTCAGGAAACTCCCTGAAGAAGCACAGGAACAAATCTACAAAGACACACCCCTAGAGCCCCAACCAGGGGTATTCTATCTGGTACCCAAGATCCATAAACCTGGGAATCCTGGACGCCCCATCATCTCAGGCATTGGCACCCTGACAGCAGGATTGTCTGGCTATGTGGACTCTCTCCTCAGGCCCTACGCTATCAGCACTCCCAGCTATCTTTGAGACACCACTGACTTCCTGAGGAAACTACAATCCATTGGTGATCTTCCTGAAAACACCATCCTAGCCACTATGGATGTAGAAACCCTCTACATCAACATTCCACACACAGATGGACTACAAGCCATCAGGAACAGTATCCCTGATAATGTCACGGCAAACCTGGGGGCAGAACTTTGTGATACCAATGTGATAGATGCCATCATGTACCAGCAATGCCCCTCTGCCATGTACATTGGCCAAACCAGACAGTCTCTACGCAAAAGAATAAATGGACACAAATCAAATGTCAAAGAATTGTAACATTCAAAAACCACTAGGAGAGCACTTCAATTTCCCTCACACTCAATAACAGATTTAAAAGTGGCAATTCTTCAACAAAAAAACTTCAAAAACAGACTTCAATGAGAAACTGCAGAACTGGAATTAATTTTCAAACTGGACACCATCAAATTAGGCCTGAATAAAGACTGGGAGTGGATGGGTCACCACAAAAAGTAGTTTTCCCTCAGCTGATACTCACACCTTCTTGTCTACTGTTGGAAATGAGCGACATCCACCTTGATTGCACTGGCCTTGATAGCACTACGAAAGTAATTTTCCCTCTCTTCATATTCACCCCTTGTTGTCAACTGTTGAGAATAGGCCACTTCCACCTTAATTGAACTGGCCTCATTAGCACTGAGTAAGGCAACTCCCATCTTTTCATGTGCTGTAATATTTATACAGCTTACTGTATTTTTCACTCCATGCACCTGATGAAGTGGGTTTTAGCCCACAAAAGCTTATGCCCAAATAAATGTGTTAGTCTTTAAAGCAGGGGTAGGCAACCTATGGCACACGTGCCAAAGGCAGCACGCAAGCTGATTTTCAGTGTCACTCATGCTGCCTAGGTCCTGGCCACCGGTCCGGGGGGGGCTCTGCATTTTCATTTAATTTTAAATGAAGCTTCTTAAACATA
Organism: Mauremys mutica; assembly: GCF_020497125.1. Lineage (NCBI taxonomy): Eukaryota > Metazoa > Chordata > Testudines > Geoemydidae > Mauremys > Mauremys mutica. The sequence continues at coordinate 41,770,400 of NC_059078.1, forward strand.
TTTAAAACCTTATTTACTTTACATACAACAATAATTTAGTTATATATTATAGACTTATAGAAAGAGAACTTCTAAAAATGTTAAAATGTATTACTGGCACGCGAAACCTTAAATTAGAGTGAATAAATGAAGACTTGGCACACCACTTCTGAAAGGTTGCCGACCCCTGCTCTAAGGTGCCACAAGGACTCCTCGTTGTTGTTTTTTTAAATATCACAGTTTTTTTCCCTACAGTTAGAGACAGTTGACTTCCTTTATGACTACTATAACTGTCTAAACTAAACCATATTAGGAAAAATATCATACATAGTGCATTTTATACTTTACTGATCTGCATTTCTGCTTAATGGTGAAGTTTAATGTCACTGAAATATAATGTGGGGCAAAGGGGTTGTTCTAAGAAAGAAAAGAAACAGTCCTAAAAAAGGACTCTGAATTCTCACCAGGAAAAAAGCCTTTGGATATACATTGATGCCAGATGAACACAGCAATCAACAACATTGCTTTCATTCACTATGTTACTTTTCACAACTGTGTTGAATAACTCAAGTCGTCATGAAGACAAAGAAGAAGAAGAAGAAAGAAGATGGCCAAACATCAGTCCTGGATTTTTTTTCAACTCTAGAACTAGGAGATTCATATCATTTTGGCAATATGTCTTATATGACCCATACCAATGTCATCATACTGCATCAGACATGAAGATCTTCATGTGGTTAAAAATATTTAAACTTGTAAGTGCACACTAAGGGAAGACAATATGCTGCTGAATGTAATCCAGTTACTAAAAATAAATATCATTAGATTTGTTTCAAAAAGAGCCAATATTAAAGAAGTCATTTTGGAACAAATGAAACCATAAGTAAACAAGCTTTTAAAATAATTTGATGGATGAGATTATCAAAATTTTAAAATAGATTGCTTTTCTGACTACCACACTTGCTTTCATTGACATAAGAAACAGGAATAATTAATGGATTTGGTTGCTTCTCTCCAGGGTTGAAGATAATTGATCTGTGGAAGGGGGAAAAAAGGCTTTTATCTAGCATAGATACAGTATGCAATACAGGCCGTGGAAAAAATCTGAGAGATCATTTTGCTGGCATGTCTCCAGAACTGCTTATCAGCTCCCACTGCTGAATTTTCAACTAACTGAAAGCTGGTGTTTGAAATGCTGAGGATGATCATATTCCCTTTCTTATATGAACTAAGACGAATTTATTTTTCTGTTGTTAGTATGATGATTGTAAGGTGAATACCCACTCAGAAGAAATAAAAAGGTTAGATTTCCTTGTCTGGCAAGTTCTGTTCTTTTAGCCATCCGGGCTCAGGGAAATTGTTTTGTTTATAGATGTATGTAGTTATAATAATAATAAACACAAAATCATTAGCCTGACAATACATGAATTGCAGGCATATCAAAAGTGAAGCTTCTAAGATTTTGCAGCTACTTACCTCAAATTATTCTCTAATAGAATAGTTCTTGGGGTATAAAAACACCTGTTTGGCAGTGTAAAATAGGTGCAACTCATTTAATGACCAATAAATACACTTCTGTGATTAGTTAATGGGATTATTAAAATCTGTGTCACCAAAGCTTTAAACCGAAGCTGTAAAAATACAGAATTGAGCTAAGATTTTAAAATGGGTGACAAAAGTTACACTCTTAAGTGCAAATTTGGGCACCTAAATAGGTGTTCCGATTCTCAAAAGTGCTGAACACTCAGTAGCCCCTCCCTAGACAATGCATCCACAAATCATTGTATATGAAGATATTATGAATTCTGTTTGTATTTTCTTTTCAGTATTACAGTGTAGTGTAATGTGAATCTACTTCCTTTTCCATGGGGACAGGACATTTTTATACACACACACACAATTTAAAAAGCTAGGACTTACAAAAAACACTATGTTAAATAATCAGCTGACCATAATGAAGAAAAGGGATGAGATTTCATATCTCATGCATTGAAAACTGTCGTATATTTCTTCATTGGCAGCTGTAGATTGACCCACCTCTCCTGTATGTCAGCTTCTCAGTAGAATTTAAAATGGGAAACTGCAGAATGTTACTTTTAAGGATTTTGTCGTTTCTCTTTTCTCATGTGCCTGATGTGGGTTACCTCTTATTTCCTGCTGACCAGATGAGACTAAGGTGATAGAGGGTTGTATGGTTAAAAAAAAAAAAAATGGGAGGGGGATACAACATGAGATGATGGAGATTAGCTGAAGCCAAATGCCTCTAAAATTAATCTTATCTCCCAGGACAAGATAGTTCAGACTATACCTCCTCAAGGCTAGAAGCTTAGCCAAACTAGATTGAGACTTTATGTTCAGGCCTACAAGTAGAGTGCAAAACTGTGCCAAGAGTGGGTGAGCTCCTGAAAGAACTGTGACTCTCAGGGCTGGCTCTAGGCACCAGCAAACCAAGCATGTGCTTGGGGCGGGACATTTTCAGGGGCAACATTCTGGCCATCTTTTTTTTTTTTGCTTCGAGCAGCAAAAGCCTAGAGCCGGCCCTGGCAGCAGCGCGTCATGTGCGGGGGGAGCCCTGAGGCCACTGCGGTTCGCACCGCAAGGGAGCAGTGCCTGCACCTTGTGGCTGGGCTGGGCAGGCTCCGAGTCGGGGACACTAGGGCTGGGGGCCGCCCCGGGGCGCACGGAGCCGCCTGCAGGTGCTGCAGGGTGGCCACCCCCCAGCGCCACAGCCGGGGCTGGGCAAAGCGGCCTGAGCCTCCCAGGGGCTGCGGCACGGTGGCCAGCAGCAGCAGCGGGACCACAGTGGGCAGGGCACTACCATGCGGGGCCTGCATCCTGCTCTCCGGGGCTCCACTCCCTCTGGGGCTCCCCTGCCCGAGCTCCTCAGCCCTCTGCTGGGGCGGTCCCCCTGGCTCTGCCCTCCCAGGGAGCCCCGGCTGGAGGGACCCTGGGCTGAGGCGTGGCTTGGGAGCCCCACTGCTTAGCCCAACTCTGCCAGCGCCAGATCGGCTGGAAGCGAGGGGGGAGTGGGTGAAGTCAGCACTGGTGGGGGGGAGCCCAGGGCTGGGGTGGCAGGGGGTGCAAGTGGGTGGGGGAGCCCAGGGCTGGGACGGCCGGGGATATGAGGGGGGGCAAGAGAGAGCCCAGGGCTGGGGGGACAGGGGGTGAGAGCCCAGGGCTGGGGTGGGGGGGCAGCCAAAAAATTTTTTGCTTGGGGTGGCAAAAGACCTAGAGGCGGCCCTGGTGACTCTGACATGCCTCTTCACAGCTCTTGCTGTGAACAGGGTGGGTACAGCAAAAGGTATGCTGCATCAACCTAAATGCACCATAGATTGTTGATCCTTCCACCCACAGAATCGATCTCAGGGTAGGTTCTGCCTTACATCCCTTTGGTGCATAGAATTGCTTCCCAATCCAGACCTTAATATGTAGTACAGACATGATTTTCACCAGTGCAATGTGATTTGTACTGCTGGAACCTACCCCACTTACAAGTGGGCTTAAGCTACACTGAAAAAATTTAGCTGTACTTGTGTAAATACTAACTACATTAATGTTTTTCACCAGTTACATCAGCTACATCAGTAGCTAACAATCCAATGTACAGACAAGGCCCCTGGCTCAATACATCCACACTCAAAACTACAGAAACTTACCAACTACAGCTGATTACTAGTCAGCCAAACTGCTATTCCAAGAATGCAAACTAAAATTAAATACAGACTGAAAAATAAAGATGTGCTCAAATGATAAACATTTTGACACCTGAAGGGATACAATCAACTCCAATCCCACCAGTCCCCAAAAAAGAGGTATGTTCTGTGAGCATTGCTATTTAGCCTTCATCTGCACTGCACCTTTTCTTCTGTTGAATATAGGCTTAATACACTATTTAAAAAATCCCATTCCATTAGTTTTGATGATCTTACTGGCTATCGGTGAGTGTTTTAATTCATAATAATATATAATAGACCTGAGGGTAAAATCCACTGCATATTATCAAACATTTCTTATCAAGTTATGTAATATTAAATTCAAATAGCTATGTTAAAATACTAAACTATAATTGTTGCATTAACTGCACAGAAGTCAAGAGATCTAACATTACAGTTTTCAATTTCTCATGTACATTTACATTCTTTGGCATTACTTCTCACGTTAATACCATACAGTTAAATTTTACCCTCCAGGGAAATACCCTCAAGGAGTATAAGTTGGCCTGGAAACCCCATGAAGTTGACTTGCCATAGCTGAGTTCCTCTGCTGTGGGATGAATGACTACCAAGAAGGCATGGTATGCCCTACAGCCCTATGGGTCTTTACAGGAAAGTCCTTCGTTTTCAATATGTGCAATAAAATTCTTCAAATCTAACCATAGGCAAAACATGACCAAATAAAAATCCATTCACGTAAAAAGTTGTAAAATCAAAGAACTAGCTATATAAATAAGTCAATGAAATTATGAAAATACTGAATATTCAAATGTAATTGCTTGAGATATCAGATTCTTCTGCATTTTGGTAAGTTTCTTGGTTGAACATGTTGCCATTTTCCCAGTAATAAGATTATTATAGTATCCTCTAATTTTTATTCATTTCCCTTTTTCAGTCTTCTTGTCAGCCTTTTTAGTGTAATTTACTTGGCAAATATTGAAAAAGATATTTAAATTACCATGTAGCTTTGTAAAATATAAAATCATTAACGCTAGATCACTGTAAAGAAACTGTTAGACTGTGGCTATGTCTACACTACAGGATTATTCCGATTTTACAGAAACCGGTTTTGTAAAACAGATTGTATAAAGTCGAGTGCACGCGGCCACACTAAGCACATTAATTCGGTGGTGTGCGTCCATGTACCGAGGCTAGTGTTGATTTCCGGAGCGTTGCACTGTGGGTAGCTATCCCATAGCTATCCCATAGTTCCCGCAGTCTCCCCTGCCCATTGGAATTCTGGGTTGAGATCCCAATCCAAAAACAGTGTCGCGGGTGATTCTGGGTAAATGTCGTCACTCAATCCTTCCTCCGGGAAAGCAACGGCAGACAATCATTTTGCGCCCTTTTTCCCTGGATTGCCCTGGCAGACGCCATAGCATGGCAATCATGGACCCCGTTTTGCCTTTTGTCACTGTCACCATGTGTGTACTGGATGCTGCTGACAGACGCGGTACTGCACTGCTACACAGCAGCATTCATTTGCCTTTGCAAGATAGCAGAGACGGTTACCAGTCATATTGCACCGTCTGCCATTGTAAATTGGCGATGAGATTATGGTTATCAGTCGTTCTGTACCGTCTGCTGCTATCATGGGTGCTCCTGGCTGGCCTCGCTGAGGTCGGCCGGGGGCACATAAGCAAAAATGGGAATGACTCCCTGGGTCATTCCCTTCCTATATTTTGTCTAAAAATAGAGTCAGTCCAGCCTAGAATATGGGGCAAGTATACTAGAGAACCAGAGAGCACAGCCACTCCATGTCAGAGCCCCAGAGATCCCGCAGAAATGATGAGCTGCATGCCATTCTAGGGGGTGCCCCTGCAACAATCCCACCCGTTGCTTCCCTCCTCCCCCAACCCTCCTGGGCTACCGTGGCAGTGTCCCCCCATTTGTGTGTTGAAGTAATAAAGAATGCAGGAATGAAGAAAAACAGACTTTTTAGTGAGATAAAATGAGGGGGAGGAAGCCTCCAGCTGCTATGATAGTCCAGGCAGGACATTAAAGGGTAGGGGGGGAGAGGAGACCAGCCTTCCGCTGCTATGATAGTCCAGGCAGTACAAAATCTTTTCTTTAGACATGACGGGGGGGCTGATAGAGCTCAGCCCCCAGTTGCTATGATGAGGACGGTTACCAGCCATTCTGTACCATCTGCTGGGAATGACCAGGAGTCATTCCTATTTTTACCCAGGTGCCCCCGGCCGACCTCACCGAGGCCAGCCAGGAGCACTCACGGGCTGATGACGAGGACGTATACCAGTCCTTCTGCACTGTACCGTCTGCCACCGGGGAGAGGAGAGGAGAGGAGAGGATGCTGCTGTTTAGCGCTCCAGCACCCCGTCTACCAGCAGCATGCAATAGACATAGGGTGACATTGAAAAAAGGCGAGAAACGATTTTTTTCCCTTTTCTTTCGGGGGGGGAGGGAAGGGTGTAAATCGATGACATACACCCTGAAACACCCGGGAAAATGTTTTTGACCCTTCAGGCATTTGGAGCTCAGCCAAGAATGCAAATGTTTTTCGGAGACTGCAGGAACTGTGGGATAGCTGGAGTCCTCAGTCCGCCATCCCTCCCTCCATGAGTGTCCATTTGATTCTTTGGCTTTCCGTTACGCTTCTCACGCAGCACTGTGCTGAGTCCCTGCTGTGGCCTCTGTCTACCATAGCCTGGAGATTTTTTCAAATGCTTTGTCATTTCGTCTTCTGTAACGGAGCTCTGATACAACAGATTTGTCTCCCCATACAGCGATCAGATCCAGTATCTCCCGTATGGTCCATGCTGGAGTTCTTTTTGGATTTGGGACTGCATCGCCACCCGTGCTGATCAGAGCTCCACGCTGGGCAAACAGGAAATGAAATTCAAAAGTTCGCGAGGCTTTTCCTGTCTACCTGGCCAGTGCATCCGAGTTCAGATGGCTTTCCAGAGCGGTCAGAATGGTGAACTGTGGGATAGCTCCCGGAGGCCAATACCGTCAATTTGCGGCCACACTAACCCTAATCCGACATGGCAATACCGATTTCAGCGCTACTCCTCTCGTCGGGGAGGAGTACAGAAACCGGTTTAAAGAGCCCTTTATATCGATATAAAGGGCCTCATTGTGTGGACGGGTGCAGGGTTAAATCGGTTTAACGCTGCTAAATTTGGTTTAAACGTGTAGTGTAGACCAGGCCTGTGATATATTACCACATCTGGAAACAATTGGTTGTACAGTAATGCCTTTGGCTTATGTCTAACAGATATTCTAGTGCCATCAAAATCCCTTGTTGAATCTTCATTGTCCTTACTTTCCAGTGTATCTATCTAGTCCTGCAGTTGCTAGGAGAAGTTTGAGATGGGCAAAATGACAAAACATTTTTCCATCCTTAATCTTTGACTTTTTTCATTAAAATATAATGAATGGTTTTGATCACCTAGAAGTAATTACTACAGGAAAACTACAAACGATTAATCAGTATGAAATGTTCCTGTTATGAACTACATCCAGACTATTTTTCAAAGGATTTCTTCCTTTTATAGCATAACTTGACTCAAAGAAACCAATATATTTTGTAATTTTTGGCATTCTTGCACTGGACGTGAGCTTTAACATCACCCCATCTGAAGCTGAAGAATCTATTTCAGTCAGAATTAGTGATGTATTTCATTTTTATATTATGAAAAAAAAGCTCAACACTGGAAAATAAAACGAACAAAAATGAGCGTTTATAATGCCACAATATAAAATGACATTTATCAGAAAATCTTAAACTGTTGGCCTATTGTTCTAGAATTCCGCTATATATTATTATGAACTCCTGAGGAGAGCTTGTAAGCATTAAACCCCCTCCCCCCTTCTAAATTCTCCAAAATCCCTGTTGATATGTAAGAGGTGAATTCTGCATTATGTTTAGCAAAGTAGAGAGTTCTGGGAGTGTTCATTGGAACAGGGGCTAAGCACTGCAGAGGGACATTCAGAGGACTAGGACTAGGATTGGTGAGTACTTATCGCTAACCTAGTTAGAGAGCAAGCCCTGCAGAGGCCTGGAAGGCAGTGCTTGCATTGCCAGAGTGTGGTGCTTTCAGCGAGCTGATCCACAACAGGCACAGACAAGACTTCCTCATGGTAAGGGCAGGTGGTGGTGAGGTGCCTCACAACCTGGAGTACCATTGGAAGTGTCACAGCTGGTCACTCTGGCCATGATCTAGCAAAGCACTTAAGTATATGTGTCACTTCAATGAAACTATTCACGTGCTTAAGGGTAAGCATGTGCCTAAGCGCTTTGTTGGACTGTGGTTTATATAATTGGATAAACTAATTTTTAAAAATGTCTTTAACATGTTTGGGAGGCGGGGTGTGTGCACGCGTGTTTTGGTTTGGTTTTTTGTTTTACAAAAAATGTAATTTGGTTTTGCTGGATGTAAGCTATGGGGACTTCCGTAGGACTGAGAGCGGGGATTTGAATGTGGCCAACTAGCAACTGTCTTGTTTTCTTCCTAGCAAATGTCCAAGTTGAAAGCCTTTGCCAGCACAAGAAAAATCTATGGTTTTGTATGGCCTGTGACTGGCACTAATTCAGTTCAACTATATAAGGCCACAGTCATTTCAATAAAATGTTATTCAGCAGTGTAAGATAAATGCTACTGATATCTTCAACTATTATGGGCACTGGTACCCTTGGTAGCAGTTTCAATTTCTGCATAGAGTCCAAGGACTGAACCTGCATGGAGACTTCATTACCCTTTCATATCCCAGTCAAAACTAAAGTTCACTGATGCAACAAGGTGAGGAAATTTGCCCTGCCCCTTCTGACCATACTGTATTTATTCTGTAGGTATCTGGAAGATTTTGACCACCAAGGATAAAAATCTCTAACCTTTCGCAAACAATAAATTAAATGGAGAGGTATTAGAGCAGATGTTTTTTATGTGCCTAATTGGACATTAGTGCATATAGAATAAAAGAAAAATCTGTAAAGCCAAAGCTTCATTTGTTCACAATTTCTTTACAGGTAGTTTCATACACATGTATATGTTAAAAGTAAAATATACTATACTATACTAGGTGTTTGGGAGATTGGCTTGGAGTCATCTGTTCTAATATATTGCATTTAAAAACAACTCCTCAAATTGAATGATTCCTACTAAAATCATAGGGTATGAGTCAATTTTTTGTTATAGGAAAGAATTTATAAAAGGCAGTCTTGCCAGTCCTCATGGTTTAACTATTTTATTGCTTTTTAACAATAATATTACAGTCCGCATAGATATCTACATCATCTTTACAAAAAGAATACTGGTTTCATATATCTAAGTTTACAGAATAGTCTATAATTGTTAATGTTAATCAAGTGTTGTGTCTTAAACCATTAACATTCCCTCAGAACATCAATTAAGAACAACAACTAGGATATAGTATTTCTTCTTGAGATTCATAGGTAAATATTTCTAATTATCAGTTCATTATTTTTGGGGAGAGGGGTAATAGTAAAGAACTGAATGTGTGAGAAATGTTGCCAAGGTATCTTTTAGTAGTTCAGTCTTAGAGTTATGCCTTCTGCCTTTTAGCCAAGTGTTTTGAAGTAAGCAATATTTCTGAGGGTGTACTGTCCAGAAGGTTTCATAGCTTGTCATTAAAGTGTTATGTAAGTAATAGTTGGGGTCAGCAGAAAAACCAGAGGTAGTATTGTTAACTTAGATGAATGAACCATAGCAACAGAGATAAAAATCTCATTGTATTTTGTATGAAATATACTTTGGAGAGAAAGAAGATGTCATTATATATATATATATATATATATATATATATATATATATATATATATATATAGACACATACATGACAAGATTGGAATAAGTTTAGTTTTCAAGAATGACAGGCTCAGTCAGATCAGCAGTGGCACACAATAGTCCATCAACAAACACAGTATGAACTGTGCATACAAGAATATTCCAGCTAACCAAAATCAATTCTGTTTTTGCTTTAGGTTCGTGGCATTTTTTCTCTTTACAGAAAATGTTTTATATTCCATACTGCTTCATAATAAAGACCTAAATTGCAGACACACAAAATGAAAACAACAAATCAGAACAAACGACTGTGATTAACCTTTTCAAATGTTATGTTGGCATAAAAGTGTTCAGCACTCACAATACAGCCTTTTTTTTCCTGCAACATAAATAGGGTTCTGAGGAGTGAAGGCACAATGCAGACAATCCAGTAAATTTTCTCTCATAGCGATTCAAATCCATTCTAGGAACAAAAATTCCTTTATGTATTCACCACTGGAGAGGTGTAATATGAAGTCCTCAGTATAATGTATACCCAGATACTGGGGTGATGGTGGTGACTACTTCACCTGGATCCAATCAAGGTCAAATATGTTTTCAGCTTACATGTTCAAACAGTTTACCCATGTATCTTGCTGAGTTCTCCTCTCCATGTATATTTTATCCATGTGGGGAGTTTCAAAGATTTTAAACAAAAAAAATGCCTGTAGCACTAGGTTTTGTTGTTCTTAAGGTGGGATGGTCCAATATGGAAGTAACAGTGAGAACTGGGGTGGGGGAATATTTCAATTATATGTAACATCTAATTAAGTTAACTGTAGTTTGTGAAGGGCTAGCAAGGAAGGGGAATCAGCCCAACTCTGATGAAAATCTATTTAACACTCCACTGGGCAGAAACTTAGGCATTCAGGTCTCGATTTTATTTTGTGCTTCCCTTCTATTAGAGCTTACTGGAGTGTGCAAGGACTCCTTTTGCTTTCCCTTCATAACTTATACATGGAAGGAGCTGGAGGATTTTACTGATTATGTCTGGTCAAACAAGTTCTCCCACTTTCTTCTCTCCTTTTTACTGTACTATCTCTAGGTCTATTTTTTCTCTAAAGTTGCTTAACATAGTATTCTCTCCCCTTTCCTTGTGTTGTGGTCTCTTATTTCCTTCTATCATTCTATCATCCTCTTTCCTTTATAATATCCTCTCTCTCATCCTTCATAATCTTCTCCCTTTATCCACTACCACACATGTCCCACCTCAAGCTTTTCCTGTTCACTCTGGGTACACTGTTTTCCTGTCCCCACCAGAAAAGGAGAGGAGAATCCAAAGTAGCGAGGATCTGGAAGCCTCAGAGGGTAGCTGCATCCTGCTCAAAGCAAGCCAAAGGGGAAGTTTCTTAATGTGCAGAAGTGAGCTAGTTGGTAGGATTCCTCTCAGCATTTCAAGTTTCTGAGCTTGATGCCCTCCTCCACATGAATCTCTGGGGTCCCACTTTGCTGCTCTGATGAATGCAGAGAGCCACATATACACGTGAGCAGTAGCATTAGAAAATACCCTAACTTGCTCACCAGCCTGGGCCCCCTGCCACTTCATACTTGTTCTGCCTCACAGCAGCCTTGAATGCATGCAGCACCAAACACCCTTGCTGCAACTGCCTTCAAGAGTGGCCGTCAAGCATGGATATGCCATGTAACTCAGATGTGTTCTTGATGTGTAAAATAATTGACCATCTAGGGCTCCAGCACAGACAGATTCTCAGCCACCGTGCTGGAGTTGGCCCCCAGCACTTCCTGAACACAATATGCAACCATAAAACTAACATGGTTTGAATAAGTAGGAAGCCATGGTTCACTAACATTTACTTTACCTGTCAACTTTAGAAGTACTATTGCCAGGGACACTGTCCAAGCTGGGAAATTATCATTCAGAATGAACAACAGCTCCAAAACATACCCAGCTCCTCTTCATTTTATCAACATTTTTAATATGCACATATTTCCAAAAGGTAATATAAGCCCAGTATTCAAATATTCTAGCTGAAATATACGTAGTATCAAAGAAAATTATTTTTATATAAGGTACTCCCTTCCTGTCATCCCTTAAAGTATTTATATCAGTAATTCTAGGACAAAGAGGAAAAAATAAGTATCAGGCAAAAATGTACAAATTAAAATGAATGTCCACATTTGCAGAAAGAAATCTGAAAGCTGCATCAGCTCTTTGAAAGATGTCTTTGCTGTAATGTCTCAAATGAAGGCCAGGCAGCTCCTTCCTATGAAAATGTTACTCCCTTCCATCAAGGCTAAAGCCTCTTCATGGATGAAATGTGTCCTAACACTCTTTAAACATTACACCCTCCACTGTTCACTGGGCTGCTGCAGTTTAAGCTCTTTCCTTCCACCCCTTTCCCTTCATGTTTAAGGAAGTCTTTTATTCTCATTCTAATGTTTGTAGAATGTGGAAGGATCTAACTAAGATTTTTAACTGGTAATCTGGATAGATTTGCTGTATCTTTTCCTGTAAATTTTCTGGAGGCTTTTATAGGCTCAGTGGTTTTCCCTGGGGGATTCTGAAAGGGCATTCGCCTGCCTCTGAAAAACAATGCTTCTCTATTGAACTCTGAGCTCCTTCACATAAGCTTTTATCCAGCACAGAAAGTATCTATGTCCTCCACAAGAGCTTTCAAGGAGAGAGAGCTAAAGGTTGCAGCTCACCACCAGGGAGTGTTTGTTTGAAATCAGTGCAAAAGCTGATCTAGACAGTGCCTGGTAAGGAGCACATAGAGCCTTCCCCACAAAGTCTTCTTATGCTGGGGCCACACCCAATCATAGAGAGACCTTATACACTTCCTGAGCAAAGACTACTCCAGGTTAATGCTGCTGCTCGCCATCCCCAAAGCCCTAGGAAGGTAGGACTATTGCCTTGTCCTATCCCCACCTCACTCACCAAAGGCAATGGCCCCACATGGGTGAGCACAGGACACCTTGCTCTCTTTCAAAGGGTGGCAGAGCTCCATCACCAGAATGCCCTCCCTTCAGCAGCCACAGCAAGATGTCTGCCTAAATAAGCCTGAAATCCTCCAGATTCATGCAGGGGCAGCGCCTGTCACTTTCCACAACATGGGCCATGCATTGCATGCATTCTGGCTTAGAATCATAGAATCATAGAATCTCAGGGTTGGAAGGGACCTCAGGAGGTCATCTAGTCCAACCCCCTGCTCAAAGCAGGACCTGCTGGGTGCATAGTAACAGAGAAAGCTCCTGAAGGTGTAACAATATGCTCTAGTGCAGCAGTTTTCAACCTGTGGTCCCAGAACTCCTAGGGGTCCGCAGACTATGCCTAAGGGGTCCTTGAAAGGTTATTGTTACTATAGAACAGTGGTTTTTAACCTGTGGTCTGCAGACCCGTGGGGGACCACAGACTATGACTAAGGTTTCCAAAGGGGCCCACACTTCCATTCAAAAATTTTTAGGGGTCCACAAATGAAAAAAAGGTTGAAAACCATTATGCTGGTGCAGTTTATGTTCCATCATTTAAATCAGAGTCCTAGGCTTCCTCTGACTCATTTTTGGTCTATTTTCTTCACAAACAGCTACATTGCCTCTGCAAATAAGGGGTCCTGAGATTATTTACATATAGTTACATCCCACTTGGGGAGGACATTGCTCAAGAGTTCCTATGCAGAGTGATCCCACTGTAACTGGCTTGAAAGGTATCTCACACTGCACAAATTTGTGGCCTTTTCTTTGAGTCATTGTTTCTATACTCATCTTAAAAAGATATGATCATAATATATTAAGATCAGGAACAGATTATGGAAGAATTTTTAGGATCCAGGAAAAGAGATCAGAATGGAGCCTAGATGCAGCATTTGTTAATATAAGAGCTGACTGCTGCCCATCAGCCAGATGCTGGGATAATCATGAAGTGGAGGGATGTTGGGAAGAAGAATTAAGATTCCAGGTCAGGAGAGAGACAAGACTATATGGGGGCAGGAATCTCTTTTTCTGAGGGGGTTGAGGGAGAGGATGTCTAAAATAGGAAGAATTATCTGAGGGGTCCCCAATGTTTTCCAGATTCTAGCCCCAGTTAGCCTTACTCTGCCTTGGAAGAATTTTTCCAGACATAGAAGCTGACTCCTACTGATGTAAAGAGAAAACTGAGGATCCATTTCACAGCAGTATAAAAGGGGACCACAGTTCTATCAACTGATTAGTAGGTGCTCTTTGCCAGAGAAGATGAGATTAAGAGTGGATAAATGTTAATATGAGCACTCCTACACAGTCTCCAGTTTGTGTATGGTTTAGCATATGCACCTGATCAACTCCAAACCAGAATTTATTTTTTAAATAAATGTGCTTATGAGAGAAAAGTCTTAATTGGAAGAGGCTTCAGTCTAGAATTTGACCTGGTCCTTAATATATCAAATGCAGTACAGACCTAGAGAGGTAAATATCAGATATCAAAGAAGACATGATGAAGCTAAAATAGAAGCAGTTAAGCTCCTAAAAGAGAAAGTTGATCCTACTGCTTCAGTGGAACAGTGCAATGAAGGATGCAATTCCAGATGGAAATTTGCTAATCTGTGACTGGGATTCTAGTTCTGTATTCCAAGGTGAACAGAGACGTTTTCTTTCAGTTCAGGATACCATTGCCACTGGCTGAACACTGTTACCAAAAGAAAACACAAGGTGTATCCAAACCCCCTGCTTCATCCTCCTGAAAGAAGAAGATATAGAGGAGCACATTAAACAAATTAGCACAAAAAAATTGAAGGTAGCACAAAAGAGGAAAGAAGAAATTTTAAAAATCATTTAAATATTGCAAAAATTTGAGGAATATCCAATGTTCTCCAATGAAACAATTAGAATTTAGGCAAAACAGAAAATACACTAACAATATAATCTCTCTATAGCAAAACTTTTGTTTTACTAACAGCACTTTGACTTAAGACATTTTTAGGTCATGGTTGTATATTTTACCTGTTTTGTATTCATTATATTTTAATAATTTTGTATATTGGAGTTCAGCTTTATTCCAATCTAACTTTCCTGGACTACAGATCATCACAATAAAAATACAGCTCACTTATTTTAAACATCCACTGTCCATTTCCATCAAGAACTTGTGAATATTTACCTTCTTTAAAACACCAACAGATATGGACTCTGAGTTTAAAAATAATGCTAATGTCTCCTGGTATCTGTTAGAGCTGCATAAGTAATATCCACACAAAGCTATATTTACCATAAAGTTATCCATAAGGCAATGCTAATCTTATTTAAGAAGTATTAATATCTTCAAAATTCTTCTAGGGGAAAAAAGGGAATAAAATATTTACAAGATATCTTTTCACCCCTGTGAATTTTTAATTACTGAAGAATAACCCAGGCCTCAAAGTATTGTGTGATAAATGATCGCTTACCACTACAAAGCCTCTCAAGTATCACATCTGTTAAAATTTCATGGAGTCACAGCTTTAATGACGTCTGAAAACTCTATATTTAAAAAACATTGAACTTAGTTGGACCAAAAAGGATAATATCAGTTTGAAATGCTTCAGCCATAGAGGTTGATTCACCAATACTTCAATATTCAGATAATGATCCCTTAAGTTAAGGACCCAATTCAGAAATGAGACTGATACAAGAATTACTGTAGATATTTTAACTAGTGATGTAACACTGAATTTAAGGGGAAATATTTTTTGTCCAGCACCACTTAGCCCAAGCAAAACCTTGGAGTCACAGAACGCAGTCATTGTTCCTACTGGGAAAAGTTTTATGAAAGTATTGTTCATCTTCATGGACATAGACTCCTTTGAAAATACAACATTTTTAATGGGATTGTTCTTGATACTAATTAAATGAAGGACCTTTTAATGCACCAATTGGAATGCAGCACCATGGATGCCAGCATTCAAACAGCCATATAATAATGGACAAGAAAGCATAATAAATTGCATGACATGCTTTCAACATAACACTAAATTTTGGAAAGAGACATTCTATACTCTGTGATCACGTGCCCTCTTAGAAGCATCATTAAATGATCACTGCCAGCATGCTATTTACCAATACCATGGTAGAGACTTTCTGTTAATTTCAAAGGACTTTAGATCAAACCACAAACAACTTTCATTTTAAGTTTATAGATACTTTATACAGAGCAATACAGAAAAAAACTGTCTGAGATATGGCACCATTTTAATTTTCCTCCTGCTTCAAACTGACTATCCTTCATTGCCTCATTTTCTTCTGAGAAGGTGACAGATCAAGCAAATAACCCATCACCCCATCAGAACAAAATGAACTTTCCTCTAGCCTCAAGTGAGGGAAAGCAAACTTCTGTCAGAAAACAAAAATCTTCGAAGAGCAAGTTAACTGACAGCAAAGGCAGCTTCTGTGATGCCATTTTAATAATTACTAAATATTATTTTTCAAATAAATATAAATTTGCTATAAACAAGGGCTACACAAATTTTATTACCTAAAAAGAAAGTGAACAAATATCTTTAAATCCACCTATCAAAAAAAATTGCTCTGGTACAAAGACTATTTTTAAATCATTATTCAAAATGTAGCTGGTAACTTTTGTGAGACAAATCTGGTTCTATATACTAATATTTTAAAATGTTTTGAGGCTGTGCATTTCCCCAAGAGTTATATTTCATAATTGTACTTTGAATGATTTGCCCTTGGGATATAACTAACCTACAGAATGGCAAAAGAAAACAAAACCTGTAATTTGGTAGAGAACTGATGGCTTTGAACCAAAATACAAAGCATATCAGCTCCATTAACTGTACTTATTTATCACAGCCCTTGTTGCAAGTAAATGTCATGGTTAATATTACTTTTTGAAAAGCTCTTTGAGTAATTGATGAATCAAAACAAAATAAAAATTAATAAAACAGCAAACATTTATCAGTGATTCATCATAGCATGACATGCAACGGATACATTTTTCATAACAAAGCAGTTTTGACATCCCTAACCAGGGACTCCCTCCATTCTTTTGGAATAATAGAATGCATAATTTGTATTACAAAAATAAAGCCAGAAATCCACTTAGACAACAGAAAATTAAAATAGACCAAATAGTATGCTGTCCGTTAACTGTATCAACAAAATGCTTTGTGGACAAGCAATGTATTCCAAATTAAAGCCCCAGTCCTGCAAATACTTTGCATTTCCTTAACTTTAAATACTTCAGCAGTCCCATTATGAGCCCTTGTGCCTGCATTCAAACAATGAGAATCTGATTTAAATACCTAAAAGCTAGTATATGCTGAGTCAAGGCTCAGGTATATACCAAAGTGTAGCGGGGTGGTCCCCCGCTCCTGCCTGGGAGGGCTGCAGTAGTAAAAGCAGCCCTGGAGAGGGCTGCAGCTCTAAAAGCTGGGCTGATTGGGGAAGCGGCTGCAGCTGGGCCATACCCCAATCAGGCCACAGCTAGCCTGTATAAAAAGGCTGGGAGCCAGGAGCTCAGTAGTCTCTCTCTGCCTGTAGAAGGAGGAGGGCCTGGCTGCAGGGAGCTCGACGGGGTACCTGAGTGGAGCAGGGCTGGGGAAAGGCAGAGGACCTGGGGAGCTCCAGCCTGGAAAGCCCCAGGCTGTGGCCTAGCATTGGGCTAATAGGTACTGGGGGTTGCAGAGGGCAGCTCAGGGGTAGGCCAAGGCAGCAGGTCCAAACCCAACCTTTCCAGTGATGAGTAGGCTGATACTGCAGTTTTCCCCAGGGTGTGGGGGCTAGACAATTACTGGCAGTAGCAGGATACTGAGGTGAGGTGGGGATAGTGGGTGGAGGCTCCCTGAGGAGGGGAGACTCTGAGACAAAGAGGTTACTGCCAAGGGGCAGCACCCCAGATAATGAGGCACCGGGTCCAGGAGGGACATGGGGGCCAAGCAGCAGCGGGACACTGGCCTGCAGAGGGCACTCCAACAGCTGGAGAGCTAATTCCTGAGACTACTAGCAGGAGGCACCCACTCGCTTACACAAAGTATATACTATATATATTTGTATACATACACACACACACACATAAAAATACACTGAAGTATATACTGCAGGTTAGGAAGTCATCCTATACTCTCTCCTTTTATGGCTGATCTAGGTACTATGGCAAAACTAACCAGCCCCTCCTCCCCCAAAAATCAATTTAAACGTTTAGTATTTGTCACTCTTAAAATCCATTAGTGGTTGTTTTCAGTATGTGTGTGTTTTTACTGTCCTTTTGCTTTGAAATAAATATATCTCATTTAGGAGACCTATTGTTTTACTATTCACTTCAATCCTAGGGGAAGTGTGAGACCCACTGCTAGTCAGTGAATATTAAGGAATTTCTGAATCTCTGTTTGTGAAGCATTAATGCAATAAATGGTGGAAAGTAGCCATTGCAGTGTATCAAACTCCACTACGGTGTAACTGATTTTCAGTGTATATAACTGGATGCATTTTAACTGATTCTTCAGCATACACATTAATGAACGGACAGACCATGACTATCATGAAGTTATGGCCCAGATTCTCAGCTGTGGATTAATTTAAAGATGTACAAACTGGCTTTTAAACATCACCGCACTCCCCCTCTCTGGGCTGGTTGTGTAATGGGCCAGTCCCCTGGCACAATTTAGAGTAGCCTGAGGGCTATTCTAACTTTTTGCTGGTTTCCAGTGGCCCCAATAAGCCTTGTTTATATCCTGTTTCCCTTTACTGTGCCCCATACATTAGCTTCAAGGAGGGAGATTGGAATAGGAACCTTAGCACTGTGCCACTGAAGGATCCTCCTTACACTGGCACCATCCTCCTGAGTCTGCCTTCATCAGCTTTAGGGTTTCTTTGTGCCAGCAGCATAGTACAAATCAGTCATAATGCAGGGAAGAAACAGTGCCTATGTACTCAAGGGACTCCACTAAACTGGTGACATAATAGCTCCTTTGTACCCTTTATTATGCAGCGTGTCAAAAATTAGCTGGGGACTTTATCTTGTGATTCAGTGTTTCCCTTGGTAGGCTGTGTTGACTATTTGTTTTTAATACTGAGTATGATAACATATGACCCTCAATCTGGTTGTCATACCAGACCCAAAATTTGGATAGACAGTTTCAGTTCAGACTAGGAAAATCCACCAGTTTAATACAACAAATTAAATGGGTAATACCCCCCAAACCTGAGGTAAAAATTTACCTCCTGGCCAAAATCCAGCAGCAGTAAATTTGCTGTCTTCCATCATGTATTAGGTATAAGAAAAATGTAGTTTAAGAGAAATCACTCCCTTTAATTTTAACCCAGAATTGTTTAAAAATATCTCTTTCCCCTGAATTTCATTCCTTGCACATCCAATTTAATTGTGCTACACAAGCACTGAAACAAATCAGTTCAGTCACAAAGCAATCAGTATTATCAAACACTGGCTAACTTGAGTACAGACTAGGAAACACAAAGAGGAAAATGCTTTGCTAGCAAACAAAACAAAACTGTTTAACTGTAATGTCCAAACTCTGGCCTGGGGCTGAATGTGGCCCTCAAGTGTGACTGGGTTACAGATTTTCTTATTACTTGATTTTGAATTTAGAATGTGTTCCCTGCGTTGTATTTAACAGAAAAGCTTGAATCAGCCCCTGCACTACAGAAGAAATCACTAGTTCACCTACAGCCCAAGAAGCAGCTCTGGTGAGAGCTGGGAACACTTTGTCCCTCCCCTGCTGGCCTCTTGCTGCATCACAGGGAAAGGAAAAGGTAGCTCTGGCTGCTCCTATTCCTACTTCCCTACCAAACTGTGGGAGGCCAAGGGAGAGCAACATAGGAACACAACTGGCTCTGTGAGCGTCTAAAAAAGAATGGGTCCTCTCCCCCACACAATCATCTAGAGCATCTCAGGATAGTAGAAGAGGGAAACTGAGAACCAACAACCATTTTTGCCTCCCTTGTTCTTGGCCACAGCCTGGATTGGAGGAGCCTGGAAGCTGTTTTAACTTGCTCTAGTTGGCTGTGCTCCCCAAGGGACTATACAGCATCTGAGGACAGCCAGAGCACAGGCACTTCAGTCGCTCCTCCAGTCTCCTATAAAACTTCCTTAGATGAGGGGTAGCATTTTCAAAAAGTGCTTAAGTGACTGAGGAGTCTAAGTCCCATTGATTAGACTTAGGCCTACATACATCTGAGAACTGGCTTAAGTCCCATTTTGAAAAGAGATTTAGGCACATAGAAGCCTAAGTATACAGACAGGTGTCTGTTTTCAAAAGTGCAAACTCCCATTTAAAATCAATTGGATTTGCCTAACTGGCTCTTTAGTCACATGAAAACCTTTGAAAATCTGACCTTCAGGCATTTTAAAAATTTTTTATCTCCATTCACTAATGAACCCCTACAGGCCATTTCTTTCCACATTATTCTACTGTTGGGACTCTCTAACAATACCCCCCGTCACTTTAACATCCAACTTGAGCAAGTCCACAATTAGCTGCTTTATAACACAACCAACTCAAGCTCCTCTTTGCCTACAGGAACGGTGAGTATTAACATATCTCATGGTATGACTTGGTTATCAAGTTGCTCTATTTCCTTCTCCATTATTGGGGTTCTTTTAGAAGCAGCCTGGTGTGTGCCACCTACTCCTTTTGATTTGTCTTTTTCCCCCGCTTCAGGTCTTGGTTATTGTCCTCCATAACAACTAGTTTTATTTACAGAACTTGAAACCTGTGTCTTCAACTTACAAGTTCTAGCTGCATGATTTGAAATTTTCCTCCAGCCAAGTCATGGAGCTTTCCAATCTCTTATGTCTGGTCATCAAGTCTCTTTTTATTTACTTTCTGTACCACTTAGAACCTGAGCAAGGGTCCCTTGCTGATGGTAGGTGTGGCCTCATTGCACATGTCATATACTGATTTTGCTACATTTCAATGGTTACATTTCAGTGGCTTTTTTTCTTTAAAAAACAAAACAGTTTGTATTGCTTTTCAGCCTTTGATTTTTCTCACACTTTTTTCCTTAGCACTTGGTTAGCTTTTTCTGCTAACAGCTCAGTAAACTCTGACTGCATGCCCTTCTTTGTGACTCCGCTTCAGGAATACACGTGACATTCCACTACATGTCTATCATAATGGATCTTTGAGCTTGCAGAATGAAGCTAGACACTGGCATTTAGGAAAAACTAGCTCACCAGCACAAGCCAATTCTGAGTATTTTTAAAAGGTTGGAAGTGAATCTTTTCAATAAAAATGCATCCAAGATAAATGATTGAGAAAGATCCACCCCATTTTAGGACTGTACCTTCAGTCTAAGTAACCACGTGTGCATTGTTGTTATGTGATTTCAACTAAAGCTCCCTGAGGCTGGTCTGTGTTTTAAATGTTTGTACAGTACACCAAGCACATCGATAGTTGTCAAATAACAAATGATATAGATCACTGGAAGTGTAGGGTCTTCTCCCTTTCCCTTTTGACAACTATGTTTAAATTATTCATCTCTTTAGCAACAGGAACCAGGAATTTAAAAGTAGCATGTAGCAAAGCTGGTATATTGGAAGCAGAATGTGAAT
Source organism: Mauremys mutica (assembly GCF_020497125.1). NCBI lineage: Eukaryota > Metazoa > Chordata > Testudines > Geoemydidae > Mauremys > Mauremys mutica. Next base: position 41,791,390 of record NC_059078.1, read on the forward strand.
GATTACATTTGTAATTACCTTTTTCAGTTGTGGCCCTGCAAATTCTTATCCTTCAGGTTGTTTGCTCATTGCTTCTTCCCTGTAGTTAGAGTAAACGGAGATGTTCTAAGCTAGGGTTGTCAGTTTTGGTTGGACGTATTCCTGGAAGTTTAATCACATGACATAATCTTTACTTAATTCTTGGAGACTCCAGGAGAATCCTGGAGGATTGGCAACCCTAGTTACAGCACCTCAGCTCTTGCATGCAGTAATTCCAGTATTGATGTGCTCAGCCCCATCTTGAAGTCTCTGGTTCATTTAACAGAATGGAGAAGGATGGGGTGAGAGAGGAGAAACAAAGGGGAAGAACTAATTTGTTTCTTTTTTTTCTTTTTTTTAAAAGGTCTTAAAAGACTAATAAAAAATGTTCAAAGAAATGGCCCATATAAATAAAAATGCTGTTTTATTAGAGGGTCATGGGAAATCTGCCTCAATTATATAAAAAATACCAACTTCCCAGATTAATTTTGGTACCAGAATTCAATAATGCTCAGCTATGAGAAAGTTAGGTATGCATGTGGGAACACCTGCAAGTCTGCCCTACTAAGATTATCTAAACTTTAATTTTTAATTGTGTTTTAGTTGTGTTTTAACACATATTAACATGTGTTTACTAAGACAATTGTGAATGCTAGCGTAGGCAGGACACAAATGTTTGTTCCTGGTGGTTAAATACAACTAGCAGCAAATGTGTGTAGTGTTTACATCAGAATTTACAAGTATGTTAAAAGATTACTAAAAATGCAAGTGTAGACATGCCCTCAGAGGCAGCAGCGTGAATCTCAGCTAACGAGTAGGACACAACCTCTGAAATTTGTTTGGTGGATGAGCCTCATTCTGCATGTATGCTTTTACCTTTTTGGGGATTGTTATACAAAGTGCTACTAGTCTATGAATTGGAAGTGACAGTGTGAAATGCAGTATAATCTGAGTTCCCAAGCGCAATGCTTGAGAGAGCTGGTAAGTAGCTGCCCTCATCGAATTTCACTGAAAGACTTTTGCACTTTGCCCCATCCCCAAGTTGACCAAGTAGGCTTCATGCTGCCTGAAATACTCTCACATATGTAGTTGCTTAGTATGCTGCTGTGCTTTCATAAGACTTTCTTTTCCTAGGTTTGAAGACAAAGACCATTTTTAACTTAATTTACAGTACTATTAATAACAAAGCAAGGAGGCGTCAAAAGATACATTATGAACTAGTGCTGGGTGAGCCTTAGACAATTCAGAGTTTTAATTTGGGTAAGCATCAAAAGTTCAGATGTGTATCTGGACTATTTGTAGTTCACAGGGCTGCACAATTCACCATAAATTCATGTAAATGTTTGAGATATTTCTGGTACTTCTGATTTATGGCTGCAGTAGTAAACCGAAATAACAGGCTCTTTTTTGAGGTATTTTTGCATGTCTTCTTGTAGTACTACCCCAACCCAGGAAGGGCTGTGATGTTTCAGAAGGAAAGCTGTGGGGATACCAGATAATTTTGATGAATTTTTGAAAGAGTTGGCTCAAATAAACATGGAGCAAATTTTCAGGTCTCTTTATTTTAGTCCTTATTTTTAAACTGAAAATTTGTTCTCTCTCTTTTACACACACACACACATGGCTCACTCAAACATTCAGAGCCTGATTTTGAAAAACTCATGGTCGATAGTGTGCCTAAACTGGCATGCATGGTTATCACGAATGCATGAACAAATGGATATTTGTTAATGCAAATAGCCTATTAGATATGAAACTGATCATTTACATGCAGATATCCAATTTGCCTGCATAATCTTGATACTCCCTTGACGATTCTTCTGAATCCTGAATACAGCAGACATGTGCTACCACTATTAAACTATTAGATGGGTGATTCAGCGGTCAGGCCCCAGTGCATCTTTCCCTCTGTAGTTCCTGAATACAAATTCTAGCCCAGGTGCCCTGCCTGAAAGGCATGGAAATGCCCTCCGACAGCCAACCGGCTGTGTTTAGAAAGCAGTTGCCATAGCTGTGAAGAAATGCACCAGCTCTACTAGGAAACCCGCTTCTGTCCTGCATAATTCAGCAACTGTGATGCAATGGAGAGCTCTCTGATTAGTGAAGTTAAACAAGGCAGCGCTGGTGCCTCCTAAGCTAACTTCATAAAAGTCTGTTTAATAAAGTTAACTGGTGCCACAATAAAATCTTTCTAGACTTTTATAGTGCATTCATCCTCATAATATCTGAGCGGCTTACAGAACAATCATCTCATTGAGCAGTAAGATAGCCTTAGTTCTTTCTTCTTCCTTCTCACAATGCAGCGGGAGGGGGGGGTATGCTTTTGTTTTTTCTCTTTTGGAATAGCTGCACCAGAGATGAATCTTCACAACTGGTCCACACAGTCAGTAGTACACCACCTCTCTCTCGTGTAGACAAGGCCACAGATAGCTGTTTCCCACAAGTAGCCTGGGACGACCTGGAACTTAGAGACCAGAACCTTGAAAATCATGTTACAGTGTGGTGCACGCAGCTGGTAATAGAACTGGCACAGCAGAGCAAATCCATGTCCCAGGTTGTAACCAGGGCATGCAGGGCCTCTGAATTTTAATGCAAAATCATTAATAATCTTTGCATTGTATTAAGCAATCCATTTCATGCTGATGTAATTCACATCACAGTTTAGACAGACTCTATGTAGTAACACTGTCCTGCACGAACTGTACTCTATAGACTGCAAGCTAGAGTGCTACAATGTCCGAGAAACCTCATGAAGGAAGGTGCTTATTACACCTTACTATGCTATTGTTTATACAGGTCTACATCATCTGTCTATGCTTTATACCGGTAATATCCTCTTCCTGTTCCCATCTCTGATCTTCTCTCTACACTTGCCTAGGGTAGTATTATAACTAGTACTAGTGACTTTAATAGAATTTGTATATACCCAGTACTACATACAATTATTATTTGCATTTAAAAGAGGTATGTTTTAAATTTCTTAAAACACTCATCAATTGCCTAAACAGAAATGTTAGCCAATGTTTTTCTTCAAAATGAAAGGAATGGTCTTAATCTTATAATTTGCTCTTCCAGTCTGGATGACATCATTTCTATTTGCATCTGCCAACTGCTATAAATACTGTTGCCCCTTTTGACCTGAGCAGTTAGTCAGTGTTCGGGGTTTTGTAGGTTGTTTCCATTAGGAGGAGAAATTGATGGAATCTGGTATTTCTTTGATACAATCCTGTTTATTTACAAAGAGTGACATAAAGTCCTGTTTCTCTGCATACAGTAGGAATCAAACAAGGAGACAGGTTCTTTGCTCACACTACCATGCCTTGTTCAGCCAGAACTCTACCCTAAGAGCTCTCTCTCTAGGCTCTTTTTCCCAATGCTTGTTCTGACTGTCTCCTTGCCTTTCTGCTGCTTCTTTGTCAGTTTCTCTAGTATTTCTGCTTTTTTCTTCACAGATGCACAGCTCCACCAAAAACGATAGCCAGCTTGCCTGCCTGCATCAGCTCACAGTGAAACCCCTCCATCCACATAACTCAGATGCCCAACTGGCATTGCATGTGGCCTGTGTTTTGCATGGTGGCTCCTATTGCTTCAGTTATCTCATTCCATTAAAAAAGCTTAATTGTTTCTTACACTTTTTCTGAATGCTATGCCCATCAGCTTCAAGGCTATTTCACCCAATCCCCAGTATAACAGTATATTCCAACCAGTTTTAAATACTTTATGCATTATCACTGAGTTGCATCACTGAGTTGTTGTATTTTTATAGTTCCTGGAAGACAGGACAAGCTTAGTGACCACTTCTCTGACTTCTAAGGTAAGATGGCAGAACAGCAGTTACACTTTGCAGTTTCTGATTCCCTTTGCATGTTGAGAAACTCCAGCCTGAAGTCAGATCTCAGCTCCAGCTACATTAGAACATAAGGTGAGGTTATAGCATTCTGTTTGAAGCTTGTTGATGGTAATTTTACATTTAAAAATTATGCTCATAAAATATACATGACTTTTCAGATTCCTTCTCTTCTTTACATTGGATGTTCTATTCATGAATAGAGTAGGACTCACAAAGGAACTGCAGACTTCTAAGCATATTCAAAAGTGAGTGTGGCCTGAGCACAACTCTACACAAATTCTGTCAAAGCACCTCAGTCCTGACCAATATTTTCATTTGCTGACTCATTTCAAGCAATGGGATTGAAGTATGCAAATGAACTGGAGGAAGTGATTGATGACTGGCTGAGTTATCTCTGATGTCACAATGCTCCTCTGCCTGCAGCACCAAATGGGCATCCTGTGAAAATTAGGCTTTTCCAGTATTCCAATTTTCCTTCTGCCACCATAATCAATAAGGTTCTGCCCACTGATGCTTAGAATATTCCCTAAAATCTTGGTATTGATTGGACATGCTCTTCAAGAATTATTGCTATACAGAAAGACAGACAAATAGAGAAATACCATCACGTTAAGTATTAGGCCTAATTTGCTTGACCAACCGTTTAAGCACTGGTTCAGGAAAGCACATAAGCATGCACCACTGAAATCCATCCCCATCCAATAAATCACTTTAAGCACATGCTTAAATCCCTTCCACTGGAAGTTAACCACATATAGCAAGTGCTTTGCTGCAAAGGTCTGGACTTAAGTACATGCTTATGTGCAGTGCTGAATGGGGGATTTAAAGATTACCAGAGAATAATAAAGTCCTTTTTTTCCCCTCTCATTAAACTCTGCAGTATCTTCTCTTGTATGAGCATCACAGAGTCACTGATTCCTTGTAAATCACTAGAATCAAATGCTGATCAAACAATACTTACTCTTTTGACAAAGTATTAAAGAAGGGCACGTAGATACTGTGGTGCAGTGCATTATAGGCCCAACAACAGACACACATTATTGTGAATAGAGGGGGATATATTTATAATTAGGCCCTATAAGCATAAATAACGTTGTGCAGGAATGAGGAAGGCAGCTTGTGTAACAGCTTAAAATTTAGAACTACATTAGCTGATCTGGGAAAACATTTGTCTCACAATAAGGCAAGCATGACCAGCTAAATTTTCCTTTTTTTATAAAATGGCTTGATATGTGTAGAAAGCCTTTAGAAGAAAGAAGCATGTTTTCTTGGAGTATGCTAAAAATATTAATTCCTAAAGAGGAGCTCATTTGCATGACAAATTCTCTGTGCATTTTCAGAAGCATCTTTAAAAAAAAACAAAAAACCTCAGGGTTGAAGGAATTATTCTGCAAGCTGAGTTCCCACTAAACTTTGCACTTGTGATAGTTTCTTTTCATTTTCACCAGCATGTACTTTGAATATAAGATAAGGATCACAGTTTTTCCCCAGTGTGAATTTGTTGCTCACATATTAATGCAAACAGAAATGCCACTGAGTCGTAGACCTCAATTTGATTGGCCAATGAGCTCAAAGCAGCAGATTGCAAAGCAGCATAAGATAAGAACGTAATGAATGCATTACATTTGCATCTCTCCATCCCTTTTCAGTTGCCTCACATAAGGATTTAGAATTTTAAGGCAAAATTAAGAGAATTTAAAAAAAGCTTTATGTACACCTGTGTGGAAAAAAAACTTAGAGCTTTAAACTGTCCCAATAAATTATTTATAAGCCACCAAGATGCTCAGAATCAGTAAGAAAAAGCACTTCCAATGCCTGCTTTGCAATTGATAAAGCCAACTGTCCCTGCCCCCAAAAGGAATCTGTTACATTCTTTCATTTCCAAAGATTTAGGGACAGATTGCCCTGCCGCGAGGGGGGAAAAAACCCATGAGGGGCCCAAGAATCTACATGAGGTTACCCCTGACAGAGTCTTTTTTGAAGTATTACATCAAATCGGAAGGGCTTGGCAGTTCCACAAGTAGCTTCAGCCCCACCACAGAGGCTGAAACCATCCTTCTCCATCTTGGCAACACATTTCTGTGAACGATATTGACTGAGCCCCCTAGAGGGAGCTCACTAGCAACCGTGGACAGGACTGTCCAGGTATTCAAGCAACATTGCCTCCCAATGGGATTTCCACATGGAAATTTCCAGGCTAAGCAGGGGACACTAGCACAGTAGAGCAGCTGGATTTTAGCCACTATTCCCTGGGATAGCATCAGATTACATTATCCCTAAGGAGCATCTTGAGACAACAAGACATTTAGTGTGAAATATCAGAATATCTGTCTCTGTAGTTGGAGTAGCTCAGCAGAGGATTCTCTCTACCTCTTCCCAGCCAGCTTTCCTCCTTTTAAGAAGAAAACGGGTTATATTAAAGTAAAAGGGCAGGTGCGGGAAAACAGTAAATCTCTTTCCAATGCCTTCTCTGGATTTTCTACCCTGTTCCACCCAGTTTTTGCCTGTCTGTTCTAATTTCCCACTCTAATCTTAGCACATTTTTTGTTCCTCTCCTTCTGTCTCTCCTACTCTGCTGTCTGCCTGCAAGCTCTTCCATTTTTCTTACATAATACGGTGCAAATACTTTACAGCTAAAGAGGAGAGGTTTGGGGGGGTTTTTTACAGTTGCATACCTTACATAATTTTGGTCAAATTCTCCTCTCATTTATATCCATACATCTTAGCTGCACCAATACAAATTAAATGTGAACAAGGCTTGTTTCTTTTCAAATGAATTTATGTAAATGGTGTGTCTAAAATATATAAAGAACGCTTACTGGTGTGGAATGATTTCATTGACATGAGTCTGGAACTGACACATTACTGATAAGTATTAATATTATAAATAGTACATTGAGGCATGTGTGTATATATTTGGCCAATAAATATATAAATAGCTCTTTAGTTTTATGCCTCTTAAACTAAGCCCTTGTCTACACTTAAAATTTAGATCAGCTATGTTACTCAGGGGTTTGAAAAATTCACACTCTCGAGTGTCACAGTTAAGCCAGCCTAACCCTGATGTAGACGCAGTTAGGTCAACAAAAGAACTCTTCCATCACCCTAGATACTGCCGCTCAAGGAGGTAGATTACCTACATGGATAGAAAAACCCCTTCCATCGATGTAGGGAGTGTCAGCATGACAGTGCTACAGCTGGAGTGTAGTGTAGACATGCCATAAGTGTGTGTAATAGAACTACCACAGCTGAAATGTTACGAAGACTGATACTCGCAAACACAAGAATTTCAAAAGTGAGCAGTGACTTTGAGTGCCCAACTTGAGATACCTCAAAAGAGGCCTGATTACAGGAAGTGCTGAGCACCCACCCTCTGAAAATAAAGCCACTTACAGTGCCTCAACCTGGGCACCCAAAATTGAGTAATGCAAACTCTCTAATCTATTTTTTAAATGTTGGCCACAATGTTTGTCTCAGAAGTTTTTCAGCTCAATCTACAGGTTTATCAGAATTTCCCATTGCTCCCACTCCCACTGTCATGGTATTTACCATAACAGTATGGTAAACTATGGAACTAGGTCATACAAATTATTCATATTCAAAATACACATTGCCAGCAAACACCATCCAGTGCTTGTGACCTCAGAAGTTGATGACCATGGAACTGAGTCTGATGTTTCGAGCACAGGACTGCAGTATTAATTACAAAGGCAGGAGCAGCAGGTTGAGTAGAAAGCTTAAACATCTTAATTCCAAGCAAGAAAACAAATTTTAAAATATTTTACTTTTTAATCAAGTGTTTTAATATAGTCATTTTTTAAAGTTTGCTGCAGTGTAATAATGATATTTTAATTCAGAGAATTAAATTGTCACCTGTCTTTCAATATTAGTTTTGTATTTCAAAAATATAAATAATTACACATTTTACTGTAAGAGGATTGTTGGTGTAAACCTAAATATCATAATAAACAGCAGAGAATGCTACAGTATAACCCGTAAATTAGAATAATTTAAATTATTGGAACCAAGTTTGATGTCATTTCATACATTTTTAAAGTTCTAAGTGCTAATTGCTTGATGGTTGCTTTACCATAAAGGTGCTTTTAAAGCATGTTGGCAGTATTTTTGTAGCCATGTTTGTCACAGTGAAGATATGGGAGAGACAATCTATCAAATTTTGCAGTTTAAAATGGAAACTTCACAACATGAAGAAGGAAACCAGACTAAACAGTGACATCTACTTCCTCAGCAAATGCAAGAAACTACATCACCCCCAGAGGATTTGCCATCTATAACCCTCTGGCCACTACGTACAACTCCAAATATGCTGAACAGCTCTGAAGAAAGACTTCAGAAAAACTGAAGTCCTCCGCCTTACATAGTCCAAAAGGGACCATCTTAAACAAAAAATCATCATATGCTCCCACACACTGGAAGAAAAAAAATTCAGAAAACCTACCTAGAGATTACAGGGCAAATCCAAAGCAACTATCAAAAAAAACTGATGACAACCATCCAACATAAAAACAAAAAGTGGAACCAACTACAACAATCCACAATCAACAGAACACCACCTCCAGGAGAAACCAAGGCATCACGGCCCACCACATGGACACTACATGACACTCTAACATTATCAACCTATCAAGACTACCTCTAACTGGAACTGATCTGTACTCTCCAAGGGACAGAATTTCTGCCTCACAACAGAACCAGATAATATAATAACGCTGAGAGCTAGAAGTATTTTTCCGCAGACTCTGCCTCAAGGAATTATTTCACAACAAGCCCAACAGACAACTCTCTGACACCACCTACTACAAATAACTCAAAGATGCCCCCTCACCACAATTCACACAGGAATTTAAAGATAGCATCAAATCCTTCCCCAAAGTTCTCCAAGAAAAACTCTACAACCTGATCCTCCATGGACCTATCCGAGGAATCTTCTACACACTTCCCAAACAAGGGAATCAAGGCAGACCATCGTATCAGGACTCATAGAAACCATTCCTCCACAACACTACCAACTTCCTCCAAAAACTCTGCAACATTAACAACCTCCCTCAAAACCCCATCCTTGCCACAATGGATGCCACCTGCCTGTACAACAATATCCTTCACCATGACAACATCGCTGCCTACATCAAATACATACAAGATAATGTACAACACTCAGAAATTCACCCAAACCACTTCAAATTCACCCATTTCATCCTCACTCACAACAACTTCACATTTAACAACAAACACTTTGTCTAAACTATTGAAACAGCCACAGCTAGTAGGATGGGTCCACAATATATCAGCCTCTTCATGGACCACCTCAAGGAAGAATTTCTGTACAAAACCATAATGAAACCAATGAGATATCTGAGGAATATCAATGATATTTTCATCCTCTGGACAGATCTAAACTCCCTCATAGATTTCCACAACACTTCCAAAAAACCACCATCCATCCATCCAAACACTCTCTAGAACACCCCCACAGCAGCCACCCAAAAATCTTGGGAGAATCTGGTTCAATACAGGGGAAAAAAACTATTGACCCCACATGCCTAATTGTCACTTCCCACCCCACAATGGACCCTACACAGGATATCATCAAACAATTACAACCCTTATTTGATGAGAACCGCACCCTGAAAGAAATCTTTCCTGAACCCCCTCTTCTGGCCTTCAAATAACTCCCCAACCTTTCCAAGCTCATCAACAGAAGAAAGCTCCCCACAGACCAGGACCCACCAACTCAAAGTGGCACCAGACCCTGCTAAAACAAGAGATGCAAAACCTGCAAACATAGCTCCACTTCTACAACAATCAATACCACCCACAGTACACCTTTCAAGATTCATGTATCCTACACAACTTTATCACAATGTGTGATGTACCTCATCCAGTGCACGAAATGCCCCCAATAATAATTCTGTGGGTGAAACCAGATAAACACTATGCTCTCAAATGAACTCAGACAGAAAAATGGTAAATCTGATAGTTCAATACTTATCCTCAAGGGGAACCTGCACAACACCTTCAAAAGGCAAGCTTGGGAACTTAAATTCATAGCTCTTCTAGACACAAAGGTTTTGTCTACACCGCACTTTCGTTGGTAAAACTTTTGTCATTCACACAAAAAACCACGCCTCCAAACAACGAAAGTTTTACAATGAAAAGCACCAGTGTGAACAGCGCTCTCCCGACGATAAAGCTACCGCCTCTTATTGGAGGTGGATTTTTTTTTGTCAGTGGGAGAGCTCTCTCTCTCCTTTCAGCAGCCCAGCTGTAGCAACACATCTGTGTCACTAAAAGGTGCGTAGTGCAGATATAGCCAAAAAAAACATGGACTTAACAGGGACACTGGTTTTATGGCTCTTGACAACAATTTGTAATATACTACATTGCCTGCTACACTTAATTGCCCACTTCAAACCCTTTATGTATAACAATCTAAACCCCAATTGCCCACTTTATTTCAAGTGATCACCTCCAACAGGCGTTACTCTTCTGCTTAACAATCTTTCCCAAATTGCATTTAGCTCAGACACTGAGCTTACTTTCCCAGACCTGAAAAAGAGCTCTATGTAGCTCAAAAGCCTGTACCTTCCTCAAACAGAAGTTGGTCCAATAAAAGATATTACCTCACCTACCTGTCTCTTTAAAAGCATGGCATTGAAAGAATACAAACAGGGGTTCTATAATGCTATTATAAATTATAATTAGACTTGATGTAATTAACTGCATCCACTTGTAGCTTATGCCAAATTCACACAGTTTGTAGAAGTCTTGTGTGTTTATTAAATATCATAGAATATCAAGGTTGGAAGGGACTTCAGAAGATCATCTGCATTCTAAAAAAAAAAAAGAAAAAAAAGCAGCTATTCACTCAGCTCTAAGTGCTTTGACTACATGCCATGAAAACAGGGTATCCGAGAACCTAGAGATTATGAACACAAAACACTATTAAGATGGTGCCAAAAAGATTTAAGGGAAGGAGGGGTTATCTTCAAATTTCTTGTTTGATTTCTGCTTCTTTTTAAAGTCGTTCTTTGAAGAGCAATGTCTCTTGCCCCAGACACATTTTTGTATTGTTAAGGCAGAAATTCCATCCCTGAATACTGGCTCAATATTGATTTTGGATTTTTTTTAAAAAGAGATTTAAGTGCAAATGATAGCATGCAACATTTTAATTTAATTCAGAACTAGTGAATGAACTTGCAAAAAATAACTATAAAATATCAATGTATACAATTCTTATATTCAGTTCACCAATATTTAATATTTCTGTATTATCACTATACCCCAGTTTCAATTAGACACTCAATACAAATGCAAAACAGAAAGAGGGAATAACTGAACACTATGTGGGTTCACTTTAAACCCAAGTATGTGAAATTACTATCATCAGATGGGGCATTCTGGGTCAAAGCTTCCTGAGGAAGGTGAAAGACCTTTATAAAGCAGCACAGGGACTGCAGCAGCATTTCTCAGATGTGAGGTGGGAAAGGAGGACAGTCATTCACTGCCCTGATGATGTTAATGGAGGACTTGGACATGGAGCAGCAGACTTAGGAGCCAACCACTGCCAAGATTCTATACAGGCTGACTGGCCCCAAGGACTTTTGGGAGAAGAGGCTATTGTAATAAACTCCTATCCCCAGAGGAGACCTTCAGGTAAACAATGAAAAACAGTTTCATGAGGGGGGAAACAGTTTTCCCAGTTTGCTTTAAGTTTTCTAGGCCATACAAACAAAGAATGTACAGCAATCTTCATAGAGAACCAAACCGCAGGTAAATCCAAATTGGCAATTTTTTACAATCTTAACCTTATTCTCTGCTATATAAAAGAAACTGACTGGGAAATAGTCACAAGAATTTTATTCAGTTAATTAGCTCTCTTCAAAAGATAAGATTCAGTCTGCATTGATCTCCTGCTCCCCCTGGTGGCAAACTCAAAGAACAGCAAAACCAATTCAGTGGAATTGCCCAGATCCAAGCTATAGGTCCATTGGTACATGCTCTCTCATGACCTCAGTCGCTCACTCACTGTAGCCCTCCTTCACTTAACTTTAGCAACCCCAGATAATTCCCTATGTTTTATTTCCTCCTTCAGAAAGCAGCTCCCGCTTACAATCAGTCATCTGAAGAGGCCACCTTAATTCCCTAATGCATCCCAGAATATGTTGCATTGCCCAGAGTTGAAAGTCCTTCCCTGGTTGAAACTGACATCTCACAAGGAGAAATGTAATTTCAAAAGGAGTTGGTCAGAGGCCACTTAGGGCTGTATAGGTCAAAAGGAAAACCATGAAAATGAATCAGAGGGCAGTGCAGATCAGGAGAGGCAGTGCTCCCTGAGAGCAGGGCCAGCTTTAGGCCTATTCCACCAATTCCCCCGAACTGGGCCCCGCGCCTAAGAAGGCCCCGCGCCCAGTGAGAATCCCTTCCCTGGCTAGAGGCGCCTTTTTAATTTTTACTCACCTGGCGGCGCTCCAGGTCTTCAGCGGCACTTCGGTGGCGGGTCCTTCGCTCACTCCGGGTCTTCAGCGGCACTTTGGTGGTGGGTCCTTCAGTGCCGCCAAAGACCTGGAGCGAGTGAAGGACCCGCCGCTGAAGTGCCGCCGAAGACTTGGAGCACTGCCCGGTGAGTACAAGCCCCATGTGTTTTTTTACGTGGGGTTGGTTTTTTTTTTAATCATCCCTGCCGGGGCCCCGTCGAAACTGTTCAAATTGGGCCCCACACTTTCTAAAGCCGGCCCTGCCTGAGAGTAGCACTGCCACTGCATTCTGAACTAGATGAAGTTTCGGAATGGTCTTCAGATGCAGCACCTTGTACAGCGCACTGCAGAAATCCAGTCTCAAGGAGACACATGGATAACAGTGGTGAGACCCACATCTGAAAGATAGGATTGCACCACCTTCTTGCCAAGAGTAGATGGAAGAACATTCTCTTTATAACTGCTACTATTGGGGCATGCAGCCAAGGATCCAAAGAGACCCCCAAGCTGTGAACATGAGTAACAAAAGCAGGCTGGTTCCCTTCAGCCGAAAGCACCAATATCATCTCTGCCATTCCCTTCAGCTGTTCCCCAGAATCTAACAAACTGTGTTATCCATACTGACTTGGAGCCGGCTAAGCTCCTATTTGGATATCTATCTCAGACACTGGAAAAGCTGGTCAACTAAACTATCTACAGAGCCGTCCCTTGGGTAGGGTGAATCGGGACGACTGCTCCGGGCCCTGCACTTTGGGGGGCCCTGTGGGCCGGTGCGATTGGCCGGTGTGGTTGGTACCAGAAGAGATTAATCTGTCACTTCCGCCCCGGGTCCCGCACCCCCCTAGGGACAGCCCTGATTGTCTAGGTTCAGTAAAAGAGAGGGGTGTAGAGGTGTATGTTATCTTCATACTGAAGGCTTCCCAGCCCATAACACCATACCACCATCTCTTATAACCACATATATCTGTTCAACAAGAAGGCTGACAATGGAACCCCACAGATGACAGCCCTCAGGGCATGACAGCAATACCACCCTCTGGGTCCACTCCAAAATTAAAGAGCAAAGTCACATTAGAGAAGTTCCTTGATAATTGCTATGATCTGCAGTATGCCAAACCACATCTCCATGGTCAATGGTATCAAAGATTCCTGACAGAAGGGAGAGAATTAACATGGACACTTTATCTTCATCAATACACCAAAAATTACTGAACAGAACAGGATTCAAAGAACGTTTCATTCTAATTTTGACAGGGGAGATTATACCATCTTGAACAGATCTTTTGGGTCCAGGTAAAGATACCTGCACTGTAAATACTTTGCACACAAAGAGATACGGTCAAGCATTTTTTTACCCAAATGAATGCCCTTTTCTACTATTCCAAGAAAGGAAGTTGAAAGACCATAAAATAAACTGCCCATTGTCAGTATCTAATGTAGAACTGCCCAGCCTCTCTATGGAGTAGGTTTGAAAAAACAGGGATTTGGTACTGTGAGAAAGACTTCTTTACTGAGAAAAATAAAAGACTTGCAATTCTAGAAAGATAAGTGTCTGGCAGGAAAATGACAACTATGGAGCTCAGACAGGAACTTGTCAAGCTTGTGAAAGCACTTAGCTGATGTTGGAAAGATTACAGAGAAGACAAATACAGGACAGGAAAACTCAAGCGCACCCTGCCCAACGATTAAGTGTTATAATGAACCGACTCATTCTTTTAATGACAAGTGAAGGTTGGAAGAGAAATGCCAAGACTGGGATGTCACTGACAAAAAGGATTTGAACTATAGTTTGGCAATACAGGTCAAATCTTTGTAAAATTCAATAACATGAAATACAGGTTATATGAATTAGCTTTGCTTTGGATCACTATGGTTTAGAAATGCAGAGAAAGGTTGAGTTTGCAAATTAGCACAACCCAGTGGTTACCCACAGAGGAAATATGTTGCATAAAGTATGGCAAAATAGGGAAAGTGTTACCAGTAGGAATAGGCTAGCAGAAGGACCATTTTCTGCTGTAGAGATGAGTAATGTGGACAACTTGAGATGCTACATGGCCTAGAGAAATATGGGTGGTTTAACAGCAAGGAAGCAGAGTGTGACTACTTAATGGCCCAGGACTCCTGCCTCAGAACAAGTGATTGGTCCAAGTTCCCAGACACCATAGAGAATGAGAGCTGGACAGATATGGTTTACAGTTGAAATTTGGATGCAAAGGGTGCCTCTCAGCCTTGACTATATAAACATTTTAGTTGACTGTCAATTCTGTGCATGTATGTAAGCAATTTCTGTGATATATGCTGTAATACTTCTACTGTGATTCTAATCTCTGCGTACAGTCACCACCAATAAATATTTTATACTAACATGCACATGAAATGGAAGTATGCCTCCCGCACTGGCAATGAACTCCATAATGACATTGTTCACACCATATTTTTTCTTGCTTAGAAAGAATTAATAATGCTGGACGGTTAGAGCTAAAGTTAAAATATCCAATTCTTAATATACTTTGTTTTGTTATAGGTTCAGTGTGGGATGGGGTATTGGTCACTAGTATAAATGCAATTGTATAAACATAACTGCCAATGTTTCCAATATGAATTATTCCAATAGAGTTAAATAATATTTATATTCAAACCACATGTAAGCTCTCCCTCATCTTCAGACTACTTTTGTATTTGCTGAAGAAGCAGTTGATTCAGTATCTTGGCCCATAGCAGCCCTTGGCATCATAACTGACTTCTTGAGTAACTTTCTGAAACAGGCAGAGGATAGTAACAAAAACTGTTGTAAAACCCCAATCTGTAGTTTAATCTGCAAAACATCTACTTTATTGAAAAGCTGACAACAAAAATCACAAAATGTTCTATCAAGCCATGCATACAATGAGTCTAGTCTCAATGATTTGGAAACCCCTATTATGTACAAGCAATGCTCTGACAAACTTTTCAACTATAGCTCAGTTGCCATTTCTCTTGCTTTTGCCCAGTATTCAAAGAGAAGCACTGGTGAAACACAATCAAACAAAATATGGCCATCATACAGAGAATTAAAAAAGGATATTGAGAGAGAGATTTTCAAAGGCATTCCTATTGACTTTCATTGGCACCTTCCTGCCCTTTTGTGCCTTTGAAATTCTCCCCCTTAATCCTTTCTGTGCTATTGTATTTGTAAGTAAAAATCAGGTAGAACATGTTCTGCAGATTGTGTTCTTTGAGAATTTAATTGTGCTGCGGAGTACTCTTTTTTAAACAAAACCCAGAAGATCTGCTGTGCTTTGTTCCAGCATATCTATGTACAGTAATTTCAAGTTTTGCACACATTTTAGAAGCCAGGGCAGTTCAGCATATACAAAGTCTGATTTAAAACATGTAATCAAGAAAATAAGGGAATATAATGTAACTCCTTTCTGAAGCAAAGATTTGCCACTGTGTCATTGCATCTTGTAGCCAGCATCATAGTTTCTTGGTATAGAATTCAAGGTACTTTCAAAAAGACTCAGTGAATCATCTTTCTCACAACTGGACATCAGTAAGCATTTAAAAAAGCATGTTAAATTAGCATGCTATTTTTTAAGCACACTGCATTTTCTGACTAGCTAACGAAATAATCCATGACACTGTATGGAACAAAAAGCATTTGTGAAGATCATCACTCTCATCCAATATACAAGTGATTTTAAAAAATCACAACCTCTTCAAACACAATGAGGCTCTCTTACATTGAAGTAAATTTTTCTCTAAGAACCACTTAACTATAAACAGAGATTCACTATAACTGGAAGTGCAGTCTTCTGCTACAAGAATACATTGGAAAACCTCAGCCCTATAGTGAAATCTAGAAGTAGAAACAAGTGGTAATTTTCATTGTATTTCATCAGACAGGTTCATCCGTATGCTTCTTCTAGTTCCACCGCATTTTCACTTTACTTACTGCTAAACTATGACTTCTGTTGATACAAAAATGCTGACAATTTTTTTTTAATTAATGTTACAAAAACTGGGCCAAATGTAACCTGAGTGCAATGCTATTGATTTCAGTGGAATTCCACCCATTTATTCCAAGTGTGAATTTTACTCTCCAGGTGCAATATAGAAGCAAAATATGAGGTGCCATAGAAGGGTTTTTAACAGCATTTTTGTTTAACTGAATTGCAGCACGCAACTGAAAAACATGATAAATATCCCTGTTCACTTTCTAAATACCATCCCAGTTCACTATCTAAATGTTACAAGGAGTCCTTGTGGTACCTTAGAGACTAACAAATGTATTTGTTTCTAATGTGCCACAAGGACTCCTTGGTTTTTTTTTGCTGATACAGACTAACACGGCTACCACTGAAACCTATCTAAATGTTGTGATAGTTCTTTAATCACAATTCTGATGGCAGTACAGATTCCACAAAATGGCTGCAAGAATCCCAGATTAAAATATTTAGTGAATGTCACATCAGTCCAAAACCAAAAACTACACAGACATTTATTACAAAAAAATTAACCAGTAATATGAAAAATTTTAGCATGGCTTTCTCCTATTCTACATATGCCCAGTAAAGATATTTGTGCCTTCCAGCCCCAAACCCAACTGAAATCTTCAACCTGAAGCAAGAGAAAGGAGAAAAATAATGTATAGCTTACCACTATCTATCCAAAATGAGAAGCCTAAACCTTATTTCACACAATAATTCCCAGTATTAATCTTGTCCACTAGCATTCTACATGGGCAACTAATTATCTTAGCTAAAATCCACTGATTGAAAATATATTGAATATACTATGTGAGCAGTCTGAAACTTCAGCATAAACCAGAAGAGGGAGACAATGAAGGTACCATGAAATAAATCATAAGAAAAGACAGATCTGTTCATAAACAGAAGAGACTCAACTAGAAATAAATAAATAAATAAAATGGAGATTTGTTGCAATTCCACTGAGTCAACTCTTCCTGCTGTTGTTTTTCTACTTCTCTTCTACAC
Organism: Mauremys mutica; assembly: GCF_020497125.1. Classification (NCBI taxonomy): domain Eukaryota; kingdom Metazoa; phylum Chordata; order Testudines; family Geoemydidae; genus Mauremys; species Mauremys mutica. The sequence continues at coordinate 41,808,729 of NC_059078.1, forward strand.
AGAATGAAGCATCTGCACAGTCTTCTTTCCTGCCATTCGTAGCCATGAACAAGACTCTCACACCTCTTGTGCAGGGTATATTCTTTGAATATCACACTGCAGAAGTTTTGTGAGCTCTTTTTAAACAAGCCCAAAACCACTTGAAGATTCTAATTTCCTTTCTCCATGGGTAATATGAAGCTAAAAACAAGAAGACAAATCTTGCAGATGCTATGCTGAGTTTTACAATGGATCCACCTAGTTCTTTGGCTCTTGGAGGTGCCTGTTAATTCCAGAATAGCTCAAAATCCATAAGGGAGGGGAAAAAGAGAAAAACAAAACTCAAAATGTTACCTACGATGAAATACTAATCCCACTGAAGTCAATGGTAGTTGTCCTTGACTTCAATGGGGTTAGTACTTTACCCCTAGCAAGCAAAAAATGAGAGCTTCATTTCAAAAGACACCTGTCATTTCAGCTCACTCAGGTGACAGCCTCTTTTCCTCATTCTCGTCTTTCAAGCAGATGTAGTTTTGGACGATTCTAGTAGTTGACAACAGTGATTTTTCACATCCATATCCCAGCAAGCTATGTCCCTTGCAGCAGAAATCTGCTGCAACAACTTGTACAACTTGCAACTGATACAAACAACTTGCAGTAATGTTTATTAATGGATTGATCCCACTCTAAGAGCTAAAGTCAACAAATATGGTTCTTATGAATGTTTGTGTCTTGTTGGTAATTGCCACATTTCACCTTAGGCTCATATTTTTGGAAATATTGGCCTTCCTGTCTGTTGCCCAGTTATTTATCTATGGGACAGATGCCTCTAAAGTTGCTGGATTAAGGCTACTATTATGTACAGCCATTTAGTGGCACCTTGTCCTCAATATCATGGGCCACTCATATTGTTGTGCCACATCATGGTGGAGAGATGGGAGGCCTTGGTGTACAAGTCTGTTGTCTGGTCTCTCTTATGTTCCCTTAGCCAGACTTCACCAGACTGATACAGCCTCAACAGCCATCTATGGAGTGCTAAGAGTGATTGTTCGCATGCCATCACATCCTATTTTCTCTCTGTAAGGGATGCTAGACAGATCCCAACAGTTCCAGACTGGTGTACAGGAGACAGCAGAAATATTTTTACCTGATCCTTCCCTTCCTGATGTTTTACTGTTAATATTAGTTCCCCACTCTCACCCACCCTCAGTTAATAAATGTAGAAACTGACATTATTTTATGGGTGTTTTTATTATAGTTCTTTTTAACATCCCCTCAGATTAGACTATGGGAAATGGAAAAGAGAAGGTAAGGCCAAGAGTCCCCAAGACCAAACAACACAGACAGGTTAATCAGAGCTTCTGCTTATTAGCCATAACAAGGGCAGGTGACTCAGTTGTTCTTAGCTAGTGAAAAGGAGAAAAGAGTAAATATTGATAGCTTTTATTTTTTTAAAAAAACCCTATGTCACTCATATTAAATCCATGTTAATTTATTAGCCTCAAAGCCAATTGCACTTATTTGAAATTATGAACGTAGTAGAATCAGTGCAAATAAACCATTCTTGGCCTTAGAAGCAAGTCATGTCTATCCAGAAAGGAAAATATGCAAGGTTGATTCATGAAGTGATTTATAGCTGCAAACATCACCTTAGTCAAATAACTATTTTATAGTACAATACTGATTTTCCTAAACCTAACCTCAGAGTCTGAATGATCTTACTAATAAGATTTTTTTACCTGCTCTCTCACTGCACCTACTCAATCTATTAATAAATCAGAACCAAAATCATCCCTCCTAACAAATAATTACAGTGAAAAACATCTTTGAACGTAAATTATGCTAGCAAAAGAAATATTACTGCACTGAAAAAAGTTACCATGAGTTAGTAAGTGCTTCTCTCTTCAAACTCATAAGCAATGTACTGATGGGATACATTGGGAAGAAATACTCAGCAATGCATTCAATAAATAAAGCTACTTAGCATGGATCTAAGGCATGCCTGGGAGAGAGCGATGACCATGAACTTGAATAGCCTTTAGCAACAGACTTATAGAGCAGCAGGGAGATATGTCTGAGAAGGCATTACTTTCCATCCACCCATCGGACAAATACCACAATGGTGGCCATAAAACACAGGAAGGAGAGTTTAGAGGGTATGAAGAAAGATGAGAAAAATGCACTTGTAGGATGGGGTTTATTCAGCTCAAAACTGAAGATGGTACAGTGTGATGGCTAAAAATACAGACCTTCAGAGTACTTTTTCCTCATCATAAATGGATGTTTATTCAATCAGATCACAATACTAAATGCAACACAAAATGAACATTTAGTGGAGACCTATTAGCCAGAGAAAAAAACATACTATTTGGAGGCTGATATGATAGTTGACTGAGGGTTGGGGGGCACCAAAAAAGGTCCAGGGGCAACACCCCATGTTGGAAAGTCCAGCATCCACTGCCTCCTGCTGGGAAAATACAAGGGTGCTGAGATTCTAACCAGCTTGCTGCCCTTGAGCTCTGCACCTTCTTTTATATCACTCTGGGTAGCAGGCATCTAATATAACCTCTCTTCACAGCTGCTGGGAAAAAGCTGCTCCTCCAGCAACCCTCACCATGGGCCTCCTGGCTGCTGTATGGGGACTAGGCCTTTTTTGTTTGTTTTATTGTTTCCTTTTTAAAATATCATGTGTAATAATGCTGGAAATGGATTGTCTGTCTTTAAACTTCTCTCTATCTCTATCTTAAATTTTGTTTGGAAATTTCCTTAGTTTGACAACTTTTTTAACACTAGCTCATAAAAATCATTTTGTCTGTGGAGTTGGTACAGTCTCAACAGACAGTGAGCCAGAGCAGTTCCTGGAAACAGAGAGCCTGGGATGCTTATATGCTATAAAGGAGGCCACATATTTAGATCTCTGTACCAAATTACAGTTATTCCATCTACATCAATGTTACCAAAATACGTCTAGAAAAGATAATAAAAAGTTTCTTGTGGAGCTTGCAAGTCCCATATTGCAGTGCAAGTGAATTCACTCATCAGAGCATTCCTCCGAACCCCCAACACCACTGCTTCTCTTTTTAGACGTTTAAAAATATATCACATGTAGATATATAGTAATTTAGGCATCTGATAAACACTTAACAGCAACTTTGAGGACTGCTGCTGCCTGTTGTCCAAAGCAGGGCTGCCCGGGGGGGGGCAAGTGGGGCAATTTGCCCCAGGCCCCGGGCCCCACAGGGGCCCCCACGAGAGTTTTTCGGGGCCCCTGGAGCAGGGTCCTTCACTCGCTCTGGGGGTCCCGGAAAACTCTCACGGGGCCCAGGCCCCCGAAGCATCCTCTGTGGCAATTCGGCAGCGGGGGGTCCTTCCACTCCGGAACCCACCGCTGAAGTGCCCCGAAGACCCGCGGTGGCGGGTCCCAGGGCAGAAGGACACCCTGCCACAGTGCCAGGTCTTCGGCGGCAATTCGGCGGCGGGGGGGTGGTCCTTCCACTCCAGAACCCGCTACCAAAGTGCCAGGTCTTCGGCGGCAATTCGGCGGCAGGAGCCCCCCACTGCCGAAGACCCCAGGCCCCCTGAATCCTCTGGGTGGCCCTGGTCCAAAGAGTTTCAGAATTTCTTATTCAAATGTTCTAATTCATAAAAACCACTCAATCACTACGTGAGAAGATATTGTCAAATAGATAGTCAAGAATCTGTCATATTATGAAGCCTCATGCACAGTGCTTCTGAGGCTGTTGCAATGACCTACTGACAAGTCTCTGAGCATTAGGTACAGTACTTACCATATCCAACCCTAGCAAAGTTATCAGTAGCAGTAGAGCGTACTACTGAAGGAAAATAGCTAATTTAGTACCCATGAAAAGTGCTGGACTGAAGGTACCTGGAGACATATCCTGTGTTTAAAAAAATAAGAAATAATCCAAGCTGCAAAACACTGCCCTGTACAACATGCCTTAACCCAGTATTGGAGGGACTTATTCTAGAGAGTAAGCAGCCCCATCACTTCCTTTTTTGCCCTTGTTTATTGAGACTGCCATCAAGGGGACTAATTAGTGCACAGTTTGATAGTGTTTCTGATGTAGACTTTCCTCCAGTTGGAAATGGACTGACACCAAACATGTTTGAACCTAGAGTTGACAGGAAAGTTATCCTTTTGCCTCACTTGTCAGAGAAATGAGAGAACCTTAAGAACTAAGTTGCTAGTAAGTGAATCAGCAGACAGACAAGGGAGGAGTTACCAAGGGCCAGGACCGCCTCCAGACCCCAGCGCGCCAAGCGCGCGCTTGGGGTGGCATTTTGCCAGTAGGGCAGCAGCCGGCTCCGGCGGACCTTCCGCAGTCATGCCTGCGGGAGGTCCACCGGAGCCGCGGGACCAGTGGACCTCCCGCAGGCATGACTGCGGAGGGTCCACTGGTACTGCGGCTCGGGTGGACCTCCCGCAGGCATGCCAGCGGATGCTCCACTGGAGCCGCGGGACCAGCGGAACCTCCGCAGGCATGTCTGCAAGAGGTCCCCTGGAGCCGCGGGACCGGTGACCGCCAGAGCGTGCCCCGCAGTGCGCCGCCCTGCTTGGGGCGGCGGGATTCCTAGAGCCGCCCCTGCCAAGGGCCAATTGTGTTCCACATTTTATGCAAACACATAAAGGGGATTGGAATGTCAATGTGATTTGCAAAAGCTTTTACTTTATCTCTGATTTGAGGAAGAATCAATAAGCAGAAGAGGTTAAAATACATGGACACTGTGATGGGGTGTTCACCCCACACCGGAGAGGAAGGAGTTAATGGAGGCCACATGGACCGGCCATATCCTATCCCAGAGAGGAGCAGTGGAGATGAATCCTCCATGCAGCCTAGGGAGGCTGTGCAGGAAGCGTCCAATTGGAGGGAGGCTGCACAGAGCAGCCAATCAGGGCCCAGCGAGCTCACATAAAAGGGACCTGCAAGGCAGAGCAGGGTCAGTGGCTGCTGGGCACTCAGGGAGTGAGGATTGTGACCCTGAGAGGCTGAGAGAATATGAAGTACCTTGGACAGAGCAGCTGCTAGCAGGGACCAGGGAAGCAAGAGGGAGCTCCTAGCTAGCTGCTAGGACTAGCTGCTTCAAGGCTCTGAGAAGAGGGCAAAGAAGGTGTTGGGGCTGCATGGAAGTGAAGCAGCAGAGATAGAAGTTAGAGGTGCAGCAGGAGGCTGCTATCTACCGGGTCCCTGGGTTGGGACCTGAAGTAGTGGGCGGGTTCGAGTCCCTCCCACTCATCACTAGGGAAGTGGCTGGACTATAGAACTGAGAGATACTTGCCCTCTGGATGGGCTGAGTCATGAAAAAGATGCTGTGGTTCCTGGACTGAGGTAGGTCTGCAAGCAGACATGAGGGCAAGAGAGGTACCACTAGGAGAGGGTGCACAAGACAAGGGCTGAGAGAGCTAATTCCTGAGACAGCCAGCAGGAGATGCTGCTCTGGTGAGTGAACTCCGTCACAGACACCAAGAAACTAAATCTTAATAAATGAAAACTACACGTACAGAAAAGTGTAAGCATCTTTTCCCCAGTCATTAGAGTTGGCCTGTGGAAGCACTCTGTGATGCAATGCTGATTAAATTTAAATTTACTGTTTTAAGCTTACAATAGTTCACTTATTTCTCCACTGGTCCTGCATTTCTCAGTTACTTCTGTCCCCAAGGTAATCAGAGTAGGTAAAGAAGACCCATCTGGCACTGAGTTTCTTCCTTTCACAAAAGTCTGAGTCTAAGCTAAAACAGGACCACTTGTAACACACTGTACCATTCATCATGACTCAGAAAAAAACAGAACTGTTGTGTAGGTGGAAATGACACCAAAAGAAAAGCTAAGAGGCTTCCTGATTAATGTAAGCATACAAATGAATCTCTTGTTCTTCTTAGGTGACTACTCTAGCACCCTCTTTTTAGATGCATCTTCACTAGGAGAAGCCTAAAAATTTGCCCTCCATGACCTTACATTACCATTTCTGAAGTGCTAGCCTTGACATACCATTCACCCAGTTTTACAGCCTGCTAACCTCATAATTTTCCTGAGAATGATGCATGGTTTAAGAGAATCACACGTGCAGTTCTCCCAGAAGTATTTCCCATATTTCCCCTTTGCAATAATTACATTTCATGCACCACAAAACTCTAAGGAAATTGAGCTCCTTAGCCATAAAAACTACTGTACTTTTTCTTCCCAAAGATTTGTCTCCAACAACAACCGAGCGTCACATGAGTGAAAGTCTGAATGATATTTCACTCATGTGATTCTGTTTCTATGCAGGCTAAACCTCTCTTTTCTGTTTTGCATGACTCCACAAGCTTTTTTGAGATTTAAGAACTAATCCTATTTCACCAAAACATATTTGTTTGCCTCAGATCCAGTTTCTTTCTCCCTCTTCTTTGCCAGTGAGCAAGTTTGGATTCCTTTCAATCAGTATGCAGAGCAGTGCTGAGAAATACGTTTACATTTTTTAAAATAGTGCAGTAGTAAATGTCTGTTAAAAATCATTGTGGTTTGAGAATTTTAAGCCTTTAAGTCAGTCTTTTTAGCTGGGATGTTTTAGAAATGAATTCAATCAGTTTAATACATTCTGGGGTTAATTTTAATGCTTATGAAACTGAAAATCTAATAGCATTTGCTAGAGCTAACCATACTTTAGTTTGGGCAAGCACTGTGCTAATGTCCCTACATAGCTCTGCCAACATGTTTTGATGCTGACCATCATATCCCTGTTGTTCCACTAGAAGGATTGCCCAGAGTACACAGTCCTTGTTATGGAAACCATGGTCTCATTCATCTGGTTGGTTGACACCTTCTAAGGGGGGAGTTAGTCACTCTTGTTAGTGTTTTGTCATGTCATTTTATGGCGTTCCCCAAAGATGGATAGGAGCTACTTTTTCCATGTCTTTGGAGGTACTGTATATGTGGTGTAACAATGACTGTGTTGTGGTTACAGGGATTCCTGGAAAGTAATTTAAAATCCTTTTTAAAATAAGCATTAATCCCTTTTTCTTTTGTGGATATTGGGAATAATATAATTCCAGGGTTTTCTGCATGTCAATCAGGAAACGTCCGTCTCTGTATCCACATGGAGCTCACTGCAAGAACAGGGCCTCTCCGCATTGCTTACATGGATATACGCTGTGATACGGAGAAAAGATTGCAAAGCATTTACACAGCAATTTAGCAGGCAGTGTTTGGTGTCCTCATCAAAACCTCTGCAGAATCTAAATAATTAATTTTATTTTTCTTTTTATTTATATTTTGCTGGCTTTGAGCAGATCCAAGGATGAATCATTGTTACATTTCAGATTACATTACAGCATTGTGACAATGAATGATCCAATTTCAATGATTTATGCAGGTGATTCTTCTTGAAAAGAAATGGAGAAAAAGAAGAAGTGCTGCAGTGAGCTTGCCTCATTTCCAGGCATAAAAAATCTCATGGCAAAAATTTGAAAATAGAGAAGTCAAGAAGTGAGTTTGGCATATGCTGAAGTTTATGGCCAGGCAGTTTCTCTGGATCTTTGACATAAATTTGTCTGGCCTCAGAAAAGTCTCTATTTAGCAGCTTTGGCAGGCAGGGATGCAATAGTTACAGGAGATCAAAGCCGGAAGATTCTGTATTTAAACCAGAAGTGATTATTAACATCTATGCAGAAGTCATCTCAGCAGACTCCAAGAGATGTCACTGAGCTGCACAATCATTGGTGCACATAATGTACCACTGTAATAACAATGTTATTATTATTGCATCATTTCCCACCCTCCACGCAGAGATCTTCCCTCTTTGTAATTCAGTTTCAATGACGGTTCATGAACTAGTCCCTACAGAAGTTAAATCACCTTAACTGGCTCTGCTGGGCTAACGTCCAGAACCTATAACAAGAAACTAAACAAACAAAATAAAAAGCTTTTAGACCTTGTATTGACAGCCATATACTATTCTAATAATCAGACCTTGGAGATGGTAGGAAATTCCTTTGATGAATGGCTAAATGTATTATTAGCAGAGACTCTTGGGAAAGGAGAATGGTTCCACTTAAGTCTATTATGAATTATGTATGTATGTATTTCTAGAAGAGTCTACAAATAAAGTGGTTTAGTCTTTTGGAAAGCGCTTAGGACTAGCATGTGACTAGCCCCAGAGTAGCTGGGCAGTTGGGGCCTTTAAGCTGTCATGTAAGGACTTCCTGGTTTGCAGTTCCTGGCATTTAGGGGAACTCAGGGGCTGTGCCTGAGATGTTCCTCACCCAGCCATCCCAGAAGTAAGTGGGGAATAGGCAGATTAGAGTTTACTAGACACACAGGGAATATACTGAACCCCCAAATTATAACTCATCCCCCAACAGAACAAGATGTTAAGGTGGGTAAAGAGAGTAAGTTAGATGGCACAAGGTGATGAGATACCAGGTGTCACTTCTAGAGTGCTGATTCAAAGAGTCTAGTTCAATAGGGGTTTTGGAAGATTACTTGTCACCAGTTCTTATAGGGCAGGTGTCCATTTCACAAGAAATACCATGACATTTGCCACTAATGGGCAACCTTGCAGCATCCTCAGCTAACAGACCTACTATCTTCTCACTCTCAGAAGTGGTCCCATCCAAGTCAAGTGGGTAACTTTACCATGTCTGTGCTGTACTGTGCTCTGTAAATAGAAGACTTCAATTTCCTGTACTTTCAATCTGGCATCTTTCACAAGCACTAATATTTAAAAGAGCCACAGGGGAAAGACAGTATAGATCCTTATAGGGAAAAGTGGAAACTTGGTTCCCCCATTTCTGTTTCATCAACAGGAAATTGCCTCTCCATCTAGTCTACAGAAAAACATGGCCCATAAGAAGAGTTAAGAGGGAAACTGAAAATCACTGAAATCAGGACAAGTTCACTTCCTCTAAAACATCTTCATAGCTCTTCATGTACAAAGCCTCATTCCTACTCCAACAATTAGCATTTGTACATTAACTTCTTTGTTTCTAGTCTGACATTTTAAAAGTAATGAATATTTTAGTGCTGATAAATGGTTATAAATCAATAGCCCTATATATATTATTAATTATATATATATATTAATATATTACTATACTAGAATATTTAATTATATTTAATTTGTATTACAGTAGCACCTAGGCACTGTACAAGCTCAGTGCTTAAGGAGGGGAGGGATAGCTCAGTGGTTTGAGCATTGGCTTGCTAAACTCAGGGCTGTGAGTTCAATCCTTGAGGGGGCCACTTAGGGATCTAGGGCAAAAATTGACCGCTAGTGAAGGCAGGAGGCTGGACTTGATGACCTTTCAAGGTCCCTTCCAGTTCTAGGAGATTGGTATATCTCCAATTATTACCTATTCAGTCTCTATGGCCTATCCAATTCTTGGCATCTTTGCTGAGCCTGCCTGATCACCTTGCCAGTTAGTGATCCCTGTACTGGGTTTTGGGGGCTTTTTGTGTTCTTGATATCTGTCCACGGGGAACATTACTGAGACTTCTAAATTTATTTCAAAAGCCCACCAAACAACAATTAGATAGGGCTAATGTCAGTTCCTATCTGGGCTGGAGCAGCCTATGTGAAATATATCATATTACCAATCCCGTGAGCTATTTATTTATTTGCTTGTTTTTTCTCTTTTTTTGTGGATTTGCTACACAGAAGATAAAAACATCTCTCAATCCAGAGGCCAGTTATTAGTATCTTCTTTTTAACAGGTACTTTAGCTGAATATTAAACTTAAAGCTATATTTAGCTGAACTTAAAGCTATATTTTTTAAGTTAAAATTTTAAGTGCATGTAATGGTTTTTTTTCTAACTGCATATTCAAAAGGTTGTTGAGATGCATAAATAGCTAAAACATTTTTACAACGCAATACCATTTTTAAGCATAACATCCCAAGCTTCTGTAAACAGGCCAGTTTACTATAAACAGTCTATGCTCTGAAAGGCAGCCTTTACACACTTGGTATTTTAAATCTTTTACTGTTAAATGAAGTAACCAAACATGGTGTTCTAACATATTCTGAGAACAAAATGGATGTTGGCAAAAAAAATGAAGGTTTTATAATTAAAAAAAAATTCCTTAATACAACAGACTTGTATTACTTGATTCATAAAAACTAGAAGACATTCTTGATCTCACCAGTTTTGCTAAGAAAAGAAATCTCTTGAGAGCACAAGGGACATCTGAAGAAACCAGTACCAACACATGTGCATGCACATGCCCACGTGCACACCCGCCCCACATTTCTATACGCTCTATGCGGTTAAAAAATGTCAAGACTGGAATCAATTTGCTTCAGTAGTTGAAGAGAAGTCTAGTGAATTATCTAGCAACATATATGTAAATGTTCAGTATATTAGTAAGATGCTGGAATGATTTACAAGACAGATTTCATGTGATTTTGCATAATACAAATTTTTTCTAATATTGAAGGAGGTGCTGTATATTTCTAACTCTTGCAGTACCTTGTGCTGTATTTATGTTCACTATTCTGTTACCAAATATAAAACCACATTTCCCAGAGAAAAAAAATTAAACTACATTTTTATCAGTGGCTCTAACTCCTGACCCTATGAACAGAAAATAGAACGCTCTTTCTCTGTCACTGGGATAATGGGAAAACAATGCTCTTCAGATGGTAACTCACTGAGGCAAAAAAATTAATTGCCATGGGCAAAAAATAAAAATATAAACTTGGCCAAATCAGTTCAATTATATTCCAAGGAAGATTTTATAGAAGATCAGATAAGGAGGTCTGCTATAAAAAGACACCAAATTCAACTATTTAAATTTTTCCAACTGGTTTCTGAAGGAAATTAACAATTATGCATAGACATTTTATCCTATAAGTACAACTAGCTACTGTATTTTACAGGATTTTTACCTGTTTGATCAGTTTCAAAAATTCATATTCTCTGTTCAGATTAAATAATTATCCACCCCATATAGAACACTTATATCAAAGTTTGGCATTTCTCCATTAGTCTCTCTCTAAAGCGTAAAGCTTTACAGATTATTGACCTGTGGATAGCAGTGTGACTAGAGTTGTGCTGAACAAGATTATTACGGTTATAATTTTTTATTAAAGGTCATTGATAGATTTATATAGACATCTGTAAAGCTATGCTTATTTTTATTAGTTGCCCTTTTGAGCCAGTTAAAAATAGTTACTCAGCAGAAAATGAACTTTTTATAATTCACACACACAACTGAGTCTCTCTGTTGACAATTCTTGTTTCCAGTTCCACATAACATTGATAAGTGAGATGACTGTATAACGACAATTTGTGAATGTTTATAGTGTTTCTTTCAAAGCAGTTGAATAAAAGTTGGGGTGGGTTTTTTTGTTTGTTTCTCTATTTAAGGAAGGAGAATATAAACAACCACCTGCCTTGTTTATAGGCTTCTCTGTCTCGCACCTAAATAGTCCTGTGTAAGTTGTCCAATTGTATTAGTTACTTAACTGCCTTGTTTTTGTGCATCAGAACAATTAAAAAGTACAGTCTATTCTCCAGTGATAAGAACAACCTGATTTTTTTGTTTTTATTTCACATAAATGCATTTTAATTTGTTAAAGGTAACATAAGTCTGATCAACTACTGGAACACATTTTTTTCTGACAATTACTATATATTAGTGCAGTATTGAAAAAAGCATAGAATTGCCCTACTATAAAGTTATGCTAAACACATTCTATAGAGTAAGCAAAGATCAATTGTCAATTCTGGCCCCATTACAAGTTTCATTTTTTATAAACAGTAGGTTATAAATGCATTCAGAGTCTTAATTCCTTCTGTTTGCACCTACTTATTCTTGAATAAATGTTATCTACACTTGTTTTATGCAGGACTACCAAAAGGCATGTCACCAGTTGAAAAAAATGTTACAAGAATGGTAGCACACTGATGTTTCTCAAACCCCATCTGAAATTTAAATTAGTTTTCTGACACAATCTGCTGGTGTCTCTGTTTAACAACATTATAACTCCTGGTAGACAGCGCTTCATTTATAGATTATTCTTTTCCACATAATATATTTAGGTTTTAACTCTTTTGTGCATTACATTTATCTACATGCATTTTACATTATCTGAGATGGGATAACAACAAAGTGGGAGTTTTAACTAAACATTATCAATAATATATCATGCACTTTCTGTCCCTATTAGTTCATGGCTACTGCTGATGTACTTAGCGTAAGCAAGCTATTAGACTTGCCAAAATAGCTCAAATGAAACAGAATTATAAAGTTATTAGAAAAGAAGATGCAAGGCCAAATTCAGGCTCATTAATGAAATTTTGCAACGTAAGCATGCCTTCTGATATAGAAGCAATGTTATTAACTGCCTGTATTATGTCTGGCAGCAGCCTCACCAATACACATTATCCCAAATAAGTTGTTCTTGATAGAAGCAGGAATAAGTTGAGTGGCTACTTCTAACGGGTGTGGCTAGTTAAGGAAGTTTAAGGGCAAAAATATACAAATGTTGACCCCCTTGTTCCTAGATCCTGCTTGCAGTTTTTCTCATAGACGTTCTGTGGAGCAGCTCATTTATAGGTTTCAGGGAACAGAGTGAAAACTGAAGCAAAAACCGCACTACTCTAGTTGTATGGCTTTTCTGCTAGGATTCTTGAGCACAGCAACCTGCAAAGATTCTGCATTACAAGTCAAGTATCAGAGGGGTAGCCGTGTTAGTCTGGATCTGTAAAAGCAACAAAGAATCCTGTGGCACCTTATAGACTAACAGACGTTTTGCAGCATGAGCTTTCGTGGGTGAATACCCACTTCTTCAGATGCAAGTGGTGGAAATTTCCAGGGGCAGGTTTATATATGCAAGCAAGAAGCAAGCTAGAGATAACGAGGTTAGATCAATCAGGGAGGATGGGGCCCTGTTCTAGCAGTTGAGGTGTGAAAACCAAGGGAGGAGAAACTGGTTCTGTAATTGGCAAGCCATTCACAGTCTTTGTTTAATCCTGAGCTGATGGTGTCAAATTTGCAGATGAACTGGAGCTCAGCAGTTTCTCTTTGAAGTCTGGTCCTGAAGTTTTTTTGCTGCAGGATGGCCACCTTAAGATCTGCTATTGTGTGGCCAGGGAGGTTGAAGTGTTCTCCTACAGGTTTTTGTATATTGCCATTCCTAATATCTGATTTGTGTCCATTTATCCTTTTCCTTAGAGACTGTCCAGTTTGGCCGATGTACATAGCAGAGGGGCACTGCTGGCATATGATGGCATATATTACATTGGTGGACGTGCAGGTGAATGAACCAGTGATGGTGTGGCTGATCTGGTTAGGTCCTGTGATGGTGTTGCTGGTGTAGATATGTGTAGATATGCATTACAAGTATTTTCCAAAATTTGTCAGGATTTAAAAGTTCAGCATGAGGATCTTTGGAAGCACTGAGTTCTTTAAACTCATCCTTGCTTCGATCATATAACAAACCAATAAAGAGTGGGTTTAATTTATTCCTGTACAGAGGGTTGTCTTAAAGCCTAACACTTTGAGTGTTTGCTCTAAGTACACAAGAAGAGATAACAGATGGATACAGACAGATGGGGGAGCACAAGGAAACAATGGGACAATATTGGCGGATAGGCGTCATCACAGCACACCGGCAACCTAACCATTGTCAAGTTTTTTGTAGGCATCATGGCAAAGGAGAATGTTGAAGAGGGATTTCAAGGTGAATAATAAGAAAGCTTTGTGGATGTTTACAGGGAGCGCCTTCCAGTGCCAATACTTTTTTGGACCCACTTAAATCAGCTTACAGCAGGCTTACATTAATTTATGTTAAGTCAGTTCAATTAATATAAGCCATTTGTAAACCAATCAGTGTGTTAATACCGGGTTTGGTTTGCACTAGTTTAACTGAATTTATTTAAATCCCCATTACAGTTAAACAAATGTACAGGCCAGCTCTAAAAGAACATGATACATCAGGTTTAGGACATTATGTTTAGGTTTAACAATTTTCCCTGTCATCTTGCATATATGTACTTAAAACATGGGACCAGATTAGGGTAACCAGATGTCCCTATTTTATAGGGACAGTCCCAATATTTTGGGCATTTTCTTCTATAGGCACCTATTACACCTCACCCCCTGTCCTGATTAGACCTACTCCCAAACCAGGTGTATCCTGGGGAGAAAATGCAGGAATCCAGGACCTTTGCACCAGCTCCAGCCCCTTGATCCCTCCCACTGTCTCCCTGGCAGCACAGCAGAAAAGCAGGAGGGGATATATGCAAAGAAGAGGAATGCACAGACCTGGAGGGACTCAAATGGCCTACAGCTCTTTGGCTCTTAATTTACCCCCCCTGCCTTTTTGTCAAATCTTTCTATGCTGTAAATTCTTGGTTTTAAAGGGCAAGATACTTGACCTCTTGAAGAAGTTTTCAAAAAATTATGGGTAAAGTATTCAGATCCCCCCGCCCCCCAATTCATCTTGTACTTTGAAAGTGTCTAACAAGTGTTTTAATTATAGGACGGCAACTTCGTACATTTCACATACACAGAGTGATTTTACCTTCCTAAACTCTGAAAAATTAAAATACGAGTCTCACCAAGAAGACAAACTTTGCAGTTCCACCGGGGATACTTCAAAGGTTTGAGCTGAAATATGCCAGGCCAGGTGTATATCAGTCTGAATTTTTTATTTTATTTTTAATTTCAGTCAATTTCTAAGAAGGTAGCTAGGGGAAAAAATGGTTTAGCCTAGGTTTAAAAATTGTGATAACATTTATTTTAGACCCTCTATGTCCCCCACCCCCTACATTAGAGCAGGATCTTGAAATCGGGAAAGGGGGTTGGCCTTTGTGTCAAGGATGTGACTGTTTTCCCTGTGCAAATCTGTTTTCCCTGTGCAAATCTGGCTAACTTGTAAGTCTTTGAAAAAAATCAATTTGCAGGAGAGACTTGCTAGAGCAGAAGTGAGCAAACTACGGCCCGCAGCCCACATCCAGCCTATCGGACCCTCCTGCCTGGCCCCCAGGCTCCTGACCAATGGCCCCTCCCCTTCTGTTCCCCCTCCCCCACAGCCTCAGCACGCCCCGCCGTTAGCACAATGCTCTAGGCGACAGGGCTGCGAGCTCCTGGGGCAGTGCTGCTGCAAAGCCCAGCCTGACCCGGTGCTCTGTGCTGCACAGAGCGTGGCTGTAGCGCTACCAGCCACTGGTGCTCCAGTATCAGAGGGATAGCCGTGTTAGTCTGGATCTGTAAAAGCAGCAAAGAATCCTGTGGCACCTTATAGACTAACAGACGTTTTGCAGCATGAGCTTTCGTGGGTGAGTACCCACTTCTTCGGATGCAAGTGGTGGAAATTTCCAGGGGCAGGTTTATATATGCAAGAAAGAAGCAAGCTAGAGATAACGAGGTTAGTTCAATCAGGGAGGATGAGGCCCTGTTCTAGCAGTTGAGTGAAAACCAAGAGAGGAGAAACTGGTTCTGTAGTTGTCAAGCCATTCACAGTCTTTGTTTAATCCTGAGCTGATTGTGTCAAATTTGCAGATGAACTGGAGCTCAGCAGTTTCTCTTTGAAGTCTGGTCCTGAAGTTTTTGCTGCAGATTGGCCACCTTAAGATCTGCTATTGTGTGGCCAGGGAGGTTGAAGTGTTCTCCTACAGGTTTTTGTATATTGCCATTCCTAATATCTGATTTGTGTCCATTTATCCTTTTCCTTAGAGACTGTCCAGTTTGGCCGATGTACATAGCAGAGGGGCATTGCTGGCATATGATGGCATATATTACATTGGTGGACGTGCAGGTGAATGAACCAGGATTGGTGTGGCTGATCTGGTTAGGTCCTGTGATGGTGTCGCTGGTGTAGATATGTGGGCAGAGTTGGCATCGAGGTTTGTTGCATGGATTGGTTCCTGAGCTAGAGTTACTATGGTGCAGGGTGCAGTTACTGGTGAGAACATGCTTCAGGTTGGCAGGTTGTCTGTGGGCGAGGACTGGCCTGCCACCCAAGGCCTGTGAATGTGTGGGATCATTCTCCAGGATGGGTTGTAGATCCCTGATGATGCGTTGGAGGGGCTTTAGCTGGGGACTGTATGTGATGGCCAGTGGAGTCCTGGTGGTTTCTTTCTTGGGTTTGTCTTGCAGTAGGAGGCTTCTGGGTACACGTCTGGCTCTGTTGATCTGTCTCCTTATTTCCTCGTGTGGGTACTGTAGTTTTGAGAATGCTTGGTGGAGATTTTGTAGGTGTTGGTCTCTGTCTGTGGGGTTAGAGCAGATGCGGTTGTAACTCAGTGCTTGGCTGTAGACAATGGATCTTGTGGTGTGCCCGGGATGGAAGCTGGAGGCATGAAGGTAGGCATAGCGGTCGGTAGGTTTTCGGTATAGGGTGGTGTTAATGTGACCATCAATTATTTGCACCGTAGTGTCTAGGAAGTGGACCTCCCGTGTAGATTGGTCCAGGCTGAGGTTGATGGTGGGGTGGAAGCTGTTGAAATCATGGTGGAATTTTTCCAGCGTCTCCTTCCCATGGGTCCAGATGATGAAGATGTCATCAATGTAGCGTAGGTAGAGAAGGGGCGTGAGTGGACAGGAGCTGAGGAAGCGTTGTTCCAGGTCGGCCATAAAAATATTGGCATATTGTGGGGCCATGCGGGTGCCCATAGCGGTGCCACTGATCTGGAGATATATATTGTCATCAAATTTGAAATAGTTGTGTCTGAGGATAAAGGCACAGAGCTCAGCAACCAGTTGTGCTGTGGCATCATCAGGGATACTGTTCCTGACAGCTTGTATTCCATCAGCGTGTGGGATGTTGGTGTAGAGAGCCTCTACATCCATGGTGGCCAGGATGGTGTTTTCTGGAAGGTCACCAATGCATTGTAGTTTCCTCAGGAAATCAGTGGTGTCACGGAGATAGCTGGGAGTGCTGGTGGCATAGGGTCTGAGTAAAGAGTCCACATATCCAGACAGTCCTTCAGTGAGAGTTCCAATGCCCGAGATGATGGGGCGTCCAGGATTTCCAGGTTTGTGGATTTTGGGCAGTAGATAGAATAGCCCTGGTCGGGGCTCTAAGGGTATGTTGATTTGTTCCGGTGTTAGCGTAAGGAGTGTCCTGAGTAGATGGTTCAGTTTCTTAGTGTATTCCTCAGTGGGATCTGAGGGAAGTGGCCTGTAGAATTTGGTGTTGGAGAGTTGTCTGGTGGCCTCCTTTTGGTAGTCAGACCTGTTCATGATGACAACAGCACCTCCTTTATCAGCCTCTTTGATTATAATGTCAGGATGGTTTCTGAGGCTGTGGATGGCATTGCGTTCTGCACGACTTAGGTTATGAGGCAAGCGATGTTGTTTTTCCACAATTTCTGCCTGTGCATGTCGGCGGAAACAGGTAGCACAGTAAGGGGGCAGGGAGAAGAGGGGGTTGGACAAAGGGCAGGGAAGTTCGTGGTGGTAGTCAGGGGTCGGGGGTGTGGATAGGAGTCGGGGCGGTCAGAGGGTGGGGAACAGGGGGGTTGACTGGGGGCAGGGGTCTGGGGGGCAGTCAGGAAGGGGGGGTTGGATGGGGTGGCAGGGGGCAGTCAGGGGCAGGGGTTCCAGGGGCAGTCAGGGGACAGGGAACGGGGGGGTGGATGGGGCAGGAGTCCCAGGGGGCCATCAAGGAACGGGGGGGTTGGATGGGTTGGAGGGCTGGTTGCCCCCACAACCAGCCCTCCATACAATTTCCAAAACCCGATGCGGCCCTCAGGCCAAAAAGTTTGCCTGCCCCTATGCTAGAGTTTAGCAGCTGAATTCTCCGAAGATTCATACTGACCATGTTCCAGGCCAGATCTGAGCAGTGCTTTCCCTGAAATTGCCACTCTGGACAGCTACAAGCCCAGGCTGGGTCTAAGCACTGGAACTCAAAGCAGGGAGACAGTCTCTCCTGTGCTCACAATGACCCCACTGCTGAGCCCACTTAGCTTGTAGGAGGAAGCTGCCTGATTCAAAAGCAAATGGCTCAAGAACCAGATCAAGGGTAGGACTGGGAGGGATGGAGGAATAGACAGGAACCCGAAGGACCTGAAGGAGCCTGAAGGGAAAACTGGGACTGGAAGCTGACAGGGACTGGAGAGGAAAACTGGGGCTGCAAATTAGGTTGAGAGTGGGGAGGATTCTGGGACCGGGTGGGGAAGGAGACCAGGAGTCAGTGGGGAGAGAGACAGCTCAGATAGTGGGTTGGGAGTTGGGGAACTGGGACTGGCTAGACAAGGAGACTCGAGACAAGGAGTGTGGGGCGAGGTGAGGCACTGAGAAAGTAAATGGCAAGGAGACCAGAGCTTTGAGTCTAGACAGATTTGAACAGGATGTGCTTGGAAACAAGACTGGAATGAGAAGCCTGAAGTGTGGAGACTGAGACTGACTAGGAAGGAGAATGGGACACTGGGATGAGGAGCCAGGGTAGGAAAGAGATAGGGGCACCTTGGGGAGGATAGCATAGGAGTCGAATTTGGGGAGAATGGGCAGAAGTATCTCTCCAGGGCTTAGAATGGCACCTGGGATTCCTGAGTCTCACCATTCCTCTGCTGTCAGCAAATATCTGTGAAACCCACTGGCAAACAGTCCCATCCCCTTCTTGTGCTGGGCCTCACAGAGGATGACAACTTATTACTGCTATCAGTTACTCCATTAGTTCAAGAGGCAAAGGTCTGTATGATGGATCTAAAGGCACCAACCCTGCTAATAAACCATGTAGGTGTAAATATGATGACACGTGATGGAATTTCTGTTTTTTCCCCATCTGCTTTTTTTTTTATAAACCTAGGAAATTACACCAAAAAGCTGCATTAAAAGAACATCATGAAGATTATAAAGTCAAGCACTCAAAAATTAGGAAATGCCAGAATTGTAGTTGCCTGTGCAACATTAGTTCAGCACTCTTGTATGTATGCATTATGATACTGTCTTTAACTATATGATCACATACTAATGCCTGCAACTGCATTAGATTTTAATATAGTATGTAGGTGGGAGAAAATCAGCCTGCAGCACCACTGTTCCTCTTTTGCTGGACCACTTATCTATTCACTTTGTCGAGTCTGTATTCTTTTTCTTTAGGATTGAAAAATTAAATGGCCACATGCTACCTTTAATTCTTAAAGTTAATATGATTTTCTTTATTTTGAGTCATTCTGCTCAATTACTTAAGCCACATAAATAAGAACTATTTTCTGCTTATCATTGCTAGTAGAAGAATTTTCATAGTTTCAAACAGTCTTTCAGGCTGTATGCCATTTCTCAAAGATATGTCCTGGACCTAGATTAGAGCAGTTGCCTTAGAGAGTTTACAATGACAGAAGAAGAACTTGGCCTCCACAACACATAGAGAGCCATGCAAGTAGTTTTATCTCAAAAGATGCATTAAAAATCATGGGTTTTAAAAAAATCTTAAAAACCATGAAGGTTTTTTTAAAAATGTATTTTGGGTGCTTTTTATTTACTTTCCAATGTACCTTTTAAGTACATTTTAAGTCTTTTCTCTGAAACCATGAGGAATAGATACTTTTTTTTAAAAGGCAGCCAAGAATCGTACATAATCACTTGACTCCTGGAGCTGTGGGTTTCAGAAAAACAGAAAATATTGTGAGAGTTGTAACAATGAGGATGTTAATAAGATAAACTTTCACCAAGAAACCCAGAACATTAAATCTAATCCAGGCACTGTATCCTGTGCAGACATCAAATTCCCCAGTCTTGACATTAAGCTCTGGAAACTTCCTATAATGTCCAGACTTCACTTCTTCTGTACCTCTTTTATGTGCACAACTGAATCTGGCTCATCTCAATTTTTTTCTGATTTAAAAAAATTATGAACTATGAGACATCAGGGAGAATTAAAGCTGGTCAGAAAAAATATTTTATTTTCTACTGAAACATTTTCATTTCAACAAAGACTCCAAAAGTTTCAGTGAAATTTTCCATTTTACAAAAAAAGTAATCAATAAAAAAGTAGATGCTAAATTTTTATCTGCTCCAATGAGACTATAGCAGTGCTACATTGTGCCAACTGCATAATTGCAGCATGTATCCTGGCATTGTCTGGGTTACACAGGAAGTGCAAACATCGCTACACTCCTTCATGGTTTGTAGTGTGCTCATCTCCCCATCACCCCATAGTCAGTACATATGGGGGCGGGGAGCCGTAGCTTTGCATCCTACATGCTCCTCTGTACACCCTAGATGAATAAGACAAGAGCAGGCCCAGGGCTCTCATAAATGATTGCACTTTTATGCTAGCTCCAGTTTAAGAGATGGGGTGGAGGAGTGAAAAATGCAGAGTGAATATAATTTATTTTGACTTGTGTTTGATATAAAAAATAACACTAATTATATTTCTAAGCCTAGGATGAACCATCTGAATTAATGTTTCTTCATGTCCCTGGTTATTCTGAGGGAAGCAATCATCTATACATCATTTAAACCCATTATGAAACTCTGGCAGTGGTGAAAGAGGAGCAAAAACCAAACATAATATTTTGAGCATGACAACTTAAACGTTGCTTAACTTGTATGTATAAAACTTGTATGTGTAGGATAGACCTCAATATTGATGATAATTTTAATTAATGTTTTGTATTTACTCATTATTTTTGGTTATTACAATCTTGATTTTGCCTTTACTGAATTTTAGGAGACACAATTATTTTCATACTTGGAGAATCACATGCTTGGATTTTTGCTTATTTATTTAATGAAATTAAATATTCCAGCTAATTAAGGAAATTAGTAGGAAATCTCTGCTTTTTGACAACCAGTGACAGACTCCAGGTGTTAAAAGGGATGACACCTCCTTAGCCATAACACCCTATCTATTACCTGTGTGTTAACACAGACTATGGAATGGAGAAGATTTCTATTTTCTTTTATGCTCTGTTTTGAAAGATGTATATAAGTGTTAATTATCTTGATTCATGCTTTGTACAGAATATTTGATAGGACTCTTAAATTGAAAATGTACTAGAAATGGTAGGTAGTAAAACTAGGAACCGTTTGCTTAAAAAGACAAACCAACAAAAGTGTCTTCTCAGAGAACAGGGCACCTCCTCCTTCTACAAGAGACCAATTTGGTATAGACATGACCTTTATCACAAGAAAACAAACTCTAAGATATTTATGGTTTGGAAAGAGACCTGACTATATAAAATAATGTATGTTCTTTATTCAGGATATCACAAAGAGGAGTGGTGCTTACGATGTGTTATCAGAGCTATAACCCAAGTCATAAACAAGTCTTTATCCCTCTTTGCAAAGAAAAAACACCTTGTTTTTAAACCCCCACAAAGAATCCTAGAAATGTCCTTATTGAAACATATTTATTCTATAAACACTCAAAAGTCTGTGTTCTTTCAACTTCAAGGAGAACACATTTATGACAGGGGAATGTTTTGCAAAAGATGTTGGTTACTTCTAACTCATGTTTCCTCTTAATGGTGAAAACCTTTGTTGAAATGCTTAAGATGGTATAAGCTTCTTTTGAGATGTATAATTGCAATAAAGTTTGTATCTAAACGCAAGCCTTCACATAATAACTATCTGAAACTATTGTTATGTGACAATAAGATGTACGTACAAATACAGCAAGGTCATTCAATGTTGTAACTAGTTACTAATATAAGAGCCATTTCAATATAAAAACATTTATATTCACTGGGGAATTAATTACGTATTTGCCAATGCTTAAGCAACTTCATTACTAAACGTAGGAAGACTCTGCCCACCTCTTTATCCAAGTGTGTGGGGGAGATGTCTTTGTCTGGCTAACTGAAAGAAAAGATGTGTTCCCTCTTTAAAGGCTCCCTTGCAATAGAGAGAAGAAGGGGGAGAGTTTTCAGGGATGGACAGGAAGCTTTTAGGGCCAGATCAGGGGAAGGTCACTGCACTGTCGTTTCTGCTGATGGGAAGAGTGGGGATGTATTCATCACCCATGCAGCCCTGGAGAGGCCCTTACTAGGATTGGGTGGCAGCACCTAATCACCCATGAGCATGGCAAAAGGACTAGATTCCCTCTTGACCCACTGAGAGCATTAGATTGCCCTTTTCCTTGGGGGGATGAAAAGGAATTTTCCCCTCACCGCCAGATTGGCCAAGCTGGGATGGGTTTTTTTGTTTTTGCCTTCCCCACAGCAGGTCTGGGACCTGTTGGGGTTGGAGTAGGGTGACCAGGTGTCCCAATTTTATAGGGACAGTCCCGATTTTTGGGTCTTTTTCTTATATAGGCTCCTATTACCACCCACTCCCATCCCGATTTTTCACACTTGCTGTCTGGTCACCCTAGGTTGGAGTATGGAGGTTAGGTCATAGCATTGCAACTTAGTACCTAAAACTTGTATATGTCCAGTGCAGGTACTCTGCATTGAAGGGATATGGTTATCGAATAAAATGGATTAGAAAAGGATTTGAAGAAAAGCGTCCCTTAAGGAGCTGAGGAAGGAAGGTTTGGGATTTCTGCACCTCATACAGCAGGAGCCGATCTCCCTCCTTTATCTAGCACCCTTTAAGACTGCTGAGGAACAAGGTTTTGGGTTCCTACATGTGAAACAGTGGAGAGCCAACCCCTTCCTCTGATAGGACCATATCACCTCAGATGAGGGGAAGGCAGTAGGGTCCCAGCAGCAAGATACCTGATATCTGGTTGGGGATTATTTGAAATTATTAAGGAAAAGTTGATGATCTGCACCATACAATTTAAAGCCAAGTACTCCCAGATATTTTAAGTGAATAAAGTTGTGGCCTAATTAAGCTACATCCTCTGCCTCTTGTCTAGCCATGCCTGAAGAAAGACGGGAGAACCGCTACGAGAACTGATAAAAAGAAAATACAATAACTTCTCTGATGACCATTTAAGCTTAAGGACTTTCTTTAAAAATCATCTAAGTTTAAAAACCCTATTTTCAGAACAGAAAGGCTTTTTATATACAAAATTGGAGTGCTAAAGGGCTTTCATATAAGGAGGAGTGTTTGGACTCATTTGAAATGGAATTTCAACTTCTATTAAACCTTAATGGAACTGAACATATATATAACAGAAAATGTACTGAATAAAAGAAAGAATTAAAACTAGTTTACAGATATGCTGAGAATTTCTCACCGCAAAGACAAAAGCAACATAACCGTAAAATTGAAGAATTGCAACTCTGCTGTATGTGCATTAGGAGATTGCATATTTATGAGCTGAAAATGCTACAAAGACCATCCAATTAAGATTCTGAACCAATGAAAGGTGACCGTGGCTTATATGAATCTAGCGAAGGCTCTGAAAGAGGTGAGCCTTCCACGTTCAGTGAGACTGTGGAAAAACAGTATAAATTCCTCTGAACTGAGATAATCACTCTTATGTTTATATGCTGTCTCGCTCTTATTACACTTAAACTCCTAAACCCTTATACTCTATACACTACATGCTTTAACACTCAGGTCTTATCTCAGTCTATACATCTCATCTTCATAAGCAAGCAAACAGTAGCAATCAGACAGCTAAGAAAGAAGCCATAACACTGCAGCAGAAACAACCTTCTAGTCCAGCACCAAATCTGCAATATGATGACATAACCAAGACTTCAGCATCATGGTGAGAGGGAGTGTGCAAACACACTGCTAAAGGATTACATTTAATTTTTTCTTATAAATAATTTCAATGGGATACTGTAATTTAAGTTACTAACAGCTTTTCCTGTTAAACACCAGATTGTTTGGGCTGTGTACTTCTCGAGAGGAGACATAAACTAACCTTGGTAAAGAGAGAAATGGTGGGATTTAATATTCATTAATTTTCCTGTCTCAAGACCATTCCTTGAATGGCCTCTTTTAAGTCACTGAGTTAAAATTTTTCTTTGGTTTCATTGGACTTAATTAAGATCACTCATCGTTGCCATGATAAACCAAACAGAATTCACCAAGCTGTAAACGAAATTCCTTTGCCAATGTATAAACTGTTTTCGTTAGCTAATAAACCTTTAATTAGTTTACTATAGAATTGACGGTCAGCGTCGTCTTTGGTGTAAGATCTAGGGTACCAATTGATCTGGTAAGTGACTGTTCTCTTGGGGCTGGAAGCAACCTGCATATGATGTGATTTTGGGTGTAAGTGACCTTTTATCTCAAAGTCCAGTTTGTCTGGATAGCAAAACACACTGGAGAGTCTAAGGGGACTCTCTGTGACTCCATGGTAAGACTATAGTGATCCAGGAGTTCACATTTGTTACTGGCTTAGTGAAATCTAATTATAGAACACACCACCTGCTTGGGGTGTTAGCCCTTCTTTCTGACAGTCTGCCCTGAGGTAGGCACTCACAGTCATGAGCTACTCCAAACAGCATGACAATTGGTGTAGTTGTAACCCACACCTCCTGAGTGTGGTGTTCTGTCCCATCTAGTGGCACCAAGACCACTTAGAGAGAGAGATGAGTTTGGCTTTTAGCTAATGCAATAGAGGCTCACGCACTAAGCTCCAGAGGTCCCAGGTTCAATCCCGCACATCGACAACAAGGGTCTGTCTGCTAAGCCAGTTACACTAAGTTTCACTAAGCCAGTTACAAGTGGGGGCTCCTCCAGGATTTCAACTGGGAAATCTCTGAAGCTCAGGACACACTTCCTCAGCTAGGGGAAGGATGTATCCCACACCTCCTGGTGTGGTCTTCTGTCCCATCTAGTGGCACTGAGACCACCTAGAGAGATTAATGAGTTTGCTCTACTACCTTAGCTAACAGCCAGTTGGCTTTTAGCTCATGCACTAAGCTCCAGAGGCCCCTGGGTTCGATCTCGCTTGCCGACGACCAGGGTCTGTTGGCGTTACATAGTCATGATATGATTCACATGCTAATTGGGCTTAAAGAGCAAAACTCAATGCTGTTAAAAGTTTATATTTGATATTGAGCATTTAAAGGGTTAAAACTTAATTACAATGAGTGAATCACACTCGTATGAGGGTCTTGACACAAAAGACCTTGACAAATTATGTAAAAAATAGGCCAATATCCCATAAAAAAAGAGAGCTTCAGACCAGGAACTGAGGCTTTGCTCATAGATTTTGACCAAAGAGCAGGGTCTGAGCACCAGATGCCACAGAGACCACTGCAGCAGAACTGGTTCAGCTGAAGCTCCTTGGAGCCCAGAAAGAACATGAACACCAGATACTGTTGGTGGAACTCCAAATACAGGAAAAGAAAGAAACTGCTGGAATTGAGAAGGAAGCTCACCAAAGACACAAGAAGTAGCTAGCATCTAAGAAAAAAATCACACACTGCAGCTCAAAGTCCTGGAGCAACAAAAGAAGCAGCCTCAGAGTGTGAGTACATCCTCTTTCAACAACCGGGTGTGGGAGAAAGCCTGTTCAATTTATCAAGAGTCTGACTGTGCTGAGGAGCTCCTGTCCACATTTGAGAGACTATGTGGGATCCATAAGATTCCAGAGGATAAACGGATTCCTGTTCTCTTAACCATTTTGACTGAGAAAGCCAGACAAGTTTTTAATGAGATAGAGGAAGGTGATGCTAAGGTGCACAAGAAATTTAAAGAAAATGTATTGAAAATGTTTAAGATTACTCCTGGTCCTATCGATTGAATTACAGAAATCTTAAAATTGACAATGTTACTTATGTGGAATATGTGCATAAGATGTGTAATTATATGAAAAAATTAGGGGCAGAGGCTGAAGGGAGCTATGAAAAACTTTGTTCTGGTGGCACAAGAGCAATTATTGTGGACTGTCACTGATGAAGTAAAAGCAGCCATCTGTGACAAAAAACTTTCAACAGTTTTGGAGGTAGCAGAAAGTATAAATGTTGATATATATTCTGATATTTAGCTGCATTAGTACATTCTTAGGCTTGGCAGAATTTGATTTTTTTATAGAATTTAGACAGAAAATATTATATAATTTAGACAGCTATTTAGTTTTAAGCATTTTAAAAATATTTTGATATTTTCACAAATGCATGAAATTATGGGCTTTAACCATTTTTTCTATTTTTATCTATTTAGATTTTCTCCATTATGGGAAATTATGGAAGGTCAGACAATTATTTAATTACAGTAGCCATTCAGATTCAAAAAGTTAAAGCTTTACAACCATTAAAACATATGTCAAAATAGACAAAGTAAATATCCTTAAATAAACAAATCATACCTGTTTTTACCATTAATTAGTCCATTTGTAACAAGCCTGCTACAATTGTCTAAATCACTGGATTTTGACTCTAATAAATGTTGAGGCAAAGTAAGAAAAATGGTACCTATCTGTAAACTTTTATCATCATCTATGGTAATATATCTTTTCATCAGTTTGTGCATGTACACTTAAATTGACATTTACCAATAAAAATCCAATTCTTCCAAGGCTATTCATTTTGTAATATTAATAATGAATGTGTGTTCGGTACATACTATAACTGTTTTACAAGAAATCTGAGGCACAGTAAGCTTAAGTGACTTGTCAAAAGTCGAAAGAATCAGTGAAAGAGCAAGTAATATAACCCAGGAGTCCTATGCTCCATCTACTGTATACTTAGCCTTTCTACTGTGCTACTGATTTGACTATCAAGTGTGCAGTATAAATAAGGCACAAAGTCTGGCTACAATGGTAGAACAAACACCAAATATTTTCTCTCATATTGCAGTAATCTAGAAAACCACACAAACACCCTTTTTTTTCAGGATGCGGGGTGAGTGGAGGAGAGAAACACTGACTTCTTTATAGATATGAAAACTATTGTTGTATGTTCATCTAGGACAAAGAAATGCAACACAGTTCAAAGATTAAATATTTCAGCTAGGAGTATAGGTTGAACAATTGTGGAACACAGACAAAGAAAGGAATAATAATAAAGCATACAACATAAAGTGTTGTAAGTATCATTTTTTTCCTCCAGTTCTTTTCTGTGAGGAGCAAAATCTCAGACTATGAAGTCAAAAGAATGAGGAAAGTCACAAAAAAATGCACCTCTACCTCATCATCTTTTTCAGCCAGGAGGCAATAACTAGTAGCAATGACATGCCAAGCAAAATATATGAGATGAATACTATAGGGTCAGGCAAAAGGAACAGGATACTGTATCTTCTCTAGGAAACAATGTATCAACAAAGAGTCTTAACGGCTTTTATTCCATATTCTTGTTTCCATTACCCTCAAGTTCTTTTATGTTTGATACTTTTTAAAATGGATAGAATTGGATGGGAAAAGTTTACACCCCAGGTTTTTAACACCAGTATTTAATTGTGTAGTCAGACTAGTTCTACCATTTTAAAAAGAGAAAATGTGGAATCATTATCAATTTTCACTTCATCTATGTACATATAGGACAGAGCATGAAACCTCAATTCTGATTGGCATCTTTTGTTCACTACTGTAATAATTACTTTATCTAATAAATAAGGACCACCTTCAAGAGGAACAGATTAATTTTTCAGATATTTATACAATGTTTTGCTATTTTACCTTAACTGTTACATATAAAATTAAGGTATATTTCTCAGTGTTTTATTCTTTTTAAGAATTTGGGAAATTGTCTCCTTTAAGTTATATTTTGAGATAAATATTGCATTGTTTAGCAAAATATGGATAAACATGATTTTGTAGAACAATGATAGCAGTACCAACAATGCATTAGTACTTTTGCACTAAAGAATAGAATTTCAAGGGAATACACAGAATAGTTATAGGTATATACACATGTGCTAATGTCACCATTAATTTGATTTGCTTTTCTGCATATTTCCCTTCTTGGAAGATTGTTATCTGCATTTTAACTTTTATTGCTGCTGTGCCAACATGTGAATTCACAGCTCAGTTCCCTAAAGTGACAAAAATCCACGACTATGAGACAGAGGGAGTTGAATATGCTTTGAGGGTCGCTCTCAATATATGTGCTAAGTAACATGACAGTACCAAAAGAAACTTTGAGATACAATTGATTATCTTTAGCCTTCACCTACGGTAATCCTAATTAAAAATATCCCAAGGCTCTCACCATTGGAATACTGCCAAAGAACCACTTTTCTCACTTCTAGTTGATTTCCAATTTCAGTAATATAAAAAATATCCAAAAATTAACTTCATAATGAACAGGATATTTCAAGCCACACTCAAAGAGTACAGAAAAGATTATTTTTAAATAATTTGTCTCTTTTCAATAATTATTTTAAAGAATCATTATTAACTTATGTACACATGTGAGAAAACAATCTTTTTATTTTATAATGCATTGAAAATAAATATGCAAATATATTACATACAAGTGTGTCAGTTTCATCTGTACTGCAAATGTATTTATGCCTTAGTGCTTAGTAGGCATACTTTGTATCCCCTGGTGAATGCAGTCATATCTGCTGTGATGGGAAACGTCCTAATTTTGGAACCACCACCATTGATGGAGAGGAGCCCCCATTCAAAAAACATTATTAAATATATCTCAAGACCAGATATGCTTGGGGTAAAATCACCACTATCACATGGTGAAACTACATGGGCATTTGAAAAGTGTCTCTTTTACACAACTTATGTCCTTAAAAGATTTGGAGAGTGGTTTCATATGACATGACCTTAAAGCAGAGCACCTGATCCACTGTAGTTGTGACACCCACAGCCAGTTTCATTTCTCAAGATGTCCGACTGATTTTGCATCTGAGATTTTTACATGTTCCTAAAACATAATTTTACTGTTTGTTTAATGTGAGTTATTTTAGGCACTTTGATAGAGAAATTAGGTCAAAGGTAATGCCAAAATGTCCTACAATGAATGGGCTTATTCATTTTAGAATCATGTGCTTACATGCTGTCATGAACAGGGGTGGGTTCCTGAATATAGGATAGACACTGCAAAGAAAGAGATCCAAGCCATGAAGTTCACATCCAAATCCTACTCGTCACCAAGTTTGTTGGAGAAAGGGATGTTCAGTTTTTCAACTCTGAATTCTGCCCCATCTTTAACACTGAATTACAATAATACATTTTTAATAGTTCCAATTAAGTTGGTAATTAATAGTGCCAACTGACTAGGGCACAGAGGGGGTGCCTATGGGTTACAGGGATCTCCTGGGTCTGGCATGTACCTCCTAGTTTACCAAAGAGTATCATGTGCGGTTTCAAATAAAAGCTGGTGTCACACTGGTCATCTATATCAACACAAAACACATGCATGGATGTTATATAAGGAGTTATGTATATATACTGAAAATTATGAAAAATATTCTAAATGTTTATTGAACTGGTTGTGCACCTGTTAAGTATTGTATGGTTCACAGTGGGTCTCCTCTCATCAGTCTGAACCAACTGATAATGAAGGATTGTGAAAACTTCAAAGAGAGAAAAGTAACAGGAAAAAGTAAACAGTGGGGATGGGTAGGGGAGGAGACCCTATCCTGAAGTCTATATCAAAGGTTGCTCTAGTATATTTGGGGGACACCCTCTCATCCTTCACCTAGGAAATAAATGGACAGCAAGTTTGCTTCATGAAAGAGGGGTTTCAGACAGGCGTGGCTGAAAACACTGGAGAGAACTTTGGGTGAAATGAGCTTCTTTAGACAAGAGGGTAATTTGGTAGTTAAATTTAGTCTCTAGAAAGAAGATTTTTATTTTGTTTTATAGCTACACTTTTGTTTCCAATATTCTTACTCACTATCACTTGACTGTTCTTTGATAATAAATTTATTCTTGTTTTCACTATAAATGTATGTAAGTGTTCTGTTGGGCAAAGTGATTATACTGAGTTGAATCTTACAAACGGGTATGTACTGTTCATTTCATTTGGGAACAGCAGGTCTGGTAATTCTGAGAGTGTTCAGTGGATAAGGGACTGGATATTACAGGGAACTCTCAGAGAGCTCAGGGGCTGGTCAGCTCCTACCACTACCTGTACAGAGAGCGAGCAAGGCCTGCGGAAGCCTGGAAGACAGTGCTTGTGTTGCCTGTGGGTGGTGGTTTCACAGCAGGCACAGACAAAACTTCCTAATGCAAAGGAAAGGTGAAGGTGAGGTGCCTCACAACCTGGGGTACCCCTAGGGAGAGTCAGAAACTCTTTTTCACATGAGTTGTCCCATTGATAGCAACAGAACTATTTGCAAAAATAAAAAATATTCACGAGTAATGATAGCAGGATCAGCCTCTAGGCTATAGTACAATGATCACATAATGTAACTGTTTCAGTAGCATTTGGCATTCTGAAGATAGCAGCTTCTGTTTGGCTCAAGTGAATAAAATGCTTACTAGAATTAGCTCTGCCTGGGGTCTGCAGTAGGCTTTGTAGTCCTCTCCTGGCTCCCAATCCAGTACAAATTCCCTAGGCCAAAAGGTGGGTGATTGGCTGCTCAATTCCCCGAACCCAGGATATAGTTCTGCGCATCCCATGTGAGAAGTCCAGCAGAGCCTGAAGGGATGCACACATGATCATTGCAGGTGGCATCAGAAAGGTTCTATGAAGTTGCAACATGCTCAGTGCAGATGAAGTATTAGAAGATTTTAGTAGTAAGCTTCTAGGTCAGGGGTGAGCAAACTACGCCCCAGGGGCCTGATCTTACCCGCCAGCAGTTTTAAACCGGCGGGGTCTGGGGCTCCAGCTGGGCACAGGGTCAGGGGCTGCCCCACGCAACTCCCGGAAGCTGCATCATCGTCCCCCTCCAGCTCCTATGCGCTCCAGATTCAAGTACCATAAGTTACAAGTATAGAAGAAAAAGTTAGTCCTTAGAAATCCTACAGAATTAAACATCAGATCCAGCTTGACTTGACAGACTTCAACTAGACTTTTCATCTGAGTCAGGCTAACAGGTCCAACTAGACAGAAAAACCTCTGACTTTTCAGAAATGATATATTATTCCTACACTTAATCCTGCTATGAGTGCAGGGGACTGGACTAGATGACCTCTCGAGGTCCCTTCTAGTCCTATGATTCTATGACTCTATAACCCCCAAGAATCTTCTTTCCATAGCAAGCATTAAATATGTGCAGACTATTGCCTCACAGGAAGTTATCTAAAACTTTACAGATTTGGCTCCCAATGTTTGGAGGACACCGGCACTGGACCTGATATTAGAGGTCTGATCCAAAGCCTATTAAAATAAATGGGATCTTTTTATTGACTTCAATGGGTTTTCTACTTTCTCCTATGTATTACCTATTCTGCGTTTCATTTTTGCCAGAATTCTCTTAGAGACCAGTCCTATAATAGCCTTGTCAGCTAATTAGAATACATTTCCACCCTTTTTGATATTATAGCATTGGCAACTTTGATTCATGCAAGATATACTGTATATTTATACTTTGCATTGCTTTGGCAAGTTTATAGTTTATTTTGCCTTTTAAAGATATTATTAATTTTTGTACTTTGATTTTTATGAATTACAAATATTTTTGCAACATTGCCTACAGTGCTTCTGTTGTTGCCTAAAACCCTTAAAAATATTACACCTTAGAAGCTCATTCTAATAGCAAACTTTTACTAAACATCTGGACTTAACTCAAAAATTCTGATTTCTTTTTTAAACTGATCTCAATTTTATGTAACATTATTTAAACATGTTTTCTTCTTTCATTCCTAAGGAATGAACTTCCACTGACTCACTTGTATTGCAATCCAGTTAACTAATGGATTTTCCCTAATAGAAAATTTAGATAAGCTTGGAGAAAAAAAAAACTCCACAGTGTTTTCATCAAATCCTTATCTATCTTGAATTTTTAATGCAAATCAAATAATATGGTGAGTGCTCAGGTTTTAGAAATTTTAATTTCTGGTTTGCCTACTCCAACTTAAAGGGTCATTTGCAATTTATGGGCAAAACTATCAGAGAGGACAAAATGTTGCTTTGATTCATTCAGATAGACCCCAAACTAGCAAGCATCTATTCATGTGAGTAACTGTATTAAGGCAAGCAGTTCTATTGGCTTCAAGCAGGCTATACACATCAGTGAAGTTACTCATGTGTGTTAATTTTTTGCAGGATTGGCTCCTTAATCAATAACAATGAATAGGCAGCACAGAGGCACACCAAGCACCATCTCAATATGATTTTTTTCATTACATTCTGATAAAATGAACCTCATTAATACTGAGGTGACAGCATCACAAGTATCAAAGTTCAGTTACTATGAAAAGTTTCAGGCACATGAAAAATATTTGGATGAGCAGGAATTCAGAGTATTGGTTAGCTATGTGATTCATATTGAGGTATATAACCAAAATTTGGATGAGTTTCAGAGTAGAGGAGACTGGATAACTGGAAGATTACTATACTGGAGTTCAGCATTGAGAAAGTGAGGATTTGAGTAAAGAAATAATGTGAGCCAAAGGTAGCATAGAGTACTTAAAGCTCCTTTAAAAATGAAATAACATTCATATACTCAATGATAGAGTGAAATAAGACAAAATAATTCTTTCATAAGAAAAAGATGAAAAAAGTATTAAGAAGCTATTTTTCTTCACAGCATTGTGCAGTTAGAGGATGAAACTGTACATCAAATCACAAGCCCCAGTGAACAATACTGTACCACTTCATTCACAGAATGAGACACAGGTACACAAGCCCTGCAAGCCATTAGTCATAAATATGAATCCTGTGAACAGTTATACACATAAGTAGCTACATTCTTGAGAATAGTCCTGCTAAAGTTACTCACGAGTAGTACTGCAGGCTCTGATGCCAAGAGCTTGATCCTGTGAACGCTACCATTTCAAATGCAAGCAGTCCCACTAAATTAGAAAGGACTGCTTACATGACTAATGAGTTGCTATATTCATCTCTCAGATATTACCATTCTTTAAAAGGTTCTGCTGCAGATAATTATGAATTTCCTCAGAATTTTTTTTTCTTGGAAATAGGTGAGAGCTGCCTCAACTCTTATACTATATATAAAATTATGTTTTACTACTTTAGAAATTCCTGAACTATACTATTGCTAACTAATAGTTTGTATAGCTTTTATTAAAAAATATGCTAGCTCATAAAATAACATCCATACTCCCTATATATCTAAATTGCATTACAAAATGAGTATTGTGCATAAAAAAGTTATTTTATAACAACTAAATTCTGCAGGTACAATCCACAGAGTTATCGAAAAATGTAGCTATATTATTTTTACATTAATGTAAAGAAAATGCAAACAAAAAAGTACAGAGAAAACCCACATTTCTCATTAGAAATGTCAAATAAAAATGAAAGATAAGATTCCTCCATATAAAAATCAATCAACTTTTCAAAGATGTTTGTCATACACATTAGAACCATACAGAGCAATAAACTAGCTGCAATATATTCTCATATCAAGTCACTACTCCACTACAAACAGTCATGGGTTCCTATAATTAATAACTAATATAATAATTGCTAATAATGTCAGCAGCATTCTGAAGTTGTGGAGACAGCCTGGAGTTTGGGGTTACAGCATTTACAGCTCTGCTGCGGATTTACTGTGTGACTTCAGGCAAGTCACCCTCTCTCTTTGCCACAGTTTAGCTATGAATTTAAATAACCATAATACAAATCCTACCTCAGTAAAGTGTTGTGAAGTTGGGTTAATTAGTATTTGTACTAATACTTGATCCCCCAAATAAATAGATCCCCCAAATAAAAAAAAATTCTCTACAATAGCTAATTGTTACAATAGTCTACTTCTAGTCACACAAATGTGCATCCAACATATGGAGAAGTGAGGTTTAGTTGCTCTGAAGATTCTCTTTTTTCATTTGTTTTATTCATCTGGCTCAAACAAAAGCAATTTAAGGAATCAGACTGTAAACTATAATCCTTTTTTGAACTCTCCAAAAAAGGAAAGTTTTGTTTTACATCATTGACACACTGAAGCCCACTACAAAAGAGAATAATTTTGTTCACTTTTCCTTAAAATTAAAATAATCACAGATTTTAAAACAAACTATTTTGTGCCTTAATGAATAGAGAGTAACTTTGTTTAGTGTGAACCGCTGTGCTGCAAACTAGAATGGAAGGGTGGGTATATTTCCATGACAGCATTTACTTTTGCTTCTTGAACTGGTAAACAAGAGTGAAAACAGCAAGTTTCATTAACTGTTTTCTTCTGTCTTTTCAATCCATGCATTAAGTAATGCCAGTCTTCCTACACTGAAACCAAGCCGCTATTTTATAAAATGGTTTTACTCAAGCTCTGTTAAATCAGCTAGTCCAGTTAAAGTTCTGAGCATGCCCTTCTGTGCCAGACTCATGGATTATCTTAAAGTAACAGCACTCTAAAACATAGCCCAAGATGTGTCAGCCTTGTGTTTCTATTTTACAATATGGAAACCCCCTGAATGGAATTGTACAATCCGCTGCATGATGGCTATTGTAAACAGAGCCAGGCTCAGCCGCCTAGGCTGGGCATTTTCACAGGGACAACTTCCCCCTCTGCCTCCAGCCCCGGAATTCCAGAGTTCCTTGCTGCCGAGCCAAGCCTCGTCTCTCCCTAGCTATGCTCCAAGCACAGCAGGTTGGGAACTACTGCGGCTGGGACACACACACACACGCACTTGGGACAATCACAATGACTATCTCCATCTCCGCCCCATCTCCACAGGTCCAAGCCTTGTCTCCTACCGCCGCTACCCAGCGGGGCCGGGACCTTTGCACCAGTCCAGCCTCGCTCAGCGGATGGGTCCCACATTCGTCTGCCAACCTCCCTCCATCTCTGGCCAGCTGCACCAACCCCCCTCCCCCGGCCCCAGAACGCGCAGGACCCCTTCGGCGCTCCCTGCAGCCCGCCAAGAACCTCCCCGCGCTGCGGAATCCCCCCAGCACGGACCCACCAAATCGCCCCGTCTCTCCCATTCCCCCACCTCCGTGGAGCAGCTCAAGGTCACCTAATGACAAAGCCGGCAGCACCTGGAAGGGGGAGCCTGCTGCAAAGCCGCTGGTCAGAAACACCTGCCGCAGGCGGGATCCCCTGCTTGGCACAGGGGGTGGCGGGAGTTGGCGCCTGATACCCCGCTGCCCCTGCCCGGCCCGCCAGTGCTGCAGGCTCGGAGCCGGAACGGAAAGTTCCTTCGCTTACCTGGGCTGGGGACTGCGGAGCGCGCTCCTCAGAAGTGCAGCTGCTGGCCGGCCGGCCGGGGCGGGCGCGCGGATGCTGCTGCTGCTGCTGCAGCTGTTGCTAAGTCACACAGGCGGCTGAACAAGGGTCCGCTCAAAGCACCAGCATCCCCAGCAGCTCGCGGCAGCGCCCGGGGATTCCTCGGCTGCACGACGCCTCCTGCTGCTGCTGCACCATCCTGCTGCGCCCTGCTGCTGCGCTCTGGCATTCCACCGCCAGCCTCAGCCCAACTTTGGCTGGCCACACGTGAAGGGGGAGCCCTGCAGGACAAACAGATCCTCCGCCCTCCGCAGAAGGTTCCAGCCCTGCCCCATGGCAGGCAAGGAAACGCCCGGCAGGCCTGGTGCCAGGGAGAAGGGGTGGCTAAAGAACGGGGACTCTAATTGCCACTCACTACCCACTGCTCCCATTGGCACAGAGCTTCCCCGAAGAGGTGAAGGGGGAGCTGCCTTGGATGCTACTGGAGATGGGGAGTGGACAGCAGGAGTCCATTTCCCTCCCCAGAAGGGAGAGGATGTGTACCATAGGGAAGGGGGAGGGGATCACCACCCCTGGGATAAGAGGGAGGCTGCAAGGGGAACAGTGTTAATCATTATTATCTAAGGGCTGTTAGGACTTGAATGCATCCAATCATTTTCTTGTTTAGGACAGAATTAGAGGGCAGGGGCCAGAGCTGGAGGAATGGGGAGTGCTCCTGCCCAGCTGGATTCCCCCATTTAACCTGTAGTAGTGCTCCAAAGTTGTGCTCCAAAGGAATGGGGAGTGCTCCTGCTCTAACTCCTCTTTTCTGATGCTCCATTCAGTAGGTCACCTAGTCAGGTAGGCTCCTGATGTTAACATGTCAATCCCACAGGCCGAGTCAGGGTACTTCTGAGACTGGGACGCTATTTGTTTTCACTTCACCGCAATATCAGCATATGGAGCAAAGAAACACAACCAATAAAGCGGACTGTGGAAGGGGAACCTTGTGACATCTTTAATTGTTACCATACAATATATGGGTACTGCCTCACAATTTTAACTTCTCACATCTGTGCTTTAGGTGGTTTTATCACAAATAGATTTTTTACAGTAGCCGACAGAAAATAATAATATCCAACTTTGACCTTTGGAGCACTACTTCCATCCATGCAAGAGGGGATTTAATTGTGTAGTTATCACTACCATCAATGGAAGTTTTCCTGTCATTTCCATGCCTAATAAGGGCCTGACTCAATGTCCATACAAATCAGTGGGAAGAACCCCATTAAACTTCAAGGGGTGATGGATCAGGCCTTAAGACAACAGACTTGGGCATATTCTAAATAACATGGTACTGTATCCAAGGCACCCTGAGATATAAGTACAGTTATTTGTAATATATATTGCAAGGGGGAGGGATGTGTGTGAAAGAGAGTGTGCTAGACATTTCCCACCAGCACAGACTACACGTCAATTAGAGCTGGTCAAAAACATTAAAAATTTGCATTTTGAATCCACATTTTGAATTTTGATAAGAACAAGATGAATTTTCTCTGAATGTTTTCTCAAAAATATGACCCATTTTTCAACCAGCTCTGTTAATGTTTGGTGATTTAACCAAGCTTCCCTGGTAAAAACTGTACTGTAGCATTTATCTTTTCCCCCAATATGTATTAAACTATTTCTTTTAATAGCCTAACTGAGGATCTGTATTTACAATCCATGATAAACTGACTGGATATTTGAGGGCTCTTCAATCTCTAAGGCCTTGTCCATGCTAGAGAAATTTGGTGTGCTGACCATTCTTTGGTCCCTGTAGCATGCTTGTAACACCCTGGTGGCTAAAT
Organism: Mauremys mutica; assembly: GCF_020497125.1. NCBI lineage: Eukaryota > Metazoa > Chordata > Testudines > Geoemydidae > Mauremys > Mauremys mutica. The sequence goes on from NC_059078.1 coordinate 41,845,536, forward strand.
TTTCAGCACCCAGCAGCTCCCTTATCCATAGGTGTGGAACTACGAGTTTTGGAGGTGCTGCCACACTCTTTGGCATGAAGTGGTTTCCATTACATACAGGGTTTACAGTTTGGTTCAATGGCTCCCAGCACTCCCCACTATAAAAACTGTTCCAACACCCCTGCTCTTATCTGTCCACATGTGCCCACGTATACATAACACCAACAGACCCTGATCGTCAGCGGGCAGGATCAAACCTTGGGCCTGTGGAGCTTAGTGCATGAGCATCTATCAATGAGCTAAAAGCCAACTGCCTCTTAGCTAAGGCTGTAGAGCGGATGCAAGCTCTTTCTCTCTAAATGGTCTCAGTGCCACTAGATGGGACAGAACACCACACCCAGGAGGTGTGTGGGTTTTACTCTCTCTCTCTCTCTCTCTCTCTCTCTCTCCCCTCCCTCCCTCCCTCCCCCCGCGCCCAGCGGTGCTGAGGCTATCATACCACAACTTGAGTCAGTTGCTTGAAAATCTATCTGCCAAGAGAACAAACAATTCACTGTACTAGCAACAATTGCTAAGTGCTACTTCATGATCTGCATGATATATCCCAGTCCTATAGCAACATTTCTAATTTGGCTGGTACACCTTCTGCAGGCTGTGCTAAAATAAGTTAGAGCCTACATGCAGGGACAACAGTTTGTTTGACTAACTGGGATTAATTTGCAGCAAATCTTTCTGCCTTCTCTCTTCACAGCGTCTGGAGTACTGCACTATTTTATATTAGATAAAACGCAACAGACAAATATTGTAACAGAAATAAATAATAAATAATTATTAATGAATTTAATACATAATTAAATAGTAAAGGACCAGTCATTGAAAGTCAACTTATGTCTCCATCTTGCTTTCAGTTTGCCAAAAGCACACTCCACCACCATCCTGCGCTTGCTGAGAGTAGGCTGAGTTTACATACTCAGGCCATAGTTTCATAAGCCAATGGATATACTGTGAATGACTGTGGATAGGGAAACATCCTCAGGCCTGGTCCACACTAGGACTTTAATTCGAATTTAGCAGCATTAATTCGAATTAACCGCGCACCCGTCCACACCAGGAAGCCATTTAATTCGACCTAGAGGGCTCTTTAGTTCGAATTCGGTACTCCACCCCAACGAGGGGAGTAGCGCTAAATTCGACATGGCTATGTCGAATTAGGCTAGGTGTGGATGCAAATCGAACTTACTAGCTCCGGGAGCTATCCCACACTGCACCACTCTGTTGACGCTCTAGACAGCAGTCCGAGCTTGGATGCTCTGACCAGCCACACAGGAAAAGTCCCGGGAAAATTTGAATTCCTTTTCCTGTCTGGACAGTTAGAATCTCATTTTGTGGTTGGACATCGGGGCGAGCTCAGCAGCACCGGCAGCGATGCAGAGCTCTCCAGCAGAGGAGTTCATCTAATCTCTGAATAGAAAGAGGGACCCAGCATAGACTGACCGGGAACTCTTGGATCTGATCGGTGTGTGGGGCAAGGAGTCTGTGCTTTCGGAGCTGCGCTCCAAAAAACGGAATGCAAAGACCTACGAGAAGGTCTCCAAAGCCATGAGAGACAGAGGATACAGCCGGGATGCAACGCAGCGCCGCGTGAAAATCAAGGACCCCAGACAAGGCTACCAAAAAATCAAAGCGGCAAACGGACGCTACGGAGCCTGCCACCACTGCCCCACCAGTGACCATGGACTCTGACGATGGGACAGTGTCGACGGCCAGTTCCTCGGCGATGTTCGCGGACGGGGAAGATGAGGAAGGGTTTGTGGAGGACGAGGCAGGCGACAGCGCTTACAACGCTGGTTTCCCCGACAGCCAGGATCTCTTCATCACCCTCACGGAGATCCCCTACCAACCCTCCCCGGCCATTAACCCGGATCCTGAATCAGGGGAAGGAGCAGTCGGTAAGTGCTTTAACCATGTAAACTTTTATTCTTAATATAACAGGAATCTGAAGTATGTGAAAAGGAGGTCTCTCTATATATGGGGATAGAACAGAAATCCTCCTGGGAGATCTCCACGAAGCTCTCCTGGAGGTAATCGAAAAGCCTCCGCAGGAGGTTTCTGGGGAGAGCTGCCTTATTGGGTGCTCCGTGGTAGCACACTTTTCCGCGCGAGGCTTTCATGAGGTACTCAGGGAGCATTGCCTCCCCGAGCACGGCTGCATAGGGCCCTGGTTTGTGCTGGCTTTCACGCAGCATGCGCTCTCTATCTCCTTCAGTGACCGTCCTCAGGGTGATCTCGCTCGGAGACTCCTGCATCTAATTAGGGGAATTACTGTAATGTTACGCCTGGTCCAAAGTATTTTTAAAAAATCTCCGGACAGACGGCATAGCAGAGACTCAGCACGCTGCTGCGTGACGAGCGTAACGGAAACCCAAAGAATCAAATGGACGCTCATGGAGGGAGGGGGGACTGAGGACGCAAGGTATCCCACAGTTCCTGCTGTCTCCGAAAAGGATTTGCATTCTTGGCTGAGCTCCAAATGCTTCTAGGGTCAAAAACAGTGTCCGCGGTGGGTCAGGGCATAGCTCGGCAATTTACGCAGCCCCCCACCTACCCCCAGAAGTGAAAGGGAAAACAATCCTCTCTTGACTCTTTTACATGTCACCCTATCTTTACTGAATGCTGCAGATAGACGCGATGGTGCAGCACTCAACACCAACATCCTTGCTCCCCCCACGCTATGGATGGCTGATGGTACAATAAGACTGATATCCATCGTCATCATCAGCCTATTGGCACATGGGGCAGTGCAAAAGGACTGGTAACCATGCTGACTAGCATCTGTTAGGTCGATCAAGGGCGCCTGGCCCTAATTTTTCCTGGTAGATGGTACAGTATGGCTGATAACCATCGTCATCATAGCAACAGGGGGCTGAGCTTCATCAGCCCCCACCCTTCATGTGTAAAGAAAAGATTCAATTGCCCCTGGACTAGCAGCAGGATGCTGGGCTCCTCTCCTCCACACTCCTTAATGTCCTATCTGGACTATCATAGCAACTGGAGGCTGCCTTCCACTCATTTCTCACTAATAAGTCACTGTGTCTTATTCCTGCATTCTTTATTACTTCATCACACAAGTGGGGGGACAATGCTATGGTAGCCCAGGAAGGCTGGGGAAGAATGAATGAACAGGTGGGGTTGTTGCAGGAGCACCCCCTGTGAATAGCATACAGCTCATAATCTATGCAGGATCTGACACAGAGCAGCTGTGCTCTCTGGTTCTCTGATACAGTGGTTCTCTAGTACACTTGCCCATATTCTAGGCAGGACTGATTCTATTTTTAGATACCAAAAAGGAGGGATTGACTCAGGGAGTCATTCCCAATTTTGGCTTTTGCGCCCCTGGCTAAGAGCAGCCAGGGGCACTTATGACAGCAGCAAATGCTGCAGTGCAAAAGGACTGGTAACCATGCCCATCTTATTACCAGTTTATGGTATGGTAGATGGTACAATATGGCTGGTAACCATCTCTGCTGTCATGCAAAAGCAAAAGCATGCTGCTGTGTAGCGCTGCTGGACTGCCTCTGTCAGCGGCATCTAGTACACATACGGTGACAGGCACAAAAGGCAAAACAGGCTCCATGGTTTCCACGCTGTGGCGTCTGCCAGGGCAATCCAGGGAAAACGGGCTTGAAATGATTGTCTGCTGTAGCTTTCCCGGAGGAAGGGATGACTGACGACATTTACCCAGAACCACCCGCGAAAATGGTTTTTGCCCCATCAGGCACTGGGATCTCAACCCAGAATTCACAGAGACAGACTAGACTGTGTTCATTGTTCGCAAAAATTTATCTTTGCAAGGAATTCACTCCCTTTTTCCCATCACACAGCTTGGACTGTCTCCAGACCCGCCACAGCATCCCCCTCACAGAGGCTGGCAAAGATTAGGCGGCGAAATAAAAAGACACGGGACGAGATGTTCGCTGAACTTATGGGGTGCTCCCAAGACGAGGCGGACCAGCAGAGCCAGTGGAGGGAGACCCTCTCTCTGTACCAGCGCTCACACAGCGAACGGGAGAAGAGGTGGCGTGAGGAAGACAAGCAGGCGACTCAAACGCTGCTTGGACTAATGAGGGAGCAAACGGACATGCTCCTGCGCCTTGTGCATGTTCTGCAGGACCTCAGGCAGGAGGACAGAGCCCCCCTGCAGTGTATCTGCAACCGCCCTCCCCCGCCACAAAGTCCCATACCCCCCTCACCCAAAATAACCAGAAGGAGGGGCGCCAGAGGCCGTGTAAACTGTCACTGAACCCCAGCAGAGTGCTCAAGTACCCAAAAGCTCTCATACCCTAAATTTTGAGAAGTCCTTTCCTTCCCGCCTCACCCAAGCCCCCATCCCAGTTTCATCCCCTAACTGTCTAGTTGATAATAAAAAATACTTTTCTGTTAATTACTGTTTCCGTCATGTTCTTTTAGAGGAGACTGTGTTTGAAGGGGGGGAAGGGGGTTGGTAATTTGACAGGACAATCACCTTTACCAGGGTACAGACATGGGGGCAGGATCAGCAGCAGGTCACACACACACTGCAGTCAGTACGCACCCTGGTCGGTATGGGAGGTGGTTTGCAGGTTCTGTGTTGGTGGGGGGGTACGTGACTTTGTAGCGGGGGAGGGGGGTTACAGATCTCATGCAACGGTCCCTGTCCTGGACCACAGAGCCACGCAGCAGAGGAATCTGTATCCGTCCTCCCCCACCAAAAGGCCACATAGCCCACGCACACAGAGTCCCAAAAAGGAGGGATGGCAGGCTCCGTTGAAACATCCAGTCCGGCACTGCAGACCGCTCTGGGAGCAGGAGCCTGTCATTCCTCGAGTTTACAGGCGGTCTTTACATCACTGCACACCCTACCCAGCACAGTCCGTGTCCCAGTTTCAACCCTGTAACGCAAAGTCATCAATAAAGAAACCTTTGTAAAGTTACAGTGGAACATGGATTTTATTTTTAAACGTGTATTGGAAGTTGGGGAAGCGGGGTAGGCGGGGTATGTAACTGCAGATGATAGTCAACAGTCACTTGGTAAAGAAACAGGGGCAGGTTCAGCTTCTCTGTAAAGAAACTGAACAGTCACAGGTCATGCTGCTCACTGCTCGCTGGTACTTGAAGAGTTCCTTGTCGCTGTGCAAGGCACCTGCACAGAGCTTCACGAGCCAGGGCATTAGCGGGTAGGCTGGGTCCCTGACGATCACTATAGGCATCTGCACATCCCCAAGACGTATTTTGTGGTCCGGGAATAAACTACCTTCCTGCAGGCGTCTAAACAGACCACAGTTCCTGAAAACACGCACGTCATGAACTTTGCCTGGCCACCCGACGTTGATGTTGGTAAAACGTCCCCCATCGTCCACCAGTGCTCGCAGCACCATTGAAAAGTAGCCCTATTTCTCATCAGCTGACTGTGGAAGAGGTGGACGATAAGGTGCAAGGAGTTGACAACGGCCATAACTGCAGCGGGATCCGTGCTCAAAGTGCTGTGGCGCCCGCGCTGTCACTGAGCAGAAAAGTGCATGAACAGATTGCCCGCAGGCGCTTTCAGGGAGGGAGGGAGGGAAGGCGTGATTGACGGTTCAATGATGACAGTTACCCAAAACCACCCTCGACACATTTTTCCCCCCAGCATGCATTGGGGGGAAATCCCAGAATTCCAGTGGGCAACGGGGAGTGCGGGAACTGTGGGATAGCTTCCCACAGTGCACCGCTTCCAAAGTCGACGCTGGCCCCGTTACTGTGGACTCACACAGTCGAACTAGTGTATTTAGTGTGGATACACAACTTCGACTTCATAAGGTCGATTCCACAAATTCGAATTAAGTTGATTCGAAATAGTCTTGTAGTGTAGACATACCCTCAGTGTTGTTGATGATGATGATGGTGGTGGAAGAATTTCTTCTCTGACTGCTCTTGAAAAGTCCAAAGTTTTTGAAAACTCTGACATTGTGTACTTTGACCTATGGAGATAGGCACCAACTTCCCCTCTTCCTAGTGGGTGCTCAACCCCCCTGTCTCTGCCCCTGCCCTGCCCACTTCCCCCAAGTCCCTGCCTCTTCTCCGCCATCTCCCTGACCATGCTGCATCCCTGCTCCTCCCCCTCCCTCCTGGAAAGTCTTAAGCACCACTAAACAGCTGTTACATGGCAGGGCAGCGGGAAGCGCTGGGAGGGATGGTGAGGAGTGGGGACTCAGTGCTCTCCTGGGTGGGAGAGGAGGTGGCGAGGAGGGGAGAGCTTGGCTGCAGGTGGGTGCAGAGCACCCACTAATTTTTCCCCGTGGGTGCTCCAGCCCTGGAGCACCCACGGAGTCCGCGCCTATGTCTACGGAATGATCAAGGTACCTGCCATAATGATCCTCTATGTCTTGCATCACCATTAATTAGTACACCTTTCTGTTGGTGTAATGCTGGCCTTCTTGGGGGTGGAGGTACAGAATGGATGCATGGATTACATCTATAGCTCCAGCATAGATCAGGAAGCCATTTTTTGAAATTCCACATCAACCTCAGGTATATAGTCCACTCCGATCACAGTTCTCCTGCAGTATGGTTTGTAATGCCATGGAAACTGCTCCCACTATGGACTTCTCAACCCAAAGCTCTGCCCAGCTGACTAGAATCTGTCTGGATAGCCAGCTTCCCTAAGGCAATTTCCCATCAATTTTCCATACTGAGTTCAGTTCTAATCCTCATGGTCTGACTACTGCAATATTGGGACTAATATACCACAGAGGTACAAAAAAAAGTCTCACCCTGAAGTCCTCCACCCACTATTGTTCCTCCTTGGTCTCAAAAATAATGTGGTCTTAACAGTCATGCAGAAGTACTGTCCTAAGCCAGATACTCCTAAAGGGATAGAGATGGCAATAAATCCATTAATTCATTATCTCTCTCTGGCTCTCCACAGGCCTTCCCCACTGCCTCTGGCGCCATCTGAGACACCTTGTGGCTATTTTTCAAAGTCACATCTATTATATTTCTGTGGTACTTTCAGCACAAGCTAGTTAGCAATATAGAATTAGGCTATTTGTGCAAAGGCTGATTACCAAGTTTTAAAAGATTAGAATACTTGATAACATCCAGTTAAGGTTCCTCATTTTATCCTCAACAACAAAGGTACAATCAGTTGAGAAATAACATTTTCCAATCCTTTCCCCAGCTACATCTCATACCTGTGTAAACATGAAGAGCAAATAAACTGGGAAAACCTAATAAAAATAGCAGCATCTCTGTTTTGACAATGTTTAAATTGACTCCAGAAAAAAACAGAATTAAAATGTTTACAAAACAAAACAAAAAATAATCATGCAGGCATTAGGTAAATCTGTGCTATTTTCAGCTTGTGCTTATTAATCATTTAGAGCAGATGGTTGGGATACAAACTGAAAAGCATTACGTGTGCATTCTTTCTTTTGTATGTATGATAGTAGGATAGTAGTTGAGTGTATGACTGGAGCACACCACAGTCCCTACAGCAAGTCTCTTACTTTAACATGAAGTAGGACTGGTAAACAAAGCAGAGGGAATACTAGCAATTCATCCTTTTTCTTCCCTTCTCTTGGCCTCAGATCCTTGCTCCTTCCTTCCTCAGACTGGCATTATATATTGTTACAAAACAGCATAAATTCACAGCTCTTTAAAACGTGTGATGGTAAGATACACCTAGGATCCAGGATGCACTTTACCCATTTTAGCTACACCTGCCTATGAAAATCTATCCAATTTAAACAAGCATGTAACAATTCTTTAAGTTTCCTAAGATTCTGGAATCTATCCTATTCAGGTTTCTTATATGGGGCACATCACTGTAGTCTCTGAGGGCCTGTTAAGTCAACCCTTACCATTCCTGATGCTTGCAACTGTCCTACTTTTTTTGTCCTTTCTTTTAACTACAGTATAGCTAGTGGATTACCCTGACTGGCCGCAGGTTGCCCACCAATGATCTAGACCATCCCTGACAGTTGTTTGTGTAACCTACTCTTAAACATCTCCAATGATGGAGATTCCACAACCTCCCTAGGCAATTTATTCCAGTGCTTAACCACCCTAACGGGAAGTTTTTCCTAATGTTCAACCTAAACCTCCCTTGCTGCAATTTAAGCCCATTGCTTCTTGTCCTATCCTCAGGAGGTTAAGAACAACAATTTTTCTCCCACCTCCTCGTAACAACCTTTTATGTACTTAAAAACTGTTATGTCCCCTCTCAGTCTTCTCTTTTCCAGACTAAACAAACCCAATTTTTTCAATCTTCCCTCATAGGTCATGTTTTCTAGATGTTTAATCATTTTTGTTGCTCTTCTCTGGACTTTCTCCAATTTGTTCACATCTTTCCTGAAATGTGGCACCCAGAACTAGACACAATACTCCAGTTAAGGTCTAATCAGCACAGAGTAGAATTACTTCTTGTGTCTTGCTTACAACACTCCTGCTAATACATCCCAGAATGATATTTGCTTTTTTTGCAACAGTGTTACACTGTTGACTCATATTTAGCTTGTGGTCCACTATGACCCCCAGATCCCTTTCCACAGTATTCCTTCCTAGGCAGTCATTTCCCATTTTGTATGTGTGCAACTGATTGTTCCTTCCCAAGTGGAGTACTTTGCATTTGTCCGTTCTGAATTTCGTCCTATTTACTTCACACCATTTCTCCAGTTTGTCTAGATCATTTTGAATTTTAATCCTATCCTCCAAAGCACTTGCAACCCCTCCCAGCTTGGTATTGTCCGCAAACTTTATAAGTGTACTCTTTATGCCATTATCTAAGTCACTGATGAAGATATTGAACAGAACTGGACCCAGAACTGATCCCTACGGGACCCCACTCATTATGCCCTTCCAACATGACTGTGAACCACTGATACTTCCTATCTTTCCTATGCAGTGGGATAGTTTGCTCTTGTGCCCTTAATATTGTCTCTTTGAAAAACTGTCAACTGTCTTCAATTGTTTTTCCCCTTAGACTTGCTTCCCTTGGGATCTTACCTACCAACTCTCTGAGTTTGCTCAAGTCTGCCTTCTTGAAATCCATTGTCTTTATTTTGCTGTTCTCCGTCCTACCATTCCTTAAAATCATGAACTTTACCATTTCATGATCACTTTCACCCAAGCTGCCTTCCACTTCCAAAATCTCAACCAGTTCCTTCCTATTTGTCAATATCAAATCTAGAACAACCGCTCCCCAGTAGCTTTCTCCACCTTTTGAAATAAAAAAAAGTCTCTAATACATTCCAAGAACTTATTAGATAATCCATGCCCTGCTGTGTTATTTTTCCAACAGATGCCTGGGTAGTTGAAGTCCCCCATCACCACCAAGTCCTGTGCTTTGGATGATTTTCATAGTTGCTTGAAAAAAGCCTCACCCACCTCTTCTTCCTGGTTAGGGTGGTCTGTAGTAGACCCCTCCCATGACATCACCCTTATTTTTACCCCTTTTATCTTTACCCAGAGACTTTCAACATGTCTGTCTCCTATTTCCTCCGTTCAAATGTAGACATTTTTATTATACAAAGCAACACCTCCTCCTTTTTTCCCTGCCTGTCCTTCCTGACCAAGCTGTACCCTTCTATACCAATATTCCAGTCATGCATATTATCCCACCAAGTCTCTGTGATATGTCATAGCTGTGTTTATTTACTAGCATTTCGAGTTCTTCCTGCTTATTCCCCATAATTCTTGTATTAGTATACAGACATCTAAGATACTGATTTGATTCCTCCCGTCCTTCAGTTCTGTCTTGTGTCTCCCTTATCCCTGCTATAACATCCTGCCCCCCACCCCCCAGATTCCGACCCTTTTCTCAGGTCTCCATGTTTTTGATTTACCTCTAGGCTTTGGTCACCTGCCCCCTTCAAACCTAGTTTAAAGCCTTCCTCACTAGGTTAGCCAGTCTGTATCCACATATGGTCTTCCCCTTCCTCGATAGGTGGACCTGATCTCTGCTTAGCAGTCCTGCTTCCTGGAACAGCATCTGGTGGTCAAGGAAGCCGAAGCCCTCCTGGTGACACTATCCTCGCAGCCAGGCATTCACCTCCAGGATGCATCTGTTTCTGAGTGGGCCCTTACCCTTGACCAGAAGGATCAAAGAGAACACCACCTGCACCCCCAACTTCTTCACCCTTACTCCCAGCATCCTGTAGTCACTTCTGATCTGCTGAGGGTCATACCTTGCAGTATTATTAGTGCCCACATGGATGAGAAGCATGGGGTAGTAGTCAGAGGGCCAGATGATCCTCGGAAATGCCTCCATAACATCTCTGATATGGGCCCCTGGCAAGCAGCATACCTCCCATGATGCCATGTCAGGGTGACAGATGAATGCCTCCGTCCCCCTCAGAAGAGAGTCACCAACCACCACTACCCAACGTTTTCTCCTGGGCATGGTGGCTGCGATCCTCCCAGCCTTAGGAGTAGATGGCTTCTCCTCCTCCACCTTTGGGAAATCTGAAAATATCCAACATCTCCCCATTTGTTTTGGAGCCTGAGACTTTTCCCATAGGATTTTCTAGACCCACACTTCTCAGGCCTGGATATTCAGGGAAATCCTGGAAACTCCCTGCCTATTTTTCTAGGTTAATGAGGATGAAAACTGTGATGGGTTGCCCCCTTTAGGATGCCACCTGATGTGCTGAGCTACCACTGAGCCTGTCTATTATGCCAGTCTGGGTACCCTTTTTACCTGTCTTGCTGAGCCAAGCTACTCTATTACGCCTCCTCCAGCGCACCCACAGGCAGGACCACACCCAACTGCAGAATGAAACAGACACAGATTAGTTCTGGGAAGGCTCAGCTTAAGGGACTTGCCCCAGCACTCAGATGTCCACCTCCGTTGGGGTGCAGACCCAAATATATATTATGAAATCCACTTCCTCCCTCAATGTGGAGGAAGGTGTAACGGAGCAGGAAGCAGGGCGGATTTGACATGGGAATGTTGCAGGGGAGTTACATTGGGGATGGGGAACTTTCCTTGAAGGAAGCTACCTGAGCTGTAACCTGAGCCAGGAGGGGGGTTGGGAGAAGTGACACCTTCTGCTTGGGAGACTGAACAAAGGAGAGGAGGAGCAGGGGGGAGGGGGAAGAGAGCTGCTGGAGGAGTTTTTGTTTTCAGTCTTGGGCTGGGTGGTGCAATGCAGGGAACCCCAAGCTGAGGTCTAAGCTCCCTGAACCCCCCAGAAGGACTTGATTGAGGGGTTATGGTTGTACCTACACGCTCCTCTTGGGACTGTGTTCCTGTCATCTAATAAACCTTCTGTTTTGCTGGCTGGCTGAGAGTCACGGTGAATCTCAGGAAGAGGGGTGCAGGGCCCTGACTTCCCCACACTCCGTGACAGAAGGTACGCACAGCCTCTTACTTCTCCCCCTCCCCAATTATAAATTGTACACACAGGGTTATGTTATAAACAAGAAATACATTTATTAACTACAAAAGGTGAATTTTAAGTGACTATGAGATAACAGACAGAACAGAGCAGATTACTGACCAAATAAAGCAAAATACACAAGCTAAGCTCCATATACTTAAGAAACAGGTTACAAAATGTAAATTCTCACCCTAAACGTGAGAGAGTAGCAGGACAGCAAGAAGAGGGACCGAAAGGAGAATGCTGCATGCCAGAATGGAGTCACGGAGTGGCTCTTAAAGGTTATGGCGCACCAAGCAGACATGCTCCAGGCGATACTAGCTCTTCAAACTGAGCAGCTCCGCGCCCGCCCTCCCCTGCAGCTGCTGTTGCAAAACTCTTTCCCATGCGCTCCCCAGACACCGCCAACACACTGTTATCAACCTCCTGGCTCCACTCTCTACCCGCAGAATTCCACTCCTCCCTCCTCACAGTCCAGCACTGTGGAATCCCAGTACTGACTGCACTCAACACCCATCCCCTCTGCAGTTTGGCCCTGCTGAAGTACAGTACCCGCCGCATTGTACTCCAAAGGAGAAGTCTGGATATGATCCCTGGACATACACAAATCTTTAGCCATCCCAGGACCCCACCTCCACCTGGGATCTTCCCTTTGCCCAGCCCCCTCAGTGCCGATGTGTTTTTTTGTTTGACTCTCTCCTCCGGTTGTTGTTTTTTAATAAAATAATTGTGTTAGTTTGAAAGCAATTTTTATTCTATTAATTGAAAGCAAACAGAGCCCTGCAAAGCAACAGACAATTGTTAAACCTTCATATTGCATCGTCTGCACCAATCACAATCACCTCTTAGCATTACAAGCACTGCAGTCCCAAGCATAGCAACAAATATTAGTGGCTTGCTGCCTCAAGGCATCTCTGATCCTTATGGCCCCACACTGCACCCCTCTAATAGGCCTGCTCTCTGGCTGTTCAAATTCAGCCTCCAGGCGCTGAGCTTCTGCGGTCCAGCCCAGAGTGAAGCTTTCACCCTTCCCTTCACAAATATTATGGAGTGTACAGCACGCCCCTATAAGCATAGGAATATTGTCATCGGCCATGTCCAACTTCCCATATAGGCAGCGTCAGTGGGCCTTTAAAGGGCCAAAAGCACACTCAATAGTCATTTTGCACTTGCTCAGCCTGTTGTTGAACCGCTCCCTGCTGCTCTCAAGGTGCCCTGTGTATGGCCACGGCATTAAGGGGTAGGTGGGATCTCCAAGGATCACAATGGACATTTTGACTTTCCCTATGGTGATCTTCTGGTCCGGGAAGAAAGTCCCTGCTTGCAGCTTCTTGAACAGGTCAGTGTTCTAGCATGTTCTAATACATGTTCTAGCCCAGCCTGCATTAATGTCTGTGAAACGCCCACGGTGATCCACAAGTGCCTGGAGAACCATTGAGAAATACCCCTTGCAATTAATGTATGCAGTGGCTAGGTGGTCTGGTGCCAGAATTGGAATATGCATGCCATCTATCGCCCCTCTGCATTTAGGGAAGCCCATTTGTGCAAAACCATCCACAATGTCATGCACATTGCCCAGAGTCATGATCTTTCAGAGCAGGATGCGATTAATGGCCCTGCACACTTCCATCAAGATGAGTCCAATGGTCAATTTTCCCATTCCGAACTGGTTAGCGACCGATTGGAAGCAGTCTGAAGTAGCCAGCTTCCACAGTACAATCGCCACGCGCTTCTCCAGTGACAGGGCAGCTCTCATTCTCATGTCCTTGCACCACAGGGCTAAGGCGAGCTCATGACAGTCCCGTGAATGTGGCTTTCCTCATCCAAAAGTTCTGCAGCCACTGCTTATCATCCCAGACGTGCATGATGATGTGATCCCACCATTCAGTGCTTGTTTCCCAATCCCAAAAGCAGCGTTCCACTGTGGTCAGCACCCCCGTGAATGCCACAAGCAATCTCATGTTGTAGCTGCTATGTGTGGCAAGATCAATGTTGCACAGCCACTTGTGACGTGTTGGTCAGAGCGAGGAGCATACTGATCAGCAGTTCAGGATCCATTCCGGCAGACTGAGGAGGCAGAGCACACAGTACACAAACCACTGAAAGAAGGCACCAAACGCGGATGGAAGCACAGGGATTTCTGGGACGCGAAGCATTGCATCACAGGCCATTGGGACAGGACCCAGGATGCCCCACAACCCCTTCCATCTTCCCACAACTCTTAGTGGCAGAAGAGAAAGAGATGCTCTGTGGGATAGCTGCCCAGAATGCACTGCTCCGAATACCGCTGCAAGTGCTTCAAGTGTGAACATGCTATTATGCAGGCAGCTGACAGTGTGAACACACAACAGCAGTTTCCCTTCAGTGGTCTCTGAGCGGTGCTGTAACTGCCAGCGCTGTAACTTTGCCAGTGTAGACTGTCACGGAGTGTGGGGGGAATCAAGGCCCTGCATCCCCACACTCCGTGCAATTCACCATGACTCTCAGCCAGCTAGTAAAACAGAAGGTTTATTTAGACAACAGGAACACAGTCCAAGACAAGCCTTGCAGGGACAGACAACAGGACCCCCTCAGTTAGGTCCATCTAGGGTGCCAGGGAGGCCAGAGCCACATTGGGAGACCAGAGCCCCATCTGGGCTCCCCTCCATTCTCCCAGCCAGCTCCAAACTGAAACTCCCTCCAGCCATCTCACTGAGCCTCCCCCCGGCTCCTCTCCCACCCTTTGTCCAGTTTCCCGGGCAGAGGTGTCACCTGGCCTTCAACCCTCTTCCTGGGTTCTCATGTTACGTGCTCAGGTATCCTCTCTCAAGGAAAGTCTCCCATCCCCAATGCAGACAGTCCCAGCAAAACTCCCCTGCAACCTTCCCAGGCCAACACTCCCCACTCATCATTCAAAGAACACATTAACAACATTCCCAGTTCGTCACATAGACATACCCACAGTTGCTTCCCCGGACACCTCCCAGGAGGGAGAGAGATTAGTATCTTCATGGTTTTGTTGTTCCTTCCTGATGGCTCATCAAATTTGATGGCCTGTCGTCTGGTGGGTGTCTTCCCAATACACACACAGTTGTAATTGTTACATAGTCCATATTTCTAACTTTAGATACAGAAATGATACATGCATACAAATTGGATAATCACATTCAATAAATCACAACCTTTCCAATGATACTTTACAAGACCCATCTTGCATAAAGTATCTCAGTTATGTCATATTCATATCATAGCATATTTTCATAAAGAATATGGAGTGAAATGTCAAAGATGATCTACTTAGTCCACAGCATGGGAAGCAGCAGAGAGCATGACAACCACAGAACCCTCTTGCCATTACAGCACTTCCTTGTGGTTGAAATATCTAGACGTATGGTTCTCACACAGTTCTCCCCATGCTCCCAATCCATTTAACTGACAAGTGGAACATCTTCACCATCTACAACTTAATCTCCACAACTCAACAAATAGAAGATTAATTTCAAGAACACTTATGAAGCGTGGCTCTAACTGATGCCAATACAATGTTCTGCTGCGCCAGCCAGTTTGTTAACCAATAACATCGGAATCGAACAGCCCTATTTCTTAAATTTTGAGGTCCCTTCTGAAATTCCTAAAACAAGTGTACAACATAACTACCGCTAGTTATATTTATATACTATATTACACCTTCCATCCCCAAGAATCCCAATGCATCTTACCCACCGTGTACACACAGCAGTCATTTCGCCTACTATTAAAATGCAGCTGCTGCTAGAATGAGCAACTATGTAAGAGAGGAAGGGCGGAACTGAAAGCGTGTCTGAGAATTAAATAGGTAAAATGCAGTTATAACCAAAATGGAATCTGGCAAGGCTAGCAGGGTCAGCCTCCCATCCTTTTATAAGTAAGTGAGATATTTAATTATCAGAATTGGTCAATATTACAGTTTCAAATCTCTTCTGAAACACTTAGCTGCCAGCAGCACAGTGCCCCCTAATATGAAGCTAGGTCACTGACCTAGGGAGAGGAATGCCACCTACTGAATTACCAGCACAATTTCCTGCAGTAATCTGGTATTCCCTTGGAAGTCTCCCATCCAAAAACAGATCATTCCTAATTCTGCCTAGATTTTAAGAGCTAAAACAGTCATTATTTAAGATGATGGCTGTAACACAGCCTCAAAGTTTGTCCAGGAAGATTTATACCAAACAAATTAAGTTAATGTTCCCCAGGAGGAAGCATCTTCTCATACATAAAGTTTGAATATGGCATGCATTACAGAAAGAGATTGGGAGAAATTGGCTTAAAAAATCTGACTTTCATTTGGAGAGAAGTGATGTCTGACTTCAAGATTCTTAAATATACTAGAATACAGTACTGTGCTGCTAATATTTCATTGGTCTCCCTTTCCATTCTATATCACCTCTGATTCAGCACCAAAGCAAAAGAGATGCAGCTGGAGCCTAGTGTCACAGCAGAGAATGTATAGTACTGTGTGTACCTAGCTATGATGCCCTTGGAATGGCCTAAATTTCCCTGTTAGACGGACTTAACCATCATCTGGTGTGAAAAGCAACTTTGTAGCCCAGACATCACACTCTAAACAGTGCCCAAATTGCTGACCTTTCTGGACTGACCCCGGTTACAGAGAAGAGCAACTAAAAATTACTGATTGATTTCTTTCTAAAGTAAATCTGACACCTGCCTGGAAAGCATTCTCACAGTTAAGCAATATGTTAAACCTGACATCAAAGTTGATGAACTTGCACTGAAAAGCACTTGTTCAGAAACTAAGTGAAAGGAGAGTTCCTTTGGAGGTTAGTATTTGGTGGAAATGTCTAGTACACACAATCTTAAAAAGCTGTTGTCGGACACATACAGCAAACAGGCATGATATAGATCAGAGCCCAGAGAATACTAAATTTCTCTATGTGTGTTTATTTTATTAAAGGGCTACAGCCAACACTGGCACATGCATAATTTGTCTTGCTTTTTGCTCTTAAATTAGTTTGTCAAATGCATGTTCATATAAATGGGGATGGAGGAGGTGCATGTTTGATTTTTTTAAAAGCACTCCAGAACTCATTAGCAATCACACCAGGATAAAACAGTTCATGTGCAAAATGGACTAAAATTTGAAAGGAAACAGTCTGGTTTTTAGCTTTTAAGAGATTATTATAAACAACTGATTTCAGTACAACGGAAGAGGTGTTTTAGAATTTTACAAAAATTCTCTGATAGCTCTATTATGTTACTGGACAGGTTTATTAGGCAGTGGCCTTTGACTTTTAAAAACAAAATGCTATGCATTACTCTATACAGAGGCCATCATGACAAGTAATTTAGCAGGATTTTTAGAAAGGATGAATGGATCCTTTTATAAACATTCATATCATTTGCAGAAGTCTACTTATTGAGGAAAAAGTCACCACTGTCACCTTTGTCTGGCTTGTCCTCATCCGTCCCTCCACGAACACAAGTCAACACCACACAATTCAATTTTGTTGCGAGCATTACATTACAGTAAGCAGTAACTTACAATTCAGATATAAGGCTACTTCAGATATTATTTTGGGGAGCTGGACATCGCCACAAATCTACTTCTAACAAGACTCCTCCTAATTTTTCTTCTAGCTATGTGGTTTGTATTCAGTAAAGTACTGATAAAGTAATCTGGGTGGATTGTGTTTCAGACTCTTGGAGACATGGTCAAAGTGACAAAGAATTGCTACATTTTGAATTTGGTTGATGATTAAATTCTTGGACCTGGGTTGGGGACATCTCAGAGGTAAGGTAGAAGTCAGGCAAGAAGTTTAACTTTGAAGGAGATAAAGCACAAGGCAACTGCGAAAGGTCAATATTGATAAGAATTTTCTGTGATTATTGACATGCTTGATTCAACAGAACAGTCCACTATTTTTACAAGTAAATATTTTGCTTTCTACAATATTTTCCCAGGGGAAAAAAGGAATAATTGATGTAAGTGCTAGTTGTCATCACCGGTTCTGGCAAAAATTTACTGTGCAAACATGGAAAAATTCTAAAGCAAAATATTTATCAATACTACAGAAGTCCTGTCACAAATCAAGATGGATTTAGCAAGTTGAAACATATGACACAGAAATGGTTCCAATGGTCATAATATAAATATCAGACTTAGCTTGCTGCTGTTTGGTTAAGAAGACCTCTCTTATTTTGTTGATGAGAGAGTTTTGAAATATCTTATTTACAGTGAAAAATGCCAGCATTATTTATGCTGTTTTGCTGGGATGCTCACTTATCCTGTACATTAGTATTGCTAGCCTAAGGCACACATAACAAAATCAAACATCACAAAGGCAAGGCCAAGTTGCCCAAAAACATGGTTTACAGCAAGATTTATTTGTATATATGTATGGAAGGTAAGTGGTCTGCAGGTAAAATCTTTATTTCAGAATAATGGTTGTCAAGGAAACTAATTTGAAAGCCATTAGGTTCCACTCAGAGGAATCCATGTCACTGTAAAAGAAAGTTAATGCTAATAAACTGCTTTGCTTTTAGATTAATATTGGTTCTTGTTTTCTCACTTTTCCAACCTTTGGCCAAAAGCTGCTGTTTAAGATAGAACTCTAATTTCTTACAACATATCGTAAAAAGTTTCTCAGTTTCTTTTACTGAGCCCTAAAACTGGCTTTTTAGCCAACCAGATGTAAAACTTCCTAGTGTCCTGATGATGTTGGTAAGGTTGTAAACATTCCTGTTACACACAAAGGTTCGGGTATCTCCAGGTATGGGAGGACTTCCCTACTTATGTATAGGATTTGGTATTAACCTTTTTGTTTAATAATAATTAGCAGAGAATGCAGGCTAAGGGGCAGATTTATTTTTAAATTGGGCACATAACTGTACAACTAAACACATGGCTAATTTGGCCCTACATTACCAGTATTGCACATAGCTAATTGGATGTATAAATAACAATATTTAGCCATTCCCTTTATGTATGCAATTATCCAAAAGGTATGTACAATCATGGACTTTGCATGTGTGTGCCCAGTTGCATGCTTAACTTCTTTAAAAATTCAGGCTTGAAATTTTTAGACTTTTATAAAGGGACTTGCCAATGTATTGAAAGTACAACAAAGATCACTTAGGCACCTAAATACCTTGAAAAAATCCGATTCTTGGTGCTTTTACATTAGGTGCATTCATTTGGCTAACCCACCAAGGATCTTAAACATATGGTGTTTCAGATATGAATGCAAATATTTTGAAAAACCAAAATATGTACATAAGTACAAATGTGCTCTGAAGAATTGTACAGTACAAACCTTGAACTTTCCTTGCTACTTGTGCCATGTGCCCAACTAGCATGTCAACAACACATTGGTTGTACTGTTCAGAACTTTTAGATACAAAATTAGACTCATAAATTTGACCTAAAATAAAGAGTATCCTAATCACAGTATCCTTCACCTATATGGGTTGTAACAAATTTTTCTGTATGAACCCATCAAAATGTTTGGAAATTCCATTTCCAAAAGCTTTTCTGGAGTTGATCTGAACTTTTCCAAACATATTGGATTATTATGTTATTTCCAGTAGTTCCTGGTGGACCAGAAATATCTCAAGGATCAGAAATACTGCTGGAAAGCTTTTGTCACAGTGTTTCAGTATATTGCCTAAAAATAAAGAAAAAAAAAGTTAAGTGAACTTTTTTCAAAAGGGCCAGGATCTATAGAAGTCTGGGAAGGTTTAAGTTGATTCCTATTTTGCACAAACCAGTTATCCCATCCCTAACAAGTCATTAGAGGAAGTGAGAAACTATTATTTGAACATGGAATTTACTTTCATATTTTAGGCTCTGGAAACACCCTATGAAAAAAACAACATTTCACTTTTAGTCTTAGCACTGGTAGCTGTTGGTCAGTGCTGACTTTTTCCTCTCTCCACATTCACAAACTGTTTTGCTGCATCTAAAGAGTTACAGATAAAACACTATCATCTACCTTCCCAATGGAGCAGGTGTTCTTCAAAGTAGAAGACAAGCCCCTGCGCAGTTTTATATTAGGAAATCTATAGTGCTTACAGTACTGCTAATGTGTGGTATTACAGCCATTCAAATTCACCTTAACTCTTAAATCAACTAAACAATTTACTAGACAACTAGCTGTCCTAATTCTGCTTAGAAAACATGGATCTCAACAGGCAAACAGACCCAGCAAATGGGAGGGCATAGCTGTGGACTCTGTGCTTGGAGGTAGAGGGGATTAATGACTGGTTTCGGGACATCTGGTCACCCTAGTTTGTGTCTTGGTGTAAGCCATGTGGCTAGGACACTTGAGTCTTTTATCAGACCTGGTGTTTGAAGAGAGTTTGAACTATTCAGAGACTTCAAACACTCCTCAATATCTAATCCCTCCCCGTTAATGGGAGGGTGGAGCTGAGTAGCAAGGCTTAGTATATAAAACAGCTGCTAGGCAAATTTCTGAGCAGGTGAATAGGAGTGGCAAACAGGAGTTAATCAATTGACCTAAACATGGGTTTTTGGAAAACAGATTCGCTGGTTGGTTTTTGAAGCTAGATAAATTCAAGATAGAAATAAGGCATAATTTTTTTTTAACAGTGAGTTTAATTAACAACCTACCAAGGATTTGTGGTGGATTCCCCATCACTGGATATTTTAAAATCAAGATTAGATGTTTTTTCTGAAAGATATGCTATAATTCAAACAGGAATTAATTCAAGGGAGTCTTGTGGCCCCTGTGATATGTGCGGTCAGAGTAGATGACCACAGTGGACCCCTCTGGGCTTATAATCTATGCACACTTTGGAGAAATTAGATCTGGATCCATATTGTGTGTCTTGGGCCCCTCTTTAGTTCTGCTCTTCCCAGTTAGAGATTGTAGAAATAGAGGTCCCATTAAACCATTTTTTCTACATCCAATAATACTCTGTTGTTACGTAGAGGTTTCCTTCTTCTTCCAGAGGTATAGAAAGCAACCAAGTAGGTTAGAGTGGGATGGGAGCTGCCCAGGATTGACAGCCTGAAGACACATGGGCAAAGGACTATCAATGGTACCCTGTACTGTGGACTACTGCTGTCTAATGTTGTTGGGTTTTGTGTAGTAACAACTGCAGTTTTTTGTTACTCTGTGTGTGTGTTCTGAAATGCTCTGCATACAGCAAACATTTCACCATTTTTGCCTGAAGCAATTAAAAAGTCTTATTTTAAAAAAATCTATTCTTTGATATGTTTTTATGTTCACATAAAATTGTAAGGACAAGTCCAGAAATTCCTGCACTAAAGGCAGAACAATCTGAAGTCTGAGATGAGTCTGGTGGAGTCTAATAGAACCCAGTGCAGTGGCAGAAGCTTCCCAGGGACCTTGTAAACTGCAGACAAACAGAGGAGATGGATTTAAGTGTATGTACAGTTATGTAAAACCCAAGAAAACAAACCCCAGCTGTGAAGCATTCTTGCTAGATACAATATTGGGAATAAAGGTTGATTTATTGCACAGGACAGCATTGTATCCATAAGGGAAAAGAAACTCAATTTTGTAACAGCAAAAATATACAAGCAAAACATCAACCATTCTTTGAAACATCTAAGATTGTACATGCACATTACTTACTTTTAATGAGCTGCAATGGCATACATTAATCAGATATTCTAAGCTAAAGTTACACCATAATCATTACAAAGTTCCACAATTATAAGGGGCGTTTTCAAGTAGATGTACTTAGTACAGATTAATATTCCTTTAATTATATAAATCATTGGGATCTGAATAAAAATGAAGCTATACTGTGACAAACTTTTTTAATGTGCAGATTTACTGGCTTCCCAGGAGCAGGCAGACATGACAAACCTTCACCAATTTCTCATAATTTTTTTTCTGTTTATTTATCATATGCTTACAATAAAAACAGCAGAGATTAATTATGCATATTTTGAGCACGCAGAAAACTTAAATAGAAATGTTAAATACAACTTATATGTAAGATCTGTACAAAACACTCACTGACCTTGCTAAACTTTAAAAGGCATTCTAAGATTAGCCTGGCATGTATTTCAAGTGTACAAAAACAACAATGTAAAACTGTTTTTTAAAATGCTGGCACAGACTGTTTCATGCCTAAATCCTTATTATGCTCAGTGTATTTATAGGAAATGACTCAACTTTAAAATAGTTAAAAGCAAGGAACACTTCTTTTACTGGGGAAAATTGGTCTTCAGATGCTGAGAGGCTAGATCTTCAATCTGCAACCTCAGATAAAATGTGTTTTATATCACAGTGAATGCGACCTATATGGACTTCATAGGATCACATGTCCTCATACCAAATTTTGCAGATCTTAAATAAATATTATAGTCCTGAAACATTTTATGATTTAGTAAATATATCTTGGAGGGTTGTGAGTGAAAAAGAAAAACCCTTGAAACATGTGCCGAAGCTCCAGATCCCCTTAAACCTACAGCTGTAGCCCCATTCCTCAACTCAACATCTAGCATTTACCATCACTCATTACTCTTGTCTTAATTTAGGCCCTGTTCCTGAGCTGTGGGGGCCAAATGCCAATGCTCACACAGAATCTCCTTTAATGTATTCCAGTTGTTTCTCCCCCCTTTAAAGAAACATCTCTACGTTTTTCACTGCTCCCTGGTTTGTTTGGAATGAGCATTGCTGGCTCCTTATTTATTACTTTTCATTCCCCTCTTTTTGATCATCTAGTTTTGTAACATATAGGACCAGATTGTGACATCCTTACTCATGCTTAGTAGTACCTTATATAATGAGTACCCCATTAACGTCAGATCAGTAATGGTTCCTACAACATCTGCATCACAATATTGTATTCTATTACTGTATAATGCACTGAGAAGGGAGGCAACTTTAAAAAGATAAATTATTAATAGGCAATTAGAAGTCAGTGAGGCACTCAGGAACAACCCTTCCAAGCAAAGTAGTAATGAACATGAGGAATAGATTGGAGGGTACTGCAAATGCAAGGAAGATAACCTTACCGAATCATGAGTGCACAAAAATAGTTCAAACATACAAAGATGAGAGAGCTGTACAGAGATCCAACTTAGAAAAGGGTTTGCTGATTAAAGGTCAGGTTAAATAAGGCACCAAAAAACGTTAATTTACCCTTACAAGGATTATCAGACATAAGAGCCCTGCACTGTGATTTGAATATGAGCTTGGAAAGCTAAGTGCTGGACAGGTGTCAATTCTTGTCCTGGGCACCACCTCCTCCATGCACTTTCTCCCCTGTATGTGCAATATTTAGGTAGCATAATGTGATGGTTACAACACACAGTGGTCAACATCAGTGAATAAGGTGGTGGGGAGAGAATTTCAAATAGCAGGCACATTAAATGTATTTCACCTAGTTTTCTGCTTGATTGAAACTGCTTTGCCTAGATATTATAAAACACTCATTTAAATCCCATGAAGGCTAATCCAGGCATTGAGGTTAGATTATATATGTATTTCCATATATGCAGCAAAATGTAGGCAACTTAAGGATGGTGAGGGAGCTTTATCTTGATATGACTGAGCATTCTTCACTCCACAGTGAAACAATTTGACTTCACATTGTGGGAAGGAGTATTGTCTTGTACTTTGAGTGGAGCACTGGAAGTTAGGACTCCTGGGTTCTGTTCTCTATTGACTCGCCGTGCCTTTAAGCAAGTCAATATACTTCCAGGTGCTCTCGTTTACTTATTTATAAAAATGGAGACAATACTTCACAGAAGTGAAAAGAATCAATTAAATTCAATATTTTAAAGAGTTCTAAAGACAGCAGATGGCATATACTATGTAAGCATAAAGCTGCATTTTATTAAAGTAACTCTTGCCTGTGCTGTGAACTTTTACTACATTTCAGCTTCATGTGAATTGTCCCATCAAACTCTGAAGGTTGGGAAAGGAGAGATTAAAAAAATGAACACAGTGAATTATAAACTTGTTCCTTCTCCTCTGTGAAGTGGGTTGCAGCAGTATCAGATGTTGAAAAAACAAAGACCAATGTCTTATTTATGAACAACTTTATCAAAAGAATAGGTAAGATAAAGGATACTACATGAGTGTATCTCAAAATCGGAAATGCAAATGAGATGTGGCAAGTAATATTTAAACTCACTTTTGACTTATTAGACAAAATATAATATGCACTGGAAACAGCTTATCCATCACCCAGGCTGTCTCCGAACCTATTCGCAAGCCACTATTTTTGCCTTATTCAAATCCCTGCTAAAGACGCATCATCTGCCACAAAATCCTCAAGAAGATGAGTAATAAAATTATAGAAATAATTTTGTTTATGCCAAAATTTAGATCATATTAATCTTATTTGTGGATCCCCGCCTCAGGCCAACAAGTCCTTTCCTTTGTATTCATTCTCACCTGTGTCACATCTAAAGTCCAGAGAGTAAGCTCTCTGTGTGGTCACCTTTGCCTGAGCCAGAGGTTGCAAGAGTTTCTCTCATATGCAGACCTTGCTATCATGATCCATGCTTTTGTCACCTCTAGACTGGTCTAATGCAATGCACTCTCCCATGGGGATACATCTACCTGGAAGCTGAAGTTAACCATCGAGCTGCCACATTCTACACTAAATGGAGCATCTCATCAAAAGCACATGACAGCAATGCATCATGATTTGCACCAGCTGTCTACTGGGTTCTACAGGGAATGTAAAACATTGCTTTTTTTTCCATTTGCCATATAAAGCCCTAAATGACCCAAGCCTTAGAAACTGCCCCCATCCCCATCACTCTCCATGTGAGATAGAAAGATGCTGGTTTGGTGTAAGAGTGCAGTTGCTGGCAGGGTATTCTCCATGAAGTCTACTCCAGCTTGGAAACTCACTCCCCTCCAACTTCTTTGATCCAAAATAGCTCAGAGTGATTGACTTGCAGGACACCTTGCAAAAAGCCACCATTTTGACAGGGCTGGGGTGGCTGCTGTTTAGCTTATGTATTTGGGAATCAGGGTGGTAGATTTCTGATTTGTAGTGATTTTTTGCTGTCTGGATCTTTTATGTTGCTGGTGTGTTGTTTTGTCTTAGTTCTGGTTATGGATTGTATTTTTATTGAATGGCAAAGCACCTACAGCTTCGGCTACAGGTCTTATGATGCTGAAATCAAAATTAAAATAAACACAGATATACTACATGTAGCAAAATCCTGCTCAGACAACTGCTTCACCATTATCAGTACTACTGACCAGTGATAGCATTTTTACGACATATACTCAGACTTTAAAGCTAGAAGGGACCATCATGATCACCTAGTCTGACTTCCTATATATTGCAGGCCACAGAACCTCACCCACCCACTCCTGTAACAGATCCATAACCTCTAACTGAGCTACTGAAGTCCTCATATCATGGTTTAAAGACCAAGTTACACAGAATTCACCATTTACTGTAGTTTAAAGCCGTGGAGGAAGGTGAAACCCCCCCAGGTCTCTGCCAATCTGACCTAGGGAAAATTCCTTACTCACCCTAAATATGGTGGTCAATTGGACCCTGGCAAGACCCAACAGCCAGACACCTATGAAATAATTTTCTGTAGTAATTCAGAGCCCTCCCCATCTAGTGTCTCATCACCGGCCACTGGAAATATTTGCTACTAGCAGTCGCAGATCACCTACATGCCATTGTAGGCAGATTCATCATATCATCCCCTCCATAAACTTGTCAAGCTCAGTCTTGAAGCCAGTTAGGTTTTTTTCCTTGCACTGCTCCCTTTGGGCAGCTGTTCCAGAACTTCCCTCCTCTGATGGTTAGAAACCTTCATCTAATTACAAGCCTAAACTTGCTGATGGTCAGTTTTATATCCATTTGTTCTTGTGTCAGTGTTGATGCTTAACGTAAATAACTCCTCTCTCTCTCTCTCCCTGGTATTTATTCCTCTGAAGTATTAATAAAAAGCAGTCATATCTCCCCTCAGCCTTCTTTTGGTTAGGCTAAAGAAGCCAAGCTCTAAGTCTCCTCTCATAAGGTAGGTTTTCCATTCCTCGGATCACCCAGTAGTCCTTCTCTGCACCTGTTCCAGTTTCAATTAATCGTTCTTAAACATGGGAGACGAGAATTCGACATAGTATTCCAGAAGAGGTCTCACCAGTGCCTTGCATAATGATACTAACACTTCTCTATCTCTACAGGAAATACCTCGCATTAGCCTTTTTCATGGCTGCATCACACTGCTGGCTCATTGTCATGTGCTAAATAAATACATTCAGGTCCTTCTCCTCTTCTGTCACTTCCAACTGATATGTCCTCAGCTTATAGCAAAAATTCTTGTTGTTAGTCCCTAAGTACATGACACTGTACTTCACATTATTAAATTTCATCCCATTTCTATTATTCCAGTTTTCAAGGTCAGCCAGATCATCTTGTATGATATTCTGATCCTCCTCCATATAGGAATACCTCCCAACTTTGTGTCATCCGCAAATTTTATTAGCACACTTCCACTTTTTGTGCCACGGTCATTAAAAAAATGTTAAATAAGATTGGTCTCAAGACCAATCCATAAGGAACTCCAATAGTAACCTCCATTCAACCTGACAGTTCACCTTTCAGTATGACCCACTGTAGTCTCCCCTTTAACAAGCTCCTTAACCACCTTTCAGTTCTCATATTAATCCCCATCTTCTCCAATGTAACTAATCATTTCCCATGTGAAACTGTATCAAATGCCTTATCGAAATCCAGGTAGATTAGCTCTAACTGCATTTTAGTTATCTTCTCAAAGAAAGAGACGAGATTGCTCTGGCATGACCTACTATTGTAAAACCATGTAGTATTTTATCCTACTTACCATTTACCTCTATGTCCTTAACTACTTTCTCTTTCAAAATTTGTTCTAAGACCTTGCATACAATCGAGGCCAAACTAAGGGTATGTCTACACAACAATGTAAGCCTACAGTCAGTGGGACTCGAATCAGCTGACGCATGTCAGGGAACCCCGGGGTTGAGCTTCTACACTACATTTTAACACTGGGTTTAGGATTTTCTGACCCTTGCTCAAATCTAGGGCTCTGGTGTCCACAGTGTACTGCACAGACCTGAGCCAAAGAAACCCTATCCCCAAATGCTTAGCATCCATTCCCTCTCCAGTGTCGACACTCTACCCCTATGAATGTGTTGCACTGTGGGAGAACTCTACTGCCCACCCTGTTTCCTAACTGTGACATGCTATTGCTGGGACTCAGGTCTGAAACTTTATACTGAACTATCATCTAATCTGAGAATTGGGCTCTCCACCTCTAGGCTCAATCACCTGGGCAGGAAACTATCCATGTGCACCTGTTCTGATGATAATTAGGATATCAGTCTCCAGGGCTGTCAAACAATTAAAATGAAACTTCGCCATTCTTAATTTTTAGCACAGGATGGTCACTGAAGGTGTTTTTGTTTATTTATTTATGTCTATTTGTTTTGAAGCTTGACATAATATATAGGGTTCAGAAGAAAAAACACCCCCCCCCCCACAGCCTGGCTGCTGTCAGCTGTGGAGCGGTGAAGTGCATTCCCAGGGCTTGGGGTGCATGTGTTCCAGCACTGCCCCGGATGCCTTATCCCTGCCCCCCGCTGCACTCTGGGAGGCAGGGCCAAGAGACCCCCAGGAGGCTGTGGGGCTCTCACTCACCACACTCACAGTGCACGATGCCCAGGCACCTCTGCACACGAAGTGTCAGAGAGGGCGAAGGGGGAGAGGGCAGAAGCAAGGGACGGAGAAAGGAGTGGGACCAAGTGGCTGCCCTGCAGAGAGGGAGAGTGGCAGAGCACCCAGCTCAGCACAGCTGGGGGTGGAATGACCCCCAACATCCTAGCAGAGAGGTGTCGCCTCCTGCCTGTCAGCTTTGCTCCCTGCTTCGGGCAAGCTCTGCACAGCAGGAAAGGAGGATCTGGGGTTGGAGCCGCAGGAGGCTACGGGCAGGTTTTGGGGCTGGCTCCTACTCGACGCCCTGACAGTGCATGCTGCTCAAGCACCTCTGCACATGCAGCCCCAGGGAGAACAGAGGGGAGCCACACAGTGGAGCAGGGACTAAGCAACAGCCCTGAGGAAGAGGAAGTGGCCAGAGTATTAGGGGTCATCCTTCCCCATCTGTGCTGAGTCAGGGGCAGTGCTTCTCCCCATCCCTGCAAGGCAGCTGCTTTGTCCCGCTCTGTTCTCTGGCACTTGCTCCTGGACCCCTGCGGCTGCATGTGCAGGGGCGCACAGGCAGCGTGCCAAAATCTGGCTGTGCTCTTGTGACCAGGAAGCAGCTCCCTTTGCAAAAAGTTTCATCTGAGCAGTCTCCATGGAAAACCCTGCAGGCTCTCTGATAGCGTGCTTGCAGACCAGTGCTTAGCAGACGTGGGTTAATGCTGACCTGAGCTGCTGCCATTTGCAAAGGGAGGTGTGGCTTCCATTTGCAGTAGTGTGCAATAGACTGCACCACAGACTGTCAGCACAGAGAGGACTAAGGGAGTTGCTCCAAGGAACTCTGGGATATATCCAGAGGACTTCCAGGTCCCGAGTCAAGCAAGGGCCACATGCAGCAGGAAAACAATAGGGCTCAGACTGTAGGTCCCAACTTAACATGGCCTCGGACCGTCCAGCCCTGCAGTATCCTGGGACTCTAGGTTTGAGTCCTAGGTTAACACAATTGGTGTGTGGGTGTAAAGGGGGTTGCATTGCTATGTAGACATACCCTAACAGGCCTGTAGTTTCCTGGATCACTTTTATTCCCTTTCTTAATAGGTACTATATTAGCAATTCTCTAGTCATGCGGTACGGCCCCTGAGTTTACAGATTCGTTAAAAATTCTTGCTCTTGGGCTTGTGATTTCATGTGCCAGTTCGTTTAATATTGTTAGATGGAGATTATCCAGTCACCCGCCATTGTGTCCAATTAAGTGGTTTGAATTTGACTTCCACTTCTGATGTGATAATTTCTACTTTCATGTCCGCATTTCCCTTAGCCACCCTGCCACCATCCTTAAACTCATTACTTTTATTAAAAACTGAGGCAAAGTGTTTATTCAGGTGTTGGGCCATGCTTAGATCATCATTAATTTCCACCCCATCCTCAGTGTTTAGCAGTCCCACTTTTTTTTCCCTTGTTTTATTTTTAATTTACATGGCTACAGAACCTTTTACTCTTGGTTTTATTTTCATAGCATGGTCCAAGTCTGCTTGGCTTCTGGCAGTTCTCTCCCCCACCAACCTGTTTTTTGACCTCCAAGAGGTAGCCTGCCTTGCAGGTCCATCCCATCTTCCATTCCTTGTAGGCTTTCTGCTGTCTCTTAATTGGATTACAACAGTTCCCTACAATTTTCCCCCATTTCTTGGGATGCAAGCTTCAGATAGTTTCTACAACATTGACTTAAAAGTAATTCCAAGCCTCCTCCACATTCAGATCCTTGATTCTTCAGTGCACTCCGGTTCCCTAACTAATTTAAAGAAACTGGGGGAAACTTTCCCCCTTTTAAATCAAGGATCTTAGTTACAGATATATTTTTGTTTATCCTTCCCGTTAGTTTGAACTGAATTAGCTTATCATCACTCAAAGTTGTCCCCTACAACCAGTTCTATGAGGTCCTCACTAATCACCAGTACCAAATCTAAAATGGCATCACCTCTTGTAGGTTCAGTGACTATTAGGTGAAAAAAATCTGTCAGCTATGACATCCAGGAAAATCTGGGCCCTATTATTATTAGTAGCAGTTGTCTTCCAATCTATACCAGGGAAGTTAATGTATCCCACAGTCATGCAATTCCCAGCAGTATTTATTCCATTAAAAATATTAAAGAGGTCTTGTAGCGAGTCGGTGTGGCTCCCCTCCTGCCAAGCAGAGGGCGCTCCCTCCCAGAAGCCCAGCTGGGCTGAGCCACCACTTCCTGTCCCCGCCCCCCGGAAGTCAAGGGGCGGGACAGGAAGTAGAAAAGGAGAACGCCAGAGCTCAGTCAGGAGCCAGCCACCGCCGCGAGCAGACGTGCCGGCGGGAGCTCCAGACTGGGAACCCTCCAGGACCCGAGGCGGCGATCCGGACTGGCCCCCACTGCCCCGCGCCCGGTACGATGAGGAACCCGCGGAACTTCCCCAGGATCGGAACCCGGAGCAGCCACTAGGACTTCCTCCCGTCCGGTACGAGGAGGAGCCGCCGCTGCCGCTTCTGCCCTGCTGTTATCCGGAGGAGCCATCGGAGGCAGCCGGGCCGGACTTCCCGCAGGAGTTGCCGGACCTGCCCCCAAGCCCTGGTCCTGCAGACCCCCTGCCGATGGACTGGTCCGAACTCACGGCGACCGAGGAGCAGGTACCCATAGAGGGGGAAATGGACTGTAGCCCGGGGATAGCCGACCCGTCAGGCTATAGGCACCGAGGTGCCCATGTCGGTGTGTTTCGGTCAGGACCCCACTGACCAGCGGCCGTGCTAGCCGTTAATAGGGCCCCGGGCTGGGACACAGTGGAGTGGGTGGGCCTGTCTCCCCCCTGCCACCCCACTCACGGGTGGCAGTCTCCCCCTCACCCCAACGCAGACAGACGCCTGCACTAACCTGAGTTGCTGTCATTGCTCAGCCCCTGACGTCAGGACCTGAGTCCTGTGGATTAGGGTTTGTTGCCCCGCCCTGACCAGAGAGTCTGGGCTTACTGACTGTGTAGTTGCTCAGCTCCTGAGGCAAGGACCTGAGGCCTAAACTGAACTGCTGTAGTAAACTGTTGGTACCCAGCCCCCCTGCTCCAGAGGGCCTGGGTTTTATATTGAACTGGTGTTGCCCAGCTCCTGCTGTAAGGATCTGGGCGTAGAACTGCTGTTGTGCTGCCCCGCCCTAATTGAGGGCCTGGGCTTACACTGCTAGACTGTGTGCCTTGTGTTCGTCCCCTGCCTGAGGGTCTGAATCTGTGGACTTCCTGAGACTGATTGCTGTTACCCAAGCCCCTGCTCCAGAGGGCCTGGGCTTATTGAGACTGATTGCTGTTACCCAAGCCCCCGCTCCAGAGGGCCTGGGCTTATTGAGACTGATTGCTGTTACCCAAGCCCCCGCTCCAGAGGACCTGGGCTTATTGAGACTGATTGCTGTTACCCAAGCCCCTGCTCCAGAGGACCTGGGCTTATTGAGACTGATTGCTGTTACCCAAGCCCCTGCTCCAGAGGGCCTGGGCTTCTTGAGACTGATTGCTGTTACCCAAGCCCCCGCTCCAGAGGGCCTGGGCTCATATTGAACTGTGGTTATCCAGCCCCCTGCTCCAGAGGGCCTGGACTTCTTGAGACTGATTGCTGTTACCCAAGCCCCTGCTCCAGAGGGCCTGGGCTCATATTGAACTGCTGTCACCCAGCCCCTGCTCCAGAGGGCCTGGGCTCATATTGAACTGCTGTCACCCAGCCCCCTGCTCCAGAGGACCTGGGCTTACTGATTTTGTAGTTGCTCAGCTCCTAAGGCAAGGACCTGAGCCCTAAACGGGCTTGCTGTTGCCCAGCCCCCTGCTCCAGAGGGCCTGGGCTCATATTGAACTGCTGTCACCCAGCCCCTGCTCCAGAGGGCCTGGGCTCATATTGAACTGCTGTCACCCAGCCCCTGCTCCAGAGGGCCTGGGCTCATATTGAACTGCTGTCACCCAGCCCCCTGCTCCAGAGGACCTGGGCTTACTGATTTTGTAGTTGCTCAGCTCCTAAGGCAAGGACCTGAGCCCTAAACGGGCTTGCTGTTGCCCAGCCCCCTGCTCCAGAGGGCCTGGGCGTATATTGAACTAGTGTTATCCAGCCCCCCTGATCCAGAGGGCCTGACCGTGAGACAGTGCTAACCCTGATTTCTTGCCGTCCCACCAGTTAGAGGGGACAAGGAGCGAGTCGGTGTGGCTCCTCTCCCGCCAGCCGGAGAGTTGAGCCCCGACCAACAGCTTACAGGTCTCTATCCATATCCAAATCAGATCCTGAAGAATCTGTAAAATACCACAACCACTATCCCCGGGGAGCATCTTGTAGCTTTCTTCCCTAAAGTGATTTTGACCCAAACAGATTTTTATCCACTGCTTCACTTCTAATTTCTTTACAGTCTACCTCATCATTAATATACAATGCTATCTACCACCTACACCTTTATTTCTGTCCTTCCTGAACAGCATATACCCTTCAATCCTTGTACTCCCGTCATTCCACCATGTTTCTGTTATCCTTATTATATCTGATTTCACTTCTTGCACCAGTAGTTCTAGTTCCTCCATTTTGTTACCTGCGCTCCTTGCATTGGTATACAAACATCTTCATTGTTTCTGCTTGGCTTCACCCAGATTCCTCACCCGGTTAGGTACAGTCATTCTACTGCCAGTATCACCTGTTAGCTTCATTGGCACCATCTTTCTTCTTAGTGTCTATTCTCTCTACCAATCATGCCCCAAATTCTGGCATTATGGAACATTGATAAAGCTAGTCAGTCACCAAGACTGACAGGGATGCTGGAACAATTTTTATAGCGTGATTTTTATAGAGCCATTGAACCAAACTGTAAACCCTGTATATAATGGAAACCACGTCAAGCCAGGGGGTGTGGCAGCACCTCTAGCTGCAGCACCTATGAAGACTGAAATGGTCTTTCACTCCTGATATAAGTCCAAAAAAATTAAACAACACAGCCTTTACTTCTTACAAATGAAAAAAAAAATCTTTCAAGGATAGATGCTGCATTGCTGTGTTAGTCTCTCTAACCTAGGGGACATAAATGGTAATCCTGGAAAAGCCTCTGATCATATTCCAGAGACCTATCATGTAAATATTTACAACAGCAGGTGAACTACAAGGTTTTGTTAACCTTGTAGCTCAGTGTCTTTTAGAGGTCAAATCCGGAATCTTTGTGGTTTCCCCCATCACTCTCTGTGTTACTCTGTGTGTTCAAGCCTGGTTTATTATTGTGCTTGTTTTATACTCACTGTGAAATTCATAAAAATGCTCAAGCCTCTCTCATTAATTAAATCATGTATAAGAGGAAAATGCAGACAGATCCCTAACCACAGAGTTACTGCTGGCCACCACTATAAAATATCTTAATGACCCTTTGGAGGGGAAGAAGACTTTTTTTCAAAGTGATTTTTATTTCTTGTAAAAATAGTTTTAAATTGGCAATATTTTAGGAAGACTATTACAAAGGTACATAAAACCTATTTGGTATTTTATTACCCCATAGAAAGTACCTTGACCTCTTGCAACTCCAACACCTTCTGAAAAACATTCATTTGAGACGACAATTTTGCAGTAGACTGAACATAGTTTGTATTTCTCTTATGTCCCTAAACACTCCTTTGTCTTTTTTCCCCCCAAAATATGCACATTTGCATGAAAACATGTTCTAGGTCATTCTGACCACACTATCTTTCTTCTGTCCCCTTTTAATATGATGGAAACTATTTAAAAATAATTTGTTGCTGGTTAGTCTGAGGCTAGGGTCTATTTCTCACGCTGACATCACAACCAGTTGCTATGAAGATTACTATGATGTCAGACTGATGACTGAATTTGGGTGGAAAAGCACCAGCAGGGGCAGATGCATTCTAAGGTCTGGGTTAGTGGGAGTTTTGCCACTGAGTTACATGGGAAACCAGATAAGGATAAACCATAAGCTGACATACTAAATTTTAAAAAATGCAAACATGAGGAGTAATCAGACTATTTCTTAGCTCCATAACAGAGCACTGATTTAATTTGTTTCTTTTTTTGGCAACTCTTTTGTTCATGTCACAATTGTAAGGTAACAATCAGTAAAGCCATGGTTTCATTTTGCAACTCGGACTTGGCAATTCAGACACATCATAAAAGTAATCTGAAAGCAATCAGACTTGGAGTTAAGTGAAGTAACACCACAGGCTAAGAGTCAAGTTTTCAAAGAGGCCCTTAATATTTTTAAAAACATTAATGAACTGTCATTTATAACATTAAGACAATAACAAGGTATTACCATACCCATACATTATGCCTAAAGAATAGTATCTTGGGAGTGAATAAAGCACTCAATAAAATGAGAGTGGAAAAAAAAGGAAGGATTGTCTCCAACTCTTAACCTCACTCAGGCCATGTCTACACTGCACTTTCATTTCTAAAACTTTTGTCACTCAGGGATGTGAAACCCCCAGCCCCCCAAATGACAAAAGCTTTAATGACGAAAAGTGCCAATGGGGACAGCGCTTCATTGGCTGGAGCCG
Source organism: Mauremys mutica (assembly GCF_020497125.1). Classification (NCBI taxonomy): domain Eukaryota; kingdom Metazoa; phylum Chordata; order Testudines; family Geoemydidae; genus Mauremys; species Mauremys mutica. Next base: position 41,879,072 of record NC_059078.1, read on the forward strand.
CTCTCTCCTCAATGAAGCTGCCGCCCCTTGTTCTTGGTGGTTTTATTTTGTCGCTGGGAGAGCTCTCTTCCGGCAACAGAGTGTGATTACCCCACGCACCTTACAACAGTGAAGCTGCAGCAGCACAGCCGTGTCGTTGTAGTGCAGTGTAGACATAGCCCAAGTCACAGGAAAAACGGTCAAGGCATACAGTCACCTGAGGTGCCACTGTTCTTGATAAATCTAAGGTTTCCAAATTAATGTACTTATTAAACTTCCCACTTTGCACTGTCTACTGCCTATGCTCAGTAATTTACTCATGTAGGATTCTACACATAGGCACCTAAACTGCATGAACAACGACAATAGTGCAGGTTGAAAAGACACCCACCGATTTCAGAAGGTGTTGGATTAGGGCTGCAGGCAGCAGTCACCTGAGTGATTCAGCTCAGGGGCATGCCAGTCTCTCACAGTAACATTAATAACCCTGAATACATACCGAGGAAAGGGACTGAAAGAAATTCAGGAATGAAAAATTCATTTTGTAATTATGTGAAACACACTAATTCAGAATGTTGAAAGCAGTGTTAGGACCAGACAATAGCCCACCAGGGTCTATGTTACCACATGGGAAATATAGCTGTTGAAGGCCAGTTGTCTATCTGAGTTATAATATATTGTCAACTGAGAATTGCATATTTCACAATAATAAAGGTCAGGGCTCACTATTTGATTAGCTTTGTCAATCCTCTTGATTCACATTCTGTGCTTCTGACTTTATATTTTCTGTACTGACGATAACCATCCTAAAACCTCACTCAGCTCCAGACTGAGCTGTCTGCATCTGTGGCAACAGAACAGTATTCTGAAGGGATTAGAGTTTGTGAAGAGGAGGTGGGAAATTTTTGGTTTTGTATATTGGTTTCTTTTGTGTGGAAGAAGGTTGCTGGTTGACTACTGATATTTTTGTCTTAATTTGATTGATTAGCTGTTAAGGGCACCTGAAGTCTGGAACAGACATTCTTTTTATGTTTATAGGCTGAAACAAGTATCAGAGGGGTAGCCGTGTTAGTCTGGTTCTGTAGAAGCAGCAAAGAATCCTGTGGCACCTTATAGACTAACAGACGTTTTGCAGCATGAGCTTTCGTGGGTGAATACCCACTTCTTCGGATGCAAGTCAGACTCAATAAAACAAATAAAATCAGAACCACAAATTCACCTGACACTGGCTGAAGTAGAAAACTCAGCTCAGAAGGAGAAAAGACCTAATGCCTATCAGGAACATTGCAATTTGGATCTCAGCCTTACACAGCTGAAAGAAAGAAAAACTAATAGTCAGAAAGGACTTCCTTCCTACCACGTTAAGATACTTTATCTTGCAGTGCTGAGCAATATGGCTACCTGAGATAAGAAACACAGAAGATTGAAACATTACATAGCCAGTAAAAAGAGCATCACATGATACAGTAACTAAGGAAAATGGCATCACAACACAAATTATTTTCCCCTTAAACTGTATTGAAAATAGTTTCCAGCAATTTCTGCTTAATGCTTAACTTCTATGGCAAGGATCTCAAACTGGAGGTCGGGACCTCTCAGGGAGTCATGAGATTATCACATGGGGGGTCGCAAGCTGTCAGCCTCCACCCCAAATCCCACTTTGCTGCCAGCATTTATAATGGTATTAAATATATAAACAAGTTTTTTAATTTATAAGGGGACATCGCACTCAGGGGCTTGCTATGTGAAAGGGGTCACCAGTACAATAGTTTGAGAGCCACTGTTGTATGGCTAGTTACCAGTCAATCTGTTTTGTTAATTTTCAACTGTAAAGTTTAGATAAATTCTATGTCACTGACATGATGATATAGCAGACACCAGAGAGAGGGGTTAATACCAGGGCTGGCTCTAAGAATTTTGTTGCCCACTGTGGAAAACATTTTTGGCACACCCTGAATGGGGGAGAAAAAAAACTGATTTGGGGAACATCATGGTCATCTGCCCCTAAAGATGACCTATTTAAGATAGTTTTAGGGCTGGTAGGAAATAGAGGATGATGCTGAACAAGGAACAGGCCACAAAGAACGTGGTAAGACAGAACCCAAGATGAACTACTTCCCATGGCAGCCGGTCTAGGGCAGAGGTGGGCAAACTTTTTGGCCCGAGGGCCACATCTGGGTGGGGAAATTGCATGCGAGCCCATGAATGTGAGGCAGGGGGTTGAGGTGCAGGAGGGAGTGTGGGGTGCAGCAGGGGGCTCAGGGCAGGGGGATGGGGTGAAGGAGGGATGAGGCAGGGGGCTCAGGGCAGGGGGTTGGGGTGCAGGAGGGGTTTGGGGTGCAGGCTCTGGCCCAGTGCCGCTTACCTTGAGCAGCTCCAGAGTGGCAGCGGCGCACAGTGGGGCTAAGGAGGACTCCCTGCCTGCCCTGGCCCTGTGCCGCTCCCAGAAGCGGCCGGCACCACATCCCTGCGGCCCCTGAGGGGCAGAGGGCTCTGTGTGCTGCCCTCGCCTGTGGGTACATCCCGAAGCTCCCATTGGCTGCAGTTCCCCATTCCCGGCCAACAGGAGCTGCGGGGGATGGTGCCTGCAGGCAAGGGCAGTGCGCGGAGCCCTCTGCCCCCAACCCCAGGGATTTGGTGCCAGCCGATTCCGGGAGTGGCGCGGGCTCAGGGCAGGCAGGGAGCCTGCCTTATCCCCACAACGCCATGGGGGTGGCAATCCCGCGGGCCGAATCCAGCCCGCAGTTTGCCCACCTCTGCTCTAGGGCATCAAGATTGGGAATGTGTTTCCAGTTCTAACAGCCTCAGTATAACATAAAATGACTTGGATTATTCCCTTAAACTGTAGTGTACATCCCACTGATTACCCACTACGCGCACACAACTGATCTTACCACCACTTGGGTACAGAAATGCCTATATAATGTAAATTTTTGCACACTCTGTACTATATCTTTAATATAGCTACTTTTTTATTCCTTCTGTACTAAAGCTTCAGCCAAGTTGATCCTGTTACAGGAATAATAAGCTGTATTTCATCAGCCTCAAGTCTGGCTGGACTATTTCATGCTATTATAAAAGTTGATGGAAATACAGTAGAACCTCAGAATTACCAACACCAGAGTTACGAACTGATCAGTCAACCATACACCTCATTTGGAACTGAAAGTACACAATCAGGCAGCAGCAGAGACCCAAAAACAAAATTAAAAAAAGCACACACAGTACAGTGTTAAACAAACTACTAAAAAAAAAGGAAAGCAGCATTTTTTTCTTCAAAGTTTCAAAGCTGTATTAAGTCAATATTCAGTTTTAAACTTTTGAAAGAACCACCGTAACTTTTTGTTCAGAGTTACAAACATTTCAGTGTTACAACCTCCATTCCAGAGCTAGTCATAAACTCTGAGGTTCTACTATACTCACATAAGCATAGATTGCAGAATCAAGTATCCTAAACTAGATTTCTCCACCAATTCTTAGACCTTCCTCTAACTTCCTTGAGTTACACTCATTGGCAGAGCTCACTTTATATATAATTAGTAATCAGTATAGCCCAAAAAAGCTTAAAAAAGATAAAATATAAAGGCACTTGGATGCAGGATTAGTCATAAAACACATGGTATAATTCTGAGTTCTGATTATTTTTCCTTTGCAAATTACCAATTCTGCAAAGTAAAGAAAATAATTTGTCCTTCAAATGTAGGTGAAGATGATATTCCATGGAAGTACCTTATGCACAGATGTCTAATTGTCATATTCTATCAAATACAGCAATTTATAAGCATTGGGTACCCTGGCAATTTATCAGAGATGTGTGTGTCAGTGTTTTAATCACTGAAGAGAATTGGGAACAAATTGCAAAATGAGGGTAATTTCCAAAGAATTCCCTTACGTCCAAACCAAGAAGCCCTTAAAATGTAATACCAATACGTATTTATGGATGGTTTTATTTGAGCACTAAGTGCACCTACAAGAATTTTTTTTTAATCTATCTTCTGAGGAGCTGAGTAACCCATCATTAGAACTCTTTACAGACAGGGACAGCAAAATAGCTTAAATATTCAAACATATTGAAATAGGAGAGACTTTTCTGCAATTACATAAAAGCTATGATTACATTGGTTATATAAGCATTTTAACTGTGAAAAAAAGTTAGATAACCGGAGGTGCACACTGCCCCAGCCCCAGCCAACCACCACTCAAAGCACATCAAAAAAATAACATTAACTCAACAAATAGAGCTTCATGCTGTAAGCTTGCTTCCATATGTCTACAGAACGGACATTTCCTTTTTTTCTTCTTCTTTTTTTTTAATAAAGGAAAACCTTGGGGAACATTTATCAAGTTAGTCTACACTAATGCACAAGCTTTTCTTTAGCTGTTTTGTTGATGTCATGAGCTGATACCATGGAAAATCATATAAATAACTACTAAAAAAAGAACAATTGCTTCCTGCTTAACCAATGTGACAAGGCGGTCTAGACAACCCTCAAGAATGATGAAGGAAAGAGGAAATTAGAAAGATTCACAATGGCAAAGTGGCTACAGTGTGATCACATTTGATGCAATCGGCAAACAAAACTCAGTTGCTATGAAAAAAAAAGATTGTGGATAAAATTTTGATGGGAAAAAAGAAACTTAAAAAAAGCTTAGAGGAATCTATACCTTCACTGAAAAGAAGTTAACCATAAGACGGGCCATGATAATAATTGCCATGAAGATTTTATCTTTAATATTTTATTGAGTGCGCATCAACAATGCACAAAACACAGGTTCTTTGCACTATACATTCATTTAGAAAAACTAAATTAACACCTTGTAACATGACTATACAGATCCACCACTTCAGTCTGAATTACAATCTGGGGGGAATCTGGATTGACAGAGCTAGACCCTGAAATCCTCTCTGTTGAGCTGCATAATAGGTGCAGTACCAGGAGTAGCAGAACCATGTTCCCCTACACTGCCTTGCCAATGTATTTTACTATTCACCTGGAGAGATCAACTCTAAGGGTGAGGATAGAATCATAGACTTTAAGATCAGACGGGACCATTATGATTGTCTAGTCTGACCTCCTGCATAACGCAGGCCACAGAATCTCACCCACCCACTCCTGTATCAAACTCCTAACCTATGTCTGAGTTATTGAAGTCCTCAAATCGTGGTTTAAAGACTTCAAGGTGCAGAGAATCCTCCAGCAAGTGACCCATGCCCCACGCTGCAGAGGAGCTCAAAAACTCCCCAGGGTCTCTGCCAATCTGCCCTGGAGGAAAATTCCTTCCCAACCCCAAGTATGGCGATCAGCTGAGCATGTGGGCAAGAATCACCAGACAGATACCCAGGAAAGAATTATCTGTTGTAACTCAGATCCCACCCCATTGAACATCCCATCACAGGCTATTGGGCATATTTACCGCTAACAGTCAAAGATCAATTAATTGCCAAAATTAGGCTATCCCATCATACCATCCCTTCCATAAACTTATCAAGCTTAGTCTTGAAGCCAGATATGTCTTTTGCTCCCACTGCTCCCCTGGGAAGGCTATTCCACAACTTCACTCCTCTGGTGGTTAGAAACCTTCGTCTAATTTCAAGTCTAAACTTCCTGATGGCCAGTTTATATCCATTTGTTCTTGTGTCCACATTGGTAATGAGCTTAAGTAATTCCTCTCCCTCCTTGTTATTTATCCCTCTGATACATTTATAGAGAGCAATCATATCTCCCTTCAGCCTTCTTTTGTTAGGCTAAACAAGCCAAGCTCTTTGAGTCTCCTTTCATAAGGCAAAGAGTACTGTGGCACCTTATAGACTAACAGATGTATTGGAGCATAAGCTCTCGTGGGTGATTACTCACTGTGTCACATCTGATGTATTCACCCATGAAAGCTTATGCTCCAATACGTTTGTTAGTCTATAAGGTGCCACAGGACTCTTTGTCGCTTTTTACAGATCCAGACTAACACGACTACCACTCTGAAACTTTTCATAAGACAGGTTTTCCATTCCTTGGATCATTCTAGTATTCCTTCTCTGTACCTGTTCCAGTTTGAATTCATCCTTCTTAAACATGGGAGACCAGAACTGCACACAGTATTCCAGATGAGGTCTCACCAGTGCCTTGTATAACGGTACTAACACCTCCTTATCTCTACTGGAATACCTCGCCTGATGCATCCCAAGACCCCATTAGCTTTCTTCACAGCCATATCACGTTGGCGGCTCATAGTCATCCTGTGATCAACCAATACTCCGAAGTCCTTCTCCTCCTCTGTTACTTCCAACTGATGTGTCCCCAGCTTATAACAAAAATTCTTATTAATCCCTAGATGCATGACCTTGCACTTTTCACTATTAAATTTCACCCTATCACTCCACTTTACACAGTCATCCAGATCTTCCTGTATGATATCCCAGTCCTTCTCTGTATTGGCAATACCTCCCAGCTTTGTGTCATCTGCAAACTTTATTAGCACATTCCCACTTTTTGTGCCAAGGTCAGTAATTAAAAGATTAAATATGATTGGTCCCAAAACTGATTCCTGTGGAACTCCACTAGTAACCTCCCTCCAGCCTGACACTTCACCTTTTAGTATGACCCGTTGTAGTCTCCTCTTTAACCAGTTCCTTATCCATCTTTCAATTTTCATATTGATCCCCATCTTTTCCAATTTAACTAATAATTCCCCATGTGGAACCGTATCAAATGCCTCACTGAAATCACGGTAAATTAGATCCACTGTGTTTCCTTTGTCTAAGAAATCTGTTACCTTCTCAAAGAAAGAGATCATGTTGGTTTGGCACGATCTACCTTTTGTAAAACCATGTTGTATTTTGTCCCAATTACCATTGACCTCAACGTCCTTAACTACTTTCTTGGAAAAAATTTTGAAGGAGACCTTGCATACTACTGATGTCAAACTAACAGGCCTGTAGTTACCCAGATCACTTTTTTTCCCTTTCTTAAAATAGGAACTATGTTAGCAATTCTCCAGTCATACGGTACAACCCCTGAGTTTACAGATTCATTAAAAATTTTGCTAATGGGCTTGCAATTTCATGTGCCACATCCTTTAATACTCTTGGATAAAGATTATCTGGGCCCCCCAATTTAGTCCCATTGAGCTGTTCAAGTTTGGCTTCTATCTCGGATGTGGTAATATCTACCTCCATATCCTCATTCCCATTTGTCATCCTACCATTATCCCTAAGCTTCTCATTAGCCTCATGAAAGACTGAGGCAAAGCATTTGTTTAGATATTGGGCCACGCCTAGATTATTCTAAACCTCCACTCCATCCTCAGTGTTTAGCAGTCCCACTTCTTTCTTTGTTTTCTTCTTATTTATATGGCTATAGAACTTTTTAATATTGGTTTTAATTCCCTTTGCAAAGTCCAACTCTACATGGCTTTTGGCCTTTCTTATCTTTTCCCTACATGTTCTGACCTCAATAAGGTAGCTTTTCTTGCTGATCACTCCCATCTTCCACTCCTTGTAAGCTTTCTGCTTTTTCTTAATCACCTCTGAGATGCTTGCTCGTCCAGCTTGGTCTACAATTCCTGCCTATGATTTTTTTTCCCCTTTCTTGGGATGCAGGCTTCTGATAGTTTCCGCAACTTTGATTTGAAGTAATTCCAGGCCTCCTCCACCTTTAGATCCACAAGTTCTTCAGTCCAATCCACTTCCCTAACTAATTTCCTTAATTTTTTTAAGTTAGCCCTTTTGAAATCAAAAACCCTAGTCACAGATCTATTTCTGTTTATCCTTCCATTTAGTTTGAACTGAATTAGCTCATGATCGCTCGAACCAAGGTTGTCTCCTACAACCATTTCTTCTATGAGGTCTTCACTACTCACCAAAACCAAATCTAAAATGGCATCCCCTCTTGTTGGTTCAGCAACTACTTGAAGGAATCCATCAGCTATCACATCCAGGAAAATCTGAGCCCTATTATTATTATTAGCACTTGTCCTCCAGTGTATATTTAGGAAGTTAAAGTCTCCCATGATCACACAATTCCCATTAGTATTTACTTCATTAAAAACATTGAAGAGGTCTCTATCCATATCCAAATCAGATCCTGGTGGTCTATAGCACACCCCAAGCACTATCTCAGAGGAGGCTCTAGTAGCTTTCTTCCCCAATGTGATTTTTGCTCAGACAGACTCTGTCTTCTCCATTCCATCACTTCTTATTTCTTTACAGTCTACTTCATCATTGATATACAATGCTACTACACCACCTTTGCCTTTATTTCTGTCTTTTCTAAACAGCACATACCCTTCAGTACCTGTACTCCAATGACGACTACTATTCCACCATGTTTATGTTATCGCTATAATATCTGGTTTCACTTCCTGCACCAGTAACGCTAGCGCCTCCATTTTGTTACCTAGGCTCCTTGCATTTGTGTACAAACATCTTCATTTCTGCTGTTTGACTTCGCTCACATTCTTTACCCGATTAGGCAAAGACAGTCTACTGCCAGTATCACCTATCTACACTATCCTTCCGCCTTATGTGCATTCTCCTACCCATGGCTGTTTCCTTTCTTACTTCGTTTTCTTCCATCTCAATGTTAAAATCTGGTGTGGAGATTACCTGGACATCTCCCCCAAATTTCTAGTTTAAAGCTCTCTTAATCAGTTGTGCCAGCCTCCATCCCTCCCTACTCAGGTGAAGTCCATCCCGAGAGAACAGTCCTCTGTCCATGAATGCCTCCCAGTGGCCATACATCCCAAAGCCCTCCTTATAGCACCACTGCCTGAGCCATCTGTTGATCGTCATCTTGTCACATCTTTGGGCAGGTCTACACTGGGGGGGGGATTGATCTAAGATACGCAACTTCAGCTACATGAATAGCGTAGCTGAAGTCGAAGTACCTTAGATCGAATTACTTACCGTCCTCATGGCGTGGGATCGATGTCCGCGGCTCCCCATGTCGACTCCGCTACCGCCGTTTGCGTTGGTAGAGTTCCGGAGTCAACAGGAGCGCGTTCGGGGATCGATATATCGCATCTAGATGAGACGCGATATATCAATCCCCGAGAAATCGATTGCTACCAGCCGACCCGGCCGGTAGTGAAGGCGTACCCTTTGTTGCCCTTCTCTAGGAACAGGCAGAATCCCACTGAAGATCACTTGATCCTCGTCTTCCCCAGCCTGGCATAGTCTCCCTTGATATGTTCCAGTAAGAATCTAGCCGTATTGTTTGTTTCCACATGAAGGACAATCAGTGGATTGTTTCCTGCTCCCGTTAGGATCCTCTTCAGCCTCAGGTCCACATCCCATATCTTAGCACCTGGAAGACAGCACACCCTTCTGTTCCCTGCATCAGCTCTGGTTACAGGCCTGTCTGTTCTTCTCAGTAAGGAGTCCCCAATCATGTAGACCTGCCTTTTCCTGGTGATGGTGTGATCCTCCAGTCTATCCCGTTCCCTCTGGCTGCAGGTTCTCTCGATTCCTATTCTCCCTTGCAATCCTCTGCAACCCATCCTGTATCCTCCTAGGGCTCATATTTGGTGTTGTCTCCATCGACTCTTCCCCTCTTCCTATAGGACTAGCTGCTCTTTTCTTCCTTGCCCTCTCACCTTCAGTGACCACCTGCTGTGCCCCTTCATTTTCCAACTCCGCAAACCTGTTCTGAGCTCTATTTCTCCTTCACTAGCCTGTCTTTTCCTCTGCCTGGTTCTTTTAGTCACATGCCTCCACTGTCCACTTTCCTCACCCAGCAGTCTCCCCTCAAAGTTCTTTGGTCCTGCTTCCATCTGCAAGTCTGAACTTTTCCCTTCAGCCTCCTCATATCTTTGCTCCATCATCTGCTCAAACCCCCTTCTAAACTCAACCAGAGTTTCCACCTGCATCTCCAATCCTCGGATCTTTTCTTCCATCAGCTCTGTCAGGCGGCACTTCATGCAGACGAAACTCTTTTCAGGTACCCCCTCCAGGATCATGTACATGCCGCAGCTTGCACATCCAGTCATCTTCATTGTGTCTTCCACTGCTTGGGTCACAACCACTGCTGCCTCTGTATCTGTCATAGCCTTCCTACCTAAACCCTGTAAGTCTGAGAAACATAAACCAAACCAAAACACCACCACACAGCAAAACAAACCCCCAACAAGCACCAAAACACTGCCAGAACACCACACACTCCCTTCACTAGCCTGTCTGTTCCTCTGCCTACCTCTCCTAGTCTTCCTCCAAACTCCCCTTGCAAACTCCCACTCAAACTCCTCTGTTTACAGCTCTGTTTTCTGGCTCCTGTGCCACTGTAGCTGTCTGTGCATTCAGTTGTTGGCCCTTCTGCTGTGTGTGCCAACAAGGGTGCCAATTGTGGTGGATTTTGTGGAGGAGACACCTCTCTGGTAGGAATTGTTTGGATACAACCCACTCTTATGGCCCAATCCAACTCCCACTGACTGCAAGAGGAGTTAGCGTGAGCCATTAGGTACACAGTGACCATCAGATCAAGGAAGAGGGAGTTGTATATAAGAAAAACATTGACATATTTTAAAAGTGTCCACCTTTTCACTTGTTTAAACCACATTACCATGATATTGGACACAGTTGCAATGATTAATCTATGTTGTTACACTACCTAAAGCTCCCCAGCAATAAAGGGCTTGCTCAGCAGAGATCAGCTCTTGCAGATTGCTGAAAGGAACTTATATTTCAGTAAGATGAGAAAGATGGGATGTGCTGTATTACTGTCATCAGTTAAAAAGTGAGAGAGAGAAGTCAGGGGATTGTTGCCAGGACTGGAAGATATAAACTCTTAAAGTAAGGACATGCTCAGCACTTAATATAGGCTTCTGCAGATGCCTCTTAGCATTATATCAAATTGGCCCAGGACCTAAATTATACAACAAAAGACAGTTAAGGGGGAAGTCAATTGAAGTACATAAATCCTAAAGAGTATCACATCAAGTCAAGCAACTATTTTTAGCTTAATCTAGATGAAACAGCAAGACAGCAGGCACAAAAATGAAAGAAAAACTAATTTAAAAAAAACGTAAGTAGGAAACTTTCCACATTTCATGAAAGCCCATGAGACAAGATCACTGAAGAAATAATTAGAGAGTACCCTGGGGGGAATGATGACTAAAAATGGAAAGGGAAATAAAAAGAGTTCAACCCAAAGGGTCATTGCTTGTTTCCAATGATTTCTTACAGTAATTTTTATAGATATGGGAACTTGATGAGCTAACACTGCAGCAGCCAAAAGTTGAACTTGTATACTAATCTTCATTTGTTAATTACACACCACTAATATGCATAAAAAAGGGAGGCCAAAGTAATCTGGGGATCTAGTAATCATGCGCAATAGTGCCATGTGAAAAAACTCAGGCTTAGTCCATTGTCTTATTCTTGCACTGACTACCTGCCCTGGGTGGGTGGGTGTGTCCCACTGTGAACGATGACTGATCCTGACTGAACCACGGCAACAGCATTTAAGGACAAAATCAGCTGTAGCTGGAGAGACCACAATTTCTCTTCCATCCAATCACAGCTCCAGAGGAGGAAAGGATACAGATATGAGAACATGGGTGAGCCACTAAAAGGACTAGTGGGGAAGGATGCAATAAACAGAGAGAAAGGGAAGAATATGCTGGTGATACAATGGAGAAAATGAATAGAGAGAGAGAAAAGGGGGGAGAAGGTAGGGACTACTATTATATTCAATGCACTGTGCAAATTAAGACACTAGTCCTGGAAAAAGAACCACATGGGTGGAGCTCTGCACCCATGCAAAGCCCACTCACAGTTCTCTTTGGAAGATCAGTACTTTAAAAAAGCTCAATGGAAGCAAATTATTTGAGGAAATTGCAGCTTTAACTTTGGTTCTTTTCAGCACAGCCCTTCTTTTATATTTAAGCACAACCTTTATATGGAGAACAGCAGAGTGCAGTGAAGGAGTTATGCAGGCAACTTATCTAAAGGCAAAACTCAAATTGTTAGTTGAATCTCCTTGACATGGAGAACAGACTTGCACTTGCTTGAAAGATGAGCCGTTGTGCCATGCTGCCACTTGAAACAAGAGACACTCAGACTTTCAGTGATCCCAATTAGCATAGTGACAGAAACTAGAAGTACTGTCTCATGCCATTCGAAGGGTGATAACATTTACTTCAAACACACATTATTTGGGATTACATAATGCATTATAATAAAGGGAAAAAAATAGACTAGGTAACACCATGTTAAGACAAACCAAAAGCTGGGAGGGGAAAAAGTACTTTTCATTTTAAACACAACTAAACCAGACAGAGGGAAACATCTCTCCAGCATATCTCCCTGCCAATGTAGGACTTAGCTTCTTCTAGTAATTTGTTTTGTCCAGTTTTAATTGCCTCTAGGGTCCGAATCAAAGCTTACAGAAGTCAAAAGAAAGAGTCAATTGAGGGGTATTTCTACAAATTCTCATTGAGGAATTGTTTTTTAGCATAATATATCTGTCAAGAAGTTTTCCCAATATTCAAGCCATATTTCTTATTTAAATTTCATCTAGTTGTACGTAATTTGCCTCGTACCATTTGTGAGCTTCCAGGTACACAGCAATCTCTATATTGGATCAGACAAACCACCCACCTGCTCCAATTCGGTCTCTGACAGCGACCAGCATCAAATTCTTTAGAGAAAGGAACAAGAAACCCCATAGCAGGCAATTATGTAATAACTTGCCACAGGGGAAATTTCTTCCTCACCCCAATTAGTGGTTTATTTACACCCTGAATAATGAGGATTTATATCCCTTATGAAAATAGAACAAAAGAAATCAATTTTTTGCTCATCACTGCATTGCCTTCAGTTTGTCAATATCTTTCTGTTAATCATGTGTCCAGGAAAAAAAAAAAAGTTTAATTCCAGGTTCAGTCACACCAACGTTGTATTGTGTTGCCTCTACATAAGCAGTTCAAAATTGCCTTGTCCTTTTTGTTAAATTTTAGGCAACCAACTCTTAGGGAAGGAATGTTTTCTTATGTCTGTACAGCACATTGAGATGCTACTGGAAACAGGATAACTATTATCATCTTACATCTAACACTGTCCACTTCTCTCAGAGTAACTGCTTTCCTGCTTCTTCCCTCTCTCATAGATCTGGATTTTAGATTATTTTTCCAGACGGTAGGTTGTATTATTCCATGTTCAGTCTCATTTTTATTACTTCCTGACTATGTTTCTAATTTCTTTAGGGCTATTTGTTTCATTTCTCTGTTCTCAAGCATATTTGCAATGCCTCCCACTTTAGTGCCACCTGAAAATGCAATTAATATACACAAATACAGGCACTGCTCAGATTCTCTGCTTTCTTGGACCATCTTCTCTAACCACATTCTGGTCAGACTCTGCTTCTGAGGACCCATGGAGGCTCCTCTTCTTGATTTGTAGCCTAACATCAGGGTTTTATTGCTGTGTTCCAGTCCTGCTTTGGACACTATTAAGCAAAGCAGTTGCTCTAGCTCAGTAAACTTGTCTGTAAGCAGGCCCAATACATCATGCAGGAGCACTGAACACGATCAGGTAATATTTGTACAGCAATTTGATAACACAAAGTGCAAATATTACTATTTATGTGAGAAAAAAAATCAAATGTGTTCCAGAACCTCCCTCCCAATTTGTCCTCACTAATGGAGAAATTGCTTTCCTGTGCCTCACAGGAAAGGAGGTGGAAGTGGGGAAGCATTAAGAGTGGATTTTTCTAGAAGTGCTCAACTTTAGCCTGACTTTTCTCCCATTGAAGTCAATGAGAGTTCTTCTTTGACTTCAATGGAAGCACATATTGAGATGCACATTGAGAGAGGTCTGTCATTACTAACTTAGCTTTCAGCTACTGCTGTGACAGTCAGTCAGGGTACATGCTTTCTGCAGTAAACATTCTTGTAAAAATATGTAATAGACACATGCAGATGATTCATGTGTTAATACAAAGACATGTCAACATTCCCCTTTCATTCCTATAGAGTAAATAACTTACCCAAACTATTTATCTCTAAACATTTTTTTTTTAACTGGAGTATCAACAAGCATTACTTTTAACAGTGTAACATAGGTACTGTACTTTTGCAAATAGCCTTTGTAGTGAAGACTGGTATTTAATGAAGGGGAAAGCAGCTGTTTTATTTTAATCTGCAGAATATACCAGCAGCTTATCTAGGAAGCCTATTTTGGCTACATTTTACTGGATACAATTGGGAGATCATCAGACTTAGCCCCATAGAAGGTAGTCCTTTGCTGCAGGGTGGATTGCATTTTTGGCATGAAGCAGCATTGTGCATACTTTGAGAAAGGGTAAAGATTCTGAGAGAGATTTTGACTTTTTTCTACTGGTAACTCAGATTCTGACTTCAATTCATATCCCAGGTTTTTTGAAGAGATGTGCAGGACATAGCCATCCATCATCCACTAATAAGATTTGTGTGACTAAATCCCAAGCAACTCTAAAATGCAGATAACTGTGTCCTATGTTTCAATATCCTCATTAAAATGGATTTCTCGTCTCATTAATAAGATTTGTATTTCAGTTTTTATTCTGCTTTTATTTACTTTCTGTAAAAGTGCAAATCAAAGTCATTAGCTGTAGATCAACAGTTTCATCTTCACAGAAAGTATAATCCTGAACACATTACTTCAAGTGCAAGGAAAGATGGCAATAGATGAAGCCTTATTTGATTTTCATGTGACTAAATCAAGAGATAAGCATGGTTTACGGGAAAATAACTTGGCACTGTCCAATACTTTTAGAACTGTGCATTCCCAGTATTTCAGGAGACACAGATTTTCAGAAAGGGCTTCACCACATTACAGGCAAATACACGTATGTAGCTATATGCTAGAAACTTGCTCCACTTCAAGTGAACTGTGTGTATCCCACTGAAGAACAGTAAGCAAGCATAATAAAAATGATATTTATACTTCCCACGGATAGACTATACTGTGGAAAACACCATTCAATTTTGTTTTATACCTACATTTAGCATGAGCATAAGCATGTAGAGCAATGGAGAGGCATTTTTTAACTAAGTGCTGGTTACTCTAATAAGATGTCTTTTACTATAATCATTCCTGTTTCCAATTTACGTAGCTTTCTTCAAAAACTAAGAGAGGTAAAACAATGAAGGTAACTTTTATGCCAGTGTTTCATAGTGAGTACAGACTCCCAATACCATATCACATCTCTAAAAGGAACCTATATCAAATCAAGTATCAATTTCATAAGATCAAATAGTCTGATTTATTTGTTCTCTTCCCTCTTTGGACCCTAGGAAAGTTCATGAATTAAGGTTTTTAGTTGTTGGGTTATCCAGCGAAATACTGTAAACAAAACTAAAAACAAAAATGTTTTGCAAATTTTACAATCTAACATCCATAACATCCACTTAGACAAACTATACAAGTTTCATGTTTTCTTTAGATTTTGCTGCTCCCCAAGGAAACAAAGTACGATCTTCTTTAAGGATGTAGGGAAGTGAATTACCACCAAATCAGGAAGTCACTGTTTTGGAGATAAAGAAAATTTATTGTTCCAAAGTATGGAAATTAGGAAGTATTTTAATCAACACTGCACTTCATTAAAACCCAACTAGTGTGAATCCACAGAACTGGGTAACTCTTCCCTAATTAGTTTCAAAGCTGTAACAACACACCCTTGGAGACACGGCTTAGAAAATTAAAGATGGCCTCTGCATAAAGGACAGGCAGAGAACGGCATCACTGAGGTATGAGTCCATTTCTTTCAGGTAAATTACTGCATAGATATCTAGGCTTAAGATCTGACATTACTCTGAATAGCCTTTATAGTATCTTATAATAACAACGAAAATACATTGTATTTGAAACCGAAAGCAGCATATTACACATGCACTGGTAGAAAACATCATCGGTGTACAATTGCTGATGTTGAAAATACAGTACACAACTTGGATGTTCATTAAAAAGCATACTAATCGGAATCAGATCTCTCTTCTGTGAAAAAAAAAGTCTACGTGGGCTTATTAATAAAAATGGAATCCTCAGCATTCAGCTGTTGTTGGTATAACATGAACATACAGAGTCTTCGTATTCAAGGTCTTCATGGAGGTGTCCTTTGTAATCTCTGAACAAAAGGCAAGAGAAAAGATGGAACAGAATTAGCAATCTCTATACAACAGAAAACTGTCAACACTCTTATTTCCATATTCTGAAATAATAATCCAGTTCTCTTTATATCAGCCAAAATGATGCTTGTACAGGAAATCCTCATCTGAAATCAGAGCCTGTCATGATAATGCAATAAAGTAAAAGGAAAGATCAGCATACATTAAGCTTGCCACTCATCAACATTTTCAAGGTACTAGTATGATTTCAACAAAGCTAACATGCAGTTTAAGACTGAAGGACACACACATCCCAAAATATGTTCTGGGACAAAGCCCTCAGCAGTTTCAAGGCCTCAGTGTTATGTGGATGATGACGACGATGACAGGAAGAAGATGTTACATTGCAATAATATGAGATCAGGAGTCCACTATGAAAAAGTTAACAGTACAACATGATGAAATTGTAGGATTCCTTAAATGGTACCAAAGTCCCTATTTTCTATTTCTTCTTAGTCTCTCATCACTTATGTGCTAGAACTGTGTAGCTCAAAAGCTTGTCTCTTTCACCAACAGAAGTTGGGCCAGTAAAAGATATTACCTCATCGACCATGACTCTCAGACTTTGGTACACAAATGCTTTTCTCTTCATCTTATCTTTCTGCAGCATTAAAGATTCTGAACTGTGCTGGTTGTGGCATTCAGTGGAAGAACAAGAAATCCTGACTCCCAACTCCATAGATACTAATGTAAACAGAGAATATTATTAACATACTGGGCTGCATGTGAAGTACAGATTTTTCACTTTGTCGTGATAGAAAGTCACCTCTCGTGCTAGATGTCTTCCAAATAAAATTATCTGAGCAGCATAAAGTGTTCAAGGATATTTGGGAAGTTTTCAATAGACATAATACTCTGACAATTGTTTACATTCATTCATTCCTCCACATGGCTGCGTGCTCCAAGAAGCGTTATCTAAGCTCAGTGCTACTAAGAACACAACAATCAGAAAAAGAGAAAAGGGGTGGAAGAAAACTAGGAGGGAAAAAAAAATCTGTAGTCAGTGAAAGTGAGCACATTTAGATGTTTATTTTAGTCTCCTTCCATTAAATAATAGATGCTACAGATTTAAAAACAAAGAGTTTAACAAATAATAGAAGAGTCAGTTATAAATACATGTGGTGAAGTATACCTAAATAAGCCAGATGCTACTGGTACACTGTCTTCCATTTCCTTTTGTAAGATGAAGTGAAAACAAAAGCAGCACAGAACAAAGAATGAAAAAGTCATTTTATTTAACTCTCTGCACTTGAGAAGTGGATTAGTGTGACCAAAACTAAGAAAAAAAATAGTCTCATGGAAATCTGATGGATTAATTTCTTCTATACTACCTTAGTAATAAAGGACACCCAGGTTTTGGCTCTGACTTCCCTGCTCTAAGCAATTTGTCCTGAATTGATACTCTCAGTAGTGTCCCATCAGAGTTGGCTTCATTACAGCAGGACCATTTTTTCTCTGTGGAGTTCTATAAAGTTCAGTGGGACTCTGCACAGGCAGAGGGCCTCTTTTACAGGAGCATATAGGGAATGTATTGCAGCAGTGAAGTGAGGCCACATCTAGAGTCAAACGCACCACAACAATTCTCCTCAGCATAGGAGATAGCTGAGCTAAACAGCTTTCAATTCTGGAACGTTAGAAGGAATGCCCACACTAAACTCTGCAGCAATTTAATATTCTGAATGATTAAGAATATATAATATACACTTAATATAAGTTACACGCAACAACTGGGCAAAACTACAGTGATGAAATCAGCTTGATTCATATTCTGTATTTTATACATGTTCAGTGTTCACTGTCCTGCTACCTGGATGAACATCAGTTTCTCTCAGTATCACAGGTACAACTCACCTGACTAATCAGTGGCTATTTTTACCTGTTTGAAAAAGAATCTAAGACCATTCTGATGTGAAAAAATAACATTGAGCCTCCTGATTCAGATTACTGTGACATCACACCCCATATGTATCTTCTGCAGCAGTACTTTTTTACACCATTTTTCATGAAGCATGGCATTACATGATGACATGCCTAGAGAGTTAACATTTGGAAGTTTTTTAGGACCAGTTAAAAATGGTGTCAAAAAATATTAGTGCAGGGATGGTCCCCATTACCAAAGCTGACTGAAAACCACCAAACTTTTGCACTAGGTTGGTGGTTTCCATGAAAAACCAAGTGCACCAAATGAAATTAAGTGCCTTATTATGCACTCCCTGACCATGACTCCACAGCTATCTCAGAGCTGAGTTTTACACTTAGGGTACGTCTATACTATCCGCCAGATCAGAAGGTAGTAATCGATCTATCGCGATAAATCGATCTGCAAATCGACACCCATACTCCACCTCGGCAGGAGAAGTAAGCAGCATCGATGGGGGAGCGGCGGCAGTCGACTCGCCGCTGTGAGGTAAGTTGAACTAAGATACTTCAACTTCAGCTACGCGAATAGCGTAGCTGAAGTTGCGTATCTTAGATCTATCACCCCCCCAGTGTAGACCAGCCCTAAAGGCAGGGATTATGGTAACAATTGCCAAAATAGATTAGTGTAGCTGTCTTGTTAAATATAATAATGTATTCCACACTGTGCCAGATTGGTAATTTAAATCTTTCCAAAACAATGTACATGGAGTTCTAAGGATTATTTGGTGATGACTGTTCCACAGATAGGAGGACATGTTTCAAAATTCCAAGATAAGAAGTGCTTGTTACCAGAGAACAATAGGAGGATATATGTCATCAACAGAAGTAATGCACTTGTGGAGAATAACTGCCTGGAAAAGGATGGAAATTAGTCTTAAAAATCAATTCAGAGCTGCTCTTCCATTGTGGTGGCTTGCTATGGCCCAAGTGTAGGGGAGGGTTGGAGATAGTAGGCACATTACCTGACCTAAGGATAGCTCTTTCAGATAGCAGAATGGTAAGATCTTGCCAGATGTTTCACAAACATTGCCAAGCCTGTCAAATATCTCTGCTACATCTATGAAACAGGATTGCTTTATGTTCCTGTAAATACTAACTATAGTCTCTGAACTGATTTTAAGACTAATTTCCATCCTTTTCCAGGCAGTTATTCTCCACAGGTACCTCAATTCTGTTGGTGATTGTGGGGTTTTCAGTTTGTCCCTCTCACTTGGTCTACATCAAATGCACTTCTTTTACAACTAAAATTTACTTTTTTCTTAGATAACTGCCCGGGGAGCTGAAAGTCAAACTGGACTCTTTCCTTCTCACCCATCACCTTCAGTAATACAGGTGCCACAGGTCAAATTAGATGTGCACCTGGGGAACTATTAGCCTTCGAGGGGGGAGCATTTCTCAACACAATTAGCCTTCAAATTGGGTTGCACCAGAGCAGCTAATATACCGATTCCATTTTACC
Source organism: Mauremys mutica (assembly GCF_020497125.1). NCBI lineage: Eukaryota > Metazoa > Chordata > Testudines > Geoemydidae > Mauremys > Mauremys mutica. The sequence continues at coordinate 41,898,564 of NC_059078.1, forward strand.
AGTGGTGACACACAGGAAGAAAAAGAACCAAGCTCAACACTTGGAGCCCAGGATGACTCTGCAGGGCTGTCATTTAAAAATGTTTTATTTGTAAATTGAGCCAGTTTTGTATGGAATTAACAAGACAAATCATGGACCTTCATGATGACATTTTTACAGTCTCTTTTCAGAGCAGACTTCCATTTTAAGTATTTTAAACCCAAATTACAAAAGGTATAGGGTCAGGGCACTAATTCATTTCAGCAATTAACACTTCTTCCCCTCAATAGCTCCCTTACACCCCTCCCCCCAAAAAAAGATTCTCTCAAGAAAATAATTTAAAATAAATTATTCTGAAGCAGAGTAAAGCCAAATTCACTGCTGAGACACTCAAATTGTGAACTTGGTCCCAAAGTTTTTTTTAAATTATTTTTAAACATGATTGATTATATAAATACCTGCTTGAGATGGGTTTATCATCATCATCACATGGTTAAAGGTACACTGTAACCTTACTCTATGCATAACCTCATTAAGAAATAGTCAAAAAACTTCCCCTTTATTATTGTAAGACAGTTTTAATTTGGAATATGAAATAAAAATACACTAGATAGGACTTGTGTTCTAAACCAAATATATTTCAATTAGGATTTACTGTAACTGTTAACGGTAATCTTTTCCTAGCTCTGTTGAAATTCTAAGGTCTCAGATACTTTGCCTAGCAGTGTAACCTGACAGACTTATTTAGGCAAAATTTACCATTCTAACATTTATTTCTGAGAGATTTTTCCAGGAGTTCCATAACGAAAAAATTCTAGAAGTGAGGGCATGCAGTTTCTTTCTTTGACACAAAAACATTAAAAAAAAAAAAGCCTTTCAAAACTCAGTTCAGCCTGTGAGAAACATTCCAACACCTGGCACCAGCAGTTTTACAATTCCAGCTGATATTTTATCAAGTTCTTTAACTATTTACCAATGAGTAAATTATTATTTTGTATTAGAAGTAGCCCTAAAGAGTTAATAAAAAAATAGACTCTCCAAGACTATGAAATACCAGAGCTGCTGTTTGCCATTTCAAAGTTTTAAACATTTTCTGGAGTTGTGGCTATAATGATAGATGGATAAAAAGATGGTTAAAAAAAATAAGTAAAATTGCAGAAATATGCAGTCCCATTAATTGTACTAAAAAATTTTACAGAAGCCCCAAAATATAATTTACTCCAAAATAATTATTTTCTCAAAAAACACTGGCTAGATATTGATCTTGGCTCATTGTGGCAGATAATTTAATGTAATGATGTCATAAAAAAGAATTAGAGTAATATAACTCAATCTGTGTATTTATACTATAAAAAGTGTTGCCAAATCACTTCCTATATTGCATCATATTAATAGGGAAAAGGAAAGTGAGAATTTGAATTGAGACAATAGAATTGTAACCATTACACACATAGTGTGTTAGCTACACAAATCAGCCTGTAAACCAAATGAAAGTACTATGCTTCTTGGGGCTCAGGTATGATTTAGAGAATATTCCAACCAGGGCTTTTAGCCTTTAAAGAAGGGTATTTACAGAAACTGCAGCACATTTTAAATTTACATGTTATGTAAAAATTATGGTTTACCCATGGATGGATGGTATGACTTTCCTTAACTCAATTTATACTTTATTTAACCTTAAGAGTAAATCTATCCATTTTCATTTGTGTAGGAATTATACTATAAAAATGTACTAGCTACTGTACTGGTATATTTTGCTGCAGAGAAAAAAAAGTCTAAAGACATTCCTCATTTTTTTCCCTCCAATACCAGATAACTGTACATTACATAGTAAAATAAATGAGAAAAACAATTTCAAGCCAGTATTTTCTCTGTGATAATTATTTGAGCAGCTACACTGATCATTCGTTGCATTGAGATCTTTCTGCCCTGCAATAACATTGAAAGAAACTAACGACTGATGAGGTTTTAACAATGAAGTGTAACATCAACTGCTGCCAAATGACAGCGTTCTCTCTAGTCAGCGAGATTTCACATACAGCTACATTTACACAAATTAAAACTGTTCAGGGTATATTCTGTTCCTATGTCTTCTGCAGTGCTTTAATGACGGTAATTTTCATTCCTCTATATTCATTAACATCAATCTGCAAATTATCATTAGCATAAGTTCAAACTAGCATTGGACAGTCACAACATTTCACAACCATCTCACTTAAGAAAAGATCTTTTGGATAACCAGTATTTGTGGTTCACATGAAACAAGACCTAGTATGACCTAGTACTAAAGCCCATCATGTTCCTGATCCTGAGTCTTGGCTCAGATGATAATTTTGGAGTGACTAGAACCCATCAGGTAGACAATTCTGGGGTTATGGTCTCCCCCAGAACAGATTCTGAAGTGCACAAATACAATTAAACACTTACCTCAATACAATGAAAGCATTCATAATATTTGAAGACTAGCACATATTAACACTGAACACAGACTCAAATGGACTACTTTGAACATTAGTGTGAGCAATTCATAGATGAACTCAGTAGAAGTGCTTCATGATTGTGAAAGCACAGGCTGGTGGAATTAAACTGGGTAATGCTGAATCAATTGTTCAAAATGAAAAACAACAGGTAAAAAGGTATCACTTGCTCAGATTCCAATCTATGCAACAATTCTGAAATACCTGCTCTGATCCATACTGATACACTCCTTTCCCTTTCGCCAAAAGAAAAAAAAAATCAAGACAGTCCTACAACAATGTGCAGTTTACTGCAGAACAGATTCTCAAAATCTGATCTGCTACTATTTAAAATTATTTTTTCCCTCTAAGCAGAGACTTCTTTTTAAATTTACTCATCACATCAGTACATACGTAACATTTTCATTACTGACTGACCTTTCAATTTCAACTGAAGAGGCTCCTAGAGAACTGTTCTTAGCCATTTCAGCCAATGCATGCAATTGCACTACTCATGCAAAATTTTACTACATGAAAAGTACTCTCTGTTGGTATGTATATGATGTACTTTGGATAAAATAAATTTAACACTGATTAAATATAGGTTTGAGACCCGAGATCAGATGCACTCAAGTCTGATTAACACAAGATAATTAGAAAGAAATGTAGACTATAGGCAACTAAGTTAATCCACTGGAATCCAATTAAAAGGATATGTCACTGTTGTTGAAGAGAAAAAACAAAGTACACAAGCAAAAAAATCCACAGTATATTCAGGCATTAAGTAACTTACCCTGTGTTTGTGCTTCATCTAGGAACAATTTTAGCCTCCTGCTCCTGAGTCCAAACACTTTTGCTGTTTCATAGAGAAGACCTTGATATGTTAGTCCATTCTGACCAACTGGGTTTTCCATTAGAAGAGTTCCCACCACTCCTTTCAGACACTCTAAGGAAACAAATTGTATATTATTGCAATCTGAGTGGGGAAAATTGCCTCATACTATACAAATGCATTTGTCTTGACCCATAAGCTTAGGACTTGTTCCTTCAACTCACCTGTTTCCTCAACAGCATTCCTTAATAGCATTCACTTACCCATGTCTAAGCTAAAACACAACTACAAATATCTATCACAGAGTCATCGCTGGAAAGTTGTCTTTTTGAGCTATAAATCCATAAGCACTGAACTCTGAGAGCACATCAAAAAATGAAAGGAAATCACTAGCTCCCCCCTAAAATGGGCAGGCCACAGTAGCTGAAGAGGGGTTATGGAAAACAAATATTTCAGTATGACACAGGTGATCTACTCTTTAACAGAAGTACAGATCATAAATGCTCAAGGAAAAACACCAAATATATTGCTGATCATGGTCCTATTTTCTGCCCAGGATCAGCCCACGCCGATTTCCAGTGACTTTAAAAGGAGTCCATGCAGGAATAAGGGCAATTCTTTGCACAGAATCCAGGCCTAAAACAAACCCTTCACTGGAAAGGCAAGTCCTTTGGAGGCAAAGTAACGAGGGAGGGGAGGCAAAGTAATGAGCGTACAATGGTTTAATGAGCAAGAAACCAAATTATACACACATCTTGATCTCTAGATTGATAATGAAATAATTCCCCTAGATCTTAAATCTGCATATAAGCAATGGTTTTGATTCCTGCATCATGCATTCAGTGACAATCCCATTACAAGAGAAGCTGGCCTTTTCAAGTCAATTTTAGGCTTTTAGCCTTTTAGAACAAGTTTTGCATATGCAAACCAATAGTTAGAAACAGGAGAACAATTCTAAAAAACTAAAACTCAACGTCTACTTTGTACATTAGAAAGTTTCTATTATATGGGATACAATAAGTGGAACACACCAACTACCAACTCAAACACATGTATAGATCTCATGTGAACAGTGTTGTCCAAAACTTAAATTACAGCAGATAAAACCGGTAACTGAAATGAGAAATATCTTACATACAGTACCTTGTGGTTTTGCATTCACTAGCTGTAAATTGATATACTGGCAGAGGAGGGTATCATGGGTATTGATCGAAGCAGGGGCTGACCCTGATGTCACATGAAGAGTCTTTCCACTGAGACTCAGTAAGTCAGTGTTGCTCAACAGTTCTGAAATGAAAAATGAGACCAGTCAGGCCATTAAAGGCTAACTAACATCTAGCTCTCATCTGATTAACTGACAGAGTATTTCTAGCTACTGTTTCCATTACAGAAATGATTTCCTTTCTCACGAGAGATATATTTCTTCATTCTGAAAAGCATAAGTGAACTTGTGCAGTGAGTTAAGAGATACTTTGTATCATAAAACAAAGTAGCTCATCTGCTATGGAAATTAGCATGTCAAGCATAATGGGCTCAGAATGCACAACAGCACTATAGTGCAAAAAACTTCAAAGATTGAATAAGAGGCTGTGAAGTTAAGATGATGTCACTTAGAAGTGCAGCCCTAGTACAGGAAAGCCAGGAAATTCACCCACTCGGCAGGTCAATTTCTAGAATCATAACTATATATACACATAATAAATAAAAATTTTGCTTGATAGTTTATAATAAGCCAGCAATGATTCCTTTGCACCAGCCGTTTCCAAATCATCAAATTAAAACTTTTAAGTCTTTGCTTCTATCTCAATTTTGTTAGCTGAAGCATCACAGAACACGTTTTAGACAATGGTTTATTCAAGATATTTTTCTGATGCTCCAGGTGCCAATTAATGCAAAGGCAGTGCCTAATAAAATTATTTGATCGTGTATGAAGCCCTTGGTATTTGCATGTAATACCCAAAACAGAGTAAAAAAGCAACAACTAAAATGCTTACTTTCTCATGCCCCCTTTTTGATAAGCATATGGCCTGGAGAGATGGAGCTGGCATCTCTCGGAGAGAAGTGACTCACATGTCACTCAAGCTTTCAACAAGCAGAGCTTGACTACATGGAGACTCAGTGTGTAGCAAAGTCGGGCTGTAAATCAACAGTATACTAGCATGCCGTGCATTGTTTCCATGTAGACAAGCCCACATACATATCTATATAAGAAGATTCCAGGCATGTCACTCTGAAGCCTAAAATGTCTGTTGTGTCAGTGTGAAATGATGGAAGCAGCTACAAGCATGGCTGAGAACTCTCTTTGTGCAGAATATCACCAGGCTGAATTATCCCTGTGTTTTCTTTTCTGCTACCCTCCAATTTTTTAGTTCTCAGCCATTTTGATTTAATGAATTACACTCATGCAGTGTACAGATAAGACAAGAATCTATGACATGCCAAGAGTGCTAAACTATTATATCAGAGATAACTGTAGAGTGAAGGTGGTGATTGGTTGAGTTAAGTTGCATGCAAAAGTTTCATAAGTTGTATGAGGAAGTACTGCACAAACAGCGGATTACTTGGCCCAACTTTAGCCACCCACATAAATCAACACAAACCTCTGAGACATAAATCAAACACAGCCACCCACACATGAACACAATCAGCAAAACAATGACCCTAAACATCACTCTGAAGCCCAGAATGTCTGCTGAATTGGTGTGAAGTGGATGGAAACAGCCACAACAGCAGTTCTCAACCGGGGTCTGAGGTCACCTGGGAGGCGGCAAGCAGGTTTCAGGGGGTCCACCAAAATAAACCAGACAGCAGGGCCAGCGTTAGACTCACGAGGGCCCAAGGAAGAAAGCTGAATCCCAAGCCATGCTCCTCAGAGCTAAAGCCAAAGCCCGAGCAACCTAGCTTCATGGGGCCCCCTGTGGCATGGGGCCCTGGGCATTTGCTCTGCTTGCTACCCCCTAATGCCAGTCCTGGCTTTTAATCTAGTGAAAAACAGCTGTTGTGGCACAGGTGGGCCATGGAATTTTTATTGCATGTTGAGGGGAGGGGGGAGATTGAGGGGAGGGGCTCAGGAAAAAAAAGGAGAATCCTTGAGCTATAAGCGTGGTTGTGAGCTCTTTTTGCTTAGAACATCACCAGGTTCAATCATCACTGGGATTCATGGTCTGTTACTATCCAATTATTTAAAGTTCTCAGCCATTTTTGGCTTTAAAAATATCACATACAACTTTACAAATTATACCTATGAGACAACATGGGCTTTCAGCTACTCACAGTGAATATCTAAGCTTGTGGGTATAACACTTGGAACAAAAAAGTATTTTCCCAACTAAGCCATTAACCGAAAAACCAAAGATTTTAAGATACTAAAACGTCCTGACACTGGTAAAATGAGACCACAGAAGAGATAAATAATTTAGAACACTATGTCAGTGGACTTCACTAAAGCTGATATGGCTAAGTTTTCCCTTCAAAATGCTGAATCAGACAATGACAAACCTTACCAATGACCCTCACCACTTGGTGATGACACAGCACCTTCAGCTGTATTCCTCTTGGTTAATATGTTCTGACAAGTGTATTGCTTCTGTTGGTTCATTTCATTTCAATGTGGAACTAATGGTATGGTACACCTTACTCCAAAGATCAGGGGGAATATTTGATGCAACAACAAGTATATAAGGAAACAAAATATTCTACAAGATCATTAGGCAATAAAGAAATGGTTTCTCATGAAACTGGCAGATTTCAGAAATAAAGGGCCAGATTAAAGCTAAACTTAAATTTTATGTTAGCATATTCCAGCAAACTGAATGCTGAAGAGGATGTATTTACATGTGTATGTGTCTGCTGTCTCTAGAGGGTTAACTGTTATTTTCAAACAAAGCAGAAAAAAAACCCAAGTCACGAATGCACAATACTTAGTGAGAAGAATTTATAACGCAGAGAGACCTAGTAGCAGTTATTTTTAAGCTGCATGAAACTAGAGCAGCTGTGCCTAGCACTGCCATGCACTAAACCCATGATTACTATGTATTAATTATATAGCACCTTAAATGTGCATGGTGTTTTACAGAACAAGAGACATGGCCCAAGGAGCTCACAGTAATACTGGATAGCTAGAATAATCCAGGTACGAGGTGGACAAGCATGAGTGACAGAAATTGTGATTTATCTTTCAAGTAACTCTAGTATTTTGCATCACAGGGCCGTTGCCATGTCAACACAGAGACAACTTTCCATCTGCAATATTGTCACTATTTACTTGTGTTTTTTTTTTAAGTCTTTCAGAGTAGATGGAATCCAATATTTTCACATACTTGGGAAAAAGTGTGAAAAATCACAAAGCATCAATGTACATCAATATTAAAGCTTTTAAATAACCTTCAGTTAAGCCTGGGAGTGGAGGTTTGTAGTAGGAAAGCACAGCCATTCAACTGGGACTGGCAGTAATTCTAGGCCAAACCACGCCCCAAGGGGCAAAAATTTAGCCTATCCACAACTGCACAATGTGTACATTTTATCTTAACTGTTTAAAAATAATACTTTTCATTTTAAATGGCTGTCAGCTTCATTTATTTTCTGCTGAGAACCTTTGTCCTGGACACCACAGGAAGGAAGACTAGACATCAGGAATGTGATTTAACTAGGCCACAGCTTCATTAAGGAACACATTTGAGAATTATCCAGCAATAACTTGTCTAGTTCAGGTTATCCTTTCTTTGTAACCTATTCCATCTGGTTGAAGGCTGCTGTTAGAGCCTCACCCTACTCGATCCCAGCATTGTCCTGGGGCCCACCCTCGCCTCATACAAGGGTTAAGTGTCTGGGGAAGAGAGGACTGTGTCCTCGCTGTACAAGACATAAGGTGCCCTAACCCCATTCCCCACCTTCTTTAGGAGATACCAGACCCCTCACTGAACAATCACCTTAACTGGACTCCTGTCAAGTAGCAACAAAATGAATTTTACAGTCTAACCTACCACCGAGTCCCTGACGGGAAGGCAAGAAAACCCACCCTATCCAGACCAATCTGGCAGTGAGGGAAAAATTCCTTCCGAGCACCAAAAAGGCAGTTAGCACGATGCTCAGAGCAATGCCACAAAACCCAGCCCTACCTTAATATCATGGAGAGATGGGGAGAGGGTATCTTTCCTGAGCAGAATGGTACCCTTGGACAAGGGGAAGGGCTTATAAATCCTCTCCCTGGGAGCAAATAGGATGCTGCATCCTTCTGTCCAACCAATCAGCCACAGAGCCCCACTCCTCAAGCCCAGAGGGAGGCACAATTCTTGAAGGAGCCAAAGGTTTTCCTTCCTCTGCCTACCCAGACAAAGCCCACACAACCACCTCAGACTATAGGATGTGACGCAGGGGGGAGCGCATTCTGGTAAACTATGGTTCTACCGATTACTTATCTCTACAACTTCACACCAGATTACTTTGATTTAATTCTCCTCGTTCCAAATACAACACATTGCTGCTATTTGGAAAATTATTTTAAAGGAAAGGTTTTCTTCCACAGCCAACTTTATTTTAGATGGTCTTGTTAAGGAATCCTGAACAGCAGAGTACTCTTTTCATATGGTAGAAATATTCCACTTGGTTCTGTGCAATCAACCGCTTTAAGCATCCTGGCTATTATCAAGCTGAATAAGGCAAAAGGATTGTGTCAGATAGAGAGGCTCAGTGAGGGTACCCCAAAGACATTCTACTAAAGATATGAAGATAAAAATATTTTTTCAGGAAATGAGAAACAGGAAAGGCAAAAATGTAAGAAAAAAATGGTGAGGATACAGGTCTAAGGCAAGTTACTGGTCCAGTGATGTAATGTATGGATACAAACTTCTGCTCCTAATAGCCCTGTAGGAATTTAAGGGCAACTGTTCACACTTTCCATTCATAATGATCAAATTATTACCTCCATCTCCCCCTTACCCTTAATTTTAGCTATTCTTCAGGATTAAGTAATTTTAAAGATACAAAATAAACTTTCCATAACCATTGACCTCTGTCAATTTTGCAAACAGTCTTCAAGTTGCCTTTATATCCACGCCTGTTGAACCTTGAATTGTCTAATTTGCAGAATCCATATTAACTTTAAATGCTTCAGTTTTTAAAACTCTCTAGAGCAACACTATTCAAGGTGACATGTCTATAAAGAACTCACTAATATACTATAAAAATAAATTTCCAATTCTTGCAAATCAAAGTTTTTACTTTGCTGCAGCCAATTCTTTTCTCTTTTTTGATTTATTCATGGTGTGGTTTGGTTACTTAGGGTCTTTACACTACCAGCCAATCAACTGTCCCTTAATTCTAATACAACAGAATACAAAATGTAATCTTATCATAAAACAGAATCTTGATCTCAGAGACAAGAAAATAAAGCTAGTTTGTTCGTTAAGGTCTCATGGTCACGAATTGCAACATTTTTCAGTGTTTAGTTTCTGTTGTATCAGCCACTTTATCTCTGTTATGCTTGCTAAATTATGTGTGCTCTGAACATAACCCATAAAGTGCACTTTACATTTTCATTTGTTTACAAAGTCGGAGCACAAATTCAATCCTACAAAAATATTTTCAAAATAAACTGTTCTCTAACAGAAGAAGTCTGGAGATCTTCAAACTGCTCTGCTGTAAAATGCAAAAATATGGAAACAGCAAAGAATTTGACTAAAAAGGAAAATCAGTTTGTACTCAATTTAAGTTCTAACTCCATCTATTATTGTATTTGCAAAATCATGCAACTATATTTCATGGCAGCTTGCCAACTCATGGTACAGTACTAAACTGATGAAAATGCTTTCTGAAATGGATGAAATTTCATCCTAATGAGAACTGAAAAAGAAATACAAATTGGAAATGGATAGCATAACAAAAGTGATGAACTCCACTTAACAGGAACTTTTAAAACCATTTAGATTGTTTACAGTTATAAACAATCTATAAACACATTCTCATATGCTTAGTAAAAATCAGCCCTAGAATACTGGGCATACTTCCCAGGAGCTCTTTTTTTAGAAACTTCATACACACAATGTGAGAAAATGATACAATAAATGATACAAGCTGCCAATGACATTCTTTGAAAAATCAACTGAATTGCTACTGTATGCACTTTCTCAGCTTTCATCCTCAAACACCATGTACCTGATTTTCCATTGAAAACTGACAGCTTTGAATTTTTAAGGCCAAAAACGCAGGACACAGCATCTACAAGTTTAGTATAGTTTAATTTATTATCTCCTTTTGGATTTTCCAACAGCAACACACCATCTAAAAATAAAGACAAAAATCAAGAATTAAAATGTAATTTAATAAATGAGTTTGTATGTTGTAATGATGAACTACTTAGAATTGGTTTGCTATATTATGTAAAACCAATACTGATTATAGTGAATGAAAAAAAATGTCTCTCACATTTCTTTATCCCAGGAATATGAACTATGAGTCTCCTCTTTTCTTAAATTAAGCCCATTATAAGAGGGGGAAAAAACCCTGTTTCTGGATAGGTTTAGTTAAAAGAAATCTAATCTCCATTGAAGAATTTGTGTGGGTGTCTTTCAGTAGCTTTAATCAGCTGCAATAATTCTATACATTTTGACAGAAATTTAAATCTTAAAGGAAGCAAATATTTATGCATGATGCCATCTTAGTAACAAAATAACAGCACAGAGACATACTTATTTGTATGCGATGTAGACAATTTGGGTATTTCTTGAAAAATGTAAATACAAATGTGCTCCTTTGCTACATCAAAATCCTGCGTGCAAATGTTTTATATTGTATTGGATAAATCAATATACAACTCAAAAATATAAATTGAATGTACACCTCTATCTTGATATAGCACTGTCCTTGGGAGCCAAAAAATCTTACCGTGTTATAGGTGAAACTGCGCTATATCAAACTTGCTTTGATCCACCAGAGTGCGCAGCGCCCCCCCCCCCGGAGCGCTGCTTTATCAAGTTATATCCGAATTCGTGTTATATCGGGTAGCGTTATATTGAGGTAGAGGTGTATATTAAATGCAATATGCACGCATTAAAATCTAGCACATGCAGGAGATTGGTTTGCATATTAATCTACCAGGGGGATGTACATGCATGCAAATTAAATAAAGATACTATAATCAAATCAATTATTTATGTGTCTATTCAATGATGGCACAGTGCAGTATATTTGAAATTAAGTGAAAGTAACTGATGTGCCAAATGCAGGAGTGGTTTACAATTAACTGGCAGCTTGATCACTCTTCTAAGCACATACAGGGTAAAGTCCTAAATAGTGATGATCTATAGACATACAGTATTTTGCCCTGTAGACAGACACTGTTTTATGCTACAGATTTCTATTAAGAAAGTGTCAACATGAATACAGTAAAAGTTAAATCGGTGTTCCATCACAAATTGAGCATTCAAGTTCAATTAAAACACAAAAGACCCTCTCAGAGGCCTTTAAAAGGAGATTTAAGCTATCATTTTGATATTCATAATAAACATATCACCTTAAAATACTGCCATCATTTCAAAAACAAAATAGTGCAATACTGAAAATAATTGGATTTTGGGTATCTCATGGGAGCTGCAATATCCCAGTTGGCATTTGGGGTTTGCTCCTCTCAGGGTGAATCTCTGCGTCCCTTGGAGACTGACATCATATTTGAACACAGAAAAATCTTATACACTTCAAAGAACGGAAGTCTTCAAAAAACAATGTTTAATCTTGTATTGGATTTATTAGTGTACTTCTCTATCAGGCATCAGTCAAGTGAGTACCACAGCTTAGGTTCTGGTATCCTGAAGGAACATATATTTCACTGGGTGATATCACTGAATAAAACCAAATCTGAGCACTAGACTTGGGAGGGGGGCGCTGCGCACTCTGGTGGATCAAAGCAAGTTTGATATAGCGCAGTTTCACCTATAACACGGTAAGATTTTTTGGCTCCCAAAGACAGTGCTATATCAAGATAGAGGTGTACATTCAATTTATATTTTTGAGTTGTATATTGATTTATCCAATACAATATAAAACATTTGCACACAGGATTTTGATGTAGCAAAGGAGCACATTTGTATTTACATTTTTCAAGAAATACCCAACCACTAGATAGTTGTGAAACCATTATTTCCAGGACTGTCAGTTAATCACAGTTAACTCAAACAATTAACTCAAAACAAAATTAACTTATTAAAAAAATTAATGGTGATTAATTGCAGTTTTAATCACACTGTTAAACAACAGAATAACAATTGAAATTTATCATAAATATTTTAGATGTTTTTCTACATTTTTAAATATATTGATTTCAATTACAACATAGAATACAAAGTGTACAGTGCTCCCTTTATATTATTTTTATCACAAATAATTGCACCGTTAAAAAGATCAACAAAAATAGGTTTCTGAGTAGCAGCCGTGTTAGTCTGTATCCGCAAAAAGAACAGGAGTAAACAACAAATGTATTGGAGCATAAGCTTTTGTGGGCTAAAACCCACTTCATTGGATGCATGCAGTGGAAAATACAGTAGGAAAAAAAAATATATATATATATACACACACACACACACACACACACACACTCACACAGAACATGAAACAATGGGTGTTACCATACACACTGTAATGAGAGTGATCAGTTAAGGTGAGCATTACCAGCAGGAGAGAAAAAAAAACTTTTTGTAGTGGTAATCAAAATGGCCCATTTACAGCAGTTGACAAGAAGGTGTGAGGAACCGTAGGGGGGAAATAGTTTTACTTTGTGTAATGAGCCATCCACTCCCACTCTTTATTCAAGCCTAATTTCATGGTGTCCAAATTGCAAATTAATTCCAATTCAGCAGTCTCTTGTTGGAGTCTGTTTTTTAAGTTTTTTTGTTGTAATATTGCGACTTTTAGGTCTGTAATCGAGTGACCAGGGAAACTGAAGTGTTCTCCAACTGGTTTTTGAATGTTATAATTCTTGACGTCTGATTTGTGTCCATTTATTCTTTTATGTAGAAACTGTCCGGTTTGGCCAATGTACATGGCAGAGAGGCACTGCTGGCACATGATGGCATATAGCACGTTGGTAGATGTGCAGGTGAACGAACCTCTGATAGCGTGGCTGATGTGATTAGGTCCTATGATAGTGTCCCCTGTAAGCAAGGACTGGCCTGTCTCCCAAGATCTGTGAGAGTGATGGATCGTCCTTCAGGATAGGTTGTAGATCCCAACTAAAACCTCTTCAGCACATCATCAAGGAGCTGAAGGTGACTGCTAGTGATGACAATCCATCACTCTCACAGATCTTGGGAGACAGGCCGGTCCTTGCTTACAGACAGCCCCCAAACCAGAAGCAAATACTCACCAGCAACTACACACCACACAACAAAAACACTAACCCAAGAACCTATCCCTGCAACAAAGCCTGTTGCCAACTCTGTCCGCATATCTATTCAGGGAACACCATCATAGGACCTAATCACATCAACCACACTATCAGAGGCTCGTTCACCCGCACATCTACCAATGTGATATATGCCATCATGTGCCAGCAATGCCCCTCTGCCATGTACATTGGCCAAACCGGACAGTATCTACGTAAAAGAATAAATGGACACAAATCAGATGTCAAGAATTATAACATTCAAAAACCAGTTGGAGAATACTTCAATCTCCCTGGTCACTCGATTACAGACCTAAAAGTCGCAATATTACAACAAAAAAACCCTTCAAAAACAGACTCCAACGAGAGACTGCTGAATTGGAATTAATTTGCAATTTGGACACCATTAAATTAGGCTTGAATAAAGACTGGGAGTGGATGGCTCATTACACAAAGTAAAACTATTTCTCCATGTTTATTTTTCCCCCTATGGTTCCTCACACCTTTTTGTCAACTACTGGAAATGGGCCATTTTGATTACCACTACAAAAAGTTTTTTTTTCTCTCCTGCTGGTAATAGCTCACCTTAACTGATAACACTCATTATAGTGTGTATGACAACACCCATTGTTTCATGCTCTCTCTCTCTCTCTCTCTCTCTCTATATATATAATCTTCCTACCATATTTTCCACTGCATGCATCCGATGAAGTGGGTTTTAGCCCATGAAAACTTATGCTCAAATAAATTTGTTAGTCTCTAAGGACTGGTCTACACTAGGACTTTAAATCGAATTTAGCAGCGTTAATTCAAATTAACCGCTCAACCGTCCACACCAGGAAGCCGTTTAATTCGACCTAGAGGGCTCTTTAGTTCGAATTCGGTACTCCACCCCGACGAGGGGAGTAGCGCTAAATTCGACATGGCTATCTCGAATTAGGCTAGGTGTGGATGCAAATCGAACTTAGTAGCTCCGGGAGCTATCCCACAGTGCACCACTCTGTTGACGCTCTGGACAGCAGTCCAAGCTTGGATTCTCTGACCAGCCACACAGGAAACGACCCGGGAAAATTTGAATTCCTTTTCCTGTCTGGGCACTTTGAATCTGATGTCCTGGTTGGACATCGGGGCGAGCTCAGCAGCACCTGCAACGATGCAGAGCTCTCCAGCAGAGGAGTCCATGCAATCCCAGAATAGAAAGAGGTCCCCAGCATGGACAGACCGGGAAGTCCTGGATCTGATCGCTGTGTGGGGCGATGAGTCTGTGCTTTCGGAGCTGCGCTCCAACAAACGGAATGCAAAGACCTACGAGAAGGTCTCCAAAGCCATGGCACTCAGAGGATACAGCCGGGATACAACGCAGTGCCGCGTGAAAATCAAGGACCTGAGACAAGGCTACCAAAAAGTCAGAGCGGCAAACGGACGCTCCGGAGCCCAGCCCCAGACATGCCGCTTCTACGAGGCACTGCATGCCATTCTAGGTGGGTCTGCCACCACTGCCCCACCAGTGACCGTGGACTCTGAAGATGGCATAGTGTCGACGGGCAGTTCCTCGGCGATGTTCGCCGATGGGGAAGATGAGGAAGGGTTTGTGGAGGACGACGCAGGCGACAGCGCTTACAATACCACTTTCCCCGACAGCCAGGATCTCTTCATCACCCT
This sequence comes from Mauremys mutica, assembly GCF_020497125.1. NCBI lineage: Eukaryota > Metazoa > Chordata > Testudines > Geoemydidae > Mauremys > Mauremys mutica. Next base: position 41,913,865 of record NC_059078.1, read on the forward strand.
CACAGAGATCCCCTACCAACCCTCCCCGGCCGTTAACCCGGACTCAATCAGGGGAAGGATCAGTCGGTAAGTGCTATAAACATGGAAACATTTATTTTTTAAAAAACAGGAATAAAAACTATATAAAAACTATATAAAAAGTTTTCCATATAAAACTATATAAAAAGAAGGTCCACACATATAGGGATGGAACGGAAATCCTCTTGGGACACTTCCACGAAGCTCTCGTAGAGGTGCTCGAAAAGCCTCCGCAGGAGGTTCCTGGGGAGAGGTGCCTTATTTGGTGCTCTGTGGAAGCACACTCTTCTGCGCCAGGCCATCCTAACGTACAGCGGAATCATTGCCTCGACCAGCATGGCAGCATACGGTCCTGGTCTGTGCAGGGATTCTCGCAGCATCCTCTCTCTCTCTCTCTCTCCGAGTGACCCGCCTCAGGATAATCTCGTTCGGCGACTGCTGCATCTAATTAGGGCAATTAGTGTACTGTTACTATTGTGAATGCTTGACTTTTACTTTGCATAGCAATGACCTTCGTTTAACAGCCACGTGTTGGAGGCCGCAGAGGAAAGCATACAGTGATCTTTCCCGGGCACAGTCGCGAGGGGCTGGAACTGGGTCAGACTTTATGCTTTCCAGATTGCCTTCAGCGGGAGGGCACAGCTATCCATTAACTGTTAAGCAGCCTATAGTGTAGGGCTTACCAGGCCTGGCTGCTACACGGATTCAGCTGTACCGCCCCGCTTGTCCAATCTCCTGTGCAAGACCGCAGCCAATGAAAGCGTATTCCGAAATCTCGAACTTGTCCTGAGAGCTCGTGAGACTAGGTGCCCTGTATGGTCTTGTTCACAGAAACTGAGTAGACTGTGTTCAGTGTTCGCAAACATGTATCTTTTCAAGGAAATCACTTCCTTTTTCCCATCACACAGCTGCGGCTCTTTCACGAACTGCCCCGGCATCCCCCTCACAGAGGCTGGCGCAGATTAGGCGGCGAAAGAAAAAGACTAAGGACGACATGTTCTCGGAACTGATGGCCTGCTCCAGAGCCGAGGCGGCCGAGCAGAGACAGTGGAGGGAGACCCTATGTCAGCACCAGCGCTCACACAGCGAACGGGAGGACAGGTGGCGGCAGGAAGACCAGCAGGCGACTCAAACGCTGCTTGGGCTAATGAGGGAGCAAACGGACACGCTCCGGTGCCTTGTGGATGTTCTGCAGGACCGCAGGCAGGAGGAGAGAGCCCCCCTGCACTGTATCTGCAACCGCCATCCCCCGCCACAAAGTCCTGTCCCCCCCTCACCCAAAGTAACAAGAAGGAGGGGCGCTAGGGGCCGTGAAAACTGTCACTGCACCCCAGCAGAGCGCTCATGTACCACACAGCTCTCATGCCATAAATTTTGAGAAGTGCTTCCCTTCCTGGATCACCCAGTCCCAAATCCAAGTTTCATCCCCCCACTGTGTAGTTGAGTATTAAAAGTAGTTTGTTGTTATTCACTGTTTCCGTCACGTTTTTCTTGTCAGAAGACTTTGTGTGAAGGGGGGGGGAGGGTTTTTTTAATTGCATAGGACAGCCTCCATTACCAGGGTACAGACTTGGGGGCAGGATCAACAGCAGGACACACACAGACTGCAGTCACTAGGCACCAGGGTCAGTCTGTGAGGTGTATGCTGCCCCGGGTCAGTCTGTGAGGTGTATGCTGCCCCAGGGTCCTAGCGCCTGCCATCCACAAATGGCAAGGCAGGCTGCCCTTACCATGCCCTTCCACCCTAGCCACGAGCCTCTCCGATGCCCTGAGCCCCAGCAAGAGCCCTCATCCACGGACACATACTCACCCTTCCCACACACCCCTCACCCCTTCCTACACCCCAACCCCCAGCCCAGAGCCTGCATCCAAACTCCGTCCCAAAGAGGGCACCCCTCACCCCTTCCTGCAAACCCACCCCTTCCTGCACACCCACCTGCAACCGTCCTCCCCCCAGAGACCGCTGTAGGAGCAGGAGCCTGTCATTCCTCTAGTGTAGAAGCGGTCTGTACATCAGTGCACACCGTACCCACCACAGTCTGCGTCCATGTTTCAACCCTTGAACAGGAATTCATAATTAAAGAAAACTTTGTTAATAATCAGTGTTCCATTAAATTTATTTTAAAAAGTGTGTTGGAAGGGGGGAAACCTGGAGAACGGGGTATGTAACCGCAGATCGAAGTCAACAGTCACTGAAACAGGCTCAGGTTCAGCTTCTCTGTAAATCAAGTGGACAGTCATAGGTTACCCTGCTCTCCGAGGAACCTAGCTTTCAAAGCCTCCCGGATGCACAGCGCTTCCCGCTGGGATCTTCTATCAGCACGGCTGTCTGGCTGAGCGTAATCAGCAGCCAGGCGATTTGCCTCAACCTCCCATCCCGCCATAAAGGTCTCCCCCTTGCTCTCACAGAGATTGTGGAGCACACAGCAAGCAGCAATAACAACGGGGATATTTTTTTCGCTGAGGTCCGAGCGAGTCAGTAAGCTCCGCCATCTCCCCTTGAGACGTCCGAAAGCACACTCACCACCATTCTGCACTTGCTCAGCCGGTAGTTGAAGAGTTCCTTCTCACTGTCCAAGGCGCCTGTATAGGGCTTCATGAGCCAGGGCATTAGCGGGTAGGCTGGGTCCCCGAGGATCACTGTAGGCATCTGCACATCCCCAACCGTTATTTTGTGGTCCGGGAAGAAACTACCTGCCTGGAGGCGTTTAAACAGACCAGAGTTCCTGAACACGCGCGTCATGAACCTTGCCCGGCCACCCGACGTAGATGTTGGTAAAACGTCCCCTATGGTCCACCAGTGCTTGCAGCACCATAGAAAAGTAGCCCTTTCGGTTAATGTACTGGCTGGCCTGGTGGGCTGGTCCCAGGATAGGGATGTGAGTCCCATCTATAGCCCCACCGCAGTTTGGGAATCCCATCGTGGCGAAGCCATCTCTGACGACCTGGACGTTTCCTAGAGTCACTACCTTTGAGAGCAGTTGCTCAACGATTGCGTGGGCTACTTGAATCACAGCAAGCCCTACGGTAGATTTGCCCACGCCAAAGTGGTTCGCTACTGACCGGTAGCTGTCTGGCGTTGCAAGTTTCCAGAGGGCTATGGCCACTCGCTTCTGCACAGTCAGGGCTGCTCGCATCCGGGTGTCCTGGCGCTTCAGGGCAGGGGACAGCAAGTCACAGAGTTCAAGGAAAGTGCCCTTACGCATCCTGAAGTTTCGCAGCCACTGTGATTCATCCCAGACCTGCAGCACTATGCGGTCCCACCAGTCCGTGCTTGTTTCCTGGGCCCAGAATCGCCGTTCCACACCATGAACTTGACCCATTGCCACCATGATCTCCACTGCGCGGCGTACCCTGCTTTGTGAGAGGTCTGCGCCACTCTGTGACTTCCTGTCCTCACCGCGCTGCCGGAGCCTCCTCGCCCGATTTCTCAGCAGCTGACTGTGGAAGAGGTGGACGATAAGGTGTGAGGAGTTGACAACGGCCATAAGTGCAGCGATGATCGCAGCGGGCTCCATGCTCGCAGTGCTGTGGCGTCCGCGCTGTAACCGACCAGAGAAGGGCGCGAACAGATTTCCCGCCGGCGCTTTCCGGGAGGGAGGGCGTGATTGACGGTTCAATGACGACAGTTACCCAAAACCACATTTTTTCCCCCACCAGGCATTGGGGGCTCTACCCAGCATTCCAATGGGCAGCGGGGACTGCGGGAACTGTGGGATAGCTTCCCACAGTGCACCGCTTCGAAAGTCGACGCTGGCCCCGTTACTGTGGACTCAGACAGTCGAATTAGTGTATTTAGTGTGGATACACAAATTCGACTTCATAAGGTCGATTCCACAAATTCGAGTTAAGTAGATTCGAAATAGTCTTGTAGTGTAGACGTACCCTAAGGTGCCACAAGTACTCCTGTTCTTTTAACAAAAATAGTATTTTCCAATTCACCTCATACAAATACTGTAGTGCAATTTCTTTATTGTCAAAGTACAACTTACAAATGTACAATTATATTTTTTTTACATAACTGCACTCAAAACCAAAACAATGTAAAACATCAGCTCGTGCAAGTACATTCAATCCTACTTCTTGTTAAGCCATTCACTAAAACAAACAAGTTTGTTTATATTTATGGGAGATAATCCTGCCCGCTTCTTATTTACAGTGTCACCTGAAAGTGAACACAGGGGTACGTCTACACTACGGGATTATTCCGATTTTACATAAACCGGTTTAGCAAAACAGATTGTATAAAATCAAGTGCGCGCGGCCACACTAAACACATTAAATCGGTGGTGTGCGTCCACTGTCCGAGGCTAGCGTCGATTTCTGGAGCGTTGCACTGTGGGTAGCTATTCCGTAGCTATCCCATAGTTCCCGCAGTCTCCCCCGCCCCTTGGAATTCGGGGTTGAGAGCCCAGTGCCTGATGGGGCAAAAATCATTGTCGCGGGTGGCTCTGGGTAAATGTCGTCAGTCATTCCTTCCTCCGGGAAAGCAACGGCAGACAATCATTTCGCGCCCTTTTTCCCTGGATTTCCCTGGCAGATGCCATAGCGTGGCAACCATGGAGCCTGTTTTGCCTTTTGTCACTGTCACCGTATGTGTACTAGATGCCGCGGACAGAGGCGATTCAGCAGCGCTACACAGCAGCATTCATTTGCTTTTGCATGACAGCAGAGATGGTTAGCAGCCGTTCTGTACCGTCTACCATGCCATTGTAAATTGGCAATGAGGTGATGGTTACCAGTCGTATTGCACTATATCTTCTGCTGCTGTCATAGGTGCCCCTGGCTGAGATCAGCCGGGGGCGCAAAAGACAAAAATGGGAATGACTCCCCGAGTCAATCCCTCCTTTAGGGTATCTAAAAATAGAATCAGTCCTGCCTATAATACGGGGCAAGTGTACTAGAGATCCAGTGTATCAGAGAACCAGAGAGCACACCCGCTCCGTGTCAGATCCCGCAGGAATGATGAGCTGTATGCCATTCACAGGGGGTGCTCCTGCAACAACCCCACCTGTTGCTTCCCTCCTCCCCCAGCCTTCCTGGGCTACCGTTGCAGTGTCCCCCCGTTTGTGTGCTGAAGTAATAAAGAATGCAGGAATAAGAAACAGTGACTTGTTAGTGAAATAAAATGAGGGGAAGGCAGCCTCCAGCTGCTATGATAGTCCAGGCAGTACAGAATCTTTTCTTTACACATGAAGGGCGGGGGCTGATGGAGCTCAGCCCCCAGTTGCTATGATGAAGACGGTTACCAGCCGTTCTGTACCGTCTACTGGGAATGACCGGGAGGCCAGTCAGGAGTACTTATGGGATGATGACGAGGATGGATACCAGTCGTATTGCACTACACCATCTGCCACAAGGCTGATGATGACGACAGATATCTGCCATAGTGTACCATCACCCACCAAGGAGGGGGGGGGCGAGGATGCTACAGTTCAGTGCCGCAGCATCGCGTCTACCAGCAGCATTCAGTACACATAGGGTGACATTTAAAAGAGTCAAGAGATGATTTTTTTCCCCTTTCCTTCCGGGGGTGGGGGTACATTGACGAGCTATGCCCTGAACCACCGCGGACAATGTGTTTGACCCTACAGGCATTGGGAGCTCAGCCAAGAATGCAAATGCTTTTCGGAGACTGCAGGAACTGTGGGATACCTTGAGTCCTCAGTCCCCCCTCCCTCCATGAGTGTCTATTTGATTCTTTGGCTTTCCGTTACGCTTGTCATGCAGCAGCGTGCTGAGTCCCTGCTATGGCGTCTGTCTGGAGATTTTTTAAAAATGCTTTGGACTTTCGTCTTCTGTAACGGAGCTCTGATAGAACAGATTTGCCTGCCCATACAGCAATCACATCCGTACGGTCCATGCTGGAGCTCTTTTGGGATTTTGATTTTGGACTGCATCGCCACCCGTGCTGATCGGAGCTCCACGCTGGGCAAACAGGAAATGATATTCAAAAGTTCGCGGGGCTTTTCCTGTCTACCTGGCCACTGCATCCGAGTTCAGATTCCTGTCCAGAGCGGTCAGTGGTGCACTGTGGGATACCCCCCGGAGGCCAATACCGTCGATTTGCGGCCACACTAACCCTAATCCGATATGGTAATACCGATATTAGCGCTACTCCTCTCGTTAGGGAGGAGTACAGAAATCGATTTAAAGAGCCCTTTATATCGATATAAAGGGCCTCAGTGTGGACGGGTGTGGCGTTAAATCGGTTTAACGCTCCTAAAACCGGTTTAAACGCGTAGTGTAGACCAGGTGACAGCTGTTCGCATTGCACTTTTGTAACCGGTTCTGACCTTACATCCCATATTTTTAATAAAAATAGTTATGATATGAATATAGCATAACTAAGATATGTTTTATGCAAGATGGGTCAGGTGAAGTATCATTAGAAAGGTTATGATTTACTGAATGTGATTAACCAATTTGTATGCATGTATCATTTCTGTATCTGGAGTTAGAAATATTGTAAAAATTGTTACATTGAATATGTAACAATTACAACTGTGTGTGTACTTGGGGAACGCCCACCAGACAATATGCAATCAGCCTGGATGGGCCATTAGGAAGGACAATAGCACTTTGAAGATACTAATCTCCCTCCCTCCTGAGAAGTTTCTTGGGATGCTGCTTTGACACTGCAGGGTTGTGTGATCATGTCACCTGGTACTGGATACTATCTTAAAATGCTGGTATTTTTCCACAGGATGGGAAACAAAGAATTCCTGACATATGCAAATCCTATTTAAGGCTGGGGAGTGAGTTAATCTTGGCTCTTCTCCATTGCCTCCCCGCCCAAGAAGAAAGGCTGTTGAAAACACCTGAAGAAACAAAGGAACTAAGATGAGGGGAGCCAGGGGCTGAGCCCAGGTGAGAAGGTCAGCCTGTAAAAGGAATCCCTGGAGATTTAAACTGCAAGCAGTGCAGTTTACCTTCAAGAAACTCTGCAATCTGCATCAAACAACATTTAGGGTGAGATCTTACTATTTGTAGCCAAATTTCTTTAATGTATTAAGCATAGTTTGCATGTCTTGTTTTATGTGCTCAGTAATCTGCTTTGTCCTGTTTGCTATCCCTTAGGGTACGTCTACACTACGGGATTATTCTGATTTTACATAAACCGGTTTAGCAAAACAGATTGTATAAAATCGAGTGCGCGCGGCCACACTAAACACATTAAATCGGTGGTGTACGTCCACGGTCCGAGGCTAGCGTCGACTTCTGGAGCGTTGCACTGTGGGTAGCTATTCCGTAGCTATCCCATAGTTCCCGCAGCCTCCCCCGCCCCTTGGAATTTCCGGGTTGAGATCCCAGTGCCTGATGGGGCAAAAATCATTGTCGCGGGTGGTTCTGGGTACAGCCTCACCCCTCCCTCCCTGAAAGCAGCAGACAACTGTTTCGCGCCTTTTTTGCTTTGTGAACTGTGCAGACGCCATAACACAGCAAGCATGGACCCTGCTCAACTCAATACTGCAATCGTGCATGTTTTAAACACCTCGCGCACTCTCGTGCAGTATATGGTGAACCAGGACCTTCAAACCGAGGCGAGGAGGCGGCAGATACGGCAGCGCGGCGATGACAGTGATGAGGATGTAGACACAGAATTCTCTCAAACCGCGGGGCCCTGCGCTTTGGAGATCCTGATGGTAATGGGGCAGATTCTATCCATTGAACGCCGATTTTGGGCCCGGGAAACAAGCACTGACTGGTGGGACTGCATTGTGTTGCAGGTGTGGGACGATTCCCAGTGGCTGCGAAACTTTTGCATGCGTAAGGGCACTTTCATGGAACTTTGTGACTTGCTTGCCCCTGCCCTGAAACGCCATAATACCAAGATGAGAGCAGCCCTCACAGTTGAGAAGCGAGTGGCGATAGCCCTGTGGAAGCTTGCAACGCCAGACAGCTACCGGTCAGTCGGGAATCAATTTGGAGTTGGAAAATCTACTGTGGGGCCTGCTGTGATGCAAGTAGCCAAAGCAATCACTAAGCTGCTGCTACGAAAGGTTGTGATTCTGGGAAACGTGCAGGCCATAGTGGATGGCTTTGCTGCACTGGGATTCCCTAACTGTGGGGGGGCGATAGATGGAACCCATATCCCTATCTTGGCACCGGAGCGCCAGGGCACCCAGTACGTAAACCGGAAGGGGTACTTTTCAATGGTGCTGCAAGCACTGGTGGATCACAAGGGACGTTTCACCAACATCCACGTGGGATGGCCAGGGAGGGTTCATGACGCTCACGTATTCAGAAGCACTACTCTGTTTAAACGGCTGCAGCAAGGGAATTACTTCCCAGACCAGAAAATAACAGTTGGGGATGTTGAAATGCCTGTCGTTATCCTGGGGGACCCAGCCTACCCCTTGATGCCATGGCTCATGAAGCCGTACACAGGCAGCCTGGACAGTGGTCAGGATCTGTTCAATTACAGGCTGAGCAAGTGCAGAATGGTGGTGGAATGTGCATTTGGCCGTTTAAAGGCGCGCTGGCGCACATTACTGACTCGCTCAGACCTCAGCCAAACCAATGTCCCCTATGTTATTGCTGCTTGGTGTATTCTCCACAATCTCTATGAGAGTAAGGGGGAGACCTTTATGGTGGGGTGGGAGGCTGAGGCAAATCACCTGGCCGCTGATTACGTGCAGCCAGACACCAGGGAGATTAGAAGAGCACACCAGGAAGCGGTGCGCATCAGAGAAGCTTTGAAAACGAGCTTCATCAATGGCCAGGGTACACTGTGACTGCTGTGTTTGTTGATGAACACCCCCCCCCTTGATTGACTCATTCCCTGTAAGCAACTCACCCTCCCCCTTCGAGTACAGCTTACTTATGCAAATAAAATCACTATAGTATAAAAATCATGAATTCTTTATTAATTCATTATAAAAAGAGGGAGAGAAGTAAGGGTGTGGTTTGGGAGGAGGATAGGAGGGATGGAGAAGGCCATTAAAAAAATTTCACAGTAATGACAGCCTTCTGGTTGGGCTGTCCACGGGGGTGGAGTGGGCGGGTGCACGGAGCCTCCCCCCACGCGTTCTTACACGTCTGGGTGAGGAGGATGTGGAACATGGTGAGGGTTGAGGGTGGTTATACAGGGGCTGCAGTGGCACTCTGTGATCCTGCTGCCGTTCCTGAAGCTCCACCAGACACCGGAGCATGTCAGTTTGATCACGCAGCAGCCCCAGAGTTGCATCCCGCCACCGCTGATCTTCCTGCCGCCACCTCTCATCTCGGGTGTCCCTCCTGTCCTCACGTTCACTGGCATCTTTCCTGTAATTTGATACCACGTCCTTCCACTCATTCAGATGAGCTCTTTCCTTGCGTGTAACTTCCATAATATCCGAGAACATTTCATCTTGCGTCTTCTTTTTCCTCCGCCTTATCTGTGCTAGCCTTTGGGATGGAGGAGGAATGCTTGAAAAATTTGCAGCTGCATGAGGGAGAGAAATATTTAAAAAGATACATTTTACAGAACAATGGTTATACTTTTTCACAGTGAACAGCACTATTCACCTTACATAGCACATGTGATTTCCCTACAAGGTCGCATTTTTCATCTTAATACTGAGTGCCTGCAGCTCTGGAGTTACAGATCTCACAGACACAGGTCCAGGCATCAGAATTCAGCTTGCATGCGGCCATGGTAAGCCACTGTCTTTCTGCTTCTGTAGTGATTTACCCCTCCCCCCAACGCATGGCTAATACCACGCTAACTCCCTGCTAATCAACACCCTTCCCACCCCCCCACCCACTGCGTGGCTGGTAGCTTGGGGAAGATCCCCGCTGATCAAACACGAAAAAGATCATCGGCATTTCACTCCTCCCCTCCCCCCACTTGGCTATGTGCAGGAAAGGTTTTTTTTTTAAGCTGCTGCAGTCCACGAACCCAGTAGGAAAATGGCCATCCCCCTTACTTAAATTCCTGATTTTTAACCAGGTTACCCTGAATGATATCACTTTGCTGAGGATAACACAGCGAGATAAAGAACGGATGCTTCTTGAATGCCAGCAATCACCGGGACCATACGCAGCTATGCTTTGCCATGCAATGATACCTGATTACTTGCTACATGCATGGCGTGGTAAAGTGTCCTACCATGGTGGGCGGAACAAGGCTGCCTTGCCCAGAAACCTTCTGCAAAGGCTTCTGGAGTACCTCCAGGAGCGCTTCATCGAGATGTCCCTGGAGGATTTCCGCTCAATCCCCGGACATGTTAACAAACTTTTCTAAGTAACTATACTGTCTGTGAATGCATCCCAAGTCCTCAGGGCAAATCAATCATTAAAAAACTCTTGCTTAAAAAACAATGTTTGCTATTTGCAAAGGTACACTCACCAGAGGTCCCTTCCATGGCGTCATTGTCTGGGATCGTTGCTTGGGAGGGCTGGGAGGAGGGTAATTCCGTCAGGGTGAGAAAAAGCTCCTGGCTGCTGGGGTTCATGGAGTGCTGTGTGCTCTCTGCTAGGTCGTCCTCCTCTTCTTCATCTTCATCTTCCCCGTCCGCAAAGTCCTCAGACATGGCAGAGATTACAACCCCCACCTCAGAATCCACGGTCAGGGGTGGGGTACTTGTGGCGCAGCCCCCTAAAATTGCATGCAGCTCGGCATAGAAGCGGCATGTTTTTCGACCTGCCCCGGACCTACCGTTTGCTTCTTTGGTTTTCTGGTAGGCTTGTCTGAGCTCCTTAACTTTCACTCTGCACTGCACTGAGTCCCTGCTGTGGCCTTTATCCGTCATAGCCTTAGAAATTCTTTCAAATACTTTTTCATTTCATCTTTTGGAACACAGTTCTGTTGGCACTGAATCCTCTCCCCATATAGAGATCAGATCCAGTACCTCCCGTGCAGTCCATGCTGGGGCTCTTTTTCGATTCTCAGGAGACTGCATTGTTACCTGTGCAGATGAGCTGTGCGTGGTCACCTGTGCAGATGAGCTCTCCACGCTGAGGAAGCAGGAAATGAATTTCAAAAGTTCGCGGGGCTTTTCCTGTCTACCTGGCCAGTGCATCAGAGTTCAGAACGCTGTCCAGAGCGGTCACAGTGGTGCACTGTGGGATACCTCCCGGAGGCCAATACTGTCGATTTGCGGCCACACTAACCCTATTCCGATATGTTAATCCCGATATTAGCGCTACTCCTCTCGTCGGGGAGGAGTACAGAAACCGATTTAAAGAGCCATTAAAATCGATATAAGGTGCCTCCTAGTGTGGACGGGTGTGGCGTTAAATCGGTTTTACGCTCCTAAAACCGGTTTAAACGCCTAGTGTAGACCAGGCCTTACAATCACTTAAAATTTACCTTTTGTAGTTAATAAACTTGTTGGGTTTGGTTTTTTTAATTCTAAACCCAGTTTGTGCAATTCATAACTGGGGCGGGGGGGGGAACACTCTTCATTGTTTGTGCATGCAGTATTATATACATAAATTAAAAAGCACCATACACACTATTTTCTTTCACCCAGTTGAGTATCATCTCTCATTTAAAGACTTCATTATAACAGTAAAAGTTAGACTTCCTCAATAATCCTTTATCAAATACTATTTACAACTACTACGTAAAGGAAGTCAGCACCACCTTGTGCACATAACCTCTTTGTTCTGTTACCTATCATATTATTCCTTAATTCATCTTATGTGGTGATGATTCTGAAACATTAAACAAAAATCTCCTACCTTGCTCTGTACCATTAATACAAGTGTTGAGATTGACATAAGCACAGGCTGGCTCAACGCGATGATGTAAGCCTCCTCTGACAAGTGTGATTTCTAGTTCTGACCCCTTCAGCTAAAAAAAAAATCAAATCAAAACAAGAGTATTATTTTTACTTCAACAGCACTCTATTAAGATAGAAAACAAAAACAAAACATACGCCTCAAAATAAGCACATTAGGACATTTCTATGGATCATTATATTAAAAAATAATTACATGAGAACATAATATAATGGTAAATTCTATAGTGTTCTCTCTCTGAGGATCTGAGAGAGAGTTGTGAATATGAATAAATTCACCCTTACTATGCCTATGAGATAAAGGGGGGCGGAGAGAGAACTGGAGCAGACAGAGCTCGAATGCCCTAATTTTCTGATATGCATTGGGCCACAAATCCCACTGAAGTCAATGGGGACCGCAAGTGCTCAAACACCTTTGAAAATGAAATCATAAATGATTTGCCCAAGGTCAAACAACAAGACAGAGGCAGAGCTGAGAAAAACTTCCATCTCCTGAATTTCAGTCCCATGTCCAAACCACAAGCCTACACCTAACCCCACTTTCCACCTTGTTGTGAAATGCTATGTAAAAACTTCCTAAACCCCCTGGAATATGGAGAGAGACACATGAACTGTAGGCTGGTTTTGTTCTCCTGCTTCTTCCCCCAACAACCTAAAATCAGAAACACCCTGCAATTAGTCAGAAAGTAAGTTCTAAGCAAGCAAAAACACCTTAATCATGGACTATGCTATTTAAGTAATGCCTAGCAATGAAGCAGAGCATTCTCTTCTTGACAGCAGAAAAGTCAGCATTTCCTGGTAATGGATTCTTCACATGCTTAAAGCTTTGTTTTTTCTTTATTCCTATTCAGTTCAGGATTCTTCCACATTAAAATATGCAGAAGTGGACAAGGTAAAAAAAGAAGGCAGGAGTGTGTTCTTTGGGGTATACAGAACCTTATGGTTATTGGAAGCACCTTATTTTAACAATTCCCAGACCTACTCCCCCCCGTCTGAAATTTATTCAGACACGTCTGACAATAACTGAGAAAATATAACTGATATCCTATAGCAGGTATAAAAATAACCATGCAATAATATACATTATATTATTTGAGAACTAGTATGGGATCATGTAAATCAACAATATTTTAATGCATACATTAGAAAAGAGCTAAGGTTTTCGTTACAAGCCAACTTTTTTCTATGGCACTCACAGTGGTATCTGACTACCCCAGAAACATTAATTTGCTCTTGCATCATCCCTGTGAGAAATGGAAATAATAGTATTTTCATTTTGCAGATGGGGGAACTGAGGGATAGAGAAATTAGGTGACTTGCCCATCATCATACAGGAAGTCTGTGACAGAGCTGGAAAAACAAAATGTAGTTTGTAGTTTCAGTCAAACATTAACTTTCACGAAAGTTATAGTTGTAGCCCATAGGATTATTCTGCTAGCTATTAGATCCTACTAATCCAGCCAGCAGTTTAATTAATTAATTAATTATTATTTTTTTTCTGAAATTAATCCGTTTTATTCTTATATTTTATCAGTATTAATTCCTTGGACTTTAGGATGTGTTGAGGCATGTGTTTCCTAATAATAAGTTTTGCTGAAATGCAAGAAGCCTACCGGCCTGTAAGATCCGGTAAAAACTGCTATATAGAAAAAAGTATAATCAGTTATGAATATGTCAGCATAAAAGCTGGCAACCTTTGGCACGGATAAGAATAGTCCCTGAACTTTGGGGAACCAAAGGGAGGAACTATCCACATCACATCACAGGTTTATCTACCTGGCATCTACCTCCGGTTGGTAACCACATGGTACACCACAACTCGAAGGTCATCAAGAGAGCCTAGGTTGGCAGTTTTGGAGTGAGATAATCCTTATTCATATATTTTGAAAGTAAGTGTCTTAATCCACTAACCTATAGGAGAAGGGTACCCATAAATTTCTTAGGAAATTCTTAGGATATGGAAATAAAATTTGGGTATAGTAGGTTGGGCCTGAATTACATAGGTCAGGATCCTATAAAGTAACTTGTAAGAGAGCTTTTCTAAGTTCTAGTTCTAGGCTCTTCCAACTCCTGAATCTTCGGTTTCTTGGAGTGCTTTTTCCAGTTCTCCTATACTCTAGAGACTATCTGAAGCTGCTAACACAGAGGAACAACCTGGTGAGTTAGAAGAGGAAGTTGACAGTGAAGTGATGGGAGTCAGTGTGCCAGCAGAAAAGGGAAGTCCTCCGGCCACAGTGCCCGAGGAGGAGTTAAGTGAATCAGAAAGTATCATCTTAGAAAAGCAAGTAGATGTTGCAGAGGGAGAGAGAGAAGGCGATTCTGAGGAAAAGACTGTCTCAGCTCTTAGCAGAGCAGGAGAAGCACCTTTGGAGGTTCAAATTGCTCAGGAAATGGAGCGTGCTGTATCAGAAGTAGTTCAGGTATCTAATGTGTGTGATACAGTCATCACCAGGATTCAGGAGAGAGAGAGAGCGCGCGAGCGGCCTAGGGATGTCATTCCCCTCCCCCTCCCCCCCAATGTGGTGCCACCATCCAGTATAGGAGGTTGGACCTTTCTGAATCATCGATAAACTCAGTTCAGCAGTGTACAAGATTAGAGTAACAGGAGGCAAGCGTACTAAAGATAAAATCTACCATGCTAATCAGTTAAAGCTGTATCAATCATCTAGGTCCCGGGAGCAGCTTGCTTCCCAGGAGCTAGCTGAATCATCTCCTAAAACCCCCCGTAATCAGAGTTCAGAAGACTGCAGTCATGAAATGGACATTGAGATTTCTGATCTGCTACTCATTCATCTTTGCCCTGAGGGTAGGACTAAGCCAGAAATTAAGACTGCCCAGGACCATACTACCCAATGACGCCTCCACACTCAGGTGTTTGAACATTTGAAACGTATCACACCACCACCAGAGACTGAACGAACCATTATCGCCAACCAAGGCAATGAACTTACTTTAAAGCTATATGCCAATTTGCTGGCAAATGGCTCTACGGACTCATTCCCACATCTTGTAAACATCTTAAGTGCTGATGCAATGGTGAATATTGTTTGGGGTTGGAAAGAGGAGACTAGATATTCACCTTCATATGATTCAAAGTCAAAAGGATATGAGGTAATCATAAGTTGGCAATACAAACAAAATCAGGGAATATTGGTCACAGGTATAAAACGGCAGGCCAAACTATCCTCCTGGACTAATGATACAATATTAAAAATACACAATGTACCCACATATATGTCCGACAGATATAGAGCAGGAATTTGTACAATTCTCCAACCATTGCCTAATAATTGCATTTGGTAGAGCCGTACTAATTAATTGTTCAACCATCGCACGTAAATGAGTTTCCAGAAATTGTAAATTTGGATCTCCATCCTGAATTCAGCAACCATCCAATCCAGTACATTACAGGAATTAGAGGGGAAGAAGTCACCTTTAAGTATCAATTAACAGGGATGACATCACTGCCATCAAGTGGTTGGAATAAAAAAATTCAGCCATTAGATGAGGATTCAAAGCGGGGAGGATGCAACACCTATATCTTCACATTAACCAATTCCACATCCCTCAGACATGGGGATTGGAAACACACGGCTAATTGTGAAAACTGTAACCAAGGAAGTCTAACCTTACACAAAGTAGAATATGAAGATGAAGGGCTATATGAAGTCTGTCTTATAGCTACATTTCAAACTCAATTGGGAGATAAGAAATACATATTGAATATGACTTTTGAACTTAAGGTCCGCAACCCAATAATTGACTATGACAACACCATTGGTGATTTATTGATTTGTCCAGCAACAAACCCAGGACTAGCCAGTGGTCTCACCACAATGCCCATGTTTGGTGTATTAATTAATCAAGTTTGATTTGTTCATATTCCTGTGGTGTTAAACTTGTCCAACTAGCATCTAGGGGAGTTTGAATACTGCAAACATACCGAAGTAGCTTCCTTTTTCTCAGTACTCCTTGTGGATAAGATTGTAACTTATCAGCAACAAGCACAAGATGTATTAATGTTGGGGGTAGATGATAAAACAAAATCGTATACCTCCAGGCAAAAATGTAGCTTAAACCCGCTGGGAGTTCTGGGATCCATATCAGGACTATTTGGTTCAGGGATGTCAATGTGGAAAATCCGCAAACACATAAATTATGTGTTACAAGAGGAAGCTAATCAAGCAATGAATCCAGTGTTGCAAGGCATAAAAGGGCTATCACAAGAGGAACGTTTTACTATTTATAACATGCATGACATAGCACAACTATTCAATGACACTCAATCCAAAATTAACCAACTAATTGCTCATAATAATGATCGGCAAAAGGACCAATCATTAGGAAAGGAAATTATTTGTTCTGCATATGGGGACTATGTTATCACTAAGGCGTTACAATCCCTAGAATTGGGAAGGATCCCCAATCTAATCAAAGATGAGCAATTATTAAATTGGTATTGCCCTAAATGTTTTGAAAGACCTGAAGGGGAAAGATCTGTATGTTTGAATGCATTTCCGTATGTATCCATTGGAATTATGAGACAAATGGGGTCTGAGACACCACATCCCAACCAAGACAGTTGTTTATCTTCTCAAAATTGTGTTGTAGCTCGATCCTTGTATGTTTCATTCAAAGTCTCTTAAACTGTGTTTGATTCAGACAAGGATGTGTATAAGTGGTTGGCTGCAGTACAGTCGATAGATCACCTCGAAGACAGCACCTACAAGGAATGTGTCAATGTGCCTCCCTTGGTAGTCTATCACACTGCAACTCAAACATGGAAAGTTCCGCAGATGGCCTGTTACTCTAAAAAAGGGCCTCAGTATATCTGCAGATGTACTGTGTTCGAGGCAAATACTATCTTGTGTGGACTGCAGGGAGAGCTCTAGAATCAATCATTGTTAGAGTGTATGGTCCAACTAACCAGATGGAAGACACCTACAGAGAGGGTGACCTATGCTGGCCAAAAATGGCCAATTTTGCATAGTAACCAACCAGGAAAGTTTCCTATATGGCTCCTTGGAGTGTCAGGTCACAGATCCAAACTTCTGTTTTACTCCGAAGCAGTTTACCTCAATGGGAAATCAAGTAATTTCACCTATTCCTCCCTTCGAAAACACAATTATTGTTGAATCTGATCCCTCCTATCAGGATTTGACTATCCTACATACCTCAACATTTTTGGTACATATTGCCCCTCTGGGATTACAATTAAAACAATTGGTATCCCAAAAGGAAACCCACCTTATCCAAATAACAAATGACGTGGATAAGGCTAAACAAGCAGTTGTCCAGTTATTAGATCGGGAAGGCCAAGAAGTAGATTCTTCCTGGGAGGAAATTGGATTGAAAGGATGGATTATCATCCAAGGTATTGCAACCGGGGTTGTTTTCATCATTGTGAACAATGCTGTTCTCATAATTATAGCAAGGCCATGCTGGGTGAAATTTTCAATTCTTAACACAGACTGTGTTCAAATTCATGCTGATGGAGGAGGCTCTGGAGAGATCCTTTTATTTGGAAACAAATATAATCTGGAAATAGAGACAAACATGGAACTACCATTTACATGATGGCTTCTCTTTTCAAAGAGCTGGGTTCTAATATAGGAGGTATGAGAACCTAACTTAACTGCCTTTCTGATAAGAAGCACAGGGATGTGTTTTGAGGAGGAACATTTTGATTAGATGATTAGAGGCCCAAGGAAGGGAACAAAATTCATCTGGGAGGCTTCTTGTCCATTTTGAGTCTAGAGGCTGTCAGTCATGAAAGCAGGAGGAGCAGCTCTTGAGGACAGCTCTCTCCTATTAGCAATTAAAGAATCAATACACGGAATCAGGTACTTGTCCTTCCCATAGTATTTTCCACAATAAGGATATTAAATTTTGCCATTTGTTAGAACAAGCCTTTTGGAAGACAGCTTGCTATGAGATGTGAGGTTGAGGGCCTACATAAAGAGCTGACGATCAGTGTGAACATCAGAGAAGGGATGAGGTTAGTTCAAACAAAATACTTTCAACAAAAAGAGGTTAAGCTTGATTTCATCTTGAGTCTGCATAGAAGTTCAAGTTCATACAAAACTGTTGGCTTAACAACAAATTGCACTCAACTGTTCATAAATTTGGTAAAAACCAACCTGCTAGCTTTAAATTCATCTGCAAGGTGCTTTGGGGATCTATATGCACCTTGTTCTTTAAACCTGATCTGCTTTTTCCACTTAAAACATTTTAAAGTTATATAATCTTATTCTATATCAGTGTTGACATGAAAAGCACTTAGTGAGTTCAACAAACACACAAGAAAGTCTATGTATAAAACAGTTTCAAATTCATATTGGACCTGATTTGCTAACACCTCTGTATTGATCCACTTTGCTGTATGCACAAAAATATAAGTAAATTAGGGGTATATTTTGTGCAGAAAACTACATTTGAAAATATTGCTGAATACAGGTTGTGGTAGGTAGCAGTTTGTGTAACAGAATTTACACACACACACACAAACACACTGAGCAGTAACTTGTGAAAAGAAAGGTACTATACAGTTTTGCACATCTACAGTAAAAGCTTTAACATGCAACGAATGCCAAGGTACTCTTTCATTTAGGGCACAGCTAACAATTTCTCTTTAATTTATAAAAGGTCTCCAACCTCTCCTTACCACTGTGTACTCCAGAAGCAGGAAACTTCACAAATGTTAATGGGGACTAGATTGGAGCCATATTTTTTTCTCTAAATAAAATCATTACTGTGATTGGAGTTCAAAATCTAAACTAAAGAGAAAGCATTGGAGTGTTACCAATTTTTAAATTCTCTTTGCAATTAGTTTTCATTGGAATTCACATGAGATTATTTAATTTTCAGTGTTGAGCAGCATGGTTTAAAAAAAAAATTAAGTTAAATTAAGCTACTTTTCCTCCCCCTTAAAATCTTCAAGAGACTATAATGAGAATTCCACACACAGAACTATGTCAGTGGGTATGCTCCTCGTGTGAAGAAAATCATTAAATTTAGCTAGAAGCTGGATTTCTCTGCTCAATGTAAAATGCAGCAAGGCTCAAACTGAAAAACCAACATAAAAGGAAGCCAACATTTACTACTTAAAAAAAACAAACATGTTTTTTCAGAAATTATGAGTTGTAACCCCAAAATATCAAGACGACTTTGGCATTACTTTTTCTAATATACAGTAACTTTTAAAATGTGAAACCAAAACTAAACATGCATCTATAACCACCATGCCCCTTAAGGTCACATTCTACAACGAAAGGATTTCAACTTTTTTTTTTTAAAGTAGTTACTGATATTTGACAGTTCAGAGGACCAAACAGCTACAGCAAAATGCAAACACAGTAGAACTTAAGAGTTATGAACACCAGAGTTACAAACTCTGACTGGTCAACCACACAGCAAACTTGGAACCAGAAGTACACAATCAGGCAGCAGCAGATTTAAAAAAGGCGCAAATATGGCACAGTACTATGTTAAAAGTCCTACTTCTTGTTCAGCCAATCACTAAGAGAAACAAGTTTGTTTACATTTACGGGAGATAATGCTGCCCATTCTTAATTACAATGTCACCTGAAAGTGAGAACAGGAGTTCTGAAGTGCCTTCCAAAAATCTGAGAGGGATGAGATATGGAGCATGCTTTCAGAAGTCTTAAAAGAGCAAAACTCTGATGCAGAAACTACAGACTCCAAACCACCCAAAAAAACCCACCAACCATCTCCCGGTGGCAGCTGACTCAGATAATGAAAATGAACGTGTGTTGGTCCGCTCTGCTTTGGCTTGTTATCGAGCAGAACCATCATCAGCATGGACACATGTCCTCTGGAAAGGAAGTTGAAGCATCAAGGGACATGTAAACCTTTAGCACATCTGGCATGTAAATATCTTGCGATGCCAGCTACAATAGTGCCATGCAAACGCCTGTTCTCACTTTCAGGTGACACTGTAAACAAGAAGCAGGCAGCATTATCTTCTGCAAATGTAAACAAACTTGTTTCTCTGAACAAGAAGTAGGACTGAGTGGACTTGTAGGCGCTAAAGTTTTACACTGTTTTATTTTTGAATACAGGGGGGTTGTAAATAATTCTATATTTCTAAGTTCAACTTTCATGATAAAGAGATTGTACTACAGTACTTGTATGAGGTGAATTAAAAAACAAAAGAAATAGTATTTTTCACAGTGCAAATATTTGTAATAAAAAATAAATATAAAGTGAGCACTGTACACCTTGTATTCTGTGTTGTAACTGAAATAAATATATTTGAAACTGTAGAAAACATCCAAAAATATTTAAATAAATGGTATTCTATTATTATTTAATCACATGCTTAAAAAGATCAATCGTGCACTTAAAAAGATCACGCAATTAATTTTTTTTAATCGCTTGACAGCCCTAATTTAAATGGTAACCAAACACAGACTAACAACTTAAATATATAGAACATCCATACATCTAGGGAAATTAAAAACAGATTAACTTCACTGTGCTTCATTTGTTAAAGATTGTCTGTTTATTACTCTGATATTATCTTTTATTAAAACGTTTGCATTTTTAAATGTTTACTATGAAATAGCTTTTTCAGTGTATCAATTTGAAACTTGCATCAATTCTTAGCCAATGTTTATGAGTGACCTACCATGCCTGTATATTTTAAGTCCACAACAGCTGTCAAAACTCAGTTCAACAAAGATCAAGATTTTTGTGTGTGCTTCCATTGGCCCATTCACCATTTGCAATAGTCACTCAATTTTTCCCATATAAAATTTTCTTTGCTAAAATTCTTCAGTTTTTTTAGTCTGATATCTTTTCATCATCTTCACATGACGAGCCCTACCCAACATAACCATCTCATATGTGCTCTCTAACTAACTAGCTGTTAATTTCAAAATAGCTGACTGTTCTTTCTGCTATCTGCAGAACATATTCAACACAGCACAGCTACAAAGAAACCAGCACTATCTGCCAGGATCAGCTCTCAACATCACATAGATAGAGAAAATTGAAAACTACTCTCGTGCTCATCCTTAGATAATCTACGATACATCTTTTCTTCTTTAGATGGATAGGTAAGTTTCTGTGGTTTTTCATATTCACACATGCACAAAAGTCTAAAAACAAAATAAGTTGACCAATATTAAGCTAAATACAGTACTCAACATCACAGTTATGCCGTAAACACAAATGTGCCCCACAATCATACCCTCAGGCAAAAGCCTGAGCAAATAGATGGACTATCCATGAGGCCTTGAAAATCAGATCTTATGGAAAGCATTTTAGAATAATGTGCCTCATTTATCCCATTTTCACAAACCATCTGCACATAGTCTACTAAGAATACAATTTCATTCACACTAAATTCACTATTTCTAGCTGTCCTACATTCTACAGTGTTTGCGCTCAGATTTGGACTCAACTTTCTAAGGTCACATCTCCAGTCAAGCAGCGTCTAGCTCCATATTCATCACAAACAAGCAAATATCTAACAGGAATATGACAAACTACTTGCCAGTTCTCAGTCTTTTACTGTGTTCTCACCAACTCTTACATCAGCATGTTCTCTAATTTTCAGTCAAATATTTCCCAATGCCTTTGTCAAGAGACAACTAACTATGTTGAACAAAGACAAGAGATCGCCTTGTTTGAAACTCTTCTGACGTTACAAGTTCATTCAAAAGAACAAATATGTCCTTTGTATCAGTACAGGGTCAAAAATGATTCACGGAGTATCTGAAAACGAAGAGGTAGATATTCCAGGGCATAAATCATTCTGCAGAGCAAATCAGTAAGTTATTTTATGTCTAGACTCTTCCATCATGTGGGCTTGTCACTCTTGTTTAATGTGACACACAAGCACATTCTGAGCAGAATAGTGAGATAAAGGTTAGGTCCAAGGAGGCCAAATATCTACTAAAGCAAAGGAAGCAGCTCGACTTTGGTGCTGAAAAATGTAAGCCACCTAGCAAAAGATTCCAAATTCCTGCTCTGTCTTATCATGCAAGGCTAAACTCCAAAACTATCATTAAAAACTGGGTTAAAATGGTTTTTTCAAGCCTTATAGAGGATCTTAATAAAAATTAGACTTGATTTTAATGTAATACCATCTTTATCACACATGCAAGGGCAAAATACAGCCCTTTAAAAAGGGTATTTGTGACCGAAAACTCCCCTGGATTCACACTCTACAATAATATATTTGTGCAAAAAACCTCTAGTGAGATATCATTTAAAAACTAACACATAGATCATCAATATTTTTGTGTAATGTATATACAAAATATGCATTAAGAGTTATGAACATAAGCTGAAATTATGACCATAATGTGTTTACCAGACAAGTCTGGAGAGGGGGTAAACTGGTTTCTCAAAGACAAAGAACAAGCTGATGCCTCTAGCCAAGTGTCAAAGTTGATTAGCAATCACTTGTCAAGTGGCCATTCTTTGGTAATGAAGGGGGCCAGGAACAGATCGATCTGCATTTTAGTAAGCAACAACATGGAACCTCTTTCATGAGACTCCATCTTTGTCCTCACATCAGGAAGGAACTTTATCTAGGGGTAACTCTCAGGAAAATGCATTTCAAAGGGTGACTGAACTATAAAAGCAAGGGGTAAAAACACCCAAGCTTGCTCTCTCGCTCTCATTTAAGAAGATAAAGGAACCAACCCTTTAACTTTGGGGAAGTTCCTGACTTGAGAATTTGGTCACACAGTGCTGCTGGGAACCTGTTGTAAGGATTTTTTCTTGAACAAAGTCTAGCTTGTTAAATTTTAACTACCAGAAAGTGTTTTTTCTTTTATTTCTCTTGTAATCATTTCTAACTTTAATGTCTTATACTTGTACTCCCTTAAACTCTCTCTCTGTAGTTGAATAAACTTTTATTTAAAATCAGAGCTAATCCAGTGTTTTGTTTAAACTGAACTGTTTGGGTAACTTCAGTTAAAGTAGAGTACTGTTGCATAAGATCCTCTATAAGGCCTGAAGAAATCATTATTACCCAGTTTTCATTCACAACTCTGGAGCCTGAGCTCAAACATCTGCACTGCAATTTTAGTCCCACAGCTCAAGTCAGCCGACACAGCCAGCTAGAGATGTTTTACTGTAGTGTAGATACACCCTAAGTGGCCGGATTTTCAAAGATGCTGAACACCCAAGCAGAGCCCCTTGATATTTTGTACTTAAAATGCTAGCTATGGCAATCTGCAGGTCTGAAATGGTTACACCCAACTGATAAAACGAACACGTAATGTCAACATGTAGGCCATCATCTATAGTCCAATGTATCATTCAGTTTAATCTGAACAAAAAATACTTTCAAGCATGTAGCTCAATGTATCATTCTTACTTGGGTTTTCTCTTGAATGAGCACTTCTCTTGAAGCAGGCACAGGGTATGGCTTCAAGGCAGCCTTTATTGTTGCAAAAATGAAATCTGTATGCTCCTTAACAACAGAATCCAGGTAGTCACCTTCAGGATGTGATCTATAATATACAGTAATCTCATCTGTAGGAACTAGATTGCGCTGAAACAAAAATCCAGAATTTCAGTTCAGCAAGTTTATACATACATATACAAACTTCTGTAAGAAACATGCAAGTTAAAACTTTTTTAAAGTATTTTAGAAAAATATCAGTCATATTTCTGTTAATATGGAACTAAAAGTTTTTCTTGAAAACTGAAAAGAAGGGTATTCTTTTGACAGAAGCAGAAAGTATCCTTCCAGTCAACTGAATGAACACAAACACAGTATGTTTCTGAATCAAATGAACTAGTTTATAGATATTCAGTTCTTCATGATGCTAAATAATTCAGATAGGATTAAAATAACATGTTAGTCTCAGACCAAAGCTTTTAACAAGTTAAACTCTGAGTGATTCTGCAGCTGTCACAATCAAGCACTGAAATTTATATATAGATATCTTAAAACATATGGCAGTAACCTGCACACATAGTGCTGGATGCACATCAGTGTTTCGGACCAGTACCTCACATGAATTATGAGTTACAATTTGTTGGGGTGGGGACTCAAACTCCCCAAGCCTCTGAACAGTACCACTTTGCTATATCATACTGCAATATGTATTTTGAAAGCTTAGGATATTTCTAAATAATTCATTAGGAAAAACAACCAGACTTTCACAAACGGAACAGGAATGGAATTTTAGGATGTTTTTTAACATTGGCAGTTATAAAATGGATAAATCCTTCCCATCTGGTCACTAAACCCCATATATATATATATGGGGTTTAGTGACCAGATGGGAAGAATTTATGACCCTAGATCATTCTGATAGTAAATTTAACTTTTGCAATAGCTTCTGTTAAAGGGTAATTTTCTTGCCTGTATTCTTTCCTATTTTTATTATGTACCATCATTTATATCAGTGTGTCAATCTTTATGGATGCTCTCTAAAGAATTAACTCTAAACATATGGGACAGAATGATTCCCCAGAACCTATCCCATGAATAACAGAATCTCAATCCTACACTCAGGCAAGACTCCAAATGGGAGTCGGTGTAGATATGTGTACAATCTGGCCACAATGGCTGTGGAGTTATTAGTTTTTACTGGTGGATTTTGAAGCCATTATATTTTCTTGCATGGGCTATACAGAACTATAGGTCCTGTCCACATTAAGAAAATCTGAACCAGGGTAGTCACACTGATGCATATGCCTAATGTACATTGGTGCAAAGTGGAGTTTCCATTGAGTGGAGACAGTGCATATACCTTAGGGGCGTGGCACCACGCTAACTATATTAACATAGTTATACTGGTTCAAACTGCCTTAACGTAGACAGGGCTGTGGTTTGGGAAACTAGGCCAAAAACAATGTTTTATGCAACCAGGAAGAGAGAAATAAGTTGGCAAAATACTTCTGTCAACACAATGTTGTCAGACATTCCCTTGCACATTTCGGTAAAAAACACATTTCCTTGTGTGAATGAAGACATATGAATTGTGGTGTCTTCAAGTATGATGATCGCAGCCAGCTCATCTCTCTGTCACTGACCCAGCTGATGCAGTCTAACTCACCCAAACTGGGGCAGAGATCTCACACTCACTGTCTGGTAGAAACGGGGGCATGGATGAGGGTTAGCAGGCTGAGGTTCAAACCAGATAAGAATGAATTGATGCTAGTGGGTGGGGAAAGAAATCAGAAGATTTGGCATAAGCTGTATTTGCTCCACTTCTGGAAGATGTATCTTCACTATAAATGATGTGGGCATGCAAGCAATATGGGGTCTGGTTAGACTGCTAGCTGCTATGAGACCAAGAAGGAGTGACCAACATAGCTTATTTCCACTTATGTCTTGACCTGTAGGCTGCAAACATTTCTACAGCTAACCATGCAATATTAAAGTACATGGAGCTGAACTTTAAATCAATTTGGAAACTTTAACATCCTCGGTATAATATATAAAACTGATTTTTCAAAATGATATCACATTCCATCACTTACTAACCTTTTTGCGAAGTTTTTGGATGCGATTAATCACTTCACGAGCAACTCCTTCGTCAACCATGGACTGATCTGGGGTGACATCTAGGAGAACTAAAACCTGAAAGAATGTACAGCAGAAGCATTAGTAAAATACACCAGTTATTGCATTAACATGCACCGTTACATTTTTATAATGCTGTTCACTTAAGGTTGGTTATGGTGAGGAGACAGACTTAATAAGGTGTGTTCATGTTCAACAGATCAGTTCCACATATGGATTCAAAGACACAGCTTCTTTAGTGACAAAGACCAGCCTTTACCTGCTGTTATTCCTGTTACAAACCAACAGTCAATACCGCTAGAGGAGAGTGAGCTATCCATTATACTATCCTGAGTACTGGCATTTCTACTGACATAGATGAGTGTCTGGTAATAACTAGGTTAAGATGACAGCACTCATTTCTAGTTGTGTACTAAATATGATTTGAACCTAAGTATCCTGAAGTGAAAGGCTAGTGCAATCACTCACTGTGCTACAATTACTTCACTTAAATATTTAAATACTTACTTTCTAGGGAAACATTTTGCTTAAAGCAGAGAAATAATTACTACAATTAATACCTGAGCATCAGAATGTGCCTCATACTGGGCAGATCCACCCATGACCTGATCGAAGGTGTACATGAGACGGAGATCCTCCTCATGTAATTCATGGCCTTCCACAACAATGGTACCTATATAATTAAATATCAAACTTCAAATATAAGAAATACATCACATTGTGACATTTCTTTCAACAGGAAGACAGTTTCCTCATCGTGTTAATATAGGTAAACTCTGATTATAAGCAACTAAATTGATAGAAATCCTGAGCTATGTTATTTGAAGTCCAGCACTGCTGGCCAACATTGCTAAGCAATTCTCAGGAACACTAAAACAACTCCAAATGTAGACTTTCCAAAGTAAAGTCACTACAAGCAGCAGAATTTAAGCTCAAGCACCACCATAGGTGCAGACCATTTGAAATCAATAGCTGTCTATTATTAAAGCTGAATAAAAGTTAAACAAACAAGACAGAGTAAAGATGTTTGGAAAAATCCCACCCACCGGAAACTATTAAACAAATATTTTAAAAAAAGTTTCAGATAGATGTTTACTTCATATATGAATTTAAGAGTCATGGAACAATCCGGTTCTTGTACTCTATACAAGAATCTATCAGTCTACTCTGTTCTACATAATACTTTTTACCATAGTACATAGAAGCAACATGTATATTAAGCACATAAAGCCATTTGTTTCTACTCTAGACAAGTAGGTTCAAGGTATCAATTCGCAGCTTCCTTTTATTCACTTAGAAAGTTCACTAGTTTGCCTGGAATGTTAGCTGGGGGTTGGGCCTTTAAAATCTCTTGCATTTTGATGTAACAATGTATTTGCGGGTTGTTGGTTTTTTTTTTTCCCCCAAAAAATGTGTTAAACTGATTATTATAAATGTAAACTAAAAGCGATGGCTTGAGCCTGAGAGGCCTGAAATCCTTTGGCTCTTCTTTCCAAGATCCACATCATGACCATCAACTGCTGATCAATGCATACAGTCCCACTATGCACCTGTCTTTTGGAATTCTTCCAGCTGCTCACTCTTCAGCTCCTTGATGGCAGTCATAACAGCTTTAAAGGCACCTTTCAGACGCTTCCCGAGCACCATATGATCTGGTTCCGCTCTTAGACGGATTCCGTACTTATCTTTATCAGTAGACAATGTCACCTGACGTACGTTAAGTTCCTGTATAAATGTGCCAAAAGAAAACAAACATAAGCAAAACAACAACTATCACAAAAATAATACTATACTTGGAAAAATAGGGAAAAGGGATGGGAGGAGGATTATAGTATGCACGCAGAGAGTTTTCTATCTAGACGTCCTTATAAATAAAAGGATTAATCTGCTACACCTGTGTGACAATGTATAAACAAAACAATGACATGTAGATTATTCTTCAGGCACAGATCCCACTCCCATATTACAGCTGCAGTTCATTTGGCCTACTGGGTAAAGATTTCACTACAATCTAACGATTCTGTGCAGCTCTAACCTCAAATCAGACTAGCCTTCTCTGATGCTTTTCTACTACGTGAAGAGACAGGACTGAAGGATCTTTGTGTGTCCAATAAATTATATTGCCAGACATTGACTCAAAAGGATGCATAACATATTCAGGATTGTGTTAAGATGTTGGCTGCAGTTTATTTGTAGCCAACAGACTACTACAAGTTTTAGTTCTTCAGTGGACCAAACATCAACCTGAGTATGAGTACCTCATTTTTCCTTTTTCCTTTTCTGGTTTTCCTACATCCTCATTGTATGTGGATGCATTTTGAACAAGTTAAATTAATGGCCTGTGGTTCTGGAATTCTTCCAGAAAATTCTGATGATGCAGAACTACAGATGTTTTCCTCATCATTTAATTAAATTAAAAGTTGCCTCTGAACTTTTACCCTTTTTACATATTTTGGCCTGAAGTGTTGCAGATTTTCAAGAACCATTGTAGACTTTTGTACTCTACATTCAACTCTATTGAAAACCAGAGATCGCTACATGCACCACTTGTAATTTCTGTAGGTTTGAGGAATTTCCTTCTAAAGAGGAAAGCACTGTATCTAGATTTAGACTACACTAAAAGCGCTCTGAGTCTTATAGAAAGCCTGTGGTTATTCTGTCTACTTTGTAAAATTAAAGAAGAATGTCACACTCAAGACACACAATTTTGTATCTAAAATTGGAGCTTAAGGCAGAATCTTCCTCAATCTTCTTTCATTTTTTGTTTGTAACAGTGCTTTACAACTTCTGCCCCCAGCATACCATACATTAACTCTTTTACTGACATTGCTGGTTGTAAAATTCTATTCACTTACCAAGACCGCCTATATTTGAGTTTGTTGAATAACCTACATGTTTTGTTTTTAGTACCTGATATTCACACAAGTTGCGACAGAATCACCTAATGCATTTAATAAGCAATCTATTTTGTGTAAGATGTGGAAGCTAGAAAAATACCACCCATGTCAGTATGAAAGGACCAACAGCTGAAATAGTTAGATTGGGGTTCTGATGGCTAAATAGTCTCTCTACCCCATAGACTCATCTCTAAGAAAATCCTGTTGAAGAGAACAGCTCAGAAGAATACCCATTTAACACACTGCCCCATTTAACAAACTTGCTTAGGAAAGAAAATTGAATTGGAATTAAATGTTTCAGAGGTAATTAAGTTTTAACTCTGTGCTGTTAGACACAAACCCATATGGAAAGTGACAAATGACAGACATAACAAATGAGACACAGCTCAAGTTTATAGAACATCTCTGCCTGAGTTTTAACAAGGTAAATCCAAAAACTAGCCATACTAGCCAATCAATGTTCAAGAATAATCAGATTAAAAACTAGTTTTTTGCATATAGTGTTAGTGAGAATACTAGTATTATTTAAGCAGAGTTGCCTGTGCAATCAAGTAGCAGGATAGCATAGGTTTAATTGTGTATTAGTCTCAACATATTGTTTTGATTAGAAAAAAACAGTTGGTTTATTTGACTTTGCAACTAGGACATCCTTAATTTTCTCAATATAAAATTAAGGCATTATACTGCGTGCATGAACATGTAATTATATCTTTACAATTATATACAAAGATACCTATATACCGTGTAATGTTACAATGTGTATCTGTACTACAATTATTTTAAATACTTGCATCTCAATACTTTAACAATCTACAGTACACAAAGTAAAGCCACAAAGTAAAAGCTCTAGTTTTAAAAAATGTGTTAATTTAAAGTAAATTGAAGTAACTTACACCAAAATAAATAAATATTAAATTAACTACAATATTTAATTTACCAGGAAAATAGTATAACATGAATGCCATTAATGCATTAATGCACTCTAATTTGGCCCCATCCTTTATTAGAGATATTAGGAGAACAATATGTATTTTAAGTCATTTTATTTACATTATCTTGTTCTGAATGCTTAGACTCTGCATTTCTCTCCAGAATCCAATAGTGAACATGGCATAGGTCCTTTCATCATAGATTAATCATGGCCTTCATTTATATTTTTAATCAATGCAATAATTAATAATAATTTCAATAATGTATTTGTTTAATAAACTGACTAAAAATAACGTATGTAATATAATTCTTGTCCTCCTAAATGTTTATTCCTTCACGGCATTTAAAAAGTTAGATTCTCTCCTGAAAAGCCAATTTTTAAAAATGGCACTTGCTGTGTTAAAACCTTTATTTTTCACCGTTGGGGCAGAATCTGCAGTTTTCATGCACCAAAAAAATTTCATGAAATGAAATCAAATGGTTCTTGAAGTGAAGCATCCGTCTGTCTGAAAGAAGAGATTTCAGCAGCATGATCTGACACAGAAGAAAATGGCTATGGACTTTGCAGACATCTTTATTGGATAGTATCCATCCATAATGGACTTTATTTTCAGTCTTGCCTTTTAAATTTATGGATTAGTGGCTATGTGCTGTCATTTCAGGTGGCAGCTCTACGGACATCTTACAATAACAGAATTACAGCTAGAGCTAGCAGAACATGAACATATTTTTTTAGAAAGGGTGGATGTCTGCTGCTGGAGTATTTATAAAGCATTTTACTTCTTCCTCCATGTAGCAAAAACTGTAAACGCTCCTATAGAAACGGAGTGTGGTTTTTTTTATTCTGATAACTATTTATGTAATTTTTGTTTTGTTAAGCATATTTAATCTGATAAATCCTGCATCAGGGATTAACCAATAGGATTCCCTCACATAATACAACTGACACCCTATCTAACATCAATTAGATTAACTCTGTGACAAACTTGCACACAACTCCAAGGCCTGATGAAATTCATCCTAGGCTATTTAAGGAACTAGCTGAAGCAATCTCAAAACTGTTAGCAATTATCTTTGAGAACTCGAGGAGGACATAAGAATGGCCAGACTGGGTCAGACCAAAGGTCCATCTATCCCAGTATCCTGTCATCTGACAGTGGCCAATGCCAGGTGCTTCAGAGGGAATTAACAGAATAGGCAATCATCAAGTGATCCATCCCTTTGTCCATTCCCAGCTAGAAAGAAAAAAATTAATGCACAACTACAAAATGGGGAATAACTGGCAAGATGGTGGTAGTGCTGAAAAGGATATGGGGGTTATAGAAGATCACAAATTGAATGTGAGTGAATAATGTGATGAGCTGCAACAAAGGTAAATATCGTTCTAGGATCTATTAGCAGGAACGCTGTATGTAAGACAGGGGGTGGTAATCATCCCATTCTACTTGCTGATAGTGGGGCCTCAGCTGCAATATTGTGTCCAATTCTGGGCACCACTTCAAGAAACATGTGGATAAACTGGAGAGTCCAGAGGCCAGCAACAAAAATGACAGAAGTTTTAGAAAACCTGAATTATGAGGAAAAGTTAAAAAACTGGACAAGTTTAGTCCTGAGAAAAGAACACTGGATGGGGACCTAATAACAGTCTTCAAATATGTTAAGGGTCATTATAAAGAAGACAGTGATAAATTGTTCTCCTTGTCGATTGGAGGTAGAACAAACAGTAATGAGCTTAATCTTCAGGAAAGGAGATTTAGATTAGAAATTAGGAAAATCTTTCTAACTATAAGGGTAGTTAAATTCTGAAATAGGCTTCCAAGGGAGTTTGTGGAATCCCCATCATTGAGGTTTTTAAGAACAGGTTGGACAAACACCTGTCAGGGATGGTCTAGATTTACTTGGTTCTACCCCAGGGCAAGAGGCTGGATTTGAGGACTCTGAAGTCCCTTCCAGACCTACACTTCTATGATACTTGTAGTAAGTTGTGTACTGATTAAATGTGGACTGAATTCTCCCAATAACTAAAGTAAGATGAGTATACAGCATATTACACTGGAAGAAAAAAAAATTAAGACCATAAAACACAGTTACTCACCTTTGTAACTATTGTTCTTCGAGATGTGTTGCTCATATTGATTCCAATTAGGTGTGCGCGCGCCGCGTGCACGTTCGTCGGAAGATTTTTACCCTAGCAACACTCGGTGGGTTGGCTGGGTCGCCCCATAGAGTGGCGCCGCCATGGCGCCGGATATATACCCCTGCCGACCCAACGGCCCTTCAGTTCCTTCTTGCCGGCTACTCCGACGGAGGGAAAGGAGGGCGGGTTTGGAATGGATATGAGCAACACATCTCGAAGAACAACAGTTACAAAGGTGAGTAACCGTCTTTTCTTCTTCGAGTGCTTGCTCATATCGATTCCAATTAGGTGATTCCCAAGCCTTATCTAGGCGGTGGGGTTGGAGTGAGATGTTGCAGAATACAAAACAGCTGAGCCAAATGTTGCATCATCTCTAGACTGTTGAACCAATGCGTAATGTGAGGCAAAGGTGTGGACCGAGGACCAGGTAGCTGCCCGACATATCTACTGGATGGGTACATGAGCCAGGAAGGCGGCAGATGAAGCCTGAGCCCTGGTGGAATGTGCGGTAAGGTGGCTCATCGGAACATGAGCCAAGTCATAGCAGGTGCGGATGCACGATGTCACCCAAGATGAAATCCTCTGGGAGGAGACAGGTAGGCCCTTTATTCAGTCTGCCACCGCGACGAAGAGTTGGGGTGTTTTACGAAAGGGCTTTGTTCGCTCGATATAAAATGTGAGCGCCCTACAGACGTCTAGGGAGAGCAGTTGCTGCTCCCAGCGTGATGAGTGTGGCTTCGGGAAGAAGACTGGAAGGAAGATATCCTGGTTGATATGAAATGCCGATACCACTTTAGGTAGGAAGGCCGGATGTGGTCGCAGCTGTACCTTGTCCTTGTGAAACACGGTATACGGTGGGTCCACCGTGAGAGCCCGAAGCTCAGAAACTCGTCTCGCCTACAATGGCTACAAGGAAAGCTGTCTTCCAAGACAGGTACAGCAGCGAACAGGTCGCTAGCGGCTCGAAAGGGGCAGTCATAAGTTTGGTTAGAACTAGGTTGAGGTCCCAAGTTGGGGCGGGGCGGCGTACTTGGGGGTATAAACGCTCCAAGCCCTTGAGAAACCTAGAAACCATAGGGTGAGAGAATACGGAGCATTCACTCTCCCCTGGGTGGAAGGTAGAGATGGCCGCCAAGTGTACCTTCAATGACGATACCGCTAGGCCCTGCTGTTTGAGGAACCAGAGGTAGTCCAAGATGGTAGGGACTGATACCTCGGTGGGAATAACATCATGTTGGTCGCACCAGCGGGAGAAACGCTTCCACTTAGTCAGATATGTTAACCTAGTGGAAGGTTTCCTACTACCCAGGAGCACTTGTTGCACCGAGGCTGAGCAACGTAACTCGGACTGGCTCAATCAC
The DNA here is from genome assembly GCF_020497125.1 of Mauremys mutica. NCBI lineage: Eukaryota > Metazoa > Chordata > Testudines > Geoemydidae > Mauremys > Mauremys mutica. Next base: position 41,946,456 of record NC_059078.1, read on the forward strand.
GCAGCAACCATGCTGTGAGGTGAAGAGACTGCAGGTCTGGGTGGTGAAGTCTGCCGTGGTCCTGAGTTATAAGGTCTGGGTAAAGAGGTAGGGGGATTGGGTTGGCTATCGACAGGTCGAGCAACATGGTGTATCAGTGCTGCCTCGGCCACTCTGGAGCGATCATGATCAGGTGGGCTCTGTCCCTGCGGAGCTTGAGCAGGACCCTGTGAACCAGCAGGAACGGTGGGAAGGCGTAAAGCAGATGGGTCGTCCATGGCAGCAGAAATGCGTCTGAGATCGATCCCAGGGAGAGACCTTGGAAGGAGCAGAACGTCTGGCATTTCCTGTTCTCGCGGGAAGCGAAGAGGTCTATGCAGGGAAAGCCCCACTTCCGGAAAACAGAATGGATAACATCGACGACCTGGATAACATGGATGAATCGACCACTTGTGTTCAGGAAGGATAGGCAGGGCAGAAAAGGTGGGGGAGTTGCGTTGTATGTAAGAGAGCAGTATGACTGCTCAGAGCGCCAGTATGAAACTGCAGAAAAACCTGAGAGTCTCTGGATTAAATTTAGAAGTATGAACAACAAGGGTAATGTCGTGGTGGGAGTCTGCTACAGACCACCAGACCAGGGGGACAAGGTGGACGAGGCTTTCTTCCAGCAACTAACAGAAGTTGCTGGATCATAGGCCCTGGTTCTCATGGGTGACTTTAATCACCCCGATATCTGCTGGGAGAGCAATACAGCAGTGCACAGACAATCCAGGAAGTTTCTGGAAAGTGTAGGGCAGGGGTCCCCAACCTTTTCAGGACCAGGGACCGGTCATGCCTGCGGAGGGAGCGCTCGTCCCGCGGCTTGGGTAGACCTCCCGCAGGCGCCTGCGGGAGGTCCAGCTGAGCCGCGCGACCAGCGAACCGTCCGCAGTCATGCCTGCGGGAGGTCCACCGGAGCCCCGGGAGCAGCGGACCTCCCGCAGGCATGACTGCGGAGGAAGCGCTCGTCCCGCGGCTCGGGTAGACCTCCCGCAGGCACGCCTGCGGGAGGTCCACTGGGTCGGTTCGCGGCCCGGTTTGTAAGAGGCCGCGGACCGGTACCGGGCCGCGGACCGGGGGTTGGGGACCCCTGGTGTAGGGGACAATTTCCTGGTGCAAGTGCTGGAGGAACCAACTAGGGGAAAAGCTCTTCTTGAGCTGCTGCTCACAAACAGGGAAGAAATAGTAGAGGAAGCAATAGTGGATGAGAACCTGGGAGGCAGTGACCATGAGATGGTCGAGTTCAGGATCCTGACACAAGGAAGAAAGGAGAGCAGTAGAACAGAGACCCTGGACTTCAGAAAAGCAGACTTCGACTCCCTCAGGGAACTGATGGGCAAGGTCCCCTGGGAGAATAACATGACGGGGAAAGGAGTCGAGGAAAGCTGGCTGTATTTTAAAGAATCCTTATTGAGGTTCCAGGAACAAACCATCCCGATGTGTAGGAAGAAAAGTAAATATGGCAGGTGACCAGCTTGGCTTAACAGTGAAATCCTTGCTCGTCTTAAACACAAAAAAACAGCTTACAAGAAGTGGAAGATTGGACAAATAACCAGGGAGGAGTATAAAAGTATTGCTCAGGCATGCAGGAGTGAAATTAGGAAGGCCAAATCACACTTGGAGTTGCAGCTAGCCGGAGATGTTAGGAGTAACAAGAAGGGTTTCTTTGGGTATGTTAGCAACAAGAAGAAAGTCAAGGAAAGTGCGGGCCCCTTGCTGAATGAGGGAGGGAACCTAGTGACAGAGGATGTGGAGAAAGCTAGTGTACTCAATGCTTTTTTTGCCTCTGTCTTCACAGACAAGGTCAGCTCCCAGACAGCTGCACTCTGCAGCACGGTATGGGGAGGAGGTGACCAGCTCTCTGTGGAGAAAGAAGTAGTTCGGGACTATTTAGAAAAGCTGGACGAGCACAAGTCCATGGGGCCGGATGCGCTGTATCCGAGGGTGCTAAAGGAGTTGGCCGATGAGATTGCAGAGCCATTGGCCATTATCATTGAAAAATCATGGCGATCGGGGGAGGTCCCGGATGACTGGAAAAAAGCTAATGTAGTGCCCATCTTTAAAAAAGGGAAGAAGGAAGATCCAGAGAACTACAGGCCAGTCAGTCTCACCTCAGTCCCTGGAAAAATCATGGAACAGGTCCTCAAGGAATCAATTCTGAACCACTTAAAGGAGGGGAAGTGATCAGGAACAGTCAGCATGGATTCACCAAGGGCAAGTCATGCCTGACTAACCTAATTGCCTTCTATGATGAGATAACCGGCTCTGTGGATGAGGGGAAAGCAGTGGATGTGCTATTTCTGGACTTTAGCAAAGCTTTTGATACCGTCTTCCACAGTATTCTTGCCAGCAAGTTAAAGAAGTCTGGGCTGGATGAATGGACGGTAAGGTGGATAGAAAACTGGCTAGATGGTCGGGCTCAACGGGTAGTGATCAATGGTTCCATGTCTAGTTGGCAGCCGGTATCAAGTGGAGTGCCTCAAGGGTCGGTGCTGGGGCCGGTTTTGTTCAATATCTTCATTAACGATCTGGAGGATGGTGTGGACTGTACCCTTAGCAAGTTTGCAGATGACACTAAACTGGGAGGAGTGGTTGATACGCTGGAGGGTAGGGATAGGATACAGAGGGACCTAGACAAATTAGAGGATTGGGCCAAAAGAAATATGATGAGGTTCAACAAGGACAAGTGCAGAGTCCTGCACTTAGGACGGAAGAATCCCATGCACTGCTACAGACTAGGGACCGAATGGCTGGGCAGCAGTTCTGCAGAAAAGGACCTAGGGGTTACGGTGGACGAAAAGCTGAATATGAGTCAACAGTGTGCCCTTGTTGCCAAGAAGGCTAATGGCATTTTGGGTTGTATAAGTAGCGGCATTTCCAGCAGATCGAGGGATGTGATCATTCCACTCTATTCAGCACTGGTGAGGCCTCATTTGGAGTACTGTGTCCAGTTTTGGGCCCCACTCTACAAGAAGGATGTGGATAAATTGGAGAGAGTCCTGCGGAGGGCAACAAAAATGATTAGGGGGCTGGAGCACATGACTTATGAGGAGAGGCTGAGGGAACTGAGATTGTTTAGCCTGCAGAAGAGAAGAATGAGGGGGGATTTAATAGCTGCTTTCAACTACCTGAAAGGGGGTTCCAAAGAGGATGGATCTAGACTGTTCTCAGTGGTAGAAGATGACAGAACAAGGAGTAATGGTCTCAAGTTGCAGAGGGGGAGGTTTAGGTTGGACATTAGGAAAAACTTTTTCACTAGTAGGGTGGTGAAGAACTGGAATGGGTTACCTAGGGAGGTGGTGGAATCTCCTTCCTTAGAGGTTTTTAAGGTCAGGCTTGACAAAGCCCTGGCTGGGATGATTTAGTTGGGTTTGGTCCTGCTTTGAGCAGGGGGTTGGACTAGATGACCTCCTGAGGTCCCTTCCAACCCTGAGATTCTATGAAGCGAAGAGGTCTATGCGGGGAAAGCCCCACTTCCGGAAAACAGAATGGATAACATCGACGACCTGGATAACATGGATGAATCGACCACTCGTGAGACAGGAAGGATCTGCTGAGGTGATCTGCCAGAATGTTCCGAACCCCCGGGAGAAAAGACGCCACCAGGTCTATCGAGTGGGCTATGCAGAAGTCCCAGAGCTGGATAGCTTCCCGACAAAGGGGGGAGGAACACGCTCCCCCGTTTGTTTATGTAAAACATGGCCGTTGTGTTGTCCGTGAACACTGAGACACAACGGCCTTGTAAATGCTCTTGAAACACCTGGCACATGAGGCGGACTGCTCTCAGCTCCCGCACATTGATGAGCAAGCCCAGCTCCCGAGCTGACCAAAGGCCTGGAGTGAGGAGATGCCCGAGGTGGGCACCCCAGCCTAGAGATGACGCGTCCGTTGCCAGGGTCATTGAAGGCTGAGGTGGATGCAATGGCATCCCTGCGCATACTAGGGAGGGCGTCAACCACCAGTCTAGGGAGCCTAGGATGCTCGGGGGGATCGTGACGATTGTGTCTAGACTGTCTCTGCCTGGGTGGTATACCGAGGATAGCCAAGTTTGAAGGGGACGGAGCCGCAGTCTGGAGTGTTTGGTCACGAACGTGCATGCCGCCATGTGACCTAGTAGGCCGAGAAACGTGTAAGCGGAAGTTGTCGGGAAGTTTTGCAGGCCTTGTATAACACAGAGCGGACGTTCGACCTGTAGATCTCTACCTTGGTTTTCATTTGCAAGATGGTTGACCTCCAAATATTCTGAAGTCTATAGAATGCATTTGCTGCAAGACCGATTCTGGTAGATATCTCCTTCTGAATATTGCCATCAGTCGATATGTAACTACCAAGATATTTGAAGTCGTTCACCTCCTCCAATTCTACATCACATAACACTGTCTTCGTCGAGCTGGCTGTTTTTACTTTCATTATTTTGCTCTTACCGGAATGGATATCAAGTCCTACGCACCTTCCTACTCTACCTACTCTATCAATCTTCTCTTGGAGGTCCGTCTGAGAGCTTGAAATCAGGGCGATGTCATCCGCAAAGTCACAGTCTTCAATATGACCAGAGGTTCCCCATGCGATCCCTTTTGGCCTATCTTCAGTGGCTTTCCGCATCACCCAATCTGTGACCACAAGAAATAGAATGGGCGAAATAACACACCCTTGTCTAACTCCCGTTCTCACATGGAACCACTCGCTCTGCTGTCCTTCATGGCGAACACAACACTTATTGCCGGCATACATATCTTTGAAGATGTTAATCACTTTCGAAGGGAATCCATATATTTTTAAGATATTCCAGAGAGATGGATGGTGGACACTATCAAATGCCTTCTCGAAATCGAGATAATTAATGAACAGTGGCGAGTTCCATTCAAGAGATTGTTCCATTATCGTACGTAGTACAAATATCTGATCAACGCATCCTCTCCCACTCCTAAATCCTGTTTGTTCTTCCCTCAGGATCTCTTCTACTGCTTGTCTTATTCTCTGTAACAGAACTCTGCAGAAAACCTTCCCGAGCACTGATAACAAGTTTATACCTCTCCAATTACCACACAAAGACAAATCACCCTTCTTTGGTAATTTCATGATGATACCTTTCTTCCATGCTTCAGGTACCTTCTCTTCTTCCCACACCTTGTTGAATAGCTCCTTTAGAATCCCGGCACTCATGTTCAGGTCAGCTTTTAGCATTTCTGCGGTTATTCTATCTTCACCTGGTGCCCTGTTTGCTTTTGTCTGTTTAATAGCCTCTTCTATCTCTCGCTCTATGATAGGCCCACATTCTTCCTCCCTCTGAAAACTCGTTTCCTCTATTTCAACCACCTCTTCAGGATTTGATCTATTTAAAGTCTCTCTAAAATGCTCTGCCCATTGATTGATTTGATCTTTCTCTTGTATCAATATTCTCCCATTCTTTCCTCTAACCGCTGTTGACCTATTGCTGAACCCTCCTGTCAAAGTCCTCGTGATTCTATACACAGTTCTTGTGTCGCCCCGTGCGGCTGCTGACTGTGCCTCTCTTGACAGACTGGTAATATAATCCCTTTTGTCTTTTCGGGCACTTCTCTTCACAGCCTTGATTTTCTCCCTATATTCTTTGTTCGCAGCTTTCTGTTGTTCGTCCCTTCCAGTTAGCATGCGTAGTTTTGCTGTCTTCCTCTCCTCAATGAGTTTCCATGTGTGATCAGAAAGCCATACTTTCCGCTCTCTTCTCTTGTAGCCAAGCACTGTCTTGCTGGTCTCTACATATGCCTTCTCGACGTTGTCACAGAAAGTGTTTATATTACCAGTTCGCAAGTCATTTAGAAGTTGAAACTTTTTTGAGAGCTCCAATATGAACTGTGCCTTTACCGGCGGTTCTTCCAACTTCCTTGAGTCGAAAATTTGTTGCCCATAAACTTTCTTCGTCTTTCTCAATTTTATCTGAAGCTTGCTCAATACAAGATGATGGTCACCACCTACATCTGCACTTCTTAATACTCTAGTATCCAGCAGTGACCCTCTCCACTTCCGATTGATTGCAATGTGATCAATTTGGTTCCTGGTTTTCCCATCCGGTGATATCCACGTCAGCTTGTGTATTGTCTTATGTTGGAAGATTGTTCCACCTATCACCAGTCCATTCTCAAGACATAAGTCTACAAATCGTTGACCGTTGTCATTTCTCTCTCCAACTCCTTCCCGCCCCATGCATGCTTCATACCCGGCATTGCTGGAACCGACTTTAGCATTGAAGTCGCCCATCAAAATCAGGATGTCGTGGCATGGGGTCTTAAGTATCTCTTCCTGGAGTCTGGTATAGAACAAGTCTTTTTCCTCCTCCTCAGCTTGTTCAGTAGGTGCATAACATTGGATGATGGTAGTCTTCACATATCTGGAGAAGAATCTCGCTCTTATTATTCTGGAGGTAACAGGACTCCATCCTAACAAACACTTTCTCGTCTCTTTGTCGACAATGATGCCCACCCCTTCATGGTGATGTCCATCTATGCGTCCTGAATAAAAAATTGTCTCACCAGAGTCCAGTATTAACATACCAATGTCCGTCCACCTCATCTCACTAATCCCAAGAATGTTAATGCCATATTTTCTCATTTCCTTTGTTACTGATGCTGTTCTCCCTGTTTCATACATTGTTCGAACATTCCATACCGCTATCTTTATTTGTTTTTTGGGTTTGACCAGAGACTCCATCGAAACAGGGACTTCCTTTCGGCTTTGATCTCCGTTTGTCATATTTGGCATTACTGCCTGAATCTCCGGCTGGCTACCCACAATTTTATGAATTTCTGAAGATTTGGTTGACGTTCCTGTAGCGCTTGCTTTTTACGTGGTGGGTTGCCAGCCCAACGCAGGAGTCCAGGATGGCTCCAGTGAATTCTATTCTCTGTGTGGGAACCAGAGTGGATTTCTCTATATTGATCATCAGGCCTAGACGCTTGAATAGGTCCTTGACAATGCCCACACGACAGGTGACTTGGGTCTCGGAGGTCCCTCGAATGAGCCAATCGTCGAGATACGGAAAGACGTGTATCCGACGGCGATGGAGGGAGGCAGCGACTACAGCCATGCACTTTGTATACACTCTTGGGGCTGTAGAGAGGCCAAAGGGAACGACCATAAACTGGAAATGTTGATGGTTGGCCACAAACCGGAGGTACCGTCTGTGTGGAGGGTAAATGGCAATGTGAAAATATGCGTCCTTCATATCGAGGGCGGCATACCAGTCTCCGGGATCCAAGGACGGGATGATGGTCCTCAGGGATACCATGCGGAACTTCAACTTTATCATGAAGTTGTTGAGTCCTCACAGGTCTAGGATAGGTCTGAGACCTTCCTTCGCCTTGGGGATTAGGAAATAGCGGGAATAGAACCCCTTGCCCCTCGAGTCCTTTGGTACCTCCTCTATAGCTCCCATAGCGAGGAGCGACCGCACCTCTTGCAAGAGGAATTGCTCATGAGAGGGGTCCCTGAAGAGCGACGAGGATGGGGGGTGGGAGGGAGGGGCGAAATAAACTGGAGGTGGTACCCAAATTCTACCGTGCGTAGGACCCAACAATCCGAAGTTAGTTGGGTCCACGCAGGGAGGAAAAAGGAGAGGCGGTTGTAAAAGGGAGGGAAAGGATCCTGGGAAGCGACTGGTACGCCGTCCTGGGGCACGCCTTCAAAAGTTTGGCTTTGGCCCCACTGGTGGTTTGGAGGGACCCTGATTTTGGCCCGCTTGGGGTCCAGACTGCCGTCTGCGACTGCCTCGGACACGCCTTCTGCCGAAGTCCTGTCTCGGCCTTGGCGGGGGGTAAGGGCGGTGAGGCTGGGGACGGAAAGCGAGCGCATGATGACCCTATTGTCCTTTAGGCTTTGCAGCCTAAGGTCACTCTTTTCAGAAAATATGCCTTGACCATCGAAGGGCAAGTCCTGTATGGTGTGTTGTAACTCAGGCGGGAGGCTTGACACCTGAAGCCACGATATGCGCCTCATGGCGACTCCCGATGCCAGAGTCCTGGCTGCGGAGTCGGCTGCGTTCAGCGAGGCCTGGAGAGAAGTTCTCGCCACTTTCTTCCCCTCCTCCAAGAGGGCAGCAAACTCTTGGTGGGAGTCTTGAGGAACTAACTCCGTAAACCTGCCCACCGCCACCCAGGTGTTATAGTTGTAGCTGCTCAGCAGGGCTTGCTGGTTTGCCACCCTGAGTTGGAGGGCCCCAGCAGAGTATACCTTGCGGCCCAGTAAGTCCATGCGCCTCGCCTCCTTTGATTTTGGAGCCAGAGCTTGCTGGCCATGGTGCCCCCTCTCGTTGACTGACTGTACGACGAGGGAGCAGGGTGCATGTATAGGTACTCGTACCCCTTAGAGGGTACCATGTACTTCCGCTCAACTCCCCTGGCAGTGGGCAGAATAGAGGCTGGAGACTGCCAGATGGTATCAGCGTTAGTCTGGATCTTGCGGATGAATGGCAAGGCCACTCTTGTGGGGGTGTCAGCCGACAGAATATCCACCACAGGATCCTCTATCTCTGGGACCTCCTTCACCTGAAGACTCATATTCAGTACCACCCGTCTCAGGAGGTCCTGATGGGCCCTCAGGTCAATTGGAGGAGGGCCCGAGGAGGATGTCCCCGCCACCGCCTCATCTGGGGAGGAGGAAGAGGAAAGGCCAGGGAGAAGAGGGTCCTGCGTGGGCTCCTGTTCTTGGGCAACGTCAGGCTCCGGTGGGATCTGGGAGTCTGCTGGCTGAACAGGAGCTTCCTCTGTACCGGTAGGATGGGGGCGGCTGACAGTCGCCTCCGGCACCCGGTGCTCCAATGGTACAGAGTGAGAAGGCACTGGAGGCACACCTTGGGCTTGGTGATATGCCCAAGGTGTCCAGAATGACCACTGATGGGGGCCTTGATCTTGGGCCTAGGTCTCCTGGAAGACTCGTTTGGGCACATCTGAGTCACAGTCCTGTGCATAGGAAGCACTGTCCGCATGAGATGACACAGATGTGTGTCGAGATGGCCAAGGAGGTGCAGAAAAGCCCTGGGAAGAATCTCCCTCTCTAGTTGATCTTGCTCTGCACGACACCGGGGATCAGTACTGGGAGCCATACCGGTACCGGGAACGAGACCGGGACCTGCGACCGGATCCGTGCTGGGAGGTCGACCGGGATCTCGAAGCTCGACGTCTGGAGCGGCTGCGAGAGTCACGGCAACTGGAACGGTGCCGGGAGCTGGATCGGTGTCGAAAGTACTGGGCCGGCGAACGGGATGCTGATCGGTGCCGCGAGTGCGACCGGTACAGAGATGGGGAGCGGTGCTGGGACTGTGAGCAGCGTCGGGACCGGGATCGGCGACGGGACCGAGAGCGCCGGTGGGACCGCGATTGTGAACCGTGGGGAGAGGGAACGAGCAGACATCGGTGCCGGCGACGGTCGGTACCGAGGGGCTTAGCAGTACCGGTGCGATCCGGTGCCGAAGAAGCGCTGCTGCCTGGTGCTGACTGTCCAGCGCTCGGTGCCGAGGAGTAAGAGCTGCCTCCATCAGGAGCTGCTTGAGACGAAAGTCCTGCTCCTTCTTCGTCCTTGGCTTAAAGGCCTTGCAGATCCGGCACTTAGCGGCGAGATGGGATTCCCCGAGGCACTTAAGACAGGAGTCGTGGGGATCTCCCGTTGGCATCGGCTTGTGGCAGGCCGAGCACTGTTTGAAGCCCGGTGAACCGGGCATGGGCCCCGGTACCGGGTGCGGGGAAGGGGCTAATCCCTGAACCCCTCTTAACTATATACACTAACTATATTATAAAACAAGTAAATTAACTACTATTATATAATTTTTAACTATATACACAAGAATTAACGAGAGAACTACGAGTAGCTAGGGAAGTGGAGATCAGCTAAGCCGCGCTCCACTGTTCCAACGACCGACACGGGCGGTAAGAAGGAATTGAACGGCCGTTGGGTCGGCAGGAGTATATATCCGGCGCCATGGCAGTGCCACTCTAGGGGGCGACCCGGCCTACCCACCGAGTGTTGCTAGGGTAAAAATCTTCCGACGAACATGCACGCGGCGCGCGCACACCTAATTGGAATCGATATTAGCAAGCGCTCGAAGAAGAATATCCAAATCAGTTTTAGCTAGCCAACTCCTTTGCCCATCTAATGCTCCATCATGCACTACGCTGTGGCATCACAATTAATATGGAACCATGGGAGATCCTGGATATGGCCCATATTGAATAGATTATATTCCATGTTAATATGTAGGGTGAAGAGTTGCACATTTCTTTTTTGCGGTATAAAGCTATTAAAAAGTTTGATACATAGAACCCAACATTCCTGCTCATACACTATGTTGAGCTATCTGATGAATTTCAAAACTGTAAAACCTTGTTAGGACACTGATCTGTCACTGAAAGGGGTTTACAACAGGTCCCTCAAACCAGTGCTGGAAATGGCTTAATTGCTAGTGCTGACAAGACAAACCCATTTTTGGCACTGTTACTAAAAGCTTTCTTAAAACTTGTTTCTCTTGTGAGCTTGATCTTGGTCCTTTGTACACTAGCACTTAAACCATTTTTGGCAAGGGATCGATTTCCTAGTCTAGACAGCCCTACCATTAGTCTTAAGTTTCATTTGTTTAAAATAATTGCTTAATTTTCATAATAAAGAATCAAAGAATGCAGTTCACAAAACAAGTCAATTTAAAATAGAGCTCTCCGAAGAAAGTTGTTCTGATAAATGAGGCTTTACAAAAATTGACATCTCCTGCACTTCTCAATTTCTTTTGTCAGGAGTTGTACTAAAAGCTTACACTCTAAATGACATCACAGAGGTAAATCACAAGAGAAATCCCACTTTATAAAAGTTACCAAAAATCATTTCTGGCATTAATGCTAAAGAATAAAAAATAAAAGTCAAATACTCTGATTACATTATCAAGTTTGATGAACAACAAAGCTGAGAAGTATAATCAAAATGGAGCAAATTGGCTGAGTTCATGGATACCTCTAGGTCTGTGTTCTCCTTTCCAGTAACTAACTTGAAAACTTTCTATAAGTAGCAAAACAGATATTGGGTTTTGGTATCAACCTGAAAGACTAAGGTTTGCACAGCACAACTCTAACCCAGGGGCAAATTAAGACACCCTAAAACGTGTCTTATTGAGTGTGTTGCCTGATGTCTATAAGAAAAAAGATGTCCTTTATTTTTGTCATAGGTTCGGAACTTTAATTATTCCTCCTTAACACCATTTATTACAAACTTCCCTATGTTTAATTTGAGAGGTAAATCAAGCCTTACCTGTACACAACTGTCTGTGTTCCCAAAAACCAATGCAAGTTAATACTATATTATACAAATGTAAATAAACCAATACTTTTAGTGCTTTACAACAATCCTCATAACTCCCTTGTGCCTTGAGTATTACTCCTAGGTTTACAGATGAAGAAAGGTAGATGAGGCAGAGAGGCTAAATGACTTGCTGAAGACAAGAGAGTCAGTGCTAACAAAACCAGCATTAGAACTCAGGAGTTGCTGGCTCCCAGCCCAATGCTCATACCACTGGACCACACAATCTCCAACTGCCAAGAATTGGAGAGAAGATATTATCAAAGGTGGGGTGGCTATTCAACACATACTACCTCTCCAAGAGCCAGAATGGGAGGCTGTCTTTGTATGGCCATGAAGGACATAAAGTATCTTAACTAGGAATCTTCTATCAGTCCTCTGGAGTCTAGTTTGGTATCAGTCAGTGCCTGATGGAGCTAGAAAAAGTGAAACACTCTCAGTACACCTAACCAGACTGTGCAATGCTATGTGGAAGAATTTATATTTTCAAATTTAAAGAGACCAGTCAAAATTGGCCTAGAGTGTACCAAACCAAGCACTGGTAGAAGTGTTTCTATAATTTTATTTTCTATTTTATCACTAAACAAAATTCAAATGAGAGCACTTTTTATAAACAAACTTTTATTGCAGTGCTTGTAGCCCAAACTTGGCAGAATTCTGCTAGTGGATATGAACCTGAAAGTGAAATTGATTAGTCCATTTATATTGCCTAATCTAAGAGAAACAAGTATTAAACAGAAAAGAAAAGTTAAATTAGTTTTTAAAATCTTTTCCCATCTTGAACTATCTCCCTTGTTATCTGGTAAAAACAAAAGGATTTTTTCAAGTACATTTTAATCTGTGTTTCTTTAGTGAATATTATCAAGATGATGCACAACATGAAGTTATATTACAACAAAACAATCAAGTTCATGCAAAGGAGACTGGATGAAGGAACTACTACATTCAAAGTTTATGTGCAGTTACAGTTCCCTATGGAAGATTTCATCACATGATCAATGAAGATCCTGTGCAATTTTTGTGCTTTAATTTGGATATTTATTTTATAACACTAATCAGATTTTCACATTGCACACATTTTCCTATAGACTTCACGTGACAATCCACCTAAATCATCAAGCTAAACAATTCAACTGTATATTGCTTAATTAATTCTAAATACCTGGCACTCTCCATGTCATCCTTTATACTCATGTTATCTACCTTGGTAAGAGTTCAAAGTACCCCTAAACCTCAATTCCCAAAAAAGTAGTTTATCTTTTAAAAACTCTGTAAAACAGCTCAAATAAAACTAGCCACTCCAGCTGAAAAACTGTCTTCCTTACCAAATATTACCTTCCTACCCTTCTACCCACACACTTGATTTTTCTACTGCAGGATATCTTTGAAGTGAAAGAATACACACTTTAAAATGAGCTGTTTGTAATAGCATTTAATTGAATTCAAGAGACAATGGGTAACAGCTCCACAACCAGCATATAAAGATAAAAAGAAATGTTTGTTTCCCCACCCCAACTTCTTGAATTTGGTACAGAGATTAAAAGCTTCAAGAACATCTTAAAACTACTAATTTTTAGATGACTGGCTGAAAGCAGGATGCCCAGACAATTTGACAGTTAACTCAAATATGTCAAATACCAAAAAGGTTAATTTATTTTGAAAAGCAGGGTTTTTATCCTAGTAAAGTATTAAAGGAGGGCAGAGTGCATTTTCTCTAATGGACCCACATTAAAGAGAGAGTACTACAAAGGCATATCACAGGGGATGCTCAAGATAATTGCAAGAAATTATATAGACCATAAAATCTTATTTGACATTTTATTTTCTACAGAACTTTGGAAAAACAGGTTAAGCTTTGAGAACTTTTGGAACATACTCAATTGTTTTCTGCTCTTACTTTTCACAGAACTTTCCATGTAACTAAGCTATGGATCTGCATACTTCCTTAACCTTTCAGCATATACTCTAGTCATTGCATTTTAATATCCTTGAATTATTTATTGATAAATAATGATTGCCCATACAATTTCACCTCCAAGATTTGGCTACAATATACTTTGGCAATCCTGAGTGATTTAGCATGCCTCATTTTCATTCAAACTACATTTCTGCCCCACAATGATCATGAAAAAGTATATTTCTAAAGTTCTCTGAATGACTTGTATATTATCAAAGTCATGCTGTGTGGTCAGACACTTTCAGAGATTAAGTGTTTCTCATAAATGTAGTCTGTAGATTTAGGGTCATAATCCACCCTTTGCACACAGCTCCTATTTATATGACTCACAAATTTGCATACTGACCAAATATGGAATGTGGCCCAAAAGAGCAGTATATGTAACTTAATTATGATATAGAAGAGCTTCTTTGAAACTGACTTGCACAGTAAAACTCCATTAATCTCCTCTGTTGATTATGTTCTTACCTCAAGTATATACTTCTCCAAAGACCTGATGTTTTCAAGAGCCTCTGGGTCCTGATGGATAACCACTACTTCTTTCAGTGGATACTGCAACAAAAATCAATAGAGGTTCAGTCTGAGAGAAGAAATAAAGGGCACAGAAAGTATTATTTTGGTCATTTTAAACTAAATTTCTTTCTGTTTAATTCTGCTTGCTAGCACAGATTTAGTCACTTCTCCAAAAGTTACAGAGCTGCTATGTGTTTATGGAATATTGATGTAAAAGATATTAAGAGCTTCTAACCTTTACTGGAATGGTTTTTCTGTCTCGGATTACCCGGCCAAGCTCAATAACAGATTGCATCCAGGAAACGGCATTTTCAATCTTTTTGTCAATCAGATCCTCCCTAGATTAGGAAGAAACAATGTAATATTTTCATGTCTTTAGATTTATTTAAGTGAACCTTTAACCCATCGTCACATCTTCAAAAATTTCCCATAGCAGATTTGGTCATATCCATTTACTGGCAATGCTAAGAAGCAATTTTGTGTGGGGGTTGGTTTGTTTGTTTGTTTGTTTTTTTAAGAATTATTCTTATTAGCTGTCATTAATAGCTTTCACATGACTGACTGATGTGAAATAGTTATCAAGACTATTCATTTTACAAGTATCCAATGAAGAGCAGGATTTACATTTTTTATATAATGGAATATCCAACAATACATAACAAATGAAATAGTTACATTACTATTGAAATACCCACACACAGTGAACTGGTGTGATCTCCATAATTTTTTATCTTGAAAGTGTGGGTTATAAAAGGATGATGGGCCACGTGCATTTTCCCAGAATTCAGACCTGTATTTTCCAGAAAGCTTATGTATTTCAAACCTTTTGCTTTTCTCTGTGGCTTGACAACAAGCTCCCCCAACACCTCTCTGTTTCCAGACAGCTTGATTTTCAGGTTAAGCACAGAGTCAACGCTTGTTTCAAATGTAAAAGCAATCATCAGTTCTATGAGTGATGCCAGTTCTTATTCTTTGTTGACTGTTTGAATGTATCTGAAATTCAGGCAGCTCCTTCAAAACTACATACATTTTCAAGCGAAGCACAGAGTCATTACTATTTTGGTATTGATTTGTGTCAGAAAAGCTGTGAACAAAGGAAAAGTATACTATGGATGTGAAGTTGCTAATTATATCATTTTAAGTGGAAACATTCTTGGTGTAAAACAGAGTGGTCTGGAAGGTTTACCAGAAGGGAAAAGAATCCGTGGAGCAAGATTTAAGACTTGTCATGCCCTAATCTGTGGTACCAGGAAGTTTTGGATTAAAGTTATTGGCTATTTCTAAGTTTCTGTGCTTCTTCAAACCAATTTCCCAGGGAAGGACTTAAAAAAAAAAAGTTTAAATTTGTACTTTATTGCAGTATAAAGTTTTCTTGTTTTCATTCATAAAATGTTCATAGTAAGAAATATTACTTTCCACTAAGACTTTAAAGTGTTATTGTGAAACTCCATTGTGAGAATATTTTTGATAGATTTGTGGTTTATTATAAAACTCAATGAAGTATTACAAAAACAAAGTTTCTGATTTTACCTGTTACGTTGGACAGAGAAGAATCTAGTTAGCATACAACATAAGTAAGGCCTTCATTTTCAGTTATTTCTTTGTTTGAAAATTTCCTGGGAATTTATCAATGTTTATTACAAAAATTTTAGAATAGGTAAAAATTGGTGCAAAAAAAAAATTGAGCAGTTTTCTGGGTAAATATTGGGAGAAGGGAGGACAGAAAAAAAAAGCAACAAGTATAGAAAAGTAAGAGTACTAGAAGTAAAAGCGGTTTAATGGTGTGGTTTATTTCATGAACTGCACATTAACAGTACATACATATGTGCACATGCGTGTGTGTTTGTTCATTCCACTACTCTGCCTTACTTGAGCTGACAGCCTCATAGTTACAATTAGACTAATTTATTATTAAAATAAACATATCTACTTCATGTAATGTCCTGGATTTTCTTATCATCATCAGTATTTTCATGTATTGCATGGTCCAAAATTCAGGTAGGGAAAAAAACAATAGAAAACCAAATAGTAGCTTTTATAAAACCCAGGATTTTTTGTTTAAAAAAAGTATCAGTAAAAACTGAAAACAAAAGAGCCTGAAACATAAATCATTGCTAAAAAAAATCCCAATATTTCAGGGTCAGAGTTTACAGATCTATTGTTTATTTGACTGTAATTGAAGTACAGATCTATTACAGCAACTCGTGTTCAACTGTTTCTGTAAAAAGTATTAACTTATTGGATTTCAAAGGTATATAAAAGTCTGCAACAAGCAATGTATCAGGAGACTGTGCAATTAAACCAAGAACAGGAAATAAGAGCTACAGCTGGAGCTCAGAATTCTGGGAGTCAAGGCAGGGCAAAAGGTTTTGGATTAACCTCTTGCATCTTGGTGGCCGTCTTGAAGGTTGTCAGAATTTTCCTAAATCACTAATCAGAATAGCACTTAAAGGGAATGAAATCACAGTTTTGTGGACTCCCAAGAACTCAGAGCTATTACCATTAGTTGTATATATCAATATATTGCTTAAGTGTCACAGAACCAATTCATTCTCTTACACACATGCAGTTTTAAAAGCTGGATACAAATTTATGTCTAACCCTGAAAATGACACAGTCAGTTTAATCTGAAAACCATGATATTTGCCATATAGCTTTTTTTGTATAAGCCTGAAGTACACACCACACAGCACTATATTCTACAATTGCCACAAAAAAAGATGATGTCTCTGTTGCTGTGTGCGCTACTGCCCTTGGAAAAGCTAGCTCATTACAGATTAACTATCACAATCAAAGCTTAATTTAAACATAACACTAAGACAAAAAAGGCACCAACGAAGAAAAATGACTGCCTGATTTTTAGCCACTATAAAACCTCAAGTGTAATTTAGTTTTAAAATCACATCTATCTTTGAGTTGATTAGTAGAAGTGAACAGGAATGCACATAGGACCCAATAAGTTACACAAATTAAGTTGCCATGAATAACTGAATTTCCTTCTATTTGTTCATATACACCACCAGTTCAAGGGCATTCCTAATGACAACTTTTCTATGACACAGAATGTGAAACTGATAAGAACACTTCTAGAATACATAAAATCAGCAGCATTGCTAAATGAATCTCAGTAGGTTTCTTGTAACAATACTTTCCACAATTAGTGTATACTGTATAACCATCAGAAGGAACACAACTAGTAGCTCTCTTGCTTGGTCAGAAACCAAAAGGCACAATATGCATAAAAAGAAAAACCTAGGTAAGATTTAAACTGTGGGTGGCCTAAGCGGACATCTGAGGTCTAAAATATGTTCCTGTGTTGTTCTTGCTGCATTGTGAGGCTGAGCTGCAGTACAACAGGAAAGAACCTTTTTTCTTCTCATTTCTGAGAAGTCCCCAGTACCAACCTTGGATCCGCAGGAACCAAGGACCCCATGGATTTGCAAATGACATGAGCTTACTTTAGAACAGGGGCCGCCATGGTTCTATGGGCTCACCTTCATGGTGCTAGGGGGAAGATAGTTTCAGAGAAAAATCTCTCCATAGCCTTCAAAAGCTGTTGACTCCTCATATATGGTCAGACTGATATAATGGGTGACCTGATGAGGCAGACTGATGTGACCAACTTGGATCCAAGAAAAACCTTTTGGGGACCCCTCAGTTACAGGACTCTGATCACACCAAAATCCAAGCAGATTCAGTGACAGGATCCTTATCTTTCTTACCACGTATCCTCTTGTAAAGAGGAGCTTTCCTTGGCTCCATCTGAAGAACACAGACCCTTAGCCAGTGGAAATCATTTTCACAGTTCCTTACGGAGCCCGTTCAAGGCAACAACCTCTTTCAGCCTGAGATTTAACACCAGACTGGTCCTGAGGAAGGCTTATGGCCAGACATATTCAGACATGAAAAGGCTCCAGGCACAGAGTTTTATGATCCTTTGGGGGTCTTTTTGGAGAAGGCAGGCACTGCAACCTCCAATTAAGCATCCATCTTGAAAGAGACACTTCATGCCAATGAGAAATGGGGAACAATATAGCTCTGTGACCACTCTTCTCTTGCCCCAGCAAGCTGTATACCCCTACTGGTTCTCGGTATGCAGAGAAACCCAAGTCTCTAGCCAGCTTTTTTGCTGAAGGGGAGAGATAGGATCTAGAAAAAGAGTGCTAACTCTGCACCTTTCCTCCACATACTGCCACAGCACCTCATCAATACTGCCCCAGCCAGTCCTGTCAGGGTAACACACCTCAGCAATGGCAAGTGTGTTAAAGACTAAATGGAAACACTCCCCTAAGGCAAAGTGGTATACAGGAGTAAAACAGTTTCATAAACACTTCAATTACATATTTTGCCTGCCTAAGGAAAACAGAAGTGTTTAAAAAAAAATAAGCACAGCTGCAAGATCATTTTCTGGTTGCAAAAGGGATCCTTTGTATCAAAAAATGTGTTCCTTGCATGCTTGTAAATGCCCAAGACTGGTATTTTTGCTTTGTTTAAACATGTGAATAAGGTATGAAGAACTTCTCTCTGTAACTACAGGAAAGAGAACCCTGCCCACTGTCACCAATAGAGACTGTTTCTTACCTAACTTGAGGAAGCATGAGATAGTGAATGCTATCACTGTTCTTCTCCTGAACTGAGGCCGGATCAATAAGGGTCTTCAGATTCTGGTACATCATTTCAGTGATAAAGGGAGTATAAGGTGCCTGCAATATTTTATATATTATTATTCATGAATGCATTCTCTTACTGAATTGTATCCTCTATATTTTCAACCAATTACCTTCATCATTATCAAAACACAAGTTTTTGTGTGTGTTCCTTTTTTCCTATTAATCAGGAATCCTTATGGTACAGGATTATACTGTCCAACAGACAGCTTTGCAAAAATGGAATATTTACTTTGCGTTTTAACACTACAAAGTATAACACGAATTCAAGGAATAGGCCATGATGAACAAATTAAATTGATGCCAGCTGTCCACCTTCCATTTGCATTTAATCCATTATTATTCAGATCTCTTTATAATCTCAGTTGATGTCTGCCTTTTATAATACCAGTTCTTAGTGCAAGTAAACATGCAGAGAAAATGCAGTACTATACAATACAATGATAAAATGCAGTAGCAGTTTTCCCCATTTTCAGACTCTGGTCTGTTACTTCTAGGGGCAACAGTAACAATGAGAAGCATGCACCCAGGCTTGCAGGGGAATCTAGTTTGATACTTTAAATAATAATTACAGTTGAGTGTAAAACCCTTACCATGAGTCTGCACATTGCATACAGAACACTGAACAAGGTTTCCAAGGCCATAATGCAGTCTTCATTCCCATTTTCACCCTATTCAACGTATCCATGGAGAAAGGAAAAGGATTAGAAAAACATCTATACTTTTTAAATCATTAACTACATTCTCACACTGTAATACATGATTTTACTCCTTCACCCAATAAATGCTAGCTTTCCAAGATCCACAATTACAGTTCAATCCTACCCAACAAAACAAAAATTATGGGCTACTGTGTATTTTTACTTGCCCTATGAAGAAACAAGGGGCAAAAACATAAATGGAGTAAAAAGGGAACATCATATTTATTTGCACTTTCAGCTATTCAGCTGAAGCGACACAGTTTTATATAACACAAAGATTCTATAAGGATTTTATTAGCTTAATTAATCTATTTAAATTATATTGGGCTCTATCTACAGTAAAAAGTTAGCAACAGAAATAGCACCTACCTTTAATCTTCTGCGATTCATTCTAACGTACCAGTTGGTCAGTACATCAACAAACTTAACTAGTCGAGGGACTACAGTATATAGTCTGTAGGCTAGGAGGAAAAATAATTTATTACTGTACAAAACACTTGCCTTCTGCATCAAATTCCTCACTTAAAGAATCACACAGTAATATAAAGCCTTGACAATTTAACACTCATGACTTTACAGAAGCAAATACCTTCATAAGATTAAAAAAATGGATTAGACACACACTAGTATTAATATAATCTGCCCTTAAACTATATCATAAAATTAAAATTACAAACAATCAATTCTCATGCTTCAGGACATAAGCACGTCACCAGCTGAAGGTCAGAAATAAATTGTCACCCATAGTCTAGTACTGCACAGAGGTGCATTATGGCCATTTTATGCCTTAATCTGAAGCATACTGAAAGAGGATAATGGACAAGATGGACCATTGATCTATTATGGTTTGGCAATTCCTAAATTTGAACATACTGCTAAAAGAAACTGCTGAGTACTTAAATTCACCAAAAATTGTGGGAGAAACATGAATGGAGATGTAATTACCCAATTCAGGAACCATTTTAATTCGTATTGCAACGTTTTTTTAATTTAACTTTTTTTCCCCTGGAGAGTTTCTTGTACAGTTCTTCTAAATAATAGAGAAGACTAAAGGCTGTAAAGTCATTCATGCAAACAGATTTTCTCTCATGAATAATATTAACAAAATAAAAAGCTAGGCACAGCCATTTTCTTATGTTCTGTGTAATTCAAATGCATGAAGAACTGCTAACACAAATAAGAGGTTCACACAAACATCAAAGTCCAACCAGAGGGAAACATGACTTTAATTGCTCAAACGTTTTTGGTACACAAAAAATTGTTTTCTAGAAAGATTAGATAAACTAGTCCTTTTAAACAAAAGTTACTAACTTGCAGACAGCTTGGTTAAAAATAAGGAGCTGCTATGAATAGTATAGTCTTTTGCTTCCAGGATTTATTTTATTAATTAAACAGCTATTGAATTATACACCTTTCCTTTGAGAGTTCCTCAGCATACGTTTTACAACTGCATTTCACAAGCTAGTAATATCTTTCAAAGACAGAGCACTAGATATTTCAACCTAAAAAGGAAACTTTCTGGAGTCATGTGTCAAGTAAAACAAAAAATATTTATGGGGTTTTAGGTTCTGATAGAGATCCCACTACTAACCTTGCTTGAAAAGTAACTACGATGCACAACAAGAAAAGCTTGCCAATGTACTTATGTATTTTACACTGAGATATCTGTTTGTTTTGAAACTACATTTCATTCACTTTTAATAGCCCAGAATCTACAGTTATAACCTGTACCATGATATTATACTTTGAGCTGACAGAAGGGAAAAAAGAAAAACACTAAGTCAGTGGTTCCCAAACTGTGGGACGTACTCCCCTAGGGGCTGCAGAGAAACATTCGGAGATGGGTGCCTGGCAGAGCCTGGGCCAGTCCCCAGAGGGGATGGGGAGGGAGCGCCACCCAGCCCTGCTCTGACCCCAGCTCCACTCTGCCCCATGCTCTGCCCCCAGCCCAGCTCCAGCCCCACTCCACCCCACCCCCAGCCCAGCTCAACCCTCATTCCCTCTCCACCCCAATACCAGCTCTGCCTCTAACCCAGCTCCTTCCCCATCCCCGGTTCTGTCCCCAGCTCTAACTTCAGCCCAACACCTCTGCTGAGGAAGCCTTGGCTGTGCAGTAATGGAGGGGAGATGTGACAGATTCCATAAATGCAGGGGAGGGCTGGGGGCGGAGAAGTTTGGACACCACTACACTAAGCCATTCACTCAAGTTTAACCAGCATGAGAAACAACAATTTGTAATTTATCCTCTTGTATATTGTACATAGGCACTATTCAAGCACCAAATGCACTATGGTAAAAGTTACTGTTTCTAGATAGGGAATTTCACTTCACTAAACCCATGAAGAATTACTTACTACATTTCCAACTTCCAGTTCAATTTTTCTTTCAACCTTAAATGGCTTTATTAACTGTCACAGTCTAGATATTTAATATTTCATTCACTGAAGTACTAAGTGCTCAAATGAAAAAGAATATGAAAATCTGAGCCAAGATTGTCACCTTTAAAACCTTATGACTTAATAGGATAAATAAATGATGCTAAGGTCTACCTGCTAATATTTTATTTTGGTGGCTACAATTTAGTGTTAATAAATGGAAGCCAGCTCTAGCAAAGGGGTCCTGTTTAAACTTCCCCCACAGAACTAACAACTTTGGGTTTGTTTGGTTGGTTTTTCAAATAGTGGCCATTCATGTCCATTTTTCAAGTTCTGCACCTCTAATGAGCAGAGATAGAAGGGGGGGGGGAAATCTATGCTTAAAGAAAGAGTAGATTGTGACACAATCAACAAAATCCAGCAAATACAAAACTGAAACCAATTCTCTTTCTACTGCATATGCTACTGTATTTCAAAGTAAGGTCGTGCTAACTACTTATTTTCTATAATACTGTACCTACTTATACCAGATTGGAAAAGTTTTCAGCAATTCTCTGGGTGGTTTTGTAGGAGCAACAGAGAGAACCCAATGGAATATTCCTTTCTACAATATAGTGATTAGGTATTAGGAGCTGAGCTATGGAAGCAACATTTGAAATTGTGCTCTCTGATGGGTAAATTCTTTTTATTATTTGCTTTGTAGCTTTTTTAAGACATCAGACACAAGCATCAATGCTTGTCCGTGACATTTATGTTGCTGTTGTGACTTGCCAGGCTATACCTGAATACCAGCAAATTCACATTTCGAATTTTAAAACCAACCTATTTTTAGCCACTGACTCACTGCTTGCTTGCTAGCTACAGTAAATTAAAATAATGGAGCATGAACTACAGGGCAGTGGTACATCCAGCATCCAACTGGACAGTAAAACGATTAAGTACATTTGTTACAGATTATATTAACTATGCTTCAACCAAAAATGTTTCAGCTAGCTATTAAATGCATACTACTACATTTTAAATGCACCCACTTATGAATCAGAGGTCTCAGTGTAAATGGTAGAGGGAGCTAATAAACAATTCAACCCATTAGTAGGTTGAAAGGCTCAGACGAGCTAACCCTGATTATCCCCCAAACTCCTCTGGACTGTGACACCGATGGAAGATCAAGGGTATTGTATGGAGTCCCTTGGTTGCTGGCCCTCCTTTTAGGTTGTTAACCGGTCAAAGTGGGGAGAGGCACTGTAAGGTGCTCCCTGTTAAAAAGGGTCAATGAGGGAGAGAACCACAGATACTCCCAGTAGGAGGATTAAGGAAAGTGTGTTGAAAGCCTTTAACAGAGAAATTGTGGAAGGGACACTTCCACCAAAGTAATGTGTTAAGAGTCCAGGAGACTAAATTAAATAATGATACAAATAAATGGTCAAATGAGTACGTCTCAAAGGACCAAAAGAAGGAACCTCTATTTATCAAATGATAACAAAAGCTTAGTTGCTCACAAAGGCATTGTAGCTATGTATTTCGTAAACCATCGGAGAGTTCCTGGAACCTGTCAAACCTACGATCACTCATTGGTAATCTTACCTACCTGTCATGGAGGTAGAAAGATTTATGTAAAATGTGTGTGTGAAATAAATTCTTTTAAAAGGATGCCATAAAAATCTGTTAATTTGGCATTTGTTAAGTAATGTGGCCAGTTGTTTGGTACTACTCAGTTTAAAATTCGTAAGTTCATTAAAAACAAACAATATTATGTAGCGCTGATAGCTATATTATACCTACAACAATATATACTGTTTGGTTACCTGTGTTACAGATCCTGGCTGTGGAACTCTAGGCGAATGCAGCAGCTTCTCAACAAACTTGGGAGAGATTAGTTTCAGGGCCTAGGCATTTGGATTGGAGGGTCCCCACTGCCATCAGGAGTGCCAGACATGGGGTCTGGATATGGAGTGTGTGCCTAGAGTCCCAGAGCCAGAGAGACAGTGCCTAAACTCTATGTCAAGAGCATGGGGGAACCAAGTTTTGGTTCAGCACAGCACCCTGGTGAGCAACTAGGAGTGGGAGTATTCACTGGGAGTCAATAAAACATTTACCACAATATTTCTTTTACCAAGGTATATACTGGGAAATACTACAATAAGTTCAACTCCTGCAGGTGGTAAAAATGGCTCCCACTCTAAGAGTGGAAATAGTTTGTTTTTAAAGCATTAGCAGTTATACAAGTCATTCCCATTTTTTCTAAAAATGTGTCATGTTCACACAAATAAGATGGAACCAGACTGATCTACTTTTTAAGATAAGAGCACTTGCATGATTTTCTCCCTTAAAAATAAATAAAATAAAATAAAATAAAAAGTTTAAGCTATTTCAAATATTTCCAGTGACTTAAGTTTGCTCTAAGTCACTGAAAAAAACACCACCACATTTTAATGAACTTGTTTGCGCCACTTCTAAACAGGTCTGTAGGAGTGCTCCCATGTCAGGGGACTTTCAGTCAACTTTCTTCTTATCCTATAAAACTTTCCATAACTCTTTCTAGGCTCCCCAATCACCCAGAAGTTGGAGTGTTCTTATTATCTTCCCTTTCCTCCAATGCCAATTTAAGTAGGACACAAAATAGGGACAACCATCATTGAATCAAATTTAGCCTAGATGCTGGCTACCTAAACTGCTGGTTAAAAATGTGGACAGATTCAGCTGTTATCAAGGGGTAAACTGGTGCTTTACGACTACAAGTAGATACTGTACTATAGGTGGACAACTGATACGAAATTTAGCTACACTCTGAATACAGAAATTGCCAAAAGAGAAATAAAGCTGAACTGCACTGAATTACCTTTTCATTCAGTGCAGTATTTCGTGCCCTTTTTAAATGTTTCACACACACACATAAAAAGGCCTCTTTATGTTGCTCAACATAGTTTTTTAAGTACTGACAAGGATTCCATTGTAATTGGTTTGATTTTGGTTTCTCTGTGTTCTGTTATTCTTATCCAGGTAGTGAAGTCACGTAGCATTTATTGCCAAGTTTAGTTCCAGTCACTCTTCAACTATAAATGCTACCATGTCTATTTATTCATTATTTTCGAAGTCTCACCTCTTTGATCTAATTTATTATATAAAAGTATAAATGTGAAAATTCATCAAAAAACCAAGCTGATATTAATTTTTTGAAAAATACAGCAGACTATGACAAGGTAAAACTGGTGAAATCCAGTAATGTATTTGCAAATTAAATGGATTCAGATGTTTTATGCAGAAGTATAAATAAAAATGTTACATTCATCATCTTTCACCTCAACATGGGATGTGATACTCATTAGGGGAATGTAACACACTTTCATCTAGCCTAAAAATAAACATTAGCATCTAACATCAATATATTGCTACAGCAGAGCAGCTTCTTGACTTCCTTTTTCTTATGTTTTTCTTTTAAGTGAAAGTTTTTCTTCTTCTTGGCAAAATACACACTTTTCTTTTTTATAAAGCCAGCCGATAAGACTTCTCTCATCTTTGCTAGATTTTTTTCCCCATTAAGAACCCAAAGTGGAGAGATCTGATGCATAAGAGATCTCTTCCCCCGCATTTTTCTTTTTTCTGTCAACACTCTTCTCTTTAGAACTCTAACCAATTCCTATTCAATGTGTGCACAAATACGATAACATACAAAGAAAAAAAACGTACTTTTCTATGCTTCTCCCCGATATCTGCATTCTTTCCTTACATATCAAGGAAAGGACGGCCCTAGGGGGCCTTTCCTCTTTTTTAACCTGATCCGTACTCACAGAGCTCTGAAACATGAGGCTTGTTCCCATTCTGGTCACAATTTCAGAACTTGGTATTCAACCAATAAGTCTATTTCATCATGGCAATGATGAAAGAATTGCTTTACCATGGCAAAGGGAACAAATTCATTACAGCTATCCTAGTGGCAGTCAAGGTTCCACCTGAGGGAGTTCACGAAGCTATAGAAGCAGAGGAAAGCCTCTGCAGAGCTTTACAGCAGATTTCTAATAAATGGAATAGTTGTGTACCAGATTCCCTCAAGTGCAATCTGTGCCACACCCTAAACATCTTTACTGCTACCGTAATCCGAATTAATTCAGTGAACAACTCCGATAAGAGCAGCCTCAATAATTCAGTGCAGGATTTCTACAATACTTTCTTGGACAACTGAAGAATTCATAGGCTTCCCATCTATGCTGAGGTTCTTGGGATTTAACAAGTGCTATGATGGTGAAAGCCAACGTCCTTTGCAGATATCTCTTAGGGCTTGTCTACACTGACACACAGTTTGGACTAAAGGGCTGCTAATAGAAGTATTCAACAAAGCGCTATGCTGTAACTTCTGCGTGTGAGTGCTGTGGGCACAATTGAAATAT
The DNA here is from genome assembly GCF_020497125.1 of Mauremys mutica. Taxonomy (NCBI): domain Eukaryota; kingdom Metazoa; phylum Chordata; order Testudines; family Geoemydidae; genus Mauremys; species Mauremys mutica. The sequence goes on from NC_059078.1 coordinate 41,972,382, forward strand.
TCCTAGTTCGCATAAACGGAATCCTCTTCAAACAGGACTATATTTAATAGGAATTAGGAAACTTTTAGTCTGAGCCCACAGCGCAGCACTTCGGTGCGCACTGCTATTCACAACTCTGTAGTCCCAACTACAGGGCAGTGTAGACATAGCCTAAGTGTCCAGTGCCCTTTAAAATATGCTTTGACTCATGGGTATATAGTTCATTGCACCAGACTACTTGCTTCAGTGGGTTCCTGCACCTTCCTCCTACATTTAAATGGCACACCAATACAACATGAGCATATGGAGAGATCTGACAGCATAAAACAGATATTTTATATAAATAAGCCATAAAAATTATAAATACTATATTTTTAACGTGTTCATGGTGCTGTGATTTAAGAAGAAACTAGAGAAATCCATTCTCTTCAACATATCCAAGAGGGTTATTGACCTAAGAAACAATGTCAAGAAATTTGCCCAGTGTGGGATGAAATTTACTCAGTACGGTTATTTCTCAAGATTATTTTGTTTGGCTGAAATTATTTTTTACCATTTCGATCTTTCTCACAACTCTCGATTTTTTGGGGGGAGGAGGAGAAACTCATTTTTGTTTAAGACTGTTGTTCAATTACCAGTTCCAGATTCATTACTATTTCATAATAGGTTTGTTAATTGCCCTAAATCTCTGAAAGGTTCTAACGCACCAAGTAAACTCAATAAACCTTTATTACTGAGCCCAGACAGGTGAGTTCAACAGCACTGTGAAATGAATGTGAGTACTTCAAAAACCGTGGTCATCTTACAGGCTTCGTTGTGGGAGAAGTTACTCCAGGCTGCAGGCCACAGTATCACCATAACTAAGTTCTTATCACAGCAAGAATGGTATGTACATCAATTAGATTAATATTCTGTAGCTGCACATTTCCCTGTGTTATTGTTTTAAGATTTTTTTGCCCCTTTCATGCAGTCTGATCTGAAATCTGAAAATCCCTGGATAAATGCATCCTTTGTGCAAGCCCCACCCTAGTCACCAGCCAGTGAAAATTACTCAAATGAAATCTTTTTCTGAACTGAAACAAAAAGCAAAAGATGCACATACCTGCCATTTCAGCCTTGAAGAACTGAATGAGTGACTGCGTGAAGGAAAGAATCCACTTATCCATGATGTTGTTGCTCTCTTTCATCGTGTTCTCATTGTACAGGAATTCCTTTCCATCTTCCTATAAACATCATTGGAAAAATGAATAGTAGTATAGCATGTCAACGCTTGAACACATTAAATCCTATACAATAATATCCATCAGCAGCAGATCTCAAAGCACTTCACAATCTTTTAATGTGTTTATCTCACAACACCTCTGTGAGTTAGGTCAGTGCCATTTTAACCTCATTTTACAGATGGGGAACTGAGACAGAGAATAAGGGTATGTCTACACTACCCACCGGATCAGCAGGCAGTGATCAATCCAGCGGAGGTCGATTTATTGCGTCTAGTCTAGACGTGATAAATTGACCCCCGAGTGCTCTTCCGACGACGCCTGTACTCCACCGCCATGAGAGGCGCAGGCGGAGTCAACAGGGGAGCAGCAGCAGTCGACTCACCGCGGTGAAGACACTACGGTAAGTCCAGGGGCGGCTCTAGGAATTCCACCGCCCCAAGCAGGGCGGCACGCCACGGGGCGCGCTCTGGCGGTCGCCGGTCCCGTGGCTCCGGGGGACGTCTTGCAGACGTGCCTGCGGGAGGTCCAGCGGAGCTGCGGGACCAGCGGACCCTCCGCAGTCATGCCTGTGGGAGGTCCGCCGGAGCCGCCTGCCGCCCTCCCGGCAAAATGCCGCCCCAAGCACGCGCTTGGCGCGCTGGGGTCTGGAGCCGGCCCTGGGTAAGTTGATCTAAGTACATTGACTTCAGCTACGTTATTCACATAGCTGAAGTTGCGTAACTTAGATCGATCCCGCCTCCCACTGTAGACCAGGCTTTAATGTCTTGCCCAAGATCAGAGTCTGTGGTGAAGCAGGGAACTGAATCCAAGTCTCCCATGTCCTAAACTAGTGCCCTAACGACTGGACCATCCTTCCTCTTAAAAGCCCATTTGTTATCCATTGACAAAAGCCTCCTGTCCAGGCTCTTCTCCATTACATTGGTTAGTAAAAGTATTCAGTGTCAGATACACATTTGTTTTTGAGACACATTAACAGAAAAAAGCCAGGATAAACTGACTTGCACTGATCCCTGTTTCATTACACAACAATGTAAACTACAAAAGGGACCAGTTTTTTGTATTTATTAGAACACAGAAATAGTAGTACAGTACACAAGGGAATTCAATAATCCCATGTTCACACCTTTTGCATATAGTCTAATCACAATTTACAAACACAGGCTAATGATACTATTTTACATCCCCTTCATCCAGCTGGAATCTAAAGCATTTAACAAATTTTACTGACTCTGAGGTGTGTGTGTGTGTGTGTGTGCGCACACGCACACACACACAGTTAAATATATAAGTGAAAATTATATAGATAGATATAGGACATGTACTGTATATAAATAACTTTCATTTTGAAATGCAGCAATTGTTCAACAGCACATGGCGCCCCAAAAGAATTGTTAAGGGTGGGTGGAAAGGATAGCAAACCCAGCTGGAACTGCTGGAGGAATTTTAGGCAGGCATCATCATTACTGTACATATTTAGCATTTCATGAGAGGCAGCACTGTCCACTGCCCCTGAACACAGGACTCTAATGTATTATACACTGCAAAAGAGAAGGTGGGAAAAGGCTAGAAGTATATGTGCTAAATTGGTAATCTATCCATTCCCTTTGCTCTTTCAGAGAGGGAGGGAGAATATCACATTGACTTCTAACTGCACAGCTTTTAAACAGTGATCAGTGGAGATCCCTAATGAATCTCCTATAACACTCCCTACAGGTTCTCTCTAAAAGGCCTGCTATCCGTGTAGTGGGGATTTTCATTCTTGAAAAATCTAATTTAAAAAAAAAAAGTCACGGTTTGAGAGGGGTTAGGTCTGAAGACAAGGAAAAAATGGACAAGAATGTGTTGCACTAATTTGCAGACACACTTATCCAACCACAGAATTAGCAGGAGACATGGTAAGACATATGTGTTTTTATGTGACCTTTAAGCAAGTGCATCTTGTTTAGAAAATATGTTTTGAAATAGGAAGTCTTCTGTTATTTGTTGAAAGTAATTACAGTAGGCTTCCCAATAATAAGAACTGTTTTTTTTCCAAATGCCACTGAAAGACATTTCTTCTATATAGGAGGCTTGCCTTTGTCACAAGGTTTCTTGTAATGGTATCGTAAAGAAATAGTATCTCACGTATAGCATCTTCCATCCAAAAAGATCCCAAACTGCTTTGCAAACTTAAAACAATTATCACATGAAACACATGGATTAAAATATCTACCTTCACAGATCCAGTTATCACCTCAAACACACCAAGAAATCTTAGCTACAGCCAGGTACTCAGATACCATAGAATATGCTCTGAGGAGAAAGTCTGTGATGTACACCTTAACATGCTTAAAAGCACCATCACTAAACAAGGACACTCCACAGAGAAGCAGATTGCATCAAGGAACAGGCCACACAAATAGTCCAAAAGAACCTGCTTCAATACAGAAATAAAACTCCATCACCACTAGCTGTTACCCAGTATGGGTTTCCAGTGTGAGGTGGTAGGTATCAAACAAATAATTACAACCCATACTTGATAGGGAGCACACCCTGAAAGAAATCTTTCCTGAATGCTCTCTTCTGGCCTTTAAAGAACCCTGCAACCTCATCATCAGAAGCATAGAAACATAGAATATCAGGATTGGAAGGGACTTTAGGAGGTCATCTAGTCCAACCCCCTGCTCAAAGCAGGACCAATCCCCAGACAGATTTTTGCCCCAGATCTCTAAGTGGCTCCCTCAAGGATTAAACTCACAACTCTGGGTTTAGCAGGCCAATGCTCAAACCACTGCACTATCCCTCCCCTCCCAAGCAAGCTCCCCACAGACCAGGGCACACCAACTCAAAGCAACACCAGACCCTGCCAGGAGAACAGATGCAAAACCTGCAGACATCTCTCCACTGCTGATGATCAACACCCCCCCCCAACACACCTTTCAAGATCCAGAGATCCTACACATGCTTATCACTGCATGTGGTGCACTGGACAAGGTACACAAAATGCCCCAATAATAACTATGTGGATGAAACCAGACAATCACTATGCTCTTGAATGAACTCTCACAGAAAAATAAGATAAAATCACCTTATCACTTGTGGGTGAACAATTGTCACTCTAGGTCTGACCTCTCAGTCCTCATCCTCAAGGAAATCCTGTACTACATCTTCACAAGACAAGCCTGGGATCTTAATTTTATAACTTAGCTAGACACAAAAAATCATGGACTGAATAGAGTCACTGGATGAATGCTTTATTACAACTATCTGTAACCCACTTAATCCACTGCTCCTGGCTTTTCCCTCCGTCTCTTTTCCCCCTATGACTGCTGGAATTTTAATGGGCCACTGTCCCTTGAAATGTGTTAGCTACTTACACTAAATAATCTGTTCCACCTTGTATTCAGAATGTTACAGCTGAATATATTACCTCACCCACCTTTTCTCTCTTGCAAACTTAAAGCAATATTGTGTGGCCACAGTCTCAACCTATACCATATCAAGGCTGTTAAAGTCTGGAAAGCAAAAGCCATTAGAATTTAAGTCGGTACACCACATCTGGCCATAGGCCTCTCTACATTGCAATTAAAAACCCACGGCTGGCCTGTCCCAGCTGACTTAGGCTAAGGGGCTGATTAATTGCAGTGTAAAAGTTCGGGCTTGGGACCCCAGAGCCCTGGCTCCATCCTGAGTCCAAACATCTACACTGCAATTAAAAAGCTCCTTTGCCCGAGCTCCACAAGCCTGAGTCAATGGTGCGGGCCAGCCGCGGGTGTCTAACTGTAGTGTAGGCATACCCTCAGTTGAGGAGCTCATCTTTGAACTGGGCTTCCACTGATTGCCCTGACAAGTGAAACTACATATGGATCTCTTTGTCCACTATTCATGCAACCACCTCTGTGGTGCAAAGTGCCAGCTGCTTAATGGTGCACAACAAGATTACACAACAACTCAGGGTGGGGAAAGTGAACGCTAATTTACCCATCTGTAACTGCAACGGCAATTTTAAGGGGCAGTATGTAATTACCAGATTTCAGCCAGGACACTGGGATTAGCTATTTTTCTCTTACAGGAAGTATAATGAAACTAACAAGTGGCCAGAGCCTCTATATTAGGTCTTACCCAAAAAATAACACCTTCAGCAGCATATTATCTTCTACTTCTATGCTGAGTCATTGTTTCATTACTGATTCATAAAGAAAAATTACATTTGCTGAATCAAAAAATTATTTGCTGAAGGGTCCAGGTTTTCCACATGCGTCTCCTATCCCCAACTCTGCTGATCTTGCAAAATCTAATGGGATGACAGCACAAAATGGTTGGCTGCAAAGCTCATTTCAGCTAATTCCATGGTCACAGGTGAAAAAAAAATTGAATGTGTGAGAAATTTCTTATGAAGGCTGTGAGGATCCTCAGAAAAGGCTTGTTAATTATAAGGTAGTTATCAAACTTTCCTTGAAAAGATTACTACTAAAAAGACAAAACAGTTTGTACAACTATTTATTGAAGTCTGCTGCCACTATCACTTCAAATGGCAGGCTTTCAAAGTGATTAAATGGTTACCATAATTTCAAGAGTACTACAAGGTCTGAACTTTTTGCTTAGTTTTTGCTTAGTTTCCAGCCTATTAGAAATGTCTTCACTAATAAGTGGTAACTTGTTATAGGATGACTTTGTTGAAAGGAAGAAATTGCTTTCAAAGGATCCCACATATGTAAAAATTTCAACATCTGGCAAAATAATAGTGTTGCTGAGGAAAGACATTTTGATCTTTTTTGTGGATTAACAGGAAGTGTTCAGCACACATATCACTTACTCCAGTGTCTTTCATTAGCTCTTGACATTTACTGGTTACATTCAAAGACCTATTGCTAATAGTAACTATTTTACAAAGATGCAATATAGCTTATATGTGGTGCTGTCCTCTTGCTAGTACTAAGGTGATTCATAGAATCATAGGACTGAAAGGGATCTTGAGAGGTCATTTACTTCAGTCCCCCATACTTATGGCAGGACTAACTATTACCTAGACCAGTGGTCTCCAAGGTGGGGTGCGCAAGACAATCCATTGTGGGGCGCAGCAGGAGGAGCACTGCCGGAGTGGAGTGGGGGGGTGGTGGGAAGGGTGGCTGGAGGAGGGAGGGAACGAGCGAGGAAGTTCTCCCCTCCTTCCCCCCACCCCCCCCGGAATGCAGGGGCTTTAGGGCCCTGGGGCCCTGCCTGCAGCTCTAAAGCCCCTTTCGGAATGCGGCCCTGCATCCTCCGGCCCGTGGAGGAGCAGGGGCGGCCGCACAGCCAGCGGCCGGAAAGAAGCAGCGCTTTCCCCTTCAAAGCCAGCTGGAGAGAAGTGGCTGCTTCTCTCCAGCCACTGGCTGTGCGGCTGCCCCTGCTCCTCCTGAGTCCTCCAGCCCGTGCTCTCAGGGCCGCTTAGCCCAGGCCCCGCAGCCCCTGCATTCCGGGTGGCCCTGCGGGAGGGGGCGGGGCGGGGGGGGGCAGCTCCCAGAATCGCGGCTCCCAGAATCATGGCCATGGGGGCGGTGCTGCACAGAACCACCTGCACACCCCCTGCACCAAACAGAAGCTTCCCCAGGTAAGTGCTCTGCACCTCCTGCCTGCCCCAGCCCTGAGCCTGCTCTCACAGCCCCACCCTGAGCGCCCTCCCGCACTCTAGCTCCCTCCCAGACCCAACACCCCACCCTAAATCCCCTCCCGCACCCTAACCCTAATCCAGACCTTCGAATCCCTGTATCACAAAGTGTTAAACCAAGATTTTCAGAAATAATGAAGCATATTCAATCACATTGCTCTCACTAAAAAATACTAATAATATTGTTGAGAGACCAAAAAGGGTTTTGTACCAATAAATAAAATACAATAAAAATTTTAAAAATATTGTTTATTTAATCTCTCATCCTTTTTTAATTTCTTTTTCTTGTATGTTTTATAATGTATAATATATAATGTATAATATATTAGTATAGTAGTCCATGTATATAATTTATACATAAATAAATATACATATATTGGAGGTGCGTGCTCAAAAATTTTTTTACTGATAGGGGTGCGTGATCAAACAAGTTTGGAGACCACTGATCTAGACCATCCTTGACAGGTCTTTGTCTAATCTGCTCTTAAAAAAATCTTCATTGACAGAGATTCCACAACCTCCCTAGGCAATTTATTCCAGTGCTTAACCACCCTGACAGTTAGGAATTTTTTCCTAATGTACAACCTAAACTGCCCTTGCTGCAATTTAAACCCATTGGTTCTTGTCCTATTCTTGGAGATTAAGAAAAACAATTTTTCTCCCTCCTCCTTGTAATAACGTTTTATGTACATGAATGTCTAGTATCAAGTATTCTTGACTACCAACATTTTTATGCAAATCTACAGTGAATGCAGTTATCTTAGGTGGCACATGTGACATTTTTTAGGAATGATGAATTTCTTTATTCAGTATTACTGATTTACAGTATTATGGGCTAGATGGACCTTTGGTCTGACCCAGTATGAGAGTTCTTACAGTAGTCTAATCTTCTCTGGATTAGACTACTCTCTGTAATTTTTTAAATTATTTATTGGTGACATCATTGATTTTTTTGGCACGTATGCTATCAAGAGCTATTTGATCTGAGAAATTATCACTCCAAACTTAAGTCAAAGGTCATCAAGACGAGAGAGTCAAAGCTTCAAACCCTGCTTTCTTATTACCTAGTTTTGAGCTATGAAGTTCTGGTTTTGGTGTCGTGTGAGCCAGTTCCTTCCAAGGAAAGAAACGGAAGAAAAGTTAGCTGAAGGAAAAACAGAAATCTGCTCTGAAAGGACCAACAGACTTCATGTAACCTTTTTCACAAGTGTTAACTCTGGTGTCCTCGGTAGTTAGTGTTTGGTTGGTGAACTTACTCCTCGTCAAAATGTGATGCTAGCAGCGCTGATCTGATTTGAAGCCAGGCTTAAAATGAGCATGTACTGCACAAGATTTACTCCACAGCTCAATTTTTCTATTCCAGTTCCAACACTATAACCTTGCTATGGCATACAGTGTATTTCAAAACCAAGTAAAAGCACCTTTGTACTGTAAGAAATGTTTGTATCTTGAAAGGGAATTATATTTGTAAAAGCAAGAAAGCTAACATACTACAGACGTCGGTAAACTTCCATCTCCTGCTATTTCTATAATATCATAAACCTACACAGTGCTTTACAGACAACTAAAAATAATGTTTACAATGTAATTTATGACAGGGATGTAGCCAAGCCATAAGGAGTGGGAAGAATAGGACTAAAGAGCTACAGCAGTAAGTTAACTCTGGCTGCTGATGCATGCAACTTGAGAGTTAACCTCATTTTTTATCCTTACCCTTCCTCTGTACCTTCTATTTTCTTTGATATATACATACATGCACTCATTATAGCTTAGAAGGGATGATTAGCATTTGTAGCATTTGAGGCCTGATCCAAAACGAGTTGAAGTCAATGCAAATGACTTGTATTGACTTCAGTGGACTTTGGATCATGCTCTTGGAGCACAGGATGGAAGCATGGTGGACTGGGTCAGAGAACCATACTCCAGGCTTAAGAAGCTCAGCAAGAGAAGGTACTGAGAACAAAAGGAGACTAACGGGGTGGAGTTAGGTTTGTGGCAAGAGGATATGTTAACAACACACCATAATCCACCAAGAAATAGTGCCAGGTGTACAAACTAGCCTTTGCCTTCTCAGTGTCTCAAAACTTCATACCTTATGTTGCAGGATCACAATATTTTGAATGAGAAAGCGATACGCATTGTACCAGGGCAGGAAGACATCCTTCAGCACATCTCTTACTCCTTCCTCCTTAAACCGCAAGTTTTCTGCTCTTACCACAGGAGAATTGATGAGGTACAGCCTGCAGAGATACATTGCAATAGGGTCAACTAGGAAGAAGTTTAATGGCATTTCCCCTATGGTCTCTATTACTCGTATTAGAAAGCTTGTCATTTAAAAAAAAATAAATTACATTCTCTAAAAGCTTACCTGCAAATACTTATCAAAATGTTTTACAACTCATAGCAAATACCAAACATTGTGCCACAGTGATAGAAAAACACTAGAGGGGATGGATTCACAGAAAAGAAAATCTATAAAAAGACAAAATCATAAGTAGGTACAGCATGCCGAAGATATGAAGGTTTGTACCCTAGTCATATTCTTGTTCCAGCTAGAATACTACCAGTACTGACATGGTGGAACTCAAAAGGCCTAAGAACCAAATACGAATCAGAATACTAATATATCTTCTCCTCAAAGTCCATAAGGGAGAAGTGCTCTTGCTGTTGTGACTTATACAAAAGCTGTCCTGATGCTGAGGAGTGATCCGATCAGCTCAGCAAGAAGGAAGGCCACTCCTTTCTCAGAATCGCTCCTGCTTGCACCTGGAATACAAGGAGGCTGGCTGCCTTGAGGCCAGTGTCAATTGCTGGATCCTTCAGAAAGTGTCTCTTGACTGTTCTAGGTTTCAAGAATCCATGTTAAGACAAGGCTCTTCTCTGGCACAATCTGAAAGTCTTACGTCCTTTAGCAATGGATACTACTTATATGGACAGTTTGTTTTTAGGGCTTCCTCTAACAGCATGGGGTCCAAAGGATCCCAACTTCAATACCAAGGAAGGTTTCAAATTTGATCTACTTGGTCCAAGAAGCACTGTCTCAGATCAGTTTCTCCTGAATTAGAAATATCTTGGGAGAGATGACTTCACAAATAGCATATCCCCTGGAGGAGCGCCCTTCCCAAAAGCACTGAAAACCATTAGCCATGTAAACATCCAACTGATGTTTTGGAAGGGAAACTGATCCCTGCCTTTTTCTCTGCCTCCACCACAATAGACAAAGCCCCCAGTATATCTTAGTCAGATAACAAGGAGGGAAAATACTAAAAGAAGATTTTAAACAACTTTCCCTGAACTAATCCTATAACTAAACTGAAAGGTTTGTAACAAAAAGCTAACTTTCCCACATAGAAGGAGAGGGAGTAACATGCCATGACCGCACTAGCTAGTGGTTAGAAAGGAATGGAGACCTGGTGGAAACCAGGTATTTACAACCTGATTGAATAGAATATTGGTCTTGAGGGATGTTACGCACATGTCGGCTAAATGCCAGTACTGCACAAAAAGATTCAGGGCCCACATGGGCAGGCTCACAACTCCTACAGTGTGGCTCAAGAGATGCAAAGTCATTAAGGAGAACATAACTGATAGGAAAATATCTTTCCACTATTTGCTCAACTCTACCGGTCAGAATAGACAACTTTAAGAGCTGCCAGTTGAGATTTTCCCATACTGCATGAAGAGCAAATAAGAGGTTTTAACATTGGCTTAGACAAGGGATTTTTACTTTCTGCCTTCCCCCCCCCGCCTTATCTCATTTTAAGGACAGGATAGTGGGTGCTTGTTTTTGGAGTACCCTTTTCCATAGCCACATGAAGTCAAATTGAGCCATTATTCCACTTAACCAGTTACCCCACTAGAGCCAACAATAAAAAAAAACTTAAGGTGTCCTTACTGAACAAAACAAGTCAACTTCTTCCACCAGGCACACAGTGTGCCAACATTTATTTATTTATTTTTTTAAGTACCCAATAAAAACACCGGTTCCTAGAATAATGCATAATGTCTCTTCTGTGTTGGTTAAAAATTACTATATGTCAACAAGTAAGCAGTGAATTCTGAAATAATGTAGAATGAGATTTAAAGTCTGTAGCATGTAAATCCGCTGCAAAGGAGAAGAGTAGTTCACACAAATATATATATTTTTGGCAGTAATAATGAGAACCATATTCACTTATCTTTTTTCAAGTGTATCATAATATGTATCCACTTCAGTTTGCAAAAAGTTTATCTTTTAAAACCTTATATCTGCACTGCCCTAAGCTAGTATTTTAAACTACAAAGACAACGTGGTTTCTACTAAAGTATAACAGACTACTGTAGGTCAGAACTAGTGTCTCATTTAGCTAACTTAACCTATACAATTATTTAAAATAAAGATGTATGTAGTACTTCATTCAACTTGCCAAAAATCTTTTCTTTTTAAGATTTCAAACGTTGTCAGTAACAGATTTATTTCAGAACTCAATTCGTCATGTTTTATAAACTTTTTAGAACACAAATTTCTAAACTAATGAATCTATACAGAGATTTCCTTTAGGGCACTTGAAAACCTTAACTTGGGCTGACAGAATACATTCAAAAATACTAGACCATGAATTCTTCTTGAAAGACCTTCTCACATAAACATAATACATAAAATACAGCTGTTAGGGCAAATAGATGGTAAAGCATGAAAGTCAGCATTACAGGAATGTAAATTCAAAACTTTGAATTTAACATTCAACTCTAAAAGCTGGACTTCAATAAATGTTTAAAAATAGAAGAAACTTTCTTTTGAATTTAGATGACCAATATGTGGCAATGTAAAATAGTTCAGTATTATGTCTAATTACTAAATATGTAAATGAAACAGCAATTTGGACTCCAATTTTTTATTTATTTATTTATTTATTGGTATAGCAAATCTCATTGTACAAGCCTTTGTACATGCTGTCACTGACTCTTGCGATTTGTTCTCAAGTCACAGGATTTTGGCTGGATCTGGAACCAGTCTCAAAATGATACCAGAAGCTCCAACCCCCTCACAAACTTCAGCCCAGTCACCCACTTTCCTGCCTCCTGGGGAAGAGCAGCTCAGACCTTCTTCTATTCACATTAGAGAAGGAACTGGAGCAAGGTGGTTGGTCCGTGCTGCCAGGGGCGGCTCTAGACATTTTGCTGCCCCAAGCATGGTGTCATGCCGCGGGGGGGCGCTCTGCTGGTCTCTGGTCCGGCGGCTCCGGTGGACCAGAGGACCCTCCGCAGGCACGCCTGCGGGAGGTCCACCGGAGCCGCCGGACCAGCGGACCCTCCACAGGCATGCCGCTGAAGGCAGCCTGCCTGTCACCCTCCCGGCGACCGGCAGAGCACCCCCCGCAGCATGCCGCCCCAAGCATGCGCTTGGCATGTTGGGACCTGGAGCCGCCCCTGCGTGCTGCCCCTTATACCCTTGGTTGGGAGCACAAGGCGGCAAAGGAAGCAGGCATGGACCAACAGACACTGCTAATGAAAAGTTTCCAGTCTGAGGGGCATGGAGCACATGCACACCCACAGTCAGTACCCACAGGGACCAGCATTATGAAGGGAGTGAAGAGGATCTCATGCAGCTGCCCACCCAGGCCTGGCAGAATTGACATGAGGGCCGGGGGGGGTGGGAGGTGGGTACGACACAAAAATTAATTCATTAGAATGGGGGATAAGCTGGAAGATCCAGGCCACCTTACTCAATAAATCGGGCAGAGTTTACAACACTAATTGTCTCACATACACTGGAGGTGAGGAGGGGAAATACAAAGATCTTCAAACAAACCAAAAACACTACATAATTTTTAATCTCATAATTTGTGAGCCAGTCTCACGTGATTTATAAGTGTCTGACTGGAGATTTTTGAACTTTCAGGGCTGGCAATAAAGTATACCACAGACACTGCAAACCAATAATACTGTCATCTCTAAATTTTCCAAATTTATTTTACATAAATGTCATTTTAAATCTTTACCCACTGTGTTCCAAGGTTACCACAACAGCAAATGGCCTGTAAATAAACAAACACTACTGTCTGCAGGCTTCAGAAAACATGCACTTCTCTTGGTTTTATCTGGTGTCCTTGTGTACTGGCAGCTGTGTAATTACAAGACACTGAAGACACTGTAAATAAATTATTTATAATACCAGAAGCATGGACTGTTATAGACTAAATGTATCTTCAAATGAAATTTGTTTTTAAAGCTAGTCAGAATAAAATGCTTCTGAATGTAAAGAAAAGAAACTAGCACAAAAAAAAGTTTATTTTATTTTCAGTCATTTTAAGGACATTTGCTTATGGTCAAACGCCTTTTTAAAGCAATTTATACTGAGCCTGCTCAGCTTGCAATAATAGCTTTACCTCAAAATCATAATGTGGCCTGTGTTTACTGAAGCAGAACATTATTTGACTTGCTTCAGATGTATTTGGTATTTAATGTTGTGTACAGGTGTTTTTACATCAGCCAATTCCCCATCACAAATGTATTGACATGGCAAGAAGGGCAAAGTCTACATGTTCATTCCTTCCAAAAAGGTGCAGAGAAAACTCAATCACCAACTGATATTTGGAAATTATTTTTACTGAAGTTGCAATTTTTAATCCAGACCAGCACAGCAGAAATATTAACTGTAGCACATGAAGCATAGAAGTCCTCATAGGATAGGTTTTTAGCATGTTGAGCAAGAAAAAACTGCCGAGTTCAAATGCTCATCTACACACAAAAATTGTACTGCATTAACTATGCTGCTGTAGTTAAGTCAGTGCAGTCCCCCTAGTGTGGGCACAGTTATTCTAGTATAAAGATGCCTATACCAAGATAGGGGAAGGAGAAATAGGCTGTACCAATGTAACTATGTCAACATTAGGAGCTGTACTGGTATAGCTTTTGGCAGAAATATCACACTCCTAACCAAAACAGTTAAACTGGTTCAAAAAAATTATGTGATGCCCATAGAAATAAGTATTTCCCTCCTCTCCCCACTGACTTTCCTGCAGTCCCCGCCACAGTTTTTGTTGCCCTGCTTTCGGAAATACAAAGCAGGCAGAGTGGAGAGTATAGCACAAATACCTTCCCTTTAATGTGAGGACCTTCTCTGGAGCTCATGGAAGTGAAAGGAAATTAAATGGGGAGAAAGAGAGAGACCACCACACTTATTCCCCTCACTGCACAACTTCATCTTTGGCTTACAGCCCATCTGAGTCAAGGTTGCCAAGACTGCCCAAGTGTGATGGTAGCTTTAACATTTAGGACTTGTCTACACAGTGCAACAATGCACACCAGAAAGGGTGTAAAATTGTAGAGGGCTTTGAAGTGTTGAACTCTAACAGGTTTGTGTTGACCCCACTGATGTGCTCTAAAAGGTTCCTATTGTGCATGAATGTAGTCCTGTTTGAAAACAATACAACATTAACACATATTTTAAGAGTGCATCAGTTGGGTCAACATGGCAGTTAGAGCTCAACACTTTAAGGTGCTCTACAACTGTACACCTCTTCTGATGTGCATTGCTGCATCGTTTAAACAAGCTCTTAGACACTGAATGGTTTCACATATGATTCAAAGAACACTGGAATTAAAGACTCTAAAAGTCAGAGACCAGTATGCTAACTCTCTGTGCTACCTAGCTATTCCTTCCATCTGGGAGTTCTCATCCTATTATACATTTAAGCAGCTTATGTGTGTAACTGCTGTGGATGCTGCATTTACTAACATACTGCTGTGCTGAGACTAATTTGAAGCTACCGTTCATAAAGATTCTCCTGAGGGGGAGGGGAGAACTTCCTTCACAGAAGCTAAAGTAACTCTGATTAGAAGCAGTGCCAAAACGACAAGAAAATCTAAAGTAGCTTATTCTATAAACAGTATACAAGAAGTGCTTCAGTGGATAAGCACAAACAACTGAATCACAGAGGTCTTTCCTTAAATGAACCTAGTCTGTACTGTTTTCTACTCTGTGTGTGGGTGTCTGTATAAATAAATATGACATTAGAGAGGGTATGTCAGGCAGAAAAATGAATTAGCCTTTTATTAAACAAAAATGGGGAAATAATGGAATTGTACCTTTTAGCATTTTGGTTTTGGTTTTTTTAAGGTAGAAAAAAATTAGGGAAAAAACAACATTGAGTTTAAAAGCCTCGATAACAACTAGGAATCTCTGCAGTCATGCTGCTTCATCTACCAATTCTCTGCTTCTTCATATTCTGCTGACCATGGTTAGACTATTATAAAAGAAAGAGTTTGATCTTGTTGATCAACTTAAGAACTCTATTCAAGCCTTCACAGTAAATCTAGTTTTTTTATGCCAATGTCTTCCTGAACTGACAACATATAAGGTATTTACCAAAAGGGGATTTCAATGTTTCTGAAGTGTGGGGGGGAGGGTGAAGAGGGAAGGAGGGGGAGTAGCTTAAATTTTAAAGTTGTATCAAAGTAGAGACCTCTGTTCCATTTTTCAAGGTAGTCAAACACGAGTCTAGTCTTCTTAAAATAAATGTTAATTTTAGAACAAGTTTCAGTTATGGCAAATGGAAAGTTTTCAACAGACATACATACTTATTTGTCTCAGCATGCATTCATGATGCCTGGTGACATATTATAAAAACTTGAATATAACAACATTCAAATGGCTCTTTACAACCATAAATAAGATATTAATTCAGATATTCAATGTACATATTCCACCTTTAGGTTATGAAGAGATTTTATTGCACCCAGCAAATTAAATGTCTCTTATACTTGAGCATTTATGTTATTTTAATGAAACAACTTAAATTGCACAAAGACCTAGATGGTTTGATCAGTAAGGTGCTTTTTGTACATGAATATATTCCGATCTGCCCCTTCACTTTTGTCTCAATTTTAACTGAATATAGTGCTTATGAAAGATGCTGCATTAAACAGCAATGTAGACTAAATCTTTTCTCCATAGGCAGTATATAGCACAGGTAGTGACTGCACAAGCAGTGACTGCACAAGCTTCCCTCCACCATGCAGCATGTGGGCAGATATGCCATTCTAGAGTAACTAGCTCTGAGGAAGAGTTGATCATCGTTTTCATGACCATTCAAATACTTGGCCCCTATGCTTATAAAAGCCGGCAATGATACCAATTAGTGTCAGCTTAAATTGACATATTATATAATAGGAACTGGACAACTCATTTCCTAACCAAAAAGCCATCAGATAGCAATTAGCTTTAGTCATTATCAGCCTCGTTAGCATCGGAACCAATGTTTTAGAAGTTCAAGGCTCCATAACCCATTTCCAATCCCTTGGGTCATCCCTTCCCACAACTATTTCTTTGCCACAGAGTTCTGAAATACTCTAAACTGAAGTTCCTTCCTATTGCTATCTGTCAAAACCCATTACACTCTTTCTGGTATACATGTGTGATATAACCATTCATAGGAATTTGAAGTATTAGGTATCTACATTTAAAAAAAAAAAAAAAAAAAGACAGAATTGCCAGTTCCTACCTTAGTGCATCAGCTCCATAACCATTTACAATGGTCACTGGATCAGGATAGTTCTTCTTGCGTTTGCTCATTTTTTGGCCATCACTAAAAAAAAAAAAAAAAAAAAAAAAAAAAAATGCCAAGTGTGGGGAATGAGTTCTTAGGACTTTGACAACACAAGAGTTGCTAACTGAGTAGCCCTTTACATCCAGCTTCCTTTCCAAATAATTGATTAAAACTCAAATCTCATTGTCACAATATGTTTACAGTTACCCAAGCCACTGTCATGCACTCAGCACACTATTTCAGCAAGATGGACAATCCCAGAGCACTGAGAAAATCTGGAAGCAATAGGCTCCTAAATTACAGACTCAATTAGAAGATTCCATCTTCCTCTGAGAAATTAAGGTGCATAAGGATAGCTCAGTGGTTTGAGCATTGGCCTACTAAACCCAGGGTTGTGAGTTCAGCCCTTGAGGGGGCCAATTAGGGATCTAGGGCAAAAATCAGTACTTGGTCCTGCTAGTGAAGGCAGGAGGCTGGACTCGATGACCTTTCACGGACCATTCCAGTTCTAGGAGATAGGTATTTCTCCTATTATTATAAGTGCAAGAGGATAAAAACAAAACATTTGCTTTGCATTAGTATCATCATCCTGAAGATGTGGCAAGTTGTGACACTGAAAAATATATTTACTGTTATAAAAAACATATAAACCTCCAAATCAACATGTAGCTTTTAAATAACAGGGGATACCCTTCCTTCTGCACAATGGCATATCATTTCTTTCCTCAATTCTATCCAGATTTAATTAGCTTTGTGGCTGATAAGTAAGGGCAAATATTCCTGTGAAGAATTAGGCATAATTCCCGGATAGGAGACACAAATGTCCCTCTCTGATGGGCAGTTAAATTCATCTTCTGTAACATTGCTACTTTGTGACAAGTTTCTCTCTCATTGGTAGCCAAAACTGACCTAACTATAACCACTATGTACTCCTAGGCTACCAAAATGTCTCACTTGTGATTTAGAGTAACATACCTGAACCTATTACAACTAGGTGACAATAAAAAGCTGTTCAGTAAAGAAAATAAATATACTAACCTAGCAAGAACCAGCCCATTTACAATTACATTCTTGAAAGGAGGCTTCCCAAAAAGAGCTGTGGATAGCACCAGGAGAGTATAAAACCTGAAACAAAAGAAGTGGTAAATTTGTTATCAGACAGTTCAAACCATATTCTAGGCACATTATGCTAAAAAGCACCATGCTGTCAATTACAAATCAAATTTCTATTAAGCTGGATTTATTCACTCTAGCACATTAGAATTAACATCTGAGTGGACATATAACTGGAAAAGATCCATTAAAATAAGCTTATTGTACAGTTGTTTTCTTGCTGTGCAGTATATACACTATTATTTCTCCAAATATTACACACAAGTACTAGAATACTAATAAATGACAGTGAAACATTTTGAGAATAATTAGCAAGGTTGGGAGACAGGACGATAGAGAACTTCCCCTTTAATAGATTTTTAAAATCCACCAAAAAAAATATAAAGAAAAACAACAAGGAGTACCTGTGGCACCTTGGAGACTAACAAATTTTATTTGAGCATAAGCTTTCGTGGGCTAAAACCCACTTCACTGGATTCATGCAGTGGAAAATACAGGAGGAAGATATATATACACAGAGAACATGAAAAAATGGGTGTTGCCATACCAACTCTAACAAGACTAATCAATTAAGGTGGGCTATTATCAGCAGGAGGAAAAAAAAGAAAAAAACTTTTGTAGTGATAATCAGGATGGCCCATTTCCAACAGTTGACAAGAAGGTGTGAGTAACGGGGGGGGGGGGGGAGAGGGGAATTAGTATGGGGAAATCGTTTTTACTTTGTGTAATGACCCATCCGCTTCCAGTCTTTATTCAAGCCTAATTTAATGGTGTCCGGTTTGCAAATTAATTCCAATTCTGCAGTTTCTCGTTGGAGTCTGTTTTTGAAGGTTTTTTTATTGGAGAATTGCGACTTTTAGGTCTGTAATCGAGTGACCAGGAGGTTGAAGTGTTCTCCAACTGGTTTTTGAATGTTATAATTGAATGTTATAAATCTGTATCCATTTATTTGTTTGTGTAGAGACTGTCCGGTTTGGCCAATGTACATGGCAGAGGGGCATTGCTGGCAAATGATGGCATATATCACATTGGTAGATGTGCAGGTGAACAAGCCTCTGATGGTGCAGCTGATGTGATTAGGTCCTATGATGGTATCCCTTGAACAGATATGTGGACAGAGTTGGCAATGGGCTTTGTTACAAGGATAGGTTCCTGGGTTAGTGTTTTTGTTGTGTGGTCTGTGGTTGCTGGTGAGTATTTGCTTCAGGTTTGGGGGCTGCCTGTAAGCGAGGACTGGCCTGTTTCCCAAAATCTGTGAGAGTGAGGGATCGTCCTTCAGGATAGGTTGTAGATCCTTGATGATGCGCTGGAGAGGTTTTAGTTGGGGGGCTGAAGGTGACGGCTAGTGGTGTTCTGTTACTTTCTTTGTTGGGCCTGTCCTGGAGTAGGTGACTTCTGGGTATTCTTCTGGCTCTGTCAATCTGTTTCTTCACTTCAGCGGGTGGGTATTGCAGTTTTAAGAATGATTGATAGAGATCTTGCAGGTGTTTGTCTCTGTCTGAGGGGTTGGAGCAAATGCGATTGTATTGTAGAGCTTGGCTGTAGACAATGGATCGTGTGATGTCGTCTGGATGAAAGCTGGAGGCATGTAGGTAAGTATAGCGGTCAGTAGGTTTCTGGTATAGGGTGGTGTTTATGTGACCATCGCTTATTAGACCATCACTTGTAGTGTCCAAAGTGAATCTCTTGTGTGGACTAGTCCAGGCTGAGGTTGATGGTCGGATGGAAATTGTTGAAGTCATGGTGGAATTCCCCAAGGGCTTCTTTTCTATGGGTCCAGATGATGATGTCATCAACGTAGCACAAGTAGACCAGGGGCGTTAGGGGACGAGAGCTGAGGAAGTGTTGTTCTAAGTCAGCCATAAAAATGTTGGCATGCTGTGGGGCCATGCGGGTCCCCATAGCAGTGCCGCTGACTTGAAGGTATATGTTGTCCCCAAATGTGCAATAGTTGTGGGTGGGGACAAAGGAAAAGGACACTAAACTATCTAAACTACTACATGCCACAAGGGGCCACAACAGTGGTTCCCTTAACTCACCCAACAATATTGTTCATCTATCCAGCTATACTCTTAGCCTGGAAGAAGAGTCTGTCCTATCTCGGGGCCTCTCCTTCTGCCCCTGCACTCCCAAGAACATTATACAGTTTTGCAGTGACTTGGAATCCAACTTTTGACATCTCCGACTCAAGGAATATTTCCAACACACCTCTGAACAGCACACTAATCCACAAATAGGATTCGTGTCAGAGGCATGGGCTTGTGCAACTCTTTTTATTTTTAAATAAGTTGAAAGTGTGGCACAGCCTTGTTAGCTAAGGGAGAATATCAAATAATCAGCAATCTATAGAGCTAAAGCTAACACAACCTTTAAATGAAAGATGATTTTATGAAAATTAATTGACTCAGACCAAGCCACAGAAGGTTATGCTTCAAAACTGTTTATTAGCATAAGATTTAGAGAAGAAATTCTCTGCTGAAAGAAAGGTTCATTTGTATCCTCTGAAGTGGCTAGATCTCAAAAAGCTGCATAGAATAGAAAACACATCTGTGGCACTTGAGTATCCAAGACTTGGTAAATGCTGCTTGGGTGCATTATTGCATTTATAAAGCAGCTTAGATTGAAAGCTGTGATTCTTATTCCCTAGAGAGGCTTTCAACTCACATTATCATCTCAGGGTGCACACCCCTCTGGGCTGTAAAACCTCTTAACCAAGTAAATTACAATGTAACTTACAAACCTTTATCAAACATTCACACATACACAAAAAGTAGAATAAAATCTTTGCCATTTTAAGCTACTTTCCCATTCTTTATTCCTTGTCCATAATTCTCTACCCTCCCCATTACATCCCACTCCCACTCTTTTTTCCTTCCTCATCTTCAGTCTTCAAAAGAAAAAAAACCTCAATCCTGAGCTTTTGCCCATATGACCAAGGAAAATCAAAACTAAAGAGACTGCATACTAGCTGATTCTACCCAACTGACAAAACAGTCATGGGTTATGGCATGTAAATATACATGCAAAACAAACAACAAACTGATCCCAACAGCAGCACTTATCATGGAATGATGACAACACTGTGGGCATGTCTACACTTACCTCCAGAGTGATCGATCCGGGGAGGGGAAGGGGGAATTTATCACATCTAGTGAAGACACGATAAATCGACTGCTGAGCGCTCTCCCATCCACTCCGGTACTCCAGTAGAGTGAGAAACATAGGCAGAGTCGACAGGGGAGTGTCAGCAGACGACCTACCATGGTGTACGTAGTTGAAGTTGCATAACTTAGATCAATCCCCCCACCCCACTGTAGACCAGGCCTGTAAGGCATTTCTATTTTAAAAGCAAAAACTGACTTTGACTAGAAGGGGCTTCAGTGTTTTTGTTGTTGCTTTTTAATAGGAGACTGGTACATGAGGGTTACACACCCTGAGGTGGCACATGCAGATATTTTTAGTGACTTAAGAAAATTCTCCAGGGACATTAAGTTAGATAGTTCAGTTTCTTAAAAAGATGAACAGAAGAATACCCACAATCATACTGGACAGTGTATCTGGAATTAACTGAAACATGCCTGGTGTGTAGTGTTGGGAATATTGCGCTAATACTAATTACTTGCAGTAGTAAATGTTATGATTTTAATGACAACCACTGTAGTCATTTCAAAATATCATCTACATATTCCTATTCATGATCATTCTGTGGTTTGATTTGCTTTATAGACTGTACTTGGTGGGTTTAAGATTTACATTTATAAGATGCTTTTGATATGCACATCTATAAACCAATTAAAAACATGGCTGTCTATTGGCTGTTATGAAAGGCAACGATGGTAAAACGTTCATGTACAAGTTGGGTGGAAGTGGGGTAAACTCCCACAGAGTTCAAAAGTACAGTTCTACTCTGCAAAGGAACCAAAATTCTGTGAAGGTTCTGGTTTCTCAGTGATTTTGTGTTAAGTATACTCAATTGGCAAATAAAATATGTTGTTTTTTGTTTGCTTGTTTTAATTGCCAGCCTTCAAAGCTGACTTTGGGAATCAAGTTTGGTTCTTTCCATCTCACACATCACCACCAGAAATAAAGTATTGCAAGGTTAAATTAGGCCTTCATTTATATCTATGCAACTTTTCTGTATTCATATCATGCCCTCAATTATACCTGTTCCACTGCCTTTCGGAAACTAAACCTAAATCATTTTCTCTAATCTCAGAGATTTGCAAAAATACAAATGACTGGAATTGAATAAAAAAGTCTATTATATACAAAATCCCGAATTTAGCTCACTTAGCCCTGACTGACTTAGAAACGTAACAGCTCTGTTTACTGTGCAAGTACCACTTCAATATAGTGAACTACACTAATTTGGGACAATGGAAAGAAAGTCTAGTTAAGAAAGGTTTGTTAAACTAAGCATAGTCAACCTCAAAACTAAGACTTCAAGGACACATAATTATAACAGACATTCCTTAACGGGCCAAAAAGACAAAAAACTAAATATTATACATAAGGAATTACCAGGGACAAACCTGAGATTAGAGAAAGATTTCGCTTTACATCAGGAAAGGTTTGTTTGGCCAAGGAAATATAGTTAATGGAGCAGTTCACAACATTGTGGAAGGAAATTTAAGTCTAGAAGTTTATATTTTTGAAAAGGTGCATCTTCTACTAGTCGCACAAGGATTGACTTAGTTACACTTTTGGCCCTTTCCCAAACTAACACAGAAAAGTTAAATTGCATCTAGTGCATGGGGTCTACTGGCATACTCATCAGGTATGAAATACCTACCATCACCAGAACAGTTTATGTCTCAGCTCAGTAAACTCAGTCTTTCCTCTTTTTATGGTAAATGAACTGAATTCTGCGCAGTTTACTTTGTGACAAATTTCTCAATGAGAATATCCAATGACAAGTCTCAGAAAGAATAAGAGATTGCCCTGGTATTTGCTGACTACTTCCCTCCCACCACAGATGTAGCTGCATTTTAATGAAAGCTATATGCTTATAGTTTGCACATCACATAGGGATGGTTCATATGTTGTTAAGTGCACACTCTCTCTCTCTCTCTCTCTAAAATCTGGAACAGAGTATATTACCATCCTCTGGTTTGGTCAATGCCTTCAGCAATGAAGTCAGCGGGAAAGGCATCTTCAAATTCTTTTCTGTTCTCAAATGGATAATGGACTTGTGCGTAAGGCATGCTCCCACTCTCAAACCAACAATCGAAGACTTCAGAAACACGGTGCAACATTCCTTTTCCACAGCGTGAAGGGATGGTTAGATGATCAATGCTGTAAGAGAAAAAGATGGACAAAGACTAATCAAAATACTAAGAACTTTGGTATAATAGAATAGAATAGAACTTAATCCATATTATGCTTATGCATTAGATAGGGAACAAAAAAAAACCCAGTTTCACTGTGATTTCCAACAGGCCAAGATTTCATATAAAACTTGTTTAAAATGGCTTTGTAAATTTAGTATCAATCTCAAACTGAAGTTCCATAAGAACATAACAATGACCATACTAGGCCAAACCTATGGTCCATCTATCCCAATATCCTGTCTTCTGACAACAGCCAATGCCAGATGCTTCAGAGGGAATAAACAGAACAGGACAATTTATCGAGTTATCCATCCCGTAATCCAGTCCCAGATTCCAGCAGTCAGAGGTTTAGGGACAGCCAGATCATGGGGTTGCATCCCTGACCATCTTGGCTAATAACCACTGATGGACCTAAGCTCCACTAATTTATCTAATACTTTTTTGAACCCAGTTATTCTTTTGGCCTTCATCACATCCCCTGGCTACAAGTTCCAACAGTTGACTGTGCGCTAATGTGAAGAAGCACTTCCTTATGTTTGTTTTAAACCTGCTGCCTATTAATTTCCAAGAAAGAAACATTTGTATACTTAATACAGTATACATAAAGCCATTCTAATTTCCTCCATATGCTCCTAAAACCTAAATGATTATTCAGGGTTAAGACAATAATAACTAACATTTCTGTGTGCTACTGCCTAACAGTTGCTAATTAACTATAGGAGCAGTTCATGCTAGTACATGTTCTCAGTGACTGACCTTTCTCTGTGGAGATCAGTGACTTTCACTCCTGACAGCTCTTCCAGTTCTGCCACTGACCCAATGCAAACCACCTGTTAAAAGATAGTAAAATACTTTAGAACCAATTCAATGGATATTTTAAGAGATATTCCATAATACTGTGCTATTATGTATCACTTTGAAGTACAACACAGAGCTACAAACTATAAGTTACATTTACCCGTTTACACAGAAACCTTGCAACATTTTATAGTTATGTTTTCACTTTGTGTAAGGGAAAAAATTATTTAAATCCAAACTCCAATATTTATATAAAACACCCAATACTTAGCACTTCAACAGCACCTTCCATCCAAAGATCTTGAATCTCTTTACAAAGCTGATGATCTCATTTTATATTTAGAAAAAGAGGCCAAAGAGGTTAAATAATTTGCCTAATCACAGAGTTGAACAGTGGTAAAATTTGGCACAGAACCCAGATATGCTGATGCTTAGTCTCCTGCTCTGACCACCAGAAAATTCTGCTTTCCAAGGGAGACAAAATAGTCTTTATCTACAAACGTGAAAAGACGGTTACTCACTGTTATAACTGTTGTTCTTCGAGATATGTTGCTCATATCCATTCCAGTTAGGAGTGCGCGCGCCGCGTGCACGCTCGTCGGAAGATTTTTACCCTAGCAACATTCGGTGGGTCGGCTGGGCGCCCCCTGGAGTGGCGCCGCTATAGCACCAGATATATACCCCTGCCGACCTGTCCGCTCCTCAGTTCCTTCTTGCCGGCTACTCCGACAGTGGGGAAGGAGGGCGGGTCTGGAATGGATATGAGCAACACATCTCAAAGAACAACAGTTACAACGGTGAGTAACCGTCTTTTCTTCTTCGAGTGATTGCTCATATGCATTCCAGTTAGGTGATTCCCAAGCCTTACCTAGGCGGTGGGGTCGGAGTGAGACGTGGCAGAATGTAAGGCTGCTGTGCCAAAGGCTGCATCGTCTCTGGATTGTTGCACCAATGCGTAGTGGGAAGCAAAGGTGTGAACGGAAGACCAGGTAGCCGCCCGACAGATTTCCTGGATGGGGACATGGGCCAGGAAGGCGGCAGAAGAGGCATGTGCCCTCGTAGAGTGAGCAGTGAGATGGCTAGCCTGAACATGAGCAAGCTCGTAGCATGTCTTGATACAGGATGTCACCCAAGACGAGATCCGCTGGGAAGAGACTGGCATGCCCTTCATGCTGTCTGCTACTGCCACAAAGAGCTGGGGCGAACGCCGGAAGGGTTTCGTTCGCTCTATATAAAAAGCTAGAGCCCTACGAACGTCTAGGGTATGAAGCTGTTGTTCCCGGCGCGATGCGTGCGGTTTCGGGAAAAACACAGGGAGGAAGATGTCCTGGTTTACATGAAAGGCAGACACCACCTTCGGGAGGAAGGAGGGGTGTGGCCGAAGGTGCACCTTGTCTTTGTGGAAGACCGTATACGGTGGGTCAGCCATCAGGGCACGAAGTTCAGAGACTTGTCTTGCCGAAGTGATAGCGACGAGGAAGGCCGTTTTCCAGGACAAATATAAAAGGGAACACGTGGCCATAGGCTCGAAAGGGGCCCCCATGTGTTTGGCTAAGACCAGGTTTAAATCCCAGGTAGGGGCCGGGCGCCGGACCTGTGGGTACAATCGTTCTAGCCCCTTAAGGAAGCGGGAAACCATCTGATTAGAAAAAACAGAACGCCCACCCTTGCTGGGCCTGAAGGCCAAAATGGCTGCCAGGTGCACCTTTAAGGAGGAGATCGCGAGGCCCTGCTCCTTGAGGGACCAGAGGTAGTCCAATATCTTTGGAATAGACACCAGGTGAGGATCGAGGCCGTTCTGATCGCACCAGTGGGTGAAATGCTTCCACTTGGCGAGGTAAGTCGACCTAGTGGAAGGCTTCCTGCTCCTGAGAAGCACCTGCTGTACCGCAGCAGAACAGTTCCGCTCCGCATGGGTCAGCCACGCAGGAGCCAAGCTGTGAGATGAAGGGACTGCAGGTCCGGATGGTGAAGCCTGCTGAAGTCCTGCGTTATGAGATCCGGCCATATCGGTAGGGGAATGGGATCCACCACTGATAGGTCGAACAGCAGGGTGTACCAGTGCTGTCTCGGCCATGCCGGAGCAATGAGAATAAGGTGGGCCCTGTCCCTCCGGAGCTTGAGCAGCACTCTGTGAATGAGGGGGAACGGAGGGAAGGCATACAGCAGGTGACCCGTCCACGGGAGGAGAAACGCGTCTGAAAGGGAGCCCGGGGAGCGTCCCTGGAAGGAGCAGAACCGGTGGCATTTCCTGTTCTCCTTGGAAGCAAAACGGTCTATTTGGGGAAAGCCCCACCTCTGGAAAACTGTGTGAATGACGTCGGGATGGATCGACCACTCGTGAGACAGGAATGACCTGCTGAGACGGTCCGCCAGCGTGTTCTGTACTCCCGGGAGAAAAGACGCTACTAAATGTATAGAGTGGGCTATGCAGAAGTCCCGCAGTTGTATGGCTTCCTGGCAAAGCAGGGAGGAACGCGCCCCGCCCTGCCTGTTTATGTAGAACATTGTTGTCGTGTTGTCTGTGAAGACGGACATGCAGCGTCCTTGTAGATGGACTCGAAACGTCTGGCACGCCAGGCGAACCGCCCTCAGCTCCCTGACGTTGATATGCAGGGCCAGCTCGTGGGGTGACCAGCGGCCCTGAGTGTGTAGGCTGCCGAGGTGTGCACCCCACCCCAAGGCCGAGGCGTCCGTGGTCAGCGCAATGGAGGGTTGGGGAGGGTTGAAAGGGACCCCGGCGCACACTACCGCTAGGTCCAGCCACCAGATGAGGGATTCGAGGACCGACCCCGGGATCAAGACCACCATGTCTATAGTGTCCCTGTGCGGGCGGTATATGGATGCGAGCCATGTTTGGAAACCTCGAAGCTTGAGCTTCGCATACAGGGTCACGAAAGTGCATGAGGCCACGTGGCCTAGTAGGCTGAGGCAGGTGCGCACCGACGTAGTCGGGAAGGACTGGAAGCTTCGAATGATCGAAGCCATGGTGTGGAACCGAGGCAGAGAGAGGCAGGCTCTGGCAAGATTGGAGTCTAGGACCGTGCCGATGAATTCTATCCTCTGCGTTGGAGTCAAGGTAGACTTCTCGGTATTGACCATAAGGCCTAGCCTGCGAAAGAGGTCTGTGACCACGGTCATGTGTTGAGACACCCGCTGTTGGGACGTCCCACGAACCAGCCAATCGTCGAGATATGGGTAAACGTGTATCCGACGATGGCGGAGGGCTGCAGCGACCACCGCCATGCACTTGGTGAAGACCCTCGGTGCCGTAGAGAGGCCGAAGGGGAGCACCGTGAACTGGTAGTGCTGGTGATTGACTACAAAACGAAGGTAGCATTGATGAGGCGGGTAAATGGCGATATGGAAGTACGCGTCCTTCATATCGAGGGCGGCATACCAGTCTCCCAGATCCAGGGAGGGGATAATGGTCCCCAGGGTCACCATGTGGAACTTGAGCTTCACCATGAACCTGTTGAGCTCTCGGAGGTCTAGGATCGGTCGCAGACCTCCCTTCGCCTTGGGGATTAGGAAATAACGGGAGTAAAAACCCCCTGCCCCTCATGCCTTCTGGCACCTCCTCTATGGCACCCAAGCTCAACAGAGTCTCGATCTCTTGCAAGAGGAATTGCTCGTGAGAGGGGTCCCTGAAGAGGGACGGGTAGGGTGGGTGGGAGGGAGGGGGCGAAACAAATTGGAGGTGGTAACCTGTTTCCACCGTGCGAAGTACCCAGCTGTCGGATGTTATCTGGGACCAAGCCGGGAGGAAACGGGAGAGACGGTTTGAAAAAAATGGGGAAGGATCCGGTAGCGAAACTGATGGGCCATCCTCGGGCGTCCCATCAAATGTTATGCTTCGACCCCGAAGCAGGTTTCGGGGGCGGCTGGGGTTGGTTCCCCTGATTGCCCGACTGTCTCCGCCGATTCACCCTTCCACGACGCTTGTTGTCTGGTTGCGGCCTGGGCTGATTTTATGGGTGGTACGGCTGCGGCCGGTAAGGCCTACGCTGGGTCACTGGGGTGTGCATACCCAAGGAGCGCATTGTAATGCGGCTGTCCTTGAGACTCTGCAGCCTTGGGTCAGTTTTCTCCGAAAAGAGACCTTGACCATCGAAAGGCAGATTCTAAATTGTTTGTTGTAACTCACGTGGGAGAGTCGAAGCTTGAAGCCACGATATGCGCCTCATCGTTATACCAGAGGCCAAGGTTCTGGCCACCGAGTCCGCCGAGTCCAAGGAGGCCTGGAGGGCCGATCTGGACACTTTCTTACCCTCCTCGAAGAGGGCCGTGAACTCTGGACGGGAGTCTTGTGGCAGAAGCTCGGTGAACTTGGCTATGGACACCAATGTATTAAAGGTGTATCTGCTCAAAAGGGCCTGCTGGTTGGCCACTCTCAACTGAAGACCGCCAGCCGAATAGACCTTGCGGCCTAACAGGTCCATGCGCCTCGCCTCCTTTGATTTAGGCGCCGGCGCCTGCTGGCCATGCCGTTCACGCTCGTTGACGGACTGAACTACCAGCGAGCAGGGTGAGTGTACAGATACTCATAGCCCTTTGACGGGACCATGTACTTTCTTTCCACTCCCCGAGCAGTCGGTGGGATGGAGGCCGGTGACTGCCATATGGTATCTGCATTGCTCTGAATAGTGCAGATAAACAGCAGGGCCACACGAAGGAGCGCATCCGCCGTTAATATGTCCACCACCGGGTCCTCAACTTCCGCTACCTCCTCAACCGTCAGGTTCATATTCTGGGCTACCCTCCTCAATAAGTCCTGATGTGCCCGAAGGTCAATAGGAGGGGGGGCCCGAGGAGGATGTTCCTGCAACTGACTCATCAGGGGAGGAGGAGGAGGACAGGCCCGGCACCAGAGGGTCCTGTGGAGGGTCAGTGAGTGGCTGAGGAGCCTCTGCAGCGAGAGGAGGCTCAGGGTCTTCAGATGCCAGTGGCGCCTCTTCCACCTCAGTGGGAGGAGGCCTGCTGACCGTGACTTCTGGAGCTTGATGGTCGGAGGGCCTTGAGCTCTGAGTCGCAAATGGGGCACCTTGCGCCTCGTGGTACGCCCACGGGGTCCAGAAAGCCCATTGAGGGGGGGGCTTGGTCCTGGCCTTGAAGCTCGGTCTGCTGGTAAGCAGCGCTGTCGGTGTGCAAGGAGACAGATGGCTGTCTCGAAGGCCATGGTGGTGCTGAAAGACTATGCCACGGTGCCGCTGATCCAGCCATTCTGTCCCGGGACGGTACCGGAGAACGGTGCCGGTCTTGTCGGTGCCAGGAGTGAGATCGGGACCATCTACCGTGCCGGTGCCGGGAGGTCGACCGGGATCTCGAGTCACGCTGGTGAGACCGGCTGCGGGACGAGTGGTACCGAGTGCAGTACCAAGATCCGGACCGGTGCCAATATCGTCTGTCGGGCGACCGGGATCGGGAGCGTCTCCACGAGTACGACCGGTACCGTGATGGAGAGCGGTACCGGGACTGCGAGCGGTGCCAGGATCGAGATCGACGTGAGCGGGAACGTCTCCAAGACCGGGATCTGGAGTGACGTTTCTCCTGCTGGTCAGGGGAAGGGGGCCTCATTATGGCCGGCTTGCCCACTGACTTGATAACCCGCACCGGCGGTGCCGGGGGTTGAGGCTGCGTTGGCTCCATCAACACAATCAGCTCTCTTGCTGTTGAAAAGGTCTCAGGCGTCGACGGGAAAGTGAGCTCGACCGCGGTGTGCACCGGGGAGCAGAGTGGAACCGGACTCGACGGCCCTTGCGGTGCTGGAGTCGATGGTGCCACACTAGGAGCTTGCGCTTGCGGTGCCGGAATTGGTGGTGCCGGCGTAGGTGCCAGAGTTCGGCCTGCAGGCCTGGACGCAGTGTCCTTTTTGGACAACGTCGGTGCCGCCTTGCGTTTCCCCGAAGGGGAAAGGGAACGGTGCCGGGGAGCCGGTGCCGGCTGCTATCTGTGCCGGGCGTCGGTACCGGATTGAGCTGGTGCTGAAGGTGCGCTCCTCACCGAAGCAGACTGCAGGGCGGTCAGTGCCAGCGCCGCAGGGCTAAGTGCCAACTCCATTAGGAGCTGCTTTAAGTGAAAGTCCCGCTCCTTTTTTGTTCGAGGCTTGAAAGACTTGCAAATGCGGCACTTATCGGGAAGATGAGACTCTCCTAAGCACTTCAGGCAAGATTCATGAGGGTCTCCAACCGGCATCGGCTTCTGGCAGGCCGAGCACGGCTTAAACCCCGGTGCCTTGGGCATGAGCCCGCACCGGGTCGGGGAAAAAAGGGGCTAGCCCCCCAATTCCCCAGTAAACTATACACTAACTACAACTAAACTAGTTACTAACTCTAACTATAGTAAAATTGAACTATATACAACAACAAATAAAAAACACGAGCGAGAAGCTAGGGTTGTGGAGGACAGCGATGCCGCGCTCCACTGTTCCAACGACCGTCACGGGCGGTAAGAAGGAACTGAGAAGCGGACGGGTCGTCAGGGGTATATATCTGGCGCTATAGCGGCGCCACTCCAGGGGGCGCCCAGCCGACCCACCGAGTGTTGCTAAGGTAAAAATCTTCCGACGAGCGTGCACGCGGCGCACGCACACCTAACTGGAATGCATATGAGCAATCACTCGAAGAAGAACTGCTGCATGATGTCATTAACCATTTAAACTAGAACCATTAGCAAAATGGTTAGACGGGAACTGGCTAAGATCCAGAAGTGACATTCATGTTCTAAATCAGTATTTCCCAAACTTTTTAGGGTGGTGACACCTTCTAAGTCAAACTTTCCACAACACCCAATATTTACTATATAAAAGTAGAGTTAAAAACGTGTAAGTGATCACCTTTAGCCCAGTGTTTCACTCATCTGGGATGTGGGTTCAATTCCCCCCTCTGCCTGATGTGGAGCAGAAATTTGAATTTGTATTTCCTACCTTGCAGGAGAATGCACTAATGACTGGGGTATGGGATATTCTGGAACAGTCTCTCCTACTGAAGCTGTTCCACTGTGTATAAACGCTTAAATAGTCACTGGAGCAGGAACCTGAACTTGGGTCTTCAACATTCTAAGTGAGTGCC
Organism: Mauremys mutica; assembly: GCF_020497125.1. Taxonomy (NCBI): domain Eukaryota; kingdom Metazoa; phylum Chordata; order Testudines; family Geoemydidae; genus Mauremys; species Mauremys mutica. The sequence continues at coordinate 42,003,051 of NC_059078.1, forward strand.
CTAACTACCAGGCTATAGGGTCATTCTCTGTCCCTGCCTGAGAGTTGACAACATCCCTTTCACATGTCTAATAAAAATGGGATTTAGCACTTCAGATTAGCAACAATTAGCATTTTATCAGACTTTTAAATATTATGTCTAGATAAAATGCTCCCTATTTATTAGTGCTTTTAGAGGTTGGTATTTCAATATACAAGTAGTGTTTTGACTCCATATAGAAAAGCAGTAAAGGGGCTTTTTAACATACCTATCCATGGACTGGAGCTGCCTCAATCCTTCTACTAATGTTTGCTTCAGTAGAAGTTGGACACTCCACATCACATTTGTTCAAGGTATAGCAGATGAAAAGGAAGTGACTCAAAAAGTGTCTTGACCAGCTTTGAGGTAACCAAGGAAGAGGCAATTGCCCCCCACCCAAAATGACTTCTGACTGTCAAGGCAGGCAGATTTTCAGAGGCTTTCAAGCCTCCTTTAATACATGGCCTCATCTATCTTAAACTTGCTCTGAGTTACCAACCATTGACGGCTCCTGGGATGGAAACAATTCATGCTCATGAAAGAGTTTGACTATACTAAATTGCTAGGACTACCATGAGGGAATAATTTACCATCTGGCTCAATTGGGATTTTTGGGTCCTGGAAAGAGTTAAGTGAGACATAGCTTATTTAAAGTGAAAATCAGAGTAACCTATCAAGGAGGAAAAATGTATGTTCTTAAAACATCCTGCACCCAGAAGAAAACTCACATCTGCACAACCAAACCTCCAGGAGAACCTTCCATGGAATTGCTGCAGCTAGAACAGATTCACAGAGTAGACAAAGGTGGGGAACCCAGATTGGCAATTACATTTAATGATGGGCCAGTTTCCCTTGTCCTTGTGTTATGAGAAGAGAGAACAGAAGATTCCCACCTGCATATCAGTACCAAGCAAACCACCTAGGTGTTTTAAAAGAAACGTACAGGAAATGATTTATATGAAGAACGCTTGACAAGATGAGATATAGGTGGCAGCCTAGCAGCAACTGGACAAGCGGAAACAAAACAGACTGGGCACGGGACATAGAAAAGATTTCTTCACAGACTAAAAACAGCATAGCCCGGGATTTCCTGTGGTTAGTGCTGTTATACAAGACTACTGGCAATAAAACTAGTTGGTCAAATGCCTCAGTTGAGTGACAGGAGCTCCAAGCCACACTAAAGCATCTGAACCACATCTTCACTAAATATTCAGCAACTTCAATTAAACTGCATGCCAGTTCTCTAGAACTTAAATATTTTATCATCTTCCTGCTTTATAAACCTGGTCATGCTGTGTTAAAAGATTTTATATCTAGTTGAAATGGGATTTTCTGCTTAGTCCTTTCTTCAGAAACTTGTAGGTTTAAGCTCTCAAATCAATGATTTTCACAGAGTAATAAAAAGCACAAGTTTCAAAGCTCACCTTCCACTATGTGTTTCTACTACCTTATAATTATGCCAAAAATTAGTGCAGCTAAAATAAAACTGTGGGAGACTAGATATTGATTTGTACTACATTTCACTTACTAGCAATTAGTAACCTTTCTATATATTAAATAATAAATCCACAATTGTTTTCTGATTTTAACATGCAAAATATAATTGCACGCATGGAGTGTTCCTTTTTGAAGGGCACATTGTTGAGGTTCAGTAGTCTGGTATGGCTACTGGACCACAGTAAAATTAAAAAGTTCTGAGTGTTCCAATGTTAACCTCGATTTTATATTATATTAATGGTGAGCCAGTTTCCCTTGTCCTTGTGTTATGAGAAGAGAACAGAAGATTCCCACCTGCATATCTTTTATATTAATTTTTAAACATCCCCTTTCATATAAAATATGAGTGAACATAGACACACTCCGTTTGAATTTTACTGTGGCCCAGTGGCCATACCAGATTACCAAACCTCAATATTTGCTTTCTAGCCAGTGGGTACATTCCGCCCCAGGAGAAATGCAAGATGTCTGTATGCATTAGACCATTTCTTCCCCAATGTCTGATCCCTGGAGGCTATTTACACTAAACTGCATGGACATGAAGTTCAATCTTCCAAATTAGAAAAGGAATTGTAAAGATTTCATCAGTAAAAGAGGGACAGAGATTGTAAGGAGCATTAGCAGAAGCAAATATGGATAGTATAGTCTTTTGTCCAGTCTTTTTCAGCTGCAGGACCAAACCTGAAATATTTTAGCATAATACAGTACTGAACCTTTACTAGTACTAATACTAAAACCCTTACTAGTCAGTACAGAGTATTTTAATTTTGACTTGGCCATTCTGTACCCATTAGGTACAAAACTGTCAGTCATGGAAGTGGATTTTAATCCACAGGTGGGCCACTCAGAGAATTACAGCAATTGCTTCCAAGGAAGAGTAATATAAGAAAATGTTTGTTTTATTTTTAGCCATCTTAATGCAGTATAGCATCTGCTGCAGGGAGACATCATTAGCATAAAGGAACCAATCAACTCTCCATGGACCACCAACAAATAGTCCAGGGATCACAGTTTGAGAATCTGTGTCCTAGTTTTTCCAAGGGTCATGAAGGACATAATACTGCAAGGGAAGGATAATATACAGCTGTTAGATGCAGGTCAGGATTCACTTAGCCTAAGAGTTTCCACCACCTCCCTCCTGTATAAAACCTCTCCCCATTTGATGAGACCTGCCTCTTCAGTGGCCTTAGGAATATCATGTCAAAATCAGCAAAACACCATAATAGGAGCCTAAAGCATCTCTAAGCAGGAAAGCAAGATCGATTAATATAAATGGTAGCTTCTCAAATTTAAGATTTTATAGTACAGTAAGACAGCAGAGACTGCCAACATATCTGGACAATACAGCAATATCTGTGTCAATTTTTATGGAAAATACACCTTTTTGTTTATAAAAGTAAACAGTGGGTCAAGGTAGAAATAACTTGATCTTGCTCTGTTGGGCAGTAGAAATGTTTTTAAACATAAGAACAGGTAAAGTGTGTGAGGCACAAAAGTTACTTTTTACCTACATATAATATTCTCTGTTATCCTGCTTCAGTCCAGAGTGATAATATGTGTTACCTCCTTATTAGCAAGGGGGGTAGAAAGGAAAAGAAGCTTCAGAATGCTATCACCACCATTCAGGCTTATATGGGCATCCTGACAACTTCACTTGTTTTCTTTTTCCATCTACTTGTGTTATCAGAATTGACTAATCAAGCTGATCCCTAGAGTAGCAGTATTTTACCTTTAAAGAAATTGAACATCTGGGTGTTTTATGAGACCAGGAACTTGGGCACTGCCAATTACCTCAGTATATAGTTTTGTACATTTACTTCATGCTACTAATGCTGAGACACCTTACAACTCACCCAGTCCAATACCATATATTTATATATCAGCTTTTCTACTAATGTAGGCTTAACGTGCAAGAGAAAATCTTAGGCAGTTTGGATCTACCAGTTATACACAGACGTTTTCTTGAGTGTTAAAAATTAAATCAAGAGCTGAAAAATAGTGACTAAAAAAAAAATCCTTCTCTTCTCAGTTTTATCTTATGATGTTATAGTTTCACTAGTTTTCCCGACGCTGTGGATTCTTCCAGGATAGAGCTTAATTTAAAATATAAAAAACAAACAAGAAAAATACACCTGAAATTTTACATTAGAGAGATAAAGAAAAAAAGCACTACTTTTTGTCCTTTACTAGCATGGCAGTTTTAGGAACTATTAGCAGAGCACTTCAAACTGCAAAGCACTAAGACGGTTCTGTGCTCTAGGAAACCAAGCAAACCAACTTTGTAACATAGCAGGGTTTCTTCTGTCAACTACTGGAGATTTCTGTTTTCTTACGTACCTCTTCAAAATCACTGCTGACCCACAAAGGGATAGGTGTTCCCCAGTATCGGTTCCTGGAAATAGCCCAGTCATGTGCATCTTTCAGCCAGTTTCCAAAACGTTTCTCTCTCACAAAGTCAGGAACCCTGTACAAAAGTTAAAAGCAATTACATTATTATCTGCAAACTATGCCTATCAGATGACTGAAAGGTTAACATTACATTCATACCTCCATATCACAACAAAAGTGATTTATTTTCTGATATTTGCATTAATTGGTGTAGTTTCAGGTTACTGTGTTGGCCATTTGCTAGGAATTGCGTTTATTACGTCTGTTAGTCTATAAGGTGCCACAAGACTCTTTGCTGCGTTTATTAATTGTATGACCTTTGGAGAAAAAAATAATAGTATTGCTTCTTCTGACTCCTACAGATCTCCAAATGTGCTATGCAAGTGCAAGAATATTATGTTTTATTGTTCATTCTCAAAGTAATTCCATCAACATCTGTGTTAGATTAGACAAATATCTACAATGTGCCCATGGATGCATATTATACCCATACAAAAGGTAATAATGATGTTCATGCTTCATTGGGATACCTTTCTTTAGAAAATTACTACTAAAAGTTGAGACAAAGATTTAGAAAAATTCACATTATCACTATCTTACAAAAACAGTTCTTAAGGAAACAATCTTTTTTGACATTAACTGAGGATTCTGATATTGCAGGCTTCTACCCACCCACCCATTTTTGGCTAATGCATGAAAATCTTATAACGGGGTTGTAAGACAACAATTAAAAGTTCAGTTGACTAGGCTAAGTTGGCACTGTGGGCAGCTGTTTAGCACCTATCACCAGCCTTTGCTCCATGGATATCATTTCTATCAACATTGCACAAGTTAGAGACTATTCCAGAGCATGGATCCTTGAGAATAAACAAAGTTCCAGATCCACTCACTCTCCCACAAGGTGATGGCTCTTGCCCTATTCTTAGTAAAACTGTTCATGGGTCTCAAATTAAAAAAAAATATATAGTCAATGGCAGCACTCTTTGAAAACTTCATTTTTAGCTAAATGGGCTTTGAGATCTGAGCATATATGAAATATCTTGAAGATCAAAGATAATGTTGAGGATTATACCCTGTCAAGACTAATTAATCTGATAGTTTGGTTAGCAATTGATTATTCACATTCTCTACATAGTCACAGACCACAGCCTGCTGCATTTGTTAAAAAACCAAACAAACCCAAACCTCAGTTAGTTACCTTCTTGTAACAGTTGTTCTTTGAACTGTGTTGCACAAGTCCATTCTGCTGTAGGTGTGTGCACACCTACACTGGAAACGGGCATATGCTATCACTCAAAGAAGAACTTGTGCATTTTACAGTTTAGTAAAAAAAAAAAAACTTTAAAAAAAATTATTTGTAACTGATAGAAGCACGTATACAAAAATAAAAAGAGTTGCATGCTAAAGCTTGATATAAAGACAACCTTTCAGGCCTAGAGAGAACTTTTTTGTGAATTATGGGATTCATTTGCATAACTCATTTGGGGCTTTACAGCTCATATACACATAGTTACAGCTGAAGAGAATGTTAAGACATAACTGTGTTTAATTCAATTCAGTGACTATACAATGTACTAGAAAAAGTGGTAACTGTTGAGGTCAACAGCATATTACTTTCATGCCTAAAGAAACATTTTAAAAGTCACAGAACATAAAAGAAGTGGTGGGTTGTAGGAAGCAGCCCTGGAAACTGAAAATTCATTATGCATATTCCTTAGGAAGTCAATGCATTTTTTTTTGAAGTTTCACTGAACATCAAGGCACTACAACATTTTCAGACCCCGTATTGCCGTAGGCTTATAAGCATTACTGAGCTGGTAATATATTGCTTTAAGCCAATGTCACAGATACACAAATAAGAGTGTATAAAATTTAAGGGAAAAATATCCAGAATTATTTTTGACTTTCAAAAAGACATTCAGAGATTTAAAATGTCAAAAGCACCCATGTGATCATAGAGTCTAAGTCTCAAGTTGTAAAGCATCAATGGGACTTAAGTGCTTTTGAAATATTTATCCTCACTGACTTTACCTACATCCCTCATAGCACCAGTGTTGATATTCCCCTAACTCCACTCCCCAAACCTCACCCAACTATTTAAAACTGAAAGTGGGTAAAAAGAGTCTGACTTAGCCATAGGAACATTTTATTGACTGATTTTTCTAAGATTTGAAGTAGCCATACTCTCAAAAGTACTTGCATGCAAGTATGCCAAATTGGTATGGAAACATGCAACTCTGAAGTCTACTAATTCAAGAAAAGCAAAACATTAAAATAAAATTAATTAAATTCAAGTTGCAATACTGATGAGTCTGAAAATATTTAATGAAATTCAACTCAATTCAAAATGAGTAATTTGCCGAAGAGTATGAACATTGATCAGTTTGGTGATACAAATATGGTCCAATATATGATAGATAGCCAGGTGTAATGCAGATGTATGCAACCCAGCAGTACTGTGAATTTCCTAATTCTTACTTGCCTATCCAGCCAGTGATTCAAGCAGAAACTCTTCCAGAGACATCCTTCAAGCAATCATGTTGGGATTTTCTATAGTACTCATCACCATAATATCTGAGGGTGTGTCTGTCTAAATATGCTGTGCTAGATTCCAAAAAATATTTCCGTAAACACTAAAGAAGGCTCCACTGGTTAAAAAGGCATCTCAATTAATGGTGAGGTGAAAGCAGCAATAAAAAAAATTTAATTAACAAATGGAAAAACTAAGAAGCTGATTGCAACTAGTATAAGTTAACAGTTAGGAAACTCTGACAATTGATAAGGGAAGCTAAAAGTATCAATTAAAAAACCTATGGCCAGCAGGGTTAAGGACAGTAAGAAGGAATTCTTTAAATGTGTATCAGGTTGACTGATTGGGAGCCATCTTGTGATAAATTATGATACTGTATATTGACCTTGTTATTGAGATATTTTCTATATGATTATATTAGTTTCTCTCAGCAAGGGTCTGCCTTGAAAAACAGTTAAGAAGGAACACAACTCAAGCTAAGCCACTCCTCAGCTGTTAACACACAGAACTACTGGCCCTACAGATTCTGGCTAGACTCCTACTGAGCCTACTGGACTGGTTTTGACCAGAAGAACAAAAGAACTATATCAGGGTTTAAAGAGAAAGGGACAGTAGCTGTTATGGAGAACCAGCCAGATATAGGGACCTGCTGAGAGTCTCTAACACTTTGTTCCTACTATGACCCAACAATTCTTGTTTTAAGAAGGCTGCCTGATCATTGTATACCACTGATCACAGATTCCCAAACTGAAGAACCACAGGTGCGAGAACTTAGTGGGCAAGCCATAAAGAATTAAAGGACAGCAGCATAAGTAATGCCAATCAACATGGTTTTATGGAAGATAGGTCTTGAAAAACACACAAACTTGATAACTTTTTTGATGAGATCAAATATCTGGTTAAAAAAGATAACTCTGTTAAAATAATAGATTTGTGTAAGGTATCTGACTTAACCCTGACATTCCCATAAAATCTGAATTATCCTCCCCTTCCCCCTCCACCCCCCCAATGGAGCCCATATTAAATAGATTCAAAACATTGACAGATAGATCTCAGAGTACTTGTGAATAGGTAATGGTCATCCAGTGTAAGTGTTTCTAGTGGGGTCTCCCAAGGATCAGTTATTGACATAATACTATTCAGTATATTTTTCAGTCACCAAAAAAAACCCAAGATAATTACTGGAAGATGACAAAGAAATTGGTGGAGTGGTAAAGAGTGTTGGATACAGACCACCCTTGGATTGCTTGGTAAGGTGGGCTCATTTGAATAACCTGTGTTTTAACACAAGGTTAAGTGAGGAGTTCCTGTACATAATGATAAAATAAAAATGATTGAAAGGAAAGACTAAGACAGCTGTTCCTTTTTCACAAGCCTACTTTGAAATGTTTCTACAGTGCTCATACTGTAATTCTAAATATTGATTTAAACTCATTCTACTCCAGAGCTCATACGTGCACTGCAGCACTAAATGAGTTGCCACGCCTTTCTCCATGGCTTCCTCCCAGCAGTAGATATAGGACTACTGTCTCATCACTATTATTTCCATGTCTTGCTGAAGACAACAGTGTAAATATTTAAGTAAATAGCACTGTCAAATACTGCTATAGCAGAAATGTCACTTACTTTACCACCAAAACAACTTTAACTGTTAGCTGAAATTATATGTCTGATTATATAGCTTTAAATACATTAAATATTTAATGTATACTAATTCTTTTTCATCCATCAACTATTTTTAATCACTACATTCTTCTGAAAGCCACAGTAACTTAGCTATAGTTAATCAAGTTTCACTTGATACATTTCTAATGATTAAAAGAATCTTCTTGGGCTATGAGCTATTTTAAGACATACATTTTTAACATCCTGAAATTTAGTGCAGCAGCCGAACATTTAACCACTATTTTAAGAGTTAGAGGGAAAAAAAAGAGAATTACCTTAACTAGTATAAGAAAGATGGTATGATGGAGGAGTAAGCTACTGCACTAGTTTTCTTCCTCTTCTACAAGCTCAAATCCTATCTTGGGTCTCAAATGTCAATTTGTTTAATCTTATCTGGGGCCCAAAATTAATCTGCCCTTTGGCATAATGGGAATTCTCTCTTTAAGCAAATCATAAAACCAGAACAACCCAATGTGGTTGCTGCACATCACAAGTAAGCTGTATTAATGGAAGGGTAAGTAGAATCTAATAAATGGCACTAGTCCCTCAATTTCAAACACCAAGATTTCCTCAAAATCTAAACACATTTTGGTTGAAAAAGATAGTTTGAATTTAGTATAACATTTACAGTCACTGCCTTTTTAAACAGGCATCTAGACCTCAAAAACTCTAGAATCTAAAACCTCCTTTATGTTAATTTATCCTACAATAACTGACTCTCAATGTGCCTCAAATTAATTTTTAATTGTTTTAATTCAAGGAGAAAAGTAAGTGAATTCTCATGCTATTCTGACACTAATTAGCTCCAATTCTATATCATAGACCTAATTTAACCTGCTAGCAAGGGGATTAATAGTGACAAAAAAAAATCAACAGTTTGCAAAGACATGCAGAATTTTCAAGAAAAGAATCTCTCCCCTCCAACTCATGGAAATTTATTACAATAGTGCACATGCCATCTACCCTACACAAAGAGTTAGAGTCACCTCAGTAAAAGGAAACTGTATTCTTTCCATATATGCCCTACTCATTTTTGAAGTTATTAGTATTTTCAGTCTTTTTTTGTATGGTAATCTTTTCCTTTGCTCTCTTACCCTGTTTCTTGTAGCAACAAACACTTTAGAGCAGCAGTTCTCAACCAGGGGTCCGGGGCCCCCTGGAGGGCCACAAGCAGTTTCAGGGGGTCCACCAAGGAGGGCCAGTGTTTGACTCACTGGAGTCCAGATCAGAAAGCCAAAGCCTCGTTGTGCAGACCTGAAGCCTGGGGCTCTGAGCTCTGCCACCTGGGGCTGAAGTTGAAGCCTGAGCAACTTAGCTTTGTGGGGACCTCTGTGGTGTGGGGCCCCAGGCAATTGCCCTGCTTTCTACTCCCCAATGCCAGCCCTGGCCTTTATATGCAGAAAACCAGTTGTGGCATGATGCAGACACTATGCTAATTACTCTTAACATCCTAATCTGGCCAATGATGCTGAAAAATTTGCATTTTCAAGGGCAACCTTTCACTTTCTGAAATAAAGCCTTCACTCTGCTCTTTCCACACCATTTTCTTTAAAATGTTTTGACCTTTGCATGCAAAAGTATGTTACACTGGAGTACAAATTAATTAGCCTGTTTCAACACATATACATTAATATTTTACAGACATAAAAGGACAGACATTCAACATAATGTATTTACTGATAATTTAGTAAATTCTCTAAAGACTTGGTGTTAAAAGTAGGTTAGTCAATTAGCCTTCCAGATCTGAAGTCCTTATTTCAAATAATCCTTTAATTGGCAAGTGACATGGAATTTTTTTGTGGCCACTTCATTAGGGAGAAAGAACATTTGTCACAGATTGTCACAACTGGTAATCTCTGCTCTAGAGTCCTTGAGCAGGAATAGCAGATATATTGAATCAGAATCCAGGTGCATGTCAGGATTGCTAGAAAAGACCTTAAATTACTCTAACCAACACTAAATCTGATTTTTACCAATGATCATGCCCTCTTACTTACATTGTGCTAAAATAACACATACATTGAGTTACTTTTGCAGTTGTTTTCTTTTGTATCCCAGCCTAGATGACAGAAGGAAGTTTACGTTCTCCCCAGTAAATGCTACCATCTAGTGTTGGACTTTGCTATATGCTTAGGCAATTGTGGATGCCTTAAAGGAAACTTAACTGGCATTTGGATTACATGAACCACGAGATATATTTGGTCATATAGACACAAAATGACAATTCTATCATATTAAAAAAAAGTAGGAAGTTACAGGTGTTTGGTTAAAAAAGTCTCTACTTATGCCAAATAAAAGAAATATAACTTTCACATTTAAAATTAAACAGCTTACATGGGGAAAAATATCCATTTGTTATTCTTAACTAAAGCTTCACTGATGGACAGCAAAAAAAGGGACTTAAGGAATTAATTTTATGCTAGAAGTTGAAAGAGGTGTGGTAAAACCTTCAAATTAAAATCAATGGGTTAAAACAAGTTAAATCCCCAGGTTTAGCTTTCTCATCCATAAAAACAAACTGCTATCTTTTCAAGTATTAAACATCAAATTGACATTGAAAGTTAAATTCAATGCAACAAGTGAATTTGCAAATTTCACAAGTCAAAAAGCGCAAAACCAGTATATAGTTACAGTAACATACCATCACATTCAGGAGGCCAGATCCTCAGCTAGTGCAAGTGAGCCCAGACTACATTTGTACTAGCTAGTGATCTGGTCCATAGTATGTTTGATTATTACAGTAATTACATTTATATACAACTTAATCACTAATTATCAAAAATATTAGGTATGCATTATGAGCATGAAAAGCAATTATTGTTAGAACCTTAACATTTTCTGACTTTCTGCTTTTACTGTTGCAAAATTATCAATATAGATTTTTGCACTAGATTTAATAGATATTGGGACTGTTTTCAAAGAGAAAAAAATATCGCCTTAGGACCTTGCTTCTAGTTGGGGACAAGATGGAGAAAAGGTAAGAACTAGCTGACCAGTCTTCTCTCAGAATTTCCCATTATCTAATGCAGGAGTTGACAACCTTCGCCACGTGACCCACCAGGGTGATCCACTGGTAGGCCACGATACATTTTGTTTACGTTGACCATCCACAGGCACGGCCTCCTGCAGCTTCCAATAGCCACGGTTTGCCCTTCCCAGTCAATGGGAGCTGCAGGGGGCCACAGGCCACAAGGATGTGCTGGCCACCACTCCCATTGGTCATATTTTTTCCCTCTTTGAAAACAATGCCGACCCCTGATCTAATGCTTTGTGCAATCAAGCCTCCTGCAGGTGGGAAATGTAACAGGTTTTCAAAATAAAATGAAGTCACTTATTGTCTTTTGCATCTGTCTGTCTCCCAATCCATCATTCTTCCTTTCCCCTCTGTGATGGGGCTTTTACTTTAGATACAAAGAATGCCTGATCTGGAAGTTGGTGGGTCCTGCCTGAAGGTAGAGTTTTTGATAACTAGTCATATGGGGACCCTTTGGCCAAACTTAAACACAGTAGTACAGTAGATGACAGAGGGTGAGAAAAGGGAGACCTTTTAAAAACTGAAATTTACATGCAACAGCTGACTCAGCATCTCTCTTCTGTTTATTTCCACACTTTTCTACAGTCCTCATCAACTCAAATATAAATTACACAGACTTCTGACTCCAGTGTGAGGTAGGGAAGTATTATCCCCCTTTTATAGATGGGGAAACTGAAGCAAGAAGATTAAGTGATTTGGCCAAGGTTACAACATGAAGTGTAATTCCAGCAATTCTAACCTTGTATAGGAACATAGGGTAAAAGTTCATGCAGCAGAGTCTTCGGTAAGGGACCGTGGCTTATTGGCACTGGGGATCAGGGCTCTTGAGTTTTGTTTACCAGTTTTACCACACTTGCTCCAATACATTTGGCAAGTCACACAATGTCTGTACTTCCACCTCCCTAGCTGTAAAATGGGTAGACAACCAACTTCAGTCATAGGAGATTGAGAAGCGTTTTTGTAAAGCTCTGAGCTCCTACTTAACTTTGAAGTATTACTGTTCCATTTGCTCATGCATTCTTTCAAGATATTACTAGCTCATTTTTCAAAATGAAGACAGTTGCTAGCTTTAAAGCCATGCCTGTTCAAAAATTTATTAATGGTAAGTTAACTCATTAAAAAACTAATTAGGAATTCAATTAGGTTATAAAGTTTGACAAACTATGTTTAAAATTTAATCTATTTTGTCAAAAGCAACATCTATAAGAAGAGAGTATTCTTAAGGGACAATATTCTTAACAGTTTTTTTTTTTAATTAAAAAAGCAAGGCAGTCATAAAACTCATTTGCAAAGGTTAATACAGCCCAAAAAGCATTCATCTCCAGTTTTCAGGAGATGCTGAAGCCCTCAAGAACCCAAATCAGAATTTAAAAAGTTAGGTCCTACTCCCAAGACCGTATCAAAATGGCCAAATCCCTCCAACACAAAGCTCCTGATTTTGAGACATGCTGAATACCTACAACCGAAGTCAGCAGGAAATGACCGTAGCACCTCTGAAATCAAGCCCCAAGGCTGTGGTACACGTAAGTGAGACTTATGGTACACAGAAGGGAAATGTTTTCAGTGAGCAGTCTTTTTTGAGAGAGTCAGACTCACATCGTTTTTGCTACATAAGGATTTTTTTTTTTAATACTATATCCTGGATGCCTTTAAAAAAATTTTTATGAAATCACATGCTAGAGAAATCAGCATAATTTTACAAGACATTTATAAAAGCACAAGCTTCCCTATGTCAGTGAAGCCACAAAAATGAGATTATGCCAATCCATAAGACATCATTGCTTTTACACGATGCCTTTAAAAAAAAATAAGGTATTCAGTTAAGTCATGGCATGTGTGTCATCTGAATAGGCAATTTTTTCCAAAATAAGAAACTACTTTCTTTTAATTATTAAGTGTTATGAATATTGTCAATTAACAAAATCATTGGATGGAGGAAGTGTACATTTTTTTAAAATTACTGTCATACTTTTCATCAGTATCTTATACTATTAGTATAAGCCTATCTTTTCCACGACAGCTGTCAACATTTGGGGTCAAGTTTATCTCCAGTGCAAATGATGTACATACGGCTGTAGACATCACTTAAATCCTCAACATGATGAGGAAGTAGAATTCAAGTGGAGATCCCCTGAATCAGGATGAATGTTGCCCTTGGTGGATATACCTTCAAGTTCTACCGCTACATGTCCTCCCCATATCAAGATTAAATGCCTATTAGACGGATATTGTTTTTACTATTGGAATACTCCTTTTCCTTATTCATGAACAAACAACTGTAGTTTTCACATTGACATCAGGCAAATCAACGTGTATACTCATTCTCAGTCATCAGAACAGTAAAAACTTCTTGTAAAAGCTAATTCAAGCAGAGGGCAAAACTCTTTTACCCCCTCCTTCCATTATTTTTCCCAAAAGTAGAACAGCAGTATGCGCTGCTACTAAACACTGAAAGCAACATTAAGTATAAAACCACCTTATAAATCCAAGCTGTTCATTTTCTTACCGCACACTTAATGAGCCACCTCTGAAGCATTTTGGATAATCTACAACAAGGAGATGCTTAATTTCTCTCATGTCAATTAATATTCACAGCAGGCATATCACTTTAAAAAAAACTTCCATGCAAGCCGAGTTTCATAAGAGCTATTTAGGGAGACCTTAATTACAATCCACCTGCTAAAAAGGAGCACAGGGATGGCAGAAATTAATTCAAGTCGCCCCTCAAACTTGGCTACAGTTTGAGAGTCCCAGAGTATACAGCACTAAAGCCTTCACTCTGAGCTGTCTTATCACCAGGGTATTTAAACACTGGATAACCAGTGAAGTAGCACTGTGTACACCCAAAAGGTTCTCTATTCTGCTCCTCTTCCCTCCCCCCATTTGTGAGGGTACATTTTCGTCTTCTCTTCCTTCTCCCATCCCAATATGAGTCCATGATAAAAAGGTTGATAGGAAAAAGGAAGGAAGGCACGACAACAATCTTTGGAACAATAAATGCTGTATCAGTGGGCAGAATGACAGACCTGAGTGCTGTCAGCACACAGCTGAGTCACAAAGCCTGAGTCTCTCAAAATGGCTGCCATCTCCAATAATTACCTCTTATGTTACCCCTTCAGTAAAGCCTTAGTTACTTATAGTACATGGATATTTAATATTTTTTTCCACGTAACGCATCATTTTATATATTAAAAGTATTATTTGGTTTATTTGCCATGGATACCCATTTTTAACCAAAGATCTCCCTGCTGAAGAAACAAGGTGCAAGTACTAACTTTGGGATGAGTGAGTTTGCTCCGCTGTTTGTTTTTCCTCTCTCTATCAGGTTATTTCACTTATTGAGTCAGTTGGGATTGTGTGTCTGGGGATTGTTTGAGCCTTTGTTCCCTGGATCATCCTTGATAATCTTTGATCAGCCTCAATCAGCCTTGTGATCACCCTCCTGTGTGATTAACAAGTGGGTAGGGCTGACGTAGGAGGGAAGGCCTTAAAAGCCAGAGGCTAAGCGACCAAAGGGACCACAAACAAGGGAGTTTGGGAGGGAGTCATAATATAATTGCTATGGTTAGGAAGGGCCGCATCACCAGTGCCAACACTGCTCCTGTCTCCTCCACCTGTATCCAGACAGACAACCTAACCATGGATGCCTCTATCCAGATCCTGGTGTGTACTTGCAGTATTGCAGAGACTATGGCCTGCATTTCCCACTCACAGAGCCAGGCTGGGGGGAGGAAGACATCCAGTGTGAAAGGTGCCTGCTGGTGGAATCTCAGGAAGCAGGTGGGAGAGCTATAGGAGGAGGTGGCTAGGCTGAGGAGCATCCGAGCCCACAAGGAATTCATTGATAGTATTCATATGGAGACTTCCAAGGCTGAGGAAGCTATCCAGCTACAGAGGACTGCTGTCATGCCACCGGGGGAGGAGGATATAGCGCTCTCATATGGAGGACACTGGCTGCTGGTTACTTCTGGCAGCAGGCCATGCTCCATCCCTACTCCCAAGCCACCCACCGTGGTGATGGAAAACCGCTATGCTGCCCTGGAAGTGAGCGATGAGAAATCACCCCCAAAGGTGAAGGAGAAGGAGAAGCCACATACCCCTCAAGGCTGGGAGGATCACAGCCACCACTCCCAAGAGGAAATGTCAGGTAGTGGTGGTCGGTGATTCTCTTCTGAGGGAGACTGAGACATCTATCTGTCACCATGGCATGGCATCCTGGGAGGTATGCTGCCTGCCAGGGGCCCGTATCTGAGACATTATGGAGGGATTGTCGAACATCATCCGGCCCTCTCACTACTACCCCATGCTACTCATCCATGTAGACACTAATAATACTGCAAAATATGACCCTTGGCAGATCAGAAGTGACTACAGGGCTCTGGAGTAAGGGTGAAGGAGCTGGGAGCGCAGGTGGTGTTCTCTTTGATCCTTCCAGTCAAGGGTAGGGGCCCAAGCAGAGAGAGATGCATCCTGGAGGTGTTGCCGGGAGGGTTTTGGCTTCCTTGACCACGGAATGCTGTTCCAGGAGAAGGACTGCTAAGCAGAGATGGGGTCCACCCATCGAGGAAGGGGAAGAGCATATTTGGATACAGAGTGGCTAACCCAGTGAGGAGGGCTTTAAACTAGGTTCGAAGGGGGCAGGTGACCAAAGCCCACAGGTAAGTCAAAAACGTGGTCACTTTGGGGGGGAACATGGGTTGTTACAGCAGGTATAAAGGAGAGACAAGACAGAACTGGGGGGAGAGAGAGAGAAATCAAATCAGTATCTTAGATCTCTGAATACTGATGTGAGAAGTATGGGGAATAAGCAGGAAGAACTCAAAATGCTAGTAAATAAACACAATTATGACATAGTTGGCATCACAGTCTGACTTGGTGGGATAATACGCGTGACTGAATATTGGTATATAAGGGTACAGCTTGCTCAGGAAATACAGCCGGGGGAAAAAGGGCGGAGGTGTTACCTTGTATATCAAAAATGTATACACTTGGACTGAGGCTGAGATGGAAATAGGAGACGGACTTGTTGAAAGTCTCTGGATAAGGATAAAAGGGGTAAAAAACAAGTGTGATGTCATGGTAGAGGTTTATTACAGACCGCCTAACCATGAAGAAGAGGTAGATGAGGCTTTTTATATACAACTAACAAAATCATCCAACACATAGGACTTGGTGGTCATGGGGGACTTCAACTACCCAGGCATCTGCTGGGAAAATAACACAGCAGGGCACAGCTTATCCAACAAGTTCTTGGAATGTATTGGAGACGATTTTTTATTTCAAAAAGAGGAGAGGCTGTCCTAGATTTGATTTTGACAAACAGAGAGGAACTGGTTGAGAATTTGAAAGTGGAAGGCAGCTTGGGTGAAAGTGATCATGAAAAAGGTAGGGTAAGGAGTTAGGAGGGAGAACAGCAAAAAAAAGAATGGATTTCAAGAAGGCAGACTTTAGCAAACTCAGGGAGTTGGTAGGTAAGATCTCATGGGAAACAAGTCTAAGGGGAAAAACAGTAAAAGACGGGTGGCAGTTTTTCAAAGAGACATTATTAAGGGCAGAAGAGCAAAACTATCCCACTGCATAGGAAAGATAGAAGTATGGCAGGAGACCACCCTGGCTTAACCAGGAGATCTTCAATCATCTGACACTCAAAAGAGTTCTACAAAAAAGTGGAAACTAGGTCAAATTACAAAAGATGAATATAAACAAATAACAAGTATGTAGGGACAAAATTAGAAAGGCCAAGGCACAAAACAAGATTAAACTAGTTAGAGATATGAAGGATAATAAGAATACATTCTACAGATACATTAGAAGCAAGAGGAAGACCAAGGACAGGGTAGGCCTGTTACTCGGGGGGGGCATAAGAACAGAAAATGTGGAAATAGCAGAGGTGCTTAATGACTTTTTTATTTGTCTGGGGTAGGATCAGAGGGTAAAAGAAGAAAAGAACAAGTTAAAAATTACTTAGACAAATTCGATGTCTTCAAGTCACCAGGGCCTGATAAAATGCATCCTAGAATACTCAAGGAGTGGAGATATCTGAGTCATTAGTGATTATCTTTGAAAAAGTCAAGGAAGATGGGAGAGATTCCAGAAGACTAGAAAAGGAGAAATATAATGCCAATTTATAAAAAGTCAAATAAGGACAACCTGGGGAATTACAGACCAGTCAGCTTAACTTCTGTACCCAGAAAGATAATGGAGCAAACAATTAAGCAATTAATTAGCAAACATCTAGAAGATAATAAGATAAGGAACAGTCAGCATGGATTTGCCAAGAACAAATTGTGTCAAACCAAACCAATAGCTTTCTTTGACAGGGTAACAAGCCTTGTGGATGGGGGGAAGCCGTAGACGTGGTATATCTTGACTTTAGTAAAGCTTTTGATACTGTCTTGCATGACCTTCTCATAAACAAACTACGGAAATGCAACCTATGAGTAGCTACTATAAGATGGGTGCAAAACTGGTTGGAAAACCATTCCCAGAGAGTAGTTATCAGTGGTTCACAGTAATGCTGGAAGGGCATAACAAGTGGGGTCCCACGGGGATCAGTTCTGGGTCTGGTTCTGTTCAATATCTTCATCAATTATTTAGATAATGGCATAGAGTGTACACTTATAAAGTTTGCAGATGATACCAAGCTGGGAGGGGTTGCAAGTGCTTTGAAGGACAGGATTATAATTCAAAATGATCTGGACAAACTGAAGAAATGGTCTGAAGTAAATAGGATGAAACTCTAAGGACAAATGCAAAGTACTCCATTTAGGAAGAAACAATCAGTTGCACACATACAAAATGGGAAATGACTGCCTAAGGAATACTGCAGAAAGGAATCTCGGGGTCATAGTGGACCACAAGCTAAATGTGAGTCAACAGTGTAGCACCGTTGCAAAAAAAAAAAAAAAAAAAAAAAACAAAAAAAGCAAACATCATTCTGGGATGTATTAGTAGGAGTGTTGTAAACAAGACACGAGAAGTAATCCTTCCGCTCTACTCCACGCTGATTAGGCCTCAACTAGAGTATTGTGTCCAGTTCTGAGTGCCACATTTCAGGGAAGATGTGGACAATTGGAGAAAGTCCAGAGAAGAGCAACAAAAACTATTAAAGTTCTAGAAAACATAACTTATGAGGGAAGGTTGAAAAAACTGGGTTTGTGTAGTCTGGAAAAGAGAAGACTGAAAGGGGATATGACTATAGTTTTCAATTACATAAAAGGTTGTTACGAGGAGGAGGGAGAATTGTTCTTCTTAACCTCTGAAGACAGGACAAGAAGCAATGGGCTTAAATTGTAGCAAGGGAGGTTTAGGTTGGACATTAGGAAAAACTTCCTGTCAGGGTGGTTAAGCACTGGAATAAATTGCCTAGGAAGGTTGTGGAATCTCCATTATTGGAGATTTAAGAGCAAGTTAGACAAACACCTGTCAGGGATGGTCTAGATAATACTTAGTCCTGCCATGAGTGCAGGGACTAGACTAGATGATGTCTCGAGGTCCCTTCCAATCCTATGATTACTTCGGTGTGTTTTTTTTTATATATATATATAAAAAAAAAAACACCGAAGTAATATATATAAAAAATCACAGAGTTGTCATTTTGTTTCTTGTTAAAATTTTTGAACTGCACAGTTAAGACAAACAACTAACTCTGCAATGTAATGACAACATGCAGGCAACTGTACAAAAACTAATTTAATCTGATTTGGAACCATAAACATAATCACTTAATCATAATAATAGGCTACTGCATAGTGTCTCTAAGGACAAAGCTAAGGTTATGCCTTAATGGTGCATTTCCACATCTTAACATGTTCAGATTTCTTTTAAGCTTAATGTTTACTCTGGTTTTCCTTGGTTTGGGGATAATTGCAGTATCTCTATAACACATTTTATCCAAAATTACTGATCGGTACTCAACCTTAAAAATTCATCTAAAACTAGTTTTTCTCTCGAAATGTATATGTGGGTAAAGACATATGGGTATTTCAGACAGCTGTGAGACTACATGTATTTATGTGGAGTTTCATTCTGTCCAAAGAAACAGGTTATTTATTGAGCACTGCCTCAATCTTATGATCCAATTTGAAGCCTCTTTTATTATTGGAGGTGGTTAGTTACTCCTGGAGATTTGGTCACTAGCACCATCTCACTAACTTTACTCCAGAAGGGTAGAATGGAAACAAGCCAGTAATCACAGTGTATTACTAAGCAGAAGTGAAATAATAAATATATTCAAGATACAGTACCAGTAGCATTGACCATTATTCTCCAACAGCTTCTCCACCATGTGCTCTACTCTTACAAACCAGCTTGGTACAGCTTTGTAAATTAGAGGGGTATCTGACCTGTAAGAAAAGAGTGCACAAACAGGTTGACAGATATATTTTAAATATTTTGAATATCTTCTTACCTAGCAAACAATATATTGTTATGATGCCAACTTCCTCTCTCCACAACCAAACACTTCAATAATCAATATTTAGTTAATGTACTGACAGATGAATTTCTGCACACAAAAATACACACTTCTTAGGAATTATTGTACTTAGTCTATTTTTGTAACAATTCCATATTTTTAAAACCCACAACAAAATGTAGCAAATTTAGTTATTTTTGATCTTGAAAATAAACAAGAGAAACTGTATTTGTGGGGGGTTAATTTTATATTCCTACACCTTATTTTACATCTGACTGATGTATATCAATGCTGATTTTAATGTAAAACAAGTCAAATTCTTAAGCCTTCCAACTGAGTTTATGTTGTAGCACTTCTCACCACATATAAAATCAACCTGAAATGTTATTAAAGAAACAAATTCATTTAGGCATGTTTCAACTTGCAGTTAAAAATACTACAAAGAATTAATAAAGAAAATTTTAAAAATTAACACTCGGATTCATAAAGTTTAAGACCAGTCTGATGTTCTGTATATCACAAGCCATTAAATTTCACACGGTTACCCTTGTACTAAGCCCAGTAATTGTGTTTGAGTGAAGGATATCTTTCAGAAATGTATCCAGTCTTGAAGACTTCAAAATGGAGAATCCACCACTTCTTTTAGTAGTTTTAGTAGTTTGTTCCAATGGTTGATCACCTTTTAAAAATGTATGCCTTATTTCTGGTCTGAATTTGTCTGACTTCAGCTTCCAACTACTAGTTCATATTATGTCTTTCTTCAGTAGATTTTAATACCTAGTACAGGGGTCGGCAACCTGCGGCTCCCGGCTCGCCTGCGGGAGGCAGGAAGCCACGGCCAGAACATCCCTCGGCTCGCACCGCTTCCTGCCTCCCGCATTGGCCTGGGACCGCGAACCGCGGCCAGTGGGAGCCGCGATCGGCCGAAGTTGCCGACGCGGCAGATAAACAAACCGGGCCGGCCCGCCAGGGTGCTTACCCTGGCGAGCCGGGAGCCGCAGGTTGCCGACCCCTGACCTAGTATCTTTTGCCAGGGAAGGAATTTCCACACTATAATCAAGTAATTTTTCATGCTTCTTTTTGATAAAGCATTTCATCTGTTTATGTTAAATTTCTCACTGTAGGGCATTTACTCTTTCCAGTCCTTGAATCATTTTTCTAGCTCTTTTCTGCACATCCTCTGTAATTTTAACTTTAAAATGTGAACACCAGAACTGTACTCAATATTCCAATATGTATATTGGTCTCAACAATGCCATATATTCAGAGACTAAAATACCTCCCTATTCCTACTCTCTAATCCTTGTTTCTATATAGTTTGCACTATTAACTCAGACCCCAACTTTATAAAAAAAATGGTTTAAAATGTTTGTTTCATTAACGAAAAACCCAGGTTTGATTGTACAGGATCATATTTTAGTCCGTTTGCAGTTTTAATGAACACTAGGGGTTCAATCATGCCCGAGCTAAAGATTTCTTATTTTAACAGTGGAATACTTATTCCAATATTCTGGAACTGAAGGTTAGAGCCAAGATTTTCTGAAGAGACTAGTGCTAGTTCTGAAGAACCTGACTTTCAGAGAATAGGTGCTCAGCAATCATAAAAAAGTCAGACCCTTTTAATGAGTATAACAGAAAAATTGAGACATCCAAAAGTCACCAGGGCACTTTAGAAAACCTTGGCCTAAAGCAATACAGGTTCAATATATAAATACTTCCCTAGCAGGAGAACTTCAAAGAGTAAAAGGAGCATAACATTTTCTGAATTTTGTCTATGTTCAATACTGTATATGATTCTTCACTTGATCTTCTACCACTATCTTTATTTAGTGGGGATTTTCTTGAGAACTAGAATAGGGCTCTTTAATGTTTGTCCACAGCATGGACCACATTTTAATAGAAACTGTTTTAGGGATCATCCCCCCCCCATCCCCATTTATGGGCATTCAACATCTCTGGCATGCACAGGAATTATACACATGGAAAAGTGATATTAGAGAAGTAACGAGTTTTAACTATCTTAGTGCAATTTTACATTACAAATACCACAAATGCTGCTTAGCTGATTGACAGAGAGGTCTGTAGAAACTTGCTATCCAAGTTAAGACATCTGTGGACCTTTTCTTTCCAGTAATTCCTGCAAGTGCCTGCATGTAAATTAGTAAATTTTCTTCACTGCTGTATTTAAAATCTCATTTTTAGTAAATGAAAATAAATTCCATAAGTGAAACAGTAAAGATAAGATTTCAATATAGGTTTTGATTCTCCAACACCCTGATAAATTAGAAGTGTTTCCACTTATGCTGTTTGACCTCACCGAAAGCAGAACCAGATCCAAAAAATGACCAGAAATATAAAAGTAAGATTCCCACTGCAGTCTCTTCCACACACCGATCTCTATCCTTTTCATATACAACATCAACAGGTATTTCACTTAGCAGTCACTGGGTATTTTTTCCTCACTTATTTGACAAACATGGGTTAAACCAGGATACAGGTACAGAGTAGGTCATATTAATTCTAGCCATTCACTTGTTACACCTTAAAGGCATCCCACTAAGATGCAAACAGCAGTGTATGTTTGCATGTAACTACAAACCAATTCCTCAGTATTTATTTTCTTCTACTGTATACAATACTGACCAGAAATAGGACACAAACCAGTTGTAGGACTATATGTACATTGTAGTCTATTATAACTCTGAATCTTCATTAGGGAAACTAAACAAAAGGCTCTCTATGAAGGGGTGCCAATTAGACAATATTTAAAATGGGTACCAATCACACACACACAATTTTCATAGACTTAGGATCTCACAAGCAAAACAATTTTGTCCAATTAAAAAAAAATCAATGAATGGAATTTTTGCATGAAAAATTATAGTTTTCAGTCACCTCTCAAAAGCTTATTGCTGCTACCTGCTTGATGCTCTTTCCAGGCAGGTTAATACTGAGCAGATTGTAATCTGGAGCTGGAGACTGCTTGATGGTGATGGCCAGGGACTTAGTTTTACCTGAATTAGTAACCAGATCAATACGTGTTGCTTCTTATCCAGTCAGATTACCATTAGCTGCAGTTATTCACCAGTCTGAACCAACAAGACAATGTCATCAGTGTATTTGTCCTCCAGGGATCAGTACTTTCACATCACAAGGGTGTTTACACTGAAGCTGACCACCTACAATAACCTGGTCAAATGTCTTTGTAGCTGAAAGAGCCAAGAGACTCTGCCGCTGAAGCAAAAATAACCAATGAAACCTTGCAAAAGGGCCATTCTGGTATCCTAAATGTTGGTGGCAATAGTGATCACTAATACTAAACTCTTACATAAAGCACTATCAACAGATCCCCAAGTACTTTACAATAGTCTACCATTATCCCAGTCTTGGATGGGGAAACTGGCACAAAGGGAAAGTGACATGCCCAAGGTTATACAACAGGTTTAGGCTAGAGTTTAGGCACAGCATTATCTCTTCTTAAAAACAAACACTGCAGTCTGCATAAATGAGCAAGGTCCCTATCCAGTCTGCTTCTGTACTTGGAATGCATATTTGACAGACATTTGTAAGCAAATATCCTGAAGAATGACCAGCTACTATTTCACAAATGCAGCCATTACTGTCAACAACCCAATCTTAAAACACTCGAACATCTTGCCTATATCCACTGAACTACTTCACATCAAGGATTAGCGTGAAGTTTACAGAATACTGATGAAAATTAAGAGGTAGCTCAATTGTCGTGAGAATACTGTGCCTAGAGGTGAGCGTTCCTGAGTCACAGAAGAAAGGAAAGGAAAATCTACCAGCAAAACTTGTTAAAGCTGAGAAGTGGGAGTATGCTTCATGATGCCTGATAACGGAAGTCACATCACTTTTCTTCTTCGATACTGTATCTTGGTCTCTATTTCCCTTTAATCCCAGGTTATAAACTTAATTGTGCAATTAAGAGTTACAATATCTATGACTTTCACTTTATGGGGAAGATCAAGAGCCTGGGGCGGTAATGTTCTTGCAATATTCTTTATTGGAGGGAAGAAAAAGTATAGGAACATTTATGTTACCTTAGAAAACTTCACCACCTAGGTTTGACCCCTGCCCTCAGCTATGTCACATCTGCAAGGGGAACCCTCCCCCCACCAGGGCAACCCTTGTGGCAGCAGGAGCACTACTGAAAAAAAGAAACTCTTCTAAAACTTCAGGCCGCTAAGGGGTATTCCAGGAGCAGGCACCTGGTTTCAAACAGGGGCAAGGGTATGATCAAGCACCAAAGCTTGCATTAATGGGGATTTAATGGGGATGAAATCTTATTCTAGGATTTCAATGGTAGAGCTTGATATTCTACATAATATTGTATAATCTTACACTGAAAAGAATAAGGCCTTTACTATTCCCTCTACTAAACCCCACCAAGAATTGTACACCCAAATCAATATCAGCTGGGATTACTCCTTTCTGTCTGATAATAGTTAAAATTTCAGGAAATACCTTCTCCACTTGGAATCCTTGGAGTTTCTACACAGTGAAACATCAATTGAATATCTTACAGCAATGTAGAGCTAACAACAGAGTTAATGTGTAAAGAAAAAAAATCACACAGTGAAACAGCTCAGTCAAAACTCTAGGGTGATTCAGAAGTAACAAGGTACCATCCTGAAGCTATTATTATTAAACCAAACTTAATTCAAAAGTAAAAAATCAACTTTATTTCAGTCATTTAAAATATTTGTTATTCTGCTTTGCTGAAAACTTTCTCTGGACATGCTAATGCCTGACAGAGCCATGTATCAAATGTCAAAACATATCTAAGCTATTTAAACATTTTAAGAAAAATCTAAAAGGAGCAATAACTGTAGATTACTGTTGATGTTCAGCACCAGTAATTCTTTTGTAGAAGCGATAATGGGAATGCTCTCTGGACACTTACAAAATGTACTCTCTCTTTAAAATTCCTCTATTTCAGCATGTTAGAGAAATAGAAGCTACACATCACTTAGCTTTAAACTGGAATGAGCATCCCCTCAAATCCATAAGATCTTTTTGTACATAAGGAGAAGGCTGGAAAAACTGCCTCTCTGCATCAGTAATGGATTGCTGTGTGTCCAATACATATTTCCAGTAATTTTCTAATGCAGTGGTTCTCAACCTTACCAGACTACTGTACCCCTTTCAGAAGTCTGATTTGTCATGTGTACCCCCCCCCCGATTCACCTCACTCAAAAACTACTTGCTTACAAAATCAGACAAACACAAAAGTGTCAAAACCACTATTACTGAAAAATTGCTCACTTTCTCCTTTTTACCGTGTAATTATAAAATAAATCAACTGGAATATAAATATTGTATTTACATTTCAATGTATAGTGCTGTATAAACAAGTCAGTCCGTATGAAATTTTAGTTTGGACTGACTTCACTGGTGCTTTTTATGTAGCCTGTTGTAAAACTGGGCAAATATCTAGATGAGTTAATGTACCCCCTGGAAGATATTTGTGTACCCCTGGTTGAGAACCACTTTTCTAATGTATGTTTTTGGACCGCATTTTAATTTGGCTGAGACAATGTGGGTAAGGTCATATCTTTTATTGGACCAACTTCTGTTGGTGAAAGAGAAACTTTCGAGCTACCCAGAGCTCTTCTTCAGATCAGATATTTGTCTCTCCTATATCCTGGAACCAACATGGCTACAATACTTTTAACTTGGCTGTCTATATTTAATTCTGGATATCCTTACTACTTTTCCATTTTCTTTTATGCAATGTTATTGTAGCTATTATCACCTGTGGGAGAAAACTTTTCACAAAGCAATTACTCTATATCTGACCTCTCAGGCCTTATCCTCAAGGGAAACCCGCACAACACATTCAAAAGACGAGCCTGGGAGCTCAAAATTTTTAACTCATAACTTTGCTAAACACTAAAAATCATGGACTGAATAGACACCCTGGATTTATGGCTTATTAGAACAATCTGTAACTCTCTCTACATTCCCCCCTTCCCCATGACTGGGACAGTATTAACTGGACACTTCACCTTGAATGGTCGCTCCAAATGCATTAACTATTATGTTGAACTATCTGTTCCACCTTGTATTTAGCTGTGACACTAAGGCTTCATCTGCACTGGAACTTTGTCAGCAAAATTTTGTCGTTCAGGAGTGTTAAAAAAACCCGCACACCCTGAGTGACAAAAGTTTTACCGACCAAAAGCACCGGTGTGAACAGCGCTTTGTCGGCAGGAGCGCTCTCCTGCCAACAAAGCCGCTGCTATACTGTGTGCCTTTTAGCAGCATGGCTGTGGCGGCACACCCATGTCACTAAAAGCAAGGTAGTGTAGACAAAGCCTGAGTATATTTCCCAAAGCTAAAGAAGAGCTCTGTGTAAACTCAAAAGCTCATCTCTCTCACCAACAGAAATTGGTCCAATAAAAGATATTACCTCACCCATCTGTCACTCTTTCCATTTTCTTGTCATTTTAATAAACCTGAAATAATTTAAATTAAGAAATTGATTTCTAACCCATCATCCCTTAAGCTTTCTACCTTTGCTTTCACTGTGGCTGACGACACAAAATATACAACCAACAGCTATAGGTTCTTGATGTTGCTACAGCTATAGACATGCATAGAAAGGCTGGAATTACTGACACTGCAGACTTCAGATGTCACACTTCCTTCTATCTCTTATCTTTCACAGTTCTTAGATTGCCTGTTACTGACACTTTTATCAAGTTGACCACTGTTGATACTAGGATATCAAGTTAATGTGGGGTCACATTTGTCACTAAAGTCTGTGACGTTGCACTCTATATGATTTTATGAAAATATGCTAATGAGTTTGAATATAATGTAACTGAAATATGCTTCATGCAAAAGGTCTCTTGTAAGGTATCGTTACAAAGCTTATCGTTTACTGAGTGTTGTCATCCTATTTGTATAAATGTATCACTCGTTTCTTAAACTAGAAATATGAAATATAACTCTGAGGGCCTATTGTAATTATGCAAAGTGTGGGCCATTAATGGTGGCTTGGAAATTTGATGGCTCCCATAAGCCAGGATAATTGACTGCAGTTGGCTCTGTTTTACCTGTAAGTCTTCCCGTATATCTGTGTGTTGGCAAGTGGGTAATGAGGTCTTACAGTGACATGTTATCAGGTCACCTGAGCTGGAATCTATCTTTAACCTGGTGCTTTTCCATTGTGAAGGAGGGGGTGGGAACCCAGAGAGGGACAAAGGATTCCCGCCTTATGAAAAAGATATATAAGTGGGTGGAACAGAACAAAGGGAGGCAGCCATCATGAGAAATCCCCTAGCTACCGCCTGAGCTGCAACCAGGCCTGTATCAGGGGAAAGGACTGTGCCCAGATTAGGAAGGCATCCAGTCTGTGAAAGAAACTTATTGAAACATCTCTCAGGTTGAGATATTATCTGTACTCAGTTGTATTACTGTATTAGGTTTAGATTTGCATGTTTTGTTTTATTTCACTTGGTAATTCACTTTGTTTTTTCTGTTACTACTTGGAACCACTTAAATCTTACTTTCTGTATTTAATAAAACCACTTTTTACTTATTAATTATCTCAGAGTGTGTATTAATACCTGGGGGGCAAACAGCTGTGCATTTCTCTCTATCAGTGTTATAGAGGGCAAACAATTTATGAGTTTACCCTGTATATACAGCGTAAAACAGATTTATTTAGGGTTTAGACCCCATTGGGAGTTGGGCATCTGAGTGTTAAAGACAGGAACACTTCTGTAAGTTGCTTTCAGTTAAGTCTGCAGCTTTGGGGCACATGGTTCAGACCCTGGGTCTGTGCTGGAGCAGACTGGCGTGTTTGGCTCAACAAGACAGGGTGCTGGAGTCCCGAGCTGGCAGGGAAAGCAGGGGCAGAAGTAGTCTTGGCACATCAATTGGCAGTTCCCAAGGGGGTTTCTGTGATCCAGTTTGTCACAATGTCAGTTAAGGGCACTTTGCAAGGCTCCATTTTCTATGCACTTTCCAAGCTGTCAGCATTTTCCCCTATTGTTTGTGATTTGCTTTTAAGACTTATCTGAATGTGCATCATAGCAGTAGCATGACAACATACAAAGCACCCTAGTTCTGATCATGTATTAAAGGAAGAACAACTCTTGACATCAGCAAGCAGTAAACCTTGATTTAAATAACTGAGTTTGTGTTTTGCATTTGTACTTTTTAGCTATATTCCTAAACAAAAGCTTGATGCAAATTAGCTGATAACATTAAAATGTTGATTTGCAACTAAATATAGCTTTTACACTACATTTGGAATTTCTTTCTGCTAACCACAAAGATACACTACAACTATATACATTTACCTAAGCAATTCTATAGCTAATTTAGTCAAATGCTTAAATTTTACATTTATTATGTTAGAAAATGGTGAATATGTTTATTTGCTTTATAATTTTTTATTTGTAATTTACAAGTCCTATTTGTGCAGAAATTCAAATTCAATTAAAAATTAACAAAAATAGGATTTTAAAATAGTTTTAACTTATTGAAAAATCTTAAATGTACTAGTTGCATAAACTTTTATTAGCAGAATCTTCATCATAACATGTTTTGCACTTTAAATTTATATTTAAATTGATTTTAAAAAACCCTCTATTTAGTGAATTTAACTCATTATATCTAGTTGTCATGTGCTTCAGGTTTTTAGAACTAGTAGATCTTATCTCCTCTCACAGCTAGGTTTTATTTATAGATTGGAAGAGGGAAGCCATTTTTGTTTCTTTTTAAAACTTCCTATTTGGTTCCTCAGTTTTGAATAAACCAGGTTAGTGACCTGAACTAGCTGAATAAACTGAAATGAAGAAAATATTCTCTCTACACCTACAGAAGAGGCTACTGCTGTCAAAAGCTGGTTTAGAACTTCAGCTAACTCTGGTTCAGTGGTTTGACTTTCTTCAAAATTTCAGCAGCAGGCATGTACTGCTTAATATCAGGGTGGATAAAAATCAATGATCTAAAAAAAATAAAATCAGATGTTTTTATTTTAAATGGATTTTTTTTTATAAAATGCTTTTTTGAGGGGAAAAACCTATCTAAAGATAGTTTTAATTAAGATATATCTTTGAGCTATAATGCATCATGGAGTAGGACTATAAATTCTAATTCTATAGTATGAAACAATATATCCATGTAATGTTTAAGAAAAGATTTTTAAATGAGTTCCAGTAGTTCATGCATGAGGGACCCAATCTTACGGGGTTCCAGAGGCTTCTGTATAGATTATTTAGGTTAATATTTCTATCTACCCAATGGGACTCAGTGCTCAGTCTAGAAGATACCATCAAAGATGCTTAGTTTTGCAGTTCTCAAATTGTGAATTTGTCTCTCCAAAGATAACATGCCTGTTAACAGCAAAAATATTTTTAAATAAATATATAGAGAGGTGAGAAATAACAGACCTCAACCCTATTGTCCCTCTGCAAATTTGCGTACACAGAGTCAATCCCTTACCTCTCTCTAAAACTGCAAAGTTTCAAAAAGTTCAATGAACAGAAGATTGTTGGGAGCAGAATAGATCTAGACAGGGAGAAGAAGTCTGGAGATCAATGTGAGAAAGGAGGGACATGCAGTAGAAACAAAAGTGAAACTGTCTGAGCAGCATATTCCAGAAGTCTTGAGGTCTTTCTGAGTGTAGCCTTCATTGATTTGAGATCTGCCATACCATTCTCTCACTAGAAGGGAAAACCAATAATGGCAGCAGGCCGTAAAAGAGACCCAGTTTTGGAGTATTTTAATGAAGTGCCTCTACCTGTGGGTAAGACAGGCATGCATGCAAAATGCAAACAGTGCAACAAAGAAATGCAAGGCCTCATGGCCCGAATGAAACAACATCATGAGAAGTGTTCCTTCTCAGAAGGAAGCTGTGTTAAAGATGATGAAAAGAACATGTCTGAACATGCAGAAACTTCAGGTTGGTAAACTTTTTTATTTCATACTTCTTTCTTAAGGGCTGCCTGTATTCCTTCTGCACTATTCTTGAATTCTCATGTTTGAGCAAAAAACTATACCGTAGTTGTTACTCTATGGTACTATCATTTTAGATGCAGTTGTGATAAAAAAAATAAATAACTGAAATAGCCAGATCTTCCTTTTACAATTTCACCTTTAAAGTACTACTGAGTGTCAGTGAATGCAATGAGTAATACTAAATGAGCAGTATGGTAATAATTAAATAACTGCATTGACTTATTTTGTTTAGGAGAATCCCTCCTCAAATACAGGATTCTGAAGACTATCCACCTTCAAGATCACCATCCTTTTCTATAGTTTCAGAGTTATCTGCCAATGATAGTGTTTCAGTCACATCATGTACATCACATAGCCACACTGTATCACCTGTACCAAAAATAGATTCAATTAGTGTAGTGATATATGCCATCATGTGCCAGCAATGCCCTTCTGCCATGTACATTGGCCAAACCAGACAGTCTCTACGCAAAAGAATAAATGGACACAAATCTGACATCAGTAATCATAACAATCAAAAACCAGTGGGAGAACACTTCAGCCTCTCTAACCACTCAGTGACAGACTTGAAGGTGGCAATTTTGGAACAAAAAAAATTCAAAAACAGACGCCGAAGAGAGACTGCTGAACTCCAATTAATATGCAAATTAGATACAATTAACTTAGGTTTAAACAGAGACTGGGAATGGTTGGGTCATTACACTAATTGAATCTATTTCCCTATGTTAAGTTCTCCTCACACCTTCAATGGGTCATCTCAATTATCACTTCAAAGGTTTTTTTCTCCTGCTGATGATAGCTCATCTCAATTGACTGGACTCTTCCAGTTGGTATGCGTATTTCCACCTTTTCATGTTCTCTCTATGTATAAATATCTTCTGTCTGTATGTTCCATTCTATGCATTCGAAGAAATGAGCTGTGGCCCATGAAAGCTTATGCTGAAATAAATTTGTTAGTCTCTAAGGTGCCACAAGTACTCCTGTTCTTTTTGCGGATACAGACTAACACAGCTGCTACTCTGAAACAGAAGAAGGGAATGTCTTCCTTACAGAAACAATTGATACATCAGGAAATGCACACACAGAATACTTACAAGAAGTAGCAGTAAAAGCTTTAACAAACTGTGGGGAAAAAACTGAAATGTCTAGTATGCAGCTTGGTCACAGACAATGTTGCAAATGTATCCAAGATGAGAAGAAATTATTAAGGGAGTGAAGAGAGTCCCAAGCTAACAACATACGGCTGCAGTGCTCATTTGATACACCTCCTAGCCAAAGACTTCAGTGTTCCAGAAATAAAGGCTAATGTTGCTGAATTGCAAAATATTTCCGTAACAATCACTTTGCAGCAGCTGCTCTGAAAAAAAGTGGGAGGAACCAAGCTAACTCTCCCACAAGACGTGCAATGAAACTCAGTAGTGCACTGTTTTGAGCACTATATCAAGAACTAGCCTAATCTGACGGCAGTTTGTGAGCAAAATCATGAAAAAATAGATGGCAGGGTCACAGCCAAAGTTCTCAACATTGGGCTTAAGAGAAATATTGAACACATGCTGAGTACCCTGAAGCCTATTTCTGTAGCCTTGAACAAAATGCAGGGAAATAGCTGTTTTATTGCTGATGCTGTTGAAATCTGGAAAGAACTGAGTGAGATCTTAAAGAGAAATATGCAATGACAGAGTTAAATTACAAGCATTAAAAAAACGAATGGGACAAGCATCATCTCCAGCTCATTTGCAAATATTCTCAATACTCTGTACCAGGATCAAACCTTCACTGGCTATTACACGGACATCCAGCAATCATCCCTCCATAATGCCAACTATAATAAACTTCAAAGCTAAGGATGAACCATTCAAAAAAAAATATATGTTTGCTGATGTTTTAAAGAAAGTCACACTACTGAACTTGCGGAAGTCACTTGGGGACTTCAATAACTCAGACATAGGCTAGGGGTTTGTTATAGAAGTGGATAGGTGAGATTCTGTGGCCCTGCATTGTACAGGAGGTCAGACTAGATGATCATAATGGTCCCTTCTGACCTTAAAGTCTATGAGTCTATGAGTAAGTGATAATCTCACTTTTAACAGCAGTAGCTTCTTCTGCCGGTGTAGAAAGAATATTTTCTTCCTTTGGACTAATTAATTACAAATTGAGAAATCGTTTTGGACCTGAAAAAGCAGGAAAGCTTGTTTTTCTTTTCCAGATGATGAACAAACAGGAAAATGAAGGTGAAGATGACTGAGTTAGCTGCACCTCCAAATGACTTAATAAATATCTGCTTCACTTACCTTTGGTAAATGAAATAACCAATCATTCATTTTCCAATATAGCTGTAAAACTAATCTGAAAAGTTTTCAAAATAAATCACTTTAAAAATGTATAGTGTGTACCTTCTAAAAATAAAACCTAAATCTATCTCTGAGTTGTAAAGAATATGTATTAAGGTTATAACAACCAACAAGAAAGCACTTTTATGCAGAAAACCATGACTAAATCTTGTCTTCCTGACTAGTGATTTAAATCATTAATTAAATCAATTTGATTTAAATCAAATCTACCCTGCTTAATATTTAATTTAAATTTGAATAGATTAGAGTAAATGTAGGCCTTAACAAAGGCAGTCATTTCAAAACAGGTTTATTTTTTGAAGTAAAACCATATTTGATTTAATTTTTTATTTAAATTAAAGTATCTGATTTAAATAAAAACTTGTAAAGTTTGGGGTTTTTTTTTTTAATATCAATTTTTATTCACCTTTGCTTGATCTGTTAGGGAATTCAGAACTGCCCACTTTCAGGGAGAAGGATGAAGAATAGTTAAGTAACTTAACACAAAAATCTGGATAACATGCCTTCAGTAAAGCAGCTCAGCCTCAGCTATGTTATCCTGTATTTCTCCAACCAAACCTACTATGAAACTCTGGGAGAAAAAAAAAAATCAAGAATGTATTTCTCTACTTAGCACACATCCCAACTATGGTTTTTGCTTCTGTTGGCACTGAAATGAAGTTTATAAGTGACTGAAATCTGTTATTGCTTTCTTCCAACCAAGTGTCTGCCTTTAAGTATTGCTTGCAACTTACTATCATCAGTAGAAAAGCAAATGCAGACTGTAGTAGTATTTCTGTCTCGTTTAAGGCACCCCTGTAATATTGGTTTGTCTTAACGTCCAGCACTATAAAGTTTGCTACATCAGAAAAATTAGATCACATTAGTTATTAGTATAAATTCTCCCAGACACAGTGATTTGCCAACTCATCAGGGTAACAATACATGAAGGGCATTTTTCCCTTCTCCCAGGGTAATCCCAACCTAGATAAGCTAATGATGTTGTTCAAGGAGAATTAAAGGTTATCCTTCATACAGAGCAAAAGAAATGCTCATTTCCCAAGGATTCCACCTAGTGGCATTAAAATAAGTCTGTACTTTTCTATGTATCTAGATTTATCTAGTCCTTATATCAGTGCTGTTGCCAAAATGTGTTGAGTAGGATTAGTACAATTTTGAAGCTTTTTTAGAAATGAAACAGCATTAAAAATGTGCTCCTTCTTAAAGAGAGACTTGGACTAAAAACAGTTTAAAACCAAATATTCTTACCAGATTACTGAACTAAATTTTTAAAAACCTAACTTTGTTCTTCATTGTTTAAGGTCTTTATTTACTTTTTCATTGTCCATCTGAGAAATGCATAGCGTTGAGTCATTTTCATGTACTGGTTTTTGTTCACTTAGCTGCATTTTTGGGCTCCCAACATTTCACATAATTGATAAATTTCTACTGGTCTAGGGCAGTGGTTCTCAATCAGGGGTCCAGGACCCTCTGGGGCTGTGAGCAGGTTTCAGGGGGTCCACCAAGCAGGTCCAGCATTAGACTTGCTGGGCCCCAGGGCAGAAAGCCAAAGCCCCACCGCATGAAACTGAAGCCCAGGGTCCTAAGGCCGGCCACCTGGGGCTGAAGCCAAAGCCTGAGCAATTTAGCTTCGCAGAGCCCCAGGCAATATCCCTGCTGGCTACCCCCTAATGCCGGCCCTGGCTTTTATATGCAGATTCTAAAAAGCTGAGGAAATCTGTGCAATTTAAATGAGATAAAGATAGTAATTATAGTAGAGATAGAAAAAACTGTTTAATCCAACAAACTGAAAGGTTAAACATAAAAATACAGTTTAAGCCACTTTGAAAATATACCTGTCAAGAAAACGTTCAAAGAGCCTCCACTAAGAATGTCATCCAGTCAACTTTTAAAGTTCTCAAGGCAGAAATCCCTTTGATGTCAGTTAAATAAACAAAAAAAAAAACTAACAACGAAGTCCATTAAAGTGAGAAACCAGCAGCATAGCCTAGCACAAGACATACTGCAAGCTCATGTTGAGCAAGTTTTCCAGCATGATTCTGCCAAAGCACCACTTCTGACGTAGCATTTTCAGACAGAAGTTGGGCAGAAGTTTTGCAGATTCAGTAAAGCTATGAATGAACACGTTCCACGTACGTGTCCACTCAAATCTGGAGCAAAGAACTGCCAGGGCAAACCACTTGGACACTTAGTACCCTTCCAAGGTTTGCTGTCATTTGGAAGGAGATCAAGCATCTACTCTCAATTTTGGAATTAAATGACCATGTGTTTTAAATGCTTAAAAAAAAAAATCACTTCTAGAACTAAATTACATTTTCAGATTTAATTCAGTGCCACAAGTTAATTGCAATTCAGCTGTACTTTATTTCTTGTACTTTCACTA
The DNA here is from genome assembly GCF_020497125.1 of Mauremys mutica. Classification (NCBI taxonomy): domain Eukaryota; kingdom Metazoa; phylum Chordata; order Testudines; family Geoemydidae; genus Mauremys; species Mauremys mutica. The sequence continues at coordinate 42,037,332 of NC_059078.1, forward strand.
TCCTTGCCAAAAAACAAAAAAAGCAAGAAAAACCACCTCACTTAAGAAATGATTAGTTATAACCCTCGCATTTCTCTATCAATCTGAAAGTCAAATGTTCTCTTCTTACCTCCAGCAGAAAGGGTAATTGTGCTTGAAAGTACTGGTGTGAACCAGTCTACCTTGTTCTTTTAGAGATTTGATGATGTTCTTATCTGCATCCTAAAGAGAAAAAAAGTTTTCTGAACAGAACTTTTAATTATTATAGGGAATATTCATTCAAGGTTGGGTCCTCAATTAAAAATAAAAAAATAAAAATCAGTATTTACATGCTATGATGTGAAACAATAAAGTTATGGTTGCAGAATTTGTAAATTTTAAATGTGCATCTAGTGTGGAGGTGCCATAACAACTAGTTTAATATTCTTGAAAGAGAACATGATCCCCAAACTGAGATGCATACCTGCAATTCTAACTTCACCTTATTTTTTTTGTGTACAATATAACTTTTAAATAAAGTCACAAATATTTATGCATACCCAACACCAGCCAGACACAAATTCAGTTATGTTTTCAGCTATGCTGTTTTGATACCATAACATTAAGTCTTTTGGCACATATCTGTGCAATTGCTTCAGATCTGATCTCTGAACCTCTTCACTAAATTTGCACTACTTTAGAATCATTCCACATAAATTTCACGCTATAAATTTAGATGTGAAGGCCTAGAAACCAATAAAAGACATTTCATCTTTTATAATACCTCACCAACTGAACCTTTATTATTAGATTGAACAGTTGTATTTAATTCAGGCCCAAAGTCAGAGCAGTAACTGATATTCAAAGAAAGGCTGCTGGACTAGTTAATTGCTACAAAATATTCCTTTGATTAAAAAAATGTGCTAGGAAGTTTGATAGAACAGTGCTCCCATGGTGAAAAGACAATTCAATATCATGAAAACTTTTTTTAAGAGCATTTAACTCTGGCTTACAGAACCAGTATCCTAAACATGAGCTCCTCAATATTTCCTATTATTCTTACTGCCTTATACATATAAGCTGGTAACTGAAAAAATATTTGAATTTGTGTGCATCATCCTGTATGCGCATCATGGGTTTCAGCTTTCATACCATTTTCCCTTTAAAAAAAAAAAAGCAGCGTGTTTAGCATCAATGTTACTTATTATCAAAAAAATTGATTCTTCACATGACAGGCATATAGAGTAGGCACTAGAGTACACTCTCCTTTCCTTTTTCTAGGACTTACATCATTGTTAACGCATCAAGTTACTTATTTGCCTAATAGTGTAATTAACATTTTGTGAAGTGACAGTACAAAGAAATCCATATTTCTCTGTTGTAGTCCCAACTGGAGAAGGATAACCTTTTTTAATACGAGTCTTTGTAACGTAGCTGTCAAAAACATACTGAAGACAAAACCACCTGGGGAAAGAAAAATGAGTTTCTACCACATGTAAATGCTAGATCAAATTTAAAAAAAAAAAAATTTACTATTTCCCCAAGTCCACCAACCTTCACATATTGTCCAGCAAAGTCCGTCACTTCTGCTGTGAAGTAGCCTGAAGCATCAACAGGACAAACTGGAACTGAATCTTTCTGAATAATATTAAAATCCATGCAGACTCTGTAGTCATCCTAGAAGAGAAGTATAAAATATATTATTTCTAAATGTAGCTTTCAATAGTCAAGACCTAGGAAAAGGGATTAAAAAAAAACTTAATATAAAGCTATTTCATACTTATACAAAAAATAGTCAAATAATCCCAAAAACACTTTTGAAAGCATTTTTAAGCAATATACTTCATCCATCAAGATAAAAAGGATGGAGGAGGGCACACTTGTTCCCTAAAACTTAGGGTTGTGCGAGTTTCCTAGGGAAGGGAACAAATTTGCTCTATTTTACAGCCTCTGCCCATCATTTCAAAATAAAGGGCTGAGGAAATACATTTCATGCTATTGTATGAATTAAGAGAGTACACTGAAGTTGTGGTATCTCCTTAAAGCACATGCCTGTAAGTCTATTTCTCAGAAGGCATGTAGTTTCTAAAGAGCTCTCTACTCCTAGGTCCATGCTCTCCACATTTAACTGATATGATTTCCCCCAATGCCTCAGTTCTCAAGCCTTTTAAACCTTTTTATCAATAAAACTAAGCAGCAGACACATCAAATACTTTCATGCTTTAAATGGGGGGGAGAAGGAGAAAGAGGGGGACAGGACAGTTAGAGTATTCATCCCAAACAGCAGCCAAACCTGAAACTGTCACACGAAATTAAAAGCTAAGTGTTGCTTTCCTACTGGACTTGAGCACAAAAAAATCGACTGTTACAAGGACTAAAGCTTTACATGTAAAAAAACACCCACAGGCTGCAGCGATCAATTGGCTCTAAAGACACTACTGACTTTCTCCTCCTCAGCTTACTACGTGTACAGTATCTACCTTGACCCATCCGTGTCATTTAGCTCATTTGGTTATTAGACCAATGCCTTGGTTAGTCTTCCATCATCCATTATCATTACATGTAGCAGGCAGACTGCGGTGTTAGTGTAAATCAGATGAAAAAACAAAGCAAGAACTGGAGTTACCCCAATAGGGCTAATATCATGAACTGTAAAAGGCTTTAGAGAAAGAGCCAATGCAGAGCACATCAAAGCCTAGCATACTGACATCTGTCCTATATATGACTATGACCCCTCAGCATTATAGGATCTGGGCCAAGAGGTGGCACTGTGGTATTTGCATCCACAACGCAGCCCACAAAATATATAATGACCTAATTACTCCAGTTTCAACTGGTGGGTGCCTTGACTCTGAACAACTCAGACTTGAAGCTTTCCAGAATGATCTACCATTTGATTAGTGAATTGCCTGGGTGAGCATGCCTGAATTCAGGCACAGATATTAGAGTTGCAATGATAGCAAGCTCCATAAAAAAAAAAACCAAGAAGGCAGTGATCATGTATGTCCATGACGGATATCTTTATGTCCGCACTTGGGACACTGAGACATACAGAAAGATTAAAAAACCAAAATGAAACAGAAGTCGGGGGGGGGGCGGTCTATATGAAAGTAAGTCTCTCCCAACAGTTGTTTCCTTCTTTGAAAAAAATGACGAAGAAAATAACTGGGAAAACAAGTTATGGAAAGTTAGGACTAAAAGCTAAAATTCAACTAAAGTAAAGGTTGTGATGCAACAACCATGATTCTGTACCATCTAAATAATGATTCTATACCACCTCAAGCCCATATCATTCAGTGGCTAGCCATTTAGCAGCAAAATAGAGTCTGCCATTCGAAGCATGGAACCAGGTATGGGGCTGGTATTAACACTTACATGATAAACAGCTGGATGGGGGCAAACCCTGGTTATAAGACGCAAAAGATCTGCTATATAGCTAGCAAAAAAAAACAAAACTCAAAACCACTGCATGTTACTGTAGATGAAGAACTATTCAGGCTGCTGAATTTTAGTAGTATGTAGTTTCAGATAAAGATCAGAAATTTAATGCAAGGTTTTTGCAGGCTGGTCTTGTTTTCTGATCTATGTTCTTTTTGAATTGTGTGATATTTAGTTTCATGAGCTGGATAACTGTGAGCTATTTGGTGACATACTAGCTCAAGTTGGGGGAAAGACTGTACCGCAAACTCGTCTTGGATTAAGAAGTGTTCTAGAACTAACTGCATCTTTCCCCCCCACCCCTTTAAATTTTGGTTAAGAATCCTTTTCACAGAACTACATGGAGGATGGATTTCTGAGATCTCACGGTGCAGAACACATCTATATAATACCAAAGGTTCATACTGAAGCCACATTTCACATCATTATGTATCCTTCCCTCAAGGGACTTCTCTTTATTCAGAGACAGTACACCAGATAACAGAACAAGCAAATGAGCGGTTAAGATATTTAAATATTTCATGGAAGGTGTGATTCTCCTCAGCTCCCCCCACACCTCCACTTTTCTCTCTTTTCCCTCCCTTGTTGCTACTTATATACCCCTTCTTCTCCGGCACCACAACCCCGACGCCATTCACTTAATTTCCTAATACAAAAAAAAGTAAATGAAGTGATAGAGAGGAAACTGAACTACAAAACGTGCTCATCAGAACCACGGTCACATGGCTTTTAGGCTGTATCTCTCTTCTCTCTCCTCTACCTGTTTTTCTCTTTAAATTAAACTGAAAGCGTATTCAGGACAAGGATCATGTTTCTCCTGTGCGTTTGAACAGCACTTAGCTCTTTGGAGCTCTGATCCTATCAACAGCCTTTGGGAGCTAGTGCTTTTTTGAACTAACTGGAGAGGATGAGGTGAGATGCAGAGATGCCAAAGAAGAAAATGTTTCAACATTCAAATAAAATGTGTTATTTAAATGTGTCCTTAAATAATTCCTTCTGAAGATAAAATATCCATGGATTCAGATAGCAATTTGCTGTATCATGAAGTTGTCTACTCTACAGGCAAGTAACAGAAAATGTGGTCTGTGGAGTTAGAGCCATACAACAACATATGCACTATTTGCTATGCATTAAACTGATAAAATCAAAGTTTTTAAGAGATACTAACAGACTGGTAATTATTTCATAGCAGACAGCTTTTTTCTCTAAGTTAATTTACATTTTACTGCTTAGTCCTTGTGTACTAACAACTGTAACAGGTTCTGTGAAATTTTCAAACTTCCTTTATCACACTAACACTCCCTGTGTGGGTTCATCACTTTTCAGTTAACACTTGACCCTGAGTCTGCTTTTATTTGTAGATATGGTGAGGCAATTGTTAAATTAAGGCAACTGTGAACCTTCTACTGAGCTATCCCTCCCCCTTCTGTGCCTCTCTAACCAGTTTATTCTACTTATGTAATTAAAAGTAAAAAGCAGGATGTTTTCCTGTGTAATATTTGGATAAGAATTTTCATCTTGATAACATGAAATAAAGCATAGGAATATACACATTCTTCAAAAGGAGACAACTAAATAGGATATCACTGAGGCAAAAAAAAAAAAAGAAGATTAAAAAAGGGATTGGACATTTAGATGGATAACAAGAACATCCTGAGTGGCAGTAGTTCATGCCAACATACAATTTGCAAGAGAGCATATATTTAATGCTTCAGGAATTAAACCAATTTCTAACTACTAGAGGTTAGGAAAATGTCTCATATATTCCTTGGATGCATCTGTTGCTTGCCAATGAGACAGGATAGCAGATTAAGCAGTGCATGGGTCTGATCTAGTATGGTAATTCCTGGGTTTATAAAGGCCAGCTGATTAACTCTTAAGAGAATTTGTCCAACTTTTCTAGTTTTCAATATCTCAAGCAAATTAGGGAAAGGAAAAGGAAATAAAACATCCTTTTTAAAAAAAAGACCATTGTACAAAAAATCCTTTTAGCCCAAAGGGACATAGAGAAGGTACAGAAGCATGTTAAGTCATTTTATATGCTCAACACATATAAACTAACAAATGGTAAAATGTTGAAAGGCATAGCATGCTGAACAACAGTCCTGATATTTGTCCAATTTACAAATTAGAACAGCTGGTTCCTACTTAGCAGTAGAGTACTCAATTCTTCTTTGTGATGAAGCTGGCATTTCTCGATCTTCAGGGAAGACAAGGAGCTAGAGCACTCAGATGTTACAGGGATAGACGTTTTATGAATAGTAAAGATGACAGTAATGGACATCTAAACTCCCCACTGGTGTGCAAGTAAAGGGCAACTGCATCTACAAAGAGAAGTTTGAGCATTCAACAGAACGCAATGTTTTAAAAGCAGCTCATTACCTCTCTTGGCCTGCAGAGTCAGCATTGTACATCTGAAAGGGCCCTTGGAGGCCATGGGAACATGCTCCAGACCAAACATATAATAAAAGTTAGTTTTTACTTACAGCTCCAAAGTAAGGAGCCTGATGTACAACCCCTGTACCTTCTTCCTCCTTCACATAGTTGTCTGTGACCACAGTAAAAGCACCATTGTTTTTACACTGCAACACACAAAATATTGAAGTATTATATTCTTTTTCAGACATACAGGAAAGTAGCATTTTTCAAAATGATTGGAAAATGTACATTTAACAGATCAACCTTTAAGTCAAAAAGCTGGAATAGCTAGAACTATATTTTAGTTTGCTTTATACATAGGAATAATAAATTATCTGATATTTTTAACCACTTATCTCAGCTAAAATGCCAAGCCAATGCATTCTTTTTACTGAGCACCAAGAGTGTAAGACTAAATCTAAGACTTCTGTTGACAACTTCATAAAATTGACTAATACATATTCTCGCACTGATGCAATCTCATGCTTGAGACTACAAATTAATAGGATCCTATAAACAAGATACATAAGAAGTCTCCAGCCATTTATAGACCTATATATACACACATACATATAATAATTTATAAATAAAGCAGCTTCCACGTGGCCATTGTTTCTTATCACCATAAAAATAGGGGGGGTTGCTACTAATTATTTTAAGACAACTTACAGGGTGATAAGCACAAAGGAAAGCATGAAGGTAAAAGTTTGGAATGACATTTAACATTAAGTTTTAACTTTAATGGTGGATGAAAACCGTAAAGGATAACGGAACCAATTATCTGCCATCTGTCCAGCAAGCTGATAATTAAGAGTAATGAGCCATTTTTGTATCCCTCACATAATTTAAAAGTAACTTAAAATGAACTATCCTGGTGATCACAATTGAAGCAATGATTTGTCACAGTACTGTATTAAGTTTTATCTTAAAAAGCTCTGGGTAAAGGTTGTGGCTGGGAGCTGCTAAGCTGGGCTGATTGGGAAGTGGCTGCAGCTGGGCCATGCCCCAATCAGGCCACAGCTGGCCTTTATAAAAAGGCTGGGAGCCAGGAGCTCAGCAGTCTCCCTCTGCCTGTAGAGGGAGAAGGGCCTGGCTGCAGGGAGCTAGAGACAGGGTACCTGAGTGGAGCAGGGCTGGGGAGCTCCAGCCTGGAAAGCCCCAGGCTGTGGCCTAGCACAAGGCCAACAGGTACTGGGGGTTGCAGAGGGCAGCCCAGGGGTAGGCCAAGGCAGCAGGTCCAAACCCAACCTTGCCAGTGATGAGTAGGCTGATACTGCAGTCTGCCCCAGGGCATGGGGCTAGATGAGGACTGGCAGTAGCCTTATACTGAGGCGATGTGGGGATAGTGGGTGTGGGTTCCCCTGGGAGGGGGAGACCCTGAGAGAAAGGGGTTACTGCCAGGGGGCAGCACCCCAGGTGAGAGGGGCACCGGGTTCAGGGAGGGACACGGGGGGCCAACAGCAAGCGGTGAGGCAGATCACCGGCCTGCAGAGGGTGCTCTGGGCTGGAAATCGAGCTAATTCCCTGAGAGACCAGCAGGAGGCGCCGCAGGGGTAAGTCCCCACCTCTACAGTATCATTCAGTCAAGTTCTATCAAAATGTTCATACGCCTATTCTATTCTCCATAACTCCTTCCCATGATGTGTATTAAACTATGTTCTCAGTACAGTAAAATAGGTACTGCTCCTTTAAGTGCAACATAAGACATCCATAAAGACTGGAAATGCAAAAATGTCAACAGTTACAGCAATATAAGGTCTTAATACTTCAAATGAAAACGCACAAAGAACCTCCAATTTCAATGTTGTCATAATTCTGCTTCTGAATATGGAATTTATGGTGGTAGTAGGCAGAGAACGAGGATGCTGGCTTCAACTGAACGGAGCTAGCTCATAGACACTGGGGAATACTGATTGTTCAATAAAGAGTCCTCTAAAAACCTAGAGTCACCCCTACTCTCAACCTTCATCACCACCAGGGTGTGTACTTATATGAAGTATAAGCATAAAGGACATAAGAAAGAAAGGTAAAAACAGAAGCAGCCAACTTTCTGGCAAAGTGACAGTGCTCTCTGTTGCAAAGCATGAAATGAGAGAATAGCCATGTTAATGTAATGTGGGACAATGAGTTTGTTTTGAGAAATGGAGGCCTGAGATTTCACTTGCTTGGTATTTTACCTATTTTCCCCATGACACCTTGACAGTTGGGATTTTATTTTAACATATAGCCAGGATTATCAGTAAATCCAGTCAAAGTATGGGTCTTAAAATAAATGAAAGCAAATTCTTAAGAAAGCACAATATTCATTTTGCCATCATATCAAGGGGAAATATTGATCAAAAACGTACAACTATTTAAAATGGCAGTCTCTTGGTTTTAACATTGTCATTTGGTTCTGTGTCTAAACACAAGACGGACTTATCTTACCTTAATAAAATATTCAAATAGTGGTTTATATTTCTTGCCTTTAAGAGTAATGCCAGGAAACCTATGTAGAAAAAGATTTATATGTACACACATTAACACACTGTAAATTGCACTAGCTGTCTTATAAAGACTAAATCTAGAAGTACTATTTTTCTCTTTTTAAATATTTTTTCATACTGAAATCTGATATGAGGAAAAGCACTTGTTTTCCAAATAGTTTGCTTCCTACTTCTACCTTTATTTGTCAACTTTAACACTAAATGAAAGCTGAGATATTTGTTAACTATTTGCCACTAGTATAAATTCATTATCCCCACAATAAAGTTCACATTTACAAATTAATGCAGGAGCAAAGCATAAATCAGTAATCCACTTCATAAGAAGTTATGATAGGACCTTCGGGAAATAAAAAAATAAACTGGTTATAGTGGAGCTCTGTAGTATAAGCAGAGTGTCTTCTGGTATTTACAAGAATGAATAAAACTAAGTAAACACTGGTCCAAAATTACTAACTATAAGCTAGAGAAATGTAGAAACATCTAGAACTGTAGAAAAGTCTAGAACTCCAAGCTGAGAAATGTAGTCTCCTGACAACACCAGAAGAGGATGAGAACTCAGAGCTCTAAACAAGGACTGAAACAATTCATGTCCCAAGCTTCAAAGAGATGATTAGTTCCGAGACAGAAAAAAAATTTTAACATGCTGGAAAACAGCACAGAAAACATGAAGGTGTGAACTATACAGGTGAAGAGCAGTATAACACAGGGAGGAAAATCTGGAAAACTAATAGATCTTCCACTATTAAAAAAATAATCCAGCAATACTAAAGAGCCAATATACGAGAGACAGATGCATAACTTTCTTAAGGTTTTTCTAGGGAACAGCAGGAAAACAATTTACGTATGTTCCACTTCTGTTTTAAATGTATTTTCATTCTCAAAAAGATGTTAATGTTATAAAAAATGCAATTGTTTTGTAAAAAAGGGGTAAAATAACTGGTTTTATTTAGGTGCAGGAAGTTTCCAATTCTTGGAAGATACCCAAGAGTGGGTAGGGTATCACTGCAAAAGGAAAGGTAAGGATGGGCGGGAAGGGGAGAGAGCATAAATGTTTCTGTCATACTGTATGCCTTTTATAAAAATTATGTTTTCTATTGAAGAGTGATAAAAAAGGTAAATCTCTTTACAGCAGCATTTGAATTATGAGGTTTTATTTGCTATTCTAAACTGTATTGGGATGAATAAAACAAATAAAAAGTCCTTACAAATGTGTGCTGACACTAGCTTTACAAGCGGAAGAGGTAGACTACCATATGGGAAGGATACTGGGATGCCAAAGACAATTTTTTTCCTACTCTGGCTTTCAAATATATTGTGTTTACAACCATTTCCTTAGATGCAATAAACCCAGATGCAGCTTCTATTCTGACAAAAACTTCCATTCAAGCATAATTTGCAGAGACAGATCTCAAACCCCTTGACAGGCTGTAGCAGGATGTACATAAAAAGGCACTCATGTGTTAAACCACCCTCCTAAGAAAGCACTCTTGGATTCTGCAGTTATGTAACTTCTTGCAGCAGTTCATTACTTATTTATAAAAAATGGAAGTTCAAAAGTGTGCAATAATTCATGTACTTGCCTGTCAAGTATCACATATTCACTTTCAGATTTGTACAGTGCTACCAGCCTGGCTTCCATCAAAATATAAATCTTCCCTGTGGCACTATCTAAAAGGGGGAAAAACAAACAAACAAACGAACCATAAATGAATACTCTACTTTTGCACCATTACAAAAGTTTCCATTTTACACAAGAGCAATAAGGCATCAGGTCTAAAACTACCCAGAATAATTCAGCTTATTAGACTCAAATTTTTATTTTCCCACAAAGATCTATTTATACCCATTTGACATAAATGCATTGCAAAGAGCTAAAATTTAGACAACACCCTCTTGACATCAGCATTAGCACAGACTCCCCAAATTGCAGAGCTGATGCTTTCAGGACCTGCTCCGCTGAACTGACTTTTAGCAGCCTTTGCATTGAAATGCCATGGCTGCCTTAACAGATAGTTTTCCCACTGTTCTTTCTGGCAAGGGAAGGCAACCAGATTGGTGCAGCCCAGGCAGGTAAAACAGAGGGCAAAATAATTAGCTAAATTATAATAAATTAAACAGGAGCTGCAAGAATTAGTGGGTCAATGCTTTACATAACAATCACACTCTATCCCATTTTGCAGTGTTTCTGAGATTTATTATAACAACAACAACATAAAATTACTCTTTGCTCCTTTTTTCTTGGATTTAAAAAAATGAAGGTAAATGGGAAGCTTTAGATCAGGGATTTCAAACTCAAACCACCACAAGGGGCACATGAGGACTGGTACATTGGCCCGAGGGCCGCATCACTGAAACCTTTTCATACAACGATACAAAAGTATAGTAAAAAATCAAACAAAATGAAGAGTAATATAGTATGCTATTAAAAGTCAATTTATTAACTTTTTTAAAACTAATGCGAAAAGTCAGTGCTATTTGACAGTCATTTCATTTTTGGCCACTTAGATGGCAGCGTTTTGCATCAAGCCAAGCATCAATATTAGGTTTGATATCCTGAGACGAAACCAATCTCAGTGTTGCTTTCAAATGTTCATCAGTGAGCCTTGACCTTAACACAGATTTGTTAATCTTCATGGAAGAGAAAAACTGTTCACATATACATGTACTTCCAAACCTTGCTATTACCCTTGCGGAAGCAGAGAATAACATGGGAAATCTTTCTTGCGAAAGAAACCGGTAGAATTCTGGAATTCTAACATCTGTATACTTCTTCAAAATGGTATCACACTGAAGCTCCACTAACTCCATCTGCATTTCTTCTGCAACATTGTCAATTTCCACAGCAAATGGTGGGGGAAAAAATTAAAAATGTGGTTCAAGTGCCTTGAAATCTTTAAATCGCATATCAAACTGTTTGTGTAAGTTAGAAATGATCTCTGCATATTCTTTCAAGGACTTAGGTTCAACTTTTCCTAAGGAATTCAGAGTCGAGAAATGGACCAAATTGCCAGCAGTCAACTGTTTCTCCCACAAAGTAAGCTTGATTTTGAATGACTTAACACTGTCATACATCTGTGTTATCACCTGTTTTCTACCCTGAAGCTTCAAGTTCAGTGCATTCAGGTGATCAGTTACATCTGTTAGAAAAGCATGGTTGCAGATAAAAATGGAATCAGCAAACTGTGGAGCCTCCTTTTTTCCAATCTCCTCCTTAAGTGCAAAAAAACACTTCAAAACATTTCCACAACTCAGCCATCTAACTTGAGTGTGATACAGAAGTTCCCCATATTCGCTGTCCATACTTGCTAGAAAAGAAGTGAACTGTCTGCGATTCAGCTCTCATGGACATATAAAATTGACGGTTTTAACAACTACAACCATAACTTCCTTCATTTGTAGACTTTTACCACACAGGGCTTCTTGGTGCAAAATGCAATGTATACTGGTGGAGCTAATTCTTGATATATTGAGGCTGTTCAGTTTAGCCTTCAATAATCCAACCACACTAATGTTTTCAGAGCACATTGATGGCACACCGTCCATAGCTAAAGATATGACATTTGTTCCATGGCAGCGCAGCTTTTTCAATGCACTCTTCCAGTCCTTGAAATGTGTTACGTCCCTTCAGTGGCATTAAGTCTAGCAATTCTTCAATAATATTCAAATTGCAATCCACACCTCTAATGAACACTGCACAATGTGTGATATCTGATATATCTGTACTCTCATCAAGGGCAATGCTTCAAAGTCTTTTGCCATTTGAATCGATTGTTTTTGCACATTATCTGCTAAATCCGTTATCCTGCAGGCAACTGTATTGGCAGACAAGGTTATGCCTTCAAAAACTTTCTTCCTATCAGGACATAAAATTTCACTGGCCTTCACAAGAGATTCTCTTACGAATAGGCCTTCTGTAAAAGGCCGTGATGATTTAGCTATCATTTCATTTATCACAAAACTTGCTCTTACTGAATCTTCGCTAGACTTTTTAATCCCCAAAAAGAAATTTCTTTACTTGGCAAATGCTGCTTTAAGTTGCCAAACTTTTTCCTCTCAGATTTTTCCAGTGAATGCATCATATTTTTCAAGGTGCATCGTGTCATAGTGCCGACGCATGTTATACTCCTTGGGAACTGCAATCGTTTGCTGACAAATAAGGCATTGAATTTTATCTTTTACCTCTGTGAAAAAATATAAATTCTTCCATTTGTCTTGGAAAACTTTTCTTCCATGAGTGTTTTTTTTGACGAAGTCATTTCCAAGGGGTTTTAATAAAATATAAACACTCAGTAATGCACCTCACTCCAAGGACAACACACGCATTTACTTTTAGAATTACTTCTGTTAAAGCTCCCCACTCTGCCCCCATTCCTGCCCCCACTCCACCCCTTCCATGAGGCCCCACCCCAGCCCCACCTCTTCCCCACCCCCATTCCAACCCCTTCCCCAAAGTCCCCGCCCCAACTCCACCCCCTCCCTGCCCCTATTCCAACCTCTTCCCAAAATCCCCACCACAGCCTCGCCTCTTCTCCGCCTCCTCCCCTGAGCATGCTGCATCCCCGCTCCTCCCCCCTTCCTCCTGGAAAGCCCTAAGCACTGGGATGTAGACGGGGGAGTGGGGACATGGCATGCTGGGGGAGGGGCAGGGGATAGGGGAGCTTGGCAGGCTGCAGGAAATAATGCAGCCCATGCGCCACGTGTTTGAGACCCCTGCTTTAGATAATCAAAGTTGAACCTTTAATCAAGAATAGCGTCATTCCTCCCCACCACTAACTCCCATACCCTTATATCAACATGGAATATTTTCACTACTTAGGCAGATCGCTATTCTTCCTCACCCCAGCTACCTTTAAAGGTGTAGTTATAGTTTGACAATCAATTTAGGATTCTCCCCAAATTAGCAGAGGTCTAATACTCTGTACTGGTTTAATTATTACCCAACACCAAAATCAGCCATGATGCTGCCATGCAGGAGGCAATGAGATTTTTTTTCCATAAATAATATTAAGCTCTTATATAGCACTTTTCATCCCCAGATATGACAATACTTTATAAAAGTAAGTATCTTTATTCCCATTTTACAGACGGGGACACAAACACAAAGGTGATTTTTCCACTGTCAAACAAAAGATCAGTAGCAGAGCCAGGAATAGAAAACAGGTCTGACTCCCAGTCCAGGACCTGCCCTATCCAGTAGGCCATGTTGCCTTCACATAGGTTAATTTATTAATTTGAAGATGCCTGTGGAAATCCTTGAAGTCCTGGACTGGGAAGAAACTAGCAGTAAGCACCTACTCCTGAAGATCAACCAATGTTTTCCCATTATGGCAGAGGCTGTGGCCAAGTTCAGCTAGATGTGCTTTAAGAACAGTCTGTGGAAAAAGTGACATCTGAAAGCCAAACGTTTTCCTAGTGCTCATTCATTTTAGGAATTTAAGTTCCAAACAATTTGTTTGTTTGTTTGTTTTTAGTGTTCCGTGGAAGACTATTCTAACTGAGGACAAGTTCGCTTGGTTTCTAGTTATAATAATGAACCAATGTTTCCTGAACTAGATGTTCCTGAAGAATGAGTTAATGCCATATATCTTATGGAGACAATGTGATCTTTGGGTTAAATTAATTTTGTACATACAGCTGTTTAAAGGGCTTAGAAGCATGGGGTGTGGGGGGGGGGGCTTTTTTCTAGCATACTTAGTGCATTTGACAGCACATTATGTGTAGTCGGTGTCACTATTCTTCTAGTATAGTCAGTAAGCAACAGGTAAGAAAGTTTAGACAACAGGGAAATGTGATTGCAAAATAATTGGTAGAAGGTAAGTGTTATGCCTGAAACTTAACTCTTTTTGAGCTGCATAGGTTTCAAGATTATAGTGTGTCTTAATACTTGAAGAAGTGGTCAGGAATGAAGACTTAAGGAACAAATATGAATTTATCCAAAAGCCTGTGTGTCTTAGGAAATGGTTGATTTGTCTCCCAGTATTTTACATGTGCCACTACCTTAGGCATGCATAAATTAAATTTTAAAATCTATGTTTAAATGAAAACTCTAACTATGCCATTTCATCTGCGTTAAAAAAAAATGCCAGAGGTAATCTGAATCACTGTATTTGGTTACGTATGCTGCCAATTTAGAAAAGGTCAGCAGTTTTGGAAAATCTGAAAAGTTCAATGCAAAACTGACTGCTTATGTCCAAATCAGTGAACATGATCTTAGTGTATTACATAGTCTAACTACAATAAATATTAAAATATACATTAGAAGAAATTTATCAGAACAGGGAATCATTAGGAGGAACTGCATTTCTTGTATGGATATTGCATGACACTCAGGTAAAAAAAAATTCCTTTCTGAAAATGTTACAAGGAACAAAGGATGAAGATAACATTCCTCTGGCTGCTGAGAAGCTGGAGCTGTAAACCTCTGAAAGATGGTGGGAGAACTAGCAAGTAAAGTAAATCTATTTTGTTCATATATCCTACCCACCTGTTATACATGAATTCCCTTTTTAACCATAGGAATGTGCTGCAGTGCATCTCCCGATGTATCAAGGGCCCTTGAGGAACAGGCTACCTTACACACTGACTTGAACTAGCCTACTACCTTCTGATTCTCCTCACCAAAGGCAATGAGACAGTTTGGTCTGAAGTGGTTGAAAAGTGGGGCAAAGCAGAGAAATTGTCAGACAAGGGAAGAGTTAGGATCATTTGGTGTGAGACTCTTTGGGGAGTGATGGGGGATTAACTGGTGAGATAACACACACCCATATTGCATACCTGCTCTTGCTCACTATGTAGTAATGTAGTAGGAGCATTTATTATGTAACTGCTAGTCCTTTAGTACTCATGTAATATAGCTCCAATGCAATTAAAGAGTACAAAATTAATGGAGATTTTAGCAACATGGTAAATTTGACTCATCCTTCAGCATACAGTCAACTCCAGTGAAATGCTACATGTTGAAAGTCAAACAGAATTGTCTATCACAGAAACTGCTATACACATGCAGGAGTTCAATGGAACTACATTTTCACAGTATTTCATATCAAGTTAGCACTTGCCTTTTAGTTTCACATATTGCAATTCTGGGTTAACACAGAGGGCCAAATTACTAGGCAAGGTCCAGGGGGTAGTTGTCCAAGCAACAAGAGAGATGTTTTCATCTTCATCCAGTGGGAAGCTCACAATCACCGAAGGATCTTGAACATCCTTAAATGAAACAGCGATAGGGAGAGGGATATGAAAGGTTTCTTGTGAGTTGGCGAGAACGCACATTCCAAGGAAAAGCAGTGACAGCTGTTGTCACTCAGTTACCTGGTTCCTTTAGTGCCCTGCAACCTGGCTTGTCAAAAAAATCAGTAAGAGTGAATGCAGATGAGAACCAATTTAAGCACGTCTCTCCACCTCCCCCATGTAGGCTTCTTGACCAAATCACGAGGGACACAACTGCCTCAACATAGTCAGAGTTTATTTCTAATGGCTGAGAGTTGGGTGCCTGACTCCTTCAGATGCCTTTGATAATCCCAATTTAAGGTTATACAAAAATAATCCAAGATCATAACTGGTTAAAGGTTTCCTTCATAGTTTAATAATTTTTCAGCTCCTGAAACCTGGAGTTCAACATTCACCTAGTTTGTCCCAGGGGACCAGGAGTTGGGAGGACAAGCTATCACTTGAGAAAATTTTCTCCTGGCAGACTACTATTTTTAACCAAGGCACATAAACTATATGTCCTTACACATAGAAGTACATGGATGTTTAAAACATAATGCACAGCTAACAGATGGTTTTCTACCTCAGCCTCAACAAGTACTGCCTTCAATCAAGTCAAAGGAATCCTTTTGTATTAATAATATCAGTGTTACTCTAAAAGAAGTTCTCTCAGACACATTAGAGAGAGTCAGTGCTGCAAGTAAGCAGGTACGGTCAGATACGCCATACCATAAAGATATTTATTGCCAGTACACCATACTGGAAAGACATTTTCAGAAACGCAGGGCACTCCCATGAACTGCAGCAGCAAAAGGAGCAGAAGGTGGGACTGCCACTCCCAGTAGCCCACGCCGGCAGCTCCTCTGGTGCAGCTGTAACAGTACTGCCCTCAGCCCCTCCCCCAGCCCTGTCCTTTGGTGAGGCTGTACAGACCCCAGACAAGAGACGCAGCTGCATGGAAGGGCTGGAGGCGGTACAGCCCGGAGCTGCTGGCGTGGTGCCACCAGGCGGCCCCACGTTCTGCTCCTTTGGCCGCTGCAGTTCCCCGGAGAGCCCCATGGGTCCAAAATCAGTATCTGGTGCAGCGGGAGGACAGAGCTCCCCCTGCCTGGCCCTCAGGTAACATGGGATGGGGAGGGGACAGGGAGAGCATGGGGGCCCCGGGCTGGGGGGGGGGTCACGTGCCCCCTCTTTAGCTCATGCCCCCCTTTGTGTCCATCCCATGACTTGCCTATGCGTACCGGTGAGAATTAAAATCTCCTCGCACCACTGGAGAGAGTGAAGCGCTTGCACAAGTTATAGTTTCTGTATTATCAATACTATTGGACTGTGGAAGACCTTATATGAAGTTATACCCTGACGAAGAGCCCAAAGTCTTACAGAATTAACATTTTACAGAATTGTGTAAGGAATATTTCCAACAGGCAAATTTATAGAGCAAGTGTTACTCAAACCCCAAATCTTTTGAAGTAACATCAGTTTTATGGCTAGAATCTAAGTGGCAATACAGACCTACCATAGCTCTGTAGAGCTTGTTACCTAACGGCAGCCTGCAGGAATGGTAACATTTTTGTTATAGAACTAAAGAACAAGTTTGCTATTTTTGTAACTAAAAGTAACAGCATTATCAGGCTCCATGGTAGATTTTTAATGTGGAGTTTGATTATCTTTATAAACCTCAAACTGCGTCCATTTATCTTTCCTAACTACTTCACAGGGGTGTTGTGTGAATAACTTAATGCTTGCACAACTTGGCAAACAAATACTACAATTAGAAAGCACAAGTCTTCAATTAGTGCTCTGATCTAAATAGATAGCAAACTAAACAGGGTTGGAAAGGTCACTGCTCTAATAAAAAACCTTCAGGTGAAACTTAGATGGATATCTGAAGTTGTTCAAGTAAGTAGACAGCACTTTTCTTTCTGAATTGTTGGTGAAACAACAGCCCCCACTGCAACGTGGTACTAGTCAGCCCTGTAACGTTAGAGGTGCCACCTAGTAAATGAAATATGAAAACCTGAAGACACAACCTCTTTTGTTTGCAAGAGGTGGTGTGTTATCTGTAAAGTTCCTGACAAAAAGGTACATGGGGCAATGTTCTGCCTGCCTAAAATCTCCCTGGAGTTTCAAGTGAACAATTTATTCTTCACTTTCCCTCCTAAAAATAATTGGCTCCTGCATTCCACCCATAAAGGGATATCACTTCCATGGCAAGAAAGCTGATCCTTTGGTGTACTATACTGTACAATCTCTCTTTAGTTTGTGTGCTATGAAATAATTAAATTTAGCAAAATATGCAAAGCTTTCCAAAGCGAAAAGCTCCAAGCTGCATTAAAAAGCTTTCTTAGGGCATTTTTACAACACCTAACAAATTAACATCATATGCATAAACCAGGAATACTCAAACAGATGTGACATTGCCATTTGTGCACTGAAAGCATCCCTGGCTCCTCTCCAACAACACAGCTCAGAATAGGTAATTCCATTATGGAATGGGAAGCTATTTACGTCAAAGCTAAGGGCTGCTCCAGAAGGAATTCTTTCTATAAGCATGTGGGGCAGGCAATAGTCAGACTCAAACAGTTATGTAATGCTTGGATTATGAGCAATGCGCAGTGAAGACTATGCTATCAATAAAATTTAGTCTCTACCAATTGTTAGACAAAGACTATGATGTTTCTAACCAGCTTGTTCTAATGTTTCACAAAGTACTAAACATGCCACGCAACTCAACAAAATCCTGGCATTTTGAAAGATGAATCTTGTTACATTTACAAATAAAATAATTGCTTAGTATTTCTCTATTTTGAGTTCTCTGTTTCCTTAACAATATACTTTTCTTTACTCAGACACAACATAACTGGGATTTTATTTATTTTTCAAATTGTGAAAGTTTGCTACATGGGGGCTTCCTCTAAGCACACTTATGGTTTCTGTTACACACTAAAATGGGTTTTTATACTATACAGTAACTCCTCGCTTAACGTTGTAGTTATGTTCCTGAAAAATGCGACTTTAAGCAAAACTATGCTAAGCGAATCCAATTTCCCCATAAGAATTAATGTAAATGGGGGGGAGGTTAGGTTCCAGGGAAATTTTTTTTCACCAGACAAAAAAATATATATTATATAGATATACACACAGTATACGTTTTAAACAATTT
This sequence comes from Mauremys mutica, assembly GCF_020497125.1. Taxonomy (NCBI): domain Eukaryota; kingdom Metazoa; phylum Chordata; order Testudines; family Geoemydidae; genus Mauremys; species Mauremys mutica. The sequence continues at coordinate 42,056,004 of NC_059078.1, forward strand.
AATACTGTTCACAGCTATGATGATTGTGAAGCTTGGTTGAGGTGGTGAAGTTAAAGGGTGGAAGAGAGAGGCTATTTCCCAGGGAATGTCTTGCTGCTAAATGATAAACTAGCACTTGGCTGAGCCCTCAAGGGTTAACACATTGTTAATGTAGCCTCTCACATAAGGCAGCATGAACACGAGGGAGGGGAGACAGCATAGCAGACAGAGACAGATACACACCTTGTGTGTGGGAGAGAGAGATGCACACTGCCTCTTTAAGTAAGCTGACCCACTCTTAAGTGCATTGTCTTTTAAGTGAATCAGGAAGTTAAGACAGCAGCTGCTGCCCCAAGCTCTCTATGTCTCTCTCCATCCGTGTCCCCTCCCTGCTCTATATGGAGAAGGGGTAAGTGGGGTGCAGGAGCAGGGGGGAGGGGGACACCCTGACATTAGCCCCTCCCTCCCCCCCACACAGCAAGCAGGAGTCTCTGGGAGCAGCTCCAAGGTAGAGGGCAGGAGCAGCACATGGTAGTGGGGGGAGGGACAGCTGAACTGCCAGCAATTGATAGCCTGCTGGGTGGCTGCAGCACAGGGAACTTAGGGGAGTGGAGAGCTGATAGGGGGGCTGCCGGTCCACCCTGGTTACAAGCCCCCACCAGCTAGCTGCAACGGGCTGCCCTTCCTGCAAGCAGTGGACAAAGCAGGCAGATGCCAAACTACTTTAGAAGGAAGCACTGCACAACTTTAAACGAGCACATTCCCTAATTGATCAGCAACTTAACAACGAAACAACGTTAACCAGGACAACTAAATGAGGAGTTACTGTACTAATAATATCCTGCTTTATTGCAGAAGTTCATGATTCCATTTCCTTCCATTGTTTCCTGAAACAAGGGCTAAGAAGTAGCTTTACTAATGACACAAGCAGGACCAGCTCTAGGCACCAGCAAACCAAGCACGTGCTTGGGGTGCCAGAATTCCAGGGGCGGCATTCCAGGTTGTGGGTTGGGTTTTTTTCCGTGCTTTGACAGTTGTGCTCTCTGAGGGCTTGGGGGTTTTTTGGTTTTTGGTTTTTCTGCGCGTGCTTGGGGTGGCAAAAAACTTAGAGCCAGCCCTGGGCACAAGAGAAGGCAGAGGAGCAACAAGTGGTATTTAAACTGCAACACTGGATCTCAGATCATAGAATTCAATTCTCCTCCCACAACTCATATGCTAACTTTGGTAAGTTACAGGTGTGGCTGCTGAGCTGCCAGCTTGATCAACCCAGAAGATCAGATTCAATATACAGGGAATCCTCTGCTGGGGTGAGCAGGAAAGGTGCAGTATAAAATATTCACTGTAGAAACCCAACACAGTGAGGTACTCAAAAAATGTGTGAGGTAGAGTGGAGCAATTTCCCAGATCAAAGACTGAGAGAATGGTGAAAGAGGCAACAAATGACCAAAGGAACTGTCAGAAAAATCATAGCAGGACATATACATGACTAGGCCAGCTCTTTACTAGCACTATTCTATCAGTTTTGAGTATGTCAATACTGAAGTATTTAAGCTTTCCAGTCCTGAACAGACACTCACTCCAATGTGACAGAGCAGTTACAGGGGTCAGATTATTATACATACATATAGACAATGACATACCTTGTAGTTCTGATGAGCCTCAAAATTCGAAAGGGGAGTGTTACATGCTGTGGAGAAAGGCATAACCTTAACGCCTCTGTAAACCAATCCTTTGTCGTACAGCTGTTTGAAAACCCACCTAAAAGTAAATAAGGAACATATAATAGCTTAATAGTTTAAGATTCTAACTAAAAGCAGCTGTAGCGTAGGATTATGATGCAGTACGGAAGATATTCTGAAAAGTTCAAATAATTTTCCAACTATAGAAAATATTTACTTACTACTTGAAACACCAGAACTCAAAGCATCTGCACATACATATACAAGTGGTATCTTGAAACAATATAAATACTTAGTGCCACTACAGCATTTTTATTGTGAATATTCTTTCAGTTAGATTCAGCTTTGGGTCATCCTGCCAGCTCTGCCTTCCATGCACAACACATGGCACTATTCAGATGAGATATGAATCATTTTAACAGTTGAATCTTTCCCCAGCTGCCTGCTTGGGGACCATAAAACTTAAATTTCAGTGGTTAACACAAGATGCTTTCCTCAAGAGGCCACATCTAGGCAACTAGGTTTGGTTAGAGAACAAGAAGTTTTGTGATTCCATGATTTACATTAATGAATCGTTGTATAACACTTTCCATCCCAAAAGACCCTTGCTTCACCAGCTGTATGTATGGCACCATGCATCATTGGCAGAGGAGAAAATAGTGGATTTTTGGCAACCCAGGTGAATGATGGCTCTTCAAATAGTAGGCAAAGATCTTCCCCGTCTGCACTGCACACCTTTATTTGTAAAGCTTCGTTCAAGAGGCCTGCATATTCAGTGACACAGTTCTCCAAGGGCTCAAATTATCACACCGGAATCTGGCCCTGTGGTCCTGGGGAACTAGTTATTTTGTAGTTGGATGATCAGACTATTCACCAATTGCTACTGACTTTAAAAAACTCTTGAACTCTCCCACCCAAGCTATGTTTTCAAAGCATTAACATTTTCTGTGTTTCCTTCCAGATGAACATCTTATTAACATGCAAGCAAACACAGAGCGGTCTTGTTAAACAGTATGTTTATGAGACCAAATTGCGCTGGGTCATGCTGTTTTGGCAATTGGTCCTTTTTTCTGTACACCATCTTTTTGTGCTTCAAAATCTATGCATTCATTTAAACAAAAATCTTTTGCTCTTATGTTTAGGATAACCATTCAACATGGGAAATCAATTCCAACAGCTACAGTGATATCAGTCTGCAGCCTGAATCAACAGCACTGAGAGATATGAACTGGCCTATTGACACTGAAGCCTAATGATGACATTTCTGATTTATTAAGTTAACTACTCCACTGCGGACAGGAGAAACTAGAGACCTCATTATGAAGATCTACACTATCTACTGAAAGTGGAATCCATAACCCAACAGTAGGAGACCAAAAGTTCAGTGAGGACTTTAATCCACTCCAGGGAGCAAAGTGCAGCATCCAAACACCACCAAGAGGAGTCAAGTCTCAGAAGCCCGGAGGGGCATCCAGCCACAACCAAGGGGAGCCAAAAACCAAGTAGTTGAGCAAAGCTTGCAGGATCTTATCATGAACATCTGCACAATCCATTGAGGGTACCTTCTCAAACTGGTAGGGCTCAGTTTCTAGAGGGAGCTGAAGAGTAGTACTATTTACCCACACAGAATTTGATCCCTAGGCATATATTCCCCCACTCTCACCCAAATTCAAAGAACTATTCAAGTGCACATTATGAGACACATTCTTTCCCCTGCCAAAAAACATGATTCTGGTCTGGAATAAAGGTGCTCTGAATGTGAGGAAGCCAAATAGTTGACCACCTTGACAGTGGCTACCTATATGTTTTGTTCTATGCATTCATTTTACAATTTGATCATTACTCCTAAGAAAGGAGATATACCTGCTAAGTTTATGAAAAGAGCCTCATTACTAGGATTTAATTTAAAGCTACCAACCATTCAAGCAATAATATCTCCAAAGTGTAGAGAGAGAATTTTTTTTATTGATATGCACTTTCAAGCATAGGTATTTCAGTATCGTAACTAGGAAAGCTCTGTTGCAACTGAGCAAAAGTATATATTTTCATTTTATGTTTTATCAACTTAGGCTATATTAAATGACTTAGTTGTGACAAGTCACTGATTTTGGATTTATTCTTCAATATTCTTGAATTTGCCTTCTGAAAAGTGTTGATTAGAATATTTTATATATATTTTTAGTTACACAAAAGATCTAATTTACTTTCCTCCCTGCCCTCCTTGAAGGGACATAGCCTACTAATCCCACAGAGAAAAACAGTTCAGTGCCACATCTATGAACATTTAATGACTGCTGAGATGTACTTGTAACCTTAACAAAAATCAGAGGAGGAGGGGGACCACTAGATGGAGCTACAAAATTCAAATACAAATGAACAGCCTCCTCTTGTGGTAATTTTATTCAACTGCAGTTTAAGAGCTTCAATTTTTTCCACTGCCAGGTAGACAGTATTTAGCTTTCAGAAGGCATTCCCATTCAGAGCTCTCTAAACAGAAGGTACTACATCTCACACTAAAAAATTGTTTTTAAATTTCCATTGTCAAAGGATATAGTCATTAGTATTCACAGCAGACTACACTATAGGGCAGGGGTTCTCAAACCGGGGGTATGGACCCCTCAGGGAGTCATGAGGTTATTACATGGGGGGGGGGGGTCACGATCTGTCAACCTCCACCCCAAGCCCCGCTTTGCCTCCAGCATTTATAATGGTGTTAAATATATTTAAAAGTGTTTATAATTGGGGGGGGGGGGTGTCGCACTCAGACTTGCTGTGTGAAAGGGGTCACCAGTAAAAAAGTTTGAGAGCCACTGCTATAGGGTCATAAAAACAAATCGTTGCTTGATGCAACTGCCTGTGTTACCACCATGACAAAATATATTAGTAATCTCTGAGCTATACATAATTTTCTTTCTATCAATAAAGTATCAGTCACTAGGAGACGACAAAGTAGACAGGATATAACTTTTGTTGCTAGCAGCATTTCCTACCCCAAACAGCACACTAAGCATCAGCAGTTTTGCTTAGATCTAAAAAAAATAAAAGCCAGTTACTACTTGCAAGTGGACAGTCCTTTAATTAATTTTTATGTGCCTAAATTAAGCAAGATATATTTGATGGCTAGTCTGAAAAAGGCATTAGGCTTGTGATCCTGGCATAGAGAAACAGCAGCCCTTTCTGGAAGGTCAGCAATACTACAGGGAAGCATACAGAAACTTCTTGCGCCACAGGTCACTTCTGTGTGCAAAGGAAATAGGTTACTCAAAAAAAATTAAAACAGAAAAATCTATTCCCTTGAATTTCACTCTATAAACAATATTAGGTGAACCCACACTTCTAATCGCCATCTTAAGCATCCGCAAACTGACAACCTAATTCTCAAAGGCACATTGAACTAGTACCAAACAATGGGATTTGCAGGTGCTGAGCATCTCTTGGGGTCTGGCCCTGAGCCCCATATTCTGATAAGCACTATAGTCACAAATAAAAAACAAAAACAAAAAAAAAACCCACACACAAAACAATCCACCCCCACAACACATCACAAAGCACAACCCACAATGGGGTTTGGCATTATAGTTTTGGGTAGTTGAGATCACATTTAACCTTAGTCTGTGTACCAAGAAAACTGTCATAAATCTGTGCTTCAGAGGAGCCTGAAGCCTGTTATCCTGAAAGCAAAGATTTCCCCAATTCTCATACAACCAGCAAGCCACCTACCATGCAGTACATCCTTCAACATACCTCCCAGATGCAACAAAGTTGTCCTGCATACACACTTACACCCCACGACAGGGAAGTAGCTCAGTGGACCACTCTGACAGGGAGTCTAATATCTACAAGGTCCTTGTGGAGTTATTCTCAAGCCCATTGCTTTAGGGATTTGTCCAGTTGCAGGTTTAGCATCTTGCCTATCCTGGATCAGCAGTCAGAGATCTGAAACCATTTAGGATTCTTTGCTCTCAAGAAAAGGGAAAGCAATCCCTTCCACTATTCAAGGTAGTTTGGGAAACAAGACTCTCAAAATCATCACAAGCCAACATTATAGCCAGGGGGAAGCGGGGTTTGCAGTTGTTTTTTTAAGGCAACAAGGACTTTCCTGTTAAACAGGGTTAAAAAATAAAGCTTAGGCAAGGAGTCCAGCACTGTCATTAGCCATAGAAAAAGCAACTCAGGATGATTAGGGCTTTTTTTTTGTTTGTTTGTTTGTTTTTTAAGTAAAGTCTTTTAGAGTGCGACATCAGGGTCTACACAGACATTTAGTGTGGAGCAGGCTAGTGCAGGGTAAATTTACAGCCCAACTTACCACAAACTAAGTGCTCATGTAGACAAGCCCATAGACCATGCTTCTCAAAGCCGGCCCGCCGCTTGTTCAGGGAAAGCCCCTGGCGGTCCGGGCCGGTTTACCTACCTGCTGTGTCCGCAGGTTCGGCCGATCGCGGCTCACACTGGCTGCGGTTCACCGCTCCAGGCCAATGGGGGCTGCGGGAAGAGGCGCAGGCTGAGGGATGTGCTGGCTGCCCTTCCTGCAGCCCCTCTGGCCTGGAGCAGCAAACTGCGGCCCAAAGGAGCCGCGATTGGCCAAACTTGCGGACATGGCAGGTAAACAAACCGGCCCGGACAGCCAGGGGCTTTCCCTGAACAAGCGGCAGCCTGACTTTCAGAAGCACTGCCACAGACTGTTTTTAAATTCAGCCATATTCAGGACTGAAGCTTTCAGAATTAGACACTAGGTGGTGCTATTAGACTATTTGAAAAAAGCACCAATGCACATAAACACTGAGAAACATTCAAGGTCAACAGGCCCCAAAATATATCCTCCTTTTGATATTTAAGAAAAGATCAGAACATGTTGGAATACAAAACAGATTTTAATACAAGAGCCACAAACACACTTCAAATCCTTGCTGATAAATAGGGTGGTGTCAAACAGGTGTATCGGGATATTTCTCTCTTTCTAATTTCCATACTGCCTCCATTCTTATAAGCCAGCAGAGAATAGACAATGGCACATTATGTATTCCTAGCAAGCATTCAGATATTTGATTGTTATTATAAGTGAAACAATTAAGTTATTTTTTCTGCTAACACTTCTCAACATGACACCAAATAGCTCAGCTATGAGCAGAGTACTATTTCCTTAACTCAACTTTATTTCAGGCCTTTACCCATTGACCAGGGAAAATTCTGTTTCAGATCCAGGTCTCAACTGACCACAGCACTATCTGGAAAGTTACACCAATAGTTGTGTTAAAAATCCATACTGTCTTTCATTGGCACATGTATGTCTATCACCGTTACCCCTTTCTGAGACACTTCCTGCAGGTCTCTCAGGTCAGTAAAATTGTTTTCACTTTGACTCAATGCAGCTCTGTTTGGCTCAGAAGATAAAGTATGCTGTATGCCAGCATTTGTTTCAATAGCTCGGGATGGTGTGCTCTCAACACTATTTTGGGCAATAAACACAGTTACCTCCTGAATCAACCGTGCACTGAAAAAAACAAAACCTAAAAATTCCACACAAGTATGAATAAAAGTATTTTTAAAAGACTTTGAGGTCTGACTGTACCTTCTCATCAGAAACCCTCACAGAACTCTCTTAACAGAGCACAAAACTAATATTTAAGTAATACTACTCAACAGTAACACGTATGACTCCTTTAAAGATTCTGCCAAAGCGTTTCCGTCTTTAATATTAAAAAAGATGAAGTTCTGTTCAAAGGTAAAAGTCACCCAACTGGAAATGCCTGTTTCACCTTTAACAAATAGTCATCTGCCACCACCATCACCACCAAGCAGCATGAAATGCCAAAACAAACACAAAACTTTGTCAAGCACAGAACAGACATTTCATTAAGGGCCTTTATTTATATAAAGATAGTATGCCCAGGACATTAGCTGGTGCAATGCTTGACACACTAGCCTTCCACTCATGCAGACCTGGACACAAAATCCTTCCTGGTTTGCAAATGAAAATCAGTTTGGGGACTCACCCCAATTTCCTTCTCAAGCATATTCAATCTTAAATGCACTATGCAGTTTGGCACATCTAGTATTATAAGCTCAGAGAGGGATTCACAACTGTAAAACAGGCTCCGCTATAAGATCAGAATGGAAAGCTTTAACAAAGCTGTATAAAGCAACTCTACCCGCATGTGATTCCTGCAGATCTCAGCCATTCCTCATCCATACAAGGATGAAGTAAAGCCACAACCAAAGGGTTTGGCGGGGGGGGGGGGGAGGTTTTGTTGTTGTTTTTGGAGGGAGTTAATTTATTTTTAAAGAAGGCTTGCATCCCTAAAGACTAATTTTGCAGAAAACAGTCTTCTATTTAATGTAGCTTCTATTTAATGTAGCTCAGAGAAAATGTGCTTAAAATCAATTAGCAGATTTCACACTAAACCTCCATCTCTTCATGATATGCTTTTCTGTCCTTCTCTTGAATCAAGACAATTCTTAGAAAAGTGACCAAGAAACAAAGCCCCCCGTTAATGGTGTAGAGAAACCAATCAACCACCCCTGTATGGGATACACAGAAGAAAAGTGAAATTCACATCTAGCTCGCACACCTGAAATTTACAGGGTTTGTATTTGACACTGATCCTGTTTGGCACCAGCTCCTCTTCCCCTCCAGGTCTTTTAGAGTCTCTCCCCTAACTTTCCATTCCTCATCTGCTAGCAGCAGAAGGAATTTTATTAAAATCTCTCTTTGAAACATGTATGTATTGTTACAGGAGGTAACATAATTATAGCCTGTCATAAACATACAGCTACAGGTAGCATAAAACCCCTCCTTTACTATAAGGGGTTAAGAAGCTCAAATAACCTGGTTGGCACCAGACCAAAAGGACCAATAAGGGAAGAAGATACTTTCAAATGCGGGGGGGGGGGGGGGGGGCAGGGAGGTTTTGTTTGTGCTCTCTTTGTTGTTCTCCCCGGGACAGAGAGAGACTAGGGCAGGAAAAACACACCTCCTAAAACCCTACCTGAAATAAGCATCTAAGATTACAAATTGTAAGTAATAGCAAGGAAATTAGTTAGATTATCTTCTGTTTTAGCTTGTGAATTTTTCCTGTGCTTAGAGGGAGGTTTATTCCTGTTTTTTTAACTTTGAAGTTTTGCCTAGAGGGGAATCCTCTGTGTTTTAAATCTTATTACCCTGTAAAATTACCTTCCATTCTCATTTTACAGAGGTGCTTCTTTTACTTTTTTTCTTCATAATAAAGTTCTGCTTTTAAGAACCAGATTAGTTTTTAGTGTCCTAAAACCCCAAGGGTCTGGTCTGTGCTCACCTTGTTTGCCTATTTGGTTGGTATATTATTCTCAAGCCTCCCCAGGAAAGGGGGTGAAGGGGCTTGGGGGATATTTTGGGGAAATATCCACGTGGTCCTCTTCCTGAATCTTTGTCTAACTCACTTGGTGGTGGCAGCAATACCGTCCAAGGACAAGGAAGAATTTGTGCCTTGCGGAAGTTTTTAACCTAAATTGGTAGAAATAAGCTTAGGGGGCCTTTCATGCAGGTCCCCACATCTGTACCCCAGAGTTCAGAGTGGGGAGGGAACCCTGACATAGGAATCAAAGTGAAGTAGGCTAATTTAGTACTATTCAGTCACAGAAAGAAAGCCTAACTGCCTTTTCTCAGTAGGGTCAGCAGGAAGAATGGAACCATATTTTAAATAAATTGGTTCTTTAACCATAGATATTTGTTCCTAGGCAAGGACAAAGACAGCATGCTCTAAATTGGACAAGGCACTAAAGGTTTGTGTCACTTGTAATATTTAATAAATTCAGCCACTGTAGGACAAGTTCAGTAGATACTTCCCTAACACAGATAAAACAGTATTCAAGCCCCCACTACAAGATAAGCCAATTCCAGCAAAAAGTATGCTTGGCTTACTTCAGCAAGTATGACCTATCCCAGTTACTCTCAACCTTTCCAGACCACTGTACGCCCTTCAGGTGTCTGATTTGTCTTGCATACCCCCGAGTTTCACCTCACTCAAAAACTACTTGCTTACAAAAAAGTAAAAATTAAATATATAAAAATACAAAAATGTCACAGCACACTATTACTGAAAAATTGCTTACTTTCTCAATTTTACCATATAATTATAAAATAAATCAACTAATATAAATATTATACTTAAATTTCAATTTATATAGAGAGAGCAGCATAAGCAAGTTATTGTATGAAAATTTAGTTTGTACTGACTTTGCTAGTGCTTTTTATGTAGTCTATTGTAAAACTAAGCAAATATCTAGATGAGTTGATGTACCCCCCGGAAGACCTGTGGTTAAGAACCACAGCCCTAACCTATAACAAATGTGCAGAGCATTTGGATGCTCATTCACCAGTTACCACTGGGACTTAAGTTTGTTTTAATGCTTACAGATGGTTTCTAGGCTTCCACTACTTCAGAACACCATAGGAGTCAGATCTGTGGAATTGGAAAAGGAGGAGTAGGAAAGGCTAACTCCAATGGCATCCCCCTCCTGAGCAAATGGATAGAATATTGCTTGGTCATCACGAACACCCTCTTTAGACAAAAGTGTGACGTATAAGACCACCTAGAGACACCCACGCTCCTGGTATTGGCACCTTCTTGACTATGTTATTATTAGAGCTTGAGATCAGAAGGATGTCTGCATCATGAGGGCCATGCATGGAATTGATGACTGTTGGACAGACCATTGCCCTGTTAGCTCAATCATGAATTTCCAGATCACCTCAAGGCATCGCAAGCACACAAAATCAACACAAAAGAAATTCAGCGTCAAGTCCCTTGAAGATATAGTGACTCAGGAGAAACTTCAGCAGTGTCTCCAAAAGAAGCTTGCTGCTATGCCTACATCTGATGATAAAAAAAATCTCTGGAAGGGATTAAAGACGGCCACTCTCTCGGCACATGCTGAGTCCATTGGCTACGTCACCAGCTATCACCAATATTGGTTTGATGAGAACGATGCTGAGACTCGGGGCCTCCTCAACCAGAAAAGAAAAACTCATTGCTTGTGGCAAAATGACATATTACACCAGCAGAAGAAAGAGTCATACAAGCAATTCAATGCTAAAGCCCAAAGGAAAATCTGTGGCATCAAAAATAAATGGTGTCGAGAAAATGCCAAGGAGATTGAGCTTTATGCTGATAAACATGACATGAGGAGTTTCTTTCAGGCAATAAGGGCCATTTATGGTCCATGCACCCACACCACTCTGAGCCCAAGACGGGTCAATGTATTTTAAGGACAGCGAAGCCATCAAAGCCAGATGTAAGGAGCATTTAGAGCTACTCCTGAGCCATGAGTCAACTGTCTCTGATTCCAGTATCAAATCTATACCTCAACAACATGAAAGAGAATCTCTTGCTTATCCCTCCTGCCCCACCCACCCTTGAATAAGTAACGTGAGCCATTATGCAAACTAAGAACAACAAGGCAGCAAGGCCAGATGGCATACCAGGTGAAGTCTACACGTTTGGAGGTGAAGAACTGGTAGGGAAGCTCCACAAACTTTTTCTTCATATCTGGTATAATGAGAAGATTCCTGAAGACTTGAGAAACGCTAACATTGTTACAATCTTTAAGAAAGGCGATAAGTCAGAGTGTGGAAACTATCAAGGCACTGCCTTGCCCTCTACAGCAGGGAAAATTCTTGCCCGTATCCTCTTAAACCGATTACTTCTCCTTGCTGAGGAAATATTGCCGAAATCTCAGTGCGGTTTTAAATCATCCCTCGGGATAACTGACATGCTCTTCGTTGCCTGCCAAATCCAGGAAAAATCTTGGTGAAGCCCTGTAGAAGGTGCTGGCGAGATTTGGCTGCCCTCCAAAATTTATCAAGGTCCTAAGGCTTCTCCATGATGAAATGACTGCCACAGTTCTCTTTAATGGCCTTGAGACGGAACCTTTCATCATCAAAACTGGGGTTAAGCAAGGATGCATTGTTGCCCCTCCAGCATGGCTGTATTGCCCCCAGCCCTTCCACACAGCTGCATCTTCTGCATCCTGTCCGGGGTCTGTCCTCCAGCAGGGCTGGAGGGGCGGTTTGGGGGGCGAGGCTAGGAGTGGTACAGCCGTGCCAGAGAAGCTGCCAGCATGGTGTTCTGCTCCTTTCGCCACTGTGGTTCCCAAGAAAGCCCTGAGCCGCAGGTTCTCCCATGAACCCCATGCCAGCAGCTCCTCCAGCGAGGCTGCCTACAGATCCCAGACAGGAGACACTAGATGCAGCTGCGTGGAAGGGCTGGGGGGTGGTACAGCCGCACCAAAGGAGCTGCCGGCATTCTGCTCCTCCTAGATCTTTCCGGTACAGTGTACTGGCGATAAATGGCTGACTGGTACGGCATACCGGACTATACTGCTGTATTTGTACCACTGCAGAATTCCTAAATTAAATCAATGGACTGAATCAGTGGCATGATGTGGTCCTGTTTTAATATTCAGGTTACTATTCAGCCATTCAGCAAAGCCCATCTCTAATAAAATTCTCCCTGCCTCAGCCCTGCTTCCCCCACTCACTACCCCTGGACTATGACAGCTCTGTTAAAATGCAGAAAGGAAGCCACAGATTTAACATGGACAAATGCTGAAATAGCTCTGTGTGAGAGCAGAAACAAAGGGATAGAAACGATCGTTAGAATCATGATATTTGCACTGAGAAATGTTAATGTTCACGTTCGACGCCTCAGTGTCCTGCTTTGTCCTAAATCAACCTGGACACTAGTTCACAGTTCACTAGCATACACATTTTGGAACAGAAATTCATCTAAGACACTCAAATCTGGAGACCCAACCTGATCACCGCTCCTGCCTCCTTGTCTGTCGCAAACCCCTGTGCCTCGCCAGTTGGGCCAGCTATGGGGAGGTGTACTCATTAAAGATCATCTCCCCAATGAAGTAGACATTCAATACAGAATGGATGGGCGCTCTTTAATCTTCAACGTCTCAGCTCGAAGTCTAAAGTCTTCAGGGCGTCCATTACTGACCTTCAGTATGTTGATAACTGTGTCATCCTCACGCACACAGAGAATGACCTTCAGTCCATACTGGATTTTCTTGCACAATCTTAACAAAGCCTAGGACTCTCACTCAATATTGAGAAGACTAATGCGCTCTATCAACCTGCTTCAGGCCTTACACATGACCCACCACAAATCACCATCGAGATTTTGGAGACAGTTGAGCACTTTTGCTACTTCAGTAGTCAACTTTCTGAAAATGCAAAAATCGACAGTGAGATGCAGCACAGGATCCAGTGCACAAGTGCTTCCTTTGGGAAATTGCTCCAACACGTTTCACAGACCATGACCTGGAGCAGGACACCAAGATCCAGGTCTATAAGACAACTGTTATTCCAACACTCCTCTATGGATGCGAAACTTGGGTGACCTATCGACAGCACCTCAAGAGTTTGGAGATATATCCCCAACAATGCCTCCGGAAGATCCTTTGTGTCAAGTGGCAAGATCGCCGCATTAACACCAGCATTCTCACTGAAGCCAATGTCACCAGCATTGAAGCAATGATCCTCATGCACCAACTTCGCTGGGCCGGACATTGTTTGTGGATGCCAGACTCTCACCTCCCAAAAGAAATCCTCTACTCTCAACTCACCCCTGGTCAGAGATCCTGTGGTGGTCAGAGAAAACGCTACAAAGACACACTGAAAGTGTATTTTAAGAAAACTGATGTGGATATCAAGCTGGGAAAAGCAATGGCTCCATATCCTCCATCAGGCAGTGGCCCACTTCGAGAAGAAGTGCCTTGCCCTTGAAGCTGAAAAGAGAGAGAAAGAGGAGGAAGGAAAAAGAAATAACTTTCTCTCAGCAGGCCTCTGGCTTGCCACAAAATGTCTGTACCTACTGCAGGTGGATTTGCGGTTCCAGGATCAGACTCCTGAGTCACCTCAGGATCCATATGTAAATCCATGGTAGAGATCATCCTCAAATCGAGGGATCGCCAATCAATCACACCATGGGTAACTATTAGAAATGCTCTTTGATCAGTCTCCAGGATCTTGTGTCTTGGGAAAAGCTGGAAGAGAAGAGTCACTGAAATAGGTAGAAAAATTAAGAAACTAATGCCAAAAATCCTTAGTGTATTTAACTGAAGGACTAGGGACAGTGAGTCAGTGCATTCGTTACCAATATTAACATACTGGCATCTCGTCCTGTAGGGCATAGGAGCCATATTTTCCTCCCACAGTCAGGTCAGAGCGCCTCAAGAGAATTAGCTGCGGTTCATTCTTAAAGTCAAAGCAGAAATTAGTAATCTGCAATTTATTTTACCCACTTAATTTGACTCTAAATAGGTTTTACTTTTTCATGCAAGAGAAAACGTTGAGACAACAGAAAAATTCTATAAAAACCCATGAGAAATTTAAGACATCATCATTCATAATGAGTTTAAACTTAGCTCTATAAATCCACTTGTGAGTTTAACACCTGAAGGCCAATATGATTTTGTCCACGGTGTTCGCTGAATTTGGGAATCCTCTGCCATGCAAGATTTCTCTCCTTAGATAGATAAATCAGGTGAGGTAATACCTTTTTTCTCTCCTTCAGAAATCTAGTAACTATCCTTGGCATTCCACCAGAGGGCTGATGAGCCATCCTAGTGATTTTCCAGGGAAGTCACAAGAAGCTGCCAAACCCCAGAGCCACAAAAACAAAACTGAAAGAGCACTAGATTCCCAGCATCTGAATTCAACCTAACAAAAGGGTTTTAGCTACAGCTATCCAGAGTTTGAATTTTGTCCTCTTGAAAACATCAAGAAGGGAATTTTTTTGTGGCTAGATACTCTTACATGTTTAAGAGACACAGAAAATCTTCAAGGTCATTCTGCAGACCTACTAAGTTTGAATGGAGTAGATCAGGGATGAGACTTCAGAGCCAGACTAACAATGACCACTTCTTCTATTATTGTCCACTTTATATTTTTCTTTCAAAAACTCTATTCAAGTGAACAAAGAACAGGCAGATCATTAAGTCTCTTGCCTGACACATTTTCACATTGTATATGGAAATAAGCTCCAAGAGAAATAATGGGTCGGTTTAAGCATCTCGCCTATTTTCCATACTTCTGACTCAGTAGTGAAAAAAAATTGCTTGAGAAATGTAGGAAACATGCTCCTTTATGAAAAAAAATAAAAACATCTCACTATACAATTTTAATAACCAGAGCATTTCAAAAAGAGATAGCATTCTGTTGATGCTGTTAGAAATTAAGACTACTTACCAGACAGTCTCCATGAACTCAGGATATAGAGTTTTATAGTCATTGTCAAAGTCGATCCAGCGTCCCAGTCTGGTAATGCTAATCTGTTAAAATACGAACATACAGCTTGAAAGGCAGCTTAAAACAAAGATCATAGTACATTTCCCAGATTTATCTCTTTGTAATAGCTTGTTTAAAAAGCAACATGTTCTACCCTTATCAGTGAACCAAGCCCACAAAACAGTCAAGCCTGACAATGGTTCAGGGTAGAGTACTTTATCTAGCATGGAGTATGCCAAGAAAAGGTCATGAATACAGGACTTTCCTTAAATCCAAAGCCATGCAATACAGAAGCATCTACTCACTGCAACTAAACTTAGAGATTGAGAGTGTATTGTAGCTGGTGGGTCAGACCTTTGCTCAGCATACTGCCAAACGATTCACCAGAAACTTGGCTTTGGCTGTACTAGTTTTGTTTTTTATCATAACCATGTACCTGTTATGGCGATAGTCAAAATGGGGAGAAGAACAGAGAGCTTCACAGTTCTCTCCATTTCTACAGAGTTATAGTCTGAGAGCTCTGAACATTTATCTAAATCAGAGCTGGAAAAGGCATTGTGTAGACCAGGGGTAGGCAACCTATGGCATGGGTGCCGAAGGCGGCACACAAGCTGATTTTCAGTGGCACTCACACTGCCTGGGTCCCGGCCACTGGTCCGGAGGGCTCTGCATTTTAATTTAGTTTTAAATGAAGCTGCTTAAACATTTTTAAAACCTTATTTACTTTACATACAACAATAGTTTAGTTATATATTATAGACTTATAGAAAGACCTTCTAAAAATCTTAAAATGTATTACTGGCACGCGAAACCTTAAATTAGAGTGAATAAATGAAGACTCGGCACAGCACTTCCGAAAGGTTGCCGACCCCTGGTGTAGACACTGTACAAAATTATTTCAGGACCAGCTGCCTCCTCTGGCCTCCCTATACTTGGAAGCCACATTCTAAAGCCACAAGGACTCTGACAAGTCTTTGCTTCATATCTACTCTCACAGAGCACATAAGTCAATTAATGTGTAAGTTACATATACATTATGCTTCACTTTGATAAGTGATATCCTTTTGTTGGGTGGGTAGCTATGCGATCTGCCAACTTTGAAACGTGATCAAAAACAGGATAGACCTTTCCTGATATTGATATATGCTGGTGCAGTAAGAGTCAGACTACATTTATTCCTGCAATCAAGTAGATGCACATCTGTAAAGATTCACCATAACAATTAAGCTACATGCACAAAAATTCTGACAAGTTTTGTGAGTACAAACTGACCAAAATTTGTGATGTACACCCAACGTTCTTGGTCAATGTTTTATCAAAGTTAATAAAAAAGTTAAATCTGAAAAGAACTAAGATTTTCACATTGAAACCGTGGATCTCAATTTGAGAGTTTGCTCTCTCTCTAAATTCCCTTTGATGTCACAACACAGTAACATCCAGACATTGCGATTTAATAGTACATCAAAACAATTCCATGCCATTTCACAACCCCTTGCCTCAATTCCTTATGACTCATTCTGAAATGCAGATGCTAAGACCCACTTCCTGGGGAGTAGGGACTCTGGCAGCTTAAGTACTTTATCTCAGAAGGCAGAGTTGGGAGTGCTGCTGTCATCAGTGACCACTGTTAGCGCTTCTCTATTCTTCCTCAGGAGCAGCAAAAGTAGTTCCACAACGTCCTACTGAATTGCATGCAATTTTAGATACACAGGCAGAGTTAATACTGACATTCTACTTACCCTCCATTCTGTAGAGTATCTCATCACAATCCCCCTGCACTGATTGTTATATTCCGCAATACCCATTTTGGCCACATCCTCTGGCCCTTTGATTCCTAGTGTTTTGTCAATTTCATACTCCTGGAGAGGAGAAGGAAGGGGGGTGGGGGAGGAATCAATACATATTGCAATGTGAAATCTTCAGGATTTTCCAGTTCATTAATTTTCGTCCCAGCCCTATGGCTATACAAATACATCCAAAGCCCAGAGTCAAATCTGCATGTTTAAGTTACTCATGCAAAAAAGCATGTACTTTTGAGCTATTTTGCATGTACAAGGTTTTCTCCTCCCACAACTATTACCTGTACTCACATACACAATAACACCAGGAATGGATGAATCTGTCCTTCAGAAATAAGGGCTGTCAAACATAGTAAGTCAATAACGGTCATCCTTTGCATGGTAACTACTAACAATAGACTTGCATAGCTACTTGTACTTTGCACAGCAAATTTACAGTTTATTGAATAATTTGCTTTAGAAGATTCCAAATTTCTAAATGACATGCTAGTCCACTAAAGTTATTATTAGGCATTACTCATTCAGTTTCCCAGGATCAAATTTTGGATGCAGGGGCCAAACAAAAGATGCATACCATGTAAAGGTACTCCATGTACAAAGGAGATGATAGGAACCGCTTTTGGTTCTATAGCACCTTTTCATGGACAATTCAAAACCACTACACAAGGAGGGGAATTTAGATATTTCAGCATAATGCAAGAGTCATGAACAAAGCAGAACATTCAGCTCCATTATAAGTGACTGATGGGCTCCCAAGCTAACCAAATCCTCATGGGTAACAAAAGAAAAAAAGGACTCAAACGGAGGTCTCCAGCAAGGTTTTAGAGCAGAGGTCTCCAAAGTGTGGGGTGCACCCCGCTGCGGTGACATGGAGGACCGTGTGGGGGAAGCACGGTAGGGCCCAGGCCGGCCCCTACAGGGGCAGGGAGGGAGCGCCATCCAGCCCCTCACCACCCCCAGCTCTGCTCCAGTCCCAACCCCATCCACATTCCTGGCTTCTAGGCCCGTGCACTCCTGGCCCCAGCCTCAGCCACGTTCCTGGGCTAAGGCTGGGGGAAAGGCCAGGAGCAGAGCTGCACCTGGCAGTGGGCCTGGCTGACGGCCCCCACCACAGCCCAGATGCAGCTCTGCTGCTGCCCCTGACTGTGGCCTAGCTCCTGGCCCCAGACCCTACCCCAGCTGCAGCCCCCTTATCCTAGTCCACATCTCCACACCTCCCAGCCATGGCCCTGCTCCCAGGCCCGGCTCCAGAGAGGTGGGAGGGGCGAGGGGCAGCAAGACCCTCAAAAGTTTGGGGATCGCTGTTTTAGAGGAATTCTGGGGGTTAATAGAGGAGGGCAGGGAAGAGGACGTAACAAATTATTCAGATGCACAGATAACCATATGCAAAGATCAAGATAGCAAAAATATCCGCAGGATCGCTTATTGCACGTACCACAGGTAAACCATGACAATCCCATCCAAATCTTCTGTCAACATAAAAGCCACTCTGGTGAGCAAATCTGGTTACTATATCTTTAATGGTTCCTGCAAGAATGTGGCCATAGTGTGGAAGCCCAGTTGCAAATGGAGGGCCATCATAGAAAGTAAATCTGTGAAACAATAGGCAATATAAATGATTAGTTCAAAATTAGCTCTCACAAAACAGGAAGACCATTCCTCTGTGCTTGTGCTGCTCCTGCTTATATGGCTCCACAAGTTGTATACACCTCTACCTCGATATAACGCTGTCCTCAGGAGCCAAAAAATCTTACCGTGTTATAGGTGAAACCATGTTATATCGAACTTGCTTTCATCCACCCGAGTGTGCAGGCCCGCTCCCCCCCGGAGCGCTGCTTTAGAGCGTTATATCCGAATTCATGTTCTAACGGGTCGCGTTATAACGGGGTAGAGGTGTAGTAGAACCTCATAGTTATGAGCACCTTAGGAATGGAGGTTGTTCACAACTCTGTAATGTTCGTAACTCTGAACAAAACATTATGGTTGTTCTTTCAAAAGTTTACAACTGAACACTGATTTAATACAGCTTTGAAACTTTACTGTACAGACGAAAAATGCTGCTCTTTCAATGTAAACTACTAAAAAAAATTAACAGTACTGTGCTGTATTTTTTTTTTGTCTCTGCTGCTGCCTGATTGTGTACTTCTGGTTCCAAATGAGTATGTGGTTGACTGGTCAGTTCATCTCTGTGGTTTTTGTAATTCTGAGGGTTATACAATACCAGCACCAGAGCTAAAACTGATGTGAACTCTGCCTGTTGCTGTTTGTTTGTTCCCCCCTCTCCTTCTCTCTCCCTATTTTATAGATATAAATAAACACACACCCCTACCTACCTTCTTCGGGAAGAAAAAAAAGAAAAGGTAATAACATGGAAAGTGGTGCTGGCTTAGATAGAGTTCTAAAAGAGGCAGCAGCTGTAGTATGAGTGGACAAGCAGAAGGGAGAAGAGTTCTTTATTTTCATGCATACTAGTTGTATCTTTTATGCCGCTTTTTACCTTGGTCTGTTTTTTGACTGTTTCAGGCATTCCTGAAAACAATCAAGCGTGTTCCAGAGATTCAGTATCTTCTCTTCCTCCTGAGGAAAATTTATGTTTTCTGCAACTTGCTGAACCATTCTTTCTCCTATAAGGATCAAACAATATCACATAGAAAATAAGTATTGATTTTCGAGACAGAATAAGCAAGGATAAATAGCTTCTCAATACAGTACACTATGCCATTAGAAAAGAATCTCATAGTATATACCACCATATCACAGTATGATTCTTGATCACAGCTTAGGAGCTTGTTTCAAAATAGTCACTAAGGTAGCAGTCTGAATACACTATGAAGTATTTTCATGTTTCATATTGATACAATAGTATGAGGAAATGGTTCTCTATTTACTCTTTGTTATGTTCATTGTTGGTTTCCACTGGGTTTCCTTGGCTACTGAAAACTAAATGCCTTTTCAATTTTTCTTCCAGATTTGAAGGAATACTTCCATGCAAAACTTACGAAATTGTGCTTTCCCCCTCTAGTCAGGTTGTGGTTCTTCCCGGCATCATAAAGCAGATCAAATTCAACACTTTAAATTTAGAGATCTGAGCTGGCTCCCAAATCAGCATTTAATCTAACATGGCAATGTAAAGGAGAGTACAATAGATGTTTGGTGAAGGATGAGGATGGAAGGGTCTGGACAAGGAGACAGGGAATTAGATCAGTGGTACGAAAGAAAAGTGGAGAGCAACAATTTCTATCTGCCTTTGCAGCCAGAGCTGTTCAGTAACATCCTCCTGCCCTTGTTCATTACTTTTCTCCTTTTGCTCCCCATTATTTGGTGGTAAGACCTCCACTATGCACCTTGGGAGTTGGTGAATGGCTCTAACAAGTTCTAATCAACCCGTTTGCCTAATTTTCAGAGGTAGAGTTCTCTGCCCACAGAAAAATCAAGCCAAAGTTTTCAGCCAACAGCCCATTCTTGCTTATTCCTGGCAGTTCCCTGAAGAACTAAAAAACAGCCAAATGTAAAAGTCAGAGCCCAAAGCTGTACTCTAATTCTGACTGAGTCAATGACTCACTACAAGGGCAATTATTTCTCACTCACAAACAAGATTTCTCCAGCATATGGAGATGCAATAGTGCTAGAATATTTGACCATCAGAAATACATGAGTATGTGACTGTGAGACACTCAGGTCTGAACACAAAAGATTTCACAAAACATCTACATAAATTTGTAGTGAGTACTGGGGTGGAACCTGTGCTTATGGAACATACTGGTACCAATCACACAGGGATATTCAGGAGAAATCCTGTCTGCTTAAGTGGCTGTGGAGATAGATGAAAGCTTCTTTCCTTTTTTACCTGTCTCTATTCTTTTAGTCCTCCCCCAGCCTCACCCCAAATAATTCCAATATCTGCTGCTTCTGCTCTGGGTTTCCCAACCCACAGCAAAAATGAAACAGTCAGTCTTTGTTTTCACTGTTGCCCCAAGTTTGTGAATCACAGAACTGAAAAGACAGAGCCTTGTTAATTGTATTTAGTCTTGTCAAGTACCAGCAATGAGAAGCCTCAGAAGCACTACTCAGGAAGACAGCACCAATTCATGATCAAAAGGGTTATTTTTACAGCTATAAAATCCAGAAGCTTCATTTTTTTTTTAAAAACGTGAAAGTTTAAATGCTGCAGAAAATGACAGCTTAGCCTGTCCACCCATCATTCTCAAAACACATCCAAGAACCACTCACCTAAGTGAGGTGGTAGGTGAATTTTTCAATCCCTGATTTGAACTATATTTGTAACAGTAAGGGTGGCTCATTTTCCTCAATAATAATCATTACTTCCTCAGAAACAAATGGCCCTTTTAGGAGGAGATATGTGAAAGATAGGTGGCATGTTTGGGGCCAGACTGTTTCTGACCCCTGTGCAAATATTGGAGGGAGGTAAAGCACCCAATGATATATAAAGGGAGTCCCTGTGCTCAGAGTTCAAAGATTCCACGGAGCTGGAGATGATGAAAGTATTTTTCTGTGCAAAGGAGGCACGTCCACACCCCAACAAGGCCAGCCAGTCGAGCCAGTTGACAACTGACAGAAAGATCCACAGAACCTTGGTGTAGTAGCTGTGCATTCCAGGAAGTACCTCCTTAGAGAAAAATGACTCTTGGGACAGCATGACTCTGCACCATCTCCAGTACATGGCTTAATGCCACAATTTAACCCTGGTCATTGCTGTAGCACAAAGTCATCTTCTGGTACATAGCTCACCAGGGAAACCACTAGCTGATGGTTATAAGGAGCCTTGAACAAGGCAATGCTTGTGTGTATTCTAACAAGACTAGCAATAACCCTAGATCAGCATTTCTCAAATGTTGCAACCGTGGCCGCATGCGGCCACCAGGGGCTTTTCTTGTGGCCACAGTCTCTTGAATGGGGATTTGGGGAAGGGAGGAGCAAAGCAGCAGCCCCTGCTAGGAGGGGTTGGGCCTTGCCCCCCTTTGGAGCCACAAACACCAGCGGCGCAGACAGCTGGTGTGAGTTGCCCACCTTCCCAGGGCGGTGGGGCTCAGGCTTCTGACTTCAGCCCTGGTGTGGCGGGCAGCAGGCTCTGGCTGCATGCTCCTGCCACGGACTATGACTGCGGGGCTTTGGCTACTCAGCGCTGGGCTCCATCCCTCAGCCACAGGACTCAATCCCTGGGCTCACTAGCCCTCTCATTGCCACTGCTGCCTCCCAGCTCCCCATCCAAGGCTTAATTTGTTCCCCAGCTTGCCAGAGCTAAGTAAGTCTACTGCAAAAAGTGATATTTGTTAATATCACTTTTTAGGCTTCCCAGCTAGCTAACAAGTCTGCTGCTGTGAAAAATGATATTAACAAAACATACAAATATCACTTTTCATAGAAGCAGACTTACTAGCTAGCAAGTCTAAAAAAATGCAAGCAAAAAAAGCAAGAGAAACAATAAATAAAAAAAGACAAGAACTTGCAGAGCACCCTATTTGTGTTTCTATTCTGTTTAGGTCCACTAAAGAATAGAGACAACTGTACGTTACTTTTATTATTGACCTGAAAAAATAAAAAACCCTACATAAATAAATTACTATGATTTGAACATATAAATGTGCATATTTGTTTTTTTCTAAAGTAAGGTAAGTATTTTATGAAAAATTGTCTGAGCGGTTACCAGCAAGAGTTGGTGGCCATGCTTTGAGGCCACCAAAAGAATTGTTGTGAGAACCCCTTGCCTAGATGTTAAGACTTAATATAAACAATACTTCACACTTCTGCAACAGTTTCCACCCTATAATGTTGGAGTGCTTTACAAATATTAATTAGCTCCATGTCACTATTGGAGGAAGGGATCATTATGTTTTCCTCACAGCCCCAAGATCACACAGCCATTTAGTGGCAGAAGTGAAAATAAAACAAGTATTCCCCAAATGCAAAGCCGTCTGTCTTAACCGCTACACACACACACTCTCAAACACAATGGTTTCCTCTCATTGGCAGCAAATACAAACCCCATAGGCATCTGCACATATTGTTAACACCAGGAAATCCAGTCTTTCAAAACCATAAGTTTACTCAGTATCTACCATGGTGATCTTCTCTGAATGAAGTCATCAATTCCTCATGACTCACTATAATAAATATTTTTAAACATTTTTTGTTCACAAGATACTAATAAAATGTAACTGTAACCGGGCTATGGAGGCTGCTAAGATATCACAGACTCCATGCATAAACCACAGTATTACTTTTGGCCCATTTTTACTAACTGGAGCACTGTACCAACACAACAGTTTCCAGTAACCACAGGGCACATATTCACCTGCATAGCAAAGAGACTTTCTATTTTTAACAGCACAAAGATATTTTACCTGAATTGATGGAAGTCTAATGTTTCAGAGCTGTGTAGAAAAACCATTTAATGAGCAAGATCAGTGATATAGTAACTCCTCATTACAGGTCAGTTTTCTCAGTCTGCAGGACAAAAAAATTAATCTTGATTAATCGCACTGTTAAACAATAGAATACCAACTGAAATGTACTAAATATTGTTGGATTTTTTCTACATGTTCAAAAATATTGATTTCTATTACAACACAGAATACAAAGTATACACTGCTCACTTTATATTATTTTTATTACAAATATTTGCACTGTAAAAATGATAAACAAGAGAAACAGTATTTTTCTATTCACCTCATACAAGTACTGTAGTGCAATCTCTATCATGAAAGTGTAACTTACAAATTAGATACTTTTCATTACGTAACTGCACTCAAAAAACAAAACAATGTAAACTTTAGCACTTACAAGTCCATTCAGTCCTATTTTTTTTTTTTTACTTCTTGCTTGCTAAAAAAAAAGTGTTAATTAATTAAATTAGTGACTGAACTCCTTGGAGGAGAACTGTATGTCTCCTGTTCTGTTTTACCTGCATTCTGCCATATATTTCATATTATAGCAGTCTCGGACGATGACCCAGCACATGTTTGTTTTAAGAACACTTTCACAGCAGATTTGACAAAACACAAAGACAGTACCAATGTGAGATTTCTAAGGATAGATACAGCACTCGACCCAAGGTTTAAGAATCTGAAGTGCCTTCCATAATTTGGGAGAGACGAGGTGTGGAGCATGCTTTCAAAAGTCTTAAAAGAGCAACACTCTGATGTGGAAACTACAGAACCCAAACCACCAAAAAAGAAAATCAACTTTCTGCTGGTAGCATCTGACTCAGATGATGAAAATGAACATGCATCAGTCCGCTCTACTTTGGATCGTTATCAAGCAGAACCCGTCATCAGCATGGACGCCTGTCTTCTGGAATGGTGACTGAAGCATGAAGGAACATATGAATCTTTAGCCCATCTGGCACATAAATATCTTGCGATGCTGGCTACAATGGAGCCATGCAAACGCCTGTTCTCACTTTCAGGTGATACTTTAAACAAGATGTGGGCAGTATTAGCTCCTGCAAACTGTCAAACTTGTTTGTCTGAGCAATTGGCTGAAGTAGGACCGAGTGGACATGTAGGTTCTAAAGTTTTACATTGTTTTATTTTTGAACGCAGTTATTTTTTGTACATAATTCTACATTTGTAAGTTCAACTTTCATTATAAAGAGATTGCACTACAGTACTTGTATTAGGTGAATTGAAATATACTATTTCTTTTGTTTTTTACAGTGCAAATATTAGCAATCAAAAATAATTATAAAGTGAGCACTGTACATTTGGTATTCTGTGTTGTAATAGAAATCAATATTTTTGAAAAATTTAGAAAAACATCCAAAAATATTTAAATAAGTGGTATTCTATTATTATTAACAGTGTGATTAATCGCAATTAATTTTTTTAATCGTGCAATTAATCATGATTAATTTTAATTGCTCGACAGCCCTAATTATGATATGTTTTGTGTAAAGTATGCCTTGTGAGATATTATTCGAGAAGTCGTGATCTGTTTAACATTACTATCCTCTGAAGTTATGAAGTTTTGCTGCATGCTTGTTACTGAAATATGTTGAAATTCCAGGAGATGCCTACAGCTAGCCTTTTAGTGGCAACAAAGGAGCAACTAACAACCCCAACACAGATTTATATCAGGACTAGCCTGCTATGTGTTTATGGCCCACTAAGGACAATCTACTCTCTCAGTGGGCCCCTCTCAAAGACCCCTGAGAGAACACAATGAGGTCTGTCTAGCCCCCATGACCAGCAAGGATCTTTCCAGCACCTGGAAGAGAGTTTAAAATGAAGGGGCAATGCCATCACCACTTGACCGCTCTCCTCTCCCACCTACTGTGAAGGCAACAAGAACCTTGGGAAGAAAAATACTTTGAATTGGGGAGATTGGTCCCAGGCTGAAAAGGGAATTCAGCCTGTGTACTAAGAACTGTAAGCAGCCTGCAAAATCCAGTAGGGTGAGAAAAACTGCTTGATTCAAATCTTGCTTGGTCTGATAAAGTTTAAGACAGGGGTTGGCAACCTTTCAGAAGTAGTGTTCCGAGTCTTAATTTATTCACTCTAATTTAAGGTTTTCCGTGCCAGTAATACATTTTAACGTTTTTAGAAGGTCTCTTTCTATAAGTCTATAATACATAACTAAACTATTGTTGTATGTAAAGTAAATAAGGTTTTTAAAATGTTTAAGAAGCTTCATTTAAAATTAAATTAAAATGCAGAGCTCCCAGCACGGTGGCCAATGAGAGTGCCACCGAAAATCAGCTTGCATGCTTCGGCACCCGTGCCATATGTTGCCTACTCCTGGTTTAGGACTTAGACTGTAATTTTATCTTGTATTTCTTATATAACCAACCCCAACCTCTCTGCCTACCACTTATAATCACTTAAAATCTATCTTTCTGTAGTTAATTAACTTATTTTGATGTTTAACCATAAACAGTGAGTTTGTCCTAAATGCTTGGAGGATGTGCTCAGATTACAAAGGCTGGTGCATGTCCACTATCCTTTGATGAAGTTTCAAACTAATTAATGAATTTGCATTGTTCAAGAGAAGGTCTTGAGCAGTGTGAGATGGTACATTTCTGAGGTGCAAGGCTGGGTCAGGGGGCGAGAGGGGGGAGTTTGCTGGTCTCTCCCTGTGTGCAGTTCATGAGTTGCTTAGAGAACATTCATGCAATTTGGCTGGGTGTGTCTCCGCATGTTGTTGGCTGCGTGATCACAACACCTGGAGGAGTTTGCGGCTTGTCACTAACATAGCACTTTAAGAGACAGCCCAGCCCAGACTGCAGAGTTAAGGAGGCACAGTGGTCTCACAAGTCCAGATTGTACCCCAGGGTCTGTAACAAGTGTCTTAACCAGAGTGATGATAAAAGCTGTATGGATTTTGGCTCTACATTTACTGGTCAAAACAGTTTTTGTTTTTAATACACCTCTACCCCAATATAATACGAATTCGGATACAACGTGGTAAAGCAGTGCTTCAGGGAGGCAGGGCTGCGCACTCAGGTGGATCAAAGCAAATTCGATATAACGTGGTTTCACCTATAACGCAGTAAGATTTTTTGGCTCCCGAGGACAGCATTAAATCGAGGTAGAGGTGCATCTCTCATTCTGCTGGCATGAAAGCATGAAACCAAGCAAGCTGAATTTTTCAGAGTTTAACTGACTTCCTAAACGAGAAGTTCTTTTCAAAAAGGTTACTTCTGTCTCCAAAAATGTTTTAAAAGCAATGTACACTGGATCTTTCAGAACTGATACCAACTGCCACCCACTACTGATGCTGCTAAAATCATATAAGTAAAAAGAGATATAGGAGATTGATGGCATTTTAACAATACAAGTCAGGTATTGATATGATAAAATGGCTCAGGACAGAAAACCCCAAGCAACCAAAAAGATATATATAAAGCAAAAAAATGACATGATTACTTTCTGAGTCTACTGATGTAATTTTGCAGGCAGAAATTATTGTTTTTGCTAGTGATGTGAGAGTATTTTATTGTGGAAATTTCTCTATACCTACTTTTGATGAGACAACATTTCCACACAGAATGAAACACTAAGCTATGTGTTAATTATTTAAGAAAGAAATAAGATTTTGAAATATATATATATATATATATATATATATATATATATATATATATATATATATATATATATATATATATATAATATACATACATGTGTACGAGTACTATGATTTTGCTGTCTCTCATGTCTTCTTTACTTCACTATTTAGTGCTATTACTGAATAGTAACAAATTAAATGTAAACACCATACTACTAAGAAATAAATTTTTAACATACTTTTTTAAAAGGAGACAACATTCAGTGGGAATGGCGTTCTTCAATCTGTACTGATGGTGCTAGAGCTAACAGACAAATAGCAGCCTTCTTACCTAGAACAGGGAAATATAATTACATAAGCATTAAAATCAGGAGCCTACTAAAATTCTATTTAAAATATATCAATAATTTAATTATACCATAAATTAATACAATTCAAATAATTTAGAATAGTGGATTTAACATATTTCAGCCATTGTGTGGGTTGCGAACTAAAAAAGATTACGAATCACTTTTTGCCATAGCTGCAACCCAAAGTATGTAAAATTAGGAAAAAGTAAAATATTACAATCAAAATACTTTATGTACATTTTTATCACTATCAGTTAGTTTCTAAAGTCCTACAGAACCCTAACTATAGGTCTGATCCCACTGACTTCAGCTATCTTGGAGTCAAGTTCCACATCACCTTCCTATGTCATGATGTGATCATTCATGCTCTATTCATCTTCTCCCACTCTCTATTCCATGCCTGATTCCGCATGTATGAAATTCCCTCCCCAGGCTAGTTCAAATCTCCATCTTCCCCTTATACAAACACCTCCTGAAGATTGACATATGAGTAAATTACTTAAAAAAAAAACACAAGACTGGATACCCAGCATTTCCCATTTTCTCTCTTTTAGGCTGAAAACTCTTTGAATCACAATGCTGAGCACATTCTCTGAGTTAAGAAAATGAAATACTATCACATCTCAACACTGAAAATCCACCACTGCTAGAATTGAGGGTAAGAGCCAGGCGGACAACCTGTGAACAGCGCAATTTAACATGTGCATATGGAGAGGGAATTTGTCCAACAGCAAAGGATATCATAGGATCTTTGATTGCCACACAGCCAACTTGCTTTTAAATGTCTTGTACTAAAGGGTCAAGTGGAGAATAAAACAATACGATACAATGTATCTGTGTCATCAAGATGAAGGACTCAGCCAGCCGTACCAGGCTCTCAACATGCAGTTCCAGCATGTATTTCAAATCTTATGCTTAGACCATAAAACCCATCTCTTCTGGCTGAGTTATTCTGTTCCATTCTAAGTAGCACTGTACACAACTCATCACATAGCTGCTAATTCAAGATTAACCTTGTAGAAAGTTTTCCATAAATGATTTTTCTTCTCACACTAGAACTTTCAAGATAGCCACCCAGAAACTGTGTGATACTCCAACATATTTAGGTTCCACCTACACTAGGAAAAATTGGCAAACAATCCTTCCTCAAAACAGCTTGGCTGGTGGTCGCAATGGTGGAGACTGTAGTATAGGATGTGGACCTTTTCACTCTACTTAGAGCATAGGTAGATCATGTGGTTGTAGATATGCCTAAACCTTGTCTAAAGCTTATAATGATGCAACTCCCAGTGAAACAGCAGGAGTGATAAATTAGGGATCCCAACTTTCCTACAGCAGGCTATATCTAAAATAGCACTCTCTGTGTTTCAGCCCTACCAATTAGAGATTTAAACTTATTATGATTAAAGTGAGTTTTTTAATCCCAATCTGGGAAAATGATTGAAATGCAAGCAGAGATTTATGGCAGAGCCCAGAAAGGGAAGAAGAACAAAAAGGACTTGATTTCATCCCAGTAAGACATCACACAAGATGCAACACTGTCTAAAATAACTACAGCCACATTCCTTACAGAAATAATATTGAAATGCCTCAGAATACATAGGACCAATTAAAGAAATATTATGATAAAGGCCAAACTGTTAAAGAAATGTACAAAGTTTACACCTACCTACCTAAAAATCCCTGCACAGAGTTACTTCAATTTATCTCTTCATCCTACAACTACTGTTGCAATTTTTTCATTCTTTATAGTAGCTTGATCAGACAAACAAAACCAAGAGAGATCCTTCATTGAAGGGACTGACAGCTCTGCAGTGACTGCAAGTCACTTCATCTAACAGATAAAGAACAACGGCCAAGATTTGGTTAATGCTATAGTTCTTATGATATTGCTATTCCTGATACATGGTAACAGAGCCTCCATCACCTGACAATAGCCTCATGTCATCTCACCAACAAAACAAAAAAAGAAAAAAGTAGTAAAAATCCCAACTATACGTATAAACTGATAGGGTCTAAATTAGCTATTACCACTCAAGAAAGAGATCTTGGAGTCATTGTGGATAATTCTCTGAAAAGATCTACTCAACGTGCAGAGGCAGTCAAAAAAGCAAACAGAATGTTGGGAATCATTAAGAAAGAGATAGGTAATAAGACAGAAAATATCATATTGCCACTATTTAAATCCTTGGTATGCCGACATCTTGAATACTGCGTGCAGATGTGGTCGCCCCATCTCAAAAAAGATATATTGAAATTGGAAAAGGTTCAGAAAAGGGCCAAACAAAAATGATTAGGGTACGGAGCATCTGCCGTATGAGGAGAGATTAATAAGACTGGGACTTTTTAAGCTTGGGAAAGAGACGACTAAGGGGGGCATATATTGAGGTAAATCTATAAAATCGTGATTGTGTGGAGAAGTGTTATTTACTCCTTCTCATAACACAAGAACTAGGAGTCACCA
Organism: Mauremys mutica; assembly: GCF_020497125.1. NCBI lineage: Eukaryota > Metazoa > Chordata > Testudines > Geoemydidae > Mauremys > Mauremys mutica. The sequence goes on from NC_059078.1 coordinate 42,085,574, forward strand.
AATGAAATTAATAGGCATCAGGTTTAAAACAAACAAAAAGAAGTATTTCTTCACACAATGCACAATCAACCTGTGGAACTCCTTGTCAGAGGATCTTGTGAAGGCCAAGACTAAACAGGGCTAAAAAAAGAACTAGATAAATTCATGGAGGATGGGTCCATCAATGGCTATTAGCCAGAATGGGCAGAAATGGTATCCCTAGCCTCTCTTTGCCAGAAGCTGGGAATGGGCGAGAGAGGATGGATCACTTGATTATCTGTTCTGTTCATTCCTTCTGGGGCACCTGGCATTGTCCACTGTTGGAAGAGAGGATACTGGGCTAGATGGACCTTTGGTCTGACCCAGTATGGCCGTTCTTAAAGATGCTTATTCCAGATCAAAGGGGGCATCTGGGTAACTTTTCCCCAGGGGAAAGGTGTCAAATCCATTACAGTTAAACTAGTTAAATGTCAGCCTTCCTTAAGAGTATATTTCCCTTAACTTGCCAGCACAAGTAGAATGCTTACAATGTACTCAACTTTGCAAGAAATGTTAGTTTCTTTATCTAGCATCCTTTGGTTAATTCCTTGACTTGTTGCTTACTTGGTGATAGGGAAACAGGTAACTACATTCTATGGATCTTTAAAAATACCAGTAAGTAAAGAATAAATATCAAATTCATGGAAGTTTAGTAAAACATGAGGCATATTAAGATCTCATATTTCTAAAATTAAGAAGGCACTGACAATTTAAAATTCCCATATATTAAACAGATATCTTTACCATCAATGCATTGTTTGCCACTTGAACATTGCAGTTTTGGGAACCTCAAAAAGAAACTGGCTTCATTGATTTTCACTTTCCAAGCTGAGAGAAACATATAAAGCACGTAGTCCAATTTTGTCCTTATTATAATTGCTTTCTAAAATATTAGTTTTAATAACTTAAAAGTTATTACAATACATATTTCCTTATAATGCAATTTTTGGACGACTGTATTCATTATTAGCAGTTTCCCTTTACTCTCAGGGATAAAGGTTAAGAACATAAGATCGGCCATACTGGATCAGACCAATGGCCTATCTAGCGTATCCTGTCTTCTGACAGTAGCCTAAGCCAGCTGCTTCAAAGAGGAACAAACAGAAGAGGGCAATCAAGTGAGCCATCCTCTGTCATCCAGTCCTAGCACCTGTCAGTAAGAAGCTTAGGAACACCCAGAGCATGGACTTGTATCCTGGACATCTTGGCTAATAGCCATTAATGGACCTATCCTGCATGAAGGTCTCTAATTCTTTTTTTGAACCCAGTTATAGTTCTGGCCTTCACCTCATCCCCTGGCAACAAGTTCCACAAATTGACTGTGTGCAGTACTTCCCCTTGTTTGTTTTAAACCCACTGCCTAACATTTCCTTATTCACACCATTCACAATTTTATAGACCTCTATTGTATCCCCCCTTAGTCATCTCTTTTCCAAGCTGAATAGTTCCAGTCTTGTTGGTCTCTTCTCATACAGAAGCTGTTCTATACCCTTATTCATTTTTGTTGCCTTTTTGTACCTTTTCCATTTCAAATATATCTTTTTTGAGATGGGGTGACGAGAACTGCGTGTAGTATTCAAGGTGATGGATGGCTGTACCATGGATTTATATAGTGGCATTATATTTTCCATCTTATTATCTATCCTTTTCCTAATGGCTCCTAACATTTTATTAGCTTTTTTTGATTGTTGCTGCACATTGAGCAGATGTTTTCAGAAAACTATCCAGGATAACTCCATGATTTCTCTGTTGAGCGGTAACAGCTAATTTAAATCCCATCATTTAGCATATATACTTGAAATTATGTTTTCCAAAGTGCATTACTTTGCATTTATCAACACTGAATTTCAGCTGCCATTTTTTGCCCTGTCACCCAGGTTTGTTAGAGCCCTCTGTAACTCTTCACAGTCTGCTTTGGATTTAACCATCTACCCCCTCAAGAACTGGGCACAGACACACCCCTGCCCAACCTTCCTTCCATTACTACCACAAACCAAGAACCCCTTAAGAGCCAGGCACTCGCAGCCTCCCCTACAGGGTCCTGCGTGGGGCCCACACAACCCGTTAACCCCTCAAGAGCTGGCACATGTCCCCTCCCACGCTCACACCCCTCCCTCCAGTCACTGCTAAGGCCCAGCGCTCCCCTCACCTCCTAGGCACAACCCCCCTCATGCTCAGTCCCCACCCCAACAGCCTGTACCACTGGGGGGGGGTCACTGCGAGTGAATGGGCAGCTGAGCCCCCCTGCACAGCGCCGCTCCACCCCGCCTCCGGGTAACCCGCTCGCTCACCCTGCTCCCCGCACTCACCAGTCACCTCGCCCTCCACTGCCCCGCCAACCGGCCGGCTAGAAATGATGCAACCGAAAGGCAGCATGACAGGAAGCAAAGGGACACGCCTCGCTGCTGTAGCCAATCACCGCACTCCATACACAGGCCGCAACAAGGCAGCCTCTGATTGGCCAAGCGGATCTCTTGGTAACTGTAAATCATGGGGGATGTGACGCCGTGAAGAGATAGGGCGAGGAAAAGGAAGGAGGGTAGAAGTGACGTGAGTGGCCTTGGAACCACGCCTGGGTTTTGTAGGGGCGTTTCCTGGGAGGCCCCACGCGTGACAGAGGGAAATAGGCTGGTGCTCGGTGCTGCACCCGAGTCGTGTTGACAGCCCCAGCTCTGACACCGCGCGTGGGTTCGGCGCAGCGGCGCTGAGCTTGAGCATTTGCTGGCTGGGGCTCGCTGCAGCTGCAAACCGCGCGCTCCGCAGCTTCAGACACGGATTCCATGTTAAACGACAGGTCTGATTCAGCAGAGGGCTCTGCTCTGCAGGGGGGACAGCCCCCCGCGCACAAACAGTGTGTACCCGCAAAAGCTAGGCTGGCATAAGAGGCACCCGAGGAATACGATATAGTTTCAATTGATTTATTTCCATCCTTCTCTGCTTCCCTTCTTCCCTCTGCCCCATCTCCAATCTCTCTTTGTTGTTTTGCTCGTTACTGTACTTTTTATCCGAATTTTGCTCTCTCCATCCTGTTTTTTTGTATGACTCCTACACGTACACTGAATTGGCCTGGCTAGAGCACAAGGAGTGTGTGTGCAAGAACCAGTTTCTTAGACAAGCTTGCTATTTAGCAAATGGTCAGACAAGCCACAGAGATACAGAATACAATAAAATACAAGCCTTATTTGGAAAACTGGATGTTGAGTCGCTGAATGCCGATTTAGAGTGGAAGCTTCCCTGCCTACATGCAAATCACTTGTGACTTTGGAGGTTTCTTAAGATTCCCTACAAGAGTGCCTCTTAATTTTATTTTTTTCTCAGTATTGATACTAGGTGAATGGAGATCAGCACTCCTCAAAGCCACCAAATAATTGGCAAATGGGTGAAGCATGAACAGTTTTTTCAATGGTGAGTTGTGATGGAATAGTGCTAGGAATAATCTAAAAATAATGAGGTGCAATAATTTTATTCACACTGAAAGTGTATTGATTGGTGAGATATCCTTACTGTATGGTGTGTTATTAGAATTGCCTGTTTGATTGAATTGATCAAACTGAATAGGGGTCTATGGGAGGAACAAATAGGAAAGCAACATAACAGATCTATAAAAGCAGACTAACACGGCTACCCCTCTGATACATAACATATCTAAGTGAGGACTTACCAGCACTCACTAGAAAGATTATGCGTCAAGCTGTTAGTTTCAAGGATCCTGTCTCTGACAAATTGCAAAAGCTAGGACCTGGAGATCAAAGGAACAGTTAAAAAGCAAAAAGAACGAGGAGTACTTGTGGCTCCTTATAGACTAACAAATTTATTTGAGCATAAGCAGGCCCGGCTCCAGGATTTTTGCCACCCCAAGCAGCAAAAAGGAGGGGGGGAGGAAAAAAGCTACAATCGCAATCTGTGGCACTACCACCGCTGGTTCAGTCTTCTTCGGCAGCAATTCAGTGGCTCCCAGAAGGAGTGAGGGACCCGCTGCTGAAGAGCCGGAGCTGCCGCCCCTCTCCGTTGGCTGCCTCAAGCACCTGCTTGCTGGGCTGGTGCCTGGAGCTGGCCCTGAGCATAAGCTTTCATGGGCTAAAAACCACTTCATCGGATGCACGTCCAATGAAGTGATTTTTAGCCCACAAAAGCTTATGCTCAAATAAATTTGTTAGTCTCTAAGGTGCCACAAGTAGTTGTTCTTTTTGCTGATACAGACTAACACAGCTACCACTCTGAAACCAGATAAAAAGCAGTTCTCTGGAGAGCTATGGGGTCACTTGTTAGAAGCTATCTAGGGAGACAAGTTGATATAGAGAGACTATAGGTAGTCAGTCTCTCTAAAGAAGTTGGGCCTTCCTAGTTCCAGGGAATATTAAGCCTTAGGGAAAAGTATATATGACTATTGCCTGTTATTATTTTTAAAATGTTTTCTCAGAAATGCTTTGTTCTAAAAAATTTAATATTTTGCTTTAAAGAGGCTGTCTGGTCACTGTATATACCTCTGTCATTCCTCTTGGAAGGAACAAAGCTACATGGTCTTTGCCAAATGATGTCTGCTGAAGTAATCACAGTTTGTACTAGGGAACTTCAACCCACTAGCAGCTGCCCACTCTGACAGTGGGAAAGTCATGCAATTCCACCCAAGATGAAAGTGACAGCCTGAGGCCTGAGAAGTTAGGCACAAATAGACCAGGAGGGGTCAGAGATGTAGTTAAACTAATACAGGGGTAGGCAACCTATGGCACCTGTGCCAAAGGTGGCATGTGAGCTGTTTTTCAGTAGCACTCACACTGCCCATGTCCTGGCCACCAGTCCGGAGGACTCTGCATTTTAATTTAATTTTAAATGAAGCTTCGTAAACATTTTAAAAACCTTATTTACTTTACATACAACAATAGTTTAGTTATATATTATAGACTTATAGAAAGAGACCTTCTAAAAATGTTAAAATGTATTACTGGCACATGAAACCTTAAATCAGAGTGAATAAATGAAGACAGCACACCACTTCTGAAAGGCTGCTGATCCCTGAGCTAGTAACCGTGAGGCAAGCACATTGCAATTGTCAGGATTTGTAAAGAAGAACCAAGTAATGTAAGGGTAAAAGTGTTTAATATGGCCTCTTGGTGATTTTGTTGTAAGATCCACAATCTTGTCCTTACAGCTCACAACAAAGCAATACAGACACTAACATTTGAAATACTACATTGGATTTCATTAGCTTTATAATATTGATGAGGCTAATTATTAAAATGTTTCCTGTAATTAGAAGTAAATTGCTGCTAGCTACCTGTGCAATTCGTTCTGTGATGTATTGGGATTGCTTCTCCATTGTTGGTGTCAATGACTATGTAAGAAATTACTGTTCTACTATATATAATAAATAGGGCCCTACCAAATTTACAGTCCATTTTGGTCAATTTCATGGGCATAGGGTTTTAAAAATAGTAAATTTCATGGTTTCAGCTATTTAAATCTGAAATTTCATGGTGCTGTAATTGTAGAGATCCTGACCCAAAAAGGAATTGGGGGGGTCACATGGTTACTATAGAGGGGGTTGTGGTACTGCTACCCTTTCGTCTGCGCTGCTGCTGGCAGCAGTGCAACCACAGCAACCCTTCTTCACTATTCCTGGCCATCCTTCCAAGTCCATGCCACCTTACATTACCTATCACAGCCCTATATTCTATCTCTTTGTGGGCTGCTCCTTCTTGGCCTGGTGGTCTCTGTACCAGTTCCCTAGCCCACTTCTCCCAGGTTGTACCCACTCTACCCTTTCCTCCCTCAACTCTGTTCCTAACAATCTACCCTGCCAAATCCACTTGACGTGTCCCTTAGTTTCAGCTGACTGTGTTATAGTTATAGTGACTATGTTTCAGCTACTTCCAGCTCCCTTCCGGGTTACCACTAACTTCTCTCTCACTGTATTCCAGTTCCCACCCTACCTCAGGCTCCATCTATCTAACCAGAGTTTTTGGTTTTTAATACTCTTGAGAATTGTAATTTCTCTATCTAAATAGTCACCATTCCTCTCCACTCATCAACGAATGTTATAATATTGGCATCATCCACTGATTGTGAAGTATGAGAAAATGTTGCACTAAAGAGAAAAAAAAGTGGAAAGTGCTCTTTATTTACACATTTAATACCTATACGATAGAAACATATACTCAAAACTCATTTGCAGCAGGGTACATTGCTAATGTTTTAAAAGCCACTAGGAAGCACTGTATCTCCACAATGATGAGGGAATGATTACATAATGCTTTGTAAGGCTGTTAATGGTTGTGCATACCTATGTGCACTTAAATGTGAAATCAAGCTGTTTTCAACTATCACCAACATGTTTACATTCTGTTTTTCACTTTTGTTCCCTAGATTTGAGACTAGGAATAGGAAGTTTTCATCAATGGCCTTTTCTCTCTGAAATTTGTTCTTCCTATTTATCTCGCCCTTCAAGGCCTGGTGCAAAGCCCATCAGTTCAGACAAGTTTTTGCCTGAGGCAGTGATGGTGGGTCTCTTCTGCCTTGAATTTGAAATCTGAGGTCAAATCTATTTTATCTATTATATTTTATATTTGTCAACCAAATGAGAAGCAGGACAGTTTGGAGGAATGCATGAGTACATGTTTGAGTCACAAACTTTTTAGTTATCCTCACCCTCAAACTGAATTGTGTTTGGCTTAAGGAAGGCACTTTATCTCTGTGCATCAGCTTCCTCATTTGAGGAAAATTAGAGTAATATAAACTTACAATACTTATTGTACTTGTTGAAATAACTACACTCTACCCCGATATAACACGGTCCTCAGGAAACAAAAAAATCGTATCATGTTATAGGTGAGACTGCATTATATCGAACTTGCTTTGCCCCCTGCCCCGTTCTCTGACCGCCCCCTCCAGAGACCCCTGTCTCTAATCACCCTCAGGACACCACCCCCTACCCAACCCCCCTGCTCCCTGTCCCCTGACTACTCCGACCCCTACCCACACACCCCGCCCCCGACAAGCACTCACGGCAGCGGCGGGAAGCAGAGCAACATGGCCCCAGCCTGCTCCACTCCGCCACCTCCCAGCCACGGCGCTCTGCTTTCCGCTGCTGGTGAGTGTGGGGAGTTTGAGGAAAGGACGCCCCCCCGCACTCACCTGCAGCAGGAAGCGGAGCGATGCGGCCCCAGCCTGCTCCACTTTCCTTGCCACTGCCACTGCCCCAGCCCCAGCCGTGTCGCTGCGGGGTGAGAGGCGGGTTGGGGAAAGGTCCCACACTCACCTGCGGCGGGAAGCAGAGTGCCGCGGTTGGGAGCTGGAGGAGTAGAGCGGGCTGGGGCCGGGCTGATCCGCTTCCCACTGCAGGTGAGTGCAGGGAGCTTGGGGAAAGGATGCCCTCCACACTCACCTGTGGCAGGAAGCGGAGCAACGCGGCCCCAGCCCACTCCACTCCGCCACCTCCCAGCCGCAGCGCTCCACTTCCCACCGCCGGTGAATGCAGGGAGGTTGGGGAAAGGATGCCCCCCCCATACGCACCTGCAGCGGGAAGCGGAGTGCCGTGGCTGGGAGCTGGCGGAGTAGAGCGGGCTGGGGCTGGGCTGCTCCACTACTCGCCGCCGGTGAGTGCAGGGAAGTTGAGGAAAGGACGCCCTCCTCACTCACTGGTGGCGGGAAGCAGAGCGATGCGGCTCTAGCCTGTTCCGCTTTCCTTGCCCCAGCCCCAGCCCCAGCCCCAGCCGTGTCGCTGGGGAGGGGTTGCGGAAAGGTCCCGCACTCACCGGCGGCGGGAAGCGGAGCACTGCGGCTGGGAGCTGGCGGAGTGGAGCGGGCTGGGGCCGGGCTGCTCTGCTTCCACTGCTGCCGGTGAGTGCAGGGGGGATCCCTTCCCCCAAGCTCCCTCCCCCGAGCAACACTGCTGGGGCCGGGGCGAGGGAAGCAGAGTGGGCTGCCCCCTGCTAATCCCCCGGGCCACTCTGGGACTGCGGGGCCCCCAAAATTGCATCCACACACAGCTCCTGCCTCCTAGACCTTGGGGGGGAGCCCCTGACTGCCCCTGAGATCCTCTGCCCCTTATCCAACCCCTGGTCCCAGCCCGGCACCCTTAACATGCTGCTCAGAGCAATGTCAGAGCTTTACCACGTTGTATGCGAACCCGTGTTATATCGGGTTGTGTTATATCGGGGTAGAGGTGTAGTTAGCTAACATCTGTGCAGTGCTTTAAAGCAGAGGTGGACAAACTACGGCCCACAAGCCACATCCGGCCCGCGGGACTGTCCTGCCCAGCCCTTGAGCTCCCGGCCAGGGAGGCTTGCCCCCGGCCCCACCCCGCTTTCTCCCTCCCCCACAGCAACGCCGCCGCATGGGCAGCACTCTGGGCTGTGGGGTTGCGTGCTCCTGTGGAGCAGAGCGGCAGTGTGTCTAGCTCCAGCTGGGAGGCGCGGCTGCCAGACATGCTGCTCTGAGCAGCATGGTAAGGGGACCAGGCCCGGGAGCTTGGATAAGGGGTGGGGGGTCCCGGGGGAAGTCAGGGGACAGAGAGCAGGGGGCAGTTGGATGGGGCGGGGGTTGGGGGGGGATATCAGGGACGGGGATCGGCGGGTTGCATAAGTGTGGGAGTCCCGGGGGGCCTGCCAGGGGGCGGAGGTGTGGATAGGGGTCAGGAGACGGGGAATGGGGAGTTGGATAGGCTTGGGTTTTCCGGGGGCCTGCCAGAGGGTGGGGGTGTGGATAGGGGTTGGGGATGGGAGCAGGGGGGTTGGATAGGGGGTGGGGTCATGGGGGACGGTTGGAGCAGGGGGGTCCTGGGAGAGGACAGTTAGGGGACAAGGACGGGGGGGGTTGGATGGGTTGGAGGTTCTGAGGGGGGCAGTCAGGGGGTGAGAAATGGGAGGGGGCGGATAGAGGGTGGGGGCCAGGCTGTTTGGGGAGGCACAGCCTTCCCTACCTGGCCCTCCATACAGTTTTGCAACCCCAATGTGGCCCTCGGGCCAAAAAGTTTGCCCACTCCTGCTTTAAAGACATTGGGCAAAATCATTCTTACTTCGCTCATTCAAATAGACTCATTGACTTTAGTGGGACTATTCAATTAGGAAAGGTAATCTGGATTTAGTCTCTCCTAAAATGCTATCCATGGACTAATTTTATTTTTTAAAACACATATATATGACCAGACACGCATGTAATAAGTGAACTTTTAGGGTTTGGCTACACTTGCAGCTGTATAGCGCTGGGAGTTAAAGCTGTCTTCGTACAGCTGTGTAGGGAAAGCGCTGCAGTGTGGCCACATTTGCAGCATTTGCAGCGGTGTTAGGAATGGTGCATTATGGGCAGCTATCCCAGCGTTCAAGTGGCTGCAACATGCTTTTCAAAAGAGGGGTGGGGTGGAGTGTGACAGGGAGCGTGGGGGAGACAGAGAGAGTGGATTTTTGGAGCTGACACTGTGTCAGCTCCCTGCCTTGCAAGTTCCGACCCCTTCCCCCACCCCTCTCTCATTCACTAAATGCAAATAGCCTTCTTTGTTTTTTTCCTCACAGACCAGATAAGCAGCTGCTCCGAAATGGACCCCCCTCCCCCGCCCGCCATGCTGCTTCTCTCCTCAAGCAAACACTAGCTGTGGACATTCCAAAGGGATCCCCCTGCCTGCCTCTGCTCATTCACTGCAAACAGGAGCTGTGTTTGTTTTTTAGATAAGCAGCTCCGGGAGCCCCGAGTTCACAACAAAACAAAGAGAGGCATCACAACAAAACAAAGAGTGTTATCTTTACTTAAAAGCATTATGGGAAGATTTCCGGAGGTCAGTTACAGCGTAGTAAGATTAATCACTGTTTACACTGGCACCCCAGAGCTGCAACAGCAGCGCTGTTCTCTTTATTCCTCTCGTCGAGGTGGAGTACATGCAGCGCCGTAGCCAGGGAGATACAGCGCTGTATGTGCCTTGCCAGTGTGGACGAGGAGTAAGTTACAGTGCTGTAAAGCCACCACCAGCGCTGTAACTCTCAAGTGTAGCCAAGCCCTTAGAAATCAATCAAAGCCTAAATGTTACCATAACATTCTTCTGTCTTAAGTGTGTAATTACAGAAGTTGCATTTTTAGATAAATATGACCAACTATGACTTTTACTTACATTAGTTTTCTCTTCTAAATGGTGTATGCCTTTAGAAATGGGTTTCTTTTAGGGCTGTCAAGTAATTAAAAAAATTAATTGTGCAGTTAAACAATAATAGAATACAATTTATTTAAATATTTTTGGATATTTTCTACATCTTCAAATATATTGATTTCAATTACAAAACAGATTACAAAGTGTACAGTGCTCACTTTTGCATTTATTTTTATTACAAATATTTGCACTGTAAAAAACAAAATAGTATTTTTCAATTCACCTAATACAAATACAGTGCAATCTCTTTATCATGAAAGTTGAACTTACAAATGAAGAACTGTATACCCAAAAAAAAAACTGCATTCAAAAATAAAACAATGTAAAACTTTAAAACCTACAAGTCCACTCAATCCTACTTCATCCAATCACTCAGACAAACAAGTTTGGTTACAATTTGCAGGAGACAATGCTGCCCACTTTTTCTTTACAATGTCACCTGAAAATGAGAACAGGCGTTTGCATGGCTCTGTTGTAGCCGGTGTTGCAAGTTATTTATGTGCCAGATGTGCTAAGAATTCATATGACCCTTCATGCTTCAACCACCATTCCAGAGGACATGCTTCCATGCTGATGATGGGTTCTTCTCAATAACGATCCAAAGCAGAGCAGACCAACCCATGTTCATTTTCATTATCTGAGTCAGATGCCACCAGCACAAGGTTGATTTTCTATTTTGGTGGTTCAGGTTCTGTAGTTTCCGCAACTGAGTATTGCTCTTTTAAGACTTCTGAAGGCATGCTCCAGCTCTCATCCTTCTCAGATTTTGGACGGCACTTCAGATTCTTAAACCTTGGGTTGAGTGCTGTAGCTATTTTTAGAAATCTCACATTGGTACCTTCTTTTTGTACAAACTTTTGTTTGGGATAATTATCATCGAAGACTGCTATAACATAAAATATAAGGCGGAATGCAGGTAAAACAGAACAGAGGACATACAGTTCTCCCCCAAGGAGATCAGTCACAAATTTAATTAACACATTTTTTTAAGAAGCATCACCAACACAGAAGCATGTAATCTGGAATGGTGGCCAAAGCATGAAAGGGCATATGAATGTTTAGCATATCTGGCATGTAAACATCTTGCAACACCAGCTACAAAAGTGCCATCTGAATGCCTGTTCTCACTTTCAGATGACATTGTAAATAAGAAGGCAGCAGTATGTCCTGTAAATGTAAACTGACTTGTTTGTCTTAGTGATTGGCTGAACAAGAAGTAGGACTGAGTGGATTTGTAGGTTCTAAAGTTTTACATTTTCTTTTGAGTGCAGTTATGTAACAAAAAAAGTCTACATTTGTAAGTTACACTTTCACAATAAAGAGATTGCACTACAGTACTTGTATGAGGTGAATTGAAAAATACTATTCTTTTGTTGACCTTTTTTAGTGCAAATATTTGTAATAAAAAATGTGAGCACTGTACATTCTGTATTCTGTGTTGTAATAGAAATCACTATTTTTGAAAATGTAGAAAAACATCCAAAAATATTTAATACATTTCAATTGGTGTTCTATTGTTTAACAGTGTGATTAATCACAATTAATTTTTAATTACTATGTATTTGAGTTAATTTGCGAATTAACTGATTGACAGTCCTAGTTTCTTTAACTCACAGTTGACAAACATAACTTAAGCACTTATGTTAAAGTAAACTATTAGCTCCTGTTTTAAAATAATTTAAAAACTAATTACTAGTTAAAATAATATGTACTCAAGCAATATTAATAAATTATATTTGTCAACTTTGATAGAACATAGCATGTGTCTGGTCAATTCTACCCTACCTTCTACTCCTGTTGCTCAACTCCATTTCTTCTCCCACAAGTACCTTTGGCTTACCCTTGTTCATTCTCTATCTTTTTTATCTTTCTCCCCCTCCTCTCTTAGGGCTTGGCTACACTTACAAGTTGCAGCGCTGGGAGTTACAGCGCTGGTCATGCAGCTGTGTAGGGCCAGCGCTGGAGTGTGGCCACACTGACAGCTACCAGCGCTGCAGTGTGGCCACACTTGCAGCACTTTCCAGCGCTGTATTGAGAGGTGCATTGTGGGCAGCTATCCCACAGAGCACCTCGTCCCGTTTTGGCGCCGTTTTGGCGCTGAGTATTGTGGGAAGGGGAAGGAAGTGTGTGGGTCATTCCGCTTCCTGTTCCAACGCCCCGTGGTGCATCGCTTCACATCCCAGCAGTCTGTCTTTCTGGCAACGTTTGGCGCCATTGTGAGTGTCTTTCTGCTCTGTGTGTGAATCGCGATTTCTGTGGGAAATGGAGCCCGAGCTGCTGAGGACTGTGCTGATGAGTGTCGCCAGCACAACACGTTTGGCAGTCGAGCTATTCCTTCAGCTCCAAAGTGACAGTGAGGAGTCTGACGATGATATCGATATCGATTCTCCTGCCGCGTGTGACACTAAAGTGCTTGTGGCATTCACGGAAATGCTCAGCACCGTTGAACGCCGCTTTTGGGCTCGGGAAACAAGCACTGAGTGGTGGGATCACATCGTCATGGAAGTCTGGGATGACGAGCAGTGGCTGCAGAACTTTCGTATGAGAAAAGCCACTTTCATGGGACTGTGTGCTGAGCTCGCCCCCACTCTGCGGCGCAAGGACACAAGATTGAGAGCTGCCCTAACGGTGGAAAAGCGGGTGGCCATTGCAATCTGGAAGCTGGCAAATCCAGACAGCTACCGGTCGGTCGGGAACAAGTTTGGAGTGGGAAAGTCGACCGTTGGAATCGTTTTGATGCAAGTTTGCAAGGCAATTAATCGCATCCTGCTAAGAAAGACCGTGACTCTGGGGAGCGTGCAGGACATTGTGGATGGCTTTGCACAAATGGGTTTCCCTAACTGTGGAGGGGCGATAGATGGGACGCATATTTCTATTCTGCCCCCCCCCCCCACCTGGCATCAGAGTACGTTAATCGTAAGGGGTATTTCTCTATGGTTCTCCAGGCGCTTGTGGATCACCGCGGGCGTTTCATTGACATTTACACAGGCTGGCCTGGAAAGGTGCATGATGCACGCATCTTTCGGAACAGTGGCCTGTTCAGGAAGATGCAGGCAGGGACTTTTTTCCCAGACAGGAAGATCACAGTAGGGGACGTCGAAATGCCCATTGTGATCCTTGGAGACCCCGCTTACCCGTTATTGCCTTGGCTCATGAAACCCTATACAGGGAAGCTTGACAGGAGCAAGGACCGGTTCAACTACAGGCTGAGCCGGTGCCGAATGACTGTGGAGTGTGCTTTTGGCCGTTTAAAGGCACGCTGGCGTTGCTTGTATGGGAAGCTAGACTTGGGGGAAAGCAGCATCCCCGTGGTTATATCCGCTTGCTGTACCCTCCATAATATTTGTGAAGGGAAGGGTGAAACATTCAGTGAGGCATGGACCACCGAGGTTCAAGTCCTGGAGGCTGAATATGCACAGCCAGAGAGCAGGGCTAATAGAGAGGCCCAGCACAGGGCTTCAAGGATTAGGGATGCCTTGAGGGAAGAATTTGAGGCTGAAAGCCAACAGTAATGTTTGCTGCCTTGCATGGGAGTGAATTGCACTGTTTACACTGTTATTCTATTATCCCTAAAATGATTTGCAGTGCCTCTTTCTTTACTGGGCTAAGGTATCTTTCACTATCTGCTATAATAAAGACTGTTTTCAAAGCCAAGAATTGTTTTATTGAAAAGAAAAAAACTTCCTTGACAGACAGACACACAACATTTCATGAACACAAGAGGGCAGGGGTGTGGGTTGGTGAACTGTACAGTCACAAGTTTGCATATGTCCTGTCTGGAGTGCTGTTTAACGAATCCTGCACTTCAGGGTGCATATACTGCATGGTGATGGGGGTTGAGTGCAGAGGGTAAGGGTGGTAGGTATCAGGGCTGGTTGGTGAGCGTACAGGTGTTGGAGGCAGCTGGTGGTGGTAAGAACCTGAATGCTGGGGAAAGGTGGTTTGAGCTGACATTGGGGCACAAGGCAAAAAGCTTTGGGACGGGGGGGGGGGAGTAGCACGGTAGTGCTCTGCTTGCATGGCAACGAGTGACTCGATAGAGTCCGCTTGGCGCGACAGGATGCTTAGAAGCTGCTCTGTGCTTTTCCTTTTGGCCACTGCTTTTCTCTTGCGGATCCTGCTTTCCCTCTGGCGGATCTTGCTTTCCTTCTCTCTCCACTCCTTCAATTCCTTTCTCTCTGTAGCAGAGTGATGAAGAACAGTTTTCAGCATGTCCTCTTTGCTCTTTCGGGGATTTTTTCTCAAATTTTGAAGCCTCTGTGATGTTGAACATCTGGGCAGTCCAGTAGTCAAGGTCACTGTAGAAACACAGAAATGACAACATTTAACACGGGCAGCATTGTATTCACTATCTCCAGACATGAATTGTTACACTGAGGGAGTTCTCACTTTAGCATTCTTTTCCCAAACGCATAACACAACAGAAGCCACGAAATGGTGAGTGAGGGGTGCTTATAGAGGGAGAAGTGGGGCTTGAGTGATAGAGGGGAGCTGGTTGCTTTGGGTAATCTGGAGTGCTAGAGGGGTTGAGTGAAGATGCAGCTGCAGGGGTGATCTTATCTCCCTATCTCTTCACTAAAGAGTCTCCCAACATTTTTCACAGGAGTTAATCCTGGAAGATGTCTCCTTGCTGCGAGTCACTAGGGAACAGCGGGAGGCTCTTTTAGAGCAATGTGGATTCCGCCCGGGACCCTACGCGGCTTGCCTGTGTTCAGAAATGGTCCCCCCACCACTGGCAGCACAGTGGCGCGGACGCGTCACTGTCACTGGGACAAGGGACACAGTGGCTCTGCCTATAAACCTGCGCAGGCATATTGCCCACGCTCTGGATGAAACTTTTGCTGAGATAACTGAAGCAGATTACCGCGACGTGATAGACCACATCAACGGGCTATTCCACATCTAGAGGCTGGCATGCATGCAGCCATAACCCCCCTTCCTCTCCAGAAACATTTCCACCCAGAAAATAAAAGCCGCTTACCGTTAACCCGCTCCTCTGCTTGTCCTTCTGCAACTGCTGGCTGCTGCGATTGGGTACTTTCCTCCTGGCTTGAGAAGAGCTCCTGGCTGCATGCCCACTCTGTGGTGTCTTCCCCCATCCCAGTAGCTTCACTCGCGGTTTCCTCCCCCCCCCCGCCGCCGCCGCCGCCTCCGCCTCCTCCTCCTGTCCCCCAGCCTGCTCAGAAGTGTCCATCGTTATCCTGGGATTGGCAGTGGGGTCACCCCCAAGTATCTCGTCCATCTCCCTGTAAAAACGGCAGGTCGTGGGGGCAGCTCCGGATCGGCGATTCCCCTCGCGGGCTTTGTAATAGGCACTCCGCAGCTCTTTAACTTTCACCCTGCATTGTAGTGCGTCCCGATCATGGCCCCTATCCAGCATGGCCCTTGATATCTGCTCAAAGATATCGTAATTCCTACGGCCGGAGCGCAGCTGTGCCTGCACAGATTCCTCCCCCCAAACACTGATGAGGTCCATCAGCTCGCCATTGCTCCATGCTGGGGCTCATTTGCCACGTGGAGGCATGGTCACCCTGGAAAGATTAACTGATTGCACTCCACACACACCTGGCTGCAGCAAACAGGAAGGAGATTTTTAAAATTCCCGGGGCATTTAAAGGGCGGGTCACCTGACGCAAGAGCAGTAGAGTGCAAACTGATGAGCAGAGTGGCTGAACAGGAATTCTGGGATAACTCCTTATTCCCTGGAGGACACTTAAAGCGCTGGTGAGTGTCCACACCTGCTGAGCAGCGCTGGATCACCAGCGCTGCACTCCTTATACCCCTGCCGGGATGGGTTTTCAGCCAGCGCTGCAGCCAGGGAGTTGCAGCGCTGGTTGTGCCCTGCAAGTGTGGACGGGGTGTAATTGCAGCGCTGGAAAGCCTCCACCAGCGCTGCAACTTGTAAGTGTAGCCAAGCCCCTAGTCTTGTATAGTTTATACTCCTCTTTCCCCTCACCACAGCTACAGTCAACATATATAAGCACCCCAATCTTGCTGTCCTTATTCATGCCCACATGCTAATGAAAATTATTTTGACTGCTGGACTAAGTACATGGTAGTTATTTTTGTGGTAAGTAATGTATCTTCAAGACGGGGGAGAGTAGAGAAGTCACTGTCATGTATAAGAAGACAAAGTTAAATGCTAACTGTTTAAACAGCCCTTACACCACACTCTGGTACTAAAGTTCAAAATGCTCCAACAATCACATGGCTGTTTGAAGTTGTCTAAATAAAGGCAACAATCTACTCATAAATACAAAGCCCAAGGCTTTCAAATTTATGTGCCTAAAATTAAGCATCTAAATGCATATTTAAGCTCCTAAATTAAGTGACCTGATTTTCAAATGTTAAACACCCACTACTCCTCCTGAAGTAAATAGTTGCTCAGCACTCCCTAAAAATCAGCCCAGTAATATCTATGCAAAAAAAAAAAAATTCAAAGGGTGGCCAAAAGGTGCAAACATGGCTAATAGGAACATTTTGCACACTCTAGCTATTGGCAGATCCACGTGGCATAATCTATAAGTATTTTAATTAATACACTAGGTTACTAAACTGCATTAAGGAACAACATGCAAATAGTTAACTATTTCAACACTCCAGCAGAGTTCTTGAGATGACAGTTTGTTTACACCGACCTTAAAGCCTCCTCCTCCCTAACCTCCTCCCCCAAAAGCCGATGAGAAGGGGGGAGGGTGTCTGTGTCTGCCTACAGGCCAAGGGGGGAGAGCAGGCTGGGTGGCTAAACCTGATGGCTGTAAACAAGGGCTGTAGAACAAGTCCAGCACGTCCCTTGCGAACGGATTCTCCCCAGTCCTCCACTCCGCCCCCTTGTAGTCAAATAGAACTTGAACGTGTATGGACAGTTGCTGCACCAGGCTCCTGCAACTCCTCCCTTCACTCCCACCATACTCCCCTTGCTACTGCCGTTTCGTCAACGAGGTTCAATCTTGTGTTCGTGTTCTTTGTTTAAACGCGAATATGCAATTTTATGCTGGACCTTTCGAAACGAGGACGGGTCTGCCTGATCATTTCTCTACAGCTATTAAGCCAAACTCCGAGCCGGGCCCGCTAGAGGGTGTTAGACAGACTTGCCCTCGGGATATTTTTGAAAATCATTTGCCTTTTTCTGAGATGTAAAACGCACAGGATTTGTTAGAATGGTTCTGGTGGGAAGAGAACGAATAGCTTCCGTGAGCAATGTGTAGGGATTTGCCAGAGTCCAAACAGCTGATGTTGGGGGACGTCCACCAATAAAAACAAACAAGAACCCCCAACTAAAATGCCCATGATCAATCACCCACCCCACCCCTATTTTCTCAGCTTTCAGCGGTAGGATGGCCGCTTCCCCTATCTCCAATTATTGCTGGCGTGCCACCCAGACCGGACATGCAGGAGTTACAAGGAGTGGGGAAGTTCACACACACTACACCTCCAGCATATCAATCATTTGCAAACACAGCTGCAGTGTGCAGCTAGACCCAGGGATCCCCTGCTAGCTGTCTCTCCTGCCAGTTCCTAGGCATTCACTTGCCCAGGCACCACCCTGTTTTCCTCTTAGCAACACGCCACTCAAGCGCTTGTTTGTGCTTCCACCGGCCGTTAAGCACTTTACGTATCCGCTGCAACCTAGGCAAGCTCGAGATGGAGGAAGCTGCGCAAAAAAATCCGGGCGTAGGCGCGGGTTGTGCATGGAAATCAGACAGAATAACTCGCCTGGAGTTGGGCCAAACCAATATTGTGTAAATGCAAAAAATGTAGGGGGAGAAGGAAAAAACGACACCCCATGCCGACGAGTTCCTCCTTGCCTGGCATGCAGCATGTTGGTTTTGCATGTCGATGCAAGGGTTTGAGAAGGAAAAAATATTCGTTGATGCATACACCCCCTCCACAGTGGCTGCTTTTGGACTGCTCCATGTCCTGTACATAAGGGGGTGTGGACTGGAGAAGCACTAAAAAGAGTCAGCAAGCAAAACCCGGAGGGTGGTGTGTGTTTGTTTTCTCAGGGCTGTGGAACTAGACAGCGGCAAAGAGCGTCCGACGCGACCTCCCTGCTTCTCCCCTTCTCCTTTTGTCAAACACACCCACTGTCCTAGGCAGTTGTTATTCTGTGGCGGTTTGCACCGGGATAACAATCCGCTACAGAAGGAGGCGAGATCATCTCTTCTAGGCAGCAGCCTAAAGCTGGTCAAGCTGCCCCCCAGCCTGCAGCAGCTCAGCCAGGCTATGCACTGTAAAAGGGCTCTGGTCAAGAAAAAAACAGAGCGGATTGTGAAAAGGTAAAGGCAGCAGGAAAGCCCCTTCGGCTGGGGGGAAACCGCAGTGCTTTACAAACCAGCAACGAACAAGCCAACCCAGAAGGGGGGGAAACGCCAAGAAGAAGAAGACGACATTGAATTTGCTTCTTTGGTGGTTGTTGGCAGCTGTCCAGGGCTGCAAAGAGTATGTGAGAGGGTTACTATGTTGAGAAGAGAAGAGCTGATCACGTGTGGCACAGGAGCCAGGGGTGCCCCCTGGGAGCCTGCCAGGGCTGGGAAGGAGGAAGAGGTCCCGGAGGCCTACCAGCAGCAGCTGAAGGAGGGAGCGCCCCGGAGGGGCTGCAGCAGAGCTCGCTGGCACCACAGCTGGCGTGGAAGGACCCCCACTTTCTCCAGGAAGCTTTTGGGCAGTAGGACGCACGCCCATTACCACCACCACCAGCAGCAGCATTACTCCCAGCGGTGCTACCGGCCCACCCGCCCCAGGGTGCTGCTCTCTCTGCGCCCCGTCAACATGATGGGCAAGCGAGCCCCGGGCATGCGGGCCCCCCGCAACACCAACCAGTTCCTGATGCGGGAGAAGTACCAGCTCATGCACCTGCGCTCAGACTCAGTGGGCACCGAGAGCGGCGGGTCAGACAGTGAGATGGACCCGCTGGACATGGACTCTTACCTGGGGGTGCTGGAGAACTCCCGGGGGGCGCTGATGGACTTTGCCGAGGACTCTCGCTCCTCCTCCTGGTCTCCGCCCGCTTCCTCGGCCGCCACTGACTCTGAGCCCTCTTCGCAGCAGCAGCTGCGGTTTGTCGGTGGCGGCTTGGCGGACGTGCACCAGGAGGAGAGCTTGCAGTACTTCCCCTCCGAGGACGATGTGATCGAGAGCGAGACATTCATGGAGAGGGACTTCCACGAGTTCTGTAGCAGGATTGCCTGAATTGGGGGGGGGCACCTATTGATACAATTACCCCCTTCCTCCCGTTGTGTTTTATACTGGGCTGGGTTATGCGACCGATCGTATCTCCGGGGCACAGCTGGATCTGGTCGAGCTGGGTATGTGGAGTCTCACGAGTAAATGGTTTTCCCAACGTTAAGTCCATCTATTGGCATTTGAACCCTCCAGCCCGGGGAGGGGAGGAAGTGGCGGGGCATTTTGTCCCCCGGGGGAAATGGATATGGGCTTACATACTAGGCCTTGTTTGTTGGAGCGCTTTATTTATTTTACCGCCACCCCTTTGCGTTGTTGTCAAGCAGGGCCTGGTCACTTTATATTAAAAAAAAAAAAGAAAACCACGCTCCGGATTGTAAATAAAAGGAACTTTTGTAAATTAAAACAAATCGACTGTGCGAAGTGTTTGTGCGCTAGCTGGGAAAATGTGTCTGTGGGAGGAGGGTGTCTCCTGCGTGGGGGCGCGGAGTGTGCGCCTAGCGGAAGGAAGAAGGGGGAGGAGGAGCGCGTCTAGTGCAAGGGCGGCGGGCAGGATGGGCGTGCGCTGGTTCAGCGCAAAGGCCGAGAAGCCACCGCAGCAGCGGTTTGTTTCTCCTCCTGTTGGCAGCAGTGGCACAAAACACACTCCTTGGCTTGCTTCAGCGAAGAGCTAGAGGTGGGCTGGGCCAGAGGACGTAATCCGCTCCCAGCTCAGTGCAAGGGGCGGGCCACAGTGCGGAGGACCGTGCCTAGTAGCCACCTAGACGGAGCCTGTGGAGGGTGCAGAGTGAGTCCATGGGAATATGAGCATGGCTACAATAATCGCATTCATCGTACTTAAGGTTAAGATTTTGTCAGTTATTTTTAGGAAAAGTTAGGGGCAGTACACAGGGTGGGGGGAAGCTCACAGCCTGAGCCCTGCTGCCCAGGATGGACTGACTGACAGCCCTGCCGCTGGTGGGGGGAGAGCTGAAAGCCCATGCTCCACTGCCCAGGACAGACTGACAGCCTGAGCCATAGGTGCCGACTCCGTGGGTGCTCTAGGGCTAGAGCATCCATAGGGAAAAATTGGTGGGTGCAGACCACCCCACCTCGCCTCTGCTCCGCCTCTTCCCCTGAGCACGCTGCATGCCCGCTTTTCCTCCTGGCTCCCAGGCCTTGAGTTGCAAAACAGGTTTTGCAGGGACCAGCGCTGGGAGGAGGGGGAATGCCGTGTGCTTGGGGGAAGAGGTGGAGGTGGGGCAGAGATTTGGGGAAGGATCCAATAGGGGCAGGGCGGGGGCAGAGTTGGGGTGGGGACTTTGGTGAAGGGGTTGGAATGGGGGTGGGGTGGGGCAGGGGTGGAGTCAGGGCAGGGGGGCGTGAGCACCCACTGATGCTGGGAAAAGTTGGCATCTGTGGCCTGAGCCCCACCACCTACGGCTCACCCTGCCGCTAGGAGGGGGTGGGGAAGCTGATAGCCTGAGCCCCACTGCCTGGAGGGGGAAGCTGCTAGCCAGAGCCCAGCTGCCTAGAGCAGACTGGCAACCAGAGCCTCACCATCTAGGGCAGACTGATAACCTGAGCTCTGCCGCCTGGGTGGGGGGAGCTGACAGCCAAAGCCCCGCCGCCCAGGGCGGACTAGCAACCCAAGACCTATAGCATTGCCTATAGCATTGCCAACCCTCCCAGTTTGGCTGGGAGTGTCCCAGAACTGGGCTCCATCTCCCGGAGGCTGCTGAAGCCAATCCAGAAGATTTTAGGCTGCTAAAAGTCTGGCAGCGCAACAGGGCTAAGGCAGGCTCCTTACCTGCCCTGGCTCCACACCGCTCCCGGAAACAGCCAGCGTGTCCCTGCAGCCCCTCATTGAAGGCACAGCCAGGGAGTCTCCATGCACTGTCCCTGCCCTGAGCACCCACTCCGCAGCTCTCATTGGCCGGGAACGAGGAACCACGGTCAATGGGAGCTGCAGGGGTGGTGCCTGCAGGCAGGGGTGGTGCACAGTCACCTGGTCACCCCTGAGACTAGGAGCCACTGTCAGACATACTGCCGTTTCTGGGAGCCACCAAAGGTAAGCCCTGCCTGGCTGGAGCTTGCACCCCAAGCCCCCTCCTGCACCTTAGCCCTGAGCCCCCTCCTGCAGCAAAACTCCCTCCTGGAGCCTGCACCCCTCACACTCTCCCCCACCAACTCCCTGTCCCAGGCTCAGCTCTGAGACCCTCCCACACCCAAACTCCCTCCCAGAGCCCGCACCGCCCTCCTGCACCCTTACCCCAGGCCCAGCCTGAAGCTCCCTCCCACACTCCAAACCCCTCAGCCCCACCCCCCAGCCCAGAGTCCCCACCCCCTCCCAAACCTCAACCCCCCTGCCCCAGCATGCCACCAGTGGGAGATGACAGATCAAGCCCCGCTGCCCAGGATGGACTGACAGCCCAAGCCCTGCCACCCGGGTGGAGGGAGCTGACAGCCGGATCTCCACTGCTCAGAGCTCATCCTGCTGCCCAGGAGAGGGGCTGACAGTGAGAGCCCCACCAATCTAGGGTTACCACCTTTGAAATGGAAAGAAAAGGCACCCACCCCCACACACAAGGCAAGTCTGATGGAACCCAACCACAAGGCAACTCCACAGCCTGCGCTTTGACAGCCACTTACAGTAATTAGAGAAAGAACACAGAGATAAAACTGATAACATCATTTTCTTACTTAAACTGCAGAAGTGGGAACACTGCCCATCTTTAACTGGACACAGAAACCTTTAACATTAGATATCCAAGTGTATTGTGATAATAATGCAAATCTTTAGAGCCACATAAAAAAAATCCAGCAGATTAAATTATTTTTCTAGCAACTGGTAAATCCATAAAAAAAATGGCCAGGTGGTAAACCTTCACCACCCAGGGTTCACCCTGCCACGCGCTGACAGCCCTAGTTCCATCGCCTAGGACTGACACTCAAAGCTCTGAAGTTGCGGAGGTCACCAAAAAAAATCACAGAATCCGTGACCTCCATGACAGACTCGTAGCCTTAATCATACTGAATGTGAAATGGTCAATAGGCATTTTACTGTGAGAATGAACCACAGAACCAGACCAGAAACATTATTGATCTTATTTATATCATGAGCCAGGGTGAGCAGGACTGATGGTAACATGGGGCCGGGGAAAATAAAGCGATACATATCTTTGCACTCTCAAATTCCAGCCATGAATAGTAGGGAGGAATGAATGTCTACACATCCCCTCTTCCCCATTCTCACACATGGGATCAGATGTGAGACATATTTTAATATGACAGAGAAAAGACGAGCCCACATGTCAGACAGAGGATCTGTCATACCCCAGTCCATTTGCAGCTATTACAAATATAATAAGCACCAGCAGCAAATGGGGACTCTAAACAGAAATAGTACTGGATTTTTATGATTAATAAATATTGCTTGTCTAGACCCTTTTTACATCTAAACACAAAAAGGAAAATTTTTACCCACA
The DNA here is from genome assembly GCF_020497125.1 of Mauremys mutica. Taxonomy (NCBI): domain Eukaryota; kingdom Metazoa; phylum Chordata; order Testudines; family Geoemydidae; genus Mauremys; species Mauremys mutica. Next base: position 42,108,374 of record NC_059078.1, read on the forward strand.
CACCAGCCCTCATCTTGTTTTCTGGCTCCTTAAGGATAAAACGTTTAATTAACAGTGCAGCTGGAAGTTAAGAAAATAAGAAAGCAAATCTAGAAGCAGAGCTGGCCTTCTACAAGAATAACATGGAAGACAGTGGCATCTACAAAGTTTTGGTGGGGGGAGAGGAGAAAAAATAGATTAGTCAATTCTACATGTTACTGGAGATCAAAACTCCAGGAGGTTTGGAAAGCTTTTCCTGAGTTCTTCCTTGGCATTGCACAGCTCAGTGCAAGGCTCAGTGTGCAGGCAAGAATGTTCAGTAGAAACACAGCAGCAAAGGTAAACAGTGTAGCCATTGATTCTGAAGCTTTTTATTATCCCCTTCATTTTAAAGAGGGCAATCATAGCATAGTGGCACATTGGGCATGAGCTACTGATTAACTTTAGCACCACAGTGTAATTTTTTGTACTCTATATAATTAAAGCATTATCATGCCTGCCTTAAGTGCTTGATAGCAGGCTTTTAGTCCTACTCTGCTAGATACTACGGTGATAGAAATGCCTAGAAAGATACTTTAAGGATCTCTGCACACTTCAGAAATGTAGACACCGAGCAAATGAGAAAAGTTATTTCAGTTTTCCATTCCAAAGCAGGGCTGTCTAATTTCAGGAGGCCCAAAATTACTTGATTTTTTTTTTTAAATGAAGCATGGCTGTGGCTGTAAGGGCCATATACAGTCAACCTCTTGATCCAAAGCACAGGTCTAACTGATAATGGGAGGTTTGCAATAAGACCTTGCCTACAGTGGACATTTGTCCCCCTTCAAACATGAGTGGTCAGTCACCATTGTAGTTGCACCAATGCAAATCTCTACTGTAGACAAATCAAGCTGCAATTTGCATCAAAAGAAATTAGTGGCATGAACAGACTTGCTCTTCAGAAAGTTTATATTTTATTGGCTAATCCAGAACTGCAGCAACATGTTCAAACGAATGATTTGATGTATGGTTTTTCCAACTTGACATTTAAATGGTATGATGAAAGCTCACTAGTAATATTTACATGAAGGTTTGCTCTATTATTGTTTTATAGGGTGGCAAAATAATCAATGTAAATTATATTTATGTTTCATATTGCAGTTTTTATCTATTGAAAACAAAGTATGATTGGAATGCAAATTAGTAGAACAGTGTAAAGAAATAATTACAGGCCACATATTGCCTGCCAGAATTACAGAGGTGGATTCACATTAATATAAGAGGCTCTCTGTGTTCCCATCACTATCAATGGAACATGCCATGTAGGATCCATTCCAGTTCCAATTTGAAATTTCAAATGTTAAGTGGGAGCTTGCTTTTCACCTTAAACCTCTGTCACTCCTCTGTTATCTCTTAATCGCTGACTCCAAACATCAGCTCCAGGCAGGAGTAAAAATAAACAGCTAAATAACAAAACTAATAACAATGCTTTAAATTAGATATCTTTGCACATAGCCTTCTCAGTTTCTTATACAATCACCTCCATGCCTTCTTTCAGGCAGCTCCCCATGCAAGTTACATCCTCAGTGACCTCTTTAGTATGGCCTCTAAACCTATTCACTTACACTGAATTGAGCTGACTTGTATGTATATTGCCTGTTTTTCTTCAAACCTCTTTTCTGGTCAGTCCTTAGTTGCTGGAAGCAGGGACCATACTTCTGGTGTGTTTAGAAAGTACCTACATAAGAAACATAAAAATGGCCATACTGGGTCACCCCAATATCCTACCTTGTCTTTCAACAGTGGCCAGTGCCAGGTGCTTCAGAGGGAATGAGCAGAACAGGTAATCATCAAGTGGTTCATCCCCTGTCACCCATTCCCAGCTTCTGGGCAAAACTGAGGCGAGGGACACCATCCCTGCTTCAAAGGGAATGAACAGAACAAGGCAATCATAAAGAGATCTATTCCCCATCATCTACTCCCAGCTTCTGGCAGTCAGAGGCCTAGGAATACCAGAGTATGGGGTAGCATCCCTGACCATTTTGGCTAATAGTCATTAATGGACCTATCCTTCATGAATTTAGCTAATTCTTTTTTTAATCCGGTTATAGTTTTGGCCTTCACAACATTCTTTGGCAACAAGTTCTAAAGGTTGACTGTGCTTTGTGTGAAGAAGTACTTTCTTATATTTTTTTTTAAACCCGCTGCCTCCAAAGAATTCATTTAGCTTCTCCACAAACGCCTTGTCTTCCTTGAGTGCTCCTTGGGCACCTTTATTGTCCAGTGGCCCCAATAATTGTTTGGCAGACTTCTTGCTTCTGATGTACTTAAAAAAATTGCTGTTAGTTTGAGTCTTTTGCTAGCTGCTCTTCAAATTCTTTCTTTGGCCTGCCTAATTATATTTTTTATAACTGACTTGTCAAAGTTTATGCTCCTTTCTATTTTCCTAAGTAGGATTTTACTCCCAATTTCTAAAGGATGCCCTTTTGTCTCTAACTGCTTCTTCTACTTTCTTGTTTAGCCATTGTGGCATTCTTTTGGTCCTCTTACCATTCTTTTTAATTTGGGGTATACATTTAATCTGAGCCTCTATTATGGTGTTTTTAAAAAGTTTCCATGCAGCTTGCAGGCATTTTACTCTTGTGACTGTTCCTTTTAAATTTCTGTTTAACTAGCTTTCTCATTTCTGGGCAGTTCCCCTTCCTGAAATTACATTCCACTGTTGTGGGCTTCTTTAGTATTTCCCACCCACCCCTCACATCCTGTGACGAGTATGTTAAATTTAATTATATTATGGTCGCTATTAACAAGCGGTTCAGCTATATTCACTTCTTGGACCAAATTCTGTACTCCACTTAAGACTAAAACAAGAATTGCCTCTCTCCTTGTGGATTCCAGGACTAGCTTCTCCAAGAAGCAGTTAATTATGATGTCTAGAAACTTTATCTCTGCATCCCATTCTGAGGTGACATGTACCCAGTCAATATGGGGATAGTTGTAATCCCCCGTTAGTATCAAGTTTTCTATTTTTATAGCCCCTTTGATTCCCCAGAGCATTTCAGAATCACCATCTTGGTCAGGTGATCGGTAGTATATTCCTACTGCTATATTCTTATTATTTAAGCATGGAATTTCTGTCCATAGAGATTCTGTGGTACTGTTAGATTCATTTACAATTTGTACTTTATTTGACTTTATACTTTCTTTCATATATAGTGCCACTCTCCCACCACCACGAACTACTCTGTCATTCCTATATATTTGGTACCCTGGCTTTACTGTGTCCCATTGATTATAATTGTTCCACCAAGTTTCTGTGATGCCTATTATATCAATATCCTCATTTAATACCAGGCACTCAAATTTACCCATCTTAGTATTTAGACTTCTAGCATTTGTATACAAGCACTTATAAAATTTGTCACTTTTTAGCTGCCTGCCTTCATGTGATATAATTGAATGGGAGTCTTTTTCATTTGACTGTTACTCTTCAGTTCCTATATGTACTTTATCAACTTCTATCCTTTCCTCTTTACTAAGGCCTGGTCTACACTAGGACTTTAATTAGAATTTAGCAGCGTTAATTCGAACTAACCGCTCAACCGTCCACACCAGGAAGCCATTTAATTCGAACTAGAGGGCTCTTTAGTTCGAATTTGGTACTCCACCCCGACAGGTGGAGTAACGCTAAATTCGACATGGCTAGCTCGAATTAGGCTAGGTGTGGATGCAAATCGAACTTAGTAGCTCCGGGAGCTATCCCACAGTGCACCACTCTGTTGACGCTCTGGACAGCAGTCCGAGCTTGGATTCTCTGACCAGCCACACAGGAAATGACCCGAGAAAATTTGAATTCATTTTCCTGTCTGGGCACTTTGAATCTGACGTCCTGGCTGGACATCGGGGCGAGCTCCGCAGCACCTGCAACGATGCAGAGCTCTCCAGCAGAGGAGTTCATGTTATCTGTGAATAGAAAGAGGGACCCAGCATAGACTGACTGGGAACTCTTCGATCTGATCGGTGTGTGGGGCGAGGAGTCTGTGCTTTCGGAGCTGCGCTCCAAAACAGGGAATGCGAAGACCTACGAGAAGGTCTCCAAAGCCATGAGAGACAGAGGATACAGGCGGGATGCAACGCAGCGCCGCGTGAAAATCAAGGACCCCAGACAAGGCTACCAAAAAATCAAAGCGGCAAACGGACGCTACGGAGCCTGCCACCACTGCCCCACCAGTGACCGTGGACTCTGACGATGGGACAGTGTCGACGGCCAGTTCCTCGGTGATGTTCGCGGACGGGGAAGATGAGGAAGGGTTTGTGGAGGACGAGGCAGGCGAGAGCGCTTACAACGCTGGTTTCCCCGACAGCCAGAATCTATTCATCACCGTCACGGAGATCCCCCAACAACCCTCCCCGGCCATTAACCCGGACCCTGAATCAGGGGAAGGAGCAGTCGGTAAGTGCTTTAACCATGTTAACTTTTATTCTTAATATAACAGGAATCTTAACTGTGTGAAAAGGAGGTCTCTCTAGATATGGGGATAGAACAGAAATCATCCTTGGAGATCTCCACGAAGCTCTCCTTGCGTTAATCGAAAAGCATCAGCAGGAGGTTCCTGGGGAGAGTTGCCTTATTGGGTGCTCCGTGGTAGCACAGTTTTCCGCGCAAGGCTTTCATGAGGTACTCAGGGAGCACTGCCTCCCCGAGCACGGCTGCATCGGGCCCTGGTTCGTGCTAGCTTTCACGCAGCATGCGCTCTCTATCTCCTTCAGTGACCCTCCTCAGGGTGATCTCGCTCGGAGACTCCTGCATCTAATTAGGGTAATTACTGTAATTTTACGCCTGGTCCAAAGTATTTTTAAAAAATCTACGGACAGACGGCATAGCACAGACTCAGCACGCAGCTGCGTGACGAGCGTAACAGAAAGCCAAAGAATATAATGGACGCTCATGGAGGGAGGGGGGAATGAGGACGCAAGGTATCCCACAGTTCCTGCTGTCTCCGAAAAGTATTTGCATTCTTGGATGAGCTCCAAATGCTTCTACGGTCAAACACAGTGTCTGCGGTGGGTCAGGGCATAGTACGGCAATTTGCGCACACACCCCACCCACCACCAGAAGTGAAAACAATCCTCTGTTGACTCTTTTACATGTCACCCTATCTTTACTGAATGCTGCAGATAGACGCGATGGTGCAGCACTCAACACCAACATCCTTGCTCCCCCCACGCTATGGATGGCTGATGGTACAAAAAGATGGAAATCCGTCCTCATCATCAGCCTATTGGCACATGGGGCAGTGCAAAAGGGCTGGTAACCATGCCGACTAGCATCAGTAAGGTCGATCAAGGGCGCCTGTCCCTAATTTTTGATGGCAGATGGTGCAATATGGCTGGTAACCATCCTCATCATTGCAACAGGGGGCTGAGCTCCATCAGCCCCCACCCTTCATTGTAAATAAAAGATTCAATTGCCCCTGGACTAGCAGAGGGATGATGGGCTCCTTCATCCACACTCCTTAATGTCCTGCCTGGACTATCATTGCAGCTGGAGGCTTCCTTCCACTCATTTCTCACAAACAAGTCACTGTGTCTTATTCCTGCATTCTTTATTACTTCATCACACAAGTGGGGGGACAATGGTATGGTAGCCCAGGAAGGCTGGGGTAAGAACAGAATGAACAGGTGGTGTTGTTGCAGGAGCACCCCCTGTGAATAGCATACAGCTCATAATTTATGCAGGATCGGACACAGAGCAGCTGTGCTCTCTGGTTCTATGATACAGTGGTTCTCTAGTACACTTGCCCATAATCTAGGCAGGACTGATTCTATTTTTAGATACCAAAAAGGAGGGATTGACTCAGGGAGTCATTCCCAATTTTTGCTTTTGCGCCCCTGGCTGCTCGGCCAGGGGCACTTATGACAGCACCAAATGGGGCAGTGCAAAAGGACAGGTAACCATGCCCATCTTATTACCATCTTATTACCAATTTATGGTATGGTAGATGGTACAATATGGCTGGTAACCATCTCTGCTGTCATGCAAAAGCAAAAGCATGCTGCTGTGTAGCGCTGCTGGCCCGCCTCTGTCAGCGGCATCTAGTACACATATGGTGACATACACAAAAGGCAAAACAGTGTCCATGGTTGCCACGCTATGGCGTATGCCAGGGCAATTCTGGGAAAACGGGCTTGAAATGATTGTCTGCCGGTGCTTTCCCGGAGGAAGGAATGACTGGCGACATTTACCCAGAATCCACCGCGAAAATGATTTCTGCCCCAGCAGGCACAGGGGTCTCAACCCAGAATTCACAGAGACAGCCTAGACTCAGTTAATTGTTCGCAAAAATGTATCTTTGCAAGGAATTCACTCCCTGTTTCCCATCTCACAGCTTCCACTGTCTCCAGACTTGCCACAGCATCCCCCTCGCAGAGGCTGGCAAAGATTAGGCGGCGAAAGAAAAAGACAAGGGACAAGATGTTCGAGGAACATATGGGCTGCTACCTAGCAGAGGCGGACCAGCAGAGCCAGTGGAGGGAGACCGTCTCTCTGTGCCAGCGCTCACACAGCGAATGGGAGGAGAGGTGGCATGAGGAAGACAAGCAGGCGACTGAAACAATGCTTGGACTAGTGAGGGAGCAATCGGACACGCTCAGGCGCCTTGTGGATGTTCTGCAGGACCGCAGGAGGACAGAGACACCCTGCAGTGTATCTGCAATCGCACTCCCCCGCCACAAAGTCCCATACCCCCCTCACCGAAAATAATCAGGAGGAGGGGCGGCCAGGGACGTGAATGCTGTCACTGCACCACAGCACAGTGCTCAAGTACCCAAAAGCTCTCATACCCTACATTTGCCGAAGTCCTTCACTTCCAGACTCACAGTAGTCCCAATCCCAGTCCCATCCCCTAACTGTCTACTTAATTAATAAAAATGCTTTGCTGTTAATTACTGTTTCCGTTATGTTTTTTCAAAGAAGACTGTGTTTGAATGGGGGGCGTGGGGAAGGGGGTGGTTAATTGCATAGGACAGTCACCTTTCCCAGGGTACAGACACGGGGGCAGGATCAGCAGCGGGTCACACACACGGTGCAGTCAGTAGGCACCCTGGTCGGTTTTTGGAGGTGGTTTCCAGGATCTGTGTGGGCGGGGGAGATGTGACTTTGCAGCGGGGGAGGGCGGTTACAGATCTTATACAGCGGTCCTTGTCCTGGACCGCTGAGTCACACAGCTGAGGAATCTGTATCCGTCCTCCTCCACCACAAGGTCACATATCCGTCCGCACACAGAATTCCATAAAGAGGGATGGCAGGCTCCGTTGAAAGAAGCATTCCGGCACTGTGGACCGCTCTAGGAGCAGGAGCCTGTCATTCCTTGGGTTTAGAGGCGGTCTTTACATCACCGCACACCCTACCCAGCACAGCCTGCGTCCCAGTTTCAACCCTTTCACGAAAAGTCATGAATAAAGAAACCTTTGTTAAGTAATAATGGGACATGTATTTTATTTTTACACGTGTGCTGGAAGTGGGGGTAACGGGGTGAACGGGGTATGTAACCGAAGAGGAGAGTCAACAGTAACTGGGTAAAGAAACGGGCAGGTTCAGCTTCTCTGTAAAGAAACTGAACATTCACAGGTCACGCTGCTCGCTGGTATTTGAAGAGTTCCTTGTCGCTGTCCCAGGCGCCTGTATAGGGCTTCATGAGCAAGTGCATTAGCGGGCAGGCTGGGTCCCCGAGGATGACTATAGGCATCTGCACATCCACAACAGTTATTTTGTGGTCCGGGAAGAAACTACCTTCCTGCAGGCGTCTGAGCAGCCCACAGTTCCTGAAAACACACGCATCATGAACCTTGCCCGGCCACCCGACGTTGATGTTTGTAAAACGTCCCCTATGGTCCCCCAGTGCTTGCAGCACCATTGAAAAGTAGCCCAATTTCTCAGCAGCTGACTGTGGAAGAGGTGGACGATAAAGTGCGAGCAGGAGAAAACGGCGATGATCGCAGCGGGCTCCGTGCTTGCAGTGCTGTGGCGTCCACGCTGTCACTGACCAGAAAAGTGCACGAACAGATTGCCCGCAGGCGCTTTCAAGGAGGGAGGGAGGGAGGTTGTGATTGACGGTTCAATGACGACACTTACCCAAAACCACCCTCGACACATTTCTCCCCCCAGCAGGCATTGGGGGCTCTACCCAGCATTCCAATGGGCAGCGGGGACTGCGGGAACTGTGGGATAGCTTCCCACAGTGCACCGCTTCCAAAGTCGACGCTGGCCCCGTGAATGTGGACTCAGAAATTCGAATTAGTGTATTTAGTATGGATACACAAATTCGACTTCATAAGGTCGAATCCACAAATTCGAACTAAGTTGATTCGAAATAGTCTTGTAGTGTAGACAAGGCCTAAGACAGAGACTCCCCGTTAATAGATCCTCCTGTAAGGGAAGTCTCTGTCCAAACCATGTGCTTCTGTTGAATTTCCCCCAGCATGTATTGGGTGCGAGGCTACCACAAATAACCTTTAATCTTAAGGTTTGAAAGTACTTTACAGGCTGAAATTCAGCAAGTCACACAATGAGTTACTGGCAAAACTGGGAATAGAAACCAGAAGTTCTTACCTCATAAAATCAGCAATCCCACCCACATTCACAAACTTCTTGACCACATTATTTCAGTATGTATCATTACCTAGTTGTTGTGCCTCTTCCCAGTTTTCTTCCTCTCATACACAAATTTAGAGGCAAAATGTTAAGGTAAATCATAAAACTACTGACAAGTTTTATAAGATGTAGCACGCGTACAGGCACTTTTGAGTCTGAATAGACAAGTTTCAGCTTGTTTCAGTCTTTAATCACTGTACTTTTACTAGGACATGCATTTTGCTCTGATATTCTTCCTCTTGATAACTGGTCTGATTATTTTAGTATTTCACCAAGTTTTCCGTAAGATTAAAATGACATTTTTAGTCCTAACATTATGGACAAATGTTGGGAAAGTGTTCCTCTTGTGACTCACACAATGAGTGTTATACAAGCACAAGTACAGGCATTGTTAAAGTACCACTTAAACTAAATGAATACATGTTTTAACAGCTTTGAAAAATAATAGTTTGGGGGATTTTCTGTATGATCAGAAAATCAAATTTGTTAATTGGTGAGAAAGACATTAAAGATGGCAAGTTAAATATCCAGACTCACTTCCTCATTCCCATTTTTCAATGCCACTGCATTGCTAATTTTTTTAAATATTCAGGTTCCAAGCACACATGAGCTTTATTATAGAGCTCCTGAACATGATTTTGTTTTTGAACAGAAGACATTATGGGCTTCACCATTTTGAATGCCAATTAAAAATATCACAGGAATGTGGAATTTTGCAAAGACTATACTTGGGAGTTCATTGTAAAATATCTATATGCCTAATACGAACCCTATGCACCCATTGTATTCAATGGCAAAATGGGAGCAAAGACTGACCCCTACATCGATGATGATATGCTAAAACAACATTAAGGGCTCAATTGTGGCTTGCAAACTTCACTCTCCTTACCCGCTACTATACAGGGATGGTTGGGGACCTGCTCAGTCCAGGCAGAATGGATAAAGCTTCAGCTTCCTTAAGCATTAATTCAAATTGCAAGAAGAAAAGGAGAGAGATAAAAGAATACACTACTACTATATTCAATCCATTATAAATGCAGAAATAATATTACTTGTAATCGCTCAAATCATCTTAGCAGAAAAGTTCAATACTTCCCACCCAAATTAAGGTAACAACATCAGCACAATCTCATATTGTGCAAGAAATGTAATAAATATTTAGTTCAAAAAAGTAATTTAAAAAATGCATGTACCACAAAAATATATGAATTTCAAAATTTTCTGAACATATCAATAGCCTTGTAGGGAGGCGCCCTGGCTCCCCGCCACGCCTGAGAAGGACGAGCCAGACCAGGCGCCGGAGTGGGCGGAGCCACCGCCGCCTGTCCCTGCCCCCCGGAAGTCAAGGGGCAGGACAGGAAGTATAAAAGCCCGGCCCCGGCGCTCAGTTAGGCGGAGGCTGCCGGAGAGGACAGACGTAGGTGCTCGAGCTCCCGCCGGGGCCAGCCTTCCCCGTGCCCGGTATCCAGAGGAGCGCTGGCCTGACCTTCCCCGGGCCCGGTACCCAGAGGAGCTACCTGAGCGTCCCCGTGCCCGGTATCCGGAGGAGCTGCCGGAACTCCCCTACGCCCGGTATCCAGAGGAGCTGCCTGAGCGTCCCCGTGCCCAGTATCCGGAGGAGCTGCCGGAACTCCCCTACGCCCGGTATCCAGAGGAGTCACCTGAGCTCCCCTCCGCCCGGTATCCTGAGGAGCCCATGGTCTGGGACCCACCAGATGACGCCGGCGAGGGACAGGTACCTAGGGAGGGGGAGATTGGAAGTGGCCCGGGGGTAGCCGACCCCAGTCAGGCTGCAGATATACCTGAGCCTATGTCAGTGTGTTGCGGTCAGGATCCCCACTGACAGCAGCGAGTCTTTGCCACTGCTAGGGCCCCGGGCTGGGACGCAGTGGAGCAGGAGGGCCTGCGTCCCCCCTTCCACCCTTCCCAGGGTGGCAGACTCCCCCTCCCCCTGGCCTGAGGAGGCCTTTGCTATTGTTTAGTTCGCTGCTCAGCCCCTGCCTAAGGGTCTGAGCCTTACCTGCGTTTGTTGCCCCGCCCTGAGCCAGGGCTTGGGCTATAGAGACTGCTACTGTTTAGCTCGCTGCTCAGCCCTGCTGAAGGACCTGAGCCTGAACTGCTTGTTGCCCCGCCCTGCTCCAGGGCCGGGCTTACAGACTCTGTGTTTGCTCAGCCCTTGCGGAGGGGTCTGAGCCTGAGGCGGACTGCTGCCTGTAGGGAGGCGCCCTGGCTCCCCGCCGCGCCTGAGAAGGACGAGCCCCATACCGAACCTTTACAAGCCTATAGATTAATCCAAAAAAATTCAAATTTAAAATTTTATTGAAACACACAATATGTTACAATGTAGTTTATATTAAAAAGGACTTCCTTTATATCTACAGTACTATTAAAATTCAACCTTATGAAAAACCATATGTTGCTGCTGCATTAATATCAAACAGACCCTGTTTTTAATTTATATAGACTAAGTTAAATTCCTTCTACTCCTCTTCCCAAAAAATTAAGATGATATACACGTATTACATTTTTTAAAAACCCACTTAATTTGAACAGTTCTAATGGGAAATGTTAGGACATCAGTATCTCATTAGTTATTACTAGGGCTGTCAATTAATCACAGTTAACTCACGCAATTAACTCAAAAAAAATAATTGCGATTAATCACATTTATAACAATAGACTACCAATTTAAATTTATTAAATATTTTGAATGTTTTCCTACATTTTCAATATTGATTTCAATTACAACACAGACTACAAAGTGCACAGTGCTCACTTCATATTATTATTTTTGGTTACAAATATATGCACTGTAAAATGATAAACAAAATAAATTGTATTTTTCAATACATCTCATATAAGTACTGCAGTGCAATCGCTTTATCAAGAAAGTGTAACTTACACAGGCAGATATTTTTTGGTTACATAACTGCACTTAAAAACAAAACTGTGCAAAAGTTTAGAGCCTACAAGTACATTCAGTCCTACTTCTTATTCTGCCAGTCACTAAGACAAACAAGTTTGTTTACATTGTCTGTCCTGGGCTCTCATGGAAGCTACAGAAGGCAACAATTCCCCGCCATTTTTTGGCCATCATGAACTAAGCTGCACAGCTTCCGCCACAAACTCTGCTCATCCTTCCACCGCAAACTCTGCTCTCCTGCTCTTGCAGCTCTAGCAAGCTTCCCGACTCCATGAAAGCTACAGAAGACAAGCATTTACCGCCTTTTATCAGCCATCTTGAACTGAACAGCTCTCCTACGTTTCACACCCTTTTTCCAGGATTACCCATGCAGGCGCCATAGTGCGGCAAGCATGTTCAGATCTCCGCTGCAGTTTTGACCATTGTAAATACCTCACACATTATCCAGCAGTATGTACAGTAGCTGCAAAACCGGGCGAGGAAGCGACGACACTGCGATTACTATACTGATGAGGACATGAACACAGACATTCCTAGAAGCACGGCATGTGGCGATTGGGAGATCATGGTGGCGTTGGGCCAGGTTCATGCCATGGAACGCCGATTCTGGGCCCGGGAAACAAGCACAGACTGGTGGGACCGCATAGTGTTGCAGGTCTGGGATGATTCCCAGTGGCTCCAAAACTTTCGTATGCATAGGGCCACTTTCATGGAACTTTGTGACTTGCTGTCCCCTGCCCTGAAGCGCAAAGACACCAAAATGAGAGCAGCCCTCACAGTTGAGAAGCGAGTGGCCATTGCACTCTGGAAGCTTGCAACACCCAACAGCTACCGGTCTGTCGGGAATCAGTTTGGAGTAGGCAAATCTACTGATGGGGCTGCTGTGCTGCAAGTAGCCAACATAATCATTGACCAACTGCTATCTAGGGTAGTGACTTTGGGAAATGTGTAGACCATTGTGGATGTCTTTAATGCGCTGGGGTTCCCTAATTGCGGCAGGGCGATAGATGGAATGCATATCCCTATCTTGGCCCTGGCACACCGAGGGAGCCAGTACATAAACCCCAAGGGGTACTTTTCCATGGTGCTGCAAGCACTGATGGATCACAAGGGACGTTTCACCGACATCAACGTGGGATGGCTGGGAAAGGTGCATGACGTTCGCATCTTCAGGAACTCTGGTCTGTTTGAACAGCTGCAGGAAGGGACTTACTTCTCAGACCAGAAAATTACTGTTGGGATTGTTGAAATGCGGCTGCCTATAGTTATCCTTGGGGACCCAGCCTACCCCTTAATGCCATGGCTCATGAAGCCATACACAGGCACCCTGGACAGTAGTAAGGAGCAGTTCAACTATAGGCGGAGCAAGTGCAGAATGGTTGTAGAATGTGCTTTTGGACGTTTGAAAGTGCACTGGCGCAGTTACTGACTCGGTTAGATCTCAGCACAACCAATATTCCAATTGTAATTGCTTCTTGTTGTGTGCTCCACAATCTCTGTAAGAGTAAGGGGGAGATGTTTATGGCAGGGTGGGAGGTTAAGGCAACTTGCCTGGTGGCCAATTTCGCACAGCCAAACAGGGCGATTAGAAGAATGCAGCAGGACATGCTGCGCATCAGAGAAGCTTTGAAAGCCAGTTTCATGACTGGCCAGGGTACAGTATGACAGTTTGTGTTTGTAACTCTTGAAGTTACCCGCCCCCTATATATATATGAAAGGAAATAAAGTCAAAATTGTTTAAAAACTGTTCTTTATTATTTGTTGCACAACACATTGAGAGAAATCAGAAGGTAGACGGTGGGGTGGGGGGAGGGGAAATTGGGTTATGGGGGTGGAGGAGGAGGGAAGGACAAGTCCAGAAACCAAATCAAAAGTTCACATATGCCAGCTTTCTGCTGCTTGGGCAATCCTCTGGGGTTGAGTGTGTGGGTCCCCGTAGCCTCCCCCCTCGTGTTCTTGGGCATCTGGGTGAGGAGGCTATGGAACTTGGGGAGGAGGGAAAGCGGTTATACAGGGGCTGCAGTGGCAGTCTGTGGTCTTGCTGCCTTTCCCGCATTAGATCCACCATACAGTGGAGCATGTCAGTTTGCTCCCCCATGAGCTTCACCATAGCGTCCTGCCTGCTCTCATCGCGCCCATCCCTTCTCTCTTTGTGTTCCTGTACTGCTTTACGGGACACTGCAATTGTTTGTCTCCCCACGCATTCAGCTGGGCCCTATCAGTGAGGGAGGACTGCATGAGCTCGGTGAACATATCAACCCGAGTTCGTTTTTTCCGCCTTCTAATCTGGACCAGCCTCGGATGGAGTAGATAGGGGCCGCGTTGAAACATTTGCACCTGTGGGAGGAGAAAAAGGGAAGGTAGTATTTTAAAAGATACTTTTCAGAGAACAAAGGGGACACTTTGGTGTGAGTAAGCCATCACACATGGCTGGGCAACAGAAATCAGCTTGCAGGCAGCCTAGGGGCACGCGGAGTTCTGCTTCTTCTACATTCATTTCAATGCTTTCAAACTGCTGGGCCCTCTTTCCCATAGCAAGCAATGCCTGGTGGGTTTGCCATATAAAAGGAGGGCCTGTGGGCTCTCTGGGATGAGCGCTTCACACACACACCCCGCACCCACCGTGTGGCTCCGATGAGGCTCTGAGCAGGGATGAGCCCTTTAAACTAAATGCGAACAGCCCAGCACAGCTGGGTTTCCCCCCACTCCCCACTGTGTGGCTCCGATCAGGCTCTCACTCACCAGAAGTACCTTCTCCAAGGTCATGGTCCAGGAACCCGCCTTAGGAGTAGGGGGAGCTATTGGCTCCAGCATTAAGAATAGTTCCTGGCTAGGGGGGAAAACGGATTCCCCACGTGCCACCTGTGCACTGTCCTCCTCCTCCTCCTCTTCGTCCTCCAATAACTCTTCCTCCTCGCTCCATGCAACTCCCCCCTTGTAGGTGTCCATGGACAGTGGTGGGGTAGCGGTGGCGTCACCCCCCATAATTGCATGCAGCTCATGGTAGAAGCAGAATGTATGGGGCTGTGACCCAGAGCACCCGTTCTCCTCCCTGGCTTTTTGGTACGCTTGCCTGAGCTCCTTGATTTTTGTACAATACTGATCTGTGTCTGTAGCCTCTTTCCGTTATGGCCCTGGAGACTTTAGTGTACGTATTTGCGTTCCTTTTTTTGGAACGTAGTTCTGCCATAACAGATTCGTTTCCCCAACATGCAATGAGATCCAGTACCTCCCGTTCGGACCATGCTGGAGCTCGTCTGCGAATCCAGGACTGCGTGATCTCTTGTGATGGTGGACTCTGCATCGTCGCCTATGATGGTGGACTGTGCTGATGGTCACCTGTGCTGATGGTGACCAAACAGGAAATGAAATTCAAAAGTTCCCAGGGCTTTTCCTGCCCACCTGGCTAGTGCACCGGAGTTGCGAGTGTTGTCCAGAGCGGTCACAAGGGAGCATTCTGGGATAGCTCCCGGAGGCCAATAATGTCGAATTGCATCCACAATACCTTTAATCCAGGATTGTGATCTCAATTTAAGCGCTACTCCACTTGCCAAGATGGAGTACAGAAATCGGATTAAAGAACCCTTTAAATCAAAAAAACAGTTTGGTCTTGTGGACGGAATCATTTTTTTTTTAAATTAACTCGGCTAATTCCAAAATAACAGACTAGTGTAGACCAGGCCTTTAACACATCTGGCACGTAAATATCTTGCAACGCCAGCTACAACAGTGCCATGCAAATGCGTGTTCTCACTTTCAGGTGACTTTGTAAACGAGAAGCAGGCAGCATTATCTCCTGCAAATTGTAACCAACCTTGTTTGTCTGAGTGACTGGCTGACTAAGAAGTAGGACTAAGTGGACTTCTAGGCTCTAAAGTTTTACATTGTTTTATTTTTGAACGCATTTTTTTGTACATAATTCTACATTTGTAAGTTCAACTTTCATGATAAAGAGATTGCACTACAGTACCTGTATTAGGTGAACTGAAAAATACAATATTTTTGTTTTTTACCGTGCAAATATTTGTAATAAAAATAAATATAAAGTAAGCACCATACATTTTGTATTCTGAGTTGTAACTGAAATTAATATATTTGAAAATGTTGTAAACATCCAAAAATATTTAAAATAAATGGTATTCTATTGTTGTTAACAGCATGATTAATTGCAATTAATATTTTTAATCGCAATTAATTTTTTTAATCGCTTGGCAGCCCTAGTTATTACATTTCAAATAGATCAATAATGAATTATGACGTAAGGACAAATACTTAAATAACTAGCTCTATCAATCAAACCTCACCTTGTTCCTAAAAATATTCTTCACTGAGAACAGAAAGCCTTCAATTCTAAAAAATATAAAAAGAGCCTAAAGTTGACCATGACCAGTTTACACATCTTTAGAAGTGTTAAAAGCTGTCTCCACTAGTGTTCAAAAATATTAGGTAAAACATGGTAGCTAACAAAAGCTTAAACTTTTTTTTTTTTTTTTTAATTCTAGACCTAGTCTGAATCACTAGAGTAGGCCACACCAGTTTAACTCCCACTTTATTTCAGGAGTACTTGTGGAACCTTAGGGTATGTCTACACTACGGGATTATTCCGATTTTACAGAAACCGGTTTTTTAAAACAGATTGTATAAAGTCGAGTGCACGCAGCCACACTAAGCACATTAATTCGGCGGTGTGCGTCCATATACCAAGGCTAGCGTTGATTTCTGGAGCGTTGCACTGTGGATAGCTATCCCATAGTTCCCGCAGTCTCCCCCACCCATTGGAATTCTGGGTTGAGATCCCAATGCATGATGGGGCAAAAACAGTGTCACGGGTGATTCTGGGTAAATGTCGTCACTCAATCCTTCCTCCGTGAAAGCAATGGCAGACAATCATTTCACGCCCTTTTTCACCTGGATTGCCCTGGCAGACGCCATAGCATGGCAACCATGGAGCCTGTTTTGCCTTTTGTCACTGTCACCGTATGTGTACTGGATGCTGCTGACAGAGGCGGTACTGCAGTGCTACACAGCAACATTCATTTGCCTTTGCAAGGTAGCAGAGACGGTTACCATCCCTACTGCACCATCTGCCATTGTAAATTGGCGATGAGATGATGGTTATCAGTCATTTTGCACCATTTGCATTTGGAAATTGGCAATGACGGTTATCAATCCTTTTGTACCGTCTGCTGCTGTCATGGGTGCTCCTGGCTGGCCTCGCTGAGGTCGGCTGGGGGCGCATGGACAAAAATGGGAATGACTCCCTGGGTCATTCCCTTCTTTATGTTTTGTCTAAAAATAGAGTCAGTCCTGCCTAGAATATGGGGCAAGTGTACTAGAGAACCAGAGAGCACAGCCGCTCCGTGTCAGAGCCCCAGAGATCCCGCAGAAATGATGAGCTGCATGCCATTCTAGGGGGTGCCCCTGCAACAACCCCACCCGTTGCTTCCCTCCTCCCCCAACCCTCCTGGGCTACCGGGGCAGTGTCCCCCCATTTGTGTGATGAAGTAATAAAGAATGCAGGAATAAGAAACAGAGACTTTTAGTGAGATAAAATGAAGGGGGGGCAGCCTCCCGCTGCTATGATCGTCCAGGCAGTACAGAATCTTTTCTTTAGACATGAAGGGGGGGGCTGATAGAGCTCAGCCCCTAGTTGCTATGATGAGGATGGTTACCAGCCGTTCTGTACCATCTGCTGAGAATGACCGGGAATCATTCCCATTTTTACCCAGGCGCCCCCCGGCCAACCTCACCGAGGCCAGCCAGGAGCACTCACGGGCTGATGATGATGATGGATAGCAATCATATTGTACCATCTGCCACCGGGAAGGGGATGCTGGTGTTCAGCGCTGCAGCACCCCGTCTACCAGCAGCATGCAATAGACATAGGGTGATATTGAAAAAAGGCGAGAAACGATTTTTTCCCTTTTCTTTCGGGGGGGGGAAGGGTGTAAATTGACAACATACACCCTGAAACAGCCGGGAAAATGTTTTTGACCCTTCAGGCATTTGGAGCTCAGCCAAGAATGCAAATGCTTTTCGGAGACTGCGGGGACTGTGGGATAGCTGGAGTCCTCAGTACCCCCTCCCTCCCTCCCTCCATGAGCATCCATTTGATTCTTTGGCTTTCCGTTACGCTTCTCACGCAGCACTGTGCTAGTCCCTGTTGTGGCCTCCATCTATCATAGCCTGGAGATTTTTTCAAATGCTTTGTCATTTCGTCTTCTGTAACGGAGCTCTGATAGAACATATTTGTCTCCCCATACAGCGATCAGATCCAGTATCTCCCGTACGGTCCATGCTGGAGCTCTTTTTGGATTTGGGACTGCATCGCCACCCGTGCTGATCAGAGCTCCACGCTGGGCAAACAGGAAATGAAATTCAAAAGTTCGCGGGGCTTTTCCTGTCTACCTGGCCAGTGCATCCGAGTTCAGATTGCTTTCCAGAGCGGTCACAATGGTGCACTGTGGGATACTGCCCAGAGGCCAATACCGTCGATTTGCGTCCACACTAACCCTAATTCGACATGGCAATACCAATTTCAGCGCTACTCCTCTCGTCGGGGAGGAGTACAGAAATCGGTTTAAAGAGCCCTTTATATCGATATAAAGGGCCTCATTGTGTGGACGGGTGCAGGGTTAAATCGGTTTAACGCTGCTAAATTCGGTTTAAACGCGTAGTGTAGACCAGGCCTTTGAGACGAACAAATTTATTTCAGCATAAGCTTTCGTGGGCTACAGCTCACTTCTTCGGATGTATAGAATGGAACACACAGACAGAAGATATTTATCCCCACCAAGGGAGGGGGAATGTAGTGAGCGGGGTCAGGGCCTCAGGGAAGGTGTGGCCTCTTAGGCCATGTCTACACCAGCGAGCTTACAGTGGCAACTGTACTGATGCAGCTGTGCCACTTTACGATCATTCATGTAGCTGCTCTATGCCATAATTAACCCATCTCCAGTGAGCGGCGGTAGCTATGGATATAGAGCTGTCCAAACTGGCACTTCTGTCAGTGTAACTTTATGTCGCTCAAAGGGATGTTTTTTCTCACCCATGAGTGACATAAGTTATACCGACAAAAGTGCTAGTGTAGACATAGCCTCAGTTTCCGCATCCACCTTCAGTGTCTCCAGTGCTCCTCACAGTGTATCCTAATAGTGTCTTGTCTAGCCCTGCAAGCACACAGTGGCAGCCATCTGGCCTGCGGGTATGGCTTTGGTCTCACTGAAAACAGCTGGAAATGGTAGGCCTGCCATACTGAACATAGAGAAATAGCAGCCATTTTGCTGGCTTCAGCCCAATTGCCAGTAAATAGACATAGTGGCCATTTGGAATAAGAGAAAATTAATGAGTTGGTAGCTTTTCATTGCATTTTCACGAGACAGGTAAAACACATCTCAAAATCACTAGCCTTGAAATAAAAATTGCGAGAGAGTTGGCAACACTGTCACATTGAGAATTGTTACCAGTTCTCCCACAGCTAGTTTAGTATCCATCCATGCAAAAACTCTGATAGAAGCATTAGTGTAAACTAAGAACAGGCTTAACCACTACTCCGTAGTCTAACCCTGAACAAAGCGGGCCTGCACTAGTGCTTCCACCTCCATACAACACCACTTTGGACCAAATTCAACCTTGGCACAAATGCAACTCCCACTGAAATCAATAGGAGCTGTGTATGCACATGTCAGGGCTGACTTTATGCCTGGGGCTTTCCTTCATCTGTATTTCCCAAAATCCTACACTGTTTTTTTGTTTTGTTTTTTGGCAGAGGGATGTTGATGGAGGAGTATTTATTAAATAAACTATAAAAAGCTTGTATCTTAGAGGTTTGCACAGCAGTTGTCTATACCACTCCCATTTTGGATTGGCCTGGCCATTCAGCTCTTTGCCACATCTCAGTGGAGTGAAAATAACTGGGAGTGTTAGGAAGCTGATAGCTCAAGGTGGAGACTTAGAAACAGATCTGGGCAGGAAAATGTTTCCTTCTGAGAATAAACTGATGCTTACACTAATTATTTTTTCTTGATTTATTCCTCACAAAGTAAAATGATAACTACAGTAATCCGGAATTAATCACTAATCACTCCATCCCACATACAACATTTCAGAGTTGACTTACTGCATTATGTAAGGGTGGTGTGACAAAGGAAAGGTGGATGCAGTAACCGGTACTGGCTATTTTTGGCATCATAATACCAGTCTAGCTGAGCCAATGATATGATCTGGTACAGCAAAATCCAATGTTTCTCTGACAAATATTAATTTTAAAATGGCTGCTCAAACCAGCTCATTTTTATTTATAATAAGAAGTCTCTTGTTAAATGAGCTAATTTGTGTTAAATGAATTTATATTGAATAGCACAATTAAATCTTTAATTGCTATTGGGACTACAGAATAGATATTTGTGTAATCAATTTTAGAGGTAAGGAAGGTTCAATTTCAATAATTTTGATATTTCAATGATAGCTGTGCTTTGCTTTCAAATACTAAAGAGGCAAAAATGATCATACGCCCAAATGTAACCTCTGCTTGGCATGGTTTAAATGCATAACACAACACTTCCATCATCTGTAACAGAGAAAGATAGAGTCTGACATACAATTTGGCATGAGCACTTACCTATTTTTAGGGCAGCACGACTGTGCAGGACGTACTGCAGTATGTGCACAGAGAACAGAACTTTGAACCAAACTAATTTCTGATGTAGATGTTTGCAATATACTGAGAGTCTGAAACTACTCTGTCAAGGAAGTAGTGGAATAAATGCAGGGAAAATAGAAAAAGAAAAAATGTCACCACCACTACATTTTTACTATTGTAATAGTTTGTCAATACCTGAGGCCAGAATTCTCCTCCAGCAGCAAACAAGTAACTTCTACTGAATTCATTGGGAGTTACTTGTATGCTGGGAGGTTGGGGATGGCGGTGGGAATAAGGCCCCTTAAAGTGCTAGCAAAGTGGACTAGCTATAAGTGTTAAAGGTGCTCGCAAAGGTGGGCTAGTTACAGTGTTCATATTTCGGATGCATATGGGACCACATCATCATTCTTGTTTATCTGATGAAAACCAGCTACTGTACATTTGTGCACAATCACAGTAGGTAATGGGATATAATACACACCAATCTGATCTCAGAATTGATCTCTCCTTGTAAAGATGAAACTTTTAAAAATAGACTGACCAAAGCCTCTTTGACATGCTCTCGACACGCCCAGAACTGTAAGCCACTGTGTTATCCCTTTGTGTCAGCAAGAGAGAGCTTTGCTGGAGCTTAGACTGTATCAACTCCCTGCCACACTAGTCTGCTCAGCTCACCAGCAAACTCCTTGAGATTCTGCCATGCTAAACCTTGCCTTGCAGATAATATTCAGTGAACCCCAGTTCCCAAGTTTCTGAGATACACCTCTCTGTAGTGTCTACTCCCTCTGACTTGACTGTCACAGAAATTACAGTAAGTCCACTGTCCCCAAAGAGACAGCACACACAAACTACCCTGTTAGTCCAGCTGAGGACACTCTATTTACCTTAATACTCATAGTTGGTTTATAGTAAAACTAACTATAAGTTTATTAATAAATTAAAGTAATACTAAGGAGGAGAAAAAGAGACAGGTATGTTACAAATAAAGTAAAAATAACGTCTTCTAGTGCATAACACTTAGCTTGCTAGAATTATTTCTTTGCCTAAAATAGTTCCTCACTTGCATCAAATTATCAGCAACTCCAGCCCTTCAAGTAGGAGGATTCACCTTTCACATAATCAGAGGCCTTGTCTACACTACAAGACTATTTCGAATCAACTTAGTTCGAATTTGTGGATTCGACCTTATGAAGTCGAATTTGTGTATCCATACTAAATACACTAATTCGAATTTCTGAGTCCACATTCACGGGGCCAGCGTCGACTTTGGAAGCGGTGCACTGTGGGAAGCTATCCCACAGTTCCCGCACTCCCCGCTGCCCATTGGAATGCTGGGTAGAGCCCCCAATGCCTGCTGGGGGGAAAAATGTGCCGAGGTAACTGTCATTATTGGGTAACTGTCATTATTTGGGTAACTGTCATTATTGAACCGTCACTCCCGCCCTCTCTCCCTGAAAGCGCCGGCGGGAAATCTGTTCGCGCCCTTCTCTTGTCAGTTACAGCACGTACACCACAGCACTGCGAGCATGGAGCCCGCTGCGATCATCGCTGCACTTATGGCCGTTGTCAACTCCTCGCACCTTATCGTCCACCTCTTCCACAGTCAGCTGCTGAGAAATCGGGCGAGGAGGCTCCGGCAGCGCGGTGAGGACAGGAATTCACAGAGTGGCGCAGACCTCTCACAAAGCAGGGTACTCCGCGCCGTGGAGATCATGGTGGCAATGGGTCAAGTTCATGGTGTGGAACGGCGATTCTGGGCCCGGGAAACCAGCACGGACTGGTGGGACCGCATAGTGCTGCAGGTCTGGGATGAATCACAGTGGCTGCGAAACTTCAGGATGCGTAAGGGCACTTTCCTTGAACTCTGTGACTTGCTGGCCCCTGCCCTGAAGCGCCAGGACACACGGATGCGAGCAGCCCTGAGTGTGCAGAAGCGAGTGGCCATAGCCCTCTG
This sequence comes from Mauremys mutica, assembly GCF_020497125.1. Taxonomy (NCBI): domain Eukaryota; kingdom Metazoa; phylum Chordata; order Testudines; family Geoemydidae; genus Mauremys; species Mauremys mutica. The sequence goes on from NC_059078.1 coordinate 42,130,503, forward strand.
GAAACTTGCAATGCCAGACAGCTACCGGTCAGTAGCGAACCACTTTGGCGTGGGCAAATCTACCGTGGGGGTTGCTGTGATGCAAGTAGCCCACGCAATCGTTGAGCAACTGCTCTCAAAGGTAGTGACTCTCGGAAACGTCCAGGACATCATAGATGGCTTTGCCGCAATGGGATTCCCAAACTGCGGTGGGGCTATAGATGGGACTCACATCCCTATCCTGGCACCAGCCCACCAGGCCAGCGAGTACATTAACCGAAAGGGCTACTTTTCAATGGTGCTGCAAGCACTGGTGGACCATAGGGGACGTTTTACCAACATCTTCATTGGGTGGGCGGGCAAGGTTCATGACGCGCGTGTGTTCAGGAACTCTGGTCTGTTTAGACGACTCCAGGCAGGAACTTTCTTCCCGGACCACAAAATAACGTTTGGGGATGTGCAGATGCCTACAGTGATCCTCGGGGACCCAGCCTACCCGCTAATGCCCTGGCTCATGAAGCCCTATACAGGCGCCTTGGACAGTGAGAAGGAACTCTTCAACTACCGGCTGAGCAAGTGCAGAATGGTGGTGGAGTGTGCTTTTGGACGTCTTAAGGGGAGGTGGCGAAGCTTACTGACTCGCTCGGACATCAGCGAAAAGAATATCCCTGTAGTTATTGCTGCTTGCTGTGTGCTCCACAATGTCTGTGAGATCAAGGGCGAGACCTCTTTGGCCGGATGGGAGGTTGAGGCAAATCGCCTGGCTGCTGTTTACGCTCAGCCAGACACCCGTGCCGAAAAACTATCCCAGCGGGAAGCGCTGTGTATCCGGGAGGCTTTGAAAGCAAGTTTCCTCGGAGACAGGGTAACCTATGACTCTACGCTTGATTTTAAGAGAAGCTGATCCTGGGCCTGTGTCTCTATGTGTTGAGTGAGATCTGCGGTTACATACCCCGTTCTCCAAGTTTCCCCCACTTCCAAAACACGTTTTTAAACAAATTAAATGGAACAGTTATTTTTAATAAATCTTTCCTTTACTTTGCATTTCTGTTCAGGGTTTGAAACATGGACGCATACTGTGCTGGGTACGGTGTGCACTGATGTACAGACCGCTTGTACAATACAGTACGGACAGCCTCCTGCTCCTACATAGGTCTCTGGGGTGGGGGACGGTTTCAAGTGGTTGTGCATGTAGGGGTGGGTTTGCAGGAAGGGGCGAGTGGTGCCGTCTTTGCATAGGGATTTGGATGCAGGCTCTGGGCTGTGGGTTTGGGCGTAGGAAGGGGTGAGGGGTGTGGGGGAAGGGTGAGTATCTGTCCGTGGATGAGGGCTCTTGTTGGGGCTCAGGGCAGCGGAGAGGATCGCGCCTACGGTGGAAGTGCATGGTAAGGGCAGCATGCCTTAACATTAGGGGGTGGCAGGCGCTAGGACCGTGGACAAGCGTACACATCACAGAATGACACGGGGCAGCATACACCACACAGAGGGACCCTGGTGACTACTGAATGCAGTCTGTGTGTGCCCTGCAGTTGATCCTGCCCCCGATAGTCTGTACCCTGCTAATGTAGGCTATCCCGTGCAATTATAAATCCCCTGCCCCCCCCCCACATACACAGTCTTCTGACACGAAAGACGTGACGGAAAGAGTGAACAACAGCAAACAGCTTTTATTAATCTACTACATAGTGGGGTGATGAAACTTGGATTTGGGACTGGGTGATCCTGTAAGGGAAGCGCTTCTAAACAGTTATAGCGTCAGAGGTGTGTGGAACATTAGCGTTCAGCTGTGGTGCAGTGACAGTTCTCACGGCCCCTACCACCCCTCCGTCTTGTAATTTTCGGTGAGGGGGGGACAGGACTTCTTGGCGTTGGAGGGTGGTTGCAGATACAGTGCAGGGGGGCTCTCACCTCCTGCCTGCGGTCCTGCAGAACATCAACAAGGTGCCGGAGCGTGTCCGTTTGCTCCCTCATTAGCCCAAGCAGCGTTTGAGTCACCTGCTGGTCTTCCTGCCACCACCTATCCTCCCGTTCGATGTGTGTGCGATGCTGTTGACATAGGCTCTCCCTCCACTGTCTCTGCTCTTCCGCCTCGGCTCTGGAACAGGCCATCAGTTCCGCGAACATCTCTTCCCGAGTCTTTTTCTTTCGCCGCCTAATCTGAGCCAGCCTCTGCGAGGGGGATGCCGGGGCAGTCCGGGAAAGAGCAGAAGCTGTGTGATGGGAAACAGTAAATGATTTCCTTGAACAGATACATGTTTGCGAACAGTGAACACAGTCTAGTCAGTTTCTCTGAACAAGACCATACAGGGCACCAAGTCTCACGAGATCTCAGGAAAAGTTCGAGATTTCGGAATACGCTCTCATTGGCGGCGCCATTGCACAGGAGAGCGGACAAGTGGGGAGAGACAGCATAATCCGTCTTGCAGACAGTCCTGGTAAGCCTTAAAGTAGATCATGCTTATCAGTTAGTGGATAGCTGTGCTCTCCTGCTAAAGGCAATCTGGAAAGCAGAAAGGCTGAGCCTTTTCCAGCCCCTCCCGCCAGTGCATGGGAAAGATCAATGTCTGCTTGTTCTCTGTGGCCTCCAGCACGTGGCTGTTAAGCGAGGGTCGTTGTTATGCAACCTAATTGTAAACCGTTAACAATAGTAACAATACACTAATTGCCCGACTTAGATGCAGCCTGTCCAGACCGACATCACCCTGAGGCAGGTCACTCGCAGTCAGAGAGAGCGGATGCTACTGGAAGCCCTGCACAGACCAGGACCATATGCAGCAATGCTGGTGGAGGCGATGATTCCTCTCTACATTAGGATCTCCTGGCGCGGAAGAGTGTGCTTCCATGGAGCACAGAATAAGGCACCTCTCCCCAGGAACCTCCTGCGGAGGCTTTTCGAGCTGCTCTCTGAGAGCTTTCTTGAACTGTCCCAAGAGGATTATTGTTCAATCCCTATATGTGTGGACCTACTATTTATATAGTTTGACATGTAAAATTTTGTATATAGTATTTCTATTTTTTCTATACCCGTTTTTAAAAAAATAAAAGTTTCCATGTTTATAGCACTTACCGCCTGATCCTTCCCCTGATTCTGAGTCCGGGTTAACGGGCGGGGAGGGTTGGTAGGGGATCTCTGTGAGGGTGATGAAGAGATCCTGGCTGTCAGGGCAAGCGGTATTGTGTTCGCTGTCGCCTGCGCCGTCCTCCACAAACCCTTCCTCATCTTCCCCATCGGCGAACATCGCCGAGGAACTGTCCAGGTACACTATGCCATCCTCAGAGTCCACGGTCACTGGTGGGGCAGTGGTGGCAGACCCACCGAGAATGGCATGCAGTGCCTCGTAGAAGCGGCATGTCTGGGGCTGTGCTCCGGAGCGTCCGTTTGCCGCTCTGACTTTTTGGTAACCTTGTCTCAGGTCCTTGACTTTCACGCGGCACTGCATCGCATCCCGGCTGTATCCTTTCTCTATCATTGCTTTAGAGACCTTCTCGAAGGTCTTTGCATTCCGCTTGTTGGAGCGCAGCTCCGAGAGCACAGACTCCTCGCCCCACACACCGATCAGATCCAGGACTTCCCGGTCTGTCCATGCTGGGGACCTCTTTCTATTCTTGGATTGGCCGGACTCCTCTGCTGGAGAGCTCTGCATCGTTGCAGGTGCTGCGGAGCTCACCCCGATGTCCAGCCAGGACGTCAGATTCAAAGTGCCCAGACAGGAAAAGGAATTCAAATTTTCCCGGGTCATTTCCTGTGTGGCTGGTCAGAGAATCCAAGCTCGGACTGCTGTCCAGAGCGTCAACAGAGTGGTGCACTGTGGGATAGCTCCCGGAGCTACTAAGTTCGATTAGCATCCACACCTAGCCTAATTCGAGCTAGCCATGTCGAATTTAGCGTTACTCCACCTGTCGGGGTGGAGTACCAAATTCGAACTAAAGAGCCCTCTAGTTCGAATTAAATGGCTTCCTGGTGTGGACGGTTGAGCGGTTAGTTCGAATTAACGCTGCTAAATTCGAATTAAAGTCCTAGTGTAGACCAGGCCAGAGTGTACTGTTCACCTTGTCCCCTAAGTGATGGCTAACTAAGGGGTTCTCTTTCTTTCTTTTTACAATCCATAAAACCTGTGAAATGTATTCTTTGAAAAGTAAACCCAGACAAAGTTCCGCTCCACTGTTAGCTCCCTAGTTCCCTCTTCCTCAAGAGCCACTATCATCTCTTTTATATCAAGGGTGGAATTAATAAGCCATTCCTGCCACAATGAGCCAGCAGAACTTCAGCTACCTCAGTCAGGGTTACATTTTTAAATTATTACATTTTGTATTAGTTATTTGGGATGTTTAAAAACACTGTTTTAAAAAGGATAAACTTTACTTGTAGAAATCCTGACTTTGTTGCCAGTGAAAACCACAATGAACAAACCGATTACAACTATGGGCCCAGGGCCGCCCATAGCCATTTTGGTGCCTTATGCAGCCCGCCTCCCGCCCCCGTGGAGGAGGCGGCAGGCCTCTGCGGGGTGGGAGGGGGTCTGGCTCCAGGCCTCTGCGGGAGGAGGGGCTGGCTTGAGGGGCAGGGGGGAAACCGCCCCCCGGCATGAGCCGGCACAGTGGAGCGGGTTGGGGCCGGGTTGCTCCCCTTCCTGCCACCCGGTGAGTGCAGGACAGACCCAACCCCACACTTACAGAGCGGCGGGAAGTCTAGTGAATTGGCCCCAACCCGCTCCACTCTGCTCCCCTGGCTCCCAGCCTTGGGGGGCAGGGGGAACTGCCCCCCAGCACTCACCAGTGGTGGGCTGGGGCTGGGTTGCTCCATCTATCTCCGCCGGTGAGTGCAGGCCCGGCCCCTGATGCAGGGGGGCAGGGCTGGGGCAGAGCAGGGGCGGGGGTGAAGGTGGAGAGGCAGAGTTGGGGCTGGAGCAGCATGCAGCTGCATAGGGCACCAGGAAGTTTGGTGCCCCAAATTTCCTGGTACCCTACACAGCTGCGTACTTTGCATATGGGTAGGGACAGCCCTGTATGGCCTCATCTATGCTATAAAAGCTGAGCTGGGGGACCAAGTTACCACATGGTAAATCTCCTAACATGCCAAAAACATAGTTTCCTTAGTTGTCATAGTTCTTTAGTATTTCAGATTACTTTTTTGAATTCACACAACCTTCAGATAATGTCCTTGTGATGGGGTTCGACTCACCACTGTGACGCCTCCTGCTGGCTGTCCTGGGGATTAGTTCTGTATGTCAGTGCACCCTCTTCTGGTGATGTCTCACCATCATCACTTTTGCTCCAGGGACCCATGTCACTCCCAGGACTGCAGCGTCCTCTTCAATAACACAGCCCCCGTGTGTGCCACACTCTGTGCTCCCCCCTTCTGGGGGTAATGTCACAGTCCCTTAGTCCAGCCACTACCTCAGTGGCAAGTGGGGGTCAGGGGGGAGGGGGACCCAGGCCCACCCACTACTCCAGGTCCTGTAGATGGCCACTGCCTGCAACACCCTCCTCTGACTCCTCAGTAGATTTCCCTGGGCCACTTCTCTATGGCCCCAGCACTCACTTTGCCCTTGCCTCAGGGCCTCAGCCTGCAGCTCCCTGCAGCCCACCAGGAGCTGCCTTTAGCTCCCCTGGTCTCTGCCTGCAGCACTGCTCTGCCCAGGGTGCTTGCTGACTTCAGCCTGCAAGGGGCAACCTGTCCACCTCCCTCCTTAAGCTCCAGGGAATGACTGAAGCTGCTCTGTACTGCACCTGTTCTTATATGGGCCTGCCTGACCCTGATTGGCTGCCTCCTGCACAGCCTCCCTAGGGCTCTATTAACCCCTGAGAGATCCCAGTGTGGAGCAGGCGCCCCATCACAGTCCTGGATTTAAAAGTCATGTTATGCATATGGAACAGTGCACCATTAAGTCCAGAGCCTTATCCCTCAAGAAGAGCCATATAGTTAAGGAACAGGACAGGGAGTCAAAACTAATTAACCTCCATACTCTGCTTACAGTGCTTCACATGGTGAGGAAGATATTTTTCATAACATATTTTGAAGTAGTGTCTTCTCTTGGTGCTGACTAATACAGCTCTTCAGAACCTCCTACATCATGTTACTTTGGTTCACAAACAGAGGCCTGGTCTACACTACAAGTTAGGTAGTAAGCTGTCTTTCGTCAATCTAGCTGTGGAAGTGTCTTCACTTAAATTTTGCTCCCATTGACGTAAATGCCTCTCTATGCCGATTTAGTAACACTACCTCCCCAAGCAGTGCAGAGTCACAGTTGATATAATTAGGCTGATGCAGTGTCAGTGCCTTTCAGGAGCCATCCCACAAGGCCCCACACTGACAAAACAATCGATACAAGCACGCCTGGTGAGGCTGAGCATCGCCAAGCATGCGCACACACAAGCGACTTTATAACTACAGTCGCTGTATGCTGACATAAGTTAGGTCAACACAATTTTGTAGTGTAGACCTGGCCTCATTAGCTTCCCTCTAATGTCACCATGAATAACTTTTATTTCCAAAATATCTGAGCTTTGCTTCCATCCCCCTCCTGATCTTTTTGGCCATTAAAAAAATCACTGTATAACTTATATTAAAATAAATATCCTTGAAACCAAGAAATCAAGCTATTACATCACATTAGCAGGCGAAAATATCAAGAAAATAGTACAGTTCATCTACCTGGCCAGCTCTACATTGGCAAACAGAGACCTCAAAAAGGAAGTGACATCAAGGATGGGAAAGGCATCCACAGCATTTACTTAACTTTATAATTTATGGAAATCAAAGATAAATAGCATCAGGAAAAAAAGCTGAGAATTTTCAATGCAAACATTACATAACCTCACTGCTAGCATACAGCTGTGAAAGCTGGAGATCTACAAAACAGTGTTAAGAAAAATAAGATGCCCTTGAAAATAAGTGCTGTTGTAATAATTGGGCCTACAAGTACACCTGAATTGTAAGCTTAACTGTAAGAAAGTTTATAAAGTGTCACAATAAATAATACCAGTAAGCGTTAATGGGAAAAGGTGCAAAAGGAAAACAAAAAAAAGACTAGATTAGCTTAAACAAAAAAGCCCACTAATAAAACTTAATAACTGTGTAAAACTCATGCCTGGTAAACCAGAGAAGTGTGGAACCAGTAATTAATTAACCCAAACTGGTGTGCTGGAAATTAGGCCTAAATGATGGACAAAATAATAAAGAAGATGGGCTATTACGCCCATCACTTTTGGGGGTACTTAAAAATGACTTTTGGGGGGAAAGTTGGCTACCACAACCCTAGCTGGCTGAAAGACAAGAAAAAGGGAAGGCGTGAGCTTCCCCATCATGGCTGCCACCCCACCATTTCATAGAATCATAGAATCTCAGGGTTGGAAGGGACCTCAAGAGGTCATCTAGTCGAACCCCTTGCTCAAAGCAGGACCAATTCCCAACTAAATCATCCCAGCCAGGGCTTTGTCAAGCCTGACCTTAAAAACCTCTAAGGAAGGAGATTCCACCACCTCTCTAGGTAACCCATTCCAGTGCTTCACCACTCTCTGAGTGAAAAAGTTTTTCCTAATATCCAACCTAAAGCTCCCCCACTGCAACTTGAGACCATTACTCCTTGTTCTGTCATCAGGTACCACTGAGAACAGTCTAGATCCATCCTCTTTGGAACCCCCTTTCAGGTAGTTGAAAGCAACTATCAAATCCCGCCCCTCATTCTTCTCTTCTGCAGACTAAACAATCCCAATTCCAGGAACCCCATGATCCAGTTTGACACTATTGTGCCTTCTTTGTCCTGGATCCTGAGAGATGTCCTAACCAGACTGGGACAAAGAGAGAGAGAGAGACCCAGAAACACCAGTTCTTCCCCTGGCTTCAGCTAAATCCTAAACATCAACTGGGTTGTGAGATAGGGTTGCCATGCCCCCGCCCCTGCCCCATCTCTTTCCCCCAAGGCCAGGCCGGCAGCTGGAGCCAGGCCAGGGAGCCCAGGCAATGAAGGGCACCACACTGTGGACCCTCCACCTGCCAGGAGTGGGAGGGCCAAGAGCAGCCCTAGCCCATGTCCCCGCCCAGGGCAGGTGGAGGGTCCGCAGCTCTTACCATGGCCAGGCTGTGGCTCTGAGGCCCCATTCCCTGGCCAGAGCCAGGTTGCGATAAGAGCCACATGGGCAGCTGTGGGGAGCTGCAAACCCTCCACCTGCCCCGGTGAGAGGGCCCACAGGGCAGGGACACAGGCCCAGGGCTGCTCTCAGCCCCCCCACCCCACCCCATCCCAGGCTGGTGGAGGGTCCGCAGCTCCCAGCCTGCTCCAGCTTCTGGCTTAGCTGGGGGCAGGGCTTTGGGTGGAAGGGGTGGGGGTCCTGGCCCCCCACTTTTGGGAAGGCTCTGCCAGAGCTGCCTGGCAATGTATCTTTTTCCTTCCCCACCTTATTTCTTCTTGTTCCTATTTCTCTCCTTCTTTCTTCTGTCTAATAAGAGCCTGGCTTAACCCGCCAAGACTGCATATTTTACTATATTGCTATAAGCCAGTTGCCATAAAGGCAGCCCTAAGCAGCCTGATACTGATTACAGGTTTGCCAGGTCTCAGAATGGCTGATAGGACCATGTGCTATGTCTGTGTATTTCCAGCAGTGAGGTTTCAAGTGAGTCAACACTAGAGACAGAAGCTTCATTTTTTATTGTTTGCTTTCCCCTTTTTTGTCTTGTTTGTCTTGTTTTTTCTTCTAGGAAACAGGAAGAAATAGCAAAGGCAGCTCCAGCCCGTTTCAACTAACTACTTTTCTTTTCCCGAAAAGGACAATTACTGCCATCTAAAAGACCATCAAACAAGGGGAATTTTCCTTCTACAGGCTCCCTCTGACTAAAGGGAAAGGGAACAAGGAATGTTGTTTAAATGAAACCCTTACTTAATATTTTACATTTCAAATGCTTTAATTGTTTTTCTTTTATTCCTGTTTCTTTTAGTAAAAGGTTAAAAAGATTTTTAATAATGTGTTTGCCATAGTATTAAGCACAGTACTAATGATGAACAGTGACAGTGTCATGTTAACACCTTTATTCCATCTAAATTAACACAACAGTGTCTATTAAAGATTCCGGACATTGGTTGGAAAAACTTCATTACCAACAGAGAGGTGAGAAATCACCAACCAACAGCTTGCTTCCACCTGAATCAGAAGGAAGCACTCAACATATTTGGGACATGTTTTCCGAATGCCAACACACAGATTCCTACATGGAAATCAACTGGTGCAAGGAAACAAGGGCACCCAAGAGAAAACTCACAAAGAACTCTTAGCAGGGAGGGCAGAAGAGTCATTCTCAACATCAAAGAGCAGATGGAAGCAGCAGCAAAAGACAGAGAGGAATGGAAGAGACTAGTTTCCACCCTGATCACCAACATTGTCACAGGAAGACTGCATTAAAAAAAAGTTAACGTATTTCTTGCGAGCATGGTATCTTCCATCTCACTCAACTTCCCATCACCCTAACGTGGACAGTCCTTGAAACCAAGCTCCTCTTTTGGCTGTTATCTGGATCAGGACAGGAAGCAGCACTGTAAGCTTCTGAAGCATTGCCTTGCCAATGTGCCTCCAGCCTGGCCTGAAGGGTTTGCATCTCTAGGGGTGAGAGGGTAATTCTACCTCTATGCCTAGTTAGTCTATGCTCTCTCTGCTGACACTGCCAATTGTAATGGTGTTTTGAGATGTGAGCATCTGTCTACAAGGAGCTGGGCTAAGACCCATCAACTTAATTCACTATATGCTGCTGAAGAACTTGACCTACACTTAAAACTCAAGGTAAAAGGCTCAATATATCCCACTTGAACCATCCAGTCTCCTGACTGTTCCTACTACTGACCAACAGAATGTGACCAAATGCCAAAAATAAGACAGTGAGAAAAAAGGGAGGGTTTGACATGACTGTATCACACTGCTAAGGAGGAAAAGGTTTCAGCTTTACATTGGAATAATCCATATCCTCTAAAGGCAGATTGTGCTTTTTTCCATGGAAAGGCAGACGTATCCACGTAACACTTTCACATCTGTATTTACCATAAGGGGTACTTTCCACTTATGTACCCGTTTTGCACCATTGGCAATAACTGCTGAAGTTTTAAATTAGTTTACTAGTTTCCCATTACAGTAGCAACTGTGAGTAAGTGGCAATTAAGCAGACACAAAACACTTTAAAATCAGGTCTTATACGTACAGTTCTTACTATACCACAAAATGTTCACTCACTGCTACATTCTTTGAGTATGAGTATTCTCACATTGATGTGACACCACTGTCTTCAGTGGAATTCCTCCTGATTTACACCACTGTATGAGAGAGGAGAATCAGGTCTGTGTTGTACAGCTATCCCTAGTGTAAAACTACTGCACACTGGTTGCCATTCCATTACAAACTCAGGGCCAGAAATACCCCATAGAAATACTACAGGAAGGCTAATGTTATTGGAAAAGCTCCAAGCTCTCAAAGATTCATATAGTCATGATGGCTCGAGTTAGCCTCCATGGAGAGCAGGGACCTCCAGCCATGAATATGCCTAGGTGCAGCAGTGTCTCCAGGCCCTCTCATCCTATCTCTCCTCTGGGGTTTGAATCCAGAGCAGAAACCAACAGGAATCACTACTAAAGGGGCCACTGTAGGTTTGCCAATTGATGATGCCGCAGAGACAAACTCTTCTACGGTACTATCCCTTCCCACTCATACATCCCATAGGCCTGGTCTACACTAGGCGTTTAAACCGGTTTTAGGAGCGTAAAACCGATTTAACGCCACACCCGTCCACACTAAGAGGCCCTTTATATCGGTATAAAGGGCTCTTTAAACCGGTTTCTGTACTCCTCCCTAACGAGAGGAGTAGCGCTAATATCGGTATTACCATATCGGATTGGGGTTAGTGTGGCCGCAGATCGACGGTATTGGCCTCCGGGCGGTATCCCACAGTGCACCACTGACTGCTCTGGACAGCAATCTGAACTCGGATGCAGTGGCCAGGTAGACAGGAAAAGCCCCACGAACTTTTGAATATTTCCTGTTTGCCCAGCGTGGAGCTCCGATCAGCACGTGTGGTGATGCAGTTAAAAATCAAAATAAAGAAAGAGCTCCCACATGGACGATGCGGACGTGATCGCTGTAAGGGCAGGCAAATCTGTTCTTTCAGCGCTCCGTTACAGAAGACGAAATTCAAAATCATTTTTAAAAAATCTCCAGACAGATGCCATAGCAGGGACTCAGCGCACTGCTGCGTGACAAGCGTAACGGAAAGCCAAAGAATCAAATGGACGCTCATGGACTGGAGGACTCAAGCTATCCCACAGTTCCTGCAGTCTCTGAAAAGCATTTGCATTCTTGGCTGAGCTCCAAATGCTTCTAGGGTCAAAAACAGTGTCCGTGGTGGGTCAGGGCATAGCTAGGCAATTTACGCACCCCCCCACCCACCCCCAGAAGTGAAAGGGAAAACAATCCTCTCTTGACTCTTTTACATGTCACCCTATCTTTACTGAATGCTGCAGATAGACGCGATGGTGCAGCACTCAACACCAACATCCTTGCTCCCCCCACGCTATGGATGGCTGATGGTGCAATATGGCTGGTATCCGTCCTCATCATCAGCCTATTGGCACATGGGGCAGTGCAAAAGGACTGGTAACCATGCTGACTAGCATCCGTCAGGTCGATCAAGGGCGCCTGGCCCTAATTTTTCCTGGTAGATGGTACAGTATGGCTGATAACCATCGTCATCATAGCAACAGGGGGCTGAGCTCCATCAGCCCCCACCCTTCATGTGTAAAGAAAAGATTCAATTGCCCCTGGACTAGCAGAGGGATGCTGGGCTCCTCTCCTACACACTCCTTACTGTCCTGTCTGGACTATCATAGCAGCTGGAGGCTGCCTTCCACTCATATCTCACTAACAAGTCACTGTGTCTTATTCCTGCATTCTTTATTACTTCATCACACAAGTGGGGGGACAATGCTACGGTAGCCCAGGAAGGCTGAGGGAAGAACGGAATCAACAGGTGGGGTTGTTGCAGGAGCACCCCCTGTGAATAGCATACAGCTCATAATTTCTGCAGGATCTGACACAGAGCAGCTGTGCTCTCTGGTTCTATGATACAGTGGTTCTCTAGTACACTTGCCCATATTCTAGGCAGGACTGATTCTATTTTTAGATACCAAAAAGGAGGGATTGACTCAGGGAGTCATTCCCAATTTTGGCTTTTGCGCCCCTGGCTAAGAGCAGCCAGGGGCACTTATGACAGCAACAGATGGTGCAGTGCAAAAGGACTGGTAGCCACGATCATCTTATTACCAATTTATGGCATGGTAGATGGTACAATATGGCTGGTAACCATCTCTGCTATCATGCAAAAGCAAAAGCATGCTGCTGTGTAGCGCTGCTGAATCGCCTCTGTGAGCGGCATCTAGTACACATACGGTGACAGTCACAAAAGGCTAAACAGGCTCCATGATTGCCATGCTATGGCATCTGCCAGGGCAATCCAGGGAAAAAAGTCACGAAATGTTTGGCTGCCGTTGCTTTCCCAGCGGAAGGAGTGACTGACGACATTTATCCAGAACCACCCGCGACAATGATTTTGCCGCATCAGGCACTGGGATCTCAACCCGGAAATTCCAAGGGACGGGGGAGGCTGCGGGAACTATGGGATAGCTACGGAATATCTACCCACAGTGCAATGCTCCAGAAATCGACGCTAGCCTTGGACCGTGGACGCACACCACCGATTTAATGTGTTTAGTGTGGCCGCGCACACTCGATTTTATACAATCTGTTTTGTTAAACCGGTTTATGTAAATTCGGAATAATCCCGTAGTATAGACGTACCCATAGCCAGAGAATCTCAACCATGTTGTTCAGGAAAATGGGTTTTGAAGAGGTAAGAGAAAAAGGGAATCATGCCACTTAGGGTCAGCTCTAGTCCCTGTAAAATAGTATTGCAAAAATCAAAGCTGAGCACTTTCTTAGGGATCTGCATTGATACCTCTCTATGGTATAGCTTGAAAAATTTGGTGTTTCTACACATTTTAGGTTTAATCTGAAAGCAGGTTTATAGCATATTAAGCATTTTAAAAAACGGAGATAAGATATCTCTAGGTGGGTTTTCCTTGGTGCCATCATATTATAAACATTAACATGGGAAGTATGGATAATGCAGTCTATAAAACTTGTATTATTATTTAAACCAATGAACGGTTGAAGTCAACTGAGAGCTTTTAAAAAAGGCTTAGCTTCTGTAACACTTTGCATTTGGTTATCGCTTTGGTATAACAGACTATTCTAAGTCTGTTTCATACAAATATCAGTGCCTCTATAATTAGCTCTGAACTGAATTTGTCTGCCTCTTCTACCTATTTCAATGTGAATGGCTCATCCGATCAAGGGAGGGTTTTAAGCTGATACTCAGGCTGCTGCCATGACTCGATGATAACGAGGCTGGACAATTTAAAACCTTTCTATTGTCTCTGCTTCAGGCCCAAGTTGGCACCCCACTGAGATCCTTCCTCATTTGCCTAGCCTTTATGGTAATGTAACAGGCATGGCTCATCACAAACAATGCAACATTTTTCTACTGGAACCATTTGGACACTACTATTTGCCTAATTATTGCTCTATTAATTAATTCTATTGGCAGCCATGGATCCTTTGATGACATAGACATTTTCCTGTGTTTGGTCAGCTAAGTGGGAGGATTTGTGAAACCTAATATGTTAACAATGAGTTAAAACAGCAGCATAACCAGCATCTGAAACAGAAAAGTTTATTAGAGCTTTCTGGTCAGCACAAGACTTAGAGCTAGTCTATACTAGTGCTGTAAGTCGATCTAAGTTATGCTAGTTCAGTTACATACACTCTCCCAACATAACTTCCATCTCTTGGGAAGGTGGAGTACAGACATCGATGGGAGAGCGCTCTCCCATTGATTTAGTATGTCTTCACCAGACCTGCTAAATCAACATTACTGCATCGATCGCAGCAGTGCCGATTTGGCTGGTAGCGTAGACATGGCCTTAAGAAGGAAAAGTAACAGGTCAGTAAAGGCTTTTTTTTTTATAACAAAGAAAAGTATTAAATCAAATAACTTTTCCCCTTTTTTCTTTCAGAGCTGATGAAAGATACCAGATTGACAGAAACTAAGGAGTAAAAGCCCTTAGCTATCCCCATCACAGGTAGTGGTAGTATAAGCTTCACCACAGTGTCCCAGCACACTTATTAACTATGAACTAAAGGGATCATCTGTAGGGGATTAGCAGGGCGATGACCCTTTTTATTCTCTAAGACAAATGAGTATTTGGCTTCTGTTGAGACTGCTAAAAAGGGTGCCAAATGAAACAATGTGTTTGTGTTGTGGACACTGCTCCAATAGAAACTAGACTGAGAGAACCATCTTATTTACCTAGGTCAAAGCCTACAACTTTCAGTCATTACCAACCTGGTCTTAATTATAGGCACAGCTCCATATCCCATTACCAATGTTGTAGATGTGTAATAGAGAAGTAACTGAGTCTACGATTTCCATATTTAAAATATGTAACAGGAAATCTCTGGGAAGATTCCGTCCATGTTTCTAATCAAGACATAACCCAAGAAGAAGGAGCCCTTCCTAAACTGTCTGTCCCAAGTTATATATTGGGCCCACTGCATGCTGAGACAGGACTTTAGAAATTAACTTGTGTGAATATAAACAAGTTAAAGAAAGCAGATTAATACAATAAATATCCTTGAATACCTCGCTGACCCATCATTAAGGATTCCTACCCTTTCCAAAGTTTGCAGTACTACCCAGTTTTGTCTAGTCCAGCCTACAGGTTGCAAGGCCAGTTTTCAGGATGTTTAAAAATACATAAGTCCTAACGTTACTTTTTGCCCCACAGGACAACAGACCAATCGTGGAAACTTTGCCTATGGGATGGGGACAGGGATTAGCCAGAATGATATGCTACCAAGCCAGTAGTTCCATGAGTTACAGACAGGACCCAATCCTGGTCTTAATTGGTGACATTTTGAATTTGAACATAGAAATGTCTAGGACCCTTAAAATTCTAAATATGTCTTGACAGTCAGCTAGAAGGCATTTGAATAACTAGCTTTGGTCATTATCTATGGAGTTAGTGTGTATTGGATCACAGATTTGCAGTCCAAAGATATTCAATAGACTGATGGAAATGGGTTAAATGAGTTATTACTGACTATGCAGTGTTGTTGTAGCCCTGTTGGTCCCAGGATATTAGAGAGACAAGATAGGTGAGGTAATATGTTTTATTGTACCAATTCCTGTTGTATTTTGTCTTTGTACTTTGTCCTTAAAGAACAACATCTGACTTGGCAGAGTATAAATAATAATTCATAATGTTTTGATGGGTGAAGCCTTGATGATGGGGAAAGTGAAGGGAAAAACAGAGTAGAATTAATGTTTGAGGAACCAAGAGAGTGGCTTATCAGATCCTAACCCTCTTTGTGTCAAGTATCAGAGGGGTAGCCGTGTTAGTCTGGTTCTGTAAAAGCAGCAAAGAATCCTGTGGCACCTTATAGACTAACAGACGTTTTGCAGCATGAGCTTTCGTGGGTGAACAAGATCTTGCATCCGAAGAAGTGGGTATTCACCCACGAAAGCTCATGCTGCAAAACGTCTGTTAGTCTATAAGGTGCCACAGGATTCTTTGCTGCTTTTAACCCTCTTTGAGGATTTAGGAAAATACAGTATGGGGGCTTTTTTGTATGCAGAATTACTATCACATGGATATTCAAGAGGAAGTATTTATACTGTACACACTAGCTTGGTATTTTACAAAGAGTCACTCTCAAATGGGTAATAAGAGAACCCCCCAGTTTTTAATAAAATAAAACAACAGAAGGAAGTGTGCCGCAGTGGCACAGGGAGACAGAATCCTCAGCTCACATAGGATCCAGGAGTTGGGACTCCACACCCTGTCTCAAAAAAAACCCCAGCTGCTTCTATGGAAATGTGGGCCAGGGAACTTTGCATTGTTAAATTTAATTTTTCTGGCCCCTCTTGTCCCCATCCTTTGACTTTTTTCAGTGGGGCAGTGAAGGAAGGAGATCTGTACCTGGATTGTTTTTCATTCATTGTAACAAAGCAAGGAACTTTATCTGCCTGCTACTAATAATCGTAGTCACAGCATGATATTGCTAGACTGCACTGGAAGTCAGTGCTAAATAGAATATATTGTTACTGTTTGTACCCAGTAATAAGTGCTGCATCACTACATCAAATAACCTGTTTATATCAAATTAAGCCCTTTGGCCAAAATATTGAAAATTTTCATTAGAACACACATATTTAAACGAAGAAGATTTCTAATCCATGGCATGCCAAGATTCCAGCTGTGAATTTATCAGCAATCACCGAGCAGTAATACCAAATTTAATAGGAACATACAGTTGAATCTGTTTTTCTTGGCACATATCTGCAGATGGAGAAAATCTAGCTAAGCAATTGTGCTAGATAAGAGGGTAATTAGGAAAAAATCCATGCCAATTAACCAAATAACCTTACAGGATAGCAGTATTTAAACCCATTCTCCAGCAAACATCCCAAGTGTCCTGTTTAAGTGACTGACAATTAAGTTGATTATGTTATATATTTATAAGAGCTTTCCTTTCTGTCTGTTTCTGGAATTATAAAGTGGTCTTGTGAGTATTGTCCAAAAGTGAACACCTGTCCACAGTAGGCTAAATGGTGTATTTTATATATTAGCTAATACATTTTAACTAACGTGTTTTAAACTCCTACTGTAGACAGAACAAATTGTACATTAACACACTTTATCAAAAAATGTGTCTTGCATTTTCATCTGAATACACAGGATTCAGAAGCAAAATGCGGACAGTATAACCTTCATTATGGTTAAGTAATCTCTCTTCCCCCCACACACACTATATAACCTGCAGTTTCAATGAGAATAATTCAGATTGTCCTTGTTCTGTCTTCATGGCAAAGACCTACCCTTAGTTCTTAAGACAAGGTGCAGACTTGTATCTTGCACTTCTCACTTCTTCCCTTTGAGTCTGAATACAATATAAATCTTGGTTCTGAAGCAGGTACAGGTAACATATCCTCCCCAATGCCATTTCCATTTCCATTTGTTCTGATAATTTCCTTTTTTTGAGCTTCTAATGCATTAGTGAAGAACAGGGGTGGCTCCAGGCCCCAGCACGCCAAGCGCGTGCTTGGGGCGGCATGCCGCGGGGGGCGCGCTGCCGGTCGCCACGAGGGCGGCAGGCGGCTCTGGTGGACCTCCCGCAGGCACGTCTGCGGGAGGTCCACCGGAGCCGCGGGACTGGCAACCAGCAGAGCGCCCCCCCGCGGCGTGCCGCCGTGCTTGGGGCGGCGAAATGGCTAGAGCCGCCCCTGGTGAAGCACAGAATAGTGCAAATACATTATTCTAAAATCAGGTATTTCCTTTTTTTGAGCTTCTAATGCATTAGTGAAGAAGCACAGAATAGTGCAAATACATTATTCAAAAATCAGGTATTTTTAAACAAATGCTACAGAGTTTCAAGCATGCTGCATTGAGCAAATCCATTCCTCTGACCTGTTTACATCTGGGTTCCCATTTCCTCCTCATCCCTGGTGTACAACTGAAACTTGTCTCCTTCAGTCAAATATCCAGTTCCTCAGGGATATGCAAGCGTAACTAACAAAAACTAAACAAAATCATCAACAACTTCTTAAATATAAGGCCAAAATCTGCCCAAATTTTGGCTTTGGAAATACATTTTTCCTGCTAATATTTATGTTATTTACTCATCCATCTATTTTTATATGCAAAAAGACTCTTATCCCAGGATCTAGGCACCTTGACAAAATATTAAAAATACAAGTCATGACAGAAATAACCATTACAAAAAATCTAGAAAACACCAGATCCCACAAAACAGAGCCCATCTGAAGAAAGCATATCTAAGATCCCCATCCCTGAAGTCTCCACAACCTTCTTCACAACCCATCTGCTTCTGTTCTTTCCAAATGTCGGTCCAAAAAGACAGGCTTTGCAGCATGCCCTCTAGCTCAGCATATAACCTTCCTGTTTTACAGCCATACAAAATTCCTGGACTCATGGTCAACGTCTATTTATTATTTTGTGAATTTGGTGCTGGTATAAGATTAATAGTTTTAGATATTGGAGTTCTGATTCCGATGGACTAGATATAGTATAGGCAATAGTAGTGAAAGTTTACTCAGTACTTCTCTCTTGAGCTTGACTGTTGGGGAGAGAGGGGAGCTCAGTCTCCAAACCACTCTGTCCTCTGCTACAGCTAGGTAGTTAGTTATCCATTATGGGGTGACTTTTGGGATGTGGACCCCTATCTATCTAGATAGGTCTATGGCCCTCATCATTGTCACATCTCACAACTGTTAATGTTTATGCTCAGAACACCTTGGTAATGAAGATAAGGATTATCCTCATTTTACAGATGGAGAACTGAGGCACTGGGTATTTTAAATGACTTGTCCAAAGGAATCCAGGAAGTATATGGCTGACCCCAGGATTTGAACCCTGATCGGAGTACCAGTCTAGTGTTCTAGCCACTATTATTTGTTTGAATTATGTAGAAGCCCCAGTCATAGACCCCCATTGTGTTAGGTGCTATACAAATTCAGAACAAAAAGATGGTTCTCGCTGCTCCAAAGAGTTTATAATCTAAGAATAAGACAGCAGACCACAGGTGGACCAAGAAAAAGGCAGAGAAGCACAGCACAAGCTCCAATGAGACAATATTAGCACTACACCCTCCTTCTTCCCCTATCTACTAGGATCTGAACTGAAACCACGAAGGCCATGTATACACTACAACCTTTGGTCAACAGAAGTTACCTCGGCATAAATCTGCCACAGTTAGTCTATCACTTGTGCACATGCACACTTGGCATATTGCATCAGGACTGCCTGTACTCAGCAGTAGTGCTTATGTTTATGCCCAGTGTGGTACACCATGGGTAGGTATCCCCAGGTGCAACCTACCGCCATCGAATGCACTGTCTTTTGGAGTGTTTTGGCAATCCATGGTTAGATAGAAATGAGTCGTGCAGGGGTGAGTGGGAGCAAGGGGTCAACTTTCCAGTATGAAACCATCCCATAATGTCAGCTCGATCCCATATTTTTTGTGCTTTTTTTAGAAATCCCATGCAAGCCTGATCATTGCCATCTCTGACAGAAGCATGGACCCAGGGCCGACACTACCCATACATAAAGTACGCAGCTGCATGGGGCACCAAATTTCCCGGTGCCTTGCGCAGCAGCATGCTGCTCTGGCTCCAGCCCTGCCTCTTCTTACCCCTGCTCCACCCCCACTCCACCCCTTCCCCAAAGCCCCCGCCCCTGCTCCGCCCCAGTCCCACCTCTTCCCACCCCTGCTCTGCCCCCACTCCACCCCTTCCCCAAAGCCCCCGCCCTGCTCTGCCCCTCCCCTGCTCCACCCCATCCCCGCCTCTTCCCGTCCCTGCTCTGCCCCAGCCCCTCCCCTACTCCCCTGAGGACTGCAGCAGGGCTGGGCCTCCACTCACCGGCGCAGCCTTCTCCTTTGTATCTTACTGTCAACTGCTACCAAGGGATATGGCAAAGAACTGTCTCTTACGTAATCTCCTTACATCCTGATGCCCTCTCTGAGAATGAAATGAACATTGAAATGCTGCACCGCCTTAAGTAATGGAAAAATTGTACAGAAGGGAGAGAATTTTTTATTAATTTCTGTGGGCGGGTCAAAAATATAGAAAAAATATCAATCACTGTTACGGAATTCTATAGGACGTTTTTTAAAAACTACATAAAGATATTTTCTATTAAACTCTGTTGGTAAAGTAATCTCTATGCAATGTTATTTTACAGAGCCCTACTGGTTTAATCCCTACCAAATTCCATTGGAATTTCAAAAAACTGTAGAAAAGATATGACTGTCAATTCAGTAGGTACAGTATAGTAATCTGTATTCAATCTTATTACATTTCTACAGAGCTCTGTTTAATCTGTTTCCCAAAAGGGTGTGGGCCACAGATTTAACTCTTAGAGCATCAGACCAGCCCTGACAGGTATTAAATGTGTACATTTTTAATGTGGTTTTTTGTTTTCCCTGACTTGACATGACTTTTTTAAAATGCACTGCTGCACTTTTGAGGCACCCGTTTCAAAATGCCACATATCCTGAAATGTATACAAAATATATCCCCACAACATGTATTTCTCTATCCAACTTTGTTCTGTCTTGTTTTTGCACAGTGAGTTTGTATTGTTGAAGTACAATATGAGGAAGTAAATTAAAACTAAACCATCCTAATTGGCCTGGGAGTAATTTCTGTTGCAGAGCTCCCTCCAGGCTCCAAACCCTAATTCAGGTAATCACTCAAGGCCTCACTATCTTACCCAGTACATTAATGTACTGTACATGCAGCCAGTACACAGAATAAGAGCCTGTTTTTGCTTCCATTATCTTCAGTGGGAGCAGGATTAAGCCCTAAATCTTCCTTTGTGTTATAAAATTACCAATAGTGCAGCTCAGTGGTTGTTCTCACTCATTCCTCCTACTCTTTGGAAGAGAAGGAAAAGCAGATTCCTCTCATAGTGATTGGGAAGGATAAGCTACAAGTTTGTTTTGAGTTAGAGTCAGAATTTTAAACATGTTGACCACACGTATTTTAAGTTTCTAAATAAGGGGTTGCATACTTTTGTTAAAAATTTAAAAAACCTGAATATATCTTAAGAATGTAACTAGGGTAAAACAGGATTGTAACCACTACAAAATATATCTCCGCTGACCATAAAATACTAGTAACTCCAGACTCATGTCTAATACATTTATTGTAATGTAAGAAATCGGTCGGCCCCTGTTCTGCAAACACATACCTAACTACTCTTATGCCTTTGAGTAGTCCCATTGTACTCAAGTATTACCATTTTTCAGAGTTAACCTAGTTAAAGTTTATTTTTTAATGAAGTCAATTCCATCCTGTGTGACAGAAGCTAATGAGCTGTTCTTTCCCTTATATAGTAAACACCTTTTGTAAGATGCCTTTTTCAAAAGTCCTGTAACCTTTTGCATTTAAATCACTACTGTAGATGAAGGATTTACATTTGTATGTCTGTTGCTGTTATAAGGCACCACTTTTTGACTGTTTACATCTATTCTTGGTCTACCTTACAGAGTTAGGTTGCTCCCACTGATGTAAGTCACCCATAACACTGACCTAATAACTCCACTTCTGCAAGAGGCATAATGCTTAGGTCGATGTAGTTAGGGCGATGGAGTGTCTGTGTAGATGCTGTGTTACTTACATCGCCTTTTGGCAGTCAGCCCCGCGCAGGGCGCACAGCTGGAGCCACAGCCCCGGGGGGGAAAGGAGGGGGCTTCAGCTGTCAGTGCCCCACACAGTTAAGTCGGTGGAAGTGCTCCTGGTGAGGATGTGCACCACTGACAGAGAGGATGTAGTGTGGACATGAACCACGGCAGTACTATAATTACTGCAGTGACTGAATGTCAACCTAACTTAGGTCAATATAATTCTGTAGTGTCGAAAAGGCCCTAAAGTATAGAAGTAAAGCTACATTTCATCTGATCAACTCTAGAAACCACTGTGGTCAAGAATAGAAGGGTTGATTCTTTATGGAACTATCATTGTTTATAGTACCTACAAAGTAGCTTGTTTTACTTAAGAAAAGCAAAGGAAACTTAAAGAATTACCTAAATAAATAAATATGGAACTAGACACAGAAGCTTCTCCTTTCCTGTTGTTGCAATTTAGTATTGGTTTAAATACTGAGCTTGGGGATGGCTGAGCCTCATGGAGTTAAAAGGTGTGTAAGGCCTTCAAAATATATTTGTGCGGGGCAGAGGGTTCAAGAGTTTGCAAAAAAATAATTAGAATTCATCATATTTTTTCCTCTGCTTTAAGCATCTCTGTTTTTAAATGGAAAATCCATTTAAATTAAAAGGGGTTTCATACCAAACAAGAAGTCTGTGCTATGTATTATGGACAAGACCCTTCCCAAGAGCTAGGTTGGTACAACGGGTGCCATATATATGCTATATGGAATAAATATACAGATTACATCAATTAGTATATTTTATTTTGCTTCCTCTCCACTTCTTTTTTCCCCCAGTCTCTCCTACTGAGAACAAAAGTCAGATACAGTTAAATTTCCAACCCACACTATTCCAGTAGGTTTGGAATTATGCAAATCAAGTTTGTCCATGCATAACTGGAGTAACAACATAGGCTTAGGACACGAGATACGTTCTTACATTTTTGTGGTTTGCATAGGCTCTTTCCATGTTCTCTCTTTAATTAATCGCATGTGATTAGCTTTTCACTTTCTCCCACTAGTTACCTAATAATTCCATTTTCCATTATGAACTGAAAACATGAAACAAAGCAGAGTTTTAGGATATTGCTCTACAATAACCACAACCTACAGTAGGGATTCTCAACCTTTTTCTTTTGAGGACCTGCTTGCCGCGCCCCCCCTCCATGCTATAAAAACTCCATGGCCCACCTGTGTCACAACAACTGTTTTCCTACATATAAAAGCCAGGGCTGGCATTAGGAGGTACCAAGCAGGGCCACTGCCCATGGCCCCATGCCATAGGGGCCTCCGCAAAGCTACATTGCTCAGGCTTCGGCTTCCACCACAGGTGGCAGGGCTCAAGGCCCCAGGCTTCAGCCCCATGCAGTGGGGCTTCAGCTTTCTGCCCTGGGACCCAGCGAGTCTAATGCTGACCCTGTTTGGCAGACCCCCTGAAACATGCTCGCAACCACCCAGGGAGCCCCAAAGCCCTGGTTGAGAACCGCTGATCTACAGTATTAGTTTAGCACACTCTATTCCTCATGCACTGAGATCTGTTGGAAGTTGTTAGAATAAATATTCATATTACAAAATCTGTAAAAAAAAAATATATGAAGGGTGAGACTAAAACAAATAAATGCACAGTTCACAATTCAGACTAATACATTGCAAACAGGTGCAGAAAGGTAATTAAAAGAGGTTTTGTATTGTGCTTAATCCATTAATTTGCTTGCTGTTGTAATGGGTTTCTTACAACAGTAAGTTATTTAGTACAGCTTTCTAAATATAACTTTTTTTAACTGAACAAGAGGAACACCACAAAGGAGACAGGACAGAGTAAGTAACCTTTTAAGAACGACAAGCAAGGTTGCAATTAGTCATCAAGTTAGGCTGTCTGCACCCTGGCCTTCTTGCTAAAAAAATTGCCTCCCACCTTGGCTAACACTGGGGCAGCTATACCACATTTTGCCTCTGGGGCAGTACTAGTGTTTGCACAGCCCCTGGTGTTTTAGCCATGTGGTCTAACTCTACTCAAAGCCCCCCATACAACACTGTTGAGAAAATAAAATGCTGGTGGCTCGTGCTGATACCACGGGCAGAAAGCTTTTCAGAAAAATATCTTGTGTAGACAGCGTTTAATAAGGGTAAGGAAAATAGCATATCCTTAAACAAAACCAGCCAAGACAAAATAGGTCTCACACACACGCACACCCCTAAAACTGCTTCCTGAGAGAGACACTGGTATCAGAACCATTTTAGCTACTAGTGCTTGATGCCATCAGGATTCAAGAATACCAGAATCATGGAAGAGATTTATGTTTGTCATACGACTATACTTTAAAACAATGGTATATACTACCAAGAGAGGCGGGTGAGATGGAGGGGGAGGAGGCAGTCTATCACATAGCTTGGCAGTACAGTTTTCAGGGGTGGGGGGAAATCCCTTTTCCTTTGTTGGCATAGAATGATGTCTTGATGACAACCATGTAAGAGTTATCACTGCTTTAACTCTACTGTGTAGCAAGTAACAAAATAATGAAGAAATAGTTGGTGACTGTCTCATATACTAAAATCTAAAAAAAAAATCTTGTTCCCCCCCCTTTTTTGCCCCCTCTTACTTTCTCAGCTTGCCCTACACTTTTCCCATTCTCTTTTGGGGTGGGCGGAGGGGAAACAACTAGCATTTCTATAGCACATGTCATCCCAAGGGCTTTCAAGCCACCTCACAAATTATGGATCCAGGGCTGCTCCCAGTGATTTCAATGGCAACATTCCTACTGGATTTCAGAGGGGTCAGAATTATACACCCTGTATATGTATACAGAAATATTTTCAACAATCTCTAAAATACAGTTACCTGTGCAACAGGAAACATTGAAACTGTTCAACATTATACAGCAACACTACATAAAAAATGTAGGACAGAAAGCAAAGAGGAAAATCATATCCAATTCAAAATGCAAAGGGAAATTAGGTCAGAAGAAGTGGCTAACAATGTGTCCTGGATGAAGTCCTACAAAAAGTGCCACGGGATCTTTAATGACCACATATGGACAGGTGTTTGATTTTCTCTCTTATCCAAAAGATGAAGCTTTCAACAGCACAGAAGACATTTTGACAAATGGTGTATACATTGCTATATGAGGCGTGGTTTTCAGCAAGTTTGCAGAGGACTGAAGGAATTTATTTTGCCTAGAGAGACTTAGCTAGAGCTAAACACAGTAGTTATTTTGCAAAATCCTTAGAAGAGCCTTAGGTGAATTCTTGGTGCATGTTTCAGCTGATGACACAGTAGTGTGAAAGCTTTAAGATTTCATATTCTTCACTGGAGAATTCAGACTGAACTGCAATACACAGGTATCTGGGTGTTTAAATTACTGTCTTTGGGGGGCATAACCCCTCTAAATACTTTCATAGCCCTGCAGGAAATCATTAGTCCCAGCTGATCAGAAACTATTTCTCATAGACGATAGGGCTTAAAGAGAACTAGGACAGTGCTTATTCTTTTAGGCTACTACCTCAAAAAAGAGGAAACTGGTCTTTAAAATAAAGTTAAAACAAAGCATCAGTCTAAAATGAGAGGTTTTTAAAGTATATTCTCTCATATAGCTTGCCAGATAAGATCATAACCATGTACAGATGTTTGTTGATCTGTGCGAGCTAACAGGTTTTAAATTTTAACATTTTTATAATCAAGACTTATAGAGCAATGTCTGTTAGTATACATCAGGGGTAGGCAACCTATGGCACAGGTGCCGAAGGCGGCACGCGAACTGATTTTCAGTGGCACTCACACTGCCCAGGTCCTGGCTACCAGTCCGGGGGGCTCTGCATTTTAATTTAATTTGAAATGAAGCTTAAACATTTTGAAACCTTATTAACTTTACATACAACAATAGTTTAGTTATATATTATAGACTTCTAGAAAGTGACGTTCTAAAAACATTATAATGTATTACTGGCACGCAGAACCTTAAATTAGAGTGATAAATGAAGACTCGGCACAGCACTTCTGAAATGCTGCCGACCCCTGGTATACATGAACATGTCCTCTGACTCTTCTACCCTCTCTCTCCTAGTTATTGGTCATTGCCCAGACAACAATGTAACCCTCTTTCAGAAATGTCACACCTTCGAAGGTAACCTTGATGATCAAAATTTTTTTTACTATATCCAACAGTTTTAATCTGCTAACACACCAAGTGCTGGTATTTGGTGTTAATCACAGCGATGTCAAATCCAAGTAATAGAATTATTTCCTAATTCCCCTCACAATTAAAAAAAGACAATGACCAGAATACAGGTTTCCCTTTCTTATTTTTTGCTACCACAGCATGTTACACAAAGTGCTTCCTTTTGGCTTGACGCTACATATGTGACGTATAACATAAACACACACAGTATGGACTTGGATATTTGGTACATTCCTAATGGAATGGCAGAATATGAGGGAATGCTTGATCCACAGTTGTGGTCTGGATCAAAGGAGTAGAAAAGAACATCTTTGGGAATTAGTTTGCCTATTTCTGACAGACCTTACAAACCACACATACACACACGAGGAGAACATGCGACAGCAGGATTAATGGCTATTGTGTCTAATGAACAATGTAACGTGAATGTCAAATAAACTGGTGAGGTTTAAATGAAAAAAAAATCTAAAGGATGAGTTGCTTTCAATTAGAGAAAGTGGGTCAAATTTTGCCTCATTTATACCTTTTAAGACCTTTCTTAAATAAGGGCTGCAGGATCAAGGCTTTAATTTATTGTTCAATTCAAAGTTCAGCTGAAGGCTAGATTTGGAGAGCATTAAGATATTTGCTCTTTCAGACTGCACCTGCAAACTTCTCTGATAAAATTAAATGTCACACACAAAATAGCCCTGTTGAGATATTCCCTAAACAGAGGCCCTCTGCTCAATAGCTGCTCTGTTACGCTCTCTTCCCTTGCAATTACTGCAGTTCACAACTTGTCTGTATTCATAGCCCATATGCAAGCTGGCTAAGGCAGGGCATTTTTAAGACACATAATGTGTTATGTCCTGTTATTTCTGGAGTCATAAACAAAGCAACACTATTATAAATATCCCTGTATGAAATACAGGGTAAATGAACCCACTGAAATAATCCCTTACATACTGGATATCTGTTATGGGATCAGATTTGTGTGGTAAAAAAGATGCTGCATCACCAGTGGTAAAAGCATTTAAAGGCAGAATTGAGGGGAAAACTTTGTATTGTATGCCCAGAAACTGTGCAGCAGTGGACAGGTGAGCCCAAGGGACTAAACCCAGACAAGCAAGTGTAAGTGGCCATCCTATATAAACACACAAGAGTACACATGAAAGACACAAGGACAAAGGCCATGTCCCTTCAGTCACCTAACACATTGGGTATATCATACAGGTAACTGCATTTCTTTAAGTGTCACACTGATTTTATAAAATGTTTGTAAATGATAGATAATATCCTGATCTGTGTGGCTGCTTATCCCTGCTATCTGCACTTCTGGAACTTTAGAAAACTATTTTTAACAACCTGTTTCTTTAACTAAAGTTAGCCACTTAAATGATCTGTGGCTGTTTTTAGATAAGATAGCTCAGTGCTCCCCATAACTGTACCTTGACATCTTTTCAGAGGCTGTGACTGTTGTGGATGTAAAAGAGGGCTCAAGTGTGTGCAGAAGCTAACTCTTAGCTTGTCTTTCTGCAGCTGTCTCTCCACTGCACTGCCAGGAAAAAGCAGAATGCAGTGACACCGGACACCAGATTAACCACCGTTGAGTGATCTCAATAAACTGAGAAACAGGAAACCACAAACATAAATGCATAGGAGTAGTCTCCAAGAAAGGGAAAGGAAGGCTTCCCCCAAGAACATATTTAGGCACCTAAATAAGTGGCCCAATTTTCCAAAGTGCTGAGCACCCAGCACAGTGTTGCCAACTCTAGATGTAGTGGTTTCTTTAAAGTCCCAGCTCCAAGAATCATATGACTACATGAGAATCTCAGCTTTCCATTAAAAACATGAAAAAGTCTAACTCTCCTAGTTTGAGAGAAAAGCTTGAACTCCAGAAGGAAAAATCTATTAATCTAATAATTTCATTATTTATTAGGGCCTGATAATGATTTCTGGCTGCTTGGTTTTGGCAATATTGGGCAGGGAGGAAGTATTTAAAAAAACTTTAATAAGCAATATGCTAGGTGAGTGGCAGAAACCACTGATGCAATTGACTTAATGTACCCTTTCTAAACATACACATATAAAAGCTTATTATATCTACTTTAAGATGAGGTATGATATGGACCTGTTAAGTGGTACTGTTACCATAGAGATGGGGATAAACAACCACACCATGAACATGTTAAAATGATCACTGGAAATATTTACATTAGTTTCTGTTAGTTTAATGACTCTATGTATTATTTTAAGACATAAAATTGGTTTTTTTGTGACCTCAAAGCATGACAAAAACCTAAAGTGTATAACAAAATTCTAATAATAAATTTGTACATGTATCACTGAAATATAATAAGGCTGGTGACATTTCTAATCAACATCACTATCATCGTCTTATATCAGAGGGGTAGCCGTGTTAGTCAGGATCTGTAAAAGCAGCAAAGAATCCTGTGGCACCTTATAGACTAACAGACATTTTGGAGCATGAGCTTTCGTGGGTGAATACCCACATTGTCTTGTTCATCACCATGATCTCTGTCAAAAGTGCGTAGGTTGTGTGATACAGGAGGTCCAGGGAGCAGTGGGAGAGTGGTTGAGGGGAAGTATATAAGCCCTAGGTTAATTAAGGTGAGGTTCCCTGTAGACTAGGGAGGGTTGCTACAGGTTAATTGGAGCACCTGTAGTCAGTTAAGGCCCTGTTAGCAACCTAATAAAACTCCCTGCTTCAGGCAATCAGAGGAGAAGGAGAGAGGTCTAGAGCTTGGAGTTGTGCTGTGAGACTTGGAAGATCAGAAAACTGGAGTAAAGAAGACCCTGCCCCAGCAGAGGAGGGAGACTCCCTCCCCCAATGTTTAAGGACTGAAGGTACCCTACCTAAGAGGGAAGAGGGTAAGAACCTGCAGGGGTTGAGAGGGGCTGGGGCTCAGAGTAAGGAGCAAACCCAGACCCCTCCCCTGCTTCCCTCCTTTACCACCTTCCTGGGCCACTAGTGGGCCCTTGGTGCCCCAAGAGCAGGAGCAAGGGGTGGCATCTTAGCCCCACACCAAGAAAACCACAGGACCCACCATACTACATTGGCCATCTTGTCACAGTTGCCACAGTCTTCATTGCCTTGGCATGTGCACAATTCTGCACAGGGAAGATTGTTCTGACTGCAGACAGTTGATTGTGCTGTGACCCCCCCCATTGGTACATGGACATTTATGGTTTTGTAAAAGCTGAGATGCCATTAGGGCCTTGAACAATACAGGAAGTAGTTCAGTATCCACATTTTTGTATCCATGTTGCAATGGTGAGCCAATGGTTTACAAAGACCATATGCAAAGACATCCAAACCTTTGTTTGCCAGGATGCTCTTTTCACATGCTCCTCAAAACTGTCCTCACATGGTGGGAGTTTGGCCAGTGACTTGTAATTTTGGTGGCTAGATTGTGTCTCAATCTCCTTTTCTTTCTTGCTCTGGTCATACAATACAGCTCCAACTTTCTTGCTGCAGAAATTGCAGCTTGTCTGTCACTCTCTCCCAATTTGGCAAAATCTCCGAAGCAGTAAACTGTCTTTGTTTTGACAAAATTAAAAGCAGATTTTTCTTCTCCAATACCAAATAGGGATGATACAGAGTGATGTCTTGTTAATGCATATGCAGCAAGAAGCATGTTGCAGAGGTCAGGAGTAAGTGCATCACAAATTGCACACACAGGTATGAAGTGAGCCTTCTCAGTTGGGCTGGTAATGGTGCCTGTTTCAATCCACATTATCTATGCATTCCATTTTTGGAAAGTAGTGAACAGCAAGGACCAAAACATCTGTATCAGGTGACCTAATTACTATGATTCCTTTGACACCAAGAGACCCAAAAAATCATATTTGCACATAGAGCGTGCAGAAGCATCTTTGTACCCACTTTCTCTTGAGTACTGTACAAGTCTTGCTCTTCTTCAACACCTCTGCTGGTGACCGTCTTTACTACTTCACCACTGGAAAAGCCTCCATCAAGGAGAAGTGTTTGTATTGTGTGTGCACCTACACATGAGGTGCATTTTGAACCATATATTCAGAGGAATTTTATAAGTGACTGTTTGCTGGATGACCTTTTTAGAAACATTTCCCATGGAGGCACAGGGCATCCACTAATCATCTTGTACTTCTTGCATCCAACCTTAGATCCTCCCTGGTGCTGTTTTTCTGAAGTTTTGACAGTTATTATCATATCTATCAAAGACTTTGTCAGGGTTCTCTCCCCACTCTGAACTCTGGGGTACAGATGTGGGGACCTGCATGAAAGATCTCCTCAGCTTTTTTTAACCTAAGCTTCCCCAAGGCACAAATCCTTTCCTTGTCCTTGGATGGTATTGCTACCACCACCAACTGATTTTAGACAAAATTTCAGCAAAAGGGTCACTTGGAGTCCCTATTCCCCCGCAAATAATATTCTCCCAAGCCCCTTCACCTCCTTTCCTGGAGAGGCTTGAGAATAATATACTAACCAATTGCTTACAATGTGAGCACAGACCAAACCCCTTGGTTTAAGACACTGAAAATCAATAAGGTTCTTAAAAGAAGAATTTTATTTATAAAAATACCCATGAGGGATTTTATGCTACCCTTATCTGTATGTATATGACAGACTTTGATTATAGAATCATAGAACCATAGAATATCAGGGTTGGAAGGGACCTCAGGAGGTCATCTAGTCCAACCCCCTGCTCAAAGCAGGACCAATCCCCAACTAAATCATCCCAGCCAGGGTTTTGTCAAGCCTGACCTTAAAAACCTCTAAGGAAGGAGATTCCACCACCTCCCTAAGTAACCCATTCCAGTGCTTCACCACCTCCTAGTGAAAGTTTTTCCTAATATCCAACCTAAACCTCCCCCACTGCAACTTGAGACCATTACTCCTTGTTCTGTCATCTGCTACCATTGAGAACAGTCTAGATCCATCCTCTTTGGAACCCCCTTTCAGGTAGTTGAAAACAGCTATCAAATCCCCCCTCATTCTTCTCTTCTGCAGATTAAATAATCCCAGTTCCCTCAGCCTCTCCTCATAAGTCATGTGCTTTAGCCCCCTAATCATTTCTGTTGCCCTCCGCTGGACTCTTTCAAATTTTTCCACATCCTTCTTGTAGTGTGGGGCCCAAAACTGGACACAGTACTCTAGATGAGGCCTCACCAATGCTGAATAGAGGAGAATGATCACGTCCCTCGATCTGCTGGCAATGCTCCTACTTATACAGCCCAAAATGCCATTAGCCTTCTTGGCAAAACACTGTTGACACATATCCAGCTTCTTGTCCACTGTAACCCCTAGGTCCTTTTCTGCAGAACTGCTGCCTAGCCACTTGGTCCCTAGTCTGTAGCAGTGCATGGGAGTGCAGGATCTGCACTTGTCCTTGTTGAACCTCATCAGATTTCTTTTGGCCCAATCCTCTAATTTGTCTAGGTCCCTCTGTATCCTATCCCTACCCTCCAGCGTATCAACCACTCCTCCCAGTTTAGTGTCATCTACAAACTTACTGAGGGTGCAGTCCACACCATCCTCCAGATCACTGAACAAAACTGGCCCCAGGACTGACCCTTTGGGGCACTCCGCTTAATACTAGCTGCCAACTGGACATGGAACCATTGATCACTACTCGTTGAGCCTGATGATCTAGCCAGCTTTCTATCCACCTTATAGTCCATTCATCCAGCCCATACTACTTTAACGTAGTCTCCAAAGTATTCTTGCCAGCATCAAAAGCTTTGCTAAAGTCAAAGAATAACATGTCCACTGCTTTCCTCTCATCCACAGAGCCCAGTTATCTCACCATAGAAGACAATTAGGTTAGTTAGGCATGACTTGCCCTTGGTGAATACATGCTGATTGTTCCTGATCACTTTCCTCTCCTCTAAGTGCTTCAAAATTGATTCCTTGAGGACCTGTGTAGTGGGGTGGTCACCTGCTGCGGCCTTAAAGGGCTTAAAACCGCCCAGGAGAGGGCTGTAGCTGGGAGCAAGCAGTTCCCAGGCTGATTGGGGAAGCAGGCTCAGTTGGCCCTAATAAGAGGGCAGTGGGCCAAGAGCTGAGTCAGTCTGTCTCTAGAGGGAGAAGGGCCTGGTTGCTGGGAAGCTGAACAGGGTACCTGAGTGGGGCAGGGCTAGGGAATAGGATAAGGGAGCTCCTGCCTGGAAAAGCCCCAGGCTGTGGCCTTGTCAAAGTCCAGAAAGGTACAAGGGTGCAGCCCAGGGTAGGTAGAGGCAGCTGGTCCAAACCCTCCTTGCCTATGATGAGTGGCTTTTACACTGCAGTCTGCCCCAGTGAGCGGGGGCTAGATGGTGACTGGCAGTAGCCCAAGACTGAGGTGAGGTGGGGATAGTGGGTGGGGAGACCCTGAGAGCGGGTGTACTGCCAGGGGGCAGTGCCCAAGGACAAGGGGCACTGGGTCCAGGAAGGACATGGGGGGGGGGGGGGAAACAGCAGTAGTGAGGCACCATCCTGCAGAGGGCACTCTGGGTCAAAAAAGCTAATTCCCATACTGGACCAGCAGGAGGCGCTGCAGGGGTGAGTCTCACCCCATTGCAACCTGCTCCATGATTTTTCCAGGGAATGAGGTGAGGCTGACTGGCCTGTAGTTCCCCAGATCTTTCTCCTCCCCTTTTTTAAAGATGGGCACTACATTAGCCTTTTTCAAATTAGCTTTGTCAAATCCTTTTAGGGCCTCCCTCAAGTGCTCAGCAGCCAATTCATCAAATGTGTGGAATTTGTCTCCAGCCATCATTTGTATCAGTGTAAAACAGGGGTCTTAAACTCAATTTACCTTAGAGCCATTGCCAGTCCTCAAATCCTCCCAGTGGGCCAATAATGTCACTCATGCTGCCCAGAACCTGACCTCCAAAACTCCACCCCCGCACCTGCATAAGGCTCTGGGAGGGAGTTTGGGTGGGGGAGGAGGTTTGAGGTAGGGGATTGGGGTGCAGGCTCTAGGAGAGAGTTTGGGTGGGGGAGGGGGCCTGGGGTGCAGGTTCTGGGCTGGGGCAGGAGATGGGGGTGCAGGAGGAGGAGTGGGATTGCAGGCTCTGGAGGGAGTTTGGGGGCTGGGGTGGGTGTAGGGAGCAGGAGGGGATGCAGGCTCCAGGAGGGAGTTTGGGAAATAGGGTGTGTGGGGAGGGGGTGCAGGCTCTGAGAGGGAATTTTGGGGCAGGAGGGGGTATGTGGGGAAGGGATGGGGGGTGCAGGCTCTGGGAGGGGGTTGGGGTTTGTGGCATTTACCTGTGGCTCCAAGGTGGGGCGGGCCAGGGGACCTCCACACGCTGCTGCCCCCAAGGCACCGCCCCTGCAGCTTCTCATTGGCCACAGAGGGCCCAGGGCAGGGACAGCATGCAGAGGCACAGCACTGCTGAGTCCCAGGGCCACGGGGAGGAGCCGGTAGACATGTGGAGCAAGCAGGCAGACACAGCTCAGCTCTGCTGCACTGCCAGGGCCCTGGGCCATTGAAAAAAATTGCCTGGGCAGGGGGAGCACCTGGGGGCAGCAGGTGGGGCCAAGTGAGAGACCCAGCCCCAAAACTGCTGGAGCCCTGCAGGCCACATTGGGGAGGTTCATGGGCCGCAGATGGTCCATGGACCACGAGTTTGAGACCCCTCATGTAAAGGAATGGTGCCTGTCTTATAGCACCCTCATTTGGTTGGACTCAGGCTTGCTCTTGCTGAGCCAGGGCCCTTCCTGGGGGAATTCTGCCTGGAACCTTCTCAGTGTCCAAGAAAGGTAATTCCAGCATGGTTGTTGTTTTGTTTTTCTTTCAAGTCCCCTCAACAAAATAAGATCCAAACTTCCACAAGTCTGAACCTGACACCCATAAGTTCATCAACCCACAAGTTCCTGGCTCTTACCGCAGAACCTTTGTGATAATAGGGCTTCTCACAGTCTCTCTTCTACCCATTTGTTTCTTGGAGAAGTTCCTCCAAGCAGTTGCGCCAGCTTCTGGTAGGTAATGCAGCCCCCCAACCCCTCCATTTCTTGCTCCTCCTTTTATGAGGATCAGCCAGTTAAGCTGTAGGTCTTTTCCCAGGTGCAGGGGGCAGGGCTAATCAGCCAGCCAGGTAGCTGCCAGCCTCTGACTTCAGTGAAATGGTATCCTTATCTTCACAGACAGCTGTGGCATCTCTGATGTATACTCTGCTTTCTTTGTTGTGTGCTCTTAGCTCATGGAGTTTTTCAGCTGATGCCCTAATTCAGCTTTGTCTGTTCTTCCCGTTGTTCCATCAGCATGGAAGAGGGACATAGTTACAGGTCCTACCTGGTGAATAAGAACAGTTGCCACTGAATCATCACCTCTGAATCTTGCTAAGGACAGGGGTCTGCAGAAAACAATTTCTGGACTGATAGTTGCTGTGATTTTAAATCTGGCAAGGCAGGGACATTTTGTCATCTTGGCCATGTCCACAAATAAAGTGCCCTCCCACAAACCCCTCCATTTGTTCATCAGCTGTTGTCAGTAGAGACTCTTGTAGATCTGTTACATGCAGTCCAGCAGAGATGTTCATAAGCACCTCTGGATGTGACTCATGGTCAAATGGATTTGTCATCCTGTTGATAGTTGGAAAGAGCTGTAACATGTTCTTGATCCCTCTTTAGTGCAGAAGCAATGACGTGTTTGTGTACTTTGTCTTCACTACTTCTTGCTAGGCCACTTCTTTATATCATAGCTTTTGCCTGTTCATAATATGAAACTGTGTACTGTCATCTCTAATACTAATACTAACCTGTGCATAAGTGTCACTGAATTAAACTACTTTCTGGAATATTTTAAAGGCTATTACTGCATGCATAGGCCATTACAAATTAAAACCTTCTACCAGGCAGACCAGATGCTACATTGAAATTCACAAACATTTATATCTATCCACTATGCAGTATAACTGTGATACACACTCTACTGCTACTTGTGCAGTGTGAGACTGATCTGGTCAACAAATTTCAATTGAAAATATAGAAAACTATTATAATCACTTGTGAGCTACTTTTACAATAAGAATATGCAATTTGGAAACATTTCATATCAACATTTTGTAATATAATATTTGCCATTTTTGCCCCCCCACTAAACAGCTTCATAATTTCTGGGAGGAAAATCTTGCCCATACAAAACTAAAATCTTTTAATTCATTGTTTGGTAGCTTTCACTAGCAAACACCACATTAAGGTGTTGAAATTAACTTAATAAAAACTGTAGTCATAGTCATGTTGCAGTCTTTCTGGAACAGGGCGAAAAACTGACATTTTCTTCTTTTGGGTACCATTATTTCATTTTGCCTACAGGCTTCTGTCACCACTTGATAGCTCCAGATCATTCCTCATCCAAACATACATAGCTTTCAAATTATATATGATGTGGGTGTGTATGGTTGAGAATATGGCCCTTTTTGCATAATTGCCACACATCTACTCTACCATAGTTCAATGGAAGTACAAATAATTGTTAATGAAGATTATTAGAATGAGGTTGAATGAAATTGGGTGAATGATGCACTCGTATTATATTGGTATGTTAGGGCAGAGTGGGTAATGAGAACAGCTGCTTATGGATTATCTCATTTTCATCTAAACCAAGGGTATGGAGCAGCATTGTGTACTACCACCTTAGACTGACATTAACAAACACAACGAAGAGTTCCATTGGGTTGACTTGTGAAACCACCCCCTTTCTGCAGCTGATCCAAGCACCCCCTTTCTGTCAATGAAACAATGGAGGGGATATCTGCAGTGGCAGTTAAGGACAGTGCTTGGCACACAGACAAGAGGCAGGAGAGCTAAAAACTAAGTGAGGGGAAAGTGGAAAGGGAGGTTTTTTAAAAAACCTCTGAAATTTAAAGCAGAGAAGGGGAATTAAGAGCAACAACAGATTGGTTCTCACCTATACTTTGGTCATCTTTTAACCCATGTATAAAGCTTCAATTTACTAGCCTCCACTCTCTTACTGTTTGTTTAGTTGATGTAGAGATTACTAATGTATATTCTTATGATGAGGTTCCAGCTGCTCCAGTCATTCCAAGTTTCATGTGACTGGGGTATCAAAATATATAATTACTTTTAAAGCTCCAACTTCACTGCTGCTTGCTCGTTTTAGGTCGAGATGGTGGTCCCTACAAGCACCCAAGAGTTCTCCTTGATGTTCCCTACTCTGAGATCTCTCCTGAATAGTGTCTGTTGTGACTGGCATTTTTGTTCCTGCTGCTCATCTCTAGTTGGTTAAATATTGGCAATTAGCCCTCCATATTTGTCCAAGGGCATTAGTGTTGCCAATCCGTGTGTGGCTCCTCCTGCTGCTGTTCTTCCTTTCTTCTGTCACTGCTCCCCAGGGTAGTGAGGGTCACAAGAGGATGTTGGAGAACTGGCCCAGTGTCACGACTCTGACTGGTCTCCTCCCATGTTTTCCAAAACTTGGTCTACTAACACATTCTGCTTTAGTGTGCTTCTGTGTGGCTGATATAGTTGCCTGGGGAGCAACCTAGTGGAGTCTGGAGATCAACCACAACAGTATATCCTCTAGCCAGTTAAAACACACCTGCAACAGTTTTGCTGGTTGAACCTCAGTGAGGCACAGGGTGTATAAATTGTCTGACTTTTTAAAAGGAATTTGGGGGGGGTGGCCCCTTTTTTGGCTGGAAACTCCACTTCCTTGTGGAGAAGTAAGATGCCCATCAGTAGGGGACAAGGATTTTTGGAACAGCAGTGTGGCTAACATTCATATTGAGGATGGGGCGGGGGGAGACAGGTGTAACAGGGTCTTTGCAGTCTCCCACCACCTTTCCACCATACACATAGTCCCCTTCTTACAGTCCACCAGCAGGCAAGAGGGAGCAGCTCTTGCTTGTTTGCTTTCTTCCCCTGGGGCTTTTATCCAGCCCCAGCCTGATGAGGCAGCACTGTTCCAGCTTTCCCAATCAGGGCCAGGTGGTCTACCCAGCTCCAATTCACCTCCCTTAATTGGAGCTGGAGTGACAGAGGGTTGGCTAAGCAGTTTTCTGCTTAGCACCCTGTCACAATAGGGCTTTCTGGGGAATCAGGAACTAGATGGACCCCCCCCCCCCAAGAGACAAGAAGAGGTTTGTCTGGAGGGACAAATTTCCCCCTCTTCAAAGAATGGTTCTAGGTTTCTAATGGAGAAAGGTAAATGGGTGAATGGGAACCCCAGTATAGAGAAGTGGGAGACACTTGCCCAGAGGGTATGAGAGCAGGCAGATATTCCAGATTCCCAGGTCTCATGGATATTAGACTCTGACCTGTTTTCAAGGTGGATCTCTAGATCTCTGTACCAACATGTTTTTCTGGCAGCAATCACTGTTTCTGTCTGACCACCATTATACTACACTTTTCTACAGAGGGAGCAGATTGTGATCATCCAGAAGAGTTAAAAGCTTTACCCATCCCAGGACTGTGTTGGCACAGGGAGGAGGAGACTGGTCCCTATATAAGAGAATAAATGCTATTGCTGGATCATCTAAACAATTCAGGTGGGGTTTTAGTGCTAGTTTTCAAAATCTAACATCAAAACAATAATTCTAAAAACGACCTTCCTTTAAGAGTCCCTTGGCAGAGCTGGTTTTCCTTTGGAAAAAAACAGACACGCTTCAGCCAGAGCAGGAGATGCATTGTGGAGCTAGCTACTTCTAGCTACTGCAGTTAGTAAACACTGAAAGATCTAATCTTCAATCACTGAGCCCATCAGTCAAATGCCAGCAAAATATTAGACCCCATGATGTAAAGTCTTGATGCTAGATTAATAATTGCTCTTAGAGAGTGCACGTCACTTAAAGTAACACAGTTAAACCTGGCATATTATGTTATGTTGCAGCCTCTGATACTCAGTTCACATTATTGTTCATTTGTTACTAATAGCATTTTGTCTGGCTTATAACATCTGTGGATGTAATGTTCATTGTGGATATAAAATGGCCGTTTTCCTTTTCATTAGTACTGTGTGGTTTCATGCATGTCAGTAATATCACATGTGGTTATCTGTTCATCTTCACCTAGTGGCCTTGCTGATTATTGAGAACTCTATGACATAAAGGAAATGCAAGATGGTATTCTCAATAACAATCATGCTGAATTACAGGTCACTACTACAAGTCAGCCTATTTCCTTGCTTAAAATAATGTGTCTATAAATGCAGCCTTGCAAAAATGTCACATGCAAGCCCAGGTAAAAAAAATTCTACTTGCCTGTCCTTTACCACGATGATAGCAATGAAAGATTAATTCATTTGCTCATTTTAAAAAAGGCTACTCTCTCTATTGAAATTTTGAAAGAGTGATGCAACATCCCATATTACTGAAGGAAATTAACACAAGGACTTACTACAGCGTATTTGAATAGAAAATTAAACACCAGAAACATTGCTCATAACCTTCAATTAACATGCCCTTTAGAGAAGGGGAATGTTCACTTCTCACAAACAAATCAGGAGCAGCATATTATGCTCAGTCACAACCATGCTATTCTCACCCACTTTGAAGCCTGGCTGGCTGAGCAGCACACTGCCATTTTAATCTCTGGGACAGATCACTTTTTTTAAAACAAATGTAAATGGATATGTGGGGCAAGAGATCTCAAACTTGAACTGAAACCCTTGCCAAAAACAGCAGGTCATGTTACATGGGCAGCATGGGGGGGGGTATCTATTTAACAACTTGTCTGTTTCAAGAGATAACATAGAGATCCTCTCTGAAAAGTCAACTGCTATTACTCAAGGTTGAACTTTGTTACTGAAGCAAAGAATCAATAGAGTTGCTATCTGCTGCTTGTCAAATGATTCTGACAATTAAGGTGGGGGTGGAGTGAAGGGGTGTATGTGGTGAACTTTTGAGAGCAACTGACAACATTTTTTTAGAAGCTAAGGGTCACTTTATCTCTGTCTGAGAACTAGTGTGGTTGGGTGAAGGGACTCAGGGTTCCTCTAGTCGCCTTCTCGAGCGCATATGCCTGTCTATGTGATTCCTGAGTACAAGGCATGTGACACTAAGAACAGACAACTTCCCAATACAAACAGTTAGAACTTGCATTTCTCAATTCCTAGATTGCCTCACTTCCTTCCAATGCAAGGATAACTGTGAGGGGCCAATTGCACTAACCCTCCGGATGCAGGGGCCACTGTGGTTGGGGCACCCCACTAAAGCTAGTGGTATGTTCACTGCTCATGCTCCACTGTCATATGGTGTGAGGCATGAGTTTGTTCTTGTGGCACATAAATTCCCACATCTCCTGATTCAACAGGTTGCAATAGAGGGTCAGGCTGTCTCTCCCCTAACTGTAGCCTTGTTAAATAAGGAAGAGTGGGAAGCTCCAATGAGGGCCATCAAAACCTTCATCCACCACCTCCTCTCACAAACATGCATGCATGAAATTCTAGGCACATTACTTTGCTGACCCTTGCAGGGCATGGGAATTTAGGGCAGGCGCGGTAAGTCACACACAGTCTTACACCTTGCAGACATCGTGGGCCACAACTGAAAGACTAAACAAATTTGGCTTGAATTGTTGACACTGCTTTCTATATGGTGCTTAAATTCTATAGCACAAAACACCCTCTAACCATAATTAATTTCCTTGAGGTTGAAGTGGAGGAGGGGACAAAAATAAGCAGATTATAAGGGGAAAAGGAAGTGAGACAAACGCTTCCAACTTTAACTTCATGCTGATTGGTTGGAAAAGCTGTTGCTACACAGACAAACTCAGTCTCTGTGCAGTACCTAATAATCTCACACGTTCTAGCTGACTAAAATGCATATTTCCTTTCTGTTATACAAAGCAGCAGTGTCGCAAACTCTACGTGATTTGAACTACCCAGTGACTAGTTTCCTTCCTTGATAGATAAAAACATTTTTAAAAAACAGATTTGCCTGAAAACACATTAATATATTAATTCAACTCTGTTATAAGAAAAACCCTTGAAGTATGGACCTTTTATGTCAAACCATTCAAAGTGATCTTGCTTTAGTTCATGTTTCCAGAGCAACAGAAGAATACATTTCAAATACCTGCTGATGTATAATCAGATAAAATTCTTTTGAAGCTGCTTGATCACTGGAAGAGGGAAAGAAAGAAGACAAGGCCAAGAAAAGACTATTTCCAAGCATTCTGAATTGAAATTAGCAAGCAGCCAAAACACAGGCAAGTAGCTTAGCAAATGCACTTCAACTCACCCTATCTCATGTGACACACACACATAGTAAAACTGGCACTGGTACAATTGTTACCTGAATGCCTAACATTGCTGCTGCTTCCCCTAGTCTGTTATAGTTGCGGAAAGTCAAGGGTATGCCTTGGCTAGGGAGGGGAGGGGAGGGGACACATAACTGAACCAACAGCAATGAAATGGAAAACCTAACACACTTCCTCTTCTGCTCCTAATCAAGTAAGACTCAGAGTGTCTGACGGTTGGACAAACAACATAAAGATCCAGTAAGAGGACTAAATGTATATCAAGAGAAATACAGATGTCTGAGGCTGTTTATATGAACCTTCAGAAGGGTCATGAGAGTTACTGGTGTATTTTGATCAGACACAAGGAAAACATTCATGTGACTAAGGCTGGGCAATGTGACAAACTACATGGAAACCAGGCAATAAATGAATAAGGATGTCTGGATAAATATGATCAATCACCACACTTCAAACATAATAGCAGTAGGGAGTCAATTTTCAAAGGTGAGAACATAGTGTATGTATGACAACCAATGATTGCATGTATACAGGTACCAGTCATGAGTGGGGATTGAATCAAGATCTCCAGCACTGAGTCCCATTACAGTCAAAAGAAAAACTCTCCACACAACCCTTACCCTAAACAGAGTAGTAACCTGCCTGCCACTAAGTAGCTTAGTCACCGGGGCCCACGACACAAAGCAAGTATATGAAAGATGCACCCAGTATGCATGTACTGCACCTGGGGAAAAAAACCCCACATATATAGAACAACAAAATAAGAAACTGCATGTGCAAATAAAGCACTTAAACTCTCCATTCAATAATGTTACTACTAGTCCAAATTCTGCAGTCCTTACTTAGGCAAAATTCCTCACTGAGCTAACTCTACTTGGGAAATATAATTGGATAAGGACTGCCCAACTGAATATTCAATAACCCTATTTTAAGTTATAGTGTCAGGGGCCATTATTGTACAATACTATAGTGTTTTAGATGGGCCAAATTCTGCCCTTGCATGTACATGAGACTCCCTTTGAAACCAGTGGAATCCATATGGTTCTGTGGGCAGAATATAGCAATAATTGTGGAACTAGATGGTCAGTACTCCCTGATGCCTCATTGCACAGGAGGAAGCAATTTGCCCACAAACCTCATGTTGTCTGCACTGTTGTTAACACTTTCAAGTTAGTTCAGACCCATCATAAGTTTTATGTATGTTCCTGCAAACTTTGGGATGTGCTGGTGGAGGTATGAGTAAGTAATTTTTCTAGTGTTATGAACAAAAGTAAAGTGTTATTTTCTTAGCAAATAACCTTTAACTCCCTCCAGCATATGCTGCAATCTATCAGGCCAGGGCCTGCCTGTGGAAAGAACACAATGAATGGAGCTGAAATGTTTTCATGTGAATACCAGCCCCTAATTAAATTGCTTGTGAGAGATGCCAGAGAGCTGTCACGCCCCAACATTTAGGTAATCGGTAAGGGCATTGTATGACTGTGGTTTTTTGGTAGAGAGTAATGGGGAAGTTACAGGGTGTAAAGGGTCAAATTGTGAACCAGATGAAGTAGGTGGCAAAACCCAATTGACTTAATAGGGTCACGCTTGCTCTCAAATAATTTTGTACCTGTTAACATTATAAAAAACATGTTGTCTTTTACATCTTGCAAAAGGCTAAGTATGTTGTTACCAAAGCAATAATACAGAAATGCCAACGAAAAGGCCATCATAAAAACAAATGGTAAAGCAAAGTGGCTGGATTTTTCTCCTCCAAAGTTAACCAAAACCAGACTACTAGGCACAGTTCCTGGGGTCTACTCTTAAAAGCTTTTGTAAATATTTTCTCTATCTAGCTGACATAGAAAAACACAGTTGTGACTCTCTTAAACTCCTGTAAATCAGGTACAGTATCTCCTTATTTAACGTCGTTCCGCTTAACATTGTTTCAATGTTACGTCCCTGCTCAATTAGGGAACATGTTCATTTAAAGTTGTGCAATGCTCCCTTTTAACGTCGTCTGGCTGCCTGCTTGTAAGATTCTGTGGAAGAGCAGCGACTTTACAAGGGAGCATTGCACAAGTTCTGCTTCTCCGCCTCCTCCCCCTCCCTCCCAGCGCTTCCCCCACTGCCAAACAGCTGTTTGGCGGCGCTTAGGACTTTCTGGGAGGGAGACGGAGGAGCAGAGAAGCGCTGTGTCTCCACTCCTCCCTCTCCCTCCCAGAAAGTCCTAAGTGCTGCCAAACAGCTGTTTGGTGGCAGGGAAATACTGGGAGAGAGGGGGAGGAGCGGGAAAGCGCCGTGTCTCCAGTCCTCCCCCTCCCTCCCTCCCAGAAAATCCTAAGCGCCGCCAAACAGCCGTCTAAAGCGATACTGACTAAAGCGATACATATGAGTTAGACCTGTTTCCTTTTACCCCAAAGATGGCATTTGTAATGTATATATTGTTTAATCAATAGGTCAAATGTTTGGGTAAAGGCACCATATAAGGATCTGCTGCTTATCTACATTTCTTGAAGGACTTTGAAACTTGTTTCTGTCTTTAAAATTGATTTTGTAAATGATCTTCATTCAGCTGCTTGCAGTCTTAAAGGGCCTTATGCCTGTTGATATAGCCTTGAATATGATAAAATAATATCATATTACTAAAACAAATGGTAAAGCTACCTGTTCCTAGCCTGTAGGTTCTTGACTGTGAGAGGGTTTATATATTCTGGTACAACTTGCAAGTAAAATAAATAGGTTACCCAATTAAACATTAACCTTAGGATTGATATGCTCACAATGCACTACTGGCAGAAACAGCTATCATTCAGTCTGCTAAATGCCTTATCCTAATATTTCCCTACCCCTTCAACCTGCATTAACAACTGCATTGAAAACATGCCTCTTTGTACCTTTTTTTCTACTTGCTTCTTAGTTACTTTGATCTGGTTAAAAAAAAAAAAGTTTAACAAGTACCATCTGTGTGAAAGAAGGGGAAAAAGCTTCTGTTTATAATTCATGTTAACATAAAATATCGTATGGGAGACTCAGACATCACACTAGGTTCTTCTCAGTAACATGGCACAAATACTAGTGCTGTGCACACTGCAGAACATTCAGATAATCCTCCTCAAACTATGGAATCTTATTCAAACCTCTGGGCTGGGGATGCAGACTCTGGGGTGGGGGGGCTGGGGATGAGGGGTTCAGGGTGCAGGAGGGTGCTCCAGGTTGAGACGGAGGGGTTCAGAGGTCAGGAGGAGGATCAGGGCTGGGGCAGGGGGTTGGGGCCTGGTAGGGTGTCAGGGGCACAGGGGCAGCACTTACCTCAGGCGGCTCCCGAAAGCAGCGGCATGTCTCCCTCTCCGGCTCCTATGTGGAAGTGCGGCCAGGTGGCTCTGCGCACTGCCCCATCCGCAAGCATCACCCCCGCAGCTCCCACTGGCCGTGGTTCTCAGCCAATGGGAGTTGCGGAGCCGGCGCTTGGATGCCCCTATGCATAGGAGTCGTAGGGGAGACATGCCGCTGCTTCCAGGAGCCATGCGGAGCCACAGCAGGCAGGGAGCCTGCCTTAGCCTCACTGTGCCGCCGACCGGACTTTTAATGGCCCTGTCAGTGGTGCACACCAGAGCCGCCAGTGTTCCTTTTCAACCTTGTCGAAAACCGGACACCCAGCAACCCTACTAGGGTTCAGCAGATCAGAAGAATCTACAGCTGCACTGCTACCTTCCTAACCACTAGGAAGGCCTGCTAATTGCAAGATAGATAGTCAGACCTGCTGATGTCCACAGTTAAAATCCTGCAGAAACTGGAAACCTTTTGAGACCAGAGGGAAGATTATTTAACTGAACTTTAAAAAGTTTTGCTAAAGAATATCACTCCAGCAAATATAAATAGATTTTTTAAATGTATGCAATTGAGCAGGACACTTTAAAAATCATGCAGCATTAATGGAAATACTAATGATAAAATGCAACCAATCCTCTGCTAAACTACAGCATGTGGGATTGATACTGATTTATTATCCCAGTACTCACAACCATTATAAATAGTCTGACTGTGGCCATGGGGAAAATGAATTTCTATAGAACAGAAATATTCCAAAACTTGCCAAAGTGGTGATTGACTAGCGGAATTCTTGGGGGGGCAGGGGCTAGAAGGAAGTTGCACACAAAAGGTTTAGCAGCTGCAGCCTCAGCTATACTGGTTCATAAAATAACTAGTAACAGAAAATGCAAACCACAAATATATAGAGGAGAAGAAGATACATGCCATGGCTGGAAGTTACTAAACATTCCATGCTGGGAAACAGAAATAATTGAAGTCATTGTTCGTAGGAGTGGAAATCACTTGGCTCCTGTTCTTACAAATAAATCATTTAGTATAATCTATCCACCAGCATGTTGTGCTCCAAAACTTGCCAACCCTATTAATTTTCAAGCCATTCTGCATTCACTCTAGCACCATTATTATTTAAGCTGATTTAACACTGAGATTTAACACTATTGGTTTCCTTCACTGAACTATGGTGCAAGCATGATGAGTTGCTTAAGTACAAGGTCCTGAATATAAACAGGGGCACTGCATGTGTAAAACTGGATTCTAAGGCAGCTGACAGATGCTAGTTCTGTACACCTGATTGGATGATCAGGGGGTGTGGGGAAAAGGAAGTGCTTGAATTGTCACAAAGCCAGGCCATGAGCTGCAAATGCAGAACCCAATGGAAAAAGGAGGAGAGTTAGTGACACACCAGCCACCAGTGAGAAGGGAAGGAAGTTCAGAAAACAAATACAAGCCCCTTGAGCAGCCTCTCTTCTAGCCAAACTTTTTTTCTGGCAGTGGGAAGCAACAAATCAATTTTGTTTTGCTCCAAAGTGCAGTTTATGTTTAATTAGTTGGTGCTGTTACAAATGAGGCAGGAAAATCTGGGAGCTGGAGTTCTGTCTCTGTGCCAGCATTTTGGTTGGCAAATTTTAAAACCTGTGTGAAAATAACATAAAACATAGCTGCCCTTGTGTGACTGCAGCCTTTGAACAGAAATTGGCACCTTCCTCACTCATTTCACATTCTTACAGAATTTCTCAAGGAGCTTCACTTAGGTAACAGATTTTGGGTAATTCTATAAATGCATTT
Organism: Mauremys mutica; assembly: GCF_020497125.1. Classification (NCBI taxonomy): domain Eukaryota; kingdom Metazoa; phylum Chordata; order Testudines; family Geoemydidae; genus Mauremys; species Mauremys mutica. The sequence goes on from NC_059078.1 coordinate 42,175,259, forward strand.
TTTTTCTCTTCTCGTCTCTTTTAATAGGTATCTAGATATCTCCCCAGTTCTCACCTTTATGTTGCCATTCTCAATGTTTCTACTGCCCACAAAGACCATTTCTATATTAGAAAAAGGCTAGCTCGTGTGTTAAAATTCTAGTGTAGATGCGGCAGTTGTAGTTCAAACATACGAACTGTTCGAGATAAAATCCAAGGATGAGCACAGGGTTTAAAATCGACCAGCTAACACATTAAAACTTCATCTGCCTTGGTCTATGTTAAGATTTTAACATATTAAAAAACACCTTTTTTTGCAGAAAAGACAAAGCTGAAGTCTCCTGCTGGAACTCATCAGTAAGTTGCATCACACTGGATGTGTTGGAGTGTGAAGATACCCAATTTCATAGTGAATGGCTATAACCCCCTAATGACAATTTATGAGAAAATTGACAATAACTAACCTCACTTTTCTCACTTTCAGAAGGCTCTCTTAGTACAGAGTAAAAGAACAGTCTTTCTCGGATGACAAAACTACAGCTGTCATCTTCCTTCTTAGTACAAGGCACTGTACCACACTGAGGATTTTTGCTGAGGATAATGTATTTACTAGTGTCATAGTTATAAAATTCTTTATAATTTGCTGGGTTGTTTAAACTGCATGTTGATAAATCTGCAGTACTAAAATACCAAGTTAAAAAAAAATATCTTTCTTTCCAAAGGAGAATATTGGCAACTTCTGTAGACAGATAATGAGGCAGTTCCTAAGAGGATATGCTCTTCAACTGATTTTACAATGACACTTCATTTATAAGTCCTTTAGAATGTGTGTGAGGGACGGGGGTGGTGGGGATATGGGAGGTGGGGGATTCAGAATACTATTATATAACACGGAGCTAAAAGCTATGTCCAAGCAAGAATTGGACCCTCCCTCTTCAGCTGTCACATGCTACCTCCTACCCTGTTTTGTTTTCTCCTTTCTCCATCTTCCAGTACAGCGATTAAAAACCTAGGAACCGTACAACAAATCACATGGACTGAACTAATAATGGGAGGATTTTATTGTAATGTTTTGGTAGTTTTATTATCATTAACTGCCTGACTTATAGTCACTAGACTCAGGTTTAGGGAATAATATAGAAATCTTGTAAATTTAGCCTATTGCCTATTTGTCTTTGTGCACAGAGCTCAGATGCAATAAAGCCAATTTAAAAGTGAAAATCAAACAGACTGCTTGAAAACATGTTAAATCCTCAAGATGGTGTTAGATGGCTCTAGGCACAGAGATGCTTATGCACAGTAGCTCTGAAACACTCATAGCTGAATCTTTTCATGCTAGTGCCTCCATATTACCAGTCTGATCCCTGCAGGGACTGGCAAAATTTGAGAAATCAATAAAAACAACTGGCTTTAGGAGTTGGAATTTATGGCTGTGGAAATGCTGATGGCGTACTGCATCATACTAGGCTCACTATTTCTAGCAGTTTGGTAGCTACCTCCCACCCCCCTCCTGCTTTTCCAGTCTGGTTGCTGCTTTCTTAACATCTGTTTTCCTTCTGGATCACCGTTCCTATGGTGAAAACTGCTCAATGCTGCCATCATGAGGGAGACATTGGTACATCACCCCACCAACTTCTTCCCATCAAGTAAAATGCTTCCAGCTTTGCAGGAGGAGAAAAACAAAAGATTGATATCTTAATATTGACAAAGAAGAGGTGTTCCTAATGAAACATCTGAAGTTCCCATATCAGACAAGTGAACACATGTAATATAGTATACATTTGACTTAAAAATAATGCAAAAGGCACATGATCAAAAGAAAAGAGGGGAGAAGTATTATAAAAAAGGGGAACGTGTCCAAATAAAACCTCTGAACATCCGTGGGCCATGTCTGTAATGCTCAAGTATCACAAACTATCATGTGAAAAATACAATATGTGGTTTAAGATGTTGAATTCTGCCCTTTTCTTCATTTTAAAATAAGCCAAATCCTACATCCAATGTGTCATTAACACTTGCTAGGTCAGGCTTTTTTCCTATTACCAGATTTTAATAGTATGTGGTTCTGTACAGCACACTTCATGCCTGAAGTATCTCAAACACCTAAACAACTTAATGAGTTGGGTGTTAGATTCAGGTAGGGCAGTGTTAGTAGAGAAGGCAGCCATTTTGTGCTCAGTAATCACTTTCATGCAGATCTGTATATAAACGTCTGCATTTACAGGGAAAAGGATGAGTGTGCTGCTCCTTTTTTCACAAAGTGCCATGGGATTTTACATTCTTTCCTGTAAACCAACAGAAACTGGTAGATATGACACTCCAACGGAAAATGAAATCCTCTCTCAAATCACCTATTAACTCTCATTCCTTCCAAGAATTTCTCTTCTAACTTCAAGTTATCCAGCACCAGCATGCACATGGCGCAGATGCTTGCACTTACAAACAGCCACACTGACGTCAATGGGGTTCTCTGCAGGTATCCTCTATCCTGATCTGTTTGCTGGATTGGAGCCTTCAAGTAAAAGTTCTTAAGGGCAGGGACATGTACTAAGATAAGGGCATGACCATAAAAACACATACTCTGGACTGAAATGCTCACTATTGTGAGTAGTTTTATTGAAAACAGTGAGCTCACCTGTCCTAGAGGACACTAGGTGTCGTAGTAAATGTTTGAAGGACCCTAGTCACTGCCCTCCCACATCTTTTTAATATAATTACTACTAGATAAATTCTTACCCAAAGTACAGTACCTTTATAGTACAGTGATGTCCTAGTACTGGATTGCATTGTCAGCAAAGAGGTGGATCCCAACTCCTGGTTTTTAATCTGATTAGCCATAAGCACACACATGCTCTACACAAACATTAGAAAAGAAGGGTCTGCCCACTCAGCCAACCTCTTTTGGGAAGAAAGCAGTAACATAATTCAGAGCAATGGCTCAGAAACTTTACCATCAAGCCGCACATTATTCAAAGTAAGCGAGCTTAGGCCCCTACCTCCATGTATGCTAGAGAGACTATTGGCTATATCGACAACCATAAATATAATTCTAAAGTATAGGGAATGTCTCAAGGGGATGATCATGCCTTTTGTGAATGTAGATTATCCAGATGTGGAAAACCTGATCCTAATTGACCCTGGAATGACCCACAAGACTGCACAAGAACAAAATGGGGCTTGGACTCAAGGGGAGCCCTCTTCCTCTGCCCCCCTCCCCACCTCCATTCTGTCTCTTCACCTGTTTCCCTTTTGAGTCCCTGTCTCCCTCCCATTTTATTTTCCTCAGCCTTGAAGCCTGTTCTCTTTTCCCCCACTCTGTCCTTCTCACATGCCTGCCAGACCCTGAGGCAGACAGCTGCACTCACTCACCTCCTCCATTCTCAGCCAGTCCACACGAGCTGGGCATTTCTGGGGCTGGGAGAGATCATGGAGAATAGAGGAAAAGAAACAAGCTCCTTGCCTTCAGTGCTGGTGCCACAGCAGCCTCCCCACAGTCCAATAGTTCCTCCATCTTGTTATTTTAGACCCCCAAAAAAGTTTTGTTCTTTATGTACATTATTTTCCCTGGTAAATCTAAGTTGTATTAGGTCACACATCTTTGATTACAATGGACCCAATTTTGAAGTCCTTACACAGGTAAAACTCTCACTTAAATGTCACTGTCTGATGCAGGATTTAGCCCCGTGCGATTAGTGGAAAGTTTTATTAGAGTTTAGCACATGGTGGATGCTGTGCAGCCAAAGCGATGAATATGAGATGTGTAGGAAGAGAGAAGCCTGTTTCTTCCAAGACAGTGCAGTGGTTTTAAATTGTGAAATTAATTTTGAAACATTGCTTTTAAGTGCATGAATACAGAGAATAAAAGCTAATGAATGAAAAGGCAGAAATGGCAGTTAGGTATCTTATTCTTATTGGATGTCAATAAGTTAGGTGCCTAACTGCCATTTATGCCTTGGATTATCTCCCCCTGCAACTTTATACCCATCCCTGCCACACCACAGGAGGTTCACCCTGCAGTCAGTTTAAAAAGCAAAGACAACGGGGCCTTAAGTGGCTAAAACAGAGTTACCAGGGCTTTTGTTTTGAGTGCCAAAAATTGCTCAGAGTCTATGCAGGAGGAATGCTGATTTACTGTAACTCTCCTAACTGTCACTACAGGCAGAAATGAGTACTTGTGGCACCTTGAGACTAACACATTTACTTGAGCATAAGCTTTCATGGGCTACAGCCCACTTCATCCGGATGCATCGGATGCATCATCCTGCTACTCTGAAACCAGACAGAAATATGACACTCATGGATGTCACCTCTCAGTTTGAGAGGCCTATGTTCAGAAAAAGAGTATGAAAGTAATATAGCTAAATTTGATAGCATCAAAGATTTTGGTAGAAAAATATCTTATTTCCGAATTTGCTTGTCTTCTATAAAGCACTGAAGTGTAACTTAGTTTTATAGTACTAGCAGAAGCAGATCTTTCCTTTGCCACATATGCTTTGCAGAACTGTTAGATGCTGTAGGCTTGCTTTTTAAATGTGTTGCTTTTTTGTGTAGTTTATCATAGCTTGAAGGCACAATCCCCTTGACTTCACTCCTTAAATACTAAAGGTTCAATTTGTTCTTTATTGTGTTGTTGCACCTGACATCTCCTCTTGGAGCAACATGTCTTTCAGTATAAAGTTAAGATGAGAACCTACGGTTCTTTTAAAGACTATTTTAACTCTGTTGAGGTAATTCTTTCCTTTGGGACTTAAGTAGATGTCAACTAAGTTGAATTTTTGGGTTGTTGTTATGTTTTATAATGAACATGGACTCAGATGAACTTTTAATATAAACAATGTCTCCCCCATGGCTCCACCAATGCACTTATGGTCAGAAAAACATGTCTATGACATCTTCAGTCTATGTACAGTCTGCTTATCATGGTGACAAGAAGAGTTTTTACTTAAACTTTTAATTTTTGTTAGTTTTGCAGAGTATGGTTATAGTCTCACTGCAGCGTATTTATTATTGGTGAAGATGCAGACCTAGAAAGAATCCATCTTGACTTTCAGACCACTTTTCAGAGTGTCTGGTTGGCTATAGTTAGAAAAAAATTCTTGATTTGACTTAATTAAAATGTAGTAATTGTTTAAGAAACAGCTAACAATGGATACCTAGTGGAACAAGCAACCTCAACTTTACAAATATAATATTCCCTCACCTGTTGCCCAATGTCATCACTCCTCCTGTGATGTCTCATTCACCACCGCATGGCAAAGGTCTGTCTGTTCTTCAAATAAAGCAGTAAGACTGCCTCTGGCATTACACTAGTCAAGGATGGTCTAGGCATGCTTGGTCCTGCTTCAGTGAGATGGACTAGATAAGCTCATGCGGTCCCTTCCAGGCCTACACATCTATTATTCAAAGACAGTCTATTATTCTAATATTCTAGTATTATTCTAATACGTTTGCTTGAAAACTAAGTACTGAGAATTCTCTCTCTCGGGTGCTTGACTGGCAGTTCCTTGCTAACAGACTCAGAGCTAAATGATTGTGGGGTTGAAAAGAAATTTCCCCCCAGGTCAGATTGGCAGTGACCTTGAGGGCTTTTCACCTTTTTTTTTTTTTTTGGTGCAAAGTTTGAGTATGGGTTACGTGCCAGGATTATGTGGGTATATAATTTCCCTGCCATTGCAGAGATCTCAGGCATTGATGCACCTCAGTCCCTCCTAGTCTCAGCTTGCGGCATATAATTGTCTAGTCTCCTGTAGGTTGTAATACTTTGGTCTAATTTCAGTTGTTCGGTTAGTGTGAAGGTGCTGGATGGCGCTGAGGGCCTGTGCAATGCAGGTCAGACTACATGATTGGGTGGTGCCTTCTAGCCTTAAACTCTATGACTAAGGCCTGGTCTACACTAAGAAATTAGGTCAGTATAACAACGGTGCTTAGAGGTGTAAAAATCCACACCCCATAGCGACACAGTTAAACCAAGCTAGCTCCTGTGTAGACGCGCTAGGTTGATAGGAGAATTACAGCAGGTAAAACAGACAAATACTTAATATTTTTCATAAAAACTTCAACATGGGAGCTCTCAACAATGCTTACTCATCATGGCCAGCCCCAAACAGACACATTGACATATGTTGTAAAGACGATGTATTTTTCCTATTCCCTTTAAAACTTATCTGCTCTTAAAGTTTTGCTTTGCCCTTTTTTCAGTCACAGCTTCAAATTAGATTAGAAAGCTATTTCATCTCCTTCACATCTAGCCTTGTAATTTAATGCCAAACTTGTGATACTCTAATAGGCTTTAATTTTCGAAGAGCAGGTGCTCATTACTTGGACATTTCCGTTCTTTAAGGTGTCATGTTTGCCTCAGTTTCTAGATGTCCACCACAATCACTAGGTGCTTCTGAAAATCTGGGCCCTAGGTTCTCATCCTGATTCTATCACTGACTTGTGCACTCTCTCTCTGTGCTTCTGTCTAAACTTTGAAGCAAGCGTGGTCCTGTTTCCTCTGTGAGCAGGGTCACACTTCAATTAAGATTGATGGAGATAACTGATGAGAACACCATTACCATGCACTCCTTACAAGGCACCTGAAGGATAAGAAACAGCCATAATTCAGTACCAACAACTGAGAGGATGTAAAAGTTGGAAACACCAGAGATCAAAGTACAAGATGAAAAAATAGCTTCTCAAAACCAAAAATGTCTATATTCCACTTTTTGTCTTTCCAGCTTGCCATCTTGTTCAGATTCTACCTTTTGCAAATAATGCCATTTACAAGTTAAACAAATGTAACAATCACCTCTCTGTAATGGGATGCAAGGAGGATGTAGAAAAGTCCAAGTAGTACACCCTCGCAAAACAAAACAGCTCCCTGCCCCCTGCCCAAACTAACCAACAACCCCCTCCCCCGCCAAATAAACAACCCAAGTAAGGCCTAAACTATTTCCATGTCCACTAAGTACTAGTAGCATTGTGAGAAGGGAACCACCTATCAGAGTCATCATTGTAGTTGCTCTGACCAACATGCTGCCTTTCAGCCAATAGGCAGCATCTGTGTCTGGGGCTAACGGAGAAGTAAAATGCCTGCTCAGTGGTTTCTGACTTTGTGGTAATCAGGGAAGCTCTCCACAGGGCCGGGTCCAAGTTTTTTGCCGCTCCAAGCTTCTCCCCCCTCCCTCCCAGGCTTGCCGCAAAACAGCTGATTCGCGCGGCAAGCCTGGGAGGGAGGGGGGAGAAGCGGAGCGGTGGTGCACTCGGGGGAGCGGGTGGCAATGGAGCGGAGGTGAGCTGGGGGGGAGGGGAGCGGTTCCTTTGCACCCCCCACCCCGGGTTACTTCCTGCAGACCTCCCCGTGCCCCCCACCGCCGCAGCTCACCTCCGCTCAGGGCTGGCTCCCAACTTTTTGTGCCGCAAGCAAAAAACAAAACAAAAAAAGTAGCCGGAGTGCCACCCCTTGGAAAGTGCCGCCCCAAGCACATGCTTGGAGTGCTGGTGCCTAGAGCCTGGCTCTCCACAGCTCATTGTGAAAGAAGCTGCACACCTTCTTAACAATTTTCTTGATAGCCAACTCCAGTTGTGGACTCTGAAACTGTTGATGTGGCATATGTGTAGACTACTCCCATGCAGCGACCATAACATGCCTGACTTGTTCATTATTGATTCTAGTTATTCAGGAACTTACATGCCCCCACCTCCAGGCATTGCAATATCAAACTGCCTCCCAGGTACTGTGTACCATATAGTTAAAAACAAAGAAACAACATTTCTTTCCAGCTGTAAGAGAAATAGCTTGGTTACTTCCTAGGGTTTTATTAATTTGTTTATACAACTGGGTGTGTTGTGTTGTGTTTGAAGAAACTAAGGGGAAGCCAAATCAGAAGAACATTTTGCTTTTATTTCTGAAAGCAGGCATGGAACCTATTCACATACCTTATTCTCATGTAACTATGAGCCATGATTCAGTCCTCAGAGCAGCTCATTTTACACCACTCTGGAAATAGATCCCAAGATGGTTTACCCTACCTGCCATCTTTATAAGTAATTTGTACTCTGGAAAAAAGTGTCTATATTGCTATCTTTCCAGAATGCACAACAATGCAAGATAGAAGTTAGAAATAGATATTTGTATATCAGGTGATTTAAATCTAGCATGGGATTTATCCATTCCCTTAGTGGAAAAACCACTACAAATAACTCTTCCTTCTACCACAATCTCACACAGAGTAGGAGATTACTTAATTCAGACTTTGAGAAGAGAAATGTTGTTGTATCTTTCCCTCTGCTTGGGTTCTTTGGCACACCTGACAATGCTTCTGATTTTTATTACTTTAACTCATCCAGTGCCAGATTGTTTCTTGGCCTCTAACATTCCAGCCAGAATGAGCTTGCTTGGCTCTCCCTTTAGTCTATCACTGCCACTGCCTAATAGGCCGCAGACCTTCAGCTGTCCCTTATCTTCTGTCAGTCCAGAAAGAAGCTAGGAATTGAAACCAAAGCATTTGTCTCTAGTCAGAGCATAAGGATGCTCTATGTCTCAATTTTCACTATATTAAATGAATCAGATTCCTGATAGTATTTGAAATTCCTGAAAAACAGCCACTACTCTTAAAAGCCTATATTCTATATAATTGTATGTGATGTATCATCACTCAAGAGCAAACACAACCCCACCAAAAGTTGTCTTAAAGGTTTATTAATCTGTAAGACTTATTTTAAAAATGGAAAGGCAGGTTTTGTGCAAAGGATTAGAAGTCCGTACATATTTTATAAACCTTTCCAGTTACTTACACATTTTCATGAACTTCCTGTACAATTTTTTACTTTGGTATTTACAGTAAATATTTTGAATGTTAGCAAAAAAAATAATCTTAAAGGCTCTGTATCCTGCTAAACTCAGAATGCCAATCCCACAAGTTGCTGACCACCTCTGTGTTAGGAGCTGAATGCTTTTAACTCCCATCCATTTCAATCACAGCTGTAGATTCTCAGCCTCTTGCAGGACTGGACCCAGAGAACATAAAAGATATAGCCAAATACAAACTACATTTCACTGAACATTAAGAGTATCCGATAAAGCAGCAACATTACACTTGAACCAATTTTCAAAAAAGAGATTTTTTATATATATATATATATATATATATATATATATATATATATATATATATATATATCTACACACACACACAGAGATATATTTTGAATTAACAGATATCCCCACATAACAATAAAAGTGCAACTGTACAGATAAAAATGGCCACATTTACAGACCTGTTATCTCAACAGCTGTTCAAAACTTGAAAAGTTTCTAACAGTTTATTTTCAGTTCAGCTGCAATATTTTTCCCTGTTAAAGCTTTGAAAGACCACAAGTCTGAAGCCAGACATTTTCATTTTGTTGTAATTCAATACACATTTATCAACAAACATTGCTGGCTAGCACTGTCAAACTTATTGTTTTGCTTTAACTTTTCTTCTTGCATCCTTATGTTTCTTCCGGCATTCCTGGAAATATTAAAATGTTAAATGGCATTAAATGCAGTTTATAAACTCACAAATTGCTCTTTCAAATCTGCTTTGCTTTTATATTTAACAGAAATTAGCCAGCTCTGGCAGATATAAGGAATCAACAGTTTAAGTGGACATCAAACACAAATTGTACATATTATACAGACAGTTCATTTTTATTTTACAAAATTCCCTGGTCTTGGTATGATATTAGGCCATTCTGAAAGTCCAAATAATTCATTTTTATTAAAATGAACAAAATAAGCCACTTCTTTTCACAAGCAACTCCCCCCCCAACCCCATCATAATGAACTCTCTCAATTGTTACTGAATTACAGCTTTAAATCACTCACCTCAAGTAACAATCTACGTCTATTTTCCCAATTATCTTTTTCTTCATTGAGGTTTGATGATCTGCAGAATAGCTTAGGACCATCTACACAAGAGATGCATCAGAACAACTTTGAGCCAGGTTAAACACAACTCAACCGTTTTCTTTCTTATAAGCTTTTGTTTGAAAAAGTTGTAGTAACATTATAAATTACCGTATAGGCTCGTTCATAAGCCGAATATTTTTGGTAAAAAAGTGATGCATAGAGCGGGGCTCGGCTTATAAATGGGTCTATTTAAAATCATCAAATTTTGGCACTCTATGGAATCATTACATTGAATATCTAATACAATGTTGTTTTGTTTACCTGGAGCATCTGCAGGCATGGAGCCCCTCGGCTCCCTGTGGCCGTGTTTGCTGTTCCCAGCCAAGTGATTCCCGCAGCTCCCATTGGCTGGGAACGGCAAACCGTGGACACTGGGACCTGAGGGGCTCTGTGCCTGTGAATGCTCCAGGTAAACAAAATGTCCAGGCCCACTAGCGGCTTACCCTAATGGGCCAGGAGCCAAAGTTTGCCAACCCCTGAAATATAGAGTCGGCTTATGAAAGGGTCATACAGTTTTTGCTATTTTTACCTAACCATCGTGTGTGTGTGTGCGCGCGCTTATAAAGGAACGGGCTAATGAATGAGTATATATGGTAATTTGAACTTGTGTATGGAAAGTTACCAGGACAAGCTATTTTGAATGTATAAGAGACATTGTTTTAGCTCAAATTTTAATAACAAACCATTGGTGAAAATATGGACTTGTGTCTTCTTTTTTAGATTGATTCACCTTAAACCCTGCTTCTAGCAGTCTATTTATAATGCACCTATCAAACCACGTAGGTGCATTAACCATACATTTTTAAAAAACCCATACATGTCCCAAGACAATGGAAACTCCACACTAAGCAATCCTTTCAAAAAAGCAAACTTAAGTCACTTTCTCCAATAATGCTTGGGTAAGTAGGAGAGCCTTGCAATTGATCCTCAAGCAGATGGCTGGTTTTACAGCGTAAAGTGCCTGAACGGTTCTCAAAATGTAGCTTTAACACAGGACTTTAATTCTTTTTAGGTGACAAATCTGAGGAACTGTCCCACATTAGAGGTTTTTCAATAAATTGATAAATTAAACAGTAATAAGTCACCAGGACCAGATACTGAAATACTGAAACATTCTAATTAATCCTTATACCACCCCATATGAATTAAATATTATACTAATATAATTTGTTACAATGCCTCTGTTAAATTCCATCATCCTGTAGGAAAAATTTGGATAAGTTCAGTTGTACCTCTTAATCTTTCATCATCTTTGGAAAAGAAGAAAAATCTACTCGTCTTCATCTGTGGTAAAGATTGAGACCTGGAAAGATAAAGAAATTTTAGTCTCAGGCGGAAGAACAAACACTACTCTCCCATTCCAAGTACCAAAAATCATCCTCCATGAAAGGCAAATTATTTTCTAAACACTTAAGTGTTTTAAAGAGGGGAGGCAATTATTGATTTAGTCCGAAGTGGAGCACCTGGTCCAAGAGGTCACTATAGTTCGACCGCTTGGTAATAGCAACCATAATATAATTAAATTTAACATCCTGTGCCGGGGAAAACACCACAACACAGCAGCATTTAATTTTAGAAAGGGGAACTACACAAAAAAGAGGAAATTAGTTAAACAGAAATTAAAAGATATATTGCCAAAAGTGAAATCCCTGCAAGGTGCATGGCAACTTTTTAAAGACACCATAATAGAGTTACAAACTATCATAAACTCTGGCAAGTGAAGTGTAAAAATATAATTAGTAAGGCCAAAAAAGAATTTCAAAAACAGCTAACCAAAGACTCAAAAAGCAAAGGAATTTTTAAGTACATCAGAAGCAGGACCTGCTAAGCAACCAGTGGAGTCACTGGACATTCAAGATGCTAAAGGAGCACTCAAGGACGATAAGGCCATTGCGGAGAAACTAAATGAATTCTTTGCATCCGTCTTCACGTCTGAGGATGTGAGGGAGATTCCCAAATCTGAGCTATTCTTTTTAGGTGACAAATCTGAGGAACTGTCCCACATTGAGATGTCATAAGAGGTTTTTCAACAAATTGATAAATTAAACAGTAATAAGTCACCAGGACCAGATGGTATTCACCCAAGAGTTCTGAAGGAACTCAAATGTGAAATTGCAGAACTACTAACTGTGGTTTGTAACCTATCATTTAAATCAGCTTGTCTACCAAATGACTGGAGGATAGCTAATGTGACACCAGAGGTGATCCTGGCAATTACAGGCCAGTAAGCCTGACTTCATTACCGGGCAAACTGGTTGAAACTATAGTAAATAACAGTGTTGTCAGACACGTAGATGAACATAATTTATTGGGGAAGAATCAACATGATTTTTGTAAAGGGAAATCATGCCTCACCAATCTACTAGAATACTTTGAGGGGGTCAACAAGCATGTAGATAAGGGGGATCCAGTGGATATAGTGTACTTAGATTTTCAGAAAGCCTTTGACAAAGTCCCTCACCAAAGGCTCTTAAGCAAAGTAAGCCGTCATGGGATAAGAGGGAAGGTCCTCTCAGTGATTGGTAACTGGTTTTCAAAATGGAGAGAGGTAAATGGTGTCTCCCGGGGTCTGGGACAAGCACTATTCAACATATTAATAAATCATCTGGAAAAAGGGGTAAACAGAGAGGTGGCAATATTTGCAGATGATACAAAACTACTCAAGATAGTTAAGTCCCAAGCAGACTGCGAAGAGCTACAAATGGATCTCACAAAACTGGGCAACAGAATGGCAGATTAAATTCAATGTTGACAAATGCAAAGTAATGCACATTGGAAAACATAATCCCAACTATGCATATAAAATGATGGGGTCTAAATTAGCTGTTACCACTCAAGGAAGAAATCTTGGAGTCATAGTGGATAGTTCTCTGAAAACATCCACTCAATGTGCAGCGGTGGTCAAAAAAGCAAACAGAATGTTGGGAATCATTAAGAAAGGGATAGATAATAAGACAGAAAATATCATATTTTCTCTATATAAATCCATGGTACGCCCACATCTTGAATACTGCATGCAGATGTGGTTGCCCCATCTCAAAAAAGATATATTGGAATTGGAAAAGGTTCAGAAAAGGGCAACAAAAATGATTAAGGGTATGGAACAGCTTCCATATGAGGAGAGATTAATAAGACTGGTACTTTTCAGCTTGGAAAAGAGACAACTAAATGGGGATATGATAGAGGTCTATAAAATCTTGACTAGTGTGGAGAAAGTAAATAAGGAAGTGTTATTTACTCCTTCTCATAACAGAAGAACTAGAGGTTACCACATGAAATTAATAGGCAGCAGATTTAAAACAAACAAAAGGAAGTATTTCGTCTAACAACACACTGTCAATCTGTGGAACTCTTTGCCAGACAATGTTGTGAAGGCCAAGATTGTTACCAAGTTCAAAAAAGAACTAGATACATTCATGGAGGATAGGTCCATCAATCGCTATTAGCCAAGATGGGTAGGAATGGTATCCCTAGCCTCTGTTTGCCAGAAGCTGGGGATGGGTGACGGGATGGATCACTTGATGATGGCTTCTTATGCTGGGGGGGAGAGGGTGGGGTGCCAAATAAAAGGATTTTTTCCTAGCTGCCACATAAATCCTGATATTTGTTAAGTACTTAATAGCCACAAAATATAAAACCAGATTTACATTTCTTTGCAATTTTCACTTTCAGAGGCTTCTGGCTCATCATCTTCCTCTGAGCTGCTGTCCTGGAAACGAGGATCCTCTTGCCATGCTACTCTTGCAGGTCTTATTGTTTCAATTACGTAGGGCTCTGCAATAGTACCACCAAAAAAACTGATCATTCCCCAGACTTCAAAGTGAAACTTGTGTTTAGATAAGTGTGAAATATCTGATTTGGAAAGGACCCTTTTTGTGCTTTCAGAAGAATATGCAGATTTTTCCCTATCTTTCTATAAAACCAAGGAGGCCAGTGGCACCTTATCTTCTCCGGTGGCACCTATCTTTCTCTGTTTTATATTTCCATCCTCAAAATCTAGTCAGTATCATTTTGGCTTAAATAGAGAACAGCAGATCTCCTCCGAAGCCAGTCAATGTTACTCCTTATTGGCCAGGGAGAGTGCTGTTAAGTATCCTGAGGATAAGCATAGTGCCTAGGTAGAATTCTCAGCCTTTGCCGATCTGTCAAAGAAGAGAAAAGGACAAGAATACAACTGTTTTCCCTGTACGATATAACACACCACCTAAAACCAACAGCACAAAATTCCAAGTAGAAAGCAATTCTTTACACACAGATTGTGACGCCGGTAGACCAGCTCACTTGTATGTTAATAGTGTTCAAGATAGATGTTAGATTTGCAAGAATATGTTTAGATTCTATACAATTCTTGTAAGTTGCTCCATGTATTAATCTTACTTGTAATGTCTGTATACCATGCTATAAGGAAATATTCAAGCAGCAAAGAGTCCTGTGGCACCTTATAGACCAGGGGTTGGCAACCTTTCACAAGTGGTGTGCCGAGTCTTCATTTATTCACTCTAATTTAAGGTTTTGCGTGCCGGTAATACATTTTAATATTTTTTAGAAGGTCTCTCTCTATAAGTCTATATATTATATAACTAAACTATTGTTGTATTGTAAAATAAACGAGGTTTTCAAAAAGTTTAAGAAGCTTCATTTAAAATTAAATCAAAATGTTGATCTTACACCGTCGGCCTGCTCAGCCCGCTGCTGGTCTGGGGTTCTGTTTGGTGCTCAGAGTGAGGGTGGGGTGTGGGCGGGCTGGGGATGTGCGGGGGTGCAAGAGTCGGGGGGGGGGGCGCTTGGGTATGTGTGGGGGTGCCAGAGTCAGGGCTGGGGTCGTGGGGGGGTGAAGGAGTCAAACAGAGGTCTGGGTGTGTATGAGGGAGGTACAGGGCCCAGGGCAGGGGCCTGGGGTGTGTGTGTGGGCGTGCGGGGCTCAGGGCAGGTGTGTGTGTGTGTGTGTGTGTGTGTTGGGGGGGGTCAGAGCTCATGGCAGAGGGCTGGGCCTGCCCCCCTCGCTCCTTGTCCCCTGACTACTCCCTCCTGGGACCCCTGCCCCTAACTGCCCCCCAGGACCCCATCCCCTATCTAAGCCTCCCTGCTCCTTGTTCCCTAACTGCCCCCCTAGGACCCTACCCCCTACCTGTCCCCTGACTGCCCCAACCCTTATCAACACCCCCACCCCCAGACAGACTCCCGGGACTCCCATGCCCCATCCAACCAACCCGACAGGACCCCCAGAACTCCCGACCCATACAACCCCTCCCCCTGCTCCCTGCCTGCCGCAACCCCTCTCCACACCCCTGCCTCCTGACAGCCCCCCCGCCCCGAACTTCCAACTCATCCAACCCCCCCAGGTCCTTGCCCCCTGACCACTCCCTCCAGAGATCCCCCCACCCTAACTGCCCCCCCCCCCCAGGACCCTCCTTGCTCCCTGTCCCCTGACTGTCCTGCCCCCTATCCACCCCCTGCCCCCTAACAGACCCCAGAACTCCCATGCCTCATCCACCCCCCCTGCTCCCTGACTTCCCCCCTCCAGAGACCCCCGCCTCTAGCCACCCCCTATCCAGCCCACCCTGCTCCCTGTCCCCTGACTGCCCCCACCCCTTATCCACCCCCCCCAACCCCAGACCCCTTACCTTGAGGCTCCAAGCAGAGCCAGATACATTACCTCGAACAGCCATGCCCCTCAGAGCGCTGCGCACGCGGCGGCTGGGCTCCGGGACAGCGAGGAGCGTCTTTTCCTCCCCATGGAGCCAAACGCTGCCCCGCGGGAGCGCGCAGCCCTGGCCCCCAGAGCTCTGCGCGCGCGGCAGGGCTCCAGGGGAGGGGAGAAGGCGGGGGAGGGGCCGGCGGCTTGGTGCACTCGGCCCAGTGCTCCAGCCCGGGACCGCGGACCCCACGGCTTGCCGCGCCAGGCAGGATTTTTAATGGCACACGTAGTCCCAGCAGGCAGCCGTGTGCCATTAAAAATTGGCACGTGTGCCATTGGTTGCTGATCCGGTATAGACTAACAGACGTATTGGAGCATGAGCTTTCATGGGTGAATACCCACTTCGTCGGATGCAAGACGAAGTGGATATTCACTCACGAAAGCTCATACTCCAATACGTCTGTTAGTCTATAAGGTGCCACAGGACTCTTTGCTGCTTTTACAGATCCAGACTAACACGGCTACCCCTCTGATACTGGAAATATTCAAGTTTTGCTGAATTGTAAAAATTTGCTTTAAATTTTGCTCAGATCTGTCCATGAGTTTTGTTTAATCTGTTTGACAAAAGGATGATTTTATACAACCTGGTGTGTCATCTTATTAAATATAATCTTAAGTGATTCAAACGTTAAAACAAATAAATGCCAGTAAAAGCAAACTATTAAAAAAGTTCTAGAATCTGTAATGTTACCTTCTTTCACAGCTGACTTGTTCACATCATCACCAAAAAAGGAAAACGTGAAGCCACTAGATTTTTCTTCTACATTGCCCCCAACATTAAGTCTTAATATATGCTGGTCAGCCAGAGTTGATTCTTCCACAGCATCATGTTTGTCCCAGGGTATTATTTCACTTTTTTCAGCTGCACATTTTGTTGATCTAAATACCTCTTTTAAATCCACAGCAACATCATAGTATATTTCTTTAGATACTTCAGGCAATTTCTCTGCCTCCTCCCTTTTCTTCTTTCTTTTAGCTTTACTGGAATTATATTTATTTAAAAAAAAACAATTATGCACTGGACAAACATTTGAAAGGTATGGGGTTTTCTTTTGGCTGATCTTTGAGGATTATTTGTATTACTTACAGGAGACCTCCTATCCAGGGAAATATTTGAATCCACTAGCAAGTAGTTTGCTTTTCTGCATTCCTGTTTTCTTGTAATTTCAGTTTCTGGTAATAGGATGCCCTAAGAGTTAAAGGATTATATCCCAGTCTCATCTATTTGAGCTAATTTTTCAACTATTTCCTCTCTCCAGATCATACAGATAAACACAACCTACAGAAGGGAAAAATTCACATTTAACCTTAAGAGACTGGTGACAATTCTGAGCTATTGCTAGCAACATCAGTGCTGTACTAAAAGGAATCTTTATAGAGTCTACATTTTACTAGGGGTGGGAAGACTTGCCAAGGGGACAGCAGAGTAAGCAAGGAGAGTGACAGGCTTGTGGCCTCCAAATACTTTTGAAAATCAGCCCTCAAGGGGAAGAAAGTTTGTCTTACAACTATCAAGAGGTGAGAAGATATTACCTCTCTTTTTCTGTAGTATCTGTTTTCCTTTCAAAAACTACATGGTCTTGCCTTGTGGGGTCATAGCGTAAGGTATTAATATCTCTGTAAGAATAAGAGGAACAATAAGAATTTAGCGATACTGTAACTAAATGTCTAAAATAAAATATAACTTGACAATTGCAATGACATTTTCGCCTCATCTTATTTGTGTTCACAAGCAGATTGAAACTTACTTTTGTTTTTATACAGTAAAAAAATTATTAGCATTATGAGAGCAGATCAGTGTGTGGTACAGTCTGTACTGTGAAGAAAAGGATTCCACGTAGCACTCTTCACATCAAAATATTCAACATTAAACACCTGCCCATCTTTCTTTAGGAAACAAAGTTAATACACAGATATGTTTTATCATTTGGTGATTAACTGAGTTTATGGTTATTATATACAGAGATTCTGATTTCTCCTTAACTTCCAAATATACCAAAAAAGGAGATTTTTTCTTTTTCAAAATTGAAAATGTTATTGAAATTAGCTAATGAAGACCAAACTTTAGCTCAGAGGAAAATAGCCTGATTGCAATATTCCATCCAGCCTAAAGACAATATAAAATCTTCAACCAAATATTCTGTTCCTCTCTTGCCCTGTGAAATTAAAAGTTGTTAATTTATGCTATCACAGAAGTTAACCCAAAATAGGTGATGTGACTTCTGTCAAGAAAAATACCAGGAAAGGAGGCCATTGAATCTGTTGAGAATATCTTTAGGAAATACATAAAAATCTTTATAAGATTCATACAGTTGTAAAATAAGCATTGTGACACAGTTGCCTACCAAACCGGGCTATACGCCAATAATGGAAGTTGGAATTGAAAATATACTATTTGCAAAATACCTCAACACACCACCATTAAAAATAATCATTCTGGTACTAATTCAGCCCACATATGAATTGCTCCGCCAAATGTATGGATTAAAGATATAGATAAGAGTTCAATTTTTGAAATGTAATATTAAATGCATTGTATCTAGAAATTGTGGCTTCCTCGGACAGTGAAGGTTAGAACATGTGGGATGGAGGTAGAGAATCCACTCCTAACACACAGAAGAAACATCCCAACAGTAGTAAGGACAGGCTATAAATGAGAATCTATGTTTTTACAAACACTTCTGTCTAGGAATAAATTTGATGTTGATGAAGAGCAGAAATGGCAATTGCGTTTTGCTAGTAACATCCATCGCAGTCTCCAGAAATCAAAGTCTAGTCTATTAACCCACTATTCAACCTTTCAGTATAATTAGCCATTTTGAGTTTGTCTCTTTTTGGAGGGGAAAAGAAAAGAAGGAAGCACAAGTAGATTTTAAGCTGTTTGGGGGCAGGAAGATCATTTTATTAACGCATAAATTCTCATGCGCAATGGCACTATATAAATAATGATTATCACCAATAATATCTATTGTCATACTGGGATGGGAAGCCTGAATTCAAAGGGGACTTTCCATGCACGTGATAAGGTGCTAAAGCAGGATCCATACTTGAATTTTTTGGTATTTCTTGCCAGTTTGATTGATTTAGGATGTTCTAGGTTGATCTCCAAGAGACTTCCCAATATCTCCAGGTTTTTCTTTTTCTCAGCAGCAAGTTCTCCTTCCTCATCGGTCTCCATTTTCTTTGCCTCTTCTAGGAAAAATATATAAAAACCTCTATGAAATGACTCCTTGAAGCATTCTTCCAATATTTAGACCACTAGGAAGTTAGTTAAGAAGCTCACAGAGTTTTACATTAAAGTGTGTGGGCCATGTTCTCTATTCCTCCTTATTTTAAAACTTTTTAAACAATCCATTTTGTTTTCCCCTCAAGTTATGGTCAAGCTTTGTTTATGAGGAGGTATGGGCATCAATTTAACATGAAAGATAGAGGTTTAATTATTTTCTGTCCCATGATTTTCTTCTATTTTATAATCATTACCCAGTCATTGTCATTTAAGGCTGTTAAGGGACATTTCTTGGGTTATAGACAAAAATGGAGTCAGAAGTAGGACTGGCTGAAAATTTGAGGGTTTTTTTGTTTTTTTTAAACAGGGTTGGTTTGTTTGAAATTTACTTGTTTTGTTTTTTTGCCAAAAATTTTTCTTTTAAGGAAAATATTTTTGCAATTTTCAACCAGCTCAATTGACAACACTCCCCCTTGTGGTTATTGAATAGCATGGTACTGCAAGATACATAAAATCCAAGTATATCCAAGGGATAAAAAAGCAATAAGCAAGGTTACTCTGGTTAACGGTATCCCCTTATCTTGTGAAAGATGCAGATACATTTATTTTGGTATCATCCTATAACAAAGAATTTTTTTTAAATGTTGACCTTCTAACAAGGAAATACACTCCCACATACACCCCAAACTAGAGTTTCCAGTAGCTAAATTGGGCATTTTATAAATATGTTCTCTAAATTACAGATGCCAGTACTACTTACTTTTACACTATCTTCCCATGAAGCTAAATCCAGAGAAGATAAATGTGTAATAAGTAATTCTAAATATTCAAAAACTTACACCCATCATGCCTCTCTATTACTACTAATTAGTTGTGACTACAAATTGCTATGGAAGAGCACGCCCTGGAAAATAAGAGAAAATGTTTACCTTCCTCTTCACTGCCACTTTCAAGGAACCGAGCATCCATACGAAATCTTTCATCTGTGCCAAAGCGTGATTGTAAATGCATGAGCTACATTGATAACAAAACAAAAAAATTAAGATTAAATGTATGCAGTCCAGCAACTTTATAACAATCAGACAAGCAGTAACAGTTTTAACTTCAATCATGGCCATGAGTTAACATAAGCTTTCACTGTAGAGGTTCTCAGGAGAAATTTTTTAGTGGCCTCAGAGTGCGGCCACCAACTCTTGCTAGTGACAGTTCTCACATTTTTTCCTAAAATACTTAATTAGCTTTAGGAAAAGCAAATAAATATGCACGTATACACATCCAAATCACTGTAATTTATTCACTGCTAGCTAGTAAGTCTGTTGTGAAAAGTGATATTAAACATACAAGTGTCACTTTTCACAATGGGCTTACTCAGCCCTGGCAAGTCTGGGGACAAATTAAGCCCTGGATGGGGGGGGCCAGGGGAGGCAGTTGGGGGCTAAAGCCTGAAGTCCTGCCGCCAGAGCCTGGGGCCTGCTGCCACACAGCCTGAGCCTGGGACTGGAGCCTGAAGCCCTGTGGCCAGAGCCTGCCACCCTAGGGCTAAACCCCAAAGCCTGAGCCCAATGCCCCCTGAGAATGCGGGTAAACTCACTGGGTGCCTGCTTCTCCAGCATTGTGCCCTAGGTGTCTCCACAGGGGAAGGAAGGGGGGGCAGGGCCCAACCCCCGCTGGTGGCCCCAGTAACCAACACCAAGGAGGGGCATCCAGGAGCAACAGGGAGGAGCCGCTACTTGGCCCCTGCCCTTCCAGCTCAGGAGGCTGTGGCCACAAGAAATGTCCCTGGTGGCTGCATTTGGCCACGGTGGCCACATTTGAGAAACATTAATATATCTCCTTTGAAAATACCATTTGACTTCAGCTTGGGAGGTGTGGGAAAGAGCAGTTACATCATGGAGAAAACATTATTTTCTCTACATCTAAATGGACTTTTCCAACTCAGGTATCACCATAACTTTGCCAACACCATCCTATTCAAGTAACTGCAGATATTATTAAACAGGTCACTAACCTTCTCACCAGCTTTGCCTTCAAACTGGGGTTTGATTTGGAATCTGTCATCTTCACCTGCAGCATCTTGCTCATCGTCACTGCTCTCAAACAACTTCCCAGAAATTTTACTAGTAAATTCCTTAATTGTTTAATAACAAAAAAGCAAAACAAACTGAGGAAACAGTTATAATAAGTAGTTCTAAGAACACTACTACCCACTTGTTTTGTATTACTTTCCCAATACAGCTGGAAGCCAACACTCTTTCATGATATCGCATTTACTTCTACTAATTATTGATGTCCATGAATCCTTGTAAAAAGATGTTACAGCTGCTTTACATGTTCTGAGACAATTCTTTGGTAATTTTATTTTACAGTTGTGATCATTCAAGTGTGGCAGGAGCACATTTCTGTATCTGCACTTTTCCGTATGATTTTATTTTATAAGTTACTGTGATGCTGAGCCAGCAAGAGTTAAGCAACCAGCAGGCTGGGTGACCTGAAAGCAACTTTTAAGGACATATTAGAAGAGTACTGAAATGGTAAATATGGCCATTCCTTGTCGATAGTTATCAAAGCCATGTCAAGTTGACTAGAATCCTTGATATTGTTAGAGAATCAAGAATACATACTAATCATATGTATCTGTTTAACTATATCTTGTTAGAAGTTTAACAATGTGATCTACTTAGCTGTCTATGTTTCAGACCTGAATTCTATTGATTCAGAGATCAAAAGGGGAAATTATAATTTAGATAGGACTTGTGATATAACAAATGTTATTGGCCACATTTCTCTTTGAAATTTGTAGTAAACTACCTGTAACTAACTAGTTGCCGGTGTATACCTAGGAAACACATATTAGCTTCAAAGCAACAATGTATATTACCTATTCTTCATTCAAGGAAGGCCAGCTGTGATCATTTGCTGTCAAAAGGCTTATCCACTTAACTTCAGCTATAAAGAAAGTGTTGGGCCTGATCCTATTTTATCACAGATCTATTTAAAACTTTGACAGGGAAAGTCTAAGCCCTGGTCTACACACACCCCCTAATTCGAACTAGGGTACGCGAATTCAGCTACGTGAATAACGTAGCTGAATTCGAACTACCCTAGTTCGAAAACTTACCCGTCCAGACGCGGTGGAGTACCGGAGTTCGACCTAGCGCTTCCGGAGTTCGAACTATCGCGTCTAGATCAGACGCGATAGTTCGAACTCCGAGAAGTCGAACTCCCCGCGTCGGACTGCAAGGTAAGTGTAGACCAGCCCTAAGCCTACAAGAATGAGGTCTCTAGGTCTACTCTTGATTAACCCTGCAAGTCTCATGGAAGCATTTGAACAAACTCTGCACATGGACTGCCTATTTGACTATAGGCTTTTAAATTGATTACAGAAGGATTTTTACAAATCAGCAGCCTCACCATCTCTGCTATGAAACTGATTTAAGAACTTTGTTCATATCTCTATGTATACTGATTTTTAACCACATCAACTCTTCTTTTTACATTCTCACTATATTAGACTTGGCTGTCTGGATGGGAACCAAAGGGGATTGTATTTTGGCTTCTTGGTAACCAGTAAGGTATTACGGATGCTATATGGTTACTGGCTTGGTGAACTCTCATTATAAAATAAACCACCAATTTTGGGGATCATCTGCCCTATTATTCGCAATTTGCTCTGAATAAACATTCTCAGTGTAGCCCCTCCAGGCACCATGGTCACAGCTACACACTTCACATTCTTGCAACTGCATATCTGCTTAGTATTTGTGAAATGCCTTTAATGAAGGTGTTTCACTGGTGATGCAGATGAGACTTTACACTCTCAAATCCATATATTCAATAAAAACAGTTTGATACTTATTATGAAGCAGTATTTCAGTTAAACTTGCTTTTCTCTAGGTTTCACAGTGGTTGTTAGGCTGTCATAAAAAAGTTAATTTGGATTTTGAAAAATGTTATTCTAGGAAAGAGTTTTAGAACCAGTTTTTAAGTAACAGACTCCACAGACTGTCTTTTGCTTTATGAAATCTACAATACAATGGAAGTTACTTATAAATATAATTGAAATGATAAAAATCAAAAGAAATGTAATGCAGTTATAAGTGACACTCTCAGCAGCAGCAGCCAAGAATGTCACAGCCAAGTCTTCCAGAATAATTATGGCTCCCCACCACAGAGTTTGGGCCACTGTAAAACAACTCACAATGTGGAGCAAGGACCCCAATGTAGTAAACTAACCTCTAAATAGAAGTCAGGAAAACAAAAGGATGGGAGGGAGAAAGGGTGTTTTACATTGAACATTGACAGTGGCCCTAATTTTAAAACACCTTTGAAAAAGAAAGAAGCTTTCAGTTTAGGCTTTAAAAGTGGATGAAAAGAATGAAAGATGTCAAGGGAGAGGAAGTTCCCTCCCATTAAACGCATCATTAGCTGCTGCTGACCTACTGCATGATGGTGGAACCTCTGAAGAGAGGTGGTGTTACAAAAGATACTGAATAAGTGAAGTTCTCAAAATTTACTCAAACTCTACACCATCCGTCATTTTAAAACCCAAGAGGGCCAATTTAAAATTTATCCTCCGCTTTATAGGTAATAAATGAAAACAGTGGAAAGTGGAGTTCTAGCATAACCACATATAAGCCTCTCCATGAGACCACTGCTCTTATGGTTTGAGAATTGTGATATTGTGTGAACACTGCACTGCAATCAATTTATACAAGTTATTTTATTCAGTAGAGTGCCTGATTTTTCCAGTTTCCAAAAAGATTCTCCAAAATTTGCATTGTCTTTGATTTATAAATTCATGTTTTAACTCTACGAATATGCACCACTTATTTTGTGTCATCTATTTTATATCCATTAGTACAAAGGACAATATTCAAGATTTGATCCCAAACTCTGAATACGAGTAGGTGTTGCTCTTCAGTACAATACATACTAGCAAATTGGGTAGGTGAATGCCCTCTCAGAAATTAGGCTGGACTTGTTTCTAAGCCACTTACTTTTCCAGGCAGATTTCCTATAGTCGCTTCTTCCTGAGACTTCTCTTCTACTTCAGCTTCACTTTCTCCATCTGAATCAAATACAATGTGCTTATGTTTGCTTGCTGACTGGCTTTCCTGGAAAAGGAGAGACATTGTTCAGTTTAACATGTCAAATATTGGTTATATACTATGGGAACTACTGCTGGGCAGATTTACAACAGTAGAGAATGTAATTAATTCACCTATTCTGTTTCCTGGAAAAAATCCCATGACATCCCAGTATACACTTTTTTGGACATATCCTAAAAATCAATCTGGCAAAGAAGATAGGCGCTGCTCTCAAACACGATTCAAACCACAGCAACATCTTAAGAGAACACATACTGGAGATGCTTATTAAACCAGTATTCTTTCAGTACTGTTTTACTGTTCAGAGACAAGTTGAAAGCATACTTACCAGGTTCAGAAGAGCCCCTTGAATAAGTTTCTTCTGTAATTCTCTCTCTTTCTGTCTCTCTTGTAGAGCTGCCAGCCTCTTCTGATTATCCTGCAGTTGTTTCTCCTTTTCATCTGGCTCACTTGAGATAGCAGTAGGAATGCAAAACTCTTCTTTACTTTTGTGAAGACTTTTCTTATGGTTCTCACTTTTCTGAAATTTAGAGGCTGAACCTTTACTGTTTGCATCCTTCTTTGGTTTCTCAGGAAGAGATTCTGGGCTTTCCAATTCACATTTAATGTGTTTCTGTGCAACAGATAAAACACTATCTGTGTCAGTGCTTTCCTCCTCACTTCCACTCATACTAGTTGTGGTGCAGTCCTCATGGTCTCCTCTGTTTTCTGTTTGATCTTCTGCATGAGAATTCAAGTAGTTATTCTCTCGTAATGAAGGTGGTTTCCAAATAGGCTTTTCACTTCCACCTTCTGCGTATTGGGAATCTGACACCTTCTTGAGTTGGTTGCTGAGAGTATTTTGCTTCTTTTTCACACTTCTGTCTTCAAGTGAACATAATAGGGAACAACCAGACTGTCTGGGAGCTGAGTGTTTCTCATAACAAGAACAGTTTGGTTTTGAAACCTCTTCTAAAGATTTCTTTTTCAAATCAACAAGGCTTGAGGAATTCTGGTTATATTTCCTTTTACAGCTGCAAGAACCTTCCTTGCTCATCTCCTCAAAATTCTCATTTTCATATAATGATCCTATTCCTCTGAAAGGCTGAAATTTCAAACTGGAGGTATTTTCCATTGGCTTCTCATCATCAGCACTCTCCTCTCCCTCTAAAATGGCAGCAACTATATCTTCAGGATTAATAGATGTTTTAGTTGTAGAGGCAATTTCATAAGTCTTTTTACTATACTTGGTGTTACTAATATTACCTTCAATTTTGCACTGACTATCCCTCTGCTTAGCTTCTATATCTCCTTGTGAAGATTCAATACTTGCAGTGGCTAATGCTTCTAACTCAGGTAACGTAAGATCTAGGCGGTAACAGTTTTGCATCATGTCTTCATAATTAGAATCAGCTTCAGATTCACTTGCTTCAGGCTCTGAATCAAAACTAGTAGACCCAGACTTGCTGTCAACTCTGTTGTCCTGTAGTTCAGACGCCCGGGGTTTTGCTGTTTTGTTATGCACTGCTTTTTTGTTATTTTTTTCTCTTAACTTATCTGGTGACAACACAAAGGAACCATTTGCAGAATCAAAGCTTTTGTTGTTTTTGAAAGTTTCATTCCTAACATTATCCTTCCTTTGCATTTTCACAACCTCAGAATCTTTTAGAATTTTAGTTTTCACACTGTTTTTATCTGGAGTTTTAGTCACAGCAATAATTTCATCTGTATCTGCTGAATCATAATCCGTGTCATTTTCAATAGTCTTTCCTTGTCTGTTACCTCCCTTACTCAGTTTCTTCATAATATTTGGATTGGTTAAAGACCAGTGAGTGTTGTATTTTAGCTCAAAATTATCCCCCACAACTTCCAAATGATCACTTTCAGATTCAACATTTGTTTTAGCTTTCTGTATTTCCTTTTCTTTCTCCATCATTGCCTTGATTTCTTCTTCAGAATCAATATCAGTGTCTGAAATGCTGTTTGTATTCCTGTTAGGCTTAACACCAGATGCCAGGTTCTTATCCAGAAATAAGTCTTTCCCTTTCATGTCAATACTATTAACACTAGGAGTCTGAAGTAATTTAGACAGACCAGTTGATTTGGAGTTTGACATTTGGACTAATTTTGTTTGTGTTAAGTTTGCTTTTTTTGATTGCAAGTGGCAACCTGGTGTTTTATTTAAATCTTCACTACTCTGTATCCTCATTTTTTTAGGTGTTTTTTTCGTTTCAGGGAACTCTCCTCGTCGTTTCTTGCTCATGCTGTCATCTCCACCTTCCAACTGCCAAGTGAGCTTGGATATGGGAACTGTGTCAGTCAAGTCTTGCTCCAGCTTTCTAAGGTTGTGGCAATATTTTGACGGATCATATTTCATTATGTTATAGTTAGAGTTAAGGAATAAAAATAAAACCAAGGAGGCTTCCACTTTTCAGCAAGTAACAACCTAAGTTATAGGGACAAGGACAATAGATGTTGTCTCAGTTACTGGACTAACTGCATCTCTGAACCCTCCTGGTTCCTTTGAGTGCAGCTCCCTTAGATCTCAAGCTTCACCCATCACCCCCCTATAGGGGAGGAATCACAGAATTCACCGACTCTCAGACCAGGTCTTGGGATGCAGTCCCCTGTGACCAACTGTGACTATGTGAACAGATCTTATGTTCACCACCTGGTAGTTTTCTTCTATTTGGGAGCAACGACAGTGGTGTCAATTAACCATTAGCCCTTGTAAAGCAAATAATATTTTATAACAAAAGCATTAAAAAATATCTTAGAACAATAAAGCAGTGTATACACATGCCTGCCTCTCCCTAAGGCTTACTATTCTCTGGCTCTGGGAAAGGCCCAACTCCTTATGAGAGCCTCTCTGTGTGTCAGCCTGTCTCTCAGCCATTGAGTACTGACCCCACTCTTTGCCTCCTGAGAATGGCTTTTAACTATTTAGTGTCCTTTTGATCTCCAGGCTCGCAGCCCGTCAAAACAAGGCTTGCATCTTCATTGGAGACAAGACATAGAATCCTCTAAGCTCATAACTCCCCGCTGCGTCCCACATTATGCAGTTGCCCTCCAGGGTTTGCTAGGAGGTTATCTGTAAATGTTGTGTTGCTTTCCTTGCTTTTCCCCCTGAAACCCCCTATTAAGCTAGATCAATTCATTCCTGCAGATGAGTCTTATAACCCAGTATACAATAACTTCACTTTACCGACCAGGTCACATACATTGTTCATAAAATTATTACATCTGAGTATTTATATAGCAGCTCCACATCCATCACAGATGGTTATTTTTAAAGCTATGTTTTCTGAACTTTTAAAGTGAATTACATACCACCTGTAACTATCCATCAAACTGATGCAAGTTTGTTGCAAGTAATAAAGCCCCGGAGGAACACTTTTCTGTTTTTTTAGCAAAAATATATTTAAGGTGAGTCCATTTGTTTTTTGCACTCTGATCCTTTCCATAACGGCAAGAGAAAGATTTGGAATTCTAATCAATCAGCCAATATATACCCATTCTTTGCCAAGCGTAACATTTTAAATTACCTCCACATAAGAAAGAGACAGTAACTACACTTTATTTTGTATCAGTAATATGAAGACTGTTATGCAAATATCTCCTTGCATATATGGTAAACAAATGAAGAGAATAATGGAACTGTTTCTATAATCATTCAATGTTTACTCAAGCAGTAGGAAAGGATATTTTGCTTTTGTGTCGACCCTTAAGGTGAAGGATGGGTAAAACTCTGCCAAATTTACTAACGACCCAATCCTGTAAGAAAGAAAAATATACAATTATATCAGAGTGAAAAAAATTATATTGGAATGAAAAAAAATAGGGATTAAATGTATCACAGTAAATAAAAATAAGGTAGTCCTAAAACATAATGGATTCTGAATGACAGGAATACTAATACAGTAACTCCTCACTTAAAGTCGTCCCGGTTAACATTGTTTCATTCCTGATGCAGTACGGAACATGCTTGTTTAAAGTTGTGCAATGCTCCCTTATAACGTTGTTTGGAAGCCGCCTGCTTTGTCCACTGCTTGCAAGAAGAGCAGCCTGTTGCAGCTAGCTGGTGGGGGCTTGGAAGCAGGGTGGACTGGCAAAAAAAACCCTCCCATCAGCTCCCTGCTCCCCTAAGTTTCCTGTGTGGCAGCCTCCCAGCAGGCTACCAATTGCCGGCAGTTCAGTTGTCCCTCCCTGCCCTGCCGTGTGCTGCTCCTGCCCTCTGCCTTGGAGCTACTCCCGGGAGCCTCCTGCTTGCTGTGCAGGGGAGGAGGGGGGGCTAATGTCAGGGTGTCCCCCTCCCCCCATTCCTGTCCCCCGCTTACCCTTTCTCCATATATGGCAGGGTGGGAACACAACAGGGCTCAGGATGGAGAGAGCTTGCTGGCCACAGCTGCTGTCTCAACTTCCTGATCTACTTAAAAAGGCAATGTATACCTCTACCCCGCTATAACGCAGTCGTGGGGAGCCAAAAATCCCTACCGCGTTATAGCTGAAACCCCATTATAATCGGAGCAGGGGCGGCAGGGCTCCGGCGGTGATCTAAAGAGCTCCGGGCTCCAGCTGCTGTGGGGAGCCCCAGGCTCTTTAAATCGCTGGTGGAGGCCCGCTGTTGCAGCCCCGGGGTAGCGGCGGCAGGGCTCCAGTGGTGATTTAAAGAGCTCCGGGCTCCTGCCGCTGCGGGGAGCCCGGACTCTTTAAATCGCTGGTGAGCCCCACTGCCGCAGCCCCAGGGTAGCAGCGGCAGGGCTCCGGCAGTGTTTTAAAGGGACCGGGCTCCCCGCAGCAGCCAGAGCCCCGGACCCTTTAAAGCACTGCTGGAGCCCTGCTGCTACTGCGCTATACGCGAACCCGTGTTATATCGGGTCGCGTTATAGCGGGGTAGAGGTGTACTTAGAATGGTGTCAGCATACTTAAAGGGCAATGCGTATCTCTCTCTCTTTGTCTGCCATGCTGTCTCCCCTCCCTCCATTCGTGCTGCCTTGTAGAGTGTGAGGCTACAATAACAATGTGTTAACCCTTGAGGGCTCAGCTGAATGCTAGATCATCATTTAGCAGTAAGGCATTCCCTGGGAAATAGCCCACCCTCTGACTTCACCACCTCAACCAAGCTTCACAATCATCATTGCTGCATACAGTATTAAATTGTTTAAAACTTATAATGTGTGTGTGTATGTGTATTTTTGTCTGGTGAAATTTTTTTTTCCTGGAACCTAACCCTCCCATTTACATTAATTCTTATGGGGAAATTGGATTCACTTAACATTGTTTCACTTAAAGTTGTATTTTTCAGGAACATAACTACAACGTTAAGTGAGGAGTTACTGTAAAAGGAATCTGCCCATAGCTAGCCGTTTTGTTCTATTATGTGTCATATTTCTGTATTAAACCACTATGCTAATTTCTTTCTAGAAAGGAGGGAACATCTCAAATGTTATATTCTCGTTGTCAGTTTATAGACAGACTATCGTAGAGAGACCAAAAAAAGATCTTATTTAACTGAAGAGACACCAACCATTAACTGACTCTGCTCTCATAGTAGCTAAACAGAAAACCCCAAGATCAAGCTGAACACTAAAAATGAAACTTTGAAACATCTAGTTAAATGAATACTTGTTTTACTTACGTAAATCTTGATGTAGTCTCAGTTAAACTTTATCCTCTCCCTACAATATGGGCTCTAACCCTGCAATAATTTATATTCATACTCAACACCAAGCACTGTGAATAGTCCTACTGATCACTGGGCCCAAAATGAGTGTGGTGTATAAGGCAGCTCATATACAAGAATTACATGTTTTATAAAAGCTAATTCTAGACATTGCTATGAACTTTAAATGACAATACACACACGCAAAGATAGACAGCTCTATCCCCTCCTAAAAAACAAACTGGTATCTATGCTCATATTTTATAAGGATTATAAAACTGAGGCTTATTTTGTACGAGTCACAGCTACTCTGTCACCTTGTATGTATTTCTCCTGTAATCAAATATACAAATCTGAAGTAAACTTAATGTGAAGGAAGCGTATTAGAAAGCTAAATAAAAGGGTGCCTGATGCAATTCTCTTAGCTCAGCAGAACGGATACCCCACAACACCTTATGATCCGGTACTTCTGTTCCTGGCACTGCTTTCATATGAAAATTCACAACTCCAGCATTATTCAGTGATTCCAACAGATTTCCCTTGCCATCCGTATGTGGCTTTTCCTTCTTCAACCTTGCTTCTTGTCTCTCCTGTGCCAATCTGTATCAGGCAGTGCATGGTTTAAGCTTGCCATGACATAAAAGCAAACATAAAAAAGTATCTTTGTGTAAAGCCATCATTAGCGATGGATCTCTTACACAATGGACAACCATTCACTCTGAGCCAATGTGAAAGATATGTTTTGCCAATTCTCATTAAAACCAGGAACAAGGCTTCCCCCAGGCTAACTTTTTAATAATATAGCAGGCATGATAAGCGTGCTGCAAATGTACCAGCACGCTATCAGTTTCAATGAAAAATAAAT
This sequence comes from Mauremys mutica, assembly GCF_020497125.1. NCBI lineage: Eukaryota > Metazoa > Chordata > Testudines > Geoemydidae > Mauremys > Mauremys mutica. Next base: position 42,205,709 of record NC_059078.1, read on the forward strand.
GAACATTTAAAGCAGCTAATGGAGAACATATAGGAAAAGGGTAAGGGAAAACTGCACAGTGGGCAAAATAACAAGTATAAAAAATACAAAATACTGTAGTACCCAAACTATCTTCTTAGAAGTTATTTCTTTATTAAGTCTGTTAAAATCCCATTTACTTGGATTTGAAGGGAAAGCAATATCCAGTGGCTTTTGCAGGTTCATTATAGAAGAGCATTCTTTAATTAGAACCCTCTTACAAACAAGCAGTCAAAAAGTTTACTTAATACAGTATTTGACAAATATAAAGGTAAAAACTCAGGCCATATACATTTAAAGTTGGTAGAACGAATTATTCAAACACTGGTTCATTTGTATTTTGCACAATTCTAGCAAAATGATATATATATAGGGCCCTACCAATTTCACGGCTGTGAAAAAGTGTTGCGGACCTTGAAATAAGCCTTTCTCCATGAAATCTGATGTCCCCCTGTTCCTATGAGTGCCCCAGCAAATGGGGCTTCTAGCTCTGGCTGGGAACGGGAGGGACAGGACTTGTCCCTCCCCTGCACAGCTGCTTGGGGTGTGGGGAGGGAGGAAATGATCAGACCCACCTACACCTCCGGGAACATCCTATGGCTGCAGGAAGCTCTGCGGTTGCTGCCCTCAGAGTCCAGCTCTAAAGGAAGCACAGAAGTGAGGGTGGCAATTCCATGACCACCCTCAAACAGGTCTGCGACATCACCACCCTCATCCCCTTTTGGGTCGGGATCACCATGGTTACAACACCATCACATTTCAGATTTAAACAGCTGAAAATGTGAAATTTACCAATTTTCAAATCCTATGGCCGTGAAATTGACCATAGTGGACCATGAATTTGGTAGAGCCATATATATTATATATATATTTATTTGACAGTGTGTGGCAAAGTAGTTCAACAGCAATAATATACATTTGTATATTAACATTACCTGTGCAAAAAGCTTTCTTTGGCCAATTCAATTTGTAGCGTTCCACCTTTCCACCTTGCTTTATTTAAAATGGACATACCTAGGAAACAAGCATTAGACAGAAAATGACTATTACCCAAATGTAAAATACAGCAAAAAGAGACGATTAAAAACATTTCTTAAATATTATATATTTTGGAGCATTATGAGACTGATCCTGCACCTAATTAGACTATTCTGTTGATTATGGGTAGCAAATTTAGGGTCTAATATGGAAAGTAAAAGACAAGATATTTTCAACATCCAAACCCTATTTTGACTAACAGTAAGTTAGCCAGTAATAAACAAACACTCAAAGATTAAATAGCTCATTCCATATAAGGATTCAAAAATTCAGATACAACTTAGATAATTCTTAGGTTCCCTTCACCACTCTATCCAGGTCTTTCACACTTTCTCTTCTTCTCAACAGATCCTGCAAGCACTGGCAGACACATTGGCAATACTGGGAGATGGAGATTGGGAGGGAAGTCCTTATTCCATATAAAGAGATTAAGGAAAGCACAAAGTTTTAGGCTGATTCTTAATTATGTTTAAATAAGATGGCCTATCCCTAAAAAGAAGGTTTCCCTTGTCCTTTTTCAAAGGTACATTATCAACCCCCGTCTTCAGGTGTAGATGACTGTGCTGAAATAATCTCAACTGGTTGACTGCAGATTACACAGAAGTTGAAGTTTTGTAATGTTCATCTGCCTACCAGAAAAGATTGGGAAGCTGTATTTCCATTCTAAAAGCATTAAAACTGACCTCCTTAAGGAAAATAAACTTTGCTTAATCCATTGTTCTTTATTCCCTTTAGTCTCAGTCAATTCTAATGTCATACACAAATATCAATGTATCAAAGAGAAGAAAATATGTTTAAACTCATTTTCTAAACCTTCTCACTAAGGGGCTAACATATGCATTTCACCCTCCCCGCCAACCCACTAGGCTATTCTGATAAGACCATTGCCTCCAACCCGTAACATAAAAACACAGATACTTCAATAAAATACATTATTTTGAAGAGCATCTTCCATAAACATTGATTCCTAAAATAACTGAACTAAATAGAATTGAAGAATGAAATAGCAAATGGGAAAGGGAAATTAAGAGGTATAGATGAAGACAAAAAAGCTATGTCCTCTACTTCAATGGCGGTCTGAGCAGGTAAGTGCAGGTTCAGGTATTTGTTACATCGTTAGTTTACAGGGATTAAAATAAATTGCAACAAATATAATTTGTGTACTTACATCTTTTAAGATCTGCTTCAGAAATGCTAATGTTGATATAAGCAAAAGTTTTCATAGGGTTCCCTGGTCAATAATTAGAAACATTTGGTTACTTTTGTATATAAAACTGTAATTTTTTATTTTTAAAATTGAAGCATGTGTTCTCTACAGATGCTTAAGGAAAAGTAGTAGTTTTGAAATGGAAGTTGTTTTTCATCACTAGCTGAAGTAAAGAACAGTTACACTTCTAAAGAGCGAAATGCAAGTATTACCCTGGTCATCTTTCCTGATAACAATTTCCGCATCTGTAACATTTCCAAACTTGCTGAATCTTTCCTGCAGTTCAGCCTCAGAAACTGTATGGCCAAGTCCTCCAACGTATAAACGTTTTAAAACTTGTTTTTTCTCCATATTAAAAAGTCAGACTGTTTCATTTAGGATGTGTGTTTTATCCTTCTGTAAAAAGGAAACAACAAAAAATCAGTATTAATGGTTTTTGTGGTTCTGGGGAGAGCTGCACCTGTGATCTCTTTCTCAGCCATTCGGTGGGCACTTCCAAGTGATGGCCCTAAACCTGCACTTCTCTCAGAGTGGAATCCTACAATTCAGCCCACTTTTTGACATGACTACCAGCCCTTGTTTCACCAACCATATTAACTCAACAAGTCCAACAGGACTTGGTCCCTGCTAGGAAATCTTCTCTGGGAGTTGTGACCCATGGTAAAAAGCAGCTTATACAGAACAGAATATGATTTATTTAACAATCGGAATATGTCAAGTAGAGAGAATGAGGTTAAAACAACAAAAGTCCACATTATTATTAGATTATTTTGCTATGAATTTATTAGCACTAGAGCAGAGGTAGGCAACCTATGGCATGCATGCCAAAGACGGCACGCAAGCTGATTTTCAGTGGCACTCACACTGCCTGGGTCCTGGCCACCAGTCCGGGGGGGGAGGGGGAAGGAGGGGGGCTCTGCATTTTAATTTAATTTTAAATGAAGCTTCTTAAACATTTTAAAAACCTTATTTACTTGACATACAATGATAGTTTAGTTGTATATTATAGACTTATAGAAAGAGACCTTCTAAAAATGTTAAAATGTATTACTGGCATGCGAAACCTTAAATTAGAGTAAATAAATGAAGACTCGGCACATCACTTCCGAAAGGTTGTCAACCCCTGCACTAGAGTAACTAAAATTAGATTCTAAATCCATATTTAGGCACCTAAGCGAAAGTGAGCTGATTTTCACATATGCTGGGCACTTATGGATAACCCCACATTAGTTACAATAGTATTTGTGGGTACTCAACACCTCTGGAAATAAGGCCGCTTGTATTTAGGTGCCTAAATATACGCATATTGGATCAGATAATGGTCAATCTAGACCTGACTCTGGCCAGCACCAGATGCTTCAAAGAAGGTGCAAGAAACCCTGACAAGAGCAATTACTGATTACTGAATATCCTGCCCATTGGAGAAGTTTCTTTCCACAACCCTTGGTTAGAGAATGGTGCTCTGAAGAGTAATGTCCCTGCCAAACACTACACTTAAAACCCCCCACACGCATATACGGGAGGATGGTCTCATTATTACTAGAAATATTCTATTACTTTTTTCAACACCCTGGAAAAATGTCCAATCCTGCAACTTACTTCAAAGAGTCTGTTAGGCTAATAAATACACCAAATAACTTGTTTTCCTTTTATGAGTTTTTAGATTTGTTGCCATTCAATATCATGGAATGTTCATTATATTCAGACAGCTCAGTGTTGACACATGCAGTTTAGAACATTAAAAACTCAGTTTTTCATCATTTGTGTCAGAAAAAACAGGTATGTGTGCGTGTGAGAGAGAACTACACATCTATCCAAACATCAGAGGTAACACAACCTTCAGCTGTACGAGTTTCGCCGCATTACCCCCACTACCTTGTGACAAATTTGAACTTGAAAACAAAATCAGTCTAGGAATGAGGAGTGCGAGGGGAAATGACAGAGACTCGGCCCCCCGAGCCCGAGAATAGGGAGGAGCGCAGAGGGAAAGACAGAGACGGGGCCACCCATAGTTCCAGAACGAAACAAAGCCCCCAGGCCCCTTTCGGTCTCGGTGGCTTCTCTACCGGGACTTTTCTCTAAGGAGTCTCCCAGCGCGGGCCCCAGACTCCTGACCAGGCCACCGCAGCAGCCCTGACCTCCGAGCTAAGGACTCGACCACCCGCCAAGGAGACCTCCCGAGGGCGACTACGCTGAGCGTGTTCTCATACCGCACGTGTCCAGCCAGGAAACTCCTTCCTCACATACACGCTTTTCTGGATACGTCTCTATTCGCCTTCCCCTCCCCCCCCGCTTCCGGGACACACTGGAAAACAAGGTTCCTAGTGCCTCTAGCCCCCACCACTTCCGTCAAAGCCCATTCGCATACGGCACCGCAAGCGGCTCACTGTTCCCGACCGGCCGAGTATAGTTGGCACACGTCTCCGGCTCGCGCAGAGCTGTGCTCGGGCTCACCCACAGGGACCAGAACGCGGGGGGGGATCGCTCAGGGCAGTGCCCGGAAAACAAACAAAAATAAAGGCCGGGGCTCCTGGCTCGGAGTTAGAGTCGAGCCGGGCGTGTGACTGGCGCCCTGGCCGGCTGTGTGCGTGTGGCCTGGGAAAGGTGCCGTGGGCTGCTCCGGCGGCCCGGTGGTATCGCCCGGAGCGCAGCGGGCGTTCGTTTGGGCGGGCGGTTCGAAGCGCCGGCTCCAGAGCGGCGGCCGCGCGGGTTCCGAGCTTACCGCGGCCTGAGGGGACGGGGTCGCAGGTGAGGCTGGGCTGCCCCCTGTGGTGGTGTCGTCACGCTCCTTGCCGGTAGGAGTCGCGTCGTCCCCGCTGTCCTCCCGCGGAGGCTGGCGTGGGGGGGAGGGTTGTTGAACTGGGGCTGCAGGGGCGCATCTGTAGCGAAAGGGGCACTGGGGCTGCAGCAATTAGGTGTCTGGAGCTCAAGCAGTTTTTTTACATTCATAACGGATGCAGGAAGCCCCGAGGTGCTGGGGCTCTGACCTGCCAAGCCCCGAGGTGCTGGGAGCTCTGCCCAGGCCAGTCCTGACGCCAATTAACCGCTGGCTAACAGGGTCTTTAACAGTCGGCTCCTCCCTCACACAATGAGGAATCTTACAGTTGGGGCGGACGTGCCCCCTCCCTCCTGGTCATATAGGGCTCCTGGTGCCTGAGGGGGAAGCAGAGTCTGCTCAGCAAGGGACAGACCTGAACCCTTCTCTGTCCCACTGTCAGGAGCCAAGCGCAGTGGTCGGGAGAAGAGTCTGCTGCTGGAGGGAGCTGGCTCTGTTTCTTTCCTTTGGAGACCGGTGTGGCCCCCTGAAAACTAGCAACCCACGCGAAATGTCTGCGGGATTTCCCTGAGACTCTGGGGCCTGTATCCTCCCCAGCCATTTGTGGTTTTGGCTCCTAACTCTGGGAGCTATGCACATATATATTTTCTTTTGGGTTTATAAGATAAGAGATTCCTACCTTTGATGATCTGTGCATATCTGATAGTTATCTGAATATATAGTAGATTAACATCAAAAAGGAAAATGACCAGCCCTGGCCTGTCTTGAGTGCTGTGTATTCTAGGAGCAATGTTTTTAGACTTAAACATTACAAATCATTTAGAGTAAAACACTTGAAAATCAATTATTGTATTTCCTGCAGAATTTTGAGTGGTAGGTCATTCTATGATCACACCCCTTGAAATTGTGCAGGGAGCAAAGTGTAGGTGTTGGAGAGCAAACACTCTACTTCAGGAATTTGTATCAGATGGTACATGAAAGACAAATATTTAGACTTAATAAACATACATACTGCTAATGATTTGGAAACTTGGGCATTTAAAAACTAATTGTGGTTAGTTTTCTTAGCAGAAACATGTACGTTGTGTTTTATTCTCATTTTGAGTCTTTTGTTTTAAAGAGATGTGATCGCATAGGCTCCAAAGTGCATACTTATATCTGAAATACATTGTGTGCTGTACACAATCTTTCTGTCGTTTGAACATAAGCAGAGAACGTACACATCTGTTTCTGGAAAATGTAAACATTAAACTGTTTTGTATTCTCAAGCATGATGTGCCCAGTTTATTTCTGGTGTGTAACTACATTAACATCAGAATTAATTCACCCACTGTGTGTTACTTCTGGTGACCTTGCAGCCCATCTGAGAAGCAAACACAAGTTGGCAGGCAACAGAAATGTTTTGGTTTAGAGAGTGTTGTGCTGTGTATAGGAAACAAACTGTTGGTAAACAGCACTATTAATATGGATTCAGTACAAACAGGAACATACGTAAACAACAAAGGACTAGGTTTGAAAGAACACAATTGAGATAAAACAATTAAAAATTCCAATAAGAATAAAATTAACAATTTTTATCCATATTGAGTTTTGTAATCTCTACAACCATCTTTCAAATTTATAAATCCTGAATTTGGTGTGTAAGAAGCTGACAAAATCTTTAGTTTTCCAGAAACTGAAATTGCTTTTGTACGTGGACACTTCCATTGTATCTTTGTTGCCAGCTGCTGATTTGATGGACAAGCTATCATAAGAGTCAAATACTGAAGTAGTTTCTTCATTTAAGACTATTTAGAGCTGTGAACTGTTCAAATCTCAGCATTGTTGCCATATTTGATTTAGGTCTTCTATGAGTCCTTACTGCTGATTGAAATATTTTGCCACAGTATAGCAACTTACTGTGCTTAACCCCCATTCCCTTCCCCTCTTTCTGGGTGAAACTTTGGATCTGTTGAAGTCCATCACAAAACTTCAGTAGACCCAGGATTACACCCCTGGACTTGGAAACTACCATGACATCTGTGTATTTAAATTAGACCAATATTAAATTCAGTGGAAATTAAAAGGGTCATAGGGAATTACCAATTATTTCCTACAGGGTTGTGTATTTGTTGCATTAGGTTTTATTATCCCCTTTCATGAAAAATTCTGTATGGGGAAAGAACACACAAAGTTAGAACCTTCATCAGGTTGTCGTCTTGTCCACTCCCTTGTTACTCTGTGTTAGCCCAACTCATAGGGTGGCATAGGAGTTGGAAGCTGTTGTATGGGAATGTATTATGCTTTCAGCAGGATTAACTGCCATCTGGTTTTTTTGCTTATAAAACAAACACCTAATGACAGCATGCAGCCTAGAAGGAGCAGACATTATGCTTTGATGTGTCCCTAATCGCAGAATGTTTCAATCCCCAATCTTAGAGTGATTCCAAGAGGGGTTTCTGTGGAGTCTTAGGGGAATCAGTTTGTTCCCATTTCTGATAGCACAATAGATTTTTCCACTTCAGTATGGTCCTGATCCTGTGCCTTTTGAAGTCAATGGCAAAACTCCCACTGATTTCAGTTGTGCAAGGCTCAAGTCATTTGCTTTCCTCTAAACCTCACAGTAGAGGGCAATGTCTGGCTCATTGTCTACAATTCCTTTGATTTTAATATTATTCTGTTGCTAGTTTACCATTAAAGTTTGCCAAATATGTATTTCTTAGTCAAAAACCCTTGTATCTAAAATATTTAGTTTTCAGAAATGGTAAGCTGTGTGAGCTGAATCATGTAATTTTTAAAAAGGGGAGCGAGAAACTGTAATGTTCTACATATTTTCATAGTTTTTGAATCAATAAATAGGATCAAACATTAATAGTGTTAAAATGAATATACTTATTTACAAAATTTTATTTCGTTTTAGTAACATTGAATCTGAGAAATGGAGAGTGACATTTATCAAGTTTATGAAGATGAAATTCATTCTTTGGAAGAAGAAATTGAACTGTTAACTCAAAAGTTTGAAAACAAACAAGAATCTACATTTTATTCCGATGAAGAGATACAAATATCAGTGTATGCATTTTATATATTCAGATTAATCTCGGTTTATGAATGTACAGTCGAACCCATTTATGTCGACCTCGGTTAACTTGCCAATCCTGTTAAGTCGACGGTTTACAAGTGGAACCGCCAGACTCCCTCTTTGGCTTATGAGTTTCTCATCCCTTATGTCGATTTGCCGAACCCTAATATCTCGAGCCCGTCCCCGACCCACCGTGTCCCCAGCCGCCGGCTCCCCGGCTCTCCAGCCGCGCGGTTCCCCAGCCGCCCGCTTCCCGCGTCCCCAGCCGCCGGCTCCCCGGCTCTCCAGCCGCGCGGTTCCCCAGCCGCCCGCTTCCCGCGTCCCCAGCCGCCCGGCTCCCCGCGTCCCCGACCCACCGTGTCCCCAGCCGCCCGCTCCCCGGCTCCCCAGCCCCGCGGTTCCCCGCTTCGCCGTCCGCCCGTCCGCCCGGCTCCGCTTCCCCGCCCGCCCCCGCATACCCGGTCCCTGCCTGTCCCCGCCCGCCCGGCCCGCATACCTGGTCCCTGCCCGTTCCCGCCCCACATACCTGGTCCCGGCTTCTCCTGCCGCCCGCCCGCCGGCTCCGCTTCCCCGCCCGCCGGTCCCCGCTTCCCCGCCCCCGCATACCCGGTCCCTGCCTGTCCCCGCCCGCCCGCCCGCCCGGCCCGCATACCTGGTCCCTGCCCGTCCCCGCCCCACATACCTGGTCCCGGCTTCTCCTGCCGCCCGCCCGCCGGCTCCGCTTCCCCGCCCGCCGGTCCCCGCTTCCCCGCCCCCGCATACCCGGTCCCTGCCTGTCCCCGCCCCGCACGGCCCGCATACCTGGTCCCTGCCCGTCCCCGCCCGTCCCCGCCCCACATACCTGGTCCCGGCTTCTCCTGCCGCCCGCCCGCCGGCTCCGCTTCCCCGCCCGCCGGGGCCCGCTTCCCCGCCCCCGCATACCCGGTCCCTGCCTGTCCCCGCCCGCCCGCCCGGCCCGCATACCTGGTCCCTGCCCGTCCCCGCCCGTCCCCGCCCCACATACCTGGTCCCGGCTTCTCCTGCCGCCCGCCCGCCGGCTCCGCTTCCCCGCCCGCCGGTCCCCGCTTCCCCGCCCCCGCATACCCGGTCCCTGCCTGTGCCCCCCGCCCGCCAGGCCCCGCATACCTGGTCCCCGCCCGTCCCCGCCCCCCCGCCCCCTGGTCCCGGCTTCTCCTGCCGCCCGCCCGCCGGCTCCGCTTCCCCGCCCGCCGGTCCCCGCTTCCCCGCCCCCGCATACCCGGTCCCTGCCTGTCCCCGCCGGCCCGCATACCTGGTCCCCGCCCGTCCCCGCCCCACATACCTGGTCCCGGCTTCTCCTGCCGCCCGCCCGCCGGCTCCGCTTCCCCGCCCGCCGGTCCCCGCTTCCCCGCCCCGCATACCCGGTCCCTGCCTGTCCCCGCCCGCCCGCCCGGCCCGCATACCTGGTCCCTGCCCGTCCCCGCCCCACATACCTGGTCCCGGCTTCGCCTGCCGCCCGCCCGCCGGCTCCGCTTCCCCGCCCGCCCGTCCGTCCGTCCGCCCGGCTCCGCTTTGCCGGATCCAGCCACGTGCAGGCAGCGCGGTAAGGGGGCAGGGAGGGGGTGGGGGGTGGATAGGGGTTTATCTCGATCATTGGTTATCTCGATGGCTTTTGGCAAACCCCTAGGCCGTCGAGATAACAGGGTTTAACTGTATGTTCAGCATTGTTCTTTAGGTTTAAATGTCCACCCCCATTAATATTGTTTCATAAAGTAAACATTTTAGCAATAAAAGAATGAGAGGTATTGAGAAATACACTTGGTATTGTAGAGGTGGCTAAAGTGTAGCCTTCAGAAGTTTACAATGTGACCTCTCGCTGCCCTCTTTAATATGAGGTACAACCTGTGGAGGTCACAGATTCTGTCATGCACTGTTCTGTTGCCTTCTCTGTGTTGCGTGCTGCACCTCTATATTAAAATGAGGATAGCAGTGATTTGCTATATCAAATTTGATGTGGCATTCAGGATCCTGACAAGCTGCTAATTCTTTGACTCTGATTTAAATCTATAATTACGAAGTAAAATATATCTTCTCGAAGCAAAAGGGGTTGCTTTGATTATCATAACTGGAAAAATGCGGATAAGCTGCCAAAACTCATTTTACTGAATGCTCCTGTGGCAATGTGAGTGCTTTCCGTAACCACTAGCCTGTTGGTATATGGCAGGGAACATAAAGTATTTACATGGAATAGAGCTTACATGAGTAGTGCCTCTGAATTCAAAGTATAACTGAAATCATAATAAATTTCTGAACCACCTTCACATGTCTACATGTTAGAGCAACTCTTTTTAGACTGCTAATGGATCTTTTCAATTCTAGAAAATCACTCCAAGGAGAATCTACACAACATGAATCTCCGCCAGATCTGAAAGCTGAACTTGATTGTTTAGAGTCTGACCTCTCTTTTTTAATGAAATTCACTGGCATTTGGTTCACAAATTACTCCAAGGAAACAGTGGAAAAAAGTAAGCATTTGTGTGCCTATTAGTAACATTATTGCCAACATTTTGTTACAATTTGTTTGCAGTTGCAGATTATGGCTCAGCATTCAACATTTGCAGAAAAGCTTGTGCTCTGAAATGATAAAATACTAGCACAGTAATTGTTGGTGAATGGCATTCTGTGATGTTATACATACTGCCAAATGATTCTTGGTTTTACACTCAATGGCATTACAAGGTTATAACTGAAGACAGAATGTTGCCTATATATATATGGCTGGAGATACACTGAAGATCTAATTTGAACTTCTAATCAGTTTGGTAGGAAAGTTTTTTCACTTACATGGTTAATTTCATGATTTATATTGTGTATAATACATTGCCCACTCTTCAAATTTATAGCTTAATTTTGTTTTTCTTAATGGGGAGACAATAATTATTGAATGTGATCAGAAATCTAAAATATTTTAACCCACTTTCATTATAGCTGGAAACAAAACTATACAGAAGCACAGATTATCAGGAAATTGCTATTCACTGCCTTTTCAGATGGAATTTCAACTTCTAGAAATACAGGTAATGACAAGATATTTCTGGGGTGGTGGGGGGAAGTACACATCCATAATTATTTGGATTTGTCATGATAGAAGAAAAACTGAACTTTTGGAATAGTTACTGTCAGTCCTGGCTGAGTCCCCCTAGTGGACAGCCACTGGTCTGTTATAATTGTGTCCACCTTTTAATCTTATATGCATCAAATCCAGCTGGATCTGCAGAGTCTAGTCACTGCTTCCATTTGAAGGTCTCCTAAGACATTCTCCTGGTTAGGCCTTTTGTCTGGCACCCTTACTGGTATGAGAGTCTCTGCAGTCCAACTGCAATGTGACCCAAAATTAATGTTAAGACCATGCTAACTTCTTCAGCCACTTTGCACATTCTTCCAGAGTTCCACCTAGCTGTGGTTGCTCTGGTTTACAGTTTCTTTGTCAGGGACCACATGGTTGTTCAAGCAAAGAAAACAGGCTCTGCAAAGAAACTACTTAAAATACACATTTTACTATTAGTGCTCTGCCTGCCCAGGGACATTCAGATTTAAACTGGATTAAGGTACAGCAAACTAATTCCACTTTACTCCTGAATGAAACCATCAACAGGGATGTGTGTGCATGGGTGGTGGTGGTGGAAACGTTTATTTTATGCACATTGATTTCATACCTTTTAGCTGATTCGCCTTAATTTTCCTGACTGTCCTCATGTGGACATGCCCTTAGCATAAAAGAATTACAGATCTATGCAAAACAATAGATGCCTGAATGCAATCCTGCCCTTAGAGTCCTTACCACTCCTGAGAGTCCTTGGGTTTGATCAGTGTTGTTGGAGGTAGACAAAGCCTCTGCTGCCTCCACTCCTCCAGTTGTGGTGGCTGTTTGTATTGATGGGATGGTTTGCTTGCTTGGAGAGCATGTCTGTTTTAAAAGCAGTCTCTGACACCTTTTCTATTTCTGTCCTCCTGCTGAGAATATTCCTTGCTCCAACCTTCCTGTTGGCTGCTGGGCAGACTCGTGTTAAAAGTCAACGATTCTACTGAAAGCAACCCAATTGCTCTACCAGAGTGGAGCTACTTAGCAATAGTCCACGCTGGCAATGTTAAAGCACTGCCTTCTGTGGTTGAGGCGCCATGAGGGGCATGGCTACCAGCGCTGGGAGCATGGCTACCAGCGCTGGGAGCATGGCTACATTGGCGCTTTACAGCACTGCAACTTGCTGCGCTTGGGGTGTGTTTTTTCACACCCCTGAGCCAGAAAGTTGCAGCTCTGTAAATTGCCAGTGTAGACAAGCCCTTAATGTTGATTGTCCCTTGATGGCCCTATGTCAGCTTCCCAGACTTAATCCGTTCCTGCTACAAAATGGAAGTTGTAATGAACACCAAAGATGACAAATGTTATTAATGAAAAATTAATTTGACAGACATACTATCAGACTGTCATAGATCGATATTACATATACTGATCGCTATATGTGGGGTCGGGAAGGAATTTTCCTCTTGGTCAAATTGGCAGTGATCTTGTGATTTTTTTCGTCTTCCTCTGCAGCCTGGAGTGCAAGTTAATTGCCAGGATTATCTGAGTATATCTCACTTAATCAATTTGCTGCCACTACAGGGGCCTCGGTCGTTGATGCACCTTCTATTCTCTACTTGTGGCATGTAATAGTTTAGTCTCCCGTGGGCTGTAATAATTGAGTCTAATTTTGATTGTTGGGTTTAGTATGCAGGTGCTGGGTGGTGTTATGGCTTGTGATAAATAAAATATCAGCTAGATGATCTGGTGGTTCTTTCTCAGCTTACATATCTGAGTCTACATTTATTTTCCAAATATTTGGCATATTATATCTTTAAGTCTGTTACTGTCTTAAACAGGGCATATAAGTGCCATTAGCGTTAATCAGAAATAAGCACATGCTTCAAGAAAAAAAGACTATATTGTCCTCTTTAGGGAGTTATACTGTTTTAATACATTGTTTTTATTACACAAAACTTAGTGTGTTAATTTCGGTACGCATCAGTTATTAGACAAGGGGTAATTGTTTTCAAGTTTTTTTTCTGTTGTACTTTTGCTGATGCGCCAATGTCTTCATTTTTTGCTGAGGATATACTTACCCTCAGATATTGTTATTCAATAAACATACTTATGAATATGTAAAAGAAAAATGGATTAAGTCTACTTGAAGAGAGAGACAAATTAGTTTTGAAAGATTTGGTCAAAAATAACTACAAGGAATTGAGTTTTGACAACTTGGAAGAAAAAATGTCAGTTTATTAAGAGAAAACTAGCCACTCAGATGTATCTGTGAGGTGAAGAGTGATTAACATGCTAGAATGAGGTTGGGAGGAAATGGTTTCTTACAAAGTCCTTCAGATGCATACTTATATGAAGTAGTATCATTTGATGTGCTTTTTTTGAAACCAACATGGTATATTCAGATTCTGCAGAACCAAAGCTTTCATTTAAAAAATATAACTAAGTGTTTAGCTTTCATAGTAACTTTCCAAGCACTAAGTGAGTGTAACTGTTACACACTGGTGGTGTCCTCAGTTTGCAGACAGTGTGAAACTATGATGCTTTGAGTCATGATCTTCCTTGCCCCCATTAATTTCATTAGAATATTACTTCTCACACTTCGTAATGTTTTACATGTCATCATTAACTATTTGACTGCTGTTCATTCTATCAGCTGTGATAGGTAAATGGTGGGTGAGAATGAAGCACACGGAGGAATTTAGAGTTGTTGCATGAAAAGGAAGAGTGAAGAAAGAGAAGAGAGAGAGAGAAACAGGGAAAGGAGGATAGGAAAAGGAAAGATATAAGACAGAAATAGCTGTGGTCCTGGGCTGAAATTTTTTTCCCACTGAACAATGGTGAATGCAGTTTAACAAAGAATAATATCTGAAAGTTGAATTGCCATGTAAAGGCTATATTCTACTTTTGATCTTTGATCAATCATTCTATTGATATCAGTGGATTGTGGACTTAGGGTAGAGTATAAGACTAAATTTATGAAGCAGCGTATAGACTGTAGTAGTGCCAACCCCAAGAGTTCATAGATGAGTCATGATTTTTTTTTTAAATTGGGTTCTCTTTATTTGTCTTTTTGTTTTTTAATCTTTAGAGTGAACTTGCGTTATGTTTTTAAGCTTTTCCCCTTAGCCATGATGCTTGTAAGCTTAACTTTAGTTAAAAGAAAGTGGAGATTTTCATTTACCCCAGGAGTCCAAGAGTTGGATTTCTATGAAAAACACGAAATATCATCGAGGAGTCCTTGTAGCACTTTAGAGACTAAGACATTTATTTGGGCATAAGCTTTCGTGGGCTAGAACCCACTTCATCAGATAGCTTATGCCCAAATAAATTTGTTAGTCTCTAAGGTGCCACAAGGACTCCTCGTTATTTTGCTGATACAGACTAACACGGCTACCACTCTGAAATGAAATATCATGAGACTCATGACAAAATCATAAAAGTTGGCAACACTGGTTTAACTACACGTGGAATTTGGCCCTCTACAAAAATAGGTATGACTTGTTGCCTTAATGGGTAGAAAAGTCTCATAATATATAAAATCTTAAGGTAAATGTAAGAAAAATGTGAACAGGTTTTAGTAGCACAAGAACCCTACATATTAATGAGAGACATTACTAATCAGCTTCCATTATAAAGCCTTATATTAATCTCCTAAAGCTATGGCTTGGCCTGAGCATTGCCTTGTTTACCCTAAAAACAAAGGAAAATGTTTCTGCAGAATCTAAGAAAGTGAATCTAATTGTTCTTGAGCTACAGATAATTAAAATATTCTGATTAGAATTTTTTTACTTTTCTAACATTTTCATCTTAGTTCAAAAACAGTTTGGTTCTCCCCCTTCAGACTTCTGATATAAGCAAATCTTGAGCCATAATTGTGACCCTAAGCCTGCAAGCACCAAATCACTTGTGTAACTTTACTCACAGTTATAGACCCATTGACTTAAATTTAGGACTGAATCCTACAAAACTATACTCAGCTGAGCAGTCATCATTTGTGCAAAAAGATTCACTGAAGTCAAAGGGACTACTCACCTTAGTTTGTTTTTACAGAATCATGACCTCTTTTAATGCATTGTGAAGTTAACATATTGAAGTGAAGATGCAGAATTTCATGTTAATATTCTAATAAACAAAATTTCAGGCTAATAAACAAAAATCCATGTTGATTGTGCACTTTAAATCTATGCCATTAGATGGCAGTATTTCACTATTTACTGACTGATTATTGAATTTAAATGAATTTTTTTAAATCAGAGAAATTGTTATTTTTATGTGAATTTGTTTTGTTGATTGGTTATTTCCCAGAACCCCCCCTCCCCAAAAATCTGTGTCAAAATTATAATTTAAAATGCTAGCAGAGAGAGAGTAATTTTCTGGCTTTGTTTTCCCCTCCCTTTTGCATTATACATTTTAAGTTTCTGATATTTCATGCCTTTAAAAATATGGAGCTATATAAGCATCCGCTATCATACAGCAAATTACACATACAGATTCTAATGCGTATAGCACATATCTACTTGTACAGTCATTAAATACAACGCAAATGTATGGCCTTGTAATATGATGGAGATTTTACATACACAAGTCACGAAATTTAAAGCTGTGGTTTCCATAGCAATTATAATTCAGCTTCCTTGCATGCACTGTATTACTATATATGGTGTTAAATTTGAAGATTTTATTTATAATGTGACGATTACATTCACTGTGAGAATATCTATGAATTATTTAGCTACAGTAGTAAAATGTCAACACAACATTTCATGAACACAGCAAATGGACATATTTTGCTTTTAGTTTCTATTTTTTTTAAGAAATGGACAGTGCAGCATGCTTACTAGGACGTTCAGATTTTTGTATGTGACTAATGTGTGTGTAAACTTTTTTCCAGAAGTGTAGTTCAGAATTTTGTATTCTTTTTTTTTCACAACTAAAGGAAATATCCTTTTGTGTTTTTGGTATGTTGGACATTCTATGAAAATATTTCACACACTGCTATTTGGCTACCTCAGCAGCATAAAAGAGAGGCTGTGTGTGAATTTTTTTGTGCATAACAACATTTGTTTAAACAAGGAATTGTTTGGGTTTTTCAGACTAATGGTGAAATAATGGTAGTCTTGCGATTAAGACACAAGATTAGAAGTTATGAGATGGGGATAATCCTGGTTTTGCTACAGACTTCCTGTGTGATGTTATCCAAGACAGGTCTCCAGCCTGCAATGAAAACACTGAAGTCATTGGGGGTCTGCATGGATGGAGGGGTCTGCCCATATTTCTCAATGAAGGATTGGGTCTTTAGTCCACAATTTTAAAACTTGGAAATTTTGCCATAACTTCTGTTCCTTAGGTTCTCCACCTGTAAAATTAGGATGATAAATGTTTTACTTCCTAGGACATTGGTGTTGGGGCACAGATTTACTAATATGTGTAAAGTATTCTGAGACCCTTAGAATAAAAATATAGCTCTAATCCTCCTGCTACTATTCCCCCCAAGCCCCTTTTTGAGGAATGCCCAATTAGGAACAAATAGACCAGAACTGGATGAAAGATAAGTTAGGATTATTTTTCTTCCACCTGTTTTGGGGATATATAAAATGGCCACAGCATAGATTTCATCTGATTCCTTTCATCTTGCAACTTAATGAGTTAAATTCTTTTGTTTCCCCAGGTTCTTGAGAGAAATCTGAAAGTTTTACCACAGCAAAGGGTTTTTACTTCTGTCTCTAGATTTTTTTATTTTTTTTTAAAAAGGCCTGTACTGGTGCTAAAAGTCATTAACAATGAAAGATGGAGTCCCAAGTGCCAAAGCAGAGATCCTTTACTGAAAGATGAAGTTTGACATAAAAATACCGTGAGATTCTGCCGTATTGTATTTAAACACTTTATACTAACTTTAAACTCTACCACGTCAAATCTCAAGAACATTGAGGGAGTGGTCAAGTAATTAAAAATTGCCTTTTTCCAGAGGACTTTTTTTCCCTTTAAACCTTTTTCAGTGGACCACAAGATGGCGTCTGGGCATAAAATGGTAGTGTCAGTTTCCTGGGATGCCAGTTTTCTGTAAAGATACAATTGCTTACATCCAGTAAATGTGCTAGCAGCTTGTCTGCAGCTCTGTGCCCAGATCTGAGTCTTTTGCTATATGTTTTAATTGATTTTCTTGCCTTATGGTGCTTATTCAACTTCCTGAATTTTATAAAGTATCTTGGCAAGCCTCCTCCTCCAACTCTAGTCATGGCAACATTGGCAATGTCCCTGTCCAAGCAATGCTGAAGAATGTCATGATATGTTTTCACTTGACTCCAGCATTCCCATTACATTTGTTTTCTCTACTTTACCTTCCCATGAGTTCATACTAGCTGGAATAGGAAAAACATTGTTGTACACCCCAGTGCAATGAGAAGTATTAATGCTGCCTGTTTCATGATGTCTTTCCAAGTGGTGTGTTCTAACTTCTAAACTTTCCACTGTCCTTTCCCAAGCTAACTGCTCTGGCATGTTTTAAAACATATAATACAAAGAATTAATTTTTTTCTATTTGAACCTACTTTCTCACTCTGTCTTTGTGAAAGCTAAAGTTGCATACGTTGTTTGAGGTTTTAATTTGGAATACACACTAATCACACTTATTTCTGCAGATATATTTGTATACACATATTCTTGTGAAGTAAAATGAAATTAAGGCAAAATGGATGTCATAAAATATGAAACAAATTCAAGAAATAAAACACAAGGAGAACGATAGAACAAACAAATGATTTTCTTATTCCTCTCTTTAGATCACATTACATTATTTTATTTATTGAGTGGTTGGATGACAAAGTTTTGTTTGTTACACCAGGGGTTCTCAACTTTTTTCTTTCTGACCCCCCCATAAAAACTGCATGGCCTATCTGTGCTACAATAACTGGTTTTCTGCATATAAAAGCCAGGGCCAGCATTAGGGGGTAGCAAGCAGGGGATTTGCCTGGGGCCCCATACCACAGGGACCCCGGCAAAGCTACAGTGCTCAGACTTTGGCTTCAGCCCCAGGTGGTAGGGCTCAGTGCCCCGGGTGGCAGGGCTTTGGGTTTCTGCCATGTGTTATGCTTATAAGAAGCACATGGGAACTTTTTCAGGGGAAAAGGCAATACGCCGCGTTTACTGAAGATACAACAATTAGCATATGCATTCTATCACCCCCCCCCCCCCCCACACACACACACTGTCCCACCAGTCGATGTTATAGTTACTAGTCCGGATCAATCTAGTGGCCAGCTAGGTTGATTATGGGTAGCAAGGAGCCAGGTTCCATCAGTCACG
The DNA here is from genome assembly GCF_020497125.1 of Mauremys mutica. Classification (NCBI taxonomy): domain Eukaryota; kingdom Metazoa; phylum Chordata; order Testudines; family Geoemydidae; genus Mauremys; species Mauremys mutica. The sequence continues at coordinate 42,224,151 of NC_059078.1, forward strand.
ACACGATGCTCCAGGAAAGTCTTGGCAGGATGAATCTGAAGTTTCATGGCAAGGCACCCTGTTTATATAGTGATTTTCCTTCATTGGGACCAATGAGTTTTGCACTCTCATGCTTTAATCAATTGTTGTTTGGCAAGTGCTTGTTTTCTTAAATTGTCCTTCTCATTCTTTATCACAGCTATCCTGTCCCCATTGATAGATGCCTGTCTTATTTTTTACAGTCATCAATCTGCCCTCTTCTGACATTTCAATAGGGGTGTGTTACAGCCTCATGGCGCCCTTGTGTCAGTCCCTCGTTCCTCCCTCGTATATCTAGTTCAGCAATGGCCTTCACATGTATTTCTTAACACATATATTCCTCATGCACACACAAAACAGAAATAATTTACACAGAACATTTTAAACAGGAACATCAAATTGGAATGCACAAGAAAACAATCATGGCATTCTTTTACTTATTTTAAAATCCTAACCCTACAACAAAGTAGTGACCTTAAAACCATCTGTTACTGCCTTGAAATCAGCCCAGACACAGATTCCGGCTAATGCATCTTTACCAAATGGCCCATTAGGTCATTCCTTTCTGCTATTCAAAAAGGGTGGCTGGCAGGATATAATCAAATCAGACACCAATACATTTAATACATGCTACATTATTATCTCATTATTCTTTATCCTTCATTCTAAATCATACAAAATACAAACACAAAATCCTACTACTAGACATGGACCCCAGCAAGTTTAAAGCTGGCCCTGCTTGAGGGACCCCCTGAAACCTGCTCACGGACCCCTCTGATTGAAAACCACTGTGTTATTTGTTAATATTACTTGTTGAAGTCATGCTGGGGGATGAGGAGAATGGGACAGTAATAGATTAAACAGAAAGCAACCCCATGTTATGAAGCATACAAGCACCATCATCTTGTACTTCTTAAAAATTGCCATTTCTCTTCAAGGAAGCATAGGCATTATTCCAATAGGTTGTTACCTTTGTACTATTTATGTGTATCATCAAAGTTTTTTCATATAAGTAGACCTCACTTTAAAATCTGTGTTTAAGGATCTTCTGTAACTAGCAAGTTTATGTATAATTATAAATTAATCTGCATTTTTCTTAATAATTTCTCCAATCTAGAGTAATGAAAGCATATCTGCTGCTGTTACCGACCTTAGCATTATAATGGAATGTGGTGAATATTCGGATTTAAGCAAGTTTGTGTCCAGGTAAGTTTTTTGTTTATGATAAATAAATTATTTTTGTATGGTTGATATGGTTCATTGTACAAGAGAAAGTATTGAGTGGGTTGATTCTTTGGATTTGCTGAAAAAGCTGTGTCATTTTCTTTGCTTGGTAACATGTTGTAATCAGTGGCTCTTAAACACCTTCAGATTACTGGGTTTTATTCAGGAATTAATAGAAGCAATTCTATGGCTTTTGTCATGGCAGGTGGGCAGATTAGATTATTTTTTAAGGCCAGAAAAGTACCATTATGAATTATGAAGCCATATTAAAAATGGAATACATATTTTTCTTGTAATGTGTTTTATAACCTTTGTATTGCTTAGTCCAGAGATAATTTAACTAATTTCAATTAATGTGTAAGAAACCCTTTCATGGACTGCTTTTCTGTTCCAACATAGTTATACATAGGCAAAATGTGTGTGATTGCATCTCCCTTTGGTGATTGACCCTCATAAAGGATAGGAGTCTGTTTCTTATTCCTAGCTAGTTAAGGGACAACTGGTCAAGCAGTCTTGTACAAAGGGATATGTGGTTATCTCAATTTGCATATAAGCTGTAAACAATGTCTTCAGAAAGAGAGAAAAGGAAAGAAGATGAAGAAAATCTGCATCTCAGCACACACAGGTGACAGAAAACAGCATGTAGCATCTTTCCTCACTAGACTCTGTTTCCTTCTGCTCAGCTGGATAGAACTTTGAGGGGGCTGAACTATAAAAGTGAGGGGCAAACACCCCAAGGTATATCTCTCTCTGTGCATCTCCTTCTTTGTACCCTAGAAGACAAATAAACAGCCATTGGACTTTGGGAGAGGGGTCCTGCCCTGTAAAGTTTGGTCAGTAATTCTGTTAGAAGGATGTGGTAAGAATTCACTTTGAATCAAGTATAGTTTAAGTTAGGCCCTAGGAAGTGTTTTAACTTTATTTTTCCTGTAACCATTTCTAACTTTTATGCCTCATTGCTTGTTCTCATTTAAAATCTCATTGTAGTTAAATAAACTTGTTTTATTCTTTAATTGAAACTAATCCAGTGTGTTTAAGTTAAATTGTTTGGGTAACACTATTTAAGGTGGCAAGTTGTTGTGTATTATTCCCTTAAAGGTACAACAGATTTAATATCTCTAGACTGTCCAAGAGAGGGCTGCTCAGTACAATACATATATTTTGGGGAAAATCCAGGACTGGTAGTGTGTTGGGGTCACTCTGCAGAAAGAACCCAGGCTGGTAAAAGCCAGAGTGTGACCAGAGTGTGGCTGGCAGGCTGCAGTTACATACAGACATTTAGGGTGTTATTTGCATGCTGGCAGGCTGCTTGAGTGTGGTCCAGGTGGTAGCTACTGCACTAAGGCATTGTAAGGTGCCCAAGGTGCAGAGCAGCCCCTCACTTGGTTGGATTGCACCCCAGTACGTCACAATCATGCTACCAGCCCTGCCTATGATGGTCTTTTTTTTTAAACAAGTTTAATATTTTTTGTTGAAGTGACTTGTTAAGTATACTACATATTTATCACTCTAATCAGAGAGGTGAGAAGTAATCAGAGGCACCACTGGCATTTGAACCCACAATCTTAGTTTTACTAGACAGTTATTTAACCAGCTAAGCCATGGTATCTAGTGCTACCTGCCATGGATCAGGTGCTTGGTGAGTAAACCGGGAACCCCACCACTTACCAATTGGTAGTGGTGGGGTTGCCAGATACTCACTGGAATGAAAAACAATATCCACAAAGGAGTAATTCCATCTGGTGTTGACTCCTTGCAGACAGTTCTTGGTTGAACAAAAGCTAGGGGAGAAAACTCAACTGAATTCACTGGGGAGAAAGTGTCAGGTGGTTGGCATTGCAACTCAGTTCTGCTCTCTAGCATCTCCTGCATTGGTGCTGGCTTCCAAATATCTTGGTCTTTCATGCCTTTTTGATCCAGTCAGTATTACCAGGAGGGGGGATTTGGTCCTAAGGCAATCCTCTGCCTCCTTATTTTTCTGCCTAGGTGTATTTGCCAAAGGTTTGGGTATGTTGGTTGCACTCTTCAAACTTGCTTGCTGGAATGTGAGGACAGTTTGCATTGTGAGGATGACCTCAGTGAGATCAATGACCCTAGAAAGGTTGCCATCATTGACAGAGAGCTGGAGAAGCTTGACATAGACATAGCCACTCTCTCTGAAGTCAGACTAGTTGATGCAGGCTCTCTATGCGAGATGCGTTATGCCTTCTTTTAGCATGGAAAAAGCAAACGACTATCACAAACATGGGATGGTTTTGCAGTCAGCTTCTTAGCACCCAGGTTCGAATGTCCCACTGCAATATGAGGATGTATTATATCTCTCAGAATATCTTCCATAGGCAGCTTTGCCAACATCATCATTACCTCTGCCCCAGCACTTTATTCCACCTTTCAAGAGAAGGACTTTTTCTATTAGCAGGTAGACAGTGTCACCAGCAAACTACCACTGGGTGAGTGACTATATCTATTGGGATATTTCAATGTTAGAGTCGCCTCTCATCACAAGATGTGGTTGCTATGCCCTCACCACCATGGAGTAGGAAAAATGAATAACAATGGGCAAACACTACAGAAGTACTGTGCATTTCCTATAACTACTTCCAGGGTAGTCATGGCCAGAAGGTCTCCTGGAGACATCCCACATCTGGCCACTGGCACCAACTGGATTTAATTTTCACTCACAGAAAACACCTACAGGATATTCTCCATACTTACAGGTTTTACAGTTCAGACTGTGACACAGACCAGGCTGCAAAATAAGGTTTTCACTAAGGAAATTCCATTATACCAAACAAAACTGTTTGCCCACACATTAACATCAACAACACAAAAGACCAAGGAGGATGTCTTCAACTCACTAAAAATCTCCGGGAAGCTGTGTCCTGCATTGCACCTCCCCTAATTGCTGATGCAGTGTGGAACACACTTAGACTGAATATCCATATAGCTACAATCTTTGCTTTTGGTAAAAAGAATGTACAAGATAAAGATTGGTTTGCAGCATATGCTGAAAAAATGCTTCCAGTTATTGAAGCAAAGTGCACGGCATATCTCCATCACACATGAACCATTGTCCTGGACATGTTCTAACCTCAGAGTGGCCAAGAGCTCATTGCAGTGAAGAGAGAGGCAATGAGCTCAATAATACTGTCTCAGTCTGTATGGAAAAAATACATGTTCTTTCAGAATTGAGATCTAAGAAGTATGTATGATGGAATCAAGAACCCAATAGGTCCTTCAGCTAACAAGACTACCCCATTCAAATCTCTTAATGGAGACATACTTATTAAGACAAACAGATGCAATGTTGTGTGGAACATTATCACAAACTCTATCCATGTGTAACCACTATTTCTGAAGCAGCAGTAAATGCAGTCTCCAGGCTCCAGACCATCAAAGAACTTAATATAGGATCATATGTAAATGAGCTTGAAAAGGAAATTACCTCCCTAGCACCAGAAAAGGCTGCATGAAAAGATGGAATTCCAGCTGAAGTACTGAAACAAGGAGGAAAAGGTGAGCTGAAACAGCTGTACAATATCTTGCTTACCTGTGGGAAGGAAGGAATGATACCACAAGACATGAACAATGCCAACATCATAATGTATGAAAACAAAGGAGATTGGAGTGACTGAAAAACTACAGAGCATTCTATAGAGGAACAACTACAGGAATTTCTGTCCTTAGTGTGGCAGGCAAGGTGCTCGTACGAGTCATTCTCAAAAGACTAATTTTTTGCTGGATATATATATCCAAAGAGTTAGTGTGGTCCTTGCACTAAAGCAACTGCAAGAAAAGTGTCAAGAAAAAGTGAAACCTCTCTATGTGGCCTTCAGAGATCTCACAAAGGTTTTTGACCTGGTCATCAGAAAGGGAATTTCCGATTGTTAGAGAGAATTTGTTGCTCCCAAATTCTCTTCAGTCTGATTTGATCCTTCCATGATTGCATAAACTTAGGCTATAGTCCACTATGATGGTGATCAATCTGGCAGCTTTGAAATCCAGAGTGATTTCAAACAGGAAGATGTTTTGGAACTGACACTTTTTGGTATATCTCTGTGCTGCCTTGTTGTGTTTTCTCATCTAGCACTGAGGATATAGATCTCCACACAACATCAGATGGAAATCTCTTCAACGTTGCATGTTTAAGATAAAAAAACAAAGAAGAGAACTTCTTTTCGGTGATGGCGCAGTGCTCATTGCACACAATGAAAAGGAGCTCTAGCAAGTTTGCAATAGCTTTGTGCTTGTTTGTGATTAACTTGGACTATGTTTCAGTCTAAAGACAATAATGGTTATGGCACAAGATGTGTTGACTGGACCAGACATTTCAATAGCTAATGTCATGTTAGAAGTTGTTCACAAGTTCTGCTATCTGTATCAGTATCAGAGGGGTAGCCGTGTTAGTCTGGATCTGTAAAAAGCAACAGAGTCCTGTGGCACCTTATAGACTAAAAGAAATATTGGAGCATAAGCTTTCGTGGGTGAATACCCACTTCGTCAGACGCATGACGAAGTGAGTATTCACCCACGAAAGCTTATGCTCCAATACTTCTGTCTATAAGGTGCCACAGGACTCTTTGGCCTTGTCTACACTACAAGACTATTTCGAATCTACTTAAGTCGAATTTGTGGATTCGACCTTATGAAGTCGAATTTGTGTATCCACAGTAAATACACTAATTCGAATTTCTGAGTCCACAGTAACGGGGCTGGCGTCGACTTTGGAAGCGGTGCACTGTGGGAAGCTATCCCACAGTTCCCGCAGTCCCCTCTGCCCATTGGAATGCTGGGTAGATCTCCCAATGCCTCCTGGGGGAAAAATGTGTCGAGGGTGCTTTTGGGTAACTGTTGTCATTGAACCGTCAATCACGCCCTCCCTCCCTGAAAGCTCCGGCGGGAAATCTGTTCGCGCCCTTCTCTTGTCAGTTACAGCGCGTACGCCACAGCACTGCGAGCATGGAGCCCGCTGCGATCATCGCTGCACTTATGGCCGTTGTCAACTCCTCGCACCTTATCATCCACCTCTTCCACAGTCAGCTGCTGAGAAATCGGGCGAGGAGGCTCCGGCAGCGCGGTGAGGACAGGAATTCACAGAGTGGCGCAGACCTCTCACAAAGCAGGGTACGCCGCGCCGTGGAGATCATGGTGGCAATGGGTCAAGTTCATGGTGTGGAACGGCGATTCTGGGCCCGGGAAACAAGCATGGACTGGTGGGACCGCATAGTGCTGCAGGTCTGGGATGAATCACAGTGGCTGCGAAACTTCAGGATGCGTAAGGGCACTTTCCTTGAACTCTGTGACTTGCTGTTCCCTGCCCTGAAGCGCCAGGACACCCGGATGCGAGCAGCCCTGAGTGTGCAGAAGCGAGTGGCCATAGCCCTCTGGAAACTTGCAACGCCAGACAGCTACCGGTCAGTAGCGAACCACTTTGGCGTGGGCAAATCTACCGTGGGGGTTGCTGTGATTGAAGTAGCCCACGCAATCGTTGAGCAACTTCTCTCAAAGGTAGTGACTCTCGGAAACGTCCAGGACATCATAGATGGCTTCGCCGCGATGGGATTCCCAAACTGCGGTGGGGCTATAGATGGGACTCACATCCCTATCCTGGCACCAGCCCACCAGGCCAGCGAGTACATTAACCGAAAGGGCTACTTTTCAATGGTGCTGCAAGCACTGGTAGACCATAGGGGACGTTTTACCAACATCTTCGTTGGGTGGGCGGGCAAGGTTCATGGCGCGCGTGTGTTCAGGAACTCTGGTCTGTTTAAACGCCTCCAGGCAGGTACTTTCTTCCCGGACCACAAAATAACGGTTGGGGATGTGCAGATGCCTACAGTGATCCTCGGGGACTCAGCCTACTCGCTAATGCCCTGGCTCATGAAGCCCTATACAGGCGCCTTGGACAGAGAGAAGGAACTCTTCAACTACCGGCTGAGCAAGTGCAGAATGGTGGTGGAGTGTGCTTTCGGACGTCTCAAGGGAAGATGGCGGAGCTTACTGACTCGCTCGGACATCAGCGAAAAGAATATCCCCGTAGTTATTGCTGCTTGCTGTGTGCTACACAATCTCTGTGAGAGCAAGGGTGAGACCTTTTTGTCCGGATGGGAGGTTGAGGCAAATCGCCTGGCTGCAGTTTACGCTCAGCCAGACACCCGTGCCGAGAGAATATCCCAGCGGGAAGCGCTGTGTATCCGGGAGGCTTTGAAAGCAAGTTTCCTCAGAGAGCAGGGTAACCTATGACTCTCGACTTGCTTTCAAGAGAAACTGACCCTGGGCCTGTGTCTGTATGTGTCGATTTCGATCTGCGGTTACATACCCCGTTCTCCAAGTTTCCCCCACTTCCAAAGCACGTTTTAAAGCAAATTAATTGTAACACTCATTATTAATAAATCTTTTTGTTTTACTTTGCATTTCTGTTCAGGTGTTGAAACATGGACGCATACTGTGCTGGGCACGGTGTGCACTGATGTACAGACCGCTTGTTCCATAGAGGAATGACATCCTCCTGCTCCTACATAGGTCTCTGGGGTGGGGGACGGTTGCAAGTGGTTGTGCATGAAGGGGAGGGTTTGCAGGAAGGGGTGGGTTTGCAGGAAGGGGCGAGTGGTGCCTTCTTTGGATAGGGGTTTGGATGACGGCAGTGGGCTGCGGGTTTGGGCGTAGGAAGGGGTGAGGGGTGTGGGGGAAGGGTGAGTATCTGTCCGTGGATGAGGGCTCTTGTTGGGGCTCAGGGCAGCGGAGAGGCTCGTTGCTACGGTGGAAGTGCATGGTAAGGGCAGCGTGCCTTAACATTAAGGGGGTGGCAGGCGCTAGGACCCTGGACAAGCATACACATCACAGAATGACCCGGGGCAGCATACACCACACAGAGTGACCCTGGTGCCTACTGACTGCAGTGTGTGTGTGCCCTGCAGTTGATCATGCCCCCAAGTCTGTACCCTGGTAATGTAGGCTATACCGTGCAATTATAAATCCCCTCCCCCCCCATACACAAAAAAATCCTCTGACACGAAAGACGTGACCGAAACAGTGAATAACAGCAAACAGCTTTTAATAATCTAATACACAGTGGGGGGATGAAACTTGGATTTGGGACTGGGTGAGCCTGTAAGGGAAGCACTTCTACAAATTTATAGCGTGAGAGGTGTGTGGTACATTAGCGCTATGCAGTGGTGCAGTGACAGTTCTCACGGCCCCTACCGCCCCTCCGTCTTGTACTTTTGGGTGAGGGGGGGCAGGACTTCTTGGCGGGGGAGGGCGGTTGCAGATACACTGCAGGGGGGCTCTGTCCTCCTGCCTGCGGTCCTGCAGAACATCAACAAGGCGCCGGAGCGTGTCCGTTTGCTCCCTCATTAGCCCAAGCAGCGTTTGAGTCGCCTGCTGGTCTTCCTGCCGCCACCTATCCTCCCGTTCGATGTGTGTGCGATGCTGTTGACATAGGGTCTCCCTCCACTGTCTCTGCTCTGCCGCCTCGGCTCTGGAGCAGGCCATCAGTTCCGCGAACATCTCGTCCCTAGTCTTTTTCTTTCACCGCCTAATCTGCGCCAGCCTCTGCGAGGGGGATGTCGGGGCAGTCCGGGAAAGAGCCGAAGCTGTGTGATGGGAAAAGTAAGTGATTTCCTTGAACAGATACATGTTTGCGAACAGTGAACACAGTCTAGTCAGTTTCTCTGAACAAGACCATACAGGGCAACAAGTCTCACGAGATCTCAGGACAAGTTCGAGATTTCGGAATACGCTCTCATTGGCTGCGGCATTGCACAGGAGAGCAGACAAGTGGGGAGAGACAGCTGAATCCGTCTAGCAGACAGTCCTGGTAAGCCTTACAGTACATTCTGCTTATCAGTTAATGGATAGCTGTGCCCTCCCGCTAAAGGCAATCTGGAAATCATATACTCTGACCCTTTTCCAGCCACTCCCGCCAGTGCACGGGAAAGATCAATGTATGCTTTTCCTATATGGCCTACAACACGTGGCTGTTAAGCGATGGTCATTGTTATGCAAAGTAAAAGTCAACCATTCACAACAGTAACAATACACTAATTGCCCTAATTAGATGCAGCATTTCATGAACGAGATCACCCTGAGGCGGGTCCCTCGGAGTCACAAAGAGCGGATGCTAAGGGAAGCCCTGCAGAGACCAGGACCATACGCGGCCATGCTTGTGGAGGCGATGATTCCCATGTACATAAGGATGTCCTGGCGCGGAAGAGTGTGCTTCCACGGAGCACCCAACAAGGCACCTCTCCCCAGGAACCTCCTGCGGAGGCTTTTCGAGGACCTCTATGAGACCTTTGTTGAATTGTCCCTGGAGGATTATTGTTCAATCCCTATATGTGTGGACCTACTTTTCATATAGTTTTTCATTGAAAATTTTATATATAGTATTTCTATTTTTTTATACCTGTTTTATAAAAAAATAAATGTTTACATGTTTATAGCACTTACCGCCTGATCCTTCCCCTGATTCAGAGTCCGGGTTAACGGCCGGGGAGGGTTGGTAGGGGATCTCTGTGAGGGTGATGAAGAGATCCTGGCTGTCAGGGAAAGCGGTATTGTGTTCGCTGTCGCCTGCACCGTCCTCCACAGACCCTTCCTCATCTTCCCCATCGGCGAACATCGAGGAGGAACTGTCCAGGTTCACTATGCCATCCACTGAGTCCACGGTCACTGGTGGGGCAGTGGTGGCAGACCCACCTAGAATGGCATGCAGTGCCTCGTAGAAGCGGCATGTCTGGGGCTGGGCTCCGGAGCGTCCGTTTGCCGCTCTGACTTTTTGGTAGCCTTGTCTCAGGTCCTTGATTTTCACGCGGCACTGCATTGCATCCCGGCTGTATCCTTTCTCTATCATTGCTTTAGAGACCTTCTCGAAGGTCTTTGCATTCCGCTTGTTGGAGCGCAGCTCCGACAGCACAGACTCCTCGCCCCACACACCGATCAGATCCAGGACTTCCCGGTCTGTCCATGCTGGGGACCTCTTTCTATTCTTGGATTGGCCGGACTCCTCTGCTGGAGAGCTCTGCATCGTTGCAGGTGCTGCGGAGCTCGCCCCGATGTCCAGCCAGGACGTCAGATTCAAAGTGCCCAGACAGGAAAAGGAATTCAAATTTTCCCGGGTCATTTCCTGTGTGGCTGGTCAGAGAATCCAAGCTCGGACTGCTGTCCAGAGCGTCAACAGAGTGGTGCACTGTGGGATAGCTCCCGGAGCTACTAAGTTCGATTTGCATCCACACCTAGCCTAATTCGAGCTAGCCATGTCGAATTTAGCGTTACTCCACCTGTCGGGGTGGAGTACCGAATTCGAACTAAAGAGCCCTCTAGTTCGAATTAAATGGCTTCCTGGTGTGGACGGTTGAGCGGTTAGTTCGAAGTAACGCTGCTAAATTCGATTTAAAGTCCTAGTGTAGACCAGGCCTAAGTCACTATCTGTATCAGATAACTTATCTCTAGATGTTGAGCTTAATTCTTGCATCATAAAGGCAGCTACCTCATTTGGCTAACTGACCAAATGTGTATGGGATAATAGGAAACTACCATTTGAACACCAAGATATGTGCCTACTACACTGTGTTCTGAGCATGCAGCTGTATGGTGGTGAGACCTGGACCACTTACAGCAGGCATGAGAGAACGCTAAACACTACACCCACAGTCTTCATCATGTTCTAAATCAGGGGTTGGCAACCTTTCAGAAGTGGTGTGCCGAGTCTTCATTTATTCATTCTAATTTAAGGTTTTGCGTGCCAGTAATACATTTTAACATTTTTAGAAGGTCTCTTTCTATAGGTCTATAATATATAACTAAACTATTGTTGTATGTAAAGTAAATGAGGCTTTTAAAATGTTTAAGAAGCTTCATTAAAAGTTAAATTAAAATGCAGAGCCCTCTGGACCGGTGGCCAGGACCCAGGCAGTGTGAGTGCCACTAAAAATCAGCTCGCGTGCCACCTTTGGCACACGTGTCATCGGTTGCCTACTCCTGTTCTAAATATTAAGTGTGAAACCAAAGTTCCTGACGCTGAAGTACTTGAGAAAGCAAAATTGTGTTTTTGAACACAGATGTCTCTGTGGGCTTGATCAATTGTACTGGATGGACGATAGACATGTTGTATCAATTGTACTGTATGGATAGACATGTTCTCTTGTATGGAGAACTTGTGGATGCTCCAAGGCCACTGGACCAATCTAGTCTCAGATTCATGAATGTTTGCAAGAGGGACTTGAAAGCATTCAACATGAACATGAACTTTAGCGTCCACAAGATGGGGACCTGCATGGACTCCTCTAAACTAAAATCCTAGTTCAGATTTGGTACGCTGCCACCAGCTAGAAATTCCAGTGTCTAGCACACTCCCTGTTCCCCCAAAACTTTCCCTGGGGAACACAGATCCAAGCTCCTTGGGTCTTAACACAAAGGGAAATAGCCCATTCCCCCCTCTCCCCCTCCCTTATCCGTCGGGAGAGATCACCTTGATTCAAACAAAGAGGGATTCTCTTTCCCTCCTCCTCTTCCCCTGAGATTCCAAACAAGGGAAGAAATCAATCAGGTTCCAAAAAGAAAAGATTTTATTAAAAGAAAGAAAGAAAGTACACTATCTCTGTAATACCAGGATGAAAAGATTACAGGGTCTAACTTATAAAACTGGAGAGACTTCCCTCCCCCCTTTTCTCAGGATAATTAAAAGTAACAGCAAACAGAAATAAAGAGATTTCTCCAGCCAACACACATTTGCAAATACAGAAATTAATTATAAGACTAATCCGCCTTTCTAATACTCACTATACTGAATAGAAGAACTACTTCAGGAAACTTGGAGAGCCTGGAGATACGTCTGGCCCCTCTTAGATCCAAAGAGAGAACACCCCCAGAAACAAACGCAAACAAAGACTTCCCTCCACAGAGATTTGAAATTATCTTGTCCCTTGATTGGTCCTCTGGTCAGGTGTCCGTCAGGTTACTGAGCTTGTTAACCCTTTACAGCAGGGGTCCCCAACCTTTTGAGGACCAGGGACCGGTCGGGAGCGCTCGTCCCGCGGCTCAGCCGGACCGCCCGCAGGCGTGCCTGCAGGAGGTCCACCGGCTCCGGTTGAGCTGCCGCAGGCATGACTGCGGACGGTTCGCTGGTCGCGCGGCTCAGCTGGACCGCCCGCAGGCACGGCTGCGGCAGCTCAACCGGAGCCGGTGGACCGCCCGCAGGCGTGCCTGCGGGCGGTCCAGCTGAGCCGCGCAACCAGCGAACCGTCCGCAGTCATGCCTGCGGGAGGTCTACCGGAGCCCCGGGAGCAGCGGACCTCCCGCAGGCATGACTGCGGAGGGAGCGCTCGTCCCGCGGCTCGGGTAGACCTCCCGCAGGCACGCCTGCGGGAGGTCCACTGAGTCGGTTTGCGGCCCAGTTTCTAAGAGGCCGTGGACCGGTACTGGGCCGCGGACCGGGGGTTGGGGACCCCTGCTTTACAGGTAAAGAGACCTTAACTCTTAACTATCTGTTTATGACACCACTGGACTAATCTAGTCTCAGATTCATAAATGTTTGCAAGAGGGACTTGAAAGCATTCAACATGAACACTGTAAACAGAAAAGATGCAGCTAGCAACAGGCCACATGGTGGGCTGAGCTGGACCAGGATGACAAAGAGGCTGAAGAAGGGTATTGAGGGAAAGAAAAGTGAAGAGAGCAAAGAGGAAAGTGCAGCAAGTCTCAAGCACTAGTAGTGGGCCAGCATCTTCATTTGGATCAGTCCCATGTACCTGCACTATTTGTGGCAAGGACTGTTGCTCAAGAAGTGGACTCTGTAGCCAATTGCAATGCTGCAGTATGACACACAGTAACTGAACTGCTTTGGTGCTTACACCATCGTATTTAGAGACAGACAGCTGCCATGAGATCAAGGGGGTTAGAACAGAAATCAGAACCATTTTGTTTATCTTTAAAGTACCTCTGGGATAAAATGTGTAGTGTAAGTAGTTCTTGTTAGAGATAAGTGTAATGAGTCTAGCATTGGGCTAAACTCTCCTCACATCTTTATTAAGCTATCTCAGTCCTGATGCTCAGTATGTCTGCTCTTGCACTGTTGTGTGATGGTGTGTCACCCCATACAAGATTTGAAAGGGGTTCAGGTGGCCAGGGGAGCCAATTGATTCTCCAGGCTGCACCTGGAGGAGGAGCCAGGGAGCAGGGATTAATTAGATGAGGCTCAGCCGGATGGGAAAAGAAGGGGCTTGTAGAAATCCCAGGAACTGAGAGCAGCTAGGGGCTGCAGGGAAGTAGTCTAGAGTCACTCCCTGGGTGAAGAGGTGTGTGTTTGGGACTATATAGAGGGTAGTCTACAGTTACTCCCTGGGAGGAGAGAGAGCCAGAAAGGTAAGAACATAAGAACGGCCATACTGGGTCAGACCAAAGGTCCATCAAGCCCAGTATCCTGTCCTCTGACAGTGGCCAATGGCAGGTGCCCCAAAGGGAATGAACAGACAGGTTATCATCAAGTGATCCGTGCCCTGTCACCCAGTCCCAGCTTCTGGCAAACAGAAGCTACGGACACCATGCCTATCCTGGCTAATAGTTATTGAATCTATCTAGCTCTTCCATGAATGTATCTAGCTCCCATTTGAATCCCATTATAGTATTGGCATTCACAACGCCCTCTGGCAAGGCGTTCCAGAGGTTGACAGTGCGTTGCGCGAAAAAATACTTTCTTGTGTCTGTTTTAAACCTGCTACTTATTAATTTCATTTGGTGGCCCCTTGTTCTTGTGTTATGAGAAGGAGTTAATAACACTTCCTTATTTACTTTCTCTATACCACTCATGATTTTATAGACCTCTATCATATCCCCCCCAGTCGCCTCTTTTCCAAGTTGAAAAGTCCCAGTCTTATTAATCTCTCCGCATACGGAAGCCGTTCTATACCCCTAATAATTTCTGTTGCCCTTTTCTGAACCTTTTCCAAATCTAACGTATCTTTTTTGAGATGGGGTGACCACATCTGCATGCAGTATTGAAGATGTGGGAGTACCATGGATTTATATAGAGGCATTGATATTTTCTGTCTTATTATCTATCCCTTTCTTAATGATTCCCAACATTCTGTTTGCTTTTTTGACTGCCACTGCACATTGAGTGGATGATTTCAGAGAACTATGCACAATGACACCAAGATCTCTTTCTTGAGTGGTAACAGCTAATTTAGACCCCATCATTGTATACGTATAGTTAGGATTATGTTTTCCAATGTGCATTGCTTTGCATTTATCAACATTAATTAATTAATTAATCAACATTACTTAATTAAAGGTAGGCAAGGGTCACGGGAAAAGCAACAAGGAATTGGATAGGGCAGACCTTGGCTGTTGAAGTGAGGACCCCTAAGCTGGAAACTGGAGTAGAGGGTGGGCCTGGATTCCCCTAGCAGCCGCTGGGGAAGTGGTGCCGACCACACATGGAAAGTGGACTGCCTGGGGCAGTTCGCCTTAGAAGACTTTGAGGACGTAAGGGGAGGACTTTGGGGACCTGGCCATGGGGCCCAGTCACAAATATGCAGCTCCTGGAGCTAGAGGGGCAGGAGAGAGAGAGGATCTTGGGTGGAGAGGCTGCTGGAGGAGGGCCCAGCTAACCCCAGAGTGGCCAGGAGGAGTTGCCTCTAGCAGTGAGTAGACCACATGACGGAATAGTAATCTAATTTATTGCATAAATTACCCTTTCAGGGTTTTTATTTTTGACACTTTGAGAATGGCTTCAGCTTTGTTTGTATTTCCTAACTAGTTAAACTTTGACTCTGTCAGTAGAATGCAGCATTTTGTGCTCTATCTACAACACATCTGTATTATATTAAACTTTGCATGGGCTTAGTTGTGTGGGTGGATGCGTAGTGTGATGGTGGTGTTCTGTTGTGTGTGTGAGAGAGAGAAGGGGAACCCCATGAGACAATCATTCTTACCACAGCTGTAAGAGTCAATTCTTGTTTTTATATCTGGTGCAAAAAGTCATGAGTACTGTGCTGAGTTAATTTTTTTTCTTTGAAAGTAGTTAAGGGATCCTGTTTCTTTTATAATGGATTTTGTTTCTTACATACTTTTTGTTTTTACTGATTAATACACTTTTGTAAAAGTAGTATAGAAATTGGATATTTTCTATACTATTTTATTGTGGCCTGATAGGGAGTTACTGTGTTGTTAAATGTGTCTTCTGTTTCTTGGATAACTTCTCTGTCACATGCACAATAGCTTTTGAGCCCAGTTCTTTCTGTAGTTAATGGAAATTTTTTTTAATCCACTCTGGTTCTCTTCTGATAAATTCTTTCCAAAACAGTCTTAAATCATATGAGTTCTCTTACAGATCTAGCTATTTCTTTGAAAATTGTTCTTGGTACTTAAGGATACACACAGGATTTGGAGTTACCATTACAAAAAACACAACACTGTAGTGCCAATACTTCATATCATTATTAAGCTAACCAATAAATTGTTGTTTATATTGTTGGTCTATCAGAACTCCAAGTAATATGAAGGGGTCTCCTACAATGTTAGGAACACTTCGAGAATAATTTCCAAACTGGCAAAAATGAGTGATTGTAATGTGGCATTTCACTCTCTGAAATGAATGAACAAAGTAACTGTGGGAATGGAGGGTTGGGGGAGACCTAGTTAACTTCAGTGCTGTGAATTATTTCTTGTGAAAATAATTGACTTTCCATTGTTTTTCAGACTTCTGAAAACCTTGACAGTTGAATGAGTCTGAGAGTTGAAATATTTTGCTTCAGATTCTCCTGCTTACCCTTCAAAAATTTAGATTTTATGTACTTGTTTCCTTCACTCCCTCTGACACTGCAGAAAGTCACTTATATTACATCTGTACCATCAAAGACAATACTCATTTTGTATTTGGTACAGTAATATGGTTCACTGTCTCAATATAGCAAACATTACATCTTGACCTATATGTGTATACTTGGGCATGTCTACACTTGAAACTTGCTGTATGTTTTGTCCATACATGTTAAGTGACCCTTAACAAGTATTGCATGAGCAATGCATATGCACCACATTGTTACTCCTTGATTAAGGTAAATTTGCCTTATATCATTGCTGCCACACAGCAAAGTGGTTGAAAACAAGTGCTTAGCATTCAGGTCTAGCATCCCATGGTGCATTGCTCTGCAACTGTAGTTTATGCATTTTGGGATTTTTTGCATATCTGTTGTGGGATACCTACTAGAAGGCAGTGGAATTTTGGGACTTGGGGTCAAATTAAGTAATTCCCAAGACTGCTCTTCTTTCATCCCATCATCCATCTGTATTTTGTGAGCCAGTGCCATTTTCAACTGTCTGGAAGCATGGAGGAGGCATTGCTAAGCACTGTTATCCTCATGGTGGTAAATATGAATAGGTTGTTGCACAAATACCTGAATTTGTGCAATTACTTAAGGAACAGGGCCTCTTAGGAGGAGGCTGAAATCGAGCAACACATCTCCTTGATGTTTTCCTGGAACGACTTCACTTGGTGACATGCTGCTTTTTGTGCTCTAGCAATGATGGGTGGGACAGGATAGTGCTGTAGACCTAGGATGACCAGCAGTGGTGGCAGAACTTTAGAATGTCCTAAGACACTTTCTTGGAAATCTGTGCAGAGTTTGCCCCAGAGTCTCAACAGCAGAACACCTAGATGAGAGCTGCCCTCAGCCTGGCCATCGTCATTTGGAATCTCCCTACTCTTGATTGCTACCTGTCAGTAAGCTAACCAGTTTGTTGTCAGTGGATCAACCATCTCATGGACTCATAGACTTAAAGGCTTGAAGGGACTTCACCTACTCATTCCTGTAATAGACCTATAACCTCTGGCTGAATTGCTGAAGTCTTCAAATCTTGATTTAAAGACTTGAAGTTACAGAGACTCCAGCATTTACTCTAGTTCAAATCAGCAAGTGACCCATGTCCCATGCTGCAGAAAGGAAGATGAAACCCCTCCATGGTCTCTGCCATTGTGACCCAGGGGAAATTTCCTTCCCAACCTTGAATAGGGCAATCTGTTAGAGCCTCAGCACGTGGGTGAGACTTATCAGCCAGACACCTGGGAAGGAAGTCTCAGTAGTAACTCAGAGCCCTCCATGTCTAATCATAGAATCTCAGGGTTGGAAGGGACCTCAGGAGATCATCTAGTCCAACCCCCTGCTCAAAGCAGGACCAAACCCAACTAAATCATCCCAGCCAGGGCTTTGTCAAGCCTGACCTTAAAAACCTCTAAGGAAGGAGATTCCACCACCTCCCTAGGTAACCCATTCCAGTGCTTCACCACCCTACTAGTGAAAAAGTTTTTCCTAATATCCAATCTAAACCTCCCCCTCTGCAACTTGAGACCATTACTCCTTGTTCTGTCATCTTCTACCACTGAGAACAGTCTAGATCCATCCTCTTTGGAACCCCCTTTCAGGTAGTTGAAAGCAACTATCAAATCCCCCCTCATTCTTCTCTTCTGCATCCCATCCCTAGTCGTTGGAAATACTTGCTAATAGAAGATGCAGATGGGCCATGTAACATTGTAGGCAACCTCATCATACCATCCCCTCCATAAACTTATCAAGCTCCTTCTTCAAACAAGTTAGATTTTTTTGCCCCCTCTGCTCCCCTTGGAAGGCTGTTCGAGAACTTCACCCCTCTTAGTTAGAAACCTTAATCTAAATTTCCAATTTGACAAGCAACAAGACCAAAAGAATGCCACCATAGCTAAACAGCAGAGTAAAAGAGGTGGTTAAAGGCAAAAGGGCATCCTTTAAAAATTGGAAGTTAAACTGAGGAAATCAAAACGAGCATAAACTCTGGCAAGTCAAGTTAAAAATATAATTGGCCAAAAAAAGAATTTGAAGAGCAGTTAGCAAAAGATGCAGACTAACATTTTTTTTTTTAAGTATATCAGAATCAGGAAGCCTACCAAAAAATTAGTGGGTCGCTGGATAATTAAGGTGCTAAATGAGCACTGAAGAAAGACAAAGCCATTGCCAAGAAGCTAAATGAGTTCTTTGCATTGGTCTTCACTGCAGAGGATGTGAGGAAGATTCCCATACCTGAGCCATTCTTTTTAGGTGACAGATCTGAGGTCATTGCAATGTTGGATTTACAATCAGAATTAAAATTGGAGAAGGCCAAACCAAATAGGAAATACTTTTCTTCTTTATCCAATAAAGATTCATCCATGCCTCTAATCCAGTGGTCACCAACCGGTCGAGGTCGATTGTGGAGACTCTCCCAGTCGATCGCATCTCCAGTAGTGCAGGGGGGCTGCTGCTAAGGCAGGCTCTCTGCCTGCCCTGCCCCACTCCCATGGCCGGGGGGGGAGGGGGCAGGGGTCTCCGCGCACTGCTCCTGCCTCCAAGTACTGCCCCTGTAGCTCCCATTGGCCAGGAACAGGGAACTGTGGCTAATGGGAGCTGCAGGGGCAGGGGCTGCAGAGAGGGGTAGTGCATGGAGCCGCGCCGCGTTGGTCCCTTCTGGGAGCAGCGTGGGGCCAGGTCTGCCTCCCCCTTCGATGGGCAGGTTCTGAATGTCTCTGCAGCATTAAGACCCAGAGTAGCAAGCTGGACCAGCATTTCTCTTCCACCACCCAACCTGCAGCATCCTGGTGCCAGCCCCCGATACCCCATCCTGCACCCCAAGCTCCTGCCCCAGCCCTGAGCTCCCTCCCAGAGCCAGCGCCCCATACCCCCTCTTGCACTCCATACCCCGTCCCGGAGCCAGCCCCCTGTACCTCCTCCTGCACCCAAAGCCCCAGCCCTGAGTCCCCCCTCTAAGCCAGCACTCCGTACCCTCTCCTGCATCCTGTACCACCTCTTCCTGGCGTCAGCCACCCATGCCCCCTCCTGCACTTCTGCCCCAGCCCTGAGCCCCTTCCTGGAGCCAGCACCCCATACCACCTCATGCACCCCAAGACCCTGCCCCAGCCCTGAGCCTCCGCCTTAGCCAGCGCCCCGTACCTCCTCCCACACCCAATACCCCCTGTCAAGGTTGATTCCACAGTCTAGCACTTCGAGTGCAGAAGGTGGGGCCTGCAAGGACTCTAAAAATTAATACTTGCCACTCCAGGCTTGTATTAAACTCCAAAGGTTACAGCTTCTCTCTGACCTTGAATTGGTAGATGCTGCCACCACTCAAGTGCAAAACCCCTTTGAGATACCAGAAAAGCTCACTTGGGAATTCCTTCCTGTGGGGAAATCAGCTGTTGCCACCAGCTAATTAAACATGTGCACAAACCTCTTAAGACACACAAATCCAATTCTGTTCTTAAAAAAGGTAAATTTTATTTAAAAAAAAAAAGGAAAGAAAATATATCTGGGAACTCAGCTATTGCTAGATTTTAAAAGAGCAATTACGAGGTTTAAGCACCAAGAATAGTTTTCTTGAGGTCCAGCTTAAAGGTTACAAGCAAAACAAAAGCACTGGGGTTAGCACAGAGGAATCCACAAACCATAAAGAAATAAAAGGGACACACCTACTTGCGTCTTCCTAGACATTTCGTAATCTACTTAAATATCTGGGGTTTTAATAAGTAGTTTCTAGGTTTGATACTGATGATTTTTTCATACCTGGCCCAAGCTTTTTACAGTCGCTGCTCTGTCCCCCTCTTCCTGGGAGCACAACCAGAGACAGACAAAGGGGAAGTTTTTTCTCAATTTTTAAAAGTTCTAGCCTTCCCATGGGCTCTTTTGGTCAGCTGCCAATCACTTTCTTTTACCTATGCATAGCAGTGAGACTTTTAACCCTTTACAGGTAAAGAAAGTAGAGAACAGCTACTAAGAGGGATTTTATAGCTAGCTGGCTGGGTGTCCATAAAAGGGAGCTACCCGCCCTTCATTTCTTACACCCCCTCTCGGAGCCAGCACCCCATACCAAAAGACCCAGCCCTGATCCCCTTCCTGGAGCCAGCACCCTATATCCCCTCCTGCACTCCATACCTCCCTCCTGCACCCCACCCCCCTGTGTCAGCCCTGACCCCCCCTCCCAGAGCCAGCACCCTGTACCCCCTCCAGCACCCCAACACTCTGAACCCAGCCCAGAGCCCCCTCGTTCACCCCAACCCCTTGCCCCAGGCTCAGCCTGGAGCCATCTCCCACACTGCAAACCCCTTGGCCCCAGCCCAAAGGCCACACCCCCGAACTCCAACCCCTTGCCCCAGCCCGGTGAAAGTGAGTGAGGGTGGGGGAGAGCGAGTGATGGAGAGGGGGGATGGAGTGAGCAGGGTGGGGCTTTGGGGAAGGGGTGGGGCCTCTGGGAAGGGGCAGGGTAGATCCTGGATTGCCCTTAAATTAAAAAAGTGATTTGGGGCATAAAAAGGTTGGAGACCACTGCTCTAATCAGGATAGTGGAGGACATCGTCACTGGAAAATGGCAGCACCCCAGCAAAGGTCACTGCTTCAGCTAGATATCCTCTGCTGTCCATCCTGTTTTTAACACAGTCATGCCCCACAGTGAAAGGTAGACAATTATGTTTCCTCTTTGGGTGAGGAGACCAGACATGCTCTTGGCCCCAGTAGGTTATCAGTGCTTGACCTGTGTCACTAGCCACACAGAATGGGAGCCAGTTCCCTGCAGTCTGAGTTTTTTTTTTTTTTTAATTAAACTGCTACCAGCTCTTGAATTCTGAAGATATATGGCCTGGACTGGTCTCCACCCCAGGAATTCTGATCTTTTCTTTTACTTGTCTTACTCTGATCATACTCCTTTATTTTTTTAAAATGTCACTGCTTCCAAGTATCTTGACTTTATTCCTTTCCCTGTTGTTTTCCTGAATGACCTGTTACAGGGGGTCCCCAGTATACGTCGGGGCTGTGTTCCTGAAAAGGGTGACGAGTACTGAAATGATGGATACCTGGGAATTTTTCCACATAAGAAATAATAACCCGCCTCCACCCCCACCCTGCCTTTTCCTTCCCAGTTCCGCCGCCTTCTATGAGTGTGCCCCATCCCTGCTCCTCCCCCTCCCTCCCAGCACCTCCTGAACGCTGTGGGAAGCACCCAAAGAAAAGCCACGCAAAAGGTGAAGGGATGGATATACGTATCGGGACCATGTGAATCGGAATACATTCCCCTAATGATGAGCAATGGATACAGAAAATGACAGATAAGAGGGAGACGTATACCAGGGACCCCCTGTATGAGGAAACTTAATGCTTTATTTTAAACAAAATTTATTGCTTTGACTACAATTGGTTGATGACAGTACTAACAGTTTGTGGCCTAAACCGTGAATAACATGAGTGAATTTAGCTGTTGGTGCTGATTGTTTCGATAGAAAAGCAAGTTCATTTTTCTTACCTGTATTGTAATTGACCCTATCTGTACATATTCCTGTTCAATCTTTCCAAGACAAACCTTCTGATATCATGAAGTTGTTAATCAGTTGGAAGCACTCCTCACCAGTGATGCAGTTTGTTGCAGCAAAATTTTTCTTTGGCACACAAATAATTTAGCACAGTTAGTTCTTCTTCGAGTGATTGCTCATATGCATTCCAGTTAGGTGTGCGCGCGCCGCGTGCACGCTCGTCGGAAGATTTTTACCCTAGCAACACTCTGTGGGTCGGCTGGGCGCCCCCTGGAGTGGCGCCGCTATAGCGCTAGCTATATACCCCTGCCGACCCGTCCGCTCCTCAGTTCCTTCTTACCGCCCATGACGGTCGTTGGAACAGTGGAGTGCGGCACTGCTGTCCTCCACAGCCCTAGCTTCTCACTTGTTTCTCTACCTAGTTGTTGTATATAGTTCGAAAGTTTAGTATAGTTAGATTTAGTTTACTAGTTTTAGTTGTAGTTAGTATATAGTTACTCGGGGAAATTGGGGGGCTAACCCCTTCTTTTTCCCCCAACCCGGTGCGGGCCCATGCCCAGGGCACCGGGCTTTAAGCCGTGCTCGGCCTGCCAGAAGCTGATGCCGGTTGGAGACCCTCACGATTCTTGCCTGCGGTGCTTAGGAGAGTCTCACCTTCCAGATAAGTGCCGCATTTGCAAGTCTTTCAAGCCGAGAACAAAAAAGGAGCGGGACTTTCGCTTGAAGCAGCTCCTAATGGAGTCAGCACTTAGCCCTGCGGCGCCGGCACCAGCCGCCCCGCAGTCAGCTTTGGTGCGGAGTGCACCTGCGGTTCCAGCTCGTTCCGGTACCGACGTCCAGCAAAAACAACAGCCGGCACCGGCTTCCCGGCACCGTTCCCTTTCTCCTTCGGGGAAACGCAAGGCAGCACCGACCTCGTCCAAGAAGGTCTCCGTGCCTAGGCCTGCAACCCGGCCTCCGGCGCCGGCGCCTCCGCCACTGACAGCGCAACAACCTAGCGCTGTACCGTTGACTCCGGCACCACAAGAGCCGTCGAGTCCGGTTCCACCTTGCTCCCCGGTGCACACCGCGGTCGAGCTCGCTCTCCCGTCAACGCCTGAGACTTTTTCGACGGTGAGAGAGCTTATTGCATTGACGGAGCCAAGGCATCCTCAACCCCCGGCGCCGCCGGTGCGGGTTATTAAATCAGCGGGCAAGCCGGCCATAATGAGGCCCCCTTCCCCTGACCGGCAAGACAGACGTCACTCCAGGCCTCGGTCCCGGAGACATTCCTGTTCAGGCCGGTCCCGATCTTGGCACCGCTCGCAGTCCCGGAACCACTCTCCTTCGCGGTACCGGTCGTACTCGCGGAGACGCTCCCGGTCCTGGTCACCGGACAGGCGATATCGGCACCGATCCGGTTCTCGGTATCGCTCGTCCCGCAGCCGTTCTCACCGTCGGGACTCGAGATCCCGGTCGACCTCCCGGCACCGGCACGGTAGATGGTCCCGGTCTCGCTCCAGGCACCGTGAAGAGCGGCACCGCTCCCCGGCACTGTCCAGGGACAGAACGGCAGCGTCGGCGGCTCCGTCGCACAGCCTCTCGGCACCGCCTTGGCCTTCGAGACAACCATCCGTCTCCTCCCACGCCAACAGTGCTGCTGACCAGCACACTGAGCCTCAAGGCCAGGACCAAGGTCCTCCTCAATGGGCCTTCTGGACTCCGTGAGCATAACACGAGGCACAAGGAGCCCCTTTTGCGACTCAGCGCTCCAGGCCCTCCGACCACCGAGCGCCTGAGGCCACGGTCAGCAGGCCTCTTCCCACTGCCGTGGAAGAGGTGCCACTGGCGTCTGAGGATGCTGAGCCTCCTCCTGTTGAAGAGGCTCCACAGCAGCTCTCTGAGCCTCCGCAGGACACTCTGGTACCAGGCCTGTCCTCCTCTTCCTCCCGGATGAAGCGGTTGCAGGAACATCCGCCTCGGGCCCTCTTCCGATTGACCTTTGGGCCCATCAGGACTTGTTGAGGCGGGTGGCTCAGAATATGAACCTGCCGATTGAGGAGGTGGCGGAAGATGACGACCCGGTCGTGAATATAATATCGGCGGATGTGCCTCTTCGGGTGGCCCTGCCGTTTATCCGCACTATTCAGCGGAATGCGGATACCATATGGCAGTCACCAGCTTCCATCCCTCCCACCGCCCGGGGAGTGGAAAGGAAGTACATGGTCCCGTCCAAGGGCTATGAGTACCTCTACACTCACCCTGCTCCCTGCTCGTTGGTGGTCCAATCAGTCAACGAGCGTGAACGCCATGGCCAGCAGGCGCCGGCGCCTAAGTCAAAGGAGGCGCGGCGCATGGACCTTTTAGGCCGCAAGGTCTATTCAGCCGGTGGCCTTCAGTTACGGGTCGCCAATCAACTGGCAGTTCTCTGCAGATACACCTTTAATACCTTGGTGTCTCTGGCTAAGTTCACCGAGCTTGTGCCACAGGAATCCCGTCCGGAGTTCACGGCCCTCTTGGAGGAGGGTAAGAAAGCGTCCCGGTCGGCCCTCCAGGCCTCTCTGGACTCGGCGGACTCGGGAGCCAGGACCTTGGCCTCTGGGATAACCATGAGGCACATTTCGTGACTTCAAGCCTCGACGCTCCCGCCTGAATTACAACAGACAATTCAGGTCTTGCGTTTCGATGGTCAAGGTCTCTTCTCGGAGAAGACTGACCCAAGGTTGCAGAGCCTTAAGGATGGTCACATCACAATGCGTTCCCTGGGCATGCACACCCCAGTGACCCAGAGGAGGTCCTTCCGGCCCCATCCATACCGCCCTTACAACCAGCCTAGGCCGAGACCGGATAACAGGCGCCGGGGCAGGGAGAACCGGCGGAGACAGTCGGGCAATCAGGGGAACAAGTCCCAACCGCCCTCGAAACCTGCTTCAGGGTCTAAGCAGAACATTTGATGGGACGCCCGAGGACGGCCCACCAGTTTCGTTACCGGATCCTTCCCCGTTATTTTCCAACCGTCTCTCCCAATTCCTACCGGCTTGGTCCCAGATAACATCAGACAGCTGGGTACTTCGCATGGTGGAATCTGGTTACCGCCTCCAATTTGTTTCACCCCCTCCCTCCGACCCACCCTACCCGTCCCTCTTCAGGGACCCCTCTCACGAGCAATTCCTCTTGCAAGAGGTCGAGACTCTCTTGAGTTTGGGTGCCATAGAGGAAGTGCCAGAAGGCATGAGGGGCAGGGGTTTTTACTCCTGCTATTTCCTAATCCCCAAGGCGAAGGGAGGTCTGCGTCCAATCCTAGACCTCCGAGAGCTCAACAGGTTTCTTGTGAAGCTCAAGTTCCGCATGGTGACCCTGGGGACCATTATTCCCTCCCTGGATCCGGGAGACTGGTTTGCTGCCCTCGATATGAAGGACGCGTACTTCCATATTGCCATTTATCCTCTTCATCGACGCTACCTTCGTTTTGTTGTCAACCACCAGCACTACCAGTTCACGGTGCTCCCCTTTGGCCTCTCCACGGCACCAAGGGTCTTCACCAAGTGTATGGCGGTGGTTCCCGCAGCCCTCCGCCGTCGTCAGATACATGTCTACCCGTATCTCGACGACTGGCTGGTCCGCGGAACGTCCCAGCAACTCGTAACGCAGCACATGTCCGTGGTCACAGGCCTTTTTCACAAGCTAGGCCTTATGATCAACACCGAGAAGTCTACCTTGACTCCAACGCAGAGGATAGAATTCATCGGCGCGGTCCTGGACTCCAGTCTGGCCAGAGCCTGCCTCCCTCTGCTTCGGTTCCAGTCCATGGCTTCCATCATTCGAAGCCTGCAGTCCTTCCCGATAACGATGGTGCGCACCTGCCTCAGCCTCCTAGGCCACATGGCATCGTGCACTTTCATGACCCTGTATGCAAAGCTCCAGCTTTGCACCTTTCAAACTTGGCTCACGTCTGTATACCGGCCTCACAGGGACTCTATAGACACGATGGTCACGATCCCGAGGTCAGCCCTCGACTCTCTCAACTGGTGGTTGGACCCAGAGGTGGTGTGTGCCGGAGTCCCATTCCGCCCTCCCCACCCCACCCCTCCATCACACTGACCACAGATGCCTCGGCCTTGGGGTGGGGTGCGCACCTCGACAGCCTGCACACGCAGGGCTGCTGGTCACCCCACGAGCTGACCCTGCATATCAACGTCAGGGAACTGAGAGCGGTTCGCTTGGCGTGCCAGACTTTTCGCTCCCACCTCCAGGGCCGCTGCGTGTCTGTCTTCACAGACAACACGACAGGGATGTTCTACATAAACAAGCAGGGCGGGGCACGTTCCTCCCTGCTTTACACGGAAGCGATGCAACTGTGGGACTTTTGCATAGCCCGCTCCATACATTTAGTAGCATCGTTTCTCCCGGGAGCACAGAACACGCTGGCAGACCATCTCAGCAGGTCATTCCTCTCCCATGAGTGGTCGATTCATCCCGATGTTGTCCACACAGTTTTCCAGAGATGGGGCTTTCCCCAAATAGACCTCTTTGCCTCCAGAGAGAACAGGAAATGTCACCGGTTCTGTTCTTACCAGGGACGCTCCCAGGGCTCCCTCTCGGACGCATTTCTCTTCCCGTGGACGGATCACCTGCTGTATGCCTTCCCTCTGTTCCCCCTCATACACAGAGTGCTGCTCAAGCTCCGGAGGGACAGGGCCCGCCTCATTCTCATTGCTCCGGCGTGGCCGAGACAGCACTGGTACACCCTGCTGTTTGACCTCTCAGTGGCGGATCCCATTCCCCTCCCGTTATGGCCGGACCTCATAACGCAGGACTTTGGCAGGCTTCGCCACCCGGACCTGCAGTCCCTCCACCTTACAGCTTGGCTCCTGCGTGGCTGACACGAGCGGAGTGTGACTGTTCTGCTGCAGTGCAGCAGGTGCTGCTGGAAAGCAGGAAACCTTCCACTCGGTCGACTTACCTTGCCAAGTGGAAACGTTTCGCACACTGGTGCGATCAGAAAGATCTCAATCCTCTCCTGGTGCCTATTCCCAAGTTCTTGGACTATCTCTGGTCCCTCAAGGAGCAAGGCCTTGCAGTCTCCTCCTTGAAGGTGCACCTGGCGGCCATTTCCGCTTTTCGGCCCAGCATAGGGGAACGTTCCATTTTCTCGAATCAAATGGTTTCCCGCTTCCTTTAGGGGCTAGAATGCTTGTACCCACAGGTGCGGCGCCCAACCCCTACTTGGGATTTGAACTTGGTCTTAGCGAAGCTTATGGGAGCCCCCTTTGAGCCCTTGGCCATGTGTTCCCTTCTCTATTTGTCCTGGAAAACAGCCTTCCTCGTCGCTATTACTTCAGCGAGACGAGTCTCTGAGCTTTGCGCTCTAACTGCTGACCCGCCGTATACGATCTTCCACAAGGACAAAATGCAGCTTCGGCCACACCCCGCCTTCCTTCCTAAGGTGGTGTCGGCCTTTCATGTAAACCAGGACATCTTCCTCCCGGTTTTCTTCCTGAAACCGCACGCATCATGTCGGGAACAACAGCTTCATAGCCTGGACGTTCGTAGGGCCCTCGCTTTCTATATAGAGCGAACAAAACCCTTCCGGGATTCGCCCCAGCTCTTTGTGGCGGTAGCAGATCGCATGAAGGGCATGCCAGTCTCTTCTCAGTGAATCTTGTCCTGGGTAACGTCATGTATCAGGACATGCTACGAGCTTGCTCAGGTTCAGGCTAGCCATTTCACCGCTCACTCTACAAGAGCACAAGCCTCTTCTGCTGCCTTCCTGGCCCATGTCCCCATTCAGGACATCTGTCGGGCAGCGACCTGGTCTTCCGTTCACACCTTTGCTTCCCACTACGCATTGGTGCAACAATCCAGAGACGATGCAGCCTTTGGCTCAGCAGTCTTGCATTCTGCCACGTCTCACTCTGACCCCACCGCCTAGGTAAGGCTTGGGAATCACCTAACTGGAATGCATATGAGCAATCACTCGAAGAAGAAAAGACGGTTACTCACCGTTGTAACTGTTGTTCTTCGAGATGTGTTGCTCATATCCATTCCAGACCCACCCTCCTTCCCCACTGTTGGGGTAGCCGGCAAGAAGGAACTGAGGAGCGGACGGGTCGGCAGGGATATATATCTAGCGCTATAACGGCGCCACTCCAGGGGGCGCCCAGCCGACCCACCGAGTGTTGCTAGGGTAAAGATCTTCCGACGAGCGTGCACGTGGCGCGCGCACACCTAACTGGAATGGATATGAGCAACATATCTCGAAGAACAACAGTTATAACAGTGAGTAACCGTCTTTTCTGTAAGTTTGTCAGCTTGGATTGTGAAATCAGTGCTATTTTGCATCTTATAAAGTAATTCTGTTTTTAGCTTCAACCATATCTCCAATAAGACATTTCACTGTGTGATTCAATAGGGGGATCATCTGTATGTTGTTGGCAGCTGCTTTGCTGTTGACAATTCTACACACCTTTCCACAGCAGCAGGAGAGACTGTTCTCAATTGTGTGGCTTTTCTTTACTCCTGAGTGTTCTTAATGCTGCTGTAATTAAGTATAAGCACCTTTTGGGAAGTGGTTGTAGTTATTACACATCTACGTTTTAAGTTCTTGCAATAGCCTTTGGAAAAACTTCTGGTGGCTTTTCCAGGTACTCTGTATAATTCATCTTAAATGTTGTTGAAGATTAAATGGCATCATGTTTTCTTTTGATAAGATATAAATGTACTGAGGGCAAGAATCGTCACTATATTCTGATTGTAAAACTATATTTTGTATTGCCCTGGATCTGTTTCCTTTGTACGTTGCTTTTGTTTCTAACTTGTCTTGAGTACTAACATACTGAAGTAAAAAGCTCTTCTGATTTAGCTGGTATGAGCAAAACTTGTTGGCTGTGTCCTCTTCCACTTGTATTATGCATATTTGCAGGACATACTTTCCGAATGACAAACTTAGCCATGTTGAAAGTTTGGGTATGTAAATGCTATTTAGCACGATCAAGTTTACTTGCCGCTACTTATCTAATGCCAACCTAACAAAGCCAAAAGTTCAAGAAATTTATTTCTTCCTCTCTCACACTCCTACTCCCTGACACTGATGCTTTCAGAAGTGCCAGAAAGTGAGATTACCAAAGCTTTCCTTTCTGTATACCTAGATGGTGACAGGTTTTAATTATTATTTTTCCGAGATGTTGAAGGAACTCCTTTCCAAAACATTGGTGACATGCCAGCTTATATGAGACAAGGTGGGTGAGGTAATATCTTTTATTGGGAACACTTCTGTTGGTGAGAGAGACAAGCTTTTTCACCTCTTCAGAAGAGGAATAGGTATGTACCACACAGGTTGGACTTGGTTTAATTAATGATTTATATCACTAATCAGGAAGACTCGGTTTAATCATGGATTTCTACATAAAAGTGCATTCTTGTTGGTTGTTATAACCTTAATACATATTCTTCACAACTCAGAGATAGATGTAGGTTTCATTTTTAGAAGGTACACACTATACATTTTTAAAGTGATTTATTTTGAAAACTTTTCAGATTTGTTTTACAGAAACAAATGATGATTGTTTGGTTATTTCATTTACCAAAGGTAATTGAAGCAGATATTTATAAAGTCATTGGGAGGTAAACTATCTCCAGTTCAACAGGTTAATCATTAATATTTGGAGGATTTCTTACCATGCTGTATTAGGAGGAGAACATCACCAGACAGACATTTAAATTGTTTTATATAATAAAACAACAACATTATGTATTCTGGATATTTTTCTTCAACAGCAGACATAATATTTTAACAAAACAAGCATTTTTGAATGTAGTTAAACATTCAAGTTTTTTAAAATCAGGTTTGTTTTTGTAAAAATTGTTTTTAACTAAAATAGTTAAATAAAATATATAAAAAAAATTAAATCGACTATGTCAGCCAGATCAACATGAGAAACTTAAAATATTGGCTTCTGCAGCTAACTCAGTTGTCTTCACCTTCATTTTCCTGTTTGTTCATCATCTGGAAAAGAAAAACAAGCTTTCCTGCTTTTTCAGGTCTCGAACGATTTCTCAATTTGGAATGAATTAGTCCAAAGTAAGAAAATATTCTTTCTACACTGGCAGAAGAAGCTACTGCTGTTAAAAGTGAGATTATAATTTCAACAGTCTCTGAATCAAAATGCTTAAGTGACTTCCAACAGTTCACTAGTGTGACTTTCTTTAAAACATCATCAGCAAACATATATTTCTTGAATGGTTCACCCTTAGCTCTGAAGTTTATTATAGTTGGCATTATGGAGGGATGATTCCTGGGTGTCCATGTAATAGCCAGTGAAGGTTTGATTGGTACCGAATATTGAGAATATTTGCAAGAAAATGAGCTGGAGATAGTGCTTGTTCCATTTGGTTTTTTTTAATGCTTGTAATTTAACTCTGTCATTGCATATTTCTCTTTTTAAGATCTCACTCAGTTCCTTCCAAATTTCAGCACTGTCAGCAATTAAACAGCTATTTCCCTGCATTTTATTCAGGGCTACGGAAATAGGCTTCGGGGTGTACTCAGCATGAGTTCAACATTTCTCTTAAGCCCAATGTTGAGAACTTTGGCTGTCACCGTGCCATCTATTTTTTCATGATTTTGTTCACAAACTCATCAGATTGGGCCAATTCTTGATATAGTGCTCAAAACAGTCCACTACTGAATTCTGTCACACGTCTTGTGGGAGAGTTAGCTTCGTTCCTCCCACTTCTTTCAGAGCAGCTTCTGCAAAGTGGTTGTTACAGAAATATTTTGCAATTTCAACAACATTAGCCTTTATTTCTGGAACACTGAATTCTGGCTAGGAGTGCATGAAGTGAGCACTGCAATCATATGTTATTAGCCTGGGTCTCTCTTCACTCTCTTCTAAATAATTTCTTCTCATCTTGGATACATTTGTAGCATTGTCTGTGACCAAGTTGCGTACTAGACATTTGAATTTTGTTCACAGTTTGTTATAGCTTTTACTGCTACTTCTTGTTAGTATTCTGCTGGGTGTGCATTTCCCGATGTATCAATTGTTTCTGTAAGGAAGACATTCTCTTCTTCTGTTGTCACACAAGCACATACAACAGGATCATTGTGGATATTGTTCCACCCATCAAGACTCAGGTTAACAATTTTACTCTCTAGACCTTTTGCACACTGCTCAGTTTCTCTTTCATACACTTTATCCAGCAATTTCCCTGCAACATCTGCTCTATTGGGTGGACTGTATCCTGGTCTTAATGACTGAACCATGTTAATGAAGTGTGGGTTCTCAATCACACGGAAAGGAGAGTTTGTTGCATAAACAAACCGGGCAGTTTTTTCATCAATTACCTCTTTTTATTATCTGCTGATTCTTATCACAAACTTATTTATGGTTGTTTGTGGATGATGGAGATTTTTTTTCCTTTTTGGTACAGGTGATATAGTGTGGCTATGTGACATACATGATCTGACTGTGAAACACTATCATTGGCAGATAACGCTGAAACTATAGAAGATGATGGTGATCTTGAAGGTAGATAGTCTTCAGAATCCTGTAGGTTAAGGATGGATTCTCCTAAATAAAATAAGTCAGTGCAGTTATTTACTTATTACCATACTGCTCATTTAGTATTACTCATTGCATTCACTGACACCCAGTAGTACTTTAAAGGTGAAATTGTAAAAGGAAGATCTGGCTATTAATTTTTTATCACAACTGCATCTAAAATGAAGTACTATAGAATAACTATATTTTTTGCTCAATCATGAAAATTCAAGAATAGTGCAGAAGGAAGAAAGGCGCTCTTTAAGAAAGCAGTATGAAATAAAAAAGTTTACCAACTTGAAGATCCTGCATGTTCAGACATGTTCCTTTCATCTTCTTCAACGCAGCTTCCTCCTGAGAAGGAACACTTCTCATTATGTTGTTTCATTCGGTCAACCAGGCCTTGCATTTCTTTGTTGCACTGTTTGCATTTTACATGCATGCC
Source organism: Mauremys mutica (assembly GCF_020497125.1). Taxonomy (NCBI): domain Eukaryota; kingdom Metazoa; phylum Chordata; order Testudines; family Geoemydidae; genus Mauremys; species Mauremys mutica. The sequence continues at coordinate 42,255,664 of NC_059078.1, forward strand.
TGTCTTACCCACAGGTAGAGGCACTTCATTAAAATATTCCCAAACTGGGTCTCTTTTATGCTGCCATTATAGGTTTTCCCTTCTAGTGAGAGAATGGTATGGTAGATCTCAAATCAATGAAGGCTACACTCAGAAAGACCTCAAGACTTCTGGAATATGCTGCTCAAACAGTGTCACTTTTTTGTTTCTACAGCCTGTCCCTCCCTTCTCACATTTATCTCCAGACTTCTTCTTCTTGTCCACATCTAGTCCGCCCCCAACAATCTTCTGTTCATTGAAGATTTTGAAACTTTGCACTTTTAGAGAGAGGTAAGGGATTGACTCTGTGTACACAAATTTGCAGAGGGATAATAGATCTGTTATTTCTCACCTCTCGCTATATATTTATTTAATTATTTAAAAACATTTTTGCTGTTAACAGGCATGTTCTCTCTGGAGCCACAAATCCATAGTTTGAGAACTGCAAAACTAAGCATGTCTGATGGTATCTTCTAGACTGAGCATTGAATCTCATTGGGTAGATAGAAAGATTAGTGTAAATAATCTATAGAGAAGCCCCTGGAGCCCCATAAAATTCAGTTCCTAATCCATGAACAGGGCCGACTCCAGCCACCAGCATAGGAAGCAGGTGCTTGGGGCAGCCAATGGAAAGGGGCGGCAAGTCCCTCAATCCCTTTCGGAGCGAAGGACCTACCGCTGAAGAAAGAAGCGGCTTTATCTTTTTTTTTCTTTCGCTTCGCCACTTGTGGTGGCAAAGAAGCTGGAGCCAGCCCTGTCCATGAACTATTGGAACTCATTTACAAAACTTTTCTTAAACATTACATGAATATATTCTCATAGTATAGAATTAGAATTTATAATCCTATTCCATGACTGGCATGCCCTTCATGCGATCTGCATTCTTTTATTAAGATATGTTATAGCTCAAAGCTATCTTTAGATAGATTTTTTCCTCAAAAAGCATTTTATCAAAAAAATCCAATTTAAATAATTTTTTAATATTGATTTTTATCCACAGTGGTATCACATATGTATTAACTACATATGCTAAACAATCCATTCCACCTCAGCCATGATGCTGAGAATGTTTCCCAGACCTGAAGAAGAGCTCTGTGTAAGCTCAAAAGCAGGGGCTCTCAAACTTTTTTTACTGGTGACCCCTTTTGGAGGCAAAGCGGGATTTGGGGTGGAGGTTGACAGTTCGCGACCCCCCATTTAATAACCTCCTGACCCCCAGTTTGAGAACCCCTGCTCAAAAACTTGTCTCTCTCACCAACAGATGTTGGTTCAATACAAGATATTACCTCTCCTACTTTGTTTCTTTAATATTGTGGGACTGACAAGACGAACAACACTACATACAGCTTATAATGTAGGTGGGCTTGGCAGAATTAGATTTTTTAAAAATAATTTCAATGGATAATATCAATGTTTATTTTTAAGCAGTTTGTTCTAGATTTTTTTCAATTTAAATGTTTGCCGTTTTGCAAAATTACAAGGGGCAGACAGTAGGTGGTCATTATGCAATGACAGTAGATCTTGTGATTCAAAAAGTTACATCACATGCCAAAATTTACGAAATAAGTATCCTTATACTCTAAGTCTTTGAGCAGCGTTTTTCTTACTTTGCTGATTTATAAATCTGTATTATCTATGGAAATATATTTTCATTTGTTTGTGGGCGTGTAGTTAAATCAACGTTTACTAAGATTTACCCATAAAAATCAAATCCTTTCAAGCCTAAATATGTTAGTCAGAATCAAGATACATTTAGATCTGCATATAATAACTGAGATATATATTTTAAAAAAGTTCAGGGTTTCATGTCAACAGATGTTTAAGCCAGACTGGAAACATGATGAGCATCTTGTAATCTATCACTGTGTTCCATTGTCAAAAATTTTTACCTAGCTTGTGCTTACTGCTAATAGAAGATTGCAGGCCTTGCAGCAAAATATTATATAATCTCATTTGGCTGTTTTACACCTATTGTTCTCAGTGGGATTAATTCTGTCTGAAAGAAATTCTAGTTAAAGTTGAAAGATACAGGAAATTTAAGAGAACCCCAAGCAGCGGTACATGTTGTCACTCTCCCCTCCCTTACTCCCTCTGTGAAAGCAACTGCAGACAATCATTTTATGCCTTTTTGCCTGGGTTACCCATGCAGACGTCATAGCACAGCAAGCATGGAGCCCGCTCAGCTCACTGCTGCTGTTGCGAGCATTGTAAACACTTTGCGCGTTATACTGCTTTATGTGCAGAACCTGGCTAAGGGATGGCAGCATGAGGACCATTGTGATGAGGACATGGACACAGACGTTCCCGAAAGCATGGGCTCTGGCAATTGGACCATCATGGCGGCAGTGGGGCTGGTTGATACAGTGGAACGCCGATTCTGGGCCCGGCAAACAAGCACAGACTGGTGGGACCACATAGTGTTGCAGGTATGGGATGATTCCCAGTGGCTGTGAAAGTTTCGCATGCGTAAGACCACTTTCCTGGAACTCTGTGAGTAGCTTTCCTCCGCCCTGAAGCGCAGGAATATGAAGATGAGAGCTGCCCCGACTGTTGAGAAGCGAGTGGCGATAGCACTGTGGAAGCTTGCAACGCCTGACTGCTACTGGTCAATCGGGAATCAATTTGGAGTGGGCAAATCTACTGTCGGGACTGATGTGATTCAAGTAGCCAGTGCAATCACTGACGTTCTGCTATCAAGGGTAGTGACTCTGGGAAATGTGCAGGTCATAGTGGATGGCTTTGCTGCAATGGGGTTCCCTAACTGTGGTTAGGCGATAGATGGAACGCATATCCCAATCTTGGCACCGGATCACCTTGCCAACCAGTATGTAAACCGCAAGGGGTACTTCTCAACAGTGCTGCAAGCCCCGGTGGATCACAAGGGATGTTTCACCGACATCAATGTAGAGAGGCCAAGAAAAGTGCATGACACTCGCATCTTTAGGAACTCCAGACTGTTTGAGCAGCTGCAAAAAGGGATTTACTTCCCAGACCAGAAAATTACTGTTGGGTATGTTGCAATGCCAATAGTTATCCTTGGAGAGCCAGCCTACCCCTTGCTCCCATGGCTCATGAAGCCATACACAGGCAGTCTGGACAGTAGTAAGGAGCAGTTCAACTATAGGCTGAGCAAGTGCAGAATGGTGGTAGAATGTGCCTTTGGACGTTTAATAGCTCGCAGGTGCTGTTTGGTGATTAGATTAGACCTCAGCGCAACCAATATTCCCATTGTTATTACTGCTTTCTGTGTGCTCCATAATATCTGTGAGAGTAGGGGAGAGATGTTTATGGCTGGGTGGGAGGTTGAGGCAAATTGCTTGGCTGCCAATTTTTAACAGCCAGACACCAAGGCGATTAGAAGAGCACAGGTAGATGTGCTGCGCATCGGAGAGGCTTTGAAAACCAGTTTCATGACTGGCCAGGCTACGGTTTGACACTTGTGTGTGTTTCTCCTTGATGCAAACCCGCCCCTTTTGTTGATTTTAACTCCCTATAAGCCAACTGTTTGATTGACAACCTTCTGTTGGTTGGGCCATCATCTGGAGTGCAGTGGCTGGGTGACCGGAGCCTTCCCCCACTGCGTTCTTGGGTGTCTGGGTGAGGAGGATATGGAACTTGGGGAGGAGGGCAGGCAGTTGTACAGTGGATGCAGCAGTGGTCTGTGCTCTTGTTGGTTTTCCTGCAACTCCACCACACGCCTGAGCATGTCCGTTTGCTTCCCCATTAGCCTCAGCTTTGCATCCTGCCTCTTCTCATTGCGCTCACTTAATGCTTTCTTTGACTCTGCCACTGAATGCCTCAATGCATTCAGCTGTGCCCTATCAGTGCGGGAAGACTGCATGAGCTCGGAAAGCATGTCATCACGAGTGTGTGTTTTTTCGCCTTCTAATCTGCGATAACCTCAGGGACGGAGATGGTAGGGGGAGCATAGAAACATTTGCATCTGTGGAGGAATAAAAAGGGAGAGTAAAATTTAAGATGATACATTTCTGAGAACAAAAGAGAGATTCTTTCACAGTGAATCAAGCAATTCACAGCCGACAGCACATGTGCTTTAGGTACAAGGTCGCATTTTTCCTTTTATTTTGAGTGCCTACCGGTATGGTGACACACCACACATGGCTGGGCAACAGAACTTGGTTTCCAGGCAGCCACGGTAAGCCAACGGGTATGCCGGTTTGGCTTCCAACGCCTTGATAAAATGTGGGAATGTTTTTAAACTGCAGCGCCCTCCTTTCCCATAGCAAGCAATTGTGGTTGGGTTTGCCATTTAAAAGGAGTGGCTGTGGTTTTCGGGTGAATGTGCGGCATACACCTCCCTCCACCCCTCCGCATGGCTATTTGGGATGATCCCTTCACCCTCCTCAGGGATGATCCCTTTTAGCCAAGCGCAAACAGCCCAGCGTAAACGGGGTCCTTTTACTGTTCCCTTACAAAAATTTCCCTATTTCAGCCAGGTGACCATGAATGATATTACTGTCCTGAAGCTAACATAGAAAGATATAGACCAGATATTGCTTGAATACAGTGAAAACCCAGGACCATTCGCTCCCATGCTTTGTGCTGCAGTGATTCCAGACTATTTGCTAATGGCTTGGCTTGGTAAAGTGTCCTACCATGGAGGATGAAATAAGGCAGCCTTCCCTAAAAACCTTCTGCAAAGGCTTTCAGAGTACCTCCAGGAGAGCTTCATGGAGATGTCCCTGGAGGATTCCCACTCCATCCCCAGACAAGTTAACAGACTTTTCCAGTAGCTGTACTGGCCACGAATGCATCCCAAGTCTTCAGGGCAAATCAAACATTAAACACTATTGCTTTTAAACCCTGTACTGTAGTTACAAATGTGCACTCGCCAGATGTGCATTCACCTATTTCCTTTAGGGCTATCCCAAGCTAAACATCTGGGGACTCCTGACTTATGCTTAGAAATCTTCATGCGTTAGAGTTCAAGCAGTATAGCGATGACATTCGTTCTGGTCAGGGATTTTTATTCCCTTCCCTGCAGCATTCAAACAAGTGTGGCACCTGTCTCCTCTGTGTATACGTGCACAGGCAGTCAGCAAAGTCTTAGTTCTTTGATGCTTTACAGTGGCTCATTTGATTTCAATAAGCCTTCTTGGGTGCAGGACAAACACTTAATACTAATTAATACGTCTTTCCTGTTTGAGTTATAGAGGTATATCAAATGTTTCCATTGTAAAACTTTATACCATGGGCTACAGATGTTATAGGTAAGATCAATACATGCAGCATTCTACAAGTATTTCATCAAATCTAAACACATTCTTATCAACTGAACATCTATTTTAACAATGCTAACACAGAGATATGCCAGACAGGTTTCCAGATATGCATTTGTCTGTGTTCAGTGAGGCCTGGGGCCTTGGCATGGGCTGACAACTGGTCTGCCAATGTCACACTGAGATATATATTCCATTGATGTTTTTTATGGAATTAAGAAATTTTGAGCAGTTTTATTAAAAACATAATTATAGATGTGAACTCAAAAGCCTAAAGTTCTGGGGGAAATGATTTAAACATTGGTTTCTTGAGGCTTTAATAAGGGATAGAACCTTGTCACTTTTTGTTTTTTCAGGCCAGCATAGTGCGGCCCTAATCGTGCTTGAGTGCTTTGTGCACTAGCATAATGTAAATTCTTAACAACAAAAATAGTGGGCTCAATCCTGTATTCATTTTGCATACAGAAGTTCCATTGATTTAACAGAATTATTTCATGTGAAGAAATACAGGCTCAGGCTAATATAACTATGCCAGAAATATAGGAACATCTCTTTTTTAAGTTAAAATGCATGTTTTGATTAATAGAATAGGTTGAGAACTTGATATTGATTGTGTCTCAAAGATGTAGTTGAGTTGTGCAAAGCCCAGTTAATAGTTGAGAAAATCATAGTAGTCTTGGGATTAAATATTGGTCCATATGGCTAGAAAGTAAGGTGTGGGGGGTGGTATTTTCTAAAAGTCTTGGAAAATACTGATGCTGAAAATAAATTGTTGCATTGATATCGCCATGACTAATGTCATGGTGTTGAAAATGACCTAATGACCCCTTGATTATTGCTCAGATATACTATAGTCATGAAGACTGTATTCTGGTGGTCCAAGAAAGTGAGAAGAGTCTCTGTTGTTATAAAGATGTTTGTGAGAGTATAGGAGGAGAGAGATCTTACTTGAATACTTAAAGCCCCTAACACTGGGTGCGGAGGGCAGGAGTCAGGGTTCAGAAATATGAATTCCAGTATATATTAAAATAAAAAATGACCATACCTAAAAGAGATGATGTAATGCTAAAACTATATACATTTCTTTCTTATTTGTTTTTATATCTTTCATTTTGGTAGTATGTTCCTTGAGTCCCATATTTTCTGTTTACATCTTATTAGCAGTAGTACTACAGAAATTTTAAAAACTAACATCTCTATCCTCCAGTGAGCACTGCAGAGATACCCATTGCCTTAAATTAGCTTGTATGTGGAGGGTTCTTCTATTATCCAACTTGTTGCAAGTTCTCGACTTAAGAAACAAATGTAATGAATTTAGCTATAAATTATTTTGCAGAAAAAACCCATGTCATATATACTCATCATAGATGCTTTTTACCAGAGCTGCCTGAAGTCACTGCATAGATTGTTCTTTTTTTTTTTCTACAGTGCCGAAGAACGAGGAAACCTTTTGCTATTTTTCAGAAGCCTTTCATCCTTTGCTGAGTGGTGTGAACATCGCAAATGCACCTTCAAACATTTCAAGGTAGTGTGTGACAAGACATTCTGTATATTTCATCCCTTATCATTCCTAAGTGTTGATATTAATAAGAGTTTTATTATGAAAGGGCAAATTGAACATAAGTATTACTCTCCATAGCACTTTTCAGAATAATAGAACAATTTTAATTTTGAGTAGAACTCACTTTTTAATTGTACTACTATTGAACTTGAAATTGGAGGAGAAAGAACATTATCCAAAGGTTTATAGACTTACTGGCTATTTTGTGTCCCATATGTACAAAAGACAAATTATTTATTAATGTGTTATTTAAGTTGATTTTGTCATAGCATTTTTCATATTCTTGTTCAGACAAATTGCAGTCTGATTAAATCAAGTGTAAATGCATCAGTGAAATGTAAAATACTGTGCTGACTGCGACCTTCATGTAAGTGGGTATTTCTCTGGCTAGTTGGAAGAAAAGGTGTGTTGCCCTTTTGCAGCAGGTGGGGACAAGGGGGAAAATGTATTAGGATGGACAAGAAGGTCAGGAAGCAGTTGGAGCCAGGTCCGGAGAAGGTCACTGGATTGCCTTTCCTGCTGACTGGAAGGGGTGGGGGTGGTATTTATATTCCGTGCAGCCATGGTAGACCCTCTTTACCAGGATCAGGATGCCAGCATGACTGTAAAAACATCAGTGAGATAGGAAATAATATATGTATCGGCTGTGTTTTTTGAAATGTAGGGCATCTGATGTTTTCAAGTGGTGAAAATAAGCCAGTCTTTTAGTAGGTAGTACAACTGAGATTTCTTTTCAGAATAACTAATGCAAAATAATATGTCAAAATAAAGCAACATTTGTAGGCTACGTCACATCTAAACACTGCTTCTCAGTGATGAGCAATAATTTGGATTTCAGCCTCTCAATCTTTTCATATCTCGGAAGACAACATTCACATTTGGAGCTGTTTTATATAGGCAGGGGAGCAATTGTCCCCTAATTTTAATTGGAGAATACAATTAACTTTAAACTATAGTGTTCTTCAGTTAGTTTACTTCTCGCCATTGTTTTGTATAATTTTTCATGTAAATAATAATTTGTTCCTTAGTGGTGTTTCTTTCATTCTTCTGTAGTTTTATTGGGAAGAACAGTGATTTAAGTTTTAAAAAAATAAATCAATTGGCAAAATATGTACTCAGCATACCATCTCAAAGTAATAACATTTATTATTCCCTGAAATTTTTATAAAAAAACATTAATTTCAAATGTTACTTCTTGTAGCCAAAAATTAAAAAAAAAAAGCCTTATTCAAGATGTGACTCTGCAGTAGTGGACCTTGTGTAAAAATGTCATGGGATTTACCCGTTCAAATCCATTAGAACTGTGATGGCATAAGATGTCATGCTACAGTTTTGCTGGTGGTGGTGATGGTTGGCTTTTTTTTTTTAACTAAAATGCATATTTTTTTAAAATAAAATGCATTATTAGGGATAAAGGTTTAACCAACCAACCATAAAATAAAGAAATAGACAAGAAAAAAAATTGAGTAACCTCTTCATACCAGATATGAACCTTTCATTGTAGTCCAGGAAAGAAGAAGATTCCAAAGATATAGCTACACAACTTGAGAACAGACGCAGGAACTTCCTCTTTTTTGACAGGATATTTTACATGCTTACAAATTGAAATGGTTGTTTATACACAATCTAACCCTGAAGCTGATATTCAAATGATCTATCTTCATTCTGTCGTTGCTCAAGAAAACTCCCATTACTCCTTGGTAAAGCTGGAAGATTTCAGCCCATGTGTAGTCTATTGAAAAAAACATAGTAAAAGCCAATGGAAAATTTAAGAAAAAATGCAATATTTGACTCAACTTTTCCTCATTTTTATGGATATTTTAAAATTTATTTTACATATTTGTATTGGGATGACATGGCTGTTGATATATGCATGATTACTAGCCTGGGAGGTGATGTTAAAATGTATCTTGAAAGTGGAATAAGCATATATATTGAGGCAAAAATCAGCTCAGCAAAGCAGTGGAATGATTGTGGATTCTGACAATGCTTACAGATTTTGTCAATTCTACTTTTATATGTTAATGCAGGATAAATTATGTTGTAGTCATGTTCACAGCTGAGAATTTAAGATATCAAAACATGGGTAGTTCTGTAGCAAAATATAAACCAATTTGTTTCTGTAATATTTTTTATTTTTCAGAGGTTTTAGACAATAAAAATATAGTATAAGTAATAGTAAAAACCAGAAAGTCACAACAGTAATTTCAAGGTCTGAGATCCTATAAATGCTGGTAAGTACTGTATTTGCAGATACATAATATTGTTGTAATAGCATAGTTATAGCATAGCTTGATAACTATTCAAATATCTGTCTGTAATGCCAGTGAAAAAGCAAACAGAAAAGAACTTATCTAAACAAAAACAACATATTCATTAAATGAAGAGATAGCAAATTAAGATTTATTAATGGAGAATTTCCCTTAGGAGGGCTTGTGTATGGTAAGGTTAACACTAGTTTGATATTATGTGGTTCAAGAGAGAGTAGGGGCTTAAATTCATTAAAAGGTCCAAGAATAGCTATGACTTTGCTATGAAAGAGGTGCCATTGAGCAGAATTGTGAAAGTGAACTGTGATCCTGTACAGTTTTCTTACAAGCCATGGAACTTTCATGGTAATACAATTTTACTTTATTTTTTTATCTGTAAGGTTTTAGTTGAAGTTTCTAACTGTTTAAAGGATGTTCTGCCATTGAATAAAGTTGTGTGATGGCTTTTAGGCCATGAGAATATTTTTTCTTGACTTAGAAAATAGCCTGAACCCTCTTAGAGGTATTTCTAATTGATTTTTCTTATTTTTTATTAGTGTTCATAAGTGTGCTAGGCATTTGAATGAACACACAGTGCTTTTCCCTTGTTTTTTTTATTTCAACATGCACAACTACAGTAGGCATATTCCAAGCTCGTTTAGCTAACTTATCAACATTTTTTCTTAGCCCCAAGATGACAAATAGATAACATAGTAAAAATTTTAAACTATAAAAATAATTATACACAAAGAACATTACTTGCCTTCTTAAATACTTCCCTAAATCAGTTTTACCACCTCTTTCTTATTACTTTCTTTCCTGAACAGTCATTTTCTCTGAATTAACCTCAGTTCAACCTAATCTGCTGTGTACCATTACTTTTTTGTACATTTAGCATAATTCTTTTACTCCTTTAATATCTTCTTTTATGATTACAGACACACACTTTTATATTACTGTTCTGTATTGTTCCTCCAGTACATTCATAGAGGTTTTTGCTCATGTGATACTCAACTCCTTTGCTTTTGTTGCTCTTTCTAACTCCTGTTAACAGGGTTATGAAGAAAGCTTTCAATCATTGACTTTCCTCCAAAAATCAACCTGACCTCAAAATTCTATCATTCAGTCTCTGAGTAATAGAATTAACTGATCACACATGGCTAAAATATGATCTAGCCTCCCTAGTTAACGATTTTATGTATCGTAAAGGCTGTTGGTATTATCATGGAAGTTCCGTGCTAGTATTCTTCCAGCTAGTGCAGAACCCTTCCTAGGTACGCTCCGAGGTACAGTGCAAGAGTGGCACTGCACATGCTAGCATGGTGGGCCATTTGCTCCTGGTGATGTTGTGGTAATTTTATCATGCTCAGATATCTTCTTTCCACCATGAAATACTCTACCCTTTTCTGTTTTCAGCTGTAATGTAACAATGGAGACAATCTGTAACCCAATTATTTTCTGATGTGTAGGGAGATTTCCTAACTGTGTCCTGGAGCAAGAATGTGGTGGGTAAAGATTAATATAATCTTTTATGATATGAAAAAGAAATCTTTCCCATCACTAACTGATCTAGCAACTGAGTGATCATGCCACCCTGAAGTGCTCTAATCCCAAGTATCACTGTACACACAGTTATTCCTGTTCCTTTTTGGGATCTTATACGAAGAAGCAGAAAGGAGGAGGGTAGGGGAAGACATGAGGGCATATGGATCATCGATGCTAGGAGCTGCAATGATGCTTTATTGGTCCATAGTTCATGTGTGTAAATTCCATGAAAGCAGCCATTAAGTGTGTAAACTCCATGAATATAGTAACTTTCTACAGTAAATGTCAGTCATTCCAAAATCCATTTTGAAGTTAAAAAGGGGGCAGGTTTGAAGATAATTACAACTTATTATGCAACTCTTTTAAAAACACTGGCAAAGTGAACTTCTCTCTTCCCATGTTTTGTAACAGTGTTTGAATAACGATAGAGCTGCATGTATTCTTATTTTAAGTTGATCATTTTTAAAGCTTAAAACTTAACATTTAAAGAGATACTGTCAACATGATGTATTTTAAAATTGACTTTTAAAAATTTCTGTTACCTGACAAAGCACCTTGCACAATGTAACTATTGCTTTTTTCCCCATCTTTTTCTGTTACACTTTTTCTGTTTTTTATTAAATGACTGTGCATGGAAATAATGAAACTGACTATTGACAAAGTGTTGTCAAATACAAAGAGAGCACAATTGTGTTTGTGTTTTGTTTTTGTTTTTTGTTAATTTGAAATTTTTTTAATGTTAAGTGTTATGATATAAATTGACTATGGCCTTTTACCCAAAAGATTTTTGAGCTGTTGAACATATTGTCATCTGAAAGTAAGATTTTTTTCCATTATGCCTAGAAAGACAGGAGAGACAATTTGTAGATACAAAAAAAGTATGCCTCATTTATGAAAAATCCAAAGTTCATATGGAAATGTTGGTCCTACAATTCCTCTTGGAGCCAGCTTTCAAAATAATTATTAATTTCCTTGTGAATTAACTCTTGTATTTTTCCAAAGCATACAGTTCTGTTTGAAAGAATATTTTCATTAAAGATTAGTTTTAAAATGGATAATTAAGAGAAACTAGTGAAACATGTAAGACAGACCTATTAAGCCAATTTCATCTCTGATATAAGTGCATTGACTTCAGTGGAGTTAGATCAGATTAATTTGACCCATTTTGTTCAAATGAATTAGCAGAATATGAAGAAATACTTTTTTTGACCAAAAATGTATTGTTCATTAAAAAGTTTTTGTAGTTTTCATAATTAGGCATATAGTTCATTAGAAGTCTAGTAGACATACATATTAAAAAATTGGGAAAAAATCTTTTAAAAAACCCTGACATTTCACTAAGATACTACCTCAGATCATAATCCTTTTGAAAGCCATTTTCACTTCTTAGTCCCTGAATATTACATGCAAAAGACTTTATTAATGAACATCTTGAATAATAAGGAACAGAAAAGATTTTCTTGCTTCAATTCTTGGAGTTTATGATGCAAAATATTAATGTTAACTAATAAGTAGTAAACATAACAAATTGAACACTTTATCCATCAGTATGACAAATGTAATGATTCTAAAGTTACTTTTCTTTCTATGAAAAAAATTACTAGAAGAGGATTAAGAAAAACATACTTTTTGGGGACCTTTTTTACTTTACCAAGCATGCTTAATGAGTATAGACCTGTTAAGAGACTAAGAGGACCACTTGTTCTTGACAACATTGTGATAATTTTACCAGACGTATAAGGAATGTTTTCTGAGATAGGAGAGACAGCAAGAGGTTCAAAGGTGTCACAAACAGTCAGCAGAAAAAATGATAATTTGACTGCTTAGGTATTTTTTTTGGCTTTATTATTAATGCACCTAGGGGCATGTGAGCAGTGGTTAAAATAGTACTGTTAGTACGGAAAATAAAAAAGGATACACCTACACTAAAAATAAAGATTGGTACAGTATTCACTTTACAGTAGACATCTTAATCTATGGGCCTGATACAGCATCACCATTTTGTCTGTTGTATTAGATTTTGTATGAATGTTATGACCAGATGACTTTGCACAGTATCACACTGAAGCCTTTTGTTACAGGTTCATATTTGGAAATAATGACAGTGTTGCTTATGGTGTGTTTTATTGTAGTATGAAGGACCACTTTGAAGATGAGATTTTTGTTTTGATGATTTGCTGGAGGGCAATAAAATATTAGTAACTGGGAGACATTAAAACAATGGTTTGGAGGGCAGTTTTTTATTTGTTTCAAACGTCTGATAAGGAATTTGGGACAGTCAGCTGGTTGGGTTGCCACAAGTAACCAGTTTGTTTTTAGTAAATGCCGCAAATATGTGACAGTCTCCGTACAAATATTTCCTTTGGGGTTTGAAGCAGTCACAGGTGGTTTTTGTTAGTTGCTCATTTATAGAACTTTCTCTTTTAAGAGCCATAATAATTTCGTATTACTAGACTGGAAGATCAAGCTTGTTTGAATTTTGTACACAAAAAATGTATAGTACATGGATGTTATGTAGTTGGTAGGACTGTATTTAAAACTGTTAAGTGATATATGAACTGATGATTGCAGTAAAATGTTAAACTGACACAAAATCCAATGAGAGTTATGTAGTCAGTGTCTGATTTTAAAGCAAGCAATCAGTAATTATCACAAGAAAGTACAGAGCAGTATACTTGGTTGGCTTCTCAGCGAGTTTATAGCGTGTGAATAAATTAATAACATAAATAGGCAGATGCAGTTGTTTTAAAGTGACACTGTCAAACATTACAGTTCCAAAATGTAACTTAACATAAGAATGTTGTAATCTCATAGAGATGGTCCTCCAGATTTTAAATATGTAAATTTTAAAGTATATAACTATCACTCCCACCTCTGAAAGAGGAATTACTTTAAGTAGAATTTTGATAAAAACAATGTCTTGTAAGCCCTTGTCTCTTAGATTTTAGTCACCAGTGTAGCTACGCCACTGTATCATCACTAGTACAGACTCACTGCGCCAGTCCAGTGCATCTACACGAGGGGTTTACACTGGTGACACTACATCAATGGCTAAAATCCTAACATAGGCAAGGCCATCTGCTGCTGGTACAGAGGATATACAATTTAAAGTAACAAGATCTGCTCTCAGCTATGCTGTCATACTGACATACATTATGTGACATCTCCTCACATAATGCTGTAGTTATGTTCCTGAAAAATGCAACTTTAAGTGAAACGATGTTAACGAATCCAATTTTCCCAGAAGATTTAATGTAAATGCGGGGTGTTAGGTTCCAAGGAAATTTTTGGGGGGCAGACAAAAGGCATTATATACTGTACAGTACTGTACTGTGGTGGGGAGGTGCCCCTGGCTTATCCCTGGGGCTCAGGGCTGGGGGTGCAGGGTCTGGGAGGGAGTTAGGGTGTGGGAGGGTGCTCAGGGTGGGGGTGTGGGGTCTGGAAGGGAGTTAAGGTGCGGGAGGGTGCTCAGGGTGGGGTGCCGGGTCTGGGAGGGAGTTAGGGTGCGGGAGGGCGCTCAGGGTCGCGGTGTGGGAGGAGGCTCAGGGCTGGGGCAGGCAGGAGGTGCAGAGCACTTACCTGGGGCAGCTCCTGTTTGGTGCAGGGGGTGTGCAGGTGGCTCTGCATAGCGCGGCGCTGCCCCCATAGCCACGATTCTGGGAGCTGCCTCCCCCCCCCCCCCCGGCAGGCAGGGCCACCCAGAATGCAGGGGCTTTAGGGGCTGCAGGGCCCTGGGCTAAGGGGGCCTTGGGACCCTGGCCTGCAGCTCTAAAGCCTCTTTTGGAATGTGGCCCTGCGAGCATAGGCCGGAGGACTCAGGAGGAGCAGGGGCAGCCGCACAGCCAGCGGCAGGAGAGAAGCGGCACTTTCCCCTTCAAAGTGCTGCTTCTCTCCGGCTGGCTTCCGGAAGGGACTTTAGAGCTGCAGGCCAGGGCTCAGATCCCTGCAGCCCCTGCATTCCGGGTGGCCCTGCCTGCCGGGGGTGTGGAGGCAGCTTCTCCGCTCGCTTGCTCACTGCCTCCCTCCCTCCATCACAGAAAGTCCTAAGCACCACCAAACAGCCGTTTGGTGACGGGGGAAGCATTGGAAGGGAGGGAGGAAGGGAGGGGGAGGAGGCGGAGAAGAGGAACTTGTGTAATGCTCCCTTGTAAAGTCAGCCAAAGGATGTTATAAGGGAGCATTGCACAACTTTAAACAAGTATGTTCCCTAATGGAGCAGTGACATAACTTTGAAACAACGTTAAGCAGGAGGACGTTAAATGAGGAGTTCTGTATCTTAACTGATACTGCTGGACTAATAAAGAAGAAAAAAATACTTTCAAGTTTCATTAAAAAAAGCCGTGGATTACAAAAGAATGATTGGTCAAAAAAAATCAGTAGATTAAGAAATCTGTATTCAGCTTCATAAGAGATTATTAGAAATGAAGGCGAAACAAGTACATGATAGACTTTTCAAAAATTCCTTAATTTCCCAGTCCATCTCCTATATTACTCTAAGGCTTTTGAGAGCTAAACTACACTGTGTTGGGGATGATAAATTAAACAATATAAAATTACATACACTAATATTTCAGAGACTATCCCTTGTCGTCTTGTAGCATTTTAGCTTTTTTGAGAGAATATTAGGAGATTAAATTAATTTACCTGCTAGTTTGTGGTACAATATATAAATAAATCTTTAATAATGACCGTTAAAGAGCGTTTTTAAGAAATATTGGTGATTCTTTCTAATATGTATAAAAACCTGAGTTTTCATAGGAAAGCAGTCCTAAACCAACTTCAATCATTGTTCTTTGGTCCTATTTACGTATGGAAAGAGCTTTCTCTACTAATCAAGGTTTGGAATGAGAGCAAGATATAGTGCACCTGCTACATGTACAACATTATTACTCATACTGGTTATTGTTAAGATGAATTTTCTTCCTGTTATACATTGGCCACTACTAGGACAAAGAAATGTTTTTCTTCTTTCCTTTTGGCATCAGCTTGACTTGAACTTGGAATATAATCGTGGCTGCTGTGGGGTGGATGTTTTTATTTTTATATTAAAAACTTTAAAGCATAGGAGTTTCATGACTCGAGTAATTTTTTTTAAATGGAAAATGAAAATCAAGTGTTCTAGCTGCTAGTGAATTCATCAACCCCAACAAGAGTGATAGATTTAGTTTTCAAAATTTCAGGGGATTTAAAAGAAATAAAAACGAAACAATACTGGTGCAAGTCTGATTGTGATTTTTCTTAATTATGGATTCAAGATAAAAAAAATCTTCTGGCTTATTTTTATTTTTTAAATAATTATAATAAAATAATCACTTTCTTCTCCAAGAAAATTAAAACCAGCCAAACAATTTTTGATTTTGACACTACTAAAAAGCCTATTAGGTTTCAATTTTCATAGGTGCATACTAACAGTACCTCGGGCTTTTAATGTGCACATAATAATATTCAATTCAACTACATTCGTTGCTCAGGTCAAGCACTGTCATATTATTGTTTAATTAGACTGGAAATAAAAAAAAAGTTGTTACTGTAAACTGGCTTATTACTAAGGAAAAACAGTGATTCCAAAGTGAAATACCTTTATGTATTTGAAATTTAAATAACTATACAAATAAAAAAAAATAGTAGCTATGAAGTTGAGAACTTTTCATATTTCAACAAGCTCCTTTCATTTACCACTTGTCCAGGAAAAATAAGTCTAGTATTAGTGATTAGGGTTTTCTGTACATTTGTATTTATGAAGCAACTAAGCCAAATGAGGTCTGTGCAAATTCCTATTGAAACAAACAAAAACAGAAAAAGAAAAGTAATCTGAAATTGTGTATTTGTGTTAAGTCAGAATCAATATCTTTAAGGTGTAGTTATCTTTATTTAATCTGAATTGTCAGTCAGAAGCCCCCACCATTAATATGAGATTGTCCCTTTATATTGCTTGCATTTGAAAAAAGCTAAAAGGGTAAAACCATGTTGGTAATATAATTGTATTAGTTTTTCACACAGTTTTACAGTTTAAGAGAGAACCAACTTTGCATTTTATTCCTAAGCATTTTAAAGTTTTCTGTGTCTGTTTTTTACATTTTTCCAGTAATTGAACTATGGCTCCTATTCTAAAAAGTGACATTGTAAAAGTCCATCTTTATTTTTTCTTAGTGAGTTCCAGTGAAACTTTCTTGGTTTACCAAAAGAAAAACGAAGTTCATCTGCTCGAAGCCTGATCTGAATTCAATGATTTTCCTGATCAAGGCAAAGACATAGAGTGAACCTGTGCTTTTTACAGGTCATGGATTTTAATCAGTAATTAAAATGATTTGAGCCAGATTCTGGTTGTAGTTACACCAGTGCAACCCCAATTGAGTTGCGTGGGTGGGTGGCTGTCTCTTGGAACTTAATTAGCAATTCTGCTGATGTGCAAGCCAGAATAACATTCTCACAGCTGTGTTTGCTTTGCAGTGTTAGTATGAATAAAGTAATTAAAACTTACAGCCTGATCCTGCAATCCATATTCATATGAGTATTGCAATTAAACCCCTGGTTAAGCCCATACTTTTGACAGTGTTATAAACTCACATGAATCTGAAAGTACAGGTGGTATTGGGTCTGCCAAGTGAGCAGATGCTGTTTTTTTTACATAGTGATTTTTCAGACTAGAACTACATTTTTAACCTGATTAAAAGTTCATAGAATAGGTATATAGAAAAACATAATTAAAAGGGAAAGGATATAGTCATTTAAAAAAGGAACAGGAATGATCATCTGTTACCATACTTAAGTTTTAGTATAATTAATAGGTAGTGGTTAATAATATGCTCCTACAGGCAGTGTTTTCAAGCAAGAAAAAGCATTAGGATGCTTTGCCAAGATGATTGGGTTGCCTTCCATTCTTATCTCATCCATACGCGAACGGATATAACGTGTGTTGTTGGATTTGCAGAATGTGTCATCTGTGATTGAGGTTATGTTGTTAAACTGCAAAACAAAACAAAGAGAGTTTGAAAATGCTTCAGCATCAAAACCTAGATGAAAGTATCTGACTCTTACCAATAATTAATTATGGCTCTCATTTTTTCTTGTTTTTTTATTTTGTTGTTTTTGAGTTTAAATCTTAAGTTTGTTTGTTTGTTTTTAAGGCTTCTGAAGGGTTTATTCTATGGGTGCAGTTATTAACCAGTAATTTTACATTGGTACTGAAATCCAGTACATTTTGTTGACAAAAGTTATTCTATTGCTCATTGTGGCCGGTGACTGCCCTTGAAATAAAGAAACAAACAGTGTTTATAGACAAAGTAGTGACAAATTCCAGTGTTGCATTTACAATCAGCCACTAAACAGCTTTTGAGGCTAGGAGACCTTCTATTTTACTTTATTCTGAATAATTATTTGAAGTCTCAACTACTTTATTGCTTTTTAATGTTTCAAAGATAGGATGAGCACATGTGCTATGGTGCTAAATATATTTAGGTACATGTTTGTACTAATGTTTAGTTTTCAATGGAATGTTTTTGGACAATGGTAACACAACAACTGTGTGAACCAAATTGAAAACGAATAATGAAAGAAAGCAAGAGTGGTCTTATTTTAGCTAAATGATTATCTGTGCCCTTTGTTGTACAATATTAAAAAAATACTTTGAGACCTGAAGGTGCAGAACACGCAGACTCTCTGGTAAGTTAAGAGGTACAGATTCCAGTGTGTTGTGTGCTAGATAGAGATATGACAAATTGGTCTGCTTCTGTAGAAAAAAGGAGAAAAAAAAATTAGTGTTG
Source organism: Mauremys mutica (assembly GCF_020497125.1). Taxonomy (NCBI): domain Eukaryota; kingdom Metazoa; phylum Chordata; order Testudines; family Geoemydidae; genus Mauremys; species Mauremys mutica. Next base: position 42,274,040 of record NC_059078.1, read on the forward strand.
TTTTTCCTTGATTACACTGTCAGTAGTTCAGTCCCTCCTGTGCCTGTCTACATGGGCAGCAGGTATAATAGGCCAGGAGAGACTCATTCTCTCCTGGTGCTGCTGCTGGACCCCTGTGGGGTTTGGCAGGAGAAGTTTTTGCTTTATTATGCCTCATGCAGGTTCCAGATTGGCTGAGGAGGCGGTATGTGGTATTCAACTTCCTGGGTTCATCAGCAATCTCCCTGGACTCCAGAGAGATTACTGATGAACTCAGCAAGTTGAGTAGCACATACCGCCCCAGAACCTGCATGGGGCATTTCAAAAGCTTCTTCTGGATGAGACGCTTTTCCCTGGGGTGGCTTGGAGTATGGGTAGGGGAGGCGCAGTGGGCGGGTGAGGGGAAGCTCAGGGCTTAGGCTGACCTGGGGCTCCTCCGTTCAGAGGGGCACTCAGGTCTCTGGCCGCGGGGGAAACAGAGCCAGGGGCTCCACCTGTGGTCCATGCCTGTTTAACAATAGATATCAGCATTTTTCTTCTGAATACATTCCTTAGCTAATATATGTCCATAAAGCCATCCTGTTTAAATGCTCTTTTGTTGGAAGTACTGTATGTAATATGCTAATACAGTGGCTCTCATTTTTCCAGACGACTGTACCCCTTTCAGGAGTCTGATTTGTCTTGTGTACCCAAGTTACACCTCACTTCAAAACTATTTGCTTACAACATCAGACATAAAAATACAAGTGTCACAGCAAACTATTACTGAAAAATTGCTTACTTTCTCAATTGTACCATATAATTATAAAATAAATCAATTTGAATATAAATTTTGTACTTACGTTTCAGTGTATAGTATGTAGAGCAGTATAAACAAGTAATTGTCTGTATGAAATTTTAGTTTGCACTTGCTTAGCTAGTGCTTTTTACGTTGCCTGTTGTAAAACTAGGCAAATATCTAGATGAGTTGATGTACCCCCTGGAAGACCTCTGTGTACCCCTGGGGTACGTGCACCCCTGGTTGAGAACCACTGCCCTAACATACTAAGAAATTGCTTGAACAGGATTCGTTACATTTTTGAGAGATTGAAAAATTTAATAAAACAAGTTCTGTTAAACTTCAGGCTTTAATGCCATAGCTTTATTTAAGAGTATTTGAATATGGCTGTGATTAAAATATCCTCTAGTGTTAACTTTTCTTGTGATTGTAATTATATTTTGTTGTTGTTGGTGGTTGTTCTGTTAATGTTTTCCTTCACTTTCCATAACCATATTTGTAGCTGAATACCAAGGTGGGCTACGTCCTTCTTGTGGTGAAGAATTTTAGATTGTGACTGGTGTGAGCAGGTGTCATGGTGCTTTCAGTGACTCTTCTATTTTGAGTAATCTCTTTTTGCCATATATCAACATGTTTTTCTGGGTTGCTGTGCCAACAATTTGACATACAAATTCACAATTAGAACCAAATCAAGCCCTGTTTAGTTTAGTTACATAATCACAGCTTATTATGTAACAATGTAATAGCTCTCCATAGCTACAGAACTATTTCCATACAAAAAATTTAAGGTGAAGTTAAGGCTACAAGTATTTTTCACTAAAAGCCTTATTGGGATTGTTAGGATCCTACTAGTAAGCCTGAAGATGCTTAGCTCCACGTTCTCACTTCTCCTACCTGCATTTCCCAGACTCTTAGGATACTCCTCAGAATTCCCAGTATTAGTAGTTTACTAGGTCCCAGGCAAACCAAAATAAGCTACTCAGGCCTGGGGTGAACCAGTGGAAGCTCATTGAAGATTAATAGGCCTCCTGAGTCATGGGGGTAGCGGAAAATTGTCCTCTGTTGCAGATAATCAGATTTTCTTACAAAGCCCTCTTTCTACAGAACTCACATGTATAATGCTGGAGGAGAGGGGTACTGAATAAGAACACAGGTAGCTGTGGGAGACCAGAGTGTCATTTTCCTCCTTTCTGTAGATCATCTGAGGTGTGCAGGAAGGACATTTCCGCAGGAAGTATCACAAGGCTTGGATAGGTTGTTGGTCCTCCTCAAATCTTTTAGTATAAAAACTCTTTTAAGAGTGTCTTATTTCGGAAGTTCTTGTCCAATTCACTTCCTAGTGTGTTTAAAAAAAAAAAAATTCTGCCTTGGCCCCTGATCAACCAATTTGGAGACCAAATGTACTTTTTTATGTGAATTTTAGAAGTGAGGAGGGGCAAATTTTTATTTAAAATTAAACTAATTTGCATCATTAACAGAGCATTGCTGTTGTTCCATATACCTTAAATAAAAAGCATACTGTTTTAAAAATCTGAAAAACCTCCTATACCTATGCTCAGAGGCTTACAGTAAAGTTTACAAATATTTAACAAACACTACATCTATGATAATGGTTATTTATCTAATTTTATGTAAGTTACTCCAATTTTTATAACCTCTGTTACTCACCTTGAAAGCATTTCCTCTGATACCTCTGCTCTTAATTCTGTTGTAGTTTGCATTAAATGTAATTAGCTTGGGGGGCAGAACTGGAAGTTTTATCAGTTTATTTTCAGCAAGTGAAAGTTCTTCTAATAACAGAAGCTTTGAAAAGGCACCATCTTCAATTTCGTCTATCATATTTCCAGTTAAATCAATTCTTCTTAACGTAGCTTTATATAAAGGAAACAAAAACCCGAATATTACATTTATTTTTCATGGTGTGTAAAATGCACTAAAGCATAATATACTCCTATTATAAGTGGCTCTTGTAGAAATGCTTATAAATATGATTGCCAAACACTTTGCATTATAAGTCCCTGTTTTCAGTTTCTTATAACTTTTTAAAACTTTAATTGTTTGGGCTAAAATTCTCCACAAATGCCTTAGGCCGAAAAACACAAAACAAAACAAACAGTTCAGCCAAGAGCAAGGCTAGGGAAAAATAAGTAGTTTTGCCCAGTTAAAATTATGTACATCAAACCATTTCATTGAGAAGCTCTAGTGCAGGGGGTCAGCAACCTTTCAGACGTGGTGCGCCGAGTCTTAATTTATTCACTCTAATTTAAGGTTTCGCGTGCCAGTCATACATTTTAACGTTTTTAGAAAGTCTCTTTCTATAAGTCTATAATATATAACTAAACTATTGTTGTATGTAAAGTAAAAAAGGTTTTAAAAATGATTAAGAAGCTTCATTTAAAATTAAATTAAAATACAGAGCCCCTCGGACCGGTGGCCAGAACCCAGGCAGCGTGAGTGCCACTGAAAATCAGCTCACATGCCACCTTCGGCACGCGTGCCATAGGTTGCCTACCAATGCTCTAGTGTCTCCATCTTTTAGAGGGAAACTTGAAATTTGGCACAGAAGTTGCCCGGGTTTTAGGGATGTGCCTCTTGTCCCTGTGAAAATCTATCCAAATGTGGTCAAGATATAAGCATCTGAAAAACTCTCAGTTCACACATATTCACTAAAGGTTTGTAAAGAGGCTAACAATTAGTGACTGATCCACACAGAGAATAAAAGCCTACTATTTTTACTGGTTAGCTCAAGTGATAAGAGGTCTGTGCTGTGGATCTAAGGGTCCTGTTCCAGATGACCACCTATGTGGGGGGTCAGGAGGGTGCCACTTGATGTAGTTTCTGTTTTTTCTGTTTGTTATTTTAAAAAAATCAGGAAATTACATTGAAGAAAACTGTTTAAAGAATAGTAAGGTTGCCAAGTTAAATGTTCAAAGTTTGGAAATGCCATAATAGTAGCTGCCTGTGTAACTTTAATTCAGTCCCCTTGATGTGTATGTTCACTTTACTTGAACACACAGATTCTAAGAGATTTATTCTATCTCCTGATAGGGTGAATATAAGTAAAACACGTCCTTCCAACAAACACGTCCTTCCAAATGTTAATTAGTCATTGAGATTAAATAGGTAAATAAAAACAAAAGCAGTTTTTAAAGTCTGACAAAATCTCCTCTCTTTTCTCTCTACACTGTTGGCCTTAGAACTGTCACCATTTGATTAGTTATCTAGTCATTATCTCTTTCAGCCAAGAACATACTTAAATTTCTATGGTCAAAGATAAGCATAAGAAAAAATAATAAATGAAATAAACTTTCCAGGCCTTCTTCATATTTCCGAAAGAACCACAAAAAGGAGCAAGCCCAGTTCTTAAGACAAATGCTTTTAAAGTCACTTTCAACAAAGAGGAGAATAAATAATACTGCATATGAACAAAAAGATGGACTTGACAATGTCAGAGAAATCTTAATTTGTAGAATTTCTTTACTTTTGAGAGCTTGGTATTTAATTTAAACATTTAGCATTGCATTAACGGTGACACGCTTAACTTTAGTTAAGACCAGGTTTCTCTGCTGTATGTTCCTACTAATTAGTTAGGGAGAGCAGGGCAATCAGCACAGAAAAAGGTCTGAAGTAATAAATGTGTATATTTTCTTTACCTCTATGAATTCCTCTTGATACTTTCTGGTTCCTTTAAGACAACCCAGATTGAGACACAATACTACTTATGTGGTTCATGGTATTTGTGAGTTAGGGTAACCAGACATCCCGATATTATCAGGACTGGAAGCTTTGTAATATATGTACAACTATGCCCCCCTCCTCTCCGCCCGCCATAAGTTGGGCTTAGCTAGGTTTTCAGATTTGCTTTTACAATTCCTTTCTAATAGTAGGGTGTTACATATAATACATATTAAGGCTATGGTGGAATTCAACAATGAATATGAAATGTATCTTGTTTTGGTATTCCCCCTTCCTTCCCTCCCCTATATGCAAGGAAGAACTTAACTTTAAACTATAAGCACATATCACCTAATTAAAAAGATTAAAGTCTAAATATGCTTACGAATATCAGCAAAATCTGAGACTGCCACTCTCTTTATTTTGTTGAATCGTGCATAAAGATAGGCTGTTTCCTTTGGCAGAGGGGGAATAGCAATAATATCAATTTCTTCACAGTATACCGATCCACTTAAACACACACACAGCAGACAAGTGGGCAAATCTGCAAACAAAGAATTTGATTTTCTTGTGTCAGTACAAAGCTAAAAGATTGGCAATCAATCTTTAAACTAATACAAAAAATAGAATTTCATTGAGTTAAGGTTTGTCTTCTTTCAGGATTTTATATATTTGTTCTCAAGGTAGGGTCAAAAAAGAAATCATAGTCATCAAATCCTTTCTCTTAGACATCCCTTGTATTGAGAATTGCACTTTTCTACTTACACATTCTAGCTTCCTTTTTAAAATCTATTCCTGAAGCACCATTTATCACAGTTACTCAACTATGTTATTGAATTGGTTTGAAATGACTACAGCTGTATAAGCATTCACTATAACTGATTGTAGTGTCACTTGCCTTCCTTAAAAATGATTGCTTTCAAAGTGGAAGTTACGTTAGAAAAAAAATCTTAGAAAAGCAAAAGCTTTCACGTGAACCAGTCAGAGAGTGAGACCATAAAGTACCCTACATCTTATGAGCATGGCCTGTGGGCTCTGTGCAAGCAGAACAGAAATACTTCAAGTTTCTTGGATCCTGTGGCAGATTAGAAGTTGCTGGCCAGTTTGATTTACATTGAAAAATATAGGCAATAAATTAATTTATTAAATGAAAAAAATGAAATTAATATCCCAATAGTTTATTAATTGTTTTTACTTTGTTACTGTTGATTTAATCTCCATTGTGCCAAAGATTTTTATATTAACATAACTGCATTTTAGAAGTTTGTATGGGAAAGTTGAAGGTTTTGTTAGTTGAGTAGGGAAATACTTGGAGCTTTTGGCTTGTTGGGAGACATTTTGGTAAATGAGAGAAATGTCCAAATGTGTCTGCTAAAATAATTAGCAGTGAAATACTTAATGTTGGTGTTTATTTTATTTTTAGGCTTCAGATATCTCATTTGATGTAATGGGGCAGGTTGTGCCTTTGACCTTTTGTTTCAGATATACTGCAGGCTCAGGATGAAAACTATCAATTTCTAATTGTTTCATGTTTTCAAGGGCTGGGAAAGACACATAAGAATAGGACAATATTTGGATTCTGGAGCACAATTCTGCAGCAAAGGCAGAAGGCAGCAAAGGATGCTAAGGCAAATTGCACATTCATGAAATCATGGAATATTCAAGCCTTGCCTCAAAGTTAATGTTGCAGCTTTGAATTCAATTGTGCTTAAACTTTTGTTTGTTCTAATCTCTAACTCTTTGTGGTATTGAAACCTTTAGTCATCTTCCACATATATCTGGGTATAGTGCATAGGAGGTACTTGTCTTTTTGCTATCCACCTAACAAAGAAGATCCTTCTAGAACAATTGGCAGTTTTTGATACCCATAACTAATGAAGTCTTGATGAAATGGCTGCTAGGTATGGGCAAGCTGAGAATTGGTAAGCCTTCAGTTATTTCTTTCCATTGAGAGATTCCTGGGGTTAATACTGGACCCCATTCATTAACCTTGCATTCAGTCTTTTGCCAGTGATTTCAGATCTCTACCATTAGACTCCAATTGCTCATTTTGTATGTGAATACAGGAAATAGTGAAATGGTTGGAGAAGCATTGTCATCAGTACACCATCAACATTGCATGATTCTTTCATTGGAGTTGGAGGGTGCACTAGCTTTGCTCACTGTTGGATGAGAACTAATTGGCAGATGATTCATTTCAGAGCATGTTGGCTGGCTGGGGAAATGTCTGTAGATGGTGGAGGCTATAATTGTTCCTTGATTAAAATGTTTTTAACTTGAGGGTCTTGTTAAATCATTGTTTGATCCTGGCTTTCTAGATAGCAGTCGTACCCAAGAGTGGTTTGTTTTATTTAATTTATTTTTGACAAGGAGATGGGGGCTTGAGGTGGGGGTTTTATTATTTTTTATTTTATTTATTTTTTCCTTTCACATGTGGACCACACCGTAGTTAATTACAGAAAAGCTATTTGTGGGGATACACTTGAAAACTACTGGGAAACTTGAGCTAGTGGAGAATGTAGCTGTGGAAACCTTAACCATGATCCTTTTGTGGAGTGTATTGTGCCCAATTAATTTGGCTTCTACTTAATTTCTGGATGCATTTCAAGGTATTGATTTTAACGTATAAAGCTCTGTCTAGCTACAGTACAGACATATTCTGCTCCTCTCTGAAGTTGAGGTGCTGAGAACAGATCACTCTCCATAGAAGTCTCTCTACTTTTTCACTTCACTCATTGTCTGGCCATGCTATAAGAAAGATAGCAGGAAATAGATGTGGTGTAATTAGAGTGCAAATTTATTCACTGAAGATATCTGAAAGAACCCTGCAATAAATTGTATAATGCAGGTCATGATTATTTCCATAATCACTTCCACATAATCCACAACGGGGTCCCAACCATCCTGTTGTGGGGCTAGAAAAGGAGAGGGATTTTCATGCTGTTCCAGTTGTAGAAGTCCCAACATTCCCTCTTACACAGGTCCCTTAAGGGATCCTTTCTTTCAAATTCTTTGCCAGACCGTTTTATCTAAGACTCACCACATACAGGCTGCGGTGAGCGCATTTCACTTCAACATGAATTAGTCGACTTATTTTTTCCTGATTGTCTAGTCCATATTGTTAGCTTTATTATGCTTTCATTTGGCCATTCAATATGTGTGTTTGCTTACAGGATGTCATAGGAGCATCAAATAAACTGGTCTGCATGTATTCAGAATGTATCTGGAGCTTCTTTAAAATTTCCACCCCAGAGTTAGCAGAAATCCCACCGAGCTCATGAAAACCTTGTTTATAAATGAAAACTGCTATATGCAGTTGTCTTTCACTGAACTCTTATTTTTTTAATGTGAAATATTTTATTTTAGAAAGCTTAATAATGTAACTTTTCTATAACTTACTTGTATCTTTGGTTGGTCGTACTTTAGGTACACTCTCATCTCTCTGCAGCTGTATGTTAGAGTCAGGAGAAACAATCATGCCATCTTTTCCCTGTAAGAACAATGGTAATAAAAATGGAGTGTTCATTAAAGGCAAGCCATTAAACCAAACCATTAAAGGCAAACTTAAATATTGTACTACGGTTTAAAATATGCTGCTTACTATTCTTATAATGAATACTTCTAACTGAAAAGAATCAGAGAAAAACATTGTTTATTTCATGCATTTGGACAGCATTTGATATATACCCAGTTTCCCCTTTTGTTTGTGGGTTTCGCACACAGAGAGGAGAAAGAAAAGTATTTCTTAAATAATAGGAAAATGTTATAAAACAACAAATAATGAGGAGTAGGAGGAGAATATGGAACAGGAGTATACCTGAAACTGCTCTTAACTTAATCTTAGAAATTGACTAGATTTCAAATTGGCATCAGCATTCAAAAAACTATTTGCAAATAGGTAACAATCCTAATACACTGAGGCCGTCTATATACATAAATAGTCTCAGTAAAATAAAATACACTTCTGAATAAAATGTCAGTGAGAATTTTTCTCCTGAAACATTGAACATGCTAATATCTTTTATCAAGTGTATATAAACTTTACTTTCCAAACCTATCCCCTTGCAGATATTTGCCCCAGTTCAGCAAGGTACTTTAACCTGGTGGCTAAGTGTATGTCATTCCCTCAATAATGACTAGCCAACATAGAGGAAGACAACGTATTATTGCTATTAGTTACTCCATTAGCTTAGGTGGTAGAGGTCTCTGTATTGTATGTAATGGTTCTAACTCTGCTGATGGCCAAAGTTTGGCCCAGTGTGGCTAGCCATTCTTAAATTTGTTTTTCCCTTTGCTTTTTTAAAAATGTAGGAAATTAAACCACAAAATACAATACTAAAGGAACATTAAGGTTGCAGAATGAAGCACCCAAAAGTTAGGAAATGCTAATATTAAGGTTGCCTATGAAACATCAGTTGTGCCCTGTTGTGTATTTGCATTATGATACAGTCTTTAATTATATGATCACATACTAGTTTTTCTACCAGACTCCTGCCTTATTCAATTCGCAGGATGGTCCTTCGCTGGCAGTGAATCAGTTTGTACACTTCAGATTCTTAAACCTTGGGTCAAGTGCTGTAGCTATCTTTAGAAATCTCACATTGGTACCTTCTTTGCATTTTGTCAGATCTGCAGTGAAAGTGTTCTTAAAATGAACAATGTGCTGAGTTATCATCAGAGACTGCTATAACATGAAATGTATGGCAGAATGTGGGTAAAACAGAGCAGAAGATGTACAGTTTTCCCCCAGGAGTTCAGTCACAAATGTAATCTCTGTAAACCGGCTGCTTCCTTTGTTGCAGAAGTTGGCAGGTGTGTACCTATTCTGGATACTGGGATGGTAAGGCTCACCGCTTCAACTGAGGCAGAGGACCCACAAAGCCCAGTCAGTAAATGATGACGGAACAAAAACTCAGTCTTGAAGTATTACTTTGGGTACAAAATTAACTTTAGTGAGTTCCGTAAAAAGAGAGTAAGTTTGGTTAGCACCTAAGTTCCAAACTAGTTATGAAATCTTTTGTATGTTAACAGTGTTTTCCATATTCCACTGTTCTCATGGCACAGTTGTAGCCGGTGTTGCACAATATTTACTTGCCAGATGTGGTAAAGATTTATATGTCCCTTAATGCTTTGCCCACCATTCCAGAAGACATGCTTCCATGCTGATGACAGGTTCTGCTCGATAACGATCCAGAGCAGTGTGGACTGTTGTACGTTCATTTTCATCATCTGACTTAGATACCATCAACAAAAGGTTGATTTTATTTTTTGGTGGTTTGGGTTCTGTGGTTTCTGCATCAGAGTGTTGCTCTTTTAACATCAGAGTGTTGCTCTGAAAGCATGTTCCATACCTCATCCCTCTCAGATTTTGGAAGACACTTCAGATTCTTAAACCTTGGGTCAAGTGCTGTAGCTATCTTTAGAAATCTCACATTGGTACCTTCTTTGCATTTTGTCAGATCTGCAGTGAAAGTGTTCTTAAAATGAACAATGTGCTGAGTTATCATCAGAGACTGCTATAACATGAAATGTATGGCAGAATGTGGGTAAAACAGAACAGAAGATGTACAGTTTTCCCCCAGGAGTTCAGTCACAAATGTAATTAATGCATTATTTTTTTAATGAGCGTCATCGGCATGGAAGCATGTCTGTGACTGAAGCATGAAGGGGTATACGAATGTTTAGCATACCTGGCATGTAAATACCTAGCAATGCCAGCTTCAATAGTGCCATGTGAACACCTGTTCTCATTTTCAGGTGACATTGTAAATTGTCATTGTAAATATGAAGCAGGCAGCATTATCTCCTGTAAATGTAAACAAACTTGTTTGTCTGAGTGATTGGCTGAACAAGAAGTAGGACTGAGTGGACTTGTAGCCTTTAAAGATTTACATTGTTTTGTTTTTGAGTGCAGTTATGTAATAAAAACAATCTACATTTGTAAGTTCCACTTTCATGATAAAGAGATTGCACTACAGTACTTGTATGAGGTGAATTGAAAAATGCTATTTCTTTTTTTATCATTTTTACAGTGCAAATATATGTAATATAAAGTGAACACTGTACCCTTTGTATTCTGTGTTGTAAATTGAAATCAAATATTGGAAATAAAGAAAAACATCCAAAATATTTAATAAATTTCAATTGGTTTTCTATTGTTTAACAGTGTGATTTAAACTGCGATTAATCATGATTAATTTTTTTAATCGTGATTACTTTTTTTGAGTTAATCGTGTGAGTTAATGGCGATTAATCAACAGCTCTACTTTTATACTGATAAAACTGCATCCAAAGTAGATAGTTTTGCTGGTTTAATTATACCAGCAAAACCCACCTTGTGTTAAAAGTTTTGCTGGCATATTTATGTTGATTAGGAGTGTGTGGGGGCGGGGAAATCCTACCACTAGCTGACAAAGCTATGCTGGCAAAAGCCATAGTGTAAATGGAGTTACATGAGCAAAAAAACCTTATTTGCTGATATAAACTCTATCTCCACTAGCCAATGTAGCTATACCAGCAAACCCTTTCTAGTGTAGACAAGGCCTCGGTTTCAGTCTTGCTGCTGCTGTTTTCTGGTAAGTAACCTCTTGCAGAGCCTAAGACTATGTCTTACACTACCGCGGTAAGTCGACCTACGCTATGCAACTCCAGCTATGTGAATAACGTAGCTGGAGTCGATGTACCTTAGGTCGAGTTACCACGGGGTCTACACTGTGGGGGTCAACAGGAGAAACTCTCCTGTCGACTTATCTTACTCTTCTCATCGGGGGTAGAGTACAGGAGTCAACTGGAGAGCGATCTGTAGATTTGGTGGGTCTTCACTAGACGCGCTAAATCGACCGCCAGTGAGCCGATCTCAGAGCGTCGATCCCGGCTGTAGTGTGCATGTAAGTTCCCTTCAAAGAAGAACTCATTGGTGGTTTCCACAGGAGACAGGAAGTTTATCAGCAAAACAGTGAAACTGATTATATACAAAATACTGTCAAATACACAAAATTAAGCAAGTGGAAGAGAGGCTTTATCTTTAATCTTTCAGTTTTATTTTACTTAGGTGTAAATTGCATCAACAGTAGATACAATCTGTTCAGATGGAAATTGAATTTAGAAATATAATATAACAAACATATACATTTAAAATTGATGCTGCTTTGACATTCTGCCCAGAGTTATTAGGTGTGAACTCCATGATCTCTGTTGTACCTGAACTAAGGGTTTTTTGGAATGCTGCCTTCATAGTAATGTAAATGTAGTGATAGATCTTGATCTAAGAGATATGGGTGTTCTTCTTTGAACAGTCATTGCTACATAACTAGTTAATTTGCAACTACATAAGAATGTAGAATTGCTCCAGGGATTTTATGATACATCAAGTCTGAATTACATATACTTAAAAAAAATCTTTATGAGGCAAATCTTTTACTTAGCAACTGGCACAAGTAGTTGGAGAGAGTGCTGAAATGATGTAAGACAAGCAGTTACTGCCCAACCAGGCCACAGAGTAGCTGTGAAACAGCAATACAGGTGACAGTTTATTGTAATGGCTGCAGTAGGCTCCATGGCCTCTTACACTGGGGCAAGTTACAAAACATTCCATTTGTGAATACCTGGAGGATGAAGTGTAATCACTAGCAGCCAGCATGGATTTACTAAGAACAAATCATACCAAACCAGCTTGATTTCCTTCTTTGACAGGGTTATTGGTGGGGTGGATAGGGGGAATGCGGTGGACATAATATACCTGTACTTCAGCAAGGCTTTTGACACAGTCCCACATGACATTTGATAAGTAAGCTGGAGAAATGTGGGCTCAGTGGGAATACATTTAAGTGGATACAGAACTGGTTAAACAACTGCATAGAAAAAGTAATGATTAATGGAATGATGGCAGGTTGGCAGGAGGTTTCAAGTGAAGTTCCATAGGGATCTTTTCTGGGTCTGGTGTTTAACATCTTTATTAATGAGCTGGATGTAAGAATAGAAAGCATACTGATCAATTTCACTGATGACACAAGACTTGGGGGAATTGCCAACACTTTGGAAGATAGAGCTAAAACTCAAAGGGATCTTGATAACTTGAAGAAATGGGCTATACACGACAAAATGAAATTTAACAAAGACAAAGGTGCTAAACTTAGGGAAGAAAAACCAAATGCACAAATACAGAATGGCAGATAACTATCTTGGCAGCAGCACTGCTGAAAAGGATCAGAGATTTGTGGTGGATCATTACCTCAACCTGAGTCAGCAACGCAATGCTGTTGCAAAAAAAAAAAAAAAAAAAGAAAAAGAGAGAAAAAAAAAGTGCAAATGCAATTGTAGGCTGCACTAACAGAGGTATAGTATGCAAATCACCATGGGAGGTGATAGTACTGTTCTACTTGGCTCTGGTTTGGCCCCAATTGGAATATTGTGTCCATTTTTGGTCACTCATATATAGAAAGGATGTAGAGAAACAGGAAAGTATCCAAAGGTACTTGTAGCACATAAGGAACTATTTTATTTTTTTTGTTGCAAGGAAACATTTGTCTGTGGAAAACTGTTTTGATGGAAATAATGACCAGCTACATTCCTAACACTTTACTATGCAGAGTGGCCTACAGTAGACTTTCAGTTTAATTATATGCACTGTTTATATGGACTTTGATTTGAGCATTTGAATCAGTCAAATACATATCTACTGACATTTTCCCTATTTACATATATGCCTTCTCATTTTGCTTTTTGGTCATGAAGTAGTCTCCTGCTTATGAAAATAATTTTAAAAGTACATATCATCTGATGCTTTGCCTGTTTATATTAAGCTTTAGTCTTTTCAGTAATTTTGTAAAGGATGTTGAATTCTTAGGTAGCTATCAGTTGTTCATACATCTAGTTTAAGTGATCGCCAGTCCTTTCGTTTGTGTAAATCAGTGTTTTAATTGCAAAAAGACAACTATTCTTTCATTACTATGGTAACCAAATAAACACCTGATATAGAAATTATTCACACAAATTTAGAATAAAGCAAAGATCTGTATGCTTTAGGTTAACAGCTGAACTATTTGAAGAAAGATGAAGTGAGAGGAATTAATGTAAAAACAAGTAAGATAAGACTTGATTGTATAATTGCTGCAACCCATAACTTATACTGATTGACTAGAGGTGGTAGATGAGTCATTTCTAGCACAAATAACAGAAATATCCAAAACACAAGATCTGGTAATAACAGGGGACTTAACTATTGAGACATCTGTTGGAAAAGTAATATGGCAAAACACAAAATTTCCAATAAGTTTTTGGAATGTATTGTTTCAGAAAACAGACAAAATAACCAGGGGAACAGCCATTTTAGACTTGATTCTGACCAACATGGAAGAATCGGTTGCACATCTGAAGGTAGAAGGCAATTTGGGTGAAAGTGATCGTGAAATAATGGATTTAATGATTCTAAGGAAAGGAAGAAGCGAAAGTGGCACAATAAAGATTCATAGGTAGAATTAATAGAAAATGGACTTCAAAAAAGCAGACTTAACAAACTTAGAGAACTGGCAGGTAAAATCCCATGGGAAGAAAATCTAAGGGATGAAGGAGTTCAGGAGATCTGGCAGTTTCTCAAAAAGGCAATATTAAAGGCATAAGTGCAAGCCAAAATATGGAAAGAACAGGTTAAAGAATATTTAGGTAAGTTAGATATATTCAAGTTGGGCAGGACAGATTAAATTCATCTGAAGGTACTTAAGGAACTAACTGAAGTAATCTCGGAAACATTAGCAATTATCTTTGAGAACTCAGAGGACTAGAGAAGGGCAAACGTAGTACCCATCTTTAAAAAGGGAAACAAAAAGGACCGGGAGAATTATAGACCTGTCAGCTTAACTTGGACACTTGGAAATAAATATAGTGGAACAAATTATTAAACAATCAGTTTGTAAGCACCTAGAGAATAATAGGGTTATAAAGAATAGCTATCAGGGATTTGTCACAAACAAATCATTCCAAACCAACCTAATTGTCTTCTTTGACAGGGTTGCTGGCCTAGTGAACGGGGGGAAAGCAGTAGATGTATAACTTGAATTTAGTTAGGCTTTCCACACAATTCCATATGACATTTTCATAAGTAATCTAGCGAAATATGGTCTAGATAAAATTACTTTAAGGTGGTGCATGAGTGGTTGAAAGTTTGCTGTCAAACTGGGAGGGTGTATCTAGTACAATCTCGTAGGGGTGAGTGCTTGTATAGTACTATTCAATATTTTCCTTAACGATTTGGATAATGGAGTGAATAATATACTTTTATAACCCCATGCTCAGAGGGGTTGCAAGCACTTCAGAGGAAAGGGCTAGAATTTAAAATGATCTTGACAAATTGGACAATTGATCTGAAATCAACAAGATAAAATTCAGTAAAGACAAGTGCAAAATACATCCCTAAGGAAGGAAAAATCAAATGGGGAATAACTGTCTGGGTAGTAGTACTGTAGAAAAGGATCTGGGAGTTATAGTGGATCACAAATTGCATGAGTCAACAGTGTGATGCAGTTGTCAAAAATATTCTGTGGTGCATAATATTCTGTGCTGCATGAACAAGAGAGTTGTATGTAAGACATGAGCGGTAATTTTCTCATTCTACTCAACACTGGGGAAGCTTCAGTTGGAATACTGTGTCCAGTTCTTAGCACCACACTTTAGGAAAGATGTGGATAAATTGGAGAATGTCCAGATAACAACAACAAATGATAAAAGGTTTAGAAAACTGGACTTATGAGCAAAAGTTTAAAAAAAACCAAACCAAAACAAAATCTTGAGAAAAGAAGACTGAAGGGGGACCTGATAACAGTCTTCAAATATAGTAAGGCTGTTATACAGGATGGTGATCAATTGTTGTCCATGTCCCCTGAAGGTAGGACAAGCAGTAATGGGCTTAATCTGCAGCAAGGGAGATTTAGGCTAGCTATTAGGAAAAACTTGGTAATTATAAGGGTAGTTAAGTTCTGAAATAGGTTTCCAAGGGAGGTTGTGAAATCCCCATCACTGGAAGTTTTTAAGACCAGGTTGGACAAACACCAAACAGGGATGGTCTACATCAGTGGTTCGCAAACTAGAGCCGCTGCTTGTTCAGGGAAAGCCACTGGTGGACTGGGTCGGTTTGTTTACCTGATGCGTCCGCAGGTTCGGGTGATCGCAGCTCCCAGTGGCCGCGGTTCGCTGCTCCAGGCCAATGGGAGCTGCAGGAAGCAGGAGTAGTCTGAACAGAGCTATGAGATTTGTATTTTAGGTTGACACTTTGCATTAAATCTTCCTTCTTGTTAAGTACCTGACATCCTGAGCATCACTCACAATTGGTCATTAGGGAGGTGCTGAGGATTGATGTAATGCACACTTTCTTCTCTATTCTCCTCTGCCCATACAAACGGAGTATTAATATTGCAATGATTCCCTACTGTTGCTTGGTAGGATACAACCACACAGAGCTATTACAGACTATAAGTTAAAAAACAAAAGCTCTATTATATTACAATTGATTGTGTGCCAGCTCAAAAGAACTGCTATGGTTTATGATATATTACATGTATGGTACATACTTTCATGAAAGTGTTTCAAATACTACTATAACATCAAAACAAACAAACAAAAATCCTGAATTAAGACTAACTACATGCTGATTTTCAATCTTTGGCTCACCTTGTTGTCTGTTGGACATGACATGTTCTTTTGAGATCTCTGAAATACGTGGGCACACCAGGGTAAGGGATCTAAGAATGGTGTGTCAGCCATCAATTTTGTGATTGCCTATATTCTCTGGGTTTCTCAGACCCTTAATGAAAACCATAGTTAAGAATTCTTTTGTGATTTTATTTTTGCTTTGCTTCAATTTTTAAGTGATCCACCTTTTCCCTATCATTACAAGAATTTTCTGTAAAATGTGTATACATGGATCTGACAACTAATTCATTCATAATGCTTGTCAGGTTTTTAAAAGATTATATAACTAATTTATAATATAAATGAAATACCTTTTTCTTTATTGCATCCTGGGATTTGTCTTCATAATCTTGTTTAAACAGTTCTTCAAAAATGTCTGTATCATACTCATAAAGATTGAGTGACTCTTGTTGAATTGGTGGTACTAACTTCACCAAAGGCACAATGAAAAATAAAAAAAAGATGGTCTGCAAAGTCGTCATTTTAGCAGAGAAAATGAGTCTGGCTTTTTCTGAGCTGAGAAGAAATGGTAGTGTTGACTATCGAGAACACTTTCTTTGTGACTGGAAATAAAAATGCAATCTGTCAAAACAATATTTAAAGCCTAGAGGACTTGTTGGCAGGGGTTTCTAATGCATAAGAAACAGGGATCAACTTTTAACTCTTAGTATTCTTTAATTAGATGTTAGCCTTATAAAAATCTGCAGTTAACAGCAAAAGATATATTAAGAAGTAATAAATAAAAGCTTACTAGTTTCCAAATAATGAGGGCAATGCTAACCTCATTGCAGTCACTTACATTTAGCAAGATATCATATTTCTTTCATTTTTGTTTGATAGCCAGAAAATTTTGTTAAACAGTATTTGAAATACTTGGCATGCATGTGGTTAAATTGTTAAAAACAAAAAGACCAAGTCTTATTTAGAAGTTCAAAATAATGATTTTCAAAGCTAATTTAAATTAAGAAATTTGTAGTCTTTTGTCTATGGAAACACTGGATTTGAAAATGAACAAAAGAAAAATGCGTATAATTTTTTTTAAATTGAGAAGACTTCATTGTTTGTACCCTCACTGGAAAAATCAAGAAGTAATAAGTTTCTAAGTTAACTTGAAAGGTTTCTATTGTACTTTCCCAATGAAATTGATATAGTAGTTACTTTAGTTAAAACTGTTTTAGATGAGCTGTGGATTAAGATGTTTTCTTAGAAAAGAACACCTACCGTTGTAGCAGAGTTTGAGTTCTCCTGTGATTTTCTTTAGTATAGATATTGTTATCTATGCATTAATCCCACGCGGCTGAATAAGAGAATAAAGCTGTGGTTTATTTCCAAGATGCTGAAATGAATACTACTTCAGAGATTGTCAGCCTTAAAACACTTCCCATGAGGTAAAGAAGGCTGTGCTAGCATTCTTCCCCTGGGTGAGAGGTAATATTCTGGAGCAGGGGGTTGTACTCAGACTAATTTTAATAAGTGGTAAATCTGTCTAGTTCCTCTAACTTACATACTAAAACTGGTCATATTCAATGTGTATTGCTCTACCATGCCTAATCATTTCGCCTCTTTTTAGTAAATAAAAAATCATTTCGCCTCTTTTTAGTAAATAAAATATTAATTTATTAAATGGAGACCTATATATCAAGTCATATGTTTTTCATTTTGTCTAATATTTTAGCTAAGAGACAAAGCAGCTGCTTTCTGATTGAGACAAAGATAGGCCCAAACATATGTATTCTATATTAGTCACATTTATGAACAGTAAAATGTTGCATTACAACTTGTATTTAGAGAAAGTCCAAGTTTTAAGCATGAAATTCAAGTTTGTCAGCATTAGCAGATTCAGACTTCTTCTGTACTATCGGTTTTGTTACTTTCTCCTAGTGATATTAGGGTTAAACACAAAAATATACAACTTATTTGTTTTTAGGATGCTATATCTTATAAATTGCAGTCTGTTAATTCAATGAGGTATGTATTTTCAGTGACTTCTTAGACAACGTGTTAGATGTTTTTACAATGCATGTTTGTTTTGGGGAAAATTCTGTGTTAGTAATTTAGGAATTTTTAGTAATTTGCATCAAGACTTATGATTTAGATATGAAGTAGGAGCACCAGTTTTCTAAATGTCTGCTGTATATCTTCTTTTGTCCTTTTAATTCTTATATATTTTTGGCAGTCAAGATAAATGGGAACCAGATGACTGACTTTAAAGTTTACAAAGTTGCTTTTTCGAGTCTTTAAAAAAACATACAGCAAAAAAACCATATTTGTCAAAATAAAGTTATATTCCCCTTTTCATTTAGACTACCAGTTTTCTTGGAAGCTCTTGAGAATATACCACTGAGCATAAAGGGTGAACCTGTTAGGGATGGAGGTGACACTTTTTTGTAATTACTTTATTGTTAAGAAACCAGATGTTTGTCCTGAAGCTCTCACTGAGGAAATGAATATTTTTATATGCAACATCTGCTGCTTTTAAATTTCTGCAGTTTATAGCCATTCACCACTCAGAAATGTGATTTATTTTTGAAAAAGAAGTCTGTTGACTTCTTTCTATATGCAAATGAGGCAAAATGGCCTAGCTATGATCTCAGTTGTCATACCATAATCACATTCCTAGTATGTTATGAAACATAGGCTGGAGTCGGAGCATCTTGAATCAGAATTGCTGTTATAACACAAAGTTGAAATAACTTTCAGGCTGAAGTCAGGGATCACCTTTAATCCCTTTGTGCCTGGTGGACTTTGTTATATTGTCTTGACCTCATAGGTTAATGGGCCGGATTGGGGTCCTTAGCATTCTAAGGTAGACTGCTGCTAGTGGACCACTCCATTGATTTCCCTGTAGGAGACAACAATGTTAGGTCTTCAGTAATCAATATGGTGACTCTTAAAGGCCCTCTCCCTTTACTCCACCTTCACAGTTCACCTTGGTATACAGATGATCTGCAACAGAAAAAGTATGATGGGCAGAAGCTAAACACAGAATCTGTGGAAATGGGACTCTGAATTGGAACAACTGAAAGTAAAAAACATTTATTCCACTGTAGGTTTATGTGCTCACAGTGCACTTGAATCAGAGACTTTTGCTAACAATGCAGTTGGGGTGGTGCATGTGCCCTTTACATCTTCATGCTTGCAACTAAGGGATTAAGGGGCAGGACCATCTTGACTCTTTCTCATTTCCATCCCACCAGCTGTGTTAAAGGGTGGAACTTCCAGTTCTTCTTCAAGCAATAGTCCCTGTATGTATTCCACACATGCGTAAGCATGCGCACCATGCGCCTGAGTCCAGAATTTTCTTCAAAGCAGTGTCCATTGACCTGCATATGCGCAGAAGCTCTCCTCATGCGCCCAACTTAGGGTATAAGGCATTTTGGTTGACATGTCTCCAGTTCCTTCTTACTACTGCCTTACTACTGAGTTGGAATTGTGTCCTCTGTCTCTGTTGCAGGTACTTGTAAAAATTTAATTAGAAATAATGTATATCTTAAGAATTTTAGTTAGTATATAACTAAATAACGCCCCCTCCTCTCCCCTACACCCCAGTCCTGGGACTATGCCCAGGGTCCTGGTATTCAAACACAGTGTCTCCTGTTCTCGCTCCTTGTCCTTCAGCGATGAGTATCACTGATGCTTGTTCTGTCTGGGGGAGGCACATAACTCTGCTAAGTGCAGTATCTGCAAATCCTTGCCACCCAGAACTGGAGAGGCCCATGAGCTCTGACTGAAAAGACTCTAAAAGACTCAGGATCCACCCTGTGATCACTGGGGATTAAAATCCAGTCCCCTAGAGGAAATACTGTAAACAGCCCTTTCAACCATGACTACCCCCTTTGTGTAGCTCAAACTCCCAGCATCCACCTGAACCTCTTCATAAGTGACAGAGAATTCAGAGGTCCTGTTTCTCGCTCACTCCAACCTTTCCCAGCCACAGCCCAGAGGACATTTTTGAAATACATTTCAAGAACCATGTACCACCACCGCTGCCACCTACTTCGCCTCCTGTCATCTTTGGAAGCTGTCTTACTTTCTTTGCCCACAGTTGGAACAAGATCACCAGTTGGGTTCTGGAGGTTATCTATCAGAGATTTCCATAGAGTTTCTCTCCTTCCCTCCTCACAAACCATCTTCCCGATTCCCCTTTGGGGATCCCTTTCACTAATTGATTCTTCAGTAGGAGGCAGAATCCCTGTTACTCTGAGGGGGCGATAGAGAGCATCCCACCTCAGTATTAGGAGAAAGGTTCTACTCACCATATTTCCCAATTACCAAAAAGCACGGAGGACGGAGACTCATCCTGGATCTTTGGCAGCTCAATGTCTTTATCCAAAAGTTGAAATTCATGATGACACCACTGGTGTGACAGATTTCTGTTACCAATCTGCCTGAGGTGTCGGGTGATTAGGCTGAGGCCACAGGATCTTTTGGGGAGGAGATGACGAAACACACCAAGTGTCTAAGTTTTAAAGCTTTATTAATAATAAAATAAAATAACAGCAGAGAGTGATGGGTGCTCCCCACATCACTCAGAGGAAGGAAGAAAGCATTAGTGCCCCAAGCCCTAACCCACTTTCATACTCACACAGACACGACCCGAGGCTGGCCAAGCCTGGGTGTAACGTAAGAAGAAGAGCGGGAGGGGTGGATGGGAGTTCTTGCCCTGGGCCCAGGTTGTCTGGGGTCCGCTGCAATCTCTGGCTTGCTTTGGCTTTCAGGAGGGTTTTTAAGTCCCGGGGGCCTTTGGGGGTGTTGTCATCCATGGCCCTCTGTTCCTGGTGCTCTTTGTACCAGTCCTAACCAGCTCGCTGTGGCCTCCTCAGCTTCCCAAAACACACCGGCTCCAGAGACTTTGTCCTCACCTCCCCTGTTGGCTTTCACTGTTTCATTCGCTCTCCCTGGTCTCACTGCTATCTCTGCAGCATGGCTCAACTTCATTCTCTTCTTCTCACCGCTTGTCGCGCCCATGACCTTGGACCGGGGCCAGTGTCTTATCTTCACATGGAGCTAGCTGAAGTGTCGAGTTAACCCGTTCTCTGCTTTTTTCTTCCTTCTGCCTCTTGGCCTCTCGCTCCCTGCAAGGGAATCTTCCATTCTGCACCCATACCTTTGATCTTCCCCCCCTTCCTAAAATGCCTTGCGATGCTTACAACTGTGTTAGCAACATACAATGCTGATCTGCTTTCCCAGGGGACTCCCTGAGGGAGGGAGTCTTTGGGCCTGTGACACTGGCACCTATAATCCCCTCCCTTCAGGAGGAAGTGTAGTTTGCAGCTCTCAACATGAAGGATGCATATTTTCCTGTGGACATTCATCCATCACAGAAGAAGGTGCTACATTTCATGGTTGGCCAGCAGCATTACCAGTTCCACATCCTTCATTTTGGATTCTCAACAGCATATAGGGCATTCCTGAAAGGTTTTGCTGTGGTAGAGTCCCAGATTAGATGTCAGGGATATACAGAATTTCCATACCTTGGATTACTGTCTCCTTGTGGGCCAATCCCACCAAGAGGTTATATCAGCAACAATTTCTTCAGCAACTCCTTGCCACCTTAAGTGTTTGCATAAATGAAGACAAGTCTGTTTTGTCACCTACAAAGACAATAATTTTATAGGCGCACTGCTGGACTCAATGTCTGTGAGAGCATTCCTCTCCAAAAACAGATTTTATGCGATGACCCACATGATCTCTCTCATCACCTGCAAACCTCAAACCATGGGACATCGGTGCCTCTCCCTTTTAGGCCACATAGCCGCGTGTACCTCTGTGACATCTTTCCCACAGCTCCACCTGTGGTGCTTACAAATTTGGTTCCACTTGAACTACTGACTGAGCAGGGATCGTAGACTCCAAAGTCACCATTCCCTCCAGAATTCTCACTTGGTGAGCCAACCCAAACTAAGCCTCCCATGCCGAGGGCAACCATCTTGATGGATGCCTCCCGTACAAGATGGGGCGCTCACTTGGACTGCTACACTGCTCTGGTACATGGAGCCCCCAAGAGGCCAGGCTACATATAAACTTACTGGAGCTAAAAGCAATCTGCCTGGCGTGTGAGGCCTTTCTTCTCTCAGACACTCACTCCACAGACAGATAATGTCAGACAATATCACCACAGTGATGTTTGTTTATATAAACAAACAGGGAGGAGTGAGGTCTCGTCCCCTCTGCCTGAAGCAATCAGACTTTGGAACTGGTATATCAGAAATCATATCACCATACAGGCCACATACCTCCCAAATGTTCAGAATTTCCTGGCAGACCTACTAAGCAGAAGCTTCTCTGCAGACTATGAATGGGTGATCCATGACAGTCTTAACCACCATATTCGCACAGTGGGGAACTCCACTATGGGACCTCCTGCCTATTAATTTCATTTGGTGACCCCTAGTTCTTGTATTATGAGAAGGAGCAAATACTACTTCCTTATTTACTTTCTCTACACCAATCATTATTTTATAGACCTCAATCTTATCCCCCCTTATTCGTCTCTTTTCCTAGCTGAGAAGTCCCAGTTTTATTAATCTCTCCTCAGACGGAAGCCGTTCCACACTTCTAATAATTTTTGTTGCCCTTTTTTGAACCTTTTCCAATTCCAATATATCTTTTTTGAGATGGGACGAACACATCTACACACTGAATTCAATATGTGGGCATACCATGGATTTATATAGAGACAATATGATATTTTCTATTTTATTGTCTATCCTTTTCGTAATGATTCACAACATTCTGTTCGCTTTTTTAACCGCTGCTGCACATTGAGTGGATGTTTTCAGAGAGCTATCCACAGTGACTCCAAGATCTTTTTCTTGAGGGTTAACAGCTAATTTAGACCCCATCATTTTATTTGTATAGTCGGGATTATGTTTTCCAATGTGCGTTACTTTTCCCAGTCACCCAGTTTTGAGAGATTCTTTTGTAGCTCTTCATAGTCTTCCTGGGACTTAACTATCTTGAATAGTTTTGTATCTGCAAGTTTTGCCACCTCACTGTTTACCGCTTTCTCCAGCTCATTTATGAACATGTTAAATAGGACTGGGCCCCTGGGAACACCACTCTCTACATTCTGAAAACTGACCATTTATTCTTGAAAATCTAAGTACGCTATATCCACTGGATCCCCCTTGTCCACATGCTTGTTGACCCCTTCAGAGAATTCTAGTAGATTGGTGAGGCATGATTTCCCTTTACAAAAACCATGTTGACTCTTCCCCAACAAATTATGTTCATCTATGTGTCTGACAATTTTGTTCTTTATTATAGTTTCAACCGGTTTGCCTGGTATTGAAGGCAGGCTTTCCAGCCTGTGATTGCTGGGATCACCTCTGGAGCCCTTTTAAAAAATTGGCATGATATTATTCACACAATTCCATTTCACAGAACCTCTAACGATGTCCACATGCCCTCCTATCAAGGTCTTGTATTTCAGATCTCCACTCAGGACGGGGGGAAAGTCAAGCTCCCCAACCCAAGCCCACTCCACCTCAAGATCTGGCGTTTGGATGGGTGATGGACATAGAATGCTCATGCTCCACCTCTGTTCAGGAAATCCTGACCCAAAGCAGGAAGGATTTTATTAGACTCTGCTATCTAGCTAAATGGCAGTGCTACCAGCATGCACTTGATACCGTGGTCATTGTAGTTATCTTAGACTGTTTTCTCTTCTTAAAGACCTCAGATTTTGCCCTCAGTTCACTGTGATTACACTTAACTGCAATTAGTGCCTTCCTCTCCCCGATGGAAGGATGTTGTATCTTCACACTCCTAACCATGGCTCGATTTATGAAGAGCTTGATCAGAACCTTCCCACCTGTCATTAAACTTATGCCTCAATGGCACCTTAACCATGTACTTTCAACACTCACAGGCCCACCATTTGAACTACTGGTGAAATGTGCCATGAAGGTGACATTCTTAGTAGCCATCACTTCAGTGAAAAGGATCAGTGTGCTGGGAGCCATGAGGACAGACTCTCCTTACACAGTATTTCACAGGGAGGCTTCCCTTAGGTTACACCCCACATTCCTCTCTGAGATTGTGTCAGAGGTCCACATCAATCAGTCAGCACACTTGCCTGTATTTTTCCAAAAAACCCATGCTTCCACTGCAATATATCTGCAGAGTAGCAACTTGGAGTTCCATCCATACTTTCATGTCACATTACGCTCTAACTCAAGCAGCAACAGTTCAGAGGAAGAGTTCTAGGATGTAAAATACTGTATGCTAAGGGCTTCAACTCAAAGTATTAGATATCAATATTAGACATAGCCGCTGTGTCCTTCTGGAAAAATTTCTAGGAGTGCTAAGAGTGTAGGCAGTTCAGGGATTAGATATGCTGAGGTTTTTGGGGGAATGTATTGTCTAGCTGTACCGAAAGAATGATAGGAGACATTTGACATGGGTTTTATTAGGCCGCAACTTTATTATTTGATGTCTGGGACTACCCGGCAAATAAAAGTGTACCATGCAGATACCCCCATGTTTATTCTGTAACTACCTTTTTCCATTCAAGTCCCTCCAGAAGATTTATTTCCAGGACCGTACCATACCTGGCAGGGAGTCCACCAGCTCCCCTGCCCCACCTTTTCCATCCAGGTCCCTCCAGCAAATTTATTGCCGGGACCTTACCATACCTAGCGGGGCTTCCACCAGCTCCCCCTCTTTTTCCATCCAGGTCCCTCCAGCAAATCCATTGCTGGGACCTTACCATCCACCCCCCTCGTAGGAGGGTTAAGGTGGGCTATAAGAATGGAGGGGGGGGCGGGATTGGCTCCCCGTTGTACCAATCATAGGAGTCCCCAACCACCCCCCATATTCATTCCTTTAATGAACACCTCTTTTTAAGTCCTTTTTCCAGCCATTTATCTAGTCACTGTATACCTTTTCTAAGGAGTACCTGAACTGGATATCTGCCTTGCACTTAAATAAGGAGTTGTGACATATAACCTACTGCCTTCATGCCATGTATGTAGAGAGCTCTTCCTGAACCCACTGTGGGGAAGGCAAAACCCCCCTAGTATACCCAAACCAATATGGTGGTAAGGGAAAAATTCCTTTGCAACCCCCCTAAAAATGGATGGCTAGCGTAATGCCCACAGCAGGTCTTGACCAAACCTGGTATTTTACCACATAAAGGGAAGGAGGGTCCTGCATCAGACTACTCTGTGTAAAAGGAAGCTTCAGGTGCAGGGCTGCCCCTCTTAAACCCTGCATTCCTAGTCAGCGACAACGTTGTCCCCTTTGCAACAGTTTTCATCTCCCTCCTCCCCCAGCCATAAAGCACTGTTCTCTTCATTCCGCCAGCCAGCCAAATACCTCCTGCTTAAAGATGCAGGGCGTTCATTTACATAACAATCTCATTGAAGATATGGAGATGAGGAAGGGATGTTAAAGTGGAGGTCTTGGCCTAAGAAAGCTCTAATTTTCTCTGATCAGGAAGCTTCTGTTTAATTTCTAGGATTCTGGGCATCTTTCTAATCCATGCTCATGAGGAGGCTCTTCAATGTTAGAACATCTTAACAGACCTTTGCAGAATACCATTCAAGTGG
Source organism: Mauremys mutica (assembly GCF_020497125.1). Taxonomy (NCBI): domain Eukaryota; kingdom Metazoa; phylum Chordata; order Testudines; family Geoemydidae; genus Mauremys; species Mauremys mutica. Next base: position 42,299,708 of record NC_059078.1, read on the forward strand.
TCAGTAATCAATAAGACCACAGTTAGAGTAGCAATTCGGGGCTGTTGATGAGCAGAAAATTGCTTGTGTATGCTCTCACTTGCTGCTCCAAATAGACATAATATGCTCATGAACAGCTCTCTATGCAGTATAGTTGAAGATGCAGTTTTGACATTTTATTTAATCACTTATCATTTGTCGTGATGATGACAAAATTTTGTGGGTTTTCTCCAGGTGCTGTACGCCTCTGCGGAGAGTTTGGTCAGGCTCAACTGAACCCTGACTGAACCAGTCAGCTTTGGGCGAGGGGTACGTCAGGGGTGTCCACTGTCAGGCCAGCTGTATACTCTAGCGATCGAGCCCTTCCTCTATCTCCTCCGCTGGAGGCTGACAGAGTTGGAACTTCGAGAGCTGTAGTTGCGGCTGTACGCTGTCAATGTACGCTGATGACATACTTCTCGTGGTCCAGGCTCCAGGTGACCTAGTGCAGGTGGAGGCCTACCCGGCGATCTAGTCGGTGGCCTCCTCCACCCAGGTCAACTGTGTCAAGAACTCTGGCCTGATGATTGGGGATGGGTGGCAGATGAGTTCTCTCCCACCCGTGCTTGAAGCCATTTGGTGGAGCGTGGGTCCACTGCTTTATCTTATCACCCACCTCTTGGGATTTCCTTGAGCGGGTCCTGTGAGAGGGTGCTCCCCGCCCGCCCTTCAGCCCAGGCCCTCCAGACTTTTTCATTGGGGCCCTGCCCCACGAGCCCCCTCAACCCCCTTCCGTTCATAACCCAAGCTGGCTGTATGCCCTGGAGCCAGTTTGTTTCCAAACTGTGCCAAGAGAACAACTTTACACACTCGTGCTCCACACGTTTCACTTTCTCACCCTTGTTTCCCACCCCGATACCAAGTGGCGGGACCTACTACCACCTGCAGAGGGTGAGGAACCTCAGTGGGCCAGCCTATATTCCACCCTGGTTCCACGGCTTGCCGGGGATATCAGTTGGCGACTCCTTCAATGGAGCCGTGAGCACGAGTGTGTACCTGGCGCGGTTCACCCCCATCCCTGATGCCTGCCCCTTTTGTGGCGTGAGTGGAAACCCTGGTACATGCCTATCTAGAATGCGCCAGGTTGCAGCCCCTATTTTGGCTCTTCCAGAACCTCCTGTTGAGGTTCTGGCTGCACTTCTCCCCAGAGCTTTTCATATTTGCGCAGCCTGTCCATGGCCCCACGAAGTTGCGAGATCTCCTCATCAACCTCCTCCTGGCCCTAGCCAAAGTGGCAATCTATAATCCCAGGGGGAGGATGTTTGATGGGGAGGTGTTCTGTGACTATGGGGCCTATCTCGATTTCTCCCTTGTCTCATGTCTCCAGGCAGAGTTCCTGTGGGCGGCGTTCGCTGGCTCCCTAGACAGCTTTGAGGAGCAGTGGGTGCTGTCGGGGGTTCTGTGCTCAGTGTCCCCTTCTGGATTCCTAGTTTTGAACCTGTGATCTTTACTCCCTGCCCTGTTATTTCTTAGTTGTCCCCCATATTTAGTTGAGTCCTGGGTCCAGTGGCTCCTCCCACATGACTGGGTGAGGGGCCTTTAGAAGCGGGCTGCTTGTGGATACTATGGTAGTATAAGGAGACCTGGAAAATCTATAAGAAACAATAAATACTCTGCATTTATCTGCAAGTTCAGAATTTTTTCACCTGGTCTTTGTTAGAGCTGACGTAGTAAATTGTTTGATCAGTCATTATTTGTTCTGCTCTGGACACAGTTGGTTATAAAAGTAGAATGTGGGTTCCTTCCTGCAGATCTGAACAAACTTAATTATTGCTGTCTAATTGACCAAAGCTTTCTGAAGAAAATCTACAGAAGGTAACTAAGAAGCTATGCTATACAAGGTGGATACAATTAAATGATTTAGAATTAAAAATAAAACCAGATTTTTTTATTTACATCAGATTTTTTTTTTAATTTATGTTAAGTACAGGTATAGTTAAAATAAATATTTAAAATTAAATTTGAAATCTACAGTCTGTGTTAAGGTCTAAACTTATAATAAGTCAACACAATCTTTTAAATTAAATACAAAAAACAATCTTAAGAAGAACATAATTGCTGCCAAGTTTTCAAGAAAGTCAAACCACTGAACTGGTGGAAGTCACAGGTCAAGTACCTAGATCCAGAGTTTGATGTACTAAACCAGCTTTTGACAGCAGAGAAAATATTTTCTTCATTTCAGTTGATTCAGCTAATTCAGTACCATGACTAGTTTATTCAAAGTTAAGAGACCCAACTTGGGAGTTGAAAAAATAGGAAAGCTTGTTTTCTTCTTCCAATCCATGAATAAAAACTTAGTGTGAGAGTGAAATCGGAAAAAAACAAACAAACAAACAAAAAAAGCACCCAATTTAGTGTAAAACCTATACTTAGTTGGAAATCAACATGTTTTAATGGTTATTAAATGGTTTAATGGTTTTCTTTGGGAAAATAACTAAGAAGTATAAATGCAAAACACAATTAAAATAAATTATTTAAGTCAAGGATTCCTGCTTACTGAATTAATTCATGATAAAAATTGGTTATTTAAATCAATCCACCCTGTGCAAGTCTAAATTGCCAACTGTCACAATTATTCACAAATTGGGAGTATGCAGTTTTCTTTGAAAATCTCAAAACCTCTCACACACACACAATGTATTTTTTAAACTGGTCACATTTTTGAGGGGGTCTGATTCATGTTTTCTGAATGCTTGGGGTTGGCAATATTGGAGTCATGGAATGTTCTTTTACTTCAGTGACTCAGATTCCTGTCAAAGAGCCAACTATCTCCATTTAGGAGATAACAGAATCGATTAGTTCTACGTAGAATTTCTGTAGGTAGAAGACCACAGCAGATACCCTATATAATTTCTCCCTTTAAACAATTTATTAATCCCAATTCATATTTGAAGCCCACCACTGTAGCAGACCTTTTTGAAGTTTTGGTCCAACATGTGATGTCACCAATGATGGCAGTAATTCATATAGGAGGACAGGGGGATTTTATCCTAAAACCACCCCAGACTCATATATACTTGTGTGTTTATTAGATTTATATTATGGTATTATTTATTCCTGTTTTTTAACAATGTATTAGAAGATTTGTTGCACTTCACTTAGAACTCTTTTAAAAAAAATTTTCCAGCTGCTTAAAGACCTTGGCTTTCATCTTGTACACATTCTGTAAAGGATAATATTGGCAAATACTGCAGTTAGAGCAACATTGTACTTGGAAGGAAGAAGTCTAGATTATTACTTAGTTTCTTGGTGCTTGATAGACACTGTGAGTCATTCATGCAATACATACACTATAAATAAATACATACACACAAATAAATCTACTGTATTCTGTTAGATCCACTCATAAACTTGTGGGATAGCCCTAGGAACATACAGTATCAAAATCATTTAGTTGAAGCAGGTCACTGAAATTTGACACCTTACTAAGTTCATACATTTGGCATAAAACATTAAACCTCACTCAGCAGCCCTTTTATATGAATTTTTGTGAGTAATTGCAGAAGTTATTAAAATAACATGATTTTGTCATAGCAGCTGGCCAGTGATACGGTTTGGAAACGGCAATGCATATAACAGTAGACGCTTTGGATATAAGTACTATACTTAATCAGAATAACTAGTGTGAAGTATTACATAAACAATGAAATGCCCAAGTACTTCAGAAGATTAAGATGCTAAATGTAGCTAGAACTGAACTCATAATGTTGTTTTTTAGAAATCAGCTTAAGCATGCTTCTTCATTCCTTTCTATTTTTTGCTTCTGAAATACAGCTTTTCCCTCATTAACAGTGTTGGTGGTCTGATTAGTTCAAGCCTTAGTTCTTATTTCCAAATCTCTGTAATGCTGAATTTATCCTTCTACCACATAAGAAAAAAAAACAAAATTGCAATATTTACCAACCAACCCCCCACCCCAGTTTGTAAGTTTTTTCCCCAGATGCACAGTTTAATCTTGTCAAATTCACTACTGTAGTGTTTATTGATTGGCATTCCAAATTTTTTTATTAATACGTTGATAAAATATATAGCAGATAGAATTTTAATTAGATTAGATGTTGGAATATATATGGACCAGCTTAGTCCATTTGTGCTGGTTATTTTGTTTTTGTGCTTGTTATAAGGTGTTTTTATTCATTTACATAGCCCTTTACAAACTAGGACCAAGTTAGTAAAGGACAATTAGTTGTCTGAATTATTACCAAAATGCTGACAAGATGGTAGTAAGGTTGTGGATGGTTAGATTACTGGAACAACAGCACAGATGTGGATGGGACAACAGCATAGATGGTCCCAAAACCAATATATGTTCAGATGCAGGTTTGTTTTGTGAAAGTTTCTTCAAAGTCTGAAATGTTGTTTATATAGAAGATAAAGGAAGACAATCAAACAATATATGAAAAGTGTTATGTACCATACAAATAGTCTGTCAAAGTGTATATGCACAGTAGCATATATAGTGGATAACCAAAACAATCTGTGGGAACAATAGCCTATGTCTCCTCAGAAAGCAATCACAAAGGAACTTTTCTTTGGAAAAGGAACCTCTTCTTGGAAAAGGAAGATGGGTGGCAAATATAAATATAATGAAAAATTATGGGGAACCTAGAGGTCAAGTTTTCTGTGGGGGCCCTATACCTTTAGAATGCTAGTCCCCCTTACTCCCTTTGTCTGAAGTAGCCTGAGTCTAAGACTTTCAGGGCATGCTGCGAAGCTCATCTTTTTACAAAGCAATTTTGAGAATTCACAGAGAAAGGGAGGGAATTGTTGGAGGACACGGGTGATTTGAGATTCGAAGGTGCTGGGCTTGCTGATTGTACATTTTGTTGAATTAAACTGATGAACCTAAGTTATATTGGGGTACTATCTGTGATGTATTTTTAAGTAATGGCTACAGTGCCTAGAGCATATGGGCAGGCATCTTTTTTTAACATTTTGTAAATCCAAATAAATATTAATGCTAATTAAGTATAGGTATGTCTATACTGCAATTAGACAACTGTGGCTGGCCTCAACCAGCTGGCTCAGGCTCGGGGTAAGGGGCTGTTTAATTGTAGTGTAGACGTTCAAGTTCAGGCTGCAGCCCAGGCTCTAGGAACCTGCGAGGTGGGAGGGTTCTAGAGCTTAGGCAGCAGTCCGAGCCTGTATGTCTACACCACAGTTCAACATCCCCTTAGGCTTAGCTGGCATGTGAACCCGAGTCAGCTGGCATGGGCCAACCGCAGGTGTCAAATTGAAGTGTAGACATACCCTTTGTCATTCTTCTGAAGGAACAGCTTCCCTTTGAGCTCCTAAAGCATTGCCACTAGTGGTAACACTTAAAAGGTCTGTTTATACAAGTTTTGAAATTAAACGCTTCCTGTATAGTGCTGTAGCAGTTGATTGGATTTTATTACTTTGTAATGGGGTCTCACTTCCCTCACACTTTGCCTGGCTAGCATCAGGTCAAGACTCAGCCCAGATACAGTAACTCCTCACTTAGTCATCTCGGTTAACGTTGTTTTGTTGTTACGTTGCTGATCAATTAGGGAACATGCTCATTTAAAGTTGCGCAATGCTCCCTTCTAATGTTGTTTGGCAACCGCCTTGCTTTGTCTACCACTTGCAGGACTAGCAGCCCGTTGCAGCTAGCTGATGGGGGCTTGGAACCAGGGTGGACTGGCAGCCCCCCATTAGCTTTCCACTCCCCCAAGTTTCCTGTGCAGCAGCTGCCCAGTAGGCTACCAACTGCTGGCAGTTCAGTTGTCCCTCCCCCCACTGCCATGTGCTGCTCCTGCCCTCTGCCTTGGAGCTGCTCCCCGAGCCTCCTGCTTGTTGTGAGGGGGAGAGGGGAGAAGGGGGCTAATGTCAGGGTGTCCCCCTTCCCCCTGCTCCTGCACCCTGCTTACCCCATCTCTATAGAGCAGGGGGGACACACGACAGGACTCAGGACCGAGGGTGCTTCCTGGCAGCAGTTGCATCTCAGCTTGCTGATTAACTTGACAAGGCAGTGTACTTAGAGTGGGGTCAGCGTACTTAAAGGGGAAATGCACATCTCTCTCTCACACACACACACGGTGTGTGTGTCTGTCTCTGTCTGCCATGCTGTCTCCCCTCCCTCCATTCGTGCTGCCCTGTAGCGTGTGAGGCTACATTAAAAATGAGTTAACCTTTGAGGACTCAGCCAATTGCTAGTTCATCATTTAGCAGTAAGGCATTCCCTGGGAAATATCCCACCCTCTGACTTCACCACATCAACCAAGCTTCACAATCATCATTGCTGTGTACAGTAAATTATTTGTTTAAAATTTATACTATGTGTGTATATATATAGACTTTTGTTTGGGGAAAAAATGTCCCTGGAACCTAACCCCCCCATTTACATTAATTCTTATGGGAAAATTGGATTTGCTTAACATTGTTTCACTTAAAGTCACATTTTTCAGGAACATAACTACAACATTAAGTGAGGAGTTACTGTACATTGATTCAGTTGAAGATTTTTGGTTTCAAGCCATCATTAGAGTATTTTAAAGAATGAATTTCCCTCAGAGGAAAAAGATGGAGAGGAATAGTCATGGGGTTTGGTGGAAGAAGAAGATAGGATGGTTGAGCTGAATGCACAAAGAAAGGACACCTATGTTGATAAAAGCCAATTAGGAATAAAACAGGCTCTCTAGAGAATGTTTCCTATGGCTTTTCCAACCAAGAGATTATGAAAGTGCTTAGAGAGGATTCTGAGGGTTATTTAAAGCCAAAATTGTTGTCAGTTCTTATGGGACTACAAGCCTGTCTTCCCTTGTAAAATCTGCTTGGATGAAAGCAAATTTAAACTAAAGTGAATATTATATGGTTTAAGGGTAAGCTTTATCACAGCACCTTCAAGTGTCATCACGCTCTGCAGACAGCAGAACTCTTTCCTGTTAGATTTCCATCTAGATACATCTTTGCATATATTGTCCAGTTTCCTGCCTTTGTAATCTCTGCAGTTACTTCAAATCTAGTTTTTGCTGCTTCCTGTTCTACCTCTGATGTAAGGGCAGTCATTTCATTCTACAGTATACACCTTTACCCCGATATAACGCTGTCCTCGGGAGCCAAAAAAATCTTACTGCGTTATAGGTGAAACCACGTTGTATCAAACTTGCTTTGACCTGCTGGAGCATGCAACCCCTCCACCCCCAAGCGCTGCTTTACTGCATTATATCCGAATTCATGTTATATCAGGTCACGTTATATCGGGGTAGAGGTGTGCTTAGTAAAGCCATGTCATTGGTAAAGTCAAGGTAGTGTAATTAGTCTCCACTAACCCATTTTACACCATCCATGATGCCTTTTGTCGCTCACTTCATCACCCAGTCTATTACTAATGCAAAGAGAATTGGTAATAGCACACACTTTTGTCTAACTCCAGGCACAATATGGAACCATTCACCTCACTCAGCCAGGCATCTACTCAGCCAGGCATTTCCATTGTATAAACTCCTTATTATTTTGCTAGCTTGTCTGGTATCCCATAGCTTCTAGCAATATTCCACAGGGTCTCTCTGTGAACACTGTTGAACACTTTCTAAATGTTAATTAAGATGGGTTTTTGCCAAACAGTAGCTTTTTCAGTGATCTGTCAGAGTGACTATCTGTTCACGACATGATCTATCTCCATGGATCCCAGCTGTTTTTCTTGTAATATTTCATCCATTGCCCTTTTCGTTCTATTCAGCATAACAGTAGCCAATACTTTGCCCAGGACTGGTAGCAGTACTATCCCTCCAGTTAATGCACTAAGAACACCCTTTTTTGGCAATGCCATGATAATACCTTCTTTCCAATGCTGTGGCGCTACTTTCACCATATTTTGTTACAGTTTTGTTAGCCACTCAATCAGAATTTGGCCTCCCACTGTTAACACCTCTACTTGAATTCTGTCAACCCCAGGAACTTTCCTGTGTTTTAGGGCTTTGATGGCTGCTTTAATTTCATCAGGTGTTATTGGTCCATCTTCTATTTCTAACTTGGTATTGGCACGTCTCTTGAATCTGTGAATGATTGTCAGCTCTGGACAGTTTAATATGGAGTGGAAATGTTCTTTTCATCGTCTGGCATGTTCTTCATGCATTTTTAACATCTGTCGATGAGAGTCCTAGAAAGGCCCAAGACCTGTGAAAGTCTGTCTTTCCTGTGAGATCATTTGCTATTCTGTAGAGCTGGTTGAAATCTCTCCTCTATGCTGCTGCTTTTGCCTCTGCAGCCTTTTCCTAGCATTTCTATCTTGTATGTCTGACTTTATTTATATTATCTTATATTCCTACAAGATTAGGAAAAGCAAACAGCACTTTTGGAAAGATTAACAACATCTGGTCAAACATAGGTCTCCACTTCAAACTAAAGGCTATATTATACTAAACCAAAGTGGAACCAGACTGCTGGCACTAAACATTAAAAAGGTTGTAGAGCAGTTTTTAAACTAGGAGATGGGGGAAAGCCGACTGCTGCAGAGGAGCGTGTGGATCGGACACAGACTTCTCTTAGGGGAGAGTCTGATGATAGAGAATCTCCAGGTTATAGTCAGGAGCAGAGGAATGAGAAGTATAATGTAAGGGCCGGATCAGATGATAAACAGTCACATAAAAAAGAATCTGGCACATCAGAAAAAGGCAGGCTAATAAACAGGGACAAGTTTTTAAAGTGCTTGTACACAAATGCCAGAAGTCTAAATAATAAGATGGGTGAACTAGAGTGCCTTGTGATAAAGGAGGATATAGATATAATAGGCATCACAGAAACCTGGTGGACTGAGAGCAATCAATGGGACACAATCATTCCGGGGTACAAAATATATCGGAAGGACAGAACAGGCCGTGCAGGGGGAGGAGTGGCACTATATGTTAAAGAAAGTGTAGATTCAAATGAAGTAAAAATCTTAAGCGAATCCACAGGTTCCATAGAGTCTCTATGGATAGAAATTTCATGCTCTAGTAAAAATATAACAGTAGGGATCTATTATCGACCACCTGACCAGGACAGTAATAGTGATGATGAAATGCTAAGGGAAATTAGAGAGGCTATCAAAATTAAGAACCCAATAATAGTGGGGGATTTCAATTATCCCCATATTGACTGGGAACATTTCACTTCAGGACGAAATGCAGAGATAAAATTTCTCGATACTTTAAATGATTGCTTCATGGAGCAGCTGGTACGGGAACCCACAAGGGGAGAGGTGACTCTAGATTTAATCCTGAGTGGAGCGCAGGAGCTGGTCCAAGAGGTAACTATAGCAGGACTGCTTGGAAATAGTGACCATAATACAATAGCATTCAACATCCCTGTGGTGGGAAGAACATCTCAACTGCCCAACACTGTGGCCTTTAATTTCAAAAGGGGGAACTATACAAAAATGAGGGGGTTAGTTAGACAAAAGTTAAAAGGTACAGTGACTAAAGTGAAATCCCTGCAAGTTGCGTGGGCCCTTTTTAAAGACACCATAATAGAGGCCCAACTTCAGTGTATACCCCAAATTAAGAAAAGCAGTAAAAGAACTAAAAAAGAGCCACCGTGGCTTAACAACCATGTAAAAGAAGCAGTGAGAGATAAAAAGACTTCCTTTAAAAAGTGGAAGTCAAATCCTAGTGAGGCAAATAGAAAGGAGCACAAACACTGCCAACTTAAGTGCAAGAGTGTAATAAGAAAAGCCAAAGAGGAGTTTGAAGAACGGCTAGCCAAAAACTCCAAAGGTAATAACAAAATGTTTTTTAAGTACATCAGAAGCAGGAAGCCTGCTAAACAACCAGTGGGGCCCCTTGATGATCAAAATTCAAAAGGAGCGCTTAAAGATGATAAAGTCATTGCGGAGAAACTAAATGGATTCTTTGCTTCAGTCTTCACGGCTGAGGATGTTAGGGAGATTCCCAAACCTGAGCTGGCTTTTGTAGGTGACAAATCTGAGGAACTGTCACAGATTGAAGTGTCACTAGAGGAGGTTTTGGAATTAATTGATAAACTCAACATTAACAAGTCACCGGGACCAGATGGCATTCACCCAAGAGTTCTGAAAGAACTCAAATGTGAAGTTGCGGAACTATTAACTAAGGTTTGTAACCTGTCCTTTAAATCGGCTTCGGTACCCAATGACTGGAAGTTAGCTAATGTAACGCCAATATTTAAAAAGGGCTCTAGGGGTGATCCCGGCAATTACAGACCGGTAAGTCTAACGTCGGTACTGGGCAAATTAGTTGAAACAATAGTTAAGAATAAAATTGTCAGACACATAGAAAAACATAAACTCTTGAGCAATAGTCAACATGGTTTCTGTAAAGGGAAATCGTGTCTTACTAATCTATTAGAGTTCTTTGAAGGGGTCAACAAACATGTGGACAAGGGGGATCCGGTGGACATAGTGTACTTAGATTTCCAGAAAGCCTTTGACAAGGTCCCTCACCAAAGGCTCTTATGTAAATTAAGCTGTCATGGGATAAAAGGAAAGGTCCTTTCATGGATTGAGAACTGGTTAAAGGACAGGGAACAAAGGGTAGGAATTAATGGTAAATTCTCAGAATGGAGAGGGGTAACTAGTGGTGTTCCCCAAGGGTCAGTCCTCGGACCAATCCTATTCAATTTATTCATAAATGATCTGGAGAAAGGGGTAAACAGTGAGGTGGCAAAGTTTGCAGATGATACTAAACTACTCAAGATAGTTAAGACCAAAGCAGATTGTGAAGAACTTCAAAAAGATCTCACAAAACTAAGTGATTGGGCAACAAAATGGCAAATGAAATTTAATGTGGATAAATGTAAAGTAATGCACATTGGAAAAAATAACCCCAACTATACATACAACATGATGGGGGCTAATTTAGCTACAACAAGTCAGGAAAAAGATCTTGGAGTTATCGTGGATAGTTCTCTGAAGATGTCCACGCAGTGTGCAGAGGCGGTCAAAAAAGCAAACAGGATGTTAGGAATCATTAAAAAGGGGATAGAGAATAAGACTGAGAATATATTATTGCCCTTATATAAATCCATGGTACGCCCACATCTCGAATACTGTGTACAGATGTGGTCTCCTCACCTCAAAAAAGATATTCTAGCACTAGAAAAGGTTCAGAAAAGAGCAACTAAAATGATTAGGGGTTTAGAGAGGGTCCCATATGAGGAAAGATTAAAGAGGCTAGGACTCTTCAGTTTGGAAAAGAGAAGACTAAGGGGGGACATGATAGAGGTATATAAAATCATGAGTGATGTTGAGAAAGTGGATAAGGAAAAGTTATTTACTTATTCCCATAATACAAGAACTAGGGGTCACCAAATGAAATTAATAGGCAGCAGGTTTAAAACAAATAAAAGGAAGTTCTTCTTCACGCAGCGCACAGTCAACTTGTGGAACTCCTTACCTGAGGAGGTTGTGAAGGCTAGGACTATAACAATGTTTAAAAGGGGACTGGATAAATTCATGGTGGCTAAGTCCATAAATGGCTATTAGCCAGGATGGGTAAGAATGGTGTCCCTAGCCTCTGTTCGTCAGAGGATGGAGATGGATGGCAGGAGAGAGATCACTTGATCATTGCCTGTTAGGTTCACTCCCTCAGGGGCACCTGGCATTGGCCACTGTCGGTAGACAGATACTGGGCTAGATGGACCTTTGGTCTGACCCGGTACGGCCTTTCTTATGTTCTTATGACCTTAATCATATCCCCCCTTAGTCATCTCTTTTCCAAGCTGAAAAGTCCCAGTCTTATTAATCTCTCTTCATAGGGAAGCCATTCCATACCCCTAATCATTTTTGTTGCCCTTTTCTGAACCTTTTCCAATTCCAATATATCTTTTTTGAGCTGGGACGACCACATTTGTATGCAGTATTCAAGATGTGGGCGTACCATGTATTTATATAGAGGCAATATATTTTCTGTCTTATTATCTATCTCTTTCTTCATGATTCACAACATTCCATTCGCATTTTTGACCGCTGCTGCACATTGAGTTGATGTTTTCAGCGAACTATTCACAATGACTCCAAGTTCTCTTTCTTGAGTGGTAACAGCTAATTTAGACCCCATCATTTTATTTGTGTAGTTGAGATTATGTTTTCCAATGTGCATTATGTTGCATTTATCAACATTGAATTTCATCGGCCATTTTGTTGCCCATTCACCGAGTTTTGAGAGATTCTTTTTTAGCTCTTCAGTCTTCCTGGGAATTAACTATCTTGAGTAGTTTTGTATTATCTGCAAATTTTTCCACCTCACTTTTTACTGCTTTCTCCAGCTCATTTATGAATATGTTGAATAGGACTGGGACCAGTACAGACCACTGGGGGACACCACTATTTACCTCTCTCCATTCTGAAAACTGACCATTTATTCCTAACCTTTGTTTTCTATCTTTTAACCAGTTACTCATCCATGAGAGAACCTTCCCTCTTATCCCATGACAGCTTACTTTGCTTAAGAGCCTTTGGTGAGGGACCTTGTCAAAAGCTTTCTGAAAATATAAGTACACTATATCCACTGGATCCCCCTTGTCCACATACTTGTTGACCCCTCAAAGAATTCTAGTAAATTGGTGAGGCATGATTTCCACATTGACTCTTCCTCAACAAATTATGTTCATCTATGTGTCTGACAATTTTGTTCTTTACTATAGTTTCAATCAGTTTGCCCGGTACTGAAGTCAGGTTTACAGGTGTGTAATTGCCGAGATCACTTCTGGAGGCCCTTTTTAAAAATTAGCTATCTTCCAGTTATTTGGTAGAAAAGCTGATTTAAATGATAGGTTACAGACTACAGTTAGTAGTTCTGCAATTTCACATTTGAGTTCCTTCAGAACTCTTGGGTGAATACCATCTGGTGTTTTCCTTACATTTTGTTTTTCATCTCCTGCCCTATATTTTCTTTTCCCAGTCTCTTCTTTGCTTGAAAAGGGATAATTTCCTTCCACATCCTCAACCCTGACATGTGAGATGCTACAGTATTTCCATATACTGACAATAAAAATGAAGTTGGAATAATGTCACTAGTCCTGGTGATGTCACAGGAATATAAGATTTGCTTTACTTGTCTATTTAGCCTGTCTTCCTGAGTCTTGTATGACCCATGTCTGATGAGTTGGAGGAAGAGGAAAAATCCAAGAATGCTCTTAAAAAAAATTATGCAGTGCTTCATGTGTTTCCTCTAGGTCATGAATGTATGCCCTGAACTGAGAGTTTATATTACCTTTTATTTACCTTCTAACTTGCATAGGTTACTAGAGTTTTAAAAATTTGGTACAATAACTTTTGAGAAGAGAATGGTAAATGCACACGTTATCATATATTTGTGTGTATGTGTAGATATGTAAAATCTCCATAAGTGTCAAAGTTAATGTTCTCACATTAGTAACGTAAAGAAGTTGTTAGCTGCTTGGAAGCAGCTTTGGGATTCAATCTGGTACAAACTCACTACAGGTTCCTTTCATGTTCTTTGCGCAGGAAATTTCTTTATTTATTTGCTTGCAGAGTACAATTTAAAAACAAATATAAAAAGGAAACTGATTCAAGTTATTACATATTTCAGTGGAATGTGAATATATTAAAAGCAATCAGAAAAGTTGAAATAAAAAACATCTGTTGGATGTGAAGGAAATTCTTTCCTATGTTACTTTTTTAATATATCAAGATATTGAAGTAAATGTCACAAAAACTAATGCTTAATAATTTTAGAAGGACTTTAAAAGAATCTGAATGCTTTTATGACTAAAGGAAAGAATGGAGACTGTAAAAAATAAGTTATTTTTTTTTTTTACTGCAACAGTGTTCACGAACAATTGTTGCAAAATTTCTATATTAGTCATTTTTGCTTCTAGTTTTAAGAACTTTGTTCTGGTAAAAACATTGTTTGAAAATTTAATGTTTTTGATTTAATTGGTTCAATACATTTAACTGACTACAGGTTATCAACATTTTCTAAAAATACGCCAAAAGAAAGTCAAACTTGCTGTACTGTTGAATAATAATGAAAAATAACTACCTAGCCATTATAAATCTTAAAGTATTTTACAAAGGTGGTAAAGTATCATTATCCCGCTCATGTGATTGAAATGAATAAAGCATAAATCTGCCCAAAGCTAGAAGCAGAGCCCAGATCTCTTGGTTCCTAGTCGCATGTATCCTCCACATCATGCAACAGCTTCCTTCAGTTACTAGAGTGAAACCTCTTGAAAAAGCCCTGTGATGGCTTTTATTATTTGTTGACTGTTATAACAGGTAGCATTGTAATGCAGATTTTGTTTTACACTTTCATTTTTAGCTGGTTTTTGTGTGTGTGGTTTTTTTTTAAAATAAACTCACATAACTATCTGAACAAACTAAAACACTAAAGACAAATGTTGTATCAGCAGCAGAAGTCAGCTGTTTGAATACTACTTTTAGACGTTTCTTTTGCAGTCATTTGTGAGGAAACAAAAGCTTTTCTTTCCTGGCCATCTTTTCTGGTTGTTAACTATACATGTCATGTTGCTGGATAGGTCACTGGGTTGTCACAAAATCTAGTGTAATATATAGTGAAAAAAACAAGAATGCTTGAAGGGACTACAAATTTAATACTTGTGAAGACAAATAAAATTAGCAGGTGGTCATAGGGAACATATTTAAGTGTATATATTCTCAAGAGAAGAAGCATATGCCAATACTGAGAAGCCATGTCAACATGTTATTGCTATTGAAGTTAATCATCAATCTCTTGAATTTGTAGTATCCAGCTATGCACACTTTTTATATTTACTGCTGGATTTACTATAGGTATAAAACACAAAATTGAAACTAAGTTTTACGTTAGTCTTAAAGTGTCAGCAGTTTGAGGAAGCATGTACAATGTTTCTAACTATACTATATTTAAGTGGTCTTAATGTTCGTTAAAAGCTGTGACCAAGATTTAAAAAATGTCTGCCTAAATTGAGACTCATGTTTTAAAAATAGTAGTCTACATTTATAATGTATTACAGAAAAAGAGAAAAGTCATGCTACATAGTGTTTTCCTGAAATACAACAAAAAGCATGAAATGATTAATTCCATTTAAATTGAAATAATGGATAGGTAGAACATAAATATTTTTGATGTAAATAACAACCAAAAACATATCTCAAAGATCTGGACACTGAATCACTTGATGCCCACAATAACTGATCAACTGAAGCCTGTTTTTATAAAGGAGATGCACTTGTAGATTTACAAGCAAAATATATTGTGTATCTTTATACAATTCATAGGGCATTGTAAAAAAAACCAAAAACTTATGATTAAAATTTTCTAAAGTTTTAAAACAAATATGTCTATTATGCATCCAGTTGAAAATGAAAGTACAGTCACATATGACATATGAAAGCAGAGAGGTGTCTGAAAAATTAAAAAGGCATAAAAACACAGCTGTATGGTTTAAACAGGGATGAAAGTAAACACCTTTTTATGTCTAATAAGCATAGCATTATTCTTATTTAGTTAGTTTTCTATATTTTAACCACCAGGGCTGCTTTTCTAAAGGATAATTTGCGAAAATTTCCTATGTCACCCAGGATACATTCTCTTATGAAACAAAAACCAGTTTTATCCAAGCACTGTTTAAAAGAACAAAATATGTAGTATGTGCTTTTGAATGTATAATGGCACAGGAAGTAAAGTAACATAACTTATTCATCTATGGAAAAAAAGGAATAAGGAATAAAATCTATATCAATAGTTATTGTGCAAGCTAGATCAGAAAATATTTTTGTTTTTTCTAATGTCTTTTTAATGTTGCTATGTTTTATATGACAACTGCTATTTAATGAATCTTCTCTCTAATTCTAATGTTGCTATACTGCACTAACTTGAAACTTTATTAAGAAACTACTCATTGTGCATTTTCCTTTGAATTTAGATATACAGATACTGCACAAATGATGCAGACCAGTTTCACAGTTAAGGTCCTAAACGTTTTTCTCAAATTAAGAGCATTTTATACTTTCAGTTGTGTTAAACCAAAACCACTCAGTATATATTTTAATTTTAAATCAACAAAAATATATGCAAAAAGTTTAGCCCAAATTGCAAAACTACCATAAACAAGTTCTCTTCTGAGTTGGAATGTGAGTGAAAGGGAAAGGGTAATGATTGGTACAGTCAAGGATTAGTTCACTCACCTAATAATTAGTTGCTGGGAAAAGTTTAGAAAGCACTGTTGTATATACTTGGAATCTGATTTAACCACTATTGAGCAGATACAGAAAAATTGTTTACACAGTTCATATTGCTCATAACTCCCTTTCAGTGCCCCAAATTATTCACCTCTTTTATTTATACTTTCCTTGTACTTTATAATTACTTCATTAAAAGTAAGGATGAAAGTAGTCATCTTCTCTTTCTCCTTCTTCATGACCGTCTTCTGTTTCATGACCATCTTCTGCTTCATCATATTCTTCTGGTGTTAAAAATCTGTGGACAACTGGAGTTCTCAGTTGTGTTGATTGACTGACACTACCTTTTTGTTCACCATAATAAATAATGCGTATGTGGGGAAAGCAGAAGAATGCATATGTGCTTATTGGAGCTGTAAGCTTATTTTGGTCCATCCGAATATAGGTTAAATGATTGATATTCCTTGGATCAATAGAAGGACACATCAAAGTAATATTTATAACTGTAAAAGAGTGAAAAATATTAGTTTAAACACTGAAAATATTAAGAGAACTCAGATTTCTTTAAAATCCACTTTTTCATAGCTAGAAACAGGAATAATACCCACCCATGCAACTGATGTAAAATATTGCTATTATTCTGCCTCTAAATTAGAGTTCCATATATGGAAAAATCAGTAACAGAAATAGCTTTTGATCAAGTAGAAGGGGGAAGGTTTGTGGTGTTAAAATGACCTAGAATAGATTATTTTAATGTAAGGGAAATGTACTAATAGTTGCCTCTTTCTATATAAATGTTTATCAAATGTCTTTACTACAAACAATTTTTAAATAATAAGCTAGACTTGTTAGTTGATTTTTATTAGAGGAAGCTGGAGCAGAGTCTGACAGAGAGCCTGCTCAGAGGTGATAGGAAGATGGCAGAAGTACAAATCTTCTGCAGTGTTTCCTCCATTGATTGTCCAAGATAACTAACAATTCAGAGCATTCCTTGGACAAGCTGTGGAACTAGGGCTACTATAAAGCCCTATGCCCCAACTGATGGGACCCTCCAAAAAGGGCAGGCCGAGGTAACCTGCATTACAGCAAGGCAGAAACCTCCTTGTGTTAGGAAGACTGAATATAGCCCAGTAGTGTTGGCGTTGAGTTTAGGTTAAAAGTCAGTAAGTCTTTGAGTAATAAGCAGAAAAATTATGCAAAAGTAATGCAAAAGAAAAAATGTTACAGATATAGAAACACCTCTCTCATTTTTATAAAGGACTAATAATAATCAACATACATTCAATGTCATTGTCTTCAATATACAAATGCTGCAGACTTCTTGGAATATAGAATGCTTGCTTCAGCTTGTTGTGTCCAAGATTGAGCTCTACAAGGTTGGAAAGGTTAAAAACATTATATGGGACTTCCTGCAGGTTGTTGTGTGACATTCTTAGAGCAGTTATTTTTGGAAGTCTATTGAAATAGTTTTCTGGAATGTAAGAAATTGAGTTATTTTCGAGAGACAGATATATAAGTGAAAATGGGAGATCAGGAGGCATAGACTGTAATCTGTTGTTGCATAGGTTGATCTGCATTAGATTTTTCATATTTGAAAAGTATTTTCCTTTGAGTAGGGAGTCATCAAGATAGTTATTGCAGAGATCAAGCATGGTCACATTTACTAACCCTTGCAGGGCATTTCCAGGTAATCTGGAAATCTCATTGGAACTGAGAAAGAGTCGTTCTAGAGAGCTGGGAAGAGGAAATGGAAATTCATCCAATTTATTGTGTTCTAAGTGAAGTTGCACAAGATTTGAAAGTTTGGCAAAAACACCATGATCAATCATATGAGATTTAATTTTGTTATGGCTAAGGTTAATTTCTCTCAAGGTAGTGGCATTAACAAAAGATTCTGCAGTCACAGCTTCAATGTCATTATGCTGAAGATAGAGTTGTTGGATATGGGAAGGAATATGTGGTATCATCTTAAGTTTCCGATGGTCACAGTACATTGATAATGGAAAAGTTGGTGGGCAAAAGCATTCTTGAGCACACTTGGCTGGAGTAGGAAAATGAGGAACTACATATTCTACACTGGGATTAAAATGAAAAATAGGTGGGTAATCATCATCTGGCTCTTGGTCATATTCATCCTCAAAATCATAACCTTCATGCTGACCAATGACCATAGCTCCAAATAGAAGAGGGATAATTGATAGTTGACATAGAAACCTCATTTTTTTGGTTTCATGTAGTACCCTGTTGAGAAGAAGAAACAAAATTCATAAATAGATGAAACCATATTTAAATTCCAATATAAGAAAAAAGTGTAATTATTTTTTAAATTAGGAAAAAATAATTATTGTAGGGAACATAAAAATTTAGCTTGTATAATTACCACCAAAAATTATTATTCTTTCAATTTTGTATTTTCTAAGGCACCTATTAA
The DNA here is from genome assembly GCF_020497125.1 of Mauremys mutica. NCBI lineage: Eukaryota > Metazoa > Chordata > Testudines > Geoemydidae > Mauremys > Mauremys mutica. The sequence goes on from NC_059078.1 coordinate 42,318,277, forward strand.
CGTGGCCTTCAAACAAGTGAATTGCAATCTTTCCATATTTTTTTCCCTCTCTGGGGCCCAAATCCTAAAGCCCAGGTCAAGTGTGGTGCTAGAGGGTTCTATACCAATTGGGGGTGGGAAAAAGGGAATTTTCATTCTCCTCTTTTTCACTCTACAGATTGCACAGACATAGTGTGGGGGGGAAGGGGCCATTATTGCAGCCTGAGGCTATGTCTGCACTACTGCCGGATCGACGCTCTGGAGATTGATGTACCAGGGGTTGATTTATCAGGTCTAGTGAAGACCCACTAAATCGATGGCAGAGTGCTCTCCGATCGACCACAGTACGCCACCCGGAACAAGAAGAGTAAGGTAAGTCGATGGGAGAGTGTCTCCCATCGACGCAGTGCGGTGTAGACACCGCAGTAAGGCAACCTAAGCTATGTCGACTCCAGCTACGTTATTCACATAGCTGGAGTTGCGTAAATTAGGTCGACTTACCGTGGTAGTGGCGATATAGCCTGAGAGTTGCACTGGAATCCATGGACATTGCATTCTTTTCAAGGTGAAGAGGGGGAATTTGCTAATGGAGGCACAGGCACAGCCCTAAAATTCTATTTTAAAGTGACGTGGGTGGAGTTTCTATGGAGTACAGTAAACATCCTGATGTTCTAACTAGTTCCACAGACTGTTGGGTTTCCTACGCTTGTTGGAGTCTGTGGACAGTTTTTACTCCACAATCTGAATGAGGGAAAGGGCATGCGATATAAATAATTAAGAAAATACAATTATGTCTAATACCATTTTGGTAGTTTTTAGCTAACTGGTAACTTTTAAAAAGGAAACTTTTCATAGGTTGAGGAATGCTCAAAGATCGTGAAAGATAGTACATTTGTTTTAAATGTACATTTCTTTATGGAATAAGCAGTCAATCTGTGCAATTCATTGTGACAGTTTTGAGACAAATATTGGCTAGATTTTAAGACTATATACCTTAATTGCTATGAAAAACATTTACAGCTATATTAGAAGGATACTGCTTCTGGGTATCAACTGACCACCTGTCAAGAAGGCATTTCTCCCCTCACATATAGCACAGCATAAATTAATTCTAATAATAATACTACGCTCTTAAATAGCACTTTTCATCCATACATCTCAAAGAGGAACAAAGAGAAGTGACTTGTCCAAAGTCACCTAGTAGACCAGTGCTAGAGTCAGGAAAAGAACTCAGATCTCCTGAATTCCAGTCCAGTGCTCTATCCACTTCACCACATTGCCTCCAATTAGCTATGGTTAAAATATTCAAACTTATCTGATTCCATATATACACATTTAAATAGTAGCCGCAGCTTCTATTGGTAAATGAGGATGCTGAGTACTTGTCAAGACTAGGACTTTAAACAGCTTTCCTGGTGACCATCTCACTGCACAATTACTCAAGGTCTTTAGCTGCAATTCTGTACTGCTTCTGGATGAGATACAGAACCTTTTTCATATTATTACATGCAGCAAAAGTTCCATAGCATCATTTCCAGGTAACTTGGAATTCTGTATAATGCCGAATCCATCCTGACCACAGTTGGAGGTTAATGTTGGATGCTACCAGGCATTGTGGTAGCAGACATTTCTTATGCCTTCAGTTGATTCAAACAAATCATGAAAGTTAGAGATGAAAATAGTATTAAATCATCCAGTCCATTTCTGTACAAATTCAGAATGGTTTCCTAAGGCACAGTTCCTGCTGTTCTCTCCAGTCTAGTTGCAAAAGTCCTAAATTAAGGGTTTTTCACCACTTAGAAAACTATCCCTAAGCCTTATCTGACAGGATCTCAGGAAGATTTTCCTGGTAGTCTATTTTTATTCTGTCAAAGAGCTGGTTGACACAGCTTTTGTAACACTATAAATATATGGGTTATACATTTTCCGTTTGTTTGGGAACTGTCATTAATTAATTGAACTTACCGTATCAAAGAACAAATATTACGTATTACTTACATAGTACAATATGCTGGAGTTATTAATACACATTATAATACTGCACTGGAAATGCATCTTAAATTGTGAATGAAATGAGTTAATTGCAGAAAAAATGTGAGTGTAACATTGTCCCTGAAGGTATAATAGTTCTTGACACTGCAAGTAATGAAAAATACTTTATGTACAAGTGGCAGGCAAAAATTGATAGGAGCTTATATTGTCTGCTTTTGGTGACATTTTGAGTTCTATTTTGCTATTAATGTAATGTTTGTACTTAAACGCCCATTTCAAAAAGGAAAAAAAAATCCAGTTGTTATTACTGCGTTGCACAACTGAGTTTTCTGCCAACCCACAGGTTTAAAACATAGTCAATCAGTAGATTATATCCCAAAAAACTATGCCAAAGAATGTTCAAGATGCAAAATTAAGCATTTAAAAGCTTAGTAAGTGCCAGAATTAAGATTGGGTTAATTTGTCCCTTTTGTGCTTCTGCATTATGATAGTCTTTAATTTCATGGTCATAAACTGTTTTCCACAAAACCTCTGCCTGATTCAGTGCACAGGATGGGTGATACTCACTAAATGGGGAGCTATTCACTGTTTATTTCTATTCTAATCATTCATCATGTGGCCCCAGGTGTTATTTACTGGATGCCATCCAAACTCTGTACCGAATACAAAATTATTAATTTCCTCCTAGGCTTTTCTATGGTGCTTTCATTGTATCTTAGTTCTTCACAGACATTAATATATCATCACAATGCCCCCGGGAGGTGATGGTGGTATTGCCATTTTACAAACCAAAATTGTCAAAAATGTCAGCTAATTTTGCATGCCCAATTTAGGAAGCGCCTGGCTTGATTTTTCAGAGTATTTAATATTTTATAACACTTGATCTATTCAGAGCCAAACTACTGATGTCAGTTGCAGCTGTGAGTGCTGTTCACTTCTGCAAATCAGACTTCAGATGTTTCACGTTAGATACCCAAATTTCAAGTAACACATAGTGGCCATCTGTGAAAATTTTGATTTTCATGCCTTGCCTGGTGATGCATAGCTCTGGCAGGGACAGGGAGAAAATACAGTTCTCCAGGGTGGCATTACACTGCCTTTACTACAAAACTATCCTCTCTTTTCCTGCAGTCTCAGCGTCCTTTACTACACGCCTTCCAACATCTGCAAAAAATGAGGTGGGATTCTACTGACAAAAGCCTCATTCGCACCACAACTCTGATTAATTTCCAGAGCATGATCCATTCTGTGCACTGAATGAGGTCGTGTTCTGTGGAAAAAAATGTTATGTGATCTCATAAATAAAGGCTGCATCATAATACATATGCACAAGGGAGGCAATTGCATGCACAGCCTTATTTCTGGCATCTCCTAACTTTTAAGTGGTTGATTTTGAAATATTAATGTTGTAATGTAATTTTTAATGTAATTTCATAATTTTTAATGAAACTTAACAACAGATAAAACAAACATTTCATCATATTGACCTTCAACATGGGTCCTCAGGAGGGTTGGCATCTTTAGATTAACGGTGGAACTGTGTACCACTTGAGTAAATTGTAGCAGTAGAAGGCCATTATTGTCTGTGTGGGTGTGCCACTAGTGTGGGAGGGAGATTTACACTTTGCCAACAGCAAATGAATGGGTTAAATTCCGAGTTTTGGAGGTTTCTGTGCTCTAGTGGTCACAGACACTCTTGCCCCTGACTCCTTCTGCTCTGATCTTCCTACCATCTCCTGTCCCCTCAGCTCCCCACCCCCAACTGTCCCCTCATGCCTCTGGTTTATTCCTGTCCCATCTTACCAGGCTCCTACCTCTATCTAGTCTCCCCCCTGCTCCTGTCCTTGTCCTCAGCTCCTTCCCAGGGTTCCCCATCTCTTTGCTGTTCTTTCCCTTTCTTGTTCCTATCCACTTGACCAATCTTCTGCCCCCCTCCTGATTCTGTTTCCTGCCCTTGTCCCCACCCTCTGCATTTCTTCCACTCCATCCCCTGTTCCTCACCTCTCTGTGTTCAAATCATGCAGCTTCTTGCTTCCCTATGCTGCCTGGGTTCCAACGTGTCCACCACAGTGACCCCGGTGGCTAGGAGGAGCAATTAGAGGGAAAGTCTTGCTCTGCCTCCAGCAGTGCAGGGGGTCTGCTCAGGCCATTGGCCATTTATTCCTCCTGAAGAAGATCTGAGAGGATGAAGAATGCTCAGTGCATATGGAATCTTAAGAAAACGTAGCTGCCAAAGTTTCTACTGCACGTGTGTGAGCTGAGAATCTTCAGAAGTTTATAAATTTGTCCAAATTTGGACAGATTTTCACAATGATGGCAAAAGGCATGTCCCTAGCACCAGGGCAATCCTTTTCCAAATTTCAAGTCTCCCCCACAAAGCATGGAACTGCTATAGCTTCTTAGTGAAATAGTTGTAAGAAATGTAACCTGGGAAAAATAACATACTTTCCCTAACCTCATTCTCAGAAACAGCTGAACCTTAAGACCTGAGTCAAAAACAAAACAAAACAAAAAGACATCCAAGATGGAAAACTTGCAACATTTTATAAGCAACTGAAAACAAAATCTTAAGGTTAAAACCAGAGTTGGCAATTTCCCAGGAAAAAGTAGTTTAGGAAAGGGCACTGGTAAACTGGGTTTAAACTGTGAAACTGGGGAAAATAAAATTATTATTAGAATATTGTGATAAAGTTCCTCCTCTACCTTGGTGGGTCCTGCGCTTATTGGCGGATTTGCTTGCCTCACAGATTCATCTTGTGGGTCGGGAAACAGCCCAAAGACCTTCCCCTCTGGTAGAAGCCACAGTCCAGGTCAATTCCTCCTGTGTTTGATCAGGAGTTGGGAGGTTTGGGGGGAACCTGGCCTCGCCCTCTACTCCGGGTTCCAGCCCAGGGCCCCGTGGACTGAAGCAGTCTACAGTGCCTCCTGGTACAGTTGCACGAGAGCTACAACTCCCTGGGCTACTTCCCCATGGCCTCCTCCCAACACTTTTTGTCCTCACCACCGGACCTGCCTCCTGATGTCTGATAACGCTTGTACTTCTCCAGCAGTATGCCTACTCAGCTTCTTGCACGCCTCTTACTCCCAGTTCCTCGCACGCACTTCCTCTCCTCTGGCTCCCTTGCTTCCTTTGGCCTGACTGGAGTGAGCCCTTTTATAGCATCAGAGTGGCCTTAATTAGAGTCAGATGCTTCAGACTAGGGCTGTCAAGCAATTAAAAAAATGGTGATTAAAAATATTACGATTAATCGTGCTGTTAAACAGTAATAGAATACCATTTATTTAAATATTTTGGGATGTTTTCTATATTTTCAAATATATTGATTTCAATTACAACACAGAATACAAAGTGTACAGTGCTCACTTTATTTTTTATTACAAATATTTACACTGTAAAAACAAAATAGTATTTTTCAATTCACCTAATAGAATTTCTGTAGTGCAGTCTCTTTAGCATGAAAGTTCAACTTACAAATGTAGAATTATGTACAAAAAACCCCTGCATTCAAAAATAAAACAATGTAAAACTTTAGAGCCTACAGGTCCACTCAGTCCTACTTCTTGTTCAGCCAATTGGTCAGAAAAACAAGTTTGTTCATATTTGCAGGAGATAATGCTGCCCGCTTCTTGTTTACGACACCTGAAAGTGAGAACAGGCATTCACATGGCACTGTTGTAGCTGACGTCTCAAGATATTTACATGCCAGATTCTTATGTCCCTTCATGCTTCAACCACCATTCCAGAGCATATGTGTTCATTCTGATGACAGGATCTGCTCGATAATGATCCAAAGCAGTACAGACCGATGCATGTTCATTGTCATCATCTGAGTCGGATGCTACCAGCAGAAGGTTGATTTTCTTTTTTTGGTAGTTTGGGTTCTGTAGTTTCTGCATCAGAGGGTTGCTCTTTTAAGACTCCTGGAAGCCTGCCCCACACCTCATCCCTCTCAGATTTTGGAAGGTACTTCAGATTCTTAAACCTTGGGTCAAGTGCTGTAGCTATCTTTAGAAATCTCACATTGGTACCGTCTTTGTGTTTTGTCATATCTGCAGTGAATGTGTTATTAAAACAAACAACATGTGCTGGGTCATCATCTGAGACAGCTATAACATGAAATGTATAGCAGAATGCAGGTAAAACAGAGCAGGAGACATACAATTCTTCCCCAAGGAGTTCAGTCACAAATTTAATTAACATTATTTTTTGAACGAGCATCATCAGCACAGAAGCATGTTCTCTGGAATGGTGGCTGAAGTATGAAGGGGCATGTGAATGTTTAGCATATCTGGCATGTAAATACCTTGCCATGCCAGATACAAAAGTGCCATGTGAACACCTGTTCTCACTTTCAGTAAATAAGAGGTGGGCAGTATTATCTCCCATAAATATAAACAAACTTGTTTGTCTTAGTGACTGGCTAAACAAGAAGTAGGACTGAATGGACTTGTAGGCTCTGACGTCATAGATTGTTTTGTTTTTGTGTGCAGTTATGTAACTAAAAAAAAACTCTACATTTGTAAGTTGCACTTTCATGATAAAGAGATTGCACTAAGTACTTGTATGAGTTGAGTTAAAAAATACTATTTCTTTTGTTTATCATTTTTACAGTGAAAATATTTGTAATAGTATAAAGTGAACACTGTACACTGTATTCTGTGTTGTAATTTAAATCAATGTATTTAAAATGTAGAAAAACATCCACAAATATTTAATAAATTTTAATTGGCATTCTATTGTTTAACAGCGCAATTAAAACTGCAATATTTTTGAGTTAATTGCGTGAGCTGCAATTAATCAACAGCCCTAATACAGACATTCCAATGTTCAGTATTATATTACATATATTAGCATGACACCTACTGCAGTTTTACTTTTTATTTGTACAAACCTAAATTAATCTCTAAATCTATTGCCTTATGTAACCGCACTTGGAATATATAACTAAAAAAGTATAATATGGAGTGTGTTAATGAAACAGTTTTTAAAATAGAAAATGTCTTGAACTGGAACTAACTAGGTTTTCACAGAGCAGTAGAAGCCATGATTTTGCCCTGGTAAAAACGACCTCAGGTGAATCGCATGCCATTCCTGGTTAAAACTGAAAATACCACAGTCTATGCACCAAACGAATTTAACTGCTCAAAACACTATAATTAAACATATTTTTATTCCGGTTTACCAGGAGATTTTACTTTTTTGAGGTATAGTCACCTGTGAAGTTTAAAGTTTTTTCCTGTCCTTCCCTACCCCCCGTTAATTAATTTAAATTTTTATAGTGATAAATTATTGTCCTGCTGAAATCATCTGAGCAATAATGTAACACAAATAACCACGGGAATAAAAGATTTGTCTAGGCCATATTTTATTGACAATAAGGAAGGAAGGCAAAGCAGAGAAAAAATAAATAAATTTGGCAGGAAAGAGGCTTTGAGCTACATCAGCAGTTACAAAAACTGTTGATGTCACAAGTCAATATGAGGATTTCCCAGACATAGTTAATAATAATTATAATTACTTCAATAATAATTTCAGGGTTTATTCAGTATTATCAGAGTCTGAAAAAGAATGAAGAACTGATACTTCTAAAAGTTGCAGAAGGCATTAGTTGTTAGTTGTATCTTCAGTAGTGAAGTCAGCCAAAGTTCTTGTTGCTCTTCGTATTCCTGGGAGGCTGAAGTTGTGGAGTCAAGAAAAAATTTTTGCCTTCTCAAAATTGAGAAAATGTGCTACTATCCAGTTAAAGTCACCTTCTTGCACTTTAAAAGATTTCAATCTGTGCTCTAGTACTTGAAAATTCTAAGCATCCAAATAATTACTTTAAAGTCTATTATTTTGAGAACCCCATACACTCATGAACATTTGTGCTTGCTTGAACAATAATATTGCAGATATATAGATGAATCAATTGTTGAATAAATTATCAAAATTGAGACAAATCGTAGTTGAAGGGGTATTGAATGGGTGCTTGAAAGAGAATTGACATTCCATTCTAAATATACCAGATGTGTGGTGTTTTTAAAGGCTAACAGGTTTGGGTCTGCTTAGTACTTAGGTATGTGACCACCTGAAAATACCTGAAGCTCTTGTCTTTCTGCTTCTCTTGATAGCAGTAATGGGGATAACCAGATTTTTACAAAGTGAGATTGTCTTGTAGAGGTAGAAAGAATAATGGTTTAATTAGGCTACAACTTTATTACTTAACTCATCTGGGAACTACCCAGCAATAATTACTACACTGCAGTTTATGATTGCTTCCCTAATTATTTTGATCCAGTGAAAGGCTGCTCTTCCATCACTGGGACCCCATTGCCCTTCTCTTGTATGAGGGTTAAGGGGCTGTGGAAATGGGGTTGTTTTCTTGCTATAACAGACATTAGGAACCTCAGCGCCATTCCACAGCTTTTTTAGGGGATGCCTTCCCCGAAGTCCACTTCCAATTCTGGTTTATCAGGGAACCAGACCATGTACAGAATGAGTACTTGCGTTGGACACCTGATGCTGTATTGTGACAATTTGAACCTTCCCTCCTGACCTACCCCACTGGGTGCCTGCGCTGCTATGGGGAAGGCAAAAAACCCCACCCCATCCTAACATATGCGATGGAACATTTCCTTCCTGGTACCAAAAAAGGAAACTAGAGCAGTGCTCACTGCAGACCAAAAAAAAATTAGTCCTTCTTTGATCCCTGGATGGGATCATGGTGTGAAAGGGGTCTCAGGCTGGAGGTGTATGGTTCATATACCCTCTCCCTGATGTACAGTTTTCAGTGGCTTACCTGAATCCTGCCAGCTTGCCCACCAGTTCAGATGATATCTTTCTCCCCTCTCAGCGTGTCCCTTTTGGAGTTGGGAGAGGGGACCCTTAAACACCCGCTACTCTCTTCCCACCAATCCAGACAAAGTCCCCCAGTCTTGAGATGACAGGTTACATTCATGAGACCTTACTGACAGTGTACCGGTAATAGTCACCACTCTGTACCCACCTGCATGCTGTCTTTGCTTCCTTCTCCGCTCCCCCCCCCCCCCCCACTTACTAATGTTAAGGATTTCCAATACAATATTTGGTTACATTTAGCCTTTTTTCTTTAGTGCTCCTCTCACCCAAATCAGTTGCTGGCAGTCTTTTTATCTTTTCCTTTTCTGCCTGGTCTTCAGGAGGAGGGAAGTCTAGTTCATTCTCTCTACGCTCACTGCAGCTGCTGGGTGGAATAAAGTTAATCCCACATCCCTTTCTCTGTCCTTCCTCAGCTTTTCTCCTGTTATGAGGAGGGCCTCTCACATATCTTTACTCCTGTAGTGTTTAAGTGATTTCTTTGCATGACTCGTATGTTTTCTTTACACAGAAAACATCCTGCAATGAAGTGCTTCCAGTGTTCAGCTGATATTTTACCCAGCTTTACAATGTGCCTTTAAGGCTGAAAACAATTTAAAAAAAAATTTAAAAACACTTTTATACATTGTGTAAGAATAGCTAAAATATTTGTATGAAACAGATAAAAGCTGAGAAATAAGCACTTGCTTTTGGATAACTGAAGGTATTATTTATGGAAAATGGACAGGTTGAGTATTGGTACAACACAGTGTTAGATTATCTTTCTTTGCTGATAGTTGATGATTATTTGATTTCTAATTTCATCTAGACAAAGCAGATAATAATAACTGTGATATGAACCAAAAGTGCATCTTAAGAAAGGGGTACACTTAGTTACTTTATTTTTTGTTTTTTTAGGGTGAATGATGAAAGTCGTTCTGGATAAATCACCGCGATTGTTTTATTGTATTAGATAGTTCTAATGAGGCACTTCATTTTGCTTTTAGTTTGATGAAAGAACTACATTACTACCAACCCCAAGCAGTCAAAAAATGACTCTAGCCCCCAACTCATGAGACTGACTTCAAAATAATGAGATTTTTTTTAAATGTTATTTTTACTTACTTTCTAACTTTTGAGCCTTTAGGGTGCACTTGTTTCATGTTTTCAAGCTTTTCTTTACAACCAAGAGGGGTAGACATTTAAAAAAAAAATTAAGATGAGGCTTTCATGCATTATCATGATTCCAGTATTGGGGACTTACATAATTTTATTTTTTTTTAATCATGATAAAATCGTGAAAGTTATCAACACTGGAAATATCATAAAGAAGCTATGTATATTAGAAAAACTGAACTGAAAAAGGAAGCTTGCAAGAAGAAAAATTATAAATCCTATGTACTTTATTATTAAATATGCTATAACTATTAGAAGCACAGTCACTGTACTACATTAGTTGCCAAAGATTATGGTGAACTACATGGGTACTTCAAATCTTATAAAAAAAATCTGAGGGATTGAATTTGTGAATAATAAAAAATAATTCAATTTAAATATCATTTTATTGATCCAGTTTGTAAATTGTTTTTTGTTGTTTAAAAGTTTGTTTTTGATGCAAGTCTATGAATATGATGGATTGATGGAGTAGCTGCACTTTATTACCAAAGCCAAATGAAGCACATACGCACACTTGAAACACGCTCCATGTAAAGATATATTCAAATTACTTTGAAGGCATGCAATTTAAATTATAATTCCATACCTGATTAAATTTTTCTCTAGTTCCCAGACAGTGGTCGTGTTGCAAATCCTCTTGAGATAAAATACTCAAGATCTGATATGATGCTCTTAAAATCTACAATGGGAAAGGACTGTGTCGTTTTGAATTGTAGTAAAGCACTGCACTTGAAGTGTAATTTGCTATAGAAGATTGCAGGGTAGATTAAAATTGTGTGTTCCTTTTTGTTGCACAAACTATCTTGGATACAAATAAGGCTATATTTTGTGACCCTGGTCAAGTTTATGTGGTTTGATCTTGTTCTCTCTTTATTTTTGGTTTGAGGTGAGGTAGGAATTTCCTTAACATGAAGAGTGAAGAGGGGATTAAATTTAACACCATGTACCGAAAGCTGTTTCAGTGATCATGCTGAACACTTTTTTCCCTTTTTTTCTGTTTGTTTACTGTTTGGAAAGTCCAATACAATTAGGCTGCAATCTAGTGTTTCCTACACACATTTGCTAATTTTATTACAATTAATTTCAATTCCATGAAAATTTTTATTACTAATTTATTTTATAGTCAGATTGCAAAGAAATAGAAAACGATGTACTTCGAGCTGAAACTTAGCGTTGGCTTGAAGGTGACTTATTTTCCTAAATCACCTTTGACTTGAGTTTAGGCCACAATGATTGTAATACATGAAATGTGGACTTATTGACTCTCTCTGTTCAAATCATGAGAGTTGGTTAGATTTTCAGTCTGTATTCTGATATGAACTCTCAAACACAAAGAAGTTCTTTTTTAGTATTACATAATGTATTGGGGGTTATTTATTGTTTAGTTTTTTGTGAACTCAGAAACTGCTGATTTGAAACAGCAGAGGTCTGTACTCTGCAAAATACTCACATATAACCACCCTGAGAAACGTCAAGATATAGAGAAACAAGTTGTTCAATGGATATCATAACTACCTAAAGAAGTAGGGTAGATCAATCAGGGATGGGATGGGCCCTGATTTTGATGTAAGCCCAAAAAGAAAGGAATGTCTTTGATACTACTTGTACATATAGGCTCCATTTATACCCATTTTCCTTCTCTAGCCCGTATTCTGAGCCTATACGCCCCAGGAGTTCCCCTTCTCTACAGAGTATACATGGCTCATATGAAGAGGCAATGGGCTTCTGTATAGAGATGGGAATGAATCTTCTAAGAATGGGTAGGCAGCTCATGATCCCAGAAAGGGGGAAAATAAAACAACTATTGGGGGTAATACTATGGGGAACTCTCTTGGAAGGATCAACACACTTGAACTGAAAGGCATCCCCTCTACCAATTTGGCATTGGAATCTGTGTATGGGAAAGACTGAAGAATAATTTCAAGCCACAGAGTTCTGAAACCTTCAGCCTTAAAGGGATCCTGCTTTATACTTATGAGAAAATAATGCCACTCCCTGCAGTGCCAACTTTCTACCTCTAATCTGAAATCTATTGATCCCAAGACCAAGAGCAGAGATTGCTTGATATTGTAAGCCTCTGTATCCAAAGCTAATCCATGGGGCACGTGTTCCTTAATGCCATGTCCTCTGGAACAATTTAAGGAACTGATCATGAGGAAAGACTTTATAGCAAGAGCCAGATCAGGAACCACACCATAAGGGAAGACCTTTGATAAGGAGACAGTATGAGGAGGATCCTTATCAACAAAAATTTTATCACCAGGGTCTGAATATGGCATTCTGACCAAAATGGCAGGTTCCACTGTGGATAAGATGGCCTTATTGACTCTCTGCAGGGCACTCCCATGACATACAAGCCTAGCCAAAAAAAACCTATCTCCATCACCATAAGAGAGGTGTTTCAGCCTCCAGATCCAAAGATGTTGTATTGAACGATAGGATGTAAGACAAAGATAGATCTCCTGATATTCCAGGTACATTGTCAGAAGAGGAGAAACCAATGTTGATAGAACATACATAAGAAACACACCTGGAGTTTGAGGGTCAGACCTCGCAGATTACATTGTGAGGTTCTCAATGGTTCTGTCCCCTTCAGAGGATATAGTTCTTTTTCATCAACTGACAGAACAGATTGTAGCCATGCCATCAATAGCTATGGAGGAGACTTCACACCCAGTTTTGGACCTCTTGGGTTCATACTCCAGAAGCAGCATTATTTTGCCTTTATTGGATGGAGTTTTGCAACCTGCCAAATCCTGAGCTGATGGTGTCAAATTTGCAGATGAACTGAAGCTCTGAGCTGTTTCTCCTCCCTTGGTGTTCACACCTCAACTGCTAGAAGAGGGCCTCATCCTCCCTGATTGAACTAACCTCATTATCTTTTCAAAGAGAAACTGCTGAGCTTCAGTTCATCTGCAGATTTGACACCATCAGCTCAGAGTTAAACAAAGACTGTGAATGGCTAGCCAACTACAAAAGCAGGTTCTCCTCCCTTGGTGTTCACACCTCAACTACTAGAAGAGGGCCTGATCCTCCCTGATTGAACTAACCTCGTTATCTCTAGCCTGACTCACTCTTGCTTGCATATTTATACCTGCCTCTGGAAATTTCCACTACATGCATCCAACGAAGTGGATATTCACCCACGAAAGCTCATGCTCCAATACGTCTGTTAGTCTATAAGGTGCCACAGGGCTCTTTGCTGCTTTTACAGATCCAGACTAACACGGCTACCCCTCTGATACTTGTATTTACACTGCATCTGCTGCTTAGCTGAAGAATTGAGCAGGGTTGGAGCAGAGTCCCATGCTCAGTGGGTTATCTCGTTCGACTGCAGGCTGACTAGGGGGAAAGAAGTGGGGTCTGAAGCTTCTCCCGCTGTCTCAGACCTGCAGGGAGGGCTAAACGGTGCCCCAGACCTGCGGGGAGGGCTCAGTTCATGTGGCCCCTGATTGGCACATTCATCTTCTCCCATTAGCCGTTTTGAGCAGCATTTGTAGCAGCATTAGAGGAAGTTCTCCCATATCCGTGACCTGTATTAGACCACCAATTGGCTGGAGAAATGATTGGCACAGAGCTGAGACTCCCAGTCAGTCCCTGCTCTGGTCCATTCTTTCTAAAGTTGATGTTTTTAAGAAGCTGTGAAGTCCAGCTTTATCCAGATGTTAAATGTAAGGTGTGATATTTGTTACCATCCTTTTCATAGATTGTGTTTTGGTTTGTTTTTTCCAGATCTGTTTTTAAACTATAACTTTTAACATGTAGGGATTTTGTAAATTCTTCAGTATGTGTGCTGATAGCAAGCCTAACTGCACTGAGATTTGAGAGCTAGAAAGTTAATCCCAAAATGGACAAAGGCTCATGAAGAATAGAAGCTCAGTAACACCACTAATACAAAAAACTACACTTAGAGAATTCTCTGTGAGAGCTTTGGTTCCCCAAGGGGTCATGCTATACCACATCCTTCCTAACAAACAACACTTTCTTAAATTCTGAGAACAGAGTTCAATTTAGAAGATAGGTATATGTCTAGGATTAATAACTTTAGGAAACTGTTAGTGAATATTATGTACATTGTTTCACTGTTCAACATTTGCTTTTGCTCTCTTAATTTATAAGTCATTTTGTTTCACAGGCAAAGATTAAATTTCAGATTTGCAGACGTTAAAATATGCAAGATTGAAGCTGTTTGAATGAAAGGGTGGGGATGATTTAACTTTTTTGGCAATGACAGTACCAATTTGCAGCAATGAGCATCTGGTTTTGAAAAAGCAATCTTACAGCAGATGTTTTTGTTTTAGTTTTCTACGAACTTATTTCCATGTTAGGAGCTTTAAAAGAGAGCATAGTAGTGAATTTTTTTTATTTAGTTTTCTTGGACATAAAGATTTGTTGTTAAAGCATGGTTAAAGCACAGTTGTTGAGGCTTGACTAGTCTCCATATGCACAGGATATTTAAGCTTGAAACAGTGTGATTTAAAAATTGTCTGATATAGTTTAATATGTCCATAGATGTTTCAGATTTGTTACTATTGCATTGGAAGTGTATGATGCATTTTTGTTGATCTCATCAGCTCTCTGGGTGTTATGATATGTATGGAGATGTCTCATATGAAGTTTAAATTATTATTTTTAATTTCAAATGGCAAAAATTAAATTCTTAGCCAAACCATAGTGCCCAAAGACAAATAGCTGCAGATAAATAGATTCAGAGGCAATTCAGAATCTAGTGTGGTGCTTCTGAACTGTAGGCTGCACAAAGACAATAAATGGGGTAGTGAGGTGTTGGAAAAATTTAATTTAATTCTTAGAGAAATAAAATTAAATTTCTAGAATAACTTTTGGGTGGCCATAACCTTCAAAGTTTCTGAGTTCAAATGCATTAGTTGTAGAAATAGTAGTTGCATTTTTTAAACTTATCATTATATCAGAGATACATATTTTATTCTTACTTTTATAGTGAATGTAAGCAGGTCATGAAAATTTTTGAATTTGAATAAGGGGTCACCAACCTGAAAAGATGAAGAAACCTGGTGTGGTGCATTAAAAATAGGACTCGATATCATGAGTTGTTCATAAATACACAAGCCAATGACAAAACATTGTCCTGCATGAAATTAAATATTGAGTGGTGATTTGAGAGCTTTGCCCAGTATCAACCTAAATTCTTACCATCCCCAACTGGAAATGGACATTCCATAGTCTAGTAAATTGGCCATTTAAGAAATAAAATGTGTATACTAGTGAAACTGCACAGTTTACAGACAGCCTCCCCTATGAATAATTAAAGTTTTTTAAAACATCCCTTTTCCTTCTCTGGTAATGCTGGCACTCTTCCCAAAATTAAACAAAATGAGGTAGAGTCATGTTTCAAGATGAAGCTTTTTTCCAAAAGGCACATAGTTAGAAATAGTATTTTTCTGTAAACAGTTCAGGAGACCAGCTAACTGCCTCATCCAGTCCACCCACTAAATAAGTTGCACATGAATGGCTCTTCTGGGTTTTTGAGCAGGCACAAGTTCCAGAGACTACATCTTTTAGAAGCAAGGCCTTAGCAGCATTTGCGGGTATAGGAGTTGTTGGAATTCCAGCTCTATTCATAGGCTAGATATATTAATCTGTCCAAGAGAGGGTGTGTGGCGAGCCTGGCACCGCAGCGCCCCTTTGTGGCAGGGGTGGGATGGGGTGTTGGCACCTCACCGCTCTCCAGTCCTTACATCTGCCTCCCTTCGGGCGGGCGGTTAGGGCCTCCCAGCCTTCTTCCCCCCCATTGGCTCTGTCTGGTGGGGCAGCGAGGCCTAGCGGCCTGAGTCCATACCCCCCACCACCACGAGCATGGTAGTGTGGCCTAGCGGCCCGAGTCCATACAACCCCCTCTCATGAGCAGGGTAGCACTGCCTAGTGGCCAGAGTTCATACACCCCCTTCTTACGAGTGGGGTAGCACGGCCTAGCGGCTAGAGTCTATACAACCCCTCTTATGGGTGGGGTAGCATGGCCTAGCGGCCAGAGTCTCTAGGTTCCCTCATGGTTCAGGGGTGAGGGAGTAGGGGGACTCGGGCCCTGATAGTGGCAAGCCTTTCTTGCCACTCACTCAGTGGGGATCCGCCTGCAATACAGCTCTAACGCCATTTGTCTCTAGAGTTCCCCATGGTCACTTCCTACCGTGAGTACCAGTTCATATGCAACGCAGGGTCCTCCGGTCTGTTTCTCCCCTGTGACGTCCTCCGTTGGGGTCTCAGGTAGTGCCTTTGGTTGGCTGACTCCTGGATCCTGGTGCGCAGGCTCTTCCTCTTCAGGAGCTGGCAGTGTGCGTCCTTCTCCTCCAGTGGTCAGCCCCAACGGAGCTGGTCTGCAGGGTTTTATATCTGTTCTCCAGTTGGAGCATGCCCAGCAGAGCTTCCGGGGTGTGGCTTCCTCTGCTAGGAAGGAAGGGTTAACTCCTGAGGTACCAGTGCGGGTCCGCTCTGTCCCGTCACAGGGTGGCAGAAAAAAATAGCCAAATGGATTGCATTTGGAACCAATAAGCTGTCTGTGTAAAGACCTAAGCCTGTCCATTCAAATACAAAGTCATTGCATATAAGAGGTTCACAACTTCCAAATATTGATTCTGGTTATCTGGCCTTTAACATAATAGACATCTAAGCTTTGATGCAAATAAATCCCCTATTCAGATAGCTGCATGTGAAACTTTACCTTGCTAAAGGCCTGTTCCAGCTCACATTCACATCAATGGCAAAAGCTCTTTCCCAAAATGGTTTCTGGGAAAAGAAACAAAAAAGACTAATCCCCTAATTTGTTCACCATGACTTTCCTTTATGGTTCTTTCATCCAAGGAGATGTCAAAACATTATTTTTCCATCTTAACTGCTATTTAATTGGAGAAAAGATGACATTCTGGGGACCTACTGCATTGTAGGAAAGGGAGGGCATTTATTTGACAAACTCACTGAGAATAAATCTGATGAAATTCAGGATGTCCTGTGAAATGTGCGATATCTGAAGCATGTGGTGGTTGCTCCAAACTCTTGTTTGGTAATTCATTATTTAGGACTGACAATCTCAGAGCTTGTTTTGAGCTGTGTTGTACCTGGGCAAGATAGCATTTTTTATTGTACTAACTTCTGTTGGAGAAAGAGACAAGCTTTTGAGCTTATATAGAGCTCTTCTTCAGGTCTGTGTAAGCTTGAAAGCTTCTTTCTTTCACCAACAGAAGTTGATGCAATAAAAGATATTACTTCATCCATCTTGTCTCTAATTGCAGACTTTGACCTACAGGCCTATGCTTTCCTTTTGGTTGAATAATTTAGTTGTTCTTCGAGTGCTTGCTTATGTCAATTCCATTCTAGGTGTGTGCACAGTTGTTGGAGACTTTTGCCTTAGCGGTATCTGTAGGGCGGGGTTTGGCCCCCTTGAGTGCCGCACTCATGCATTGGTATATCAGGCGCTGCCTGCCCTATGCCCTCTCAGTCCCTTCTTACCGCCCATGGTGGTTGATCGGAGTGCCTCTTTCCCTTGCTTTGCAAATGGTCAGTGGTTTTTCTCCTACTCCTGAACCTTGTGTTCCAGCTGTATATCGTTTGTAGTAGATTAGTTAGTAAGTAGCTGTTAGGTACTGTAGTTAGTCGGGTAGGGTCCCAGTGAGACTTTGCCTCAGGTAGGGCATGCCCGGGTCTGTGGGTTTTAAGCCCTGCTCTGACTGCAACAGGTCTATGCCTGTTAGAGACTCACATGGTAGCTGTTTGAAGTGCCTGGGGGAATCCCACGTTAAGGAGAAGTGTTGCATCTATAAGAACTTTAGTCTCAGGACACAGAAAGAACACAATATTCACTTGAGGGCCCTACTCATGGAGTCCACTCTTCGTCCAGCCTCAGAACTGGCCCAGCTGGACCTAACGCCCAGCACTTCAGCCTTGGTGCATAGTGTAGCCCCGGAACCGGGCTCTTCCCAGCACCAATCCCCTTCGCCGGTACCTAAGAAGAAGGCTAAGAAGAGGGACCCAGCACCGAGCAAGCTGTATCAAGGGGCATTGGGCAAACGACCCCGCTCAGGCTACCTGCCCATGCTGGAGCCGCAAGGAGGCATGCCTCTGCGGGGACTTTTACACCCCTAAGGGATCCACCACTGACTCTGGGGAGCCACGCTGACGGTGCAGTCAATGCCCTCTCAGCTCTTGGCCCAGAGAGCAATGGACTCTCCCGTCACAGTCAGCTCCACGTGTGGCGATGGACCTGGTAAAGGCTCCCTATGAGGGCAAGCCAGCTGTGAAGGCCTCCCAGAAGGCGAGTGAGTGCCACCAGTCTCCAGAGCCAAAGCAGAGCTCTTTGTCACCATGTCCTTGGTCTCTGCATCAGCCCAGGTCACCGGTTTGCTGCTACAGGTCACCAGCACTGCGCTCCCTGTCCACCCTCACATCAGGCCTCACCTAGAGGGAGGCACCAGTCATCTTCGTGTCGATGATCAATGTCACCGAGACCTCGGGGATGCTCCCCAGCTTGGAGCTGCTCCTCCGACTCCCGTCACCGGTCGGACCATTCCAGGCACCGGTCATCTGTGGTGACAGTTAGCCGCCAGATCCAGGTGTTGAGGAGGAGGACTTCTGTGGCATGGAGAAGGCAGTTCAGCCCCTCGCCGAGACAGCATCATTGCGACTGGGCTGCAGAGTATTTAAACAGAATACTGTCTCCCATGGTCCATTGTCAACCAGGTGTAGTTATTAGCTACACTTGGTTGACAATGGACCATGGGAGACACCCATCTACACTGAGTGGACTGTCATATAAACATGCTGTCTGGATTATAGGTAATGGCTTTCTGCAATGACTGAAGGAAATTGGGCATGAACATGTGACTTGTCCATGTGACTCCAAACTCCATCTTGTTGCTGTGATTTTCCACAGTAAGAACAATGGGATGCCCTCCACATGGCAAAAGCTGTAAAAGGCTCTGAAAACACTCCATTTTGTCTTCAATCCTGCTTCTTACCTCTGGAGGAACTTTGCTACAAACTGAAGCTCTGAACGAAGCTCTGAACAAATGACCCATTCAAGCTGTGGATGTACTCTAGAGACTTGACTTAAGCCAGCAGTTTATTCCATCACTGCTACAAGCCTGAACCAAGAACTTTGCCATTACTGTATGTAATTGATTCCTTTAACCAATTCTTTCTTTCTTTCTTTCTTTCTTTCTTTCTTTCTTTCTTTCTTTCTTTCTTTCTTTCTTTCTTTCTTTCTTTCTTTCTTTCTTTCTTTCTATAAATAAACCTTTAGATACTAAAGGATTGGCATCAGCATAATTTTTGGGTAAGCTCTATGTTATATATTGACCTGGGTGTGTGGCTGGTCTTTTGAGATCAGAAGAAACTATTATTCGATGAGACTGGTTGTAAAGAACCACTCGTCTCTGAACCCAGTGTTTTGGTGGTGATATAAGAACTGGAATGTCTGAGGAAACTGCCTTTATGTTTTCTTGTTAGCCAATGTGGTGAAACAGTTATTCTTTTGTGGCTGGTTTGATATATCTTATAAAAGAATAACCACCAGTTTTGGGTTGTGTTTGCCCTGTTTCTCAGCAGTTCGTCCTGAATTTGGCATCCTCAGTTGTGACCCACTAAGGCATGGTTACACTTCCTACCTATGTCACCAGGTTCCTGGCTTGCCTGTGGAGGAGGTGAAAAAATCTACCCTGCCTTGGCCAATTTGCCAATGAGGAAAAATTCCTTCTCAGCCCCAAAAGAACATAAGAATGGCCATACTGGGTCAGACCAAAGGTCCATCCAATCCAGTATCCTGTCTACCGACAGTGGCCAATTCCAGGTGCCCCAGAGGGAGTGAATCTAACAGGTAATGATCAAGTGATCTCTCTCCTGCCATCCATTTCCACCCTCTGACAAACAGAGTCTAGGGACACCATCCTTACCCATCCTGGCTAATGAATTTATCTAGTTCTCTTTTAAACCCTGTTATAGTCCTAGCCTTCACAACCTCCTCAGGTAAGGAGTTCCACAAGTTGACTGTGCGCTGCGTGAAGAAGAACTTCCTTTTATTTGTTTTAAACCTGCTGCCCATTAATTTCATTTGATGGGAACAAGTAAATAACTTTTCCTTATTCACTCTCTCCACACCACTCATGATTTTATATACCTCAATCATATCTCCTCTTAGTCTCCTCTTTCCTAGCTGAAAAGTCCTAGCCTCTTTAATCTCTCCTCATATGGGACCCATTCCAAACCCCTAATAATTTTAGTTGCCCTTCTCTGAACCGTTTCAGATGCCAGTATATCCTTTTTTGAGATGAGGAGACCACATCTGTATGCAGTATTCAAGATGTGGTTGTACCATGGATTTATATAAGGGCAATAAGATATTCTCCGTCTTATTCTCTATCCCTTTTTTAATGATTCCTAACATCCTGTTTGCTTTTTTGACTGCCGCGGCACACTGCGTGGACGTCTTCAGAGAACTATTCACGATGACGCCAAGATCTCTTTACTCATTAGTTTTAGCTAAATTAGCCCTCATCATATTTTATGTATAGTTGGGGTTATTTTTTCCAATGTGCATTACTTTACATTTATCCACATTAAATTTCATTTGCCATTTTGTTGCCCAATCACTTAGTTTTGTGAGATCTTTTTGAAGTTCTTCACAGTCTGCTTTGGTCTTAACTATCTTGAACAGTTTTGTATCATCTGCAAACTTTGCCACCTCACTGTTTACCCCTTTCTCCAGATCATTTATGAATAAGTTGAATAGGATTGGTCCTAGGACTGACCTTTGGGGAACACCACTAGTTACCCTTCTCCATTCTGAGAATTTACCATTTATTCGTACCCTTTGTTCCCTGTCTTTTAACCAGTTCTCAGTCCATGAAAGGATCTTCCCTCTTATCCCATGACAACTTAATTTACGTAAGAATCTTTGGTGAGGGACCTTGTCAAAGGCTTTCTGAAAATCTAAGTACACTGTGTCCACTTGATCCCCCTTGTCCACATGTTTGTTGACCTCTTCAAAGAACTCTAATAGATTAGTAAGACGTGATTTCCTTTTACAGAAACCATGTTGACATTTGCCCAACAATTTATGTTCTTCTATGTGTTTGATAATTTTATTCTTTACTATTGTTTCAACTAATTTGCCTGGTACTGACGTTAAACTTACCAGTCTGTAATTGCTGGGATCACCTCTAGAGCCCTTTTTAAATATTGGCATTACATTAGCTATCTTCCAGTCATTGGGTACAGAAGCTGATTTAATGGACAGGTCACAAACAATAGTTACTAGTTCCGCAATTTCACATTTGAGTTCTTTCAGAACTCTTGGGTGAATGCCATCTGGTCCTGGTGACTTGTTACTGTTAAGTTTATCAATTAATTCCAAAACCTCCTCTAGTGACATTTCAATTTGTGACAATTCCTCAGATTTGTCACCTACAAAGGATGTCTCAGGTTTGGGAATCTCCCTAACATCCTCAGCCGTGAAGACTGAAGCAAAGAATTCATTTAGTTTCTCTGCAATGACTTTATCGTCTTTAAGTGCTCCTTTTGTATCTCGATCGTCCAGGGGCCCCACTGGTTGTTTAGCAGGCTTCCTGCTTCTGATATATTTAAAAAACATTTTGTTATTACCTTTTGAGTTTTTGGCTAGCTGTTCTTCAAACTCCTTTTCGGCTTTTCTTAATATATTTTTACACTTAATTTGGTTGACAGTGTTTATGCTCCTTTCTATTTACCTCGCTAGGATTTGACTTCCACTTTTTAAAAGATGCCTTTTTATCTCTCACTGCTTCTTTTACATGGTTGTTAAGCCATGGTGGCTCTTTTTTAGTTCTTTTACTGTGTTTTTTAATTTGGGGTATACATTTAAGTTGGACCTTTATTATGGTGTCTTTGAAAAGTGTCCATGCAGCTTGCAGGGATTTCACTCTAGTTACTATACCTGTTAATTTCTGTTTAACTAACCTCCTCATTTTTGCATAGTTCCCCTTTCTGAAATTAAATGCCATAGTGTTGGGCTGCTGAGGTGTTCTTCCCTCTTCACAGAAATGTTAAATGTTATATTATGGTCACTATTTCCAAGCGGCCCTGTTATAGTTACTTGTTGGACCAGATCCTGCGCTCCACTCAGGACTAAATCGAGAATTGCCTCTCCCCTTGTGGGAGAGGCAATTAGGGCATTGCCTACTGCAGATCATAAAAAAGTAGTCTTCCTTTGATCCATGGGTGTTAGAGGGTGCTGCTGACTTATGAAAGTGTTCCTTCCAGAATGCACAATGTATAAATACCTCCACCTCCCCCACCTTGTTTGAGCACTTGCTGTTCCTCCTTTGGCTGGGTCATTTCTAGGCTCGTTAGCTGGCTGTTTCTGTTTCTGTTTATTTTATTTTATTATTTATATATGCATGCATGCATGCATGGCTTAGCTCAGGGGTCTCAAACTCAAATGACCCCGAGGGCCGCATGAGGACTAGTGCATTGGCCCGAGGGCCGCATCACTGACACGCCCCCTTGCTGCCCCTGGCCCCACCCCCAATCCACCCCTTCCATGAGGCCCCGCCCCTGCCCTGTCTCTTCTCCACCTCCTCCCCTAAGCGCGCGCAGTTTTAATAAATATATACACTCAGTAATGCACCTCACTCAAAGGACAAAACACGCACTTAGATTTACTGCCTAAGGCTCTGGGAGGGAGTTTGGGTGGGGGAGGGGGTCTGGATGCAGGCTCTGTGCTCGATGCAGGCTCCAGGCTGCGGCAGGGGGTGGGGGTGCAGGCTTTGGGACGGAGTTTGGGGATAGGAGGGAGTGCAGGGGTGAGGGCTGTGGGGCTGAGGGCGAGGGGTACATGATGCAGGAGGGGGCTCAGGGCTAGGGAAGAGGGTTGGGCTGTGGGGTGAGGGCTGTGGATGAGGGGTTCATGATGCGAGGGGGCTCAGGGCTAGGGAAGAGGGTTGGGCTGTGGGGTGAGGGCTGTGGATGAGGGGTTCATGATGCGAGGGGGCTCAGGGCTAGGGAAGAGGTTTGGGCTGTGGGGTGAGGGCTGTGGATGAGGGGTTCATGATGCGAGGGGGCTCAGGGCTAGGGAAGAGGGTTGGGCTGTGGGGTGAGGGCTGTGGATGAGGGGTTCATGATGTGAGGGGGCTCAGGGCTAGGGAAGAGGTTTGGAGTGTGGGGTGAGGGCTGTGGATGAGGGGTTCATGATGTGGGGGCGCTCAGGGCTGGGGCAGAGGATTAGGGTGCGGGGGGATGAGGGGTTCATGATGTGGGGGCGCTCAGGGCTGGGGCAGAGGATTAGGGTGTGGGGGGATGAGGGCTCTGGCTGGGGCTGAGGATTAGGGTGCAGGGGGATGAGGGGTTCATGATGTGGGGGTGCTCAGGGCTGGGGCTGAGGATTAGGGTGCGGGGGGAATGAGGGCTCTGGCTGGGGCTGAGGGTTTGGGGTTAGAGAGGCTCAGGGTAAGGGAAGCCTGCCTTGCCAGTACTGGCGGAGGGCAGGCACTAGGACCCTGCACCCTAATCCTCAGCCCCAGCCAGAGCCCTCATCCCCCCACACCCTAATCCTCTGCCCCAGCCCTGAGCACTTCCCTTCCCCCCCCCCCCCCAGCCCGGCCCCGGCGGGTCCCGCTTCCCTTCCCCCGGCCCGGCCCCGGCGGGTCCCGCTTTCCCCCCCCCTTACCCGAGCGCGTCTCCGGCGGTCCCGCTCAGAGCCGCGTGGTGAGGGGGCGGGGCTGTGAGCTCCACGCCGAGCGCAGCGCTCAGCCCAGAGCTCCCAGCCCCGCCCCCTCCCCACGCGGCTCGGATCGGGGCGGGGCTCAGGCGCTCGGACGGAGACTCGGCGCTCTATGCGCCGAGGCTCCAGGAGAGGGGTGGAGGCGGGAGCCTCCGCTTTTCTCTTGGGGGCCCCTGCGGAGCTCCCCTGGGGAGCTCCGCGGGCCGCAGGGAAGAGCTCCGCGGGCCGCATGCGGCCCGCGGGCCGCATGTTTGAGACCCCTGGCTTAGCTGCTTAGACCAGGGGGAGGGTTGCATAAATGTTTTCCACCTTGGGCAGCAAATCACTTTGGACCATTCCTGCCCCTTGGCTTTGCTCTGCTCAGGTAGGTCCTTCCTCTTGTCCCACTCCTTTGTAGCCATGTTGGTCCCAGGATATTAGAGAGACAAGGTGGGTGAGGTAATATCTTTTATTGGACCAACTCCTGTTGGTGAGAGAGACAAGCTTTGGAGCTACACAGAACTCTTCCTCAGGTCTGGAAAAGGTACTCCAAGTGTCACAGATAAAAACAAGATGGAACACATAGTTTAGCACATGTAGTTAGCACATAATTTAATGGATCATTCACCTTCACCTTGAATGGTTCCTTGAATATGCGCTAACTACTTATGCTAAACTATCTGTTCCATCTTGTTTTTAGCTGTGTCACTGAATACCTCTCCCAGACCTGAGAGCTCTGTGTAGCCCAGGAGTTCTCAGACTGGGGGTTGGGACCCCTCAGGGGGTCGCGAAGTTATTACATGTGGGGTCGCAATCTGTCAACTTCCACCCCAAACCCCACTTTGCCTCCAGCATTTATAATGGTGTTAAATATTTTTAGAAGTGTTTTTAATTTATATGGGTGGGGGGTCGCACTCGGAGACTTGCTGTGTGAAAGGGGTCACTAGTAAAAAGTTTGAGAGCCACTGGTGTAGCCCCAAATACCCACCTGCTGAAGTGAAAAAACAGATTGACAGAGCCAGACGAATACCCAGAAGTCACCTCCTACAAGACAGGCCCAACATCGGGGAGGGATAGCTCAGTGGTTTGAGCATTGGCCTGCTAAACCTAGGGTTGTGAGTTCAATCCTTGAGGGGGCCACTTAGGAATCTGGGGCAAAAATCAGTACTTGGTCCTGCTAGTGAAGGCAGGGGGCTGGACTCGATGACCTTTCAAGGTCCCTTCCAGTTCTAGGAGACAGGTATATATCCAATTATTATATTTATAACAAAGAAAATAATAGAACACCACTAGCTGTCACCTTCAGCCCCCAACTAAAACCTCTCCAGCGCATCATCAAAGATCTACAACCTATCCTGAAAGATGATCCCTCACTCTCACAGATCTTGGGAGACAGACCTGTCCTCGCTTACAGGCAACCCCCCAACCTGAAGCAAATACTCACCAGCAACCACTCACCACTGAACAAAAACGCTGACCCAGGAACCTATCCTTGCAACAAAGCCTGATGCCAGCTCTGTCCACATATCTATTCAAGTGACATCATCATAGGACCTAATCACATCAGCCATGCCATCAGGGGCTCATTCACCTGCAGATCTACCAATGTGATCTATGCCATCGTGTGGCAGCAACGCCTCTTTGCCATATACATTGGCCAAACCAGACAGTCTCTATGCAAAAGAATAAATGGACACAAATCTGACATCAGGAATCATAACATTCAAATACCAGTAGGAGAACACTTTAAGCTGTCTGGTCACTCAATAACAGACCTGAGGGTGGCAATTTTGCAACAGAAAAGCTTCAAAAACAGACTCCAACGAGAAACTGCTGAACTCGAATTGATATGCAAATTAGATACAATCAACTTAGGCTTGAATAGAGACTGGGAATGGCTGAGCTGTTATAAACATTGAATCTATCTCCCCATGTAAGTATTCTCACACTTCTTATCAAACTGTCTGTACTAGTCTATCTTGATTATCACTTCAAAAGTTTTTTCTCTTACTTAATTGGCCCCTCAGAGTTGGTAAGACAGCTCCCACCTTTTCATGCTCTCTGTATGTGTATATATATCTCCTCTCTATATGTTCCATTCTATACATCCGAAGAAATGGGCTGTAGCCCACGAAAGCTTATGCTCAAATAAATTTGTTAGTCTCTCTAAGGTGCCACAAGTATTCCTGTTCTTATCCCCAGTAGAAGCTGGTCCAATAAAAGATATTACCTCACCCACTTTGTCTCACGAAAGGGAGACATTATTCTGTCTTCTTGTGTTTTCTGAAGTATAGGGGAATAAAGCTTAAACAAAATTGGCAGTGATCCAGAAAGAGAAGAAGGGGAGAGGTATTGGGATAGTTGGATATTTTCCTCCTCTTTGCTTACCTCCATAAATTGGAATGAGTCAAAATTGGGTCACTGATATTTCATAGGATGTCATAAGAAAGGAATAAGAGAGAGACTATAACAAAGAGGAATAGTAAGAAGGATGTCATTGAAAAGAAATTGTTTTAAGAGGTCTTGAGTTCAACAAAGTAAGTCAGGGAGCTACAAATAACATGAGCTGGGCACTCAAAGGTAGTGATCTCTTTGGGAGCACTTTACAAGATTTCAGGTTCCAGCCACTAACTTTTGCAAAGAGACTTTTCCACACCTATCCCTTTCTTGAAACTAGGTTAATGGGTGTCCCCTTTGAAGCAACAGAAGCTTTATTTTCCCTGGGTGATCAACGGATAATGTCAAGTCCATTGTTTGGCTATACTGGAAAAAGGACAGGAGACACTGGATCTGGTTTAATTAGGGTACGTCTACACTACGGGATTATACCGATTTTACAGAAACCGTTTTTTTAAAACAGATTGTATAAAGTCGAGTGCATGCGGCCACACTAAGCACAGTAATTTGGTGGTGTGCGTCCATGTACCAAGGCTAGCGTCGATTTCCGGAGCATTGCACTGTGGGTAGCTATCCCGTAGCTATCCCATAGTTCCCGCAGTGTCCCCTGCCCCTTGGAATTCTGGGTTGAGATCCCAGTGCCTGATGGGGCAAAAAACATTGTCGCGGGTGGTTCTAAGTACAGCCTCACCCCTCCCTCCGTGAAAACGGCAGCAGCCAACCGTTTTGCGCCTTTTTTCCTGGGTGAACTGTGCAAATGCCATAGCACGCCAAGCATGGACCCTGCTCAGCTCAAGACAGCAATCATGGACATTGTAAACACCTCACGCATTCTCGTGCAGTCTATGCTGAACCAGGACCTGCAAAATCAGGCAAGGAGGAGGCGGCTACGGCAGCGCGGCGACAAGAGAGATGAGGACATGGACACAGAATTCTCTCAAACCGCGGGCCCCTGCACTTTGGAGATCCTGATGGTAATGGGGCAGGTTCTAGCCATTGAACGCCGATTTTGGGCCCGGGAAACAAGCACAGACTGGTGGGACCGCATAGTTTTGCAGGTTTGGGACGATTCCCAGTGGCTGAGAAACTTTCGCATGCGTAAGGGCACTTTCATGGAACTTTGTGACTTGCTTTCCCCTGCCCTGAAATGCCAGAATACCAAGATGAGATCAGCCCTCACAGATGAGAAGCAAGTGGCAATAGCCCTGTGGAAGCTTGCAACGCCAGACAGCTACCGGTCAATTGGGAATCAATTTGGAGTGGGCAAATCTACTGTGGGGGCTGCTGTGATGCAAGTAGCCAAAGCAATCACTAAGCTGCTGCTACGAAAGGTAGTGACTCTGGGAAATGTGCAGGTCATAGTGGATGGCTTTGCTGCCATGGGATTCCCTAACTGTGGTGGGGCGATAGATGGAACCCATATCCCTATCTTGGCACCGGAGCACCAGGCCACAGAGTATGTAAACCGCAAGGGGTACTTTTCAATGGTGCTGCAAGCACTGGTGGATCACAAGGGACGTTTCCCCAACATCCACGTGGGATGGCCAGGAAGGGTTCATGACGCTCGCGTCTTCAGGAACACTACTCTGTTTAAACGGCTGCAGCAAAGGAATTACTTCCCAGACCAGAAAATAACAGTTGGGATGTTGAAATGCCTGTCGTTATCCTGGGGGACCCAGCCTACCCCTTGATGCCATGGCTCATGAAGCCATACACAGGCAGCCTGGACAGTAGTCAGGAGCTGTTCAACTACAGGCTGAGCAAGTGCAGAATGGTGGTAGAATGTGCATTTGGCCGTTTAAAGGCGCGCTGGCGCACATTACTGACTCGCTCAGACCTCAGCCAAACCAATGTCCCCATTGTTATTGCTGCTTGCTGTGTGCTCCACTATCTTTGTGAGAGTAAGGGGGAGACCTTTATGGCGGGGTGGGAGGCTGAGGCAAATCACCTGGCCGCTGATTACGCGCAGCCAGACACCAGGGCGATTAGAAGAGCACACCAGGAAGCGGTGCGCATCAGAGAAGCTTTGAAAACCAGTTTCAGCACTGGCCAGGGTACGGTGTGACTGCTGTGTTTGTTTCCCCTTGATGAGCCCCCCCGCCCTTGATTGACTCATTCCCTGTAAGCAACCCACCCTCCCCCTTCGATTACAGCTTGCTTAAGGAAATAAAGTCATCATCGTTTAAAAATCATGTATTCTTTATTAATTCATTATAAAAAGAGGGAGAGAACTGACAAGGTAGCCCGGGTGTGGTTTGGGAGGAGGATAGGAGGGAAGGAAAAGGCCACTAAAAAAATTTCACAATAATGACAGCCTTCTGGTTGGGCTGTCCACGGGGGTGGAGTGGGCGGGTGCACGGAGCCTCCCCCCACGCGTTCTTACACGTCTGGGTGAGGACGATGTGGAACATGGTGAGGGTGGTTACACAGGGGCTGCAGCGGCACTCTGTGATCCTGCTGCCGTTCCTGAAGCTCCACCATATGCCAGAGCATGTCAGTTTGATCACGCAGCAGCCCCAGCGTTGCATCATGCCTCCTCTGATCTTCCTGCCGCCACCTCTCATCTCGAGCTTCCCTCCTGTCCTCACGTTCACTGGGATCTTTCCTGTAATTTGATACCATGTCCTTCCACTCATTCAGATGAACTCTTTCATTGCGGGTCACTTCCATGATTTCCGAGAACATTTAGTCTCTTGTCTTTTTTTTCCGCCTCCTTATCTGAGATAGCCTTCGGGATGGAGTATGGAGGCTTGAAAAATTTACAGCTGCATGAGGGAGGGAAAAAATGGAGAGAAGTATTTAAAAAGATACATTTTACAGAACAATGCTTACACTCTTTCACGGTGAACAACACTATTCACCTTACATAGCACATGTGATTTCACTACAAGGTCACATTTTACATCTTAATATTGAGTGCCTGCGGCTCTGGTATTAGAGATCTCACAGACGCAGGTCCGGGCAGCAGAATTTGGCTTGCATGCGGTCATGGTAAGCCATTGTCTTTCGGCTTCTGCAGCCTTCATATATCCAGCGCCCTCCTTTACCAAATAGCAAGCAAAGCCTGTTCAGTGCTGCTTCTTTCCTGTTAACATGCAGCAGCAGCAGCAGCAACCACTCCCCCCATCCAATTCTCTGGGATGATCGCTTTACCCCTCCCCCCACCGTGTGGCTGGTAGCAGGGAAGATCCCTGCTAGCCAAACGCAAAAAAGCTCAGCGCCAATCACCGCCCCCTCCCCCTGCTTTGCTACCTGCAAGGAAGGATTTCTTTTAAGCAACAGGCAAACAGCCCAGTAGGAATGCCCATCTCTGTCCCCTTAATTAAATTCCTGAATTTCAACCAGGTTACCATGAACGATATCACTTTCCTGAGGATAACACAGCGAGATAAAGAGCAGATGTTGCTTGAATGCCAGCAAATACTGGGACCATACGCAGCTAGGCTTTGTCATGCAATGATACCAGATTACTTGCTACATGCATGGGGTGGTCAAGTGTCCTACCATGGAGGACGAAATAAGGTTGCCCTGCCCAGAAACCTTCTGCAAAGGCTTTTGGAGTACCTCCAGGAGAGCTTCATGGAGATGTCCCTGGAGGATTTCCGCTCCATCCCCAGACATGTTAACAGACTTTTCCAATAGCTCTACTGGCCACGAATGCATCCCAAGTCCTCAGGGCAAATTAATCATTAAAAAACGCTTTCTTTTAAACCATGTCTTATATTTACAAGGTACACTCACCAGAGGTCGCTTCCATGGCTTCATTGTCTGGGCTAGTGGCTTGGGAGGGCTGTGAGGGTAATTCCATCAGGGTGAGAAAAAGCTCCTGGCTGTTGGGGAGAATGGAGTGCTGTGCGCTCTCTGCAAGTTCGTCCTCCTCTTCCTCCTCCTCATCTTCCCCGTCCGCAGAATCCTCAGCCATGGCTGAGATTACCACCCCCACCTCGGAATCCACGGACAGGGGTGGGGTAGTGGTGGCGGACCCCCCGAGAATTGCATGCAGCTCAGCGTAGAAGCGGCATGTTTTCGGCCCTGCCCCGGACCTTCCGTTTGCTTCTTTGGTTTTCTGGTAGGCTTGTCTGAGCTCTTTAACTTTCACACAGCACTGTACTGAGTCCCTGGTGTGGCCTCTCTGCATCATGGCCTTGGAAATTTTTTCAAATGTTTTTTCATTTCGTCTTTTGGAACGGAGTTCTGTTAGCACGGAATCCTCTCCCCATACAGCAATCAGATCCAGTACCTCCCGTGCAGTCCATGCTGGAGCTCTTTTTTGATTCTCCAGAGACTACATTGTTACCTGTGCTGATGAGCTCTGCGTGGTCACCTGTGCTGATGAGCTCTCCACGCCGGCCAAACAGGAAATGAAATTCAAAAGTTCTCAGGGCTTTTCCTGTCTACCTGGCCAGTGCATCCGAGTTCAGATTGGTGTCCAGAGCAGTCACAATGGTGCACTGTGGGATACTGCCTGGAGGCCAATACCGTCGATTTGCGGCCACACTAACCCTAATCTGATATGGTAATACCGATTTCAGCGCTACTCCTCTCGTCGGGGAGGAGTACAGAAACCGGTTTAAAGAGCCCTTTATATTGATATAAAGGGCCTCGTTGTGTGGATGGGTGCAGCATTAAATCGGTTTAACACTGCTAAAATCGGTTTAAACACATAGTGTAGACCAGGCCTTAGGCAGCAATTTTATTATTAGATGTCTGGAAGTACCCGGCAGACACAAGT
Source organism: Mauremys mutica (assembly GCF_020497125.1). Classification (NCBI taxonomy): domain Eukaryota; kingdom Metazoa; phylum Chordata; order Testudines; family Geoemydidae; genus Mauremys; species Mauremys mutica. Next base: position 42,349,066 of record NC_059078.1, read on the forward strand.
GTACAGTGCAAATATCTCTGTGATTATTTCAATATCTACCTCGGGGCTTCTGTCAGCACCCCCCCCTTTTCCTTTCTTGTCTCCAGCCAACCCGCTGCTGTGACTTTACCATCCCCACCCCCCTTGAATGAGGGTTAAGGTGGGTTATAAGGGAGTGATGAGTAGGCTCCCTGCTGTACCAGCCATAGGTGCCCCAAACACCCCCTGTTCCACACCTTTAACAAACACGCCTTTTAAATCCTTTACCAAACCATGTATCTGATAACTATATCCCCTCCCTATGGACTACCTGCACTGGACATCCACCACAAAGAGCTCCAGCAGTTAGCTTAGCTTCTTCCCTCACATACCCAGCTGGGTTCTCAGACATCTCCTAATGCCTCCTTTAATATCAGCTAAAAATGTGTCTGTGCCCAAGTCTGACAGGTGAACCCCATCCTCCCTGAATACTAATGGTGCCCCATATGCTATATCAGGATTTGAAGTTACCCAACCCCTCTGTGATCCCTATGAATTTGATCACCTCCCTGTTCATATACCTCCTAGCCTTGTTAACCTGGGCACAGGGGGTGCTTCATTGCTCCCTGCCACACCCTGCATTGCAGCATGTCCAACCAAAACATTTTTACTCCTGGAAAAAATTCCAGGATCTGCCTCAAGTCCCTCTTAGCAATAAGCATTAAGGCTACCCCTTTACGCCTTCCCAAATCATTTTTCCCAAAGTGCACCACAATTATATCTCAGAGTGGTAGCCCTGTTAGACTGTATCAGCAAAAAGAACAAGGAGTACTTGTGGCACCTTAAAGACTAACAAATTTATTTGGGCATAAGCTTTCATGGGCTAAAACCCACTTCATGCGTATGATGAAGTGGGTTTTAGCCCACGAAAGCTTATGCCCAAATAAATTTTTTAGTCTCTAAAGTGCCAGAAGTACTCCTCGTTGTTTCACAATTATATCTGGTGCCCACTGTCAGACCCTCAGAGTGTACACAAGGGCAGCAGCTGGTCCGATATCATGTCCCTCCTCTGCCAGCTCAGGATTGCTTCATTACTGAGTCTCAGCTGTGAACCCTCAGACAACCTGGACGCTACCTATGTGACCAGTAAATAATGCTGTGCCCACATATCCATACCACTGTCTGTGTGGCCCATAATCCCACATCTGCAATGAAAATATAATGTAAAATTAACAATGACTCCCCGTCTGGGATCTCACATACATTCTGTATGCTTCAAAATGCCAAAGCCCAATTGCCTGAAGAGCCCTAGCCCCCATACCCAGCTAGGCCGCTGCAGTTGCCGTCTGGTCTGGGGGGAAAAGGGCAAGCCTGGTGGGAGAAGCCCCCTTATCCACTCCCTTCTCTTCTGGCCCCTAGGGGATGAGTCAGTGTCACCACACTGATCTGCTCTGCTTCTGCAACAAAGTTTGTGTGTGTCTACCTCCCTTTAAAGTGGTATACCCCTTCCCTCAGCAAGCCAGACAATGAACCACCCCCAACTTAAGGTGTGGTGCCGTCATACCCCTGGACCACCTGTTTGCCAGTTTAGGACAACAGGAGTGGTGATGAATTACAAAACTTAATTAAATTAGGCCCCAATTCAAGAAAACAAATAAGCACATTCTCAAATCCAACCCTGTTCAGCAGAGCACTTAAGAACATGCTTTACTCTAAGCATGTATTTAAATCTCATTGACTCGAACGAGACTTAAGCATGTGTTTTAAAAGTTTTACTGAACTGGGGTGTTACAGCTGTAAGGTTATTACTTCCTTGCATTTTATAATGGTAGGTGAACATACTGTAAATACTCTTGCATCTGACAAAGTGGGTATTCACCCATGAAAGCTCATGCTCCAATACGTCTGTTAGTCTATAAGGTGCCACAGGACTCTTTGCTGCTTATACTGTAAATAATATGCTATGAAAAGGAGAATGAGAAGAGTAGTAACTTTAGTTGCTCTGGTGAATATTTCTTTTCTCCAGGATAAAAGCATTGCATCTTCTCATCTCTCTGGCAACATAATAGTTAATAATTTTAATATTACATTTTGTACAGAACTGTTCACATTTTATAAACAAACAGCAACAAGTCTGTCTGTTGGCAGCATATGTTGTTGAGCTAATCTTTTATGGGATGTTTTTCAAGGCTTATGTTAGCCAGCAAGTTAAAGAGAGTTGAAGCACTGGATAATATTTTTTCAAAATGTTTGCTACTTTTGGAATGTTTTTAAAGAATTTATCAGCTTTTCTGCTTGTTTTTATACTTAAATTTCACATGCTATAATCAGTCTCAAGTGATTCATTGAGCATGTAACGTGAATGTTATTAACTTACCAGATTATTTGAGACACTGGGATGTGATACGTGGCACATGGAGTTCAAGCCAACTTTTCATTTACTACAGAGCTTTTCCATATGTTTCCTGTTAGCAGCTTCATTTTTAAACCTCAAGTCTCTCCAGAAAGGAACAAAAAAAAAAAAAGATTTTTTTAAGCCTTTCTGAACAAAACAAATGTCGAAAAATGGTATGTGCTATTATGCTTTCATTCATTTCAAGTAATCATTACTTTTATTGTCATACATTTTTTAAAGTTATAACAAGGGAAGCATTACATAACTGTATGTAACAATTGTCACACACCTATGTGTTTTCCTAATTGTGATGTGGTTTCTATTTGTATCTCTCTCTAAATACCACATTGTATTTTAATTTAAAATAAAATGTCATTCTTCAGTCTTCAGAGTGGTAGCTGTGTTAGTCTGTATCAGCAAAAACAATGAGGAGTCCTTGTGACACCTTAGAGACTAATAAATTTATTTGGGTATAATCTTTCGTGGGCTAAAACCCACTTCATCAGATGCATGGAGTGAAAAATACAGAAAGCAGATATATATTAGAGCACATGAAAAGATGGGAGTTGCCTTACCAAGCGGGGGATCAGTGCTAAAGAGGCTAATTCAGTTAAAGTGGAAGTGGCCTATTCTCAACAGTTGACAAGAAGGGGTGGGTATCAAAGGAGGAAAATTACTTTTGTAGCACTAACGAGGCCAGTGCAATCAAGGTGGACGTCGCCCATTTCCAACAGTTGACAAGAAAGTGTGAGTATCAGCAGAGAGGGAAACTACTTTTTGTAGTGACCCATCCAGTCCTAGTTTTTATTCAGGCCTAATTTGATGGTGTCCAATTTGCAAATTAATTCCAATTCTGCGGTTTCTCATTGGAGTCAGTTTTTGAAGTTTTTTTGTTGAAGAATTGCCACTTTTAAGTCTGTTATTGAATGTACAGGGAGATTGAAGTGTTCTCCTACTGGTTTTTGAATGTGACAATTTTTGATGTCTGATTTGTGTCCATTTATTCTTTTGCGTAGAGACTGTCTGGTTTGGCCAATGTATATGGCAAAGAGGCGTTGCTGCCACACGATGGCATAGATCACATTGGTAGATCTGCAGGTAAACGAGCCCCTGATGGTGTGGCTGATATGGTTGGGTCCTATGATGGTGTCCCTTGAATAGATAAGCTGACAGAGCTGGCAAGGGGGTTTGTTGCAGGGATTGGTTCCTGGGTTAGTGTTTTTGTTGTGTGGTGTGTAGTTGCTGGTGAGTATTTGCTTCAGGTTGGGGTGCTGTCTGTAAGCGGGGACTGGCCTGTCTCCCAAGGTCTGTGAGAGTGAGGGATCGTCCTTCAGGATAGGTTGTAGATCCTTGATGATGCGCTGGAGAGGTTTTAGTTGGGGGCTGTAGGTGACGGCTAGTAGCATTCTGTTACTTTCTTTGTTGGGCCTGGCCTGTAGTAGGTGATTCCTGGGTACCCTTCTGGCTCTGTCAGTCTGTTTCTTCACTTCAGCAGGTGGGTATTGTAGCTTTAAGAATGCTTGCTAGAGATCTTATAGGTGTTTGTTTCTGTCTGAGGGAATGGAGCAAATGCGGTTGTATCTTAGAGCTTGGCTGTAGACAATGGATCGTGTGATGTGGTGTGGATGAAAGCTGGAGGCATGTAGGTAAGTATAGCGGTCAGTAGGTTTCCAGTATAGGGTGGTGTTTATGTGACCATTGCTTATTAGCACTGTAGTGTCCAGGAAGTGGATCTCTTGTGTGGACTGGTCCAGACTGAGGTTGATGGTGGGGTGGAAATTGTTGAAATCATGGTGGAATTCCTCAAGGGCCTCCTTCCAAAGGGGCCAAACGATGAAGATGTCATCAATAAAGGGCAAGTAGAGTAGGGGCGCTAGGGGACGAGAACTGAGGAAGTGGTGTTCTAAGTCAGCCATAAAAATGTTGGCATACTGTGGGGCCATGCGAGTACTCATAGCATTGCTGCTGACTTGAAGGTATAAATTATCCCCAAATCTGAAATAGTTGTGGGTGAGTACAAAGTTCAACCACCAGGTTTGCCGTGATGTTATCGGGGATACTGTTCCTGATGGCTTGTAGTCCATCTCTTCAGTTAAAACTTTTGATCAGAATTCATGCTTATGTTACAAAAAGGGGGGTTTCTTCCTAATCATTTTTGAAAGGAAAAACTATAAGGATAACATTTGTGTAAACCATAGACAAGTTGAAAAGTGTTTAGAAACTTTGGAAAGGAAAAAAGAAGATTAGGAAAAATAAGGACAAATGGTCATGGCTCAAAACTTGTAAGTGAATACTGGATGTCGAGACGCCCACTGTTCAGTTTTAGTTTTCTGGCCCACCTTCCCTTAGACATTTAAAATAGCTTTTACTGATGCCAATGAGCCAATAGCACCCATAACTTCTGTTAAGAAAATTAAGTAAGCTACTTGGATATTGCCTCCAATCAGGTGAATTATAGGAGGGAAGGAGTCCAGCTCTCTTGCATAGTTTTTATAGTTTAAATTTAGAACAGTTGCAAAATTATTTAGTACAATATTAGGTATGTCTTTTAAGATTGAAGTGGAAGATCTGTTTAATAATTTAGTATACCAGAAGACATCACTGTTACCTGAGATTGTAATTAAATATGAAATATTCACAGACTCCTAGATTGTAGTAGGGTCAAAAATCCACTCGAATCATCAAATCTGACCTAGGTCAGACTAGATGCAAGACTATTGCTAGATAATTGCTGGTATTGTTCACAGTGAATAACATTTGTGACTAGTATTTAACTACTGAATATCAAATAATACTGTTTTGTTTAATTCAGTAGCACATAACTGAAAAGTAATTCATCACTGTGTATATGTGTGGATGGGAGAAGTTTCTTCTTAGGATCTATATGGCAGATCTGAACCTTTTTTTTAACCAAACATGTCTGTGGAGAATGCTTTTTAAGTGATTAGTTTAAGGGAGAATGAATATAGACAAAACAGTAGTAGTTTACAGAAGTGTTTTCCAAACATCCAAAAGCTGAACAGCCTTTATGAAACCAATCTCATCCATCTTTATGAACTGTTAGAAGTCTGAACATCTTAATTATAGGTCTTCCAGTTCCCTGGGTAGTCCTTGGCGTCTGCCACGCTTTGGGAAATGTTGGTGTATATCTTAATAATATGGTGGTACTTCTACTTTTTGAGGCTATGTCTATACTTACGGTTGCATGTAAAGTACATTTACTATATACTGCATGCCCCTCTAGCATGGGTATAAATAGCAGTGTAGACAATGAGGCATTGTGTAGGCAAGTAACGACACACTGAAATCTTAGGGTGTATACCCTACATGGCTCTTGAGACTCCCAAGCAGTGCCTCCCATGTTTATGCTGCTGTTTGTAGCAGTTTAATGTCTTGCTGCTGGAGCCTTTCTCTGCTGCAGGGAAAGGCTCTGGCATGGGGAAAACAGTGGGGAAAAAGCTCTGGCAACTCCCCATTGCTGTAGCCTTTCTCCTCCACAGGGAGCTGCCCGAGCCTTTTCCCGCTTCAGAGAAAGTGTCTGGCAGGGGGAGTATAGGGGAAAGGTTCCAGCCTCCGCAGTGTGGACATAACTGGCTTTTCACTGCAGCATGTAGCTACGCATACTCTACACACCACTGCCAGTGTAGGCATGTCTTTACATGCTTTGATTAGCAGTTAAATAGTTCTGTTGATATCTAAAGTATCATCTTTGGCACGAGTTAGCTCCCATTTAAATAAATTAATGCTGCTGTTTCAGGCTCTCTGCAAACTCAGGCAGACATCTCTGTGTTGGTTACACTTCATACTTTGAAGGTTTTCTTCAGAACTAGAATAATTAGACAGTTTTTTTTAATTGAAAGCTGAGACTGAAGAACAAATGAGAGAGTTGTCCTTGCCCCACTTCCACCCCAGCTAGTCTTCATCCCCTTTCTCTCATGCTTTAGGAGGCAGTGGCTTATGAAGTGAAAAAGTATTTTCAAATTATCAACAAAACCATCTCTGATGGATAGGGCTCTGCCATGTAAATTTGTGAATACTTTAAGTTCGTCTGACAGTTGAGTTGATGATTACTGAGTGAATATATTGATTAACCTCAATAGGTGAAATATAGGCAGGAAGGAGAAGAATGGCCCCAGATAACCACCTATCAGCAAACACTTAAGAGTGGTTAAGGGACAATGCCAAGACTGTTAGCTTTGATTATTCCATCCTTGGTCTCCAGCCAGCCTACAAAACTAGTTAGACCAAGAATGGCTAGGACCCATAATACAGAAGGTCAAAACATCTCTGACAGGATAAAAAGGGACCCTCTCAAGAGAGGGGTGGCAAGTGTTTGGGGGGACCACACTGAGACAGGACCTCTCTGGGGGGTCTGTGAAGAGGTTAGGCATGCCCAGTTTACCATCAGGCGATGGTAAATCTTTAGTTAAGATGGACATGTTTGTCATATAGGCAGTTATTTTAAAATCCATTTTTTTCTAAGACCTCTGTTCTTACTACAAAATAAATAATGCTTTTGTTTTAAGATGGATGTTCTGTCACTATACACCACTGGTCACAGACTCCTGGAGGGAAGAAATAATGTGTTCTGATCAGTTGAACCTGCGAACTTAATAATGATGGATACGCCCCAGGTTGCTCTAGCCCATCTCCTTTTCTAAGAGTGGGAGAATTGTGAAATTCTGCCCCAGGATAGGTAAAAAACATGAGACTTAATGCCTGAGAAAGTGTGCTGTCCCCACAAAGGGGACAGAATTGCAGCTCTCCCTGTACAAACCCGACTGAGAGATAACATGTAGAACCGAGAATATTACTTTTACTTTTGTTGTAATCACTGGCTAATTGGCTTCATTATCCTTATGTGGCATAGAGCACTGTGTTTCAAAAACCATGCAGTATTATCAGCTAAATCGTGCTTTTTTTAACTTATTTCTTTAGATATAGAACTCCTGTTGCCAAAAAAGTGCTCAGGCACTGTATGTAAAATAATATAATTTAAAAACCTGTTATTTTTCCATTATGGACTGTGCCTTTAATCCTGAAGTCAAGTACTTATGAGGAACAAAGGGAGTGGCATGGCTGAAGTTGGTCTTAATTTTGAAAGGTCTTGATTTTATTTTTTTAAGCATAAATTAGTTTTAGTCATAGGAGTTTGGGTTTCAAAACGTATAGATTTACTTTGTGTTTGTTCTCCCTTTTAAGATAGATTTGAAATAAATCCTTGTCACTTGTATATAACACATGTGGTTTATACAAATTGAGTGTACAGTATTTCTCTGGTTGTGTAGGTTAGAATCAAGACTTTACAGTATTTTGAAATAGGTTTTTAAAAATGTGTATTGTTTTATTAAAAATGTGTAGTTACTTGATTAATAATAATACCTAGCTCTTCTATAGCATTTTACATCAATAGAACACAAAGCTCTTTACAAAGGAGGCTGATCAGTATCTGTATCCCCATTTTACTGATGGGGAAACTGGGACACAGAGGCCAAATGACTTCTCAAGGTCACCCAGCAGGCTAATGGTAGAACTGGGAATAGAATCTAGGCCTCCTAAATCCTGGTCCAGTACTCTATAATGATTACGCTAAACTGTCAAATGACCTTAAAGCCTTTAAGTGATGTATACTGTTTTGACTGCTACAGTACAGTTGAGTATAGGTGTTTTTACTGCATTCACTTATTATTCTAACTCTCTACAGAAATACTGCTTTACTTGATATACTGGGATTAGGCTGCCATCCTCTGGTGGAATTTTGGTAACTGTTGTGCTGTAAGGAATTGTTAAATTCAAAGAAAAAAGAGCAAAGAAAAAGATCTATTGTCCTTTTATAAGCCTGTTTTAGGAACACAGTTGTTTGTAGAAAATGTGTGCTACAAGATAAATTTTATGGAGTTTGGTGAATACGGGACTGAGGAGAACTGATTATCAGAAATATATTTAAATAAAAGTGTGGGTGGGGCAGAGATTCCTGTGTTTAAACAGATGCCCTGCTGGCAGGGTCCAACAGAATAGCATCAATAAAGATAAAAAGGATTTGCATCAGGCATGCTTCGGCTTTTTCACATGCGCTTACAGCTGTGGACCAAACAAAGGCTGGGAGTGCAGTTTCCTCCCCACTTTTCTGTATCTTTCTGCTTTGCTCTAGATGGGATTAGTCAGGAATTGGTTAGTTTCAAACATTGCTGGTTTTGTAAATTGGGTCCTGAGTAGTTCATGGGCTAGTGTATAGTAAGCTGCTAATTAGAAGTGTGATACATAAAGGCAATTTATTCCCTTGGCCCTCCAGGAATTAATATTATAATAATAATAATAATTAATAATTGCAGGTGTTTGGCACAACTGAGTTTTGGGTTTGAGATTCTTCTTATATGTGCAGAGATAAACAGATTATCATATGTAGGTTTGTAACAGAGTGGGATAAGTCTGGGTGTAATTGTGAACTCCATTTTTTTTATTGTAACCTTCATAGTGTATTGTGTCCACCATTTGGTATCGTGCTGAACAAACACTTAAACATATCCAAGATTATTATGGTGTATTTCAATCAGCTACCATGCCCAGGAAAGGGGTTTGACATCTCGTTGAAGTAGGGCTGGGCATGTGACATATTCAAAAATAATTGGTCAATTGACTGTCGCATATTGGTTAAATATTTTAAAATGTCAAAATGGTTATAGCAGTAATTTATTAGAAGAGTAACAATAGTAACAACAAAGAGTAAGACTTCATGGTCTTCAATAGGCTTTGCCTTATAGAGACTTATGCCTAATTACAAAAAACAGGTTACATAACTGAGTTATGTTAACTCAGATATACTTGAAACTTTCTACTAACAATAGGAAACAGAAATTCTGATACTAGTTCATTCAGACCTGTGTTCCATCTAGTTGAGGTACTTAAGAAAAAGTTGCAGACAAACTTGCATAAAACAGATGTGGGATAATCTGCCCTCTACATTATGTTTCCTCCTAACCCTAATAGTTACTTTAGTATAAAATAGAAGATTGGTTTACTCCCTGAAGTTTGAAGTTTAATATTGCGTCCACAATTTTTTAATATTAACTTTTACAATTATGGATATTCCTGTAATCCATTTAAATGTCCATTTTCTTATTAAACTTTCTTGCTAAACTTTGGGCCTTGCAGCATCCTCTAGTAATGATTTCCACATATTAATTACGCCTTATGAGAAAAAAGTATTTCCTTTTGTGGGTTTTGAATTTTCCACCCTTTAATTTCTTTGACTGTCCCTTTGTTCTTGTGTTGTGAAACAGGGAGAAAAGAAGCCCCTCATCTACCTTCTCTGTACCATTCATTATTATATGTGGGGCTGGTAGCAACACCTATTATTAAGGCTGCCTAACACATATCATTATAGGACCCTGGTTTCAGTTGCTTCTAACATTGCACAATTGTAACGGCTTGGGCTAAAATATCCCATGCTGGGTGTCTGCCTCAAGCTGATTGATTGATTGATTTTCAGCTAAAACATTCCGCTGTTTCAGAGAACGACAATAGGGAAAAATTCATTGTTTGCCTGTGTTAGAGTGACCTTTTATTTGAAAAGCTATAGTGGGCTTGAAATTTGGTGGGTGGGCACCCTTTTAGTCAGGGATGTATTCTCTGCCATCCCTGTGAAAATCTACTCTGATTTTCCCAAGTGGTAAGCCTTTGAAAAATCAGAGTTAGTGCATGCTCAGCAGAGACTTCTTAGAGTTTAACTAAAATCTCTGAAGATTCTGTCTGCAGTGGACATGCTTCAGCCCAGGGCTGAGCAGGGCTTGCCCTGTATTTGCAGCTCTGGATTTCTGTGGGATGTTCAAGGGCTAGGTCTGGGAACCAGAACTGAAAGTAGGGAAACGCTCTCTTCTGTGATATGAATACCTCTTCTGCAGGACCTAGGGAGCATGGAGGAGGTAGCTGCCTGATTCATATCCAGAGGGGACAAGGGACAGGGGAAGTAGATTGGATTAAAGAGCCTGGGACTGGAAGCTGGTGTGGGGGAGAGAAAATGGGAGTTGGCATGTGGGGGAGACGGGCTGTGATCTGAGGAGGATAACGAGGGCCTATGAGGTGGGGGCGCAGTGAGACTGAGATTTGATGAGGAGCTTGGAGTTGGAAACTGGGGCTGCCTCGGCAAAGTGACAGGAACTTGGAGCAAGGGGGAGTGGTGTTGGGGAGGAGCAGAGACAGATCTGATGAAAAACCAGAGTGGAGGTGAGAACTGGGATTTGCTGGGCAAGAACACTGGGATGAGGATCCAGGGGTAAGGAAGAGAGAGAACTCTAACAGAGGCACTTTGGAGCGGATTGGTCAGAAGAGGTCAAGCATGTGGGGAGAAGGGAATTAGGCAGAAAAGTCTATGTCAGAGATCTCAAACTGAAATCACTGTGAGGGCCACATGAGGACTAGTACATTGGTTGTATGTACTAGTACATGAGGACTAGTACATACAACAATACAAAAGTATAGTCAAAAATGAAAAAAATGAAGAGTAATATAGTATGCTATTCAAAGTCAATGTATTAACTTTTTAAAAACTGTAATGTGAAAAGTCAGTGCTAATTTTGTCAGTCTTTTCATTTTTGGCCATTTAGCTGGCAGCGTTTTGCACCAACCAGTCTTAAGGGCTGTGAAGAAAGGTTAGAAGCCTTGGTAAAATCCCTGTGTCGTTTGTATTCCTTCCGAATCTTTCCCTCACTGCTGTGCCTGGATTAAGATTTCAGCTAGGCAGTGACAATGAATATGAGATGTAATTTTGCCTACAGACAAATCCTGCTAGGATTGTGCTATAGGTGAATGTTCAGCTATTTCAGCATTTCTCTTCCCCCTGTTGCATTCCCAGGATGCTCTAATCCAGGGGTCTCAAACTCAAATGACCACGGGGGCCACATGAGGACTAGTGCATTGGCCAGAGGGCCGCATCACTGACACCCCCCTCACTGCCCCGGCCCCACTCCCACTCCACCCCTTCCATGAGGCCCCGCCCCTGCCCCATCTGTTCTCCACCTCCTCCCCTGAGCGCACGGCTCCCCGCTTCTCCCTCCCTCCCTCCCTCCTGGAAAGTGCTAAGCGCCACCATCAGCATTGGCGGCTTGGCGGTGGGAAGCACCTGGAGGTAGGCAGAAAAAAAAGAGTAATATAGTAGTATAGTATTAAAATATAGTATGCTATTAAAAGTCAATTTATTAACTTTTTTAACAACTTCTTTAACTGTAATGTGAAAAGTCAGTGTTAATTTTGACAGTCATTTCATTTTTGGCCACTTAGCTGGCAGCGTTTTGCATCAACCAGAGCATCAATATTAGGTTTGATATCCTGAGACGAAACCAATCTCAGTGTAACTTTCAAATGTTCATCAGTGAGCCTTGACCTTAACACAGATTTGTTAATCTTCATGGAAGAGAAAAACTGTTCACATATATATGTACTTCCAAACATTGCCATTATCCTTGCAGAAGCAGAGAATAACATGGGAAACGTTTCTTGTGAAAGAAACCTGTAGAATTCTGGAATTTCAACATCTGTAGACTTCTGCTTCAAAATGGCGTCACACTGAAGCTCCACTAACTCCATCTGCATTTCCTCTGCAACATAGTCAATTTCAACAGCAAATGGTGTGGAAAAAAGTTGAAAATGTGGTTCAAGTACCTTGAAATCTTTAAACAGTACATCAAACTGTTTGTGTAAGTTAGAAATGATCTCTGTATATTCTTTCAAGGATTTGGGTTCAACTTTTCCTAAGGAATTTCAGAGTCGAGAAATGAACCAAATTGCCAGCAGTCAGCTGTTTCCCCCACAAAGTAAGCTTGACTTTGAATGACTTAACAGTGTCATACATCTGTGTTATCACCTATTTTCTACCCTGAAGTTTCAAATTCAGTGCATTCAGGTGATTAGTTACATCTGTTAGAAAAGTAAGGTTGCAGATAAAAGTGGATTCAGCAAGCTGTGGAACCTCCTTGTTTTTCATTTTCATGGAGGAATCAATCTCCTCTCTAAGTGCAAAAAAACACTTCAAAACATTTCCATGACTCAGCCATCTAACTTGAGTGTCATACAGAAGTTCCCCATATTCGCTGTCCCTACTTTCTAGAAAATAAGTGAACTGTCTGTGATTCAGCCCTCGTGCACGTATAAAATTAACAGTTTTAACAACTACATCCATAACTTCCTTCATTTGTAGACTTTTACTACACAGGGCTTCTTGGTGCAAAATACAATGTATACTGGTGAAGCTAATTCCTGATATACCTCTACCTTGAGGTTACGTGTCCCGATATAACACAAATTCGGATATAACGTGGTAAAGCAGTGCTCCGGGGGGGGGGAGGGGGCGGAGGGCTGCGCACTCCGGTGGATCAAAGCAAGTTCAATATAACGCGGTTTCACCTATAACACGGTAAGATTTTTTGACTCCTGAGGACAGCGTTATATCGAGGTAGAGGTGTATATTGAGGCTGTTCAGTTTGGTTTTCAATAATCTAACCACACCAACGTTTTCAGAGCACACTGATGGTGCACCGTCCGTAGCCAAAGATACAAGTTTGTTCCATGGCAGCGCAGCTTTTTCAATGCACTCTTCCAGTCCTTGAAATATGTCACGTCCCGTTGTGGTACCCTTCAGTGGCATTAAGTCTAGCATTCTTCAGTTATATTCAAAGTGCAATCTACACCTCTAATGAACACTGCACACTGTGCGGTATCTGATACATCTGTACTCTCATCAAGAGCAATTGAAAATGCTTTGAAGTCTTTTGCCATTTGAATCAATTGTTTTTGCATATTATCAGCTAAATCCGTTATCCTGCAGGCAACTGTATTGGCAGACAAGCTTATGCCTTCAAAAACTTTCTTCATATCAGGACATAAAATTTCGCTGGCTTTCATAAGACATTCTTTTACGAATAAGCCTTCTGTAAAAGGTCGCGATGATTTAGCTATCATTTCGCTTATCACAAAACTTGCTCTTACTGAATCTTCGATAGTCTTGTTAATCCCCGAAAAGAAATTTCTTTGCTTGGCAAATCCTGCTTTAAGTTGCTGAACTTTTTCCTCTTGGATTTTTCCAGTGAATGCATCATATTTTTCACAGTGCATCGTGTCGTAGTGCCAACACATGTTATACTCCTTGGGAACAGCAATTGTTTGCTGACAAATAAGGCTTTGAATTTTATCTTTTACCTTTGTGAAAAAATATAAATTCTCCCATTTGTCTTGAAAAACTCTCTTTTCTTCTTGTTTTGACCCATATTCCAGAAACTTTTCTGATCACAAAAATTGTGCAATACAATCAGAAAAGACTGTGGGGTTAAAGTCAAAATAAGAAATTGTGCTGAGTGGAGAATGTTTAGAAGACTTTATCTAAAGACTTCTAGATAACAAAGTGAATAATCTCTTTGAATATCATCTAAGAGAAAAAAGTGAGAGGGAAAGGGCGGTTGAATTTCCTTGCAATATTGCTTGCATACAGTACCTTTCTTCATCACTTTCCACTAGAACTTCAAATAAAGAAAACACGGAACTTGGTGCTTTAGTAAAAGAAAATATAGTATTAAATTATTTTCAGTGTGTGCAGAACTGGAACAGAGAATAATACAAGGAAAGCCTAAAAAGAACTATAAGAGTTTACTTTGAGATACCTACAGAAATTATACGTATCAATATTTATAATTGTGTGCTGGGAGTATGTTGCAAAAATAATGCTTAAAAATAATAAACTGAGTGGTGAGTGATGATGTATATGTTATCAATTTTCCACTCAGACAGGATAGACCAAAGCATGACAAACTAATTTGGTTTCAATCCAACCTTTTTATTAAAAGACTTACATTTCAGGGTAATCTTTAAGTTCATTTAATTTATGATGAATACGAGTAACAAATATACACTAAATAGATATATAAAATATCCATTTTATACAGTACTGTCAGTATTTCATATTTTGCATGTTATCCAACATAAGCAGTTATGTCAATTACATTTACATTATACACTGCTTATATTCGGCAATGTTGGAGAACTTTTAGATAATTCATTACTATTAATGTGGTTTATGTGATGTCATAAATGTAAAAAATCATATTTAAAGTAAAGAACATGATTACAGTTTATATATATATAAAATGTTACTATTTTTGTGCTGCCCTACAGAGGTTTTAATAACAGCTCCTAATAAGCTTGAAGCAGATGGTAAATTTTGAATGCTGCCTTTTAGTATTCAGAGAGCATACAATTATTTTGGTAGCAAAACACTGATGGACATTTTATGGTTAAGCGTTGCAACAATAAATACTAAAAAGCTAAGAGTTTTTAAGGTCTTAATTCTAAGGTATCAAACCCAATTTCATTTAACTAAAAAGACTAAATATAATCTGGTTTAGTGACATTAGAAGAACTAGAGCAACATCAAATTTGAATTACCATACCTTTTTAATTGCTCTTAGTCAATTTATTTTACCAGTGAAAAATCTGACACACTACATCTGATATTTTTTGTTTGCACATTTTTATGCATTCTATATACACTTTTTAAAATAAAATATTTTCAGTACTGAAAAAAGTCATGATAGTTTGTTTTTTTTACTTAATGCTTTTCATTGCTTCTGTATTGGAAAAAAACAAAGTAAGTAGATTTAAGTAAACAATTTAAAATCTGTAATAGGAAACAGTTTCCAGTTCAGTTTCCAAGAGTCGTTCTTTCCTTGAAAATCAAGGTTTTTGCATAATTTACTCAAAAATGTAAGTTTAACATTATCAGATAAAACAAAGGACTGCTAAAGTATATTGTGTTTCTAGTTTACAATCTCTAAATTAGTGTAAATATTTTGTAAACTGGTTAAAGGGTGTAAAATTTCCCTTTTACCATACCTTTTTAATTGCTCTTAGTCAATTTATTTTACCAGTGAAAAATCTGACACACTACATCTGATATTTTTTGTTTGCACATTTTTATGCATTCTATATACACTTTTTAAAATAAAATATTTTCAGTACTGAAAAAAGTCATGATAGTTTGTTTTTTTTACTTAATGCTTTTCATTGCTTCTGTATTGGAAAAAAACAAAGTAAGTAGATTTAAGTAAACAATTTAAAATCTGTAATAGGAAACAGTTTCCAGTTCAGTTTCCAAGAGTCGTTCTTTCCTTGAAAATCAAGGTTTTTGCATAATTTACTCAAAAATGTAAGTTTAACATTATCAGATAAAACAAAGGACTGCTAAAGTATATTGTGTTTCTAGTTTACAATCTCTAAATTAGTGTAAATATTTTGTAAACTGGTTAAAGGGTGTAAAATTTCCCTTTTACAATAGATTTCAAGTATTGTAAAACCAGCAACATAACATGTCTATTTAAACATAGTTTTGGAATATGCAAACTTCTGTATCACTTTCAGTAATTCCCAAGCTGCACGCTATTTCTGCCTAAAATACAACGGAACGTTGCAGGTTGAACTTCCCAGTATTTCACAGGGTTGTTGAATAAGCTAATGCCACTGTATAATGTCTTCTTCAAGCTTCCTCCTGTTGGACAGAAATCATTTACTCCCACTTTTGCAATATTATTAGAGTGAAGGAAGACAACCTGTAGGAATAAGAAGGAGAAAAATATGTAATAACATCTAGTAGAGAAAGTAGGGAAAAACATACTGATGCAGTCACTGACAAAACAAAAATTATAATTTGGATTTTCTGTAGAGCAGTTGGATGTAAGACCCTCTAGTATCAACAGTTGAAAGTCAAGTGGTAATAGGTCACTAGAAAGGGGATTTTTCCATCATTTTGCAAAATTTTGTCAGATTTAATTTATTATCCTGTTATCACAGTGCTTTGACTATATGCATAACATACCAATATACCTTTTCCTTTAACATGTGCATTCACTAGTATGTGTATTGTATTAACTGTAAACTGCGTAGAGACTTAGGCCAGCTCTATGCTAGAAAAAGTATAGCTATATCAGCAAACCCTCTTAATATAAACACAGCTTATAAAAAGAAATAAGTAATTCCAGTAAAACCACTTCTGTGCTGATATAACTGGATCTACACTCGGGCTTTTGCCAGTACAGTAATGTCACAAAAAACACCACCCCGCCATATTTTCTAGTGTAGACCTGGCCTTAGGCCTAAATCTGTTTCTCACACTACCAGCCTGAGTAGCTAGCCTGGCCCTGAAGAATTTCAGAGGAGTAAGTTGAAGGTAGCCTTGCGCCCCAGGAGTGAAGTTATTTAAAACACACTACTTGAACCCAAAGGCGTTAAGTGAACTCTGTGGTGCTATCATTCCCTAAACACATCTTCCCAAGCTCTGCGCTCTGTGCCAAGGTGTACATCAGCTGAGTAGTTTACCCACATGTACCTCTCCGTCTAAACCTCCTAGGCAGTGGAAATACTCTGGAAATTGTACTTGCATTGGGAAACTTCATATTCATTGAGGTGAGAGCACTTTGTTTTGACATTTCTGAAACAAAATGTTTGTTTTTTTCAGTTTGAAACATTGTTTTGTTTCAAATTCCCTTTGTTTTTTAAATAAAAAACTTTAGAATGTTCAAAATGAAAATATTTCATTTTGAAATGTCAGTATAAAAGTTTTGTTTGACCCAAAATTATTTTTTCGACTTTTCAATTCACCAGAAATAACAAAAAATTTTGGTTTTGGTTCAACTTGAAACTATTTTTTTCTTGGCTTTTCAGAATTGCCAGAAAACCAAAAAATGTATTTGCATAGATCTGTATGCGCTTGTCTACGTGGTGAGTTATTCTGGAATAACAACGAGGAGTCCTTGTGGCACCTTAGGGTATGTCTTCACTACTGGCCAGATCGGCGGGCAGTGATCGATCTAGCGGGGATCGATTTATCGCGTTCAGTCATCCACACAGGGAGTTCATCAGGAATAGCTATTCCACTTTAAATTCATACCCTACCTTAATCTAAATGAACTTCTTTGTGTAAACAAACCCAAACTCATTTTATACCGTGAAAACTCAAATGTTTCAGATAGTCTTCATTACTTGAGCAACATATAGTGCATGAGCAAGGTTCATGAAATTTTCTACAGTGATTTGCTGCATTAAGGAACAAAAAATTCAACTCAGCAATATAACTATAGTGTCATCTAACTTGCCACTTAGATGCCAGCATTTATAGGAAGGCAAAATGGTTAATATACAGTGAAGATGTGCAGCTTCTCTTAATGTAACGTATTTGGGCATATGCATGTGTTACATTTTCCTTTTATTCACAGTAGATAAAAATAAATTTATTTTACTAGAGCTAATATTGTATTAATTTCAGCAACATTTAAAAATACATAGCTTGTATATACATTAGAGAGCATAATCTTAAGCAACATGTTCTAAAATAGTATTCATAATTGTATTATAACCATGATTTAATAAAACAGGAAATATACATCAGTATTCAAAAAAATCAGGGTAGATAAGAATTGATTTAAAGAACAGATTTTTTATTTGAATTTAAATTAATTTTTCTTTAAAACCTCTTTAAAATTAAATTTTATATTATGACAGTCTATATACATGCTTGCTACCAAAGTGTTACAGAAAGTCAAACGACTGAATTGGGGCTAAGCACCTAGAACCAGAGTTTAAGTGTTGTCAGCTTTTGAGTGCTGTATAGCCTCTTTTGCAGATGGAAAGAGAATATTTTCTTCATTTCAGTTTATTGAACTAGTTCATTTCAGCAACTAGTTCATTCAAAGTTAAGAAACCGATTCGGAACTGAAAATGCAGGAATTCTTATTTTCCTCTTCCATTCTAAGAGTAAAAACTAGATGTGAGTGGATGAGATCTATTGGTTGCAAAATCTTGAAGGATATGGTAACCAGAAACAATCAGTTCAATTCACTATTTACAGATAACACTTCCTTTGTTTAATAAATTAGCTATTTTTAAATGCTAAATATATTTGGATAAATTTCTCGTATGTATTAACCACATTTAAAGTAGTTAAATATAAATAATAATTTTTAAAAGTGATGTTTTTGTGCATTTTCAGTTCAATTCCAATTTCCATACAAGTGGAGCTTGATACAAATTGTAAATAAAATGAATCATCTAGTAAATAAGAAATGCTTTATTTCCAATTTTCTCACATAGCAAAAAGTAAAAAATGTATAATCTGAGTAACAATTTAAGCAATAAAATTGGTGACATAAATGTGTAGAGACATAGTATAGTCTCCTGGTTAGCAAAAAGAAGTACCAAATTTAGTGTGAAGGCTATATTTGGTTTCAAATCAACATATTTTAATTGTTGTCAATCAATTAGGTTAAACCTTTCCTCAGAAAAAGAAAAAAATGATTAAAATCGGTGATTTAAATTCCTTTGATTTAAATCAGTCTACCCTGCAAAAAACTTTAACACACAGTTAACCTTGTTCCTTTCCAGAACATTTAGTATAGTGACACTCAAAATTTTGAAAACCAGGAAGTGAACAGTTAAGCTGGCTAACTGATAGGTTTCAAAAATGTATTTGTAAACAGGGAATCGTCAATGAATGGGTGTGTTTTCTGGTTGGGTACTGAAGGGATTGGTTCTTGGCTTTACTCTATTTAACATTTTTATTAATGACCTGGAAGAAAACAAAATAATCAGTGATATAGTTGGCAAATGAAACAAAAATTGGGAGAGTGGTAAATAATGAAGAGGACAGGTCAATGATACAGAACAATCTGGATCACCTGGTAAGCTGGGTGCAAGCAAACAGTATGTGTTTTAATATGGCTAAATGTAAATGTATACATCTAGGAACAAAGAATGAAGGCCATGCTAGACAATGGGGGACTCTATCCTGAGAAACAATGACTCTGGAAAAGATTTGGGGTTCATGGTAGGCAATCATCTGAACATAAGCTCTTGGTGCATCTCTCTGGCCAAGAGGATAATGCTGCTATTGGATGTATAAGCAGGGGAATCTTGAGTAGGTGTAGAGAGGTTATTTTACGTCTGTATTTGGTACTAATGCTACCACTGTTGAAATACTGTGTCCAGTTGTGTCCTCAATTCAGGAAGGATGTTAATAAATTGAAGAGGGTTCAGAGAAGAGCCCAGGAGCATGATTAAAGAATTAGAAAACATGTTTTAAAGTGATAAACTCAAGCAGCTCAATATACTTAGTAGGGTTGTTAAGCGATTAAAAAAATTGTCACAATTAATCACATTGTTAAACAATAACAGAATACCATTTATGTAAATATTTTGGATATTTTCTACATTTTCAAATATATTGATTTCAATTACAACACAGAATACAAAGTGTACAGTGCTCACTTTATATTTATATTTGATTGCAAGTATTTGCATTGTAAAAAAAACAAAATATATAGTATTATTCAATTCACCAAATCAAGTACTGTAATGCAATCTCTTTATCATGAAAGTTGAACTTACAAAGATAGAATTAAGTACAAAGAAAACTGCATTAAAAAATAAAACAATATAAAATTTTAGCTCCTGCAAGTCCACTCAGTCCTACTTATTGTTCAGCCAATTGCTCAGACAAACAAGTTTGTTTACATTTGCAGGAGATAATGCTGCCCGCTTCTTGTTTACAATGTCACCTTATAGTGAGAACAGGTGTTCTCATGGCACTGTTGTAGCCGATGTGTCAAGATATTTACATGCCAGATGCGCTAAAAATTCATATGTCCCTTCATGCTTCAACCACCATCTAGGGGACGTGTCCATGATGATGATGGGTTCTGCTCGATAATGATCCAAAGCGGAGTAGAACGATGCATGTTCATTTTCATCATCATGAGTCAGATGCTACCAGAACACAGCTGATTTTCATTTTTGGTGGTTCGGGTTCTGTAGTTTCTGCAGTTTCTCCTCTCAGATTTTGGAAGTCACTTCAGATTCTTAAATCTCGGGTCAAGTGCTGTAGCTATCTTTAGAAATCTCACATTGGTACCGTCTTTGCATTTTGTGAAATTTGCAGTGAAAATGTTCTTAAAATGAACAGCGTGCTGGGTCATCATAGGAGACTGCTTTAACGTGAAATATATGGCAGAGCAGGGGACATACAATTCTTCAGACCCAGATTTAGTTAATGTGTTGTTGTTTTTTAATGAGCTTCATCAGCATGGAAGCATGTCCTCTGGAATGGTGGCCAAAGCGTGAAGGGGCATACGAATGTTTAGCATATCTGGCAAGTAAAAACCTTGCAATGCCGGCTACAAAAGTGCCATGCAAATGCCTGTTCTCACTTTCTGGTGACGTAAATAAGAAGAGGGCAGCATTATCTCCTGTAAATGTAAAACCAACTTGTTTGTCCTAGCGATTGGCTGAACAAGAAGTAGGACTGAGTGGACTTGTAGGCACTGAAGTTTTACATTGTTTTGTTATTGAGTGCAGTTACGTAAAAAAATCTACATGTGTAAGTTGTACTTTCATGACAAAGAGATTGCACTACAGTTCTTGTATGACAGGGGTAGGCAATTTTGGCATACGAGCTGATTTTCAGTGGCACTCACACTGTCCAGGTCATTGCCACCGGTCCGTGGGGCTCTGCATTTTAAATGAAGTTTCTTAAACATTTTAAAAACCTTATTTACTTTACATACAACAATAGTTTATTATAGACTTATAGAAAGAGACCTTCTAAAAACGTTAAAATATATTACTGGCACGTGAAACCTTAAATTAGAGTGAATAAATGAAGTCTTGGCAAACCGCTTCTGAAAGGTTGCCAGTCCCTGTTGTATGAGGTTAATTGAAAAATACTATTTCTTTTGTTTATCTTTTACAGTGCAAATATTTGTACTAAATGTGCTGGCCGCCGCTTCCCACAGCCCCCGTTGGCCTGGAGCAGTGAACCGTGGCCAGTGGGAGCCTCAATTGGCCGAACCTGTGGACACGGCAGATAAACATACCGGCCCGGCCCTCCAGGGGGCTTACCCTGGCGGGCTGCGGGCCAAAGGTTGCCAATCCCTGTTCTAACTGTTCTGCCTGATGAGCAGATTTGGCTCATTTTTTATTTTATTTTTGTTCATGTTTCTGGTAAACACACAGCCTTAACAAGGGAAATAAAAAAATCAGCAGTCTGAGGTATCTGACTTACTATACTTTAAAAAAATAAATAAAAAGTAATGCTAGTGATAATTTTACAGCCTTACTATGTCTTGCTAGCTGTCAGGGCTAGAAACAAATACTCTAAACTGTTTGTAAACTTAGATTATTGGCTTTGCAGTAGAATAAAGTCATGGACATGGCAGATTGTGAAATATTAGACCTTAAAGTTACATCATTCTGATTGCCAGCTTGCTTTTCTCCTCCCACTTATGCAATATTGTATTGCATATGGAAGCATTTTGGATTCTGACCTGTTCTAACCTTGGTGTGTTCCTAAATGCCAAACCTTAAACCTGCATCATTCATTTCACCTTGATTTCCCCCTCTACTCTTCAGTTTCAACTTGATTTTAATAGGTAATCTCATAAGTTTGTAGGTTTGGAAATAAATGTTTTTCAACATGAGATGAAAATATTTCAGTCCCAGCTTGTCTGTGTACAAGCCTCTGTTACAAATTTACTTATTACCTATTTGCCCTGTTTTGGTGGGCCAGTGGTCAATTGTTTTCTTAGATATTACTTTACCACACAAAATACCTTTTGGGCTGTTGTTTCTTTGCAAAGAATTGCTTATGTTGAGTGATTCTGCTACTTGCACTTGGTTATCCCTTCAAACACATACATTATTTCCCATTTGTCTGTTTACTCATGGAGGAATTCTGGGCCAAAGAATAGGCCCAAAAAAAAATTCTGCACACAATATTCGAAAATTCTGCAAAATTTTGCATATTTTATTTGTCAAAATAATATATAATCATGTCAGTTATAATTATTTTGGTAATTTATTTCAAAATATCTGTGAGCAAGTATGTCTGTAACAATACAGACCAAAAAAAAAAAAAAGATTCTGTAATATTTTTTTTTGATGAATAGATTCCTTACGAGGCATAGTAATACAGAACTTTGTGTAATTTATTTAAATTATAATACAGAACTGTATTTCCTGCACTTGTCAGAAACAGTGCAAAGGCTTGGGGCAGTCAGGGGTAACGGAAGAACTGAGCGGGAGAGAAAGAGCCTGGGAGTGAACCTGGAGGGTGTGGGTGGGAGATTTTGGGTTTTTTTTAGAGGGGGGTGGGAAGGTGTTGGGAAGCCTCCCTGATGCAGACCCTGGCTGACCCCAAGCCTCTCCCATTCAGTCAGGCACATCTGCCCCTGTCCCCTTACCGCTCATCTCCATTGGTCTCTGCAGCCCCCGTCCCCAGGCTCAAAGCTGTCACCCCATTAGCTCCTGAGCCCATGCTTCGATCTGTCCCCCACACTAGCCATTCTGAGCCCCAGTCTGTGACACCCGCCCCCCCCCCCCCCGCAGCAGCCCTGTGTGCCCCACTCTGTCCTAACCTGACTCCGCGGGCAGGGTGCTAGGGGAATTCTACAGCACTGGGCATAGAATTTTGTATTTTTCCCGCATAAAAAACATTTTGTCTAAGAAGTGCTGCAGTTCCGCCTTTTGACCACCGGAGGCCGCTGTGGCACTAGAACAGCCGGTATGAACGCAGCTGGCTGTTCTGGCGCCAAGGCAGCCTCTGGTGGGCAAAAGACGAAACTGCAGCATTTCTTAGGCAAAATATTTTTTATGCAGGAAAATACAAAATGATTCGAGACAAATGAATTCTGCATGTCCACTGATGCACAGAATTCCCCCAGGAGTATCTGTTGTAAGAACAGTATCCAAGATACGTAACTGTTAAAGTAATTTGTTCCCTAAGCAGCATAACAAAACAAAAAATAAAACCATCTGTAGTGGTATATTACCTGCAGATATTTCAGATCAGGTAGTCCAGGAGGAACCTTTTTCAGTTTGTTGTTTTCTAGATGTATTTCTCGTACATTTGGTATACTGGAAAAACTTCCATTTTCCACATCTTTGATTTTATTGTTTCCCAGTCCCAACCTAGAAATAAGACAAGAAAGCTTAACTGCTGATGCATGGTGATTTATAACAGCATTGCTGAGCATCCTTTTCAATCAAGTTTTGCACACAGGAGTATACAGGAGAAAACTAAAAATCAGAAAAGAAAAAAATGTTAATTTTGCTATAAAGTAAATCAGCATTGGTCTATGGAACTAATCTGGAACAGAACATTTGCTCAATTTAGCTCCACTTAAAAGACAATATTTGGTCAATTGTACATTAGTTATTCAGTTGGTATGCAATAGTTATTCCATCAGGAGCAAAAAAATCAGCAATATTTGTATAAATAAACCATACTCTTTACATGGACACCATCATAGGACCTAATCACATCAGCCACACCATTAGAGGCTCATTCATCTGCACATCTACCAATGTGATAATGCCATCATGTGCCAGCAATGCCCCTTTGTCATGTACATTGGCCAAACCGGACAGTCGCAAAAGAATAAATGGACGCAAATCAGACGTCAAGAATTATAACATTCAAAAACCAGTCGGAGAACACTTCAACCTCCTGGGTCACTCGATTACAGACCTAAAAGTTACAATTCTCCAACAAAAAAAACAGATTCCAACAAGAAACTGCAGAATTGGAATTAATTTGCAAACTGGACACCATTAAATTAGGCTTGAATAAAGACTGGGAGTGGATGGGTCATAACAAAGTAAAAACTATTTCCCCATGCTAATTTTTCCCCTGCTGTTACTCACACCTTCTTGTCAACTGTTGGAAATGGGGCCATCCTGATTATCACTACAAAAGTTTTTTTTCTCCTGCTCATAATAGCCCACCTTAATTGATTAGTCTTGTTAGAGTTGGTATGGCAACACCCATTTTTTCATGTTCTCTGTGTTTATATATCTTCCTACTGTATTTTCCACTGCATGCATCTGATGAAGTGGGTTTTAGCCCACGAAAGCTTATGCCCAAATAAATTTATTAGTCTCCAAGATGCCACAAGCACTCCTCATTCTTTTTGCTGATACAGACTAATACAGCTACCACTCTGAAACCTGTCACATTTAAACAAATAGTATACCCAATCAATATGTTTATGCACAATGAAAAATATTTTTGTATTGTTATAATATAGACACAGTATCAGGAAAAATTAAATTTTTTATAGAACTAAATTTAATCATTTTCAGCTTAGTGTAACTCTTCATATCCCCAAAATTCTCAGGAGTAGTTACTGTACCTCACTTTTATTTTCTACTTTCAGATTTCCTCTTAACATAAATTGTCAGTCACACTTTAACTTAGTCTCAGGCAGTGACAAGCTGCAGGGCTAAAAATATTGTTTCAAAATGTTAAGGGGACAAAATTGAGGAAGGGAAGGACAATGTAAAGCTCTCTTCACTCCCCTCTATTCTAGTTTCTTAGACTGAATTGGAAGTCTTGCAAGCAGCTCCCAGCTTAAGTTTCTAAGAGCAAATTCTAGATTCAAAGTTACTCAGCCACTTTTTCAGAGTACCAGCTGGGCCTTGGAGAGGAACTCTCCTACTTATACTATCCTGCCGTTTTCCCATGCACTCTCTGCTGGGTGCCCTAGTTCCTCCTGTATTAGATACTGCTTTTTCCCCTTTTCCTCCCTTGTGAAGAACTGCATGACTCCAGCCAGCTCTCCACTTTCTCAGTACCTTGCTCCCCACCTCTTAAAGGAGCAGAAGCTCAGAGGCTGCTTTATTCTTCACTCACCCTCCCCTCCTGAGTGGGGAAAAGAGTACCAGGAAACATTTCTGATGAATCTGCTGAGCAGAAATGTGCCAGCAAAAAGCAATATGATGAGTCTGCTGCTGCTTTTTCTCTACACTGCTCAGGAGGGCAATAAGTTTCCAGCAGAGGAGATAATCATGTCAGTTAGGAGAAAGTTGGGAGCAGTGATCATGGAGGCAGGGTATGTGGAGATCTGGGAGGAGGCGGTTTGAAGTTAGTTGGTGGAGTAGACTGAACCAGCCAGCTATTTAAAGGCTCGAGAGTCTGAGCACCTGAAGCACTTAGAGTACTTGCTTGAACCTGGTGTCTCCTGGCATGCTCCTAGGCACTCTGTTAAGACAAAGGCTGGTGTATCATACAGCACTCTAAAAGATGGCAAATGTAAATTTTCTTCTATCGTGTTTTCCAGTCACATTAAAGAGGCCACAGTTTGGACATCATTGTTCTAATGCAATTACAAAATGAATGTTTTAATCTATTTCACTATACCGTACCCTATCCCAAAAATGGTTACCTAAAGTGATGGAGAAAGTCCTCGAAATTTTGACGTTCCACCAAGCAGTGCTTCTTGGAGGAATCATTCTACATATTGCATTTTACCTTTGAAGATCTTTGTACCGAATAAAATCCTCAAGTTCAACTGCAGTAATTTTGTTGTCATCTAGATGAAGCTCTAGTAAAGAGGATGGTAGCCCTAAAGGGAATAAAAATCAATGCAATTTAATTGGTTAAAATATTTATATTTATTAAATTCTTGACGACTTCCTCCCTTTTTATTTTGGGGAAGGTTGGAAAGGTGCTGGGTTTGCTATCTGGATCAAAAAATATAAATGTATGTTCTGTTTTTGATTTTTCTAGACTTCATTTGTAGTTTAAATTGATAGGGTTTGTTGTTCAGAACAATTGTTGACCTGAATATTTGCTTTCTCTTTGAAATTTTATAATGAAATCAACAATAAATGGACTTTGACTAATTATTCATTGTCTGTTTTTAAAAGAAATTAATATATTTATTTTACCCTAGATTAGTTAAATATTCTGGCAAATTGATTAGATATTTTTATAAGTATTTTAATTATAGTGTCCAATATCTTTAGATTTCTGCTGTCTTTCTTTTTAATTATTCTTGTTGGATTTTTGTTTATATGGTCAACCCCTGCCACCTTCACTGATGTTGAGTAATACTTTACTCCGTGAATAATCTCATTGAAATCCATGTATCTACTTGTAAATAAGGGTGAAAGAATCAGGCCTATAGATGGTACTGGATTGTGCTGCTGTTCAGGTTTGGGAATAATCTACAGATTCCCAGACCAGAGGAGAATCATACCTAGCATGGATTAAATGTTTTATTAGGCAAAAGAGTGCAAGATCACTTATGACTCATAATCATAAACCTAGGCATAACTCAATATAGCAAGGACAAGTGGTTTTGGAGAAGTTTCTGTGTTTTGCCTATCTGAAAAGTTAAGTGCTCACAAAGAGGCATGATCAAGGAGGAATCATCCAGTAATTGTCCTCCATGTGGAATCAAAAGCTTGGATTCTTAATGCTTCAACTTCTTGAGAAGCATCTCTGTTAACAAAAAAAAAAAGGTTAAAATTTGAATGGAAAGGAAGTATTACTTGGAAAGTTGATCATTATGTAGGTTACTTGGAAGAGGAATAAAAAAAGAAAATAACTGTTATTTCAGATTGACTAAGTATCTGTGGCAGTTTTCAGTTACGACACTGGCTCATTCCCAGGTATTTTTAGACCTGCATGGTTCTTAAGCGTTTGGGAGAGGCTGCCAGAGGAAAGTTAAAGGAGAGAGTTGTAATTTGTTGGGAGGCCTGGCCTAATTTGTTCTCTGGGCTAGGCTGAATTGCCCCTCCTTGCTGTTGGTTTGTTGTTACTGTTTCTGCTGCTTCTTGACCTTAATGAAGGTGGCACACACCATCTGGACAGAATGGGACAGTGGGAGAAGTTAATCTCCTCAACCACTGAGAACAAGAGAGAGTGTCTACCAGTGCTCAGTAACAGCATGCCAAGGATGAAAAAGGCAGATGGGAAGGATGGGCAGCTGCTTGTGATGGAGTGGAGAGAGGAACGAATTTAGAACCCATTGGATGGAAATAATTATTTTGAATATTGTAATGTTGTACTACAGAAATTTAAAGACAAATAATAGGTGTGAAATCAGGTTATTCAAGAGACCATTGGTGTGGGGGGAAGATTCTTATTGTACATAGCACACATCTGAAAGTCCTATAGATTATTCAGGCATATCCTTACTAGAAAAAAGAACCCATACCTTTGGGAACTGAGGTCAGTTTAGCTTCTGCAATTCTGATGTGGTAGACTGTCACGCCTTCAAAAGAACCTGGTTCTATTCCATCATTGTCCAGAGGATTTGCGCTCATTTCTGCCAAAGCAAGTATTTTATAATTAAACTAATACACATTGCATGTTAATTCTAGTATGTCTAATTATACAAGGCTTACTAAAAGCTACTCTGCTTTCACCTCACTTGTAATCATTATGACCGTTTTGGTAATTTGATTTTAAAAAAAGCATGCTTTACATCACCGAGTTTTAAAATTTCTGTGCTATAATTCAGAGGAGATTGTCCTGGGATTATGCAGTTTGTGCACACTTCTTTTTAAACGGCAAATCCCCGCTCCCGAATTCTACATTGCAAAACAGTCTGGAGTTCCATGGAATAACCTCACTATGACCATGGATAATAATTGGAATTTTGAAGTGGCTCCTGTTGGCTATGCAGGAGCAGCTGGATGCTGCCTGTTGGCCTCTTTGGGGAGCTACATGTCACAGTTTTGCCTGAGTAAGGATTGCATGTTTTGACCTGCAAAGTTACCAAAACCTGATCCACTTAGCAGGTACAGTTAGGTAGCTCTGAATTTCAGTTATGTAAAGCAAATAAAAGATGCTTTAATTGATGATGGTGTGCCAAATTTCCCCCAATATAGATATCTTGCTTTAAAGAGGAATTCTATATAAGGAAAATTTGAACAGAAACTACATGTAGGAAACAAAAGTTGCTAGTAACGGTATATTCTTTGCTGCTACTGCAGATTTTGCATTTTTGAATCTGAGCCTTTTTCCCCCCCAATCCTGAGTTAGCTTTTCTGTTTTCTCCTGTGGTGAAATCCATGGCATCATAGTCAGTTGTCCATGAAATGTGACATCTCAAATTCAGTGATCAACCTTCATAGAAAGAATATGTAAAGAAGCTGAGCTGTGAGGGAGCCTACTAATTTGCGGTTCTAGCTGAACCCAAGGTTTTGGCCAGCTGCCTCACAAGACCATTAATATTTGGATGTAGATTAATTTCTTTCTGAATTTAGCTATTTTTCAAGAACATGTAGCAGTTTAGCATTTTCACCAACTTGTGTTCGTAAAATAGGCAAAATAACATTTTATTAAAAAAAGCTAATAAAACTTCTATAATATTTCCATAGTGATTTAGGACCCAATTATGCAGACATTCTGTATAGAAATCTCATGCTCTTGGAGTTGTGTGTGTAAAATAGCTATGATGTCTGTACTGTATTTATTAGCACGTTCGCCATATTGCTTAATGCAGTCCTGAAATACTCTTGTCAGCTGGTAACATGCAGTCATTTTAATACTGTTCCAATAAGATGGACGTACCCAAAACATGTAAAGCCTTCATTCCTTGAAATGCTTCCTTTTGTACTTTCTTAACCTTATTATCATGAATCCGTAGCTCTGCTAAATATTTTGGCAGATTTGCTGGGATCTCTGTTAGCTGGTTATGGGACAAGTACAGCCGTCGCAACTTCTTTGTTGATTGAAAGGCTTTTGGGTGGATCTTAGATATTTTGTTGTTGTTCAAAGCCAGTGCCTAAGAAAAATGTGAAAAGTAAGAAAACAGTATTAAAATCCAATAAAAATCCAATATATAATCATGCATTTGTGAGGACATTGGTAAATATTTTTGGTAATTACATATTATTTTATGGAGTAGTAGAAATGTAGGGCTGGAAGACATCTTGAGAGGTGTCCAGCCTCGTGCCCTGATGCAGGACCAAGTATACCTAGACCACCACTATCAGGTGTTTGTCCTACCTGTTCTTAAAAACTTCCAATGACTGGGATTACACAACCTCCCTTGAAAGCCTATCCCAAGCTTATCTACCCTTGCCATTAGAAAGTTTTTTTTAAGATCTAACCTAAATCTCCCTTGCTGAAGATTAAGCCCATTATTTCTTGTCCTATCTTTGGGGTAACAAGGAGACCAGTTGATCATCATCCTTTTACCAGTTTCTTTATAGCAGACCTTAATGTATTTGAAGATTATCAGCTCCTGCCCTATTCTTTTTTTCCCCAGGCTAAACATATCTTTTTTTAACCTTTCCTCATAGTCAGGTTTTCTAAACCTTTAATCATTTTTGTTGCTCTTCTCTGGACTCTCTCCAGTTTGTCCATTTCTTTCTGAAAGTACGGTGCCCGGAACTGGACACAATACTCCAACTGAGGCCTCACCAGTGCTGAGTAGAGCGGGACAATTAACTCCCATGATTTAGATGCAACCCTCCTATTGGTGTACCCCAGAATATTAGCCTTTTTTGCAACTGCATCACGCTGTTGACTCACATTCAACTTCTAATCCTACTATAATCCCCCTATCCTTTCCTAGACAGTTATTCCCCATTTTGTAGTTGTGCATTTGATTTTTCCTTCCTACATGTAATACTTTGCACTTGCCTTTATTTAATTTCATTTTGTTGATTTCAGACCATCATCTAATTTGTCAAGGTTGTTTTGAATTCTGATTCTGTCTTCCAAAGTGCTTGCAACCCCTCTCAGCTTGATGTCATCCACAGATTTTTATAGCATACTCTCCAATCCATTATCCAAGTCATTAGTGAAAATATTGACTAGAACAAGACACAGGAAAGATCCTAGGTGGACTAGATATGTCCACCCAGTTTGACAGTGAACCAATGAGAATTACTCTTTGAATATGGTATTTTAATCAGTTGTGCACCCCTTTATAGTAATTATAGACCACATTTCAGCTTGTTTATGAGAATGTCACGTGTGTCCAAAGCCTTACTAAAATCAAAATATATCACAGCTACAGCTTCCCACATCTACTAGGCCAGTAACCCTGTCAAAAAAGTAAACTATGTTGGTTTGGTATAATTTGTTCTTGAGAGATCCACACTGGCTATTCCTTATAACCCTATTATCTACTAGGTGCTTACAAATTGATTGTTTAATGATTTGTTACAATATCCTTCCAGGTATCGAAATTAGGTTAAGTGGTCTATAATTCTGCCAGTCCTCTTTGTTTCCCTTTTTAAAGACAGTTCTTTGAGACATCACCTGTCTCCATGTGTTCTTGAAGATAATTGCTAACTGTTCCAAAATTGCTTCAGCTAGTTCCTTAAGTACCCTAGGATGAATTTCATCAAGCCCTGATGACTCGAATACATCTAACTTATCTAAATATTCTTTAACTTGTTCCTTCCCTATTTTGTCTTGTGTTCCTTTCTCCTGGATATTATTATAAATTATGTTAAGTATTTGGTCATTATTAACCTTATTGCCTTTTATGTCCCTTGCTTGGTGTAATTCATTTTGTGCCTTAGCCTTTCTGATTTTGTCCCTACATGCTTGCACTATTCTTTTGTACTCATCCTTAGCAATTTGTCCATGCTTCCACTTTTTGTAGGATTCTTTTTTGATTTTCAGGTCATTAAAGAGTTCCTGATTTCTAATTTAACATACTTGGAAATGAGAACTTATTTACTAATAATTGAATGCATAAATGCATATTTCAAATAGCTTTTGTTTAAAAACATCTTTCATGTTGTATGTTTTACTTAATCATAAAATCCATAAAAATTGAATTACTCAAAAAATGTACCTAGAACTTCAAGCTTCCACAAGAAGTAAGAGAAAAGTGCCGTTGGGATGCACCAAAGGTGAGTGACTGCAAGAGAGAAGCTAATCTCATATTCTCATGATTGTTAAAGTAAGCTGTGCAATAAATATTTTGCTCCTTTTGCTGATTGTTTACTGCTCAGTGTAGTAAGCAAAAAAATGACATATCTACTCATGGGGATAAATTGTATGATTTCTGCTTTTTTCTATATTCATTGTTTCAAACATAACATACCAGTGATGCTGTAGTCACATTTTTGAAGACCATAAGCCAGTACAGCTAAATATAGTTGGGAAGGCCAAATAATGAGGAAAGAATTAGATTTGTTTTCCAATTGGCATCAAAAAGTGCTGTGCCCACATCTTGGACTGGCAAACTGTCTCCATCTAGATTTGTTTTGTTCTTTTATGTTAATTTTTTGTTTTTTTGTAAAACAAAAATCCCAACTTAAATTGCTATCTTTCAACACCAGCTTTCAATTCCCCATGATTATTGTGGGAGACAAAAAGTGCCCTTGGTGAATGTGGAGAAAGGAGGGTGGGCGTATTGTGGAAAGACAAACAAAGAGGGAAACAGGCAGTATGTTATAGAGATTTGAAGGCTAAATCATGTGATGTACTGAGAGTCATCTACTCATGTTTTAGTCAAAGGATGTTGAATGTGCTCAGCACCTTGCAAGAACTGAAAAAAGAGCAAGTAAATAAATTGTATGAGGTACAATATGGGAAAATTAGGAATTATGGTAAAGAGGAGGAATAAAATATTTTCTCCCCACTGTCATGATCTCAGTCCTTTTCAAGACTTCTAATTGTCTTTGTCTCAGTACTGCTCCCGGAGAGGAGGTTGATGTATTCAAAATGGCTTATTAATGAAAATCTGCCCAGCCAGAATTAAAAGGAATGAGTAAATTGTATATAACAACAAAAACATTTCATTTGTCTTACTTTCCATTATCTTTGAACACTGATGTACTTAAAATTATTTTTCTGTTCATTTAAACAAAATATCCCTACTTTGGACAGGTCTCTTAATCTTGCTTTCTCTGTGCTCTTCTAGAAATCATTGCCTCACTAGTTGAGGGCCTGCCATGTGACAGAGTATGATCAATACATTGTGTTACCTGAGATTATTTTGCATGTCAGATTATACTTCTATATTTCAGTGTCTTGACTGTTCATGTTTCTACTTTCCATTGCTTCAGAGAGTACTGATGAAATGTTGTTACTGTTTGTGACGGGATCCCCGGGGTGCAGCCTGGGACTGTGGGACCGCTGTGCCCCCTTAACTCTCTCTAGCCTGGGCTGTCTCTCACAATGCCTTGCTAGTGACCCAGCATTAAACCCCTCCAGGTGCTGTTACCACATGTGGAGACCCACACCCAGCTAGATTGCATGAATGCTCCCAGAGCCACCCATGAATCGCACAGAGAAAGGCACCAGAGCCAAATCCCCCGAGCTCCCAGCACTGTACCTCAGGAATATACCGTCTTGCACTGCTCAAGATGAGCAGTGCACATTTATTAATTGGGTCACCACTTCATCAATGGAAAGTGGATATACACTAGCCTCTGCAAACCTGAGCAGATTACCAAACGCTTCAGGCAAACTCCCTGGTAAAGATAAACAGTTGAACACATGCAGGTGTGTCATTGCATTAAAGCTCCCTTGCTGGACAATGTTGTTGATGGGTTGTTTGACATCCTGCCCAGGTGTTGGTTATTTTCCTTGCTGCCTTCTCTGGGGGGCTAATATCTGTCTGATTCCCCAACTTACAGCATGTTTTAGTGATAACATATAACACAATTCTTATAATTTCATATGTATTGATGATACACATATATGAATAGAAAAATGACTTTCAGCAGATCATAACCTTTCTCATGATACCTCACATGGCCTGCTTTATATGCAAGATCACAACTATATATAAATGAGGAATATAGGGGTTACAGGGCGCTCCCCTCAGGTACAGAATGTCACATTGTCACTTCATAGTAATTATGAGAAAATCAGACTTGATCTTTTCCCCATCAAAATAAGGAAATAGATTGAGGGATTTGGTAGGAAATTCTGCTTTTAAAGTATCATTTGCTGTCATCTGTGGCTTTGCTAAAGAAACTAGTGCTCTGACAAGTGGCATAAAGAAAACAAACTTTGTTCTCAATCAGAACTCTGTAGGTCTTGCTAAATGGTCTCAGATGAACTGATCTGAAAAACCAAATCTTCTTTATTATCAAGAGATTATGAGCTTTCAATTAGGTCACAACTAGAAGTGATTAGTAAGGCTAAGATTTAGTCATGGGGATTTTTACTAAAAGTCATGGACAGGTCACGGGCAATAAACAAATATTCACAGCCCGTGACCTGTCCATGACTTTTACTGTAAATATCCCTGACAAAAATTTAGCAGTTCCTGGGGCCCCGGGGACCAATGGATCGCCCCTGCTTTGGTGGCGGAGGGTGGGGGCGGTCAGTCCCCGCCACCTGCTTCTCCGAGGCCCCCGGGGACTGCTGCTCTGAAACCCCTGCTGCTCAGGGACCACTGCTGCTGCAGCGGCTCCCGGGGCCAGTGGCACTGGCCACTGTTTGGGCAGCCCTGGGGCTGCCCCAGCAGCGGCCAGTGCAGCTTCCCCCGGGGCTGCCTCAGCAACTGCTGGCCTCAGGGTCCGCTCCAGCAGCCAGCCCCGGGGCCTCCCTAGCAGCCGCCTGGACGTATCAGCCTGGGATCTGCCCCAGCAGCTGCTTGGGCGGCCCTGGGGTTAGCCACACCAGCAGCTGCAGCTGTGGAGGTCCCGGAAAGTCATGGAATCCATGAATTCTGTGACCTCTGTGACAGACTCGCAGCCTTAGTAATGGCTTCTGATTTATCTCTGTGTTCTGACACTGGAGGTTAGTATCAGTTAGTGTTCACTTAAATAAAAAAATAGTGTGTTCTTCGTTAACTTTCTGTAAAGTTCATACTGATTACATTTTTGTGTCTGGATGCAAGGCATTTGACAAGTAGACACTAAGTGTGGCAACCACTAAGATTGTATAATACCTATTTTCTCTACTACCAATGAATCCACAATAAGTAAAAGCTCTACTGATAGACTGTGGAGTACATTAGATTTGCTAAACTTTCATTTGTTGTTGAGAGACCAAGTGCTGTCGGAAAGGATTTTTTCCATTAGTCAAACTTCTCTATCCTTTATTTATTACCATGACATTGGGGATCTCTTTTTAAGGTACTCTATGTTGGTCAGTTGACTTTGACTTGACTTGACTTTTTTTTACTTTGACTTGAGGTGTGGATTTGTTCTTTTCTTTTCTCTTTGTGTATGGTGGCTGTCTGTTATGTCTAAAAACTGAATTAAGAGACTATTAAAGAAACCAAGATATGCTGCATGATCTGTGAGGAGATAGAAGATATGGGGAAAAAATCTCAAATATTTGTGAGATAGGAGGGATTTTGCAAAAGGCATGTGATTTTTATTTTTGCTTACCTTAGTTGTTTATAACAGATTTTCCTGATCTAGACCTCCCAGTCACCCCAGCCCATCCTATTTTGCTTGCACTTCTGGAAGGGAGTATCAGGTACAATCCTGTCAAATTGTTATATTCTAGTTTTAAAGTGTCATTTTCTCATCATAATTTTTAATCATTTTCATATTATTTTAATTTAGTATGCTTGCCTATATCTTAAAGAATTAATAAGGCAGACAGGATTTTCAAAGGAGCTCAGTGTTGGCCTTACATTGTTTCATTTGAAGTTAATAGGAGTTTTACCATTCACTTCAATGGAAGCAGAGTTAGGTGAGTGCTTTTGAAAATTCCTCCCTGACATCTCCTTCACATGTGGGATTAAGTTTATGGCTGTTGGTTACAGTACTTAGATGGGGAGAGTGGGAAATTTGTCTTATAGTCAGTTAAAGCTGAGAGAAATTTCTCTCTGGGTACTTAAAAGCTTGAATGTATTTTCCCTGCCCACGGCACATGTCTGGATGTTGTGAGCTCCATGTAAACTGACAAGATTGCAGTCTGTAATGTGTATGCACCCAGAGTTGAAGACATCAAAATATTTTATTCTAATTAATCTAAATTGTTGTAGAAGGAAGGACATAATTTATATAAATAAATACAATCTCTGAGTTGCCTAAATAACACTGAATCAGAAAATAACAAACTTACATAAAGTGATGTGAGTCCTTTGAGATCATTTTCCTTGACCTCTTTAATTTTGTTGTTTTGAAGGTCTATCATGCGAGTATCAGGTGGAATATTGCTTGGTATTGAAGTCAAACCTATTTAGTGTTGTTGATAAACAAAAAATTATATAAATACCTACTATGTTGATATAAAGTAAACCATTAACTGCTAAGCAGGACCACACACTGAGAATGTAAATGTGTGGTTTTTAGCTCTGCATTGAATACATATGTTGTTAGGTCAGTCTATCTTATAATTTTAGCTTTTAAAAAAAGTTTCATATTTATACAAAGCTCAACAACAGCCCACAATTCCATTGTTTTCAGTATTCCATTGAAACAGTTTCTTTTTAAAAGAATAAAATTCATCTGTCGTTTCCCCAAAAGTTTGTAGCATCATTTTAAAGTGTAGGCACCAGAAAGTGAAAATGAGTAGGAACTGACTGTATAAAATAAAAAGTTAAACTGACTAGTCTATTTTCAATATCCAAGCTTCATAAAATACAAAAAGTAAACAATAATATGTAAACACATTTCTAATTCATAGATCTCAAAGTGTTTTAGAAAAACAGATACGCATTTTTTCTCCATTTCACAAATGGGTAAACTGTGAAACAGAGAGGTCACACTGAGTTAGAACTGAGCCCAGCTCTCTTGCTGGTACTCTTCTATACAGGACATTTTAAAATAACAAGATTTATCTTGACTTGCACTTTCAGTAAAAAATAGTTTGTTAGGGTTACTCAAAATAAAATGTACACATCCTGTTTGCTTATTAAACTAAATACTTATGGTTAGAAAATTACAATAAAGTGGCTTCGTGGTATTCAGTAATTCAGTGGATCCATATTATGTAGGATCAGCTTACAAGTCAAAATATGATTTTTAAAAACTATTAGTATGTAATCTCTACCTTTGATCTGAAATTCAAATGTGGTCTTTATTTCTCTTTGCTAACTATTGATTTATAAGGCAGAATTGAATCTGGTGTGTTCTTCTATATTACTTTATGTTCTTCAGAATTAAGAGGAGTAAAAACTACTATACTTCTACCCCGATATAACGCTGTCCTCGGGAGCCAAAAAATCTTACTGAGTTATACATGAAACCATGTTATATTGAACTTGCTTTGATCCACCGGATTGTGCAGCTCCAACCCCCCCGAGCACTGTTTTACCGCGTTATATCTGAATTCGTGTTATATCGGGTCATGTTATATCGGGGTAGAGGTGTATTTGTCAATAAAGTAAGTAGATATGACTTTAAATACAGAGTGGAAGTTACGTTGAGAAGTAAAGTGGGGTATGGAGGGATTTTTCATGGGCCTTCTGCATTGCAATGAATTTCACCTTGGATGTTTAGATTTATAATTTTAAAAAAGAACACATTTAAAAATTGGATCAGTCCCACTTTTTGTATTTGGAAATACCGGAGTTCAGGGTTTAGTTTTGTTTTTTGCTGCTCCAGTTAATGATCTTATTGTCTTCAGCTTTGGTTGCTAGCTGTCATGAATAGGCAAATTCTGAGGATTTCTAACTGTGCCTTTTTAAACTTGAGTTTGAATCCCAAAATAATTTAAATTAACTTAAGCTATGTAAACTTCTTTATTAAACATAAAATGTAAGTTTAGAACAAGAGCATGCAATAGGAAATATAATCTTATCCTCTGTAGAAAGCTCACTGTCAGACATGGTTCGGCCTCCATCCCATTGCACATATATTACATGAGACAAAGGCTGCTGCTTGCAGCTCTGGACCCTCTGTTCGTCTCTCCCCCACTTCCTCCCATCCAGGGTTGGAGAAAGGCCTATCAGGGAAGGATGGGAAACTAAGCAGGAACTGATAGGAGATTCCAGATAGGAGAGAGTTCAGACCATGGCCTCAGGAAGGCAGTGGGGAAGAAGAGGGTACAGCAGTCCTAAGGTAGAGTCCAGACAGCAGTACTTGTTCTGGGGGAGGAAGGTGTAATTAATATGGAAAGGGCAGAAATAAAGGTTGTGGCATTCCACAAGAGCTCACCCTACTACCTGGTTCCAAATGGCCTGTGTTTAATGACGTGCCATAATTGACAAATGTATAATTATTTTAAATATAAAATCTGTTTTATGGATCTTTTCTAAATGTTTGAATTTAATAAAACAGCTTTGCAAGCTGTAACAGGGCCCCCAACCACAATTACCCTGTTACAGATTGCAAAAGTTGTTTGTTTTGTTCAGATAATGAGGAAAACATCCATAATAATAGGTTATACCCTTTTTAAAAAAAATCTTTCAATAATGAGTTGACATGAACTAAAGCATAGGTGTCACACATTGTGAGGGCTTGTGTTGCAAATGATCAGGTTTGAAGATTAGGAGCTTCACTTATTGGTAGAAAATATGCTGATACAGGGCTACTGTACAAAAGGAAGTATTTCTTCACACAACGCCCAGTCACCCTGTGGAACTCTTTGCCAGAGGATGTTGTGAAGGCCAAGACTATAACAGGGATCAAAAAAGAACTAGATAAGTTCATGGAGGATAGGTCCATCAGTGGCTATTAGACAGGATGGACAGGAATGCAAAGCCATGCTTTGAGTGTCCCTAGCCTCTGTTTGCCAGAAGCTCAGAAGGGACAACATGGGATAGATCACTCTATTTTGTTCATTCCCTCTGAAGCACCTGGCATTGTCCACTATCAGAAGACAGGATACTGGGCTAGATGGACCATTGGTCTGACCCAGTATGGCCATTCTTATGTACTGGAATGTAGCTCTTAGATCTAGCAATACTGTTTTTTATGGTTGTTGAACATTTAATTTAGTTTATTCTTTACTCTTGTAGTTAAAAGAGTGGTAGATTCTATTTGTTATTTAAGTGGCATGTTCTGCTCCATATCCTGTGCAGAAGTCATATGGCTTTGATAACTTTTTATGACCCCTAGGAAGAAATTGCTGTGCTGTTTTTATTTTGAGCATAAGGATCTTTATTAGTTTTTTGGTATTTTTTATTTTGTATTACTCTTGGGTCACTAAATATATGAATAATGGGTTGATTAGAAAATCAGTATTGTGTTAGTCTTATTTTACTGTAAATTTTTAGAATGTTTCCTGTTAAATGAACTCTTCAGTTAAATAAATATAAACTTAAAGAGAAATGACAAGCACATTTATGATTGTTAAGTAGGGTTATACTTCTTAGAATAATAGACCTTCAAAGGGAACAGGCTTGTGTCTCTTATCCTTGGAGATGGATATTATGTAGGCTAAGATCTTAAAACAACAAAAACTTCAGTACAGAAAGATGTGTGTGTGTGCGTGCGCACACTGCTTCTGCGAGATCTGGATTAGGCCAAACAGGCCCAATCAGCCATTAAGCAGCAAATGAGTGAGATATAGGCTGAGTGGAAAGCCTTGATTAGAGGAAGCTCACCTGAGCATGGGTGGGCTGGGCTAGTATAAACCCAGGCAGCTGGCAGTAGCAAAGGCTGCTGAGAGGGAGGCAGTTGTCACCTTCTGTTCAGTAGAGAGGGAAGTAGGGAACCCAGGAAAAGAGTAGGACCTTGGAGGCCTGGCCCTCACCCTGAGGGAAGGGCATACCCTGAAGTGAGCAGGATCTAGAAGGAATGCAAAGCAGGAAGCAGCCCAGGGAGTAAACACCAAGATTAGGGACTGAACAGATCTTGGCTGCATGTTGGAGGGTCCGTGGGCTGGGAACCTGGATTAGAAGGTGGGCCTGGGTTTCCATACCAGACCCTGAGGGAGTGGCACTATAGGACAGTGAAAGGGAAGACTGCCTGAGACTGCTAGTGAGAAGGGATTTTGATATACTCCCAGAAGGGGAAACCATATAATGACCTGGCTGGAGGGCCGAGTCATAAAGAGGAGGTTGCAGTCCCTGGAACGAGAGAGGGATCACAGGGAAGGAAAGAGACAGAGTGATGGAGAGTGATCACTGGAAGAGATGTCAGCCTAGCAGAGCTAATCCCCAGGGCCGTCCAGCAGTGAGTAGAGCACCCTGTGACAACCTCATTAATATTTCTTTGGCTCTGATTTATATATTTGTGTGAATTCAGTTCTAGGATAGAACATTAACGGTTTTAATAAAAACTAAGCATGTGTCTGCTTCTACTGTAGGTTTCATTTCAGCAAGGTATCTAAATGTCTGTTCAACTGTAAGCATATGAGTACTCCCATGGAAGTCGAAGGATTATTCATGCTCTTAAGATTGTTCATGTGCATAGTTACCTTTCTGAACTGGGACCTAAAAGAATGGGAATTTTGCCATTGGACTGTAATGGAAGCAGAAAAAAAGATGAGTTGCCTTAATTTTAAACAATTCCAGAAGAAAAAAGGTTTCATACCTCGTGGAAGTAATATCATTCTTAAAAGAATTTTTGATGAAATTCATGTATATAACTATTTTTTAAAAATGTAAGAGCATATTCTCTAGACAACATATCAGATGTTAGAGAAAAAGAATAGGATCAGGAGATTTACACAAGTTTTTGATTCTGGAATTAAAAAAAAATCTTGCTTTCACCAAGGCCGAGGGGAATTGTGAAGAGAGAAAGAGAAAGTGCACAGATCAGAGAGGAGGAAGGCTGATGGGGAGAAGTTGGGTGCAAGGCAGATAACAGCAACGAGAAGGGAGAGAGGAGAGCCAGATACAGTGCTGTTCATGAAGAGAAGAAGTGGGAAAAAGGAGGAGGAAGCACACCCAGTCTGATCCAGCACAGGGAGTTTGAGAGGACAGGCCTTTATAATAGAGGCAAGCTCCAGAGGCATTGTCATATGAAGGGATTTGGATTCTGTGAGAGCCAAGAACTGGAAGGAGCGAGATCTGAAGAGGTTGTGGATGGCAGTAATCTTTTTAGAGACTGAATGGACATTCCAGAGAAAGCAAGAAAAAGGGAGAAAGAAAGGGGATGGGCATGAGGTTGAGAATTGTGGCATGAGAAGAGCAGATGTGATGGTAGACATGGGTGTAGGAGGTGGAGACGGTGAGAATGGAGGGAGGTCCATGGGTGAGGCAAATGTCACCAGAGATAAGGAGAGGGATCCAGATGTGGGAGGATTTGTGTTGGCAGGAGGAGTGGGCAGATCAGGATGGAAAGCGGAAGAGTAGGCAGAGCTGGTGGGAATGATAGAGGGGTGAGGGTAACAAGGGAGAGGAAAAGGAGTCAGTGGAGTGGGGATTTAAAAGAAAAAGGTTTTTCTTTAAGAATACCCAATTTTGTTATAAACTCAGGTTAAAACAACCCATTGGCATCCTCGAATTATGTAAATCCTAACAACAAACGCTTACACAAATAGAGACTGTAGTCATTAATTTTAGAGACTGTGATCCTTATGTACTATATTATATATCTATGAATCTTACAGTGTTATTAACATATTTTCCTTTGGTCAAAATGTCATCATTATGGTTATGCTATTCAGTCTTAACCTAAACAAAAAAATGTTATTCTTTCTATGTTCTTGCATTATAATTTCCTTGTGGCTGATTTGTGGCTTCTTTGTCTCTTGTCATCCTTTTCTGTCGTCATGTGATCTACTGCTCTGCAAATCAAATACTTTTTAATATAAACTTTTATGGGAGAGAGGAGTAGGGACTTGTCTAATACAAATACAAGACATTGCACATTTGATACAGGTCATATTCTGTCCTCATATACTTTGGCACATTTTCAATTGAAATAAAGGAAATATGTGAAGGCAGAATGTGTGTCTCTGAAAATGTTAGGAACATAAGATTTTTTTATGTTTGTGGGCATTATTCTCTCATTGTTGGATTGAAGAAATCTTGTTTAAAGATAGGAAAGCAAATCTTTGTCTAAATAAAATAGCATTTTATAACTAAGGAAATGAGTTTTATGTAGTCTAAATTGCTTACCAACTTCAATTACATTGATACAAGTCAACCCTCACACAAGGAGGTTGCACTGATTTTAATTACATCAGTTTCTAAACTGGTTTGAACAAATCAGTATAAGTTGTGTGTGTAGACAAGGCCTCGGGGAGAGAATTTCATAGATGATATCCTTTGGAAATCTGACTGAAACAATGTAGTAGAAAAAAATTAGTCTCTTTGAAAATGAATACTACTTTGTCCCTCAAACATGATTTGTTTCATAAGTTCATAATTCATGGAAGTGCAGAATTCACGTTCTTTAAAAAATTTCCAAAGAATAATTCCAATGATAAACAGACATGCAGATTTATTCTTACCAAGGTCAGAGCAGTGGACAACTCTCATATAACACTGACATCCAAAGGGACATACTGGAAACATATCAAAAGGAACTTCTGGCAGAATTGGTCTTCTAGTTGGAAATAAAGAGTTATCATCATCATTTTCATCTTCCATATCTTGCAGCATCATATGCTTTAATGTAAAGTGTGAAAGGCCAATGAAATGTTTAGCAGAGCACAAACCCAAGAAGAGAAGCAACACATATTCTTTCATGTCTTCTCACGGAGAATAATCTGGGGGGGAAAAGAACAAAATATAGCCAAAGTTAGAGAATGTAGAACTGCAAATAACTTCTTTATACTTCTAGTTTAATTCATCTCTTGTAACACTCTTTGGCCATAGCCAAAAATGATTCTTACAAAAAATAAGAATGAAGTTGCAGAATAGTTGATGCTTATGCAACAGTGAAGGAGTTTATTGAGCTCAGTTAAAAGGTCACTTGATAATACACTGAAATAGGGTTTGAGTGTAGTACAGTGGGCTCTAGACTTATGAGACACATGTTGTATGTAAGTTTTGTAGCAAAACTTGGTACAAGTTTTTAGGATATGATCCCAGTTTATTAATCATCTGATGGCTGTTAGCATTAAATTGCAGTATGTTTTAAACTGATTTACTGTTCCTATTGCATTTAGAGGGATGGTAAATATTTATATTAGGTATAAAATGCATCCATCAGAACATTCTCTGATCATGTGCTCAAATTTGAGGGGGGAAAAAATCTACAGTTGTAAGTTCTCAAACTCTGGATCAACTTGCCTCTTGTCTTAGGTATTCAGATCTAAAGATTCCTGGTAAAAGCCCTGCACTTATTACTATTGTTGCAATGGCATATAGGGAAAGAGTCGATCTTTTATGTGACAAAGATCCAAATTGTATAGGTCTGTATTGTTTAAGATCAGAAACTTAAATTGTACCTGTAAATTAACTGTAAGCCAATGGCCATCACTGGGAACAGAAGTAATATTTTTATTTGTGTTACAGGAGCACCTATAGGCCCAAACCCCAAGATAAGGGCCCCATTGTTCTTGGGGCACTACATGGACAGAGTCATAGACAGTCTGCCCTGAAAAGTTTACAATCTAAATAGATAAGAATTATTGTTGTAATGTATGGCTGATCCAAGTGCAGTCCCATGTAGTAATCCAGTGCAGAGGTCCCAGAGATGTTGATCAGTTGGGCTATATCCACATCAGAGGAATGGTCAGACATATGCAGATTAAAAAGTATTTTTTACATTACTATGGCTATTTAGGAATCCAGATACACTCCCAAATTTCAGACTATCTCAACAAAATACATATATCTCATTGCAAAAGCAGGGAGAGATGTTAGTTCACGTTGCCTGTTAATAATATCCAATAAATAATTTCTGGGTTTACCTTGTGCCAGATTGCTCTCATCTACTCCCCTTGACTAATTCTTGGGAAAGCAGGGAGTCTGCACCATTCAGGCCTGAGCCTTGAATCATCTGTGAATTAATACCAATGCAATCCAGATCTCTGACAGTTTCCCCCAGTGCACACCATATAAATTGCACACATTGGGTGATCAAATAGAACCCTGTGAAATTGCCAGTAAGACTGATGAGCAATTGCTCAGCAATATCTTTTCATAATTCTATTTAAGGTAACATTGCAACTACTGAATTATACCAGTTAGATTCTGCAAGCAAATGAACAAAACATTGTGGCCAATAGTATCAGACTGAAGACAGCTCTAAAAGAATCAGCCTGGACACCTGACCTTTCTCCAAGACTGGAAGAAAGTAATCAACCATTGAAGCAAGTGCAGTCTCAGTTCCATGCCCAGAGGAAAATCATATTGACCCTGGGTCAGAGAAATTGGAGAGTTCCAGATTGTTTCTCTGCAGTCTTCTTAATAACCTGCCCATAAACAATAATTGTCAAGATTGTCACTGTCCACATGACTTCCTGAGCATGGCTAAACTGCTTGCCTAAGGAGAGCTAATACCTTTTCCCAAAGAAAACATTAATGAACAGTCAACAGTAGGTCCAAAACCCCTTATCAGAGTTTATTAATAACAGGGGAAATGGTTCCATCTGCTAGATATGTCACTGAAGCTCCTCCAGCACATTAGAAATCTTGCAAGCAAAACTGGCAAAAATTAGACACTATGTTAGGAATATAGGAATTGTCATTTAGGAATATAGAAATTGCTTCTGACAATATACATTGCCAGATGCTTCATATTAGACAATTATGGAATATGGGATAAATTTGATTTGTCCCCTCCTAACATGGATCAGCTACCATGGATGTAGCCAGTGTTGTTAGAATCCAATCAGTTATATTCATATAGTCACAGTGAATAAGAAGCAAAAGTTCTTTGCAAATAGAAACTGTCTGGTTTAATCAGCCACCTAGAATTTTTTTTGCAGTTCAACGCTTTCTAGATGCTACAGTGGAGGTGAAGAAATTGCTTTTCTCTTGTATCTCAGCCATGGCATAGGATTTCAAAAACTCTCTCTGCTGCAATCAGTCAGACTCAAGAATATGATATTCACCGCTGGCTCTCTGATTTCATCCTTACATGCTTGCTCTCTCTCTAAACCCCTCATCCCCTCAGATTATCTGTGAAGATAGTATATGTAGGTAGGGGAATTCAGGGGACAAAAGACAATCATATTTAGTCACTAGGCTGTTAATAGAGTGGCCCTCAGATATATGGTAAGTCTCTCATAGAAAATTCAAACCTAACTGGGTCCACTAATCTGATTAGGTGGATCTAGGAAAGAGGTACTCCAGTCCAGGAGCAAAGATAGCTTTGACTTGAAACTGAAGAAGGCAGCATGGTC
Organism: Mauremys mutica; assembly: GCF_020497125.1. Taxonomy (NCBI): domain Eukaryota; kingdom Metazoa; phylum Chordata; order Testudines; family Geoemydidae; genus Mauremys; species Mauremys mutica. Next base: position 42,393,309 of record NC_059078.1, read on the forward strand.
TCCTGGTTTAGAACACAGTACTGAGATTCAGGAGACCCAATTTTTGCTCTAATTGTCCACTTACTAGGATATTTAGACTTAATTTGCAGAGCTGGGTGTATCCTACTGTATTCTATGTAGAACACAAGAGGCGCTGCTGTAAACTTTGTTATGCATATCCTGTGTATAAGATAATCTCTTTTTGGGATGTCATAGAATTCTTTTGGGAAATGTTGGGTGGATGTAGATCCTTGTTTGATTGTTAAATTAAATGTTTAATTGTCAATTTATGGCTAAAGATTCTCTTGATGCAGGCACTTTGACACTGTTACTTCTGTCATTTTCTGGTTCTAGCTTTGGGAAAGTGAGTGCACTCACTTATACAGGTGTGTTGCTTTGGCCTATGCTAAATTCCAGTTTGTGTTTTTGTTGTTTTGCATTGTTGCTTTTTATTTACTTATATGAGACCAATGTTTTGTGTGTGTATGTGTCAGGCTCATTGTTCTTAATATTATTGAGGCAGGATGGTCCAGTGATTAACGTGCTAACCTAGCACATGGGAGGCTTTGGTCCTATTCCCTGCTTTACCACAGCTGCCTCTGTGATCTTGGGCATATCACTTAGGCTATTAACTCCAATTGATTTCATGGTGGATCTGGGCCTTAGTGTCTCTGGCCTGGCTTTTTAAATTTTGGGTGGGAGTGAGGGATAGCTCAGTGGTTTTGACCATTGGCATGCTAAACCCAGGGTTGTGAGTTCAATCCTTGGGGGGACAATTTGGGGATTGGTTCTGCTTTGAGCAGGGGGTTGGACTAGATGACCTCCTGAGGTCTCTTCCAACCCTGATATTCTATGATTCTATGAAACTGTGTTTTAAGCATTACATTAATTATACTGGAAGTAACTTCATAAATCCCAGGGAATATAAAAATTATTATGCTATAAAGTAGCGGGGTATCAGAAGTACCTATTCTTATTCTCCCTCTGAAATGGATCTATAACTGACAGAAATGTCAGTGGGAAGTAGCACGCATTTCCATTTGAAATTTCAAATGTTTTAGTGGTTGTGAAATTCTGAATTTCACAATGAAGAGGTATTGAACATTTTCTGCAAAAACATTGTAATTCTTTAGCTTAGTTCTAACGTCTTTATTAACTTTTGTGTCTGCTTAAATCCCAGTAGATTAATATAAATGCTCCAAATGTTTTAATCCAGGCATTTTATGAAATATTTAAATATGTAACTATGTAATAAAGTATGTGAAATGAGTTACTGTTGTCAGGATAATGTATACCCTCAGCAGTTTTCATACTTACTAATTGACCAGAACACTGAGGGGGAGATTTAGCCCAGATACAGCAGGGGTGGGGAAGGGCACAAGAAGCATTTCTTCTACTTGCATCAACTGCATAGAGTCCCTGTGCTTCCCTGACTTCAGACAGTGCTCCTGTGCAGCACCTCCAGGAGCACAAGCCACCCAAAATTTAAGGGTGGGGCAGTAGAGGTGGCTGTGTGATCCAGCATCAGTCAGGAAGTTGATGGGGTGCAGAAAGCATGCCCAGCACTTAGACACACTGCTATGGTAATCTATTTCCCTATGTTAAGTTCTCCTCACACCTTCTATGGGCCATCTTAATTATCACTTCAAAAAGTTTTTTTTTTTTTTTTTTTTTCCTCCTGCTAACGATAGCTCATCTCAATTGATTTGACTCTGCCTGTTGGTATGCATACTTCCACCTTTTCATGTTCTCTGTATGTATAAATATCTCCTGTCTGTGTGTTCCATTCTATGCATCCGAAGAAGTGAGCTTTAGCTCACGAAAGCTCATGCTACAATAAATTTGTTAGTCTTTAAGGTGCCACAAGTACTCCTGTTTTTTTTGCGGATACAGACTAACACGGCTGCTACTCTGAAACCTGCTATGGTAATGTTTTCCTTGCACACCCTGAAGCTCTAGAAGATATTGTGCCTCTACAAACTCCCCTTGGAATGCAGTTTAGCCTCTATGATTTGGAATTCTAAAGGTTGTTTGTTTTATCCCAAACCTCAGGTTGCCAGATAACATACAGAAGAGATTAACTCTTCTTTTTTATGCATTTGTTAGTGTGGTACAGTACTTGGTATTTCTAGATTATTTCATAAAATTTATGATAAACTCTTAATTTTGTTTTAATGTGACTAACTCCGTTCAGATGTAATAAAACTTGGATTCGAAATTCCTGTGTAACAGTACAGTAACTTCATAATATTAAAATAGTAAATGTGCATTACAAGAGAAAATACAATAAATCAGTTTGGGGGCATAAAGATTATTTGAAGGCCCTGGTAAGTATGCATAAGTTCAAAGAAAAACATTGAAATTACTCTATGGCTAGATTCCAGGAGCAGAAAACGGCAACATGTGATCATTGTTTTCTTATAAGTCATGACACTGAAGGAGTTAACAGGAGAGTAGTCAATATTTAGTTCTTTTAAGAGCCATGTTTAGAAAGAGCTGCTGTTAAGGTAGTTTGATGAAGGGAGGCAAGTTTCCTAGAGTATTGTTTCTGAAAAGGAAATGTTTAAATGAGCCAGGAATAAAACACTGGTTTTGCTAAAGACAGGCAGGGAAAATCCTTGTGTTCATTAGTATCACAAATCATTAGTCTGTGCAGAGCTTTTATCCAAAGAAAAGCAAGATAATAGCTCCTTTGACCACTATATTTAAAAATAGTTTGGCTTCTATTAGTCATTGTTCCTTACCAAAAATAAATGGTTTTATATTCTAACTCTTTGTGTTTCTTTGGACTAATGCCTAAGAAAAATAAAATTAAACAACTTTCTGAATAAGAACATCTAAGAAACTAAGGCATGGTCTGGAAAATACAGCATTATGTTAAAGATACACAATGCAACTATGAGAAATGCAGTCTTAAATAAAATAGATGAGGTATTGTTTTTTATTTTATTGACTTTGGCTAGAGTCTACTTTACTTGTACTTTGAAAGTTAGATGAACATTAATCTGTGAGCATTTTTGCTGTTTTCACTTATTTAAATGTCTATTCTGTTCACTTCTTTATTTTTGTTTTTAAATCGTTTTCTGTTATACTTGATAAAATAAATTTTTCATTAAAACAACTTTTAGAAGTATATTAATTGTAAGTAATGATTATAGAACAGGGCTGTGCATAGATTAAAATAACAAGGAAAGATTTATCATATATTGCTTTAGATGTTTACATGACAAAATAAATCCCTTCTCTTCTTTTTATAAGATTGATTACTGTTTGCTTATTCAGTTAGAGCACTATTGCTTTTAATCTATTTGAGTCTAAAATTTCAGTAAACTTGAAAATATTTGAACTACAAAGTATATTATGAAAAATATTTTTACTTTAGAAATCATTTAGTACTGCAAAGCACTTATTTACCTAACAGTGTTATCTTCATATAGTAATTGAAAATATGTTGCTTAATTCTGTACTGCTGTTTAAATGCGAATAGATACAAAAATGTAACATACCTGGTAAATGTGGCAGGTCTTCCAAAAGCAGTGATAATCCACCTAAGAGGTTTATTCCAATTTTTTAAATTTTAAGTAAGTATTAACAAACTTGTGTTGAGGGCTGTAAAATTGAGAGTGGGCATTTCAAGGAAAAATTCAGCTTGAAAAGTTCCTGATCTGCCTGGCACCCTGGATGATACTTGAGTAAACTGCTTCTACAGATTAGCCCATTTTAGTACTGAAGAAAGGCATTAAGACTTGTTACTACTCATATGGTTTTCATCACTGCTTGTATCACAGCCAAAACATCTAGCTTAACGGTAGACGTCTAGTAGAAGACTTGGTAAAACCTGAAGTTTAATAATGGATGGCACCTGGCCATTGGAAGTACAGTGAAGTCCATTCAAATCCATTCCTGATATGAGAACAAACTTTTTAAAAATAATTTTTCAGTGCATCATTCCTTATAGAGTGTGGCATTTACCAAAATGTGAACACACATCCATTCAAAGAATGATGATGATCAGCAAGTTATCAAACCTATTCAAACACTAAAGCTGTAAAATTAATACACTGCTTATTCTTTTTTGTAATTGTATATAGATTAGACATCTTACTTACAGTAAATACCTAACAACAGGCCAATGTACACCAGACTTTCTGATTAAAAGCCTACATTATATTATTAAATACAAGTAGGGTGACCAGATGTCCCATTTTTATAGGGACAGTCCCGTTTTTGGGGACTTTTTCTTATATAGGCACTTATTACCCCCCCACCCCCTGTCCCTTTTTTTCACAGTTGCTATCTGGTCACCCTAAATACAAGGAACAAAGTTGTTTAAAACAGTAAAAAAATTTTAGCAAGGATGATGGTCATTAATGGGAACATTGGAATAAATACCTATTGCTGGAACTTGCTTATGTTAACATAAGTCCAGTCTTTAGTTGCAATATGTTATAATCATGATTGGAGCTATAAGTTTAAGCTAGATCTGTGAAAAATAGAAATGTTTTACATTATTCATACTACAGCATCCATACAAAATATAGTTAGAAGCAGGGTTATATGCTCCTTACCTTTATCAGATTGTCTATTTAAAATGATATGACACTAATGTGAGTTGCCTATACTGCAATTTGCATAGTCAATGTGTAATTAATGGCTTATGTCTCTAGGTTTAGGACAAATTCAGGATTTTCATTTATCCAGTTTTATAGATGTTACTTTGTCATTACTAATGCAAATAGCTCTTTTTTATGTTACAATTCCGATAATCTTGCAAGAGGAAAAAAAAGGTTAAAAATTCTAGTTCCTTTCCATCCTGATAAAATGTTTGGATGGCAAGGAATTATAAGTTCATGTTGATGACATGTCGATAAGGTTACAGATTTGTTTCAGTAGCACTAGTTATTTTGTCTACTGTATTTTTAAGGGGGAAAAGAAGCAGATATGCTACACTAACATTTCCAATCTGAAGTTACTATTCTAAAGAAAATAAGGCTTGTGTTGCTCATTGCATTGTTCTTTTTTGTATGTTCCAGGTTGACTAGAGTAGATGAGTTATACACCCATTATGGATCAGTGTTTCCCAAATAGTGAAATTACTTTCATTAACAATCAAAGTTCCACGCCAAAAGGTCAAAGATACTGCTTTTAATATTTCAGATGTGTAGTTCTAGATTTCAAAATGCTATCAGCATTAGAACAAACTTCCTAAGAAAATATGTTGCCTGTGTATTGAATGAGTTTGTGTGCATCCATTTACTTGAACAAATTTGGATAAAATTGCTGTAATGAAGTCTGTCTTGTCTCTTTAATAGTAAAAGGGAACATTGTGGAGGTAGTAGTTTGGATAGTTGGGAATCCCAATATGGCAAACGAGGCTTTGGGAACTTAATCATGTTCTTTCAAAAATTCACAAAATCTTTTACAATTTACTATAAAACTAACTAATATTACAGAATTCTACAGCAAGGTCACTGTCTCTACTTTACTTTGTGGTTTGTTTTACAAGACATGTAATAAGCCAGCACAGCATGTAGGACAGCATAAATGTTTTGAATGCAAGCTTGAATAGCCAAATTTATGGGTCGATATTAGGAACTTATTTTCTTGATAATGTTCAACATACCTCTGAATTTTTAAGTTACAGCTGCAGTTCACATCAACAGATCTCTTAGCAACTTGCCTAAGAATATTATTTATACTGCAGAGAGCAGAATCACTCACTTCTTAACAATGAATAGTAAAAGCAGTTGACTGTAATGGTTCAGTGGTTCAAAAGGACTTTGTAGATATATCTTATTGATGCTATTTACCTTGCACAAGACATTTCAGATACAGTAAATAAATTTTCTTGGCTCTTCATGAGCAACTAATCTCCCTGCTATGTACAAGTTTCAGTTTTTCTGACTAAACAAAATTACAGTAAAATACCTGTTTTCTACTAGCTTGTTAACATCTGAATTCAATTACTTACTGTTTCCTTAATCTCTACTTTTATGTATTGAAGGAAGCAGACTCACATTCAGTGGGCATTTTTCCATTAGCTTACCCCTCTCTTTTAGTACTGCAATTTAAAAATGTTGACTCAGCTGTTTTATATTCTGCCTGACAACTCAGAAGCTCTAAATAATGTTAATTGTACAAAATAAATGTTGATTTCCTGAACCATAGTTGTCATTTAACAACTTTAGAGAAAATGTTACCTACCTTTTTAACTGCAAGAGTTGAACTCTTGAAGTGAAAAGTGATCTTGTTGCACTTTGTTAATGTAATAGTAAAAGTAAATTGTTTCTGAGGATCAAATTTCATTACATTGCTGAATATCCATTTTATGAACAAGGATTTATTTTTTTTAAATATCCTGGTATAAAACTAGAGATGTGAAAAAAATAGTACCTCCGATAAAGTTATTATGACTCTATGACATTAAGTTACATGGAAGAGACAGTTAGTGTAGAGTAACTGGCTCCTAGAAGTTTCCTAATCAAGGATGATTTTTTTTTAATACTGCCTCAAAATGTAGTCCATATTTTTAATCACAAGTGAGATTATCAGACAGTTGGTTGGCTTGTTCTTAAGCAATTAACTTAATTTATTAATTTCAGTTAATGACATAGTCTATTCATATAAAATTGGTATATTCTTTAAAACAAATGCTACTTTTATGAATAGACTAACTTCTGATTGGATGAAGCACAAACCAAGACCAGTATATAATGCAATCAAAAGACAGCTTTCTAGTGTTGAGAATTTTGTCTTTTTTCCAAAGCTTGTATACAAGTCTTAGTGGAAGGCAAAATAAGTTTTCATTAATGGCCACTGTTTATAAAGGTGGTTTACATGAAAATGATTAATGTAACTCTGACTGTACAGATTCTCTCTTGGAGACTAGCCATGGCATTTTAATAACATGACAAATTCCTTTTTTGCTGAGAAGCCAGTATATGTTGAATGCAGTCATATGTTTTGGTTTTAGTTAAGTTCTGGGCTTTCTCAAGTTCGACCACACTCTTTGCACTACTTGAATATGGAAAATTTATTCTTCCACTTCTGTGGTTCATCTTGATTCTTCACTCTCTGTGTTGATGTGCAAAGTAATTATGTTTGTTTAATTTTATGTATACAACAAACATAAAATTATTGCATCAACACTTTATGTATGTGTTAATGTACTCAAACCTTTTTTCTGAAAAGTTGTTTTAGCATCTGACTTATCAACTAAAAGATCTGAAACCAAAAATAAACGTGGTCTCACTGTACAGCCTGAAGCCTTTAATTAACAACATGTTGAAACTAAATAGTGTAAGATTAGTATCTTAAAATATGCCTGTGTATTGTTTTTGAGCATGTATGTAAGAGCTGTAAACTCAAGCATACAGTAACATGTCCACATGATTTTCAGACATACAGTTAACCAGAACAAAAAAGTTTTCTTCTTTAATTTTTAAGTGTTAATGACAAATGATAGTTTTGCAGAGTGTGGTCCACTGGTTAGAGAGGGACATAGGAGTCCAGAGACCAGGGTTCTGTTTTTTCTGTTGACATCCTGTGTGGGTTTTGGCAATCTATCTTAGATTCCCCAACTGTAAAATGTAGCTATCGGTCTTTTAAAAGTGCTTTCACAACCTTTAGTGAAAGGCACTATGTAAATGCATATTTGTATTATTACTTCTACAGAAGGTACAGGATGAGCAGTGGCAGTGCAAATTATCAACAGTCCCCAACTGTAACTTGGAGAGACCAGATACAGAGGTCTGTAAGTACACCGCTACCTCGATATAATGCCACCTGATATAACACGAATTTGGATATAACATGGTAAAGCAGTGCTCCGGGGTGGGGGCGGGGCTGCACACGCTGGTGGATCAAAGCAAGTTCAATATAACAAGATTTCACCTATAACGCGGTAAGATTTTTTGGCTCCCAAGGACAGCGTTATATCGAGGTAGAGGTGTAGTTCAGTCTCCATGCCTAATCAGTTGCTGGTCTGTCTGCTGATACTGCTTACAAACTTTCTCATTATGAGAATTTTTTGTCCACTATAAATGAACTGAGAACACAATCATGCTCACACAGATAATCTAATAGTTGTAAAGATCATGTCTACATATGACAGCAATGCACACTAAAGGAGTATGATTTCTAAAATGCACTAACATGTGGCGCACTAATTTGTCTGTGTAGACCCTGCTGGTGTACACTAATAGTTCCCTCGTGCACTGTTTGAAACAGTACTATACTAAAGTACCAAGTAGTGCACCTTACAAATCACATTCCATTAGTGTGCATTGCTGCACCCTGTCGACAAGCCCTGAGTAACTACATCTTTTGACCTGGCCTGAAGTCAAACCACCAACTTAATGCTGAAAGGCTCCACAACCTGTGTCAAGCTACTGAGTCTTCCAGTTACTAGATTCTAGGAAAAGTTTTCTCTTTTGAAACACAAAATCAAGCTAACGCTGTACTTCCTTGTTAACAAAATAAACTAATTTAAAAAGTAAAACTCTCACTTTCTAAATATATGTGTGATGTTCTTGCCATATTTTTTTTGCGTCAATGATATGACAGGGTAGTTGACAATGGATCGGTCTACATGAGTCATCTTGCTTTTACTTCTAAGGGCAATATTTAAAGCTATTTTTTATTTGAATTGGCTTGGAAGTTTTAAGAAAAAAATATGTCTATTCAAGCCTGTAGATACTTCCATGATTCATTGTACAACAGCAATAAAATAGATCAACGCCTTTGCTTAGAGTAATGTTAAAAACACTTGTTCGTCAAGCTACAAGAGATGCATAAATTCTCTGTTTGGCATCAACCAGTTTTTCATTCTGGGGAGTGTGAGGGTGATGCTTGGGGTGGTACTATATGGTCTCTTAATGAGTGTTACGTTTTTTTCCTCTTAAAAATAAATTAGTATGTTAGAAGCTGGCATCTCTAAACTTAAAATAGTTATAGTTTCCATTCCATTTGTGTGAAATGTCATTAAAATTATTTTTAGAAACAGCAAAATGTCAGACTTATAACTTGGCATTGTTGTAAACATCATTTATTGCAACTTGCATGCTTGTCTCCAGGTTAATGAATTTTGTCAAACCTGTTATGTGTTTTTGAAGAAGCTGAGTTTTTACATTTCTTTCAGAAGGTGAGCATGTAACATTTAGTAGGTTGACTTGTAGGATCTCTTCTAAACCAAATTTGTTGAAAGATCATGTTCTTATTATGGAAAAGTTTACATATAACTTCAAGAAATATTAATAATACACAGGAAGGAATTACCTCACTAAATTCATTCTCTGAACTCTGTTTTACAAAGCGTATGAATGTTCTCACTTAGGTACGTGTTCTCAGATACAATAAAATAAATTATAAAATGCTTGGTCATGGAGAACAAATGAAGAAGAGAGTTTGGGCAGTATTCTACCAGCCTAAGTGACAGAGTTCCATAAGATTAGTGCTTCTGGTTTGACATCTGCTAAATTAATAAAAGAACAATTCAAAACTCAACAAGTTCCTGAAAGACATAGAAGGTATTCCTAAATCTTTTATTGGCATACATACAGACAAATTGGAGGAAGAATCCCGTGCACTGCTACAGGCTGGGGACCGACTGGCTAAGCGGCAGTTCTGCAGAAAAGGACCCGGGGATTACAGTGGCCAACAGGGGCGGCTCTAGCAATTTGGCCGCCCCAAGCAGTCATGCCCGGGAGGCGCCCCCGAGCCGCGGGAGCAGCAGCCCTCCCGCAGCTGCGGGCGGTTCGCTGGTCCGGCGGCTCCGGTTGAGCTGCCGCAGGCATGCCTGCGGGAGGTCCACTGGAGCCGCCGGCCGAGCGTCCCCTCCGCAGTCATGCCTGCGGCAGGTCCGCTGCTCCCGGGGCTCCGGTGGACCTCCCGCAGGCATGACTACGGCAGGTCCACCGGCCCAGCCTGCCGCTCCCCCGGGAAAGAGCCGCCCCAGGCGGGTGCTTGCCCCGCTGGGCTCTGGAGCCGGCCCTGGTGGCCAAGAAGCTGGATATGAGTCAACAGTATGCCCTTGTTGCCAAGAAGGCTAGCAGCATATTGGGCTACATTAGTAGGAGCATTGCCAGCAGATCGAGGGAAGTGATTATTCCCCTCTATTCAGCACTGGTGAGGCCACATCTGGAGTATTGCGTCCAGTTTGGGGCCCCCCACTACAGAAAGGATGTGGACAAATTGGAGAGAGTCCGGTGGAGGACAACGAAAATAATTAGGGGGCTGGGGCACATGACTTATGAGGCTAGGATGAGGGAATTGGGCTTATTTCAGAGTGGTAGCCGTGTTAGTCTGTATCAGCAAAAAGAACGAGGAGTACTTGTGGCACCTTTGAGACTAACAAATTTATTTGAGCATAAGCTTTCGTGGGCTAAAACCCACTTCATCGGATGCATGCAGTGGAAAATATAATAGGAAGATATATATACACAGAGAACATGAAAAAATGTCAACTGTTGTCAACTGTTGGAAATGGGCCATCCTGATTATCACTACAAAAGTTTTTTTTTCTCCTGCTGATAATAGCCCACCTTAATTGATTAGTCTTGCTATAGTTGCTATGGCAACACCCATTTTTCATGTTCTCTGTGTATATATATCTTCCTACTGTATTTTCCACTGCATGCATCTGATGAAGTGGGTTTTAGCCCAAGAAAACTTATGTTCAAATAAATTTGTTAGTCTCTAAGATGCCACAAATACTCCTCATTCTTTTTGGGCTTATTTAGTATGCAAAAAAGAGGAGTGAGGGAGGATTTGATAGCAGCCTTTAACTACCTGAAGGGGGTTCCAAAGAGGATGGAGCTACGCTATTCCCAGTGGTGGCAGATGACTGAACAAGGAGCAATGATCTCAAGTTGCAGTGGGGGATGTCTAGGTTGGCTATTAGGAAAAGGAGGGTGGTGAAGACTGGAATGGGTTACCTAGGGAGGTGGTAGAATCTCCATTCTTTGAGGTTTTTAAGGCCCAACAAAGTTCTGGCTGGGACTAGATGACCTCCTGAGGTCTCTTCCAACCCTAATCTTCTATGATTCTATGCAGGGAGGGGACGTGATCATTTGCTTAAGTGATGAGTTCATTCCATCATAGTCTTAGCCTAATAGTGTATGTTTCTAAAAACAGTAGTCTATAGTCAATCATTCAGATTTCCATATTAATACTACTTTTGTCGCATACATACCACACGAGGTCTTTTGATGATCTTCAACACACATACTCTTTCTGCCACAGTCTTATGGGAAAACTACAAATCAGTGCAAGAAGAAAGGATCAAATCTAGAAATTTAATTCAGATAGCTCTAACTTGCAGAATTAATTATACGATAGCACATATAATAGTATAATTATTTGATTGAAACTATGGCTTTCCGTACATAAGAAACTGGTAAACCTGTAAAATATATTCACTTCCTCCATCCGTTCCCAAAATATTTTTCTTCAGCTTAAAAAATAATGGTTGAGTCCACTGTAGCCTTAACAGATATGAATTGTTTAGTTCAAGTAATAGAGACGTGTCATTTTAGATCCAGAGGATTCTAGGTTCGATCCCTTACTACAAGTGACCCACCATGGGATGTTGAATTACAGCTGTATTCCAGCATGTTTATAAGCTTGAAAAATGTCACAAGGGAATATAGAAAAACGTCTAGATTTAATGGCCTATATAAAAGGTAACACACAATGCGAAAATAGATTGTTAGAGATCTTTGTATATTTTTATAGACTTTTTAATGTCAGTATTTTAAGTTTTTGGTTTCCCTATTTTGGTCACTATAAAAGTTTGCTAGAGCAATTTTGAATGGATTTTCATACTTACAAAAATGCACAAAATAATATGTTACTTTCACCACTCAATTGGCATCATTCATGTAGCCTGAAAGACACATTAATTCAGGATTACATATTAAATGTGTGTATGGTTTGGAAAATAAAATTCCTTGTTGTTTTATATAAACTATTTGAAAGCTGATGGCACATATTACTGAAGGGATAATTTCCATTTGGGTTGCTAGCAGTGATATTAAACAGTTTTTATATTGGTCAGCAAGAATATGTACAATGAGTAATCTCTGAAGAGGTGAGCGAATTATACCACTTTTATAGTATGTGAACAAATTATTCTTGTTGCAGTAAGACTGTATCATGGTTTTCAGGATAATGAATGTGAAATGCATTATAAATACTATGAGTAATAAACTGTCTCTTCACCCCACATAAAATAAAATCATAAAATATCCTTTGCTCAGAAAGTGAGAGAGCAATGGATTAAACAGACCATTTTCTGGGACTGTAATTGTTCCCCGATGGATAACATTTGTTAACACAGTAAATTTGAGATGCACTTTTTAAGCTATTGAGTAATAATGCAACTCAAGTACTCAAAGTAAATGTCTGCTAAATGATGTAACAACGTTATGCTTAGTTCTATGAAGAAGAAAATATATGGTTATTTTTTGCCTTTTGTCTTTTGCAGCATTGATGTGGAATTCTTTTTATTGAGTAGGGCATTTATGAAGAGAATCATGTGTTCTCGTGCTCAAAGCTTATTTGGGTAATACAGTGTTTTGTGATTGCCAGGAGATATCAAGTGATGTGTCCCTAAATATACTATGTATTAAATCATTTTTATAGGATGGAAACTAACTTATGATTTTGAACAACTGGGTTCAATATTACTGATATAAATTATATTTTATTATGAAGGTGGTGTCTTACAAGAGATGCTGAAAATGCTTTAGATTCCCTCCCTCCCCCCCCAAGATGCCTAAGGGAGTTAAGCACCCAACTCCAACTAACTTTCAGTAGGTGGTCAGTTCTAAGCTGTTTTAGATGCATTTGAATATCACATCTTTATTTTATTATAGTGTTAAATCTACCCCAGAGCTTACTGAAGAGAAAAGGAACAAGCAAGTGTAGAGGTTTTGTTTCATTTTTTTAAAATCTGAAAGTATGTTAAAATGTAGCAATGACTGCAAGTCAAGTTATGATTGTAGTTTGAAGTCTACTTTCCCCTCCAAGTATGAGACATTATTACTAATTATGACTTCAGCATATAAGATAAGATATAAGATAAAAGGGCTAGTTGTTCTACTACCTGAACTGTACTGATTTGAAACCTTTATAGCTAAAGTGGTGCAACCCCTTAGTGTGGACATAGTTATGCCAGTATAAAGGTTCTTTTCCCCTACCAGTACTCGCTGCGTATAAACACAATAGGAGTTGTACAAATTTAGTTATTTTGATTAGGACCAGGCCTAAGCATCTGTCATTAGGTGGATTAAGTTGCCTGTTTCTCAAGCCTATAAATTGTCCAGTCTACACCCTGCTGATCATAGTGCTATGTATTCTGTCAGGTTTATGGTGATTTTACTGGCTGACACACATAGAACCTCTATAAGATTTCCCAAGTAACTACCTGTTTATTGGCATGTAATTTCTTTGTGCACTACAGCATTGCCTTCTTTTTGCAGTAATGCCTACCAAATCAGTGGATATCAAAGAGAATGCCCTCCCCCTCCTGGTTTATTGTGGGACATATTTGATCAGATCCGGATGGGGTAGATGACACCTGGGGTCCTCAGAAGAGAGGGGCAGGCTCAGCTGCTCCAGAGCCGCCTTCTCTCATCTATCCCCCAGATCACACATGGAGATCCCACCTGACTGGGAAGCTGGAGCAGCGGAGGAGATTTCTCCATCTCTCTTTCACTCATTAACTAGGCTATGGCAGGGAAGGGAGAGTTGATTGTCTCCTTCACTATGTATGAAATCATCAGAGGTGGTCATGCAGCAGTCTTTCTGTGGTATTTGCTTCCCGGAAATCGAATGGAGGTTTAGTTTCATACACCATTGTTTCCAAGAGCCTGTGGGTCTGATTGATAATAATTGATAACCAAAGAGGAATTTTTCCTTTGGGGCAAGATTGCAAGGAGTATGGTGGATTTTTTTCACCTTCCTTGTAGCATTCTGGAGGCCCGGTTTTAGTTTTAATGAGGAGTAAGGACAAGAATTTAAAAGCTGTACATTTATAAGTGGTAATTTTCTTGCAGCTGGTGTCCAGTGTGCATGTGAGGCTCAGAGGGATTAAACATGAGACATGGGAGATAACTAGTGGACTCTATTAGTCTGAAGGAAGAAGGGTAGACCTTAAGTCTTCACGAACTGAGACACCCTTTGTGTATTTTTGTTCCCCATCATGGGCAGATGGTGAGAGGATTGTGGGGAAGGCTGAATCCTCGGGGTTAGGCTAAAGGAAACAATACTTGAAAATTGGTTGGCATAATGCTGGTTAATGTCACATTGGAACCAAGTAAATGCCCAGTATTTGCTTCTGTTAAGTTAATCAAGTTCTGACCTGCTTTAAAAGCCATCATTTTATCTATGTTTGATTCCTTGTCAATGGTAAAATTATTTGATTTACATGTAATTTTCTCTGAATCTGCTGATACATCAGGGACATAAATATCTCTGCTTTATAGATGGGGAGACTAACTAGTGAAGAGTTTGACTCACTTACTTACAGCAATATAGTCAGTTAGTGGCAGGTCTGGTATTAGAATTTGAGTTTTTGGTTCCCTTAGTCTATGTTCAGACCACACTGCCTCTTTGTAAAAAGTAAGATTGATTGAATTTCTTTCATGGATTTATGAATCTTTATGTAAATGAAAGTACCAGCTGTTGCACTATATTAAAGTGCTTATGTTAAAAGAGGAGTTGTCATGTGCTCAACATTTTCTTGTTTAATTGTCTATTAAATATATAGTTTCTCTGAGATGCCAGGTGGATTGTTATTGCAGTCCTGGTGGAGTTTTTATTTGTTTAATTCTTTGTACAATGCAAAAATATCTACAAGTCTATCAAGTATTGTTATTCACAGTGGTCAGTGACCATCCTACTCATGATGAGTCTTTTATTTCTGCTAACCTGTTTGATATACTCAGTTGCACTATAAAACCAGCCAGATTACAGGGTGGTTCAAGACTTGTGAATGGTATTTTTCTGCTCTGTTTTTCATCAAAAAGAAGGTGTTTCTTTGGTTTTGTGTGTCTAGGTGAAGAAGCACAGTGAAAAAGTGATGAACTGGGTTTTGTTAGACTGGGTTTGAAGAGTTGGAGAGGAGTATCTCACAAATGTTAATTGCTAAACTACAGCTATAGGTACACAGATATACAAGCTACAAGTGTCTACCACATGAGCAGGTGGAAATTGTTATAACTGTGAGGAAGTGTGATGACTATTATATACCCATGATACATTTAGCCTAAGCTGCGGTATGTACAATATTGGTTGTATATTTAGGAATGATTATAATAGTTTGGAAATGATTTTAAAAGTGAGTTCCCATATTTAAAAGAGCATAAAAATGGATGATTGTGTGGGTCTGTGAAATAGTATTCTAGGGGGAAAAAAGGGGTTAGGATTGTAAATGGGCTTATGAACATATTAATGGGTTAGAATGTCTATACCTGTAACTAGTAACCTGGATGGGAGTTGCGCATATCTACACACAAGATTTCATAATTGAGGATTTAATATGTGAGGGGTTGGGAAACTGACCTAAATAAGGTGTAAATATTGGTATTTCAGTATCCGTCCACCATTTTTTTTAGATTAGATACTGGAGTCCTCCTTTCTTCACTTCATTTACCTGAAAGGAGAGTTGTAAGCCACAGTTTAAACAGTCTACTAGTTAAATTACAGAACTTGGGTGAAAGTGATTCTTTACAAGTGCCTTCTGAATTTAGGATCTAATAACACTGTATTTTTAATACATTAAATCTATATTTTATTCATTCATTTATCTTAGTAATTTATAGGCATTTCTATGGTGCTCAACACTGTAGTGTCCAAATACCTATTTTAATTTATATTAATTTCTATCCTCAAATGCCTATTCTCGAGTACATTTTGTGTAATACTGCTTTTTTAGAATATGGACTATTTTGAAAAAAAAATTTCTATATTTCTTAAAATTATAAAATCTTAAAAATTGCTTAGATATATTTAATGTTAATCTACAAAATGGTGTTAATCTGCAAGTATTTTTATTCCAATAGCATAATGAGTACACATACAAAAAACTGTAGGCTTTGTATGTAACAACACTAGAATAAATCTATACTTCACTGTGGAAACTTTTTTTCACACATACTGAAGAACCTGAAAGCAATTCATAGGGAAAATATATAAGAGCTGATTTGTGTTTTCCAAAACGAGTCTTCTCAGAGAACTAATATCTGACCACAACTGTAGAAATATTGGCTATTCAATTGCACTTTAGAGCAAAACAAAAACATCATTGTTAAAATAGAAAAAGGAGAGATAATACATTAGTCCAAGAAAAATCTGTTCTATCTTTATTTCTTTTAAAGCAGTTTTTTCAAGATCTTAGGGTTGTCTGTCCCATCAACTTTCACTTTCTAGCCTTCCATGTTCCCTTTCGTTAAAAACTTTCACTGCATTTAAAGGGACACTGTCAATATGATTTTTATTTTTACATTGGCAATATAATAAAAAGATTCTGAAAGTGCACCTTTAAATTAGTCTTTCTTTTATTTATCTGCTTCCTTTTTTAAAAAAACTTGATAGAGGTTTGCTTTTAACTGCTCCCATGCTGGTGTTTTTGTTGGTGTTTTGCACCAATCCAGGAGCAAATGTAGGCCAAACGCACTAATAACAGACATGCTTTGTGTAATGGGGCCTCTACTCACTGACATCTCCTTCTGGCCGTTCTGGCGAATAGTTCACCCGGTTGACATCTTTTCCTACAGTTGCACACCATTCCTGCGCCTCTGTCTGCTGCCCCTCTCTCGCTCCAGAAGCTGCTGCAATCTCTTTGTAACCTAGCCCCCCAGGTAGATCACTATTGTGTTTTCCCTTTCTGGTGGAAGTGGAAAGTCTCTTCTCACAAATAGGTTCAGGCAGTCTTCCTACTTGCTGCCTTGCCGGTGCCACTTTTCCAGTGGCTGGTTGGGGAACCTGGGCCCATCCTTTACTCCGGGTTCAGGCTCAGGGGCTCTCTAGTCAGCAGTCAAGGTCTGTTGTACTGTGTACCTTGCTGCATTTCTCTGAGCCCTTTCCTAACCTTCTGGCTCTCCCCTCCTTCTCTGAGTCTACCAGTTTCACCACTCCCTCCTCCCAGGGAGTAACTGCAGGCTATGTGCCTCTGCAGCCTGAAACACTTCTCCCCCTTCCAGGGAGTGACTGCAACCTTTCCCAGCAGCCCCTTTCTGCTGTCTGCTCCCTGGCTTTATGGAAGTCCCACCTGTTCCTGGACAGGTGAGCTCCTAATTAGGGCTTTTCTCTCAGCCTTAATTCCCTCCAGTTTGCTGTCTGCATGTGAGGACATATAGAAAAGTTCAAATTGAACATGATGCCCAGGTTAGAGACAGGATGGTGGTGTTGTCCACAGTGATCAAGAAAGGACGTAGTGAAGAGGACCTTCTGCTTGGATTTATATAAAATCACTCCATGTTTGAATGTAAATGTAGGGAGAACATTGTCATTGAATTTTATATTTGGAAATTGTAGAAGAGATCCAAACATAGGTTCTTAAACCCAATTGAGGTTGTAGCCATACTTGCTATTTTAACTTTGCAAGCTGTTTGGTGCTTAGAATGATGCAATAAAGCTTCATTTAATGTTTGTAGAACACATAAAAAGTTTAATATACCTAAATGCATTTTGATCAGACTTTAACATACCATGTCCTGTTGCTTAGATGGAAAAAGAGATCTGTTGAATATGAGAATTCTGTGATTGACGTCCTCACTATTTCTAGGCAGAAATTTTGATCCAGTATATTTTATAATAGTTTGAGCCTTGCAGAAGTTGTTGACCTCATTGAACCAGAGATCTTATTTCACACATCCTCTGTTTTTTTTCCCATTCAAAATGTTTTGATGGTGCCAAAGGAAACAAAATCACAACTTTTACCTTGGGATAGTGAGCATTGGATTTATTGTTAGCTAGCTGCAATAGAAGGATAATGTTACTTAAGAAATGGTCACAAGGATGTGTAACACATGTCGAAAGGAAATGGGAATGTACATGTTTGGGAAAGAGTCTGACAGGTAAGTATATTATCAGTGCTTGGTTTTGTTTGATTTTCAAACAGATATTTCAAATTTGGCTAGGTCTGTCAATTAATTGTAGTTAACTCATGATTAGCTCAAAAAAATTAATCACAATTAAAAAAATATAACAATAGAATACTAAATGAAATTTATTGAATATTTTTGGATGTTTTTCTACATTTTCAATATTGATTTCAATTACAACACAATGCGAAGTGCACAGTGGTCACTTTATATTATTTTTTTTATTACAAATATATGTACTGTAAAAATGATAAAAGAAATAATATTTTTCAATTCACCTCATACAAGTACTGTAGTTCAATCTCTTTATCATGAAAGTGTAACTTACAAATGCAGATTCTATTTTTTGGTTACATAACTGCACTCAAAAACAAAACAGTGTAAAATTTTTAGAGCTTACAGGTCCACTCAGTCCTACTACTTGTTCTGCCAATTGCTAAGACAGACAAGTTTGTTTACATTTATGGGAGATACTGCTGCCTGCTTCTTATTTAAAATGTCACCTGAAAATGAGAACAGGCATGACACTTTTGTAGCCAGCGTTGCAAGGTATTTACATGCCAGATTTGCTAAACATTCCTATGCCCCTTCATGCTTTGGCCACCAGAGGACATTCTAGAGGACATGCTTCCATGCTGATGATGCTCGTTAAAAATACATCAGTTAAATTTGTGACTGTACTCCTTGGGGGGAGAATTGTATGTCTCCTGCTCTGTTTTACCTGCATTCAGCATATATTTCATGTCATAGCAGTCTCGGATGATGACCCAGCACACATTCATTTTAAGAACACTTTCACAGCAGATTTGACAAAATGCAAAGAAGGTATTAATGTGAGATTTCTAAAAATAGCTACAGCACTTGACCCAAGGTTTAAGAATCTGAAGTTCCATCCAAAATCTGAGAGAGACGAAGTGTGGAGCATGCTTTCAGAAGACTTAAAAGAGCAACACTCCAGTGCGGAAACTACAGAACCCAAACCACTAAAAAAGAAAATTAACCTTCTGCTGGTGGCATCTAACTCAGATAATGAAAATGAACATGCATCGATCCACTCTGCTTTGGATCATTATCAAGCAGAACCTGTCATCAGCATGGATGCATGTCTTCTGGAATGGTGGTTGAAGAATGAAGGGACATATGAATCTTTAGCACATCTGGCTCATAAATATCTTGCGGCACCGGCTACAACAGTGTCATGAGAATGCCTGTTCTCAGGTGACATTGTAAACAAGAAGCAGGCAGCATTGTCTCCTGCAAATTGTAACCAACCTTTGTCTGAGTGATCGGCTGACCAAGAAGTAGGACTGACTGGACTTGTAGGCTCTAAAGTTTTACATTTTTTTTGTACATAATTCTACATTTGTAAGTTCAACTTTCATGATAAAGAGATTGCACTGCAGTACTTGTATAAGGTGAATGGAAATTAATTTTTTTTTGTTTTTTACAGTGAAAATGTTTGTAATAAAAAGTAAATATAAAGTGAGCACTGTACACTTCGCATTTTGTGTTGTAATTGAAATTAATATATTTGAAAATGTAGAAAACGTCCAAAAATATTTAAAATAAATGGTATTCTGTTGTTGTTTAAAAGCACGATTATTCGCACGTAATTTTTTAATAGCTTGACAGCACTAATTTTGCCACTTCTGAAATTTAAACTTTTATTTAAATTTCACAGAAAAAAACAGCAAAATTAGTGTTTAAACGTGTAGCCTCGATGTTACATATGTGAGTAAATGTGGTGGTATCTAAAGTGTTTAACTAATACCCTTGGTGGGCCATATAATCCCAGTGGGATGCATCTGTGGAGGGGAAGGAATCAAGTGCGAGGCAAAAGGGGGGTCAAGAACTAGCCAAAAGTTGGGGAAAAGCACAACAATAGCATTTCACAATTGGCATTTCACAATTTCAGAGTGGCAGGGGGACATACTAGAAGCTGGGCTAGAAGAGAACTAATATCTGTAGCATCTTTCTAATCCATGAGCATTTCTTCATGAAAGATCCTGCTGACAGGTTCAGCCCTTCTCTTTTTTTTGTTCCCTATGATCCTGGGAACTATGCATGCCTCCATGTGTTTCATCTCTATATGTACTGGCCTATTGACATCATGCCCTCAACCAGTCCACACGGGGACATGGCCCTCACTGCCCCCATCTCCTTTTTCCCGCTCTTCCACTCATAAAGGATGATATGTAAGAAACTTGCACCATTTTCTGGGAAATGCTTTTCATGCTTCATTAACATAGTCCTTTCATACACCACTATTTGATGTGCAATGTTTATTATATTGCTGTATTGAGCTTCTGTTAACAGTGAGTGCTATTTATACAAAATTCCTTCATGGTTTTTAGTTATGTGAACAAATGGGAACTAGAATGAGATCACTGAATACATTCTTCACTGGTTTTCAAGATTTGATCCTACTTTAAACTGACAAATATTTTATAAGAATTTTATCTTTTTATTTACATTTTTGACAGCCAATTTTCACTACCTCCATCTTACCAAAATCTAAGAATTTGCCATACTTTCTTTGTGTCAGATATTAGACAGTTGAGAAATGTACTTGGCAATCAAGTGTGAATGAAGCAGAAATGTCAGCTGCAGGTTTTATTTGTTCGTAATTTAGTTTGTTTAAAATAATTGCTTAACATAGAAAGTCAACATTTATACAGTGTAAGGTTTTGTTGACAAATTGCAAATTCTTCTCTTACTGCATCAACTATGAAAGAGTATATTCTTATGTCTGTTTCAATTGATTAGATGACATTTGCATATGGCATAAATTGCCAAAGAGCAATGTGGAAAAATTTGTCATTTAAAACACATTTTAGAAGTTCATTCATGTCTGTAAATAAAAAAGGAAATATATTGTTGGCAGAGGAAAGCAGGTGTTCATACTTCCCTTGTCTGATCTTTTCCTTGTTTAACAATCTTATTTGCAATACATGAAAATACTATATGACTGAGAATCAAAACTCAAATTCTCTCAAGTTTGTAAGTATACTATCGATTACATTTTGTAAATTAACACCTATAGTATGAAATTCACCTTGCTATGTTATCACCAAGGCCAACACAAGGCTTTTTGCTCTTGATTTAACTATCTTGAATAATTTTGTATCATCTGCTAACTTTGCCACCTCACTGTTCACCCCCTTTTCCAGATCATTTATGAATATGTTGAACAGCACAATTCTAGTACAGATCCTTGAGAAACCACACTATTTATCTTTCTCCATGGTGCATGGTGACCATTTATTCCTTCCCTTTGTTTCCTATCTTTTAACCAGTTACTGATCCTGAGAGGACCTCCCCTCTTATCTCATGACTGCTTACTTTGGTCAAGAACCTTTGGCATGGGACCAAAGACTTTCTGAAAGTCCAAGTATACTGTATACTTGTCCTCATGCTTGTTGACTCCCTTGAAGAATTGATGTGGACACAGCAGCAAAATGATGACAGACACATGCGTGGAATTAATAACAGGCCACAACTTTTATTAGACTTGAACACAGCAGAGGGGCGCTACCTGCCCATCACCCATACTATCCTATACCAGGCATTTAATTTGTTCCAGTGCAGGTGTTACAGGGCTCCTTACCATATAACCCATAACTAGCGCCAGGGTTACAGGGCTTCTTTTCATATAACCCATAACCTCAGCCTACACCCCAGGACTCAGTTCTCTCTGAGTCCTAGCACCCTCCCCAACCCTGTGAAGGGGACAGAGGGTGCAGCAGGGTAGGGACCTTGGCTTGCAAGGGCCACAAGGTCTGACATCACCCTACGAGGGCCATAAGGTCTCACCCTATCACATGAGCCCAAGGCCCTACACCAAAATGCCAGGTCTATTACCTCTGCAAACCATTCATTTTATTCTTTTAACCACACTGGAAGCCATCCACGGGGGGTGGGGGGTGGGAGCACCAGCGACTTGGTTGATTTACATCCAACCACTCCACCTGGTACCACAGTCCATGCCTGCACATGCCTTAGCTGTATGTCAGCATCTCCATCTGGCAGAGGTATTCCATCGTCCCTGAAAACTTTTGGCCGATTGTAATGAATGTCCCTGTGCTTTATCACTGAATCCCCTTTCTCCAGGAATATCTTGTTGACCCCGTTATTTACTTTTTTCCTAGCCTTCTCCACCTGGGCTGAGTCTGTTCCTAGCCCTTGTCTGTCAGTGAGTGCAGAAGTGGCATGAGCTAATCCCACTGCATAGTTCTTCTGCATGCGAACCACTTTGGTCCTGGAGCCCAGCTGAGATCCAGCTGACATCCTGGCTGCCCTCTTGTGGGCCCAACGCACTATAGTGTGCACACAAATCCAAACCTTGCATAGCTCTGGATAGCTTCTGAAACAAACATACATATTGGGTTAATTACATTTTGCCATTCCCGGACATCTTTTCCTTGGTGCTGACGTAAGTCCTGTAACACCTTGATTTCCTTGACCTTGACATTCATCCAACGAAGTGGGTATTCACTCAAGAAATCTCATGCTCCAATATGTTTGTTAGTCTATAAGGTGCTACAGAACTCTTTGCTACCTTGATTTCCAGTGCCTTTAACCTGGTCTGTTTTTGAGTACCTTAAGCACAGGGATATCACTCCTGCAGACCATTCTGGGACCATTCTGCAGCTGCCATAGACACCAGCTCACTTTTAAAGTGCCAAAGAAGGCAACTACAAATGCCACCTTAAATAACATGGCCTTCCTCCCGCAGCCCCAGACAGAGCTTTGACAGCTTTTTAAGGCTTTCCGATGTTAGGGGTAACCTGTTGTTACCCGCCCACCCATCTTGCATCACTTTTCTGAGAGTTTCTTTACTATGAAATGCCCACATGGGATTGAGAAACCTGCCAACCTACTCCAGGAGGACAGGCCCACTAGACAGAGAGTTCCCAGAATCTGTTGTCCTGAAATCAAGAGCGCGTTGTTAACACCATTATCCACTCATGGAACATGCACTGCATAAAAAGGATGTTAAACCACAGGCAGTATAAAATGAAGGCCCTCACCAGCCTCATTAGTCTTATTTGACTGGGTATTTACAATATGGACCATGAGTTGGTTGCCACACCAGAAAGGGACTTTCTTGTTCTGAAAGGTTTTTTTTTTCTCCCCAACTAGTGACTTCCACCAGTATAAGAAAAAACTTGAAGAAGGTGATGTTTTCTGGACACCTCTGTGCACACCACTCACCTTGAAGGTTACCCTCAAAACCTATACCTTCAAAGGCGTTGGATTATACCTGCAGCTCAGTCTTGAGCAACCAGTCTGAATGCCATATTGAAACAACCATTAACTCTTCCAGGAATCTTTCCCACACTTCAAAGTCTTCCTTCATTTCCCTTGTTATTCTGATAAAACAGTGGGGTTTTCGCACTGCAGAAGAGGCAGATGCCAGATTATCACAAAATGCCTGACTGGGAGCCACAACCCTGGAATGTCAAGTTTAGGTGACCCAAGACCACCTGTAGTTCCCTCAGAGTAATTTTCTTTGCCCCTTTTAGAGCCATATCAGTGCCATGACCAATTCCAACTTCTTTGTAGGTACCCTAGAAACCCCGAAATGAGTCCAGTTGGATGCCTGAAATGAGTCCAGTTGAATGTTACCCTTTGGGTAGGGCCTGTGATGAGGTGGACCCTGAGGACTTCAGCTATGTTCTGAAATGCGTGAAGTGTGTACTCACAATTACCTATCCCTAATCTTCTTGCACATAAAAAGACGTCGAAATTGTGCAGAAGACTGGCATGTATCACATGGTGCGATATGGAGCTGCATCTTTAGAAAATGATACATGATACCGAGTGCCCCATGGGCATGGCTTTATCATAATAGTAGCAGCCTGAAATCCAAGCAAGTTGAAGTCCCTGGGATGCACTGGAAGCAATCAGAATGCAGAGATGATGGCACATTTTACTGACATTGCTCCAGAGCCATGGTTAGGGAGTGTGGCCATCACAGCATCAAATAATCATTTTACCAATGAGCCCCGGGGGTAGGACAGGTGATGGATAAGCCTATCATCTTCTTTTCTACCACACTCAGGAGAGACATTTGCAATTCTGGCATTGGGATGTATGGGAAAGGACCTTCCACTCTCCCTGCTGTCATCTCCAAGATGATCTCTGCCCTTACTATATGCTTGAAGCCTTTAACGTACTTCAAGTTCTCTGCCCAAGAGTGGCACCTCAAGCCCTCATATGGGATTTGAAAACCAACCAAAAATCCATTCCATAAATAAGCTGCATCTTTTTTCCCTTGAGTGGTCCAATAATAAATTCCATAACTCTGTATCTTAATTGGAGAAGGAGCCTTTTCCATGGTTACTGCCTCTCCCTGTAACATCTCCTGAAGCACTGGGACCTTGTGGACCCTCTTTCCTACAGCCTTGTTGAAACCACCCTAATAGGAGGTTGTGCTATGCTGACCTCCTCACGCCCTACTGCAGTGTTTGTGCCTTCCTTGATTACGAAAACATTTCCCATCATTAATGCAAAGTACACATTGGCTTTTATATCCTTATTTTGAAAGTGACGTTTTGGCCCTGGCAACCTGCAGTCTGGGAGTGCCAGCTGGTGGGATGATAAGGAGTCATATCTCCAGCCAAAGTTCCTGGTCTGTTTTACTCCAGGGTAAATCAGGCTCCTCTACTGCACTCTATCTAAATTCTCTGTTATGCCTTAACCATGCTAACCCACCACATGTAGCATGAGCCCTCGCTATTAAGTCCTCATACTTGAGGATGGAAATATACCTCTTGGGGCTCCTCACACAAATTATACTCATGTAAACGTGAAAGCCTGCCAAAAAGTTAGAGTATTTGTTTGTTACCTTAGGTCTCCAGGGTTTGTCCTCATCTTTTTTTAATGCTATTTGCCACCTCCACTCTCTCTGTTCTTCCCTGAACAGCAAGGTAAATAAATCCACAAATTCCCCTTTCTAACCTTTTCCTTAATCCCTTTAGACAGATGATTCCCAAGTGTAGTCTGGCTTCTCCCTGATTGCTTGGTAGGCTTCCTGCTTTTGATGAACTTAAAAAAAAAAATGCTGTTTAGTTTTTGTGTCTTTTGCTAGTTGCTCTTCAAATTCTTTTTGGCCTGCCTAATTATTTTTTTACACTTGACTTTTCAGAGTTTGTCTTTTCGATTTTCTTCAGTAGGTTTTTCTTCCAATATTTGAAGGATATCTTTTTGCCTCTGACTGCCTCTTCTATTCTATTGTTTAGCCATAGTGGCTTTTTGTGTGTGTGTGTGGGGGGGGGGGGTGATGCAGGGAAGGGGTCCGCTTACTGTTTTTTCTTTTTTGAGGTACACATTTAGTTTGAGCCTTTATTATGGTATTTTAAAATAGTTTACATGCAACCTGCAGGTATTTCACCCTTGTGACTGCTCCTTTTAATTTCAGTTTAACTAGGTTTCTCTGTGTAGACTTACCTGGCAGATAACCAGTTGCACATGAACTCACTGAGTGATAATGTGGCCAAAAAAGCTAATGCAATTATTGAAAGTAGGAATAGGGAGGTTAAATTACCTGTGTATTTGGCACTGGTGTGACCACTGTTGGAATATTGTGTCCAATTCTGGTATGCACAATTCAAGAAGGATGTTGATAAATTGAGAGAGAGCTCAGAGAAGAGCCATGAAAATTATTAGAAAACATGCTTTATAGAGATGGACTCCAGAAACTCAATTTATTTAGTTTAACAAAGAGAAGGTTAATGGGTGACTGGATCACAGTCTGTAAGTACCTTCATAGGAAACAAAACTTGGATAATCAGCTCTTCAATCTAGCAAAGGTATAACAAGAGCCAATGGAAGTTGAAGGTAGACACATTCAGACTAGAAATATATGGTAAACATTTTAAACTGTGAGGGTAATTAACCATTGGAACAACTTACCAAGGGCTATGATGGATTCTCCATTACTGGAAATTTTAAAATCAAGACTGGATGTTTTTCTAAAAGATATGCTCTAGTTCAAACAAATTAATTCAGGGAATTCTGTGGCCTGTGTTATACAAGAGGTCAGACTGGATGATTGCAATGGTTCCTTCTGACCTTATAATCTATAAATGTATTAGAGCTCAGTTGAATGAGCATGTGCTTTCTTACCTATCCTTCAGTTTCTGAAATTATGATTGACAACACGACAACCATGTTTTATTTACTCAAACAAGGAGAAGCCCTGTCATTCCCCTCTATGTCAGGAAGCCAGTATGGTTCTGGAGTTAGTGCATTAGAGAAAAAATTTCTTCCATAGTGCCTGACCTCCTAGGACTGCAAAAATGCTGTGGCAGATAGTCTAAGCAGACAATTCTTAATGGATCACTAGTGAGAAATAATCATCTTCCATTGATAGACCTATTTGCAATAGAGAAGAAGAAATATCTAAAATTCTGCTCCAGGGAAGGCCTAAGTTCAGCATCCTTGTTGGATGCATTTCTTCTTCAATACGAATGATGTATCCTTACCCTCCTGTCCCTCTGATTCTTAGAGTATTAAGGAAGATCAGGCAGGATGGGATCACAGTTATCATGACAGACCAGACCCAGACTGGACAAGGCAGTTCTGGTACCCAGATTTGAAGTTACCATCAGCTCATCCACCGAGACCTTTACCTCTCCTGTCAGACTTAAAATCTCAGGACAATGGGAGCATCCTCCATCCACCCTACTCCTTTCAGCCTAATTACTGATTAGTTGACGGAGATGGAGAGAACATCATGTCATTCTGATGTCCAAAATTTATTCCTCTCAAGTAGAAAAGATTCCACCAGAATAATTTTGGCAGCCAAATGAAAGAAGTTGGGGCTGAACAATGTCAGTTATCACCTAGTGACTTCCAGATTCCAACTATTCTGAACTATTTTCTGTCTCTAAAGAGTTCAGAACTCTCTTTTAGGTCTATCTGCATGCACTTGGGAGCCATATCCTCAAATTGCCCTCCCATCCAGAACATAGCCTTCTCCCTCCCAATTGTGACCAGATTCCTAAAGGCAGGGCCGGCTCCAGGTTTTTTGCTGCCCCAAGCAAAATAAAATTTGGCTGCCCCCACCCCAGCCCTAGGCTCCCCCCCGCACCCTCCTGCTGCCCCAGCCCTGGGCTCTCCTCCCCCCACCTGCACCCCCTGCTGCCCCAGCTCTGGGCCTCCCCCTTCGCGCACCCCCTGGTGCCTCAGCCTAATCTCCCCCCCCCACCCGCACCCCCTGGCACCCCAGGCCTGTGCTCACCCCCCCCCCCTGCTGCACTAGCTCTGGCCACCCCCCTTCCTCCCCAGTAACCCCCCCCCCGCCACCCCAGCCTTGGGCTCTGCCCCCTCCACCCACACCCCCTGCTGCCCCAGCCCTGGGCTCTTCCCCCCACCCCCGCCACCTGCACCCTCCTTCTGCCCCAGCCCTGGGTCACTGGTGACTTGCTCCCAGGGCAGGTCATTCAGCAGGAATTTTGGATGTGCACAGAACACATATGGTTACAGAACTGCAGTAAAGTGCAACAATTTTCAGCTTGTGTGATTGGAGGATATGTGGATGCATATTATAAGACTGTCCTCCATAAATGAGGGGGGGAAAAAGCAATGGCTTTTGTAAATAGCAATTCCAGTCCTAAAAACCACTGGGAAGCATTTCTTGCTTCTTCATTTCTTATCCTACTTTTTCTACAGCAAGTTACAGTGGATCAGTATATTTGATTTGGGAAAAATGAAGTAACAGCTGCCCAAATTGAGCTTGAGCACTCCTGAATTTTGAGGTGTTCAAATCTGGAAGACAGGTGCTAGATTCCCTTTCTGAATATTAGCTAAATCTGGAAAAGTCAATTTCTGCTTCCATGGTTCAGAAGTGGAAATCCTCCTACGTGCCTGGTACTGTATCTAAAGCTGCCCAGGTCCAGAGCCTCCCCTCCCTTACTTCTCATTTTAAATTCTAGTGGGCTCCACATACCTCCCTTGCTAGGCTTCAGATAGAGAGGGGCACTGTCCATTTAGTCCACACACTTCCTTCTTTGGAGGCTGCAAGGTGAGGTCACACCAGTATCCCTAAGCCAGTCTGGGATGTCTTCTGAAGGGGATATCTGGGCCAAAGCCTTCTACTCCTTGGGCACACTTATTCCCCATTCACAGTGCCATCCCGCTCTAGCAGTGAGCTCAAACTGCAGCATGAGATTTCAGCTACCATACTCCCTCCCCCTCTTTCCTGTTGGTAGTGGCCAAGGGAATGCTGGGAAATGTAGTTCTTTTCCTGCTCCAGGGCTGGTTCTATAGGCAGGGAGCTAACCAAGGAACTACAACTCCCAGGGCCCCCTGTTGGTTCTCAGCTCCCAGGCTCGATCCCTGCTAGCTGCCGCCCCTGCAAATGGGCTGCCCCAAGCAGCTGCTTGCTTTGCTGGTGCCTAGAGCTGCCCCTGCCTAAAGGGCCTTATACATGCTTTCCCCCGAGTTAAGGAACCTCCTCCAGCCTGGGATCTTTATGTGCTCCTAACAGGCATAATGGGACATCCTTTAGAGGCCATGGCAACTTGGTCCCCATTCCATTTGTCTATGAATACAGCTTTCTTAGTTGTAATTATATCAGCCTGAAGAACGGGGAAATGCAGGTTTTTATAGAAGGCCCTTCATGGAGACCGCTTTTGATGGAGTTCAACATCTTGCTCTGGACAGACAGCAGTAGAAGGAGTGGGTTGTTTAATGTGCCACTATGCACAGGAGATTGAGTCTAGGTAAGTCTTCATGTATGGTATTTTGTAAGAACAAGATTACCCTTAGGTCCCATCCCAAGTTCTGACCTAAGGTAGTAACTGATTTTCACTTGATCCATTTACCAGTTTTCTTCCTGAAACCATATTCCAATTAGGGAGAGGCCAGACTACACACTCTGGATCTTCTTAGGGCATTATCATTCATACATAGAACCAAGTCTCCCTGAGACTGTTTGCTGCATGTATATAGACTGAAGGGCCAGAGACTTTCTAAATGGTTACAAGATAGCCATTTTAGATTCCTCCAGCACTGATTAGAACTCACTCCAGTAGGGGTCAGACAGTTTCTGTGGCTTCCTTGAGAGGCATACCTGTGTCAGGGTACAGAAGCTGGGAGGTAAGTCCCAGCTCAGGTAGACATACATTCGTTAGCTTTGCTCAAAGCTAGCACAAACTATGGCTGGGGCACCATGGGCAGCAGCTCAGGCTAGCCACCCAAGTACAATCCTGTTCAACCCCTTTTGAGTACATACTCAGGTGACTAGCCTAAGCCACCACCTGTGCCGCCTGGCCACACTGTTATTTTTAGTGCACTAGTTTGAGCAGAGCTAGCACATGCACATTTACCTGAGCTAGGAATCACGCCTTCCAGCTGCTGGTAGACATACTCTCAGAAACATGTAGAGCAGCTACATTGGGTTTGGTCCATGCTTTTACGAGACACTTTTTTGGTAGAGGTGCCCAGATCTGGTGCTTCTTTTGACAGAGCTGCATTGCAATCTTTATTTAAATTGTCTCTGACCTCTTTATATCAGATCACTATTTATGTTTCACCAAGAGTGGAATATATACAGACAAATACTTGAAGAAGAAGAAATGTTTACTTACCTTATAACAAATGTGGTTCTTTTAGATGTGTTGTCCATATATAGAGCACAATCCACCCTCCTTCCCTGCTGCAATGGAGTCCTATAACATATGGATTTTGTATGGGAAAAGGAACTGAGTGGCAATTTGGTCTGCTCTGCCCTTTATGCCCTCGGTATGGGGCCCAAGGATTCTCAGTGGCAACAGACACTGCTGGCCAAAAGATTCTGATCTCAAGCACAGTGGGGTGCCAAGAGTGAAATATATATGGACAGCATATCTCAAAGAACCACTTACTGTAACTGTTCCATTTCAAGTGCTAAAAAGATTACCCAGGCTTTATGCTCCTCAAGTGAATTTCACTCTGAAAGAGCAAACAAATGTTTAGTAGTAGCAATGCTGCATGACATTATTTTGATTATTTAATTTTACCTATGATAGTGCCTCATTGTATGCTAGTAAATTTTATGTAATATGTTTCATACAAATAATCTTAATATAGGATTTAATTACACGTTGGTAAAATATTTGTTGAAAAATAGGAAAAGACAGTTTGAGTAATTTAAATAAAATTTAATATAATTTAAATTATAATGTATATAGGTAAACAGGATATTATATTTGGTCTCATCTGTTTTTACATGAAGGTTATAACTGTGATGTTTTTAGTATGTCATGGCAAGATTATAGCTGCTTAAAGGTATATTGTGAAATGACAGTAAAGTCCACTAAATAAATGATTCTGTTTACAAGTACATTTTCTATTAAATGATATAAAATATGTTTCATATGGATACAACTTGTCATGGTTACTTATTTAGCTACCCCGCTGTCCCGTCTTCAGGTCTCTCCACCATAGGTGTCAGACCTCAGATCTTTTTCACTCCTGTGGAATTCTGCAATTTGCCCACTCTTGGACCAGGACCTTTGTTGCTGCCCTCTGCGTATTAATCATGACTGCTTCTGCAGGCCCAGCAGTATTGGGCACTAGCAACCCCTTTTTCTTTGCATTCCTGTGACAGTATACATTTGCAATGATATAGAAACTGTTTCTTCAAAACAAAGCGTCATTTTTTCATTACTTAAAAGATAGAAAGCATTTAAAGCAAAATGTAACAACAGTGAAAGGCTTACACATGTGTATTACTTATACCTTTGCAAGTTGGCCTCATCCCAGCTAACTCCAGCCCATCCTGCTCACAGTGTGTGTGTTGCCTTGTCTCTCTCTCTCTCCGTCTTTCCAACCTGTCAGCTTCTCCTAGCTCATCCAAAAACCTCTCCCTTTTCTAGAGTCTGAGTTTTTTGGATCACCTTTGATCACTACTCTCACCAACCAGGTAGTTTCTTCCCATTGAAGAGAAATCTCTTCAAGGAGACTTTTTTTTGCTACTGTTTTGTTTTCTGTTGGTTTCTCCCCTTATCAACCTTTTTCAATTCCAGGGAGTCAGGCAAGTTTGTATCAACCAGATAAGCTGAGGGTATGAGATATTTATTTAAAAAAAAACAAACAACCACACAAATTTCCCAGTTCATCACAGAGCTACACTTCTATTTTCCATTAATTAAATTTATAGAAATATCTTTGTCATGTCAGCAGGGACTTTCCAGGCCTTTTCTTTGATCTTTGACAAGTTGCCCCACTCTGCTTTTGGACTGTGCTTATTGCTTACTAGCACTCCTTTTTCTGCTGAACTTATGGTAATTTCCAGTGACAGCTGTTAGTGGAAATTGTGTTTTAACATTTTGCATTGTTCATTTGATTCACCGAACACAATAAAAAAGACAGTTTACTGGTAACCGTGGAATTTAAAACTGTAGTACATTAGAAGACTCAATTTAATTGTTCCTCTTCCAAGATTCCTGTACAGTTTAAAACTGGGGAGTATACAATGAGATGTTTGAAGAATGGTAATGAAAAACTGTTAGTTAGCAATCGAGTTGGAGATACTGCTGTTTTAGAAGTTATCTGAAGAATTATAAAAGGCTTCAAATTAGAAACTTGACAATAACATTTATTTCTGGTTCACAAAAGTGTTACAGACAATTGCATGTGATTTGAATGCTACATTAAAAAGCAATACAAAAAAGGCAACTCTGGCATGGTTCTCATAGTTTTATCATCACCATGATATGTGATAGTTGCTGTACTAGCTACAGAAAGTTAAATATAATCAACATTTGTCACAAATACATTGTGGGATTGAGGGCTTGTCTATCCCAACATTTAATTCTCAGCAAACTGCGGTGTGAATCTACTCTGCACTAGCTGCTGCAGACTAACTGTCCATGTGCATCTTGCTGGCATATATTAACAGTTCATTTATGTGCTTTGATTAGCTCCATGTCAAAGAGGATTAGATCAGTGGGTCTCAAACTTTTTTACTGGTGACCCCATTCACATCGCAAGCCTCTGAGTGCGACTGCCCCGCAATAAACTAAACACACTTTTTAATATATTTAACGCCATTATAAATGCTGGATGCAAGCGGGGTTTGGGGTGGAGGTTGACAGCTTGTGACCCCCCATGTAATGACCTCACAACCCCCTGAGGGGTCCCGGCCCCCAGTTTGAGAACCTCTGGACTAGATTAAAGCTCACAGACAAGCACTTAATTTTTGAATGGCAGTTTTAGATACTTGACTGAAAAACATTGCTTACAAACATTTTGCATTTTATCATCTGAAAATTCAGCTGCCTTTTGTTGAATTTAATAAGGAATTACACAATATATGAGATTGTACTTAAGAGCACATAAGTCTTATTCATGATTTTAAGTAATAGCTAATTTAACAGTTGCTTTTACTGGATCTTTTACCTGAGTAAGCATAAATACAAAGACAAATTTAGTATTGTTCTTAGTACCAGAGAAGTGTGCAAGAGTGTTAGTAACCTAAAGCTGACTCACCAATCTGTACCTTTAGGAAGGGTCCCCACATGAAGTAAATTGATGAGGTAGTAGTTTAAGTACTAAGTGATTAACTCATTGCTGAAGCTAACCGTTAAAAGAGAGACAGGAAGAGACATTATTGAGGGGGAAGGCTAGAAGGAAGGGCCAGAGAAGCCTAAGGTCTCAGAGAGGTGAGATCTCTCCCCAACTGCTGCCCTGTGCCTTGGTAGTTTGTAAAGACTTATGCTCTGGGGAACAAACCTGTATAAAGCCCATTGTAAATAAAGCACTTGGTGCTGAACTTCTCACTGATGTGCATGATGACTGTTTTCAGTAAGAATCCAGGGAACCCAGCCCTGTGACAGGAAGGGGCCTGCCCTGTACTATACATGCCTGCTTCAAACAAGGATGATTGGGTTTTTCCCAATTCTCTGCCATTCTTCCCTTCCCACTCTTCCTCCTTCACTGAGGCTATGTACACACTACATCTTACGTTGGTATACGTTATGTCACTCAGGAGTGTGAATAAGTCACCCCCCTGAACAACGTAAGTTACATTGACCTAAGCGCCCGTGTGGATAATGCTATGTTGGCAGGAGAGCTTCTCTCGCTGACATAGCTACTGCTGCTTGCAGGGGCTGGAATAATTAAGCCCCTGCAAGCTCTCTCCCATCAGCTTAGAGCATCTGCACTAGCAGTGCTACAGCAATGAAGTAGCAAGCTCTGTAGTGTAGCCTTAGGCTATTACACTAGCACTTATGTCACTCAGGGGTGTGAAAAATACACCCCTCTGAGAGACATAAGTTACACTGACAGAGCTTATCCTCCCAACATAGCTACTACTGCTCCTTGTAGGTGGTTTAATTAAGTGGACAGGAGAGTTCTCTCCTGTCAGCATAGAGCAGCTGCATGAGCTATCTTACAGCGGTGCTGCTGTAAACTCGCTAGTGTAGACATGGCCTTAGTCATGTGCAGGGACCAGGTATAAACACAGTCCTTAGCTTTCAAGCATGAGGGATGAAATCTACGCCCCAATAAAGTCAGTGGGGGTTTTGCCAAGTGTCCCCATCTATTTAAATACATTTGTATTTACGTATATAAGTATTTTGAGGTGCCATACATACTTGTGCGCAGTCACTTTGAACATTCTGTACTTTGTAATTGTATTTAAGCACATTTTAAAGGTATTTAAAGCATAAGTAACTTTTTTATCTGCAAGTACTTTTTCAAAATAGTTTTTGAAACAATCACATCCCTCTCAGCTGTCCCTGATTCTGATTGGCCTCAGAACCCACAGTCCCAGGTTGGGAGCTACAGGCCCTGAGTTCTGGCTTTCTTGGCTTTTTTCTGTTGGCCGTGCTGTTGCACCAGCCAGGGAGAATGGTGGTCCCATCCCTTCATTTCTGATAGATCACTGCAACTGGCAATGGGGAGAGTCGCGGCCCAGGCCCAGCCCAGCAGCAGTGGGGAGACTCGCTGCCCAAACCCAGCCCAGCAGCAGCAGAGAGACACATTGCATGATGCAGCCCAGCCATGGACTTCAGTAAGTCCAGGATTTTACCTGACGCCCCCATGACTCAATGCCCAACTGTTAATAACTCATGTGGGCAGTGCTCTGCCAGCCAAACATAAATGTTATGCTGCACCCTGTAAAGTGGCTGATTCCCCCTGTTGTCCAAGAGGCATTGTTTCTCAAGCAGGCACAACAAGCCAGATTTTCAAAGGTTTTTAGATATCTAAAAAGGCAGATAGGCATCTAGTGGGATTTTGCAAAGCATCTAAGCAAGTTAGGTACCTGACTCCTGTTGAAACCAATGGGAATTAGTCTCACCTGCTTAGGCACTTTTGAAAATCCCAGTAGGTGCCTATCTGCGTCTTTAGACACTTAAATATTTTTAAGTATTTTAAATATTTTTGAAAATCTGATCCAGTGTCTCTAGGAGCTTCCTTTTGGGGGAGAAGGGGGTACCCTGTGCCATCCTCTGCTACAGGCCTTTAAGGCACAGTTTTGCCTGGCTTGGATGAAAAGTGAAACTTTTCAATAGCATTCATTACCAATGACCTATAAGTGGCACAGGGACACAAATAATATTAATTAAAATTTAGAGAATTCAAAAAATGATTCAAATGAATTTGTTAAATTTCTTGTATAATGTTTTGGCCATTGAAAATAGAATAGCAAAGTGTGTACATGATTATTTGAGATGCAGAACTGTAATTTTGGCCATTTTCTCCTGAATGGCAATGAAATTTTGAAGAAATTGGTATTGGATACTTGTGATAAAGTTTTTTTTTAAGTAATCCCTGTGTGCAGTAACTTCCACACAACCAAAAATAGATATGATGCTGACAAAGTGTGTTGTTACTTGAATACTTAGATACAAGTAAGCCATTTCAATAGATGTTCTTGTGATGTTTGCATGGCCTAGCTACTTCTAAAAGGTTGAAAACATTTATGCCACTATCTATGACTTCTGACAGTTTCTACAAAATCATGCAAAGAACTCCTGAGTATCTGAGAGAACTCTCCCCCACTAGCTAGAGTGGAGCTTTGCGGTGGGAGAGAGGCTGGGAGCAATAAATATTCTCCCTGGGGTCAAGGAGGAAGAGTTCTCAACTGGGAGTAGCTGAAGCAGTGTTCACATACCCCTGCTCCTCTTCCCCTCTCCCACCCTCTCCTATGTGAGAAGCTTTTTCCCTTCTGCAAAATATATATATATATTTCTTCTCTTGTTTTATTATGTTATGATGTTGTTCAGACATATTCCACAGTTAGATGTTAGAACTAAGAATACACTTGTTATTTAATTTCCCTAATGACATAGCTGGTTGGGTAATACAGAGCAAAGGCTTGAGGAATGAATGAGTCTAACTTGCCCATGCTCAATATACATTGAAATATTTAGAGGAATCAGACAGGCGGTCCTAAGTCATTAATACTCCAGGGTCCAATTCTGTTCCTCTTTAAGTCAATGGGAGTTTTGGCATTAATGACAGTCCTTCATGAAATTTTTTTTTTTTTAAATTATCCACTATATTTCTAGTGGTGTAAACCAATTCCGTTTCTGCAATTGGTCTCTGTATTAGAAGGAGTTGCTCTTTTTGAACATGTTTCCTAAAAGGTTGAATTAGAATAGGAAAAATAGCCAGTTATTAAAATGTAATATATAGAATACTCCTCCTTTTCTCTCCTATCACAGTATGTAAGAAAATGCATGGACGTACATAAGGGACTTTTTACCACCTAAAATGATGAGATATTTCAAAAACCTTTCCATAATTTATAGTAATTCACATCTTTAAAACTCCTGTTTCTGGCCCCAATATATTAAGTGAGATTTGCCATGCACTCTTTTGCTTACAGTTGTTTTAACAATATACAAAGCTCTGTGATAAAGAGGCTTGTGTTTCTGCAACTTCTCCTTTGGGTAGATTTGTATTCTGAATATGTTTTTTAGGGCTGCATTTTTAGCGAGAACTTCTCAACAGTGCTGAAAAACAACTTCAGTGTTCTCTTTTCCTTTTAAAACTTGAATAGCACTGTTTTGATTTTTAATTTTTTAATATACTTTCTCTTAAGTCTAGACCTTATTTAACAGTATAATATAGTCATCCTCTCAAAAAAAAATTTAAATTGAAAAGGATTTAATGCGTAGAAATGCAAAAATATTTTAATTATTAAAGTTGTGAAAAGTAGAACATAAAAAACTTAATCTGTATCTCATACCTGTATGACCATACTTAATCAGGCAAAATAACCAAAGCAGTTGTTTTTACAAAAAATGCCACATACCACGCCAATTTTTACAAGCAGTGCATTCTACATAATTTGGTTTGCATTCAGGCAGAATATAATTGTGCGTCATGTATAGTCATCTAATTTTATAAGAGAAAAATTAAAAGAAAATTAACAGGATTCTATCTTCTATACATTAGTGGTTGTTTCATTTTAGAGAAAACAGTAATCTGCCGTGTGTATGTGCACTATGCTGTATATAATAGCTATTGATATTAAGTTTAAAAACAAAAAACTCTTAGTCCTTGACTGTCTGTTTATGTATGAATCCTATTAATTTACATAGTGAATTTGCATAGTAAAAGTGGGAAATAATATCCATATTTTCATCTGCATCACTAGACCCGACTGCAGAATAATTTCAACTCCAGAGGAAGGGGTAAAAACCTGGATGTGCACATGTGACTTCAGACTCTTTTGTGTGCTGCCTACTACAACATAGAGGCCATTTTTAAAGGGCAACCCTTGATTTAACCTGTTCCGTCTTCTCTTTCATCCATTCAGAAAAAGTAAAGATCATTCGGGATCACCAGTTTGTCTGGTAAAACAGAGTGGCAGTTTCTTACAGTATCCCGCAGAGGAGCAGGCCAATAGATTATTGAAAATAATTATCTGGAAAATAAAAGGTGTGAGTCTTTTATAATCATTCCCTACTGCCAGTGGTGAGCTGGAGCAAGTTCCCACAGGTTCTCAAGAACCGGTTGCTAAAATTAGACCTCCGTGGAGAACCGGTTGTTAAAGGGCCAGAGGGTGGGCAAAGAACTCTGGTCCGTGGGCCGCACCATCCTGTTACTCCCAGGATTCCCAGCTGGGGAGGCTGAGGCTCCCCCAGCCCTTCCCCTGCTTCCCCCCAGCTGCAGCGTGGCCAGCTGCCGGCACCAGCTGGGCAGCTCAGCTGAGCTCTGGAGTCGTCCTGCTGCCACTTTTTGAATGGCCCAGCAAGGTTGGGGGCGGGGGGCTGCTGCAAGCTCCAGGGCTGGCCAGAGGAGAGGGGAGGGGGCAATTGGCCCAGGCCCTGCAGGGGCCCCCGGCCCCACGAGGATCTCTCCCCCGGCCCCTACCCCGCTCCCCCCCTTAAATCAGAACTTTTTATAGGGAACCGGTTGTTAAGATTTTGGCAGCTCATCACTGCCTACTGCCATCATAAAAATGGCCATACTGGGTCAGACCAAATGTCCATTTAGCCCAGTACTGTCTTCCAACAGTGGCCAAAGCCAGGTGCTTCAGAGGGAATGAACAGAACAGGTAATCATCAAGTGATCCATCCACTATTACCCATTCCTAGCTTCTGGCTAACAGAGGCTAGGAACACCATCCCTGTTCATCTTGGCTAATAGCGATTGATGGATCTATCCTCCATGAATTTATCTAGTTCTTTTTTGAACCCTGTTAATATGTTGGCCTTCTCAACATCCTCTAGGAAGGAGTTCCACAGGTTGACTGTGCATTGTGTGAAGAAATACTTCCTTTTGTTTGTTTTAAACCTGCTGCCTATTAATTTCATTTGGTGAGCCCTAGTTCTTGTGTTATGAGAAGGAGTAAACAATATTTCCTTATGTATTTTCTCTACACCAATCATGATTTTATATACCTCTACCATATCCCCACTTAGGGTAAGTTTACACTACCCGCCGGATCAGCGGGTAGTGATCGATCTATCAGGGATCGATTTATCGCGTCTAGTGTAGACGCAATTAAATCAATCCCCGATCACTCTGCCATTGACTCCGGAACTCCACCGCGGTGAGAGGCGGAAGCGGAAGCGGAGTCGACGGCGGAGCGGCAGTGGTCGACTCACCGCCATCCTCATGGCCAAGTAAATCGACCTAAGATACTCTGACTTCAGCCACGCTATTCACGTAGCTGAAGTTGCGTATCTTAGGTCGAACCCTGCCCAGTGTAGACCTAGCCTTAGTCTCTTTTTCAAGTTAACATGCTATTAATAGAACTTGAAAAAGTCCCTTATTAAATTGTGTGTGTTGTATGTATATTTAACAGTATAAACTAAACAAATCAAGCAGTCTTTAGGTGATACACTAATATATCAATTGAAACCGTTAGGAAAATAATGGTATATGAACAGTGCTGAGACATCTTTTAACTAGGAGATCAGCTGATCTGTGTATCCGATGGAGAATAAATAATGTCACTTCAGGTAAGAAAATGGGTTTTGCAATGAAAATATATGGTGTTTGTTATTTGATCTTCTGTGGTTTCAGAACAACACTGGAATAGGATCTTATGCATGAAAATGCATATGGTGACAGCTCTCTTGTATTGATAAAATTGTTTTCAAGATGAAGATGTTCCAAACGTGAATCTTCAACCTCCTCTTCATCATCATTACTGTCATCATCAACATTGTCATCATTGACAATAGCTCTACAGATGCGTTCTGGAGGGACTGTCCTGTGAAATTATAAGATACATTTTGGCTTATTACTAAAGTGTACTAGTAAGCTCCTTCCATACAAGTTGTTCATTTTAGAGATACTAAGAAGGTTTTTCTAAAAAAAAGGTTTGGACTTGATCAGCAATTAAAAATAGTTATAAATTACCCCAAAGGTAGTTATTTTTATTTTTAGTTCTATACTGTAGTGATAGTCTTTCAGTTATTGTCTGAATTAGTAGATGTATGCTAATTGAAGCTTCAAGTAGACATAATTGGTATATTTCAAAAATGAGTTTAGGTCACAAATGGTATTTTGTAACAGTGTGACTGTTTCTTTTTACATTGCTACCTCTTAATATAATTACTTACCTTTTATTAAGAAATTCTTGGAATACATTAGTTATTAGATAAATTCTTGTCTTGACAACATGGACAAGATTCTTGGCCCATGAAGCTGCTTTGTGCTGTTCAGGCAATGCAAACCAGCTGAAAAAGTGCCCTAAAGGAGCACTTGAGGATTCCCCTGGCAAAGGTGACAGAAAGTTGGTGTAGCCACTCTGAGATCACCTGCTTCATAGGGAGTGTGACAGGGCTGGAGGAGATGTTTCTGGAAAGTGCTGCACTCTGGTGAGCCATGGTTGTATAAGCAGGAGTCTGCTCCACACAGCATAAATTAGACCAGCCCTTAGACTGCTACAAATTATGTCAGCAGCTAGTTTGGGCCTCCGGTCAGCCTTAGGATCAGAAAAGCAGAAAGGTGACTTAGAGACACCTTTTCCCCTGCTTTCCTCCGCTGTGGCAAGCAGAGCACAGCTGTAGCTGGGGATTTGACTCCAAATCTTCAACAAACTGAGTACTTGGAGAATACTGGTACCTCAGAGTTGTACACTTTTTTAAAACAGTATTGGGAGATTTAAACCACACTTCTTTTTTGTACATGGTTTTGGAAAATATTGCAATAGGGAATTCAGGATTCAGTCCCTTCTAACAATATTTAAAATGTATGGTTCATGGAAAATGTAGAGTAGGAAGTTAATATATTTTAAAATATAGTGTAGTATTTATCAAATCCCTTTTTATATTCTCAGTTAACACAGCGGAATTGGTAAATACCGTATTTTGTTGTTGTTCAGCCTCAGAAAGGTTAATGCCTTCATTTCTGTGATTCCAAATGGTACAAACTTTAATTCATTGTGATCCAAAAATAACTCTCTCAAAGACCGATAAGCTCCATAGAATGACACTGGATCTATTCCATCATTGTTAAGTTTGTTAAAAGAAAGGTAGAGATATTCCAGCCCTGGCTTCATGTGACCAAACACGTATCCTGGTATTCTTTCAATCTGGTTTCCTATAAGTACGAGGTGCAGTAAGGATTTTGGCAGATAGGAGGGAACGTGATATAACTTATTGTAAGAAAGATCAATAGATTCCAAATTCCTGCATTAAAGGAAACAAAAAGGGACATGTAAATGATACAGTATACTATATAGTTTACATTGGACTCCATACAAAATAACATTCAGTTGGTGGCAAGAAGTCCAGCTGCTTAAGTATGGGAAAATATTTTTTCTGTGAGAGAAAGGTTTCTGTTAATAGAAAGACATTCATTTTATGGTGTGTGGGCAGAGACATAATTATTTCTGGAAAAAAGATCAGAGTAGCAAAAATGTAAGTCATAACTTCTCATTCAGGAGCCATTCTTATGCTTTTGTTGGGATGGGGGAAAATCTGTAGTAATATGAGTACAGAGATAGGAAATCCCAGGGACTAATTTTTGCTTGATAAGCATCTCAGATTTGCAATAGACTAGTATGCTATATTAGAAAACACCACTTTTTCTTTACAGTTAACAGCTCTTTTCCCATGGCTCCTATCCAGATGGTTTGCATTTTTTACCACTAATGCTTGTTGGCCAAGGTGGCAGTAAAATGGGCCTAATCCAGCAACCCGTACACATGTGAGTAGTCCCATTTGCTTCACTTAATTCAGTGTCCCATAGATACTGACATAAAGTTTGATTTTAAGTTTGTCTTCAGTGGGACTGCTTATATGAATAAGTGCTGCAGGATCAGACCTAGGTACCTGAAGATAAGCATCTTTTCTTCAAAAAGTAATATCACCCAGTTACTGTATATCTTCCATGTATTGTCATGACCCTGTCTGTTAACTCTTAGGCCTGGTCTACACTACGCGTTTAAACCGGTTTTAGGAGCGTTAAACCGATTTAACGCCACACCCGTCCACACTAAGAGGCCCTTTATATTGATATAAAGGGCTCTTTAAACCGGTTTCTGTACTCCTCCCTAACGAGAGGAGTAGCGCTAATATCGGTATTACCATATCGGTGTAGGGTTAGTGTGGCCGCAAATTGACGGTATTGGCCTCCGGGCGGTATCCCACGGTGCACCACTGACCGCTCTGGGCAGCAATCGGATGCAGTGGCCAGGTAGACAGGAAAAGCCCCATGAACTTTTGAATATCATTTCCTGTTTGCCCAGCGTGGAGCTCCGATCAGCCCGGGTGGCGATGCAGTCCGAAATCAAAATCCAAAAAGATCTCCAGCATGGACCGTACGGATGTGATCGCTGTATGGGCAGGCAAATCTGTTCTATCAGAGCTCCGTTACAGAAGACGAAATTCCAAAGCATTTTAAAAAAATCTCCAGACAGACTCCATAGCAGGGACTCAGCGCACTGCTGCGTGACAAGCGTAACGGAAAGCCAAAGAATCAAATGGACGCTCATGGAGGGAGGGGGGACTGAGGACTCAAGCTATCCCACAGTTCCTGCAGTCTCCGAAAAGCATTTGCATTCTTGGCTGAGCTCCAAATGCCTGTAGGGTCAAACACATTGTCCGCGGTGGTTCAATTTACAGCCCCCACCCACCCCCAGAAGTAAAAGGGAAAAAAATTGTCTCTTGACTCTTCTAAATGTCACCCTATGTCTACTGAATGCTGCTGGTACACGCGATGCTGCGGCACTCAATTGCAGTATCCTCTTTCCCCCTCACTGGTGGTAGATGGTGCAATATGACTGGTAACCGTCCTCATCATCAGCCTTGTGGCAGATGGTGCTGCACAATAGGACTGGTACCTGTCCTCATCATCAGCCCGTGAGTGCTCCTGGCTGGCCTCAGGTGAGGTCGGCCGGGGGCGTCTGGGTAAAAAACTCCTGGTCATTCCCAGTAGATGGTACAGAACGGCTGGTAACCATCTTCATCGTAGCAATACGGGGCTGAGCTCCATCAGCCCCTGCCCTTCATGTGTAAAGAAAAGATTCTGTACTGCCTGGACTATCATAGCAGCGGGATGCTGGGCTCCTCTCCCCC
Source organism: Mauremys mutica (assembly GCF_020497125.1). Lineage (NCBI taxonomy): Eukaryota > Metazoa > Chordata > Testudines > Geoemydidae > Mauremys > Mauremys mutica. Next base: position 42,435,376 of record NC_059078.1, read on the forward strand.
ACACTGCTTAATGTCCTGTCTGGACTATCATAGCAGCTGGAGGCTGCCTTCCCCTCATTTTATCTCACTAACAAGTCACTGTTTCTTATTCCTGCATTCTTTATTACTTCATCACACAAATGGGGGGACACTGCAATGGTAGCCCAGGAAGGCTGGGGCAGGAGGGAATCAACAGGTGGGGTTGTTGCAGGGGCACCCCCTGTGAATGGCATGCAGCTCATCATTTCGGCGGGATCTGACATGGAGGGGCTGTGCTCTCTGGTTCTCTGATACACTGCTTCTCTAGTACACTTGCCCCATATTCTAGGCAGGACTGATTCTATTTTTAGATACCATAAAGGAGGGATTGACTCAGGAAGTCATTCCCATTTTTGTCTTTTGCGCCCCCGGCCGATCTCAGCCAGGGGCACCCATGATAGCAGCAGACGGTGCAATATGACTGGTAACCGTCTCTGCTTGTCTTTTGCGCCCCCGGCCGATCTCAGCCAGGGGCACCTATGACAGCAGCAGAGGATACAGCACAAAAGGACTGGTAACTGTCATCTCATAGCCAATTTACAAGGGTATGGTAGATGGTACAGAACAGCTGATAACCATCTCTGCTATCATGCAAAAGCAAATGAATGCTGCTGTGTAGCGCTGCTGAATCGCCTCTGTCAGCGACATCTATTACACATACGGTGACAGTGACAAGAGGCAAAACAGGCTCCATGGTTGCCATGCTATGGCGTCTGCCAGGGCAATCCAGGGAAAAAGGGCGCAAAATGATTGTCTGCCGTTGCTTTCCCGGAGGAAGGAATGAGTGACGACATTTACCCAGAACCACCCGCGACAATGATTTTTGCCCCATCAGGCACTGGGATCTCAACCCAGAATTCCAAGGGGCAGGGGAGATTGCGGGAACTATGGGATAGCTACGGAATAGCTACCCACAGTACAACGCTCCAGAAATCGATGCTAGCCTCGGACCGTGGACGCACACCACCGAATTAATGTGCTTAGTGTGGCCGCGTGCACTCGATTTTATACAATCTGTTTTACTAAACCTGTTTATGTAAAATCGGAATAATCCCGTAGTGTAGACGTACCCTTAGTTGTTCTTGTGATTTCTGTTTCTTTTTGAAGGCAAAGTAGGGGTGCTGGTGGACAGCAAATAGCAACCCTGCTTCAGATAGAATTTTATTGTCAGGGATGAGGACAGGAAAAGTTCTATTTTAATCACCATTTTTAATGTGGACTGACTGATGTGATCAACACCTGTGATTATTTAGCTAATAAGGAATTTGGCTAGAAGATATCAGTATTTCTTTGTAATATACAGTTTCTTTTTTATTGTTGGTATTCATTTTGGCTCTGAACAAAACATAATCTTTAGCCTTGAGATCAGGGTAGATAAAAAAATGATATTGTATATTTTTATTCATATTAAGTACAGGTTTATTTTTTTTAAATAAATCTATTGAAAATTAAATTTGAAATTGACAACGTATGTTAATACCAGGGTTGTCAAGCGATTAAAAAAATTAATTGTGATTAATCGCACTGGTAAACAATAATAGAATACCATTTATTTAAATATTTTTGGATGTTTTGTATATTTTCAAATATATTGATTTCAATTACAACACAGAATACAAAGTGTACAGTGCTCACTTTATATTTATTTTTGATTATAAGTATTTGCACTGTAAAAAAACAAAAGAAATAGTATTTTTCAGTTCACCTAATACAAGTACTATAGTGCAATCTCTTTATCATGAAAGTTGAACTTACAAATGTAGACAAACTTGCAATAAGAATGAGGTACTATTGAGGTATGTGAACAGAGTTGGCCAAAACACAGAATTTCCAGTGCCCAGAGATTTAGATGGATGCCATTTGTAGTGGAGTTTGTATAATATAAGTAAATAAGTAAATTTCTGGCAATAATGACTTTGCAACCAATGACAACATGTCTTGAAACAAAAATAAAACAATGTAAAATTTTAGAACCTTCACGTCCACTCAGTCCTACTTCAGCCAACTGCTCAGACAAACAAGTTTGGTTACAGTTTGCAGCAGATAATGCCGCCCACTTCTTGTTTACAATATTACCTGAAAGTGAGAACAGGTATTCTCATGACACTGTTGTAGCAGGTGCCGCAAGATATTTATGAGCCAGATGCGCTAAAGGATTCATATGTCCCTTCATTCTACAACCACCATTCCAAAGGACATGCATCCATGCTCAATAACGATCCAAAGCAGAGCAGACCAATACATGTTCATTTTCATCATCTGAGTCAGATGCCACCAGCAGAAGGTTAAATTTCTTTTTTGGTGGTTCTGGTTCTGTAGTTTCAATATCTGAGTGTTGCTCTTTTAAGCCTTCCGAAAGCATGCTCCACACCTTGACCCTCTCAGATTTTCGATGGCACTTCAGATTCTTAAACCTTGAGTCAAGCTGTAGCTATTTTTAGAAATCTCACATTGGTACCTTTGCATTTTGTCAAATCTGCTGTGAAAGTGTTCTTAAAATGAATATGTGCTGGGTCATCCTTTGAGATTGCTATGACATGAAATATATGACAGAATGCAGATAAAACAGAACAGGAGATGTACAATTCTCCCACAAGGAGTTCAGTCACAAATGTAATTAACACACTTTTTTAACGAGCATCATCAGCATGGAAGCATGTCCTCTGGAATGCTGGCTGAAGAATGAAGGGGCATATGAATATTTAGTATATCTGACACAGTTATTTTTTTGTACATAATTCTACATTTGTAAGTTCAACTTTCATGATAACGAGATTGCAGTACAGTACTTGTATTAGGTGAATTGAAAAATACTATTTCTTTTGTTTTTTCCTGTAAAAATATTTGTAATAAAAAATATAAAGTGAGCACTGTACAATTTGTATTCTGTGTTTTAATTGAACTCAATATATTTGAAAATGTAGAAAACATCACAAAATATTTAATAAATTTCAATTGGTATTCTATTGTTTAACAGTGTGATTAATCAATATTAATTTTTAATCACAATTTTTTTAATTAATCATGTGAGTTAACTGTGATTAATTGACAGACCTAGTTAATACCTAAACTTACTATTTGCTATTAAATGTTCTATGAAGAAGTGTTCTGTGTGGCTCGAAAGCTTATCTCTCTCACCAACAGAAGTTGGATCAATAAAAGATATATTACCTCACCCACTTTCTCTCTGGATACACTATTAAAATAATTTAAATTAAATTTAAAAAATATTGAGCAGTTAAATTCGCTACTAAGTTTTAACTGAACTAATTCAGTTCAATGACTAATTCATTGTTAAGAAGCCAATTGGTAGGTTAAAAAGCAGGAAAGATTGTTTTCTCTTCCAATCTTTGAATAAAAACCAGATGTGAGAGGATGAGATCTACTAGATCTAAAATCTTGAAGGATATGGTAACCAGAAACAATCAGTTCACTTAATTATCTACACGTAACATTTGCTTTGTTTAATAAATCAGTTAGTTTTAAATGCTATAAAAAAGTTTTGGTAAATGTTTTTGTCTTATAGATCCTTCACTTTTAAGAAATTTTTATTTAATTAAGGAAAGTAAAATACTGTTTTTGCATTTAATTGAATTTTAACTTCTATCCAAACAGAAATTGAGACAAATCACAATTTACAAAATTAATCATAGTCTGTTAAATAAGAAATGCATTATTTGCCATTTTCTAGCATAATGACAAATATTAAAATCAAGAATCTGAATAAGTATAAGGTAATCTATATAAAAGTGTGTAGATATAGTGTATCCTCCTGGTGAGCCACAAAAAAGCACTTAATTTAGTTTAAAGTGTACATTTAGTTGCAAATCAACATATGTTAATAGTTACCAATCAGTGAGAGCCCATCTTTCTTTTAAAAAAAACTTTAAAAGTACAAATGTAAACCATGATTAAAATAAGATTAGTAAAAAATGAGGTGTCCAGGGTGCTGATATACATCATGATTAAAACTGGTGATTTAAATAGTTTTGATTTATATCAATTCTTCCTACTTGAGGTTTAATGAAATGTTAGCTTGGTTTGTGAGTGGAAGTGACCCATGATATCACAGTGTTATTTTAAAAGTGATATTATATATTACTTAGATTGTGATAAATTATAATGTGGATGAAAAGATAATTGAATTTGTTAACATAATGATGATATTATCATGGTATCCATGGATTTTTAAAACAGAGCTTGTATGATTTGTTTGTTTTTTTAAATGAGAGGAGCCTCATTACATGGTACAAATATTACTTTCATAGTAGGGTTTTCTAGTAGTACTGGATAACAAAACAATTAAATCTTAAATTGGTACTTACTCTTGATTAATCCAAGCCAAAGGTGCTATCCTATTTTCTTCTAATTTGTTGTGTTTCAGCACAATGATGTTAATATTGCTGGTATGGTTAAAGCAAATTTCTGAAATTTCTTCTATTTGGTTATTTTCCAGATATAGTTCCTACAAGTACATTTGAAAAAGAAAATTTGCAAAACAATATTTACTTTTTTTCCTGTTGTGATTTAAAAAGTTCATTTTTAAGTGTTATTGGCCTCTCATGCTAAAATCACTGTTTTCCAGATATCAGAATAATTACCTGAACACGTCTGCATAATAAACTCAGTAGTAGTAATTGCGTGATTTGATTTTGGAAAAAACACACAGTATTTCAAAATTTAATATACTTTTCATTCTATTATTAATAGAATAATAATTATTTTTAAAACACCTTTGCATCTTGCTTGCTGTTGTATAATGAGTATGTGGATGTATTGAATGCTAAGACTGTTGTCATATAATTCATGTTTTCTGGACACAAATTTGCCAAGAGGAATAAAAATATTTATTTAATATAGGAAAGGCATGACAAACTTGCATGAGGTACTAGTTGAGGTATGTGAACAGAGTTGGCCAAAACACAGGATTTCCAGTGCCCAGAGATTTAGATGGATGCCATTTGTGGTAGAGTTTGTATAATATAAGTAAATAAGTAAATTTCTGGCAATAATGACTTTGCAACCAATGACAACATGTCTTGAAACAAATTATTAAGATGTAAAAATATCATCTGTGCTTTACAGTGGTAGTGGAGTACATACAAAGAAGAAAAGGAACACATCTGGAAAAATAAAGATTTTTGGTCTGTTACCTCAATAGATGTGGGAAGACCTTGTGGGACAGTTCTAAATTTATTTCTTCCAAGGCGCAAATAAGACAGGCTTTTCAAAGGACGGAAAGCTAAAGGACTGACATTTGCTTCACTAAGTTTATTGCCTTCTAATTCTAGGGTCACCAAGTTCTTTAATTCTGTAGAAAATAAAATAATTGGTGTTAAATTTTAATAAAGTATTATAGAATCTTGTACGCTATTAAAACATGAGATGTGTTCTAACAATTTTTAACATTACTTAAATCCATTCAAAAATATGGGAAAATATCATATTTGCCTGAATGGGTCTTAGCACAGGAAACAATTTTATACTCGCATTCATAGGTTGTAAATTATTTTTATTTTCAATCATTTGAAAAAATTTCAGCCAATTACTGTACCATGTTCAAAAACTATACTGTAAATATAGTTAAATTATGAAAAATGCAACTGAAATGTATTGATAATACAAAGTTTGTTTACAGCCCATTATATAACTTCTTTATTGTCCTCCAGGAGAGCCATGCAATTTTCAGCATAGGATTGTTATTTTAATATTGTACTTTCAGAATGGGAAAATAAGGCAGGTGCAGGGAGCTAATGGTAGCACAAGCTCCTTAGTCATTCAAGACCTCAGGAGGGTGCATGGAGCAATATATTGGTGCTGACCTTCTGCACAGAGGCCCAAATATCTGTAGGATTCTCCCACAGCTCTCCAGTCATTCATTTGTTTAGTGGTCATGTTACTTGCACCTTTTGTAGGTTCACAGGTCCTTCCCCCACCTCAGTGTACTACTATGTGTTGAGAACTCTGCATGGAGTATCCTGTATCCCCCTTCCTAGGGAGTGGGTATTGTAGACCTTGATCTTCCAGATATATTTCAGAAGAACTAAATGTTGGCAACTATAAAATGATCATTTCATGACAAAAAGGTCTTCATTCTCAATTACAAAATATTAAAGTTCATAAACAAAAATGTTGAATAGTTGCATCTAAGCTTTATTCTGCTTTCTTGATGCGCAGAGATCAAAACCTGTTCCCTGTCCCATGAGTATAAAAATATCCATACTGGTTCCACTGTACGTAATGCAGCAACACTGGGATGTAGGTGTACATACTCCCTGTGCAGTGCACAGTCCAGTTTCCCTAGGGAACTTGAGCATTAGCACAGACTTTGCTGTGAAAAACACTGACGTTCCTCAGAATTACAAGATAATTCAGATTTTAAAAACTCAAGTTTCATGCAGGTCTTCTGGGTTTTGTTGCCGTACAGACACCTGGAAAAACACATCTATTTATCAATCTAATGATTAAGTTTCTGTTATTTAACACAAAGTCTCTGCCTCCTATAGAAATAGAAGATCCTAGAATCTTGCAGTAGTATGCTGCCTTGATTGGCAATGACCAACAAAAATACATTTAGATCCTGACTGGCAAAGATGTGTGCATGTGCTTAACTTTACTCATGAATGTAAAGTTCAACATGTGTATAAGTCTTTGCAGGATCAGTCTGTTCAGGGCCAGCTCCAGACCCCAGCGTGCTAAGCGCACGCGTGGGGCAGCATTTTAACTGGAGGGCGGCAGGCGGGTCCGGCGGACCTTCCGCAGTCATGCCTGCGGGAGGTCCAACGGAGCCGCGGGACGACCGGACCTCCCGCAGGCATGACTGCGGAAGCTCCACCGTAGGCGCGGGACCAGCGGCACGTCTTGCGCGAGGTCCCACGGAGGCGCGGGACCGGCGCCCGGTAGCGCGAGCGGGGCAGCGCGAGCGGCGCAGCGCGCCACCCTGCTTGGGGCGGCGGAATTCGTAGAGCCGCCCCTGAGTCTGTTACTCATATTTAACTTTAATTTTTTCCATCTACAATGGCAAATGAAAATTGGTCTCAAATTATCCAGATTTTGCTTAATATGCAAGATCTTAAAATTCTATTCTGCATTTTGAGTTTCAAATCTAATTTCATTGATTCAATATTCACTTCTTAAATACCTTGTAAACTGTCTTCATCAATAGCATGGAGATGGTTTTCATTTATTTTAAGTTCTTCTAAAGCTGATGGTAATTCAGGAGGAATATGTACTAGTGCGTTTCCATCCATATACAAACGTTTTAACTTTTTCAGGATCTTAATTGGGGGGAAATCAGAATTCAGTTAACAAAATGTAAAATTATATTGTCAAATAACCTAAAATTGTAATTGCCATTTTACTAACCATGTGAATTTTGTTGCTGATGCTGCTGTTGATTGTCTTAGGTAAGTTTCATAAAAAGCAGAAAGTTGATAAAATGGAGACTTGAGTATTATATACACAGAACAGGTAAAGACTGGGTAGCAGTAGCGCCTCAATGCTGTTGTGGAATATCCAGTGTTTTGGTAAGAACGGAGTTCTTTCTCTAAGTACTTGAACCATTGGCCTTTCTGTATAATCTACCAACAAGGGTGTCAGTTGGGAGGGTATGTTTTGTGATATGAACATCTGTCACCCAAGAATTGGACTTAGTTCATCAGCCTCTTTTACATGGGCCAGCCAGCTGCCATCCCAGCCATACTGGACCCCAGTCCTGTTACTAATCCTTGACTCATCCAATCACCTCACTTATCTAACCTTTTCATAATATTTAGGAATTCCTAGATACTTACAAGCCTTTATAGCATTTCATATTATGTACTTAATCTACAGTAGTTTTTCAGTAAATCACCTCTAGGGCTACTGGTCCACTACAGTTCAGTAGACTTTTTGGCTTAGGAGTAGAGGCACGTGGCCTTTTCGCAGGTTGAGAGTTAAAATTATGTATAAGTTGTAAAGCTTCAGTGTTCTAGGAAGAAGAGCTCTGTGTGTAAGCTCAAAAGCTTCTCTTTCACCAACAGAAGTTGGTTCAATATAAGATATTACCTCATCCACATTGTCTCTCATATTGTGTGTGTCAATCAGATAAACTATATGTACATCCAAGGATTACATAAGCATGATCGGAAAGTCCTTGATACCATTATGTATGGTAGCGCTTACCCTGGCTGACATTAAACATTGTCTCCTCAGTTATCCTGTGGAGCTAAGGGGCAAAAGTTTCCTGCAGGCAAAAGAGTAAATATGGCAGTAAACATTTCAATAGCTGGGGGAAATTTTCCACTGACAGGACTTTGAAGGGGGTACAGTTTCAAATGAGCCTTTTTTGTCTATGACTCACTTTTATTCTTTAGTGTGTTTTTTAGAATTTTGTATGTTTTATAAAATACAAGTATAAATAAAAGTATTTTATAATAAAATGTGATCTTTTGAAAAAATCTCAGAGAATAAAAAGGGAGGAAATATAATTCTGACCTATTTTATTTCACCTAACAGTTGAAATTCTACAACAGAGACATAAGTGCAATTGTGGGGGGTGTAAGGACGCTGTTCGGTAGGGCATTTAAACCAATGGGACTATATACTGTACGTATTTAATGCTTTTCTGGATTGAGGCCAAAATCAGGGTCCAAACACTTTTTGTGACAACAGCTTACTATCAGAAGATTTTTATTATGGACAATCAATGCAGTACTAAAAAATAATTTGGATATGTGCATATTGCTAATTAAATAAGTAACATAGGTATTCAATCTTTTGCAAAGTTAGTATTGGAAGACTTCAAAAGCTCATTCTCCATGTAAATTATGAAGAAAATTCTACTTCTCTAGGTTATTGGCTAGAAATCCAGCTCAGATTTGTATTTAGCATTTACTGGCTGTTAGATGGCCTGTGTGAAATGAGCTGATGGTCACCATCCAGGTCCTAACTCAGGTGTCCTTGTAGAGCTTGATCCTGTGACATGCTGAGCATTCTGGCCCTGATCTAGCAAAACACTTAAAATATGTGCCTTAATCAGGGCCGGCTCCAGGCACCAGCTCAGCAAGCAGGTGCTTGAGGCAGCCCAGGGGAAGGAGCGGCACGTCGGGCTCTTCGGCAGCAATTCGGCAGCGGGTCCCTCTCGATGGGAAGGACCTGCCGCGGAATTGATGCCGAAGAAGAAAGTGGCGCAGTGGAGCTGCTGCTGAAGTGCCACCGATCGCGATTGCGGCTCTTCCCTCCCCCCTCCGCCCCCCGCTTGGGGCGGCAAAAACCCCAGAGCCGGCCCTGGCCTTAATTAAGCATATAAGTAGTCCCTTTGACAGCAATGGCATTGATCATATGATGAAAGTTAAACACGTGCTTAAGTATTTCGCTAGATTGGAAATAGAGTGCTCAGCACCTTTCAAGATGAAGACCATAAAGAAAAACACTGCAGTATCCGATGCCAGTTCAGGTACCCTTGTTAGCAGGCTAATGACTGATCAAGTTCTAAAGAAAGAACATTAGAGGTGATCATTCCAAGTTAGACAATGAGGCACACTGGTGGGGCAACTTCTATGTTTTTAGACATATAAAGAACTTCACTGTGCAGGGCTGTCAAGCCAGCACCCTTCAAAAGCTTCCCTTTCTATACTACTTTTCTTTAAAAGAGAGTCCAAGTACTATGAGGTTTCTAAAAATGATATAAGAAGCACTTTATGATGATGGAAAAAATATTTTTAAAAATCTCAAAACTGAAGCTGGTAAAATACCAGAAAAATATTAATAATAATTACCGTATTTATCGGCGTATAACACGCACTTTTTTCCCCTGAAAATAGGGGGCAAATGATGTGTGCGTGTTATACGCCGATATAACCACCCCAGGCAGAAAAGAAAAGCGCCGCCCCCCCCCCCCCAGCGGCGCGGAGCGGCGCCCTAGCCCCTGCCCCACTCCCGAGCAGCGCGGCCCTAGCCCCCCCCCCAGCGGCCCGAGCCCCCGCCCTCTCCCCCCCCCCCCAGCGGCGGGGCCTGAGCCCCGAGCCCCGGCCTGCGCGAGCCCCCACCTCCCGAGCAGCGCGGCCCGGCCCTAGCCCCCTCCCGAGCGGCCCGGCCCGAGCTGCCTTAGCCCCCGCGCCCCTCCAGAGCGGCCCGAGACCCCGTCCTCCCTCCCTCCCCCGAGCGGCCCTGGCCCTAGCCCCCGCCCCCCTCCCGAGCGGCCCGGCCAGAGCCGCCTTAGCCCCCGCCCCCCTCCCGAGCGGCCCGAGACCCCGTCCCCGTCCCCCCCCCCCCGAGCGGCCCTACCCCGCGGAGCACCGCCCTAGCCCCCGCCCCCCTCCCGAGCGGCCCGGCCCGGCCCGAGCCCCCGAGCGGCCTTAGTCCCCGACCCCCTCCCGAGCGGCGCGGCCCGGCCCGGCCCGAGCCCCCGAGCGGCCTTAGTCCCCGACCCCCTCCCGAGCGGCCCGAGATCCCGTCCCCCCGGCCCCCGAGCCCCCGAGCGGCCCTAGCCCCCCCCCCTCCCGAGCGGCGTGGCCCGACCCGGCCCGAGCCCCTGTCCCCCTCCCGAGCGGCCCGGCCCGACCCCCCCTCCCCGCGAACCTTATTTACCTTATAAGTGGTAATAATATTAATAAAACAAGTTCTGAGCTACCCTTATTTTGCTTCAAAGTCCTTTATTTGAAATTTAAGTTTTTTTCCTGAAATTTCCCCCTTAAAATGAAGGTGCGTGTTATACGCCTGTGCGTGTTATACGCCGATAAATACGGTAATAATAATTCAGTAAATAACTTTTTCAGTGAATAGTATTTGACCAACTATATAACTGGCTGAAAACTGCAAAAATGATTTGTTGAAAATGGCAAAATTTGATTAATCATATATTCATTACATAGGGGTAGATCCCTAGCTAATGCAAATTGTCATAGCTCCATTGACTCCAACAGAGCTACAACCATTTACATTAGCTGATGATTTGCCCTATAGTATTCTGCGAGATCTACTTCAAGCACAAATCAGTGACAGAGATGTTAGAAAGAGTATGCATGCTTACTTTGAACGCTTGTGGACCTATGCCTGGAGAAGTGATATTATTTTTACTTAGATCAAGCCTTTCCAAATTAGGGATCCCATTGAATGCTTCATCCGGAATGGAAGTGATGGTATTCCCTAGGACAGATAGTTAAATATATATATATATATATCTTAGTAATGTCTTGCATCTTATATGGTCTGAGTCAGGTAACTAGGTAATGTACAAGTACAAATGTATTCATGGAAATAAAGTCAACAGTATGTCTCTGTGTCTCAACACTAGTAGCATCTAAATTTTGAAAAGCAAGTTAGATTGTAGCAACATAGTACTAACGTCTTTTATTAGATTACCATAGATCTAAAATTACTACAATTACAAAACCATCTTCAGGAGCACAAAAGTGTTAGTCTTGGAGAGCTAGTGTAATAAGAGAAATCATAAATTAATGTGCAGTACATGGGCCTGAACTTCTGAGGGCACTCATAGTGGAATATAAAACCTTTAATTTCTCGGTTGTTGCTTGTTTCTCAGGCTTACAGTGTTGCCTAACTTCTCAGGCTTAGTTGTAAAATGCCTTTAAATCTCTTTCTGTGATAAGAAACTAGTAGTATAAAGCATTTTACATTATAATATGCTAACATTAAAATTGTGGGTTTTGGGGAGGGCTAAATTTTAAATTGGTGAAGAAAATAATATAAAGCAAACTTATTTTCTTACCTTCAAGCTCTAAGCTTGTTAGCTCTGGATCAGTAATTGGTGGTATTTGTGTAAGTTTGGCATTAATGCAGCTTACTGTGGTGTCAGAAATCGAACATCCAGTTGGCAAAGGAGGAATTTCTGCAGGAGGAACAGGAATTGGGAATCGAGGGGGCATTCTGAAAACATCACCTCGTAAAATATGTTCATCCTCTTCCTCTTCCCCTTCTTCCACTTCACTTTGTTGTTGTTTTCTTTCTTGCTCTGGACGTTTGTTTTCCTTTCTTTTTTCTTCTTCTTCCTTTTCAATTTGTAGCTCTTCCTCTTCATATGCTCTTCTTTTTTCTTCCTCTCTCCTGCTTATTTCCTCCTCTACTTTCTGATGGGCTTCATAGTCATGTATTTTTTTCTCCTCCTGACTTTTCTTTTCTTTTCTCTTCCTGTTCTCTTCATCCTTTTTGTGAATTTCCTTTTCTCTCCCTTCAAGTTCTTCCTTCTCTCGTCTGAGTAACTCATCCATTTCAGCCTGGGTATGCAGTGGTTGCAATAGCATTGGGTCACTAGGGTCATTGGGCTCTGGAGAAGCACCAGAAATTTCAGGTGTGTCATCCAGTGAAATATTTTGTACTGAAAATGAGTGTCCATGGTAGTGAAAGTGAGGGGAAAAAATAAAATGGCAGTATAAGAGGAAATGAGAACGAAGTTAGTGTTAGTAACTATTATGCCCCCCCCCAAACATTATAAATATTCTAACTATAGAAGAAATAAATTCACACTGAGAATGTGATTTTAAGGAATGAAAAATGTATTTCTTATTTATAATCTTAATTATAATATGTTATAAATTTGTTACACTAAAATGTTGAATGTTTGTTTTGTGGTTCTTGATGAATCCTTACTGTAAAAATGATTCAAATGTCAGAGTATAATACCTTTATGAGGGAATAATAATATTACAATCATTATGCAAATCCAGCATCTGATTAATTTTACTGAACACAGCTAGTTAATGGAGAATCCAGATTTTAAGTGAGTATGACAATCAATGGTTAAGCCTTTACAGCAGCTACAACATAGAATAGTTATCTGTATTCTTTTTTGTAAAGGTGTTAATATGATAAATAGGAATGCATCAAAAAAGTCCCAAAAGAATTTGAATATAGGCTTGATTTGGTAGTACATTTTTTAACTGTTGCATTTGTTAATGTTATGTGCCTGGCACAAGGTCCCAAATAGAAAAAAAGTGTGCCTGGAGACGGGATGGGGGTTTGCAGTAAGCACTAAGTTCCCAGAACCCTTTTCCCTCACTGAAGGAGCAGCAGCTAGCTGGTACAGCTCTGGTTAAAGCTGTCTGGAGAGGGGAGGTTGGCTGGAGAGATACCGGTATGTTGATTCAGCTGTTCTCACAGATCCCTGTGAAGTTCAGAGCCATAGTGGAAAGATTGCAGTGCAATTTGTGCATGTACATATGCATGTGCACATGCAAACCATGCCAATTTGAATAAATCAAGTATAATTGTTGCTCTTTACATCAGTCTTGCTACTAGTTATACAATCAACTTTCCACCCATGCGTAACCCAGCAGAGATATAGAAAGAAAAAATATCACTACTACTGTCACCATAAGTACAAAAGTTAAATAGTGTGCATTCTTGTGGGATAAATAATACTTTTATCTATGCAAATGTCACCAATCTAGTTTCTCTCCTTTCTTTTCATCGCCAGAAACCACAAGGTTGGAGGATGTTCTAACTGATATTCTGCCATGTTAACTACTTCCTCTCACTTGGTCAACATGAGCCAGTACACTTTTTATACGCTCACCACCCATTGTATTTGTTTGTGAGTTCCATCTGCCAAAAGGAGGGCGGACTCAACTACATTCATAACTTTTTCTGATTCTTTATTTTAAAATAGAAATTCTAGTGATAATTTGAAATTAGTGTTACTCAAAAACAATAGTTTTAAAAATTGTATACCCTATTTAAGAGAAAATATTTACTGAACCGTGGAAACTTGTTTTACTAAAACACATAAACTGGTATTTAGAACATCTTTATCACTTTGTTACTTTAAAGTCTGATCAGCAATATTGGTACTTTGTTTCCTGAATGCACAACTAGACTCTCCACTATCAAGTTTAAGTGCAAAAGAAATGCTAGGGTCTGATCCTGCTAGGTGGGGACCTTCAGTTGTCGTTGGCTTCACTGGAAACAATGCAGCATTCTAACAATAGAAAAGATGCTTTTCTGTAGTGAAAAGTTTAGTGGGGTTTTTGCAGTGTGGAGTGATGGATAACTTGGACATTTGGTCACACCTTCTATTAGGGTTAATTTTATAGGTAATATATCCAGGGTTAATAAATGATTAACGGAGGTTTTAATAAATGGTTGATCAGTTGTCATGGATGTTAGTGTCCAACAGGTTAATAGACTGCTTGTAACTACTACTTTTCATTGCTTTCTTCTGATGTGCTTATAATGATCTATAACACATACTACTCGTGTCTAATGTGCTTTTATATCATATAGAAATCATTTATTAACACTTTATAAATGGAACCTTTTTTTTTTTGGTATGTACTATAAGGGAGTAAAGTTTATGCTTTTATTTCATTAGCTGAAAAAGCATAGGGATGATAGTGAGGGGGGGGTAGAAAACAGAAAAGGGAAAAAATCAATAGAAAATGCGGGGCCCTGATCCTTTTCCCATTGCAGACAGAGCATATTTCCATTTGGGAGCAACATAGAGTTTTACATACGTTTTGAATTGTATTATGGAATAATTTTTGTTGATTCTGTTGATCTGTACAGCTTCTGTTATTACATAATTTTGAACTTTTCTACTTTCTATATTTTAAAAAATTGTTTCAAAGATTCCAAGGCCAGAAGGGACCATTTTGTTCATCTGTTCTGACCTCCTGTTAACACAGGCCATAGAATTTCCCTCAAATAGTTTCTATAATATATATTTTAGAAAAACAGTTAAATATGTATAATAAAATTGCATAAATCATTACTTGTATTTTATAGGTTATATTACTTACCCTTTGCCTTTATTTAATGTTTTGTTTGAGGTAGTTTTAAAATAGTAAAAATAACAAATAGAAAATTAAATGATGGATAAGAAGATAGTATGGTGTACTGTACCAATATCAGAGCAAACTGGGCAGCACTCTCCTTCAGGTATCATGGTTTTGGGACATGTCAGAGAAAGGCATGTAGTTTCATCACAAATCACTTTTCCTTTTGAACAAAGACAAGTAATGCAAGGTTTGGGGGCCCACACAGCTTTATCGTACATAATCATCCCGTTAGCTGTACAGTGCCCTTTCTTTCCTAATAAAAGAAAAAGAATTAGGTCAAAAGCAAGAGATGAATTAAATAATAATTCTTTGATAGCTTAAACTGAAATACACATTATACAGTTTCATTGTTTAGATCTTTGATATACTTGATGTTAATAGTAAATTGGTTGGGGAAGCCAGAGAATATGACTAATGCTAAAGGCAAATATTTCAGTTTACTGGATCTTCAGTAGATGCTTTTCAGCCAATTAATGTTTCAGTTGTTAAATGCTTTTATTGCTCTTAACCTGGAAGTGAATGAATGATTTCTCTACAGAATGTATTTATGTAGGAGAGTCTTAGTTTGGTGCTTGAGTACAGTATGGAGGAAGAATTCTTAAATGTGCGTATTGTTCTTTTCTGTAAAAATTACACCAGACATTTTTATATAATGAGGATATTTCAAATATGTAGGTAAAATGCTTTAGCTTACAATTTCACTCTGGATATCTGAGTCCTCAATAGTTGATAATGAACTGAAGAGAACATAAAATATTTATTTTGAGTATATATTTCTAAAGCATCCATCACCATATTCTCTAGGAAGCAAGAGCATCACAATGACATTCACAAACCTCATCACTTCCAAACCATGAGACTCCACTGCACATGCATCTATCTCCCTGTGGGGAAGGATGAGAGAACAAACAACATGTAACAGATGTGTAGTCATGTTGCTTAATGCATGAGTAGAAAGCATTCAGATTCTAAGGTGATGAGCATGGTATAAGAACCTGAACAGAACAGGGCCAAATCCTTGCCCATTGAAGTGAAAAGAAGAATGACAACAGCAGAATCAGGATTTAGCCTTAAGCGAGTTTAGTGTTTATTAAAACATGCCAGATTGACAGTTGTAAATAAAAATCTTTTTTCTAAAAAATGGTTTAAACATGAGCAGAATCTATATCAGCTACTCTCACATTGCCCTGCCACTGTGCCTCAGTCCTGACCTGGTAGGGTCATTAAGGTGGGAGATGGGATGGTATAGTTAATTATACATGTCCTTTTCAATCTTTGGCCTCCCTGCTCTGCCTACAGAGGGGACAATTAGCATTAATTCTGATGGTGGCTTTTATGATATGGAAATCTGATGGGAACTGGTTATAATTTCTATTCTTAATCCCTTCCATGTCTGAGAGTCTTCATGGAAAGATGTTCCCTGTCTGTGGCAACAGAAGGCTGATCAGAACTTTGCTCTGAACCAGAGCTTCAGGTCACCCCTCAGGAAGAATTTTCCAAGATTCTCTGCCTCCAGTAGATAGACAGTTCATCAGGTTTTAAGCCAGACAGACATTTTTTTCTATGGTTTTGTCCCCGGCCAGTACTGGTTTTATCTGGTATCACAGATGGGAAACAGCATTTTCAAGAGCATGCTGCTCCAGACCTGCTGGTGTGACCAGCTGAAGTCATGCCAGTGGGTGTGGAGTGACAGCTCTTCAAAATCGTGTCCTCGATGCAATGTGCCTCATATGCATTGTGCAATGTCACATTGGTCAAGGTGTGCCCACACTATTCCCAGAAATACTGGAAAGTCAGGTATTCTAGGGATGTGGCAGTGGCCACCCTAGCCTCCAAACAGCACATGTAGCACACTAAAGGCCTTCCTTTGCAGCAGAATTTTCACACGATTTTTAAGATTTTTAATTAAATGTATCTTTTTCCTCAGTGGCTTTGAGGTTGTTTTCCTCAAAACAGTTAAAGTGAAAAAAAATATTTTGAGTTTCTGAGGGTTTGAAAGACAGTACACTCCTTCTCAGAAATGTCAGACAGAGACAGCAGGCCAAAGTGTGCGCAAGGTCCACCCCAGGATGGTTGAGCTGAGCTCACAAAAGCTCCTTTTGTTGAGACAAGCCAGAATCAGCGTCATGGAAGTTTTTTTCTAACCAAACATGGGACCCCTATTCCCACAGTTTGCAAAGCAAGCAGGAAAGTTTGACTGGAGACTCCTCAATCTCGGGGAAAGGCAAAGATCCCCACCCCCTTAGCAACCAGCAGGAAGAAATTCATACTCCTAGCCTGCAGGTAGACAAAGTTTGTGCTAAGATGTTTGAGAAAGCTGCAAAGTTATCCCCTCTTCCCACAAGTTGTTTTATCTGCACAGCTTCCTCTGCCATGAAAAGTGAAAACTTTCTGATTCCAATGAGCCGTTTGTCTCCAGTGGCTCTGGCTCACTACTTTATTTTCCGTGGTCAGTCCCCACACAATCCAGACCAAGCAGCGGCGTAGTTTAGGTTGAAGTGATTAACATTCTCCTCCCTGAGAGATGGACCTATTTCCACTTCCCATCCAGCCTCCCTAGTCCCACAAGAGTCATAAAGTGGCTACCCTTTTCTTTATGGAAGCACACAGGAGTCATGCCTACAGAGTCCTTCCTTCCTTTCAGTCTCCCTGTAATGTAGTCTCCCCCTTACAGACTCCTTCCCGCCTTTCTCTCAGGAGTTTGGCCCAGGGGACTGGTGAAGGATATTGCTCACAATCAGCAATAAAAGAGAAAGCAAAAAGTCTTAAAACCTTTTATAAGAGGTTTTAAGATCCTCTAAACAGAAAGAGAAGTCTTTAAAGCTGAGATTTTGAGATACCTCAGACAGTTCACCAGACTTTGAAGAATTACATATAAATGGGGGTTTAACTTCATAGGTGCTTATACTTTTAGAAAATACAACAGTAAAAATACACAAACTCAAAGACCTTAACCTTGCAAAATTGCCTGACTGCTGTATAATTCTTCCTCATTTGGTTTATGAGTATGTGAAGAACGTGGAGTAGGAATTCCCTTAAAGTCCTATCTTGTATCTAAGGGCTATAAGGTCTTCATTTTTCTGGCTAAGATTAAGCCTTCTTGCCCCTAAAAAAAATAAAAATAAAAAGCCAGCAGCTGCAAAGTAGCATATATCTTATCTGAGCTGGAAATATCGCTGCTTTTCTTCAAAATTTCTGGTTTGTTTTTGTTGTTGACCATATCTGAGGTCAAGGAAAGTCTTTTCTGAATGAAGACTGAGTAAGAAATGAGTCAGGATTTGGCTTTGTTCTACAGATGTATATATTCAATTATTAATATTGCTTTCTATTTAAAATCAAATTTCATAAAGGGTGGGGTTATACATATAGGGACAAAATCCCGCCTAGCCAATTTGCATGAGCTTAGTGATGACACAGGAGCAAGTAACTTTTCCCCTCTTGCTTGACCTGTATAAGGACCAGGCAGAATTGCAGTCCCTGTACCTCATCCTTAGTTCCTCAGGAATTCACGATATCCCATAGGGGGCAGAGAGGAAGTTGAACTATGTCCCTCCCTGCCCCTCTTATCCACACACCATACAGGACCAGCAATGCAAGGAGTAGGAGAGACTGCACCCCCTTAAGTAGTGCAACTCTGTACCTCTCATTACACTGATCTACATTACAGGCAGGACCTAGCCCATAAACAAGAAACAAGAGACTGGAAAGTTGCCTTACAAGTAACAAAACATTTTACTTACTTATTTCATCCCTGTGTACATGACCTTACACAAAGGAATGCAGATAGCTGATTACTATTATTCATATTCTGTTTGTATCCTTTCCTTTTCATACACATGCCTAGTACAAATTGTCTTTGATTGGAGTTATGCAAGAGTGAGGAGAATAGAGTAATCATTTAGGAGAGTAAGATCTGGGAGTGCTTTGGAGCAACAGAAATGTAAGATTTTTTTCTACTTCTGAAGCAGAATTAATGATAGCAGGTCTATTATTTAATAGACACTTCCAAATCTGATCTTAACTAAAATTTTGAACTTTAAAAACTAGACTGAATAATACCTTGTGGTTGAAATCTTTGGCAGATAAGCACAGGACTTTCAATCTTTGGAAATTTGGTGCAAATCCAGTATTGGGTTACGACTAAAATAAGACCAGTGGCTTTACCTCAACTTTTGGGTAAAAGTCTAGATAAACAAAAATGGACAGAACTGGGGGTGAAGGAAACCGCGCATTATTTCAGCATGACTGATGGTCTCTGACAGAAAGATCAGAATGGCTTAAATAGAGTACATGCTATTTATGTGGTATTTTCGTCTATTTAATTTAAAGAATGTTTTCAAATTAAAGGTTTCATGTAAATAGTATCTATTATGAATACATTATATTAGCACCCACTGACATTACTACAGTCAGAGTTTTGTCAGCCTTCCCATTAAAACCTCCTATTTTCAAGCTTGTTTTGAGATGGTTAGTTCAGTCTGAAAGAAGTTCCAGACCAAAAGTGAATTGTTCTAGAAAATGTGAATAAATTTATAAAAAAAAAATTCTGCCATTTAAGTCGCAAGATGGTTTCAAAAGTTCTCTGGGTATGCAACACATCCTGTAACAGACAGAAAATTTTCATAATGTGAACTAGTGCTTTTTGGATATGCAAACTGTGGTAGTGATTTTTGTGATGTTTGACTAGGACTTGGATAGAGACCACTAATTTAGTCCACATAGTCCACCAAACAACCATCAGATTATTATGATTTGGGTCTGATTTTAACAAACATAAGTGAAATACTCCATTATTGGACCCTAAGGCAGCAAGTCCCTCCGCCCCAAATTACAAAATGATTTTTAGTATGGAGAATTTCTAGACAGGCATGACTAGATTAAAGAGTCAGTAAGTAGACACTGAAATAACATGCACTATTTTTATACCCTATCAGTAGATTTTGTCTCTTCCTGTGTGATTATATTCAGCTTCTTTTAAATCTCAGCAGATTATAAATATGGACAGAGATTGGTGATCTTGTCTCTTAAGAGTGTGTTTTGTATGCTTGTGAGGATCAGTCTTTCCACTGATAACATATCTGACATTGAGTCTCATTTCTAATATTCTTTTGAGATTTAGAGCCATTATCTCAGAGATATTAATTTATTTTATTAAGAAAACAAATCAGAGTATACCCAAAACACTTAGTTCAAGGAATATTTTAAGTATTACGGTTTTTAACATTTGGGAATATATCTGAAGTGGTCTTGAGTATCACTAATGCCGCCAGACAACTCTCCAATACCAAATTTTACAGGCTACTTCCCTCAGATCCCACTGAGGAATACACTAAGAAACTGCACCATCTACTCAGGACACTCCCTACACTAACACCGGAACAAATCAACATACCCTTAGAACCCCGACGAGGGTTATTCTATCTACTACCCAAGATCCACAAACCCGGAAATCCTGGACGCCCCATCATCTCTGGCATTGGAACTCTCACTGAAGGACTGTCTGGATATGTGGACTCTCTACTCAGACCCTATGTTACCAGCACTCCCAGCTATCTCCGTGACACCACTGATTTCCTGAGGAAACTACAATGCATTGGTGACCTTCCAGAAAACACCATCCTAGCCACCATGGATGTAGAGGCTCTCTACACAAACATCCCACACACTGATGGAATACAAGCTGTCAGGAACAGTATCCCTGATGATGCCACAGCACAACTGGTTGCTGAGCTCTGTGCCTTTATCCTCACACACAACTATTTCAAATTTAATGACAATATATATCTCCAGATCAGTGGCACCGCTATGGGCACCCGCATGGCCCCACAATATGCCAATATTTTTATGGCCGACCTGGAACAACACTTCCTCAGCTCCCGTCCACTCACGCCCCTTCTCTACCTACGCTACATTGATGACATCTTCATCATCTGGACCCATGGGAAGGAGACTCTGGAAAAATTCCACCATGATTTCAACAGCTTCCACCCCTCCATCAACCTCAGCCTGGACCTATCTACACGGGAGGTCCACTTCCTAGACACCACGGTGCAAATAAGTGGTGGTCACATTAACACCACCCTATACCGAAAACCTACCGACCGCTATGCCTACCTTCATGCCTCCAGCTTCCATCCCGGGCACATCACAAGATCCATTGTCTACAGCCAAGCACTGAGGTACAACCGTATCTGCTCTAACCCCGCAGACAGAGACCAACACCTAGAAAATCTCCACCAAGCATTCTCAAGACTACAGTACCCACACGAGGAAATAAGGAAACAGATCAACAGAGCCAGATGTGTACCCAGAAGCCTCCTACTGCAAGACAAACCCAAGAAAGAAACCAACAGGACTCCACTGGCCATCACATACAGTCCCCAGCTCAAACCCCTCCAACGCATCATCAGGGATCTACAACCCATCCTGGACAATGATCCCACACTTTCACAGGTCTTGGGTGGCAGGCCAGTCCTCGCCCACAGACAACCTGCCAACCTGAAGCATATTCTCACCAACAACTGCACACCGCACCATAGTAACTCTAGCTCAGGAACCAACCCATGCAACAAACCTCGATGCCAACTCTGCCCACATATCTACACCAGCAACACCATCACAGGACCTAACCAGATCAGCCACACCATCACCGGTTCATTCACCTGCACGTCCACCAATGTAATATATGCCATCATATGCCAGCAATGCCCCTCTGCTATGTACATCGGCCAAACTGGACAGTCTCTAAGGAAAAGGATAAATGGACACAAATCAGACATTAGGAACGGCAATATACAAAAACCTGTAGGAGAACACTTCAACCTCCCTGGCCACACAATAGCAGATTTTAAGATGGCCATCCTACAGCAAAAAAACTTTAGGACCAGACTTCAAAGAGAAACTGCTGAGCTCCAGTTCATCTGCAAATTTAACACCATCAGTTTAGGACTAAACAAAGACTGTGAATGGCTTGCCAATTACAGAACCAGTTTCTCCTCCCTTGGTTTTCACACCTCAGCTGCTGGAACAGGGCCTCATCCTCCCTGATTGATCTAACCTCGTTATCTCTAGCTTGCTTCTTGCTTGCTCATATATACACACCTGCCCCTGGAAATTTCCACTGCTTGCATCCGAAGAAGTGGGTATTCACCCACGAAAGCTCATGCTGCAAAATGTCTGTTAGTCTATAAGATGCCACAGGATTCTTTGCTGCTTCTACAGAACCAGACTAACACGGCTACCCCTCTGATACTAATACTATTGCCATTAGGGCGCCAGTGAGCCATTAATTGATTTACCAGATATATTCAGAAAGGAGCTATGAACATTATTGCATGACCTTAAAAGCTATTTTGAGGTTATGAAAACATTAGTCAGGCTAAGGGAAAAAATGTATTGGGTAAAGTGCAGCCAGTGTGTGGAAAATTACAGAAAATATTACTCTTAAAGACATAGACATGCAGAAATGATTGTCATTAACAAGTTTCATTAACTGAACACAGTAAATTATAAAAAAAAAAGTACTGCAGTAATTAGGATGATAAAACTTTTATTTTTTTATTTAAGTAGGTGTGTCTGTTAGAGGTGGCGTTGATAGTATTGCCTAATATTAAGGTTTATATGCATATAGATAGATGCCACTATAGTTAAGGTTGGCTCATGACATCTATTTAAAGATCAACCTTTCTAAGTCCTCTAAAATTGTCATGTTTAGCTGGATTTCTCTGAAACTGGTGTGCCTCAGGAGGGTGCCATTTGAGTCAGGGTTCCAAAGATATATGCTCAGGGAAAAAAAAGTTTTAAAAAAATTTCTAGGTGGTTTTTTTTTGCCCAAAGTTAGAGATAAAACCATTGTTATGATGCAGGTCAAAATGGTCTCAATCTGTCAAGTTTTATCCAAGGTAGTGTGTGGCAACCACTAAATCTTTGAGGGACCCAAACTGAGAATGGTATTACAAAATGTACATTTTTATATTACACTCGTGCTGGTACCAAAAAAGCTTAAATCTTGTAAGTGCTCTAAAATCTGAACTGTTTTTTGGCTTGCTTTGAAATTTGGTGTGCCTCCTGAGAACATTATATGGTGTTAGTGATCCAGATTTGGGGGTATTTAACCAATGGGTTCCTAAGTTACGGGGTCCCCCCCCAAAAAGTTTCCTTTTGGTGTTAAACAGAGAAGTATTAATGATTGTATGAGTAACAGACCTCTTGAGGGCGCTGAACTCACCATTCCATCAACATATCTAAGGATAAGTTAACGACAAACCTCCTCCTAAGACAAAAGAAGTTTTGGACTGAATGGCTGGATTCAGCCATTTGAGAGTCCACATGTGGCGATTTTATTTTGGGGGGAATGTAATCAAAGTTTTTCAAGGGGGGAAATAGATATGTGAATTCTTCCTGGGAGGGGAGATGTGTTACTGGAGAAGGTGATTGGAGGAATAGGAAAGGGGTTTGGGGCTGTAGCAAGGGGAGGGAGCTTATGGGGTGGGGGATAAATGGGGATGGATGGTAGGGGAAGCGAGAGAGATTGGGGGCTCAGGTGTGAGGGAGGCATGGTACCCCCAGCTCTGCCAGTGCACTCCAACCCCTGTGCATCATCAGCTCTGCCAATGCACCTCAACCTTCCTGTGCTGCAACTACACTGCAGCACCAGCTCTCCAGTGCACCCCAACCTGTCTGACCCCCACAGTTCTGCCAGTGCACTCCAAATCCCTGCACCCCAGCTCTGCCAGTGCATTCCAACCCCTCTGCACCCCACATCTCTTCCGGTGCACCCCAACCACCCTGCACCACGTGTGCCAGTGCACACCAACCACCCTACACACCACAGCTCTGCCAGTGCACACCAAACTGGCTTCCCCATCTCCCTGCATTTCCCAGCTCTGTCAGTGCACCCCAGCTGCCCTGCAATGAACCCCAACCACCCTGAACCTCAACCTCCTTACACCCCCTGTGCTGCCAGTGCACCCCAATAGGTGCAAAGAACAGCTATCAGGATCATCAGAGGAATGGAGGACCTGCCTTATTAGAGGAGACTTAAGGAGCTGGGCTTGGTTAGCCGAACAAAACGAAGGGTGAGGGGAGATATGATTGCTCTGTATAAATTCATCAGAGGGATAAACACCAGGGAGAGAGAGGAAGTGTTATTTAAGTTAAGAGCCAATGTTGGCACAAGAGCAAAGGGATATAAACTGGCCATCAACAAGTTCAGACTTCCAATTAGATGAAGGTTTCTAACCTTCAGATGGATGAAGTTCTGGAACAGCCTTCCAAGGGAAGGGAGTGGTGGGGGCAAAATATCTAACTTGTTTTAAGACTGAGTTTGATAAATTTATGGAAGGGATGGTATGATCAGGTTGCCTACACTGGCATATGACCCCTCTGTGGTTGCTATTAGCAAATATCTCCAATGGCCAGAAGTGGGACATTAGGTGGGAAAGGCTCCGAGTTACTACAGAGAATTCTTTCCCAGGGCTGTGGCTGGTGGGTCTTGCCCATTTGCTCAGGATCTAACTGCCATATTTAAGGTCAGAAAGGAATTTTCCCCCAGGTCAGCTTGGCAGAGACCCTGGGGAAAGTGGGTAT
Source organism: Mauremys mutica (assembly GCF_020497125.1). Classification (NCBI taxonomy): domain Eukaryota; kingdom Metazoa; phylum Chordata; order Testudines; family Geoemydidae; genus Mauremys; species Mauremys mutica. The sequence goes on from NC_059078.1 coordinate 42,459,756, forward strand.
GGGTCACTTGCTGGTTTGAATTAGAATAAATGGTGGATTCACTGAGGACTTCAGTAACTCAGCCAAAGGTTATGGACCAATTTCCAGAGCGGATGGGGAGGTTCTGCAGCCTGCAATGAGCCAAAGGTCAGACTAGATGATCATGATGGTCCCTTCTGGCCTACCAGTGCATCCCAACCCCTCTGGACACCCAGCTCTTCCACTGAACCCCAACCATCCTTTACCCTGCAGATCTTCCAGTGCACCATTAAACCCACCTTTCCTCTGTTCCCTTGGAGCTGGCTAATAACCATTGGAAATTATTTGGATACACTCCAGGTACAGTCAGTGTATTAGGTGTACCTACACCAAATGTTCGAGGCAGTAGTTGGGCCTGCTTGTGTGTTTGTGAGGTGAGAATGTTTGTGGATTACTTTGTGGTGTCTGACAGCTGTAATTATTATATGAGATCTATTTTTGCAACCTCTGGTGTGTGTTAGAAAAGGGAAGAGCTGCTTGTATATCTTCAGGATCCACTATACATCATTTCAATGCAGAATTGTGTGCATTCTATAATTAGCAAGGCACAGGGGTTTTATTACGAAGGGTATTAACAGTAGCAAGCTATAATATGAGAGCAGTCTAAGCTTTTATTGTCTTGTACTCCAGATAAAGTGAGTGTGATTAATGTCAGATTTAACTGTGATGGCTAAGGTAAAGTGAGATGGTGTCCTGTGAGTAAGTGTAAAGTTGTTGTAAAAGGCTATGAAATGGTTTTTAAATTGTATACATGTGGTATTCTTTCTGGGGAGTTGGCTAATTGTGTGGGTGTATACTAGGATCTGGAACTTCCCAAATCTAGTAGTGCCAAGAGCTGGTGTGGGTATGTGCATATTGAGACATTGCTTAAAGAAGGTAGAGGGAAGATGGTGTGGGCAACCTTTTTATCCTTTAATAGTGTTAGTTAGGATCCTGTGGGTGAGTGTGAATGGGTTGTAAAAGGAGGTAAAGCACTTTTACATTTCAGCAGCTGTGGGGTTGGCAAAGTAAATGTGTGTGTTAATGGGGCATATTGGGGCATTGCTGAAAGAGAGCAAAGTTAAGTTTGCATGGGCAACTTTAACTGTGAATTTTCTGGTTTGCAGACGTTTGAGTTTTGCTCAACTCTACATACCACCAAGTAACCTTAACTCTTCATTCACATAATTTTTTACCATTGACTGAATATATATAGATATATAGATATATATAATGTGTGTGTATAATTTAATTTTACAGTTGCATTAATTTCTTTTAAAGCAAAGGAAAAGTGTGGCCTACAGTGAGGAGGGTTTACAAGTATAGAGGTATAATGCAAAACATCATTGTTCTCTTCTTACCTGGTAAGACACTGTAACTGGATTCATGTCCACCCAAACCTATAAGAGAGTCAAATACTTCTGTAATGCCATCATCAATATTAATAAGGGGAATGCTTGGTACTACAGCAACAGTAGTTGAAGTCTTAATCTGTGGTTGTCTGTTTTGTCTGTGGTATGCTGAGGAGCCCTTTCTTGATCCTCTATAGCGCATTCTCCTTCTTTGCCTCCTAGGAATTTCATTTGTTTGATTTTGAGCAAAATCAATACACCAACAGACAAGCAGGAAATAATAAAGCAATGATGCAGTCTGCATGTTTTTCCCTTCACAAGCAGTGTCCTAAAAAAGAAAAAGTGAGATATAGATACAGCTTTTTATAATATATGTCATTTAATGCAAGTTTAAAGCACAGTTATCAGAAAATACTTAGACTGCTCCAGGGTGGAATTGATTTAAATCATGATTTAAATCACTAGTCAGGAAGACTCGATTTAATCATGGATTTCTTCATAAAAGTGCATTCTTGTTGGTTGTTAAAACCTTAATACATAATCTTCACAGCTCAGAGGTAGATGTAGGTTTCATTTTTAGAAGGTACACACTATACATTTTTAAAATGATTTATTTTGAAAACTTATCAGATTAGTTTTACAGCTATATGATTGTTTGGTTATTTCATTTACCAAAGGTAATTGAAGCAGATATTTATGAAATCATTAGGAGGTGAACTATCTCCAATTCAACAGGTTAATCATTAATATTTGGAGGATTTTCTTGCCATGCTGTATTAGGAGGAGAACATCACCACCAGACATTTTTTTAAATTGTTTTATTTAATTAAAACAATGTTATGTATTCTGGATTTTTTTCTTCAACAGCAAACATACAATATTTTAACAAAACAAGCATATGAATTTTTGAATTTAGTTAAACGTTCAAGTTTTTTAAAATCAGGGTTGTTTTTGTTAAAAATGTTTTTAACTAAAATAGTTAAATGAAATATTTAAAAAAATATAATAAATCGACTATGTCGGCCAGGTCAACATGAGAAACTTAAAATATTGGCTTCTGCAGTCAGTCGTCTTCACCTTCATTTTTCTGTTTGTTCATAATCTGGAAAAGAAAAACAAACTTTCCTGCTTTTTCAGGTCCCAAACGGTTTCTCAATTTGGAATGAATTAGTCCAAAGGAAGAAAATATTCTTTCTACACCAGCAGAAGAAGCTACTGCTGTTAAAAGTGAGCTTCTTCTTCGAGTGCTTGCTCATATCGATTCCAATTAGGTGCGCGCACGCCGCGTGCACACTCGTCGGAAGATTTTTACCCTAGCAACACTCGGTGGGTCGGCTGGGTCGCCCCCTGGAGTGGCGCCGTTATGGCGGCGAATATATACCCCTGCCGACCCAACGGCCCTTCAGTTCCTTCTTACCGCCCGTGACGGTCGTTGGAACTGTGGAGCGCGGCTTTGCTGATCTCCACATCCCTAGCTACTCGTAGTTCTGTACTGCTAATTGTGTTATAGTTCGAGTTTTTGGTAGTTATAGTTAGTATTAGTTGTTGTATTTATAGTTAGTGTATATAGTTAAAAGGGGGGATCGGGGATTAGCCCCTTTCCCCCGCCCCGTTATGGTCCCATGCCCAAGGCACCGGGGTTCAAACCGTGCTCGGCATGCCAAAAGCCGATGCCAACAGGGGATCCCCACGACTCCTGCCTCAAGTGCCTAGGGGAATCCCACCTTACAGATAAGTGCCGCATTTGCAAGTCCTTTAAACCAAGGACGAAGAAGGAGCGGGACTTTAGATTGAAGCAGCTCCTCATGGAGTCGGCACTTAGTCCTGCAGCGTCGGTACTGAGCGCCCAACAGACTGTTTCGGTAAGGAGCGCCCCTTCGGCCCCGGACTGCTCCGGTACTGAGAAGGAGCCCCGGCACCGACCTTTACCAGCACCGACATCTGCTCGGCACCGCTCCCTGTCCCCGAGACCCAGGAAGCAACATAGCGCTCCAACTGCTGCAGCTCAACAGAAGGAGCGCTCTTCGAAGACGGCTCGCCCAGTACCGTCCTCTGCCACGGTACCGTCAGTCGTGGCACCGCCAATTGCGACTCCACTGAGCTCGGCACCGTCGATTCCGGTCCCACAAAGGCCGTTGAGTCCGGTGCCTGACAGCTCCCTGGCTCATGCTGTGGTTGAGCTTGCCCAGCCTTCTACACCGGAGACCTTCTCCATGGCAAGGAGCTCATTGCCATGACGGAGTCAACACGGCCTCAACCCCCAGCACCGCCGGTGCGGGTTATACAATCTGTTGGGAAACCGGCCCTGGTAAGGCCACCTTCCGTTGCCCCAACAGAGAATCGTCGTTCAAGATCACAATCTCGCAGACGCTCTCGATCACACCGTTCCCGCTCCCGGCACCGCTCGCAGTCCCGGTACCACTCTCCATCGCGGTACCGGTCGCACTCACGGCACCGGTCAACATCTCGGTCGCTAACCAGGTACTCCCGGTACTGATCCGACTCTCGGCACCGCTCTCGGCACCGTGTTTCCCGCAGTTGCTCTAGACAAAGGGACTCGAGGTACCGGTCGACCTCCCAGCACCACTACGGTAGAAGATCCCGGTCTCGCTTGCGGTACCGTTATGGCTCACGGTACCGCTCTCCGCTACCGACCTGGGAGCGCACATCTAGATCTGTGGCGCCCCCCAGGATCTCTCGGCACCGCCGTGGCCTTCCAAACACACATCGGTGTCCTCTCAGGCTGGTAGTGCATCCTGCCAGCAGGAACGTGACTCTGACATCCCCAGCCAAGGACCTCATCACTGGTCCTTCTGGACACCGTGGGCATACCACCAATGCCAAGGTGCTCCACCAGTGGCTCCACGGTCGGTCCCGTCAGAACACCGGGCACCAGAGGCGACACTAAGCCATCCTCCACCTACGGGCACAGATGAGGCTCCGATCCCAGCTGTGGACACCTAGACTCCACCTGACGCAGAGAACGTTCTGCAAGTACAGGAACCCGCACAGGACCCCTTGGTCCCGGGCCTCTCCTCTTCCTCCTCGCCTGACGAGGCGGTGGCGGGAACATTCTCCTCAGGCCCTCCACTGATTGATCTCAGGGCCCATCAGGACCTCTTGCAACGAGTGGCTCTGAATATGAACCTACAAGGAGGAGGTCCCTGAAGTAGAGGACCCTGTTGTGGATATCCTCTCGGCTGATGCACCCACTAGAGTGGCCCTGCCATTTATCCGCACCATACAATCCAATGTGGATACCATCTGGCAGTCCCCGGCCTTGATTCCACCTACAGCAAGGGGGGTTGAGAGGAAATATATGGTCCCCTCAAAGGGATACGAATACCTCTACATTCATCCACCTCCTTGCTCTTTAGTGGTCCAATCGGTGAATGAACGGGAGCGTCATGGCCAACACGCCCCGGCTCCTAAGTCAAAGGAGGCTAGGCGCATGGACCTCCTAGGCCGTAAAATATACTCTGCCGGGGGCCTCCAACTTAGGGTGGCAAACCAACAAGCCCTCCTAAGTCGGTATAACTATAACACGTGGGTGTCCGTGAGGAAGTTCATGGAGCTTCTTCCGCAGGAGTCCCACCAGGAGTTTACCGCTCTCCTCGAGGAGGGTAAAAAGGTGGCGAGAACCTCCCTCCAGGCTTCTCTGGATGCAGCGGACTCGGCAGCCAGAACCTTGGTGTCAGGAGTGATGATGAGGTGCATCTCCTGGCTCCAACTATCAGGCCTTCCCCTTGAATTGCAACAAACCATTCAGGATTTGCTCTTCGAAGGCCAAGGCCTGTTTTCAGATAAGACTGACCCCAGACTGCAAAGTCTGAAAGATAATGGCGTTATAATGCGCTCGCTGGGTATGCACACACCAGTGACCCAACGCAGGACCTTCCGGCCACAGCCACACCACCCTTACGCCCCGCCTAGACCGCGTCAGGACTTTAGCAGAAGGCGTGGCAGAGGCAATCGTCGAAGGTAGTCTGGCCCTCAAGGAGGCCAAAATCAGGCGCCCCCTAAACCACCAGCAGGGCCCAAGCAAAACTTTTGATGGGACGCCCGAGGGCGGCCCACCAGTTACTTTCCCGGATCTTTTTCCTCCATTTCTCAACCGTCTCTCTCATTTCCTCCCTGCCTGGTCCCAGCTCACTTCCGACCGCTGGGTCCTGCGCATGGTGGAATTGGGATACCACCTCCAGTTTGTTTCAACCCCACCTTCCCACCCTCCCTCACCATCCCTCTTCAGGGACCCCTCTCACGAGCAATTCCTCTTGCAAGAGGTCCAGTCGCTCCTAGCTCTAGGAGCCATAGAGGAGGTACCAAAAGACATGAGGGGCAAGGGGGTTTACTCCCGCTACTTCCTAATCCCCAAGGCAAAGGGAGGTCTGCGACCGATCTTAGACCTGCGAGAATTCAACAAATTCATGATAAAGCTGAAGTTCCGCATGGTAACCCTGGGGACTATTATTCCCTCCCTGGATCCGGGAGACTGGTATGCCGCCCTCGATATGAAGGTCGCGTATTTCCACGTCGCAATTTACCCACCGCACAGACGGTACCTCCGTTTTATGGTCGGCCTTCAACACTTTCAGTTTACTGCACTCCCGTTTGACCTTTCTACAGCTCCGCGTGTGTTCACGAAATGCGTGGCCGTAGTCGCCGCCTCCCTCCGCCGTCGTCGGGTACACATATACCCGTACCTCGACGATTGGCTCATTCGAGGGACTTCCCAGTCGCAAGTATCGCAGCACCTGCTCATAGTCAAAGACCACTTCGGGAGCCTCGGCCTCATGATCAACACAGAGAAGTCTACTCTAACACCCACACAGAAACTAGACTTCATCGGAGCGACTCTGGACTCCAATCTGGCCAGAGTCTGCCTCCCACAGTCGCGTTTTCAAGCGATGGCTTCCATTATTCGAGGTCTCCAAACCTTCCCGACAACGTCGGTACGCAACTGCCTCAGCCTGGTAGGGCACATGGCCTCCTGCACCTTCGTAACCAAGCACGCGAGGCTACGCCTCCGCCCCATTCAAACTTGGCTAGCTTCAATATACAGGCCGCGCAGAGACAGCCTGGACTCCGTACTCACCATTCCCCAGGAGGTCCTGGACTCCGTAACCTGGTGGTTGAACCCCACTATAGTTTGCGCGGGGATGCCATTCCACCCACCGCAACCCTCGATGGCTCTAACCACGGACGCATCATCTCTGGGTTGGGGTGCCCACCTCGAGGGCCTTCACACTCAGGGTCTCTGGTCATCTCAAGAGCTGGCTTTGCACATCGATGTGCGGGAGCTGAGGGCGGTCCGTCTAGCATGCCAAGTGTTTTGAGACCATCTCCAAGGCCGTTGTGTATCAGTATTTACGGACAACACAATGGCCATGTTTTACATAAACAAGCAGGGCGGAGCACGCTCCTCCCCCCTTTGTCGAGAAGCCGTTTGCCTCTGGGACTTTTGTATAGCCCACTCGATCAACTTGGTAGCGTCCGGAAGTGGGGGTTTCCCCATGTCGACCTCTTTGCCTCCCAAGAGAACAGGAAATGCCAGGTGTTCTGCTCATTCCAGGGACGCTCCCCGGGCTCCCTCTTGGACACGTTCCTGATTCCGTGGAAGAGGCACCTATTCTATGCCTTCCCACCGTTCCCGCTCATCCACAGAGTCCTTCTCAAGCTCTGCAGGGACAGCGCCCGCATGATCCTGATTGCTCCAGCGTGGCCGAGGCAGCACTGGTACACCATGTTGTTCGACCTTGCAGTGGCAGACCCGATTCCTCTGCCACTCTGTCCCAATCTGATAACACAGAACTTCGGCAGGCTTCACCATCTGAACCTGCAGTCTCTTCATCTCACAGCGTGGCTGCTGCATGGTTGAGCCAGTCTGAGTTGCGTTATTCTGCCTCGGTCCAGCAGGTGCTCTTGGGCAGTAGGAAGCCTTCCACTAGGATGACATATCTGGCCAAGTGGAAGCGTTTCTCCTGCTGGTGCACCCAGCGTAACTTAGTGCCCACACAGGTGCCTGTTCCTACTATTCTGGACTACCTCTGGTCCCTGAAAGAACAGAGCCTAGTGGTCTCATCCATAAAGGTCCATCTGGCAGCCATCTCCGCCTTCCACCCAGGGGAAAATGGCCAATCGATCTTCTCTCACCCCATAGTCTCAAGGTTCCTCAAGGGCTTAGAACGTTTGTATCCTCAAGTCAGACAACCGACTCCTACCTGGGATCTTAACCTGGTCTTAGCCAGGCTTATGGGTGCCCCTTTCGAACCACTGGCCACCTGCTTGCTACTGTACCTTTCCTGGAAAACAGCCTTCCTCGTCGCTATTACTTCGGCGCGACGAGTATCTGAGCTTCGGGCCTTGACAGCTAATCCCCCGTATACGGTATTCCATAAGGATAAGGTACAGCTGCGACCACACCCCTCCTTCCTCCCTAAGGTGGTGTCTTCCTTTCATGTCAATCAAGACATCTTCCTCCCAGTCTTTTTCCCGAAGCCACACACATTGCGACGGGAACAACAGCTGCACACCCTAGACGTTCGCAGGGCTCTCACCTTCTGTATCGAGAGAACAAAACCTTTCCGAAGGTCACCTCAGCTCTTTGTAGCTGTGGCAGATTGGATGAAAGGCCTACCGGTCTCATCCCAACGAATTTCATCTTGGGTGACGTCTTGCATCCGTACATGCTACGATTTGGCTCATGTTCCGGCTAGCCACCTCACCGCCCATTCTACTCGGGCTCAGGCTTCATCTGCCGCCTTCCTGGCCCATGTTCCCATCCAGGATATATGTCGAGCAGCTACTTGGTCATCGGTTCACACCTTTGCCTCGCATTACGCACTGGTTCAACAGTCCAGAGATGATGCAGCATTTGGCTCAGCAGTCTTGCATTCTGCAACATCTCACTCCGACCCCACCGCCTAGGTAAGGCTTGGGAGTCGCCTAATTGGAATCGATATGAGCAAGCACTCGAAGAAGAAAAGACGGTTACTCACCTTTGTAACTGTTGTTCTTCGAGATGTGTTGTTCATATCCATTCCAAACCCGCCCTCCTTCCCCTCAGTCGGAGTAACCGGCAAGAAGGAACTGAAGGGCCGTTGGGTTGGCAGGGGTATATATTCGGCGCCATAACGGCACCACTCCAGGGGGCGACCTAGCCGACCCACCGAGTGTTGCTAGGGTAAAAATCTTCCAACGAGCATGCACGCGGCGTGCACACACCTAATTGGAATGGATATGAGCAACACATCTCGAAGAACAACAGTTACAAAGGTGAGTAACTGTCTTTTATCACTTCAACAGTCTCTGAATCCAAGTGCTTAAGTGACTTCCACCAGTTCACTGGTTTGACTTTCTTTAAAATATCATCAGCAAACATATATTTCTTGAATGGTTCTTATTCCCAAACTGGGTGTCTTTTACAGCCTGCTACCATTATAGGTTTTCCCTTCTAGTGAGAGAATGGTATGGTAGATCTCAAATCAATGAAGGCTACACTCAGAAAGACCTCAAGACTTCTGGAATATGATACTCAAACAGTTTCACTTTTGTTTCTACTGCCTGTCCCTCCCTTCTCACATTTATCTCTAGACTTCTTCTCCTTGTCCAGATCTATTCTGCCCCCAACAATCTTCTATTCGTTGAACTTTTTGAAACTTTGAACTTTTAGAAAGAGGTAAGGGATTGACTTGTGTACAGAAATTTGCAGAGGAACAATAGTGTTGAGGTCTGTTATTTTTCACCTCTATATATTATTTATTTATTTAAAAACATTTTTGCTGTTAAAGGCATGTTATCTCTGGAGCCACAAGTCCACAGTCTGAGAACTGCAAAACTAAGCATCTCTGATGGTATCTTGTAGACTGAACACTGAGGCCCGTTGGGTAGAAAGAAAGATTAACCTGAATAATCTATACAGAAGCCCCTGGAACTCCATAAGATTGGGTCCCTAATCCATGAACTATTGGAACTCATTTACAAAACTTTTCTTAAACATTACATAAATATATTGTCTCATACTATAGGATTCGAATTTATAATCCCTATTCCATGATGAGACACTATAGCTCAAAGATATATCTTAATTTAAACTATCTTTAGATAGCTTTTTTCCTCAAAAAGCATTTTATCAAAAAATCCAATTTAAATAAAAAAATCCAATTTATTTTATTTTATTTTTTTTAATCATTGATTTTTATCCACTCTGGACTGCTCTCATATCCCAAAATGGCAGGTTGGCATGGACAATTTAATCTGTTGGATAAAGTCTGTAGTGACAGAGCTGTCTAACCAGTCTTGTAATTGTGACTCTCTACAGTTGAGCAGTACACTTGAATTCAAATATAGCCCTGGATACAGGGCTATTTTTATTTTTAAACAGATAAGCACTGTGTTCAGGCAGCACGGAACTGGAAATCCTTTCCTGAATATGGAACAGATTTCCAGATCCATACTGCTCAAATATATGTTCACTGCTCATCTAATAAGTAACTAGCCGTACATTTGGTTCTACGTTTAAGTTTATGGTGGTTCATTGTATTGTTAGAGAGAAAGTTGTTAGTCTTTTGTTAGATACAAATCGTGCCTCCTGCCCAGGAAGCAGACAAGAGTTCATTGATGGCTGTAATTGAAGGAATACTTTCTCCAGCCCTTGATCACCACTATTGCTTATGGCTGCAGTACCTCTTCATCTCAGGAATGACTGGGTTATTCACACACTGGCAAATCCACTTCTTTCTGTTGTGTCCCAAATCATCTTTAGTGAAGTACACAAGGACAATAATCCAAAAGGATTGTTCCATATTGAGTTGTCCCCTACACTACTAAAAACACATCTCAAAATGGCTAAAGATCATGGAGTTCCTATGCTGAACCAGTCATCAAATTATGTTTACTCTCGCCAACAAACAGAGTTAAAAAAACCCACTAGACATGATTCCAGCATTTTCTGGAATGCAGCAAGTATGTCACAGCTGTTTTTCAAGTGTGGAATGCACTCCAAAAAGAGGTTCTTATGATGAGTATTTCACCAGCTTTTGTCTTCTGACTTGTTGTGACAACCTTGTAGATCGGGGTGGGCAAACTTTTTAGCCCGAGGGCCACATCTGAGTATGGAAATTGTATAGCGGGCCATGAATGCACATGAAATTGGGGGTTGGGGTGCAGGAGGGGGTGAGGGCTCTGGCTGTGGGTGCGGGCTCTGGGGTGGGGCTGGGGATGAGGGGTTGGGGATGCAGAAGGGTGCTCAAAGCTGGGACCAAGGGGTTCGGACAGCGGGAGGGGGTCAGGGTGCAGGAGGGGGTCAGGGGTGCAGGCTCCATGTGGCGCTTACCTCAAGCACCTCCCAGAAGCAGTGGCATGTCCCCCCTCTGGCTCCTATGCGGAGGCATGGCCAGGTGTGGCCAATGGGAGCTGCGGGGGTAGGGGCAGCATGCGGAGCCCCTTGGAGCACTGGAGTGGGGCAAGCCCTGGACCCCGCTCCCCGGCAGGAGGTCGATGGACGGATTAAAACGTCTGGAGAACAGGATGCGGCCCCCGGGCCATAGTTTGCCCACCCCTGTTGTAGATGCTAACATTATTATCCTGCAAAGATGAGAAAATGGGGCCTTCTCTGATGGGGACTTGTGATTTGGAATACACCTTGCCACCTTTATAGACTAGACCAGGGGCTCAAACAAGCGGCCCACGCCCGCCCCCCCAGCCTACCTCCATGCCAGGGGTGGGCAAACTACAGCTGCAGGATTGCCCCCCTCGAGCCTGGCGCCGCTCCCTGAAGCGGCTGGCATCACGTTCCTTCAGCCGGGGTGGGGGGGAAGCAGAGGGCTCCGTCCGTGTGTTGCCCTGACTTCCAGGCACTGTGTCCCCCCTCCCAGCTCCCATTGGCTGGGGACAGGGAACCGTGGCCAATGGGACTTTTTGGGGGAGGTACCTGGAGGCGCGGCAAGCAGTATGCGGAGTCTTGCGTCCCCCCCTCCCTCAGGGGCCGCAGAGACATGGTTCCAGCTACTTCCCAGAGCGGAGCGGGACCGGGGCCAGCAGCCTGCCCTGGCCTGGTGTGCGCCGCTGCCACCCCGGAGCCCAAAGCCCTCCTGCACCCCGCCCCCCAAACCTCTGCCCTGAGCCCTCTGCTGCACCCCACACCCCAACCCCCTGCCCTGAGCCCCCTGCTACACCCCACACCCCAACCCCCTGCCCTGAGCCCCCTTCTGCATCCCACACCCCTTCTGCACCCTGAGCCCCCTGCCTGCACCCCAACCCCCTGCTGCACTTCAACTCCCTGCCCTGAGCCCCTGCCACACCTCTGGAGCGGGGCGGAGTTGGGGTGGGGACTTCAGGAAAGGGATTGGAATGGGGGCAGGGAAGGGGTGGCAAGAGGTGGGGCCTCATGGAAGGGGTGGAGTGAGGGCAGGGCTGGGGGCAGTGGGGGGGGGTGTCAGTGATGCGGCCCTCGGGCCAATGAACTAGCCCTCATGTGGCCCTCGTGGTCATTTGAGTTTGAGACCCCTGGACTAGACTAAATCTGTGGCATCCTTCCAAGAGAGGCTTAAAGCAACTGCTTTCCTTTCTTTTTTAAGCTCTTCAAGCAGGGTTTGTATTTATCTTTGTGCCTTGTAAACCACTGAGCACATTAGGGCTTGGCAAATAATAGATTATGATAGTTGTGCGGTAGGGCTTTATTTGTGTTTGGGGGAGACGCTGTTAGGAATTTTGTTCTGGCACTAGCTTTCCTTGGTCATACTGACCTTTTGTTCTTGTAAATGAAACTTTTAGTGAAATTCTGTTAAGTGTCCAGAGTCTTTTGAATATTAGTCATGGCCTTAAGATAAAAGTGTTGTATCACCCTAGGACAGTGGTCCTAAAACTTTTCACGATTGTGCTCCCCCTTACTCCTGTCTGCACACACCCCCACTGGGAGACAGGGCCAGGAGCGGGGCCACTGCTTGGGGAGGGGAGTGAGGACAGGGGTCTGGGGGCCGAAGCTGGGGTCGCAGCTGGAGCCTGGAACAGAGCCATGGCCAGGGGCTGAGGCAGGAAGTAGGTCTGGGATCAGAGCCAGGAGCGGAAGCCATGGCCGGGACATGGTTGGGGGCCAAGGTTGGGAGTAGGGCTGAGTCTGGGACCAGGAGCTGGGGCCAGAGCAGGGCTGGGTGGCGCTCCCTCTCTTGCCTCTGTGGGGACTGTCCTGGGCCCTGCTGTGCTCCCCTTCCTCCCCCCCGCATTCCTCTGTGTTCCCCCTAGGGGGGATATGCCCCATAGTCTGGGGACCTCTGCCCTAGGAGCTAGAATAATTCATTTAAAACAGGATTCAAAATGGCAATATTTTGGGATCCCAACAACTGTGGCAAAAATGAAGTTCCTTTTAATATTTACAGTTTCAGTAGCAGCATCCATTTAAAATGCTGAAGTAGAAGACATCTAGTACATTTAATATTAGGAAAGGTAAAGTTAAGTAGTTGATGTCTTTTTAGTTATCCATTTAATCAAAAAATATTTATAGGAAATTGCTGTGTTTTTTTGTGTTTGCACAGTATTAGTGATGAGATTTCTTGCATGACATCTTGAGTCAATGTCAGAGCATGAGAAATTTAGGTCTTTTTATGATACAAAAACTTCTGTATATACTGGAAGCCATAATCACATATTTACAGTACAAATGCATGGGCATTAAGTTTTCATGCTCTAGTTCTTATAACATGAAGCACCCACAAAAACCTACATTTTCTGCTATTTTAATAGTCCTTTGTCTTAAACTAGATTTTGGTTTGTTATGTTGAAAGTATACATAATGTGTGTAATTGTAAATAATACTGAGTTAGAGGATGTCACTAAGTCTGATTGACCATCCTTGATAGATGAATAATAGATTAGCTGTTGGTGTTATTTAGTGAAATTAAGTCAGCACATCCCTTTTCAAATAATGCCTTTATATTCGTGCATAGATAGTTGTAAGATGTTGCCTCAGTCTCTTGATCTTAAAACAGTTTTTTAATTACCAGATTTTTTTTCTGCTAATATGTCAGGTCATTTTTCATACTGCAGGTTTTCCAAGATTTCCTTTTCTTGATACAAAGCATATGGTGGCTTCCATGTTTTTCATGCCACTCATAGCAGAATTTTCATATTTTGGTTTTTGTACAGGAAGTTAGCAGTAAATAATTTTTAGAACAGTAAATTTGTACTTACCTCTTTATAATAATCTTTGTTTAGCTACTTTCATCTGAGTATGTACGAGTAGTTTAACAAACATTAATTAAGTAGGTATGCGTTATTCCTACTTTACAAATGGGTAAACTGAGGTACAGTTACATGTCTCACCCAAGCTCATATACAGAACTTGTGGCAGAGTTGTGAACAGAATCCAGGCTATATTACACCCAAATGCCTTCTTCAATTACTAGATTTACACCCTTCATTATGCTGTATACACTGTGGCACTGAATGTTGGTACCTTTTTCTTACGAGAAAGAAATATTACTGAACATGCCAACACACAGAAACTCAAGAAATATCCTAACTGGTGCCTTTTTCAAAGCTTGCTTATTTTCTGATACCTAACATTGCAGATGTGATCGAGGGCAAGTGGCCTAATCTTCTTTGTGATTTGTAATTGACTTGAATTCTTTTGACTATTCATAAATCTGCACATTACAGAACTATAGATTACAGAACGATAGATGGGCCAAACTTCAAAAGGGTTGGATGAAAGAGCTGATTGTAAGGAGAAGCCTTGAGCATGTTTTTTCAAGCACTCAGTGACATCTTTACAGTTAAATCTTTAGGTTATATTTAATAATGTTGTGACTGTAATTACATTGTAGTTACACAAGAATTGCACTGCAAATAAACAGTGATTGTTTTGATAGCTAATTACCACTCATTCATTTAACCAGAGATTTGCCTAAATTACAGAAATACTTATTATACATTTCCCATACTTTATGCGTGTATTTTTAGAATTCAGATCTATCAACTGCATTATATTAACTTTGGAATTATCCTTCCAGTTGTGTGAATGTAGTAGTAGTTACAAGTATCAAAGAGTAAAACTACCCTGTAACTACAGTTTCTATAAGGTAAAGTGAAACTAGTTTATATAATCAGTTTCTACTGATATATGTGAACTCAATTGCTGTCGTTTAACATCAAGAACATTAATTTCTCAATGCTGGCTGAAAGTTTAATGCTACATTTTTTTCCAGCTAGCGTCCTTGACCTGTAAGATAAGAAAAGGCCACAGAATCAACTGGTACTACCCTTTGCACCCACTATTGACACTCCTAAATTAGCAAACATAAAATAATATTTAACATAGTGTTGTCAAATTTTAATCAAATGAAAATTAAAAAAATTAGATTTGAACAATTAAAATAACTGTAAATCATTGCATATCACCAACACTGTGACTTGGGTACCTAGTATTGATTTATGTGGAAATTATTATATTCTTGTAATTGTTGCTTAATACACTAAGCAATAGTTTTCCCTGATATAGTGTATACTTTATCACTTGGGTTAATAGGACATATTTTCTACAGAAATGTTTAGGTCATGCTTATATAAGATTCTTCATCCTCTCTGCTGATCACTTACAATTACAATGTGTAATTAATTGTTTGTCACTTATTTTGTTTTTCTTTCTTACTGTGTTCAGTCTTTCTGTTGTTTTGCCTTATGTGATAGGAAATAGTTAATTTCTAAACAAACGATCCTTTATAAACATTCCACAGAGAGTATTATATACGTTCTTTATCTGACTCTATTCACAATAAGTTCAGAAATCTCTTAGAGTTAATCACTTTCTCTGACAATGCATGAGGGTTAAAATTATTTCTGAACATTAACATACTGTTATTGAAATTAATTTGTGTAGAAATTAATTATGATTAGCTATCCCAAGCATTCATATGGAACAAAGAAGCCCAGATCACCCAATACTGCATACCTTCTTAATTTAGAAAAGCTTTTATACATAGTATTTGCTATAAAGAACTAATCTTGTTAACTTTTAAACATATTTGCAAAGTATTAAACACCACACTATTAACATGTAGTTTAAGCCATTCCACGTCATGCTGTAAGCAATAATTGAAAATGTAAAATGTATTTTACCTGGTAATCTAACCTAACAGTAGATTCTGCTTGGTGTCATTTAGTCTCCAGTTGCAAATGAAACAAAATCAGACTGATATCTTTAAAACAAAGAGAGCAACAGTAGGGATTGTTGAAACATGTTAGATGACTCCTTAATGAGGTCTGAAATAGCTTCTTTCCCTGGGGACAAAGTGCTGCTCTCTTCTGTGTGCAGAGAATCATCTAATAAGTTATTCAGAAAACTAAAAACCTCACTTTGGGAAAATGAAAAACAGCAGAATGCATTTGGTCCTTAGGCTGACAAGGCTCAGCTGGAAGCTCTCCGTAAATTATATGCTTATGTAAGTAACAAGAAAGTGCATTATTTTCAAGGGAACTGGAAAACATTTGCTATTTATTTAGTTCTGATTCTACTGCAAATGTTTTGAATCATTTTCCAGGTGACATGATTTTACTGTAGATTTATTATGCTTAGAGAGACTGTATACCTATCCAAGCATAACTTTTTCTGAACATAGATCTAGTTTTTCCAGAATTCACATTTTTATCCCCACTTCCCTGTGTAGACTACTAAGATCTACGTGAAACAAACTTTTTCATTCAAGATTTAGCATAAAACTTGCCATGTTTTTTTTTCTTTTGCCCTTTTACAGCAACTGATTTCACCATAACTGCAATATGCATATGGAAAATAAATGACTGAAGCATTTTCCTTTTCTTTATTATTGTAAGGGTAAATTACATCCTGAAATATGACACTGAAGCACAGCTACCAAGAAGCTGCATTGATGTTAATACAGTAACCCAAACATGAAAGAGGGGGCGGGGGGAGGAACATGGTACATTACCACAAGTTCTTTTTGTGCCAGTGAGGCTAATTCCTTCCCACTCAGCTTGAGTTTTTGTAGACTGTCACAGCTTGGTGAGACTTTGGGTCTGCTTAGTCTCAGAAATGACAAATGTATCTACCAGATGGAGTTTACTGAGAGACTTCCAGGGCCTTTTAATCTTTTGAACATTTTTTGTTTGTTTGAAGCCACACAATGAGAAATTTCTAAGAAGATAGTTATGGAATGTATAACAATTTAGTTTGCCATAATTGCTAGTCAGCATGTGTGTGATGAATAGATCCTAGGAAAACATATTGCCTCTTCATACAGTTATTTAGGTTATATTGTCCTTTACTATACAATCACAGAGGGAAAACAATTATTAAACTCTATCAGTGTGTTTGGAGTTGTTCAAAATGTACAGGAAGAAATTATCCTTGCCCAAAGAATCTTGCATATTGTATAAAACAAAACAGTTCAGCAAACCCTATTGCAAGCAGGAGCTATAGAAGAACAAAAGGTTCCTTCTAATCACCCCTTCCATCCCCCCAATTGAATTCTCAGACCAGTTCTAGATATCAGAGCTTTAAACAGATGCCTCAGGAAGTTTCATTTCAGAATGCTAACTCTGGCTCTAACTGGCTCTAATCCAGTCTACTCTGGATTGGTTCACTGCTCTCTATCGCAAAGATGTGTACTTTAGTATTTCTATAAGACCCTCTTATTGTAAATATCTGTTTTACTCTTGGTCCAGACCATTTCCAATATACCGTTTTACCCTTTGCCCTCTCTATTGTGTCCAGAGTTTTCACCACATGCCTGCAGCATATTTGGGGAGGTAAGGGATTTTAATTTTCATTTACTTAGACAATTGGCTCCTAAGGGCTCCGTCAGAAGAAGAGATAATTTGTTCTCTATTTGGAACGTTGGATCTTCTCATAAACAAAAGAAAGTCCCTTCTGTCTCCATCCCAAAGGATTTCTTTCTTTGGGGCAATCCTCAACTCCAGAAAGGAGAGAGGGCTTTCCTTCTGGAAAAGAGGTTTTGAAACTAAGCAGCACCATACAACAATCCTCACAGAAGGTAATTTTTTAAATATATATATTTTTAGGCCTTCTGGTATCCACAGTGTATATGACTTGATATGCCAGGCTCAGAATGAGGCCAGTTCAACATTGTCTATTAAGGTGCTTCACACCTAGCATGGACAATATGGTAAAAATTCATCTGCCTCTAATGTGGTGGCTGAAGCCACACAAAGTCCACAAAGGAGTTTTGTTCAACCCAGTTCCCCCTACATTAATAGTTACCACAAATGCGTCCAAGATAAGAGCAGGGGAGCACATCTCCACAACCTTTTCTTTCAATGTCTTTGAAGCTTCAGAGAACATCTGCTGCACATAAACATGTTAAAACTTAGGCCTTGTCTACACTACAAGACTATTTCGAATCAACTTAGTTCGAATTTGTGGATTCGACCTTATGAAGTCGAATTTGTGTATCCATACTAAATACACTAATTCGAATTTCTGAGTCCACATTCACGGGGCCAGCGTCGACTTTGGAAGCGGTGCACTGTGGGAAGCTATCCCACAGTTCCCGCAGTCCCCGCTGCCCATTGGAATGCTGGGTAGAGCCCCCAATGCCTGCTGGGGGGAGAAATGTGTCGAGGGTGGTTTTGGGTAAGTGTCGTCATTGAATCGTCAATCACAACCTCCCTCCCTCCCTCCTTGAAAGCGCCTGCGGGCAATCTGTTCGTGCACTTTTCTGGTCAGTGACAGCGCGGACGCCACAGCACTGCAAGCATGGAGCCCGCTGCGATCATCGCCGTTTTCTCCTCCTCGCACTTTATCGTCCACCTCTTCCACAGTCAGCTGCTGAGAAATTGGGCTACTTTTCAATGGTGCTGCAAGCACTGGGGGACCATAGGGGACGTTTTACAAACATCAACGTCGGGTGGCCGGGCAAGGTTCATGATGCGTGTGTTTTCAGGAACTGTGGGCTGCTCAGACGCCTGCAGGAAGGTAGTTTCTTCCCGGACCACGAAATAACTGTTGTGGATGTGCAGATGCCTATAGTCATCCTCGGGGACCCAGCCTGCCCGCTAATGCACTTGCTCATGAAGCCCTATACAGGCGCCTGGGACAGCGACAAGGAACTCTTCAAATACCAGCGAGCAGCGTGACCTGTGACTGTTCAGTTTCTTTACAGAGAAGCTGAACCTGCCCCTGTTTCTTTACCCAGTTACTGTTGACTCTCCTCTTCGGTTACATACCCCGTTCACCCCGTTACCCCCACTTCCAGCACACGTGTAAAAATAAAATACATGTCCCATTATTACTTAACAAAGGTTTCTTTATTCATGACTTTTCGTGAAAGGGTTGAAACTGGGACGCAGACTGTGCTGGGTAGGGTGTGCGGTGATGTAAAGACCGCCTCTAAACTCAAGGAATGACAGGCTCCTGCTCCTAGAGCGGTCCGCAGTGCCGGAATGCTTCTTTCAACGGAGCCTGCCATCCCTCTTTATGGAATTCTGTGTGCGGGCGGATATGTGACCTTGTGGTGGAGGAGGACGGATACAGATTCCTCAGCTGCGTGACTCAGCGGTCCAGGACAAGGACCGCTGTATAAGATCTGTAACTGCCCTCCCCCGCTGCAAAGTCACATCTCCCCCGCCCACACAGATCCTGGAAACCACCTCCCATACCGACCAGGGTGCCTACTGACTGCACCGTGTGTGTGACCCGCTGCTGATCCTGCCCCCATGTCTGTACCCTGGGAAAGGTGACTGTCCTATGCAATTAACCACCCCCTTCCCCACGCCCCCCATTCAAACACAGTCTTCTTTGAAAAAACATAACGGAAACAGTAATTAACAGCAAAGCATTTTTATTAATTAAGTAGACAGTTAGGGGATGGGACTGGGATTGGGACTACTGTGAGTCTGGAAGTGAAGGACTTCGGCAAATGTACGGTATGAGAGCTTTTGGGTACTTGAGCACTGTGCTGTGGTGCAGTGACAGTATTCACGTCCCCGGCCGCCCCTCCTCCTGATTATTTTCGGTGAGGGGGGTATGGGACTTTGTGGCACGGGAAGTGCGGTTGCAGATACACTGCAGGGTGTCTCTGTCCTCCTGCGGTCCTGCAGAACATCCACAAGGCGCCTGAGCGTGTCCGTTTGCTCCCTCACTAGTCCAAGCAGCATTTCAGTCGCCTGCTTGTCTTCCTCATGCCACCTCTCCTCCCGTTCGCTGTGTGAGCGCTGGCACAGAGAGACGGTCTCCCTCCACTTGCTCTGCTGGTCCGCCTCTGCTAGGTAGCAGCCCATACGTTCCTCGAACATCTTGTCCCTTGTCTTTTTCTTTCGCCGCCTAATCTTTGCCAGCCTCTGCGAGGGGGATGCTGTGGCAGGTCTGGAGACAGTGGAAGCTGTGAGATGGGAAACAGGGAGTGAATTCCTTGCAAAGATACATTTTTGTGAACAATTAACTGAGTGTAGGCTGTCTCTGTGAATTCTGGGTTGAGACCCCTGTGCCTGCTGGGGCACAAATAATTTTCGCGGTGGATTCTGGGTAAATGTCGCCAGTCATTCCTTCCTCCGGGAAAGCAACGGCAGACAATCATTTCAAGCCCGTTTTCCCAGAATTGCGCTGGCATACGCCATAGCGTGGCAACCATGGACACTGTTTTGCCTTTTGTGTATGTCACCGTATGTGTACTAGATGCCGCTGACAGAGGCGGTCCAGCAGCGCTACACAGCAGCATGCTTTTGCTTTTGCATGACAGAAGAGATGGTTACCAGCCATATTGTACCATCTACCATACCATAAATTGGTAATAAGATGGTAATAAGA
Source organism: Mauremys mutica (assembly GCF_020497125.1). Lineage (NCBI taxonomy): Eukaryota > Metazoa > Chordata > Testudines > Geoemydidae > Mauremys > Mauremys mutica. Next base: position 42,479,883 of record NC_059078.1, read on the forward strand.
TGGGCATGGTTACCTGTCCTTTTGCACTGCACCATTTGGTGCTGTCATAAGTGCCCCTGGCCGAGCAGCCAGGGGCGCAAAAGCAAAAATTGGGAATGACTCCCTGAGTCAATCCCTCCTTTTTGGTATCTAAAAATAGAATCAGTCCTGCCTAGATTATGGGCAAGTGTACTAGAGAACCACGGTATCATAGAACCAGAGAGCACAGCTGCTCTCTGTCCGATCCTGCATAAATTTGGAGCTGTATGCTGTTCACAGGGGGTGCTCCTGCAACAACACCACCTGTTCATTCCGGCCTTCCCACAGCCTTCCTGGGCTACCATACCATTGTCCCACCACTTGTGTGATGAAGTAATAAAGAATGCAGGAATAAGACACAGTGACTTGTTTGTGAGAAATGAGTGGAAGGAAGCCTCCAGCTGCAATGATAGTCCAGGCAGGACATTAATTACTGTGGATGAAGGAGCCCATCATCCCTCTGCTAGTCCAGGGGCAATTCAATCTTTTCTTTACACAGGAAGGGTGGGGGCTGATGGAGCTCAGCCCCCTGTTGCAATGATGAGGACGGTTACCAGCCATACTGCACCATCTACCATGAAAAATTAGGGCCAGGCGCCCTTGATCGACCTCACAGATGCTAGTACGCATGGTTACCAGTCCTTTTGCACTGCCCCATGTGCCAATAGGCTGATGATGAGGACGGATACCAGTCGTTTTGTACCATCAGCCATCCATAGCGTGGGGGGAGCAAGGATGTTGGTGTTGAGTGCTGCACCATCGCGTCTATCTGCAGCATTCAGTAAAGATAGGGTGACATGTAAAAGAGTCAACAGAGGATTATTTTCACTTCTGGTGGTGGGTGGGGTGTGTGCGCAAATTGCCGAACTATGCCCTGACCCACCGCAGACACTGTGTTTGACCCTAGAAGCATTTGGAGCTCATCCAAGAATGCAAATACTTTTCGGAGACAGCAGGAACTGTGGGATACCTTGCGTCCTCATTCCCCCCTCCCTCCATGAGCGTCCATTATATTCTTTGGCTTTCCGTTACGCTCGTCACGCAGCTGCGTGCTGAGTCTGTGCTATGCCGTCTGTCCGTAGATTTTTTAAAAATACTTTGGACCAGGCGTAAAATTACAGTAATTACCCTAATTAGATGCAGGAGTCTCCGAGCGAGATCACCCTGAGGACGGTCACTGAAGGAGATAGAGAGCGCATGCTGCGTGAAAGCTAGCACGAACCAGGGCCCGATGCAGCCATGCTCAGGGAGGCAGTGCTCCCTGAGTACCTCATGAAAGCCTTGCGCGGAAAAGTGTGCTACCACGGAGCACCCAATAAGGCAGCTCTCCCCAGGAACCTCCTGCTGATGCTTTTCGATTAACGCAAGGAGAGCTTCGTGGAGATCTCCAAGGATGATTTCTGTTCTATCCCCATATATAGAGAGCCCTCCTTTTCACACACTTAAGATTCCTGTTACATTAAGAATAAAAGTTAACATGGTTAAAGCACTTACCGACTGCTCCTTCCCCTGATTCAGGATCCGGGTTCATGGCCGGGGAGGGTTGGTAGGGGATCTCCATGACGGTGATGAATAGATCCTGGCTGTCGGGGAAACCAGCGTTGTAAGCGCTCTCGCCTGCCTCGTCCTCCACAAACCCTTCCTCATCTTCCCCGTCCGCGAACATCGCCGAGGAACTGTCCGTCGACACTGTCCCATCATCAGAGTCCATGCTCACTGGTGGGGCAGTGGTGGCAGGCTCTGTAGCGTCCGTTTGCCGGTTTGATTTTTTGGTAGCCTTGTCTGGGGTCCTTTATTTTCACGCGGCACTGCGTTGCATCCCGGCTGTATCCTCTGTCTGTATCATGGCTTTGGAGACCTTCTCGTAGGACTTTGCATTCCGTGTTTTGGAGCGCAGCTCCGAAAGCACAGACTCCTCGCCCCACACACCGATCAGATCAAAGAGTTCCCAGTCAGTCTATGCTGGGTCCCTCTTTCTATTCAGAGATAACATGAACTCCTCTGCTGGAGAGCTCTGCATCGTGGCAGGTGCTGCGGAGCTCGCCCCGATGTCCAGCCAGGACGTCAGATTCAAAGTGCCCAGACAGGAAAAGGAATTCAAATTTTCCCGGGTCATTTCCTGTGTGGCTGGTCAGAGAATCCAAGCTCCGACTGCTGTCCAGAGCGTCAACAGAGTGGTGCACTGTGGGATAGCTCCCGGAGCTACTAAGTTCGATTTGCATCCACACCTAGCCTAATTCGAGCTAGCCATGTCGAATTTAGCGTTACTCCACCTGTCGGGGTGGAGTACCGAATTCGAACTAAAGAGCCCTCTAGTTCGAATTAAATGGCTTCCTGGTGTGGACGGTTGAGCGGTTAGTTCGAATTAACGCTGCTAAATTCGAATTAAAGTCCTAGTGTAGACCAGGCCTTAGGTCTGGACTGTCTGCCTCTCAAAGTATTCTTCCATAAGTGCAGAATGCAGTAATTCATGTGGCCATAGACAATATGTCTGTAATATTTGTACAGAGAGGAGCTTGTTAGTCTTAATCATGCAATGAGTTGATAAAACGTTGGGACTGTTATATCCTATACAACATTTACCCAATTGCCTTATGTGTAGCAGGAGAACACAATGAGATAGCAGATCAACTGAGCAGGGATTCCTTGCAGATGTACGAGTGGTCTCTAAAGGAATCAATGATTCAGAACATTTTCAACCATTGGGGGGTTTCCAGGCATAAATCTATTCACTGTCCTATCCAATATGAGATGCCCCTGCTTTTGCTCAAGAGTGGATTCAGAAAGTCAATAATTGACATATGTGTTTCTCCTTGATAAAGAAATGGGTCTGATGCATGCATTTCCCCCCTACCTTAAAAATCCTAAAGAAAATAAGACAGGATTTAGCTAGGGTGATTCTAATTGTTCCAGCATGAGTGAGGCAACAGGGGACACTGAGTTAATCCTTTTATCCAACAGCAAATATAAGATGCTTCCAATAACAATGGTCTCACTGTCCCAGCAAGAAGGGAAGGTCTTCTACACAGATTCCTAATCATTACATCTGACAACCTGGGCAATAGTCCAGTGACAGATTTAGAAAAATTGTGCTCTGTAGAAGTGCAGCAAGTACTAATTAATGCTAGAAACTATCTACTAGAAAAAGTTACAATCTAAATGGAAAAGATTTGTGTTATGGGTGTGTGATAAAAATGTTGAGACAGTTTCAGCTCTTATGTAACTTATTTTAGAATATTTGTTACATTTAAAAACAATGGATTGTCTCTCTCTTCCTTAAAGTTCCATTTAGCAGCCATAGCAGCATTCCATACTCACATTAATGGAAAATCAATTGGGGTTTTTTGCATATGCTGATGAAAAACTTTTAAAGGGCTTATTGCATCTGTACCTACCAGTATAGGACCCTTTAAATGTAGTTTGAGCACAACTTACCTCTCCCCCATTTGATTCTCTAGTGAGCTGCTCCTTATTTCATCTTTAATAAAGATAGCTTTAATAATAGCAAGCCCTTCAACTAGAAGAGTTAGTGAGCTAGATGCCTTGATGGTGCACTTCCCTTATACTACTTTTTATGAGGACAAGGTGGTTCTTAGTCAGTACCCTAAACTCCTTCCTGAAATTATTTCAAAGTTTCATGTAAATCAAAGTATTAATTTACCAGTATTCTTTCCAAAACCTGGTAAAATAAAGGGAAAATCTAGGTTACATTCCTTAGATACAAAGAGAGCACTCTGATGTTATCTGAATTTAAAACTTCATGTCCTTGCCTAAGTTATTTATCTTGTATGTGGATAACTCTAAAGGTCTGATCCTTCCCGCACAGTCTCTATCTAGATGGGTTAGACAATGTATTGAAGAGTGTTACAGAGGAGCTTACCTATCTTCTTCTGTTCCTCTTAGAGCCCTAGAACAGTGACTGTATTTGTATTAAACATATTCTTCTTATTGAAATATGCAAAATGGCTATGTGTCATTTGAGTCACACTTTTACAAAACATTATGCATTGGATCTGGCAGCCAGGTCTGATGCAAAGTTTGGCAGAGTGGTGCTCTAATCATTGTTTAATGAGGACTCTGCCTCCCTTCCTCTATCTCTCTGTACTGCTTGCTAAACTATCCCAAGAATGGGAATATGCAGATGATGCTTGAAAAAATGAAGGTTACTTACTTGTAACCAGAATTCTTCAAGATGGACTCAGCATTTTCTTACACCCTGCCTGCCTATCTTGCTCCCGTGGAGTCCTAATTTCAGTATTACTTGGTATTCCCACTTTAGTGCTGTAAGGACCTCAGTGGGCACCATGGTGTCAGAACACACTTTAATGTTGATAGTGGGTGGAGCAGGGGTGCGAGAGCATTTTAACAGGCACTGCTATGAGAAAGTTCGATTGTCTCAGCTACACCAGTTGGCGCATCCAAAGAGTATGAATATGCAGAGTCCATCTCAAAGAACTTCAGTTACAAGTATCCAACCTTCATTTGCTTTCTTCCATTGTTAATTGCGCTCTGTTTTCTTGGTTGCTAGCTTAATTCAGTTTATTCATGTTTCCTAGCATCTTATGTGAATTGTTGTTCTTTTAGCTGTTCATCTCATTTGTGGAACCCAATGTCTGTTCACTGTGCCCTCTTCTTAGGACCATGATGGCTCAGGGGAATAGGATATAGAGATATTCACTTTTAGGTCACCAGCTCAGATCCACCCAACATTGGTAATAACCCCAAAATTGTTCTTTTCTAATCTCCACTGAATAACCTTCTATAAAAATAAGCTGAAGAATTTAATTTAGTTCCTAGTGGGTAGTTATCCATATCACAAGTGGCACTAATTAGAGAGAGAAGGTGGGTGAGGTAATATCTTTTATTGAACCAACCTCTTTTGGTGAAAGAGACAAGTTTTCTAACTTACACAGAGCTCTTCTTCAGGTCCTGGAAAGATACTCAATTAGTGACACTGACAGTTTCAGTAGAGAGCCACAGACTGAATGAGCATGGAGTTTGAATTATTATTTTAACCCTGTGAGGTAGTTCCTTCGGGACAGAGTTTAGGTATGCTGGGCCTGCGTAGAAGGAAGCTTGCACTACAAAACTGTACCTATTTATTGGATAAACAAAGGACTTCAGTCACCACGTTAAATAGTCTATAACACCTTTCATGAGTATTCTTTTTACTTCAAAATTTAAAAAATGATAATTTGCTTGTTTAAGGTTAAACGCAAAACATCCTTATTTTCTCTAATTTATTAAAATTATTATTACCCTTGCATGATGTATTAAACCATTTTTTAATATTTTTGTAGCCATCTTGGAATGGCTTTCTATGACAGGATGCTATAGAAACTTGCTGCTGCTGTTACTGTATTTGGGTATAAAGATTCCTCCCTAATCTCGGTCTAACAACTTAATGCTCCATATCTGCTATACAGTTCACTGTAACTACTAACAAAAATAAGTCATTGTGATTTATATAACATTTCTCAACTGTTCTTGGTGTCCTATATTTGAGAACTTTTATAGGGTAGTGGTTTTTTCTTCACAAATTCTTTGACTACTTAAATTGTGTGTTGTGAAAACTTTTCAGTGGTTAAACAAAGTTTTTTTCTTTTTCCTATATTTTTAACTGCCAAAACTAAAGACCCTCTTTAGTTAGAAATCATTTTCTCATTCTGCTCCTATATTTATGTAATGTGCTGAATATGTAGCTTAAATTTCAAATCTTTCCACTTCTGGAAGACATCAAATGTTTATACTCTAATTTTGGGACAGACTATCCTGTTCTTCCTAATATGTGATCCTTCTGCTATACGACTCCATGTCCTAAGGCTAGTCAGCTTGCTTCATTTGTTTTATTTTATTATTAATAGAATTCAGTTGCCAGAACTAGGAATTCTACACTGATGTAGCAAATCTTCCATCTTAAGACATTCTAGGACTTATTCTTTTCCTTTTTTACACTATTTTGTTTAATTTGTTTTTATAATAAATGAAAAAAATCAATATCAATGTAAATGGTTCCCAGCAGGGTACTAGCTTGGTACTTTCAGCACACATTTTATAACAGAATTTAGTAATCTATTGGGTGTTTCTACACTACACACAATTATATGTGTAATAGATTTAGTTTTACTCTAAATTGTGAGTTCTGCTTTTTTGCCTGATGTGTTGGTGAAAATGCTGTTTTGGTTCCCTGCCATTTTGGTAAGGATAGCATTATGTATAAATTTCTGTTACTTGTGATGATGATTTATTATTTATTGAGTTTAATATATTGCCATTTTCAAAGGCACTTTACAGACTACAAATTATGGGTTCAGTCCTCAAATGCCATACTAAAGTGAGTAATTCTTTACTCTGCCCCATGAGCGATCAATCCTATGGAGTCTGGTGGCATCATTCAATACCATCTTTAAAAGCATATATCTAATAAGACTTTTTAGCAGCATATTGAATGAGGCAAGGTTCCTTCAATGTAATATTTTTATGCATACACAAATCCTCTTTCACTGTATTATAGGCTCTCAGGACCACATACTATGCTGCACAAAATTTATGACTGGTATAGCTGGGAGTGAAGAAGTGGCTCTAAGTCACCTTTCCGCTTCTCCATATCCTGTAGCTATTGGGGACTGAAATGGGTCCTGGAATAACTTGGAGCAGCCTGCAATACTGCTCCACCAACTAAGGATCAGATGAAGTGCAGTGCTCTCCAGCCCACTATTGACAACAATCCATTTGTGGGTTTCAGGAACAGTCAGCATAAAGTGAGCTATGCTTAAGGAATCCTCACCACAACCTTAAAGACTGGTGAAACACATTGCCTCATTTACGGCGCACCATCCATCCTCCACACTAAATAAATTAGGGCTCCTATGGAAACAACATGTAATTCTGTAACTAAAGACTGTAATAATGCATGAGCTCCAAGGGCAGAGTTAAAGCTAGCATGTTCAATCTTAACTTGAGTATTTTCCTTGGGATGCTTCACTTTGCAATATTAATGTTCTTTAGGCATCATTTAACTCTGTTTAATAACCTACATGGCATAGTTATGAAAATTTTACTAACTTCATATGTATAGTGGAGGCATTTTAGGTTGAAGCATAATCTGGATACATTTCCTCATGAAAAGTACTGTCCTAACATAGTATATTACTAGCCCTAAATGCTGAACCAATCACAAGATTGAAATAAATGAATAATTTGGGGGATTTTTTTAATTGCCCCTGGTTGCAGAGCTCCTTTTTTTTTTTAATATATTTATTTATTTAATGGAAGCTGAAATTTTCACCTAATTACCTGATTCCAGGAGCCAGGGCTTCAAGAAGAATACCAAATACCATGAGACTCATCATAAAATAACAAGTTGGCAACACTGCTAACAAATAATCAAATCCTTTTTCTTTGTAAATAACTATGAAAAGATAATTTTGTATACAGAGAAACTGTTAGAGACCTGGCTAATTCTCTGTACACTACGTTGCAAATGTATCCTAGGATTGTAATGTATTTGATTCTGCTTTCGTAAAGCTAATCCTTAAAGATAAGAGTTATTCCACATTTGTTTCAGAATACACAGTTTGGTTTTTGTATACACTGATGTATACAAATTTATTGACTAATTTTGAATGTCAAGCACTCTTGCTCCTTTAGAAGAAAATATTTAGTTTGTATTTTTTCCATTTTCTTCTCCTTCAGTTGTTGAACCACAGCATCTGAGTCTTTACTCACTATTTAGTACGTTTCCATGGATAAGGGCTTTTGTTGATCTGGACCCATTAGAATAGCTTTCTTGGTTTGGCTTTTTGTGTAAAATAAATAACTATTGGTTCATTTGCGCAGTTAGGAACAGTCCATAGTAAAGGATATTGTGAAACCAGACCACCCGTTTGGAGCACTGAGAGACTTTCTATCTCTGTAAGGCAATATGCCTCCCAGAGTTCCCACCGTCTGTTCCTAGGAGGGGAGTAGAAACAGCAGTCTCTGTGCTTCCTAGAGTGCAAAGTCTACCTGGCCTTCCTGTACATTTCATGATGGGTGGGAGAGGCTGCTTTTCTTGTTTCCCTCTTCCCCATCCTACTGCATGCTTGCATGAGAGACAGGGACACTGCTCCTATGTTAACATTTTTTAATTAAAAGTGATACTGCCAAATTTGACAAACTCAAATCTTGCTAAATCTTAGATTTTTATAACATGGCTTCCACAATAGGGAGGAAGATAACTTACTACCCCTTCAAAATGAGTCATGCAGTTGTAATAAAATTCCAACTGATGAGCTGGTGACCCCACTCATAAAAAGCATCAGAAGAAATAAAACTCATTTTTTTTCTATAACAAGTACATTTTAAAGGGTTTTGGTACAGTTCTGTGGAATCAGCTAAGATATAATATATGGCTAAAATATGAAATTTCAGTTGAGTGTATGCATAACCAGTGGCTGCCACAACCATACACTTGTTATGCGCAGGGTACATGATTGGCAGCAGGGCCACTTGGGAGGTGGGGGGGAGGGGGCGCGGGACAATGCCTAAGCCAGGTCACAACACCTGAAGCGGGAAGCTGGGTTCAGCCCTGCAGGACATAAATTCATGGGCGGGTGAGTGCAGGGTTGGCTTGCTCTCCAACCCAGTGGCAGCTGAGTGGGTGTGGACTCCGTGGATGAGGTGTTGGGGCCTGTGGCTGCAGTTGGGATGGCTTCTTGGGGACTGGTAATGATGCCTTGGGTTTTCCCATCTCATGTGGTATATGTTGTATACATGTTAAAAATTTCGGGGGAGGAGGAGATATGTGCATAACACATGCTAGCCTTTGAAATCTTGAGCCACTGATTACAGTATTATCAGGTTTTAATCCTCTGTGGAATAAAACACTCAATTTTAGAAGTTAAGAAGCTATTTTAATTGACCAGTAATTTAGCTACACAGTTGGATATGTGTTTTTGGAGGATTTTTAGTTTATAAAAACATGTACCCATTCAGACTCTTTTGTGCACATTTATTTATTTAGACAGGGCCTATTGCCATAGCAAGTTTTCTATGGGCATTAAATATATTTAAAAATAAAATATTTTAAAATGCACAGAAATTATAGTTTAATACTTTAAAAAAAACCCTAACAAATACTTCATGCTGACTGTAGTGGCCGGCAGTTAAATCTCTTGCCTAATACTCATCAGTACTGAATAGTATGCAAAAATCAGATTCCTTTCTAATCCTACTGCAAAGAAAAGTCTGGAATTTTAACTTGTTTAATACCACAGCAGTTGAAATCAGCTGATGTGCCTGAGTTAACAGACTCCTGCGTTCATTATAAAGGAATTGGAGGAAGGGCATTTTCTGTGAGCATATTTAGCAATCAGTTTACCAGACCTTGAATTTGTTGACTTTCAAGCCAGTCCTGGGCTTTTGTACAAGTAGAGTTGAATAGAGAGGTGGTGGGGATAGAGAAGTCATAGGTACTTTGGGGATTGGGTCTTTTTTTGGGACCTTTAATTTGTATTAATATTATTCATGTGCCCAGTGCACACATTTAGAAACTGAAAGCAGACTTGGGTGACTACATAGCGCATTAGTCTGCACCAGAGGGGTGTGAATTTTAGTGTGCACTAGCATGTTATGCACTAACTGGCCTGTGTGGACCCTGCTGGCACACACTGAAAGTTTCTTGGTGGATATTGTTGTAGTCCTGTTTCAAACAGTACTAAGTTAATGCACACTAGAGAACTTTTCGTGTGCTCCAGAAGGATCCAGCTGAGACAGTTAGTGTGCAACACACTAGTGTGCGCTAGAATTCACTCTTCTCTATGGTGCAGATAAATGGACCATTTAGACAAGCCTTTGGGCTCTGCCATACCAGTAGAGGGAGTGAATACCATGGCTGAGGGCATTCTGCTTATACGCAGTATCTCTGCATGTACATCTAAAGACTTTTAGAAAAATGCACTTGCAAATTTCCATCACTGCACTGACATTGCCCAGGATTTTTTGTTAACATTTCCCACTGCTGTTACCACCAGCAGCAGTGTTAATATAGACAGCACTGGCTTTCTAAGCTCTAATTGAAGCATAGCTCGTATGTTACTTGACTTCATATTTAACTAATGTTTCTGCATATTTTATATTAAATACAAAAATAGCATTTAATTAATGTTACAATTGTGATTTATATTGCAATTGTGCATTACTAATGGTACTTAGGCACCAAAAAAATACAAAGAATGGTACCCATTTTTTAAAAGGGGAAAAATTGTGTATGATAGCAAGTGGTGTGGGTTTGCAAGCACTTTGGAGGACAGGATTACGATTCAAAATGATCTCAATAAATTGAGGAATGTGTCTGAAATAAATAAGATTAAATTCAGTAAAGACCAACTGCAAAGTGCTATACATAGGAAGGAAAAATCATATAAGCATAAAATGGAGAATGACTGCCTTGGCAGCAGAACTCTAGAAAAAGGATCTGGGGATTATAGTGAATTGTAAATTGAATATGAATCAACAAAGTGGTGATGTTTCAAAAAAGGTAAATGTCATTCTAGGATGTATTAACAGGAGTGTTGTATGTAAGAGAGGCAAGTTAATTGTTTCACTCTTTTTGGCAGTGATGAGTCCTCATCCGAAGTACTGTGTCCAGTTTTGGGTACCACATTTTAAGAAAGGTGAACAAATTGGAGAGAGTCTAGAGGAGAGCAACAAAAATATGAAGTAGAAACTCTGACCTATGAGGAAAGGTTGAAAGAATTGGTCATGTTTAGTCTAGACAAGAGAAGGCTGATGGGAGATGTAAGTCTTCAAATATGTAAAAGGTTGTTATAAAGAGGATGGTTGTCAGTTGTTCTCCATGTCCACTGAGGGTAGAAAAAGAAGTAATTCACTTAGTTTGCAGCAAGGGAGATTTAGGTGAGATGTGGGGGGTGGAATCTAAGTATTGAGCAATGGAAGAGCTTACATAGGGAGGTTGTGGAATCCTTGTCACTGGAGGTTTTTAAGAATGAGATAGACAGACATCTGTCACAGATGGTCTAGCTATATTTAATCCTGCCTCAGCTCAGGGGACTGGATTTAATGACCTCTTGAAGTCTCTTCCAGCCCTATGATTCAATCCCTTGACAAAAGCAAAGTTAAGTAAGGGCTTGCAGGGCTTGGTGAGAGTAAGGGAAAATGGTGGCTTGGGAGAGGGTATTGAGTATAGAAGTGAATTTCCCAATTGACTTAATTTTCTTCTTTCATGATCACAGAATATAGTCAACCTCAAACCTAGGCTCAGTTTTAGATCATTCAGGGTTCGCTCTTTTATCAGCTTGCTCTTTTCCTATTATAAAATCTTGTGTTTAAGAATTAAAAAAATACAGCTAAATATAATAAATTGACCAAAGTAATGCCTGGTATAAATCTGTTTAAAGTATTGGAATTACAGCAGGAATAAGTTTCTTCTGGTGAGTTTATGCAGCTAAGGTATCCTGTAAACTAGTAGTCAAGGGGCCTGGTCAGGATTCCATGCTTACTCACTAATTACAGACTAGTGTACTTCTAGGTGAAAATGCTCTACATTTTCCTTATATAAATACAGTAAGTTTATATTATGCTTCTAAAGCCAGGAAAATATATTCCTTGTCCAAACCCATCTGTTTTTGCACTTGTAATCTTACAGGCTATGAATTTAGATTGCTTTGGGAAAAAAGGATTTTAGTATGTTACTTGCTGTTTCACTTCCCTTTTAAAAAGAATTGTATCAGATGAACTATATCATGTATGCTTTTTTCCAGTATCCTTTTCTTATTCTTTGTTAATAACAGCAAAGGTGTTTAACATTTTATGACACTGAATGGTTTGCTGTGTTGCTTTGAGGATAATATAATTGTTACAGAATTATTTTTACTGATCTCATTTTTTTTAAAAATGATTAGAGAGCCTCTGAAATGTGCTTTCATTTATATTTTCAACTAAGCATCTGTTAGTTCTTTATAAAAGGATCTTAGTCTCTGATCTTTAATGAAACTCTTATAAAAGAAAAAACAGGGATCTGGTGATGTAATCTTTTTAATACTTAGATTAAGTGTAAGATTCCAAGTCAGATATTTTATGAATGATTTTTGGAGTCCAAAATGTTATAATTAAATACTAAACTCTAAAAGACTATTTCTCTTCAGCCTTCGAAAAATACATTTTCTGAAGACTCTGACACTTCTCCATATTTGATCTTGTCTTTGATTTTTCTCTTTTTTAAAAAAAAATAAAATAAAATCAATTTGGCTAACTTTGAAACTCCCAGTAGAGCAACTCTTTTGCTTAGGGATCCTAGTCAGTAACATGTGACCGAATACTTCATTTATCGCCAACTGATGAGTAAGAATATCAGCTGCATAATTTTTGACTAAAATAATCAGACTGATAACCTCTTCTTTTACTGATGAGAAACATTAAGAAATAGTAGGATATATTTCCCTCAGTCATGTAACACAGCTTTTTCAGCTCTGTGAGTCCTCCTTAATAAACAAACAGTTCCGGATCAGGGTTGTTTTTATAACAGTTACAATAAATAGGGCCTTGATATTGGTTGGAACTTGTGGTTGCTACTATAATACAATTAATATATAATATCAATTTTAGATGTAATTTTTGTTATGTATTTGCTGTGTTGGTGAATTAATAGATTTGTTTCAGAAAGCCTGATATACATCAAAAGACTGCAGTTAGATAATACTGAGATTTTGCTTGACCTCTATATAGGGTTGCCAGGTGTCTGGTTTTCGACCGGAATGTCAGGTCAAAAAGGGACCCTGGTGGCTCTAGTCAACACTGCTGTTAAAAGTCTGGTTTGCATGGCTGTCAGGCTCCCTACCTGGCTCTATGCAGCTCCCCAGAAGCGGCAACATATCTCTTGGCTTCTAAGCAGAGGGATGGCCAACGGGCTCAGCACTGGTTCCTCCGCTCCCATTGGTTGGGAACTGCAGCCAATGGGAGCTGTGGGGGTGGTGCCTGCGGGCAAAGGCAGCGAGCACACACGATGCAGAGCTGCCTGGCCGCGCCTCCACCTGGAAGCCAGAGGGACATATTGCCAATTCCAGGGAGCCCCCCGAGGTAAGCGCTGCCCGGATCCTGCACCCCACACACCCTCCTGCACCCCAGCCCCAGGCCTGAGCCCCCTCCTGCACCCCAAATCTCTCATCCCCGGTCCCACCCCAGAGCCCACAACTCCAGCTTGAGCCCTCACCCTCTCCTGCACCCTAATCCTCTGCCTCAGCCAAGAGCCCCCTTCCACACCCAAACTCCTTCCTGGAGCTTGCACTCCCTCCTGCACCCCAAACCCCTCATCCCCAGTCTGACTCCAGAGCCCGCACTCCCAGCCGGAGCCCACACCCTTGCCCCAGCCCTGCACTCCCTCCCATACTCAAACTCCCTCCTGGAGCCCGCACCCACCCTGCATCTCAAGCCCCTAACTCAGTCTGGAGCCCCCTCTCACATTCTGAACCCCTTGGCTTCACTCCCCAGCCTGGAGCTCCCTCCCCAAATCCCTCATCCCTGGCCCCACCCCAATCCCCTGCCCAGAGCCCCCTCCCACACCCTGAACCCCTCATTTCTGGCCCTACCTTGGAGCCCACACCCCCAGGCATAGCTCTCACCCCTTCCCGCACCCCAAGCTCCTGCCCCAGCCTGGTGAAAATCAGCAAGTGAGTGACAGTTGGGGAGAGCCAGCAACAAAGAGAGGGGGGATGGACTGAGTGGGGGTGGGGCCTTGGAGAAGGGGGTGGGCAGCAGGCGGGGCAAGGGTGTTTGGTTTTGTGTAATTAGAAAGTTGGCAACCCTACCTCTATTTGTCATTTGAATCTCTGGTTCAAACTGCTTGTCAGTTACTATTTATCACATCTATCATTTCTGGTTCACTCATACCACATGTTTAAATGTGACAGGCAAAAGGCAGAATAGACTGGAGCCAACAATAGGTTGGCATATTAGCTTCTGAGTGTCCTCCGCTTTGACATCTCTAAATAAAATTTGAAGCCAAGGTTATCTGCAAGGCCGACTCCACTCTAGTGAAGCCAAGATACAATGTTCTAAATAGTGTGTGTATAAAACAAATGGATTATGCCTTATACAGTCTTATGAAATTTTTAATAAGTGTCTGTGACCTTGGGGTAAGATAGAGAAACTTGTTGATTTACTGGATAGAAAGGATATTAAACGAACTGCACTGAATTGTATTTTGCTTGTGGAGCCAATTGTGAGCGTACAGTTTGAACAAAATAGGGACTCCAAGAGCCAAAGCCTGTAAATTTTATAGACTCATGTTAGTCAGGGGTAAGTCCGTAAGCTTTCTTGGTATGTATCCATAGGGAGCACATTTACAGCAATTCTTTTGCAATCAACTCCTGTCTATCTATCTTTGTAGTGTATATGGTATTTGAAAATTCCTCTGGATCAGCATAAAAACTACTAAAAAAACAGGAGTACTTGTGGCACCTTAAAGACTAACAAATTTATTGTAGCATGAGCTTTCGTGAGCTAAAGCTCACTTCTTCGGATGCATAGAATGGAACACACAGACAGGAGATATTTATACATACAGAGAACATGAAAAGGTGGAAGTATGCATACCAACAGGCAGAGTCTAATCAATTGAGATGAGCTATCGTTAGCAGGAGGAAAAAAAACTTTTTGAAGTGATAATTAAGATGGCCCATAGAAGGTGTGAGGAGAACTTAACATAGGGAAATAGATTCAATTGGTGTAATGACCCAACCATTCCCAGTCTTTATTTAGACCACAGTTAATGGTATCTAGTTTGCATATTAATTCAAGTTCAGCAGTCTCTCTTTGGAGTCTGTTTTTGAAGTTTTTTTGTTGCAAAATTGCCACCTTCAAGTCTGTCACTGAGTGGTTAGGAAGGTTGAAGTGTTCTCCCACTGGTTTTTGAATGTTATGATTCCTGATGTCAGATTTGTGTCCATTTATTCTTTTGCGTAGAGACTGTCCGGTTTGGCCAATGTACATGGCAGAGGGGCATTGCTGGCACATGATGGCATATATCACGTTGGTAGATGTGCAGGTGTACGAGCCCCTGATGGTGTGTCTGATGTGATTAGGTCCTGTGATGGTGTCACTTGAATGGATATGTGGACAGAGCTGGCATCGGGCTTTATTGCAAGGATAGGTTCCTGGGTTAGTGTTTATGTTGTATGGTGTGCGGTTGCTGGTGAGTATTTGCTTCAGGTTGGGAGGCTGTCTATAAGCAAGGACTGGCCTGTCTCCCAAGATCTGTGAGAGTGAGGGATCATCTTTAAGGATAGGTTGTAAATCTTTGATGATGCGCTGGAGAGGTTTTAGTTGGGGGCTGTAGGTGATGGCGAGTGGTGTTCTGTTATTTTCTTTTTTAGGCCTGTCCTGTAGTAGGTGGCTTCTGGGTACTCTTCTGGCTCTGTCAATCTGTTTTTTCACTTCAGCAGGTGGGTATTGTAGGTTTAAGAATGCTTGATAGAGATCTTGTAGGTGTTTATCTCTGTCCGAGGGATTGGAGCAAATACGGTTGTATCTTAGAGCTTGGCTGTAGACAATGGATCGTGTGGTGTGTCCGGGATGGAAGCTGGAGGCATGTAAGTAAGTATAGCGGTCAGTGGGTTTCCGGTATAGGGTGGTATTTATGTGACCATCGTTTATTAGCACAGTAGTGTCTAGGAAATGGACCGCTTGTGTGGATTGGTCTAGGCTGAGGTTGATGGTGGGATGGAAATTGTTAAAATCTCGGTGGAATTCTTCGAGGGCTTCTTTTCCATGAGTCCAGATGATGAAGATGTCATCAACGTAGCGCAAGTAGAGTAGGGGTGTTAGGGAACGAGAGTTAAGGAAGCGTTGTTCTAAGTCAGCCATAAAGATGTTGGCATACTGAGGGGCCATGCGGGTACCCATAGCAGTGCCACTGACTTGAAGATATATATTGTCCCCAAATGTGAAATAGTTGTGGGTGAGGACAAAGTCACAAAGTTCAGCCACCAGGTTAGCCGTGATATTATCGGGGATACTGTTCCTGATGGCTTGTAGTCCATCTTCGTGTGGAATGTTAGTGTAGAGGGCTTCCACATCCATAGTGGCCAGAATGGTGTTTTCTGGAAGATCATTGATGGATTGTAGTTTCCTCAGGAAGTCAGTGGTGTCTCGAAGATAGCTGGGAGTGCTGGTAGCATAGGGCCTGAGGAGAGAGTCCACATAGCCAGACAATCCTGCTGTTAAAGTACCAATGCTTGAGATGATGGGGCGTCCAGGATTTCCAGGTTTATGGATCGAGACACCACTGACTTCCTGAGGAAACTACAATCCATCAATGATCTTCCAGAAAACACCATTCTGGCCACTATGGATGACTTTGTGACTTTGTGACTTTGTCCTCACCCACAACTATTTCACATTTGGGGACAATATATATCTTCAAGTCAGTGGCACTGCTATGGGTACCCGCATGGCCCCTCAGTATGCCAACATCTTTATGGCTGACTTAGAACAACGCTTCCTTAACTCTCGTTCCCTAACACCCCTACTCTACTTGCGCTACGTTGATGACATCTTCATCATCTGGACTCATGGAAAAGAAGCCCTCGAAGAATTCCACCGAGATTTTAACAATTTCCATCCCACCATCAACCTCAGCCTAGACCAATCCACACAAGCGGTCCATTTCCTAGACACTACTGTGCTAATAAACGATGGTCACATAAATACCACCCTATACCGGAAACCCACTGACCGCTATACTTACTTACATGCCTCCAGCTTCCATCCCGGACACACCACACGATCCATTGTCTACAGCCAAGCTCTAAGATACAACCGTATTTGCTCCAATCCCTCGGACAGAGATAAACACCTACAAGATCTCTATCAAGCATTCTTAAACCTACAATACCCACCTGCTGAAGTGAAAAAACAGATTGACAGAGCCAGAAGAGTACCCAGAAGCCACCTACTACAGGACAGGCCTAAAAAAGAAAATAACAGAACACCACTCGCCATCACCTACAGCCCCCAACTAAAACCTCTCCAGCGCATCATCAAAGATTTACAACCTATCCTTAAAGATGATCCCTCACTCTCACAGATCTTGGGAGACAGGCCAGTCCTTGCTTATAGACAGCCTCCCAACCTGAAGCAAATACTCACCAGCAACCGCACACCATACAACATAAACACTAACCCAGGAACCTATCCTTGCAATAAAGCCCGATGCCAGCTCTGTCCACATATCCATTCAAGTGACACCATCACAGGACCTAATCACATCAGACACACCATCAGGGGCTCGTACACCTGCACATCTACCAACGTGATATATGCCATCATGTGCCAGCAATGCCCCTCTGCCATGTACATTGGCCAAACCGGACAGTCTCTACGCAAAAGAATAAATGGACACAAATCTGACATCAGGAATCATAACATTCAAAAACCAGTGGGAGAACACTTCAACCTTCCTAACCACTCAGTGACAGACTTGAAGGTGGCAATTTTGCAACAAAAAAACTTCAAAAACAGACTCCAAAGAGAGACTGCTGAACTTGAATTAATATGCAAACTAGATACCATTAACTGTGGTCTAAATAAAGACTGGGAATGGTTGGGTCATTACACCAATTGAATCTATTTCCCTATGTTAAGTTCTCCTCACACCTTCTATGGGCCATCTTAATTATCACTTCAAAAAGTTTTTTTTCCTCCTGCTAACGATAGCTCATCTCAATTGATTAGACTCTGCCTGTTGGTATGCATACTTCCACCTTTTCATGTTCTCTGTATGTATAAATATCTCCTGTCTGTGTGTTCCATTCTATGCATCCGAAGAAGTGAGCTTTAGCTCACGAAAGCTCATGCTACAATAAATTTGTTAGTCTTTAAGGTGCCACAAGTACTCCTGTTTTTTTTGCGGATACAGACTAACACGGCTGCTACTCTGAAACCTGTCATAAAAACTACTAACATTGATTACATCATAGACTCCATCCACTGTTGATTGTAAAATGGCCCCTCAGAGTTAGTTGTGAGTGATGTCATACCCATGTCTTTAATTAGGCATATATGTGCACCATGCTGAGATCATTTTATGGCAGGCACATTGCACAGTGATTCTTTGAGAAGGCATTATATTGCTTGCACAACATGAGCCATGAAGTGTCCTGCTTTGATTATAAATTGTTCCTGAGAAAATAGGATCTAAAAATTTTGAGTTTGTATATGACCTAAGTGGAAGATCATTTCCACTCTTAATCCACTACTTCAGTTTCCCTTCTTCAAGGCCCCCAAATCCCTGTGATATTTGTTGGAGCTTGATGTCTTTTGTGACATCATAGAATGCTAGTTTACAGGTTTTACAAATCAATACATTGTTTTTTTGCTTTTCAAGTCACATATCTTTTTGTAAAGGAAGTCCCTTCATTCACTTCCCTCCCTTGCCTTACATACACATACTGCATGCCTCCATGCTTATTCATGTGGAGCAGTGCTGAGATGTGTTTCCACCTCCCAAATGGTTCTGAAAGGGAAAAGAGGCATTTCTTCTTTAAATTATGGTCCCTATGTGTTCCACATGTGGGCAGGCATGCCCATTATACCCCTGAGTTCAGAAGTTCTTCAAAGTAGTGTTTGTTGGCCCACACATGTCAAGTTAGCTCTCCTCGTGCTCCCGACCAACGGTATAAGGGCAGTGCGGGTCAACAACTTCACAGTTCCTTCTTACCACCTTGTGGCCTGAGTCCGAATCATGTCCTCCTTCACTTCATTGCATAACATATATAGAAAACATATGTAAATAGTAATAGTCTTAGATTAGTAGTGAATATTTAAAAGTTTATAGTATAGTGTAGAGTATTTTTTCTTCCCATTTGGGGAACCTCTCCCCAGCTGTGGGACTATGCCCAGAGTCCTGGCATTCACAAATTGCCTCTCCTGCCCTTCATCCGTGTCTATCAGTGATGAACATCAGCACTGCCTGTACTTTATGGGTGAAGTACATGTTTCTGCAAAGTGCCGTATCTGTTGCTCCTTCCCACCCAAAACTCAAGAAGCCTGGGAGCTTTGCCTGTGGAAGCACCTGGTGGAGAAGGCATCTTGGCCAGGGAGACATCCCCCCCCTCGCCCCCCCCCCCGTACATCAACCTCAACTGCCTAGCAGTGCCCCTCCAAGAGTGTGCCTTGGAGCATAGCCGTCAACATCTAAATCCAAGGACTCTTCTTCCAGGGCTCCAATGAGAGTAGAGGGCACTCTCATGTGCGCAAGGACAGATCCCCATTGAGGACTGATCTTAAGGAACATGCATCCTCACTGAGCAAGTCCAGGTTAGGTGAGACATCACAAGTGGAACCTAAGGAACCAGTTCCGATGAAGAGTCTCAGATCCGAGGGCAAGATATGTAAAAAGGAAGATCTGCCAGTTCTGTCAGTCCACCTCGGTACAAGCGTTAGGGTATATACTCTCCAGCTCTATTTATGAGTGCTGCCTGGACCTATCATTGGTCCATCTAAAGACTGTCCAGTTGCTGTGGGTGCACCAGATCCGTCAGACTTAACTGCAGGAACCCCTCAGACACCAGGGGATATTGAGACTTATATAACATCGTAGGATATATTCCTCCCTTATCCACAGTCTCCTCTTCTTTCCAGCCCAGTCCTCCTTATTCTGGAGGAGGAGCCTACATAACTGTCCCAGGAGCCATCACACATCCAAACATCCAGCAGGAGTGCCCCGGTACTGACAGCACTGCCACTACTGATGGATTCTCAGACTTGGATGAATCAGAGGAGATGGCTGCACTGGTATCTTCATAGAGTCAATTGAGCCCCAATAGACTATTGAGAGGTTATGCTTTCCCTTCCACTGGGTTTGACCCAACCACCAGGGACTATGGGTACCTATTCCCTTGGATTCCCTGTAACAAATAGATCCCTCTTTCTGGCCTTATTGGGGGTTTGTGGGATCCTTATGGCAGTTATCTGGACCCCTCTCAGGAGTTATACTGCTCCTCTCCCTCCCGCCAGCTGGTTCCATTGGTGTACAAGGAGAAGGAGATGGAACTGGATCTGCAGGTATCAATGGTTTCAAAGGTGGCTTTTCATCATCCCCAGATGAAACAGTCACTCCTTCTTTGCCTGATGACCATTGCCAGTACCAGGAGCTGTTACAGAGATTAGCCAGTGACCTATAGATCCCATCACAGGAGGTCTAAGACCTCAACACCGGCTCCTGGACATCTTGTAGCTGGTGGGACTGAGTAAGGTGGCTCTGCCCATCAATAAGGTCAGACTAGAACCAACTAGAGAAGTATAGCACACTCCAGCTTCCTGTGCCCCTACATCAAAAAGGGCAGACACACAGTATTTTGTTCCTGCAAAAGGGGCTGATTTCTTATTCTTCTATCCTTTTGGATGGTGTCAGAAATAGCATGCTCAGGTTCAGCCTCCATTTAGGTGATCCTTAACCAGAGTAGAAAAGAGTGTACTAGAACCTGCTGTTGAGCCAAAAGGAGATGCTTTTCAGCCTGGGCACCAACATACTGCAGATGCTGTAAGTATTCCAGTTCTAGGCTATCTCCTATCTCTAAAGACTTCAGATTTCTCTTTTAGTTCACTACAAGTATGCCTAGCAGTGATTAGTACCTTCCTCCTTCCGGTGGAAGGATGGTCCATCTTTATTCACCCAGCTACAGTACAATTAATGATCAGGACATTTCCACCAGTGATTAAACCTACCCCACAATGGGACTTTTTCCATGTCCTGTGCAAGCTCACTAGTCCATCTTTCAAAACCATGATGACTTCTACCATGGCACACCAGTCCATGAAAGTGGTGTTCTTAGTAGCTATCATTTCAGCTACAAGGGTCAGCAAGCTCAGACCCATCATGGCAACCTTCCTTATACAGTGTTTCACAAAGAAAGGGTCTCTCTTCAACCTAGACCACAAATTTCTTGCCAAGATTGTTTCTGAGTTCCACGCCAATCAAATAATACTCTTACCTGTATTTTTCCTGAAACCCTACATTTCTTCTGAAGACAAGAAACGTCACTCCCTCAGCATCCAGAGTGACTTATCATTCTACTGCAGAAGGACATTCTGCCTTGTCTGAAAAGCTTTATCTACCCATAGGTCTGGCTAGAGCATGTTCATCTGGCTAGACCACAAAGCTGGCTCTGCAATAAGAGAATAGTATGTTTGAATGCTCTGAGAGACAGATCTGAAAGAAAAACTTGGTGAAAGTAAGATTCTGAGCGCTTGCTGTGTTTGTAGACCATGGATTTTTCTAAAGCCCTTTGAAGGTCATTTATTCATTAAACAAATACTTAATTTTTTCCTTGAGCATTATCTGTTTAAAATATCCTTTGGATCCTTTGAGGATGAAAGTCAGTAGTTTAGACACTTTGTCGTAGTGTCAGTAACATCTCTTCTAAGGACAATTTTACTATTTTTAAACCATTGCTACCTTCAGACAGTCACAATGTATAGGGTAGGGGTGAGATTTTCAAAAGCCTTGGGCACTGGCCTACAATGAGCATTTCTGAAAAATCTCACCCTGTGTGTGTTGGGTCAAGTTCTACCTGGTTCCTGAAAACAGATAGAATGTAGTCCACTTCTACCACTGCAGTCAAGTTATGTAGGTGGTGAATCCAATTTAACTGCTGCTTTTATCCCAGGCTAGCTGGTATGGTTGGGGCTTTGGGTTAGAGCCTGGGTTCCACTGTCACTTGAGTTGGAAGCTCACCTACGTTACAGTGATTATGCAGGCTAAATCACTTAATTGTTGACTATCTCGTAATGCCATCTTGTAATGCCTTTACCTGTGTGTCCAAAAGGATAGACAAGTTCTCCCACTATCCACTGAGAAAGAGTCATAGAGCAGCTCACTTTATTTCAGCACAGAAGGAATATGGACATAGGGCTAGTCTACACTACCGTGCTACATCGGCCCAGCTGCAGTGATAGAGCTGTGCCACTTTAGCGCCTTTGGTGAAGACACACTATGCTGACAGGAGAATGCTCTCCAGTCGGCATAATTACTCCACATCAACAAGAGATAGCAGCTATGTCAGCGGGAGAGCGTGTTCTGCCGACATAGCACAGTGTGGACACTGCTTTAAGTTGATGTAACTTACGTCGCTCAGGGGGTGGCTTTTTCACACCCCTAAGCAATGTAACTTACATCGACTTAAGCGCTAGTATAGACAAGCCCATACATAGGGGATCACGGCACCAGTGAAGGCACAGTATCTCTGGTAGAATTTTGCAATGTGGCTGTTCACACCTGAGCTAGGCTAACATCGATGCTCACCAATCATCTGGGCTAACTCTTCAGTGAGACATGCCTATTAAGAGCAAGACTAATGTGCAGAGGGGGCTGTATGATAATGTTTGTTTAGAAACTGGAGTGTGCACACACACAAACATGTAATGCCCTTCTGTGGCTGAAAGTGATGTGTTTTTATGTGACATTGAGGAAAGGTCAGCAGGGCAGGGGCAGCCATATATCTCCTGATCTCCTATCCTATTGCCGGCTATGCATTTTATGGCGTGCATCTACATATAACACCAGCCAGAATGCACTCCTGAGATTGAAATATCCCATAATCATTCTTAGTTTTACACTTCTTTGTTATGTTAACATAGTGTACTTCATTCTCTTATGTCTCCTGTTTAGTGTGAGACCTTAAGTGGATGGGGGAGATTTTATCTGAACCCATTACTTATCTATTTCTGAAATGTGGACGTGTTCTGATTTGGCTTTTACACACCCTGTTTTTTTTCTTTGTCTGTCATTGAACATTGTATTTTGCTAGCTTACATGAAAAAATATCCTCAATCACAGGGGTTTGTATTATTGTTGGATCAGCCATTTGTTTCTGAATGGGTCTCTCCTCAAATTGCTGCTCCAGGATATAAACCCATGAAATTACTATAGCTACAGGCAAATAACCCATAATACATGCAGAAGAGGATATTCTTTTTATGCAGATGATGTACAGTATCAGATTTGATGTGTAGGTAGATATGTAATATTGTTTTTCCCTGCCCACTTCTATTCTCTGTAAACCACAAAGCTTCATTATACTTCCACCAAGGTTTACAGTTATTCACAGAACAGTACAGATAAATGCATTCCAAATACAGGCAGCAATCTTTGTTCAAAAAGCAGCTGAGAGCTCAGTCCTGCAGCCCTTACTCATTTGAGTAGTTTTACTAAAGTCATTTGAAGAGCAGCATGATTGAGCACTGACTGTCTATCCAGATATTAGCAACACAAAAAAGATTCTAAAAGGAGAGTAGGGGAAACTTTCAAAAGTGCATGCATTTCCCTGGAAGAACTTGTGCTTCCTTTTGTTTTCTCCAAACAGTACTGCACATTTTGCAAAGTTAGAATGCAAAGTTTTTTCAATGTGTAAGAAAATTTTAAAATGAATTTTGTGTACTTCATTAGCAATTACAATGACACCACAATGGTTTCAATATTTGAAGAAATTAAATTGTTATGCCAGTTTTTGGTTGGAACTTGTTTTTCTTTGTTCCTTCCACAAATTTGCCAAGAAAGGCAGTATTGAAAATCTACTTTAAATATAATGTTTTTCTCCTATAAAATAAGTGAATCTAATGAATTCTTTAAAGTGTTCTTCACTTAGTTGGCATGATTAATCATTGCAGTTGGGAGCTATATGGACCACAGGTGAAGCTGGAATCCTGAGCTGTGGTAAATCCTGGAAAATTACTGGATTTTAAATGGTTTCAGAGTGGTAGCTGTGTTAGTCTGTATCAGCAAAAACAATGATGAGTCCTTGTAGCACCTTAGAGACTAACAAATTTATTTGGGCATAAGCTTTTGTGGGATAGAACCCACTTCATTGGGTGCATGAAGTGAAAAATACAGGAGCAGGTATAAATACATGAAAGGATGGGGGTTGCTTTACCAAGTGTGAGGTAATAAAATTTCCTGTTGGAGAAAATGCCTATAGGGAGAACAAATCCATAACAATCCAGCACAAAACGTGAGACCAAGAGTTGGGATTGGCAGTACACTTCATGTATGAAATCTATAGCAGTTACTGCGTTCCTTTTTGTAATCAGTGGTCACTAATTTCCTTAAAGAGCTAAAATATAGGAGAACAGAGGAAAAAAGCCGACTCTGCAGAGAGACATAAAGAGAAATTAAAAACAGATTTCTGTTATTTTGTAAGTGCACAAGTTACATTAGAGAGGAGTGCTGAGCCCTCTAGTTAAGGATAAAACAAACTTTGCATTATGTCAGTTGTGTGTACAGATAATATTCTTGTGTGTACAGGTAATATTCATTAAATATCAAAACAAAACTATTAAAAGAATGCTTTGCTTGCAAAAACGCACTCAGAAGTTAGGGTATGTCAGAATTAAGGTTGCTTATATAACCTTAAGTGGGTTCTCTTGTGCATATAGTATATATTATGATAGTGTATTCAATTACCTGATCATATACTATTTTTTCCATGAGACCCCTATCTCCTTTAGTGCACAGGATGAACAGTGCTCTATGATTGACTCAGCTGCTCCATATATTTTTTTAATCTTCCTCGTTCAATCTGTGGCCCTATATCTTCATTATTGCATACCATTCAAAGCATGCACTGAATAAGTAATTATTTATTACTACAGTATCGTAGCACCTCTCAAATATCACTGAATTTATCTTCACAACACCGCTGTGAGATAGCAGAGCAGTATTATCTAGTAGTATTATCCCTATTTTACAGATGAGATACCAAGTCACATAGAAATGAAGGCCATAAGTTGCAAAAATGTCCTTTGGCGATCTGCAGACTCTCAATACCAGGACAAACAGCCGCTCACAGTGTGTCCTTTGTTTGGGGGAGACACACGTTACCCAAAAGTGTCCCCACTGTACGAAACTCACAGCGCGGACAAGAAAGGCCAGGGACCTTCAATTAAAACTTTTAATGGTGGCGAGATCCCTCCGACCCACCTCTGACCCCCAGTCCAGGACATCTCCTTGCAAGTCCTCACCTGTAGCTGCCTCTGATATGGGGTCCTCTGCAAAAATGGCTGCTAAAGACCCTGGTCCTAACAAAGCCACAAAAAAGCAGTCTCACTCCTCACCACACCGGGATTTGCCTCCAGAAATGCGAACCCCGACCGCAAAAACTGCCCCAATACTGACAGCACCCAGAACACCGGACCACGAGCAGGGGCAGCTCTAGCTTTTTTGCCGCCCCAAGCATGGCAGGCAGGCTGCCTTCATCGGCTTGCCTGCGGGAGGTCCCCAGTCCCGCAGATTCAGCGGCTTGCCTGCAGGAGGTCCGCTCACAGGGACTGGCAGGGCACCCCCTACGGTTTGCCACCCCAAGCACGCGCTTGGAGCGCTGGTGCCTGGAGCCACTTCCACCTGCAGGCAGCCTTGGATGCCACTGATTCTGCGGCCAGATCAATGGCTACGGCTGTTTCCATGCACAGAAGCTTGTGGTTACAGTCTTCAGGGTTTCCCCAGGAGGTGCAGCAAACCCTCCAGGATCTCCCATTTGAAGGGCCATCGCTCTTTTCAGAGCAAGCAGATGCCAGAGTCCATGGACTTAAGGACTCTAAGGCAACCCTAAAATCTCTGGGTCTGTATATACCAGCAGTGCCCAGAAAACACTATAGGCCTGAACAGACTGGATGCTATTTCATGCAGCCTGCCAGGCAGGACCAGCAAAGGAGGCAGAATAAAGGGTTTGGGCATAGACTCAATGGTCTCAAGAAGAGCTCTCTTTTCATATCGGTATCAGGGAACTCAGGGTGGTCCGCCTAGCCTGCTAAGCATTCCTGCTCCACATTACAGACCCGGTGGTTTTGGTTCTCACGGACAATACAACTGCCATCAACAGTCACAGCACAGCACCTTCTCCCCCGCCCCCCCGCTCCCATTTCAGGAGGCAATTTGTCTGTGGGAGTTCTGCATCACACACTCAGTTTATCTAGAAGCATCTTACCTGCCGGGTACATAGAACCAACGCGCAGCTCTTTCTCCACTCGTCACAAATGGTCTCTTCAACCAAACTTTGCAAGGGACATCTCTGTGTGTGTGTGTGTGTGTGTGTGTCTCCCTGATAAACCTGTTTATGACAACAGAAAATGCAGTTATGCTCCCTGTGAGGCCACACCCCAGGGTCTCTTATGGATGCCTTCCTGTTAGCATCGACAATTCACCTGCATGATGCCTTTCCCCACATTCAATTGATAAACAAGGTTCTGACAAAGATCAAGCAGGACCAAGCACAGGTCATCTTCATAGCCCCAGTGTGGCCCAGACAGCAATGGTTCACTTCCCCATTAAGCCTTTTGGTAGAGACCCCAATTCAGCTTCTGCTACACTTGGGCCTGGTTTCCTGAGACCACCGTCAGCTGTTCCACCCGAACCTCTGCTCTCTTCATCATCTGACAACCTGGAACTGCCATGGCTGAATCCTGAAGAGCATGGAGCAGGTCAGTAAAATTCTATTAGTTATAAATCCTCCATCAGGGCAACTTACCTGGTTATGGGGAAGTGATTCTCCACCTGGTCTTCCCAGCATAGTGTTCCACCTGCACAGTCCTCATTGCAACTTATTTTGGAGTACCTTCTGCTCTTGAACCAGCAAGGCCTGGCCTTTTCTTCAGTCAAGGTCCACCTGGCAGCCGTTTCAGCCTTCCATCCTAAGGTCGACAATAAGGTTGGTCTTTTTGCAAAAAATGGTAATCCGTTTTCTCAAAGGCCTGGAGAGGGTGTACTCTCTCAGGCAAAGGAGCCGATCCCTCCTTGGGACCTGAACGTCATCCTGTTAAAGCCTACAGACCCACCCTTTGAACCGCTAGCAACGCGCTCATTGTTCCACCTCTCCTGGAAAGTGGCCTTCTTAATGGCCAGAGGATTTCGGAGATCTGAGCCCTCACATCAGAACCCCCCTATATAATCTTCTTCAAAGATAAAGTACAGCTGTGCCCACCTCCAAAGTTCCTTTCAAAAGTGGTCTCAAAATTGCACTGCATCCAAGCAATTTTTCTACCAGTATTCTATCCTACACTGCATGTGAATAAGGAGGAACAGTGCCCACACTCTTTGGAAGTTAGATGGGCCCTGGCATTTTATATTCAAAGTACCAAACCGTTCCACAGGCCAACTCAGCTGTTCATAGCGATAGCAGAGAGAATTAAGGGACTCCCCATCTCTGCTCAGATGATTTAGTCTTGGATTACCTCATGTATATGCAGGGCCGGCTCTAGGTTTTTTGCCACCCCAAGCAAAAAAAATTTTGGCTGCCCCCCGTCCCAGCCCTGGGCTCCCCCCCGCACTCCTCTGCTGCCCCAGCCCTGGGCTCTTCCCCCCACCCACACCCCCTGCCGCCCCAGCCCTGGGCTTCCCCATTCCCCACCCCCACTCCCCTGCCGCCCCAGTCCTGCACCCTCCTTCCTCCGCAGCCCTGGGTCACTGGTAACTCGCTCCCAGGGCAGGTCATTCAGCAGGAATTTTAGATGTGCACAGAATACAGACAGGATTGGTTCCCATATGGTTACAGAACTGCAGTAAAGTGGAACAGTTTTCAGCGTGTGTGATTGGAGGATATCTGGATGCATATTATAAGACTGTCCTACATCAATGAGGAAAAGTTGAGGTGCCTTTATTATTCTTTTGTTCCACTCTTTCTTTCTATGGGGAATTTGCCAATGCAATATCACTGTCTTCCTTTTAAACAAACAAACCAAAAAAAAGGCAATGTCTGTTGAAAATAGAAATTCCAGTCCTAATAACCACTGGGAAGCATTTCTTGCTCAATTTTATCCTACTTTTTCTACAGCAAGTTACAGTGGATCAGTATATTTGATTTGGGAGAAATGAAGTAACAGCTGCCCAAATTGAGCTTGAGCACTCCTGAATTTTGAGGTGTTCAAATCTGGAAGGCAGCTGCTGGGTGTGTGTGTGGGGAGGAGCTGTGGGCTCTGCGGGGGAGCACAGCAACATGTATGCAGCAGCATGTCTGGCGCTGCGCAGAGCCAGACACCCTCGTCTGAGTGGCACGGTAAGGGGGCTGGGGGGTTGGAGAAGGGGTAGGCGGTTCGGGGGGGGGCAGTCAAGGGACAGGGAGCAGGGGGGTTAGATGGGTTAGGAGTTCAGGTGGGCAGTCAGGGGACTGGCAGCGGTTGGATAGGCATGGGAGTCCCAGGGACAGGTAGGGGGTGGGGTCCTAGGGGGGAAGTTGGGGGAGTCTCAGTAGCGGGCAGTTGGGGACAAGGAGAAGGGAGGCTTAATTAGGGGCAGGGGTCCCAGGAGGGGGCAATCAGGAGACAAGGAGCAGCGGTGCTTAGATAGGGGGTGGGGTCCTGGGGGGCAGTTAGGGGCAGGGATCCCGGAGGGGGGCAATCAGTGGACAAGGAGCAGCGGCACTTAGATAGGGGGTGGGGTCCTGGGGGGCAGTTGAGGCAGGAGTCCCAGGAGGGGGTGATCAGGGGACAGGGAGTGTGTGGGGGGGCGGGGTTGGATGGGTTGGGGTTTCTGTCGGGGACAGTCGGAGGGAGTGGATGATGGCAGGGTGGGGCTACCCTCCCTCCCCGTGGAGTGTCCTGTTTTTTGAATGTTCAAATATGGTGTCCCTACCCTTCACAGCACTCACAGCACGCTGCCACATGAGGTCCCCCTCCTTCCTTTCCAGTTGGTAGTGGCCAAGGGAATGCTGGGAAATGTAGTTCTTTCCCTGCTCCAGGGCTGGCTCTATAGGCAGGGAGCTAACCAAAGAACTACAGCTCCCAGCGCCCCCTGTTGGTTCTGCTGCCCCTGCAAATGGGCTGCCCCAAGCAGGTGCTTGCTTTGCTGGTGCCTAGAGCCGCCCCTGACCATGAGGCACCAGAACCATCTGGTACAGAGACGTCCTGAAGAGCAAAACTAAGCCTCATAGCTTTGCACCAAGGAAATAGAAACCTCAGGCAGAGAGCAGTGTTATGGTGCCACCTGCTGCACCAATAAAATATGACAAATCTGCAACACCAACGCTTCCTCTGGTTCCCAGTCTGAGCTTGTAGGCAAACATTTTGAAGTGTTGGTCGAGGACACGAGTGCCCCACATTCTCCAATTCCAAAGTGATCTCTAATTTCCAACCCATTTGGGGACCACCTTATACCCTTTTACCCAGTCTGGAAAACCATCACCACAGACAAGTGGGTTCTGGAAATTATACAGAAGGACTATTCCATCCCCTTTCTTTCCATTCCACCTACCCACCCCCCTTCCACGTCCTCCTTCAGGGACCCATCTCACGAGTACCTGTTACAGCAGGAAATACACCATCTCTTACAATTAGGTGCTGTGGAACTAGTACCGGTTCAGCACAGGAGTTGGGGGTTTTACTCACATTATTTTCTCACTCCGAAGAAAACAGGTGGATGGAGGCCCACTTACACAAACTGAACAAGTTCGTGAGAACACAGCGCCTCAAGATGGTAACCCTAGAAACCATAGTTCTGGCATTGGAGAAAGGAGATTGGCTCTCTGCCCTCGACCTACAGAATGCTTGCTTTCACGTCACTATCCACCCGGCACACAGGAGATTCCTACGATTCACTTTGGGCAACCTACACTACCAATACAAGGTACTTCCCTTTGGCCTCTCTATGGCTCCAAGGGTTATTTCCAAAGTACTGGCTGTTGCAGCAGCACATCTACACAAGCAGGGTGTGACCATATTCCCCTATCTAGACGACGCTCACACGGTGAACAAAACAAACAAATATCTGCTCAGGTGTTCCCTTCCAAAAGGGAAACCTCATCAGTCACTATCACCACGGACGCCTCTCTAGTAGGATGGGGGGCACACTTGGCTGACAACACCATCCAGGGCCAATGGTCCCTAGAGGAGTCAAATCGCCAAATAAAGCTACTGGAGCTCCGAGCAGTTCAAAACACCTGCCATCATTTTCTCCCCTTGATCCGCAACAAAACTGTCCAGATTCTCATGGACAATTTGGTGACTGTGTTTTATATAAATCGCCAAGGAGGGGCCCAATCTTACCTGCTCTGCACAGAAGCAGTCTGTCTCTGGCAATGGTGCATCTCCAACAACATACACATCACAGCATCCTACCATAGTTCCAGCAATTGACATTATCTCTCTTTCTTACTTCACACAAACTTTTTGTAGTATTAATTGAAGATCAGTTCTATGAATATTTTTATATTCCTGTAAATCCTCCCCAGTCAGTATGTATGATCTATTTGTTGGCCTGTATCCTTTACCCAAGCCACTTTTATCCTGTTCGAACATTTGACAGAGTTTATCATTAAATGTATATATTGGAGGTGGGTCCTTTAAATTGCAACAGCATATGTAGGGAAACTTGAAGTAAGGTTCATATTTAATTCCCTGAGTATAGATCTTAATCACAGGTATTGCTACTGATAGCACTTTCTCAAATTTTAAGTATTTCTATTCTGCAATAAATAAAATAAAAATCAAGCTGTACAGCTCACAGACCTCACCCTCACCCCCAAAGTTTACAGTTCTCTTGTCAGTCCATTTTGTCCATACACCCTATTTTGAGACCCAGATTTTTCATGAAATTGGGAAGATTAGTTCTTGAAATAAAACATGAATACAGAATCCAAAGTGGCACATTGGAATGTGTCTGGCCCTTAGCAAATCAAACAGTGCTCTATTTCCTCAGAGATTAAAGTCACTTGATCTTACAAAGCAATATAATTTTACTTGGTCCATATCCTGCCATTGGTTCTTGTATAAAATTCCATTTACTTCAGTAGGCATTCCATCTAGATTAATGGCAAGATACGGCTCTGAGTCTGCAGGAAAATGATTTGAATGTAAACGCAATACCACAGTTAAGGCGCAAGTTGTTTGGTTTGCTGTTGTTCATATGAGCTGCTTCTTATGTCACTTGCTGTCTATTATGTTGTCTGAGAAGTCTGCACATTAGTTGGTTTTAACATTAGGTAGGAAATAATCAGTAATGAGATGCTTTTCCACTAAGAGACTGTCTGCTGATGGAGTTGTAAACTGATGACATAAATATTATGAATTTTTTTTAGTTAAAAGGAACGGTTTGCTGGCAGCACGTTCAACCAGCTACTTAGGGAAAAAGAAAAAGTCGGTTTGTGGTTTCCTTTTAAAGCTAAAACATAGTTATTTTCCCCCATTGCTTCATTTTTTCCCCATTACAGATAGTGGCATCTCCTCCTGCTGATCTGTTTGGGTGGGTTGCAAGAGAATGGCAAAAATGACTTTTATAGCCATCTTGTAATGTGTGTGGCATGGCAATTGAGGTTTAAAAAAAAACTAAAAAGATTATGTCTGCATCTTAACGTATTCATCTCACATATTGTACTTGAAATTTTAATAACACCTTCTGTTAGCAATGACAGAAGTTTATAACTCTATACTGTACAAAACTCAAAATAGACTGAAAATGGAAAGGAACCTAGGAGACAGTTTTTAAAGTTTTGGTTCTTTTACACAACTGGGATAAAATGTATTTGGTATATGAAGCCAAATCCTACTTTCATTGAAGTCACTAGGAATCCTGCCAGCAACTTCCATGGGAATAGATTTAGGTTCTTAAATATGACTCGCAAAGGGGAAAAATGGCTTCGTGTTCTTTTTTTATTCCTTTGTGCTATATCTTTACTCTACAACAGCCCACAAACAACTGCAAAGACCTGACTACGACTCCAGGGCCACTTGTTGGCCTCCACATTCATTAGGCTACATGCGAGACTGCATCTCAGTGTCTTTAGGTGTGGCTAATGACTACATATACCCAAAACAAACACAGTCTCTCCAAATGAATCACTGTGCCTCCACAGGTACTAGACTTTCACAGATGGTGGAAAGATCCTTCAAAGATCTATGGAGGAATCCCATTCTCACATCTGCTACCTTCGAAAATCCTCATGATGCACCTCTCTCTTGGGTTTGGAGGTGCATTTTATGGGGTGTCACGGCACAGGCAAATGGTCCTCACAAAATATATCACTCCACATCAATATCCTGGAACTAAAGGCAGTCCATTATGCATGTCAGTATGTTGTTCATGACATAGAGAACCACTCTGTCGGGGTAATGTTGGACAACAGGGCAGATACTTACTACATAAACCGACAATGGGGAAAGGATCCCAGTCCTTATGTGAAGAATCGCTAACGCTGTGGAATTGGTATACCTCCCATCACATAGAATTCTCTGTGATTTATCTGCCAGACCTTCACAACGCAATTTCAGACTCCCTGACCAGGAACTTCCATCAGGACCATGCGTGGGAGCTCAGTGACTCTATTTGTTTCATGGCATTTTCCAAATCAGGGGCCTCCCAAAAGTAAACCTTCGATCAGTACAACTTTGACCAATTAAAAATGTCACCTATTCTGCTCCAGAGGAGGATATGGCCAAGTTCCTTGGAAGATGTCTTACTAGTACCTTTACCCCTCTGCCTTACCGTATGCTTACCAACCTATACCTCTAATCCTCAGGACCTTGCTCAAACTGAGACAAGAAGGGGCAAGGGCTTTACTGATAGCACCCTTGTGGCCGAGACAAGTGTGGTTCTATTTAATCTTTCTGTGGCAATCCCTCTCTGCCTTCCCCTCTTGGAGGATCTCTTGTCACAGAGCTCAAGCACCCTGATCCATCCAGCCTTTCATCTCTGAACCTGAAGGCTTGGCTTCTAGATGGTTCTCAGACATAGGCCTGGTCTACACTACGCGTTTAAACTGGTTTTAGGAGCGTTAAACCGATTTAACGCCACACTCGTCCACACTAAGAGGCCCTTTATATCGATATAAAGGGCTCTTTAAATCAATTTCTGTACTCCTCCCTAACGAGAGGAGTAGCGCTAATATCGGTATTACCATATCGGATTAGGGTTAGTGTGGCCGCAAATCGACGGTATTGGCCTCCGGGGGGTATCCCACAGTGCACCACTGACCGCTCTGGACAGGAATCTGAACTCGGATGCAGTGGCCAGGTAGACAGGAAAAGCCCCGTGAACTTTTGAATATCATTTCCTGTTTGCCCAGCGTGGAGCTCCGATTAGCACGGGTGGCGATGCAGTCCGAAATCAAAATCCAAAAAGAGCTCCAGCATGGACCATACGGATGTGATCGCTGTATGGGCAGGCAAATCTGTTCTATCAGAGCTCCGTTACAGAAGACGAAAGTCCAAAGCATTTTTAAAAAATCTCCAGACAGACGCCATAGCAGGGACTCAGCACGCTGCTGCATGACAAGCGTAACGGAAAGCCAAAGAATCAAATAGACACTCATGGAGGGAGAGGGGACTGAGGACTCAAGGTATCCCACAGTTCCTGCAGTCTCCGAAAAGCATTTGCATTCTTGGCTGAGCTCCCAATGCCTGTAGGGTCAAACACATTGTCCGCGGTGGTTCAGGGCATAGCTTGTCAATGTACCCCCACCCCCGGAAGGAAAAGGGAAAAAAATCATCTCTTTTAAATGTCACCCTATGTGTACTGAATGCTGCTGGTAGACGCAATGCTGTGGCACTGAACTGTAGCATCCTCGCCCCCACTCCTTGGTGGGTGATGGTACACTATGGCAGATATCTGTCGTCATCATCAGCCTTGTGGCAGATGGTATAGTGCAATATGACTGGTATCCATCCTCGTCATCATCCCATAAGTACTCCTGACTGGCCTCCTGGTCATTCCCAGTAGACGGTACAGAACGGCTGGTAACCGTCTTCATCATAGCAACTGGGGGCTGAGCTCCATCAGCCCCCGCCCTTCATGTGTAAAGAAAAGATTCTGTACTGCCGGAACTATCATAGCAGCTGGAGGCTGCCTTCCCCTCATTTTATTTCACTAACAAGTCACTGTTTCTTATTCCTGCATTCTTTATTACTTCAGCACACAAACGGGGGGACACTGCAACGGTAGCCCAGGAAGGCTGGGGGAGGAGGGAAGCAACAGGTGGGGTTGTTGCAGGAGCACCCCCTGTGAATGGCATGCAGCTCATCATTCCTGCGGGATCTGACATGGAGCGGGTGTGCTCTCTGGTTCTCTGATACACTGGATCTCTAGTACACTTGCCCCGTATTATAGGCAGGACTGATTCTATTTTTAGATACCCTAAAGAAGGGATTGACTCAGGGAGTCATTCCCATTTTTGTCTTTTGCGCCCCACGCTGATCTCAGCCAGGGGCACCTATGACAGCAGCAGAAGATATAGTGCAATACGACTGGTAACCATCACCTCATTGCCAATTTACAATGGCATGGTAGACGGTACAGTACGGCTGCTAACCATCTCTGCTGTCATGCAAAAGCAAATGAATGCTGCTGTGTAGCGCTGCTGAATCGCCTCTGTCCGCGGCATCTAGTACACATACGGTGACAGTGACAAAAGGCAAAACAGGCTCCATGGTTGCCAGGCTATGGCGTCTGCCAGGGAAATCCAGGGAAAAAGGGCGCGAAATGATTGTCTGCCGTTGCTTTCCCGGAGGAAGGAATGACTGACGACATTTACCCAGAACCACCCGCGACAATGATTTTTGCCCCATCAGGCACTGGGCTCTCAACCCAGAATTCCAAGGGGCGGGGGAGACTGCGGGAACTATGGGATAGCTACGGAATAGCTACCCACAGTGCAACGCTCCAGAAATCGACGCTACCCTCAGACCGTGGACGCACACCACCGAATTAATGTGCTTAGTGTGGCCGCGCGCACTCGATTTTATACAATCTGTTTTACTAAACCGGTTTATGTAAATTCAGAATAATCCCGTAGTGTAGATGTACCCATAGAGTTAAACTGCTCAGCCAATGTTCAGTCAATCCTTTTGTCTAACAGAAAACCTATTACTTGTGAGACTTACCTGCAAAAGTGGAAACACTTCCTGGTGTTCTCACCACTCTTTTCAAGCCTCAGAAGCTCCTCTCTCAATGATCCTAGATTACCTATTGGACTTTTGCAAAACATGATGCCATCACATGTGCATCCAGATTGACATTGCCTTTGGTGATGTAAAAGCAGCAAAGAGTCCTGTGGCACCTTATAGACTAACAGACATATTGGAGCATGAGGCTTTCATGGGTGAATACCCACTTCGTCGGATGCATGTAGTGGAAATTTCCAGAGGCAGGTATATATATGCAAGCAAGAATCAGGCTGGAGATAATGAGGTTAGTTCAATCAGGGAGGATGAGGTCCTCCAAACTGTCTTGGATTTGCTGCCTCAGCACCTGCCTCCACACTGAGAAATTGCTTGAGATTCTCCTTTGATGGTGCATACATCAGGACATATACTCAAAGAAGATGAAGAGGTTCCTTACCTGTGCAGTAACTTGAGTTCTTAGAGATGTTTTGTCCCTGTGGGTACTCCACATTTGGCTCTCCTTCTTCTTGGCTGTGGAATCTTCCAGGAACTGGAATGGCAGCAGGTATTTACGATCTCCAGTCACGAATGTCGGGAATCAGAGCCTGCAGCACAGCCAGTCTCCAGGAATCTAATGAGCATAGCTAGCCTGTAGTAGCTTGCCTGATTGGTTACACCAACCCACTTAGTGGGAAGAGTCAACAGAGCAGCTCTTAAGACCGGCAGCAGCTTGATGGCTGCTCAAAGCATTCGCCAATGGCTACGATAGTTTCTGCACCTAATTGTTCCTAGCCTTTGCTCCCACTTTGTTCCAGCCCTGCTCCTTCCTTGGACCCAGCCTTGCTCCTGCCTTGGATCCCACCTTGCCTCACTCCAGATAACCCGGATCAGATTCTTGGCTTCAATTTCTGACCCCTGACTCTAGCTCTGACCCTTGGCTCTGGCATCCAGCCTCTTGACTGTGGCTCAACCCTGCGCTCCTATTCCTGGCTACCAATTCCTGTTCTAACCACTTGGCTTGACTCCTGCTCTAACCATAGCATTGTTTGTTGTTATTTTTATTATAAGTATTAAAAAATATTTGTCCAAATGGCAAAATTTAGATCTGTCTCTAGTAGACATTTTTGAGACAGATTTTAATATTCATCATTTGTCTATTGGAAACCTACACAGAAGTAAAGCAAATTGAGACATTTCTTATTACCCTTGAAATTAATCATTAGTTAATAACTGCTAGACCCTTTCAGAAAATAGCATAAATTAATGTGAAATAGTATAGAAGAAATGAGTGGGAACATTATGAAGCAAAAGAAATTAGTTGAAATCCACAGTATACCACAAATAACATACTCAAGTTAGGAATAGTTGAATACTGCAAAGAATAATTGAAAACACATGCAGTGTATTTGAAATGCAGTGGAAAGAAGAAACTACCTTCTAGTAGCTTAATGAAAACACCTAAAACTGCAAGAATGTTAAAAACAAGGACAATAAAAACATGTGAAAAGGGAAGGATAAAAATAACTTTCCAATGTTTTGAATGTTCCTACCAGAAAGGAGGAGCAAATAACTAAATCCAAAGTTGTTCCCTGGGAATATAAGAACTCTGTACACAGAGTATCAGAGAGATGCTGTGTTTGTATTAGCTTAATTTTCAGCCTCACCTTGTATATTTTAACAGTTACATTTGTATGTATATCTTTATAATGGGTGTCAAGTATCAGAGGGGTAGCCGTGTTAGTCTGGATCTGTAAAAAGCGACAAAGAGTCCTGTGGCACCTTATAGACTAACAGATGTATTGGAGCATAAGCTTTCATGGTGAATACTCACTTCGTCAGATGCATTTATAATGGATACATCATTGTATAGTCTTGGCACCACATGAGCTATAATTTGGAGACACTTGAGTAGTATTAAAATATTGTTTTCCAGTGCATTATTAACTAGGATATCTAAAGTCACTCCCTCTATAAGAATGTATTCCCCTTGTGATGGCTGTGTATTTATGGAGTCTTACATGGGTTTTCTGTATAAAGCACCAAAAAAATAAAATTCAGGGTGCTCTTGGAAAATCAGAATTGAATGCATTGTACTTCATTATGTCTGCCTTCCACAGAGCATCAGAACTGAGTTGTATATTCTGTCTCATGACATATTGATCTGCAGGCTATCATAAACAGATGCATTTAAACTGAAATAAAGATATATTTATTAGCATGCCAAGCCCTCACATCTTTGGATAAAGGAG
Source organism: Mauremys mutica (assembly GCF_020497125.1). NCBI lineage: Eukaryota > Metazoa > Chordata > Testudines > Geoemydidae > Mauremys > Mauremys mutica. The sequence continues at coordinate 42,517,001 of NC_059078.1, forward strand.
TGTTGGCCACTTTCCGGTATTTGCTGGTTTTCCTGGCTGCTTGTTGGAGTTATAATGTATCCGTAATCTAAACATTGAGAAATGTGTTTATATATTCTTTATTTGCATTCTTCTTGGTTTAGTTACTACACTTTTCAGTTTTGCATCACAATTAAATTTGCTGAGGAAAAAATATTTAGAAAAGAGTTATCATTTGCTCCTTCTGATGCTGGCCACCCCACATTTAAGTAGATGTAAAATTTGTTACAGCTGAGATCAGAAAAGGTCCTTAACTTGTTATCATTAGTTATGTCTATACTGTATAGCATCTGACCTCTCTGTGGAGAAGAGTGAGGCTTGTGCGTCTCATTCTCTTAGCTAAATATCACAGTAGACTTTGCTTCTTCTCATGGCAGAAATATAAAGACTACAGTACCTCCTCATCCACTTTTTACCCAGTGTTCCATCTGCTTTGGCACCAGCAACCTTTCTGCTGAAATGAGCTAATCAGTGTTTGCTACCTCAGATTATAACTAGGAGAGTTATAATCTGGACAGTACCACTACAGTCTATAGTGTAGTGATGTACTCAATATTATATGGCATTTCAAAGGCTATCTGATCTTTAATTTTTTTTATGTTACCTCACTTTTGATTTTTTTATTTTAATTGATGTAATCTGTTTTTCTTAGGGATTTATTTAATTAATATTTTCACTTGTTTCTGAAAACCAAAAGTCTGCTGAAAACCATGGAAACTGGCCCCCCACACAACTGTCTAATTCAGCATGAATTTAGCAGACCAATTTAAAAAAAATTACATGTTTGTGTATTTAAACACAGCACAGTCACAGTGCATTATAGAGCAAAGAGGGAAGTGACGAGTTCATGAAAATTATGTCTCAAATAATGGTTATTTGATTAGAATGTTTTATTTCCCATGTGGGGCCACACAACTGATTGTTCAACCAAATAAATTAATCCAAATTAAGCCTGAAATATCATCCCTGTATAAAGGGGAACATGATTTTTCAGGACTGGCATAAAGTCACATATTCTACCTGGGCTGCTACTTTGAGAGCATGGGGATGAGGAGGAGACGTGGGGCTGGATTCTCCTCCCTGATATACAGGTTTGAATGTATGCAGTTATTCTAAATATAAAATTGGTGTGAGTAAAGGCAAATCCAGCCCTTGGATGTTTTAATTGCACACAGCCCTTCCTTATGGGTAGTGGCATGAAGTTAAGAAGTATGTAAAATATTCTTGTTGTTTTCATCTAGTTTAGATTATTGTGACTGCTATAAAATAGCAAATAATTTTTCCAACAAAACTGGCATGCTTTCTTAAACATGTGTCTTAACCTTGCAACTCATCTTTAACTTGTGATCAGTTTTTAGCAGTTTTGGTTCTTGTAGCAATCTGTATAGTGTGTGGTTTACTTATCGTCACCCGCTGATGTCAGGCTCCTGGAATACGTGGATAAAAGAAACAAATGAAGCATCACTTTACAGTTTCATCTTAGAATTTCCTTCACTCTGCATAGTGCTACACTAGTATATAAATATTAAAATGTCCCATCCATAGATAATTTTCAGTGGAAGGTGTGCATGGGTATATTGCAATCAGCACACCAAGTACATAGTGATATTGTGCTAGGATGTTAACATACTGTTTGTGGTCCTTGTACAGTATATGTGGAGGCAGGGGATTAGGAAAGAATTGATGTAGGAAAATGAGGACTCTTGGCAAATAAGGGAAGACTAGAAAGCAATTTCCAATAACCAAGGTGGGAAATTATTGCAGCATGGAATAGAGTTTTAGTAGTGGGGGACAAAGGAAAGGACAAACTTTGGAAATATACAGAACAGTTGGGTCTGGCCAACATTTGTTCATAATGCAAATGAGATTACTTGAGTATATGGTAATATGTACATTATGGGTTGGAAATTTTCTTTTTAAAAAGGTTTTGCTACTTCTTTAATGCTGTAACCATTCTTAATATTGCAGTCTCTGTATGATTTTTAGTCCAGGAATTTACATACATTTCAAAGTAACTAGGGTTGTTTTTAATTACTAAAATGTTTTAGAATTGTCTCCTTGGGTGTGTGAATTTCAGAGTACTTTTTGTTTTTATCAAAGGTAATTCAAGGCCACAAAATAAAACAAGCCAGTGTTTATAGTGCAGCTCTCGGTAGAGTCAGAGTTGTTGTTTTTTTCTAAGTAAAGAATTCCAAAAAAGGACTAGATTGAAGAAAACAATACTTTAACTCTGAAGTCATCAGCATAGCAGCTGCCTAAATGATGCCACAATCCATAACTGATTGTTTGTTCATTATTTTTTTATGTTAATAAAACTCTTGTGCCTGAACGTGCTCTGAACCATATCTTCAGTGTTTTTTTCAGTTATATTATTTGTGAAACTCTTGAAAGTTAGTTCAAACACTTGAGTGGACAAGAAGCTGCTGAATTTTGATGCTGCACAGAACCTCTGGTGGTGGTCCTTAGTGAGGATTAAAACACATTTACGCCTGCTTAACTTCTGGATTAATATTTGTGTTAAAGTACTACCGTGGGACAAAATATTCAAATCACTTGAATTGTGCAGCCATTTCAAGTGTAGTTGGTAAATTTGTATGCATTTGTCCTCTTTAATCACACTAAGACAGGTTAACTGTCTTGTGTATTAGTATGGCTCACCAAATTTATTTTGGTGAGAAAATGGATTTGATCATTAAGATTAGTATTGAATAGTTTAGAATATAATTATAAAAACTGCCTATAATCCTGAAGGGTTTCTGTATTGTAGTATCACAGATGATAGCACTGTGTAAAAGGGGGTGGGGGTAAAGAGAACTGATTAAATTCTAGATTTTTCCACATGATATAATTGGGCAAGTGAGCTAGTTTCTATGCCATTCAGTTTTCAAATCTGTAAACTGAGGATATTACTATTTACTTTTGCACTTGAGATCAGTGGATGAAAAGCCTTTAATATCTGTATTACAAAACTAGTGCTTTTTTATATTAATATAATGCATAGATCTACCATATTTATTAATTACTCCTAATCAATTTTATAAAAAATACACAATGTTAGCTTTGTTAGCAATATTTTATACAATATTAATTTTTGTGGTGTTTTTCCATAAGCAACTGGCTACATCTGTGATATATGGATCTGTTTGCATCTCAGACAGAATACCTTTGGCGGGGCAAGAAATTTCTCAACCTTTTTGAGCAAAATATTAAATAGTACTTGGGGATTAAATTACCAAAATAGAAAAGCATGAATTATTCATTTTGCAGTATTTTTGTCAGTCACACCACATAGTTGTGTGTATAGAAAAGTTGTAACAAGAAAACTTAAATCTTGTTTCCCCCTCAAAGTGTCTAAGATCTATATTCCTGTTGACAGGTGTTATTACTTATTACTGTATTTTAAGTAACCGAAGTAACTAAGTCATGTCCCCATTGTGCTAGGTGCTGTACAAACACGTAGTAATAGACAGTCTGAATTTCTTATAGTCCAAATAAATAAGACAGGTAAATTGTGTGAGAAAGGACCTGTTACTGCCATTTAATATCATGAGGCACAGAGAAATTTAGTCACTTGAACATCAGGAACTAAATCCAGACCTCCTGAGTCTACAAGACCATCTTTCCTTTCTGAAAATTATTACGTAAACACTAAGCAATAAATATTTTTTCATTAGAAATCTTACCAAGCAACAGATATGTATAGTAAACCAACTGGTTATATTATGTATTTCAAACTTTCTTTATTTTATTAAATGCTGTACCTTGAAATCAGTCAGGGTATCAGCTTGCCAGCAAGCCCTTGTTGCCAAGAAGGCTAATGGCATTTTGGGCTATATAAGTAGGGGCATTGCCAGCAGATCGAGGGACGTGATCATTCCTCTGTATTCAACATTGATGAGGCCTCATCTGGAGTACTGTGTCCACTTTTGGGCCCCACACTACAAGAAGGATGTGGAAAAATTGGAGAGAGTCCAGCGGAGGGCAATGATTAGGGGCTGGAGCACATGACTTATGAGGAGAGGCTGAGGGAACTGGGATTGTTTAGTCTGCAGAAGTGAAGAGGGAGGAGGGATCTGATAGCTGCTTTCAACTACCTGAAAGGGGGTTCCAAAGAGGATGGATCTAGACTGTTCTCAGTGGTACCAGATGACAGAACAGGAGTAATGGTCTCATGTTGCAGTGGGAGAGGTTTAGGTTGGATATTAGGAAAAACTTTTTCACAAGGGTGGTGAAGCACTGGAATGGGTTACCTAGGGAGGTGGTGGAATCTCCTTCCTTAGAGGTTTTTTTAAGGTCAGGCTTGACAAAGCCCTGGCTGGGATGATTTCGTTGGGGATTATGTCCTGCTTTGAGCAGGGGGTTGGACCAGATGACCTCCTGAGGTCCCGTCCAACCCTGATTATCCTATGGTTCTATGATTCTGTAATCAAAGTCTGTCATATACATAAAGGTAAGGGTAGCATAAAATCCCTCCTGGGTATTTTTATAAATAAAATTCTTCTTTTAAGAACCTGATTGATTTTCAGTGTCCTAAAAACCAAGGAGTTTGGTCTGTGCTCACATTGTAAGCAATTGGTTAGTATATTATTCTCAAGCCTTCCCAGGAAAGGAGGTGAAGGGGCTTGGTAGTGTAGTCATACCATGAGTGTCAACATTAATTCTGAATTTATTGTGAAACTGGCTGGTAAGGATGCAAGGAGAGAAGTGGGTAACATCTCCCAGTATAATCAATTAGCTGTAGGATCTAGCCCCCCTTCCATAATGTAAGACCTTAGTGCCTGTCAGCATGCTAAATGGTGCTCTGTTTCTGTTATACAAGTCTGTGGGATCTTTATTTTTTTAATTTATTAAAATTATAATTAATATAGATTATCATCTGCTGTACTCAGTTATAATTAAAACCCTTGTTTTCAAATATTTTATGTTCATGGTGAAAATCAAATGTGTTATAGTTTCTTTGTGAAAATTGGTTCTTACCAGGTGAGACAGATGAGCTGTGCTAAATATAGGTACAGTTTTCTTTTTAAAGTGGTCAAAATATTATTTCTTAATAATTAAGTGAATTTGGAACAGGAGGCTATGCTGGGACGCTGCCTGTGCTAAGCCTATGTCTACACTGCAAGCACTACTGTGGCATAGATGCAGTGGTGCAGCTGCACCATTGTAGCGCGTCTGGTGAAGACGCTCTATACCAACAGGAGAGAGCCCTCCCATCGGCATAATAAAACCACCTCCAAAAAAGGCGGTAGCTATGTTGGCAGGAGCTCTCCCACCAACATAGTGCTGTTCACACTGGTGCTTAGGTCAGTGTAATTTACATCTCTTATGGGTGTGGCTTATTCACACTCTGAGCGACATAAGCTATACTAACATAGACACTTGCTACATTGAAGGAAGGGGTTTTTCCGTCACTGTAGTGAATCCACCCCCTCGAGAAGTGGTAGCTAGGTCAACAGAAGAATTCTTCTGTCAACCTAGCAGTGTCTATACCTGGGCTTAGGTACAGACACCCTTGAACAACGTGGCTAGGTCAACCTGAGTTTTAGCATGTACTTTCTTTGTAACAACACCATTAGTTAAGGAAGTGTGTGTCAGTCATACCTTTCAGATCAAGACCTCAGTGTTGTTTAAATGTTCCCTGTTTGTGTTTAACGTTTACCATGTGTCTTATACTAAACAAATCCCTAAATCGACTATATAAAGTTGCTGACTATGTTAATTACATTTAAACTATAACATTCATGCTTCATTTTTTATATTCTTGTTTCAGATGCTTTCAATTTAAAAGACCTTGAGGTTTAAATCTAATCCAGTACTTTCCAGTGCAAAAAAAAAAAACCCAGTCTGTACAAATTTTCTCATATATTCCTTTGTTTGCTGATTCAGTAGTTCCATTAGTCTGGAAACCTTATACTGAATGTTGTGGGACAGAGCTTGTGTAGTCAAATTTCAAACTTTTGGTGCTTTGATTCTAGTCTTTAATGACCATAGCAGCATTCATACCACTCAGGTTAATTGTGCGCCAGGATTTCCATTATAAAACACTAAACTGTATATAAAGGGGCAACACTACATCTATGACAGAGCTGTAACTCCTGCAGAGCTTTGTATAGCAAAAAAAAATTTGAAGACTACCTGGCAGTTTGCACCCTCTGTTTAACATTCACTTCTCAGCTTGTTTGATGGAGTGAAAACATAGCTTCCCGAGTAACCACAGGGAATTACGCATCAGGTTAGGGATTTCAAAATATGCTTGGCCGATGATGTCAGCAGCGGCAACAATGGAATCTTGTCCCAACACCAATCACTCAGGACAGCACGGTGGCCAGGCCACACCTGAGTTGCTTTTTCTTGTCTGAGGGTGTGTCTTCACTACCCGCCGTATCGGCGGGTAGCAATCGATTTCTCGGGGATCGATATATCGCGTCTCATCTAGACGCAATATATCAATCCCCGAATGAGCTCCTGTCGACTCCGGAACTCCACCAACCCGAACAGCGGTAGCGGAGTCGACATGGGGAGCCGCGGACGTCGATCCCGCGCCGTGAGGACGGTAGGTAATTCGATCTAAGATACTTCGACTTCAGCTACGTTATTCACGTAGCTGAAGTTGCGTATCTTAGATCGATTTCCCCCCGTAGTGTAGACCAGCCCTAATAGACTTGTACTTTCAGCATTCCAGAAGTAGTAGCTTAGCATTTTATTGTGTCCTAAGTGCTAGAAAAAATATTACTTCAATATTTACTGTTGGTGACTGATTACTTATGGGACATATTTCCCATTTCTTCACTTTTGTGCTCATTCCCATATCTGAGAAAATAAGCATTTTGTTCTTATTCAAGATCTTTTTGTTTTCAAGCTAATTTTTGACTTATTCTTTCAAATTTAAATCCAAAATTCTAAGAACCTCTATATTACCAAAGGTAGTTCAGATATTTTTTCCTGTGTATCCAGTCTGTTTAATAGTTACATAATGGGTGGGGGGACACATCCCTTCTTAGTCCCCCCCATACTTAAATTTACTATTACACCTTTTATGTAGTGTTAATCTGTTGTTTTAATTTATCCACCAGATTTTCTACTTTTTAACCTCCTTGGTAAGGTGATCACATTTTATATCCATAATTGCTATGACGGCTTATGTGTTAGCAGATTTCCTGTTTATTCTTTCCTAAATTGCCATCATTTGACATTGTTTGGTTGATTCTGGATGTGGTAGGATTTTCACTTCCTGCTTCCTTCTCATTGTCACTCGAGGAAGTGGGGATTAAATAAATCATGATTTGAGTTGTTGGGCCAGGTTCTACTTTCACTTATAACTAGACAACCTTTATGATTTCAGTTGGGTTACATGGATATAACTGAAGTGAGAAATAGGCCCTTTTCCTTTAGATTTTGGCATTTGTGGGGTGAGGTGGGGAATAGGAGACGACTCTCCCGCCCTAGCCCTGGAGAGGAGGGGCGAGACATCTCTTCCCCACCCACCCCAGTCCTCAGGGCTGTGGTGGCAGGGAAAGTTTCTATTGAGGGGCTATTGAGATATTAATGCTTTCTATTCTATTTCTAATCCAAACCACCTGAACTTCTCACAAGATCAGAGGATCACACTGTAAAGTTTCCGCATGTCCATAATTTACTAAAGAAGCCTCTCCAACAGTTGAGACAAATTATTTGGCAACAGAAAATTATACCCTTTGTTACTTCCAAACAAGATGCCAATAAGAGGCCTCTGCTGGAGTATACAGTTCTTCTTCGAGTGATTGCTCATATGCATTCCTGTTAGGTGTGTGCGTGCCGCGTGCACGTTCGTCAGAAGATTTTTACCCTAGCAACACTCGGTGGGTCGGCTGGGCGCCCCCTGGAATGGCGCCGCTATAGCGCCAGATATATACCCCTGCCGACCCATCCGCTCCTCAGTTCCTTCTTACCGCCCGTGTCGGTCGTTGGAACAGTGGAGTGCGGCTTAGCTGAGCTCCACTTCCCTAGCTACTCGTAGTTTCTCTCGTTAATTCTTGTATATAGTTCAGATTTATATAGTTGTAGTTAACTTTATTCGTTTGTAGTATAGTTAGTGTATATAGTTCACAGGGGTTCGGGGATTATCCCCTTCCCCGCACCCGGTGCCGGGTACTATGCCCGGTTCACAGGGTTTCACAATGCTCAGCCAGCCACAAGCCAATGCCAACAAGAGATCCTCTCTTAAGTGCCTGGAGGAATCTCACCTAACAGATAAGTGCTGCATTTGTAAGGCCTTTAAGCCGAGAACAAAGGGGAGCGGGACTTTCATCTCACGCAGCTCCTGAGGGAAGCAGCTCTTACTCCTCCGCTCTCAGCACCGAGCGCTGGTCAGTCTTCGAGAATCGCTCCCTCAGCTCCGGATCGCCAGTACCGCCAAGGCCTCTCGGCACCGGCCGTCGCTGGCTCCGACGTCCGCTTGGCATGGATGCCTCTCCTGGAGGATGAAGAGGCACAAGACTCCTGCTGCGTCCGAGCCGCCTGCTCCGCAGCCCGAGCGCTATACTAAGTCGGACCGCCCGGCACCAATATCTGCCGCGGCACAGTTAACTCCAGCCATGCAGGAGCCGTCGAGTCCAGTGCTGGAAAGCTCCCCGGTATGAGCCGTGGTCGAGCTCACTCTTAAGCTGCGTCAGAGCCGCCTGCTCCGCAGCCCGAGCGCTATGCTAAGTTGGTCTGCCCGGTTCTGATACCTGCCGCGTCACCGACAATATTGGCACCATCAACTCCGACCACGCAAGAGCCGTCGAGTCCAGTGCCTGAACGCTCCCCGTTGCGAGCCGTGGTTGAGCTCACTATTCCCTCCACGCCGGAGACATTTCCACGGCGAGAGAGTTGATGGCAATGACAGCGCCTGCGCTGCCTCAACCCCCGGCACCGCCGGTGCGGGTTATATCATCGATTGGCAAGCCTGCCTTGATCAGACCACCCTGCGCCGGCACCGCAGAGCAGCAATGTTCACGATCGCGGTCCCGCAGATGTTCTCGGTCCCGTCGCCAAGCCAGGTGCTGACACCGCTCACGGTCCCGGCACCGTCCTCCATTTCGGTACCGGTCGTACTCGTGGCACCGATCAGCGTCCCGTTCGCCGACCTGGTACACTCGGCGCCGATCCAGCTCCCGGCACCGCTCCAGGCACTGGACTCCCGACGTCGAGCCTCGAGATCTCGGTCGACCTCCCGGCACCGCTCCGGTCGCAGGTCCCATTCTCGCTCCCGGTACCGGTATGCCTCCCGGTACCGATCCCCGGTGCCGCGTTGAGCGACATCAGCTAGAGAGGGAGACTCTGCCCAGGGCTTTTTAGCTCCTTCATGGCCATCCATTCGGATGTGCACACCAGAGTCTTCCAGGTGCCCCAGGCCCAGGACCCTGACCCCCATCAGTGGCCACCCTGTACATCTTGGGTGTTCCATCAGGCCAAAGGCCTACCTGTGATCCTATCTCGCTCTGTTCCGTCAGAGCAGTGGGTGCCAGAGGCGACAGTTAGCCGTCCCCCTCCGACCGGTACGGAGGAAACCCCGGTTCAGCCACCGGATTCCCACATCCCACCGGATCAGGAGGTCGTCCAGGAGCGTGAGCCCACACAGGACCCGCTGGTCCCCGGCCTTTCTTCTCCCTCCTCCCCAGATGAGGCGGTGGCAGGAGCGTACTCCTTGGGCCCTCCCCTAATCGACTTGGGGGCCCGTCAGGACCTCCTGAGACGGGTGGCATTCAATATGAATCTCCAAGTGGAGGAAGTCTCGGGGATACAGAATCCGGTCATAGACTTTGTCAGCTGATGCCCCCTCTAGAGTGGCCCTACCGTTCATTCCGACGGTCAAGGCCAATGCGGATTCCATCTGGCAGCCTCAAGCCACTATCCTGCCCGTGGGCATGGGAGTCGAATGCATGTACATGGTATCCTCCAGGGGCGGCGGGCACCTATATGTACATCTTTCCCCCTGCTCCCTTGTCATCTAGTCCGTCAATGAGATGCAACGCCATGGCCAGCAGGCACCAGCCCCTAAATCCAAGGAGGCTGGGTGAATGGACTTCCTGGGCCGTAAGATGTACTCGGCAGTCGCCCTGCAAGTGCGTGTAGCAAACCAGCAAGCCCTGCTTAGCTGCTACTATGGGCGGCGGTGGGAGAATTTACGGAGTCGGTTTCTCAGAACTCCCGTCAAGAGTTTGATGCCCTCCTGGAAAAAGGGACGAAGGTGGCGAGAGCTTCCCTCCAGGCCTTGTTGGATGTAGCTGACTCCGCAGCCACGACTCTGGCCTCAGGTGTTGCCACAAGGCGCATTTCATGGCTCCAGTTATCGAGCCTTCCCTCGCAGCTGCTGCACACTATACAGGACTTGCCCTTCAATGACAAAGGCCTGTTCTCAAAAAAAAAAAAAAAAAAAAAAAACCTGACCCTAGGCTGCAAGGCCCAAAGGCCAGCAAGGTCACTGTGCATTCCCTCTCGGCATGCACATGCTGATGACACAGCGCCGACCTTTCCGCCCAGCCTCACCGCCCTTACCCTGCGCCTAGACAAAGACAAGGCTTTGCCAGCAGGCGTCGCTGGGGCAGTCGTAGGTGTTGGTCAGGACCCCAAAGGGGCCAAAATCAGAGTCCTCCTAACCAGAAAGGGTTCTACTCCCACTAATTCCTGATCCCCAAGGCGAAGGGAGATCTCAGACCTATCCTAGACCTGCGAGAGCTCAACAAGTTCATGATATACCTGAAGTTCCGCATGGTATCCATGGGGACCGTCATCCCATCCTTGGATCCCGGAGACTGGTATGCCGCCCTTGATATGAAGGGCCCATATTTTCACGTCACCATTTATTCTCCACACAGATGGTACCTCCGGTTTGTGGCCAACCGTCATCATTTCCAGTTTATGGTCCTCCCGGTTGGCCTCTATACAGCCCCAAGTGTATTCACAGTGTCTGGCTGTAGTCGCCGCCGTCGCCACCACCGTCGGATACACGTTCTCCGTATCTAGACGATTGGCTCATTCGAGGGATCACCGGGGCCCAAGTTACCACTCATGTGGGCGTCGACAAGGACCTATTCCTGCATTTAGGCCTGATGATCCATGTAGAGGAATCCACCCTGATTCCCACACAGGGAATAGACTTAATTGGGGCCATCCTGGACTCCAGTCTTGCACAGCCTGCTTACCTACGCCTTGATTTCACGCGATGGTAACCATTGTACAAGGTCTATGGACCTTCCCGACAACTTTGGCTTGCACTTGCCTAGGTTTCCTGGGTCACGTGGCTGCCTGCACGTTCGTAACCAAACATGACAGGCTTCGCCTCCGTAAACTTCAATTGTGACTCACCTCAGTGTACCACCCCGGCAGAGACAGCATGGTCATGGTCGCCTCAATTCCCTCCGAGCGTCCTCGGCTCCATCGACTGGGGGTCGACGCCCTCCCTGATGTGTGCGGGGATGCTGTTCCATCCACCTCACCCCTCGGTGTGCCTCATGATGGACGCCCCATCTCTCGGCTGGGGTGTTCACTTGGGTCAGTTTCGCACTCAAGGCCTTCGGTTGGCTCAAGAGCTGGCCTTGCACATCAATGGCCGGGAGCCGAGAGCAGTCTGCCTTGTGTACCAGGCGTTTCAGCAGCACCGGCAAGGCCGTTGTCTCTCAGTGTTCACAGAAAACACAACGGCCACGTGTTACATAAACAAGCACGGAGGAGCATGGTCCTCCCCTCCTTGCAGGGAGCTATCCAGCTCCGGGTCTCCTGCACAGCCCAATCGATGGACCTGGTAGCGTCCTTTCTCCCAGGGGTCCGGAACACTCTGGTGGATCGCCTCAGCAGATCCTTCCTGTCTCTCAAGTGGTCGATTCCTCTGGACATTATCCATTCCGTTTCTGGAAGTGGGGTTTTCCCTACATAGTCCTCTTCGCTCTCGCGAGAACAGAAGGAGAGAGAAGTTCTGCTCATTCCAAGGCCTCTCCCCGGGCTCGGTTTTGGATGCTTTTCTGATGCCGTGGCCGAGCCATCTGCCGTACACTTTCCCGCCGTTCCTGCTGGTTCACAGGGTCCTGCTAAAATTCCACAGGGACAGAGCGCACCTGATCATGATCGCTCCAGCGTGACCCAGGCAGCACCGGTACACCATGTTGCTAGACCTGTCGGTAGCCAACCCGATTCCCCTGCCTCTTTGCCCAGACCTCATAACGCAGGATCACGGCAAACTTCACCACCCAGTCCTGCAATCCCTGCACCTCACAGCATGGCTGCTGCGTGGCTAAACCGATCCGAGTTACGTTGTTCTGCCTGGGTGGTAGGAAACCTTCCAATCGGTTAACGTATCTGGCCAACTGGAAGTGTTTCTCCTGCTGTTACGAAACGCACAATGTTTCTCCCACCGAGATTCCGATCCATTCCATCTTGGACTACGTCTGATCTTTCAACAGCAGCACCTGGCGCGGTCATCATTAAGGGTACACTTGGCAGCCATCTCTACCTTCCACCCAGGGAAGAGTGGCCGCTCCACTCTACCCTGGGTACACTTGGCAGCCATCTCTACCTTCCACCCAGGGAAGAGTGGCAGCTCTTACTCCTCCGCTCTCAGCACCGAGCGCTGGTCAGTCTTCGAGAATCGCTCCCTCAGCTCCGGATCGCCGGTACCGCCAAGGCCTCTCGGCACCAGCCGTTGCTGGCTCCGACGTCCGCAAGGTTCCTCAAGGGCTTGGGGCATTTATACCCCCAGGTTCGCCGCCCCGCCAAAACCTGGGTCTTCAACCTGGTTATAACCAGACTTATGCCTGCCCCATTCGAGCCACTTACAACATGCTCGCTGAGATACCTGTCCTGAAAGACAGTTTTTTCCTTGTAGCCTTTGCATCGGCCAGACGAGTCTCCGAGCTTCGGGCTCTCACAGTGGACCCATGGTATACTGTGTTTCGCAAGGACAAGGTGCGGTTGTGACCGTGTCCGGCCTTCCTCCCTAAGGTGCTGTTGACCTTTTATATCAACCAGGATATCTTCCTTCCGGTCTTCTTTCCGAAGCCACATTCATCCCGGAGGGAGCACATTTGCCCTCCCTTGACGTCCGTAGGGCGCTCGCTTTTTATATCGAGCGGACAAAGCCCTTTCGTACGCCCCAACTCTTCGTTGTACTGGCAGACCGGATGAAGGGCCTACCTGTCTCCTCCCAGAGGTTTTCATCTCGGGTGACGTCATGCATTTGCACCTCCTGTGACTTGGCTCATGTTCCATCGAGCCACTTTACTGCTCGTTTCACCAGGGCTCAGGCTTCTTCTGCTGCCTTCCTGACTCACATACCCTTCCAGGGGCTATGTCGTGCAACTACCTGGTCCTCGGTCCACACTTTTGCCTCATTGGTCCAACAGTCCAGAGATGATGCAGCCTTTGGCTCAGCAGTTTGCATTCTACAACATCTCACTCCGACCCCACCGCCTACGTAAGGCTTGGGAATCACCTAACTGGAATGCATATGAGCAATTACTCGAAGAAGAAAAGACGGTTACTCACCGTTGTAACTGTTGTTCTTCGAGATGTGTTGCTCATATCCATTCCAGACCCGCCCTCCTTCCCCACTGTCGGAGTAGCCGGCAAGACGGAACTGAGGAGCGGATGGGTCGGCAGGGGTATATATCTGGCGCTATAGCGGCGCCACTCCAGGGGGCGCCCAGCCGACCCACTGAGTGTTGCTAGGGTAAAAATCTTCCAACGAACGTGCACACGGTGCACACACACCTAACTGGAATGGATATGAGCAACACATCTCGAAGAACAACAGTTACAACGGTGAGTAACCGTCTTTTCTGGGCTCCACACTTTAGGAAAGAGGTGGGCAAATTGGAGAGAGTCCAGAGGAGAGCATCAAAAATGATAAAAGGTTTAGAAAACCTGACCAATGAGGAAAAGTTAAAAAAACTGGGCATGTTTAGTCACAGGAAAAGAAGACAGAGGGGAGCTGATAAGTCTTCAAATATATTTAAGACTCAAAAATGTTTGAGAACTGTGATCAATTGTACTCTGTGTCCACTGGAGGTAGGACAAAGAATAATGGGCTTAATCTGTAGTGCGCGTGAGAGAGAGAGAGATAGAGATAGATTAAGGTTAGTTAGACATTAGGAAAAACATTTTAACTATAAAGGTTGTTAAGCTCTGGAATTGCTGTAGGTTTTTAAGAACAGGTTAAACAAACACCGATCGGGGATGGTCTAGGTTTAACACTAACCTCCCTGTTTTGTCCGATGACTACAGGGGTGTTAACAGGCCACTTCACCTGGAACAGTCCCCTAGAATATCTGTGACATACCAGAGCACAGTCCAGACCTGCAACCTTGAGTGCCTTACAATGCCTTGTACCTCCCACCTAGGCCACTCACAAACAGCCTTCCAGCAAGCAAGCCACATTTGTGTGTGAGAGAGAGAAACTGCAGCATACCAGCCACAGTTGGGTTACACCTGGCTCTGACCAGCCTTGCTCATACTGCAGAGTGATCCCCCAACACCGCCCCCAGTCCTGGATTTCCCCCAAGAAATGCATGTCTTGTACTGACCAACCCTCTTGTAGACAGTAAAAATACTTTAAACGTTAGACCTTGAAGGGAATAATATGCCAGTTTATTATCTCAAATAGTTATTCAGACATTTCAGTTTAAACACACTTGATTAGATAAACCAGTAAAATAATAATATTAACTACAAAGAGATTTTAAGTGAGTACAACTAATGAGGCATAAAAGTCGGATGTGGTTGTAAAATATTTACTAATGCCTAACAAACTCTATTACATTCAAGCAAAGTTTTTCACCACATGCTCCAGCAGATTACTGGCCAAACTCCCAGATCAGGAACCATCTCCCAGAGTCCAATGACTGCTTCCTTTGTCTCTTCAGGCACAGTGAATGCAATGGGCAGGGAGAGAGAGGTGGGGTGCCTTGGGATGTTTGTCCCTCCTTTTTATAGTTTCTGTCCCCCTCTTGAAAAACATTTCTAGCTGAGAACCAGGATCCAAAAAGAGTCTATATGGCAGGATATTCCCTACTGGTGTTTTCAACTGTTTGAATTCCCTTTGCCTTCCCTTCCTGCTTAATGACTTTGTTTACTGCTTTAATGAAAATTAAGCAGAGCACACATTCCTTTATTTAGAACAGAATTGTTTACCAACTTTTGTTTGGGCAAGGCTGTGGGTTTTAGAACATGTATTAATTTTATAACTTCACATACAGTGTTGCCACACATACTTTATCAGGACAATATTGACCAGTAAATTTTCAAATGATACCTTAAGAGGCATACTTTGTTCAAAGATGATTACAATAGTGTATAAGTGTGACTACAAGGGTGTAGTCTGTCACAATGTGTTAACTACTTATACTAAACAATCTCTCCCACTTTGTATTTACCTGTGACACTCTGAGTACCTTGCCCAGACTTGAAGAAGAGCAGAGTAGCTCAAAAGCTGTCTCTTTCACCAACAGAAGTTGGTCCAATTAAAGAGAACACTTCTCCCACCTTGTATCTCTAATATCCTGGGACCAATATGGCCACAATGACATTGCTAACAAATCTTTCTGTAGCCAGTAAAGGAGCTGCATAGCTTTGTCCCACCCACTTATCAGTTTGTTACATCCTTTTTCCTTTGTCACATCCTACTGTCTTCTCTCTCTCTGCTCCTCCCATGGTAGTATCCTTCCCCTGCTTGAGATGCTGCACCTTTTCCCACCTTAGCCTTACTTTTACAGCTTTTCATGCACCTTCTTCTTTCTCTTCACATGGTATACTTCCACAACGGAGAGCAGTAGAGATGCTCAAGCTATTGCACCCTCAATATAAACTAGAGGGAACTGGACAAGATTTGGTACTCACTCCTCATTTTGGTCCACCAGGTCCCAGATTTTTTAATCTTCTAAACATGCTGGAAAGCCTGTCTTTTTTCTCTCTAAAGGCTGTTGAGCATAGCATGGGTGAGGTGGATATATTTATGGGCAGTCCTTCCCTTCTGTTGTGGTTTTAATTTACAAGATAGGCACCCAGACCACAGAATGGATGCCCATCATTATGTTTTAGACATTTGAAGAAATAAATACTTGACTAAAAGCATGCTTTTATTTTTCTTTGCATAATGGTCCCGATTGTATTCCACTGAGGGTTTACACATGCACACAATGCGTCCAGAGCAGAGAATCTGAAAGTAGTGTCAGTTGGTCAGCGCATGCACCATGCTCGCCTCATGGTTTCATCTGAGGTGATAAAGAGTGGGGCAGACCGACATGTCTCCAGTTCCTTCTCACCACTGCATGGTCTGGGTTGGAACTATTAGTGTCCTCTTGCATCTGATGCACCTTGAAAAGTTATATATAGTTAGTTTTACAGTATTTGTTTGTTTTTACTGCTTTTCATAGTTTTTAGGAGTAGAATTGGGACTTTGGGAGTTTGTTTCCCTGTAAACACCCTCTCCTTTCTACCTCCATACCACGTGTGAGTACTGAACTATGCCAAAGACCCCAGGCTTTAAAATCTGTGCCTCCTGCCTGTGTTCCTTCTCGGTCAGCGATGGACATCAGCGCTGTCTCTACTGCTTGGGAGAAGCCAACATTACACCCAGATGCAGTATCTGCCAGTCCTTCCCCAGCCGTATCCAAGAAGGTCAGGCTCTCTCCTCTGGAAGCACCTTATGGAAGTTGCCATGTGACATTTGGACCCATGTCAGGGAATCTCCCCTGAACATCAGCCTGAGACCACCAGGAGTGCACCTCTGCCTACGGTTTCCTAGTCTGGCACCAGCAGTACCACCTCTATGGAGCCCATGCTGGTGGGTAAGGAAGCATACACATAAGCATAGCAGTAAGTCTTCCTCCAAACCTAAGAAAAGGGATGCTCCTTCCATGAGTTCCAGTCATGGGGAGGGAGCACTCTCTAAAGCGCACAAACACAAGAAGAAGCCACACAAACCGCCAGATCTGCTGGTACCAGGTACCAAACCGCATACACCATCAACATTGCCACCCCAGAAAGTACAAGATTCATGCACTCCAGGAAAGACCACCAATCTGATACTGGTTCCAGGTACAGACAACGTACCCTTAACACCAGGGAGCTAGGGAAAAGTGCCAGATCCCCAGGAAGTGTTTGCCCTGGGAGAGCTGAGGTCTCCACAATTTCAGGGACCTTCCACTTCTTGGGAGAGGATATCTGGCACTCAGGACATGCCACAGATGAGGCACGCCTCATCCCCTGCTCCAACTGTCTACACACTTCCACCAGCTCCGATGGTACCACCAATGGAACCGGTGTCCAAGTTTTCATCTTCACAGGAATCCCCCTACTGCCACTACGAGTACCGAAAGAGGCCACCTACGTCATGGCAATATCTTCCAGTCCTGCAGCCATGGAGCCACTGGTCCCCCCACCATGTGGCCCACTGCAGCACCTCCAGGTCCATCATGCTGGCCCTATTGGGGGGCCAGCCCCCAATACCCCACCTTCAGAACCCACCCATTCCATGAGGGAAACTTCACCTGCCTCCCCATCTCAAGCACCTTCAAGTAGATGCTTGGAGCCAGTGATGAAAGAAGAGCCACTCAGTCGAGTTCTGATGGTACTACTGGAGCAGATTCCCATCATCCTCACCAGATGTGGCAGCGACTTTAGCGTCCTCCTCTCCCCCAAATGACTTCCACCAGTTCCAGGAGATACAGAGTGGCAAGAGAGCTTCCCCTGGAGGAGATTCAGGACACGCAGCATAAGCTCCTGGACAGCCTTCAGTCATCAACGCCGGGTTGAGATGTTCTGCCAATCAACGATGCTGTCCTCAAGCCAGCTACAATAATTTGGCAATGGTATACAGCAGTCATATGTACGCTTATACCAGCTACATACCAGCTAAGGGGGTCTGAGCTTCTTTTCTCACACAACCCCTCTCCCCCAATTCACTTGTGGTCCGGGAGCAAAGGAACAGTCCAGACAGCAACACCCATACTCCACTCCATCTGATAAGGAGGGCAAGTATTGGATATTTGGGGTCACAAGGTCTTCTCCTCAGCCAGCCTTCAATTCAGGATTTCGAATGATCAGGCATTACTTGCCAGATATGATTTCCTGAATTACAGCAAACTGGAGGAATTTGTTGAAAAACTCCCGCAGCAAGACCAGGCCCACTTCCAGGCAATCTTAGAGGAAGGGAAACTGGTGTCAAGGACATCGCTTCAATCAGCTGTCAATGTGGCAGATACTTCATCTTGCTCTATGGCTATGGGCATAGTTCTGTCATGGGAATTGTGGCTCCATGCCCCTGGTTTCTCCAGGGAAGTACAAAATACCATTGAAGACCTCCCTTTTGATGTATCAGAGCTTTTAAACCAGAAAACAGATGATTCCCTCCACACCCTCAAGGATGCAAGAGCTACACCTCATTCCTTGGATATTTACACACCTGTGCAAAAGTGTAAATTCTACTGCTTGCCATCCATACAACATTACAGGATATCCCAGATTTTACATCAGATGCCTTACAAACCACCATGGAAGCATCAAAAGATTCAAAGATCTCACCTTCACAGCCTTCCTCTTCCCACATGCAGCTCTCACAGAAAAGGTATTTCTTAGAAACTCTAGAGAACTGTCAACCACCTTGCCTACTGCCATACAACCATCCCATTCCTCTTGGGGGTCATCTAGCACTCTTTTTTCCAGCTTGAAGTTGCAATAGCAACAGACAAATGGGTGCTAAATGTCATCCACCGTGTCTATATGGTTGAGTTCAGCATGCTACCTCATCCACAGGTCCCCCCACCATGTCTCCTCGGGGACCACTTTCATGCCAGCATTCTCACTCAAGAGGTGAACTCCTTACTACAAAGAGGAGTGATAGAGCAGGTTCCTCCAGAATATCAAGGGATGGGGTTCTATTCAACTTACTTCCTGATACCCAAAAAGAAAGGCGGGTGGAGGCCAATTCTGGACCTCCACATTCTCAATCACTTCATCTGCAAGCCCAAATTTTGTATGGTCACACTAGCAACGATCATCCCATCATTACAAGATGCCTGCTTTCACATGGACATTCATCTGGCCCACACATGGTTCCTGAGGTTCACAATCAGCTCACATCATTTTCCTACAGGGTTCTTCCATTTGGACTCAGTGCTGGTCACCAAGTCTTCATCAGGGTTTTCTCCGTCGTGGCTGCTTACATCAGGCATTATGAGGTCCTTATATTCCCATATCTTGACAACTGGCTCCAGGTGGCACAATCCAGATGCGAAGCCCAAGCTTCAACTTCCATGTTAGATGGTCACCTTTCTTCCTTTGGAATCAACATCAAAAAAATCAATCTTGGAACCGACACAATCCCTAAACTTCAGAGGGGCCTCCATCCACTCGGTCATAGCACGAGAGCCTACCTACTGTGGGACAGGTTCCAGGCTCTGCAAGAGCTCATAAACTACATAATCAACAATCCATCTGTCCCAGCCAGGACTTGACTATCCCTCCTTGGCCACGTGGCCCCATGCACGTACGTCACCATCTTCGCTTGGCTCCATCTTCCCTGCATTCAGATGTGGCTCCAGATGGTTTACTCTCCCAAACCTCATGCTGACAGTCCCTCCCCCCCCTCCGGGTACTCTTTTCCCTTCACTGATGGACAGACCCATGCCAGGTCTGTGTAGGGGTTCTCCCATTCTCCCCTCCTCGATGGACAAGACAGTCATTACCAATGCATTACTTGTAGGCTGGGGAAAGCACATGGGCAAATTACATGGTGGAGAGAACATGGACTCCAGGATGCACATCAACATTCTGGAACTGCAGGCTGTAAGAAAGGCATGCCAAGCATTTCTCCCATTCCCATCACGTTCTTCTTATGTTGGACAACGTCGCCACCACTGTTTGCTTCATCAACAAACAAGGGGTCACAAACTCGACCGTTCTATGTTTAGAAGCAATCAACCTCTGGAATTGGTGCATCACACACCATATCCTCTTATCTGCAGCATATCTCCCAGGGATTCAGAATGTGATTGCAGACTTGCTGATCAGGCAGTTTGTGATCGATTACGAGTGGGAACTCCACAATTCCATGGTGCGTGACATCTTTGACCAGTGGGGGAATCTGACCAGAGACCTCTTTGCCTCCCCTATCAACTGCAAATGCAGCACATGCTGCTCCAGTGGGTGGTCTCCACTCTCAGGGTGATGAGTACTCCACAAGATCAGATGAGACAGAGCAAGACTCATCCTGATCGCCTCCGACTTGCCCAAACAGTTCTGGTTTCCCAACCTCCTTTGTATGTCCACTCATCCCCACTTTCCCCAATCTACTGGCACAACATGATGGCAAGATCAGACATCCCAATCCACCAGCGCTTCACCTCAAAGCATGGTATTTGGATGGGCATCTTCTTTAGAATGGGTGTGTTCTTCAGAAATGCAAAACATCCTCTCCAGCAGCAGGAAAGAATCCACTAGGTGTTGTTACTGAGCCATGTGGAAATGCTTCACCTCCTGAGCCCAATAAAAGGGACTTTCCCTGAGAAGCAGTGGGGATTCCCCTCCTCCTGGGCCTACCGCCTATCATTGAAGACATCAGGTCTCTCTCTCAACTCTCTCAAGATCCACCTAGTGGTAATTAGTGCCTTCCCCACCATGTGGAAGGACATTCTGTCTTTATACACCTGTTGACTGCAAGATTTTGAAAAGGCCTCATCAGAACCTTTCCACCCATACAACCCATCACTCCCCAGTGGGACCTCAACCTAGTTCTATCCGTACTAATGAAACGGCCCTTCGAACCACTGGCATCGTGCTTTATAGCCTTCTTTTCCACAAAGGCCACCTTCCTTATTGCTGTCACTTTGGCGAGACAGGTCGATGAACTTGGGGCCATGATGGGTTTCTCCTTTCACGACTTTCCATACAGATAGTCTCCTTGTGCCTGCATCCCAAATTTTTGCCAAAGGTCATCTCCCAGTTTCATGTTAATCAATCCATTCACTTTGTTTTCTTCCCAAAGCTGCACAACTCTGAAGAAGGACAACTCCACTCCCTCGATGGGACAAGACCAATCAGGAAATCCCCCAGACTGTTAGAATAGCTGAAAGAATTAAATGTCAGGCACTCTCCACACACAGACTCTCCAAGTGGATTTTGGGGTGCATTACACTCAATTATCTGGTCTGCCTCCACACTCTGGGGTATGGGTCCATTTTATGAGAGCTCAGACTTCAAATATGGCCTCCTTCCATGATGTACCACTCTAGGACAGGTAGAGCAGCTGCAAGGAGATCAGTGCACACCATTGCTACACATTATGCCCTGGTGTAGGACTCAGCGGCAGCTGCCTTCTTCAGTGCAGCTGTCCTTTGCTCAACCCTTCCATCTTCATCCTTGCATCCTCCTCTGACTTAGATACTGCTTGTTAATCATCCTCAGTGGAATACAATAGGGACCATCCTTGAAGAAGAGGAGGTTACTTACCTATAACAGAGGTTCTTAACGATATGTAGTCCCTATCTGTATTCTACTTCCTGCCCTCTTCCTCCTCTGCACAGATCTGTTGGATACACAGTGGAAAAGGAACTACAGATGCCCTTTATCACCTCGGATGAAACCATGAAACGAGCCAGGGTGCATGCGCGGACTAATGGACACTACTTTCAAATTCTCTGGCTCCAGACGCATGGTGCAGGGGTATAAACCCTCAATGGAATACAGATAGGACCGCACATCACGAAGAATCTCCAGTTAAAGATAATAACCTCCTCTTTTAAGTGCAAATTTAGTCTGACTCCAGAGTGTTACCAAGCTTCCCCACAATTTAAGATGTTTTGATGTCAAGGAGAGAAATAGCTTCCAGTTTTGGCCCATCATTCTAGAAGAGAAATTCTGTTATTTACATTTTATTGTGTTGACACTCACATTTTAAGGTAAGTATTAAGAAAAGATGAAACATTAACACATGTTTAATAAACAAATGATCTGAGTAACCAACAACTAAATTAATACATTTTGTTGAGTTTTCATTCTTTTGGAGAATCACTACTGGAAAAAAAAAAAGGAGCTGTGATGGACATGCCACAATGCTAACAAACTGAGTATATTAATGAAGGTTTTGTTTTGTACATTTAATATACATTTTGCTCTTACATACATCTGATTTTGTCTAAACATTGTTAGAGCTTTGCAATACACTTCAGTATAAATTTAGCATGTTTTAGTCTTGTTCTTAAGATCAGTCGTAACTGGAAAAAACATATATTCTGAAGCCAGTTTGTGTAGTTACCACCTTTACTGCATGGTTATATTCTTATTTCCCTTTTTATTAACAGGCCAAATATCCTGATATTGTAACACTTCCTGAAGGACCGTCTGGAGATTACTTGGTTATAAGGAGCCCTGAACTTTCTGGGTAAGACAATTTCAAGATGCTTATTAACATCTGTATTTAAAAAGAATTGAACAAAACCTGAAATTTGAGCTAATGGTCTCTAGAGCTGGAGATAAATCCAGCAATAACTGTTTTTCAGTTTCACCTTTACACATTGAAAGGTAGTTTAATCTCAGAATTACATTGTTTATTTTATAAAGAAAAGTCACCTATTTCTCTAGTGTATACCATGGGGGTTGTGTGATGCTTTTCATAGATGCAGCACATACAAAAATCTTGGGAGACAAGAAGCAAATAGCATATGGTGCAAGCTATTTTACTGTGGCCTTTCTGGGAATGACAACTATATGTTGCTAATTTATAGAGCCCTTTAAAAAATATACAGCATAAAAGAGATAGACAGAGATGGTAGGAGGCTCCAGTAGAATTTTAGATATTTAATTACATTTTAAATGAGTTATACTAGTATTAGACTTCATCATAATCAGTTATAGTTGAAAACATCTCTTTTGCAATGTATTCCATTACCAATATTGTTTGTGAACCAGGGGCTGAATCCTGCTCATCTCATTGATGACAGTAATTCAATTTAGTCAGTGGAGCCATGTCAGTAAGGTGAGCAGGATTTGGCCCCAAATCTGTACATTTAAGAGCTCTAAGAGTCAAGGGCTAAGGAAGCAGTTTCAAATCTCTTTGTAGCCCAAGTTCAAAGTTGGATTCAGTGCTGGGTAAAATCTAAGGTGTTCTCCTAAGATCTTAGCTCAAGACACTGGAAATCTCATATAATACCTGCTCTTGTAACATTTCTAATGATCTGGTCCAAAATTCCTGCAAGGCTGATTGATCCATCCAAAACCAGGAAGTAGGTATCTTCCACTATGGGACTGACCCACAAACAAACCCAAAATGAAAGGTTTGGGACCCTAGGATTCAAATAAAAAACATGTCCCTGCCACACATTATACCTTAAATTGGAAGTGTCTCAAATTAGAGGTTGCAGGTTTGTTCCATCTTCATTCTCTCCCGTAATACTCTGCCACAGTTGTGGTCAGGAGAGATCCTGAGGCTAGATCCCTATCTATATAACAGACAGGGGCAGTTGGCAGAAATTCTCCACGAGGGCCTGGGATTCAGCAATGTCTTCCTGACCCTGGTCTGAGCGGTCCAGATTTGCCAATTTTCGATGTCATGCTGCAGGGCCTGTTTGTTTCACCTCATGCACAAAGAGTTAGGAGGGTCTGAGGTACAGGGTGATGTGTGGGGTTATCAGTATTTCATATGTGCTGTTGCTCAGTAGGAGGGGTAAGCTGCTTGAATTACATTTTGCTTTTGTAATAGTGAATAATTGATAGGGTCCTCAGAGGATGTGTGTGTGTTTATTATTTCTAATGCAAAAGAAAGAAAGAAATGGTCACTAAGATTATTTGAACCAGTTTTTCCCTCAGTTTATGAAAGTGATAAGGTATTAATTTGCTAACTTATACAGGGAAACCGGAACTACACGAAGTTGGAGGTGATCATTTCCCCTGTCCTCCAATCTCTCTCATTATACTACAAGATTTACCCAGTCTTCTTTATTAGTTACTCCTGGGGGAATTCTGTGCCAGAAAAAAGACGGTTACTTACCTTTGTAACTGTTGTTCTTCAAGATGTGTTGCTCATATCCATTCCAGTTAGGTGTGTGTGCGTGCACAATCGTAGGAAGATTTTTACCCAAGCAACACTTGTAGGTCAGCTGAGGCGCCCCCTGGAGTGGCGCCCTTATGGCACCGGATATATGCCGCTGCCGACCTAGCACCCCCTCAGTTCCTTATTGCCAGCTACTCCGACAGAGGGGAAGGAGGGCGGGTTTGGAATGGATATGAGCAACACATCTCGATGAACAACAGTTAGAAAGGTGAGTAACTGCCTTCTCGTCTTCGAGTGCTTGCTCATATCGATTCCAGTTAGGTGACTCCCAAGCCTTACCTAGGCGGTGGGGTCAGAGTGAGATGTCACGGAGTGAAGGACCGCTGAACCAAATGCAGCATCACCCCTGGACTGCTGCACTATCGCATAGTGAGAAGTGAAGGTATGTACTAATGACCAAGTTGCTGCCCTACAGATCTCCTGTATGGGCACATGAGCCAGGAAGGCAGGGAACGAAGCTTGAGCCCGGGTAGAATGGGCAGTAAGATGCGTAGTTAGGACACTAGCCAAATCATAGCACGCATGGATGCATGATGTAATCCAGGACGAGATGCACTGTGTGGACGCCCTTCATCCGGTCTGCCACAGCTACGAACAGCTGGGTCGTCATCCTAAAAGGTTTTGTTCGTTTGATGTAAAAGGCGAGGGCCCTGCAAACGTCTAGGGAATGCAGCTGCTGTTCTTGTTGAGAAGCATGTGGCTTTGGGTAGAAGACAGGAAGGAAGATGTCTTGGTTTATATGGAAGTCAGACACCACCTTAGGAAGGAAGGCGGGGTGTGGTCACAGCTGTACCTTGTCCTTATGAAACACCATATACAGTGGGTCTGACATGAGGGCTCAAAGCTCCGATACATGTCTTGCCTAAACTGTTTTCCAGGAGCAGTACAGGAGCGAGCAAGTGGACATCGGCTCGAACGGGGCACCCATAAGTCTGGATAGGACCAGGTTGAGGACCCACGTAGGGGTCGGATGCCGAATTTGCGGGTACAGACATTCCAATCCCTTGAGGAACCTGCTGACCATGGGATTGGAGAAAATTGAGCGCTCATTTTCGCCTGGGTGGAAGGCTGAAATCACTGCTAGGTGTACTCTGATGGATGAAATCGCCAGCCTTGCGGTTTCAAGGACAAGAGGTAGTCTAAGATGGTAGGTACTGGCACCTCCAGAGGGGCAGTATTGCTCTGGGCACACCAGCAGGAGAAACGCTTCCACTTGGCCAGATACGTGGACCTAGTAGAGGGCTTTCTGCTATCCAAGAGTACATGCTGCACTGAGCAGGAGCAACATAGCTCAGATTGAGTTAGCCATGCAACATCCATGCTGTGAGATGGAGGAATTGCAGGTCTGGATGACACAGTTGGCCGTGCTCTTGAGTGATCAGGTCCGGCCACAACGGGAGGGGAATTGGTGTGGTCACCAACAGATCAAGGAGAGTGGTGTACCAATGTTGCCTGGGTCACACCAGGGCAATCAAGATTAAGTGGGCCTTGTCTCTGCACAACTTGAGAAGGACCTTGTGGACTAACGGGAATGGAGGAAAGGCATAGAACAGGTGGTCTTTCCACAGCATCAGGAAGGCATCTGATAGTGAGCCTGGGGAGCACCCCTGGAGAGAGCAGAACACCTGACACTTCCAATTCTCGCGAGAGGCAAAAAGGTCTATGTGGGGAAACCCCTACTTCCGGAAAACTGAATGGATAATGTCCGGGCGAATTGACCACTCATGAGCCAGAAAGGACCTGCTGAGGCGATCTGCCAAGGTGTTTTGCACCCCCAGGAGAAACGACACCACCAGGACGATCAAGTGGGCTATGCAGAATTCCCCCTTGCTTGTTGATGTAAAACATGGCCGTTGTATTGTCTGTGAAGACTGCGACACAATGGCCCTGAAGGTATTTGCAGAACACCTGGCATGCCAGGCGCACTGCTCTCAGTTCCCATACGTTGATGTGCAGAGTTATCTCTTGTATGGACCAAAGGCCCTGTGTGCAAAGGTCCGCAAGGTGAGCGCCCCAGCCCAGAGATGATGCGTCCATGGTTAGGACTATGGAGGACTGTGAGGCATGGAATGGCATCCCCCTGCATACCGAGTTGGGGTTCAGCCACCAAACCAGAGAGGTTAAGACTTCCATCGGTACCGTGAGCACTGTGTCTAAATTGTCCCGGCCTGGACAGTACACTGATGAGAGCCAGGCCTGAAGTGGACAGAGGCGTAGTCTGGCATGTCTGGTCACGAAGGTGCAAGACGCCATGTGTCCCAGTAGTCCGAGGCATGTGTGTGCTGTCGAGGTCGGGAAGCTTTGGAGGCCGTGGATAATGCACACCATGGACTGGAGGCAGACATGCAGTAGGCACGCCTGGGCGAGATTTGAATCCAGGACTGGTCTGATTACGTCTATTCTTTGTGTCAGCTGCAAAGTGGACTTTTTGACATTGAGCACAGGCCCAGCTGTCTGAACAAGCTCATGGTGAACTGAACATGAGATAGCACCTGGAGCTCGGAGTGACCCCGAATGAGCCAGTCGTCGAGGTACGGAAACACTTGGATCCGCTGTCGATGGAGTGAGGCAGCTACGGCAGCCATACACTTTGTAAAGACCCTTGGTACCATGGATAGGCCTAAGGGGAGGACAGTAAATTGGAAGTGTCGTTGGTTGACCACAAAGCGAAGGAAGCACCTGTGTGGCGGGTAAATCACTATGTGGAAGTACGCGTCCTTCATGTCAAGGGTGGTGTACCAATCTCCAGGATCCAGGGAAGGGATAATAGTCCCCAGGGAAACCATGCAGAACCTCAACTTTACCATGAATTTGTTGAGTCTGCACAGGTCCGGAATGGGCTATAGCTCCCCCCACCCCTTTCCCTTGGGGATTAGGAAGTAACAAGAGTAAAAACCCCTGCCCCTCAGTTCCTGTGGAACCTCCTCTATAGCCCCAATAGTTAGGAGTGTTTGCACCTTCTGTAGGAGGAGTTGCTCGTGAGAGGGGTCCCTGAAGAGGGATGGGGAGGGAGGGTGGGAAAAAACAAATTGAAGGTGGTATCCACTTTCCACCATGCGTAGGACCCAGCAGTCTGACATTATGCGGGACCATGCAGGGAGGAAATAGGAGAGGCGGTTGGTAAAAGTTGGGGAAGGATCCTGTAAAGAGACTGGTGCTCTGCCCTTGGGCGCACCTTCAAAAGTTTTGTTTGGGCCCCACCGATGGTTTGGGGGGGCCCTGGTTCTGGCCCATCTGAGGACCAGATTGACACCTCCTCAGCCATGTCTTCTAGAGAAGTCCTATCTCAGCCGGGGGTTAGGGTAGATGCGCTGCAGTTGGGGTCAGAAGGGCCTACATTGCATCACTAGGGTATGCATGCCCAGTGAGCACATGATGGCTCATTTATCCTTCAGACTCTGGAGTCGAGTCAGTTTTGTCTGAAAATAGCCCCTGGCCATCAAAGAACAGGTCTTGAATCATTTGCTGCAGCTCCAGTGGGAGACCAGACACCAGCAGCCACGAAATGAGGCACATAACTATGCTCAAGGCTAGAATCCTAGCCGCCGAGTCTGCCGCATCTATTGAGGCCTGCAATGATGTCCTGGATACTTATTTGCCCTCCTCCAGCAAGACATCCAACTCTTTCCTGGACTCCTGAGGAACCATCTCTTTAAACTTCCCCATTAAGTTCCAGGTATTATAATTATAACGACTCAAGAGGGCCTGCTGGTTAGCCACCCTGAGTTGTAGGCTGCCAGTAGAGTAGATCTTGCGCCCGAATAAATCCAGGCATCTAGTTGTCCTTGGATTTAGAGGTGGGAGCTTGTTGACCGTGTCTTTCCCTCTCATTAACGGACTGTACAACGAGGGAGCACGGTTGGGGGTGAATGTATAAGTACTCATAGTCTTTGGAGGGGACCAAGTACTTCCTCTCCACCCCCTTGGCAGTGGGAGGAATAGATGCCGGAGACTGACAGATTGTATTGGAATTAGCCTGGATGGTCTGAATAAATGGCAAGGCTATCCGTGTGAGGGTATCAGCAGATAAAATGTCCACCACCGGCTCCTCGACCTCCACCACCTCCTCCACCTGGTGGTTCATGTTTTGTGCCACCCTACGAAGTAAGTCTTGGTGCGCACAGAGGTCTATAGGTGGTGGGCCAGAGGATGTGCCCACCACCACCTCATCAGGCGAAGATGAGGATACGCCCAGGACTAATGGGTCCTGGCAAGTCATGCTGCGGGGGGTCTAGCTGCTCTAGATCTGCCATGCTAGGGGCATGGGCCTGAGCTGAGGGTAGGGCTGTCACCTCCGAGCCCCAGGGTCACCCAGAGGATTCAGGGGGCCTGGGGCAAAGCGGGGGAGCTGCGGCACTTGTACTCACCTGGCGGCGGTCCCAGTCTTGGGCGGCGGGGGGCCCTTCAGCAGCACTGAAGGGCCCCACACTGCCAAAATGCCGGCCAAAGACCTGCACCGCCACCGGGCCAGGGCTCACGGGCTCCTGGGGGACCTGGGGCCTGGGTCAAATTGCCCCAATTGCCCCCCCCGGCAGCCCTGCTGATCCCTAGGGGGCGGGGGGACGACTTACAGTGGCCTCTGGGACCCAGGGTTCCGAGTGGGCAGAGCAAGAAGCCCCTGAGGGGGCGCCCTGGGCCTGATGGTATGCCCAAGGGGTCCAAAAGGACCATTGTGGGGGTCCCTGAGCAGGATCCTGCCCTTCATCGTCCCACTGGCTGACTGGCACATCCGTGTCTTGGTCATGGACATGATAGCCACTCTCCGCTTGGGACAACCTTGAGTTGGGGGCGGGACGGCCAAGGTGGAGCTGATCGCTCATGCTGGGTTGCACTGTCCTGTGTTGTTGGCCCGTGCCATGGAGATGGAGATTGGCGCCACAGTCTCGAGCGGTATCACAACCTGGACCAGGACGGACGGTCATATCGGTGCCGGGAGGCAGATCTGGACCTCAATGAAGATCTACGGCTGGAGCGGGGTCGGGAATGACTCCGAGTAGATCGGCACCGGGACTGGTGCTGGGAGCTGGACCAGTACCAACTGTACTGGGAAGAAGATCTTTGTGAGGCAGAGCAGCGCCGTGAGTGCGACTAGCACCGAGATGGTGATCGGTGCCGGGACTGCGAGTGATGCTGTGGACGAGACCAGCGCCTGGGTCGGGACCTAGATCAGTGCCGACCCATCTCACTCTGAGATGGAGGGCGCATCATGGAGGGCTTCCCTTTCAAGGGACAGCCCGCCCTGGTGGTACCAAAGGTTGTGACAGTGCCAGCTCAGTGAGCGCAATCAGCTCGTGAGCAGTGGAGAAAGTCTCCAAGGTGGAAGGGAGGCCGAGCTCGACCACGGTATGCACCGGGGAGCTTATGTGCACTGGATTCAATGACACTTGCGGTGCCGGATTTGGAGCCTTCACGGGGCCGTCTGGCGCAGGACGCTGCTCCAAGGGGGGCCCAGGCAGTGCCGGTGACTGTACAGGAGCAGCAGGTTGCTTGTGCTGCCTCTTGGATCCTGGAGACAGTGAGCGGTGCTGCGCTGGTAGCAGTGCCGGAGCCGGGTTGTTCTGGTGCCGGAGGTGCGCTTCAGACTCGCAGCGCAGGGCCGAGGACATCAGGCTAAGTGCTGCTTCCATGAGGAGCTGCTTCAAACAAAAGTCCCACTCCTTTTTTGTCCAAGGCTTGAATGCCTTACAAATGTGGCACTTATCTCATTGATGTGATTCCCCCAGGCACTTCAGACAGGAGTTGTGGGGGTCTCCCACAGGCATTGGGTTGAGGCAGGCCGAGCACAGTTTGAAACCTGGAGACCTAGGCATGAGCCCAGGTACCGGGAAGGAGGGAAGGGTAGAAATCCCTTACCTCCAATTACTATATACACCAACTACTATCAACTACAACTAGAAACTGCTGACAACTACTTTATAACAACTATCTACAGGTATAAACGAGCTAAGAGATAGGGAAGTGGCGATCAAAGCTGCGCTCCACAGTTCCAACGACCGTCACAGGTGGTAAGAAGGAACTGAGGGGGTGCTGGGTTGGCTAGGGTAAAAATCTTCCAACGATCATGCACACACCTAATTGGAATGGATATGTGCAGAATTTTTAGTTCTTGCTCATATTTTATTTGTCAAAATAACACCAGTTTCAATTATTTTGGTAATTTATTTCAAAATATCTGTCAGCAACTATGCCTGTTACAATACAGACAATGAAAAATGATCATTGACAAATAGATTCCTTACTAGGCATATAAATACAGAACTTTGAGTAATGCATTTAAACTACAATACATAACCGTATTTCCCACCCACCCCCCGGAAACAGTGCAAAGGTTTGGGGGAGTCAGGGGTAACAGAGGAGCTGAGGGAGAGGGGAGGAGCCTGGAAGTGAATCTGGAGGGTTGTTGGGTGAAGTATGGAACAGGTTTTTTTTGGGAGGGTGGGAGCAACTGTTTGTTAGGGAGCTGCCTCCATACAGACCCTGGCTGACCCCTAGCCTTTCCCATTCAGTCAGGCACATCTGCCCCTGTTCCCATGTATCCCTGCACCCCTCCCTCCCCCGACACCCACTCAGCCACCCTCCTGTGTCCCCCCACACCCCCTGCTCTCATGTGTCTGTACTCCCACTCAGCCAGCCCTGTGCCTCCACTCCCATTCAGCCACTGCCCCAATCTGTCCTCCCCTAGTAGCTCTTATGAACCCCACTCTGTGACCCCCGCAGTAGCCCCGTGCTGTCTGTCCCCCTCTATCCTGACCTGGCACTCCCTTCCCTATTGCAGCTGGGGATGGCCCAGAAGCAGCTGCTCTGTTCTAGCACCAGAGTGGCCCCTGGTGGGCAAAAGATGCAACTGCAGCAACTTTCTGACAAGTTATTTTCTGCAGGAAAAATATTATGCATTGAAGAAAACTTTAGCATAGAAAAATACAAGCTACTTTTGTGCATTATTATTAAATAAAAGTGCTTCCCAATATACATGATACAGGTTTGAGTTAATGATTGTTTGGAAAATATATGTGGATGAAGAAGGGAGAGTTACACCTGTCCTGGATCTTCTGCCTAGAATACCAGTGCAAGGTAATGTGTCTGTAGTATATTTTAAAGGTGTTTTCCCTATTACTGACTTTAAATAGTTTGTGTCCTGGACTCTCAATACAGCACATTGCTCATGCTCTGACTTGTGATGTGTGGCAGACCTAGCAGAACCTATTTTGACTGGTATTGTAGCAATGGCTACAGACATGAAAGAGCTGGCATTTTATTAGACCAGTGTGTCAGTTTCAAAAATATTCCTATCATCCTAATAGGCATAAACCTATGTCTACTAAGTGTTCCCTGTTTTAAAAATGTGCTTGGTATGTAATGGTAATGCTTTTTGAAAGTAATGACCGCTCAGGCCAAGAACAACTTTTGTTAACCTAGAATCTGAACATTTCACCCCAACCCCTTCAAAAAAAATTCTTGTCAAAGCTCAATGTTTTGGGTTGTTTTTGGGGGGTGGGGGGGTCCATCTAGCTTGCTGTGCTGCTTTAACTTGTCCGACAGGTAACAAACTTTGGGCTTTTTAATTAGGTTTTGCTCTCTCATATCAAATTTGTTAGAAAAAAAATATAGGATCCCCTGACAAGTTTAGTGGCTGTATTGCAGGGCATGGTGGACATGTCAGTCAAAGAGAAGCAGCCTGTTTTCCCTGCTACCTATTTTATGTGCCTCTGGAGTCTGTCTCATTGAAGACACATTCCAAAAACATTTGATGCTTCTGCTTTGTGTTTATAAATCTAACTGCCTTTGACTGTTAGGTGTTTATTTATACAGTGACTGTAATGTGTTACAGTACTTCCTCCTCTGCCTCCATTGTACATAGCTCATGCTTCCAAATTGACTGATCTTAAGCAGGTAGAAGCTATCTGAAATCTGTTTGATGGCAGCATATTTGGTAGAGGAAAGGTTTGTGATAGTTGTCCAGAAACCACAATACTACTTTGTCAGGCTCTGTAGGGGTGTCTAGGATGCCTGAGGAGATGCTGCAGCTTCCACAAGCTATGTTTATTCTGTTAAAACAAATTGCTTTATCAGTATGAATTAATGAAACATGAAAATTATTCAGATGTGGCCCCTTACTGAAAAGCAAGAAGTTCAGAATCCTTTTTCCTTGTAAGGGTATTAACCAAACAATTTTTAGTTTACATTCTACTGCTGTTCTAAAGCTTGAGAATAACCAGTCTGTTTTTCTAAAGACAGAGGCAAACATCAGGATTAAGCTTGGAATAATTATGTATCCAGTTGTGTACATTAGTCTAACAGAAATAAAGCAAACCCCTTATTCAAATGATTAGGTTAAGTGGCAAAGTGTGGAACTTGTTCCTAACTCAAGCTGCTTGGCAAAGGAGTTAAATAATTCCAGTCACTTTTTCCTAAAAAGGCACATGAACCCAGTACCATCGTCTTAACTAGGTTTTATGCGCAGGACATTTGCTGTAGTTAGGACTTACTTGTATTTAATCTTTTCTTTTCTTGCAGCTGTGCAGGATAAGCAAGCAGCTGTTGAAAATGGACCCCAGTGCTTCAGAAATATGCTCCTTTTGCTGGGGATTGAGGCCTCCATTGAAAGTCTGATCAAATCAGTTGGCATGAAGAAATGAATACCACTTACAAAACTTATAACTGGTAGAAATTTGGAAATTCTTTTAATTATGATATTGAGTTATGCAGTCTATAATTTTATTGAATATAAACATTAAGTTATTTTCCATTTAAAAACCATACCCATAAAGCATGCTATCTGTACAATTATGGCACATTATATATAAATTGTCATGACATGAAAAATAAATACAGCAATTTAAATACAAAAATGCCAAATAAAATAATTAGAGTGAATTTCATTATAAATTTAAATTTCTGAATTAATGTACCAGAGTGGTTCTTCTGTCCTTAACATTTTCTAGAACGGGTTACAGGAACATGTGCTGTCAAATTCAAGTCAATAAAAAGTGGACATTTCATTTCACAGCTGTATACAAAAAGTACAGTGATTTTAAAACAGAGAACAGTGACACTGAAAGCAGAATAAAGTTGTATTTAAATATTCCTTCTACTCAGTTAAGATAGAAGTACAGAAATAAATGACCAATACAGCCAAATTTAAGTTTGTGAAGAATAGTCAGGTGGTTAGAAATCAATTTTGTGAATGGTAGTGAAACAGTACAGATGCTGCTGCTTCTTTAATGTGGCTGTAGAATAGACATTACTACTTTCACAAAGTGTTGCACTTTAATTACTGTTTATCATGGTTTGGTTTGAAAGCTTGCACCATCATTGAGGCATATTGTCAACTTGATACTTTACACATTGCATTCTATAAACAAATATGAAGCAGTTTCAAGACATTTCTTGCAACCTCATTATGCCCATCAGATATTTTAGTATTAGCTCACTTGTAAATGTCTAGCATTTCTCAAAGGGAAGACAGTCAATTTTGCACTGGCGCTTTAAAAGTACTGCAATAGCCAGCCAGTTTCCATATAGTTAAGTGACCTCCTCGTTTTACTTTTGGAGTCCTCTAAACATTGGGAAAGCACAGCAGGCAAGCTCAAAATTAATTCCTAGTACCTTAAAAATGGTGTACTTGCATATATGTTGGGAGTAAATATTTTTCTGGGCTCAGGGGGCCAAAAAGGCTATAATATATGTAAACGGAGAACTCTCTTGTTAAGTAGTTTCAATGAAGAGTTCTTCTGCAAACTCAAGTGCATGATTCTGTAAGTATGCATACACAACTACGATCTGGCGTACATTTTCATGGAGCAAGCAGTGTACACACATTTACATGCACACTCAAAGCAGAGTAAGGCTGGTAGATCTTGGGTTAGACCTGCCTGTTTTAAAACAGTAAGCTTATCAGTCAATACCAGAAAATATCAATCATCTATTTGGTCACTCAGTCTGTTCTGGCAAGGAATAACTGAAGCACCAATGTGAGTGGCTTGATTCAGTCTTCCTACCCCCACAGAACGAGCATGCGGCTGAGCAAGAGTAGGCGTTAAATGCTGCCAGACTGCAGTTTATTTCAAATTTCTTCTTATTCAAACATAGAAAAGGTTTTTTTGGGGTTCTGCTGCTAAGCAGGCAGAACTAACTAATATTACTACAGCCATTTCACTATTTTTGTGTAATCTTGATTCTTGTGCCAGTGAGTTTCCTCTTTAAAATACATATGGCACCAAACTACAGTTAGATGCTTCCTGCATGTACATGGAAACTGAACTATGGTGTGTACATACACCAAGAGTGGAAAATTACAACATAAACCTGACCACAGTAAGTTTTTTTTCCTGCTGTAGATAACTGTTAATCATTTTGACTAAAGATGACCAGCCCCTTTGAATTAAATGTGACTTATCTTTTAATTCTCTGCTCAGAGGGTGGTATTATTACAACACTGCAGCTAGCCACACAGCAGACTGCAATAAATCAACAACTAAGTCAGATTGCTGTGGATATAACAAGTCTAATCTAAAGAGCAAACAACTGCACCCCAGAAAGGCACATTACTAACTGGTGGTAGGTTTAGTGGATCAAGGTAACATGGTTCACTTTTAAGTGTTAAGCAATACTGCTGTATAAATAAGTTTTCATTAGGAATATCACCACTCTGGGCCCAACTGTCAAACGGGCCATGGTTTCACAGAATTGTACATTGGGTCCTGCCAATGAACACGGCGCCATTTTTTATGAAAGCCAATACTCTGAAGAAGTTCAAATAAAATGCAATGAAACAAAGGGCATTAGATTCAAGCTCCCAATATAAATCTACTGTACTACTTTATAAGGAGAGGTAAGTCCTTGTTAAGACAACCTCCATATTTTCAAACTTATTACTACTACATACCTACTGTATACAGATAGCAGCATTTCAAGATGGGCTTGAATAACATCTCCTTGTACATTCTTAGGGTATGAGAGCCCCAAAGAAATGTAAAGAAAGCTTTTCAACAGCTAAGAGAACCTGTAGTTTATTATACCACAATACCCACATTTCTTAATAGTTTCATCCCACTGTTTTTGATCTAGTTGAACCTGTTTCACTTTTAAACTTCACAAGAATCAGGGAATAGCACCTCATCCACACAAATCATCTCCAGCTTGGCAGATGTGTTTAACTTGTTACCACACAAACTAATGCCACTGCTAAATGTTGGTACAAAGTTAACTGACACCCACCATCAAGGAAAAGTCACAACCTACGATTACAATGAACTTTACAAGATAAAGCAGATACCATCTGTCAACCCTTTTCTCAAAAAATGTCATTGCAGTCACAGCCTGATTCCAGAACAGCCTTTGCTAGCTGCTGTTTAATGCACAAAAAAAGTTGAGACACATCTGATTTAAGTCCAAAATCACATGGACAATAATTGAGTATACAATTCCTATAGCTAAAGTTGAATTAGGAAAGAGCTAGTTCCTGATTCACTAATTTAGCAGGAATAGCTCAGTGTGGACCATTCGATCAAAGCCTGATATGTTCAACCAGCGAATAATTAAAAATCAAGGCTGCTTCCCTAGTAAAATTCCTAACCCTTACTCCTTATTTTGTGAATTTCTACTTACATTTATACAAATCCTTACAGAAAGCTTTTTCAGACTGATCACAACACTTTTGGAAGCAGAGTCTGAAGTTCTCAATTTCACTCACTCCGCTTAAAATAGATTTGCACTAACATGGCAAGCTCTACCTAGCCAGCACCAAAGAGCAATTATACAATTCAGTAGTGTGTTTTGTTTTTTAAACATTAAATTACATGGGCAGCAATTTATTTTGTATTAAGTTTAGTGCATTTTTAATGTGCTCAGTGCGGCTTAATTTTGAATTTGGTTTTATTAATGTGGGGGAGGGGAGGTTGCTTTTGTTTTAAAATATTGAGTGTTAAAATGCACAAGGTGCAAGGCCATCCTGTAATTCTCATGTTTATGATCAGGCTTTCTGCATTAGTGCAACGTATCTGAAAGTTCCTAACTCTGCACTGAAGAAAAAATGAGAATTAATCCAGAACATTTCATTTGGTGCTTCACATAGTAGTCATTCAATTTTAAGAACATGGACTTAAACCTCAAGTTGATCTGTCATGTTGTTGCAGGGTATGGCACACATCTGTTCTGTAATATTGAACACATTCCTTCAGATTAAGTTTATATATTGGAAGGTGTTTCTTAAGTACTATGCCATGTCTTTGAAAGGCATACCCATTAAAATATATTCCTTAAAGCAAAAACATTCACAGCTGAAAAATGCACTGAACATAATAGAAAATCAACATAACTACATTTCATTAACCCTTCACTTTCAACCATAACCTTAAGGAAACAGTTACACTTTATGGAGAACTAATGTGCAGTCTTCATTCTCCTTGAACAGATTTGACATCATTGGATCATCTTTGGCCTGTACATTCTTCAAATAATAGTTTACTATCTTGCCATCAAGTTTGTTCTGATGTGGAATGCTTTCATATGGCTTAAGATCTAGGTCCAGGACAGAAACTGAAAAGGTGAATCTGGATTTGGATGCCAGAACGACAGGCCTTTGAGCAGAGCTGAAAAAGAAAACCAATGGAATGTTGCTAGACAATTTGTTTAAAGCAAACAGACCACTTATGCTCTTAGTGGAAATTCAAGGCCCAGTGCCTATCTAAGGCTTTATCACAAATAACTCTGCTTTACATGTAAAGATCACATTGCCAGTGTCTCCACATTTATTAGGCATTGTAAACCAGAAAACTGGGACTTCAGCTGATGTAGCTTTTAAAAGCAGCCACGGTTCATTCTTAACTCAGGTTTAGTTTTTCCAGTCCAAAATGATGTGGGAACAGGAATGAATAAACCATTTATTTACACATGCCAATCCTTTTTCTGTTAGTTTCCACACCAATTTAAACCAAACCTCCCTAAATTGCTCTATCACTAGCACTGCTAAATGAAATAATCTCAACTGGCGGTTTTGGCAATAAGAGCTACTTGTATAAATGCAAAGTTTGTCAGAAGTACTGCACTGAACTTCTACAGCCAGAAACAACCATCACCTGCACAGACATAATGGTAGGCAGGTAGTGTTAATGTCATTTCACAAATATCCTTTTTATATACTAAACTGAAGTAATAGCCTCCTCTTCCACTGTATGAAACTTACTTTGTTCAACTTATTGTCCTGGCCTGAGTGAATAAAATTGCCTTCTGCCTATCAGAACTAGCATTCAGGTGTTATGAATACATCTTAAAACAATATTAGAAAATAACTCCCTGAAGTGACCTACGAAATCTAAGTAAAAGGTTTGGATGGGAGAATTTTCTATCTTATTTTCTCAAGTATTATAGGTTAGAGAAGAGAGAGTACCTTCTTCAGAGTTCATCCTCCAAACA
This sequence comes from Mauremys mutica, assembly GCF_020497125.1. NCBI lineage: Eukaryota > Metazoa > Chordata > Testudines > Geoemydidae > Mauremys > Mauremys mutica. The sequence goes on from NC_059078.1 coordinate 42,554,490, forward strand.
GCACTAATCCACATGGAAAATTAGCTTCTGTCTGAGGAGGTGACTAGGGTTGTGTTGACAAAAAAAAGTCAACATGGATACTAAGTTACTAAAGCTGTGTGGTTGCAACAAAAGTTGCACCTCTTGATGTTTTGACAGAATGAGAGCAAGATACTGGACACTTCAAGTCAGTCACTTAAAAGGGTTAAGTTGGCTCTGTATTTTCAAAAGCAGCTTTCCTGCATACCTCAAATCAGAGGACAAGCCCAGAATGAACACAGCCACTACCAAGTATGTCTTCCATCCAATACTCTATCACTCTAATGATAAGAAATTGAATAAATCCTAATATCCAGAAAGGGATCAAAAGATGTGCAGTGATAAAGAATGAGAACATAACTCTTTTGCCATGGTGACTGAGGTAATTCATTTTTGTTTATCCTTAAAGGCACATCATCAACATTAGGACTTTGAAACAGATTTCAGCCTCCAAATTAAGAGTGTGTCATAGCCGTTAGCTCAAATTATAACTTGAGAGTTGCCCAAATTAAAATCTCTAGCTAGGTAGCCTGTCAGAAAAGGTATTGAAGCTCAAGTGATGCTGACACATGAGTTAGTAATGCAGTGGGAATGCAACAGTTCAAGTTACAACAAACTCATCAGCAGTTAATCTAATCGCTATCCAACTCCAGTATTATTTTGCTGTGTGGTTGCTCTCACTGCTAGCGTGCAGTAATTCAAGCTAACTGTTGCAGCGAATACAAGCCTTATATCAAGGATTCTCAAACTGGGGGTCGGGACCCCTCGGGGGTCACAAGGTGATTACGTGGGGAAGGGTCGCGAGCTGTCACCCTCCACCGCAAACCCTGCTTCACCTACAGCATTTATAATAGTGTTAAAAAAGTGTTTTTAATTTATACGGGGGGGGGGAGGGTTGCACTCAGAGACTTGTTGTGTGAAAGGGGTCATCAGTACAAAAGTTTGAGAGCTACTGCCGTAAGTAATTTCAGTGTTTTAAAACAGAAAAAGAAAAAAAAAAAGTTGAGCCTCCTATTCTAAATATTTTAATCAGAACTTCATGATTAGTATTCCCACTGTCAACATGGGCAACCCAACTGTGAAACACCCTGAAGATTATTTGACTCAAATCAACTATAGAATTTTTTTTTTTAAATCTTGGCTGTCTGAATGAACTGTCTTTCAGAATCCCTTACCATTCATCCTGTAGACAAGGTGAAAGGGAAATCATGATGGAGCAGTCCTTAGCTGTCATTGCTACTCTGTACTGCTGAACCTATACACAAGGTAAAAACAGAATGAGTTATCTCCACAATAAGAGCATTTGAATAAGTATTTCTAGACTCAGGCACAGATACAACACCAAAGTACACAATGAAAATGTAAAGTAATAATCACTTCAGGTGTTGGAGATTATACCGAGGTCATTACTCCTCAGACTTTTTGTATTCACTAACATTTTTTCTGTGTCACATGTTACAAATGGTTAACTCTTCACACAGACTGCTTGGCATGAGTACATATTTATTCTATGATTCTAGGTAAACTAATAGGAAATAGCTATTCATTTGAATGTACCATGTGATTTAGAAAGAAGTAAGGAATTTGTGAATAGTTAGCTCCTTTGTTTAGTTAAAAAGTGGTAGTATGAGCTGATTTTCAAAGGGGATGAACACTTCAATGGGAATTTTAACTGTTCAGAATCTCACCGGATTTTCTCTCTCATTGAGTATACACAAGCTTGGAAGGATTAGATTATCGGTAGTCATTTTCACTGTAAACACACATACCGATGAAAAATATTTCCATTGACAGTAATTGAAATTTACAGATAAGTAAAGGAAGAAAAATGCTGATTGAATTAAGGTTATTTACTACCTTGATGTTGACAATTTGTTTTAATGGTTATAAATCTAACTTTCTGAAGGGAGTTTTCTGTCATTAAGTGTCTGACCTCCCCAAAATTTCCCACAACTCTGAAAGCTTAAATAGATTAAAAATGCTTTAAAAAAAATCAAATATCCATCAAAATTATAAAAAATAGAAATCAAATTCTGCCAAGCTTAATTATATATTAGATATATTATGGAAGCTGACAGAATAAAGTAAGCTTTAAGCACCCACGCTGAAGAAAGGTACCTTTGTAAACGCAAATGCTTCTGTTCCATCATCTTCCGTTGAAAGATCTAGAAGTTTCTCATAAAATGCTTCATTGTAAGGTCCATCTATCTGTGATGTACTTCTAATAAGTACAAAAAACAGGAAGAAGTTTTACTGATCCAGTTCCAATTTTTACTGGGCCAAACTTTTCAAAAAAGGTGTTTTCATCAGGTGAGGGTAAACCTTTACTAAAAGTAAAACAGCATTATGATGGGAAAGAATTGCAATGTTGTAAAAATGGAGAAACAGCAGATCTTCCTCCACAATTTGCAGAGGCTCCCAACAACAGCATTTTTACTAGAAGACTTGTTGCATAAAATGCTTCAGTTCCTAAGAAACTGAAGCCATAAGTGCATGAGTCGGCTAATATGTAATATCAAGCTGGGAACAAGTTTTTAGTTTAGTGCTAATGCACAGCAGCTAGAAAGGATATATATAGGGTGACCAGACAGCAAGTGTGAAAAATTGGGACGAGGGTGGGGGATAATAGGAGCCTATATAAGAAAGACCCAAAAATCGGGACTGTCCCTATAAAATCGGGACATCTGGTCACCCTAGATATATACAGGTAAAGAATACAAATGAAATGCTTAATCTATGCACACATCAGAAAATATGTAAGATTGGATTTCTTAAAAAGCATGGTAACATAAATTCAAAGTATAGTGTTATACTGCCAACTATTTATTAGCAGGACTCCATATTAAGGTTGCTCACTATATATGTAATATTTCAGTTCTATATCAAAATGTTGATTTCCACATATCAGAAGCAGCTCAGAGAGTAGACCATACCTTTTGCAAATGAAGCTCTATTACCCTCTTGTGGTTAGTGTCTAAATTACACAAGGAGGTTACATTTTAAGGAATACAAAGGACAATACAAAATGAAAGAGGGCCTCGCCTTAGAGTGATCTTCTACTACAAAAACAAACTGGACTTGGTTTTCCATCTGAAGTAAATCCAGTTTAACCCTCAGTGCTTAGTATTTCCCCAACAACAGATACCAGAAGGCATTTACTGCACTTATTCCATACAAGCTGCTATATAGGTCACCATTTTATGATGGCAATCTGGTAAACTCACACAACTACTGATCTTGGATTTCTACAGCCTAAACTAACATAGTATTTCATCACTATCTCTATTTCAGAAAGGGTCTTACTAGAACAATTTCACATGAGAGCTACACTCCATAAACTTTCTCATCTATTTCACTGCAAGCAGCAGTGATGCAAACACAGAAGGTTCTCACTTATAAAAGCACTACACTGAGCAACTGAACAGATATTGGAATTTCACGTTATGAGCACATCTTTATGTACCTCCTGCAAACTGGATGGGAACAGGGGAATTAAGAATTTACTTTGTTGTTTTATTTCTTCACTGGTTTCCAATATGTAATGGACCGTTTCTCCTCCACTAGACTGATGGGCAGCAGAACCTATCACTATCCATAAGAACTTAATATGTTCTGTCTGGGTCCTTGTTTTCTTCTTTTCCACTAGTACATTTCCCATATTTACAGGAAAACATAAAACTGAGCCTTAAATTAACTGAAGTAATTAACGTGTAAATGTGTGTCCTTTTGGACCATTGCTATTACTACTGGAGTACATTACCAGTTATTTCTATTCAATCAGAAATCAATTTGTAATCAACATATCAATGTCTCACTCTCACAAGACTAAACACTGAGAAACTTGCCCATCGAGTGAGGGAGAAAACATGATAATAGGGGATCCACAACCTTAAAATATGCTTTGCCTCTTTCAAAGGAGGAGGAGTGACACTTGTTTCAGTATAGTCGAGGCAGAATTTGAGGAAACATTTTTCTATATCAGATTATAAACTGGGGACAAGTTTCAATAGTGACAACAAGTGTTAGACGTGAGATAGGAAATATTAGACAATCATATCAACTTTCTTGGCTGAACAATACCAAGGGATTCATTACTGCAAGGCTGCAAGCTTGCTCACCTCGACAACCACTAGAAAGAATTTAACATAGGAACTACCACACTGAATCACATTCCACCTTGTCTAGCATCCTGTATCTGACAGTGGCCAGCACCAGATGCATCAGAGGCAGGTTTAAGAAAACCCAATAGTAAGCAGATGTGGAATAAACTAACTCCCATACACACATCCTAGTGGTCTCATCTTAAATACTAATAGTTAGAATTTGGCTTAAAAATCTTAATGCACTATGTTTCAAATCCCTGCCAAAACTTTAAAAATAACTACTTTGGATACTCTTATTCATTCAAGTGTCAAATTCCTCTTTGACATGCACTAAATTCTTGGCACTAAGGTCATCCTGTGATGAATTCCACAGCCTAATTTCACATCCTGTGAAATAATTCCTTTTATCATATGAATTACTGCCAAAAAGAGCTCAGGTAAACAAAGGAGAAGTGGGACAGGTAATCAATTTTAATCATGTTTTGCATTTGTATTTTTTAGTTCTTTTGCTAAAAAGTGGGGGAAGGTGATTCTCATTGGATGGTAAGCATTAAAACATGTTGATTTCCAACTAAATATAGCCTTTACATTAAATGTGCATTTCTTATTTACTATTCGTGATTTTGTATCAATCTCTATCTCGATGAAAATTCAAATTCAGTTAAAAAATGAACAAAAGCATTTTTGTATTAAATAAAACTACCTTAAAGTGCTAGACACAAGAAAAAAATCAAAACATATTTTGCATTTAAAACTAGCTGATTTTTTTAAACAAAATAAGTAGCATCTGTAGTTAGTGAACTGAACTGTTTCCAGTCACCACGTCCTTTAAGATTTTAGAACTAGTACATCTCATCTGTTCACAGCTACTTTTTATTCATAGATTCGAAGAGGGAAAACAAGCTTTCTTGCTTTTTCAATTCCCAGGGCCTTGGTTATTTCTCCTAGAAGAAATCTAGATGGGAATATATTCCCATCAACCAGAAAATTGCCCCCAAATTAGATTGTGCAGAAGTTTATCTGCTGTGTTACATGAACGGTGAAGTTAGAAGTTCCATATCTAGACGCTAAAATGAAAAGCATGAAGATCAAGGCAACATAATGGGTCTCTAGATACCAAAGATGATTCAGGAACAGCAGGATTCGAAATAGATTTTGTACAGTGCTGTATTGTGTCTACACACCTGGCTAGCCTGCAAAAATTAGGCTGTATCTTTCTGTATCAACAGCAGAGTGAGGCACAATAAAGTAATCTGTCCCATGGTATCAAGGAATCCACAAATCTGAATGATGGCGACAAGGTTAGAACAACAAAAAAGGAATCAGGAGACCTGGGTTCTATTTGAGCAAGTTACTTTAACATCTGTCCTTCAGTTTCGCCTTCTGGGGATACTACTTCCATACCTCCATTTGACAAGCTAAATACATTAAGGTTTGAGACACTTCAGATATTACTTTGTTACAGCCATGGTATAGCGAAAGATTATGAAAAATTTCACCCTCCTCACCCCTATTAAGAGGAAATCCATCTACATTGGTAAATCTGCACTGTGACTTGGAGTTACTTGAGAGAGAAGCAAAGGGGCAATTTTGCTTCAATCCCAAGCCAAGAAGATGTGATTTCCAGGTTTTGGAGGAAACAAAGCAAGTTTAATAGGCCCCCAAACAAGCTGCCCTTGGGAAGGTTCCTCTTCAGAGCTATGTAACCAGCAGTACTGCACTACTCAGGAAGCAGAAGTTAGAAGCACAGGCCAGTGGAGAGAGACCATGGGCAAGAAGTGGAACAAAGACCTCCATACGCAAGGAACTGCTGAGCCTACACACTACACAAGAAAAAAAACGGTGCAAGAAGGCAGAGAGTGCAGAGTGGAGACCCAAGCTCCTAAATACTGACAGTGGCTGATGATGCCATCACCATCTGAAGTGCGGTGTCCAGTTTTTTTGCCTCTTAGAGAGAGCTGACACCAAAAAGGTCCATGAAAATGGTATGGTGGGGCTTGCATAAAGATCACCGTGAAAACTTTCAGTACCGCCTTAATACCCAGTCCCATATCAGAATAAGGGGATGAGTGGTGAAATTAAAGGGCAGTGTGATTAGAAAAATAGGAAGTACTGTTCTGCCAGATGTAAATACTAAGGCTGATGCTTTTTAAAAATAGAGCTGCACATTGTAATGGTCATTAACATTCGCAATTTTACAAGGCCAGACATAAAGCTAATAATACATTTCACTGGTATTTTTCATCCTTCCCCTATAGCTTTATGTATGGGTCACTTCCAGAGGCATAATGCTATACTGTGAACCAATGGTCTCATCCATTCCACCAAGTTTTATGATACCCTGAATTTGTATCGGAACCAGAAGACAAATACAGACAGAAACTTTCCAGAGTCTGCAGTGCAAATTATCACGTTACACCTTCCTGAGCTCAATACAGAAGACAGGCTGGAAATCTTACCTCTCCTCAGGAAACTCCTCTAAGTACTGTTCAACTCTATTGTACAAAGGATAAAGTCCCTCAATATCCAGCATGTCCAGCATCTGAGCCTGAAGGGTTTTATAAAGGAGACAGCCCCGTGGTAAGCCAGAACTCTCCATTTTATTTTTACCTAGAAAAAAAGTATTTTCAAATTATGTAGTTTGAAAAAAAAATAATTGTTTTTACATAATAGACCCAACTATTCCCCAGCTTGATCAGCTGAAGGAAAAGCTACAGGCTAATTCTTAGGTTTAAAACAGTAAAATCCTAAGAAATGGGCATTCAACATTTCACATTTTGAACTACTATATTATGTATAACACTAGAGTTTGACTGTGCAGTGAATCTTATGGGATGGAATCAGATTTTCTTTCTTTCATGACAAAACATTCAAAGGAAAAAAAAAGGCAAAACGGAAAAAATCTCCCTCACACATTTCCATGCTCTGTCTTACACTACCAGAAATAGTCAAAAACACAAGGGGAAGTTCAGCGCCTCATCTCCCCTTTGTGCTTTTGAAAATATCCCCCCGAAGAGTCAGACTAATTTACAAGGTAATCTAGATTACATCAAGTCATAGCATTTCAGATCCTGAGTAGCTATTATACATTGTAGAAAACTGTACTGACAAAAAAAACCCCCCCCCCCCCCCCCCCCCCCCCCCCCCCCCCCCCCCAAGAAATTCAACTCAGGAGTTCAACTTAAAGAAAAATCTCAGTCAAAACACTAACATGGGTATGTAATGCAGCATCTGAAATGTTAGGATCAAGCACACGCACTGAATGCCAATTGCTGCTTAGAAATGGTTCCATGATTACATAGTGGTACACTATAGGAGCTGCATCCCAACCAGCGGCAATGTCTTGAAGACCAATTGCACTTTTGCAAGACTAGAGTAGTGAGGAAGTAATGCGCTCTGCCCCCCCCCCCGCCCCAACTCCCAATCCTTATTTCCATTTCTCACACATATACACCCTTTTCCCTTTTAAATACCCACCTCATGCGGAAAAAAACAAAAATTAATCCAAACTAAACTAAGTTAAAATAGCAGCTAAGGCAAGAAACTCTACAGTGTTTTTAGACACAGTATTGTAATCAGTTGGAGCACATTTTTTCTTTCCTTTTTCTCCATTACTGCTTTTACATGCTTGCACTGATGAGTGGAGTTTCTTCATCAGTAGATGCAATACTAAAAAGTATTAATTCAAATTTAAATTCAGTCAAAATCAATTATCTAGAGTGAATGTAAAAGTTTTAGAGCAGTGGGTTTTCAGCCCATTAACTTTCTTGTGTTTAAACAGGTAACAAAGCTCCCACTCTTGTTGCTTCAACTCTCACCCTAAGTAGCACACAGAAAATAAAATGCAGTGATCTGAATCAGTGTATTATGTACCCTGAATTGTATTACGATATATTTAATTACTGTGAAATAATTCTTACCATTTCTTACCAGCTCCTTACTGAAAGCACTTGCTTCACAGTAGCTCCTTCCTCGTGAAATGGGAACCGTCTTCACGTTACCTGCCCTGCAGGAATCAGTACTACTAAGTAGAGTCATTGTTATTACATGGATTAATTCTTTAATAATCGTCCTTGTACAATGTGGTCCATTGACCATCCCATTTGCAGGAAAGAAGAATGGTTTTAAGTGACAAGCAAGTTCATTCCAGTCAGAGAGAGAGTCCTGATCATCCTTACAGCCATAAATTAGTTCACCATTCTGTAATTGAGCAAAGAAATACTTATGCATTTCAGAAAGTCCAAATATGAATATTTAATTATAAAGAACGCTGAACAGACTCATTAAGTGTAAGATTTAACAGTTGAAGAGGCATGTTTCAGTGTATACAAGCAGAGAGTCTGATCATGTAACAAAGATGGTTACAATGCATGTTTCTCAGAAGAAAATTAAAATTATTGAACAACTGCATCAATTAGACATTTATCAGTCACAAATGCAATACTGCATGCTGGGGTAAATTGTCTAGTAGGTTCTTAGCTGCTAGACAAGGCACAGGTGCTGAACAGACTCCAGAAGGAAAAGTGACTTGGTTCATAAAGTTTAAAATTGTTCAAAATTGAAATATAAAATTGGTTTATTAGTTGCACAGAACACTCCTCCCAGCCCCGTAAGTTTAACCATAAGCCTTAAGACTTTTTTTCCATAAACACTGATTAAAAAAACCCACTACATTGACTTCAATAGACTTTGGACAATAGGCCCATAACAATTTAGTTAGAGTGGCACTGATGGGTTTGGTTTCCTCCCCATTACCACCACTTTTAAAAATCAAATTACCAATGCTTCAACACAGCTGAAATAATGTAATTGGAGTTATAGCTTATATTGGAGAGCTACTTTGTTTTATGTTGGAAATAGCTCAGACAGAGAGAGAGCTTGTTTTCTAGAATTAACACATATGCATGTGATATCTACATAGTCTACAGAGTAGCGCTCATGTACTGCTATATGTTTTGCTGCATCAGTTGTGGGCAATTAAGTAACATTTAACTTCCTCTACGGAGAAGAAATGTCTCTATACTCTTAAGTAAACGATGTACAACATATTCCACACAAGTTATGAAACTATATGCAAAAATATACCCTTTAAGGAGCACTCAAATTGCAACATTTTGAAAAATACCTTATATTAAAAGGAAAAACCCAATCATGCATGCAGTAGTTATGGTATTACCTGTGGATGCTGTAATACAGTCCCATCAGCCTCATTATATCTTAAAGACTTTTCCAACAAAAATTAAGTGAGGTATTGATTTATCTTCCATAAAATCAAATCTACATTCTAATCACAGTATGGAAAGATGTAAGTTTGAATACAGAAAATCCTCAACTAGATATCTAGTGGGGTTTTGAATATTCAGATGTTAAGTTAAATGGACCCAATAATTTACAAGATAGTATAAAAAAATGCAAGCAATTTCAGTCAATCTTACCTTAAATATTTTTAAATTGTTCTGTGCCTCCTGTAATAAGCTTTTCAAGGCAAAGTGCATTCTCTGTTTATTTCTAGAGAAAAATTCATGTAATATTTTAACAAAACACACTGTTCTCATTATATTACCGTTACAGTAGGACCCCAAAAGGCCAACCATTCATCACCCACGCTGAATATATTCCCATATCGTTACTCAAGATGAAGCCAGTACAAAGAAAGACACCATAAAAGAGCAAACAAATCTGAGTAGTATCCAAGTTCTTGTGAGGTCTGATGTTTTACCATCTGGACCACATACAATAATTAACAGCTACTGAGTTAAATTCTAGAGGTTTAAAAACAAAGATGCAGGAAAAGCACAAATATTGTTGCTATAAATCACAAAACATTTGTCAGCACTTGCACTCCTTAACCCAAGACAAAATTCAACCTAATTTAAGACAATTAGCTATACAGACACACACAGTCAGTAAATCACTGGAGTTAAAGTAAATATTTTCTTACCCTGAGAAGAGATCTAGGGGACAGTATTTGCTCAATCGCTTCCATTTTCCATTTGCTACCTGTTGAAACACATATCACTATGAATGCTCTCAGTTAATACAATAGTTGGTTTATGAAATACACATTAGTTTTGTCTTAAGGAGCTTCAGAATATTTAAATCCTTTGGACATACTATTTCTGGCCAGTAGAGGGCTACCTTCTCTTCATATTTAAACTCCACAGCATTAAAAAGGGGGCATCTCACACATTAGGAGTGAGGCCCATTCTAGGCGCAAACGCTAATATTTAAATAAGGTATTAGAACATGATGTACATATTAAGGGCTAAGTGAATGATTTCAGTGTTTGTTGTTACACACTGTGGCTGATGTAATCTTTTATTGGAACAACTTCAGTTGGTCAGAGAGAAAAGCTTTAAAGCTAACACAGAGCTCTTTGGACACCCACGGACATTACATGACTTCCTGGACCATGTTTACTGAAAAGTACTTGAAACTTAATTTGACATGGCAGTTTACCACACTGACAACTAAAACTGTCAAAGCTGAGCAAAGATTACTATTACCCTTGTTTGTTTCCAAATTCCCACAAAGTTTCTCCATCTCCAGTTGTATATTCATATTCTCTCTCATGCTCACATCCAGCAATTCAGTGACACTTAAATACCTACCTCTTTAAATATCAAGGAAATAAGCAACACACGTACATGTTTCAACAGGAAAGCAGGATTTCAGTAGCATGTTTATAATAAAACTAAGCACACTGCCAGTAAGAGGAAAAGCAGGCTGAATATTTAAAGATTTACCTTTAGGTGCTGATGCATGCAATAACGACACACCTTGTGCTTTATCTCCTGCGAAACATGGCTAGAGAAAGGAATGAACCCACATTTCGGCTGCAAGAAACAAACATTTAAAATGCATTTTAATAGATTTATTCACATGTCCTTTTTTTTTTAAATCTATTCCTTTCCTTCTCTCACATATCATATAGCTAATCAAAGGACTTTAAAGAGATAGAGAGCAGGCAATATCTATTACTAAGGTTAATAGGTGATGCTCATATTTTCCTTGCAGAGGTGCCGACTCCGGGGCTGGAGCTACAGGCGCTAACTTTTCAATGTGCCGGGGTGCTCACTGCTCAACCCCACTCCACCCTTTCCCCCAAGGCTCCTGCCCCTTGCCCCACGCCTGCTTTGCCCTGGCCCCCGCCCCTTCCCCCCTAGAGCCTCCTGCACGCCATGAAACAGCTGACTGGTTGGCGGGAGGCACGGGGAGGGAGGAGGAGGCGGCGCTGATCGGCAGGGCTGCTGGCGGACGGGAGGCACTGGGAGCAGGAGCTGATGGCAGGGCTGCTGACATATTACTGTGGCTCTTTGGCAAATGTACACTGGTAAATTCTGGCTCCTTCTCAGGCTCAAGTTAGCCACCCCTGAGCTAGCATTTGCAAAAGGCAAAGATTATTGCTCTACCTAGTACCTGCACAATTTTTCAAACTAAATATATAGTTACCATATACTTTTATTTTTAAAAGAACGCAGAAGGAGCAATTATTTTTTCCCCATATTTAACAAATTCACCTTGATCTCCACACAGAGGATTGGCCGGTGTTCCACAAAATGATAGGTCTGCAGCCTGGTGAGGTTAGGAAGGCACATAGCATAGCCACTAAGAGTGTCCAAGTCTTTATCACAGCGAGACTCTGGAAAAATAGGGAAAAGTAACAGTTTGTGTACATGTTTATTTTACACTGCAGAAAAGGGGGACCATCAAGAAAGGTAAATGTAGGACACAGCCATTGTTTACCACTGATTTTAAAGTAAAGACAAAGACACAGCACTAGCTGTCCTCCCAGTCTAACTCAAGGCATCATGGTATAAATCACCCTGAATAAAGCCTCAGTTGGAAGTGGGCTAGGAAGAGACAGGGACTATTTTCTTATGAGATTCATGAGGACATGTAAGCGGCTAAGCCTTATTTCAGCATGGGATGGTAACTCAGATGCAATCCTACTCCTGCTCCTAGCATATGATCAAGTGAACATATCACCAGCTTCAGTGCACAGTCTCTTAGGGTTTGTATATACAAGAAAAGGTGCACCAGTTTAAATGACTAGATTTGGACCAGATTTAGTTTTGGTGCAAAATCCTCATGTAGATGCACTTAAACCAGTTTAACTCTTGCTTAAATCACTGGAGCTTGCATTGAATTAAACTAAACCAATAAAAGCAAGGATTAAACCAGTTTATGTCTATATAGCAGGTTTGCACCAATTTATCTAGGATGATTTCAAATCAATTTAGTTAAAGTGGGCAACTTTACAAATATAGTCCAGGCCTCATGCTGGTAGGGCTCAGAGGAAGAGTGATGGGGGGAAGAAAGGAAGAGGAGATGGACAACAGAGGAAGAAATACAGAAGACAAAGAAAACTTATCCTCTCCTAGAATAACATCTGTCACTGACAAGCAGTACCGCATCCAGAAAACCCAGCTTGGGCATTAGAAATGGAAGCAGTGGTAACGTAAGGCCAAATGAAATGACCAAAACTAAGAAAGAAATGGAGCCTACCCTTTACTTGTAAATTATGTTCTCTCCTGCTCACATCTGTCACTTCATGCTCCCCCCATCCCCCCCCCCTTTTTTTTTAAATCAGTGGTGGAAGAGGGTTGGTCCCGTTTTGATACAATCTACACTTCTACAGACACTGTCTCAGAAAGAACATTCCTCTCCAGAAGAACACAGATTTTTTTTTCTTCCAGATTTCAACAGTTTACTATCAGATAGTGCAAAGGTTCTCAAACTAGAGAACGGACCCCCCTGGGTGGGCAAGGAACGTATTCTAGGAGGGCAAGAGAAGCTTTAGGATTACAAAAAACAAACAAACCAACCAAACCAAAAAAAACCACCTTACAGTGCACATTTTATCACCAGCAATGAATAATTAGCAAAGATGATTCCTCCAGACATATCAGGTCCTCAGATGGCACTGTGCATTTGACTACAGATGTCGCTGTACATTTTGACAGATTAATCCATTTGCTATGATGTGGTGTGCACATTTAATTGTAAGCATGGACCACAATCACAGTTTTGGTTTCGCTCTGATTACAATGGATCATCGGCTCATTTGTGCCACAGGAAAAAACCTCAACATTACAACCAAAAAGCTGAAACGGATTCAAGTGAAGCACTGCTACTGCATATAGAATCACAGTACTGGAAGGGACCTCAAGAGGTCATCTAGTCTAGTCCCTGCACTCATGGCAGGATTAAGTATTATCTAGACCATCCCTGACGGGTGTTTGTCTAACCTGCTCTTAAATATTTCCAGAGATGGAGATTCCACAACCTGTCTAGGCAATTTATTCCAGTGCTTAATCACTCTGACAGTTAGGAAGTTTTTCCTAATGTCCAACCTAAACCTCCCTTGCTGCAATTTAAGCCTATTGCTTCTCGTCCTATCCTCAGAGGTTAAGAACAAAAATTCTTCTCCCTCCTCCTTGTAACAACCTTTTATGTACTTGAAAAGGTATGTCCCCTCTCAGTCCTCTCTTTCCATACTAAAGAAACCCAATTTTTTAAATCTTAGGTCATGTTTTCTAGACCTTCAATCATTTTTGTTGCTCTTCTCTGGACTTGCTTCAATTTGTCTACATCTTTCCTGAAATGTGGCACCCAGAACTGGAAACAATACTCCAGTTGAGGCCTAATCAGCGCGGAGTAGAGCAGAAGAATTACTTCTCATGGCTTGCTTACAACACTCCTGTTAATACATCCCAGAATGATGTTTGCTTTTTTTTGCAACAGTGTTACACAGTTAACTCATATTTAGGTTGTGGTCCACTATGACCCCCCAGATCCCTTTCTGCAGTACTCCTTCCTACGCAGTCATTTCCCCTTTTGTATGTGTGCAACTGATTGTTCCTTCCTAAATGGAGCACTTTGCATTTGTCCTTACGTAATTTCATCTTATTTACTTCAGACCATTTCTCCAGTTTGTCCAGATCATTATAACTGTACTCTCTCTACCATTACCTAAATCATTGATGAACATATTGAACAGAACCTGATGCAGAACTGATCCCTACAGGACCCCACTCGTTATGCCCTTCCAGCATGACTGTGAACCACTGATGATTACTCTCTGGGAACCATTTTCTAAACAGTTTCCCCCCCCCCCCCACCTTATAGTAGCTCCATCTAGGTTGCATTTCCCTAGTTTGTTTATGAGAGTCATGCGAGACAGTATCAAAAACTTTACTAAAGTCAAGATATACCCCGTCTACCGCTTCCCCCATCCACAAGTCTTGTTACTCTGTCAAAGAAAGCTATCAGGTTGGTTTGACAATTTGTTTTTAACACATCCATGCTGTTATTCACCACCTTATCTTCTAGACATTTGCAAATTGATTGCTTACTTATTTGCTCCATTATATTTCTAGGTACAGAAGTTAACCTGACTGGTCTGTAATTCCCTGGGTTGTCCTTATTTCCCTTTTTATAGATGGGCACTATATTTGCCATTTTCTAGTCTTCTGAAATCTCTCATCTTCCACGACTTTTCAAAAATAATCGCTAATGGCTCAGCTATCTCCTCAGTCAGCTCCCTGAGAATTCTAGGATGCATTTCATCATGCCCTGGTGACTTGAAGACATCTAATTTGTCTACGTAATTTTTAACTTGTTCTTTTCCTATTTTAGCCTCTGATCCTACCTCATTTTCACTGGCATTCACTATGTTAGACATCCAATCACCACCAACCTTCTTGGTGAAAACCGAAACAAAGAAGTCATTAAGCACCTCTGCCATTTCCACATTTTCTGTTATTTCCCCCCTACTCATCGAGTAACAGGCCCACCCGGTCCTTGGTCTTCCTCTTGCTTCTAGTGAATCTGTAGAATGTTTTCTTGTTACCCATTATGTCTCTAGCTAGTTTGATCTTATTTTGTGCCTTGACCTTTCTAATTTTGTCCCCACATACTTGTGTTATTTGTTTATATTCATCCTTTGTAATTTGATCTAGTTTCCACTTTTTGTCGGACTCTTTTTTGATTTTTAGATCATTGAAGATCATTAAGCAAGGGTAGTCTCTTGCCATACTTCCTAACTTTCCTAAGCAGTGTTGGATAGTTTGGTATATGTACTTGTGTGGTGTGGGGGAAAGGGGGTTGCGTAAACTACTACAGACACAAAGGGGGACTGCGATCAAGTAAGTTTGTGCTAGTCTGTAGTATGGTTTCTGAATGTGATTGGTAACCACAATGTGTTGACACAAACTATATGAAAAATGTGACAGGCTATAACCATGTTTATAATAGACTGTTTCAAATATAATTACAAGGCATAGCATAGACGGGATATTCTTCCAGTGTTTAATAATTATCTTTTTGGTGCTCACCAAATGCAGCATCCCTACTAGTGTATAGTGATCAACAGAAAGACAGGGCTTGAACAGCTGAATTTTCTTGAGCGCTAAGCATAATTTCTGAATTTTCTTAAGAGAAGCATATTCTGCCACACTTCTATTACTGAAGAATCTAACAGCATGACATATTGTAACAGAACAGTTACAGAAGTTGACAAGAAAGGACACTTTCGGAGAGAGCACTACTGAAAAAAAGAGGGGATTAGACACTTGTTCCACATTCATAACAGAATACAACTGCACTCTTGGGAGCATCCAATTTACTCAGTTTTATTTCTAAAAGTCATTACAAATTACATGGAAACAAAAACCTAATCCTTCATAAATTACCTAATATTATTTCCATGTAGTCAGTATATTCATTCCTCATCACCAGCCTTTTCAAAACAGGAGGCGCTTCTGAAGCCACACACAACTGTTTCCCAAAATGAAAATGGTCAGATCTTAATAAACCACGACATAGTTCCTGTTTCAGAAACAATGTCCACTTCCTGTTTGAAGACTGTTCTGGGAATCATGACACAAGGCCCACCGCGTAGCTTACTTACATAAAGTGTAATGAATTTGTAACTAATCATCTCTTCCCATCCCACCCCAGACACACACTCATCAGTCCCTAGGACTGACCCATTACATCTCTCAGAGCTGGATTCTTAGTGGAGAAGGGAAAACACTGCAGTTATGGGACAATTATATTGACTGCAGGAGTTCCAGAAAAAGAAAACTGATGAAAGAGGGAAATTAGACAGAATTTTACCACATCAGAAGAGCTTCCTAAATTCAGAAAATGAGGTTCAGTGTATAAACAGTAGCTAGGACCCAAGAGACAATGATGATTTCTTTGTTACATGTTTACATGAAATCCAGCTTCTTCCTCACTTGCCTCTGAGGGTATAGATAAGAAAATTGCTTTAGAGGGCTGATCAATAAATATTCATCAAGTCAAGGATACAAAAATAAAACAAACAGGGCTGTTCCAAAACCACTAAAATTACAGGGGCTAACGAAATGCTGATTCTTCCACCAAACCTAACTCCATGTTGAGTACTAAGTATACAATTGCCATGTAGTTCCTTAGGCTTTTTTATACTGGAAGGGTAAACCAAAACTGGTCAGTTCAAAATTAAGTCACTATCAATGGGATATCTCCCATCATTTTACTACCAACTTTTGCAGTTTCACAGGATGTAGACCTAGTGGCAGCACGCAGACAGGGCAAAGTTATTTTACCACTTGTCTACTGAATTTTACTTCTGGGGGAATTCTGCGCCACTACATATGCGCAGAATGTATGTCCTCTGCAGATTTCTTTGCTTCCCCACAGAAAAATGACTGACAGGGAAGAAAAGGAAAGCCACAGGAGCCGTCATGCGACCCACCCCAGCAGTATGTTTCGGGTGCCCAGGGCAGCCAGCAGACAGATTAATCATTATGGGGCATGGGACAAGGTTGGGGAAGACCTGTTCCCAATCCTGTGCCAGGCTCAGCTGCTAGCCCTGGCTGGGCAGGGGAGGACAGGAATTCATCTTCCCCTGCTGGTTCAGACCCATCCCCAGATTTCTCCCAGAGCTGCACTTCTTGCCCATAGTCTCTCTCCACTGGCCTATGCTTCTAACTTCTGCTTCCTGAGTAGTGCAGTACTACTGGTTATATAGCTCTGAAGAGGAACCTTCCCAAGGGCAGCTTGTTCGGGGACCTATTAAACTTGCTTTGTTTCCTCAAAAGCTGGAAATCACATCTCCTTGGCTTGGGATTGAAGCAAAATTTCTCCTTTGCTTCTCTCTTAAGTAACTCCAAATCACCAGGGGGGAACCCCTGTACAGGGAGCTGCTCCTCCATCCACCCAACCCTTGTGCATCCAGACCTCTTCATACCCAGACCCTCCCACCGATCCTCACCCCCTACACTCAAAACCCCCCTGATGAGCCCCACTCCCCTGCACCTCGACAAGATACTTGCACCCAGATCCCACCCCACCGAGCCCCAATCAGCCACACCTGGATCCCAATATCAGAGCCCACTCCCCCAGCATCTGGACCCTCCCCCGAACCTCCCACACCCAGACCCCCCACCAAGCTCTATATTCCCCCTCACTCAGTCTCCCGCTGCACCCCAACCACTTTCACCTGGACCCCCACTGCAGAGTCCCACTAAAATTGCACCCAGAACCCCCAATAAGCCCTTGTGCATCCAGATTCCCCCCAGCACCCGGATCCCTCAGTGACCTGCCCACACCCAGACTGCCCCCCAGAGAACACTCTCAACCCACACCTGGATCCCCCCCCCCCCCAAGCCCCTCCACACTTGAATCCTGCCTTGCTGAGCCTGCCTGCCCACACCTGATGCACCTGGCGTGAGGTGGGGGGTGTTTCTGTGGCAGGCCCAGTCCTTGCACTGTGTCACGGTTGGGTGCAGCCTCACCACTGAGTCCGTGTCCGGGGTGGGGGGAGCTGCACAGTGATCTCCCACCTCTGTGCAGCCAGTGGCCTGTGCGCTTCAATGCCATGCTGGAGCCTCCACATTTATTTGCGCAGAATTTTTTATTTGTTGGCGCAGAATGCCCTCAAGAGTAACCGATTAGATGTTATAGTGGTTGTAACTAGGACTGTCAAGTGATTTAAAAAATTAATCGCGATTAATTGCACTAAGTACAATTTAAATATTTTTGGATGTTTTCTACATTTTCAAATATATTGATTTCAATTGCAACACAGAATACAAAATGTACAGTGCTCACTTTATTTTTTATTACAATATTTGAACCAGATGGATAAAAATCAATGATTAAAAAAACATTTTTTTCATTAAATGCTTTTTGAGGAAAAAAATTATCTAAAGATAGTTTTAATTAAGATACATTATAGCTCAAAGATCTCATCATGGAATAGGGATTATAAATTCTAATTCTATATTATGAGACAATATATTCATGTAATGTTTAAGAAAAGTTTTGTAAATGAGTTCCAATAGTTCATGGATTAGGGACCCAATTTTATGGGGCTCCAAGGGCTTCTATATAGATTATCTAGGTTAATCTTTCTATCTACCTAATAGGACTCAGTGCTCAGTCTAGAAGATACCATCAGAGATGCTTAGTTTTGCAGTTCTCAAGCTGTGGATTTGTGTCTCCAGAGATAACATGCTTGTTAACAGCAGAAATGTTTTTAAATAAATATACAGAGGTGAGAAATAACAGGCCTCAACCCTATTGTCCCTCTGCAGTCCCTTACCTCTCTCTAAAAGTGCAAAGTTTCAAAAAGTTCAATGAATAGAAGATTGTTGGGGGCGGACTAGATCTGGACAAGGAGAAGAAGTCTGGAGATATGTGTGAGAAGGGAGGCAGTAGAAACAAAAGTGAAACTGTTTGAGCAGCATATTCCAGAAGTCTTGAGGTCTTTCTGGGTGTAGCCTTCACTGATTTGAGATCTATCATACCATTCTCTCACTAGAAGGGAAAACCTATAATGGCAGCAGACCATAAAAGAGACCCAGTTTGGGTCTCATCTATCTCTGAGTTGTATTAAGGTTATAACAACAAACAAGAATGCACTTTTATGTAGAAATCCAGGATTAAATCTGGTCTTCCTGACTAGTGATTTAAATCATGATTTAAATCAAATCCACCCTGATTTGCACTGTAAAACACAAAAGAAATAGTATTTCAATTCACCTAATACAAGTACTTAGCGCAATCTCTTTATCATGAAAGCTGAACTTACAAATGTAGAATTATGTACAAAAAATAACTGCGTTCAAAAATAAAACAATGTAAAACTTTAGAACCAACAAGTCCACTCAGTCCTACTTCAGCCAATCACTCAGACAAACAATATTGGTTACAATTTGCAGGAGACAATGCTGCCCATATCTTGTTTACATCACCTGAAAGTGAGAACAGGTGTTCACATGGCACTGTTGTAGCCGGAATCACAATATATTTACGTGCCAGATGCGCTAAAAATTCATATGTCCCTTCATGCTTCAACCACCATTCCAGAAGACATGTGTCCATGCTGATAATGGGCTCTGCTCGATAACAATCCAAAGCAGAGTAGAACAACGCATGTTCATTTTCATCAGGAGTCAGATGCCACCAACAGAAGACTGATTTTCTTTTTTGGTGGTTTGGATTCTGTAGTTTCCGCCTCGGAGTGTTGCTCTTTTAAGACATCTGAAGCATGCTCCACTCCTTGTCCCTCTCAGATTTTGGAAGGCACTTCAGATTCTTAAACCTTGGGTCGAGTGCTGTATCTATCCTTAGAAATCTCACATTGGTACCTTCTTTGCATTTTGTCAAATCTGCTGTGAAAGTGTTCTTAAAACAAGCATGTGCTGGGCCATCATCCGAGAGTACTATAACATGAAATATATGGCAGAATGTGGGTAAAACAGCAGGAGACATGCAGTTCTCCCCCAAGGAGTTCAGTCACAAATTTAACACATTTTTTTTAACAAGCATCATCAGCATGGAAGCATGGCCTCTGGAATGGTGGCCGAAGCATGAAGGGGCATATGAATGTTTAGCATATCTGGCACGTAAATACCTCGCAACACCAGCTACAAAAGTGCCACGTGAATGCTTGTTCTCACTTTCAGGTGACATTGTAAATAAGAAGCAGTCAGCAGTATCTCCCGTAAATGTAAACAAACTTGTCTTGGCAATTGGCCAAACAAGAAGAAGGACTGAGTGGACCTGGAAGCTCTAAAGTTTTACATTGTTTTGTTTGCGAGTGCAGTTATGTAACCAACAAAAATCTACATTTGTAAGTTACACTTTCATGATAAACAGATTGCACTACAGTACCTGTATGAGGTGAACTGAAAAATACTATCTCATCATTTTTACAGTGTAAATAATTGTAATATAAAGCAAGCACTGTACACTTTGTATTCTGTGTTGTAATAGAAATCAATATATTTGAAAATTTGAAACATCCAAAAATATTTAATAAATATCAATTGGTATTTTCTTGTTTAACAGTGCGATTAATTTTGATACAAAAATTTTAATCGCATTTAATTTTTTTGAGTTAATCGTGTGAGTTATCTGAGATTAATCAACAGCCCTAGTTAAAACATCTCTTCACAAGTGCTTCCAACATTAAGATTAGTGAAGATGGATTTGTAGTAAATTTGTAAAGAAAGCGAACAGAAAAATCTAGACCAGTTATACCAAAGGATATTCCTAGCAAGAAATTTTTACTGCTTGGAATTTAATTGCCTGCCAACAGATTAATACCATTACTAACAAATTTCTCTTACTACTCATTGATTATGCAGATCTCTGTTTCAGAAGTACTGTCTTCATACCCCAGTCAAGTACATATTGTTTATACAGGAATAATAGAATCGAATCATAGGGCTGGAAGGTCATCTAGTCCAGTCCCCTGCACTCATGGCAGGACTAAGTATTATCTAGACCGGGGTGGGCAAACTTTTTGGCCTGAGGGCCACATCTGGGTGGGGAAATTGATACAGGGCCATGAATGTAGGGTTGAGGCAGAAGGATGGGATGTGGGAGGGGGTGTGGTGTGCAGGAAGGGACTCAGGGCAAGGGGTTGGGATGCAGGAGGGCTACAGGGTGCAGGAGGGGGCTCAGGAAGGGGGGTGGGGTGCAGAGTGCGGGAGGGGGCTCAGGGAAGGGGGTTGGGGTGCAGGTTCTGGCCCAGTGCCACTTACCTCGAGCAGCTCTGGGGTGGCAGCAGCGCACAGCGGGACTAAGGCAGGCTCCTTGCCTGCCCTGGCTCTGCTCCTGGAAGTGGCCAACATGTTTGGCTCCGGGGGGTGGGGTGGGGCAGGCAGCTCTGCTGCATGCTGCCCTTGCCTGTGGATACCACCCCCGAAGCTCCCATTGGCCGCGGTTCCCTATTCCTACTGCGGGGGGCAGTGCCTGCAGGCAAGGGCAGCGCATGGAGCTCTCTGCCCTCCCGCAAGCCCCCTGCAGGGGCCAAAGGGACGTGGTGCCAGCCACTTCCAGGAGCGGCGCGGGGTCAGGGCAGGCAATCCTGCGGGCCAGATTGAAAGCCTTGATGGGCCAGATCCAGCCCATAGTCTGTAGTTTGCCCTTCTCTGATCTAGACCATCCCTGACAGGTGTTTGCCTAACCTGCTGTTAAAAATCTCCAATGATAGAGATTCCACAATCTCTCTAGGCAATTTATTCCAGTGCTTAACCACCCTGACAGTTCAGAAGCTTTTCCTAATGCCCAACCATGCTAATGCCTTATCCGTGTAAAAGACTGAACTATTACTTACTCTGCAGAGTAAATGTGATGGAGATATTGTAAACACCGTGGATCCCACTGTTTGTGCAAGATCTAAATCTTTTCATTGGGGCAGAACCTCCTTGTGCTCCTATGCGAGGGCACAAAGGGTGCAGCCACTGACACCCTCTGTCATTCCCTTGCAATCCGCAATTGGGAGGACTCTGAAAAATGTGGGGAGAGGGCAAGTTGTGGAATCCATACTAACTACAGTCAAATCACCACAGTTCCTGTAGGGCAATGGTTCTCAAACTTTTGTACTGGTGACCCCTTTCACACAGCAAGCCTCTGAGTGCAACCTCCCTTATAAATTAAAAACACTAATATTTAACATATTATAAATGCTAGAGGCGAAGCAGGGTTTGGGGTGGAGGCTGACAGCTCACGACCCCGCATGTAATAACCTCATGATCCCCCTGAGGGGGTCCGGATCCCGAGTTTGAAAACCCCTGCTGTAGCATAACTATTCGTTCTTTGAGTTTGCATCAGCATGGATCCTACTGTAGGTGACGGGAAAGCAGTCTTCTCACTGGATGGTGGGAATGAGGAGTTTCAGCTTCATTAGTCAAATAATGAATGAAGCACTAATCTCCCAAATGTGACATCTGATCTAGTTGCTAGGTCTAGAGCATGATGTTAGATTAAGGTCACTGGGTGGCTCCACTTTGCTGCCTTGTGGATCTCAGATACTGTACAGTCCTGAAGCAGGCTGAAGATGCTGTCTGTGCTTTGTCGGAGATGGTTACAACATTCAGTGGGAGATATTTCGTAGCTATCTGATAAAATGGAAATACGTGTGATCCATTTAGAGAATCTGTGACTAGATGGCCTGGCCTTTTGAAGGGTCAGATTATGGTTACAAACAGGTGACGAGAAACTAAAAGGCTTGATCTTGTCAATGTAATAGACTAAGGCTCTGGAGACATGCAGTGTATGTCGTTTCTTTTCCCCCCTGTGAAGATTTGGGAAGAAGACAGAGGAAGATTGACTAGCTCAGGTGGAATTCTGCAACCACCTTATGGTGGAACTTGAAATGTGATCACAGCATAACTCTATGAAAGAATTTATAGGGAGGTCCAACCATGAGGGCTTGGATTTCACTGACCCACCTTGCCAAAGTGACAGTAACCAGAAAGAACATTGCACAGGTACGATGGGATACTGTCAAGTAAGACAACTGAGAAGAATGTGCAAACTTGCCAATATTGCTGTGAGGTGGACCTTGGAAGCTGACCACTAGATCAACATGCTTCAAGGGCAGCAAGTAGTCAAGGATCCTCAGTATCAGTTCCTCTTCTGGACATTGATTGTTGCACTGTCCGTATGAAGAATCTTTTCTATTATGAGGAGCACGTCTTCCTTGTTGATGGCTTTCTGCTCTGGGAGACTGCTCCTAACAGATTAATGAAATTCTTAGCAGTACTGCTCAACCAACCACCATCCAATCTTTCAGGTGCAATGACTGCAGATCTAGGTGCAGTATCTGACTACAGTCCTGGAATATTATGTTCAGACAGGCTGGGAAATAGTTGTGAGGCCAAATCTGCAATAGGTCTGACAGACATAATTATCCTCAACCAGTAAAAAAGGATTACTGTGGCCTTGGATGTTACCCTGGGGTGGAATCTGCGGAATGACATATAAAAGAGGCCTGAGTGCACTGTAGCAGGAATGCCTCTGGCAACAAACCCAGGCTCATGCCTCCTCCGAAGCAAATCCTGGGTATTTGGTGGCAAAAACGTCTATTGTGGGAATCCCCTGTTGACAGAATATTGGCCCTATGATGGGCTTTTGCAGTGACCACCAGTGGTTGGGTTACTAAATGCCTGCTGAAGTATGCCAGGCTGTTGCTGACTCCCAGAAGGCGCAGAGCCTATGGGGTTATTCTATGTTGATGACACCACAACAATAGCTTGATTGCTTCCTGGCAGAGGGGTGATGAACCAACTCCTCCCTGCTTGTCTATGTAGCTCATTGCAGATGTATTGTCTGTCAATATCTTCACCATGGAGTTCCGTAGGATGGGTAGGAGTGCTACACAAGCCAATATCATGGGCCTGAGCTCCAGGAAGTTTATGTGGAGATTCAAGATGTCCTGGGATCAGGTGCCTTGCATGTGCAAGTGGTTCAGATGGAGTCCCCACCCAGTTCCTAATGCATCCATGAAGAATGTCATTGTCAGAGAGAGTACAGAGAATCAAATTTCCTTTCAGGCATTCTTGAAGTACAACCACCAACTAGGTTCCTGCTTGAGCTGGGACTGTGACCC
Organism: Mauremys mutica; assembly: GCF_020497125.1. Classification (NCBI taxonomy): domain Eukaryota; kingdom Metazoa; phylum Chordata; order Testudines; family Geoemydidae; genus Mauremys; species Mauremys mutica. The sequence goes on from NC_059078.1 coordinate 42,578,508, forward strand.
TCTTCTTCAGCTGAGGTCCTTATACCACATGAAGTTATAGGAGCCACAGGTGAAGCTAGACAAATGGCATCACATATATACACCAACATGTAGCCTAGTAGTCCTGGAATAAGTAAGTACCATCTTAACTGGACTTCACTTTGGGTAACCTATTATCAATCAACTGGACTGGAACATGTCCTCAGGGAGACTTTTGCCAGTTGAGAGCTGATCATAGCCCCTGTGAACTCTATCATCTGTAATGGGTTGAGATATTTTCTCTTAGTTCACAAGGAAGCTTAGCTGGGTGAACAATGAGAGCACATACTCGAGGGTTGTTGCAGTCTCCTTCTGGGACTTGCCTCTGATCAGCCAATCATCTAAGTACAGACAGACATGGATGCCCTGTCTCTGAATGTGCTGCTACCACCATTAGACATTTCATGAAGACTCTTGGTGCTGTAAGGAGTCTGAATGGCAGTAATGTGTATTGATAGTGGTTAGACCCAATGTGAATCTGCAGTACTTCCTGTGATCAGGAAGCATGGCTACATGGAAGCATGGATCTGCAAGTTGAGAACCATGAATCAGTCTATAGCCTGAAGAGATGGAAAGATTGAGGCCAACATTACCATCCACAACCTGAGATGGCATAAATACTTAAGTTCCCTCAGCTCTAGGAGAGGATGAAGTTCTCCCCCACTCCATTTCTTTTTGGGATAAAGAAAGTATGAGGAATAGAGGTAGGTATGTCCTGGTGATGATGAGAAGGAACAGATTTCCTGTAAGGGCAGCACTGAGATTATGGCACTCTTAGTACCAGAGTTTGAAGCTCAAATACTCAGAGTCTGCCAGGGGCAGCTGAGGTTGTGCCGCCCCATACAGGAGAATCCAACCATCAGAAATCAATTCAGATGGGTTGAGTTCCTTTTGTTGTAGTTTCGTACAGCTAGTAGAGAATTCTGAATAATTTCACAGTAACTAAAGAATAGCAGGTCAGATACTTATTAGGTTCTGTCTTGCTGCCATAGGCAGTAGGAGTGATCAAATGGAGGGTCGAGGGAGAATGCCTTTCTATGGGCGAATGAGGAGGCAGAAGGGACATGCACTGTCCTGATGGATATAGCCATCCAAAATACTATGATCTCACATGCATGTTGCACACGTGCAAATATAGTAGGATTCACACTGACATCACGTTTCCAAAACAAACAGTAAATTCCTACAGAAGCCCTCTCTAAAGCAGCAGAAACTCCTTGAAGTCCAGGCTGAGAGTCCACCGAAAACAGCAGAAGCAAAAAGGCGGCCTTAACCTCTGCAGACAGGACAAGAAGCAATGGGCTTTAATTTCAGCAAGGGAGGTTTAGGTTGGACATTAGGAAAAACTTCCTAACTGTCAAGGTGGTTAAGCACTGGAATAAATTGCTTAGGGAGGTTGTGGAATCTCCATCATTGGAGATTTTTAAGAGCAGGTTAGACAAACACTTGTCAGGAATGGTCTATGAGTGGTCACCAACTTGTCAATCATGATCGACTGGGCAATCCTAGAGGATCGCCTAGCTGATCGTGATCTCTGGCGGTGAAGTTTGGCTTCCGCTAAGGCAGACTCCCTGCCTACTCCAGCCCCATGCCACTCACGGAAGCAAGCAGCACAGCCCCGCAGGCAGGTCTCTCCCTCCGCGTGCTGCTCCTGCCTGCAAGCACTGCCCCCACAGCTCCCATTGGCCATGAGAGCTGTGGGGGCAGTGCTTGCAGAGACGGGCAGCCATGGGCTCTCCACCACCTCCCCCAGGGGCCGCAGGGGCACAATGGGCCCTTCCAGGAGTGGTGTGGGGCCTGGTATGTAGGGACCCTGCCTTAGCCTCGCTGCGCCTGTCGCTGACCTAGAGCCACCAGAGGTAAGCGCTGCCCAGTGGGAGGCTGCACCCTAACCCTTATCCTTGTGCACCCTCCCAGAGCCAGTATCCCATATACCCTCCTGCATCCCAACACTCTGCCCCAGGCTCAGCCCAGAGCCCCCTCCCACACTGCAAATGCCTCGGCCCCAGCCCAGAGCCCACACTCTCTCCCGAACCCCAACCCCTTGCCCCAGCCCAGTGAACGTGAATGAGGGTAGGGGAGAGCAAGTGATAGAGAGAGGGGGGAATGGAGTGAGCAGGGCAGGGCTTTGGAAAAGGGGCAGGGCCTTGGGGAAGGGGGTGGGGTAGATCCTGGGTTGCCCTTAGATTCAAAAAGTAATCCTGGACGTAAAAAGGTTGGAGACCACTGGTCTAGATAATACTTAGTCTTATACTAATACTCAGTGCGGGGGAGGGATAGCTCAGTGGTTTGAGCATTGGGCCTGCTAAACCCAGGGTTGAGAGTTCAATCCTTGAGGGGGGGCCATTTAGGGATCTGGGGCAAAAAATCTGTCAGGGAGGGTACTTGGTCCTGCTGTAAAGGCAGGGGACTAGACCTGATGACCTCTCAAGGTCCCTTCCAGTTCTATGAGATAGGTATACAGGTCTGTCACATCTTACGCGCATTTAACATGTGCAAATTCAGCTTTACGTGGTCAGCAAAAACAAAACAAAAAAACACAAAAGAGAAAAATAATTTAAATACTGTTCCTGTAGTGTGGCGATTCCGCCCGCCCTTACACTCGATGTAATTTTGACTATACACGGTTTTCGCTTTACGCGCTGTCCACGGAACGTAACCCCAGCGTAAGATTAAACAGACCTGTATCTCCATTACAGACTAGATGACCTCTCGAGGTCCCTTCCAGTCCTATGATTCTTCCAACTGAAAGCACATCCACTGAAATACAGCTTTCAACAAAAACTACTAAAATTCTTTGCTTTAAAGGATGGGAAGGATGACAAAGGAATAAATTCTACAAAGATTAGCTTAATTACTTTAACGAACAAACACTAAATTGTTTGAAGGTTTGTTGCAAGCAGATCAAAAAGAAAATACTGGTGGAAAAACATGTGCAGGCTCCATTTCAAGGAAAAATACACAATCAGAAGAAAACAGAAGACGACTTGAGTACATTAAAATACATCAGAACACAGAAAAAAGTCAGCAATGGCAATATCACTAGCTTCAAGTCAAGCAGATGTTGCATACTCAGCTGGGATGGGCGAGAGTCAAAAAGCAAGCCTTGTATATCCAAGGAAACATACTGCCTTTCTGACTGGCTTTAATATGAAGAACATGAGAGTATAAACCTCATGCCAGATGACACTGGCCCATAAATCTCAAGCATCAGTGATTCCTACCTAAATTAGGTGGTCTTTTTAGAAAGATATACTGTATGAAAAACCTCTAAAGCCATTGAGGTTTGATTGGAAATATTTCCCTGTTAAAAACAAAACTGCTGTCCCAACCTGAACTTGACCTCATCAAGCTGTCATACAACCATAGCATGTGATAGCGTCTTATAACTAAGAATCAAGGCTTGTCTTCACTACCAGGGAGATCGACGCTGCTGCAATCGATGTAGATGGTGTCAATATAATGGGTCTAGTGAAAACCTGCTATATCGACAGCAGAGTGCTCTCCGGTCAACTCTGGTACTCCAGCTCCCCGAGAAGAATAAGGTAAGTCGACCAGAAAGCGTCTCCTTTCAACTCAGCAAAGTGAAAACACTGGGATAAGTCAACCTAAGCTACGTCGACTCCAGCTACAATATTCATGTAGCTGGAGTAGCGTAACTTAGGTCCACTTTCCCCAGTAGTGAAGACAAGCCCTCAGTATCAGTCAGTGCAAGGATAGGAACTCTGAAGAAAATTCTGAGAGCTGAGTGTGTGGGGGGCCCTCTCTCCCTTAGAAATGAGAGGATTAGGTCCCATCATCCTGGCTCAATTCCAATTCTAGTAACTAATGCAGTCTACCATAATTTCTCCTGTAATTTCAGTTAAATTATTCATTTCCCAGGCTAATTAATACTATTGTGTAGTATTACTGGCACTGTTAAACTGTGCTCTGTATTCCACCCCCAGTGGTGGATCTATTTCAGCAACATAGTACAGAGAGTCCTGTACTTAATCTGTAAAGCAATTCCAGTTCTTCTGGATTGAAGACACCATAAAGTATAATGTTGTATCTTACATAGACTTTAGTACCATATCATTCCCCAGAGGACTGCACTAGTTTAAACCTGTGAATTTGTTCAACTAACCACCCAAGAGCCTAAGAGGAATCAATAAGAAGAGGGATATTTTTTGAATTTTCCCCTGTAGGGATTAGAATATGACATATGGTGAGTTTTCTAGGAAAATCTACTTCACAAGTGTCATACTATTTCATTGTGGAAACAAGGAAGCTGAACAACACTTATGATTCAGTTTTCATGCAGACTACAGAGAAAGGGTTCAAAACCCAAGCTTCTTAGTAAATGAATGCTTAGTTATGGGTGACAATAGATACAAGTCAACTTCCACATTCTGGTTCATTTTACATAAAATACTTTTTCACTAGTAAAGCAGAAACAAAAATACGTAAGATATTATCAATGTCTAGCCTCAAACGAAAATATTAAAAACAAACATCTACTTGCATTTTTTGAAACTGACCAACCCCAAGGCACAGTTACCTTTACATGTCCACATTTTTTTTAATTCCATTACAAAAATGGAAAACGGGTTTTCTGTTCCCATTACTATTTGTAAAAGTCTTTTTAGCAAAGAAAAAACCTGACTACACAAAGTGCTTACAAATGCACATGTTAAACAAACAAACAAACAAACAATTTCTCCCTCATGTTTTTTTTCCATGGATAGTAATTTAGTTACATAGATACAACATTTCCAAACAGTCTGATTTTCAAGTTGACTGTGTCCCTTTAAGTACTAGGCAACAGCAATGATTAAATGATATTGTAACTTATCAAAAAAACTTTCAGATTTTATCAATTAATTTTTTCTCATGCAATTTAACTGAAAATTTTACAGCTGAATGCAAGAATCTTAATTATAGCAATGGGATCCTTACCTGGCCTCTCAGACTGGATCTTTAAACAAAGCTGTTTTACAAAGTCCAAAGGTAGCTGAACAACTTCCTAAAACACAAATTTTTAATATTTTAACAGACAGGTTCTTTTAAAAGGAAATATCTTAAAATAAAATTTTACATGGAAATACATAAATACATAAAATTTTGGATGGGTGTCAACAAAGTAGGTCAAAACCTTACATAAAATCAAGGTTTGGTTGAGAGTTTTGTTTGTTATTCAACCCTATAAAACAGTATAAGTTTCATCTTACCCTGAGTGTCTGAGGAGACCAGATAAGTAATACCATATCCTGGCACGAGACACAGAAAAAGCCCTTCGCCAGTTTGTCAGTTTCATGCAACTACAGGAACATTATGCATTTTCTTAAAGTAACAAAATCAGTTTGTCTTTGTACTTATAAACTTATACTTATAAACTGGCAAGGTTCTTGTATTTAGGGATTTAACACAGCAACCAAATAGAGCCCAGGAACTTCTAGATTGTAGTATAACTAGATCTGATCTCCTCGCTCAGGGAAGCAACTCAGCTATCAAATTGACATAAGGAGGTAATGGATTACAAGTCTCAAAATATTAGGCTCTCCCAGGCTAAATTCATCAGCGAGAAAAAGAGCAAAAAGAAGCCAGACATTTTGAAGGTTAACCATCCTTCCCTAGAAAGAGAGGGCAGGGCTGGGTGAAGAAGAGACCCCTTCCTCCAACATGCCACATTGGGAAACAGGCTGGGCAGTCCGTGCTTACAAAACAAGTTTGAAGTCAAAGACAATAGATTAAGTAATGATGTATCGTGGGCCGGGCAGGATTCCATTCATAATTGCATGATCTCAATTATAATAAAAAAAATAATTGCATCTCTCACCTTGTGCTAATAAGGATCAGAGGGGTACTCTAATTCTTTTGCATGAATGGCTATAATCTGGAGTTTGTGCATTATCTCATAATGTAATAGTATTCTCTTATCTTACTGAAATGCTTGTGTTAAAACCATTTGCACAGTCCACTTGAATTGTAATTCCACATAAAGTTTCAAATACAACATTTTCCCTAATTTGGCAGTTTGGATTTAGGGTTTACTACATTTGTGTCTCCTCTTCCACACCAAAAGAGACTGGGCTATATTAAAAGTAGACTTGAGGAGTGGGCGGCGTTTAATACTGTATTTTGGAATGTATCTATCATGTTACCAGTGTTCACAAGTCAGCCCCCACTGTGGAGTTGATTTAGCTATATGTGGTATGAGAGAAGCCAACAGCTTTTAGTCTTTTGTGGCCTAGCTGTGTTAAATGTTTTAGCTTTTTGCTGTTGTTGTTCAATAGATATATTCCAAATCTGCCTTTTTTAATTAAACCCAAGATTTTACTGCAGTATAAAAAGTAAAAATAGTGCCCTATTTATACTGCAAGCTCCACTGAGCTTTTATTTTACAAAAATGAGCAGCTTACTCACAAGACAGAGCCAAGAAAACAGGTAGTTCTAGTTCCTTCTACATTTATCTAAGGCATAAAGCTGCCAGTGGAACAATAATGATGTTTTAGAAAAAATTGTCTTTAATGTATATCCATATAAACATAGATAAAGTTGACAATGCCAATCTGTAGAGGCAATATCCCGGATCCCCATGCCCCCCCTCCCTGACATAGAAATGATACCCAGGTGACTTAACTGAAGAATCAGGTCTTAAGTCATTTTATCATATCCTTTTCCATCTTGGTATTTTTATTGTTCCAGTCACTGTAGTATCTAAGCACCTTGCAAAAGGTAATAAATTTATCCTCATTATATCCTAGTAAGGTAGAAAGTATCATCCACATTTTACAGACTGAACTGAGGTGCAGCAAGATTAAGTGAATTGCTCAAGAACACTTAGTCTATAGCCAACTGAGGAATTATCCCATATCTCCAGAATTTCAGTCAAGTATCTTAACCACTATCCTACCTCACCTAAACTTTTCCCCCTACCATTAATATTCTTACACTGGAACTTATTCTAAGCAATTTCAGGGTTTGGTTTTGTTTTTTTAAATCAACTTACCAGAAAATGTTTTTACCTTCCTCTGCCCTCAAATATAGAATTTCCTGACAACAAAAGTTGTGTCAAGGTCCAGAAAGGATATTATTTACCTATGTAACAGTAACAGAACTCATAACCCTAGCAGGATAGAAATGGGAGCTTTCTCCCTTCAGAATTGGACATACAGCATTCACTTCTGGCTCCAGAAGGTCATGAGAGACATTAAAATTGTGTCATTTTGTGTCTAGAAAGGCTATTTAACATATTTAGAGATTTTAAATTGGTCCTTCTAAGCTTTGCATTTTCAGGCTCATGGTAACTAAGACTTTATATGCAGAACAAAAAAAGTGGTCCCAATAAAATAGTTAAGATGCCACCATTAAAATGTTTGTGAAATAGTTTCCCTGTAATCTATATGACATTACATACAACAAAGCTACATTAAAATAATGTTATTTAGGTTGCAACGTTAAACACTCCAAAGTTAGGAAGTACCAGAATTAATGTTGCCTTAATTTGTCTCCTTTTTACATATGCACTATGATAGTCTTTAATTACATGCTGTTATGGGTCAGGGCGAGCTGTGCCTTTGACCCTATGACATCCAATCCAGGCTAGTGAGGGGTTGTGTCACCACCTGCCCTGCAACCCTGGGTGCCTCACAATGCTTTGCTGCTGTAGCTCCCACCTGTGCCCTCACAGTCTTCCAGCCTACAGGTAACACCCCGAGTATCTGTGTATAGCTGCCGCCTGCCAGCCACACCTTAGCTTCCATCAATCTTGGTTACTACTGTCAGGGTGACCCCCAACATGCTCCCAGTCCCGGATTCTCCCCAAACACATGTGTTCCGCACTGTCCAGCCCTCTCCTGGGCAGTTCAGTTATTAGAGGGCCATAGCCCCTGAAAGGGGTCAATGTACAACAGTTTGCTACTTCAGCTAAAACAGTTCAGTTTAAACACAACACTGGATTAGCTTTGATTAAAGAATAAATTTAACTACAAAGAGATTTTAAGTGAGTACAAATATAAATCATTGAAGTCAGAAATGGTTGCAAGAGAAAAGAAAATATAACTAGTAACTAAAGAAACTAGACTTGGTTCAAGGTAAAATTCTTACCACAGGTTCCCTGCAACACTGCTGACCAAATATTTTAAGTCAGGATCAGTCCCCAAAGGATTATTTCCTTTGTCTTCTCAGGTGAAAGAGTGAGAGAGCATACCTGGGGTGTTTTTACCCCTCTCGTTTATAGTCCAGTCACCCTCTGAAATGCATTTTCCTGAGAGTCACCCCTAGATAAAGTTCCTTCCAGCAGTGAGGATAGAGACATTGGCTCTTGAGGTGAAAGAGGTTCCATGCTGCTGTTTGTTAAAATATAAAGCCATCTGTTTCTGCCCTCCTTTGCTGCCAAAGAATGGCCACTTGAAAGTGACTGCCAATCAACTTTCATGACACCTGGCTAGAGGTATTGCCTTGTCCTTTGTCTTCGAGAAACTGGTTTGCCTCCTCCCCAGATTTGTCTGATAAACACATTTCAGTCATAACTTCAGCTTATGTTCATAACTTTACATATAATCTTGCTACATTAATTTCACCATGATATTATTGACCAATGAGTTACTAGTTTTCAAATGATATAGCACACAGCATATTTTTACATATTACAATTGTGTTTAGGATGTGAACACAGGGGTGTATTCAGTCACCAATCCCCTACGGGTACCCTTTCCAGGGGACAGGCCTGTACTTCTCTTACAGTGGAATCCCTCTAACTCACCCCACTTTTAGACTAGGTTGCAAGCTCACAGCACCCCTCCTCACCAGCCATGTCCTCAGCAGGCCCAGTTGGGTCATGGCCACTGTGGTAGACTTCCCTTCAGCATTTGTGATCAGTATGAAAATGCAGTAACCAAACAGTTTGCTCAAAACAAACTACCATTTATTTAACCATAGAAACAAAGAGGGAAACAATTAATTCAAAATGCCTATACATGTTATCTTACCAAAACCTGTATCTCTCCTTGCAAGTTTAGGTGGGCCCCTGATGCCACAGGCATTTGGACTGCCAGTGAGGCAGACTGCGTCCCTGCCTCTCAGTTTGACCCAAAGGCAGTGCGCCCCACTGCACGAACAGCCGTTTTATGAGCATCAACAATTGAATTCAAGTCACAGTTTGGCTTCCTAGTAATGTGTAAAACCTCCCAGGACTGAGTTAACTCTTTCCCCCAGTGTAGCAGAGAGTATGATAATAATCATGTAGAAAGAGATACGGACTATTAGTTCAAGATACAGCTATCTCCTGCATTTTTCACATATGATCATATGCTATTTTTTCAACAGGACCCCTGTCTCATTTCAGTGAGCTGGATGTGCCACAGTCCCAGTAATTCATGACACAGTATCAAAAAAAATAACAAAAACCACAGTGAAAACAGGTAGCACCAGGTTGAGTCCGGTACCATAAAAACTTATGGATATAACTTCTATGCTATAAAAACCTATTAAAACAGAATGGGGCTTCATTTTTAATGTAATTATTGACATGAAGATGTAGAGTATTCTAAACTCAAGCTCATGTGCTTGAGGACGGTCAATTAATGCTATCCTTTCACAACTGAAATGGAAGATTTACAGAGGTAAAAATATTTAATTCAACAACCAACATTCCAGAATGAGAGATTTAATTTTCTTCATAAATCTCTCCTGTGTCTTACTCATGTCTGAGGTCTTAAGAAGCCACCTTGATCTGGCCCACCAGGAAACAAGAGCCCTCATTGCCATGTAATCCAGGGCAACCGCTATAAACCAGATCTCTTCTCTTCTCCCACCAAATCGGTGGCAAAATGCTACACAGCCACCTCAGATGGCTGAGTCTTCCACATATGAACCAATTTAAGGCATGAAAGCTTTCACTCCCACCCCCACCAACTGCTACCTCAAACACTTCCAAACTGATAAAACTTCAATGGCTCAGTCTCTGGGGCAAAATCTAGTGATCTGATCACAATGTAGTGCAGAGCATGAGCTCTGGCCAAAGCTGTGCATCTCATATGGACAACATGCACAAAAAGGTCTGCATTTCTTGCATCAAGCAAAATCACTTCACCTATAAAATGTTTCTAAAAAGACTAATGGATAAGCACTTAAACTATACAAGTTAAAAGGATAAAATGATTACCCCATAATGAACATATTTCTCCCCAAAAAACTGTTTCATGACGTGTTTTCCAAAGTCTACTATGTTTTGCAGGTGGCGTAAGATTTCCTCTGGTGCCTGAAAAAGAAAGAATAGTACATGGTCATAAGTATTTTGTGAATATATGCAGTAATAATAATAATAATACACAGCACTTGAAATATCCACTTGTCTTGGAAATTTTCCAAAAACTGGGGGCAAGTGCCATCAACTTCTGGAGATCCTAAAGCTGTCACTGAAATTAAAGTAAGTTTCTAGCCCTTACAGTTGCAAATATAAGTTTCCGAACATGGAGCAAGTGTAAATCCACGCAGCAATGCCTTGTTAAGTCTGCAGACAAACCGCACAAGTGCCTGTGCCACTGCTCACAGCTTTGGTAAAAACTGCATATTGACATACACAGTACTACGATCAATTTCACTGCTCCTATCTGAAACCTTATGGGTAAAACTTTCAAGAATCAGATCAATTTCCCTCTACTTATGTTTAGGAAATTTCTGAGCAAAAGCTGTAAAGGCAGATAATGAGAGGATTGAAAAAAAAAAAAAGAGACAGGGAAAGAGTAGATTGGCCAAGATCCCTCTCTACTGTCACTGCCACTCTTGCAGCAGCCCGGAGGATCTATGGGGGTTAAACAGGGAGATTATATTCCTTCCCACCCACAGACAGAGGGGTTGAGAGTGAGAGCAGCCTTTAATTTTACCTGACTTTTACCTAGTTGTTGCCCTAGACAATGTACCCCCTTATTGTCATTTAGGCTTCTGTGGGTTTTAAACCCTATGTACAAGATGGTGGGCATAAATGGATGAGGAAGTATCTGAGTGGCTGTGAGTAAGGAGGGGGGAGAAAAAGGGGATTTTTACACTGATGTGGAAGAGACAAGAGTGAAAATCTGAGGGACAACAGCAAATAGAAGCTATAGAACACATGTAAGGAAAGTAAGAGAAAAGGATAAAAGGGACTATACCATCAGAGAGAGAGAAAAACAGATACAGAAATGTATTAAATCTGAAACAGATTAACAACATGTTACGATTAGACTTATTACATAAACAGTGCACAGGTGTGTATTTTATTTTATTTTTTAAACTGAAGGGTGCATGATTGTTAGGGCTGTAGCGATACAGGTATTTTTCAATAAGATCTGGTAAACTTAATTTACCCCACTTATTGGTGTGAGAACTAACTGATTAATCAGACACTGTAGCTGGTGCATTTCTTTAATGCAATGTGAAGTGTGAATTAACATTTTATCTATAATATGTTTAATTTTATAATCTCAACTGTCTGAGGATCCTAATTTTGGGAGAGCTTTCAGCACTTCTGAAGCAAAAACTAAAAGGCTTTTACCCATGTACAGTTCTACAGATGACAAACTTTATGATTTAATGCTGTTTACCTAGTTAGTTTAGTTTTTCCACAATGAAACTTCTTAACCAATAAATAACTTATATGGACTACACAACTACAACGCCTCGTCTACACTACCTTTTGCCAACAAAACAGTTGGGGCATATACACTACAAAGCTGCTTTTGGTGGCAAAATAAAACCACCTTGACAAGAGACAGATTTCCGCAGCAAAGTTAAAGCATCAGTGTAGACACTGTCGTTTGTTATGTCACCATAACTGGCCTCCCTGAGTGTCACACAATCCCCACTGTGACCACTCTGCTCACTGTTTTGAACACAGATGCCCTGCACCTAGCTATGCAGGCATGCATCCCTTCCCTTTCAAAACTCCTGGAAGCTTTGACCTTCCTCAGCATTGCGAGCTCACAGAGCTGCTGAGGATGCTGCTCTTTATATCCGTGTAGACTGTGGGAGAACTCTAAGGGAATCACAGAACCATTAATGTGGAATCCTGCTCTCCCCAGCACTCGGAACACAGCGGCAGGCAGAGTGGGCTGCTGCTGCGGGAGGGTGAGGGAGACCGCTGTGCTGTAGCGGAGTTGGGGGATGATGTTGACAAGGAGAGTACAGTGTTCCCTCTAATTTTTCCCACCCATGTAAGGAATGAATTTTGCACATAACAAAATTCATGTGGTGGAGGGCAGGGCTGAGGGTTTGGAGTGCGGGAGGGGGCTCAGGGCTGGGGTGCAGGCTCTGGGGTGGGGCCAGGGATGAGGGGCTCAGGGCTGGGGCAGAGGGTTGGGTGCAGGGGGTGAGGGCTCTGGGGTGGGGTTGGGAATGAGAGATTTGGGGTGTAGGAGGGTGCTCCAGGGCTACAGTGGGGAGAGAGGACTCTCCCCAGCACTCTCTCTCAGCAGCAGCACCTGGGCTGGCAGGGAAAAGTGCCTCTCCCTGCCACAGGAGTTCTGGGGCTGCAGAATAGGCACCCTTCCGCCAGTCTCAGCAGGATAGGAGTCTCTCTGGGGCCAGGCCCGATCCGGCCGCAGCAGGTCCGGACTGCAGGCTGGGTTGGGGGCCAGGGAAGGGGCACCCCTCCTCCAGCCACGGCAGGTTGCCACCCAGACGGGTTCCCTGTGCACCTGTGTAGCGCTAAGTAGGCTGCTGTGCAGCTTACAGGGAATTTAGGGGGTGGGGAGGAGATAACCCCTTCCCCTCCCTCAGGATTGGTTGCTCAGGCTGCTGTCTGAACTTAGAGACAGCATGCCGACACACTCTCCCCCAACACACACTGCTTCTGTCTCCCCCACACACAAACACACACTGCCTGTCACACACAGTTCCCCACCCTCCACCTCCCCACACACTTCAGTTGAAAAGTGGCTGGTGATCTAGTAGGATGACTATAGAACGATAGGATTGAGAATCATATGACACTGTACCTGCTCCATGAGGCATTACAAACCCTTCCCAAAACACCGTGACCAGTTGCACAGTGGGGTAGCTACCCACAGTGTACCGCTCTGTCAGTTCCAGAGCTGCTAGTGTGGATGTGCTCTGCTGACACAAGGAGCATAGTGTGGACATCCAACAGAGGTTTAATTAAAGTGCTTTAATTAAAGCGGTATAACTTTCGTTGACAAAACTCTGTAGTGTAGACATTGCCTGAGTTTACTTATCTGTATTAGCAGAGTCTGGTTTTCGTTAACCAAAAAAGATTACCAATATGAAAAAAGATTATATAATAGACTATTACATAACCAGTAGGAAGAGAAAGAAGCAAAAAGTGTTTAAGTGGCATTTTTGTCATTCTAGAAAAATTAAGATTTGTCTTATTTAATTAACTCAAGTAGCATTATCCCTTGCATTTTGTTTTTTCCAACTGTAAGGCTGACTCTCCCTTAGGTTCTTTTGTGGAGGTTCAAGTGAGACTGGGGAAAGTTTAAGGAAAGGAATATTCTCTGTTTTGCTTGAAAATGTACCAAAACCAGAAGCCAATACTGAATATTCAGTACTAAACAATGACCTCTCAATAGATAATTGATTTCTTGTTTCTTGACTCATGAACTTTCGCCCTCACCCAAAAAAAAAAAAAAAAAAAGTTGGTCAGCAGGCAACAAATCTCAGCAGGATACCATGCTGACAGGCCTGAAAACAGGCTGCCTAAAAGCAGCCATATTCCTCCCCACCTGTGTAAGACCACCCTTTGTTACAGCACCCTCTTCTTAAAATATTTTGCATTAGGTGAGGCCACATTTCTGTGCTTAGAGGTTTATGACAGATGATACCTACAAAGTAATCCTCCATTGCAGACAAATGACCTAGAAGGCCTTTGCTGTCTCTTAACTTCCATGGCTGTCAAATTACTGGGCTTCTAAAATCATCGTTTCTCAGCTGGGTACACAGCTTTGGTCTTCAAGTTGATAAACAACACCTCCAGGATCAAACATTAAGTCTTCAGTTCTGTTCCAAGAAAAACTAGTCATTTCTAAATATGAATAGGATGTCATAACATTAAAATTATATAATATCCTATATAAAATACAAAAACGATTTTCAAACCACCGTCTGACAATCACAGTGCCTGCCAGCCAAAACATGGAATGCTGAAACCAGCTAAAATCAGCTCCACTTCAGAACTCAATTCCATAACATGCTACAGCAGTGTTTGCACAAATGATGCACACGATCACTCCTGCTGCCATATTATTCACTGAAATACCAAAGCACATTTCAGATATCTGGTACATACTCTGTTCATCAGTATGCAACTTACTATTAACAACTATGAAAAGGAGGGGAAAAGAACAAGTCTATAAGATGATTAGACAACTCTGAATTGAAGTTTTGCAGCTGCCCTTGTTACTTGTCAGCTCTGTGTATCCAGCCTGTCTGACTCATGAAAGATTCCTTCCCCACACCCCACCCCTGCTTGAACCAAAACCAATCAGAAGAAAGACTTACAAAAAGCAATGAAAAGGCAGTGGGAGACACACCCGAACCCCTCTGGACAAGGGTGACAGGATTAAGGCAACTGCCCTAGCCTCATCTGCATCAAAGATGGGACAGGGAAGCATCTCCTTTAGCATACAGAATGGAAAACGGATTCCAAGGCAAGAACCGCACTGAACTCTGGGACCAGAAAAGCAGGGAAGCACTGCAGGATAGGGGATTTCTGCTCCAGATGTTAACTACTGAGCTGGGTGTGTGCAGGCGTGATCAGACCAATTCTAGTAATAAATCTTTTATTGGTATCCAAAATACTGAAGTATCAGAGGGGTAGCCGTGTTAGTCTGGATCTGTAAAAGCAGCAAAGAGTCTTGTGGCACCTTATAGACTAACAGACGTTTGGGAGCATGAGCTTTCGTGGGTGAATACCCACTTCGTCGGATGCATGTAGTGGAAATTTCCAGGGGCAGGTATATATAAGCAAGCAAGAATCTTTGGTATACTCCCTTGAGCCATCAGTTTACCTATAAATAAATCTAGTATTCTCCCTTGAACCATTGTTTCTTCCCTACAAAAACCCCTACCCAGGCTCAAGTAAGGGTTCTGATGCCTGGATCCAAAATCTTCATCATTTCCATTGGGACTTCATCTTCTCCTGACTGTGCTGGGGGCTCTGCCTGTCTCCAGCTCTCTGGACCCTCAGCTACCACTACCAGCTGGGAACCCTGACCAGTTCAAGCTTCACGGAGTGGTGAGAAACCCAACCCTCTCTCTATTTTTTTTCCTACTCTAGCTATAGCTTTCTAAACCTAACTTGTGTGATCAGATATAGTTTTCTAAACCTGACTTTTATAATCAAATTTAAGCTAGATTTAATAGTCTGTTTTGTTTGTTTGGCTCTCCTTGTATGGCAATAAATAACTTTTATTGTTAAAATGATTGATCCTTCCCTCTCTTTCTTTTGTGTTTTTGGCTTCCTCATTTGCTCTGCAGCAACAATCCTCTTACCTAAGCTAAAGATCCCTGTAACACCCAAAAATCCTGTGGGGTTTGCTCATCAAGTGGGTTACTACCAGTACACTTGTAATGTGAAAGTACAGCTCAACCCAGCCTGTTGAGTCCAGGATCATATAAGGGGTCAGCTTGGAAGTGCTGATTGACCCGGTTCGGTCAGACAAGTGTGAGAGAGAGTGAGTTAGTTTCTGGGGTGAGAGGAACGCAGCCCTGGGGGACCTAGGTCCTGCAAGATAGCTCCATTGGGAGAGAACCTGCAGAAGGAAGAAGCAGAGCTCCGTATGAAAATGCAAGTGACACAAGCAGCACATTGATAGAATTACAGAACCCGGTGGGGTTTGCTCATCAAGTGGGTTACTACCAGTACAACTGTAACATGAAACTGCAGCTCGGCCCAGCCTGCTGAGTCCAGGGGCATAGGAGGGTGGCAGCGTGAAAGTGCAGCTCAAAAAGTAACCTTAGTAAATGAACGTACCCCAAAGTAATGAGTAAAACTGGTAACACCCTTCAAAAAACTGAAGCCTGTGATGATTACTCAGACGAGGCCCTCAGGAGCAACTACTACAATAGAATGATATCCAGGTCATGATTATGAACTAGGTCATTAAAACTTGACAACATACATGGATATTACTGTGATAGAAGCTATACAAGAGCCTGGATAATAAAGACAGAATACTAGAACTCCATTCCCTTTGCTTTGGCTACACAGAAAAACAGTATTTGTAGAAGTGTTATCCACTGTATGAAATGTAAATATATACATCGAGGAACAAAAGGATGTAGGCCATATTTAGAGGATAAGGTACTCTATCCTGGAAAGCAGTGACTGAAAAAACTCAGGGGCCATGGTGGATAATCTGCTAAACATGGGTTCCCAGTACTGTGACCAAAAGGACTAATCACTATGTGATCCTTGGATGTTGTGGAATATGTTAAGTAATGTTCAGTTAGTATTATTTTATGTACAGATTTTACTTCCCCTACAGATTTGTAGGGGAAGTAAAATCTGTGGGTGGACATGATAATAATGTAACATCTGAAGACTTTGTTAAAGGCCTTGTGGCTGGTAAGTTGTCCAAATTCCAGTAGTTGGGGGAGGACCATTGGAAGGCAGAGTTGAGATTTGCTGGCTAGTGGTGGGCTATGCTGGGACCTGGCTGCAGTTGCCAAGAACAGACTGTCAAGGCACCAGATATTAATTCACTGGGGACTATAAATGCCACCTTCCCAGGGCCTAGACTATAGATGAACAGTAACTTAGTTAATTTGTGGGTTTATTTGTAATTAATGGAATTTGCTAATCAAGTCTGGAGTGAACCTTTGATGACTAGGTATTCCTGCAGTGGCCTGAGAAGAGCACCTACCATCGTTTTATTGAGTACTCTGCTCCTGAGGGCAGGGAATAAAGGAGCTGTGAGGGATGACACACGGGTAAAACTTCCAAGTCAAAGCGTGGTGATGACAACAGTTACCCGAGCCTGGAGAGTGTAAGAAGCCCAAGGTTAAACAGATGAATATAGAGGGGAATGTTGAGTGGGGAGGTTATATTACGTCTGGATTTGGCACTAGTGCAGGGGTGGGCAAACATTTTGGCCTGAGGGCCGCATTGGGTTTCAGAAATTGTATGGAGGGCCAGTTAGGGGAGGGGGGCGTGGTCCCCCATTCTTCCCCCCCCCGTGCTTCTCACCCCCAGACACCCCCCCCGGGACCCCTGCCCCATCCACACACCCCGCTCCTTGTCCCATGACCACCCCCAGAACCCCTGCCCCTGACTACCCCCCGATGACCCATCCAATTCCTTCTCCTTCCTGACTGGCTCCCCAGGATCACTGGCCCCATTCACCCCGTTCCCCACCCTCTGACCACCCCAATCCCTATCCAACCCCCACCAAACTCCCCTTCCCTCTATCCAACCCCCCCCCCGCTCCCTGCCCCTTTACCATGCTGCCTGGAGCACCAGTGGCTGGCAGTGCTACAGCCACGCTGCACAGCACAGAGCACTGGGTGCAGCTGCGCTGCCACCAGGAGCTCACAGCCCACTGCCCAGAGCATTGCGTCAGCGGCGGGGCGCGCTGAGTTTGTGGGGGAGGGGGAACAGCAGGAAAGGGGCCGGGGGCTAGCCTCCCAGGGCAGGAGGGTCCCGTGGGCCAGATGTGGCCCGCGGGCCGTAGTTTGCCCACCTTTGCACTAGTGTGATCAGAACTGGACACAGTATTCCAATAGTGATGTCCACAATACAAGAGGAATGTTGATAAATTGAGAAGGGTTTAGATAAGAACCACAAGAATGACTGATGAACTGGAAAACATGCCTTATAGTGATGGAGCTCCTTGAATTTATTTAATTTAACAAAAGAGAAAGTTAAGGAGTGACTTGATCACAGTCTGTAAGTACCTACATTGGGATCCAAAGTTTGACAGTAGGCTCTTCAACCTACCAGAGTTAGACCAAGACCCAGTGCCTGGAAGACAAACTCAGATGATAAATAAAGCACAAATTTTCAACAGGGAGAGTAATTAACCATTGAAACAACTTGCCAAGAATTATGGTAGAGTCTCCAATACTGGCCTTTTTAAAATTATTTGGGATTTTTTTTCTGAAAGATATTCTCTTATTCATCCACAGCTATTGGGCAAGCAGGAATTAATTCAGGGAAGTCCCATGGTCTGTGTTATACAAGAAATTAGACTATATGAACACAATCGTTCCCACCCCTACTTACAAGCCTTGTAATCTATGGATTGATGAACTTGCACAGTAATTTAAAAATAATGGTGACCAAGTTGTTTCCTAGTCTTTTGTGATTTTCCACGCTGTCACCTTGGCTCATAGTAACACCACACCTTAGTATTCTATTTCAAAAAACTCCCAGCTAATATGCAAGTTTTTCAACAAGGGGCAGTGGAGTAAGTTTTACTTTCAACTGATGGTTGTTAGGATTGCTGAACTGGACATCATAGAACTGGAAACTGAAGTTACAAACATGCCAAACTATAAACAACTCCAACAGATTCTATGTGAGGGGTTTACTCTCTCTAACTACAGAGAGTAGGTTTCAGCTTACATTTTACTAAGCTTGACAAAAATCGAGTCAATGAACTACCCATGACAAAGTTATTTCTGACGTCCACTAATTTAAGAATTAATCATTCTACTAACTTTATGAAAAAACCTTCCCTTACAAAAACAGATATGGAGAAGGATATAATGTAATTCATGTAGTATAAGCAGTAGTCTTAAATAAGAGTGGGATGTGTTAAGAAGGATGACTGTTCGTGATGTGCAGAGAAGGGGTGAGGTAAAAGCAGTGTATGGTCTCCATGTGAATTTTAAAGCAGCAAATAAACTTTCTGCCAACACTGCAGGCTTGAATATAAAGAACCAATGAAAGGAAGCTGCTGACAAGAGTATTGTCTGACTAACCAAAAACAATGGAAAAAGGGTAGAAAATGAAAGACCAAGTTAGTTTTCCATTTAAGTAATTAGTAGGACGTCAGCAATTTTAAGAGGAGACCTTTTATACTTTTTCTTTAAGTGTAATATTTGTAAGGTTGAGTGCTGAATGCCTCCAACAGGAGGGTCACTCAATATAAAGATTAAAAACATGAGCTTCTTCTTGGCTATTTGGCCAGTCTTCACATAATCCAATAGGGTTTTTTTTTGTTGGTTTGTTTTAATATCTGCATATTACCATCAGCTGCAGTTGGGTTTGGTTGTTTGTATTTGTATTATGCAAATTACTCTTATGGATTAGAAACAAAGCAGTGTACTGAGTATTGTGATATAAATTGGGACAGCATTCTTCTTCTATGCTTAGACAAACAGTTGGCCATAGAGATCATTTGCCATTTGGTACGTTCCTGTTCAACCACGAAAGCTTGACAGCCTGAAAATCCAACATCGGAACAGACCTGATGTACCAGTGTAATAGGAGATCTGCCTCTGGGCCACCGCCATTCCTCATTTGGTGGAATTTTATCCTGAATGTTACAAGCCACCCAGAAAATGGCGTTCGCTGGAACGTCTTGCAGCATTCTTGCAACGTGTCCAAAAAGCACGTAAGGTGCTGCCTGCGGACAATGGCCCCAGTAGTCTGTAAACTCAAACAACCATAAATATCCACATTACAGATGTAGTCATTCCACTTTATGCCCAATATATGATGTTGACATTTTGTGTGGAAAACCTCCAGCTTTGTCCAGTATGTGTGGCACAGTGTCCATGTTTCGCACCCGTACAACAGTATGGGAAGGGTACAGCTCGAATAAATCCTGAACTTGGTTGTCATACTAAGATGATGTTGATTCCATATCCATTGTAAATGGCCCATTACAGATGTTGCAATGCCAATCCGACGGAGAATCTCCATGTGAGAACTGGAGAAGCTGGTAAGTATAAAACCCAGAGAGCAAAAGCTGGAAACTGTTTTGACAGTTTTGTTGTTCAAAGTGATTGGAGTCACAGGTGGACCTGGGTCCTAGATTTTGCAGTTTTGTCTTTGACCATGAAACATGGAGACCATTCTTCCCTAACTTCCCCTCCATATGCTGGAGTGCCTCATGAAACCTGTCAGGGCTCTGTACTAAAAGAACAATGTCATCAGCATAGTCAAGGACTGTGAGTGAGGCCTGGTCTACACTACGAGTCGAATTTAGCAGCGTTAAATCAAATTAACCCTGCACCTGTCCACATAACGAAGCCATTTTTTGTCGACATAAAGGGCTCTTAAACTAGATTTCTATACTCCTCCTTAACGAGGAGAGTAGCGCTGAAATCAACATTGCCATTTCGAATTAGGGTAAGTGTGGTCGCAATTCAACGCTATTGGCCTCCAGGAGCTATCCCACAGTGCACCATTGGGACTGCTCTGGACAGCAATCTGAACTTGGATGCACTGGCCAGGTAGACAGGAAAAGCCCCGCGCACTTCTGAGTTTTATTTCCTGTTTGCCCAGTGTGGAGTGCTGATCAGCACAGGTGACCATGCAGTCCCAGAATCAAAAAAGAGCTCCCAGCATGGACCGCACAGGAGATACTGAATCTGATCTCTGTATGGGGAGATGAATCTGTTCTTTCAGAACGCCGTTCTGAAAGACGAAATGCCAAAACATTTGAAAAAAATCTCCAAGGCCATGATGGACAGAGGCCACAACAGGGACTCAACACAGTGCTGCGTGAAACTTAAGGAGCTGAGACAAGCGTACCAGAAAGCCAAAGAATCAAATGGATGCTCACAGAGGGAGGGGCGACTGACAGCTGTAGCTATCCCACAGTTCCCGCACTCACCGAAAACCATCTGAATTCTGGTTTGAGTTCCCAGTGCCTGAAGGGTCAAAAACATTGTCGCGGGTGGTTCAGGGTCTATGTCATCAGCCCCCCGCGCCGTAAAAGCAAAGGGAAAAAATCGTTTCTCGCCTTTTTTCAACGTCACCGTATGTCTACTGGATGCTGCTGGCAGACGCGGTGTTGCAGCGCTACACAGCAGCATCCCCTTGCCTTGCCTTGCGGGCAGCAGACGGTGCAGTATGACTGGTATCTGTCAGCATCATCCCATGGGTGCTCCTGGCTAGCCTCAATGAGGTCGGTCGGGGGCACCTGGGCAAAAATGGGAATGACTCCAGGTCATTCTCTTCTTTAAGTTTTGTCTAATGGAGATTCAGTCCTGCCTGGAATATCATGCCAGCTGGAGGCTTCTGCCTCAGGCTGCTCTCCCAGTCAGCAGCACTGCGCAGTCGCGCCTACCCCAGCCTACTCCTTGCTACCAGTGCTCACAATCAGATACTTAAACCTCTACATTTTGCTGCAAATAAAAAAATTACGCTGCCATTTAGAATGTCCCCCAACATACATATCCTGGGACATTTTGTATTTTACCAGTGTCAACCAAAGGCCCACACACAAATGGAAAGTCCTGCCTGTGCTTCTATCCTACTGCTTGTCACAGATTCCCATTTTCAGCTATAGGCTGAGCAAGTGCAGAATGGCGGTTCACTCTACTTCGCTGTAAGCCAACTGCCCTCCCCTCCCCACTTTGATCTCTGCTTGCAGAGGCAATAAAGTCAGTGTTGTTTCGAATTTATGCATTCTTTATTACTTCATCACACAAATGGGGGAATAACTGCCACGGTAGCCCAGGAGGGGTGGGGGAGGAGGGAAGCAACGGGTGGGGTTGTTGTAGGGGCACCCCTTAGAATGTCATGCAGCTCATAATTTCTGCGGGATGTCTAGGGCTCTGACCCGGAGCGGCCGTTTGCCTCTCTGGTTCTTTAGTAGGTTTGCCTAATATTCTAGGCAGGACTGACTCTCCCTTTAGACAAAACTTAAAGAAGAGAATGACCTGGGGAGTCATTCCCATTTTTGTCCAGGCGCCCCCGACCGACCTCATTGAGGCCAGCCAGGAGCACCCAGGACAGCAGCAGACGGTACAGTATGACTGGTAACCGTCTTTGTCAACTTGCAAAGCAGCACATGGTACAGTATGGCTGGAAACCATCTTTGCTAACTTGCAAAAGGCACGGGGATGCTGCTGTGTAGCACTGCAGTACCGCGTCTGTCAGCAGCATCCAGTAGACATACGGTGACAGTGAAAAAAGGCTGAACAGGCTCCATGGTTGCCGTGCTAATCCAGGTAAAAGGGCGCGAAATGATTGTCTGCCGTTGCTTTCACAGAGGGAGGATTGACTGATGACATTTACCCATAACCACCCGCGACAAATTTTTGGCCCCATCAGGCACTGGGATCTCAACCCAGAATTCCAATGGGCAGGGGAGACTGCGGGAGCTATGGGATAGCTACCCACAATGCAACACTCCGGAAGTCAACACTAGCCTCGGTACATGGACGCACACTGCCGAATTAATGTGCTTAGTGTGGCCGCGTGCACTCGACTTTATACAATCTGTTTCCAAAAATCGATTTCTGTAAAATCGGAATAATCCTGTAGTGTAGACATACCCTGAGAGATCACTGATCTCAATGCCTATGGACCTGACGGAATGCTGCATTATGAAATTAATTGCCCGACAAAAAAGAGTGAAGGGGCCAAAACGCAACCCTGCCTAACACCAGATACTGATTTAAAAGGCACTGACATCCAATTCCCCCGACAAACACGGGCACTGGTTCCATTATGCAGCTCTCTAATCAAGTTCAGCAGAGGGGTAAGGACACCTGCGCCTTTTAAGGCCTTTCATATACTACATGCAGGGGCTTCCTGAACTTGCGATGCATCTCTGAAAACAAGCGAAGGGCCAAAATGGCGTCTAATGTGGACCTGTTCCTCGCAGAGCCTGACTGTTGGGGACGACATTTCCCATGTAGCAAAGGCTCCAGGTGTGCCAGAAAACATGCGCAAACACCTTCCCTGGAACGGAAAGCAAGGTGATCTGCCTGTAGCTCTTACATTCACTGCACAGTCCCTTGCCCTTGTAGAATGAGATCACAATACCGTCCTTCCAGACGGTAGGTGGGGTTCCAGTTCTGGCCATCTTTCGTCTGGGGTGGAGAAGTGATTCTGCTACAGGATCAATAGCACATTTTAGCAGCTCTGAGGGGATGCCATCAGCACTGGCTGCACGTCTGTTTTACAGTTTAGGGATGGCACACTTCACTTCATTCAGTGTTGGTGCACCAGTACAAACGTCTGGATCCAGAACCATCTCATCCCCCATCCCCACTCACCAAGAGATTGAGACGCCATCCTAGAAGTGTTTATCTTAAACACCATGGTAAACCAAAAAGAAGAGGACTGTCACTAGGTAGCTCCATTGAGACTGCAAGACCTGATGTTTTTCTCTGAATAATACAGACAGCATATAACCATAACATAATGGCTGAAAAGTATACCAAGGTCAACTAAACTATCTCATTATACTTCTCCAAGGAGTGGGGAAGGAACAAACTAGCCACTTTGAATCAGGGAAATGAAATAAATTTTACCTTTTAAAGTATTCTGTACCTAAAATCAGATGAAACAACTGCAAACATATTG
Organism: Mauremys mutica; assembly: GCF_020497125.1. Lineage (NCBI taxonomy): Eukaryota > Metazoa > Chordata > Testudines > Geoemydidae > Mauremys > Mauremys mutica. Next base: position 42,601,996 of record NC_059078.1, read on the forward strand.
ATAATCAAGTGGAATTTAGTGAAGGGTACTTGTATGAAAGAGAGCATGAAAATCAGTTTAACTTTTGATGGCTTAGATACAAGACAGTAATGTACAAAATTGATCCTACAACAAAAGTTGTAGGCTCCTTTATAAGACCAATGGGGACAAAGACTTAGCTCTGTCCAGTAATTAGAAACAGAACGTTTGTTCACAGGGGCCACAAGCAAACATGATGCACAGCTTCATGCTCACTTCAGTCATTAGAAAATTTTGAAAGTCATTTTTGCACAACTTTCCACTACATTCTGTAGAAAAAATAGCTTTTGGAGTTTCCAGTACTAAGCAGGCCAGGTCCTAATCACTGTAGAAGATAATTTTGCTCTGTTTCTTTTAACATAAGAGTATATAGTTTTCAGAGCTAGCCAGATATCAGAGATTATGGCGCTACTGGACACATAACTAGACCTATATCGGTGTCAGTTGTTGCCTACTATTTATTATATCATTAGCATGGCACATCTTAAGTAGGGCCTCTGATACTTAGGAAGCAGTGTAGTTAAGAAATGTGGAAAACTGGTAAACTTCTGATGTATTTTTATGAAAGAATATACATGACTCAGTTTCCCCTCTCACCTTGTATTGTTACTTGCCAAGGATTCATGGGGTTGACTTCTTTATCTTCCAGCAGGGGAGATGTGACAGATGTGAGACCTCAGAAGCATGGAAACTTTTCAAGACTATTATATTGAGATGTGCCAGTCGCTATGGGTACATAAAATAATCATAGATTTTTGTATCAAGGCATGTTTTTGTTCCTGGCTCGCTAGGTGTTTCTCCTGCGGAATCTGGAATCACTTGGAAGTAACTAATGCAAATCCCTGGACAGGTGAACAATTCTGAGACATACTACCCCCTGGGGGAAACTGCATATACTGATTTTAACTGGGCTCAGGAGGACCAGTAAACAAATAACTAGGAACTGTATAAAGGGTCAGCCTGAGCTGACTCAGGGTGACTAACTCTGGAACTAGGAACAGAGACCTACCAGTATCCCATGCAGATGCTAGGTAATACCTGGTACACTTAGCATGTAATTCCCCCTCTACAGTCCACCAAAGGCACTCATTTTAGGTTCCTCAGGACTCATCTCTCTTGGGCAGAGATCTGCATCTGTCTCCCTCCTGACCAGGGATTTTCCCAGGATGCACAGTTCCCTGCCTGCATTGTGATAGTCTCCTCAAGCCACACTGCCTAAACAGGCCAAGCAGCTGTGCTTTGCTTTCTCTGCAAAAGCCATGAACAGCTGTAACTGCCAGTAGCTACAAGTTATCACAGCGCTTTATAAGCGAGGACATTTATTCTTAAACCAGTACTGAGAAAAACATTAAAAACAATAAAAGAACCTACACACATACAAACAAGCTTTCTGGAGATCTCTCTCCAACTCCAACAAGGGTTTTTTCTGTGGTTACAAGTTTGTAACAGCTTTAGTCCAGAACACCCCCAATAATGGGTTAGTCTTTTCTTTATACAGCTTGGGCCTTTGACCTTGAGACCCTAAGAGCAAGTAACCACCAGACAATGGTTCTCTCCTCAGGGCATTCCTTCAAAAGGCTGGGTTTTTGCATAACCAGAGGTGGGGAATTTGCCCCTAGATATTCCCTGAGCAAACCACTTACACTGTCTGTCCCAAAAGTCCATTCTTGTCTCATACATTGTTCAATACAGTCCTCTGAAGTTCATAACACTTCCCGGGATTCACATCCCATTTCCCCCATAGAGAGATTACATACAATCCCAGCCCACAATAATGCATAACCTTTACATTTAATACAATGGATTCAAAGATACATAAACTTAATTCAATAAGGCTTTTTCCCCCAAGGATATTGCAGGATACTGCCATGTGTCACAGCATGTACACCATTTATTATTTAATGTTTTTTCTGTAATGCTTTTGTACTAAATATATTTTGCTTTGTGAAGGCTGACTGACTACTGGTAAATACAGCCATAGCCCCTGAGAGCGCGCAGAACTAGACTAAAGTCACCCTGCTGTGATAATCACAATGAAATTGCAGCCTAAATCCCCAGCCTGGAGGGAGAGGGACACGAGTTCCTGCCTTGAAGAGGTGAGAGCTAGAGGCCTGAGACCTGTGTAAGAGTGCTCTCCAGGAGGCCAAGAAGGGGTCAGAGGTACAGTATTCCCAGAATTGTGACAAAGAGATCCATCCACTGACTGCAGTATATAAAGTGTACATTTAGGATTTGGTTTGGTTTTTTAAATCAATTCATTAAAAAAATTCTTTGTTGCTTACATGTTTATCTATTGCTAAAGCTTATTCTTTAGCTCAACTCATTTGTTGCTATGTAGACAGAGCTCAACTGCATTTGCTAGAACCAGGCCAGATGAACAACAAAATTATTATACATCTCTACCCTGACAGAGCACGGTCGTGGGGAGCCAAAAATCCCTACCGCATTATAGGTGAAACGCCGTTATATCAGGGTAGCGGTGGCAGGGCTGCAGCAGTGATTTAAAGAGCCCGGGGCTCCGGCCACGGGGAGCCCCAGGCCCTTTAAATCACCAGCAGAGCCCCACTGCTGCAGCCCTGGAGTAGCGGCAGCAGGGCTCCAGCGACGCTTTAAAGGGTCCGGGGCTCCAGCTGCTGTGGGGAGCCCAGACCCTTTAAAGCGCTGCCCGAGCCCCGCTGCCGCAGTCCCGGGGTAGCGGCAGCAGGGCTCCAGCAGTGATTTAAAGGGCCCGGGGCTCCGGCTGCTGTGGGAAGCCCGGACCCTTTAAAGCGCTGCCCGAGCCCCACTGCTACCGCGCTATATGCGAACCCATATTACGTCAGGTCGCGTTACAGCAGGGTAGAGGTGTACTTGTAATGCAAGCAGGGCTTAGTGTGATGTATAAAACTCAAGGCAGTTGTGATTTCAAGTGAGGAGTGAACAGCAAGAGTGGCTGAACTAAATAAAGATTCTGATTTTATGAATTAGAAGGAAGGTGAAGATGAACAGAACTGTCTACAAAGGAAGTTTTTTGACAATTTTTTCATAAGATGTCAGCAGGTCTTTAGTGATGATAGGAAAAAAAACCCAAGGCCTAACATAATATCTAGTGTAATCTTGCAAGGGGCACTCTCAAAGTATTTCTAACCTTGAGAATAAAGTATTTGAGATATTTGAGCAACAGCCTCCAATGACTCAAGAAGCATTAATGAGAGAAGAATTCTGAAGTAAGCAATAGGAACAGAACTGCTGGTCAAGAAAGGGAATTACAATTATTTTATGATGTGGTAGCATCCAGAGGCCCTAGTCATGTTTGGTACCTCAATGTGAAAGAGGCTGTATATAAACACATAAAAGGACTCAGTCCTTGCCTTGAAAAGCTTATAATCCATCTTCTCAGTTTCCTTAAGTGAGAGCAGACTTAGTGCTTGTTTACAAAAACACGTAGGTCATTACTAGCCGGGAAGTAAATGTACCCCACACTAGCCCACTGCACAGTAAGTATCTGTGTGGACCTTGCTGACACACACTAAAAATCCTATACTGAGCATTTATCTACCCAGTTTCAAAGCATGGTAGATCAAAGCCCACTAAAAAGTATTAGGTCCACATGTGCACAGTGCGTGGCAGGACAGTGCTAGATAACTAAGTGTTCCTGTAGAAAAGCCCTAAAAGAATGAGCTCTTGAAGATACTGTAAGACATGTCAGATTAATATTTGGTTTTGTAGCTGACGTAGTGGGTTACCACTAAATTGTTCAACTCTAGGCCAGGGTAGAAGCTATTTATAATTGACTGATAGCACCACCCCACTTCCTTAGGGCTTTTTAAAGTATCTTATACTGAAAAAACCCTTAACAGTTCCTTGTCAGAGTGTCTACTACTGAATCTGTACTGCCAAGAGCAGCACCAAATTAACAAATCAGCACAATGCTTTTCCCAGTGGGCTCCAAAACTTTATTGCATAGGCCCTAGAACGGACTCCATTATAAAAGTGGGCATTAATATGGGATAGAAGTGGTGAGTTTCTTAACACAGTGGGTGAACAGTAACAAGTCAGAAGAGTGTGTTGTGTCTTACCTTATTGCGGTTTGGGGAAAACTTCAGAAAACGCAGCACCACACAACGCTAAGGAAGGGAGAGAGTGAGGTGGGGGGAAATTGTTACATTAGCACTAAAAACAGTATATTAGTTTATGCAGTTTAATTTCTAAAAACATAATTATTAAACAATTCATTTAAACATGAAAGAACGGCAAGGTAGGAGATCTTGTGGTTAAAGCACTGAATCGAGATTCAAGCTAGGTACTACTCCCAGCTTTGACAGATTTCCTCTTGTTCTGTGTTCTTGGACATGGCACTCACTCAGTGCTTCCACTCACCATCTGTAAATTAAGGATAATACTTCCATACCTCACAGGACTGTTCTGATAAATTGCTCAGATATTATGGCATTGACCACCACAGAAAACAAAAAAACAAAATGAAACCAAGTATTTTCTCCATGAATTTTGGCTCCACGTGACTTAGCATGGTTCTGCTAGAGACCTAGTTGCCTGAAAAAATCAATACATGATTTCAAGATTTTCCGAAGACGTCTATTCACAACACTTACCAAATAGCTGCAATGATGAAATTCCACCTAGTAACACTAAGTTTATGAAAGTGAGCAGGTATAAAGGAAAAAAGAGCCACAGCTTTACAACTAAAAAGTCATATGTGACATATTGGGCAAAATACTGTAGATTTCTAATAGGGCCCCTCCCCCTGAAACCACATATGTTTCCTACAAGTCAAGATTTTTAAGACACAAAGCGAAGTTACTTCAGCATTTTTTTTTTCAGTTCTATACAGGAAACCAACACTGAAGTTCACAAGTTAATCATAGGCAAACTGAATGAAAGTAATAACACACTTATCCTGGATGACCACTTTCATTTTTAAGAGTCCAAGATGAAACAAACAACTGTTGGCCTAAGTTAGATTTAGTAAGAAACTGAGTTGTAAATAGCTGATTAAAGGTCTAATAAAACACCACTTTCCTTGGAGAAGGGAAGTCGCCTCAGGAATCCTTGCACTCTCAAAAGTCAGTCCTGTCCCAAAGAGCTTACACTCTAAGTAGCCAATCTGCAAATACTTCCTTAGCTGCATTTACTTTTCTTTTGTGTTAAGTCCCAGAATGGCACCTAGTTTGAGGGAACTAGGACGTCCTAGAAGACAGCCTTTATTACACAAAACTGTGGGGGCCACAGTAGGGAAAAAAAAATGAAGCATTTGTTTTCTGTGTTCAACACTTAGCCGCCTAACTTTTAGAAAAGTTCCAACTATATTATACGAGACAAAAAAGGAACTACATGTGTCATTTGCTCCTATTGATTAAAGTGTCTTGAAAGCAGAAAAGATGCCCGTAACACAAATTGGGGAAGACACTGTTGATTTTGCATCTTTCTGTTATGTTAACTGCGAGTATGTGGAGAAAGTCTCTGGCTATGTTGCAAATAATTTTGTCTACTGTGCTTGTAATGTGCCCAATTCAAAGGTGGCACCATGGCAAGACAGAACTGAATATGGGCATTGAAAGCTTTAACTGCATATTGCTGAATGGGAAAGAGCAATAACTATTTTTAATGAATAGTGTGAAAAGGAAGAGCACCAGGAGGGAGGCAAGATAGATGGGGATGGCAATGTCAAAACACTAACAAGTGAGGTCTGGGTACCAACATTATAATTAAACTGAAAACACCCCTTCTGAATTCCAATTTAACTGATCCTGAAAGGGTTCCAATGCTTTGGATTGAACATTACACTATAAAAAAAATGTTGTAAATAAATCTAGTATTAAAACAAATTAACTTGCATTTGACTACTGTATTGACAAAAATTGCTGCATGGCATTTGCTCATTTCTATAGTTCTATTACTTTTCTTGATAGCGTAAATGTTGGGTTTGAGTTCAACATTCATGAACTTGCATACTGCTTATTCTGAAGTATTACACGAGTGCTTTCCATGTACATTTTTCAGCTGAAATAAGTATTTTCCTCCGTGTTTTAAACATTCAGATAAGTGACATGCTGACCGTTTCCCCACAGCAACTTTAATTCAAATCTTACATACTTCTACGGCATCCATCTCAGATAAGCAGATAGGATAAAATAAATTTGGAAAGATATCCTGATTTTTTTTTTAAAAAAAATCCTCTTAGCAAGTTTGAAGTAAGATAGTGCAACATCCCTTTAATGTAACTGAGCTTTGAGAGATGACAATCTGAGGTCACTGTACTTACATTGCAACATCTACACAACTGTGTAAAACTCAGGTTTTGCAACTTCCATTCTTACAAATAACAGATGCAGTTCTGGTAAAGTGGCAAACTTTAAAACAAATAACCCCTTAAAATTAATTTCAATAAATCATTATCTCATGATAAATAGCTACAAGTTTTCTTACATTCATTCTATGCAGTCTCAGCAATGAGACATTACCAAAGAAAACGGGAGTACTTGTGGCACCTTAGAGACTAACAAATTTATTTGAGCATAAGCTTTCATGGGCTAAAACCCACTTCATCAGATGCATGCAGTGGAAAATACAGTAGGTACACACACACACACACACACAAAACAATCGGTGTTACCATACACCAGGGGTCGGCAACCTTTCAGAAGCAATGTGCTGAGTCTTCATTTATTCACTCTAATTTAAGGTTTCCTGTGCCCGTAATACATTTTAACATTTTTAGAAGGTCTCTTTCTATAAGTCTATAATATATAATTAAACTATTGTTGTATGTAAAGTAAATAATGTTTTCAAAATGTTTAAGAAGCTTCATTTAAAAATTAAATTAAAATGCAGAGTCCCCCAGACCGGTGGCCAGGACCCGGGCAGTATGAGTGCCACTGAAAATCAGCTTGAGTGCCGCCTCCGGCATGCGTGCCATAGGTTGCCTACCCCTGCCATACACACTGTAACAAGAGTGATCAGTTAAGGTGAGCTATTACCAGCAGGAGAGAAAAAAAACAAAACTTTGTAATGGTAATCAAAATGGCCCATTTCCAGCAGTTGACAAGAAGGTGTAAGGAACTGGGGGGGGGGGGGGAATAAACACGGGAGAACTATTTTTTTCCTCTCTCCTGCTGGTAATAGCTCACCTTAACTGATCACTTTTGTTACAGTGCGTATGGTAACACCCATTGTTTCATGTTCTCTGTGTGTGTGTGTAGGTAGGTAGGTAAGATAGATTAGACAGATATAAAATCTTCCTACTGTATTTTCCACTGCATGCATCCGATGAAGTGGGTTTTAGTCCACAAAAGCTTATGCTCAGATAAATTTGTTAGTCTCTACGGTGTCACAAGTACTCCTGTTCTTTTTGCGGATACAGACTAACCCGGCTGCTACTCTGAAACTTGTCATTACCAAAGAAGTGAAGGTTTAGACTTTGATAAGTATTCATTAACTCACATGAATTCCCATCTACTATTAAGTTACTTTGACCCTAATGCCCATCTTAACGTGGCATTGACATTCTAATTATTTGATCAAATTTGTTCCCTCCTGTTATTTACTTAATATATTTCATTAAAGAAGGCAACTTCCAAGACTCATGGACTTTAAAGTGAAGAGACCATTATGATCTTCTAGTCTGTTAGTCTATAAGGTGCCACAGGATTCTTTGCTGCTTTTACAGAACCAGACTAACACGGCTACCCCTCTGATACTAGTCTGACCTCCTGTACAACGCAGGCCACAGAATCTCACCCACCCGTTCCTGTAACAAATCCCTGACTTATGTCTCAGCTACTGAAGTTCTCAACTTGTGGTTTAAAGACTTCAAGGTGCAGAGAATCCTCCAGCAAGTGACCCATGCCCCACGCTGCAGAGAAAGGAAAAACAAAAACAAAAAAAAACAGGGCCTCTGCCAAATCTGCCCTGGAGGAAAATTCCTTCCCAACCCCAAATCTGGCAATCAGCTAAACCATGAGCATGTGGGCAAGACTCACCAGCCAGACACCCAGGAAAGAATTCACTCTAGTAACGCAGATCTCACCCCACCGAACATCTCATCACAGGCCATTGGACATATTTACCGCTAATAGTCAAAGATCAATTAATTGCCAAAATTAGGCTATCCCATCATACTATCCCTTCCATAAACTTATCAAGCTTAGTCTTGAAGCCAGATATGTCTTTTGCCTCCACTGCTCCCCTTGGAAGGCTATTCCACAACTTCACTCCTCTGATGGTTAGAAACCTTCGTCTAATTACAAGTCTAAACTTCCTGATGGCCAGTTTATATCCATTTGTTCTTGTGTCCACATTGGTACTGAGCTTAAATAATTCCTCTCCCTCCCTGGTATTTATCCCACTGATATATTTATAGAGAGCAATCACATCTCCCCTCAGCTTTATTTTGGTTAGGCTAAACAAGCCAAGCTCTTTGAGTCTCCTTCCATAAGACAGGTTTTCCATTCATCCAATCATCCTAGTAGCCCTTCTCTGTACCTGTTCCAGTTTGAATTCATCCTTCTTAAACATGGGAGACCAGAACTGCACACAATATTCCAGATGAGGTCTCACCAGTTCCTTGGATAACGGTACTAACACCTCCTTATCTCTACTGGAAATACCTTGCCTGATGCATCCCAAGACCACATTAGCTTTTTTCCACAGCCATATCACATTGGTGGCTCATAGTCATCCTGTGATCAACCAATACTCCGAGCTCCTTCTCCTCCTCTGTTAACTTTCAAGTGATGCGTCCCCAGTTTATAACAAAAATTCTTATTAATCCCTAAATGCATGACCTTGCACTTTTCACTATTAAATTTCATCCGATTTCTATTACTCCAGTTTACAAGGTCATCCAGATATTCCTGTAGAATCTCCCGGTCCCTCTCTGTATTGGCAATACCTCCCAGCTTTGTGTCATTCGCAAACTTTATTAGCATGTTCCCACTTTTTGTGCCAAGGTCAGTAATAAAAAGATTAAATAAGATTGGTCCCAAAACCAATCCCTGAGGAACTCCACTAGTAACATCCTATGAGCCTGACAGTTCACCTTTCAGTATGACTCGTCGTAGTCTCCCCTTTAACCAGTTCCTTATCCATCTTTCAATTTTCATATTGATCCCCATCTTTTCCAATTTAAATAATAATTCCCCATGTGGAACCTGTGGCAAATTGCCGGCACTATTATGATGGGTCTCACTTTCTCCTCTTGTGGGGGTTCAGGGCGCCGTTTCTCACCCCTGAACTGAGGTATCAACTGTCCCACTAGTGTCCCAGAAAAGGGGAGTGGAGAGGGAGGGACCCAGGCCCGCCCTCTACTCTGGGTTCCAGCCCAGGGGCCCTAGGGATAGCAGTGAACCACTTGAACTAGCGATTCCTTCCCCTGGGCTACTTCCCTCTCCGGCCCTTCAGCTTGTGGGGCTTCCTGCCCGCTCTCCGCTTGGGCCAAATTTCTCCCAACCCCTTGTGTCTGTAGAGTCCCTCTGCTCTGCACAAGCCAGGTTTCTCTTTACCTAGGGTCTTGGTCTTCTGGCCCACCACACACTCCTCCCAACTGCTCTCCGCTCCAACACCAAACCACTCTGCTTCAACTCCTCCAATTGTCCGATTGAAGCAGGGGGGTTTTATCAGTTGACTGGCTTCAGGTACTGTAATTGGCTTAATTGGTTTCAGATGCTCTAATTTATCTGTAGCAGCCTCTCTTCCCTCTACAGGGAATAAGACTCATCATTCTGGGGCTTGCATATCTCCCATCTATCACTCTCCTACTGAAATAATAGTATACTCTGTGCGTCCGAAGATGACTGATCAGTCCGATTCGGGCGTGGAACGTCCTGTCACACGTCAGACAGACATGTGATGGCACTGTTAATGATGTGCGGGCAGCTCTGGGCTTGCGCAGCTCACGCTTTCTTTCAGCCTCAGCAGTACACCTCACCTCAGAGGTATTACTGCCTGTGTGAATGAGGCTGCGCCATGCTGAACAGTCCATGAGCCTTCGTGCATGACTCTGATACACAGTCCATGTCTCGCAGGCGTACAGCAGAGTTGGAAGCACCACTGCTCGGTAGACCTTCAGCTTTGTTGGTAGGCTGATCCCTCAACGTTCCCAGACATTGGAGTGCAATCGGCCAAATGCAGAGCTGGCTTTAGCAATTCTGCAGTTTACTTCATCATCGACTGACACTGCTCGGGAAAGGGTACTGCCCAGGTACGTGAAGTGGTCCACTGCCTGAAGTCTCTGTCCATTTACAGTGATGGACGGTTCTGAGTACGGAGCATGGGGAGCTGGCTGGTGCATGACCTGAGTCTTCTTGATGTTAATGGTGAGACCGAAGTTGTTGCATGCAGATGAAAACTTGTCCATACTGGCTTGCATTTCTGGCTCTGTACTAGCATTCAGAGCACAATCATCGGCAAAGTCTCAAAGTACAGTTTCCTTCACCTTGGTGATGGTACGCAGTCGCCTCAGATTGAATAGTTTCCCGTCAGTTCTGTACTTCAGGCCTACTCCTTCAGTGCAGTGTTGAAAGGCATCAGTCAGAGTGGCAGAGAATATCATGCTGAACAAAGTGGGTGCTAAAACACACCCTTGCTTGACGCCGTTGGTGACTGGGAAGGCCTCAGATGTTTCACCGTCATCCAGGACACGAGCCATCATACTGTGATGAAATTGACGTACCATTCGTATGAATCTGTCTGGAAAGCCGAATTTCGACATGATCCTCCACAGGCTCTGGCGACTGACAGAGTCGAACGCTTTCGTGAGGTCCACAAAAGTTGTGTAGAGTTCACGATTCTGCTCTTGACATTTCTCCTGTAGCTGACGCATAGTGAAGATCATGTCAATAGTCTCACGTCCCTTGCGGAAGCCACACTGTGATTCTGGCAGTAAGCCCTGCTCCAGGTGAGTGATCAATCGGTTCAACAGAACCCATGCAAGAATTTTCCCCGCTGTAGAGAGCGGCGAGATTCCACAGTGATTGTCACATACCTGGCGATTGCCCTTCCTCTTATAGAGGTGCACGATGGACGCGTCTCTAAATTCCTGTGGAATGGATCCCTGCTTCCAGAAGGACTGAAACAGCTCAGTGAGTTTCCGTAGCAGCATGGGTCCACCGACTTTGTACACCTCTGCTGGTATGGCATCTGACCCTGGGGCTTTGCCACTTGACAGCTGGTTGATGGCTTTCGTCCTCTTCTGGGGAAGCATCCATGGAGTCATTGACTGCAACCTGGGGAATCTTGTCAATGGCATCATCATTGATGACTGAGGGGCAGTTGGGCTGAACATTTTGAAGCAGTTCTCATCTGTGGAGAATCTGCGTCTTCTCTGTAAGGAGCACAGTGCCATCAGAGTTCAGGATGATAGCACAGCATCTTGTTCTTCGTAGAATTTATCCTTTACATCCTCTAGGTTGGTCATTGTGGGAGCATATGCACTGATCAAAGTAGCTTGTTTTCCTTTTTGAAGCGGAAGCTGCATTGTCATGAGTCGGTCATTCACACTCTTGGGGGAACCGGCAAGTTTCTGAACAAGATGATTCTTGATGGCAAAGCCAACTCCAGATTCGCGACGCTCATCACTGCTGCGGCCACTCCAGAAGAATGTATAGCCTCCGCCTGACTCGGACAGCTGTCCTTCATTAGCAAGGCAAGTTTCACTAAGGGCTGCAATGTCAATGTTGTAGCATGCGAGCTCTCTGGCGACAAGTGCTGTTCTTCTCTCCAGTCTGTCTGCCGTGATGTTGTCCAGTAGCGTGCGCACATTCCATGTGCCAATGGTGATCGGTGTCACTCTAAGTTATGTTTTTGTTCGACCGCTTTTATGGGATCCCCGCCAGCTGCGGTATGCTGGCCAGGGTAAGGTGAAGCAGGCAATGTTTAGGGCACCTTTTCTAGCCCCCTCCTCATTCTACGGAGGTGAGCAGTGCAATCCTGAATAGGGCTGCTCAGTCGCTCAAGAAGACACCGAGCTTCACTGCTGCTTCGGTCAGTGAGGAACGACCATTATACCTGAGCCACCTGTGTGCAGGTCCGCGACTACAGCTCCCAGTGTATCCACACCTGCTGCTTCGTCGCTCGCCCATCGCCACAGGACTTGATATGATATGATGTCGAGACTTGCGCATGAATTGGATTAAAGTGAGGGAGAGTTGCGCGACGTCAACCTCACTCTCTTTTACCAGTTCCTATCTGTATCCAGTGGCAGGACAAGAGTTGAGACGGCTGGAGATAGGGCAGGGTGCAGTGGATGACCAGGACGCCTACGTGTCTTGTCGTGCTCTTGAGCGATCCACAACGCTTGCTGTCACCGCCTTCCTGACCATTGAGCCAGGTTTCCTCAGTCAGCCGGATCCAGCCTTCGCATGCAATGGGTAGACAGGCCCTAACTCACCGAGGGTCTCAGACTCATCGGCCACCCTCACCTGGTTTAGCCCGCCAGTCAAGACGGTTTCTGGGGTGTGGCCGCTGTCGCATGCTGACCGCTACTTGGAGCTACAGGTCAGAGCTGGGTGTCAAGTGGGGACCAAAGTGGATGAGCTACTCCTAGGAGTACGACTGCTCCCCTATCAGAGTTACTACCCCTCCCTGACAACCCCATCCATCTGGTAGAGCTGCAGGAAAGGCAACTAGACTACAGACTCCCACTGCATCCATTGTGTAACCGTCTGCCCTCCTCATCAAGTTCCATATCCTCCTCACCCAGGCTCCTGGCACCCTGCCACTCAACTCCAGGGGACGGGCAACAGAAAGCTGTCATTCAAACAGCTTTGATTTATAGTGTGGCTACAATAAGCAATGTGGCCTTGTCCTTCCCTCCTCCCCCACCCCACCCCGTTATCAAACCCTTTGTACACCAGGGCTACCTTTTACTAGTCAGCGATCTCAAGGTTTTTTTTAATAAATAAAGAATGAATGGAGTCAGAACAATAGGGACTTTATTTCCTGTGCCTGCTGTGGTCAAAGGAGGGTAGGGGGATTGGATTACAGGGAAGTATATTCACCAAAGGGGGCGGGTTTGCATCAAGGACAAAAACACACAACTGTCACACCATAGCCTGGTCAGTCATGAAACTGTTTTTCAAAGCCTCTCTGATGTGCAGCACACCTTGCTGTGCTCTTCTAATTGCCTTGGTGTCTGGCTGTTCAAAATGGGTTACCAGACGATTTGCCTCAACCTCCCACCCTGCCATAAACATCTCCCCCTTATTCTCATAGATATCGTGGAGCACAAAGCAAGCAGCAATAACAATGAGAATATTGCTTTCGCTGAGGTCTAACCTACTCAGCAAACTGCACCAGCACCCCTTTAAACATCCAAAGGCACATTCTACCACCATTCTGCACTTGCTCAGCCTATAGTTCATCTGCTCCTTAATGCTGTGCAGGCTGCCTACGTACAGCTTCATGAGCCATGGGAGCAAGGGGTAGGCTGGGTCCCCAAGGATAACTATTGGCATTTCATGGCGATCGGGGGAGGTCCTGGATGACTGGAAAAAAGCTAATGTAGTGCCCATCTTTAAAAAAGGGAAGAAGGAAGATCCAGGGAACTACAGGCCAGTCAGTCTCACCTCAGTCCCTGGAAAAATCATGGAACAGGTCCTCAAGGAATCAATTCTGAACCACTTAAAGGAGGGGGAAGTGATCAGGAACAGTCAGCATGGATTCACCAAGGGCAAGTCATGCCTGACTAACCTAATTGCCTTCTATGATGAGATAACCGGCTCTGTGGATGAGGGGAAAGCAGTGGATGTGCTATTTCTGGACTTTAGCAAAGCTTTTGATACAGTCTCCCACAGTATTCTTGCCAGCAAGTTAAAGAAGTCTGGGCTGGATGAATGGACGGTAAGGTGGATAGAAAACTGGCTAGATGGTCGGGCTCAACGGGTAGTGATTAATGGCTCCATGTCTAGTTGGCAGCCGGTATCAAGTGGAGTGCCCCAAGGATCGGTGCTGGGGCCGGTTTTGTTCAATATCTTCATTAACGATCTGGAGGATGGTGTGGACTGCACCCTTAGCAAGTTTGCAGATGACACTAAACTGGGAGGAGTGGTTGATACGCTGGAGGGTAGGGATAGGATACAGAGGGACCTAGACAAATTAGAGGATTGGGCCAAAAGAAATATGATGAGGTTCAACAAGGACAAGTGCAGAGTCCTGCACTTAGGACGGAAGAATCCCATACACTGTTACAGACTAGGGACCAAATGGCTGGGCAGCAGTTCTGCAGAAAAGGACCTAGGGGTTACGGTGGACGAAATGCTGAATATGAGTCAACAGTATGGCCTTGTTGCCAAGAAGGCTACTGGCATTTTGGGTTGTATAAGTAGGGGCATTTCCAGCAGATCGAGGGATGTGATCATTCCCCTCTATTCAGCACTGGTGAGGCCTCATTTGGAGTACTGTGTCCAGTTTTGGGCCCCACACTACAAGAAGGATGTGGATATATTGGAGAGAGTCCAGCGGAGGGCAACAAAAATGATTAGGGGGCAGGAGCACATGACTTATGAGGAGAGGCTGAGGGAACTGGGATTGTTTAGTCTGCAGAAGAGAAGAATGAGGGGGGATTTGATAGCTGCTTTCAACTACCTGAAAGGGGGTTCCAAAGAGGATGGATCTAGACTGTTCTCAGTGGTAGAAGATGACAGAACAAGGAGTAATAGTCTCAAGTTGCAGAGGGGGAGGTTTAGGTTGGACATTAGGAAAAACTTTTTCACTAGTAGGGTGGTGAAGAACTGGAATGGGTTATCTAGGGAGGTGGTGGAATCTCCTTCCTTAGAGGTTTTTAAGGTCAGGCTTGACAAAGCCCTGGCTGGGATGATTTAGTTGGGTTTGGTCCTGCTTTGAGCAGGGGGTTGGACTAGATGACCTCCTGAGGTCCCTTCCAACCCTGAGATTCTATGATTCAACATCCCCAACGGTTATTTTTCTAGTCTGGGAAGAAAGTCCCTTCTTGCAGCTTTCCAAACAGCCCAGAGTTCTGAAAGATGCAAGCATCATGCATCTTTCCCAACCATCCCATGTTGACGTCGGTGAAACGGCCCCGGTGATCCACCAGTGCTTGCAGCACCATCAAGAAGTAGCCCTTGCAGTTTATGTACTGTTTGGCAAGGTGGTCCATGCCAAGATAGGGATATGCATTCTGTCTATCGCCCCACCACAGTTAGGGAACCCCATTGCAGCAAAGCCATCCACTATGATCTGCACATTTTCCAGAGTCACCACCCTTCTTAGCAGAAGGGTACTGATTGCCCTGGCTACTTGGATCACAGTGACCCCCACGGTAGATTTGCCCACTTTGAATTGATTCCCGACTCACCGGTAGCAGTCGGGTGTTACAAGCTTCCACAGGTCTATTGCCACTCGCTTCTCAGCTGTCAGGGCAGGTCTCATCTTGGTATTCCTGCACTTCAGGGTGGGGGAAAGCAAATCAAAGTTCCATGAAAGTGGCCTTACACATGCGAAAGTTGGCAGCCACTGGGTATCATCCCATATCTGCAACACTATGCGGTCCCACCAGACTATGCTTGTTTGCCAGGCCCAGAATCAGCGTTCCACTGTATCAACATGCCCCAGTGCCGCCATGATATCCCAATTGCCACATCCATTCCTTTCAGGAACGTCTGTGTCCATGTCCATGTCTTCCTTATGCTGGTGGCTCCTAGCCAGGCTCTGCACATACTGCATAATGCGCGAGGTGTTTACAATGCTGTCAAAAGCAGCACGCAGCTGAGCGGGCTCCATGCTATGGCATCTGCACAGATAACCCAGAAAAAGAGGTGTGAAATGATTGTTTGCTGTTTTCAAGGAGAGAGAGGAGACTGACTACATGTACCCAAAACCACCCATGATAATGTTTTTGTCCCATCAGGCATTGGGAGCTTAACCCAGAATTCAAATGGGCCGTGGGGACTGTGGGATAGCTACCCACAGTGCATCACTTCGTGAGTCGATGCTAACCACAGTATCAAGGACGCACTCCGCCAACCTAATGCACTTAGTGGGGACACGCACAATCAACTGCATAAAATCACTTAGGGTATGGCTACACTTACGGTTTGCAGCGCTGGTAGTTTGCAGCGCTGGTCATCCAGCTGTGCAGGGCCAGCGCTGGTGGAGGCTTTCCAGCGCTGCAAATCGCCAGTGTAGCCATACCCTTACTAAAGATTGACTTCTATAAAATCAACCTAATTTCGTAGTGTAGACATGCCCATACACTTGTATGCAAGGGATGTAAGAACAAACAGAATAAATATTTCAGGTATGGCAGAATAAAACTTGTTTATTCAGGATCTCAGAGGCTGTTCCTATTCTAGGACTTGTGAATGTAAATATCACATTTGTATGAATAAATACAAAATAGAACCCACATCTGTGATAGAGCTAAAACTGAACAATAACTGAAAAAGCAAAGGTGCCAACCAGAATTCAGAAATTGTGGATTTCTTGCTATGAACACTGTCATAGTGTTAAAGGACTGAAGCAACTGACCTATTTTCCTAATATTAAGGAAAAAGCACTAAATTTGTTTCTGTATCAAGAGCACTGGAAATATTGCAGAACTCTGAAGTTCTTTTCAGAAAGTCGCTGGTTCCTAGCTGCACTGGGAAATTGAACTAGCAGTCACATTTTGAATAAAATACACCTGAGATACTAGCATAGTGTTATTGTATGCTTTAAAACAAAATATAGTAGCAAAGCATTAAATAAAATTTGAGTACTTGGGTACTGTAGTATAAATTTAAAATAAAACAAGTTGCTAGAGTTTCTTTTCTGCTTATTTACCTTTGAGATACCATTAATGTTAAATCTGGTCTCGTCTATTTCTGCTGGAGGACCTGTTGGGATTTTCAAAGGATGTATACTTTTCAGGGTGAATAAAAATCAATGATTTTCAAAAAAAAATTGATTTTTATTTAAATTGGATTTTTTTCATTAAATGCTTTTTGAGGAAAATACTTATCTAAAGATATATCTTAATTAAAACTCTCATCATGGAATAGAGATTATAAATTCTAATTCTATATTATGAGACAATATATTCATGTAATGTTTAAGAAAAGTTTTGTAAATGAGTTCCAATAGTTCATGGATTAGGGACCCAATTTTATGGGGTCCCAGGGGCGTCTGTATAGATTATTTAGGTTAATCTTTCTATCTACCCAATGGGACTCAGTGCTCAGTCTAGAACAGGGGTCTCAAACTCAAATGACCATGAGGGCCACATGAGGACTAGTACATTGGCCCGAGGGCTGCATTACTGACACCTCCCCCCACCGCCCTCAGCCCTGCCCCCACTCCACCACTTACATGAGGCCCCGCCCCTGCCTCTTCCCACCCCTTCCCCGAAATCCCCACCCCAACTCTGCCCCCTCCCTTCCTCACATTCCGGCCGGCACGGGGGCAGAGCAGGCAAGGAGCCTGCCCTTCCCCTGGTCTGCATTGGGCCGGAGCCGCTCTACATAAAAACTGGGGCAGGGTGGGGGGGGCCCTCGAAGAGCTTGCGGGCCACAGAAAATCACCCCGCGGGCCGCATGTTTGAGACCCCTGGTCTAGAAGATACCATCAGAGACGCTTAGTTTTCCAGTTCTCAAACTGTACATTTGTGCCTCCAGAGATAACATGCTTGCTAACAGCAGAAATGTTTTAAAATAAATATATGGATGAGAGAAATAACAGACCTCAACCTTATTGTCCCTCTGCAAATGTGTGTACACAGAGTCAATCCCTTACCTCTCTCTAAAAGTGCAAAGTTTCAAAAAGTTCAATGAATAAAAGATTGTTGGGGGTGGAATAGATTTAGACAAGGAGAAGAAGTCTGAAGATAAATGTGAGAAGAGAGGGACAGTATAAACAAAAATGAAACTGTTTGAGCAGCATATTCCAGAAGTCTTGAGGTCTTTGAGTGTAGCCTTCACTGATGAGATCTACCATACCATTCTCTCACTAGAAGGGGAAACTTATAATGGCAGCAGGCCATAAAAGAGACCCAGTTTGGGTCTCATCTATCTCTGAGTTGTATTAAGGTTAAACCAACCAACAAGTATGCACTTTTATGTAGAAATCCATAATTAAATTGAGTCTTCCTGACTAGTGATTTAAATCGATTTGATTTAAATCAAATCCACCCTGATACTGTTAGTCCCTTCACTTAAGTTTTAAGAGCTAAGTTGTTAAATCTTTAACAAAGTCATCTTTTCCCAAAAGTGTTAATAATTTTGTTGTCCTTAGCTATTTAACTGCCAACAAAAACTGAAGTTTAAGCACTCTTAACTGTAATTTCCTTCTCCCAGTAATCACTCTCTTCTGATGTCATTCTTCTGGTTCACCACTCACAGTGTCTTCAAGACTTGATAGACCAGCCATAAAGCGGAAATTTTCATAGGCACAAATGGGAGTTGGGCATCTTAAGGGCTTGTCTTGGACTTAACTCATGTGGTATGAAAACTCTTTGTAAAACAAGCCCCAGTAGTCATTTGCGCCTTTGAAAATTGCCCCTTAAATTTCTAATGTAAACATCAAGCTGGAAAAAAAGCTCCAATTCCTGAAGATGTCTTTTAGCACTTTTTTTACTCATCAAAAAGCAGCAAAAATGTGTATGGATGTTCCCATTTTTCTTTTTTAAGGTTACTGTTAATACGAAATAAACATAGGAGGACTGCACCATACAACCTAAGTACATAAGAATGGCCATACTGGGTCAGAGCAAAGGTCCACCTAGCCCAGTATCTTGTCTTCTGACAGTGGCCAATGTCAGGTGCCCCAGAGGGAATGAACAGAACCAGTAATCATCAAGTGATCCATTCCGTCGCCCATTCCCAGCTTCTGGCAAACAGAGGCTAGGGACACCATTCCTGCCCATCCTGCTAATAGCCACTGATGGACCTATCCTCCAGGAATTTATCTAGTTCTTTTTTTAACCATGTTATGGTCTTGGCCTTCACAACATCCTCTGGCAAGGAGTTCCACAGGTTGACTGTGCCCTGTGTAAAGAAATACTTCCTTTTGTTCATTTTAAACCTGCTGCCTATTAATTTCATTTGGTGACCCCTAGTTCGTGTGTTATGAGAAGGAGTAAACAACACTTCCTTATTTACTTTCTCTACACCAGTCATGATTATGTAGACCTCAATCATATCTCCCCTTAGCTGTGTTTCTTCCAAGATGAAAAGTCCCAGTCTTATTAATCTCTCCTCATATGGAAGCCATTCCATACCCCTAATCATTTTTGTTGCCCTTTTCTGAACCTTTTCTAATTCCAATACATCTTTTTTGAGATGGGATGACCACATCTGCATGAAGTATTCAAGATGTGGGTGGTACCATAGATTTATACAGAGGCAATATGATATTTTCTATTTTATTAGCTATCCCTTGCTTAATGATTCCCAACATTCAGTTCGCTTTTTTGACTGCCGCTGCACATTGAGTGGATGTTTTCAGAGAACTATCCACAATGACTGCAAGATCTCTTTCTTGAGTGGTAACAGCTAATTTAGACCCCATCATTTTATATGCATAGTTGGGATTATGTTTTCCAATGTGCATTACTTTGCATTTATCAACACTGAATTTCATCACCCAGTTTTGAGAGATCCTTTTGTAGCTCTCACAGTCTGCCTGGGATTTAACTATCTTGAGACGGTTTGTATCATTTGCAAATTTTGCCATCTGAATGTTTACCCCTTTTCCAGATCATTTATGAATACGTTGAATAGGACTGGGCCCCTGGGGGACATCACTATTTACCTCTCTCCATTCTGAAAACTGACCATTTATTCCTACCCTTTGTTTCCTATCTTTTTATCCAGTGACCAATCCATGAGTATCATAACTGTGGCACATTTTTAATAAAACCAATATGCATATCTTTGGAGTATGAAGAGAGTTTAAGATGTCAGATACATGCAATATGTGTCACAAGAGACATTCTTACATAGAATGTGTACTAAGCAGTAGGGAGCAGAAAACAGTTTTAGTGTACACAGAGAAGTTACTCCAGGATAAGGTAGGCGTGAATTTAATACGTAATAATTATCCCAGAATAATTCCCTTTAAGACGGCCTGTTTCTGGTTTAGCTTAATCCACTTCCAGAGTGTCCCCTGAAGAACTACTGTGGTCAATTTCCCCATGGCAGACAAGACTTCAGACTCTAATCTTATACTCTGCATTTCCAAGCTTTCCAGCAATTTTTCTTTTGCTTTAAATTTTCTGTCAATTTAGAACTTCCTGAATTATCAGTATTTCCTTTTAACACAGCATTTTTAAAGCCCCTATTACTGTTATGACTAATAAAAAAGCATTCATGGAGTGCTTTACAAATTCAAAGCACTGTGCAGATATTTATTTATCCTACTATCTCAATTACTATTTAATGAAGTTTTTTGTCTAAAAATATACAACTGTGCATGTGCTAGATTCACAGGACAACTCCAGAAGGCATCCCAGTAGTATTGCATTACCTGGAAATATATGCAATTTGGAGAAAGAAAGCCAGTATTAATCTGGAAGGGATCTTGAGACAGTACAGGAAGAGAGAACTATATGAAAATACCAGACTCCTGAAATTGCCTATATAGTTTTCAGTTGTGGGTAACAGTGAAATGCTTTCACTCATTTCTCTTGCTTTCAATTATTTTATCTAATTTAGCTATCTCCTTGGATTATACACAAAAGTACTTCAATTTCAAATGTGTCTTACTAAACTAGAGGCAACACACACCAAAATAAACTACATTAAAGCTCTGTACATGATCATATACTCACAAAAGAATTTTCTTATTTAAAAAAATCAAATGTTGCATTGTCACTGCCCTGTATATCTGATATACTTGCTAAGAAATAATTTCCTTAGTTACATGCTCTGAGACCATTAATACGTCTTCTATTTGGTGTTACCAAAATGAAGTTTTCTTGGATACAAGACCACTTGGTACAATTAGCTGTAGAAAATATTAATTTAAGTACAGGAGTCTACAGTAAAAGTTCTGATCTTATTGCCACTACCAACCTGTAAATTCTATAAATCTTCAAACAGGACCAAGGGGTCCTTATCTCCCTTCTGCCCCTTACCTGCCCTCACTCCCCCCTCCCCCCCTGCCCAATATGGTTCTAACACAGAACTAAGAGTTGTAACCAGTTAATATTTATAATCCTCTGATAACCACAGATCAATAAAGTTGTTGGGAATATTTCTCTTTCAGATACTGTATTCTTCTCTCCCTCTACTATGTTAGGTTTCAGGCTAATACCTGCAAAACTCAAGTGATATTACACCTCTCCTTTAGGCTATGTCTACACTACAGACCTTACAGCAGCAGAGCTGTACTGCTGCAACTGCACTGCTGTAAGGTCTCCCATATAGCCATACCCATGCCACCACAGCCCCACTGCTATGTTTCGTGCACTAGCTCAACCAAAGCTAGTTCAAGTTAGTCTACCTGAGCTGGGAACTACACCACCCAGCCGCATACCCTAAGTAGTTAAGCACTGCACAGTCAAAGCGAACCTGTCAGGTATGATCTACAGAGCTAAACATGCTTCTACAGTTCTCTTCATCCACAATCGTATCAACTGAACAAGAAGAAAAAAGTCAGAGTTCTTAAATTATTAAAGCGGAACTAAAAGCACTGACAATCTTGCACTTCATCTAGAAGCCACACATAGCAGTATTGTTTAGGTATCCGAATGTTGTTTTCCATCCTGGTTAATTCTGTACCATGTGACGTGGGTAAGATTGTACCTCAAACAAAGTGAGGAAAGCTATGTTTTCTTGACAATGTCAAGGAAGTTTGACATTTGCACAAGCAGAAAGCATGAACTACTCGAGTTTGCCAGGATCCACTCTTGACATCTGAAACCCTGCGAGAAATGGCTAACTGCTAGGTCTAAGGCAGTGGTTCCCAAACTGGGGTTGGTGAACCCCTGGGGGGTTCGCGAAATGTTACAGGGGGTTCTCGGGAACAGATTCCCTAATGGTGGACAGAGCTGTCCCTAGGGACCACAGGCAGCACGGGGCCAGCAGCACGGAGCCCCTGGACTTCCAAGAGCTAAGCAGATCAAAGCAAGCATATCTATTACATTAAGGAGATTTAAACTTCAAGACTCCTTGTAAGAAATGGAAAGGAAGGTGGATATTGTTTGCTGTTTTTAAAATTAAATAGGCAGCTAGTATTGTTTTTTAAATTATTACGAAGAACAACTTTAAGATTTGTTGTAACGTGCACTGTTTGCCTGGACTGCTCAAGATCTGAATGCTTGTGTAGGAAGAACTCTTTGAGCTGGCTTCTTAAATACCTTCATGCTGTTTCACATCTGATGCTCCTTGATGAAACATAGGAGCCTTGTCTTATAACAGGCTTATTCAAAGTGATACAAGCTATGAAAGTGAGATTTTGGAAGAGTGTTGCCATTTTCATAATGTAATAAAAATACTGTAATGATTAATAATTAATAGTGTGTAATAAGCATATCAAAGACCAATTTTATATTTTCAGGATCACTGCTTTTATAATTTATATTCAGGTAAAGGAGAAAATCCCTGGAAATACTCATTTTTACTAGGGGGTTCACAAGACTTGACATTTTAGTGAAAGGGGTTCACAGGTTGTTAAAGTTTGGGAACCACTGATCTAAGGAAACTTGTGTCAACGGAGAAATAATCATCAAATGTCCATTTCAAGTGGTATACAACAGGGATCAGTACTTGTCCTGGCACTATTCAATTTTTTTAAACAGATCTAGAGAGTGCGCACACTGTGGGTTACTTGGGCCAAGTTCAGTGCGCACGCCAGAGGCTCCTTGCATCCCTCCATCTCCCCCCAGAAACTCCTTGTGTGCAACCCTCCAAACCCCCTTGATTTCAGGAAATCCCTGTAACCCCACTTACTCCCTCCCTCATGTAAAAGCTTTTGTGTGCCCCCGCCCCATTCCTCCTTCCCACCATGGCAGGGGCTCTGTCTCCCTTGTCCTCCCGCCCCATACCATTATCCCCCATTCTCCCGCATCCCAAGAGCACCATATAACCCCCGTTCACTTCTGCCCTCCACCACGTGTCCCACATCTCCCTCCCTCTGGACCACTGACACCCATTCTCTCCCCATGTTAGAATGAGGCTGTATTTGTTAAAAAAAAGCAACCTGGTTTAGTTGGGAAGTGAAGGCAGCTATAAAAAAAATTATATATATATGAATGAAATGGAAGAAAGGGGAAGTTGACAGTAATGAATATAAATTAAAAGCTAGGAATTGTAGAACATTGATAAGGGAAACAAAGGGACACAAATAGAAATCTCCGGCCAGCAGAGTTAAAATAAAACAAACAAAAACACACACCTCCTTCTTGTCCTTAGTATATGAGGTCCAAAAAGAAATCTAAACAATGGTATTGGTCCATTGCAAGATGGAAATGGTAGAATTATCAATAATAATGCAGAAAAGGCAGAATTGTTCAATAAATATTTCTATTCTGTTTTTGGAAAAAAACAAATGATGTAGTCATATCGTATGATAATACTCTTTCCATTCCACTAGTATTTAAAGACAATGTTAAACAGCAGCTACTAATGTTAGACTTTTTAAAATCAGCAGGTCTCAGAACACCAAGGAAGTTCTACAACATGGAAAAAAGCTAATGTGCCCATATCTGAAAAAAAGAAACTGATCTGGATAACTAAAGACTTATCAGTCGGACATTGATTCTGGGCAATATACTGGAATGGCTGATTCAGGACTCAAATATTAAAAGAAGGGTAATGTAACTAATCCCAATCAACATGGGTTTATGGAAGATAAAACCAGACAAATTCAACTTATTTCTAAGACTTTTTTTTTTAAGCCAGGGTGATTAACCATGGAACCAACTGCCAAGGGAAGCAGTAGATTCTCCATTACTTTAGGTCTTGAAATCAAGGCTGGATGCCTTTCTGGACAATACTGTTGCCCCAGTTGGCCCAGGCTTTTAAACAATATTTGGAATCTTTTTGAGTTGTTTCTATTAAGAGGAGAAAAGTAATACGAGTCAGGTATTTCTGTGGTGCAAATCGCACAATCCTTTTTATTTTCAAAAATGTATGTGAAGTCCTGTTTCCCTGAACACAGTAGAAACAAAAACAGACAGTTCTTATTCAGAAACCCACATCTGCTTTTCCAACGAGTACTGTGCCCAAAAGCAACCCTATCTCTTGGCATCCTCCCAGGGTGACACATCTATTTCTCTCATGGCTTTCTGCTTCTCTCACACACACAGCTGCTACAAATCAATCTCTAGCCCCTTCAGCCCACATAGCTTAGCTCCACCATGTGGCCCACTGCCATTGATGGTAGCCTCCTATTGTTTCAGTTATCACTACATAAAGGGGGCATTTAAATGCTCCTTCCATTTGGCCTGAAAGAAGAATGCTTGGCACATCCATCAGCTTTAACAAGGTCAGTATTTGTCTACCAAAGACTCGCTTGATGACAGTCATTAACACTTTCAAGAATAACAGGTTTTCAGTAGACAAGTTATTGGGCTCAGCACAAGAGTAACTGGATGAAATTTAATGGCCTATGATATACACTCTTGTAAAGTTTTTGTTTCACTGTTTCTCAAGTCACACAGACCTGAATTCCTAAAGTAAAAACCAAGCAGAAAAAAATAACTTTTGGGGGGGGGGGGGGGAAGAACCCTTCAGGCCTTTATACACCATAAAGAAGCAAAAATTTAAAAAAAATGCACAGACCCTTTTTTTTCCTCCTATGCAGGTCTCTTTAGTTATATGCCTCCTGTGATATGAGGGAAAAGTGAATGCAATGTTCCATGTTACTTTTAAATATATATACAAATCACCACACTAATGATATGTCTACACTGCAATTAAACACCCCAGCTGGCCCATGTCACCTGACTCAGGCTCAGGTTGCAGGGCGGTAAAACTGCAGTACAGACCTTTGGGCTCAGGCTGAAACCCATGCTCTGGGACCCTGTGAGCGGGGAGGGTCTCAGAGCCCAGGCTCCAGCCCGAGCCCAAAAATCTACACCTCAGTTTTACAGTCTTGCAGCCCAAAGGCCTGAATCAGCTGACATGGGCCAACCGCAACTGTTTAACTGCAATATAGACATACCCAGATGGTCCCTTCTGGCCTTAAACTAAGAATCTATGAAAAGAAGAATTACAAACTGCATCTTCCACTGTTCCCAATTCTAGAGACTGAACAATACTATCCAGGTGAGAAGAGTTAAGCATCTGTAGTGATTAATAATTTAATTGAAGAAAACTTTCACAAATTTAGTCCAATGTCAATATCTTACCTAATAAAGCATACCTGACCAATACAATACCACTCCATAAACAATGCATCAGATATTGCTGACATTGGGAGGAGGGAAAAATGTCAATATCCTAGGAAAAGGAAGGTTCAGTTGTAAGTTGTTGGGCTTTTTTAAATACATATGCCTTACTTCTCAGAAATCAAGTAGCATTGAGTTCTCTGCTATACATACTACAGAACCTCACCCAGAAGCTGGTTCATAAAAGATATTACCTCATTCACTTTGTCCCACATGGCTTATGGCAGATACATCCTGCTGGGTACTAAAAAGCAGTTGTCATATTCTTCACTTGTTTTGGTTTCAAGCTGTCCCTGATTGCAATTAATTTTAGCTCAAAAATAAGTTACTCACCTACAAACAAATAAAAATCCTAGTATCTCTTCTCCCCCAAAATACAGGCTCAAAGCTTTTCAGTGATAATTTCAGACAAAAGATTGGAATCTTTTTCTTCAACTAATGATTTAGTGCCCAATCTTGGTCCCGCTAAAGTCAATAAAAAGAAACCGATTTCAAATGAGTGCAGGATCTGGCCAAAACCCCAAAAGGCTACATCTTCCTCCAAAACTCCCTCAGATCTTTAAAAATTAGTTCTCTTTATTAAAGAGAATATTTTAAGATACCAGTGTATTAAGCACTACAGCGTAGAAATATGGTGCATACTCTTATGTCCAAAAGCCACATGTTCATACAAACAATTACGATGTAAAGAAAACCATAATTCAGGCAGTAGAATGCAGAGGAAAAGAGAATTGGATTTTGTCCTATACATTTCAAACTTCATCAGTGCACACCCTAAAGTGTCCTAAAGATCTGACTTTAACACCACCCTCCACTGCATCAATTTCCACTATACCTTTGGAATCCTGTATTATTTTAGCTACATAGGCCACCCAAATCTTTGGTTTGTAGCAGTACAATATAACATGTTATGGATATTGCAAAATGCCATGTTGAGAATAGTAATTTTTACCTATTATAAAAAGGTATTCAACATACTGTAATTTGAAATAAATGAGTACTGAATAGCGTTAGAAGTCTGTATTTATGCTTTTGTCCTCCTGAGACCCCTAAAACTGAAGTAAATTATGAAAAAACATTACATACTGCATTGGAAAATTAACTGGATTCATCAAAAGCATAAACTGTCAGGCAGAAAAATATTCAAAACAGCAATTCAGTTCTAAAGAGTTGTGTTCCATTCTCAATAGGAACCTGTACTATTCTAAACAGTTTTTCAGAGAACACCTAAGGAGGGGCTTAAATTGTATTCAGTCCTGTTTACAGTGCTACTCCAGTAGACTGAAGGAAGGCAAGTGTGGAGAGAAGGAAGGCAGAGTTTAAGGGTTTGGCTACATTTGCAGCGCTGTACAGCGCTGGGAGTTAAAGCTGTCTTCGTACAGCTGTGTAGGGAAAGCGCTGCAGTGTGGCCACATTTGCAGCAGTGTTGGGAGTGGTGCATTATGGGCAGCTATCCCAGCGTTCAAGTGGCTGCAAGGTGCTTTTCAAAAGAGGGGGGTGGGATGGAGTGTGACAGGGAGCGTGGGGGGGAGAGAGAGAGAGAGAGAGAGGATTTTTGGAGCTGACACTGTGTCAGCTCCCTGCCTTGCAAGCTCTGCTCATTTTAAATGCAAGTATTTCAGGGAAGAATAGTCGTTCAAACCTGTGTCGTTCGTAACGGGGAAGAGAGACTGCGGGACATCCTGTGTAAAGACAGTCACCCTACATCTGCCTCAGCCCCCCCATGCGATCTGTGCACGGCTTGAACTGCGAAGACGAGGGGGCTGGGCCCGTGGAGGGCACGCAAGGCTCTCCAGACAAGCAGGGCTACTCTGCAAGCCCGGGGACAGGGTTGTGGAGCTCAGCTCATGGAGCTGCAGGTGGGGTCCTCTCCCTTTAGTGTTGAATCTGAAATCATCCGTCATTGTTAAAAACCCCAATAAAGTGTGAAACTGCCAAAAAAAAAAGTTCCGACCCCTTCCCCCACCCCTCTCTCATTCACTAAATTCAAATAGCCTTCTTTGTTTTTTTCCCCCTCACAGACCAGATAAGCAGCTGCTCCAAAACGGACACCCCTCCCTCCCAGGCTGCTTCTCTCCTCAAGCAAACACTAGCTGTGGACATTCATCCCCCTGCCTGCCTCTGCTCAAGGAAACAGTAGCTGTGTTTGTTTTTAGATAAGCAGCTCCGGGAGCCCCAAGTTCACAACAAAACAAAGGGCTTGGCTACACTTGAGAGTTACAGCGCTGCTGGTGGCTTTACAGCGCTGTAACTTACTCCCCGTCCACACTGGCAAGGCACCTACAGCGCTGTATCTCCCTGGCTACAGCGCTGGTTGTACTCCACCTCGACGAGAGGAATAAAGAGAACAGCACTGCTCTTGCAGCACTGGGGTGCCAGTGTAAACAGTGATTAATCTTACTACGCTGTAACTGACCTCCGGAACCTTCCCATAATGCTTTTTAAGTAAAGATAACACTCTTTGTTTTGTTGTGATGCCCCTCTTTGTTTTGTTGTGAACTTGGGGCTCCCGGAGCTGCTTATCTAAAAAACAAACACAGCTACTGTTTCCTTGAGCAGAGGCAGGCAGGGGGATGAATGTCCACAGCTAGTGTTTGCTTGAGGAGAGAAGCAGACTGGGGGGGGGGGGGTCTGTTTTGGAGCAGCTGCTTATCTGGTCTGAAGGCTATTTGCATTTAGTGAATGAGAGAGGGTTGGGGAAAGGGGTTGAAACTTTGAAAATGATTGAAGGTTGGTTCTGTGTATCTTCAAGTCCTTAGAACTTGCAAGGAAGGGAGCTGACACAGTGTCGACTCCAAAAATCCACTCTCTGTCTCCCCCACGCTCCCTGTCACACTCCACCCCACCCCCCTCTTTTGAAAAGCACGTTGCAGCCACTTGAACGCTGGGATAGCTGCCCATAATGCATCACTCCCAACACCACTGCAAATGCGGCCACACTGCAGCGCTTTCCCTACACAGCTGTACGAAGACAGCTTTAACTCCCAGCACTGTACAGCTGCAAGTGTAGCCAAACCCAAAGAGAGGCATCACATCAAAACAAAGTGTTATCTTTACTTAAAAGCATTATGGGAAGGTTCCGGAGGTCAGTTACAGCGTAGTAAGATTAATCACTGTTTACACTGGCACTCCAGCGCTGCAACAGCAGCGCTGTTCTCTTTATTCCTCTCGTTGAGGTGGAGTACAACCAGCGCTGTAGCCAGGGAGATACAGCGCTGTATGTGCCTTGCCAGTGTGGACGGGGAGTGAATTGCAGCGCTGTAAAGCCACCAGCAGCGCTGTAACTCTCAAGTGTAGCCAAGCCCTAAGTTTATGAATTACTCCTTCATGGCAGTTATCACACTTACGCAGAAAAAAAGAGACGAGAAAAAGGAGTACTTCAGAGCAGAGAGATGATTCCATTACTTACAGAAAGTAATTCATTCTTTCATAAGTTCAAAGCAGGAATGAAAAGGAACAAGACAGTGTCCAGAGGCGTTTACATACTTCTGAAGTTTGATAACCTCAGTTTTGCACACTCATGTTGCCATTTCCTAGAATCCCTGGGGTTCTCAATAGGACCCTTAAAAAAAAAATCTAGACAAAAAAATTGAAACCCATGTTCTACAGGGAACATAAAAGCTATTTCAAGGACAGCAAGTTGGGCCCTTCCTCCATCCATCATGTCAAACACTGGCAGATCAAAGGTCAGCCTCTGGAGGAAAGGCATATTTGGGATTTTTTTAAAATCTCTTCTCTTTCATGATGCTAATATTTCAGATTATTAAAATGGAGAATTTCAAGCATCTAATGTACTTCTCAGTGTTTCTCGCTTCCATTTCTCTCTGCGAAAAAAACATTTTGTTTTCAGTTTCAATGCTTTTAGTACACACTGCAATGTTTGGGTGCTAACACTGTAAGAAAAGATTTAAAGGACAACTTGGAAAAAAAAGGTTGGTTCTTTTGTTTTGTTTTATTTTCACATTAAGTGAGCTCTCCTGATGTGAAATTTAATGGAGCAGGCACAAGTATTTTTTATCTTGTTGTAGCTAAATCAAAGTAAACTCCACCGGGAGGTACAGGATTCATCTCAACTACATAGCGACAAAAATTCTCTCTCTCGTCTCCACTAGGATTTTAGATCGAGAGAGCTCTCGATTTGAGAACTTTTTTTGTAGTTAAGAGATAGTCTTTGTCAAATTCAAAAAAAATATAAAGGGAAGAAGATGATAGCTAAACTAGTTCTGGATTCTACTAATATAGCTGTACCGGTTTACTGGTGTGATTTTAAATCAATGCAAAACTCTGTGGCCTTGTCACCGGGGGAAAAAGAGATATGCTTGTAACTCAAGTTATTTAACACACATGGCAAGTAATACAGGACACTTTGTAGTTTTGACACAAACTAGCAGATTAAGGTAAACCCTAGATTCGCCATAGTCTTTAACTCAACCTACTAACTGCTTTTCCTTCATTAGGATTTTACTTCCTGTTAGTTACCACTAGCTAACTCAAGTTAAATGCACGCCTTTTTTCCTAGTGAAGATGCACCCTGTTTGTATAGTTTTGATTTGATTCCAATATTTCTTATACAGGATGAGACTGGTTCAGTTAAATTTATAGGTGTAAATTATTCTAGGTTGGTTCTTATACTGCACTCATCACTATAGTAGGGTAAGCAATGTAATTGGCATCCGGTACATTTGTGCTCATCCTATCCTCAAGGGGAAAATATAGGCAGTGTGGAGCATTTTGGAACTTACACACACAAATATACATATGTTGCTACATCTTTATGTTAGAGAAACAAGGTGGATGAGACAATATCTTTTTTCAACCAACTTCTGGTGGAAAAGCCAAGCTTCAAGCTACACAGACCTTTTCAGGTCTGGGAAAAGTACTCTGTCACAGCTAAACATAAACTGGAACAGATGGTTTAGCATAAGTAGTTAACACATCATAAAAGAGAGACAAGGTGGGTAAGATAATATATTTTATTTGACTAACTTCTGCTGGTGAGAGACAAAATTTCAAGTTTACACAGAGCTCTTCTTCAGGACCTGTCTTTAATATCCTGGGACCAACCCAGCTACAGCACCTCATACATATTGTAAGAGACCATTAAAGATAAAATGGCCAGTTAACACCTCTGCAATCATAGGACAAAAAAAAGGGGGGGGGGGTTACAGATTGTTGATATAAGCGATAATTTCACAACTTCCTTTCTTATTCCCGTAAACCAGACGTGGGCAAACTACGGCCCGTGGGACCATCGTGCCAAGCCCCTGAGCTCCTGGCCCCTCCTCCGCTGTGTCCTCACACACACACACACACACACACAGGCTGTGCTCTGGCCCGCCGCTCCCATTGGGCAGCATGGGGAGCACAGCTAGCTCTAGCCAGGTGTCGCGGCTGCAAGCTCCTGCTGCTGGTAAGGGGGTGGGGAGCAGGGGGATTGGGTAAGGGAGCGGGGAGTCCTAGGGGGCAGTCAGAGAGGAGGGAGCAGTTGGATGGGGCAGACGTTCTGGGGGGCGGTCAGGGGATGGGAAACAGGAAAGGTTGGGAGTGGGAGTCCCGGGGGCTTGTCAGGGGGTGGGAGTGTAGATGGGGGTTGGGAGGGCAGTCAGGGAGCAGGGAGGGTTGAATAAGGGAATGAGATCCCAGGGGCAGTTAGGGGTAGGGTGGTCCTGGAGGGAGTGGTCAGGGGATGAGGAGCAGAGGGCGATTGGATAGGGGGTGGGAGTCGGGGGAGGGGGGTGCTGTGGATAGAGGCCGGGGAAGTCAGGGGACAGGGAGGTTGGATGGGGGTGGGGGTACTGGGAGAGGGCGGTCAGGGGACAAGGAACAGGGGGGGTTCGATGGATTGGGGGATCTGAGGGGGGCAGTCAGGGGGCAAGAAGTGGGAGGGGGCAGATAGGGGCGGTGGCCAGGCTGTTTGGGGAGGCACAGCCCTCCCTACCCTGCCCTCCATACAGTTGTGCAACCCTGATGTGGCCCTCGGGCCAAAAAGTTTGCCCACCCCTGCCATAAACACTTTTAATAAGAAATGCTTACTGACACTTCAGCTTTGGAAGCACCCAATCTCAGCACTACTCTGTGTCCCTGCCACAGTCTGACCATGATCTGCCAGAGTAAGGATTTTCTTTTGCATGAATCTATACAATTTCAGTTCCTATTCCATGGATAGAAGTAGAGGGCAATAGCACTGTACATTGGCACTATTTTCCATAGATAATAGTGATTTTATCTGATCACACTCCTGAGGGTCACTAAAGCACAGAAAACACAGCTGCTACTGGCATCCCAAGTTGCCTGGACCAGTATGCCACTAGCCTGTTTACTGCAATGGTGCCAGCCGAATTCACTGCAGAGTGATGTGGGAAATTGTCTGATCATGGCAGAAATAAAGCAGGCATCCCTAGAAACCTTCAGGAAAGGATTGCAAAGTGTCTTCATTAAAGTTCATCAGGATTTCTCAGAAGGATACAAGGGACATCCTATGTACCCAAAAAAAGTGCCCTGCAAACCCTCCTCCACCACATAACCCAACAGGGGTCTGACAAGCGGATGCCAACCCTACCTATGTTTGTTGCACCTGTTCGGAAAGTCAATACCTTTGTGCTGTTAGCTTGGGGATGGGCCAGGTGCCATCTTTATAATTAAGCACTATAAGAAAAAAATGCATGCACACATTTACCTGTTTCCTTTGCCTTCACCGGTGTCATTCGCGCTTACCTGGAGGGACTGGCTAGACTGTGGCAAAGTCTCAAATAGGTCCAGGCTTGTGGTATGGCTGAAGATCCCCGACTACATCTCTCCCCTCCTCCTTTTACCTCCTTGCTGTTTACAGCAAGGGTCTCTGTCTTGGACTCCTTCAAGGTATCTACAGTGTTCTTGTGGGGTGTTGGTGTGGTCTCCACATAAGAATGGCCCATCTAGCCTAGTATCCTGTCTTCTGGCAGTGGCCAGTGCCAGGTGCCCCAAAGGGAATGAACAGACCGGGTAATCATCAAGTGATTCATGCCCTGTCGCTCATTACCAGCTTCTGGCAAACAGAGGCTAGGGACACCATTCCTGCCCATTCTGCTAATAGCCATTGATGGACCTATCCTCCATGAATTTATCTAGTTCTTTTTTTAAACTGTGTTATGGTCTTGGCCTTCACAACATCCTCTGGCAAGGAGTTCCACAGGTTAACTGTGCCTTGTGTAAAGACATACTTCCTTTTGTTCATTTTAAACCTGCTGCCTATTAATTTCATTTGGTGACCCCTAGTTCGTGTGTTATGAGAAGGAGTAAACAACACTTCCTTATATACTTTCTCTACACCAGTCATGATTTTCTAGACCTCAGTCATATCTCCCCTGAGCCATCTCTTTTCCAAGCTGAAAAGTCCCAGTCTTATTAATCTCTCCTCATACGGAAGCCATTCCATACGCCTAATCATTTTTGTTGCCCTTTTCTGAACCTTTTCTAATTCCAATACATTTTTTTGAGATGGGATTACCACATCTGCATGCAGTATTCAAGATGTGGGTGTACCATAGATTTATACAGAGGCAATATGATATTTTCTATTTTATTAGCTATCTCTTGCTTAATGATTCCCAACATTCAGTTCGCTTTTTTGACTGCCGCTGCACATTGAGTGGATGTTTTCAGAGAACTATCCACAATGACTGCAGGATCTCTTTACTGAATGGTAACAGTTAATTTAGACCCCATCATTTTATATGCATAGTTGGGATTATGTTTTCCAATGTGCATTACTTTGCTTTTATCAACATTAAATTTCATCTGCCATTTTGTTGTCCAGTCACCCAGTTTTGAGAGATCCTTTTGTAGCTCTTCACAGTCTGCCTGGGGTTTAACTATCTTGAGAAGGTTTGTATCATTTGCAAACTTTGCCATCTCACAGTTTACACCCCTTATTCATAAATGATCTGGAAAATGTTTAATAGGACTGGTCCCAGAACAGACCCTTGGGGGACACCACTATTTACCTCTCTCCATTCTGAAAACTGACCATTTGTACCTATCCTTTGTTTCATCTCTTTTAACCAGTTACCAATCATGAGAGCACCTTCCCTCATATCCCATGGCAGCTTACCGTATTCTTCCGAGTATAGGCCGCTCCTGATTATAAGCCGCACCCTTAAAGTTTGGTGCTATTTTAAAAAAATTAAATTTTTAACTTTTTTTAACTTAAAGAAAATCTCAGCCGCGGCCGGGACTCAGAGGGCTCTGGGCTGTCTGCCGCGGCGGGGAACCCAGAGCCCTTTAAATCCCAGCCGCGGCCGGGACTCAGAGCGCTCAGGGCTGCCCGCCGCGGCGGGGAGCCCAGAGCCCTTTAAATCCCAGCCGCGGCGGGGAATCAGAGCGCTCTGGGCTGTCCGCCGCGGCGGGGAGCCCAGAGCCCTTTAAATCCCAGCCGCGGCGGGGAATCAGAGCGCTCTGGGCTGCCCGCCGCGGCGGGGAGCCCAGAGCGCTTTAAATCCCAGCCGCGGCGGGGAATCAGAGCGCTCTGGGCTGCCCGCTGCGGCGGGGAGCCCAGAGCGCTTTAAATCCCAGCCGCGGCGGGGAATCAGAGCGCTCTGGGCTGCCCGCTGCGGCGGGGAGCCCAGAGCCCTTTAAATCCCAGCCGCGGCGGGGAATCAGAGCGCTCTGGGCTGCCCGCCACGGCGGGGAGCCCAGAGCGCTTTCAATCCCAGCCGCGGCGGGGAATCAGAGCCCTCTGGGCTGCCCGCCGCGGCGGGGAGCCCAGAGCCCTTTCAATCCCAGCCGCGGCGGGGAATCAGAGGGCTCTAGGCTGCCCGCTGCGGCGGGGAGCCCAGAGCTCTTTAAATCCCAGCCGCGGCGGGGAATCAGAGGGCTCCGGGCTGCCCGCCACGGCGGGGAGCCCAGAGCTCTTTAAATCCCAGCCGCGGAGGGGAATCAGAGGGCTCCGGGCTGCCCGCCGCGGCGGGCAGCCCAGAGCGCTCTGATTCCCCGCCGCGGCTGGGATTGAAAGTATTTTTATTGGGTTTTTTTTGGCAAGATCCTGCTTAT
The DNA here is from genome assembly GCF_020497125.1 of Mauremys mutica. Taxonomy (NCBI): domain Eukaryota; kingdom Metazoa; phylum Chordata; order Testudines; family Geoemydidae; genus Mauremys; species Mauremys mutica. The sequence goes on from NC_059078.1 coordinate 42,636,362, forward strand.
AGGCCGCACCCCTAGTTTAAAGACTTAAATTAGGGGGGGAAAGTGCGGCCTATACTCGGGACAATACGGTACTTTGCGTAAGAGCCTTTGGTGAGGGACCTTGTCAAAGACTTTCTGAAAATCTAAGTACACTATATCTACTGGATCCCCATGGTCCACAAAGAATTCTAGTAAATTGGTGAGGCATGATTTCCCTTTACAAAAGCCATGATGACTCTTCCTCAACAAATTATGTTCATTTATATGTCTGATAATATTGTTCTTTATTATGGTTTCAACCAGTTTTTCCGGTACTGCAGTCAGGCTTACAGGCCTCTAATTGCCGGGGTCACCTCTGGAGCCCTTTTTAAAAATTGGTATCACATTAGCTATCCTCCAGTCATCTGGTACAGAAGCTGATTTAAATGATAGGTTACAGACTACAGTTAGTAGTTCTGCAGTTTCACATTTGGGTTCCTTTAGAATTTTTGGGTGAATACCATCTGGTCCTGGTGACTTATTGCTGTTTAATTTATCAATTTGTTCCAAAACCTCCTCTAATGATACCTCAATGTGGGACAGTTCCTCAGATCTGTCACCTAAAAAGAATGGCTCAGATTTGGGAATCTCCGCACATCCTCAGCATGAAGACTGATGCAAAGAATGAATTTAGTTTGTCCGCAATGGCCTTATTGTCCTTGAGTGCTCCTTTAGCACCTCCATCATCCAGTGGCCCCACTGGTTGTTTAGCAGGCTTCCTGCTTCTGATGTACTTAAAAAAAATTACTATTACTTTTTGAGTCTTTGGCTAACTGTTCCTCAAATTCTTTTTTGGCCTTCCTAATTGTATTTTTACACTTCATTTACCGGTGTTTATGCTCCTTTCTATTTTCCTCACTAGGATTTAACTTCTACTTTTTAAAGGATGCCTTTTTGCCTCTCACTGCTTCTCTTACTTTGTTGTTTAGCTATGGTGGCTCTTTTTTGGTTCCTGCATATGTTTTTTAATTTGGGGTTTACATCTAAGTTGAGCCTCTATTATGGTATCTTTAAAAAGCTTCCACACAGCTTGCAGAGATTTCACTTTGGGCACTGTACCCTTTACTTTCTGTTTAACCTCCTCATTTTTGCATAGCTCCCCTTTCTGAAATTAAATGCTACAATGTTGGGCTACTGTGGTATTTTTCCTGTCACAGGAATATTAAATTTAATTATATTATGGTCACTATTACCAAGTGGTCCAGCTATATTCACCTCTTGGACCAGAACCTGTGCTCCACTTTGGACTAAATCAAGAATTGCCTCTCCCCTCTGGTGGATTCCAGGAACAGATGCTCCAAGAAGCAGTCATTTAAGGTGTCAAGAAACTTTATCTCTGCATCCTATCCTGAGGTGACACATACCCAGTCAATATTGGGATAATTTAAATCCTCCATTATTATTATTATTATTGAGGGTTGGTTTTTTTTGTTTTTTGTTTTTTTTAATAGCCTCTCTAATCTCCCTGTGCATTTCACAGTCACTATCACCATCCTGGTCAGGTGGTTGGTAATATATCCCTACCGCTATATTCTTATTATTAGAGCGTGGAATTTCTATCCATAGGGATTCTATACAGTTTGATTCATTTATGATTTTTACTTCATTTGATTCTACGCTCTTTCACATATAATGCCACTCTCCCACCAGCATGACCTTCCGATATATTTTGTACCCTGGTATTACAATATCCCATTGATTATCCTCATTCCACCACGTTTCTGTGTTGCCTACTATATCAATATCCTCATTTAATATGAGGCACTCTAGTTTACCCATTTTATTATTTAGACTTCTAACATTGGTATATAAGCACTTTAAAAACTTGTCTCCTTTTAGCTGTTTCCATTACATGATGTAACTGAATGGGACTCTTTTTTTATTTGACTGTTTATGATCAGACCCTGCCTGTGTTTTATCATTTTCATCCTCTTGTCCTCACTAGGACATAGAGATTCAGTATTAATAGATCCTCCCCTAAGGGATATCCAAACCATGTGCTCCTCCGCACCTCTCAGCTTTCCCCCAGCCCTTAGTTTAAAAACTCCACCAACTATGGCATGCAGTTCCTTGTAGAAGTGGCAGTTTGCAGCTCAGCACCAGATCTACTGTTGTACTCCCTGGCCTTGTGGTATCCCAGGTAAAGTTCCTTCGCTTTCACACGCCACTGCTGCTAAACCCTGCCATACCCCTTTAGCTGAATCCCCCATCCAATCTCCTCATAAAAGTCCACTTTTGTACAGCTGGTTTGTGACTGTGCTCTCATAGCCTCTTCTGCCCACAGGCCCAGGAGATCCAGTACTCCCTAAGCAACTGTTCAACTGACCAGGAAGGAGTGTCTCTAATTCAGGGAGCGGCAACCTGCGGCTCCGGAGTCGCATGCGGCTCTTTGGCGGCCGCCTTGCAGGCAGCTGTTTTTTGAGGGGGTCAAGGTGTAGACTCTGGCTGGGAGGTGCTTACCACAGGCAGCTTCTGGCCAGTGGCACAGAAGGGCTCTGGCCTCATGCCACTCCTGGGGGGGGAGGGATAGCTCAGTGGTTTGAGCATTGGCCTGCTAAACCCAGGGTTGTGAGTTCAATCCTTGAGGGGGACACTTAGGGATCTGGGGCATAAATCAGTACTTGGTCCTGCTAGTGAAGGCAGGGGGCTTGACTCAATGACCTTTAAAGGTCCTTTCCAGTTCTAGGAGATATACCAATCTCCTATTATTATTATTATTATTATAATAAGCGACTGGCTGGTGGCACATTTCTGTGCACCCCTTGGGGCAAGGGGTCTCGGTGCACTGTCCGCATCCGTAAGCATCGCCCCCGCAACTCCCATTGGTAAGCGCCTCCTGGTCAGAGCCTGCACCTCACACCCCCTCCCACATCCCAACCCACTGCCCCAGGTCAGAACCCCCTCCCTGCACCCAAACTCCCTCCCAGACCCCACACCCCCTCCTGCACCCCAATCCCCTGCACCAGCCTGGAGCCCTCTCCTGTTTAATATTCAAATGGCAGAAGTCACAGTAGAAGTATTGGTAAGTAATAATTGAATATATTAAAATTATTACTAGTAGTAGATAAATTCTAACTCTACAAGTAGCTTTGCGTGTGATGCAGCTCTTGAAATATTTTGGTCAAAGACAAGGACAAACAAAAAAATGGCTCTCCTTTGAAAGGTTGCCAACCCCTGGTCTAGTGCATAGAGCCTGCCTGGTCAGTTGCACACAACAAGGGTGAGCTGCTAGGTGTGCTTCCCAAAATGGGCTATCAGGAAAAAAAGCACTTAAACATGCAGAAGGTTCTGAGGGAGGGAGGGAGCAGCTTCCAGTCTCTGTGACCCCTGACCAATGCAGTTTAAAATTGTGACCAGAGTGGTCACTGTTGCACAGAATGGGGCATTGTGGGACAACTGCTGGAAGACTGTTAGGGTCAGCATATGCCATGTAGTATCTACACTCACTCTGTGGGCCTCACTAGGTTGACCATGACTTTATGCTACTCAGCGAGGGTAGTTTTACTGCATCACTGTAACAGGGCACTTCATCACAGTGAAATTTGAGTGTAGACACATGCACACAGTTGAAGAAAGGCAACTCACATCAGCCTAACTATGTAGAACAGACTAGGCCTTAGTACATATGTAGTCACAGGAGCCTGAGATTACTTCGCACAGCTCCTTCAGCAGGAAAAACATGCTCAATTTGCAGTCTGACATGAATTATACTCTTTGTGCATTTTTGGTGCTATTTCTTTGAAGTATTGATACTAAAGTAATATTCAGAAGATTTGGAAGTCATTTCACTTATGAAATGAGCTGTATACTATATCAAAGATTTGGAGTTCACTTTATGTTTTTCCTTTCATAAGAAATCTCAGTCTTTCACTCATCTTTGAAAACTCCAAACTGCCATGAAACAAGAGCTTTATTTTGTTGTTCTTTAAATAAAAAAACCAAAACACTATAAAAACAGCTAAACCTCCTCTCCCCGAAAAGAAAAGGTGGTATTGACAGCATTCATTGCACATTTGATTAAATAACCAACCGACAATGCAAAAAATAGCTTTGTAGCACGGCACCCCTAAGATCTAGTTCCTTTCTCAAATACACTCAATGCAAAGGGCTGTAATGCACAAAACAGCAACCAGAAGAAATGAGACCATAAGCCAATAAGGAAACAGGTTTTCAAAATTCAAGATTAATAAATACGACAATTCTGCACAAGTGCACAGGGATGAATAGGATCGGGTTGGAAAAGCTTTATGGGTTATGTCTTATAACATGGCAAATTAAAGATCTTAAAAGGCACACAGAGGAAACAAATCTACATCACACTCCATTCAAAAGAATAAACATAGCTGTAACTAACAAGTCAATTATTTCATAGTAGTCTCTCAAAAAAGACACATTAATATGTATTTAGTTATTAAATCTGCTGTTAACCTGTAGGCAACAATACTATATATTTATAACTTCACTTTAACTGTTTAGAAAAGTTTCAGCAAGCTACAAAGCACACCAACTTCATATTATTTCATTATCAATACCTCTGAAAAATCTTAAGTGCTTTGGTACCATCAGCTGTTAACATTTATAAACTTAGTATTTCAACAGTTTACATATGAAGACTATTTTGGTTTGAAATCATGGCAGCTTCTTCATTGAGCATCAGAGTAATCAGTCATTTAGACTTTAGTCATAATGTTACTAGTTTTTGTGCAAGTCTTGTAACAAGCTAACAGGTTCAGAACAGAAGTCTTTAGAAAATGATCATACCAACCAGTGGTATTTTCTCCTCTAAAGCAGTGGTTCTCAAGAATAGACGTACTTTGGGAGTACGCAGAGGTTTTCCAGGAGGTACCATCAATTCATCTAGATATTTGCCTAGTTTTACAACAGGCTACATAAAAAGCATTAGTGAAGTCAGTCAAATTAAAATGCCATACAGACAATGCCTTGTTTATACTGTACTGTTCTATATACTATACACTGAAATGTTACAACAATATTTATATTCCAATTGATTTATTTTATAATTATATGGTAAAATGAGAAAGAAAGAAATTTTTCCAGTAATAATGTGCTGTGATGTGTCTGTATTTTTATGTCTGATTTTGAAAGTAAGTAGTTTTTAAATGAGGTGAAACGTAGGGTATACAAGACAAATCAGACTCCTGAAAGGGGTACAGTATTCTGGAAAGATTGAGACCCACTGGTCTAAAGCGCTTTTGGAATAGCATGTATGCAACCCGAGCTATTTCTCCCATTCTTCCCTTACTGCTAGCACCACATGTTAGCATGCTGTTTGTCAAACAATTAGTACTAATGATATACTGTATTATAACCCCCTCCCAAACACACAAAACCCGTATCTTCAATTAACAGCATTACCATGAATGATAATATTAGTAAAGCATCAATATTGGCTGAAGGAAAAACTAACAAGAGCACCAACCTGCCATAGGCATCCCATTACATATGTTATCATTTCTCTTAAATCTTAGAATTCCACCTCTAATGCTGACATTACATTCAAAGCCCCCAGGATTTTCAAGCCAACAGAAAAATGCCTAATAGCATCTGCTATTTTATTATTTTGTAAGCCTTTGCATTTGTGACAAGTGTTCTAACTCAGACATAACCAGACTTTGTCCATCTGAGGGCTTCATTAATGACTTGACATGAACCAGAGGGCTGCTCCGAATTCTCATGAAAATGGAATCACAGATGCCACATAAAGACAAGTTCCAGCATACAATGCGCCATGTTGCAATTTGCTCTGAACATGATGGAGTATTGTATGCTGAGACCTGTAGTCTTAAAGGCATTAAACCCCACTGTTAAATTCTGTGGAGCTGGCCATTTTACCCACATTATATAGTGAAACAATTGTGTTGGCATAGAGTCAAAACGTAGCTATTTAGGTTCTTCCTAGCCATTCCCAATTTAACGCCCCAAATGCCACAAAAATCTGCAAAATTGAGTTTCTCAGTGAGATGGCAATTAATAAATAGTATTAGTCCCTGTGCTCCAAAAATGGGAAACTGAACTGCAAAGTCTGTATCTAATTCATAAATCAAACTAAGCTGTCTAGCTAACTTAGGGCTTGTCTACACTGGCAATTTACAGCGCTGCAACTTTCTGGCTCAGGTGAAAAAACACCCCCGAGCGCTGCACGTTTCAGCGCTGTAAAGCACCAGTGTAGACAGTGCACCAGCGCTGGGAGCCGCGCTCCCAGTTCTGATAGTTACGCTCCTCATAGAGGTGGGTTTTTTAGAGCACTGGGAGAGTTGTCTCCCAGCAACAATGACAATCTCAGTGAGTATACATTTATTATGAAAGTGACAAAAAGTCCAGTTCTCTCAGTGAAGACATTTTAATTCCTAAATTAATAAAAAGATATTGATGACCGTATTATATATTTCACATAGAAAAAGTAGTCGTATGACAATCTTTACATGCAACTCAAACAAGACCTCCAGAAAGCATAAGCATATTTTCCTCTGAAGTGAAAGAGATTTCAAGATAAGCATAGAAAAAACAACAAAAAATGATTTCTCCACACTGAAAGCAAAGTATTTTTTCTGCATACATCTATCATTGTGGTATCAAAGACACACTGATCAAAGCATAGCAGGACTTAAAATCCTGTTTCTCCCAGATTCCCAAAATAATTACTCCTTGGGTTTATTAAGCCCCCACAAAAACATGCTAGTAAGAGAAATCCCTCTTTTTCTGGACCACTCTAAATCATCATGTGCCTTGAAACACAAACCAATTGTTTACAATTATAATTTTAAACAAAACATTAGGTTACCAGAGTATACCTATGCACACAAAAAACATGAATAGAAGTTATCAGTTCCAATAAACCAAAGGAAAAGCATACATACTAGATTATATACACTGAGGGAAAAAAAGGGAATTCATAAGCTCTCTTTTTATAGCAGAAATATAAAACACTTATTTCAAGCCCTGTTTGAAATACAGAATTTCTAAAGAAGGGATTGCCTAATTTAGAAAATTGCTCTCAAATTTTAGTGTAGGAATCTCTGCTGGTAAACACTGGTTAAAAATGCAAATCTATGCAAAAGATGTGCAGCTCCCTTCTGACAAGTGAGACACCATCCCCACTTGATAGAAATCCATGGCTCACAAAAAGGAGACCATTCTCCAATGTAGAAAACCTTTATTACAGCAATTGCTTGCAAGTCTCATTCTCCTAGCTCAATTGGGGGAGTGAGGAAGAAAAACAGGTTTGCTAAGGCCCTTTAAAGCGCCGAACCACAGGACAAGTGAACTGATGGGATAGCACCAGTGCGGATATCAATGGTGCAAGGTACCCACACTAACCCTGCTCTTTCTGACGAAACGTTTCTCAACATCCACATTTGTGTTACACGGCATAGTTGCAGCTGCATTGCCTTCTAGGTACATATTCCACAATTCACAGCACAGTGCTCCGAACTTATGGAGATTTCAAAAGACCACCTGGGAAAAATATTAGACAGACTACCTAAGGAGTGATTGGTGAAATGTGAGATAGCAATAAAGGGACTATCCACACTGAAGGGCCTTCTATACCTGCAATTCCTAACCACACTGGTACTGCACAGGAGAAAACCATAGTGTGATTAGGCTTGCCTTAAGCAAGTCTAATCCAAACATAGGTGCAATTGTGCACACACCAATGGAAGCAATCTTGCTTATGAATAAGTGATGTGTCAAGTATTCTAGGGCAACCAAACAATGATCCCAAGACAGATGTCTCATATGCTAACATTCAAGTTTAAAAAGTTTAAGAGACAAGGACTTTTTAGCAGCATTTCAGCCTCAAGTTAGGTTAATTCACATATCACCCACTGCGAAGCAAGAACTGCATTTAAGCATAGATACAACTGTTGCACAATTGAGATACAAGAAAGTGTGACACATGCTTGGGCTGAACGAAACTTTAGTCACTACTTTGCGTATGCAACTCTTCCATTAGCACACACCTAGGCTGACTGACAACAGACTATTAGAATGACAACAGCACATAGGACTAATGACTGTCAACAACAAAACTAAACTAGTATTTAAACAGTACTTTATATGTTATGAACTATTTTAATTTAAAAAAGTTAGAAGTGACCCACAAACCTAAGCATTAAGAAGCAAGATTAATTGGCATGACGCTGTTTGTACTCGAGCAACAACACGCATCCTCCCGTTTGCGCTGCAAACATCTCAAACTTTGTTTGTGGTGTTGAAGAGAGATTTGACAGTTATATGGAATTTAAGGCAGGACTCTACACTTTCTACATGTTTAAAATGCATCATGGCCCTGGAATAAGTAATCCCTTAAGTACAGTGGAGCACGGTTTCCGAGATTCCAACCATCCAACTACTGAATGTTGTACTGGTATTTTTAAAATTGCACCTTGAAGAAATGAACACAAAAAAAAACCCTTAACATTGTAAAGAAGGAGCAAATCTATATTCAACCCTCTCAGTAACTTATTTATGAAAATTTTCAACATAAGCAGAGACAAAAGTGGAAAAGTCTCCAAACTAAAATAAAATAGGTGCCACAATAGCCTTAGCACATTTTTATGTATGGTTTTGAATTCTCATTAGCTAAGCTGATTAATACATTACAAGGAAAAAAGCAATTGCACTGGTCTGAAGTTTAGAACCTGATATATTCAGTCCTGGACCAGTAAAAATACAGGTGGAGCAAGTTTTAAGGACTATCAGCTCAAACCATAAATGCTTACACAAATTCCTCTTGTCTTTGGTCATCTCTGCCTTACCAATAGTAAAAAGGGTTGTTTTAAATCTATGAACAGTATCAGAAGATAAGAGATCTTGGAAAATAACAGCCACTTATATCCATGCTGGAATTAGCATACAAGGCTACGAATGAAATAGTATACAAGCTACAGAAACCTTACCAGAACCACTAATATACTTGTCTTAAAAGCATGTATAAAGTACTGATGCCTAATAATTGCAATAAATGAAAATGCACAGCAAAAGAGAAGTGAAGACGAGTAATAATATCCTGGCAGCAGTAAAATGACCGCACACCTTTTTAATCCAGTACAGAATACACATAGGTATTTATAAGCTTTTCTATGGTGTTCATCGCCAGCGTCTGAGCACATAAGGTTAATGAATTTATTCTCACAATTCCCCAATGAGGTATGGATTTATTCCCTTTTTACAGATGGAAAACAGAGGCAGAGATTAAATGACATGCTTTTTTCTTCACAGAGGAAGTCTATGACAGAGCCAAAAGCAAAACCCAAATCTCCTTAATCCCAGTCCATTGCCTTAGCCACAAACTCAATTCTCTCTAGTGGAGAGGGGGAAGGAGCTATTACTAGTGCTCCTCTGTCACCTCTTAAAATGTTTTTCCACATCTTTATTCATTCTCCCTCCTTCCCTCACCCACAGTGTAAGGTAACAGACTTTCCCTGGTGCTTTCCCCCACATTTCCCTGCCAAAAATATAGTAAATGACTACTCATCAGGTCCTTTTCCTTTTCCCCCTTAAAAGGAGGTGCAGACTTTAAGGAAGGCAGCAGGTTTAAATGGCAGGTAAACAATCTATGCTAGCTCCTTCCACAGTTGTGACAAAGTTCCACTCCAGACCACACCCCACCCGGGGGACGGAAACCAGGAGATGGGAGCCTAGATGCATGATTAGAAATGGGAAACTACCTGTACAGGAAATGAGAAAAAGCACCAGGCAAAGTCTCCCTCTCTCCACCTGGGGGAGGGCGGACTGTGTGTGGAAAAATTTGGAATATTTTAAAGGCATGAATGAGAACAAAGGAATAAATCACTTTTCAAAAGTAATCCTAGTTCTCTACATCTGTGGGAGAAAGAGAGGCAGCAGGGGAGACTTGTCCTAGGATTTCATCCCACAGCTCGCCTTCTCAGATGAGTGTATTGGGAGGGGATGCAATTCCCCTGTAGCGTCACCCCATCCACACAGACCTCCGTCTCCCATTACAAGAAGGGGTAAAATTCCCTGAAGCCCCCACCCCTTGCTGCCGCTCTACAGGCAAAGGTGCAGAGAGTAATTTATTTAGGGCTTTACTCTCCCCCCCCCCACCCCTCTCAGTGGGGGACATTACCCCCCACACACACACCCTCGTAAGCTTCGCTGCTCCCGCTCCACACGGGGCGACAGGCCGTGGGACTCCACCCCCGGCTTCCCTGCCCTCTGAGCAGGGATCCCGTTAAGCAGCAGGGGCCATGGCCTCTGACCTGCGCCCTCCGACCCCTGGCGTGTCGGAGGGGCTCGGAGCAGCTCGTGCGCAACAGCGACAGCGAAGCGGCCCAAGCCGCCACCCCCGGCAGCCGTTACCAGCCCCGCGCGGGGCGCGAGCCGGGGCCAGGCCCCCCGAGCGGGGGAGGGGTTCCGCCCCCCCGTACCTGGCTGTGGGAGACGACGAGGCTCTTGTTCCCTTCCCCGTGGTATTTCCATTCATTCTCATCCATCTTCTCTGCGTCCATCCCCCGCCCGGGCTGCCCCCCGCTCGGTCCCCGTCGGGCGACGGGCAGGTCTCCGTCCCCCTCCCGCCGGCCCCGTGGTTCTTCTGAGCGAACGCTCACGAATCAACCATCTGGTGTTCACGCTCTCCCACACCCCCCGCAGGCAGCCCGGTTCCCACAGGAAGTCCCGCCCTCCGCCGGCGAGGTTAAGGGGTGGCCGGAGCTCACACAACCCTAGCCGGAGCCGGCAGCCCAGAGGCTCGTGATTGGTTGGCAGTCGGCAGCCATCTTGGGTTTGGTCAGCGCCTCCAGACGCCATCTTTGATTAGGGCAGAGGCTGGGCTAGTGGGACGCCGTCATTCCACTTTCACTGAAAGGATTCGATATAGGGCTGATCTATTTTGTTCGCCATCTTTAGTGGGGGCAAGGGCGGGCTCCTGTTTTGTCATCCCTCGGGAGTCTGGGGGTCGAGTTCAAAACATGAGCATGGGCAAGTGGGGGCTGGGGGGCTACAATGAAAGGGGAGCGTTGGGCTCTGGGGGACGCCTTAGCACAGCCCCCCCGCAGCTCGGACTATCCGAGCAGAACGGGCACTTCCTGGGCGACATGGGGAGGAGGGGGTCAGTCCATGGGAGGGCATAGTCTCAAGGGTATGGCGCACCCTCTAGCATGCGCCCACTGGCAGCTTGTCACACAGAGCTAGGAGGGGCACATCGTGCGGGCTACCCCACGCCCCCCACTGTGACCTCTTCTGGATCACAGTGTAAAGGGACGGACACATTTTGCAAGGTGCTCCACATAAGCTTCAAAGTGGGCCCCTCTGCACTTCCGTTGTTTAATGAGTCACAAAGAACACCCCCGTGACTGTGCTTGATTGGAGCAAGGACTATTGCTGTGTGATATTAAATCTACAACCCTGAAGCACAATGTAGGAAAGGCTACTCCTAGCGTGTGAGCTGTCCTCGTTCCTACTGTGGTGAAACAGCAGCAGTAGCAGCAGCTCTGTCAGGGGGAACTTTCTAGTATTACCACTCACAAATCTTAAAAAAAAACAACTAATCACAAGGGCTCTTTCAAAACTATGGTTGGTTTTAAAATAATATTTTAAAAAATATTTTGGGGGTTCTTTTTATTTGCCTTCTGCTTTTTGAGCCTTCAGAGTGCACTGTAGCCATATTTTTTTGTTTTTCTCCAAAACCATAAGGGCCAAAAAATATGTGTTTTTGAAAAAGAAAGCTGATTTTCTCACAAATCACTTTTCAAGAGGACTGAATGTCCTATACAGGAAGCTCACTTTATTACTGGTCCAGCACATTTCTTGTCCATACTGTTTGTGTTTGACAAGGAGTCTGTCCATATTCATGTTTTCACCCCTGGAGAGCCATCCAGGGGGCCCGTGTTACACACAACCCCATGAGAAACTCAAATATCTTAGGAGTAGCATGGTATCTCTTTGTGTTTGATTTTTTTCCCATATATAGAGCTATAACCACAAGATCAAAAACAAAGCTGCTCTTTTAATGGTAGTTGCACCCTCCACAAACAGTGAGTGATTAGTGCAAATTTGTTATTGCTGCTGGGACTACAAATACTAGAAGCCACACACCCTTATACTTCTGAGACAAGGGGGGAATACATAAATTCCCAGTATCTGAATTTTAATTTGTACAAAATGTGTTTATATTCTCTGAATACAAAATGTTTACAGGGGTCAAACTATATGTATCACATACTCTGATTATCTACATGTCCTCTAAGACAGACATTGGAGATAATTGGAGTTGTTCTTTGCATATATTGTTGCCTCATGGGTACAGCAGATGTCAGGGAGCCACAACCTCTTGTTTCCCCTTCTTCACTGTGCGAAAGACATGTAACCTCTGTGCTTCAGGATACTCATCTTTAAATGAGTAATCACCTACCTTACAGAGGTGTTGTGAGGCTTTTGAAGTACTTTACAATACAAACACCTTAAAATACATTTTTTTCTTGTTTCCCCTTTGGTTTAATACAATTTCTCAAAGGACAAATTGTCTAACAAATCCTGATGTCTGATATTATGCCAACACATTTAATGTATATACACTCAAATATATTCTATGCCAGGGGTGGCCAAACTTACTGACTCTCCTAGCTGCATGCAATAATCTTCAGAAATTCAAGAGCCAGGCGTGCCTGCCAGGTCTCAGGGCTTCAGCCCCACTCCTGATGAAGTCCCAAGCCCCGGCAAGCACGATCCGCAGGGCTGGATCCCTAAGAGACCCTTCCCCACAGGGCAGAAGCACCTAGTCCCACCAGTCTGCCTCAGGGCAGAAGCCCCCGAGCTCCCCTCATCCCAGTCTGGTAGGTGGAGAACGGAGTGGAAGCATAGGAAGCTCCGTAAGCCACACTTTGACTGAAAAAGAGAGGCGGTTTGGCCACCCCTGTAATATGTAGTAAAGTCAAAACAAATTACTGTTCTTTGAAAATACAGGGTAAAATCCTGAACTCCTTACTCAGTCAAAACTTCCAGTGAAGTTGACAAAAAAACAATAACACTTTTGACCCTTTGAATTTGGCCCTTTAAAGAATCCAGTATTTTTCTTTATGCTTTTTTCATTCTTATTAAGTAGTCTATGAAGTTTTGCCTTTCTGTTGTCGAAAATTCTTCCCTCTACTCAAGGTATTAAAGCAGTTAAGATGACACATAAGCAGACATGAGCTTACAAATTCTTATTTGCATAAATGAACATTTGTATGATTTGTATAGTTTCCAAGTTTGGCTTTTAAACAGTCTCATAAAAAAGCAAAACTTTCTATGTGAATGAAAAGAGAAGCTGCACCTGGAAGGCTGAAAATAAAACATGTATAATTCTGCCACAAGAGACACCGATCCCTTGTTATACATCTTGGGTTAGATATATATGTGTGACTGGTTCATTTTTTTATAACACCATTTTACTTTAACTTTGCAAATGAATTGTGGTTAAAATGGCTTATGCGTCTCTCCTTATTTAGTCAAAATATATGCACTGACAAAAATATAGGATTTTCTTATTAAGCAAAACAACATACGCTGAAACACTGAAAAGAAGTGTTATTTTTTTTATAAAACAATAATGTGCTATATCTTTCTTATGAATAGGAAGTTTAAATTATATTTCTGCCTCATTTATGCTTTCCTTTTATCCAAATTTTCTTTATTTTTTCTATATTGATTGATTGTTTATGAATATGTAAAATTATAAATAGTGGCATCTGGCACTACCATAATTTTATCAGGAAAACTTTGTATACAGACGTTTCACTTTCAGTACAAAATCATATTAACTGTAATACTTCATTTAAAAATAAACTAAACTTGGGGAAAATTACACATGTCCATTGATACGTTTTAATGAAAAAAGTACAGAACCAAATAGTATTCCTAATAGTCTACTTGTAGAGACTGTTCTTGTGCAAACTAATAGCTCCTCATTACTTTTACACCATAATTTTCTTTATAAATTGTCACCATGAAAACTACTTTTAGTTTTGTACACTTTTAAGCTTACATTGAACTCACATGGAGAGATGTAAGGGCTGGTTTACACTAGAAAGTTAGGTCAACCCTGCTAGGTCACTCAGAGGTGTGAAAAATTCACACCCCCTGAGAGACAGTTAAACTGACTGACCTATGCCCCAGTGTAGACAGTGCTAAGTCAATGGTAGAATTCTTCCATCATTCGACCTAGCTACCAACTTGGTTCCCAGCTAAAACATTGGGTACCCTTGCAGAGCTGACAGTGTGTCCCAGCCATACTGAAGAAGTCTGAGTCACATGCTTCCAGGGAGTGCCACCACAGGTTTCATTTTGATATGACATGAAGGATTAAGGAGAGAACCATAGACATAAGATGAATCTCCTCCTCCCTGAGTCCTATGACTGCAGTAGGTGGCTATCCAGGTTTGTGCTATTCTTTCTGCTTCTTACTAACTCAGTGCTACATTTCACCTTCCTGAAAGAGTGGGACAAAGATCCCATTGATCCTGCCTTAATTCTCGCCTGGAGCCTAGTCTAAAGCCCACTGAAATCCATGGGAGTTTCTCTACTGACTTCAATGGGCTTTGAATCAAACTCTTGGTCATATAATTTTCCTATTCATACCCTAGCAGTGTCAAAACTAGATGGTATGATGTACAATGAGCTACACAACTAACCCCTGTTTATTAGGAACCTTGCTGAACTGTAAATACATTTTTGTGAAGTGAGTTCAAAAGTATTTTATTTACTGAGGTAAAATTTCAGCCACAGACCTCTTGCTAAACTCACATATTGATATTGGGGTGTGAATCATTTCCTGTGGTGAGAAAGAAGTCAGTATTCTAACAGTTGAAAACCAATGTCATGATATCATGCTCTGAGTGCAACAAAAGACATTTCTGTTTTGTACTGGATCTACAAACATTGCATGTGTTTGTGAGGAGGGCAAGGGGATGTATGCATATCTTAACATCTCCACCCTCTCTCAAGATAAAAAGGATGATGTAAAATAGAGACTAATATTTAATTATTTATTAAAACTAGTAAGTATCTCCCAATAGATCTTTTGCCATCAACTAGAAAATTTTGTTCTACAGATATTGATTTATTTAAAAAGCTCAGGGTGAAAATTTTGTGATTAAAATCAATGGGTCTGAGAATTTATAGAGAATACTAAATTGAAATTAGGACAACATGTATTATTCTGTTAATTATTTTTAATCCATTGTATTGTGTTTCCAAATTTTGAGAGATCGAATTATCATATTTATTGAAAATTATCTGGTAGTTTTATCATTTATTTTATGGCAACATAACACAAAACAATAAATTATCCTTTTGTAACCTCCATGTCACCAAAAACTTAAAAGCCTTGACTTCCTTATCCCTATAAAGATGACACCACTGCCTCAGTTATTTACTTTTATTGATTCAACAATTTTTTTTTACAATTTCATATACTTGATTAAAGTCCAAACAACGTAACCACCTCAAATTGTGATTTTCTCAGATCATACAAAATAAGCAGTATTGGGCGCAGTTAATACTTTAATTGAAATCTTAAAGAAAAACCAACATGTGAAGAGAAATGGTTACTAAACTTTCTGTAACTGTTGTTCTTCAAGATGTGTTGCACTCCAATGTAGGGTGTGTGCACATCCTGAACACAGTTGCTGGAATTTTTTCCCACAGTGGTATCCGGCACATCAGCTCCAGCACCCTCTGGTGCCATGCGCTCAGAGCACTGGTATAAACAGTTCTGCCGCGCACCTTCAGTTTCTTCTTACCCATAGGCACCGACTGTGTGGGTGTTCCAGGGCAGCCCCCCATCAACTCCTGCCCACCCCCACCCCCGGCACCACCCTCCCGCCGGTGGCCCCGCGGATCAGAGCCTCCCCCCTCCGTCCCCATGCCTCCTGGCTGCCGCAAACAGCTGTTTCGCGGTGTTCAGGGAGGCTGGGAGGGAGGGGGAGGAGCGGGAATGCAGCACGCTCGGGGGAGGGGGCAGAACTGAGCGGGCAGGGACAGGGCGGGGGCAGGAAGAGGCAGGGTGGGTTGGGGCCTTGGGAGAAGGGGTGAAGGGGCGGGGCCTGGGGCAGAGCCAGGGGTTGAGCACCCCGAGCAGTTTGAAAAGTCGGTGCTTGTATTCTTACCAACTGCCTCGGATAAGAGGGGACGGAGACAGAGGGCGGTCTTGGAATGGACATGTGCAACTCATCTCAAAGAACAAGTTACAGAAAGGTTAGCAACTATTGGGGTTTTTTTTGAGTTCTTGCACATGTCGATTCCAATATAGGTGACTCACAAGCAGGTTGCACAGGAGGTGGGTTTGGAGTTCAAGTAAAAGCTGACTGCAAGACCGTGTGGTCGAAGTTGGCATCATCCCTGCCCTGTTGGGTAATGGCAAAGTGCACCGAGAATGTGTGCACTGAGGACCAGGTTGCTGCCCTGCAGCTGTCTTGAATAGGAATTTGTGCTAGGAAGAGGCCTGAGATCTTGTGGAATGAGCAGTCAGGTTAGCCAGAGGAGGGATTCCCGCAAGTTTGTATCATGCCCGTATACACAGGGGCGGCTCTAGGCACCAGCAAAGCAAGCACCTGCTTGGGGCAGCCCATTTGCAGGGGCAGCAGAACCAATAGGGGGCTCTGGGAGCTGTAGTTCCTTGGTTAGCTCCCTGCCTATAGAGCCAGCCCTGGAGAACTACATTTCCCAGCATTCCCTTGGCCACTACCAATTGGAAAGGAAGGAGGGGGACCTGATGCGGCAGCGTGCTGTGAGTGCTCTGAAGGGTAGGGACACCATATTTTAACATTCAAAAAACAAGACACTCCATGGGGAGGGAGGGTAGCCCCACCCTGCCACCATCCACTCCCTCCGACTGTCCCCGACAGAAACCCCAACCCATCTAAGCCCCCCCCAACACACTCCCTGTCGCCTGATCACCCCCTCCCGGGACCCCTGCCCCTAACTGCCCCCCAGAACCCCACCCCCTATCTAAGCACCGCTGCTCCTTGTCCCCTGATTGCCCCCTCCTGGGACCCCTGCCCCTAACTAAGCCTCCCTTCTCCTTGTCCCCAACTGCCACCTCCTGAGACCCCCCCAACTTCCCCCCTAGGACCCCACCCCCTACCTGTCGCCTGACAAACCCCTGGGACTCCCATGCCTATCCAACCGCTGCCTGTCCCCTGACTGCCCACCAGAACCCCTGACCCATCTAACCTACCCTGCTCCCTGTCCCTTGACTGCCCCCCCCAGAACCGCCTACCCCTTCTCCAACCCCCCGCAACCCTTACCGTGCCACTCAGACGAGCGTGTCTGGCTCTGCACAGCGCCAGACACGCTGCTGCATACATGCTGCTGTGCTCCTCCGCAGAGCCCACAGCTCCTCCACACACACACCCAGCAGCTGCCTTCCAGATTTGAACACCTCAAAATTCAGGAGTGCTCAAGCTCAGTTTGGGCAGCTGTTACTTCATTTCTCCCAAATCAAATATACTGATCCACTGTATCTTGCTGTGGAAAAAGTAGAATAAAATTGAGCAAGAAATGCTTCCCAGTGGTTATTAGGACTGGAATTGCTATTTTCAACAGCCATTGCCTTTTTGTTTGTTTGTTTGTTTAAAAGGAAGACAGTGATATTGCATTGGCAAATTCCCCATAGAAAGAAAGAGTGGAACAAAAGAATAATAAAGGCACCTCAACTTTTCCTCATTGATGTAGGACAGTCTTATAATATGCATCCAGATATCCTCCAATCACACACGCTGAAAATTGTTCCACTTTACTGCAGTTCTGTAACCATATGGGAACCAATCCTGTCTGTGTTCTGTGCACATCTAAAATTCCTGCTAAATGACCCACCCTGGGAGCGAGTTACCAGTGACCTAGGGCTGCGGAGAAAGGAGGGTGCAGGTGTGGGGGGGGAGAGCCCAGGACTGGGGTGGCAGGAGGTGTGGGGGGGGCACTGGTGAGGGGGTAGGGGGGAGCCCAGGGTTGGGGAGGCAGGGGGTGTGGGTGGGGGGAAAAGCCCAGGGCTGGGGCAGCAGAGGAGTGTGGGGGGGAGCCCAGGGCTGGGACGGGGGGCAGCCAAAATTTTTTTTGCTTGGGGCGGCAAAAAACCTAGAGCCTGCCCTGCGTATACATGAGGTAATCCAAGACTAAATCATCTGAGCAGAGATGGGGAGTCCCTTAATTCTCTCTGCTATCGCTATGAACAGTTGAGTTGGCCTGTGGAACGGTTTGGTACTTTGAATATAAAATGCCAGGGCCCATCTAACTTCCAAAGAGTGCGGGCACTGTTCCTCCTTATTCACATGCAGTGTAGGATAGAATACCGGTAGAAAAATTGCTTGGATGCAGTGCAATTTTGAGACCACTTTTGAAAGGAACTTTGGAGGTGGGCACAGCTGTACTTTATCTTTGAAGAAGATTATGTAGGGGGGTTCTGATGTGAGGGCTCAGATCTCCGAAATCCTCTGGCCATTAAGAAGGCCACTTTCCAGGAGAGGTGGAACAATGAGCGCGTTGCTAGCAGTTCAAAGGGTGGGTCTGTAGGCTTTAACAGGATGATGTTCAGGTCCCAAGGAGAGATCGGCTCCTTTGCCTGAGAGAGTACACCCTCTCCAGGCCTTTGAGAAAACGGATTACCATTTTTTGCAAGAAGACCAACCTTATTGTCGACCTTAGGATGGAAGGCTGAAACGGCTGCCAGGTGGACCTTGACTGAAGAAAAGGCCAGGCCTTGCTGGTTCAAGAGCAGAAGGTACTCCAAAATAAGTTGCAATGAGGACTGTGCAGGTGGAACGCTATGCTGGGAAGACCAGGTGGAGAATCACTTTCCCTTAACCAGGTAAGTTGCCCTGATGGAGGATTTATAACTGTCTAATAGAATTTTACTGACCTGCTCCATGCTCTTCAGGATTCAGCCATGGCAATTCCAGGTTGTCAGATGATGAAGAGAGCAGAGGTTCGGGTGGAACAGCTGACGGTGGTCTCAGGAAACCAGGTCCAAGTGTAGAAGAAGCTGGATTGGGGTCTCTACCAAAAGGCTTAATGGGGTAGTGAACCATTGCTGTCTGGGCCACACTGGGGCTATGAAGATGACCTGTGCTTGGTCCTGCTTGATCTTTGTCAGAACCTTGTTTATCAATTGAATGTGGGGAAAGGCATCATACAGGTGAGTTGTTGATGCTAACAGGAAGGCATCCATAAGAGACCCTGGGGTGTGGCCTCACAGGGAGCATAACTGCATTTTCTGTTGTCACAAACAGGTCTATCAGGGAGTCACACACACACACACACACACACACACACACACACACACACACACATGTCCCTTGCAAAGTTTGGTTGAAGAGACCATTTGTGATGAGTGGAGAAAGAGCCGCACGTTGGTTCTATGTACCCGGCAGGTAAGATGCTTTTAGATAAACTGAGTGTGTGATGCAGAACTCCCACAGACAAATTGCCTCCTGAAATGCGGGGGGGGGGAAGAGAAGGTGCTGTGCTGTGACTGTTGATGTAGTACATGGCAGTAGTATTGTCCATGAGAACCAAAACCACCGGGTCTGTAATGTGGAGCAGGAATGCTTAGCAGGCTAGGCGGACCACCCTGAGTTCCCTGATACCGATATGAAAAGAGAGCTCTTCTTGAGACCATTGAGTCTATGCCCAAACCCTTTATTCTGCCTCCTTTGCTGGTCCTGGTGGCAGGCTTCATGAAATAGCATCCAGTCTGTTCAGGCCTGTAGTGTTTTCTGGGCACTGCTGGTATATAAAGACCCAGAGATTTTAGGGTTGCCTTAGAGTCCTTAAGTCCATGGACTCTGGCATCTGCTTGCTCTGAAAAGAGCGATGGCCCTTCAAATGGGAGATCCTGGAGGGTTTGCTCTACTTCCTGGGGAAACCCTGAAGACTGTAACCACAAGCTTCTGTGCATGGAAACAGCCGTAGCCATCGATCTGGCCGCAGAATCAGTGGCATCCAAGGCTGCCTGCAGGCGGAAGTGGCTCCAGGCACCAGCGCTCCAAGCGCGTGCTTGGGGCGGCAAACCGTGGGGGGTGCCCTGCCAGTCCCTGCGAGCAGACCTCCTGCAGGCAAGCTGCTGAATCCGCGGGACTGGGGACCTCCCGCAGGCAAGCCTACGAAGGCAGCCTGCCTGCCATGCTTGGGGCGGCAAAAAAGCTAGAGCCGCCCCTGCCTGCAGGGAGACCTGGGCTATTGTCTTCCCTTCTTCAACTAGCAACTTCTATCTGGCCTCTTGAGGGAGCATGTCCTTTCATTTTTGCACCGCTTCCCGAATATTAAAACATAGCGGCCTGGCAAAGCTTGCTGGTTCGCTATTCAGACATGCATCCGACGAAGTGGGTATTCACCCACGAAAGCCCATGCTCCAATACGTCTGTTAGTCTATAAGGTGCCACAGGACTCTTTGCTGCTTATTCAGAATTGTAACCCAGGCATCATTAGGCTTTTTGGCCCAAAAAATCCAGCCTTTGGGGTCCTTTCCTATGGCATGGGGTCCACTTGACCTTGATGTTCCCTCTCATTGGTGGTGGCCACCGCCACTAGGGATCCTGGAGGAGGGTGTGAAAATAGAAATTCATACCCTTTGGCTAGTACAAGGTATTTGGACTCCATTCTTTCGGTTGGAGGAGGGAAGAAAGCGGGGGTGTGCCAGAGTGCTCTAACCGGTCCATGATTGCCTCGTTAAGGGGTAGCGGCACTCTTGAGGGACCCATTGATGACAAAATGTCCTGTAACCCATGTGTTGGCTCTGACCACTTCATCTTGGATATGCAAGTTTGAGGCCTCCCACTTTAATAAGTCCTGGTAGGGAGTACCAGGTTTACCATGGTGCTAGTGGCTCCATGGTGCCGGGCTCACACTCAGAAGGGGCTCTGGTGTCTGGACTGTGGTCCCACCTCTCCAACCCACTCTGCCTGGATTCTGCCCAGTGGAGGCTCCACCCACCACTCACTCCTCTTCACCCCCCTCTCTCCCACCTAACTCCTGGGGTGTGAGTGATGGGCTGGGCCCCTCCAGGCATATGGGTCCTGAGGGAGCCTGGCCAGGACAGGCCGGGCTCCTTCTCTCTCCTGGCTGGTTGTGCCACTTCCGAGGGGCCAGAGGGATCCCTGACCAGACCCAGCAGTGCTGCAGGCTCAGCCCATGCATGGACATAGTCACTTCCAGCAGGCCAGTGAGTGTGGCTGGGGGGCAGGAAGGGTGTGGGGGAGTGGATCTCTGGAGGGTCTGTGGGGTGCACTAGCCAGTGGGGGTTCTGTGTGGGGTGTTCCTGGGAGAATGAAAACAGATCCCCTGCAGATTTCTTTGCTTCCCTTTCAAAAGTGACCAAGAAGCAAAGGGAAGGGGGTGGCAGCCGAGAACGCCTATGGGCTTAGTTTGGGGGGCAGTGCCCCCAAAGAGAGGTGAGGTGTGGGGGCACACCGAGTCACATGCCACTGCCTCCCCCCTTTCTGCAAGCGCAGAGCTGCCTGGCTGAAATAAGAGGATGTGCTCAGAAGATGCCACTTTCTGGGTCCTAGTGCTGGTTGAGCTTCCCTTCTGTATGCTGGGAGCCATCCTGTTTTCTGTACAATAGTGAGTGCCTATGGTGGGGAAGGGAAGGGAAGGGGCAGGCTGGGGCTAGAGGGCAAGAGGCAGTGGGGAAGGAAGGGGGTGGGTGGGGAGGAGATGAAGCCATGGGGAAGGGGCATAGGATGGGGAAGAGGGGGTAGGGGGAAGTGGGGCAAGGGGAAAGAGGCAGTGGGGACGAAGGGGGTGGGGTGGGGAGGAGATGGGGCAGTGGGAAAGAGGCATGGGATGGGGAAGAGAAGGGGGCAGGGGAAGCAGTGGCGGGGGAAGGAGGAAACAGGCAGTGGGGAAGGAAGGGGGTGGGATGATGAGGAGATGGAGCGGTGGGGAAAGGGCTGGGGGAAGCAGGGGCAGGGGGGAAGCTGGAGCCCAGCATACAGCATCCCCTTGGAAGAAGCTTGGGCTTCCCTGTTAAGCAGGCCCATCAAACCCTCACCCTGATAAGCACCACCTCCCCTGTATCTGTACCACCCCGATGAGGCCCCCCCAGACACCCTCCCCACTGAGCCCCAACCACCTGCACCTGGACCTCCAACCAAATGAACCCCACCTCCCCTGCACCTAGACCCCCCCCTGCTGAGCCCCAAACACCTTCACCTGGATCCCCTGCAGAGTCCCATTGCCCTGGCACCTGGAACCCCCAATGAGCTTCTGTCCATCCAGATCTCCCACCAGGGCTGGCTGTAGGTTTTTTGCCACCCCAAGCAAAAAAATTTTGGCTGCCCCCGTTCCAGCCCTGGGCTCCCCCCCGCACTTCTCTGCTGCCCCAGCCCTGGGCTCTTCCCCTCACCCACACCCCCTGCCGCCCCAGCGCTGGGCTTCCCCCTTCCCCCCCACCAGTGCCCTCCCGCCACCCCCCCTGCCGCCCCAGCCCTGGGCTCCCTTCTACCCCCTACCAGTGCCCCCCACACACACCTCCTGCCGCCCCAGTCCTGGGCTCTCCCCCCACACCTGCACCCTCCTTCCTCCGCAGCCCTGGGTCACTGGTAACTCGCTCCCAGGGTGGGTCATTCAGCAGGAATTTTAGATGTGCGCAGAACACAGACAGGATTGGTTCCCATATGGTTACAGAACTGCAGTAAAGTGGAACAATTTTCAGCATGTGTGATTGGAGAATATCTGGATGCATATTATAAGACTATCCTACATCAATGAGGAAAAGTTGAGGTGCCTTTATTATTCTTTTGTTCCACTCTTTCTTTCTATGGGGAATTTGCCAATGCAATATCACTGTCTTCCTTTTAAACAAACAAACAAACAAAAAGGCAATGGCTGTTGAAAATAGCAATTCCAGTCCTAATAACCACTGAGAAGCATTTCTTGCTCAATTTTATCCTACTTTTTCTACAGCAAGATACAGTGGATCAGTATATTTGATTTGGGAGAAATGAAGTAACAGCTGCCCAAACTGAGCTTGAGCACTCCTGAATTTTGAGGTGTTCAAATCTGGAAGGCAGCTGCTGGGTGTGTGGCGGGGAGGAGCTGTGGGCTCTGTGGGGGAGCATGGCAGCAAATATGCAGCAGTGTGTCTGGCGCTGTGCAGAGCCAGACAGACTCGTCTGAGTGGCACGGTAAGGGGGCTGGGGGGTTGGAGAAGGGGTAGGCGGTTCTGGGGGGGGGCAGTCAAGGGACAGGGAGCAGGGGGGGTTAGATGGGTCAGGAGTTCGGGTGGGCAGTCAGGGGACAGGCAGCGGTTGGATAGACATGGGAGTCCCAGGGGTTTTTCAGGGGACAGGTAGGGGGTGAGGTCCTGGTGGGAAGTTGGGGGGGTCTCAGGAGGGGGCAATTGGGGACAAGGAGAAGGGAGGCTTAGTTAGGGGCAGGGGTCCCAGGAGGGGGCAATCAGGGGACAAGGAGCAGCGGCGCTTAGAAAGGGGGTGGGGTCCTGGGGGGCAGTTAGGGGCAGGGGTCCCGGCAGGGGGTGATCAGGGGACAAGGAGCAGCGGTGCTTAGATAGGGGGTGGAGTCCTGGGGGGCAGTTAGGGGCAGGGTTCCCGGGAGGGGGTGATCAGGGGACAGGGAGTGTGGGGGGGTGTTGGATGGGTTGGGGTTTCTGTCGGGGACAGTCGGAGGGAGTGGATGGTGGCAGGGTGGAGCTACCCTCCCTCCCCGTGGAGTGTCCTGTTTTTTGAATGTTAAAATATGGTGTCCCTACCATTCACAGCACTCACAGCACGCTGTCACATGAGGTCCCCCTCCTTCCTTTCCAGTTGGTAGTGGCCAAGGGAATGCTGGGAAATGTAGTTCTTTCCCTGCTCTAGGGCTGGCTCTATAGGCAGGGAGCTAACCAAGGAACTACAGCTCCCAGAGCCCCCTATTGGTTCTGCCGCCCCTGCAAATGGGCTGCCCCAAGCAGGTGTTTGCTTTGCTGGTGCCTAGAGCCGCCCCTGTCTCCCACTGAGCCGCCTGCACCCAGACTGTCCCACAGAGAACACTCTTATCCCCACCTGGATCCCCCCACACTAAGTCCCTCTGCACTTGGATCCTGCTGCCGGGCTGAGCCGGCTCACCCACATCTGGTGCACCTGGCACAGGGGGGCTGGGCCCCAGGGTGTTTCTGGGACAGACCTGGACTTTGAACTGTGTCAGGGTTGGGTGCAGCCTCACTGCCGAGTCTCTGTCCCAGGGGTGGGGTGGGGAGAGGCTGCAGGGTGATCTCCCACCTCCATGCAACCAGTGGCCTGTGCTCCCCACTGCCATGTTGTAGCCTCCACATTTATTTATTGACAAATAAAATTTGCAGAATTTTAAAATATTGTGCACAGACTTTAATTTTTTGGTGCAGAATCCTCTCAGGAATATGGGGTGCTGTGCAGCTGTGATGTTGGGACTGTGAGGAAGATGGTGGGCAGTGGGGAGGTCTATGGGGGGGGCACTGGGTCAGTGGTGTGGTGTGCAGGGTGCTATGCAGTTGTGGTGGGAGGCCAGTGGGTGAGGTCTCTGGGAGGGGTGAGGGCTGGGCATAGAGATCTATGGTGGTCTCTGGGCGAGGGGGCACTGGGCATAAGGGTGGGACACTGGGCAGGGTGTGGTGTGGTGTGGGCCCACCCTCAAGGGGAAGGGACATGCTGGCAGCACAGGGCTGGGCAGGCCAGTGTGAATCTGGCAGCTGCAGGTTTGTAAACAGAGCCCTCCTGCTGGGCTGCGCAAAGCTGGGCTGCTCCCACCGCGCTGTGCCTCATTGCCCCCAGCCCGCCCTTCACTCTGGAGACTGCCCTTCAACCCCCCTGCACCTTGCCCTATGGGGGGCCACAAATATGTTTGGCGCTGGGCCCACAAAAAGTGAATCCAGCCCTGCTTGTAAGACCTGTGGTCATCTTGAGGTGGGGACACACCAGTAGCCACCACTGCCTCATTTGGGGAAGAGGCTCAGGTGGCTGAGAGCATCTGTTCCTTCCTCTGTCTCAACCGAGACCTGTGGGTCCCCCTCTCGAGGTTCGGCACTGGGCTCGGCACCCGAGTCCAGGTCAGGGATCTCGTGGCATGGTGCTGGAGGTGCCCTACTTTCCGAGGCCACAGAATATGAATGCCTCGAAACAGTGCCCTGTCCTGGGGGAAACCCGCACAGGTTCCAAAAAGGCCATTGCATGGGTGCCAATCCCCACGGTCCCAGAGGCCAAGCATTCGGGGGCACCATAGCGCATTGTTTTTGTGGATACAGACTAACATGACTACCACTCTGATATTAGGCAATGGTTATTTTTTCAAGGGTCTCTTTCTGTGGGATGCTTCAGGGTTCTGTGTTGTCCCATCTCTTGTTCAAAGAGCATCTGAGCGCCACAGCAGGATAGGAATAGTACGGTGGTCCTGACAGTGGAGAGAGTAGGACCCCGGTTTGGAGTCCAATGAGGAAGATCAGCTGGGGCCTGGAGACCAAGGTGGTGCCAACCCTCTCAGTGCCAGCAAATGGTGTCGCAGAGAAGTCCGAGCCAAAGCTACCATAGGGGGTTTTCCCCTGGAGGGTGGCCATGGTGGTGTGAAAGCAGGGGGATGGCTCTCTGCCCTTATCAATACTGGTGGTGCCAAGTCCTGAATCTCCCGGGTCCCTGGGAGAGCGAGCAGGTCTCTAGCAGCCACAAATGTCTCTGGGGTTGATGGTACTGCAAACACACTGGTACACTATCTGCTGCAAGATGGCACTTAACGCAGCTTGTGGGGGCACCAAAGCTAGTGGAGGTGGCTCCTGCAGCGCCAGAGAGGGAGAGTTACCCAACATGGGTCTCACTCTATTCAGATCTCCTTGCCTGCTTCCTTTCGGCACCAGGGGAAAAACGGTTACTCACCTTCTCGTAAGTTGTTCTTCGAGATGTGTTGCTCATGTCCATTCCAATTAGGTGTGTGCGTGCTGCGGGCACAGTTCCCCAGAAGGATTTTCCCCTAGCAGCACCCATCGGGTTGGCTCTGGAGCCCCCTGGAGTCATGCCTTCATGGCGCCGCATATAGGACCCTGTTGACCCGCCGCCTCTCCAGTTCCTTCTTTCCAGATACTCCAACAGAGGGGAAGGTGGGTGAGTTTGGAATGGATATGAGCAACACATCTCGAAGAACAACAGTTATGAGAAGGTGAGTAACCATTTTTTCTTCTTCGAGTGCTTTCTCAGATTGATTCCAATTAGATACTTCCAAGCCTTACCTAGGAGGTGGGGTCGGAGTTTATGGAATCACTGATTGAAGCATAGCCCTGTCAAACACTGCATCATCACCATGGTGTGCTGGGTGATGGCGTAACGTGAAGTGAAGGGTGTGGACAGAAAACCACATAGTCACTCTGCATATCTCCTAGATCGGTATCTGGGCCAGGAAGGCTCTGGTGGAATGTGCAGTCAGAGCCGGGGCAGGAACCTTGATGAGGTCGTAACAAGCCAGAATACAGGATGTGATCCACAATGATATCCTTTGCGTGGACACTGGGAGGCCTTTCATCCTGTCTGCCACAGCAACAAACAGCTGGTTTGACTTACTGAATGGCTTAGTTCGTTCAATATAAAAAGCCAATTCATGCCACACATCCAGGGAATGGAGCCTCTGCTCGCGGCTATTGGCATGGGGTTTCGGGAAAAAGACCGGAAGGAATATGTCTTGATTGGCATGGAAACTCAAGACCACCTTCGGGAGGAAAGCTGGGTGGGGTCGCAGTTTCACCTTATCTTTGTAGAAAATGGTATATAGAGGGTCGGGTGTGAGAGCCTTGAACTTGGACACCCTTCTGGCTGATGTGATTGCAACCAAAAAGGCCACCTTGTAGGAAAGTTAAGGAGTGAGCACGTAGCTAGGGCCTCGAACGGGGGCCCCCGTCAGCCTCAAGAATACCAAGTTAAGATCCCAAGCGGGAGTGGGCCAGCAAATATGAGGATATAATCAGTCTAATCCCTTGAGAAACCGCCGTATCATTTCATTAGTGAAAATGGAGCGTCCACGCTCTCCTGGGTGAAAGCCAGGTGAACCTTTATCGAGGAGTGAGACAAGACCTGCTGTTTCAACTTTAGGAAGTAGTCCAAGATAAAGGGGACCAATGATTGTGTTAGAGGGATACACCTCTGTGAGCGACAAATCGCGACTCTCTTCCACTTGGCTAGGTAAGTCGCTCTGGTTGAAGGTTTTCTGCTACCCAGAAGCAGGGGGGAAGTGGGGCAATTTGCCCCAGGCCCCGGGCCCCTCAGGGCCCGCCACGAGAATATAGTATTCTATAGTATTACAACTTTTTTTTATGGAAGGGGCCCCTGAAATTGCTTTGCCCCAGGCCCCCTGAATCCTCTGGGCAGCCCTGCCCAGAAGAACTTCCCTAATGGGGTCTGAGCATATAAGCTCTAGCGGGTTCAACCACGCAGCTTCCAAGCTGTGAGGTGGAGAGACTCAAGATTGGAGTGTCAAAGCCTTCCGTGATGTTGAGAGATGAGGTCCGGAACTAGCGGTAGAGTGACAGTAGTGTCCACCAATAGCTCCAGTAGTGTGGTGTACCAATGCTCACGTGGCCAGACCGGTGCCACCAGGATCACCGAGGTTCCATTGCTCCGGATCTTGAGGAGGACCTTGTGAACCAGCGGTATAGGAGGGAACATGTAAAAGATGTAGTCCTTCCATGAGAGAAGAAATGCTTCTGCCAACGAACCCAGGCTGTGGTTCAGGAAGGAGCAGAATTGTAGGCACTTCCTGTTGCCCCTTATGGTGAACAGATCATTTGGGGAACTCCCCACCAATGGAAGATATTGTTTATCACATCCGGGCATATAGACCATGCGTGGTTGTGGAAAGACTTGCTGAGATGATCTGCTAGTTCATTCTGTGACCCTGGAAGATAGGACACTTATAAAATTTGGAGTGTGCTATGCAGAACTCCCAGAGCTTGGGGGCTTCCTGACACAGGGAAGAGGAGCGTGTTTCCCCCTGTCTGTTGATAAAAAACTTTGCTGTTGTATTGTCTGTCAGGACCAATATGCACTTACCCTCCAGGAGAGGCCGAAAGGCCAGACATGCCAGCCAGACTGTCCTGAGCTCCCTTATGTTGATGTGAAGCATCAGTTCCTCCTGAGACCAGAGGCTCTGAGTTCTGTGCTACCCAAGGTGTGCCCCCCACTCCATGGCCAAGGCGTTGGTGGTCAGACGTAGAGATGGACGGGGTTTGGAAAGAGCGACCCCTGCACACACCAAGTGCGGGTCGAGCCACCAGTGAAGAGACTTGAGAATGTCTGGTGGAAGGGTAACCATCATGTCTAGACTGTGCCTGCTTGGTTGATACACCGATGCCAGCCAAGCTTGGAGAGGTCTAAGTCTGAGGTCTAAGTCTGCCCTTGTCCATGAGAGCCGAGAATTCCGGCTTAGAATCTGGTGGGACAAGGGCCAAGAATTTGGACATTGTGTCCCAAGACTTGAAGTTATATCGGTTAAGGATTGCCTGCTGGTTTGCCAAAGGTGGAGTACCGTATATCTTCCTCCCGAAGAGGTCCAGCTTCTTTGCATTCTTAGCTCAAGGGGTAGGTCCTTGTTGCACTTGCCTTTCCCTTGCGTTAACAGCCACCACTACCAATGAGTCCGGTGTGGGATGGGTACACAAGTATTCATAGCCCTTGGAGGGCACAAAGTACTTTCTCTCAACTCCCTTAGCTGTAGAAGCCTGAGAGGATGGTGTTTGCCAGAGGATTTTTGTATTCTCCTGAATGATCTTTATGAGGAGAAGGGCCACCCTGGTGAGTCCTGTCAAGGATAAAATGCCTACTATTGGGTCTGACACCTCAGTGATCTCCTCCATCTGTACCCCGAGGTTCTGAGCGACCCACCTCAGAAGTTCAAGGTGGGCTTTGCTGTTGGGAAGGAGCGGGGGCGAGGATGTCCCTGCCACTGTCTCATCTGGAGACGATGAGGAGGAGCCCAGAATATAGGAGGGGCCCTCCTGCCCATCCGGCTCCTCAAAACGCTGCGGCTCTGCCCCCAAGTCAGAGTCTACTTCAGAGCCGGCCCCAGCACCGGTCATGGTGGCGGCCATGGTACTGTCTGTGGTACTAAGTGTAGCCACAGTGCCAGATATGGTGCCAGGTATGGTGCCAGGTCTGTTGTCGGTGCCGGGCAAGGTACCAATCCTGGCACTGGCAGTGGTAGAGGTGGCTGATGCCCAGGAGAAATCCCTGGCCCTAGACGCAGTACTTCTCTCGGATATGACAGAAAAGGAGCATACCAAGGCAGACCCCTGGGACGGGTGGTAAGCACATGGGGTCCAGAAGGGCCACTGGGTTGGCATCTGAGCCAGTACCTGCCATTGTGGTGGCCACGGTACTGGGGGAAAGGTTTGGGTCATCCCCGCTGACTGGGAGTGCCAGCGGCTACGATGTTGGCTTCTCCGGGACATATAGGGTCAGTGTCTGCTACAGACGCCAATGAGTCCGTGCTCAGGGACCATGGTGGCGCTGTGCCCATCGGTGCCGGGGATCAGTGCGGGGGCGATGTGGATTGTTGCAGAGTCATAGCTGGCTTGCCCCTGGACTTCACCGGTGGCCTCTGAGTCATTTGGGGACTCAGGACCGGTGCTGTGACATTGTGGTCGGGGAAGTGTGGGTCTGTCAATGTTATCAGGTCCCATACTGCCTCATAAGTCTCGGGTCTGGATGGGAGATTCAAATCCTCCACCTGGGTCTCCTCCGGTGGCACCGGACTAAATGGTCCCTCCTGTGGGCCCAGAGTCGAAGGTGCTGACTGTTGAGCTGGAGAGGAGGTACTGTCTTGCCCCGGTCTCCCTCCCTTGGGTTCAAATTCCCTTGGGTGGGAAGGGGCGTGCCCTCTATCAGTCTTCCTGTGTTTCTTCTTCAGAACAGGAGACTGTGAACAGTGCTGAGATTGATCCTGCGCTGCGCTTGGTGCCAGGGAATGCCAGTGCCAAGGGTCTCTGAACCCAGAGTCCTTCAATTGCACCTCCCAGACCAAAGCCAGCGCACTGCACACCCACACTGAGGACCCTGGTCACAGCCCGCTGCCGGCCTGGGGTTCCTTCACCCAGCCCAGCAGCGGGCGCTGAGAGGGACTGGCAGTGGGACCCCGGCTGGCAAGGGGCCAGCAGCAGGAACCCCAGAGCAGCAGCGGGTTGAGTGGCTCAGCCCGCCCCGCATGCCAACAAAAATGGGCTTGCGTGCCATCTTTGGCATGCGTGCCGTAGGTTGCCAACCCCTGCACTAGCGGATTGCTCACTGAAGATGAGAGACAAAATGTTCCAATGCCCGCCACTGATAGTAAAAAGGAACTGGAGAGGTGATGGGTCAGCAGGGCCTTATACGCGGTGCCATGAAGGCCTGACTCCAGGAGGCTCCAGAGCCAACCCGACAGGTGCTGCTAGGGGAAAAACATTCTGGTGAACTTACACGCAGTGCGCGCGCACCTAATTGGAATCGGTATGAGCAAGCACTCAAAGAAGAATGACAGGTTTCAGAGTAGCAGCCGTGTTAGTCTGTATCCGCTAAGAGAACAGGAGTACTTGTGGCACCTTAGAGACTAACAAATTTATTTCAGCATAAGCTTTCATGAGCTACAGCTCACTTCTTCGGATGCACAGAATGGAACACACAGACAGGAGATATTTATTCATACAGAGAACATGAAAAGGTGGAAGTATGTTCTCTGTATGTATAAATATCTCCTGTCTGTGTGTTCCATTCTGTGCATCCGAAGAAGTGAGCTGTAGCTCACGAAAGCTTATGCTGAAATAAATTTGTTAGTCTCTAAGGTGCCACAAGTACTCCTGTTCTTTTTTCTAAGAAGAATGACTCTTCTTCTGGTGCTTACGGTGCTTCTTCTTAGGCACTGGGGAGGCGGATTGGTTCCAGGACTCTTGACTGGCGGGAGGAGCATTCTGCACTGAAGTTGAGGTGCTTGGTGCTTAGGCTGAGCACAGCTCTGATGCTGGTCTTAGGGCTGTCTCCATGAGGAGGACCTTCAACATCGCCTCCTGGTTTTTCTTGGTGCAGGGTCTGAAGTCCCTGCAGATCTGGCAATTGTCTTTCCAATGAGTTTCCTCTAAGCACTTGAGACAGCTCGAGTGTGGGGAGCTCCTAGGTATTGCCTTGCTGCAGGAAGTGCAGGGCTTGAAGGTAATAATAATAATTGGAGATATACCAATCTCCTAGAACTGGAAGGGACCTTGAAAGGTCATTGAGTCCAGCCCCCTGCCTTCACTAGCAGGACCAATTTTTGCCCCAGATCCCTAAGTGGCCCCCTCAAGGATTGAACTCACAACCCTGGGTTTAGCAGGCCAATGCTCAAACCACTGAGCTATCCCTCCCCCCTAAGCCTGATGACCGAGGCATACCTCGACACAGGGTGAGGACAAGCCTCTCCAACTAAGTGTGGAGATGTCCAAACCCCCCTAACTACTAAAGCTACTACTAGCTAACAAACTAAGTAAACTACAATAACTATATAGATAAGAAAGAGAAGAAAAAACATTGGGAGAAATTGCCTGAGCAATGAGGGAAGTTCCAGCAACTGTCACGGGTGATAAGGAGGAGTGTGTGGCACCAGAAGGCATTGGAGCTGATCCAATAGATAACATTAAGGGAAAAAATTCCAGCCACTGTGCTCGCGGCATGCACACACCTACATTGGAATGGACATGTGCAAGCGCTTGAAGAAGTGGCGTTAGTGACACTTTTCTCTAAATCACTACTAAACCAATGCTACAGTATGCTTCATTTGCTACATTTCAGATTAACAACTCAGCCTTTCAAAATACCGAGCATTCTGGCACAATGCAACGAGCACTTAAATGTATGTTCAATTTGAAGGCTATTAGTAATCCCACTTAAGCAACTGGTTAATTCACATGCTTAAAATTAAGCACAGGTTAGAGTGCATTGCTGGATTGAGCCAGAATATTCAGAACCTTACAGGATTGATCCATAGATGTAAAACAGAGGTCCTGTTTGCTGTGATCATTAAAAGAGCCCACAATACTATTTTTTAGATACATAGATACATATTAACTCTTGTATCCTGGCCAAATTCCAACTTGGATAATAACGTTCTGCTCAAAGTCTCTCTCTAGTTGCAAACGGATCCAGTATTATTCACTGTCCTAAAATATTGCACATTGTTGCTATGCTTCACCCCAGATGTGGCTGACTTTAAATCAGGGATCGCAAACTCAAATCACCACGAGGGCCACATGAGGACTAGTACATTGGCCCGAGGGCCGCATCACTGAAACCTTTTCATACAACAATACAAAAGTATAGTAAAAAATGAAAAAAATGAAGAGTAATATAGTATGCTATTAAAAGTCAATGTATTAACATTT
Source organism: Mauremys mutica (assembly GCF_020497125.1). Taxonomy (NCBI): domain Eukaryota; kingdom Metazoa; phylum Chordata; order Testudines; family Geoemydidae; genus Mauremys; species Mauremys mutica. Next base: position 42,668,724 of record NC_059078.1, read on the forward strand.
TTAAAACTGTATTGCGAAGAGGGGTTTTAATAAAATATAAACACCTGTAACTATTCCTTATGTGGTCAGTAACACTGATGATGATCTACACTAACAGTCTATCAACATAGCTGTAATGGCAAGAACTTTTTAAAGTAACTATTCATACAAAATACATTGCCACTTTTAACAAACATTCTTCCCAGCTACTCTCAGCAAAGAAACATACATGCTGAACTTCATACCTCAGACTGCTCATCTAGTCCATGAGGCCCCGCCCCTGCCCCGCCTCTTCCCACTCCTTCCCCATGCCCATTCCAACCTCTTCCCCAAAGTCCCCACCACAACTCTGCCCTCTCCCTGCCCTTATGCCAACCCCTTCCCCAAATTTCTGCCCCAGCCCCTCCTTTTCTCTGCCTCCTCCCCTGAGCATGCTGCATCCCTGCTCCCTCCTGGAAAGTCCTAAGCACCACCAAACAGGAGGCGAGAAGCACTGGGAGGTAGGCAGAGGAGTGGGGACATGGTGTGCTGGCGGGGGGAGAAGGGGGGGAAGGGAGGTTGGCTGCCGGTGGAGTCGGCGCCTATCGCGGGCCGCAGGAAATAAGGTTTGAGACCCCTGCTTTAAATGGTGGCTGAATAGACAGACGGATATGTACTATTTTACAGCAGTGCATCCTTTGGGTGGATGTGATGATTAGTGCTTGCTGCTCCAGTGTTCATCTGAGGCCTTATCTAAAATCCACTAAATCCATGGGAAGAATCTCATGGACTTCAATGGAATTTGGATGAGGCTTCTGAACTGATGGCTAAGCAAGCTCAAGTTTTTGAATGTTACAACATTATTTAGCTGTATCATTTTAATCCAAGAGAGTGACCTGTGATTATTAAATGGAGGTTTTATCTTAATCATTGGACTTCTTATTCATAATTGTGCAGGTTTTCAGTCACATAGTAACCTTGCTTATGATTTTCCAGTTTAAGATAAAATAGGGAGACAGGTTACTTTTACATCACAATAAGGTATTATTGCTTGTGCCTGTTTAGAAGTTATTAAAATGTTTTTCTGGCTGCCTGTGGGATAAGATAATTTTTCTTATGCAGATGTTTTGCCCTGAACATTGTACTGTTAGCTCATAGCAACATTCATCCACCTTACTTTATTGTCTCTTAACACAAACACAATCTAGAGTTTGTTTCCTCGACTTGTTAATGGTTAAAGCAAAGGGAAGGGTAAGATTAAATTGCCTTTTCAGTAAAAGTCCTGTGTGACCATCCTGAAGTTAGAAAAAAACCAACAACATTTGTATCAATTCATTTATTTTTTCTTAACTGTCATGATTTGTCAATGCACTTCTGTAAGGAACCTTAAAACCTTGTTAGCAAAAGCCTTTGATCCATCCACTAATTTGTCTCCAAAAGACGAAGTACAAAATAAAATTCAAAATTAAGGGAACCAGCAGCCCTTGTCAATGGGTGTAGCCTGCAACTATGTGGCCTAAATCTTCCAACTGGCCACAACAGCAAAAGGTAGAATCACGAAGACCCCATTCATAGTTACTAGCAGCATATCTGATCACTCCACATCTGAAGCAATTGAGCTTTACCCGAAGATAACATGGAAGATCAAAACCAGAGGGCTACACTGTTGGATCTGACACAAGATATCCATTGATTATGCCTGAAGCTTGTTCTTGCCACCTAGCATGCCACCTGGAGGTGATATTGAAGGAATTGTCCAAACTTGAGCTGAGATGGTGGTTTGGTGGAGTAATCACATCTTTAAATAGGAATAGATATGGCAAGTCTTGCACGCTAAGGAGCAGATTCTGCAAGGCAACTTGTCTCTCGACATTAGGAGGAGCAGTGTTGGAAAGGATCGGCTCATGGTACCTGTTATATATGCATGGATTCATTCAATTGAGTATCTGCTGTGTAATATGACCTGTTGTAAACTGATGCAATGAGCCACACTGTAGCACTGATCTGAAGAGTGCTGCTCAGAAAGGTTAACAAAACTCACAAGGCCAGAATTCAATCTGAGGTTTTGCTGGAGGAATGCACAGTCTCAACAGCTACAATGTCTTGTCTGCTAGTGAGGGAAGACATAAGTCAGTATAGCCCCAAAAATGGCTATTGAGGGGCGCCTGGGCAGACATGGGAGTGACTCAGCCAGGTCATTCCCTTTTTAAGTTTCATCTCATGGAGACTCAGTCCTGCCGGCAGTCATACTGCACCGTCTTCTGATGAGCAGTCAGGAGATGACGATGGCTAGCAATCATACTGCACCATCTTCTGGCGAGCACCCAGGAGATGATGATGGCTAGCAATCGTAATGCACCATCTGCTGCCAGACTAAGATGTATAAGATAGATGGAATGGATCAAAACAAGAAATAGACCAGATTTGTTTTGTATTCATTTGCTCCCCTCTCCCTCCCTCCATGAAATCAACGGCCTGCTAAACCCAGTGTTTTGAGTTCCATCCTTGAGGGGCCCATTCTGTGTGACAGTTGTTTGTGTTTCTCCTCGATGCAAAGCCACCCCCTTTGTTGATTTTAATTCCCTGTAAGCCAACCCTGTAAGCCATGTCATCAGTCGCCCCCCCCTCCATCAAAGCAATGGCAGACAATCGTTTCGCACCTTTTTTCAGCACAGACGCCATAGCACTGGGAACACGGAGCATGCTCAGATCACCACGGCAATTATGAGCACTGTAAACACCACGCGCATTATCCAGCAGGATATGCAGAACCAGAACCTGCAAAAGCGAAACCAGGCGAGGAGGCGACGGCAGCGTGGTGACGAGAGTGTTGAGGACATGGACATAGACTTCTCACAAAGTTCGGGCCCCGGCAATGTGCACATCATAGTGTTAATGGGACAGGTTCATGGCGTGGAACGCTGATCCTGGGCCTGGGAAACAAGCACAGACTGATGGGGCCGCATAGTGTTGCAGGTCTCGGACGATTCCCAGTGGCTGTGAAACTTTCATGTGCATAAGGGCACTTTCATGGAACTTTGTGACTTGCTTTCCCCTGCCCTGAACCGCAAGAATACCAAGATGAGAGCAGCCCTCACAGTTGAGAAGTGAGTGGCAATAACCCCATGGAAGCTTGCATCGCCAGACAGCTACCATTCAGTCAGGCATCAATTTGGAGTGGGCAAATCTACTGTGGGGGCTGCTGTGATCCAAGTAGTCAACATAATCAAAGAGCTGCTGATATCATGGGTAGTGACTCTGGGAAATGTGCCGGTCATAGTGGATGGCTTTGCTGCAATGGGATTCCCTAACTGTGGGGGGGTGATAGACAGAACCCATATCCCTATCTTGGCACCGGAGCACCAAGCCAGCGAGTACATAAACTGAAAGGGGTACTTTTCAATGGTGCTGCAAGCACTGGTGGATCACAAGGGACATTTCACCAACATCAATGTGGGATGGCTGGGAAAGGTACATGACGCTTGCATCTTCAGGAACTCTGGTCTGTTTAAATGGCTGCAGGAAGGGACTTTCTTCCCAGACCAGAAAATAACCATTGGGGATGTTGAAATGCCTATAGTTATCCTTGGTGACCCAGCCTACCCCTTAATGCCATGGCTCATGAAGCCATACACAGGCACCCTGGATAGTAGTCAGAAGCTGTTCAGCTATAGGCTGAGCAGGTGCAGAATGGTGGTAGAATGTGCATTTGAACATTTAAAAGCATGCTGGCGCAGTTTACTGACTCGGATAGACCTCAGCAAAACCAATATTCCCATTGTTATTACTGCTTGCTGTGCGCTCCACACTATCTGTGAGAGTAAGGGGGAGACGTTTATGGCGGGGTGGGAGGTTGAGGCAAATTGACTGGCCACTGATTATGTGCAGCCAGACACCAGGGCAGTTAGAAGAGTACAGGAGGGCACGCTGTGCATCAGAGAAACTTTGAAAACTAGTTTCATCACTGGCCAGGCTACGGTGTGAAAGTTCTGTTTGTTTTTCCTTGATGAACACCGCCCCCCTTGGTTCACTCTACTTCCCTGTAAGCTAACCACCCTCCCCTACCCCTTCGATCACCGTTTGCAGAGTATTGTTCCTTCACATTCATGCATTCTTTATTAATTCATCACTCAAAAAGTGGGATAACTGCCAAGGTAGCCCGGGAGGGGTGGGGGAGGAGGAAGGGACAAGGCCACACTGCACTTTAAAACTTAAAAACTTTAAAACTTGTTGAATGCCAGCCTTCTGTTGCTTGGGCAATCCTCTGGGGTGGGGTGGCTGGGTGGCCAGAGGCTCCCCCACCACGTTCTTGGATGTCTGGGTGAGGAGGCTATGGAGCATAGGGAGGAGGGCGGTTGGTTACATGAGCTCTGCATGGTCACCCCTGTGCTGATCAACTCACCACGTTGGCCAAACAGGAAATGAAATTCAAAAGTTTGCGGGACTTTTCCTGTCTACCTGGCCAGTGCATCTGAGTTGAGAGCGCTGTCCAGAGTGGTCACAATGGAGCACTCTGGGATAGCTCCCGTCGAATTGTGTACACTACCCCAAATTCAACCTGGCAAGGCCAATTTCAGTGCTAATCCCCTCGTCGGGGGTGGAGTAAAGAAATTGATTTGACGAGCCCTTTAAGTCGAAAAAAAGGGCTTAATCGTGTGGATGGGTGCAGGGTTAAATTGAGGTAACGCTGCTAAATTCGACCTAAAATCATAGTGTAGACAAGGCCTCAGTCTTCAGCAGAAATAATAGCTGCCCAAGGGAAGTCAGGCAGCAGTTCCACACTCTGTTCTCCTTCAGGGGAATACTCCCTGGGTTGCAGGATCCAGGAAGGCACACAGAGGTGTACTGTTTACTTTCCTGAATCAATTTGAGCAAATTCACCTTATAGTCCTTAGCAGAAGGGCCACTAAGGAGCTCAAGACTTTACTAAGATTAGGGTGACTAAAGGAAGTTTCTGTGATGCAAATCTAATGCTGAACAACTGGAAAGCAATAGGATTATCGTTGAGTCTCTAGTTTGTAAGTTTATCTGGGACGGTAATTAGATGCAGGGACAAACTGAAAGAATGATGGATCCAGTGACACATTATCATGGAAGAGCCCTAAAGAGCAAGCCCACACACCAGATATGTGATGCTTGTTTGTCAATGAAACTGCTAAACACTCTAGTTGAAACAGAATAAAGGTTGAATTTCCTATTAAAATTTAATATTGCAATATTCACTTTGCCTTTGTGATAAGAGTGACTAAGGCATGAACCAGCAATCCTGCAGCCAGCAGCAAGAACATGAAGTAGAAGCTCACTTGATCTGGCCTTTTGACACATTACAGAGGAATCACTCTGCATGCCCTCTGTGCCCATGAGCCATGGAAGAACATTTTGATGATGTGTTGCCTAGAAGCAAAGGGGCATGCTCCACATGTTTATGCTCAGATCCCTCTTACTCTTAATTCAGATAGACTGCAGCAGAGAGAGGGATGTGTGATGCTGTTCACCATCAAGATATAGGTGAACATTATCACTGCCTGTGCAGTGTATTGTAAATGTACACCTCTTTGGGGATTGGGTAAGCCACTTTCTCTGCATGGCCCATTAGAGGCTCCATAGATTTTCCTAGATGGTTTTGATACAATCCCATGATATATGTATCAGTTATTAATTTAAAATATGAAAAGAGATACCAGCCTCAAGGCTTTCTTTTAGTTAAATAGGGAAATGGTATTCTCTGATTCTGACACACAATTATCTTATAAAGGGATCATTATTATTAATTTGTATTTTCTTAACCCTAGGAGTCCTAGTCATAGACAAGGACCCTATTTATAATTTTCTTCTAGGGGGAACAAAAGCATCAAGAAATGTTTTTTTCCCAACAGCTCTGTTCCACTCAAACTTTCTGAGCATTGATGTTTTAACTCAAAGTATAAAAATAAAAACATTTTTATTGATAAAGTGCCTCCTACCACATATGCTCAGACTACCATATACATCTCTACCCCGATATAACACTGTCCTCAGGAGCCAAACAAATCTTACCGCGTTATAGGTGAAACTGCGTTATATCAAACTTGCTTTGATCCGCTGGAGTGTGCAGCCCCGCCCCCCCAAAGCACTGCTTGATCACGTTATATCCGAATTCGTGTTATATCAGATCACATTATATAGGGGTAGAGGTGTAGTACCAAGGGAATATTTCAAGCAGCTGATATATATATATATATATATATATATACACACACACATGTTTAGAAAGAAGTTGTCAGGATACAAGATACAAAACATACATTTGTTTAAAAATATCCATACCTCTGGCCAAATCTTCAGAGATACTGAGCACCCAAGACTGCAGTCCAAAAACTGAAGTCAGTTGGAGATGTAGGTGTTCAGCAACTCTCAGGATTTGGCCTTATGTTACTAACATGTTTTATTACTACAATAAAAAACTTATTTAATCAGATTTATTTTTCACTGTTTACACTGTTCCTTTTTTTTTTTTCATTTAACTCCACTTAGACTGTGAAACAGAATGGTCAATTTCACGTTCTGGTTCTCAGGCCCTAGCACAAAGCTGCTGTGCTTGCACTTCCAGTTTTGGGTTTTATAACACATGCAAGAAATGCAATTAAATTACAGTAATATCTGGCCTCTAGTGTGCCTTACTGCTTAGAACTGGTTATTTCAAAGTTAACCATCTACAGTTCTATAGACTTAGAAGTATGCAAATGGATGTTTACATGAGTAGGGTTATAACAAACAATTAAGAGATTTTTGCTGCATGGAATGTTTGGTACAGCCAAACCTAAAAAAACAGCTTTTACATGCTTTTGTATGTTTTCAGAAATTACATGATAGACAACAAAAGAAGATAGACATGACTTCAACTTAGTACATACTCACGTCTTCTTTTCTGACAGATTTCCAGGGTAAATCATGAGTTGTTTCATCGCTGAAAAGGTGTAACTGCTGCTGACGGTAAAGGGAAAACGAATGAATTCAATAGAATTTTTTTTAAGTCAAGTTCAAATTGAGGCCTCTGTTGTGGAAGCCCAGGCCTTCATATGAATTGCAGGGAAATGAAGATGTCTTATCAGGCATTAGCTGGCATTAAATTCTACAGTCCTTAATCTAGCAACACGCCCATCAACAGAAATGGGAATTTTGCTCAATTAAGGACTTGGCCCTTTGAAAGCAGCGAAATGGCAGAAATGTTCACTCTAGTAAGTCATCCCAGGTACTCCCCTTCCCTGAATAACTGTTTTTGAAGGACCCATTGTAATTATGAATAACAAATTTGATACTTTTCAAAAAGCAAGGCAGAGAGCCATGTGAATAATGTTTACAGATTCATGGCTGGCTTTGTTGTAATTACAATTACAGTAACAAAATCAATGTTTAAAAAATATAAATGTAATAACCAGGAAAAAAAGTTGTAAAATCACCTAGAGTCAGACTGCTGTCTGGCACAAAACAAAAATATCAGAACAAAATCAGTTAATTGATAACATTTGTTATCTGGCCAGAAAAGGCAGGGTAAGATAGCCCAACAATAACAAGAAAAGTAGTTATTTGGTTCATGAGGCAGCAGGAACAGTGTTTTATAATAAAAGTACTTCAGTACCAAAGTATAAATTGGGAACACTGGGAGTTACTGCTAATGAGCTGAACTTGTATTTGATACAGTAGCTTATATTGTGTATATCTATTTTCCATCTCTGCACTCTATTGAAATAGAAGGAAGTGAAATGTCATTCATGACACACATTGCCTCAGGATGTGTGTTAGAATGAGAACAGCACTGGTAACAAAAATAAAAAGTTGAATTATTCCTCTATTAGGCCTATATTACAGCCAATTTGATCGATTAAATATTTTGTGAATCCTGTACATACAGAGTAATATCTAGTTTTCACATTGTTACAATACAAATGCAATAAAAAAACAGCATCACCTAGTGGCTGTAGCAGATACAGCATACTGTAGTGTCTATTTTATTGTTCATTGCTTGCTATTTTAAAGTGTTTTTGATCTAATTAACCCACAATCCATATACAAGAGTAAATAAATGGCACACATCCCCCCAAACATTGGGAAAGCGCACCTCCATATTCCTGGCCCATGCAGAACTAATGTGTGAGGTCAGGACAGCCAGATCAGGCACAATCTGTGCTAAAATGAACTCATTACATCCTCTGAGCATGCTGTGTCCTGGAACCCTCTTCACAGTTTTGACCCCAGAAGTGCAGAGTTGAGATTGAGAACTTTGAGACTTTGGAGTGAAGTAGAATAGTTATGTCCAATTTAGATGTCTATCTGACAGTGGCTACACCACAGGCTTCAGAGGAAGGTATAAGAACCCTGCACTAGGTAAATGTGGAATAATCTGTCCCCCACATTAATTTTCATCCTGGTCTCTAATAGTTAGAGACTGACTTATGAAAGGTCAGTGTTCCGAAATGTGTGTTATAATTAATTATGAAAACTTTGAATATTTTTGTCATCCATATAAATGTCCATTTCCTTTCTTAATCTTGCTAAATTATTGGCCTCAAAGACATCCTGTAGCAATGAGTTCCACAGTATAATTACATACCATATGAAAATGTATTTCCTTTTACCAGTTTTTATTTTGCAAGTTTTTAATTTAATGTCCCATTGGTTTTGGGTTATGAGATAGGGAGAAGAGATGTTCCCAATCTACCTTCTGTCTATCATTCATCATTAATATAGACAGTGCAGGTAGTGATATCTCTAACTAAAGTTGCCCAGGAACTTCCCATTGTAAGACCCTGTTTTCAGTTGCTTATAACTTTGTCAAGCTTAAACCATTCAGGATGAAATTTTGCATGTTGAGTGTTTGTTTGTTTTTATTCTTGTTGTTGAATTGCTTGTTTGTTTGTATTGTGTTTTGTTTTAATGTTTCAGCTAAAGTAGTTCAGACATTTTCAAAAATGAGGTTAGGGAAAAATACATTGTTTTTTCAATGTTAAAAAGTGTTTTACAACCATTTCATTGAGAAGCTCAAATGCATCCATGCTTTGGCTTTAAAATTTGGTAGTCACCCTGGAGTCAGGAATATGTCTTTTGCTGTCTCCATGAAAATGTGCCCAAACTTAATGTCCTTTTAACATTATTTTTTCAAATGTAATTTTATATGTTATTATCACATCCCTTCTTATTAATCTTCTTTCTAAAGTAAACAATTCCAGTCTTTTCAATCTCTCTCCATATAAGTTTTTTCATGTCTTTAATCATTCTTATCATCTTTCTCTGAACCCCCTTATGTATATGCATCTCACCCTCATGCACATCTAAGCAGATGTGCAATGCAGGCAGAATTGTTATGTTTATACTCAATGGCACCACCAAGTTCATCTCTAGCAGCCTCATAAATTTCTGCTAAAAAATCATGAACACCTGTGAAATTCTGTTATTATCATTATTATATAGCCATTTATTTGATGTTTCTGCTTCCTTTCACTGCAGATATATGAAACTTCATACATTTTCAATTTAATATAGAAACCCCAGTGCACCCAAAATTACTGTCTGTATAAGTATGTGTGACAGATCTGGTTTTATTATCCGGAATTTATTTGGCTTCACACTATGAAAGGCTTGTATTGTCCCAAACTGCACATTTAATTTTAACAAAAGAAAGTGATATAAATAAAAAGGAATACCTTATGCAGAAATTAGAGCTCATCGAAGCTCCTTCTTGCCAGATTCCTAAATTACAAGGTCTTTAAGCAACCTGAAGACATACAAAGAACTATATTAAAAAAAATTTAAAGATGAAATATAAAGACTACAATGATGGTTTTAAGCAAGAAATGTTTCTAATCAAGTTTCATTGATATGGATAGTACAAAGGAATGTAACTAAAATAATTAGATGAAATTAAGAAAGGAAAGATTTAAGATGAATATCAGGCTATATTTCCGAACAATGACATCCTCTTGAACAGTGAAAAAATCTCCCAAAGAAAATGGTGGAAGCCCCATTACTTGGGACCTTTAAGAACATGACAAAACGTTAGTTAATGTAAAAGAGGGAACAATCCTACATGTCAAGGAGATGGACTATGAGCTGAAAGGCCTTTTTCATTTCTAACTTCCATCATTTGCTGATATTTAAGGACCCAATCTGCAAGGTGCCAACTGCCAAGGTGCTTCAATAAGAGCCATGAACACTCAGCTCCTTGCAGAATTGAGTCACAAGAAAGTGAGGTGGAAAGAAAGCAGTTTCTTCTATTTTGTATTTAGTCACATATATGTCAGTTCAAAATAATATGCATTTTCTAATATTGACTTTATGATCCTTATATGAAAATGCAAGTTATTTGGTGCTTTGCAGTATGTGTTAATCATTCATTTTCTTCTTCATGTTTCATTCTATTACCAGTTTCTGCTTTCATTAAGAGTTCAGCCAGTAAGAGAAAGCCAATATATAATTCTTTTGTCTGACATTGAAACATGTCTACTACAGACGGGGCGGCTCTAGGGATTTTGCCACCCCAAGCACGGCAGGCAGGCTGCCTCCAGCGGTTTACCTGCGGAGGGTCCTCCGAAGCCGCGGGACCAGCGCACCCTCTGCAGGCAAGCCGCCGGAGGCAGCCTGCCTGCCGCCCTTGCGGCGCAGGCAGAGCGCCCCCCACGGCTTGCCGCCCCAAGCATGCGCTTGGCGTGCTGAGGCCTGGAGCCGCCCCTGACTACAGACCACCAACCCAGGAAGAAGAGATGGATGAGGCTTTTTTAAACAACTAACAAAATCATCAAAAACACAGAACTTGATGGTGATGGGGGACTTCAACTACATCTGTTGGGAAAATAACACAGCAGGGCACGGATTATCCAACAAATTCTTGGGGAATGTATCGGAGACAATTTTTTATTTCAGAAGGTGAAGAAAGCTACTAGGGGGGAGGCTGTGTAGCATGCTCTCAGTTGTTCCACCGAGCTGCTGGGGGGCGGCAGGGAGCTACTGCTTCATTGAAAGGCCATGGTCACACCTCTCTCTCAATGGAGAGTTAGCGGAGGGAGGTGTGCCGTCGTAGTTGGCGTGACACGGGAGTACCGGCAAGTGTCCGTGGCACACCCCTCAGGCAGGGGAGCGCCGGCAAGTCTCCGTGGCGCGCCCCTCAGGCAGGGGAGCGCCGGCAAGTGTCCGTGGCGCGCCCCTCAGGCAGGGGAGCGCTGGCAAGTGTCCGTGGCGCGCCCCTCAGGCAGGGGAGTGCTGGCAAGAATCCTTAGCACTTTATGGGGTTCTGCCACCCTGAGGCAGGGTGGCAGAGCTAGGGGAACACAGGCCCACCCGACTCCACTGCATTCCAGCCCAGGGCCCTGACAGTGACGGTGGGGGGGGGGTCCCACCACTGGGTCAGTGGGGATCCGTCCGCAACATGCTGGCCAAACATCAACTCACCGTACTGTCCACTCCTCAGCTACTTCCTACCCGGTCTCTCGAGTGGGTCTAAGTACTTTGGGACAGTGTTTCTATTGCAAGAGACTGCCCAGGGTACACGAGCAATGAGGATCCTCCACTAACAGCTGAATCACTAACAGCTGAAATCTTGGGGGTGGGGAGGGCTAAAGACATCTTGGCAAGTGGCTAGCAGGGTGGCTAGTGAAAAGGTGTGAACAGCAGGGTGGCTGGTGGAGAGGTGTGGCAAGCAACCAGCAGGGTGGCTGGTGGAGAGATGTTGCAAGTGGCTAGCAGGGTGGCTGGTGGAGAGGCATTGCAAGCGGTTAGCAGGACGGCTGGCGGAAAGGCACGATCAGCAGGGCGGCTGGTGGAGAGGGCCAGAGCAGAGCCCCGCAGAGGTGTGGCAATTGGCCATTGGGGTGATGAGCAAGTGTCTGAGCAGTGCAGTGTGTAAGGTGCCTCCTTACCCCCTCCCCCCTCACCTTCCACATAGGGTGGGAGGTGAACTCTGCGGATGAACCTCTGAACTCTGGGGCTGCACTGGTCAAGGACAGCAACTGTGAGTGGGGTATGGAGAAGGGACGGGCATGTTGCTGGACTTAAGAACCTGAGGGGAAAAGGACACTGCCCAACTTACTTGGGGGTGGGTCTTTTGCTCATGGTTTGTGTTTATGAGCCCTAGTTGCAGTGTTTTCCCAAATTAATGCTGAGTTAATTCCCTGCTTTTATTAAAAGTTTTTGCTACAGTCAGACTCTGTGCTTGCAAAAGGGGAAATACTGCCTCTTAGAGGTGCCCAGGGGGTGGTGTGTAATTGTCCCAGGTCACTGGGTGGGGGCTCATGCCGGTTTTGTGTTGTATTGTTGAAAAGGAACCCCTCAATACTGAATCTGACCCTTGTTGCTGCTGGCTTCACCTGGCAGAAGGGTTACACATAAAAGGTTGTTACAAGGAAGACAGAGAAAACATTTTCTTCTTAACCTCTGAGGCTAGGACAAGAAGCAATGGGCTTAAATTGCAGCAAGAGCGGTTTAGGTTGGACATTAGGAAAAACTTTCTAATGGTCAGAGTGGTTAAGCACTGGAATAAATTGCCCAAGGAGGTTGTGGAATCTCCATCATTGGGGATTTTTAAGAGCAGGTTGGACAAACACCTGTCAGGGATGGTCTAGATAATACTTAGTCCTGCCTTGAGTGCAAGGGACTGGACTAGATGACCTCTCGAGGTCCCTTCCAGTTCTATGATTCTATGTCTTTCAGGTTTAGGGTCCTGTGAGCCCAGCTCAAATGAGCAACCCATACGCACATCTATAATCTTACTAAAGTCAGGATAGTATCGTTTATTCACATTAGTAAGGTTCATAAGATTTGGCTCTTAATTTATAAACATGCTTTTGGGTAATTCTGGAAAGATTCAAGTGTTTTTGACATTAAAAACAATTTTAAAAAACATGTTTTTTCTCAATAAAATAATGTATTTCCAAAGATTCATAACATTCTTTCCCCCTAAAAAGTTAACACATTTTTCCTATATACATGCTTCAGATAGATGTGTAATTTCAAAGCACATTAAAGAAGTGGGGTTGTCAGAAAGACATTCCTAAAATTAATGGTAAAACAAATGTTACAAATTAGAATGAATGTCACAAAAATGCAGAAGTTAATGCTGCCCTTTCAAATAACCAACCCTGCCAAGAATTTTTATAAACAACTTTTGTTGCTGGCTGCAACTTGATTTGCTTCACTGGATTTATTCTGTTTTTCACATGAGCACTCCCACAGTGCATCATGACACGTAGAGAGTCAAAAGAACTTGGCTACATTTTAGTGAAAAGTGAACAAATATAAAAATTGGAGCTCAAACAGGAAAAGAGTAGCAAGTTTAAGTTTAAGACAGTGGGACACATTCTGCTCTCAGTTATATTGGTGTAAATATAGTTACTCTGTGTTTACATCAGCATAGCTGACAGCAGGATTTAGTTCAAGACCTAGATACCCACACACCCACCTACTACAGTAGAACTTCCACCACCTTACATATTATTTCTGCATTCGGCCCATTGTGTGTGCAGTTCATACTGTGGTCCCCATGTTCCTCTCTGTGGATGTCATTTGTGTGTGGAAGTGGAAACTCTAAACTCATTAAGATTCCTTCTTGTTCTTCAACCAGAGGGAAGGGTTTGCTGATGGAAGTGCCCAAGAATTTAGACTCACTAAAACAACAGATCACAAACCACCAGAAGCAAGGCTGATCTGCACAGAGCAGTGGTTTTCAACCTTTTTTCTTTTGCAGACCCCTAAAACGTTTCAAATGGAGATACAGATCCCTTTGGAAATCTTAGATGTTGTCTGCGGACCCCTGTTGAAAACCACTGTTCTGTGGTAACAACAACTTTTTACGGACCCCTTAGACATAGCCTGTGGACTCCCAGGGATCCTCAGACCACAGATTGAAAACCACCAATCTGCTCCACTTTTTTGGGACCCTATGGAGGCCTCTCTGGGCAGACACTTCATGGCTGGGGATCTGTTAGTACGGAGTGGGGTGGAGCTGCCCTGCAGAAGAGCCAGAGAATTTCCAAGCAGCTTTAACTTCCCTCCTGGGCTTTTCATCCCCCTCAAAAGGGGGTAGCTGTGCACCTGCCTATGATGGAGCCATCAGCAGCATCCATTCTGCCAGGGAAGGGGCAGGTTCTCCTTGCAGACATCCCAGAATACGCATGGTTATTCCCCTGAGTTTCTCAAGGAGTTTGAGTATTAATCGCATTTCAAGGCTATTCTTCTTGCCCCCCTCTGTGAGGCTTTAAATTCTTTCTGGTGAGTGGGGATAGGAACAGGTTTCACAGTTCCTAATGGGATTTTTGATGGCTCAGGGACTAAAGACACAAGCCCCATATATATGCCCTTAAATGATGCAGGTAGTTATTCTTTTCTTAGTATAAGCTGCAACCTGACTAGTCTGAAGATTGTATTTGTTTTGGATTCTTTATACCAGAAGAATCTTCCCAAAGTTTGCAACTTGTGTTAATTATAATGCATAAATGAACTGGATCATGAGAAGATTATACTGTTAAACTTAAAAGAGATAGTTCTCGCACTTGAGCTGTGTCTGAGAGAACAAACCACTTACTCATTTCTGCCCAATGTCAGGTCTGAATTGTACAACAGCTGTCAGTGACTAGGATGTGGACAATTCGTGCCTAATGCTTAGAGTAGGCATCAATAGCTAGGAATTGGAGCCTAGGGTAGGGTCAGAGCTGGAGTTGGAGGCCAGGTGCCAGAGCCAAGGACTACAGCTCAAGTCAGAAGTCACGAACCAGGTTACCTGGAGTGAGGCAAGGCTGAGTCCAACACAGGAGCAGGACTGGAACAAGGCAGCACAGGAGCTATCTTAGCCATGGGCAAATGTTTTGAGGCAGCCACTGAACTGCTGCTGCTGATCTTAAGAGCCAGTCTGCTGACTCTGTCAACCAGTCTGGTGGTGTAGCCAACTAGGCAGCCAACAAGCTGTGCTTGTTAGGTTGCCTGGAGACTGGCTCTGTTGTAAGCTCTGATTCCTGTCAACAGCTCCCTAGATACATCTTCGATAATTTCATAGGTGCTGACTCTGTGGCTGCTCCAGGGCTGGAAAACCCACGGGGAAAAAATGGTGGGTGCTCAGCACCCACTGGCAGCCCCCCCAATCAGCATTTCCCTTTCCCCCCAGTGCCTCCTGCCCACTGCAGATCAGCTGTTCCGTGGTGTGCAGGAGGCACTGGGGGGTGGGCAAGGAGTGAGGGCAGCGTGTGCTCGGAGGGGAAGGGGCAGAATGGTGGGGGAAGAGGCGGGGTGGAGGTGGAGTGGGGGCAGAGCAGGGACGGGAAGAGGCAGGGTGGAGGCAGAGCAGGGACAGGAAGAGCTGGGGAAGAGGTGGGGTCTTGGGGCAGGGGGTGGAGTGGGTCCTGGGGCAGAGCAGAGTTCAAGCACCCCCCGGCAAGTAGAAAGTCGGCACCTCTAGATAATTCCCCTACCCCACCCCATGAAACTGAAATTAGATCTCCCTGTTTTCCCTAAAAGATAATTCGGATGGAAATTCCCTAATTTTAGTGAGTACATGAGATGAACAAAAATTCCTGCAGATCCATAACCTCGCCGACTGTTTCTAAACAGCAAAATTAGGACCCATACATAGTTCACCATAATTGCAGCTCCACCAGAGAAAGCAATAGTGATGGCTGTTATGTAGTACCAGTGTGTTCTTCTACTGTGGTACGTAACTACTCCCAGAGGATTACATGACTCTCTGGTAAAACGTGCCTGAGTCCTGTCTACGCCACAGTTACCACTATTGCTACCTCCAATGGAGATGCAGAAGTGGTCAGTTATGGGTCTGTTTTCGTAGGGTAGGCAAAGCTGTTGGATCAACTATGGCAATCTAACGATGTATTTAGAGAGGATATTTCATAAGCATTATCTTGTTAGCTGCTTTAAAGCAAAGTATAAATTTTGTTAACTTCAGAGAAACAAAGTATTTCAGCATTTAGAATTTTTCCCCCCCAACCAGTCGATCTGAACCTGCACTCTGCAATGAATAAGTGATTCACATGGAAAATTTCCCCCAACTCTAAGTATAACCACTTAATAAATTCAGTAATAAACATATAGATATATAACAGCATTTTACAAAGGAAGATAAGTAGCATTAACTGCAATTTACAGATGAAGCAAATGAAGCTGAGAGAGGAAACACTTTGTTCGAGGCCATGGGAAAAGGCAAATAATGTGTAAAGATGGGCATGAACTAATTATCCTGACCTTCGAAGAATCTGGAATCCAAAATCAGTTCCAAATTCAGTTGTTATTTCAGAACGAATCCTACTGAATAATAGTTGGGGATACTGCTACTGGGGTTTTAAGATAAGATTAAAGATGAGATAGGACACAGCATTTTAGTGTTTTAGCACAAGTGAGTCCTGTGCATATAAAAGTCTGTAAAGTGATATCTTTTGGGATGAAAAGCACATTATAAATGTAAAATGTATTTTAAAACACAGTTAGCACTGTTGCTTTCACCTGCCCAACAATCAATATCACAAGGAATAGCACAAATGCCCTTTTGTTTGTAAGAAACATAAATAACTATTAGAAATATCTGCCAGAGATTTCAGCATGCAGCCATGAACTGAGCTAAAGGAACTGAACTTCTGTTATGCAAGGATGCCTGAAACTAGATAAGACGGGGGGGGGGGGGGGAAGAGGAAGGAACTGAAAAATGTTCAAACTGGTGTCTCTGCAAATTTCCACCACTGAGCTGTGATTTTTCAGGGGAATTTTGTCTCAAAAGCTTGTCTCTCTCACGAATATCAATAAAAGATATTACCGGAACCTCACCCACCTTGTCTTTCAGGAACTCACTAATCTCTCCTAAAGATGTATGAAAGATTGCTGAAGAAACTTATTAATTCAACAGTAACGCAAAGTATTCACCATGAAGGAGCTAAGGCATTGCAAGAAAGAAAGAAATGAAAGAAAGAAAGAACGACCTTCCCAGTCAAACTCCTGAACAGAGGATCCCAAGAAGGACCCTCAAATTTGGAGCTATTCACTCCCACAATCATTAACAATCATTGGTGGAAGCCAGAAAGAAATTAGAAATAAAGAAGACAACAACTGATGAATTTTCATATTTTTGGGTATCACATAGTGGAATTATCCATTCCACACATACTCTGACAACCACACATCAGATGGAAGTCATGAGATGACAGATAGACTTTAGTTTATTGGTTCTTTTGCAAGAGATAGAACTCTAATCAAATGCAAACATTCTTATAGAGATGGACTAAGATATCACTTCAGAGGACTTGTTAGTTTTATAAAACAGCATGACTGATGGCAGCCACTTTTACTTCTGCAAACTTTAAAGTGTGGTTCAATTCTGAACAGAGGCTCTGTAAAAATTGAAATCTATGTGTCTCAGTGATTTACTGTGTCTCAGTGATTTGCATGTCAAATGTTCTCAGGTTACAAGGAAAAATATTTTTTCTACCTGCCAGTTCTACAGCCTCTTTTTCTTGTGCATCAGCCTCAGTCTATGTTGCAGCATAGATTATGATCTATGCTGGGTTTGCGCCTTTAATGGTTTTCAACTGTGCCATCAATGAGTCAGCACAAGTAACTTAGCAAATTATCCTGCTGATGATGCACCAGAAGGAATAGTATCCAGCCCAGTTTCTTAGACCATGTTGGCTCTGCATGGTTAATAGCAGTAAAAAGCTGTAAAAAACTTATTTTGGTCATAAAAGTTGGCAGATAAGCTACTGAATTAGGGTTGCTGGGTGTCCAGTTTTCAACAGGAATGCCCGGTCGAAAAGGTACCCTGGTGGCTCCAGTCAGCACCAGTGACTGGGCCACTAAAAGTCCGGCCGGCGGCGCAGTGGGGCTAAGGCAGGCTCCCTACCTGCCATGGCTCCATGCGGCTCCCGGAAGCAGTGGCATGTCCCCGCTCTGGCTCCTACACATAGGGACAGCCAGGGGGCTCGGCACGCTACCCCTGCCCCAGGCGCCACCCCCGCAGCTCCCATTGGGAACTGTGGGCAATGGGAGCTGCGGGGGCAGCACCTGCAGACAGGACACCACACAGAGTCACCTGGCTGCACCGCCGCATAGGAGCCAGAGGAGGAACATGCCGCTGCTTCTGAGAGCTGATTGAGGTAAGTGCCACCTGGAGCCTGCACCCCAGACCCCCTCCCGTGCCCCAGCCCCCTGCCCCAGCCCTGATCCCCCTCGCACCCTCTGAACCCCTCGATCCCAACCCGGAACACCCCCCTGCACTCCAAACCCCTCATCCCCAGCCCCACCCCAGAGTCTGCACCCCCAGCCAGAGCCCTCACACCCCTGCACCCCAATCCTCTGCCCCAGCCCAGTGAAAATGAGTGAGTGAGGATGGGGAGAGCGAGTGACAGAGCAAGGGGGGATTGAGTGAGTGGGGGCGGGGCCTCAGAGAAGGGACGGGGAAAAGGGCAGGGCCTCGGAGGATGGGTGGGGCAAGGGTGTTCGGTTTTGTGCGAGTACAAAATTTGCAACCCTACACTGAACACACATAAGAAGCTGATCCAATAAAGAAGAAAGTACTGTTTCAAGTAGCACATGATTGGTAATAACATAAAAGAACTCTTTGCTGGTAAAATTAAACCAGTTCTTTATTAAGAGAGCTATTTACAGAGATGCTGCAGATTGAATTAGCATTCTAGCCATGTGGATCCAGACTGAGTTTCTAGTGCCTCCTCCAAACTCTTTCCTCCAGCAACTAGTGCTCCTCCTTCCAAGTTCCACACAGGTTGTTATAGATACTATTTTATAACATAATTTTCCAGAGTAAAACAACACTTCAGAGAATCGTGCTCCATATACAGAATAAACAAAATCTAACACTATGATGATGTTGTTTAAAACATGGGACTGCCAGCTCAAGCACTTCAGTTGATCCCAACTGCTGTAGTATAACACAGACCAACAAGAAGTCTGGGTAGTTTACACTGGAAACTAATATACTAGTTTACATGAATTTTTCCTTTGGAAGTCTGACTGGTGGTTTCAAGGGATAGCCCTTGGAGGAATTCCTTGGTGTTGAGGAGAACACAGGAAATTACAATACATGTAGAGTTGCCGTCTTTATATTTTTTCAAAACCAAACACTACAGGCCCCACTGTTGCTTACTCCCACTCCCTGGGACTCACCTGTCGCCTGCAGAACTGGGGTGGGAGGAACTGATGCAGAGCCTGCCTGCTCAGTTGAGGTGCAGCCGGGAGGGGTATGTCTGTCCCTGGAGCGAGGGGACAGAGAGAGCCAGGGCCTCAGGTGGCTGAGAAGGCGGGATGGGCCATCACAGGTAGCAAGTCAAGCTGCTGGCCCCGCTTCTCAAGCGCCATACTCTGTCTCCTCCTCCAGCAGCAGCTGCTCTTCCCGCCCTCTTGGTGGCAGAGGCTGATGATGGTTACTGTGGTAACCAGATTTTTGGTGTCCAGTCTAGGGTTCCCAACTTTCTGATCGCACAAAACCAAACACCCTTGCCCTGCCCTGAGGCCTTGCCCCTTCTCTGAGGCCCTGCCCCCACTCACTCTATCCCCCATCCTTCCATCGCTCACTCTCCCCCAGCCTCACTCACCTTCACCAGTCTGGGGCAGGGGGTTGGGATGTGGAAGGGTGTGAGGGCTCCAGCTGGGGGTGCGGGCTCTGGGGTGGGGCCAGAGATGAGGGTTTTGGAGTGCAGGAGGGGGCTCAGGGCTGGGGCCAAGGGGTTTGGAGTGCAGAAAGGGGCTCAGGGCTGAGGCAGGGGGTTGGGATGTAGGAGGGGGAGGTGAACTCTCGCTGAAGGTGTGGGCTCTAGGGTGGGGCCAGGGATAAGAGGTTTGGGGTGCATTAGTGGGCTCTGGGCTAGGGCCAAGGGGTTTGAAGTGTGGGAGGGGGGTGAGGGCTAGAGCAGGGAGTTGGGGTGCAGGAGGAGGTGTGGACTCTGGCTGGGGGTGTGGGCTCTGGTGTGGGGCCAGGGCTGGGGCAGGGGGTTGGAGTGCAGAAGGGAGTGTGGGCTCCCCTGCCCCTAGGAGCTGCACATGCCAGCTGCCTTCGGGAGCCATGTGGAGCCAGGGAAGTCAGGGAGCATTCCTTGGCCCCACTGACTGGAGCTGCCTGGGTCCCTTTCAACTGGACTTTTCAGTCAAAAACCGGACACCTGGCAGTCCTAAACACAGGCCACATAGAAGAAACATGCCATAGCCTCCCCTTAGCATATGTCTTGTCTTAATGAGATCTTCACAGTGCTTAGATACCCAGTCATCTAATTACATCACTAGACTAGACAACATTCTCTCAAAACTATGAAGAGAATCCAACAGTCCTGATTCCCAGTCCCCTGCTCTAATAATTAGAAAACAGTGACTGACAGTATTAAAAAGCTAAGGCAATTCCTAAACAAAGAACCTGGATTTAACTGGAGTTAAGGCTGTAAAGGGGGAATTACTTAAGGGGGAAAAAGGTCTTTGAAGAACATTGATCTCTGCAGGTTGCTTAAAGTACCTTTGCTTCGTGTTTCCATAAGTTCCAGTATTTGATGTTTTTAAATGTTTTACCTTAACTTACAATTTTCAGGCTTTCACATGTCTGGGGTTTTAGAAATTCACTGTCTCTCAGGGCTTTCATTTTTGCATCTCTTTAATACCTACACAGGTGTATTACGATATGTAATGGTCAAAACTGTAAATTAAGGCTGAAATTTTCAAACTTGGGTGCCTGAAGTTATCCTCCTAAATCCATATGTAGGTACATAAATACAACTAGCTTTATTTTCAAAGTACGGAGAAAACCAGTACTGAAATTTGTGGAAACTGCACACACCTTTGAAAAACAAGTCAGTCATATTTAGGGGCCTGTATTCAGATGTACAAACCTCGCTCTAGGCAGGAAAGCTTGAAAATTCCAGCCTAATTAAACACATCAATGAATATAAATTAGGAATAGCAACATTACATACACTTATTACAGAAGGAAATACTTTTTAATATACCCAAAAAACATGAACAATAATTCATTATTAAAGTCAGTATTCAGGTTTAATAAACTTACATTTTAATTCCCCCTGAAATCTAAGTTTCTACATTCATGATCTGGTCACCTCAGAAATCAGTTTTTTGCCCAGCTGAGCCATACTTTGGGAATAAGTGATTCAAAGGGAGGTACCTGCAACACTTCAAAGGTAGCAGCACTGGAATCAAAACAATAGTTCACAGGGTGTTGCTGGCATATGGGGAGGACTGTTTGAACAAGTCTGTTTCAGTGAAAGAGCAGATACAACAAGTAATACAACCAAGACTCTAGCAACAGCAGCTGCTGCTGCTGCCAACTCCTCCTTCCCCCTTGGAGGGTATGTCCTGGAGCTGCTGTCTAAGGGTATGTCTATATGTAGCAGGGTGCTGGTGCAAAAGCACCTAATTAGCCCCTGCTCAGCCAGCCCCAATCAGGAGAAATAGATTGGGGCTGGGGAGAAGTCTGGTGCCTGGCCTCTGGAACTGGCTGCACCTGTGGGCCTGCTAGTAGAAGAGCTATAAAGGCTGGCTGGCAGCCAGTGTAAAGGGGGAATGGTCAGGGAAGGGAGACTTCTTGTAATGAGGAGCTAGGAAGACCTGTAAGTTTGTAAATAGTCTCGCTGGTGGTGGGAACTGTGTGTAAATAAAAGCCATGGATGCTGCAGCAAGAAAAGCCTCACAGTGCTTTGTTGAGGGAGCACAGAGCTCAACAGGGGGTGGCCCAGGAAAGGACCCGGTTACATGTGGGGGCTTGTCTGGGATCTGTGCTATAGATGCAGTGTGGTGGCCTGGGCATGGAGAACACCCTGTAATGGCTAGCGGAGCAGCAAACCGAAATGCAAAAGATGCTGTAGTCTTTCCAGGAGTCCCACCAGGTGGAGCGGCAGGCTCTCCTCGTCTGGCAAACTGAGCAACAGAAAGCCCTCCAGGACTTCATCAAAGAGCAGTCAACTGTACAGCAACAGCTCCTGCAGAAATTGGTGAGTCCTGCTGTGGGGGATGGGACCTGAATGCCAGGCCTCAGCCTTTGTAAAATGTCCCCCGCCGATGACCCCGATGCCTTTTTGGGCACCTTTGAGTGGGTGGCCCTGGGAGCCGGTTGGGATCGTACCACCTGGGCCCTACGGCTGGGCCCTTATCTCACTGGGGAGGTGCAGGCCGCGTATATGGCTCTGATGGAGACCCAAGCCAGGGATTACAATGCAGTGAAGGTGGCAATCTTGGACCGCCTCGGGTTGTTGGCCGAGAAATACCGCCAGAAGCTTCAGGCAGCCCGATGGACAGGGCGTGTGCAACCCCAGGCCTTTGTACAAAAGTTAACGGACTGGGCGAGCCGGTGGTTGAGGCGTGATGCCCACACGGTGGGCCAGATAATGAACCAAGTGGTCCTTGAGCAATTTCTACAGGGCCTCCCTGACAGTGTGTGGGTTTGGGTGCGGCGACACCAGCCAGCCACTCTGGAAGCAGCTGTACAACGGACCGAGGAATATGCGGAGGCTGACTTCCCAGTGAGGGAGCATTGAGTCCTGCGAGACCCAGAGGGGGGCAGGAAACCCTGTGATCACGGCGGGGTGAAGCTGCCAGACAAGCGACGAGAGGAGCCCAAGGGGACCCCTAGCCGCCCAGGGCAGTTCATGTGTTGGCGGTGTGGCCAGCTGGGACACAAAAGTCGAGACTGCCCGGTGATGGAGTGTGGGGCGGCGGACTTTTGTGGATGGACTAGGAGTGGAGCAGGGGAAAGGAGGCGTGGGTTGGCCACCATCCCGGTGCGGGTAGAAAAAAGGCCCCAGAGGGGTCTGGTGGACACGGCCTCCGCCCGCTCCTTTGTACAGCGGCATTTGGTGAAGCCGCACTGGCTTATCCCCGGGGGACGGATGTGGGTGGACTGCATCCACGGGGATAGGAAATGTTGTCCTGTGGCCCAGGTACCTCTTGAAGTAGACTGGCGGTTTACCTGGAAGCGGGTGGGGGTAACTGAAGGGTTAGCTTACCCCGTGGTCCTAGGGCAAGACTGGCGCTTTCCTTTGAGGGGAAAGGCGGCTGGGGGAAGCAACCGAGAACGAGGGGAAAAAGAACCCTGAAAGGGGAGAGCAAGGCCCTGGGGGAGGCGGATCGGGAGCAAGAGAAGGCCCCACAACCTCCAGGGGAAGAAGTAGAACAGCCTAGACAACAGAGCCAAGAAAGTAAACAGGAGGGAATGACCGAGGAGCCCAGGAAGCTCCTGGGGCAGTACCACCTGGGGGATGGAGCCCTCGGGGAGGTAGAAGGCGTTCAGCAGAGTGAGACCCAACAGCAAAGGGACAGAGGACCTGGACCAGAGACAGGGAGCCGACTCGGGGCAGTGAGCTTTGAGCCGTCACCCCCACTGGAAAGGAAAGAGGAGCCTCTGGGGCAGCCGGCCCAGCCGTGAGAATGGTGTGAGGACCTCTGGGTAAGCGTGGACCTGTGGGGTGCCTCACCCCCTACGCAATGCACCTTTTGTGGGTGGGGAGTGCCAAAGCCCCATGGGGTTGTTTCAGGGGACCCCTCGGCTGGGCAGGAGGCCCAACCTCAGAAGAAAATCCCTGGCCGCGGAAGGCAAGGCCAAGGGAGACCAGGCCCGGCACCAGCTTAAGGGGGGAGGTGTGTAGCAGGGTGCTGGTGCAAAAGCACCTAATTAGCCCCTGCTCAGCCAGCCCCAATCAGGAGAAATAGATTGGGGCTGGGGAGAAGTCTGGTGCCTGGCCTCTGGAACTGGCTGCACCTGTGGGCCTGCTAGTAGAAGAGCTATAAAGGCTGGCTGGCATTAAAAAGGGGATAGAGAATAGGACTGAGAATATATTATTGCCCTTATATAAATCCATGGTACGCCCACATCTCGAATACTGTGTACAGATGTGGTCTCCTCACCTCAAAGATATTCTAGCACTAGAAAAGGTTCAGAAAAGGGCAACTAAAATGATTAGGGGTTTGGAGAGGGTCCCATACGAGGAAAGATTAAAGAGGCTAGGACTCTTCAGCTTGGAAAAGAGAAGACTAAGGGGGGATATGACAGAGGTATATAAAATCATGAGTGATGTGGAGAAAATGGATAAGGAAAAGTTATTTACTTATTCCCATAATACAAGAACTAGGGGTCACCAAATGAAATTAATAGGCAGCAGGTTTAAAACAAATAAAAGGAAGTTCTTCTTCACGCAGCGCACAGTCAACTTGTGGAACTCCTTACCTGAGGAGGTTGTGAAGGCTAGGACTATAACAATGTTTAAAAGGGGACTGGATAAATTCATGGTGGCTAAGTCCATAAATGGCTATTAGCCAGGATGGGTAAGAATGGTGTCCCTAGCCTCTGTTCGTCAGAGGATGGAGATGGATGGCAGGAGAGAGATCACTTGATCGTTGCCTGTTAGGTTCACTCCCTCTGGGGCACCTGGCATTGGCCACTGTCGGTAGACAGATACTGGGCTAGATAACCCTTTGGTCTGACCCAGTACGGCCATTCTTATGTTCTTATCAACATGGGATGGCTGAGAAAGGTTCATGACGCTCGCGTCTTCAGGAACTCTGGTCTTTTTAAATGGCTGCAGGAAGGGATTTACTTCCCAGACCCGAAAATAACTGTTGGGGGATGTTGTCCTTGGGGATCCAGCCTACCTCTTAATGCCCTGGCTCATGAAGCCATACACAGGCACTCTAGACAGTAGTAAGGAGCTGTTCAACTATAGGCTGAGCAAGTGCAGAATGGTGGTAGAGAGTGCATTTGGACGTTTGAAGGGTCACTGGCGCAGTTTACTGACACTCTCAGACCTCAGCAAAACCAATATCCCCATTGTTATTGTTGCTTGCTGTGTGCTCCACAATCTCTGAGAGTAAGGGGGAGACGTTTATGGTGAGGTGGGAGGTTGAGGCAAATTGTCTGGCCACTGATTACGCACAGCCAGACACCGGGGCAATTAGAAGAGCACAGCAGGAATGTCTGCGCATCAGAGAAGCTTTGAAAACCAGTTTCATGACTGGCCAGGGTATTGTGTGACAGTTCTATTTGTTTCTTCTTGATGAAAACCCGCCCCCTTGGTTGACTAATTTCTGTAAGCCAACCGCCCTCTCCCTTTCTATCACAGCTTGGAAATAGTCACGATCGTTTAAAAACCATGTATTCTTTTTTGATTATAAAAATAGGGAGAACTCACAAGGTAACCTGGGTGGGGTGTGGAAGGAGGGAAGGAAAAGGCCTCTTCAAAACTTGTTGAATGACAGCCTTCTGTCCACTGGGGTGGAGTGGTTGGGTGCCCGGAGCCTCCCCTCCCTCCCCCCCGCCGCGTTCTTGGGCGTCTGGGTGAGGAGGTGGCTATGGAACTTGGGGAGGAGGGAAGGCAGTTAAACAGGGGCTGCAGTGGCAGTCTCTCAAGCTGACGTTCCTGAATCTCCACCAGATGCTGGATCATGTCCGTTTGTTCCTGCAGTAGCCCCAGTGTTGCATCCTGCCTCCTCTGATCTTCCTGCTACCACCTCTCCTCACGTTCACTGGCTGCTTTCCTGTCCTGTGCTATTGTGTCCCTCCACACTTTCTGCTGAGCTCTTTCAATGCAGGATGCCTGCATGAGCTCAGAGAACATTTCATCGCACGTGCGTGTTTTTTTTTTTTTTTTTTGCTGCCTTATCTGAGAGAGCCTTTGGGACAGAGGAGGGAGGCTTGAAACATTTGCAGCTGCGGGAGGAAAAAAAGGGAGAGAGGTATTTTAAAAGATACATTTACAGAACAATGGGTATACTCTTTCACGGTGAACACCAATATTTGCATTACATAGCACCTGTGATTTTTGTACAAGGTAATTTTTGCATCTTATATCGAGTGCCTGCGGCTTTGGTATTAGAGATCAAACACGCCAGGTAACAGAATTTGGCTTGCAGGTGGCCATGGTAAGCCATAGTCTTTTGGCTTCTGCAGCCTACATAACAGCAGTGCCCTCCTTTACCATACCAAGCAAAGCCCGCTGAATTGTCCATTTAGGGCTGCGGTTTTCATGTTAATGTGCAGCAGCAGAAACCAAACTACCCTCCCCCCCCAATCCTTTTCTCTGGGATGACCACTTTAACTCTTCCCCCACCACACCGCGTGGCTGGTATCAGGGAAGATCCCTGCTAGCCAAACGTGAACAGCTCAGTGGCAATGGCTCCCCTTCCCCCTTCCCCCCCCCCGGCCCCGCTTGGCTAACTGTGGGGAGGATTTCTTTTCAGCCATGGGCAAACAGCCCAGTAGGAATGGCCACTTATGAATGTCCCCTTAATTAAATTCCTGTATTTCAACCAGGTTACCATGAACGATATCACTCTCCTGAGGATAACACAGAGATAAAGAACAGATGTTGCTTGAATGCCAGCAAACACCAGGACCATACGCGGCCAGAGTTTGTCATGCAATGATACCAGATTATTTGCTACTAGCATGGCATGGTAAAGTGTCCTACCATGGAAGATGGAATAAGGCTGCTTTCCCCAGAAACCTTCTGCAAAGAGTACCTCCAGGAGAACTTCATGGAGATGTCCCTGGAGGATTTCCGCTCCATCCCCAGACATGTTAACAGACTTTTCCAGTAGCTGTACTGGCCACGAATGCATCCCAAGTCCTCAGAGCAAATTAATCATTAAACGCTTGTTTTTAAAACCATGTTTTATATTTACAAAGGTACACTCACCAGAGGTCCCTTCTACAGCTTCATGGTCTGGGATACCCCCTTGGGAGGGTTGGGAGGGTATTTCAGTCAGGGTGAGAAAAAGATCCTGGCTGTAGGGGAGAATGGTGTGCTATGTGCTCTCCTCCTCCTCATCATCTTTCCCCATCCGCAAAATCCTCAGGCATAGCAACTAAGAGTACTCCATCATCGGAGTCCACAGACGGGGGGGGGGGGGGGGGTAGTGGTGGCGGCCCCCGTAGAACTGCCTGCAGCTCAGCATAGAAGCGGCATGTCTGTGGCTCTGTCCTGGAGTGGCCGCTTGATTCTTTGGCTTTCTGGTACGTTTGTCTCAGCTCCTTAAGTTTCAAGCGGCACTGTGTTGAGTCCCTGTTGTGGCCTCTGTCCATCATGGCCTTGGAGATTTTTTCAAATGTTTTGGCATTCCCTCTTTTGGAACGGATTTCTGATAGCACGGATTCGTCACCCCATACAGCGATCAGATTCAGTACCTCCTATATGGTCCATGCTGGAGCTCTTTTGTGATTCTGGGACTGCATGGTCACCTGTGCTGATGAGCTCTCCACACTGGGCAAACAGGAAATAAAATTCAAAAGTTTGCGGTGCTTTTCCTGTCTACCTGGCCAGTGCATCCGAGTTCAGATAGCTATCCCACAGTGCACCATTGTGACTGCTCTGGACAGCACCCGGAGGCCAATACCGTCGAATTGCGTCCATACTAACCCTGATTCGAACCGCCAATGTCGATTTCAGCTCTCCTCCCTTAGTTGGGGAGGAGTACAGAAATCTATTTTAAGAGCCCTTTATGTCGACAAAAATGGCTTAGTTGCGTGGACAGGTGCAGGGTTAATTCAATTTAACGCTGCTAAATTCGACTAAACTCATAGTGTACACCAGGCCTAATTGTAAGAAAGGAAAATATTCACTGGCCAACAGTGACAAACAGGAGAAGAAGGAAAAGTTACAGAAACAAGATTGCACACTCCTGGTTTCATGTTTATTAAAACTTGAAACATAGACTGTCTTGATCACAAACTCTGCTAAACTGTACAATGTGTCTAAGGAAGTTGCATACAAATAACTGATGCGATAATATGGCCTCACTAGTCTAAGAGGAACTACCAAAGAGCCCTGTAGTGCTTCTGATACCGATATATCAGGAGTATGAGTATTGTGGAAAATGTTTGGTGATGATTTTTCTTGCAAGATCAGGTGAATTCAAGAAGAAAATAGGGCCAGAGGGTAACAATTGGGGAAGCAGAAGCTCAAGAAAATAAACAGTTGGAAGAGACAGAAGAAGTGGGCCAGATGTGAAAAGATTAGCGAGTGATGGGAGAAGGCAGAGAAGAGAAAAGGAAAACTTTTAGATACAGGAAAAGGTGAAAGTAGATGGGGACAGAACAGGTAGGCACAGGAGAAGAGGAAAAGTAATAAAATAAAAGAGAGTGAGCAAACAATTAGGAAAGAGAAAGAATTGAGTTAAATCAAGTGGAAGAAAGGAGAAGACAGAATGGAATAACAGAAAAGAAAACACTGACACACAATATCAAAATTAGTGAATCTTAATGGATACTTTATTTGTGCTAATTCTAGACCTCTTTCTCCAGTGTGTCCAACACTTAATTATTTCATTATGGTGTGAAGATGTTGTGGGTGTCTAATAGTTCTTCATCAAGGGGATCATTTAATTAACTCCAACCTTGTGAAGAAACCACCTTCACCTGGTAGGGCAATGGTTAAGTAATGACTCAAAGAGAAGAGTTCCACCTCAGGAATCATCAACACTATAGGCCAAATTCTGGCTCATATGAGCAAATGGCCATCAAAGGGGTGCACATACACACTGCAAAAGCAGTATTATCCATATTCTGGTGGGTGGCAGAAATGACTCCTATTTACCCCATGTTAGGAGCATAAATAATCTGCAAGGGGAATCTGTGTATAAGGACTGTTGTCTGATCAGGCAGCATAAATGTACAAACGTAGATCATAGCCCTTAATCACTGAGTCCTGCTCCAAAAAATATACTCTTCTGCAGCTCTTTTTGCACATCCTCCAGAGCAGCCTTGCAATATGTTTTGAGGGGAGCCAGAATTGCAGCAGTCAGCTCCTACATGGCAATCCACCACACTGAGAACATTTTGTGTCTGTATATAGTGCTTTGCCAGACCTTGGCCCTTTATCCAGAGGATGTCTAACTAAACTGATACTAAGAAATATCAGCCATAGCCTAAGTAACCTTGACCGTGTATTATATGATTTCTCCAGAAAAGAGAGAGCATTGAATCCAGTGACAATGAAAAAGGCTAGCTGAAAAAATATGAAGAAAACCCAGAAGCAATATTCTTATCATGGTTTGTCAAGGTTTGTATTTTACTAAAGTCTGATTTAAAAAGTGATGTATTTTTTCAGATCGCTGAGGTACAATTACTTTCCTTTCTCTTTGGGTACACCATCTGGAGCATTGTACTTGAGAAGAATAGTGCAGTGTGTGATTTTTTTGCCACAGCTGTTTGAAGTTACATTGTTTCTGTTCTACTATAATTTACTAATTCATATTTATTTACATTCACCTTTTATAAAAATGACATTTTGTTTTGAGAATAAACAATAAGAAAAGCTCAATTCTGTGATTATTTACACCCTATGTGAATGCCACACTATCTTGTTTGACAAGGAAATACCTTACAGTTTCCTGTGTAATTCAGGATTAAATAATTTCAGAAAATATTGATGTATTTTCATTCACTTTGCACCCCATCCTTTGGAATCTCAGCCACAGAACAGAAAACTGTAGTACGTCTAATTCCAGAATTATTATTTTAATGATGTACAGTGTTAAGTCAATAGCACTAAAACTGGTATTTCTCAGCAGATGGCTCTTTTAAGAAAATATCTTAATAAACATGCCACAAGAGACCACAGAGAGAGACTATATGTCCTCCCTATTTTAAGTGACTTTTCTTTCAGTAAAACAGGTTTAATGGCAGAATGAGGTCATTCAATTTATTCCAGTGTCACACTACAGATGAACCAGAGAATCACACTTCATGAAATTTAAATAGCAATTACTGTCAGGTTCCAAGAAATCAGAGCTTTGTCTCCTTCTTTTGTTAAACTCAGTCTATGGGGACAGGGACTTGCCTCCCACACAGCAGACTGTGAGTTGGCAATTTTATTACTCTTTGATTTACCAACTTTTGTCAAATTGCTATTGACAGAAATGATAGTTTCTACTGGAAGGCATCAATTAAAGTTAATGTGCAATACTGGCCAGTTAATTGCTAAAAGCTAAGACCCCTTGCTGAGATATAATTCTCATCTGCTTTTTTTACTGGCATCCTTCCTTTCGCTACTGATTAAAAAATTAACTTTAATTTCTGTTTGCTGTGTACACGACATCTATTTTGTACCTCAGTGAGGTATTAGTCTCTGCATTACAAGTGCAGTCATTTAATGAGTTGCTCTTCAACAAAAAACTATATAGGCAACATAAAACAATTTACTTCAAATGGAAGTCAATTTCTTTAAATAGCTGCAGACTTGCATATGCTAGGATTTGGTATCTGTGATGTTCCCTGGTGTTATCTGGACCAGTGATCTGCTAGGTCATTCCAATCCTTGACTCTGGGAGCCAGCCTTACCCTGCTCTGCTGTGAGAACCCCCACTCCCGGGCTGTTCATGCACAGTCTCTAGCATGTAAGCTGCTCCCAGCTACTTGAGTGAGCACTTTTGGCCAGCTGCTGCTTGGATTGTGCAACCAAATGACACTAGCCAATATCTCCAGCCCCAGACATAACCCTAGGAACCTCTGTCTTGCAGTGTCCAGTTATACCTGCTGGACACTGCAAGCTTATATGAGTTCATCCATTTAACAAAGAAATCGATATATACCAGGCTTGTTATCCCAGGGGGAGTCTCTGACACGCTTCAACCCAAATGCACTGTTTCAGGTAGCATAAACAAACAAATTTATTAACTACAAAAGATAGCTTTTAAGTGATTATAAGTCAAACCACAAGAAGTCAGATTTGATCAAATTAAACAAAAGCAAAATGCATTTTAAGCTGATCTTAACACATTCAGTGCCCTTACAAACTGAGATGCTTCTCATCACAGGCTGGCTGGTTGACCTTCAGCCAGGTTCTCCTCTTTGAACAGCACTTCAGTCACTTGGTGGTGGTGTCTATTGATGGAGGTGGAAGAGAGAGAGCATGGCAAGTCTCTCTCCTTTGTATCATGTTCTTTCTTCCCTCTTGGCTTTGCCCCCCCCCCCGAGTCAGGTGAGAATTACCTCATCGTAGTCCCAAACTGACCAAGGGAAGGGAAGTGACTCACTTTGTTGCTGCCTAGGCCAGTGTCACTTTGTTCCTGTGAGACTGGGCTGGGTTTGTCCCATACATACCCTGATGAGGTGTGACTGCCCCTCTGTACTGGAGAGTTTTGTCTGGGCTTGTTTTAAGCCATGAGGACCCATTTTCAACCTCATAATTATATACATGAAATTACAACCTATAACATTACTATAACAACAATGCTCAGTGCATCATGAGCCTTCCGAAGATACCCGACATGACAAACTTTGCATTGGATACCACACAATCATATTATAAGGATGGACATGGGGGTGCAGGGTGTTCCCCCAAAGTACAGCGCATCACAGTATCCATGCATATAAACACCAAATTAAAAAAATAGGAGGGCTCAGTCCTCTGTTCCTTGCACATTCAAACTCCCACCCAGAGGTGCTGGAACTAGGGGTGCTAGGAGTGCTACTGCACCCCCTGTCTTGAAGTGGATTTATTATATATAGGGTTTACAGTTTGGTTCAATGGCTCTCAGTACCCCCACTACAAAAATTGCTCCAGCACACCTGCTCTCACCAGAGTCAAAGGCCGGGCCTCTGAACGGAAGATTTGCCATACCAGATCAGATATAGTCCAGTGTCCTGCTCCTGACAGATCAATATCTGATATTTCTGTAGAAGGCAAAATTGCCCATAATATCCAACTGTGCAGTGGAATACATATGTGGGTGTGTATCTAAGGTGGGGAGGGGGGTCACCAACTTTCTTGCCTATCAGAAAATCTGTTTATGCCCTGAAACATGACACACTTTTAATTATTCTTATTTGTTAATTATCAGGTTTAGGGCCAATATTTCAGTCACTCCACATTCAAACCAATCCTTTTGATTTCATTGGGAGTGTCTCACTTTCAGGGTAACTACACCTGTATCCTCCCTCCCATGGTCCACTCCAGTCAGGTCTCAGGTCTCCAGCCATCACCTGCTCTGGGTAGAGACCCGTCCTTGTCCCATTCCCTTCTGACCAGGGTTTTAAGGCTGCACAGCCCCCTAGCATCCACTGTGATGAGATTCCCAGCAAGGTAGGCTGCCTAATGGGCAGCACCTATGCATCGCCTTCTCTCTGACAGCTATTAACTAAATGTATTGCCAGCACTTACAACTTATCACACAACTCTTTCCCAGTAGAATACATGTATTTTTAGGACCAAAGCATCACAGACAGAACATATAAAAAACAATAAAAGTTCCCATCGCACAGCTTCCTTATGGGGCCAATATCCAGTATCCCTTCCAAACCTTCAAGGGTTGGGGTCTTGCTTGGACAGAAGGTCTTGTCCATTTGCTGAATCAAAAACAAGACTCTGTGTCAGTTCAAGCTCATTCTCATCCTCTTACACCAAAAGCCCTTTCTTTTATTCCATTACGATGGAAAACCCAGCTTGAACTAGTAAAATGCAAGACATCCCAAAGGTTGGTACCTCCCTGGAATTATTTACAGTCTTAGTGATTTGCTTAATCACTACAATTGTCTTTATTTCTGGAGGAGTTGTGGTAACCCTTCCCCATGGAATAGAACACAATCATACATAAATTTAACAGAATGGTCCCCAAAGATACTGCATGGGATTGCATTATCTGGCACAGGGGTTTTTGACTCTGCCAAGATTGCAGGATTGGGTTCTTAGTTCTAGTAGTCACATAATTACCAATAGTTTACAAAACCCATCTGCTTTGTCCCAATGACTCATGTGACAGTAAATTCCAAAGGCTGACCATATGCTCTGGAAAATAATCTCATTTTCAGCCTCTATTTCTACAAAACAGGTTACTATAAGGAGGAGATTATTAATGACATATCATTTAAATGTGAACAAATAAAAATACTTCAATCTAGGAGTTCTTTGTCATGCTAGGAATGAGGAGTGTGCATGTACGTGAGAGAATGGATATTTACACACAGACATTACTATTTACTACTTGTAATGAAGTACCCCTAACGGCACCAATCAGGATCAGAGGCCCATTGAGTTGGGCACTGTACAAACACAAAGCATAATATTGTCCCAGCCCCAAAGAGTTTATACACACATACACAGAATGGTTCCCCAATATCTCAGAAAGAAAAATTGTTCTCTGAATCTGTTTAGGAATGTTAATTATACCATGTTAAAAAACAAACTCTGGCTTCTAATTCTGTGAACTATGTAACCCACCTTTTGATTTTACAGTTAGATACCTTGTCATGTGGCCCTGGAAATGCTTGCATTTCAATGCAACATAATGAGAACAGTTTAACAAAACAAAGGATTTAAAAGTCTCTATTATATGTTTGGTTCCAAATTTGACAATCTTAAAAATACAATCTGGTAGGTAATATTTCTTATTCTAAATATCTATCATCTATATACCATGGGTCCTTATTGTAACCATCTGAACACTTTGTGGGGAAAAACAAAAAATAACCTACTCTACTGATGCCAAAATATATATATATATATTGGTGGGAAAAGTTAGGAGCCCTCTGTGAGGGAGCACACTGAAAACCAGTAAAACACTAAAAAGAAAAATATTAAATAACCTGGAAAAGCTGTTTGATTACAGCCAACCAACATGAATTTAGACAAAGGAAATAATGTTTAACTAAACTGCTGTTGCTCTTTCGAGATAGATATGGACTTGACATATGAGGGAAATTCATTGAATTCCAAATTTTCAGAAACCAAGTTTCATGTCAGTGATTAAGGAGTAAATCAAAGAGTCACGGAAAAAGAAGTAAAATAGGAAGCTATACAGAAAACTGTCAAATACAGAAGACAGTGGTCTCTATAATGCAGATAGAAACTTTTCAAGTTGAAAAGAAGATATCCAACCCAGAGGAGGGGATTTAAGTACTTCTCTTATTCATTATATATAGAGAGAGGATTTAGGACACAGTACTGAAAATAATATCTCCAGCTTTACCTATAATCTTAAACTGGAGGCAGAGAAACATAGCACCCATATTCATAAGGATTTTGATTATTTAGGTGACTGGGTCAGTGGAGCACAAATGTAGTTCACTACAGACACAGATAAAATCATTAGTCTGGGGGCAATGAACCATGCTAGGAAATATGTGCTTACATAGAACAGTCATTCAGCAAAGCAATCAGGAAAAGGATTTGGGGTTACTGTAAAAAACAAACAAACAACACCCCCACCCCCCAACCCTGAAACCAGGAACCAGCTGCAATTAAAAAGACAAACAGTCTAGGGTGTACTAGCAGGACAGAAAACACAAAAGACTGTATGTTAATGTATAAGGCATTTTTTAGGGCCTCATCTGGAATAATGCATAACGTTTTGGGCACTTCACTTCAGGAAAGGCCTTATGTTTGCCTGGGAAAGGTTCCAGTTTAGCACAACAAAGATTATACCAGGTCTCAGGAATCTCAATTATGAGGGAGGGTTAAAAGAGTTGGTGTTATTCTCATTGAGGTAATCTAAGATAATTTTTTGTTATTAGGAAAGGGATTTATAAAGGAGATTGAGAAAGTGTTTCATAGTGAGGATAGGTACGAAAACAAGGAGCTGTGATGGGATGGAAAAGGGAGCCCATAAAGGCCCTGGACCAATCATTCCTGCACCAATGATGGTCTCTATAAGCAAGCACGGATATACATTAGCAAGGAATGCTAATATCTATGTAGATTCTTACATTGGCACCCGTCATTACAGTGTTTGACTATCTCCAAGAGTAAAACCAACAACAATAATCTCTTTCTTCCTTTCCCACTGACATACAAGTAGAAGGTTTAGTAAATTTCATTGGCAGAAAACTGCCTGAATAGCAGGGCACTGAAACCATAAGAGGCCTCAGGGGTGAGAGGAGAGGTCTGGGCCTTGAAAGATCAATTGGTATTTCATGTGATCTTGCCACGGCTGATTCCCCATTCTAGCACTTCGAGTGCAGAAGGTGGGGGCCCGCAAGGATTCTAAAAATTAATACTGGCCACTCCAGGCTTGTATTAAATTTCCAAGGTTGCAGCTTCTCTCTGACCTTGGATGGGTAGATGCTGTCACCAACCAAGTGCAAAAACCCCTTTGAGAATCCAGAAAGGTGCACTTGGGAATTCCTTCCTGGGGGTGGGGGGTGGGGGTGCCCTCAGGTCCTTTCACTCCCCCTCTGGGGAAGAGCTGAGAAAGAAAACAAAGGAAATCAGCTGTTGCCACCAGCTAATTAAACAATATATGCACAAACCTCTTAGGACACAAAATTCAATCCTGTTCTTAAAAAAAGGTACATTTTATTAAAAAGAAAAAGAAAGAAAATATATTTGGAACTTACGCTTTTTGCTAGATTTAAAAAATAACATTTATAAGGATTAAGCATCAAGGTAGCTCTCTTGAGGTCCAGCTTAAAGGTTACAAGCAAAACAAAAGCATCTGGGGTTAGCACAGAGGAGTCCACAAGCCATAAAGAAATAAAAGAGATAAACCTAATTGTGTCTTCCTAGGCATTTCCTGATCTACTTACATATTCGGGGTTTCAAATGAGTAGTTTCTAGGTATGATCTGATGATTTTCATACCTGGCCCAAAACTTTTTACAGCATAGTTCCAGCCCTGTCTCTGCTCTCTGGGAGAACAACACAGACAGACAAAGGGGAAGTTTTTTCCCCAATTTTAAAAAGTTCTAGCCTTCCCATTGGTTCTTTTGGTCAGGTGCCCACTCCCTTCCTTTTACCTATGGACTTTTTAACCCTTTACAGGTAAAGTAAGTAGAGAACAGCTACTAACAGGGATTTTATAGCTAACTGGCTGGCTGGGTATCCATAAAAGGGAGCTACCCCCACCCTTCATTTATCACAGATCTGTTTAACTATTTCAAGTTAAACTTTATTTATATACCATCTACTTTGAACTACAGCTGAAGGAAGCCCTTTAGCTGGAGTCAAATTCAGACATTCACCTGGCTCCCAAATAACAACGAAAATTAAACAATTCCCTGCATATTTATCTGACGGTTTGAATGTGTATGTTGTGGCATAAAAGGGAATACCATATTTACTGTTCAATTTGTTTTTTAAATTAAACTGCACAGCATTAACCCAAGCATGCAGAATCCATCTCTTATGTAACTACCACTTCTGCTTAACAGTTACAGGCACCTAATTTAAACATTAGCATACCAGTATTGCTCCCACTGAAGTGAATGGTAAAATTTCTACTGATGGTAACATTAGCAACAGACCCAAAGAGGAAAAGAGGGTTCCAGCGGTGCAAAGGGACCATAAAGCTGCCCTCAGAGGCCAGCTGAGGACTCCTCTTACATGGAGGAATGACTTGGTGGTACAGGACTGGCAATGCCATCCCTAAGACAGTCCCCAGGCTACAGGGTATTGCCTCTGTGCTCTGGTGATCCCAGGCTGCTGTTATGGTTCTTTAGGGGTTATTACTAGCTGGTGTAAATTAGAATCACCATGAGGCTGCGCTAACTTGTGCTGGGCCCCGAACAAAAACTGCTGCATCCTGCTTTTGAATCTTGAATGGTGAATTAAGCAAATAGTGTAAATAAATTCAAAAGGCAACTATATTTGTTTACGGACAGGAGCAGGTTCTAAACCAAAGATATTGGTTTACTGTGAAACAGCAACCATGGAGGTAGATTTAGGATTATTCAAAATTAAAGATGGTCCTGAAACACAAAATCTGGATCTGAATTAAGGTTGCCAATCCTCCAGGATTGTCCTGGAGTCTCCCGGAATTAAAGATGAACCTGTCATTAAAGATTATGTCATGTTATGAAATCTCCAGGAATTTGTCCAACCAAAGTTGGCAACCCTAATCTGGATTCAGACTTAAAACACTTCCAAACTTCAGTCTAGGGTTTTGAGTTAGCCAATTATAACGGTAAGGGCCATTTACAAAAATCACATCTATGTTCAGATTTTTAAGGAGGGTATTTAGATTGAGATTTTTGTTACAGGCTCTTGTCCATGTACAAAGTCAGCCTTGTTCATCAGGTGACCTTTTCCTAAAATATCATCTATTCTTATGCATGCAGTCAACTATTAAACATGGTTAGAGCTGTGCATATTGCTGGCCAGCACATCACTGAGGAGGCTACAGCTACAGAAACAGAAAAAAAAGCTGATATGTTATCTACCATTTCCTACTTGGTGGAGGGTATGGGGGAAACTGCCTGATGACCAAAATAAGGACCAAAATCAGGAGCAAATAAAGGGATATTTTCCAACTTTGAAAATTATGTTACGAGAATGAACAGTTAAAAATATAAGTATTTAATGTAGTTGTGTCCCTTTAACTGTAGTTTAGAATACAGAGTAAGGGAACCAGGAACAATAGCACTTACAATCAGTACTAAACTCTCCAGTCATTCCTGTGTGATATTAAAGGGTATGGAAAAATACCCCAAATGAGACAAGTCTATATTAACATA
This sequence comes from Mauremys mutica, assembly GCF_020497125.1. Lineage (NCBI taxonomy): Eukaryota > Metazoa > Chordata > Testudines > Geoemydidae > Mauremys > Mauremys mutica. The sequence goes on from NC_059078.1 coordinate 42,706,083, forward strand.
TTACTTGATAATAATACAAAGCTATGAATACAACTAGCAGTGATGACACATCTGGTTCCACCCACATGGATAATAACTTTAATAGAAAGATACTGGACTAAATCCTGCAATCCTTACCCTGATAAGTTTTGCTGAAAAAAAAGTCACTATTTAGCTTTTTAAGAACATGGAGCCAGAAGGCAGCATGGTTAATTGCATGAACAATTTTTAATAACGGGATAATACCTATGCACATTGCCCACACTATTTTCTTATAATTAAAATGTAATACATTCTGGGCACAGAATCCTCTGGTCTTTAAAAAACAAAAGCTTTGGCAGAATGAAGACACCTACAATACATTGGCATCAGATATTGGATGACACTGAATGACTCTGGCCTTTAACTTGTCTCATCAAGGAAACACACAGAAAGTTGAGTTTCTATGTGAGCTCAATCTATCAGCCCTTACTCAGAAAAAACTCCCTCTGAATTCAATGTTAGGAGTAGATTGTAGGATCAGGTCCCTCAGCCTCAAACCCTTATTTGTAATTAGGGTGTCAAGTGATTAAAAAAATTAATCACAATTAGTTGTGCGATTAAAAATATTAATTGCAATTAATTGTGTGATTAATCACACTGTTAATATTAGAATACTATTTAAATATTTTTGGATGTTTTCTACATTTTCAAATATATTGATTTCAATTACAACACAGAATACAAAATGTACACTGCTCACTTTATATTTATTTTTTAAAGTATTTGCACTGTAAAAAACAAAAGACATAGTATTTTTCAATTCACCTCATACAGGTACTGTAGTGCAATCTCTTTTTCTTGAAAGTTGAACTTACAAATATAGAATTATGTACAAAAAAACTGCATTCAAAAATAAAACAATATAAAATTTTAGAGCCTGCAAGTCCACTCAGTCCTACTTCTTGTTCAGCCAATTGCTCAGACAATCAAGTGTGTTTACATTTGCAGGAGATAAAGCTGCCCGCTTCTTGTTTACAATGTCACTTGAAAGTGAGAACAGGTGTTTGCATGGCACTGTTATAGCTGACGTCACAAGTTATTTACGTGCCAGATGTGCTAGAGTCATATGTGCCTTCATGCTTCAACCACCATTCCAGGGGACATGCATCCATGCTGATGACAGGTTCTACTCGATAATGATCCAAAGCAGTGAAGACCGACACAGGTTCATTTTCATTATCTGAGTCAGATGTCACCAGCATAAGGTTGATTTTCTTTTTTGGTGGTTTGGGTTCTGTAGTTTCCACATTGGAGTGTTGCTCTTTTAAGATTTCTGAAAGCATGCTCCACACCTAGTCCCTCTCAGATTTTAAGAAGGCACTTCAGATTCTTAACCTTGGGTCGAGTCCTGTAGCTATCTTTAGAAATCTCACATTGGTACCTTCTTTGCGTTTTGTCAAATCTGCACTGAAAGTATTCTTAAATACTTAAAATCAGTCATCATCTGATACTGCTATAACATGAAATATATGGCAGAATGTGAGTAAAACAGGGCAGGGGACATACAATTCTCTCCCAAGGAGTTCAGTCACAAATTTAATTAACACAACTTTTTTAACGAGCGTCATCAGCATCGAAGCATATCCTCTGGAATGGTGGATGAAGGATAAAGGGGCATATGAATGGTTAGCATACCTGTCACATAAATACCTTGCAATGCCACCTACAAAAGTGCCATGCGAATGCCTGTTCTCACTTCTAGGTGACACTGTAAATATGAAAAGGGCAACATTATCTCCTGTAAATGTAAACAAACTTGTTTGTCTTAGCGATTGGCTGAACAAGAAGTAGGACTGAGTGTACTTGAAGGCTCTAAAGTTTTACTTTGTTTTGTTTTTGAGTTCCTTTATGTAACAAAAAAAATCTACATTTGTAAGTTGCACTTTCACGGCAAAGAGATTGCACTACAGTACTTGTATGAGGTGAATTGAAAAATACTATTTTTTATCATTTTCACAGTGCAAATATTTGTAATAAAACTAATATACATTTTTATTTCAGTTACAACACAGAACGCAATATATATGAAAATGAAAAAAAAAATCCAAAATATTTAATACATTTCAATTGATATTCTATTGTTTAGCAGTGAGATTAAAACTGCGATTAATCATGATTACTTTTTAAAATTGTGATTCATTTTTTTGAGTTAATTGCGTGAATTAACTGCGATTAATCGATAGCCCTATTTGTAATACTTAATCATGTAGGTCGCTGTGACCGAAGACAATGGGGTTACTCATGTGAGTAAAGAGTTCTCATTTAATAATGATTTTCAGGATAAGGTTCTAAATTTAAACACCACAAAATAAATTTGCTCATCTTCATTATATAAGCTAAAAACTGTTTTCTAAGACTGCTTTTAATTGTTAATAATGAAATACATACACCTAAGAAGTGTTAGGTTTTGTGTTCTAGCAAGCTTGCTTCTAAAGCTGTAATTTTAGACCTGCAAAGCCTACAGCAGTTTTCAGACCTGCATTTATAGTTTGGTGAAGTTGGTTTTGCTTCCACTGACAGGGAAAAATGTTTTCTTGTTTTCTTAAATCTTTGTTCTATCTCCTGCATTACACTTTTATTTCTTTATCTCACATACCTTTTAGCATGGGAGATTTGTCTGTTAAAATAAATTTTTAAAAATACATTTTCTGATATGGTTTTCTTTCTTCAAATCAAAAGCTGATTAATTTTACTATAGTTTACTCTGAGGCACTGCTTGGTATCTAATTTAGCGGAAGTCACTTTTTCCTTTCTTCTTCCTTTATAATATTGTTTTAACAAGGGCTATTGTGCAGAATAATTGATATCATATGGCTCCTTCTTTTAATGAGATTGTGCAACAATAAATGTAAATAATCAAGGGGCCAATTATTTATTCTAATCACAAAACTAAATTAATCACTAACTGCAGTTTAATTTTCAGTTCATTGCTTCTGACTGTTTTTCACTGTGACCTATTTAGTAATCTTGATGCATGACCAGAAGGGGCAGCTGAACCTCATAGTAACTCATGAGTTACCCTGACCAAAAGAAAGTTCCTTTCATGAGGTACTGTACAATTTTAATGCAATTACATCAGCACCTCCCCCAAGATTACTTAAGTCACGAGCTACAAAGGGCAGTTTCCTTAAGGTATAATTTACGGAGCATCAGAATGAAGAACAATGTATTCACCTAATATTGTAGAAGAAAATTCAGTCAGAGAAAATTCAGTCCCCTGCAATATCGTGCAAGAAGTCAGGACTATTGCTCTTCTGTCCCAAACAAGTCTGCACTGATTCTTATGTCATAGTACAAATAAAATAATTAAAAAATATTAAAGCGAATGTAGTTCTAGTGAAAGGTACCAAGTTACTAGTCTTAGAAACCTTATTTCTCTGTTCATCCCCAGATTGGCAGCAGTGAAAGCTTCCCCATCTCCAACCTGTCAACATGAACCAATCTTCGCCTGGAGGAACCGCTCTTGGGAGTGTAGGGAAAGTTCACTCACATTCAAACTTTGACTGTTCTGCTTAAACAGCCAACAAAAGTGCCAATGCCAATTTTGATGTTTTTGCGATACAAACACTTGTCCCATAAGAAATTAAGACTACTACCTCATTTTACAGAACTCACTGAACAGCCTTTAGATAGCTCCAGCTTTCAGTCGCTGCCAAATCAATAGGATGCAAACCCATATTCTAGAAAAGAAAGAGCTTTAATTCCATTGACTCCCAAAAAAATTCCCATCCCTAACACGCCCAATATTTTTAGCTTTTTTGAGAGAGATTGGGCAAGGAGTGTGGTGATACACTGGAATGGGTTACCTAGGGAGGTGATGGAATCTCCTTCCTTAGAGGTTTTTAAGGTCAGGCTTGACAATGCCCTGGCTGGGATGATTTAATTGGGGATTGGTCCTGCTTTGAGGAGGGGGATGGACTAGATGACCTCCTGAGGTCCCTTCCAACCCTGATATTCTATGGAGTCTCAGCACAATCACTCATACTGCCACTTATGGTAGAAATGAAAATTAGCGTAGACCTCTCCATAACAGTATCACTACCATCAAGAACCCAGACAGATTTGTAATACATAACAAGGACAAGGTTATTTTAACTTTATCTCAAAGCAGTATCTGGGAGAAACAAATCAGTGCTTATCCTGAAGCTATACTTTTTCCTTCTCCCAGTGTTTTCCCCTCCAGCTGTTTCTCCTGTAATCAGTTCTTCCACAGAAATACTCCAAGTGGTATACATACACATTTAGAGCTCCTTGTATAATATAATCATCGTTACTGTGGAACATTGACTACCCTTTCCTAAACATCCAAATTGGGCCAAAAGTGCACAACTATACTTGAAAAGTCATCAGTTATACCACCTTATGTTCTAAGCAAGACGTAGACAAAATAGTGCCACAGGGTGGATTTGATTTAAATCAATTTGATTTAAATCATGATTACTACATAAAAGTGCATTCTTGTTGGCTATTATAACCTTAATACGTATTCTTCACAACTCAGAGACAGATGTAGGTTTCATTTTTAGAAGGAAACACTATACATTTTTAAAATGATTTATTTTGAAAACTTTTCAGATTAGTTTTACAGATATATCAGAAAATGAATGATTGTTTGGTTATTTCATTTACCAAAGGTAATTGAAGCAGATATTTATGAAGTCATTGGGAGGTGAACTATCTCCAATTCAACAGGTTAATCATTAATATTTGGAGGATTTTCTTGCCATGCTGTATTAGGAGGAGAACATCATTAGACAGATATTTCAATTGTTTTATTTAACTAAAACAACAACAAAGTTATGTATTCTGGATTTTTTTCTTCAACGGCAAACATACAATATTTTAACAAAACAAGCATATGAATTTTTGAATTTAGTTAAACATTCAAGTTTTTTAAAATCAGGTTTGTTTTTGTTAAAACTGTTTTTAACTAGAATAGTTAAATGAAATATTTAAAAAAAAATTAAATTGACTATGTCAGCCAGGTCAACATAAGAAACTTAAAATATTGGCTTCTGCAGCTAACGGTCGTCTTCACCTTCATTTTCCTGTTTGTTCATCATCTGGAAAAGAAAAACAAGCTTTCCTGATTTTTCAGGTCCCAAATGATTTCTCAATTTGGAATGAATTAGTCCAAAGAAAGAAAATATTCTTTCTACACAGTCAGAAGAAGATACTGCTGTTAAAAGTCAGATTATCACTTCAACAGTCTCTGAATCTGAGTCTCTGTGATTTTCTTTAAAACATCATCAGCAAACATATATTTCTTGAATGGTTCACGCTTAGCTCTGAAGTTTATTATAGTTGGCATTATGGAGGGATGACTGCTGGATGTACATATCATCAGAGCCATAACGAGGTATTTTTGTGCCCGAGGCAAGAATATAAAATTGCGCCCTCCCCCAGGCCCTCTTCTGCGGCAATTCAGCGGCGGGTCCCTCAGTCCCTCTCAGAGGGAAGGGCCTGCTGCCAAATTGCTGCCGAAGAATGAATGAAGAGGCGGTGGTAGAGCCTGTGATTTTGGGGGGTCTAACACGATTTTTGACTGCTTGGGCTGGTAATGTTGCTTCCAAGATGGTCTTTGGTTCCAGTCCAGTTCCAATCCAGAGAGGGACTCACAGGTTAAGAGAGGAGGGAGGTACTGGATATCAGCAGTGGCCACTAGGGATCAGCATGTGTCCTGAGAATGCTGGGAGTTCAGGTTTGCAGGGCAGCATCAGGGGTGGCAGGTTTGTAGAAATTTTGGTGGTGCCCAGAACCCGCCCCTGCCAACTCTGCCCCTGCCACCTGCCCAAGGCTCTAGGAGGGAGTTTGGGTGAGGGAGGAGGTCTGGGGTGCAGACCCTAGGCTGGGGCAGGGGATTGGGATTCAGCCTCTGGGAGGTGGTTTAGGGATGGGAGGAGCTGTGGGTTGTGGCTGAAGATGAGGGGTTTGGAGTGTGGGAGGGGCTCAGGGCAAGAGTAGGGGTAAGGGATCTGTCTGGGGCTGGGAGGTTTGGGGTGTGGGACGGGCTCAGGGCTGGGGTAGAGGGTTGGGGGTAGTGGGTGAGGGCTCTGGCTGGGGCTGAGGTGTTTGGGATGCTGGAGGGGCTCAGGCAGAGGGTGCAGTGAGGGGGTGAAAGCTCTGGCTGGGGGTGTGGGTTCTGGGGTGGGGCAGGGCTGGGGATGAATTTGGGGTGCAGGCAGACTGCTCCGGGACAGGGGCCAGAGAGGAGGACTCCCCCCAGCCCTTTCCATGCTGGCAGCAGTGAGCTCTGGGAGAGCAGCCCCCCTTTTCTGCCCCCCCAGCAGCACACTCACCCCCACCACTGTCACTGCATGTGCTCCTAGGGCCCCTCTCAGGTCCAGGAATCTCCCTCGCCTCCCCCATCGTGGGTGCCGGGGGGTGCTGCATGTGCCTCCTCCCCTGCTGTTGCCCCTGACTGTAGCCTCACTGGGGGTGAGGGATGGGGCAGGAGAGGTGACTGCGGGCGGGGGGGGAGACTGTTGCTGGAGAGTCCCATTGGAAAATGACAGGGTCTGAGGGGGAAGGGCAGGCTCACAGTCTGCCCGGGGAAGTTGAGAAAGGGGGCACTAGGACCCTGCGGCAGCAGTTGCTGCAGGGGAAAGACAGGGACTCTCTGCTGGGGCAGGGAAAGTTGGGGGGAAGCAAGTTGGGGCCGGGAGACACTCGAGGGAGGCACAGGGGGCAGCAGGTGGGAGATCACCTGGGTTATAAATATCTCTGTGCCAGCAGCTTTTTTTTTTCTCTCCACCGCTTTCTGCACCCCTCCCGCAGCTGTGTGTGCCCAAGGCAAGTGCCTCACTCGCCTTGCCGTTGTTATGGCACTGCATGTCATAGCCAACTCCTCTTCTTCAGCAGTTAAGGTTTGACCCTGGTACTGAGTATTGAGAATATTTGCAAGAAAATGAGATGGAGATTGTGCTTGTCCCATTTGGGTTTTTTTAATGCTTGTAATGTAACTCTGTCATTACATATTTCTCTTTTAAGATCTCCCTCAGTTCCTTCCAAATTTCAACAGCATCAGCAATAAATCAGCTATTTCCCTGCATTTTGTTCAAGGCTACAGAAATTGGCTTCAGGGTACTCAGCATGTGTTCAACATTTCTCTTAAGCCCAATGTTGAGAATTTTGGCTATGACAGTGCCATCTATTTTTTTCACGATTTTGTTCACAAACTGTCATCAGATTAGGACAGTTCTTGCATAGGCGGCAGGTTTGTATAATTTTTGGTGGGGCCCAAAATGGTGGTGCCCCCCCACTCCTGCCCTGTAAGCCGATATAAAATGAAGCTATAACGCGTCAGTGCCACAAGATTACAAGGGACAATTAAAAGTGGAAAGTCAGAAGCAGCACTTGCCTACTTCAATATACAGTATTATATTTTGTTGCACCTGTTGTGATGAAGTGGGAATGTTAATATTTTCTCTGAATACTGTGTGGGTGCCTCAGTTTCCCCTGCAAGATGCCAACTGAAGGTGTTGGGGACAAAGAGATCAGGTGGCCTCCTTGTCCGGAAGAGACACAGAGGCCAGAGGAGGGAGTGTCAGTTTGGAGCTGGCTGGGGAAATGGGGAGAGACCCAGAACTTGGTTCTGGGCTCCCCACCCCCTAAGATAGACCTGACAGAGGGGTTCTGTTTTCTGTACCAACAAGCTCTGTTTAAACTGTGTTCCCGTCATCTCATAGACTCATAGACTTTAAGGTCAGAAGGGACCATTATGATCATCTAGTCTGACCTCCTGCACAATACAGCCCACAGAATCTCACCCACCCATTCCTGTAACAAACCTCTAACCTATGTCTTAGTTATTGAAGTCCTCAAATCGTGGTTTAAAGACCTCAAGGTGCAGAGAATCCTCCAGCAAGTGACCAGCGCCCCACGCTGCAGAGGAAGGCAACAAACCTCTGCCAATCTGCCCTGGAAGAAAATTCCTTCCCGACCCCAAATATGGTGATCAGTTAAACCCTGAGCATGTGGGCAAGACTCACCAGCCAGCACCCAGGAAAGAATTCTCTGTAGTAACTCAGATCTCATCCCAGACCATTGGGCATATTTACCTGCAAACCTTCTGTTTTACTGTCTGGCTGAGAGTCACATCTGACTGCGGAGTTGGGGTGCAGGGACCTCTGGTTGCCCCAGGACCCGCCTGGGCAGACTCGCTGTGGAAAGTGCATGATGTGGAAGGGCAAGCTGAATGCTCTGAGGTCAGACCCAGGAAGGTGTAAGCTTCTTGCCCTGGAGACAGTATGCTCCGAGAGAGGAGGCTCCCCCAGAGTCCTGACTGGCTTTGAAGAAGTGGTTCCAGAGCATCCAAGCATCCCCTTCCACACCATGCGCTTCCCAGAAGTCCGCACAGGCACTGACACTCCCTCCTCTGGCCTTTGTCTCTTTTCCAGGCATTAGGAGGCCACCCGATCTCTCTGTTTTCCAACACCTTCAGTTGGCACCTTGCAGGGGAAACTGATTTGGGAGAAATGAAGTAAAAGCTGCCCAAACGGAGCTTGAATTTTGAGGTGTTCAAATCTGGAAGGCAGGTGCTGGGGGTGGGAGAGGGCTGTGGGCTCCATGGGGGAGCATGGCAGCAACTGTCTGGAGCTGCATGGAGCCAGACACGCTGGTCTGAGTGGCACAGTAAGCAGTTTGGGGGTTGGAGAAGAGGTAGGGGGTTCCGGGGGGCAGTCAAGGGACAAGGAGCAGGGGGGGTTGGATGGGGCAGAGGTTCGAAGGGGCAGGCAGGGCGCAGGCAGCAATTGGATAGGCATGGGAGTCCAGGAGGTTTATCAGGGGACAGGTAGGGGGTGGGGTCCTGGGGGGAAGTTGGGTGGAGTCTCAGGAGGGGGCTGTTGGGGACAAGGAGAAGGGAGGCTTAGATAGGGGCTGGGGTCCCAAGGGGCAGTTAGGGGCAGGGGTCTCAGGAGGGGGTAATCGGGGGACAAGGACCAGTGGTGCTTAGATAGGGGGTGGGGGTCCTGAGGGGCAATTGGGGCAGGGGTCTGGGGAGGGGGCAATCAGCGGCCAGGGGCTGGGATTCAAAGGGCACGGGGCTGCGGGCCGCCGCGGGGAGCCCTGAGCCCTTTAAATCCCAGCCGCGGCCAGGAGTCAGAGGGCTCTGCGCTGCCCGCAGGCTTTGCGGCGGCGGCTGGGATTTAAAGGGCTCAGGGCTCCCCGCGGCTGCCCGCAGCCCAGAGCCCTTTGAATCCCAGCCCCTGGCCGCTGATTGCCCCCTCCCCAGACCCCTGCCCCAATTGCACCTCAGGACCCCCACCCCCTATCTAAGCACCACTGGTCCTTGTCCCCCGATTACCCCCTCCCGAGACAACTGCCCCTTGGAACCCCAGCCCCTATCTAAGCCTCCCCTCCCCTTGTCCCCAACTGCCCCCTCCTGAGACCCCACCCAACTTCCCCCCAGGACCCCACCCCCTACCTGTCCCCTGATAAGCCCCCTGGACTCCCATGCCTATCCAATTGCTGCCTGTCCCCTGACTGCCCCTCTGAACCTCTGCCCCATCCAACCCCCCCTGCTCCTTGTCCCTTGACTGCCCCCCGGAACCTCCAACCCCCAAACCGCTTACTGTGCCACTCAGACCAGCGTGTCTGGCTCCGTGCAGCTCCAGACAGTTGCTGCCATGCTCCCCCATGGAGCCCACAGCCCTCTCCCACCCCCAGCACCTGCCTTCCAGATTTGAACACCTCAAAATTCAGGAGTGCTCAAGCTCCGTTTCGGCAGCTTTTACTTCATTTCTCCCAAATCAAATATACTGATCCACTGTAACTTGCTGTAGAAAAAGTAGGATAAAATTGAGCAAGAAATGCTTATTAGGACTGGAATTGCTACTTTCAACAGCCATTGCCTTTTTGTTTGTTTGAAAGGAAGACAGTGAGATTGCATTGGCAAATTCCCCATAGAAAGAAAGAGTGGAACAAAAGAATAATAAAGGCTCCTCAACTTTTCCTCATTTATGGAGGACAGTCTTATAATATGCATCCAGATAGCCTCCAATCACACAAGCTGAAAATTGTTCCACTTTACTGCAGCTCTGTAAGCATATGGGAACCAATCCTGTCTGTGTTTTGTGCACATCCAAAATTCCGGCTGAACGACCCACCCTGGGAGCGAGTTACCAGTGACCCAGGGCTGGGGCGGAAGGAGGTGTGTGTGGGGGGGGCACTGGTGTGGGGAGCCCAGGGCTAGGCCAGCAGCAGAGTGGAGGGAGGGCACTGGTGGGGAGGAAAGGGGGAAGCCCAGCGCTGGGGTGACAGGAGGTGTGTGTGGGTGGGGGGAGAGCCCAGGACTGGGGCAGCAGGAGGGTACGGGGGGAGCCCAGGGCTGGGAAGGGGGACAGCAAAAAACCTAGAGCTGGCCCTGCCCACAACCCCCAGCTGTGTCCTTGTGTGTGTCTGTCTCCATCATCCCTGGCTGTGTCTGTCTGTCCCACAACCCCCTGGCTGTGTCCGTGTGTGTGTCTGTCCCACAGCCCCCCCCCCCAAGCTGTGTGTGTGTGTCTGGCTGCCCCCAGAGCTCACCGGCTGTGTCTGTCTGACAGTGACAGACCCTGCTGCTCGCTCTGCCCAGCGCTGAGAGCCGCTGCCTGTGGCTCCCTCCCCCTCCCTGCTGTGGAGGTGTGGCCAGGCAGCTCCGGCACCGCCCCTGGCAGCTCCCATTGGCTGGGGTTCCCGGCCAATAGGCTGTGAGCCAAGTCAGCCCCAGAGCCTCTCCGGGGCTGGGGAGAGCTGCCGCTGAGGTAAGAGCGCCCACATTGCTGGCGCGGGGACCCCCGGAGCACAGGGCCTGGGGCCCAAACATTGGTGGAGCTGGGCCCACCCTCGGGATTATTGGTGGGGCCTGGGCTCCACGGGCCCATAGAACTCGCCGCCTATGAGTTCTTGATATAGTGCTCGAAACAGTCCACTACTGAGTTCCATCGCACATCTTGTAGGAGAGTTAGCTTGGTTCCTTCCACTTTTTTCAGAGTAGCTGCTACAAAGTGGTTGTTACAGAAGTATTTTGCAATTCAACAACATTAGCCTTTGTTTCTGGAACACTGAAGTCTTTGGCTAGGAGGTGCATCAAATGAGCACTGCAACTGCATGTTATTAGCTTGGGACTCTCCTCACTCTCTTCTAAATAATTTCTTCTCATCTTGGATACATTTGCAGCATTGTCTGTGACCAAGCTGCATACTAAACATTCAAATTTTTTTTGTTATAGCTTTTACTACTACTTCTTGTAACTATTCTGCTGTGTGTGCATTTCCTGATGTATCAATTGTTTCTGTAAGGAAGACATTCCCTTCTTCTGTTGTCACACAAGCACATACAACAGGATCAGTGTGGACGCTGCTCCACCCATCAAGACTCAGGTTAACAATTTTACCTTCTAGACCTTTTGCACACTGCTCAATTTCTCTTTCATACATTTTATCCAGTAATTTGCCTGTGACATCTGGTCTGGGTGGACTGTATCCTGGTCTTAATGACTGAACTGTGTTAATGAAGTGTGGGTTCCCAATCATACGGAAAGGAGAGTTTGTTGCATAAATAAACCAGGCAGTTTTTTCTCAATTATCTCTTTTTGTAATCTGCTGGTTCTTATCACAAATTTATCTATGGTTGTTTCGGGATGATGGAGATTTTTTTTTCTTTTTGCTACAGGTGATATACTGTGGCTCTGTGACATATATGATGTGACTGAAACACTATCATTGGTAGATAACTCTGAAACTATAGAAAATGATGATGATCTTGAAGGTGGATAGTCTTCAGAATCCTGTAGGTTGAAAATTGATTCTCCTAAACAAAATAAGTCAATGCAGTTATTTAATTATTATTATTATTATACTGCTCATTGCATTCACTGACACTCTGTACTACTTTAAAGATGAAATTGTAAAAGGAAGATCTGCCTATTTCAGCTATTTATTTTTTATCACAACAGCATCTAAATGATAGTACCATAGAGTAACAACTATATTTTTTGCTCAAACATGAGAATTCAAGAATAGTGCAGAAGAAAGACAGGCAGTCCTTAAGAAAGAAGTATGGAATAAAAAAGTTTACCAACCTAAAGATCCTCCATGTTCAGACATGTTCCTTTCATCATCTTCAACACAGCTTTCTCCTGAGAAGGAACACTTCTCATGTTGTTGTTTCATTCGGGTCACCAGGCCTTGCATTTCTTTGTTGCACTGTTTGCATTTTGCACGCATGCCTGTCTTACCCACAGGTAGAGAAACTTCATTAAAATATTCCCAGACTGGGTCTCTTTTACGGCCTGCTGCCATTATAGGTTTTCTCTTCTAGTGAGAGAATGGTATGGTAGATCTCAAATCAATGAAGGTTACACTCAAAAAGACCTCAAGACTTCTGGAATATGCTGCTCAAACAGTTTCACTTTTGTTTCTACTGCCTGTCCCTCCCTTCCCACATTTATCTCCAGACTTCTTCTCCTTGTCCAGATCTAGTCCGCTCCCAACAATCTTCTATTCATTGAACTTTTTGAAACTTTGCACTTTTAGGGAGAGGTAAGGGATTGACTCTGTACACAAATTTGCAGAGGGACAATGGGGTTGAGGTCTGTTATTTCTCACTGCTATATATTATTTAAAAACATTTATGCTCTTAACAAGCATATTATCTCTGGAGACACGAATTCACAGTTTGAGAACCTCAAAACTAAGCATCTCTGATGGTATCTTCTAGACTGAGCACAGGGTCCCATTGGGTAGATAGAAAGATTAACCTATAGAGAGGCCCCTGGAGCTCCATAAGATTGGGTCCCTAATCCATGAACTATTGGAACTCATTTACAAAACTTTTCTTAAACATTACATGACTATATTGTCTCATACTATAGAATTTGAATTTGTAATCCCTATTCCATGATGAGATATCTTTGAGCTATAATGTATCTTAATTAAAACTACCTTTAGATGGTTTTTGAGGAAAAAAACCCTTATTTTATCACTTTATCCATTTTAGAATTTCACGGAAGGCAACATGCAAGAAAAACACTTTGATGAAGCCTGCCATTTCCATCTTTTTAATACTCTGTCTACATGTCAACCACAGCCAGGGAACTGTCTCTGCAGTAGACATAGCGCCCTAAAATGTTCTAAAAAGCTAATGTACCTGCTGCTCTCTAGCTAGCACCCAAAGAAGTGTTCTTCCAAACGAAGCACAAACCAGTAATTTCTTAGCTTGAAATAATAATTTTCTAGCTTCTGCAAGACTGCCCTGAAAGAACCCAGAGGTTACTGAAACTGGTTCTTTTATTTCCTCTGCCCCGATCCTGTTTCTTTGGAATTCTTTGCTATGCAGTTCCATGCAAAAGACAGTGCTACCATACAAGACAATCATACTACAGTCCTTAGCATTATTAGACCATTCCTAATAGATAATATACTATACGTGTAATATTACATCATCTTAGGCTGAAACAGTTCACTATGCAGTGTCTCACCCTATACAGACATAAATTTATTCCAACTATATAAATATTACAAGGTCAGTTTTAGTCTAACTAAACTCCATTTTAACACAACTTTCATCTACAAACTATCTATCTATAGATAGATATATAAAAATCTCTATATATATGTAGATATATAAAAATCTAAAATTCCATTCAATGAAAACTAGTCATGACTATACCCTCCTGAGAATGTAAACAAGGAACAATATTTTGTAGTTTTAAATCAGGAAACAAAAATACAGCATCTCTACCATCTTTCAAAAAATATTCTTCTTCCAGACACTTTTAATTTCTCTTTTTCAGTTACTTTTTCTACTAAACATCTGTTTAGAACTGACTGTTACATTTGTGTGTGGTAGGAGTGGCATATTAGAAGCATAGCACAAAGTTATTTTAGTGTATGTTAACATTTAAAGGTTTGGTTTTTTTTTAAAGAATGTAACAATTATGCTTTCTGTTCAGATTAATCGCTCCTGTTACATAAAACCACTGTTACCTAGTTAATTAGGATGTAACCAGCAGTTACAAAGCCCACCAGCTTTTCCAAAACAGAAATGGATTATTTTCAGCTGAGTTACAAGGACCATTTCTAACTTGCCTGGACTTGTCCATCAACTGCATGTTTTGCCATGTTAATGAGACATTTTGCAAGGCTTATTGCTGACATGCTGACAGTAGACAAAGCTCTCTTTCATTAACCACATAACTATGTTCTAGTACAGGGCTACTGAAAACATGAACACGAGCGGTATGCAGTCCTCAAAGGTTCTATTAAAATTCATATCTTATGACTACTAAAAAACAAACAACCCACATCAAACAATTTCACTCTATCTTTTGGTGAAGCATTAATAAGAAAATCTCCCACGTAGCAGACTATTTGGCAGGCTATTAGCCTACTTTTTATTAAAACCAGTGCTTCCATCAAACTCTCTGTAATTGATAAAGTACCGTAGACCATATTTAACATAATTTTACCAAATTAAACTTTAAAAAATGACTAAAATGGCATAAAATGTAAAGTTTTACAATTTATTAGTACTGTAAATTTTTGATTTCTTGTAAAATAGGATATAGGTGAGACATTACTACATTCAACTGTAAAATTTCCATCTGGTTTAAGATGAATATACTATCTTACTCTGTACTAAAGATGTTTATGACTAACTGAAAACTCACTTTTCCAATTTAACAGCCAAACACCTAGGAGCATAAATAAGTCCTTTACTAAGTCGGATGTGTTCTACCTTCCTAACTGCTCAAAATTTGTATATGAGCAGTTCTGAAAAGAAAAAAGTCTTTAGATCAAAACACGTCAAGGTGAACTGACATGATGAAAGAACCACACTTTTCTGAAAAAGATCTTATGTTCATTAAAAGATTTTATATATTGTACTGAAAACTGGATGAACAGAGTTGTCTGAGCATGTCTCTACTGTATTGTTTTGCTCCAAGATAGTCTTTATAGGGAAGCAATTCCTTCTTTGAAAGCTGTTTGGGCATGATAGGACTTCTTCGCTATGAAATATGTTAGTAGGAAAGTTATATTTGTCATTTGTGCCTTCCAGCTGTATTTTTATGACCCTGAGAAAAGTTTGTACAGGCAAGTCACTGGAGAGATTTTTAATTACAGTTGGTCATAGCTGTGTTTTTTTCCCTAGAAGTTACTCAATAAGTACAGGAATCTTGTGGAAAGTTATTATAAACTAAAAGCCATTGTAAAGAAAGAATTAAGTTACTTTTCTTTTTATTACAAATAGCCAAGGATTCTGTCAAAATATATATCTGTAGAACAATCAGCTGACTGTACATTTCATTTACAGTATACAATCCAGAAAATTACATGCAGTTTAAAGAACTGCTTATACATTAGCCCTTGGCCACAACAAAGAACTTGGCAGTACTGCTACAACTTTAATGGCTATGGGGTGAAAATCAACATCTCAATTACATCATCTAACTTCATTATGAAACTGGGATACATACATACATCATTGTACAAGAAATGTTAATTTTTAACTAGAAACTGTCATCATGTTGTAATTCTTGGAAGGGCTTGATCTGCCAATTCTCCATTCCTCTTTACAGCTGTTTCTACTCTCCAGAGCTTTGGCAGTCTTCAGACCTGGTGGGGGGCTTTCATAAAGGACACAGATAGACCCATCTTCTCCTATTCTATAGGACACCTCAAAGGGGTCAATCCAAAGAGTCAATTCACTGGGTAAGAGCTGGAAGAGTCTCTGATGGCTCAGTCCAATCATGCCGGCTGCCTTCCCTATCAAGGGGTCCATCTTGTGGTTGATCCTAATGCATCGGTACCCTGAGCCCTTGGAGGGCATCAGGGGAAACCAGTGGTGTTTATAATGGTCTGTGCGAGGGAACAAAGAGAAAGACAGAAACGTTACTGCTGGCACAAGGCGGCCAGGCAACTCCAACACGATCACCTTCCCTCAATCCCTTTATGAAGGGCCCTCCAGCTGCACGGGGATTCACGGCACTAACCCTGGGAAGCGGGGATACTAATGAATGGAAAGCCACAGCCGGGCGAGGGGTGGGGGGTTTCCCTAGCGCCAACCACCCGCCGGCCCGAACAAGGGAAGAGAGAGGCCGTAACGCGCCGCGGGATGGAGGAGCAGAGACACGGGAGCAGAAGGCGAGGGCTCCTCTGTGCGGGGTGCTGGACTGCCCGCCTGGGGCATCTCCGACACCTCCGGTGGGGGGGGGGGTCGCGTTAGGGGCAGTTCAAGGGCTCTGAACCCTGCTGCCCCGACAGAGGGGCTCAGCCCCATCCCGGCACTCGGGGCTGCCCCCGCCCGCCCACACCTCGCAGCGCCTCCTGCAGTGACTCGCTGAAGCAGCGCAGCTGCTCGTCGCCGATGCCGCCGGGGGTGCGCAGCAGGCGGGTGATGAAACCCGCGGCAGTGGAGATCTCCGTCTTCATGGCCCCCGGCCCGCTGTCCGCCTCCTCAGCGCCCCACACCAGTGACCGAGTGGTCCGGCGCCCGCCCCGCGCACGATCCGCGCCTGGCCGCCTGCCAGCGCAGGGCTCAGCCGCTGGGTGGTGCGGGACGCGCGGCCAGCCCCCGCCACCCACTCGACGCTACTACAGCGACCGCTGGGGAAGGAGCTCGAGTAAACAGTGAAGGACCCTCTCTCCGTGGGGCGGGGCCATCAGGACCAATGGCACCGCCCCGCCCCCACTGCGTCACAGAGAACGGCCTCCAAGCCCCAAGACGCACCAACGGCCTCTGCACCCCGATTGGCTGGCAGTCACGGAGGGGGCGGACCCGAGAGCACCCTCCCGTCCTGATTTGCCGTGAGCTGGCGGAAATAGAAGCGCCGTTTGTGTATGTCTCTGAGAAGGGGGGTTGGAGCCCGAGCAAGGGGCTGTTGAAGAGGGAGGGGGCAACCCGAACTCCGGCATAGGATTGGCTAGGAGGTAAACCCCACGAGCGAGAATGACAGCGAGGGGTGCCAACCCCCGAGGGACTGGCTGGGGTAGGCGGAGCCGTGCCCGCCGAGTGCGTGGGAGGGGCGCACTCCCTCATCCCCGGAGCACTGTCGTGTCAGGCGATGGGGCTGGAGAAACACACGGTCTGGAACGGGGAAACCGGAGTGAGAGGCGCCGCCTCTGCCCCGAGCAGCGGGGCTGACTTGAAAACATGCACCGCTTGTGCAGGCCGCAGAGAGGAGAAGAGGCTGTGCAGCCACCTGCTGGCGAAAGGAGGAGGAGAGCGGGCTTATCCGTGACACACACAGTTAGGGGCTGTACTGTTCCCTTTGTGCGTGAGCAGCGGGGAGATTTCAGAGTCCTTCAGAATGGCCATTTAAGAAACCTGCGTTAATATACACCCCAAATGACCAAACATGAATTTTAGAGATTGTGTGATGGTCTCCGACTGTTTCTCCCCTTCTCCACATTTTTCATTCTTTTCAGCCTCAGACAAAAGCCAGTTTGAGAGAGCCTTAGGGAGTCACGGAGCTGGGTAATGATCAGAGTGAATCACATTTACAGTCATTCTTGAGTTTCCTAACTGCAAACAATGAAATCAGTATTACTGGGATTGATGTGATTTTTATCTAGGGGTGAGAAGAAAAATAGTGTTTTCAACTTAATAGGGAAACAGATTCCATCCAAGTATTAATCACACCCTAGAGGCAGATTTTGGGGTCAGCTGGAGATGAACCCACAACAATGAGATTTAAGATTTATTCACCTCAAAAGTATCTGTTATTTGGTGTGCAAGTTAAAAATAAGTTCCTGCAATTTGGATTCAAATGTCAGTGAAGAGGTTTGCCCTAGCAGTGAAGGTTCAGAAGCATGAGCAATAAAGTAAAAAAAATAAATAAGGAATTTAAATCCTAGCAACATTTGGATAGGCAAGCTTTCTTTAGTGTGCTATAAACAGAAGTAAATTAAGAACATAAGAATGGCCATACTGGGTCAGACCAAAGGTCCATCTAACCTAGTATCCTGTCTTCAGACAGTGGCCAATGCCAGGTGCTTCAGAGGGAATGAACAGAACAGGTAATCATTAAGTGATTCATCCCCTATCACCCATTCCCAGCTTCTGGCAAACAGAATTTATCAACTTTTTTTTTGGAACTGTTTTATAGTCTTGGCCTTCACAACATCCCCTGGAAAAGAGTTCCACAGGTTGAGTACACTGTGAAGAAATACTTCCTTTTTGTTTTAAACCTTCTGCCTATTAATTTCGTTTGGTGACCCCTATTTCTTGTGTTATGAGGTGTAAATAACACTTCCTTATTTACTTTCTCCACACCAGTCATGATTTTATAGACCTCTATCATATCCCCCTTAGTTGTCTCTTTTCCAAGCTGAAAAGTCCCAGTCTTATGAATCTCTCCTCATATGGCAACCATTCCATACACCTAATAATTTTTTTTTGCCCTTTTCTGAACCTTTCCCAATTCCAATACATCTTTTTTGAGATGAGACAATCACATCTGCACGCAGTATTCAAGGTATGGGCGTACCATGGATTTATATAGAGGCAATACACTGTCTTATTATCCCTCTCTTTCTTAGTGATTCCCAACATTCTCTTTGTTTTTTGACTGTCACTGCACAGTGAGTGGATGTTTACAGAAAACTATCCAAAATGACTCCAGTATCTCTTTTTGAGTGTTAACAGCTAATTTAGACCCTACCATTTTATTTGTATAGTTGGGATTATGTTTTCCATTGTGCATTACTTTGTATTTATCAACACAGAATTCCATCATCCATTTTGTTGCCTAGTTCACCCAGTTTTGTGAGATCCTTTTGTAGCTCTTTGCAGTCTGCCTGGGACTTAACTATCTTGAGTAGTTTTGTATCATCTGCTAATTTCCCCACCTCACTGTTTACCCCTTTTTCAAGATCATTTATGAATATGTTAAATAGGACTGGGCCCAGTACAGATCCCTGCAGGATACCACTATTTACTTCTCTCTGTTCTGAAACTGACCATTTATTCCTAGCCTTTGTTTCCTATCTTTTAACCAGTTACTTATTCATGACAGGACCTTCCCTCTTATCCCATGACAGCTTACTTTGCTTAAGAGCCTTTGTTGAGAGACCTTGTCAAAGGCTTTCTGAAAAATCTAAGTACACTATATTCACTGGATCCCCCTTGTCCACATGCTTGTTGACCCCCTCACAGAATTCTAGTAGATTGGTGAGGCATGATTTCCCTTTACAAAATCCTTGTTGACTCTTCCCCAACAAATTATGTTCACCTATGTGTCTGACAATTTTGTTCTTGACTATAGTTTCAATCAATTTGCCCGGTACTAAAATCAGGCTTACGGGCCTGTAACTGCAGGATCACCTCAAGAGCCCGTTTTAAAAATTGGCCTCACATTAGCTATCTTCCAGTCATTTGGTACAGAAGCTGATTTAAATGAGAGGTTACAGACTACAGTTAGTAGTTCTGAAATTTTGGTTTAGGTGGAGCCCATCATTCCTGTATAAGCTCCCCTTTCCCCAAAAGTTTCCCTAGTTCCTAATAAATCAAAACCTCTTCTCCCTGCACCATTGTCTCATCTACACATTGAGAACCTTCAGTACTGCCTAACTGGCCCTGTGTGTGGAGCTGAAAGCATTTCAGAGAATGCTACCATGGAGGTCCTGGACTTCATCCTCTTATCTAGCAGCATAACTTTGGCCTCCAGGATCTCTCTTCTATCCTTCCCTATGTCATTGGTACCTACATGTACCACGACCACTGGCTCCTCCCCTGCATTACACATAAATCTATCTAGAGATGTCTCGAGAGATCCACAACCTTCACACTAGGCAGACAAGTCACAATGCGGTTCTCCCGGTCATTGCAAACTCAGCTATCTACGTTTCTAATGATTTAATCACAATCTCTTCCTAATAACTGGAGTTCTCTCCCCTGGAGAGGTATCCTCAGTGTGAGAGGATACCACAACATAATTTGGAAGGAGAGTCCCAACTATGGGATCATTTCCCTCTGCTCCAGTTGGATGTTCTCCTTCCCTGAGACTTACATCCTCCTCAACAGCACAAAGGCTGTCAGACTGGGGGGTCGGACCATTCTACTGTGTTCCAGAAAGTCTCATCTATGTACCTCTCTGTCTCTCTTAGCTCCTCCAGTTCAGCCACTCTGATCTCCAAAGCCCATACATGGTCTCTGAGAGCTAGGAGCAACTTGCACCAAATGCACACATAATCGTGCATGTTGCATTGGGATAGCCCCCACTCTGTTGCTCGACTTCTTCCTTCATTTTTCTTTTTTCTCCTGCAACTCATTCCTTTTTTGATGTTTTGTTTTTATCAAGGGGTGTTTTTGGTTGTAAATTTAAAGAATGTTAAGTGTATCTAGCCCCCCCCTCACACTCCTCCTCTAAACTCCCTCGCAAAACTCCCCAGTTAGCTGCTCCTGTTGGCTAACACAAGGGTCTTCAAAGGCTCATAATTAAAGTTCTTTGTATGTGGAAATAATCCATCCAGTCACTTATTTCAAGGAAGTTAGGACCTTATATCTGGGATTACCAGAGTTCTTTGTGCTCATGGAAGTGGAAACTAAACAGGTCCTCTAAACTTTATCCTTGGGGAAATACAGAAGTTCTAGAAACAGTCTGTCTTTTTCCTAAATTCAGACAGCTACTGGCCTTTTTGTTTCCAGGGCCCTGCAAAAGCTAATGCTTCTAGACCATCTCTTGTTTCACAGGCTTCAGCCCTTAACAGGGCCTCATTTGGAGAGAGATTTTGTTTCTCCTCATAGACTTTGTATGGCCTTGTGTTTCATGGGCTTCCTACCTTAAGTTCTCTCCTAGAGAGAATGGAAAGAGGGTATTTTTTTCCTCTCTGGAAGAAAGACTGCCTGCTACTGCTTTCTTTTATCATGCTGGCCAATGAGACCCAGCTGGAGGGCCCTAACATAATAATGAAAGTGGTAGCAATTTCTTCAGAGTACAGGAGGTTTTCTTTCCTTTCCTAATCTCTTCACGTCTTCTTTGCCTGTCCTAGTGGTGTATAGATCTTGCACATCACATCTATCTATGCGTGTCATTGTACTTAAGTCTTGCAAGATTTTCATCTGTGGATTTTATAGAAGATTATTGCTACAAATCATAAAAGCCTAGAGGTACATATAAAATTGCAAAACAGAAGTTACAATATTCATGGAGAACTAAAAATAGTGATTCCAACAAAATTTCAGCCAAAACACTACATTAATTTACTGGTTATCAATATGTAATAAGTTTAGAATCTTTACAGCAAGCGAATTTTGGAAACAAATGTTAGATTAATTTTTCAAGAAGAGAAAAGCTGCTGAATTTTCCACAATCCTTCACTTCAGAACATGTTGCTCAATTAACTTAAAATTTTTGGGAAACAAGCTCTCTTCTGACCTAGGACTGATGTGAAATTTCAGGCCCAAATAGGTTGTTTCATCAAGTGTGTAAGGCACGGAGAATCAAAAGGAAAGTCTTATAACATTAAGACACAACCACAATTCCACTATGTACTGGAAGAGAGCAGGTGTCTTTTTGAATCCTTTGTAGCTTAAGTCAAATATTTCCTCACTAAACTGTAACTGAATTCTGGCCTAATCTCAGTTTATTTTTGCTAGCTTCTGCCACTCTGCCTTCTGAGGTATTGAAATTATTACATCCACGTTGCACTAAGTTTGCAGTTAAAATCTCTTCACCCTGGTTCTGTTTGTACAGACAACATGCTTCCTTCCTTTAATGGGACAAACTCCTAGTCGCTTTGAAACTGAACAAAATGAATATTTGTAACCACATGATACAACTAAAAACACAGGAATGCAATGTTCTCCTCCACTTTGTCTTACTCCATTATAAAGGTCAATACTGCCCAACCCATCAACAGTGACTAATACTGTATACAAGCAACAGGACTAAAAACGGATGACCAAAAAATGATTGTACTTACAGTCATTTAAATCTTTTTTGTTTTGAAAACAAACTCAGTGACAGTGACCACTTCCTGTCCTAATGAAATTGCAAGATTCATGAATGAGAAATGTTACATTTGATTAAAATAGTGCACCAAACCTATTATAGAATCAAACTTAGGTTTCAGCAATTCAAAATCATTGTCCAAGTGTTGACATTAAACTCTGGTAGATTTACTTCTTAGGCCTTGTCTACACTAAGAGCACTGTAGTAGTGTAGGAATACCACTATGACTATATTATTCCAGGAAAGTGCTTTTAGATTGGATGCAGCTATATCAACAAAGCTACACTCTTTTATTGATACAATAAAACCATCCTCCACACACACATGAGCAAAAGAAGCTGTGCTGGGAAAAGCCCAGTTTTGCCTGTTTAACTGCATATACACTAGGGGCTTCTGGTGGCACAGCTATGTTAGTCAGAGGCCTGGTCTACACTACGTGTTTAAACCGGTTTAAGGAGCGTAAAACCGATTTAACGCCACACCCGTCCACACTAAGAGGCCCTTTATATTGATATAAAGGGCTCTTTAAACCGGTTTCTGTACTCCTCCCTAACGAGAGGAGTAGCGCTAGTATCGGTATTACCATATCGGATTAGGGTTAGTGTGGCCGCAGATCGACGGTATTGGCCTCCGGGTGGTATCCCACAGTGCACCACTGACCGCTCTGGACAGCAAACTGAACTCGGATGCAGTGGCCAGGTAGACAGGAAAAGCCCCACGAACTTTTGAATATTTCCTGTTTGCCCAGCGTGGAGCTCCGATCAGCACGTGTGGCGAGGCAGTTAAAAATCAAAATAAAGAAAGAGCTCCAGCATGGACCATGAGGATGTGATTGCTGTAAGGGCAGGCAAATCTGTTCTATCAGCGCTCCGTTACAGAAGACGAAATTCAAAATCATTTTTAAAAAATCTCCAGACAGACGCCATAGCAGGGACTCAGCTCACTGCTGCGTGACAAGCGTAACGGAAAGCCAACGAATCAAATGGACGCTCGTGGCCTGGAGGACTCAAGCTATCCCACAGTTCTTGCAGTCTCCGAAAAGTATTTGCATTCTTGGCAGAGCTCCAAATGCTTCTAGGGTCAAACACAGTGTCCGCGGTGGGTCAGGGCATAGCTCGGCAATTTACGCACCCCCCCACCCACCCACAGAAGTGAAAGGGAAAACAATCCTCTCTTGACTCTTTTACATGTCACCCTATCTTTACTGAATGCTGCAGATAGACACGATGCTGCAGCACTCAACACCAACATCCTTGCTCCCCCCCTGCCATGGGTGGCTGATGGTGCAATAAGACTGATATCCATTGTCATCATCAGCCTATTGGCACATGGGGCAGTGCAAAAGGACTGGTAACCATGGCGACTAGCATCAGTTAGGTCGATCAAGGGTGCCTGCCCCTAATTTTTCCTGGTAGATGGTGCAATATGTCTGGTAACCGTCTTCATCATAGCAACAGGGGGCTGAGCTCCATCAGCCCCCACCCTTCATGTGTAAAGAAAAGATTCAGTTGCCCCTGGACTAGCAGTGGGATGCTGGGCTCCTCTCCTACACACTGCTTAATGTCCTGTCTGGACTATCATAGCAGCTGGAGGCTGCCTTCCACTCATTTCTCACTAACAAGTCACTGTGTCATCACACAAGTGGGGGGACAATGCTATGGTAGCCCAGGAAGGCTGGGGGAAGAACAGAATGAACAGGTGGGGTTGTTGCAGGAGCACCCCCTGTGAATAGCATACAGCTCATAATTTCTGCAGGATCTGACACAGAGCAGCTGTGCTCTCTGGTTCTATGATACAGTGGTTCTCTAGTACACTTGCCCATATTCTAGGCAGGACTGATTCTATTTCTAGATACCAAAAAGGAGAGATTGACTCAGGAAGTCATTCCCAATTTTGGCTTTTGCGCCCCTGGCTGATCTCAGCCAGAGGCACTTATGACAGCAGCAAATGGTGCAGTGCAAAAGGACTGGTAGCCACAATCATCTTATTACCAATTTATGGTACAGTAGATGGTGCAATATGGCTGGTAACCATCTCTGCTATCATGCAAAAGCAAAAGCATGCTGCTGTGTAGTGCTGCTGAATCGCCTCTGTGAGCGGCATCTAGTACACATACGGTGAAAGTCACAAAAGGCAAAACAGGCTCCATGATTGCCATGCTATGGCATCTGCCAGGGCAATCCAGGGAAAAAAGGCACGAAATGCTTGTCTGCCGTTGCTTTCCCAGCGGAAGGAGTGACTGACGACATTTACCCAGAACCACCCGCGACAATGATTTTTGCCCCATCAGGCACTGGGATCTCAACCCGGAAATTCCAAGGGGCGGGGGAGGCTGCGGGAACTATGGGATAGCTACGGAATAGCTACCCACAGTGCAATGCTCCAGAAATCGACGCTAGCCTCGGACCGTGGACGCACACAACCGATTTAATGTGTTTAGTGTGGCCGCGCACTCTCGATTTTATACAATCTGTTTTGCTAAACCGGTTTATGTAAATTCGGAATAATCCCGTAGTGTAGACGTACCCAGAGATCACACTTCTTCATACTCCTGACCAACAGTGCTATGCCAGTATATGTCCGCAGAGTAGACTTGACCTTACTCTTGCAATGCCCATGGATTTAGACCTAGTTTACACTTAAGTTTTGCCAGCATAGGTTTTGCACAGGTATGTTGGTTGGTTAGGGGTGTGATTTTCCCTCCCCACTCCTAACCAACATCACTATGCTGGCAAAAGATCTAGTGTAGATGCAGTTCCACTGGCAAAAATATCCTTTCACTGGTATAGCTTATTTACTGGTATTTTTTTGCTTATATAAGCTGTGTTTCCACTAGCTACACCAGCAAACCTTTTCTAGTGTCGGCAAAACTTCAGTTACTGAGGTAACAAGTTAAATCCCAAACTTAATAGTCAGATAGGTCACAAATGCAGTAATGGAGCAGAGTCAATCTGCTTCCTCTGAAATCAAAGCATGAAAAAAAATCCCAGAGCAATAAAATCGAGACTAAAGAGACTAATGCGCTTGTTTTCCTGCCTATATAGCCACTAAGGGCTGACTTTGAGAATTCAGGTCCCCTGCATCCATCCCAATAAGGTCTATGGCCCAAAATATAGAAGGGTTTGGTGACTCTTGAAAGCTGTCTCTGCCATTTAAGAAGAAAACACGTCCACATTATACCTCTTCCTAGCCACTCTCAGAAGAGATACAATTATGCTTCTGACTACAGAAATTCAAAGGCCATTCCAAAAATGAATATACTCAAACTCCAACTCTGATGTACGTTAAAGTTTAACTAAAAGAGCTTTTACATTGTCAGAAATTGAACTGTTGGGAGCAACAGTTGATGACTATTAACTAGAGGGTCATGGACTTCATTGTTTTGTAGGCAGAGCTCATTACACACACTGTATGTGAAATGGGGATAATACTTGATGATATTTGTGAAATTCAGATAAAAGACTAATTACTTAATATAATACTTAGTATTTCTGTGAAGAAAAAAAAAGGTCTCAGAAGATTACAGTACTCTGCTGGAACAACACTGATTTAAGTTGTCTCACTGTAAACGTCTGGGTCCGGGGCTCAACCCTCCCTGGGGAGGAGGGGAGCCACACCGGCCTGTGGTTCTTACTCGGCTCCTGCCCTGTTTCTTCAAGGCTGAGCAACAGTAACAAAAAGACAGTTAGGGCTCAGGCCTTCTGCTGCAAGGCTGAGCAACAATATAAACAGTTCGGGAAGGCCCAGGCCCTTGGGTGCAGGGGCTGAGCAGCAAACAGTACAAAGTGGCTCAGGCCCTAGGGTGCAGGGGCTGAGCAGCAAACAGTACAAAGTGGCTCAGGCCCTTGGGTGCAGGGGCTGAGCAGCAAACAGTACAAAGTGGCTCAGGCCCTTGGGTGCAGGGGCTGAGCACTGAGGTGAGGGGAAAACTGCCACCCGTGAGTGGGGTGGCAGAGGGGACGCAGGCCCACCCACTCCACTGCGTCCCGGCCCGGGGCCCTAGGCAGTGGCTACCACCGCTGACGGTCAGTGGGGATCCTGGCCGCAACACACTGACATGGGCATTGTTTGATCTGCGGCCTGACTGAGGTTGGCTGCCCCCGGGCCACTTCCAATTTCCCTCTCTGGGCCTACCTGGTCTGTGGCGTCCGCTCCCGGGAAGTCCAACAACATGGGCTCCTCACAGCCCGGGCTGGGGGGTAGATCCGGCAGTTCCTCGGGGAAGTCCGGCCAGTTCTGCCCCGGGGGTTCCTCGGGGTAACAAGGGAGAGGGGAGGTCCCCGGCGGCTCCTCTTTGTAGGTGGCCCGGGGAAGCTCCGGCGGGTCCTCCCAGTAGCGAGCGAGGGGAAGCTCCGGCCAGTCCGGGCCCTCTCGGGCAGGTCTGCTCCCGATGGTGGCTGTGGCCTGACTGAGCTTTGATGGCCGGCTTTTATGCTTCCGGGTCACCGCCTGACCCTCTGAGGGGCGGGCTCACTGCTGTGTAGCCCCGCCCCTTCCGGTGTCCGGGGCTCAACCCTCCCTGGGGAGGAGGGGAGCCACACCAGCCTGTTACACTCACTCAGCTGTAATCTAACATAGTACCAGGAATGAACTTCCAGAACAGAAGTTGTTCAGTAGCAACTATTTATAAATCAGTTATTTAATTAGATGCAAACGTAGGATAGCATCTGCTTATAAACTCAAGCTCCAGGACACTAATGTGTTCTAAGATATTTCAAGTTACTGAAACACTACTACACATCTTCTACAATTAATAAGGAATATCTCCTGTGGGAGGCCCTGGGCCCATTTTGATAGGGGTCAGGCTATAAGAGAGCTAACAGGACCACATGGAAAGAAGCCCTCTTGTTAAGAAGCTGAGTTACCGTATATACTCGTTCATGAGCCCATTCGTTTATAAGCCGACCCCCCAAGATGGTTAGGTAAAAATAGCAAAAATTGTACGACCCTTTCATAAGCTGATCCTATATTTCAGGGGTTGGCAACTTTGGCTCCTGGCCCGTTAGGGTAAGGTGCTAGCGGGCCTGGACGTTTTGTTTACCTGGAGCGTTTACAGGCATGGAGTCCCTCAGCTCCCTGTGGCTGCGGTTTGCCGTTCCCAACCAAAGGGAGCTGCGGGAAGTGGCGCACCACTTCCCGCAGCTCCCACTGGCTGGGAACGGCGAACCGCGGCCACCGGGAGCTGAGGGGCTCCATGCCTGCAGATGCTCCAGGTAAACAAAACAACAATGTATTAGATATTCAATTCAATGATCCATAGAGTTTAAAATCAAATTTTGGTGTAGACCCATTTATAAGCCGACCACCGCTCTTTGATGCAGCACGTTTTTACCAAAAATATTCGGCTTATGAATGAGTATATACAGTACTTAGCAGGTTATAGGGAGAAGCTGCTGTTATTCGCTGCTAGGGAAAAGTTAGTTTCTTGGGTTTTATCCTGGCCTATCAAAATGTCTTTATAGCATCTTTTGTGCCAGTCAGAGTATTTGTGTTGATAGCTTTAACACCTGCACTTTTCTAGGGCACATAGGGCCTAATCAAAGTCAGTGGTCCATCATGCTATACAAACAAGTGTACAAGGAGTTTACAATCGAATGTGAAATATGACATTAAAAGTAAAGGTCAATCCATAAGAGGGAAAGTGGAGGGGAGGAAAGGGTAAGATTAGTAGGGCTTTACAGTTAAAATGGCTAGCTATGTGCACAACTTGATGGTGCTGTGTGTTTTCTTTTTGCCACTGTACCAATAAAAGCAAACTGACTTTACCAAATGAAATTTGAACCTTCCCCTAACCATTCCCTTCAATAAGGAAAAACTGCCACTAAGGCATGAACTCTTAGAAACATATTAACACAGTTCAAAGGGCAGGCAGTTTCTTTCAAGGCTGTATCACTCCACAACCAAGCACTGGAAAGCATGGAGAGAACAATGCTGTGCTCTTACTCTGGGGATTGAGAACGACACTTCATCTCTGATGATTCCTTAAGTTATTCTTCATTTCATGTTGTCATCCACTCATCCCTGGAGTGTATTTTGGATATACTAAATATCAGACTTTTCAGCACCCTTGTGAGTATAAGCAGGAATAAAACGTCTGACTGAGGCACTGAGATAAAGTAATAGTAAGACTCTTATACTCGAAGGAAAACCAAAAACAATATTCACTATTAAGTTTATTACACTAGACCAATCACCATAATAATTTATGCTACTGTTGAAGCCTAAAGATAAAAGTTTTAAAGTAGAATTCTGTGCACTTCATAAAACATTGAAAAGGAAAATATAGCAATTTCCTTCAAGCTGCTATTTGAATTAAATAAATCTGATACCTCTTAGCTTTGTTTTTCAATATTATTCTAGTCCTGCAAACATTTAATGCTTAATATTAAATACAAAAGTAGTTCCATTGCCTACATAGCTTGTGTACTTAAAATTAAGCAGATGGTTAAATATTTGAAAGACTTTGCTTCTTTAATATTTTCACATCTATAGAACCTATCCAAGGCTATCAAACTACTTTCCGATGAACTCAGCCTAATAGCTCCCCATGAGATAGGCCTCCCACTTCTAACTTCTTACCTATTATGTATCCTAGGATCAAGGGTATAAGCTTTGCCATTGAGTACTTAGTTTGTAAGGATTAGGCCTTTTTCTGTAGTCATATTGTAAGGTCTGAGGTCTTTGTCTGAAGCCATATTAGGAGAGCAGCAGCCATGAGCCAAGAAGCAGAACATCACATCCTCACATTCCATCTAAATTACATTAAAACAGTGTAATATTGGGCTGTTAAGAAGATGATCCTGCCCTAACAGTACCCACCATAAACAGATAAAGAAACAGATCTTAAGATTGTTAAAGAAAACTTTGTTTGATAGCATTTTGTATGGCAAAAAATCACTTATCAATAGTTGTGGTTGTGAAATCCCCATTTCTTTATTTTTTTTGTTTTTATGGTACCCACTTCTTTATTATTTATCTGTATGGTCTCTGTCTGGTTCTTTGATGTTTCTGTCTGTTACATAATTAATTTTGCTAGGTGTAAATTAATTTAGGTGGTGGGGTATGATTGGTTAAAGAATTGTTTTACAATATATCAGGATTGGTTAGAGATTTGTTTAGTAATATTTTAGTGAAAGGATTGGTTAAGGTATAGCTAAGCAGGACTCAAGTTTCACTGTATAAACTGGGGTCCAAGAAGGAGATCAGCAAAAGAAAAAGGAGAATGAAAGACTTGGAAGAAGAAGAACTCACCTCTAAGACACAGCCTAAGATCAGAGCTGCTAAGAATCCTCTGCACAACCATGATGTGCAGTAACCTGAACACAGACGAGACCAACCTTGCCTGGCCAACAGGGAAAGTCCGCCTGCATGATCAGGATTGGTGAGGATAGCATTGTATGCTTAGCATGTGTATTCTGTTTGGTAATTGTTAATAAATAGAGGATAAGGATATTACTGTGTAAGGCTCTTTCACTGATAAAAAATCCTGCAAACCTCAGAAGCCCTAGTAATTGGGTAAGGATGGGTGCCTTTTGCTCAGAGCCCAAGGAACTTGGAAAGGGTGGGGGTGCCTAAATTAACAGGGTTATGCCTTGAGCCCATGGAAAGGTAAAGGTGGTTGCTCTAGAGCAGGGGTCAGCAACCTTTCAGAAGTGGTGTGCCGAGTCTTCATTTATTCACTCTAATTTAAGTTTGTGTGTGCCGTTAATACATTTTAACGTTTTTAGAAGGTCTCTTTCTATAAGTCTATAATATATAACTAAACTATTGTTGTATGTAAAGTAAATAAAGTTTTCAAAATGTTTAAGAAGCTTCATTTAAAATTAAATTAAAATGCAGAGCCCCCCGGACCGGTGGCCAGGACCCGGGCAGTGTGAGTGCCGCTGAAAATCAGCTCGCGTGCCGCCTTCAGCACACGTGCCATAGGTTGCCTACCCCTGCTCTAGAGAATGTGTAACAGAGAATTGTGTGCGGGTAACAAGTCCCCTGAAACAGGATCTTTCTGTTACTGACATTCATCCCCCATTTGTAATACAGGTATTAAAATATTTACCCATCACACAGGGAGAGTGGTTGTGAGCCTTAAATATATCCATATTTGTCGAGTGCTTTGAGAGGTTTTCATGATAGCTATTTTTGTTACTACATTTGCTTTTAGTCTACAATCTTTTAATATCAACATAAGGTTTGTAAAGAATGTATCACTGCCATAATTTGCTGCCAATACGTTTTATTCTCTTGACAGTTGTTTTTATAAATCAAATCTTTTTTTAAATTTTCCATCTTTCAGTCCCTGGCTTGTCAGAGGATGGGAATGTTTCAGAGACAACATACTCAGCTACTCAGGATATGGCTACACTGAAGCTGGAAGTGAGCCTTCCAGCCTGGACAGACAGACACTTGTGATAGCAGAACTCCTGCTAGCGTGCTAAAAAGAGCTGTGTTAACATTGAAGTCTAAGCTTGGATAGCTTGAAAGCTTGTCTCTTTTAACAACAGAAGTTGGTCCAATAAAAGATATTAACGCACCCACCTTGTGTCTCTAATATTTTGGGACTAACATGGCTACAACAACACTACCAACACAGTTATTGGGGGATTTTCCTCAAACTATTTCAGTTTCCCTTTCTCTTGTATTTCAGTTTCCTTGCAAATCAGATCCCAGAACCAGCTTTGTGTGACACCCTGCAAATTCCACGCTAACATGTCACATCCACTTCAGAGTGAATGTAGTTTTTAGGGTCAAGTGGAGGCTTATTTTTTTGTAAAAATTAATCTTCTGTGTAACTATGCATAAGAGAGAACAAATGAGAGAGAACATTGGCCTGCTAAATGACCTCCGGGGGGGGGGGGGGGGGGTGTGTGTGTGCATAGGTGCCAGGTTATATGGGCTCCAGGTGCCCCAGCACCAGGAATATTCAGGGCTGGGGGCTGTGCTCCACCAATATCTGGAGCTGGATTTCTCCCCTGGCCCTGCCTGGAGTGGGCACCGGCCCCTGCCACCACCACCCGCCCCTGCCCCAGAGCATCCCCCCCACCCAGTAGCGTAGTGGGGCGGAAGGGGGGAAGCAGCCGCTCCCCTCTGAGTATATTTTCCAAAATCAGCGCCTTTCCAGGCAGCCAGCACTGGGCTCTGGACTCAGAGTCCGGAGCTGGGTTTTGCGTGTGGCCGCCAGCCGGCTCTCCGCTCGGCACCACCCTCCTGCATCCCCAGCCCTGCTCGCTGGCTCCGGGGCTGCAGGCAGCGTTGGCTGGTTGCCGGGCTCCCTGGGGATGAGGAGGAGGCGCCCGCCCGCAGCTGCCCGGCCCCCGGAGCCGGGGTGGGCTCTGCCGGGAGGGGGAGGGGCGGCAGTGCTGCTCCCCCAGTGCGGCGGGGGACTGAGGAGCAGCAGCCCCATTGGTCCCAGGCAGCCCCGTGCAGAGCAAGGTGGCCGTGTGGCAGGGAAGGGGGCTCTGAAGCCCAGCTGGTGCTGATGGAGAAGGAAGGAAAAGGGGAGGGGGGATGTTTATTTCTCGTGGTCTCTCTTCAGTGGAGGGGGCTGAGGGAGCAGCAGGACCAGGAGGCAAAGGAGCGACTTTGGGTTATTGCCCCCCTCTTGTATTCCCCCCCCCCCCAGTGTTGCGCCCGGGGCTGTGAAACGGTGCTTAGTGCAGCTTGTGAAGGAAGGGAGAGTAAAGGTGCTTTAAGGTGCCAGTTATGTCTCCTCATCTCACTGCTGACTAGCTGCAGACCCAGTGCTCAGAATTCAGCAATGTTCTCAGAGACTGTACAGTGCTCTATAGGAGTTTTCAATTGCCTACTAAATGCTTCAGCAATGCCACCTTTTCACTCAGCTATCTCCTGAATAGTGGGGACTGGGGGAAGGGGGGTGGGGGGAGTGTAGCAGATGCCAATTTGAGGTGAATAGTCTCTTGGCCAGCTTCTACTGCGTTTATGGTGCTTTGTGCTATGGACTGGAGCAAAGTGGCTGGTGGATAACCAGGAATCTGGTTAATAATTGTTCTCTAAATTCAGCTTTCTTCTTTCTCTCTCTCTCTGAATTATCACTAATTCAAAATAGTAGTGTGCAAGCTGACTGGATAATGGTAATAGCATAATCTCTTGTTATAGCATTATAAACCCTACTATCTGATTAGTAATTGGATATGTCGGGTGGCACCTTTTTTTATGTGTTCGCTCCCCGCTGGGGAGGGGAGCTTCCTAGACCTGAGCAGCTGGGGCTTGGGTGAATTTTGTGACACCCTGCCCCCCCCCACCCAGACACCACCCTGCAGTCCCCACTCCTGCACCATGCTGGGCAAGGGGCAGCCCCATCCCCAGTGAGGCTACGGTGAGGGGCAGCAGCAGGGGAGGCCACAGGTGATGGCAATCCCCACTCCTCCCGGTACCCACTATAGGGGAGGCGAGTGGGCTTTCTGGACCTGAGAGGGGCCCTAGGAACATGTGCAGTGACCGGGGGGGGGAGAGGAGGGGTCCCTCCCCTGGAGCTTGCTACTGCCAGTGAGGGGGTGGGGGGAGTCCTCTCTGGCCCTAGCCCTGGGGCAGCCTGTCTGCACCCCAAGTTCCTTATCCCCAGCCCTGCCCCACCCCAGAGCCTGTGCCCCCAGCACCCCAACCCTGAGCCCCAGCCCTGGGCACCCTCCTACACTGTGAACCCCTCATCCCCAGCCCCACCACCTCAGAGTCCTCACCCGAGGGGAAAAACGCAACTTAAATTTGGTGGTCAGTTTAGAGTATCATAGAATATCAGGGTTGGAAGGGGCCTCAGGAGGTCTAGTCCAACCCCCTGCTCAAAGCAGGACCAATTCCCAACTAAATCATCCCAGCCAGGGCTTTGTCAAGCCTGATCTTAAAAACCTCCAAGAAAGGAGATTCCACCACCTCCCTAGGTAACCCATTCCAGTGCTTCACCACCCTCCTAGTGAAAAAGTTGTTCCTACTATCCAACCTAAACTTCCCCCACTGCAACTTGAGACCATTGCTCTTTGTTCTGTCCTCTGCTACCACTGAGAACAGTCTAGATTCATCCTCTTTGGAACCCCCTTTCATGTAGCTGAAAGCAGCTATCAAATCCACCCTCATTCTTCTCTTCTGCAGACTAAACAATCCCAGTTCCCTCAGCCTCTCCTCATAAGTCATGTGCTCCAGCCCCCTAATCATTTTTGTTGCCCTCCACTGGACTCTTTCCAATTTTTCCACATCCTTCTTGTAATGTGGGGGTCAAAACTGGACACAGTACTCCAGATGAGGCCTCACCAATGTCGAATAGAGGGGAATGATCAAGTCCCTCAATCTGCTGGCAACGCCCCTACTTATACAGCCCAAAATGCTGTTAGCCTTCTTGGCAACAATGGCACACTGTTGACTCATAGCCAGCTTCTCGTCCACTGTAACCCCTAGGTCCTTTTCTGCAGAACTGCTGCCTAGCCACTCAGTCCCTAGTCTGTAGCAGTGAATAGGATTCTTCCGTCTTAAGTGCAGGACTCTGCACTTGTCCTTGTTGAACCTCATCAGGTTTCTTTTGGCCCAATCCTCTAATTTGTCTAGGTCCCTCTGTATCCTAGCCCTACCCTCCAGCGTATCTACCACTCCTCCCAGTTTAGTGTCATCTGTAAACTTGCTGAGAGTGCAGTTCACGCCATCCTCCAGATCATTAATGAAGATATTGAACAAAACCGGCCCCAGGACCGACCCTTGGGGCACTCGGCTTGAAACCGGCTGCCAACTAGACATGGAGCCATTGATCACTGCCCGTTGAGCCTGACGATTTAGCCAGCTTTCTGTCCACCTTACAGTCCATTCATCCAGCCCATACTTCTTTAACTTGCCGTCAAGAATACTGTGGGAGACGGTATCAAAAGCTTTGCTAAAGTCCAGAAATAGCACATCCACTGCTTTCCCCTCATCCACAGAGCCAGTTATCTCCTCATAGAAGGCAATTAGGTTAGTCAGGCATGACTTGCCCTTGGTGAATCCATGCTGACTGTTCCTGATCACTTTCCTCTCCTCTAAGTGCTTCAGAATTGATTCCTTGAGGACTTGCTCCATGATTTTTCCAGGGACTGAGGTGAGGCTGACTGGCCTGTAGTTCTCCGGATCCTCCTCCTTCCCTTTTTTAAAGATGGGCACTATATTAGCCTTTTTCCAAACATCTGGGACCTCCCCCATTCGCCACGAGTTTTCAAAGATAATGGCCAATGGCTCTGCAATCACATCCGCCAACTCCTTTAGCACCCTCGGATGCAGTGCATCCGGCCCCATTGACTAGTTTTTGTAAATAGTCTCGAACAACTTCTTTCTCCAGAGAGGGCTGGTCACCTTCTCCCCATACTGTGCTGCCCAGTACAGCAGTCTAGGAGCTGATCTTGTTTGTGAAGACAGAGGCAAAAAAATCATTGCGTACATTAGCTTTTTCCACATACTCTGTCATTAGGTTGCTTCCCTCATTCAGTAAGGGGCCCACAGTTTCCTTGACTTTCTTCTTGTTGCTAACATACTTGAAGAAACCCTTCTTGTTACTCAACATCTCTTGCTAGCTGCAACTCCAAGTGTGATTTGGCCTTCCTGATTTCACTCCTGCATGCCTGAGCAATATTTTTATACTCCTCCCTGGTCATTTGTCCAATCTTCCACTTCTTGTAAGCTTATTTTTTGCATTTAAGATCAGCAAGGATTTCACGGTTAAGCCAGGCTGGTTGCCTGCCATGTTTGCTATTCTTTCTACACATCGGGATGGTTTTTTCCTGCAACCTCAATAAGGAGTCTTTAAAATACTGCCAGCTCTCTTGGACTCCTTTCCCCCTCATGTTATTCTCCCAGGGGATCCTGCCCATCAGTTCCCTGAGGGAGTCAAAGTGTGCTTTCTGAAGTCCAGGGTCCGTATTCTGCTGCTCTCCTTTCTTCCTTGTGTCAGGATCCTGAACTCGACCATCTCATGGCCACTGCCTCCCAGGTTCCCATCCACTTTTGCTTCCCCTACTAACTAGTATCATTGTGTTATTGATTATTTTACACCCTTTAAAGTATATAACTAGTTGTATACAGGTATTACGAAGTGGGAATGTTCTTAATGTTTTCTCTGAATACTGTGTGGGTGCCCTATGCATTTCTTAACAATTTAGATTGTGGGATAAGGGGGTGTGATTGTTGTAGAGCCCTAGAGGGCCAGTGTGATGCTGTCTGCACAGAGAATGGCCGAAACCCTGTCTCCGGGCAACTGATGGCCTGGGCCGCTCTCCTGCAAGGTGCCAACTGAAGGTGTTGGAGAACAAAGAGTTCACGTGGCCTCCTAATGCCTGGAAAAGAGACAAAAGCCAGAGGAGGGAGTGTTAGTGCCTGTGCGGACTTCTGGGAAGCGCATGGTGTGGAAGGGGATGCTTGGATGCTCTGGAACCACTTCTTCAAAGCCAGTCAGGACTCTGGGGGAGCCTCCTCTCTCTGAGCATACTGTCTCCAGGGCAAGAAGCTTACACCTTCTTGGGTCTGACCTCAGAGCATTCAGCTTGCCCTTCCACACCGTGCACTTTCCGCAGTGAGTCCGCCCAGGTGGGGTCCTGGGGCAGCCAGAGGTCCCTGCACCCCAACTCTGCAGTCAGAAGTGACTCTCAGCCAGCCGGGAAAACAGAAGGTTTATTAGACGACAGGAACACAGTCTAGAATAGAGCTTGTAGGTACAGAAAACAGGATCCCTCAGTCAGGTCCATCTTGGGGGGTGGGGAGCCCAGACCCAAGTTCTGGGCCTCTCCCCATTTCTCCAGCCAGCTCCAAACTGACATTCCCTCCTCTGGCCTTTGTGTCTCTTCCGGACAAGGAGGCCACCTTATCTCTTTGTCCCCAACACCTTCAGTTGGCACCTTGCAGGGGAAGCTGAGGCACCCACACAGTATTCAGAGAAAACATTAAGAACATTCCCAAAAAATATAATACTGTATATTGAAGCAGGCAAGTGCTGCTTCTGACTTTCCACTTTTAATTGACCCTTGTAATCTCGTGGCGCCGATGCGTTGTAGATTCATTTTATCCCAGCAACAAATTCTTGATATGTAGGACCACTAATAATCAACAATGGATTTTTCTGATAGTGACATTGTTCAATAAAAAGAAACTTAAATGCTTACGGCTTCCAATCCATGTTTACACTATTTAATAAAATATATATATCGGCTTACAGTGTGGGAGTGGGGGGGAGGCACCACCATTTTGGGCACCACCAAAAATTATACAGAGAGAGAGAGAGAGAGTGTGAGTGTGAGTGTTTTGGGTTTTTTTTAGCATTAGCCTGCTAAACCCAGGGTTGTGAGTTCAATCCTTGAGGGGGCCACTTAGGGATCTGGGGCAAAAATCTGTCTGGGGATTGGTCCTGCCTTGAGCGGGGGATTGGACTAGATGACCTCCTGAGGTTCCTTCCAACCCTGATATTCTATGAAATGTGCTTAAAGACAAAACAGCCATACCTTAGGTGGAAATAACAAGTAAGTTTCTCTATTACTTGGACTACATGGCCAAGACCTAGTCCAGTATACTTTCTACAAGCAATAAGAGATTTTTTTTATCAGAAAAAAACCCCCTCTTTTTAGAAGAGAGATCTAACTATCCATTTTTGGAAAGCCAACACAAAAACAACTCTCTTCAGTTTTTTTTGACTACCTAATCAAATACAATTCATAACACAAAGTAAGTAAACATAAAAAAGTTGCTTAACCTACTCCCCCAGAATTTTTAAAAATTTTTTCTCAGTAATGCCAACTTTCCTATGAGACTGCCCTCTTTAGATGAGCCTTTTGAAAATTAAGGGCAGCTGTCCAGTCTCCTCTTTAATTTCCAGGGACCACTTCTGGGTCCTTGCACCACCCCTCTCCATCATGAAGACATTGTGTTGCTTCATTAGAGAAACTGGAATTTTGGGGACGGTGTGTCACAAGGGCTTTAAGGGCCACCTTTTGGATTCTGTAGGGTTTATACCACCAAAACAGATTATGAACAAAATTAGGCAGTAAGCAAGTGAAAAGAAATGATGGTCTGTTATAGAAGCCATTTTAAGAATGGATCAGTTTAGCTGCATGGAGGCTTCAGTTAAAGTCATTGACTAAATTAACAGAGTTGCAATGACACTGAGAATGATACAGTGATGATACAGAAAATGACACTTTACACTTTTCACCCAGAGATCTCCAAGTGTTTTACAAAGATTGGTAAGTGTTGTTATCCACATTTTACAGAAGGGAAACTGAGATACACAAAGGCTGAAGCCTAGTTCTTACTAGAAAACATTTGCTGATATAGCTGCAGCAATATAGCCATACCAGGAAACCCTCCTAGTGTAGATGCAGCTTCTACCAGCAAAATGCTTTTCCCGATTTAGTTTATATTAGTTCCCCAAGCAAAATAATCTATACCAGTGTGGAAGCAGGGAAATAATTAATAAGGATTTGAAGGGGATTTTAATGCTTGTCAGTCAGTTAGCAAGAGTCAGGCCATACTGTAACCCTAATGACGTGAGACTTGTAGAAGCAAGGATAGTGCGAGGCGAGAGGACAAGAACTGTGTACAAAGTTATTACGACCTTGCAACAGTCTAACCAAATATGCAGGCTTGCTTTTCTTAGGAGTGAGACAAATAAGATAGCAGAAAGGCTTATGTATAAACAAAATGTATTTGTTGCTTTTTACTGTCTGTATTATTGCTAGAAATTGTCTGTAACAAAGGTATAAAGCTTGCTGTAATTGTTTACCAGTTGAGAGACCTGTCCAGGACTGGGGTGACCCTGTGTCCTATGGCACTCTCTCCCTCCATTGTAATTACTGGAGAAATAATAAAGTATTTGATTTTGCTGCACCCAAACAAAAAGCGAGAACTGAGTTTTTCTCCGACACCAGTAAATACACTTTTATGCCAGTATAAATGCATCTACAGAAGGATTTTTCCAGGTACAGAAATGTAGCAAAAAATCACACCCTAACCAACATCACTACTTTGATAAAAGTTTATAGTGTAGCGCTGACCTGGATGTCTTGCCCAGGGGCAAGGTGATCCTCCACAACAATCGAGCTTGGAGTCACACAGAGGGTGACCATCTATGTTTAATGGAAATAATGAAAAATGAAAAACTACATGAAAAATACAGGATAACAATTTTAAGCAGCAATGTGCCATTTGTGGGACGCAAATCATGTTTCCTGCAAAATCTTAAATTCACAACATATATACTTCTTTGCACAATTATTGCTGAAATACAGTATAAAGTGTACCCTCCCATATATTATTGAATTGGCACAGGGCATTAGCCACCATAGAAAGAACATATAATCAAATAAGGGTGGAATGTGTGTACAAAATACCAAGACATCAGAATACAGACATGTAACACTATGATGTATCATGGCACTGTGATGTTGCCATAGTGTCATGGCAGCACAACATTGGCAAACAATGCCAGAACCCATTATGGTGCTTCTACTTTACCAAATGATGTCATAATGCCATGATACTGTCAGTCTAGGCGCTGGTGTGTCATGACACCATAATGCTGCCAGATCAGGTCAAGCTATGTCATTGTACCAAGAAATCAAGCTATGACATGCTACGCTGCACTATGGTGTTTCAACCCAGAGCACTGTGATGCTACTCAGTCAGATCCTGTCATGTGCTGTGGTGTCACCAAGCAAGGTACTGTGATGTGCTATGATATCGCCAGGCCATGTCATGTGCCAGGCTGTAATGTTAGCAGGCCAGGCCATGTGCTGTGATGTCAGGAGACCAGACTGTGATGTCAGCAGGCCAGGCCATGTCATGTGCTGTGATGTCACCTGGTAAGGCTGTGAGGTCAACAGGCGGCTCTGTTCCGGACGTGGGTGGCTTTGTTTTTTATCCATGTCATTCTCCCACGAAGGAGCCTCCAGATACCGCAGCCGGTCCCGGGTCCCGTGAGGGGTCCGGACTAGTGCGTAGAAACAACGGGGCGCTGAGGCAGGAAATGGGGCCCGTAGTTCTAGGCCTTATCCCTCACGCGGGCGCGTGACCAACCACTGACAAATTTACAGAGCTGGCCAATCGCTGAGACTCTTACATCCAGCGGCTCTAGGCCGCTCGCTATCTGATCCTCCAGCGTTGCCGTAGCGAATTCTGCTAGCCGGCTGTGCTCTGATTGGCTAGTGGGAAAAACTGCTCGCCGCCGATTGGCTGCGCTGGCTGGCGGGGTCAGAGAGGGTGGGAAGGCCGCGATGCCGGGAGCAAAGCGGTGAGGCGGAGCTTCGTTCCTGGCCCCTGTGGGAGCGGCGGCGAAGCTGCAGCGAGCGCGGTAACGGACCCGCCTGTCGCCCCGCGGAGGGGCAGGGGCTGCCTCGGGGAGGCAGTGCGGGCAGCTGGGCTCGGACACCGTTAGCCCCCCGTTGGGGTGGGGGCTGTGCTCGGAGCTCTTGCTCCCGAGACTGTCCGGGGGTGGGAGCCACAAACCGCCGGGCCAGGGGGTGCGAGGGCCCGGGCTGTGCGCACAGGTACATCGGGACACCGTGCAAGCTACGCTCAGCTCTGCTCTGCTCTGCTCGCTCTTCATGAGGGTCCCCATCCCGCTAGCGTGTCCAAGGAAGAGCTGTAGGACAGGAGCCCGGAGTGGTCATAGAGGATCTGATCCTTGAATATGGACAGGCGGACCCCAGCGCCCAGCCTGGCTTTTGCTTCCCCAGTTAGCTTGTTTTGGCATCCGTCAGACCTGCAGGAGTGTTTCTGTTTGGTTTGTCTCATATGGCATCAGAGCGAACTCAGGCTGGAGATAATGCATCAATCGGAGTTAATTCAAAACCAGTGATTGTGGTTAGAAATATATTGTTTATGGCGACAGGTGTCGTCTTAATTTCTTCCTGAATTACTTTTCTGTGTAATGTAACTGAATTGAGTGATGCACCTTTACTGCCCTGCATTAGAAAGCATAACATAATCTTGATATGATCTGACTTGTGTTAACGTAAAAGCAATCAAGAAAGTATCAAAGCAAAACTGACGTCAAAGACAGTTTAATTATATGTCTTTATTATCTGAGTAGTACTTTATTTTCAAATCAGAGATGTTAAAGGCCTTTAGGTTATCTACTTAAAAACACTCCTGTCTGTAGTGGTGGGTTTGTGGGGGTTTTTTTAGGTGGAGGGATACTTTTGAATGTCCCAAAACAGAATGAGGTTTCTAGCATTTCCTTTAGGAGAACCAATTTCATAGTTTTATAGAAATATTTTGATACTCAGACTAATTTTGTACTTCTTTATTTAATGAGACACTGGGGAATGACTTAGGCCCCTAACTTTTACAAACCTTTTAAAGAACGTGATGATTATGGCTTATCTACAGTTAAAATGCTGCACCACTGTAGTGTTTCAGTGAAGACACTATTTGCATCAACCGGAGGGCTTGTTGACGGAGGTACTCGGCCTCCTTGAGAGGTGGTAACTAGGTTGACGGGAAAATTAATCCCTTGACCTAGTGCTGTCTACACCAGGGGTTAGGTTGGTTTAACCGTGTCACTCAGGACTGTGGATTTTTCACACCTCTAAGCGATGTAGTTATACCGACCTAATTTCCTACTGTAGATCAGGCCTTAGAGTTAAACGTTGCTTTCTAAAACAGATCTTGGCAGGACTGGCAGAAGTCTGTCCCACTTGATGTATGTCATATATGGGTACTTATATGCCAACGGAACAACTATCAAGAAACTAAACATCTTCAGTGTGTTCTAAACTTTAAAATCAGAGTAATATACAGATAGTATTTTACTATGCATATGTCAGAAAGCTGCTTTTCTAATTGGGGGAATTAAAATAAAACTGTAACAGTGTTACATAGGATCAGCTAACAAGAATGCCTTATATCAGCTAGTTTTGACACAAGATTACTCTAGAATCTAATGCAACTTCAAAAAATATGTCGATGTTTTTAAGCTTACTGTGACAGTTTTATGTTCTTGTTTAACTTATACAGAGACCCTAAAAATAAGACCATGTTGTGTCTTGCTCTTGGAAAACATGAAGTGCAGTATTTCAAGGGCATGAACAGGGGCATGTCTCCTCCTTTTTCTTTCCTCCTCCAGAGCAGTTTTTGAAAGGGTGTTTGGCCCTTCTGATTCATGGAGAGGCTCCTCTTGGAGTCCTATAGTTAAATTTCCTTGGTGTTAAATAATAATCTGTAGAATGACATTTTCTTATGGATGTAAACAAAACTACAATTGTTTCTTTTGTTCATTTCTGATTGCACGAAAAACTTGTGTTTCTATGTTGCTCTACATTAAATGATGCAAATGGATGGGAAGCTCTGGAGTTTGCAACATCACTTCATCTTTTCCAGTCAGCTAGTGAAGGACTGTGCTGGAGACTCTTGAATCCAGATCACTGTATGGTAGCACACTTGTTTCTTCATAAATTCAATTGTTTGTATTTTGTGGAAAAAAATTAATTTGGAAAAAGGTCCTTTGAACATTAAAATGTTTTGTTTTGTTTCACAGGGTAAATATTTATACAGAATGTCAGTGAACTCATTATTTGGGAATAAGAAGAGAAATAGCTCCATATTATATGGTGTGGATCAGGCACAGATTATGGCTTCATCTTCTGTTTATCGAGAATCCACTAGTCGAGGATGTATTGGGAACCACGGAGATGGCTTCCCCCCAAACAAGCGTTACAAAAGCTTTGAGTCAAAGTCCAAACAAACAGAAGATCCTTTTGGAGACAATGATGACTTCACAGCTGATGACTTGGAAGAAATAGATGTAATTGCTTCACAGGCTTTATCACAAGTTCTAGAGTCAAATACTCTTTCTAGAACAACACACATCCAGAGACCTGAAGAGAATGCCAGACCATCCATAACCCCAAACACCACCAATCAAAAGTCTTTGAATACTGAACAACAGAGTGTTGCCTCTAATGCAGAAAGAAATATGAAAGACCAGTTTGGTATGTGTAGTCTTGGAATATGGGAGTATAATTGGGGATGTGATTGCCTTGGTGTCTCCTTATTTTCCAGATCTGGGGTTTGACATGCTGAACTTGTTCTTCCTAGAAAAATGTCTAAAGTAATTTATCTTTTGAGTAGATTCTTAAATCTCAGCCCCGAAGTAAATTTCACTGTTGCTGAAATGTTCATTTAGGTTCTTGAAGCTATCTTGAGTTATCAGAATTAGTGGGGAAAATTGTTCTAATAGGGGAATCTTAATTCCTGGATAACTTAACTGTCAACATTTCAGAGTTGGTATGTACATCTAATGACACGTCTTAAAGAACTAGTTATAGAGCTTGGCAAATAGTATGACTGCATGTGATAAAATAGCATTAAGTAAGAAATACCCAGAAGCTGTGCTCCAAATAGGTATGATCATTTGGAAAGATCACATTTTGATATGATAGCACTATTTTTTGTGTGTGTGCAATGCTTTATCTAAGGAAAGTAAGCCAATTTAGCAAGCTTTAACTCAGTCTCACAATGGCTCTGAACCAGGTTCTACTGTACCCATTTTACAGATGGTTAAACTGAGGTACAATAAGGTGAAGTAGCTTGCTGAAGGACAACCATCAAGTGTGAGGCAGAAATGGAATTAGAAAGCAGGAGACCTGGCTTCCCAGACTTCAGTTCTAACCACTAGGCTACACATGTGATTGTGTAATATCTGTCAGACCCACAAGTGATTTTTAAATTCCCTTTTGGGAAGAAGGGAAGGTGACCTGTTTATAAATATCATGCAACAAACTTGAATCCTCTGAATGGATGGGATCTTCTACTCATTGTAAAGGTTGATCAATAACTTTTTCTGGCCAAAACAAACCTCAGTTGTTATCTGCACTACTGTTTATAACATTTTAAATTTAATGAGACTCTACTAGTGGTCTAAGCACTGGTTATGAAATACCTCACTTCCCTGAAACATCACTTTTTAAATCCTAGGAGGGTTTAAATCAGCGTTACATCTTTTCAGAGTGTGTACATTGAATTTTGTGTGACTTGATTGTATATTGAGTCTTTCAGATAAGACAGGAATATCCATGTTCCTGACTCTTCGGCCAGTATGTGAAAGGTCCTGTAGCATTTGTGTAAGTAGAAGTTTGCCCGTGCCCTGGCCAAAATGCTCCCTCTCTTCCCAATCTCCCCCCCCGAAAGCTGTACAGCATGCTGAATGTGGCTGTGTTTCATCGGTGCTATATGCATAGTTTACATAGCACCTTACAAACAAAAGAAAAATATCTCAGATATGAGTGTCTGCCAGTTGAGTCCTAGTAAGCTGTAATGGAAAAGAAATTTTTTTTAATTGTTAGGAATTTAGCCTTAACTGGTCAGTATCTGAATTTATAAAAGCTAAATAGATCCTTAACCCTGAAGCTTCTGCTTTGTGGGCAAAACTCTGTGCTGGTGGGTGGAGCTAGTCACAAGTTCAGAGCCCAGGTTTATGCCAGTTTAAGATTTGATGAGTGGGCACTGGAGACTACCTGGTGTTCTGAGCTCGTTGCTTATCTGTCATAACAATGTGTATGCTTAAAGGACACTTTCTGTTAAATTTGGCTTAAAATCTAAGTGGCGTGTGTGAGAATGGGGTAGGAGAAAAGAATCTTCTACAAACTTAAGACCAATAGAAATGATTGCATACATTAGAAATCCAGTAATATTTATAATCCAAACAAGTCGAAGTGGATAGGAACATAAAAGAAAAATAGAATCATTTTTTGTTTGTTTGTTTTTAAGTCAACTTTCATTGAGAACAAATTCAAAAAGTAAACAATCAAGATAAATATCAAAAAGTAAACTAGATGTTTAAATTCTTCTAATTTCATAGTTTCCAAAGCCAGAAGTGACCATTGTGATCATCTAGTCTGGGGTGGCCAAACTTTTTGGCCTGAGAGCCACATCTGGGTATAGAAATAGTATGGTGGGCCATGAATGCTCACAAAATGGGAGTTGGGGTGCGGGAGGAGGTGAGGGCTCTGGCTGGGGGTGTGGGCTCTGGGGTGGGGCCAGAAATGAGGAGTTCAGGGTACAGGAGGGGGCTCCATGCTGGGGCAGGGCAGGTGGCATGCAGGGAGGGTGAAGGCTCCAGCTGGGGTGCGGGCTCTGGGGTGGGGCTGAGGATGAGGGGTTTGAGGTGTAGGAGGATGCTCCGGGCTGGGACCGAGGGGTTCAGAGGGTGGGAGGGGGATCAGGGCGGGAGCAGGGGAATGGGGGGGTGAAGGCTCTGGCTGGGGGTGCAGGCTCTGGGGTGGGGCTGTAGATGAGGGGATTGGGGTTCAGGAGGGTGCTCTGAGCTGGGACCAAGGGGTTTGGAGGAGGGGAGGGGGATCAAGGCTGGGGCAGGGGTTGGGGCTTGCGGGGGGGGGAGGGGGTGGATCAGGGATGCAGGCTTCAGACGGTACTTACCTCAAGTGGCTCCTGGAAGAAGTGGCATAGCCCCGCTCCGGCTCCTATGCGGAGGCGTGGGCTAGTGGCTCTGCTGCGCGCTGCCCTGTCTGCAGGCACCGCCCCTGCAGCTCCAATTGGCCGTGATTCCCAGACAATGAGAGCTGTGGGGACAGTGTGTGGAGCGGATGCCCCTGACTGCCCCTATGCCTAGGAGCCAGAGGGGGACCATGCAGCTG
This sequence comes from Mauremys mutica, assembly GCF_020497125.1. Lineage (NCBI taxonomy): Eukaryota > Metazoa > Chordata > Testudines > Geoemydidae > Mauremys > Mauremys mutica. The sequence goes on from NC_059078.1 coordinate 42,750,642, forward strand.
CTTTCCAAAGTCGCGTGGAGCAGCCCTTGACCCTGCTCCGTGGCTTGAGTGCTGGAGCAGGGCAAGCCCCAGACCCCGCTCCCCAGTGGGAGCTTGAGGGCTGGATTAAAATGGCTGGAGGGCCAGATCTGGCCTGCCGGACATAGTTTGCCCATCCCTGATGTAGTCTGACCTCTTGTATATAACAAACCATAGAACTTCCCAAAATAATTTCTACAGCATATCTTTTAGAAGAATATGCAATTTTGATTTAAAAGTTCTTGGTGGTGGAGAATCAACCTGTGGCCAGTTATTTCAGTAGTCTGAGGTACTGCAAATAGGGTGGATTGATTTAAATCTCCAAGCTGAAAACCTCGATTTAAATAATTGATTTTAATAATCTTTTCCATTTGTACTTCAGTTATTTTCTAAAGAAAGGTGCATTCTTATTGGTTGGTATAACCATTAAAACATGTTGATTTACAACTAAGTAGTAGAGCCTTTACCCTAGATTTGATACATCTTTTTGCTACCTAGGAGGGTACACTATAATATACATTTATTTTAAGCAGTGACATACCTTAATATTTTCAGATTCTTCTTTATTAATTGTACATTTTAGTATGTTAGAAAATTAATGATACATTGCTTATTTAGCAGATAATTAACTTTTTGCTCATGATTTGTCAAGCTGCATTAGGATGGTAAATGGAATTTAATTAAACACACAAAACACATATACATTTAATTCTTATTTAAACCAAACAAGTCCTTAATACACTTCATAACCTGTATTTGTAAAGCTTGACCTTGAAAACTTCACGTTTTTCCCCCTGATTTTTTTTCTTTATGTAGAAAAAAGCACATTTGGACACAAATATTTGATAGAGGCTTCTGGATTCAGCCATTTTTTTTTAATTAAATGTTTTGAGATTGTAAGAAGTTTAGGCCTTAACATATTCTGTATTAAATTCAGATTTCATTTTAAACAGGCTTATTTTTTTTAAAGAAAATCTTATTTTGTTATTTAAATTATAATAAAAATCTTAAATTTTTAAAAAGTTGATTTTTATCCACCCTCATTACAAGTTGTTTGTTTGGCTGGGTTTTTGTGTTTGTTTTTTTGAGTAAATAAATTCTAATGGATTCGTTATAGTAAAGTTATTGTGGAAATTTTCTAACTTGGTGCCAAAATACTGTGTGTATATATAGGCTTGGCAGAATTTGACTTTTATTTGATTTTTATAATTTTCAGTGGATGACATTGATTATTTTAAAGTGTTTTTTCAATTTTTATCAATTTAAATTTTCACAGTTGTGGGAAACTACGGGGGTGAGGTCAGACAATTATTTAATGACTGTAGATGTTGACATTCAAAAAGTTAAAGCTTTATAACTATTAAAACACAAATTGCTAACATCACATTTCAAACTATACAAAGAAAATATGCTTAAATCAAGCTGAGTTCCCAAACAACATTTTTCCTGGTCTGTTAATTTTGATTGACAGAAGTATTTTTTCATTGTTTTGCAAGTATACAGTGAAATGGACATTTAGTTACATTTACCAATAAAAATATAATCCTTAGAAGCTAGAATATATGTGGCAAGATGTTGAAATGTTATCAGTAATAACTTGTTACATATTTCAAAGTGGAGTTGGTATCAGAATTCCCTCTTTTCACCAGGAAATGGCACTGAAGATACTCGAATTAAAGACACATTTGGATTTGAAGTACTGCAAATACAACATGAAGAAGTTAAGCAAAAGGTTAATTGCCTCTTTCTTTTTTTTTAATCTGCTGGTGTACCATTTATTATAGCAATTTTTGGTGGTGGTTTTAGTTGTGACCTTTGGATTAAGTCCAGTTTAAGGTATCTTTAATCACCTTGCTTATGATACCTGGATCTGCAAAAGGCCAGTCTGCTTAAAAAAACAAAACAGGTTACTCTTCAGGAAAACAACTCTAGGCCGAATTGTGATTTCTGTTGGTTTTGGGTGGATTGAATCCATAATATCAGTGGTATGCTCTGCTTACAGCTGAAAGAAATACAAGATGAAATCCTTGTTAAAAATGGAGAAATTAAAATTTTGCGGGACTCAATGCTGCAGATGGAATGCACTTTGGAGGAACAGAGAAGATCATACATGCTACTGGAAAAGGAAAAAGATCAGACACTAAGTGAAAAAGAAAAGGAGTTCTCCAAAAAGGTAGGGTGTGTGTGGGGTTTTTTTTTTTCTCTGTCATAGCTGTCTAACTCCTTATGTGGAAAAGCTCAATTGATTACTATTTTGCTTAAGTCACAATCATTACCTAATCAAGAGAAGGGCACTTAAAGCAAACTTTCCTCTAATTTTTTATCCAGCAAAGTTACATGTAGGAAAAAATAGGCTACCAGATTATGGTATAATTTCCTCATAGGGGATAGTGGTGGTGATCTTCTAACAAATTATAGGAGTGTTGCACAGGTGGCCTTTGGGAGAATCTGGAACGTTCAAACTTGAATTACAGCCCCATAACTGAAAACTTAAAAAGCATTGTGTATCTGTTTTTACAGCTAAACTCCCAACTTCCTGTATCTTCAGTTTTTCCCCCAAAGCACTGTGAAAGGTGGTTGTTGCTGCTGCTTACTCCACTACTCAGGTCCTCTAGTGCAATCCTCTCTTGAGTAGCAACTAACTTCTGTAACCATCATGATCGGTTTGCCTTATTGTACCAATGTTTGGTTGTGTTTTATGGTATCTGATTCTCAGCTGGGATAGCGTACAAGTGAACAGTGTGTTTGACTTAGGTTGCATTGAGTTAATTGTAGTTTTGGTATGGTAATATATGTAATGTGAGAAGGTTGGTGGTAGCTGAGCAAAAGGTGAATTATTAGCATAAACAAGTATCTCCACAGTGAAGCCCTTTTCTTTTGATATTGACTTGAAAGGGAAGGTTATCTTAAAGTAGCAGTTGAAACTTTATGATTAATTTGGAGGTACAGAATGCCTGTCATTTAATAGGTTTGCTCCTTGGTGACTACTTAGATTAAGAAGATGATTGGTGAGATGCACACACAGAGACATTAGTTTTATTTATAGCATGATCAAGATAAACAAAATCACAGAACTAGAAAAACAAGAATGACAACAGAATCCACATCATGTATACTCGTGAATCCGCAAATCTGTGGTTTCCCTTTAAAATAAGATTTAGCATTGAGGAGGTCACCAACCTGTTATCCCAAGGTCCTGCTGAGGGCTGGGTATGATTCCCTTTTTAGCCACCTATTCCTTACATCTACTTATTTCCAAAACCATATTTGATTAAGTCTTGTCTCTTTGTTTATATTTGCCATTCCTGCTATTCATTTTTGGGACAACTTTTGTAAGCGTTTGCACCGATAGAACGTTCTGTATGCAGTCCTGTTAAGGAAGCCTGGCTAAATAAAACCTTTGCTGTCTAGACAGTTTAACCATAAAATATATATAGTTAAATCTTCTGACCAAGGTTACTTACTAATGTAACTTGTATTAGGCCTAATGTGGCCTTATGCTAATTATTACTACTAGTAGGCCACAAGCTAAATACTAGGAGTCTGACACACTGCAAAATGTTTGTTTCTTTGTTTATTCCTGTCTGCATTATAGCATTAGTTTCATTTGCAGTAATTTAGCAAACATCTTAACTCTTTCTAAGATAGAAATGATTATTCCTGATCTGAGGTCAAGTCATGCATCCAAGGTCAACAAACTTATGCTATACCATCCCAATCATTGAAGGTTTTAAAGGATACATTAGTCAAACACTGTCAGGATGGTTTAAGTATACTTAATTCTGCCACACCACCGGGAGGAGGGAAGCAGGGGATGGAATGGACTGTTGTGGTTCCTGCCAGCCCTATTTCTATGATTATGTGTTTGTTACTCTTCCACTTTATATAGTGTTTAATGCAAAATTACTTGTATTCCTTTTTCAGTTACAGTCATTGCAGTCAGAGTTGCAGTTTAAAGATGCTGAAATGAATGAATTGAGAGCAAAACTTCAGAACTGTGAAAGAACTAAGCCTGTTACTCCGTCAGTTACAAATTCCAGGTACCAAATAGTTTTGAAAGACAGAAAATTCAAATGTGAATTATTTCACATATGGAGTTTCATTAAACATTGCAGACCAATTTCTCTAATGGCATAACTCCATTGGTGTCAGTGGACTTATGCTGGGAGAGAATCTGACCATGTCTCTCTTCATTTACAAATGCAAAGAGCAAAGGTTGTTGAAAATTGCAGTGCACTTATACATTGCAAAGTTGCTTCTAGCTAAAATGTGTCGTTTACTGTGAATTTTAAAGTGTTAGATTTATTGACATTTGTGTTTTCAGGTTTATTCAAAGCATAGTTTTGATACAGCTCTAAAATATTTATTATTCAGATTAAAAACTATTCAATTCTCCAGGGTCTTTTGTAAGATCAAAGAGAGCTCTTTCACTTAACACATGGAACATTTCTTTAATGTTTTGGGTTCAAACTCTTACTATAGTGATATTTGTAATTATTAAAGGTCTAGAAAACATGACTTATGAGGAAAGATTGAAAAAATTGGGTTTGGTTAGTCTGGAGAAGAGAAGACTGAGAGGGGACTTGATAACAGTTTTCAAGTACATAAAAGGTTGTTACAAGGAAGAAAAATTGTTCTTCTTAACCTCTGAGGATAGGACAAGAAGCAATGGGCTTAAATTGCAGCAAGGGAGGTTTAGGTTGGACATTAGGAAAAACTTCCTGTCAGGGTGGTTAAGCACTGGAATAAATTGCCTAGGGAGGCTGTGGAATCTCCACCATTGGAGATTTTTAAGAGCAGGTTAGACAAACACCTGTCAGAAATGGTCTAGATAATACTTAGTCCTGCCATGAGTTCAGGAGACTGGAACAGATGATCTCTCAAGGTCCCTTCCAGTCCTATGATTCTGTGTTGCAAAAGTTCACCTAACATGGTGCCTTTGTCCTCCATTAGCCTGGGAGGATGTGTCTCTTTTTTGCTCTGGCCCCCACCAGTCCCAGAACGGTGGGATTTTAAAGTTCCTTGTGCCTTGTTTGTTTTTAAATTGAGAGCTGGACCAGGACCCACATGTTTTACCTCTTGGAGTTGCTTGAAGGGGGTTATTCTAACTTTAATCTTGTAGTACACTACATGCTTGTACAGCCATAACTGGTGAGACAGTGGATCCATAACAGGAAGTTGTAGAGCACAGAAGACAAGACACTCGCCTGTGAATTCTTCCATTGTGCCTGTCATAACAGATTTTTTTTTCCTGTTGACCTGTGATAAGCTGACCTCTTCCCCAACAAAATTAGTTTGACTTTCAGCCAGCCTCTGCATCTTGCATTGCCCCAAAAGCTATATGTATTTTGAGCTGGATCATGCCCTAGCTAGTTAAGTAATTCAAGTGTAAATAACATACACTAACAATACTGTAAATACAGGTGGAAACATAGTATGTTCTTGTATTTTGTGAAATAAGTTGTTTTATGATTTCACAGACTGTTAGCAAACACTTCAAAATGTGCAATTTTGTCTTTGAGTAAATTAGTACATAATGCAATACCTTTGGCACATCAGAATTTATAGAAACTGATGTGTACTAAAAAAATGTGATGCTTCTTAAATTAGCACAACACAAGTAGTCCTTTATCCAAGCATTTGATTTAATCTTTTAGCCCTAGGAAGAGTCCCTCCAGAATTGCAAAATTGGAAGCATGTTCTCTTCAGACTGGAAAAAGATCTTTTCCTACAAAAGAGACTTTCAGCGCTGACATGTCCCTTAAAGTATCCTGTTCTGCAGCAAATTTGCCTTCTGAGACTTCTTTGAACAAGGAGGGTAAGGTATTGGTTTTTATAGTATCCAAAAAGGAGCTAGATGTAAAGCTTTGGGTTTCACTGTTGCTTGTATTCCTCTTGTACTGTATGTCTGAACAGTTTGTATGGCCTTCCTTCACTTACCACAGTAACATACTCTGGCTTTCCACTCAAATTCTCTTCTCCTTTGCAGCTAGTTGTATTAACTCCCTCTGGCTGAAATTTGCTTTAGCCCTCATGTACAGTCTCAGGAGCATGTATATTGCTCTCAATCAACTATGAAACTTCTGTTAGCACTAGTGGGAGCTTTAGATTGAAAGGCATGGATTTAAATGTGCATGTTGCAAAAAAGCTTGCTGTGCTGTCTTAGTAGTTTTTAGCTTTTTTTAAAAAAAAACAACCGCACACGTTTTCTGTTTCTTGCCAAAAACCAAGTTCTTTCTTCTTGAATAATTACCTTATTTAACATCTCTTTCTGGATTTTTGGATTAGTACCTCTTGTCATTTAATAGCCTAATATTTCTTTTCCTTTCAAAAAGGAAGGGATGTACGTATTCTATGTGTTTACTCTTAATGAAGGATTTGGAAGACTGTTTACACAGTTATTACTTTTGCACGGATTCAATACCATTAATAAAATTGTTCCAGTGTCCAGCAACTGAAAGAGTACATGACTATTGGAGAACCCTACTTTGAGAGATCTGACTGCAAGATTCTCTCAATGAAGTAATTACTCATTAGATTCTTTGTAAGAGTTAGGGGGTCCAGGATCAGGTCCATACACCCAAACAGCAATTAAAATTTCATCTCTTCTAGAAGGTTGGCAATATGGCAAAAGTCTGCCAAAAGGGTGTAATAGTTCATCTATCTCTCAAAAATAAATATTTTTAAAATGGTGTGGATAAGTAAAGAATACTTTTAAAAGACAATTCGAAGCTGGGAAAACAAAGAACTAAATACAGTGGTGTAAAGTGAAGTAATGCACATGTGGCAGAGTCACAGATTAATGCTAGGAAACAATAAAGCTCAGACATCTGCTCAGATCTCAAATGGCCAAACGATCAACTAACCATTATAGGAACAACTATACTGAATCAGAGCAGTTGTCCATCTAGTCTAGTATCCTGTCATAAACAATGGGCAATACTGGCTGCTTTAGAAGAAAAGTGCAAGAAACCTCACAATAGCTGTGAAGTATAAATACTTACACATCCATTTCAAAACACTGGATTTTTAGCAATTACTGTTACAACACTCAATATTCTTGTTATCTATATAAATGGCTTTTTTAAAAAATATATATAATTTATTTAATCTGGATTAGGTTTTGGTCTTAATTGTAACTTTGGGCAAGGAGTTCCAGGGGTGTAATTGATTACATAGTAAAGCACTTTGACATCCTCAAATGGAAAGAACTATAAAAATGTTAAGTATTGTTGAGGACTGCATGGTCACTCTGAAAATCTAAGTTCACTTCTATTCTCACTCCTTGACAACTAATGTAGACTAATTCCCCCCCCCTCCGCCCCCCCCGGCCAAAATCACTGTGGAATGGTAATGTTGAACTAGCCTATGACTAAACTGTAGAGCAGTGGTTCCCAAACTGGGGTTAGCGAAATGTTACAGGAGGTTCTCGGGGAAAAAATTACCTAATGGTGGACAGAGCTGTTCCTTGCGACCCTGGGCAGCACGGGGCCAGCAGCCTGGAGCCCCTAGACTTCCAAGAGCTAAGCAGATCAAAGCAAACATATCTGTCATCCTGAGATTTAAACTTCAGGACTCCTTATAAGAAATGGAAAGGGAGGTGGATATTTTTTTTGCTGTTTTTAAAATTAAATAGGCTGCTAGTATTGTTTTTAAAATTATTATGAAGAACAAGTTTAAGCTTTGTTGTAACGTGAGTTGTTTGCCTAGACTGCTCAAGACCTGAATGCTTGTGTAGGAGGAACTATTTGATTTGGCTTCTTAAATACTTTCATGCTGTTTCACATCTGATGCTCCTTGATGAAACATAGGAGCCTTGTCTTATAACAGGCTTATTCAAAGTGATACACACTACGAAAGTGACATCTTGGAAGGGCGTTGCTGTTTTCATAACCTAATAAAAATACTGTAATGATTAATAATAATAAATAGTAGTGTGTAATAAGCATGTCATAAAAACAAATTTTATATTTCCAAGATCACTGCTTTTATAATTTATACTCAGGTAAAGGAGAAAATCCCAGGAAATATTCATTTTAAGAGGCGGGGGGTTCACGAGACTTGACATTTTAGTGAAAGGGGTTCGTAGGTTGTTAAAGTTTGGGAACCACTGCTGTAGAACAAAGGCACACTTTTTCTGTTGACTTTCTCACTGTCTAATGCAGAGGGATGAATTAAGGTTGCCACATCTGCATTAACTCTTGAGACTTTGTTTGAAATAACTGAGTTAAGGCAAAGTAATGTAATCCATAATCACACTTTTTTTCTCCAGGTACTTACTAGCTATATCACAACTGTCATCTGATTGAATATGCATGCTGATTAAATATAGTTACAAATGTATAAGGAGCTGGTTTTACTACTTGCATCACTGTACCCTTTTTGTTTCAGACAGTAAGACCCCCTGTCCTGAAATCGAACTTGTGAAGCAAGAAGTGATGGAGAAAAATGTGTCTTACAGTTTTGTTCAAAGACAAAACACCCAAGGTAACTCCATCTTCTTAATTCAGAAATTAGATGGCACCAGAGCTAGAAGTTGTCTAAGGACCACTGGGTATGCTTCTATTAAGTAACATTATTATGTAGTGTACAAAGTACAATATTATTGTTCAGGAAGGTGGTTATGGAATAATGCTTTCATTACTAGGACTGGGATCTTAATCTAGAACTTGTAGGAAGATATTGTTATCCTATATTGCTATAACCTTTCTCAAAAAAAACATTTACTTTGGCATCAGTGAAAAGATATGGGTTGAAGAATTTCTGTGGTGTAATTATATGGCCACCTCTTTCTTTCTTTGACTCCAAATCAATTGATGTTATGATTGCTTTTTACTGTAAAAAGATGTAGAAGAGACGAAAGCATAGTTTGTGTTTTTAAATATAAGTACATGCAATAAGAGTATAGCAGCATCTCCAAGACTTCAACACTAGGAAACTACCAGTACACTATTTTATTCTGAGGTCAGAGTGGCATTATATCTGTTAACACCTAGTTTGGCTCTTGGATACAGTCCTGGGTGCCAAATAAGTAACTAGATAGAGTAGGTGTGTTACTAGGCCTTTGGATAAGGCATTTTACTAAATTGAGATGTGATAGAAACGTTTCCGTAGATTCCCTGTGGTGATGACTATTGACATAAAAATGTAATTCATGTTTGGAGATCTGTTTCCCTAATTAAGGTGAAAAAAATATTCTAGATAAATCTTAAATTCACATTTTTTGTTAGGTGTACCACAAATACTGTGAAGTCTGTTGGAGTTTAGATTCCTTGTTTCAGTGAGAGTCTTCTAGTTTCACATTCCAATGGATAGAAAAGAACATCCTAAGACATTTATATATCTTTGCAGGTTCTGTCTTACTAAATGCACTGATGAAACAGCCTATTGCCCCTGGGTCATTACTAGGACTCTGTCATCTTCTTAGCAGTAACTCTGAAGTGCTACTTGGGTCTGTCTTGCAGCCTAACTTTTTCAACACGTAAGTTTTTAACTGTAAAAGGCTGATAATGGTAATAATAAATTGTACTCTTTACAGGGAGTACATTTACAGTACAATTTAAGTTTATTTAAATATGAATATGGGACAAAAACCTACGTGCAGCATGGCTTACGAGATTGTTTTGCTCATTTCTGTTTGCCTAACTGCTTTTTATAGATCGATCTCTTTTCACTTGATGTCTCATCAAAATAATTTATCCTATGCTTAATTATTCTGGTAAACAATCCTGTGTGTTACTCTTGTTAAAAGTGTCTTGCCAAACATGTTTGCTCACAATCTCTAGATCTTGCTGATATTTGGGGTTTTTTGTACCTTGCAAATGTTTTCTTTGATGTAATTATTCAGAGGTCTCTTAATACATATAAAATTGAGTCACCATAAGTCTTGTCAAATTATGCTTCTAATCAATATTGCTTATAAGGGTGGAAATTTATCTAAGAGCCTTCTTTGCACTGCAACTGTCAAAGCAGTTATATACGTTCTAAAATGTTAATACTATAACTAGATGCCATATAAGTACTTAATGACCTAGACATTTTCAACTTTAAAGGATCTACAGTAATTCTTTGATATGTATTATATCTCTGGATCTGAAAAGACTGATCATTTTAGATCCAGTTGTATTTTGGGGGCATATCTTGAATATTTTTTCTTCACTTTTTTTGGTTTTTCATCACTCTGACTTTTTTAATTGTATAGAAATCAATTTCTCCTGTACTTAGATTAGCTTCTAAAGTATCTTAATCTTGGATATCTTGCTCTAAAAGTACTACTGCTTTGTCTTTTTCCAGATATAGTATTTCAAGCCAAGTTGTCTTCAATACCATAGCCCTAACTATTTACATAAGTAAAGGCTGTGCAACTGATTTCTATGAGCCGCCATTGTTGTTGCTTCCCCCCAGCCTCTCCATTGTTCGTTCTTACCTACTACATTTCCTGTGACCAGTTTTCTCTCCATTGCATCAGGTTGCCTACAATACCATAATTCTGCCTCTTAGATTGTTTGGAAAATATATGTTGTTTGTGTTTGTTTAGCCCTTCACTTATGGCCTCTACATATTACAAGACCTTTCTTCCCAGAAATCGTGCTGGATTCCTCAAAATCAGTTTGGGCTTTTATGTCTTTTTAAAACCTTTGATCACTTGGTGACTTTCCCTATAACTAAAGCTAATGTAGTCTCATCACTAAATGTCTCATTTGTTCCAGGCAGCAAGAGCCTCTTAAACAATTGCACTGTGATGCTTATCTTCAGTTATTCACTCAACTCTCCTGTAGCAGATGAGCTGTTGCTTCTCTCATTTATTTACTTCTATTGAAATGGTAACTGGTGGTGGTTTGTGTGTGCATTTACGTAAAATTAGGTAAAGGCATTAAGCATATATAGCTCATAAAAGGTTGCTGAGGATTATAGCTCGGATGGATGAAAACCACATGACTCCAATCGTATTAATGCTATGATGTGTACCTAGAGGGAAGACTAGGGTTCTTCATGCACAAGCCTAGTATCAGTGCTCCATTTGTGCTGTTCCTTATGGCCAAAAAGCAAAAACCTGGTAAAAATCCATGTTATCTTATATCGCAGATTCTTTTTCTGACTGGTCACCACTTCCTCAATAAATAAAACTTTTCCAGGAGTGCTTTCTTACTCCTTGTGCAATGAATTTGTATAATAGTCCAAATTTCCTCCTCTTCCTTTTAAGAAATTATTTCCATGTTACACTCATTATTGCAGAGCTTTTTTTTAAGGCTCGTCAGTTTTTGTACAATTGAAGTACTCCAGCAGCTGAAAGCATGTAAATGCTTGTAAGGAATTTCAGATTTCATAGTATGTTAGTATCCATTGCATTGTCCACCACCTGATCATTCTGAAGAGAGGGCATGACAGTGTCATAGTACTTGTATGCATCATCATCTGGTCAGGACAAACTTGGGACAGGAAGTACTGTAGATTTAAAAGTACAAAAATGACTTTCTAAGGTGTATTTTACACTTTAGCAAAACTGTGTGTGTGCAATAATGAAAATGACTAGGTGGTTACATATGTTACCATATATGCTAAAACCAGGAGACACCTGCATAGAGTTTAAATGTAAATTGTTCCTCTGCCAAAGACAATGGAAATAAATGAGCAATGCAGCCATTTAGTTTTACTGAGTTTCATCAGCAATCCTGCTAAATAGTTTATCTAATGAACATTTACCAAATGTACAATAGAGAGAATTATATATAAAATAAAAAAATGTACATGCTAATTCCCCACATAATCAGTGGGGGGGAAAATGTCTCAAAGTCCCATTGTCAATGTCAACAGATTAAGGATGCAAGTGATAAAACAGTAATAGTAGATTTTTTTTAAATGCCTAAAGTGGTAAGGGATCTTTCAGAATATTTTGTCTGTTTTGCAATTTAAATAAAACAGACTTGCATTTATTCACCATGTAGCTGACTGAGACAATGAAAAAATGGCCTTCCAGCAGCAATTCTACTGGAAGGACTAAAGGTAAGGTCAACTGTCAAATTATGCTGCTTGCATGGTAGGGAAGGGTGCTCTAGTAGAGCATTCTTTCTCTCACACGTGCATAAAACAGTGACTTAACTGTCTTTATTTTGAAATTGGACATTTTAACACAATTCATTTTTCATATTACATACAGAACATGAGTAGCCAAAGGATATACATGGTCATTTTGCTGTCTTTAGTACATTGCATGTATTGAACTATTTCATTTTGTTTTTTACTAGAGGATCTACAGGAATATCCAGCATCAGGACAACTTATTCTCAGGATGGAACTCCTTCTTCTCTTGCTGCTTTAAGAGAAGCTCAAAAACTTGCAATAACGGGATTGAACTTGATTGCTATGGATGAAGGATCATCCAAGGGAGACCTGGCAGAAAGTGAGAGAGGACTGTTCCTTCTTAAACGCTTTAAGATCCCAGGTGCAGTGCATCTTCTACCTCTAGTGGAATACCATATCAGTGCATACTGTCAAGCTCTGCAGTTGTCAGCAAAGTCAAGAAACAGTCCTGAAAATCAATCAGTTAGTTCTTCTAGAACTAACTCAAGTATAATATCAAGTACCGAGGATTTTAGATCTACTCTGCAAGAGACTACAATTACATCTCTAGGTGTTCTTTATTACTTGGTATATTACAGCTGGGATGTTGTTTATACATTACTATCTTCTGAAGTGAAAAGTGTGTCTGAGATGGAGAAGAACATGGTGTGCAATCATCAATCTGATCATAAAAAAGAAAATTCCAGACCACAAGGCCGAACTGTAGAACCACAAGATGCTGCTAATAATGACCAATCCCAACATTCTTTGTTCAAAAAATTACTTCAGCTGTTAGCTTTGTCTTCCACAGCAACAGGTTCCCACACTGACAGTATCATGAATCAAAGCCTAAAGGTTTTGGTGAAACTAGCTGAGAATTCAACAGTTGAGTTACTAATAAGGTAAAAGACAGCTTAAGAATGTTTTAAAAATTTATTCCATGCCTTTTGTTTTACATTCCCAAACAATTCCTATTTTCCTCTTCAAAACTGTGATTCACACAGATTACAGCAAAATGTGTTACGTATGTGAGAGGATTACAGATTCCTCTCTGCAGCTACGTCTAATAGCAACTGAGGATCACACCAGTGCCTCCGTTACTCATGAACATGATAGGTGCCCACAAGCAGTAAAACTGAACTGATTCTGCTAAGCTTACACTTCACAGCTGCTGTTGCCCCAGGGGGAAATTATCCCATTTGTCACTGGCAAGTGAAAATTTTTCAAGCCTCTGTCATAATCATAATGCCCCTAAACGTGTTCCATTGTATGATCAGAGTCACTGGTAAGTATGTACAGAACGCAGATATCTTGCTATGTGATTTGTGAACAAAATCCCACTTAATAAATGTAGTAAACCTCTAAAAGACCTTTGGACCTGCAAGTGATTGTATGCATAACTGTAGGTTCAGTTTTAGAGGGTGGATTAGAGGCCCCTTTGAAAATGTACCTGACTGAGTGGGTGTATTTACTTTTAATGTTTTTCTTTTTTCTGACAAATAGCTTTTCTCCCAAACGTGAGGAATAGCTGCATAGCAGACCTGTGTTTTGTCTGGCTAGAGCAGTGCTGGGTAACCTGAAGCCCGTGGGCTGCAGGTTGCCCACCATTGGGCTAGAGTCTCATGTCCACATTAGTCTTTAAAATCCTGAGTAAAATGATTTGATTTGCTTCCTAAAGTCATTGTGTTTCCAATTCCTAACTCTGATTTCCTTTTAAAAGTTTTTGGCACTTGCTAACTAGCCAGATGCTGCTTCGCTGTGTGTGTCCTGAGACCCCTTTGTCTGCTGTCCATCTGACTGTGCGGCTGTTGGCCATGCTTATTCATCACCAGAAGCTAGCTGCTCAACTTTGTTGTCATTCAGGTAAGAGAGAAATTACTAATCATCATTCTTAAACATCCTATTTATGAAGCTTAGTTGAAAATGTTAGTATTTTTATAGGTGTGAATTATGGGTGTTATGCACAAGTTTTGTGCCAGTTATTAACTCAGGAAAGCAAACTTTGCAGTATTACCTGAGGACTTGCCAGCTGATGCTAGTTTTCAACAATCTGAAATTTTAATAACCACGTGGATTTCTCTTGGCTATTTTCCAGGCCTACTTTCAAGATGTTAAAAGTTTAATATGGAAAAGTGCTACTGAGAAGTAAAAATCAATTTCCCTCTAATTGGTACCTGACCTTAAATTACACTGTTGGTCTCTGGGACTCTAGACACATCACACATATCAAGTAGAAGGTCTTTTTCTAAGAGTCTACCTGATAGTGGGATTCTGAATAGCAGTTCCCCAAAGCCACATAAATTAACTATTGAAAACTACAACAGACATACATGGTCTAATGCGGAATGTACTGAAGTAGTATTTCTTATGTAATGCTTAGTAAAGGTAGTTGTATCAGAATGGATTGATTTAAATGACTGGTTTTAATCATGATTAGAACCAAGCAGGAAACCTTGGTTTAAATCAATTTTTAATTGTGTTTTTGCATTGATATATTTATTTTTCCCAAAGAAAAGTTGATTCTCATTGATTGGTAACCATTAAAACATACTGATTTGCAACTAAATATAGCCTTTATGATAAATTAGGCGTTTTTTTCCTAACTAGGAGGTTGCACTATACCGATACCCATTTATTTAAGCAATTACGTAGATTAACTTAAATCTACTCAGATTCTTAATTTTTCCATCTTTTATTATGTTAGAAAATTGGTGAATGATACATTTTCTTATTTACAAGATGGCTGCTATTTTATTTCCAATTTTGATCAAGATCTATTTGGATGGAAGTTCAAATTCAACTAAAAATGCAAAAACATTTAAATTTAATTAAAATTATCTTTAATATGCTGGATACATAAGAAAAATGTTTAAATGATTTATTAAACAAAGAAATTATTATCTGTAGTTAATTGAACTGATTGTTTCTTGTCTCCATGGCCTTCAAGATATTAGAACTAGTAGATCTCATCCTCACACACCTAGTTTATATTCATGGATTGGAAGAGGGAAAACAAGCTTTCCTGCTTTTTCAACTCCTAGTCGATTTTCTTAACTTTGAATGATCTAGTCATTGCACTGAACTAGTTTAATAAACTGAAATGAAGAAAATATTCTCTCTGCACCTGCAGAAGAGGCTACTGCTATCAAAAGCTGATTTAGCACTTCAACAAACTCTGATTCCAGGTGCTTAGCCAGTAACTTTCACCAGTTTAGTGGCTTGACTTTCTTTAAAATTCAGCCGCAAACATGTACTGCTTAACACCATGTTTATATTTAATTTAAATTATTGTACTAGAATAATAAGCTTGTGTTAGCAGATTGTCAATTTAAAATTTAATATTACATTTAAAAAAATAAACCTTGCATTTAATATAAATTTAAAAAATTGATTTTAAATGTCAAAAATTCCAATTTTTTTTAATTGTAGATTTTTATCTGCCCTTTAGTCTAGCTTTGGACTAGAATTCATGGAACTGCTGGCTTGGTTAGCAATTTGTAATGGATTAGCTAAAAAGGCAACAGACAAATAACACACATCCTTGGCTTGACTCAAAATGAAGCTGGCCCTTAAAAACCCACATCTTAGAAAAGGGAGATTGAACCTTTCTTTTAATATTATAAAAAGGAGAAAGGTATCATTTTACCAATAAATTGGCCGTTGGTCAGTCTAGAAACTGAGTGACAATATATCCAAATTAAACACGCCATCTCCCTTTGGGTTGACCCCTACGCATACACTGCCCCAGGCCACCCAGACTGCTTTCATTTTTTCAAATATTACCCAGAAAAAAGTAAACACAATTGGGGGTGGTGTGGGGAGGATGGAAGTAGGCCAGTTATTCTCTGCTAACCAATGGAAGCAGGTTTAACTAATGCTCTGAAGTGCTTCTTAGTCCTCCAGTTAGATTAATCCATCAGAAAATTATAAAGGATGCAGGAATTGAATCCATGTCCCAGCCCACAAGTCTGCAGGAGAAAAGATTTGTATCAACAAACAAACTACTTAATAGAAGAATTAATGAAATTTGTTAAATATAATTTCAGAAAGCTGCCTCCTTCTTGCACTGTACATGTATATTACTTCAAGACCAGATAAATCTGCATCTGAAATGCTTTGGCTTCAGCTGGAACAAGAGGTAAACAGACTTTCTTTTCACACATGCTTGCTTGTTGTTTCCTGATGGAGAAAGTGTCCAGTACTGCCTAAGAGTCAGCCTCGTAGCTGATTTAGTTGTGACATTGAAGTTATCTGCCCTTGTATTAAGAAACTAAATTTTTGTTTTCAGGCAGAGCTATTTGAAACTTTTAATTAAGCTGTAACTATTTTTACAGCTGTACTCAGTCATGTTCTTGTTGACCTATTAGTGTGAGTAGGAAAGTTTTTTAAAACAGCTGTATGCATTCAGGAACTTTATTCTGCTAGAGAAATGAGTTTCATAGTGATCTGTAACTGCTTCAGAAAATACTTGGCTTTTCCTCCATGTGTGTCAATGACAGATTTTTTTTTTCTATTCTGTTTAAATTCTTATAGAATGTTATTCACTGTGGTATGAGTGCAGATTATTGGAGTGTAACCTTACATTTTATTATGCAATTATATATAATAGAATCAGTCTGTGCCAGACAAACAGTTCCCCGTACAGAAAAGTGAAAAACAAACTTGTTTATAATAGTACAAGTATTAATATGGCAAAGCTGGCCTCTGATTTGTTGCTGTAGCACTTGCTGTATTGACGTACAGTAATGGCTTGGTCTGTAGGCTACTGTCCCTCATTCCTTTAGCATTGTAAATTCTTGGCATTTCTTTGAGATAAAACAGTTAACTTTGAGCCCTGTTCTTAAACTTCAGCATGTCCTTACTTATTTTTTGATTGTACTGCTGTCAATGTAGCTTTAACATTAAATTTCAAGGCAGCTGGCATTTGGGTTTTGTGCACTGTGAAGATAGAATATATTCTGTTTTACCACTACTTACAAACATTGGCACCCTTTCTCTGCAGTGTTGGAGAGGTTTTGCTTGCTAGTCAGAAGGAGGATCAAAATGTAAAGTAGCATTGGAAAACTGTTTATTAGATTTGTATAAAAAAAATCTACACAACATTAGTTATAAAAAAAAAAAAAAAACACCTCAGGAATCTTTGAAACTAGTAATGAAATGCCATTCCCATTTTATTTGCAGCATAATCATGTTTTGCTTACTCTCCAGAATCTTAGTTCTCAGTGTAATGCAATCTGCATGTTTTTATATTAGACTGTTAGATTCCTGACTAAGTGTGTGCGCTGCTCCAGTCCATCAATTTTACTACTTGGTACAGATTGCCAGTGCAGCCTCGAGGTATGTAACTAGAGCTGACAAGTTCCACTTAACATTGTTATAGTAACAACATACATTGTGATTTAGGAGTGTTTAAAAGATACCTTCTAATATGAAGCTTGAATTTCTCTGCTACACTGTGTCCTGAAACTTGGACACTTCCTATGACTGACTCCAGTAAAAGTCCTAAGAAAATAATAGAAAAACAAAATGTTTTCTAATATGTAAATCTCCTATATGACTCTTTTTCTTCTGCAGGTAGTCAAGGCGCTTATTATAATGTTGCATAGACAATGGGTGAAGGTTAGAAGATCTGAGAGCAACTTGAGTGTGTATAGAGAACGAATTGTTCAGTTTTTACGGGACACGGTTTTGCTCTTGCATAGTCTATCTCAAAAAGATAAACTGTTTCATGAACACTGCCTGGAAGTTCTCCATCAATATGATGAAGCCATGCCTGGTGTCAGAGCCATCCTCAAAAAAACTCTAAATTTGAAGGCCTCTGAAGGTAAGGTCCTGGCAGAAACTAAACCCATTCTTACTATCTTACCGTTCTCAAGAGCAACTTTTCATGGTTTTTATTGCTGCTTGAATTTGGGATAGGGTTTAGTAAGAAGATCCAATTATTTGCCTTCCTGCAGAAGGCCGCCTATGACTCCAGCGTGTTTTACTAGCCTTACATAAACCTCTGTGTTCAAAGGTAGATGTAGTTCTTAATGAATCTGTCCCTCGGCAGGCACCAAATAATGAATTCTATTTAAATTTTGAAGTTACATCTTGTAACTGATGCTGACATTGGTTGCCTCCCATGTTAGGATCTAGAAATCCAAGAGCTAATAGTTATGCTACAATATTGAAATTTGCTGCTGGATCTCAGTGCCTGCTTCATCAATTTCACGTTCTTCTCTTCAGGATTGCTTTCTTGCACTTACAACCGCAGAGCATCCAGGCTTTCCTGAAGCCAATATTGTCTCTTCTGCCATTGCTGAACAGTTGTCTGCATATTCCTGTTCCTTCATATCCATTCTTACCAAATGAGAAGTGCTCATTTTCACTAGGTTACATAGTGGAAATGCTGAAGTTCTTTCTACATTTCCATGTAACACAATATGTTGTTTCTCTGCTGCTAGGGTAGTGGCTTTTTGAAGGTGTAACTGTTTTATTTTAGTAAACTATGAAAATTAACCCTAAAATACTGGAGATACTATATAAATAGGTAGTATTTTCAACAGGTAACTAACATTTGGAAACACTCAGCTAAATTTAAGGGGCTCTTTAGAGTGGTTCTTGCCTCAGGTTGAGTTTCAGAATGTTTTTGTGAAGTGAAAGTTCATAGAACGAACACTCTCTCTCTAAGAGAATACTTCACTTGATCAAACTTTATGAACTCTGTCAGGATAGCAGTCTTTTAAAGGGTATTCTTGATGTGGGGCTGGAGTGGGAGGAGGGGACTTCTGGAGCAGAGTATTGTTGTTTCCTTGAATATGTAATGCTCATATTTGTGTTCTTAACAATATTAATTTTGGTTATGTTTAAATATATTAACTGAGGAAACTGATTGTTTAAAATTATTTCTGATATTCTGTTTCAGAGTTGGCTTTGGATGAGTTGTATCCTCCTGAGCCAGAAGTAGATGATCAAGAAATGGACTGCAGCTAGTAATTCAGCAATAATCCACCCCCCTCTGAATTTTTGTTACTTAGCATTGTTGCCGATATACATGTGAAATTTAACTTGTGTGAAATATAACCTGTGTGTGGTAAACTCTTAAATTAATGGTGTGCTAAAGTCACTTAAGTGAAGTGTGGCTCATTTTACTTAATTGCCAGCTAAATTTAGCATTATAAAATATTTTGATATCAAAAAATTTTTGATACTAAAAAGAGAATTAAACTTAATTTTATTTTATTATGTATTTTTGCAGTTTGAAAATACTTATAAGTGACATGGAACTAAACTTGGCACAAACATGCTGTGAATGAAGTCAACACTTTCCAGTTAACTGTAATTAAGTCTTTATGGTGTTGAATGTACTGAGTCCCAAGATCACTGTAACTTTTTAACACACAACATTTTTGTAAAAGTGTGTTTTTTCTCATATTTTTATTTAGTGTTTTGTCTAAATTACTCCATTTTGGGTTTGACAGACTTCAAGAATTTGCTCATTCTGATATTGGTAGATGACTTTATTACTCTGATTTTTAAAATATATGTATTGCATTTACATAGTTGACACCATTTTTCAAGGCAAAAGTTATTAAAACCTACTCTGCCCCTGCAACTATGACTAATAGTCATCAATGTTTCTGAATTTCATAACGGGCAAAATCTAGGAAAGAGGGCAGCGATGAAGGCCTTTATTTAAAATGGCAAGGTGAAACCAGTGAATCTCAAACCTTTTAAAAAAAAAAAAAAAAAAAAAAAGCAGTATGTCATCGTGTTTGAGGGTGCAAATATGAGGCAGTAGATTTAAGAAAGATCCTTCTTTCCTACTTTGCAGAAGAATGATTTCTCCAATGGATTCATTGTATGTCCATTGCTTCTTTTTCAATATTTGATACTACCTGCAGCAGTAAGTGTGTGTTAAGTCTTCATCCTATGATCTAGCAACACTTAGTGGGGCAATGGAACATTGTTTAACTTTTTGTATGTGCTGAAGCCATTCAATGGCTATAATCAGTACAAATCCACTGTACCTTTACTGGGCAAGGGTTTATGCTATTGTGGTAGCATCACCTGCGCCAAACATGCTTTAAAGATGAGATTTGATACAGCTTTTATTCTGTATATTTCCTAGAGCTAGAATATATTTGTTTAATTTAAACTGTGTGGAATAAGGTGTTTTTTGTAACTCAAAATAGTTACAAATGTTTTTCAGAAGTTTTAAATAAGAGATTCTACAAGCCTGGAGCTTAGAAAATGAAATAAATGCATCTCTTCCCCCTGAAGAATTACAGTTAAATTACCAGTCCTTTTTAACATGCACAGAACTGAAAGGGTATTCAAGGCTA
Organism: Mauremys mutica; assembly: GCF_020497125.1. Taxonomy (NCBI): domain Eukaryota; kingdom Metazoa; phylum Chordata; order Testudines; family Geoemydidae; genus Mauremys; species Mauremys mutica. The sequence goes on from NC_059078.1 coordinate 42,771,047, forward strand.
AATCAGTGGTGGTGTGTATCTAACAACGTAAGGTCAAACATAATGGCTTACCTCTGTTGTAATGTGATGTCAGTAATGCCGCATCTTCTCAATTCCAAAAATGCAGGGAATATTCTAGGTAGCAACAGACATAACGCTGTTGATTTTTGTGGAGATGAAAGTGGGAAAAGCCTGCTTCATGTGGAAAACTAGGTCCCTTTACCTGCCTGGGGCAAGTGCTAAAGCTAGAGCAATCTCTTTGCTGCCTCTGTACAATACAGGCAGCCATTTCACTTGGTTGGGGTGGGAAATGTATTCCTAGCCTGGTCTCTAACAGACAGAAGGTGGCCTTTATATCGTGGCTGGTGGAAAAGAGGGAAAGCACTGTGAGGGGAAGTGGGTACCCAGAGGGAGAGGAAAGAAGAGTGGAAGTGGGGGAAGGAACAAGGGGGCAAAGTAAAGAACTGAGGAAGCAGTACTAGGGGAGCTAGGCTTATGGTTCGAATGAAGTTGACTTACCTATGGCAGTTGCAAACCCCTGAAGGGAGGGGTAGTGATGAGGTAATCAGGTGGCTGTAGGTGGAGGTAAGGATGGGTGTGTGTGTGGGGGGGAAGGACGGGGGGTGTAAGCAAGTTCACAGACCCTCTTGTGGTAGGACGGGAGGAAATGTGTTTGTGGGGAGAAGTAATGGAGAGGCAAGAAGCACCTGTCCTGCAGAAACTTAACAGCTATGAGACCCCTTTAATAGTATTTATGTTGTCATACTTATGCCCTGTCATTCAAAAACAGGCAATGAAGGTAGTGGTAGAGTCATGGGCACATGGTCTAATTCTAGCACTAATGTGCTGGGTGGGCTAATAGAGTAAGGGAACAACTTCCATTTTAAATAAAGGCCTTCATCGCTGCCCTCTTTCGGTGGGGTAATGGTATCAAGTCAGTATTTACATTAGTGCTAGAGGTTGGATACTAGTACTCCCTTACTCCTCCATAAGCGGCAGAGGTGGTTACTGCCCTGCAGTTACCCCCCTCTTAATTGTTACCCATAGCAGCTTCTCTTCCTCATGGTGGGGCATGGGCTGGCAAGCGCACCAAAGGGCTGTAGAGCTTTTGATTTCAGCAGGGAAGTAAATTGTGTTCCAGTCCCCCATGGACAGATTTGAAACGTGTCCTCACGGCTCGAGCTGTTCCTGCAGGGAAACACTTGCTGGAGCGGCCCCGTTTCACCTCCTCCACTCACCGAGCAACTTGGGAGTATGGCCCAGGGTCTCAGCATGCTGGGCTCTGCAAAGCAGCATGTTCGTGCCCTAGCAGTGCTGTGGAGGGAGGAGTTTTGTACCTTAGACCAAAATTAAAATATTTAGTTCTTGAAATTGTTTTACACCCAGCTGGTAACCCTTGGCCAAACATGCAGGTACCAAAACTAAGACATTGGAGGGCATCCTCCAGGGGCTCTTACACCAACTGTGCAGGCTCCTACTGTGCAATAGATTGTTGGGATCAGGTAGAGGATCATAGATTATTAGGGTTGGAAGGGACCTCAGGAGATCATCTAGTCCAACCCCCTGCTCAAAGCAGGATCAATCCCCAAATGGCCCCCTCAAGGATTGAGCTCACAACTCTGGGTTTAGCAGGCCAATGCACAAACCACTGAACTATCCCTGCTCCCCTATCCTATTCTATGTTTTGCAGGTTCTTACCCCTGTAGGAGAGCATGATGGGTTGTCACCCCCAGGGTGCAGTTTGGGAGCTATAGCAACTGCTTTGCCCACCCAGCTGGGATGGCCCTGCTCACACTGCTTTGCTGGAGACATAGCCAGCCTCACCAGGCCCTCTTATCACCCAACATGACAGCAGGTAGTACCACACACCCCACTGAGTTACCTGAGTGTTTTACTGTAAGCCACTCAGAGAGCGAAAGCCAATTTCCCAGCTCCCCAGGCTTGTACCCACTGCTAGAGTATAAACCCAGAATTATATAATCTTACACTGCACAGGGATCTGTACAAGGTAAGTTCATTAATGAAGTTCACCTTCCCCTAAATGTGGGAAAGATATGTAACAACTGTTGCTCAGAGCTGAGATTTTCCCCAAACATTTCACTTAAACACAGACTGGTTTAGATAAAACTTAAAACAAGTTTATTAACTACAGAAAGATAGATTTTAAGTGATAGCCAACAGATCACAGCAAATTACCTAGCAACTAAACAAAAATGCAAACTAAGCCTAATATACTAGATGGATAGGATCTGAATTAGCAATTTCTCACCTTGACTCATGATACAAGCAGTCCACCAAATTTCCATACACAGGCTAGAAATTCCTTTAGGCAAGAATCAGCACTTCCTCCAGTTCAGTTGTTGTTCCTCAGGTGTTTCCAGGAGTTTTTTTTGTTTGGGGAGTGAGTCCCAGAGATATCACACCCCACCTTATATAGCTTTTCCAGATGGTGGGAACCTTTTGTTCCAACTAGGGTGACCAGACAGCAAATGTGAAAAATCAGGATGGGGGGGGGGGTGTAATAGGAGCCTGTATAAGAAAAAGACCCAAAAATCAGGACTGTCCCTATAAAATCAGGACATCTGGTCACCCTAGTTCCAAACTCAGTTCCAAGTTCAGCTTGTGGAAAAGTACAGGTACCAAAATGGAGTTCAGTGTCATGTGGTCTGATCACATGCACTTGATGAATCACAGCAACCGTTACTCAGGGGTTATCTGGAGCATTCTCAGGAAGGCTGGGAGTGGTGGGGGAGGAGATAAGCGCTTAATGCCTATTGTTTCCCCTAATGGCCTATTACCTTGAATAGACTCTTCACTGTAACCAGCTGTCTAGACTGGAAGCATCTTGCCTAGTGGGTGTTACCCACCTGTAACTACATTTGAAATACTGATATAGTCAATAACTTGATACAAAAATGATACATGCACATACATAGGATCATCATATTCAGCAAATCATAACTTTTCCAATAACACCTCACAAGATGCATCTTGTACCAGATGCATAATTACTATATCATCATACAATATGGGGTGCAGTGTCACAGACCTTTACTCCTGTTATCTGCACTAGCTGGTTTCCAGTATGCTTAATTTTAGTGTCTTTTATCCAAGGGACTCAAACTGTTTAAACAGTAAGACTTTGTGAGGGAGGGTGTATCCCTACTTAACAGACATGATTTGAGAGGAACAGACTCTAGATCCCAGCCTAATCTAAACTGACAAGTTATTTTACATACCAAGTTTTGATACTAAGTTTCCACATTGGGGAAAATAGGAGCAGAAGTAGTGCTTGTTTGGCATAGCTTCTCTGATTTTTTCACCTCGGTGTCCCATTCTCTCCTGTCTATGGATTTTGAGACGTGCCAACTTCTTCCATCAGAAAATTAATGCAGAGTGTAATATAAGGAACAGTTGCTTAAAATTATGAGAGCCTCACTTTTCTCTTTCAACATGGTGAAAGGTGCAACATGCCTCACCTTTCTCCTTCCAATATTTGAGGCTAACTAATTGTATTCGGAAGCAAGGTGTTCCTCCTTTATACCATATTCTGCTTATCCATTTTAAATGGTCACAGTTCTTTGAAACAATGGACTGCTGTCAGGGAAGACAGTGAGGGTTTATAAACCAAGGGCCAGGTCCTGCCTCCTAGTTCCATGCCTGGAGGCCATCTGAGCAGCACCCGTTCTGTTCAAATTTTGGTCATGTGGCAAAAGAAAAACTACTGTAAAATTATGAAAAAAATAGATGAAGGAAAGAAGTTAGGAAGAAAAGCATCAGCTATGACGTGGTAGGTGTTAAGTGGTTGACAGAAAATTGGTTGAATTTACTGATTTATTACAATCTCAGTAGACTCAGATAAAGTTTTCAGCCTAGACATTAGTTTAAACAAGAATGACACTAGCTACCTGAACTCTGATTAATTTTGGGATTGGACTGTACATATCTACTGACTGTCTAATATGTCAAGAGCAATTTAGTTGAGACAGTGTGAAAAAGTTTCTACACTTCACGTGTACACTAATTATCAAATTATATACAAAACATTGCCATAGTCAAGGTGGAAGGAGATCAGTGTAATACTCTTGATTATTCCAAGGTAAATAAATGCCTACCTAAAAGCAAATTTTTTAAAATTAGAGACTGGGGGAGCCTGATAGTTCAATATGCTAATGGGACACAGAACCCTTCAGTTATTAACTCAAGACTTCTCAGTGACCTATATGAAATGAGTGGGAAGTCTAAATTCAATTTCTAGAACATAGTATCCATATTACAAAACCACCACTTCAGTTGGACAGATACATGCTCTTCTAGGCAGAATCAGAAAAGCTTACTACTATGCCTTGTTTACACTGGAGTAAAAGGTGTGTTAGCGCAAATGTTTTAACATGGAAGAGAGAGCACACTGCTCTTAACACATGCTACATCGGTCAAGTTGAAGCATGGGGGATGCATCAGCTTTAATCAGTCAGTTTAATGTGTGTTTAACTGTAAATAATAATAATAGAGATATACCAATCCCCTAGAACTAGAAGGGACCTTGAAAGGTTATCGAGTCCAGCCCCCTGCCTTCACTAGCAGGACCAATTTTTGCCCCAGATCCCTAAGTGGCCCCCTCAAGGATTGAACTCACAACCCTGGGTTTAGTAGACCAATGCTCAAAGCACTGAGCTATGCCTCCCCCCTGTATACTCCATTGTCTATACTAGACTTTCCCACAGTGTTGGAATGTGTTGGCTAATGCATTCAAATATCACACCTTTTAATCCTAATCCAGATAATGCTTTACAGATGATCCTTTTAGATTAGGTTTGAACAATATTGTCAAGGTAGCAGAGAAGTTTGGCCTGCCCCTGCCATGCCCATTTTTGTCTAAAAGACAAGTCTGAAGTGGTAGCAACCATGAGCAATATATTCACCATACAAGATGACTAGAAATACAAATGTTAGAACTGTCAAACACACTGGAGCAACATGTAGCTAAACAGGCATACTTCTAAATGTGACAACTTTCAAAGTAATGTGAAAACAAAATGGACACTATATACTTCAGACATTTCCATTTATTATAAATAGATGTACAGACTTTATTGCAGTTCTTCTGAATACTTCTCACATATGACTACAAACTACTTACAAAGCAAGGTTATAACTGAGGAAAAAAACTAAGAATTATATGGTAAATTAGTACAACAATATTCTACTGTATTTAAATCACTAGATTTTTCAAAATAAAGGCACTTAGGGTTTATAAAAACAAACACAACTTTTGAAACATGTAAAATATGAATTCCATTCCCCCTCTCCCTTAACACTATCAGTTTTACATTTGCAATGTATAAGCTACTTCTGACTGACATGTTATCAATGCATAAAAGAGAGTTCATGGGCCAATTTCTGCTCTTAATTACACCCACCATTAACATAACTACATGAGTTACATAGAAACAGAATTCACTGCATTACATGGGAACAACAGATTTTGGTCCAATGTCAATCTTTTAGCTATGATTAATATTCACTATACACTAAGAATGAGAAACTGAGTTAAGTACTTCCACTATGAAACAGGAAAATGTACAAATCTGCACCCATTTCCTCCTCCTTCACTCTGTCCAGCTCCAGGAGTAATTAATTCATGAAGCAATTCTTCATTACTAACACACAGCTCCCATTAACATATACACAGTGAGGAAAGGATACCACACATGCAGTTCCTATCCTACCCCTAAATCACAATATCCTCCTCTCCTGGGATAGCAGGTCTCTCTCACCATCCTGAAATTATCCTAAATGTCCATTGTACAGTATCTGGTCCATAATATCTCTACTATGGATCCTTCTTATATGGACCATTTTCTCAGGGCTAGTGGATTGTAAGTCACATAGGCAGGGTATATGCCTACACACAAAGTTCACCTTCTGCCATGCTCTCCCCTTAAATGTGAAAACTCAGGAGGAATAGTTATGTTCAAAACTGTAGCACACTGGTACCACAGCTCAATGGAGTTACCTCTTTAAGCAGAAGAAAGGACAAAAATGAGGAGGCCACAGCTTTGTAATCACACAGAACCAAACAACTATGGAAAATCCCAGCCCCAACTCTGAGGACCTCAGGTCATCTGTGCTGAATAGCTGCCCCTTTCTTTCTGCCTCTACCTTGGCAGCTGTCTAATCTGGTTGCTGTGATGATCTTGGTCCCTTCTACTGTGCCTCTGCACTCCTAATTGTCCAGCCACCCACAAGGTAGAAACTACAGAAAAGGAATTATGCCAGAAAACACTTCAGAAAATAAGACATATGGGATTTCTAGGGGGACATACCACAGCAGAAACTCCTCAGCTTGTCTCCCCCTTCCTCTCCAGCTGTTCCCCCACAGCTCCAAAAGTGCAGTATTTACAGTGAGGTGCTACCCCATCTTCTGGTTGTGAAACAGGGAAGAAAATGCACCATATAACTCAATCCCCCTTTGTGCCTGTTTCATGGCCCCATTTAATGTTACAGCACAAGTGCTCCCCTTGGTTCTATGTAACAAGGCAGACAGGGTCTCCAATCAGAATACTGGACAACTGCTGAAAGACTGTGAAATTCCCTGAAGACCATCTCAAACAAAGGTTGAAAAATCCAGGCATAGACTGCCTTTCAATTTCTATTCCCACTGTCTGATACTATGTTAAGTATGGACAAAGCTGTTTTTGAAAGTTAGTTTCAGTCACAGCCATTCCGCAGATAGAGGCAAGATAAACAACACTATCTGTGACAAGATCATGTCTGTACAAACAAACTTGATATATATATTTTAACCTATCACAAGTACAGGACCCAAAAACAAGCAGCTTGTAAACATCTCTAAACAAATGAAACCAGAATGAGAGTAATGTCATAATATTCCATCAGTTCAGCTGCACTGAAGTAATAGTTAACTGATTAGCTTCATTACTGGACAATAAAAGCCTATTTCAATTTTAGAGAAGAGTTGTTGAGGGTTTTTAAAAATCAGATTGTGCAGTGTGTCTAAAATCGTGACTAGTTTGGTAAATACAAGCTTTAAAATCGAAAGTAATGCTGTGACTGGTCACAATTACAATGGGTTATAAAAGTCAACATTTTAACACGAAACTTTTATGATAAGACAATTTTTTCCCCTGTACATGTGCAATTCTCCCCAACGTAAGCTCCTTTGCCTCTCTGGGGCCAAATCCTGCCATCTTTACTTAGTCCAAACTCCCATTACACTCAGTGGAAATTGGGAGGATAGCAGGATTTGGTCTTTGCTGTACAGCATGTTGAGATTTTTCCCCCCAGTATTTTTGAAGTCAATATTTAATTTTATTGGAAGAAGTATCTTCCTTATAAAGTTCCTATCTTAGCGTAAAAACACACTCAGGATGTCCAGGGCTTGATCTTGCTGGCTTAAAATTAGCTACTGCACACGTGAGTGAGCAGGATTTAGCACTGGGTCAGACTGCTCTTCTGCAAGTTTGAGAAGCAGTGTTTTCATCACGGGGACAATGCATGGTTCTATCAAGGTGAATTTTTTTTTGCACTATCATCAAAACGTAGTAAAAAATTGCAATGATGAAGCAAACAAATTCTCATCCAATAGTTCTCATGCAGCTTTCTTAGGTTTTCAGCTTTTTGACATGTTTGTTTAATTGAACAGTGGAGGGTTGGTTTGTTTTTTGCCAGGGATAACAGAGAATTAAATAAAGGAAGTGAAAAGACACCTAGTGACTTGACATGTTTTTAGCTTTAAAATCGGAAAGGAATAGATCAACCTCCTGCCTGTTGGGCACAAAATAAATGCAACCAGTGTGGAAAAAAGCTATTAGAACATGTTCCACTATCCCTTTCTGAAGACAATTATATTCCAGCAAAGGAAATTTCCCTTCTAAAATCACTAAGTTAAGTGTAGCTTAATTCATGATGTTAACTTGAAAACAGGAAGATCAAATTTTACTTAAGTTTTCTGACAATTAGGTTTATATTTTAATAATATGCAGATGAATGTTTACGACTGTTTAACTTATTTCTGATCATTCTTTTCGAATACCCTTCAAATTATTGCACAATACATATTACCATGCTTCTTATATCTGAACTATTCCCTTTTCACCCTTTTGTCACTGGAATTTGAACAAGTTCTCCTATTGTATTTGCTTGAGGTATGGAGTGAACTTCAAGTGATACATTCTTTTGCTTGCTGAGCTCAGTGTATTTTAAAAAGCTACTGATTTAGATTTCTCTCTTTACAGAGAGATGAGGGACTGCTGCATTTTAAGAAAATGTGCTACAGCTGTATGGTGTAAACAGCACGTTATACTTTACAAAAAAGTTATGCACAGAGGCATAACAGAAAATCCATTCAATAGATGGGCTTCTGAGGGTCCATGTAAGCAGGATTGTAGGGGGGTTGATTGACTGGGTAGGGCGCTCCAGCACCAGCTGCAAAAAACAAAACAAAACAAAACACAGGTATCATATATTAATGTTCTCATTCTATACTTACTTTTCAATGATAGCTCTAGTTCCTATTGCATAAGTCAAAAATTCAGCTTAGGTTGCATTTTAGTTGTGTTGGAAAATAATTTACTAGCGATAACTTGAGAAATATTCATACTTGGAGAACTGAGCCTGGAAGCTCTTTGGAGCAGGCTGTGTGTGTCTCTCTTTGCAGCATCGAGCACATTGTTAGGACTTAAATAATAAATCTTCCTCCTCTGTAGGCTGCAGCTCATTAGGGAGTGGCATGTCAAATATCAGTAACCAGGTGCAACACTCCATTGTTAGAGGGCAGCAGTGCACATACTGAGACAGGCAAAAGTTAATGTCATGTAGGTAAGCGAAAATAAGCCACTGGATGAGAAGATAAAGGATTGAACAATATTCCTCAGAGGGTGGAGAAACAGGATATCCTCCTGAGGAGACGCTCTCCTAATTGAGATAATGCTTTCCCAGCCAGAAGGCCGAGAAGATTTTTAAGTAAAAAACCCTACCAACTTTCTACCCGAGACAAAAATATCAGCATTTTATGTAATTTAATTTTTTCCGATACTGATTTTTCTCATTGCATAACATTTTCAGCAAGTCTATTCAACTTCCTTCAGCCTCAAAAACAAGTGCTTTTCTTGGAGAAAAAAAAAAAAAAAAAGGTAGCCTCAAATCAGACCTTTCATTTGCCTCTACAGTCTAATCCAATCTCCTTTGAGCTTATGACTGTTTTAGCTGAGTGCTTTTCAAATTAATTTAAGTTCACATTTTTTTCCCCCTACATCCCACAGTCAGCAGGAGCTTTTTTGGCTGGTGTTATATAAAGTTATGTCACTGTGGACATTCTGTTTTATCTGAAGGTGCTGAGGTTCATGGCAATTCTGATGTTTTCCAGAAACAGCTTCCACAGTAATGGGGTAGTTGCTGAGTAAGCCGTCTCAAGCACTCAGACTCATCCTTAATATGAACAGTTTAATTGTTCCAGGGAAACACAGCTATTGTGAGATATGATGATCATAGAGCATGACATTATCTTTCAGGTAATCTCCCCTTGCTATGATTATGCTAATTCCTTTGTTACAGCTTCCTCAAGTCCCGACTTGTGCTCCGTGCTGCTGCCCACTTCCTCTTATGTACAAAGCAGCACAACCATAGCATCTCAATCTTTCATCTCCACTGGAAGGACTTGTATTTTACAATCCAGTTCAAGGCTGCCTTCCCTGTTTTCAAGACCCTCCTCCTTGGCTCTAATTTTAGTTCCCAATCCTTCTCTCCTCCTCCTACTCATCGCTCCCTCTGTTTAAGCACTGGCCTCCTCTCAACTTCATTGTGAATGGTACAGAGGAATCTGCTTTTTGCTGATTCGGTCACCTGAAACATCTTTTCTGTAGAGCTCTGCCCAATCAATTCTAAGTTCCAGCACAAGTTCTCTCTTCTCCTTTGTCTACACTTCCTGATGTTTTTGTTTCTGCTGTTTTTCTTTAATTATTTGATTTACTGAGCATCCTGAATTAAAAATATTGTACTTTGAAAGAGCTACTAAGTGTCAAGTATCAGAAGGGTAGCCAAGTTAGTCTGGATCTGTAAGAAGCAACAAAAAGTCCTGTGGCACCTTATAGACTAACAGAAATATTGGCGCATAAGCTTTTGTGGGTGAATACCCACTTCATCAGATGCATGTTTAAGTGTGCTTGTTTTCCATGCTACTCAGGATATGAAACTATATCCATACTTACATAAAGTGTTTTTCCATCTAGTTGGAAGGTCCACAGATATTTTATAGTGAATTTTCAGCCTAATTGCACTTTGCAAGATGAGCATCTGTCCTCTAAACTACAAGCAAGCTGAAGCCCCTCTGTAAGCCATCTGTATAATTTTTCATTTGTAAGTGATCCTAACAGTGGTGACTGGCAAGAGACGCATATAGTACATGGAGCTATAGCTTTGGTTTACACTATTGACACAAGGCAGCTTACATTAACCTTTGTAAGTGTCTACACTAAAATTTCCCTCCCACTGACGTAACTCGCCTACTGCACCAACTTAACTTCACCTCCATGAGAGATGCAGAGTCGATGTAGTTAGGTTGACACAGTGTCACTGTAAACACAGCGTTGCTTACGTTGACTGTTGCTGGCTTTCAGAAGCGATCCCACAATGCCCCACACTGACAGGTCAGTCTGTGCAAGTGCTCCTGGTGAGGACGTGCACCGCCAACATAAGGAGCAAATCGTAGACACACAGAAGCAACGTACTTACTGAAGTGGCTATATGCCGCTGCAAATTAGGTGAATTTAATTTTGTCGTGTAGACAAGCCCTTAGAATGGATTCAAATGGTACATTTTTAATCCATTTTACTTACAAATCCCATTTGGATAAATACAAATGAACAGATAGGGTGCCTGGGCAAACAGACTGGTGGTGGTGCTCATGTGTACAGGGCCGGTGCAACCATTTAGGCAAACTAGGCGGCCACCTAGGGCACCTAGTGGTTGAGGGTGCCTAAAAGTCCACTCAGGCGAGGAGGTGGAGTGGAGGTGAGCTGGGGTGGGGGGAGGGCCGCTCACAGTAACGGGGGGGGGGAAGGGCAGGGGAACCGCTCCCCGCCCCAGATCACCTCCACTCTGCCTCCTCCGCTGAGCACACAGCCCCTGCTCTAATTCTCCTCCAATTGGTGCTGCACGCCTGGGAGGGGAGGAGAATTAGAGCGGTGCTGGCATGCTCAGTGGAGGAAAGCTGGGGCAGGCTCCCTGGGAGGGTTAGCTGCCTCGGTGGGCGGTGTTAGCTGCCGTGGAGGGGGGCGGGGTTAGCTTCTGCCGGGGGAGGGGGGCTCCCTGGGGGGGGCTAGCTGCCGTGGAGGGGGGCGGGGTTAGCTGCCATGGAGGGGGCCTCCCCGGGCGGGGTTAGCTGCCGCGGAAGGGGGGCTTTCAAGGGGGGGTAGCTGCTGCGAGGGGGGGCTCCCCGGGTGTGGGTGGGGTTAGCTGCCACGGGGGGGGGCGATGGGCAAGGTTAGCTGGGAGGGAGTGGCGCAAGGTGGAAGTTTCGCCTAGGGTGCCTTGCACTGGCCCTGCATGTGTATAATTAACACAGATTTGTTACAAATGCATTTGACTTCCTAGTGTGCTTAGTGTAAGAAAGAAGAAACATGATGTTTCTCTTCAATTGTGGTTTGCCCTCCTTGCTATGGCCTTACCTGCCATTGTCTCCTGGTAGGCTGGTGGTCCTGAAACTTGAGTTGGATAAGGTGGAGGATACTGTGTTGGGTAGGATGCTGCTGGCATTCCAGGTTGTGGCTGGACTGGTACAGGATGATATCCTTGATAGGGTGCCACTGGGTAACCAGGTGGTATCCTGGGCTGCTGGGGATATGGTGCATGGACCACTGTGGTGGAAGTTGTGGTGGTCACAACAGCTATGAACATACAAAAGAAAGATGCATTTACTACTGATGCGTCAAGCAGACATCCAGAAGAAGTAATGAAGATATGGAATATTTTGAAAGTTCTTTCCTGTTCCCAAAAGGGAAATCACTGTTTGTGTTTGTAATTCACACCACGTAGAAACCCCAGTTCAGAGTTCTCCAACATATTCAGAGACTAGTACCCCTGGCCCTCACTTTTAAGTCCATGACTAAACTTCCATCAACTTCCATGGGAGTGGGGCCATCATGAGCCAGGACAATGGTTAATTTACCTCCTCCTTTTACTCCACAAAGGAGCCTGAAAAAATAGTCTGACTCTACAGCTCATCTGAGAAGTTACTCACAATCCTCTGTAAAACAGATCATCATCATCCAATCATATGACTTTAAGGCAGAGAAAGTAACAAAAATTAACTAGATTCTCTTTAGGCAGATAGTTTTTAATTCCATGTATGAGCATTGTTTTCCACTGGTTCCTATTGTACTTTATTAGACTTTTTATTTTATTTTTTAAAATCTGTTTCTTCAATGCATGCTAGCATATTTTCCTCTGGGATTTGTAGCCTGGTTCATGTTTGTTACTAATTTCCTGGCATAGGTTAACACTAACAACATTTGATCCTTGTTAGACAGATCTGTTACTCAGCATATTGGCTGAATAGCCACTTATTTTCACAGCTTTTGTTACCTGATATGCCAATTACTCCATTAATTAATTGTCTCCCAATTTATCTTAAAGAAGGGTACTTGACTTAATTCTCTACTGTGCCACTTACCACCCCTTTATATTGGCCTTGTAGCTTTACCATCTACTTCATAAACCCTGTGTGATGGTGTTTACAGGCCACATGCTAAAACATAGCAAGGCACAGGGCAGTACTGGGCCAGAGAGACCCTGCCCCTCAGCAGGTGCAAGGCATGGTCCAGGTGGAGGGACAGTTAAAAGGGCCCTGGGTAGTTCATGGGCAGCAGGAAAGGAGTTACAGGCTGTACCAGGAGCTGTGGGAAGCATCACCACAGTATTGGTAAGGCCACTGTGGAAACCAAGAGAGGACCTGAAGGACGGGATGTTGTCCCCACAGCAGAACTACGCTGATACTGCAAAGACTGTGACCATGCTCCAAACAGAAGACCCACAGTCTGGTAGGGAGTGACTCAGGTGAACTGTAACTTAGGATGGCATAAAGAGTGGTCTAGAACACTGTACACCCCTTTACAGCCCTGGATCAGAACCCAGTGGAATGGGAGGGCCTGGGTCCCCCGTCTTCTACTTCCCCTCCTTTCTGTCATGACAGAATCCTAAGGTGTATAAGAAGGGATGCATAGGAGGGAGATACCTGCCATATACAACCCAACAGAGCTCCATCTAGAATGAGTGGAGAGAGGAGAACTGTGAAGTCACCGCCTGACCACTAGGCCAGCGTACTATGAGACTGACCTGTTACACACAGTAAAACATATTCCTCTCTATAGCCAACAGTTAAATGGCATGTTTGTTTTTTAAATTGAGCAACTACAACCATTTTGTTTCCTGTTTTACCTCCCTCCCCACTTCAGAAGCATGGATACCACTCGAGACCTTTTTAAGCATAGGATTTGGTCCACCATACCTACTTTTAGTCCACTTTATCCTCATACCCTGCAAACATTCAAGTTTTTGATAAGCAGCACTGTAGCTGGGCTGGAATCAGGTAACAATTTTAAAGTGGTCTTGTTAATGTAGTTAAAACTAAATATAAAATAGATTTCTAATTAAAATGTTCCCTTGTCTAGGTGGTCAATAATACTAGTAGTTTGAGATATGTTGGTCCAAGTGTGGGTTTCTTCTTTTAATAGATAAAATAGATGTATTTAAAATAGTAGATTTTCAATATAAATACAGACATTCCAAACATTCTTTTGACTTCATGCCATTCTAGTTTTTAAAAGTTTAGGTTCTGGAAAATTATTAAAATAATTCCCATTTCAAACTGGATTCTAGTGGGATGTTTAGATAGATAATTAGGAGTTAAGACTTATAAAGTGGTACAGTATACTTTGAGTCACAGTCAACACAACACAGCTTGTCCATTAACAAAAATTTCCTGTTTTAATTGACCTAACATGGCTAGCTCAGGAAATTATTTAGATAATCTGTTCTTCAGTGATAATCCAAAAGACAGATCATCAAGATGTTTTAAGGTAGCATGAGATGGAGAAGTAGTAGTTCTCATTCTCTGAAGATTTGTTTAATCTTCTGGCACTGATGACCTTTCAGTAATTGCAACCACAGTCACTGTTGCACTGTTTGGACCTTGGTATATTTCCCATGGCCACTCTCTTGCGAAGACTGCCATAGGGAGGAATTTTTAAAGGAATCAATTATTCCAACTTTTGCTCACTAAAGAAAAAACATTTGAATGGTGTGTGGGAAGGACGGGGAGGGGAGGAGTTGTACTAGTTTGACAATGATGCTATTTACTAAAAACAAAACTTCACTGAAAAGAGATAAAAGTTAACAAAACTGTAAACAAATACTCACGCCGTGGCCTCCGACACGTTTCATACAAGCAGCAGCATGAACAGGTGAAGCACAGAATGACAGTGACTACGAACACCACGAAGAGGGTGACCCCTATAGCAATAAAGGTCCCAAAACTGAAAAAGAAGAGGCACTTGAAAGTCACACTGTTTTTTGTGCAGCTGTGTTACCACACCCCTACAATAACATTCTTTAGCTATGGAAAAACGCTTAGGAATCTTATTACCATTTATTGTTCACTATCACATATTTGAACAGTAAACAGCTTTTTAAGGGTCCAGTCCTGAGTGAACTCAAATCTACTGAAAGACAATGCAAACAGGAAGCTGCTCAGCACCTCCTAGGAAGCATTAAATGTTTTGCATGATTGAACCCTAACATGGATAGTTTAATCTTTTCTATTGTGATGTGGTTGTGTGTGTGTGTACTTTCAAGACCAGAGATATAAAGCTTCAAACTCATTTAAGTCACATTTTGTATTTTTGGGCAGTGGTTCTCAAATGTTCAGAAGCGCAAGACCACTTTTTTCATTAATAAAATTGTGGATTCCCCATTAAACATGGAATGCTTGAATCAGTGAGAATCCAGGTGTTCTGTTTGTTTTTTCCAAGCCTTCTCCCACTCCAAAAAGTCTTCACAGACCTCTTGGTGATTGCAGACAATGGTTTTAGACCCTGTGTTTTGCAGGTCTTGCCAGATCAGGATCTTGTGCAGTTTGGATGCAACCTGAAGTTATTACACCATCCAACTACACTCAGTAGTTTGCATTAGAAGATCTGGTCTTAGTGCAATTTCTGAGAGACAGGAATACTCATCACAGATAGCACCCTTGTTGGCAGTCTCAACATAGGCAAACCAAGAATTGCTTTGGCATTTTCTTTTTTTCAGTAGTACCAAACCAAGGAGACAGTACATGGTGTTAGGTCTCAGAACTCTTTTTTATTACCCCTGATTATTTACCTTTTCAGTCTAGAGAGAGTTAGATACTTAGTGGATGTCTCCCATTTTCTGCAGACCTTTTTACTGCCATTCCAGATCCTCAAGCTTTTCTGAAAGACCATTGTTTAGACTTCCTATGTAGTCTTCTTTACTGATACATAAATCACAATGCCTGGGTTGTTCAAGCAAAGGCTTTTTATGCTTTAATTATAAAGTAGCTCAAATGTATGCATTTAGCCGATCTGCTATTGTTTTCTGTGATTTGAAATCTAATGAAGCACTTCTTCCATTCAGGCTATTCTGCGGACTTAGATTGAAAATCTTGTGGACAGTTAAATTTGGCATTTATATTTCTTCTTTATGCTAGTCCAAAATGAATGAAATTCTGGCACATAATCATCCAACAATGGTAAAAAACAATCACAGGAAATCACTTTCTTTGAACAATGAACTTTAATAAGGAACACAAGATTATGTTTAGAATTATCCTGCCCTCTGCTTCATTGCTGAGCTTCTGCCTAAAGTATTTCCCAGACTTCTTCCTGTCTTGTTTCCTATCACAGTTTTAAATAAAACATAGGTATGCCTACAACCATTTTCACATTGGCAACTGAATAGCTATCAGATGGTGATTAGTTTTCACTACTAACAACCCAGGCAAATTGAATGACTGACCTGAATTTGAGAGGCTCTGTGCTCCTATTATCAATTCCTGAGGCCTCATGTCTCAGTTTTCCAGTAGCCTAATAGGCTGGCAGCCAATAAACATTAGTGAAATTAAAAGTACAGGCTCTGTACTGTTATTTATTAAGTGAAGGGCCAGTGCAAATTAAGACTAGGCCACACAGACCCATTACAACAGTGGTCCCTATCCTTTTCGTCTGGCGGGCGCCAGACGAAGGACCATGGCGGCGTTGGAGCACCCGCCGAAATGCCGTCGACTTTCTGCAGCATTTCAGCGGCGACGCCTCTCGATGACGTCGTTTGTCGGCGGCAAGTGGCGTCATCGAGAGGTGTCGCCGCCGAATTTCTGCGGCATTTCGGCGGCGACACCTCTCGATGATGCCACTTGCCGCCGACAAGCGACGTCATCAAGAGGTGTCGCCGCCAAAACGCTGCAGAAATTAGGCAGCATTTCGGCGGATGCTCCACCGCCGGCCAGGACGTGGGAGCATTTAGATGTGCCCGCGGGCACCACGTTGGGGACCCCTGCATTACAAGGTACTTTAAGCACATACTCAAAGGAACAAGAGGGAAAGGAGGCAAGTGCACAAAGATTCATATACGAGAATAATTTTGTTTGTGCACATACAGAAGTAGTCACACAAATCACAGCACAAGAAAATTTAAGTACTTCACATATGGTCTTGCTACATGTTTTGTGTTTTTAAGAAACTAACATTTTAAAATAAAGACATTTCTGGCTCTTATTTTACAGATTGACTTGACTGACGAAATTATGCCCTGGTGTCTAGTTGTCCTCTTTGCTTATATGACTTACAATGGCCTTTCTTACCAGCATTGTGATATAGAAATAACTCACAGTTCAGCTGCATTGCCCACCAAACCGTCATATTATAGTACTTAAACTAAGGCCTTGTCTTCACTGCTAAAAAAGGGTGTGTGTTTTTTACCTCAGGGTAACTAACATGAATAAACCACAGTAAAGACCAGACACTTCAGTTTAATCATAAGGTAAACAGTTCCATATTTCCTCCATAGGTTGATCTCAACAAGTTGACCTCATGGTAAAACTGAAGTGGCCAGGTCTTAACAGTGTTTGTACCTCATGATAGCTCATCTGTATTGGTTACCATGAAGTTAAAAAAAAACAACACATGAAAAGCACACCTTTTTAGTGTTGAAGACAAGGTCTAAGTTGCAGCCTGCCCGTGATTGCCCCCAATATCTTGATTCCTTTTTATATGCCTATTCTTGTACTGAACTTAACATTGTAGTATCTCAGACCAATCCAAGGAGGAAAAAAAAGTGACAAACTCTTGTATGGTTGCTTCTCTTAACTGTAAAAGGAAATTACATTTGTTTTTATAAAACACTGGTTTGCTATGTGCTCTGTTTGTGACGACTAAGTTGAAGTTAGTTTCCTTGATCAACTAGCCAGTTCACAAAGTTCTATTGACAAATAACTAGGTAATAAACATTTTGTCCAATTTTTTGACAGACTGTTAGCTGTAGCATCCTGGTCACTTAGGTAACTGCGTAACAGAAGGTGCGCTAATAATAATCAGCCAAACAACAACACAGGACTTAAGCTATTTCTGTCAAAGTGTTTTGTTGGGAGCAACTCTTTCCCCCATATTAAGTAGGATCACTTTTCTCAGCGTTATCAAGCCTTTGGTAGACATTCCAGACAGAAGTCATGCATACAAAACACTGAAAAAAAATATGTATTCATACATTTTGGGACTCCTAGAAACCACCTTCAAACCATTCCCCACACAAAGGGCCAGTTTCCTCCAAAAACACAACTAACATCAACAACCTCCCTCAGATTAACAGTCTTGCCACCATGGATATCACCTGCCTATACACCAACATCCTTCACAACGACAGCATCACTGCCTGCCTTAAATATCTACAAGACAATGGACAACACTCAGATATCCACCTGAAATACATTGCCAAACTCATCCAGTTCATCCTCACCCATAATTTTACATTCAACAAACACTTTGTCCAAACCCTGGGAAAAGCCATCAGCAATAGAACGGCTCCCCAATATACCAGCCTCTTCATGGACCCCTTGACGAATAACTATTTAACAAAAATGCATCACAAACCCAATGTCATACCTGAGATATGTTGATGATATTTTCATCATCAGACAACCTAAACTCCTTAACAGATTTCCACCACAACTTCAACAACCACCACTCAACCATTAAATTCTCTCTAGAACACTGCTACACTAGCATCAACTTCCTGGACACCACAAGCAGCTTCAATAATGGAACCTTACATGTACTTTCACAAATCCAGCAACAACTCCAGGCACACAAAGAAATCTCATCTATAGCCAGGCACACAGAAAAGAAGCTCTAGGATATACACCTTAACACACTTAAAACTGCCTTCACCAAAGAAGGATACTCCACCAGAGTAGAGACTGCATCCTGGAATGGAACACCCAAATATTCAGAGAACATGTTTCAATACAGAAAAAAAAAAACCTGATCACACACCCCTAGCTGTCACCTACCACCCCACTTTGCAACCCATATGGGGTATCATTACATAATTACGACCCATACTCAATGGGGACCACATCCTGAAAGAGATCTTTCCCATACCCCCTCCACTGGCCTTTGAACAACCCCCAATCTTGCCATGCTCATCATCAGAAGCAAGCTCCTCACAGTTCAGGGCCCACCAAATCAAAGTGGCACTAGACCCTGCCAGAAGATCAGAGGCAAAACCTGCAGACACCTCTCCACCGCTATGATAATCAATACATTCCACAATACATCTTTCAAGATCCATTGGTCCTACACATGCCCATCACAAAGTGTGGTATACCCAGGGCCCGTGCAAGTATATTTTGTACCCTAGGTGAAACTTCCACCTTGCACTCCCCCCCCCCCGTAACATCGGTTCATTGAGGGGCAAATCCCAATGAGCCTT
This sequence comes from Mauremys mutica, assembly GCF_020497125.1. Classification (NCBI taxonomy): domain Eukaryota; kingdom Metazoa; phylum Chordata; order Testudines; family Geoemydidae; genus Mauremys; species Mauremys mutica. The sequence continues at coordinate 42,790,043 of NC_059078.1, forward strand.
TATAGACCCCAGGGGCCAGCCTGTCCAGGGGCTGCTCCCCAAACCAGGTTCCCCCTTCCCCACCCCCTGAACTGCCCTGGAGGGTGCACAGCCCCCCCGTGAGCCATCTTCATCCCGGCAGCTCCCGCCCCGAGTCCACTCACTGGCTTTGCCAGACTTGGGCCGCTGCAGCAGCTCGGCAGGGAGGAGCTGCCTTCTGGGGGCTCCTGCAGCAGATGCATGTGGGCAGAGGCCCCTGTGTGCCCCCCCGGCTCCCCCCTCACCATGCTCAGGCTCTGCGGCTCCCGGGAGTGTGAGCTGCCGCTGCTGCCCCTCCCAGAGCAGGCTCAGGGCCCTGCACCCGGCGGCGGCTCAAGTGCCTGGGAGCCGCAGAGCCCGAGCATGACGAGGGGGTAGCTGGGGGGTGCATGGGGGCCTCTGCCCACATGCATCTGCTGCAGCTGCAGGAGCCCCCCGGGGGGGCACCAGGCCGTAGCCTGGGCAGGAGGGGCGGGGGGCACGGCTGCTGCAGCCTTTGCAGGGCTCCTGCCCCCCTGCACTGCGCCAGCTCCCCCATGGCTGGGGTTCGCCACCAACGCTCTGGCTCTCCGGTGCCTCTGAAAGGTGGCTCCTCCCTGGAGAGCCAGGGCACCACTTTTTCGCGCCCCCAGGGCCGTCCTTAGGATTTACGGGGCCCAATGCAGTATTATTAAACTGGTGCCCCTATGCCCAACGGCAGCCTGAGCTTGCAGCCTGGTGGAGGCAGGGGTGGAGGGACAAGGCAGAAAGAATAACAAGACGCCGGCCCGCCTCACGGTGGCAGAGAGTCACAGTTCCCTGCAGAGACCCCTGTACCCTCTTCCTCATGCAGAATGGACATGCAGAAGGTACCTACCGTATTTATCGGCGTATAACACGCACTTTTTTCCCCTGAAAATAGGGGGCAAATGATGTGTGCGTGTTATACGCCGATATAACCTTGGGAGCTATGACAGTAACCTCCAATAGGGTCCCCGGGTCCCCGCCCGACCCTCACCGGCCTCCCTGGCCGCGTCCTCCCCCCCCCCCGCGTTCCCGGCCCCGCGTTCGCGGCCCTGCCCGGCCCCCCCCCGGCCCCGGGTCCCCGCCCGACCCTCAGCGGCCTCCCTGGCCGCGTCCTCCCCCCCCCGCGTTCCCGGCCCCGCGTTCGCGGCCCTGCCCGGCCCCCCCCCCGGCCCCGGGTCCCCGCCCGACCCTCAGCGGCCTCCCTGGCCGCGTCCCCCCCCTCCCCCCCCCCCCCCCCCCCCCCGCGTTCCCGGCCGCGGCCCTGCCCGGCCTGTCCCCGGGTCCCGCCTCGCCGCCCGCCCCGCCCTGGCCGCGGCCTCCGCCCCCCCCCGCGTTCCCGGCCCCGCGTTCGCGGCCCTGCCCGGCCCCGGGTCCCCGCCCGACCCTCATCGGCCTCCCTGGCCGCGTCCCCACCCCCCCCCCCGCGTTCCCGGCCGCGACCCTGCCCGGCCACCCGCCCCCCCGGGTCCCCGCCCGACCCTCCCTGGCCGCATCCCCCCCCCCCGCGGCCCTGCCTGGCCCCCCCCAGTCCCCGGGTCCCCCCCCGACCCTCCCTGGCCGCGTCCCCGCGTTCGCGCGGCCCTGCCCCCCCGCGTCCCGGTCCCCGCCCGACCCTCACCGGCTGCGGCACGGCCCCGCGTCCCCGACCCCCCCCAACCCCTCCCCGGCCGCCCGGCTCCGGCCGCACCCCCCCCCCCCCGGCCCTGCCGTGCCCCCACCTACCGGGATGCTCGGCTCTGGACACGGCCCCCCACCTCCAGCCCGGCCTGGCCCCGTGGCTCCAGCCGCCCCTGCTGTTTTGCCAGGAGGCCGGGCTCCGGCAGCGCGTGGCGGCGGCCCCGGCTGCCCAGCTCCAGCTCTGGCCGCAGCCCTCCCTGGCTCCACCCGGCCAGCCACCTGGCTCCGGCCGCTGGGCTCCCGCTGCATCCTCCGGCCGCGTGACTCCTGTCCTGGCCCGGCCACGTCCAGGCAGCGCGGTAAGGGGGCAGGGAGGGGGTGTTGGAGAGAGGGTAGGGGAGTTCAAAGTCCTTTATTTGAAATTTAAGTTTTTGTCCTGAAATTTCCCCCTTAAAATGAAGGTGCGTGTTATACGCCTGTGCGTGTTATACGCCGATAAATACGGTAATTAAAAGCACTAAACTTGGGAATAAAAAATGTCAGTCACAGGTTTTTTGATATGCCCTGAAGTTTGTCAGACATTTATTTGCAAAAACTTTGTAGTAAGGGCGAGTCAGCTGTCTTGCTGAATACAACATTAAATATTATGGAATATATGATGCAGCTCTTCTTTGTTTTACATTTTCTTAATCAGTATTTCTAAGCTAATTTTATATTTTAAATGTGCTCTTAAGCCTTCATAAAGTAATCATTCCAGATTACTACATATTTAACTCACTGAAATAGACATTATGTTAAATTCATTAGTCACAGAGGTTTAGGCCTGGTCTACACTATGCGTTTATACCGAATTTAGCAGCGTTTAACCGATTTAAACCTGTACTCGTCCACACAACGAAGCCCTTTATATCAATATAAAGGGCTCTTAAAACCGATTTCTGTACTCCTCCCCGACGAGGGGAGTAGCGCTCAAATCGGTATTGACAAGTTGGATTAGGGTTAGTGTGGCCGCAATTCGATGGTATTGGCCTCCGGGCGGTATCCCACAGTGCACCATTGTGACCGCTCTGGAAAGCCATCTGAACTCGGAAGCACTGGCCAGGTAGACAGGAAAAGCCCCACGAACTTTTGAATTTCATTTCCTGTTTGGCCAGCGTGGAGAGCTCACCAGCACAGGTGACCACGCAGAGCTCATCAGCACAGGTAACAATGTAGTCTCTGGAGAATCGAAAAAGAGCTCCAGCATGGACTGCACGGGAGGTACTGGATCTGATCGCTCTATGGGGAGAGGATTCCGTGCTAACAGAACTCCGTTCCAAAAGACGAAATGAAAAAACATTTGAAAAAATTTCCAAGGCCATGATGCAGAGAGGCCACACCAGAGACTGAATACAGTGCCGTGTGAAAGTTAAGGAGCTCAGACAAGCCTACCAGAAAACCAAAGAAGCAAACGGAAGGTCCAGGGCAGGGCCGAAAACATGCCGCTTCTACGCTGAGCTGCATGCAATTCTAGGGGGATCCGCCACCACTACCCCACCCCTGTCCATGGATTCCGAGGTGGGGGTGGTAATCGCAGCCATGGCTGAGGATTCTGCGGACGGAGAAGATGAGGAGGAGAAAGAGGAGGACGAGCTTGCAGAGAGCACACAGCACTCCATTCTCCCCAACAGCCAGGATTTTTTTCTCACCCTGACGGAATTGCCCTCCCAAGCCACTATCCCAAACAATGAAGCCATGGAAGGGACCTCTGGTGAGTGTACCTTTGTAAATATAAAACATGGTTTTTAATTATTAATTTGCCCTGAGGACTTGGGATGCATTCGCAGCCAGTACAGTTGCTGGAAAAGTCTGTTAACATGTCTGGGGATGGAGCGGAAATCCTCCAGGGACATCTCCATGAAGCTCTCCTGGAGGTACTCCAAAAGCCTTTGCAGAAGGTTTCTGGGCAGGGCAGCTTTATTCCATCCTCTATGGTAGGACACTTGACCACGCCATGCATGTAGCAAATAATCTGGTATCATTGCATGACAAAGCCTAGCTGCGTATGGTCCCGGTGTTTGCTGGCATTCAAGCAACATCCGTTCTTTATCTTGCTGTGTTATCCTCAGGAGAGTGATAGCGTTCATGGTAACCTGGTTGAAATTCAGGAATTTAATGAAGGGGACAGAGATGGCCATTCCTGCTGGGCTGTTTGCCTGTGGCTTAAAAGAAATCCTTCCCTGCAGGTAGTTAAGCAGGGGGAAGAGGGGCGGGTGATTGGCGCTGAGCTTTTTCGCGTTTGGCTAGCAGGGATCTTTCCTGCTACCAGCCAGGCGGTTTAGGGGGACAGGGGGCGACGGGGGTGTTTAGCTGTGATCTTCCATGATACCAGCCACGCGGTGGAGGGAGGGGTAAAGCGATCATCCCAGAGAATTGGATGTGGGGGGTGGTTTCTGCTGCTGCACGTTAACAGGAAAGAAGCAGCACTCAACGGGCTTTGCTTGCTATTTGGGAAAGGAGGGCGCTGGATAGATGAAGCCTGCAGAAGACGAAAGACAATGGCTTACCAGGGCCGCATGCAAGCCGAATTCTGCTGCCCAGACCTGCGTCTGTGAGATCTCTAAAACCAGAGCCGCAGGCACTCAATATTAAGATGCAAAATGCAACCTTGTAGTGAAATCATATGTGCTATGTAAGGTGAATAGTGTTGTTCACCGTGAAAGAGTATGACCATTGTTCTGTAAAATGTATCTTTTTAAATACTTCTCTCCCTTTTTTCCCCTCCCTCATGCAGCTGCAAATTTTTCAAGCCTCCCTACTCCGTCCCGAAGGCTATCTCAGATAAGGCGGCGGAAAAAAAAGACGTGAGACGAAATGTTCTCGGAAATCATGGAAGTGACCCGCAAAAAAAAGAGCTCATCTGAATGAGTGGAAGAACGTGGTATCAAAGTATAGGAAAGATGCCAGTGACCGTGAGGACAGGAGGGACGAACGTGAGGACAGGAGGGACGAACGTGAGGACAGGAGGGACGAACGTGAGGACAGGAGGGACGAACGTGAGGACAGGAGGGACGCTCGAGATGAGAGGTGGCGGCAGGAAGATCAGCGGTGGCGGGATGCAACGCTGGGGCTGCTGCGTGATCAAACTGACATGCTCCGGCGTATGGTGGAGCTTCAGGAATGGCAGCAGAATCTTAGAGTGCTGCTGCAGCCCCTGTATAACCACCCTCCCCCCTCACCATGTTCCTTAGCCTCCTCACCCACCAGATGAGTAAGAACGCGTGGGGGTAGGCTCCGTGCACCCACCCACTCCACCCCAGTGGACAGCCCAACCAAAAGGCTGTCATTATGAAATTTTTTTAGTGACCTTTTCCTTCCCTCCTATCCTCCTCCCAAACCCCACCTCGGCTACCTTGTCAGTTCTCTCCCTCTTTTTATAATTAAGTAATAAAGAATACATGATTTTTAAACAAGAGTGACTTTATTTCCTTAGAAAGCAAGCTGTGTTCGAAGGGGGGGGGGTGGCTTACAGGGAATGAGTCAATCAAGGGGTGGTGGGTTTCATCAAGGAGAAACAAACACAACAGTCAGACTGTACCCTGGCCAGTGATGAAACTGGTTTTCAAAGCTTCTCTAATGTGCACCGCTTCCTGGTGTGCTCTTCTAATCGCCCTGGTGTCTGGCTGCGTGTAATCAGCGGCCAGATGTTTTGCCTCAGCCTCCCACCCCGCCATAAAGGTCTCCCCCTTACTCTCTCAGAGATTGTGGAGCACACAGCAAGCAGCATTAACAATGGGAACATTGGTTTGGCTGAGTCTGAGCGAGTCAGTAATGTGCGCCAGCGCACCTTTAAACGGCCAAATGCACATTCTACCACCATTCTGCACTTGCTCAGCCTGTAATTGAACAGCTCCTGACTACTGTCCAGGCTGCCTGTGTATGGCTTCATGAGCCATGGCATCAAGGGGTAGACTGGGTCCCCCAGGATAACTACAGGCATTTCAACATCCCCAACAGTTATTTTCGGGTCTGGGAAGTAATTCCCTTGCTGCAGCCGTTTAAACAGAGTAGTGTTCCTGAAGACATGAGCGTCATGAACCCTTCCCGGCCATCCCACGTGGGTGAAACGTCCCTTGTGATCCACCAGTGCTTGCAGCACCATTGAAAAGTACCCCTTGCGGTTTATGTAGTGGGTGCCCTGGTGCTCCGGTGCCAAGATAGGGATATGGGTTCCATCTATCGCCCCACCACAGTTAGGGAATCCCATTGCAGCAAAGCCATCCACTATGACCTGCACATTTCCCAGAGTCACTACCTTTCGTAGCAGCAGCTTAATGATTGCTTTGGCTACTTGCATCACAGCAGCCCCCACAGTAGATTTGCCCACTCCAAATTGATTCCCGACTGACCGGTAGCTGTCTGGCGTTGCAAGCTTCCAGAGGGCTATTGCCACTCACTTCTCAACTGTGAGGGCTGCTCTCATCTTGGTATTCTGGCATTTCAGGGCAGGGGAAAGCAAGTCAAAAAGTTCAGTGAAAGTGTCCTTACGCATACGAAAGTTTCACAGCCACTGGGAATCATCCCACACCTGCAACACTATGCAGTCCCACTAGTCTGTGCTTGTTTCCCGGGCCCAAAATCGGCGTTCAATGGCTAGAACCTGCCCCATTACCAGCAGGATCTCCAACGCACCGGGGTCCGCAGTTTGAGAGAATTCTGTGTCCATGTCCTCATCACTCTCGTCGCCACTCTGCCGTAGCCGCCTCCTCCTCACCTGGCTTTGCAGGTCCCGGTTCAGCATAGACTGCACGAGAATGCGCTAGGTCTTTTGAACGTCCATGATTGCTGTGTTGAGCTGAGCAGGGTCCATGCTTGCCGTGGTATAGCGTCTGCACAGTTCACCCAGGAAAAAAAGGCGCGTAACAGTTGTCTGCCGCTGCTTTCACGGAGGGAGGGGTGAGGCTGTACCCGGAAGCACCAGCGACAATGTTTTTTGCCCCATTAGGCACTGGGATCTCAACCCAGAATTCCAATGGGAGGGGGAGACTGCGGGAACTATGGGATAGCTATGGGATAGCTACCCACAGTGCAATGCTCCGGAAATCAACGCTAGTCTCGGTACATGGACGCACACCGCCGAATTACGGTGCTTAGTGCGGCCGCGTGCACTCGACTTTATACAATCTGTTTTAAAAAACGGTTTCTGTAAAATCGGAATAATCCCATAGTGTTGACATACCCTTAGTATGTTCATAACAATGTTCATTGCTTTTAGAAAAAGAGAACACTAATTTACTTTGTGTGATCTCCATAACAATACACGTTTATGAAATTTCACCAATTTTAAAAAATATGTTTCCAAACTTTAGGCATAACAAAGGATTTTATATCTTACTAAGGTACTGATTTTGCTTAAAACTAGTTCATCAGATAGTCAGAAGTAAAGAAAGGGAAACTCTGGGTACGTCTACACTACGGGACTATTCCGAATTTGCATAAACCGGTTTTGTAAAACAGATTTTATAAAATCGAGTGCGCGCGGCCACACTAAACACATTAAATCGGTGGTGTGCGTCCATGGTCCGAGGCTAGCGTCGATTTCTGGAGCGTTGCACTGTGGGTAGCTATTCCCTAGCTATCCCATAGTTCCCGCAGCCTCCCCCGCCCCTTGGAACTTCCGGGTTGAGATCCCAGTGCCTGATGGGGCAAAAATCATTGTCGCGGGTGGTTCTGGGTAAATGTCGTCAGTCACTCCTTCGTCTGGGAAAGCAACGGCAGACAAGCATTTCGCGCCTTTTTCCCCTGGATTGCCCTGGCAGATGCCATAGCATGGCAATCATGGAGCTTTTTTTGCCGTTTGTGACTCTCACCGTATGTGTACTAGATGCCGCTCACACAGGCGATTCAGCAGCGCTACACAGAAGCATGCTTTTGCTTTTGCATGACAGCAGAGATGGTTACTAGCCATATTGCACCATCCAAATCCTTCCATAAATTGGAACTGAGGATGATCATGGCTACCAGTCCTTTTGTACCATTTGCTGCTAGTGCCCCTGGTCAATCAGCCAGGGGCGCAAAAGCCAAGAGTGGTTACTAGCCATATTGTACCTTCCATCGTTTTGTACCATTGGCTGCTGTCATAAGTGCCCCTGGCCGATCAGCCAGGGGCGCAAAAGCAAAAATTGGGAATGACTCCCTGAGTCAATCCCTCCTTTTTGTTATCTAAAAATAGAATCAGTGCTGCCTAATATAGGCAAGTGTGCTAGAGAACCACCTGCTCTGTGTCAGAGCCCGCAGAAATTATTATCTGTATGCTATTCACAGGGGGTGCTCCTGTAACAACCCCACCTGTTGATTCCGTTCTTCCCCCAGCCTTTCTTGGCTACCGTAGCATTGTCCCCCCACTTGTGTGATGAATTAATAAAGAATGCAGGAATAAGACACACTGACTTGTTAGTGAGAAATGAGTGGAAGGCAGCCTCCAGCTGCTATGATAGTCCAGACAGGACATTAAGCAGTGTGTAGGAGAGAAGCCCAGCATCCCACTGCTAGTCCAGGGGCAACTGAATCTTTTCTTTACACATGAAGGGTGGGGGCTGATGGAGCTCAGCCCCCTGTTGCTATGATGAGGATGGTTACCAGCCATATTGCACCATCCATCCACCAGAAAAAATTAGGGCCAATAGGCTGATGACGAGGACGGTTACCAGTCCTTTTGTACCATCAGCTGAGGCTGATGATGAGGATGGATTTCCATCTTTTTGCACAATCAGCTTATGCTGATGATGAGGATGGATTTCCATCATTTTGTACCATCAGCCGCCCATGACGGGGGGGGAGCAAGGATGTTGGTGTTGAGTGCTGCACTATCGCGTCTATCTGCAGCATTCAGTAAAGATAGGGTGACATGTAAAAGAGTCAGAGGATTGTTTTACCTTTCGCTTCTGGGGGTGGGTGGGGGGTGGGTGAGTAGATTGCCAAGCTATGCCCTGACCCGCGGGCACTGTGTTTGACCCTAGAAGCATTTGGAGCTCAGCCAAGAATGCAAATAATTTTAGGAGGCTGCAGGAACTGTGGGATAGCTTCAGTCCTCCAGTCCATGCGCATCCATTTGATTCTTTGGCTTTCCGTTACGCTTGTCACGCTGCAGTGCGCTGAGTCCCTGCTATGGCGTCTGTCTGGAGATTTTTTAAAAAGGATTCTGAATTTCATCTTCTGTAACGGAGCGCTGATAGAACGGATAGAACGGATTTGCCTGCCCTTACAGCGATCACATCCGCATGGTCCATGCGGGAGCTCTTTTTTTTATTTTGATTTCGGACTGCATCGCCACCCGTGCTGATCGGAGCTCCACGCTGGGCAAACAGGAAATATTCAAAAGTTCGCGGGGCTTTTCCTGTTTACCTGACCACTGCATCCGAGTTCAGATTGCGGTCCAGAGCGGTCACTGGTGCACTGTGGGATAGCTCCCGGAGGCCAATACCGTCGATCAGCGTCCACACTAACCCTAATCCGATATGTTAATACCGATACTAGCGTTACTCCTCTCGTTAGGGAGGAGTACAGAAACCGGTTTAAAGAGCCATTAAAATCGATATAAGGTGCCTCCTAGTGTGGACGGTTTTGGCGTTAAATCGGTTTTACGCTCCTAAAACCGATTTAAACGCCTAGTGTAGACCAGGCTTCTTTGTCCAGCTATTTGGAAGCAAAGGGCTGTTGCTTCCTTCAATAGACAGGGGAAGAGGGGTGTGAAGGGAGAAATGGATGGACAGAAAGGACAGGAAGACTTTTGAAGTAAGTTTTTTTACTATAGTAATTAAAATGTGCATTTTAGATAAAGGTGGTCTTTTGAAGAATTTATTTAAAAAACCATATGTCTGAAGATCCAAGCATTTAAGGCTAAAGATGATTGTGCATCTAAAAAATCTATGCAAGGATTTTTTAGAGATGTGATTTTATAATCTTCACCAACTCACTAATGAAATATTTTTAAAGCAAATTTTAAACTAAGGTCCTGTAGACTGACATGATCTGAGTAAACAGTCATGCACAACTGTTTTTGTCAGTACATTCAGAAACTGGACAGTGGATACCTGGGAGTTGGTAAATGCCTGTTAAATGTCTCCATTACCCCTTGAATGGCTCTTTAACAGTTTCAGTGTTGTGCTAATAGGTCTGGCAGGCTAGAGATTTTTTTCTCTTAACTTCTAGATCCCCTTCCCAGGAAGGCTCAGAGCCTGCAGGAAGGGTCAGAACAGGGATAGGAAAACCAGAAGGGTGGACACTAAGACCCAGCAGTGCCCCAAATTTTCAGATGCCCTACACAGCAGCCTATGCCTGAGGACGGCCCTAGGCACCCCGAACCACTTGCTGCCCTAGGCGACTGCCTAGTTTGCCTAGTGGTTGCATGGGCCCTGGGTATACCTCATCTAGTGCACTAAATGCCCCAGTAACAACTATGTGGAGGAATACAATATACCCATTACACTCTCAAATGAACTCACACAGAAAAACGACAAAAAACACTATATCACCTGCAGGCAAACACATTTCACAAAGTGATCACTCTTTCTGACCTCTCAGTCCTCATCCTCAATGGAAACCTGCACAATGCCTTGAAAAGTTGAGACTGAAAGCTTAAATTTATAACTTTACTAAACACTACAAATCATGGACACAAAGACACTGGATTTACGATTCATTACAACAATCTATAACCCATTAACACTCCTTTGTCCTATAACTGCAGAGGTGTTAACTACCTCCTTAAAAAGTCTCTTGCAATATGTGTTACCTCCTTAAGCTAAACAATCTGTTCCAACTTGTATTTAGCTGTGACACTGAATAGCTTTCCCAGACCTGAAGAAAAGTTCTGCGCAAGCTAGAAAGCTTGTCTTTTTCACCAACAGAAGTTGCCTCACCCACCTTGTCCCCCTAAATTCTCCAAAAAGTAGTTACAAAAATATTAGCAAACATGCAGCAACAGCTATGTTCTAATCTCACAATATAAACATGTCCTTACATATATTCTCTTGTGGTGCTCATACATTCAATCTTTTCCAACATTGCTGAGTGATATATCTTCTTAATATCTTTCAATCAACAATGCAGAGATACCAGTTTGAATGTTAGTGCCTGAGTGTTAGTGCTGTACTATAGTGCTTCAGACAGAGGCTTTCAAAGAACAAGAACTGATTCACTCAGATGAAGAATGATATGGATGTTTTTCCTCTGCATATAAAATTGCTCTGATATGCCCTACACTGCAAAATCTTAGACAGATAGCATTTACGGTACGTAGTCTTTTGCAGTTTGCTAAGCAGAAGCAGCACAGCAGCAAGAAGCAAAAGCAACTCACTGACTTTTTAAAGAAAAACTAGACTAGTTTATTGTAATGTCTACTTTAAATCTCTAATAAAGCAACACTTTTTTTCTCGTTTATTGTTTCCTTCAAGTAGGAGTTTATTTTCTAAGGTTTTCTATACTTTATGGATGTGACATTTACTGTATACAGTAATTTCATTTTAACATGGTCCCCGCTATAACGCGGTACTCAGCATGGATCCCAAATCCTGTGTTCTAGCGAGGGTCCGGTGTATATGTTACATGTGAAGTCTGTTTCTTGAGGGGTACGTGTAGAATATATGCCAACTTTCTCACACAGTTCAAAGCCTAAGTGTGGACTTATCTGCCAGTCAAGCATTTTTGTCATTTCAATCACAAAAGCAACTAATATTTATTCACATTAGAGAGTCTAAATTCATTGTGGGAATCCTGTGTTTCTCACCCACTTCCTTCTCTATTCTTTGTGTGCACCACATACTCTCTCCAACAGGTAAGACACTTGAATGGGAGTTAGGAGACCCAAAGCTCTGCCAATAACCTGGTACATGACATAGACAGAGAGATGAAGTTACTTGCCAGTTTCCCCATGCATAAAGCTGGGTTAATACTTAATTCCCATTATAAAGCACTGTTACCTATGGATGGCAAGTAGTAACTATTTTTACTATTCTGGAATTCCTGCACTGTCAGAAACAGCAATAGAGTGGAAATGACTGATGTTCCTGATGAATCCTCCCAGAGAATGTTGTCAGTAAAAGAGCAGAAGCACAAACAAAATCATTTACTGATGCTGGAAGAGGTTTGCCATGTGGCAACGGAAGAGAAGGGACTCAGAGGGGAGGCTAGCATTTTTTACACATCTATTGCTCACCAAATGGTGTGAATTTCAGCAGTGGTACATTGCAAAGAAAACCATGTTCTGCAGGAGAAGCAGTGAAGGCCTCTGTGATGGGTTCGGTCACAGAGACCCTCTTGGGGCTTGGCTACACTTACAAGTTGCAGCGCTGGGAGTTACAGCGCTGGTCATGCAGCTGTGTAGGGCCAGCGCTGCAGTGTGGCCACACTGACAGCTACCAGCGCTGCAGTGTGGCCACACTTGCAGCACTTTCCAGCGCTGTATTGAGAGGTGCATTGTGGGCAGCTATCCCACAGAGCACCTCGTCCCGTTTTGGCGCCGTTTTGGCGCTGAGTATTGTGGGAAGGGGAAGGAAGTGTGTGGGTCATTCCGCTTCCTGTTCCAACGCCCCGTGGTGCATCGCTTCACATCCCAGCATTCTGTCTTTCTGGCAACGTTTGGCGCCATTGTGAGTGTATTTCTGCTCTGTGTGTGAATCGCGATTTCTGTGGGAAATGGAGCCCGAGCTGCTGAGGACTGTGCTGATGACTGTCGCTAGCACAACACGTTTGGCAGTCGAGCTATTCCTTCAGCTCCAAAGTGACAGTGAGGAGTCTGACGATGATATCGATATCGATTCTCCTGCCGCGTGTGACACCAAAGTGCTTGTGGCATTCACAGAAATGCTCAGCACCGTTGAATGCCGCTTTTGGGCTCGGGAAACAAGCTCTGAGTGGTGGGATCACATCGTCATGGAAGTCTGGGATGACGAGCAGTGGCTGCAGAACTTTCGTATGAGAAAAGCCACTTTCATGGGACTGTGTGCTGAGCTCGCCCCCACTCTGCGGCGCAAGGACACAAGATTGAGAGCTGCCCTGACGGTGGAAAAGTGGGTGGCTATTGCAATCTGGAAGCTGGCAACTCCAGACAGCTACCGGTCGGTCGGGAACCAGTTTGGTGTGGGAAAGTCGACCGTGGGAATCGTTTTGATGCAAGTTTGCAAGGCAATTAATCGCATCCTGCTAAGAAAGACCGTGACTCTGGGGAGCGTGCAGGACATTGTGGATGGCTTTGCACAAATGGGTTTCCCTAACTGTGGAGGGGCGATAGATGGGACGCATATTCCTATTCTGGCCCCCCCCCCACCTGGCATCAGAGTACGTTAATCGTAAGGGGTATTTCTCCATGGTTCTCCAGGCGCTTGTGGATCACCGCAGGCGTTTCATTGACATTTACACAGGCTGGCCTGGAAAGGTGCATGATGCACGCATCTTTCGGAACAGTGGCCTGTTCAGGAAGATGCAGGCAGGGACTTTTTTCCCAGACAGGAAGATCACAGTAGGGGATGTCGAAATGCCCACTGTGATCCTTGGAGACCCCGCGTACCCGTTACTGCCTTGGCTCATGAAACCCTATACAGGGAAGCTTGACAGGAGCAAGGACCGGTTCAACTACAGGCTGAGCCGGTGCAGAATGACTGTGGAGTGTGCTTTTGGGCGTTTAAAAGCCCGCTGGAGATGTCTGTATGGGAAGCTAGACTTGGGGGAAAGCAGCATCCCCGCGGTTATATGCGCTTGCTGTACCCTCCATAATATTTGTGAAGGGAAGGGTGAAACATTCAGTGAGGCATGGACCACCGAGGTTCAAGTCCTGGAGGCTGAATATGCACAGCCAGAGAGCAGGGCTAATAGAGAGGCCCAGCACAGGGCTACAAGGATTAGGGATGCCTTGAGGGAAGAATTTGAGGCTGAAAGCCAACAGTAATGTTTGCTGCCTTGCATGGGAGTGAATTGCACTGTTTACACTGTTATTCTATTATCCCTAAAATGATTTGCAGTGCCTCTTTCTTTACTGGGCTAAGGTATCTTTCACTATCTGCTATAATAAAGACTGTTTTCAAAGCCAAGAATTGTTTTATTGAAAAGAAAAAAACTTCCTTGACAGACAGACAGACAGACACACAACATTTCATGAACACAAGAGGGCAGGGGTGTGGGTTGGTGAACTGTACAGTCACAAGTTTGCATATGTCCTGTCTGGATTGCTGTTTAATGAATCCTGCACTTCAGGGTGCATATACTGCATGGTGATGGGGGTTGAATGCAGAGGGTAAGGGTGGTAGGTATCAGGGCTGGTTGGTGAACGTACAGGTGTTGGAGGCAGCTGGTGGTGGTAAGAACCTGGATGCTGGGGAAAGGTGGTTTGAGCTGACATTGGGGCACAAGGCAAAAAGGACGGGGCGGGTGGGGGAGTAGCACGGTAGTGCTCTGCTTGCATGGCAACGAGTGACTCTATAGAGTCCGCTTGGCGCTCCAGGATGCTTAGCAGCTGCTCCGTGCTTTTCCTCTTGGCCACTGCATTTCTCTTGCGGATCCTGCTCTCCTTCTCTCTCCAGTCCTTCAATTCTTTTCTCTCTGTAGCAGAGTGATGAAGAACAGTTTTCAGCATGTCCTCTTTGCTCTTGCGGGGATTTTTTCTCAAATTTTGAAGCCTCTGTGATGTTGAACATCTGGGCAGTCCAGTACTCAAGGTCACTGTAGAAACACAGAAATGACAACATTTAACACGGGCAGCATTGTATCCACTATCTCCAGACATGAATTGTTACACTGACTTTAGCATTCTTTTCCCCACACGCATAACACAAAAGAAGCCACGAAATGGTGAGTGAGGGGTGCTTATAGAAGTGGGGCTTGAGTGATAGAGGGGAGCTGGTTGCTTCGGGTAATCTGGAGTGCTAGAGGGGTTGAGTGAAGATGCAGATGCAGGGGTGATCTTATCTCCCTATCTCTTCACTAAAGAGTCTCCCAACATTTTTCACAGGACTTAATCCTGGAAGATGTTTCCCTACTGCGAGTCACTAGGGAACAGCGGGAGGCTCTTTTAGAGCAATGTGGATTCCGCCCGGGACCCTATGCGGCGTGCCTGTGTTCAGAAATGGTCCCCCCACCACTGGCAGCAGAGTGGCGCGGACGCGTCACCGTCACTGGGACAAGGGACACAGTGGCTCTGCCTATAAACCTGCGCAGGCATATTGCCCACGCTCTGGATGAAGCTTTTGCTGAGATAACTGAAGCAGATTACCGCGACGTGATAGACCACATCAACGGGCTATTCCACATCTAGAGGCTGGCATGCATGCAGCCATAACCCCCCTTCCTCTCCAGAAACATTTCCACCCAGAAAATAAAAGCCGCTTACCGGTAACCCGCTCCTCTGCTTGTCCTTCTGCAACTGCTGGCTGCTGCGATTGGGTACTTTCCTCCTGGCTTGAGAAGAGCTCCTGGCTGCATGCCTCAAGGGACTCTGGGGTGTCTTCCCCCATCCCAGTAGCTTCACTCGCGGTTTCCTCTCCCCCCCCCCGCCGCCTCCTCCGCCTGTCCCCCAGCCTGCTCAGAAGTGTCCATCGTTATCCTGGGATTGGCAGTGGGGTCACCCCCAAGTATCTCGTCCATCTCCCTGTAAAAACGGCAGGTCGTGGGGGCAGTTCCGGATCGTCGATTCCCCTCTCGGGCTTTGTAATAGGCACTCCGCAGCTCTTTAACTTTCACCCTGCATTGTAGTGCGTCCCGATCATGGCCCCTATCCAGCATGGCCCTTGATATCTGCTCAAAGATATCGTAATTCCTACGGCCGGAGCGCAGCTGTGCCTGAACAGATTCCTCACCCCAAACACTGATGAGGTCCTGCAATTCACCAGTGCTCCATGCTGGGGCTCGTTTGCCGCGTGGAGGCATGGTCACCTGTAACTGATTAACTGATTGCACTCCACACCTGGCTGCAGCAAACAGGAAGGAGATTTTTAAATTTCCCGGGGCATTTAAAGAGCGGGTCACCTGAGGCAAGAGCAGTAGAGTGCAAACTGATGTGCAGAGTGGCTGCACAGGAATTCTGGGATAACTCCTTATTCCCTGGAGGACAATTAAAGCGCTGGTGAGTGTCCACACCTGCTGAGCAGCGCTGGATCACCAGCGCTGCACTCCTTATACCCCTGCCGGGATGGGTTTTCAGCCAGCGCTGCAACCAGGGAGTTGCAGCGCTGGTTGTGCCCTGCAAGTGTGGACGGGGTGTTGTTGCAGCGCTGGAAAGCCTCCACCAGCGCTGCAACTTGTAAGTGTAGCCAAGCCCTTGGTCTTCATCTGAAGAAGTGAGCTTTAGCTCACGAAAGCTCATGCTAAAATAAATTTGTTAGTCTTTAAGGTGCCACAAGTACTCCTGTTTTTTTTGCGGATACAGACTAACACGGCTGCTACTCTGAAACCTCTTGGGACTGTCACCTGATGTGCTGAAACTACCTCTGAGCCCGTTTTTCCTGATGGCTTGGGACTCCAGAACTCTGCCTTGTTGAGCCAGACAGCGCTAGTCTGCTGCAACACAGACCCAGGTCTGAACCACCAAAGCTCCAGGCTTTAACCGAAAACCACACAGCACGTATTCCTGTCTCCAGCACCCAGCTCCCAATGGATTCCAAACCCCAAATAAATCTATTTTACTTTGTATAAAGCTTATACAAAGTAAACTCAAATTGTCCACCCTCTGTAACACTGATAGAGAGATATGCACAGCTGTTTGCTCCCCCAGGTATTAATCACTTACTCCGGGTTAATAAACAAAAGTCGTTTTATTAAGTATAACAAGTAGGATTTAAGTGGTTTCAAGTAATAACAGACAGAACAAAATAAGTTACCAATCAAAATAAAACAAAAACACACAAGTCTAAGCCTAATACATTAAGAAACTGAATACAGATCTAATACCCCGGGCCCACAGGAGAGTTAATCCAGCCCTGGCAACAGCACACACTGCTCCTGAAGGAAGCACATGCCCCACTGCGCTATACTACTGACTGCTTCTAACTAACTGAAAGAGCACCAGCAAAGTCCAGAAGGAACCATATTCCTCCCTCTTTTCCAGGCTCCATGAAATACTTTATATCTTCTTACTGTTGTCTGCTAGCATCTTCATTGAAAAATAAAGCTGCTGTTGCATGATACAGATTTAGATGAGGCAGTTTAAGAGGTAATGAAGCCAAACACCTCTATATAACTGTGAGCAAATTACCGATAATTACATATTTCACAATACTGCACTACTTTTGCATGTGAAGACAAACAATACGATTCTGTTATGTACTTTGAAATATTGTAAGCTCTTAATTTTGGTCTTGATAATTGTACAACCGCTGAGGGTGCAAGGAATGAGCATTTTCTTTTATTTTCTGAGGAAAAAATACTGTAGTAATTTTTATTTTCCACTTTAGAAGAAGTCCACTCGCAGATTCAGTGTCAGCGGCTAGGCTCATTGAGCTATTGCTTTTAAATAAAAAAGTATTATGTATTTTAGTGTAGGAAACCCACCAGCCTAAATTTCTGCTATGAATATTTATCCGTCAAATACCATCTCTCTTAAAAAAAAAACAACAACAAAACAAAACCATTTTCGAGTTACTCCTACTGCTAGTTCTTTTCTGAATTTTGGCATAAATTTCTTTATCACTAGACACTGGCTTAGATGAATTTTTAACATTTATTCTCTGGCTGTTATTAGGGACTTGCATGACTCTGAACATCTAGTTTCCTTTTTCAAATAACTCATGCACCACTTTTTGCTAAGCTTTCATAGTAATTAATTATTCGAATCCCTAGAGTTCTGGTTGCCTTCCTGTACTATTTTTGTACTAGTTTAGTAGTAAGAATTGCAGCACAACCTGGCCATCTTAATCCAGTGCCAGAATTATTTTTCTGTTACTTGCGTTCAGTCCCTTATGAATCCCAAACTCACATTGGCTCTCTCCATGCACTCACCTTTAACCTCAAATGGTTGTTAAATATTTGGCATAAACCCAGTCTGTCAATACTAAAAGTAATTTATGATAAACCTCATACTGTTTTGATAGTATGTATGTGATGTGGCACAACTGCAGAAGCTGATTTTTTAAATTTTCCTTGCAATCAAGGTCAAGTTTTTGTTTTGTTTAAAAAAAAAACAAAAACACCAAAATTTGTGGCCCGTCCAGACCCCTGGCAGGACAGTTGTCAGGAATAGCTTTTAAGAATAGTTTTCCACATGACATAAAAAAGGTATAAATTGGGGTCCGAAACACTTAGAGCTGGATTTACCATTCCCTAAAACCTTTATAGTTAATTAAATGTATTGTTGTGTTCAATTAACAGTAAAAATGCCACTTACTTAGCTCAATAGGCTAACAGTTTAAGAAAATTAAGTATTGTATTTCAGAGTTTACTTCTTGTAGTGCCCAACTACTCCCAATGTTATCAGAATGGGTGTCCCAAGCTAAAATATTTCAGAGATGCTTTATCTGAGTATCTATTTGCTTTGTCAGGAGAGTTTTTAGTTTTAATACATCTTAACTTAAAAAAGTCTCATGAACTGTAGGGGCCTAAATGCACTTAAATATATATATATAGCTGCCTCCATTTGAGGATCTCAAATAGCTTTATAAATATTAAAGAATTAAGTTTCACAACCCTCTAGTGAGATGGAGCAAACCAAAGAAGTCACGTGATTTGTGGTAAGTCACCCGGAAAGCATGAGCAGAGCAAGATCAAAACAGCTCTTGCATTTCCTAGTCAAATGTCTTAAAAGACCATCTTCCTTCCCCCCACATTCGCAGATCATGCAACTTGTTAGCAAATTGGCCAGTTCCAGCTTAAAGGTTGAAAGTGGAAATTGTAGTTTAAAATAATTTTCCAAAACACTCTACTTTTTTCTTTAGAGAACAGGAATTTTTACCATTACGGTGAGCAACTTACTTGATTAACTTGAAACTTAGAACAACTCAAACTGTTTGTCAAAATCTGCAAATCCCTGAGTGGATCTAGGTCAATTTAGGGTTTGGGCAAAAACCATGAGACAACTGGTGGCTTCAAAATGTTTCTACCCAAAACCAAACTTAGAAATGTGAGTGAAAACTCAGCCAAAAAATGCTGAGTTTAAAACCTGAAATGCTAATGATTATAAATCACATGACCAAAAAGATAAAGAAGTCTTCAAGCCTCTGAAAACTGAAGCCACTGTTTTGCTCAGGTCTATTTCCACTTCTTGAATTATGATAGGTGGAGGGAGGGAGAGGTCTCCATGAAATAGAATTTCCATCCAGAGTTTCTTTAAGCTGCTTTATGAATAGGAGAAAAGCCAAATGTAATTTTTTATCTTAACTAAGGTTATTTCCACTGCAAGGTTAGCCAAGCAAAAATTTAGTTCTGTGAGTTCTCCGAACAAAGACTTTTGACTCACAAATCCAGGACGGCCACTACTTAGGACCAGAGTAAGTTAAACCATCTTTAAGTTAAAACACTAACGTATGGTCTCTTGCAACACATGCTCAAGTATAAAAATAAACCTCACACTGTTATGAACAGCCTGAGCTCATTCATTGCCATTTCCTGTTTCTTTCCCTTTAGACAAGAAACAAGTGCTCAGTTTGCCAGTAAGGAAAATTAAAAGCAGAACACAAACTAATAGCCACTTTTACTGAGGCAATGGGAGAATTTGATCAACAGCACCAAGTAAGGAAAAATAAATATGAAATATTGGTGTACCCGGTGGGTCTCTCCAGGCTAACATTATACTTATGGCAAGCTTAAACTATAGTTGTAGTTTAAATTTAATAAGGTAAACAATTTTTTTTATTCAAAACGTGTTTAGGAATTTATTTAAAGGACAAATTATGAATTAGAGCCTATTACACCAGTCTCAATACTGAAGATGAAATGGGCACATAAAAAAAAAAGAGGGGGGGGAATCAAAACTGTTAGGCATTTTAAAATTTGATAGAAAGAAACAGAGGACCTGTGGAATTATAGACCAGTCCTCCTAATTTCAATACCTGGGAAAATACTAGAACAAGTTATTAAACAACAGTTTGTAATCCCTTACAGGATAATAGGGCTACAAGGAATAGCCCACATAGATTTGTCAAGAACAAATCATGCCAAACCAACCTAATTTCCTTCTGTGATGGCCGTTCAGGCCTAGTGGATAGGGGAAGCAGTAGACATGACATAGCTTGACTTTAATAAGGCTTTTGACACAGTTTCACATGACATTCTCAAAAGCAAACTAGAGAAATATGGTCTAGATGAAACTACTATAAGGTGGGTGCACAAGCGGTTGAAGGCCATACTCAAAAGAGTAATTATCAATGGTTCACTGTCAAACTTGGAGGGCATATCTAGTGGGGTCCACAGGGGTCAATCCTGGGTCCAGTACTATTCAGGATTTTGGAAAATGGAACAAAGAGTATGCTTATAAAATCTGCGGATGACACCAAGCTAGGAAGGGTTGCAAGCACTTTGGAGGCCAGGATTAGAATTCAAAACAACCTTGACAAATTGGAGAACTGGTCTGAAATCAACATGAAATCCAATAAAGACAAGTGCAAAGTACTACACTTGGGAAGGAAAAAAAATCAAATGCGTGACTGCTGAAAAGGATTTAGGGGTTATAGTGGATCACAAATTGAATATGAGTCAACAATGTTATGTACTTGTGGAAAATGCTAATATAAATCTGAGATGTCTTATTTAAGACATGGGAGGTAACTGTCCTGCTCTACTCGGCATTAGTGAGGCCTCAATTGGAGTAGTGTGTCCAATTCTGGGTGCCACACTTTAGGAATGATGTGGCTAAATTGGAGAGTCTAGAGGAGAGCAACAAAAATGATAAAAGATTTAGAAAAGCATGACATGAGAAAAGATTAAAGAAACTAGGCATGTTTAGTCTTGAGAAAAGAAAAGTTTGAAGATAAGTCTTCAAACATGTTAAGGGCTGTTATAAAGAGGGGTGTGAACAATTGTTCTCCATGTTCACTGACGGTAGGACAAGAACAAAGGACTTAATGTGCAGCAAGGGAGCTTTAGGTTAGATATTAAGAAAAATGTTTAACTATAAGGAGAGTTAAACTCTGGAATAGGCTTCCAAGGGAGGCTGTGGAATCCCCATCATTGGATTGTTTAAGAAGAGGTTGGACAAACACCTGTCAGGAATGGTTTAAATTTACTTGATTCTGCTTCAGCACAGAGGGCTGGACTTGATGACTTCTAAAGGTCCCTTTCAGCCCTATATTTCTATTATTCTGTAGAAATGCAAGGCAGTTTACAAGTTTTCTTGCAAGGCACATCTTACCTTTAAGGATTCCATCAATGACTTTTCCACCTTTTTTACTGGCTTATTATAGCCCCTATAAAAGCCAACTGTGTATACCTGTTTTCTCCATCCTGCACATGGGGAATTTATTTGCAATAGTGTACACTGCAAGTTGGTCCTTAAAAAGAAAAAAAAACCCCATAGTTCTTCAGCAAAAAATCATCTAACAAGACTACTAATTTCTAAAAGTAGTTCTTGAATTATTCTGGGATCTGTTCTGTTTTGTAAGGAATGTGTTGACAATGTCCCTTACCAAGGTGCTTCATGAATATTCACATTTAATAGCATCAAAAGTAATCCAGAAGTGTTTGGGGGTCCCCTCCCTCATCAGTAAGTCAGTAAAACGAATACAAGAACAGTTATAGTAATGATCCACTCAGCTTTCTCAACAGCAGGGAGCTTCTGAGCAACTTCATTTTGCTGTTATCTATCTTAGGGTACATCTACACTTACCTGCCGGTTCGACGCGGAGAGTTCAACTTTTTGGAGTTCGAACTATCGCGTCTGATCTAGACGCGATAGTTCGAACTCCGGAAGCGCCGCGGTCGACTCCGGTACTCCACCTCGGCAGAAGGAGTTGGCAGAGTCGACGGGGGAGCCGCGGAGTTCGACCCCGCCGCGTGTGGACGGGTGAGTTGTTCGAATTAGGGTACTTCGAATTCAGCTACGCTATTCACGTAGCTGAATTTGCGTACCCTAATTCGAACCCCCTTCTTAGTGTAGACCAGGCCTTAGTATTTTATGTTGCAGCCCAGCACCATAGGCTGATCACCTGCCTCATAAAAATCAATAGAGTCCCAAGTGGAATTCATGGAGTCTCTGACACTCTCCCCTTTACACGGACAGAACTCTGGGGTAGGGTTTTTTTGCAGGGAGAGGGGGAGGCAGTGCAGGCTTGGATTTGTGAAGGTCACTTATGGTGGAAAGACTCTCTCAAAGAGGAAGGTTTTGCAATATGTCCTAAAGATGGTCACATTCTAGATTTGCCTCTTCTCCTCTGGAAGATTGTCCATAGCTAGGTCCTCTTGACAGAGAATCCTTTGTCCATATGCTTCTTTCCAGACTTTTTGAATTGCGTGGTCCCACAGGAGTGCAGCGGTCTCAAGGATTCATAGGTCAAAATACTGTCTATGGATGTAGCTGAGGCTTGATCCATCAGTGGCTTTGAAAATTAGGAACAAGGCCTTAAGCTGGTGTCAGAAGCTGACGGAAGCCAGTGGAGGAACTTGAACGCAGGCCTTCTGCACTCACAACAGCATGAAACATGGAGACGCTTTGCAACAATATTCTGAACCAGCTGGTGCCTCTGCAACATCTTCATATTCACCTTCATATACAATGGATTACAGTAATCCAGCCTGGAGGTGGCAAATGCATAGATTAATGTGGCAAGTTGCTCCTCTAGGATGAAGGCACAAAGTTTCTGAGCAAGATGGAAGTGAAAAAGCATTTTTGGAAATAGATGCTACCTCATTATCCAAGTGAAGCAAGGAGTCACAGGACCCCAAGGCTTTGCACCACTTTGACAAAAGGGGCTATGTTGCCGAAATATTGGGTTTGTTTAGTTGAGAGCCAATAACAGCCTGACAGGGATAAGGAAAAAAGTTGCTTTATTCTGCAGAAGAAAGGAGAGCCTTGCACCTTGGTACAAAAGACTTTGTTTTATACAAATTTTACAGATTTTTTTATACACATTTAGAAAAAGGCCCTTGCCGTGTTAACACTTGATTGGTGGTTGCCAGACCCCATACTTTTGTTATTTGGTTAGTGAAAACCGGTTTGGAGCCAGTTTCCTCTGCCTTAAGGCAGAGGAGAGAAGACAGTTTAAAAGTTTAGGTTACTGTGTACGTGAGGCTTTTGCTTTCCCCTAATGGCTGCCTGCTAGTTAGTGAGGGGGTTGCCAGTAACTTTCACAGCTGTCAACACTTTCCACTGGGCATACAAAATCTTGGCCAACACTTTAAAGCGCTTCTCTTTTCTGACCAATATCACTTTGGTCTTGGCTGGGTTCAGTTTGAGCCAACTGCTCTTCATCCAAGTTGTTATGAGCATTCTGACATTTTAGTAGTAGTGGTGGTTGCATCAGTTGAGTGTCAAAGCCCATGAAGTCTCAGACTCTCTCCCAGTGGTTTCATGGAGACATTGATGAGAAGAGGGGATAGTCTGGATCTCTGTGGGACACTGCAGGTTAGGGCTTCTAGAGTGGAAGAGCAGTTATCCATCACCTCTGAGTTCTGCTAGAGAGGAACAACTGAAGCCACTGCATTCCTGGGACACTAACTTCTGCTATGTCATGTAGGTGTGTTAACAATATCTTGCGGTCACACTGTGCCAAAAGCTGAAGTGATCCTGTAGTATAGCATGGAGATCTTACCCTTGTCCATGCAGTCTTTTAGTGCTAGTAGAGCAGTTTCTACTGTGCCCTGGCCTGAAACCTGATTGTGAGGCATCCAGGATGTTGGCTGATGTGACATGTTATTTGGAGCTTGGTGGTTACTACTTTCTCAATTAATTTTGCCCAGAAGAGGGTACGGTTGCTAAAAACAAAGAGCAAAATGAAATAAGTTTGGGTATAATTTGTGTCCAGTTTCTCAAGGTATAATCTTGGGAATAGTGTACAAATGGACTTGCAGGATTCAGACAAATGAACATTGTCTCAATACCCACTGGGAAACTGAACTGGAGCAATTTAGAACAGTTTTTGGATAAATGATTTTGGACTCCTTGCAAGCCAGGATCTTTCAGATGGAGCATCGAATTTTGCAGTTTTAGAGCAATGTGCTTCCCAGTAGTTAAATACTATTCTGGGGGCAGGGAGATTCAAAATTGAATGGAGTCACATTTCCAGGTAGGATATACAAGTTTTACTCTTGTATAAATACCAAACAACTGTCGATCTCCTTAATTCATCTGCTGTAAATTTCAAGGTCCCCCAATTTTTCACTGCAGTTTAGAAAAGTGTATCTCAAGACTCATCACTGCAGCAGCAGGAAACAGTTGGCAAAACAAGTGGTAGATTTGACACACAGTCCTTAACGTCTAAGTATTCCAATCAAAGTGTTCTTGAGAATTGCTCTAAAGAATCATTACTGGAAGAAAATTAGGGTGTGTACACTTGAGTAATTTTTAATCATGCTACAACATGCAATACAGTAGAACACATTGTTTTACTGGATTTGCCCATCTCTGGGCTTGTCTTTACTGCAAAGCTAACTCAGGGTAAGTAAAACTCCTTATGTGAGTTCAGTCCCTAAACACAAAACTCACACTCAAGTATAATAGTGCTTTTAACTCAAGTCGGCTGGCCAATCAGTGGCTCAGGCTAAAGTTCAAGTTAACACAACTAGTCAGTGTCACCGAACGCACCTCTGTATTCACACACTATCAGAATAATCTTTGACAAAATATGCTTTGTGAGATATCATTTGAAAACTAATAACTCACTGGTCAATAATATGTGTAGCAACATTATTTGTAAAATTATTAATATAAGATGAAATTATGACAAATGTGATTACCAAACAAGTCTGGGGAAAGGGTAAACAAGGAAAGGACTGTGACACCCTGGCACCCCAATATTCACCACTGTCATGTAATTAGGATGTGTTTTGTACAAAGTATGCCTTGCAAGGTATCATTCTAAAAGTCTTCATCTGCTAGACATTAATATCTCATTAGATTTTAAGTGCTACTGTTGTATGTGAAATTATGAAGTTTGGATATGTATGTGTTACTGAAACATGCTGTGAGGTTGAAAAACACCCACAAGGAGCCTTTCAGGTACACCAGTAAATAGGCCAAACAATGTTAATGGCTCACTGAGGAAATGCACACAAGCACAAGGATTACCCCAGGAACTGTGTACTACAGAAACCTCTCAAAGCTAGCACTACACAATGGGAACTGTTTGACCCAGGTCACAGCAAAAGAGCTTTCCAGCAAGTGGGAAGAAGATATAAAAGGGGGGAAATGACATCATGATGGTTCCTCACTCCCCCTAACACGTGGAAACACTCAAGGAACAAAGACTGAACTGTGGGAAGTGATGGTCCCAGGCAAGAAGAATTTTTAGCTTGTATATGAAAACCTAGCAAAGCCAAGGCAACTTGTGCCTTAAGAATCTGCCAGCCTGTTTATCACTCAGGTTGAGAATTTGATAATTCATATCACACCTATTTACTGTGGTAAGCTCAGTTTGTGGTTTTGTTTATTTACTCAGGTAATCTATTTTGATCTGTTTGCTATCATTTAAATCCATCTTTTCTAGCTAAAAAACTTGTTTTTGTTCTGTCTAAAACCAGTGTGGGGGGAAATCATAACTTGGGACAGAAAGCTGTGCATATTCCCCTCCACACTGAGGGAGGGGGTGAATTTCCTGAACTTACGCTGTACAGTTCTCTGTGCAGCACAAGACAGTACACTCCTGAGGGATTGTGCATTTTAACTAGGTAGTTCCTTAGCTAAGCCTTCCCATGCAGAGCTGATCTCAGCATGTGTGTGTATAGCTGCAGCTGCGTGTGTCCCTACCTGTGTGCCGGTAAAGTACAGTCTGAAGCCTGGGGGAAGGCTTGGCTGGCTTGCCTCGCCTCAGCAATACAGTGTAAAGGGAGCCCAGGCTGGTGTGTCAGGCAAGCTCAGTGGTGCCCCAGTTCCAAGAAGCACCCCGGGGGGGAAACCCATCACAAGGACAAGCTATTGCTTCTAGCCAGGTGTTATCAAAGTTGATTGGCAATTCATAGATTCATAGACTTAAGGTCAGAAGGGACCAATATGGTCATCTAGTCTGACCTCCTGCACAATGCAGGCCACAGAATCTCACCCACCCACTCCTGTAACAAACCCCTAACCTATGTTTGAGTTACTGAAGTCCTCAAATCGTGGTTTAAAAACCTCAAGGTACAGAGAATCCTCCAGCAAGTGACCCATGCCCCATGTTGCAGAGGAAGGCAAAAAACCTCCAGGGCCTCTGCCAATCTTCCCTGGAGGAAAATTCCTTCCCAACCCCAAATATGGTGATCAGTTAAACCCTGAGCATGTGGGCAAGACTCACCAGCCAGCACCAGTAGCGTAACTAGTGGGGTGCAGAGGAAGCAACCACTTCCCCTCAGCACATTTCCCAAAAGCGGCGCTTTAGTTAGGGGTTACCATGGCGCCAGTGGGGGAGCCCACGCTCCGCTCTGAAGGTTGGCCTGCTGGCTGGCGCTGCACTCCTGTAGGCAAGAGGGGGCAGCACAGCCAGAGGAGCCATGAGGGGGTCGGGGGCGGCACGGCTGGAGGAGTGAGGGGGGGGCGCAGCATGGCAGCCCGCAGTGCGGTCGGAGGAGCCATGGGGGAGGGAAGGCGGCGCGGCTGGAGGAGCAAGGGGAAGCCACGATAATGAGACTGAGGGCAAGGGCTGGCTGAGGTTGAAGCAAATATCTTCATAGTGGAAAGTATAGGAACCAGTTGAAGCCAAAAGCAGTAGCGCCAGATGTAGTGGCTTGTGCTTGCTGCAGGCTGCCTCCATCCATCTCTCTTCCCAAGTCCAGGCTGGTGCAGGGAGATGAAGGGGTCACAGGGAACCCGCAGCCCTGTGGGGAGCGATCAGCTGCTGCCTGCAGTGCGCCCGGGCAGGCCACTTCACCACCATGGGCAGCCGCTACTGGCCCCGGGCTGTGCTGGCCAGGGGGCGCCATTAGCCTGCCCATCCCCCGCCCCAGCTGTCGGGAAGTGGCACCGGCAGCCCCGCGCTCTGAGCGGGATCCACGCGCCGGCCTCGCACCAGACCCATGTTAACCCCGCGGCTGCCAGTAGCGCGAGGGGGCAGGACATGACATGGTGAGGGGCGCCTGGCCCGGCCCGTGGCTTTCCCAGCAGCTCCCACCCTGCTGGGCGCTAGGGGTTGCTGTGCGGTGGCTGCGGGTCAGAGCGATTCCCCGGCAGGTCCTCCTCTCACCAGGCGGCTTCCCAGGCTCCTGTCCAGGTAAATAGCGATGGCTGCCGAGGAAGAAGGCAGAGAGCCCAACAACAACAGTAGTGGCCGCTGCCACCGGCCCGGCTCCCTGCACAGGGGGAGAGCAAGGGACGGGCTGGGGGAGGAACCATGGGGAGGGTGGCATGGCCGGAGGAGCCGGGGGGGGGCACGGGGGCGGCACAGCTGGAGGAGTAAGCGGGGAGGGGCGGGGCAGGCACGGAGCGACCGGAGGAGCCAAGAGGGCATGGCCAGAGGAGGAGCCAAGGGGGGGCACCTTTTTAACGTTTGCTCCCCCTGCTCTTAGAACCTGGCTTCGCCACTGGCCAGCACCCAGGAAAGAATTCTCTGTAGTAACTCAGATCCCAATCCATCTAACATCCCATCACAGACCATTGGGCCTATTTATCTGCTAATAATCAAAGATCAATTAATTACCAAAATTAGGCTCTCTCATCATACCATCCCCTCCATAAACTTATCAAGCTTAGTCTTGAAGCCAGATATGTCTTTTGCCCCCACTACTCCCCTTGGAAGGCTGTTCCAGAACTTCACTCCTCTGATGGTTAGAAATCTTCATCTAATTTCAAGTCTAAACTTCCTAGTTTATATCCAGTTGTTCTTATGTCCACATTGGTACTAAGCTTAAATAATTCCTCTCCCTCCCTGATATTTATCCCTCTGATATATTTATAAAGAGCAATCATATCTCCCCTCAGCCTTCTTTTGGTTAGGTTAAACAAGCCAAGCTATTTCAGTCTCCTTTCATGAGATAGGTTTTCCATTCCTTGGATCATCCTAGTAGCCCTTCTCTGTACCTGTTCCAGTTTGAATTCATCCTTCTTAAACATGAGAGACCAGAACTGCACACAATATTCCAGATGAGGTCTCACCAGTGTCTTGTATACGGTACTAACACCTCCTTATCTTTACTGGAAATACCTCGTCTGATGCATCCTAAAGCCGCATTAGCTTTTTTAACGGCCATATCACATTGGCGGCTCATAGTCATCCTGTGATCAACCAATATTCCAAGGTCCTTCTCCTCCTATGTTACTTCCAACTGATGTGTCCCCAGCTTATAACAAAAATTCTTGTTATTAATTCCTAAATGCATGACCTTGCACTTTTTACTATTAAATTTCATCCTATTACTATTACTCCAGTTTACAAGGTCATCCAGATCTTCCTGTATGATATCCCGCTCCTTCTCTGTGTTAGCAATACCTCCCAGCTTTGTGTCATCTGCAAACTTTATTAGTACATTCCCACTTTTTGTGCCAAGGTCAATAATAAAAAGATTAAATAAATTGGTCCCAAAACCGATCCCTGAGGAACTCCACTAGTAACCTCCTTCCAGCCTGACAGTTCACCTTTCAGTATGACTCACTGTAGTCTCCCCTTTAACCAGTTCCTTATCCACCTTTCAATTTTCATATTGATCCCCATCTTTTCCAATTTAACTAATAATTCCCCATGTGGAACCGTATCAAATGCCTTACTGTCAAGTGGCCATTCCTTGGCAATGAAAGGGGGCAGGAACAGATCGATCTGCATTTTAGTAAGCAACAACATGGAACCTCTTTCACCACAAGACACTATGTCTCTGTCCTCACAACTGGAAGGAACTTTATATCTAGGGGTAACTCTCAGGAAAATGCATTTCAAAGGGTGACTAGACTATAAAAGTGAGGGGCAGAAACATCCCTGGATCTTTCTTTCTCCCCCCCATCCCTTTCAGCTAAGATGACAAAGGAACCAGAATTTTGACTTTGGGGGTGGGAGGATTCCCGTCTTGAGATTTTGGTCAGCAATGTTGCTAGGAGCATATGTTAAGGATTTTACCTTGAAACAAGTCTAGACTGTTAAGTTTTAGTTACTAGAAAGTGTTTTATTTCTCTTGTGACCATTTGTGACTTTAATACCTTATACTTATACTCACTTAATCTCTCTTTGTAGTTAAATAAACTTGATTTTTTTTTTAAATCAAAACTATTCTACTGTTGTGTTTAAACTGAACTGTTGGGTAACTCCAGGTAAAGTGGCAAACTGTTGCATATTGACCTCTTATGGGGCAATGGACCTTTAATATCTGAACTGCCCAGGAGAGGGCTGCACAATGCACAACACACTGTGCTGGAACACCCTGCAGGTAGTAACCCAGGCTGCTGGAAACCAGAGTATGGCTGGTGTATTGCTAAGAGGCTGCTGGGGTCAGAGTTGCTGGACCCAGGCTGTAGCTATACACAGACACTCAGTGTGTGACCTACATGCCGTTGTTTGTGAGCGGCACAGGTGGAAGCGACAACAGGAGAGCATTGTGAAGCACCCAAGGTTGCAGGGCAGGTGATGACAACCCCTCACTGGTCTTCATTGCATCCCAGAAAGTAACAGTCAGGTGGTAAGACAACCACTCCAGCGTGTGAACGCAGGCCAATGGAGTGCCAATAGTTCTTCAGTGCCTTCCCACAATTCTCTGTGCACCCAGAAAGGACAGACACTGTCCCACAATTCACTGGAAAAGACGTTAGAGAGTATCTCAGCTTACTGCAGCACAAAGAACAATGGGGTATGCCCCTGGAAGTCTTAGTGCCACAGGTGTGCAAGCACAGCACCTATATGGACACAACAGCCCAAGTGTTATTTTGCAGTCACTGTTGTCACTCAAACAGTGCTACCTTAGAGATTACCTACACTTCAGTTACCTATTTTATTAACTCTGCAGTTAGACATATCCTATATTATTTTATTCCATGTGTTTCTAGGTAAGCATGTTGTACGAACAATGGCCTTCTTGATCTGTATGTTGGAATTGTCCAGGGCAGGTACACTCAGATAATCTGCACATGATCTGTAGTTTGACAGAGTACAGAATTTGTAGCAGCAAGAAATTGAAACAAGGCAGTGAACTAATTGATATACAGGGAGAATATGATGCAAAGATCCATATCTTAATAGACAATATCCTGCTGCTGCCTAACTGTGAGCAGCCCCTTAGCAAGTTTGGAGCCATTACTTTTGACTATGTGGACTCAGAAGGAAATTATTATATACCTACCAGATTTGCTATTTCAGAAACATACACATTGGTCTTCACACACACACACACACACACACACACACACACACACACACACACCAGCTCACCCTCACAAGCTGCAATTGCAAAGGAGCCAGTATATCACACACACAAAAACCCCAAACTGGCTGTGCAAAATGAGCACTATGACATAATGTACTAAATGTGTCTTATTTGAACAAATATAGGAGAAGTAAATATGGGTAACTTTATCCAGATTTAACCTCCAAAATAGTAGACTTCACTTTCACATACACAAAGAAACGCCCAATTCATAACACACTTAACTACTATTTTAGAGAGACTCATTTCTTTAAAACGTTTGTAACACTACATAAAATAACGTTTAACATGTGCAGCACAACAATTTATTTGACGTCAAAGGCAATTAACTGGGTGGGAAGGAGAATTTCTTGAAGTCTGTGGTTTTACTCAATCAGGAAGTTGAACATCAAGAGGCAGCAGGTTTGGTACAGAACCTCAGCAAGTACACATTCTGTGGTAGACAAATATTTTTCTTTTTTTGTATAAAGGGAAAGCTGAAACTAAATACATCTGTTTACATGAACTCCTTTGTGGATATAATAGATTTATCATTCTCAGGACAGTGTCCAGGAATACTCCCAATATACATGCTGGTGGATCAGATAATTAATATAGTACTTCTAAGCTATATTAGTGGGACCCCATAGTCCAGCTGCCAAGACTCTGGAACCAGTGCAATTCTCCTTCTGAGCTCCCAGTTGCTTAGACATGTTCCCCCGAGAATGCACCTGGCTGTCAGAGATCTGATTTCCTAGTTAAGCTTTTCAAGGACAAAATGGCAATAAAATAAAGGGGTGAGCAAAACAATTTCTCATCCACAAACACTTTACTCTTAACTAGATATGAATTACAGATCTATGGAAAATAACTGAATGCAATCCCTCATCTGACCTCACCACTACTGTGAGTCCTGGATTTGGCCTCCATCTTTAGACCAGGCAGCCCTTCTAGCCTGGTAGTCTTGCTTCTGGCAAAGAAATGGCCTCCCTTGCTGAGAAAAGCACCCCTTTTAAGGCCAACTGAATCGCACTTCCCCAGTGTTGTAAGCTGCAGGCAGGTACAAGCACCAGCTTCTGCGCAGAGACACATTTAAAGTCAGTGGCCCTGCTGAGAGAAAACCCATTTCCCAGTAGGCAAGAGCAATTCAATGTTGGTGGTCTTTGATTGCTCTGTCACAGCTTCTCAGACACAGCCTGTTCAATAGGTGTCAAGCCTCTGCTACAAAATGGATGCCCTAATCCACAATGAAAGTCAAAAAAGGTCAGAAGTAGTGAAAACAAAATGGTTCACACTTTGACAGGAATATCCCCAGATGGGCCTGACATGCCTGATAGTTCTAATGCAAATTAATTTGAAATAAAGCAGGTTTTTCTAAGTGAAATTCAGATATGAATTGTTCCTAGACATTAACTTTCTGTTTGATCCATAAAAGAAAGTTCAAGAAGCTTCAGGGACTAAGCCCACCTTACTTTCTAGTCTCCTTGCCAGTTTTTTAAAATACTGCAACCACATTTTCATTTAAAATAGTATTTCTCTCTCAGCTTTGGCTGTGTGAACAACCCAGAAGAAAGGGTAACTGTGTTGTCAATTTCATCTTAAGATTTTCAGATACAGGCAGTGCTGTCAAAAGCACAAGGTATATCAAATTTTAAAAAAAATAAACCTGTAGTAATCTTACTTCTACTTGTAACAGTAAGTAAAAGACTCAGATGTCAGTGTTTTTTGAACATTGATAGTGCCTGAAACTTAAGAAGTTACACGGTGAGTTGTCAAATGTGTATTACAACAAAAATGACCTCCTTTTAAACACTCCTGATTGTAAAATCTGTTCTTATTTACTATGTTTACATTGCAGCTTCCCTTTTGATAATGAGAGCTGGATTGTTTAAAGTCTTTGTTGCTTCCTACCTTATGAAATACATCCACCATTAATACAGGTCTCAGAATTCAACTCTGTTTTGCTGTTGATTTTTCCCCAAAATTATACTACAACTTTTTAAAAGTTAACCTTTTATACAGCAAGGAAAAATTAACTCATCAATATCAAGCAAGTTATATATAATAAGAGTGTGTTACATTTGAGTAACAATCCAATAGTGGTAGTACGAGTCTACTTAAGACCAGTCCTGCATTTTAAGTTATCAATAACTAATTCAACCCCAAAAGAATGAGGTGTACTCGTGGCACTTTAGAGACTAACAAATTTATTTGGGCATAAGCTTTCGTGGGCTAAAACCCACTTCATCGGATGCCCCTCAACCCCCAGGAACACGATACAGTTCTGTGGTGACCTGGAATCCTACTTTCGATGTCTCCGACTCAAGGAATATTTCTAACATCTCTGAACAGCCCACTAATCCACAGGAAGCTTCCTACCAACACTACAAAAAGAAGGATTCTGCGTGGACTCCTCCTGAAGGTCGAAACAATAGATTGGACTTCCACATAGAGTGCTTCTGCCAACGGCACGGCTGAAATTGTGGAAAAGCAGCATCACTTGCCCCATAACCTCAGCCGTGCAGGACACAATGCCATCCACAGCCTCAGGAACAACTCTGATATCATAATCAAAAAGGCTGACAAAGGAGGTGCTGTCATCATCATGAATAGGTCGGAATATGAACAAGAGGCTGCTAGGCAGCTCTCTAACACCACATTTTACAGGCCATTACCCTCTGATCCCACTGAGGGTTACCAAAAGAAGCGAGACGATTTGCTCAAGCAACTCCCTGAAAAAGCACAGGAACAAATCTGCACAGACACATCGCTAGAACCCCGACCAGGGGTATTCTGTCTGCTTCCGAAGATCCATAAACCTGGAAATCCTGGACGCCCCATCATCTCAGGCACTGGCTCTCTGACAGCAGGATTGTCTGGCTATGTAGACTCTCTCAGGCCCTATACTACCCGCACTCCTAACTATCTTCGAGACACCACTGATTTCCTGAGGAAACTACAATCCACTGGTGATCTTCCTAAAAACACCATCCTAGCCATTATGGATGTAGAAGTCCTCTACACCAACATTTCACACAAAGATGGACTACAAGCCGTCAGGAACAGTATCCACGATAATGTCACGGCAAACCTGATGGCTGAACTTAGTGACTTTGTCCTAACCCACAACTATTTCACATTTAGGGACAATGTATATCTTCAAGTCAGCGGGACTGCTATGGGTACCCGCATGGCCCCAGAGTATACCAACATTTTTATGGCTGACTTAGAACAATGCTTCCTCAGCTCTTGTCCCCTAATGCCCCTACTCTACTTCCGCTACATTGATGACATCATCTGGACCCATGGAAAAGAAGCCCTTGAGGAATTCCACCGTGATTTCAACAAATTTACATCCCACCATCAACCTCAGCCTCGACCAGTCCGCACAAGAGATCCATTTCCTGGACAGTACAGTGCTAATAAGCAATGGTCACATAAACACCACCCTATACCAGAAACCTACTGACTTCTATCGTTACCTACACACCTCCAGCTTTCATCCAGACCACATCACATGATCCATTGTCTACAGCTAAGCTCTAAGATACAACCGCATTTGCTCCAATCCCTCAGACAGAGACAAACACCTACAAGATCTCTATCAAGCATTCTTAAAACTACAATACCCACCTGCTGAAGTGAAGAAACAGATTGACAGAGCCAGAAGAATACCCAGAAGTCACCTATTCCAGGACAGGCCCAACAAAGAAAGTAACAGAATGCCATTACATGTCACCTTCAGCCCCCAACTAAAACCTCTCCAGCACATCATCAAGGATCTACAGCCTATCCTGAAGGACGATCCCACACTCTCACAGCTCTTGGGAGACAGGCCAGTCCTTACAGACAGCCCCCCAACCGGAAGCAAATACTCACCAGCAGCCACACATCACACAACAAAAACACTAACCCAGGAATCTATTCTTGAAACAAAGCCCATTGCTAACTCTGTCCACGTATCTATTCAAGGGACACTGTTAGGATATAGATATACAGGCCTGGCTGCAAAGGCCTATACTTTAAGAATTTAGGTGTATTCTTATCACTTAGCTAGTTATAGAGGTAAAGAAAGAATCAAAATCATTGTCTGCCGGTGTAAGGGCCTTCTCTTAACTGTGACAGTCTGAGGCCCTGTTCTTAGGCTAAGCCTTTGGCTAAGTAGCAGAGGCAGCCATAAGCTGGGAAGCGAATGGTCACCTCCTCACTTTCCAAACTAGTCACATTGAAATAAGGTAATCTGGGGATGTTAGAAAACTGATCTGATCTATCATCTCCAGATAAAGGGAAGAGCCTAGAAGATGTAAAAGGGAACTTAGTTTGATAGCATCCTGTCTGGCAAGAACTCACTTATTAATAACTGGGATGTGAAATCCTCATTTCTGTATTGTTCTATCACTGTAGTCTCCACTTCCCTATTGTTTGTATAATCTCTGTCTGGTTCTGTGATTGTTTCTGTCTGATGTATAATTAATTTTGTCGGGTGTAAACCAATTAAAGTGGTGGGATATAATTGGTTAAATAATTCTGTTACAATGTGTTAGGATTGGTTAGTTAAATTTCAGTAAAATGATTGGTTAAGGTATAGCTAAGCAGAACTCAAGTTTTACTATATAGTCTGCAGTCAATCAGGAAGGGGGTGAGGGGAATGGGAACAGGGAATGGGGGAATTGGAATCATGTTTTGCTAAGGGCGTGGGGAATCGGAACAGGGACACGGGCAAGGCTCTCTGGTGTCAGAGCTGGGAAGGGGGACACTGAGGAAGGAAACTGGAATCATGCTTGCTGGAAGTTCACCCCAATAAACATTGAATTGTTTGCACCTTTGGACTTTGAATATTGTTGCTCTCTGTTCATACGAGAAGGACCAGGGAAGTGAGCGGGTGAAGGAATAAGACCTCTAACAGACACCATCATAGGACTTAATCACATCAGCCACACCATCAGAGGCTAGTTCACCTGCACATCTACCAATGTGATTATATGCCATCATGTGCCAGCAATGCCCCTCTGCCATGTACATTGGCCAAACCGGACAGTCTCTACGCAAAAGAATAAGTGGACACAAATCAGACATCAAGAATTATAACATTCAAAAACCAGTCAGAGAACATTTCAACCTCCCTGGTCACTCAATTACAGACCTAAAAGTCACAATTCTCCAACAAAAAACCTTCAAAAACAGACTCCAACAAGACACTGCAGAATTGGAATTAAATTTGCCAACTGGACACCATTAAATTAGGCTTGAATAAAGACTGGGAGTGGATGGGTCATTACACAAAGTATAAACTATTTCCCCATGCTAATTTTCCCCCTACTGTTATTCATACCTTCTTTTCAGCTGTTGGAAATGGGCCATCCTGATTATCACTACAAAAGTTGTTTTTTCTCCTGCTGATAATAGACCACCTTATTGATTAGTCTTGTTAGAGTTGGTATGGGAACGCCCATTTTTTCATGTTCTCTGTATATATACATATCTTCCTATTGTATTTTCCACTGCATGCATCCGAT
Organism: Mauremys mutica; assembly: GCF_020497125.1. Taxonomy (NCBI): domain Eukaryota; kingdom Metazoa; phylum Chordata; order Testudines; family Geoemydidae; genus Mauremys; species Mauremys mutica. Next base: position 42,825,598 of record NC_059078.1, read on the forward strand.
GAAGTGGGTTTTAGCCCACAAAAGCTTGCGCCCAAATAAATTTGTTAGTCTGTAAGGTGCCACAAGTACTCCTCGTTCTTTTTGCTGATACAGACTAACACGGCTACCACTCTGAAATCTGTCACCATGCTAGTTCAACCCAGTGTGCAAGCTGAAATCCCTTACTGAGATTAGAGGGTGCATGACTGAATGCAAACAAAATAAGTACAGAGCTAGAATTAAGTAGTATATAGTGTGGTTTAACTCAATTATGGATTATGTAAAATATTTAAGACAAGCATTTTAAAGGATACCTCACTCTTATGAACACAGAAAAGTTTTCCAATACAAATCACACCTTTTTATAGGCAAATGATAAATTATGGGCATGTAACCAGTCACTGAAGCAAATTACTATGACGGTTACAATTTTGACTCAGGTAGACTTTTTGACTTATAGTTGACTTCCACTTACCCACCATGCCCCATGTGATGATTCACTAAGTAATGTGAAGTGAGGGAGAAAGGAAAGTAAATTAACCATCAGGCCCATATTTCACCCTCAAAAAGCATAATATACTAAAGGAATGTCTCAAGATAGGTCGATCAGTCATAATAACCAGATCTTTGGGTAAGAAGACACCCTTTCTATGTTTAGATCCATAGCTTCAGCTGATAAAGTTCTGTACAACAGTATTACATCCCAAGAATGAGTAGTGGAAGCAGCAACACATTCATCTATATCAAAGCAACACCCCAGGGACTAAAATTTTTCTGAAAATGCAAAATGATCTTTGAGTCACAGGAACAAGCAGCAAGGGAGAAAATCTTTTTTCTTCCTCAAATTGAAGGTTAATACCTATACACACTTCAACCTTCCACATCCTGAAAAGTGCAAGACTTCCCCAAACCTGAAACTACATCACTAAGATAATGCATTTCCAAGGAAGAGTCCCCAGAAATGCACCCTTCCAAACCCTTATAGAGCCTCTTCCTTCTCAACTCCATGATGTTTAAAATTTAAATTTTGTAATGACAATAAATCGGATCCTTTCCTAGCCTGTCTTTTGATCACCTTAAAATACCAAATATGGCAAGGAGTGTCAAGAACATCGCAACTGTAAAAACGGAAAACCTCCAGTTGGTAGAAGACTTCCTTAAAAATATAGGGACTAACAGATGGAACCCTTCCTCCCCAGACACATCCAAAAATAAGAGGACAAAATACAGCAGTGGCAGTGCTTCAGATTTATGTACTTTTTTTCTTTACTATTGATGAGGCCACTGAAATGGAGTTGCCCCTACAGGAATAAGGGGGAATCTGTCTGAGGATGGAGTCTTTATAGGACCCTTCTTTTGTTTTGGTTCCTTGGACCACTTTGCTTTTCTGAAGTACTAAAAAAAGTGGCTGATTTAGTTCTCCTCATGGTCCAGGCCAGCCTGTTGCAATTTGTGATAATCCGCAATGTGAAAGTAACATTATCACAAGAATGAATTGTAGAAGCAGCAACACATTCAACTATCACACATAGGGTGGCATTTTGACCAATTATGAACAATTTGCCAGACTGGGCAAAATTGGGTGAGAGACTGAGTCCCACAAAGGGGTGAGGAACGAGGTATTCACTCTGTCTCAATGTTTGTACCCAACGGAAATCATCGTCTATCCCTTCCCAGGGACAGTGTCATGGCAAAAATATTTTGACCAGGGAGAGTTGGTAGTTTGTGAGGAGCACTACAACATGAGACACCCATGGAATTGGGGGGGGGGGGGGGAGGAGCAGGGAGAGGCTCTTTTCTGGACTGAATTTTGTAAAAGCATCTAGTTTAAGCTGTGTGAAAGCTGGCCTTTGACACATCTTCCTCCTATGCTAAACTACTGAAATTAAGATCAGCACATACAGTCAGGCAGAAACCTGCTCAGTACAAAAAAGGAAGTTCCAACCCAAATGCCTAAACTAATGTCAAACCTCCCTGTCCCTGCACAAAATGCCTTGTTTTATATATAAACTATCAGAGCACACTGCAAAGCCCACCTTTGACACACATCTGTGTTAGGCTAAAGGCGTGGCGAGTGTAATACACTTTGGGCTTGGCTACACTTACAAATTTGCAGCGCTGCAGCAGGATGTGAAAACACACCCTCTCCAGCGCTGCAAATTGCGGCGCTGCAAAACGCCAGTGTGGTCAAAGCCCCAGCGCTGGGAGCGCGGCTCCCAGCGCTGTCCGTTATTCCCCACAGGGAGGTGGAGTACGGACAGTGCTGGGAGAGCTCTCTCCCAGCGCTGGCGCTTTGACTACACTTAGCGCTTCAAAGCACTACCGCGGCAGCGCTTTGAAGTGCTAAGTGTAGCCACAGCCTTTGTTTTCCTGACTGGTTGTTTTATGCAGGTGCATTTTGCAGCTTTTTGCAAAACCTTGATTCAGTTTAGTTTTGTTATGACATGTGCTTTTGGGTGCCCAACTTGACACTTTAAAAGGGCCTTATGTTCAAGAAGTGCTGGACACCCTGTGATGTTGGCGGACCATGTGCCAGCTCATACCAAGGCCCAGGGCCTCACTGAACGCTGACAAATGCATAGCTGGGAACCAGTCTGACTCACCTGTGCATTAGTGTAGTTAAAATAGATATTAGTGTTGTAAGACTGTGTTTAGACTTTATGGATGCTTGTAGGATGCCCCATGTATTAATCTTACTTATATCATCTGTATAGTTATATTGAGTATTTACATTGTAGGCCTCTGCAATTGTGTAATTCAAACAGGAAAAGAAGCATTCATTAAAGTAAAATGCTCACAACTGCATACAAGATGGCCCAATGAAGGCAAATGAACTAATGAAGCATTGGGTAGCATCAAAGGACAGAGGCCTTGTGGACTACATTCCTTACTCCCTCCAGGAAGGGAAGACCTATGCATGAACTCATCCCATCATCTTGGATTCTGGAGGGAGGGGGGTAAAAATCCCTGACAAGGAGAAACTGGGTTCTTTATGCTGTCTGGACTCTGAGGGACAAAGATTCCAAAACATAAGCAACAGATATCCAGATTGCTTGGCACAGGTCAGCTCTAAAGCATATATACACATCTGTTTATTATAAAAGCTTATATTACCTTTTCAAATCTAAGACTAACTTATTTGTGTGTATGTATGTTTGTAAATAACTCATTTCTTTTTCCTAGTCAATACACCTAGGATTGGCTAGAAGTGTGTTTGGTCTGAGATCTGAGTCCAATTGATCTGAGGTAAATGATTGGTCCTTTGGGACTGAGAACCTGAATATGATTGTGATTTGGGGTGTAAGGGACCCTCATTAAGTCCAACTTGCCAGGGTGGCAAGATAGACTGAACACCCCAGGGAACTGTCTTGTGACTGCATGGCAAGGCTGTTACAGAGCTTTGGGAGTTCACACTTAAAGGGTTGGTGAAATCTAATTATAGAACATACAACCTGTTTGGGATTTCTACCCTGCCCTTTGATAGTCTGCCCTGAGGTTGGCACTCATCGTCGTGAGCCACTCCAGACAGTGTGATATACCCATCCTCTGACAGTCAGGCCCTTTAAGAAGTCTCAAATCAGGTACCCAAAATTCACTAGTAATGTCTGAAAATCTTGGAATATAGTTTTAATTGATAGCAGAGCACCCAGAGCCTAATTTAGGCTTCTGTAATGTTTATTAAATGAAAAATAATTTCTGGGAATTGTGATGGTTTCAGGCACCATTAAAGACACTCAACAGGACAACAGCTTGATACAAATACTAAGTCATTTGGACATGAGTCAAATTTTAAAACAATTATGACAAAGGAAAAGAGAGACTGGGAAAGTCACTAGTAATCCATTTTCCTAAGGCAGATTCACCTTCCAAGTTTTTTGGGGGGGGGGGGGGGGAGAACACAACTGAGAAAAGTGGGATCAGATCAGTTAAGCGACTCTTTAATCTAATTTACTTAATCGTCACTGATAATTCTACCTCAATACTGTGAAAGGAGTTCTGAATTTCATAGGCTGCACCATATTTTCAATACAGAGGTAGTCTTGGACACCTTCCCTCTCCCACCCTCTAGCTTCCCTCTCACAAGTACAGCCACTTGCTTCCTTGGAGAGATGCTATTAAACAAGTTTATTTTTGTGTGTCTTACTCCAATTTAGCAGCTGGAAAGAGCATCAGTATTTTGTAACCAGCCAATTCTCTTACGACAGCCAGCAAGAGTAAGGGCCTTGCAGACAAACAATAGTCCACAGATCAGTTTGTCAACTTTGAGCCAAGAGTGTCCATCAACTAATAACTCTGACTGCAAGAAAAATGCCCCATAGCAATAGTGCTCATGGCATCTTGATTTATCAGGCCCATTGATGCATTAGCCATAACTGCAAAGTGGGGCACAGGAAGATCTGCTTCAAGTTACCTGTTGCATATCCCATACTATTTTTTTAATCTCATGACAGGCAGATAGGATTCCTGGGTCCATGGAAGTAAGGGACTCAAGGCAGGTATCATCCCAGTTTACACCCAACTCTGATATGTGTTATGTTTATATTATTCCCTGGGTGTCTTTAGTGAACTTTTTTTCCCCAAAAGCGCCTTTTCCCCCCCCTTTTTGTTTACTTATACTAGCGGTTCCCAAACTTTAATGAACCCCTTTCACTAAAATGTCAAGTCTTGCAAACCTCCTCCTAAAAATGAATATTTCCAGGGATTTTCTCCTTTACCTGAGTATAAGTGATAAAAGCAGTGATCTTGGAAATATAAAATTTGTTTTTATGACATGCTTATTACATATTATATTGTTTATCATTACAGTATTTTTATTACATTATGAAAACAGCAACACTCTTCGAAGATCTCACTTCGGTAGCTTGTATCACTTTGAATAAGCCTGTTATAAGAGAGGCTCCTATGTTTCATCAAGGAGTATCAGATGTGAAACAGCATGAAGGTATGTAAGAAGCCAACTCAAAGATTTCCTCCTACACAAGCATTCAGGTCTTGAGCAGTCCAGGCAAACAACGCACCTTGCAACAAAGCTTAAACGTGTTCTTCATAATAACTTAAAAAATACTAGCTGCCTATTTAATTTCAAAAACAGCAAAAAATATTCACCTCCCTTTCCATTTCTTATAAGGAGTCTTGAAGTTTAAATCTCCTCAGTGTGATTGATATGCTTGCTTTGATCGGTTTAGCTCTTGGAAGTCCAGGGGCTTCGGGCTGCTGGCCCCATACTGCCCAGGGTCCCTAGGGACAGCTCTGTCCACCATTAGGGAATCCCTCCCCCCCCCGAACCCCCCTGTAATATTTTGCAAACCCCAGTTTGGGAACAGCTGACTTATACTAATGGGTGTGGCCCTAATTTGCTCTGCAAAATCAGGCTCAAAGCAATGAAAAACAGAAGAGCTAATAGTAAACAACATTTAACAAAGCATTTACTTTTTTCCAAAGGTTATGGTTATCCCCTGTATGGTATGTCATGACTTAAAATATTTAGACAATATTTCTGTCTGTTGTATATGGGGAGTAAAAATAGAACTAAAAAATCTGTTTGACGTACAAGATCTGCCATATGAAAATAATTTGGGACAATTTTCTTGGCAACAAATTCAAATTATAGACCAATCCTGCAAATATTTACTGCGAGTTGTAACACTTACTGCCTGTCCCATTGACTTCAACCTTTGAGCATTTCTTATTTCAGTGGGGCTACTCAAACATTATATCCCACAGTAAATGTAATTATTGGCAAGAATAGGTAATTATTTGAATCTCCAAATTCAGAACAGTTTAATCCTGACCCATATACACCTTTACTAATGAGACAACACAAGCTTCATTTCTATGAGCTCAATACATGAATTATCATCGCTATTGTACATATAGATTAGAATTTCATACTCTGCATTTTTCAATTTAAGCTATTTAGAGATTCCAAATATATATGGATAGTACAGGAAAATAAATCTCCCATGTGTGTCATACTGGTGAGCACTTGTGCTCTTTACTCTAGACAGGAAACAAGTTACTGTTTAAGAAATCTTATCTCCATCTACATTAAATCTAAACATTATGCAGGGGTTAAAATCCCCATGTCATTGTTCAAGAATCCTTAAGTAACTCACTTCAAAAATATTTCCATTTTAAAAGTTAAGAAATAAGTTAAGTTTGATATGTATACACAGATCTTGCTTTGTTTTTGTTAAATCAATTTCAGCTGGAAATTTTGAAATAATGGGTTAGCTACTATGACACTACTCTGTTTGACTGCTTTCTCAGTTGTTATACAGCAAATTCACAGGGCTCATTTCATATCATGTTGGCTCACAGGAAGATTCAAGCTTACCCCATTTTAATTTAAATTAAGAGCTTCCGATCCAAAGTCTTTCCCTGAAATTCTTCCTTTGCAAGTCTTCAGGCTGTCTCCCCTCTCACTGAGAAATGAAACTGAACTGCATTTTGTTCAGTGACATCAGCAGAAAGACACACCTTGCTCAATGCTTAGAAAAGCCTTCTTAAAGGCACAGTGCCTCTCTCTTAGTTCAGGGGTAACTCTGTTTATGAACACACATTGAAGACAACAAACTGACTCTTCCAGTTTGTCCACTGTTTTCCAATAATTATATCTCAGTCTGTTAACCCATGTAGTATGGATGATATTAAAACAATTGCAAATTCAGACATTCATTCATATTTAACAGCATCTGATGTCAAAAAGCAAAACATTTAAAGCATACCAAAAGGTAAAGTGTAAAAGTAATTCATGTTAAAAATTAGGTACTCTGCATGCAACTCACCATGGAAAGGGCTTGAGAGAAGTACTTACTGCTCAATTAGCACCATCAAGGCTGCCTACAGTAACCATACCTGGACAGGGGTTAATAGTACTGTGAGGCTCAAGGACACTCTTGTTTGTATGGAGTCTCAGAGAGGAGCTGGCTTCTGTGAACATGAGCTCTGTGCACAAAAGCCATCAGTTTCCACCAAAGAGTATCAGAAATAGGTACAGCTGAACCTGGTCTAACTGAAAGCATAAGAACAGCCCTACTGGGTCAGACCAAAGGTCCATCTAGCCCAGTATCCTGTCTTCCGACAGTGGCCAGTGCCAGGCGCCCCAGAGGGAATGAACAGACCAGGTAATCATTAAGTGATCCATCCCGTCGCTCATCCCCAGCTCCTGGCAAAAAGAGGCTAGGGACACCATTCCAGCCCATCTTGGCTAATAGCCATTGATGGACCTATCCTCCATGAATGTATCTAGTTCTTTTTTGAACTCTGTTATGGTCTTGGCCTTCAAAACATCCTCTGGCAAGGAGTTCCACAGGCTGACTGTGCGTTGTGTGAAGAAATATTTCCTTTTATTTGTTTTAAACCTGCTGCCTATTAATTTCATTTGGTGACCCCTAGTTCTTGTGTTATGAGAAGTAGTAAACAACACTTCCTTATCTAGTTTCTCTACACCAGTCATGATTTTATAGACCTCAAATCATATCTCCCCTTAGCTGTCTCTTTTCTAAGCTCAAAAGTCCCAGTCTTATTAATCTCTTCTCATACGGAAGCCATTCCATACCCTTAATCATTTTTGTTGCCCTTTTCTGAACCTTTTCCAATTCCAATATATCTTTTTTGAGATGGGGCAACCACATCTGCACACAGTATTCAAGATGTGGGCATACCATGGATTTATATAGAGGCAACATGATATTTTCGGTCCTATTATTTTCAGTCCTATTATCTATCCCTTTCTTAATTATTCCCAGCAGTCTGTTTGCTTTTTTGACTGCCGCTGCACCTTAAGTGGATGTTTTCAGAGAACTAACCACAATGACTTCAAGATCTTTCTCTTGAATGGTAACAGCTAATTTAGACCCCATCATTTTATACATAGGGTTGGGATTATGCTTTCCATTGTGCATTACTTTGCATTTATCAACATGAAATTTCATCTGCCATTTTGTTGCCCAATCACCCAATTTTGAGAGATCCTTTTGTAGCTCTTCACAGTCTGCCTGGGTCTTAACTATCTTTAGTAATCTTGTATCATCTGCAAATTTGCCACTGCACTGTTTACCACTTTTTCCAGATCAATTATGAATATGTTGAATAGGACTAGTCCCAGAACAGACCCCTGGGGGGACACCACTATTTACCTCTCTCCATTCTGAAAATTGACCATTTATACCCTTTGTTTCCTATCTTTTAACCAGTTGCCAATCCATGAGAGCCACCTTCCCTCTTATCCCATGGCAGCTTACTTTGCATAAGAGCCTTTGTTGAGGGACCTTGTTAAAGGCTTTCTGAAAATCTAAGTACTCTATATCCACTGGATCCCCTTGGTCCACATGCTTGTTGACCCCCTCAAAGAATTCTAGTAGATTGGTGAGGCATGATTTCTCTTTACTAAAACCATGTTGATTCTTCCTCAACAAATTATGTTCATCTATATTTCTGACAATATTGTTCTTTATCATAGTTTTAACCAGTTTGCCCGATACTGAAGTCAGGCTTATAGGCCTGTAATTGCCGGGATCACCTCTGGAGCCCTTTTTAAAAATTGGCGTCACATTAGCCATCCTTCAGTCATCTGGTACAGAAGCTGATTTAAATGATGGGTTACAGACTACAGTTAGTAGTTCTGCAATTTCACATTTGAGTTCCTTCAGAACTCTTGGATGAATACCATCTGCTCCTGGTGACTTACTGCTGTTTAATTTATCAATTTGTTCCAAAACCACTTCTAATGATACCTCAATGTGGGACAGTTCTTCACATCTGTCACTTAAAAAGAATGGCTCAGGTTTGGGAATCTCCCTCACATTCTCAGCTGTGAAGACTGATGCAAAGAGTTCATTTAGTTTCTCCGCAATGGCTTTATAGTCCTTGAGTGCTCCTTTAGCACCTCAATCATCCAGTGGCCCCACTGGTTGTTTAGCAGGCTTCCTGCTTCTGATGTACTTAAAAAAATTTGTTATTACTCTGAGTCTTTGGCTAACTGTTCCTCAAATTCTTTTTTGGCCTTCCTAATTGTATTTTTACACTTCATTTGCCAGTATTTATGCGCCTTTCTATTTTCTTCACTCGGATTTAACTTCTACTGTTTAAAGGATGCCTTTTTGCCTCTCACTGCTTCTTTTACTTTGTTGTTTAGCCATTGTGGCTCTTTTTTGCTTCTCTTACTATGTTTTTTAATTTGGGGTATACATAGCCAGAAACATTGTGTGCATCACCACTTCTGTTGTCAGTTCCACAGTCAAGTAAGGGCACTGTTGGGATACACCTTTCACACAGCAGGATCAGAGTGTTCCACATAGTCATGTATGGGTGTGAAAGGTATCATCCTCCAAAACTCTTCAGCTCTGGGAGTTTTTGCCAATTTTATACTGGAGGCTTGAGACCCAAGAATGACAGTCATGGAGATATTATCCTTTAAGAACTGAAGTTGTAATAGAAAACATGTCACCCGCAATTTATACCAAAGTAGAACAATAATTGTGAATAGAGAGATTACTGGTACAGGCATTTAGCTTTGGTATTTGGGGTAATGGATTCAGGAATCCCAAAAGTTTAAGATTCTGTTCTGCAGAAGGAACTGGAAATCTTCAGAAAACATGCTTCAATTTTTAGAATTTACCTAGTAGAATTTTGAGGAAAGAGAGGAGGAGATGATTACACAAAATGGTGAACTGGAGTAATCTGTGTAATAGCACTAGAACATGAATCATTTTTTCCTTATGCCATTACAGTAGTGACATTTATAGCTAACGATGACATAAGACACACATTCTGAACACTTATTCTAAGTTACCTTCAGGACTGAATTTTTTCTCCACTTATCAAAAACTGAGTTAGTAAAGAGTAATTTTTATTTAACAAATTCGATTTTTTATTATTTTTTTTTGCTCAAATCCCTAGATATACAGAGTTGCTTTGTCTTAGCATGTATATAGTCCTAAATGAAAACTAATGTCTGTCATGCTTGAAAAAAACGGTTGATATGAAATAATAAGTTAAAAATGTCTTGAGCATGTACAGTTTACTTTTTCCTTTAATCTTAATAAACTATCTATCCTGTTGAGTTTTGCTACAGTGAAACATGGGGAAAGCACAAGATTTTGCATTTTCATGCTAGAGGCTCTGGTGAACACTGAACTTCCCTCCCACATGGTTTCTGCAGTACTAGTACCCTTGCCATATTCAATCACAGATACTGTTATACAGCTATGTTGTCAAAAATACACAACTTTGAGATTTGCAGACAATTCGAGACAAATTTACTGGCGAAGTGCTCTGCGTGCTGTACCTTATACCAACAGATGTCGGGGCAAAAAAAAAAAAAAGCCATCTGTGTTTACTTATAAACTATCTAGTAGGGCACTTCTTTTACGACACATATTGGCGGATCCTAAAAGAAAAGGATTAATCTTGCCAAATAACGTATTTTTCTCTGAATTACATGTCCACCAATCTGGACTTAAAGAAAAATTCTTACGAGAGCTAATACGCTCTTACAGGTTATTAGTATTAAGTATTTGAAGTTCAGCATCTGTTTTTTCTAATATATTTTTGTATTGCCATCTAAGAAATTTCAGGAAGAGCTTGTGAGGGGGTGGCCATTTAACAAATCAGCCTTGTAACTGACATTTGTTTCACTAGTAGAGAACATGTCCATTTCTGTGACTGATTGGTGGACATAAGATTAAAATTAGATTCCATTTGCTTTAAGAAATTTCCTTAAATATTTGTTCATCCAAATTCTGACCTGATAGCCATATGTGACTTAGCAATTGCCAAAAGTTACATCCAAAATGAATAGTTCAGATCTCTCCTAATTTATAGAGGAATCGTGTAAATTAAATCCACAGAGAGAATTTTATTAGGCAAAAAGTTGTTTTTTCCAATTTTCAAACTTTGGAATCCATTCCAATACCTTTAACCAACTCTCACTGACATGTAAAAGGTTTAACTTGTAATGTAGACTAGGAGGCAATCCAAGCCAGCCACAAATCAAGCTCACAGAAACCCAGATGGAATTGCAAACAACCAGGGTTCATCCCTTCACCTAGCATCTTGGAGTAACTGAGGTGAGGAAAGGCACAATGCTGAACTTTGAGCCAGTGGGGGTGTTGCCATTTGTTTTAATGGGAGAGAGATCTTACCCTTAAAGCTTCCATGGAGAGAAAACAAATGTGCAAAGTCCCTGGCCTTCCTTTCCCCACTGAACTTTGCAGTGTTTCTTGTGAACTTTTTGTTGTTTCTTTAAACACAGATTAACAGCATTCATACTGCTCGTGCACTGCCAGGGCCGGCTCCAGGTTTTTTGCCACCCCAAGCAAAAAAATAAAAAAATAAAATAAAAAATAAATTAAAAGGGGGGGGGCAGAGTGCCACTGCCAAAACAAACAAACAAACAGCCGGAGTGCCGCCCCAAGCACATGCTTGGAACACTGGTGCCTAGAGCCGGCCCTGTGCACTGCACACTTCCTCCTGCTTTCATTTAAGGATATTCTGAAAGTTGCTAGCTGTACTAGACAATCGGGTGGGTGTAGATGTTGGAGTATGGCATTTGGCATTTTCATTCCCTCCACCATCACCACAACACACCCACTTTGTGCAAGTACTGCTCAGAGTTATGTATATAAAACAGGGATCAGCAACCTTTGGCACACAGCCCGCCAGGGTAAGCACCCTGGCGGGCCGGGCTGGTTTGTTTACCTGCCGCGTCCATGGGTTCGGCCGATTGCGACTCCCACTGGCCGCAGTTTGCTGTCCCAGGCCAATGGGGGCTGCGGGAAGTGGCGTGGGCTGAGGGAAGCTTCCACCGCTTCCCGTCGCCCCCATTGAGCGGTGGAAGCTGCGATCAGCTGAACCTGCGGACGCGGCAGGTAAACAAACCAGCCCGGCCCGCCAGGATGCTTACCCTGGTGAGCCGTGTGCCAAAGGTTGCCAAACCCTGATATAAAATGTTATCAGCCCTCGCTAATTTCTTCATTTCAGTTAGCTCATGGGTCAAACTTAGAAAACAAACTGTAAAGCTGAACTGTGAATATAAGACACAAAATCAAATAGAACAGAAGTCTATATAGCACACCTTCTCGTTAGATACAGCGCACTCAAAGCCACAGGATGAGTATCACTCAGTCTTATCCCCAACACAAATCACAAACAGAAGAAAAAAAATAACCCTTGAATAGCCTGTTAACATCTTCCATTTTATATCTTTTGAAGCAAAAGCCCTGTTCACTCCTTAGCTGTAAGAAACATAAAGTGCTTCCCTGAAATTATGGATATGCCATCTCATTTGGCCATTAATCTTGCTGCTCAGTTTATTGTTGCTTTTTCAATACTGCAGCTGCTCAGAACAAACCACAATGCTTTAGCTCCTGCTTTGTGCACACTTCCTCCAAGTTATTTACTTTCTTTTGCTGAAAATAGGACGCTTGCACAGAGTAACTAACTAGCTTTATGAATCATAGCACATAATGACAGAAAAAAATATATACAGTAGAGCTGGAACCCTTAAAAGATATATGTTTTCCAAAGTGTTCAGACATCAAATAAAACAAAGCATCATTATGGAGATGCAAGGGCCTCTCTGGAGGTAAGATGGCACCCAACTTCCATCATAAAGCCATATTTTAAAATCAGTGTTATATATTTTTTCCTAATAATGTTCAGGTAGGAAGTTGTTCTGAAGACATTAGAATTATAAATACTTCACTATATTTTGTAAAGTTAATATATTAACTTTATTCCCCACTAAACAGTATCCTTTAAGAAAATATTGATAGCAAAATCAAGGTAATAAGATATATGAACAAAACATGGCTCTCTTTCTCTATCTCCACTTCCCTTTCCAAAAAGCCCATGGGTCAGAATTTAAGAAACCATGGGATGAATTAAGAATTTATTTGTACCTTGAAAACATAAATGTTTATATTAACAACATCAGTAATGGAAGATTTAGTGCTCTAAGTTTAATTCTGGGAGGCTTTTTATAGAGAGCTTAAGTTCTATAAACTACGAGGGGTAAAATTAATTGCCATTTAGCAACTTTGACTTTTAAAAAAAACTTTAACAAGTTATTTTTCAATACTAATAGAGCTATCAATTATTTGTGTATACTTATTGTATCACTCAAAATATACTCCACAACTCTACAGCAGTCTTATAGTCACATGAGTGGGTTTTTAAGGAGCACGGAGTACTTGGTGCAACAGAGGAAAACTAGTACAATAGGGCAGCAGAGCTATTTAGTATAGAAGAGCTGGTTAAACAGGACCCCCACTGCTACAAAAGCATGCCCCTTTCTTTCTCCCCTCTGCTCAATAAGTTTGTAAGTTCTACTGCCAACACCTAGTTACTTTGTTCTGTGGCTGGGGATTTTCCATTCACCAAATGAGTGGGAGGGATAGCTCAGTGGTTTGAGCATTGGCCTGCTAAACCCAGGGTTGTAAATTCAATCCTTGAGGGGGCCACTTAGGGATCTGGGGCAAAATGAATACTTGGTTCTGCTAGTGAAGGCAGGGGGCTGGACTCAATGACCTTTCAAGGTCCCTTCCAGTTCTAGGAGATAGGATATCTCCATTAATTTTAAATTTAAATTTTAAACCCCAGCCCAAACTGAGAAGCTGGAGACAATTGGTTTCCCCCTAGACTTCAGCTATCCCATTGCTCTGTCTGGGCCAAGGTTGACCCTTTCAAAGACAGACTTGTAGACTGTCCTTCCTTGTGTTTCCACCTCTGGTACTTGCAATCCAACAGAGAGCTAAAAAGACAGGGACCACAACTAGCCCCACATTCTGAATGGAATTTTCAGCCCGACACTGAAACTGAGTCCCCAATATCAAACAGAATTTGTAAGTTAAATACAGACAGATACCCTAAACCATCACACCATGTCATCACCTTTTTAGCTTGCCTTTCACTACCACATCAAATGTAATCATCCTCATCTTCAAGACGACTTAACTCCACCCTGCCTACATATCCAGCTGTTTCTTATTATGGTTGTCCCCTCCCACAACCTATGTCAGTTTTCTTGTACATTTGCCTGCTCTTCCCAGAATTATTTCTGTGCTATTTTTCACACTTCCATATACACCTCTACCCCGATATAACGTGACCCGATATAACACGAATTCGGATATAAAGCGGTAAAGCAGCGCTCTGGTGGGGCGGGGTTGCGCGCTCTGGTGGATCAAAGCAAGTTCGATATAATGCGGTAAGATTTTTTGGCTCCCAAGGACAGCATTATGCTGGGGTAGAGGTGTACATGGAATGCCCTCCCAGTTCTGGTCTTTCTAGTTTCTTGCTAATCTCATCACTGACCTTAACTCATTCAAATCCCTTCTTCTTTCATGATGCTCATATGCAGAGTAATTTTAAGTAATATTAGATAAACTTAGTGGAGCCATGAAGGTGTGCACATACTTAAAGTAGAAAACCACATGATATAGTTGTATAAGGCAGACATCACAGTCCTCATCACTAAATTAGTGTAACCTTTGTTCTTCTATCTCCTTTAGTCATCACATCCAAAATTAAGTTTTAATTGCTTCAGTGCAAGAACGTAGTCTTTTATTTGTACCACACAATACCTAACATTCTTATAGGAACTGTAATAAATAAACCTAAAGCAAAAAAACTACTATTTATTAAGGCAGGTGTACTTAAAGCTTTTACCAGTTTGAGAAGTATTACCAGTTTTATCAGTGTTCTCTATTCTATACACAGAGAATGTCAAAAATAAATAGACTCTTAAAACAAAAGAAGTGTTTGAAATTTAGCCACTATATGCTAAAAAAAGTCTGCCAGTGTTTAAAGAAATATAGTACAAGAATAACAATGGTTTAGAAAAACTCCCATTCACTAAACAAGATGGAAAATTACACACTGTTGAGATTATGGCCTAAACTAACATTACACAATTTTTATCTCCAAGTTCCTACTTCTTCATATAAACTAAAATATACAGTAATCTTGGGAATGTTGTGGTGTGGTTTGTCAGTATTTTAATTTTGCATGTGTTGTATACACCACATTAATAAAGTACACCTCTATCCCGATATAACACTGTCCTCGGGAGCCAAAAAAATCTTACCGTGTTATAGGTTGTGAAAGTAGAATGAAATATATTGTAAAAATAAGAATGGATTAAAGAAATGTTGTATGTACCTTTAAGCAGAAATAAGAAATGTTGAAATACAGGTGCCAGGAAAAGAAACATTAGGCATAAACAATGGTGCTAATGGCGAAACGTTAACAAAAGATGGGTAATAGTTAGTAAGGAAATAAGATATGCATGCCTAGCTCAGGCAAACTTATCTGATTCTGCTTCCTTTGTTATCTTGTTAAGTTCTCACCCTTTTATCTGTATAAATAAGATAGTTTGTGTCTTGCATGGTGCTCACATTATCTGGGTGTCATTAGCAGAGCGCTGTGCTAATAAAAACAGAGTGGTCTGACAAACTGTGAGTCCTGAGTCTAACTTTGACAAGGTGAAACCGCATTATATCGAACTTGCTTTGAGCCGCCTCCCCCAGAGCACTGCTTTACCACACTGTATCCAAATTTGTGTTATATCGGGTGGCGTTATATCAGGGTAGAGGTGTATCTTTGATAAAAACAGGTTTAAGCCTTAAATTATTTACCTGGGTCTAGGTTCCCAGTCATCATCGAAGTTTGAACGCAACTTCAACGTTTCTTCCTTGATGGGTTGATATGTCCTGTAATAAGACAAATACATGTCTCAAAAGTGGAATTTAAGTTCTTTTTACCAAGTATTCCATGCCTTCTCAATGACATTTTGTTGACAGGGGAAAGGCCAATCCAACCAAAACTGGACTTGTTTCCACTTTTCAGAAGTCAGTGTATTATCTCTGGAATTCCTAGTAGACATGAAAAAACTATATGCCTACTCCCATGAGTACTACAGCTCAAGAGAATATAAAGACAGATGAAATCCAGTTAACAACTGCCATTCTCGTTTTCAAGTTCAGTTTGATCTGGCTTGGTTAACAGAGATAGACGTTACTTTAATGTAATGCCAGACAGATACAAAGTATTGCATTCTTGTTCTCAAAGGCATCATCCTTTTCTTGGTGAAAAGCCACAGTGATGTGCATATTAATCTGGATAGTCCCAAGCAGTTGTTCCCCAAAATTTTGAAAGCTCAATCAGGGAAATGAAACCAATAGCACTCATCTTCATCCTTGCCACAACATTAAAAGTCTACTTATTTTAATTCTTAATCTTTTGCAGTCTCCCACGTGCAGTAAACACTGGCACAGAGTAACAAAATGATTAGGGCGGTCAATTAATCGCAGTTACCTCACACGATTAACTCAAAAATTAATCGTGATTAATCTCAGTTTTAATTGCACTGTTAAACAACAGAATACCAATTGAAATTTATTAAATATTTTGGATGTTTTTCTACATTTTCAAATATATTGATTTCAATTACAACATAGAATACAAAGTGTACAGTGCTCACTTTGCATTATTTTTATTACAAATATTTGCACTATAAAAATTACAAAATAAATAGTATTTTTAATTCACTTTATACAAGTATCATAGTACAATCTCTTAATCGTGAAAGCGCAACTGACAAATGTAGATTTTCTTTTGTTACATAACTGCACTCAAAAACAAAACAACGTAAAAATTTAGAGCCTACAAGTCCATTCAGTCCTACTTCTTGTTCAGCCACTCGCTAAGACAAACAAATTTGTTTGCATTTATGCAAGATAATGCTGCCCACTTCTTCTTTATGTCACCTGAAAGTGAGAACAGACATTTGCATGGCACTTTTGTAGCCAGCATTGCAAGGTATTTACACACCAGATATGCTAAACATTCGTCTGCCCCTTCATGCTTCAGGTACCATTCCAAAGGACATGCTTCCATGCTGATGACGATCATTAAAAAAAAGTGTTAATTAAATTTGTGACTGAGAATTGTATGTCTTCTGCTCTCTGTTTTACCCACATTCTGTCATAAATTTCATGGTATAGCAGTCTCAGATGATGACCCAGCACATGTTCATTTTAAGAACACTTTCACAGCAGATTTGACAAAACACAAAGAAGGTACCAATGTGAGATTTCTAAAAAGATAGCTACAGCACTCGACCCAAGATTGAAGACTCTGAAGTGCGTGGCGCATGCTTTCAGAAGTTTTAAAAGAGTAACATTCCCATGTGGAAATTACAGAACCTGAATCCCCAAAAAATAAAATCAACCTTCTGCTGGTGACATCTGACTCAGATGATGAAAATAAACATGCCTTGGTCTGCACTGCTTTGGATAGTTATGGAGCAGAACCCATCAACAGCATGGACACGTCCTCTGGAATGGTGGTCGAAGCATGAAAAGACATATGAATCTTTAGCACATCTGGCACAAATATCTTGCAACACTTGTTCTCACTTCCAGGTGACATTGTAAACAAGAAGCGGGCATTATCTCCTGCAAATGTAAACAAACTTGTTTGTCCGAGTGATTGGCTGAACAAGAAGTAGGACTGAGTGGACTTGTAGGTTCTAAAGTTTTACATTGTTTTGTTTTTGAATGCAGTTATTTTTTGTACATAATTCTACATTTGTAAGTTCAACTTTCATGATAAAGAGATTGCACTACCGTACTTGTATTAGGTGAATTGAAAAATACTATTTTATTTTTACAGTGCAAATGTTTATAATAAAAATAAATATAAAGATAGCACTGTACACTTTGTATTCTGTGTTGTAATTGAAATAAATAAATTTAAAAATGTGGAAAACATCCAAAAATATTTATATAAATGGTATTCTATTATTGTTTAACAGCACGATTAATCGCATGATTAATCGTGCAATTAAAATTTTTTTTTTTTAATCGCTGGAAAGCCCTAAAAATGATCTTTGCAAAGTGATGGCTTATTTTTCTTTTTTTGTTTTATGCTATCATTACAACAAACATTATACACTAGGTTACAATTTAAATTTAAGCATCCAGTTTCTCCATGTTTGTGAAGTGTTATGCAACTAGTTTATACTGCAAAAAGACTAATTCTCCACTGCTTTCATCTGAGGATCTCAATAAGTCTTGCAAATAAACATTCAACAAATTCTAAAATCCTGTCAGGTAGGCAAGAGTTTATGTCTCAGTTTACCCATCTACCAAATGCTGTTAAGGAAATAAGGCTTACGGAAGTCCATGATTCAGTGATATGGCTATGAATAAAACCTGAAGGACCTACCATGGCCGTAACCAGTATGGGGCGAGTGGGGCAGCTGCCCAGGGCACAAAGCTGCAAGGGTGGAAAAATGGGGTGGAAAAACAGTAGGGGGTGCAAACGTGTTGCTTGCCCTGGGTGCTAAAATGCTTAGTTACAGCTCTGGGACCTAGTTCAAATTCTCTGTTCTAACCACAAAACCATATCTTATCGATCATCTTTTGGTATGCTGAAAAAAAATGTTGTAGTAGCTCACACATTGGAGTTTGTCACATACCTGTCGTCCAGCACATTACACATAAATTGTTCATCTTCTCCAAATTTATATGACCTATCCAAGCAGCAATATCGGCTGATACAGTTTCCACAGCAGAACTGTGGGCAGGATTTTTCAGAATACGTGCGTCCATCAGAATCTGTGTATGCCCTACAAGATTCACCTGAAGCTGAAAATAAGGAAATAACCAACAGTCAGACATTCAAAAATCAAACACGGTTAGATGTATCTACATTAACTGTCATCTCATCTAGTGTCATATCATAGAATCATAGAAGATTAGGGTTGGAAGAGACCTCAGGAGGTCATCTAGTCCAAACCCTTGCTCAAAGCAGGACCAACACCAACTAAATCATCCCAGCCAGGGCTTTGTCAAGGTGGGCCTTAAAAACCTCTAAGGATGGAGATGCCACCACCTCCCTAGGTAACCCATTCCAGTGCTTCACCACTCTCCTAGTGAAATAGTGTTTCCTAATATCCAACCTAGACCTCCCCCACTGCAACTTGAGACCATTGCTCCTTGTTCTGTCATCTGCCACCACGAGAACAGCCGAGCTCCATCCTCTTTGGAACCCCTCTTCAGGTAGTTGAAGGCTGCTATCAAATCCCCCCTCTCTCTTCTCTAGACTAAACAAGCCCAGTTTCCTCAGCCTCCCCTCGTAAGTCATGTGCCCCAGCCCCCTGATCATTTTCGTTGCCCTCCGCTGGACTCCCTCCAATTTGTCCACATCCTTTCTGTAGTGGGGGGGGGGGGGCAAAACTGGACGCAGTACTCCAGATGAGCTCCGAATAGAGGAGAATAATCACTTCCCTCGATCTGCTGGCAAGGCTCCTACTAATGCAGCCGGTAGCCTTACTGGCAACAAGGGCACACTGCTGACTCATATCCAGCTTCTTGTCCACTATAATCCCCAGGTCATTTCCTGCAGAAGTGCTGCTTAGCCAGTCAGTCCCCAGCTTGTAGCCGTGCGTGGGATTTTTCCGTCCTAAATGCAGGACTCTGCACTTGTCCTTGTTGAACCTCATCAGATTTCTTTTGACCTAAGCCTCCAATTTGTCTACATCACTCTGGACCCCAACGCTAACCAGCGTATCTACCTCTCCCCCTCCCAGCAAAGCATCATCAAAAACATCGTATCAGAATGTAATAAATAATATTTCAGTTGCGTCTTCTAAATTAATGATTTCCATCAGAGCTAAGGTGAGTTCTTAGCCTTCAGTCTTTCCATTTATAATATGCTGTCTCCAACCAAGATTGTTTGGAGAGAGCTAACCTTTCTCCCAGGCACATAAAGGAGAAAACTGCTTGAAAATAAAGTTATAGACATTCCTTGTGGTGTAATTTTCATCACAATGGCTGCTAGCAAATACAGCAGTGACTTTCAAGGATCATAGTACCAAATTTATCAGCCAATCAGGGCTCTTCTAAAAATGCTGCAAGAGTGCTAAAATCAGTGTTAAAAGAAAAACTTGTAATAACATTTTTCCAGGTATTTGATTTGATGCATCAGAATAACATGTACGTACTAAAGATGCAGATGCCCACATGGATCTGTATCTTTTAAAGAACTGTGGGGCAAATCCCAATCCTATAGAATTCAATGACAAAGATCTTTCATTGACTTCAATGAATCCAGTGTTTGGTCTCCCCAGTTTTCAAGGTGATCTGCAAGAATTTTATGTTATGTTTTGTTTGATGTTGTTCCTTTTTCTCCCTATCATGTATAAAGAAGGAAAGGTTTATTTTATGTTTTTTCCTGCACGTTAACTTTAGAAATGGGATAAAAACATCATCTGGTCTCTCTTTTGGCTAGGGGGTCTCAGAGGTGTGCTGTGAGCTTTCATAGCTTAACTGAAGGTTTGGGGTGATTCAACTTTAACCAAGTCATCATTTCTCTCCAATTTTTAGCATTGGAGCTAGGTAGGCAATTTATATGATCCAACTTAAAGTCAAGTATTTGAGAAGGCAAGGGATTTTAAGTCTGGTCTCTTGTGAAGTCAATTTCACAGTTAGATAGAAGAGACCTGCATACCTACTGTTAGAAAAAAAAAAGTTGCATGCATTTTTATACATAAAAGGCGGTTCAGTTCATCCTTCCCATTTTAAGGTCATCTTTAATATTTTGGTGCATCAAATTCTGGAGGCTGATAATACTTCACTCCTTGCATCTGAGGATTTCAAGAAGCTTTACAATTTATCAGGTTCCACAGCATACTTTAGAGTTAAGTATTAGTGTGAAGACCAGGGATGCACATTTTGTGGGCAGAGGAGAGAACTCCTTGTTACTGAACTATTTTTGTTGTTTCAAGATTTATTTCTGTTAGTCTATAAGGTTTTGACACTTTCATTAGCCATATTTTAAAGCATCCTCTATAACCACGTCAGGATCTGTTATTTAAAATAAATGTAGTTAAAAACAAAAAACCTATGAGAACAATATCACTGAAAGATTGAAACTGTGGCTATCTCATTTCATTCAATTTAATATGGCAATAAATGAGATGGTAGGGACTAACCCCTTATTGGACTTTTATGGTTTTAGGTTTGTCTCCTTTGGATTGGATTTGGCATTTAGAGATTACCTTACCTATGGGAAGAGAGTAACCAGACTCATTGTTGCAACACGGAACTGAGAACAATATTTCCTTGTTTCTATTCCATGCTTGACACTTGTGTTTACTCACTGTTTAACCATGTGCACATCACAAATTATGTGCCTCAGTTTACCATCTGCAAACCAAAGGTAATATCATATTGTGAATTAACCAATGATGGTAGAAAACTTTGCCCTTAAAGCACCTTTTTAACTGAGGATCTCAAATTATTTCAAGTGTTATTGTTTCTCTGACAGTCTGTACCTTCTGAATATGGATGTTGAGTTATTGTACATTAAAATATTCAGTTAACATATTTTATTAAGAGATTAAGAAGTTATTTCTGTTGTATTTTAAACTGATTCTGCTGTAGTTTAAATAATCTCTCCTCTCTCTGTTTCCCTCATTGCATGGTTCTCCAATACTAATCTTCATCTGAATAATTTTATCCATCTCTAATTCTGAAAAATAACTATGTTCACTGTACCAACACAAAAAATAAAAACACCACCCAGATATGAAGACTCAAATATATTCAAAAAGTAACAGGAAATTCTTGTTTATTAATGCCTTCTACAGTGCTTCTGCAAATTGTACCCATATGATCTCCCTTCTGGTGTAACAGTTTTCTTATGAAATAAAGAAATATGTTTGTGTAGGAAGCAAAATCATAAACTGTTCTCCTTCCTCTATCTAAAATAAGGAAGTGCAAAGCAATTACAATGCTTACACATATATTACTTCTGTGTTGCGCAAAGACAAAAACAAAAGCGTTTATCCAGGCTTACCACAGGCCTGAGCATAGAGGCAAACAAATTGTAGGGTATTAAAATAAAGGCAGAAGAGGCACATTCTAATCTATACTAAATTAAAATAGACAAGAAACATATTTGCAAGACGGACTACTATAACAAATGTAAATTTATTGTTTAATTTTACTGCAAGGTATAATAAACTACACATGAACCTCATTTATTTTCAACTCCCTGTTATCCCCAAGGCCCTATTAATTTAATTGACAAATGAGTTTAGATAAACTAAGCTGTCAATGATAATGTCCTCAACTTCATTACTAATTATTTAGACCACACTAATGCCCACAATCTAGATTGTGCAAGGTGTTCTTTAAAGTATAAGACAGTTCCTGCTCTGAAAAGCTTAAAATCAGGTGAGGGTGGGAGGGAAGAGAAGGGATGTAATAAAGTAGTCAACGTAACAGCTAGGAAGCACAGTTGCCAACTTTCACATGGTAAATAAGCACCACAACTTTCACAATAAGCCAAAAATCAAGATAATCCCATTTCAAAACAAGGCCACAACAAGCCAATTCCTAAGAACACCAACTCTCTATGTGACTAGATCCCCCCAGTGTGCAGTTTGGGACTGTGGTGGGCCCGCTGTGCACCTCTGACTCTCTCCCACCCCTTGCTCCCGCTTCCGGGAGCCTATCAAGAAAAAGAAGCAACAAGCTACACACCAAAGAAGCAACAAGCTACAAGCCAAAAAAATAGCCAACATACAACTCACAAGCCAAAAACAAGCCCAATTTCTGTGTTTTTTTCATGGGTTTGGCATATTTGCTAGGAAGCTTATTGGTAGTTTTCCTTTTTTGAATTGTATCAACTATCCCCAAATGTTCTTACCTAACAATCAGCTAATTTAGTTGAGTTACTTGATTGGATAAACTCCTTATCAGGGAATTGTCCCATCACCAGTTGCTACTGTTCAAGAACAGATTCATGTCAGCATAGTATTCATAATTGTTACCATAACTCCTCCAGGACCACCCCAACAGACGTTTTATTATACTGTCAGTAAATCAGTATGGACATAAGTCACAGCTAACTTGATTAATAAACTTCAAAACATATCTGTGAATATTCCTCTCTCTCTCTCTCTCCCCCCCCCTCAAATGAACTGAACTAACTTGCACGGAGAGTGACGACCTTGATGTAAATGAACAGCTGAGGCTCCTTTAACTTTGACTTTTTCCGGAGCTCCAAGCCAGCTAGTCTTCCTAATTAAGCTCCTTTCCTGTAAATATTTTCCATTTATGCCTGATGTCTTAGATCAAAAGTTTTCTTTGCATGAAACAGGTTATTAGAGCTGTATGAAAAATTTAAAACCAATTTTGTAAACCTTGACATTTATGTGTTGACTTTTTTGGATGCCCAATCTTCATTACCCTGAAAATCCTCAATTTCCATAATTGCTGAGCACTCCCTTCTTTAAAGAAAAAGGGTCCCTTTAAAGATTTCTAGGTACTAACAAAAATAATAAATAAAACAAAAATGAGGCCCCATAAGATTTTCAAACATGACTAGTGATTTAACAAGAAAGTCCAGAGCAGCGTTAGTCACCGGTGTTATTTGTGACTGTGAAGTTCATCCAAATTAATATGATCATGGTATGACATTAACAGCCTTGTGACTTTTTTAGCTCAGTAGTTCAGAAGATGCCACCATTGTAAAAATAAATAAATAAAACCCAAATCCAAAACACACTGTAATAAGGTAGCACAAGGTAACACGCATCTTGGTTTATCATGTGAAAACTATTACCCTGCCCCACTCCCCCCCCCCGATCAATGATGTTACCAAAACATTCTCTTGGGAAATCATGGCCTTCTACCTGACAGCTGCTTTTTAGTTTTGAAAAAGAGAGTTGTTTGATGTTCTGAACATTTTTGTTTGTTTTTCTAATTCTTGTGGTAAAGGGGCCTCAAGCCATCTTGAGCAGGTACTCCTGCTCAACAGCAGCTAGTATATTTTTTGAAGAGCCACGGGGCCACTTGCCAATATGCTTCTGGTCTATTTGAGCTTCCTATGTATTCTGACAGACAAGAAAATGGACTGGATGCACAGGAGAGGGTTTTTACATTAGTAGCTGTTTAGGGGGAGGGGTGGAATCATATCTAATGTTAGTGCCTAAATGTTTGAGACCAAACATGTCACAACATGAATATTCAGAATGAAAACATGTAATAGTCAATATTGTTAAGTAATCAATCAGGAACACATACAAAAATAAATCTGTTAGTCTTTAAGGTGCCAGGGTCCTTCCTTGTTGTTTTTGTGGATACAGACTAACAGGGCTCCCCCATGAAACAGGAACATATATGTTCATTACTATTCCTGGTAAGTCATCTAGTCATCCCTTCTCAGCCTGTCGGCCAAGGCAAGATTGGAGAGTATCACTGGAAACAAAGATTCATCTAGTTTTAAATGATTCAGCTATTAGGGTATTCATTGCTCTCTCCTACAGAGTCTATTCCATGATCTAATAGATCTCGCTGTCGAGAAAGTGTTTCCCAGTATCTAGACAAAGTTTATTTAGTCCCTCCTGCTGAGTAAATACTGAGTATTTACTATCTCCCCCCACCTCGCCTCCCCGGATTCCTCTCCACGGCGGTGCCAGTAGCTGGAGCCTTGCCTTCACTGCCTCGCCTACATTTATGCATCCGAAGAAGTGGGTATTCACCCACGAAAGCTCATGCTGCAAAACGTCTGTTAGTCTATAAGGTGCCACAGGATTCTTTGCTGCTTCATTTATGGGAGACTGAAGAGTGATCCCTGACGAGACGTTTGAAGAGAACGAAACCAAGCCCCCGCCCGCACTGAAATTAGCTCCCCCGCGCCCAGCCCCAGCCAGGCGCCAGGCAGGGCTCCCTCGCTGGGATGGTGGCGTTTGAAAGGGGGGGGGGGGGATTCCCAACAAGGTGCCTGAGGGGGGAGACGACAATGCCCCATTTGAGGGGGGCTCTTGGTCTCCTTCTCCCCCACCCCACCCTCCGCGGTGTCTGTCCTGGAGGCTATCGACAGGCACCCACGCTCGGCCCCTGCCAAGCGCCTCGGGAAGCAGCAGCTCCGCGCCCCGGTTCACCAGGAGCAGCCCCCACAGGGCCACGCCAAGCTGTGGTGTGCGGGCTCTGCCCAGCCCCGCTCGGCACTCACCGCTGGCCAGCAGGAGCAGGACGCTGAGGGCCAAGCGGCTACAACCGCCGGCGGGAACCATGGATCGTCCGTCCGGGGAGCAGACGGCAGCCGCAGCTCGGTGGCGGGTCGGTGGGTGACTGTTTTCCAAGCGAGGCGGGCGGAGCGCCCCCTGGGGTCGGGAGCCCGCCCAAGAGCCCCAGCCTCGGTCCGCCAGAGACTCCCCCTGCCTGGCTGAGGGGAGGAGTAACCAGCGCCCCTTCTCCTCCCCTTGTGACGGCGGCCCACGCGCCTGTAGCCTGAGGCGCCGCGGGCGGCACCAGAAGCCCTGCCCCGACCTACTTGACCTGAGAGGGGGGCGGGGAGCGGACCTGAAGTGGGCACCGGGATGCCTGGGTTCATTTCCCCGTCTGCCACGGATCCCTCCGTGCCTTGGGACCTTCGCCAAGGCGAGCCTTCCCCTCGAGGAAGCCGGGAGATCCAGGCCGCAACTTTAGCTGCGGATTGAGGCAAAGTATAGACCTGGCCCCTTTGGTCAGTGCCCTTTTGAGCTGGAGGGTGCACATTGGCAGTGTTTAAAACGAGGAGAGCGGGAATCGTAATACTTCCCTCCGCCAAGGGGCTACCTTCCCATGATAGTAGGGACCCCAGAAAGAGCTAGCTCTTCCCAGCCCCAGAGTTCAAAGGGCTTAAGCTGCAGGGGTCCAGTGTGGACGCTTTTTTTTTTTTAGTTACCTCTGGTACCGCAATAACTATCAGTCCTAGGGTGGTTTTATTATTTATCATGGGGAGTTTAGCATAGGAATCAAGTAAACATGAGTCAAGCCTTCAAATAATATTTGCAGACTAAGTTCAGATAGCCGGTACTGCTAGCTTGAATACGGGTGAAGCAAAGCTTTGCCAAAAACAGACCTACCCTTGGAAAACAAAGACTTTGCCCCCTTGTGGAAATAAGCAGGATTGTTTATAACGAGACTAGGTTGGGTTTGAAAATCACCCTTAGACTTCTGGCATAATTGATTACGTGACAATTTAATAGCTTTAGCCGAGCTCAGCCTCTGCAAAATGAGGAGTACTTTACTACGGCAGAAGCTCTTTAAAATGACGCATTGAGGCTTGTAAGATTCTCACACATTATAGGGAGGGCTATTTAAGAATTTAGATCATTCAAAACACAATTTGATCCAATAGCTCAGTGGAAGTCTGTGTGATTTGTTTCGAGGGGATTTTTAAGTTTAACTTGCTCCTGCAGTGTAAACCACTAATGGCAGTTGTGCAGCTTGTACATGAGACACGCCTATGAAAATGACTAGAAGTAATGAGAAACAATAGAACTTCCTTGTCTACTGAAAGAAATGCAGAAAAAGCTGACCACTATAAACACTCTAAACATGAACTAAGCCTCACAGCTTCTGCATTATGTTGATAATTATGAATTATTTTGATGGGGAAACTGAGGTAGAAAACTTAAGTGAGTGGGCCAAGACCGTAGGTGGAGTCATTGTCAGAACCAGTGTTTTAATAAAGCAGTTCTGGGCTTTCTGCCTTGTGTTAAGAAAGAGAGCGAGCTTACATACACATAATCTTTAGTTTATTCATTTAAATCCATGCAAACGTTTCATGTTGAAAAGTAATATTTCATCTAAGCTGTCATTTCAAAGGTAATGTGTTAACTAGAGTTACTCACTCCTTCAGCTTGACCAAACAAGATTAGTTAACTGTCACCCACCCCTGCAGTCTTCTGGATTGTGTAGAAAGTTACTGTTCACAAGAAAGCAATGGAGGGAGGAGAACATATTTCTTGGACCCCAAACACTGTATAAAAATGGTCAGGTTTACATTGTGTATGTAAATTAGTGACTTACAGAAGCTATCAAATACTAGTATAAATTTAGTGATTACCATGGTAATCACTAAGGTTTCAAGATACCTTCTGTCCATTTACTCTTATTTGTTAGGGCAAATATTAATATAAATCCAACAAACGTTTATTAGCAAGTAACACTGTATGAAGAGATTTACATAGCTGTGTAAATAGCACACCCCTAACTTGTGGTTTGGAAAAGATTTAGCTTGAATATATCTGTGATAAATAGAATCTTATCACATTTCCAATATTGCCAATCGTCGGCATCCAAAGATCAGTGGAGCCTCAATAAACAAAACAAACCAACCACCACAAAACAGACTTAAAATAAGATTAAAATGCATTTTAATTAGCCCTAATTAGTTATTAGGGCTGTCAATTAATTGCAGTTATCTCATGCAATTAACTAAAAAAAATAATCCTGATTAATTGGTTTTAATCACACTGTTAAATAAAATACCAATTGAAATTTATTAAATATTGTGGATGTTTTTCTACATTTTCAAATATATTGATTTCAATTACAACACAGAATACAACATGTACAGTGCTCACGTTATTTATATTATAGATATTTGCATGGTAAAAACAAAGTATTTTTCAATTTACTGCAAACAGTTACTGTAGTGTAATCTGTTGTGAAAGTGCAATTTACAACTGTAGATTTTTTTGGTTATGTAACTGCACTCAAAACCAAAACAATGTAAAACTTTGGAGCCTACAAGTCCACGCAGCCCTACTTCTTGTTTACCCAATCACTAAAGACAAACAAGTTTATGTGTGCAGGAGATAATGCTGCCCACTTCTTATTTACAATGTCACCAGAAAGTGAGACCAGGCACTCACATGGCACTTTTGTAACTGTCATTGCAAAGTATTTACACTCCAGATATGCTAAACATTTGTATGCCCCTTCATGCTTTGGCCACTATTCTGGAGGACATGCTTCCATGCTGATGACACTTGTTATAAAAATAATGTGTTAATTAAATTTATGACTGAACTCCTTGGGGAAGAACTGTACATCTCCTGCTCTCTTTTACCCACATTCTGCCATGTATTTCATGTTATAGCAATCTCGGATGATGACCCAGCATGTTGTTTGTTTTAAGAATACTTTCACTGTAGATTTGACAAAACGCAAAGAAGGTACCAATGTGAGATTTCTAAAGATAGCTACAGCACTCGACCCAAGGTTTAAGAATCTGAAGTGCCTTCCAACATCTGAGAGGAACGAGGTGTGGAGCATGCTTTCATGAAATCTTTCAGAAATCTTAAAAGAGCAACACTGATGCAGAAACTACAGAACCTGAACCACCAAAAAAGAAATTCCCGCAGCTCCCATTGGCTGGGAAAGGCAAACCATGGCCACTGGGAGCTGCGAGCAGCCATACCTGTGGACGCTCAGCTAAACAAAGCATCTCGTGGCCTGCCAGGGGCTTATCCTGAACAAGCCACGAACCAAGTTTGGGAACCCATGTGCTATGGGTATCTGCACTATATGGCAGGTGGGTCCAACAGTTCTATTGGTGTTCTTTACAGCTGCAAAGATGTTCATGCAATGATTTGCTTATTTTAGTATTTTGCAAATATATATTGATTTTATCAAATGAATGCTTTTTTGTAGATTCATTTAAGTAAATAGCTTCCATAATACTGAATGGGTATTAATTGCTTTGTTTCTACAAAGATACATGTATACCATTTACCAGGTTGCAGTGACTTTAGTGTAAGGCAATGCCATTTCAAGAGAGATTTTTGAAGAGTTACAGTTGTTGCAAACGTTGTAGATGAAGTGGGCAGAGAGGGCTCTTCCCTTCCCCCAGCCCAGCCTGTTTCCCTTCTTTTTTTTTAACCCTTGTCTCTAGGAGAGAAAAGTGTGTCAGCAGCGTTAAATGCTTTTTTTCTTTTTGTAGTTGTGTTCTAAAAAGAAAGATCTTTATTCCCTGTCTGAACCTTACTGTAGTTTTGTGGTTTGGGAGGTTTCAATTCCTGCTGCCCTTTTCTTGAACTCTCAGGTCCCTAGCCATCTGTGCCGAAGTCAACACTGATGTAATGTCAGCTATTGCTCTATTTATACCCTGCCCTAGTGAAGCAGAGAAGAAAATGGAGTTACTTAAAATACACACTTCCTTTACTCAGGATATTGTAGTTTACATTGCTACATAAAAACAGGGAAAAGCCCTCGGATTTACAAGTTCTTTTTAAAATGGGGATTTTTGGATGCTGTACACATAAAGCAGTGACGTGTTGGATGTGGAACCATAATAATCAAACTACAATAAAATATAATATCCTGATTAATTTTATGGTTAGAAAGCACAATACCAATGTGGCATCATTAAGTGAAGTGATAGAGGAAAAGGGCCTAAGTGTATTTTTAAAAACACTGTATTACCATGATTAGCTGAATCAAAATAACAGAATTTACATATTTCAGGTGGTAGCCCTGTTAGTCTAGATCAGCAAAAAGAATGAGGAGTACTTGTCGCACCTTAGAGACTAACATTTATTTGAGCATAAGCTTTCGTGGGCTAAAACCTACTTCATCGGATGCATGCAGTGGAAGATACGGTAGGAAAATATATATATGCACAGAGAACATGAAAAAATGGATGTTGTCATACCAACTGTAACAAAAGTAATTAAGGTGAGCTATCACCAGCAGATGAAAAAAAACTTTTGTAGTGATAATCAGGATGGCCCATTTCCAACCATTGACAAGAAGGTATGAGTAGCAGAGGGGGGAAGAATTAGCATGGGAAAACAATTTTACTTTGTGTAATGACCCATCCACTCCCAGTCTTTATTCAAGCCTAATTTAATGGTGTCTAGTGTGCAAATTAATTCCAATTCTGCAGTTTCTCATTGGAGTCTGTTTTTGGAGTTTTTTTGTTGGAGTATTGTGACTTTGAGATCAGTAAGAGTGACCAGCGAGGTTGAAGTGTTCTCACTAGTTTTTGAATGTTATAATTCTTAATGTCTGAATTGTGTCCATTTATTCTTTTGTGTAGAGGCTGTCCAGTTCGGCCAATGTACATGGCAGAGGGGCATTGCTGGCACATGATGGCATATATGACATTGGTAAATGTGCAGGTGAACGAGCCACACCTGTGTCAGTGTGGTTAACTCAAAGAAAATTAGATATAATATTAAACAATAATGAGTTGAAGTCGACTGAAATAAAATAAGCAGAGAATGAATCAGTGTAAACCAATTTCCAAGCCCATAAATGAAAAGTTAATGTGGAGTGGAATCCAGCCCTTCCATGAAACTGCACCCACACATTTGAACCTGTGGTTGAATTCCTAGGCCCTCCCAAGGGTGAGGAACACCAACTATGGCAGTAGTGATTTGGTTGGCATAGCATTTAAGTAGTTTCATGTTTCCAGTAGATTCTGCATAGAATAGGGGAAGGGAATAGAAGAAGCAGCAAAAGGTGAAGTTATTCTTTAGCTTGCAAGCATTGCAGTATTGTACCTACATTTTCTAACAGTTTTCCTTTAAAAGATGCTAAAATAATGGTGCCTATACACAAAAGCATGTCTATAGGATTTTGGAACTGGGGCAAAAGTACTTTGGCAGGGTGGCAGTACAAGGGACAAAATTTTATGTAATGGGCTAGATTCAGCTTTAGTTTTCACCAGTTTCTGCCAACATGATCCAGGGCCCTTTGTGGTAGAATGTCCTCCTGAAAGGGGGGTGTATTAACAATGCATGGCACCTGCAACCCACCCATCCAACAGTGGGCTTTTAACAACCTTAGCTTGGGTAACGGCCTAGGCAGCCTCTATCTGCAATGTTCCAACCACACTTCAGGACTGTTCGCCCTAGCACTATCCTTAAGGGTGTGATGGCAAAAATACTCAATCTTCCTTTAGGAGCACATCCCCACTGGGTCAGGAAGTGGAATTGATACTTGCCAGCAGTAGTTAGGGTAACAAGCTCATTTACTGCAAGTCAGCATGATTATTTTTTCTTCCACCAGGTAGTATGTAAAACGTATTTACATCTCAGGACAAGTAAGTGCACCTCCCATGCATAAAATTGTGTTAAAAGGAAGTATTCTAATTAAAATAATTCATAGTATCAAGATAACTGTGTGAACTTACTACAACCCAGCCACTAAACCAAGGATAAAACACATTTTGTTGAGATAAAAGCATAATACTGTTCAAGGAAGCCAGGAGTCTGAGTCATAACACCTAGGATCCACCTGTTCTAGCCCTCCAGAAGTTTTTTGCCAAGTGACACTGTGACGAAGTGGGACTGGTCTTACTGGGGGCTGGGTACAGAAACTAAGTTCCAGCAGCACAAATGCCTGACACTCTGTCTCCTAGCAACTGATGGCCGGACCCCTCCCTGCAAAGGTGCATCTCAAGGTGTGGGAGACAAAGGGGTCAGGTGACCTCCTGGCCCGGGAAGGAAGCGGAGGAGAGAGGAGGGGCCAGGAGGGGGTTGGGCAGACTGTTGTGGGCTGGGGAAACAGGGGAGCAGGGAGAAAGGGCTCTGATCCCCGAGGGGGGCTGCAAGGCCCCCAAAATGGACCTAACCGGGGGGATCCTGTTATCTGTGCCTGCAAAACCTGTGTTGGACTGTGTTCCTGTCGTCTAAATAAACCTTCTGCTTTACTGGCTGGCTGAGAGTCCTGGTGAATCGGCAGGGAACCCGGGGGTGCAGGACCTGATCTCCCTACACTCCGTGACAGACACTAAGCAAAAAGTTACACAAGTCAAGAAAAAAAAAAGGGGGGGGGGCAAAATCTAAACTACTACAACATGGGCAAACTCTTCAACATCATCATTATGCATGTCAATCAGAAAGGTAACACTAAAGAGTATCTGGAACAGGCATCGCCTGGTCTACACTACGCGTTTATACCTAATTTAGCAGCGTTAAACCGATTTTATGCTGCACCCATCCACACAACGAAGCCCTTTATATCGATATAAAGGGCTCTTAATACCGATATCTGTACTCCTCCCCAACAAGGGGAGTAGCGCTCAAATCGGTATTGCCATGTCGTATTAGGGTTAGTGTGGCCGCAAATCGACAGTATTGGCCTCCGGGAGCTATCCCACAGTGCACCATCGTGACTGCTCTGGACACCAATCTGAACTCAGATGCACTGGCCAGGTAGACAAGAAAAGCCCCACGAACTTTTGAATTTCATTTCCTGTTTGGCCAGCGTGGAGAGCTCATCAGCACAGGTGACCACGCAGAGCTCATCAGCACAGGTAACAATGCAGTCTCCTGAGAACTGAAAAAAGAGCTCCAGCATGGACTGCACGGGAGGTACTGGATCTGATCACTGTATGGGGAGAGGATTCCGTGCTAACAGAACTCCGTTCCAAAAGATGAAATGAAAAAATATTTGAAAAAATTTCCAAGGCCATGATGCAGAGAGGCCACACCAGGGACTCAGTACAGTGCCATGTGAAAGTTAAGGAGCTCAGACAAGCCTACCAGAAAACCAAAGAAGCAAACGGAAAGTCCAGGGCAGAGCCGAAAACATGCCGCTTCTACGCTGAGCTGCATGCAATTCTAGGGGGGTCCGCCACCACTACCTCACCCCTGTCTGTGGATTCCGAGGGGGTGGTAATCGCAGCCATGGCTGAGGATTCTGCGGACGGGGAAGATGAGGAGGACAAGCTTGTAGAGAGCACACAGCACTCCGTTCTCCCAACAGCCAGGAGCTTTTTCTCACCCTGACGGAATTACCCTCCCAGCCCTGCCAAGCGACTATCCCAGACAATGAAGCAATGGAAGGGTCCTCTGGTGAGAGTACCTTGTAAATATAAGACATGGTTTAAAAGCAAGCATTTTTTAATGATTAATTTGGCCTGAGGACTTGGGATGCATTCGCGGCCAGTACAGTTACTGGAAAAGTCTGTTAAAATGTCTGGGGATGGAGCGGAAATCCTCCAGGGACATCTCCATGAAGCCCTCCTGGAGGTACTCCAAAAGCCTTTGCAGAAGGTTTCTGGGCAGCGCTGCTTTATTCCATCCTCCATAGTAGGACACTTGACCACGCCATGCATGTAGCAAGTAATCTGGTATCATTGCATGACAAAGCCTAGCTGCGTATTGTCCCAGTGATTGCTGGCACTGAAGCAACATCCGTTCTTTATCTCGATGGGTTATACTCAGGAGAGTGATATCGTTCATGGTAACCTGGTTGAAATTCAGGAATTTAATTAAGGGGACAGAGATGGCCATTCCTGCTGGGCTGTTTGCCTGTGGCTTAAAAGAAATCCTTCCCTGCAGGTAGCCAAACAGGGGGAAGGGGGGGGGGGGCGCGATTGGCACTGAGCTTTTCCGCTTTTGGCTAGCAGGGATCTTTCCTGCTACCAGCCACGCGGTTGCGGGGTGTGTGTGTGGAAAGGGGGGTGTTTAGCAGTGATCTTCGATGATACCAGCCACGGGGTGGTTTCTGCTGCTGCTGCACGTTAACAGGAAAGAAGCAGCACTCAATGGGCTTTGCTTGCTATTTGGGAAAGGAGGGCGCTGGATAGATGAAGGCTGCAGAAGACAAAAGACAATGGCTTACCATGGCCGCATGCAAGCAGAATTCTGATGCCCGGACCTGCATCTGTGATCTGTAACACCAAAGCCGCAGGCACTCAATATTAAGATGCAAAATGCGACCTTGTAGTGAAAAGACATGTGCTATGTAAGGTGAATAGTGTTGTTCACCGTGAAAGAGTATGACCATTGTTCTCTAAAATGTATCTTTTTAAATACTTCTCTCCCTTTTTTCCCCTCCCTCATGCAGCTGCAAATTTTTCAAGCCTCCCTACTCCGTCCTGAAGGCTATCTCAGATAAGGCGGCAGAAAAAAAAAAGACGCGAGAAGAAATGTTTTCGGAAATCATGGAAGTGACCCGCAATGAAAGAGCGCATCTGAATGAGTGGAAGGACGTGGTAGCAAAGTACAGGAAAGATGCCAGTGACCGTGAGGATAGGAGGGACCAACATGAGGATAGGAGGGACACTCGAGATGAGAGGAGAGATGCTCGAGATGAGAGGTGGCGGCAGAAAGATCAGCGGTGGCGGGATGCAACTCTGGTGCTGCTGCGTGATCAAACTGACATGCTCCGGCGTATGGTGGAGCTTCAGGAACGGCAGCAGGATGACAGAGTGCCGCTGCAGCCCCTGTATAACCACCCTCCTGCCTCACCATGTTCCTTAGCTTCCTCACCCGCCAGACGAGTAAGAACTCGTGGGGGTAGGCTCCGTGCACCCACCCACTCCACCCCAGTGGACAGCCCAACCAAAAGGCTCTCATTATTATGAAATTATGAAATTTTTATAGTAGCCTTTTACTTCCCTACTATTCTCCTCCGAAACCCCACCCAGGCTACCTTGTCAGTTCTCTCCCTCTTTTTATAATTAAGTAATAAAGAATACATGATTTTTAAACGAGAGTGACTTTATTTCCTTAGAAAGCAAGCTGTGATTGAAGGGGGGGTGGGTGGCTTACAGTGAATGAGTCAATCAAGGAT
This sequence comes from Mauremys mutica, assembly GCF_020497125.1. Taxonomy (NCBI): domain Eukaryota; kingdom Metazoa; phylum Chordata; order Testudines; family Geoemydidae; genus Mauremys; species Mauremys mutica. The sequence goes on from NC_059078.1 coordinate 42,859,962, forward strand.
GGGAGGGTTTCATCAAGGAGAAAGAAACACAACAGTCAGACTGTACCCTGGCCAGTGATGAAACTGGTTTTCAAAGCTTCTCTAATGCGCACCGCTTCCTCGTGTGCTCTTCTAATCACCCTGGTGTCTGGCTGTGCGTAATCAGCAGCCAGGTGATTTGCCTCAGCCTCTGACCCCACCATAAAGGTCTCACCCTTACTCTCACAGAGATTGTGGAGCACATAGCAAGCAGCAACAACAATGGGGACATTGGTTTGGCTGAGGTCTGAGCCAGTCAGTAATGTGCACCAGCGTGCCTTTAAACGGCCAAATGCACATTCTACCACCATTCTGCACTTGCTCAGCCTGTAGTTGAAGAGCTCCTGACTACTGTCTAGGCTGCCTGTGTATGGCTTCATGAGCCATGGCATCAAGGGGTAGGCTGGGTCTCCCAGGATAACGATAGGCATTTCAACATCCCCAACTGTTATTTTCTGGTCTGGGAAGTAATTCCCTTGCTGCAGCCATTTAAACAGAGTAGCGTTCCTGAAGACGCGAGCGTCATGAACCCTTCCTGGCCATCCCACGTGGATGTTGGGGAAACGTCCCTTGTGATCCACCAGTGCTTGCAGCACCATTGAAAAGTACCCCTTGCGGTTTATGTAGTGGGTGCCCTGGTGCTCTGGTGCCAAGATAGGGATATGGGTTCCATCTATCGCCCCACCACAGTTAGGGAATCCCATTGCAGCAAAGCCATCCACTATGACCTGCACATTTCCCAGAGTCACTACCTTTCGTAGCAGCAGCTTAGTGATTGCTTTGACTACTTGCATCACAGCAGCCCCCACAGTAGATTTGCCCACTCCAAATTGATTCCCGACTGACCGGTAGCTGTCTGGCATTGCAAGCTTCCAGAGGGCTATTGCCACTCGCTTCTCAACTGTGAGGGCTGCTCTCATCTTTGTATTCTGGCGCTTCAGGGCAGGGGAAAGCAAGTCACAAAGTTCCATGAAAGTGCCCTTACACATGCGAAAGTTTTGCAGCCACTGCGAATCGTCCCAGACCTACAAAACTATGCGGTCCCACCAGTCTGTGCTTGTTTCCCGGGCCCAAAATCGGCGTTCAATGGCTAGAACCTGCCCCATTACCAGCAGGATCTCCAAAGCGCAGGGGCCTGCAGTTTGAGAGTATTCTGTGTCCATGTTCTCATCACTCTCGTCACCGCGCTGCCGTAGCTGCCGCCTCCTCGCCTGGCTTTGCAGGTCCCGGTTCAGCATTGAGTGCACGAGAATGCGCCAGGTTTTTAAAACGTCCATGATTGCTGTCTTGAGCTGAGCAGGGTCCATGCTTGCTGTGCTATGGCATCTGCACAGTTCACCCAGGAAAAAAGGCATGAAACGGTTGGCTGCTGCTGCTTTCACGGAGGGAGGGGTGAGGCTGTATCCAGAAGCACCCGCGACACTGTTTTTGCCCCATCAGGCACTGGGATCTCAACCCAGCATTCCAATGGGTGGGGGGGACTGCGGGAACTATGGGATAGCTGTGGGATAGCTACCCACAGTGCAACGCTCCGGAAATCAACGCTAGCCTTGGTACATGGACGCACACCGCCAAATTAATGTGCTTAGTGTGGCCGCATGCACTCGACTTTATACAATCTGTTTTTTAAAAAACGGTTTATGTAAAATCGGAATAATCCTGTAGTGTAGATATACCCTAACTGAACCACTGCAAACAGCAGTTATGCAGAGCATCCACACTAACCATTTTGTTTCAGATGCACAGTGCACCACATCCACATATAGAAGCACTGTTAGGTGTATAGGTTGTTGTGTCTTAGCCAAGAACAGCTCCTCTGAACAAGTACATTATATCCACTATCTATTTAGACTTCTTCACCATTGTTTGTTACATTGAATGTGTCAGTTTTCCTGAAGGAAGAAAAAAAAGTACATGTGTGTCATCAGGGTCAGCCACTATGCAAGCACAAGCATGCAGCAGAGTAGATGCCATAGAAAAACAACTCATCAGCTCCCTCTGGTCCACATGCTAGATTACCTGTGGGCCATGAGGTCCACTGTAGATCATTGTAAGCACTGACAGCTTTTGGTCTTGGTTTTTGAAGTGTAGTGCTTGATTTAATTCATTTCTTCCCCCTAAAATAATTGGGTTTTATTTTATTTGTGGAGAAGGTTGTGTTTTATTTTGTTGCTATACCAGTGGTTTCATTCTTCAGTGTTTCTCTTTAGGAAATAGACTAAAATGGTCTGATTCCAGGTGATATCGCTCCACATACCTCCATCAACTATGGAGTGTCGCCGTCTCCTTCACCACATAATGCAATAGAGCAGCAGGGGATGTACTGCTTCTCAGGAGGAAAGTGGGGAGGCAGGGTAAATTTAAGTGACTTTATGCCATGTTTGATGACAATGCTGTTCTGTTTACTTTCAGATTTCAGAAGTGAGACACTGCTGGGGCAGTGGGCCTAGATCGCTACAGCAATCCCCAGTGAAATGAGTGCATGAAGGGTGGCCAAGAGTTTTGTGGGATTCCACTGGGAGGACGAGTTGAACCAATGTAGCTGCTATACTAGTTCTTCCTATCTACACTGTTAGTCCACTGGAACATATGGATATAGCAGTGGACAAACATGGTTAGTCTCAGAGCATGTACAATGAATCACAGTGGTGGCCAAAGCACCATTGAGGACAACATTACAGGCATGGTAGAGGATTAAAAGTGATTCAGGCTTTGTCTATGCCAAAAGTCTGGTGTACTAGAGAACATGAAATTTTGTTGGCCATCCTTGTTACCATAGAGCATTGCTAAATACAGTTGGGAGCAAGAGGGAACCATACAAAAATCAGTACTGACACTTATGGCATTCATGAAACCCAGCAGATCTCAAAGTAATTATCACTCTTGGGTTTCAGATTAAATATCTGCTCCACTACTATCCTCAGGGAGTGGATTATGGACCTGATTTGGGCCTCAATAGCCGACTCCTACTGACACCAGCAGGGCTGAGGGTACTCAGTTCTTTGCAAGATTAGGCACTAGTGGCCCTTATTCGTCATTCAGTATTTCTGCAGAATTTCCCGGTTATCACTGAGAGCTCTTCTTGGAGACAGGAATAGAGTATAGCGAACGTTCAGTCAAGCTACTCTCTGAACTTAACAGTGAAACAGGAGCTGTGCCACTTGTCTCATAAGGAGTGCAACTGAATAATTAAAACCTGTCTCTGCAGTGATGCAGGATTCCAGCAAGTGTAATTGATCTTCAAATGGATGTACAGAGGGAAAGAAAAAAAAATGGGCAGCTGAAAACAGATAAGGCCAGTTCAGGCCTTTTTCTTAAACTGTCCTTAGGACATCCTTCTAATGTGAAGTTTTTTCAAATATGCATGAACTGTCCTCTCTACCCCAGAAAATTACACTCAGAATATCCCTACCACAGATCTACTCCCCACTCCATGGAATATTTTTGTAGTCTTCTTGATTATAAGCCCCTCAGGCAGTATCTTACTATCTGTAAGCTTTCATCCACACCAGAGCTCTAGACAAATATTCTGGAGTACTTTAACAGTAATACAGCCAGGGGTCACTCTAGGAATTTCGCTGCCCCAAGCAGGGCGGCACGCCACGGGGGGCGCTCTGGCGGTCACCGGTCCCGCGGCTCCGGTGGACCTCCTGCAGACGTGCCTGCAGAGGGTCCGCTGGTCCCGCGGCTCCAGTGGAGCATCTGCAGGCATGCCTGCGGGAGGTCCACCCGAGCCGCGGGACCAGCGGACCCTCCGCAGGCATGCCTGCGGGAGGTCCACTGGAGCCGCCTGCCGCCCTCCTGGCAAAATGCCGCCCCAAGCGTGCGCTTGGCGCGCTGGGGTCTAGAGCCGGCCCTGAATACAGCATTTCTAACAGTGCTCTGCACAGGTATAGCATCTTTCAGCTGGGGATATCAAACATCTAATCCTCAGCACCCTCAGGAAGAATGTTACTCCACTTTATAGAAGGGGAAAGCGAGGCACAGTTAAGCAATTTGCCCTAGTCACAGCAATTTGTTGGTAGACTGGAGAGAGTTTAACTCAATTTGTGATTCCCAGTCCTTTCTTCTAACTATTAGATGTTTTTGCGCTGTACAGCCTGTAATGAATAGAAAGTAAGCAGTTTCATTTATTAGTTTCATCAGAGTTAGTTGCTCCTCTGCCTAGAGTAATGGCTTCAAGAAAGCTACTTAACATTTGGTTGTTACTATCTGTATTAGAGAAGGAGAGGGATAGCTCAGTGGTTTGAGCATTGGCCTGCTAAACCCAGGGTTGTGAGTTCAATCCTTGCAGAGACTACTTAGGGATCTGGGGCAAAAATCAATACTTGGTCCTGCTAGTGTAGGCAGGGAGCTGGACTCAATGACCTTTCAAGGTCCCTTCCAGTTCTAGGAGATAGGTATATCTCCAATTTTTTTTTAAATCATCCCTCACTGCTACTTCTGATTAGCCTTTTTGGGGCATCTTCCCTGTTGAGCTCATCTGTGCAGCTCCACTGGCAGGAGAGCTAGCATAGACAGGGCATTGACATTTTTTATCAAAATGACCTCTAGACCTGCTTGCATCCGAAGAAGTGGGTATTCACCCACGAAAGCTCATGCTGCAAAACGTCTGTTAGTCTATAAGGTGCCACAGGATTCTTTGCTGCTTCTAGACCTGAGTGGCATAAGGGACTAAAGGTCATTAGAATTCTGGAGGACTCCTGGAGCCTTATCTGCACTAGTGCTCCAATCATTGCTACCTCTAGTGGAGCTGAACCAGTGCTGTCAGTGTAGAGTGACCAGATGTCCCGATTTTATAAGGACAGTCCCGATTTTTTGATCTTTTTCTTATATAGGCTCCTATTACCCCCTACCCCCGTCCCGATTTTTCACATTTGCTGTCTGGTCACCCTATGTCAGTGGGAATTTCAGAGGAAAGCATACAAGCATATGCCCACACCTTGAATACTATGTGCAGTTCATATCACTTAATCTCAAAATAAGATATTAGAATTGGAAAAGTTACTGAGAAGGGCAACAAAAATGATTAGGGTATGGAACATCTTTTATTTGATAAGAGATTAAAAAGACTGGGACTGTTCATCTTAGAAAAGAGATGAACACGCCGGTGGGGATAAAATAGAGGTCTGCAAAATGATGAATGGTGTGGAAAAAGTGAATAAGGAAGTGTTATATATCCCTTCACATAACAAGAACCAGGGCTCACCCAATTAAATTAATATGCAGCAGGTTCAAAATAAATCTAAAGTAGTACTTCTTCACACAATGCACCATCAGTCTTTTTAACTTGTTGCCAGGGGGTGTTAAAACATAAAAACAAAATAACGGCCATACTGGGTCAGACCAAAGGTCCATCTAGCCCAGTATCCTGTCTGCCAACAGTGGCCAATGCCAGGTGTCCCAGAGGGAGTGAACCTAACAGGTAATGATCAAGTGATCTCTTTCCTGCCATTCATCTCCATCCTCTGACAAACAGAGGCTAGGGACACCATTCCTTACCCATCCTGGCTAATAGCCATTAATGGACTTAACCTCCATGAATTTATCTAGGTCTCTTTTAAACACTGTTATAGTCCTAGCCTTCACAACTTCCTCAGGCAAGGAGTTCCACAAGTTGACTGTGCACTGTATGAAGAAGAACTTCCTTTTATTTGTTTTAAACCTACTACCCATTAATTTCATTTGGTGGCCCCTAGTTCTTGTATTATGGGAACAAGTAAATAACTTTTCCTTATTTACTTTCTCCACATCACTCATGATTTTATATACCTCTATCATATCACCCTTAGTCTCCTCTTTTCCAAGCTGAAGAGTCCTAGCCTTTTTAATCTCTCTTCATACGGGACCCATTCCAAACCCCTAATCATTTTAGTTGCCCTTCTCTGAACCTTTTCTAATGCCACTATATCTTTTTTGAGATGAGGAAACCACATCTATATGCAGTATTCAACACGTGGGCGTACCATCGATTTATACAAGGGCAATAAGATACTCTCCGTCTTTTAATGATTCCTAACATCCTGTTTGCTTTTTTGACCACCACTGCACGGATGTCTTCAGAGAACTATCCATGGTGACTCCAAGATCTTTTTCCTGATTCGTTGTACCTAAATTAGCCCCCATCATATTGTATGTATAGTTGGGGTTATTTTTTCCAATGTGCATTACTTTACATTTATCCACATTAAATTTCATTTGCCATTTTGTTGCCCAATCACTTAGTTTTGTGAGATCTTTTTGAAGTTCTTCACAGTCTGCTTTGGTCTTAACTATCTTGAGCAGTTTAGTATCATCTGCAAACTTTGCCACCTCACTTTTTACCCCTTTCTCTAGATCATTTATAAATAAGTTGAATAGGATTGGTCCTAGGACTGACCCTTGGGGAACACCACTAGTTACCCTTCTCCATTCTGAGAATTTACCATTTATTCCTACCCTTTGTTCCCTGTCTTTTAACCAGTTCTCAGTCCATGAAAGGACCTTCCCTCTTATTCCATGACAATTTAATTTATGTAAGAGCCTTTGTTTGGTGAGGTACCTTGTCAAAGGCTTTATGGAAATCTAAGTACACTATGTCCACTGGATCCCCCTTGTCCACGTTTGTTGACCCCTTCAAAGAACTCTAATAGATTAGTAAGACACTATTTCCCTTTACAGAAACCATGTTGACTTTTGCCCAACAATTTATGTTCTTCTATGTGTCTGACAATTTTATTCTTTACTAAAGAAGGTCAGAAGTATAAATGGGTTAAAAAAAATGAATAAAATAAGCTCATGGAGACCATTAGCCAAGGTGGTCCAGGATGCAACCCCATGCTCTGGGTGTCCCTATACTTCTGACTGGCAGATTCTGGACTGAACAACAGGGGATGGATCACTCAATAGTTGCCCTGTTCTCTTCTTTCCCTCTGAGGGCTCTGGCACTGACCCCTGTTCAAAGGCAGTATACTGAGCTAGGTGGACCATTGGTTTTATCCAATATGGCCATTCTTATGTACTTACAAAGCTACCAAGTCATTCTCCCCATGTACTGAGTGAGGGTATGTCACAGGAGAGTCAAGATGCATGGGTTGATGTTTGCAGATGTAAAGCATTATACAGCATTTACTAATGGGAGGTGGGTGGGTGAAAATCCACTCTAGTAAGTTATGGTAAAATACAAGTAATAGAATAGCCAGATAAACAATAATTCATCTTCCAGGAGCTGGTATACTCCCCAGCCCTCAAGAACTTCAGTGATTTAGTTTTAAAATATATAGGCAAAGACAGCCCTAATTTAGCCATGGAATGCCATTAATTTAATTAGGCCTGCACAAGGTGTAAACCGGGGTGGAGTTTGGACCTTATTCTCCACTGCCTTGCGCCTTATGAATTCATTTACATCTGAGCAGAGTGAATCTAACACTATCATTCTCTTCTGGAAGAAGTGCAAGGCAATGGGCAGTTTGGCCCTTAGCCCCTTACTTGCTATATAGCATTTGCCAACTTCCTCCTGTATTGAGTGTACAGTGGGTCATTTGAATTATAAATAAACCCAGATCATCTAGGTTTTCCGGCACAAGATCATTGGTTCTCTTTCAAACAATTCAGTATCAAAAGCTGAAGCTACTTTAGAGAGCTGCCCTCTAGTGCTGTACAGTAAATTAAGGAGCAGTTGTATTGTAAAAGCTTATTTCAGATATTTCAATCAGAGTTTGCCTGTTTTTACACTTTCTATTGTATCTTGTGAAAGTGAAGACATGGCTTCTCATTATAGGCAGGGCTGGTATTGCCACCTATTAGGGTTGCCTTACACTTCCCATTATAAACCCTGCTTTCAGTTGTTTATATCTTTGCCACAGTCTGCTTTAAAAAAAAAATTCAGCCAAAACTTCAGCCATTTCCAAGAACAAGGCTAGGAAAAATGAATTTTGCTATGTGAAATTCTAGATACCTTTACTCTAGTGCCTCCATCCTTCAGAGCAGGTATTTTATATTAAGCAGGAGGTGGCCGTTGTGTCAGGGATATGACTTCTGCTGTTCCTGTGTCAATGTAACCAAATTTTGCCACATAAAGCTTTAAAAATTACAGTCTGTACATGCTCAGTAGAGAGATTTTGGCAGCTCAAGTGTCCAAAGATTGTGTGCACACTGAGCGCACTTATGCCTCACATGTAAGAGTATTGCAGATGCACTATCCCCACAGAGGATTTGAACACACTTCCTCCAACCCCAGGCTACAAGGTCGATATTGGACTTTCCCTGTCATAGTTGCTCTGGCTGGGACAAGGTGGGGCTGGGCACTAGACCTGAGAGCAGGGAGCATTTTTCTCCTGTGCTCTCAATGGCCCCCTGCTAACACTGAGGTGACCAGACAGCAAATGTGAAAAATCGGGATGGGGTGGAGAATAATAGGATGGAGGATAATTCAATACATTTGAGAATGTCTCTTGGTGGTTTATGACTAATTGAATATATCATTCCCCTACCCAGTTAAAAGGCAACTAACTAAAGACAATGCACAGCTCAAATTTAAATGAATATTTGATTTTACATTAACTTTTTCTATTTCACACCAAGATCAGGAAACAAAGCATACATGGATATTGAGGAAGCCAGTGGTACATCCCAGCGTGCTTCAGCTAAATGGGATGCATGTAGGGATTATTCTGAAAAAGGCAGAGAGCATCCTCCAAGATGCTGAACACTTACACCTCCCTTTACTATAGTAAAGGAGACACTAAGCACCTTGCAGGAGCAGGAACTAACTGGGATGTTTGCTTATTTGGAACATCTCCCATGGAACCTAGTTATCCTAGTGATAATGAATAGTAGTTACTAATATCTAATAAGGAAACCATTTGCTAAACTTCATTTAACAGGAGCAGCCAACGAGCCATTACCAAGTAGTTAACTGGCAGATGTTAATAGATGAAGTTTACAAGTCCAGTCCTTAGTCCCAAACCTCTTCTTACTTGTCTTCTCTAGAGAAGTAGGCAGTGTTAAAACACAGCCAAAGCTGTGTTGATTAATATGAGGTAAAACAAACATTGTAGTCAGTATACATTTAACATTGTTAGCTCATCCTGGGTAAACCCTCCTGGAACCACAGAGTTAACTGCAGCCAACTGATAGGATAAATAGATTCACAGAACACTAACCTCAAGGCTTGTTCAACATTACGCATGTCATATGACACCCCCTTCTCTCCCAGGTCATGTTCTAATAGGATCTAATTTCCTAATGGACATAATCCCAATAAATTCCACCACTCTCACAACAATCCCAGTCCTGCAAGGTGGTGAGCATCTTCCAGTTACTGAAGTGGTTCAGCAGCTCCCAGGAAGAAGGATCAAATGAAAATTAAGAGCAAAGAGTATTATTTTTACTCAGTATAGTACTTTGTCAGAATGTTCAGACTTCTTGTAATGGCCTTTAATCAGGGCAGCTGATTCATCAAGACAATAGGCTACTTGTATTTCTAATTAATACAGTTGTACTAGTATTCATTTCTGATAGGAGCTATTTAAATACAATACCGGGTATTGAAACTGTCAAGTAAATTAAGCTGTGAATGTTAGAAACAGAGCAATATCACTTGAGGAAACAGTGTTTAATATGATAATAAGGAGGGAGAGCAAAAATCTCTCTTAAGGAGATGATATGGAAGTGGGGAGCACCATGACAATTGAGTAGGAAACAAGTAGGATGGCACAACATAGTGCCAATCTACATATGTCTGCTATCAGAACTTAAATTCTCAAATTATATCCTGGAATGCCCCCCCTCCCAAATTTGGGGATCTGTACTTTAGCCCCATGGGGGGATGGAGAGAGGCAAATATCCCTTGCAGGGCTGAAGCCCTGAGGCCTGGCACCACGCCCCAGCAGGGCTGAAGCCCTGTGGGAAACACCAGGGCTCCTGTGGGTTTGAAAATATTTACTAGAGCTCTGCTCAGGTGGGCTCTGGCCTATTATAGGGACAATATCATAATTCTAGGGAGAAAACTCTAAATTGGAATTTGAGAGAACTGTGTGACAGTGTTTGGACAGAAGCACAATCTATCTTTTGTACTGTGTCCTGCTAGTTAGCAGCAAACAGCTTGGTCAGACTACCAAATTTTCCATGTAGATGGGGTCAGGGAGAGGGCATTTTCTTAGGCTGGGCCTCATTTACAGGAATCTTCTGAATCCTGTCAATTTCCAGTAGAATTTTTGGTGCTGTTTCCATAACATGTCCTAATTAATTCTACTGTCCCAAACAACTGTTTAACTCCCCCTTGTTTCCATCATACTGCTACCCCTTGGACCCAAGTGGTCAGCTAAATTCAGGGTGTTGGTTGTTCCAGTTTGGATGAGAAATTCATTCTAGAGCCATTTAAAAAAAATCCATTGTTATTTAGAAGATTATACATGAAGTCCCCTTTCCCTGAACACAATAGGAATCAATCAGGAAGAGACAGTTTCTTTGCTCACTGTTAAAAGTCTTTCTATCCAGCACTCTGTACCCAAAAAGCTTTCTGTCAGGACCACATCATCAGCATTTCTGTTACTGTCTGATTGACTTTGTCTGCTTCCCCTCACACCCTCCCTTGCCCAAACCATGTCCAACCAAAACTCTCCATCCACATAGTTCAAATCCCTGGGCAGACTCCCATATGCCATTGTTCAGATGAGGGGCTGCTTAACCATCTCTCACAGCTATCTTAAATGAAGGACAGCATTTACACCTGACCCATAACAAGATTTAACCCAATCCACATCAGTAATTTCTTGTACATGCATGGAGAAGATAAGGGTTGGATGTCTGTGGCTAGGCCATTGAACCAAGATTGGGATTTAAAAAAAAAAAAAAAAAAAACATGTGCAGTGCCCAGGAGCGTGTTTAGTTACAAATATTTAATAAAATTCAATAAAAGCAAAATACTCATCTAATTTGTTTATATTACAACAACCACCTGAGGTCTTCACCAGGATTAGAGCTGCATTGTGCTACATGCAGTGCAGACATATAGCGATATATATTCCCTGTCCATAAAAGTTTACAATTTAATTTGAAATTAGATGGATCAGTTGGGTTTAAACATGCACTGGGAGAAAATAAGGGTTCCACTGATAACAGTAATAAGATCACTTGGTTGGCTAGACTAGCTAATGCACAACTTGAAAGTTGTTCTTAAATAGTCTGCTTACTTTAATTCGATTTGTTGTATTATTCTTTGTTTTATTTTCTCACCTATTACTGTATTTTAGCTTCTGCCTACTTTTAATTTGCCTTTTTAGACTTGGTTTTACAGTGTTGTCCAAAAGTTCTTGTCTCATTGTAGCAGGCACTGTACAAAAAGTGTCAGTCTTTGCCCTCAAATAGATTGTGCTCTAAATAAGCCTTTGTCTATCCATTAAGTCTATTGTATTTACAATTATATTATGGTAATGGAATTTTTACCTTCCTTTTTTCCCTGTCCATGTCCTTCAAGATGATCTCGCTGCACAAGGGAGGTCTCCTTAGGGAGGACTGGGGGCCTTTTCTAGATTCTCCTTGGCAGGAGAAATTGACACAGCCTACTCAATAGGTGACTCGTGTCCTGTATCCCTCAGTCTTTTCAGCTTATTATACTAGCTTCTGCAACTACTTCCAGGGACCAGCAAGGGCCTTTTTTATTAGGCTAAGTATTAAATACATTTCTGCACATGAGCAGTAATTTTTCTGGGAGGTCCATCATCAACTGTAGACATGAGATCATGTATCCTGAGAAACACAATTTGGTGGCTGAAGTAGACAGGATGTGTTTTGGTACCTCACTTTCAAGGCTCAGTCTAACTCCAGAATCTCAACATCTCCCAGTTTCACCTCGCTGATCGTTTTAGCAAGGAGACATCAGTTTACCTACACTGGACTTGATTCTTCTGAAGCCATTTTTACATCTGCCCTTAACTTTAGTGGAGTTAATCCTGATTTAAGAGATCAAAATTTAGCTCATAGAATCCAGTGTTGTGAGGCACTGAACAACCTCTTTTTTCCTGTTTCCAAGTTGAGGAAGTTCAGCACCTAACAGAACTGGATCAGTATGTACCTTTGTTTTGATTTTATAGAAGTTTAAGACAGCTCAAAGATTCACTATTAAGGGACTAGCATAGTCAGATCATGTCCATGAACAGAAGAATCCTGTGAAGTCCTTCACGTATAGATGAAAGGTATAAAGGTCACTACTAAAACTGGAAGAGTGCAATACAACTCATGCTCTCTCACTTCTAAAGTTTCACCTTTTACAAAATCTATATAAAAAGTAACATTGGAAGAAGATGCATTAGAGTACTTAGAAAATTCTCAATCTTGCATTGAATGTACATGACACTAATAATAAAATGCTGTTATATAAAAACAGTGAATCATTGGTAATGACTGGTCATGTTCAGTTCTTAACTAGTGCCACATTAGGGCTTAAATAGTTAAACTAAGTCTAATTAATGCAAGATGATCATATGAGTTATGTGCCAATTTCTTTAGAGAAGCTATTAAAATGGTTCTGTTGCCACTAGCAGTGAAATAATGTATGTTTCACTTCACTGTTAATTGTTTAGTGCTCAGTGATGCACAGCAATGAGTAAGGCCGGAGGTAAGGTTAAGTGTTTAACAGGTCACAAGGAGAAGTTCAAGTTTATATGCCTGGATTTTTGAAATCATGAAAGATTTGAGGACAGTGTATTTTATTCATTGAACTGGACAACTGAAAGCCATTTCCATAAGTTCCCTTCCCCTTTGTTGGGCATTAGAGTCCCTTTTATTTGAGCTATTCATGACCCTGAGCTTGTTAGGAAAACGTCTGCATATGCTGGCTGCAGTTTTTCTATTTCTATGTATTGCACGTTTTCCCCACATGAGGCCACCACTTTCCTCAAAGTCAAGAAATCATGTGGCCCAGATATTATATCAAACAAAAAGCTGAAAGAGCAAAGACTGCTTTAGGAAGGCCTATTTTAAAATCCACTCAGACACTTTGCGAGGTAGTCACACTGAAAAACGGGTGCCCTCAACCCACGCTAATAGACATCTATGTTAACTACAGTAACTGCAAATTCTTTTGTAATATCTATTAAAATACATGGCTTGACCAACAATATAGTCCCTTAACGTCAGGCTGGATTCCTCTTAAAGATGCAAACCACATCTTTATCCTACAGATACTCAGAAGAAACCGAACAAGGTAGCATTTGTCTGCTTTGTAGTCCCCCTCCCGCACGTACCCTAAAGAATCATTTAACTCAGTCTGGCACCTAAAATTAAGTCTTACAATGATTAGAAAATAGAATTGGTGGAAAAACAGGACATGAAATCCATATGCTAATCTATCAAACGTAGGATAGAAATAAAAATGAAAATAGAGGGGTTAAATCAAGAAAGGAAAGCCAACTAACTTTTTTCAACACAGTCAACAGTGGTTAACCTGCCATATTGGAACCAGCCCCAAACCTGGGATTTGCACTAGACAATTAAATGCTCATTGATTTTTTTTCCCCTCCAGCAAACAAAAGTCTCAGTCTTTGAAAGAAAAGACAAAAATCACCAGACTAAACTAATGCTGGAGACATGGAAATCAAATACATCCTAGGTTATACATACCTGGGCTCATAAGAGATATAGGGTTGTTCAGAATTAGACAAGCACTCCAAGCAATCCGTGTGGGCCTCTATACCATGAAGAAACCACTCAACACTCCAGTAAACCCTTTAACAGTGTACTTCTACTCATTCTACTGTTACACCTATTAGGACAAAACCTTCACAGAAACCGTGTCAGCTACCAGGCTAATAACACTTCTGATCTCTCTCAGTTGGAGCACATCCTCTCTAGGTCTCAGGCCTCTAGACATCACCTCTCATAGCGCCCTGAGTCACAATATGCTATGTATCAACTGGGATTTACCTCAGCAGGTCTCACTTCTGTTCCCTATGGGGCAATGACAGTGGTAATCAGTTACCAAACAGCCTCATGAAAGCAAATATTTATTTATGCGAAAGCATTTTCAGAGAAGCCATATTTTAAAAAACAACAACAGACTACATGCATGTCTAGCTTACCAAGTATGTAACTACTTCTACTTGGGAACTCTGGTAGGTCTGTTCTGCAGAGCTGTGTCAGCTTGTCTCCCTATCAACTCCTGGCAACTCAACCCTCTTTTGCTATAATCAAACCACTTTTTAGGCTGTTTGTAGACCTTTGATTTACTAATTCCTACCTTTAGCAAAACAAGGTTTGCCACTGGTTGGAGGCAGGAGCCTTGAAGGCAACAGCCTGCCCCATTATCTTCCAAGTGTGTTTGAGTGTTCTTATTTGGGAAGCCACTCAGTCGCCTTCATGCAGAGACCTAATTGAAATCAAGCATTATAGACATATAGTAAACATTCCACTACTCCCAATGTAAATATCAATTTAGTCACTTGGGAATTTTTATTAACCGAATATACAGTAACTTACCCTGACCCAGTCACCTACAGTGTTCATAAAATTGCTCTCAATATTCATATTATGTATAAGCTTTATGTCAGTACAGCTCTGCTAACAGATGTGCACATGAGGTCCTGCAGTAGGGTATGCAGAGCAGAACTGTATCAATTCCCCTTATAATCAACATAGAAGTGAACACTGGACTTCTGGTGACATCACAACCAAGTTTTCCCTGTACTACACCACACTGGAGACTAAAAAAGAAAAAACAAAACAAAACAAAAACCAGTGGATTATGTTTTCATTTGATGTCATTCCTGGGACTCAACACTAGACTTCCAACCAGTGAAAGAAACAACCCCACCCAGACAGAAAAATGGGAGAACAACAACAAAAACATTAAATAACTGGAAAAAACAAACCCAACTAGGCTGCTACATATCCCTGCTCCAAACTACCAGAATAGCAGTGAAGTACACTACAGTGAAGTATTCAGGCAGATAAATGCAGAATTGAGGATTAAGATGTGGAACGTGTGAAAAACAAATTGGACATTTTATCAGATCTGGTATTTTTCCTTGAATTTTGCTCAAACATTGTCAAACACCTTTCTAGGCATATAACGGATATATGCTGGCCAAAATAAGGGCCTGATTCTGTGAGGTGGCTAAACCCCTGAACTTCCATGACTTCAACATTATAGTTAGGGTTGCTTGGCATTTCACAAAGGGCACTCAGAATTTTGCAGGCTTGGGCTAAATAGATTATGTACTTTATGTACTTTACTGCAAAGCATATTACTAGTGCTTTGATCTTACAGCCATTAAAGTCAATAAGAGCATTGTTATTTACTACATTTGGAGCAGGACTGGGCTCTTGATTTTTCACGCATCCCAGGAGGACTTTTCGTAACTAAAGATTTTGTTAACTGCCAGACTTGTGAGCTAAGTAAATTTAACATGGATTCTGGTGAATAAAAAACACCAAGATGGCTTTTAATATCTTTACAAAGCTATCAGCTTCAGGATGTGTAAACACATTAATGAAACTTTCTTTACCTGAAGGAGCAGAGTTTGACATTTCTCCTCCTAGGATACAAGAAATTTCCCAAAATCAATATGTTGGAATTCTATCCTCATAAAAAAGTAGTTTCTCTAACCTTTATTTTAGGTTTAACTCTCCATCTGTGCAGCAAAGATGTGCACTGGTGCAAACTGCCATTTTTGTGCAAAATGGTTTGATGCTGTACTCCATATGCTTTATGAAAATATGCTTTGAATGCGAGTATAATGTAACTGGAATATGCTTTATGGAAAAGGTCTCTTGTAAGGTATCATTACAAAGCTTATAATCCTCTGAGTGTGTTCATCCTATTTGTATGCATGTATCATTCTTGTAGCTGAAGCTAGAAATATGAAGTATAACTCTGAGGTCCTTTTGTAATTATGCAAAGTGTGAGCCATTAATGGTGGTTTAGAATCTTGATGGTTCCCATTGACTAGGACAATTGGTTGTAAATGGTTTATTTATCTGCAAGCCTTCCTGTGTACTTGTGAGCCAGCCCAGGAAGAATGGAGGCTGGGGTCACACATGTCATTTAATGCTGGAATCCATCTTAAATCTAGAATTTTTCCATTTAGAAGGAGAGAGAAGATTCCTGCCTTGGGCCAAAGCTATAAAAGGAGGTGGAACAGAACAAAGTGGGCTGCCAGTCATGAAAAAAACCCCTAGTTTCCACCTAATATGTCTGCTAACAAGGACTGTACTAGGGAAAGGATTGGGCCCAGACTAGGAAGGAGTCTAGTCTGTGAAAGAAGCTTATTAGAACATCTCTGAGGGTACGTCTTCACTACCGGCTAGATCGGCGGGTAGCAATCGAATTCTCAGAGTTCGATATATCACGTCTCATCTAGACACGATATATCGAACTCCGAACACGCTCCCGTCGACTCCGGAACTCCACCACCGCAAACGGCGGTGGCGGAGTCGACGGGGGAGCCGCGGACGTCGATCCCGCGCCGTGAGGACGGGTAAGTAACTCGAACTAAGGTAGTTCGACTTCAGCTATGCTATTCGCGTAGCTGAAGTTGCGTACCCTAGTTCGATCCCCCCCTCCTAGTGTAGACCAGGCCTGAGGGTGAGATTTTACTTGTAATCAGTTTATTACTTTATTAGGCTTAGACTCGCATGTTTTTGCTTTATTTTGGTTGGTCACTTACTTTGTTCTGTCTGTTATTAGTTGAAACCACTTAAATCCTACTTTTTATTCTTAATAAAATCACTTGTTTATTAATGAACCCAGTGTAAGCAATTAATGCCTGGAAGAGCAAACAGCTGTGCATCTCTCTCTATCAGTGATATAGAGGAAAAACAATTTATGAGTTTACTCTGTAGAAGCTTTATACAGAGTAAAATGGATCTATTTGGGGTTTGGATCCCACTGGGAGCTGGAGGTAGGTGACCTGCTGAGCAGTTTTTAGTTAAAAAGTCTGTAGCTTTGGGAGCATGGACCAGAGCTGGGTCTGTGTTGCAGCAGGCTAACATGTCTGGCTCAACAAGGCAGGGTTCTGAAGTCCCAAGCTGGCAGGGAAAATGGGCTCAGATGTAATTCCAACACATCAGGTGACAGTCCCAAGGGGGTCTCTGTGACCAAACCCATCACAAGTGGATTTCCAGTCACAACAGTTGAAATGGGATTACCATGGCCAGTTTTCCAATATTGGTTGGTTTTATAGTGCTATATTTTAGGTCAGTTTTAAAAAAAGAACTGACATGCATGTCAAGTAGTGAAGTGTAGCCATACACCTATTTTGCTAATACTCCCAGGTGAATGCTAACTTTAAGATGTACTCTGCTGACTGTTAGAATAAGAAATTCAGACAAATTCTAGTACTCAAGTCAGTCATTGTTACATGATACCACAGATTAAATGAAGATAGTATCAACCTTTCATGCAGAAGTCACAGCTGACTCCTTCAAGATTACTATAAGCACCACATCATTTTACCAATACAGATTTAAGATTATGCACCACTCCAGAAAAAATTCTCAGGTTAACAGAGAAAAATCCACATTAAATCAATCTGGAATCCAATTTATCTTAACCCTTTTTGATTATACATCTTCAGCCCTCACTGAAGTCAATGGGATTGCATAGACTAATGAGCAGAATGTAACCCTCAGGGTAGCGAAAAGCTATACTTGACATACAATCACATGTGGGATGGGCACACGTGTATCTATCAGCACTGAAATGCGACCTTCCTTGACAGTAATACCATCAGGATGTACAGATTCATGTATTTTTTTGGGAGGGGATGGGGACAGAACAAAAACCAGATGTTGCTGCTCAACAAAACAAAATTAAACCCCAGATACTGTGACTTACTGTGAGATAGAATAAAAAAAACTAGGGCATGTGCATTGTCTGACAGGCATGCGTTTCTAAATTTTTTTTTTTTGGACTGAAGAATTTTTCCTCTTTATGAACTACTAAATGAAAAAAACTCTTAAAGGCAAAACTTGGATAGAATCTATGTCATGCTAGGACAATTTTAGACATGCTGATCAGACAGTGTATTTATGACTCAAAATTATTCATTTCTCCAGTATCTGGAGATTGATAAGATATACGTCTGACAGAGAAGTTGTTGATATAATTGTATGTAAAAGACTGAGACAAGGCTAATATTTTGTGATCAGCTTATCTAAATAATTTTCTTTTCATTCACTTTTTTATTGTCTGACCTCAAAACAAGCTAGGATGGTGTTGACATTTTCAAACTTACTTAATACAGGGTTTTTCATATCCCAAGTCAGTGTGATTAACTACTTTAAATTACTCACACACATTGCGAATGCGAAGAAAAATCATGAAGAATTAAATCTTGTAATAATAGTAGTGTAGGTGTGAAGCAATTGTCTGTCCACTAATCAGCCCAGAAATCCTTTATTTTCATCTTGGTTTAAAGAATGAGTCTCTTTGGCCATAGATAAATGACTCACTTCTCTGCCTCAGTTTCACTATCTGGAAAATTAGTCTAGATGTATTTATTTCATAGCAATTTGTTACACCTTGAAGACAAAACATTCTAAGAATAAAACTTTACGCTTTTTTCCATGTACATGTATCACTACACAGTTTACATAATTAACAGAATTAAGGAATTATAAACAATATACAGAATACAGACATGGGATAATATGTTACCTGTTAAGTATAGTACATTGGAATATAAAGATGAAAGATTTTTTTCTAAATAATAATCTCATGTAGAGAGAGCAAAAAAAATAATTTAGTATTAATCTGCATATTAGTAGGTTGTCTTAATAGAATCTCTCACTCTCTTACTGACAGTCCAGGAGATTGATAGAAGCCTCTGTTCTAAGACAATCCACAGCATCTCTGCTAAACATGATCAGCTGTAGCATGAATCTTAACACTGGGAAAATGTAGTATGACATACAAGCCATTACACAAGACTTCCATGAACAGTTCCATAATTTTCAACAGCAAGCATCAAGGAAACAGGGAGAGAATGTACTACTAAAGAAAACAGTTAAAGCATGAAGATAAAGAATGTGGTCTTTGGAAGCAATATTCATACATTTGTTTACATGATAACTAGATACTTGATAGATTAGTGCATTAGAATACCTTAGTCTAAATTATATATGATATCTTTAAAAAGTACTTAAAATGTATATAGCACTTCATAAATTATACACAACAGCACCAAAACAGAGTCATTTATACGGTGAAGGTTGCAACATACCATTTGGAGTCTCAGACATAACATACAATGCTGTTATTTCAAAGTAGTGCTAAAGTGCTATTTGATGATCTATCTTTCTGTACACTGTTAGAAACAAGTCCCTCTGATCTTCTATACATACACCTAGACAGCCATAATACACTAAGGCTCATAGAAATCTCAGCAGGCATTGGGGCTGGGAGAGGGGCAATTTCAAGGTTCTCTCAAAACAGAGAAATTTAAAATAGGAATTTACACTGGAGTATATAGATAAATGAATACAAAACAAAACATACTAAGTTACTATGTAGAACAAATACAGAGTTTCTTACCTCTTACAAAAATCAGTTATAGGTTTTTTAAATAAAAATACTTTTAGCAAATAGAACTTGGACCTTGTTGAAGCCAAAGGCTTTAAAGGTCTTAAAGACTTCCTTTTATAAGGCCTTATTTCCTAATGCTGCCCAGCTGTGAACCTCTCATTCTCTGATTGACAGTTTCCACACTCCCTTTGCAGTGTTAATTTTTTTAAAACTTTTTCCCAGAAAAGCTCTATAACTTTTTCTTCCCCTTGTTAGGTACAGAGTACATACACTCTACTAGCGAGTCATCACAAAGGATTAAAACAAAAAGAACCATGTTATCCATCATACTCAATAGCTTTTTGTATGAGATGTTGTAAATCAAGGTGCTGGATTTTTTTGTAATTTATTAGCACAAAGAACTTGGTCTCTTGCTTAAAGTTAATCCTGAGTTTCTGTTTAAGTATTTGTAGAATCAGGAATTCACTTGTTTTTTATTCCTCCTATACAAATAAGGAGATCTTTTCCTCTCTATTGTTTTAATTATTTACTAAACTACTTATCTGAGTACTTTCACAGTTTAGAGCTTGTTTTTACTTTGATCTCTGAACTGTTGTAAATGCTTCCTAAAGGCCACTTGGTCATATACAAATGTATATGTGATTAGAGACATTTATATATTGAAGTCAAAGGAAGCTACAGGTTCTCAGTACTTCTGATAATCAAGCACAGACTGTCTCATGTTGGGCACCCATAAACTGAGGATCACAAGATCAGTGTCCTTTTTTGAACATTTGGGCCCTGATCTTCCAAACATTTATGCATATGTGTGTTCTTCCATTGACTTCATTGGGATTACTCTTGGAAGAGTTTGCAGGACTAGGTCTTAGTTTGGGTTGTTCAGAATGCTTTTTGAATGTTATTCTTCTAATGTGCCATGGTACATGGAAATGGCCCTCTGTAAAATAAATAATAATTGCTAAGAAATCAAACAAGTGATCCATATGTAACTGATATAAAGCTTCAGACATAACTTGCAAACTGAACCAGTCCATATATCATAGAATTTTGGGGTTGGAAGGGACCTCAGGAGGTCATCTAGTCCAACCCCCTGCTCAGGGCAGGACCAGTCCCCAGACACATTTTTGCCCCAAATGGCCTCCACTCAATAATTGAACTCACAACCCTGGGTTTAACATATTAATGTTTGAACCACTGAGCTATCCCTCCCCTCATCACCTGATGAGCTCTGGTATACTCACCATACATGTCACTGGTTGACCTCTACATACTTGGAGATATGTGTGATATCCAGCACCTTTCTATAAATATGTATGCATGTCAATAGGCCTATTTATATGAGTAAAGTTAAGCATAGACCATTACAATAGAATACTATAGTACTTTTAGATTAGGTTCTAAAAGTGTGATTGAAAGTCAGAGTATACTGATTATTATGTCATAAGCTCCATAGAACAAATATTTTGTCTATGCACCTAATACTTTATGCCACACTAATTTACTGATTCTCTAAATGGAAACCACTTGTGCATATCTAGTTTGCACCAATTGCACATATTAGTTAATCTCTTTTCAAAGGTGTATTTTACTCTTCACTCCAGTATGGGATACACTAAGGCTTTAGTCCTGCAAACACTTATGCAGATGTTCAACATTAAGCATGTGAGTAATCCCTTTGACTTCTGTGAACTCTTCACATGCTTATAGTTAAGTACACATGTAAGTGATTGCAAGATTAGGGCCTACATTAACAATGGACAGAGATTGGTTATTACAGGAAATTGACAGGTTATCTTGTTTAGATTTTTCTATATAATGAAAATTGGGTAATAAAGTGTGTTAGTAATATAGAAAAGTGAAAATAAGGGTTTTAAAGACTATTTGTGTGGCTTTGATTTTATTAACATAGCATTTTTAAGAAATGTTGCTTTTTCTGGTCATTTGAAAAAATAAGATAGTGACATTCTGTGTTCTTAACTAGGATAATTGATAATAAGAAAAACATATACTTTAGTTCTGTGTTTGAAACTAGTATTAGTTACTGAGTTTATAGTCAAGACTTTACGTTGTGCTGTGGGGAGAAACATATGGTTAAGAACTACCAGCAGTCTTTTCTGTTCAGTAGTTGCTGTCTCTAAAAAGTGTGTTGTATTTAAACTGAGTTTATGTTAAGAAAGGGTAGGTGCTTTTTGTCCTCTATAAAAACAAAAACCTTTAGCAGGTAGGAGGGGAACAGTACTATACTTCTAATTTCTTGTATGTGTGAATTCCCTTCTGTTGTTAGCTGTATAGTAAATTACTATAAACCAAAAATATAGTTGGCTATTATTAGTAACTGGTTAATCTTGAGTTTTCAAATACTGAAAATTGTGTAGTCCTGTTGAAAGCAGACCTTTACTACCATCAAAATGTAGATGGTGTCCCTGTCTTGAACCGGGCAACTGAAAACTAATTATATTAACAATTATACTTTTAAAACTTGTATCTAAAAGAGTATGTAGAAGGGAAGAGTTGAAAATTCAGCACAGATAATCTTATTATTTCAAACTTGGAGGTAGTCTTTTAACCTGTTAACAGATAATAGTAAACCTACACTGGGTAATATGATTCCAGTGTGTCACAGATATAATCATTCCTTAAACAGACTTAGCAGGGATTGTTAAAGTTAATGAAAACTCTTGAAATTAGAAGAGGAAAATATTTATTCTATACAAACACATTCACTAACTTTTCTTCCATTGTTTCAGTACCTGTGTTTGAGATGCCGTCACCGTTACCTGTACCTCAGACAAGTCTAACTTCTCCTAATCCTGGACTTTTACCACCTCCGTTTTATGTTTCTCAAACAACAAAAGAGAGGATTAAATGGAAAGGAAAACCCAAAAGAAACAAAATAAATAAAGATGACATTAGTTATCCAAGCAACTTCAAGTAAGTGAGGAAAGAGCTCTTATTTGTGGATGAAATATTAAATTGGCTTATGTTGGTCAGTGTAGTATCCAGTGGGACAAAAATATGTATCTAGCTTGCAAATTGTTTGGGTATCAAAGTTATTTAACAAAACTAGCAATTGTTTTTCAACATTTTCTGCACTATTAATAAATATCCAAAATTGCTTTTTCTTATTCAGTACTGTCCTTATTGTATCCTAGGGCAGGACTAGGAACTAGACTTCCAAATTTTCAGGTACTTTAAGCTGGCTGCCAATAGATAAATGGGCATTGTACTTACTAGCACCTAATGTCTACTCCAACTGAATCACATGCAATCTCTGCATAATAGTGAACATGAGCTTTTCAGGTAAAATACTTGGCCCTTACAGAGTGCCTCAGACTGTTGTTATGGGAGTTTATGAAAGTGCTGTTAAGCACATAATGCACACATTGTACAGATGGCAAACTGCTGCATGGAGTCATGATGTAAAGAGACACAATGAGTTAATGGCAGAGGTGGGACTAGAATCTAGGACTCCTTAGCCACAATTTTCCAAGAGGTGGACCATCTGAGAATTGGGCCCCTTTTATGGATTATCAGGTTAGGCACCCAAAATCTATAGTTGCTCTTGAGAATTTTGGCCCTGAATTAGTTCTGATCAGACATGAAATAATATCATTTTCTCAATAGAAGGCAACGTGGGGAAGTTAACTGGAAGATCAAATGTAGCTTATAATACAAAGCTCTTACTTTTAAGGAATATGCTTAAACCCTTGTTAACCTTTTCTTCTTGTATATGTCTGATGCTACAGATGTATTAGGTAGTGGAGAAGCTGAAGTTACAAGGATATATGAATTTGGTCAAGCTTATCTTGCCACCTGTAGAAAACAAACTACCATAATTTAAAGGTCAATAAATCAGTCTCTTTCATCCTCAAACTTTTGTTGGCTTTACTTACTTTAAACGGTGGATAGCAAATAACATGTCTGTTTCTGTTTACTTCTGATTTTGTCAGATTCCCTAAATACCAGTTGAAAAGTGATACAGTTATGTTACTGCAGACTACTACTACCCTTTAAGTCCTTCCCTGGCTTACTAATGAGAACCCCTTATAGGGCCAATACTGACTTGGGAGATACTGAGCATCTGTTTCTTCTAAAAGAGAATATTTACTTGAGCTATACTTCATAGATCCTAGAAAACTGCTGTTAAATGCCACCTTGGTCTGATACGGAGAACAAGGCTGAAGTTACTGTGGCTGTTTTGAATCATTATTTGTGGTATGTGGTGTCTCTAAAGTTGCAACAGTTTGCAAGTACGGGCTTTGCGTAGTATTGAATACCAGAATGAGCAAATACCATGATACATGAAGGACTGGGCTGTTCAAGGATTTTGGATGAATCATGCTGTAGAAGGCTTCTACAATGGAAAGCATGAGGAAAAAGAACAAAAAATGGGTAGTGTCAGTTTTCTCTTGGCCAAATGATTGAAGAGGACATTTTTGTTATAGCTAGGGGGAGGGATAGCTCAGTGATTTGAGCATTGGCCTGCTAAACCCAGGGTTGTGACTTCAGCCCTTGAGGGGGCCACCTAGGGATCTGGGGCAAAATGAGTACTTGGTTCTGCTAGTGAAGGCAGGGGGCTGGACTCAATGACCCTTCAGGGTCCCTTCCAGCTCTGAGATAGGTCTCTCTCCATATATTATATTTTATATTAAATAAAGGGACACCACTAAAGAGACCCAAAAGCTCCTGACACATCTGAATTGTTCTTTGTTGCCTGACACTGTGTTTAGAGACTTTTGGGGGGAGGGACTAGAAATCTGCCACTTTGTCTTGATTTCTTTTGTAGTCTATGAACAATGACTAAAGATGGAAGGAGTTAATAAAGAGACTGTTAGCTGTGGCAGCCTCTATAGTTAGAGCCACAGAATATTGAGTCCTTCTGTGCTTTCTAGGACTACTGTAATGTACCATCACTTGTGAATGTTACTGTTCACAAGGAATAGATAGGGGGAGGGATAGCTCAGTGGTTTGAGCATTGGCCTGCTAAACTCAGGGTTGTGAGCTCAATCCTGGAGGGGGCCACTTAGGCATCTGAGGCAAAAATTGGTCCTGCTAGTGAAGGCAGGGGGCTGGACTCAATGACCTTTCAAGGTCCCTTCCAGTTCTAGGAGATTGGTATATCTCCAATTATTACCTTTTTCAAGTCACTCCATAATGTAAAAATGAATCCACTTACTTAAAAAAAAAAAAATCAACTTGCTAGACTCCGAAACAAATGTTGCTACTAAAAGTCTAGTAGACAAAATGGGGATATACACACATAATCGAAACTTATTCTTCAGCTATTCCTGAGGCAGCATATATACATCATATGATAAGGCCTCTTATTTTCTATGCATGGGCCATGTGATGGAGTTTCCATGATCACTTCAAATACAACTGTTACCCTTGACATTCTAGAATTTTGAGTGAAACTGACTTCTAGTATATTTTCAATATGTCTCAAATAAGGTAAATAAATTAGTCAAGTCACCACCATATACAACTGTTACTAATCTTGAATCCTATGTCTGCAGTGTGCGGTGCTAAAATGAACAAATATTTTCTCCCTAGGCACTTGGGCCATGTGGGATGGAATCCACTAACTGGATTTGCTGTAAGTATTTACCAATACAACTATCAAACTTAACTGATAATGCTTCAGCTTGTGTGGATTAATTTTAGAATGAAGAGTTAACTTCTGTTAACTCTTAATAGTTCAGTATTGTGATCATGAGCTAAAAATTGCACTGGATTGCAACTTGGCATTCCTTGAGATGAAACTTTCTTCAACACAAGTTTTAAACCTGTAGGGAAAGGGGTGGGGTGGGGTGGGGGGGGGGGGGAACGAAATGGAAAGGCCTCTTCTGTCTTGCTGAAGAGTGGCCAAAATGGAATTATGAGTATATTTTTAAAGAAAGCCAATCCACTTAAAATTGGGTGGCTAAGAGCTTTAAACTTAAGACTCATCTTAGCAACATATTTTAAGAGTAGAGGAAACAGTAGATAGCTTATTTCTCATGGCTTTTATTAAAGGTCTCTGTAAGACTGAATAATCACTTGAACTTTTTATAGGGTAAAATAGCTGAATTCCTGCCAAGGAACTAACAAGAAACATGAACTTACTTCAGCATAGAGCTACACTTATTAATCAGTTTACATTCCACTATCTTTCTTTAAGATTTCATTTAGTGAAGGGTTTCACAAACTTGTATTGCATTCAGTGTAATCTGGAGGCTAATGGGAATACTCAGTTTGAAAAGTCAGGTTTACCAGTTAGTTCCCCAACTTTTTTGTTAATTGGCTTAAATTTTAAGAAATGTTCTGGAATCTAAAGAAACTGATAGCTTCTCTCCAATAGTGTTGCTGAAATCTTCTCATTATACTCCTTCCCATGCAACCTCAGGAAGGGAAACAAAAATAAATTAGTATTGCACTGTTTAAGGTCAATGAGTGGGAAAAGATCTGAGATTAGTTCTGTCACATGACTAGCTTAACTTGACTCTTACTGATCATCTTGTAGACTATCTTGGATTCAGATCTGAAGAAGCTATTTATTCAGGCTGGTGTAACAGAGGATCATCTAAAACACAAGAGAACCTCTGAAAAGATCTTTAAAACAATTGAGAGGAAAGGAGGAATAGAAGCTGTACGGAAAGAGGTCCAGATAAGAGGTACTAATTCATTAGTGCAAATTAAACTTAGATACAGCTTAAGTAAGATACCACTTTGCCAGTATTTTAGCATTCAACTCATTACAGTAATATACTGGATTGAAGTAGGCTCTACAAGCTTGCCTTGTTACAAAAGCAAGTAAAACATGATATAAGGCTGAGGTAACTGAAGGTTCTTTCCATATTTAATAGAGAATCTGTTTAGAGGCATATTGAGGCATATAGTGTGCAGGGGGTGAAGGCAATGCAAGCCTCAAAGATTGGATTTAAGCTTTCCTAAAATACAAGGGTGTTCACATCTTGAGGTTTTGCTCTGGGCACACTTAGTAGACTAGCTATATTAAGAGTAGTATTAGCTAAATAGCTGACACTTTCTCTAGTGCTGTATAATGTCTCATCCCTACCCCCTTGCATTGTACAAAATATATGGGATAAGTGCCTAGAATTCTGCTTCTTTTAAGATTTCTGATAAGTGAAACCCTTTGCCAAACAAAGAGTAGATGCTGATGTTGATTGGGTAGGAAATCAATCTGAGACAGATATGCTCTTAGGTTTAATATATAACTTCATTTTTCTACAGCCACATCTTCAAGATCCAGTTCTCATCCTCTGCTTCATTCTACGTCCTCTTCAGAGCAAAGTCCAACCATAACTCCTAGTATTGAACTAAACTCCCCAGTTTTAAGAGCAGATGATGGACTCAAAGCAATTCTAGCACCTCCCTCTACATCAAAAGTGCTGTTACTTCCATGGAATGTCCCTTCAGTTGTCATTGCACCAGCACCTCCAATGCCACCTCTTTTGTCTTCTTCTACAAGGGCATCACCAATGGGTCTACATAAACCGACTCTCAGTCTGAGAGGACCACAGCTGCATAAAATAAAGACTGAAAAGACCCCAAGTACTTTGCATCAAAATGATTTAATGGGTCAGATCAGAAAGGGAATCCAGCTGAAATCGGCAAGTATTTTTTTTTTAACCAGTACTAATTCCTACTAGTGAGCATATGACTTCTCAGCAATAAGAAAAGCTAAGTGTGACTAATAACAATACATCCCAACCGGAGCAAAGGAAAGTGTGGAAT
Source organism: Mauremys mutica (assembly GCF_020497125.1). NCBI lineage: Eukaryota > Metazoa > Chordata > Testudines > Geoemydidae > Mauremys > Mauremys mutica. Next base: position 42,887,221 of record NC_059078.1, read on the forward strand.
CTAAGGGTGCAATTTAACACTTGGTGTAGGCCTGTACTTCTATTGCACAGTTGTGCTGCAGCTAGGAAGCTGACTATGGTACAATGTAAACGTAACTCTAGAAGACTCTTTTAAAAGGGTATCTTATTGTCTATCTTGACAACAAGAATGTGAAAACTGAGAATAAGCAACTTCTTCAGAGTAAAATGCCACCCTAAGCTTGGATGGGTCACTTCCCCAATCTTTGCCTCTAAGTGGAATTTGCATGGAAGGTGTTGTAACTTACCTTAGAGTAAGGAAAGCAGTGACTCCTCAAAATGTGTGTTAAGCAATAAATTAATGGATTTAAAAGGTATCTTAGACAGAAACATAAAGTTAAACTAATGTGTCTTTCAAATAACTCTAATTTATAAAATGAAAATGATCAAAGTATCAAAACTGCTTGATGGTCAGTGGGACACAGTCTCTTATTTGAGAACTGTCAGGGTAGTTAAATAGTGAACTGTCACTTCACCTGTAGAGTTCTGCTACTTAAACACTCAGGCTGACCAAAAAGATCAAACAAGGTTCATACTAGCCAGTCTGGATGAGCACATTAAATTTCCTCCTCTTGTAAAATTGCACATAAAATAGCCTAGAAAGGAATCTTTCCCAAGTATGGCTTAAAACTCATAGCGAGACTTGCCTTTTCTCTGATAAATGCATAAATTAGTGCTTTGTGGACTTGTGTACCATCAGTCAGTGGGAGAATCCCTAAGCACTTAAATGTTAGGTAGGTAGGCTGACTTGTAAAGGTACTGGTGAGGCAGAACTAAATAGAAAAAAGCAATCCAAATTCCTTTTCTGCTTTGATCTAAAGTTGAGATGCATTTCCAAAGCTGCTGGAGTGGAAATCTTCAAAACTAGGCTTTCTGCTGGTGCTTCTGGTGAAGTTTTATTCCATACTCATGATCTGTACCCCAAACTGCCAAAAAAACCCTCAAGTCTGAGGCTCTGGCTATACTAGAGAGCTTATAGCAGTGCCGCTGCAGTGCTGTAAACTCTCTAGTGTAGCCACTCACAGGGTGAGCTCTCCCATCAACTTAATTAATCCACCCCCAATGAGTGGCGGTAGGTATGTCAGTGGGAAAAGATCTCCCATTGATGTAGCACTGTCCACACCAACACTTAGGGTTGGTGTAATATGTCACTCAGGGGTGGCATAGTCATACCCCTGACTGACAAAACTTATACTGACATAGCCTGAGTTCTTAAATCCTGTGAAATCACATGAATGGTTGTTGTAAACAGCAAAATACCACCCTCTTTGGGAAATTCCAGGCACCCTGATGTCTGGATAAAAAGACCAACTGGAGCTCTATGCTTAGAAAACATGCACATATAGTAGAGTGAACAACCAAATTTTATTTGGAACTGCTAACGTAGTTAAACTTGAAAAATAACATGAGAAATCAAGAGGTTGAGTTCTGGAACAGCTGTTGCATCAGGCAAACTTGTCTCCATCTATAGGTACTGTAATCAGTTAGCCCAGCTGTACTAACTATAATATTTAGCACAGTGTGCTCAATGATATTTATCAGCCTCTTTCCTGCAACTTTGTGCTAGAAGCTACTAGATGGGTCGCAAAAGCATTCTCATTTGCTTCATATGTTTCAAGAGTCTCCGAGGGGGCGGGGAAGATGTTAAGGGACATAACTATATTTTCTCAACAGTATGGGTTCTCCAGATGCTGACCATTATTGTAGCATATCCCTCATCTAGCTGAGCATTGCCTCTTGCAGTTTTTATCCTATCACACATAAACATGATTATGTTCTGTCATCAAAATCTAACTGGATCTGGTTAATTGCAGATGCAATAACTTGAAGGTTAGACTTCAGTTGTAAAAGTAATGCAGCCACTAGTGTTGGGAATGTGAAATAGACCCAACAAGTGTCAGTAGTACCTGCTCCATATGTTTGTATTTGCTTATGAAGCTCTTGATATATGGGAAACTGAGTTTATCCCACAGCCATGTGTCATATAATGGCCTAGATCTGAGGAGGGAGTACAGCATCAAAATAAGTAGAAGGGACCCATTTTATTTTGAGCATAGGTTTCAATGATAAAATAATGCTGGTACTCTCTAGGGTGCATTTAGGAAGCTATTTATAGTAGCTTTCTTTTACAGCTGTCATGGAAGAAAACATTTTAATTGCACCCAAAGTGTCATCAGAAGTCATTTTTAGTTGGGGTAGTTAACCACAGAGAAGAGTGGCTTCCACAGACAATCTGCTTGTCTATCCTATGAAATCTGATAGCAGAGAAAGCACTCTCAGTGCTTGGTGACTGTAAGGGAGGTACTCTCTAACAGGGAGGCATGTAAAAACTCTTTCCAAACAATGAAGTAGCTTGAATGCACTTCTCCAACCTGAAGAGGGCCCTGAGTCTCTCAAGGGGTGTGTGGTGCTAGCTCCTGCACTGGGAAAGGGCAAAAAGGACAAGACAAGCTGGGTCCTGTGATTTCCAGTCTTCACAGGACATTTGGGATAGGCTTGAGGTTTCATAGGATTTTACACATGATGTGGAGCCATAACAGCCATGTGGTCAGAGTTACTTCCTGGTTTCCAGTAGTTAACCCAACCTCACTCCTTGGACCACCTGCATAGGGCCACAACAGGGAAGCTTCCCTAGGCTTTTCCTCATGCTGCTGCAGGTGGGCCAGCAGCTATGCAAGATGGTGAGAACATGCCCAGATGGGTTTACTTCAGAGTGATTCACTTTCATGGTGCCCCATCTGGAGCTGCTCATGGGCCAGGTCCTAGGCCAATGTAAGGGCTGCCTCACCTGCCCTGTAGGGCTGAAGGTCCTAGGGCAGTGGGAGTTAGGAATTCCTAGGGAGGACAGAGGCCAGGGCTGAGCCCCATAACCTAGGCAGAACCCTGGTGGAGAATCTTGGCTTCCTCGGGCTGTGGGACATGCTTATGAAGAGCTGCTTGCTGCCTTGTGTCTGTTGTGTATTTTGGTTGTCATGGGTTTTGTTACTATGGCAACTGAGTTAGACTATTACGGGATAGCTCAGCCGGTTTCAACCGGCTGAGTGAGCTCTCTGTAATCTGTAAATAAAATGGAGGTTTTGGTTAGCTGCCTGCTCTCTGGCCTCAAGTGATTGCTTCCTACACCGGCTGCCCCAAGGATATAACAGTGTCACTTAAAGGAGGGCCCTCTGCGCCCCCCCCCCACCCCAAGGTGGATTTTAGCAGTGATTGTGCCTTGCTTTGCTATTCTAGTTGCTTCTTACCTGGGTCCCATCACTGCTTCAGCAGAGCAGTGTGATGGCTGGGTTGATGGCTCTGATCTGGGACTAGGTCTGATGCTTCCTGGCTTGGTTCTTGTTCCTGGTGCAGAGACCCATTCCATTTGAGCATTCCTTTATGCTTGTCTATCCTAATCTCCTGGACTAGTCATGCTTGCAACTTAAACCTATGCACAACATTGAAACTGGCATTTTTGGAAGTGAAGCGGGAAACTCCATCACTAGCAATAGACAGTATATCTGGTGTTGCTGTTGGTGACCTTATCCCTATGAGATGTGGTCTGAAAGACTGATCTAATCAGACATCTATTGAGGAGTGTCCTCTTCCAGACTCAATGTCTCTTTCTGCAGCAGTTTAATAGGCTAAAGCATTTCTGTTAGGGGGTTGCAAACTTCCTTAATGTAGACTGTATAATCTGTCCCAACCCAAAGATGAGAAATTTCCACTTCTAAGCATACTGTTAGAATTTTCCACTGAGTTTTAGTGAACTTGGCTGTTTAGTGCCCATAAACCCCACTGTCCCTACAACACTTACCTTTTGTAACTTCTATTCTGTGCCTCACCCCCACTCCATCCTGGGATCTGGAAACGTCATCCATGAGAATGCAGTCTTTTTTTTTTTTTTTTTTAATTCTAATTGTACAATACAAGCTGAGTGAGGACAATCCTCTGCAGTTGGAAGGCAAATGACTACTCCCACACCTTCCTGAGCCCCACCTTTCCCAAGGGAAGCCAAAAAATGAGGATATGAATAGGTCATCTAATGAAAGGTGCTTGAAAAGCCCTGTGATAACCATACATTGAGCAGACATGATATGGACTCAGGGAAGGTGCTTGTCTGAGAGGCTGTACAGAACTGATATGGTTGTTAGCTTATTTTGGCTGGTGTAATGTTTCACTGGTGATATTCCTCTCAATGAATCCTTGCTTCTAAAGCTAAAGCAACTCTTCTTGTGTTAGAAGCCACCTCTACACTAGAATCTCTGCCATTTTGGGGATATGGATAAACATGGTAGCCCCTGATGTACCTCTGTCTCCGGGCTCATGAGAGTGAGCCAGGTCCCCAAAGCATGGTGCAGCCTTCAGCTTTGCAGGGCCACAGTCTGGTCTGTTAAATGGGATAATCTGAAGGCAGCTCCCCTGAACCCCATATTCTAATTGGGGCCAGAAGACCAGGTGTTTGGTGTAGGTGGAAGCTTAACCCACCATCCCATGTCTGGATTATTAGACTATGGCTTTGAGTGTCTGTCTCTGTCCTTGCATAGCAGTCCTGCTCAAGCATGTCAGTCAGTGACAGTGCAGAATTCTTCCAGTCAGATGGGTGTTCCATGAACCCACAGACTGGCTACAGTGTGAGTGCACCAGTCACTTGCTGGATGAACTGAACACTCTTTACCGGTTTCCTGAAACTTGGGGGAAATGGTTCATCTTTGGAATGTCTTCTATATCTCTCCTTTTGTGTCTTCAGGTGGCATTGGGAATGCAGATCAGGTTCTGAGATGAGCAGAGCCACCTCTGGGATGGAGTCCTACTTGCCCCAAATAGTTCATGCTTTTGAAATGTGCGCATTGTGCTCTGAACAGAGGCTTGTCTGTCTCCTCTGTCTTGCCTGACAGGAGCTGGAATGTACTTAAATCATTTCAGCAAGAGTGGAGTTAAGGGCAGGATGTATGTTGCGTCTCGCCCACAGCCCTATGGAAAAGACAATTTCCCTTCTCTCGGGGCACAGCAGCCCTTCACAGGGAAGGGAAGGAGTGACTCCATCTACATGGAATTCTTTGTGACTACAGCTCTCAAAACACTCTTTTCTGTCTAGAGACATTTAACAATTAACACTACCAAACATTGCATACAGACTTCTATTCATTTCACTGCCAAGAATGTACCTAGGCTTAACAGCAGTATAGCTGCTTTCTCAATTGCAGGCAGCAGATTCAGAGCACTAGCACCGGAAGCCAAGGAAGAGCCAGAACAGAGGTGGGCAGCTCTATGGAATCTTGGGTGCTAGAAACAGTATTCACAGCCAAGGGACCATGTGCACCATGCACCCTTTTTAGCTTACACAATGGCATTTGATAAGGGGTGTGTGTGTTTTTGTTTGTTTTTTTTTTTTTTTTTTGTGGGGGTGGGGAGTCTGAAGGTCTACTAGGGGCTTGCCTATACCAGAAACCCCAAATTCAGTTCATGGAGTTGCTTTAGGGAACTGATTATCTGTGGTGGTCTCACTGCAGGTCATCCGGACCCTGTTCTAGGGATTCATAAGTCACAGGATGCAGGAGAATTGAACCCAGGCTGCTGGGACATGGAGCAATGTCAGGAAGCCAGTGATCTTGCAGATCCTTAGGCAATTAATTTGGGCTTTTCCTCGGGTTTGCCATTTAGGGGGGTGAGGCTGCAGTGTTTAAAGCAACCTTTCTGTTGGTTTTCTTCAGGGCCTTCTGAGTCAGTAAGTTATTTCCCTTGTGCCAAAGGAAACTCTTTGAGGCAAGCTCTTGAACTACAGGACAGGCAGTGGAGAGGTGAGACTGTACAGCTCAGGTGCATAGATCACAAACTGATCAAATTGGGGTTGGTGAGGATGACCTGTGTCCTATATGGGCATTGCAGGCATATGTGGCTCAATGGCCACCTGGTGAGGGTCCCTTGTTCAAATTCTAGTTTGTGGGAGTGTGTAGGAAAGTGCTGTCATTCTTAAGCTTGCCACTGAGAGATTATGGCTCCCACTTCTTCCATACAGGGGCCTCAACAGCAGCTACCTAGTTGGACATGGGTGCATCCAGAGGTCCAGGCTATAGGGCACAGATGATTTAGGCTCAAAGTTCTTTGTGTGGTTGCCTGAGGGAAGGCTGATGGAGTTGATGGGCCATAATCACCACAGGCTTTCACAATGTCTGCTTCCTTCCCCATGTCTATCATACAGAATGTATCTGTGCATTCCTACAGCTGGGGATATGGATTTCGGGGCACTGGGTTTACAAGAAAACATATAATTCAGCAAGGGCCTTGCAGCTGGGTCTTGGGCTGGATGGAGTTGTGTTTTGGCACAGCAGATGAGCATGTGGTGGGATCAGCCCATGGATCTTTTGAATAGCCTGGTGCTCCATCAGGACACACCAGACATCCTTGTTATCCACCTAGGATGACCTGGGAATGTGCCATGGGCTCCAACTGATCTGGGAGGCTAAGTGGGTTATTGGACTGCTGGTTGACTTGTTTCCTGGTGTGAGGATAGTATGGTGGACACTCTAGCCCACAGGATTTGATGGACTGCTGTCCACCCACACAAAAAGGTGGGATAGGGCCCAGAGGAAAACCAGTTTGAAAGAATCAACATGGCTGGAGTCCCAAGGCAGCTGACGTATCAGATTAGCATGCAGCTGAGATTTATCAAGGGGACTGAGGGCACTTCTGATATAGGTGCTGATTTGTTCCTGGATGATCTCAGTATTGGGTTGGCCGAACTTCTAGATAACCTGTGCAGAGTGGGGTGGAGGCATCCAAGCTGATCCTGGTGCCTCCTTGTGACAGGTGCCCAGGGCAAGAACTCGCCTTTTTGTATCTGGAGCCTAAATAGTAACACAGTGAACATTGCAAGAGCAATCTATATGAGGGGGCATTGTGTCCAACACCCAGGGGAAGGGTGAAGCAGGGGCTGGGGTTGTATCTCTGGGGGACCATCCCGCTAATGGACTCGAATGTGGTGCTGGCTGGAGGATCAAGGTCCCCTCTTACCACAACCCCTGGAATGTAAAGGGATGCTAGTGGGCAAGTGTTGGTTCTAGAGACCATCCCAGTGTGATGACTGCTCCCATTGTGGTGGGAGCCACCAAGAATTGGCAAAGGTCAATGGAGTGTGAGAGACTGTGCTGAACTGTCCCCCAGTGGGAACCTTGGATTCAACTTGATGAATAAAGTTGCATCCTGATTAAAAGCCATATCATATGTCCTTGCCTCCTTCTGTGTGGTGAGCATACTATTTTCCATTACTGTGGGTAATAGAAAAATACAGCGTTAGCAATGGAATACTACATTGAAAGCTGCTAATACGTGTCTGGCTGTGCTCCAAGCTTTAGTTCCTTTTTCTTTTGAGTAATGCTTTGAACCACAGCTTGCTACCTGTATTGGAATGTACGTGGGGAGCCATGCAACTTCTGAATTGACCTTGCAAAAAACTCTGCATGTGGAGGTGGAGTCCTTTGAGGCTTTGTAAATTCTGCAATAATTCTATTCATCCTTAAGTGTTCCACTGTGCACCCTTCCAGTCTCCAACTAACCATAGATGGAGATGGTACTTTCTTATAGATTTTGCTTTTTTGGGTGGGTTTTGCATTTAAAAATCATGCAGTTGTGATCTGTTATGCTCTTGTATTGCTTATTTTTAGAAAAAATGTGGGGGAAGAGTTAAACTGGACCATAGACTATGGCTTTGTTTTGACTTTGACATAAATAACTAATCCCGCAATTGAAGAGAACTGATGAAACAGTACTGTACAAATTCCTGCATGTTAAGATGGAAAACCTCAGTAATGCAAATTTTGCATTAACAAAACATACACTGGTGACATTACCTTTTTTTACTTTACTGCTGATGCTTACTGAGAAATGTCTAAGCAAATTGCAAGTAGTGAGCTCTGATGCTTAAGCTCTAGTAGTTACATGAGCAAAAATGCCTTGGCATGTGGAAGCTTGTTTTGATTCTCTTCTCCTGTGCTTAAAAAATAAAAATAAATCTTACTAAAGCCTAATGGCTGGGCAACTATCACCACTGCTTCCTTGAAGCCAGGAAAAAACTGACTAACTTTAGTTAGAATGCCTGGAGCAATTGCAGGTTGTCTCTGATGCTCCAAGCCTCATCTTCACTGGTTTTGAACGTGGACAGTCTACAAAACTAGGTGGTTCCTCCTAAACATCTTTCCTCCTGGGAGGAGTTGTTCCTTCCTTACAAAAGGCTTTGTAATACAGGGAGAGTTGATAATTTCACTATAAATGGAAGTACACCAAGCCTATCTGAAAGCAGAAGTGTCCCTCTTATTACCACTCTATCTGCAGTATTTTCTTGTATTTAGGAAATACTTGAAACTCTATTTGAGGCAATTCACAAGCTCTTAAAGGCAAAGTATGAGTCTACTGCTCAAATCTGGGAAAAATGTGTGTTCTAGCTATTTTCCATCCTGAGGTTAAAATTGGACAAACTATGGTCTTATCCAATAACTGAGTGGAAGCTTCATCCTAATTTGAAAAAGGTCAGGGTTGGGTCAGTTCACTTAAAGCATCTCTTCCAAATTAATTCATTTCCCATGAGTGAGTTGTTTAGCCTAAAACTAAATAAACAGTGATCCCAAATGCTCATATGTGCATCATTATTGATTTTTTTATCGGGTTTTTCATTCTGGTAATATTTTAAAGTAAACAATGGATGTTTATAGCATAATTACTTTCTAAAAATAACTTTAATAGTAATATTCCCACCTCACATCTGGAGTGGACTTTCTAATGTTGAAGCAAAACTCTTCCCAGAAGAAATCTTAATTAAACAGATTGTTAATCATAATTCCTAGTTAAGTAACAGAGTCTAATAGCCATAATCCTCAGTGCTAGTTTATTGATATAATCCTGCGAGGTATTTTTGGCAGAACTATGCTAATCTAATTTGGAAACTCTTACACATAGTTAGTTCCAAAGCCTTAAAAGCCCTTTGTATAAAACATTTTTGTCTAAGTAGTCACTGGCTAGTAAAATGAACATCTTTCATGATCACTGTTAGTAGCATGTATTGCAATAGGTCAGAAAGGACAACAAAAAGCTAGGAGTTGCAGTGGCTCCTGTTTCAAAGTTTAATTTCACTTGTTCAGTGACAGTATCAAGGGCAGTCTGTAAAATGGAGACTGGAATGTGAACACCACATGGTACTGTGGATGGAAAGTGCAGCCTTGCCAGGTCCTAACCTGGAATACTGTATCTCTTGCCAGTGTCCAAGTTCTTCATCCAATGTCCATGATGTCACATGATTCCAGGTCTCTATGGTGGATGGCTGATTGAAAATCTCCTAAACTGTGTAGTTCTGAGTGAAGTCTGTGCTCCATGTGAGGTGTCAGAAAGACTTAAGTCCTCTTACCACAGAACAGGCAGTAGGAGGGCAGATAGGCTTGGTGTATTTGTATTTATAGTGAAATTATTATCAATCTTCTCTGTATTACAAAGCCTTTTGTAGGGAAGGAACAATTCCTCCCAGGAGGCTAGACATTTATGGGAAAACACCTAGTTTTGTAGACTGGTCACGTTCAAAACTAGTGAAGATGAGGCTTGGAGCATCAGAGACAACCTTTTATCTCTGAAAGAGCTGCAGTTGCTCCAGTCACTCCAGCTAAGCTTAGTTTGCTTCCTCCTGTCCTAGAGTGGCTATTTGGGATATACAGTAACTCCTCACTTAACGTCCTCCTGCTTTACATCACTGCTCCATTAGGGAACATACTCATTTAAAGTTGTGCAATGCTCCCTTGTAAAGTCAGCCAAATGACGTTATAAGGGAGCATTGCACAAGTTCCTCTTCTCCGCCTCCTCCCCCTCCCAGCACTTCCCCGACCACCAAACAGCTGTTTGGCAGTGCTTAGGACTTTCTGGAAGGGTGGGAGGGAGGGAGCAGGGAAGTTGCCCCCCCAGCAGGCAGGGCCACCTGGAATGCAGGGGCTTTTGGGGCTGCAGGGCCCTGGCCTAAGGGGGCCCCGGCCTAAGGGGGCCCCAGGGCCTGGCCTGCAGCTCTAAAGCCCCTTTCGGAATGCGGCCCTGCAAGCATGAGCCGGAGGACTCAGAAGGAGCAGGAACAGCCGTGCAGTCAGTGGCTGGAGAGCAGTGGTGCTTTCCCCTTCAAAGCCAGCCAAAGAGAAGCGGGGCTTTGAAGGGGAAAGTGCTGCTTCTCTCTGGCCGCTGGCTGCCCGGCTGCCCCTGCTCCTCCAGCCTGTGCTCGCAGGGCCACATTCCGACAGGGGCTTTAGAGCTGCAGGCCAGGGCCTTGCAGCACCAAAAGCCCCTGCGTTCCGGGTGGCCCTGCCTGCTGGGGGCAGGCATCTCCCAGAATAGTGGCCATGGAGCGGTGCTGTGCTGCACAGAGCCACCTGCACACCCCCTGCACCAAACAGGAGCTGCCCCAGGTAAGTGCTCTGCACCTCCTCCTGCCCCAGCCCTGAGCACCCTCCCGCACTCTAACTCCCTCCTAGACCCTGCACCCCCAGCCCCAGGGGTAAGCCAGGAGCACCTCCCCACCACAGTACATTATATAATGCCTTTTGTCTGCCCCCAAAAAATTTCCTTGAAACCTAACCCCCCACATTTACATTAAATCTTATGGGGAAAATTGGATTCATTTAACATCATTTCACTTAAAGCTGCATTTTTCAGGAACATAACTACAACGTTAAGTGAGGAGTTACTGTATTCAATCCTAGGCTGCCTTCTAAAGATGCATTCATCTGAAGCTGAACTGGAATCACTGAGTACAGATCAGCTATATTGGGTAAGAACTAGTTCTGCCTGGCTTTTGACCTGGAACAAAGTCCAAGTAAGGAATAACTAATTCTATGTCCCCTACCAGTGGCATGAACACCAATGTCTTGCTTTCACCTGCACCTCCACCACCCAATCAAAGACCAGTAGCTTCATGGTACAGCTATCAGACTGGCTTGAAATAGGGTATGTGGTTTCTAGCTGTAACTCTCCCAAATACTGTATAAACTGACCCAAAGTTAATGCAGAGTTATTGAACTAAAACAGATTTTATTTCTTATTTTGGCCAACCAATTAATCATCATATAATACACTTAAAGAACGTGTTGAATCTTTACTAAATACATTCTTGCCCAAATTACTATTTATTAACTTAAACATAACTCCATATTTCTGGTCTTAATAGCTCCATTATACAAGTCTAAATGATCACTCCTATTTAAACAGGTGACTCTAAGTCCAACATCACCACAGTCACCCAACGATGGAGAAATAGTAGCTGCTCTTAAGGATGTTATTCAGAAGAGGTATAAGGCCCTTTACTCTTCAGGTAGGCTTATAAAATATTTTCTCTTTGCTTAGAAAACTTTAGTATTGTGCTTTTCTCTAAAATTTTACCAGTGTCTATTGGTATAGTAGTTGGAGGAACACTACTGCACTCAGTCTAACTTGTTTAGAACCCTTTCAGCTTGGTTCTAAAAGGTTCACTGTCTCCATTTAGTCTGGATTTCTGACAGAGGTGGGCATGGATTTGGGGAATTACTTGTAGATAAGAAGAGTTAATACAAAATTTATAGTAGTCCAGTATCTATTACAGAGGCTACTTCATGAACTGGTGAGTAATACCTACTAAGTAACTGCAAAAAATACATGTTGCTGGAATGGCATTCTCAAGACAGGATAGCTTACATCAGGGGTTCTCAAACTTCATTGCACCTTGACCCACTTATGACAATAAAAATTACTACACAACCCCAGGAGGGTGGAGTGAAACCTGAGCCCACCCAAGCCCTGCTGCTTTGGGGGTGGAGAGAGCAAGCCGAAGCCCAAGGGCTTCAGTCCCAGATGTGGGGGCTGTAACCTGAGCCCCACCACCCAGGGCTGAAGCCTTTAGTCTTGAGCTTTCTCCCCCCTCCCCCCCCCCAGGTAGTGGGGCTCAGGCTTTGGCTTTGACCCAGGCCCTGGCAAGTCTAAGCCAGCCTGATAACCCCATTAAAACAGGGTTGTGACCCACTTTGGGGTCCTGACCCACAGTTTGAGAACTTCTGGCTTACATGTTTATAAGGAAAGTGATCAAAAACCAAGTACATCAACCAAGTATAGGAAAAGGAAGGGATGCAACACTAAAGCAAGTAATTATTTGTACCAAATTTAATATTTTGTTTCAAGTCTATTTAGGTAGCTTTTTAAAAGATGAGTAAGTTCTAAAAAGAGTCTAATGAGAACTCCTGATTGACCTAGTCAGGCTGAGAATATAGCAATAGTAGTAGCAAGATAGAAGAACTTACCCAAATAGTATATCTTTCACCCCAGCTCTTGTTCTCTTTGTAGTCTGGATCATCTAGTCTAGAGGCGGGCAAACTCTTTGGCCTGTGGGCTGCATCGGGTTTTGGAAATTGTATGGCAGGCCGGTTAGGGGAGGGAGACATGGTCTGGCCCTCACCCCTTATTTGCCCCCTGACGGCCCACTCCCAGGACTCCTGTCCCATCCACCCACCCCCCGCTCCCTGTCCCCTGACTGCCCCCCCCCAGACCTCTGCCCCATCCAACCCCCCTGTTCCATGCCCTCTGACCACTCTGACGCCTATCCACACCCCCGCCCCCTGACCACCACCCTGAACTCCCCTGCCCTCTATCCAACCCCCCCGCTCCCTGCCCCCTTAGCGCACTGCCTGTAGCAATAGTGGCGCTACAGCCACATTCCGCGCAGCTCAGAGCACAGGGTCAGGCCAGGCTCTGCAGCGGTGCTGCCCCAGGAGCTTGCAGGCCTGCCACCTAGAGCATTGTGTTGGCAGCGGGGTGCGCTGAGGCTGTGGGAGAGGAGGGACAGCTGGGGAGGGGCTGGGTGCTAGCCTCCTGGGCCAGGCAGGAAGGTCCTGTGGGCTGTAGTTTGCCCACCTCTGATCTAGTCACTTAGTGCCTGCAATCACACTTTGCATACAGGTTTAATTGTTCCACTTACTGATACCCAAAAGTTAGAGATGGTTATGTATTGTTATACCCCCAAGGCTGATGTTGTGATCACTACATAGAAGTACAACTTTATCAGACAGAGGCTTTAGAAATGCTTTCAAATCTCCCATACTGACTATTCTTCCTCCCTGCATCTGCCCTCATATAATGGCACGGGTGCTGGAACAATTTGTATACTGGGAGTGCTGAGACCCATTGAACCAAACTGCAACCCCTGTATACAAGAGAGCTCACTTCAAGCCAGGTGGTGCTGCAGCTCCCCTGCACCCCTAGTTCCAGCACCTATGTATAAGGGGGTTACTCAGGTTGATAGTCTCCTCCACCTCCACCACCACAGTCCTTAATAGTGTCAATAGTGGGTGTTGGTGGGTTTTTGGTTTGTTTTGTTTTAATTTTGAGAATGCAGAGAGGTCACAAGTATTAATCTGACATATAGAGGGAAACATGCGTGTTGAATCAAAAAAGTCTGGTGCAAGTAATTGAGAACTAGTGCATCTGACCTGAAAAAGCATCTGACCTGCATCTGACTTATAGAAAGGCCTCTAAGTTAGTATCCCAATTCATGCTTGCTTACCCTCCTCCCTCCCTGACTTCTGGATTGATGATTTTGATACTGAGTTAGCTTGTAACATTACTCATGTATTACTTTTAATTCCATGGACTGCCACTGTGGCCTGTGATCTGACTTGGTAACTTTTAGGCTGACTGATTTATAGGAAGAATCATCTGGAGATAAACTTGAAACCCTTGTAGTCCTGAAGGCCCTACATCACACTCGCATCAATTTTTATAAGCAGTTACTAAATGAAGAGCTATGTATTGTAATTTAAGTCTTAGGAAACAACAATAATGAAACACATGCCTGTCTAGCTTAGTTACAATACAAATCAGCTAGCACTTCTAGTGAATCTATGATGGAACTTCTTAATCTTTTTGCCTAGTATGGGACATTAATATATTCTAATCCTCGTTTTGCAGATGAGGAGACTGGGTCAGAGAACGAAGAAGAATGGAAAAACTAAAAGATTTTATTTTTCCTTGAGGTATAAGAAAATTACAAGCAAACTTGGGTACTCCCCTCTTTCTCCTCCTCCCCCCATAGGAAAAACTTGAACTCTCCAGTTGCTTTACTGTAAATACCACCTATTTTAAAATCTCCAAAATGTAGATGGATTTTAAACCACCAACTTTCAAATGTATTGTTAGTATGGGGTGTATAAAATAAACTTTTTTTCTAAAAGCTTGTTCTTATTAGAAAACACTACTTCACATTTGCAAGTGGTCAAAAATGTAATGAAGACCTACATGGTTAAAATACAGCACAGAAAACTCCTGGAAAACTAACCCTGAAATTATTTACTTCAAATATTTATACTTCAAAATAGATACCTTAGCTAAGTCCATAAAATTAGACATGATGAACATCCAGGCAATGGTTCTGTAAAAAAGGAGGTTGGGGAGAGAACAAATAAACTCTTCACTTAGAAGTTTAAGGGCTGTTTTTCTGCTTCTATTGAAGTAAGTGGATGCTTTTCACTGTCTTAGATGGCTGTGGAATTTAGCCCTAAATTATAGCAAAGTATTCAGCAAGCTGTTGAACACTAAACTTAAAATACCTGGAATCTTGAAGAGCATCCTCTAGCTAACACATTGCCCAGAACTGAAAATGCAACTCAACTGATGAGCGGGAAGGGGGGAAAAAAATTACTACAATCACTGGAGGGTTTATAGTTGGCAAAATTTTGCTGTGGAAAGTGGCTATGGGGGCTAGTGACAAAAAGCAATGCAATAGCTAGGTGTCTGTCCCCTATAAACAGATTCTCCCAATGTCCCTTAGGGAATTGGTCATAGGCAACTTAATGGTTTGTACTGCCTCATGCAGCAAAAACTACATTTTGTAATGAGCAGTACAACAGGTCTCTTAAAACTGCTTAATTTTACTTTGAAAGTTGCTGTGGTAAACTATCAGCAAAGTGGGTAACTCTCTTAATGGGCTGTTGAAAACCTGGTTCAGATAGTAGTATGCAATTACTATTGAACAGGATTATCACTTTTTATTAAGGAGCTGCTTCATGTGAACATGCAATAACAAATTCAGTACTTACACAAGAAGAATCTAGCAGTAGGTCTCTTACCACAGGCAGTTCCTAATCCATTAGGTCACAGTAGCTCTTAGCCATCTAACTAAACCTTTGTGCCTTAGTTTTCTCCATATGATATGGGGGCTAATGTTGGGCACTTCAACACTGCCCTTTCACCTGGGGAAACTTAAGCACTTTACAAAGGTGAATAAGCAATAGCCAGATTTATATGGGTTTCCTAAATAAAATTTGAAGCACTCTACAAAAAGGCTGTGTGAACTACTGGCTAAGACATGGATCTGTTGCCTTGAAGCTCAAGATTTTGCTTGTGGTACCACAAGCTTATGCCCTGATTCTGTAAACACTTGTCAGCATGAGTTAGACCCATTTAATGGAGTTAAGAAAAGTGGAGGAGAAGGAAAGGATGGGTGGGGATTAATAAGGAAAATCATTAGGAAAAAAGTGGTGATACAGCTTAGTACCACTTTTTAATTTTAACATTAAAATACAGAGACTGTTCTTTAAAATACAGGGGATGGGCATTAGTAGGGTAGAGTAACACATGAACACTTTTCCAAGTTCTACTTATATCCACTCTATGTAGAAGTGATAGCAATATGAAACTGCAGAGCTGGTGATACATTTCATTAACCTGTGTTCACTTTAGCCGCTTTATGCTCACTTATCTGTGGCTCTTGGATTTATTCTAATGTTCTTAAACTCTGAATAGCTTCAAACAACTACCACTCTTAAAACAAAACAAAAATTCCCTATATGTTGCCACCTCTTAAATGGAAAATTTCTCCTAAGCCACACCTGCTAACAAGCCAAGAAAGGCAAGATACATTTAAGGGCAAATGACAGCAATTCTACAAACAAGTGCCACTGCTTCCATCTTGAGTGTAGTGGGTGATGTGGTGTGTTTTTTTTTTTAAGGGCTAGAAATGGGAGGGGAGATTACCACTCTGATAGCTGGCTACATTGCACTACTTTCTCTGGAAGGTGTGCAGATGATGATGTACTTCAGTCATGACTGCATAAATATAGAGAAGCTCATTGTTTCCTGAAGCCACTTTTAGACATTGTCTCTTCTGACTCTGGTGCATATGGACTTGGTGGTAGGTATCTTATATGGCATATTGAGGAATAGCTAAATTCAACCTTAAAGCATTTGTAAAATTCTTTACTGAATGATATCAGTACAGGATGGCCTAGTATCCCAAAACGTTAAATGACAGTTTTGGGAAGACTTGCATCTCTTGAGGCTTTGCCAGCTGGGTATATCCTAGTATCAAGCTGGCAAGACTTGTATCACACCATGCTTCCTCTTTGGTGTATATCTTACACAAAGTGCATCTTCCCTTTAGGTCTATTAGAACTGTATGCGATAGCTCCTTGAACTTCTGTGGAGTTAAACACTTTGCTTGGCCTGCCTCCTGTTGACATAAATGCATATCTAGATACTTCTAATGTGCCTGTCACCATACTCTTTCTCCTAATTTAGTAGATGCTGCTGCCTGAAGTGCTGTAGTGGCATGGTCACCCACTCCCTGATCTGGAAAGGGTTACAGCCAGCCTGGGGAGAGGGCTGGGGCTGCAAGCTAAAAGCTAGGCTGACTGGGGAAGCAGACACAGCTGGCCCATGCCCCAATCAGACCTCAGCTGGCCCTGATAAAAGGGCTATGAGTCAGTAGGTAGACTCTCTCTCTCTCTCTCTCTCTCTCTCGTTTAAGGGAAAAGGACCTAGCTGCTTGGGAGCTGAGGGTGCACGCAACAAAGCAGGCCTGGGGAAAGGCAAGAGGAGCTCCTGCCTGGCAACTCCCCAGGCTGCAGGCCCTGTGCAAGGCCAAACAAGGTGCAGAGGTTGCAGCCCAGGGGTTAGGCAAAGGCAGCAGGTCCAACCCCACCTTTGCCAATGATGAATGGCTTATACACTGCAGTCTGCCCCAGTGAGTGGGGGCTAGATGGTGACTGGTGGTAGCCATAGATTGAGCCAAGGTGGGGATAGAGGGTTTGGGGGTTCCCCTGGGTGAGGAGACCTAGAGAGTGGGGGTGCTGCCAGGAGGCAGCACCCCAGGTAAAGGGGCACAGGGATCTGGGACAAGCAGGACATTAGCCAGCAGAGGGTGCTGTGGAGCTAGAGAGCTAATTCCCAGGATGACCAGTGGGAGGCACTGTGCTGGTGAGTTGCTGCTGCATGGCTATAGGTGCCCTTAAGCAAATGTACCAAAAAGGTACAAATAGGGAGGTATAACTGGAGACCTGGGATTTCAGACTAAAGTGCATATATTTTAAGTAACAGATATGATTAGTAGACTTACACACACCACAAACAGTATATGGTGGGTTTTATTTGTGCATTTACAAAATATTCCTTTCATATCTTGGGTTGCCTTCATGGCTGTGGGCAGTTGATTCTCAACCATCTTTTAGGTGGGCTCTTGTAATTCATTCCAGAATAGTTTTGGTGAAGTTAATTTCCATAACTTGCTTTCTCCTTAATGAAGAATCAGCTTGATCTCTGCCTTCTCTCCCACCCCCAACAAAAGAAGTTGATTGCTCTTTATTGGAATAAACAGGTTTTTTTGTTTGTTTGTTTGTTTTTTAAATTGTAGTGGTAAGCTATCACTTTTTTCTTTCCCTTTACATTTTGCTATTCAAATACTAAGCAATAAAGCAGGGATCCCTACATCTAGTTAAATTAGAAACAAATGTCTAAAACAAATCCCAAGAGATTTTTAAGTGTTTTACAAATGTACTTTGCCTTACCCTTCTCCTCAACAGTCTATTAGAAAAAGAAACCCTTTCAATTGATTACATTCTAGTTCAGGTAACTAGATCCCATCTGAAATAGAGACTAGCTCAATATTTTAACACTATACAATAGGGTGAACGGGACATAGAAAAATGTATGGCTACTGACCATACTAAACTGTGACAGGGAGGCAGTAACAGCATTTAAAATTTCCATCCATCCAAACAAGCTGTTACTTGTGTGCATTCTCCTACTTCAGTGGAACAAGACACAAGTGCTATTACTCATGAACAGGGTCTACTGTCAGGCCTGGTCTACACTAGGACTTTAAATCGAATTTAGCAGTGTTAATTCGAACTAACAGCTCAACCGTCCACACCAGGAAGCCATTTAATTCGAACTAGAGGGCTCTTTAGTTCGAATTCGGTACTCCACCCCGACAGGTGGAGTAACGCTAAATTCGACATGGCTAGCTCGAATTAGGCTAGGTGTGGATGCAAATCGAACTTAGTAGCTCCGGGAGCTATCCCACAGTGCACCACTCTGTTGACGCTCTGGACAGCAGTCCGAGCTTGGATTCTCTGACCAGCCACACAGGAAATGACCCGGGAAAATTAGAATTCCTTTTCCTGTCTGGGCACTTTGAATCTGACATCCTGGCTGGACATCGGGGCGAGCGCCGCAGCACCTGCAACGATGCAGAGCTCTCCAGCAGAGGAGTCTGGCCAATCCAAGAATAGAAAGAGGTCCCCAGCATGGACAGACCGGGAAGTCCTGGATCTGATCGGTGTGTGGGGCGAGGAGTCTGTGCTTTCGGAGCTGCACTCCAACAAGCAGAATGCAAAGACCTTCGAGAAGGTCTCCAAAGCAATGATAGAGAAAGGATACAGCCGGGATGCAATGCAGTGCCGCGTGAAAATCAAGGACCTGAGACAAGGCTACCAAAAAGTCAGAGCGGCAAACGGACGCTCCGGAGCCCAGCCCCAGACATGCCGCTTCTACGAGGCACTGCATGCCATTCTAGGTGGGTCTGCCACCACTGCCCCACCAGTGACCGTGGACTCAGTGGATGGCATAGTGAACCTGGACAGTTCCTCCTCGATGTTCGCCGATGGGGAAGATGAGGAAGGGTCTGTGGAGGACGGCGCAGGCGACAGCGAACACAATACCGCTTTCCCTGACAGCCAGGATCTCTTCATCACCCTCACAGAGATCCCCTACCAACTCTCCCCGGCCGTTAACCCGGACTCTGAATCAGGGGAAGGATCAGGCGGTAAGTGCTATAAACATGTAAACATTTATTTTTTATAAAACAGGTATAAAAAAATAGAAATACTATATATAAAATTTTCAATGAAAAACTATATGAAAAGTAGGTCCACACATATAGGGATTGAACAATAATCCTCCAGGGACAATTCAACAAAGGTCTCAGAGGTCCTCGAAAAGCCTCCGCAGGAGGTTCCTGGGGAGAGGTGCCTTGTTGGGTGCTCCGTGGAAGCACACTCTTCCGCGCCAGGACATCCTTATGTACATGGGAATCATCGCCTCCACAAGCATGGCCGCATATGGTCCTGGTCTCTGCAGGGCTTCCCTTAGCATCCGCTCTTTGTGACTCCGAGGGACCCGCCTCAGGGTGATCTCGTTCATGAAATGCTGCATCTAATTAGGGCAATTAGTGTATTGTTACTGTTGTGAATGGTTGACTTTTACTTTGCATAACAATGACCCTCGCTTAACAGCCACGTGTTGTAGGCCACATAGGAAAAGCATACATTGATCTTTCCTGTGCACTGGCGGGAGTGGCTGGAAAAGGGTCAGAGTATATGATTTCCAGATTGCCTTTAGCGGGAGGGCACAGCTATCCATTAACTGATAAGCAGAATGTACTGTAAGGCTTACCAGGACTGTCTGCTAGACGGATTCAGCTGTCTCTCTCCCCACTTGTCCGCTCTCCTGTGCAATGCCGCAGCCAATGAGAGCGTATTCCGAAATCTCGAACTTGTCCTGAGATCTCGTGAGACTTGTTGCCCTGTATGGTCTTGTTCAGAGAAACTGACTAGACTGTGTTCACTGTTCGCAAACATGTATCTGTTCAAGGAAATCACTTACTTTTCCCATCACACAGCTTCGGCTCTTTCCCGGACTGCCCCGGCATCCCCCTCGCAGAGGCTGGCGCAGATTAGGCGGCGAAAGAAAAAGACTAGGGACGAGATGTTCGCGGAACTGATGGCCTGCTCCAGAGCCGAGGCGGCAGAGCAGAGACAGTGGAGGGAGACCCTATGTCAACAGCATCGCACACACATTGAACGGGAGGATAGGTGGCGGCAGGAAGACCAGCAGGCGACTCAAACGCTGCTTGGGCTAATGAGGGAGCAAACGGACACGCTCCGGCGCCTTGTTGATGTTCTGCAGGACCGCAGGCAGGAGGACAGAGCCCCCCTGCAGTGTATCTGCAACCGCCCTCCCCCGCCAAGAAGTCCTGCCCCCCCCTCACCCAAAAGTACAAGATGGAGGGGCGGTAGGGGCCGTGAGAACTGTCACTGCACCACTGCATAGCGCTAATGTACCACACACCTCTCACGCTGTACATTTGTAGAAGTGCTTCCCTTACAGGCTCACCCAGTCCCAAATCCAAGTTTCATCCCCCCACTGTGTATTAGATTATTAAAAGCTGTTTGCTGTTATTCACTGTTTCGGTCACGTCTTTCGTGTCAGAGGATTTTTTTGTGTATGGGGGCGGGAGGGGATTTATAATTGCACGGTATAGCCTACATTACCAGGGTACAGACTTGGGGGCATGATCAACTGCAGGGCACACACACACTGCAGTCAGTAGGCACCAGGGTCACTCTGTGTGGTGTATGCTGCCCCGGGTCATTCTGTGATGTGTATGCTTGTCCAGGGTCCTAGCGCCTGCCACCCCCTTCATGTTAAGGCACGCTGCCCTTACCATGCACTTCCACCATAGCAACGAGCCTCTCCGCTGCCCTGAGCCCCAACAAGAGCCCTCATCCACGGACAGATACTCACCCTTCCCCCACACCCCTCATCCCTTCCTACGCCCAAACCCGCAGCCCACTGCCGTCATCCAAACCCCTATCCAAAGAAGGCACCACTTGCCCCTTCCTGCAAACCCACCCCTTCCTGCAAACCCTCCCCTTCATGCACAACCACTTGCAACCGTCCCCCACCCCAGAGACCTATGTAGGAGCAGGAGGATGTCATTCCTCTGTGGAACAAGCGGTCTGTACATCAGTGCACACCGTGCCCAGCACAGTATGCGTCCATGTTTCAACACCTGAACAGAAATGCAAAGTAAAACAAAGATTTATTAATAATGAGTTTTACAATTAATTTGCTTTAAAACGTGCTTTGGAAGTGGGGGAAACTTGGAGAACGGGGTATGTAACCGCAGATCGAAATCGACAGATACAGACACAGGCCCAGGGTCAGTTTCTCTTGAAAGCAAGTGGAGAGTCATAGGTTACCCTGCTCTCCGAGGAAACTTGCTTTCAAAGCCTCCCGGATACACAGCGCTTCCCGCTGGGATATTCTCTCGGCATGGGTGTCTGGCTGAGCGTAAACTGCAGCCAGGCGATTTGCCTCAACCTCCCATCCGGACAAAAAGGTCTCGCCCTTGCTCTCACAGAGATTGTGTAGCACACAGCAAGCAGCAATAACTACGGGGATATTCTTTTCGCTGATGTCCGAGCGAGTCAGTAAGCTCCGCCATCTCCCCTTGAGACGTCCGAAAGCACACTCCACCACCATTCTGCACTTGCTCTGCCGGTAGTTGAAGAGTTCCTTCTCTCTGTCCAAGGCGCCTGTATAGGGCTTCATGAGCCAGGGCATTAGCGGGTAGGCTGGGTCCCCGAGGATCACTGTAGGCATCTGCACATCCCCAACCGTTATTTTGTGGTTCGGGAAGAAAGTACCTGCCTGGAGGCGTTTAAACAGACCAGAGTTCCTGAACACACGCGCGTCATGAACCTTGCCCGCCCACCCAAAGAAGATGTTGGTAAAACGTCCCCTATGGTCTACCAGTGCTTGCAGCACCATTGAAAAGTAGCCCTTTCGGTTAATGTACTCGCTGGCCTGGTGGGCTGGTGCCAGGATAGGGATGTGAGTCCCATCTATAGCCCCACCGCAGTTTGGGAATCCCATCGCGGCGAAGCCATCTATGATGTCCTGGACGTTTCCGAGAGTCACTACCTTTGAGAGAAGTTGCTCAACGATTGCGTGGGCTACTTCAATCACAGCAACCCCCACGGTAGATTTGCCCACGCCAAAGTGGTTCGCTACTGACCGGTAGCTGTCTGGCGTTGCAAGTTTCCAGAGGGCTATGGCCACTCGCTTCTGCACACTCAGGGCTGCTCGCATCCGGGTGTCCTGGCGCTTCAGGGCAGGGGACAGCAAGTCACAGAGTTCAAGGAAAGTGCCCTTACGCATCCTGAAGTTTCGCAGCCACTGTGATTCATCCCAGACCTGCAGCACTATGCGGTCCCACCAGTCCGTGCTTGTTTCCCGGGCCCAGAATCGCCGTTCCACACCATGAACTTGACCCATTGCCACCATGATCTCCACGGCGCGGAGTACCCTGCTTTGTGAGAGGTCTGCGCCACTCTGTGAATTCCTGTCCTCACCGCGCTGCCGGAGCCTCCTCGCCCGATTTCTCAGCAGCTGACTGTGGAAGAGGTGGACGATAAGGTGCGAGGAGTTGACAACGGCCATAAGTGCAGCGATGATCGCAGCGGGCTCCATGCTCGCAGTGCTGTGGCGTCCACGCTGTAACTGACAAGAGAAGGGCGCGAACAGATTTCCCGCCGGAGCTTTCAGGGAGGGAGGGCGTGATTGACGGTTCAATGACAACAGTTACCCAAAAGCACCCTCGACACATTTTTCCCCCAGGAGGCATTGGGAGCTCTACCCAGCATTCCAATGGGCAGCGGGGACTGCGGGAACTGTGGGATAGCTTCCCACAGTGCACCGCTTCCAAAGTCGACGCCAGCCCCGTTACTGTGGACTCAGAAATTCGAATTAGTGTATTTACTGTGGATACACAAATTCGACTTCATAAGGTCGAATCCACAAATTCGACTTAAGTAGATTCGAAATACTCTTGTAGTGTAGACAAGGCCTCAGTTGCATTATGTTCCAGTAACTCAAAGTACAGCTGTTTGGATCTGGGCTGCTTCCTGAGGCAAGGCAGGATCATGAGGTACCTTGCTACCAGCTGCCCTTACCGTGAGGAAGCTTTGTCCATGCCTGGAAGTAATCCGATCTCTGACTTCACAGACACAAGTGCACTTCTCTCAGGCCTTGTCTACATTGGTAAGTTTCTGCGTAGTAATGCAGAAAGCTGCTTTACTGTAACTCCCAAGGTGTACATGCTGCCAAGCCACTTAGTGTGCAGAAACTGCACAGTTGTAATGCTTTAAAAATCACCCCAACGAGAGGCGTACAGCTTTCAGCGCTGGGGCTACAGCACTGTGGTGCCAATGTAGACACTGTGGTCGATTACAGCGCTGCGATTGGCTTCCAGGAGGTGTCCCACAATGCCTGTTCTCACCTCTCTGGTCATCAGTTTGAACTACTGCCCTGCCCTCAGGTGACCAACCATCAGCCCCACCCCATAAATTCCTTTGGAATTTTGAAAGTCACCTTCCTGTTTATTCTGTGATGTGTGCAGTGGTCTCAGCGCATCTTTCCAGGTGGCCATGCCTGCTCCATACACCAGGTGACTCCCCCCCCGCCCCGCTTGGAGCAATACCGAGCTGCTGGACCTCATCAGCATTGGGAGAGAGGAGGCTGTCCAGTCCTGGCTGCACTTCAGCCATAGGAATTATGATACCTAAGGACAGATTTCACAATGCATGATGGAAAGGGGCCATGACCAGGACACACTGCAGTGTAGGGTCAAAGTAAAGGAGCTGCAGAATGCCTACCACAAGGTGCGGAAGGCAAACTGCCGCTCTGGTGCTATGCCTACGAGCTGCCGGCTCTACAAAGAGTTGGACAGGATACTCGGGGGCAACCCCACCTCCACTGCGAAGGCCACTGTGAATACTTTAGTTAGTAGATTGTGTGCCAGTTGAGAATGGACCAAGCCAGGATGAGGCAATTTTGGATGAGGATGTGGAGGGGGAGAGGACAAATCAGAGGTCAGATGTATGCAGCCAAGAACTCTTTTCCACCCCAGAGGAGGCTAGCCAGTCACAACTGTTGGATCTTAGCAAAGTGCAAACAGGAGAAGAAGCCCCTGGTATGTGGATTTGATTTTTGGGAATTGCTGAAACAGGTTGTTGGGAGCAGGAGGGTTGCAGGTAGCAGACCTGTGTATCAGGGCCAACTCTAGGCACCAGCAAACCAAGCATGTGCTTGGGGTGGCACAATTTCAGGGCATTTTTTTTTTTTTGCTTCGGCAGTTGTGCTCTTGGAGGGGTGTGTGTTTTTGTGTGTGTGTGTGTCTGTGGTGGTTTTTTTGCTTGGGGCAGCAAAAAATCTAGAGCTGGCCCTGGTCTGTATGATGCACGTACCACAACATGCCTAATCTGAGTGGCAGAACAAGGTGTTGATTGCCCAGTAGCTCCATGAGAGTTTCCTGGAGATCTTGGAGGCAGCTTCCCGTGAAGTGAAGGAGTCAATCTGCTGCTGCAGGTTCTTTGGCAGAGCTGCTTTGTTTCTTGTCCCATTAACAGTAACTTTCCTGTGCCATCACAGGGGCGGAGAGGGATGGGACCAGTACTGCACACAGGCAAGCCGCATAAGGGCCATAGTAGAAGCTGCAGTCTTGGAGAAGACCCTCCCTTGATTTTCCTGCTCACCTTCAGTAGCAAGATAGCTTCCATAATGAACACAGCCTGCAGAAAATGTGGGGACAGGAATGATTATCAGCACCCGCCTCTTCTCCCTCCCCCCCCGCCCACACACACAGTGCTGGCTCTCCCTAAGAGCCACATGCCCAGTGTACAGTAGGGTCCATGAACACTGATTTCCCCTGCAGCTACTCACCATTTTGGGGATGTCGTGGCTCATGTGTGCTTGCCTTGGGTCAGCCAGTTGGTGACAGGTGTATGAGTACTGGCTGTGTTTTAAATCACTGAATCTATTCTGTGTTGCAAACAATACTGCTTCTGTAAAATGTTGCGTTTTGGCTTCACAGAGATGACATTGGGAGCCCAGCCTCCTTCTTTGTTGTTGCTGGCTGAATGGCTGCGCAGAATTAGAAAGAACTATGGACTTTCTGCGTGAGGTTATGTACTCTGCGGCCAAAAAATGAGAACTGAAGGAGTGGCAGGACAGGAAGAAGAGGGACTGAAAGGAGAATGTGGAGTGGTTCTTAAATGTTATGGAGTACCAAGCGGACATGCCAGCCGCTACTACCACTGCAAATCGAGCAGTTCTGTGATGTCACAAAACTTTCCCCTGCACTCCCCAGACACCACCAACATATGCTTATCAACCTCTTGGGTCCAGTCTGTATGGGTGGCATTCCACTCCTCTGCTGTCTCAGTACACACTGCACTCAACACCCATCCCTCTGCAGTTTAGTCCTGCTGAAGTACAGTACCCACTGCACTGTACTCTAAAGGAGAAGGTTGGATATGATCCCTGGACCCCCCACCTTCTCCCAGACCCCTCAGTACTGATGTGGGTTTTTTGGTTCTCTCTCCTCTAGTTGTTTGCTTTCAAACTAACACTGTTTTTTAATAAAAGAATTATCTTTATTCCATTAAAAGTAAACAGAGCCCTGCAAAGCCTCAGACCCATCTTAAACCTTAAACAAAATGTATATCTCAAATAAAAAAAGTAAGAGCTCCACCAAAAAGGCACCATAACTAAACAACAGAATAAAAGAAGTTAAGAGCCAAAAGGCATCCTTTAAAAATTGATCGTTATGGCCCTGCACTATGCCCCTCTAATAGACCTGGTCTCTGGCTGTTTAAATTCAGCCTCCAGGTGCTGAGCCTCAGTGCTCCAGCCTTAAGTGAAGCTTTTACCCTTTCCTTCACAAATATTATGGAGCTTACAGCACATGGCTATAAGTATAGGAATATTGTCATTGGCCATGTCCAGCTTCTCATATAGGCAGCACCAGTGGGCCTTTAAATGGCCAAAAGCACACTCAACAGTCATTCTGCACTTGCTCAGCCTGTTGTTGAACTGCTCCTTGTTGCTGTCAAGTTGCTCCGTGTATGACTTCATAAGCCATGGCATTAAGGGAGAGATGGAGTCTCCCACAATCACAGGAGGCATTTTGACTTCCCCTAGAGTGATGTTCTGGTCGAGGAAGAAAGTCCCTGCTTCCAGCTTCCTGAACAGTCCAGTGTTCTGAAAGATGCATGCATCATGCACCTTTCCAGACCAGCCTGCGCTAATATCTGTGAAATGCCCATAGTGATCCACAAGTGCCTGGAGAACCATAGAGAAATACCCCTTGCGATTAATGTACTTGATGGCTAGGTGGTCTGGTGCCAGAATTGGAATATTTGTGCCATTGCCCCTCTGCAGTTAGGTAAGTCCATTTGTGCAAAGCCATCCACAATGTCATGCACATAGCCCAGAGTCCTGGTCTTTTGGAGCAGGATGCTATTAATGACTGCACACTTCTGTCAACACGAGTCCAACAGTTGACTTCCCCACTCCGAACTGGTTAGTGACCTATTGGTAGCAGTCTGGAGTAGCCAGCTTCCACACTGCAATAGCCACGTGCTTCTCCAGTGGCAGGGCAGCTCTCATTCTCGTGACCTTGCGATGAAGGGCTGGGCTGAGCTCATCACACAGTCCCACGAATGCGGCTTTCCTCATGCGAAAGTTCTGCAGCAACAGCTCATCATCCCAGACATGCATGACGATATAATCCCACCACTCAGTGCTTGTTTCCCGAGCCCAAAAGTGGCGTTCCACTGTGGTCAGCATTTCCACAAATGCCACAAGCAATCTTGTGTCATAGCTACTACCAGTGATGAGCTGCTAAAATCTTAACAACCGGTTCCCTATAAAAAGTTCTGATTTAAGGGATGTGCCACAGTATGTATTTTTTGTACCAATAGGTTTACCATACGTCCATATTTTCCCAGGAGGAATTTTTAAAATTTACCACCCAGACAGCGATTTAAGAACCTAAAAGCCTGACATCTCTGGGAAAATACAGATGTATGTTAACCCTACCTAAAGTTCTTTTTTAAAAAGATGGGCCTGAACTAGAAATGAGCTCCATTTCACATGTGTGGGTCCCTGCCACTCCCTGGGGGTGTGCTAGGGTGACCAGATGTCCCAATTTTATAGGGACAGTCTCAATTTTTGGGTCTTTTTCTTATATAGGCTCCTATTACCCCTCACCCCTGTCCTGATTTTTCACACTTGCCATCTGGTCACCCTAGGGTGTGCACATGTGTGGGTCCCAGCTGCTCCCTGCCCCCCCTCATTGAAGCAGGTGTGCAGGGTTAGTGCCCTGAGAACTGCAGGGCACCAGTGGACATGGGGCTGGCTGCAGACAGGGGCGTGGGGCAGGGCTAGCTGGAGGCAGGGAGTGTGACATGGGCTGGCTGCAACAGGAGCTGGCTGTGGGCAGGTGGTGCAGACAGGCTGTGGCGGGGAAAGGGGCTGTGGCAGGGGTCGGGGGGGTGGCAGGGGCTGTGGGCAGGGGCTGACTGCGGACAGGGGCTGTGGACAGGGGGCGGAGGGGTGGCAGGGGCTGTGGGCAGGGGCTGGCTGCAGGCAGGGACTGTGGCAGGGGTAAGGAGGGTGGCAGGGGCTGTGGCAGGGGGCAGGAGGGATGGCAGGGGCTGTGGCAGGACGGATGGCAGGGGCTGGCTGTGGGCAAGGGCTGGCTCTGGGCAGGGGGTGCAGGCAGAGGGTGGCTCTGGGTGGGGGAGGGCAGGGAGGGGCTGGCTGTGGGCAGGACAGATGGCAGGGGGGTGGCAAGGGCTGGCTGCGGGGGGGGGAGGGTGGCAGGGGCTGGCAGGGGGCAGGGGCTGTGGCAGGGGATGTGGCAGGACGGATGGCAGGGGCTGGCTCTGGCCAGGGGGTGCAGACAGGGGATGGCTGGGGGGGGGGGTGGGAGCAGGGGGGTGCAGACACTCACACAGGGAGAGCGGCTGGGAGCAGGAGGTGGCTGCAGGCAGGGGCTGCGGGCGGGGGGGGCAGGGGGTGCAATGGGGGGTGGCTGTGGGCAGGGGGATGGCAGGGCAGGAGGTGCGGCAGGGGCTGGCTGCAGGCAGGGGGTGCAATGGGGGGTGGCTGTGGCAGGGGGTGCAGACGGGCTGGCTGCAGGCAGGGGGTGCAATGGGGGGTGGCAGGGCATGGGGTGCAGACGGGCTGGCTGCGGGCAGGGGGTGCAATGGGGGGTGGCTGTGGCAGGGGGTGCAATGGGGGTGGCTGTGGGCAGGGAGGTGGCAGGGCAGGAGGTGCGGCAGGGGCTGGCTGCAGGCAGGGGGTGCAATGGGGGGTGGCAGGGCAGGGGGTGGTGGCAGGGCAGGGGCTGCAGACAGGGGCTGGCTGCGGGCAGGGGGTGCAATGGGGGGTGGCAGGGAAGGAGGTGCAGACGGGGCTGGGGGCAGGGTGACAGGGGCTGGCTGCGGCCGGGGGGTGCAGGCAGGGGGAGCGGGGGGGGGGTGCAGACACTCACACGGGGAGAGTGGCTGGGAGCAGGAGGTAGCTGCAGGCAGGGGCTATGGGCGGGGGGGCATGGGGTGCAATGGGGGATGGCTGTGGGCAGGGGGGGTGGCAGGGCAGGAGGTGTGGCAGGGGCTGGCTGCAGGCAGAGGGTGCAATGGGGGTGGCTGTGGGCAGGGGGGTGGCAGGGCAGGAGGTGCGGCAGGGGCTGGCTGTAGGCAGGGGGTGCAATGGGGGGTGGCAGGGCAGGGGGTGCAGATAGGGACTGGCTGTGGGCAGGGGGTGCAATGGGGGGTGGCAGGGCAAGGGGTGCAGACAGGGGCTGGCTGCAGGCAGGGGGTGCAATGGGGGTGGCAGGGCAGGGGGTGCAGACAGGGCTGGCTGCGGGCAGGGGGTGCAATGGGGGGTGGCAGGGCAGGGGGTGCAGACGGGCTGGCTGCGGGCAGGGGAGGGTGGCAGGGCAGGGGGTGCAGACAGGGGCTGGCTGCGGGCAGGGGGTGCAATGGGGGGTGGCTGTGGGCGGGGGGGTGGCAGGGCAGGAGGTGCGGCAGGGGCTGGCTGCAGGCAGGGGGTGCAATGGGGGGTGGCAGGGGGTGCAGACAGGGGGCTGGGGGCAGGGTGACAGGGGCTGGCTGCGGCGGGCGGGTGCAGGCAGGGGGAACGGGGGAGGGGTGCAGACACTCACACGGGGAGAGCGGCGGGGAGCAGCCCGAGCAGCAGGAGGCAGCTGGGGACCCACCAGGCAGCAGCAGGATCCCCAGGGCCAGAGGTCCGAGGACCAGCAGCAGCAACAGGGCCAGGAGGCAGCTCACATACCTCCCGCAGTGCAGCACGGCGCCCCCTGGCGGCCGGGAGGAGGAATTACACCCTTCCCAGCCAGAGCCCATCAAAGCTTCCCTCGCAGGGAAGCCAGTTAACAAGCGGTTCTAAAACCGCTTCTAAATTTAACAACCGGTTCGTGCAAACTGGTGCGAACCGGCTCCAGCTCACCCCTGGCTACTACGCATGGCAAGATCAGTGTAGCACTCCTCTTGCCTTTGTAGTTTAAGGAATAACTCCACTGCCACTCATGACGTCTCAGTCAGAGTGAGCAGCATACTGGCCAACAGTTTGGGATCCATTCCTGCAGGCCGAAGAGGCAGAGTGTGCAGTACACAAACGGTTGAAAGATGGCGCCAAATGCAGATGGAAGCACAGGGATTTCTGGGATGTGAAGAAATACATCACGGGTTATTGGGACAGGACCCAGGATGCCTCACGACCCCCTCTGCCTTCCTGTCTGAGCAGCAGAAGAGAAAGAGATGCTCTGTGGATAGCTGCCCAGAATGCACCTCTCTGAATATCGCCGCAAGTGTGAACACGCTATTGCACAGGCAGCTGACAGTGTGAACACACAACAGAGGTTTCCCTTCTGTGCTTTCTGAGTGGTGCTGTAACTTTTCCAGTATAGACATACCCTCAGTCAATGGAGTCTCTGCTCCCCTTATGCAGGTTAGCGATAGGCACAGTCCATCCCCTGAGTACTCCTAGCATCATCCTGCAGAGGCCAGCCTCTGGACCACTAGATGCTCACAGAATTTCCAGATCCTCTGTCCCAGGAGGAACAGTTGACAACCATCTTGTCCACTACAGTATGGGACACCGCTCTGCTTAACCTAGAGCATTTCAATATGTTTACAAAGAAAACAATAAAATGGGAGATTTCAACTATTCCCCTGTTGACTGCATAGATGTCATCTCAGGAGGAGATGCAGAGAGAAAAGTTCTAGATACTGTTAATGACTGCTTCTTGTCCTGTAAGCCCCAGGAGAGAGGTAATTCTTGATTTAGCCCTACATACAGAACAGGCTCTAGTCAAAGAGGTAAATATAGCTGAACTGCTTGGTAATCATAATCTAATCAATTTAAACAGCCTTGTAGGGGGAAAATACTAAAGAAACCCATCCCCCTAGCATTTCACTTCAAAAGGGGAACGACATAAAAATGAGCAAATGAGTCACGTGGAAATTAAAAGGAATAGTCACAAGGGTAAAGTGCCTGCAAGCTGTATGGAAACTATTTAAAAACACCATAATAGAGGCTCAACCTAAATGTATACCACAAAAAAAAGAAAAAAAAGGCACTGTAACTAAACAACAGAATAAAAGAGGGGATTAGAGCCAAAAGGCATTCTTTAAAAATTGGAAGTCAAATCCTATTGAGGAAAATAGAAAGGAGCATGAACTCTGGCAAGTCAAATGTAAAAGTATAATTGGGCATGTTACAAAAGAACTTGAAGAGGAACTAGCAAAAGACACAAAACATAACAGCAAAATGTTTTAAAGTACATCAGACGCAAGATGCCTGCCAAACAATCAGCAGGGCTATTGGACACTTGAGGTGCTAAAGGCGTACTCAAGGAAGACAAGGCCGTTGCAGAGAAGCTAAATGAACTCTTTGCATCAGTCTTCACAGCAGGTGATGTGAGAGAGATTCCCACATCCAAGCCATTCTTTTTAGGTAACAAATCTGAGGAATTGTGGGCAGTAGAGGAGGTTTTGGAACAAACTGATAAACAGTAAAAAAGTCACCAGGACTAGATGGTATTCACTCAAGAATTCTGAAGGAACTCAAATATGAAATTGCAGAACTACTAACTGTGGTAGGTAACCTACAGCTTAAATCTGCTTCTGTACATGTGACCAGAGGAGAGCTAATATGATGCCAATTTTTAAAAATGGTTTGAGAGGGGATCCTGGCAATTGCAGGCAGGTAATCCTAACTTCAGTGCCAGGCAAATTTGTTGTAACTATAGTAAAGAACACAACAATCAGACACTAGATGAACACAATATGTTGGTGAAAAGTCAACACAGCTTTTGTAAAGGGAAGAAGCTATCATACGCTGTGCCTCCCCAAACAGCCAGGTGTGGCCCCGCCCACGCTCCATCCCCAGTCCCCCTCCTGCTTCATGCTCTGCAAATCAGCTCTTCCCATGGGCTGTGTTGGAGCTGGGGCTTGGGCTGTGCCACCCACCCTCCAGGGATGGGGCTGTGCTGCCTGACTCCCAGAGCTCCAGACTGTGGGTGCTAGCCTGGAGTGGGGGCCAGCAGCCACAGTGGGGGGCTCTGTGCACTGGTACGGGTGTGTGGAAGGGGCAGGGCTTTGGGTAGAAGGGGCAGGGCTGGGAGCTAGGCTCCCAGCGATTCACACGCCTCCCATGATATAGGGAAATCAAGCCTCACCAGTTTATTAGAATTCTTTGAGGGGATCAACAAATGTGGACAAGGGTGATCAGTGGGTATAGTGTACTCGGACTTTCAGAAAGCCTTGGAGAAGATCCCACACCAAAGGCTCTTAAGCAAAGTAAGCAGTCCTGGGATAAGAGGAGAGGTTCTCCCATGCAGGGCCGGCTCCAGGCCCCAGCACGCCAAGCGCGTGCTTGGGGCGGCATGCCACGGGGAGCGCTCTGCCAGTCGCCGGGAGGGCAGCAGGCAGCTCCGGTGGACCTCCCGCAGACGTGCCTGCAGAGAGTCCGCTGGTCCCGGGGCTCCGGTGGACCTCCCGCAGGCATGCCTGTGGATGCTTCACCGGAGCAGCGGGACCAGCGGACCTCCGCAGGCACATCTGCAGGAGGTCCACCGGAGCCGCTGGACCGGCGACCGCCAGAGCGCCCCCGCGGTGTGCCACCGTGCTTGGGGCGGCGAAATTGCTAGAGCCGCCCCTGCTCCCATGGATCCATAACTGGTTAAAAGACAGGAAACAAAGTGTAGAAATAAATTATCAATTTTCATAATGGAGAGAGGAAAATAGTGGTGTCTCCTAAGGAGATGTAATGGAACCAGTACCGTTCAACATATTCATAAATGACCCAGAAATAGGGCTGAACAGTGAGGTTGCAAAATTTGCAGACAACACAGAATCACTCAGGATAATTCAAAGCAGAACTTTCCATGAAGTTTGCAGGCATTTCCCTTCTGTGACTGTACCTTTTACTTTCCATTTAAGTAGCTTCTTTATTTTTGTGTACTTCCTCTTTCTGAAATTAATTATTACTGTGGTGGGCTTCTTTGGTATTTCTCCCTGCCCCCAAGGATGTTACATTTACTTATATTATGGTCACTATTACTGAGCTGTTCAGCTATATTCACCTTTTGGAGCAGATCCTGTGCTCCACTTAAGACTAAATCAAGAATTGCCTCTCCCCTTGTCGGTTCCAAGACTAACTGCTCCAAGAAGCAGTCATTTATGGTGTCTATAAACACTATTTCTGCAGCCCATCCTGAGGTGATATGTACGCAGTCACTATGGGGATGGTTGAAATCTCCCATTAGTTTTGAGTTTTCTATTTTTATAGCCTCTTCAATTTCCTGGAGCATTTCACAATCACCATCCTGGTCAGGTGGTTAGTAGTATACTCCTACTGCTATATTCTTACTATTCGTGCTTGGAATTTCTATCTATAGAGATTCTGTGGTACAGTGATTTTGACGATTTTAAGATTTTTGACTATATTTGACTCTATGCTTTCTTTCATATATAGTGCCACTCTCTCACTACCATGACCTACTCAGTCATTCCTATATATTTTGTACCTTGTATTATGTGTCCCATTGGTTATCATCATTCCACCAAGTTTCTGTGATGCCTATTATAGCAATATCCACATTTAATACCAGGCACTCAAGTTTACCCATTTTAGTATTTAGACTTCTAGCGTTTGTATACAAACACTTATAAAATTTGTCACTTTTTAGCTATCTGTCATTATATGATGTAATTGAATGGGAGTCTTCATTTGACTTTTTCCTCTTCAGTTCTTACCTTTATCAGCTTCTATCCTCCCCTTTTTACTTGGTCCTGGTCTATGCTACAAACTATATCTACATTCTTCAGGAATATGGAAAATCAATTTCTCCCAACATAGCTACTGCATCTCAAGGCTGCGAGCTCTCACAGTGGCGTAGGTAGTATCTTCGCGAATCCCTACAGCAATGCAGCTGAAGTGCTGTAAGTATAGACAAGCCCTAGGATAAAGGGAATCCCTGTTAACAGATCCTCCCCTATCCAAACTGTGTTCTCTTCTTCTTTCCCCCAGCCGTTAGTTTAAAAACTCCCCTGCAACTTTTTAAATGTTACATGCCAGAAATCCAGTTCCACTTTGGTTTAGGTGGAGCCCATCTTTCCTGTATAGCCTCTTCTTTTCCTAAAAAGTTCTCTAATAACCCTAAACTCTTCCTCCGTACACCATTCCCTGCTCCATACATTGAAACTCTGAAGCTCTGCCTATCTAAGTGGCCCTGAATGTGGAATTGGAAGTATTTCAGAGAATGCTACCATGGAGGTCCTGGATTTCAGTCTTTTACTTAGCCTAAATTTGGGCTCCAGTGCCTGTCTCCTGCCTTTCTCTATGTCATTGGTACCTATGTATACCACAACCAGTGGCTGTTCCCCAGCACTGCACATAAGCTTGTCTTGATGTCTTGAGAGATCTGCAACCTTTGCACCTGATAGGTAATTCACCATGCGGTTCTCCCAGTCATCACAAACTCAGCTTTCTCTATTGCTAATAATTGAATCCCCCATTACTATTACCTGTCTCTTCCTAATAACGGGTTATTATGCATAACTCAGTATGCAGATAAACTTCCATTGTAAGACACACAATGGTCAGGCAGGACAGGTCTTGTACTTCCTATAGGGTGGAACCTGCCTTAAGGTATGTTACCGCTTGGTAATCTGTCTTTAACTATAAAGCTTTAAGAACATACTTTCCAATATATATATACATATCTCCATCACTGGAGATTTTTAAGAGCAGTTTAGATAAACATCTGTCAGGAATGGTCTAGTTAATTAGACTTGCCACGAGTGATGGGGACTGGACTAGATGACCTCTCAAGGTCCCTTCTGGTTCTATGATTCTATCTCTTTATGTAGTATCTGCACATACACTTTGAAGAGATGATAATGACCAGTGTGACACAGGCTTTCAGTAGAGACCTAACATGACACTTTTTAGTAAACTAATATGTAAATACCATATCCAGGGGATCCTTGTAACCCTTAAGCACCCCTGTGCCCTCTGCCAGTTTGTGTCAAGAGGTCCTTGTGTCACAGGACCATGCTTGAAACAGATAAGGGAGGTTTAAACTTTCTGTTATCTTCAGTTTGGGTCTGTAGGTTGTTAGTGATGGTGGGTGTGTATTCACAGTACAAGTAACTCAAGTTATAACAAGTGCTATTTCTAACCTGATTCCCATCTACACACAAATGTGTAGATTAAGTGGTGCTTTAAACTCCAGATAGCTGGAGATGAAGGTGGGGCAGGTTGAAGCATGAGTGATGCTAATGTTCCAGACAGTAATGCAGTGGGGAACAGAGACAGGTACAACTCTTCAGCAGCTAATCCAGTCACTGTGCTGCTCATCAAATCGGTGCATAACTTCAGTGTTGTGTTGAAGTATGGACACTCAAGTGTACTAACTTGAGCTATTGCTTGTAGTGAAGGCAAGCCCTTTGTTGCATCTGATTAGCTAGAGAGGGCCTGAAGTGGTTTTCTGCAGAGTGCTTTCCCCTTTCATGATATAAGTGTCCTGAGAATATTTCAGAGCATTGGACAGAGAGTAAATTCTGCATTTCCTCCAAATTCTGGCAGTAATTTTCTATATGACCAGATCCGAATATCACTGTGCTTTGTTTTCCTCCGCTGTAAAACTGGGATAATTCTATGTTCTTATGTGAAGGAATGTGAAAAGGTTAAACTGGTCTACTCCTGCTCCCATCTAAAGATGGATTTATTTTATTCCTTGTTCAGTATGCCAGTGACTTCCATTGGAGGGAGATCAGGCCCAATGTTTGCCAAATGGTCTGTAACTATCTTTTTTAAATTTGTGTGAAAGGTGTAATAAGTGTAAACTAATATCTCTCTTTCCAGGCAGTTTCACTTTACACACTAGTGCCAAAGTAAACTTGTGTAGTCTATTTATGAACCACTGTGAATGTAACCAAACATCTGTAATAATTTATTTCAAGTAATAGCTCTCCATTGAAATATCCGTCTTCCAATGTGATTTATTAATGTCACAGCACAGATGACAGATACAGTGATGATATCACTGTGGTTGGAGATAAGTTAACTGAAGCACAAGAAACTTAAATGGAGGTTGTTTTTTGTGGTGGTTTTTCTATTCAGGTTCTTGTACTGCTTTCATCAGCATGGTATCTGAGCACCTCCCAGTAGTGCATTAAATGAGGTGACTAATATTTATCACTGTAGTTTGTTCAAATTGGCAAGGCACAATAGAGCTACTGTTTGGAATATTTCCCAACACCCACATATCAGAATTACTTTTCAGAAAGTCTCCTTTGAACTACTGCTGGGCTACTAGCAGAGGGAACATGTGCATAGATAGGGTCCATGTGCTTTTATCAATGGTGTCTAGAGTGCAGCTGACAGGGTAATATAAAGCCTGAATCTAACTTGCACCTCATGTTCCCTTTGCTGCAGCAACTGGGGAAGATTGCATGACAGCTACTGGTACACAATGTGCCCCTTTCTCTAGTGGGCCCTGAGCCATCACTGTAAATCAATATTAATGTAGTCCTGTAACTCATCTTGGATGGGTCCTTAGCTGGGCAGACTGTTTATTAATAACTTTGTCCCCATGCCATGCATGCTTGTGCCTAAGAATAGGCAGGATGAGATGTTTCGGGAAGGGGGTGAGGCTGACCATTGCCTAAAAAGAGGCAGTAGTGTGTCTGGGTAGGAGGGAAAACTCAGTCCCTCACAAATTCTGATCCTTCTGACTACCCCTTGTTGGGGACGCTCACTTTAGAAATGAAAAAGCTAGCGATCTTCCTCTAGGGTGATACCATCCTTCTATGGCCTTCATATATGTGTGTATGTCTCTGGCTGTAGGAAAACAAAATTTCCCTAGTTGCAGTGATGAGCCTGGAGACAAGTGGGTCTCACTCATATAAGAAGTGTCCCTTTCTATGCTGCCTGGAGATGGTGCAGACTCCCTCTGTTCAATATCATGTTCTGAGGTACTGTGCCCCAGGTGACAATGAACTTCAGGATATTTTCAGGGTCGTCATAGGAGCTGAGATTGGGTAGTTTGGGGGTGATGGTGAGAGAATGATACCTGCCTCCAATTTGTATATTTTGATTCACACTTATTCGAGGGTCTCTAGTTGACCCTCAGTGTGTAAAACATTAAGCCTCCCCCCACATCTCTGCCCTAGATAGGTATGCTATATTTAAGAGCTGGGGAGAGAATCTGGCCGTCCTGGCTCCCAGTCCCCTACGGGCGGTCCTTGCTTTCTCCCGCCGATGAAGCGCTTTGAGATCCTTCGGAACGAAGGGGCGCTGCGCTGGTTATTATTATATCATCCCTCCGCCTCCTTCTCCACCCCTCCTGCCCAACCTCTCCAATCACCGTGCCGGCGTTGCGGGAGCGGCCGGTGCCCTGTGCAGCGGGAGCGCACACCCGCTTCCAGCGCTGGGGGACCCTCTCCAGGGCTCTGCGCCCTCAGCGGGATGCCGCCGCGCCCGGCTGCGTTACCGACCCGTCTCCTTCACCTAAGCCCGGCGCAGTGAGCGGGACTGGGCGCCCCCGGACCCTGCTCCTTCCAGCCAGCCAAGGCGGTGGGTCTGGGCGCCCCTCGGACGCTGCCGAGCCCGGTGAGCGGGTCTGGGCGCCCCCTTGGCTGGCGCAGCTTGCGGAAGGGGACGCGGGTGCTTCCCCGCCCGGGCGCAGATGTCGGTCTCCAGGTGCAGCAGCGGCGGCTGTCAGGGGCGGCCGCAGAGGCGGGACTGGAAAGGTGAGGGCGGCGGCAGCGTCCCCGGGGAAGGGGCCCGGCTGCGTTCACATACACACACTGCCGGAGGGCAGGACCCGCGGCACTCCGCCCCCCGGGCGGCTGTGGAGGCGTTTCTCCTTCTCCGGCCCGGGCCGGGCCGGCCGCTCGCTGCCTGCCTGCCTGGGGGCCTCTTTGCCTCGGTCTCGCCCGCTCCCCCGCTCCTCATGGCCAGGGCCCGGGGGCTCCGGAGCCGGACTGGGGCTGCCGCTTGCCCTGGGTCCCGCTGACATGAGGAGTTGCCCCTCTGCTTTGCGGGGGGTGGGTGTCCCCTTCCTCCCCTGTCTGCGCTGTCGCGCTCCCCCTGCGCCCCTGGAGTGCGGAGCCGCTTCCCTCCCTCGCCCCTTGCGGGGGGAGCCGCCTCCTTCCCAGGTTGGAGAGTCCCCCGCCTTGCCCTGTGGGGCGGGGAACTGCTCGCCTCCCTGCTGCGCCTAGGGCTCCTGCAGTGGCCAGACCTCGGGGGGGGGGGGTTCCCGAGGCGTGGGGCGCTCCCCTTCCCCTCGCGGTGCCTGCCTTGGCTGGGCGACTTCTCCCCGCCGCTGAGCCGCCGTTTGTTTACCAGGCACCTCACGGGGGGGAGGGGCAGGTCTGGAGCTGCTGCTTTGATTCCCGTCTTCCTCCGTGTGCAGCTGTCACGGAGGCTTGGCTGAGATGGGTCAATGGTTTGTGAAGCCAGGCCCTTTCCAGCCTCGAGCCCCAGGCCACGCTATAGGAGGAAGTGGTGCTGGTGATTCAGTAGGGAGCCGCCTTCCTCCTGAGTCAGGGCTGAGCTAGTTCCTCAGCTTGGGGTTCTGGGAGGACTTAGGTCAATCAATGCCTCAGGGGTACAAGGTGGCAATCTTCCTGTGACCTCCCAAGCTTTGGTCCCTTTCCCCTGTGATCCCTTGGAGGGAGAGGGAGGGTTGCCTCATCTCTAGTATCTCTTTGGAGGATATAGGAATTGAATTTACCCATGAAGTGAAGTCCACTCCTCATGGCATTGCACCTAGAGACCACAGGATATGAGTGAAGTGTCATCATGGTGCAGAGTAGCACTGGCTGAAATGCTATTGGGGATGACCCATTCCTGTTCTCCTGCCCATCCCTGTTTTTGGGGGGTTGGGGGTGGGAGAACTCCTTGATAAAAAGGGGGAAAAGATATGCGCAGACTCTCTTGGAATATGAACAAGCTAAATAGACAGCCAAACTGCGGAATGTCAAACCTATAGTCATTGGTATCTTTTTAAACCCAGCAATTAATTCTCCAATAGGTGGTGTTTCTGTTGTAATGCCTAAGGAACCCGTCAGGATGGGGGTATTGTTGAGCTTGGTACTGTACAAACATATAAATAGGCTATCAGTTTTTCAAGTATTTCCAGGTTCTTCCATCTCCATGCAGTCATCCGAGGGCTGGTGTTAGGCTTGGTGTCTGAAGGGAAATTATGACCCAGATACCACAGCAGGTTGTTGGATGGGAAGTGGAAACTTTGGCTTACACTGGGAGAACTGGAGCAAGTCAGGGTGCCAGAAGCCTGAGGAGAGATTGCGAAGTGGGGAAAAGGCATGATGTACATAAATGTATTAGAATGCCAGAGTCTGCGACTTGTTCCAAACTAGTTTTTAATATTGCTTCCCTACTGGGGTGTTTTGCTCCTGGAGGTGAGATCTTTGGAATGAAATGTTTACTTGTGGTCACTATAAACATTTTGCTAAGGGCAGGTTGTTAACTGCAGTGTTCTGGTAAATTCTTAGGGGCCAACTGTTATCTTTTGTGTTTTTCTATTCTCACAAAGAGAAGCTGTTCTTAACTTTCTGTCTTAAACAGCTATGTAGTGCTACTAGGAGGAGGTCTACCCCAGAAAGGGCTGAATTTCAGGAATGCATTAAGTGCTCAGTGTATTGATAAAGTATTATGAGTAACAATTCAGAATGAAAGGTGCCCCAGAAATGTAATTTATTGAAATGATACTGAACATTTTGGATGCTGGTTCAGTGAATCAGCCCAGCTGATTAAGCCTTTTTAAGGAAAAGTGTGTCATATAGATATCCCAAAAAATCACCTCTTATTTTGGTGGAAGGGTGAGAATAGATTTGAATAGTATAGACAGCCCACCTACATCATAATTCTCAACCTGTTAAGACCTAACTGGACATCAGCCTAAAATGAGGGACCCAAGGAGATTGTATATCCTAATGATAAGGGTGATATAAAGATCTTGGTAAATGATATAATAATTCAGGAAACTTAAAGTCATGAGAGACTCATGCTTTTTTAATATAAATGTTTTCTGTGACCCTTGTTTTTAGCTCCTTGCGTGTGAACAATTTGCATTAAATACTAGATAACAGCAAGTTAGTATGGGACAAAATTAGGGTAATTTGAGAGGTATCCCATGGTGTGGTCACTTGTTTTTACAGTGCTATGCTTATGTAAAAAACTAAAAATTGAATTGAATAATAATGATTATCAGGCTTCAAACCACACTTCAATATCCTATTGAGCAGTTCCAATTTTTTCCAAAAAAATTACAAACATGGTCTTAGTTGTTAGATGCTACCTTAATTAGGGTTGCAATTAAAATTGGTGATTTAATGTAAATGAAAAATAATAAAAGCTTGAACAAAGTTATTACTGCATTTATTTATTCACACAATTTGTATAAGGCTTCAATCTTGGAAAGAGACATATGCTCAAATAGGACTAATCATGGAGTGATAGTTAGTCCTGTGTTTAACTGTTTGCAGACTCAGGTCCTATATTTATAATCTAAGGGTACATCTACACTACGGGATTATTCCAATTTTACAGAAACCGGTTTTTTAAAACAGATTGTTTAAAGTCGAGTGCACGCGGCCACACTAAGCACATTAATTCGGCGGTGTGCGTCTATGTACCGAGCCTAGCGTCGATTTCCTGAGAGTTGCACTGTGGGTAGCTATTCCATAGTTCCCGCAGTCTCCCCCACCCATTGGAATGCTGGGTTGAGATCCCAGTGCCTGATGGGGCAAAAAACATTGTCGCGGGTGCTTTTGGGTACAGCCTCACCCCTCCCTCCGTGAAAGCAGCAGCAGCCAACCGTTTCGCGCCTTTTTTCCTGGGTGAACTGTGCAGACGCCATTCCACGGCAAGCATGGACCCTGCTGAGCTCAAGACAGCAATCATGGACGGTTTAAACACCTCGCGCATTATCGTGCAGTCTATACTGAACCGGGACCTGCAAAGCCAGGCGAGGAGGTGGCGGCTACGGCAGCGCGGCAACGAGAGTGATGAGGACATGGATACAGAATTCTGTCAAACTGCGGGCCCCTGCGCTTTGGAGATCCTGCTGGTAATGGGGCAGGTTCTAGCCATTAAATGCCGATTTTGGGCCCGGAAACAAGCACAGACTGGTGGGACCTCATAGTGTTGCAGGTGTGGGACGATGCGCAGTGGCTGCGAAACTTTTGCATGCATAAGGGCACTGTCATTGAACTTTGTGACTTGCTTTCCCCTGCCCTGAAGCGCCAGAATACAAAGATGAGAGCAGCTCTCACAGTTGAGAAGCGAGTGGCGATAGCCCTGTGGAAGCTTGCAACGCCAGATAGCTACCGATCAGTCGGGAATCAATTTGGAGTGGGCAAATCTACTGTGGGGGCTGCTGTGATGCAAGTAGCCAAAGCAATCACTAAGCTGCTGCTACGAAAGGTTGTGACTCTGGGAAATGTGCAGGTCATAGTGGATGGCTTTGCTGCAATGGGATTCCCTAACTGTGGTGGGGCGATAGATGGAACCCATATCCCTATCTTGGCACTGGAGAACCAGGGCACCCACTACATAAACCGCAAGGGGTACTTTTCCATGGTGCTGCAAGCACTGGTGGATCACAAGGGACGTTTCACCAACATCCACGTGGGATGGCCGGGAAGGGTTCATGACGCTCGCGTCTTCAGGAACACTACTCTGTTTAAACGGCTGCAGCAAGGGAATTACTTCCCAGACCAGAAAATAACAGTTGGGGATGTTGAAATGCCTCTCATTATCCTGGGGCACCCAGCCATCCCTTGATGCCATGGCTCATGAAGCCATACACAGGCAGCCTGGACAGTAATCAGGAGCTGTTCAACTACAGGCTGAGCAAGTGCAGAATAGTGGTAGAATGTGCATTTGGACATTTAAAGGCGCGCTGGCACACATTACTGACTTGCTCAGACCTCAGCCAAACCAATGTCCCCATTGTTATTGCTGCTTGCTGTGTGCTCCACAATCTCTGTGAGAGTAAGGAGAAATCTTTATGGCGGGGTGGGAGGCTGAGGCAAATCACCTGGCTGCTGATTACGCACAGCCAGACACCAGGGCGATTAGAAGAGCACACCAGCAAGCGGTGCGCATTAGAGAAGCTTTGAAAACCAGTTTCATCACTGGCCAGGGTACAGTGTGACTGTTGTTGATGACCCCCCCGCCTTGATTGACTCATTCCCTGTAAACCACCCCCCCACCCACCCCTTCGATCACAGCTTGCTTTCTACGGAAATAAAGTCACTCTCGTTTAAAAATCATTATTATTTATTAATTAATTATAAAAAGAGGGAGAGAACTGACAAGGTAGCCCGGGTGGGGTTTGGGAGGAGAATAGTAGGGAAGGAAAAGGCCACTATAAACATTTCATAATAATGAGAGCCTTTTGGTTGGGCTGTCCACTGGGGTGGAGTGGGCAGGTGCCCGGAGCCTCCCCCCACGCGTTCTTACTCATCTGGCGGGTGAGGAGGCTAAGGAACATGGTGAGGGGGGAGGGTGGTTATACAGGGGCTGCAGCGGCACTCTGTCATCCTGCTGCCGTTCCTGAAGCTCCACCATACGCCGGAGCATGTCAGTTTGATCACGCAGCAGCCCCAGAGTTGCATCCCGCCACCGCTGATCTTCCTGCCGCCACCTCTCATCTCGAGCATCCCTCCTGTCCTCACGTTGGTCCCTCCTGTCCTCACGGTCACTGGCATCTTTCCTGTACTTTGCTACCACGTCCTTCCATTCATTCAGATGAGCTCTTTCATTGCGGGTCACTTCCATGATTTCCGAAAACATTTCTTCTCGCGTCTTTTTTTTCCGCCGCCTTATCTGAGATAGCCTTCGGGACGGAGTAGGGAGGCTTGAAAAATTTGCACCTGCGTGAGGGAGGGAAAAAAGGGAGAGAAGTATTTAAAAAGATACATTTTAGAGAACAATGGTCATACTCTTTCACGTTGAACAACACTATTCACCTTACATAGCACATGTGTCTTCACTACTAGGTCGCATTTTGCATCTTAATATTGAGTGCCTGCAGCTTTGGTGTTACCGTTGAGTGCTGCTTCTTTCCTGTTAACGTGCAGCAGCAGAAACCACCCCGTGGCTGGCATCATGGAAGATCACTGCTAAACACACCCCCAACCACGTGGCTGGTAGCAGGAAAGATCCCTGCTAGCCAAACGTGGAAAAAAGCAGCGCCAATCGCGCCCCCCCACCTCTTCCCCCCGCTTGGCTACCTGCAGGGAAGGATTTCTTTTAAGCCACAGGCAAACAGCCCAGTAGGAATGGCCATCTCTGTCCCCTTACTTAAATTCCTGAATTTCAACCAGGTTACCATGAATGATATCACTCTCCTGAGTATAACCCAGCGAGATAAAGAATGGATGTTGCTTGAATGCCAGCAATCACCGAGACCATATGCAGCTAGGCTTTGTCATGCAGTGATACCAGATTACTTGCTACATGCATGGCGTGGTCAAGTGTCCTACCATGGAGGACAGAATAAAGCAGCGCTGCCCAGAAACCTTCTGCAAAGGCTTTTGGAGTACCTCCAGGAGAGCTTCATGGAGATGTCCCTGGAGGATTTCCGCGCCATCTCCAGACATGTTAACCGACTTTTCCAGTAACTGTACTGGCCGTGAATGCATCTCAAGTCCTCAGGGCAAATTAATCATTAAAAAACACTTGCTTTTAACCATGTCTTATATTTACAAGGTACACTCACCAGAGGTCCCTTCCATGGCTTCATTGTCTGGGATAGTTGCTTGGGAGGGTAATTCCGTCAGGGTGAGAAAAAGCTCCTGACTGTTGGGGAGAATGGAGTGCTGTGTGCTCTCTACAAGCTCGTCCTCCTCTTCCTCCTCATCTTCCCCGTCTGCAGAATCCTCAGCCATGGCTGCGATTACCACCCCCATCTCGGAATCCACGGACAGGGGTGGGGTAGTGGTGGCGGATCCCCCTAGAATTGCATGCAGTTCAGCATAGAAGCGGCATGTTTTTGGCCCTGCCCCGGACTTTCCGTTTGCTTCTTTGGTTTTCTGGTAGGCTTGTCTGAGCTCCTTAATTTTCACACGGCACTGTACTGAGACCCTGCTGTGGCCTCTCTGCATCATGGCCTTGGACATTTTTTCAAATGTTTTTTCATTTCGTCTTTTGGAACAGAGTTCTGTTAGCACGGAATTCTCTCCCCTTACAGCGATCAGATCCAGTACCTCCCGTGCGGTCCATGGTGGAGCTCTTTTTCGATTCTCAGGAGACTGCATTGTTACCTGTGCTGATGAGCTCTGCGTGGTCACCTGTGCTGGTGAGCTCTCCACACTGGCCAAACAGGAAATGAAATTCAAAAGTTCGCGGGGCTTTTCCTGTCTACCTGGCCAGTGCATCCGAGTTCAGATGGCTTTCCAGAGCGGTCACAATGGTGCACTGTGGGATAGATCCCGGAGGCCAATACCGCCGAATTGCGGTATTGGCCTAATCCGACATGGCAATACCGATTTGAG
This sequence comes from Mauremys mutica, assembly GCF_020497125.1. Taxonomy (NCBI): domain Eukaryota; kingdom Metazoa; phylum Chordata; order Testudines; family Geoemydidae; genus Mauremys; species Mauremys mutica. The sequence goes on from NC_059078.1 coordinate 42,931,226, forward strand.
CGCTACTCCCCTCGTCGGGGAGGAGTAGAGATATCAGTTTTAAGAGCCCTTTATATCGATATAAAGGGCTTCGTTGTGTGGACGGGTGTAGTGTAAAATCGGTTAAAGCTGCTAAATTCGGTATAAATGCGTAGTGTAGACCAGGCCTATGACAACTTCAGAATTAATATCTTGAAGTAATTCAGTAATTGTCTTTAATTGTTGACAAAGCAATAAAAGTGTATATATCCCAACTTACTAATATTGCAATGAGAGCTTGCTTTTGACATTTACTGTTTCTTTGGGGTTTAAATTTTCCATATATGATGGTGTGTGTGTGTGTGTGTGTGTATTTTTTCTCTTCTGTGGTCAGGATGAACATAAAACATTTTGTCTGCTGACTCTGTTCCCCTTTTTAGAAATCAACAGGTTGTAAAATTCTGACTCTTTTTTGTTTGTTTTGAATATTACTTTATTTTATTAGAAAATTGAAACAGCTCCTTTTATGGGAGTGTCATTTTGATACTTCTGGGGGGCGGGTGGGGAAAGATATTTCAATTGAGGAATCTAATGTGAGTCTGCTTTCAGACCTGGAGTAGGCAATATGAGTGTGATTCTATGACGTGGTTGCTTGTGATGGTAGGGGGCAGGGCTCAGCAACTGTGGGGCTTACTTCTGGTTTTCATATGTTCCTAGAAACTCATAGTTAAGAGTTTCAACTGACCATCTGCAGGGATCAGAAGGGACTCAATCATTTCCCTGCAATTATGGGAGCCACAGATACTGATGCACTGTGGTCATTACACAATAGTTTAGTCTCCTGCGCGCTGTAATACTTCGGCCTAATTTCAGTTGTTGGGTTTAGTGTGTGGGTGCAAGGTGGTGGTGTGTGATGTTCTGGAGGGCAGACTAGATGATGTGGTGGTCCCTTCTGGATTTAAACTCTATGACTCTGCTTCTTAGGACTGGGGTCCCCAACCTTTTCAGGACCAGGGACCGGTCATGCCTGTGGAGGGAGCGCTCGTCCCGCGGCTCACGCCTGCGGGAGGTCCACCGGCTCCGGTTGAGCTGCCGCAGGCATGCCTGCGGGCGGTCCAGCTGAGCCGCGCGACCAGCGAACCGTCCGCAGTCATGCCTGCGGGAGGTCCACCGGAGCCCCGGGAGCAGCGGACCTCCCGCAGGCATGACTGCGGAGGGAGCGCTCGTCCCGCGGCTCGGGTAGACCTCCCGCAGGCACGCCTGCGGGAGGTCCACTGGGTCGGTTCGCGGCCCGGTTTGTAAGAGGCCGCGGTCCGGTACCGGGCCGCGGACCGGGGGTTGGGGACCCCTGTTTTAGGAGAATTCACAGGATGCTTGTGAAAAGATAAAAAAATTATGAAAAGAAAATATGATTAAAGAAATAAAAGGGACAAATCTCACATTCATTTTTTTCTTTTGTTTTTATCACAAGATTTTTCCCCATTTCAGATAAATCAGTGTAACAAACAGTGCTAAAAGTGAAGAGACATAGTAGTTGTCTGACTCTCTCTGGGGGAATTAAAGCTCAGAGAGCCTGCTGGTTGGGCCTTTTGTGTAACTGGACCCTTCATCAATTTGGCCACTGAAAATAGACTAACCAGTTTCACATTTTGTTTTTAGCCCATTTCTGTGAAGTGCTGGGATATTACTGGGATGAACACCATATAATAGCCTATAACACAAGGAAATCATAATGTTGTTACTGAAGGTTGTGAACTTCTTAAAAAGTAGGAGTAGACTGTGTATGGGCCTAGTTCAGGGGTTCTCAAACTGGGGATCAGGACCCCTCAGGGGGTCAAGTGCTGTCAGCCTCCACCCCAAGCCCTGGTTTGCATCCAGCATTTATAATGGGGGTAAATATATTTTAAAAGTGTTTTTAATTTATAAGGGGGGGATCGCACTCAGAGGTTTGCTGTGTGAAAGGGGTCACCAGTACAAAAGTTTGAGAACTACTGGCCTAGTTTCAGATAGTCTTTGGTGACATTTTGCCTGGTTGCTTATTATTAATTATATATATATATATATATGTTTCTGGGCACCTACAAGAACATGGGCCTAAATGTCTGTCACTTATTAATATGGATGCAGGTCTTAAAACTTGTTTTAATACATATTCAGATGACTATTAATCACTTTTTTGTTATTGAATATCAGTATGTAGCTAAACTGATGTTTGTGGCTGTTTTTTTAAAGTGAAGTGACTTTTAAAAAAATTAACATGATTTGCTTGTAAATGTATATCATACTAAAATAAGAAATCAATTTCATTTTTTGTGAAAAATGTATTGCAAATGCTATAGTTGCAAATTACACATGTGATGGAACACCAATATTGACAGCCTTTATGAGTTTTAATTTCAGCTAAGCCCATTAGCCCTGTCTGAGTTAAGAAGTTGCAAAATAACTCCCAATAGTATCTTCAGTAATTTCAAGGACCAAGCATCTGAATCATCAAACTGAAATTGGTATCAAAACTTTTACAAATGTAGCAGGCTTTGTGCATGCTAGACACAAATGATAACTGTTTTAGAGAACACTTTAACATGGTTTCAATTGCATAACTGTACTACGCTGTTCTAACACGGCTGCTAGAACCTCCATAGAACCCTTCCAGGAACCTGTTCAGATGTGTTCTAGAGCACACAGAATTGTGTGACAGTTAAAGTGGTTTTTCTCATGTTGTTAGTTTGTATATACACAGTAGGAAGAATGCCACATGGCTTCACACATGGAATATATTGTATTTTTGTTAGCAGCTTTTATTCACAGCTGTATTCAGTTTTTGGTGCTACAGGTGAATCATACAGTTGAAATGACAACACAGCATTGGTCTCTAGAAAAGTCAGGACACTAACCCCTTGTGTGGTGATCAGGCATTTCATATGTAACTATAGTAAATAAAGAGGTGTTTTTCAGGTCCCCATTTCCTGGTCTCATTAGATAGTTGACTGTTTAGCTGTGTGACTCATTTCTAAAAAACTGTTTACAAGATAAAAAATTTTCCACGCTTACTATACAGTATCATACATTTCACTCAGGGTACATCTATACTACCCGCCAGATCGGCAGGTAGTGTTCGATGTATTGAGGATCGATTTATCGCGTCTTGTCTGGACGTGATAAATCGACCTGCATATCGACACCCATACTCCACCTCGGCAGGAGGAATAAGTGGAGTCAATGGGGGAGCTGCAGCAGTTGACTCGCTGCCGTGATGACGGGCAGGAAAGTCGAATTAAGATACTTCGTTGCGTATCTTAGTTCGAGCCCCCTCCCCCCATTAGTGTAGCCCAAGCCTTAGTTTCCTACTCTGGAAAGTAACTGTTCTTCACTCTTATAGTTGGCAAAATGAATTGCCAGATTATTTGGGAAAACCAACATTTGGGTATGCATAACTCTTCTTGCAACTAAATTAGTTACAGCAGATGCTAGCTACTAATTTCTTGCAGTGTTTGTACATAGTTCTGTAATGGCATTGAAAAGCAATTTAGAGATGCATACTGTGGACACACCCGTATTAGTTGTTTTAAAAGTGGTATTACTTTCCTTTGAAATGAGTTAAAATATGTAGTGGGATCAGGCCTTCAGTCTCACTTGAGCGAGCCAGTGCCTGCTTGCAGATTAACACAAACTTTGTGTTTAGGTTAATCCCTGATGTAACTCCATTGATTTCATTTGAGTTGCATCAGGAATGATTTGGTTTGGGATGTATTCTAGAATCTAGATTGTTCAGGATAACTTCCATTAGGTAATGAGAGAATTTCTGCCCTCCTGTGGATTACATACAATCTATGAATGTGTAGCTCAAATCAGGTGCAAGACACAAAGCATGGAATATTTGTGGTGATGTATTTTTAGTTGCTAAAGCCAAGCTTCCATATGGCACATGAATTCTTCTTACATACTAATTCTCTGTTGAGCTCAAATGACTGGAGGATTTTAATAGGCTTGAAATATACTTCCATCAGTTATCATTGCCCAGCATGATATTTGGATTTAGGACTGTCTTGCTCTTCCTCTTAAATTCTCTCATGCTCAGATTTCCCTGAAGACTTAGTTGATGCGGTTAATGTAAAACATGTTAAGTTTGTAGTTCATGGGAATCCTGATTTTTGTCCTTTCCATTCCTTGAAGTCAGAGAATTTCATGGCATTTTTCTTCTGTGTTATTTGGGGAGGAGGAGAGGAAAAAAAAAGTAGAAGAGCGTTAGCAGTTTTTCCATCATTAGTGTGAAACAAATCTTCCCAAGACAATGGGGAGTTTTACAGGGGTTCATGACCTTTCTCAATTAAAAAGTTCCAAGTGGGCCTGTAAGAGCAGTCCCGTGAGAACCAGGCTGACAAAAAATACAGCAACACATCTCTGCCTGAGTGAAATATTCCTGTTTGGACTTGCAGTTACCCTGACCCACATCCAGGCCCATTTTTCACTGTAGAGCAGTGTGGCTGTTCATATAGCTGAGAAACAGTTCCTCTCTTGTATTGGAGAAGGAAAATTTAAATAACATCCCAATAAACTCATGTTTCATTGAAAGGAGCCAGTTAATTGAAAAGCACATAGTTTACATTAACACTGTGAACCTGGTGTGTGTGTGTAATGTGCGTATATATAAACAAACTAGGGCAGATCTTAAGGTTGTGTGAATTGTCATAGGCCCATTAACTGGAAGTCAATGAGCCTATGACAATTTACTCACCGTGGTGCAAATGCTCATCTGGTGTACGTATGTGTATATTGTACATAAGCAGCATTCTTGGGTAGTCAGAATCACTGTGGCTGAGATTGGATAATGGACACTTAACTTAGGCTGGAGTTTTCGAAGGAGCCTACGTAGTGTTACTACAGTCTTTTGTACCAATTTTGTGTGTGTGCATGTGTGTACGAGCTACCAATTTCCATTCTGCTTGAATAACGTACCATCACACATTTGTTCTAATTATAGCATTAAATAATGGTTTGTCTACTGTTTTCAGAATGCCATCTTCATTTCTTTGTCACCTGAGCTATATAGGTCTGCTATTCTATCTTGCCTGGAGTTTGTGTATTATAAGTTGTGATATTGCAGTCCTTTCCATGTTCCATAGAGGCATGCAAGGTTATGACCTCTGTAGCAGCCGAAGCAAAATGAAAATTTGGTTCCTTGGACTAAATCTTGTATTCAAACAAAAATGTCTTCAGTAATAATAGTGAGAAAAATACAGGGATATTACTGCTAGTAAAATCCTTTGTCTAATTATTTTTTGTTTTAGGTTTATTTTTTAATAAAAGTATCTCATTGGGTAAATATTTGCATTTATCACAGCTCTCTTTGCTCATGTTATTGCTCCTGGTTAGTTTATCTGTGTTTGATAAATTAGATTATTTTGGATGTTGTAATTTTATTATCCATCCTCATTAAATTTATTCACCACCTATGTTTTGTTCTTGAAGATTCTCAGAAAGCCCACAAACTATCTAGCCATGCTTCCAAATGCAGGAAGATGAAAAATCTACCCTAAAGGCCATGGGAACAAGATTCCATATCAGATCATGGCATCTCAGCAGCTGTCTGTCTGGTCATACTTGTTCCTTGTGAACTAGCTGTTAACATAATATACATGTTAGCATTACACCTCTCTAAATTCAGATTAGTTTAACTCCTTTTCAGATTTTAGAAAGGGGTTCTATAGAAATGGTTTTCTGACTGCTGTGTTTTTAATATAAGGGTTTTTTAAATTATGATTCCTATGTGAATAAATTGCTTATTTTTTCCTTTAACTTTTTTTTTTTTTAAATATTCACAGAAGCCCACTCATGTTACTTTCGCTGTGACTTTTCTTTCATGGCTTACCTATTATTAAAATAACTAAGTAACAGACTACAAAAAGTCAGCCTTGAAAACAGAAGCCATCTTTCTGTCTCAGCTTCTCGGGGGCATACATGATATTTGCTCTACATCAAAGACAGTCTACAGGTATGCACCTAAGATGCACCTGATGATCACCTATCCCAGTGATTGGATCCTTTCACACTTCTGTACTTCCATTTTCCCAGACACTCCTTTCCTCAACTTCTTACTGTCCTCTGGCACCTTCCCTGTACAATACCAATATGTCATGGTGTAGTCTATCCTCTAATACTCTTCCTTTGAAATCACCTGCCTCTCCATCTCCCTTGTCTTCTTTATTGAGTATAGTGTGTACCTCAGTTTCTCCTCCTCCAAGGCTATCTTGGATCCCTTCCAATTTGGTTTCTATTATCTCCAAGGAAGCCTGCTCTTGCTGAAACTGCTCTCACAAAAACCTATGCTCCATTCTTATCCTTGACCTCTCTGTACTGCATTTTGCACTGTCAGTCATCCTCACCTCTTTCATAGTTTGTCATTGGGCTTTCATGATACAATCTTCTCTTTCCTACTCGGTATGTGTGTGTGTAAATATATATCTCTCTCCTTACTATATGTTCCATTCTATGCATCCAATGAAGTGGGCTGTAGCCCACGAAAGCTTATGCTCAAATAAATTTGTTAGTCTCTAAGGGTATGTCTACACTACGAAATTAGGTCGATTTAATAGAAGTTGATTTTTTAGAAATTGATTCGATACAGTCGATTTGTATGTGTCCCTACTAAGTGCATTACGTTGGCGGTGTGCGTCCACAGTACCGAGGCTAGCGTTGACTTTCGGAGCATTGCACTGTGGTAGCTATCCCACAGTTCCCACCGTCTCCACCTCCACCTCCCATTGGAATTATTGTGGGTTTAGCTCCCAATGCCTGATGGGGCAAAAACATTGTTGCGGGTGGTTCTGGGTATATGTAATCAGGTCCCCCTCCCTCCCTCCCGTGCAAATAATGGCAAAAAATCGTTTCTTGCTTTTTTTCCTGGGTTACCCATGCAGATGACATACCGTGCCAAGCATGGAGCCCGCTCAGCTCACTGTCACCGTATGTCTCCTGGGTGCTGCTGGCAGATGCAGTACTGCAGTGCTACACAGCAGCATCCCCTTGCCTTGCCTTGTGGATGGCAGACGGTGCAATATGACTGCTAGCCGTCGTCATCGTCCCGTGGGTGCACCTGGCCGAACTCGGTTAGGTTGGTCGGGGGCGCCTGGGCAGACATGGGTGCTCCTGGCCGGCCTCAGTGAGGTTGGTTGGGGGCGCCTGGTCAAAAATGAGAATGACTCCAAGTCATTCTCTTCTTTAAGTTTCGTCTAATGGAGATTCAGTCCTGCCTGGAATGTCATGCCAGCTGGAGGCTTCTGCCTCAGTGGACAGCACTGTGCGGTCACACCTACCCCAGCCTACCCCTTGCTACCATGGCTCATGAAGCCTGGACAGTAGTAATGAGCAGTTCAACTATAGGCTGAGTAAGTGCATAATGGTGGAACGGTAGAATGTGCCTTTGGACGTTTAAACGCTCGCTGGCACAGTTTGCTGAGTAGGTTAGACCTCACAAAACCAATATTCCTATTGTTATTACTGCTTGCTGTGTGCTCCACAATATCTGTGAGAGTAAGGGGGAGACATTTATGGTGGGGTGGGAGGTTGAGGCAAATCGCCTGGCTGCTGATTACACGCAGCCAGACACCAGGGTGGTTAGAAGAGCACAGCAGGGTGCGCTGTGCATGAGAGAAGCTTTGAAAATCAGTTTCATGACTGGCCAGGCTATGGTGTGAAAGTTCTGTTTGTTTCTCCTTGATGAAAACCCGCCCCCTTGGTTCACTCTACTACCCTGTAAGCCAACTGCCCTCCCCTCCCCCTTTGATCTCCGCATGCAGAGGCAATAAAGTCATTGTAGTTTCAATTCATGCATTCTTTATTAATTTGTCAAACTAATGGGGGGATAACTGCCAAGGTAGCCCAGGAGGGGTGGGGGAAGAGGGAAGCACAAGGGTGGGGTAGTTGTAGGGGCACCCCCTAGAATGGCATGCAGCTCATCATAGAAGCGGCATGTCTGGGGCTCTGATCCGGAGTGGCCGTTAGCCTCTCTGGTTCTTTGGTAGGCTTCACGCAGCACTGCTGCGGGTCCCTGTTATAACCTCTGTCCTGCATGCCCTTGGAGATTTTTTTCAAATATTCCGGCATTCCGTCTTTTGGAATGGATTTCTGATAGCACAGATTCGCCACCCCATACAGCGATCAGATCCAGTACCTCCCGTTTGGTCCATGCTGGAGTTCTTTTGCAGTTCTGGGACTCCATGGTCACCTGTGCTGATCAGCTCGCCATGCTGGCCAAACAGGAAATGAAATTCAAAAGTTTGCGGGGCTTTTCCTGTCTACCTGGCCAGTGCATCTAAGTTGAAAGTGCTGTCCAGAGCAGTTACAATGGAGCACTCTGGGATAGCTCCCGGAGGCCAATACCATCGAATTGCATCCACACTATCCCAAATTTGACCCAGCAGGGTCGATTTCAGCGCTAATCCCCTCGTCAGGGAGGAGTATAGAAATCTATTTTAAGAGCCCTTCAAGTTGACAAAAATGGCTTTGTTGGGTGGACGGCTGCAGGGTTAAATTGATCTAACGCTGCTAAATTCGACCTAAACTCGTAGTGTAGACCTGGGCTAAGGTGCCACAAGTACTCCTGTTCTTTTTCCTACTCTGTCTCATTGTTTGACTTTTTCCCCTTTCTGTTCTCTCTTTATATCTTATCTCCTGGCTATCAAATCCATTCACATGGCTTCAACTTCCATTCTATTCTAATGACTCCCAAATTTAGAGTCCATCCTGGTCTGTCTCCTTCCATCCAGTCCTGCATCTTGCACTGTCTCTTCAGCATCTTTTCTTGCATGTCCCATCATCAGATTTAACTTAAGGAGTTTGATTTCAGACATATTATCTTCCTTCCTAAATCCTCCCCACTCTGCTTCCTTCTCTCTGGCATTCAGATCTCCGATCTGGGGATTATTCTTCACTCTTCCCTTTAGCTTGCTCCACACATCCAGGCCATTTCAGAGTCCTGCATCTTCTTCCTCCTCCTCATGTTCCCTTTCTTGCATACTCCAGCATATTCTCTCTCTTAGGCCCACGTTATAGTTTTTCTAGCATCCTTAAAGCCCACATTATCATTTTCAGTCCATGCAAAAGCCCTCTTCCTTGCTTTTGTTTTGGTCGTGTCACTCCCCGTCTGAATCCCTCCAGTTGTGCCTCATCGACTATTGCATCCCGTTCCAGCTTCTTGTTACCCTTAAAGCTTTATATAATTCTGTCCCTTCCTTCTTATATGAACTTGTCCTTTTATGCATCATACTCTGCTCTTTCAGTATGTCCACCCTTGACTGCCTCAATCATTTCTATACTTTTTTCAGTGCTACCCCCCTTTGTATGGTATGGTATCCTAAGACTCTACTCTCTGTATATTAAAAGTCCTCCTTGAAGATCCATTTCTGCCATGCTGACTACATTAAATCTTGACATACATATTAAGTAAAAAGCAGCATACTTTACTTCCAGTTTCCCCTCAGCTCAGTTTACTTCCCTGCCTGTTCCTAGATTGTCATCTCCTTGGGGAGCTTGTTGGTCTGGAAAGTATCAAATACATAACACACCACCACCATAAGTGATTCGAATTCTAACTCAGGAAGCAATGCAAAATTCTTTATTTTCAAATTGGTTTAATAGCAATTGTAAAATGAATGCACTTTATCAACTTTCTTTCATTTGGAGAAGACCTACAGATGGAATGTTACTATGAAAGGAGGAATGTGCCTCCTTCTGGACGTGCATGCAGTCTGTATTCTTGGTTTAGATGTGTTCACTCTTAAATTAATTTTTTTTGGTGAACCAGAATGCCACTTAGGCCACATTTCCTTCCTCCTGAAGCTTTTTCCCCTAATTAGTCACAATTCATTTTAATAAAGGAGCATGTCTTATACTGTAAAAACAAACAAACAAACAAAAAACCCTTTGTGAATTGGTTGACTAGAATTGGAGTGTATATTATGGTATCAGGACTTCAGGTATCCGTTGCATGACCCCAGAGCTAGGATTCAACTTCGGTCTTTGGTAATTCATAAATAGTAGATTTACCAGGTGAGCTAAAATCAAGTGTTTGGGAGGTACGTTAAGTGTGTTACATTTGGAAGTTAGTCTGCTATTTGATAACTCCAAGAAGCACGTGCTGAAATGTTTTATATTTTCTGCACAAACAGCTTTTCTGGTTTGAAAGAATCTTACTGAAGCCTGGTGCAGGTCTTAGACTGTTACAGAGATGTTTATTTGTGATGTCACAGAAGAGGTATAATTGAACAGAGATTAAAGAGAATCATTTCTAGGAATCCTTTCCCTTGACTTGGTACTGTATGACACTTTGATTAAGAAACTAGAACAGTATAACATAGCACATGATATAAGGCCTGATCCCACTACATGTAACATAGCACACATTAAATGGATGAAAAAGTGGCTGTTAGGCCTCAAAATATAATTGTAAATGGGGACTCATGAAGGGTGTGTGTTTTTAGTAGGGTCTTGCAAGGATCAGTTGTTGGCCTAATGCTGTTTAGCATTTTTAATAATGACCTGGAAGAAAACATAAAATCATCACCAATAAAGTTTGCCAATGACAAAAAAATTGGGGAACTGAAAAATAATGAAGAGGACAGATCACTGATGCAGAGTGATCTGGATCACTTGGTAAGCTGGGCACAAGTAAATAATAAGCATTTTAATATGGCCAAATGGAAAGTCATACATCTAGAAACAAAGGATGTTGGCCATACTTACAGGATGGGGAACTATCCTAGAAAGCAATGACTCTGAAAAAGATTTGGGGGTTGTGGTGGACAGTCAGCTGAACAGGAGCTCCCAGTGCGATGCTGTGGCTGAAAGGGCTAATGCGATCCTTGCATGTATAAACAAGGGAATCTCAAGTAGGAGTAGAGGTTATTTTACCTCTGTATTTGGCACTGATGTGACTGTTTCTGGAATACTGTGGCCAGTTCTGGTGTGCACAATCTAAAGATGCTGATAAATTGGAGAGGGTTCAGAGAAGAACCACAACAATGATTAAAGGATTAGAAAACATGCCTTATAGTGACACACAAAGACCTCAGTCTATTTAGTTTAACAAAGAGAAGGCTTAAGGAGTGACTTGATTACAGTCCTTAAATGTCTGCATGGGGAACAAAAAAATTGATGATAAAGGGCCTTTAAGGATATGTCTGCACAGCAAAGAAAAACCCGTGGCAGGCCCATGCCAGCCAACTTAGGACTTGAGCTGCAGGGCTGTTTCATGGCTGTATAGACTTCCGGGCTCGAGCTGGAATCTGAGCTCTAGGACTCTGCAGGGTGGGAGGGTCCTAGATATTGGGCTCAAGCCCAAGCATGGAAGTCTACACATCCATAAAACTTGCCCTGAAGCCCAAGCCGTGTGAGTCTGAGTTGGCTGGCAAGGGATAGGTTTTTCTTTGCTGTGTAGACATACCTTTAGTCAAGCAGAGAAAGGTATAACACTATTCAAAGTCTGGAAGTTGAAGCTAGACAAATTCAGCCAAGAAATAGTGCATACATTTATTATGTTCAGAGCAATTATCCATTGGAACAATTTGCCAAGAGTCATGGTGGATTCTCCATCACTGGTAATTTTTAAATCAAGATTGGATGTTTTTCTAATTATGGGGAAGTTCTATGGGCTGTGTTGTACAGGAAGTCAGACTAGATGATAACAATGGTCCCTTCTGGCCTTGCAATCTATGAATCTTGTGGCCTGTCAACCCGAAGGCTTTCATTGCTGGTAAAGCCAATGGGGTTGAGCAGTAGGAAGTTTGAAAAATATATTTTTTAAAAATATGTAGAAGAACCCACTGTGTATTCAGAGTGTAGAGTGCAGATTTTAATAACTATCCTAATCTCTTCATTCTAGCTGAATTGAAAAAAGTATTATTTAAATTTTGGCTGATGTGTGATTTTTAAGCCCAGTTTCCATTTAGGACGGACTTGTCTCATCACAACCTTTTCAACAATAATGTCCAGAAATAGAAGATTTAGGTATAGGATAATATTTGGCCTGATGGTTAATGATGGTTTCTTGATCAGTCTGTATAAGTGATTCCTCTAAGGCATGTATAGACAATCCCAATCAATAATTGACTCAGTGCTTCTTCCTCAGTAAGGAGGGACAGAAGTCCAAAGAATAGGCTGTAGAATGAAGTGCTGCCAGCCTGCAATATCTCAGCGAGTGATACATGCCAAGATGCAAATGGAGAAAAAATAGGATATTAAAAACACTCTGATTCTTGCTATGTCAAAACTTTGAGGGAGTGATTTTTTTAACAGGTGTTTTCACAGATTTTGATCACCAAAGAAGTTACTAACAGGAATGATAGATATGTACAAATGATTTACGTTAAGTAGCTATAAATATAGGCCCCGTCTTACAAATACTATCCAGACTATATAGTGGCTAGTATTTGCAGGATGGGACCCAATACGATTGAAAACTGTGCAACTGAACAGCAGCAGCAGTAAAACTGAGCTGCCCTCTTCTCTGCTCACCTTAGAGATGTGAACTTGATATAACTGGACGTTGATTCTTTTTCTGTAATAGCAGCTGATGTTCAGAAAAGTAGAGTACTGTGTTGGCCTTATGTGCCAGGTGTAAATATTTATGTTGAATTTGTTTTTCAAACTGAGAGTTTCACATTCCTTTTTACAATCTGTATTGTAAAATCCTAAGTGTATTTGGAAAAAAATGATTAATCAAAATAAAAACCTGTGAGTGTAATAGAAAATATAATTCTTGTTTTTGCAATGGTACAAAATATACAAAGTGTTATGAGTACAACTTGTCGTGTTGTTAGATGAGGTCATGACATCTTGTAAGTGGAGTGCTGGAAACAACAGACACATCATGCAAGGTTCTGTGTAGAACATACAATGGAGTCTGACTCGAGGATTTTTCACGTATATGAATCAGATCTTTTTGAATGCCATTTCTTGTGGGTGCCGACGTTTGTCCCTTGTTCATACTAATCTGTGGTACATTCAGCATTGGATTTTCAAAGGAGCCTCAGGGAGTTACATACCCAGTCGTATTCAGTTTCAATAGGAGTTAGGCACCCAGTTCTCTTAGGCTACTTTGAAAGTCCCAGCTTCAGTTGTTAGAAACAGATTGTCAACAAAAGCAATTACTTCGAAAGATAGGAAATAATTCACAACTTTTGGGTTTGTAGATGAAATATGTTAAGTTGTGGTAAAATTGATTAGGGCTACAAATTGCCTAATGATGCTAATATGGCTAGTAGAACTTGTTTTGTATCTTTGAAAGAATTAGTCTCCAATTGCATGTGCCTGGTTTGGGAACTCACTTGTCTATGGATATGGATGGTAATGCTCTTTCAGTGAGAATTATCAAAGGGGCTGGAGAGGAGTCTTGCTCATATCCAGTTGTTTTTACAGTAGAGTTCTGTTATGTTAAATCCAAGGACAGAATTTAAATTTTAAATTGCAGAGTTCAGTCCACTTATAGTGGAAAAAGTTAAAGGGGTCACAGGGACCAGAGTCTGAATGATAAAACATTTAATTATGCTGTGGGAGTTGTGGGGGAAGGGAAAAAGTTATTTGCTCAATATTAATAGCAGGAATTGGAGATTTCCTCAGCTGAGATTCCTTATCATATATAGAAACAGATTAACGATTTCTAAAATATAACTTGTATTAACATTTTTGGTATTACTTTCAGATAACTTGTTCACAAGTGAGAACTCTCAGTGACTAGATATTTGTCAGTGACATGTATTAAACTGTGAGAAGTTGGGCTAGTAAATAATACAATAATATTCTAATAGTTGTCACACTCTTGATTAGTAACAGATGAACTGTGAGCTAGTTCTACAGTTTCTTTTTCTTTGTAGATCTTTTTGCGTCTGGACAAACTAGGAGAAATCCTCTTGTTGAACAGGCTGAGAGTGTAGGCAAGTGAACTGCAGTTATTTCACTGCCCTCCACAAAAGCTGCTGACCTTAGCTTATAAATGCTGACTGACCTCTATGACTGAAAGAAGGTTGAAAATAGCATCCGACCTTCACTTCCCTGTAAATGCCAATGAAATGCAGAAGAAATAGATGATCCACCCACCCTATTATTTTATATTAAGCAACTGGACAGAGAGCCAGATTTTTTTTGTTGGGACGAGAGGGTGGAAAAGTTAAGCCCCATCAAAATATCTCAGCCCTGCAGCAGACATCAGTGTGAAAAACCAAAATGCTGCTCATGCTAGATCTTTTTACTAGTGGATCAGATGCAAATTTAAAATCATCTTTATAAACAAAACAAATTTCCTCAGCTAAACTAAGTCCCAGCATTTCTTTGATTTGTTTCAGAAAAGTAAATGAATGTTCTCCTTTCTGGTCAGCAGGAAATCCAGTCAAATGGAGTCCGAGTTCTGATTTGATTTTTCTACAAGTTCCATATGCCTTTCCACCTTTTTAAAGTGTTTTATTTTATGTTTAGAAGTAATAACCACTGTGTTTGGGGTGTGTATAGGGACCTTGTCTTCATATCAGTCCATAAAGCACCTAGATATAAAATTTGGGGGCTTGCCACAAAAAATATCAACTTCCATTCTAGTGCAGACCTTCGTTTCACAGGTTGGTAATGTAGACTGTCATGTCTTTGATATTATCCTGGAGGTAAGGGCTTGTTATTTAATTACATTTTCACATATGTCCTGAATAGGTGGGGTCTCTCTCTGCTTGGCACCTTCCCAGCTGGGCTTAACTCTGGACTGGTCTGTGCATCACCAGCAGCGTATAGGTTTTGCCCTATGATCTGTGGGGCTAAAAAGTGTGGTGTAGGTAAAGCTAATGTCTCATCTTTGTCTTGTTGCTGAGGTACAATGTTACTTCCTTTTCCTGGTCCAAATACATGTAATAAATTCTAATTGTCACTCAAATTACTGGTCCTAGCTTGTTTTCTTTACAAAGGGTTGTTTTGAGAAGACCATGTGAATGGAATTCCAAGACCACATAATAACAATATACCTCTACTTAATAGACGAATTTTCCACTTTTAGTTGAAAAATTGCTAGTTTGCCGAAAAATAAATTTGGCCATGTTTGTACTTCCATTAAACTATACCCATGTCACTGAATAATGTAATAAATAAGACTGTCTTACTCTACCATCTATAAGATAACTATCTACAGTTTTTTTCCTTGAAACTATCATTTTTTGTGACCAAGAGATAGATTTTGCCTCTTGTATTAAGCAAGCATATTTCCATATTTTTTTGGGCTTTATTCATGTGTGAGGTTTTCATGTTGGGGATGGAAAAAGTTGTAGAGCTACAAAATCTGAAATCTGGGCCCCATAATACAAGCTGCTGTGTGGTTTCAAATCCAATGGAAGTCAGTGAGAGGTGGAAGCATTCAACAACTTTTAATTTCTCCCTAAATTAAGTGTATTCATTATTTTGCTGATCTTGAACTGAATTCTCAACTTACATTAAATTCCTTAATGTATTAACTTTAGTAGCTCTACTTCTAGAATCTGTTATAACTTTAGGTTTCAAAGATATTTGTTTTTAGCATTTTTTAAATTTGTCAATTATTTTTGTGAAATTTTCTTTTATTTATATTAGAGCAGTGCTTAGGAGCCAACTGAGAATGTGGTGCTATTGTATGTTAGGCACTTCACAAACAGAGAATAAGAGATGACCTCTTCAGGGAAGAGGTAACAGTCTCAATGGAAAAAAATCAAAGGGTAGGGTGAAGGATACAGCATAGAGTTTGTACATAGAGTTTGATACAGCATAGAGCAACAGAATGGTTTGCAAATACTATCTTTATTCAATTTTGGGGGGAGTTGTTAATTCTTTAGGTAGGGTTTAGTTAGGAGGGGATTAGCTATATTTTCTGACTCCATTATGATAATACTCTGCTCTTCTGCAGTTCCTTCTATACAAGGATCTCAAAACAGTTTGTCAACAACTAAGCCTTCTTTGAGTGATGGTCCCTATGTGTATTCCACAAGTGGGTATGCATGCATACTTTGCGCCTGAGTCTGGAATTTTTTTACAAGCAGTGTCCATTGGCCTGCACATCTTCCCCCCCCCCCCCCAGCTCTCCTTGTGCTCCAAACTAAGGGCATAAAGGGTGGTGTGACTGACACTTCTCCAGTGCCTTCTTGTTGCTGAGTTGGAATCTTGAGTGTCCTCAGTTCCTTTCTACGGGATCATTTTTGTAAAGATATTGTATATAGTGAATTTTTTAGTAGTTTTTATAGTATAGTCTAGCATAGTATAGATAGTGTTTTTCTCCCCTTTTTCCCCCCACACCCGGTGACTTTTTTCCCCTAATTGAGAAGTCTGGCATTATGTCCTTGCTTCTTTTCTGTCAGCCATGAACATCAAAGTTGCCTCTGTGACCTGGCTGAGGCTTGCATCTCTGCTAAGTGAAGCATCTTGCTCTCTTCCCCCCCACCCCGAACTTGTGAGGGTTGGGAACTAAGACTTAGAAAATATCATCTGATGGAGAAGGCAGTGAGACCCCAATCATATCTGGCTTGGGGACCCCCCTCTCCCACCATACATCAGTTTCAGCAAGCAAGCAGTCCCTTTCCAAGTACTAATTTGGGAATGGAGGCTAAGACTGGTAAGCCCTAAGAAAAGGCTTTACAGAAGAGTAGGGGCACTCTCATAGGCATATGGACAAATCATCTTTGTCTACAACTTTCCCGAAGAGAGAGGATCCCTCACCAACCCCATCAGTCGGGAGTGCCTGCGCACGTGGGCACTAGGGACCTACGTCAGAGTAAACCTTGGCAGGAGGAGGCAACGTATGGATCCAAGGGTTCTGACGTCAGCTTTGATGGTGAAGTCTCAAGATAAAGAGCTCCTGGTGCGCCCATCCACTTCTAGAGCTGATGCAGTACTGATAGCAATAGAGTCCCAGAAAGTGCCAACTTCCATGGTGACCAAGAAAGGTCCATCTCTGACAGCCCCGTCAATGGACTCGTACCATACAGCGGTCTAAAAACAATGTCTCCTTGGAGGATATCTTTGCTCTTCCCTATCTGCATTCATCCCTCCTATCAGGATTGTCTCTATTCCATTGTTACACTGAAGAAGAGACTGTCCCAAAGGTTCAGTGTCGTTCTCCCATCTCACCTGCCAACCTCAAGGTGCAGCCATCGGCACTGTCTGTTCTCATAGTAGTATAGGATCCAACTTTCTTTTTCGATGAAGCAGAGGCCCCTCAGAAGTCTTTGCGGTATCAGGTGGAGGTGACATAGGACAAGCCCCAGAAGATCAGGCTTTTGGCCTCTAACCAAACATGACTGGCCAAGAAACAGATGGTACCCTGTCCCATGTGGTCCTCACCTGCCAGTTGAGGCATCTTACTGCCTATATCAGGGGCGAGGAGGAGAGAGTCCAACCTAGACACCCAGGATCGGAACATGAGCTGTATTTGCCATTGCCTGGCCATCCACAACTGGCCCCGTTGGAATATTTGGAGGAGGATGAGCTGATCCAAAGGTTTTGACAGTCCTGGGAGAAATTTCTTCATCACCAGATGAAGCAGTTACTCCTTCTCTGTCTCTGCTAGAAGATTTTAAACAATATGAAGAACTCATGCGCAGAGTGGTGACAGAGCTACAGATTCAGCTACAGGAGCCTCAGCACAGATTACTGGACATTCTGCAGCTTTCTGGTCCTAGTTAAGTTGTTGTCTCCACCAAGGGCATCTGGACCCAACAAAGACAGTTTGGCATGCTCCTGCTTCTTGTGATCCCAGTTCTAAGAGACCTGAGAAGTGTTACTTTGTTCCATTAGCCACCACCTACTTCTTGGTGGTGCAGGTGGCTGCAGAGCAATCTAAGCAACAACACCCAAAGTCTGCTCCTTCTGATAAGGTACTCAAGTGGTTTGACCTCCTGTGGAGAAAGGTCTTCTCTTCCACCTCCCACCAGTTCAGGATTTTTAACTATCAGGCCCTTTTGGCCAAATTTGATTTGGTCAATTATGCTAAGTTTATGGATTTTAAGGACAGTCTCCCTGAGGAAGCTAGAACCCTCATTAAGGTGTATGAGGGCAGATTGGTGGCCAAGACTTCCTCCAGGCTGTGGTGGATGCAGCAGATACTGCATTTAGGGGGATGTATTTTTATGAGAAGAGACTCATGGCTGCAATCCTCAGGTTTCCCTAGAGAGATGTAGAATACTATTCAAGATCTGTCCTTTGATCCAGTCAAGCTATTCCACAAGATGACAGATGAGTCTCTCCACTCCCTTGAGGACTTGGACCCATAGACAAGGGTGTAGGGCAAGACTGCCTCCTCAGCCTTTATATCACCAATGTCCCTAGGAGCCACCATGTAAAAGAGAGAGGGTTTATAAACCAAGGAACCCAGCCTCTGCAACATCCACTACCAAATCGTACTCTGACCCCCCAGACAGTTTCTTTGGATGGCACTTTAGAGATTTGCGTCCTTTTATTGATGCTTCTTCATTCCCCTCCTCAGATATTTGAAAGACTCCTTGCCCAATTTGCCAAAAACTGGAGGGCCCTAACTACAGGCAAATGGTACAAGATGTCCAGAACCTGTGGGAGTTTAGAATACTTATGTTTACTAGTGGTCTGTTGTGCCTTCAGTGCCTTCCTCCCACTCATCCAATCCAAACATGTCCAAATAATGTTGGACAACATGACAAAAATATAATTTATAATCAAGCAGGGGACAACAAGATCTCTGCCTCTATGCATAGAGGCAGTCACCCTCTGGACTTAAGGTTATGTGATGGCTGATGCACCATCAGCAGCATACTTACCTGGGGTGCAAAACTCCCTAACAGACAGCCTGAATAGACATTTTCCCACAAATCACAAGTGGAGGGTTCACAATTTGGTTCTTGACAATATATTTGCCCAATGGGGAATGCTGAGCTGGAACCTTTTCATCTTGCGGGTGAACAGGAAATTTCCTTTGTACTGCAAGGCTCAATGGTAGATGCCCTCCTGATGTCATGGAAGGATCACCTGGAGTATGCCTTCCCTCCCAATTTATTGATACCACAAGTTCTACAAAGATCCACCAAGACCAAGTTCGGGTCATCCTGATTGTGTTCAACTGGCCCAGATACTTCTGGTTTTGCAGATCTACTTAAGCTCTTGCTTTGACCACCCATGAATATGACCCTATTTCTGGACCTTCTAACACAGCACAGGGGCAGGTTCAGGCACACCTGTCTGGGACCGTTGCAACTCAGAGCCTGTTATTTGGGTAGGCATTGGAAATAGAGCACTCATGTTCCAGAAGGATGCAATCTAAACCAAAGCAGAAAGAATTCTATGAGGAGCTGTTACTCAGCAAAATGGAAACACTTCTCCCCTTGTCTTCAGAATCTGCTGGGATCCCTGCTATCTTCGAGTATATACTTAATCTGAAGTTTTTGGGTCTCATGCTCAGTTCTCTGTGAGTGCACTTAGCAACAATCAGTGCTTTCCGTCCTCCGATAGGTCACCGTATGTTCTTCAGTCACTTGTTGCAGCTAGATTTCTGAAGGGGCTTCTCAGATTGTTTCCTCCATTGGTGAAGTTTGCATGTCAGTGGGACCTCAATTTTGTTTAATCGTCTCTCTCTAAATCTCCCTTTGAGCCTCTAACCATGTGTTCTATGGCCCATCTGTCTGTGCAGGTGGCCTTTCTAACAGCTATAATATCAGCCAGAATAGTCAGTGAGCTGGGGGTGCTTATGGTTTACCTGATATATATTACCTTCTATAAGAAAAGGTCTCATGCTCCCACCCCAACTTAATCCCTAAAGTCGTTTCTGAGATTCATACGAGTCAGGTAATTTTTTTTCTCAACTGCATGCCTTGGAGGTAGAGAGATGTATGCGTTCTCTGGATATCCAAAAGGTCTTTGGGCTTTTATCTACAAAAGACATTAGAAAGATACCTAAACTAGTTGTTTCCATAGCAGAGCAATTAAGGAGTCAAGCTGTATTGGTGCAGACACTTCCTAAATGGATCTCGGTTGTATTACCCTTTATCAACTAGCTTGCATATCCCCCACCCCCAGAAGAGGTGTGGGCTCATTTCCATTGGAGGGTAAGCTGCTTCATCTTCATCTCTGAGAGACATACCTCTACTAGAGATAGGTTGAGCAGTTGCTTGAAGTTCTTTGTATGCCTTCATGAGATGTTCACTCTGGTCCAGTTGTCCACTGTGGCTACAGCTGCGGAGACAGCAGTACTACAGTTAGCTATCACTTTGATATCCTCACATCCAACTCCGGTTTGCAGAGATGACCCATGCTTGCTGACTTTGGGGGGTGAGAGGTCAGCTTTAGCAGTGTTACTGAGCATGCTCAATCCATGCGAGCCGAGTAGCAAATCTGAGGGGAGGGGCATGTGACCCCGCATGCCCCACCACGTTGCTTCTGCCTGTTTGACTACTGCTTGTTAATCTCCCAGGTGAGAAATACACATGGGACCATGACTGGAAAAATAAGAAATGGAGGTTACTCACCTGGAGATTCTTTGAGATGCGTGGTCCTGTCTGTATTCCTCTACCCTCCCTTCATCCCTTCTGCTGCGGATTGTTTGGGCTGCAGTAATAATGGTAAATTGTAGAGGAGTTTACCCGCACCACCCTTTATGCCCTCGGTTTGGAATACAAGGAGAGCTACAGTACATGTGTGGGCCAATGGACACTGCTTGTAAAAATCAAAAAGAAAAACAAGCACACCACTCCACTCAGGACTCAGGCATGTGGTGCACATACGTACCCACAGGTGGAAAACAGATAGGGACTACACACCTTGAAGACCCTCCAGTTACAGGTAAGTAACCTCCATTACTACTACTTTTTTGTGATGGCATCTTACTTTTCATTTAGTCAAGATGCTGTAAATTTAAGGAGTAAACAGAGCATATGCTGAAAATATGAAATAATTTGTAAATTAAAAAAATTTCAAGTGGTGTTAACACAGGTAAGGGTTTGTTTAAAATGCTATACATTTTTTTTCTTCAGTGTTTCTTTAACTGTATCTTGGGGCAAAAATTGGTCCTGCTAGTGAAGGCAGGGGGCTGGACTCGATGACCTTTCAAGGTCCCTTCCAGTTCTAGGAGATTGGTATATCTCCAATTATTACCTTTTTATTATTACCTTCCACACAAGCAAAACCAAACTGTGAATTGTGCAGAGCTGTTGTATCAAACTTACCTTAAGAGAACAGAATATTAATAAGAACATTTTCCAGGACATGGGAGTCAACACTGTTGTCATTTTAATCTGCCCAGAAAAGATGATGGAAACATCACAGTGACTAGGAGATTCCTCCTTTCCCCCTGCCTCTTCCTCCTCAAATATTCTGAATGCTTTTAAGCATCAGGTCTTCTGACTTGCATCACAATTTCCAAACAGTTGAATCCACTTGCAAGTGAAACTGACAGTGCTGTATCATAATTCCAGGAAGGACAAAGAATGTTGTAAATGTTTCACAACACACCCACAGAGAGCCCAGAGATTGTGCAATTTAGTACGTGCTGTTGCTGTAGTAACATCATTGGTTGCTACCAGAACAAGGCATAGACATGACAGTCCTCAATAGATTTACCATGTTGGAAATGGAGGGTGTTTTCAGTTACACCTCTGGGTCATTTAAAGAAATTGGGTAAGCTTTGTAGATGCTGTGTCATTTCTCTTTACAGTATGTTGGTACTTCTCTGTATGAATATCCCCAGAGACAGACAGGTGCACACATTTCCCACACCCCCATATTTAGTTTGAACTCCCAAGTCGGTACAAAGTTAGTTACAGGATTTAAACACTTAAATTTTCAGAAACGTACATTTTAATCAGCATGTGCATCGATCTACCCTTACCCTATAATTGGCAGGTTTAAAACAGAAATTGTTAAAGATATTGTGCTAGACACTCATCTGGAGAAAATGGAAATCAGTTGAGGATCTGGACCATTGTTTCCTCATTGTGTACGAGGTTATTATAATGTTGTATTGGGTTGGTTTTTTTTGTGTGGGAGGGTGTTGCCTGACTAGTTTGCAAAATAGCTGTTATTCTAACAATATTGCAACTCTAAAGGAAGAGGAGATGAGCTAAAGTGGACCAGCATAGGCCTGTACACTATCTTAGGCCACTGTAAACATTAAAACTAGGGTATTTTTACATGAGTGCATCAGCAGCTAATTGGTGTACTTCCCCATCCCCCCACTCCCAATATTATTTTGTTCTGTTTCCATATAAGTGGTATTTCATACAACTCTCTGAACCTGGTTAACCTGATTGACTGACTTCTTCATATATTAAAAGAGGGGGGAGTAAAGCTTCACTTAAGATCAAGCTTCTGAGAATGGGTTTGGGTTTACATAAGGGTATCAAAGGAGGAAATGATTGTGATAGTACAGCAATGAGTGACTGTTCATCTCTTTAGCAAATGAAAATATTCTTTGCTGTGTTGTGTTTCAACCATTTGGCTGTGCTTGGGATTCTTATAGTGCCCTACCAAATTTTAGTCAATTTCATGGTCATAGGATTTTTAAAATAGCATGTTTCATGATTTCAGATATTTAAATCTGAAATTTCACTATGTTGTAACTGTAGGGGTTCTGATACAAAAGGTGGGTTGTGGGGGGACAGTGCAAAGTTATTGTGTGTGTATGGGTTGTGGTCGTGGTATTGCCATCCTTGCTTCTGTGCTGCCTTCAGAGCTGGATGCCTGGCCAGCACTGCCGCTTTCCAGCCACCCAGCTCTGAAGGCAGCACAGAAGCAAGGATGTTAATACCACAACCCTCCTACAATATCCTGGCAACCCCCTTTTGGGTCGGGGTCCCTAGTTTGAGAAACGCTGGTCTCCTCCGTGAAATCTGTGTAGTGTAGGATAAAAGTCACAAAAGACCAGATTTCACGGAGGAGACCAGATTTCATGGTCTGTGACACATTTTTCACAACTGTGAATTTGGTAGGGCCCTACTCATATAATATGTAGGCTGTTGTGATATTACTCTTCTCTGATAAGATGTACCCCAATCATATTAATTAATTTATAATGCTATCTTATAGATTCTGTGTGCTCCTGAGAGAGGCATATGCTCCAAATGGGCATTTCCAATGTGTATTAGCATAATTTTCTTCTGTAATAACACTAAGCAAATCTTCAAAACTGTAGATGCAGCGAGTATTCCAGTATCCGGTTACCATTATCTCAGATCATCACTATGTAATTTATTATTCTGCACCTAACTGTGAGAATCAACCCAGACATTCACAAATGCTCCTCTAAGGGCTACACATCCATGGCTTGTAATTCATTGTCTGGGCAAGATGGGTTGGGATGTTTCAGTGAATGATTCTGGGAAACAACATAAATGCAAATTCATTGGGTATTTACTTTCTCTCCCACAAAAGAGATGTTGGGATGAGGTAACTGGATGACTAAACCCTATCAGTTCTTTTACTTCATCAGATGAGTTTTATTAATACAGATGTGAATTAGTTTCTCACTTGATGTACTTGCTAACAGTGCAGACTGAGAACTAGAACACTATCTTGCATTCAAATTGTCTGAAAACTGAGGGGATTTAGTTGTGTGAAGCAGTACTATAACACAGGTTGGGGAATCTCTCCTTACATTATGCATTTGCACAGCTTTGTTTATGTGTAGGGTCTAACCTGCTACTTTATTTCTGATTTGTTTAGCACTGAACAGAATTTTTTTAATTGTTGCTCATTCTCAATGAATTTGTCTTGTTGATTCACCTCTGCAATAGTCTGGCCTACAGCTAGGAAACTTAACCATAAAGTGTACATTTTAAAAATGAAACCATTTTTAAAAAAAGTATGAATTACGAAAAGCTTATTTTTTCATACAGTGACTCATGTCTGGCTTTTGATGTTCATGTGTTAACATGAACCAACCTTTGAAATAAAGATAATTGTGCTGCCAACACATGGAGGTTTCTCTCTCTAGATAATCATAGAAGACATAATAAAGAACTAATGGTAGCAATATTGCACTCGCTTAAAACAGAATATTATATTAAGGGTCTGATTGTTAAAGGTGCTCAGGATCCTAAGTTTCCACACCCTTCAGTGTGGATAAGGGCCTGATGCATGACTCCCATTAACTTCAGTTGGCTTTGAAGAAACTTCCAGGGGAAAGGTCATAAGGTGACCCAGCTGAATTGCTTACCTTCCCCTATATTTTGCTGTGATGGTAGTTCTGGATGCTTAAAGTGTTGGGATACTTTGTTTTACTGTTCTCTCAATTCCAGTGGAGAGACTGTTGGGTAGTGTGGTGGGGTGAGACTCACTGGCACAGCGTCTCCTGCTGGTTGTCCTGGGAATTAGCTCTTCCAGCCTGGAGCGCCCTCTGCAGGCCTGTGTCTCGCCTGCTGCTGGCCCCCATGTTCCTCATGGACCCAGGGCCGCCCAGAGGATTCCAGGGGCCCGGGGTCTTCGGCGGCGGGGGGCCCTTCCGTTCCGGGACCCGCCACCAAAGTGCCCCGAAGACCCGCGGCGGGAGCCCCCCGCCGCCGAATTACCGCCGAAGCGGGACCCGCCACCCGGTCTTCGGCGGTAATTCGGTGGCGGGGGGGGGTCCCCGCCGCGGGCCTTCGGGGCACTTCGGCGGCGGGTCCTGGAACAGAAGGGGCCCCCCGCCGCCGAAGACCGGGCTGTGCTTCAACGGCGGCGGGCCCCGCTTCTCCCCCCCCCCCTCGGCCTGGCCCCGGCCGCCGCTTCTCCCCCCCCCCCCAGCCTGGCCCCGGCCGCCGCTTCGCCCCGGCCCCGGCTTCGCCCCGGCCCCGGCCTCTTACCGAGCGCGTCGCCGGCGGGGCCTGAGCTCCGTCCCGCTCAGAGCCGTGTGGTGAGGGGGCGGGGCTGTGAGCTCCACGCCGAGCGGAGGCAGCTGCCCCGTCCCCTCCCCACGCCGCTCTGAGTGGGGCGGGGCTCAGGCCCCGTTGGAGCTCCCAGCCCCGCCCCCTCACCACGCGGATCGGGGCGGGGCTCAGGGGCTCGGCCGGAGTCTCGGCGCTTGATGCGCTGAGGCTCCAGGAGAGGGGCGGAGGCGGGAGCCTCCGCTCTTCTCTTGGGGGCCCCTGCGGAGCCCGGGGCCCAGGGCAAATTGCCCCCTTTGCCCCCCCCTCTGGGCGGCCCTGCATGGACCTCTGTGCCGCTCTACGTCAGGGTTCTGCCCCAGCAGTAAACCACAATCTTGGTTTTCCCACCCAGGGGAACTCCCAACCCTCTATCTCCACCTTGCCTCAGTGGCTACTGCTAGTCACTATCTAGCCCCTGCTCACTGGGGCCGACTGCAGGCTGTAAACCACTCATCATCGGCAAGAGGGGTTAGGACCTGCTGCCTTTGCCTATTCCCAGGCTGCCCCTCTGCAGCCCCAGTACCTTTGTAGGCCTTCACCAAGGCCTGCAGCCTGGGGTTCTACTAGGCTGGAGCTCCCCAGCTCCCTCTGCCCTTCCCCAGCACTGCTCCACCCTAGGTACCCTGCTCAGCTCCCAGGCAGCCGGGTCCTTCTCGCTCAGAAACTAGAGAGAGTGTGTCTCCTTCCAAACCTGTGGTCAGCAACATAGTCAGCTTCCCCCAGCTGTTCTCACTCCCCTTATTTCTAGCCACAGCCCTCTCCAGGGCTGCTTTTAACCCCTTTTCTGCAGGAGTGGGGCAGCTGCCCCACTACAGGTAGAGATTGAGGGAGAGGAGGTTGGCCAATGGAGACTCCTGTGACTGTGGGGCTTGTTTCCGATCCTCTGTCCGTTCACGCATCCGGGCAGAGTTCCTCTGGGCAGCGTCCACTGGCTCCCTTGATGCCTTCGAGGAGCAGTGGGCGCTGTCCAGGGTTCTCTGCTCGGTGTCCCCATCAGGCTCACTTCTTTTGACCCTCTGACCGCACTCCTGTCCCTGTTATTTTATCAGTTGTCCCCCGAACTCTGTTGGGTTTTCAGGTCCTGTGGATCCTCCCCTGAGGGGGGGTGGGGGATCCTTTAGCAGGAGCCCGCCCACTTCCCAGAACCCAATAGGTACAGGTAGGGATTGGGCTAAATAAGTGGAGGAACAAAGGAAAGCATTTCAAATGGTGGGATGCAGATTAGGGCGGCAGAATGTTTGGGAAGAAGGGAAATAGTTATATAATCAAAACAATTGCAGAGATGGAACAAAGAAGACATGGACTGAACTTAAACTGTGTCACTTTGCTGCTTGTTGCATCCATTTCCCTCATTCCTCATTCTCTTCTTTTGAAGCTCTTGAGGGCACGGAACCTGTCTCATTCTCTGTGTGAATCTCTGTAATATGGTAATGTCTAAATGGACCTTTGTTTTTATATCATCTGAAAGATGGCATTTCCTTAAGTACAGTGTGCTTTGTCATTGTGCAAGAGTGTTGGTTCAGTGCTAACCCACAGGGAAGAGAGCCACGTATTGAATCACCAGTATCATTTCCTGCCTTCAGTTCCTGGGATTTACTTGGACTTCCCCTCCAAGCCCTAATCTGGCTCCTTACCTTATAAAATATGGCAACATAGCAAGGTTTAATGTAGTTGCATGTTTATTACTAAAGACATTTCCTGTTGGATTCTCTCTTTCGTGTTCAATCTTTTCAGCATCAGCATTCTCTCTGTGGTTGTCTCCTTTGTTATCTTGGTTACCTTTCTCCTGCCTTGATGGAATGTTGTCATTCAGTTCACAGTTCTTGATCAGCAGCTGCTTCTGCATCTGTGTTTGTGAGGTCCATTTGTGGCGATGCATTAGCCACATGCATCTCTTAAACAGGAGAGAGAAGAACATAATCTGGGCTCCCCATTTCCTGCAAACATGGGTAAGAATGTTTCTTCCATGATGGAACCTTATGTGAAGATGTTGGTAAGGGGAGCATGTCTTTCCTCTGCCCCTGCTGACCTAGGTTGGACCTGGCAGATGGCTATCTAGAGATTGTGTTTTAAAGTTAAACATGGAAGGGTGGGTAACCTGATTTGTTATGTTTGTTTTGTGTGTAGTGGTTTTTGCATCTTGTCATTCTATCCCCAGATCCAAATATTGCAATTTAGAGAGTGCGATTTTCTCCATGCAAATTTAAAAAAAAATCTTTATCAATCACAATTTTCCTTTGAGAATGTTGTAGCATTGGCCAGTCAGAAGGATAGTGACTTATATTTTCATGCTGAGTATTGGCCAGCTAGCACACCCAAGGCAGTCAGCTGGCCATCTAAGGATCTGCCACAGTTTTGAGGAGCTGTTTGAGTTTTGTTTTACTAGTGAGGAACCATCAGAGATTTCCTTTGCTCCCTTGGCAGTATATGCAAATAATGTGGCTTAAAGGTAGGGCAGATCTTCAGCTAAGTAGTATGTTAGAGCATGCATTGAAGAACATGCTTATATTTGTAAATTTCTTTGAATACAAACATTATCTCTAATGCTATGTATGAATTACGTATTTTTATTTAATATCTCCTACATCCTTTAAAAAAAATCTTGCATTATTTTACCTGTTTGAAGAGGCTCTTTTGGAATTTGGTTTCATATAATTTTTTAATATAAAATATTATCCTGGTGTTTAGTGTATTATTTTAAAGGTTCTGAAACTTGGACTCTTTTTCAGTTGAAATCTATGGAAATAAGTGCATTTCAGGAAAGGATTATTTAAACTAACTGCTGATACCCTGGTTTGAAAGTGAAAAATAAATCTGTCTTTAGTTGTTTTGGAAAGTAATGAGAATTTGAGTCTGTATTTTCACTAGGTACAGACGCTTAGTGTGTTATCTCAAGTGTGTGTGTGTGTGTGTGTGTGTTTGAGGACTGTAAGATTTAAAGACATCAGGTATTCTGACCTCCTTTTCAAATTAGGTAACAAATGGTTGATACTGCAGGGATTCATTTTTTATTTGATCTTGTGACAGAGCAGAAAATGAATTGCTTCAGAGAAACAGAATTGCTCAGGCTAAATGTAATGAATAAACCTAATAAATTAGTATTTGACATTTTGAGAGACTGGCATACTCAGCCCCTCTCAGGATGAGTGTGTATAACAGTGATCATCTACTTTTGTCACTAAATTGAACAGAATGGTAACATTTTTTTTTATTACGTGAGTTTACTACTGCGATGGAATGGTTTAGCAAATTGAATGGGATTAATAGATTTGTCTATGGGACTTACTTGGGTAAAGTCCAAAGGAATTGATTTGTCTTGTTTTCCAGGAAATAAGACTTGTATAATCCCATGTCTATTGTACTTGAAATTTGGTGTATTAAACACACAATGCTGTATGAACTAGGTAGTCATGGGAGACTTGGAATAAGTTCCAGTATCTGTGGCTGTTACATTTTAATGCTAACATTTTGTGAAGGTTTAAAAGGACTGAACTTGGTATCTTGTTGGCCCCAATGCTGCAAACAGTTACACACATGTAACCTCTAAAGTTACTCGCATTGAAATGTCTGCAGCATTGGGATTTAAGTAAATAAAATTCTCTTTCTCTGTCTCTTTCTCTGTCTCCCTCCCTCCCAATTATTGCCCCAGGTTTGGTTTGTGTCCAGTTTTCTGTCCTAAGTGAAACTAATTGTAAGTGACTTGTGAAGTGAAAACATGAAAGGAAGTAAAGATACCAACCAGTCGGAATTACATAGTTAAAATATTTCTTTAGAAAGCTAATCAGGTCAATTAGAAATCTGCTGATGAGACTGTCTTTTGTAGAACATTAATGTGTTTATTAGTGTGGTGATGTTTTTATATAATGGTGAGTTATGTGTCTTTGATTCTGAATCTCTCTCAAAGTGTTCGTGCAGCATCCACATGATACTGGTCTGTATGCTTAGGAACTACTTTTCTTAAAACGTTGTAACTGTTGTGCATAGAATATCAGAATATATGTTAATCTAATATAATTATACAGTTCAGGTTTGTGTTCTGATCCTCAGTTGGCAGCATATTAACAACCTTCAAAAGGCTTCTATGAATGTAGCATTTGGTCTGGAACCTTTAATAAAGTGTGTATATTATACAGCTATATTTTATATTTAAAGAAATAGTCCAGCCTTATATGTAAAGCACTGAAAGACTGAAATATTCTGCAGGATAGTGTTGTTTTTTTTAAATAAAGTATAGAGCGCTAATGTAACATAACTTGGTTTGTCAGGTTCTGCCCTTATGCACTCTTGCAAGATGAAAAAGTAGCAGTAGTGCCATCTGTTGGGCAGTGTTCTTCCCCAAACATTTTTTATAATATAATTTTTCCCGTTTTCAGAACTCAAGTAATTGTTCACACTGCAATGCAAGCTGGTCGGTAAAAAAATAATTTTTATATCTGGATATCTTAACACTTCCCTTACAAGAATAAAAGTTGATAATCTTTGGTGTGTGTGGGGGTGTGTGAGTGTAGATGTAATCTACTTAGCAATGTGTCACCATCACATATAGGTTTCATCCTGGCTTTTATTCTCCTTGTCATTCTTAAGACATTTGCTTACCATACACACACACTGTGTGTTCATGTGTGTAATTTAAAAAAAAACCTTCATTCCTGCAGTTTTGTCAATTATAACTTTTAAACTTGCCTCTAGACCAGTAGGTGGACTTCAAGGTCCCAATCCTGCATCCACCTAAACGTGCATATTTAAGCATGTGCTACTGAGCTTCTTGGTTAAGCACTTAGGGAAGTGTTCATAAGACTTGGGAAGTGCATTAGTGTGGGAGAAGTCAAGCTTTCATAAAACCAAATAGACTTTGCCCCATGTTTGGGTGAGAGCGGGAGTTTTACGATTCTATGTTTTCTTTGAATTTAAACAGAAAAAAGAAAAAAAAACCACAGCCGTAAGGGAGAGGGTGAGAATACACTGGCAAAACCCCAGTGTCCTGGATGCTGATCTCTCTCAATAAAAACCAAAAATGGTTATAATCACTCATAGGAGTAAGCCATTTATAATGATGCCATTTCAATGTGCAGCAGCATTGACATATTGGCTGTAGTACTATGACCATCCCCCAGCTTTTTAAGCATGTTTAGAGCTTATAACACGCCCATTATATTTCTTAAGATAGAAATGAGAACTGCATTTCAACCTGTGAGATATGTGCCATGGCAACAAGAATGACTTGCATTAGTTGACGGCCTTACACACCACTGCTGAATTGGCGCTCTTTTGTAAAGAGTTGTTAATGTAGCTTATCTATAACTGAGTGGTGGTTCTTGTTTGCAAATACCAAGTCAGATCACTACATGCCATAGTATTGCTACAAATGAGTTCTTTAAACTCAGCAAAACCTTGTTAAATTTCTTCATTCCTATAGTATCTTCATATGATGCTCAATGCTGACAATTATCACTGTTTCTGGTGGGTTTTTTCTTAAAGCCTTAGCTCTAGGACCCATGTTATGTCATTCAGATATCTTAGGGTACGTCTACACTACGGGACTATTCCGAATTTGCATAAACCGGTTTTGTAAAACAGATTTTATAAAATCGAGTGCGCGCGGCCACACTAAACACATTAAATCGGTGGTGTGCGTCCATGGTCCGAGGCTAGCGTCGATTTCTGGAGCGTTGCACTGTGGGTAGCTATTCCCTAGCTATCCCATAGTTCCCGCAGCCTCCCCCGCCCCTTGGAACTTCCGGGTTGAGATCCCAGTGCCTGATGGGGCAAAAATCATTGTCGCGGGTGGTTCTGGGTAAATGTCGTCAGTCACTCCTTCGTCTGGGAAAGCAACGGCAGACAAGCATTTCGCGCCTTTTTCCCCTGGATTGCCCTGGCAGATGCCATAGCATGGCAATCATGGAGCTTTTTTTGCCGTTTGTGACTCTCACCGTATGTGTACTAGATGCCGCTCACAGAGGCGATTCAGCAGCGCTACACAGAAGCATGCTTTTGCTTTTGCATGACAGCAGAGATGGTTACTAGCCATATTGCACCATCCAAACCCTTCCATAAATTGGAACTGAGGATGATCATGGCTACCAGTCCTTTTGTACCATTTGCTGCTAGTGCCCCTGGTCAATCAGCCAGGGGCGCAAAAGCCAAGAGTGGTTACTAGCCATATTGTACCTTCCATCGTTTTGTACCATTGGCTGCTGTCATAAGTGCCCCTGGCCGATCAGCCAGGGGCGCAAAAGCAAAAATTGGGAATGACTCTCCCTGAGTCAATCCCTCCTTTTTGGTATAAAAAAATAGAATCAGTGCTGCCTAATATAGGCAAGTGTGCTAGAGAACCACCTGCTCTGTGTCAGAGCCCGCAGAAATTATTATCTGTATGCTATTCACAGGGGGTGCTCCTGTAACAACCCCACCTGTTGATTCCGTTCTTCCCCCAGCCTTTCTTGGCTACCGTAGCATTGTCCCCCCACTTGTGTGATGAATTAATAAAGAATGCAGGAATAAGACACACTGACTTGTTAGTGAGAAATGAGTGGAAGGCAGCCTCCAGCTGCTATGATAGTCCAGACAGGACATTAAGCAGTGTGTAGGAGAGAAGCCCAGCATCCCACTGCTAGTCCAGGGGCAACTGAATCTTTTCTTTACACATGAAGGGTGGGGGCTGATGGAGCTCAGCCCCCTGTTGCTATGATGAGGATGGTTACCAGCCATATTGCACCATCCATCCACCAGAAAAAATTAGGGCCAATAGGCTGATGACGAGGACGGTTACCAGTCCTTTTGTACCATCAGCTGAGGCTGATGATGAGGATGGATTTCCATCTTTTTGCACGATCAGCTTATGCTGATGATGAGGATGGATTTCCATCGTATTGTACCATCAGCCGCCCATGACGGGGGGGGAGCAAGGATGTTGGTGTTGAGTGCTGCACTATCGCGTCTATCTGCAGCATTCAGTAAAGATAGGGTGACATGTAAAAGAGTCAGAGGATTGTTTTACCTTTCGCTTCTGGGGGTGGGTGGGGGTGGGTGAGTAGATTGCCGAGCTATGCCCTGACCCGCAGACACTGTGTTTGACCCTAGAAGCATTTGGAGCTCAGCCAAGAATGCAAATAATTTTAGGAGGCTGCAGGAACTGTGGGATAGCTTCAGTCCTCCAGTCCATGCGCATCCATTTGATTCTTTGGCTTTCCGTTACGCTTGTCACGCTGCAGTGCGCTGAGTCCCTGCTCTGGCGTCTGTCTGGAGATTTTTAAAAAAGGATTCTGAATTTCATCTTCTGTAACGGAGCGCTGATAGAACGGATAGAACGGATTTGCCTGCCCTTACAGCGATCACATCCGCATGGTCCATGCGGGAGCTCTTTTTTTTATTTTGATTTCGGACTGCATCGCCACCCGTGCTGATCGGAGCTCCACGCTGGGCAAACAGGAAATATTCAAAAGTTCGCGGGGCTTTTCCTGTTTACCTGACCACTGCATCCGAGTTCAGATTGCGGTCCAGAGCGGTCACTGGTGCACTGTGGGATAGCTCCCGGAGGCCAATACCGTCGATCAGCGTCCACACTAACCCTAATCCGATATGTTAATACCGATACTAGCGTTACTCCTCTCGTTAGGGAGGAATACAGAAACCGGTTTAAAGAGCCATTAAAATCGATATAAGGTGCCTCCTAGTGTGGACGGTTTTGGCGTTAAATCGGTTTTATGCTCCTAAAACCGATTTAAACGCCTAGTGTAGACCAGGCCTTAGCTTTCACTTGGGGGGAAAAAAAAAGAGTAAGTTTCTAGGCTCTCATGGTTGCAGAGAAAAGCTTGAAAATGCAAGTGAAAAATAATTAAAAAACTAAAGGCAAACAAAACCCCATAATTTATTGCCTTTTTAAAAAAATCATGATTTTTAAGCCAATTGATAACTTTCAGGGGGAAGGGTGCAGAGGCAGGAGGCACTAACTCCTGATTTTTGAACTCTGGGGATTGACTGTGCTGGTCCTGAGTCTCTATTCAGAATAGCTAATGGGGGTTTTGCTCCTCTACTTCTTCCTTTGGTATGTGTAATCACTGCTTTCCTTTTCCCTACTTCTCTGCAGCTTCATTTGAGCAACCAATATTGCATGGTATATATTGGAGGTGGTACTCGATGTGAAGGAGCTAGCAGGAAGGTATTGGTAAAAACAGTACAGTGATGTAATTATTGTAATGTAATTATTTCCTGACCCTCTTCCAAATTCAATTAGGTCATATAGACATATCCTAAATTACACTAGAGCAAGCTTTTATTGTATTAATATATAATATGCATTCAAACAGAGAAGTGGAAGATAAAATACACAGGAGTGGAGGTAAGAGGAAAATGAATATATAATGCTTTGAGTTACTGTGAACCATATTCATCCGAAGAAGTGAGCTGTAGCCCCCAAAAGCTTATGCTGAAATAAATTTGTTAGTCTCTAAGGTGCCACAAGTACTCCTGTTCTTTTTTCATAGACATGTCGTACTTCAATTTTTATTTTGTGAAGTAGAACTTTGAAGAGAAAATGTGTGTAACTACTTGTTGTGTCAGGAGGTTCTTTAGATCCGTAGGCATGTACGTGCACCATCACTCTTTCCTTCAATATTGATATGTACAAGAATCTTCCTTGCCAAGGATCTGGATTCTTGTACCTTTCAATGCCCAGTACTGTAAACTCGCAAATATGGAGCTGATCAGCAGAATGGAAGTAACGATGTGAGTATGTGCCTGGATCATGTGCATTCTGTACACATACATAATTCATGAATAAGTCAGGTATCTAGAGAATGTTGTTATTACTCCTCCGTAGGGCTAAAATTTCACAAATTCATAGATTCCAAAGCCAGAAGGGACAATTGTGATCATCTAGTCTAACCTCCTGTATAACACAGAGCATTTAACATCTCCAAAAATAATTCCTAGAGCATATATTAAAAAAAAATAAATCCAATTTTGGTTTAAAAAATGCCGGTGATGGAGAATCCACCACAATCCTTGGTAAATTGTTCCAGTGATTAATTACCCTGGCTGTTAAAAATTAAAGCCTTATTTCCAGTCTGAAATTGTCTAGTTTAATCTTACAAACATTGGATCATGTTAAACCTTTCACTGCTAGACTGATGGTCCTCTATGATCAAATTTTTGTTACCCATGTAGATACTTGTAGACTATGATCAAGTCATCCCTTAACCTTCTCCTTGTTAAGCTAAATAGATTGAGCTCTTTGAGTCTGTTACTATAAGGCATGTTTTCTAATCCTTTAATCGTTGTCGTGGCTCTTCTCCTAACCCTCTCCAATTTATCAACATCTTTGAATTGTGTACACCAGAACTGGACACAGTATTCCAGCAACAGTCACACCAGTGCCAAATAGAAGTGAAATAACCCTACTTCTACTCGAGATTTCCTTGTTTATACATGCGAGGATCGCATTAGCCCTTTCGGCCACAACATTGCACTTGGAACTCCTGTTCATCTGACTGCTCACCACGACCCCCAAGTGGTTTTTTGGTCACCACTTCCCAGGATAGAGTCCCTCATCCTGTAAGTACGGCCAACGTTCTTTGTTTCTAGATGTATGACTTTCCATTTTTGCCATATTAAAATGCTTATTGTTTGCTTGTGCCCAGCTTACCAAGTGATCCAGATCACTCTGCATCAGTGATCTGTCCTCTTCATTATTTTTCAGTTCCCCAATTTTTTTGTCATTGGCAAACTTTATTGGTGATGATTTTATATTTTCTTCCAGGCCATTAATAAAAATGTTAAACAGCATAGAGCTAACAACTGATCCCTGCAGGACCCCACTAAAAACACTCTCTTGATGATTCCCCATTTACAATTATATTTTGAGGCCTATCCGCCGATTTTTAATCCATTTAATGTGTGTTCTGGCTTCTTAATCAAAGTATCGTACAGTACCAAGTCAAGGGAAAGGATTCCTAGAAATGATTCTTTTTAATCTCTGTTCAATTATACCTCTTCTGTGACATCACAAACATACATCTCTGTAACAGTCTGAGATCTGCACCAGACTTCAGTAAGATACTTTCAAATCAGAAAAGCTATGCAGAAAATGAAAAATATTTCAGCATGTGCTGCTTGGAGTTGTGATTTATGTCAAATAGCAGACTGTAACTTGCAAATGTAACATGTAATATAGCTCCCAAACACTTGAGTTTTAGCTCACTTAGTAAACCTACTCTTTATGGATTACCAAAGCCCCGAGTCAAATTCTTAGCTCTGAGGTCATGCAACGCACACCTGAAGTCCTGATACCATAAAATATGTTCCAGTTCTAGTCAACCAATTTGCAGAGAGTCAATTTTTGTTTGTTTTGGGAATTTAATTTCAGCTGATTACCTACCACGAGCCCCAGATCTTTCAGTCACTGCTTCCCAGGATAGAGTCCCCTCACTCGTGTAAGTATGGCCAACATTCTTTGTTTCTAGATGTATGACGTTCCATTTGGCCATGTTAAAATGCTTATTGTTTGCTTGTGCCCAGCTCACCAAGTGATCCAGAGCACTCTATCCTCTTCATTATGTACCAGTCCCCCAATTTTTGTATCATCTGTAAACTGTCAGTGATGATTTGGGTTTTTTTTAGGTCATTAATAAAAATGTTAAATAGCATAGGGCCAACAACTGATCCTTGCAGGACCCCACTAAAAACACACCAGCTTGAGGATTCCCTGTTTACTGTTACCTTTTGAGGTCTGTCAGTTAGCCAGTTCTTAATCCATTTAATGAGTGACATTTTAATTTTATATTATTCTGTTTTTAATCAAAATATGTGGTACCAAGTCAAACACCTTACAGAAGGCAAGATCAACACTATTACTTTTATTGACCAAAGTTGTAATATAATAAAAATATAGATCTATAGACAGGGTCTATTTTCCATAAACCCGTATTGACTTGCGTTAATTATGTTGTCCTCCTTAATTTTTTATTGATTGAGTTCCATATCAGCTATTCCACTGCCTTTCCTGGGATCAATGTCAGATTGACGCCTATAATTGCCTCTGTCATCCTGTTTACCGTTTTTAAATATTGGCACAAAATTATTTTTTTTTTAAAGTCTCCTGGAATTTCCCCATGTTCCAAGACTTATTGAAAACCAGCATTAACAATTCAGTGAGTTCCTCAGCAAGATCTTTTGAAACCCTTGGGTGCAAGTCATCTGGACGTGCTGATGTATAAATGTTTAATTTTAGTAGCTACCCTCTTCTTTTGGGAGATGGGTTTTCAGGGACTTAGAAGTTGCTGTACTGGATAAGATGGTTAGTTCCTTTTGGCTTGTGTCATGCATGTGACAATGACTGCAGCATCTGATGTTGATACTTCTGAGAACACTAATGGAATGCTAAACTGTATTATACTATTCAGCTGCTAGGTGGTGTGTGTGTGTGTAATATACGCTAAGGCAAAGATCACAACAACCATTCCTGGCAGTGCATTAAATTACTCCTGAGGGCATTCTGCACCAAAAATTTAAAATTTTTTTTACAATATTTTAAAATTCTGCAAATGTTATTTGTCCAAAAAATATGGAGGCTCCAGCATGGCACTGGGGAGCACAGACCACTGGCTGTACAGAGGTGGAAGATCACTGTGCAGCTCCCCTATCCTGGGGTTCTGTGTGGGGCAATCTGGGTGCAGACGGCTCAATGGGGGAATCCGGGTGCTGGGGGGCTCTGGATGCACAGGTGCTTGTTGGGAGGTTCTAGGTGCAATGGTAATGGGACTCTGCAGGGGAGGTCCAGGTGAAAGTGGTTGGGGTTCAGCAGGTGGGGTCTGAGTGTGGGGGGGATAGAGCTCAGCAGGGGCAGGCTGGGTGTAGGGGACTCAGTGGGAATGGGATCCAGGTGCAGCTGGTTAGGACTTGGTGGGGGGGATCCAGGTGTGGGTGGCTCATTGGGGTGGTGCAGGGGGAGTGGGGCTCATTGGGGAGGGGCTGGGTTTGGGGGGGTGGGACTCAGCAGGAGGGTCTGGGTATGAAGGGGTCTGGATGCACGGGGGTTGGACGGATGGGGGAGAAGTTCCCTGTACAGCTGAAGAGCAATGGGTGCAGGAAGCCTGGGGGTGAGGACTTTGCAGAGCTTCCTACAGCTGGGGGAGAAATCTGGGGGTGGGAAGTCCTCCCCAGCCCAGCCGGGACTAGCCGCCTAGCCTGGTGCAGGGTAGGAGCCACCACCCGGGCCTTCAGCAGTCCCCCCTCACCCCACAGTGATTTACCAAAACATACTGCTGGAGAGAGTTGCATGACTGCTTTTGTCACTTCCCTTTGCTTCCCTGTCAGAAAGTCATTTTTCTGCAGGGAAACATTTTTCTGCAGGGAAACAAATTTATGTGGAGGACATAAATTCTGTGCATGCGCGGTGGTGCAGAATTCCCCCAGGAGTAATGAAAGGATCTTATAATGAACACATTTGGTGTGTCTCTCTGGGAAGGAAGCTCTGTAGCCAGTTATATCTGGTAGAGAAGACTAACCTACTCATAGTCGCCATGCAGCCTAGGTGTACATGACAAAAATAACCTCTTTCTTCCTATTCATTTCCTTCTGCTCCCAATAATGTATCTAACGAGTGCATTGGTGCTCATGAAAAGTAATTCCTTCTTGATACCCAGACATAATAAGTTTACATCATGGAATTTTGATTTTCAGGCACGCATCACTGATGGTCATAAAATTAAGTTCTGCAATCATAGATTTGTTTTCCTAGCTTCAATGAATTCCATTCACTACTGAAAAGTAGTCAGCTCTTGGGAGAAACAGAGAATAATGAACTGTACACAGCAATACTAACCTGCCATGCAGGACAGGAGGTGGCGATTACCTGATCCAAGCAAAAGTGCAGGGGAAATTTAAGTTGTTTCAATGTCATGTCTCGTGTTTTGAATTTGGCTGCAATTCTGGGGCTAATACTATTGTTCTTTGGGGTAATGGGATCTTCAGAGGTTACGTGCTTCTGGATATCTAGACTTAATTCAAAAAGAGGTCACCTTCAGAAACACAGTGCTCCTCAACATCCTGCTGAACTTTATTGATCTCTTGGAATGATCTTGTTCTACTATGTCACAAGGGGCTCTGATTTCCCTGTGAAGCATTAGGTTCTTTACTATGTACGTTTTAGGTTGAGCCTGTGTTTTCTTTTCTGTCATGTTTCTATATTTTTACAGCTTCACAATAAACATTTATCCTCAGTATGATGTTGGAATCTTTTCTGCTCTGGTTTCTGCATAGCATCTGAGGTATTTTTGTGGCAGATAGACTATTTAATACTCGTAGTCTCTTTGGATGTATATTGATGCATTTACTATGCCACAGTAAAACATAGCTCTTGTTATGCATTGTCATGTAGCAGAACCATTTATATATCACAGGACTGCTTCTTATGTGGTGTGTGCTTAAAAAAGGGCTTTAAAAAGGGACTGTCCTGGACATAACGGGATGTATGGTCACCCTATGTATCTTTCATATTTTTCTAACCTTTGCTGCTTCTGCAAAATATAAAATATCAAGTGACAGTATCTAAGAATAGATAGATGCTCTCACTGAGAAGGGAATGTAAAGAGGGGCACTGATCTGTTAATTTTTGTCATATACTTTACTGTCAGGTGTATAGCAGATAAAAACCTTGCATCCATGAAGCTTCAGATTGACTTGTTCATGCTTTTCTTAATAAAGGGAAGAAAAATCATAAGGGCATGTTTACGCAAGCACTTACTGTGCTTGAAGTTGGGGTCTACATCTACAGCGCGATAGCCTGCTGCACACTAACTGACCATGTGGACCCTGCTGCTGTGCACTAAAAGTTCCCTAGTGCACATTGATGTACTGTGGCATAGCTCAAATTTAATTGTTAATCATTGGTGTGGCTGAAATCAGAAATCTGAGCCTAAAGGGAGCTTCTGCTATGACATGATTTTAAAAAAATTAAATCTTTTTAACTAGCTTGGAAAAACAAAACAATGACACTGTGGAAACGATGATCAACACTTAAACCTATTGCATAAAATTAATGCTGGCTGGGCTATAGTGAGAATGAGTAGTTCAGCTTGTGTACTATACTTGCCTCCCAGAGGTATTGTAGTGATAGATTATTATGAGTTTGTACCTTGCTTTGAGAATTTATATTTCTGTGAGTGTTGCATATTTATAATGCACCACTTCTTGGCAGGGGCGGCTCTAGATATTTTGCCATTCCAAGCACTTCAGACAGGCTGCCTTCGGCAGCTTGCCTGCGGGAGGTCCCCGGTCCCGCGGATTCGACGGCACGCCTGCGGGAGGTCCACCGAAGCCGTGGGACCAGAGGACCCTCTGCAGGCATGCCGCTGAAGGCGACCGGCAGAGCGCCCCCCGTGGCTTGCCGCCCCAGGCACGCGCTTGGCGTGTTGGTGCCTGGAGCCACCCCTGCTTCTTGGAATGTTTGCCATCTTAAAAGCATGGCTAATTTCATAAACCACATTCTTTAAAATGTAGGAGACAACTGTACAGTTTCAGACAAATCTTGATCTTCAAAAATGAAACAAAAAGAAAAATAAGTTTTGTGTTGATATTTTTCTTTCCACGTTTCCTCTCCCCATCTTCCAGATTGTAAAGAAAGCTTTCTCCTGCTCTATTGAGGGGGAAAAAAAGGTAGGTCTTTTCAGAATAGGATTGGGCACTGTAAGGTTATAGCAGCATCAGAATGGAATGCTTCAGTGGCTGTGATCTTTAGAACCTGGAGCAGGGGATGCTGAGTAGCTTGAACCCTTTCTTTATAAGACATTTAGGAGGAGAGAGACACCCACAACAAGCCCTAGGTACAGGTACCTCTAAGAAAGATACCCCTAGAAGGGTTGGACATGTTACACCTTATGGTCATTTCCCCCCTGCAAATGTCAGAAAACAGTTGGCACCCCCTACACTTTGTATATCTATCTAGATATCTAAGATGCATCTTTTATTGTGATTTTTCTTAAGTGTTAGCTTACCCGCGAAAGCCTGTCCTAGGCCTTAGCTGCAAAAATCAGAGGTATTGAAATATTCTAGCATAGTGCTGCAGTAACTCCACTTCCTTTTCTTCGGTGATTACTATCCTATGTGATCAACAGAGCAGGACAAATCATATGTCATATGAATATGGAGCACTTGAGAATAAAATCTGCCTTGTAATTTTTTCTTAGAAAAACAAGATTACCCTTTATTTTATAGGGCTGTCCCAAATTTTAAGTGTGGGGTTTTGGGTTTAAAAAACATTTGAATGGTGGAAAGCATGCCTTCTAAATGCTGGGCAGGGTAAATAAGAAAACGACAGTAATTAGTAAAGTAACTCAAGGACTATTCTTAAACTGAAGATGTTTTGAATGCATAGCCCACTACCTTACAGAACAGTTTGTTCATGAAGGCGGAGGGAAGAAGAGGTACTGAAATAACTTGAGATCTACTGGTGACTCTTTTTTTTATTATTTTAAAGTAAATTGATACAGATTTTGTTGCCCTTTACACTATTGATTATGGTGTTTCATCCCTTTCCCCCTGCTCTCATTCTCTTTCCCAGCTTCTTTATTCTTTCTAGCTCAGATTCTCCATGAAAATAGGCTGAGCTAAAAACAGGGTGTGCTGGTCACTTAAAATAGTTGTGCCTTTTCAATGCACTCAACTTGGGCCAAGTTCTGGCACCATATGGAGGACCCCTGTGCCTGAACCAGAGACCCATTGACTTCAGTAGGGTTCCACCCATGCCCCACAGGATTAGGAATATGTAGTGATCTTTCCTATGCTGTTGGAGAAAGATGTTCTATCTTCAGTTTTTTTGAGGTGTGTTAATCATTTGTTGTATTGCGCTGGAAGACTTGAATTTGTTGCCTCAAGGAAATACTTGAATTTGTGTGCCTCAAGGAAATATTAATTTATCACTTCCAGTTGTTTCAAAGCCTTTTTTAAAAAATCCTATTTAGGTGTGAAACATGAAGCATGTTTTTGGATGCCTGCTTATCCTTTGGCCCTGTCTACACTACGAAGTTTTGTCACCAAAACTGCCGTTTGTTGATCCAAACAGTGATTGCGTATACACTGCAAGCAGGGCCAGCTCCAGACCACAGCGCGCCAAGCGCGTGCTTGGGGTGGCATGCCGCGGGGGGCGCTCTGCCAGTCGCCGGGAGGGTGGCAGGTGGCTCCGGTGGACCTCTCGCAGGCGTGCCTGTGGAGGGTCCGCTGGTCCCGCGGCTCTGGTGGACCTCCCGCAGGCATGCCTGTGGATGCTCCACGGAGCCGCGGGACAAGCAGACCCTCCGCAGGCACGTCTGCAGGAGGTCCACCGGAGCTGCGGGACCAGCGACCGCCAGAGCGCCCCCTGCGGCGTGCCGCCGTGCTTGGGGTGGCGAAATTGCTAGAGCCGCCCCTAACTGCAAGGCGACTTTTGTCAGGGAAAATGCCTGGTTTTGGTGACAAAATACATCCACCCTCACGAGAGATTTACGTCTTTTTCCTCTACATTTCTGTCGACAAAGAGCAAGTGTAGACACCATGCTTCTTTTCATCGCTATAATTGGCCTCCAGGAGGTGTCCCAGAATGCCCATCCTGACTGCTCTGGTCAGCAGTTTGAACTTCACTGCCCTGCAGACAGGTAAACAACCATCCGCCCCTCCCCCTTAAAAATCCTGGGAATTTTTGAAATTTCCATTTCCTGGTTCATCCTTTACCGCCAAGCATCTCTGTGTTTGTGTGTGCTGTTTCTTGTGCAATAAAAGCAAACTTTTATAATGGTAAATCATATATTTTTTTTTCTACAAGGTGAGATTGCAGGCACTGCCAATACATGTACAGGCATTTTAATCACTTTAGTACAGGAATATATAAGGCCCCAAATGTCACCATTGCTCCCTAGGAAAATGACATGTAATGTAACATTGAAGCAAAAGGCACTTTCAACT
The DNA here is from genome assembly GCF_020497125.1 of Mauremys mutica. Lineage (NCBI taxonomy): Eukaryota > Metazoa > Chordata > Testudines > Geoemydidae > Mauremys > Mauremys mutica. Next base: position 42,972,970 of record NC_059078.1, read on the forward strand.
GTCATCTGGCACCTACTGAGCCTATTGTTGAACCACTCATTACTGCTGTCCAGGTGTCCCGTGTAAGGTTTCATGAGCCATGGCTGTAAGGGGTACGCGAGGTCCCCCAGGATCACTATTGGCATTTCAACACCACCCACTGTAATCTTCTGGTTAGGAAGGAAAATCTCTGTTTGCAGTTTTCTGTTCAGGCTAGTGTTCCTGAAGATGCATGCATTGTGCACCTTCCCAGAGCACCCAACGTTGATGTCAGTGAAATGCGCACAGTGATCCACAAGTGCCTGCAACACCATGGAGAAATACCCCTTCCTGTTGATGTACTCCATCGCAAGGTGGTCTGGTGCCAAAATTGGAATGTGTGTGCCATCTATCACCCTTCCACAGTTAGGGAAACCCATTTCTGCAAAGCCGTCCACTATTTCACGCACATTTCCCAGCGTCGTAGTCCTTCATAGCAGGATGTAATTTATTGCCCTGCAAACTTGCATTAATGCAGCCCCAACGGTTGATTTCCCCACTCCAAATTCATTCATGATCAACCGGTAGCAGTCTGGAGTTGCCAGCTTCCACACAGCAATTGCTACATGCTTTTCCACTGAGGGGGCAGCTCTCATTCTGGTGTATTTGTGCCACAGATCTGGGGCGAGCTCCGCACACAGATCCACGAAGGTGGCCTTCTGCATCTGAAAGTTCTGTAGCCACTGCTCATCATCCCACACCTGCATAATGATTCAATCCCACCATTTTGTGCTTGTTTCATGAGCCCAAACGCGATGGTCTACCCTATGCACCTGCTCTGTGAATGCCAAAAGCAATCTAAAGTTGCTCCATTTACAAATGTAGGTGACTAAAGATTCTTATAGGTGCCTGCTGGGGTTTTCAAAAGTGCACTCACCTACGTGCATCTTTAGTCACCTAAATATACCTTTGTAAATCTAGCCTTTTTGTCACTAAAACAAGCTGTGTCTCTGGATGCATTTGTGGAGCAAATCTGTTGAGGGGAAGGTGTTACTTTTCCATAGTCAATTTTCAGAGATGAATTGCAAAGGACTGGGGGAGAAATTGACTTTTTGCTATTTCGTTCTTTTAAGTGTCAAGAACACCTGCTTTTCAGGCCTGGTTTTTATTTGTAAGTAAAAATATTATTTCTGTTTATTTTAGTCTTGGAGATATCAGGAATGTCAAATCTGGACATGCTTGGCTTTACTGGAGGACTATTTGTCAGTTTTGGAGATGTGTATTGTGAGATTTTGCACATCGGTTGAAGGGGTGAGGTGCTGAATCTTTCACAAAAATGAATATTTTTTTCAAAATGTTGATTACTCACTGGAATTAAATGATATTAACAAATAAATTAAGAGTTTTGAGCATTATAAAAATTTGTTTCTCACTTGCTCAGCTTTAAGTTGATTGACTCTTGTGACATATTTTAACTCATTCTCCCATTGCTATCAAGTTTCCTGGATAGACAAGATCAAGGACAAACGTTAAAGAAAATTTCAGGGAAGGAATGATACTGAATGCTATGGACCTGCAGGGAAACACTAAACACTAAAGGAGAGGAGGGGAAATGAGATGGAAGCGGAGAGAGAAACCAAGCAAATGGAAGTGCTGAGGAGAGAGAAAAGAAATATGCAGTGTTGCCAACTCTTGCAGTTGTATCGTGGGTCTTGTGATATATAGTGTTTTTCGTACAACCCCAGTTTTGTGGTTATGTGTGAATCTCAGCTTTCATTTAAAAAAGTAAGTTTCCAGCCCTTGTGGTTATGAAGAAAAGCTTGAAAACACAATCCCTAAAGGCTCAAAACTCATAAGGCAAATGAAAAGGGCCCACCATTTATTTTTATTTTTAAATCTCATAATTTTTAAGTCAGTCTCATAACATTTGAACACTTATTGGAAATAGAAAAGGTTAAAAGATTTAATGAATATTTAATGCATTTTATTGAATGTAGATTATTATAAGTGAAAGAATTTTGAATGTGCCTTATTTACTGTCATGTCCTAAACTGTTTGAAATATTTAAGTTTCAAATGCTGAAGATGCTTGGGTACTAGGGTGATTAGCACCAGTATAAGAACCTTGTCTGAACCAGTATAAGATGTTTGTTTGAACACAACTGTATTCGCTTGATTTTTGTGCCCAATTGTGTGACCTTAAATTTTACCCAAAATGTAAAGTTTTATGAAAACAATGTGTATTAAAACTTAAGTGTGTAATGTCCCTTTTAAAGACTAACCTCTTGGTATGGTTTTAGCCTTTAGTGCAGAAGATAACATTCACATATTTGAAGAAATATGGATAAGAAATAACTTCATTACTGTTTTAGTAATGTATACTGCAGAAGTGCAGTATTTTTAATATGGTTTTAAAGAATATTCTGAGGTACAGAGCTTGATAAATAGTCTAACAGAGTTTGATTGCACTTACTTACAAGTCCATCTGCAGAAAATGAGAAAACCTCTGTGTGTTTGTGTATAACATTTTGTGTATTGTTAATGGCTGCAATACAATGCAATCTTATTTTTTAATTGAGAACTGTCTGCCATGTAACTACCATATTATTATTTAGAGTACGGAAAGTAATTTTGTGTTCGTATCTTTATCCCTTTAGTGCAAGAGTGCTGGAACAATTTGTACAGTGAGGGTGCTGAGAGCCATTGAACCAAACTGTAAATGCTGTATATAATGGAAACCACTTCAAGCCAGAAGGGTGCAACAGCAGCCACTATGCTTTAGTGTTCAAGCCTTCTTTTCCTTTGGGTAGTGTGTGTGAGGGAGAGGGAGGTTTGGATGAAAGATGCTACATAAAAATGTATTATATTTATTGCCTCTTCAGCCCAGGTCAGCCTCAGGACAGCATGAGGCTGTGATAATGGAGTAATAAGGAGCATTAAACTGTAACAAAAGCCTCCTGCCTAGAATCAAATTTTATATGTAGTGTAATTGAAATATATTACCCCCTCAGAAGCAAGCAGAAAGTTGTATGCAAATATTTTTTAATTGGTCATTTAATCTTAGAATAAATCCCAGTTGCTAAAGGGGTCATGCTGAATCCTTGTTTGCGAGCTTCGAAAAGCAGCTGCGGAGTCCTCAAAAATAAGCAGTTGGACTCTTTTTAAGGGGGAGCCATATCTGATATAACTATGGCCAAACAATGTTTGGCAGTTGATATAGGCAGGCCAAACTGTGCTCCAGAAAAGAGCAAAGTGTGGTTGCCATCTCCTTGTGCATCAGGAATCAAATAAGCCTTGTCCCTCTTTATGCCAGCAGTAAACGTCATTTACAGTATAGGGGTAGCTCATGGCAGAAGAGGCATGTTTGGATAGAGGTTCAAACCTGGCTCAATTTCCAGAACAGGTGCAAACAGGAAAGGCTAACAAACGTGTATCCTCACCAGCATAATCAATGTAATCAACTGTGGTGGAGAATTAGCTCTTGACTAGCCCTGGAATAACTTGCTCCTTCCTCCCTTACCCAAGGTATAAAAAATTGTTGCCTACTTTTTTTTTAAAAGGGATTGGAGGTTTTCAGTGCCTCCATTTCTGGATGTCCAGTTTGAGACACGTTTAAGAAGCTTGATTGTTCAGAAAGTGTGGAGTACCTACCTTGGAAATCTTTGCAGAGATTTTCCCCTGCAAACTGCAGAAATATATATATAACAAATATAACAGGGATTGGCAACCTTTGGCACACGGCCCTCCAGGGTAAGCACCTTGGTGTGCCGGGACGGTTTGTTTACCTGCTGCATCCGCAGGTTTGGCCGATCGCGGCTCCCACTGGCTGCGGTTTGCCGTCCCAGGCCAATGGGGGCGGTGGAAAGCAGTGGCCAACACATCCCTCCGCCCGTGCTGCTTCCCGCCGCCCCCGTTGGCCTGGAGTGGCGAACCACGGCCAGTGGGAGCTGCAATTGGCTGAACCCGCAGATGCGGCAGGTAAACAGACCAGCCCACCAGGGTGCTTTTCCTGGCGCCCGTGTGCCAAAGGTTGCTGACCCCTGTTATACAGCATAATAGGGGATGATGTCTGGTCAAATTCAGCCAACAGTTTAGGCAGTGTACGATTATGCTCCAACAATTTCTCAAGGCTTCCTTATATTACGGAAAACTGCACTGAGTTGACTACATAGATGTAGTTTGGTCGACCCCTAGTGTAGACACATTGTCAGCCTGTACACCTGAAGTAAAATTAGAGATTCCTGAGCAGTCTCTGTTTTTTAGTGTTTATTTATTTGCATGGTTAACCAAGGTAAGTGATTTTAGTACAGCCATGGGAAGTAGTAAGCAGTGAAAGGATTGCAAAAGATACTGACGTTTCTGTAGGTTGAGCAGTAGGTTTTATTTATTTTATTTATTTGACCCAATGATACATTTAAAAAAAAGGGGGGGGGTGCTATATGATTAAGACCATTTTTTGAGAGGGTTTGCTCGCTTGGAACCATTGTAAGTGCCGCAACAAAGAAGTCTGGGTTTCTCTCAGCCTCCCAGCTCTCCCAGAGGCCTGCGGACTGAATGGGCAGTCGGGCGCTTCCAGCCCCCCTCCCCCTCGTGTGCGTCGGTGGATAGCCCGGAGCTAGCCGCCGCTCCCCGGTGCAAGGCTCCGGGGCGGGGTGTTGTACGGTGCCCCCACGCCTCCCCTGCGCTCTTCGAGTCCGGCGCTAGGGGCGCGTTTGCTCAGTCCCTGCTCGGCTCCTTGTTCCGGGCCTCGGTGGGCCGAGGAGGCGGAGCTGCAGCTACACCCCGCCCGTTGCCGCTGCAGAGCGCCCGGCTTTTCCCCGGCAGCCGCCGCTACTACTGCCGGCGGATCGGGGCCCCATGCGAGGATGGCGGCGTCGCCGGCCCGGGAGCTCACGCAGAACCCGCTGCAGAAGATCTGGGAGCCCTACAACAACGGGCTCCCGGCCAAGCACAGCGCCCAGCGCGGGGGTGAGCACTCGGGGGGGAAGTGGGCGAGCTGCGTTATAACCAGGAACAGGAGAAACAAAGGGGTCGGGGGAGCTGAGACACAAAGGGGCTGAGGGTTCAGCAGATGGATAGGGGATTGGGCAAGCAGGATAGAGTCTGGGGGAGGTGTAGTGCGGGTTGTATGCAGCAGAAAGGCAGGACAGGGAACAGCTTACCTAGGGGGTGTGAGTGTGTAAAATATAATATGTAGCAGTACAGGATTTACGGTAGCAGGGACTGAGAGACCTTGGGGGAGAATTGCATGTTTTTGGGGGGCAAAATAGAGGGGGACTGTGCAAGATGTGACTTGACATAGGAGACAGTGGAGGAGGTCATGTTTAGGGGAGAAATCGGGGGGAGGGGACAACAGTGTCTCGAGCAAATCTGGAGTTGGGGCAATGCAGGTGAGGTGGTAATAGATGGAGATGGGATTGGTGGGTCATGGGAGATGCAAAGGACTTGATGAAGAAATTGGGTGCAGAAGATGCATGGAAGAGGTGAGGTGGTGGAATTGAGGGGCAGAACAAGACCTGCCCGGAAGATAAGATTGAGGGAGGAGTGCAAGAATTGTGAATATTTGGGCCACAGGGCTAGCGTGGGTTAGGTGCTTGGGAAAGGGGGACAACACAGGAGTTGTTTTGGGCAAGAGATTTGGCAGTGGAGGCAGAGCAGGAGTTAAAATGTATGGATTGAGAGACATTGCAAGAACTGGGGGGGTATAATTTCGATGGTGAGGGACAGCGTGGCATGATCTTCAAGTTTCTTATTGTAAGCTACATTTGGCACATTGAGAAATGGAGAAAAATCTGATTCCTTTAATTTTTCTTCTTTTAGGAATCATAAGGTGATTCATCTGGAAGTTCTCTCTGTTTTGTGGTATGGATATTTCCTTGAGGTGAAGTTGTGGGGCTTGAGGTAGAAATCTGGAGTCTGAAGGGAAATACAACTTGCCCTTTGAGTAAAGTCCTCTCTGAGTTGCTTAGAACCTCTTGTACTTTGCACTTTTTGCTACGCTAGTGCTTATAGAATCACTAAACAAATCTGAATGACAGAGATGTCTCATGCCTTTTACATTTTAAGAATATTTGGTTGGCTTTGGAATTCTCCAGCTCGCACTAAGGTCCCATCTATACTGGAAAAACTAGTGTGTTGTGGGACTTGGTTACAACATGATAGTCCTTGTCAACTATTGATCTTGTGTAGATGGGACCAAACTGGATTCCAGAACCTTGCTGTAAATTTGAACTTCATGTGTCTTCTGCAGCATGACTTGGTAACTCAGTTAAAATTTGGTTTGGTTCCATCTACACTTGCAAGACTGAACCATACATGGTACTACCATGTTACAGTGTGGTAGTTTTAATAATATAGGCCAGATCTAAATCGTTTGTATTTAAAACATACAAAAAACCCTGTGAGGTCTCTCTCCCAAAAATACTGTAAATGAATGCTGGCTGGAAAGTCACTTTAGTGGTGGTGGTCTCTCTTACTTCATGTTAACCAAGTAAAGTTAAGGTGTTAAGAAAATCAATATTCTTATAGTGACTAGTGGATCTCAATAGCTCTGAGACAGGAACATAAATAGTAAAAGGACCTTCCTCTTATGTGAAACCCTTTCTCCTTTCTGCTGGACTGCAGTAAATCCTTTTGGTTTCCCTTTTAGTTCCTTTCCGTTTAACTTACTCATTGTATTGCCATATCATAAATCATTTCTAGCTCAGCACAGGATTTATCTCTTTTTACAAAGCTGTAGCTAAGGCTGCATGGAAGATTTATTTGCATCAAAAACAGATCTGTTAAATAACAAGTGTCTACATTTTCACCTGATATGGTTTTGTTCATTTGTTTGTTTTAACTGCAAGATGTCTTAAAACAGTGGGCTGAACTCAGACCTGGTATAAGCAGATCTGATTCTATGAAGTTAATGGAGTTGCACCTCATTGGGCCAAAGCTAAGTTTGGCCTAAGGAGTTTAACTACATGTTTCAGGTGCTTTTAGATGATTCTAAATTGGTTAATTTTTTAAAATGAAATGTTTAACTAGGCCATCTGTTACATCACTTAATAGATTTTTTTTTTGAGATCTAGCCAACCAAGTTATTGGGCATTAGGACTTATGGTTTCAGGTTTTGTAACGTTGTAGTCAATTTTGTAAGAGATTTCATCACAGAAACGTTTTAGTTTAATTTAAACCCTACCACGCTTAAGTCATGACAACCTTATTGGGCCAAGTGGTTTCAATAGTACTGAATTCAGTAGTGGATGGATTGCAGTTATTGTGGACTTTTAAGGCAAATATCCACAGTCATGTTTACATGATCTAAAGTATCACTTTGGTCCATCCATTAAAAAATGCTCCTAAAGATTGATTTATCAGAGAGACTATGAAACTAATTTTTGCATATGAAATAAATCACTCAATTAAAAAAATTTGTGTAAGCGCAGTAGAATATGGAAAACTACTTAAATATCAATTGCTACTGCAAAAAACACTTTGGAAGACTTACACAGTTACTTCAGTCAAACTGGTATCTGTTTTCAACAGATGATAATTTGTTACTGTGGCAGCTTTTAGATAGTTAAAATGCTTCTTAAAAAGAAGGCCTGAAGAAACTAAAATTTCATGTACACAATGGAAATGTGTATTAGAAATCTGTGAACTGATTATCTGCATGAATCTTCTCAAAAAAAGTATGTGGCTTCTGATGGTTATAAATAACAAGTAACCAGCGTAGACTTTTGACTGTTGTCATTAGACTGTCCTGTTTCTTGGTAAAGTTTTGTAACTCTTCCACAGGCAAGGTCTATTTAAATAGAGAAGCCTTTTCAACAGAGAATTAGATAACAAAAAAATAAATTTGAATTCTTATAATATTTTCTTCTGCTCATGCACATCTTTCCAGATTGGCCAACTTTTTTCACCTTTTATATGTTTGTTATAGTATTTTTTTTAACTGATGTAAGTTAAGGGTTTTATTTTTAAAAATAAATATAAATCCTAATTATGCATATAAATGCTTATATTAATTTAAAAAATGTATGTTTGCAATGAAAACTTTCTCTCTTAATTGTTTAGCTCCTGTCTACATTACAGTTTTTTAACTGAGTCTGAAACTAGTAACAGGTTTCACAGTGGTAGCCATGTTAGTCTGTATCAGCAAAAAGAACAAGGAGTACTTGTGGCACCTTAGAGACTAACAAATTTATTTGAGCATAAGCTTTCATGGGCTAAAACCCACTTAATCGGATGCATGCAGTGGAAAATACAGTAGGAAGATATATATACACAGAGAACATGAAAAAATGGGTGTTGTCATAACAACTCTAATGAGACTAATCAATTAAGGTGGGCTATTATCAGCAGGAATAAAAAAAACTTTTGTAGTAATAATCAGGATGGCCCATTTCCAACAGTTGACAAGAGGGTGTGAGTAACAGTAGGGGAAAAATTAGCATGGGGAAATAGTTTTTATTTAAAAATGACCCACTCCCAGTCTTTATTCAAACCTAATTTAATGGTGTCCAGTTTGCAAATTAATTCCAATTTTGCAGTTTCTCATTGGAGTCTGTTTTTGAAGTTTTTTTGTTGGAGAATTGCGACTTTTAGCTCTGTAACTGAGTGACCAGGGAGGCTGAAGTGTTCTCTGACTGGTTTTTTAATGTTATAATTCTTGACGTCTGTTTTGTGTGCATTTATTCTTTTGCGTAGAGACTGTCCGGTTTGGCTAATGTACATGGTAGAGGGGCACTGCTGGCACATGATGGCATATATCACATTGGTAAATGTGTAGGTGAACGAGCCTCTGATGATGTGGCTGATGTGATTAGGTCCTATGATGGTGTCCCTTGATTAGATATGTGGACAGAGTTGGCAATGGGCTTTGTTGCAAGGATAGGTTCCTGGGTTAGTGTTTTTGTTGTGTGGTGGCTGGTTGCTGGTGAGTATTTGCTTCAGGTTGTGGGGCTGTCTGTAGGTGAGGATTGGCCTGTCTCCCAAGGTCTGTGAGAGTGAGGGATCATCCTTCAGGATAAGTTGTAGATCCTTGATGATGCGCTGGAGAGGTTTTAGTTGGAGGCTGAAGGTGACAGCTAGTTGCATTCTGTTACTTTCTTTGTTGGGCCTGTCCTGGATTAGGCGACTTCTGGGTATTCTTCTGGTTCTGTCAATCTGCTTCTTCACTTCAGCAGGTGGGTATTGTAGTTTTAAGAACGCTTGATAGAGATCTTGTAGGTGTTTGTCTCTGTCTGAGGGATTGGAGCAAATGCGGTTGTAAGAGCTTGGCTGTAGACAGTGGATTGTGTGATGTGGTCTGGATGAAAGCCAGAGGCATGTCGGTAAGTATAGCGGTCAATAGGCTTCTGGTATAGGATGGTTTATGTGACCGTCACTTATTAGCACTGTAGTATTCAGGAAGTGGATCTCTTGTTTGGACTGCTGCAGTGAAGTAGGTTTTAGTTGAAACTAGTAAGTGATTTCACTGGGTCCAAATGTGATCTGTGTCTACATGCAACGTTGTTAATACTCTGTTAGGAACCACAATGCTAAGGCTTTGGCTACACTTACACTTCAAAGCGCTGCCGCGGCAGCGCTTTGAAGCGCTAAGTGTAATCAAAGCGCCAGCGCTGGGAGAGAGCTCTCCCAGCGCTGTCCATACTCCACCTCCCTGTGGGGAATAACGGACAGCGCTGGGAGCCGCGCTCCCAGCGCTGGGGCTTTGACTACACTGGCGCTTTGCAGCGCCGCAATTTGCAGCGCTGGAGAGGGTGTGTTTTCACACCCTGCTGCAGCGCTGCAAATTTGTAAGTGTAGCCAAGCCCTAAGTGTTACACGTGTCCCACCACCTTTGACCAAAACAGGGATTGTTTCCTGTAAACAGGCTGTAAATCAGGTGTTTTACGGTGTAGGCAGGACACTATAACTACTAGCTGCCCAGTCCTCCTTCCTCCCAAATTTTTGTGCTCACACAGTATATGTACTGCTGTGTGTGTGGATAGGAACCCTCCCCAGATTTTTATAGAATACACTCATTATGCATAGGGGGTAAATAGTGAGGCTGTTTGTACACCAGCATGGTTGGCACATGGCTTTGTTAGTAAATGATTCAGAGAAGGGGTGTCAAAACCTGGTGATTAACATCAAGGTTACAAACAGTGAGGTGGTATTGGTTAAGCTATTTAGAATGCAGGAAGAGAAAGCAAGATAAATGGTGAAAGGAAACTTTTTTTTTAAAGTGTGTTCAATTGAATTGATCTAAAGTGGCAGTTAAGAGGTAAGGATTTAGTTCTTTTGTCTTGATAATGTCCCTTTAAATTACTTGTATTATTTTCTATTTATCTTTTCCTTGTCTTTCTGTTTGTTTCCTGATATATTTCTAAAGTAGCTCAGCTCTTCCGATGGCATACCTGTGGTTAATTGGACTTTCTTTAACATTGAGACTGGATAATAGGTAGTGGATCCCCTGGATGCAGTTACCTTTAGTAATCTTATCCGAGTTGGAAGAAACCATAATTAGGTATCTCAGTAGACAGTTAGAACACATAATACACTAATATTTTTAGATTCTTTCTTGACCATGATAATCCAACAGGAATAAAAATCTGTATAATTTTGGACTAGTAAAAAGCACAACAAAGTACCATCTGAGACAGCTTGGGGTGAAAATATAGGGCTTTTTAAAAAGTGTATTGACTTGGCTAAGGTAAAGTGAAAATAAATTGTTCAAAATGACACTGTAGCTGAAGTAAGGGAATAAAACTCACTAAAAGTCAGCTAAGTGTCAATTTTATTTACATCCCCACTTAAATTTTACAGTAGTCTGTCTTGAAAGCATTCTATAACTGGTTATTTGGGTGCAACTAGGTATATGTATAATTGGCCTAGATCAAAGCTACTTTCAGGTTCAGCTGTTGGGTTGCTTTAAGTTCTGTGCATCTAGGAATCTAATCTAAACCTGAGATTTAATTGAGAACAGTGAAATATACTAAAGCTAAATATTTTTTTGAGGGAGAGAGGGAAGGTTATAGAACAAAGGTGAAAAATAAAGGCCACATTTCCTGCAATTAAAAATAATTTTTCCTGGAACTGTTTTTCCTGGAACTGTATACATCAGTTATTCTTAAAGATAGAATTTGACAAGCTGAGTAACTTTTTTTTTTAATTTGAAATTCATATTGCACTGTAAAAATAGGTCACTTTCAAAAATATAAAGACAGACATGGTCACTGTCCTGGAGAGCTTACTTTAAGAGCTTGTAGGGCCTTTATATACCGTTATCTGTATAACACGATGAAGGGGCTTAAATAGGGAGAAGGGGACGATGGTTGGCAGAGCAGCTGTAGAAGATGACAACAACAACAGTATTTTGGATAGGTGAGAGGAGGGAAAAGAAAGTAGTGAAAGGTAGATAGCTCAGAGAAGGGAAGGTTACAGTAATAAAATGTTAAATGACCAAGATGAGGTAAGGTTGGTGTGGTAATCTCCTTTATTAGACCAACTTCTGTTGGTGAGAGAGAGAGACAAGCTGTAGAGCTACCCAGAGTTCTTTTTCAGGTCTGGGAAAGGTACGGAGAGTGTCACAGCTAAATACAAGATTGAACAGATAGTTTCGCACATATTCTAAGGGACAATTCAAGGTGAAGTGGTCCATTAACACTCCTGTAGTCATAAAACAAAAAGGGATGGTTAGTGAGTTACAGATTATTGTAATAAACTGTAAATCTAGTGACTTTAGATGAGCAGTTTAGTATTGGGGATAGGGAAGATGGCTTACAGGGAAAAGAAACAGGATTTGAGAAGAACAGGAATATGTATGGGTGCATTGAAAATCATACCAAGATTACAAGGCTGGTTCCAGCAGGGTACTGGATTAGTCAATGCTGGCAGAAGAGAGGCTGTGGAGAGGAATTGTGAGCAAGGATGCTCCATATCGCATATAGTGCATTTGGGATGTCCAGGGGATAGATATCTGACAAAGAGTTGGAAATGTAAGACCAGTTGGAGAGCAGAGGTAAATTAGGAATCACCCACATGAAGGTGGTAATTGAACTTGATATGAAAGGGAGAGAACACACAAATGTACCCTGAGAGGCTTCCACAGATAAGGAGCATAAATCAGTAAAGCAAGGGGAGAACCAGAGGCATGAAGGAGGATGACCACAATCATCCGTGTAAAGACTGCATATGGATCTGGAACAAGGGCAGAGCAGTGCTCCATCCCCTCGCTAGTTTGTTAATCTCCTTGGTCAAGATACTTTTGTTGAAATGAAAAGGGCAGAAGCTAGATAGGAGGGGAAATCTGCCTTGGCAGCAGGAGTAGACAGTACACACAAGAATTTTGGAGACAGAGGAGAAAGGTGGGAGGAGAGAAGGTGACAATCAGAGAGACAGATGGGGCTGAGTGAAGTTGTCAGGATATGCATCATAGGTGTGTATCTGTGCTGACTGGAAAGAATTGAGGGTGGGGAAGCTGCTATAGGTAAGAGAGAGGGAGCAGGGTAGGAGAAGGAGCAGCATAGTGTAACCCTATCGTTCAATGTCCTGGTAATGAAACTGGATGGCTTCAAAGACATTAGAAATACTGGGCAGAATTAACATAAATGGATGCTGCTTTAACTTGTGTATGTACAGTTTTATAAAATTTACTGCATCACTGGCTCATCTTCCAACCCATAGGGCACTCCTAGTTTTGAATGGCTTTTCTAAGCACTTTGTTAGAGATGTAGCTGCTATCTGTTGTTGGAGGAGAATCAGGCCAGGATTACTGCTGCGCTCTTCTTTGTCTTCAAGATCAACATGTGTTTGCAAATCACTGAAACAAAAATAGTTAAATTTGACAGGACATAGGATGGGACACAATATGTAGAACCGTCTTATTTGGGAGGGAGGTATTTTCAATCCTCTGTTGTCTATTCTAGTCAGAGAGGATGGCGTGGGCCTATCTAAGAGCTAAATAGTGCTTTAATTTCAGAGATTAAGGGCTTTGATACAAAGCCCATTGAAATTAATGGAAAGGTTCTTGTTGGCTTCAATGTGCTTTGGGTGATACCCTAATACTTCTGCTGACCATAAATGTTGATTTAAGTACCAAATAGAAATGAGAAATTTATTCATCAGTTTTAAGTATGTGCAAGGGGAGGGACATTTTCACTCACATAAGTAAAACATAATTTTTAGGCAGTATGTAAACTTAAAAATAAGTTAAGACATAAGTTTCACAAGATCACTTGTTAAATATTCCGGTCTGATTTCAAAACATTGACACAGCATGTGCACATCTATTGTGAAATAGTGCAAGTAGGAGGAAATAAAAACATCACTTGGTTTTTCTCAGTCTTCAGAAGTTAATAATTTTAACTCCTTTATGCTCACTATTGCTTTTAAAAGGCTACTAGACAATCCTAACTTTACTTTATTTTGGGAACCTAATTCCTTTCCTTTTCCAAAATTCGTATGGAATCTAAAACGAAGCATTTGCTATGGAGTGCCAGGTTGGTATGAACAATGCTATTTCACATAGTCACATTTTCATCAGGATAACAAACTATATTTATGTTTTTCCCAATTGTGTTATAACTTGTGGCCATATGACAATTTCTGTCTGTTGCTTGGTAATAGGAAATTGATTTGACAGGGTGAATACACAGTACTTTCCTTGATGTGGTTAGTTTTATAAGCTTGCGACTATTTGGTTAAAAAAAATCTTATTTGCTTGCATGCATTACATATATTTCTAAGACAAGACTGAGTAAAGTATGCAATACAGTCATGAAGTACTGGATTGTAGCAGTCCAGATTCCTTTTGTCATTCTGCATGGTAGTGAATATAGTAAGGTATTATAGTGTTCTTGAAATGTCAGTTTCTATTAAGAATACTCTTGTAGTATTTTTCTTTTGGGAAGCGAGAATTATTGTAGACCCTGCATACCCTGAATGCATTGGTGGCAATTCTGCTAATCACTGCCATAGTATTAAAGTAATGCTTGCACTATGTTTTAGTGGTAGTATTACAATTTCCTCTTTAAACATTTTGTGTTGTAAACATAATTTTATAGTTTGAGGTTTTATAACAGTTATCCTTTTCCTATCCCTCTTTCCTCCCTCCTTTTCATTGGGTGCACTAATAATTAAAGAACACAGGCCATCTAGACTAATTAGATCAATTTTTTATTTCTTGTCTCTTAATTAAATTGAAAGATGTTAAAGCCCAAAGGGGCGGGGAGGGAGATCTCATCTAGTTGTCAGGAAACGGAGAAGGGAACAAAGCTCAGCTTCCAATACTAAGTGGCATTGTTCACAGGGGGATGTGAAAATAGGGAAGTTTCAGTTATTTTTAAAAAAAGGGTTTACATTTTTCAGCAGTTTACATTGGCATGGTGGAATTTCTTAAGCTGCATCACCTTAGCCCTTGGGACATGGGCACTTTCCATGGTATGAACTAAATGAACACATGCAGTAACATTTCTGTACATGTGTTGTACTTTGTCAGGAGAGAAATCTATAGTTAAGATTATGTGAAAACTTCTGTTATCTCCTTTTTCTTATATTTGAAACTTCCCAAAAAGTTCTCCTATTTTTTCTGACATTCAATACCTGGTCTCAGCCAAATGTGACTCCCCCCCCCCACCCCCCGAAACTAATTAGAAGAGTTAGTGTACCTGGTTTTTTGGTTAGGTGATTGTTGCAGGGAGAAAAAGTAAAAAAATCTTTATTTGTTCCTGCTGAACTCAAATGTCTGAACTTCAGAAGTTTAAACTTCCCAGGTGGCTAGTCCTTGCTGAGGGTACGTCTGTCTTCAAGCTACCTTACTACTGAAATATTTCAAGCATAATAGAGTATTTCCTCTAAGGTTAGTTACAGTGTTAGTTGCAGGACTGTGGAGTTAAGTAAATACACAGTACTGGAGATTATAGTGCCTTAAAAAGGCTAGGGCTGAATTTAGTTTTGTTCCTCTTCCCTTACATATGTAGTAGCTGTCACTTATTGGTACCAGTCTCTTTATAGATGGAAGGCATCCCCCCAACCAACTTGGCATTTATAACTGAAATATTTAGTGAGAGTGGGAATCAGGGCTGCTGTTGTAATTGGGATCAGCAAATTATTCCCTTGGCTTTCTAATAGTAGGGTGACATATCCAAAGAATTGTGCCTATAGTGATTAGAGCATCAGATTTGGTGCATATGTTAAACAGTAGGAGCATAGGTTCCTAATAAAGGGAGCCTCATGAAGTTGTACTTATGGGAGTTACCGTATTCTCAGTCTTGAACATAGTTAAGCAAAAAACATTAGTCATATTTATGCTACTGCTCTTCACAGTTATGGAATAAAATGTGTAAAGGCTATCAGCCCATGTAATTCTGAATATAACCTGGCCACTAGATCTGTGGCATTCAGAAGAAATGTCCTTCATGGACATGCTGCATAATTGATGTGGGTTTTACAGCTTCTTCTACGGAATCTAGCACTAGTCTGTGATGGGACTCTGAGCTATGTGGGCCATTGGTCTAATCAGAATGGCAATTCATATGTTTGTCAATGAATTACATTATCTTAAAAGAGGTATTAGTGCTGCATGGTTCTGAACAGTCCGTAGGTCTGCAACATGAAGACTAGGGGCATATTTACATGAGCACTTGCTGTGTGGCAAGCTGGGATGTAAATGTACAGCGTTCCAGCATGCTGTGCACTAACTGCCTGTGGGTACCTTGCAGATGTGCACTAGCAGTTCCCAAGTGCACTTTCAAACTAGGGAACTTTTAGTGTGCTTCAGCAGGGTTCCCATGGAGAGTGCACAGTATGCTGGAGCACTGTTGATTTACACCCTAGCTTGGCACGCTTGTGCTTGTGTAGATGTGCCATAGGAATCTGTGCTAGTTCAGCAATACGGAAAGTGGTGTCCATTGTAATGCCATATTACAAGTCTTTGTAAGTGTTCCGTGAAATGACTGCTGTGGGAAGAAGGTTGAATTTGCATTGCTCACCCTAGGCAAATGTCAGTATTTATTGTAAGAATAAATTTGAAGTCATATATGTTAGCAATACATGTCATGTTAAAGTCTGGAAATTCTGTTCAGAAAGTAAAAAATCTTTTTGGTTTACACAGGCCCCATATAGAGTATGTTGAGTGAAGCAGCACTGTGAGCTTTCTCAGCACATCAATTGCATACAAATCAATTGCTTATTGTCAGTTTCCACAACTTGTATTCCAGTGCTTTCTCTGGATAACTGTTCAAAATTCGAGTTGTATATTTCAAATGAAATCTGCAAGATGTAAATAATGGTACATCTCTTGGACATTCTAGGGTCACTTCGATTTTTCCTGGCAATGATGTCTCGTATCTGGGATTTTTCAGGGAGCTTGTGAGGAAAAGCTGACAGGAGAATAAATACCATACTTCTTCCATTTCACAAACTTCTTGTATCCCCCCTCCTTGCTATTTGGAATTATAGTTCGCAGAATTGAGAGAGAGGAAAAATGTACAAGAAGACATTATGGTCCTGGTTTTACAGGAACTTCAAAGCCCATACACAGACATACTCCTTGGTTTGGTAGCTGCCCAAGTTTTTACCAGTGTCTTTCTGGAGTCTTAGAATGACATACAATCTAAAAGGAGTTTAAATTTCTATTCTGATTCATCCATTTTCCTGGAAAAATCCTTTGCTTTGTGCAACCTTAGCTTGATGAAGTACAGTAACTCCTCATTTAACGTTGTCCCACTCAACTTTGTTTCAATGTTACGTCCCTGCTCAATTAGGGAACATGATTGTTTAAAGTTGTGCAGTGCTCCCTTATCACATCGTGGCTGCCTGCTTCTAAGATTCTGTGGAAGAGCAGCAACTTTACTAGGGAGCATTGCACAAGTTCTGCTTCTCCGCCTCCTCCCCCTCCCTCCTAGTGCTTCCCCCACTGCCAAACAGCTCTTTGGTGGCGCTTAGGACTTTCTGGGAGGGAGGCGGAGGAGCGGAGACACAGGGCTTCCTCGCTCCTGCCCCTCCCTCCCAGAAAGTCCTAAGTGCGAAGTGCTGGGAGGGAGGTGGAGGAGCAGGGAAGCCCCGTGTCTCCACTCCTCCACCTCCTTCCCAGAAAATCCTAAGTATTTGAAACACTTGCCATTTGAAAGGAATACTGACAAGGTTTTCAAACCCCAAATTTAACTTGTTTTAAAGTATAATTTCATGAAATTGTCTAATTTTAAGCATATATATTGAGAATTATAGTTGTGGTGATGTTTTATTACCTTATCCTCTGTTGGCTGGACAACAGTAGTTAACACAAGCACTGTTTCTAGAGCTGTGGTGACATCAATAGTGTTTGGAAAGAACAAGAGAGTGCTGTTTTGGTATGATAGGGAACTCTATGATGTATTAAACAGCAGCAGTCATGTTCATTTCATCTCCACTTGAAAAACAGAAAAGGAGATGATTAATAGGGCTGAAATCTTGCGTTTTAAGAAGGCATTAAAATTGAAAGTTTTAAAAATGAGACAAACATCTGTGTCCTTTCGGTGTAAATGCAGAACTGAAGTATAAGGCATCATAACACACACACCCACGCACACCCCTGTTGTTTTTTAATATGAATGCAGATATGTAAGTTTATTGTTTGTTATCCACAAAGCAGGGATAAATGTCCAGTGTTGCACTACTTCCACTGACTCACTTTGCTAAAGCTGTGGGCAAATTAGAACAGAGTCCAGTTGCACTGCACTTGCTAGGGAAAACTTTGAAAATGGTGTAAATGGAATAACCACTGAATGCATGACCTGTCTGACCAGCCACGTCCTTAAGGGCTTACACTCCATAATGTCCTGGTTTTACTTGAGCCTTTGCTTGGCGTCATGTTAATTGTAAACATTTCTTTTTCTTTCAGTCTGTATGACCAATTGTCCTACACTGATTGTCATGGTGGGCCTCCCAGCTAGAGGGAAAACGTACATCTCCAAGAAACTGACACGCTACTTAAACTGGATTGGAGTGCCTACAAAAGGTTTTGTTCTGCTTTCCTTTACATCACAAGGTTTCTTTTGGGACTGTTAGCTTTTTTAATATATTTCCCTGTTGTTTCTTCTTATCCTCTTGTCAATGTCCTTCATTTGGTGTATACTTACTTTTCTTTATTCCATTTAAATTTCATTCTGTATATCAGCTGTTTTGTCTGATCAGTTTTTCCCTTTTTCTAGACAGATTCCTGAATGAACTCTCTGCATTTATCTTCCATGTACTGACTCTTACAATTGACTAACTTGTTTTGGTATCTGAGAAGAGATTTTGTTTACTGGAGGGGTCTGAGTTAGCACTCCTTGAATCAGTTCCTAACTTTACCATTGCCTTCCTATGTGACCTTTGAGGCAATCTCTTAATTTCTCTGTGCTACTCTTTATCTTTATCACATAAAATGGATGTAATAGTATCTATCTCATTGTTGCTCACTGGGTAATGTTGGTAAAGCACTTAGAGAGCCTCGAATAAAGGCACTAAGTAAAAATAAAGTAATAGTTTATTTGTGGAGTGGGCAGGGACTCTGAATCTTTTAGAGATGACTAAAAATCTAAAGTTTGGAAGACTTAACCAACCCATTACTAAGTACTACTCAGGACACTCCCTACACTAACACCGGAACAAATCAACATATCCTTAGAGCCCTGACCAGGGTTATTCTATCTACTACCCAAGATCCACAAACCCGGAAATCCTGGACGCCCCATCATCTCGGGCATTGGCACTCTCACTGAAGGACTGTCTGGATATGTAGACTCTCTACTCAGACCCTATGTTACCAGCACTCCCAGCTATCTCCGTGACACCACTGATTTCCTGAGGAAACTACAATGCATTGGTGACCTTCCAGAAAACACCATCCTAGCCACCATGGATGTAGAGGCTCTCTACACAAACATCCCACACACTGATGGAATACAAGCTGTCAGGAACAGTATCCCTGATGATGCCACAGCACAACTGGTTGCTGAGCTCTGTGCCTTTATCCTCACACACAACTATTTCAAATTTAATGACAATATATATCTCCAGATCAGTGGCACCGCTATGGGCACCCGCATGGCCCCACAATATGCCAATATTTTTATGGCCGACCTGGAACTTCCTCAGCTCCCGTCCACTCATGCCCCTTCTCTACCTACGCTACATTGATGACATCTTCATCATCTGGACCCATGGGAAGGAGACTCTGGAAAAATTCCACCACGATTTCAACAGCTTCCACCCCTCCATCAACCTCAGCCTGGACCAATCTACACGGGAGGTCCACTTCCTAGACACCACGGTGCAAATAAGTGATGGTCACATTAACACCACCCTATACCGAAAACCTACCGACCGCTATGCCTACCTTCATGCCTCCAGCTTTCATCCCGGACGCACCACAAGATCCATTGTCTACAGCCAAGCACTGAGGTACAACCATATCTGCTCTAACCCCGCAGACAGAGACCAACACCTAGAAAATCTCCACCAAGCATTCTCAAGACTACAGTACCCAGACGAGGAAATAAGGAAACAGATCAGCAGAGCCAGACGTGTACCCAGAAGCCTCCTACTGCAAGACAAACCCAAGAAAGAAACCAACAGGACTCCACTGGCCATCACATACAGTCCCCAGCTAAAACCCCTCCAACGCATCATCAGGGATCTACAACCCATCCTGGACAATGATCCTTCACTTTCACAGGCCTTGGGTGGCAGGCCAGTCCTCACCCACAGACAACCTGCCAACCTGAAGCATATTCTCACCAGCAACTGCACACCGCACCATAGTAACTCTAGCTCAGGAACCAATCCATGCAACAAACCTCGATGCCAACTCTGCCCACATATCTACACCAGCAACACCATCACAGGACCTAACCAGATCAGCCACACCATCACCGGTTCATTCACCTACACGTCCACCAATGTAATATATGCCATCATATGCCAGCAATGCCCCTCTGCTATGTACATCGGCCAAACTGGACAGTCTCTAAGGAAAAGGATAAATGGACACAAATCAGACATTAGGAATGGCAATATACAAAAACCTGTAGGAGAACACTTCAACCTCCCTGGCCACACAATAGCAGATCTTAAGGTGGCCATCCTGCAGCAAAAAAACACTTTAGAACCAGACTGCAAAGAGAAACTGCTGAGCTCCAGTTCATCTGCAAATTTGACACCATCAGCTCAGGATTAAACAAAGACTGTGAATGGCTTGCCAATTACAGAACCAGTTTCTCCTCCCTTGGTTTTCACACCTCAACTGCTAGAACAGGGCCTCATCCTCCCTGATTGATCTAACCTCGTTATCTCTAGCTTGCTTCTTGCTTGCTTATATATACCTGCCCCTGGAAATTTCCACTACTTGCATCCGAAGAAGTGGGTATTCACCCACGAAAGCTCATGCTGCAAAACGTCTGTTAGTCTATAAGGTGCCACAGGATTCTTTGCTGCTTTTACCATTACTAAGTGTGAAGACTCAGTATGTTACTACAGTAATGGGGGCCATATACATACTATAGATATCTACCTGTAATGCAGTTAAACAACATAGCTAATGTGAAAGGTCAAACTTCTGACTGCGTATATTGAGATCAGACACTGATTTCTTAACTGCTTTTGAAGAAAATGTGAAATATGGAAAATATGTTCTGGGCTGTATTTAGACTGCCATTTGACTTTGTCAAATCCTTCCTATTAAGTTTAGGATTGGATTTTTTAAAATATTTATAATTTTATAAATCTCTAACATTATTTGCATTGGGTAGATGATTATGGAAATGGCATGTAGCTTATTGGTAGGTGATAGATGCTCAGTGTTCTTGTGGAACAGTGGGGTGTATATATAATATTTCCAAAATATTATTGTCAGTTCTGACACCAGTGTCCTCTCTGAGTTGTAGCAAAAATCCAGGGCCTTGCAGTTTGGTTTCCACTGGAGGAGAAATCACTGATTCAGGTTCAGGATACCTTTTAAAGTGTAACCTGCTTTTTTTTATACACATGCAGCAGTCATGCAATGAAACAGTCATGCAGGCCATTGCCTTCTTGCAGGAAACTCAGGCCAACACTGCTGTCTAGCTCTCAGGGAGGAGCTCTATGTCAAGAAATGTTCCTAATCCGAGCCCCAGGCAGAGAGCAAACTCTCCTGCTGCTCACGCCGTTTTTTTTCTCTCTCTCTCTCTTCCCCCTGAAGCTTCTTCTAACCAAAATTAACATCCCCACAGAGTCAAAAACTTGCTTGCACATTAAGAAAAATAACTTAGAAGGCTGTGCCACCTGTTGACATCTTCTATTCAGATGATGGGGCAAATTTAACCATTACATTGACTTTTTAAAACAAAACTTTTTTTTAAAATAAGGTATCTAAGTGTAATATATCCTTTTAAATTCAGCAAGCTATTATAGAAGCCAGGATTCCTCTGCTGCCTTATCGTGCTTATCGGGGATGGTTATTGAACTCAAAGAGATAAATGCTGCACACTCAACTTTGCGAAGCAAAAATCCTATGTTGGACAATACGTAAGACACACGAGACACTATCCATGTCCAAGATTGGGGGAGTAGATTGTGGGTCTCATCCACAGGCGCCGGCTTCCAGTTGTCCTGGGGGGTGCTCAACCCCTGCTCAGCCCCAGGCCCCGCCCCCACGCCACTCCTTCCGTAAAGTCCTGCCCCGCCTCTTCCTGCCTCATCCTCTCCACCCTTTCCCCCAATGCTGCACCCCAGCCCCACCTCTTCCCACCCTGCCTCTTCCTGTCCCTTCCCCCAAGCATGCCTGGTCCCCGCTCCTGCCTCTCTCTTCCAGCGCCTCTTGCACGCCGCGAAACAGCTGTTCCATGCTGTGCAGGAGGCGCTGGGAGGGAGAGGGAGGAGTTGATTGGCAGGGCTGCTGGCGGGCAGGAGGTGCTGGAGGAGAAGGGGGCTTATCAATTGCAGTGGGCAGGGATGATTGGCTTGAACTGTGGTAAAAGTTCCACAGACTTAAATAACAGGTCTGTAAATTTAAATGTTTGTATTTTAAAAATTAAAATTTTAAAATGAACTGGATATTCAGGAAGGGAATCCTTCTGTATCATCTCCATTACAAACCTTGCCATTTGTATGGTTCAGTTGCTATTTCTAATTCCTGACTCGGCTGTCAATGAGGGTTGTCCTGATAATGGCTGCTGGGGATTTACAGTCATATGACCTGTTGTCTAGTCCTCCTTGCTGCTGTTGGAAAATATATCTTGCATTTAATCTTTAGCTTCAGAGGAACAGCTTGTTATTTTGTCATTATGAATGCAATTTCCTCAGAGCTGAATCAGTTTAAAATACCTTTCCTCTGATCGAATAGATAGCTCTTGCGTTGTCTATCACTCTGTTGTCGTAGGCTAACTTGATGGATGATATGTAAGTAATAAATGTCTGGTCTTGTACCCTTTTCACTCTGAGGTTTCTTAATGTCATTTAAAATTAACAGAATGTACTCAGTATAGTAAGATTTTATAGCCTTTGATGTGTGGATATTAAAATTATTAGATTATCAAAAATCCAGGGTCAGATGAGTTGCATCTTCTCACGTAGCTCATGTTGAATGAAATAAAGAACATTGAGACAAATAGCCTGAGGCTCCCATAATGAGAATTATTTAAAATATAATTAGACATTTGCTTTTATCCTTTCCAATCAAATCCAAGTAGCCTAAGGGAGCTAAGTGCTCAAATTCAATTGAATTTCTGTGAGATTTGGGTATTCTACTTCCTTAGGCTCTTTTGGATAATCCCAAACTATGTATTACATTTGGACCACAAGATGCTAAATTAAATTGGGTTTCTTCAGTGAGATTTCTGTATTGAATAGATACTAATCATAAGGAAAAGGGTGCCCTAGGGAGAAGCAATATAGAATCTTTTTTCTTTTAGGAAGAATTTCATGTATGGCTAATTTTGCAAACTGTACTTTTCGGTAGTCCTTAATTTTAAAGGGCTTTGACATGAAGAAAAGGTCTGTTTAAGAATGATTTTTTTTTTTTTTTTAAGAAAGTTCCTTTCCCTCTTCTGCATATTCTTCTCCTGGGTTCTTATACGATGACTAGTTTGTGTGGAAATTGTCCTGATGCCACTCAGGACATAGATGCCATTCAGTTGGTTACTAAAGTTTCCATGGGCTGTACTAGCTAATTTATTGTGATGACTGTTAAAGTTCAGCAGTATGTTTTCTCCAGGATTAAACTACTATTAATTTCCTAGTCTGTGACCCTTTTTAATACTGTTGTCAGGAGAATCTGAACAACAGCTCAGTAGTTAATTTCCCCTATTTCTTTACCTCCTTCTGGAAATGAAGACTGGCAAGTAACAGTAGTTCCTCAAACAGAATGTTCAGTCCAGGTTAGTTTGAACAAATGCTCAAGGTACAGCAAAGAAAACCCCTAAACACAAAAGAAGATAAACATTAGTTGCTGTACTCAGAACTCTATTTTATAAACTTAATTCTGGTACAATTCCATTTGCCTTGTTTGCTAAGTCAAACTGGTGCCTTTGATCACCTGTGCTGTGACACTCCTGCTGGCATAGACCTTTGTCCAGACACAAGACAATTGCCCTTTGATCAGTGATGGCACATTTTATTCAGTATATGTGCAATAAATGCCCTGCACTTTGTGCCTCTCTATACATTTTTAACCCGTAGGAAGTTTTTCAGGATGGTATATACACTTGTTACTTCTTACAGAATATAAATAAATAGGTTGTGTTCACATAGTACAGTATTTTGGGGGGGCGGGGGAGGTAAGGAAGGTGTATTTAGCCAAAAACTAGGCTGACTAATTCCACATATAACTCTTTTTTCTCTTTATGTAATAGTTAGTCTTTGGATATTAGGTGCTATGGAAATACAATTTCACTAAAATAATTTGTGGAAGGAAAAAAGATCATTGAAGTGCTTTACAGAAATTAATTAAATTAACTCAACATTTCTGTGAGGAAGGAAGTAACTTAACCTATTTTACAGGCGGGAAAACTGAGGCACAGAAAGGTGAAGTGATTTGCCCAAAGGTGCACAGAAGACTGTTGAATAGAACCCAAATTTTCTCACATTTCGTCCTGTTTTGTAACCACAAGGCTTTTCTTTACTGAAATGAGAAGTATAACTAGTTTTGTTGTCCAGGTACAAACTAGACTGATCTGTTCCTGGAGGTGAATTTGTTTCAGAACTGTCATTAAATGTGATTTTTTTTTAATGCTAATTACTTGCAGGATTATTAATCCCAACTAATAGTGACTGTTCTCCACAGAATTTAATGTTGGTCAGTACCGTCGAGATTTGGTAAAAACATACAAATCCTTTGAGTTCTTCTTGCCAGACAATGAAGAGGGCTTGAAAATCAGAAAGTAAGTTGAAATATAGTTTAATTCTTATGATATTTTGTAATGTACTATTGGGAACTGCTGTATATTCTGATTTTGTATGCCCTGGAAACCTCTGTAGGACTATATCAGATACCAAAGAAATGAAATCTTAGAGGAGCAAAAACAATGAGGAGTCCAGTGGCACCTTTAAGACTAACAGATTTATTTGGGCATAAGTTTACTCATGAAAGCTTATGCCCAAATAAATCTGTTAGTCTTGAAGGTGCCACCGGACTCCTCATTGTTTTTGTGGATACAGACTAACGCAGCTACTTCCTGATACTTAGGTATTGAAAATCTTATTTCACTGGTCAAATAATTGAGTGGAAGAAAATTGATCTGAACGTTAAACCATTTTAAATCAAAATTGAAGGGTTTTCTGTGTTCTTCCAGCCAGCTCTAAATATTGTATTGTCTCATTTGTGATTCAGTTTCAGACTAGTGGCTGTGGTTGTGTTAATTTACATTAAAACAAATACACACTAAATTTAAGACAAAATGAGAGTTGAGTATGCTAAAACAAGAGAAAAACCATAAGAAATCCAGCGTAGAAGTCCAAAGCAAGTAGACTACTGAGAAATAGCTGCAACAATTATTCATTTTAACCTAAGAAAATGAGGCCACAACTCAGAACACTGAGCAACCATGTCTTCTTACTAGAAAACCAAATTAAGAGTCAACTGCCCATGGATAAGTGTTTTGGGGAGTAGAGGGGGGAATCTTTCAGTTTAAGTGGCATTTTTATTATAATATTATTTTATGGATCTGTGAACAATGATCCAGCGTTGTAAACTGGGCAGTAGAACATTCTGCATGTTATGTGCTGACCTGTGCAACATGTCAGATTGCCAGAGGATGTCTGCTTTCGTTTTTGTCCAAAGCTGTGTGCCTGTGATCTATGGCCTTGGGTGAGTCAGTTCACCTCTTTGCCCATTTCCCCACCTGTAATGCGGAGATAGTACATATCAAATATATTGATAACTGACTAATGTTTCTTCAGCACTTTGAAAGCAGAGTTGTGTAGTGCTAAGCATAATTATGGATAATTAAATTAGTTAAACTAGCATGTGTCTTTTTTCCTTTAAGACAGTGTGCCTTAGCAGCTCTGAATGATGTCCAGCAGTACCTCAGTGAAGAAAATGGACATGTGGCTGTAAGTTTTCTGTCTTCTTGAAGGCAAATTCTTGGAGTGTGATCTCTGCAAAATCACCAACCTGTCCTGGATTATACATAATCTGATTCAGTCCAGAATCATTTCATTATATGTCTTAAATTTTCTTTGTAAATGGAAACTGGATTTATGTTGCTGCTGCAATGGTCATTTTGTGAAAGGAAAACATGATATTTTCATAATTAAATCCTGAAACAGCCTTAGAAATGTGTGGGTGATGTCTAATGCTACCAAGCTGTGCTAGTGCTGAGGAAAGTGCCTGTGCTTTATATGGTAAAATATCCTGTTTAATCATAATATAGATGCATCCAGAACCATTTGGTATCCTACTCCAATGTTTAAATCAAAGGTAGAAATGTTTAAAATTTTTTCCTAAAAGAAGTGCCTGAATACTAGTGTTATTGACACTCTAAAAATGCCTCTGAGAAGAAGTAGGACAAAATTACATTTAACCTGCTGAACATTTTCTTCCTTTGTGAAAATAAAACCCAGTGGGCCACACTCAGTGGGTTGTCAATTAAAGGTAATGCCACCAATGTTGCACATAGTGTTTTTAATTTTGCTCGCAGTTTGATCAGTGATGGCACAAACTCCTGTTGGAACACAGTTAGTATAACTGTTAATGGAAAACTATTTGAGAATGCACGTGCACACACGCTTTTACTTTCTACTAAGTTGTAACTTATTGGCTTGGTTTTTGAGATTTGAATCTTCAGTGTAAAATTTGGCTGTTAGAATCTCTGTTCATCTAATGCCATTAATACACAAAGGATTCAAAACACGGGCTGTTCATTCAAATGACATTTTAATTTTGTTTCCTCTGGGGGATTATTAAGTTTTCTGCATAATTTGAACTCTGTTTTTGAGACTGTTGACATGTGCAGCTGTCACTCAGTGTTCAGTGAGTTAGTCAAGCTAGCATTTTATTGTAAATTTAAACCATAATTTGGGACTCAAAATAACATTTTATATCTTATATACTATTTAAATGTTGCTTATGAAGAAATTGATGCCTGTTTCACTATTAGGAAAACCTACAATTCATGGGTATGGTTTACAAGTTATGCAAGGCTCCTTCTCTCTGTTTTGATCATTACACTTTACTGTACTTTTAAAATTTTGACTAATGTAGTGATTGTTTATATAATAAGGTCTATACTTTTCTGCCAAAACAGTTTTTCCATTAGAACATGTAAGGGTCTAAATGTGTAATTCGAATTTATTTCAAAACTCAGTCTGTCTGTGAGTTCATAGTAGTGCAAGTATCTTTTTATTTCTTAGTATTTAAAAAAAACAAAACAAAACAGAAGAAGCTAAATTTTATCCTGCTATTTGGAGTGTTGAAAAATAAGGACATGCTATTTTAAGGACCTTTTTTTACTTTTTATGCTCAATTTTAAAAATCAAAATAAATTGCAAAATGCAACCCATTTCATAGAAGTCTCAACAAACATGAAAGTTTGCATAATAAAATTTATGTAGCTGAAGATGTTTTCCATTTAGTCACCTGTTTTGTGATATACCCAAGGTATGTGCAGTTATCTCACAATAATGTTCACCATGTACATTCTGCTGATGAATAGGAAAATTATTAATATGATCTCTAAAATCATTAATAAATGGCATGAATTATATTCCATTTATATAGTCAGAACCTCTCTTTACATCAGACTTTCTTTTCAGTTTTTATATGGATAATCACATTCTCTTATGGAGGTTTTCCCATCTTATCTAGTTTCTGAAAGCTTTTGGCAGCTGGAAATCTTCTACAGGGAAATTCAATAAGTTTACCTCTTTGTATACTGTTCAAACAAGAGTAGGATTATATGCAGCTATTGAAATGTACGGGAGGTACATGGCATAAGTACAAGAGAGCAGAACAGGATCCCATGAGATCATGCTCATCATGTTTGTTCTTGAAGTGAATAATATTGTGAGTCTTTTTATTTTCTAAAAGCATGGTGTGTTAAATTAGGCATCTTTGAAAAATTCCAGCTTTAATCATCCGCAGTACTGAACTAGATTGTGTGTGTCTGTGCAGCATTTACTTTTTTAAAGTGGAGGCCACTTTAGAAATGTTGCTTGACATTTTCACTACTAGGGTGGATAGAGATGCTTCAGAAAAGTGGGTTCTCAACCCAGGTGCTATTTTATTTGTTCAGAATTCTTATGGCCATAATCTAGTGCCAGCAAAGTTTTTGACATTGTTCCTGGGAACGACTTATTTCTGTTTATAGGGTTTTGTTTGTTTGCTGTTTAAGTTGAAGGACTTGGAAACTTTTATTGATCGTTTAGTGCCGTTGTCAAGATGTGGCAATATTTTGACTCTACTAAGATACTGTTTTCTCTGTCATTTGTCTTAGGTTTTTGATGCTACAAACACAACACGAGAACGCAGAGAAACCATCTTCAGATTTGGTGAGGAGAATGGTTATAAGGTGAGTCAATAGCTAAGATGCTTGGAATATTAATCTGACTAATGTGGATTATGCTCTAGTGACATTCTGATCAGAATTGTGCTAACATCAACTACGTTTTTAAATGATGTTGGCCAGTAGAAATCTAGCACATTTTTTTCTGACGAGTTTAGAACGGTGTTTTTTTTTCCCCCTGAGAATGCTGTTTGAATCCTGGTGAAATTAATCAGTAGCCCTGTTTTATGTTATGGCTCCCTATAACAGATAAATGTTATTCATATAAATGTTAGCAATAACTGTTTCGAACATAAACAGCAAGGCGTCTGGTGCCACCTTAAAGACTAACAGATTTATTTGGGCATAAGCTTTCATGGGTAAAAACCCCCACTACTTAAGATGCATGGAGTGAAGAAGTGAGGTTTTTTACCCACGAAAGCTTATGCCCAAATAAATATTTTAGTCTTTAAGGTACCACTAGACTCCTTGTTGTTTTTGTGGATGCAGACTAACACGGCTACCCCCGATACTTGTTTCAAACATGGTTGTCATTAGCCCAGTTCTGATTCTGTTCTGAACAAGATCCTATCACTGCCTTCTTTTAGTAACTTTGATAAATGGAGAGAGGTTTTCTGTTTTGTTGACAGTTTTATACAGATAAGTTTCTATTTAGCAGACTGTATTATTTGGGTATAGGATTTTTTGGCATTCAGCATTTTCCTAGTAGTCTTTGTTTTTTCCCCCTGATCTAGCTTCTTCATAGATCTTTGGAAAAGCATGTCATATACATCTCATATGTAAGATTTGCTCTGTTAGAGAGCCTTTTAACACTAAAATGCTTTTATTTTAAAGGTATCAATTACGTTTAGGAGTGCTGATTGATTTCCTTCCACTCTCCATTTCCGCTTCTTTGCCAATCTGAATTTTCTTGCCACAGAAGCTCTCTGTTATTGAAAGGTGCTTGTGAAAATTATAGAGCCTAATGCTGCAAAGTCCAGAGCACCCTCAACTTTTAGTGGGGCATTGAGTACCCCGTAAGGCCAATCCTAAGTCGACATAGGAATGTTTGAAGCATGGCATAATTAGCAAGACTTGATATATGAACTGGTGGAAACTGTATTTGTGTTGTCAATTACTGGAGCAGTTCTAATTTTTCTCCTTTCTTCCCTCCTTCCTTACATGTGATTTCCTGTTTGGATTAAAGACCTTCTTTGTTGAATCAGTATGCGTAGATCCAGAGGTCATTGCTGCAAACATTGTGGTGAGTTGTAGAAAAGTTTTGTTAAATTGCTTGAAGATGGGAGACAGTGTAGCTTCTCTAAAATCAGCCATATGATGATTTTTTTTTAATGTTACCTTTCATTTAGTCTCACTTTCCCTCTCCTTTCACACTGATCTTGCTGAAGTACAGAACAAGAATCTCATTTCATGGCAGTAATATAAAACTGTGCCCGTTCATTTTATGTTAAGAGGAAAAATTATCTGGCAATTGGGTCATCCTTCCCATGGGTTCTGTTTTTTCTTTAATCTACCTTTAAATAGGCTGTTCTTTGAGTGACTTATTTTAGCAGGACTCCGAAAAGAAAAGAAACATCATATCCTTTTCCTTTTGATTTGTTTTCCTGCCCATTTATATAGTAAGTACGGAGTTTGATTAAAAACAGCCATTCATTGCTACACATTTGGTTAAAACATCTTTAAACTTTGCTGAAAATGGGAAAGAAAATGCATGTACTCTTTTATCTTTACTTTAAATAGCAAGTGAAACTTGGCAGTCCTGATTATGTTGATTGTAGTAATGATGAAGCTACAGAAGACTTCATGAAAAGAATAGAGTGCTACAAGAACACATATGAGATGCTAGATGAAACTCTGGACAAGTAAGTGGCAGAATAATACTGTGGTCACAGCCACTTTATTTCATGACATTACATTAGGGAATGTGTACTCAATCTCATTGTCATGGAAATATGTCACCATTATTTATTTATTTTATTTTTTAACTATCTCAATCTGTTGGCAATTTAGAGAGAGATTTTTCAAAGGCCCTAGCAGCTTGCCTACATGAGGAAATTTACTGGCATAACTATTCCACCATAGCCATCCCTGTGCTTTATTCCAGAATAATTACTCCACTCACAATTTGCTATAATCAGAATAAAGTCACTTTTATTTCAGAATAGTGTCCACATGGGAAAATTATTCCTGAATAGCTATGTTATTCCAGGATAGCTAGAGTGGAATTGTTATTCTGGAATATCTTTGCTGGTCCGTTTCCTCTAGGTAGACAAGGCCTAAGTGATTTAAGAGCACAAGTCACATTGACTCTTAAATCCCGGTGGCAACTTTGAATGCCTCAGTCTTAGTAAATTTGATGTCCAGACTCATTTTTTCAATGTTTTAAATGATGTGTATTTGCCATTCACATTTAACACACTGTGAGATTAAGGTAGAGTCTGGAAACTGTGGGAAGAACTTTGTCATGGTACATCCCAGCAGCAGCACTCAATCTGTCTTCCTAGGCCTGAACAACATACGGCCATGCATGCCTGCGGAGCCTCTCGGTGCGGCCTGCGGGGGGATTCTAAATCCCCTGCACACGGCGCTCTGCGGGCAGCCCAGAGCCCTTTGAATCCTGGCTGCGGCTGAGATTTAAAGGGCTCAGGGCTGCCCGCAGCGGCGGGGAGCCCAGAGCCCTTTAAATCTCAGCCGTGGCCGGGAGTCAAAGGGCCCTGCCCGCAGAGATTCCCGGCCGTGGCTGAGATTTAAAGGGCCCTTTAATTTGCCCCTGAGGGCTCCCAGCCACCTCTTCAGCTGGGAGCCCCTGGTTGATTTAAAATCAAGTATCACCTCCCCACCCCCAACCTTCCTTTTTGGCCGACAGCTGTTTTGATGGGGTGGCACTGGGGAAGGAGGGTTTGTTTCTGCAGGGCTGTGCTGTGCTGGAGCCAGGGTGTTTTCGCGAGGGGTTTCGGCCCTCAGCTGTTTTCTTTGGAGCAATGTGGCCCTCACCGCTTTACGAGTTGTGCAGGCCTGTCCTAAGGTTTTATGCTGGACTCATCCTCTGGGTAGATTTCTCATTGTTTGTTTTGTGGCTGTTGCCATGCAGAAAAATCATTTTAGTGTAATTGACTGTGAACAGTGACAAGCTGCTTCTGTCAGATCTATCTGTGCATATCATGTCTTTAAGAGCCATGATATTTGTGCCTGTGCAGATCAGTAATGATTAACACCAGCAAATGCTTTCAGAGATTAAGTGATGGTGGTTGTTCCTTACTGCATTTAATAATAGATTGTCTTATTTTTTTTATCATGTGGTTTC
Source organism: Mauremys mutica (assembly GCF_020497125.1). Taxonomy (NCBI): domain Eukaryota; kingdom Metazoa; phylum Chordata; order Testudines; family Geoemydidae; genus Mauremys; species Mauremys mutica. The sequence goes on from NC_059078.1 coordinate 43,004,199, forward strand.
TCAATTGAATGGGCAAAACACAACAAGGCTAATTTTAGGCCTAATCTTGACATGCTTTTTCGCTAAATTGAATGTTGCTCAAAACTGTTAGCTCAGCTATATAAGTTGGTGGAGATGGGAGTGGAGAGGAAAACAAATAGATAATACGAGCCAGATTGTACCTTACCCAATGTGAGTGGGTAGAATTTGGGTGGGAGGGGGGTTGGCAATGGGACATCCACAGGGTGGCTGGGATTGGTAGCTCTTCTGGTGACCCTAGCCTTTTTAGAAGGGGTCAGTGAGGTGTGTGGATGTGACCATAGCTCCAATCCCCTTTCTGTACTGGACATCTATTAGGCGTGGGGAGCAACAGCTGCAATTTGCAGAATAGTGTCAGGCTTACATGAGCAAGTCAGAATTTCTCCTGGGACTGCTCCTGAATCTTCCTTTCAGTGAAGGGCTGTGCCTTTGAGGATCTAGCTGGGGGCAGTGCACAAGTGAAGTGGTACAGAATGGTGTGACATGAGAGAAAGAAAAGAGTTTTATGTGTGAGGAGAAAATTAATTGTTTGCATGAGTTCATTGCACCTCTGTTTACAATAGTTTGCTGCCATGCATCAAGGCTGAGGATTTATAATGAAGATTAGCCCTTTTGAACTGATATTATATATTTTCATATATCTGAAGTTTTATTCAATTTGTGGTCTCTTTGGCAGTTGTCTTTTTGTTTTTGAGTGCTTATGTTTGTTGGTGGGGCTTGGTACAAGTTAGAGGAGAAAGGAAACCAAATGATGATTTATGAGTCTCATTTGTTTACCACGAAAGGGATCTTTCCTATATTAAAATCATGGATGTTGGAAGGAGTTACCTTGTGAATAGAGTAATGGACCATATCCAAAGCCGGATCGTCTACTACCTCATGAATATCCACGTAACTCCTCGCTCAATCTACCTCTGTCGACATGGAGAAAGTGAACTGAATCTGAAAGGGAGGATAGGAGGAGACACTGGACTGTCCTTTAGGGGGAAAGAGGTAAGATTGTTTTGATTAAGTGACTTCAAACAAATGGTTGCCTTATGTGGGTGGATGTTGGCATTGTTGTTCATGGAGGATTGGTTCATCAATGGCTGTTGTCAGGGACGCAACCCCATGCTCCAGATGTCCCTAAACCTCCAACTTCCAGAAGCTGGGACTGGGACTGGATGACGGGATGGATCACTTGAAATTGCCCTGTTCTGTTCATTCACTCTAAAAGCATCTGGCACTGGCCACTGTCAGAGACAGGATACTGGGTTACGTGGACCATTAGTCTGACCCAGTATGGGTGTTCTTATGTTGTTGACCATCTCTTACAGCTTCCTTTCTTTCCTCTGTGCTTTCTTTATAACAAACATAAATATCCCTATTACGTTGACTGTAATGTCATGCAAGTAGGTAAGAGGTTTCAGTGGGCAAGTTGTTTTGTAGTTTGCTGGTAGCTCTTCATATATGGCTTCTGTTTTCATTCTTCTCTGATACACTTGTATTTAACCTTGAGTTCAAAGCAGTTTTCAAGGAGTCCTTATTTTAAGTTGGGTTTTGATTTTTAACCCTGTGGCACTCCTTAGCTGGAGGACACCTGTGAACCTTTGTAAGTTGAAGATGGAAGAGGAAGTTGTTTTGGGGCTGGAGTGGGGTACCAAATAGGATTGTTGTCATCTTTTGTATTAAATTTTCATTGCTGAACAGGAACTGTCATATTCTTAGGAAAAGTCTAAAGAGCCTTTTTAAAGTAGCATAATGAACTTGCAGTGAGGGACAAGAACCGATTGGGTTCCAACTCGAGCTCAGTATATTGGCACTGGTTCCTCATCCAACCTCTAATGTCTTTTTCAGTTTGCCAAGAGCTTGGCACAGTTCATTAATGAGCAAAACATCAAGGATCTGAAAGTTTGGACCAGTCAGATGAAAAGGACGATTCAGACTGCGGAGGCTTTGGGAGTGCCTTATGAACAGTGGAAGGTTTTGAATGAAATAGATGCAGTAAGTTCTCCTGGGTTTCGTTTTTTGTAACTATTCAAGAAAGTGGTTTTGTTTCAGATGGGGGATGGGGAGCACTTTATTGTGTAGTAATAGGGTTTGTGTGGATTAGAAGGTAATTAGTATTATGGTTCTGGAGATCAGAAGGCTTATGCCCTTTCCCCATTAACAGTGTTAAATGTTTTAATAAAAGGTGCCCTAATGAATTTAGACTTGGTCTTGGTTAAACGGTATGCAACTTAAAGGGTCACTGTGGTAGGGCGCTGCAGGGGAAGCCCTAATCAGCACTTGCCACTCCAGCCTCAATCAGGGGAAATGGGTTGGGGCTGGGCCACTAGCTAGGACTGGCCTGGAAACTGGCCACACCTGCCAGCCTTGTTAACAGGGGCTAAAAGCTAGGGAGGAAGTGAGTTGGAGGGGAGGGGGCAGAGACCAGGATGGGAGAGTAGGCCCAGAAGGAGACAGGATCCTGCTACCCTGTTGCCACTGAGGCATGTGCTAGGCCAAACCTGTAAATCTGTAAATAGTTGGAGCTTGGTGGTGGGGACCGGACACAGGAATAGAGAGCATGGGTGTTGCACCAGCTTGAAGTGGTCCTGACTCACTGGGGAGCGGGTCCAGGAGGCTGAACCCAGCCGGGTGTGGTGAGCACCCCGTAACAGTCACACAGTTCATTTCTTCTGTAGGCTGAGCATGGGCACCTTTGCCACCCTCACAAGCTCCCTCTCTGCTGCTAGGGGCTCTGTGGTGTTCTTTCCTCTCTCCAACCCCACTTAAGTCCCCTCCTCCTCCTCCTCACCATTCTTAAGTCTTCCTCCCCTCCCCCTTTCTGGGAGATAAGTTATTTAGGGTGTCTGCATTTTAAACTCTATTGAGCAGAGCTGAGATGGGCGAGGGAGTGTATTGTTAGGTTAAAGGTGTTAATGGCTGCTATCAACCAGTTCTTCAATATGTAGACAATTGCAGACTTGGTTGAAGCTAGTAGCTCTGCATGTTCCCTCATTTCACCCATCTGGTTCCGACTTTTTACAAAATCAATAGCATTCTGCCCATTGATATCTAGAATGTTCCCTGAAATTTTGCAGTGGATCATATGCAACTTTCAAAGGTTATTGCATTATAGGCAAGCAAAGAAATGCCATCAAGGTGTGTGTTGGACCTGGCTAATAAAAAGGACACTCAGTATAATTCTAGGTCCAAAATTTCAGGCGTGATCTTAGTAGAGAGGAAAATTTGTTAATGTTTGGCACTTGTCACTTGTTTACCATTGTAAGGCACTTATACTTAAAAATTTTGAAGCTTCTTTGGAGACCACATGTAGGATCCTTGAAAATAGTAGCTTTCCCCATTGTCTGTCAAGTGTATGCTGGGATGTTCTTATCTGGGAGTTACTGTCATCATTCTGAGGACATCCTGCATTAAATAAAAACAGTATATGTGGATAATAAATGTTCTTCTACCTCAGTGTGACTGTGAAATTGACACAGTCTATGTCAATGACTAGGTCACCTATAGGATCAATAAATTATTACATAGAAGCTCCAAGTCTGCCACTGTGGGTATGGGAGATAAAGATCTACTGTTGTGCCCATGGGCCTGATGACTCTCATGGATATTGTGTGCCTTTTGTTTTTGTTACCCTTAGGGAGTCTGTGAAGAAATGACATATGAAGAAATTCAGGAAAACTATCCTCTTGAATTTGCCTTGAGAGACCAAGACAAATATAGATACAGATACCCTAAGGGGGAGGTATGCTGCTGTTCGTCTTTTTTTTTTGTTTGTTTTAAGTTAAGAGAGCATCATGTTTTCTAAGATGCTAGGTATCTTGAAGAAAATTGAGTAATATGTTGTTTTCCTTGCCAGGTGGAAGGAGTATAGGAGCTTGTAGATCTTATTTAGCCAAAATCTTTTAGCTGAATACACCCTTTGTATAGATTTATGTTTTTGTTTTTTGTTTTTAAAATAAATACCATATTTGCAAATATGCCTGGAAGGATTTTCATATATTACCATTATTTTTATATTGATAGTTTGGTTGTTTCACAAGGTGACTGAGTAGGTTTTATTATTATTAGACATGCAGCTATATGCTGTAAAGACGGCTATTTATAATTGTCATCTTTGTGTGTGGTTAAATGTCACCTATCATGTGCATTTTTGGTTCAATACTTTGTAAATCTGTAGACACATTGGCTTCCCTTGTAACCTAGCAAGTCTGGCACCTCAGAAACAAAAATGAACCTGCTAGCATTTTTTATAAGGAGACTAATATAATTAAACTGAGGCAATTAATGGATAGTCATGTGGTCTGTCTTTGTATGCTAAAGATTAGGATTCATGGCAGCAATTAGAACACCTGTTGTGATGTTTGTGAAGAGTGCAGTGGACTTCATTGATACATAAATGAAGCTTTGGTGCTCTCTTCCATCAATAGTCTGAGAACAAGTTTGCGATAAAGTGTTTTCTTCTAGCTGCGAGTAATCCATTTAGTAATGACACAGTCACTAAACTGAAAAGTTTTTAATCTACTCAGACAAGGACTGTTGGTTTTTTACATCAGTGCTTCCTTTGAAAGATTAACAAACATTTCAAACTGTCTCATTGCTCTTAATGATTAATCTATTTTGTTAATTTCTCAAAATAAATGTATTTGTTGGTGATGACAGCAAAGCTGAGTCAATCAATATTACCAGGTTGGAATATATTCAGTGTTACTGTTGCCAAAATCAAAATAAATAAAGTTGTAGAACATTCATGCCATTTATATTTTAGCTTTATCATACATGTAAGATCTATTAAAGGTATTTATGTGTGTGAATTCATTGCTTGAGAAAGCAGCAGGTATAGAGTGGGCGGTAGCAATGGAAGTTTCCTTGTAGTGTCTTGTCAGCGTGCTTGTAACAGTCAACTCGAGAGACAACCTTTTAGAGGTGACAGGGTAGCTTCTGTGAAAAAGGTGTATAGACTTTGATAGAGAATGTTATCTTTTCTATAGAGTGTTCAAATCAACAAGCACAATTAGGCCTGTTACTCTCTCTGAAATTGGAGTACCCAGGCTCTTTAGTTGTCTTTGTAGAGTGGAACTTATTTTAACAGTAAAGTAAATTTACTATTTTTAATTGTTTTTATTATTTATTTTAGTGTGTAATATGGGTAGAAGATCAACAAATTGACATCAGATGAAAACAAGTTTTAGGGCACGTCTTCACTGGCTAAGTTACAGCGCCGCTCAGAGAGTGCCGAAGGGAAATCACTGTTGTGTGTTCACACTGACAGCTGCCTGCGCAATAGTGTGTTCACACTTGTGGCGCTATTCAGAGTGGTGCACTCTGGGCAGCTGTTCAACAGAGCACCTCTTTCTCTTTTGCCACTAAGACTTGTGGGAAGGTGGAAGGGGTCACGAGGCATCCTGGGTCCTGTCCCAGTGCCCCGTGATGCATTGCTTCGCATCCCAGCAAACCCTGTGCTTCCGTCAGCATTTGGCGCCATCTTTCAATGGTTTGTGTACTGCATGAGTTGTTGACAAGAATACTGCTTGCACTGACCAACACGTCATGAGTGACAGTGGAGTTATTCCTTAAACTACAAAGGCAAGAGGAGTGTGACATTGATCTCATCACACATAGTAGCTATGACACAAGAATGCTTGTGGCATTCATGGAGGTGCAGATCATAGTGGAATGCCGCTTTTGGGCTCGGGAAACAAGTACTGAGTGGTGGGATCACATTGTGATGCACGTCTGGGATGACGAGCAGTGGCTGCGGAACTTTCGCATGAGGAAAGCCACTTTCATGGGACTGTGTGATGAACTCGCACCAGCCCTGTGGACACGAGAATGAGAGCTGCCCTGTCGCTGGAGAAGCGTGTGGTGATTGCACTGTAGAAGCTGGCTACTCCAGACTGCTACCAATCGGGTGCTAACCAGTTCGGAATGGGAAAGTTGACAGTTGGAATCATGTTGATGGAAGTGTGCAGGGTCATTAATCACATCCTGCTCCGAAACACCGTGGCTCTGGGCAACGTGCATGAGATTGTGGATGGCTTTGCACAAATGGGCTTCCCTAACTGCGGAGAGGCGATAGATGGCATGCACATTCCAACTCTGGCACCAGGCTACCTAGCCACCGTGTACATTAATTGCAAGGGGTATTTCTAAATGGTTCTCTAGGCACTTGTGGATCACCATGGGTGTTTCACAGACATTAACACAGGCTGGTCTGGAACTGGCCTGTTCAAGAAGCTGCAAGCAGGGACTTCCTTCCCGGACCAGAAGATCCCCATAGGGGAAGTTGAAATGCCCACTGTGATCCTGGGAGACCCCGCCTACACCTTAATGCCATGGCTCATGAATCCATACATGGGGCAACTTGACAGCAGCAAGGAGCGGTTCAACAACAGGCCAAGCAAGTGCAGAATGACTGTGGAGTGTGCATTCGGCCGTTTAAAAGCCTGCTGGCGATGCCTGTATGGGAAGCTGGACATGGCTGATGACAATATTCCTATGCTTATAGCTGCGTGCTGTAAGCTCCATAATATTTGTAAAGGGAAAGGTGAAAGCTTCACTCAAGGCTGGACCACAGAGGCTCAGCGCCTGGAGGCTGAGTTTGAACAGCCGGAGACCAAGGCTATTAGAGGGGCACAGTGCGGGGCCATAAGGATCAGGGATGCTTTGAGGCATCAATTTGATGCTGAAAGCCACTAATATTTGTTGCTATGCTTGGGATTGCAATGCTTGTAATGCTGGGAGGTGACTGGTGCACATGATGTAAGAAGGGGCTTTAACATAATTGTATGTTGATTTGCAGGGCTCTTTTTGCTTTCACTTAATAGAATAAAGATTGCTTTCAAACCAACACAATTCTTTTATTGAAAGACAACAACCAGAGGAGAGAGTCAAACGAAAAAATTCATCAGCATGGATGGGAATGGGGGAATGGAAAGTCTAAAGAGGAGGAGAGGTCCCGGGACGGCTACTGATTTGTGTATGTCCAGGGATCATACTCAACCTTCTCCTTTGGAGTACAATGCAGCAGGTGCTGTACTTCAGCAGGGCCAAACTGCAGATGGATGGGTGTTGAACGCAGTGAGTATTGGGAGTCCACACTGCTGGACTGTGAGGAGGGAGGAGTGGAATGCTGTGGGTAGAGAGTGGAGCCAGGAGGTTGATAGGAGTGTGTTGGCGGTGTGTGTGGGGGCGCATGGGAAAGAGTTTTGCGACAGCAGCTGCAGGGGAGGGCAGATGCAGAGCTGCTCGGTTTGAAGAGCTAGTATTGCCTGGAGCGTGTCCGCTTGGCCACTCCATATCTGTTAAGAGCAGCTCTGTGCCTTCTTTCTGGTTGCCGCTTTCCTCTTTTGTGCCCTCTTCTTGCTATTCCGCCACTCCTTCAGTTCCTTTTCCTTGGCAGCGGAGTGACTCATAACCTCACGCATAAGGTCCTCCTTAGTTCTTCTTGGACGCTTTCTAATTCTTTGCAGCCGTTCTGCTGCTGCTAACAAAGAGGGAGGCTGTGCTCCCAAAGTTATCTCTGTGAAGTTTAAATGCAACATTTTACAGAAGCAGTATTGTTTGCAACACAGACAACACTGTTTCAGTGCTTTAAAACACAGCCAGTACTCTCACACCTGTCACTAACTGGCTGACCCCAGGCAAGCACACACAAGCCACAAGACCCCCAAAATGGTGAGTAGCCACAAGGGCAGGGTGAATCACTATTCCCGGACCCTGCTGTACACTGGGCACATGGCTCTTGGGCACTTGGGGAGAGCCAGCACTGTATGGGGGGCCTGATAATCATTCCTGTCCCCACACTTCCCACAGGAGGTGATCATTATGGAAGTTACCTTAGTGCTGTGATGGCACAGTGGCATGGGAAAGTTACAGTTAATGGGGCAAGAAACAAAGCAGCTCTGCCGAGGAACCTGTGGGAGCGGATTGCCCAGGATCTCTACGAGAGTTTCCTGGAGATCTCTGAGGGAGATTCCAGTGAAGTGAAGGAGTGTATCAACAGCCTGTTCTGCTGCTCAAACTTGTCATGAGGTGGGAGACAAGCCTGCTTTCTGCAACCCTCCTGCCCACAACAACTCACTTTAGCAATTCCCAAAATCAGATCCACTTACCAGGGGCCTCATCTCCTGTTTGCGCTTCACCAAGATCCCATTGGCTAGGCTCCTCTGGGGTAGAAAAGAGCTCCTGACTGCATGCATCTCTGGCCTCCGAGTCATCCTCTGCCTCTGGTTCCTCCACCCCCTCTTCATCCAAGATTGCCTCCTCCTGGTTCAGTCCGCTCTTGACTGGCAATGAAGCCAATGAAGTATCCACCGGGGACTTTGCAGTGATGGTGGGGTCACCACCGAATATCACGTTCAGCTCTTTGTAGAATCGGCAGCTTGTGGGCGCAGCACCAGAGCGGCAGGTTGCCTCCTGCACCTTGTGGCAGGCATTTTGCAGCTCCTTTACTATGATCCTGCACTGCAATATGTCCTGGTCATGGCCCTTTTCTATCATGCAGCTAGAAATCTGTCCATAGGTATCATAATTCTGACAGCTGGAGAGCAGTTGGGACTGGACAGCCTACTCTCCCCAAATGCCGATGAGGTCCAGCAGCTCAGCATTGCTCCAACGGGGGGATTGCCTGGTGCGTGGAGAAGCCATGGTTGCCTGGAAAGATGCGTTGAGACCACTACACACATCACTGAGAAAACAGGAAGTGGACTTTCAAATTTGCAAAGGAATGTATGGTGTGGGGCTGATGGTTGGTCCCCTGAGAACAGGGCAGTAGAGTTCAAACCGATGGCCAGAGAGGTGAGAGCAGGCATTGTGGGACACCTCCTGGATGCCAATTGCAGCTCTGTAATCACCACAGTGTCTACACTGGCCCAGCAGCTCTGTAGCCATGGCGCAGAAAGCTCTACGCCTCTCGTTGAGGTGTTTTGTTTTTTTTTTTAGAGCGTTGCACCTGCGCAGTTTCTGCACACTAAGTGGCTTGGTGGTGTGTACACCTCGGAAATTACAGTGCTCAAAGCTGCTTTAATGTGCACAAACTTGCCATTGTAGACGGGGCCTTAGTTACTCACTGGTAACTTCCAGGTTAAAAGGTGTATGTTTTTGTTTAAATAATCATTTAGACATGGGGCACTTTTGTATCAAGGTCAGACTCTAAACTTTTTTTTTTAAAGGCCAATATAGAGCAGCTACCTAAATGTTATCACCCTCATGATCTTGCAGAAGTTAAATAATTGTGGATAAGATGACCCAAACAGGAAGGGTTATGGTGTTAACTGACTCCGGCCATGTCTAGAGACCTTAACAGTGGCACAGCTGTACCGCTGCAGCGGCGTCACTGTAAGTTTCCCGTGTAGCTGCTCTGTGCTGACGATAATTAAATCACTCCTAACAAGCAGCAGTAGCTGTGTCAGTGTGTCTGTCAGTGAAACTTATGTTCATACAGGGCTTGGGAGTGTTTTTTCATACCCCGACCAACAAAAGTTTTCCCGACAAAAGTGCTAGTGTAGAGATTCCCTAAGATGAGACAAAGTTTAGGATTTTTTTAATTTTTAATTTTTGGTTTAATTGAGCAGGCGTAATTCAGAAACTAGGAAAATAACAAAGAAAGAAAAACACCCTTTGACTTCGGTCAGTCTTCCTTAGTGTGGGCTTAGTGCTAATCTCTGTTCAATACAGCATTTAACCACTTTAAACACATGCTAAAGTAGCATTGACTTCAAGTTGGCATGCTTAAATGCTGTCCTGAAAAAAGGTGCTTTTCTGAATTGGAGTAAAAAAAGGGTAATATGGAAGAGAATCTAGCAACCAAGTTAATAATGAAAGGTTTGGTATTTCCCATTGGAAGGATCAGGCCATAAATTACCAGCACAGGATAGCCTATGAATGGGAAACTGAATTTAAAAAACAAACTAACCAAAAAAGTATAAGTGAGAGTACATCAAAGTATAGAAGTTCACGCAAATAGAGGGAATATTAAGATAAATATTAATGGTAAAATTCTATATTTGAGAGGGTTGAGGGATAATTTGGCTCCAGAGATAATGGCAAATGAATAAACCACTTCCTCTACAGAGTAAAAAAAAAAAAATTGTAAACTTTTTTTTTTCTTTTGCATAGTACACTATATAGATGTAGGCCCTCCTTTCTGGTCAATATCCTGTCTTAATAAAATGTTTATAAAACAACTAGCATTAGTTGTTCCTTCTGACTGTGCAGTAATTCCTGCCTAAGTAAGCTTCTGACTGCTCAATATGCTTTTGTTTTCCAGTCATATGAAGATCTCGTTCAGAGACTGGAGCCAGTAATTATGGAGCTGGAAAGGCAGGAAAATGTGCTTGTTATATGTCACCAAGCAGTTATGCGCTGTCTGCTTGCTTACTTTCTGGACAAGACTGCAGGTATATGCCCTTAATCAGCATTGATGTTTTAATACAATGGGTCCACCTGAGCCTTGCAAATGGTCTTAGCAACTGAGGGTACGTCTACACTACGGGATTATTCCGAATTTGCATAAACCGGTTTTGTAAAACAGAATTTATAAAATCGGGTGGAGCGCGGCCATACTAAGCACATTAAATCGGTGGTGTGCGTCCATGGTCCGTGGCTAGCGTCGATTTCTGGAGCGTTGCACTGTGGGTAGCTATTCCCTAGCTATCCCATAGTTCCCGCAGCCTCCCCCGCCCCTTGGAACTTCCGGGTTGAGATCCCAGTGCCTGATGGGGCAAAAATCATTGTCGCGGGTGGTTCTGGGTAAATGTCGTCAGTCACTCCTTCGTCTGGGAAAGCAATGGCAGACAAGCATTTCGCGCCTTTTTCCCCTGGATTGCCCTGGCAGATGCCATAGCATGGCAATCATGGAGCTTTTTTTGCCGTTTGTGACTCTCACCGTATGTGTACTAGATGCCGCTCACAGAGGCGATTCAGCAGCGCTACACAGAAGCATGCTTTTGCTTTTGCATGACAGCAGAGATGGTTACTAGCCATATTGCACCATCCAAACCCTTCCATAAATTGGAACTGAGGATGATCATGGCTACCAGTCCTTTTGTACCATTTGCTGCTAGTGCCCCTGGTCAATCAGCCAGGGGCGCAAAAGCCAAGAGTGGTTACTAGCCATATTGCACCTTCCATCGTTTTGTACCATTGGCTGCTGTCATAAGTGCCCCTGGCCGATCAGCCAGGGGCGCAAAAGCAAAAATTGGGAATGACTCCCTGAGTCAATCCCTCCTTTTTGGTATCTAAAAATAGAATCAGTGCTGCCTAATATAGGCAAGTGTGCTAGAGAACCACCTGCTCTGTGTCAGAGCCCGCAGAAATTATTATCTGTATGCTATTCACAGGGGGTGCTCCTGTAACAACCCCACCTGTTGATTCCGTTCTTCCCCCAGCCTTTCTTGGCTACCGTAGCATTGTCCCCCCACTTGTGTGATGAATTAATAAAGAATGCAGGAATAAGACACACTGACTTGTTAGTGAGAAATGAGTGGAAGGCAGCCTCCAGCTGCTATGATAGTCCAGACAGGACATTAAGCAGTGTGTAGGAGAGAAGCCCAGCATCCCACTGCTAGTCCAGGGGCAACTGAATCTTTTCTTTACACATGAAGGGTGGGGGCTGATGGAGCTCAGCCCCCTGTTGCTATGATGAGGATGGTTACCAGCCATATTGCACCATCCATCCACCAGAAAAAATTAGGGCCAATAGGCTGATGACGAGGACGGTTACCAGTCCTTTTGTACCATCAGCTGAGGCTGATGATGAGGATGGATTTCCATCATTTTGTATGATCAGCTTATGCTGATGATGAAGATGGATTTCCATCCTTTTGTACCATCAGCCGCCCATGGCGGGGGGGGGAGCAAGGATGTTGGTGTTGAGTGCTGCACTATCGCGTCTATCTGCAGCATTCAGTAAAGATAGGGTGACATGTAAAAGAGTCAGAGGATTGTTTTACCTTTCGCTTCTGGGGGTGGGTGGGGGGTGGGTGAGTAGATTGCCAAGCTATGCCCTGACCCGCGGGCACTGTGTTTGACCCTAGAAGCATTTGGAGCTCAGCCAAGAATGCAAATAATTTTAGGAGGCTGCAGGAACTGTGGGATAGCTTCAGTCCTCCAGTCCATGCGCATCCATTTGATTCTTTGGCTTTCCGTTACGCTTGTCACGCTGCAGTGTGCTGAGTCCCTGCTATGGCGTCTGTCTGGAGATTTTAAAAAAAGGATTCTGAATTTCATCTTCTGTAACGGAGCGCTGATAGAACGGATAGAACGGATTTGCCTGCCCTTACAGCGATCACATCCGCATGGTCCATGCGGGAGCTCTTTTTTTTATTTTGATTTCGGACTGCATCGCCACCCGTGCTGATCGGAGCTCCACGCTGGGCAAACAGGAAATATTCAAAAGTTCGCGGGGCTTTTCCTGTTTACCTGACCACTGCATCCGAGTTCAGATTGCGGTCCAGAGCGGTCACTGGTGCACTGTGGGATAGCTCCCGGAGGCCAATACCGTCGATCAGCGTCCACACTAACCCTAATCCGATATGTTAATACCGATACTAGCGTTACTCCTCTCGTTAGGGAGGAGTACAGAAACCGGTTTAAAGAGCCATTAAAATCGATATAAGGTGCCTCCTAGTGTGGACGGTTTTGGCGTTAAATCGGTTTTACGCTCCTAAAACCGATTTAAACGCCTAGTGTAGACCAGGCCTTATGCAGCCCAGGCACAAAGCTCACCCTTCCCTTGATGCAATGTTAATGTCACAGCAGATTCTAACGTGATAATTCATTTGCACATCAAAGGTTACTTCCCCGGGTGAATGGTTAAGTGGAATTTTTTTTCATGTCTGACCTACCTTTCTGCATGCCTGGTGTGTGATTTGTATTTAATAATTCCTGTCTTTGAATACACAAATGTTTTTCTGCTCAACCAAAAAACAGGTCTCAGTGTCACTTAGGAAGAAAAGATCTTTAAATAGTTTTACTATAACAAACATTACAGCTAAGTGAATTTTCTTGTTCCCAGTGTTTCATATGTATTTTTGTTTTTCAATTTCTCAGAACAACTGCCTTATCTAAAGTGCCCACTCCATAGTGTCTTAAAGTTAACCCCAGTGGCTTATGGTAAGTTAAAACATTTTTTTTTGTAAACATTCTATTATCAAATTCCACCCTTGATTTTATTAAAATAAAGCTACATAAAGTGAAGTCCTTTCCAGTATAACTTTAGGGAGAAGTCCTTATTTAATTTCCTTTCCCAATATCAATAAAATTATTTAGTCAAAACACCTTTTCGTGAAACATCGTTACAAATTTCCTTTATTGGAAAAATAAATAGTTAAATCTATAAATGCTGAGGGCGAAATTCTGTCCTTATATATGCATATACCTCCCTTCCAAATTAATGAGTATACATATATGTATTTGTGAGTTTTGATTAGACCAGAAAAGTGTATAATAATGAAGATATGAAAATACCAATTTGTGTGTGTGTAGGTGGACACTTTCTTGTGTGTATTCATTAATTTAGTCCAGATGATATTTCACCAGCAAGCACACCTTGACTATGTTTGTACTGTGCCAGCTCTAGGGGACCCCAATGCTGGTTGAGTCCTTTGAGCACTGATTTAATATCTCTGCTAATTAAAAATAAGCAAGTGAAATTCTGAAGGTTGCTCATAAAATGGGAGTTTGGTAATTGTCAAACTTTACCCCCAAGGAGTCTGCTGGTTGTTTTTTCTGAGATTTATTTATGATCCCTCTTTTTAAAAAAAAATTTTTTTTTCTTTTTTCCTGGCTGTGTCTCCACTTTTTGTAAAACTCTTCATTAACAATTATTACTGTTAGATTGTTTTTCAGCAAATCTAAACTCTTAGATTTACCAGAAGTCTACAGAATACAAGGAATAAAATTAAATAAATTCTAGAGTGGTTTTTCAGACACAGTTCATAAACTCATCACTACTAAGATTAAGTGCATCTCAACCCTGATTCAGCACGTCTTATTTTAATGTGCTTCATTACATTGTCCTTAGAATAATTGTTTAATTTTACACAGTGATGGCTAATCACTGTTCAGAAGATAAATTGTAGATGGAGAAAAATTTCTCACAATTTATCTGAGAACAAGTTACTAAAAAATCATTTGACAATTTAACTACACAATGGAATTCAAATGGCAAAGGCTAAACAATATATATATCCAGTTTAAACAAAAACAAACCCAAATTGGCTTCTGTTCAGATCTAAGTAAGAGAAAGGAAATAGTTGTTAAAAACCAGGGGAATTCATATCTGGAAAAAAAAAAGATTTTTATAGACTTCATAACAATGATCTAAAATATTCTTGCTTTTTAAACAAGCTAAGAGATCTCTTCACTTTAGTGACACCTGGTGTCCAAAATCATTTATAACAAGTTGCAAGGCAGATATGCTGGGAGTTCTGGTATTTAAAAATATCTCAACGGAGAAGGAAGGCATGTTGTACAGGTTATCAGTCCCAAACTATTCTAGTGTTTCATATAGAAATTGTACTGAACTGTTAAGTGATTTTAGGTACTTTGTAATCTGGATTTGGATATTGGACCTGAATGTTATTAACAGTATTTTAAGATACCAGATAGGAAAACAGAATTAACAATGAGACCCCCTCTAGCTCCTATTGACTCAAATAGGAGGAAGGCTGTGCTTATGAGAATGGATTTTTGTATTTGTGTGATTGATAGGTGCAGCATAACCTATTTTTTAGTAATTTCACCAACTGAAACCGTAAAATTTGTCTACAGAAGTTAAAATTATATAAATATTTCAGTTTGTTAATATTTCTGGGAAACTAATATTGATATGTCACTTGGATTCCATGGGACAAGATGTGAAAAAGCATGAGATATTTAATAACCATGTGTGTTTCATGTGTTTGGGAAACCTTTGTCCCCTAGTAAGTTGTCATTACCTAGTGCTTTGAACTCAATATGTCTTAGTCCCTTTCTTATGTGTGTAATTGTACTATGTTAGTTCCCATAAGCACTATGTGTCAGATCATTCCCCAAGAATCCTACTTGGCAGTGTGTTCATCCCTAGTGACTAGTGGGGATGGACAGTTGGGCTATGCTTATTATCTTAACACTCCCTTACAACCCACTCTGCGGCATCTGCTTAACAGTTAACCATCTGATGCTATATTTACTTCTATGCAAAATTCTGTGTTTTTGGAACCCCCCCTTAAGGAGACAAGGCAGGGAGTGTGGGGCTCTGAGAGAATCTCTGAATTAATGGCAGGGAAACAGAAGGCTCAGAAACCTCTGTGGAAATAGTTTTAGAATTGAACAGTTCCCCAGCAGCTGCACATATTACTCCTGGGGGATTTTGTGCCAAAAAATAATAAATTCTGTGCACAATATTTTAAAATTCTGCATATTTTATTTGTCAAAATAACACAATATAATCAAGTCAGTTTCAATTATTTTGTTGATTTATTTAAAAATACCTGTCAACAAGTATATCTGTAACAATACAGACAACAAAAATTCAGAAAATGTTTTTGACAAATAGATTCCTTACTGGTTATATTAGTACAGAACTTTAAGTAATAATTAATTTAAACTACAATACAGAAATGTATTTCCTGCATCCCTCAGAAACAATGCATAGGCTTGGGGGAGTCAGGAGTAATGGAGGAGCTAAGGAAGAGGGAAGTGATTGCTGGAAAGAAGCCTGGGAGTGAACCTGGAGGGCTGTTGGGTATGGGTGGGAGAAGTATGGAACAGTTTGGTTTTTGTGGGGAGGGATTGTTAGGGAGTTGGGGAGCCTCACCTATGCAGACCCTGGCTGACTCCTAGCTTCTCCCATTCAATCAGGCACATCTACCCCATCCCCATGTGTCCCTGCACCCTCACTCAGCCACCACTCCTCTCCCATCCCCATGTACCCCTGCATCCTCACTCCCATTCAGCCCCTGCCCCAGTCTGTCCCCCCACTAGCCCTTCTGAACCTCAGTCTGTCAGAAGCCCCACTCTGTCCATCCCCCTCCATATTCTGTGCCTCCTCACCTGGCCCCGTGGGTAGGGCGCTGTGTGGAACACAGCCTCGTCTCCTCTCTATTGGCAGAGGGCTGCTCCCATCCAGAATCAGTTGCCCTCTGTTCGGGTGCCAGAGCAGCCCCCCAGTGAGCAAAAGATGTAACTGCAGCACCTCTCCAGCAGAATGTATTTTCTGCAGAGAAAATTTTTTTGTGGGGAACATGTATTCAGCATGTGCACGGTGGTGCAAAATTTCCACAGGAGTAAAGTATCAGGGGTTTGAACCCTCTGCTGTTTGTGTGTGGGGATGAGAGTGCCAGTGGAAAAACTGGTTCTCCCTTGAGGAACAGAGTTTCACCCCAGGCCCTTTTAATGGGCTTTTCTGCAGGATATGGCCATCTGGCCCAGTGTATTCTCTCATTGCTAGTTGCAAATGAGTTTCTCAATATTAGTCAAAAAAGATCCCCCTCTGAGGAACGGTACAAATTTGTACCATCCTGACTGTTGATGTACTTTAATTTTTGGAAGTAGGGTGGATTTCTGCTTGACTTGCATTTGGCGAAAGTCTGCATTATAACTTCTGACAGCCGTGTTAGTGTGTATCTGCAAAAAGAACAGGATGTTCCAGTCTATGCATCCGATGAAGTCGGCTGTAGCCCACGAAAGCTTATGCTCAAATAAATGTGTTAGTCTCTAAGGTGCCCCAAGTACTCCTGTTCTTATTATAACTTCTCTGATTCACTGTAATTAGTAAGTGAACAGACTAATTAGAGCACATATAATAATGCATCACAAATGGTACTTTGCTTTAATGTTGTGTGAGGTTTCAGAGCATATACTAATAGATATTTTGTAGTGTATTTCATAAAAATAATGTCTTAGTAATATGAGACCTGAACTACAGCCCTTGGTTATTAAACATTGCTGAGGAGTGAGGACAGACCACCAAATTATGGAGAGTGCAGATTAATGGCAGATGATTTAGTGAGTTTCTTCTGTGTCTTCAACATGATGAGGACAGGTGGGACGTATCAGATTTGCTCTCTGCAAACAATCTTGTTTCTTGTTTTTTTTTAAATTTTTTTTATATTGCACTGGATAGTCACTAGTCTGTAAATGGATCCGTTTTTTCTGGAGGCATCAGTTAAAACCAAGCCAGCATGAGAGACAAATAATGGCTTTCCTACTTTCTCTGAGCTTGTTGGCTCATCCAATGAAAAAAAAAATTGGCTTCTCCCCAGAGGTTAGCTTTAGATTTCCATTTATATAAATGTTAAAATGTTAGGTAAATTTAATAATAATTTAATAGCCTTGCCTGTGCCAGCCTTAGTAATGTGGGCTTTTAAAAATCTGAAATATACATGCATTTGGTCACATTCACCGTTATTAAGAGTTTGAGGTCAGTACAATGTGATGCTAAGGCTAAAAGTATCCCAGAAAACAGAAGTGGATGTGAAATTTTATGATTGTGTGTATGCCTATCATCATTTTTGATGGTTTTTGAACAAAGTGAATTATTTAGTTTCCCTGTCTTGTTAAAAGTAATAAGAAGAATATGAGGTTGAAGATAATGAGAACTGGATTAATCACCATACTGGGATAAATACTAAACCCACTGGGGTTGGTTCATTGTGAGGCCAAGGACAATCAGAACTTAGCAAAGGAATTCCAAGTGAAAGCCAAGAGGTGGAGGGACGGGCAGGGAATAATCTTTTAAAGTTAGATCACATATTTGCTGTAACTTTTTTTAAAAAGCAACACAGTTTTAAAAACATTAATTGCTTATCTGGTTAATTTCTGTCAACAGGTTGTAAGGTGGAATCTATATTCCTGAACATTGAAGCTGTAAACACACACAGAGATAAACCAGAGGTAGGACAAGTGTTCAATACAAATACCTTAATGCATTGCATTTTCTGAGATGATTATCATAAAAAAAAAAGTCTATTGCCCAGATTTAGAATTAATTTGCTACAATTGCTGAGCATATTTAACTTTACACATCAGCTTCGTGTAACCAGTATGTTACTCATTTGGGTATTGTTTGCTAGATAAGTTTGTGAAAAGAAATTTTACATTTCAGATGTAAAGGTAAACTCTGGCTCTTGCATTCAGAAATATCAACTGTGTGTACATAGTGTTTCTAAGGGCTGGTCCACACTAAGAAGCGGGGTCGAACTAGGGTACCCAAATTCAGCTACGTGAATAGCGTAGCTGAATTCGAAGTACCCTAGTTCGAACTACTCACCCGTCCAGACGCCGCGGAATCGAAGTCCGCGGCTCCAAGGTCGACTCCGCCACCGCCGTTTGCAGTGGTGGAGTACCGGAGTCGACCGCGGCGCTTCCGGAGTTCGAACTATCGCGTCCAAATTAGACGCGATAGTTCGAACTCCGAGAAGTCGAACTCACTGCGTCGACCCGGCTGGTAAGTGTAGACTAGCCCTAAGTCAATGCCTTCTATATTTTTATGTTAGAAAACACAAAGGCCAAAGCCTTAGTAATGATCAAAGCAATGAATAAGCTATTCAGTCTGTTATGAACCAGCTTATCATGCATCTATTTCACTTTACAAGTGCATGATAATGTATTTTAAACATTAGAGGAAAATGTTGATTGAGCTCTTTTTCCATTTTGGAATTGGCATAGTTCCCCATGCATTTCCAAAATGTGCAAGAACTGTTTTTTTTTTAATAATAATTGGAGATATACCAATCTCCTAGAACTGGAAGGGACCTTGAAAGGTCATCGAGTCCAGCCCCCTGCCTTCACTAGCAGGACCAATTTTTGCCCCAGATCCCTAAGTGGCCCCCTCAAGGATTGAACTCACAACTCTGGGTTTAGCAGGCCAGTGCTCAAACCACTGAGCTATCCATCCCTCCCTGTTGATATTAGGGATTAATGAAGTCTGTCTTGCTGTAGGCTGACTGCAATTGCAGGGCTTCGTCTGTACTGAGAATTTTTAGCAATGCTAGCCAAAGGTTGGAACACTAGCACAGAGAAGGAATGGGTGTTTTTACATCTGTCATCTTGACCACCTCAAAGCAAGCCCGGCCAACTGAGGTTTCATCTTTTCACTGCAGAAGATAGGGGTGTGTTTACACTGAGATACCTAACTTGAGATATCTCAGTGGATGTAGCTAGTCAAGGTCAACCCGTATACCCCCCCAGTGGCTTGTATGTGTGCAATGTGTAAGCAGAGTTAGGAAGTCAGGCTTGTGGTAACTTATTGCATTCTTGTGGAATCAGAGTATGAGATGCTGTGTGTACCATAGCATTCTATAGTAACACGAGTTTGGATTGACCATATTACTCTGCCATTGATGGATTATAAAAGCTTACCCAAACTTGATAAGCATGGTGCTTGTGCTACTAGCTTTTCTGTCTACACCTTAAGTCTCCCTTGAAGTAAATTGGCTACCATTGCAAAGAATAATATGGATAGAGTTGAGGTGAATGCATTAGTGCAGTATAGTCAATTTATATTATAGTGAGAAGTTGGGATTTGTGGTATTGATTAAGGCCATACATGTGTGAAGATAGGAGATTTTTGTATGTTTGTGTGCATGGAAATGATGTGTGTGTAATATGATATATATATATATATATATTTGAGTATATATGGCATTTTTGTGACTAATCAGTTTATTGCATGCTGTTTGCTACTGGGCTTTGTAAGAAGTTTTATTATCTTGGTTGCACTGAGTTGACAAAACATTGGTTTCAGTAGCGATTCTAGTCAAGTACTTTCATTATGGATGTTTTTTATCATGTTTAGGCTTCACTGCTTTCATTACTTCTTTTCCTTCAATGGTTACATTTTGCCAGATTTTTTAATCTATTCTTCTTGATGCAACTTGCATATTATGCTGAAAGCCACTTAATAGGAACAGAGTGTAAATAATGGGATGCTTTCTGGTAAACACTTCACCTCACCCATCAGATGGAATATTAAACAATTCTGACGAATTGAACATGTTCTTTAACACCAAAATGACATCCTTATGTGGCCCTTTGTGAATATCCTTATTTTCAAGCCATGACTTTTTCAGTGATGATCCAAATGACTGTCTCCTGCAGTTCAGATGAAGAACTGCTGATTAACCTCAGTCTGCCACAGTGTCTTACAGCATGCAGCATATTTCCAGGAAATTGCTATTGGGAATATTCATTATGATGTTAACTTGTTAATTTGGGAAGAGAACCTGTTGAGTCACTGCATTCGCTCTAAATGTTATAATTATGGGTACCTGAGCACCTAATGCTGTTAATTAGCACCTTTTGACCTGAAATGCTTCACAAACTACACATCTGGTGTTGTTAAAATGTAATCATGTTTGGGGAGAAGGGCAGAAGTCAGGCAACAACTGTACGGTAGTGAAACTAGTAGAAAAGTTTGACAAAGGATAGCAGGGTAAACCTGAGTTTTTTCAGGGAAGACCCATGGGGATTTTATTACACGTAGAGAGTCACAGACGGGACCTGTATTTGAGATGTCTTCTGAAAGACCCACACTGAGTAAAGTTCATAGTATACATTTAAACTAACTAGGCAGGATGAAAGGCTAAGTTGATTAGGTCAGGATTAGAGTGTGGTATTAGAGTATAAAATATTTCCTTTATGCTATCTGTGTAAATGGTAGCTGCTACTGTAAAATCTAATTTTAAAATACTCTTTATTAAAGCTGAACAGCTACAGTATTAATTTAAAAATTACTATTACAAACAAGATGCTTTCCTAATAATTGTACTGTGTGCGCCTCTTAGATATAAATTCCATATCAATATATAAGGCATGCTACAGTGCATAGCAGATATTGAAAAAAATGTTTTAAAATACTTTATGTATTCTAAGAAAAATTCAACTGTCATTTTTACATTGCAAAAATACATATAAAGGAGTAGAATAACTGACTTTCCTATGTTTTCGATAATAAAGATGATCTATTTGAATTTGGACTCCAGATCTGACTGTTCATGTACAGTAGCATCAGATTTGTAATGACTTCAGTCTCAGTCTGGATAGGATAAAGGAGGAGTGATCTTTGTTTTTTTCCCATAATAAATCTTATGGAACTACTTCAACAATCATTTGAGTTCTCTGTCTGATGTTTTGGATTTTATTTCAGAAAGCAAGTTTAATGCCTTTGTATGGCAGTAAAATCTGTTTCCTTTGCTACATATCTTAGTCCATAAATTAGAGATTCATTGCAAAAACTCATTTTAGATTTATTTCAGTTAACTCAGTTTTTATCGTAAAAAGAAAAGAGAAATTTGCTCACCCTAACACAGAATCAGGGAAGTGAACAGAGAGAGAAACATGTAACCCAAATGCCCAAAGCCTTTTTTTTAAGTGGAAAATATATTTTTGGAATTGAAATGGCTTTGGTTTGAAGCATGAATTGATCTTTCAAATTGAACCTGAATGCACATCATTTGGTTTTTATTTAAAGTTGTAGGTAGGGTACTAGGTTAGCAGGTACTTTGTTTGAATTTGGTGATACTGTTGTAGGCCCCCAACTTGAGCTGCATGGGTGCAGCCAACATCAGGCTTATCAGCTAACCTGTCTGCCCTTTGAACACATGCTGCATTGAACATGGGCAATACTGTGCAACTTCTAATCAGAGGTCTACCCATAGGTACCGTTTTACTCTTGGAGGAGGGATTTTGTCATAACTCACCACATCAGGTGTAGTTTTTTGTATTCTAAACTAGCTATATTACAAGTAAAGTGAAGATCATGCTATGGAAATGCAGTGTACGGCTCTAGTTAGGAAAGCATTGCTATTCAGAGAAACCAGTTTACATACTTGATTTCAATGGGAGCGGAGTATGTGCTTAGTGGTTTTCCTGGGTAGGAATAGATTTAAGCACATGCTTAAGAGTTTTCCTGATTGGGGTCTATAATAGGAATCCTCTGCATGTGAATAACTGAAGTGTTAGCAATAAGATTTATGTAGGATTGATAGTTATTTTGTATAAGTTGTGCTGCTGTATGTTCTAATGCATTAAAAAGCTGTTACTTCACTGAATTTTCTGAGTGCAAAATCTTTTGTTGAAGTACAGCTGTGTACTTGTGAAGGAAGCTGACTGATATTTTATTGCTGCTTATTGCTGCATGATAAATATTCTCCTCTGTATTTTTATTATTATACAGAATGTAGACATTTCCAGACCTCCTGAGGAAGCCCTTGTAACAGTCCCTGCTCACCAGTGAACCTGTGTCCAGATCAGCTATCAAATGTGTGGTGCTGTTTTCATCCTATTACTTTAAAATACATCTTTAAAAAAATCATTCCAATCACTTTGAAATCAATTACAAAAATAATATTTAAATCATTGTACAGCACATAACATCTAAAATTGTCTAGGCATAGTGAAACTGTATTATACTAATTCAGTCGAACCTTAATTGGCTGCTGTTTGCTTTTTTGTTTTGTTTTTTTTAAGATTTTCATAATCCTGTGATTTTGCAGTTTTAATTTTTAAATTATTTTATAGGTCCAGTAACCGTTGGACTTTAGATGAAGTATGAAAGCTATGATGCATAACATACTGTGTGTGATAAGCACAAGCTGGGCACAAGTACTACTTGTTTCCCTGGCCTTGGGAGTGATTGGACTGTTAAATGTAGCAGAAAATAACATTTCCATAGTTAGCAAAACATTTAGTTCTACTGATCCATAGTGCTAGTGTGGTAGATCTGCTAGATTACCAAACTCTGTAATGATGTATATTTGGAGAGGAGGCTAGCAAGTTGAAGCTTATTTTATTCCAGACTTCAAACATAATGAGGAGAAGTATATGAGTATTTTAATGTGTGTGGTTTTTCTTAAAATATATTTCTGCATTGGGCGGATGGCCGAGTTCTCTGTGCACATAGTAACAATTTTCATTTGGTTTCTTTTGTTTAGGAATTAAGATAGAAACACAGAATCTTAAAGTTCCCTATTCATGGTCTGGCAAGCAGCAGCCACACTTACTCTTAGTAGTACGCTGCTCCTAGCGCATATGTGGATGACCTTTGAGTCGTCATGTAGTCTTCGAGTCTTCACCTTTGAGTCTTCAATAGTGCATACATCTTATCAGAGCTTACCTTGGGTACAATACAAAGGGCAATGGCCATTTCAGCTTAGTCTGTAGCTAGATTTTACTTATACTTAAAATAAATAAATAAATAAATAAAAGGTTGGTTGGAAGTTATCCTGGCCAAAATGGGTGCACACACCTCCCGAAGCATTAATAGAACGTTTGTGTGAAAGATGTCATGTTTACTACTGTCAAGTATCAGAGAGGTAGCCGTGTTAGTCTGGGTCTGTAAAAGCAGCAAAGAATCCTGTGGCACCTTATAGACTAACAGACGTTTTGCAGCATGAGCTTTCGTGGGTGAATACCCACTTCTTCGGATGCAAGTGGTGGAAATTTCCAGAAATTTCCAGAAATTTCCACCACTTGCATCCGAAGAAGTGGGTATTCACCCACGAAAGCTCATGCTGCAAAACGTCTGTTAGTCTATAAGGTGCCACAGGATTCTTTGCTATGTTTACTACTGATTGTCAAGCAATTATTCACCAAGAGAGTGCAACATGCCAGTGTCTAAAATCCTTTACACATTCTACAAAAAGAAATTGTAGCTCATTTGAAAGTTGAGTAGCAGCACGACCTTGCTGTTTTTTGGAGGATAGAGACCAAATTAACATAAATTAGAAGTGTCCGAGTAACAGGGGCAGCTTTGTTTTCATTGCATCGAATCTTGGAAAATAGGCTGTTTTCTAAGCAATTGCTTTTCATCTAAAAGAATAGCACAAATCCCTTGTTGTGTAAACTGTTTGTTCAGTTTATAGGTCTATTTCTCCAGCTTGTACATTTTTTACAAACATTTGCATTTTGGTGAAATTAACTATTTGCATTTTTTGATAATTACTGTTGAGGTCATGTACCCCACTATGTGCTCCTAAATACTATAGTGATAGAGATTAATTGATAGCTAGCTGGCTCCTGTAAATAATCTATCCTCCAGATAAAATCCAAGTATAGAACTTGAAGTTTCAAGTGTTAGCATGTAGTACTGGATAGGACATTAGACTGGGAGTCAAGTGACCTGGGTTCTGTTCCTATTGCTGCCATGGGTATCCTTGAGAGGTTTGCAGGGAAGTTAGTTATGTAAACCAGAGACGTGGAAAAGTAACAAGATAGTGAGTAAATGAGGAGGAGTGTGTGTGGCCCATTACTAAGGAGAATCCCATGCAATTGTAAATATATATTCAAAGTTAACTTAAAGCTGTTTCTGCTGTCTGATGTCTGTAATACTTATATCCTGCAGGTGTAGGTAAGAGTCAGTAAGTAGTTCTAAGAGTTCTTTTTCAGTTTGTATAACTGCCTGGATGTGGCAGTGGAGTAAGTGGCTCAATAACCGCTTACAGTTATTGTAGCACTAGAGAAAACCCTAGTAGAGGACAGAATGGATTTTTAACCCCGGGCTGATTGTACAGCGCTCCAAGGGAAATCAGCTAGTTATAGTGCCTAAGCTGCTACAATACACTGATTTAAAATATCTATTCATTTATTTTTATGTATTTTAGCTTTTGGGTTTTGGATGTGAATGCTTTTCACAAACGGAGTCTGGTGTTTTTTATTTTTATTTTTATTTTTTGTGTGTGGTAAACTAGCTGTGTCTGCATTCAGTGTATTTAACAACTCCTTGTATGGCTTCTTTCTGAAAAATACTGTCCTCCCTCCCTACTTCATTCCTTCCAGAATTGTTTTTCTTGCAAGCCAAGGGTATCCTGGAGACAGGCATAAGCCCATGTTGGCAGTCTCAAGAGCTGCACAGTTCCTGCCAGTAAAAAAACACTATTATGCGCTCTCCCATCCTGGTTCCATTTACTCTCACAGACATGGTTGCCATAGGTATCTGAGATGAATCCCTAGAAGACTTAGGACTATGGCCAGAACTTCTCATTACCAGACAATGTAGCTACGCCATCCTTTCTCTCCCTTCCCAAATCCTTTCTCCCTCATTGCACTCTTTCTGATAGAGAGGTCTCCCTCTTTTTTCTCTGAGGCCTCCATCTATTATGGCATATAGTCTACTCCAACAACTTCTTGATCTCCTCTTATTTTCCCTGGGATTTCCTGGAATTTGGCTTCTTGCCTTCCATCTCTTTGAATCAACAAATGCCCAGCCTTCCATATAGTGCAGCCAATACTGGGGCTCTCAGGCAGCCCACATAGACAACCCTTCAATAACTTAGTCCCAAGAGCCTGGTGGATGTGTCATTTTGATCCAAGTGTTGCACAAATTATTCTGAAAAATATAGGCAGATTGAACAAATACCATCATCATTGCTCTTTTGTGGCCATTCAAAGATTGGCTTGCTAAAGGCCAAATATCCATAGACAGGCGTTGACTCCAAATCCCTTGTAGTCTCTCCCAAAAACAGGACAGTCACTCTTCTCTCCAGAATTTGGCCTTTGCTGGGTTGTTGCACAAGAGATTATTGCCTCAAGAAAAAGGAGTCTCTGAAAAGATCATAAAGCTCACTTCAACTCCTGGAACCCCCTGATCCCATTAAGAGTTTGAAAGACATTCAGAATTTGCTGCCTGCCCAGAGAAAACTCATCTTTCAGTGCAGGGGCGGCTCTACCTTTTTGGCCGCCCCAAGCAGTCATGCGCGGGAGGCGCCCCGGAGCCGCGGGAGCAGCGGACCTCCCGCGGGCATGACTGCGGAGGGTCCGCTGGTCGCGTGGCTCGGCTGGACCTCCCGCAGCTGCGGACGGTTCGCAGGTCCGGTCCACGCGGGCATGACTGCGGGAGGTCCACTGGAGCCGCGGGACGAGCGCCCCCTCCGCAGTCATGCCTGCGGCAGGTCCGGTCGTCCCGGGGCTCCGGTGGACCTCCCGCAGGCGTGACTGCGGCAGGTCCGCCGGCCCAGCCTGCCGCCCCCCCCGCCCCCCCCGGGAAAGGGCCGCCCCACGCGCGTGCTTGCCGCGCTGGGGTCTGGAGCCGGCCCTGTTTCAGTGTCATCAGAATGACCTCTTGAATTTCCTCTGGAGGGATTCCATATGGGCTTAGTTGATGGCAGTGTAGGTTTCAAGGTTTGGTTTCAGGCTTGCCGGTAACATAACTTTCACAGAGTGATGTTTCCATAATTCTCTCACGAGACTCAGATCTCCTGTAAGATACGTTGCCCTAGTCTGGGGTCTTAACCTAGTTTTAATAACATTATTGGAACCAGTCCCTTGAGCCTACTGGCACATCTCTGATTAGACTGCTTGTTTACTGTTTCAGCAAGAAGAGTCAGTGAGCTAACAATCCTCACTTATCACTTTCTCACACATTGTCTTCCTCAGTTTTAAGATGGTATTACGTACTGAAACGTCTTCCAGGAACAGGACCGTTACCCAATTTTACTGAAATGAAAGGTGGTTCTGCTCTTGATTCTCTGCTGGGCAGAGGAACAGATTCACTGCCTGGAGGTCAAAAAGCCTGCAACAGCTCACCTGTGCTCCAGCGTTAGTCTTTTCAGAAACCTTAGCTATTTCAGAGTGTGTGAGAAAATAATCTTTGTGTCAATCCAATGCTGATTTGAAATAAAGGGAATGAATTAAAATAGAGAGGTTTTAAAAAAGAAGTGGGGGTGCTCTCAACTTAAGAAAAATCACAGGCTTTTTTCTACATACCGTTTTCACAAGTAAGAGCTAGATTTCTGTCACTGGAATAGGGTAGAGGAAAAAAACGGATTTCTCAGTTTTTCAATTACTTTTCTGTGTGCACTTTTGACTGCACTCTATGTATAGTCAGTTCCGCCATTTCCGCTATGTATAAGTCATTTTATGTCTTCTTATTAATGTAGGTTTTTACAGATCAACAAGAATATTTTTTAAAGGCAAATATGAGTATAAAATCACAAAAATTGACTAGCAGTTGTGGTTGTTGGTCATATTGGCGGGTGTAGAACCCTGAAACATGTTTAAACTTATTTTTGAAAATGAATTGTTTTCCAGTCACTTGATAGTAACCCATTAAGTAAAATAAAGCAACTTATCATACCAAAATCAATTTTCCAACTCACTTTTATTTTTTTATTAAATCAAGTCATTGTCTGGATGTGTGCTGTAGAGGAGGAGCTTGATAAATTTACTAAAAGTGACAGCTCTTATTATTTAATAGTTGTACTGCAATAGCTTTGCCCCCTCGTTGCCCTTTAGACCAAAACAAAATCAGAAAAGAAGTTCAAATATCTTTTGAGACTACGTAGAAAGATTGCGGGGGGGGGGGGGGAGGCAGTTTCTGGTGAAATTTGTGCAATTAATGAAAATCTCAGGTGTAGTAATAAAAGCAAATTCAGACAGAATTTTCAGTAAAGGTAGTTTACAATGTTTATAGTAGGAGAGTGGTTTTGTGGTTAAAACACAGAACAGGGAGATGGTCTGTGGCAAAGTCAGCAATAGGTGCTATATCTTCCACCCGTTGATAATGGGCCTGATGCAAAGCCAGCGGGAGTCTTTCCTGTGACATCATTGGTCTTTGCAGCTGGGGTTTCCACTTGTTAGTGGTTGAAAGAAAGGGCTCTGCAGTAGAGAACCCTACGCGTGCAAAACTTTTCTGCAGCCATCTTCTTCCCCAAGTTCTGTAGACTTGTTACTTCTCAGTTAAAATTTATATGGTTTCAGAGTGAAACTAGTGGTATAGAAACTTCATATGCTATCCAAACAGCTTTGGGGACAGTATTGCAGTCAGAGAGTAGAAAAAGTGGTTTTAAAATCACATCTAAATGCCAACCACTGGCACCTATCCCCATAATATGAGTGATAATATCTGTATGCCCTAACAGTAATTGTATGCTTGTGGGGAGGGGAGAATAGACCCTTCAGTTTTATTTACATTTTGCTTATCCAGCAAATAACCTTGAATGTAAGTGTTTTTGGTTTTATGAGACCAGGGAAGATAGTCAATGGAAAAACACTTTCTCTAAGACTGCAGAAACCAGTAAAAATGAATTCACTCAATTTCAGTTAATATAAAATCTGCTAGTAGCTAATAAAACTAGAAATCTGAACAGATACTATTTTGGGGACGAGTAAGTGAATAACTCGAGGACCTGATCCATGTTCCCCATCTTAGTCAAGCAGGGCCTAATGCCCAGAGGTGTGTGACAGTTATTGCTAAGTGCATAGTGCTACCTCATTTTCCTATGGAGTCTTTGCAAGACTGTATCTGAGGTTATGCTCGTCCAAAGAGTGCAGTTCCAGCTAAACTGACATAGCGCACAGTGTGGACAAGGAACCACATCTTTAAAGATAAACTTAATAAGACACATGCTCAGTGGACAGTACGAGAGTGTTTTAACAGCTGACATAATGGATGTCCTAACTGATGCTTTTTTATTGGCAGCAAAGGAGGCCTATGATCTGGTTCTAGAGAGTTGGCTTTGTAGAGAATTTAATAGCTGGCATGAAGTTTTAATCATGGTTTTTGAACTCTATATACTGGCGGGTGTAGGTGTAGGCTGGGCCTTATGTCTCATTTTATTAAGTCTTCTGAGAAAATGAGTGTCCAAGGTTCTGTGTAAGAAAAGCAAATTTTGTCTGTCTTTTGCTCTTTGTGATGTGCCATAGACTGAGTAAAAACCTACAGCAAAGCAGGAAGAAACTTTGCTTAAATCCCCTTTCTGTCTTTGGCTTGCAGAATGTAGGTGTGGATCGCTCGAGAGAGGAAGCCTTGAGGACAGTACCTAATCATCTATAACTCCCGTGGACCATGACAATATCCCCTGCCTGCTACAGAAGCACTAAGGAAATAGCTCAGGTACATGAGACTGGAGAAGACATCCAAGGAGGTCAAGCAGTGTCACATGCACACACTCCCTTTGACTGTAAGGCTTTTAGAATGTGATTCAATGACTTGTGGGAAAACCCACAATTCTGGAGGACACTTAATGCTGAAAACTGAAATGTGCAAGACTGGAAATATTTATGGGAAACCCAGTGAAGTTGCTATAAATTTTTCTTCTGTGAATATGCAGTTTTTCAACTGTTTTTATGCTTCACCTGTGGCTCATGCAAGATTGTTAATTGCTCGTCAGCTTCCTGTCAAGTTTTAACTGAACTTTTACTTTTTTCAATAATGGCTTTTCTAAGAGTACCTCTTATTTTTACTGTGAATGACTTCCTAGAATTAGATAACTTCTTTTTTAGTGTGTATATATATATATATATTTTGAATACATGTGAAATTCTGCATTTAATGCTCTGTAGGCTCCATTTGATACAAAAGCACTTCATATTGGAGGCTTGCTCTGAAAAGGTTCCTCAAATACTCTTTTTTTTCCATCCCGTCTATGTTTGAGCATAGTTCAGGAGTTGCAAAGCACCGTGTATGTGTGTCTTTTGAAATGGGGATGCTTTCCCCTTTGCCAAGAAAAAATATTTGATATTATATATTATGTTATATTGACAGTGAGAGAGGCTTTGCTATCACAGTAAGTTCCTTTATCTTCTCCGTGCAAAATAGCATTTTGTACCATGGTGGGGGTGCACTGTTATACAGTTGATCGTTATGGAAGGATGGTTTTAAGTACAGATAGCTGGCTTGCTAATAGTCCTATATATCCTAAAAAGAGATTATAAAGGGTAAGATGACAGATATCCTTCAGAATATCTGTACTGTCCAGGTTAAGCAACCTTTCCAAGAGAGAACACAACTTCCACATTCAGGGTGAAATATACTCCCTCAAAAGACCCAATACATCACTTGAATGCAGGAAAACTTCAATGTAAACCCTAAATGGGCTCTAATAGAGTGAATTTCACCCTAAAAGTATAAGGTTTTCTATGTGGGAGCATTAAGTCAATAGAGGAGAATCTTAAAATAGGATTTTAGCCTCCTGAGAATTGTGTAAGTACAAAAACACTTGAGTGAATTTGGAAGTTGATTTTTTTAAATGTCATCTCTATATTTTGTTTTTAAAATCCTGTGAAATTGCAAGTGCATTTATGTCCAATGCTAAAAAATAATAGAATTTTCTATGCATGTCTAGGCCACTCACTACCTTCATTGTTCATAGTATACATGTGGTGTTGGATGATAGAATTTAGCTAGCAACACCTAATTGTTAATGAAATGAAGAAAGCTGCCCATTAGTTATTGGAGTGTCTTTTTGATGTCTGTATTATGTATAATCCAACTTTTGCATTTATCCGTTAATACATTTAGTTGAATTTCAGCGTAGAGAATTGAGTTCTGTCAAAGTAGCTTGCAGGCAAGGACTAAATTGTTTTTTTGTTTTTGTTTTTTTTTTATGCAGGGCAGGGGACTCTAATATGTGCTGCTGTTGTGATTTGTTTTATTAAGCTAGTCTTAGCAATATAGTCAGTGTACTGGAAGTAAGCCATATAGCTAGATTTCATTTCAGAAAACGAATACATAGGATATCAAAAACACTTGCTTGGAACCTTAGCATCAAAAGCTTTTTGTCTGTAATCCATGCAACCAGTAATATGCATTTAAAAGTATATATTTATTTAGCTGTATTAATAGTTATTGTCTAATGTTATAGCACAAAGCACTGCTAAGACATTTATTGACGCACAGCAAAACAAACCCTAAAGATTCTTATATTGGAGAGGGAAGAGATGCTATATAGTGGTTTCCCTTCTGATAACCTATTTGTTCATAGTTCAGAAGAACAGCCCTGTCCTCTAAGGTGCCCTGTTTCCTCTGGATCTGGGCCACACAACCTACAGTAGGGATTATGTATGTTTAATGGTGGTAAATTGAGGAAGCCTAGCTTTTATCCATAGTTATCCAAGGCAAATTCCCAAATATTATCTTCTTAATGTGCTTTGAAAAGCAGAGGTTTACCAAGATAGAGTTTGGACTACTGTAGTTTTGAGCTTCGTCCTGGCAAAGGAAGCATGGTTATAAAAGGGAAATGTTTCCTTATATGAGTTTTTAATCTCAGAACTTTCAGAGGTGCTGTACAATTCTATATGGCTAAATGTTTTATGTATAGTAGATATTTTTATAGACTGCTTTTAAATATACTGTGATCAGAGCAGTTTCTCATTTGCAGGATGGGTGTATAGTAAAAAATCACCGTATACAAGTGTGAATAAATTGTATGTCAGTACTTGAAAATAAAAAAGAGAATCTGAAGCTGTCAATTCTATTTTAATTTACAAATAATGTCATTGACTGTATCTTAGTTAGTAAAAGGAAAATACTAGAATGTAAAAATAAGTAAATGATCACCCCCATCTCTCCTGTAAAAATTGAGAGTTCTGGAAATATATTGCAAGAATTACTTATTACTATCTAAAAGCTATATACA
Organism: Mauremys mutica; assembly: GCF_020497125.1. Taxonomy (NCBI): domain Eukaryota; kingdom Metazoa; phylum Chordata; order Testudines; family Geoemydidae; genus Mauremys; species Mauremys mutica. The sequence continues at coordinate 43,035,542 of NC_059078.1, forward strand.
TATTCCCATCTGTTTCGGAAAAGCAAGTCATCATCCAGAGGGGTTAACTTCTAAGCATGGTCTAGTATGTTTGTTTTATGTTGCTGTGATTGGATGGGATTAAACTAACCTTTCTGACATGACTGGTCTTCAATTTAATCTTCTAGGCAAAATGTGATCTTTCAGCCAAGTAATAAAGATCAAATGTTAAAACACAAGATTTGTGTTTCTTTCCTTGTCCCCTTAGACCAGCTATGCTACAGTAACATGTAGAGTTGTGTAAATATCTCCTCAGGTCAACACACTTTATGAATTTGTCCATTGTGGAAGGCTGTGAAATACTTTTTACAACATGTATCTCAGATAGAGAGAAGTGTGAGAGTAAAGGTTAAGTTCATTTCATTATCATCTGCTGAAAAAAGAGGTGAGATATACTACCTACAATGTGTGACAGAAGCTGAGATCTGCTCAGGTTGGCAAAAATCTTCTGCAATAGCGAAGAAAAAGCAATAGTTCAGATTTAAAATAGAAGAGGAAGTCAAAATTCATGTGAAATTATGATTGTAAATTGAGGCTTTGTGAATGAAATGTTGTTTTGTCATTCTAAATGTTAGGATCTGTGACATTCTAAAACAGGACAACTTTGGTTGTTTTTTTTTAAAAATGATTAATTCTCATCTACCTGATCATCTTCAGTACCAGTAGCTGCAAATTAGTAAGTAAAATGTTAATCTGCTGTAGCATTTGGATTTAAATAGTTCATTATGCATGTATAAATAAGCTAGACTGCATTGAGATGCAGTAGTGTCAGTAATGCTTTTTCTATTTCTGTTGCAGTTTATGAGAAGGAAAAACTTACCAGTGGTCATTTGTCTAGACTAGGGGCTCTCAAACTTGTTCATATCAGGAAGCACAGCTTACTGTGTTCTGGACACCTCTCCCATTCACACCTCCTCTTTGGAAAGTACTGATCACTACTAACTTTAGTCCCTCTTGGTGGTGTATTATTTACAACAGCAATTGCTATACCCTCTTCTCCTCAAATGTAGTAGCATTCTCTTTATTAGAGGTAACTCATTTCCAGGTGCCATTTTTTTAAAGGCCTTGGGGCTCCTCTGTGCAGTGAATTGTATGGACACTTAGCAGCAGCTGGAACTAAGAACACCAGCCCTTGTGCCCAGTCATCTCTTCAGACCAGTTTGGGAACGAGGTAGAAAATAACCGCAATCTACTGTCTTCCACAAGGTGGCTCTCACGCACAGTGGTTACAGGAAAGAAGGTATGTAATAAAGATTGGCAGATGATGGTAGTGATCTAACACCTTAGTCAGTTCCATTTATCAATGGGGAATTAGACTGTCACTTAAGTAGCAATACATCAAATATCTATAATGTATTAAATCTGAAGTATTTATTATGCTGATGCAGATAAAGATCACAATGAGTGTCTGGTTACTTGTTGGAGGGTATGTTAACAGACTACTTCATGCAAGGGGAGTTAAGCCTGCTGATACATTGATGTGCACGTGTGACACCAATTGGCTGAGGCAGGCATTCCCAGCAAGTCATTTCAGCATCTCCTACCAATTAGAGTGATGTGCGAGAAAAGAGAGCTTTGTAGAGCAGGGTCATCCCATATTTTGAAAGAGGAGCATGGGTAAATGTAACCAGTTAGAATTCTATTTTCTTTTGACACATTTTAAAATTTTTTCTTTCCTTGGTTAAAGCAGATACACATTTTCCCTGCTTGAAGGCCGAGAGCCTGATTTGAAACTGTATTTGTAATAACTTACTTTTAATCTTAGGGTGCATCTCTACCATTCTATTGCAGCTCCAGCTCAAAGTATGTACTTTGTACATGTACTTGGTGCTGCTAGCCCCTCCTGCTGCTACTACACTATTTTTGAGCCCTCCTACTGCTGTGGCTACACTTTTTTCTAAAGCATGCTTGCTTGATCAGCACTAGTGTAGGTATGTCACCTTGAGCTGGAATTTACGCCCCCCAGCTCCCAAGTGTAGACAGACATACTCCAGGTTTTGCTGTTCTGTGAAGTATTATAATTAACAAAACTATGCGTGTCAAATTAACGAATGTATATTTTGTGATTAATTCTTTATCTGCTTACTCACTGTTTTGTGAAATTTAAATCTTTCTGCACTGGGTTTGCCAGAGATAGCAAGGTTTTATTGTATTTAAATGAACCATGCTCATCTTCTGCCAACTATTTCATGTTTAAGCACTGCACTCAGTAGAAAGTTCTTCTGAAACTAACTGGCCTTTTCTTAGCATAGTTCTGTAGTTTATCACAGTACCTCAGGAAGGTTTTCAATAGGATACTCTCATGTTCAGTAACAATAGTTCCTAATTCTAAATTCTTAGAGGACCCCCCTCAATTTTTTTGGTGCATCTTGGATAAAGAAATCCAAAGGAGGAAATGATTCCCTTTTGATCTCAGCATAGTGGCTTGTCGCCATTTAAAAGTTAGGTACATTTGATTGTTGAATTAATGAGCAGTTTTGATTATGAAATTTACATTTATATAGCTTGTGTGCAGAAAAGGATTTTTTAAACTTAATGGACATTAGGCTAATATGCTGAAGCACCTACACTTAATGGTTCTCTCTCACACACACTTATGCTGTCTTCTGTGACAATCTGGTAAGTAACTGTTTTTATTCTTGCTGTGTAGCACTATTTGCTGGGCTAATGGCAGTTACATAGCTGTGGAATTTTCGTACTGGATAGCAAATCAGGGCCCTCTGTTATGCAATACACGTATAGAACAGCAGAACTTCAGTATTGTCTTTTGATCTATCTGCTAGTTTAAGGTCCATAGTATGCCACAGGCCCAGTTATTTTATGTAGTAGAGCGAGTGGTGTATGTCTAGCTCTATAGTTAATGTTGGTTATGATCCAAATCAGAGGTTGTGCATTGAGTAAGTCATCTTTCTATTTACTTGGAAGTAGACCTGTGTGAACTAGTTTTGTAGTAATGAAAGTGGTTTAACCCAGATGAATCCTTTCCCTCCATCATGTGCAGATGTTATTGAACTGTGGAAAGTTCATATGTGGTTATAACCTACTAAAAGGAAGCATGGATTTGCTTTAACATCAGTTGTGCTGAAACACATGGAGCTACAGATGTTCGATTTGAAAGCAGGTGATTTATATGGAACAGCACCATGTCTGGCAGTTCAGCGGAAATGTTCCATCTCTGAAAGGCCAGGTAAGTGGACCCAATATTCCATACAATAGCTGAACCAGGGCTTTTTTGTAAGAGGCAATGATCTTATTGCTCACATCTATTAATAAATGCACTTAATACTTTAGCAGTGGAAACTTGTACTTCAGTCTCTAAAAATTTACTCCTAGTGGGTTGTTGCCAGATACTTGGGCCAGAACATCTGATGCGTATGTTTGCCAAGAATAAATATTTAGAGTAACCAATGAAGCATAGCACATGGAAAAAAGATGTCAGACAATTAATTGGAACTAATTTATTTTTTCCTAATGTAACCCATCCTTTTGAGTTACATTGCTGGTGGAAGGTTGTAGTAGTTTAACTATTGTAACGATGCAGGATAGAAAGGAGATGTAATATTGGTTGGAGGAGATAAATTAGTTAAATTCAGCAGTATTTAATCATTCTTGTATTTCAAAAACTAGAGGGACACTGAGGCTAAACTTAAAGAAGAACCAATGTTTTATGTACAGCTGCAGACAACACCACATTTGTTACTTAACTGTGGCATGAAATTGTTTGGCACAGAACACTCTGGAGGCTCCATAGTTACATGAGTTCTTAAACTTTTAAAATATTGGATGGTGTCTTACAATAAAGTATTAGTTTGTAATGAAGCAAAGTTGTTAGTGTCAGATGCTTGCCTGTTGGCTCATTCTGACCAAAGAGAAACTAGTGTTGGGTACAGGTTTCAGAGTGGTAGCCATGCTAGCAAAAAGAACGAGGGAGTCCTTGTGGCACCTTAGAGACTAACAACTTTATTTGAGCATAAGCTTTCGTGGGCTAAAACCCACTTCATTGCATGCATGCAATGGAAAATACAGTAGGACGATATACACACTCACAGAGGACATGAAAAAATAGGTGTTGCCATACTAACAATAACGAGAGTAATCAGTTAAGGTGGGCTATTGGCAGAGGGGCATCTCCTACTGATATGTGCATTGGCCAAACGGGACAGTCTCTACGCAAAAAAATAAATGGACACAAATCAGACGTCAAGAATTATAACATTCAAAAACCAGTCGGAGAACACTTCACTCGATTACAGACCTCAGTCGCAATACTCCAAGAAAAAAAACCTTCAAAAACAGGCTCCAACGAGAAACTGCAGAATTGGAATTAATTTGCAGACTGGGAGTGGATGGGTCATTACACAAAGTAAAACCTATTTCCCCATGACAATTTTTTTCACCCCTACTGTTACTCACACCTTCTTGTCAACTGTTGGAAATGGGCCATCCTGATTATGACCACAAAAGTTTTTTTTTCTCCTGCTGATAATAGCCCAAGAGTAACTGATTACTCTCATTATAGTTAGTATGGCAACACCCATTTTTTCATGTCCTGTGTGTGTGTGTGTATATATATATATATCTATCTTCCTACTGTATTTTCCACTGCATGCATCTGATTAAGTGGGTTTTAGCCTATGAAAGTTTATGCACAAATAAATTTGTTAGCGTCTAATGTGCCAGAAGTACTCCTCACTCTTTTTATAGTGTTGGGTAGAGTATCCTTAAGAAAAGCTTTGCTTTTTAAATCAGGGACATTTCTATAGTATCAATTTACCTTTTACAATAGATTGAGAGTAAATGAGAGTCATTTTGGAGAAAAAAGTGTAGTTGCTAAAATCACAAAGTTTAATATAACTTCAAATTATTTTACTGAAGATGAATAAAAGGGCCTCAACCATATTTAAAAAACGACAATCTTTTCTAATGTCTTGTTTCCAGAGCAAAATATACAGCATATACATATATAATTACATTTAAGTAACCAAACACAAAATTTACAGTTTCCCAATTAATGCACACGATTCTTAATATCTTAAACGTGACCATGCAAAAAACCACTGCCAGTTAATCAGCAGTAAGAAATTTTTCATGCTACTGTATATTATTTTGAAGGAAAGGTATAGACACAACATTGTTGGACCACATGTCACTTAGCGTTTGGAAGCCTCTGTTTACAATGTTTAACCCCAAATGTTCAGAGACTATTTAGCCAGGATCTGTTCAAACTTAGGGTTAATAAAAGAGAATCCAGCAAATGCAGACTGATCCATAGATTCAATCAAATTTTTGTCACTGTAAGATAACCGTGCCTTCTCACTCAGAAACTCTCGGTCAAAGTTGTTGTAGTCACTTGCTGATTTCTGTGTTAAACAAAGAGGGTGGAAATAGTTAGTTAGTGACTTCTTTAGGCTGAAGCTGTACAGAAAAGCAATCAGATTTGCTAAAGAGAAAAAGTTTAAAAAACCCGTAACAGTGAGCACAACATTAAAATGCTTCATTTACTATATGTAAGATCTTGAATCCCTACAGAGCATTACCTTAGCATATTTTCAGAGTTCCAATGATTAGAACTACTGGGGTGATAAGAGTATTAAATTACACTACTTTACTGATGAAAACTCGAGCCAGACTAGTGAGAAGGAAGTTAAGTAATGCTGTGTAGAAGCATGAAAAGTTTAGAAGTCTGTAGACAATGTTCTTGAAAGCTGATAGTGTCAATCTTTCTACATTTACTTTGACTAAAATGAACTGCCGTTTTCGTTCATCTACCTCAAAGATGTCATAGTTGTTGGCCTATCCGTTACTGTTTTAACTAATGATCTTACCACTGTGCTAGCAGATGATAGAGATATTAGCTAACATGATCCCAGTGGACAAAACCAGAACACTCATCTGTTGAGTTGTTCATTCTCAGTCAACCGAAAAATTCCATGACTATCACTAAGAGGGTTAGACACGTTCTAAGATGTGCTTTTTAAAAAGTGGTATTGCTAGAACTCCCCCAGGGGAGGAGATATCTAAGTAATAATTAAAGGCAAATAGCACTAGACTTAGATAGCTCCTTCTGCTGTGTACGTAGAGGGAAAGAGCCATGTAAATACCAAACAAAGAAAAAGCTACAATTGAGAATGACTACTAGCCAATTTAACATAATCAATAAGATTGGCAGGTGCCTATCCTTGGCTCTGCTCAAAGAACTTAACGGTTAAACTGTGCATATGATGGAGATAGAAATCCTTTCTTCCCCCTAGATATTAAAAGAAAACTGATTTGAGGTGGTGTGGAACACTTGCATTTCCTAGACTGGTATTAGATAGGGTTTTGGCTACTGTTCCATTACAGGAAAGCAACATATGGTGCTAAATTAAGTGCTTTCCATATGCCTATGGAAGATTCCTAATCCACATATAAATGTATGGTATGTCAGGAACGATTATAGTGAAAGTTATCTTTAAACATATATTGAGAAATGCAATCAGTGTTCAGATTCTTTTGGTCTGAGTGGCAGTGGTAATGATTGATTCTTTATATATAGTTATTTTAAATTGTATATTCTACTATATAGTGTCATCTCAAGTGGTACTATGAGTTTAATAATAATCTTTTATCATGTGAGCATCCCACCCTATGCTTGATAACATGCAAGTACAGGATGCTCTTAGTTGGACCAGCTGTAGATTTTTCCATTGATTTCTTTCACTGAAAAATCCTTATATCCACCTGTTGTTCACATTCCTTTCCTCCTGTTAGGAAACCTTCAAGCTTTTTTTTATCATATTGTTTCTTCAACAAGCATCTTTATTAGTGGCATCCTCATAGCCATACTATCTAACAGTTTTTGTTTAAGTCACCACCTGTCTCTAGTTTCAGGAATGAGAATTGGGAAACTCAGAATGGCAGCAACTCTGGGTCTTATAGTCTACATGGTTGGTTACCCAGATGATTCATATTGAGTACAGTAAGTGTTGGAATGATACATACCACTTTTGGTTTGAAAGGGGGCTCTACCTCCCTCTTCTCTAGTGCTGTCCAGTTGATGGTTTTGAAGAAAGAATGCTCCTTGATGTTCCCAGTAATTCCTAGTCTTTTTGTTGGATCCCTTTCAAAGAGCTTTGAAAGAAAATGTGTATAAGATTGAGTTCTGAATCCTTACATCTCCTCAGTGGGAAAGGGAACCCAGGGCTTTAGCTGGTTCTGGGGGTACATGGGCACTGACAAAGACAGGGGAATTGAATCATATGTACTGTGGAAGGGAACAGGTAAGCCACTGACAGTGTGATTGCTGCGCAGACATACTTTGTTTTCTTAGAGTGATTGCAGTTCATGTAGACATACCTGAGCTAACTTGAATCAAGCTAGCTGTGGCAGCATGGGCTTCAATATAGAGGCTGTACAAGCCCATCTGTTTAACTACTCCATGGAGTAGCCTGGGCTGAAGCACATGTTCCTGCAGCTTCACTGTTCCAGTACCTGAGCATGCCCTGTGACTGCAGATCAGACAACCCTGAAGGGTTTCCCTGTCCCCTCTAACATAGTATAGACTAGCCTTTAGTGCTAAATCTGCTTTCGTTTCAGTTTAATAAAAATCTTTCACTCCTTGCCTAATAATTGCACTTCTATGAAAGGTTTAAAATTATGAGGCGATACTTTACTGAAAGTGCAATTTGGTAACCTGAGACGTTAGTGCCAGCTTCTCTTCCCTTAATACAAACTTAACAGTAGGACCTACTGACTGTGTCACAGCCAACACCTACCTTCTCCAGTAGGTCCTTCGATTCCTTGGTAATCCACCGCGGGTAGTGAGGCGTGTCCACTCGGATTGACTCGAACAACTCATCCTCATCATCACCATGGAAAGGAGATTGTCCAATAAGCATCTCATACAGCAAGACTCCAAATGACCACCAATCCACAGAAAATGTGTACTTCAAGCCCTGAAGAATCTGTTGCCATGACAGGACATGTGCAGGGGAGAGAAACACAAATTCTAATAAGGAAATGCTACCTCCAGAGTCTCACTTAACTAGGTCCGCAAAGACTTAAAAATAATTTGTTGGTCATGTCCAAAATCCCAGTCTACACCTTAAAAGGTTAGATAAATCAGCTTAGATAAATGCATTACTGGTAGAAAACTGATTAGGGATTTGCAGCTTTTTCATACACACTGTAGACCTGCATGTCAACTACAGCAAAAAGAATTACAGGCATTTTCAAACAGCAAAATCTTCATAAATCAAGAAGCCATAGAAGAAAAAAATAAGTAAGCTTTTGACGTGACTATGTCCTACTTAAATGGCTACACTTTAGCTTGTAGCTAGCTGGATATGGAAATTTGTGTAGCTAAATTTTTTGTCCAGATTTGTAAATATATTGGTTGTTCACTTGTAACATGGATTTCCTAGGAAGAAATATTGTTAGACACCTGACAACTTGGTTTTTCAATCTTTAGAAGAGAGAGGACTTAATTCTCTTCCCACTTGTACTAGTGTAAGTCACACTATAGGACTGGAGGAAACAAGATTGATTGTGATCAAAGAAAATAATTTACTAACAAATGGACGTTTGCTGTGACGAAGCTCTCATAGCTGTAACTAGGATTTCAGTTATCCCACTCTGGACTATAGTACAGGTGAGTTTTTAAAAGCAAGCGACTTAAGAGCACAAGTCCCATTGAATTTCAGTGGGACTTATGTTAAGTCACTTAGCATTCGTCTGTCCCAACCCCCTACATCAAAATGTTTTATACCTACAAGCTGGTTTCATTTTGAGTTTCATGATGTGGGAGAAGGAGTCAGCAAAGACCAGCTCTGAATTTTTCAAAGAAAGGTATAACAATCCAATGGCTGGAAGTTGAAGCTAGATACATTCGGACTGGAAATAAGGTGTACATTTTTAACAGCGAGAGTAATTAACCATTAGAACAAACTACCAAGGTTTGTGGTGGATTCTCCATCACTCAGTGGATGTTTTTCTAAAAGATCTGCTCTAGGAATTATTTTGGGGAAGTTCTACAGCATGTGTTATGCAGAAGGTCAGACTAGATGATCACAATGGTCCCTCATGGGCTTAGAATCTGAGTCATGTAAGGTCTCTAATGAAAGCCTATGTCACATAATCATTGCAACACACACACACACACACACACACACACACACACACACACACAGAGAGAGAGAGAGAGAAAATTATGTTCTTAAGGTCTGTGACTAGCGCCTGGTCACCACACAGATAAAAAACAGGTTTTCTTTCAGGAACAAAATGTCTGCTTACACTGTAAAATAAGTATCATATGGTTCATAGTGGCCCTCCATTTACTGTCTGAGGTCAGTGCTCAGGAAGGATTGTGAAATCTTCAGAGAGGAAATATATAGGAAGACATGAACTAGCATTTTATAAAAAGGACAATGAACTTTGGTGGTATAACTATGGGACAGGAAGGTATATCCTCATTCTTTCCATCTGTGCAGCCAAGCTGCTAGCAAGCTTGTCCTTATGAGATGGGGTCTTAGTCACTCGACTTGAAAATGCTGGGGAAAGGACATGAGGTAAACTATCTTGTAGGAAACAGGGGAATGCCTTGTAATTAAGTTTTCGTCTCTAAAAAGTGCATTGTTTTTGTTTTATATGTAACCATTTTTCTAGTATTCTCACTTTCTGTCATGTGAACCTCCTCTGTTTGATAGTAAACCTAAGGTTGTTTGCTTCACCCACAGCACTCATGAAAAGTGTTGATCCTGAGGAATCTTACAACTTGGTGTGTACTATTCCTTTGGGAAGAGCAGATCTAAGTTCTGTGAGTGTTCAGGGGAACAGAGGCTGAGCATTCCTGAGGGATACTCTGAATGGGATGGGCCTATCACTACCTGTACAGAGAGTAGGAGGCCTAGAAGGCAGTGCTTCTGGTGCCAGAGGGTAATGATTTTCGGGGGCTGATCCACAACAGACAGAGACAAGACTTCCTCACACTAAGGGCAGGTAAGTGGCAAGGTGCCTCACAATCATGGAGAAGCACCACAGTGGAATTATACCAGTGTTCATTGGGCAATAAAGCAGAAGGGATAATGGCAGCTTAAAACTTCACTAGCTGGATAGATTTAATATAAAAAATGAATTGATATTTCAATAACCCAATGCATGCTTTAGAGTTCTGCAGTATTTTTAGGACAGCATCTGGATTAATCTCATTCTAATTGGATATCTAGCATTTAGGAATAAATATTTTTGAAAGTAAATTCTGTGAAAGGAAAGATAATTACATGTTGGTGAGTGCCAAAGGAGGCTTTCTAAGCAAATTCCACATTACCATTATCAGAACTTTGCTCTTCTAAGTACTTGACTGGTTCTGTGCTTACCTCAGGTGCTATGTAATCTGGGGTACCACAGAAAGTGCTTGCTCTGTTCTCTCCAACCACATTCTCTTTGCACATCCCGAAGTCAGCTATTTTGATGTGGCCTTCTTTATCAAGCATCACATTGTCCAGTTTGAGGTCTCTAGATGGAAAGATTAAAAAAAAAAGTCAGTATACTACTTGGTTGAAAACAAGTGACACACATTACTGCCAGGAAAGGTTAAACAGCCTCTCACCAGGTGAATATAATGACTAAAATAGGTAGGTTTTTCCCATATGTCACAGTGCAAGTTATTTATATTGTTAGTAGATCTGGGCAAACAAACAGGTTTTTTTTATTTGGGTGGAACCGAAAATTTATTTCCAAAACTTTCAGCAAATCAGAGAAAAGTTTTCATTTATATTTCAGGAAACTTAAATGTCTTGATTTTTACTATAATAATTCACCAAGATCTACGCAAATCTCTGAAATTTCAGTGTTGCCATATCTGCAGTCTTTGCAGAAAATTTTTTCACCCAGCTGTAAATGTGAATCCAAAAGACAATTTGTTATGTCCCCTCTCCTCCCCCTCCATGTTTTAACTATTTCCACATTAAGCAAATACCTAAGAAGTGAGCTAGGTAAAACTGAAGTTTCTGCAAGCATAACCACAGGAGCTATGGCTAGGTGCAGCACTGCTACCATTACTTGCATCTGTTATAACTGAGTTCTCCCCTTTCCCTGTAAGCACATGGTAAATTACTGTAATCTATTTTTCTATCCTTACCATGTTTGCCTTTTGCCAAAATCCATTGTGATATTATTATTACCTAGAAGGAAATAGACTTATGTTCAGGACAGTCTCTCCTGGTCCCTGTTTTCATTGGTGGCTGAAGGGAAGAAGTTAAATGTTTGGTACAGAATTACTTAGTAAGTATTGGGAATTAATAACTCACAATGTGTAAGAACTAAAAGACCTGAAAACAGCTACCTTTTACAACTGGCTCACAAATATTTTGCAAGGGTCCCTGCCATAGCGTGAAGGGAAAAAATCATAGGCAAAGTGTCTGAGGATTTTGGGACAGCAACATGTACCTTCCAACAACTGTTCGGAAGCTATTTCACCTGAGAGACTATTGCCATTGAACAGATGCCTGCACAATGAGTAACTGAAAAATCCAAACTCTTCCCTACCCATGTTGCAAAGATGGCATTTGTACAGAATATCTTTGAAAAATTGAACAAGGCTAATCACTAATTTCATGTATTGGTATCCTCTGTGGAAATTCATGGGACACTAATGAACCACAGAAAAGACTTGTCTTCTGCTTGTCAGCAGCTCAATTTGGATTCTACTCAATTTTGTAGCAAGTGCAAGGATTCTTATTTCTAGCTGGGATTTTCAAAAGTGGTTAGATGACTTGGGAACCCAGCTCCCTGTGAAAGTCGAATTCTTGCCTTCAGTTATTTTCTTTCTGGGTTAAAAAATAGTTCCAACTACCTTGTCATCACTTGTATACTGCCAATTGAAATAGGATATGTCAGAGCTATTGCTCAAATACCTGAACACTTCATGATTTAGATGTAGCTGAAATGTCAGCCTAGTTTTTAGTTGTGAAGATTATAGACCACAGCATTATTGCTAATTCTGTTCTATAATCCTAGATACTTGCTTTGAAGTCTCTTAGGGCAATGTTCTGTGTGTCTAGAAACTCACTTGGATTCATTTGTACTAAATTTTGTTTTTGTAAGTTTGGCATGACCAGAATGAGATTTCATCCAAAGGCCAACCAACTTGGCATCTAGTCACAGATGACAGTACAAGTATAGCAGCAGGGGATTGCACTTCACAGTGACCACAGTAAATTATTGTTAAACACTGTGTTCACACTGATTTGCTGAAGTCTTGTTAAATCATTTAATGGTGTGAACATTATTGATGCAGTATCTCCAAGTCTGCAGGAAAAGCAGTTATATTCCCTTCTTTGAAGTATTATGCATTTTTTTGTGTGCAGCAACACATACCAAGAAAGGCAGACTGAACAGCTGCCAACAACCCTGCTACTGACCTATACAGACATGATTAGAGCAGATGTTTCACAAGATGACTGGGAATTTTTTTTTCCTTGATGAGTTCCCAAAAGCAGCTGCTAAGATTGTCAAGAGAGGATGATCTACTGCTCAGGATATGAAACAAATGTCAGAACTGTCCCTGACCACTCCAGAAGCACATGGTGTGACAGGCTGCACCGTTAATCCTCTCTCCAAGATTGGACATGACCCCCTACCTGTCCCATTGGATTATAGCTGTTGATACATAGACAAACGTCATTATTCTCATTTAAATGATTTAGTTTACTCCAGTAAAATCAAATAACCGTTGACAATTCACCTGGAATTTGTTCATTCCAGCATCACAAATGTTAAGTTTGTAGTGATTTTATGGGCTTGTCTACATGGGAAAATTTACCACCAGGACTCCCTTTCAGGTGGGGGCACATCTTCTAGAATAAGAGTGTGTTTCCACCATTTGTTTTGCTGATAGATGTCTTCATATAGATAAATCCTTAGGCTGTTAAACAAAGGTTTTTCATTTGATTGTCAAGTGTCTTGGGGTCTTCTCCCATGCCACCTGCACATTACAGCCCCTCAGTGAAGATGCAGTGTGGGCTGCCTTGAGCAGCACCCACTTTCAGAAATTTGCTAGTAGTTGATGGATGTATACAGGAGATGCAACCCAAATATCCACAGGAAACATGCAGTGGAACATTTTCTCCCCTCTGCCTCTTTAAAAAAAGAGGGCCTATCCCCACCCTTCAAATTTAGCACATAAAGGCTAGTGTTATCAGAACTGCTGACTTGCATAATGTTACGAATTATACCTGTAGGCCACGCACCGTTCGTTTCTAGGCTGAGGCACAAAAACCAAAGATTTACAGAGTGTCCAAATAACAAAGTTTTACTGTGCAAGGTTCAAACAACGTTCAAACGTGGTGTCCCTCTGCTAGTCAGGGAGAGACCCAGGCTGCAGATTACATAGAAGTTATATACGTTTTAGGAGTGCATACTACCCTCTTGAATCGGAAGCCTTAACCAATAAACAAGCCATTTTCTTATCTTTAGCCTATTACAGTTAATCACTGTCCTCGTGCTGGCTAGTGCACAGTCCAGCTGTTACCTTGCATACTAGAATTTTTCCTTAATTATGTTGTTACAGCTGTGTTCCTATCCTCTTTCATGTTTCTGACTTTATCTTTCTTTAATGCTGCCCTTGGGAGCCGTGTATGTGATGTGCTCACTTTTAGTTAATGATGGATACAAAATAGGGAAACTTACAAAATGGAGTTGCTCATGCTAACTACCCTTAACAATAACTAGCACCAGCACCACAGCATACAGCTAGTCTTCTTTTTCCTAGGTCCACTACTAAATGTGGGTAAGTGTACATATATGCTGAACCAGGATATTACATAGTAACTTAAGTCTTACCGCTTTCCCTTATTGAAACATAAAAGTAAGAGGTAGCAAAGGTTGACAGTTTGAGCTCAGCAGCACTAGGAAATGGAGTTACACCATATTTACTCAACTGCACTTGAGATCAGAATGTAGCCCACAAGTTCTAAACACAGCACAGTGTGAAGAATGTGGACATCTGCAAGCTCATTTCTGACCTGAAGTTACACCCCAGGAAGCAGTGTGTGTCTCCTTATTTCCTAGAGAAGGCAGCAGCAGAGAGCTTTAGCCTCAGTGCTTTTCACAAAGTCAAACACAGCCTCAATCTCCATTACCACTAACATAAAGTCAAACTATCTCAGTCTGAGTACTGTGCTTGGCAATAACTAATGGGAAACAAAGACACTTCTGTGTAACATAAATAATATTTCATTATACTTGTTGCCAAGGAGAAAACACAAGAAAACAATTATAGATTCATCTCAAGTACTTGCTGAATTGCATCTTAATACCCTTGGAATAAAATCCAATGTTTAATAAAGAACTGTTTCTTGTATATGTCCTGGTTGTAGGTTAATCACAGAATCCACTAATACATCACAAGAAATATACCAAGTGTAATGGGCCCCGTATCAGAGGCGATCACCACTCACCTATAAATAATGCCTTTGCTGTGAAGAAATTGTAAACCGCATACTATTTCAGCTCCATAAAACCTGAAATAGAGTAACAACACTTCAAACTGGCTTGCTTAGACTTTTACTACATTGTGAATGCAACTAAGAAAAAGTTTTTTTAATGAAAGACGAATAGTACTGTAAGTTTACATAATTTAATGATTGGGGGGAAATCCCATATGTTTAGTTTTTGCATAATTACCTTGTATAGCTTGCAATATGGACATAATGCAGTGTTTAATACTATTTCGGGTGGATTACTGTATGTAATAAAACTGCAGTTAAAATTAATCTCTCATATCTTTCCAAGGAATGTGGCCTGAAAGCTACAAGGTTTTTGTTATAACACTGCTATTCAGTTCTATACACACAACTCCAAACATTATGGAAGATAGCAACTTCCTTTTCTTCCACCATGGAACATTCTCCCTGATCTAACCTTTAATCTTCCTTTACACACTTGCAGAGAGGGGTATAGCTGAGCTCCAAGAGGCAACAGAAAAGAATAAAAGGTCAGAGTACCAGGAATCTCATGGATGGATTTCTTCATGCAAGAGAACGCTTCACCCCATCTTTCAATAGTAAACCTGACTATAAAAAGTCAGTGAAATAAAAGTCGAGCTGAACAAAGCTAAACACCTTCCTTCAGCATTCACCAAAATATCTGTGTAATGGGATTTTTGTTGAATTTTACTTAGGTTTTGAATGGCAAGACCATGTCTGATGAACTTTAGTTTAAATTACAGAGAAAACCAGCCTTAAGATGTTACACAAGAGGCTATGGTGTAATAGAGGTTGGTCTTGTAAGACAGATGAAACAGAACTGTAGGCAATTTGGGGATTTTAATGAAAGTGGCCTCCTGTAAAGTTTGTTGGGAGGGCTCACAGCTGTTTGGGGAAACTGGAGTCAGATCAAACTCGGATCCTAGCAGTACACTCAGGAGCTGTCTCTCATCTATGTGGCTCCCTCTGGTGGTCCTAAAAGTAGGATGTGCCAGTCTAACATGGAATATTTGAAAGGGGGAGGAAGAGAATAAAAGGATCCCTTCAAGCTTGCCATGCCCCCTCCCTTTTGTGAAGAACTCGACTGAATAATTTTAAAACCTAATTGCCAACTTGTTCTCATTCCTGGAACAAGATGCATCTGGCAACCAATCCAGAGCTTCTGAAAAAAACACTGTGGAAAGAGATATCCTGCACTCTAACCTACTGTTTGAGTAAAAGTAATTTGAGAAGCTCTCTTATTGAAAGCAACGCAAGTAACATGATTGGATAACTAGGCATGAGAGTGAATTCTGCAAGGTGTGGGTCCCTCTGTTGTAAATCCATCTTGGACTTTGCCCCACAGCCCTTTATGCCAAAACTCTGTGATGAAATGAAACCTGATTCTTGTTAATGCAGCACACAGTAATTTACATGTAATCCCAAACTGCATATAATCAAGTCCATCACTAGGCTTTTTTAATTTTTACAGTCACACACAGATTAAACGTTTACCCAATGCCCTTCTCTATTAATTGTTGCACACCCTAAATTTAATGAAGACAATAAAAAGGCTATTGCCTTTTTAAACCTGTTTCACAGAAGGCATCTAATATCTACCAACCCTGCTGGCTGAAGTTTAATTCCTTCTAAATCATATGATTATTTGCTCAATGTGCCCATCCATAATCATTACTACTAAAATATGAATGATTTAATTTTTTTGTGATTTTTTTTATTGCTAATCTCAGCTAAGAGAATAGGAAGCATTTGTGTCTGATCAGTCTCCTTTAGCTAAACACTCAGAAGAGAAATTACATTTTTATGAAGTTTAAACAAAGAATAAGTGGATACTGTACTCTGATGCACCAGCCAGCTTGGTGTTTTTAATCTGCTAATTTTTGGAATTTAAGAAAATAAATGAAGCTTGCACTTTAAATTTGGCTTAGAGTATGAGGTAGAGCTGTGGGAAATTCTGACATCTCTTCTCACTCCAAATCAGGACATAGAATATCAGGGTTGGAAGGGACCTCAGGAGATCATCAAAGCATTACCAATCCCCAATTAAATCATCCAACCAATTTTTGCCCCATATCCCTAAATGGCCCCCCCAAGGGTTGAACTCACAAGCCTGGGTTTAGCAGACCAATGCTCAAACCACTGAGCTATCCCTCCCCCCAAGGACAAGAAGTTGAAATTTATTTTTAAAAAATCATTTCAGAAATTCCAAAAAAATTCATTTCAGAAATTGTTTTATTGAACTGAATCTAAAAATGAACCATCAGTTTAATAAAACAGAATATTTGACTTCTGAAAGATTTCATTTTTATTTTCCCAATGAAAATGGAAATGCTTGAAGGGAAGGCAGAAAATGTTTGGATTCTAATCTGCCAAGTAAGTAGAGAGTCTCCATGTACCATATCAAGTTTGCAACACAAGGCACCCTAATTCACCAATGGTTACTTGTTTTTACTATGCCAAATGATAGAAAATTGAAGTGGGTGGGGGAACACACTTTTCTCACATGTAGAAGTTCAATATATAAGGATGTAGGTCCAGAGTCTTGCACAAGACACTATCCTAATAGGAAAATTGCATCTGAAATACTGCTAAGAAACATAATTCACATTCTGCAGCTTCTTTCTTGTCTAGAAATGGCTTATTAAGTTCCTCTGGCTATTTGAACTAATTAAACCCAACTTTACAAAGGAAATTAAAAGAAGGATAAGAGAACATTTCCCTGTGTCACCACACACCTCCAGTCCATTATTTCAGAAGGTCATTCAGTGTATGGAACAAATGCTTTCAAATATGTCTTGACTATTCAGCCAATTAAATAGATTGGCTGAAATCACTAGGTCCTTTAGAACAGGGATCGGCAACCTTTGGCACACGGCTCGCCAGGGTAAGCACCCTGGCGGGCCGGGTTGTTTACCTGCCGCATCCACAGATTTGGCTGATCACGGCTCCCACTGGCCGCAGTTTGCCGTCTCAGGCCAATGGGGGCTGCGGGAAGCGGCAGCCAGCACATCCCTTGGCCCGCACCACTTTCTGCAGCCCCCATTGGCCTGGAGCAGTGAACTCCGGCCAGTGGGAGCCGGGATCCGCTGAACCTGCGGATGCTGCAGGTAGACAAACCGGCCCAGCCCACCAGGGTGCTTACCCTGGCGAGCCGCGTGCCAAAGGTTGCCGATCCCTGCTTTAGAACTATAAGTAGTTAAAAAAAATAATCATGAACTGTTCTCTCAGCACAGCTTGTCCAAGATGCATTTTTTTGTTTAAAGCTTATTTTAACAACTCCCAAGAAAAGTAGCAAGGTAGCTCACTTATTTGGGACTTACGTTGCTCTATAGAGATCAAAGCGCCCCTTATCCTGTATGTGGAACATCAGGTCTCCTCCATTCAAGAACTCCATAACAAAAAACAGATGATCCTATTTACAAAGCAGGAGAGAACACAAAATTAACTTGCTTATGCAATTGTGACTCAACATGGAGGTGCTGCTTCTCTCTGACCAAGAAAAGGAATAAGAACTGGTGAGGGAGAGAGGAAGTTGGGAAATGGTTTTACGGAATGGTCTTTGACTTTCCCCTCCTGCTCACACCCCCACAAAAATCAAAGACTCCCATTGCTACAGATTTAATTAGCTCAATGACATCCTATGTATCTTATTTTCAGAGTTCATGTGCTTACAGGTTGGATATGAATGTACATTTTAATGAATCTTCTATTTGTGCTTCCCTTAACTTATGTGAGTCATCATTTTAGATTGTGGATGAAACCAGTAATTGAAGCAAATGTTTAAATTAAAACTCCTCCCTCTGGCTGTAGACTTTGTAAATGCTGTACTTTGCCAGTCTGACCTAGTGTTATTTTACACCCACTTTGCACAAACTATTACCTAAAGTGCAAGGCAGGGAAGAATCAGAGCCAATACTTCCAGTCAATTAAAACATATTTCACTCATGCAGAGAAACAGATTGTATCTGTTCACTAATCCATTTTGCTTTGTTACTGATACCAGTATTCTCATAAAGGCAAAAGTTAAATCCATAGTATACCTTAGTTTGAAATGTGCAGTAGAGGTGAGTAAGAAATGGGTTTTCCCATGCAAGAGCTAGGACCCGCTTTTCCACCATGGTACATTCCACGTCATCATCGATTAGCACCACATCCTTTTTCAGAGCTTTAATAGCAAAGAATTCATTCTTCCCTTTCAGTTCAGCAAGCAGAACCTGCAAACACCGGAAGACTTCAGGGCATACGTAAGAAAAGTTGATTTAGCTAATACTGCTAATCAGCAGAGGAGAATTTTAGGACAAGGCATTTCAAGAAGGTTGCATAGCACTACAAAAAAAGTCATTAAAAATAGGGAGATTCACACCACCCCTCTATAGCCCCTCAGCCCAAAGGCAAAGCTAATGGATTTTATGATGGGGTGCATCACAGAAATTGTGGTGTACCAGCCCAAACAGGTGGCAAAATGTAGGACATCTGTGCAGTTCCTCTGTTGCTATCACTTGAGCTCATGGACTAGAAGAAAGAACATGAACCCTATTCATCCCTTTGAGATTTTTCATTGCTGCATTTTTCATTGCTGTGAAATAACCCAACTAACGGTCACGTCCAAAATCCCCCTCCTTATTGACCTATGCAGGGCTAGCATAGAACTCAGCTCCACCATAGACAGAGGACATGGAGTCACTCCTGCTCTGCAGCAACCCTGCTTCTGTCCAATTCAACTCATGGTGGTGCCACTGCACTGGGGTGAGCTGTATTATTTTATATTGTAGAGCACAAAGGCTTATGTATCTTTTTGGGTATTAAAGGAAGAAATCAAGAAACAAAGGGACAGCGGGTAGTGCATTGTAGATCCTTTTTTGAGTCCCAACACGGCTCTTGGTCAGTTGCGATTTTACAGGTGTTGGGATTTTTAATCCATTCTATTCCATTAGCAGTAACAGTTTCACAACAAAGGGTTAATAAAATTCTCTCCCCACAAAATGAAGATTGTTTACTTAAGTGAAATTAGCCCATAACACCTGAGAATAAAAGGCAAATCAACTTAAGCGCTTCCCACTTGTTACTCACCTTTCCAAAGCTTCCTTTCCCTAGTACTTTGTGAAACACAAAGCTGTCTATGGTGAATTTTCTTCTGGTCCGTGAAGCTGGTATTGGTGTACTTCCCTCCCAGAGCTTATCATACTCACTGTTATCTGCTAATGCAAACCATGATTTTGAAATTTAACATGGGCACTTTTCATAACAGAGATCCCTATAATTTCTGACTTTCAAGTGCTAAAATGCCAATAGTTCATCAAATCTGCTGCTGACGCTGGTGACCATAAACATGAGGACCTTACAAAGAAGCTAAATCGTTCAAATGAAGTTGAAATTTGGAGTCTAAATCTGGGATTTTACTAAACTCAAATCTTGGCTTACTAAACAACATCTGGCATTTTACTAAATTCATATTATGCTCAAAGGTCCTGAGTATCTGCTATGCCCGAAGAATGCAAGGCGTAACCTTGTTTAGGGAGAGGGTATTTGTTAAAGGCTGCTTTAAACCATCTGCTCTGATCCTAGGTGTGTGTTGCACCACATTACAGCCTGCTTACTTACACTAGGGGACTAAACTTCTCTAATTTATGTGGGATGGCAATGGGCCATTGTAACAGCTACAGACTGCCGCGAGGCAGGGAAATCTTGGATACACCCCTTTTTACCAGCCATGTACTCAAATATGGTTGCATAGGGGTATAAGCACAGGAGTTGTTACTCCGCCAGATGATCCTCATATGGTAAATTGATTCTCCCATTGAGGGCTGTGCCAGCTTTAGAGCTGCTTTGCACTGGTAGCGTGTCACAAAGTGTCTGTACTGCAGGAAAGAATTTGGTCCAATATGCCCTTACTATACTTTTTTAAGGCCTTTCTTGCCAGACATTAGTATGGCAAATTGGAAAGATACATTAAGAGTGATCATTTACCAAGCAATTCAATAAAATCAGCTCAATACATAGTAGCTTCTATCAGACTTCATGGGACCATCCACATTGGTATAAGTCATTTTGAATTTTAACTCCAGTATTCTGATCTGTGTTATTGAGGATTTCCTCCCCGATTACCCTATCTGTTCTCACTCTCTAAAAATATTTTAATCATCACATTAGTAGAATAATAATTACGTTGAGAGGACTGATACAACTCTGACAGTAAGATTATATTAAATGTGTTACAAAAATGACATCTCATTCTCTTTATTTTTGAACAGAACTGCACACATGGAATTAGTGTTTGTGGCTTTTTTTTTTTTTAAAGTACTTCTTCCATTTAGTCCCAACTAATATATTTTAGTTGACTCCAGTTTTTCAGATCAACAGCATGCTTGTCATTTCACAAAGATTTCTACATTCCATGAGTCAGTCAAGATCTTAAGAATATGCACGGTATAGATTTCCATTACAATATGCTGAATATTACATGTGCACCTCTCCAATTAATGTTCCTTTCACAAATTCTGTCAGAGAAATTATGCTAGAATGAGAATATAGCAAAATCTGCAGGAATTTGAGCCTGCTCTCATTTATCTCAATACATCTCTGGTTACTCTTGGGCAAAAGAATCCACTGATATTTATAAATGCTCACATTGTTTCACAATGTTCTCTGTGTTTTTGAAGAAAAAAGTGTCCGAGGAATAAAATCTTACTAATATTTTCAGTGTTCTGGGGGACTTTCAGTCAACAACCTTTTAAGTATAAATTAATTACTTATTTTTAATAATTTAAATTAAAATAATGCATTAAATTAATTGCAAGTCTACATTATTAAAATAGCATTGATGTGTTATTGATATTTCATGTTCAAGCTGATATTTGCAAAGCTCCAAATATTACTTATCTGAACATAAGTTAGTCACAAGAGTTGTGCGAAGACTGTAAATATCTTTGTATCTGCCTTTTTGTTAGAAAAATAATAAAACATTGTTTTCAATGTATGGTAATAGCAAATAACTGCCCGTGATTAACATTTCAGTATATGTGTCAGTCTGGTAATTACCTATGCATAAGTAAGAGAAAATTCAATAAATTTCATTTTTACCTGTTGTATCTCCACCCAAAGCTTTAGATTTCTTATCAAAATCCTGGTAAATACCAACATTTTCTAGTGACCCAGAATCAGATTTTCTGGTCGATTTCTGTACAGGAGCAGAAGGCAATTGAGGTTATTCTTGCACTGTAATTAGTATATACTAATTAGTAATGGTAAGTATCACCTAAGAAGTTTTAGTTGTTGCTTTGCCTTTATTATAAGCAAACCTCACTCATGCAAAATGTGTATTTACTACTTTGTCTAGAAGCCTTTGGTAATGGAAAACTGAAGAATTATAATACACACACTTTATTTACTATAATCCCTTTTATAGCATCCGCACTGTCCACTGTCATATGTTGTAAGAAAATAAACAGACTAAAAAATGGTGTTAAAAATGTTTGAACACTCTATTCTACCACCTCTGCCAGTGCTATCCATTGAAAATTATGGGTTCAAAATATCATAGCTTTAAATGATAGAGAGGGAGGGACAAACATGAACCAGGGCAGGAATGCTGGTGGGGGAACAGCCTTCACAAAAGTGTGTATTATTTTAAAGTTTAAGCAATATACAGGAGGAGTCATTATGTCCTAGACACAGAAAAGAATCACTAGGTTATTGGTGTTGTAAGCAACTTTTCCGTATTGCTGTTCTTTACGTAAGTGCACCGTTTAATTTTACTTTAGTAGTTAACCTCTTTAGATTTTCATGTAGTGAAAATATTGTTCTATCAGCCCTACATTTTTTTTAAAAAGTAAATATCACACAAAAGCTTAGGAAAGGTAGCTTGAGATGGAATTCTGAGATGTACTTCACTTCATTAAGCACGTGGCTCTATGTTTTTCAGTTATGCTGTTATTTCACTGCCAGTATACAGTTTTCTGCTTGTAAATGAAAGCCAGTGGTACCCAGCTGTAAAAGAAGCAACCACCAGGCTCAGGAGATCAAGAAGTTAATACTGGGGAAGTGTTGGTTCCAGCAAACAGAACCTCTGATAAGCTAAAATCATGGAGTATAACATTTATGTTTTCGACATGTCATGAAAAAGTACAGAGATTACTAAAAACAAAATTTTGCAAAAGCTGATTTGTTTTTCACTGTCCACTGTCATATGTTGTAAGAAAATAAACAGAGTAAAAAATGGTGTTAAAAATGTTTGAACACTCTATTCTACCACCTCTGCCAGTGCTATCCATTGAAAATTATGGGTTCAGAATATCATAGCTTTAAATGATAGAGAGTTTGCAGTGTTTGCATTTATACCAAACACTGCAGAAGAATGTTTAAATACAACAAAAAGGAAAAAAAAACCCACCTTGTTCTTGGGATTAAAAAAAACCCAAAACATTTCAGTAGAACGTTTCCAATTATTTTAGGGTTTAAAAAAAAACAAAAAACTGCAGTTTCCCTTTGAAGCCTCAAAAGGGCTTTCACCACTTACAATGAGGCCTCCCAGCAGCATATTTCACTTAATGACCAAGATGGTATGGAAAGGAAAAACCTCCTTCCCCTGCTTGTAATACAACTAGCTGAATGACAAACAATAGTGCAACATACCTGGCTAACTTGATTTAAAGCTTCTGCTAATAGTTTCTGGTTGATTCCACACAGATTTGCCACTTTCTTTTGACATTTGTGGTGCACATTCATCCCACACTCTAAAAGAAACGAAAGGACAGTAACATGAACTTCATGCAAAATATTGTTAAACAGTAGATCTATCAGAAAAGATTTTTTTTATTCAATACTTCTGTTCAGAAACGTTTTCATAGCTCGGATTTGGGTATGAACAAATTGCTCTTTTAATTGATTGTAGCCTTTAATAAAACTGTAATTCAAATTTTACCTCCCCCCCACCCAACTCATTTAAAACGGAAGTTGCCAAAATCACCACAGGAACAGATCGGTAAAGCTTTGCTGATTTGGAGTTATGCCTGTTTAATTCAGCTGTAATTTTGGCCCATTATCTTACAAACTAGAAGGAATAATTTAATTATATTTTGTCTTTCTGGTTGGAGAATTATGATGAGAGGGATTTATAGTTAACATTCAGAAAATGCATAGTCAGTTTGTGAGTATGTGCTCAGATATTATACAGTTTCACAAATATACTCAACTGCATTGCATCTGGGGGCTGCTTGTCCCTAATGGTACCAAAGAGACAATTTTTCTTGCTCTTGTCTCCTCTTTAACACTGCAATAATCAAAATGCTGTTTAACTGACAGAGCCAAGTGTTGTTTTTAAGAGAGCTTTTTGTGAATCACAAGATGTCATACAAATTCAAGAACATCCACAAACAAGAGACGTGGGGACACACCACCACAAATTAGTTTTTCTATGGAAAACGCCCTGGCAATTCTCTTTTCCCCATCCTCCATAAAAGCTGACACTCAAATAGCACAGAAGCCCCTAGAGTACCTTCGCACTTCAATCCTTGTTTAACTAATCCCCAGAGAAGACTGCCGCAATGATCACAAAAGGTGGGACTCATGTAGTTGTAAACTTTAAATCGATGAGGCATATCAATGTTGAACCGCTCCTTCTGAAACTGAAGGCATATTTACACAAATAAATCACCTTTTCAGACATTAGGGGGCTAATCTCTCTCTCTCACACACTCATGTTTATAATTCCAAAATCACATTTAAAAAACATTCACAAATGATCCAACACTGAGTACTTTAAGAGTACAGTCTTTGAAGAAATTGAACATGCTGAGTTTGGGTGAAATGTGTGTCTATCAAGGGGACACTAGATGCCTACTGGCAAATTAAAATGGTTTCAGTCAATAATAGACTCATTGCATTGCACTAGTCTACCTCTCAGCAGAAGTATCTCTCGTGTGTCACATATTTACATTTTATTATGGATGTGAAAAACATACAATCACAAAGAATATTGCCCAGCAGGATAATACAACAGGAACAATTCACATAGCACAAAATATGAAGTATGGGAAAATATACCCCTGTTTCTTGCTTATCCTGAAATCCCTGACCCTCATAACTCCTGAAGAGATATGCCACACTGCAAAAACTTTAAGATAAACAAATTTGAGCTGTATTGTATTTTAAAACCTCCCCAAACCCATATCTGTTACTGCATAATTTATTCAACTCTTAAAGAATTAAATCTTGGGGGGAAAAAAAAGTTTCTATCAAGGGATTGTAACTGCTTTGCCTTCTCCAGAGTTTCACCCGTGCTCCATCTCCATAAAATGTCTAGTATCTAAAGGAGGCAGTAAACAGCCATTGTTATGCAGCAAAGTACTTCCCAAGTGGATCTTGCTGTTTCCATCGAAGTCTTGCCACATTTACAATCATACATTCTTAAAGAAATGTTTTCATCTCTTACCATTGTGTCTCTGCTGTTGGCTGCAGTACCAGTACATCTCCCAATGATTTTATCAATACATTTCTTATGAATAGCAGCATTGCATTCTTCAGGAGAGAAATGAAAAGGAAAATAACCCATCAGTTAACTGATACAGAGGATTAGGTGCTCCTCTTTGGAAAAGTCTAATACGAAATATGCATTCTCTAAAATCTACATATTTCTCAAGTGAAAGTGCCTCTCTCTGTAAGCAAGAGAGGTATCTGTAGGAGATTATTGTCTCTAGTTTAGGATTATATGTCTTTATTTCTGAACCACCAATCTCTCCTGTAGGTGATGCCACCAGCATTTGAGGGTGAGGGGTGTGTGTGTGTGTGAAAACATTACTACATTTGCAAATTTTGGAAACAAAAGTACTTTGGCATCGGCTGATGCTACCATACAGGATACATCAAGATCTATTTTGACTGAAAGGTACTACTATCACTAACTACATAAGAAATGAATCAAGGGTTTCTTCTGGTTGGAAAAACTGCAATTCTTAAACTCTATTTAGAAGATTTCCCATTTGTTCCAATATTTACTAAACACCAAAATGGAATTACTGGATCCAATTTTTTGATGTTGTAAGTGGGTGCTGCTGTTATCTTCAATGACATTTGGTCCATTAACCTCATTACTCAAGGCTCAATGATGGAAGGGTCAATCATTTGACATTGAACTACAGAGCCCTATGTCAGCACTTAACACTTTATTATTAACATCCGTATCATTGAGAAAATGATTAAGCACTTTGTGTAATAAATGTTTACACAGTATATTATCCATGTTACATACACCTATCTATAGAATAATATTAAAAAGTTTGTCATAGTTAAAAAATGCATACAGTCAACTCACGTCTACATTTGTATCCCTGCTTGTTAAGTCCCCTGAAAAACAAACAATATGAAAAGAAAATCACAAAGGCAGAAAGTGTAGCTCTAGATATTTGTCTTGTTCAAAACAGATTTTTTAGTTGCTTTCACATGCCCGAGATTCAAGGTTTAAATCACAATATTTATGCTGATTCTATCAGCCTAGGCCCTGCTATTATAAATGTTTCTCAATGAAGCATGTCAAAAGATTCCTGCTTCTTCCTCTCTAAGAAAACTTTTTTATCATTCCACCAACCCTTCCATAAAAGGTCTGAACATCACTGCCTTATACCCAAGGCAATTATCAGACGATATTCCTTTGAGAAGGTTTTGCCAGTTAAGGGCCAGATTTTGCTCCCACTGAAGTTGATGGAAATTTTGCCAATTACTTCAGTGGGCTCAGGATCCATACTCAGAGCTGGTGCAAGGATGTTTCGTGCCCTAGGTGAAACTTTCACCTTGCGCCCTCCCCCCCCCGCACCCCTGCCCTGAGGCCGCCCCCCCCACGGCAGCTCTCCCCTCTGCCCTGAGGCACCCCCCCTTCCCCTGCGGCAGCTACCCACCCCCCACCCTGAGGCACCCCCCTGCCCCGCCCCGCACACGAGCATGAGCATCCCGAGCATGCCGTGGCTGCTTCATTTCTCCTGCCTCCCAGGCTTGCGGCGCCAATCAGCTTAGGTGCCACAAGCCTGGGAGGTGGGAGAAGTGAAGCAGCCACGGCGTGCTCGGGGAGGAGGCGGGGCAGTGGTGAGCTGGGGTGGGGAGTTCCTCTGCGTGCCTCCCCCCTTACTTGCTGCAGGCGACCTCCCCGCGCTCCCCTGCCCCAGCTCCCTTTGCCTAAATGCTGGCGGCGACCGGGATGGCCGAAGATCCGGCCACCGCAGTCGCTGCCGAAGAAAATGGCGCCCCCCAAATGCCAGTGCCCTAGGCGACCGCCTAGGTCACCTAAATGGTTGCACCGGCCCTGTCCATACTTAAATTATTACCATGGCATAATGTGGGGAAAATGTATGAGTTGGGCTTCTAAGTGCTACAATACTACATAACATAATATATTGTTCTCATCCAATGTGATACATGACATGTAACATCAAGGGCTACAGAGTGATTTACAACACTTCCCATCATTTCTCAGTATATGTGAAGCTAGTTGTTTTTTAATTATTTCAATCCCAAGAATACACCTGAGCTTACATATATTGTTTCCTTCTTACCAGACAAAGTCTTTACAGACAGAGCAAAATGTGGGCTGTCCAAAGAAGGTGGCAATAAACTCATGATTTTTGATGTAATGGATTTTGGCTTGCTTGATAGCTCCTCTCCTATTGATAGTCACAATCCCCTCATCTTCCCTCATTGACTGCTTGCAATCTGGGGAGAAAAATAAAGAAACTGTTTTAAAATTATACCAAGTTGTAATGTAAATGAATTAATACCACCTTCCCAAAAGTTATAATTTAGTCTTATAATTTAGATATATATTTTTTAATTCTCTCTCTCACACACACACCAACATTCAGCACTATGAAATAACAAAATTACCCATATCAGGTTTTAAACCCAGACACATTATAAAAGTTACGTGTAAAAGAAGGTCTATGTTCAATACTCTTTCCTTGTCAATGTCAAGCTTTTTTTTATAAATTAAGCAGTAACCTTAAACACTTTTCCTAGTACTGAGTGCATTCAGTGGCATTTTCTTGAACAAAAACTGTTGCATAATTTAAATGAAATGAAAGTGAAATGATGTAAGCAAGCTGAACCAAAAACAGGCCATGCTGATGTTTCAAGTTAACAGAGGAAGAGGGGCGGGGCAGAAATCAGGGCCCATGCAGGTTCAGAAACACATAAGAGGAGCGTCTCAGATGCTCCCAATATTCCTTCTTTTAATAAACATGATATATTTTTCAATACTTCTACAGTTGCCCCAGAAGAAACAACCCTATGGTGCAGCTTTGCAACAAGGATCCTACACTACCTTGGTGAGGAGTATGACACAAAATCCCAAGTTACTAAAATAAGTGGATCATACAGGTCTTGGAGCAACCTTATTACTGATCTTTCATTTTCATGAAGGCGATAACAGAATTCCAAGTAAAGTGATTCTCTCATTAATCCCTTCAGTGACACTTGTTCACATTCAACTATGTTTTGTTTCAAAATGTAAAGGCAAGAAAAGATATTGGAATGGGATGGTCCTAACTGAGACATTTTAAAGTGGTTAAGAGAAAGTCAAAAAAGACTGGAATCACTGGTATAGCAGTACACTCAGTCCCAGAAAAGGAGATGTGTTTTTTTGCAGGGCAGGGGATAAGGAAAAGCTGCTCAAGAATGACCCCATCTAGCCAGTTAAGGAAAAGCACAAGTCAACTATGGAGAACTGACCAGTTGTTCAATGCATTCAGGAATGCTCATCCACTGCTCTTTGTCTGGGGTGGCTGAAAAATGTATAGTAGTGAGAGGTTGTAGTTTGGGACGTAGAGAATTCCATGGTGATGGAGGGAGGAGACAGTCAGGCAGGAACAGACAAGGGGTAAGAACCGTATCCCTTGTAAGCATAATTATTTTTTAATACGCCTAAGGCTACGTCTATACTATGAGCTAGGTGTCAGATTCCCTAGTCAAGTAGACACACTTGTGATAGCTGTGATAGCACGCTGAAAATAGTGTAGCCCAGTAGCACCGGCAGTGGTGCACAGGCTAGCTGCCTGAATCCCATGGGTACATACTCAGTATGACTAGCATATGCCATTGCTGCTACTGCCCATGCTACCACGTCTATCCTTCGATTTTTAGTGCACTAACTCTGATGAGAGCTAGCATGAGTCTGTATGAGTATGAGCACCCCTCGCTTGCAGTACTGATGTAGTCTAAGTCGATTTCAGCACCGTGATAATACAGCACCACAGTTGGCGGCCTGCCTTGAAGCATGCTCTCCTGGAAGTCAAAGGGTGTTTTGCCAAAGTCTTCGATTGGAGCCAAGTTGGCCCCTCTATCAATAAATACTCAAATATTCTATGTATTAGAATAATACTATGATATTCAAACTTACTGCATCCAACAACCTTCACATTCCCCTACTTTCCATGGATTTCTGTTTCAGACATGCCCACTGATCTCAGTGACAGTTTTATTTTCCATTCTGAGGTATTGTTTGAACACACTGTATGCAGCCTCTTAGTGGTGGTTATCCTAAATTTACCTTCAGCACCATTAATGAAACTGAATTGAGGAGTAAACAGAGCTATTGGAAAATAAAATTTTACAGCCAAAATTGCCAAAATAACGAATCTATGACTATTCCAAACCATGACCTATGATGATAGCATTTCTCAAACACTGGTGAAGTACATATTCCCCTTCTAGCACGACGTTGCTTTAGCCATTAGATCAGGTGGCTGTCCCCACTACACTTAAAAAGGAATCAACAAATGACAGAACTTGGGAGAGTCGTTGTCGGGGTATACCGCAATGACAGGAGACTTGTTCTGGGTTTTAATCAGGCTGCAACTTTATTATATAGATGTCTGGGACTACCTGGCAGTGTAGTGTACAGTGCAGGCAAATCCATACTTATTCAAAGCAATTCTCTGGGGTTTTCACCAGCCCCCCCTGGTTAAATCCAGGCTTATTCAAATCAATTCTCCAGGACTTCCACCAGCCCCCCTTTGTTTCCATCCAGGTCCCCCAGCTGACCCATGGCTTGGACCTTACCATCCACCAGCCTCGCAAGAGGCTTAAGGAGGGCTATGAGAATGGGGGAGGGGTTGGCTCCCTGCCGTACTGGTCATGGGAATCCCCAAACCTCCTCCTCCGTTCTGTTTCTTTATCCAGTACCTCCTTTTAAGTCCTTTACCGGATCATTTATCTGGTCACTGGCTGCCCCCCCTATGGAGTACCTGCACTGAACATCCGCCACAAGGAGATGCCAGCCATTTGCTTGGCTGCCTTCCCCCCAACCCCGCCGGGTTCCCAGACATCCGCAAATAGCCTCTTGGCTAGAAGCTCTACTGGGGAGAAAGAACCCATTGTCCCATGTGTGATCGTCAAGGGACACCGGCAGCTGCATTGTCCTTGACCTGGTACTGTAGCAACTGCCCTTAACAGAGGGCCGCATAGGCGACCCATTCTCTGGATCCTTGTATTGACAAGATTCCTTAAAAGAAAACAAAATAAACTTGTAAGCTGGATCCAAATAAATAAATAAATAAATAAAAATTCTGCATTTCGCCAGCCACATGACATTCCGAGGTTGCAGAGAGCCTGTAGCAATCTGGAAATGAGACAAGGCATCTGCTATGTCATTATCCATGCCCAGCAGATGCTTGGAAGAAAAAGCAGATGTTGAAGGTAAACATTGGAGAACAAATGCCCTTACCAACATTCCAATCCTGTGCGATCTGGAAGTTTGGCAATTGATAACCTGTACCACTGCCATGTTGTCGCACCAACAGCACACCGGTATATTAGACCCAAATTAATAACCATTTGTACCTCCACAATGATACCCCCTTAAATTGACTTAGAAAACTTTTCCACACCCACAAGTCTTACTACATCTGTGTAGTGACTCGTATGTAATTGTGTGATCTGGCTATGCCATCCATTGCCACTGCCAGCTGGGCACAAAAAGCCCACCCCGGGGCAACAACCCTGCAAGCAAAGTTCAGCTCAAAGTCCAGGTAGGTTAATTCATGAAAGGGGCCTTCTGTTTTATCCTTCGCTAGGGGTTTCCCCAACTATTTAGCCAGGGCCTGAAATGTGTCCAACAGGTGAAAACACTCATTTGACCCAGCTCGCCCTACGAACAAAAATTGTGCAACATTTTACTAAATTTCTGAAAAGCTGCACAGGATTCTGAACAGCCCATGGGCATAGTCTTGTCAAAATAAAATCGCCAGTGGTAGGTGTCTTAAACAACCACCATTATTAAATGCCCAGCAAATACTATTACATGCCTGGAGCCCTTTTCGGGCTTGTTGCGGTATGAACAAACCCCTGGCACCCTTGGTGTTATGCCCTTGAACCACAGTGTGTGATGCCACCTTATGCCAGTTTGTGTTGCTGCCCTTAATGGAACCTTCTTATGACATGCCCCCAAACATATTGGGTGCCCGCCTAATTATAGTTGCATAATTAACGAAGGCCGGGCTGCTGTCTGGGTAGGCCTGTACCATAACACCCGCCTAGATGACGAGGGCAGCCTCCCACTTTTTTCATATTCTAGGCTCCTTGGGCCTCTTGGGCAGTTGCCCGTTTTGCTTGCCTTGTCCGTGTTTACTGTCTGTGAACCCCTTCCTGTGCCATAGGGATATTACATGCACAAATTGCCTATGAGGATTCTATATTTAGTTGCACCGAGTAGGTGAACTCCCATCGGGTAAGCTACCCCGGCATAACTGTACTGCAGAGCTCGGCTCCCCCAGAGGCCTCCTGGGAGTGTCTACCCTGTCCCCTGCGGCTACATGTCCTGATGGCCGATGAGTTGCTGTGTGTCCCTTCCTTGTCCTGGTGCTGAAACTTGAGCCCATGCTGGGCCTACCCTGTCACCCTGTGCAGACCCCTCACATCTAGCTGCCTGAAGCTGCTGTTGTAAATGCAAATTAGCTTGCAGCAGCTCTGTAATACCGTCAGTGACCCCCACTGGAGGTGCCACCCCCACGTGGGTCTGCCCAGGCTTCTCAACCTTCCACTCCTGGGCCCAGAGTATTTAATAACCCAATTGGCTGACTCCTGTTCTCCTTAGGTGAACTCACTGAGTGACTGGTTGAGCACGGTCCCTGCACCTGGCTGTGGCCCCTGCAACTGCCACCCTTTGCCAGGCTGGAAGGCCAGATACCACCTCTGCCACCCATTTCCCCAACCTCTGTGTGGTTAGTACACTCACGCCCGGGATCAGCGTTACCGCCGTCCCTTGTGTTCGGTGGAAAAAAACATCCTGTTTTTTTTAGGTGACTGTGCACCCTTTGAAGCATCGTAATGCTGTGGAGAAAACTTCAGAAACAACGTCACTGACCATTTGCTGCACATCTTAGCTGACCACCCCATTAATGCACAGGGCCTGCTCACCTGAGTGCGTAGACACTCTCCTATGATCATTTGCCTCCCTTAGTCCATGAGGCTGCCATGGGTTATTAAAAACACCACGGGCAATAGCAGTCCACGTACTTGTGAGCCCCCTTGCCTCTGCTGAAATACTGTCTGTCTTGGGTTTCCTTCCAGTCCCTGGGCTCCCGTGGGGCTGCCCTGCCTGGGCCGGTCCTCTTTCCAGCAAAAGTATAGGCACGTGAGCTGCAAGCAGCACACAGCCATGAAACAGTTAAATTTTCCTTGCCTTGCTGCTTTCACATAGAGACTTGCCCCACCCAGGTTTCCTACCTTTATGCACATTCCGTGTGTGTGTGTGTGTGTGTGTGTGTGTGTGTGTGTGTGTGTGTGTGTGTGTGTGTGTGTGTGTGATTGCTGCAAAGTTAACCAGCGATCACCTTTTGCAGCAGTTTCTGACTCTCTTCCTCTCTTCCCCCGCCCCCCAACCATAAAGCAGAGCTGTCCTTCTTTGGGAAAGCCCACACAAATTCTGCCCCATGTTTAGTTGTGGTACAGTCACTGTCCTGAGTCCAGGTGCTGTATCCCTGCCTAATAACTGCATTCACATCTACAACCAAGCTTGGCATGCGATCAATCAGAAGTCACGATTTAAGAGCACCCTCAACTGGTTTTCTGGTTTCACTGGAATGGGAAGAAAGAACCAGTGATCCATGAAATCTTAGAATAAAGGACAGACCCAGTTTTATGAGGTAAGGTGAGGAAGAGACAATTAATTGTGAGAAGAGGTCAATGGCTGGTGCTGCTAAATGCAAATAGAGTTTCTGAAAAATTTGGGAGCCATTGGCTTAAAACTACTGATGTTTGATCTTAGCCCACAGGAGAACTTACTCCAGAACTCATACTCTAATATTAAATAATGATGACAATGATAATGATACACACAGTAAATCACATCTCTGCTCCAGGAACAAGATTAAAAATAGTTCAGTTTTGCTGTTCCAACTTATCTTATTGAGATAGTCAACCAAAAACTAACCCCAACAGCAATATTTCACTTGCAAGCCATATTACCCCACTGCTTAATTCTGCTGAGCAAGTGGTATTTTGATATATACAAACACCAAATCTTTGAATGCTTCAGAAAAATCACACACTGAAAAATGTGTGCAAGTGTGTAGGCTGGAGAAAGGAACATAATAGTAATGCTGCCAAATGTTAGTAACATTTTGGATTATCAGATGCATAGAACAGATGTGTCCATGAATGTTTCATAGTGGTGGATTTGTGTGGATAGGTGAAATCCAGTTTTGTGCTAAATGGCTGAGCAATTAAAGGAGCACTGCCAATGTAAAAAGAACATACTGCAAACACATTTTCCCCCATGTTAATAATACCACCTTCAATTTAAAACTTACTAAAGCTGAAGTTCAGAGTGTCCCTTTAAACATTCTATTGCATTGCTGTTGGTTTGTTTGAATGTTAACAAAGCCCTCCGGGCCAAATTCAATAAAAACGTCCATCTAGAACCTTTGCACAGCAATACAATTTTTTCCCAAACTAGATTTCTTACCTGGCACAGGCTCGTTCAGCTCAGAGAAAGCAGTTCTTCAACCTGGCCCTACACTCTGCATTCATGCTACAGACACACATGCTATACACACATGAATGAATTATCTGTACAAAAACTACTTTAAAAGGGAAAACTTTTCAGAACTCTACATTTTAATAAAATAATAAATCTAAATATACACCTGCTACTCTGGATTATTTTAAATTTTTCTTTGTTTACTATGTTTGTTGCTAAAAGTATATTTTGTTCACATTTATTTTTTCATCATCATGTATATTCTTGTTCTATGTATTTTAATGTTCTATGTATTTTATTGTATCTGTATCAACTTGTTTGTTCTGAGAGTACTTGTGGATTTGGCTTTGATGACATATTTTAGGTTTCAATACCAATAAAATTCTGCATTTGTTTACTAACATGAGCAGTAGCCTCTTGATAGTGATCTTGCATAGAACATTCAATCTAAATCTACACCAGCCCTAGGCAGTTATGCTAAAACCTTTTATATGAGAAACTAATCAAAACCTCTTTTTCCCACAGAACCTTTTAACAGGGCTTATATATTTAGAAGTTTCTGTACTTCCATTGCAAGGGTAACTGAATGAGTTAGTTGTAATAGCTGTTTTCTTAGACTGCCAGGGCACCTTGTCCTATAGATGACATATTCTTCGTGTGTGTGTGTGTGTGTGTTGTAAGTAAGTGTTGTTGTAAACTGCACACCAAGAATTAAGCTGGCATCCCACTGCTTTGACTCAGATACTGCAGCATAGTATTACGGGAATACTGCACTTATATCTACGTTTGAGTGTGATCTAAAGGTCCTGGTCTTTGGTGAAAGTTAATGATGCTGAAGCACTCTTAGAAAAAAGACAAAGTAAGGACACCAGTGTTCTAGCAAACTGCCTTTTAAACAAGGGGCGGGGGGACAGATTAAAATGGACAAATCTGCAGTCTATGTATTGAACACCACAGCCAGCACAAGTTTTTAACACCCAAATGGTAGGGGATCACACTCAGTAAAGGAGTAAATAGACAACTTACTTCTCATTTAAAAAATTACAGCTAATGCTCATTCTTGAGAGGTGCTACTGGTCCTTTTTCTCATCATGCTATGTCCTCCCCACCAGCTTAGTAGTTTAATGCTTGATCCTCACCATTAGAGTTAACAGAAGTTTTTCCATGGACTTGAATGGGAGCAGGATGAAATCTCTAAATCCTATTGTCACCAAGCTGCTATTCTCCTCTGCCTGACATACCACCTACACCAGCTGCAAGGCGAGGGAGGAACTCAGGATTTCCAGCTGTGATTCTTTGTGTGTGAATAATGGTTGAATGGCAAGAGGCAACTCTGTTGAAATATTAAAGTTTTCACCTTCCCACTCCACCCACCTACTGCCACAGCAAGGCGCTATGGGGTAGGAAGTGAGGAGAATTCAAAGGGTGAAATCCTGACCCCATTGATCTCAAAGGGAGTTTTGCCACTGACTTCAATGGAGCCAAGACTTCACCCTAAATGTTTTCATAGAACATGTCTGCACAGAAATGCTTGATAGTTTTTGCTCTCTGTAAACAGAGGAATGCTATTTTAAAGCACAAGGAGAACCAGTCCATCCTAACAACTGAAAATACATTATCCACCTCCTGTGCATTGGCAAAACTAAATTCAGTTCCCTCTGTCTTGTGGTTTATGGTACTTGGCTGATAATGTATATTGCTGGCTTATTGTCTACAGTGTAATTTGTGGCTATGACAGAATAAAATAAATTTAATATTTGATTTGATTTTCAAAAAATCTCACCTTTCAGAGGTATGATTTTCAGGAAGTCCATTTATGTTCACGATATAAACCATCAATTTACTTGAGGGTGAGAACTGAAAGTTCAGTTTAGTACGAGACAGATCACAATATACTGAATATGGCATCTCTTAGAGAGATTATTTTCCCCTAGTTCACAGATAAATTTGCTCTCCCTCTCATCTTACAAATTATAGGACCTTCTTCTGACTTCTAATTTATCATCATTATGGTTTATTATTATTTTAAAAAGGAGACAAGAATGCCAAACATGCTTTGCGTACTACAGAGATTGCACTGTATTGTAATTTAGCTCTACCCAGCATGCAGATGGTGTTAGCAGAACACCTGTAAATCTGTCTCAGTATGAAAAATAATAAGCTAAATTATATCTCCCCCTCTTAAAATCTCATGTTCAGTTACTCAACACTCCCCACACAACATGTAGAGAAGACGCATTACATTTAAAGCAGTGTACACACATCTTTGAGCAATTCATATTCCCTCCTCCCAACAGGACCAGCTAATTTGCTGGCAGTAACTTGTGAAGCATTTGCCTTCTGATATAACTTATAACTCTGAAAAGAAAGATAATTCACTAACCCCTTCTCCTAGAAGCTGAAGCGAGCAGCATGGCAATTCAAAGTCCAGAAACAAACAAAACAAAACAAAACAAAAAAGATACTCCAACTGCTTCCTAGCTGCTCTCACACACAGTGAGGCTCAGTCTTAAACCATGCACTGTGATGCTGGGTTTTCTTACTGGATAAGGTCATTAACTACATTTGAATAAACAAGGTCAAGCAAGGCATAAAATGTATTGCATCTGCACACTATTAAGCTGCAGCTGCTTTTCAGGAGCATCACTTCATTTCCCATTACACAATATAAGGGTTGGGGAGAAAGTACATAACATTATAGATCGTGAGAGGGTCACATGCCTTACTCCCCATTCCCATTTTCTGTTGCATGAAAAAAAGTCACCTGACTCCCAGCCGCAATATTCTCTCTTTAAAGGAAAGGTAATATGGAAGGCAAGAAGAAATTCTCAGGATGGGACCATTTTGGGGCCTTGGGTTCAGGCACCTGAAAGTCAGGGCTCTGTAGCCACTGTTTTAAAGAGTCCTTGAGAAAGGAACTTCAAGGACTGGGAAGGAGACCTTTCTGTCTCCAAATTATCTAGCAGGCTTCCTGTCAGACCCTAATCTGCAACAAAGGAACATGAGTTAAGTGCTACTGCTATATCTCAAGGCAGCCCTTTTTTGCTTACCATTTTAATAGCAATTTATTCCAAAGAAACTACCCTGTAATAATATATTTGATGGAACAATATTAAACACTGTGATGTTACACCCAATATTCTTTATGGAAATATGCTTATGATATGAATATGGCATAACAGATGTATGTTATGCAAGATGGATCTTGTAAGGTATCATCGGAAAGGTTATAATTTACTGACTGTGATTATCCAATTTGTATGCATGTATCATTTCTGTATCTAAAGTTAGGAATATTGACTGTGTAACAATTACAACCGTGTGTGTATTTGGGAGACACCCACCAAACAACAGGTCATCAGCCTTGATGGGCCATTAGGAAGAAACAAAAAGACTTTGAAGATACTAATCTCTCTCCTTCCTCCTAGCTGTGCCACTACTAGGTCAGGTGGTCCTGTCACCTGGTACTAAACACCATCTTGGACTTCTAGTAATTTTCCACTAAAAGGAGGGGGAGGTCAAGACTGGGAACCAAAAGATTCCCGCCTCATGTAAATCTTATTTAAGGCTGGGGAATAAGGCAAACAGGGATATTCTCCATTGCCTTCCTGTCCAAGAAGAAAGACTGCTGAAAATACCTGAAGAGACAAAGGAACTAAGCTGAGGGAAAGGCAAGGGCTGAGTTCAGACTGTGACCGGAGTCTAGTCTGTAAAGAGAAATAACTGGAACTCTAAGCTACAGAAACTCTGCAACTTGCCTAAAACAACGTTTAGGGTGAGAAATTACTTCTTGAAACCAATCTCTGTAAGACCTTAAGCTTAGTATGCATGTTTTGTTTTATTTGCTTAGTAATCTGCTTTGTTCTGTTTGTTATCCCTTATAATAAAATCTGTCTTTTATAGTTAATAAACTTGTTTTGTTTATTATTAAACCCAGTTTGTGCAATTTCTAACTGAGGGGGGCGGCAAGAAGTTGTGCATATCTTCCTCCACATTGAGGGATGGGGCAAATTTGTGAGCTTACGTTGTAAAGATTTCTCTACAGCACAGGACAATATTATTTTGGGTGTACTTTCCAGAGGGGAGCTGCACTTGAGTGCTGGGTGATTTCCTAGCTGAGTCTTCTCACAGACAGCAGTTTGCAGACTCTGTGTGATTCTACAGCTGGTGCGTCCCTACATGTGTGTGTCTAAGCCTAATACAGTAGGAAACTAAATGCAGGTAAATCTCACCCTCAGAGATGTTCCAATAAGCTTCTTTTACAGACTAGACTCCTTCCTAGTCTGGGTCCAGCAATCACTCACACCCCCATAGTTACTGTCCTCTGTTCCAGTTTCTTTCAGGCATCTCTTTGGGGTGAAGAGGCTATCTTTTGAGCCAGCTGATGACAAAATGGAGGGGTTTCCAGGGCCTTATATAGTCTCTCTCTCGTGAGTGGAAACCCCCCTCAACAAGATGGAGTTTGCAGTCACATGTCTATGAATTATTCAGCTTTTTGCAGGCTGATGCCATTGTTTACATGCTAGTTTGAACATTCCCAGGAAAGCTCAGATGTGGATTGGCATCTTCCAAAGTCCATTGTCAGTTAAGTGTTTCTTGACTGGGCACTTACTGAGAAAAGTCCTTTCTCAAGAAGCTGACCAAATGCTTCACTGAGGCTACTTAGAATCAAAACAGTACATAGCCAATATTCATAACTTCAAATCCAAAAATGATACAAACATACAGACAGCATAATCATAACCAGAAAACTACAACCTTCCCATACACACCCCACTTGGCCTCCTCTATATAAGAACTGGTGCAACCATAGGACCTTGGTTGCAACAATGATCTATACGGTCACAGTTGATGTCAATAATGTCACACACATCTTTTATAATGTAGGTTAGAATGACTCAGAAGCAAGTAGCCAAAACTCTTATGTAAAAAGATATATTCAGAGCTAATTAAGGGAGCATGTAAAGATCATGCAGTACCCAATTCAAAACAAGTGAAGCAGTGTCCACCCTGTAGAGTGTTAATTGGTCTAAACTTCTAAGTGTATTTCTAACTGTCATTAAGCAAACACCTCATATGTTATGTTAGTGGAATAATATTTATCTTATAAAAACAAAGCCCTACACAGTATAAGAAACAAGGTGAAATTTTTGGAAACACCTTAGTGACTTAGGAGCACAAGTCTTTCAAGGGGACTTGTACATCTAAATACTTTTACAAATCTTATCCTTAGTTTTCTGGTGTAAATTGAAAAAATAGAATGCCTCAGGGAAAATCAGTTTCCCCTACAAGCCTTTCCCCTATAGTATAAGAATATTAGTACTCTGCTCTCCCTAGTTTTCTAATGTTCCTTTTTAATTTCTAAGCAAGAAGTCATGTCAGCAATAAAGGCAAGATTAATGCTGAAAAATATGTAACACTCCCTAGATATAAACACACAGAATGGCCATTCCAAATATCTTTTTTGTTTTACTGAAACTGCCAAACTTGCCTGATCATAAAATGAAGTATAAAAAGAGAAAGGCAGATTTAGAATTTAGATTTAGATTGATGAGAATAAAGAGCAAACTGTCTTGGATACTGACTTTATCCAAATGTTTAACAACACTACAGATTAACACTCTCTCTGTGTTAATTATAGGATGATTTCACTAATTCACAACAACTGAGAAACTTACGATTTAACAAAGGAGGAAAAAAAGCACAATGATATTACATCTATTTTCTCCATTTGTTTTGATAATTGCCATTTAGTTTTAATTATTTATCATAGTTCTCACAGCATGCTAGCATGCTGTATACTATATTAGAATTTTCGTAACAGCACATCACTGTTAAACTAAATCTTTGAGAAGAGAGTATAGGCTTGTGTGTGATAACTTGCAAAATTCTATGGTATTTACAGTGCAAACTATGATTATTTTTCATACTCCTTAGTGAGACAAAGACAGGCCTCAGTCTTGTTAAATTAACCATCAAAACATGTTTAGAAATGTTCACTTTGCTCACTCTCAGCCCAGAACATTGCAAGCTTTTGACAATCAGATTTCTATGCATTATCCATATGTTTGTCAATACATACGCTGTCATAGTACTACTCTCTAATCTGCAGCAATCTTGCATGTGAACCAGCGATGAGTGTGGACCAAGAGAAATGTTTCCTAACACACTTCCCTGATGCCAGTTTGAACCCAGACTGGAATAGTGTTGACCATATATATATAAATAAAGCATTCAGATTTTGAAGAGATTTCTGTTCAGAAGTCCTTCAGATTCGCACAAATTTTGTTGCTTTACAAAGTTTTATTACTTAAGAGAACAATCATTAATGGTATGTCCAAACGAGAACTCTGTGATCACACATTTCACACCACATTTTATCTTTAGTAACCATACAGTAGGTTTCACACAGATGGTACATGTGGTGCAAAAGGACTTCATGTTGAAGAGTTTCACTACAATAGAATCATTTTTAGCTTGATTTTTTTAAACTCCCGTTTCCTTGACATTCTTTTAAAATATCTTTAAACATAAAAGGATTACTAGAACATACAAACATTACCTGCAGCAGATTCTTTTCCACTAAAAATACTTTTTTCCTTTATTTATTTTTCTATGCAAATGTCAAAGGTGCCAGCCTATTTGAATCTTGGGTAAGTAGGTGGAGCCCACCAAAGAACAAAAGTCCTATCCCTCAAGTAAAGGAGGGGTTATACAGGCCAGGATTTAACTAAGTATGGAGGCCAAAGAATTAAAAAAGCAGGGATGAGGGTGCAAGTACTGGGGTCAAAACAAAGGATTCAGAGATGGAGAACTCTAGACAATGCCCATTTATATGAATAGTCCAAGAAGTCAGTGAATGCTGCCTAGAGGAACTCTGGCTGAATGAATGCATTGTTGAGAGACCAGAAAAAGACCCCACTCTTGTAGAGGTATCACCCACCCTCCAGTCCAGATTCCTCTTCCAGTGCCAGAAGGAAGTTGATAAAGAGATATTTGGACTTTATGGGGCCACAGATGGGGAGTGCATAGACTAACAAGTGCAGGGAGAATTGCCAGATGGGGAGCCCTGGAGAAAGAAGCTTGTATGTCTTATCCATAGAATAGTCACACCACATGTAACAAGAGTACAGCCTTTCTGCCCCATCATTCCCCCATGAATGTGTTTAGTTCTTTGTTCCTCTCTCGGAATTCCAACAAGCGTTACCGCTAACTAGGGGACTGATTTTTTAAATGTCAACACTTGTCTAATAGCAACAGATCTGGGCTGAGTCCATCAGCTCCATTTGCGTAGGTCAAACAAACAGCAGGTGGCAAAGCATTTCCAAACTAGATGGGATTTGAACTGGTGATCTGGAGGTGAAAGTGTCCTAATTAGTGTTGTGCAAATATTTTGAAATGAAATTCAAACTGTATTAAACTCTTCTAGTCTTAGGCATGTGAGTAGAAATGAAACAAGCAGAGTTTCATTCCAATCATGACATGAATCTTTTTGCCATCTCCAAATAGGCACAATTATTTTGGAGACACAGTGGGTCATAGTGCTACGGCTTCTAATTTACTGGGCACACAGTATAAAACCACAGAAGACAGAGACAGATGAGAGCTATCAGTGGTACGTAATTCAGCTCATCTCTCTGCCAGTGCAGGACTGTTAAAAGTCCACTGTTCAGTCTGAGTTTAAAACATCCCAAGTGATGGGGTTTCTATCACTTCCTCTAGGAAGTTATTTACAACCTGTCAGGAAATGTTCCCCATTTTTCAGCCTAAATGTCCCCTTCCTTAATTGTATCCCATTACCCCTAGTTTTCCTCCATAAACTATATTAATTCCTTCCCAATATATACAAAATTTACAGCATTTAAAATAAAATGGTACAGCACTGACTTTATCCACATGCTGACACACATTCAATTATTTCACTCAGTCATATGGTTTTTAGCTTCAGTGGTTAGGACACTACCCTGGGACTTGGAAGATGCGTGTTCAATTCCTTGCTCCATCACAAACTTCCTGTGTGATAGTGGACAAGTCAATTAACCTCTCTATACCTCAGTTCCAGAACAGCACTTCCTTACCTCACAGAGGTGTTGTCAGCCAAGATACATTAAAGATTGTGAGGTGCTTAAATGCTACCGCAGTGGAGGCTATATAAGTATCTGAGATAGATACATTAGATATGCACCCAACACTAGTCTTGCATAAAGTGATGGAATTAAAACTTCATACATAAGAAAATTCCACTGAGTACAATTTTTCTGGAACAATGCACTTTCCACAATGTGATTTCATTTGTAGAAAACAAAATATAAGAAAACATTACAAATGTTGGTACTTGACAAAAATAAAATGGTTACTTTACCTGCATCTTCTAGAAGATATTGCACAGCCATCAATACCTTCCCTTGAGGTTGTAAGTCAAGCTGTGAGAGGAAAGACCAATAGTGAATTATTGGGTTGACAGGACAATTGCAGTGATTTAGTTTAATTGATATTTCTCAATAGAATTAGAAAGTGTCATTTAAGTAAAATTACAGGATAATGACTTTGGAAACAGGGATATTTCTCCAAACCCCTTGTATTTCATTACAGTGACAATGCCAACTTTATTTCTTTTTACCTCTTCTTGCCTCTTTCATTGCTTTGATGTACCAGTGTCAGACAGACTGTGCAGTACAGTCAAAGTGTTGTTGAGCTTTTTGTTTCGTTTCTGCTGTAATCAAGACAACTGACTGAGTGGTTAGTTTTTTATTTTCTTAATTTTGATTTACACT
The DNA here is from genome assembly GCF_020497125.1 of Mauremys mutica. NCBI lineage: Eukaryota > Metazoa > Chordata > Testudines > Geoemydidae > Mauremys > Mauremys mutica. The sequence continues at coordinate 43,077,754 of NC_059078.1, forward strand.
GATCTTCCTGCTGACATAGTCCACCAGTATGATAAACAGTAGAGGGAGTTAGGGCCAACCCCGGTGCAGTGTGACTTACACTTCAAAGGGACTTGTTTTTCCAAAACATGTTCAGATCACTCTTTTAGGTCACCTGTACAGAGCATGCACCATAGTTATTAAACCTCAGGCTGGTGTGAGCATCCTTCTGGGTTGATAAAAGTCCATAAACTATCCTGTTGGTATTCTAACTGCTTTTCTATCCCTTACCGAATTACAAAGATGGCACTGTGTCCCTTTCCTAAAGCTGAACTACTTTTGTTCAATGAGGGGTTCCATCATTCTCCTATCCCTCGCTTCCAGTATCTTCATCCCATGCAACAACAGTTTTATCCATCAACAGTTTCCATGTTAATTGATGCTTCCCTTCTTATGTATTAGGACCAGCATAGCCTGGCATCTGTCTTCAGGAATTCTCTTGTCTTGCCATATGGTTTTAATGACTCTGTTCATCCATTTTATGTCTCTCTCGCCCAAGACTTTCATCAAGTCCACCATCACTTCATCAGATCCCACTACCTTACCACTCTTCATTTCCTGGATTGCATTTCTGACTTTCTCCTCTGTTATGTCAGGGCCAGACACCACATAAGGATCACTAGAGAGCTAGATGGTAGACAGAAATGTAGTGGGAGAATGGAGTTTTTCATCCGTAGGTCAGTGATTAAAATCAGATGATGGTTGTTAATGACCAAAAGTCATTACCATGTGATGAATGTTTGCTTGTCTATGTAAAGTTAGAGGTGGACAAGGATTCAAAAACACAACTCCTATTAGTTGGCGGTCTCTGCAGGCAGACCTAAGACAGATCATTGGAGACTGAACTACCTTCTCGGCCCAAGATATGGTCCCTTCCGGTCAGGATTAACGCAATATGGAGGAAGCTTGCATTGCTGCTGCTTGCACTGTACCTGTTGCATGGGTAACAGAGGACTTCAGTCTACAATGCTATCTATACAGTACCATTCACCTGTGCTCAAATTCACCCTTTTTTATTTTTAATGTCCAAAAAATGAAACATGCAGGTCTGAAGAACTGCAGGGAACCCAAGGTCACTGTGCAAAGTTTGAAAGTGTTACATTGGAATACAAAGGGTGAACAAATCCTTTAATATTGTATCCAAGCAATATATGTAAATAAAATTAGAATTAAGCACGTTTTAATATAGATGTCCTCTAAAATCTGTTTGGCCCATAATCTTCTATACCTCTGTAAGTTTAAAGTGCATACCACTACCATATTGGTGTGTGTAGCACTCTGCATCTGGCATCAATGGAATGACTTGGACTCTCATTCTAGATACCTCTCCTCACCCCGTTCCCCATGTTATCATTTATTATTACTTATAGTATGGTAGCATCCAAAAGTTACAACTAATATCAGGGCCTGAACAGTGCTCGGTACAGTGCAAACACATACGAAGACATGGTCAGGAATGTCATTTTCCTTTTCATTGCTCTTCACTGGCCTCTATGTTTTTCTGGAAGATCAGACTGGATTGGGGAAGAACCTAATGGTTAAGGCTCTCTCTCCTTCAGCAAGATGAGGCGAGGCCTTCGAGTGCAGCAGCATCCATTTTCAGAACATTAGTGAAGCAATACAATCAAGCCTCATCCTGTGGTGAAATATCCTGTGTTGCACCATTTAGATTTTGCTGTGCCTGTATCACTGGGTGCAGTTAAAATACCTGTTTCCACATTGATTAGAATCTGCTGAGAGCCAAACCCTGCTCTGTGCTACAGAAACGTACTTGTAAAAGGTGCAAAAGGCCTTCCTGTACCCAACAGATGCATGTAACAACCCCCTGGGCCTATATAAATAGCATTCAGAAAGGGCTAAGAGGGGCCCATGAAGCTACCACACCTGCTTCCCAAAGGGAGGAGTGGTTTGTTGGTTATGGATGCAACCAAACCACCTTCCCAACCCTCTGCCTTTAAGCACATATACTGCAGCGTGTTGCACACACCAAGAAATGATGCACTCCACTCACTCCTCTTCAGAGCAGCAACAAGAATACTCCCCACTATTGTTCTCCACCAACTGTCCTGAGCCATCCTGCTGTGCACTGGCAGGACGACTCTGGAACTCACTGCGCAAGCTGGCACTTGTTTGTTCCCTCTTCCCGCACCAAGACACCCAGTGGTACACTCTCTCCTTGAGAAATTGAGTTCTGGGAAAACCTAGCTGCTTTGATGCAAGCTTTAAACATCAGAATAACATAAGAGCTTCTAAGGAGGTCAGGTCAGCCCACTCTCATTGAGTAAAATTTTCCTCCACACTCACCCCACTATCCATGTTGTGAAAGGCAGAGGCCTACTACATGGATACCACACACTACCCTCACATCAATCTATCAAGACTACCCCTAACTGGAACTGAGCTATCCGTACTCTCTAAGGAAATGAACTTCTTCTGAACTGGAACTAACATGTGGAGAACTACAAACATTCCTCTGCTGACTCTGCCTCAAAGAATTCTTTCACAACAAAGACAACACCGCCTCAACTATCACATCCCCACAGTCAGTCACAAGAAAAAAGAATAATCTGACTGGACCCTCCCACAGCAGACGAAAGCACAGACTGGATCATTACATTGATTGCTTCAGGAACAAAAAAAAAATTGACTGAAATCCGCAACAAAAACATCACATTCACCACCATCTGTTCACCACTCAAAGAACAGCTATACCATCCTTGAATTCCTCAAATCAGGCACCATTGTAGTCCTTAATCAGATGGCTGTGCCAATGAGGTCAACAGACACTCTCTGACCTCACCTACTATAAAGAACGCAAAGACCACCCCACCCCACAATTTACACAGGAATTTAAAGACACCATCAAATCCTTCCTCAAACATCTCTAAGAAAAACTACCATCTCATCCCTCATGGTCCACCTAAGGGACATTCTACTTGCTTCTCAAGATACACAAACAAAGGAAACCAGGCAGACCCATATCTCGCCATGGCACTCTTACTGAAGGAAGATCATGATACACAAAACCATCCTCAAACAACTCACCACACAAAGGGCCAGCTTCCTCCAAGACACTATCAACTTCCTCCAGAAACTGCATCAACCTTCCACAGAACACCATCCTTGCCACCACAGATGTCATCTCCCTATACACCAGTATCCCTCACCATAACAGTATCACTGCCTGCCTCAAATACCTACAAGATAATGTACAATGCTCAGAAATCCACTGTCAACAAACATCACCAAACTCATTTAACAACAAACACTTTGTCCAAGCCATAGGAACAGCCATGGGTATTAGGATGGCTCCCCAATCTGCCAACCTCTTCAACGGCCACCTCAGGGAAGAATTTCTGGAAACACATGCCACAAAACCAAAGATATGCCTGAGATACATTAATTATTTCTTCATCCTCTGGACAGACAGCCTAAGCTCCCTCATGAAGTTGCGATGGAAATCTAACCACCAGCATCCATCCATCAAACTTACTCTAGAACACTTCTCTAGTATTGACTTCCTGGACACCAACATCGGCTTAAAAAAATTGACTATATACAAGAAACTCATGGATCATCACACTTCCCTCCACAGATCCAGTAACCACCCTAGACACACCAAGAAATTGGTTATCTACAGCCTGGCACTCAGATACTGCAGAATTTGCTCCAAAGAGGAAGACTGGGATACACTAAATGCACTTAAGACTGCCTTCACTAAACACTAAGTCTGCCTTCACTTCTCTCTACAGAGAAGTATATCACATCATGGAACAGATCACCCAAATACCCTGAGAGAACCCGCTTCAATAAAGACAAAATACAATACAAAAAACTCACTGACTGAAAACCCCTATTGTCACCTACCACCCCACACTAGAACCCATATGAGGTATCATCAAACAATTACAACCCATACTGGATGGGGACCACATCTCAATCCCCCCACTTCTGGACTTCCAACAACCCCCCAGCCTCACCACGGTCGTCATTACAAGCAAGTTCTGCACAGACCAGGGCACACTAACTAAAAGTGGCACCAGAAGCCTGCCAGAACAGCAGATGTAAAACCTGTAGACATATCTCCACTGTTATGATGATCAATACACACCACATCACATCTTTCAAGATCAGTGGGCCCCACACATACCTATCACAACCTGTGGTGTACCTCATCCAGTGAATCAAAGGCCCCCAAAACAACTATGTGGATGAAACTGGACAATCACTATGCTCCTGAATAAACTCACTCAGAGAAACGATACAAGACAAAAATATAATATCATCCTTGGGAAAACAGTTGTCACAAAGCAACATACTGACCTCTCAGTCCTTTTCCTCAAACGAAACCTGCATAATACCTTCAAAAGACAAGTGTGGGAACTTAAATTCATAACTCTGCTAGACACTAAAACCACAGACTTAACAAAGACATTGGGTTTTATGGCTCTTTACCACAATTTGTAACACACTCCACTACCTGTTAACCCTTAATTGCCCACATCATTTTAAGTGGACACCTACAGCATGTGTGCACCCCTTATGCTTAACTATCTGTCTCACTTTGTATTTAGCTTAGACGAACTGGTTACCTTCCGCAGACCTGAAGGAGAGCTGTGTGAAGCAAAAAAGCTTGTCCCTTCCACCACCAAAAGTTGGGCCAATAAAAGATTACCTCACGTATCTTGTCTCTCTCACGGGCAGAGATAGACAGGTTCCTGTATTATCAGACACAGCAGCCTTCCGGTAGAGCTCTCTGGAGTCAACTTTTACCCTTACATGCATAGGGGGTGAGACTATATATCTCCATACTTTCTTACTGGGTACAATCATAATTGGGTGCCCCCAACCATAATAAATGGAGAGGTCACATTCAAATTATGGCAAGCATAGGCACTTCCCTCAGTTTATAGACTCTGAATTATTAGGCATGTATTTCTGAATGACTGATTTAATATGCAGAGACCCACTAATATTTTAAACATAGATTATTCCTCTGCTGTAAGTAATGAGAACAAGCACTTCAAAATACCAAAACAATTCTGTTGGATGCCACTAATTCATCTTGACCTTGAGTGATACAGCAACTCTGTATTATGGGACTAGGGTCTGGTCTACCTCAGTAAATGAGGAAAAAGGGGAAATCACAAATACATTAGTAAAATATTTCCTTGTTCACTTCAAATGTATGAAACTATCAAAGTGTAGAAGGGGTCAGGGAAACAGTTTTGTAATATGACAGTTGGGATTTTAGTTAATGAAAAATCAGTTAAGTCAAATTAATCAAATGAAAACATCAATATATTAAATATTAGAGATGTACACAGGCTGCAAAATTTGAATTCTGATCTGAACTTCACCAGATGTTTGAATGTTCAGATCCAGGGTTCTGATCCCATTTCTATTGAAAAAATAATTTTGAACGTTTCCATCTTTTTGTCACTTCAGGTTTTCAATGTCTACCCAGAATCATTTCCAAAATGATTAACTCAGACTCAGAACTGTGTTTAGGAAATTTGTAAAATGTCATGAAGCAACCATGAAAGTTTTGATGAATTTTATATTGCTTAACTTGAAGCCATTTTAAACACAAGGTTCCCTTACTTTGTTATTTTTCTATGCTTGAGTCAAGGTTTTATGGGAGAACTCATTTAGTAAAATAATATATATGGAGACCACAGGACTACTGAGAAAACATTCAATCTTTTGAGATAAACCAGACCCTCATCCCATAAGACAGAGCTGCTCTTTACTCAAGGGCAAGATGAGACAGTGGCATCCAAAAGATTTTTTTATCGTCTATTTATTTAATGAGGAAGTTTTAACAGGTTTGCAAATCATTTGCCATGTAAATAGCAGAGACAAAATTATAATCATTGCAACAGTGAGCTTTTGTTTAGAAACAAGGCATTCAAAACTGCATTTGTAAACAGAACTGATCACATGTGTCACAGGATATGAGGGCAAGAAAGGGTGATCAAATAGCTGGGGGTCAGGAAGAAAGGAAAACTTGTTCCAGCACAAGTAGAAATTATTTATTATTATTTTTGAAAAGCAATATACAAAATGAAAGAGACTTAGAATTAGCTTCACTTTTTATCATATACATGTTCATTATGATAATCCAACTCTATTAACATATATGCTGATCACACTTTTTAAGATAAATTCTGAGTGTGATACGGGTCATTATTTTCAGACACTGAAGCCTAGGATTTTACTATCAACTTCATGGACATTGGCATTTCATTATCTACATCATTAGCAGTTCTAAAATAACTGTCTTACTTAGACAGACTGCCCTGCATGTCAAAAGGGAGCAAACACTCATATTTTAAAAGCAAAATGACAAGTCTGTTCAGCTTGAGTGAAATCAAACAAGACAAAAAACATAATAGAGTGATCTTGAATGGATTCATCTTCGCACTTACCCAGAACTCTGCTTTGCCATTGCCCTTCTTGCACCTCTCTGCCAAGACTGATACCCCTACGGTAACCTCAGACAGTGGGTCTTCTGCTGCCTTCATGAGAACAATTTGAATGACACGCCCTTCATAGATGTGGGCATCAAAGGAAGATTTCCATTCTGGGTACATGGTGGGCTTCTTCTGGACCAAAGTTTTTCCCCTCTCTGAAAATCGTACAGAAAGTGGGATAAGTGGTAAGTGATGGCTCTACATATGATAATATCTGATTTGACTTTAAATGGAAAAACAACAACATTGAGATGACTCTCACTATGAAATCATAAGCAGGAGCGAACCTCAGAAAGCATGAGGTTGGGGCTGCCACTCGGATAAGCACCAAAGTATTCAAACATTGGTAAACTCTCTGATCCTTGAGAGTTATGTTTATCCACATATCAGTTATAGCACAGGCACCAGCAGTGAAAATGCTAAATGTGCCTCAACTTGGATCTAGAGGGATGAGCTATATGGTAGTGTTCAGAGGTTAGTTGAGTGTTCATGGACATTCAGTTCAGGCATTAGACTGTTTGATGAAAATGCCCAGAAGGCATTAGTATATTGTGTGATAGGGATTAGATCACTAGCTTCTCACGTCAGGCATCCACCACTAGATGACAAATTAAGAGATGTTTAATGCTGGCCTAGTTTGAATTCCAGCTGGTGGCCTGAAGCTGAAAAATCTCGTTAACTAGTCTCCTAACCTATTCTCACATTCTTCTCACAGTTCTATTCAGAAGCAGCATAGAGAAAAGGCACTCTAAATAGTACTGTGGTCTGATCCAGTCATGATTTCTACAGCTTTCAAAGTATTTCAAGACCGCCCTCCTGCTGTACAGCATGCATGTGCTTCAATTATTATTATTATTTGTATTATCATGGTGCAGAGAAGCCTTAGTCACCGACTGGGATTCTCCTGTGCTAGTGCTGTACAAACCAGAACAAGAGCACAGCCCCTACCCAAAGAAGTTAGGCCATGATCTTCCTCCCATCAAAGTAACTGGTAGAATTCCTGTTTACTCCCACGAGGGAAGGGTTGGGCCCTTATTATCTAAACACCTTTCTGAAGCATGAATTCCAAGTTAAGTTTATATTAATTCAATAACAGTTTGTTTGATGCACTCTGCTCATTGTGATGAGCTGTCTAAACAGCAATAAAGAATAACACCTTAGTATTTCTTTATTAGGGAATGCCTGCCAAGAACAGCATTACAAATTACAGCTTTGACAAGTAAGCTTAAATCTGTTTGCTGAAAGGCATTCTCAAAATGATCACAAACAGCCACCTGAGTATCTCCTGCATTTTGTTATGACCTTCTGTTTTTTCTCCTTTACTTGTATTCAAAAGCTTTTACCTGGAATTCATAGTCTTGTAGACAGCTAATCATAGCAAAGGTTTCAATTAATCAAAAGTTCCTTCCAGAATTCAGCACTCTCTATAGCTACTATGAAGGTTTTTAGATAAACAGATGGTGAGAGTAACTATAGAAAGCCTTAAGCTAGACAGAACTTTTATTATAATCCTAAAGGATCTTCTCATACCCATGTTTTTCTTCTCCAACATCACTATTATCTTTCAAACAAAAGATAGGAATGGCTAACTGGCGATATACATGGTTGTACTTAATTAGGTGTAAGGGTGTCTGTTGAACCACAAGACACTCCCTATAGTCTATGGGATAAACATGCTATCTCCCCATTGCTTGAAGTTTCTGCTGCACTGGGCAATAAGAAACTGGCCATCAAGACCAGGTCTTCTGCATGGCACATCCAGTTGACCGGCCTAGTCATCTGATTGTTAAAAATGGAACCCTCTCATCAGAAAGCACCGTACTATAGAAAGTTGCCCCGGGACAACAGAAAGAGTATATTAATGGAGAGATCCTTCAATATAGAGATAAATATATGCACCCATCCCTGTCTTTTTAGGTCTGTTATATGTATCTTATAAGTCCCATTAAAAAGTGCTCTGTTACGGCAGAGTTACAGAGGTTACAGCACTGCGCATGGGGAAACCATTCCACAGAACAAAAAAGGTTCCCAGGCTTCTAGAAACCTTTTAACTAAACAAAAGTCTATTAAACACTAGCAGGGATCCATTTCCTGTGGAAATTCTAAGTGGAAACTTGTTTAAAGTTTACACACTGAATAGGTATTTTACACATGTACCTATTCTTTAAAAATGTTCAAGACTGAAGGAGCAGCCAGAGTTGCTGGAAAAGATTCCACCAAGCCATGCTGCTTTTTATTTATTTATTTATTTAAAATAATTCATATTAGTCAGGATTTGTCATTGATCAAGTTACCTGCCTACAAATTAATACATCAATGTCACTGACGAACAGCAATAGAGAAGAATGTTGAAAGGTTTTGTCACTATCCTTTCAGTCCTTTCCTATTTTGTCTATTTACAAGGGTCTCTTTAAATTACTTTTTAATGTTTTATAATCTGCTTAATCCCAAACCCCATGCAAATTTACTTTTCCTAGTGTTTCTATCTTTGTCCCAGGGGATGATCTTTTCCCTACTCAGGATGCAGTAACATTAAGTCCAAACAAAATTATTCATGACATTCTCTAGGTCCACATGACACACTCATGAAAACTGGAAATGAGCTTCTTTCTCCCACTGCAAAAGCCCAATCCACCACCACTCCAAAAGGAGAAAGAGATTGGGAGGGGAAAGGAAAGCTGAGACTGAACTTGTTTTCTCTCCCTTTCCTCAGTAGTCCTTCTGGACTGTTGGACCTTTTATCCCAGAAAGGGTTTGTGCATGCATGCATATTGACTGTGTCTGACTCGGCCGGAGGGCTGAGCCACTGAAGACCCACCTGGCAAAGGCAACAGCTGATGGGGGTGGGGGGAAGGGAGAGGGTAGCAAACTGTGAAGAAAGTGTGTGCAGGTTTGCACCCACCCAACAGGAGGCGCTCTAGCCCCCGGTAAGCCTCTTTTTTCCAACCCCATTAAAACAGGATTTTCAGCATGAGGTTGCTAGATCTTGTTCTGTGTCACCTTACTGCCTGTGACCCTAAGAACCACTCAATGACAACTGGCAAAACGGTTCATTGTTCTGTAACAGTAACTTCTGACTGGCTTGACAAACTCACTACACCCACCACAATGCACAAATACTATGAAAGCAAAGACTGTCAAATGAGATCTCTACTAAAAGCTTATGTCATATTGATCCTCATAATCATTGTGAGATGTATGTAGGATTGATATTTACAGAGCTGTGTATGTGTGTACACACACACACACACACACACACACACACACACAGGGAAATATGTTTTAAAGACTGAATCAAAACAGGCTTAACAAGCAGGTTTTGACTAGACAAAGGATGTATATGTTTGCCTTGGTTCACATGTAAAATAAGCATTGAAAGCTAACACAATGGAAGCCTGTTTGCATATGACAGCGACATGAGGATGTGAAGGCAACATGGAGTCAGCACACATGGGAATGAACCACAGTTGTTATCCTGACTCTGGGGACAAAACAATGAACTTTGGAGATACAACGGGAAAGCAAAAAGGACACCTTTTCGTCCTTCACTGAGAAAGCAAAAAGATCAGTGCTTTTTGAATTCATGAAAGAGGGATCCCAACCATGTTGGCTGGAGACACTGAGAGATTACTTTAGCTGAGAAACTATTTTAGACAAAGGTTTTAGCCTGATGAAGTTAAGTTTAGACTCTGTGAAGCATATTATATTTAGTTTTATATATACACATTTCTGTTTCCATCGTTAGCCTTACTCACTAAATTTTAGCCTTTTGATAATAAACGTATGACCTCATGCATCAGGTCTTAAAACAATCTCTATCAATTATAGATTGGGGAGAAGATTATCTCACATCTGCCTACTGTGGTGTTTCTTGCTATTTCTCTGCAGGATCTGGTGCTGGCAACTGTCAGCGATAGAATAATGGCCCTTGGCTTTGATATGGCATAGCAATTCCTATAATTTTACAGCCCACTCAATGCAGCTATCATGAGTGACCACTAGATAAATATCATAGAAAGAAACGGGCCTAAATTCTTGTTATAGGAAGACAGTTTCAACAGGCCTATAAATCCTTCAAAAAATGTTAACTTTTTTTTTTGTTTAGTACAGCCATACTGTACTAATTTAATTTTGAAATGAAGGTCAAAAAACTTGCCTCCCAGCACCCCACAAGTAATTATTATTGTTTGTGCTGCATTAACACCAATGTAAATATAATACATGTGCTCATAGGGACATGTTCACATGGAGTACGATTAGTTCCAAACAAATTAATTCCTATCAAGAACCCCTGGTGACAATAATAAACCAAATTTCCCACTAACATATATTTCACTGCAGCCATTTACAGTCCTGCATTTGAGAAAAAGGGCTCTCATTCCAGTGCAATTTAGAGTGCTTTTCCAGGATACCACAGTTCTCCCCAAACTTTCAGGTAAGCATATTTTACAATTTAGATAGCACACAGATAGCGGATCTGCAAACGTTAGCTCACTAGCTAGTCACCATAACGCCCCATGCAAATAGGACAACTAGACAGTTTTGCCACATACATTTATTTTTTGTAGAGAAACAGGAAATTAATAAGGAAGGATTTGATCCTGCTAAGCACTGAGCAATCTGGGCCACATCCAGCAAAAGCATGAACTCCACAGAAGTCAATGGAACTTCTCACATTTCTTTAAGTTTCAGAGTAGCAGCTGTGTTAGTCTGTATCTGCAAAAACAACAGGAGTACTTGTGGCGCCTTAGAGACTAAATAAATTTGTTAGTCTCTAAGGTGCCACAAGTACTCCCGTTATTTTTTTAAGTGAAGCCAATGCTTCTAAGTGCTTTGCAGGATCAGGACAAGAGTGTACAACACCTTGCAGGACTGAGTCTTGAGTCCTGCAGCCCTGCCACAGCACGTGTGTAGTGTGTGTAATTTCTAATAAGCATATTTAAGTCCAGAAATGTGTCAGTCATTACTGTACCTGTTGTCAAGGCTTCTTTCATCTTTATAGCGCAGAAGGGCTGCAGCTGCTCCCCTTCATTCTGCATAGGTCCCAGCTCAAATGAGTTGAAAGATATCCGTAAGAAGGGAGCCATTGCTCACAACAGTGGAACAAACCTAGGTGAACAAAAGAAAATATAAATCCTAAAATAAAAAATTGGGCTGAAGCAGATAAGAAAACCAAAATCTAATATGAGGTTCCTCAATCAGAGTGACCCCAAATCCAGTCTCTAAATTTGCCCTTACAACTTTTGCTAATGCTTCTATCTGAATGCGCAAAACTTGCATGGTAAAAATTTAGAGGTAGTTTTTGAGAGCATGACCTTAAAACTAAAGCAGAGTGTAATAAAGACATTATTACATATAGCTAGGAAGATATTTTAGCCAGACAAGTTGGAAGAGACCTCCTTCCCAGTATGTCCAATTCATAGTCATAGTCTTCACGCCCCTTTGAAAACATAAGGTTGTGCAGAATATTGTTAATAGATTAACTTTGACGTTAAGCTCCATACGAATAGAAGCACTTAGTTAATGGATTAACTAAGCACTTCTGTTGGTATGGAGCTTAACATCAAAGCTACAGAAACACTCAACATAGTGTCTATGAGCTACAAAACTGAACTGTAACCCAAATATATTGACCTTACATGTGCATTAAACTTGTTGAGCTTCCGCTGCCTTGAATACGTTTATCTGTTAAGATTAACAAAATTATGATTTTTTTTTGGAAGCACTTATGTGATCTGACAAAGTGGATGTGACCAAATATCATGTGGCATGTTGGCTCACTTGGCATAATTAGAGATGTTGATTTTTTAAAAAGTGCTTTCTCCCAGTTGGAAGATTCTTTTAGAAGTTTGCCTGCTCTACTCCTGGGGGAATTCTGCGTCACTATGCATGCACAGAATTTATGTCACCAGCAGATTTATTTGCTTCCCCGCAGAAAAATGGCTTTCTGACAGGGAAGCAAAGGGAAGCCACAAGAGTGGTCATGTGACCCTTCCCAGCAGTATGTTTTGAGTGCCCAGGGCAGCCGGCAGAGACGTAAAATCACTGTGGGGCAGAGGGTGGAACTGAGGAAGACCCAGCTGGTGGCTCCTACCCTGCATCAGGCTCAGCTGCTCAAGTCCTGGCTTGGCAGGACAGGACTTCCTCTTCCCCTGCATGGCATCTGGAGCCAGGTCAGACCCACCCCCAGATTTCTCTCCCAGCTGCAGGAAGCTCTACAAACTCCCTCCCCCCTGCCCATTTCCTGTACCCATCACTCCTCAGCTGCAGGGGGAGAGATCCCTGTACAGGTAGCTGCTCCCCCATCCACTCAACCCCCATGCATCCAGACACCCTGAGACTCAGACCCTCCTGCTGAGCCTCACCCCCCTGCACTCAGAACCCCCCCGATGAGCCCCACTCCCCTTGCACCTGTACCACCCTGACGAGCCACCCATACCTGGATCCCCACCTCACCTAGTCCCAACCAGCTGCACCTGGATCCCCACCCCACTGAGCCCTACTTCCCCAGCATCTGGGCCCTCCACTGAGCCCCAGCCACCTTCACCTGGACTGCCCTGCAGAGTCCCATTGCCGTTGCACTCAGAACCCCGCAACAAGGCACTGTGCATCCAGGTCCCCTCAGCACCCGGATCCCCCACTGAGATGGCTGCACCCAGATTTCCCCACACAGAACTCTCTCAACCCACACCTGGATCTCCCCACACTAAGCCCCTCCACACTTGGATCCTGCCTTGCTGAGCCTGCCTGCCCACACCTGGCATGGAGGGGCAGGGCCCTGGGGTGTTTCTGGGGCAGGTCCGGTCCTTGCACTGTGTCAGGGTTGGGTGCAGCCTCACTGCCGAGTCCGTGTCCTGGGGGGAGCTGCACAGGGATCTCCCATCTCTGTGCAGCCAGTGACCTGTGCTCCCCAATACCATACTGGAGCCTCCACATTTATTTGACAAATACAATTTGCAGAATTTTGCAGAATTTTAAAATATTGTGTGCAGAATTTTTTTTCTTTTTGGTGCAAAATGCCCTCAGGAGTACTGCTCCACCTAGCCCTTTAACGATGTCCACAACCATCCAAGGACTGAAGATGACAAACCTTGTCTTACATAACTGTTGCATTAATCATGGGAATACAGAATGTCTTCTCTTCTAGTTGCTATGTGGTCCTGCAAAGGCACAGCTACATTGCCAATTCTCTGTGCAATCTCAAGAGGTAAGTAATCAAAGCAGAAAGGGACATAACTTCTGTTATTTAATACACTGCCTCCATTTGCAGAAGCACCCGATGAACTACTGAATCTACAGTAAGATTTCCTACATTGTTTTGGAAAGATCTGTCTTGGCTAGTCAGGATAATTCCCTCCCCCCCCCCCCCCCACCACCACACACAACACAACACCACACCACTGTTAAATAATCACTGAATACAGGTGCCTTTTCAAAATTACGAACATGCTGCTTGAATAAGTGGCCCATACATCACTAGTTCATGTTTACTTTCTCACTTTGCTACATGCTTAGTATAGAAATATTTCCTTCACACTCTTGCTTTCATCTTTTCCAGTAACACTGATTCATTCATGATTACTCCAAGACTTTTCCCCTATTCAGTTATCACTATGGCAGCTTTGCATAAGGTACCTTTAAATATAGACTTCAGACTATATATACATTTCTATCATTTTCTTTGGCTCTAAGCTAGTTCTGAGGAGTTTAGAACATTACAACTTCAGTAAAGGTCTAACCATCAGCTCAAGTTCAACATGACTAAAATAGGGGTTTTAATCTATCTCCTCTCTCGATCACTGTGAACATGATCACCATTTACCTGTCACTCAGGCCCATAGTCTGGGTGTCATCTAGAGCTGGACCTCTCTCTCTCTAGGCCTTCACATACAGGTTATTTCTAAATCTTGCTGTTTCTTTCTTCACAACATTTCTATATTACAGCATTTCCTATCCATCCAACTCAGCTAAAACTCTCGTCCAGTCTCTTATCTCATGTTTCAATTATTGTTACATCCTTTTCTCTGTCCACCGAGTTCACAACTAAACCCTGAGTAGTCAATGTTTGTTTTAACATTCACAGAGACACTGAATCCTTTCAATACATCAGTACTGATAACAATCAAATACAACTATGAACTGTTTTGAAATAATGGAGAGACAAAGAACCTGAAACTGTCAATGCTCCTCTGATTAAAGAAGAATAAAGAAAATAACCGTGGAACACCAAGGTTCTGTCCAAGTAATCATAGAAAAGTTTTGTTTGATTACCTAGGTTTATTGTTAAATGAGGTTTCCTTTTTAAAAGGACATTGGAGGACATGGAGGCTGCCATGACAAGAAAAACCATTTATTGGTCTGTCATTACATTTTAAATTTCTTCTGTTAGGGAATTGAGATCCGATTCTGATCTCACCTATACTATTCTAAATCAGGAATAACTTCATTGTGTAAAACTGGTGTGAACAAGATCAGAATCATGCCCTTCATGTTTGAAGTCTAGAACTTACCAATGCACTAGTGAGCATTTTAACTTAAGACAGGATTCTTCAGTAATCCAGATTTTAGGTCAGGAGACCTGTGTTCTATTCATGACTCTGCTGCTGACCTGTTTGGTGACTATGTGCAAGTTACTAAGCCTATCTGTGCCTCATTTTCCCCATCTGTAAAATGGGAATAACACCACTGACTTCCTTTATAAAGCTCTTTGAGATCTAGTGATGAAAGTGCTATATAAGAGGTAAGTGTTCAGCATCCTGAATTTCAGAGGGTAGCTGCTCAGCACTTCTGAAAAGTCAGACCACATTAAGATTTATTTTTTCAAATATAAATTAAAACAATGAGGCACCCAAATTAAGTCACTTTTGAAAATTTAGGCTAGGGTTTTGCAAAGCTTGGAAAATCTAACTTGGCATCCACCGCGCTATCATTTTCTCATAGGTCACTGTAACTGAACAGATATCCAGTGATATGTTCAATTCATGCCATCGTTATATGTTGCATGGTTTCAAGTCCTCAGAAATGTCAAAGTGGTTTATTTTTCTAGGTTAGGAAAACAACCCAATTAAAAACATTAAGCAACATATAGTTTGCAGACAAGATATAACAACTGGTGCTTCAAGTCTCATATCCTGCCACAAGCAGTGGCCACGAACTGATGCTTCAGATAAAGAAAAAGGGAGGGGGAAGGATGTAAAAAAGCCATAATGCCGCTTAGCCAATTGTGTGTGTGTGAGAGAGAGAGATGGGTGGGGAGGAATTTCTTTCTGAACCCTACAATTATGAGCTCATTACTTTTGTCTTAGTAAGCCTAATAAAGTTATCACTCATCAAATTATCCCGCTCCTTTTAAAATTCAGCTCCAGTAGGAGAATTTGATCTCCTGGAGCTCTGAATCCCACAGGCTGACTCCAAGCTCTGAAGAATTATTTCCTGTTATTGGCTTTAAATTTACCCAGCATTAATTTCAGCAAGTGACCCCTTGTTCAAGTGTGACAGAGGACTGATGAGATTTTTAACTGCACATACACCGTTCTCTAAAGAACCTCAACTACTTTCCCTCTTCTCTCCCTTCAATGCTAATTTATTCTATTTTTTTGCAGTTTCCTACGTACTTCTATCTCTGTTGACCTTCTTTGTACCTTTACAATTTTATTAACACAATAAAAAAACTAACTAGAGAGAAGGGCACAGTTTTCAATTGCAAGTAATGTGTCAGTTTGACCCGATCAAACTAAATTTCCAAGTGTGGCAGTGTTTTGCCTTTAGTTAGATTCACTATCAATTATATTGCAAGCTATTGAGGACAAGCACTTTATTTTCACACTTGTACTCATACATAGTTGTGACTAGCTGACTGTTAGCAAAGTATAAATGCTGCTAAATAATACATTTCTCTAGAAGATAGATGAGGTTCACTAACTGGGAATTCCCAGGGTTCCTCTTGGCTCTGTTCTTCCCATCCTTCTCTCTCCCCTCCTTCCTCCCCCCCCCCCCCCGCCCCCCGGCATAGGCACTACATTCTTCAGGAACAGTTGCTATTTTCAAAGCTGCATTGAATAACTGTGTGAGAATCTTTTTACCTCTTCTTTGTCACACTTTATTTCCTTCAGAAACAAGAAGGCCTGATGATTTATTACACTTGAGTTTCTCAAATTGCTCCATAATCAATATTCCTACAGACTTATAAGTGTGTCAAGGCCACACAATGCTCTCCAATAAGCGGTGCTTTTGGGAAAGACACTATCCCATCATTGACAGTCAAGAATGAGGCAAAATATTTCAATTAACTTTTCTATTATTTTGTTATACTCCCTCTGATAATCTAGAAGGTCTATGGTATCTTTACGCTTCTTGATTCTCATACACCTATGTGTGAAGAATATTTGTTTCTCCTGCTCTGGCTCTCATCAGGGTTGCCAGCTTTCACAATGTTATTGTGAATCCTTCATTATTTGGTGTTTTCTTAAATCCCCAGCTCTTGGATTCAAGAGACTGAATGAGAGTGTAAGCCTTTGGTTTGTTAAATAGGGTTCTAGTCCTCAAAGTCATGGAAAAAAGCTTGAAAACGCAAAGCATGTGCTCAGAAACCAGAGGGAAAATAAAAAGAACCCAAAATGAATTTTAAAAATATCTCAGTTTAAGTCACTCATGATTTTTCGGGCCTGACTCCACACTTTCAATGGTTTGGATTGACAATACTACTATCTGAACATCATATCATGTGTCTTTATCCTTTATCTTGAATTGTATCTCACTCAGCATTTTGTGTGTTCCATTTCATTTATATTTTTCAGGCCATTTCCAATATTTTTAAACTACACTTTTATGCTCTAAGCAGCCTGTGCATGTCGCTTAACCAGAGAAAGGTATAACATGATTCAATTGCTTGAAGTTGAAGTTAGACAAATTCATACTGGAAATAAGATGTACACCTTTAAGGGTGAAAGTAATTAACCATTGGAACAATCTACCAAGGGTTGCGGTGGTTTCTCCATCACTGGGAATTTTACAATCAAGATGGAACATTCTCTAAAAAGACTCCCCGGCTGGTGGTGCTGCTGCACAGCGAGGCTGACAGGCTCCCTGCTAGTCACTGAACCACACGGCTCCCGGGTAAGGAAACAGCTGTCATGTCTGGCTCCTAGCCAAAGGGGCAGCTGAGGGGGAGGAGGAGGGGTTTGTGTGCATGCTGCCCCACCCCCCACAGCTCCCATTGGCTGGGTCAGGGTAGGGGAGGCGAGTGCTCAGCAGGTGGCTGTTGTGGGGTTGCATGGCACGCCCCTCTCCCGATGCCCAGCCCTCTTCTTGCACTCCTCGTGTCGCTGGACTCAAGCTGTGGTGTGTGGCCTGCGTTGAACCACTTTCTGTCTGTCACCCCATCACCACCACCCAGGAGTTCGAGGTATGCGTATCCCCATCTCTGAGTGCTGGGAATAGGCTGCACCCCCATCCCCCCATCATTCCATCCCTCCCTGCCCCAACCTCCCCACACCCCCATCCCCTCACTACGTCCCTCCTCATCCCAACACCCCCATCCCCACACCTACCCATCCCAGCCCTGTACCCCTTACAGTGCTCTCCTACCCATCCTCCCACCTCCCAGAGCCACCACCCTCATGTCCCTCAACCCCCACAGCCCTGCACCCCATTCATCTCCATACACTGCTGCAGTCCCATTATGTCTCTATACACCCCTGTGCCCCCCACATCCTCATGCACCTGTAGCCTTCTGCCTCCCCCTGCATCCCCATCCACCCCACATACCCTCCTGAACCCACTCCTCTCTCCTTTATTGCCCCCTCACCTCCACCCTGCTCTCATCCTGGGCCTCTTTCCCTCCCCATCCTCTCTCTTCCACTCCCACCCCACTCCATCTTTTCCCCTCCAGTCCATCCTCCTCCCTTCCCGGCTGGGTGATTTAGGCAGAGCCTGGAAAAGTGTATGAAAAAGTGTCTCTGTGTAGGCAAGTGTGTGCATGTATGCACTGTATGTGCGTAAGAGACTGTCTCTTTGTGTAGGGAGGTGTGTGTATTGCCACATGAGTGTATACTTGCAGCCCAACTCTTTGACTGTTATTATCCCCTTTGCTGGTTTGCGCACAAAAAAATTGATGACAAATGTGTGTATTCATTTCATAAGTTTTTAAAAGAGACGGGAACTCTAAAAGAAATGTATTATTTCTTAAAAAATGCATGTAGTTGACTAGTAATTGCAGAAGAGTCAATGTATCATACATTTCTCCCACCTTTGTCTAGCTACATTATAAACTCTTTGTTGCAGACTGTAGCAGGGTGGCTACCCTGCTCCTAAAATAGAAGGGGTTGAAAGCAGCCCTGGAGAGGGCTGTGGCTGGGGACGGCTGATTGGAGAAGTGGCCGCAGCTGGGCCACGCCCCGATCAGGCCACAGCTGGCCTGTATAAAAAGGCTGTGAGCCAGAGGCCCAAGAGAAGTCTCTCCCCAGGCTGGGAGAAAGCCAGGCCTTGCTGCCTGCAGAAAGGGTACGGGGGGTGAAGCAGGGCTGGGGAGCGCCAGAGGAGCAGGGGAGCTCCAGGCTGGCAACTACCCAGGCTGCAGGGCCTGGTCCAAGGCCCAGAGAGGTACTGGGATGCAGAGGAAGGCAGCAGGTCTGAACCCACTTGCCTATGATGAGTGGCTTTTACACTGTAATCTGCCCCAGGGAGCAAGGGCTTGGTGATGACTGGCAGTAACCCAAACTGAGGCAATGTGGGGATTAGAGGGCTGGGGGTTTCCCAGAGAGGGGAGACCCATAGAGACTGGTGGGGGTATTGCCAGGGGGCCCCGGGTAAAGGGGCACCCGGGTCCTGGGAAGGACATGGGGGCCAGAGGCAATGGGACACTGGCCTGCAGAGGGCGCTCTGAGGGCTGGAGAGCTAATTCCCTGAGACAACCAGCAGGAGGCACCATAGGGGTGAGTCATGCACCTTTACACAGACTCTCTTTTTATGTGTATGTCCAGCACCTATCACCCTGGAGCCCTGATCTTAGTTGGGGTTTCTAGGCACTAAACAACAATTGTAATATTAAATAATGTGGAATTATATGTGTTAGTGCATGCTAGATGTGCACACATGAATACACGTGTATCTGCATGTAGGTGTGAGAGTCAGTTTCTACAGATTTATTTATATAGGTATCTGGACAGGTGTGCATTTCTGTGGTTGTACTCTATGGATTTGTATTTGGGCTTCAGGAGTGGGCCTTTAATGGACCCATTGCAGCAATGATAATGTGTGGTCCTAATTTTGTGTGTGGAATTAGAACTACTTTAGTGAACAAAAAACATGGAGCTGGTTACAAAAAATGGGAAGAGGGGAGGGAAACAGTCATGAAAACCTTTTCGTTTTTTTTAAAAATTACCCCTTCTGACTATTTTGCTGCCAGCTCTAGTATCCTGCAGCAAATAATACCTGAATTTAGCACAATACATCTGTCAAAACAATCAATATGCCTGTTTGGGCCTTGGAGTGAAAATGAGCGTGTGAGAGAGGGTAGGAAAGAGCAAGTAGGGATGGAGTGAGCAGGGCTTGGGGTCTCAGGAAGGGGTGAGGCAGAGCCTCAAAAAAAAATAATAATAGGAGATATACCAATCTCCTAGAACTGGAAGGGACCTTGAAAGGTCATCAAGTCCAGCCCCCTGCCTTCACTAGCAGGACCAATTTTTGCCCCAGATCCCTAAGTGGCCCCCTCAAGGATTGAACTCACAACCCTGGGGTTAGTAGGCCAATGCTCAAACCACTAAGCTATCCCCCCCTCCCCAAGGAAGGGGTAGGGCAAGGGTGTTCAGTTTTCTGGCATTAGAAAGTTGCAACCCTAATAAACAGGAGTATACTGTATTCTAAAATGCAATCACTTAGGGTATTAATAATGTCTCTCCAAACAATTCCTAGATGAATGGTTCTGTTAGTTGATAATGGAGCAGTTAATATTGCCCATTACAGTATTATTTTACCAGAAAATACTGCAACTTCCATATTATGAAATCTTGATCACTATTCTAATCGGGGGCCTGCAGGTTACCTTTTTGAATTATGATAGTACGGTATTTCAGTTAAGTGAAATTTGTAACCAAATAAACTCCACTCACTGATCATTTCCACCATGGAATGATATCCTGATTATACAAAAGATATCTTTCACAATTAATTCAATCCCTCCAATTTTGCAAAGTATCCTGTTTAAGTAGGACCCGAGAATCCTTTATCTCATTGAGCCTACATCCTAACACATTTCTAAAATGAAAATTGTGCTGATGCATTCAAGAAGCCAAATGTTACATCTCTCGGTTTTGGTCTGAATCTCTGGATTTAGCATAAAGGCGATTATATTTTTTATTTCTAACAGGAAGCCTGTGCTTATTAATTAGCCTCATTCAACTGAAAACTTTTTTTGTCTGTACCTTATTTGACATTTTACTGTGAAATAGAAGAGAAATGGTCAATAAATATATGATCTTTCCTTCACTAGGTCAAAAAAGATCCATCACATCTTCTGAATCACTAATTTACACACACAAAATGTTTACTCTTGGAAGGATAGGCTGGCAAGGTAACACTGAAGACTAGAGATTTCATGAGAAGGGGGAAAATCTCACTTTTTAAAATATTTTGTCTGGAAAACAAAGTTAAAGTTGAAAAAAGTATTGCTAATATGAGAGAAAGTATGTTTACTCTGTTTTTACATTACAGAATTAGTGATTTAAGCCAGGGGCTATGAAGCTGGGAAAGTCTGAACCCAGGGTAAAGTGCTCTAAGACTCAAAGGGCCTTTGTTCTGATGAGGCAAACTGATATTTCACTGCTTTCTCTCTTCACTTTTAAAAAGCTCTTTAGCTCATTTTACAGCAGATTTCAATTCATAATTCTCGGTAATGAGAGCTATGAAATTAGATCCAATGCCTACACCAAGTGCAGTACTACATCAATTTTGTTAGGCATCAAATTACTTAATAGTAAAATTAAGCAGCTATTTGGTAGCAAAAGACAGAAGCTGCTATTAGCAACAGAAACTGGGAAGTAATGAAGAGAAAAATAAGGGCTCTGATACAGGAAGAAGAGCTCATATAAATAGTGGGAGGAGGAAAAAAGAAGTTGGAACAGGAATTAAAAATGGGGTCAACCTGGCTTTACTGTAAGTGATTGTTTATCAAGCCGTTATTCTCCCAACATTGTTGTTTGAGTCCGAAACTTGGACAACTTATAGACACCACTTGAAAGTCCTTAGGAGACACCATCAACACTGACTCCATAAAATTCTGAAGATCAAATGGGAGGCGCACCAATATTCATGTTCCAGAAAAGGCAAAGACCACCAGTATTGAGGCAATTATCATCCGTCAGCAATTCCACTAGACTGGTCATGTTGTCCGGATTCCAGACCATTGCTTCCCAAAACAGGTCCTGTTCTCTCAGCTGAAAGAAGAGTCCCATAATGTGGGTGGACAATGGAAGCGTTATAAGGACTTGCTGAAGGACAATCTAAAAAAGTGTAATATTGATATTAACAGTTGGGAGCCTCTTGCCCAGGATCACTTAAAATGGAGTGGAGTCCTACGTGATGGTCCCCTGCATTGAAGACAAGAGGCACAGGAGGAAGGAGAGACTGGCTTCCAGTCATGATCAACAACCTCCTGCTGAGCCTGAAAACATCTGCCCTCATTGTAAGATTATTTGTGGCTTAAAGATTGGCCTTATCAGCTACCTGAGGACCCATAACTCCCATGGAAGATGATCATACTCTGTGTGATCACTCACCCTCACTAAGTGATTTTAAAAAAGCCTGATTATACAACCATCAACAGGTCTGTGCTCCAATGCTCAATATATCAAGTTAATGGAGGTACACTGAAAACCTGACTCTGCAACTGCCAGGATAGCATCATGGTATTAGCCCATATGAATCCATGACTTCCTAATGACATTTTATAACCAAATTCAATGTTTACAAGCTTCTTGGATATATAATGAACAGCAACATTCACTTTTTGTTATTTTAATATCACTATTTTGATACTTAGGCAATAGCTGTCCAACCAGCAAACAAGGTTTCAACATGTAGTGGCTCATCATTAATTTTCTTAGTTCACTGTAGGATACTGGACTTGTCCTAGATCAACTGTTTTTCCCAGCAGGTAGCACAGGTGTGGCCTGGACTTTACACCAACTTTTTGGATAATTTATGAGATCTTTCTTTGCCTTTTCCCATCCTTCCAGCTAGCTACCCTCTCTTTACCGGCAGAACATAGTTATGCTGTTCTTTCTGGGAGAAGAATGTGGAGAACTATTCAAAATCCTTCATGGAGCCAAGACAATTTGACCCATTACTCAATTTCTTTAAAAGCACCCCTTAGCCAACCCAAAATGCTCCACATCACATGACTAGCATTCTTCTATGACTAGGTTCTCTTCAGAGCCTATCAGCATAATTTTTCAAATTGCTCAGAACCATCACTCTTGAGCAGCAACAAGCATTTCTTCCCAACCTCATGAGGATCAGCACACTGTCATTTAGACAAAGGATTGTGAAATCTGAGAAAATCAGTGTATTGCAAGGGATATATTTGTTAATACTCTTGTGTGCCATACAACTACTATAAATGGAGACCTTCCCATAAAAATTGTAACAGGAATATTTTACAAATCCCTAAAATAAAATATTCTATGTTAATTTTGATCAATGGCCTGTTCTCCTCCTCAACAACTACAAAAAAGCTGAAAGGCTATGTTTTCTTCAGCTTTGCAATTACCTGGCGACACTATTTATCCCATTGGACAACTCAGAAGCACCACTATAACGCAAATATCCACAGCATGTCACCCAGGCACTAATAAGACAACTCTGCCACACTGAACCTCAAGCTGATTTGCTGGAGCTCCATTTGATGGGATTAGGGATTCAGATGACCTCCACAAGAAAGGAAAACAGCTTTAGTAAAAACAACAAATCCCAGCTATACCTCACACCATCCATTGATAAATTCAATGTACATATAATGCTCATCAAAATCTCTAATGAGGAACATGTTCTAACTGCTAGACTAGGAATTGGTACCTTAAATGGCTGAGCAAATCGTCTGCCAACACAAGACTACAGATACAGTAACTACTCGCTTAATGTTGCGGTTATGTTCCTGAAAAATGCGACTTTAAGCAAAACGATGTTAAGCAAATCCAATTTCTCCAGGAGGTGAGACAGCATAGCAGACAGACAGACACACCCCTTGTGTGGGGGGGGGGGGGGGCGGGGAGAGGGAGAGAGAGAGAGAGAAAGAGAGAGAGATGCACACTGCCCCTTTAAGTAAGCTGACCCACTCTAAGTGCATTGTCTTTTTAAGTGGATCAGGAAGGTGAGACAGTAGCTGCTGCTCCAACCTCTCTCTGTCTCTCTCCATCCTGTCCCCTTCCAGCTCTATATGGAGAAGGGGTAAGCAGGATTCAGGAGCAGGGGGGAGGGGGAGGGGGACACCATGACATTAGCGCCCCCCCCCCAGTCTCTGGGAGCAGCTCCAAGGCAGAGGGCAGGAGCAGCACGTGGTAGTGGTGGGAGGGACAGCTGAACTGCTTGCAATTGATAGCTGCAATTGATAGCCGGCTGGGCAGCTTCAGCACAGGGAACTTGGAGGAGTGGGGAGCTGATGGGGTGGGGCTGGCAGTCCACCCTGGTTCCAAGCCCCCACCAGCTAGCTGTAACGGGCTGCTCTTCCTGCAAGCAGTGGACAAAGCAAGCAGCTACCAAATGTTAGAAGGGAGCATTGCACAACTTTAAACGAGCATGTTCCCTAATTGATCAGCAATGTACAAGGAAACAACGTTAACCAGGATGACTTTAAATGAGGAGTTACGGTAGTGAGTAACAGGGCAGTATGCATGGATAACTGGGAACCAGATGCTGTAGACTTTCACCTCTGGAGAGAGAGATTCAAGTCCTGATTAGGTCATAGGTGAAAATGAGTTGAATGGTTTAGATCCTAGTCCCTCGGACAGTTAATCAGCTCATTAAGTCCCCACATAATTCAGCACAGCTGGAAAACCACTATTCAAACAAACCCAGGACTGGGACTAGCAGGGAGCTCTAAACTGAGATTGAGATGCATTGATGAGGCTGGATGAAAGTTTACACTGTGCTTGCTCAAGCTGTGTCTGGTTCAAGCCAGTGTTAGTCCCTAGAGTCAGTGATGAGCTGCCAAAATATTAACAACCGGTTCCCTCCTCCTCACCGAATGAGGGGGTCATGCCCCCCCAGGACTCCTGCCCCATCCAAACCCCCCATGTTCCTTGACAGCCCCCCCCCCGGGACCCGTGCCCTATCCACCCCCCTTCCCTGTCCCCTGACTGCCCCTTGCCACACCATCCAACCCCTTCTCTCATTCCTGTTGGCACCCCGGGACTCCTACCCCATCCAACCACCCCTTCTCTCTGTCCCCTGACTGTCCCTGGAATCCCTACCCCTAACTGCCCCCCACCGCCCCATCCAACCCCTGCTCCTCTCTGATTGCCCCCCCGGGACCCTTGCCCCCGTTCAATCCCCCTGTTCCCTGCCCTCTGACCGCCCCAGCCCTATCCACCCCCCCAACTCCCCTGCCCTCTATCCAACATGCCCTCCCTGCTCCCTTACCGCGCTGCCTGGAGGTGGGGGCCCAGCTGGGCTGGGGCTGGGACCGGAGCCACCCGGCCGATGTCAGGGCCGGCCCTGGGGGCCGGGCGGGAGCCGCGCTGCCCGGCCAAGGTCGGGGCCGGCCCCGGGGGCCAGGCAGGAGCCCCGCCGCCCCGCCCCAGGGTCCAGCTGCGACCTCGCTGGGCGGCGCGGCGCCTGGAGCCCTCCTCCCGCTGGGGCCTCCGCCCCCTGGCCCCAGCTCAAGCTCACCTGGTGGAAGCCGCTGCTTCCTTCTCAGCCCTCCCAGGCTTCCCGCGCCAACAGCTGATTCGCAGGAAGCTGGGGAGGGGGTGGAGAAGCCGGAGGAGCTTCAGAAGAGGAGGCAGAGGCGGAGTGAGGTGAGCTGGGGCCGGGGGAAGGGTAGGGAGCTGCTAGAGCTTTTGTTAAATTTAAAAGCCCTTTTGGAACTAGTTGTCCCTCCAGGAACAACCGGTTCTAAATGGGCTTCTAAATTTAACAACCAGTTCTCGCGAACCAGTGCGAACCGGCTGCAGCTCACCACTGCCTAGAGTGAATATAAGCCCCATCACATTAACTTTTAGAGCATTCAATTAAGTACAATGTAAATATATTGAAGAAGTATGTGTTTTCTAAGTGAACCAGTGATCTTTCCTATTCCTGATAGCCAAGTGCAAAACTGACTTTTCAAGCTCCAGCTGTAGTTGTCTCCTGGAAAGGAGTATTTTCTTTTTTTTCCCATGACAGTCAACTTCAGTGTGAACTCAAACACTTACCTACGTGTAATCAGCTTACCAAAAACATACACGTGGGGACAACAAGATCCGCCAGGCACGGATTGTGCTGGTATGAGCAAAGTCAGTTCATGGCTGCTGGAAAGAACAGAGGCTACCTCTGCTCTTTTATTACCAATAAAAATGAATTACTCTGGGAAGTAAACTTGCTCTCACAACCAAAAGCAACTCTGTTTTCTTTACACACACAGGCTATGACTTCAGTGCCAAAAAGGGTGTGTGTTTGCTGCCAGGTAACAAATATGTATTAGCTATGTTGCTGTGAAATCCAAGTGAACACAAGGGTCTGTAGTTTATCCACAATGTAGGTAGTCAAGGACAACACTATTCCCTACACACACACACACACACACACACACACACACACGTCTCCCTGCAGCTGACCTCACCTAGCTACATCATGGTAAAAGCTACAGAGACTTGTCTCCATTAGGATTTTACAGTGAGATAACTAATGTGCATTAACTGTCTTGCTGTAGAAATAGTCACAGAGACTCATTCTAATAAACAGAAATGTCTCAAAATCCCTGCAGAATACCCAATCATTTAAAGTTAAGTCACATTCAAAACACAAAACAAAACAAAACAAAGCCCAACATATGCACATCTAGTCAATATAGACATCCCAGTGTTTTCTGTGAACTAAGATCCTCCCCATCTCCCACAACTTCACACTGGAAGAATCATGAGCACCTGAATGATGATTCAAGCTTTTAATTACCGCATTTGACAAGAAGTCAAAAGATGCTGCAAAAAGTCTACATATGAAATAAGAAAGGGGAATTCATATACAACTCATGAGAAACTTATTGCTGCTATGAAATATGACAGCCAAATGGCTTTCCCTTAAGCCCTTCTCTTCCTTCAAGCCTAATGGTGGGAAAATTGAGATGTGTGCTCTTAAAGAGACCAATGGAAGTTGCAAGTTCTAGATCTCAAATAGTTAAAAGCTCAATGTGTCTCTTATCTGAAATAAAGAATGGGGAAAAATCTGTCATAACATTGCTCTAGAGAAAATTGCACAGAAAGTGCCATGCTGCATCAGACTACAGAGCCGTTCTCAGACAGTGGCCAATACCACATTTCACTGCAAAAGGAGTGCCCTAAGCAACAACTCATGTGCTCTGTGGTAAGCAAAAGCAAAAGTCTACAGCAAAAGTCTACGGATTCTGCAGTGCTCTGGCAGGCATTCTGAAACTCTCCAGCAGCTTCAGGTTAGTTTAAGAAGTTGGAAGTTTTTATGGAATTAAATTGGAAAACAAATCAATCCATACAGTCATCTTTGAATTATTAATCTTAAAGAGGGATCACACAATTTGTCCAACATTTGCTCACTAGTGTGTTTGTTTGAAAATCCTCATAGAAAAATCAATCAATGCAGTCTCAAACATTCCAAGCCATAAAATATTGCCATTACAAAGTTCAGCTAGAGCAGAAGTCTCTTCACTAACAGCAGCTGGTGGTGTGAAAGACAAGGGGTTAATGTTGTATCTTCTCCCATTCCCCAAAGTCTTTAACATATATCTGGAGCTCATAAACAGCAGCACTCAAGTCAGCACTACAGACTTGTTAAAGTTCCTTTGTTACTGTGTAGGTAATTCTTTCTGGCTATAAAACAGCAAAAGCAATCCATCTCTATAGTGATCCAAAAACACAGACATAGTTGCATCTCCTCTGCATCAAAGTAACACCAAAGCTGTGAGTTAATCATCCAGAAGAAACAATGACAACTCTACAACAGGCCAGAAAACAAGACCCATGGGGACTAGAAAACCAATGGGTCCAAGTAGTGGACACATTGTTCAGTCACTGACACAGACACAATGTTTAATAAAAGCTTCTGCTGCCTCATGTTTCTGATTTCTTAGCAGCCCACAGAGAGGCAATCAAGTTTCTGCATTTTGCAACATGGACGTACTGCACATACTAAAAGGGTGATGATCTTTTTCCATGCTGTCTGGCAAGAATACTTGAAACTGCATACAAAAAATGTTTTCTTCCAACAGTAAAGAATGCCCATGGCTGTTTGGTGATGCTGTGCTTGCAAGGCAGCCAAAGGCCAAATAGCACAACCCCTTTGGCACTTAGCAGTTTTATTATTGCTTTGTTTCCCACTGCATGTAAAATATCTGAAAGCTATAAGGCAATAACTGTCTAGCAACATTTTTAAGACATTAAAAGATTAATGATAATTAAAATAAGACAATTGCTTTAATTTAAAATGTCCCTCTTCACAAGATTGGATTTTAAAAATCCTTCTGGGGATAGGTTCAGAGAGCAGCCTGAACCACCATCCCACCCCACCTGCCCCAGAAGTGAACCTGGATCTTTTGCATGCTTGGACAAGGGCCTCCCTTCCTCCCAAAATACTTCTTTTCTCTTGTAGGCATTCATCACTATAGTAGGTAAGCATCTTCCAGCAGCATATTAAACAATGTGAATTACATCTCCCATGTCTTTGTTCTCTCATCCTCTCCCCAGTGGAAGGTATTGTTTTGAATAGTAACAAATTATACACACACAGTTATAAATTTGTTAGAGAAGGCAACGTCAAAATATGCACCGTGTACTTGCAGTGGAAGATGGTGAGGTTTGTAATGGTCATTAGTTCCTGGGGGAGTTCTTTCCAAAGTAGTCGGCCAGCTCTGAGAAAGCTGTCTCCTGAACAAAGGAGTTTTACTCTTAGTGCAAAGCTGTCAACTACAGTCTTCATCCCAGAGCTTTAGGGTATCTTTTAGATACCCTGGGACTAAGCCATGGAGTGCATCAAAGATAAGGACCAAGACCTGGAACCTGATTTGATATTCTGTGAGAAGCCAGTGTAGGGAGCAGAGGACAGGATTGATGTGCTCACGGTAGCCAATATTGGCAAGATGATAGCATTGCAGCATTCTGTAACAGTTGGCGTTTTCTAGGTGCTGAAGGTTTCATTCCCAGGTATGTTGTAGTCCAGATGAAAGGTGATGAAGGCTTGAGTAAATGTGGCCAGAACATCATAGGCCAAGATGGGACAGAGTCTCCTAACCAACCCGAATGGTAGAAAATGTTACTTGTGGATGCTGTAATGTGAGATCATAGCATCAGTGAGGAATCCAGAAGCACTCTTATTGAGTCAATTGACCAATTAAAGGTGCATACATTCAAGCAAAAAGAAACTACACTTTGCCTGAAAATTCTACAAAATGCCCACTAGTATAATCTCTGCCTTACTCTGATTTAGCTTCAACCAGCTCTTCCCATCCATGAGCTAATCTCATCCAAGCTCTGGGCCACCTTGGTGGTCCTAGGATGGCTGTATGTGGTGAAAGACAGGTAGTAGGTAAACTTTCAATAAGTGCCATGCAGTTTCTCTTCTCCACAGCCTCAGCCTCCATCACTGAGCCCTGGCTGGGTTAAACCACCTCATCCACCCAATGGTACACCATAGATCTAGACTCCAACAAATTCCAAAACCCACTAAAGGAAAACAGCACCTCTCCCACAAGGCAAGGAGTCAAGGACATGTTAAATCATTAACATTATACACAAGCCTCAACCACTGATACGTTGACCCCAAAATGGCACCTTCCTCCCCACTGCCCACCCAGATCTCCCAGGTTTTCTGACACCCTGTGCTAGATGAAGAGAGAGGGGCAGAAACAAGTGCCAATGATGGAAAACAAAGGCTGATTTAGACAGAATGAAACAAATTCCCCAAAGGCTGTACTGAGGCTGTATTACAGGTCCCTCCAAAGAGGCTGCTAAATTCCACCCCCAGGGAGCAATCCTGAATTCTTATACAACCTGCACTGGAGCTCAGCACCAAGCACAGTGAAGAATTATCATCTTCACTGCAAGCAACTCCTCCTACACCTGCCAGCCAACAGCCCACCTGCATTCCCAGAGTTCAGTACATTTACTCATCAAGACATTCTGGATACCCTATAGGAATCCTGACCCAGACTTGTGACCCAGGCCCTGACCCAGGCCCTTCCTGGCTTGTTAAAAAGAGTCATGAACAATTGGTGCCAGTCCTGACCAAAACAGCCAAAGACTCATTCAGAGAAGGAATTCTTCCTTCCTCCTTCAAACATGCAATAGTCTGACCAACACTGAAGAAACCTGATCTGGATACTACAGTCATAGCCAACTATTATCCAGTGTCAAACCTCCCATTCCCGAGCAACCTCTGAGAGAAGCTAGCAGAAGGCCAGCTACAAGCTCATCTAACTCAACCCAACAACCTAGCACAATCTGGATTCAGGCCACGACATGGAACTGAAAAATGCTGTAGTGGCATTGATGATGATCATCTTTCAATGGATAGAGGACAGGCAACCATTCTCATCCTTCTAGACACTGCTGACCATGACACACTGCTGTCTTGCCAGAGAGAGGTGGCAGGAATTCCGGGGAATGCATTAAAATGGTTTGAGTAGTTCCTTGAGTAGTCCCAAGAAGACTAATGATGGAAAACTGCATTTCCACCCCTACACCCCTCACTTGTAGTTTGCTACAGCAAGTTTTAGTGTTTAATTTCTCCATTTATGGTGAAGTATAAGGCCACCAATGTGTCTGCACATAAAAGAATAGTGATGCGGGTGACCTTTGTGGAGCTTGAGGGCTTTTGTAAAACTACCTGAACGACTTTTCATTTTAAAATATTCATTCAAGTTTTCCAATGTATTTTGTTACAAATTATTATGTTTTTAAAGACTACGATTCAATTTATACAAAAGCATTTTGCTCCCCCATATTATATATATAAGCTACAGGGAAGCCTGTGTAATTTCCCTAAAACTTAGCTGCCATGAAGTAGTTCCTTAGATACAGACATTTATTTTACTCATTAGAGTTCTCTCTACCCTTCTTTTCTCAACTTATTTTTTTAAGCTTGTTTTTCCCAACCAGACTCAGGAATACTGTACCTCATTGTGTCAGTCAGCTTTTCCATCAGAGCCTCTGACTTTTATGAGTTTATTACTCAGCAGAAAAAAATTCACTGCAGGCTGAAAGAATGAATTTGTCACTGCAAGTGTAAAAAAATTGTTAGTTTGACTCGTGATTTAAAGAAACTGCAATAAAGTTAATAGCATTTCAGCAGACTTAGACTTTGCTACTTTCATCTTCTACAATCTGATTTTCAGAGGTACTGAAAATAGATAGCTTCCTCTTACATCAATGGGAATTATTGTAGGTATGCAACATAGCTTGGAACCAGCCCTTAAACTTTACTTTAGCTGTGGAGAATAAAATCAGGAAGACTCATTATTATCAGTAGACATAAACAATGGATCCTATTAATATTAAAATCCTTAAATAGTTGAGTTAATGGTACATACAGAGTAACTACCTGTGTAGGGTTTTTAGTACATACAAAAATTTCACATGTGCTTTTGTTTTTATACCCCTATATTCACTGCATGCAACATAATGCTCCAAGAGATCAGCTACAACATCTGTTTGCCTGACAAAACAGATTTATTTTATTCTGTTAATTACAGAGAAGGATTTTGATATTCCAAGAGATCTGGAATCATCTGTTGTACCATATAAAATGCCTCTTGTAATACCCTAACAGATTAAAATGTTTTCTTTCTTCCTCCCCTTCCCTAAAAAGATCTTTCATACCCTCCCAATCCCAGAATCATTACTAGACACCCTCAAAAGTTGCATTGCAGCCACTTAATGGGACTCCATTTGAAGCCTGACAGTCGGGGTAGCCCATCTATATAGGCGAACTAGGCAGTTGCCTAGGGTGCCAAGTTAAATGGGGCTCTGTAGCAGGGTGGACCCTGCTCCTGCTGTGAAGAGGTTTAAAAAGTGGCCTGGCAGGGCTTGAGAGCAGTGGCTCTCAAGGCTGAGTTGATTGGGGGAGTGGCTGCAGCTGGGGGCCACGCCCCAAACAGAGCAACAGGGCCTTATAAGAAGGCAGGGAAGCCAGAAGCCAGACAGTCTCTCTCTGCCTTCAGAGGGAGAAGGGCCTGGCTGCAAGGAGCTGAGACAAAGTACCTGAGTGAAGCAGGGCTGGGGAAAGGCTGAGGAGCTGGGGAGCTCCAGCCTGGAAAGCCCCAGGCTGCGGCCTAGCTATAGGGCAAAAGGAACTGGGGGCTGCAGGGGGCAACCCAGGGGTAGGCAAAGCAGCAGATCCAAACCCCCTTTGCCGATGATGAGTGCTGGCTACTGCAGTCTGCCCCAGCGGACGGGGGCTAGATAGAGACTGGGCAGAAGCCAACACTGAGGCGAAGTGGGGATAGTAGGGTGGGGGTTCCCCTGGGGAGGGGGCAACCCAGTTAAAGGGGCGCCGGGGTCCTGGGAGGGACACAGAGCCAGTAGTGACGGACAGGTGGATCACCGGCCTGCAGAGGGCGCTCCTGGCTGGAACAGAGCTAATTCCCCAGAGCAACCAGTAGGAGGCGCCGCAGAGGTGAGTACGACCCTGTTACAGGCTCCAAATTCAAGAAAAAAAATTAAAATTTAAAAAAATACAAATTAAAAAAATGAAAGATGAAAACACACAAATAAATAACGAAGATGTCATTATTTCAATTCCTGTGTGCATATGGAGGGAATATGAATTATAATTCATTTCTCTACATTTCTGATAATTTATTAATGTTAAATCTTTTATTTACTGCAAAAATATTTTAGCGAATTTTTTTTTCAATTTGTGACATAAGGTCAAGATGTCCCACTCCGCAATTTTGATAAGCAATAACTCAGTCACAATGAAACACATCCACCAGCAGCAAGAGCTGCAATGCTAGTGACACCTAACTCGAATATACATCAAGGTTGCATAGCTGGAAATTCATGTAGAGAAGAGATATCGCGAGTTGATACATGTCAAACGGTCATTTTAACACACGTCGCAGGTAGACGGTTAAGAATCAAGTGAATCCTGTAGAAAATTATGTTTCTTGGTGCCAAAGAATAAAGAATAATGTCTTTCAGCATTATAAATCCAAAATGTGAGTATCTTTAAGCATTATTAAACCTGAGCATTATTATCGGGCTGTATAATTATGAACTTTTTGTTATAACTGGTTCACATGTCATAAATAAGGTCCATAAAAGAAAAGTAACAGCTTTAACGCTTAACAGACTACGAAAGTGATGATGTCACACTCCAAGCGGGTAACCGTGACGAAGGGGATTACTTTCCAAACAACCAGTGTTGGGTTATAACGTCAAAAAAGGTCATTTTGTTTCCATGTAAACACTGTAACTAACTGTTTTAATAGGTAAGTGAGTGTATGTTACTAATCATTGAACCTTTAAGCAGTGAAAAGACACGTTGGGATGGCTGCAGTGTGGTTTAAATCGCCAATCATGTGGTGGGTGTGTCAGCTTTCCTTAACACTATAATGCTTGCAGTCTGGAGCACAGTATATAACAATATTCAAATGCCCCATGGTAGAAAGAGTAAAAAGAAAACCCTCAGGAGTTGAGTATTGTAAATGAAAGGCTGAGAAGGAAAAGGACCAAGCAGCAAAACAGCAGAGATCCTTCCTGAAATATCTTCTCTTTAATCCAAATAAAGACGGAAGCTCACATCCACAAAAAAGCAGTTTGGAAACTCAAGATGATGGAAACTTACTTTGAGATGAAGGCAGTTCACAGCATCAGACTGATATGGAAGTGGAGAAAATTTATTCACCTTCAGAGAGACATGCAGAAATTGAAGTAAATGAAGTAGAAGGAAGAAAGGATGAGGTAGTTACAAACGAGTTACAGTATGGGGGCCTAGCTTCATGGCCCAGATGTGATGACAGTGTGCACCAAATTTTCGTGGAACATGGACCTGAACAAGTTCATGAATTTCCCTTCCCTAAGCAATACAAGAGGAAACTTATTAATGGGGAAGAAATTAATCAAAACTGGTTACAATATTCAGTGTCGAAGGACTCTGTGTTTTGCTTTTGCTGCAAGTTGTTTAGAAATCAAGCAATTGGTACAACATTTACTGAAAATGGTTTGAAGGACTGGAAAAACTTATCTTCTATCCTCTCCACAAGAAAGTAGTACAGAACATTTGGAATGTTTTCAAAATTGGAAAGAATTTGAATTACGATTGGAAAAAAAAGGAAAAACTATTGATGAAGAAAATTTACGTATGATCAAGGAAAAAGAAGAATATTGGCAACAAATATTAGAGCTTCTGATTGCTTTCGTGAGAGTTCTCGGTGGACAAAATTTAGCATTCTGCGGCCGCGGTAGAAATGAAAAATTATACACTCCAGGTAATGGAAGCTTTTAAAAAATTGTTGAATATCTAGCTTTGTTTGATCCAGTCATGAAGGAGCATCTGTGTAAAATAACTGATCATGAAACACAGGTTCATTACTTAGGAAAAAAATATGCAGAATGAACTGATTCAAATCCTAGCAAATGCAATTAAAAAGAAAATTGCAGAAGCTGCCCATTCTGCAAAATACTTTTCAATACTGGACTGTACAGCAGATGTGAGTCATGATGAACAAATGACAATCATTCGTTTTGTGGATAAGGAAAAGTCTGCAGATTAAGATAATGTTGAAATGCTCATAAAGGAACATTTTTTGGGTTTTGTATTGTGACACTGCACTCTAAGATTTTATGGAAATATGCTAATGAGAGTGAATATAATGTAACTGGAATATGCTTCATGCAAAAGGTCTCTTGTAAGGTATCATTACAAAGCTTATAATCTACTGAGTGTGGTCATCCTATTTGTATGTATGTATCATTCTTGTATCTGAAACTAGAAATATTAAATATAACTCTGAGGGCCTATTGTAATTATACAAAGGGTGGGCCATTAATGGTGGTTTGGAAGCTGGATGGCTCCCATTAACCAGGACAACTGACTGTAGATGGCTCTTTTACTTGCAAGTCTTCCTGTATACGTGTGTGCTGGCAAGCGGGTAATGAAGTCTTACAGTGACATGTGACCATGTCATCTGAACTGGAATCTATCTTTAACCTGGTGTTTTTCCATTTAAAAGGAGGGGTGGGAACCCAGAGAGGGACAAAGGATTCCCGCCTTATGCAAAAGATATATAAGTGGGTGGAACAGAACTTAAGGGGCGGCAGTCATGAGAAATCCCCTAGCTACCACCTGATCTAGAACAAGGCCTGTACCGGGGAAAGGATTGTGCCCAGACTAGGAAGGCATCCAGTCTGTGATAGAAGCTTACTGAAACATCTCTGAGGGTGAGATTTCATCTGTATTCAGTTTTCTCATTGTATTAGGTTTAGACTTGCGTGTTTTATTTTATTTTGTTTGGTAATTCACTTTGTTCTATCTTATTACTTGGAACCACTTAAATCCTATTTTTTGTATTTAATAAAATCATTTTTTACTTATTAATTAACCCAGAGTATGTATTAATACCTGGGGGGTGGGAAAGAGCAAACAGCTGTACATCTCTCTCTATCAGTGTTAGAGGGCGAACAATTTGTGAGCTTTATACTGGGTAAAACAGATTTATTTGGGGTTTGGGTACCTGAGTGTTGGAGACAGGAGCATTTC
The DNA here is from genome assembly GCF_020497125.1 of Mauremys mutica. Taxonomy (NCBI): domain Eukaryota; kingdom Metazoa; phylum Chordata; order Testudines; family Geoemydidae; genus Mauremys; species Mauremys mutica. The sequence goes on from NC_059078.1 coordinate 43,113,165, forward strand.
TTTAGCTATTTTCAGTTAAGCCTGCAATTGTTGTGGGACGTGGTTCAGACCTGGGTCTGGGTTTGTAGGAGGCTAGCGTGTCTGGCTCAAACCAGGCAGGGTTCTGAAATCCTAAACTGGCAGGGAAAACAGGCTCAGAGGTAGTCCCAGCACATCAGTTGGCAGTTCCAAAGGGGTTTTCTATGATCCAACCTGTCACACGTACCACTGAAGGAGACGATTGGAGCATTTAGGACTGAAACTATTCTACAAGAGCTTGAAACAATGTCATTATCTGTTGAAAACTTACGTGGCCAAGGCTATGATAATGGGATTAATATGAAGGGTAAAGACAATGGCATGCAAAGGAGAATGATAGTCATTGCCAAACTGGGCTGCATTTCAACTGGCAACATAGAAATAAACTCCATATCCCATTACTAGTCCCCCGACCAGAGGATCAATGCTTCTCAATGGACCTACTCCCTGTCGTTTTGAAGTCAATAGCAAAACTCCCATTGACTTTAATGGGGCTTGGATCTGATCCAATGACAGATTCAGGGTGAAGGAAGGTCATTTTCTCTTCTGATTCTGCCTTATACTGTCTAGTCAATTAGAAGTCAACATCTTGCATATGTTTTTCAATGAAAACAGACTATCACAATGAATTAAAGTCTATATTAATGCCCACGGCATGAGATTTTCCAGGATACAATATTTACAGGTGAGTCTCACATATGCTTAAATTATCTGAACACCCAATGTTTACTTTGGACTTGATCTTAATTGCTCACAGGAACTCTGGCTATAATGTTTAAATAAAAGTTTGTTATACATTAAATTTGAAACTACAAAAGAATCATATGAAGAGGTAAGACAAGGATGCCAATGCAGAGTACAATAAGAAGGATATGACTGCCTCCTATTGGCAAGTATTTGTTTGCTGCAATTATTTATTTGATTCATTTGCATGTATAAAGGGATCCTGAACTTATAATCAGAAATATGAAGGTTTCCAATAATAGTTTTGATAAAATGCCACATGGAGTAGCTGTTATAAAGAACAAAATAATAAGCAGCTTTTCGGAATTGGAGATACAAAAATAAGAGCTGTTAAATACATATGCAAACCCACTGTATCCTTGAGCAGATATTTTTATTATTATAGAAATAACATTTTAGGAACTGAAAAGCTGAAACAACCACCACTGCATGAAAACAAATATATACCAAGAGACAGTCCTTGCTCCAAAGATATTCTTGCCATCCTATTTCCAGTCCGACCAGAAGCATTGGGAATGCCCGCAAATTGCCATGTCTGTTTTGAAGATCCAAGGCGTTATAAGAACCATCCAAAATAATGACTGCCTGTTCAAATCATTCATTCCCCCCCATCATTAGTGTGAAATGCCTCACAAATGCTGAGGGTCAAAAGCCCTTGTCTAAACACACACACACACACACACACACGCAAGCAATAAAACCTTCCAAGTTGTTTTTTAAATATTAAGTCCAATTTGAATGACCATCTGACATGTAATTAGTCTGATAATCACATTTAGCTATTCTTAAATTGTCTGAATTCAAATACAGTTAAACCCTGTTATCTCGACGGCCTAGGGGTTTGCCAAAAGCCATCGAGATAACCAATGATCGAGATAAACCCCTATCCACCCCCCCACCCCCTCCCTGCCCCCTTACCGCGCTGCCTGCACGTGGCTGGATCCGGCAAAGCGGAGCCGGGCGGACGGGCGGACGGGCAAGCGGAGCCGGCGGGCGGGCGGCAGGCGAAGCCGGGACCAGGTATGTGGGGCGGGGACGGGCAGGGACCAGGTATGCGGGCCGGGCGGGTGGGCGGGGACAGGCAGGGACCGGGTATGCGGGGGCGGGGAAGCGGGGACCGGCGGGCGGGGAAGCGGAGCCGGCGGGCGGGCGGCAGGAGAAGCCGGGACCAGGTATGTGGGGCGGGGACGGGCGGGGACGGGCAGGGACCAGGTATGCGGGCCGGGCGGGCGGGCGGGGATAGGCAGGGACCGGGTATGCGGGGCGGGGAAGCGGGGACGCGGAGCCGGCGGGCGGGTGGCAGGAGAAGCCGGGACCAGGTATGTGGGGCGGGGACGGGCGGGGACGGGCAGGGACCAGGTATGCGGGCCGGGCGGGCGGGCGGGCGGGGACAGGCAGGGACCGGGTATGCGGGGCGGGGAAGCGGGGACCGCCGGGCGGGGAACCGGAGCCGGCGGGGCGGGCGGCAGGAGAAGCCGGGACCAGGTATGTGGGGCGGGGACGGGCGGGGACGGGCAGGGACCAGGTATGCGGGCCGGGCGGGCGGGCGGGGACAGGCAGGGACCGGGTATGCGCGGGGGCGGGGAAGCGGGGACCGGCGGGCGGGGAAGCGGAGCCGGCGGGCGGGCGGCAGGAGAAGCCGGGACCAGGTATGTGGGGCGGGGACGGGCAGGGACCAGGTATGCGGGCCGGGCGGGCGGGCGGGGACAGGCAGGGACCGGGTATGCGGGGGCGGGGAAGCGGGGACCGGCGGGCGGGGAAGCGGAGCCGGCGGGCGGGCGGCAGGAGAAGCCGGGACCAGGTATGTGGGGCGGGGACGGGCAGGGACCAGGTATGCGGGCCGGGCGGGCGGGCGGGGACAGGCGGGGACCGGGTATGATGCGGGGGCGGGGAAGCGGGGACCGGCGGGCGGGGAAGCGGAGCCGGCGGGCGGGCGGCAGGAGAAGCCGGGACCAGGTATGTGGGGCGGGGACGGGCAGGGACCAGGTATGCGGGGCCAGGCGGGCGGGGACAGGCAGGGACCGGGTATACGGGGGCGGGCGGGGAAGCGGAGCCGGGCGGACGGGCGGGCGGCGAAGCGGGGAACCGCGGGGCTGGGGAGCCGGGGAGCGGGCGGCTGGGGACACGGTGGGTCGGGGACGCGGGGAGCCGGGCGGCTGGGGACGCGGGAAGCGGGCGGCTGGGGAACCGCGCGGCTGGAGAGCCGGGGAGCCGGCGGCTGGGGACACGGTGGGTCGGGGACGGGCTCGAGATATTAGGGTTCGGCAAATCGACATAACGGATGAGAAACTCATAAGCCAAAGAGGGAGTCTGGCGGTTCCACTTGTAAACCGTCGACTTAACAGGATTGGCAAGTTAACCGAGGTCGACATAAATGGGTTCGACTGTATGTGGCAAGTAAGACATATCTGGATTTTAGTCCTGAAAGTACTGAACTTTTGAGCAAGAGTAACAACTGAATATCTGAGTAGGCTGGGTATGTATGAGATATTATAGGCACAAGGTAGAAAAGTACCTTGTAAATTGAATGACTGTACTTCAGGAAGGTGTGAATGAAAATTTAATTTGCCAACAAAGTTATTATTCTCAATTGCTTTGCCACAGTGGAACACAAGAGTTCTTCAATAAGGTATTTGTTTTGTTTTGAGGAAAAAGGAGTTTTCCACATTGTTGGGCCTAGTGCAGTCTTTTTGTTTTTGAAAGCACAGGACTAACAGGTAGATAGAAACAATTCAGAACTATGGCCATTTTCCACCACTGTTACTAAAACCATGTTTGAAGCAGACACAGAATGAAATTCTGCTTAATAACTTCAAGCAAAATTCCAGATATTTAAAAAAAAATAGGGGGGGGGTGAGCTACCCACAGCCCACGGAGTTCTCATTATTTTATTGGAGATAGTGCAAGCCGATCTCACTTGAGTAAAAACAGCAACATGGAAAGATTAAAATGTCTAGTTTGGGAGGATCTAAATGTAACTCTGTATTTTAACAATTCAGAGTGGGACTTGTTTTTAATTAATTAATTGAGATTTGGCCCACAAATGACCTGAAAACAATTTCCCAAATGATATTTAAAATATTGTCTACATTTTACAAATCAATATTATTTTTTAATACCCTGCAGTTTCAGGTCTGGTTTACTCAACCCCATGGCCACAAATGGGACAGGTATCAATAAGTGTAGCCATCAGTTAAAACGGCAATTTAGGATATGGGTCTGTGCTCAGCATCAGAACAGTCATAGTTGGGCTGCTACCTATCCCAACTCTGAGGTTCATTCCTGTGTGATAGAACCCATCCCCAGCCTGCCTCCACTGTACCAACACCTCCTGTCAGGATTCAGCTCTCTACAGTTCAGTTTCTGAAACAGTGTTCCCATTGTAAGAAACACATACCTCACAGATCCATAAGTCAGATAGGAGAAAAAACAAACAAACAAAAGAATACCCAGGCATGTAACCTGGCACATAAGGTATCAGCACAAACATTTTGTTTCTTTGATTTTATAATGTGGCCATTTTACTTTGTAACAGTTTAAGAATAAAGGGAGAAGACAAAGAATATCATCTGTGGATTTCAATGCTCCTACCATTCCAGACTCAGTGCTGGGACTAAAAAACATGGTTTCTCTTTTTAAAGAAAAAAAAGGAAATTCTACCAGCTGTTACTCCTTTATGTACATGAGCATTCTTTGGTCATCTCTCTCTCAAAAAAAGGTTCAAACCAATGAGATCCTGAATTATAAAAAGCAGCTTTTTCATTACAAAATTGCTAATAAAAAGGCACACTCACCAAAAATATAAAAAAGGATTGTCAACTGTAAAGGATTACAGGCACTGTGAAGAGTATGATTTCTGTTTATTTAAACATTTTGGCTCCTCAAGTATGAGGCAGAAAAGTGCACTGTGTTCAAACAAGGGGAGGGTGGGAAGTGAGCATATGCATAGAACTCCTGCCTACTACAGCAAAACTATCATATTCTTCACATCCAGCTCTTGCTATCAGTCCTCTTATCTTCAGGAAGATAATTAATAGACTTGCCAACCTAGCATCTATACAAGTATAGATTTGGGGGCAGTATTCAGATCCTTTCCGCTCTTTTTCAGTACAGAATTCAGTGATATCTGCAGTTCATTGTCCCCTATAAATGAGGCATATAACCCTTTTCCCAAGAAGGTCATGAAAATACTATTATTTGGAAACAAGCATGTATTCCACCAGTTATGAGCTGTACCAGCCTCCAGTTGTTTTGGTGCCTGGATTAATTAAAAGTAAAGATACTGTAGGGAGCTGATCCCTTTAACCTCATCCTCGTAATTCAGTTATTTAAAACATCTGAGTAAACACAAATAAGTAGGTCAACTGTACATTCCTCTGTTCTGTTCCTCATTGTAATAAATGAGGTAACAAGAAACTGCTCATTTACTTCCTTTGAGTAACCCCTACATGCTTCCGTCACTAATTGTCCCTTGCCAGCTGTGCACTTTCATTAGCTTCTGTCCACAGCTAGGCAAAAGGCAGAATGCCCCTCATTACAATCACGATGTTTCTCAGCACACTATAGCTCTAGGATTTGAGAATGCAGCAAGATGCATTTGCTCTATTTTTAAGTACACCACTATCTCGATATAACATGACCCGATATAACACGAATTTGGATATAACGCGGGAAAGCAGTGCTCCGGGGGGGGGGGGGGGAGGGGCTGTGCACTCTGGTGGATCAAAGCAAGTTCAATATAACATGGTTTCACCTATAACGCGGTAAGATTTTTTTGGCTCCCAAGGACAGCATTATATCGAGATAGAGGTGTAGCTTAAAAATAATATTTAACACCCTTTACCATTAAAAAAGACAATTAAAAGCCAAAGAACTAAGGAAGGAACAGTCATAGATGAACAAAGGAGCTCCTGGGCTCTTCATGAATCAAAGGCTGAACCTATCGTAGAGTTTTCGATACAGGTATATTTAGAAAAGTCTATCCTTCCCCTTTAGCTCCACCCTCACTCAATATTTTAGACTGAATATCTGGATATTCAGGATCCAGTACACAATTCCAGATTTTTATTTTATATGTTTTCATTGGAACATATTTCTCAGGGGATTGATTAAGCCTCCTATTCCCCACAAAAAATGTAAGTCTACAATACAGACGTGTTGACACCAGACTTACACAAACACAACATGAGAGCATTTCAGTGTAAATATTTAAAATCGGATGTTGATCTCTGTTTCTTTCTCTGGAGAACTGTTGATTTTTAGTATTTTGTTAAGAAAAAACAACATATTTCCCCTTAAAACTGGAACAACTGCACACCACAGAGATTATGTGTGAATTGTTTTAATAGCAAATGCAACTGGAAACCTGTTTCATTTCAGTTTTAGCTGGTTAGTGTCACACATCGCTATGAAGAATTAAAAAAATGGAAAAAAAGAGGAAACTTGCATCAAATCAACAAGAGCTAAAAAACACAACAGATGCCTTCTAAAATGTTGGAATTAGAAGGCAGTTTTGCAATGTACTTTCCAAAAACATCTGGAGACTATCCAGCCTAAGTGACTCTTTTTGGGTACATCTACAGAGGGTTAAGAGAGATGTGGTATGGCAGTGACTGGCACTCTGCCTTGCAGGGTCCCAGAGCTTGAACTCCTGCCCAAGCCCAGGATTCTACACTGCATCCACATACTTATGGCAGGATTCAATAAACAAAGGAAAAAAATAGTGCCTCAGATAGCCAAAGACTTGGCTGAAAAAATAAGCCTGAAACATGCCCTGAATATTAATTAATTAAAATTTGATGGATTGAGCTAATCCCACAGTCTGGGACTCCATCGAGAATGTCCTTCTGAAGTCCCCAGGCTTCTGGAAATCAAGAATACAGTATGACCTTTTTCAGCAGGCATACCACCACAGTACCCCTTGGAACAGGAAAACTATAGAATAGGTATATGTGTATAACATACAGGAACAAACACACACAATTAGTTATAGAAATAGGAAAAAATAAATTGTATACATAAGAACTCCACTTAAAAACCTTGCCAATCACCATCTGTTTTGTTGCTCTACTTGGTCATCTTAGTATTGAATATAGTTTGTCTGAAAAAGAAGGCATAGATTGCAGTATCCATATCAAATTGATTGTTAGAGAGGGAATAAGAGTAAAATAACCAACTTGCCCAAGTACTTGCACATTACCCAGAAGTAACTAAACTAATATTACTTCACTACAATTCAGCATTACTGCCACTACGCCGACAAAAGCAGTACAGCATTGAATGGTTTAGCTACAAATCAGCTTTCCTTGCTCAATATTTCCTTTAGTTTGATCTGCCATAAAATGTTAACCACAAGCCCTTTGATAAATGGACTGAAAGTCTGTCTAGTTTCATTGCAGCTTTTTTTAAGTACTTCTGTTTCCTTTGCTACAGTGTTATTTTGTAATGATCCACAGCAATTTGTTTTATATTCACTTATGTATCTCTTCCCGGCGTGCAGCCATATCATCATAAGCTGTGATTTTATTAGATTTTAAGGTAAGAAGGATCAGGCACAATTAGTACTGGCATAAGAGAGACTTTACAGGAAAACGTAGAAGCTGTAAGCAACAATGTTGGCAAATCAGTAGATGGCACCCTTCTCTCTGAATCAATATTTGAACCCCAGCAGGTGCAAATGAGCACCGTACTGCTGCTGTTTCTGTGATTTTCCTTGCAAATCAGTAAGAATAAGGTTCTTGGCTCCTGTGTCCCAGGCAAATTCTGGCTCAAATAATCCTTTCAAAACTCCCCCGTACTTTCAACTGAGTGAAGAATTCTCTTTTTTTTTTTTGACCTGCAATGTTGTGTTGCACTGCACTATTAAACAAGTGCATTGCTTCAGCCCAGAAGGCAGCTGCATTTTATGTTATATTATACACAGTTCTCTCTAGCTGTTAATTTCTTCTTTTCCAGTATTCTGACATTCTGTATAACCTTCCATACAAACTAAGTTGTGTAACATACAGTATATAGTGTTAAAATGCTACAAGATCTGTAATTAGTTTGATTAATGTTAGCCAAGTGCTTTTTAGACAAACAACTACAGTATAACCCTTTTATACTATCTTTTAATGGAAAGTGCTATATAAAAACATCTCAGTTATATCACTTTTCCTAATACATCTACCAGAAACCACAGGGAGAAAGGAAAACAATATTCCAATGCTGAAAGCATAAATTTTACATTATAAGAACTGTTCTAACCCACTCTATATAGATACCAATAAGTCCTACTCACTGTAGCAACTGGGGAACTGAAATGAGGTGTTTGTGCTACAATATGGTTAAACGTCTAAGAAGCTTGTTGTGATGGTGTGAAATGATGAGTACACGTGAAGCCAGCTGTAACAGGATGGGTACTATAAAAAAAATAAACAGGTCAACAGCAGCATCCTTGTTCCATACCTCCCAAGTTTCAAACCTGCAAACTTTTAATTTAGTTATCACATGTGAATTTAATCATGTCCATTCCAGACACCCATGTTGGGTATGTACAGATGCACCAAAATGATTCTGAGAAAAGCAGTGCTATTGCACTCTTAGCCAGTGTAAGGGCAAGTGATACTACCAATCACTTCTTGAAAGCAGTACTTGTAAATTTTACCTCAGGAGAAGACTGCAGGAAGATCCATGCATGAATGACTGGATGCAGTATTTGTCCATGCAATGGTCTAGTGGGTCTTTGCAGTAACACTACATTTGACAAACTTTTTTGGTGCAGTCACATGGAACACTTCTTAAAACCTCTGTTTAATCAGTGCATTTTGGAACTCCTTCCTTCCTCCAGTTATTACCACTTTTCCTCCTCCTCTTCTACTTCTCTTTCTCTCCTCAGCTTTCATGCTTTTGACCCTGGCATAGGGAAGTTTCTCTCACAAGTTTTCAGGTGTGGATGAGGAAGGGAGGGAGGGAGAAATGACTTATGGGTAAAACCCCCTGCCCCAAGCAGGTTTCATGTGCAAATCAACTACCATTCAACAGTCCTAATATGCAATACTGTTAATAAGCAATGGTCTCCCTTGAATAGACAGCATGGTGCAAGTACAGTGGTACGGTCCAGTACGCCGTACCAGTAAGATATTTATAGCCAGGACAGCATACCGGAAAGACACAGGAGGAGACTGCCCCCAGCCCCGCCTCCAGCCCTTCCACACAGCTGCATCTCCTGAGTCTTCCTGCCTGGGGTCTGTACAGCAGCCCCGCCAGAGGACAGGACTGGGGGATGGGGCCGGGTTGGGGGCGATATAGCTGCCATACTGGAGGAGCTGCCAGCACAGGGCTGCCCAGTGGAGAGTCCCGCTGCAGTTCCGGAGAGCCCTGATCACCGGGGAACCAGAGTGGTGAAAGGAGCAGAATGTGGGGCAATGGGCAGCCCCACACCAGCAGCTCACCTGGTGCAGCTGTACTACCACCAGCCCAGTCCCCAGCCCTTTCATGCAGCGGTGTCTCCTATGTCCTCCTGCCTGGGATCTGTACAGCAGAAGTCTCTGGCGCAGAGAGAGGAGGATAGAGCCCTCCCTCCCCTCCAGGTAACGTGGGATGGATGTGGATCATTGGGAGAGGACAGGGTTAGTGTGGGGGCCCCAGGCTGGAGGCAGGAAGGAGTCACATGGGGGGAATCATGTGAGGTCGTCACATGCCCCCTCTTTGTGTCCCTCCCATATGTGCAACTTACCAACAAGAAATGATTTCTAATTGCACCACTGGTAGACAGTTTTCTGCCACAAGGTACTAAGCTAAAGGGCAGACCAGATCCCCCATTCTCTCTGATTTAAACACAAGAAGAATTTTTTTAAATTGAACATTTTCATGATTGTGGTTCTTGTTGCTTAACTTGCACTATTTTATATTTAGCATCATAGAATTCCCTCCCCCTACTTCCCCTTCCCCACATTCAGGCTGTCATCAGAGCCTGTTAGTTCTTCCTCCACAACTTCTAAATAATTTTTTGCATAGATTTTAAGGCCAGATAGTTATAACATCTAGTCTGTGATATACCAGAGGTCAGACTGTATAATTTCACCCAGTTACACCTGTATTCAGCTCACTAACTTGAGTTTGACTGAACATATCTTCCAGAAAGGCATCCAGTAGTCTTTATTTGAAGACTTGAAGGGATGAAGAATCTGTCACTCCCCTCAGTAGTCTGTTCCAATGATTTTTCGCCCTGACTTTTAAAAATGTGCATCTTATTTCTCATTTGAAATTTTTAACTTCCAGTCATTAGTCCTTGTTATTTCCTTCCCTGCTAGATTAAAGAGCCTGGTGAAGCTATTTATATCATCATCCTCAAGTTACCTGTTGGTCTTTTTGATCAAGAGCTCAATATCTTTAGTTTAAGTCTCACTCAAGGCACTTTTCTCTAGCCCTTCGGTCCCTCACTTCTCACATCACTCCTCTTCAATCCATCAAAAATGTTGCTACTCCTTCCCTTGACTTTGATCTTGTCACCCTACTCCAATCCTTTTACATCAAGAATAAATTTCTCCTCCTGATCTTTAAAGTTCAATTCTATTTTTAAAAGGTTTTTATACCAACATGGTGAATTTCCCTGTTGATTCTCTCTCAGTGACTCCAGATAAAATGTGTCCACTTTTCAAGTAAAGATGATTTTTTTTAAATTGCCAGATTTGTATGACTTTGAATATGCACAGCGAGCAGAGGAGCGAACAGAACACGTGCCATTTTTTACAAAGTAACTTTTCAGAATACAATGTAGAAGTGTATTTGAAGACTCTTCTCAACTCTCCACCCACCTGTCTCCAATTACTACTGCAATTCCCAAAACTGTTCCCTTTTTATCTTCCTTCTTCTTGCCTTGACAATTCACTCCATGCTGTCCTTTATGGGTGACTCTCTCTTCCCCTCCGGGCAAGCTAAGCAACTTTTTCAAATCCCTCCCCTTCCTCCATGAAGCCAATTATAAGGTATCCCCTCATATTGCAATGAATCCATTTCCGGTCCACCCAGTGCTTTGTATACTTGAATTGCCTTGTTTTTTATACTGTAAACTCCATGGGGCAAGGACCATGTCTTTCTTTTTGTTTCATACATCATCACCTCTCAAATTCGATCTTTGTATGTTGCTCAGGTAGCTCTCAGTCTGCCCATGTAAAACCATATCACACCACCACAGCCTTTAACATCCATTTGATCCAGGAAGCTTGAACAGGGCTTCCCTATGGTTCACAGTGATCCTCCAGGGCAGGCTATGGACCCTGCCATGTGGTGTTGGCTCTCCTCAATGTCTCCAGCTGCTTGATTGCACTACTCCACTGTCAGCACATAAATACTACCCTAATATTCTTTTCCCGTGTAAGCAATTACTGTAATAGCCACAGAGATGTTATGCAATCAGGAACTAGAGGCGGTTCACATGATCAAAATTTGGTGGGAAAGTGTCCAAGAGAGGCACTCTATTAAGTTGTGACCTACGCTATGAAAAAGTTTCAGAATCCCTTCTTTAAGTGCATAATAAGGAATTTTTTTTTTCCCACTGAAAACTGTAACTATGAGAATGGTCTGTATTTTGTACTGTTGCATTTAATACTTTCATCAGTTTCTACTACACAATGTTAGTTATGGGGGTTTTAAAACTTAAAATCTAAATATTTACTCTGGGCTGCAACAAGACTACGCTGAAGCAATTTACTTGCTTGTGCTGTTTTTACTTAGTTCCCTAAAAACGGGCTGTAATCGGAAATGTGACTTCATAAAAGTGACATCATAATGGATTTTCATAATCCAGGTGCTCAAAAGAAACAGTATTTTTCTTATTGGCCACCCTGAAAATAAACTGAACTCTTAATTAAAAAAAAAGCAGCTGAGGTCTTTACTTCATACACAAAACACCAAGAGCGAAAAAAGAGTCTCAGAACTCAAAATTTAGCTTACAGTAGAAAAAAGTAGAATCCACATCATCCTCTTATATTGCAGTTGCTCTGTGGGGCTAACAGAAGAAAAAGGAAATAACAGAAATACTGAGACACTTATAGGTGTCAGTAAAATATGTAGATGTGACCGATACGCACAAGCAGCCAATATGCTGAATAAGAATAGCCATTTTCACAGGTATTTGACCACACTAACATTTTTTGTTCTTCAGGGAATCAAGTTGTTTTCCATTTTAAGCACGTCATGACAAAATATTTGCATAAAAATATATTTGCAACACGACCTTCACTACTGAGAACATACCGAAATGTAGAACAGCTTCCTGAACAAAGGGGGAAAAAATGAACATCTGTTTAGATTATGCAAAGGACACAGGAAGGGACCTTGCAACAACTACTTGTAGGAATACTGTATGTCTGAAAAATCCTTGCTATGATAAAAATAAGAAGGTGGAGGTAAATGGGATGTACTATGTTACCACTCAAGTTTAAAAGTAAATGTACAGAGTTAAATAAAAATATTACTTCACATCTGAGTGCTTTTCATCCCAAAGCCCTGCAAGTTCCCCACCCACACCTCTCCACACAAAATGCAAACACATGAAATTATGTATTCATACAATATGACTGAAACCCAGGAGCGGCAACTGACAGCACATGCTCCGTAATACTAGCAAAAGGGGATTTTTTTACACAGTATCACCTGAGCAAAATCCTATTCTTGCATTATGGATGTTAAGGCTGGAAGGGATCATTATGATCATGTAGTCTGTCCTCCCTTCATAACGCAGGGCACAGAATTTTACCACAGATTCCTGTATCAGACCCATGATTTTTGGTTGACCTGGAGAATATTTTTTAGAAAGACATGCTATCTTGGGTTAAAAAGTCTTCAAATGGCACAGAATCCATCATCTCTCTAGGTAAATTGTACCAATGGTTAATTATCTTCACTGTTAAAAATTTCCCCCTTATTTCAAGTCTGAATTTGTCTAGCTTCATCTTCCAGTTATTGGACCTTGTTATGTTTTTTTCTGCTAGATTAAGGAGCCTTCTATTATTGGATATGTTCTCCCCATGTGAGTACTTTTAGATGGTGATTAAATCAAGTCAGAAAGTGCTATATCTCTTGCTGTGTCTACATGTCTGGCACAAAGATTGGCATAATGGATTAGAAGCAACTTCCTGTTTAGGAGGTATTCTCTCAGTTTGCAAGTTTCATAGAAACAAATGTGTTCTACTATATGCTGCTAGGGTTTTTTTGGAGCAGGGTGAAGGCAGGGAGGGTGTCCTTGATTGCCTTTTTTATGCATCATCCAGAAGAGCCAGCCTACAGTGCACTCAATTTATCAGTTGCAGCAAGATGCAGTACACTGATTCTGCCAGTATTTATAAAGGAAATATAAATTTAGAGATTAAAAAGGGTTTTCCCAGCAATATCTGAAAACCTATGAACAGTCAATTCACTGGGAGATGTCTTTATCTTTCCACAACAACATTTTACATTTTTTAAGATGGAAACACGAGTCAGGTGTTCGATAAGCAGAAAAGGGAGGACAAGGAGATCCGGTATCTGACATGTGCAGATTGGAATCAGTTGATAACTATTTTTTTTATTGTCTCAAAGCACATTCTCCAAGGCCTCACATTAATTCATTACATTGATCATAGTCACAGTAGTATGTATTAGCACAATGGCTTTCTGCAAAATGCTTTACAGATATTAACTAATGAAGCTTACTATAAAGTACATAAGTATTATTGAGACCCAGAGCCAGTTTAGGGGCAGGTGACCCAGGCGACTGCCTGGGGTGCCAGACTTGGGGGGCACTGGGCTCATGGGGCTGCTTTTGTTATTAGTGACAAAAAGGAAAATAGAATGTTTGAAGTAAAATATTTCAGGTATTCCATATATGGATTCATTTTTCACTAAACTCCTAGAATATTCTATCATTTTAGCAGAAATTAATTTTTTTTATTTGTTTATATATGGCATGAATAAATACAGATTTACAGATCCTAGCATGCAGTTGATCGTCTTATATGACAGGGATAAATCAGGCACACAAATCGTGCATCAAAGTCATGAAATGGGTACAAATGCAATGAAAAAATAAGATATTTAAAAGTTTAACAAATGTGGAGGGCGGGGGGCACCGAAGATGCTCCTCGCCTAGGGCACCATTTGGTCTAGGGCCAGCCCTGATTAGACCCACACAAATTGGTACGCTATGGTTACAGGAGATTAAGTCCCCGGATTACTCAAGGTCTTCCTAAAATTTACTCTGTTGCTACCCGCAGTGGAACTGAACTAGCAGGAGCGATGGGCAGTGTTCCCTCCTAATTTTTCCCACCCATGTGCGGAATAAATTTTGTTATGTGCACCAACATGGAGGTGATGTGACGTATTGGTGCACATAACAAAATTAATGGGGTGGAGGAGGGGCCGAGGGGTCAGAGTGTGGGAAGGGGGCTCAGGGCTGGGGCAGAGAGTGCGGGTGCAGGGGGTGCGGGCTCCACCTGGGGGTGCGGGCTCTGAGGGGCTTGGAGTGCAGGAGGGGTGAGGGCTCCAGCTTGGGGGGGCGGAGATGAGGAGTTTGAGCTGAAGGCTGCCCAGGGGCTACAGTGGGGAGAGAGGACTCCCCCACAGTTCTCTGTCTCCACCACAGCACCTCTCCCCTAGTTGCAGTGGGTCCGTGCCAGAGCTGTGTTGAGGCCGCGGGGAGGTCCAGGGCAGGTCTATGCTCGGGCTGGCGGGGCGGGGCAGAATAGGAGCGGAAGGACTTATGATTAAGGCATGTGGTAAGAGTCATCAGACCTGGGTTCGGTGCCCAGATTTGTGGTCTAAATTTGGTGTCTCAGTTTCCCCATCTGTGAAATGGCAATAACTCACCTACCTTAGAGTATGTCTACACTACGAAATTAGGTTGATTTTATAGAAGTCGATTTTTAGAAATTGATTTTATACAGTCGATTGCATATGTGCACACTAACCGCATTAAGTCGGCGGAGTGTGTCCTCACTACCGTGGCTAGGATCGATTTACAGATGCACTGTGGGTAGCTATCCCAGTCTCTGCCGCCCATTGGAATGTGTGTTAAGCTCCCAATGCCTGATGAGACAAAAACATTGTCGCGGGTGGTTTTGGGTACGTCATCATTCGTCCCTCCCTCTGTGAAAGCAACGTTAGACAACTGTTTCCACGCCTTTTTTCCTGTGCAGACGCCACACCACGGGAAGTGTGCAGCCCGCTCAGCTCAGCGAGACCGCCGCTGTTGTGTCCTGGGTGCTGCTGTCAGCAGAGGTGCAGTAGGACTGCTAACCATCATCATACACCACTGCAGCTCTGCTCTGCTGCTCGTCTCAATAGCGAATTTCTCCATGTTGTCTGTGAAGTGCTCCCAGGTACGTGTGTTCTTCCTCGGGAAATGTGCGCAGTGCTAATCGTCATCCTCCACTGCTTCCGCTGCAGCTCTGCTCTGCTGCTCTTGTCTCAATAGCGAATTTCTCCATGTTGTCTGTGAAGTGCTCCCAGGTACGTGTGATCTTCCTCGGGAAATGTGCACAGTGCTAACCGTCATCCTCCACCGCTTCCGCTGCAACTCTGCTCTCCTGCTCTTGTCTCGATAGTGAATTTCTCCATGTTGTCTGTCATGGGCTCCTGGGTATATGTGTTCTTCTTCGGGAAATGTGTGCGGTGCTAACCGTCATCCTCCACCGCTTCCGCTGCAACTCTGCTCTCCTGGTACCATGAATCCACCTCGCAGGTCCTCTTGTTGTTCTGTATAAATATTTATTCTTGTGGCATCCATCATCATCCACCACTTCCGCTGCAACTCTGCTCTCCTGAAGACTCCATACCACGGCAAACATGGAGCTCGCTCAGCTCACCGTCACCGCTGCTGTTGTGAGCATTGTAAACACCTCACACATTATACTGGAGTATGTGCAGAACCTGCAAAAGCAGGCAAGGAGGCGACAACAGCGCGATCATGATAGTGATGAGGACATGGACACAGACTTCTCTCCAAGAACGGGCCCTGGCAATTTGGACATCATGGTGGTAATGGGGCAGGTTCCTGCCGTGGAACGCGAATTCTGGGCCTGGGAAACAAGCACAGACTGGTAGGACCTGCATAGTGTTGCAGGTCTGGGATGATTCTCAGTGGCTGTGAAACTTTCGCATGCATAAGGGCACTTTCATGCAACTTTGTGACTTGCTTTCCCCTGTCTTGAAGTGCAAGAATACCAAGATGAGAGCAGCCCTCACAATTGAGAAGTGAGTGGTGATAGTCCTCTGGAAGCTTGCAACGCCAGAAAGCTACTGGTCAGTCGGGAATCAATTTGGAGTGGGTAAATCCACTGTGGGGGCTGTTGTGATTCAAGTAGCCAATGTAATCACTGAGCTGCTGCTATCAAGTGTAGTGACTCTGGGAAATGTGCAGGTCATAATGGATGGCTTTGCTGCAATGGGATTCCTTAACTGTGGTGGCGCGATAGATGGAACCCATATCCCTATCTTCGGACTGGACAACCTTGGCAGCCAGTACATAAACCGCAAGGGGTACTTTTCAATGGTGCTGCAAACACTGGTGGATCACAAGGGATGTTTCACCGACATCAACGTGGGATGGCCAGGAAAGGTGCATGACGCTCGCATCTTCAGGAACTCTGGTCTTTCTGAACAGCTGCAGCAAGGGATTTACTTCTCAGACCAGAAAATTACCATTGGGGATGTTGAAATGCCTATAGTTATCCTTGGGGACCCAGCCTACCTCTTAATGCCATGGCTCATGAAACCATACACAGGCATCCTAGACAGTAGTAAGGAGCAGTTCAACTATAGGCTGAGCAAGTGCAGAATGGTGGTAGAATGTGCATTTGGACGTTTAAAAGCTCACTGGTGCAATTTACTGACTAGATTAGTCCTCAGCGAAACCAATATTCCCATTGTTATTGCTGCTTGCTATGTGCTCCACAATACCTGTGAGAGTAATGGGGAGACGTTTATGTCAGGGTGGGAGGTTGAGGCAAATCGCCTGGTGGCCGATTACGCACAGCCAGACACCAGGGCTATTAGAAGAGCACAGCTGTGCGCCGTGCACATCAGAGAAGCTTTGAAAACCAGTTTCATAACTGGCCAGACTACAGTTCTCTTAGTTTCTCCTTGATGAAAACCCGCCCCCTTCGTTGACTCTACTTCCCTGTAAGCCAATTGACGTCCTCCCTTCGATCACCGCTTTCAGAGGCAATAAAGTCATTATTATTTCAAAATCATGCATTCTTTATTAATTCATCACACAAACAGAGGGAAAACTTGCAAAGTTGCCTGGGAGGGGTGAGTGAGGAGGGAAGAACCGGGTGGGGTGCTGGATGAGGGGAGGAGGGAAGGACAAAGCCACACTAAAGTTCAAAACTTATTGAATGCCAGCCTTCTGTTGCTTGGGCAAACCTCTGGGGTGGAGTGGCTGGGTGCCCGTATCCTCCTCACCCCTTCCCCCCGAGTTCTTGGGCGTCTGGGGGAGGAGGATATGGAACTTGGGGAGGAGGGCAGGGTGTTATACAGGGGCTGCAGTGGCGGTCTGTGCTCCTGCTGCCTTTCCTGCAGCTCCACCTGACGCCTGAGCCTGTCAGTTTGCTCCCTCATTAGCCTCAGCATTGCATCCTGCCTCCTCTCAGCATGCTCCTCCCTCCTCTCATCGCGTTCATTTAACACTTTCCTGGACTCTGCCAGTGTTTGCCTCCACGCATTCTGCTGAGCTCTTTCAGTGCGGGAGGACTCCATGAGTTCTGAGAACATGTCATCATGAGTGTTTTTTTTTTCACCTTCTAATCTGCACTAGCCTCTGGGATGGAGATGATAGGGTGAGCACAGAAACATTTGCAGCTGCAGGAGGGGAAAAAAAGGGCAAGTAGTATTTAAAAAGATACATTTTAGAGAACAAAGGGAAGACTATTTAACACTGAATCAAGCGATTCACATTACATAGCGCATGTGCTTTTGGTACAAGGTCGCATTTTGCCTCTTATATTGAGTGCCTGCTGTTTTGGTGTGAGACGTCTTGCAGGCAGCATGGTAAGGCAAAGGGTTTCGGCTTCTTCAACCTTCATAACACGTGGGAACGGTTTCAAACAACAGCACCCTCCTTTCCCATACCAAGCAAAGGGTTGGCCATTTAAAAGGAGGAGCTGCAGTTTTAGGTGAATGTGCAGCACAACACCCCCGCCCCCGCCAGCTCTCTGGGATGATCACTTCTCCTCCTCCCCCCACTGCGTGGCTAGTATCAGGGAAGATCCCTGTCAGCCAAACGCGAACATATTCTACACAGAGAGACTGCATGATAGAACAATGAGAATGCATTTTAATTCAATAAGGGAGGAGAATTACTTCCAACACAAGAACACAAACACCTATCTCAGGCACAATATCAATCTCTTTCTCCTCTCTGCAGAAACCTTTGTTAATGAAGAAATAAAGGTGGAAAAAGTAAGTAAGAGTCAGAAAATGCACAAGTTAATGTCCTCTATTCTTACCTTGATACAAGTGTGCAGCATTACCAAGATTCACAATCACTTATAAAGGAGAAAATTAATACAATTCTGTCCTTTAAGATTTTAGTATCCATAAGATGAGAACAATTCTTTTTGACTATGATATGAATCACTGAAATTCTCCTTTTCAACTTTTAAAAATAATAAAAGGCGAGAATAACTGTTATATTAGTGACAGAAATTGCATTGCCTATTAAACCTGGGCAAAAATTTTCAGACTGCAGTTATCTAGAAGAAAGGCAGGGGAAGGAGGGGAAGGCAGAGAGGGACTCTAAAAATCATGACTTTTGTACCTTTTTTCTTATTTCTAAGTAAACAGACTAAACAATTTAAGCTAAATCTGTCCTCTACAAGCATCCAGAAACTGCCAGTGCCTTTTCTAAGGGATGATCAGGATTTTGGCAACTGGACAAGTATCAACAGCACTCATTTCGCAAATAAATGTAGGTTATAAACCTCTTGTAATTTTGAGGTCTACTGCAGATGCAACAATGATAGTATCCCAGTTCCCAATTCTAACAAACTAACATTTCTGGACTCTAAGAGAGAAGGGCGGTTAGGGTTAGGGAGCATTTCACAATCACCATCACCATCCTGGTCAGGTGGTCGGTAAGGTATTCCTACTGCCATATTCTTATTATTCAAGCATGGAATTTCTATCCATATAAATTCTATGGTACAGTTAGATTCATTTAAGATTTTTACTATACTTGACTCTATGCTTCCTTTCACAGATAGTTCCCCTCCCACACCAGCATGACCTACTCTGTCATGCCTATATTTTTTGTACCCTGTAATTACAATGTCCCACTGATGATCATCATTCCGCCAAGTTTCTGCAACGCCTATTGTATCAATATCCTCATACCAGACACTCAAGTTCACTGACCTTAGTATTTAGACTTCTAGCATTTGTATACAAGCACTAATAAAATGTGTCACTTTTCAGCTGTCGGCTATTATGTGATGTAAGTGAATGGGACTCTCTTTCATTTGACTGTTTCTCTTTGGTTCTTACCAGTACTTCATCAACTTCTATCCTCTCCTCCTTACTAGGCTATAGAGAATCCATGATAATAGATCCTCCCCTAAGGGATGTCTCTGTCCCAACTGTGTGCTCCTCCATACCTGTTGGCTTTCCCCCAGCCCTTAGTTGAAAAACTCCTCTACAGCCTTTTTAATTTTACATGCCAGAAATCTGGTTCCCTTTTGGTTTAGGTGGAGCCCATCCTTTCTATATAGGCTCCTCCTTTCTTAAAAGGTTCCCCAGTTACTAATAAATCTAAGCCCCTCCTCTTACACCATTGTCTCATCCACAAATTGACACCCTGCAGTTCTGTCTAACTGGCCCTGTGCGTGGAACTGGAAGCATTTCAGAAAATGGAACATGGCAGTCCCGGATTTCAATCTGTTACCTAGCAGCCTAAATTTGGCCTCCAAGATTTCTTGCCTACTTTTCCCTATGTAACTGGTATCTACAGGTACCATGACCACTGGCTCCTCCCGACAAAAGTCTATGTAAATATTGAGATATCTGCAAACTTCACACCTTGCAGGCAATTCACCATGCATTTCTCCCAGTCATCACAAACCCAGCTATCTATATGCCTAATGATCGAGTCCCACATTACTATTACCCATCTCTGCAGAATAACTGGGATTCGTTCTCTTGGAGAGGTATTCTGAGTGCGAGAGGATATCATGACATTTCTCTGCGTATGTGAGCAAATGAACTCCTGCAAGTCTTTCAAAGATCAAGATTGTTACTCAAACTAATCAGAACACATGGAAATGTAATACGAATTGAAATGCAATACAAAAATTTTATGTGGAATGAAGAAAAATAAGGCCATAAGTGGGCTGATATCAGGGCTTGAAAAAAACATTTACTTGACACCTACTAGTCTGAGCACTGAGCCCCCTAGATAGGGTGAAAAAAAATAATTATGGCACCACAACCTCAACAGCCAGGGACTCCACAGTATAAAGGAATTAACAGTTGTATGCTGTTTGTTATGTAAGGTAGTTAAATGTAAGCAAGTCTCAGTTTTACTTTCAACACTGGGGAGAGGTGCTGGGATTCCTACCAGGATGCAGCCCTTGGACCACTTTTCATGATAAACCCAAACACTAGATAAATGTGAAGCCCCCTTCTGCATATCCAAATCCTGGTGGCTACTGAAACAAAATAAATATATTATCTTTGTTTCCCCCACCTAACTGAAGTGTCCTGCCTAATGCAATTGGCTAGTGTGAGTTGCCTACTTGTATCTAGCTGTGACACACTGAGTTCTTTTCTCCAAACTGAAAGAGAGCTCTGTGTAAGCTCCAAAGCTCGTCTCTTTCATCAACAGAAGTTGGCCCTCACCCACCTCATCTATTTTGTTCTACTCCTCCCAGCCTGTTTCTGAGATCTCCTTGGCAAATAGCTCTAACACCTGCCTCTGTTGGTTTTCAGAGCTTTCTCAAGTAGTGCAGCACCAAATTGATCCAATTCTTTCACAGCTGCCAACAAAGTTTTAAAAAGAAAAGACTTGGCAAAACTAGCTTTCACTCTGCTGTAGCTTTTGAATGTTGAAAGTAGCAGCAAAGGCCCTGAAACAGTCCATCTGCAGGCATCACTGCATCAGTTTACACTTTGTTCATGTTGGAAACATTTTCTTTCCAACCATAAAGACTAGATGCTTAGATGCTACACAAGTTTATGGCATTGCCTGGGAAAATTTTCCATTCCCCACAGGCAGGTGAGTGAGTAGATTTTTTCCAAGCCTTAGGTGACAATTTTTCATAATGCAGTGCCTGCATTATCGGACATAGTACAATTTATTTATGGTAATTTAGTTCTTAAAAAGATAAAAGCAGGCTAGAAAACTACCAGTGCTTTCTCGGTTGTGCCGACAGTCTCATGGGCAGAGGTACTGTGATTCTAGTTAGCTTTATCAGCCAAAGGGTGAAGTGAAAGTTCTATGGGGGCTGAGCAAGGCAAGAGGCCAGTACCTGCTTTTTTCAGTTGCTAAGCTGCTGTCCTTTCAGATATTCTCTGCTTAAAGATGTTCTGCAATTTGCGGCTCGAAACTGATGCCCACCATTACTTTTATTTCTTCCACATTATTGTTAGGGCTTTTTGTTGTGAACAGATCAGTAAACCAGACAGGTTATTTCTTGGTTGTCCACCATGGGGATTTGTACACTTTGCTCTGAAGCCCTCGTACTGCTCACTATCAGAGACAGGATACCTAAGCAGATGGACCATTTGTCTATTCTAGTATGGCAGTGCCTCTTTTGCCAGGAAAACGAAGTAGGGTGCGTTAAGAGAGAATGTCGAGTTTACCTTTTGAAGTCATTCCACACTTTGGTGAAATCTACCCAAGCGTATTTCTTCAGTATTATCTATATACAAGTATTTCACTGTGGCACCAAATATGCACTATACATCAGTCCTACACATCATTAACACATTATCTGAATGTGTATGCAATTAACTTATATTATACCCAAGCAGAGTACATGCATGTTTGAGGCTGCTTGTCTCCTCTTATTTTCTAAATACATATTTTCTGAATCTCAGGCTATATAGTTAACACACAGTTTTTTAAATTTGCTTAATCATCTGCTCTACACATTTAGGTAATAAAAATAATTACAAATCTTATAAACTGCACAAGAAGTTATAATCTTTTCTTTACTCAACTGGCTCATTAGAACTAGCAGCTGCCCCAGTTGCCCATGTATTATAGGTAGGGCTGGTAGCACACTTCCTGTTCTAAGAACATGTTTTCACTTATTTATAACTTGGTCAAACTTTAACCATTTGAGCTGAAATTTTACTTATCAGGTGTCGGCCCCAAACTGCATTTTTGTGTGGAAAATCTCAGCCAAAATAGTTCAACTATTTTTGAGAATGAGGTTAGGTAAAATTACAGTTTGCCCAAATTCTGGTGACCTTTTCTCTGAACAGCTCTAGCACCTCTAGGCTTTGGAACGGGGACTTGAAATTTGGCAGAGGTATGGCTTGTGTGTCAGGGATATGTCCTTCACTCTCCCCATTAAAGCTTGTCCAAATCTGCCCAAGTTATAGGCTTTTGAAAAAAAAAAATCACAGTTTGCACATGCTCAGTAGAGACTGATTTTAGCAGCTAAAATTCACCCAAAATTAGTGGAAATTTTACTTTAATTTCTCTGACTCGGTTCTCCATCTATAGAATAGGAATATACCCTCACATCACCACACAGGTTTGTTGGGAATATTAGTGTTTATGAAGCACTTTTCTAGTATTCTAGAAAAGCTCATGAAGAAATTAATAATTCTTTGTTCAGAGCCGAGTTTGAACAGTTTGCAGTAAACAAAACTTGGAGCCACAGGCTGAACAATGAGGATAAAAAACAAAATGCACAATAGCTGCTCATGCAGCGAGTACATTCTGCCCGGTGTACTGAATAAGGCAGGGGTCCTATGGAAAAAAACGTATACAATAATGGAATTAAAAACTGCATCATAATGCATACTCACAAGAGAGCTAACTTAAGGTTGCACAAGCAACATTATTTCTTATATTCATAACTTTTGAGTGCTTGACTCTGCAAGCTTAACAATATTCGTGTGTGTGTGTGTGTGTGTGTGTGTGTGTGTGTGTGTGTGAAATTACTTCAATGGAGACAACACCAGGGATGAATATAGCCCTCTTGGTGGCCTTTGCATTTTGTAGAAATGACCCATGATTATATAGCCTATATTGCAATTTATTCTTTTCCTCCATGGTCAGACACAATAATAAGCAGTTATCTTACCTTTTACATGGAGATTTGAATGTCTGCCACTTGGTACAGCTGCAGTTATAAGTGAGATGGTTCACATCCTAGGACTTTTCATCTACCATGCCTTTAACTCTTTGAAGATCCACACAGGTAGCACTATGTTAGCTTTCAGCATCTGGCTATATTTACTTAGGATGCAGAGCATGTATATAGTACCACAAAAGCATCTTTGGCCCTCCCTTGAAGTCTATAGATACCATGTGAAAAATATGATGTCTGAACCTCTCTCATCAGGTTTGCATTTTCTCAGGAAGTATTGCACAACAACCCACCCCTTTTAAACAATTATCTGTTTCTGTTGCAGTCTGATTACAGAAAAATATCAGGATATGCAGTTCAAACATCAAGGGATACAATTCAGCCTTTACAGGCCCAAATCTGACATGTCCTCTTAAAGTTTACAATAAGTATCTTTTTCTCCATCCAGTTTTTTTTTAAGTGATCAGCCCAGCAAAACAAAAGTTAAATGTTAAAATCACAGCTTCTTAGCTGCAACACACCAAATTCCCAGTGTTGGGTGCAGCACATACCTCTCTGCATACACCACAACTGGCAGGTTTGTGAAACTGATCAGAATCCCATTTAGTGAGCCCTGTACTGGTGTCAGCTTGAAACCCTTTCTTGGTTTTCCTGATAAACTAGCTGTAACAAATAACAGGAAGAGATAAGTTTTCTGCATCAGAAACAGGGAATGCAAGTAGTCAAGCTGAAATGCATATTCCTCATTTTCTTGTGCATTGACATTGAAGGTCAAGAACAACTTGATTTGAATTAGTACATATGGTTCATAATAAAGATAATGAGAGAGTTCCAAATGTAATGATTAAAACTTTCCCAGAATAGTACAACAGTTATCTACTCACAACTGGTGCAACACCACTGAAATGAGCTAGAACGTGAACAAAGGCATAATTTGTTCTGAGAGAATGACGACTTTTTTTTGTATATTCTAAGGGAGACGGTACAATTCTTTCAAGTCCCTTTCCCTGGCAGATAGACAATTAAGCTAAGTGTTTCCTACAGTACATCATGTTGGAAGTTAACACCCAACAAAAACTGTTCAGAAATTCCAAAAAAAAGTTTAAAGAGAGCAAAAACATTAATATTGCAATATAACATCCTCAGGAATTCTTACACACACAGAAAAAGAGCCTGTGGTGGAACACAGGAACAGATAATCAAATGCTGTTTTAGGACAGGAAATTAAGACTATACTGTAAACTACTGGTGGTCTTTAGGGAGTCAGAACAACATATAATTAGAATGTGATCAGGACACTATGCCTATAACCCTTAGGTCAGAGCTATCAAATATTCTTCCTGCTTTATGTATTTATGTTGCATGCGGGACATAAAAATGGACTGAATCAGATTTCATTTTACATTTTTTGAAGTGCCTTTCTAGCCCTCATGGGTTGCAAGAAAACCTTCCAAGTGGACAGTGAGTCCATGTCTGCAGGCAATAACTCAGAGGTGTGAACTCCCTTACCCCTATTAATTTCATTGGACTGTCAGCTCTAATCCCCAAGGATGTTGCTTCAGTGTCAACATAAGCTATTTCATTGCTGATCATTTTAACAGATGGACTGGGGACTCAAGTAAGAGTAAAGCTCACGAGGAGGTGGGAATTTGGAGTTCCTATAGGAAAGGAAATGCAGGAGAAAGAACAGAGGAGAGGGAAACAGGGAAGGAGAAGGAAAAAAGAGAAAGGGGGAAGGAAGAGAAATAAAGGACAGCAATAGCAGTGGTGTAAAGGGGAGCTGATTTTCTCACTCAATGAGGCTGAAAGTGACAGTAAAGTACAGAATAAATACATACCTAAAAGTTGTGTTACTATATAAAGGGCACGTTATCTCTGTGATCCCTTCACAACCTTCAGTGTTCTCAATAGGAGACAGCTGTGTCATCAAATACTTACTTTCTACTGCACCCGGATTTTCCTTGTCCCCCATGCAAATAGCATCGTAGTACAATTGTACTTAATCTAAAAGATTTTACTGAAATGCAGTCAAAAGAGAACTTTATCTTGTCTCTCTTTTGTAAGTGCAGGGGAGGACCTAGCTGATCAGTTATTGGAAGCTTATTTTATTGATGGTGAACACTAGAACAAGCAATTTCTATTCACCTATCAGATGGTTGTGTGCATTTATTTTTTATATGACCATGCAAAGTTATAGGGAAACTAGGAGCAATTCTCCAACCGTGACAAGTTGTCAGTAAAAGTTGCATCATAAAAAGGTTGGACAATATTGTTCTTGAAGCCACCTATCACTATGATGATATAGCTGCACCGGGTATGTCCTCTGGGAGGGCTTTCAAGTACAAACATCCATTGTAGCTGCTCGGCACTGGGTCCGATGGTTTTTCTCACTGGTTCTCTACCAATAAGTAGATTAAAGGTTTGTTTGCAGCTACCTCTGATACCAGCATGAAAAGAGAGAGCCTGACAGGTTAAGCTAAAATTTAGTCTTCTTGTGTTTCCAAGCTTTTACAAAATTTAGTATCCATACTTTAAAAAAAAAAAAAAAAAAAAAAAGTCCTTCCAAAGTTCCTGTGAGAACAGTATTTCGTTTTGACCTTAATATTCCCCCACTGATCGCAACCCAAATACTACAGTACTTATATCTTGCACAAAAAACAAAATAGGATTACTAGCTCATTTAATTTTTTGCATTTTTTTCAGTTCAGACTATGAAAATCAAACAGCACACATTTAAAAAAAAGTTTTTTTTAAAAATAAAGGGACCTTCAATAATTTAAAATACTGTATTAACACCACATATGGAAATGTTTTTTAAATATGGTTTTATCCTGATAGCATCCCTTTAAATTTGTAATTACCAACAAAAATCTGAACAGTTAAGTGTATGTGGTCCAATTAATTGAAAAGTTGTTGACACCTCTTCTGTTTGTCACTGGAGCCAATGATACTTAAATCTGTGGTTCCCATTTTGAGAAAAAAATGTGTTCAGAATACCCTTCAGGCACTAGGTGACAGAAGACTTAAGTTTATGACAAGGTTGCACAGTAGAACCTCAGAGTTACAAACACCAGAGTTATGAATTGGCCAGTCAACCACACAGCTCATATATGCAATTAGACAGCAGCAGAGACAAAGAGAAAAGAAGAGAAAAGAAAAGAAAAGAAGCCAATACAGTACAGCACTGTGTTAAATGTAAACTACTAAAAAAAAAAATAAAGGGAAAGCAGCATTTTTCTTCTGCACAGTAAATTTCAAAGCTGTATGCCATCAATGTTCAGCTGTAAACTTTTGACAGAACAACCATAACGTTTTGTTCACAGTTACGAAAATTTCAGAGCTACGAACAACCTCCATTCCTAAGGTGTTCATAATTCTGAGGTTCTACTGTAATAAAATCAAACCATTGATGGAGTTAGGAGTGAGCAAAAGATATTAGATATATTTTGCAAAAGTCAGAAGCAAGTTACGTTTTCACTACACTGTAACCCAGACAGCTTTTTTAAAGATTTAAGTCACACTCTCTCCTGAGAACATTCAGGCCACAATAAATTTAACTGTGCCTCTTCTACAGGCAGGGAAAACAACACAAAACAACAGGGCTTAGAAACGTACAGTGAAGTTGCAGCCATAATACTGGCTCCATAATCTCTCTCAGAACTATTAACTGATTACTGCTTGCGCACTATTTCAGTCAGGGTGAGTGAAAGAGATAAGCAGGAACATGTTAAAGGTACAAATTTACCAGCTGAATAAAATCCAATTGGTTACATTTTCCATGACCCGGCTCTGTTCTAGCCCAGAATTTTATTACATCAAGCAAATCCAGTCTAGCCAACTTCCCCTTAACAGAAAAACCCTAGCCCTGTGTATCAACTGCAGAAAGAGCCACAGAGCATAACAAAGACCCTTTCATACAGAGGAAAATTTAGCTATAAGGACAAAAGAGATTCTTTAAAAGAACCAGTACTTACATACCCTAATATATTTTAAAGGCTGAGATTGTACAAGAATGCATTGCAGTCCTGTATTTTTCCTCCACAAATTTGTCACTGATATAATATCAGTTTTGTAATGCATTCTCCTAAACAATTTAAGTGATGACAAGTTCAATTAATTAAATTAAGAACTATACACATTGCAGAATGGGTTTAATAAGTTATGGTATTGTTCCCTAGAATTTTATGCTGAGTATCCACATCTTTGTTGACTTCACTTCAAGAAAGTCAGAAAAAAAAACATTCACACTCTAATGAGTGTTAGATCATTGTGTATCTCAAGCAATGCTAACAGTAATTAGTTTTATTGGACATACAGTAATTGGAAATGTGTAATAAATAAAAGAAATGAGTGACAAAATGTAAATACCATATTTTTTTTAAAGTGAAATTATCCAGTTCAATGCACAGTACGTGTTGCTGTCTTCAATGAATATAGGAAACAACAAACATAAGTGACAGATTTTTGGAAAGTTTGGGCTGAAAAACTGCAAAGGACTTTGGGATGGTATACAAAGGATTCTGGGACATAAAGAGAAAAAAATAGGTAGCTTTGGTGTTATGAGAGATAATCTCATCTACAGCATGATAAGGCCTTTGAAGATTACAAGCCTACCAGTGATTTTTCTTGTGAGTATCACTGATAATTTCTTCACTGGTTATGTATTGATGTTAAGGAATTACACTGAATTCAAGGCAACCTGTCCCCTGAAGTCAAGATGCGGACAGTGGAAAGGTTCACAATCAGCATTTCAGATATAGCAGGAATGTCAGCTTCAGAAGTGGATCACCAGGATGATTGATTTGGTGCATTTTATATAAACTTCTGCAAACAATTCTAAGAACAACTTTCTGGTAGCATTTCCTTTAACAAGCAGGGGTGGGGGGGGGGGGTAATAAAGCAGAACACACACAATGGAAAAGAATATGCTGGACAAAGAGGGACGTAAAATACATTAACAAGGTGTAACGGGATCATATACAGCTTGAATGCTTATCAGCCTTCTGTGAAAAGGACAAAATGGATGAAAACCAGGAAAGTTTCTTAAAGCAGCTATTGACTAGTTCCTTCTTATATCTTGTTCAATGCACAGAAACTAATGCCGAACAACTCCGGGAAAGATTGTTTTATTCAGCAAAAAACAGTTTAGAATGCCTTGATTTAAAAATTAAATACAACTCTTTCCATTTAGAAGCAGAAGTGCTAATCTAAGATACTTTGGAGCTAGTTCAGGCATAAGAACACAAGGTTTAGAAAACAAAGATGGAGTGCAGTAAACAGTAGGAGAATTAGAGCAGGGTTTAAAACAAATAATTTCCTAAAATCATAAACTTAAGACTCAGCTTCTTGCTAATTTATTACGTTAATCATGTGGAAAATAAAAATAGCAGAACTATACAAGCAATTACACCTGTAGGTTTACATTTCTTTCTTAAATTAAGACGTACTCAGAATTGTGCTTTCCTCCTGTCTGAAGCTTTTTGTACACAAGGATTTTCAGACACAACTCCAAACAGGTGCCGCTCCACTGACAGAAGACACTGCAGTGTAGGAAAAGCTCAAGTGTATTTAGCACCAAGTTGCCATGTAGTCTAGCTCTGCTTTAAGCATGTCGATGAAAACAGAAGCCCTGCCTATACTACACTCTCCACTACAGTGCTGCCATGGTGTGCACCTATTGGGAATTACATGCCTGAAAAGTTTTAGTGAAATACAGCCTTCTGGCTTGTCTAAGCACAGATTTACACCAGTTTACCTTAAGCTCTGATTTCAGAACGATTTAGTTAAACCCTTGCAAAAGGCTGTGTGGACACACTTGGTTTGGTTTGAACCAGGTTCATTTCAGTTTAGAGTGTCAGTTAGGAACAGTTTTAGGCTAAACCAAAATGCAAACCAAACTCAAATTTAAATAAGATTGGGCCTACACACAGGTTTGAACTGGTTAAACTAAATTGGTGCAGATGTGTGTGTAGACAAGGCCTCGGCGTAAACAGTTTTAGGACCCTGTTCCTCACTTCACTGGGGGTTACAGAAGCCCAACGGGATTAGGCCCTGGTTTAGGGCCACACTCCTTACTGTGGCAAAAGTCCTCAACTTCAAATCTAAGTTTTTCTTAGGATGGCGTGCATATCAGGCAATTCCAGACTAAGAAACAGCAGCAGCAAAACCAAGGACCAAATCCTGCTTGCCTTGCTTATATGAACAGCCTAACCATTGAAGTCAACAGGACTCCTGTCTTGGAAAGGCAAGCAGAATTGAGGTGTAAAAACGTCTAGCACTGGGTGTTAACATCAGAGGCTAGCTGTGATCACTGAAATGCTGGTACTATTAAACAAGCTACAATATTTGATTAAGCAACATGCCCTGACTGATTCCTTAATGTGCCCATCTATAGTAGTAGAAAACAAAATTAAAACATTATTAAACTCTGGTTTTGCTAAAAGCTATTAAAGGACTGTTCAGGACAGACTGAATCATTTGGGTTATGGCAGTGGTTCCCAAACTTTAACAACCTGTGAACTCCTTTCAATAAAATGTCAAGTCTCGTGAACTCCCTCCTAAAAATGAAATTTCCAGGTATTTTCTCCTTTACCTGAGTATAAATTATAAAAAGCAGTGATCTTAGAAATATAAAATTTGTTTTTATGACATGCTTATTACACACTACTATTTATTATTATTAATCATTACAGTATTTTTATTACATTATGAAAATGGCAACATTCTTCCAAGATCTCACTTTCGTAGCGTGTATCAGTTTGAATAAGCTTGTTATAAGACAAGGCTCCTATATTTCATCAAGGAGTATCAGATGTGAAACAGCATGAAGATATTTAAGAAGCCAACTCAAAGAGTTCCTCCTACACAAGCATTCAGGTCTTGAGCAGTCCAGGCAACCAACGTACATTACAACAAAGCTTAAACTTGTTCTTCATAATAATTTTAAAAACAATACTAGCTGCCTATTTAATTTTAAAAACAGCAAAAAATATTCACCTCCCTTTCCATTTCTTATAAGGAGTCTTGAAGTTTAAATCTCCTCAGTGTAATAGATGTGCTTGCTTTGATCTGCTTATCTCTTGGAAGTCCAGGGGCTCCGGGCTGCTAGCCCTGTGCTGCCCGAGGTCCCTAGGGACAGCTCTGTCCACCATTAGTAATTTTTCCCTGAGAACCCCCTGTAACATTTCGCAAACCCCAGTTTGGGAACCACTGGGTTACACCATTATCTGCCTCCATCCAGAGAGGCCGGACCAACCAGGCATTAAAACACAGTTGAGCAAAAACAAAGTTTAACAAAAGTAGTTACATTGGGTTGCATTTGCAGCATAAATGGGGTCTAAAGCCTAACTGGAGGACAGAGGCAACTGGTTTTGAATGTGGTCTGAAGTTAGACAACAATGCTTAAGACACCAATGCCTTGTCTACACTAACACTCCTACCTCATTAAAGGATTAGTGGATCTGAACTGGTGGTAGCAAAAGTGTGAAATTTTAGGAAAAAAGTCCTTCAACTCCTCCTTACATCCCATGACATCCATCCCCACTGCTACTCCATGCACCCTGCTGTTCTGCAATGTCCCACTATGCAACAATGATGTCGCAGTTACTGATTCAGTCTCTTCTGCTGGACTCTGAAGACTTGCGCAGTAAGAACATGTAACCAAAATATCTAAAACTTTTATTTTAAAAACAGAAGTTTATATTATTGGCTATTCAGCAACATCTGTGGAAAGCCTGTAAACAGACATCACAGATTGCCAGCATTCTGCTCAATATAGTCAATTCAATGTCCAATTGGACAATTACAGTAGAGATAGTGTTAGATGCATTTTGAAACCACCACATATTATTCTGTCAAATTCAATCAGCACCTAGATTCTAGGGCCTATATAAAAGGAATAAAAGCTGCAGACATACTCCTGTCCTAACATACTCCTCATTAAGAAAAGGAATTACTTACCCACAAGAATTATTAGCTTCTAAAATGAACAAATTTTCATACAAGGCATATTTAAAGAACATTCTCTGCTTCTTGGAATGATATATGTTACAAGAAGTTTGTAATGAAGAATAAACTGCTAATGGGTGAGGTTGTGGGGAAGTGTGACTACTATACATATAGTAAAAAGAACATTGTTCTTTGGTCTGCATACTGGATTTCCAACTACACAGTTCATATTGCACATAAATTGCATCTCTGTAAATGTGACACACAGGCTTTCACTGGAGACCTTACATAACTCAGATTCCAAGGCCAGAAGGGACCACTGCCATCATTTAGTCAGCCCTTTGTATAGCAAAGGCCATAGAACTTCCCCAAATGAATTCCTTGCGCAGATCTTCTCTACCAGTTCATGCACACACATAAAGAGAAACTATACTGTAAGCATAAAACAAGTTGGGGGGAAAAAAACATTAAAAAAACCTTTCAGGATCTTCTTTATGCACCATAAAGCAGCAAAAAGGAAAAAAAGGTACATGAGCATTATTTGTTTTGCCTTTAAATGTCATCCTTAAATTACAACCTTGTGTGTCTGTAGAATTGTTTACCTTGTGTTCATTTCATTAGAAGCCTTGACACAATACTGTATTTCAGACAAATTAGTCAGGCAGCAATATCTCTTAATGATGAATTGTTATTTTTAAGACAGTAGCACCCAGAGGCACAACTCAGATGAAGATCAGTTTATTGTAAGCTAAAGATAGTTCCCACCCTGAAGTGTTTACAATCTAGGCAAACAATAGAGTTGAAGGGTAGGAGAAAAGGAGGACTATTATTTCACACAAGGAGGGACTGAAGCATAGAGAAATTGACTTTCCCAAGATCACACAGCAATTCAGTGGTCAAGCTGGGAATAGTATCCACATCTCCTGACTCCCTGCTCAGCACCCTATCCACTACATCACTCTGTCTCTCATTATATCCCTTTATCTCCCTGGATCCTACTTCAAGTTTGTTTTCTCTTCCATTGCTGACATGGTATTTATAGCATTAGAGCCAGTCAACATATTTTTATACTTGCTCATCCAAGTATAGGGGTATTTAATAGCATGCATCATTTTGAGTTTTGTAAAGTCTTCTCTTTAACACAAACTAAACAGGCAAAGTGGTATTTAATGTTTAAGAAATATCTAGAGCGTTCTTGTAGTTATAACATTTTCTGGCAAAAAAAAGTGATTTTCAAAACTGATTGTCTCCCATTGACAAAACTGAATGGATGGTGGGTGCATCATGATTTTTAGAGTATTTTTAGCTAAAATTCTAATGTTTACATTTCTGCCATGACAACTAACCAACCTTATCAATGAGTAAAAATCTCAAATTCTACAGAGGACCAAACTATGTCCCATCCTATTCCTTTATGATTTTCTTATCATTTATTCCAAGTGGCCAAAGGGAGAAGGGACA
Organism: Mauremys mutica; assembly: GCF_020497125.1. Taxonomy (NCBI): domain Eukaryota; kingdom Metazoa; phylum Chordata; order Testudines; family Geoemydidae; genus Mauremys; species Mauremys mutica. Next base: position 43,145,615 of record NC_059078.1, read on the forward strand.
GATTTTTCCTGGACCCTCCTGCAGTTACAATCTGATCAGTTTATAAGAGACTTATATCAATTTAGCTTAATTCAGTACAAATAATTGTGGAAAATCAGTTTACAAGTGTGTCGACTGATGGATGTCCACATAAGGCTTTGCTCTGATTTAACTAAATCAACATAAAGCTGATTTTTATCTAAGCCAATGGGACTTGTGTCGGTAGACATGGCCTTATCAAAAATAGCTGGACCAATTTAAATAAGGGTGAAACGTAAGTGTATTTATGCTAGAGGCTTGCACCAGCTTACCTAGAACAATTTTTAAATGGCCTTAGTTACACAAATGCAGTTTTTTAATATAGATAAGGCCTGAGTGAGAGAAAGAACTAGGCATATCTAGAAATTAGCTATAACAAGATATGGTCACAAGATGGAACTCTAGTTACTACATATTAAAACTATTCACAAAAATAGACAGGCTCCCTCCGTGTGCCTTAAGGGTTAAATATTCATCCAACATCTCCTTCAAAATGGAATACTGCAAAGACTTATTTATACACTTGAGCCATTTTAAGAGTTAACCAGAAATATAAGCAATGACCTAGCCTGCAGTTCTGATCTACTAGCAGCAAATTGTGTGCTCTGAAAACTCATTTAAGTTTGGAAGGTGCTCACAAAAGCATCTCTCTCTGTTCCTGGTTCAAGTAAACTCAGTCCATGCTCCCTGATCCCTACCACTACACTCACATTCATTTACAGTTTCAGGATCAATACAAATACTTCACACAGCTCTGAGTTTTTGCATAATAGATGCCTATCACAACACATAGTGCACTAAATGTCCCAATAACAACTATGTATGTTCTCAAATGAACTCGCACAGAAAACGGATAAAAGAGAAAAACACCATATCTCCCATTGGTGAACACTTTACACAATGCAATCACTCCACATCTGACCTGTCAGTCTTTGTCCTCAAAGGAAACCTGCACAACACCTTCAAAAGATGAGCCTGGAAGCTTAAATTCATAACTTTGCTACACACAAAAATCATGGACTTGATAAAGACACTGGATTTATGGCTTTTTACAACAATCCCCACTAATCTCTTTTTTTTTTTGTCCTATGACTGCAGAGGGGTTAACTGGCCACATCACCTTGAATGGGGTCTCTTAAAATATGAGAGAGAGAAGGTGGGTAAAGTAATATATTTTATTGTATCAACTTCTGTTGGTGAAAGAAACAAAAACTTTCAAGCTTACACAGAGTCTTCTTCAGGCCATAATATTACAATACATGTTAACTACTTATGCTAAACAATCTGTTTCAAATTGTATTTAGCTGTGACATTCTGAACACGTTTCCCAGACCTGAAGAAGGGTCCTATGTAAGCTCAAAAGCTTTTGTTTCTCACCAACAGAAGCTGGTCCAATAAATTATATTACCTCACCCACCTTGTCTCTCTAATAACCTGGGACCAACATAACTACAACATTGCAAACATTTAGAAACAATATCCTTCTTAAAAGGCTTCAGCACTAGTGACTGCCATATCTGGAAAATCCATCCAGGATCCCTGGACAAACAATAAAGTCCACCTACTTATAGACATAAATTTTCTCAAACATGGGTGCCTCTCAGGTGTCAAAGGCAATCTGATATAGCACGTAACCTGATATAGCACGTTAGTAACTTCATAGCATCTATGTGAAAAAAAAATGCAACCTGTTAAGCCAGTTCTACTGCAGCCTGTTATAGTGTCAGCAGCTTTTGAAATGAGAACAACTGTATAATAAGATTTGCAACATATTTTTATTCTGGCTGGAAGTTAAGTGAATAATGGATGAGTGACACAATGCACTTCCAAAATCCAATTACACGCCTGATGAGCTTAATACACAACTGCAAACAGTTACCATCTCTTGACTGAACTAAGGATTTAGTGCTAGATCTTACTCTTATTGGAATCAGTGAAATTTTTATCACTAACTTTAATCAAAATAAGATCAGGCCCACAGTTGCTAACAAATAAGAGAATAGAGACAATGAGACAAAACACCATAAGAAAGCATGGGGGAAGCTTCTAAATTACAACAGTTTTCATCCACAAGAAGTCCACACTGTCTCTGTCCTTCCCCAGCTAGGACACAAGGGTAAATTCCAAGTCTTAACAACATAATGAGATACAACAGCCATAAAATATTAAATCTGTGGGAACAAATATTTCATAACTTCTTTTCTTTTTTAAAGAAATGCTTCTCTCAAGCAAAGCTATGTTTGCTTATCTTTAAAAACTGGAGAAGTAAAGTAGATCGATCCAACCTACAATACCCAACATAGGTCAGAAGATCTGTCCAGCAGACATATTTCATTAAAGCTCTGGGATTGCCTTTGGAGACTGTTAAGGACATCAGGAGCTATTCCCTGAAGAAAAACAGTTTATACATTAATGCAAAATAGAGGACGGAATTTACAAATTAGCAGTGCTTGACTTCCCCCCCAACCCAGTGTGCTCTCTTTCAGCTCTTCCCCAGAACCTTATAATAAAAACCAGAGTTCCCAGATACTTAGTGAAACCACCAGAAAGCACATGAGAATACCATTGGTATGCTGCATCCCAGATAAACCAGGATCAGCAATTATAAGCAGCAGCATATGGCTTGAAAACTTGGTCTTTCAGGATAGTAATTATCCTGAAACATAATTATTTCCCATATTCTCTGATTCTGCACTAGGTTGGTTTCCCCTATACCCCAGGCTCCTCAGTAGTTTAGTTCAGCTTTCCCCATTACCCCACTCTCCCAGTTCTATTCTGTCCTCTAGCTCAGCATCCCATTCTATGGGAGCGCCTATAAGATGGGTGCAAAAAAAGGGCTGAAAAACTGTTCCCAGAGAGTAATCAGTGGTTCACAATGCAAGCTGGAAGGACATATCAAGTGGGGTCCCACAGGAATCAGTTCTGGTCAATATCTTCATCAATGATTTAGATAATGGCATAGAGAGTATACTTATAAAGTTTGCGGATGATACCAAGCTGGGAGGGGTTGCAAGTGTTTTGGCGGATAGGATTAAAATTCAAAATGATCTGGACAAACTGGAGAAATGGTCTGAAGTAAATAGGATAAAATTCAATAAGGACAAATACAAAGTACTCCACCCAGGAAGGAACAATCAGTTGCACACATACAAAAGGGGAAATGACTGCCTAGAAAGGAGTACTGCAGAAAGGGATCTGGGGGGTCATAGTGGATCACAAGCTAAGAGTCAACAGTATAACACTGCTGCAAAAAAAAAAAAACATTATTCTCTGATGTATTAGCAGAAGTACTGTAAGCAAGACATGAGAAGTAATTCTTCTGTTCTACTTCGTGCTGATTAAGCCTCAACTGGAGTATTGTGACCAGTTCTGGGTGCCACATTTCAGAAAAGATGTGGACTAATTGAGGAAAGTCCAGAGAAAAGCAACAAAAATGATCAAAGGTCTAGAAAACATGTCCTATGAGACAAGATTGAAAAAACTAGTCTGGAAAAAGATAAGACAGAGGGGACAGGATAACAGTTTTCAAGCACATAAAAGGTTGTTACAAAGAGGAGGGAGAAAAGTTGTTCTCCTTGATCTCTGAGGATAGGACAAGAAGCAATGGGCTTAAATTACAACAAGGGCAGTTTAGGTTGGACATTAGGAAAAATTTCTAGGGTAGTTAAGTACTGGAATAAATTGCCTAAGGAGGTTGTGGAATCCCCATTATTGGAGATTTTTAAGAGAAGGTTAGACAAACGCCTGCTCTATATAATATTGAGTCTGGCCATGAATGCAGGGGACTGGACTAGGTGACGTCTCGAGGCCCCTTCCAGTCCTATAATTCCTCATGATCCCAGCCTCCTCAATTATGACACCCCCCACTATTTCAGCCTCCACGTTCCTGCTTTTCCTCATTCACAAGTCCCCATTCCCTTCCATGCATGCTGCCCCATCCCCCAGTACTCATACGCTCCCTCCAGGAGCAAAAATTTGGCTTTCCCCTTTTCCAGAGCACAAGCAGCATTCTGTTCATTGTAGCTTGATACCCTGTATAAGTGACTGCTAGCTCCCTACAATGAAGGGAGTTAACACCACTCTGTGCATTCTGCTCCTCACCAGAGAGAGAAAAGGAGGGGAGCTGAGGTCAGAATGAACCAAAGTTTCCCCTTTTCTTTCCAGTGTAATGCAAGAGAGGCAGAGTCATGGGCTGGCCTAACAAGAGCCAGTGGCCATGTTCACAGGCCCCCATGATGCAATGAGTTCAGTCTCTGGTGTTCAAGCAAGTTCTGGTACAATGGCTCTGCTGGTAAGACCTTTGTCGGGATGGTTGGCAGCTGATCATTTGGGACTACTAATCTGGAAACCAGAGAAGTCTAGAAATAATCTTTAAAAAGTATCATACAAAGCAAACAGAAGAGCCTGGTGTCATTTTTTTTTCTAGCCAAGAACCTTCATTTGAGGTAAAATGAAACTATGCCCTCACTTGCCAGATATTCTCTTTGAAAAAACAACTTTTGTCACAATGAGATTCATTCCTGATTAAATGAATGAGTGAAATGCGCGTTCATAAACACCTTCCAATTGCAAGAGATCCCTAAAGTGGTTACACAAAGAAGCAAGTTCAACCTACTACAGGCAAAGGGAGTAGTCATCATGAACTAAGTTAACAGCCTGGTTCAACTAGAGGTGGAGGGGCAGGGCACAAGCAGACTGCAGATTCCTCATTTTAATGCTCATTCTGTAGAAACTAGTCTGTTGTTGGTGTATTTTTTTAAATAAAGATGATTCCAGGCCAAATCTCCAAGCCCCCAGGAAGTCAACAGGAATGCCCTATAAACCCTTTGGCCCAAATCATTCCCTCCTTTAGAAAAGCCTGTATAAGGAGTCCCTAGAAGATGGAAGTTTCTACAAGGATCCCTCAAAAAGCTCCTCTTCTACTATTCCAATCGGATAGAAGTGCAGGGGTAGCCCTGCCCACTGTGGAATAAACTACAGACTCTCCCTCAAGCTTTCAGGGATCTGCAGCAGGTCCTGTTTCTTCACAGTGGCTTGGTCTCCAGTAGCCCCCAGTTCAATAGCAGAGCTGCTCAATTGGAACTGCATTATCAGGGAGTCTTTATGGCCAGGGTGGTCCCGCTGGGCAGGGAGATCTCTGTATGAGATAATACAGATTCAGGCTGTATTGTTTTTTTCTGCTGAATTTCTGCTGGGTCAGAGGGGGCATAATAAGAGTTCTGCAGCCTTGCCTACTAGCCTCTCATTCTCTCTACCCTTCCCCCTGCGCTGGGTTTGGAGAACTGGCGAGAGGGAGTCCTCTTTTCTGTAGTGGTGTGACTGGTATGGGGGAGATCCCAGCACTGAAGCTACTTCCTCCCTGTGATCCATATACAACTGGGGCCATCAGCTGACTTCCAAGTTTGGGTCAGTTCTTAGTTTATCAAAATGAATTCAGCTGTGCTCTTATGCACCTAAGTCACATAATCCTCAGGTGAACCAGGATAAACTTGCTGAATTGAAATGACAAGAGTCAGCTTTAGACAGCTGCTAAGGAACACAAGAAAAGGACATTATTAGTGAACTCTCTCAACTTCCTGATGAGATCTTATCTTAGTATGAATTTTTTTAGTTCACTGAAAGCCACAGATCTTAGCTAACAGATGCATAAGAGCACAGTGAAACTTTTATGGAGCCACTGGAAATTCTGCATTAACAGAGCTCTAATGCATCAGCAAACTGAATGATAAAGAATTAAGTCACTCTATGATCACACCGCACACCTAAAATCTAGAGCAGTGATACTCAGACTCAGGCTCACAAGTCCCAAGTGGTTCTTTAATGTTTCTCCTGCAGCTCTTTGCAGCACTTGATATTAAAACACTATGATTTAATTATTAGCCAATCTAAGTTTTAACTAATTAGGATGCTTTTACTATGTTATTATTCTACTGTAGTTGATAAAATAATAATACTTGGTCAGTCGTTTTACTGTGAGAATATTGTGTATATATAATTCCTCTGTCATACTGTTTAAATATGAATATATAGTACTACAGTAAATGAAACATTTAATTCACACTACTGTGGCTCTTCTGGGTAATGCTGACCGATAATGCTGAACCACTGAGGTCTGAGTATCACTGAACTAGAGAGTATGAGAAATGTGGTATTTTTGCAGCAAAGATCTCCAGGTACTTTTGAAGAGTCTTCTGTCAATACTAAAAGCATCTTTAGTCAAATCAACTCCTACTCCATCACATGCACACATACTTATATGACTGTGTGGGGTTTTAGTTCTTATTGTAGGAATCACAGCGTGAATCTATAAAGGAAGCAAAGTTTGCTGTCAAAAGCATGAGATCTTAACAAGAGGAAAACACCCATCCAGCCTGAAATAAATACATCATCTGTGTTCTTTTCTTACATGTATTTAAATGAATAAGAAACTGTTAAAAAAAGCAATACATCCTACATAGACAAAAGGTTTTCCATTAAGATATTATCTGACATAATTATGTCATTGCCACAAATCAGCATTTACACCAGTGTAATCCAAGTAACACTAAAAAAAAATTTAGATACAAAACACTCCCTTCTTTAGTTACTTAGTTGAGCCAACCAAATGCAAAGTCACCCAGGCAAGGCAAGGGATGAATCTTGCTACATATATTTCACTAAGATGGTACTATGGAAGGATTTGGCCTAGAGTTTCTCCATTGTTATTAATTTTTCATGCAGCAAGTTTTCTTTAAATGAAAAAAACCTCATGCCTCACCCTACTTCCCACCCAGCCCGAAGCAGTTCCCAAACAGAAGTTTTTGGCACACTACCTGTTAAGTTTAGTTTTAAAAAACCTCATCAAATAGCTCTGTTAGCAATAGACTAACTAAGCTGTATTGAAGTAAGTGGGAGTTTTGGCTTGCAGGGTCTAGTCCATAATATTTTACTAAGAGACAGATTTTTAAAGGTATTTAGGCACCTACTGGGATTTTCAGAAGCACCTAGATGCCCAAGTCCCATTGGTTTCAGTGGAAGTTAGGTGCCTTTGAAAATCCCATTAGGTGCCTAGCTGCATCTTTAGACACCTAAATATCTTTAAATATCTGGCCACAAGTTTCCAGAAATGTATTTCAATCAGCAGGCAAACAAAAAGACAAGTCTGATATCACAACAAACAATAAGACTTCCTCCTCTCTGTAACTCTTCCTATATTGCATGTTGACACAAAATAAATCTGGTGCACTGACATATACGAGCTGCCACAGGCATGATGAGGACCAAACTCTGTAATCACTGAGTGTTCAGGTTTAGCAAGTTTCTTAGTCAGGCAGAAAAATGTGGTGGCGAAGATAAACTGCATTTCCTCAAGAAACCATGGACTTTAAAGTGATAAGAGGTGCAAAAATCAATATTCACAAACATTGCTTTTAACAGGTTTGCAACATAAAGTTACTCGGGGGAAAATGAGGTTCTAAATGGCTTATTACATAACTTGACCTTTAACTTATGGGACCTAAGAGTAAGTTTCACCTTTTTGTTCCCTATCTGTCATCTCATGAAACCAACACATAATAAAAAACTAGGTTAAGCCAGCACAGGACTAGATTTTCATCCCCCCAACACATATAACTTTTTATGTTGGGAGGGAAAACATTTATTATGTTTTCCCTCCCATATAAAAGATCCATATCTTGCTGGGCATGTTTCATAGAATCATAGGACTAGCAGGGACCTCAAGAGGTCAAGATATACAGGTGTTTATGGTCACACAGCCAGTATTAGAACCAGGCCTGTGATCTATAAATCACCTCTGCAAACCAAGGAAGGATGATACTTCCTATAACGAAAAAGGTGGCCTGTGCATAAATAAACATTGGTCTATGATTGGGGGCTCATAGGAACTACCACCACACAAATAAAAATAATAGTGTCAATGAAGTGTAAAAACACATTATTGGATGACATACCAACTAAGCAAACAACCTAATAATACTTTGCCCATGACTGTAATGCCACCCAAATTATCTCTTGTTCTCGTTGGTAATTTGCCCATCTGCCCTGTTCTTTTAAGCAGGTAACATGTTGGAATCCACAAGAATCCTTTTCTGAGCCACATTTTTAAGTTTTGATTCTCTGCTCGCCCAAAAATACAGGTGACAAGAAGCACCCCTCAACTACACACACACACACACTCACTCCAAAACATAGTTGAACTTGTATAATTTAAGGCCTAGCAACTTTGAGTGTGTCCCTTTCCAGGTGAAACCATTAAGGCGCATTATTCATGCTACAGTTCTATGAAATTATCTGTGACAGCCACATAGAAACACACTGAACAGTTTATTAAGCAGTTATCACTGCATGAATACCAATTGAATGTGCTTGAGAAAACACCCTTACATCAACTTTTCAACACCACACACAACAGCAAACAAACTACACGTTAACCCAGATTCATGGGAACTGAAATACCTAAAATTATTTTCTATTTATGTAGATGTGTTCTGAAATTCTGTTTATAGAAACTGATTTTACTTTATAATGTCAGATATCAATCACATGAAAATGATTTTAGTGCAGGGGTCGGCAACCTTTCAGAAGTGGTGTGCCGAGTCTTCATTATTCACCCTAATTTAAGGTTTCACATGCCAGTAATACATTTCATCATTTTTAGAAGGTCTCTCTCTATAAGTCTCTATAATATATAACTAAATTATTGTTGTATATAAAGTAAATAAAGTTTTTAAAATGTTTAAGAAGCTTCATTTAATTAAAATTAAATTAAAATGCAGAGCCCCCTGGACCAGTGGCCAGGACCCAGGCAGTGTGAGCACCACTGAAAATCAGCTTGCGTGCCGCCTTCGGCATGCATGCCATAGGTTGCCTACCCCTGTTAGTGTGTGATCATGTGCAGCAGCCATATTGATACAGCATCATCACTTCCAAGGGTGAATGTGTTTTTGCATCAAAATGTGTTTAAATATTTATGCTGAGGTTTTTAAACAAGTTAAGTACCCAACTCCCATTGAGTCTCAATCTTTTGACAGCTTCAGCCTTAAGCATTAAGTGACAATAAACTGCATATATTTGAAAGGCATAGCAAACCTTCAAATCACTCAGCACCAACATTGCAACAATTTGTAAAGACCCTCTATTTCTCAGATGGATCAAGGATGTTCCCAAGTTTCATGAACTTTTAACCCCTCTGATCACCCCAAAGGACTTGCATCCCATCATCATGGTCCTGCTGACAAAGGAGGAATGGATGGCTCTCTTCTGAGGTTGCTGACCGAGTAGCATGAGGCTCTCTCTCTAGTAAACTGAGTGCCAATCTACTGCTTTGCTCCTTGTTTCCGCCAACACAGTTACTGAAAGATACTGGACTGGGATACTGCAATGCATATTCTATAGCTTTTTATTAATTTTGTGCAGTTGCCCTCCCCTTTAAGAAACATTTATAAAAGACTAATATTAAAGTCTGGCACCTCAGCTTATGCTTTTGGAGTTTTCCCTGCGCCTTCCTCCTACTAGCTAGAACAGCATCAATTCTAACTGAATTTTTGTCAATTGAAAAAAAAAAAAAAAAAATATAACAAGCAACAGCAAGTTTGACAGGTCCAAAATCTAATTCAATCTAGTGAAAAAATAAATCTTGCCTCTGACAGGTGAAAGCTTTTTCTGGCAAGTGGGCTTCAATACCTTTATTTCTGCATAAACTAACTCATATTTAAAAAAATTAAATAGCCTGATTGTCACAGGTCCTGAGAGCACCCACAGTTCCCATTACACAGGGTGATCAGTACATATGGGGAAAAAATAAGTAAGTCAAGCTATCACTCTCTAGTTCTTATGGCAGCTAAGATAACCTTCTACATAGGACACAATGTAAACCAATGTACTGTTTTCTTTCTGAGTTTGCAAAAAGAGAGCTCTAGTGCCTGTCTCTATTGCTCATAGCTTTGCCAAATACAACAGATTCAAATTGGCATGACTCTTGATATTTTCCACTGCTGTCCAGGGGGTTCTGAATAGCAACAGTGAAAATGACCAGAGTATGTTCATTTTATCCTTCTGCAAGACTCAGGTTCCTTTCTCTGCTGGCATTTAGGACCCCTTGCACAGCTTGAAACTATCAGGAACCAACTCAGGCATTGAGGCTATTCAAGGAGAGGAGGACTCAAAGGAAGCTGTCGAGAGGTACAGTAGTGGAGCTCCACAAATAGTTACAAGGCTGAATGGAAGAGGAAAGCGCATTCATGTTTATTAGGCACCTACTAGCCAGAAGCTGATATGCAAGATGGAGGCCCAGACTAAAGTCCAAGGAGAGCATTCTGGTAGGAATCCCAGCACTCTTTTCAGCAGCCAACAATAGTGGGGGCGTTGGGTTTCTAATAACAAGTGGGTTACTCTGGAATTTCACTAGTGGTTCCCTCCTTTTCTATCTGCTTTAACTAGTGTTTGATGTTTCAAGCCCTGGTCTACTCAACCTTTTTTTTTTGTGGGAGGTAAATGTCTTTCTGATCTTGGTGGTGAAGGAAGAAGAGTTCCTTATCTCTTCCTCAAATCTGAGGTCTAAGATCTGAACTACAACTCATTAGAGAGCCAAGATCTGGAACACATAAGTGTCTTGCCTACTCCCCAAAATTAAGTAGACAAGCAAAGCAGAGGGACAGCATGACGTGTATGTCCTTGAACCAGAAACGAGAGTGGCAGGTCTAATTTTAGGCCTAGGGCCAATTTAGAGAGTGGCTTTAATACAAAAACTTTGTTATTAATGATGATATTTACTTAATCTATTATTTTGATAAGTAAATAGATTTGTTTTTGTTTAAGTATCCTTCCAAAATTTGCAAGCTCACAAAAGTAAATACATTTAAGCAGTGCTGCTTTCCTCGTAGCCCATTTTCTCTTCAGTGTGCTGTGAGGTCAGAAATCAGAATTTATTATATCTCAGTATTTCAGGCTCACCAGACCGACGCCACGGTGACAGAATTATGACTGCACAAGAAAAAGGCAGGCTATACGTTATAAAAAATATACCCCAAATATATTCACAAATAATTATGGCATAGGCAAAATACCAGCCAAAGTAAATTGCTTCCTATGTTTAAGAGATCTCTTTCTATCAGGTTTGTCTCAGCATGGGAATCACTGTTTTAAACAAGGTGGTGTCTTCTTGGCTCAGTTACCGGTGGAGGGAGGGGTGTGAGGGGCACGGCAGAACTCAGGCTACTTTCTATGAATTCTGCTTCACATCAGACAGTGACTCTATGCTGCATTTAACAACTATATTGGCCTTACATCAACAGAGCTTTGTAACAGATGACAGTTGCCTACACTCTCATATTGAGCCATTCATTGCCACTGAGCAGCTGTAATAACTTGACGGCTAAGATTGAACTCCTAGAATTAGATTGCTAAAGTACTGGTAGTTCTTAATTTCATTTCATTTATCATTACACAAAACCATTTAATTTGTGCTTAATGGAGTAATATTTCTCATGTTTAGAAATTTTGGTTTAAAAATACAATTCCAAAATGTATAGTTTTTACCTTCTCCGTCTCTCAGCCCCTTTAGAAATAACAATATTTTAAATTTCATGAAGAGGTAATGCTTAATTGAAGGCCATTATAAGAAGGTTTTATAAAGAAGACAGTCAAAGAACCTTAAGTCAAGAAGAGTATTATAAAAAGAAGAAGATAAAGGGTATATGCATGGGAATGCATTTGTGGAACCTAATGATTGTATTTTAACATACAGCTTGAGGTAGGAAGTAGAAGCTGAAAAAGAAGATAATGTTCTGAAACTGTGTGTTGCAATCTGCAGTGTTTAACTCTTTCCCCAAAGTTTGCAGACTTTCCACTGTGGCTTTGGGTAACTGATAATCCATCAGTCAAAATATTAGATATTAGCTCATACATTTTTGTAACAGACGTTTTCAGGAACTGCTCTAAACAGGAAATGCTGAACATTTTTTTTTAATTACTGAAGTAGCTGTTGAGCAGTTAAGGAACATTTCAGGAAAACTACAACATTGCTGCTTCAGTTTGACAAACTGCAGTCACCTCAAAACTCAATGGCATTTCTTTCTCTGGTTGTTTCTTTGGTGTGGAGCACAGCATGCATTACTTGCCTGTGCATTTAACAGTAGCTAGCGTACCAAGTGAAAGAAGCACTTGGGGTATGCCTCCACTGCAACTGGAGGTGTGATTTGCATCTTGGCTAGGCATACCTATGGTAGCTTGAATCTAGCTAGCTCACTAAAATGGCAGTGAAGATAAAGCAGCGCAGTTTTCAATGCAGGCTAGCAACCCGATACGTATCTATGGGGACTGGGCAGACTTGGAAAGCCCATGTTGAAGCCCACGCCTGCATTGCTATCTCAGTGGGTTAGCTAGACTAAAGCAAGCATGGGTATGCCTACACAAACTGCAAATCACATCTCTGATTGCAGTGTAGACATAGCCTAAACGTGTGCATGAGGCCAAGAAATTAGCAAAATTCAAAAGAAATTGGACATTCATATGGATAACAAGAATATCCAAAGTTATGAAAGTTAATGTGAACAACATTTTGTTAGAGACTTTAAACCTAATGTTTCAGGTTAAACCAAACTAACTGTTTGAGATTAACAGAGTGAGACAATGTGGGAGGCAGATGATCTCCCATTTATCTTCAGTGGAGTTCTTACAACTTCCCCTGGTCCTGCCAACTGTCAACTCAGAGGATATTAGACTAGATGGACTTTTGGGCCTGGTAGTTCCTATGTGAAAAGTAATAATATCTCCTCTGTGCTACCTACGTATTTTAGGAGAAAGATAGCACAATATCCAACCAACCCCTGTAAATTAAGACTTCAGATATGAACATAAAATGCTATATTTCAATAATGTTAAAGGTTCAAACTCCAGTGTAGTATTCTCATTGGAGAATCCTGAAGTTTCCTCTATGAACTTATACATATAGTAGGGGGTATGTGTATGCATATATTGTATGCATACAAAAAGGGGAGACCAGAAAGGTTAATTCCTTAAATTTTACTCTGTTTTCTAACTGCTTTCAAAAGATCCATATTTGATCACATAGCGAGGGATTTTATAGCCTGACATGCTAAGCATTTATACTTATGGTTCAAATGTGCTGCATATCCAGTAGTGATCCTTGAGAAACAAAAACTGATGATACATGTGTCTGGACTAAAAAGACTAATCTTACCATACTTAGGATCTATATTAAGTGCAAATGTGACAGATACCATCTTGACTGACATGAGAGGATTTGAACTCAGGACCTCAAAAATTAACAGCATGAGTTTGAGTGAACGAGACAAGGCTCAATAATTGGACACTGTAACAACTCACATCCTCCATGGATCAGCACTGACGGGTCTATGAAACAAATAAATGCATATACATGCGCACACAGAGTGTAGGGTTGCCAACCTTTCAGGACTATCCTGGAGTCTCCAGGAATTAAAGATTATGTCATGTGATGAAACCTCCAGGAATATGTCCAATCAAAATTGGCAACCCTACATTACACAAGCTCCAGATATTTGAACAGGGATTGAAGATGTAAGAATTCCATTATCTTGTCATATAGTTACAATTTGCTTAGCTCACTGAAAACTCAACTTTGCTCCCGTTTGCTTTTGGTGTATATATATTTTTACAGTCTGTTCTGCTGATATGTTGCTTCATCTCCCAAATCAAAGGAAGCTACGGCTGTTTTATAATCAAACGTTTAGCTGACATGATAGATAGATAAATGACTTCATTCTGTAGCATTCCTGGGCTAAATTATGATTCCTCCCTGAACACAAAGTTTCCCTGTCCAGGTTAGCTATGCTTCCTGGAGCTAATGATCACTATTATCACAGTGAAACCAGAAGACATGCTAAGGACAAAGGCCACACAAAAAAAGTCTCTCATTCAGACAGCTGCAGGGCTGCCCAGAGGGGAGGGGGGGGGCAAGAGGGGCAATTTGCCCCGGGTCCCGCCGGGGCCCCCACAAGAGTTTTTCAGGGCCCCTGGAGCGGGGTCCTTCACTCACTCTGGGGGGCCCGGAAAACTCTTGCGGGGCCCGGGCCCTCGGAGCTTCTTCCGCTCCCTGTCTTCGCCGGCGGGGGGGGTCCTTCCGCTCCGGGGTGGAAGGACCTCCCCGCCGGCAAATTACCGCCGAAGTGGGACCCACCGCCGAAATGCAGCCGGGTCTTCGGCGGTAATTTGGCAGTGGGGGGCCCTTCCGTTCCGGGACCTGCCGCCGAAGTGCCCCAAAGACCCGCGGCGGGGGCCCCCCGCTGCTGAATTACCGCCGAAGGCCCGGCTGCACTTCGGCGGCGGGTCCCGCTTCGGCGGCAGGGGGCCCCTGCCGCAGGTCTTCAGGGCACTTTGGCGGCGGGTCCCGAAACAGAAGGGGCCCCCCGCCGCCGAATTACCACCGAAGCAGGGGCCCCCCGCCGCCGAAGACCCCAGGCCCCCGGAATCCTCTGGGCAGCCCTGGACAGCTGAGCCATCTCACATACAGGGATACAACTTTTACTAACATGTAGAAGAGTATAAGCATCTTTACTTCCTGGCCCCTCACTTCTGAAGCAAGAGCACCACTGAAAACGCCTAACTAAAAACTATATGACTTCCATCATTTGTTGCAAGGACCATTTGATTAGCATCAATTGTCATGTTGGCTATATTTCAACAACCACAATTTAAAAAATGTCAATGTACTCTTGCCAATTCCCATCCTCTCAAGAAAAGGGGAAACACAAATCAGCTAGGAAGCCTTTTTTTTAGCTGCTTTCTAAATGTACTAAATTCAGGTTTTGTTACGCAAGTCCATTATCATGTATATTAACTGGCATCAGCGTCTATGGCGACTATCTTAGTTCAGAGTTAGCCAGAGACCCCTGTTTCAATATGTTTACTGATCTAACTCTCAAATATTCAGTAACCTATTTAACAAAAATCCCTTGCTGATTTACAAACCACCACTGACCAGCTTTTACACTCAAACAAAGTTTAGCACAGGGGTCGGCAACCTTTCAGAAGCGATGTGCCGAGTCTTCATTTATTCACTCTAATTTAAGGTTTTGCGTGCCAGTCATACACTTTAACGTTTTTAGAAGGTCTCGTTCTATAAGTCTATAATAGATAATTAAACTATTGTTGTATGTAAAGTAAATAAGGTTTCTAAAATGTTTAAGAAGCTTCATTTAAAATTAAGTTAAAATGCAGAGCCCCCCGGACTGGTGGCCAGGACCTGGGCAGTGTGAGTGCCGCTGAAAATCAGCTCGCGTGCTGCCTTCGGCACTCGTGCCATAGGTTGCCTACCCCTGGTTTAGCATGTAACAAGTAAGGCATTTGCAGCAAGACCTTCGGAAGGTAAATGACTAAAGTAAATAGCGTAACTCTTAGGAGCAAGTTCACCCAGAAGAAAAACAGGATTCGAAGTCAGCAAACAAATCTGTCAAGAAGGCGGCCCGAGCCGACAGAAGGACTTACGCTGATACTCCCTGATTTCTGTGCGTTTACCACGGAGTCATTACACAAAATATGGAGGCTCACAGAGCCAGGAAGCCATGGTGGAGTTATCTCCTCGCCAAAGGATGTCAGAGGCAACCTTTGCTTACCCCACAGCTGTGCGAGCTCTGCGGAGCAGCCCCGACCGTCTCCTTACGCCGCCAGGAGGGGAAGACAGGACAGATCAAGGCTCCCTCGTTGAGTTACACGAGTGTCCCCGTCCTGAGCCCAAAGCCAGCTACCCCCGCCACCCTGCCGGTGCTGAGAGGGGACCCTGAGCCCCCGGGGGCAGCTAAAGGGAGAGCCACAGGCTGGAGCAGACCGAGCGCTGCCCCCCGCGGAGATGAGCACCCCCTAAGCGGGGACAGGGGCGGCCCCCCCCCCGGCCAGCACCCGCAACCAAGGCACGAAGGAGCCTCCTGCAGAGGGAGGGGTGGGAGAGGCAGCGCCTGTGCCGCTTCCTCATTCACCCGGCGCCAGGCGAGGCAGGAACTGCCGTGCGAAGCGGGGAACTCCCCGAGCCGGGGCCCCGGCGGCAGGTACCCGGGCGGCGCCCCCCGCGCGGACCCCAGGCACTCACCGCCTCCCGGGGGAGCTGAGCACGGCGGGGCCGGCGTCCCGGCCAGACGGCGCGGAGCTGCAGCAGCTCCCAGGCCGAGCGCTGTCCGCGAGCTAGCGAGTTTCCAGCCCAGCCCGGCCGGCCCGCCCCCCTGGCTCTCCGCCCGCCCCCGCGCTCCGCCCTCCGGGGCACGGCTCCCTCCTCCGCCCCGGCCAGCTCACCTGCCCCGCCGGCTCCGCCTCGCCCCAGGACTGGGGTGTGTGGGCTCCTGCTGCACCGGCTCTGGCGGGAAACCTAGCCACAGAGCCCGTCCTCCGGCGGCGGGGCGCGGGACAGAGCCATCCTCCGGCTCCGCTTACTCCTTCACCACCCTTGTCTTCTCCCTTTCCTCGGTCCCTTCCCTTGCTCTCCTCCCGCCTTTTCCCTTCTCTCTTCCCTCTCTCTTGCTCTCCTCCCGGCCTTTTCCTTTGCTCACTCTCCTTCCCCCTCTTCCTTCTTTTCCTCCCTCCTCTCTTTTAGTCTCCTCCCTTCCCTGACGTTACCGTCCCCCTCTCCCTTCCTCTCCTCCTATCCTTTCCCTTCTATCACTCTCCTTCCTTCCCTCATGCTACTTTCCCCCTCTCTTGTACACGCCTTCTTCCTTCACATTACCAGCGCCCTTTCTTACTCTCCTCCTGTTCTCACTCTCCTTCCCCCTTATTCTCCTCCCTTCTTTTCCTTTCTCTCACTCTTCTTCCCTCTCCTTTACTTGCCTTCCTTCCCTCCTTCTACTTTCCCCTCTCTTTTACGCTTCCCCTTCCATTTCTTTCCTTGACTCTCCTCTTCCCCTCTTTTACTCTCCCTCCTCCCTCATGTTGTCTTCCCCTTCACTTTTACTCTCCTTCCCCCTCTTTTTCTCTTCTCCCTTCCTCTTCATGTTTGAGTTCTTCTGACACCAGTAAGGAGCTCTCCCTGACCGCTTGACCCAAGAGTTCAGCTCTAGGTCAGCATTAAAGGCAAAAGTTCCAGCATGGGACCAAGCTCACCAAACTCATCCAATCTTAAGTCTGTAGTTGCAGCAGCCCTTCTTCTTTGGGAGATGCTTGGCCTTTGGGGAAGCCAGCTTCCCCAATTTGAACAAGTGGTTTTAATGTTCACTCTATATATTTAGTAATCCTGGCTCTCTTATGGGGTTTGGCAGCCTAGGCCACAGCGGTTTTCTTGATGTGGCACTTGTCCACCAGAAATTGGACAGAAGACACCAAACTCAATTGAGGTGGCTTATGATTTTCAGCTATTGGTGATATGCATTTGAATTCCATCTGTGTAAAAGTTTTTGCTGGACTAATGCTTTGAATACTTGCCTAATCCTTTGGGAAAGATTGTCTTAAGTTTACGAAGTGGTTTTTTTTATAGGTGAAAAATAGATTTTTTGATGGCTTTTAAATTGTGAGTTGTATTGTTAAAGGATGGCAAAAACACAGGAGGCCCCAATCATGTAAACACATTCTACATGTTTAACTTTACACATGGGAGCTGGGGAGCAGTCATAGGGACTTATCATGTACATGATGTTAAGCATGTGTATCAAATGTTTGCATGATCAGGGAGTTGCATTAATTCAGGAAAGGAGCTGTCTTCCTGCATGTTTATACAGTGCCCTCATTGTGGGGGCCTGACCTTGATTGATGCTTCTGAATGGAGTTCCCCAATATCCCACCCATTGTCTATTTTTTTAAATTTAGGCTATGAGGATGGTGAATCAATCTAAAGTTTGTCTTCCTTTTTTGAAAAGCAGCATTTCCACTTATAAAATTAAACCTTTATAATTATAAAAAAGGAACATAAAGCATATATGCCCAGAACCATTGATAACAGATAAATAAAACACACATTTACTCTTGGTATGGAAGAGAGAAACTTTCCTAACAACCTCTTTAGCACTTAGCTGCTTTTTCTTTAGTAAAGTGGACTTCCTTGTCAGATCTTCACCTAAATGACTTTATCCTTCTCCAATTAAACTTTCACTGAATTCAATAGTAGTAAATCCAATGTACTTTCACCTCTCTAGGGCTGTACAGGAGCTATAGGACATACATATCTTTAATTTTCTTTATTTACAGCTCTCTTTGGGCTAGATTCTGGGAACTGAGGGTGATCAAAACCATGCAGATTAGGTACTGTCCAAGCAGAAAGTCAAACCCAATGTATACTGGCTCCAGTCAACCTCCTCCTGAATTTCTGATATTTTATCCCAGTCATCCATCCACCTTCCCAGCCTATAGCTACCAAAAGTACATAGGGTACAACTTGAGAGTTTCTAAAATGTCTGAAGACCTCTGAATCTATTGCAGAGACCACCTCTATCACAATTCCACTTCAAAATGAAGAGCATAATCAAAAGTAACATTTAAATTTACAGTTTAAAAGAAAAAATATGAAAGATTATCTGAGCACTAGGGCCGATGTCATATAGTTACAGCTATGCTCAGAACAAAGGATTGAAAAACAACTTTTTTTTATCATAAATGAAATCTTAAACTGCACATATCTTCATACAATTACATGTTTTTAAATCTTGTGATGAGATTCTAAAGTTTGAAAGTATAATCAAAGAGTTCATGTTTATGACACAGGAACTTCACACTGTACCCACGGACCATAATTTTTAATTCTATTTTAAAATCTAGTATGTCTCACTGGAACCTCAATAAAAAGTAACTTGTAGTACTCACTGCTATCACATAGAATTCCAAAGCAATTTATAAGATGGAACTTTCTATATGGTAGCAATTTATGGATACTTTTCTGTAAAACAAAACTAAAACTACAAGGATTAAATGAAAGGTGAAAGTGAAAACAAATTCAAGAGCCATGATTCAAATCTGTCCAAATGAGAGTTTCCTGATTTCAGTACTTCCAATGAGCTTCATCAAAATGGGTAGCATTTTATAATGAATGTCAGATCATTTCTTATTAATTTGGTATTTAAAGCAATATAAAATGCACAGGGAGAATCCATTTTGTTTTATGGCTGCACTATATAGTTGCACAAAAACTTGATTGCTAGCTCTGTTAGGTATCCATTACTTTAAAATAAGCCTTTCTAAAACAAATAGCTTCTTAATCTTTGGACTATAAGATTTCCACAAGGCTTATAAAATTAAGAGTAGAGATTTTCAAGTCCTTCTGAATATAAATCCTCAAGTCTTTACTCAGTTAGCGCTCTCTAAAGTCAATAGGGAGTTTGCCTGCATTGGGACTGAGTAAGAATTGGCTCATGGAGAATACAATGTAGAATCTTTCCTACTTAATAAAGCAAATTCTTGGCCTTAGCAAGTTGAGGTTCCTTCCAATCCAATCACCAATGATTCTAAAACTCTAGTTTTATTTTATTATGTTTTCAGTTGCCTTTTCCTAGTGACTTTGGTTTGTTTCTCTAGCTTCACCTGAAAACTAAACAATGGATTTTGATGATGTTCTTACATTTATTATTACAGTATATATTTGTTTGTATTACTATAGCACATAGGGGCCCTACTCATGGATCAGGACCCCATTGTACAAGGTGTTGCACAAACACAGACCCTACTCCAAGGAGCTTACAATCTAAGTATAAGAAAAGAGATGATAGATGGATACAGGCAAATTTATGGAGGACTAGAAGGAAACAATGTGACAGTATTGGTCAGTATGATAGGTAGTGGTCTTAGTATACCAGCAACCTAACTGTTGTCAAGGTTTTTTTGTTTTTTGTTTGTTTGTTTGTTTGTAGGCATCATAGCAAAGGACAGTCTATCGATTTGAAGGTATAAATGAGGTTGCTTTGTGGATGTTTATGTGAAGCACATCCCAAGCATGTAGGGCAGCATGCACAAAGATGCTTGTTTGAAAATTAACAAGCAGGCAATAGACACTGGCAGTCATGGGCCAACTGAAGGTTGTTGTTGACAGTTTGATAGTGATTGACTGATGATAGTGTGAGGATTGACTGTGAAGGTCTTGAAAGTGAAGACAAGCAGCTTATGTTTGATGCGATAGAGGAGGAGGAGTCAGTGGAAGGGTGCAAAGAGTGGGGTGACATGATCAAAGTTACTGAGTAGGAAAGTCATCTTTGCAACAGCATTGTGAATGGATGTGAGTAGGGCAAGACTGCACTTGCCAAAGCCAGCAAGAAGGATTTTAAAGTAATTGAGATACAAGATGATGAGGGCATGGATGAGAGTTTTAGCTCAATAGATGGATGGGAAATGCTATATCTTAGAGATGTGATGCAGAAAGAACCAGCAAGATTTAGACAACGCCTGGATGTGAGGACCTAGAGAGAGGAGTGAGTGGAAGAGTATGCCCAGGTTATGGGGCTGAGTGACAGGAAGCATGGCGATGTTGTCTACAATGACTGAGAAAGGAGTTAACAGGGAGAACTTGGAGGACAGATCAAAAACTATGTTTTAGCCCTGTTGCTCTTGGGCTGATGGCTGTGTATCTGCAAGGTGATAACGATAATGGAGAGACAGGCCGAGATTTTACTTTGGACAGGAGATAAGTCTTGGAGAGGTAGACCTATGAGTCAACACAGCATAGAGATAGTTGTTGAATTTGTGGTTGTGGATGAGATTACTCACAGGTAAGGTATAGAGGGAGATGGAAGGGGGACCAAGGACAGGGTCCTGTGGAACACCCATCGAAAATTGAAGGGCAAAGGAGGATGATCCTCCAAAGCACACGCTGTAAGAGTGATTAAAGAGGTAGGAGGAGAACCAGGAGAGGAGTCTCATCTGGGTAGATTCCAAAGCAATTTAGAAAGCATTACTAACATATTTACCTTTGTACAATCACTTTGCTGACCACAAATGGTCATGGTGTGAAAACCAGCAATTGTTGAACAGCATACAGCACTCCACTACAACTTTTAGGTCAGCAGCCAGGTATGGTGTATGTAATTGAGAATACAGGGGAAAATCAGAGACGTAAAATGTAATCATACAAGCTGGAATTTGGTCAAGACACTGGAGCTAATAGTTCTACTCTTGTGAAGTATACCATGGGATTTTTTTTATCACCTTAAGTGGTGACAATTGTGGTTTTACATTGCATCTGTCAGACTGCACCATAGGTAGCACAATGCACCTTGCACCATGCTGAGGCATTGATTTAATGCTAAAAGTACTTGGGTTTTCTTTAGAGATTTCACATCCAAAACACTCACCTTGCCTGAGGCTGCTCAGCATGTGAAATCTGACAGGGTCACGGTAGAAGGTGGTATGGCTACAAGCCATTTTACAAGTAGATGGAAAGAAATGAGAAATTAAATTTTCTACAGAAAAGTGACAGCAAAAGATTCACAGCTGAGAATAAGAATAAAAATGAGCTTCCTGACACACCAATCCACTATCAATACCCAGCACTTTTCCAAAGTTGTGTGATTAACTCCTTTGAGTTGGACTAATACTGTATATTTTTCATGGGGCCAAAGGACTCCAATTCAAATTAAGGAAAGATGTTTTACTGATACACATGATTATGTATGGACAAGTGTCAATTCACAACAGAGAAATAAATGTGGCAGTTACAGTTGTACTTTTATTCACCGAGCCCCATGATGCAGCTGGAGGGTGAGCTTCTGTTGATCTCTGTTTCCCAAGTCTAAGCAACAAATGCCTACTCTCACTTCCCCTTTGTTCACAGAGGTAGGGGAAGGGAGTGACAGAGGGAGGAGCCTGCTACAATCTCGTCTAAAAATTATGGGGATTTCCATTAATGAGAACAGCAAAAGTAGGGAGGCTGAATACTTTCTGAACTAATCTGTTGTTTTTTATCTTCTGTATTTATTTTTGAAGTATTCAGAAAAATGATTATAGTTTTAACGAACTGGCTTTAGAATGTTGGAGTCTTCTGCAGGAACCCCCATTTACCACACACAGATTTTTCCTTCAGTTTCTCATACTTACCTCCAAAAGCATGTTTGTGGGTTAGCGCTGAGAGTTAGATGCATAATGGGCAGGATTCATTGATTTAATAAAGTCAGCCTGCCACATCCATTTGAGAGACTGAGTGAAGCTGAATTCTGCTTTAGGGGATCCCTCCACAGCAATATGAAATTTTAAAAAAAAGTTTTAATTTTGATATTGACTTAAGAAGTTGTTTTTCTTTGTATTAGTCAGCATGTCTTTTATCATGATCTGCACTTGAATCAGTTGTTTCTACCTTTTTTAGGCCTTGCTTCTTCAATGTGTAGAGTGCTGTGCCTGCACAGACGGCTACTGATGTCAGCAGAGATCACAGGTAGAGGCATTCCGTTCATGTGCTACATGTTGCAGGATCAGAGACATAATCTTCATGTTTTAGCTTATGTTTGCATCAGATTTTTCAATTGAATAAAGTTCAATAGATACTAGGAATTAAAAACCAAAACCAAAACACCATGGCTTTAGTTTTCCCTGTCTGTTGAGGTATATAGGTCAAGAGTTAAGAGATTCTCAATTTCAGATCCAAGTATATAAATGCCTCCATATTTTGTATAAGCAATTTTTTTTAATTTTAAAAAAGTATGTTTCTAGTGTTCAGAATTGTGAGGGGGGGGGGGGGGGAAAGCTTGAAAACATGACCCAAGTGGATCTTAAAGGATCAAAATCCAGGATGACAATAAAAAGAACCTAAAATGTTGGGTTGTTAAAGGCTCTTTTTTTTTTTTTTTTTTAGGTTCTCATGATGCTGAATATTGGGGCTGACAATACTGCAACCTGTGTTTAATCTATGTTCATGAAAAGAGTTTTTTAAAGCTTTTTTTTAAAAAAAGACTTCCTGGTACGATTAAAACTCCACAGTGCACATACCCTTCTACTAGGTCTCACTCTGCCTGCTGTCAAATTGTTAGTGTCTGTGCTGACCAGCATTGCTGTGACACTTCCCCTTATTACAATGCTAGTTTGCAAAGACAGCATGAAGTGGTGAAGGTTATAGCACAGCAAGGAAGGGTGTGTGTTGGTGCAGTTCTGAAATTGACCACAGTCCTATTCCTAGTTGATTTTACATTTTTGTGACTGCTGCAGGAGGAGCTATGGTGTTCAGGAATGTAGCCAGTCTTATTTTGCTTTAAGAACAGGAGTACTTGTGGCACCTTAAAGACTAACAAATTTATTTTAGCATGAGCTTTCGTGAGCTACAGCTCACTTCTTCGGATGCATAGAATGGAACACACAGACAGGAGATATTTATACATACAGAGAACATGAAAAGGTGGAAGTATGCATAACAACAGGAAAAGTCTAATCAATTGAGATGAGCTATCATCTGCAGGAGGAAAAAAAACTTTTTGAAGTGATAATTAAGATGGCCCATAGAAGGTGTGAGGAGAACTTAACATAGGGAAATAGATTCAATTAGTGCAATGACCCAACCATTCCCAGTCTCTGTTTAGGCCAGTGTTAATTGTATCGAATTTGCATATTAATTCGAGTTCAGCAGTTTCTCTTTGGAGTCTGTTTTTGAAGTTTTTTTGTTGCAAAATTGCCACCTTCAAGTCTGTCACTGAGTGGTTAGAGGGGTTGAAGTGTTCTCCCACTGGTTTTTGAATGTTATGATTCCTGATGTCAGATTTGTGTCCATTTATTCTTTTGCGTAGAGACTGTCCGGTTTGGTCAATGTACATGACAGAGGGGCATTGCTGGCACATGATGGCATATATCTACGTTGGTAGATGTGCAGGTGTACGAGCCCCTGATGGCGTGTCTGATGTGATTAGGTCCTATGATGGTGTCACTTGAATGTCACTTTTGCTTTGTTTGTCTTGCAATAATTCTCTTTGATCTTAATTCTGCTAAAAGGAAATGAAAATTGAATTCCTATTTATCTACAGAACAAGACAGTATATAAAGTGGCAGTTCACACTTCTGGATATGAAACACAAGTGTGCCCCTGTCCTGGCTAGAGGTAAGGACTGATTCTCTAATTGTCATTGCTGCTGAGACTATCAGCACTATTTATGGTACTGTTGATGGTTATGATTTGGATGAATATTCACTGGGAAATTGACTGAGACCACCAAAGAACTTAATACTAGGCCACAAAACAACTTTTTGCTTATTATTCACCTGAGATGCATTATAGGCTCTGTTGCCCATAACTAATCACCTGAGCCGTTCAATTCCCACTTGCCATGTATACCTTTTATTTACTGGCTAAGTGTGATCTGCCACACATCAAGGGTGCCAGCAGTCAGGGGACTGCTGCTGATTGATGGTGTCTGATTAAATAATAAGGCTGTTCAAATAGTGTGAGGGAAAAAAAACCCAACATACCAAACCTATCTAATTCACAAGTTATTTTCATGGATAACAGTTGTATTCAGTTCACTGTGATTCATGGTACCATAGTTGTTGTTCATTAATATTCAGATTGCTACTAGGTGTTCATGAACATTTTGAGGAATCTCTATTAATTTTAGCACAAATTATTATTTAGCTGAACATCCATCCCAGAAGGGCATTAGTCATTATTTAGTTTTTCTCCTGTTTAAAATGTTTTAGCCATTCATTCAGAATGGAAACAATATAAGGGACCAGTCACACACCCCAGTTTGAATAAGGGATTGTTTAAGTCAACAGTTCACAGCTGTGTAATCTTAACAAATAGTTCTGACCCTCTGTAATGCCCAGCTTACCTTATGCATCACATGCTTCCAAATGAAATTTCTTTCCTAAGTACCACTTCTACATCCTATTTGTTTGCTACTATTTTGGGCTCTAGGCCTGACCTAAAAGACTTCTGGGATTAGATGCCACTGAATCTTTTTCATATCATATTTGTGATTAATAATATCGTTCTTAGTTTTTATGTTCTCTGTGCTGTCTCATTCAGCCCATTCCTCGGACAGGAACACAGTGATAGTCTAGTCTCTTTTTAGTAAATACTATTTTATGACAGTGGCAGGCTGAGTCATGAAAAGTTTATTAGTTTTTTTTTTTTTACTGGCAGTAAATTTACTGGTATTAAAAGCTTAGTATCAGTCAAACAAGGTAACACATGCAAAGTATACTCCAATCAGCCTATTAGTCAGCAGGAACACTGGCTTTGAAACTCCAGTCTGTGTAAGTTTGCACAGTAAGAAGGGTGGGGCAGAAAGCTGAAACAGCCTACAGCAGTCATGTTTGAGTTTGCTGAACTCAACCCAGCAAGTTCAGCTTAGAAGATGGATTTATGCCTTCAAAATGTCTGGAGTCATGACACACATATTACATCATGCTATGCTAAGGCAAAGAGGGTAAACTGCTTCTTTTCCCCAAAGAAAACTGTGGTCAGGGATCTGAGCAGTGGAGAAGAGATGATAGTTCAGGGCTGAGATCTGTAAACTTTGTCATGAAAAGTAGAAGCTGAACTTGCATTGCCTTTGCTTTCCCAGTGCTACCTGTAATTAGGTAAAGCACAGGATTTGGACCTTCCTTTAAAACACATTATAACAGTAAGAAAATTCAGACTAGCTTTTAGAAAGTTGATAAAAGGAAGAAACTTTCTTTCTAAAGGCTCAGTTATGGATAGGGATGAAAGGAGGTCAGTAGCAGAAGAACTAAGGAGATCTGCTCACCTCAGAACAGAGCTACTTTGCCCACTTGTGGATGGATCACTGTAAATACTGTCTATAATGCTCCTAACAGTAGAATGTATTTAAAGATGGCGTTTCTTATTCATTCCCACTTTGTAAATGAGGGTCCATTGGTGTTGGCCACCCTCAGTGGCCCCCATCCCCAAAAGTGACTAATTTTGCATGTAACACACATTTATGCACAACAGGGTGTAACTTCACTGTTTTGAGCATGGCGTATATTTCTCCACATTGTGGGATTGAGGCATTACAGGATCAAACCCTGAATCATGGACCACCTATTATAAACACTTTTTGAAAGTTCAACTCCATTAAACAGAATATATATATTTTAGGTGTTCAAATTAGTGTTAAATCTTTTGCTTCAAGACTTTGAAATACAGAAGCCAGTTGCCTTTGTGCATTATTAAATATAGCATTTAATGCTTACAACAAAACTGGTCTTTTAAAATATGACTTTATCAGAAAATTGTTTTTTCCCCAATATGTAGGGGCATCACAGACCACCACCTGTTATTCTTTCATATGCATAAGTACTAGTCTTCAGTTTCACCATTCAGCTTTGAACACTCCCATGATAGAAACTTGCCTGGGCACTGTTGGTATAGACAGAGAATGGAAGAACCAGTCAGATTACCAAGTATTAGCTAAGATGTTGCTCTTTTCACTCAGCCAACACAGCAAACAATGTATTCCTACAGACAAAATACTTGAGCTTATATTTTAATGCTCCACCTCTTCTCAAATGTGTTTTAAAAAAACAGAACAGAATTTTAGATGGTGAAGTTTTCGGTGTTTCTGACTTCTTCCTTCTTGTTCTTTAAATTACTAGCAACTTTGACTTATGAGTTCAAATATAAAGCTATGCAAAAGATGTAGCTGAAGTTGCTGAGTCTAGTTCTCCACTGTCTGGCACCTTGTGTAGTCATTTACACCCATCCAAAGCGGTTATAAAAATCAGTATCGTTTGAGTAGTATTTTGCACACTATTTGCACAGGTGTGCATAAGTGCAGAAGGACCAAGGCAAGAGAAGCAGGATCTCTGTACTTGGTTATGCCTGTGAAACTGCCTTTGAATGCACTGGGACTTGAGCATATGTATCTTGAAGGCAGAGTTTATTGCCCTGGCATCATCATAACTGGTGGCTGCAGAAAACAGTGTTTTCCCAACCTATAGATTTATGACCATAGCACTGCTGGAAAGATGGAAGTAGCCAATTTTAGAGAGTAGGAGTGACTCAAGATGTTGGGAAGTGGGAAAGGAGCAATGTTTTTCTATTGTACTTATCTGACCATGCTATTTTCAGCCAGGCCAAGCACTGGAAGTGAGAAAGTCATTCTTGCTCTAAGGAGGTATAGCTCCTATTCCAGCTAAGGGGGAAGAGTGGCAGTTCAGAGCAAGACTGCTTTTTCTTTCAAACATGTAACTACTGCAAAAGCAGCTGGAAAGGAGTTGCAGTCACAGCCTGTTCACATTTATTTCTCCACAAAAAGAACTTTATTTTTCCTTCCCATCCTTAGCTGTAGATTTTTTTGAAACAATCCTCGAAAAAAAGAATCCAGTAGGACTGTGTTGACTGTTACCTTCCTGTGACCACATTCCATGCTTACAGTTAGAGCAAACAGGTCAATATACAAAGAAAGCACTAAATATTATCAATTGACTGGAAGTATGATGTAAACCAAGCACAATTAGTGATGGTTCTGCACCAAAGCTCTGTATCCATCCTCTTCTCCATTTTGAGGAAATCCAGCACAAAATCCAAACTATACTGTTTTAGTCAATGTGCAACTGAAACAAGTGACTGAGCAGATGAAAGTTAACATGCACTGCTTTAGTGACTCCTTTTAAAAGTTGCCCATGGTCACCATCTACACTGCATGTTTTTCATATCTACTTTTTGATTGTAGATTAGGATCACTGTAAACCATTTTTTCTTTTTGGATGCTTTTTGCGGTGCCTGGTTATAGTCAAGGGGTACGTCTACACTACAGGATTATTCCGATTTTACAGAAACCGGTTTTGTAAAACAGATTGTATAAAGTCGAGTGCATGCGACCACACTAAGCACATTAATTCGGTGGTGTGCGTCCATGTACCGAGGCTAGCATCGATTTCCGGAGCGTTGCACTGTGGGTAGCTATCCCATAGTTCCCGCAGTCTCCCCAGCCCATTGGAATTCTGGGTTGAGATCCCAGTGCCTGATGGGGCAAAAAACATTGTTGTGGGTGCTTCTGGGTACAGCCTCACCCCTCCCTCCGTGAAAGCAGCAGCAGCCAACCGTTTCGCGCCTTTTTTCCTGGGTGAACTGTGCAGACGCCATTCCACGGCAAGCATGGACCCTGCTGAGCTCAAGACAGCAATCATGGATGTTTTAAAAACCTGGCGCATTCTCGTGCAGTCAATGCTGAACCGGGACCTGCAAAGCCAGGCGAGGAGGCGGCGGCTACGGCAGCGCGGCGACGAGAGTGATGAGGACATGGACACAGAATTCTGTCAAACTGCGGGCCCCTGTGCTTTCGAGATCCTGCTGGTAATGGGGCAGGTTCTAGCCATTGAACGCCGATTTTGGGCCCGGGAAACAAGCACAGACTGGTGGGACCGCATAGTTTTGCAGGTGTGGGATGATTCGCAGTGGCTGCGAAACTTTTGCATGCGGAAGGGCACTTTCATGGAACTTTGTGACTTGCTTTCCCCTGCCCTGAAGCGCCAGAATACAAAGATGAGAGCAGCCCTCACAGTTGAGAAGCGGGTGGCAATAGCCCTCTGGAAGCTTGCAACGCCAGACAGCTACCGGTCAGTCGGGAATCAATTTGGAGTGGGCAAATCTACTGTGGGGGCTGCTGTGATGCAAGTAGCCAAAGCAATCACTAAGCTGCTGCTTCGAAAGGTAGTGACTCTGGGAAATGTGCAGGTCATAGTGCATGGCTTTGCTGCAATGGGATTCCCTAAATGTGGTGGGGCGATAGATGGAACCCATATCCCTATCTTGGCACCGGAGCACCAGGCCACCCAGTACGTAAACCGCAAGGGGTACTTTTCAATGGTGCTACAAGCACTGGTGGATCACAAGGGACGTTTCACCAACATCCACATGGGATGGCCAGGAAGGGTTCATGATGCTCGCGTCTTCAGGAACACTACTCTGTTTAAATGGCTGCAGCAAGAGAATTACTTCCCAGACCAGAAAATAACAGTTGGGGATGTTGAAATGCCTGTCGTTATCCTGGGGGACCCAGCCTATGCCTTGATGCCGTGGCTCATGAAGCCATACACAGGCAGCCTGGACAGTAGTCAGGAGCTGTTCAACTACAGGCTGAGCAAGTGCAGAATGGTGGTAGAATGTGCATTTGGCCGTTTAAAGGCGCGCTGGCGCACATTACTGACTCGCTCAGACCTCAGCCAAACCAATGTCCCCATTGTTATTGCTGCTTGCTGTGTGCTCCACAATCTCTGTGAGAGTAAGGGGGAGACCTTAATGGCGGGGTGGGAGGCTGAGGCAAATCACCTGGCCGCTGATTACGCACAGCCAGACACCAGGGAGATTAGAAGAGCACACCAGGAAGCGGTGCGCATTAGAGAAGCTTTGAAAACCAGTTTTATCACTGGCCAGGGTACAGTCTGACTGTTGTGTTTCTTTCTCCTTGATGAAACCCTCCCACCCTTGATTGACTCATTCACTGTAAGACACCCCCCGCCCTTCGATCACTGCTTGCTTTCTAAGGAAATAAAGTCACTCTCATTTAAAAATCATGTATTCTTTATTACTTAATTATAAAAAGAGGGACAGAACTGACAAGGTAGCCTGGGTGGGGTTTCGGAGGAGAATAGTAGGGAAGTAAAAGGCCACTATAAAAATTTCATAATTTCATAATAATGAGAGCCTTTTGGTTGGGCTGTCCACTGGGGTGGAGTGAGCGGGTGCACGGAGCCTACCCCCACGAGTTCTTACTCGTCTGGCAGGTGAGGAGGCTAAGGAACATGGTGAGGGGGGAGGGTGGTTATACAGGGGCTGCAGCGGCACTCTGTCATCCTGCTGCCGTTCCTGAAGCTCCACCATACGCCGGAGCATGTCAGTTTGATCATGCAGCAGCCCCAGAGTTGCATCCTGCCACCGCTGATCTTCCTGCCGCCACCTCTCATCTCGAGCATCTCTCCTCTCATCTCGAGCGTCTCTCCTGCCTCACGTTCATCCCTCCTATCCTCACGTTGGTCCCTCCTGTCCTCACGGTCATTGGCATCTTTCCTGTACTTTGCTACCACGTCCTTCCACTCATTCAGATGCGCTCTTTCATTGCGGGTCACTTCCATTATTTCCGAAAACATTTCTTCTCGCGTCTTTTTTTTCCGCCGCCTTATCTGAGATAGCCTTCGGGACGGAATAGGGATGCTTGAAAAATTTGCAGCTGCATAAGAGAGGGAAAAAAGGAAGAGAAGTATTTAAAAAGATACATTTTAGAGAACAATGGTCATACTCTTTCATGGTGAACAACACTATTCACCTTACATAGCACATGTCTCTTCACTACAAGGTGGCATTTTGCTTCTTAAATGAGTGCCTGCGGCTTTGGTGTTACAGATCACAGACGCAGGTCCGGGCATCAGAATTTTGCTTGCATGCAGCCATGGTAAGCCATTGTCTTTCATCTTCTGCAGCCTTCATCTATCCAGCTCCCTCCTTTCCCAAATAGCAAGCAAAGCCCATTGAGTGCTGCTTCTTTCCTGTTAACGTGCAGCAGCAGAAACCACCCTGTGGCTGGAATCATGGAAGATCACTGCTAAACACCCCCCTTTCCACCCCACCCCCCCAACCGCATGGTTGGTAGCAGGAAAGATCCCTGCTAGCCAAACGCGGAAAAAAGCAGCGCCAATCGCGCCCCCCACCCCTTCCCCCCGCTTGGCTACCTGCAGGGAAGGATTTCTTTTAAGCAACAGGCAAACAGCCCAGTAGGAATGGCCATCTCTGTCCCCTTACTTAAATTCCTGAATTTCAACCAGGTTACCATGAACGATATCACTCTCCTGAGGATAACACAGCGAGATAAAGAACGGATGTTGCTTGAATGCCAGCAATCACCGGGATCATACGCAGCTAGGCTTTGTCATGCAATGATACCAGATTACTTGCTACATGTATGGCGTGGTCAAGTGTCCTACCATGGAGGACGGACTAAAGCAGCGCTGCCCAGAAACCTTCTGCAAAGGCTTTTGGAGTACCTCCAGGAGAGCTTTATGGAGATGTCCCTGGAGGATTTCCGCGCCATCTCCAGACATGTTAACAGACTTTTCCAGTAACTGTACTGGCCGTGAATGCATCCCAAGTCCTCAGGCCAAATTAATCATTAAAAAACGCTTGCTTTTAAAACACGTCTTATATTTACAAGGTACACTCACCAGAGGTCCCTTCCATGGCTTCATTGTCTGGGATAGTTGCTTGGGAGGGCTGGGAGGGTAATTCCGTCAGGGTGAGAAAAAGCTCCTGGCTGTTGGGGAGAACGGAGTGCTGTGTGCTCTCTACAAGCTCGTCCTCCTCATCTTCCCCGTCCGCAGAATCCTCAGCCATGGCTGTGATTACCACCCCCACCTCGGAATCCACGGACAGGGGTGGGGTAGTGGTGGCGGACCCCCCTAGAATTGCATGCAGCTCAGCATAGAAGCGGCATGTTTTTGGCCCTGCCCCGGACCTTCCGTTTGCTTCTTTGGTTTTCTGGTAGGCTTGTCTGAGCTCCTTAACTTTCACATGGCACTGTACTGAGTCCCTGGTGTGGCCTCTCTGCATCATGGCCTTGGAAATTTTTTTCAAATGTTTTTTCATTTCGTCTTTTGGAACGGAGTTCTGTTAGCACGGAATCCTCTCCCCATAGAGCGATCAGATCCAGTACCTCCCGTGCGATCCATGCTGGAGTTCTTTTTCGATTCTCAGGAGACTGCATTGTTACCTGTGCTGATCAGCTTTGCGTGGTCACCTGTGCTGATCAGCTCTCCACGCTGGCCAAACAGGAAATGAAATTCAAAAGTTTGTGGGGCTTTTCCTGTCTACCTGGCCAGTGCATCCGAGTTCAGATTGGTGTCCAGAGCAGTCACAATGGTGCACTGTGGGATACCTCCCGGAGGCCAATACCGTCGATTTGTGGCCACACTAACCCTAATCCGATATGGTAATACCGATTTCAGCGCTACTCCTCTCGTCGGGGAGGAGTACAGAAACTGGTTTTAAAAGCCCTTTATATTGATATAAAGGGCCTCGTTGTGTGGATGGGTGCAGCGTTAAATTGGTTTTACGCTGCTAAAATTGGTTTAAACGCGTAGTGTAGACCAGGCCAAGGAGATGTACTAAGACACCACCCAAAGGTAGTTGTGGTGAGATTTCCAGCCCAGTTGGAATTGCTGACTGAACATCTGCTACACAACATTTTGGAACACTTATCTGAAATTGATTTGCTCTCAAAGCGAAAAAAGATACAGCCTCAGTGTAGGCAAAAGGAAACTGAAAAAAAAATTGTGCAGAGTTGTCACACTTGAATTCTTCTGGTAAATGCTTGATTCGATCACTTGCTAGGACATTGCACTTCATTTAGTCCATTATACAGCATGCATCTGAAACAGGACAGTAAGCATTTTAGAGTAGGAATATAGGTGTTCCACAGCCCTTGTTTTCTGTAATATGATCTTATGGTTCTGCTTCTCTTGTCTTTTATTCATTATAAATCATAGATTTTATTTTGAAAAAGCAGATTTTCACCCTTGTCTTCTAAAGAGCAGATTACCACTCAAAACAAAAAACACAAGTTCCAATTTCTTCTGTAAAAATTGCTTCTGTAACTTGAACTCTGCACTCCCACGCATTTAAAATGATTGCTTTATAGTGGCGCCTTAACAGCATTTCCAGACATTCCAATATTAATTCTCAGAAAAGATACAAAATTACCCATGTTTACTTCTCCCTGTGAAGTGCTATTTTCCCTTCCACAAACTTTAAATTCAGGCATATGAAGCAATTAAGGATTAGTGTACAGCATGCTTGTAAACTAGTGGTTCTGAAGCAGATAGCATTGGAACACAGAGTTTATAGGAAAGAGATCTTTATTTCTGGATCACTGTACAAATTCAGTTATTATGCCCAATTATTTCTGTTTAGGAATGGAGTGGCTATATGAGTGACTAATCCTGGGTAGAATTTTCAAAAGCACCTAAGTCCCATTGACTTTCAATGAGACTTAGGCTCTTCAGTGTCTAAGTCACTTTTGAAAATGGCACTCAGGCTGAAAGTTTCAAAAGAGCCTCTCTGTTTACAGCTACTTCATTTGGTACCACGTGACTTCTCCCATTCTTTTATAATCAATGTCAAATCAAGGTGATTTTTATGAGGAAATTGAATAAGTTTATGAACAGGATTGTATGACAGGGTTGCCTGTGATAGCAGGGCTCTAGCCTTAGTGAACAAGGAGGTCCCTTCCAGTCCTATATCCCTAAAATTTCATGCCTCCCAGGTGTCAAATTAGTGTGAATAAAATTTCGTGCTGTGGAGAATGATGGAGTTATCTGTATTATTTTTATGATCATCATTAGCATCTTGTTTTACTTGTTTGATATTATCATGGCTGACTGCACGGCATTAAATCAAAGGAGGCTGTTAGGCGGCAACAACCAGGAAACAAGACAATTGCAAAGATAAAATCCTACTGGAGGCAATACTAAGGGTCTTTATGTTAACAATGGGAGAAGCTATTAATTGGGAAATGCCCACCTGCCTGGCTCCAACCAGGCCAGCAGGTTGATTTTCCCCAGATCTGAATCTAGGAACTACAGGGCACCAAATCATTAATAACCCCAGCCTAGAGAGGACGGGGTTGGTGAGTGGGCAGCACCATTTGGGGGTGAATGTCTGACACAGCCACTAAAAGAATGTTGCAGGGGCTCTCTCTCCCAGGCCAGGAGCAGAGGGTCTAGACGGAAAGGAATTTACCTAAATTTGATTTTTTTCCTTGCAAGTTTTGGGTAAGACCCAGGCAGAGGTCTTTTGTTGTTTTATCCCTTTGCTCTGCATGCTATGTACCTTTGGGTGAATTAAAACTTAATGCCTTAATTTGAAGAAGCTGAGTCATTTTAATCAGCTGTTGGGTACAAGCTCCTGGAGGAAGAGGAATTATAGGTACTAAATAGTTTAGCCCAGGGGTAGGCAACCTATGGCACGCGTGCCGAAGGTGGCACGTGAGCTGATTTTCAGTGGCACTCACACTGCCCGGGTCCTGGGCACTGGTCTGGGGGCTCTGCATTTTAATTTAATTTTAAACGAAGCTTCTTTAACATTTTAAAAAACTTATTTACTTTACATACAACAATAGTTTAGTTATATATTATAGAGTTATAGAAAGAGACCTTCTGAAAATGTTAAAATGTATTACTGGCACGCAAAACCTTAAATTAGAGTGAATAAATGAAGACTCGGCACACCACTTCTGAAAGGTTGCTGACCCCTGGTTTAGCCTGTTGTGTTTTCATGGTTGGCAAACAGCCCAGAGACCAAGTGGTAGGACTGCCTGGTTCTACTCAGAGAGGGATGAAAGTACTAGAGCCTATCACCAGAGATGTGCGCTTGAGAGGGACTAAAAAGCTCACTAACTGTGACACACTGACTCATCCAAGCCAGGAAAGTGCCTTATTTTTTCCACTAAATTCATGTCACATAAAACACTTACACTAAGGGGAAACTTCTTTCCTCTGCACTATAACCAATCCAATTGAGTTAGTACAGGGAAACCCTACAGGATTTTGGAGGCAATGACTATCTTTTCAGCCAGCTGTATATAGCCACGACTGTTTTAAGGCTGCAACAGTGTTCAATCCAAAGAGCCCCAAAGAGCAAATGGAGAGAACCCAAAGCCTGTATTTCTTAGAAGGGAACAGCTACTGTATCTTGAACTATGCAAGAGTGAAATTAAAGTTGAGTATTTGATCTTATGCATATTTGGCATCAATGCATCTAGTTTGATTACTTGGGAATAGCGATGAAGTTCCAGTGTACTGGGCAGGCTAAACAGAATTGAGGGTCCAGTTCTGTAAACACAAAGAGCTTGTCTGCACATAGTAGTTCCCCTAGTTTAAAGGTGTAAATTTAAACCCCTGTAAGTAAGCAGGTGAAAATTTCTGGTGTGGACAGTTTTATAACAGTTTAAACCTGGTGTATACTGGTTTAAGCAAACACTTGTAGATTACAGGGGAAAGTAGGGTGACCAGACAGCAAATGTGAAAAATCAGGAGAGGGGTGGAGGGTAATAGGAGCCTATATAAGAAAAAGGCCCCAAAATCGGGACTGTCCCTATAAAATCAGGACATCTGGTCCCCCTAGGGGCAAGCCAAACTGATGTGTGTCCATTCATTAAGTTGCACTGTTTTAATTAAGTCTGTTTGAAATCACACCTTCAATTCAACGGGTGCAACTTCTATTTAGAGCAGGCCCTAGAACCCAGTCTAGCAAAACACTTAAGGATGTACTTAAATCTAAGCTTGCATGTAGTATCATTTATTTCAAGGGGACTAATTGCTTGCATGACACTAAGTGTATGTTTAAGTTGCTTTGCTGGGTCTAGGCCTTTGTGTCAATCAAAGGGTTCACTGCTCTGAACAGTCCTATTGACTCCAATAGGACTGTACTCAGCAGTAGGTCCCATGCATGTCTGTCAGTGTTTGTAGGACCAAACAGTCCCTATCAATCCAAGAATCTAGGCAATAATGTAATTAAGTGGACTGGAGGGGATTTTAAAATGCTTTCAGCCCTTCACCTTCAGATACCTTGACATTTGGGAGCGGGGGGTGGGGTGGGAAGCCTGTTGCCAACACTATAGATTGTCTGGAAAATAAACAGCAGTTCTGTTGGAAGCAGAGAATGTAGATGCATTGTTTCTTATGAGCAATAATTTACTCCCTGAGCTCCCCATTCACTTACTGAATGTGTTAATGGGGCAGTCTGTGGAGGTTGAGGACTTATTTCATAGATGCATAATATTACAATGCATAAGGTAAGAATAATATTACAGTAGAAGAGCTGTAAACTTCAGTCTAAGCACCTGTTGAGTTTCCAGTAATAGAATTTAGAAATGCACAGATCAGCAGTGGAATTGAGCTAGGGTTGGGCCAGTTTCTCATAACTAGACTTGTATCCAGTTTTCTGTTCTCATGCATTTGGACCCAAACTTCACAGCCTAGGCTGGTCCATTTTTGACCTCTCTGGTCTGTCATGAGACCTTTCCTCATGGCTTCAGTCTTCTCAATAATTTGTCCTTTATTTTTCCTCTTGTCCCAGCTCTTCCCTTAAAGTTCCCTGTACCATCCCCCTCTCTGACACACTCTTACCCCACTTCTCCTTCCTTATTCTCCCTTTTAACTCTGTTTCCTCTCTTCACTCCATATTATATGTGAAATAAGTGGCTCATTTCAGTCCAGTTTCTAGTGGACAAGTAGCCATATCACAAAACCACTCCCACTAGTGGCCCTAGCAGACATTCATGTCAGCAGTCTGAACAAAGAGGCCAAAGACTTAACTGTTCTCACACCCCTAGAGATGGTCACTCTAGTTCAGGGTTAATACATTAGCAAGATGGTGCAGGAGAAGCTTGCACTGCTGCTTCCTAAAAGGTACTTACTCAGTGGGAAGGAGACTTATTTATTCCTCATTGTAGGTGTCATGAAGAGAAAGTCTATCAAAGAAAAACCTAGTTTAATATGGCAATATGGATAATATGTAAGCTACAGATAAACAGACAAAGCCTGTTTTCTCAACATACATGGTCAAGATGGGTGGACTATGTTAAACTATTCTGTTTCTTTCATGGCATGTGATCTTTAGCTAGGTTTGGATTAATTAGAGTTTAAGCAGTAAATAAAGTGTCATTGATTTCTGCTTCCACTCAATAAAAGCTAATTGTGAATCATCAAGACATTCAAAGGGGGAAATATGTTTTGTTGCAGAATAATATTGTTTGAGAGCAAATACATCATTTGTGCAAGTGGCTCTAGCAAAGAATTTGTTTTTCTCTGATATTTAAATTATGATTTTTTTTATTTGTAGGTGACAAATCTGAGGAACTGTCACAGATTGAAGTGTCACTAAAGGAGGTTTTGGAATTAATCGATAAACTCAACATTAACAAGTCACCGGGACCAGATGGAATTCCCCAAGAGTTCTGAAAGAACTCAAATGTGAAGTTGCGGAACTATTAACTAAGGTTTGTAACCTGTCCTTTAAATCGGCTTCGGTACCCAATGACTGGAAGTTAGCTAATGTAACGCCAATATTTAAAAAGGGCTCTGGGGTGATCCCGGCAATTACAGACCGGTAAGTCTAACGTCGGTACCGGGCAAATTAGTTGAAACAATAGTTAAGAATAAAATTGTCAGACACATAGAAAAATATAAACTGTTGAGCAATAGTCAACATGGTTTCTGTAAAGGGAAATCGTGTCTTACTAATCTATTAGAGTTCTTTGAAGGGGTCAACAAACATGTGGACAAGGGGGATCCGGTGGACATAGTGTACTTAGATTTCCAGAAAGCCTTTGACAAGGTCCCTCACCAAAGGCTCTTACGTAAATTAAGCTGTCATGGGATAAAAGGGAAGGTCCTTTCATGGACTGAGAACTGGTTAAAGGACAGGGAACAAAGGGTAGGAATTAATGGTAAATTCTCAGAATGGAGAGGGGTAACTAGTGGTGTTCCCCAAGGGTCAGTCCTAGGACCAATCCTATTCAATTTATTCATAAATGATCTGGAGAAAGGGGTAAACAGTGAGGTGGCAAAGTTTGCAGATGATACTAAACTACTCAAGATAGTTAAGACCAAAGCAGATTGTGAAGAACTTCAAAAAGATCTCACAGAACTAAGTGATTGGGCAACAAAATGGCAAATGAAATTTAATGTGGATAAATGTAAAGTAATGCACATTGGAAAAAATAACCCCAACTATACATACAACATGATGGGGGCTAATTTAGCTACAACGAGTCAGGAAAAAGATCTTGGAGTCATCGTGGATAGTTCTCTGAAGATGTCCACGCAGTGTGCAGAGGCGGTCAAAAAAGCAAACAGGATGTTAGGAATCATTAAAAAGGGGATAGAGAATAAGACTGAGAATATATTATTGCCCTTATATAAATCCATGGTACGCCCACATCTCGAATACTGTGTACAGATGTGGTTTCCTCACCTCAAAAAAGATATTCTAGCACTAGAAAAGGTTCAGAAAAGGGCAACTAAAATGATTAGGGGGTTAGAGAGGGTCCTATACGAGGAAATGATTAAAGAGGCTAGGACTCTTCAGCTTGGAAAAGAGAAGACTAAGGGGGGATATGATAGAGGTATATAAAATCATGAGTGATGCTGAGAAAGTGGATAAGGAAAAGTTATTTACTTATTCCCATAATACAAGAACTAGGGGTCACCAAATGAAATTAATAGGCAGCAGGTTTAAAATAAATAAAAGGAAGTTCTTCTTCACGCAGCGCACAGTCAACTTGTGGAACTCCTTACCTGAGAAGGTTGTGAAGGCTAGGACTATAACAATGTTTAAAAGGGGACTGGATAAATTCATGGTGGCTAAGTCTATAAATGGCTATTAGCTAGGATGGGTAAGAATGGTGTCCCTAGCCTCTGTTCATCAGAGGATGGAGATGGATGGCAGGAGAGAGATCACTTGATCATTGCCTGTTAGGTTCACTCCCTTTGGGGCACCTGGCATTGGCCACTGTCGGTAGACAGATACTGGGCTAGATGGACCTTTGGTCTGACCCGGTACGACTTTTCTTATGTTCTTATGTTATTAAATATTGTGTTTTTATTTTTAATTTAAATTTAGAGAGCCAAGAAATTGCATATAAATATTAGTAACAAAAATATCCTGATAAAAATAAAAACATGTAGAAACAGTATTAAGTCAACATTTATAAAAATAAGAACAATTCATTTTAAATGCTTATGGAATGGTAAAGCATTTCAAGATAGAAAACTCAAATTCTAGAGGTATTAGTCAAATACTGACAGTGCAGCAAGAGTATAGGCACTATTCTATAGAAACTCAGTGTATGCCACCTGCTGTATCATCAACTGATGACTTGCCTTCTCACCAGGCCTCTTATAGCCCCCATATGCTGCCCTGCCCTCTTTATTGGCCTAAGTGAGAGTACCTGAATTGGAACAGGAGTGCTGAGTGCTCATTAAAACAGGTTAGCTGCCCTCTTACATGGCCCTATAACACAGGAAGAGAGATGATAATCCCATCACTAAAATCAGGGAAAAGTCCTGGATCAGATGGCTACGGCTCTGAATTCTATAAAATATTTAAAACACAGGTAATTCGCTTCTCAGCAATGGAGTGCTTACAAAATACCTTATGTGAAGCAAATGTAGTTTTGATACCTAAACCAGTGGTTCTCAAATTGTGGGTTGGGACCCCAAAGTGGGTGGTGATCCCTTTTTAATGGGGTCGCCAGGGCTGGCGTTAGACTTGTTGGGGCCCGGGGCCAAACCCGAGCCCTGCTGCCCATGGCTAAAGCTGAAGCCTCAGGGCTTCAGCTCTGGATGGTGGGGCTCCGGTTACAGGCCCCCTGCATAGGGCTGAAGCCCTTTGGCTTTAACCTTGCCCCCCACCCAGGGGGCGGGGCTCAGGTTTTGGCTCACCCCCTCCCCCAGGGCAATGGAGCTCAGGCTTTCATCCCCCATCCCGAGATGATGTAGTAATTTTTGTTGTCAGAAGAGGGTCATGGTGCAGTGAAGTTTGAGAACCCCTGACCTAAACTAAATATGGACTTACCAGATCCAGTGTCTTATTAATAAATATAGATAGTAAGATTTTAACTAAAATACTAGTATCTAAATTAGAGACAATAATGCCTAAATTAGTGCCCCAGAGCCAATCTGGCTTTATAAAAGGAAGAAGCTCCTTAACTAATGTATAAAAATTCCTATATTTGGTACAGCATTCCAAAAGTGCTAGTAAAGAGGCCTGCATTCTAACTGTAGGTGCAATAAAGGCTTTTGACACCATAGAATGTCCATTTTTCTTAGACTGTTGGAGAAATATGGTTTTGAGGAACACTTTCAGAAGTAGATTAAAATAATCTACAAAGGTCCTATGTCATGTATTTGTGGATGTGTCACATTATACAGAGGAACAAGACTAGGGTGTTCCTTGTTACCCCTATGATATGATTTGATTTTTGAATTACTAGCACAAAAGATCAGGAATACTGAAGAAATTCAGGGAATAAATGTTGGGAATAGAAAACAAAGTTTCATTTTAAATAAAAATGTATTCAAATCAAAACAGAACATCCAACTGAGATTGGAGGCATGGTGCTACCAGACTTCGGGAGACTTTATTATAAAATAATGTGCTGGATTGAAATCCCAAAATTCCAACAACGATGAAATATCACCTGCTACTAGGCTTGTCAACAGTCCCATATTATAAGGGATGCCCCTTATTTAAATAGAAAATTTCCTGTCCCATACCATGATGCCTTTTGTTCTGCATTTCAACAGCAGGGGGCCAGTACTCAAGGGTGCATCTTTCCACTCCCCTCCTGACCCTGGCCTTTCCGTGCTGCACAGGGAAAGCAAACAGAGCTGCGCTCAAGGGCTAGGGTCGGGACTCAGGAGGGGAGTAGACAGATGCACCCATGAGTACTGGCCCCCTGCTGACTCTAGCCCTTAGTGCGTCCCCGTCTGCTTTCCCTGCGCAGGCTCTGTCTGGCAGGGCAAGTGGATGGGGCTGTGTGCCCTGGAGCTGCACTAAAGGGCCAGGGTCTGGAAGGGGTTCTGTCTGGCAGGTGGGTCAGCACTCCTGGGGTGTATCCTCCCCACTTGTAGAGTCTCTGCCATCATCCCCAGGAGGGTGCATAGTGCTGCAGTAGGCAAAGACCAGCAAGTGCAGCCTCCGATCTAGCTCCTGATGCCCAGGCAGAACCTGAACAAGAGTTCCAGAGTCTGCTAGCCCAGCACCTGCAGCCCTGGGTTCTCTACAGCTTCCAGAGCTGGAGAGAGAGAGAAACCCTATGAATCATGGGGTTGAGGGGAAAGGGACTTGACCAGAGGTTAAAGTCAAGATTGGGGACATCTGAGGTCTGTCCTGTATTTTTTTAAAGACAATGTTGTCAACCCTAACTGCTGCTTAAAAATGCACTTACTAATTGAGTATATGTGAGGCATCTAACCAAACAAAAAAAAGCAGATCATGCTAATATCAAAAATAAAAAATAATAGGGCTTTCAAATCCAGCCTAAAAAGGACAGTTTTTAGATTTTGGAGCAAATGTCACTATGATAAGGGGAAGCAATTCTTTAGGATGGACAACCCTTAACACAGACAGATGTAGCTAATATAATAAAAAAATAATGAATGTGCAATATGCGTTTATAGAGATTGGTTACTTTATTAAAAATACTTTTAGTGAAGACAGTAATGAATGAAACTCTATGAGAAAAAATTATGCACAGATTTGAAGTTTCAGCAACCAAGATTATGTCCACAATATATAATCTCAGGATTATGTTTTTAAAATCCAAATTGCATAAACTATTAATTTATGGAGTGCAGAATGTGAATATAAAGTAACAGCAAAAGAATGGAATGAGAGAATGCAGAGACAAATATTGTCTCTAATATTAACCAAATAGTGCAAGTTCACTACTATTTAGTTTACAGAAAGTATGTTTCACTATTTCTATGGAATAAAATACATAATATTGCCCAAGATATCTGTGTGAAATGCAACACAGCCAGGCCATCTTTCACATACATGATATGTGACTGCTAGATGGTAAAAAAAAATTTTGGAAAACCATCCTGAAAGAAATTAAAAAAAAATAGAGATAGAAATTGACCAGGACTGAAAGACATGTTTATTGGGAGTTGGCCTGTTAAAAAAGATTCAAACCAAGAATAAGAAAGCTACTCCTATTCTTGCTTTTTACAGAAAATAAAAGGAATATTTTCTTTCCTTTCTTTCTACTTTCCTGTAAATATATACACAATCTTAACAATATATATACACCCACCCATACCCACACACCATGTTAAGATTGTGCTTAAATAATTTTTTGGGGAAAAGAAAAGAAAATGTTAATGATAGAATAATATATGGTCAATATGCAATATCTTGCTTAATATTGTTAATTCTGTGTTATATGCACCTATCCATGTCAATACAATGTAATTTAATGTCTTATTGCAAAAAACCCCAAATAGGAATAAATAAAATCTCCTCCCATATAGCCAGATATTTAAACACACACACACACACACACACACACACACACACACACACACACACACACACACACACACACACACACACACACACACACACACACACTCTCTCTCTCTCTCTCTCTCTCTCTCTCTCTCTCTCTCTCTCTCTCTCTCTCTCTCTCTCTCTCTGAATGAAAAATTTCAAAGCCACCTAAGGGATTTGGATACTTACTCTCCATTCATTTTAAAATGGGAGTTAGGGTGAGATTTTCAAAGTTGCCTAAATGTCTATTTGGCCATCAGTGCATGAACACAATTCCCATTATTAATGGGAATTATACAAAGAAATTAAAGTAGAATTTTATTCTATAGTGTCAGTTGTTTTCTGTATGGCATCTGCTTTACAGAAATTGAGTAAATATTTTACAGCTTGTTTACTGGATACAATATAACACATTTATCCAGCATGGTTACTGGATACAATATAACTAATAATGAGCACATAAAAGTGCAACATTGTAGTGCTTGATATAACTAATAATGAATACCGGTACATCTAAGATGGTGTAGTGCCTGAGCCTGCAAGTGGTTAAATTCTCTCAACTTCCATTGACTTGGGGGCTAAAGGCACTCAGCACTCCAGCATGAGGTCCACTACAGACTAACACGGTTACCACTGAAATATATGGATATAATTTTGGATAACACAATTTTATTGGCTGGTTGAAAGCATTTCATTAGCTAACACAAGTTATTAGCAGTAGTTTATTTATTTCAGCACATGACGTGTGAGTGTCAAAAAGAATGAGGCTGCAAATATCCTCACAAATATCCATTAAAACATTTATATTTTGGTGAATGTACCAATGCATTAACTGCAGTGGGTTGGAAGGAAAATCAGTTTGGCTACTTGTTCGTTCCTAAGCAATAACTAAATTGAAAACAAAAACTTTTATAAACTAGAGTTGACACAATATGACCAGACCTAATTCAAACTATTGTGGAAAACAAGAAAGACAATGATCTGAATTAAGGGAAGAGAGAGCTTTAAAATCCTGCTTTTCTTTTTGGTAACCTTAACACTGTTGTTTTAAACCACAGACTTCTCTTTTTAAAGGAGTTTCAAGGAAGTGCAAAGTGAACCTGCCCCATAAATCCATATTTAGCACCATGTCAGTCTACAGCCTGGATAGTTCAGCACCACAAAAGAGCTTGTTTTCCATGTTTTTTCCTTGGCAAAATAAAATTTAATTATGTATGTTAGAAGGAGAATGGAACATTGAAAACAATTTTAAATAGTCTGATTGGTTATTGTACAGGGAAACAACTCTCTTTTACAGATCAATTGAAACTTTCCCACCAGTTACTTGAATTTAATCATTTTCATTTTATAACAGCAATAACAATCTCTTTATGGCATATACATCCTGAAGATTTATGCCCAGCAGGAGTTATGGTGCTTGGCAAAGTCTCAGCCCATCAGCTCCAGTCATTTGTTGCCAGGAAATGCCCTATGCTTGTCTCTATTGCTTAATTATAACAAGTTATCAAAATGTTTCCCTGCAAATGTTAATTACTCAGACATTTTTTAAAAACTTTTTTGTAAAGGGCAACTGACTTTATAATTCCATGACAGGGATTGGGAATTAAAATTTTTAGAACTCAAATTGTTTTATTAAAGTGGAAAAAAAGTCATTCCAGTGTTATTTTGATTTTTGCTCTTTCAACGTAAAAATACATCCATTGTTGAAAACATGTAAAAAAGGAGTTGAGCTACAGGCCTGAACCCAAGTTTCAGAGCAGAGTATGCTTCTGCAGCACTGTTATATAAAGCCAAATATTGAAATTTATAATAGATGTGTTATGACAAACCTAAA
Organism: Mauremys mutica; assembly: GCF_020497125.1. NCBI lineage: Eukaryota > Metazoa > Chordata > Testudines > Geoemydidae > Mauremys > Mauremys mutica. Next base: position 43,189,393 of record NC_059078.1, read on the forward strand.
AGTGGTCACATTAGCATTATTATTATAATGAAGTGCTGTTGTAAAGACAGAATCCCATGTCCCAGTGGCATAGGATGTTGAGCACATTCAAATCAATGGGCACTGAGGGCATACTGCACCACTCCACAGCCATTTCCCAGATTCACTTTGAATGTTGCTACTGAACTTACCTTTCATCTTAACCGGGGTTACTTTTGAATTAGGGTGACCAGACAGCAAGCGTGAAAAATCGGTACGAGAGTGGGGGGTAGTAGGAGCCTATATAAGAAAAAGACCCAAAAATTGGTACTGTCTCTGTAAAATCAGGACATCTGGTCACCCTATTTTGAATGTTCATTGATAACAGGGAACTATCTGCCTATATACACATAATTTTAAAGTATGTATCGTTGTCCCAACTTAAAGCTTGATCCTGCAAGTTTCTGAACATACTGACCCTGATTCAGCAAAGCACTTAAGCATTGCCCCCACTCAGAATTTCAAAACTACTTTAAATTGAGCCTAAATTTGTTTTGACATGTGGCTGTAGTTAACATTTGTAGTTAGGCAAGATAGGACAGTGATACATACAATTAGTGCTCACATTTCAGGTTTAAGCTGAGGCCCTGCAGGGTCAGAAAGGAATTCCTGCCTCCACCTTCTGCACAAAATCAGGGCTAAATGGAACATGAGGGTGGCTTCATCTTTCTCTGAAGCATTAGATATTGACCATGGCCAGAAGCAGGATGGGTGATACAGTCTGGTACTTTGACTGTTGTGGCTTACCCAAATGCACCTTAGACCTTGTCTACATTAGGTTTTTTTGCACAACTGCACTGGTGCAAACCGTTAGTGTAGACATGCTACGCTGGTGTGAAAAATGACTTGCGCTACCGCGCTTTCTCTATTTACTCTCTAGGGTTAGCTCTGACAATCAGCTAACACATCCATGCTAAGGGCAAAATACTGTTCAGCTTTGTTGAAAAACTTGCAGACACACACACTAACCCAATGCTTTTTCCCCAGTGCAGACTAAGCCAATGTATCCAGGTTTGTATGTTACCAATAGAACTAAGCTATTCTGACCCAAGGGTCAGAGAAGTTCAATAGGCTGAGCTCACTAGTATCACTATGAAGAGTCTAATAATGAGATTAACTAAGGAAGGAGATAAATTAAGATTTGTGGGTCAGTCTCCTATTCTCCCATGTCATGGTCTATACTGGCTTTCAGGAATTACTGGTAATGCAAAACAGAGCTAGGGGAAGACATATACATTTATTTGTCAACAAGGGTTAGTTCAGCCTTTGATACAGATTTTCTTTAATACTGATGGTGTTGCAGAAATTGGTTGCTCCTACTGTTACAGATGGCTTGGGGATGAGTAACTATGGGTGGCTCTTCCAATTTTTATGAGCACTGTGTGTTCTGATGGACAGGGCATAGGACAGAAAGTCAGAAGAGTTGCTTTATGATTTTGGGAATTCATGGCACCTCAATGTGCCTCATTGTAAAATGGGAATAATAAAAGTTATCTCTCTTTGTAAGTGTATTAAGGTCTCTTGATGCACTCTCTCTAGCTGGCTGCATACAAATTGTGTCCTTGATTTTTACTTGTTCCCATTATATGATCTGTTGTCATTCATAACTGTAGTAATTTAAAACTCTGTTTTCAATTGCTGATTTTCCAAAACAAATTATGATAAAATACAGCCAGTTTCAGGAGGGGTCCTGGAATGACAGGTTTTCCAGGTTTTAAGCCTGAAAGCTGCAAGATACAGGACAAGGTTTGAAAAGCACACCTTCAGGAATAGATTTTAGTATTATGTTAGTATACTAACAAGCTGCAGACAACAGTGCAAAGTGCTCAGATGAAACACGTGATAAAGCACTTGATCAGGTTTACCTTTCAGTGTCTTTGTTACCCAGCACAACATATTGTAAAGAATAATTCAGGGTGGAGAACATTGGGCTGTATCAGTTCTCATAGTTCTTTTGAAAACTTAATTTCAAAGAGTCTGGATTCAGTGAACAAGGGAAGAGCAATTGACTAAACTATTGTGTTTTTGATAATGAGACCTAAGATACACTTATGTTCAAGGAACCTGAGGCAAATTAATTCATCTAAACTGAGGCCAGTGAACACAAGGGAACATGCACTCTGTGCCTGTTGAAGTTTTTGCCTCTAAAACCAGCTTTTATACAGAAGCATAGTCATCATCCAAGTGGTTTTTCTTAAAATTTTTAATCCAATATCTTTTCATACATTGGATATCTAGTACTCATCCACAGATCCTTATACTTCCCCTTTTTTAAGATGTAACTTCAAACTACTGCACTTTAGATTTTTGGTCATTGTTGTTGTTTACTTTCCTGTAAAGAGAAACAATATCTAAAATTATTCACTCTAGATGAGCACACTTTTGCAAGATAGGGGAAGGAGAGATGTGTGAACAGACCCAAATATCACTTCACATCTATCCGCAGGAAAATCTGAAGCAAGTAAAATGGAAATAGACTACAAAAATCTGGCCAGTTCTCTCATTCAGGGTCAGATCCTGTAAAGTCCTGAGTGTCGTTACTTCCTGTTGATCTAATACCATTGGGCCATAAACTGGTAAAGGCACTTTATACATTGTTCACAGCTCCCTAGAAAGATTTTCTTGCAAAATAAAGATGACCTTCCCCTAGGAAAACAGCTGTTAGTCTTTATGTCCCAAGAAATGACTCAAGCACATGGTTCTGTTTTCGTCCCTTCAAGGGTAGAGGGGCTGTAGAGGTTGCATATAAGACTGCAGGAAAATGCTTCCAAGGTTGTCTTTGGGAGCAACTGTTTGTAGCAATATAATAGAAGGAACTGCACTTAGACCCCCTGATTCATCAGGGTAATTGTGCACTTTGTAATCCCATTGAAGAAGACTCACATGCTTGTAGTTAAGCATGTGATTAAAGCCTTGCTGAATTGAGACCTTAAATCTCTCTTAAATGTGTGAACCTTCTACCCCAGTGAAAGAGTTCTGCCTCTTCTCCTTGCCATTTCCCCTGTTTCCCCCTTCTAGGCTTTCTTCTTGTTCCAGCCTTTTGGCAGGGCTTTTCCACACACTGAGAATTTTTGTTACAGTTTTGGCAGATATGTGGACCAACAAAGGTTGCCAGTTCCATGTGAAACTTGCTTTTTAAATTTTATTCCTTCTGTGGCTGTGTGATTTTACTATTGAAACATGGGGTCATTTTGAGGTGATAGGGGAAGATATATTTCTTCTTAGTGAGCTATAGTTAGTTAAAGTGCTACTTTCTTTCTATGATGGGTAGGAAAAAAGAAAGAAAAGGAAAGAAAACAGGGAGTTTGCCATTTGTCCTGCATACAGTTAAGAACTAGCTTACATAGCCTCATATTCCATTCCTTCTCTGATCCACTGGTGATCAGTAGTTGTTGCATAAGATGCTTTCCTGAATCAGTTATGTAAAACTAAAACCCACATAAGTTGGGAGCATAGTGAATGTTTAACAAAGAGTGCTACTGTTCCCTTCAATCCTATTATGTTCTTTGTAAAGTACACTCAGTTTTCCAAAGTGCTCATTGGGTCTTCCATGTGCATCCTTTATTTTTTTAAAGTATATTTATTTTCTGTATGCTTTATTGTAACACTGAAGAAGAAAAAGCTGTGAATCTGGGTGGGGAGAGAAAGTAAAGGAAGTTTGTTTGGAATGTTACATTCAAACCTAGTACATAGGGTTTCCAACCCTCCCAGTTTTGCTGGGAGACTCCTAGAATAGGGCTCTATCTCCCAGAGGCTACTGAAGCAAATCTGGGAGATTTTTAACTCCTAAAAATTTGGCGGCACATGGGGGCTAAGGCAGGTTCCCTGCCTGCCCTGGCCTTGCGCTGCTCCCAGGAGATGGCCCTGGGGGAATAGTTGGTGCTTGGGGGGAAAAAACCAGGCTACTGTTTCTTTAAGGGGCTAGGTCCTGGTGCCTTGCAGTGAAGGTGGGGCAATGCTCCCTTCTGTCTCAGCCAACTGGGAGGAGCCCTGAGAAGAAAGGCAGCATATATGCTATCTTTTCCTTTATAACAGAGGCAATCCCAGCAGGAGTGAAGAACTGCTATCCTTGCTCAGTTCAGTGAGGAAAGGTAGTGAGTTACAAAAGAGGCTAACTGGGAAGGAGGCTAGTTTAGAGTTGCAAGGAACCTGAATTAGCCAAGCTCTAAGAAAGAGGATGGTGGGACTCCAGGAGGGGAAGCCTGAGTGAATCATTGCAGCCCCCATGAAAGGCTGGGAGATTCCTGAATAAAGGAGCAGGAGCAGGACTGAGGGCTAAAAGACTCTGTGCTTTGGAAAACACCTAATACCACAAAACCCCACAAACAGAGACTCTTGTTCCAAGAATTGTGGTCTGAGAGTAAGTCATTGCAAGGAACTAAAAGGAAACTTGGAGCACAGTGCCTGCAAGGCTATCTCAAGCCATGAGGAAGTGCTCAGGGATGGTACCAGTCCACAGGGGTGGTTTTTATTTGACTGCTGGTTTCTGAGCTTTTAGGGTGTACTTAGATCATGTTTTCAAGCTTCCCATACAGCCATGAGGCCAAGAAACTTTTTTTTAAAATAGAAGGTGACATTCTCATGTAATCACATGAATCTTGGAGGTGGGGCTTAAAAAATCTATCAAATATGAGTTGTGTTATAAGAGCCACAAGAGTTGGCAACATTCATAAGAGTATTTGTGTTCTTTAATGGCGACTTGCTAAGGATTTTTTTAAAGAATGGGGCTTGTGTCCTTTTCTGCTTCTTGATGTTGGATAGATGGTTTAAATCTTTTTCTGCACTCTTTTCCCCCTTGGTAGTACCAACAAAATAAACTCTGGTCTTCCTGGAGAATGAACTGAATGTTCTGGAATATGCCAATTGTTATTTCTCATACTTGAATTGAAAGAGCTGGGTATAAAACTTTCTACAAAGACATCCTTTCTCCAGCGTGTTCACAAGACAAATCTGACTAAGTGTTTTTTGAAGTATTTAAAATAGTGACTAAAAATCTCTTCCATTCACAGTTACTCAGCTTTCAATCAATTCTTTTGTGAAGAACTAGTTACCACAGAGTTTTCCAGTAGAATCAGTTTGTGAAGTGACCAACAATTTAAACAAATAAACCTTTCATTCCTGTTTTATACTCCTGAAGAAGTAAGGGTGGGCATAAGTGCAATATTTTGAGGGTTTGGTGACCTTTTTTGTTTTGTTTTTAATTCTGTGAGGAATTTTAAAAAACAAGGGACTTAAATTGAATAAAACAAACTCAGGAGTATAGTAGACAACTCAGGCAAAATAACCTTATACTACTGCTACTAAACCTTTATGGCAAAGTCATAGAGTCCAGTGAAGTTTTAGGTACTCATTTCCCATCAGATTGAATTGGAATTGTGAGGCTACAACCCTGTGCAATTACTAGAAAACACCCTGTGTGGAATGAGTTACTGGGGACTGAGTTTACTGAATTAAAGAAAAAATGAGTTCAAGACTTTTTTTTTAAGAGGACGAAATGTAGGGCCTGATTTTACTTCACTGAAGTCAATGGCCCAACTCCTTTCCTTTGATTTCAGTGGTGCAGGCTAACATCTTTAAAAAAGCAAGAAGGCGGGATCAGGATAGATTTACAAAGGGCAAGAATGTTGAGCCAAAAGGATGACCTAATGGGCAAAGTTTGGTGAATAACGTCACCAGAGTTTAGCACAGGCTACAGACAGCCTAGTATGTAACAGATGTTTATAGGAGAACTAAGACAAAGGCTGACCCTCTGCCTACAGCAAAATCAGATACATGCAGCTATGACTATGGCACTCTGAGTAAAATTCCAAGGCCTTTTAAGAGTAACAGGTAGTAGGGTGACGAGATGTCCCGATTTTATAGGGACAGTCCTGATTTTTGGGTCCTTTTCTTACACAGACTCCTATTACCCCCCACCCCATCCCAATTTTTCACATTTGCTGGCTGGTCACCCAAACAGGTAGAAGTCAACAGAAGTCAACACCAAATCCCACTGCAAGTAGTTACATACAATACTGCTTTCCTAAATTCCTTCCCTTGCAGTTTCACTTGGGTGTTATTTTTCAGGTCTCCAATTTCAACAGTTGTACAGCACTGCTGTGTGCTGTGTAGCAGATGGCCTATTTTACCAGAGATAAGTCACGTCAACTACCAGTGAAATGTAGCTCTCTGTATATCTTATTTATCATCAATTTCAGATCCTTTAGGATGAAAGGTAATATTATTACTACTACTATGTTTAAATAAAGCTTTTCTGTAGCCTCTGATGTAAAACTAATCAAGAGGGACTTTAATGTGTCAGAATCTGAACAAATAACCAACTCTGATAGCTTGAAGTAGTTGCCCCTGCACAGTATATGCTTTTCATGCATTTTCATAAGTATTGGGCAAAGAATCCCAGCCATATTTAACCATAAATATATCCAACTTTATTATTAATTATCGATTCAACTGTATTGCTAAAGGTAGATGTGACAATGCATTACTGCATATTTCAGTAGCTGAAAGATGGAGTTAGAGCATGTGATGTTGACTTAGCAGCATAAATTTCCCATAGAATTATATTAAATTTGTTACATAAATAGAGATTTCATTAAGTGTTTTTGAATTGACTTTAGCAGCAAAGGAAATTACTAGAAATATTCCAAGTTAATGCAAATGAGGAAATTCCCAGTGAGAGGTGATGTATACCAATTGTACAGTGTTTCTTCTTTGGCTGCCTTATTTGTCTAGCAATGACTCAGCATGCAGGATCATGCCAGCTCAGCCTGAACTCGGTGTTTTCTTGTTTTTCTTGTCACCTTGCATAACTTGAAAGGTCCTTGATTTTTTTTGTGTGTGTAATGTTACTGAAGGGGGTTATTTGGTAGTAGGTTTCTGTATTACTCAGTGTAATGTGAGAAATATAAATACTGATAAACATTTCACAAGCATTAAGCCTCAGCACACATGAGAGAGTAATCTGAAAAGTAAACTGAGCATAAAGTTAGCAGGGGAACCTTCAGAAGGTCTCATTTTGGGTGCTCCTCTTGACTGCTTCCTGGAGACCTTAATGGAAATGAGAAGAGATCATGCATCATGAGCCGCTGGCATTCTCCCAGCACAATCTGCCCTGAACTTACCATGGGGCAACTGCTCAGTTAGGAAACACCCAAGAAACAATGCACAGCCTAACATCCATAGCATCTGGGGAGAAGCTGCAGGCAAACCCCATAGCAGCCTTTGTGGTGGCCTCATGGCAGCTGGTAGACTTGTGCCTGCAGCACTCTCCTCCCCTTGGTCCCACTTTTCTGCATCCACTCATGTTGTGTGGAATGATGTAGCTATGGGTGCTGATGATATGCCCTCAGTCCAATCCACTATTGCAGCAGCCTACAGCTTCTCTGCTACACAAGGCTCTTACATTCCCCCCCAAGGCTGATCCCCTTAATACTAACTCCCAGTGAAACCCCATCACTAGTCCTGGGTGGGTGATGCAAGCAGCTATTTAGCATTTTCAGGTGCCACCAGACCACTCTACAATGCCTGGTAATGACTGCCAACTTTTAAGATGGCTCCAAAGCCATTACCCAAATAGCCTAAGAGCAAATAGAAAAGCCCTCAAACAGTAGCCTCAGTTGGCACTTTATCACTGGACCTTTTTCCTTTGGTCTTCTTGTCAAACGTCCCTCACTAACTGCATTGATAAAGTACATTTTATCCCATAACCATGTTTATTCTGTCTCCTAAACATGTTTCCCTTCTAGTTTAAGAGTCAAGTTGGTGGCATACAGCCTGTCTCTTAGTGGAGTGAGAGGCTGATCTCTGGGATTATGGATATCAGTCTGCTTGCTCTGTTTAGGGGCACAGGGCTGCAGGAGACCCAATGAAATGCTGCTGTCAAAGCACCTTTGCTCATGCCCCCTGAGGGTCTCATCTAAATTCCAAGCACCTCTAGCTGTCTTTGTGTTGTTTTGAAAATGCTGTGTGAAGACCCGCATCCCTCAGCATACTTGCTCCCTTGTAGTGTATGGTTTCTGGTATGCTTCTTAGACATCTTCAGCTAACCCAAACCCCAGCTTTGAAAATACCCACGCTGCTGAAGTTACACCCCAGCTGGACACCTTGTTATTTGAAGTGACTTACTCTGAGTCAAACCGTGACTCAGAGGTGAATCTGAAAGAGACCCTTAGGGTCCCAACTCCCAGGCTGTAACAGCAGAACTGCAGAGGCTAGACTCTTCTCATCTGAACCAGCCTAAGTCTGGTATAATTAATGGAGTCAGTTGTGTTATTCTGGATCTACACAAGTGGAAGAGAACAGTTTTGCTCCATTTCCAGTCAGTTTATCTCTAGACTGATCCATGGGGAATCTGTACATTTTTGATATAACAGAGATAAGGATAAAACAAGACAGAACTGCTCTCAGACACAGGAAAATCCCTTCTCTCCCTTTGGAGAGAGATCCTTTCCCAGAAATCAACAATTCAACCTAGGATTTATCTGTGACTATCAGCAATGCCGACTATCAGCTGGGTACTCAAGCTTGTCAAGGACTCCTTCATCACATATTTCACTGACACTAACTCATCAATTCTGTATGCCCTTGATTAAGGATGGCTCAGGAACTGAAGAGAAACATCATTACTTGGATAAATGTTTTCCTAACATCGTCATTTATTTTGTTTAGTGGGATAGTTTTTCTCATTCTACACCATACATAGTGGACTCTGGTTCCTTCCTGATGTGTACTCTGGTAACTGCACCCTTCTGCAGTGTAGAAGAAGCTTTCATGCCACTGGTCTTCTGGAGCTGTGTCAAGCAAACCACATGTACTTTGTAATTTGAATGCTAAAAGTGAGATTTGCCCAAGTGTTAGAAAACTGGAGCCAGGAAGGAGAGAAGCAGTGTCAAGGGGTTTTGTACAATTTGCCACCACCAGAATTGGACTTCTTTATTTTAGAAGATTTGGGGCTTTTCTATAAAGTATGAGTTTGATGAAAGCTGTCTTTTGTGTTTTATCAGAAATTGGAGCCAATTCATAATAGGAAAACTTACCGTTTACTCTACTGCACATACAATGATTTCAGAATGTCAAGAATCAAAATGTTTTGCTTTCTCATAAGCCTGCAGCACAGTGATTCTTCACTGGTATCAAAAATGTGTTTACTCAGCTGTCACCTTGTGCCCCTTAAACTGTTCTCTTCTGTGGTCAGTAGGCGTTTCCCATCTGTCTGTCTGACCGCAGCCCTGGAAGGGACACACCTTATGTCTTTCGGACAGAAAGCTTGGCTCCAGAAAATCTCCATTTGGAGAAAACGGTTTCTCTCTGGGAGAGTCTGTATAAAATTCCCAAACCTCCATCTAAGACTCAAGCCGTTGAATTAACAATAGAGAGACAATCAAAAGAAAACAAAATAAATTCTTTGCAAAGTTCATCTAGTCATGTGAATACTAAAAAGAAATACAGAACTAGATGGACTGTGGTCTGAACCAGTATGGCAATTCCTAAACGATTTCTAGTTCTCCATTGCAATTTCCTTATTCCATCCTGAGGGTCTCTCAGTCTGTCAGAGACCCATCGCACTGGTTCCAGGCCCCCTGCAAGTTCCCTTCATGGCTCTGATACGCCTTTAGGGTTTTTTGATATGGCTGACTGATTTATCAAGCAAGTTGACTCCTCCCCTCCAAGCTTCAGTGATGTTCTTGGGGCCTGTTCCCAAATTCAATCCAGATTGTACCCAACGCTGGGGCTAGATGCTTTTAGAGCCTGCTTGTCTGTTCCACCAGATCTTACTGTAATGGTAGATACCCACAACTGGACACTTAGGGTACGTCTATACTTACCGTCCGGGTTGGCGGCTAGCGTTCGACTTCTCGGAGTTCGATATATCGCGTCTAATCTAGACGCGATATATCGAACTCCGAATGCGCTCCCGTCGACTCCGGAACTCCACCACCACAAACGGCGGTGGCGGAGTTGACGGGGGAGCCGCAGACTTCGATCCTGCGGCGTCTGGACGGGTGAGTACTTCGAACTAAGGTAGTTCGAGTTCAGCTATGCTATTCGCGTAGCTGAACTTGCGTACCTTAGTTCGATCCCCCCCTTAGTGTAGACCAGGCCTTAGAACTTGCCCATGAGTAGAAATCACCCCTTTCCTTATCTGCACTAGAAGTTTGATCCAGTGCAGCTATACAGTTTGTTGCCCCTGATGGCTGAAGTCAGAGCTGATCACTAAAACAGACAAGGCCTTGCTCCCCACTCACACTCTTCTTCCTGCCCCCTTCACACTTCAGGTGACTTGTCAGAGAGAAAGGCCTTTTAGTATGCTATTTAGGCTCCTTTGTAGTGTTTTACAGCTATATCTTACCTTATTAATGTAAGAGAGGTTAAATATATACCCCCTCATCTTGGATGTTTTCCTAAAGATTTTCTTTAACATTAAACAATGGTAATAATGCCTATGAAAATAATTCAGAGACTGTTGAGATGCTTGCATTTGTAAAGCAAGCCTTACTTAAAATATATAATTCAGTATTCCACAGTACTGGTCCAAAACACTTCAGCTGTGAGTAGGAGAGTTTTTACCATTACTCTGGTACTTTTGTATATTATGGAAAGTAACTTATTCCAGTGAATTACTGCTGCAGTGGGCACCCTTCCCACTATCTCTCCTAATTTTTAAAGCTCTCTGTGCCCTACATCCATTTCTCCTTATTACCAAATCACTGAGGGTTTGTCTTCCCTGCAGTGTAAGCCTAGAGTTTGAACTCAGACTCAAACTTAACCTCCTTGAGAAGGTTGAAGCCACAGCAAATTGGCAGCTACACCTGGGAGCCTAGGACATCTGAACTGTGAAGTTTTACAACACAAACTGAGGCCAGTGCATCATGTTCCTCATTAGCTGCATGGGAGAGGGGCATTTAGCACAGAATTAACTTAAAAATGACTTCCCCTGCTTAAATGTTTCTGGCCCTTGCCACTTAGCAGAAGACATGCCAGCTTACATCATTCTGTGTTTTACCTGAATGTCACAGAAGATGCATTCTAAGATATTACTGAAGCCCCAGAATAATGCATTATGGGATATCAAGAAACTAGGAAGCACTAGGTGAATTTCACAGAGAAATTAGAGTTAAAACTTAGTTTTGATAAAATTTCCCATATGGCCTCATTAATTAATCATTCAGCCTAAAGTCTGGGATTAATTCTTTTTTTCTCGTTCTCCTTTTTCAGGTGTGTAATTCACTCCCACTTGGCAGAAAAATAAAGCTGCACCCTAATTAGCCACTAGCACCATAGTTTAGGGAGACTGCTGGACTTTTGTTTTTCATGGAAACCCATATATGGCCATTTTCTGTTTACGCAGAAATGATAAGACTGATTAACTGAAACATTGCCACGTCAGAGGTCAGGTGACCTGAATTTATATAATTCTGCCACTGTAACCTCTGCATTACAGTATGCAAAAATGAAACTGACCTGCTATTGCCTTCCTTATAAGAGAGAGTTTTACGTGGAAAAACTGTGTCATTGAGGGGCTGGGAAAACAGTTTGGTAATCTCAAAAGTCAAGAGTTGTATAGATTAATCATGTAATAATTTGCTATGATCAAGGTAGTTTGCAAGGGAGATAGTCACTTATCCGCTTATTGCTGAGTAAATAATAACTGGGAAAACTGAGCGAATAAAGTTTCTCTGTTGACAACAGGAGTAGTACTTATTACCTCATTCAGTAAATCTGGTTTCAGTATGCTTAACTAAGTCGTATTTTTAGCCCTCAGGGGTGTGGCCACAGTCACATACTGATGACTAAACCTTATAGAGTGTTTTGTGGCGCTATAAATACAGTGTGCACTATTTCAGTAGCAGTACCTGTCCAATGAATTTGAGAGAGAAAGAAAAAGGCTGCCAGTAAGAGTAGTGCTTCAGTTAGGTACCTGTGAAAGAACTTTCTAACTTGCTTGGATGCTTTGTGAAGTACATTACTGGACTGTATTTAATTACAGTGTGCTCTCTCAAAAGCAGCCAAGGTTATTTTAATTTTTAAATTGTTACTTCTAAGGCAAATGTTAGCCAGTGAGAGTTTCTAAAGAACTTCATTGGAGCCTGGAGCCAGAGGGCTTATAACCAGTCTTGCTTCAAATGGAGCAGCCCTGCAACTAAAAATGTCGTCATTCTTCATACTGTACTATATTTGCATGGTCTGTATTGCCTTTTTAACAGCTACAAACATCAGTTACTTTTCCCATGCTTGCAGCATGCAGAATTTGAGAACAGAGAGGGAAACTGAGTTTCTTTAGATGCCAGAGGGGTCTCTTAACAGATCTGAAAATGCTGAACAAATGTTACATATTGGAATAAATTTGCTTAACTCCAGGTATAGGGATAGCCTTCTACATGGCTGTTGTGGTTAATTTGCCCACCAGTCCTTTTATGTTTAATTATCTTATTTAATTGGATTAGCTGTAAGGAAAAGAAGTTAAGGTGTAATAGTGTCTCGCTTGCTTGAGCTTTGATTTACCACTTCAGCTCAAGTGGCAAAACACTTCAGTGAAAGGAATGAATCCTCATGTTCTACTACTTGAACTCTCCTTTTCAATGGCTTCCCTACCAGCACCTTCCAAGTTCATTGCCTGCTATTCTGAGACACTTCTTTCTGGATATAATTAGACTTCCATCTCCCCCGTTATGGTCCATTTTTTTGTAAAATTAGATTCATTATGGAAGGGTGGTGTGTGTGCTTTGTATCTTACTCTGAAGCATCCAGTGGGGCTCCAAGTTTATGAAATTAGCAGCAGAGCACATGCTTTAGTGCCAGTTAGAGCTGGGAGAATAAAGCTAACAGTTAGTGTTCATGAATATTAATTTGAATTTTTAAATAAATTTGCCTTGCCTATGCACACTTTCCAGTTTGTTTTTGATTTCCAAAACCACTTGAACAGTTGAGTTTGACTGACTAGCAAAATGTTAGTGGTAGGTGAATTTCAGAATCCTAGGCACAGTTAGTTGCAGAAACCAAATTTTGGTGCACATGTGCTTGTGCACTCATTCAATTAGGGAACAGAACAACACCTGACCAGTAACAGCAAGTCAACACAATTTAAGTTTCAAATTTGTCTTGAGTCAGAGGAATAAAAACATGCAAACATCAGAATGGCCATACTAGGTAGGCAATTTTGAATGATCCATCCCTTGTTATCCAGCCCAGTATCTGACAGTCTTAGGGACACCCAGAGCATGGGGTTGCATCCCTGACCATCTTGGCTAATAGCCATTGATGGACCTATCCACCCTGGCTATGTCTAATTATTTTTTGAACCAAGTTATACTTTTTGGCCTTCACAACATCCCTTGGCAATAAGTTCCAAAGGTTGATTCTGCATTGTGTGAAGAAGTACTTCCTTTTGTTTGTTTTAAACCTGCTACCTATTAATTTAATTGAGTGACCCCTGGTTCTTCTTTTATGTGAAGGGGTAATTAACATTTCCTTACTCACTTTCTCCACAGAATTCATGGATTTTATACATCTCTACCATATCCTCCCTTAATCATCTCTTTTCCAAGCTGAGCAGTCAGTCTTTTAACTCTCTCCTCATATGGAAGCTGTTCCATACCAATAATAATTTTTGCTGCCCTTCTCCGTACATTTTCAAATTCTAATTTTTTTTTTAAGATGGAGCAACGAGAACTGTATGCAGTATTCAGGGTGTGGGTGTACCATGGATTTATATAGTGGTATTACGATATTTACTGTCTTACTATCACAGACTGTTAGTTTGATTTGATACCAGGAGCCCACTGATGGGTGCAGGCCTGCCAACAGGGGGCAGAGGGGAGGCAATTGCCCAGGGGCCTGGGTAATTCAAAAGCTGTAGCGGCAGCGGCCGGGAGCCCTGGGCCCTTTTAAATCGCCTGGGTGGGCTGCAGGGCCTGCTCTGCGGAAGTGGCGGGCTGGGGAAGTTGGTGGTTACCCCATGCTGCCCCTGCAAGGAAATGCCTCCTCTCCACCGCGGGCACCAGTGCTAGGCAAGTAGGGCTGGGTGGGACCCCAGGGGTCGGGACCACTCTGTGTTCCTGAGCTTCAGCTGTCTGCCCCCTAGGGCTGTGCTGGGAGGGGGGATCCCTGCTCTGTGCTGGCTCTGCTGGGCCTGGAGGAGGGGGGTAGGGCATGGGGAAGTGGGTCTGTGGGGGAGTGCTGGCAGGGGCGGCTCTAGCCATTTCGCCGCCCCAAGCACGGCGGCACGCTGTGGGGGGCGCTCTGCCGGTCGCCGGTCCCACGGCTCCGGTGGACCTCCCACAGACGTGCCTTCGGATGCTCCACCGAAGCCGCGGGACCAGCGGACCCTCTGCAGGCATGCCTGCGGGAGGTCCACCGGAGCCGCCTGCTGCCCTCCCGGCAACCGGCAGAGTGCCCCCAGCGGCATGCCGCCCCAAGCACGTGCTTGGCGTGCTGGGGCCTGGAGCCGCCCCTGAGTGCTGGGCAGTGGGATCAGTCTGTGTGTATTGGGGTGCTGGGCAGTGTGGGTCTGTGTGGAGTGCTTTGTAGTTGTAGTGGTGGGCTTGTGGGGAAGGGCATTGGGTAGTGCACGGTGGGGGAGATCTGTGTGTTTGGGGTGCTGGGCAGTGGGGGGTCTGTGTAGGGCGCTGGGCAGTTGGGGTGGGGCTGTTGGCGGGGGGACACTAGGCATAGCTGGTCTGGGCATAGGGAGTTGAGTGGAGGGGCTGTATGGCACGGCATGGACCCACCCCAGAGGGGAAGGGGCACGCTGGTAGCACAGGGCTGGGTGGGCCAGTGTGTGTCTGGCAGCTGCCAGTTTGTAAACAGAGCCCTGGCGCTGGGAACAGTGGGGCTTCCCCCTCCATGCCATGACCCATTGCCCCGGCTGGCTCCTCACTCCAGGTACTGACCTCCCCACACCATGCTTCATTGCCCCTGGGGGATCCACAAATATGTTTGGCACCGGGCCCACAAAAGGTTAATCCAGCCCTGGCTCCTAGGTGTGCACGGGGTGGTACTGGAGGCAGCGAAGGCAGCTGGGTGAGCGCATCCCCTTCTAGGGGGCCCATTGACTGTTCTGCCTTGGGGCCTAGAATTGCTGTCCTCAGGCCTGGATGGGTGGTGGTGTGATAACTGGACTTACAGATTTATCCTTTTTGTGAGCTCAACTGTAAAAAGTGTGTGCGTTTTTAATAAGACAGCACAGTGACCTATTACAACAAATGTTGATGGGAAAAGATGCAAAAAAGAGAGACTGAATTAGTCCGAACGAAAAAAGATGACTGATTTTATATCAGCCGGGTTTAACTCAAAGACTGTGTTAAGATCGTGCTTGGTGAACAAGAGAAGTGTGGAACCAGAAATCAGCGAATCAAAATTGGGTTTGTTGGAAATTAGGTCTAATCAGTGGACAAAAAAAAAAAAAGGGGGTGGGCTATTCCTCCTGTTACTCCCTTTTTGGGTCCTTAAAGAAAGAGACTTTCGGGAGAAAAACTGGCTACTGGAGCAAGCTTCACCATCATGGCTGCCATCCCCACCTGGGGACCCCAGATCTTCTTCATCCTAATCCTGAGAGATGTCCTGATGAGATTGGGTCAGAGAGATGGGGAGCCAGATGACATTGCCACCTCCACTGGCTAAATCCCACCTGGCATGTGAAACTGTCTCTCTCTCCCCTCCTCCACCCTCCAGTGCATCTTTTTCCTTCCCCACCTTATTTCTTCTATTTCCCATCTTTCTCCTTTTTCCTTCTGTCTAATAAGAGTCTGGCTTATCTGGCCAAAACTGCATATTTTGAAACACTGCCTGTAATCAGAGAGACAGCTAAAAGTAATGCCCTCAGGCCAATGCTTGTACAAGTTTTCCAAGTCTCACTGATAAGATCCCTTGCTGTGCCCGTGTTTTCCCAGCAGGGAGGTTGCAAGTGAGAGCTAACAACAGAGACAAAGGCTGCTTTTTCTATTTTCCTTGCTATTCTTTTCTCTCCCATTTTGTGTGTGTGTGTCCTCTTTTGTCTTCTAGGAAACAGGATCAGACTTTAACAACAACAACTGCAGCCCATTTTAACTAACTTCTTCTCTTTTCCTCAAAAATACAGTTATCTTCTTTGATACCTTCTAAGAGACTGTCAAAAACCTCTTCAGCAAAAGGGAAAAGGAACAAGAAATGTTGTCGAAATGAAAGTCTTACTTAATGCTTTACATCTCAAATGCTTTGACTGTTTTTCTTTCTTTTCCTGTGTCTTTTAATGAAAGCTTAAAAGGATTTTAAATGGTATGTTGGCCATGGCACTAAGCAGGCTGAGATGCCTGTATAGTAAATCCCAGTCCTTGTTTAACCCTGTTTAATGTTAAACATTTTCAGGGTCATGTTAACTGCTTTGACGCTTTCAGACATGTCAAGTCTCACTCACTGGGTGTGAGACTCACTCATTAGCACACTATCTCACACATTCCTAAATGTATTTCAACACTTTTACTCAGGGGCTGAAAGAGACAACAATATATCCAGGGCCTCAGGCATGGGGCTTGACGTGGAAAGCCACTTTCCAAGCTTGTACACTGTGGTAACCATAGGCCTGGTCTACACTACGAGTTTATTTTGAATTTAGCAGCGTTAAACCGAATTAATGCTGCACCTGTCCACACAACAAAGCCCTTTATTTCGATATAAAGGGCTATTAATAGCGATATCTGTACTCCTCCCCGACGAGGGGAGTAGTGCTGAAATCGGTATTGCCATTTTGGATTAGGGTTAGTGTGGCCACAATTCGACGGTATTGACCTCCGGGAGCTATCTCACAGTGCACCATTGTGACTGCTCTGGACAGCAATCTGAACTCGGATGCACTGGCCAGGTAGACAGGAAAAGCCCCGCGAACTTTTGAATTTCATTTCCTGTTTGCCCAGCATGGAGCTCTGATCAGCACAGATGACCATGCAGTCCCAGAATCAAAAAAGAGCTCCAGCATGGACTGTACGGGAGATACTGAATCTGATCTCTGTATAGGGAGATGAATCTGTTCTATCAGAACTCTGTTCCAATAGACGAAATGCCAAAACATTTGAAAAAAATCTCCAAGGCCATGATGGACAGAGGCCACAACAGGGACTCAACACAGTGCTGCGTAAAACTTAAGGAGCTGAGACAAGCGTACCAGAAAGCCAAAGAATGAAATGGACACTCACGGAGGGAGGGGCGACTGACGACTGTAGCTATCCCACAGTTCCTGCACTCTCTGAAAACCATTTGAATTCTTGGCTGAGCTCCCAAAGCCTGATGGGTCAAAAACATTGTTGCGGGTGGTTCGGGGTATATGTCGTCAGCCCGCCCCCCCTTCTGTGAAACCAAAGGGAAAAAATCATTTCTTGTCTTTTTTCAATGTCACCGTATGTCTACTGGATGCTGCTGGCAGACGCGGTTGTGCAGCACTACACAGCAGCATCCCCTTGCCTTGCCTTGCCTTGCGGATGGCAGACGGTGCAGTATGACTGATATCCATCATAGTCGTCCCGTGAGTGCTACTGGCTAGCCTCGCCGGGGGCACCTGGGCAAAAATGGGAATGACTCCCGGTCATTTTCTTCTTTAAGTTTTGTCTCCTGGAGATTCACTCCTGCCTGGAATATCATAGCCCTCCTCTCCCCCCTTTGATCTCTGCTTGCAGAGGCAATAAAGTCAGTGTTGTTTCTTATTCATGCACTCTTTATTACTTCATCACACAAATGGGGGGATAACTGCCATGGTAGCCCAAGAGGGGTGGGGGAGGAGGGAAGCAACAAGTGGCGTTGTTGCAGGGGCACCCCCTAGAATGTCATGCAGCTCATCATTTTTGCGGGATGTCTGGGGCTCTGACCCAGAATGGCTGTTTGCCTCTCTGGTTCTTTAGTAGGCTTGCCTGATATTCTAGGCAGGACTGACTCTCCCTTTAGACAAAACTTAAAGAAGAGAATGACCTGGGGAGTAATTCCCATTTTTGTCCATGTGCCCCCGGCCGACCTCACTGAGGCTGGCCAGGAGCACCCATGACAGCAGCAGACGGTACAGTGTGACTGGTAACCATCATTGTCAACTTGCAAAGCAGCAGACGGTACAGTAAAGATGGTAACCATCTTTACTAACTTGCAAAAGGCAAGAGGATGCTGCTGTGTAGTGCTGCAGTACCACGTCTATTAGCAACATCCAGTAGACATACAGTGACAGTGAAAAAAGGCTGAACGGGCTCCATGGTTGCCGTGCTATGGCGTCTGCCCGGGCAATCCAGGGAAAAGGACGCGAAATGATTGTCTGCCGTTGCTTTCATGGAGGGAGGATTGTCTGACGACATTTACCCAGAATCACCCGCGACACTGTTTTTGCCCCATCATGCATTGGTATCTCAACCCAGAATTCCACTGGGCAGGGGAGACTGTGGGAACTATGGGATAGCTATGGGATAGCTACCCACAGTGCAACGCTCCGGAAATCGACGCTAGCCTCGGTACATGGACGCACACTGCCGAATTAATGTGCTTATTGTGGCCGCATGCACTCGACTTTATACAATCTGTTTCCAAAAATTGGTTTCTGTAAAATCGGAATAATCCCGTAGTGTAGAAATACCCATAGAATACTTGAGGGTCAAAAAAAATATGAGTTTGCCCAAAAAACGACCAGTACTTAATCAAAAGTTTGCAGATTCTGCAAATTACAGTTCAAAATTTAAACCACACTGGACAAATCCATGGCCCTTCACTGTTCTGGTAGCAGGCAAGACTTCTTTTTTTAAATGTGATCTTCTCAAGTTCCCTTTCTCTCTGTGGTTGCCAGGCTTGTCTTAGTTTTATTCCCACTCAAATGCAGGAGAAGAGAGAGCGTTTGGTCTTGTTTGAAAGAATAAGATAACATTCAGACCAAACCTTGGAGTAGATGGGACACTGTCATCTTTAATCCAAGTGAAGCTGGCAAATCTTGAGCCATGTTACAAGTTTGAGCCACCAAAAGTAGTTGTAAAAACAGCAAAGGGAGCCTCATGGCAATATAACAAAGCACATGAATAAAATGTGAAACCAAATTAGATATTAAAAGAAATGTGGAATCTGAATCTTTTATCTATGGTTTGTTAGCTTCAAATTAATTAAATTCAATGTAGTTACTTTATTTTGTATTAATTAATGTATTGTTTGGTTGCATTTTATTTTAATTATTTAATTTTAATTTATTTTGCATTTATTTATTTTGGAATCTGATTATTTTAGTTTGCTTTAAATGTAAAATGAGCAATAATATACAAACCAAATAATATTTGTACTGTGAAGTGTTTTTCAAATGGATGATCACTACAACAAGATGATATGCAAAATAAACATGTATTGATAAAAGTTTTCTTTTGTGTTAGGTTTATATAAAAACAGTTAATTGTTGAATATTTCTCTTGTTCTGTCACATAGTACAATGGTGTGTTGTGGATACAGGATTAAAATCTGGCCCATCCCTGTGCTGGAGACAAGGGGAAAAGAGAGAGGACAAGACGTCTTCATCCAGCCTTAGTCTTATGAGTGGGGTATATAGGTGTGGTCTCTGTGCTCTCCTGTATTCAAGGACTGCTGTTTGCTATCATCTTCACCTATACAATGTGGAGGCAAAACATACCCCCCACACCTCTGCATGTGCCAGCAGAACTGAGTCGATGCACAGGGTGAAGCATGTGCCCCCTTTCTGCCCCCCCCGTGAAAAGGTGTAGGCAGCATGAACACTCCCTGTGTGCAGTGGGAGCTTTGGGAAGGATTGAGCACAAGCTCTCCTCAAGGCAGTTCTGAGTGGTGCAGTTCGGGCCAGGCCCCAAATGCAGCTAGTGCCTGTCAGGAACAATCTAACCCATAATAATTAGGATGGGGGAGGAGGGAGTCTGCTGCTGCTCGGTCTGTTAGATTCTTTAACTACCACCATTGACAAGTGTACAAACAATAGGACCCCATTTGCTATCATGGCAGCTTTGTCTACACTAGGAATTTTAGCCATTGCTGGCAATGGATTTCAGCAACATAGGCAGCTGAATTGATGCTAGAAATTAACTGGAAGAGATTACGGCTGCTTTAGGAAGATAGACTGCTTCTGAGCTTACTCTTGTTGTGGCCTAATCTGTCTTTGAGATTAAGCAAGGGCCCTTTTTCTGCAACACCAAACCATCTGCACCCAACCATGGTTTTGAGTCCCTTGTCTGTGCCTTTATCAGACTTCTGAAGTGTGAATTAGAAAGACTTGTGTTTGTTTCTAGTCACTATGTTGTGTAGAGCAGTAGTTCTCAAACTAGGGCCACCACTTGTTCAGGGAAAGCCCTTGGTGGGCTGGGCCGGTTTGTTTACCTGCCGCATCCACAGGTTTGGCCGATCGCGGCTCCCACTGTCCATGGTTCGCCGCTCCAGGCCAATGGGGGCTGCAAGAAGTGGTGCGGGCCAAGGGATGTACTGGCCGCCACTTCCCTGAACAAGTGGCGGCCCTAGTTTGAGAACCACTGGTGTAGAGTGCTTTTCTGCTGTGTTGTATTACAAGAAATGATAGCAGTTGCAAGACAGGAGAATTGCTGGAAGTCTAATGCTGGTTTAAATACAACTGTGTGACTTGCTGGGATTGACTAGGATTCAGCCATTATTCTTTGAGGAATGTGAACTACAGGATACAAGGCACTGAGTGCCAAGGGACTGCTGGGAACTGCCCTCTGGCAAATACAGCTGCAAACACATGAAGCTACTTCTCCCTAAAGATTCAGGGAAAAAATGTATACTTCCTCTCAAAGCAAAGCTTATGATTTGCAAATTGAAAAAGACAGTCAAGGGAGCACCTACCCTTCCCAAGAATACTTTTCAGAAAGACACATTTGTGGCAGCTTGTGAATTATGCAGTGTTAACCGTATATTTTTTAAAAAAACATTTATTCTCTTTATTTTCTACTTGGAGCAGGTTAAGCCTGGATGGTTGGATTTTTGTCTCTTGTGGTCCACAGCAACTACATGAAACAAAAAATGGTTATTCTAGAAATTAAAACTCTTGCTACTTTCCTAAACTGTGCAAGAAAGACCCCCTCTCTTGAATGCCTTAGAGTCTCTGCAGCTGTCTAAGGGTCTCAGCCCCTGTGCAGCTTCAAAATTCCAAGTTCTCTGAATAAAGGAACTGCTTTAATGGGACAGCTAATTGATGTGGTGCACAAGAGACTCAAGTGCACTCTGCGCTACAGTATCTATACACGGTGCTTTTATTTTCTTTATAACATTTAGTGCATTGTGTGAGAGACAGTGCCTATGAATCTCACATTCCAAATGTCTTGAGTCTGTCATGTTTTACTATTACCAGCTTTTCCATACTTCCTGTGCCACCTTGAGCAAGTTACCTAGGCCAAAACTTTCTGAAGCAGCCACTGATTTCAGGTCCCCAACTATATGGGTCTGTAGCTGGAATTATTGGTCCTTTGCTTCTGAAAAGAAATCCAGCATAAGGAGTTTCAGTTTGGGCAATCAAAAGTAGAAGCACTGAACATCAGAGTTCACTTTTGAATATGTTGACTTTAATCCTTGCTCCTTAGTTCCCCATCCGTAAAATAAGGATAATAATTTCTAACCCCATAGGAGCATTTGAGGTAAGGTAATTATAATTGAGGACTGACAAGCTCTGATTCTATGGTGATGAACACCAGAGAGAAATCCATAAATAAAATAAAATTGCACACAGACTAGTTCCTCACTCCAACACTCAGAGTAGCTAGGCTTGATGATACAAATGCTGTGGAGGATTGCTCCTCCCCGCCAGCCACTGTTCCAGCTACAGTAGCCTTTGCATCTGTAATTTCCCCTACACAACATGGGGAGTGGAGAAGCTGTAAAACCCAAGGGTAACTTAGGGCTGGTCTACACTAACGCTGTAAGTCAATCTAAATTATGCTACTTCAGTTATGTAAATTATGTAACAAAGTCGATGTAACTTAGGTTGACTTATAGTGATGTCTACATCGTGCTATGTCAATGGGAGACATTCTTCTGTTGACATAGCTTCTGCCTCTCAGGGAGGTGGAGTACAGACGTCAATAGGAGAACGCTCCGCCATCAACTTAGCGTGTCTTCACCAGACCCGCTAAATCGACACTGCTGCATCGAACGCAGCAGTGACGATTTAACCCGTAGTGTAGACATGGCTCCAACTGTCATTTCCTTCTGAGGAGCAGTATGATGAGAAACCATCCATGCAGATGGGCTTCAGATGCATACCCCTCAAACCCTGCACCATCCCATTACAAGGTGCTGCTGCCTTTGTACGAGAGCCAAGCACACCCACTGAGATTTGACTCCTACCTGCAAAAATGTTTCAATGTCTGACAGATTTAGTCAAGTACCTTAAGCCCTCCTTCCCATTAGCTTGGACCCTGAATCTTTTCTACCAGGAAACCTGTGTTTTCTTGACTTCACATTTAATGAAAGAAATTTTCAGTCAGTTCCATCTACAACTGCCATCCACAGAGGGGAAAAAAATTCATTCCTAGAGGAGGAAAGATAATTGAAAACACAAGCATACTCTTAAATTATATAGTGCTTTGAAGCAAAGTGCCAGTGACACAACCACACTCAATATCATTAACTGGAACAGCAGACTAAAAGCAAAATAAAAGGGAAGTACACTGAATATTACCACTCAGACCACAAAGTTATTGAAATGGTTGGTTTGGGGTTTTTAAAGGTAGAGATTAAGAAATTATTTTATGACACTGGGATTTTTCCCTAACACCAATGTCCCCACCAGGGGATGGTTTTTCTATGATTAACAGTGAACCTATTTAAAAAAATGTTATTAACAGATCCATTCTTTTATAATTTTCTGCTGCAGTTTGCTTTTTAATGGGGTTAGATTGCAAAATTTCTCAATTGTAGGTATTGAAATGTTGTTGTCTTTTACGAGCTGTATTTAATCAAGTGATCTAAATGTATTGTCTCTAAACAGAGAATTTTGATATACCTGTACATTCACAAATGTCAAAACTTCCCAGACTTTTATTGGAGTTAAATTTTATATTATCTACTATGGGCTTTAATTTATTTAGAAAGCTAAATTCCATACTCATCACTTCTATCCTAAGTTTCTACTGTTGCCTTCATAAGCGGATGGTTATACATTGGTTTGGGTTTATAGGATTACTTAATCCAGGGGATCATATGGAATTTGATTGCACAAACAGTGAGCTTGTTCAATCTGTACCCAGTACTTATTAGGGTTGATGTTATCCAATATATCATATTTCTGATCTGACTAGCTTGATAATAGTGCTTAGTGTTTGGTGAAGCCAATCCTCCCTTTTGCCATGGCCTTTGTAAAGTAGATCTTATTTTCCCAAATGAATATATTTATCATTGATTTCCATTGATCTAAGAGACATCCTGGGACTAAAACCAGGAGCATTTGGAAAAGGAAGTTAATGCCGAGTAAGAAATTCTTTTTAATTGTCACAATTGTGCCTAACTATTTTCTGGATCTGTTTCAAGTTTTGACCAATTTTCTGGATCTGTTTCAAGTTTCTTAATCAGAGATGTATAAATAATGCTATACATGTCTTACATCTTTTACAAGTGTGCATTCCCAGCTATCTCACTGAAGTAGTTACCCATTTGTGTTTATATTTATCTTTTATATCTTTCTGTAGCTCAGAGCCCACGCCCACATGCAGGCATTCTGACTTATCTCAGTTTATTTTCAATAAACTGATTTCTTGAATTCTTTTCTGGTTTTATGGAAGTGTGATATCTTCTCAGTTTCTAATAGCAAGCTAAACCGGTGCATAATGTGACCAGGAGATTCAGCCTTGCAAGCTGCATGCTAACATTGCAGAATATATAGATATAGAGATTAGAATCATATCAATTTTACTATGGGGTATTGAAAAGGAATCCTCTTTTCTTTAGATAATAACACCTCTAAGCATCAGACAAATCATGTTTATTCATGTTTATTCTATTCTTTAATATACTGCTGTCTGTCCAAATCTTGGGTTTATCTAGAACACAATTATATTTGATTGATTGATTATTATTGGAGGCAATCTCCTTCTCTAAAGTCTTCTAATATTTAGACAATTTTTTGAAAAGAGGCATTTGACCTTGTATAGGGGAATAAATAGTGCCTAATGTGAGCAATCAATAACTAATTGTACCTTTAACTAATAGACATCTAACTTCATGATCTATATATTTATCCTTTAATTGGAAAGGTATGTATAATGATTGCTACTCCTCTTTTATGTGATGTTCCTGGAGAAACATAAGAAGTGTGGAACCAGTTATTATTGATGTATTTATTATGTTTTTCCTTAAGCTGCATATATTGCAGAAAGCATTTATCTGGAGCCTCAGCTTTGATAGCTTGAAAACCTTTTTTTCTTGTAAAACTACTGTTAAGACAATAGGTAGTTATGGTATAGATATAGAATGTAATTGTATTAGCCATATTAAGAGATGTAAATTGTTAGCTGGTACATAAGATTGTATAAAGAAAAAGGAAAGCCAAATATCATATAAGGCCCTAATTCTAATTATTAGGTTTTTTACCTCTGATTTTGTAGAGTAGTATTTGTTAGATGAAAGTGTACTTGTATTGTTGGTAGGTCTCCCCACTCACTTAAAGCAAAAATATTATTCAGCATGAAATGTCCATGTTAATTCTTCAATCTAAATATCTGTTCGGACCTAAAGATTTTGTTGATTACTCCGGTGTATTCATTTAAATGGAGTAAGTGGGCCAAAGGTGTTAACATAAACCTGTCACTGTCAGACATTAAACAGTGTTAAACAAGGTCTGGGGTCTGGTGTACAGAGACCTCAGCCTGCTTAGTACCATGACAAACACACCATTAAAAATCTTTTTAACCTTTTATTAAAGATACATAGAAGAAGGGAAAAAACAGTTAAAGCATTTGAAATGGAGAGTATTAAATAAGGCTTTCATTTTAAAATTTTTGTTCCCTTTCCCTGGAGAGAATTTTAGAAGGAAAGAACCCCTTGTTGGACAGTCTAAAGATGGTTATAATTATTCTTTTGGGTAAGAGAGAGACATTTACTTCTTGGTGGAATTCTGCACCAAAAAAATTATAAATTCTGCACACAATATTTTAAAATTCTGTATATTTTATTTGTCAAAATAATGCAATGTAATCATGCTGGTTTCAATTATTTAGGTAACTTAGGCCTGGTCTACACTAGGAGTTTATGTTGAATTTAGCAGCGTTAATTCGACTTAACCGTGCACCTGTCCACACCAGGAAGCTAATTAGTTCGACCTAGAGGGCTCTTTAGTTCGAATTCTGTACTCCTCCCCGACGAGGGGAGTAGCGCCAAATTCGACATGGCTATGTCGAATTAGGCTAGGTGTGGACGGAAATCGACCTTAGTAGCTCCGGGAGCTATCCCACAGTGCACCACTCTGTTGATGCTCTGGACAGCAGTCCGAGCTTGGATGTTCTGACCAGCCACACAGGAAAAGCCCCGGGAAAATTTGAATTCCTTTTCCTGTCTGGCCAGTTTGAATCTCATTTCCTGGTTGGACATCGGGGCGAGCTCAGCAGCACCGGCAACGATGCAGAGCTCTCCAGCAGAGGAGTCCATGCAATCTCTGAATAGAAAGAGGGCCCCAGCATGGACTGACCGGGAAGTCTTGGATCTGATCGGTGTGTGGGGCGAGGAGTCTGTGCTTTCGGAGCTGCGCTCCAAAAAACGGAATGCAAAGACCTACGAGAAGGTCTCCAAAGCCATGAGAGACAGAGGATACAGCCGGGATGCAGCAGTGCCGCGTGAAAATCAAGGACCTGAGACAAGGCTACCAGAAGACCAAAGCGGCAAACGGACGCTCCGGAGCCCAGCCCCAGACATGCCGCTTCTACGAGGCACTGCATGCCATTCTCAGTGGGTCTGCCACAACTGCCCCACCAGTGACCGTGGACTCTGACGATGGGATAGTGTCGACGGCCAGATCCTCGGCGATGTTCGCGGACGGGGAAGATGAGGAAGGGTTTGTGGAGGACGAGGCAGTCGACAGCGCTTACAACGCTGGTTTCCCCGACAGCCAGGATCTCTTCATCACCCTCACGGAGATCCCCTACCAACCCTCCCCAGCAGTTACCCCGGACCCTGAATCAGGGGAAGGATCAGTCGGTAAGTGCTTTAAACATGTAAACTTTTATTATTAATGTAACAGGAATCTGAACTATGTGAAAAGGAGGTCTATATATATGGGGATAGAACAGAAATCCTCCTGGGAGATCTCCACGAAGCTCTCCTGGAGGTAATCGAAAAGCCTCCGCAGGAGGTTCCTGGGGAGAGCTGCCTTATTGGGTGCTCCGTGGTAGCAAACTTTTCCGCGCCAGGCTTTCATGAGGTATTCTGGGAGCATTGCCTCCACGAGCATGGCAGCATAGGCCCCTGGTTTGTGCTGGCTTTCACGCAGCATGCGCTCTCTATCTCCTTCAGTGACCCTCCTCAGGGTGATCTCGCTCGGCGACTCCTGCATCTAATTAGGGGACTTACTGTAATGTTACGCCTGGTCCAAAGTATTTTTAAAAAATCTCCAGACAGACGGCGTAACAGAGACTCAGCACGCTGCTGCGTGAAAAGCGTAACGGAAAGCCAAAGAATCAAATGGACGCTCATGGAGGGAGGGAGGGGGGACTGAGGACGCAAGCTATCCCACAGTTCCTGCAGTCTCCGAAAAGCATTTGCATTCTTGGCTGAGCTCCCAATACCTGTACGGTCAAACACATTGTCCGCGGTGGTTCAGGGCATAGCTCGTCAATGTACCCCCACCCCAGAAGGAAAAGGAAAAAAAATCGTCTCTTGACTCTTTTAAATGTCACCCTATGTGTACAGAATGCTGCTGGTAGACGCGATGCTGCAGCACTGTACTGTAGCGTCCTCCCCCCCCCCGCCTCATGGGTGGCTGACGGTACAATACGACTGGTATCCGTCCTCATCATCAGCCTTGTGGCAGATGGTGTAGTGCAGTAGGACTGCTATCCGTCCTCGTCATCAGCCCATAAGTAGACGGCATGCTAACCGTCTTCATCATAGCAACAGGGGGCTGAACTCCATCAGCCCCCGCCCTTCATGTGTAAAGAAAAGATTCTGTACTGCCTGGACTATCATAGCAGCAGGATGCTGGTCTCCTCTCCCCCACACTGCTTAATGTCCTGTCTGGACTATCATAGCAGCTGGAGGCTGCCTTCCCCTCATTTCATTTCACTAACAAGTCACTGTTTCTTATTCCTGCATTATTTATTACTTCAGCACACAAATGGGGGGACACTACAACAGTAGCCCAGGAAGTCTGGGGGAGGAGGGAAGCAACAGGTGGGGTTGTTGCAGGGGCACCCCCTGTGAATGGCATGCGGCTCATCATTCCTGCATGATCTGACACGGAGCGGCTGTGCTTTCTAGTTCTCTGATACACTGCAACCCTAGTACACTTGCCCCATATTCTAGGCAGGACTGATTCTATTTTTAGATACCATAAAGGAGGGATTGTCTCGGGGAGTCATTCCCAGTTTTGTCTTTTGCGCCCTCGGCTGATCTCGGCCAGGGGCACCTATGACAGCAGCAGAAGGTATAGTGCAGTAGGACTGGTAACCGTCATCACATTGCCAATTTACAATGGCATGGTAGATGGTACAATATGGCTGATAACCATCTCTGCTGTCATGCAAAAGCAAATGAATGCTGCTGTGTAGCGCTGCTGAATCGCCTCTGTCCGCGGCATCTAGTACACATACGGTGACAGTGACAAAAGGCAAAACAGGCTCCATGGTTGCCACGCTATGGGAGGGTAATCCAGGGAAAACGGGCTCGAAATGATTGTCTGCCGTTGCTTTCCCGGAGGAAGGAATGACTGACGACATGTACCCAGAACCACCCGCGACAATGATTTTTGACCCATCGGGCACTGGGATCTCAACCCAGAATTCCAAGGGTCGGGGGAGACTGCGATGGGGTGGAACAGGGGCAGAGTTTATGCTTTCCGGATTGCCTGGAGCAGGCGTGCGCACGAGACAGGTGCTGTGCATGGTCTTGTTCACAGAGACAGACTAGACTGTGTTCATTGTTCACAGAAATGTATCTTTGCAAGGAATTCACTCCCTTTTTCCCATCACACAGCTTCGACTGTCTCCAGACCTGCCACAGCATCCCCTTCACAGAGGCTGGCAAAGATTAGGTGGCGAAAGAAAAAGACATGGGACGAGATGTTCGCTGAACTTATGGGCTGTTCCCGAGCCGAGGCGGACCAGCAGAGCCAGTGGAGGGAGACCCTCTCTCTGTACCAGTGCTCACACAGCGAACGGGAGGAGAGGTGGCGTGAGGAAGACAAGCAGGCGACTCAAACACTGCTTGGACTAATGAGGGAGCAAACGGACACGCTCCGGCGCCTTGTGGATGTTCTGCAGGACCGCAGGCAGGAGGACAGAGCCCCCCTGCAGTGTATCTGCAACCACCCTCCCCCGCCACAAAGTCCCATACCCCCCTCACCCAAAATAACCAGAAGGAGGGGCGCCAGGGGCCGTGAAAACTGTCACTGCACCCCAGCAGAGTGCTCAAGTACCCAAAAGCTCTCAAACCCTAAATTTTGAGAAGTCCTTCCCTTCCTGACTCACCCAAGCCCCAATCCCAGTTTCATCCCCTAACTGTCTAGTTAATTATTAAAAATACTTTGCTGTTAATTACTGGTTCCCTCATGTTTTTTTTACAGAAGACTGTGTTTGAAGGGAGGGGTAGGGAAGGGGGTTGGTAATTGCATAGGACAGTCACCTTTACCAGGGTACAGACACGGGGGCAGGATCAGCAGCAGGTCACACACACAGTGCAGTCAGTAGGCACCCTGGTCGGTATGGGAGGTGGTTTCCAGGTTCTGTGTGGGTGGGGGGGTACGTGACTTTGTAGCGGGGGAGGGCGGTTACAGATCTTATGCAGCGGTCCTTGTCCTGGACCACAGAGCCACGCAGCAGAGGAATCTGTATCTGTCCTCCTCCGCCACAAGGTCACATTGCCCCCCGCACACAGAGTCCCAAAAAGGAGGGATGGCAGGCTCCATTGAAACAACCAGTCTGGCACTGCGGACCGCTCTAGAAGCAGGAGCCTGTCATTCTTCGAGTTTAGAGGCGGTCTTTACATCACTGCACACCCTACCCAACACAGTCTGCGTCCCAGTTTCAACCCTTTAACGCAAAGTCATTAATAAAGAAACCTTTGTTAATTAACAATGGAACATTTATTTTATTTTTACACGTGTGTTGGAAGTGGGGGAAACGGGGTGAACGGGGTATGTAACTGCAGAGGATAGTCAACAGTAACTGGGTAAAGAAATAGGGGCAGGTTCAGCTTCTCTGTAAAGAAACTGAACAGTCACAGGTCATGCTGCTCGCTGAGGAACCTAGGTTTCAAAGCCTCCCGGATGCACAGCGCTTCCCGCTGGGCTCTTCTAATCGCACGGGTGTCAGGCTGAATGTAATCAGCAGCCAGGCGATTTGCCTCAACCTCCCATCCCGCCATAAAGGTCTCCCCCTTGCTCTCACAGAGATTGTGGAGCACACAGCAAGCTGCAATAACAATGGGGATATTGGTTTCGCTGAGATCCGAGCCAGTCAGTAAGCTTCGCCATCTCCCCTTGAGACGTCCAAAAGCACACTCCACCACCATTCTGCACTTGCTCAGCCGGTAGTTGAAGAGTTCCTTGTCAGTGTCCAAGGCGCCTGTATAGGGCTTCATGAGGCAGGGCATTAGCGGGTAGGCTGGGTCCCCAAGGATCACTATAGGCATCTGCACATCCCCAACAGTTATTTTGTGGTCCGGGAAGAAACTACCTTCCTGCAGGCGTCTAAACAGACCAGAGTTCCTGAAAACACGTGCGTCATGAACCTTGTCCAGCCACCCGACGTTGATGTTGGTAAAATGTCCCCTATGGTCCACCAGTGCTTGCAGCACCATTGAAAAGTAGCCCGATTTCTCAGCAGCTGACTGTGGAAGAGGTGGACGATAAGGTGCGAGGAGTTGACAACGGCCATAACTGCAGCGGGCTCCATGCTCGCAGTGCTGTGGCGTCCGCGCTGTCACTGACCAGAAAAGTGCGCGAACAGATTGCCCGCAGGCGCTTTCAGGGAGGGAGGGCGGGAGTGACGGTTCAATGATGACAGTTACCCAAAACCACCCTCGACACATTTTTTCCCCCAGCAGGCATTGGGGGCTCTACCCAGCATTCCAATGGGCAGCGGGGACTGCGGGAGCTGTGGGATAGCTGCCCACAGTGCACCGCTTCCAAAGTCGACGCTTGCCCCGTTAGTGTGGACTCACAAAGTCGAATTAGTGTCCTTAGTGTGGATACACAAATTCGACTTCGTAAGGTCAATTCCACAAATTCGACTTAAGTTGAATCGAACTACTCTTGTAGTGTAGACATACCCTTATTTAAACTACAATGCAATGGACGGCGAATAGGAGTGGGGAACATTAGAGGAAATCTCCAAACCCCCTTGCCTAATAGTAAGGTAGCTAGGTTTGACCCTTTATTTCTAGTTATTAGTCAACAAATATATGCAGCCATATGCTCAGTGTTACATCATAGGCAACTGACGAGCAAGTGAGGGCTGGGGAATCGAACTCACAATTTATATGGTTACTGACTGTCTCCAGAAAGGTCAGTAGCAAACAGTTCATGGAGCACATTTTGATAGGTAACTTTTTCAGTCCAAAAGTTTAGACCAGTTCTAATCACTAAAGCACCATAAGCATTTATACGGCCATACTGTCCTTTACACTACTCTGGCAATATAAAGGAGCCTTAAAACTTTTACACCTGTTTTATACTCCTGGGGGAATTCACAAAGACAATGGGAACAATTCACAAAGCACATAGGCTGCTACATTCTGTTCTGCCTGAGGGGACAGAGCCTTTCGCACGCCTACCTCCTCAGAAACACCCTGAAGCTCTGCCCCTCCATACTGAGTGTGCCGCAATAGCGAGCGAGAGGGACAGAGTGTCTCTCTCTCTCTCTCACATACACATGACTGCCCAGTCCCCTCCCCGTGATTTACGTCTCTACCAGCTGCTCTGGGTACCTGAACTGACCTGCCTATGAGCTGGAGTATGAGCTGGAGCTGTTATTGCTTGTGTTAAAGTGTGATCCTGTTTCATCTCAGGTGGTGTTTGGGATTCAGCAGGTGGTGATGTCATCTGGATCCTTCTATTTAGATCAAACTGGATTAAGACCAAGAAGAGTGAGGATCCCAGGAGATGGTGGGTGTTATATCCTTGGGGAAAGCCGGTTTAGGAAGAAATCACTTGAGGCCAGAGAGCAGACAGCTAACAAAACTACCATTTTATTTACAGACACAGAGCTCACCCAACTGGCCGAAGCTGGCTGGGCTATCCCCTAATAATCTAACTCAGTTGCCATAAGAACAAAAACCATGACAACCAAATACACAACATATTCCTCCCCCTCTAATAAGAACATCCCCTAAATAAAACACACACTAGACTAGAGAAGGAGGGTAGACTGCCTCCATTCCCGGCTAAACCCTGGGGATTATTTTGCCCCATAACCGTGGGTTCACCCTAGCTAAAGATCCAGCCGATGAGGAGGCCTTCTGTCTCTAGGTGGATTACGGCGAACTTCTGGTGTTGTTGCACCCGAAAGTACCATGGGCTCAGGGTCCGCAGCACGAACAGGTGAGGAGGTGGTATCAGCTCGTGCTGGGTAAAGGGGTATCTGTGCTGCCGGCAGTAATGGAGGAGAACAGTCAGGAACAGGTGATTCGGTGTCTCACCAAAAGAGGTGAAGTCAGACCACTCAACTGCAGATGTGTCCTGAGGACTGGCATGACCTGGCAACAGCTGATCTACATGTCGCTGCCAGGTAAGATTCTCTGCAGTCCGGACTGTGTAGGAAACAGGTCCTGTTTGAGTGATGATTGTGGCAGGGACCCATTTAGCTCTGGAAGTATAATTCCGAGCCAAAACTGGCTGTCCTGGGCTAAAGGTTCGGTCTTTTGCTCTGGGTGCCCGTCTGATGACTTGATATTGCTGCTGATGTTGCACAATTTGTCGGGGTTCAGAAGGTTACAGCAGATCAAAGCAAGTGCGCAGCTGTCGTCCCATCATTAGAAAGGCCGGGGATGACTGGGTCGTAGCATGAGGTGTGTTTCTGTAGGAAAGTAAGAAGGTATTCAGACACTTTTGAATGGAGTGTTGTACCCTTGCTGATTTCAAAGCGTGTTTCATTGTCTGCACAAATCTTTCAGCTAATCCGTTGGTTGATGGATGATATGGTGCTGACGTGATGTGGTGTATCCCATTTGCCTTCATAAAATTTTGAAACTCCTGAGAGATGAACTGCGGTCCGTTGTTGCTCACAAGTTGTTCTGGCAGACCAAAATGACTAAAGAGTCCTCGTAGTTTTTGGATAGTACTCTCTGCAGTAGTGGACTGCATTATAGGGACTTCTGGCCATTTAGAATGGGCATCTACTGCCACCAAGAACATGCTTCCTTCAAGGGGGCCAGCGAAGTCCATGTGAATACGTTGCCATGGGTTTTCAGGCAGTCCCATGGGTGTAGGGGTGCCCACTGGGGTGCATTCCTCACACCCTGACATGACATACAAGCTTTTGCCTTCTCTTCAATAGCACTGTCCAATCCAGGCCACCAAAAATAGCTTCGTGCAATTTCCTTCATGCACACTATTCCACAGTGACCGGAATGTAGCTGTTCTAACATCTGTGATCTCAGTGGTGGTGGAATAATGACACGTCTCCCCCACAACAAACAACCAGATTGGACCGATAACTCCGTCCTCCTGGACATGTAGGTAACAAGGTCGGGTGAGACCGGAGAGGTTTGTCGAGATTTTCCGTGCATCACCAGGTCCATAACTTGGGACAATACTGGGTCAACGCGAGTTGCCTTCTTTATCTGAGTAGCAGTGATGGGTGTATTCTCTACCTGTTCAAAGTAGAAGCTTTCCTTTTGGGCACTTTCTTGATGTTTGACCGGCAAAGGCAACCTTGAGAGGCCATCTGCATTGCCGTGCAGAGTGGATTTCCGATATTTGATTTCATATGTGTGTGCAGAAAGTAACAATGCCCAACGTTGCATACGACTAGCAGTTAATGGGGGAATGCCTGTGTAGGGTCCAAAAATTGACATCAGAGGTCGATGGTCTGTGAGAAGAGTAAACTTTCGCCCAAACAGGTACTGATGAAACTTCCGAATTCCAAAAACAATTCCTAATGCCTCACGTTCGATTTGGGCGTAGTTAGTTTCTGCTTTGCTTAGAGTGCGTGAAGCAAAAGCAATAGGTCTCTCTTCTCCCGAAGGCATAATGTGTGACACGACTGCTCCCACTCCATAAGGGGAGGCATCGCAGGCCAATTGTAGGGGTAAGGATGGATCAAAGTGCATTAGAACTTCAGAATTTAGCAATGCATCCTTAGCTTTGTTAAATGCAACATCACAGGCTTCAGTCCACTTCCAGGCCTTGTTCTGCCCAAGGAGCTCATGAAGTGGTTTTAGCAGTGTGGCTAACATTTCGAGGTGGGGGAGCCTCCACAATAGCTTTAACGTTTGCAGGGGCCTTATGAAGACCTGCAGAATCAATGATGTGTCCCAAATATTCAACAGAGGGCTTGAAGAATTCACACTTGTCTTTGCGAACTCGTAGGCCATACTCTTCCAGTCTTTGTAGGGTAGCCTCTAAATTCTTTAAGTGATCCTCTTCATTTCTTCCAGTGACCAGGATATCATCCAGATAGCACTGAACTCCTGACAAGCCACACAAGATCTGGTCCATAGCCCTCTGGAACAGGGCGGGAGCAGACGTTATTCCGAAGGGTAGGCGACAGTATTGATAAAGTCCCTTATGAGTCACAATAGTCAACAGCTCTTGGGACTTTTCATCGATGTGCATCTGTAAATATGCTTGACGCAGATCAATCTTACTGAACTTTTGTCCCCCAGCCAGGCCTGCGAAGAGGTAATTGATGCGGGGAAGCGGGTATTGCTCTGCACACAACACTGGGTTGACAGTGACTTTAAAATCATCACAAATCCGGAGAGAGACATCTTTCTTCACTATTGGAACAATAGGACTGGCCCATGAGCTATGGGTAACCGGTATTAGGACTCCATTGGTGACCAGGCGCTCCAGGTCTGCTTCAACTTTTGGCCTGATGGCATATGGCACAGTTCGGGCTTTCAGATATTTTGGTGGACTGTCAGGTTTAATGTTCAATGTCACAGTGATTCCCTTCATACTTCCCACATCATATCCAAAAACAGCAGCATGTTTCCTTAGTATAGGGGTTAGACTGGTTTCTTCTTTAGTCATCCGGTGCACTTCTGCCCAGTTCAGTTGAATCTTCCCAAGCCAAGACCTACCCATTAAGGCTGGGTAGTTACCTCTCACCACAAACAGTGGCAATTTAGCAGCCTGTCCATTGAGCTCCACCTTAACATCAATAGTGCCCAACATGGGCACAGCTTCTCCCATATACGTCTTCAGAACAGTTTTTGTTGCCTTAAGTGGAAGATGCTGTAGCTTTTCTTTATACACAGTCTTGGAGACCAGCGAGACGGCTGCACCGGTGTCCAGTTCCATGCGTATAGGTTTGCCATTGAACAACGGGGTTATTCATGTGAGCCCACTGCCAAAGACAAAACATGCAGTGGCACTTCCTCTTGCGATGAGGTGTCACCTTGATCATCCTGGGTCTGCTCTAGGGTATGCAGGGTTCCTCTTTTTGTCGGCCAGACCACAGGCCTCTTTTTCTTTTGTTTACAGGCACACTCAATGTGTCCCTTTTTGCCACAGTGTCGACACACCAGGTCCTTAAACCAGCATTCTGATGCCTGGTGACCCGGCTTACCACAGCGGTAACATTCTTGACTCTGCACAGTTTTGTGGGTCGGTTCTTGTGACACCTTTTGCACCCTAGGGGATGCACCGATGTATTGCGCCTCCCTTGTAGCCGGTTCCATGGAGACAGCAATATCAACAGCCTTCTGTAATGTAAGCTGAGCCTCTGTCAGTAGGCGCTTCCATATAGCTTCACTGTAGAGGCCACACACTAACCTGTCACGCAGGGCATCATTTAACATCTCTTTAAATTCACAGTGTTCTGCTAGCTTTTTTTAAATTGCTACAAATTGTACAACTGTTTCATCTTCCTTTTGGTCTCTTTTGTGGAACCTATATCTTTCAGCAATTACCAGTGGTTTTGGGGAAAAATGGGACCCCAGGATTTCCACAATGTCACTGTAAGATTTAGTATCAGGCTTAACAGGGTGTAGTAAGCTGCGTAGCAGGGAGTAGGTTTTAGCCCCTACAACACTTAAGAATATTGGCACCTTCTTCGCTTCTGTAATGTCATTTGCAATAACAAAAAGCTCAAAACGCTCAGTATACACATGCCACTGCTCTATATTCTCATCAAAAGGTTCCAGTGGCCTGGTCAGAGTAGCCATGATTTTTAGTTTCACTTTCACAGTCAGTGCAAACAAGCAGCTTTTTTGTTTGTTTGTTCTTTACCTTGACTTCTACTTCCTTCTGTTACTGGAGCAGCACCGGAATCCCATCCATCGTCGCCACTTGTTATATACTTGGGGGCAGCCGGTTTAGGAAGAAATCACTTGAGGCCAGAGAGCAGACAGCTAACAAAACTACCATTTTATTTACAGACACAAAGCTCACCCAACCGGCCGAAGCTGGCTGGGCTATCCCCTAATAATCTAACTCAGTTGCCATAGGAACAAAAACCATGACAACCAAATACACAACAGTGGGGAAGGCAGCAATGATGGTGAAGCTTGCTCCAGTAGCGTCCCTCTGTTCTTTTCCTCCCAGTGTCTGGGGGGAAAATGTCTAGGGGTAAATAACACTTCCCTACTCTCTTTCTCTGCACCATTCATGACTTTATAGACCTCTATCATATCCCCCTTAGTCATCTCTTTTCTAAGATGAATTCTCAGTCTTTTTATGTATGGAAGTTGTTCCATATTCCTAATCACTTTTGTTGCCCTTCTCTGTGCCTTTTCCAATCCTAATATATCTTTTTTGAGATGGAAACTCACACAATATTCAAGGTGTGGGCATACCATGGATTTATATAGTAGGATTATGATATTTTGTTTTATCATCTATCCCTTCCCTAATGATTCCTGACATTCTGTTAGCTTTTTTGATTATGGCTGATGCACATTGAGCAGATGTTTTCAGAGAACTATTCACAATGACTCCAAAATCTCTTTCTTGACTGGTAATAGCTAATTTAGATCCCATCATTTTGTATGTACAGGTGGGATATTTTCCAATGTACATTACTTCACAGTTGTCAATATTGAATTTCATCTGCCATTTTGTTGCCCATTCACTCAGTTTAGTGAGATACCTTTGTAACTCTTCACAGTCAGCTTTGGATGTAACCATTTTGAGTAATTTTGCATCATCTACAAACTTTTCCATCTCATTGTTTACCACCTTTTCCAGATCATTTATTAAACTGTTGAACAGAGTCTGTATCTTATCTTAAAGCTGCTGGGACTTCAGCTAGCTCCCTTCTTGCACAAAATAGTGAAGTCTCTTGGTTTATTGGCATTTAACGGGGGCGAGCATACCAGGCTCTGTAAGCTCTGTCGGTCTCAATCTCTCTTTTATCTCCTGGGTCTAAGAAGGTACATAAAACTTCCTTTAGTAATTGCTGCATCCCCTTTCTCCTCTCCTTCAAGGAGACCCTTGATCCTTAGGTCATTTCTCCTCTCACAGTTCTTCATGTCTTCCACATCTGCCCAGTCTTTCTTTTCTAGAATCTAAATTCTTATCTGCAGCACAACCTCTTCTTCCACTTTCTCCCCCATGGTGTTTTCCAAGCCAGTCGCTCTCATGCCCAGTTCACTGAAATCATCCTTAATTTAATCTAATTTGGCATCTAGAATGGATTTTTTGGGATCTAAACTTGTAAATTAGCTCCCCAAAATCTTCTGTAGGAAGAGGTATCCCTTTCTCCTGCTCCCTTCCTCCCATGAGGAGCCTGGGCCCAACAGCTGCCATCTTGGATTTTTCTAGCTCTGCCTGCTCTTGCTGCCTTCTGAGTTTCTCTTCTGGAAATAATTTTTCAGAATTCTCTTTATATGGCATACTCACCTAAGGAGTAGACGAGTCTCTTTGGGGAGTCACATTGGGGCAATAACCAGCCATGTCTGCAGATTCTGCCAGCTTTAACACAGAACTAAAGGCTAAAGCAGCAATTCAACTCTGGTAATCAAATATTGGGGGTAGCCGTGTTAGTCTGTATTCACAAAAACAACAAGGAGTCTGATGGCACCTTAAAGACTAACAGATTTATTTGGGCATGAGCTTTCATGGGTAAAAAAACACTTCTTCAGATGCATGGAGTGAAAATTACAGATGCGGGCATTATATAATGACACATGAAGAGAAGGGAGTTACCTCACAAGTGGAGAACCAGTGTTGACAGGGCCAATTTGATCAGGCTAGATGTAGTCCACTCCCAATAATAGATGAGGAGGTGTCAATTCCAGGAGAGGCAAAGCTGCTTTTGTAATGAGCCAGCCACTCCCAGTCCCTATTCAAGCCCAAATTAATGATGTGAAATTTGCAAATGAATTTTAGTTCTGCTGTTTCTCTTTGAAGTCTATTTCTGAAGTTTTTTTGTTCAAGTATAGCTACTTTTAAATCTGTTATAAAATGTCCAGGAAGATTGAAGTTTTCTCCTACTGGCTTTTGTATGTTACCATTCCTGAACTCTGGTAATGTCTCTTACCCCTAGTATGCATTGTGCTCATGCCCTCCATTGGCCAGAATCAGGACTGCGGTCCACAGTTTGAAAACCTCTGTACTAATCAATAGGCTGCATCAGTACAGCATTTCTTCATATGTAGGAAGATCATTTTACAATGCTTGCTGTTCCACCACCCACTGTATATCTCATAGTGTATAGCTGTTTAAGATGCAATGACTTTCAAAGAAGGAACACTGAGACAGCCAAGAGAGTGAAGCCTTTTTTTTTTTTAAAGGGGGGCAAAAGGTAGACTTCAGACATGACTATACTGCAGATTGGCTGAAGAACTAATCTTGGTCAGCTCTATAGCATTAGAACTGCAGCAATATCCTACACAAGCCCTTCCTATCCCCCACACTATCGCTGCATTCAGTTTGGTTGACCAACATATGTTAGCTAGCATATATATCATACTAATACTATGTAGTACCTGCAGCATAAATGCATACTAATATATAAAGCACAAATACTATAACAATTATATAGACTAAATTGGCCTCTACCTTTACTATAATCCTGTTCACTTATGCCAAGTATCCCATAACACCTTGCA
Source organism: Mauremys mutica (assembly GCF_020497125.1). Taxonomy (NCBI): domain Eukaryota; kingdom Metazoa; phylum Chordata; order Testudines; family Geoemydidae; genus Mauremys; species Mauremys mutica. Next base: position 43,227,781 of record NC_059078.1, read on the forward strand.
TCAGCTGAAGTAAGCTTTGCCTTAAGTAGAATAGAAAGTGTTCAGGATCAGGACTGATGAGTATTTTACTGTAGCAACAGGCAGGGAGTTATTCTCGCAGGCCCATACTGGAATGTCCCAAAGAAAGAGGATAAGACATATGATTGTTCTACCCTACTACAAACCTCTGAGGTGCCTTCATGCCCTTTGGTATCTGGAATGCATATGTTCAGAATAAAGATAAGAGGAATGCCATGCTACCAGAAAAACAAAGTAGAAAACTCATTGGTTAAATCTAGTTTCGGATGATGTACACAGTGTGTGTTACTCGTAAACAGGTAGGGTATAAAAACATGGCTTGAGGAGTATATCTCTGGGAGCATAGCTGTGTAAGGTGCATGAAATAATGCTGCATGAGACAGCTTCCCAGAGACTGATATTGTATTGAACTTTTTCCCTGCACTGCATTATTTTGGCTTATAGCAATAAACCTGACTGATATTGGTTATTTGGTCTCTTGAATATATTTCATGATGAACTAAAGCATGGTCAAGCAACTGGCTATACCATTTATCAACACTTTGCTATTCAAGTCCACAGGCTTAAGGAAATAGGGTTCTGCTGGTCTTAACAAGACCCATTATTAATAATGCAGAAGTTATAAACCACAGTTTGGAGGTGTCAGGAGTCTCAGGGCTCACTTCTCCAACTAAAAATTAACATAATTCCTACTGTTCCTTTTCTATGGCACACTTAAACTTTCATTGGAATTGCCTATAGATTTTTTTTTACAGTATTCTGAAATGTTTATTTCAGATGAGCATAGTCTCTGATCCCACCCACCACGCAGTATGAAATGTTGTCAGAATAAACTACGTGCAGCTGCTTTTGTGGCACTGAAATTATCTCCACCCACAGACAGATTTATATTTTGCTTCACAATCTTGGCATCCAGCTCTGATTAAAAAGAGAGATACCATAGCAGCAGTTCTCAATGTATGACCCCCAATGGGGATGCCAGCCATTCTCTAGAAAAGCTGCGTAGGGAGATGGTCTGCTTTTGTTCCCTGTGTCTGAGCTGGAACTATTGTTGATTTCTCAGCCACTTGCAGCTGGGATGCTTCCTTTGAAGAACTAAAGTTTTCTTTGACATACCATGAGAACTAACACAATGGATTCTGGGCAGCATTTGAGGAGGACCTGTTGCAAGAGACTCATTAAGGGGCCATTGGAGAAAAAAAATGCCTGACTTCTAAATTTTTCAAGCATTGTACAAACTTTAATTTTCCTGTCATGCAGTAAGTTTGGTCATACACATTAATGGAATACGAGGGAGCATGCATCTCAGCTTTGGAGTTTATTCGAAGTTGAATACCTTTTGCAAAGTATATCAGATGCTTATATTAAAGAGAAAAGGGATACTTGTTATACAAGTAGAGAACAGCAACCACCCACAAAGCCTTAACCACACATCTGTTTCCTGAGATAAACTGCTGAAGAGGTTTACGTTATTATTGGCTCTTTTAAACACCTACTAGATTAGATTAAAAGGATACTTTGACGGTGTGAATGCTTTTGGCTTTTCTATTACTTTTAAAACATGTGGTGAATGGGGAGTGGTGGCTCTATATTGGCTTTCAGCTGCTCCCGTGCTGCTGTGCTGCACATACTCCCTCTATAGAAGGCAACATGATCATAATAGTGTGGGGAATGTTACACCATATCTGACATTTGGTCCATAGAATCTGGTACCTTGTTTTAAATAGTACTCAGTACCAGATACTTCAAGGAAGCTTCATGGACAATTACGGAATACCTTGTCCATAGAGGAAGTGGCTTCATAATATCAGGCAGTTAGTAGTTGCAGTTTTGCCAACCCCAAATGTTTTTTAAAAACTATTACAAAAACGCGGGGGTTCTTTTTATTTATCTTCTGGTTCATGAGTTTTAGGATGCACTTGATGTCACGTTTTCAAATTTTTCTCTGAAAGTGTGAGGGCTAGAAACTTACTTTTTAAATGAAAGCTGACAGTGGGATGTATTCACATGACTCTAGCAGCTGGGCCTTTAAGAAAAGCACCAATCACTGAAAGACTCCCAATAAAATGGCAAGATTTGGCAACACTTTGGATGCCTCTGAACTGCCAGCAGCTGTTGCCCAATATACCAGGCATGTCACGTGAAAAGCTGATATGTTACACTAGAATATCAGTGCTTGAGAAAACTGCCTAATGCTGCAGGGATACAAAAACCTGAATGGAACTCCTTAACAAAAGAGAATTCACATAACAAGCTTCATATGGGCTATTACTGCCACTGGGCTCCAATAACTGTGCAAACAATCAAATACAAAGACAGATTATACTAAAAATAATTATGGATTATTGCAGCAGGAGTAGTGTTGGGGTAGGTGGAAGGAAAAGATATTGTATTATAGAGTCACTTTGTCCTGGTTAGTTCAGGTACAACTTATTACTGCATCAGTGACTAATAGCAGAGTACAAGTGGCAAGGGGCAGGGATGGACTGGAGCCTATATGAGCTTTGGTACAGCAGTTGCTGCTAATACTAATCTATATGAGAAGAGTTACTTTTGAATTACACTTTTGCCTTTATTAGCACATTTTGTCTTTAGCATTTTCTGCATAAATGAACACTGATTTTCTGTCTCTTACTGAAGATGGTAAGACAAGACCCTTTATTCTTTCACATCCCCACAGCAAAGTAAGGGATTGGAGCTGCTTAGAATGTGGGGAAACTGGCCAAGCATAGGAGAATCCCAACACCCTCAAGCTGTTGGAGAGGATGGTCAAGAATTTTGAGTCTTGACAATTGTTGAGAGGTTTTTTTGACTGGGTGTGCTTGTGGCCTTCCTGCTGCTCTCCCCACACACAGCTCAAGGTTCTAAGAAATGGAATCTTATTCCACATTTGAGGAGTAAGAAGAAAGGTGGATAAAAGGTGGTAAAGCAACCAAGATAAATTATTAGTATAATGTCTATTTCTGGGACCAAAAAGTTAACTCAAATGGCAGATAATGATAGTTCATGTGTTTTTTTACAAAAGAAGAGGTGCAAATAATGCCTAATGAGAAGGCAGCCAAGGAGAATGTATATCACAAGGCATATGCCTATTGTCTTCCTGATCATTTTGTTGGTATAGTGTATCCCAGAGACCACATCTTCCTATATGTTTTGAACAGCACCTAGCACAATGAGGGCCTAATTCTGATTGGTATCTTTGGGCATTAGTGCCTTATGAATAATGGATATTAAGTATGTAATATGCCAAAGACAACTCAACTCTCCTTCAGATGTGTAGCTTGCTAAACAAACACATTTTGTGAAAGGGATCTGGGATAAAAAAAAAAGTTAAAGTAAACTCCACTGTCCAATAAATGACTTTATGTTTGTGTCTGTAATGCTCTACCCATGCACAAGGGCCTCTGTTAATTGAAAACCTCCTGCACTCCATTAGGAAAAACCTCCCCCCCCACCCCCCAAAAAGTCACTGTTGTAATATTAAAGTGTAACAATGGTGCCTCTAGAATGTCACAAACATTGCTTTGTGAACTCTTGAAAGGCAAACCCAGGTATGAAACATTTGGTGAGATATTGTGCATAGAGGAAACTATCCTTAGTAGGCTTGTCACACAGAGAGCAAATACTTTCAGAATGGTTTAATTTAAGGATAGATAAATCTAAAAAGAACAAAAGTAAAGTCTCCCTGAGAGAGCATAGTACCTACCTCTCTGTCCCTGCTGAGAGCAGTCCCCATGAAACTTCAAGTTTCAATACCTTAAAATTCCTGTTATATGCAAATGTATACTAGAATTGCCTTGAAGACTGGAGAGACTGTGCAGGATGTGGGGACTGTACAAACCTTAAATTGAACATCTCATTAAATTCTAGCCTTGAAACTATAAATACAGAGCTGAGTACCTATTATACTGTCCCCTGAAGATGAAGTTTCAAGATGGGCACCAACACATCGGATGTGATCCTCCCTCAACTTCAGGCAAGTTCACATTTGAATGCAACTCTGGGTCCTTTAGCTAGGACTGAAACCCACCTCTAGTTAAGACAGTGTTTTTACTGAAGGGAAAAAAAGTCATATTTTCAGAATTTGAGTTTTGTCTGGTCCTGGCCTCTCCTAATCCATCGCTCTACCCAATATATGTGGAGTTTACATAGGCAGCCACAAGGAAACCAGCACTTGCTGAAGCTGTCAATCTCTAAGTTATCTAACACCTAGGTTTACAATACATCTGAATCTGTCAAGAGACTCATCTGATACCCTCCACATAGTGGACTGAAAATCATGGTGAAGGAGCATATAGTTCGATTCTAGTACCATGAATATAGTATACTTACAGTAAGACATTTACATAAGCTTTTTTCTAGTTTTTTTTAAATTATATGTACCTATTTATACCTCTTGGCCATGCAATCAGAATTATTTTTGTCACAATTTAAACACCCTCCCTCAACAATTCTGCCTTCCTAATTATTTTCTAAGTTATAACTGCCCTGCTTTCTTCTTTTAGAAATGCAATCTTTTCCTTGTAAAAACCACATAGCTAGTACACTATTTTGATTTGTTTAGGAAAGTCAGAAAACAGAGGAAAAAACAAAATAAAAGTAAACTTGATGAGCCAAATTTAGCTCTGGTGTAGCTCCATCGAATGCAGTTAAGTTGGTCTATTTGGTTCATGGTTCAGTTTGACCCTCATGTGTATAGTATGTGTTTATTTAACTACAAATTATATAAAGTTATGGTAATAGCCAAAAGCATCTTCAAACTAACTTTCTAAATCTAAACATACAATTACAAAGAAGAAGAAAGGTTCAAGAGGAGATGAGCAGGCTAATCAATAGAAATACATTAATTCCCTTGACCCTAGTGCAGAGGTGAGTAAATAGGCAGTATACTGGCAGATCCTCAAGAGCTGGGCTGGAAATACAACCCTCTCTCTCCCTTGAACTGTGAGGTTAATGTTTGCACCAGCTCCATTTTAGTGCCATACATGAAACACCTTAGCATAGTGCCATGACTCCCCTCCTACAAATACTTGCATTGCCGCTACCACAAATTACAGGGTCCCAACTGACCAAGATGGGCAGGGCTTGGTTTCTTGGTCCTTTTTATGGCATTGCAAATAGCTATGCAGTTATCCTGGAGTAACAATACAAATTACAGACTAACTCAGTGTATCAGTTTCTTGATCCAGGGCCTTGCTGTTTATTATAGCCTCACAATTCTAATCATGTGACAAAAGGCAGCTGGATATTCAGGGAATGTTCAAGTGTCAAATAAGATACCTCATGCTTAGATAGGGCCTTTCTTCCTAAAATATTCTACGAAACTGACAAACTATACAGAGACTAGACATCACTGCAACCACCCATGAAACAACTCACCCAAGAGTAACTCAGCAACATAGCAGTGCTATAATAACAGTTCAGGCAGGGAGTGGGAAGTCCCCTATGCAACTGAAACTGCAGGGTGAATATAGGGAGACAGATCAGAGCTGGAGTTTGAGCAGGACACAAGAACACCCTACTCTTGCAAAGAATGCCACAGGACCTTTAGGCTGCATCTACACTGGCTGATCCAGAGAAAGGACAGAAATAACATCAGTCTTGCTAGAATCTCCAGGTACACTGAATGTCTGGAGTGATTCTTTGCCCCTGCAATGCTCCGTGGGGGGAGCATTACTATAGATGTGCAAATTTGGGTAGCCCTTAGACCTGCCCTAACCAGAAGCCAGACTAGTCCCCAGAAGGCCCTAAATAAAGGAGTTGCAAGCAAACCACCTCCCATTAGTCTGCCCCAGGGGCGGCTCTAGGAATTTTGCCGCCCCAAGCAGGGCAGGCAGGCTGCCTTCCGCGGCTTGCCTCCGGAGGGCAGCCTGCCTGCCACCCTCGCAGCGCCGGCAGAGCGCCCCCGCGGCTTGCCGTCCCAAGCACGCACTTGGCGTGCTGGGGCCTGGAGCCGCACCTGCTACCAGGGGCAGCTCTAGACATTTCACCACCCCAAGTATGGTAGGCAGGGTGTGTTCGGCAGCTTGTCTGCAGGAGGTCCGCTGGTCCCGCGGCTTCGGCGGACCTCCCGCAGCCGTGCCTGTGGGAGGTCCAGAAGCCGCGGGACCAGCGGACCTCCCGCGGGCAAGCCGCCGAAGGCACCCTGTCTGCCGCCCCCCCGGCGCCGGCAGAGCGCCCCCTGCGGCTTGCCGCCCCAAGCACACGCTTGGTGTGCTGGGGCCTGGAGCCTCCCCTGGTCTGCCCCCATTTCTGTGAAAGGATTAATCTGGACCAGAGCGTGAGACGGAATTTAAAGTCCATATGTTACCAGTTAATCCTTGATCTCTGGCCAGCTAGATTATGCAGTGCAATTGCCATTGCCAATGTAAATTGTGATTTGAGTAACACTGTAAAAATGTTCTTACTCGTAGCAATTGTCGTTGAATAGTAATATTTATGTGTTGTGCCTCCCTAAGTGACTCTGTCAGTCTCCTGACTAAAAACATTTACGTCCCCTGCTGAAAAATCTGGTTGTTTTCTCTTAGCTCCTGCCTTACCATAGTATTAACAAGTACTGCATCCAAATATTGCTCTGCTGCACTTCAATTTTTTCTTGGCGGGGCAAGAAAGCAGGTGCCACAGAAGTAATTTTAGGTAGCAGCAAACCAAGTTTTCTTGCTTGATGGTGGTAGTTATGATCCTAGGGTGACCACTCTTCCTGTATGGAAATAAGGGGCAATGCTTTATTTTAAGGGACATTTTAGGGAAACACCATTTTCCTAAACATATCATGTATTTTTCTCTCCAGTATACATTTCTACTGCCCTCAAGTATACAAAGCAATTACCATAAGCTTCAATTTGATGTTTAAAATGGTATTTATGAGTTTTAATACATCTCAAAATAAGAGACAGGTGGTCATCCTAAGGGACAAATCAATGAAATAAGGGATGGTTCCTTAAAATAAAGGCTGGGTGTTTACCCTACCTGATCCTTCTTGGTACTTGTGGACTTTATGCCATCAAGAGTCTAAGCAGTAAAGACCCAGCAGGGAATCTAAGCCAAAAGCTTTTTAACCTTTGTTGCCCTACAACTAGTTTAAGTAGGAGAAGATGGGATTTTCTTCTTCTGACCCCAGAGTTAAACACAGAGGACCTGATTTCCCTCTTACACCAGTGAATCTATCAGACATAAATCCATTAAAGTTAGTATAGCAACACAATAGTTTAACACTACTGAAAATAAGAAGGATCCAAGGCAAAGATATTTGGCTACTAGTAAAACAAGCAAGAATTATTAATGTTTTGAAGCCTGGAGCTTGATCATTACCACCCTATTGTTACATTAGAGGTGAAGTGAGTCAGATTGCAACAAAAAATTTTTATCCAACGTACTTCTTCCTCTGGGTCTACCCCACATGTGTTGTTTCCGGTTTTAGACTGCAAGCTTGTTAGAGCAGGGACTATTTTTATGACTTTTACAACTCAGCACATTGTCAGTACTTTAATACATTAACTAGTCTCTGTTATTAGAGTTCTTTTCTGTGATAGTAACCAAGATGGGAATTTCCTACAAAAATAATCTCTGATCCATGCATTTCGGGATGGTTAGATGATGAATTCCTGCAGGTGATTCACCTGAAAGGAAGAACTTTTTATAGTTCACCGTGAGGTGTAGTTCTACTCTGAAAATTCACATTGTAAAAATAGCACATTTCTAAGACAGTGCAGCTAATTCCCTAAATCTATTTTACATTAAAAAACAACAGTGATTATGGCTATTAACCTTGTAGAACCAGCATGGCTATGGAAGAGATAGTCTATTCTGGTTTGTACAACAAATCATTGTAAATGCAGGGTTCAGTGGCTTTAATTTACACCAGTGAAACCTCAAAAGCTGCAGCATGTAAGTGATGGGAGAACCTGGGCATTCTCACTAGTGAAGAATCTATGAGCCAACTTGGGAAGAGAACCCAGCTGAACTGTTTCCAGACTGAGTTTCCAAGACTGACATGTAGATAAGTCATTTTTTGTTATCAGCAAATTTGACCAGGAAATCCGTACGACAATACACACTGAGCTTTGCAAAGCCTTTTTGCAGAGTCATTTTCATATGGACTTTCTTCTGGTTTTGTTTATCTACGTACTATGTATGGAACGTCATAGACTTGAGCAGCACTGGATGTGTGTAATAAGAGAATTTGATCCATTTGGCAGGTAAGACTGAAGTATGGAAGCCTTGTAATTTCAACCTTTTGTCCCATGAAGTACCAATTCAGACATGAAACCTTGTGCAGCACAGCTCAAAAAAGGCACTGGCATCAGCTGATAGTTATGGTTAGGAGCCAAGAGCTACTAACCCAGCCACCTTTATTCAAAGGTACCATCTCTAAGAATTGGTTGAAAGTGGAGAGAGAACCAGAGAGGAACAGATTCAAACATTAAAAATCCCTAGCAATGAATATTTCATAGAACCATAGGTGTGCTTAGTTTTTCCACCTAATATTAACTATTAACAGTCATGTGAAATAGTAATGACTTTCCTTAGCCCCAAATGTATTAAAATATGTCTTAGCTTTTAAACTTATGTATACTATTCTGTTCCTCCACCCACAATAGTTGTCTGGGTCATTGTGTTTCCTAAAGGCCACATATTCTTATACTCCACTTCATCTCTACAGACAGCACTCAGTGGTATCAATAAGACTTCCATGTGATGCCTAAAACAGTATTCAGCTCTAACACTGCTGATAGGCTGCCTTTTGCCCTGCTGTCTGCTTATGATTATAGTGTTAAACCAGTCTACTTTTCTCTCATTTCATCTTCTATTTCTCTTTTCCAAATCCTCCCTAGGCAGCAAGATCCTCTTAGCAATCTTACTTTCAGTGATGCATTTTATCAGGCCATTGAAGACCACCTTTCATTAAATTAAAAAATCTCAAGAGAATTTCAGCTCCCCCATAAGAGTTTAAGAATTAGTGATGAGCAAACCTCAGTAGGCTTGTTGGTTCTGTTAAACATCCAATATTCATATGTTTATTTAGACATCTTTGGAGAAACAAAAAAGAAAAAAAATCAAGCTTACTTTCAAATTTCCAAAAAAAGAAAGCTTAGATTTGGTTCAGTTTGAGATGAAGGGTCAGGTAAATTCTTATCTTATTTACTTATCCTTAATAAAGACACTATGTCCCTGAACCAAATCCCCAGATCCAAAATATTGTGTTTGAAACTGAAATTGCAAGTGGCCCTTGCTGTTTCTTTATAAGGCACTGAAACAAAGACTTCAAAAACTTTTGCGTTCCTCAAAACCATGTTTTGGACCTAAAACTTGGTTTGTCCCCATTACAGATTCCCAAACTTTCACTGCTATGGTGGAAGCATCCCAACTGGTGAAACTTAACAAACATATTCACTGAGAGAGAACTTGTAACTGTAACTAATAAATGTATTTCACCACTATGATTTAAAAAACAAATACTATTTATAGAAATGTGGCTGATCAGAGTTAGAGTTGAAAGGTCAGTTACTACAGTTTTAATAGAACTGAACTTCTGATGAGAAGTGGGCCAAATGAGATGAAATGACACAATACCATATATGTATGTACTTACTCTAACTCAGCCTCCAGTGCCTGAGCTCTGCTGTATTCTTATCTCTTGTCACCCTCTTAACTTTTACGCAAGACTTTGGCTTTTATGGCCAAAAATTCTGTTAATCCATTCTAGCTATGCTTCGTTAAAGACAAGCTACAACACATTAACAAGAATTCCACATTTATCACAGGAATGGTCTATTTTAGCTCTTAAGTGAGTTATTTCCCAGGACACTCATCTTGTCCATCTCTGAAGCACAGGCTTTACTTTCTGTTTTTGAGCTCAGATAATGACTTTCTTGGAAACGTTAGTAGAGCTGTAACAACCCTGGTTTAAACTGCAAACAACTTATCTGCTCATTGTAATTCTATTTGTAGCCCAACTTCCCCAAAAATGAAGATTGCACTAACATCTGCTTTTGTTTTGAGTTGTGTCATCCTGATCTGGCTCATGTTACCAGATTTGCCTGTTACGTTGGGGTATGCTCATTTATTCGGGTTACTCTTCTGGGGGCGGGGAAGATTCTGTAATTCTATCAATGTACTGCTTGTATCACTTGTTTTTTCATATGGAATTCTTCTCCCTTCTGTAAGTCCCCTCCCAATGGAGCTATCCTGCAGGACCTAGGTTCCCTAGGGGTGGGTTCCGCCAGCCCCAGAACTGGATGAACGCACACACCCCCACACATACATTAACAGAACAAATCTGAGCGGACCAGGTCAATCAGCACTGTCAAGCTGACCCCTTATGTGTCTCTGGGCTGGATGAAGCAGCACTTTCAATCTGCCTCCCCTTATATGCTCCCGGGCTCCATGGACTGGGTCAAGCAGCACTTACAAGCTGTTACCCTTATGTGTCCCAGATTCAGCATGTCCCTATCCCCCCTCTTACATCACAATTGTATCGGCAGTAACCTACTTGATGAGCAAACCCCACAGTATTTTGGGCGCTGCAGGGATCTTTAGCTTAGGTAAAAGAAGCGTTGCTGTAGAGTGAATGGGGGAAGCTAAAAACACAAAAGAGTAAAGTTCAGCAAGAAAGACAGAAGCAACCAGCTTAACCATACAAGTTATTTATTGAATAATAGTGATCACTACACAAGGCAGGCTAAACCAACATAACATACATAATTAAAGGTTAATACCTAAGGTAGAGAGGAAAACAGAGAGAGAGGAAGAAGGGGATCTCACCGCTCCCTGAAGCTTGAACTGGTTAGGGTTCCCAGGTGATAGTGTTAGTTCAGGGTCCTGAGGGCAGGAGACAGGCAGAGCCCCAAGCATGATCAGTCAGGAGATGGCGTCCCAGTGGAACTGATGCAGAGCTTGGATCTATGCATCAGAACAGTTACTGGAGGGTGAGTAGGGATTTTTGTAGAGAAAATACAATGGTTCAAGGGAGAACACTAGATTTGTTTATAGGTAAACTGATGACTCAAGGGTTTTCTTTAGGCTAGACAACAGGAGCTGATCACTCTTGGCTATGGGTGGTGTTTTCTTCCAGGGAGCTCACAATGCAACTAGGCTGCTTCAGTATTTTGGATATCAATCAAGGATTCCTTACTAGAATTAGTCTGACAACTGCCAAGCTGGGTGTGGGCAGGTATACGTTCATTAACATCTGGAGCAGAGATCCCCCATGATGCAGTGCTTCCCTGCTTTTTCTGGTCCCAGAGTTCAGTGCGGTTCTCTGTTCTCCATTCTGTATGCACATTGAGATGTCTCCCTGTCCCATTTTTCATGTAGATGAGGCTAGGGGAGTTGTCTCTGTTCTTCATTCTGTATGCTAAAGGAGAGGTCTTAATCTTGTCACCCTTGTCAGGAGGGGTCTAGGTGTGTCTCCCATCTGCCCTTCATTGCTCTCTGCAAGTCTTTTCTCTGATGGGTTTTGGTTTAAACAGAGGCTGGTGTGTGTGGGGGGGTATCTTTCATGAGTCAGACAGGTTGGATACTGCGTCCTGGTTCCCCAAGAACACAGAGCTGACTGGTATCAATCATAAGGGGCAGGTTCACTCCCCCTTTGTGCATGCCTAGTTTTGGATCATTGTAGTCCAAAGCCTTTTGGATGATAAGAATTATTTCAGGACTTCCCTACACAGATTCATTTTTATAATTGCTATTTGTGTATGTTTGCAACAAAAGGTTAGATCTCAAAATACTTGGCAAAGAGCCAGGTCAGTATGTATATGGGAGCCTTTCAAAGCGGACCCACATAATGCTGGTGATTCCTTATATGGCATATTGCCCTGAATCTGTATTGAACCAATGCCCCAGCTTTGTGTTAGAGACACAGCTGCTGAAGGTGCTGTATTTCAGAATGAACAAAAAATCAAGGTTCTGACCACTTGTCGTCATCATGGATCCATGGCACTTTCCACAAGAAGATGCTTGTTAAACCAAGATTTTGACCAAGTTTTAACTGCCATCATTACTTTCTGCCCACGTTTAAATTCAGTTGGCGACAGCATTCTTTTCTGAACATAAATTGTTTAACAGCACAACAAGATTGAACAGCTGCTCTATGTCAACACAGAGATGGCCCTACCAATGAGTCTGAAACCACAGGATAAACCCTGTGATCTAGGAGAACTCATATAGCATGTTTAGGTGGAGAGAATCTACAAGATGTATCCAGCGCTAAAGCTTCTTTGGGCTTGTCTCCAGATTCTAAAAGCTTGCTATGAGGACAGCAAGAGATGACATGTTACAGTTCTATCAAGTTACCATGCTTTTATTAAAATGCTAAGTGACAAATAATGAAGTTGCCCTTTCCTTGCCAGTATCATGTTATCAATTTAACAGGAGGTTTCTTTCCAAGTTTGTGCTGATGTCCATTGTGAGCACCAGAGCCTCATTATTGCTGGAAATGCTACAGAGCTTTTCAGAAGGGCTAGCATGCCTCAAGTGCTCCTTCTTTGTAAATAGATATGGTCATTAATAAGTAAAGCACCCATCACAGACCATCAATTATTTATTATTAGCTCCATTCCATTTCCTTTGTTGACAGCAATGATCTTGGACAAAGAATTTTTCAGCAAGAATCTGTTCATTCTGGTATTTTCTGTCTAGGATGGCTGTTACCAAACAATGGTTCATGTTTGCTAATGGCATATTGAGTGGGTTGAGTTCTGGTTCTGGTTCTGTTCAATATCTTCATCAATGATTTAGGCAATGGCATAGAGAGTGCACTTATAAAGTTTGTGGACAATACCATGTCGGGAGGGCTTGTGAGTGCTTTGGAAGACAGGATTAAAATTCAAAATGATCTGGACAAACTGGAGAAATGGTTTGAAGTAAATAGGATGAAATTCAATAAGGACAAATGCAAAGTACTCCACTTTGGAACAATCAGTTGCACACATACAAAATGGGAAATGACTGCTTAGGAAGGAGTACTGCGGAAAGGGATCTGGGGGTCATAGTGGATCACAAGCTAAATATGAGTCAAGAGTGTGACACTGTTGCAAAAATGCTAGCATGATTCTGGGATGTATTAGCAGGAGTGTTGTAAGGAAGACACAAGAAGTAATTCTTCCTCTCTACTCTGCGTTGATTAGGCCTCAACTGGAGAACTGTGTCCAGTTCTGGGTGTCACATTTCAGGGAAAGTGTGGAAAAACTGGAGAAAGTCCAGAGAAGAGCAACAAAAATGACTAAAGGTCTAGAAAATACAACCTATGAGGCAAGATTGAAAAAAATTGGGTTTGTTTAGTCTGGAGAAGAGAAGACTGAGAGGGGACATGGTAACAGTTTAAGTACATAAAAGGTTGTTACAAGGAGGAGGAAGAAAAATTGTTCTCCTTAATCTCTGAGGTTAGGACAAGAAGCAATGGTCTTAAATTACAGCAAGGGAGGCTTAGCTTGGACATTAGGAAAAACTTCCTAACTGTCAGGGTGGGTAAGCACTGGACTAAATTGCCTAGGGAGGTTGTAGAATCTACATAATTGGAGATTTTTAAGGTTAGACAAACATAGGGTTGCCAGGCCCCTAGTTTTGGACCAGAACACCTGATCGAAAAGGGACTCTGGTGGATCCAGTCTGCAGCGCCGACCAGGCTGTTAAAAGTCCGGTTGGCAGCGCAGCAGGGGCCAGGACTAAGGCAGGCTCCCTGCTTGTCCTAGCTCTGCGCAGCTCCCAGAAGCAAATGCCAGGTCCCTGCAGCCCCTAGGCGCATGGGAGGCTGTGCACATTGCCCCCAACCAAGTGCCGGCTCTGCAGCTCCCATTGGCCAGGAACCGCGACCAATGGGAGCTGCGGAGGTGGCACCTGCAGACATGAGGGCAGCATGCGGAGCCTCCCTGGCTGCCCATGCACCTAGGTGCTGCAGGGACCTGGCAGCTGCTTCCTGGAAGCCATGGTAAGCACCACCGGGACACCACATCCTGAACCACCTCCCACACTCCAGCCCTCTTCCCCAGCCTGGAGTCCTGTCCCACACCTAAACTCCCTCCTGAAGCCCGCACCCCACAACCCCTCCAAACCGCAACTCCCTGCCCCACCCCAGAGCCCACTCCTCCAACCGGCGCCCTCACCCCCCCCTGCACCCCACCCCCTGCCCCAGTACAGAGACCCCTCCTTCACCCCAAACCCCACCCCAGAGCCCACACCTCCAGCTGGACTCTGCACCCCTCCTGCACTATGAACCCTTCAGCCCCAGCCCAGAGCCCCCTCTTGCACCCCAAGCCCCTCATCCTTGGCCCCACTGCAGAGCCTGCATCCCCAGACAGAGTCCTCACCTCCCCCGCCACACACACCAACCCCTGCCCCAGCTTGGAGCCCTCTCCCACACCTGGAACCCCTCATTTCTGGCCCCACCCAGAGCCTGCACCTCCAGCCCAGAGCCCATACCCCCCTGCACCTCACAACCCTGCCCAACCTGGAGCTCTCTCCCACAGCCCAAACCCCTCATTCCCAGCTCCACCCCAGAGCCCGCATGCCCAGCTGGAGCCTGCACCCAAAACCAGAGCCCTCATCCCCCTGCATCACCCCAATCACCTGCCCCAGCCGGTCAAAGTGAGTGAGGGTGGGGGCAGGGCCGGCTCCAGACCCCAGCGCGCCAAGCGTGTGCTTGGGGCGGCGTCCCGCGGGAGGGCGGCAGGCGGCTCCGGTGAACCTCCCGCAGACATGCCTGCAGAGGGTCCGCTGGTCCCGCGACTCCGGTGGAGCATCCGCAGGCGTGCCTGCGGGAGGTCCACCGGAGCCGCGGGACCAGCGGACCCTCCGCAGGCACATCTGCGGGAGGTCCACGGGAGCCGCAGGACCGGTGACTGCCAGAGCGCCCCCTGCGGTGCGCCACCCTGCTTGGGGCGGCGGAAATCCTAGAGCGGCCCCTGGGTGGGGGAAAGTGAGTGACAGAGGGAGGGGGGGGATGGAGTGAGCAGGGGTGAAGCCTCTGAGAAAGAGCAGGGCAGGATTATTCAGTTTTGTGCGATTAGAAAGTTGGCAACCTTAGATAAACACCTGTCAGGGATGGTCTAGATAATACTTAGTTCTGCCATGAGTGCAGGGGACTGTATTAGATGACCTCTCAAGGTCCTTTCCAGTCCTACAATTCTATGTCTCTGTACTGGTACTGCAAGCTTGTGTCCGGTTCTTTAGGCTCCCCCTTCCCTACCTTATGATAAACCTCTTATAACAAAGGCCCAGGGCCGCCCAGGGTGGGGGGGCCAAGTGGGGCAATTTGCCCCGGGCCCCGCAGGGGCCCCCATGAGAATGTCTGAGGCTTCCCCCTGCCTCCGCCATCCCCTGGCACCTCAGCGCGCCACGTCCAGGAGCGGCCCTGGACAGAGCTAAAGCGGCATGGCTTGGGCAGGGCCTGAGCGCCTCCCGCTCAGAGCCGCGTGATAAGGGGGCGGGGCTGCGAGCTTAGGTCCCGATGGAGCCAGGCCGCTGCAGCACTGTCCAGGAGCCAGAGCAGCTCCTGGATGCGGCACGCTGAGGCTCCGGGAGAGTGGGGAGGCGGGAGTAAGCAGCATGGTAAGCTCCTCTGAGCCGGACACCCCCCTGACCCCCAGCTCTGAGCCCAGCCCCTCTGAGCTGGGCACCCCCCTGCCCATCCCCCGCAGCCCTGACCCCCAGCTCTGAGCACAGCCCCTCTGAGCTGGGCATCCCCTGACCTCTTTCCCCCACAGCTCTGAGCCCAGCCTCTGTGAACCGGGCACCTGCTGACCCAGAGCCCAGCTCCCGACCCAGCCCTGGGCAACAGCAGCCCCATCCCCAGGCAGTGACAGCCCATTGGCACCAACCATCACCATCTCCCAGCGACAGCCCATTATGTAATTGCAAATGTATACATACCATTAAAGCATTTAATGTTTTAAAATCATGTATTTTGTGTACACCTCTCTACCCTGATATAACGTGACCCAATATACCACGAATTTGTATATAACACGGTAAAGCAGTGCTCCGGAAGGGTAGGTTTGTGCAATCCGGTGGATCAAAGCAAGTTCGATATAATACGGTTTCACCTTTTTGGCTCCCGAGGGCAGCGTTATATCGAGGTAGAGGTGTATTTTCAAATTATTAAAAATTAATTTTTGAATGTATTTCACTGGTTATTTTTTACATTTCCAAATACATGATACTATAGTATTGCAACTTTTTTTTATGGAAGAGGCCCCTGAAATTTCTTTGCCCCAGGCCCCCTGAATCCTCTGGGCGGCCCTGCAAAGGCCCCAGTACACTGCCACTGCAGCTGTTGTGCTTCAGCCTACAAATATGGCATTTGAAACACCCCAGTCTCCACATTGAGTCTGAGTGCTAGCCAGCTGACAGTGAAGGCCCTGGGGCTAAAAGGGTAATGTAAGAGGAAAACATTGGGAACTGGTTATCTAGAATAAAGGCCTGTTACTGATCCCAGAGGTTAAATGGTAATACCAAAAGACCACAACTTTCATGGACCTGAAATATTCTATGGGAAAATTCTGATTATGGTACCAACCTGTGGCATTTTCTTCTAATTAAACTTGGAGATGAAACTGAACTGTAACAGCTGATCTGATCCTCTACTCCCTCCACTACAAGAAAGGGGAAAAAAAAGAAAGGAAATTGATTTCCAATCTGTATACAAACTTTGTAGACCAGATCCCTCTCTATTTAAAGTGCTAGAAGCGTATTCTCTCCCTGATGTGCATATAATTTCCCTACATCCCCTCATGTTTAATAAAAGCAGTAACTTGATGCAACATCTCATTTCTACATTTACTTCTGCTCATATTTGACTGTGCCGTCCTAAAGGAGAGAAATAGAATTTCCCTTGAGAAACAGATAATTCAAAGATTGCCTAGCGCACTTCTGTCTTTGTTAGCAGGAAGCAGGCATTCTGATAGTTTCATCTTGCATAGTATATCACACACCTGGGGAAAGAACTCTTTCCTGTGTGAAACGCACTTTCAGATTTCATCAGCTCTCCTCTCCCCTTCTACTCACGTTTTCCAGCCACCTTCAAGCTGTGCTTAGATTTGTTAGAAGAATTACTCCATGAATCTGGGGGTGCTTTTGAGACATGTACAGTTAGGCCAATACACTTGCACACATCCTGTATGAATTGTGAATTAAAAACAAAACAACAACTTTTCCTTGGACACTTTGCAAGGTCAATAAAGCATAAAATGAAACTATTTTTGTGAAAAGACTCTTTCTTTTCAGTTCCCCAGCATCACATTTTATGCCATCATCAACATGGTCTTTCTTCAGATTGGTCCTCTAATTGCTGTGGTTTCCACACAATGGCAAGAATTTAGATGGTTCTAGTATTATGTCTCCTGTTGTCGGTATCTTCCAAAAGTCACTTACTTCCTTGTACTGTAACAACAACAACAAGTGTTACAATTCACAAAAATTTTTCAATTTTACCATTTTTGCAATGATAAAAATTGTTCGTGATGGGGGCTGTTGGCCTAAAAACTTTTATGTTCCCCAGTTCTCAGCCCAGAGAATGTGGGGACAGGTTTTAATACAATTCAAAGCAAACAAGAAACCAGATGTCGTAATTTTCCTAGAAGTAAGCACAAAGACTCAGAAAGATTAAAATCTTTACAGAACTAACATTCTGACATAATGTAGACTGCAGATAAAACGACAATGAGTGTTAAGGTAAAACTCTCTCTTGGGTCATAACTGCAATAACTCTTGAATAGAAAAATGAATATTCACTACCTGAGGGAAACCAACATGACTATGCAAGTTTACATGGGTTAGGTTTTTTTTGTTGGTTTTTTTAAAGGTTTTATAAACACTACACCACAACTGTCCTCAATTTAACTCTACAATGATCTTACAACTGCCTGAGCAACTGGATAATTTAAAACTGGTATGCTCAGTCTGCCAGTGGAATGTATCAAAAAATCAGAATTGCACAAAGTTTCTCATTATTATGCTCTCATTTATATCATACATGGATGTAGAAAGGTTAGAACTTGTTCAACATCAAAGTAACTCCAACACATAATAGACAAAAAATAATGCTTGTGTCAAGTTCTCCCCAATATGAAAGGTAGTACAATATTAAATTTTTGAGCAGTAAGTAAGAACCCTTTACAATTCTTCTCTTGGGTAGTGAAACATCCCTATTTGAATACAGGATAACTGAGGCAATGAAAGGTTCTGTGACTTGTACAATGTCACGCAGGAAGTATGGCAGAGCTAGGAACAGAATCCCTAGATAACCGACTCCTTTGCCTCAGTCTCTAACTCATTTTTTAACATTTGACTACATAAAGCTATGTGAAACCCTCAACCAAATACTGAAAGCCATTGTTTGCCACCCTCACAGATAAAGTTTGCCTTAATTCTTAACTGAATATTACTTCATTCAACTTTTCTTTTCAGGGTTGGGATGCAGGGAAAGGAACTTGTCTGGCTTTCTCCTCCCCCCCCCGGTTGTTTGTTGTAGTAGGTCACACACCTAACAGTCACCAGTTTGCTGATTCTAGATGCCTTCCTGAGGAAAGAATAGGGAAAATAACACTTCCACTGGTCAAGCAGATCACGATCACAAACAAAGTCTGAATTTTATTAACCATACATTTTGACACACATTTATACTCTCTGCTATTTACACACAAGGCCCATAACTACAGGACTTAATGAACAAAGTCATTAAAACCAACTCTTCTCAAAATCAATATTTCCCCTCCCCCCAGATTTAAAGTTTGCTATCTGGAATTGAAATACTTACAAGACAGGTAGCAGTATCAAGGTCGGGACAAGACTATCTGTAGTAAGAGCAGCTACAGCCCACAAACACAATGAAATATGTTTTTAATTTTTGTGGGGGGGCTGGGTGCATTTTTGGACCATGTCTCTGGAGCCTAAGGAAAGAGCCCTAGGTTCCCACCCACACTCACCATTTAGCATAACACTTTTCAACATTCTCCTTGTAACATTAGAAAAGAAGCAGCAGCATTTCCTGTATGGGGGCTGAGGAAGAGCACACAGCAACATTCCACAGTACCAGTGCAAGATGAGGCGAGGCAAGCCTTGGAAGATTTTTAAGCTGTACACACTGCATCAAGAATTTGGTTATTCCTGAGCAGGATACCCAAGTCAGGGAGGGTAGGACAAGAAAGGCTGTAAGAAGCCTTCATGCATCTCTGTGCAGCAGGGTCTAGGAAGAATCCTTAGTCCTTGCATTCCCAGTGGGCAAGGTACAGGATAGATACTAATGTTGCAGGCTTCATTGTAGCACAAATTTAAGAGTTTAATACATTGTCTATGGAAACCTAAAATCCATCCTTGGAAGTTGATTGGGAAGGGGAGACAGGGATGAGCCTTGCCCTAGGGAGGTGGATTTCTTACTCCAGCCCACATCTAGTTTCTTCCTGCATCAGTTAGCCCAAAGAATCAGAGGAGCAGCTAGTAGCTGCCTGTACTATTTCTTTTTGTGTGTTTATCAATAGAGTACATGGCACTGGATAAATTTGTAAGAGGGTCTAATCCTGCTCCCACTGACATGAGCATCTGAACTCCCAGTTACTTCAGTAGGAGCAGGTTGTAGCCCAAGGTCCTTGCTCTGAATAACTTAGTCTTTGGGCACTAAATGCTCCCATTTATGACACTGGATGTTTTGCCCTTGATTTCAACACCAGCAGATCTGGGCACCAACTCAGATAAATACAAAAGATGGGGATTATTTGAGTCACACATGTAGTGATACACCAGTGGAGAAAAATAAATAGGAAGACATCATATAAAATGTTTTGGAGGAAGCATGCAATATTTTAAAAATTTCTATGCTGTAAACTATTCCACAGTACACCTGACATTTTATACAATCCAAGAGTGATAAAGAAAGGAATTAATTTATTCCTAACTATGGATGGTCAAAGACTATTCCCTGTACTCTTCCAATTAAAAAATAGAGGGGCAAAAAGAGAGTCAATTACTGCTCTGGTGGAGACTGGTAACTGCTGTAACTCTAACATAGAGGACATATGGGGAATTCTAAAACTGTATGAAAATGTAATACACTATCAACTACACTGAGCTATGGAATTAGTTTATACAGGTCAGGTACAACCTCATTCTGGTGGTTAGCATGTGACCTGGAAATCAGAACTGAGGAGGGAATCTAATATTGTCTCCCAGTGGCTCACTACGAATTGAGCAAGTCCTGAAACCATTCTGTGCCTCTGATTCTTCCATCAGTAAAACAGGGATAATCCTTAGGGATACAGAAGTGAAGGAAGATTAGTATTTGTATAGTATGAAGATGGTGATTCCTGTCATGTAGGAGGGGCATCACTTTGTTCATGAAAATATTCCATATAGTCAGTGAAGCTGTTGCTTATTCATATTGATCCTATTTATGTTGTATGACTGTCATACACATATTTGGCTGGAACTCTGTAGATTCTGGAAGTCCCTTTCCACTTAGGCTATGTCTACATTTTAAACGCTACAGCAGCACAGCTGCAGTGCTTCAATGTAGACACTTACTACAGAACACTATACGTAATCCACTTCCCCGAGAGGTGGTAGATGGAAGAATTCTCCTATCGGCCTAATGTTGTCTACACTGAGGGTTAGCATGGCTTAATACATTTCTCAGGGATTTGAATTTTTCACCTCCCTGAGAGACATAGCTATGCTGATGTAACTACTCAGCATAGACCAGGCCATAGTGTAAATCTTTATGGCACTGGCAGCTTCCAGACTGCCCGCAAAATGAATGCTTGAGATTAACATTGTCTGCTGTCTGATAAGAGTTAAAGAGTTAATCTAACCAATTCCTTTCCCTATTCAGACAGTAAGTGGTGCCACTTCAACTATTCTGGTATTCCATTTTCAGAAGCTGAATAAGTTATATCAGTATAAGACACCTTTTAATACTGGTATAACTGCATTCACGCTAGGATTTATATCAATATAGCAACATCAGTAAAACACATACATCTAACTGACATAGTTATGTCAGTAAAACTTTCTGGGGTAGACCAGCCCTAAGAGGATTAAATTACCACATAACACGAGAGAAGACAAATGTAAAAGAAAGACACCCACTGTGTACTTTTAATCAGATATCTGCAGACAAAAGGTGGGTGAGGTCTTTATTGAAGAAAGCTGGTTTATTTGCTAAGCTGTGATTTTTAACTAATTTTAGAAATCATGTAGGCTCCGAATTGCCACAGTCAAAGTATTAACTCAATCTTCCAACTGCAAGTGCATACATGGAGGCAGCAGCTTATTGTGGGGACCTGAAGTATATGGCATTCACTGGAGACCAGAGCTTGTATTGCAGGCACACCTACTACTCCTTTTGAAGCTAATATAAGTTTTGAGCACACTGGGAATACAGGAATGAGCCCCAGGGCATTTTTGTTGTTGTTTTATTTACTGTTGAAAGAGGTTAAACAAGTTTAAAGACCTCCATTCATGATCCATAATTCTATGCAAAAAAAAAATCACTGAAACGTTTTAAGAAATTGATGAACTATGAACCAGAAATATACCTGATTAGTGGCACACAGACAGTAAGGATGTATATGCTCAAGCATACAGATACTCAACATAATGCTACAAAACGCAACCATCCCAAAATGTACAAGGCTATTAGTGGATATATCTCACTTAAGAAAAAAATATCAAGGAGCGATAGTCAAAATAAGAAAGTACTAATAAAAGTTAGAAAAATGTGTACTGTCAGATTTATAAAAATAACTTCTAGGATGGTGAGCTCATTCCTTGGTGCCCTGTTGAGCAGTATTCCACCTGAGAGCCTAGACAACTGGCAACTAGTCAGGAGGGATAGCTCAGTGGTTTGAGCAATGGCCTGCTAAACCCAGGGTTGTGAGCTCTCTCCTTGAGGGTGCCATCTAGGGATCTGGGGCAAAAATCAGTACTTGGTCCTGCTAGTAAAGGCAGGGGGCTAGACTCAATGACCTTTCACAGTCCCTTCTAGTTCTATGAGATAGGTATATCTCCATTTATTTTATTCATTCCCTTTCAGTAGTTCTAACGTGCCTTTCCAGGAAAGAACAATTTTTTACTTTCAACATACGCCATTGTCTTGGTATATCAGTGACCATTCTGTGAACATTTCAAAGATGAAAAGTTTTATACTGTGAAAAGCCAAGAATGAAACTGACTATATTTTCACAAAAGTTTTTTTGCACATATCAAGTTCTGAGCCCATCTTTTGCTATCAATTGCTACATCAGCTACATCTTTTGCTATCAATTGCTACATCAGTTCTTCAGATAATGGGGTAACTCAAGGAGCCAAACTCAGTGTGTGAAATTGAACACATTTGGCCCTATATGCAGGGTCAGCTCCAGGCACCAGCACAGCAAGCGCATGCCTGGGGCGGGGCGGCATGCCGGTCATCGTGAGGGTGGCACTTGGGGAGCCTTCGGCAGTGTTTCTGCGGGAGGTCTGCCGGTCCCACAGATTCGGCGGCAATTGGGCAGTGGGTATTGAAGGCGCGGGACCAAATGATCACCCGCAGAACTGCTGCTGAATCCACGTGACCAGAGGACCTCCCGCAGAAATGCCGCTGAAGGCTCCCTGGGTGCCTTGCTTGGGGCGGCAAAAAACATACATCCGCCCCTGCCTATATGTAAACTTCAGTTCAGTCCCAATTCTGTCACACTAGGCTAAAATATTAGAAACATACCCAGGGTGCAGTGGCTCATATTTCCCAAGTTTACTGGATCATGTTGTAAGAGAAGGATAGGTCAAGGCAGTGACTGTTGAAATGGAGGGACTAATTATATTAATGTCACAATTACTTTAGTGTACAGTCAGCAATACTTTTTTGTAAGCATTATGAATGACTAAAGTTTTAATATATCATTGTATAGATTTAATATACAACCACACAGGGACCACAACGTAAGGCATGCCTGGCTGGTAGGCGCAGTATGTGTGCCTCAATATTTGCAATGCTTGCACTGATGTCCCCTTGAGATAGCAAAATGGCAACATTAAATTCTGGTGACATGATCTGTGTAGTTGTAGGGATGCCATGAATGTGTCATTTACTTTTTGGAAAGCAGGTGCCTTAATTCATTTGGCATCTAGATGGTAGTGATAGGTAGAGCACAGATACATATGGTAGGTAGGTGGTGTTTTATAAGTTAGGCATTTTACACAGAGTTACATGGATACAGTCAATCTGCTACATGCTGTCAGTAAGCTAGGGAGGCTGCAGTAGAATGATTGAGACTATGAGGGAGATTTTCATCCTGAATGACAGTTTCTGTTACTTAAGATGGATCATTCAGGTTGCCTGATGGAGAATGCATTTGATTAGCTATATTTTGCATATCACATGGGCCTCTAGACACTATGGGCCTGATTCCTGGTCATACATGAGTAACCCCGCTGATGTCCATACTAGCAGTGTAAAGCATGGTGGTTGTTGTTTTGGGGGTTTTTTTTGCTCTCTCAAATCTTGGATAAATGTTAACTTAAGGTCTTCACCCCCTCTTACCATTTTGGAACACTAGTAACAAAACCAGGCTGATATCCATTTGCTGCAGAAATTAATTGACCCATGGTTACAATCCAGCTGCTGAAGGTTCAAGACAGGCCTCTTGTGGCCAAAGATTAATAAGCAAGCTTCCCACAACAAACATTCAAAGAGAAAGAAGACTGCCTACAGCTAGAGCATATCAGTGCTCTCTTGTGCAAGGGAGACTCTGCTCATTTTTCCACTTCACTTATAGAACTCTCAGGTCCATCAGACCTTTTACCACCATGTAATTCTGGGCAGGTTTAGTTAACAAAGTTCTTTATAAACCAGTGTCCACCTACAGCCCTGTCTACATTAGTGCTCCCACCAGTTGGGTGGGGAAACAGCCACGTTTCAAAATGATTTAACTACCTGGCTCATTTTCTAGCATGACAGGGACACAGAATCTTCATAAGTTTTTTAAAAGTTGCTTCACCACTTTTACTTGGTCCACACAAAGCATTTTCAATCCTTGTTTGTTAAAATGGATATTTCCTCAGGGTTGGACCACCTCATTCAATGGTTACATCCAGCAGCTTAGGGCTGAAAATCTGATGTCCCCATCATAGACATCCCACAGATCTCCTGAGATCCACAGGGGACTAAAGCCATCCCTGCAGAAGTTACGTGCCCCTGCATCAGCTCTGGTCTTGG
This sequence comes from Mauremys mutica, assembly GCF_020497125.1. Lineage (NCBI taxonomy): Eukaryota > Metazoa > Chordata > Testudines > Geoemydidae > Mauremys > Mauremys mutica. Next base: position 43,251,980 of record NC_059078.1, read on the forward strand.
TGGCCCCCAGCTGCTGTGGGAGCACTGCCTCCTTATGGGAAGAGATTCACCACAGACGGCAGTCTTGAAAAGTTCCTCTTTTCTTTGAAAAACTCTGATAGGTTGGCTTTTCCCCTTTGACAGACCCCTGGACCAGTGGAGAGGCCTCCACAGAGTTCTGGGGAAGGCAGAAAGGCTCTGCCCCGTTATTTGCAGAAAGGACCCTCTGCACAAATTGGGCGTATGAGGTTCTCCATTGTGGGAGATTGGGCATCATATGAGCATGTTCTCAAAGCTCAGTAACTCTTGGATTTTTCAGTGGCTTCTAACCAGCCTGTTCTCATGGTTCATAAACAAGAAATCTGCAGTAAACCACTTTCTGAACAGCAGGGAAGGACCTCTCATTTTCAAAAAACAGAAAAAACTTTGACCTTCACAAAGGATTAGAAATTTAGTGCAGACCTCCTGGTTCTTTTAGTGAAAGTACACATTTGGACATCATTCGCTTTGCTTTTGTGCGATTACAGTTATTTCAAAGTATTATTTAAACTAGAATCAGGGAACACAGACAAGTCTTGTGTGTTCTTAGTCTATATTTTCATTTGAAAAACAGGCACAATTTGTTTAACAGAACAAGGAGACTAATTCACTAAATATATTGCACACTGATAACCCTCAGGCTGTACCATCATCAGTACAGCAAAAAAGAATGCAAAATCCCCAGTTTGGTGACTGGAGCCACTGAGTCATAGCTGCTTCACTATGACCTTTGAGATTCCTTCAGCTAAGTTGAAAATAAAAATAACTTTTCTTAGGATTCCCTCATTGTTAGAAAGGGCCTTCTGAAGAGTTATTTATTATTCTGGGGGTAAACTTGCAGTAAATAAATGCTCCCTTAGAAAGTTATAAGCTCCAGCCCTCTTCTGCAACATCATTTTGGTCTTAGCTGACAACGGATTGAGTGAACTTGATGGATGGGAGAATTTCAATACTGTGTTTCTGAGGTTGCTTACTTATGAGATTCAGATTAGTCTAGAATCTCAGTACGTTTGTCTCTACTTTAGATGAATGGAGAGCCTTTTCTCCATGGCAAATTGAACAGAGCTCTGTTAAGATAAAAGGACATGGAATGCATCTGAAAGGGCTGCCAATATCAGCCTGCTTTTTCTGCAGATGCTGAAATCTGTCTTTCAGAAAGGCTGTGTTGTTTTCTTTTCTGTCCTATTGACTTCAGTGCTTTTTCCTGGCCTTTCATAGATAGGCTTTGGCAGACAAGCAAGTCTGATCTATCATTAAATTCCTTTCCCCTAAAAATGAATTGCTTATCTCCTGAACAGTAAGTAGAATCCTGTGCTGCTTTTGTTTCCACTAGTGTTTTCTTTGGTGTTTTTGATCATCATGGCTGCTGGGTCAGATTCCAGTCACACATTGTTTAGTTCACCAAGGGGTATGTGCCAGCCTGGGGTGCCCAGTGTAGTGTTAACAGTTTATTAAAATGTAGAAATATTTACCCCTGCTATTAGAGGAAGCTATTCAGGAAAGACATGATTTTGTTTTCCCTTTTAACATAGCCATTTGACTCAACATGCTGTGCCGGTACTTCTCTCAAGTAGGACTGTATTTCACATTTGCTTTTGCGGTCTAAGTTAGGAAACCCAGGTGTGCCATGCACAACATCAGATGTTGAAAAATCCAGCTGCTGCTGCCTAAAATTAGGAAGACTTGATAGTATTAGGCTGACCAGGTGCACCAGATAATTAAAACTAGTGTGTTATACCACCTGTGACAAAGTTCCTCCTTTATCCTGGTGGGTCCTGCGCTTACTGGTGGATTTGTTCACCTCAGAGATTCACCATGTGGGTCAGAAAACAGCCCAGAGACCTTCCTGTCTGGTAGAGCCCACAGTCCAGGTCAATTCCTCCTGTGTCTGATCAGGAGTTGGGAGGAACCCAGGCCTGCCCTCTACTCCAGGATCTAGCCCTGGGGATTGCAGCTGTCTAGAGTGCCTCCTAGTACAGCTACAACTCCCTGGGCTACTTCCCCATGGCCTCCTCCAAACACCTTCTTTATCCTCACCACAGAACCTTTCTCCTGGCATCTGATAATGCTTGTACTCTTCAATCCTCCAACAATATGCCTTCTCACTCACTCTCAGCTCCTATTGCTCCCAGCTCCTCACATGCACACTACAAACTGAAGTGAGGTCCTTTTAAACTCAGGTGCCCTGATTAGCCAGCCTGTCCTAATTGATTCTAGCAGTTTCTTCTCAATTGGCTCCAGGTGTCCTAATTAGCCTACCTGCCTTAATTGGTTTCAGCAAGTTCCTGCTTGTTCTGGAACTGCTCCTGTTACCTTACCCAGGGAAAGGGGATCGCCTTAATCTGGAACTAATAAAGCTCTCTCTTCTAACACACTCCTGCTGGTCTCTGGCCAGAAGGGTGGAGGAAGGCAGGGGGCTGCTGCTGCTGGGCCTTTGCTATTGCTGCTGCTCTCTTGTCTGGGCCAGACACCACCACCCACCCCCTTCTCTGCTGCCTGGCTGCTGAAACCCCCCCACCCTCAGTTGCTGCTGTTGCTACAGCCTCTTGGGTGGGGGGGAGGCTGCTGACTGCTAACTGCTGGCCTGCTCCCCAGAGGAGGGGAGTGAGGGACCCCAGCCCAAGCCATTGCTGCTGTGGACATTACCACCATCACCACCATCTGAGCGGGGTCCCTCCTGCCTGGTCACCAGACTAGCTGCTGTGTCTGCTGTTGGGGAGTTGCTGAAGCCCCGAGAAGAGGACCACCTGCTGCTGGGGGAGTGCACAGAGACTCCGAAGACCACCGTGGAGTGGGTGCTTCAGGACTAAGTAATTTTTGAACTGTGCTCTTGTGGTGGGGGTCTGGGCTGTGTTTGTGGGGACACCAGGGGTGTGGCATGGAGCCTGCCCCCTGGTCCATCCATGTCCCCCTTCGCCCCCTCCACCACCCCCATTGGCTGTTTACCATCTGCCCAGTGCCTCTGGGACTGAGCTGCTTGCCTCGCTTTCCATGCCCATTTCCACCATTTGGACCTGCAGCAACAGCCAGCTGAATACTGACCCTTTTGTGCAAGCGCTCATGGGTGCATATACCCCGCCCTTGGATTGATCCCCCTCCCCTTTGCAACAGGCCCCCAGCTTTACCCCTTGCTGCCTACCCCATTTGCCCCTGCGGCCTTTGCCCCTCCCCAGCCCCAGCTTCAGTTTGTTTGGCTGCCCCACCCGTTTCCCTCTACAGCTTTGTTTGCCTCACCCCTGCCCTGAAGCCAGCCCCTGGGTCTCCCTGTCCTACCTCCAAGCTGTTTGTCTCCCTCCCCCTGAGGTCCCCCCAGCCCTGATTAGCCCCTCCCTTCATGTGCCCATGCCCCCTCCCATGTGCTTGTGCCCCTCCCCTGTTTCAGTTTGACCCTTGGTTCACTGCACCCCCCCCCCCCCCCCCCCCGCATGTTGTTACATCCCCCGATTCCCTAGTGCAGCTAGAGGAGCCGGATTTCTATTTCGAGTCTGTGACTGACCCTCCCACACACCCGTTTAGCCCTCCCCTTCTGGCGCCCTCCTTCCCTGCCTGCAACCTAGTGGGGAGGAGTGGTTGCTGTCTTTCCCTACCCTCCCTTGCTGATTATCCTGCTCCCCTCTCATTATGGCGGGGACACAGCGGGTAAGACCCCTCAAGCTGACCCCATCACCCCTCCTCCACCTGCCCCTGTGTCCACCTCCCTAGCCTGTACCTCAACCGCTGCTGCTGAACCACCTGCCACTGCCCCTGCTGGGGCACTGGCAACGGCAAGTACTGGGGCCCTTCGCTGCTGCCACATCTCTTGCCCCTTCCAATTCTGGTGGAGCCCCCCCAGCCAGCAAGAAAGGCCATAGAAAGAAGGGTAAGGGCCCCGCGAAAAAGGCCGGGCCCTCCACCGGCCGTGGCATCCCTCCTTGCTGCTTCCTCCACCAGCTCTGTGGGTGCCCCTCCCCCAGGGCATACACCCAGGTGGAAGCAAGCCCCCTGCCTGCCGCTGCGTCATCTCTCCCAACCACTGCCTCTGCTACCATCTTTAGCGGCTGGGGCCCCTTCCCCCACCTTGACGAGGAAGCACGGCATCCATTGCCTCCTGGTGCCTCGTCGCCCCACGTAGAGACATATGTGTGGGCGTTGGCGAGGGTGGTGGGGCCCACGGCCATCGTGGCGGCCTCCAAGACGTACAGAAAGGTCGTCTTTTTTTCTAGCATCGGAGGCCGCCGCCCATGAGGCAGTAGAGAAGGGTCTGGTGGTGGGAGGCGTGTTCGTCCCCCTAGAGCTGTTGGAAGACCTGGGCATCCGGTTAGTCCTGACCTCCATTCCTACCCAATGCCGCTCTGCTGCCCGCCTGTTCTACCCTGGGGAAACCAATCTCTGTCATCAGCCCTCTCCCCCTGGGCTGCAAAGACCCTGCCCTCCGTCACGTCCTCTCATTCTGCTGGCAGGTGCAGCTTCAACTGCTGCTGGTGGCATGTGATGGAGAGGCGCTCAAGGGGTCCTTCCTGGTCCCCTACCAGGTGGCGCATTACCGGGCGCATTATTCCACAGCGGAGGCCCGGTGCTACCTCTGCTGGGCGATGGGACACGTCCGGAGGGACTGCCCCTTGGCCCAGGAAGGAGGAGCGTCCGGGACCCCTGAGCCCAGGCAGGGCACCAGCCCCGTCTTCGCCGGCGGCCCTGGCTGCCTAGCACCCAGAGCCACCCATCCTCCTTCACTGTTCCCGCTCGGCCCCCAGCGGTACCTCCCCCAGCATGCCCAGACAAGCGGGAGAGCCCTGCCTCTGCTGCTTGCAGTCTGGCGGGGCCTATGGAGGAGGGTGTGGTGGGGGGGGGGTCTTCCATCCCTCATGCTGCCCCACCATTACCTCCCTGAGCCATTGCCCCTGCCCCCCGACCCCTGTTAGCTAGCCCCCAGATGATGCCATGAAGGGCTGGGCCCTAGTGCAGGGGAAGCGGGGCAAGCAGAAGGCTCAAGCTCCGCTCCTTCTAACCGATGCGGAGGCCCCTTGGAAGACTAGAAGGGGGGCACCGATGCCGAGCCTTCTGCTTTGCCCCCAGGTGTGTTTCATCTACCAGTGCCGGCTGGGGAAGATGTGGCAGCATCGGAGGGTACCATCACCCCTCCACTGGAGTCCCTTCCCTCTGAGGCCCTGGATGGAGCCCCTCCTGCCCCTTTACCATCTGAAACCCCTGCGAGCCCCGAAGTGAGCATCGCTTCGGGTGCCAGTGGGGAAAACCTTGGGGTGGTGGAAGGCGATCTCCCTTCCATTTATGAGGAGATCGATGCCCTGGGTCTGACTCCGGTCATCTAGGGGGAGGACAACCCTCTGCCAGCAGGCCTCAATCTAAGCAACCTCACTCCGGCCTCCCTTTCCCCATGCTTCCTCCCCCTAACTGCTGCTTCTGCTCCTGCCTCCCAGGATCCCCTGGGCTCTTCCCTCTGCCCAGCCGCAGGTGGCGCCCTGCTGACGGCCGCCAAGCCTACTGAGGTGACAGCTGGTGCCATGCGCCTGGGACCTGATTCCTATGGGGGATCCCTCTTAGGTGTGGGGCAACTGACCTCCTTCCTGGGTGGGGACCCCACTAAAGACTGTCCACCTCCTGATGCTGTTGCTGCCACACCAGCCATAGAGTCTGAGCCCGGCATCATTGAGGGTCCCCTTCCCACCCCCTAGATCCCTGAGCCAAATTGAGAGGGGCCACCTCCCAGCGGCCCAGCTACTGGGGCTCAGGATCCTGTCTCTGTCCCTCTCCCCGACTCTTCTCCTGACCCCTGCCCTATCCCTACTCTTGATCCCTGTCCTGCTCCTGATGCCAACCCCGTCCTTATCCCCTCCACCTCTCGTGATGCCATTGCTGCCACCAGGGCCATATCCTTCCTTTTTCCAGAGGATGACCCCCCAGGGAGCGGCCTTTGTATTTCCCTTTCCCAACCCACCAGGGGCTGAAATCTTCCCTCCACCGCCCCCTACTGAGCCGGGGTGTGAGACGGGCCACGTGGCACTGGCCCATCGGGTGCCATGTCGGGGGTCTGCCCCCTGTCTTGGTGGGCCGTGGGACTTTGACAGGGGCCCCACTGGAGGCAATCCAGAGTCCAGTGACCCCAGCCCCCCATACGCTGCGAGAAGAGCTGTGGGAGTTCCTTGCAGACGTCCATGGCTCCCGTAACAAGGTGCAGCTCACTCTCCAGCGATGGGGGGATTTCCCTCAAATCCTCTGGGCCGCAAGGACCCTCATGGGGGAGGGTAAAAGGACTGGGAAGCAGGCCACCGTGGCTACCAGTGGGTCCGCCTCTTCCGTGACTCCTTACTCACCTATGGGATAGGTCATGGTTTGCTGTGCGGCCTGATGGGCCCTAGCCCTCCTCATGGCACCTTTTATCTTCACAACGTTGAACACCCGGGGCTGTAAGATAGGTCTCCACAGGAGCCAGGTGCTCTCCTTCCTTCGGGAGGGGGTGGTACTCTGTGGTTTTCCTGCAGGAGATCCATACAGATCCAGCCACCAAAGACAGCTGGCAGCTGAAATGGGGAGACAGGGTTTATTTTAGCCACCTCACAGTTAGTACTGCTGGAGTGGTGACCCTGTTCTCCCCCGACCTACGGCCAGAGGTGCTGGGGGTGGCCGAGGCTGTGCCGGGCTGCCTGCTGCACCTCCAGGTCTGTATGGAGGGGCTAGTGGTCAACCTTGTCAATGTTTATGCCCCGACATTAGGCCCGGAGCAGCTGCATTTCTATCTGCAGGCGTCCGCCTTCCTCGGCTCCTTGGATCCTCGCAAGTGCCTGGTCCTGGGCGGGGACTTTCCCACTACCCTCAAGGAGCAGGACCACTCGGGGACCGAGCAGTGCCCGGCCACCGCAGACATCCTCCGGGAGATTGTTGCCCGTCACTCCCTGGTGGACATCTGGCATGACCACCACCCAGACGACATCTCAAAGTTCATCTTTGTCTGGGTGGAGGCCCATTGGTCGCACCACTCCTGGTTGGACCGCATATATCTGTCACGCGTCTACCTTTCACGGGACCACTCCTCCAGCATCTGGCTGGCCCAGTTTTCGGATCTCCATCTAGCCACTGTGACGGCCTCTCTCTGTGAAGAGAGGCGAGGGCCGGCCTATTGGCATTCCAACAACAGCTTGTTGGAGGATATGGGCTTCGTGGCATCCTTCCGGGAGTTCTGGCTGGCCTGGCAAGGGCAGAGGCGTGCCTTTCCCTCGGCACGGCAGTGGTGGGACATGGGGAAGGTGCGCGCGCCCGGATCTTCTGCCGTGACTACACCCGGGGTGCCAGCTGACGGAGGGATGTGGTGATAGAGCAGTTGGAATGGGAGGTCTTAGAGCTAGAGAGGCATCTGCCCATCAGCCCCGAGGATCCATCCCTCTGCGGAGCATGCTGGGAGAAGCAGGAGGAGCTCTGGGCCCTCGAGGACCGTTGGGCCCGGGGTGCCTTTGTTTGATCCTGCAACTGCCTCCTTTGGGAGATGGATCATGGCTCCTGCTTCTTCTGCACCCTGGAGAAAAAGACGGGGGCCAAGAAGCACATCACCTGCCTCCTGGCGAAGGATGGCACCCCCTCACAGATCTTCTATGCAGGCCTTTTCTCCACATATCCGACCGATCCTAGAGCATGCAGAGCGCTCTGGAATGGACTCCCGATGGTCAGCATGGGTGACCGAGACTGGCTAGAGCTGCCTCTCACTCTGGCTGAGTTCTCAGAAGCCCTCCACCGCATGCCCACCAATAAATCTCCGGGCATGGACAGGCTGACTGTGGAGCGATACTGTGTGTTCTGGGATGTCCTCGGCCCAGACCCAGACTGTCTGGGCCGAGTCCTTGCAGAGTGAGGTCCTCCCTCTTTTGTGCAGATGAGCCATACTCGCCTTATTGTCAAAGAAGGGGGACCTCCGCAACTTATGGAATTGGCGTCCCGTCTCGCTCCTCAGCATGGATTACAAAATCGTAGCCAAGGCCATCTCACTGCAGCTAGGGTCCATGCTGGCAGACGTGGTTCACCCCGGGCCGCACTATATTCGATAATCTGTATCTGGTCCAGGGCCTCTTGGAGCTCGGGTGTAGGGATGGTCTGTCATTCGCCCTCCTGTCCCTGGATCAGGAGAAGGCGTTCGACAAGGTGGACCACGGGTATCTCATGAGCACTATGCGAGTGTTTGGCTTCGGACCCCAGTTTGTGGGTTTTCTCCAGGTGCTGTACACTTCTGCAGAGTGTCTGGTCAGGCTCACCTGGACCCTGACTGAACTGGTCAGCTTTGGACGAGGAGTATGGCGGGGTGTCCAGTCTTGGGCCAGCTGTACACTCTCTGGCGATCGAGCCCTTCCTCTGCCTCCTCCACGGAAGGTTGACAGGGTTGGTGCTGCGAGAGCCGGAGCTGTGGCTGGTCCTGTCGGCGTACGCCGATGACATGCTCCTTGCAGCAGGAAGCCTGGTGGAGCCTTTTAAATCCCAGCCCTCAGCTCCGGCGGCTGGGCCAGGGCCTGCATTTAAAGGGCTCATCTGGGCTCCCCTTTAAATGCCGGCCCTGGCCCGGCCACCAGAGCTGCAGGCTGGGATTTAAAGGGCTTGGGGATGTAATTTTGACTATACGCGGTTTTCGCTTTACGCACTAACCGCGGAATGGAACCCCTGCGTAAGATAAGACTTGCCTGTATTTGGTTTCCAGGCCCTGTGGATCCTCCCCTTAGGCTGAGGGGGGCGGTTCCTTTAGCCCACTTCCTGGTTCCCAATAGGAACACTCTCCTGTATCCATCTGGCCTGACCCTGCCACACACCTGACAATTTTAATAATGCTTTTTATGCCAGTAAAACTTAGAGATCGAGAATGCAGGGTTTGACAATGGAACATTCAGTCTGAATGGCCAGTATATTCAATTTGATCAGTTTAGCCCCATGTTTGTAATGCACAAATTATATCGGCATATGAAGTAGCCAGACCCTATTACATTCCATTGGGATATACTTTTATTTTTTGTTCTGCTTCCCTCCCTCTTTTCTCTCACTGTGTGTCTACATCTAGCACTTCTTAGATGGATATAAAAGGAATGCAATTGCAAAGAGATGATTCTTACATCTGTCACTAAATGTATTGAGATCCGTAGTGATTCAGAAGTCTGCTGGAAGGGAGTTCCTCCGCTAGGTCCAGCCACTGACCTCTCACTTCAGTGAGTCTTGATCCTGTAAGTGCCTTTGTTCCTGATGACTACAGCTAGTGTAACAGGTCACCGTCCTGCAGAGAAGTTGTCCCTGAGATAGCCAGGTCCCAGACCATAGAGGGCTTTGACAAAGAGGATCCCAATCTTAAACAAGAAGCCAGTGGAATGTTTGTAACATCCATGTTTATCAGCTTGTGTTGCTGGGTCACCACGTATTACCTTTCTAAAAATTTCTTGAAGGCATTCACTACCATCCCCCAAGACTGCACTGCAATAACTGACCCTGTAGACAGGGCTGCCCAGAGGGGGGGGGGCAACTGGGGCAATTTGCCCCAGGCCCCGCAGGGGCCCCTATGAGAATGTCTGAGGCTTCCCCCTGCCTCTGCCATCCCCTGGCACCTCAGCGCGCCACGTCCAGGAGCGGCCCTGGACAGAGCTAAAGCGGCGTGGCTTGGGTGGGGCCTGAGCATCTTCTGCTCAGAGCCGCATGATAAGGGGGCGGGGCTGCGAGCTCAGGTCCCGATGGAGCCAGGCCGCAGCAGTGCCGTCCAGGGGCCAGGGCAGCTCCTGGATGCAGCACGCTGAGGCTCCGGGAGAGTAGGGAGGTGGGAATAAGCAGCATGGTAAGCTCCTCTGAGCCGGACACCCCCCCCCGACCCCCAGCTCTGAGCCCAGCCCCTCTGAGCCAGAAAACCCCCTGCAGCCCTGACCCCCAGCTCCGAGCCCAGCCCCTCTGAGCTGGGCAACCCCTGACCCCATCCCCCTGCAGCCCTGACCCCCAGCTCTGAGCCCAGCCCCTCTGAGCCGGGAAACCCCTGACCCCATCCCCCCACCGTCCTGACCCCCCAGCTCTGAGCCCAGCCCCTCTGAGCCGGGCAACTCCCGACCCCATCCCCCCCCAGCCCTGACCCCCAGCTCTGAGCACAGCCCTTCTGAGCCAGGCACCCCCTGACCCCTTTCCCCCACAGCTCTGAGCCCAGCCCCTGTGAACCGGGCACCTGCCGACCCAGAGCCCAGCTCCTGACCCAGCCCTGGGCAACAGCAGTCCCATCCCCAGGCAGCGACAGCCCATTGGCACCAACCATCACCCAGCGACAGCCCATTATGTAATTGCAAATGTATACATACCATTAAAGCATTTAATGTTTTAAAGTCATGTATTTTGTGTACACCTCTCTACCCTGATATAACGTGACCCAATATACCACGAATTCATATATAACGCAGTAAAGCAGTGCTCCGGGGGGGTAGGGTTGTGCAATCCGGGGGATCAAAGCAAGTTCGATATAACACGGTTTCACCTACAAGGCGGTAAGACTTTTTGGCTCCTGAGGGCAGCGTTATATCGAGGTAGAGGTGTATTTTCAAATGATTAAAAATTAATTTTTGAATGTATTTCACTGGTTATTTTTTACATTTCCAAATACATGATACTATAGTATTGCAACTTTTTTTTATGGAAGAGGCCCCTGAAATTTCTTTGCCCCAGGCCCCCTGAATCCTCTGGGCGGCCCTGCCTGTAGATTAGCAGAGTCTGGATCATCATAGCTAGTTGGTCATTCGACAAGAAAGTGAAAAGCTTCCCCGTCAGATAAAGCTGCAAAAAGCATTTTTGATTACTGTCACTATTTGGGATTTAGGAGCAGGTAAGGTTGGAGAAGGACCTTTAAAGAGGATCCCTTAAAGACCCACATTAAGAACAGCAGAAACATCAGGTGAAAGTTTAATGATTTTGGCCAATTTTTCAAAATATTTTCCCTTTGCCACTAGAATCATCTCTTTCCAAGGCTCATGGTTTAGTTAGTGTAAATTTCCACCAGTTGAACTATATTATATCCATTTTGCCACATTGAACAATTTTTCTTCTCGTCCCCTTCAAATACAAATCTCATCCTACATGTGCTCAGATATTTCTAGTCCTGATGAGCTTGTGTGTAAAATACACCATTGTCTTTTGCTTGAGTTATTCATTAACCTTGAAATTAGTTATGCATCATTATTGGGCTAGTCAAAAAAAATTGTGGGTGATGTTTCTCTTATCTGTACATATACAGAAATAATTAAAGTAATTTACGATCTTTTCTTTAAATACAAAAATGTATCTTTCTATGAAAATTAGAGTTGCTTTCCATCTGAGGTAAAAAGGAGGCTGCTGTGTTGCTTTTGTCAGGGCCTGAGAAATGGTAGCATTCAGAAAATGTCAATTTATTAATGCAAATACAGTTTGTAGTGAGCCTGAGACAAGGAATCAATACTGTGTAGTTTGCACGAGCTGAGCAAAATCCATTCTGCTTTACTGAACAGTTTATCAAGAAAGACAGTCACCTGGCTTCTTTTGCCTTAGATGCTTGATGAAAACCTTCATTATTCTTACAAAAGCATGCTTGGTTAGTTCACCGTATGGCTATTTCTTTGCACCACATTCATAGGCTCTTGTTAACAATTTAATCAATATTTCCACTTTCAATGCACTTTGTTACCTCCAGTTAAACAGCTGTAATACCATATGTTTCTGATCACTGTGGCCAACACTCAGAGCAATTGAATCTGCGAATAAGGAAGCCAACAGTCATATTGTTTCCAATATACCTATCGGTTCACTAGGAAATAGTATGAAACCACCCAAGTCATGGTCCTATCGGTTCCCAATGTGGTTCAGATTTCAACTAGTGACCTAGCACCTTTCATCTGTAACATATATTTGTGAAACCACCCAATCTACATTACTATCTTTACAAAATTTCCCCTAATTACTCCTATGTCACAGTCATCTGAATCAATGGCAATTCATATATTGCATAAATTAGCACAGAGTGCTTTTTACTAAGCTCTGAGTCAGCAACATCCTATCCCAAAACAACTTGTGACCTCAAGGAGAAACTGGAAGTCTAACAGGCATTGGCTCAATTAAATCCAAATCACACTGCATTTTTGGAATATCTGATCTCTTCTGTGCTGCAGTTTGATAATAAACAATGCTACCAGAAGAATCTATGGTACAGTCTTTAAGTAGCAGTAATACAAGTTAATAGTATCTCTTCTGTCTTTCCCCAGGAATATACACTCCTTATTTTACAAGCCTCATTCTTTGGCCAGTTTTTTCCCTGGTTTCACTACATTGACAATTGTTTCAGTGGAGTAAGCCAGGAATGAATGTGGTCCTTTGTTTAAACATGTCAAGGTGATTCTCCACTCTGGCACTTCAAGTGCAGAAGGTGGGGGCACACAAAGATTCTAAAAATTAATACTGGCCACTCCAGGCTTGTATTAACTCCCAAGGTTACAGCTTCTCTCACCATCCAAATGTGAAAAAAACCCCACCTTTGAGAACCCAGAAGGGCACACTTGGGAATTCCTTTCTGTGGGGTACCCTCAAGCCCTTTCATCCTCACCTCCGAGGAAGAACTGAGAAAGAAAACAAAGGACGTTAGCTGTTGCCCCCAGCTAATTAACAACATATGCACAAATCTCTTAGGATGCCAAAAATCCAATCTTATTTTTAAAAAAGGTACATTTTATTAAAAACAAAAAAAGAAAATATATCTGTAACTTCGGCTTTTGCTAGATTTAAAAAAACAAATTACAAAAATTAAACATCAAGAATAACCTTCTTGCGGTCCAGTTTAAAGGTTAGAAACAAAACAAAAAGCATTTGGGGTTAGCACAGAGGAGTCCACAAGCCAATAAGAAATAAACAGAAATAAACCTAATTGAATCTTTCTAAACATTCCTGATCTACTTACATATCTGGGTTGCTAAATAAGTAGTTCTAGATATGATCTGATTTTCATATCTGGCCTTCAGCTTCTCACAGCATAACTGCTTCCTCTTTCCCAGAGAACAACAACAGCACCAACAAAGGGAATTTCCCCCCACAATTTTAAAAGTTCTAGCCTTCCCATTGACTCTTTTGGTAAGGTGCCCATTCCTTTCCTTTTACTTGTGGACTTTTTAACCCCTTATAGGTAAAGCAAGTAAAGAACAGCTACTGAGAGCAATTTTAAAGCTCACTGGCTGGCTGGGTGCCCATGAAAGGGAGCCACACCTCCCTTCGTTTATCAGAAACATTAAATTTACTACCAGAAACTGATTTATCACAGAGTAATCAAAGCAAATGGTGTAGGAGCTTCCCTCTGTATCTCAGCCTTCTTTCACTAAGCAGCATAAACATGTCCTGTTTTATGTATCACTCCTGCACCACCTACATTTTAAAAAATATTTGATTACATACATTTTGCAGACTATTCCTCTCAGAGGAAAAAAAATCAAATCAAGTTCACAAGTTTTGGGAAACACTGTCTTAGGTTTGTTTCTAAAATTAATTTGAATTACAGATAGTATATTATCTTCTTTCCTAATTTTCCAATAGCATCAAAAAAGACACCAAGTTTATTTGGTATATTTACTTTATTAAACTCCGGGCTGTTTATTGCTCATGGCTCTAATCCTCCAGAATTTAAGGATTACACTGGTCTACAATTTTTGAGAAGTCTTCTGCTTCAGAGATAAAATGTGCTATTTATTATGTATTGTGATGTGCTGAATTCAAACATGACAATTAAAACAACTGATTGGCTACTGTTTCTAAGATATTTAAGTTTTTACATTTTATGTCTATGTATATTGTGTAGATAGTAGAGTTTTAATCATAAATTGTAAACCTAGGTCTTTTCATGTGTTTATGGTTGCTTTACATGATAATATTTCACCTGTCCTGTTTATGTAACACTTTAAAAATCAGCAAAAGGGTTATATAAATAAAATGTATTATGAAACAAAAGGCAAAAAACTATTATGTACATAGTTTAGTCCTATTCAGTGTCTACTCGGCGCTTCTTGGCTTGTCTCTTGTATTCATTAAATGGAGCATCTCTTGTCACTGTCCAGCAATAGTCTGCAAGCATTGATGGGCTCCATTTGCCCTGATAGCGTTTCTCCATTGTTGTAATGTCCTGGTGAAATCGCTCGCCGTGCTCGTCGCTCACTGGTCCGCAGTTCGGTGGAAAAAAATCTAGATGAGAGTGCAAAAAATTTATCTTTAGTGACATGTTGCAACCAAGGCTTTTGTATGCTTTGAGGAGGTTTTCCACCAACAAACTGTAGTTGTCTGCCTTGTTGTTTCTGAGAAAATGTATTGCCACTAACTGGAAGGCTTTCCATGCCGTCTTTTCCTTGCCACGCAGTGCATGGTCAAATGCATCATCTCAAAGAAGTTCACGAATCTGAGGACCAACAAAGACACCTTCCTTTATCTTAGTTTCACTTAACCTTGGAAATTTTCCACGGAGGTACTTGAAAGCTGCTTGTGTTTTGTCAATGGCCTTGACGAAGTTCTTCATCAGACCCAGCTTGATGTGTAAGGGTGGTAACAAAATCTTCCTTGATTCAACAAGTGGCGGATGATGAACACTTTTCCTCCCAGGCTCCAATGACTGTCGGAGTGGCCAATCTTTCTTGATGTAGTGGGAATCTCTTGCACGACTATCCCATTCGCAGAGAAAACAGCAGTACTTTGTGTATCCAGTCTGCAGACCAAGCAAGAGAGCAACAACCTTCAAATCACCACAAAGCTGCCACTGATGTTGGTCATAGTTTATGCACCTCAAAAGTTGTTTCATGTTGTCATAGGTTTCCTTCATATGGACTGCATGACCAACTGGAATTGATGGCAAAACATTGCCATTATGCAGTAAAACAGCTTTAAGACTCGTCTTTGATGAATCAATGAACAGTCTCCACTCATCTGGATCGTGAACGATGTTGAGGGCTGCCATCACACCATCGATGTTGTTGCAGGCTACAAGATCACCTTCCATGAAGAAGAATGGGACAAGATCCTTTTGACGGTCACGGAACATGGAAATCCTAACATCACCTGCCAGGAGATTCCACTGCTGTAGTCTGGAGCCCAACAGCTCTGCCTTACTCTTGGGTAGTTCCAAATCCCTGACAAGGTCATTCAGTTCACCTTATGTTATGAGGTGTGGTTCAGAGGAGGAGGATGGGAGAAAATGTGGGTCCTGTGACATTGATGGTTCAGGACCAGAAGTTTCATCCGCTTCCTCTTCCTCGTCTGACTCAAGTGAGAATGATTCTGGTGCATCAGGAACCGGCAGTCCTTCTCCGTGGGGTACTGGGCGTATAGCTGATGGAATGTTTGGATAATGCACAGTCCACTTTTTCTTCTTTGACACAGCTTTCCCAACTGGAGGCACCATGCAGAAGTAACAATTGCTAGTATGATCTGTTGGCTCTCTCCAAATCATTGGCACTGCAAAAGGCATAGATTTCCTTTTCCTGTTCAAGCACTGGCGAAGATTTGTTTCACAAGTGTTGCAGCATATGTGTGGGGCCCACCTCTTGTCCTGATCTCCAATTTTGCAGCCAAAATAAAGGTGATAGGCTTTCTTAACCATAGTGGTTATACTGCGCTTTTGTGATGCAAAAGTCACTTCACCACAAACATAGCAGAAGTTATCTGCACTGCTCACACAAGTACGAGGCATCTCTGCTCACTTTGGCTAAACAGAAATATGTCCCTTTGCAAAATCAAACACTGACAGATAAGAGAGCACGACACTGTATGATTTTTAGAGCTGATATAGGGCAATTTGTTCAGCAGAGTGATGTAAGCTTCGTTATGATTGCATCATCCATGACTTCTAGGAATAACATGATGCAATTCATATCATGTATGACGCAATACCAGCTTCAAATTGCATCATTCATTGTTTTGCCTAAAAAGCAAGTACTGTCCAAACCCAGTCATAGATTTATTCATAGATCCAGTCAAAGATGTATTTTAGTCATTTCTGGTTTAAATTGAGATCCCTTCCCTTTATAACTCACTTATCCTCCGCCATTCTCAAGTCAAGGGTCGTATATACTGACCCAATAGCATAACTTGAAAACTAGAGCCAATCAACAATTTGAAGCATCATTTTCGTTCTCAGTGACCCAGAATTAGTAAAGTTTGACTACATTTATTTCAGAAGCATTTTGGCTGTAGAACAGTGTTATTTTAATATTCTGCTGGATGTTAGTTGGCAAGATCACTGTTTCCTTTTCTGTTAAGTGGTAGCATTTGCTTCTCCCCTTCTCCCCCACAGTCCTCTGGCATCTCAATAGCTCCTCCTTGTTTTTCAAAAACAATTACTTTTATCAGCTTGATATTCTCTTATTCTCATATTCTCAGACACATACCATCCAAACCTCCCAATGTATTTTCAAATTTTTCCCAGTGTCTTTATATCTGGATTTTATCAATAGCTATTTTTACAAGGTCTTCATTACCTCCCAGTTGTCCCTTTTTCTTATTTTTATTAAGAAATTATGAAGAGACATTCACACCTCATCAATTTAGTTATTCTCCATTCCCCTCACCATGTATTATTAGCGCTATTTTCTTGCTCTAGTAATACCTTTTCCATTTGATATTCATCTTAAAGTCCATCTTATTCCTTTCAACTCTTCACCACTAACTCACTACACATGTTTAGACTACACATGTTTAGTGCCATCATCCATTGCCTGAAAACCTTCATTTATTTCTCTCCTCTGTTCCAACTTAATTGCATGATGTTATTTACTCTCAAATTGTTTTGTGGTTCTTCATGGAGCCTTATTAACTAACTGCTTCATGTTTTTTTTTCTCTCTCCCTTATTTTTTTTTCCTTTGGAGGAAGTAATCTCATGTTTCAGTTATCTTCTCACCATTCTACATCTTATTTTTCCACACAAATAGATTTTAATAATTTCTCCTGCAGTACCCTACCCACTAAGTTTCTTACCAACAAACATTTTCTTCAAATCTAACACTCTTGTACTATTCTATTCTGTATAACTATTCATCTTTATATTGAATTCAGGTAGTTCATGAACATTGGTCCAGGCTTCCCTATTACTCAGTTATTATTTATGCTATGGTAGTATGCAGTGGTCCCAATCAAGACAGTCTTTGTCATGAAGAGGCTACTAAAGTAGAATCAGCCCAGAAGGTTTAAAGTGTGTAATTTCATGTACAGAAGGGTGCATGCAGAATTAAGAGCAGTGCATAGTTTTATGGTAATTCCACATAGATTAACAGTTGGATGTGCACCATTATTTTGGGGACGTGGGTTCTAGCCATGGCTGTGCTAACAATCTGCTCCATGACATTAGTAATTTGCTTCAGTTTCCTCATCTATAATGTGGGGACAATTATTTTCATCTTCCTTTATGAACACTGAGATCTACAGCTGAAAGGCATCCTAAGTGTTTTGGTTAGGCATGAATATGAACATATTTTATAAAACTGAAAATGACTGTTCAATGCTTGCCTCATGGCCACTAGCCAGCTTGCTCTCAGCCTTGTTTTTCCTGACTTTCCCCTCCTTGGCAAGGCAGAATATATATTTCAGTTTTGTATATTAAATAGATCCAAAAGTCAACAAAAAAGGTGTGGTATCGTCAATCGTCTAACAAGAGGCAGAAGTGGTCATACTCCTAAGAGGCAAATGCATCTTAATCACAGCCCATGTAATAAGGTCAACCTGACAGGCAGACTGCTGTGTGACTGAGGGAATTCCCCTCTCTATATTTCAATTTGTCTTTCATTACAGTTGGATGATGCTAAGCAGTGGAGATAAGATCTAAGACAAGACAAGCAGAAAATCTATGGGCGCGAAATTTTTAGACTGATCCTAACACCTTGCACACAGCAGTTCTATATGTGTTATTAGTAATGAGTGAATGTGATAGTAAAGAAACTACATGGCCATTGCCCCAGTTGTGCTTTATGAAATTTTTGTGGGAGGCAGTTACAAAGTAATTAGGGATACACGAGTGAAGAAAATACAGAAGTACTTTTGAAAGCTAAAGTACGCAACAAAATTCAGACAGTACACAAGTCAGCAGTGGACATTCCTCAGATATTAATATAATATATTTGACAATATAATCAATGGCTCACTACAGTGACTGACATTTAATTGTATTCATGTTTTAAATCTTGTATTGATTCTTGCAGTCTTTTACGCCAACTGTTAATTTACTGTCTGTGGACCTTGGGAGACTTTTGTTCGAAGAGGCTATTAATACAAACTTTTCTGTTTGCTCTGCATCACCTAGAGGTTACTATACCTCTACTATACCCTTTCAATACAGTGTGTGAAACATTGTATGAGTCATGTTGCCAAGCAGGTCTAATGGGAAAGTACTATTGCTGTGACTGGGAAGGCATGTGTATTATTACAAAGTTGTTCTAAGTGCTTGACACTCTAGTTGCTAAATCTATCTCTCAACAGCAAGAGCCATAGTTGTTTTAATCCAGGAGACACCATTCAAAAATATAAACTGTTTCCAGATTATATAGGTGACATTTAATTTTGAAAAATTAGGATAGAGGTATGAAGGGTTCCTGCTGAAAAATTTAGCAAATGGGTAAAAATACAATATATTAGTGAATTAGGAATTAGTGAGATTGCAATCTGCATAGTTCATAATTTGCCTACAGAATAGTGACAATCTCTTCCTACCTTTCAGTAAGGATTTAAGAGCTGGGTGCTCATTACTTTCACAAAACAAACTGCAGGTTATTTATTAGTGTTTTAAGAAGTGTAAACATAGCTGTACTATTCTTGTCTCAGAATTTCACAATAGGTCTTTTAATTACTACTATTAGCAACTTTCTACTGTACTTTGCACTGATACAGCATTTTTCATCTTGTGATATCACATCCCTATGAGGTAAGGAATTATTTTTATATATGGTTGAAAATGAGGCACAGAGAAGTTAAATGAATTTCCCAAGGTCAAAACTCACTGGCAGAGCTGAGAACAGAATATGGAAGTCCTAGCTTTCAATCCTGTTTTAACCACTAGATCAAATTCCATTTTAAACATGAATTTCTGCTTTGCAGACACAGAATACTGAAACAACTGGAGAACCGCAAGTCTGGAACCCAGTCAATTTGAACAGCTCCATTGAAAAACTTGCTTTGCACTGCCCATTTGATGTTGGAGAGTACACTTCAAAAGAAATGGAGTTTCATGGTCATAGTAAAAAATTTGTGAGAAATCCTTCTGACTGTCAAATCACTCAAAGTAAATAAAGGTTTAAGAGAGTGCTCTGGCATTATGCAAATAGAAAACTACAGTAGTTTCTAAAATGTCTAAGGTTATGTCTTCACTAAAAAAAATGGTTTTTGTTTTGTTTTTTAATAGGAGGATAACTAATGCACATCAGCCATCCCCTGTAAAATCCTAGTGGAGACAAGGCATATGTAGATTCTACTGTGAGCTAGGGGTCAGGTCAGCACTATACCTCCTGCCTGTAGCTGATCTCACCTTGCAGTAAAAACTACAGGTGCTTTGTTTCGGGCAGGATTTTACAGTGGGGTAGCTAATGCACTTTAGTTATCTCATGATACAAAAACAAAAAACAAACGCCTTTTTTGTCAGTGAAGTAAAAGCCTAAAAGAAAAGATTATATTATGCAGCTATGCCAAGTGGTGCACAATTTTACTTTTCACCTCTAATCCCTTAATCTAATCAATTTGTGCATACTGCTTTCAAGAACATTATTGGATTAACAGCACAACCAAGCCTTTATCCATTCACAGGATAAAAGTAACACACACTGAAGTATCAGAGGGGTAGCCATGTTAGTCTGGTTCTGTAAAAGCAGCAAAGAATCCTGTGGCACCTTATAGACTAACAGACGTTTTGCAGCATGAGCTTTCGTGGGTGAATACCCACTTCTTCGGATGCAAGTAGTGGAAATTTCCAGGGGCAGGTATATATAAGCAAGCAAGAAGCAAGCTAGAGATAACGAGGTTAGATCGATCAGGGAGGATGAGGCCCTGTTCTAGCAGTTGAGGTGTGAAAACCAAGGGAGGAGAAACTGGTTCTGTAATTGGCAAGCCATTCACAGTCTTTGTTTAATCCTGAGCTGATGGTGTCAAATTTGCAGATGAACTGGAGCTCAGCAGTTTCTCTTTGAAGTCTGGTTCTAAAGTTTTTTTGCTGCAGGATGGCCACCTTAAGATCTGCTATAGTGTGGCCAGGGAGGTTGAAGTGTTCTCCTATAGGTTTTTGTATATTGCCATTCCTAATGTCTGATTTGTGTCCATTTATCCTTTTCCTTAGAGACTGTCCAGTTTGGCCGATGTACATAGCAGAGGGGCATTGCTGGCATATGATGGCATATATTACATTGGTGGACGTGCAGGTGAATGAACCGGTGATGGTGTGGCTGATCTGGTTAGGTCCTGTGATGGTGTTGCTGGTGTAGATATGTGGGCAGAGTTGGCATCGAGGTTTGTTGCATGGATTGGTTCCTGAGCTAGAATTACTATGGTGTGGTGTGCAGTTGCTGGTGAGAATATGCTTCAGGTTGGCAGGTTGTCTGTGGGCGAGGACTGGCCTGCCACCCAAGGCCTGTGAAAGTGTGGGATCATTGTCCAGGATGGGTTGTAGATCCCTGATGATGTACTGAAGTGTTAGTACAGCCACTTAATTAGGCCATAGATTTAATAAAAAATGATAGTTATTGAATGGGGACAGTAGTTCTATTTCTGGTTTAGTGATGCTTAGGTTTTAGTATTCTCCCAATCTTACACTGGTTCTGTTTCTCTCTCTATGGGAGATTTCAGATCCTCCTCAGCTAGTATACGGTGCAGGGAGCTGGTCCCCAGTAAGCAAAAGGTTTCCCGTCCCTCTCCACCACACATTTTTTTCCCAATGATGAGATTTAAGAATACCTACTGTGAAGTTGGAAAGTAAATGTCTTTGATGGCTGGCTTCTACACCCAGGTTCTGTAGTCTGTGTAAGCCTCCCGGGTTCGTAGGAACTTGTTTTGTTTTAGGCTGGTAGAGACTTGGTCCTACTGAAGAACACTTACAGCTGTTTTATTTGTCATACTCCTCACTCCATCAGTTTACAGATGCATTCAGAAAGTTTTTGAAACTGCTCCTAAATCACAGTGCTGTTCATCTATGCTGGCACATGGTGCACAGAAGTTTCTGTACCTATCCAAGGGCTGATAGTGTTTCCCTCCCACAAATACTCTATGGTTATGTCCAGTAATATGTTGACCTTCCTGCAGCTCCCAGGATAACAGCATTACTGTTAAAATGGCAAGGGTTTCTATAATGGGAAGAGCAATCTCACCCCTAAATAAATGGGAGCTAAGAATGCTCAGCATGTCATCAAATTGAGCCTTCAATCCGAGATTCTTCTGAATAGGGATGAGAGGTAATCCAGTGAAGAGGCCTCAGTGAATGACAAATAGTGAGGGCCTAATTCTGCTCCCATCAAAGTCAATGAGAGCCTTGACATGGACTTCACTGGAAGAAGGATCTGGCCCTTAGCTTTTAAGGCTGGAGGCAACAGGCGTAGTGGAGGGACATGTATTACTTTGTTTAATTGCATACTGAGGTACATACAAGGGCTGTTGCCTTAAATATTTAAAGTGAATAATGTATTTGTAGTAATGTATATGTTAATCAAATGTGTCTGAACACATTTACTACACTTATGTGCTCCTGTTTAAAAATTAACTAGTACTTCTTGAACACCATTTTTTGATAACCTGTTTTACCTGTGAATGCCATCTCACATAGCGAGCAGAGCACCCGGAGCTTGAGACAACTGAAGAGGTCAAGTAGTTTGAGTGGGAAGTGGAATTCCACAAACAGATAGCTGTAAGTGGAGTCTTCAGTATATTTTGTCTCCATTTAGAATTAAAATGTAGGTGCTTTTACCAGCAACAAGCTACATAATTTGCTCTCCTGTGCACATATAGATCACACTGCATTAGCCTTAGCGGTCAAAACTGTAATGTGTGAATCAAGAATCAGGGCACAACAAACTTTAGCAGAGTGCCACATAAGATTGCTTGTTGCTTTTATGATGCAATTTGCTTGGCCAGTCAGCTCTTTCACTGAGAACTAAATGCTCTTTCCCCCCAAAATACAAGCTAGAAAGTAATAAGTTCTCCCAGCCTCAGCCCTGTAACTGATTTCCTCCAAACCCATCAAAGGGGTGTGATATGATCTAATGGTGAGAGCATGTAACTGGAGTTAGAAGATCTGGATTAATTCCTGGCTCTACCACCAACTTTCTGAAGTTGGGCAAATAACGTAGGCCAGGTTTTCTAAGAAGCGAGGCTCCTATTCAGATACCAAATTAAGTTGTCAGATTTTCAGAAAGAGCTCACCATGCCAGCAGTCTGTAGCCAGATGAAGGTGGAAGCTTCCCTGTAGCTTTGCTTCTGATCAAATAAAGGCAGGACAGGTCTGATGGATGCCATCTTGGCAGACTAACTGGGGAATGAGCTAGTGCCATCCAAAGTTAAAAGTATGAGCTGCTACATCTTGAGCTAAAACTCTGTAGGTGAGGGCTATACTAACTCATTCTATATGGACTGGCAGGGGGATGACTACACCTTTAACATACACTCGGAAATGGGTAACATGGGCAGGCACTTATTTCCAGGGAAGGCATAGCTGGACTTATGATGAAAATAAAAGAGAAGAACTTAACTGCATTTGGTCTCTTCATTTCTTGTTTGCAGTGGTGTAGTTATGTTGGTCCCAGGATATCAGAGAGGTAAAGTGGGTGAAGTAACATCTTTTATTGAACCAACTTCTGTTGGTAAAATAGACAAGCTTTCAAGCTTACACAGTGATCTCAAAAACTTGTTCCTTTCACCAGAGAAGTTGGTCCAATAAAAATATATTACCTCACCTGTCTTCTCTTTTTGGTCTCTTCAGACATACTTGGGGGGCAATTTTTGACAATATCAGCAGCACAGCTGTAGACGTATTACTGCACCAGACCCTAGTGTACTTTTATGTTCAAATAAAACAAAGGCCTGGTCTACACTATGGGGTTAGGTCGAATTTAGTCGCATGAGGTTGATTTAAAAATGAATGTGTCCACACAACCAACCCCGTTCCATCGCCTTAAAGGGCTCTTAAAATCGATTTCTGTACTCCTCCCCGACGAGGGAAGTAGCACTAAAATCGACTTTGCTGGGTTGAATATGGGGTAGTGCGGATGCAAATTGACGGTATTGACCTCTGAGAGCTATCCCAGAGCGCTCCATTGTGACTGCTCTGGACAGCACTTTGAACTCCGATGCACTAGCCCACACAGGAAAAGCCCCAGGAACTTTTGAATTTCATTTCCTGTTTGGTCAGCATGGTGAACTCAGCAGCACAGGTGACCATGCAGTCCCCCCAGAATTGTAGAGCATAGAATGTTTCTACGCTCCCCCTATCATCTCCATCCCTGAAGTTATCGCAGATTGGAAGGCGGAAAAAATGCACTTGCCATGACATGTTTTCAGAGCTCATGCAGTCCTCCCACACTGATAGGGCACAGCTTAATGCATGGAGGCATTCAGTGGCAGAGTCCAGGAAAGAATTAAGTGAGCGTGAAGAGTGGAGGCAGGACGCAATGCTGAGAATAATGGGGGAACAAACGGACATGATCAAGCATCTGTTGGAGCTGCAGAAAAGCCAACAAGAGCACAGACCCCCGCTACATCCATTGTATAGCTGCCTCCCCTCCTCCCCATGTTCCATAGCCTCCTCACCCAGATGCCCAAGAATGGGGTGGGAGGAGGCTCTGGGCACCCAGCCACTCCACTGCAGAGGATGGCCCAAACAACAGAAGGCTGTCATTCAAACAGTTTGCTTATTGTAGCCTCACTAAAAATCAATGTGGCTTTGTCCTTCCCTCCTCCCCCAGCCCACCTGGCCTACCTTGTCCATTCTCTCTCTTTTTTTTTTAAATTAATAAAGAAAGAATGCATGGTTTCAAAACAATAGTTACTTTATTTTGAAGGGAGGAGGATGGTTGGCTTACAGGGAATTAAAATCAACAAAGGGGGCGGGTTTGCATCAAGGAGAAACACACACAACTGTCACACCAAAGCCTGGCCAATCATGAAACTGGTTTTCAAAGCCTCTCTGATGCGCAGCATGCCTTGCTGTGCTTTTCTAATCACCCTGCTGTCTGGCGCGAAACGATCATCTGCCGTTGCTTTCACGGAGGAGGGGGCAACTGACGACATGTACCCAAAACTACCTGCGACAATGTTTTTGCCCCATAAGGCATTGGGAGCTTAAATCAGAATTCCAATGGGCGGTGGAGACTGTGGGAACTGTGGAATAGCTACCAACAATGCACTGCTCCATAAGTTGATGCTAGCCACAGTTGTGAGGACGCACTCCGCCGACTTAATGCGCTTAGTGTGGATATATGCATCGACTGTATAAAATCAATTTCTAAAAATCGACTTCTATAAAATCGACCTAATTTCGTAGTATAGACATACCCATACAGTCACTGCTTCCCTAGACAAGATATTCCAGTTTTGTGAGGCTAAGAAACCCCAAGACAAAGCTAAGCGTGGCCTCTGTGTAATTTAACAGCATCCTCTCTTCTACAGTTGCAGAGGATATAAGAATCCCTGCAGAGGGGGTCCATTGGTGCCTCCAACTCAAATGTAAAAGTTAATCCCAACAAATGTCTTCTGGGAAATGTGGTGGTTCATGACAGAATTACAGACACTGGAGATGGAGCTAAATTTACTAGTACTGTCATCCCATCTGCCAACGTGAAAGTGGACCTTTATGCAATACAGTGATGCAGTCAGCTTGTGTGATTAGTTGTGAAATGGAAACCTCTGCCTGTTAAACATTAGTGCACACTTGAAACTGTAATAAGCCAGGGGTATCTGACTCAATGTCAGTAAGCCACTGATACTACAATCAAGAGTAGAGAATAGGATGTTACATATTATGTATATCAGAGCTAGGTAGATGTGTGAAAAAGAGGACCAAAGGAGTGCTGGTTGTATGCAAGAACTGGTGGATTTTCCACACTGTGCAGCTTGAAAATCATGTACTGAAAATGAAAGTACAGAAAAGCAGAAGAAGCAAGAGAGTGTAACAGCATTTCCAGTGCAGTAACTCTTCTGTGTTACAAGTCTTTGCCTTGCTACAGTCCTTCCATCCTAGGATCTCAAAGTGCTTTATAATCATTACTAAACCGAGTCTCAAAAAACCCTCCGGAAATGAGCAGTAGCTGCATTTAACAGGTGCAGAGACTGGAAAAGCGCACCTCCTCTGAAACATTTTGCATCAACTGTCCCACAAAGTAATAGCTGCCCCTATAAACAGCAGCTCCTAGAATGTAAATCCATACACAGATAAATGCAGGGTTGTCCAGAGGATTCAGGGGGCTTGGGGCAAAGCGGGGGAGCTGCGGCGCTTGTACTCACCTGGTGGCAGTCCGGGTCTTCGGCGGCATTTCGGTGGCGGGGGGCCCTTCAGTCGCTCCACGTCTTCAGCAGCACTGAAGGTCCCCCCCCCGCGCCGCCGAAATGCTGCTGAAGACCTGGAACAACTGAAGGGACCCCCCACCGCCGAAATGCCACGGAAGACCTGGACCTCCGCCGGGCCAGGGCTCGCAGGGCATTTCAGCACTGGGGGGGCCCTTCAGTCACTCTGCATCTTTGGCAGCACTGAAGGGCTCCCTGCCGCTAAAGACCCGGACCACTGCTGGGCCAGGGCTCGTGGGGCCCCTGCGGGGCCCGGGGCAAATTGCCCCACTTGCCCCCCCCCGGGTGGCCCTGGATAAATGACATAATTACATATGTAACCTTAAGATTGTTACATAATCTTCTAGCGCTACTACTTCCAGAAGTGATGAAAACATCACATGGTGTAGCAACAGACTATATTACTTGTGATCAGATTTAAGTTATAGCTGGAGGTACTTCACTCTTTGCAGGCATGCATGAAATATCTAATGATTGCAGCTGTAAGGCACATGATAGACAAGAGCTAAAGAATCATTGTGCGTGGGTGAAGAGTAACAATCTTAGTCAGTCAAGACAGCTGTCTTCTTTGAAATGAAACCATCCCTGGCTAGTTTCATGAACAGCAAACTAAAGATACCACTCAGGAAATCATTCATGTTGATTTGGCACACATAAATTTGTTCCCACTTATTTCTCAAACAATACATGGATAGGAGACCCATTAGCAATTATTCCCTCTGTCCAGATAAGAGGAACAGGACAATGGCAAAAGGGACTGTCTGGTGTAGACAGTTCAGCAACTATTTTAAATAGGCAGAACAGTAGACTGAATAGCTGTTTTCTGCATGCTGGGATCACTCCTTCAGTACATGAAGACAAGGTAAGAGACTCCCATTGCAGCTACTGGAAACTTTTAAACACGAGGTAGTGATTAATTCCTGCCTTGTCTGTGACATGAAAAGGGGTTGTTACATTGAGTCTTTCATTATCAACTATGATGCTCAAATGGCTGCTGGCTAATATTTGATGAGTCCTTGTTACAAGGTCATGTCACTCCAACTCTTTTCGGTTGTCATGCCCCAGTCTCTCCTTCTCTACCTCAGTTTTCCCTTGTGGTACACAGTCTCCTTCAGGCTAGTTAAATGCTTTTCTTGATTTCACCCTCTAGCCCAGGGGTCGGCAACCGGTGGCTCGCGGCTCGCCAGGGTAAGCACCCTGGCGGGCCGGCCCGGTTTGTTTATCTGCCGCGTCGGCAAGTTCGGCCGATCGCGGCTCCCACTGGCCGCGGTTCGCGGTCCCAGGCCAATGCGGGAGGCAGGAAGCCGCGGCCAGAACATCCCTCGGCTCGCGCCGCTTCCTGCCTCCCGCATTGGCCTGGGAGCGCGAACCGCGGCCAGTGGGAGCCGCGATCGGCCGAACTTGCCGACGCGGCAGATAAACAAACCAGGCCGGCCCGCCAGGGTGCTTACCCTGGCGAGCCGCGAGCCACCGGTTGCCGACCCTTGCTCTAGCCACATCACAAGGGTTCCCTCCTGGGGATAAATGAGCGTTCAAACCAGACCAAAGTTCCCCCACGCACTCTTGAACTGAGCCCTTTCACTTTGTTGCAGGTGAAAGAGTGAATTTCCTATGACCCTCCCTAGGACTTCTAGGACAAAGAGCAGCTGTACAGACCAGGCCACACCACTGCAAGTGTGCTAGGCCAGACAGTCCTTTTCCCTAACACAAGCTTTTAATTCTCTTTGGCATCAGATCTTAGATTCCTTGGTTACCGAGCTTCTTCTACAAACCTATAGATGTCTAGCCTAGACACCACCCCTTCCTCAGGGTACTTTTACCAGGCCTTTTCTTAGGCCTCTTCCCAGGTTTTAAACCCTTTCAACCTCTTTCTTGAGAAAAGGACAGCCACTGCTGTTCTTCAGGTCTTCTTTCCAAGCTCCTTCCTTGGGTACTGTTGAGAGATTCCCAAGCATGTGCTGCACGTGGTGATCTTACTGAAGGAGTCTTGTAACCCTGTCGTCACTTAATCCATATTCAGTCACTTGACCCTGCAGGCAGGTTTTATTAGGGCCCATGCCTCCAATTATGGGGGATGGCAGCACCTCTCTTTTTAAGGGTCAGCTTGCTCTGTTATAGTCATGACATGGAGAGGACCTGACCAGCTGTGATCATTAAAGATACCATGTCACTTTTGCAAGATTAGGGAGTTATCCTTGTGCTTATCCGTATTTTAGTCTCAGTTCAACTAGCAGTTTCATTTGAATAAATATTCTTCATTTCCTGTCCTAACCTGTTAGACAGTATTACTTGCACTGTGGAATAGCAGTAGTCCACCCCAAGGCTGTCATTATTCATAGAAGGATGTCATAAGGCTGGCCCCAGAGGGGCATCAGGCACCCAGCCCACCTGTGAGAGGCTCAGTTAAGGAGAATGAGCCTACACATTAGGCCCAGGTATCTCTTACCTATGAAATTAGCTATCTGCTTTGGAGCTGGGTTTGCTCATTCTCCTTAACTAGCCCTATCACAGGTGGGTTGGGTGCCTGATGCACTGCTGGGGCCAGCTCCTGTGACAGAGAACAAAATGATTTAAGATTTTATATAAAAAGAAAGGGTCGGGGATCCTTTGGGATGAAAGAGTGGTTTATGAAAAACATAACAACTTTGATATACAAATCTAATCCAAAAATATTAGCTATGGTAAAGGACTGGTATTTTCTGCTTGTCAGTTGCCATCAATATACTGTGTAGTGCTTACAAAGTTGTATAAAAGTGACAGCTAGGACAAGATCAAGACTAAATAGTGACACGCAGTGAAGGAGGAATTTCTGCACAAAGGTTCTCACTCAGCAAAGCACTTGCATGCACTTTTAACTACAATGGTGTTGAGGTCCATGGGACTTAAGCAATTATTTCAAGTTAAGCATCTAATTAACAACATTGCTGAATAGGGATGGATTTAAGCATATGTTCAAGTGCTTTTCTGGATCAGAGGCAAAGCCTCTCTTTTCAGCCAGTCATAACTTTGGAAAAATGTAATCTTTTAGGTTGAATCACTCTTTTTTGCCAAATTTGACATAGTTTGGCTTAGTCAGTTTGAGTTACAGCAGAAACTCCCCCCAAAACTGCTTTGTAATTCAGCAAAAGGCCAAAATCTGCACTGTACTGTGGCAGTCACTAAAAGTTAATTAATGCTTTCAATGCATTAATGTCAGAACCAATATGCATACAACATGTCAACTAATAGCGTATGTCACTGCAACTCAAGGGCAGTTTAAGAATATAAAGATTTATATGAAGCTCCACTCCTGGAATATGTGAAATGTAGGTACATATGCCCCTAGTCTCTCATTGCAAGTCTTCATCCCCCTGTCCTAGTTACTAGAAGAACCCTGTAAAGTAGCTGAAGTAAACAATTATGTTAAGTTAGAGTCTTGGTTGCATAAAAGGGATTTTTCTTAAATTTATGCTGCAAGGATTTTTCAGTCCAAAGGCCTTTGTCATGAGAAATGCCTAAAAGAAGATTTCCTGAAAGCCTTATAGCTGAAATGTTCTTATGAACATTGGCTGGGATTTTCAAAGGAGCATAATGGAGTTAGCATTCTAATTCAGTGGGATCTGAATGCTAGTTGTGTGCCTAATTCCCTTAGGAACTTTTGAAAATCCCAGCTGTTCTTTTATGTCATCATGTGTATAAGCCAAAGGGATCTGATTACTGGACTGGCATGATCCCAGCTCTGATTGAATCCAAACACATTGTGCGTTTTTGAGACTCTCACTCATTCTCTGTGCGTTAGTAGTTTTCCCATTCCAAACAGGGATAAAGCTAGTTATTTACCACATAGGTTGTAGAGATGAGTGGCTATTGGTACAATATTCTGAACACAGAAAGTGTCAAGAATGATTATAATCCTTCTGAAAGAGTCATGTGGGTTTAACAAATCAGGAAAGTTTGCATTTTATTTTTGAAAATGTATACATTTTCATTAGACAAAAGCCCACAGCCTTAATCAAAGAAAGACACAGTAGTGCTTTTTCAGATGTGAATGGAGGCAATACACACTTTCTGCCACCCTTGCTGCAAATGTTCAGAATAAAGACAGGGTGACAATAATCAATGTCATTTTATAATAAATCACACTCCCAAGTTTTCTGATATTCATGATAGGATGCTGTGACTCTTGATATGCTTTCCATATGATGCCTAGTGGTTGTAAGAATGCTCTTCCTCCCATGTGTTCATGCTCTCCCATAGAAGGACTGAAATGTTTTGCCACTCCACCTATTATTTTGTTATCTCAAAGCTGACATTGTTATAACAAATCGTAGAATATTAGGGTTGGAAGGGACCTCAGGAGGTCATCTACTCCAACTCCCTGCTCAAAGCAGGATCAGTCCCCAAACTGATTTTTACCCCAGTTCCCTAAATAGCCGGCTCAAGGATTGAACTCACAATGCTGAGTTTAGCAGGCCAATGCTCAAACCACTGAGCAAAGTAAATGTAATGCTCCCCCATAGCAAAGTAAATGTAATGCTCATGAATTGGGCTAGAGAGACAGACTGACATTCTCTAGTTATTAATACAACAGTACTAGTAATATATCGACAACAACATGGGAAACTACCCCAAAATAGTATATGCCTAAAAGGAACCCTAGAGAAAGTTTAGTTTCTATGTCC
Source organism: Mauremys mutica (assembly GCF_020497125.1). Taxonomy (NCBI): domain Eukaryota; kingdom Metazoa; phylum Chordata; order Testudines; family Geoemydidae; genus Mauremys; species Mauremys mutica. Next base: position 43,282,154 of record NC_059078.1, read on the forward strand.
ACACAATCCTTGCCCTCTTTGCTTAACAACAATTGTAGTGGATGGTTTTGTAATATGGATATCTTTTCCCTAGTGGATCTGAAATAGTGACTGGAAAAGGAAAGTTTGGCCCCATATCACTTTGTCAATCCCATCCAGGACCCCCCCGTGATGTTTTCCAAATATGGATGTAGAATTCACAGACTAGCTTCCTAAGACAGAAACATCATGTTTAAAATGATAATTACAAAAAGTCATATGTCATGACCTTCCTTCCTATGATTAGTTGTCTACATGTTCAGGAAATGTACTTCAGTTTTTCCTTCTACAATATGAATGAAGTACTGTGGCTAGTGCACATTTTTCTATTTCACTTAGAGTCACTTTTAGAATTCATTTTATTTTTTGTTGATTTAATATACCCGTCAGTATCTCCTTTAGTTCAGTTTTTAAGCAAAAAAGCATAGACAAGGGTCATTATCAGGCTACAACATCAATTTTATCTTTCCAAAAGAATAGCACAGAACACCACCTTCCACTTCGATAGCACTTTTCATCACTAAGTCTCATATCATTTTACTAAAAGAGCAAAGTTTTATTTTCCCATTTTACAGAGGAGGCAATTGAGGCACAGGGCAATTAAGTGATTTTAAGGTCTCACAGCAAATCAGTGGGAAAGCCAGGAATACAATGCAGTTCTTTTGAGTCCTAATCCATTGCTCTACCCATGCTGCCTTTCACAAGGGTGGGGATTTCAAGAAAGGTTAAATGAGAGCAGAATTGACACTAATTATTAATTTATTTATTCTACAACTTTCACCTCCTTCTGTACATGAGTTGTCCATGAACAGCTTATATGTGCCACAGATTCATTCTTTGTAACATTTATTTTATTAATACAAAATAACAGTAGATTTTCATAAGCAGTTTGTCTTAGTGTTGTTATCCCTTTTGATCAGAGCAGCTAGCCAAAAATTAGCAGTCTTGTAAGTAGTTCCAGCTGAGAGGAGAAACTGAAGATGCTGTCTGGTGCCTTTGAAACAATCTTGTTTATTTATAACCCATGTAAAAAGAAAGTCCTGTTTCTCTGAACATGGTACAAATCTAAATAGCAGGAGACATTTCCTTTGTTTGCTTTTCTGAGCTTGCCTTTCTAGCCAGCACTCTGTATGCCAAAAGCTTTTTCTCTAAGGGTATGTCTACACTACAAGACTATTTTGAATCAACTTAAGTCGAATTTGTGGAATCGACCTTACGAAGTCAAATTTGTGTATCCACACTAAGGACACTAATTCGACTTTGTGAGTCCACATTAACGGGGCAAGCGTTGACTTTGGAAGCGGTGCACTGTGGGAAGCTATCCCACAGTCCCCGCACTCCCCGCTGCCCATTGGAATTCTGGGTATAGCCCCCAATGTCTGCTGGGGGGAAAACTGTGTCGAGGGTGGTCCTTGGTAACTGTCAGCATTCAACTGTCACTCCCGCCGGCGGGAAATCAGTTCGCGCACTTTTCCTGTTATAAGTGACAGCGCGGACGCCACAGCACTCCACTGCGATCATGGAGCCCGCTGCGATCATCGCTGCACTTATGGCCGTTGTCAACTCCTCGCACCTTATCGTACACCTCTTCAACAGTCAGATGCTGAGAAATCGGGCGAGGAGGCAACGGCAGCGCGCTGAGGACATGAAGTCTCAGACTGGCACAGACCTCTCAGAAAGCACGGGATGCCGCGCCGTGGAGATCATGGTGGCACTGGGTCATGTTCATGCTATGGGACGGCGATTCTGGGCCCGGGAAACAAGCACGGACTGGTGGGACCGCATAGTCCTGCAGGTCTGGGATGAATCACAGTGGCTGCGAAACTTCAGGATGCATAAGGGCACTTTCCTTAAATTGTGTGACTTGCTGTCCCCTGCCCTGAAGCGCAAGGACACCTGGATGCGAGCAGCCCTGACTGTGCAGAAGCGAGTGGCCATAGCCCTCTGGAAACTTGCCACGCCAGACAGCTACCGGTCCGTAGCGAACCACTTTGGCGTGGGCAAATCTACCGTGGGGGTTGCTGTGATGCAAGTAGCCAACGCAATGGTTGAACTCCTGCTCTCGAAGGTAGTGACCCTGGGAAACGTCCAGGTCATCATAGATGGCTTCGCCGTGATGGGATTCCCAAACTGCGGTGGGGCTATAGATGGCACTCACATCCCTATCCTGGGACCGGACCACCAGGCCAGCCAGTACATTAACCGAAAGGGCTACTTTTCAATGGTGCTGCAAGCACTGGTGGACCATAGGGGACGCTTTACCAACATCAACGTCGGGTGGCCAGGCAAGGTTCATGACGCGCGTGTGTTCAGGAACTCTGGTCTGTTTAAACGCCTCCAGGCAGGTACTTTCTTCCCGGACCACAAAATAACTGTTGGGGATGTGCAGATGCCTACAGTGATCCTCGGGGACCCAGCCTACCCACTAATGCCCTGGCTCATGAAGCCCTATACAGGCGCCTTGGACAGTGAGAAGGAACTCTTCAACTACCGGCTGAGCAAGTGCAGAATGGTGGTGGAGTGTGCTTTCGGACGTCTCAAGGGGAGATGGCGGAGCTTACTGACTCGCTCGGATCTCAGTGAAACCAATATCCCCATTGTTATTGCAGCTTGCTGTGTGCTCCACAATCTCTGTGAGAGCAAGGGGGAGACCTTTATGGCGGGATGGGAGGTTGAGGCAAATCGCCTGGCTGCAGATTACGCTCAGCCAGACACCCGTGCCATTAGAAGATCCCAGCAGGAAGCGCTGTGCATCCGGGAGGCTTTGAAAGCTAGGTTCCTCAGAGAGCAGCGTAACCTATGACTGTCCAGTTGCTTTACAGAGAAGCTGAACCTACCCCTGTTTCTTTATCCAGTTACTGCTGACTCTCCTCTGCAGTTTCATACCCCGTTCACCCCGTTTGCCCCCTTCCAACACACGTGTAAAAATAAAGTTAATGGAGCATTGTTATTTAAAAACCTTTTCTTTAATAATGATTTCACGTTAAAGGGTTGAAACAGGGACGTGGACTGTGGTGGGTAGGGTGTGCAGTGATGTAGAGACTGCTTCTAGACTCTAGGAATGATAGGCTACTGCTCCTACAGCGGTCTCTGGGGGGAGGACGGTTACAGGTGGGTGTGCAGGAAGGGGTGAGGGGTGTAGGCTTTGGGACGGAGTTTGGGTGCAGCCTCTGGGCTGGGGGTGGGGGCGTAGGAAGGGGTGAGGGGTGTGTGGGAAGGGGGAGGAGGCATAGGGGGTTGCGGGCTGTGGCTGTGGCTGAGGGTTTGGGGCATTGTAGAGGCTCAGGGCAACGGTAGAAGAGCAGGGTGAGGGCAACCTGCCTTGCCATTTGTGGATGGCAGGCGCTAGGACCCTGGGGCAGCAGACAGCATTTCTGCCAGTAGCCGCTCTACTGTCAGGTAGGGACGCAGCGCGGGGGGTGGGGCGGGAGACGACACGCCGGGGGAGGGGTGGCAGGTGGGCGCTGGGACCTGCTCCAGGCAGGGAATTGACGGGGCGAGGGGAGACCCGCGTGGGCCAGGGCCTGATCCAGGCAGGGCCGGGGGAGAGACCCACCTCCAAGTATACCTGGAGCAGGGCACCTGCCGCCTATGAACAGAACATTAAAAACACCTCACAGACTGACCAGGGTGCCTAGTGACTGCACTCAGTGAGTAACCTGCTGTTGATCCTGCCCCCATGTCTGTACCCTGTTCATGGTGAATGTCCTATGCAATTACCAAACCCCTCTCCCCCCTTCACAGAAAGTCTTCAGCAAACAAACATGACAGAAACAGTAATTAACAGCAAACTACTTTTAATACTCGACAACACAGTAAAGGTGAGAACTTTTCAAAATCTAGGGACTGAGAACTTTTGGGTAATTTAGCAGTCCGCTGTGGTGCAGTGACAGATTTCACGGCCCTTGGTACCCCTCCTTCTTGTTATTCTGGGAGAGGTGGGTATTGGAGTGTGTGGCGGGGGAGGGCAGGGGGGCTCTGTCCTCCTGCCTGTGGTCCTGCAGAACATCGACAAGGCGCCTGAGCGTGTCCGTTTGCTCCCTCAGTAGTCCAAGCAGCGTTTGAGTCGCCTGCTGGTCCTCCTGACTCCATCTGTCCTCCCATTTGCTGTGTGAGCGCTGCTGCTGTGTGAGGTTCTCCCTCCACTGGCTCTGCTGGTCCGCTTCTGCTCTGGAGCAGCCCATAAGTTCTGCAAACATCTCGTCCCGGGTTCTTTTCTTACGACGCCTAATCTGCGCCAGCCTCTGTGAGGGGCATGGTGGAGCAGGTCGGGATACTGTTGCAGCTGTGTGAGGGGGAAAAGGGAGTGAATTGCTTACAAAGATGCCTTTTCTTAAAAATGAAACATAGTCTACTCATTGCCTCTGAACCAGTCCATGGACGGCACCTATCTCCTGAGCACTCACTCAGGGAAAGTTCGATTTATCTGCATTCGCTTTCATTGCCTGGGGTATTGCACTGCAGACCAGACAAGCGGGGCAGGAAAGCTGAATCCGTGGAGCAGCCAGGCATGGTAAGCCAAAGGCTTTTGGCTGCTTAAAAGTCAATGTCCAGCTCTGTCCTCTTGCTGCAGGCAATCCTGAAAGCATAAACTCTGCCCCTGTTCCACCCCCTCGCGGTTTTCCCTTGGAAAAGATCCCTGTATGCTGCCACTCTGTAGCCTCCAGCACGTGGCTCTAAAGTGACGCTTCTTGTTGTTCTAAGGAACAGTGAAGCACTACCAATAGTAATAGTACACAAATCACTCTACTTCCATGCAGGAGTCTGCGCGCGAGATCACCCTGAGGAGGGTGTCACAGAGAGAGAGCGAGCGCATGCTGAATGAAAGCCAGCACAAGCCAGGGCCCTATGCTGCGATGCTCGTCAAGGCACTGGTCCCGGAGTACCAGCTGAGAGCGTGGCGCGGAAAAGTGTGCTACCTCGGAGCACCCAATAAGCCAGCTCTCCCCAGGAACCTCCTCCATAGGCTTTTCGACTACCTCCAGGAGAGCTTCCTGGAGATCTCCGCGGAAGATGCCTGTTCCATTCCCCTGTATATAGACCTTCTGTTCGCCTAGTCTATTTTCCTGTTCTTTTAAGAAATAAATGTTAACATGTTTAAAGCACTTACCGACTGATCCTTCTCCTGATTCAGGGTCCGTGGTAACGGCTGCGGAGGTTTGGTAGGGGATCTCAGTGAGGGTGATGAAGAGATCCTGGCTGTCGGGGAAATCAGCGTTGTAAGCGCTGTCGACTGCCTCCCCCTCCTCATCTCCTTCCTCATCTTCCCCATCTGTGAACATCGACGAGGAACTGGCCTTCGACACTATTCCTTCGTCAGAGTCCACGCACACTGGTGGGGCAGTGGTGGCAGACCCACCGAGAATGGCATGCAGTGCCTCGTAGAAGCGGCATGTCTGGGGCTGGGCTCCGGAGCGTCCGTTTGCCGCTTTGATTTTATGGTAGCCTTGTCTCAGCTCCTTGACTTTCATGCGGCACTGCATTGCATCCCGGCTATATCCTCTGTCTGTCATGGCTTTGGAGACCTTCTCGTAGGTCTTCGCATTCCGTTTGTTGGAGCGCAGCTCCGAAAGCACAGACTCATCGCCCCACACACCGATCAGATCCAAGACTTCCCGGTCAGTCCATGCTGGGGACCTCTTTCTATTCTGGGATTGCCTGGACTCCTCTGCTGGAGAGCTCTGCATCGTTGCCGGTGCTGCTGAGCTCGCCCCGATGTCCAACCAGGACATGAGATTCAAAGTGCCCAGACAGGAAAAGGAATTCAAATTTTCCCGGGTCGTTTCCTGTGTGGCTGGTCAGAGCATCCAAGCTCGGACTGCTGTCCAGAGCGTCAACAGAGTGGTGCACTGTGGGATAGCTCCCGGAGCTACTAAGTTCGATTTGCATCCACACCTAGCCTAATTCGACATGGCCATGTCGAATTTAGCGCTACTCCCCTCGTCGGGGAGGAGTACAGAATTCGAACTAAAGAGCCCTCTATGTCAAATTAAATGGCTTCCTGGTGTGGACGGGTGCGCGGTTAATTCGAATTAACGCTGCTAAATTCAAATTAAAGTCCTAGTGTGGACCAGGCCTAAGCTTGGTCTGAGGGCCATGTTTCTGCTCTTCTGGGCTTTGTCTGCTTGGCTCTCTCCCCACCTGCTTCTGACTTCTCTCTCCCTCCCATCCCTGTGTCCTCTCTGTGCTTTTGTCTGCACTTCAGCTTGTCTCTCTCTCACACATGCCCCTGCCATCAAACAATACCCAGTGGAACCCTCTGCCCACATGGTGCTAATTTCTGTGCGGGCTCACATACCCTTTGTCTTAAGTGAGAGTTTGTGATTAGCTTGTTTTAAATGAAAGGTGGTAGTTAAGCTTGTAACAGTTTTCAGTATGCAAAATTTGAGCTATATTGGTACATTTTGATTGTTCACAAGTCTGATGATATTGTCTCTTCCCCCATTAGATAAACACACTCTTACTATCTGGTTGGAAGTGTGATTATTTTCATTTACCAGTATAAGATTATCCATGAGTATGCGCCAATAGTAGCTTAAAAGTTGCTTTTCCTACAAATATTTCTGTCTGTTTACTAGTTGTTTATAAAACTAAAAACAACACTAACCGCTGTTGCTGTATCAGACTTATTTAACTTGTACTGTACTTGAGTTATCTGGAAATGTTATTCTCTTCCACTTGATTATATGATAGAGCCCTGTAAATCATTCCAAGTTGCCCATGCATATAGTTAACTGAATTAATTTTTAACAAGATGTTTTAAGGTTGCTTGTCTTCATGAACAAATTTAGTGAAATGTAGTTTGGTTTTGACCATCCATTAAGTGTTCGTATTGTTTAAATAAGAAGCAGAACACAGTATGTGGTTATTTGTTAATATATGCCTAGGACAAAATACTACTTTGTATTCACTTTCATATGGTAGTTTTCTACTATCAAGTTTATAATTACCGATTACATAGCTGTTCAGTAGCAATTCTGCCACTGTAGATTTCAGATTTAGAGACATGTAACTTCTCCAAACTGCTCTAATTCTTTTTGCACATGGCAATATATAGAATGTCAGTAGAACATTAAGAAAGCACACTATGTAAGTGGCACTTTAAAAGCAAATAACTTTATTCATAAGGAAAGGCAATTACACAAACCTGTAATTAGTAGTCACAATTGATGGCAGTCTTAAAAGAGCAGACAGTTTCTTTCTTGGAAAAAAAGAAAAAAGTAAGATGTAAGGAGTTTCAAGTATTTTAAAGTTGCCCACAGTATGTCAGATTTACTGGCAGATTGTATCCTGATCATGTACTTCACAAGAGAATCTTGTTTTCTCCTCCCTATCCCTATCTTTTTTCCAATAACTAAACAGAAGATAACTAGATACAATACAGTCTTACAGTAAAAAGTCACATGAAGATCAACTCTATAGAGGCTGTGCCCCCTACTAGGAGGCCATTAGTACACGATGGTAATTTATGCTTACTGTCTCACTTTAATGCCATACATGTCTGTGTGCTGATGAAAGCAGATTACCATAGGCTAAATTATGTAAAGAGTATCACCATGCCCTGTGGTCTGACCAAGAACTACCCAGAATCCCAGTGTATGAAGGCAGAGACCTCTGCATTAAGCCAATGCACTGAGGGGCAGAATTTGGAGTCCAATCCAAACCTTTAGGGAACAAAAAGAGTATCTAGCTCCAGCCAATCTGGTTGTTTTGGATAATGGCTGGGACTCGGGAGAAGGTTGTTGTTTCTTCATAAATAATTTTGCCAGCGTCTCATAGCTAGCATTGAAAAAAGAATATTGGGCACTAAATTAAATAACTATCTGGGCTATTGCCAGACTAGCAGTATCAAGATAAGGGTGACTTGCTGGGTGAGAGGTGCAATACATCCTTCTTAAGCCCTCCGCAAATATGCACAGTAATGAAGGCAAGTAACCAACAACCTTATGGATTAAAGCACACTGAGAAACCAGGAGTTGTACTGGACTTCATGTTCTGGATTGTTCCCAGAGCTTCTTCCAGGATGATGGGCAGACACCAGGAGCTTGAGGCCACTGCTATATCTGAGGGAGGGTGAGGCAATTAAAAATCTATGAAAGTGCTTGGTAGAGTGAGTGGTGTCAGTGGAATATGGTGAGTCAGAAGCAGAAGAAATAGGTGTGAGCTAAGTTGTGAGGTGTGATGCTTCTCCTTTGGGTCCCTGCTGGCAAAGATTTGAAGAGCTAGTTTGCTGCGGCAGACACCAAGCAATCTGCCTGCTTTTATGTTAGGTTCCCAAAATGCCTGGAGCAAGCAGAAAGTTGTTATGAGCTAGGGTGAAATATTGTTATTGGTTGAGTTAAAACCTCATTCAAACTGATGTGAGAAAAGTCCTCCATTTAAGACAGTTGTACGAGACAGTTAAGGGACCACACCTAAAACAAAGCCTAATAGAGTCTGCCCAAAGACTAGCACTATGTGGGCTGAGGGTTTGATTGTGTATTGTGACCAGGTGTGTGGGTGTGAGAGGGAACCCATAGAAATTGAGGATAGACAAGAATAGAAGTGCAGAGGCGCAAAAAAAAAAAAGAGAGAGAGAGAGGCGCAAGCTTTTGGATCCATTGGCTAAGGAGTCTTGGGGCTATACACTAACGGCTTCTCTTCACATACAGCACTACAGCAGCACAGCTGCACTGGTGCAGCCGTGCCATTGTAGCAGTTTAGTGAAGACAGTACTATGCCAAAAGGACAGTTTCTCCTGATGGCGTAATTAATCCACTTCCCCAAGAGGCGGTAGCTTTCTTGACAGGAGAAACTCTGCCACCATTATAGCTCTGTCTACGCAGGGGTTTAGGTTGGTAGTATTATGTCTCTCAAGGGTATAGATTTTTCAACCCCCTGAGTGGGTTTTTTTTATAGGTCTGTAGTGTAGATCTAGCCTAAGAAATTGCTCTTTTTGTTTCTTCTGCATTCAGAGATGCAGAACAACTGCATTAGAGAAATACCAGACCAATTTCTGCTCCCAACTAGAATGTCTCCAGGGCTCCAAAACTGGACTAGCTTCTCAAGTCTAAGAGGGGCAACGATATTGTGAAATCCACATGTGCGCTGAAGTCCATTTACTTCATAGTAGGTGTTTGCTTTTGGACCATGGTCTGGATAGGAGAGGATACACACTACTGATCTACTTTTAGGCATTTGGTCAAATCCTATTGTTTCAATTGTTCCAGGTTCTCTTAGATGTGAATGACATTATTCCATTGTGCAAGGACTTAAGTGACTCCCACAGGATGTCCTGGAAGGGGCTGTGGTTTCATTGGTCTTCAGGAAGAGACTAGGGCTTATCTACACTGGCACTTTATAGCACTGAAATTTTCTTGCTCAGGCGTTTTGAAAAAATACCCCCCGAGCGCAGTAAGTTTCAGTGCTATAAAGCGCCAGTGTAGACAGTGCCCCAGCGGCAGTGCTTTAAAGTTGCCAGTGTAGACAAGCCCTTTGAAAGGTCCTGTTTTAGGTAGGAAGGGAGTGGAGGGTCTAAGCTGAGCAATGTACTGAAATGTACAGTAAGCCTATGAGAACAGGTACATGATTAGATAGGATCAGAATGTTAGTTGATATTACAGCTGAGTATGAGTTGTGGGCTAGGGAAGAGAAGGAGTACATTCTCACAGTGTGTGTGTGTGTGGAGGGAATGGTTTGAGTTTCTAGATTTCTAGCAATGCCATGCTGAAGAGAAGTGCTAATAGTGCATACATCAGCGGGGGGCTTAGGTCCTTGGCAACCCAAAGAGTGAACCAATCAGGAATCAAATTGTGAGTATGAAGTTTCTTTCAATGAATCAAGCCTTCCTTTGGACACAAACAGGGCCATAAAGGCAGTGGGAGAATTCTGGAGGGCCCTAAACACAGCCTGTTAGTTTTCTCTTCAGTATACGACCTCAGCAGGAGCATATGCCCTTCACAGTCTCTAAGCACTGTCTGGACACCATTTCTAATGGAAAAAATAGTGCAATTCCTCTGTCCTGGGAAGAGCAAGAGTTAATGACAACAATATCCACCCAGACTTTTCCGTTGGTAAGGTCTCCCTCCTGTAGTAAGGCCACCCTAGTTATTATTTTTTCCATAATTGGTGGGTCTTATTTTTCTGCATGTTTAATGAAAAGTTTAAATAGGTTCTCTCATGCTAACCCATCTATAGTCATCCTTTTTAGTCAGTTTGCTAAAAGTAGGCTGTGCTGAAATCATGCATGTTTGTTAGTTCTCAGAAGTTTTGTGTACCTAGCACAGGTAGAACTGGCCATGATCCAAAAGGATTCAGAGAAAGGATACCTCTAGTGTCTGGTAGAGTTAACTTCCTTGTTGTAGGGAGTTCCTCTAGTTCACTGGGCCATGGGAATTGGGAGTGCTGTTCCCAGGGAATAGAAAAGGCAGTGGCAAGCCACAATGGGGTCTCATCTAGTACAGTAGGGATATTCAATCACTAGGATGCAGTTATGTTTTCAAACAGTATAAGCTCCCATACAGGAGGATATGGGAGTGTACAGAATGAAGGCTTATTGGCATTGAGATGCCAGTGTGGAGCTGGGATTAGCTCAAGGGAGAGAAGAGAGTCCCAAGAAAAGGGATAGAGCCCTTACTCCTATACAGGTGCAGCAAAGCCACAAACCAACATCTATTAATCTGAAGAGGGGCTGCTCAGCAATGCAGGACAGCGTGCAGCTACAATACAGCCAGTTCTCTATCTACAGCAGGAAGCAGGAATGGCAAGGAGTGTAATAACACATCTATAAAAATCTATTGCTACGGGAGAACTTTGCCCTGAAACTCACTAACTCGCAGGAAGAGAAGGGGGAAATGGAACAGCCAGCCATTAGTATCAACTAAGCCAAATCCATCCCTGCTGTAATTCTCTAATCTTCAAGGGGCTTACCCCAGGGATAATATTGGCCCAATATACCTATTACTCTGAATGGGATCTGTGTTCGTGAGGTAACCAAAGAGGGAGTGAACATTCTTGCTTTGTCAGTTTCAGCTAGACCCTTAGCATTTTGATGCTGTGGTTCATTTGTAGTTTAATCATATTTGGTTGCAGAAAGGGAAGTGTGTCTTTCTACTTGGTTGCTTTAACTGCCTTGATGTAGCACAAACTCTTTCAAGTGAGTGGTAAAGCTGAAGAAAGGAAGTGTATGTTTGAAAGGAGACATACCATAATAGCTTATTTTATGGGGAAGCAAGAGGGGGGAATTTACTTGAAGCCTTTAAGTAAATAAGGGACCGGTCTGGGGAAATCCCATAATAATGTTTATGTGAAAGAAGATCTCATGTTTGTCTTAAGACTTTCAGAAAGGTGTCTCACATGAGCACTGCTCTCGTTTGTTATTTTTGTTTTCCCACCAGCATTATGTAACTCTTTGTGATTCAGGCAGCTGGCATTACACTTGCCTTACCCCATACCATGCAGTGCTGTTCCCTTTGATCCCACAAGATAAACAAGGTGGGACGGGTAGTCAGTATTTGGGTAAATGTCTTCCAAATAACACCTGAGCACTACAGGAGTATTGGTAATACAACACGTGACAATGTCTGAAATGTTAATACATCTGCATTGTACTGGGGAGGTACAGTTTTTTGTAGGCCATCTGTAATATTACTGCATGCTGTTAAATAGGCAACATGCCTCACTCTTTGGATGTCTTCATTTCAGTAGTGACAAAGAAACTTGTGTACAGTTTGTAACATTTTAAATAGATTAAGTACCGTGAGATCTTCCTAGGTGAAAGGTGCTATTGCAGTACAGCAGAACCTCCAAGGTTACCATGCACTATTGCATATTACACACCATTTTTCTGGTGTGGCTGTACAGTGCAGCGGTCAATCATAGTCTGAAGTGAACATATTTTCAGTGGAATTTTGGAAGCTAATGATGTCTGAGGGGTTCATCAAGAAGCTCAGAGTTCTCCACAGCAAGGTGGAACTCTGAGAGAGCGTCTATAAGCAAATGGAGGCTCAGGAGGGCTGGGGCATTGGTTCTGGAGTCTGAGAGGTGCAGAGTGAGGAAGAGTGACCAGTCAGTACCCTAACCCAGAGGGCTTAGAAGCACATGGGATCCAGCCACTGAGTCCACTAACAACAGACAGGTGTCCTATGAGAGAAGGAGACTCTGTGGCCCTATCCCAGTAGATGAGTCCCCAACATGGAGGGGGGAAAACCTCCTAGGACAGTGAAACTGGGTTTATGTCTGTATGCTTTCATGACAAGAGCACATTTGTAACATCACAGCAGAGAAGTAATGAATAGATCAATTAAATGATTCTGTGGTACAGGACGCTATTGGAGAGACTAAAATATGACTTAACTGGGCATGCTAGCCATAACAAAATGTTGATCCCAAGTAGTAATTTGAAAAACAAACTGGTCAAAAAGAGCTCATGACACAGAAGGTTTGAAGATAAATATGTTTCTGCAAAAACTTCCTGCTTGTCTCTTGGAATGATTTGGTCATCAGCTCATGAAGTAACAATGCTGCCCTCTATCTGTCTACAACATAATAGAGTGAAGGTAGGCGAATAAAGTGCAAAACTGCCAAGCATTAAAAAATATCTTGAGTCAGAGCTCAATTTACTAAAAATCAATATGTTAGAATGAATTCATATTGATTCTTTATATTCACCTTCTAGTTTGAGTCTTTAGGATGTATTTAGTTCATGTTTTTGAATGTTTCTCCACAACCGTGAGGGCTAGCAACTCTTTAAATAAAAGCTGAAATTTTCACATGATTACAGGAGTTGGGGATTTAAGAAAAACACCAGATATGACAAGATTTGCAATAAAAAGTGGCAAGAGTTGGTCACTGAGTATGATAAAGTATTTTTACAGTACTACTGTATTTATGAGTTATAGAAGGTTCTTTTTTTCTTAGTTAAGCACTGCTGACTAGGAGATGCAACTGAGGAGGATAGTAAGCTTCTATAAAAGTTAACAGCATCTCTGAGAAGTAGATATTTTAGTATGGGAAATAGACAACATGGGTAAGTACCTAGTCTAAGTAGCTGATTACAACTCAAGACATCCTGGCTCCAAACCTTTTGCTCATTTCTCTAGACTACACTGCCTCTCAAGGAGTAAGTGTTTTTAGAGACTAGCACAGAGGTCTCTAAACAGTGGCGCACTCCCCCCCTTGGGGGCATGGAGGAACCTGTGGAGGGGCTTGGGCCAGCCCCCATGGGGGGTAAGGAGGAAGTGCCATCCAGCCCCTCTCTGGCCCCAGCTCTGCTTTGGTCCTGCCCGTAGCCACGTCCCCATCTCCCAACCCCATGCCTGGCCCTGGCCCTAGCCTCGGCATGGGTCTGCTCCTGGCCTTGCCCCAGTCTCGGCCACTGGCTGCAGCTTCATTCTTGGCCCGGGGCTGAGGCTGGGAGCAGGGGCAAGGCCGGGAGTGGAGCCACACCTGGCCACAGGCTCAGCTGCTGACCCTCTCAGCAGCCAGGCTGCGGTTCTCCTCAAGCCCACCCCACCCCCAGCCTCGGCCCCTGGCCGTGGCTCTGTTCCGGCCCCAGACCCACCCCCAGCTGCAGCCCCAACTTCAGCCCCCTTACCCCTGTATGTGTTCTGTGTCCCCCCCCACTCCCTCAGCTGCAGCCCTGCTCTCAGCTCCAAGGGGGCACAGACAAGGGTAAGGGGGAGTGTGACTCTGAAAAGTTTGAGAAACACTGCACTAGAATGTAGACAGTACGTTGGAGAAGTCTTCTTGTCCTTTGTTTTCAGCTGATGGGAAACTGCTGTGTGCACCTAGCTACTTGTGCCCTTCTTCCTGCTAGTGACTTGTCTAATAGGATTTGCTGTACTGGGTGTGAAGTTTGCTCATGTTCCATGTAATGGTAATGTTGGCCTTTCCCAGGGGTGAAAGTAATTTACATTTCTTTCCAGTACAGTCATATCACAAGCAACCCACCTCTTCTATATACTTCATGGATACCTACCTTTGCATGACTTAAATATAGAAATTAAAGCTACTACTATCAATACTAAAAACAACAATGAGTACTTGTGGCACCTTAGAGACTTACAAATTTATTTGGACATAAGGTTTCGTGGGCTAAAACCCACTTCATCAGATGCATGGAGTGGAAAATACAGTAGATAGGTATATATACACAGTACATGAAAAGATGAGAGTTTCTGTAGTGACCCATCCACAGGGGCAGCTCTATGTTTTTTGCCACCCCAAGCACGGCAGTCAGGCAGCCTTCGGCGGCGTTTCTGCGGGAAGTCCGCCCCAGTCACATGGATTCGGCGGCAGTTCTGCAGGAGGACCACCGGTCCCGCGCCTGCAGCATACCCGCTGCCAAATTACTGCCGAAACCGTGGGACCAGCGGACCTCCCGCAGAAACACCACCCTCACAGTGACTGGCAGGCCGCCCCCTGTGGCTTGCTGCCCCAGGCACGTGCTTGCTGCACTGGTGCCTGGAGCTGCCCCTGCCCATCCACTCCCAGTCTTTATTCAGGCCTAATTTGATGTAGTACAGTTTACAAATTAATTCCAGTTCTTCAGTTTCTTGTTGGAGTCTGTTTTTGAAATTTTTGTTGAAGAATTGCCACTTTTAAGTCTGTTATTGTGTATCCAGGGAGACTGAAGTGTTCTCCGACTGGTTTTTAAATGTTATAATTCTTGACGTCTGATTTGTGTCCATTTATTCTTTTACGTAGAGACTGTCTGGTTTGGCCAATGTATATGGCAGAGGGGCATTGCTGGCACATGATGGCATATATCACATTGGTAGATGTGCAGATGAATGATCCCCTGATGCTGTGGCTGATGTGGATAGGTCCTATGATGGTGTCTCTTGAATAGATATGTGGACAGAGTTAGCAATGGGGTTTGTTGCAGGTTGATAGGTTCCTGGGTTAGTGTTTTTGTTGTGTGGTGTGTAGCTGCTGGTGAGTATTTGCTTCAGGTTGGGGTGGGAGCTGTCTGTAGGTGAGAACTGACCTGTCTCCCAAAGTCTGTGAGAGTGAGGGATCATCCTTCGGGATAGGTTGTAGATCCTTGATGATGCACTGGAGAGGTTTTATTTGGGGGCTGAAGGTGATGGCTAGTGGCGTTCTGTTACTTTGTTGGGCCTGGCCTGTAGTAAGTGACTTCTGGGTACCCTTCTGGCTCTGTCAATCTGTTTCTTCATTTCACTAGGTGGGTAGTGTAGTTTTAAGAATGCTTGATAGAGATCCTGTAGGTGTTTGTCTCTCTTTGAGAGATTGGAGCAAATGCGGTTGTATCTTAGAGCTTGGCTTTAGACAACAGCTCGTGTGATGTGATCTGGATGAAAGCTGGAGGTATGCAGGTAAGTATAGCAGTCAGTAGGTTTCTGGTATAGGGTGGTGTTTATGTGACGATCGCTTATTAGCACTGTAGTGTCTAGGAAGTGAATCTCTTGTGTGGATTGGTCCAGGCTGAGGTTGATGGTGGGGTGGAAATTGTTGAAATCCAGGTGGAATTCCTCAAGGGCTTCTTTTCCATGGGTCCAGATGATAAAAATATCATCACTGTAGCGAAAGTAGAGTAGGGGCGTTAGGGCACGAGAGCTGAGGAAGCATTGTTCTAAGTCGGCCATAAAAATGTTGGCATACTGTGGGCAGCAACACACACAGCGATAGGGGGTGGCAGATGGGGGCTGCAGCTCCAAGGGAAACCACTACCCACAGCAAAGCCGCCCCAGCCCCCGGCTCAATCCTGGCACGTGGAAGGTGTGAGCGGGCCAGAAGGGGCAAGAAAGGGGGATCCATGGGAGGGACTGGCTGGAACAAAGCATCCTTATAGAAACTTCCACATTGGGTCAAACAGCTGATCTCGCTGATCTCCCTGTTGTTGTGCCATGTCTTGAGATGAATGTGCTGCATATCAGCACTTTCCAAGCCATAATTTCACAAATGGGGACATGGGGTTCCACTGAGTATAAGGAGGTCCCACACATGAAACGAATAGCAAATGCACCACATGATGAGTGGTAAGTGCAGTCCATTTCACTGTAATGATGTTGTTCATCGCACTGAATCCCCTTTCGCAGTCAGCATTGCTTGCAGCAAGGGTGTCTGCTGCAAGGACGAGTTTTTTAAGTTTTCCTCCAGAAGCCTTGAATTCCGCAAATCCCAAGTGTGTTTCCTATTGATTGATTCTCGGTTGATCAGCCAATGCTCTTATTTCCTTTTCTCCAAAGTGGGGATTCTCTGGATTCTCTGGCCATTTTTCAGGATTCAAAACCAACAAATTGTTAATTAAGTTCTTATAATTGGAAGCCTTTCTTCATGTGTGCCTTGATCAGCTTTGTTTGAGGCAGTTGTGAATAGTTTTGTCCTCATATTGTCAATGACTGCTCTAGATGAGTTGATTCTGGGGCTTTTTCCAGCATGGTTTAATTTGCTGTTTTTGAACATCATTGATTGTTCAGCCTTCTGAGCTTTTTCAGAGTGAACTCCTGGGTCTGTTTTTAGACTTTCAATTCTCTTGATGTATATTTTCATTAGGTTGTCTGCTTTTGGAGTGGTCATGTCTCGTTCTTGTAATATCGCAGACAAGTTCTTCAGTTCTGTCAGCACATCCAGCATTAAAGAAAGGTTTCTGATGAAATTTACAGAACACAGTTCTGAGCGTAGTCCTTGAAATTTAATACGTTCGCTTCTGACTCTTGACCGGTCTTCTGAAGCTGCCTCAAAGTGTTTTGCCAAAGCAGAGTATGTTTGCCACACTGCACTGACTGCTCTCCACATTGTTGCCACCCACCTTAAATTGAACACTTTGCCGATTTTTTGAAATACAACATGTAATTCATTGGCATGAGCACTCAGTTCACGAGAGTTTTTTGGTGATTGACTGTACAAGGAATATAATGCATCCAAAAAAGCCTTAAAGTGACTTCTAAAGCTTAATTAACAGCAAGTTCCAGTCTGTGGTTTAGGCAATGACATAATATCATATTAGGAAAGTCCATTTGTAGTAGTTTTCCAACACCAACTTTGACTCCTAACATCACATTTGCACCATCATTACAAAAGCTGATCAACACTTCCAATAATTGTTCTTTAGTGAACCCACAATGCAGCAAGCATTTTAAAATTTCCCCTTTAATGGCTCCTGCTGTTGCACTTTGCAGCTCAATTAAGTCCAGAGGAAACATAAGTGGCCTCATAATTCCATCCGTACTGGCTTTCAGAAAAATGATGAGAGTCGAGTTTCCAGCTAGAATAGTTGATTCATGGACAAGTACTGTAATTTTTTACTTATTGTCAATGATATTGCTGACAAATCTCTTTTATTTCAGTGGCTATATGATTGATTGTATCTACACAAACTGTTCTACTATGCAACAAATGCCCCATTTCAATTCCGTTGATTTGCTGTAGGTCAATGAGGCTCTTGTGGTCACTGAGTGGTCGATTTGTTTTGGCAATGTAATAGGCTGTTTGGAATACACGAGCAGTAGTTTCAAATGGTGCTTCTTCACTTTTAGCATTCAGATTAAGAAGAGTTTCTTTTTTAGCCATTGCTTGAATTTTTTCAGCCTCATGTGAGCTGCAGATTTCTTATGTTCATTTATTTTTTTGCGAAGGGACGACAGCTCTGTCTCTTTATTCTTTCAGTATGAAGATATTTCACAAGAGGCCCAGTTTGGAGAGATGTTAACCCCTCTTGCAGAATGCAGCTTCAAATAGGAAATGTCATGACGTACTGTGCACCCAAGTTTACTGCCTGAAGCAAAAAGGCAGTAGTTTTTCTTTTAGAACTCCTCAAATTGCATTTTTGACCACACAGCAGGGTGGAGTATCAGTTTTCTTATCTGGCAATTCAACAGTTTCATTTGTCTCCTCTCTTTGTGGTGGCTGCGGCTCACCATGTGACAAAGTGTCAGCGTGTAAAAGTGTCAGCGTTTTTTCCCCGTGGATGACTAGTTACAGCTTCTTCATTTGTTGCTGTTCTTTTTGACTGACAATCCCCCATTTCCTCACTTTTATGTTTAAACATACCTGTTAAGGTCTGTTGAACATGTATCTTCTTAGGTGGCATTTTTTCCCCCACTTACTGTCCTCCTATTGTTAATTGCGCGCCTGATAAGACTTGACCAATAAGAAGAAAGCCCGCGTGGTTACCATGTGGTGGTATGGCACTCAAGCTTCCACAATGTCTTCCTGTGAAAACAAAATCTTCTTGTCTTGCTTGACAGATCTATAACTCTCTCTCTCATCCATGTATGTTCTAAATATACATGTACAGTATGGATGGATCTCTCAAAAAAGATAGCAGGACACCATTAAGCAGCACCCAGAAACCCAAAAGCTGGGCACCCACAGATGCGCTGGTGGCACCCAGACAGATCTTGCCTCTTGCAGAAGTTCCTGAGGTGTTAGCCCTGGAAAAACTGTCTCCCTTGTCCCCCCACCCCTCAAAAGGGTGCCAGCGCCTTCCCCACTCCAGTGTCCCAGGCTGCACGCCTGGAGAATACTCCCAACCGCTGGAATGGGTGGCCGCTTGTTTGCACAAGGACAGTAAATTTAAGTAATACTGTATGTATGTATATAAATTTGTCACAAACAATGCAGCTGCAGCCTGTCGCCAACCAGCAGCAACCCCAGCAACCAGCCCTTACGGGCTGCTGCCTGCAGAGAGCTAGCAGCTGCCGCTGCGCCTGGCGCTGGGCTGGGTCCGCCAAGGAGTAAGTAACCAAAGCAAAAACCACAGCCAGACAGCCAGGAGGTGGGAAGCAAGGGGCTGCGCTGTGCCATGCCTGCCAGTGCCCCGCCTGCCCTAGACCCTCTCTATTTCCTAGCAAGTTAACAGATCTCAAGGATTGTTTAATCTCCCTCCCAGGCGCATAAAAGGGCACAGGGGGCACACCAATGAGTGGCTCGTAGTAGAGTGAAGGAGAAGTGAATGAAGGACAACTAGAATAGCCTTCATGAAATATACAAGATACTTAGAGAAAATTTTGTCAATTTCAGCCTCCACATTCCGCAGGACACTTAAACAAAACAAAAAGGGATCTGAGATCACACTCCTATGTCCTAAGGACATTTCAGGTGTTTAATTCAATATATAAATAGGATGGAATGGAAACTATTTTTTCTTTCAAAAGGCAGCACAATAATTTCCCTGAATATCCAGTTTTCCCCTTTGATCTCTTTGTGGTTTTGTCTATGAGGCTATTTGCTTTCCCTGTGATTCTTTAGTTGCTTTAGCAAAATTTCTTTGCCAATAATAAGCCCCGATCATCATGACGCATCTTCCCACCATGGTTTTCAAGGAGGATCTGCAACCAGTTTGGGCATCACAACCATCCTCTGATGGGGAGGGAATGGGATAGATTTGAAATGGTCCCCAATTCTGATTGTATTTGTGTATTACTATTGGATCCCCTCATCCAGGGCAGAAAAGAACTGCCCCTTGGTCACACCAACAACTGTGAAATAAACAAGGATGCCAGAAATGGCCCCTAATCCTGCAGCTTGAACCGTGGAGGGAGCAGCTAATTTAAGCTGTTATGCAGGTGCCCTGGGCAGGCTTGTCCCTCAGCCAGTCCCCCTCCTTCCCGCAGCAAGCTGGAGAGGAGCCTCAGCAGCCGCTGCTGAGTGCGAGGCGGGCGTGAAGTGCAGAGCCTAGTCACCTTCTGCTGCCTGGCCAGAGGAGGAGGGAGGAAAGAAACAAATGTAACAGTGAGTTTTCACTTTCCAGGCTTTTATTAGCTCGGAGTTTAAGCTGTTATGCGCCAAAAGAGGTGAAAGTAAGCTGGTACTGAATGATTTGGCCACTGTCTTACCGGTATGCCACTGCACTTTTTTTTACCAGTACCCCCTACTGGCCCGTATCGACTTACTTTCACCCCTGGCCTTTCCTGAGCAGAGATTAGACAAATGTAGGTTGTGACTGCTTTGGGAAATAGATTATTTGCTTGTGACTAGGGAATAAGGGGAATCCAAAAAGTCTAATTAACTTGTAGCCAGAACTGTCAAACAGCTTAGATAAAAACAGAGGGTCCCAGCAGGGAAATGTTAATATTTTACTCAATTTGTCAGATTGATAACTGCTTTCCACAAGGGGAGCTATCCCAATAGAGAATGAAAGTATAGTCAATGTAAGTACTATGATATGAAGGGATACTTGACTTCTATTTCACTTTGTTTTGCAGGCAGGCACATATAATATTTTATAATAGAAAAACATGAAAGCTATTTTCTATGTAAAAGGTCACTGGTTTATAAAAATATAAAAAATATGATCATTCTATTTAAGTGAGTCCAGAGTTTCCAGACAAAAGTTTTTGTTTTTTTTAAACATATGGTAGCAAAAACATTTCTGATTGCTACACAGCAGATGTCCCTTATGGCTCATAATTGTGACTTGGACAGATCTTCAGCCACTTAAGATACATTTCCTTTATTATATTAGGTGACTCAAAAGAAGCAGCAGAGGAGAAATTAGGATGAGCCTAACATTTTACATTAAATCCATTTTCAGGGGGCCAAATTCCAGTATGTAATCCAGAAACACACTCTTGATTAACCCTTTCATTGTTCATTTCCCACCATGTTTGATGTGCTATTCATCATTAACATTCAATTGAAATTAATCGTACCTAACCCATTTGGGTAACTTTTGCTCATGTCAAAAGTGTCTTTAAAATGTTTTTGATACAACTCAAACATAATAGGTGCATTCTGAACAATTTAAGTTGTAAGGCCTCCAGTTCTGTTTTGTGATTATTGCTGTAAATAGCTTAACTGAAGATATATAACAAATACTGGTTTCGATTAAACATTTTCCAGCCTTTCTGTTTCTTCACATCTCGGTTTCTCCACATTCTCTCCATTGGAGGTATCTGAAACCCAGAAGCCCTGATATTTAGTATCAGAAAATACTGTGTTATATTTTTGTAGTATAAAGATGCCAAACACACCTCAGACAGGCTAGCAGAGTGTAAATGCTCTTAACTTCAGAACCTACTTCTGATGTTTTTCCTGCTGCCATTGTACCTTGCGTGGTGTTCTGTCCCCACTAGTGGGACAAAGACCACTTTGAGATTAATGACTCTGCTACAGCCATGTGACTTTTAGCTCATGCAGTAGAGGTCCCAGGTTTGATCCCACCCATGTCCAGGATCTGTTCATGTTACATATATCTATCACTGGAATAGTAAGAAATACTAAAATGAGGACAGCACTTAGAATTGTATCAAAGCACAGCAGAGAGTCAGGAGATGTTTAAATAGTACATCCAGGTTAGGACTGCCAACTTTCTGATTGCAGAAAACCAAACACTCTTACCCCTCCACTGCCCCTTCTCTGAGGCCCTGCCCCCACTCACTTCATCCCCTCTCCCCCCCTTGCTCTCCACACCCTCACTCATTTTCATCAGGCTGCGGAAGGGCGTTGGGGTGCAGGAGTGGGTGAGGGCTCTGGCTAGAGGTGCAGGTTCTGGGGTCTGAAATGCACCAAGGGTCAAATCTTGAACACAGCATCTAGCCACTGTTGCTGGGTTGAGCTTCAGTCTGTTGTGGAAAAACATAATCCTCCATGCCTGCCAGGCTGCAGAGTGACTCCGCAGTGGCCTGTTCACTGAACTGGCCTGTACAAATCCTCCTGAGGGCCCCTATATTGAGGGCAATGACACATATTTCTGCAGTGGCAAACCAATTGCTCCTAACTCTTCCCTGGCCAGTGGTCTGCCCACCTTTACCTTCTGCAGCTGTTCAGTAGGACAAAAGCTTTTATCTGTATAGGGGACATACACAACCTTCCATCTGCAGCCTTCCCACCACTTACTCATGCAGTGGAACCAATATGAAGTTCTTCACAGCCATGGATAATGAGGCTGGATTTCCCTCATGTGCATGATTTAAAAAAAAATTACACATTATAATGTAACCTAGACTACAAAGAATTTGTATTTTGCAAAGCTAGAGGCACATTCAACTCCTGCAGAAAATCCATAATCTTGGGTTTATGGTCTATTCAGTTAATGCTGTGCTATCTCACATAAATCTTCTAGATTTAATAAAACTGTTTCAGCTCTAACTTCAGTTTCTTGAAGACCCCTCAAGTAAAGGACAGACAATTTTCCATTTTCTTTATGCTTGTAGGCTTTATATTGCTAGTTGTGAAACACAGTATTAATTTGTGTTAATAAAATACTAAGGTTTTAGCTTCTGCTATTGCTCATTAAACTGGCCCTGACTTTGATTCTGGGAAGAGACCTTTATATTAGACTAGATGAAAAATGTCAACTGTTCAGACTCCATGCAGTGTCTTGCTGCTGGTTTAATAAAGTCCTATTTCCCAACTCTTGCTATGTCATTATCATTAATTTGTGAATGCTTGAACCCTAGGAAATTAGCTGTAAGATTTTAGTTGAAGCTGATTTCCCGTCTGAGGAAGTGATATGATTGCACAGACCTTTAACTGCACTTAGCACATTTTAAAACTTTCCATAGTACTTTCATGTGCTTTGTTATTTGAACCATTTAAACCCCGAATGCTCTTTTCCTTTAATAGTCTGAAACCAGAAATAAGTATAAAAGAAAAAAGCTTTAATAAGTGAGTAATTCTGCTGGCAAGAGTTATAATAATTTGCATTTATAATGCCCCTTTCATCCTGAAATACATCACTAACTAGCATTGAATTGCAGTCATCTCACAGCTTTTAAACTCCACAAAGCACTACAAGGAAAGAGAAATTTTGGCTTAGGACAATCCCCTGCTCTTACAAAAGCCCCTAGGAGCCATAGAGCAGAGAAGCTCTGTTTCAACTCTAGTGCAAAGAAGTCAAACAGACCATGGACTGATGGTGCCTTTGAAGAACATAAGAATGGTCATACTGGGTCAGACCAAGGGTCCATCTAGCCCAGTATCCTGTCTTCCAACACTGGCCAATGCCAGGTGCCCCAGAAGGAATGAACAGAACAGGTAATCATCAAGGGATCCATCCCCTGTCATCCACTCCCAGCTTCTAGCAAACCAAGTCCAGGGACACCATCCCTGTCCATCCTGGCTAATAGCCATTGCTTGACCTATCCTCCATGAATTTATCCAGTTCTTTTTTGAATCATGCTATAGTCTTATAGTATAGCAAGGAGTTCCACAGGTTGACTATGTGTTGTGTGAAAAAATACTTCCTTTTGTTTGTTTTAAACCTGCTGCCTATTAATTTCATTTGGTGACCCTAGTTCTTGTGTTACGAGAAGGAGTAAATAACACTTCCTTATTTACTTTCTCCACACCAGTCATGATTTTATAGACCTCTATCATATTCCCCCCTTAGTCATCTCTTTTCCAAGCTGAAAAGTCCCAGCCTTATTAATCTCTCCTCATACGGAAGCCGGTCCAGACCCCTAATAATTTTTGTTGCCCTTCCTTGAACCTTTCCCAGTTCCACTATATCTTTTTTGAGATGGGGTGACCACATCTACATGCAGTATTCAAGATGTGGGCATACCAAGGATTTATATAGAGGCAATATGAAATTTTCTGTTCTATTTTCTATCCCTTTCTTAATGATTCCCAACATTCTGTTCACTTTTTTGACTGCTGCTGCATATTGAGTGGATGTTTTCAGAGAACTATCTACAATGACTCCAAGATCTCTTTCTTGAGTGGTATCAGCTCATTTAGTCCCCATCATTTTATATGTACACTTGGGATTATGTTTTCCAATGTGCATTACTTTGCATTTATCAACATTGAATGCCATCTGCCATTTTGTTGTCCAGTCACCCAGTTTTGAGAGATCCTTTTGTAGCTCTTCACAATCTTCCTGGGACTTAACTATCTTGAGTAGGTTTGTATCATTTGCAAATTTTGCCATCTGACTCTTTACCCCTTTTCCAGATCATTTATGAATATGTTAAATAGGACTTGTCCCAATACAGACCCCTGGGGGACACCACTATTTACCTGTCTCCATTCTGAAATCTGACATTTATTTCTAGCCTTTGTTTCCTATCTTTTAACCAGTTACCAATCCATGAGAGAATTTTCCCTCTTATCCCACGTCAGCTTACTTTGCTTAAGAGCCTTTGGTGAGGGACCGTGTCAAAGGCTTTCTGAAAATCTAAGTACACTATATCCCCCTTGTTCACATGCTTGTTGACTCCCCTCAAAAAATTCTAGTAGATTGGTGAAGCATGATTTCCCTTTACAAAAACCATGTTGACTCTTTCCCAACAAATTATTTTCATCTATGTGTCTGACAATTTTGTTCTTTACTATAGTTTCAACCAGTTTGCCTGGTACTGAAGTCAGGCTTACTGGCCTGTAATTGCCGGGATCACCCCGGAGCCCTTTTAAAAACTTGGCCTCACATTAGCTATCCTCCAGTCATTTGGTACAGAAGCTGATTTAAATGAGAGGTTACAGACTACAGTTAGTAGTTCTGCAATTTCACACTGGAATTCCTTCAGAACTCTTGGGTGAATACCATCTGGTCCTGGTGACTTATTATTGTTTAGTATCAGAGGGATAGCCGTGTTAGTCTGGAGCTGTAAAAAGCGACAAAGAGTCCTGTGGCACCTTATAGACCAACAGACGTATTGGAGCATAAGTTTTCGTGGGTGAATAGCCACTTCGTCAGACGCAGCAAACGAATTACTGTTTAGTTCATCAATTTGTCCCCAAACCTCCTCTAATGTCATGTCAATCTGGGACAGTTCCTCAGATTTGTCACCTAGAAAGAATGGGTCAGGTTTGAGAATCTCCCTCACATTCTCAGCCATGAAGACTGATGCAAAGAATTAATTGAGTTTCTTCTCAATATCCTTATAATTCTTGAGTGCTCCTTTGGCATCTCGATTGTCCAGTGGCCCCACTGGTTGCTTAGCAGGCTTCCTGCTTCTGATGTACTTACATTTTTTTTTTTGCTATTACTTTTTGAGTCTTTGGCTAGCTGTTCTTCATATTCTTTTTTGCCCTTCCTTATTATATTTTTACATTTCATTTGCCAGAGTTCATGCTCATTTCTATTTTCCTCACTAGAATTTAACTTCCACTTTTTAAAGGATGCCTTTTTGTCTCTCACTGGTTCTTTTACTTTGTTGTTTAGCCAAGCTGGCTCTTTTTTGGTTCTCTTACTATGTTTTTAATTTGGAGTATACATTTAAGTTGAGCCTTGTAGTGGGGTGATTACCCGCTCCTGCCCTTCGGGGCTTAAAACAGCACAGGAGAGGGGTGTAGCTGGGGCAAGAAGCCTGGGCTATAGAGGGAGAAGGGCCTGGCTGCAGGGAGCTAGACACAGGGTACCTGAGTGAAGCAGGGCTGGGGAAAGGCAGAGGAGCTGGGGAGCTCCTGCCTTGAAAGCCCCAGGCTGCAGCCTAGCATTAGGCCAAGAGGTACTGGGGGTTGCAGGGGGCAGCCCAGGGGTAGGCAAAGGCAGCAGGTTCAAACCCCTTTGCTGATGATGAGTGACTTATACTGCAGTCTGCCCCAGTGAACAGGGGCTAGATGGAGACTGGGCAGTAGCCAATACTGAGGCAAAGTGGGGATAGTGGGGTGGGGGTTCCCCTGGGAGGGGGAGACCCAGTTAAAGGGGCACCGGGGTCCAGGGAGGGACACAGGGGCCAAGAGGGCAGGTGGATCACCGGCCTGCAGAGGGTGCTCCGGGCTGGAAATTGAGCTAATTCCCAGGATGACCAGCAGGAGGTGCCACAGGGGTGAGTCCGCTCATCTACAAGCCTCTATTATGGTGTCTTTAAAAAACTTCCATGCAGCTTGCAGAAATTTCACTTTTGGCATGGTACCTTTTAATTTCTGTTTAACTAACTTCCTCTTTTTTGTATAGTCCCCCTTTCTGAAATTAAATGCTACAGTGTTGGGCTTCTGTGGTGTTTTCCCCACCATAGGGATATTAAATTTTATTATATTATGGTCACTATTACCAAACCGTCCAGCTATATTCACCTCTTGGACCAGATCCTGTGCTCCACTTAAGAGGAAAGGCAATTCTTTATTTAGTCCTATGGGTTACAGGACTAGCTGCTCCAAGAAGCAGTCATTTAAGGTGTCAAGAAACTATATCTGCATCCCATACTGAGGTGACATGTACCCAGTCAGTACAGGGATAGTTGGAATCCACCATTATTATTGAGTTTTTTATTTTTATAGCCTCTCTAATCTCTCTTAGCATTTCACAGTCACTATCACCATCCTGGTCAGGTGGTCAGTAATATATCCCTACTGCTACATTCTTATCATTAGAGCATGGAATTACTATCCATAGAGATTCTATGGAGCAGTTTGGTTCATTTAAGATTTTTACTTCATTTGATTCTATGTTTTTTCACATATAGTGCCACTCCCCCACCAGCATGACTTGTTCTGTCCTTCTGATATATTTTGTTCCCCGGTATTACTATGTCCCATTGATTATCCTCATTCCACCAAGTTTCTGTGATGCCTATTATATCAATATCCACATTTAATATGGGGCACTCTATTACACCCATCTTGTTATTTAGACTTCTAGAATTTCTATATAAGCACTTTAAAAACGTGTTACTTTTTAGCTGTCTGCCCTTACATGATGTAATTGAATGGGACTCTTTTTTGTTTAACTGTTTCTCATTAGATCCTACCTGTATTTTATCATCTTCCATTCTCTCCTCCTTACTAGGACATAGGAAATTTTCCTTAATAGATCCTCCCCTAAGAGAGGATTAAGTTATGAGCTGACCCTACCAAGTTTTATATGTGACTCCAATGAACCTAGGTAAATCCTACCTTATGTAGTGTTGTCAATCCCAAGTACTCAAGTAAATCACAAAATTGGCCCAAAATAATAAATTAGGGGTTCTTTTTATTTGCCTCCTGTTGGAGCTGTGAGAATACACCTGGGTCATATTTAAAGTCTCTCTCTGCAACCATGAGAGCTAAAGACACTTTTAAAGAAGACAGATTCTTATGTAAGCTCTTGACTTCAGAAGCTGGGGTTTTAAGACAAACTCTAAATATCAAAGCTTGTGATAAAAATTACAAGAATTGGCAACACTAGCCTTACATACTAGCACAGACTGCTCTTCAAAGGCTTAGCCCTGGTCTACAGTAAAGGGTTAGGTCAAATTTAGCCACATTAGGTCGATTTTACAATGAATGCGTCTACACAAGCAACCCCGTTCCGTCACCCTAAAGGGCTCTTAAAATCGATTTCTGTCCTTCCTGGCGAGGGAAGTAGCGCTAAAATTGAACTTGCTGGGTTGAATTTGGGGTAGTGCGGATGCAAATCAATGTTATTGGCCTCCAGGAGCTATCCCAGAGTGCTCCAATGTGACCACTCTGGACAGCACTTTGAACTCCGATGCACTAGCCAGGTACACAGGAAAATCCCCGGGAACTTTTGAATTTCATTTCCTGTTTGGTCAGTGTGGTGAGCTGAGCAGCACAGGTGACCATGCAGTCCCCCAGAATCGCAAACAAGCTCCAGCATGGAGTGAACGGGAGACACTGGATCTGATTGCTATATGGGGAGAAGAATCTGTGCAGGCAGAACTCCGATCCAGCAGAAGAAATGCTAATATATATGCCAGAATCGCACAGGGCATGATGGACAGAGGCTACAACAGGGACACAAAGAAGTGCCGTGTGAAAGTTAAGGAGCGCAGGCAAACCTACCAAAAGACATAGGAGGCAAACGGTCACTCTGGGTCAGAGCCCCATACATGCCACTTCTATGATCAGCTGCATGCCATTCTAGGGGGGGACCCTACCACTACCCCACCACTGTCCATGGACACCTGCAAAGAGGGAATCTCACTCAACATGAAGGAGGATTTTGTGGATGAGGAAGAGGAGGAGAATGCACAGCAGGCAAGCGGTGAATCTGTTCTCCCCAGCAGCCAGGACCTTTTCATCAGCCAATACCCTCCCAAGGCAGGATCCTCGACCCTGAAGGCAGAGAAGTCCCCTCTGGTGAGTGTACATTTGTAACTACACTACAGGGTTTAAAAGCAATAGTGTTTAATGTTTGATTTGCCCTGAAGACTTGGGTTGCATTTGTGGCAAGTACGGCTACTGGAAAAGTCTGTTAATGTGTCTGGGGATGGAGTGGGAATCCTCCAGGGACATCTCCATGAAGCTCTCCTGGAGATACTCTGAAAGCCTTTGCAGAAGGTTTCTGGGGAGGGCTGCCTTATTTCGTCCTCCACGGTAGGATACTTTACCACACCAAGTCAGTAGCAAGTAGTTTGGAATCATTGCAGCACAAATCATGGCAGCGAATGGTCCTGGGTTTTGGTTGTATTCAAGCAACATTCGGTCTATATCTTTCTGTGTTAGCCTCAGGAGAGTGATATTATTCATGGTCACCTTGTTGAAACAGGGGAATTTTTGTAAGGGAACAGTAAAAGGACCCTGTTCATGCTGGGCTGTTTGCGCTTGGCTAAAAGGGATCATCCCTGAGAATAGCCATGCGGTGAGGCAAGGGGTGAAGGGATCATCCCAAATAGCCACGCAGAGGGGTGGGGGAGGTGAGTGCTGCACATCGACCCCAAAACCACAGTCCCTCCTTTTAAATGGCAAACCCAACCGCCATTGCTTGCTATGGGAAAGGAGGGCGCTGCAGTTTGAAAACATTCCCACATGTTATCAAGGCATTAGAAGCCAAACCTGTGTACCCTTTGGCTTATCGTGGCTGCCTGGAAACCAAATTCTGTTGCCCAGCTGTGTGTGTGTGATGTGTCACCATACCGGCAGGCGCTCAGTATAAAAGGCAAAATGCGACCTTGTATTTAAAGTACATGTGCTGTCTGCTGTGAATTGCTTGATTCACTGTGAAAGAGTCTCCCTTTTGTTCTCAGAAATGTATCATCTTAAATTTTATGCTCCCTTTTTATCCCCCCACAGGTGCAAATGTTTCTATGCTCCCCCTATCATCTCCGTCCCTGAGGTTATCACAGATTAGAAGGTTGAAAAAAACACATTTGCGATGACATGTTTTCTGAGCTCATGCAGTCCTCCCGACTGATGAGGCAGAGCTGAATGCATGGAAGCATTCAGTGGCAGAGTCCAGGAAAGCATTAAGTGAGAGTGATGAGAAGAGGCAGGATGCAATTCTGAGGCTAATGGGGGAGCAAACGGACATGCTCAGGTGTCTGGTGGAGCTGCAGGAAAGCCAACAAAAGCACAGACCACCACTGCATCCACTGTACAACTGCCTGCCCTTCTCCCCAAGTTCCATATCCTCCTCACCCAGACACCCAAGAACGCGAGAGGGGAGGCTCCCGGCACCCAGCCACTGCTCTCCAGAGGATGGCCCAAGCAACAGAAGGCTGTCATTCAAACAGTTTTGATTTGTAGTGTGGCTACAATAAGCAATGTGGCCTTGTTCTTCCCTCCTCCCCTCCCCACCCAGGATACCGTATCAGTTATCTCCCTTTTTTTTAATTAATAAAGAAAGAATGCATGGTTTCAAAACAATAGTGACTTTATTTCCTTTGCCAGCTGTAATCGAAGGCGGGAGGGTGGTTGGCTTACAGGGAATTAAAATCAACAAAGGGGGCGGGTTTGCATCAAGGAGTCACACACACACACACACACACACACACGTAGCCTGGCCAGTCATTAAACTGGTTTTCAAAGCCTCTCCGATGCACAGCACGCCTACCTGTGCTCTTCTAATTGCTTTGGTGTCTGGCTGTTCAAAATTGGCAGCCAGGCAATTTGCATCAACCTCCCACCCTGCCATAAATGTCTCACCCTTACTCTCACAGATACTATGGAGCACACAGCAAGCAGTAATAACAATGGGAATATTGGTTGCGCTGAGGTCTAACCTAGTCAGCAAACAGTGCCAGCGAGCTTTTAAACATCCAAAGGCACAGTCTACTACCCTTCTGCACTTGCTCAGCCTGTAGTTGAATTGCTCCTTACTACTGTCCAGGCTGCCTGTGTACAGCTTCATGAGCCATGGGAGCAAGGGGTAGGCTGTGTCCCCAAGCATAACTATAGGCATTTCAACATCCCCAACAGTAATTTTCTGGTCTGGGAAATAAATCCCTTCTTGCAGCTGCTCAAACAGCCTGGAGTTCCTAAAGATGCGAGCGTCATGCACCTTTCCTGGCCATCCCACGTTGATGTCGGTGAAACGTCTCTTGTGATCCACCAGTGCTAGCAGCACCATTGAGAAGTACCCCTTGCGGTTTATGTACTGATTGGCAAGGTGGTCCGGTGCCAAGATAGGGATATGCATTCTGTCTATCGCCCCACCACAGTTAGGGAAAACCATTGCAGCAAAGCCATCCACTATGACCTGCACATTTCCCAGAGTCACTACCCTTGATAGCAGAACATCAGTGATTGCACAGGCTACTTGAATCACATCAGTCCCGACAGTAGATTTTCCCACTCCAAATTGATTCCTGACTGACTGGTACCACTCAGGCATTGCAAACTTCCACAGTGCTATCACCACCCGCTTCTTAACAGTCAGGGCAGCTCTCATCTTGGTATTCTTGCCCTTCAGGGTGAGGGAAAGCAACTCAGAGTTACAGGAAAGTGGCCTTATGCATGCAAAAGTTTTGCAGCCATTGGGAATCATCCTATACCTGCAACACTATGCGGTCCCACCAGTCTGTGCTTGTTTTCCGGGCCCAGAATCGGCGTTCCACTGTATCAACCAGCCCTACTGCTGCCATGATGTCCCAATTGCCAGAGCCCGTGCTCTCAGGAATGTCTGTGTCCATGTCCTCATCACATCGTCCTCATGCTGCCGTCTCTTAGCCAGGTTCTGCACATACTGCAGTATAATGCGTGAGGTGTTTACAATGCTCACAACAGCAGTGGTGAGCTGAGCGGGCTCCATGCTTGCCATGCTATTGCGTCTGCATGGGTAACCCAGGCAAAAAGGTGCAAAATGATTGTCTGTAGTTGCTTTCATGGAAGGAGGGTGGGAGAGAGGGAGGGAGGGGAGAGTGACGACGTGTACCCCAAACCGTCTGTGACAATGTGTTTGCCCCATCAGGCATTGGGAGATTAACCCATAATTCAAATGGGCAGTGGAGACTGCAGGAACTGTGGAATAGCTTCCCACAGTGCACCGCTCCCTGAGTCGATGCTAGCCACGGTAGTGAGGACGCACTCCGCCGACTTAATGTGCTTAGTGGGGACATACACAATTGACTGTATAAAATCAATTTCTAAAAATTGACTTCTATAAAATCAGCCTTATTTTGTAGTGTAGACATACCCTTAGGTTGGTTAGGCTGACAAAGCCTTTTTCAGATCATAGTACCAATTCAGTATCTTTGTCCTAAATTAAATGCTTGATAGTGTCTGTTAATGTTATCTGAGGCAAAGTCATTGATATTGATTGTACTGGAAAGTAAAGACGCCTACTCTCCCAAGTTTTCATGAATAAATGGGAGTTACAAACATGAAGATTCTTGTGCTGCATTTGACCACCTTTTGTTGTTCCACTGTTCTATTTTAACTGTTGCTGAGACATAGGCATACAACAGAAACAGTGAGGATGCTAAAGGTCTAAGGTTGTTGATGTTAGATATTATAAGTGCCACATACTGCTTTCTGGACTGAACAGTATTGCCTGTTTGCTGCCTTAAGGAGGGCTTGCCATCTAGTGGCTCAGATGCATTACATTAAAAAGAGAGCAGGTGGCTGAGATGATTCCAACTGAAACCAGTTAAAGTTACTAGTTTCTCTTTCACTAGCTTCTACTGCTTCATATTTATGAGGTGACAAATCAAACTCCCAAGCAAGTCAGCATCAGCTGTCACTTACTGCTGCTCACAGCACATGCCTGAAAAAGACCAGACAATGGCCCCCATTTAGCACATATTTCTGTCCCTCCTAATTCTAGGCCTCCACTTCATTTACATATGCAAAGAAAAGTGGAGGGCATGTAAATCCTTGTTACTCTATTTGTAGATGCTTCTTGTTTGACATTTATTAAGTGTCCTTTTCTTTCCCTTTGTGATATACTAGATAATTTGTAAAAAGAACAAGAGTACTTGTGGCACCTCAGAGACTAACAAATTTATTTGAGCATAAGCTTTCGTGGGCTACAGCCCACTTCATCGGATGCATGCAGTGGAAAATAGAGTAGGAAGATATATATACACACAGATAATTTGTGGTTTTGTCCATAATGGAAAAGTTCAGACGCATAATTCTCCACCATTGCAGCAAAAGAAGAGGTGGTAGTGTATCCCCTGTCATCTACAGTGCAGCTTCCACCAATTGAGATCTGATGAGTCTGACATACCTTGACACTTCTGATTGTCCTTTCCTTCTAGGACTTGTTGGAGAGCAGTGGAAGGGGAGAATAGGGTAGAGGGAGACAGCGTGTCATAGGGACACAGGAGACTTATCATATCATAGAAGATTAGAGTTGGAAGAGACCTCATGAGGTCATCTAGTTCAACCCCCTGCTCACAGCAGGACCAACCCAACTAAATCATCCCTGTTTAGACTTGGATTCTCCTCTAAAAGGGAACAACCCAGTAAGGTTCCAACTACTGGCTAATTGCTCAGGAGAAAAGGGGCAACGCTGTAGTAGTTTTTAAGGCAATCTTCATGTAGCTTGAATCCAGATCTCCAGAAGTTAAAGGACATAATTCAAAGCATTAACCAACCCTTCTGTCTCCTCTCATATTGTAGAAGAATAGTATAGGTACATAACTGTCATTTATTGCACATAATTATCTCATTAGCAGCACCCAGAAAACCCTAATAAGGATCAGAATCATATGCCAGACATCATAGCAATTACTCCTTGGTCCTGCTATATGTTTAATCAAATTAGGGGTCAATTGTAACTTTAGTAAGAGCTTGATTTACTGGACAATATTTAGATTACTGTAAGGTTAAGAGCCACCCAAGAACAGGCAAAGTTGTGAAATGCAAAGTAACTTTTGAACATATTCCTGCTTACAGTAGGGAATGCAAGTCCCAAGGTACCTAGACTATAGAAAATTGGACCATGCAGATAGAGTTTAAGAATTTTTTTAGTTAATAATGTACATTACTTATCCCAATAATTAATATGCTTTTGAGTTTACACCACAGTCTTCCAAAAACACTCTTCACAAATCTCTGCTCCAAAGGCAACAGATAAATTACAGCAAACTGTATTGGGGTGGTCACAAGGGCATATATGAATCCTGTAGTCTACATAGCTTAAGAT
Organism: Mauremys mutica; assembly: GCF_020497125.1. Classification (NCBI taxonomy): domain Eukaryota; kingdom Metazoa; phylum Chordata; order Testudines; family Geoemydidae; genus Mauremys; species Mauremys mutica. Next base: position 43,315,314 of record NC_059078.1, read on the forward strand.
TTTACCGGATTTTTTCTTTAAATATTAGCATAAAGATATTGATAATGTTGCTGTTCCGTGGCCAAGTACTCCTCCAAATCCAGCTGTTTAGTTTTCATCCTTATTTGTATTACGTTTATATTTTCTTCTAGCAGTCATCTATGCTTTTAACCAGTCTTGGATCTGAATCATTTCCCTCTGCATAAAAACTTGCTCCTTCCTCACATTAAGTTAATTTTATTAAACGATATGCTCAAGAACGATAGGCCATATTTATCTACCATAATGCCTAACTAATTATTGTGAGAGTGTTACATGTTCAACACTGCAGGAGTTATTTCAAAATACACTTAAAAAAAAGCTTCAGGGCTCTATTTTCATTGCCATGTGCTTGATGTGTGTGTAAAATACCAGAAAATAAGCATGCATGTGCATATGCAGTCTGTTACCCACAAAATTAGATGCAAATATACACCTGCCTATTTCAGCTCTGCAAAGACACTGAAGGTAACTCTTAAGGTCATCTAGTCCCGTCAAGACCAGTGGTCGCCAACCTTTTTACACCCAAGATCATTTTTTGAATTTAAGGGCAACCCAGGATCTACCCTGCCCCCTTCCCTGAGGCCCCATCCCTTCCACAAAGCCATGCCCCACTCCCTCCATCCCACACCCATCACTTGCTCTCCCCCCCCTTCACTCACTTTCACCGGGCTGGGGTAGGAGGTTAGGATTCAGGAGGGAGTATGGGCTCTGGGCTGGGAGGTTTGCAGTGTGGGAGGAGGCTCTAGGCTGAGCCTGGGGCAGAGGGTTGGGATGCAGGAGAGGTTGAGGGGTGCAAGCTCTGGGAGGGAGTTTGGGTGCAGGAGGGGGCTCTGGGCTGGGGCAGAGTGTTGGGGTGCAGGAGGGGGTACAGGGTGCTGGCTCTGGGAGGGAGGTCAGGGCTGGGGCTTGGGGTGCAGGAGGGGGTTTGGGTGCAGGAAGGGGTATGGGATGCTGGCTCTAGGATGGGGCTCAGGGCTGGTTTGGGGTGCTGGCTCTGGGAGAGGGCTGGGGTTTGGGGTGCGGCCTCCTGCCAGGCAGCACTTTCCTCTGGTGGCTCCCAATGGTGGTGCAGCATGGCTGCTGCTAAGGCAGGTTCCCTAGCCCCACGCTGGTCCCGGAAGGAGCCAATGCACGCCTGCGGTCCCTGTGGGGGGGCAGATGGCATGTGGCTCCACGTGCTGCCCTTCTCTGCCAGCACCGCCCCCAAAGCTCCCATTGGCCACAGCTCCCTGTTCCCAGCCAATGGGAGATGTGGGGGCGGTGCTTGCAGGCAGGAGCAGCGTGCGGAGGGAGACCGCTGCTCCCCAGCCCCTGGAGCCATGGGGCCGTGCTGGCTGCTTCTGGGAACAGTGTAGGGCCAGGGTAGGCAGGGAGCCTGTCTTACCAGCAACCCCACTGTGCTACTGGAGATCATGATTGACTGATTGATGACCACTGTTCTAGACCATTTCTGACAGGTGTTCGTCTAACCTGCTCTTAAAAATCTCCAATGATGGATATTCCACAACCTCCCTAGGCAATTTATTCCAGTGCTTAACCTTGCTGCAATTTAAGCCCATTGCTTCTTGTCCTATCCTCAGAGGTAAAGACGAACAATTCTTCTCCTTCCTCCTTGTAACAACCTTTTATGTACTTGAAAACTGTTACCATGTCCCCTCTCAGTCTTTTCTTTTCCAGACTAAACAAACCCAATTTTTTCAATCTTCCCCCATAGGTCATGTTTTCTAGACCTTTAATAATTTTTATTGCTCTTCTCTGGACTTCTCCAGTTTGTCCACATTTTTCCTGAAATGTGGCACCCAGAACTGGACACAATACTCCACCTGAGGCCTAATCAGCACAGACTAGAGCGGAAGAATTACTTTTTGTGTCTTGCTTACAACTCTCCTGCTAATACATCCCAGAATCATGTTTGCTCTTTTTGCAACAGTGTTACACTGTAGACTCATATTTAGCTTGTGGTCCACTATAATCCCCAGATCCCTTTCCACAGTACTCCTTCCAAAGCATTCATTTCCCATTTTGTATGTGTGCAATGGATTGTTCCTTCCTAAATGGAATACTTTGCATGTGTACTTATTGAATTTCATCCTACTTACTTCAGACCATTTATCCAGTTTGTCCAGACCATTTTCAATTTTAATCCTATCCTCCAAAGCACCTGCAACCCATCCCAGGTTGGTATCATCTGCAAACTTAATAAGTGTACTATCTATACCATTACTTAAATCACTGATGAAGATATTGAACAGAACCAGATCTAGAACTTGATCCCTGCAGGACCCCACTTGTTATGCCTTTCCAGCATGACTGTGAACCACTGATAACTACTCTCTGGGAACGGTTTTCCAACCAGTTTTGCACCCACCTTATAGTAGCTCCTTCTAGGTTGCATTTCCCTAGTTTGTTTATGAGAAGGTCATGCGAGACAGTATCAAAAGCTTTACTAAAAAGTCAAGATATATCACATCTACTGCCTCCCCCCTATCCACAAGGCTTGTTACCCTGTCAAAGAGAGCTATCAGGTTGGTTTGACATGATTTGTTCTTAACAAATCCATGCTGACTTATTTATCACCTTATTATCTTCTAGATTTTGCAAATTGATTGCTTAATTATTTGCTCCTTTATCTTTCCAGGTACAGAAGTTAAGCTGACTGGCCTGTAGTTTCCTGGGTTGTCCTTATTTCCCTTTTTATAGATGGGCACTATATTTACCCTTTTCCAGTCTTCTGGAATGTCTCCCATCTTCCATGACTTTTCAAAGATAATTGCTAATGGCTCAGATATCTCCTCAGTCAGCTGCTTGAGTATTCTAGGATGCATTTCATCAGGCCCTGGTGACTTGAAGACATCGAATTTGTCTAAGTAATTTTTAACCTGTTATTTCCCTATTTTAGCTTCGGATCCTACCTCATTTTCACTGGCATTCACTATGTTAGACATCCAATCACCACCAATTTTCTTGGTGAAAAGCGAAACAAAGAAATCATAAAGCACCTCTGCCATTTCCACATTTTCTGTTATTTCCCACCCCCCACCCCCACATTGAGTAACAGGCCTACCCTGTCCTTGGTCTTCCTCTTGCTTCTCATGTATTTGTAGAATGTTTTCTTGTTACTCTTTACGTCTCTAGTTAGTCTGATCTCATTTTGTGCCTTGGCCTTTCTAATTTTGTCCCTACATACTTGTGTTATTTGTTTATATTCATCATTTGTAATTTGACCTAGTTTCCACTTTTTGTAGGACTCTTTTTTGATTATTGAAGATTTCCTGGGTAAGACAGGGTGGTCTCTTGCCATACTTTCTATCTTTCCTGTGTAGTTGGATAGTTTGCTCGTGCACTTAATAATGTCTCGTTTTGAAAAACTGCCACTGTCTTCAATTGTTTTTCCCCTTAGACTTGCTTCCCAGGGGATCTTACCTACCAACTTCCTGAGTTTGCTAAAGTCTGCCTTCTTGAAATCCATTGTCTTTATTTTGCTTTTCTCCCTCCTACCATTCCTTAAAATCATGAACTCTACCATTTCATAATCACTTTCACTCAAGCTGCCTTCCGCTTTCAAATTCTCAACCAGTTCCTCCCTATTTGTCAAAATCAAATCTAGAACAGCCTCCCCGTAGCTTTCTTCATCTTCTGAAATAAAAAATTGTTTCCAATATATTCCAAGAACTTGTTGGATAATCTGTGCCTTGCTGTGTTATTTTCCCAACAGATGTATGAGTAGCTGAAGTCCCCTATCACCACCAAGTCCTGGGCTTTGGTTGATTTTGTTATTTAAAAAAGCTTCATTCACCTCTTCTTCCTGGTTAGATGGTCTGTAATAGACCCCTACCAGACATCACACTTGTTTTTTACCCCTTTTATCCTTACCCAGAGACTTTCAACAAGTCTGTCTCCTATTTCCATCTCTACCTCAGTCCAAGTGTATACATTTTAATATATAAGGCAACACCTCCTCCCTTTTTCCCCTGCCTGTCCTTCCTGAGAAAGCTGTACCTTTCTATATCAATATTCTAGTCATGTATATTATCCCACCAAGTCTCTGTGATGCCAATTATGTCATAGTTGTGTTTATTTACTAGCATTTCAAATTCTTCCTGCTTATTCCTCATACTTCTCACATTATGGTACAGATATCTAAGATATGGATTTATTTACCTCCCCTCCCCAGTTAGGTCTTGTCTCTCCTTTATCCCTGCTATAATAACCTATGGGGCTCCACCCAAATTCTGACCCTTGTCTCAGGTCTCCATGTTTTTGACTTACCTGTGGGCTTTGGTCACTGCCCCCTTCAAACCTAGTTTAAAGCCCTCCTCACTAGGTTAGCCAGTCTGTATCCAAATATGCTCTTCCCCTTCCTCAATAGGTGGACCTCATCTCTGCCTAGCAGTTCTTCTTCCTGGAACAGCATCCCATGGTCAAGGAAGACAAAACCCTCCTGGCGACACCATCCTTGCAGCCAGGCATTCACCTCCAGGATGCATCTGTCTCTGCCTGGGCCCCTACTCTTGACCAGAAGGATCAAAGACGACACCACCTGCACCTCCAACTCCTTCACCCTTACTCCCAGAGCCCTGTAGTCACGTCTGATCTGCTGAGGATCATACTTTGCAGTATCATCAGTGCCCACATGGATGAGTAGTATGGGGTAGTAGTGAGAGGGCTGGATTGTCCTCAACAATCCCTCCGTAATGTCTCAGATATGGACCCCTGGCAGGTAGCATACCTCCCAGGATGCCATGTCAGGTGACAGATAAGTGCCTCCATCCCCCTCAGAAGAGAGTCATGAACAACCACTACCCTACATTTCCTCCTGGGAGTGGTGTCTGCTATCTTCCCAGCCTTGGGGGTACATGGCTTCTCCTCCTCCACCTCTGGAGGGTGATTTCTCATCACTTGTTGCCAGGGCAGCATATCGGTTTTCTATCACCATGGTGGGTGGGTTGTTAGTTGGGATGGAGCATTGCCTGCTGCCAGAAGTAACCAGCAGCCAGTATCCTCCCTATGAGAGAGCCATATCCTACTCCCTGCAATGTCGTGACAGCAGTCCTCTGTAGCTGGATAGCTTCCTCAGCCTTGGATGTCTCCATATGAATACTCTGGAGGAATTCCTCATGGGCATGGATGCTTCTCAACCTAGCCACCTCCTCCTGTAGCTCTCCCACCTGCTTCCTGAGAGATTCCACCAGCAGGCACCTTTCACAGTGGATGGTCCCCGCAGCCCAACTTTCTGTGAGTGGGAAATGCAGACCACAGTCTCTGAAAATCCACACCAGGATCTGGGTAGAGGCATCCATGGTTAGGTTGTCTGTCTGGATACAGGCACAGGTGGATGAGACAGGAGCAGTGTTGGCACTGGTGATGAGGCTCTTTCTAACCATAGCGATTATATTACATCTCCCTCTCACAAACTCCCTCCAAACTCCCCTGTTTGCTAGCTTCCCTTGGTTGCTTAGCTTTTGGCATTTAAGGCTTTCTCTCCTAGGTCAGCCCTACCCTCTCATTAATCACACAGGGGGAGGGTGATCACAAGGCTGATTCAGGCTGATCAGAGATGATCAAGGACGATTCAGGGAACAAAAGCTCAAACGGTCCCCAGACACACAATCCCAACAGATTCTGTAACTGAAATAACCTGAAAGAGAGAAAAATACAAACAGCCAATCAAACTCACTCATCCCAAGATTAGTACTTGCAGCTTGTTCGTTCAGCAGGGGGATCTCCTTCTCCCCCTCTCAAACTCCCGTGTTTGCTAGCTCCCTTTCAAGCTACAATCATTTTTACGTATTAATAATCTTCATAGGAAGTCTTACAATGTACCTGACCAAGTCTACAGGGGTTCTTCAAAGTCTTCTCAGAGTTTGAATAATTCTTTTTTCTCTCAGCTGCAGAGATGCACATAGTCCTTAACTAGCACAACAACTTAAAACTCAGTAAAAATTATTTCCTGAGTCAGACCTCAGAACTACTCTATTTACATACAGCTGCTCAGCTTTCATATTCTGCTGTGTTCCCAGAATGCCCATGCTTAAAAGACTAAGGCCCAGAACAGGAATGCTGGATGGCACCTGCCCTTAAAGGGTCAGCATGCTCTTACCAAACTGACTTGCCAATTATTCTGTCTTTTGTGGGGAACAGATACATGAGCTCAAGCCAGTCAGAAAAAACATGAAGAAAGCAGAGTGTGGATGCAGAACACATATACAGATGATCCTTTATTCTATGAAGCATTTGAAGTATTTTATGCTCATGACATTTGGCACAATTACACTTGTGGAGAGAGTTGGAATATATAAATAACTGATTAAAAAGCTGGGGAAATATTGCTTATTTAAATATATTTGAGTACCGATACATTTGACATATTTGATTGTTCCTCCATAATCCATAAAGTTAACACAGCATAGATGCAACGAGTCTGTAAATAAATATATAATGAATTGTTAGATAAATGTATATTAAATAATGATAGAGAATTAGATATTATATATTTAATAGTGTTATAAGAAAATATAAAAGGGATTTTTCTGCTTTCTGTGTGTCGTGTTGACACAGCTCTCAAAACTCTGCTAAAACAACTTCAAAGGTTGTAAAAAACCAGAAAGCTGTCTTATCTACAGTTGATTCTTGGTCTGTGTAGATAGTAGAGTAAAACCAGACAAATGTGTGATTTACTAGCCAGGCGCAGCTCTCCCTAATAAAACAGATTAGGGAGTATGGACTCTGACCGGACAGGACTAACCAACCAGCAACTTCAAGGCCAAAAGAAGCAAATAAGTAAGAATAAGACAATTGTTGCAAAAGACAATGGAACACATGAAAGTAATGAAATGACAACTAGAATGAGTAAGGAGGAGGGTAGCAATGGTTACAAAGGATAGATAAGGAGGTATCAATTAGAGTTTTAGCAAGCTAAGTAAAAATGTATTAGAGCTATTATGATGTGTGTATGAAATTATATTTGGAATAGAAGGATTATAGATAAGGTAGTTTTAATAATTTGTGCTTGCATATTATGAGACAAGGTATAAAGGATGTGTGTTTATAAAAGGGAGGGTAGAGCAATGCAGGGACACCCACCAGATCAGACCAGCATGGACCTGATGAAGACAGAAACAGCCTACTTGCACCCCAGGACTTGGTAACTGATTGTTATTCTATCTTGCGCTATCTGTTTCCCTTATGCTTTATGCTTGATTATGGCATAAAATTTTCTTATTAAAGCTTTAAACTAGTTAAGCTTAGTAATTGGTGTGGACTGCTTTTCACTCCACAAATCTTTCATAGGCTTAGGGGCTATACATGTGTATCTGTTTGAAATGGAGTCCTAAATACTATTAACCATTTTGCTGCTGCCCCTGTGCAATGTTAGAGCACAGCATAGTGACGTGCCAATGTACGGTTGGACACAATCCAGTTAATGTGACAGGAACATGCTATTGGAATACTGGCACTGCAAAGGGAGCATATTCAGTACATGCTTACTTCAGTGATAACAATGAGCCAGAGTCTGGTCTTGCCATGTTTTTATCACATAGCAAAACCCAACTCTTCATGTAAAGATATTCTTGTAGAAAATAACCAAAGCACTCAGATACTACAATGATGGGTGTCAATAAAATAATTTAATGGGAATGAGTCTGCTCAGAGCGGTTAGAATGAGAGGTAACATTAACATAAAGCCTAGAAATTATGCACATAGGTACTTTAAAAATGTAGACACAGACGGCAATATAGGAAGTGTATTTTATGCTAGGAACCCAAGAGAAAACCACCCCAAAGGTTAACTGTATCATCTTTGATGTCATCTTAACAGAAGTAATTTCATATAATTTACTGCAAATAACCTCTCTTCAGCAGCTTTACAGAAACAGGAGAGTCACAAACAGTTTTGATTTTCTCGTGGCCATATACATCTCAAATGTCCATCTTTTGAGGAACATGATTCATTTTACTCCCAAAGTTCCCTATGCTCCATACAAATTTCTGTATCTTCAGTTTTGTTGTTGAAAATAATTTACATCACAAATAAACACAAAGAGCTATTTGCACTAAAGGAATGCACTCCAAATAATTAATTTTCGTGCATGAATGATTTGTGTGTTCCTCATTTTTTGGATCTTTACGTCACACTGCATTCCACATTTGGGCCTTAGCAGGTGTTGAGTTATACCCATGGCTGTTTGTTCCTTTGGTGAAGTACACAAAAGTTATCTATTTTGACATTGTGGGTATCTAAAAACTAAGTGTCTGAGTGAAAGTGACTCAAAACTCTACACTGGAAACCAGCCGTTTTGAGATCAGCCTGAGTGATACATTGGTGGGTCTGAGCTCTTGGATAGTTGCCAGGGGCACCTCTTAACAGAGATAGCTGCATGAGGAAACATTAGAAATAGTTATCAGTGAGAATGTGTCTCATCAAACAGCCAGATTCTTCACTTCACAAAGACAGAATCAAAGCAAATCTCTAATCTACCCAAAGAGAGAGGAGTGTGTGTGAAAGGTGTCTGCATGCTGCCTTTAAGAGTTGGTGTTTGGGGAGCTGTTTTTCCTTGTCCCATGAGGGTAGAGTTTGGGGGAGCTGTATGCATGTGAAAGATGTCTCTCCTGGTCTATTAGGACTGGAGGAGCTCTGGTGGTGTTTGCCTTATCTCCATAGGGGTTAGGGTATCTATATGGATGTTTTCCTTTCCCCCTAAGAGCTCAGGCAAGAGCTGGGTGTGAGTTGGCATCTCTCTTTGAGCAGGGGCGGCTCCAGGCACCAGCACGCCAAGCGCGTGCCTGGGGTGGCAAGCCATGGGGGGTGCTCTGCCCATCGAGGTGAGGGCAGCAGACACGTTGCCTTCGGCGGCATGCCTGCGGAGGGTCCGCTGGTCCTGTGGCTTCGGCGGACCTCCCACAGGCAAGCCGCCGAAGGCAGCCTGCCTGCCGTGCTTGGGGCAGCAAAATACTAGAGCCGCCCCTGCCTTTGAGAGTTAGGAGGTGTGTTGGGGGGTATTTTTACTTGTTCCCTACAAGGGTCATGGGGAGTTGTGCGTAAGGGTTGCCCCCTTCTCCCGCCTAATGCAGGGGGGCAGTTGTGTGGCTCCCCTTGCCCCTTCTCACGGTTAGGGCGGGAGCTTGTCTGCCCGTCCCCTGTAAGGGTGAGGGTGGGGAGGGGGTATGTCTCCTTGTCGGGGTTTGGGCTGGAACGGGGAAGTGGCTCAGCGACTCGCCTCGCCTCGCCTTAGGATGGGGGAGGCGCTGCGCTCCGGCGGCCTGAGGCAGCGCCCCGGCGTCAGAACCCCACGCTCCGCCCCCACTGACGAGATCGATGCGCGACAATGCGGCAGCGCCACTGACTTCCCGATGCTCTGGCGTCCGAGACCGACGCCGGTCTGGGAGCGGGATGGAGCTGGACCGGAGGCTGCGAGCGGCTCCCACGCGTGGCAGCCGGGGGTCCGGGTGCTGAGTCCCGCCGGCGTGCGGCGATAGCACGTCTCCCCCTGGCGCGTCGGGGGCGGCAGCCATGGGCTCCCAGGACGTGCTGAGCGAGACCACCCGGCTGGCCTCCTCCAGCGCCCTGCTGCAGGTACCCCCCGCTCCTCTGCTGGGCGCCCCCCACGCCCGCGGGGTCCCCCTTCAGAGCAGGCAGTCGCGGAAGGAGGGAATCTTCTCTCCGGTGTAAGAGCGAACTCCTCCGAGTGTAGGATACCGCTCCGCGTAGGAATGTGCTACTGGTAGCGCTTATTGATACGAGTAGATTGTAAGAAACTGCTATTGTATTAAACTGCTACCTGCTGTAGCAAATGCCTACAGATAGCAGGTTCTTGCACTATAATGTATGTGAAATTGCTACGTGTAGGAATGTGCTATCTGTAGCAGTTAGTGATATGTATAGATTGTAAGAAACAGCTTTTGTAAAAAGATGCTACTTTATTTGTACATGCTTGAAAACTGTTATCATGTTTCAGTCTTCCCTCATAGGTCATGTTTTCTATGGACCTTAAATTTTCACAAACTTTATAAGTGTACTCTCTATGCTATTATCTCAATCATTAAGATTTTGAATAGAAACATCCAGAACTGATCCCAGAGAGCCCCGCTTGTTATGCCCATCTTATTTATCATTATGTCCATCTAGGTTTCCTTTCCACAGTTTGTTTATGAGAAGGTCATGGGAGACGGTATCAAAAGCCTTACCAAAGGCAAATATACCTTGTTACACTGTTAAAGAAAGCTACCAAGTTGGTTTTACATGTGAGACTGCTTGAAATACCGTTTTTTAGCAAAGTAGGACCTGTCACTGCTGCAGGTAGCACGGTCCTACTGAAAGCATTTTCACATACACATGTGTATGAAACTGCAAACTATAGGGATGTGCTGCCTGTAACACTGCAATACGATGAAGCTAATTCCTACAGACAGCAGTTTCTCACACCATTGGTAAGTGAGACTGTCTGTAGGAATTAGCTACATCAGATGGCCTTAGTGAATTCTTACCGTTAGACGTTCCTGAGAGCTGCGAAGAGCCGTACCTGTTAGCCTTGTGGTGTTCTGAACAACAATTATTAGCTATTATGCTAACAGAAAGTGAGATGGATTGGGTACGAGCTAAAGATATGACAGTCTTAACTCCTTTGCTGACAAAACATGAAAATAACCTTTTCCTTACATATGTTTCTGGATGGTACACAGCTGTGGCCAGCTCAATTAGGGCCCAGCTAGTCCTGATAAGAGGGCTGTGGGCCAGAAGCTGGAGAAGTCTCACTCTAGGGGTGAGTGGGAAGGGGAGCAAGGTACTTGAAGTGGAGCAGTGCTGGGGAAGGGCAAGGGGAACTGGGGAGTTCCAGCCTGTTAAACCCCCAGACTTCAGGCCTTGATGAAGACCTATGTAAAGGTAGTGGGGCTGCAGAGTGGCAGCCTGGCGATAGGCAAAGGCAGCATTTACCCCTTGCCAATGATGAGTGGTCATGGCAGACTGCAGTCTGCCCCAGTGAGCAGGTGCTAGATGATGACTGGCAGTAGCCCCTGAGGCAAGGTGGATTTAGAGGGTTGGGGGTTCCCCTGGGAGGGAAACCCGGAATAAGGGGTTACTGTGGAGGCAGCACCCGAAGGTAAACGGCACCGGAGTCCAGCAGGGACACGGGTGCCAGTGTCAGGCGAGACACTGGCTAGTAGGAGGCGCTCAGTACACTGGCCAGTCTGAGGTACTCTGTACACTGGAGAGCTAATTTCCCGAGACAACCAGCAGGAGGTGATGTGCTGGTGAGTCTTGACCTCACTACAGTGCCATTGGATTAGAGGAGCTTTTGTGGCAAGAACCACCAGTAGAGCAACATTTGTGTAATATAATATTATAAGCATATTTTCATAAAGAATGTAGAGTATAATGTCACACCCCACATGTATGTTTGCTGATCTGCAAATCGTAAAGGAGCATGCACCTTTGGGTGCAAATGCTCATGACAATAGTGCAGAGCCATGCAGGCTCCATGATTCTGTGTGAGATGGCAGACAGTGAGGAGGGCCAGGCAGGTTAGTGTGTTTAGAAAAAAAGGTGTAAACACTATGTATACATTTATGTATGGGATACTTATAAAATTAGTGGATGATTAATCACATGAATTATAAGAAGTTGGATCCCATGGCCACAACGACCCCTGTCTGACCTGTTTGGTACCCAGCATACACTGCCAAACCAAAGCTTCCCAAAATACAGTGGGATATCTATTCATGGTGCACCTCACTCTGAATCTATACAAGTGCTTCTGGTGAGTACCCAGACTGCTGAGGCAAGGAGTCCAGGAGGCATGCACACAAGTGACATAGTAACTGTAGTGACTCTATGGTGACATAAGTTGAGTTAACCCAAACTTAAAGTGTACATATGGCCTTAGGTATATTAAATGTTTGGGAGTATGAGGGTAGACTAAGATTCATTCAGGTGTTTAAGCTCAAGGCATTGGAACTGGCCTTACTACACCCTACAGGCTCAGGAACAAAGACACACACAAAAAATATAATTTATTTATTACAATTTCTTGACTTGAGGGTGTATAACTCATGATTTTAGAATTCTTGTGGTTGTAAAGGTATGTTGGGGTTGCAGATGTGTGTTCATTATATTTTGAAAGGAAATACTATGAATGGGTTGAACAAAGAATTAGATCAGTCCCTCAGGATAAGTAGATTGGCTATTAGCCAAGATAATCAGGGATGCAGGCCCATGCTCTGCATGTCCCTAAAATGTTCTTTGACTGCTGCATGCTGGGAGTGGACAATGGGATGGTTCAATGAATCATTGCCTGGTCTGATCATTCCCTTAGAAGCACCTGGCATTGGCCACTGTCACAAGACAGGATACTAGATGAGGCGGACTATTGGTCTGACCACCAATATTTACCCCATTGGTGGATTGACTCAAAACAAAGTTTTGACAATAGGCCAGAAATTCAGTCAGCGTGGAAGTCAGATGATCCAATGGAATAAACATCTGCTCTAAAAATGAGAAGAAAAAATTAGAATTAAGAATTCAGGGAATCCCAGCAGCAGATAAGACAACTTGACTTGGAGACTCTATGCATTCAGATACAGTGATAAGTGATTCTTGGTTTCTGAGGGGATATATGTAAAATGTTTCACTGAATTAAGTCTTGGGGATTATCTATACTGGCAAGTTAAAGCGCTCTAACTTGCTGGTTCAAGGGTGTGAAAAATCCCCCCCAAGCACAGCAAGTTTGAGCGCTTTAACAGTGTAGACAAGCTTGGCTGCCTGTGCTTGGAGCTAATTCCTTCATTGAGGTGGATTACCAGGAGCACTGGCACTCGTGACAGCGCTTTGAACTTTGTAGTGTAGACATAGCCTTAGTAGGTTAGATCAGACAAAAAGGAGATTCATTGACTAGGCATTGGGATGCCTGTGCCTTTAAGAACCCAGCCCTGGGAAGCCGATGCTGAGAGGTGCTGTCTGTGAGAGAGGGAAATAAAAAAAAAAAAAAAACCTTTGCCCCCCACCATTTTAGCAAACACTGGTGTCTCAGTCCCACTGGGGTAACTGCTACTCCCTCTGCCCCTGCCTGTGCTGGGTTTTGTCCTCTGACACCCTCTGTCAGCGCCTCACTCCTGGGCTTAACTCCGCCCCCTCTCCCCCTCATCCCTGATTTTCCCTTTAGCCCCTCTCCTAATCCTGCCTCCAGCTGCTTGAACCCCCTGACCAGTCAATTTCCGCCCCCTGCTCAGACCCTGGCCACCCCCTGCTCTGATTCGCCCCCTTTGCCACTTTTTAACCCCCGTAAATAGCAGTCAGCAGGTTTTTACGGCTAATAAGGGCAGGGTGAAGGGCAGTGGCTTCAGCAGATGTTACTGAGCATGCTCAGTTCGTGTGACCATACAAAAAAGCCACTTTGCTCAAATAAAAAACCCTCTTTCCCCTGCTTCCCCCCCAAACTATTTTGGCAAACACTGGTGTCTCAGTCCCACTGGGGTAACTGCTACCCCCTCTGCCCCTCCCTGTGCTGGGTTTTGCCCTCTGCCAGTGCCTCATTCCTGGGCTTAACTCCGCCCCACCATCCCTGATTTTCCCGTATCATGACAATTGACAGAGCACGGAGACCAGCTAGGTTAAGTTGTCCCCTCCTATTTCCATCCCTTTCTCTGGCTTGGTTATTTTCATAACTGAGGTTTGTCTTCTTCAGACACTTGAGTTTTGCAGATTCTCTCTTGTGTCATTTGTGCCTGGCTTCCTGCTGTGCTCACTGCCTGCTGTTTTGTATTCCTACTTATTTCTGGGTCTGCTACAGATGAAAACAAAGCTGGTCTGCAAACAGTGTCAAGGCTTGTACCTTGTCCCATAATAGGTTACTGGTGAGAGAATACAATTAAGCAACATAAGACAAAAGCTAAATAGATAGCATCATGGTTACTGCTCAGGAGTCAGGACAACTAGGGTCTTTTAGCACTGTGACATCTTATGCAATCCACTTCATCTGTGAAGCAGAGAAAATGCTTTCTTCCTTGGTTAGTAAGTTTGTGCTTACAGTATATTTAAGGGGGGACAGAGAGTCCTGTGGCACCTTATAGACCAGGGGTCTCAAATTCAGATGACCACGAGGGCCACATGAGGACTAGTGCATTGAACCGAAGGCCACATCACTGACACCCCCCCTTGATGCCTCTGGCCCTGCTCCCACTCCACCTCTTCCATTAGGCCCCACCCCTTCCCTAACCCAATCCAACCCCTTCCCCGAAGTCCCCACCCCAACGCTGCCCCCAGGGGGTGCAGAAAGTGTGCAGGGTGCGGCGGGGGCTCAGGACAGGGAGTTGAGGTGCAGGTGGTGTGCAGAGTGCGGCAGGGGGTTCAGGGCAGGGCGTTGGTGGGTGGGGTGCAAGAGGGTGAGGGGTGCGGCAGGAGGCTCAGGGCAGGGAGTGCAGGAGGGGTGCGGGATGCATCAAGGGGCTCAGGGCAGGGAATTGGGGTGTGGGATGTGGCAGGGGGCTCAGGGCAGGGGCTTGGGGTGTGGGAGGTGGCAGGGGGCTCAGAGCAGGGAGTGCAGGAGGGGTGCGGGATGTGGCAGGCGGCTCAGGGCAGGGAGTTGGGGTGCAGGGTGCGGGCTTCAGCCTGGCGCCGCTTACCTAGAGTGGTTCCGGGGTGGCAGCGGCGCGCACCGGGATAAGGGCAGGCTCTCTGCCTGCCTGCCCTGGCCCCTGGCCCCACGCTGCTCCGTTCCAGGAAGCAGGTGGAACCTTGTTCCTGCAGCCCATGGGGGGGTGGGGGGGCTCAGGGTTCCGTGCGTGCGCTGCTCTTGCCGCTCCCGTACCTCCCACGAAGCTCCCATTGGCCGCGGTTCCCTGTTCCCAGCCAATGGAAGCTGGTGCCTGGAAGGAGGCAATGCAGGAGCCCTCTGTCTCCTTCCCCCTCCCCCGAAGGGGCGTGCTGCCAGCTGCTTCAGACAGCGGCGCGGGGCTCGCAACGCCACAGGGGGCAATCCTGCGGGTAGGCAGAGGGGCGGGGGCGCGGGGAGCTTGGCGGGTCACATGCCCAAGAGCCCCTTGGGCCGCATGTTTGAGACCCCTGTTATAGATTAACGGACGTATTGGAGCATAAGCTTTCATGGGTGAATACCCACTTCGTCAGATGCATGACATTGCACCTCCATGTAGTTCTTCCCTATAAGTAATTTTTCCTTTCCAGACTAACAATGCATTTAGCATGTGAGTTGTTTCCAATGTATATTATTTCTAGATTAAATTGATGCTGTGTGGGTGGTTCTCAATCTTCGCAGACTACTGTATGCCTTTCAGCACTCTGAGGCCCAAGCCCCGCCACCCAGTGCTGACGCATATAATTTAGCTTTGCAAGACCTCCTGTGGCGTAGGGCCCTGTGCAGTTGCCCTGCTTGTCACCCTCTAACACTGGCCCTGCACTTGTGGTGCCCCTAAACCCGTCCCGTGATCGCACTGGGAGTTGTAACCTCTATGTTGAGAAACAGTGATGTAGATGAGTAGACGTGTCATACCCTGGTTGAGAACCACTGATTTAGATAGCAAATAATAAAAATTATTGTCAATGGGCTTAATCCTGTGAGATACTGGACACCTCATGTGAGCAGAGCACGTATGCTCATCAACTTCAGTAGGAGCTGAAAGAATTCAGCACTTTTCAGAAGGTGCTTAGCCCTGCACAGGATCTGGTCCTTTGTTAAGATTGATATTGGCCCATATTTGAAAGTAACTAATGCAACTTATTCTATGTGTTTTCTTCACAGATATTGTTTCGGGTGATTACTTTTGGCTTAAATGCATTTACTCTCCGCTATGTATCAAAAGAAATGATTGGCCTTGTGAATGTAAGGTAATTAAGAATAGAATTGATGGTGAATGATTCCAGTATAGAAGTTTGTCACATTGTTCCTTGTCTAAATACAAATGAAGTACTTGGGCTTTCCCTAATGCAAATTTTTAAAAAAGCGGGTGCATGGTAGCATAATGAAGATGCTGGTGTCAGTACACTTTAAAGGCTTGAAGTAAGATTATATGCCTTGTATTTAAAAACAAATTTTACCCATGTTGCTAGTAACATTTCAGAAAAAAATAAAATCTAACAAAGTACTTCTTGGTATTTTGTGTTGTTTGCTTGTTGGATTTCTCTAAATCTGAGCAAGGAAAGTACACCTCTACCCCGATATAACACGACCCAATATAAGGCGGGTTCGCATACAAGGTGGTAAAGCTCTGACACGCTGCTCTGAGCAGCATGTTAAGGGTGCCGTGCCAGGCCAGGGCCGAGGGGTTCAATAAGGGGCAGAGGGTCTCCAGGGCGGTCAGGGGCTCCCCCCCCCAGGGTCTGGGGGGCAGGAGCTGTGGGAGGGCACTTTTGGGGGCAACGCAGTCCCAGAGTGCCCCAGGGGATTAGTGGGGGGCCGGGAGTAGCCTGCTCTGCTTCCCTCGCCCCGGCCCCAGCCCCAGCCGTGTTGCTTAGGGGAAGGGATCCCGTCCACACTCACCGGTGGCGGGAGGCAGGGCAGCCCAGCCCCAGACAGCTCCACTCTGCCAGCTCCCAGCCGTGGCGCTTCACTTCCCGCCGGGCAGGTGAGTGCAGGACCTTTCCCTAGCCGCCCCCCAGCGACATGGCTGGGGCCGGGGCAAGGAAAGTGGAGCGGGCTGGGGCTGCGTCGCTCCGCTGCCAGTGAGTGTGGGGGGGCATCCTTTCCCCAACCTCCCTGCACTCACCAGCAGCAGGAAACAGAGTGCTGCAGCTGGGAGGTGGCAGAATGGAGTGGGCTGGGGCCGGGCTGCTCCGCTTCCTGCTGCTGGTGAGTCCCTGTCTGGGGGCAGGGGGAAGGAGGGGGTGGATAGGGGTTGGAGCAGTCAGGGGACAGGGGGGTTGGGTAGCGGGTGGGGTCCTGGGGGTGATTAGGGACAGGGGTCTCTGGAGGGGGCACTCAGGGAACAAGGAACGGGGGGGCAAAGCAAGTTTGATATAATGCGGTCTCACCTATAACGCGGTCTCACCTATAACACGGTGAGATTTTTTGTCTCCTGAGGACTGCGTTGTATCGGGGTAGAGGTGTGTATCAATCCATTTCACTTCCTGCCTCATGGACTAGCAGGATGACTAAGTGAAATGTTTAGAGCTGTTTCCAGTGGCATTAGAAACATTACTGTCTGAATTTTGAACTGTACAATGATGTGCCTGTAATCTTGTGATAAGAGTAGCTTTATAATGTTCAGTTTTGAAGTTATAAATGAGTAACTGTCTAGTAGGTTCTTAATATTCAGTATTGAACATACAGGTACCTCGTGCTGGCTTTGGCAAATCTTAAGCAAATTGGGTAGAGTATTCCCTTTCCTCCCAACTTCCCTGGGACTTACTAAAACCTTACCTGGTAAAGATTGAAGCATCAATTTGAAAAACACTGCTGTAATCTTATTCCTTTCCTGCCCTTCGGAACTGTATGTTAACAATGTAGCACATGAGGGGGGAAAAAATACAATTTGCCTATATTTGTATTAAACCATATATCAGGACACCACATCTTCCCCTATTGGGGGCAAGTTGGTCAACCCTCTGTTATGCATGATTTTTATTATAAGATCATCTATTAGAAATAAGTTTTTTGTTCTATGATATTTAAACTATGTTTATAGGTAAAGTAGCTTTGTCAGATTAGTTTTTAAATGTCCGTTTAGCCGTTGTAGTGCTGTACATGAAGACAAGCCCTCAAATGAATCACTTTCTTTTTATTCCCTTTCTTTAGGCTAACACTGCTTTATTCTACAATTGTTTTCTTAGCCAGAGAGGCATTCCGTAGGGCTTGTTTGAGTGGCAGCACAAAGCGAAATTGGACCAAAACTATTAATCTTTTGTGGCTAACGTAAGTTTCCTTTTGAGATTCTTATTTATTCCAGTCTCTGTTTATAAAAGCATTCATTGTCAGATGTCTGAGCACATATAAAGATGAAAATATGTATTTACCTAACTAGACTACTGTTCCAGGATGTAGCACATTATGATCTCCTCGGTTGCAGCCTCAAGACAAAGACTCAAGGCATTAGATTAAATGGGATTAATGATACTTACTTCCCTCTTTAAAAGTGTTTTGAGATCTACTGATGAAAAGTGCTGTATGCGAGTTAAGTATTATTGTTTATACTGTGCTCTTAGTATCCATGGACTTGGCCTCTTTTGGAGCTATACTGGGGAAGTAAGTTCTATAGTCAAGATACACACTAGGGAAAATTTGATTATTTATGAACATGTACTTCAAAAGTATTAGAACTAAATTCCTTCAAGGTTCTTATACAGCATTTCATCACCATAGTACCTGAATGCCTTCTCTTAACGCCTTAAGCTTTGTGACTAGCATCTGTTGTGTGTGTTTGCTTATATTCTCCCCATGGGGAGAAGTGAAACTGAAAATGAAGGTTTTAATTTATGTGGAGGATCCAAGTTTGGATCTAGAGCTTGATCCCAAATCTCTTTGGGGTTTGGAGCACTGCGAAAGCATTGTGGTTGGTCCCTGAGGGCTCGGCTATCTTTGGTTACTTTAGAGGCTAATTAAGTACTGGAGAAAGCAGAGTACAGCTTTTTCTTAGGCTTTGGCTACACTTACACGCGGCAGCGCTTTGAAGCGCTAAGTGTAGTCAAAGCACCAGCGCTGGGAGAAAGCTCTCCCAGCGCTGTCCGTACTCCACCTCCCTGTGGGGAATAACGGACAGCGCTGAGAGCGCGGCTCCCAGCGCTGGGGCTTTGACTACACTGGCGCTTTGTAGCGCCGCAATTTGCAGCGCTGCAGAGGGTGTGTTTTCACACCCTGCTGCAGCGCTGCAAATTTGTAAGTGTAGCCAAGCCCTTAGAAGTAATAGTTGGACCAGTACAGGACCTTGGAGTGGAAATGCAAATAGGAGAGTGAGAAATCAGAGAAACACTTTGTCCTCCCCTCACCCACAAAATTGCCACATTTAGATAAGATCAGAGGTTTGCTTATGTTTTCAAATGTGGAAGAAGCAAAACTAGGCGCCTAGCCAAATTGCCTAGCAGCCAAAATGTAGCGTGTGTTATTTTCTTATTACTTAGATTCTTCAGGTTTGTCTATGCAAACATTTAGTTCATAGCAAACTGGGGTGTGAATCTAGCCCATTAGTAGTCTGCTGTGAACAAAGTATCCATGAAAAGAACAGGAGTACTTGTGGCACCTTAGAAACTAACAAATTTATTTGAGCATAAGCTTTCGTGGGCTACAGCCCACTTCATTGGACGCACAGAATGGAACATATAGTGAGGATATATATATATATATTATACACACACACATACAGAGAACATGAAAAGGTGGGAGTTGGGATCAGAGGATAATGACCAGTAGAATGTGGTGTTAGAGAGCTACCGAGCGGCCTCTTGTTCATATTCCAACTTATTCATGATAACGACAGCACCTTCTTTGTCAGCCTTTTTGATTATGATGTCAGAGTTGTTCCTGAGGCTGTTGATGGTGTTGTGTTCAGCACGGCTGAGGTTATGAGGCAAGTGATGCTGCTATTTCCCCCATGTTAAGTATCGTCACAGCTTCTTGTCAAACTGTCTGAAATGGGCCATCTTGATTATCACTACAAAAGTTTTTTTTCTCCTGCTGACAACAGTTCATCTTAATTAATTAGCCTCTTAGAGTTGGTTGGGCAACTCCCACCTTTTCATGTTCTCTGTATGTATATATATCTCCTCACTATATGTTCCATTCTATGCGTCCAATGAAGTGGGCTGTAGCCCACGAAAGCTTATGCTCAAATAAATTTGTTAGTCTCTAAGGTGCCACAAGGACTCCTGTTCTTTTTGCGGATTCAGACTAACACGGCTGCTACTCTGAAAAGTATCCATGTGAACCTTGCGGACACGCACTGACAGTTCCTTAGTGTACTTCATGTGCCCTGCTTTGGGGTAGGCCTATAAAAAGAAGTCAAGGAAGTTTATTAGAGATCTTTTTAAAACAACAGCAATAATGGGCAGGGTTGTGGTGTGGTGGGTTTTTTTTTGTTTTTTTTTGGGAGCAGTTAAAAAGTGGGTGGTAATGGTTTGAACTTTTTCTATTAGAATGTTTAATGTATTTATGTAAATATAATCACTACAAAGAAATGAAATATGAATACTTGTATCCTATAGTATCAATTCAAATATTTTAATTGTATATAGCAAAGTGAAAACTGCATGTTTCCCTCCTCTTTTGCTTGCAATATGTGATCACTTAATTTAATTTGTGTTTTGCCATTTAGATAAGCACCTCTATAACTCAGAAAAACAATTTATTTGACTTTATTTATGTATTTATTTATTTAAAGAGTTCCTTTGGGGCTGTGTTGGTCACTGTTCCTGGGCTGGATCTGGCTACAGTTACTTGAAGTTCCTGATCCTAACTCAGTTCCCTACTATAAGATTGGAGTAGTTGCATTTGGTCTTTCTGCAGTGGTTGAACTTCTAGGAGAACCATTCTGGGTTTTGGCACAAGCACATTTGTTTATAAGGCTTAAGGTCAGTAAAATGAGCACTATACTTGCATATACTGGGTAATGATGGAGAAAGTCTTGATTGAGGTAGTCAAAGATGACTGGGGTATTCAACCACATCACTCTGAAGAAGTTAAAGACTAGTGTGATGAGTTCCCTTTGGTCATGAAAGTCTGATACCTAATATTTAACACATGTATTTAAACGTACATATATAATAAGTGAATATGCAGTTTGTGTACACTTCAGGTCTTCTGACTGATGCACTTGGCAGTGAATCTGTGTTTTTTTTTTTTTTAAACTTAGGTAATTGCTGAAAGTCTTTCAATAATCTCCAAATGCATTTTGACAGTTATTTTAGTAGTGCTGTATCCACAATGGGGACTTTACATTTTTTCTTTGGCTCAGGTAAGTGTTCTCTACTGTATATTTGTGACTCACCAAACTTCTGTTTGCTGCTGCCTCTTGGATTTAGCCAATTAACTAATTCTGAAGGTAAGAGGAAGATGCTTCTGCAATATTGTACAGAATACTATTCTTGTATATCTATGTCCACTACACATTTAGCATTGTGACTGATCCAGTTTAGTGCTAACAGAAACACGCACCATGTTTTATGTATGCATGCACATTCTCCAAATATGGACACTACTTATTCGCTTCTTATTTCTAATTCACTTATACATGCTAGTGATTGGTAGGCTTAATCTTTGAATTTGTTACTTTGAATTCCTACTGTTTGCAGCAGGAGATGTCAATGTGTGTACCAGTTCAACAAATATGTTTTTTGATTTTTTTCCCCCTTATTGTAGATGACTTTGTGTATGAGAAATAAGATCTTGAGTTCTTTAGCAAAGAATTTCAATGATAAATGACTAAATAGATCAGTGTTTATATGTAACAACTTTGATAACTGGCATTTAAGATTTGAGTTTTTATTCCAAACTAAGAGAGCCTTTGTACAGACTAAATACTTCTGTTGTTTTTCTGTGGTGTGATAGCACTTAAAGGCCTGATCCCTATTGTGCTAGGCATTGTAGGAACATAACAGACCTGCCCCCAAGACTTCATCAGACTGATTTATAATCATAGCAGTTGTATGGATGGTGAAATAATCTATGGACTGAATCAGGATTTGAAAGATAGCTGTTCCTCTGTTAAATACATGCATGAACACCTTACTTTAAGGCATAACAAACTGAATCAATTACATATTTTTATCTTTGTAACCCTTTCCAGTTTAGTGTCTAATCCTGCAAATTCTACTTCACAGTAAGAATTTGTAAGATCAGGCCCTTAGATTGCAAATACCCTGCCTTTAATTTTTCTGCAAAATGTAGTGCATACCTGTGGTGTTATATAATATTAATGCAGTCTGTCACTGTAGTTGCTATCAATCCTTCCATTTAGGTCCCCCATTTACAGAGATTACTATAATTTGGCTGCAAATTTCAACTGTTTTGAATAATTTATAAACCTCTTCTCCATATGTAATTACTTGTGGCACAGATCAATACAATAAAATAGTCTATGAATTAATTAGAGCTTTATAATAGGATATCTACAAACTAGGACAAATGAATTGGACAACACAAGAGGAAAACAGTGCAGTGAAAGACTTGTGTGGTCTCAGAGCTTTGGCTCCAAACATCTACACTGCGCTTTTTAGCTCTTCAGCCTGAGCCCTGTGAGCCTGAATCAATTGACGTGGACCAGCTGCAGCCATGCTGCAAATCTTTTATTGCAGTGCAAACATAACCAATTTTAGGGTGGAGTGACACAGATCGAGGCCAGTAATGTTAAAATGTGCTGATTTAAAAAAAAAGTTATGGGATTTTTGTGTTAGGTTGACTAGTAATAGTAATTTTGGTTTAGAACATTTGTTTGTAAACTATTCCTTCACTCAGTCTACTATTTGACATTTCAGAATAACTGTGAGGTATCCAATTATTATTTAGCTGAATCCTAGTATGTAGTTTTAAATCTGTAGTTTATATTATGTTTCATATCTTTTCTTTCAGCTTTTATACACAAGTATTCTGGTGCTATGCTATGTAATGTATTTCATGAAGTTTTTGGGTTCTCCTGAAGCAACAAAGAAATCTTTTCCAGTTTCTAGAATGACAGATCTGTTACCCAACTTGATTGAAGACCAGGTAAATTGCAAAGCTTAAAGTTTTAAATATTGTAGTCTTTCATGAATGAGGGAATTTCAAAGTTGGTTTTGCTGAATAAGGAGAAACTATTTGAGTAATACCCATCTTAAGTGTGATGTAGCCTCCTTGCAGAGGATACAGTTGAGCAAGAACAAACAAGTTGAGTAAATTATCCTTGTAATGGTTCTCTTTGTATTAATAAAGCTTTTATTACTATTTAAAACATGGCTACCACCTCACTTTGGTCAACACTCAGGTTCCCCCAAGCTTCTCAAGAACTCTTTTTATTGAAGTGAGAAATGAAATCAGTTATTAACTAGCTAATTTCTTCGATGCAGGATTGTTTCACTGAAATATATTTTCTAGTGTTTTTGCATAGACCTTTAAGAATGTAGCTACATATAATAATGAATAGAATGAGCATTAGTGATTGAATTCCAAGCAGGTTACTTTCTCTCCTAAAGGAATGATAATCTCACTGTTGTGCCAGGGAGTTTTCTACCCAATGTTTTTGGAAAATACTGAACTCTGAAATATTCAGAATCTGTATTCAGCAAAACATGTTCCATTCTCTTCATAGATAGGGCTCTGAGGAAAATCGTGATTTAATGGACTGGGTAAAATTAGCCCAATACCTGAATTTTTCCAACAGCAGGGAGGTAGAAGTGGGCACCTGTGTGCACTGGTCTGGGGCTCAGTGTGGCTTGTAGCATGTGGCAGTTTCATGTTGGAGCAGCAATTTCAAGTGCGGCCATCTTGCCTCTCATAAAACTGTCTGCTGAGTACACTCCCGAACTGCTGCAATTTACTCTGGCTCTGCAGACTTCTTCCACGCTCTCTCCCTGTCTGCTGCTTCGTGTCCACCTCCTTGCCAAGCTGGCTTACCTGCTGCAGGCTCAGTAGCCTTTTTTATGTGAGGTGGCACTACTGTTCTTTGGTGCACATGAGCAGCTGCGGCCTCAGCAGAGAGGCAGAAGTTGCACCAGCTGCCGAGTCTCTTCCCCCTCCACCTCAAAGCTGCTGTCCAAAATGATGATGCTGTCCATTACTAGCCACACCGAGTATGAGACCTGCATGCACAGATGCCTGCTTCTATCTTTCTGCTGTCAGAAAAATTGCAACAATTTAGAGGTGGACTCAGCGGTTGGTGTGTGCTCCTGTCTCCCCAGTGAGGCTGCAGGTGCTCATATTCCAAGTGGTGGTGGCAGCACTGCCTTGCATAAAAGCAGCAGCTGAGTCTGAAGCAGATGAGCCAACTTGGCAGGCACTAAGCAGGAGAAAGGAAGAGAAGGAGGAAAAAGTCTGCAGCTGCCAGAGTAAGTTGTAGTGGTTTGGGGGGTTTTGGCATCCGGTTTTATGCAAAAGGGTGAAGTAGTGACCTTTTGCTGACTGCACTTTGTGCATATCCTGTGAGAAATTTTGTAGAAAGCCTTGTTTGCTTTAAGCCCTGCATATGTATTCAAGAAGTCAATGGAATGTAAAATAGCACTCATTAACTTTTAGCCTAAAATGGTACTGAGAGTAAATCTGAGCTGAAATATGAGCTATAGACATTAACTAAACTTTTCATGTCAGTCACGATTATTACAAACCATTTCATGCTGCTTCACCTGATGAGCTCTAAGGCACAGCTAAAGCTGTTATTACTAATAAAAAGTGCTTGCGAACAATATAGAACGCTGTTCGCAGTGTTAATGTAGCTGTGTTGGTCCCAGGATATTAGAGAGACAAGGTGGATGAGGTAATATCTTTTATTGGACCAACTTCAGTTCAGCTCTGGGCTGAAAAAGTGCTCTATGTAAGCTTCAAAGCTTGGCTCGTTCATCAACAGAAGTTGGTCCAGTAAAAGATATTACTTCACCCATTGTATCTCTCTAACCTAGAGCATTAACAGAAATAGTGTTACTCCTCTCAATAATTAAATAAACCACTATGTTAAAAAATGCATTCACAGTTAAGCAAAAGGGAACCAAACCAGGGTTTGTCTGCTCTGTCAACACAAGGCCTCAGAGTGGGAATCTTTGCTCCAGCTTGCCCTTTGGCTGTGATTTAGTTAATCGGGGATGATTTGACCACAAATCTCAGTATATTAAACCTTTCATTGTTCACAGTTACTGCACTAGACACCCCCTTCTTAACTAAAGAGGCATTTAAATATTAATAGTTTGCTTCCAAGGACTTGGAGCACTTGCATGCAGTTCCAATTAGATGTAGACCTTATTCGTTCCTTCTCCTAAATATGGGACGCATGATTATTTGATCGCTTTCTCCATGCTTACTAATGCTCTTACAGCAGCACTGTGTTCTTTGTTCTTTCAGCCTTTCCTAGTTGTATCCAAGGTAGAACTTTATTGAGAACAACTTACTCCAGGGGTGGACAAACTACAGCCTGCGGGCCAGATTTGTCCTGCCAGCTGTCTTAAGCTGGCCCTCGAGCTCCTGCAGGGGAGTGAGGTCTGGGGCTTGCCCCGCTCTGGTGCTCCAGCTGGGAGCAGGGTCAGGGGTCGCTCCATACAGCTCCCAGAAGCTGCGGCATGGCCCCCCCTCCGGTGCTCCAATGGGAGCTGCAGGGGCGGTGCCTGCGGACGAGGCAGAGTGCAGAGCCGCCTGGCTGCGCCTCCATGTAGGAGCTGGAGAAGGGACATGCCGCTGCTTCCGGGAGCCACTTGAGGTAAGTGCTGCCTGGATCCTGCACCCCTGAGCCTCTTCCCACGCCCCAACCCCCTGCCCCAGCCCTGATCCCCCTCCCACCCTCCAAACCCCTCGATCCCACCCTGGAGCACCCTCCTGCACCCCAAACCCCTCATCCCCAGCCAGAGCCTGCCCACCTGCCCCAGCCCTGATTCTCCCCTCCCCCCCCCCCATCCTCTGAACCCCTTGGTCCCAGCCCAGAGCACCCTCCTACAACCCAAACGCCTCATCCCAGAGCCCATACCCCTAGCTGGAGCCCTCACCGCCCAGCACCCCAGTCTCTGCCCCAGCCTGGAGCCCCCTCCCTCACCCTGAAATCCTCATTTCTGGCCTCACCTCGGAGCCCGCACCCCCAACCAGAGCTCTCATCTCCTCCCACACCCCAACCCCAATTTTGTGAGCATTCATGGCCCACCATACAATTTCTATTTCCAGATGTGTCCCTCAGGCCAAAAAGTTTGCCCACCCCTGACTTACTCAGTCTACTCAGGTTTAGCATACAATTCAAGAACAACACTCAATAACTGAGCTTGAGGCAGAAAGAAAGCTGACCCTTCCTAATGTTTCAGCTGGCCTCATGGTAGAGGCTTAGCAGACTAAGGGTACATCTATACTATCCACCGGATTGGTGGGTAGTGTTCGATGTATCAGGGATCGATTTATTGCGTCTCATCTGGATGCGATAAATCGATCCGCTAATCGACACCTGTACTCCACCTTGGCAGGAGGAGTAAGCGCAGTCGACTCGCCGCCGTGAGGACGGCCAGGTAAGTCGAACTAAGATACTTCAACTTCGCGTAGCTGAAGTTGCGTATGTTAGTTCGAACCCCCCCACTAGTGTAGCCCAGGCCTAAGTGATAACAGAAATCTCTTTCACAGACATTATACTGCAGACTATTATGTTGCATATGTGCTTACTGCATATCAAGGAATCAGCTGCAATATACTTCTCCCTGGTCCCATCCTTTGCTGCGCAATGCTTCCTGGTAGAAACTCTCAGCTATTCTTGTTCTTTTTGTTTCTATAGGGTGCGATGCAGTGGAGACTGATCTTAGTCTGTCACCTTGTAGTCATAAGTCTGTGCTTGTATTCCAGAATATTTTATGTTCGTCATTAGTTGCAATAAGAGAGATGGTTTTTCTGGTTAGTACAGGGGGTTAGAATAGATGGAGTTGGCCTTGATGATAAGAGCTCACATACTATCTTGCAATTCTGATTCTCAAAATCAACTCCAATGATTAAATCACAGTACATATTTCTTTCTTGCAGACAGTGGTTGACTGGAAAGAGGCTAGGTTGACTTGGAGCTTCTTTAAACAATCTTTCTTGAAACAGATGCTGACAGAAGGTGAGTATTATGTGCCCTCTTCATGCCTGTCCATGGTTGGAAAGACCTTGGTATTGCTTGTTTGGCTGTCAATTCAATAACAAGAAACCACAGATAACATTTGGTTGAAAAGAATCACAAAAGACTAGTAGTAGTGTGGTTGTGATACTGATGCCCGCAATAGGAAAGGAGTTCTCAGCATATTGGTGGCCCAGCCTTATTTTCTGTGCTTTTTCCAGTAGAGCTGGGCAGAACATTTTTGACTACATGAAATTTGTAAGAGTAAGTGTGACTGAATATATGTACGTATACATCCCTACACTATTGTGATAATGTTTATGCAAGGTATGCCTTATGAGGTATTATTTAAAATGCATAATTTGCTGATCAATAATATGTCAAAATGCATATAGCAACATTATATGTGAAGTTATAAACATAAGCTGAAATCATGACTGAAGTATGGGAAGTGGTTAAACCAGTACCTCAGAGACAAAGGGAAGCTGATGCCTCAGTCGGGTGTCAAGAAGGCTGATGAGCCATTACCTGCTTAGTGGCCTTTCTTTGGTGAGGAAGGGGGTAAAGACAAAAATCTGCATCTTAGCAAAAAAGCATGGAGTTACTCTTCTTCAGTGGATTGCCTGTCACCTTGCTCCCATCTGGAAATGTTTCTCAAAGGAGGAACAGGCCTATAAAAGAAGGGGCAGATGCTCCAAGACACCTTCTTCTCTCTCCCTGTTTGTCTTTGGCACCACACCTAAAAAGGCAAAAGAAAACAGCTGTTGGACTATGAAGGGTGAGGGGTGTGGTGGTAGTGGTGGTCCTGACCTGAAGAGTTTGGTCAGTAATCTTGTTGGAAGCATGTGGTTAGAAAGTTTTGCTTTGCAACTAGGTTAGTTTCTTAAGTAGAAGCAAGTAAGTATTTTATCTTCTTGTAACCGTTCCTGACTTTTATGCCTCATTACTTCTTTGTATCAGAGGGGTAGCCATGTTAGTCTGGATTATTGGCACCTTATAGACTAACAGACATATTGGAGCATGAGCTTTATAAGAACATAAGAATGGCCGTACCGGGTCAGACCAAACGTCCATCTAGCCCAGTATCTGTCTACCGACAGTGACCAATGCCAGGTGCCCCAGAGGGAGTGAACCTAACAGGCAATGATCAAGTGATCTCTCTCCTGCCATCCATCTCCATCCTCTTGACGAACAGAGGCTAGGGACACCATTCTTACCCATCCTAGCTAATAGCCATTTATGGACTTAGCCACCATGAATTTATCCAGTCCCCTTTTAAACATTGTTATAGTCCTATACCTATAGCTACATTGTTATAGCTTTCGTGGGTGAATACCCACTTCGTCGGATGCATGTAGTGGAAATTTCCAGAGGCAGGTATGTATATATATGCAAGCAAGAATCAGGCTGGAGATAACGAGGTTAGTTCAGTCAGGGAGGATGAGGCCCTCTTCTAGCAGTTGAGGTGTGAACACCAAGGGAGGAGAAACTTCTTTTGTCGTTGGCTAGCCATTCACAGTCTTTGTTTAATCCTGAGCTGATGGTGTCAAATTTGCAGATGAACTGAAGCTCAGCAGTTTCTCTTTGAAGTCTGGTCCTGAAGTTTTTTTGCTGCAGGATGGCTACCTTTAAACCTGTTATTGTGTGTCCAGGGAGATTGAAGTGTTCTCCTACAGGTTTTTGTATATTGCCATTCCTAATATCTGATTTGTGTCCATTTATCCTTTTATGTAGGGACTGTCCAGTTTGGCCGATGTACATAGCAGAGGGGCATTGCTGGCATATGATGCCGTATATTACATTGGTGGATGTGCAGGTGAATGAACCGGTGATGGTGTGGCTGCTCTGATTATGTCCTGTGATGGTGTCGCTGGTTTAGATGTGTGTAGAGTTGGCATCGAGGTTTGTTGCATGGATTGGTTCCTGAGTTAGTTACTATGGTGCAGTGTGTAGTTACTGGTGAGAATATGCTTCAGGTTGGCGGGTTGTCTGTGGGCGAGGACTGGCCTGCCACCTAAAGTCTGTGAAAGTGTGGGATCATTGTCCAGGATGCTTTGTAGATCCCTGATGATGCGTTGGAGGGGTTTTAGCTGGGGACTATATGTGATGGCCAGTGGAGTTCTGTTGGTTTCTTTCCTGGGCTTGTCTTGCAGCAGGAAGCTTCTGGGTACACGTCTGGCTCTGTTGATCTGTTTCCTTATTTCCTTGTGCGGGTGTCATAGTTTTGAGAATGCTTGGTGAAGATTCTGTAGGTGTTGGTCTCTGTCTGAGGGGTTGGAGCAGATGCGGTTGTACCTCAGTGCTTGGTTGTAGACAATGGATTGTGTGGTGTGTCCGGGATGTAAGCTGGAGGCATGAAGGTAGGCATAGCAGTCAGTGGGTTTTCGGTATAGGGTGGTGGTAACGTGACCATCACTTATTTGCACCGTGTTGTCTAGGAAGTGGACCTCCTGTGTAGAATGGTCCAGGCTGAGGTTGATGGTGGGATGGAAGCTGTTGAAATCGTGGTGGAATTTTTCCAGAGTCTCCTTCCCATGGGTCCAGATGATGAAGATGTCATCAATGTAGCATAGGTAGAGAAGGGGTGTGAGTGGACAAGAGCTGAGGAAGCGTTGTTCCAGGTCAGCCATAAAAATGTTGGCATATTGTGGGGCCATGCGGGTGCCCATAGCGGTGCCACTGATCTGGAGGTATATATTGTCATCAAATTTGAAATAGTTGTGTGTGAGGATAAAGGCACAGAGCTCAGCAACCAGTTGTGCTGTGGCATCATCAGGAATACTGTTCCTGACAGCTTATATTCCATCAGTGTGTGGGATGTTTGTGTAGAGAGCCTCTACATCCATGGTGGCTAGGATGGTGTTTTCTGGAAGGTCACCAATGCATTGTAGTTTCCTCAGGAAATCAGTGGTGTCACGGAGATAGCTGGCAGTGCTGGTGGCATAGTGTTTGAGTAGAGAGTCCACATATCCAGACAGTCCTTCAGTGAGAGTACCAATGCCCAAGATGATGGGGCGTCCAGGATTTCCGGGTTTGTGGATCTTGGGTAGTAGATAGAATAACCCTGGTTGGGGCTCTAAGGGCATGTTGATTTGGTCCGGTGCTAGTGTAGGGAGTGTCCTGAGTAGATGGTGCAGTTTCTTAGTGTATTCCTCAGTGGGATCTGAGGGAAATGGCCTGTAGAATTTGGTATTGGAGAGTTGTCTGGCGGCCTCCTTTTGGTAGTCGGACCTGTTCATGATGACAACAGCACCTCCTTTATCAGCCTCTTTGATTATAATGTCAGGGTGGTTTCTGAGGCTGTGGATGGCATTGTGTTCTGCACGACTTAGGTTATGAGGCAAGCAATGTTGTTTTTCCACAATTTCTGCCTGTGTACGTCGGTGGAAGCATTCTATGTATAGGTCCAAACTGTCATTTCAACCCTCAGGAGGAGTCCATATGGAGTTCTTCTTGTGCTGTTGGTGGGAGGGTATCTGTGTATCAATGCACTGTTCAGTGTTATCTTGCAAGTATTCTTTAATGAACGTGAGTTTGGCCATCAGTTGTAGCTGATATTTGCCCACTCCACATTTTGTCTTTTTAAAAACAAACACACAGAAAACCCAGATGCTTTATGTAAGAAAATAAACTCAACAAATCATAAAGATTGGCTTGTATGGAACAGAATCAATTTAAGGATTATTTTCTCACACACTCTTAAATGTTGCATCTTAACAGTGTTCACAAATTAAGTGTCGATATGAGATTTGAGGATGTGTATGCCACAAAGTAAGCCCAGTGTTAGTAGAAGTCAAATTAGCAGACCTTGGGTTTGTTAACCTGGGGCTTACATATTCGTGTAGATGCTCAAACCTTAGGTTAACAAACACTGCATTATACTGGCCCAAGTCCAACTATGCATATCCTAGATTTCCTAGTGCTCTCCGAACATGTGGCTGCTTTCTCCCTTTGTTCATAGTGCAGTATTGATAAACTTGACTGTCTAGAGGACAAAGAAAGTCAGCCTATGGGACTGTGGGATACTTTTGGCAGACTCCCAGAGCACAAGTCCACTGTGGCTGTGTCTACACTGTAAAGCAATGGGGCTTGAAGCCTGGGTCCTGGCTTGACTTAGGCTCGGACCTTCCAGCCTGGTGGGGTCTTTGGACTCTGAGTCTGAGCTCTAGTTTTAGCATGATTGGTGTGTGGATGAAAGGGGGAGTTAGGCTTGAGTCTGAGTTTGAACCCTGGGTTTACATTGCAGTGCAGACATACCTTTAGGGTTTTCTGTTGCAATAGAAATTTAAACATTGAGCAAGTCTGGAACATCATTTACATTGTCCCAGTTTAGGTCACTCTTTATTCATCATTTCCTTGCCTTTTTCCTATTTAAAGTCTCCTGTGTATACAATAATATGAGTGTCCAGCATCTCCTGCACTGAGAAGAGGAAGTAAGTTTTAAAAGATTAATGGATGATTGGAAAATACAGATGCTGGTGATACATACTAATTATATTTTATGGTTAATCTGTAGCTTGAGAAAGCTGGGTCATATTTGATCCATTTTGGAACTGTTCTGAAAGTTTTATATTAATCACATTGGTGTTGATTTCTGGGATGTGTTAAACATGATAGATTTAATTCAAGAACAGTTAGGTTTCTTTACTGATCAGTGAGGACAAAATGTTCTTAAAGCGTCCACAGATTTTGCTGTTTCTATTTCTAGCTGTCCAACTCAACACTTTGTGCCTGACTTTCAGAGCTGCTTGCACCTTCAATTGACTTCAATTCATGCCAGACTTATGGTGTAATTAATAGATTTTTTTTTAACCTTTTTCTTTTGGCTTCCTCACAATATTGCCTGCTAGAAGTAGATGAATAAAAACTGGAAAAGGATATGGGTACTAACATTCATTGTTTGTTAATTCCTTTGTTTTGAATTTACAGGTGAAAGATACGTGATGACATTTTTGAATGTGCTAAATTTTGGAGACCAGGGTAAGCATGATATTACCAAGTGGTAACAGAGTTATTTGTTTTTGCTTTTACATAAACTTTGAAATTAAGACACCACATTGAAAAAGTATTTTGAAACTTCGGAGATGATCTCAAAGTCTTAATGACTTTGTACTGAAATGATGGGGAAGTGCAAGATGTAGACAGAGAAGATGTTGGTAGTTTATGATCAAAGGCTTTAATTTTATGTTTCTCTTGATGAAAATTTTCCTCATAATAATTGAGAAGGCAAGAACATTGTACATTTTGTTAAACTGTCTTTGCTTCCTTTTGAGGCTTTTGCTGCCGTCACTTCTCTCTTTGAATGTGTGCATTTATTGCATTTGATTTTTTTTTTCTGCTTGGTATTCCAAGGCACTAGCAACTAAAATTTACACTAATGCAACATCATGGATTTTTTTAACACTGTATTTTTCCCAGGGTTGGGAAACTAATTAGGACCATTATTTCATTCATAGGTCATGGTCCTGAAAAGAGTTATGTATGTACTTAATACACTGTGAGTAGTCACATTGTAGTAGTGAACAGTAGGTTTTGCAAGATTGGACCCTAGTCAAGTTCTTATTGGAGGTAGAATTGTTAGAGTGCTGTAGAGTGTCATTCTGGTAGCTTATATAAAATTCTTCCATTTGAATGCAAACAAAAAAAGGGCCTTGCATTTTAAGATGGCTAGTCCCCTTTTTTTGTTATTGAAGTCCAGATCTTGTACCCATTCAGTGAAACAACATTTGTTCTGCGGTGTCTACTGATCTTATCTCAATGAGTTTTTCCTACAGTCATCCCCTGCTAATATTAATGTAATTTGAGGGGCATTACACATTTGTACATAAAGTAAGTTTCACTCAAACTTGTCTTTCTGTCCAAAAATGAGATTTGCAATTCCAGCGGCTTATTGTTATCAATATGTTTAGGTCCAAAATCCTTATGGATAGGAATACTGCTTCTTTTAAAAGTGCTCTACTATATATTGTGAGACAAAGTGCTGTTTTATTTATGACCATTCACCAGAAATGCTAGCTCAAAAGGAGTTTGTATGCACATAACTCTTTAAGATCTAGAACTAGGAAGCTGAAAATAAAATATTTCATAAAATTTAATATATTGTTTCTCTGGTTTTTGTTTTGTTTAAGGTGTGTATGACATAGTGAATAACCTTGGTTCTCTGGTGGCTAGATTTATCTTTTTGCCAATAGAGGAGAGTTTTTACATTTTCTTTGCTAAGGTGCTGGAAAGAGGGACGGATGTAAAGCTACAGAAACAAGTAGGTTGAGTGTAATTCTAAATTAGTAAACATCTGCTATAGAACTGTGCTTTAAAATAAGTAAAGAACTAATCATAAAAATCTACTAGCGCCTAAAGGGAGTAAGTATTTCCTTTAATATTTAGGGGAAGGGATAGGGTGAGAAAGTCATTGCAAAAGTGTGTTCCTCAAAGATGGTAGAAGTAAGAACACAGATATCCGCACTGTCTAATTTCTTAATTCATTTTGGTTAATTAGGGTGCCAAATCTAATCTCAAGTTTTTTTGGAGGATTAGAGTTGTAAAAAGAAGTGAAATAGAAAATAAAGAAGGATTGGGGAGAGGTGAAAGAGTATTAAAATAAACCAACCGGTAAAATGCTAATAGGTCATCCCATCTCAAAAAAGATATATTAGAATTTTTGGAAAAGTTACAGAGGAGGGCAACAAAAATGATTATGGGTATGGAACAGCTTCCATGTGAGGAGAGATTAAAAAGACTGGGACTCTTCATCTTAGAAAAGAGATGGGGGTGGCGGGTGGGGGCGACGAATGTGACAGAGATCTATAAAATCACGAATGGAGAAAGTGAATAAGGAAGTGTTATTTACCTCTTCATTTACCACAAGAACTAGGGGTCACCCGATGAAATTAATAGGCAGCAGGTTTAAAACACAAGTATTTCTTCACACAATGCTCAATCAAACTGTTAAACTCATTGCCAGGGGATGTTGTGAAGGCCAAAAGTATAACTGGGCCCAAAAAATAATTAGGTCCATCAATGGCTATTATGGTCAGGAATGCCAGCCCTATGCTCTAGGTGTTTCAGAAGCTGGCACTGGATGAAGGGGATGGATCATTCAATTATTGCCCTGCTCTGTTCATTCCCTCTTAAGCATCTGGCACTGGCCATTATGGGAAGACAGGATACGGGGATAGATGGACCATTGGTCTGGCCCAGAATGGCCACTCTTACATCCTTAAGTAAAAATGAATAAAGGGAACAAAACTCCATAGTATGGTATTTTCCAGAATCTTAGCTTCAATGTTAATACACTGCGAAATAGTTTTACATAAACCTCACTCAACTCACTTGCACACACACCATTCAGGTTGTCTTATTCTAGGTTAACTGAGAAAAACGCTCCTAGTTACATTGTGCAATGCTTTGAAAATACATGGAACTCAACAAGTACTATGTAGTCGTATTGCCACTTAACTACACTAAAAAATAGGTTTTTTTCCAGCTTTGAAAAGAGAATAATCAGATGAGACTGTAACTGAGCTTTTTGAGATTATGAAGTGCATAGTAAAAACTGCCTTGTACTGCCTTTTCATGGTGGTAAATAACAATAGAACAAGGGAAGTGAATTATAGATGCAAGTCTATGTAAGGAATACTTCATAAAACATAAAGTTCAGCCTCTGGAATTTACAAATAATATAATTGGCTATTTTATTTTCAGTAGTACTTGTTGGTACACATGATAAAACAGGGTTAATAAAATCTCTTGCTTCAGGGCATTGTTTGATTGGTGCACGGGGTAACAAATGTATATTTTCTCATGTTCATGTTGTATAATTGGCCAAGTGCCTTATAAATTTTCACATTTCTGTCACCTATCTAGTATAGGCTGCTGCTATGGAAGGGACACTAGAGTTAACAGACTGTTCTGGTATGCA
This sequence comes from Mauremys mutica, assembly GCF_020497125.1. Lineage (NCBI taxonomy): Eukaryota > Metazoa > Chordata > Testudines > Geoemydidae > Mauremys > Mauremys mutica. The sequence goes on from NC_059078.1 coordinate 43,349,926, forward strand.
AATACTGTGTTCCTGCACAGCAGTAAAAATTCAGCCTCTGCCACTCAATCACTGTGGCCTTGGGGAAATTACTTTGCCCTTCTCAGTTTACCACTGCTTCAGTGAGGCATAATGTAGTGGACAGAGCTTTGAACATATAAAACGCTAGGTAAATGACCAGTATGTTAACTGTCTGTACTGGGCTATCTTGATTATCACTGCAAAAGTTGTTTTTTTTTTTTCCCCCCTTACTTAATTGGCCTCTTAGAGTTGGTAGGGCAACTCCCACCTTTTCATGCTCTCTGTATGTATATATATATCTCCTCAATATATGTTCCATTCCATGAATCTAAAGAAGTGAGCTGTAGCCCACGAAAGCTTATGCTCAAATAAATTTGTTAGTCTCTAAGGTGCCACAAGTACTCCTGTTCTTTTTGTGGATACAGACTAACACGGCTGCTACTCTGAAATATGTTAAGATTGAAAGTGAATATGTTTGTACACAAAATGTATAAGGATAACTCAAAACTTAATGAAAACTTTACGATCTCTCTAAAGCAATAGAAAAATGCTGTTCTTTTAAAAAGTAATTCTTTGTGAAAATGTCCATCAAAATAAACTGCAGAATTCTGTAGCTTCTGATTCATGTAGATCATGAAATTCTTTTCCCAGGATGATATTGCAATGGCTGCAGCAGTGTTGGAGTCACTGTTAAAACTCGTGCTTCTGGTTGGCCTGAGCATTACAGTTTTTGGCTATGCCTATTCTCAACTGGCTCTGGATATTTATGGAGGTTCAATGCTCAGTTCGGGATCAGGTAACTAATCACTTTTTGCCAGTTTTAGAAATCTTTCTGAACAGAAGATGCAGATTTATTGAGTTATTTTACAAATCACACGTTGTCAGTCAAGAGCAAAATTATCTGATAAGTAGAAAAGCACTTCTATCTGCTTGTACATGAGAAACTGAAGTACTTAAAATCCCATGGAGTTTCTGTATTACTGTCTACAGTATCATGCACTGACCTCACTTTGGATAATCCGCTGCATCTGTTTGTTCAGTTATGCATACCTAATTTCAGAATTTAATGGCACTAGGGAACCAACTTTCCAGGTAGCTGTTGAGAACTGCCATGGAAGATAGACCATTGCTTAGAAGCACCGTGTAATTACATTTGGCTCTAGACACATTTGAAGCTAATAATTTGTAGGGTTCTATTTTATTCTTTTTGCAGGGTAATCCTTTGGGAGGGGGGCATTCCATATGTGGCATTTTCAGATTTATGTAGCAATTGGTATATTTATAATGATATCTTTAAGAGAATGGTGTTACAGATGCATTTTATATACAATTTTGTCTGTGTGCAGTTCATCAGTGCAGCTATAAATTTCCATTATAACCTATTGTTGTGGGTTTTGATCTCCTTCATTTCAAATCACATTTGACAGGGATTTAGAGCCAAATTCCTCCCTTGTGCATATATATCCAGCTCCTATGGAGGCCTGTAGGTTAGTTTGTCTATTTGAGTTCAATAATTTGGTTTTTAGTATTCAAGCTCTTTATATATAAGTAGTTATCTTCAGTTTTAATCTGCTGGAGAGTTTAATTAGTGATCACATAATTTTTTTCAAGATTTCCCATTGTTGAAAGTTACTTTCAAAGATATTGTGTGTTTGGTTATTCCATAATGCAGTATTACCAGCCCCAAGAGATTAAGTCCTTAAGTCAGTCCTCCCCAATCCCAACAAAAAAGATATTGTGTGTTCTTTTTATTGGTTTTCAAGCTTCTGAATCTGTAGGGTCATGTTCTTAAAGCTTTCTTTGTAATTATGAGGGCTACAAATGTACTTATTTTTAAACATGGAAAGCTGAGATGCTTGCTTAATTACATGATTCCAGTAGCCAATGGTTGAAGAAAACGCCAAGTATCCTGAAACTCATGATAAAAATACCAGAGTTGTTAACAATACAAAGAGGGGTGTGTTTGTCTTGTGTGTGTGGCATTTTTTTTATTTTAATTTTTTTTAAGATAAGCAAAAACATTTGTTTAAAAACTGCTTCTGTACTGAGCATACCATTATTTGTAAATCTATAAAATTATGATGCAGGTCTGTGGCTATCATAAGTATTATTCAGAGCTGTTAGATTAGTCAAAACAGTAATCACTGTCTCAGTAGTAATCACTGAGGGTGATTTGGGTTTAAAATTGATCCTTTGGTGGTTTAACACTGTCAGTGCAGCTTTAAAGGGTAAAACGTACAACTGGAAAATAATTTCTATAGGCTGTTGGCCTCTCTTCCTAGCCCTGGAAGAATTGACATTACCCCTAGAGACTGGTACAGGTCCTTTTTCTCCTGGCTTTCTTCTACCTAACACAAAATCAACACATCAATTGTCCCTGCCCCTAATCTGGGATCTGCTGCAGGAGCCTATGCATTCCCTACGTATTAGCAATCTATTGGCCACTTGCCTGAGAGTCACCCTGCTCCAGTGCCTGATATAGGTGCCAACCTGCTTCCTGTAACTTTCCTTCCCCCACCCTACCCATGAGTTTACTGCCAGGGCCTCCCCACTCCTGGCAGGTCTCTTCCCAACTGAGCTACTTGCTAGGTTTTATAATTGCCTGATCCCTAGCTGATCTCTCTCAGTTGGGAAGTAGCTGATCTGTCAGTTGAGGCTGGGCGCAATTCCAATTAAAAGGTAGCCATCCTGAGACATTTCACTTCAATATGGAGACACTGACAGTGCCACAATGGGATATTAATATTCTGACTGACAAACGCTTATGTCTTTAATACTGAAAAATTACAAGGAAAATGGAAAGCCTTATAACACAATTTATTACATGGAATATATAGGAGCTTTATAGTGTGAAACGTTGTCCTTGGAATACCACTAATTGAATAACAGGGAGAAAGTTGCAATTACCTTATTCAATTTCAAGATAATTAATTTGAGAGACATTGTAGCTCCATGAAGAACCTTGTTACTTTTATCTTTAAGGAGATTGGTCGGACACAGGCTTGTAACAATTGCTGTTGCTTCTGTTGTCCCTTAATCTGAATTTGATAGTATGGTGCAAAATGTAGTCAAAGAGGAATGAGCAATAAATATAAGCACTTAAATATTATCACCTGTTCCTCAAGAACTTTGGGCTCTTGACAGGTTAAGATGCATGTCTGGAAGCCCGCATTGGTTTTTATGAAGAATTTTTAGCAATAAAGAAACATGACTTGCATCAGTTGTCAATACATCTGTTCTGAGTACATGTTTTATCACTAATCCACTTAGATTTTTATTAATCTCAGGAAAATGAAAAGTCTGAAAGTGTGTGGTTATAGAATAGCAGCAGTTAGCCCTCTTTATCAAGAGAGCATTTTCTATCCCCTTGCTTGCATCACATTTAGCGTCAGTTAAGGGGAAATGAAAAAGGGCCCAATCTATCAAACATTAACTGTACTTAAGGTATTAGCCTCTTCACTTCAGGAGGACTACTCATGTGCATTAAGTCACTCTCAAGTATATTCACAAGATTGGGTCCTATGAAAGTGAATTCTTAAATGTGACACACTGGCATTTGTATCTACCCTGATTTTCCTTGAGTATTTTATTTCATTTCCCTTTTTTCTCATGTGCTTGTAGCCTGACTTTGATTGCCTTTATGTGCATCTTCATAGAGTTGAAGACTTTCTCTTCACCTCAAAGAAATGTGCTGTACCGTGGCTGCTCAGGAAATTACTCCTCAGAACTGAGACAGAGGGAGAGTGCACAATGTAATAACCGTGATCAATTAAGTCCGTTTTTGGGAGACGAGTTCATTTGTCAGCATTAATTTTTTGCTACCAGAACAAACTGAAATGGTAGCTGCCATTTTGTAATTTTCTCACTTTTACAAGTTCACATGGGAATCTTTTAAAGGACAGTAAACCAATTTCCAAAACTGGTGCAGAATTTTTAACTCATTTATAGATTACCTATGTCCCATTAAAAATATTAATGTAACTCCCAGTTTAGCACAATTGCTATCTGTATCCTATGACAATATATCCTGGCTGGAGTGTGTATATATTCTCACTTGCTTCCAGCTCTTGAGGATTGGCCTCAGACTTATTCCTCAAGTCCTCTACAATACACAATACTGGATTCTTTATTAAAGAAATCTCAACTATTACAATATCCTTTTGGCTATGGGGAAAAAAAGATCTGAGCTACAAGTGGTGTCCTTGGCTTTTTGGTTAGTCTACTCATTGTGTTGTAGTGGTATTGATAGGAACATGCCTGTGTAATTTAGATTACAGATTGAATTTGAAAGTAGCTGCAATGGTAAAATCATCATTGAAAACATTTGAAGGATTGATCTTTGAGTACCAGTAGATAAGAGAAGTATATACGTGAGCCTTCATTATAGGAATATTGGTTCATTTATTGTTTTACTGTTTTTTAGGTCCCAGTCTCCTGCGCTGCTATTCTTTATATGTCCTGCTTCTTGCTGTCAATGGAGTAACAGAATGTTTTACATTTGCTTCTATGTGCAAAGAGGAGGTAGACAGGTAGGCAAGAAGGCTTGTGGATCCATTAATAGCCCCTAAAGTGTTCCTGAAAAACAAATTTACTGCAGGTCGACTCTGTCAGTCTACAGTGCATCTGTACCTAGAGGGGGAGGGATTGGAGGGTGGTGGGGGAGGAGAACGACACTTTGGAAATTCAGGTTCCTTTTTACATACTGTTGTTTCACTACTTAAGCTTCAGTTTTGAATTTCACATCTTCAGTGCCAGTTCTAAAGTAGCGATACATTCTTAACTAACATAAATATGGTCAAAATGTTCAGACTCTGGTTCCTAAGATTACACACCTAAATCCATATGTAGGGGGTCCGCTGTCGGGAGAGGGGGCTCTTCGTCCTCCAGGGCGCCTGGGAACCAGGCCGCCTCACTACACCGAGCAAGCAGTTCAGTCCTAAAGCCCAGGCCCTGGGTTTAGGGCGGGGCAACAAACACAGCAGGTCAAATAGGCTCAGGCCTTTAGGCAGGGCTGGGCAGTAACAGTTCTCGGCCCGGCCCTTAGGTCAGGGCCAGCAGCAAACACAGCAAGTCAAGTAGGCTCAGGCCTTTAGGCAGGGGTGAGCAAACAGTTCAGTGCTTTAGCCCAGGCCCTGGGGCACGGCGGAGCAGCAAACAATAGTTCAGGGACTCAGACCCTCAGGCAGGGGCTGAGCAAGCAGTTCAGTATATAAGCCCAGGCCCTTGGTCAGGGTGGGGCAGCAAACAATAGTTCAGTATATTAAGCCCAGGCTCCTAGGCCTGAGTGTCGGGGCGAGGGGGAGACTGCCACCCGTGAGTGGGGTGGCAGGGGGGACGCAGGCCCACCCACTCCTCTGTGTCACAGCCTGCTGCTGTGTCAGTGGGGATCCTGGCCGCAACACACTGACATTGGCTCTGGCAGTGTTGCAGCCAGACTGGGGTCGGCTACCCCTGGGCTACTTCCACTCTCCCCCTCACCGAGTACCTGAGTCATCGTGGTGTCAGCGCAGGGGTCAACCACCATCGGCTCCTCAAGGTGAGTGTCCCCGGGCGGGTTCAGCAGGTCCTCTGGGTAGGTGGCAAAAGGTAGGTTCGGCTCCTTGTCGGGGTAGCTGGAGCAGGGCGGTCCCGGCCAGTCCTCCTCCGGGCAGCCGGAGCGGGGCAGGCTCGGCTCCTCCTCCGGGCAGCCGGAGCGGGGCAGGCTCGGCCAGGCCTCCTCGGGATAGTGAGCGAGGGGAAAAGCTAGGCCGGCCGCTGCCTTCTGCTGCCTCCCCAGCGGGAGCTCGGTCGCAGACGTCCGATCCCTCTGACGGCTGGTGCCTTACTGAGCTCGGAGGGCCTGCCTTTATACTTCTGGGTCGGCGCTTGACCCCTTGCGGAGCGGGCTCAGAGCTCCATAGCTCCGCCCAGTCTAGCCTTCTGCTGGGCTCTTCATCCTCCGGGGTGCCTGGGAACCAGGCCGCCTCCCTACACCATATATAGGTGTTTCAGTAAGTAACTTGATTTACGCTTTGCAGTCAGCACCCACTCCTCCCTTTGAGGTTTAGCAGTCTAAATATAGATTAGATGGATAATCTTGGGCATGTATAAGTTTGAACGTTATATACACAGAATACATATCTGGTCAAAGTATGAAATGGAAGAAAATAATGGGGGGAAAAAATCCCAAACCTTAGTTTCCATATGTGTGCACATTGAGTAGTTTTAAAAATAACTTTCCATAATAGCAATATTTTTTATTATAAAGTATACTGCTATAGTAATACATCTCATTTAAAAATTTCAGTTATAAAAATATTCCATCTCAGGTATTTTTCTGAATGAATGAAATTCCTGTCTATATCTTCCCCATATTTCCTTGACTATTTTAATTGATAATTATTTCCTATTTTTCTGAAATCTGTGCTGATGTGTAGCAGAGGCTGCTTTTGTTGACAGGGAGAAGGGTTGATGCATAATGCTTATGACTACCAGCTTTGGTCACTGTTAAGTGGCACTACAAACATTTTTTTGGTTCCAAACTTTTTCAAGGAGAGGGTTTGACTGTACAAAATTTGCCAATCTCAATTATAGATTTGACTCTCCTGTAAAGAAAAAAATATAAGCGCTAAATACTGTATTGTACAGCATGTCTTATTACCTTATTAATTCTAGGAAAGTGAACAGAAATATTTGCCAGCACAGAAGACTGTGTATTCGGCAGTATATCAATTAATTAGGTGCAGGGATTTTACGATACATCATAAAATAGCTGTCTTATTAAATAATATACATAAGACTCATTAAACTTCAAGTTTTTTTCCAAACTCTTTCATGGAAAAACCTAGTTCCCTCCCCTCCCCCCCCAATTTCCCTAATTCTGTGGCATATTGGTGAGTTTTAAAAAGTGAAATGGTTATCAATATAAGAGGACTGTCAAAATAGTGCAATACTATAAGAATATTAATGAGACTATTTTTGGATTGGCAAACATCCTGGCTTGAGGAAATAAGTTTGTGTGTCATGTGACTTGGCACAGAGAGAATTTTCACATTATATTTTAAACATATATACTGCTTTGACCAAAGTCTTTATTAAATTAATTATCAGTCTTTACAGGTTTGAATGTCTGAGCCACTGATCCATTTTAAATGTCAATTTAATTAAAAGTTTAATTTTTCAACTGTGAACTTTTAATTTCACTTCATCAAAATAATCCCCAAAATTGAAATTTTAAAATTAGCTTTAAAATCTAATAATATCAACTAACTTTTAACACGTTGGGATAATTGCCTGCTTTAGTGAGACTGTATGCCTATCATGTCTTTTTGGCAATCTAGGCATCTTACTGAGATGTCAAATTTCAAACTGAATTTCACTGCTGAGCATCAAGAGCAGAACAATAAAAATATGGCAGCATACACTGCATTTTAACCACAACCTTATGGCAGAATAATTGCTGTTACAGTATAATAATTTTATGTTGATTTGCAAAAGTGCTATCTTAATTGCATCTCATTTTAAATTTGCAGTTTTTGTCAGATGTACAATATGCATTTTAAGGCTGCTGATTCGTGATCTGTGCTTAATTGGAGAATACAACAGCTGCAGAGTGCTCATCTAATGGAAGACAGCAGGACTTGTCATTATCAGCTGTACCAATGCTGTCTTTAAGTTATTCACTGTAGTCTTTTAGACTAGGGCTGTAATGTTGAATTAATCCCTATTTTCATGATTTAGTTATTAGTTCACATCTATTTTAGCTGTCTTTATGGATGTGACTTTGTGAACTAATGAACTTGTTGCAATTCAGCATGATCATGTATCAACTGGATATTTTTCTATGGATACTATAAAGAAATAGAAGTTGGATCAAGTGAAGTGAATTTTCATCTAAGTTTCTGTTGGGGTAAAATGGTTGGTATAGCTCTCTGCACACTAATTGCACGTATACTTCATGTTGGAGTAACCACATGTCCAGCAATCTGGGAGACTGTTCCAATGCATGCGTGATTGCTGAAAATTAGCAGATGTTACACACCTGCAGAGAGTGGGGTGTGTGTGTGTGTGTAACATCAGTACTGCACTTTAGTTCAAATTAAAATAGATTAATATTGCTTGCCAAAAAATGTTTTTATTTAGACTATAGCCCTTTCCCAATATTGGCTATTTTAAAAAACAATGTTGTCTCAGAAATTAAGTAGACTATAACTATCCACTTAATATATTAAGTTTTAATGACCACCTGGCTTTGTTTTTTTTAAGCCAGAATCTTGTTCTGTTCTGTTAAGAGGTGGGCTTCATATCCCAACTTCCTTCACCCTCTCTATTTATAAAGGCTAACACACTGCTGGCCTTGCTAAAACTAGCAACAGCCCTTTATTCAGCAGTGTGCAACAACTCCCTGTTACAAGACTCTTCCACTCTTGCTTTTCATACACAGAGAGAGATTTTAAACTGAACCAGCTGACTTGTGTGATCTTTTCAAAGTGCTGATTTGTAAGTGAAGTAAAATTTTTAACCAAGGTTTGCAGAAGTTTATGAATGTGCCATCTTGTTTAAGAATTTTTAATATATGGTAGAAATCTTCAGATTTTGCAAGCTTAATTAGTCTGTCAAATCTGGTAAGAGAAATCAGAAATGTATGGTTCACTGTTAAAAATAAACATCTCACACTTAATGTGGCTCTTTCTTTGTTTTCCTCCACTCCTTTCAATAAGCCTTCTTTATTAGCACATCTTAATTTGATCCCTACTCTACTGTTTATGTTCAAAATTAACCATAATTTGGTTTCTTCTTTTAGGGGAAAAAATTGTGGGACTCTTGCTGACGTAGGTGTCAATGAATAAATATTTTCACTGCATACATTGCTTAACTTGTTTCTCTTTTTTCCTTTAGATTCAATTTTGTTATGCTGGCCTTGTCCTTCACATTCTTGTGCGTCTCTTATTTCTTGACTCAGTGGCAAGGCAGTGTAGGCTTTATCCTTGCAAACTGCTTCAATATGAGTATTCGAATAGCACACAGCATTCACTACATCTACAATTACTTCAAAGAGAGCTCTTACAGACCTTTGAAAGGGCTGCTACTCTCGCCATCACTAATTTTTGTTTATATTATAAGTGGAGTAGTCACTGTTTTTTCAGAGGTGAGTGTGTTTTTCAGATTTCACTATCATTCTTGTAAAAGTCTGCTCATATCAAGTAATTAGAAAATATAATTAGCTTTTTCATTATCAGAATCTCACTAAAGGGCATGCAAGTAGATTGTGAGCATAGGCTAATAAAATGTTATTACAGTTTTGCAAGGCTGATTATATTGTATATATGTATATGAGACAAAGGTGCATGATGATAAATGCAATTTATCACATGGGTATTACCATACATTGTGGAGTGAGTGTGTGTGTATGTACAGAATATCTATCAATACCACATGGCCAGGGTCTGATAGATTAATGAAGGATGCTGTTTTTTACCATACCATCTGTTTTCTGCCTACTAATCAGTCTTCATGGATCTTATTTCAATATCTCCAATCTCCCAACAGCTTCAAACAGCAATCAATAAAAAAACAACTTGCCACAAAAATGTTCCCTCTTTTTTCCACTGCCCCCCTGGCATCCCCTCCCCAGTATGTGGTATTCCTCCCCCATTCACACCTACCTAGTGTAGAAGAGGGGAAAGGTTCAGTCCTGCACCAGCTGCCGATTTTCTGTGGTAACGATTACATGAATTAAGTCAAATATCCCATGGCTCTGAGGGGTAGAAACTAGAGATTGTATTGGAAAGGGAGATTCTTCTTCAAGTGCTTGCTCATGTCGATTCCACTCTACGTGTGTGTGCACTCATGTGCATAGTCATCAGAGATTTTTGCCGACCAGAGGGTTGGCTGTGGTGCCCCCTTGAGTGCCGCGCTCATGCGTTGGTATATCAGGCACCGCCAGCCCTGCACCCTTCTCAGTTCTTTCTTACTGCCCATGATGATTGGAGCACCTTGTCTTGCATAGCAAGAGTGTTAGCGGTTCTCAACAGTCCATTGTTATTCCCTTTCTATATAGTTTGTAGGTACGTTTTAAGTAAGTGTTAGTTTAGTGGTTACAGTCCTGGCTGGAACTTTACCCTGGAGCTGTGTGCGTTGTGCAACAGGCTGATGCCTCTCAGTGATCCTCCCAGCAGCTGTTTGAAGTGCTTGGGGGAATCCCATATAAAGAATAAGTGCAGGATTTGCAAAATCTTTCATCCCAGAACCCAAAAGGACGTTCGTCTTTTAAACATAGGTGGATATATGGTTGTAGAAATGAAGGAATGATGTGTAGCCTTAATCTCAACGCATAACAAGAAAATAGTTTTCCTAAGTATATCAATTAACTTCATGTGTGCATACTGAATGATATATTATGGCATATAACTTCTACAATGATCAGATATATACCAAATGCTTATTTATTTTCATAGAAATTGTATTATAAAAATATTAATATGGCCAATATTAGCTATAATATTTTGTTGGTTCAAATTATGCTAGCCAAATCTATCTGACTGCCTTGCCTGAGACTGGCAGCCTGATGACCACCTCAGTAGTACCGGTATTGTGGTCAAGAGAAGTATTAGAGTCTACTTGTCATTGATGCAGAGCATCCACCTCTCTACCAGTAATCTTTCTACAACTGCTTGCTTACTTTTTCTTTGTAGATATTCTTGTGCTGTGATAAAGGCTGGCTGGCAAGGCTGATTCACATCGTTGTGGGAGCTCTGTGCTTCGCAGCAACACTTATCACTGTATTCTTCACAGAGACCAAGCTGATTAACTTTGTTAGAACGCAGTTCCTGTCACGATATACCAAGAAAGAAACTTAAAATGATTATGTACGGAATAATTATGTATGTATATGTTTGCTACAAAGGTATATTTTATATATAAAATATGCATAGGATAAGTTTTAATGGCACCTTGTAAGGTTTCTTTAAAAAAAAAAAAAAAAAACCCAAACTCCCATAGAATATTTTTAACACTGTGTAGCTGAAATGGAAATATTTGGCAACCAGATTCTATTTCCATTTTCAAATAATTTAAACTCATAACAGGTTCCAACACAAATTGTACCAACCCTGAGCCAGGTAATTCTCCTTGTCATTCTTATCAAAGCTTTTTCCTTCATAACAGTATTGCCTAACTTTGTGTTTTAGCAGAATGAAATAACTAGGACTTACGCTGATGCAAATCTTCCTTTTGGGATGCACCTATTGTTACAAATGGGACTGCCAAGTGTGACAGTGTCAAAGAGTTAGACTTGACCCACTTTTACACAACTATCAAATATTGAACTGGATGAATGACCCTTCAGAGAAAGTGAGGCCACTTAATTATTAAGAAAATATATTTACTTACCAGAGTATTGACTAGTATGCCAAAAATATACTACTTCAGTGTTCACTAAACTACACAATATTGTGTTTTGAAAGGAAGTTCTGCAAATTGTAAGCCCTCTCTGTTCTTTCTCATGGGTGCAAGTCACAGCTGAAATTTCCCAAAGTCCAGAAGCTCAATAGAGTTAAACTTAAATTCTGTAACTTTTTTTATCTCTATTTTTAGTCAATTTATAAATACCAGTGCAAACAAAAATTTAAATAAAAATATTCTCTCATAATTCACATGTGTAAAATATGTCCCAAATGCCTGGATGACCAAAATGGGGTGGGTGTGTGTGTGTGTGTGTGTGTAAGCTTCATTGTTGGATGGAAGCATCTTTTAACTTGCTCAGAAGTTTCTGAATAGTTTCCATGGATAGACGCATATGCGACTTTTTTTGTTGTTGGAAACTGGAGGCTTTAGAATTAGATAAATACTAACGAAGCTTAAACAATTAGCTGTACTTCTAAGAACTGGACTCCGAAATTTCAGATTTCATAAATGGCAGGTTTTTAATGATTAACATTCATTTTGCTAAGTTTGGACAGACGAAAAGTCAAGTGATGAAAAAATGTGCTGGTGCATGTACAGTGTTGTTATTGAATTTTTAATTGTTAGTTGTCTGAGGCACTGTGGAGCTGTGTAAAATCCAGTATGATAGTGTTATGAACTTAACTCAAAACTGCAAAAACACAAGCTCAGAACTAAGCTATAGAGTCCAAATTGTCAACTCCACTTCTAGAGAAAGTTACGTGAAAATATCGTCATTAACTCTCAATTAGAGCACACATTTTTGGCTAATTGTGCTTTGGAAGATTTGGCCAAGCTTGGGGCAGAGCAGGGGGATACACTTTGACATGCATGTTATTCCAGGTTAGGTTAAAGTTAAAGTTAAAGCTGAGCCTGTCACGGTTTACACTCTGATTAAGCAAAGCATTATTAAGCACCATGCTTAAACATGTGCTTGAAGTTATGTCCTTTGTTGGAAATCCAGCCGCTGTTCAGCACATGCTTTGAACTGGGGCCTAAATATCACAAGTACCTGGCCCTGGCTGTTGACCCTCCATCCCTTGAGGGTGATATGGTAGTCTTATGGTGTGGGTAAGAGGCAGTGGGAGTAGGCCTGCTGTGCTGCCAGTAGGAAGAAGTCTAGGGAGCAATGTGTGGATTTCTTGGTCCTCCATTTAGTTGTTCCAAAATCCTTGATGCTTCCCAATGATTCATTGGAATAGCAGAGGGTTTGAAGGCAATGGGCCTCATCCCAATCCCTTTTCAGGAAAGGAACTCCTTCAGACACTATCTCCAGCTGCACCAGTTTGAACTCTCAGGGTTTACTAAATTATTTTGCTTTCCTTTGGGGGATTTTCTGTAAGAGGGCAGGATTTGGCTTGTAATATAGTAACGTATACCATAAAAATACTTCAGCAAAATGTCATGGGGTTGAGAGAGAGACCTTTAGAAGCCTAAAAATATGTTTTTGAAGATACTTGGGCCCATAGGGTCTTTCCTTGTGTTGGTGGTGGTGTTTTCAATTCTTAGCTGGGAGGTGGTAGAAGTCTGGTGCCCTGCTTCTTCTGTCTGTCTGAGTACAAAGTTCTTCTGATTAAAATGAACGCAACAGTTTCATTTAAATGTTTTGTGTCCCTTTGAATAGGTTTGACTTTTTAAGTTCCCCTCTATATTCTCTTACAACTTTTTTCCTGGCTTCTAGCTTATTACGAATGCATTGTGGAGTACCGGGCCTTGGATTGCAGAATATCTAGACCAGTGGTCCCCAACCTTTTTGTGGCCAGTACCCATTCATGTTTACAGAAGAGTGTGGCGAGCGCCAGCAATTACTCACATACAGGGCCGGCTCCAGGCACCAGTGGAACAAGCACGTGCCTGGGGCAGCACATGCTACGGGGCGGCATTCCGTCCATTCTGCAGAGTCAGAGTGGGTTATTTTTTGTTTTTGTTTTTTGGCCCCAGTTCTGGGCAGTGCAGAGAGAAGCCAGGAGGACAGAGAACACTGGCGCCCGCAGCCTGCAGCCCCGGAGTACTCTGTCCCCAGCGGATGCTGGGCCCGGCTTCTCTCCTCTGGTGGGCAGTAGGTGGGCCTCGCGCCTGCCAGGGACAGAGAACACTGGCACCCGCAGCCCCAGAGTTCTCTGTCCCCAGCAGGCACGGGGCCGTGGCTTCTCTCCAGCTTAAGCTTCTCTCCAGCTTAAGCCGTGGCCCCGTGCCTGCCAGGGACTGAGAACACCAGCGCCCGCAGTCTGCAGCCCAGGAGTTCTCTGTCCCCGGCAGGCACAGGGCTGCAGCTTCTCTCCGGCTTAAGCTGCGACCCCGTGCCTGCTGGGGACAGAGAACACTGGCGCCCGCAGTCTGCAGCCCCGGAGAAGCCAGAGAGAAGCCACAGCCCCGTGCCTGCCAGGGACCGAGAACACCGGCTTCTGCAGCCCTGGAGTTCTCTTTCCCCAGTAGGCGTGGGGCTGCGGCTTCTCTCCCCTGCTGGGCACTAGGCGGGTGCACATAAATGCCCCAGTGGGTGCCATTGTGCCCGCAGGCACCACGTTGGGGACCACTGGTCTAGACTTTTTCCATTTTGTTATATATTTGCAGAGTTTTATTACCTTTGGATGTTACTTCATCTAAAAGCACAAGACAGGAGTCAGACTAGGATTCTATTCCAGGCACTGTCATTTTATTGTTGTATGACTTGTTACTTCACTGTGTTTTCAGCATCCTAGTCTGTAAAAGCAGCAAAGAGTCCTGTGGCACCTTATAGACTAACAGACGTTTTGGAGCATGAGCTTTCGTGGGTGAATACCCACTTCGTCGGATGCATGTCTGTAAAGTGAACTATAACTACATCATGGAGTATTGTGAAGTTTGAAAAAATTGTGTTTATGCAAAGTGTTCTGAGTACCTCTGATATAAGATGCTTTAAGTGTATGAATATGTTTTTTACCCTAATCTTGCCTGCCTTCTCCAGTATGCCACAAAAGCTTTTCTTCACATCTGGCATTTTACCTTTGCTACTAACCATTTTCCCATTGATGAGACGAGGGTGGGAGACCCTAACGTTGTTCGAGAGATGTGCTGTTTCTAATAATTTTGTCTAAAATAAGTGGTATACAGTTTGTAGTTGAAATTCTGAGTAATTTTCTTAAAAAGAATCGTTGCTTTGATTTCCTACTGGACAGGCTTTGGAAGGGTCTCTTTTTAACAACTGACCATGTCTTGCCTCCCAGTTAAGTGGTTTAGGTCCTGACTGTAAATAATTACTGCAGGTTTAACTGCTATTGATGACCAGAACAGAGGGTCCCTAATTTAATTTTGTGAATCAGCATTGGTCAGTTATTCTTGTCTTTTTTTATAATGCTGTATCTATTTCATAGATTTTCAAAAATTAAAAAAATTAGGTCATCTGGTCCATACCCTGGCCAAAGAACATTTGATTTGCAACTCTTTAATTCTTTGTTCAGTCTTTTTTAAATAACACTAATCTTCATAGATTCTGATGTGGGGAAAAATATTGTGGTGTGTAGATGGGGATAGGATAGGGTAGAATAGATTAATATTAATCAGCCAGTTGCCTTCAGGAAAATATTAATGTGGTTCAATAAACTGTTGCTCATTTACAGGCTTGGAATACATTCCTTTTTAAGTTAAAATTGTGAGAATTGTGAGAAACTGTGAAAGACTGAGAGATAGGAAGTGTAGGCCTTTGAAGCTGCCTTCTTCAGTCCCTTGATTTTTGCAGAATTTAACATGAATGCTGTTCATAGCTTTCCTGTATGAGTAAATTATAATTTTTTGTTGTAAAAATAGTCATTAAAATTCCCCCCGCAACATCTGCAACTTATTTTCAGCCCCCCCCCCACTCCCCCGTGGATCCCTGGTGCCTCAGATGCTCATAAAGCCTATGTCTTTGGTTCCGTGACTTTAGAGAGGCTCAAATTATTTTGCAGATATGCTGCAAAGACCTGAGGCTGAGCCTGGAGGAGGGTTAGTTTGCCTCTTTCTCTTCTGAAAATAGACTAATTATGTTGTGTGCTGATGTCAGATTGCACTGAGAGGAATGAAGTTGAAGCAATTGTTGCATTCTAAGGGTGTAAAATAAGGATACTATGAAATTTTTGTTACTGTTTGTCTTTTTTTAAGATCATGCATATCCTAAAGAGCTTACAGTTTCTTATATGTATGTACAATACTTAACACAAAGACGACCTGAATGTAGTTGAGATATCTAGGTGCTGTTATACAAATGAATCCATGTTCACACATGGTCACCCCACAGACCTGGAAACCTGCATAACTTTTCCCATTGAATTCAATGGGAAAATACATTTTGTAATATTTCTGTGAGATGCATGTTTAGCATATTGGCTCTATTTCCCCCTGTGCTTCTGCCTAACTTCATGGATTTGTAACTTGGACTTATTTTTAGTTATGAAAATATTAGATTTTTTTAAAAAATTGAATCCTTGTTTAATGTTTTTAGCAAGAGTCTTATGTAAAGTCACCTTGATTTATATAACTCATAATGAGTTACATACTCTAAGGAATTTGAGGTTGCTGACATGTTTCAATTGGATTATACAGAAATCTGTTATGTGTAGAACCCAAGCCTGTTCCTGATGACTAAAGGAGCGGAACTGGTTCCCAAATTTGAAACTCTGTTTTCTAGTGTTCTCTTCTGTATTTTACCCGTAGTAGGTTAGATCCTGCTTGTCTTGCTCCCAATGAAATCATGTATTGTGATGAAAGTGATCAAGATTTGTCCTTATATAAATAACATGCGAAAGCCCGAAACTGTTGGGTATTAGCCTTCTGAGCCAGTCAGATGCAGGCTAAATATTATTCCTATTGCTATGCACATAGTTAAATTGCCAGACTCTCTTTTCTTTCTGACATATGTATGCAGATGAATTAGTCCTTAATATTATAAATATCTCATTTGCTAATTAAATCTCAAGGATAGCAGGAAATATGTTGTTTACAAGAATGTGAAATTAAGGCGGAAAAATTCATAATATTGAATTGCATCATCAGTCAGTGCTCAATTACTTCAGTGCAATCAGTTCCACTACTTAGTATTCATTTTTAACTGAAAAATCATGGTATATCAGAGCTGTATAACCTTAATGGAATAAATGGATTCATTAATGAAGCGCTACCTCATTTTTGTACCTAATCAGCAATATTACGGAAGTCACATTAAGGCTTTTAATAATCTTCAAGATAAATGGACAGAAATTGTCTTTAAATTTTGTATCAAATGCTGCCCACTTTTTGTATCAGTTTCTTACACAGTGCATTGTACTGACATTTAAATTTCACTGAAATAGCTGCCATTAGTGCACAGATTGGCTTTCAGGGTGGGGAATAGGGCTGTGTGATCCAAAGAGATTCCTGCTGGTTGTTCATACAGGACTGCCAGGCACACTGCATTCTTTTTTGAAAAAAAAACAAAAACAACCCCCCCCCTAAATACCATTGATTTAGACAATTACATCTGTTTAGTGTTTGCTTTTCTTGACTGGACAGCAAGTGCCTTTGTGAACATAATGTCCTATTTGTACAGTGTTAAGCACACTTGGTGATCAAATAATAAATTATAATGATAATTCAAGTACAGTAGGAATACCTAAAAAGTAATATAGAGCTGCGCTTGTCATGAAAAATGTATGTCCTGAAGGCAGGGTAGGTTCATAATATTTAATATATTTTTATACTGTGTGTTTTAAGTGATATTTTCTGGTAGGTACACATCCAAATTTATGATTTGGTATGGAGATTGATGAACATGACACAAGGAGATATGTATACAGATGAATGTTGCATCAAAAGAAATAGTGCAACTACTTAACTTATAAATATATGCAGTTAAGAATAGGTGATTAGTATTGAAATATCTTTTCAGGAAAGTAGGCTTTTGGTGTAGAATAGGTATAAATCACAATTAAAAGAGGCCCTTTTTAATAATTTTTTTCTACAGATTGATCATATGTTCCAGAATGCATGTTGCAGTGTGAAAAAATAGAGCTGTTCGTGTGTGAGTATTATCTGGTATGGGTCTTCGTGCTATTGCTCTTATTTTTGTACATTGTAAATAGAATATTAGCTAAAGCCCAGTGGTGTTTGAACTGATCTTGGAACTGTCAGATTCAGTGATTAGTTCCATGTTATTTCATCGCATCTGTCACATGGGTAGGAAGGGAGATGGTGGCACACAGATAAAGTGACTCTCCCAGGATCATAAAGAAGGCCAGTAGCAGAATTGGGGAGTAGACCTTCTCTCCCATTTCCTAGTCCAATGTCCTGTTCACTAGATCATGCTGCCGCTACTCCGGATAGTATTTGAACAGTTTGTTTCCAGATCATGATTCAAGGGATCATGAGACACATTGACCCTTCTGTTAAGGGTGTTGGTGTAATGACCACAGAATATTCAAGGAATCAGGTTCATTCTACACCTCAAAAGCTTATTCTTCTTGCCTTTATCATTTACATTTCTGTGGATATCTACTGAGAGTATAAAGGGCAGGCATTACTGGGCTAAGGATGCACTTTCTTTCTGAACTGCTGTAGACCTAGCAAAAGCTTTAATTCAGGTGCTTGGGGAGAATGGCCTAATACAATTTCAGGAATGTGATTTCTATAAATGTAAAATCCTTCACTATTTAAGACAATGTTCTTTAGATAATCCAGGAGCCATAGGAGATAAAGTATCAGAGGGGTAGCCGTGTTAGTCTGGTTCTGTAAAAGCAGCAAAGAATCCTGTGGCACCTTATAGACTAACAGACGTTTTGTAGCATGAGCTTTCGTGGCTCATGCTACAAAACGTCTGTTAGTCTATAAGGTGCCACAGGATTCTTTGCTGCTTTTATAGGAGATAGTTTAAGGTTTTGCTGAACTCAAGCTTCAGAAAGGTTGAATGAAATATATAGTTAAAATATCATTCATATACTCTGGCATAAGTGGTTGTCAGTACCTTGTTTATAATGGCAGATGGTGCCAATGGAGTTACAGTAGCGATAAAGTTGTGAGTTTTAAGAAATGACTGAAGTAGTAACAGTTCTTTATAGTTACATTGCTAAATATGAAGTCCAGCCAGAAAAAGCTCGCTCACCAGTTGGGGAGTAGTAATGCAAACCACACACCTGTGCGCACTCACTTTCTCTGCCTTTCCACTTTTCCTACACTCCATGTAGTCATTTAGACTTGTGCAGCTGGTGTAAAACCCTGCAGTTCTGATTTTGGAAGTTGCATACCTACTTTGCATTCACTTTGCATTGGAATAATTTACTCTACCATGTACAAGGAAGACCCACTACTACCTCAGTCCCTTTTTCTTTAGAAAGGTTCTTGTTCTGTTTGGTTTGTAAGTTATTCTGTTGAGCAGACCCTGTACATTTGTTGCACTTTGCAGCTAGGAAAGGAAACATTGGAATATGCTAAGTCTGGGCCTCTGGTGCTAAGGAAGGGTGCAGTCCAGAGAAGATAGGAAGTGCCTCAGGTAGCATGCAGCTCCATGGGGTCTCAGTGCCCCTACTCACTGTGGAAAGCCCTGGCATCCAGGCTGAACTCTCTCTCTCTCCTGCTGCCCTGCCTACGGCCTCCGCTCCCAGGCTGCAGTGCTAGGACTCTGGCAAGGGCTCCTTATTTGGTGGGGACGTGGGGGCCCCAGCCCCTTACCTCCTGTGTGGGAAGTGGGTTCCTGGTCACAGGTAGGTTTGCAGCAGGGCTGCAGCCAGGGAAAACATGTTCCAGCACTTCCTTGCACAAGTGCAGCCTTGAAAAGCTGCCTGTGGCCAAGGCCTTTCTTCCAAAAATAAGTTACTATGAAGTATCACTCCTGTTGCCAATATCAGAGTTCCATTAACTTTAAAGTCAAGGGGATGGGTCATTTCTAGGCAAAGTGCTGCTATTAAGTGAAAGCTGTTAACATCAGGATTGCTATTAAGTGGTAATGGACTGTACCTAAGATAGATAGAAACCAGAAAACACACACATCCAAAGCTTATTTTAAATCATAATTAATCTTAAACCAGTCTCAGGAATCAGGCTCCTCCACAGCATCATGAGTGGTGAACACGTGGGGTTAGACATACCGGGAGAGATCTATGGGGCCGAGTTGCAATGTGCAGCACTTCAGTCAGTGGTTGGTAGAATGAGGCCTATGCCTACGGAAAGCAGTAGGGGGTGCTGCCTTCTCCGCTCACTGGCACAGCTGGCATTGGAATTTTCAACCCTGCATTTCCTGCCTCCCACCAGCAGAGGGAGTCGAGCTGTGGGCTTGGCTCCTCAGCGCCCAGTGGCGAGCTGCACGCTCTGCTCTTGGTCTCGGGGGAACAGTGCCAAGGAGCCGCGACCGCTCAGCCATGGGAGGGTACGTGAGGCACGGGAGTGGGGGGGGGTGGGACAGAGGGTGTGAGCAGGTGGAATGGGGGGGGCAAAGGGCAGTGGGGTGCAGAGAGGAGCGGGGGTGGTGGTGGAATGGTTGGTCCAGGGCTGAAGGGCAGTGGGGTGCAGAGAGAAGCTGGAAGGTGGGGGTGGTGGTGGAATGGTTGGTCCAGGGCTGAAGGGCAGTGGGGTGCAGAGAGGAGCTGGAAGGTGGGGGTGGGGGTGGAATGGCTGGAGGGCTAAAGGGTGATGGGGCAGAGAGGAGCTGGAGGGTGGAATGGCTGGGGGGGGCTGAAGGGCAGTGGGGTGCAGAGCTGGAGGGCAGTGGTGGGGTCATGGCTTGGGGACTGAAGGGTGGTGGGATGCAGACGAGCTAGAGGCCCCTAGGAGGGGAAGGCAGTGCAGTGCAGAGGAGGCTTGAGAGCAATGAGTTGTTCAGATTTAAGTGTAGGTGGTAGCAGGAATGGGGAGAGATGGGTAGGAAGCAGAGGCCTCAAGAGTGGGACAGAAGTGAAGTGAAACCCAAGTGGAAAGAGATGGGAGTAGATCTGAAGAGCTCTTCTCCCAAAGTGAAGGGGAGATGGCCCCAAGAGAGAGAAGGTTACAGATATAAGGATGGGGAAGATATTGAGAGCTCTGGGATGGGAAGGAGGGCAGGTTGTGAAGGGAGCAGGCCCAGAAGAGGATGCTGTGAGGGAAGGGATCTCAGGAAAGAGAGTGGCAAATTTGGAGAGTGAAAGATCGAACCCCAAGGAGGGAGGATCCCAACAAAGTAGGAGAAGTGGGAGTCAGAGGAAATAACTCTGGATGAGTAGAGGGAGAGATTCAGGAATGGAAGAGAGTGGGGCAGTGAGGGATGGAGCTAGGTTAGGAAGACTACAAGGAGGATGTAGATGTTAACTGGAGGAGAGAGAGAGAGAGAGAGAAGAGGAAAGAAGAAAGGTAAGTGAAGAGAGCTAAGCAAAACCTGAGGCAGGCAGAGTTGATTATTGTATTTTATGGAAAATTAAGGGCCAAAACATTTACAAACAATGCACACCCACCTGATTTAATTTTTAAATATCACTGGACAACAGGGGGCATGATTCTTTAAGATGGGGGTGGGTAGGGCAAAGGGGAGAGCTGGTAGAACTTGGTTGTGAATGGAAGGTGGGCAGGAGCATAGTGTCCCTATGTTCAAGCTGTGTTGTCTTTGAATTTTGTCCATGTTGATTCCGTATTTGTGAATATGTATATATTTCTGTAACCGCATTTGGAGGTTGTGTGTATAATATATATGTATACACACAGCTTTGCATCTACATCTGATGCAAGCTACATGACGGTGCTTGGGAGATGCTAGCTATGTTGGGTCCATGAGTGCACTTGTCATGAATGGAACCTAGCTTGCCACGTGCTAGCTATCCTCGTACTATAGTGGAGTCAAATACTAGATGGGCTTTTATACTTTTTTAGTATCAGCTTTTTGTTTTGAAATGCAATTTCCTGCATTTTAGAAGACTATAACATGAGGTGTTGCAATTCTTTTTTTCTGAAGGAGAGCTCTACATTTTCCTAGCATTTACCCTGATGGTTCATCCTTTCAGTCATGAAGTCTCTCTCTTCACTCCTCCTCCCTCCCCATCCAGCCAGCTACCTTCCTTGTTCTGCATTTAGAAAAGGACTCTCCACCCCCCAAAAGCATTCCTCTTTGTTCCTCTCTCCTGCCCAAGTTTCCTCTGTTTCTCTGAGTGTTTTCACTGCAAACAAAGGTGTGTTCTTAACTTGGGCTAGCTAAAATAGCAGCGAAGACATGGCAACTCCAGTTTTAACTTGGGTCAGCCCCTTGAGTTAAACCCTATAGGGGACCTGGAGTTGAACTTGAGCTAGTAAGCTGGTCAAGCACATGCTTTCCCAGAGCTCCAATCCTCCCCCCTTGCAGACAGAGAATTTGAAGAAAACTGTCTTCACGTAGGATGCAGTTACTCTTGTTCTCTCCAGGTGAAATCTGTGCAGGTGATGATAGTCTTTATCGATCAATCTCTTCTTAGATAGACAAGCAAATACCACTCTCGTTCTCTTTAGCATAATGAATGTGAGGCAGAACACAGTAAAAGACCATCATAAGACAAGGATACAGACTGTTAATACAATCAAATAGTAATTCATAAGTTTTACATAGATTCTTGAAATCATCACACCATCTTTCTTTGTCTTATTTATTTGTATCTGGGGTGCAATGATGGCCTTTGGGAATGTACTAAAAATTGTGAGTAAGGCAGAGTTGAACAAAGGGAGTGTGACAAGTACTGATTGCACAGTGATAAAAGGCAAATTTACTCTTGAGTGCATCTCCCCTTTCTATTGCAACATGCTCCTTGGGTCAAGTGTAAAGTTGCTCTGCTTCTTTGTTATGTGGACAAAGTGATTTTAATAACCAATTTTTTCCAGAATAATGTCATCCCAGAAAATTGATAACATTAATCTGACAGATGGGGACAGGAACTAAAGCGGCGTGACACATGGAACAATTCACTTCAACTCACTTAATGTCAGGCAGTGACCTGGCTAAACCAATGTTTTAGTGGATATTTTAGTTTATGTAACTAGTTCTTCACTAAGTTTTCTGTACTGGTGAATTTCTTTCCTCCCATCTCCCTCTTTCATGAGTTTGGTTAGAAGGTGACGTAGGAGATACGCTCAGTGGTTTGAGCATTGGCCTGCTAAACCCAGGGTTGTGAGTTCAATCCTTGAGGGGGCCATTTGGGGATTGGTCCTGCTTTGAGCAGGGGGTTGGACTAGATGATCTCCTGAGGTCCCTTCCAACCCTAATAATCTATGATTCTATGATTCTAAGTCATTTGATGGATTTCTTTGCTGTTTCTCAATTATTGTTGAAGTCATTCTGTTTCCACCCCATGCTGGACCTTAACACTGTTCATATTTTCCTCCAAGTCCCTTTGTTCTGTGATCCAGGGGGTGAACCTAAGAGGAGTTCCTTTGGTCTGTAGGATGCCATCCTGCACCTTCCCATTTATCGTCTAGCTAATTGGATTATTTGTTTGGTAGTTCACGGCCAAGCTTTCAGTTTGCCATAGCCCCTTCCATTTTTGCTAAGGTGATAATGGTTCTAGCTCCCATTTTTCAGAAGGGGGTAGCCTGTTTATCCATTTATAGATAAAATAAAAGCAAAGTCAATTACTTTTTTTAAAAGGTAATTTACCCATTGCTGGTGTAAACTCCAGCTCATGATTTGTGTGACATATTTGTATTTCTCTTCTGATCTCATGCTGAAATATGACCTCTAAAAATGATATAACTTAAAGCCACTAGGTGCTAAGCAAACACACTTTCCCAAAAGCAAGTTGATTCTGTCACCTGGATTGAAATATGATGCTTAACTGTTAGCCTAATATTTTTTAACAATTTTGTAAATTACTTCAGCTGGTTGTTTAGATTTTCCTGCAGCTGTGAATTAGGTGGAAAAATAGTGCAGCTGAATATAATGTTGCTTTGTCAGTAGAGCACTCACTGCTGGCAGGGTGTCCAGCATGGAAAAGTAAAGAGGTCATGACTCCACATCTGTTTTGTGGAGAACATAGTTATTAGCACTAGTAATACAGTGAACACTGGAGTGGAAAAAAATAACTCCAGAGCTGAGCTGCTAGTAATGATACCTTTTAGAGTTGTTCCATAGATTGCATTGGCTAGATTCCTCCTAGCTAAACACTTTAGGAAACAAGTTTTGGACAAAATGCTCAAACATGAGGTGGAGTTATTTCTGTTACAGAGTCTATTACTCCACCCATAGGTTTTTCCCCTTTACTCTACTCTGCCACTTTTTTGTCCTTCTCTGGTGGCTAGCCTAGGCTCTTCTTAAGGCCTGGTGCTAGACTACAGCTCTTTAGTTTGTACAGGTTTCTTCCTTCTCTTACTGATATTTGCTGAAAGGTTAAATAACCTTGTTTAATGTAACTGGAATTCATTACGTTGCTTGGATTTTTGTTATAATACTATTAAATAAGTTTACCTTAAAGCTTGCCTTTGATACAGTACAAACTGCGAGTCTGAACTGGCTGTGTGACTCCTGTATTTTCTTATAGTGTACTATTACCTAGCACTAATAGAAATAATAATGACACATTATATGCTGATTAGGACAGGGACTATCTTTACTATGTGTAAACCACAATGGGGCACCAGTCTCATTTGGGCCTGTCGGCACTACTGTACTGTAATGGAAAACTCATAAATGATCTGGAAAAATGGGTAAACAGTGATGTGGCAAAATTTGCAGATGATACTAAACTATTCAAGATAGTTAAGTCCTAGGCAGAGTTACAAAGGGATCTCACAAAACTGGGTGACTAGGCAACAAAATGGCAGATGAAATTCAGTGTTGATAAATGCAAAGTAATGCACATCGGAAAAGAATCTCACCTATACATACAAAATGAAGGAGTCTGAATTAGCTGTTAACACTCAAGAAAGAAATCTTGGAGTCATTTTGGATAGTTCTCTGAAAACATCCACTCAGTGTGCAGCGGCAGTCAAAAAAGCAAACAATGTTGGGAATCATTAAGAAAGGGATAGATAATAAGACGGAAAATATCATATTGCCTCTATATAAATCCATGGTATATGTACACCTTGAATACTGTGTGCAGATCTGGTCACCCCATCCCAAAAAAGATATATTGGAAAAGGTACAGAGATGGGCAACTAAAATGATTACGTGTATGAAACAGGAGGAGAAATTAAAATGACTGGGAATTTTCAGCTTAGAAAAGAGATGACTAAGGGGGGATATGATAGAGGTCTATAAAATCTTGACTGGTGTGAAGAAAGTGAATAAGGAAATGTTATTTAATCCTTCACATAACACAAGAACTAGCAGTCACCCAATGAAATTATTAGGCAGCAGGTTTTAAAAAAATTCAAGGAAGTACTTCTTCACACAACATAAAGTCAACCTGTGGAACCCTTTGCCAGGGGATACTGTGAAGACCAAAACTATAACAGGATTAAAAAAAAGAATAGATAAATTCCTGGAGAATAGGTCCATCAGTGGCTATTAGCCAGGATGGGGAAGGACGCAACACCATGCTCTGAGTGTCCCTAGCCTGTTTGCCCGAAGCTGGGAATGGGTAACAGGGGATGGATCACTTGATGATTACCTGTTCTGTTCATTCCCTCTGAAGCACCTGGCCTTGACTACTGTCGGAAGACAGGATAGTGGGCTATATGGACCATTGGTCTGACCCAGTATGACCATTCTTATGTAAAAATTAATAATAATAATGTTTAGTACAGAACTCCCCAACATAATGACCTCTCAAGATAGCAACAATGTGAGATGATAACCTTGGCAAATAATGCATTTTAAAAATCTTGGCCTACTAGGAAACATTTATATATGTTTCCATTCCCAGTCAGAAATCTAGCATTCTGGAGCAAAGTCACTAAACTATAGTCCAACAAACAAATGCTTACTTAATGTGCCCCTCACTTTTCTCTGCACCGCATCCCACTCACCGGTGTTGTCCTTGGTCAGTGGAGACTCAGAGTTCAGAGGTGCTTTCACGTGAGTACACCTCCCAGGTGGGGGGCAAGAAGGCACCTTGCTTGTTCCTCCAGCTGCTCACTGTTTGCTCTGGCCACGGCTGTTCGTTGTGCCACCGTTCACTCCACCACTCTGTTGCCAATGGCCCTGCGCAGTCACCTTCTGCTGCCACCTTCCACTGTGACCTTTGCGAGTTGGTCTCTTGAGGTTTCACCAGCTCTCAGTGATTTCAGCTGAGCTCTCAGTGGGGGACCCTCGCTGCTAGTGCAGTCTGGGCTGTCTCTTACACAAAAACACTGTACCCACAGGAACACTGTCCCCACAGCAGTACTAAGCACTTAGACCTGATTATCAGTGATTTCAGCTGCAATGGTCATGTAACAGAACAAAAGACTATCTATGGAGCCTAATAAGCTCTATCTTTAAACAGTGGAGAGGGACAGGTCCCCACCCTCTCTCTTGATGCCCACAATCAGCACAGGCTAAGTACAGTTCTGCTACCCTTTACTCATACAATAAAAACATTTCATCCCCCCCTCCTCCGCACATTCAAGTGATTTGTAACCCAACCCCAACCAAAATCTATCACTTGGGCAACACAGCTCTGTTTGCTGGATGCCTAGGTAGGTTAGGTGTGAATGTAAATACAATCTGGTCCTGAAGCCTTTCCCCCCAGCTCATCATTAGCTGTCAGGGAGAGCTCATTTCGACTTTGCTTACAAATCATCATTTGAAATTATTAGGTTGGCCAACATCACTGAAATGAATGCACTGACATTGTCATAAAAAACAACAGCTGTATAAGGAAACTAGTCTATGTTCATACTTTTCAAATCTATTATACTTTTTCAGATACACGTATTTTATCATACACTGTATATGCTTTTAGAGTGTGTATTAATGTTTCAATTTCAATTCAAATGTCCAAACAGTCACTAAATTGACGTGTAAATAATTCACAAAATGGGGGAGGGGGGGAATTCGGAGGGGGGGTGTAGGGAAATCACTGGATGGAACTGACAAGGATTGTACCAGGGGACAGGATTGGGCCCAGACTAAGAAGAAGTCTAGTCTGTGAAAGAAGCTTATTGGACCATCTCTGAGGGTGAGCTTTACCTGTATTCAGTTACTTAAATGTATTAGGCTTAGACTTGCATGTTTTGTTTTATTTTGCTTGGTAACTTACTTTGGTCTGTCTGTTATTACTTGAAACCACTTAAATCCTACTTTTTATACTTATCAATAAACAAAAATGATTTTATTAAATCCAGAATAAGTTATTACTACCTGGGGGAGCAAACAGCTGTGCATCTCTTTCTATCAGGTTATAGAGGGTGGACAATTTGTGAGTTTACCCTGTATAGGCTTTATACAGAGTAAAATGGATTTATTTGGGGTTTGGATCCCATTGGGGTCTGGGTGCTGGAGACAGGAGTATTTGCTGAGCTGGTTTCAGTTAAGGCTGCAGCTTTGAGGGAGTGGTTCAGACCCTGGGTCTGTGTTGTAGCAGGCTAGAATGTCTGGCTCAACAAGACGGTTCTGGAGTCCCAGATACAGTTCTCAGAGAAAATGGTCTCAGAGATAGTTTCAGTGCATCATGTGACAGTCCCAAGGGGGGGGGTCTCTGTGACTGAACCCGTCTCAGTTATAATTCAGTAAGTCTCATTTTTTATAGTTAGATATTGTTCCTTCCCCAGCAAAATAAAAATCCCCCCTCCCCTAATTGGGAAACTTTTATTAACCGTGATGGCTGGCTCGCCTGGGTTTAAATGCTACGACTCTTGCCGTGAGGCAGTGCCAGTCTGTGATAGCCACTTGTCGTTTCGGGGAGATGCATATCCCTCAAAAATATGCCCATTGTAGTAACCTGAAAGTCAGGGCACAGCATGATAGAGATCTCCGCCTCAAGATGATTTTAAGGAGAAGTCCCTTTAGCCTACCCCTCAGGGACCACAATCAACACCAGCATGCATGTTCTATATCAATCGCCAAGGAGGAGCTCGCTCCCATTCACTCTGCACTGAGGCCCTGAAATTGTGGAACTGGTGCATTCACCACAACATAACAATCTCAGCATCTTACCTCCTGGGGTGACAGAATACAATGGCGGACACGCTAAGCAGACATTTCTCTGAGGAACTCAAATATATGATAGTGTCCTCCAATTGATTATTCCAGAGATGGGGCTATCCATCCGTAGACCTGTTTGCATCAGCAACAAGCCACAAGTGCTCACTTTTCTGTTCCAGGGCAGGACTAGCACCCAAGTCACTAGGGGATACCTTCCCCATTTTGTGGGACACATCACTCCTGTATGGATTCCCATCGATACCTCTAATCTTGCGAGTCATTCACAAGGTCCATATCATACTGCTTTGTTCCAAAATGGCTCAGACAGACTTGGTTCCCTTACCTGTTGCACCTGGCAGTGTGTGCTCCCCGAGCTCTTTCCTTGCAGGTGGATCTCCTCTTACAGAATGGAGGCCGAACTCTCCACCCAAATCCGGAGAAACTCCATCTCAAAGCATGGTTCCTACGTGATTCCAACATGACAAATTAGCCTGTTTGGAATGAGTGAAACATATTATTAAATAGCAGGCGATCCACCACTCGCAATATCTACCTCCAAAAATAGAAGAGATTCTCACATTGGTGCCAACAAAAACAGGTACATGCAGTCATGGCACCTCTACCGGCCATACTGGATTACATACTGAAACTCAAAGAATCAGGCTTATCTATAAACTCAATCAAAGTACACCTGTGGCTGTTACAGCCTTTCGCCACAAGGTGGAGGGAACATCAGTCTTTGCTCACCCAATCACTAGACCCTTCCTTACTGGTGTACAAAACATGTACTCGGAAGTTCGATAACCTACACCCCCATGGGACTTGAACTTTGTACTCAAATGCCTCCCCAGAGCCCTTGAACCTTTAGCAACCTGTTCCTTCATTCATATATCTATGAAAGTGGTGTTTTTGGTAGCAATTACCTCTGCTAGATGGATCAGCGAAATTGGGGCACTGATGGCCGAGCCTCCTTATACCGTGTTCGCTAAAGATAAGGTCACATTGTGGCCACACCCAAAATTTTGCCTAAAGTATCAACATCCTTCCATTTAAGCCAACCCATATACCTTCCCACCTTTTACCCAAAACCACATGGGAACTCACAAGAGGCCATCCTACATTCCCTTGATGTCAGATGTGCCATAGCATTTTATTTAGACTGAACGAAATCCTTCTGGAAATCTCCAAGACTATTTATTTCCACAACAAAACATTCCAAGGGATGTGCAGTATCAACACAGAGACCGACTAAATCAGAGGTTCTCAAACTAGGGGTTGGGACCCCTCAGGGGGTCGCAAGGTTATTACAGGGTGGGTTGAGAGCTGTCAGCCCCCACCCTAGACCCTGCTTTGCATCCAGCATTTGTAATGGTGTTAAATATATTAAATATAAGGGGGAGGGGGGTCACACTCAGAGGTTTATGTGAAAGGGGTAACCAGTAAAAAAGTTTGAGAATCACTGATCTAAAAGGATCTCTACTTGTATCCAACTCTATCGAGTGCATAATAAGGAACCCCCATCAGGGATCTGATTCCACTCTACGTCTGCCATTGCTACATCTATAGCCTTCCTGAACAATGTCCCTCTGATAGACACATACAGGGCTGCCACATGGGCCTCCGAGCACACCTTTGCAAAACACTATGCTATCAGTCAATCCTCTGTCAGATGATATATTAGGCCTTACCATGCTCTCTGCAACAACACGCATGACTCCAATGCCCCTACCATACAGTGGGGCACTGCTCTACACACGCTGAAGTGGAGCGCCCCCAGGAACACTACCAAAGAGGAAGAAGTTACTCACCTTGTGCAGTAACAAGGGTTTTTCAAGATGTATGTCCCTGTGGGTGCTCCAATACCCACCCTCCTCCCCTTTACTTTGGAGTTTGTGCATCAAGCTCTGCCGTAGAGAAGGAACTGAACAGGTCGGGTTGTGCATGCACTACGTGAGGCGCAAATGGCACAGTGAGATGACTACTGTGCATGTGTGCCCTGCTACCGAAACTCTCCGATCTGCGGTGCAGGGATGCGCCAACACCCAAAGTGGAGCATCCACAGCAACGCACATCTCAAAGACCCATTGTTACTGCACAAGGTGAGTAACTTCCTCTTATCCCCATTTACTGGTGAAGATAAACTGGGACAGAAAAGTGCTATGACTTGGTCAAGGTCATGTGGTAAATGGATGGCAGGGCCATTATTAGGGCTTGGGACTTCTTGATTCCCAAACCTGTACTCATTCCTCCTCCTCCTCCTCACATTGCCTTTTAATATATGTACATACTCTGCCACTTGTTAGGCCTTATCTGAGCTGAATAATTAGACTAGGTATTAGGCTGTATGTTCCAGTGCAGCACAATGGTTTCCCAAAAATGATTGTTACTCTGTAATCATAATAATCTCTGCTGCCCCTTGTTTAGTAATCCTTAAGGTAAACAGGGCTTTGTAAAGGACTCTGTCCTGTGTATCCTAACTTTTGCCTTTGCTTTTCGAGAACCACACCCTTATTCACCTTGCTAAATGGACAGAAGACTTCAGTGGTTTTTTTTGTTATGTTTTGTTTTTTGGCAGCAATCCTTTAGGTAGGGCTTAGAGACTTTGGTGTTTGCCTCCAGAGACAAAACCAGAGTAAAATTTACCTCTCAGAAATCAATAGTGTTTGAATAATAAATACATTAATTATTTCTGCTTTGTTGGTATATCAGAAGGAGCAGCTATTACACAGATGCACTATATTCTGGAACCTCTGAGAATAAGTATATGGATACACAACAAACAAATCTGGATCTCTATTTGGAGAGCTGAAAAGTTTAACACAAAGTGGCTTAATGTGCAGTGACAGATTGCAGTATTTATAACTTTACTATAATGGCAGGCTACTAAAAGTCACACACAGATATTCTAAGGAGAGTTGGTTACCATATTTGTTCACCATTTCAAATGCATAAACAATATCAAGTTATGAATAAAATATAAGAAGCTTGCTAACTTAACTCAAGTACTATAAATTTCACACAAATTATAACTTCTAAAGAATTAAAGAAATTAAGTAACTACAAAAGCATTCATTCCTTAAATGTAATATAAAATGCCATGGTCTGACTTCAATAAAAATTTCTAAAATTGATTAGACAATGTTAACAGTATTTAAAATGATCTGAGTATTCATACACTGAAAAAACATTAATTTAAAAAGATGTAAATTATGTAGCAAACAACTAAGGCCCGGATCCTGCAAATATCACACAGGCAAGTCATTTTATACAGGTGAGTTGTCTGATAGAGCAGGGAAGTTTTGAGGATTGCGCCCTGGGACATCACAGCCAGGACAAACATCCTGTGAAAATTTAAGTGAAGGACAGAAAGAGATTTGATGTCTATTATAACAGGAATTAAAGTATTTACATGGTTTAAGCAATTTTTATTTTATGCTTTAGTGGTAAAAATTCTGTCTGAATGCTGTGGGTTTTTTTAAATGTATTTAGTTTGTTTAGATTAAAAAATATTAACTGACCGTTTTTGTTAGTAGCATGGGGGAATCTGTCTCCCTTGCAGGATCTAAGGTTTTTTGCAGGTGGGAGAAAGCAAGAAACAATGCAGGGGCGTGTGGGAGTGGGTATTGCAGAGTGGGATGGGAGTGAAATTAAAGAAATAGTCCTGTGCAGGGCTCTATTATAAACCCTCATACTTCAGAACAAAAGTCAACCATTGTGCCTCCTTGCATTAGCTGGCCTGCACTGAACGTTAACACCAGCATTCCTGTAACTGGTTGCCATTACTGAAATCCATAATTTGTGTGAAGACTGACCGCAGTGCATGCTTGTTTGGCACCTGTCCACAATCTACAAATTATGTGTTTAGAACAGTAAGTGTACATGTTGTTTTTTCAGTAAAATGAAGTATGTGAAAGAACATGAGAGTTTGCAAAATAAGGGCAAAATTCTAAACTCAGCAGGTATAACTGATATTTAGCCTTTTAAAAAGTGTATGGAATAATTATGATTACTTGATCCTTATGCTTTACCATCACTTCTGATAGTTGAAGCATCCAATATCTGAAATCTTTTAAATCATAAATTTAAATTCATCTAAAGGATTTTATTTTTCTCTTTTTTCCTAGTTCATTCTTGTCACATGTTCAGTTTAGAAATTGGAAAATTAACCCCATTAATCCCTGTTTGAAAAGAAATGTACATTGCATTCACTCCTTTCTCTCTTTCCCTTTCAAATTAGTCAAAGTTCCTTTATTTCATTAGTTTACTCCATAAAGCAATTACATAACTGTTACCACAATAGAACTAGAATAGTGAATTACATTTACTGAAAATAACTGCAATTAATTTGAAATGATCTTTATGCAGTCATCTCCTACATATAATAGAATTATTCAAATGTCTCTGAACATTTTACATGCAGTACTGGAGTGAGTTAGATCAATCAAAAATTAATTGCTTCCAAGGCATCAGTGCAGTCTTCTGGGATCAGTTGAATCCCAATATGTCACAATAAAGTCATAATAATTGATGTAGCATAGAATCATGCATTTGCCACTCACTCATAATAGAAGTTTTATTAGCCAAGCAGACTGGGTGGAAAAATGAAAAGAAAAAAGAAATGAAAATAAGTTAAATACTAGATAGTGGCCATTAATATTGATTTGATTCTGTGCTAACACAGTTCATCATCTTGACACTTTCCTTATGCTTAAAATAGCTGCCCTTGTTTTGCACAATTGCTTTTTCAGTGTACTTTGTATATTGACAGTGAACCCTGGCATTCAATTTGTCAGCCCAAAATATTTCTTTTGAAATTTGCTGTAATGGCTTGGACACTTATGTACTATTCAGTGTCTGTGAGAATTTCCTTTTTGTTAATGGCTTGAATGTTGCATGATGTATTTTGTTACACTGGGTACAAAACAGGACTAGGGTACTGAAAGACTAAATATTGTTTTTTTCCCTCAGTTTAAAAGCATTTTCACCCAATAATTTTTTCCTGGTCTTTGTTTGAAGTTATAAGCCATGACTATTGTAGTAGTATAACTATTTGAACATTAATCGTACTGGTATAATACTTTTGATTTTTTTTTTGGCTTTGTATATTTGTATTAGTGGATGTAAAGTAATTATTTAGATTCAGATTTGATTTCAAAGGGTGAATTTATTTTCATTGATTCTGTGAATTGTACTGTCTTCTTTCCGTAGGTTTCTTTTTTTTTAAGATAGAAAAACTGGCTTAAGAAAAGTCCTGTAGATTCAGAAGAAGAAATAGGATGCTTTGCCTGTTTAATACCATTTTGTAATGCTGCAGCAAAGATAACTGCAATTCATCATGTCTCTTATTCTTTCTTGTTTCTGTACCAGATCTATTCTCTCTTGTTACGTTCACTTGCTGCACAATTAACATCTTATTCAACTGTACCCTTGCAACAGCTTTTGCCTCACTGTATCCATTTTCCCTGTTACTTGTTCATTTTGCACTAAAGTTGGTGTGGTCTCTTTGTTGTAGCAGTTGCTGAAATTATTAGTGAATGGTCTGGTCTTACATTTGAGCCGTTGCTAGAGGATTGAGACGAAGAGGCAGTCATCTATGAAGAAGCAACAAGAGGATGGGTTTTTAAAATGATCATTTTGGGGAATTATGGGTGGAACATCTGCAGCCAAGTATGGCAGAAGATATAGAGACTTAAAGACCTCTCATTAATCAAGATGGCACATCAAGACTAGGAGGTGGAACGTGATGGGTTGAAGAATAAAAAGATGACTTCATATTTTGTCAGAAAATGGCTTGATAAGACTCTGCAGGAGCAGTTGTATGGCAGAGTATTCACTGGACTCAGTAGGAATCACAGGTGAATTATGTAGCTTTTAGTGGAAGGACCAAGGAGACCAGTACATTTTATATCTGTTTGCAAGTTATAGCTGTGACCCTTTAAATGTTTGGTTTTTTTCTCAGCGAGTCAGTGGTGTGGGTCAGATAAGCACCCACAACATTGGATAGTTCAAGATAAGCATCAACATTTTTAGCCCATTTCTTCTGAGCAGCACTCTCTAAGAGAATCTCCAAGCAGGCTTCAGCTGCAGTACATAGCTGGGTCTGTGTGAGACAAACTCAAGGAATCACAGTGCTACAGGCCATAGTATAATGCTGTACCACTATTGCTGGGTGACCAATCCCTTTCTCAGTATCTTAGGCCTTGTCTACACTACAAGACTATTTCGAATCTACTTAAGTCGAATTTGTGGATTCGACCTTATGAAGTCGAATTTGTGTATCCACAGTAAATACACTAATTCGAATTTCTGAGTCCACAGTAATGGGGCTGGCGTCGACTTTGGAAGCGGTGCACTGTGGGAAGCTATCCCACAGTTCCCGCAGTCCCCGCTGCCCATTGGAATGCTGGGTAGAGCTCCCAATGCCTCCTGGGGGAAAAATGTGTCGAGGGTGCTTTTGGGTAACTGTTGTCATTGAACCGTCAATCACGCCCTCCCTCCCTGAAAGCTCCGGCGGGAAATCTGTTCGCGCCCTTCTCTTGTCAGTTACAGCGCATACGCCACAGCACTGCGAGCATGGAGCCCGTTGCGATCATCGCTGCACTTATGGCCGTTGTCAACTCCTCACACCTTATCGTCCACCTCTTCCACAGTCAGCTGCTGAGAAATCGGGCGAGGAGGCTCCGGCAGCGCGGTGAGGAGAGTGGCGCAGACCTCTCACAAAGCAGGGTACGCCGCGCCGTGGAGATCATGGTGGCAATGGGTCAAGTTCATGGTGTGGAACGGCGATTCTGGGCCCGGGAAACAAGCACGGACTGGGGGGACCGCATAGTGCTGCAGGTCTGGGATGAATCACAGTGGCTGCGAAACTTCAGGATGCGTAAGGGCACTTTCCTTGAACTCTGTGACTTGCTGTCCCCTGCCCTGAAGCGCCAGATGCGAGCAGCCCTGAGTGTGCAGAAGCGAGTGGCCATAGCCCTCTGGAAACTTGCAACTCCAGACAGCTACCGGTCAGTAGCGAACCACTTTGGCGTGGGCAAATCTACCGTGGAGGTTGCTGTGATTGAAGTAGCCCACGCAATCGTTGAGCAACTGCTCTCAAAGGTAGTGACTCTCGGAAACGTCCAGGACATCATAGATGGCTTCGCCGCGATTGGATTCCCAAACTGCGGTGGGGCTATAGATGGGACTCACATCCCTATCCTGGCACCAGCCCATCAGGCCAGCGAGTACATTAACCGAAAGGGCTACTTTTCAATGGTGCTGTAAGCACTGGTAGACCATAGGGGACGTTTTACCAACATCTTCGTTGGGTGGGCGGGCAAGGTTCATGACGCGCGTGTGTTCAGGAACTCTGGTCTGTTTAAACGCCTCCAGGCAGGTACTTTCTTCCCGGAACACAAACTAACGGTTGGGGATGTGCAGATGCCTACAGTGATCCTCGGGGACCCAACCTACCCGCTAATGCCCTGGCTCATGAAGCCCTATACAGGCGCCTTGGACAGAGAGAAGGAACTCTTCAACTACCGGCTGAGCAAGTGCAGAATGGTGGTGGAGTGTGCTTTCGGACGTCTCAAGGGGAGATGGCGGAGCTTACTGACTCGCTCGGACATCAGCGAAAAGAATATCCCCGTAGTTATTGCTGCTTGCTGTGTGCTACACAATCTCTGTGAGAGCAAGGGCGAGACCTTTTTGTCCGGATGGGAGATTGAGGCAAATCGCCTGGCTGCAGTTTACGCTCAGCCAGACACCCGTGCCGAGAGAATATCCCAGCGGGAAGCGCTGTGTATCCGGGAGGCTTTGAAAGCAAGTTTCCTCGGAGAGCAGGGTAACCTATGACTCTCCACTTGCTTTCAAGAGAAACTGACCCTGGGCCTGTGTCTGTATGTGTGGATTTCGATCTGCGGTTACATACCCCGTTCTCCAAGTTTCCCCCACTTCCAAAGCACGTTTTAAAGCAAATTAATTGTTACACTCATTATTAATAAATGTTTGTTTTACTTTGCATTTCTGTTCAGGTGTTGAAACATGGACGCATACTGTGCTGGGCACGGTGTGCACTGATGTACAGACCGCTTGTTCCATAGAGGAATGACATCCTCCTGCTCCTACATAGGTCTCTGGGGTGGGGGACGGTTGCAAGTGGTTGTGCATGGAGGGGAGGGATTGCAGGAAGGGGTGGGTTTGCAGGAAGGGGCGAGTGGTGCCTTCTTTGGATAGGGGTTTGGATGACGGCAGTGGGCTGCGGGTTTGGGCGTAGGAAGGGGTGAGGGGTGTGGGGGAAGGGTGAGTATCTGTCCGTGGATGAGGGCTCTTGTTGGGGCTCAGGGCAGCGGAGAGGCTCGTTGCTACGGTGGAAGTGCAAGGTAAGGGCAGCGTGCCTTAACATTAAGGGGGTGGCAGGCGCTAGGACCCTGGACAAGCATACACATCACAGAATATTCCGGGGCAGCATACACCACACAGAGTGACCCTGGTGCCTACTGACTGCAGTGTGTGTGTGCCCTGCAGTTGATCATGCCCCCAAGTCTGTACCCTGGTAATGTAGGCTATAACGTGCAATTATAAATCCCCTCCCCCCCCCATACACAAAAAAATCCTCTGACACGAAAGACGTGACCGAAACAGTGAATAACAGCAAACAGCTTTTAATAATCTAATACACAGTGGGGGGATGAAACTTGGATTTGGGACTGGGTGAGCCTGTAAGGGAAGCACTTCTACAAATGTATAGCGTGAGAGGTGTGTGGTACATTAGCGCTATGCAGTGGTGCAGTGACAGTTCTCACGGCCCCTACCGCCCCTCCGTCTTGTACTTTTGGGTGAGGGGGGGGCAGGACTTCTTGGCGGGGGAGGGCGGTTGCAGATACACTGCAGGGGGGCTCTGTCCTCCTGCCTGGGGTCCTGCAGAACATCAACAAGGCGCCGGAGCGTGTCCGTTTGCTCCTTCATTAGCCCAAGCAGCGTTTGAGTCGCCTGCTGGTCTTCCTGCCGCCACCTGTCCTCCCGTTCGCTGTGTGTGCGATGCTGTTGACATAGGGTCTCCCTCCACTGTCTCTGCTCTGCCGCCTCGGCTCTAGAGCAGGCCATCAGTTCCGCAAACATCTCGTCCCTAGTCTTTTTCTTTCGCCGCCTAATCTGCGCCAGCCTCTGCGAGGGGGATGCCGGGGCAGTCCGGGAAAGAGCCGAAGCTGTGTGATGGGAAAAGTAAGTGATTTCCTTGAACAGATACATGTTTGCGAACAGTGAACACAGTCTAGTCAGTTTCTCTGAACAAGACCATACAGGGCAACAAGTCTCACGAGATCTCAGGCCAAGTTCGAGATTTCGGAATACGCTCTCATTGGCTGCGGCATTGCACAGGAGAGCGGACAAGTGGGGAGAGACAGCTGAATCCGTCTAGCAGACAGTCCTGGTAAGCCTTACAGTACATTCTGCTTATCAGTTAATGGATAGCTGTGCCCTCCCGCTAAAGGCAATCTGGAAATCATATACTCTGACCCTTTTCCAGCCACTCCCGCCAGTGCACGGGAAAGATCAATGTATGCTTTTCCTATGTAGCCTACAACACGTGGCTGTTAAGCGAGGGTCATTGTTATGCAAAGTAAAAGTCAACCATTCACAACAGTAACAATACACTAATTGCCCTAATTAGATGCAGCATTTCATGAACGAGATCACCCTGATGTGGGTCCCTCGGAGTCACAAAGAGCGGATGCTAAGGGAAGCCCTGCAGAGACCAGGACCATATGCGGCCATGCTTGTGGAGGCGATGATTCCCATGTACATAAGGATGTCCTGGCGCGGAAGAGTGTGCTTCCACGGAGCACCCAACAAGGCACCTCTCCCCAGGAACCTCCTGCGGAGGCTTTTCGAGGACCTAAATGAGGCCTTTCTTGAATTGTCCCTGGAGGATTATTGTTCAATCCCTATATGTGTGGACCTACTTTTCATATAGTTTTTCATTGAAAATTTTATATATAGTATTTCTATTTTTTTATACCTGTTTTATAAAAAATAAATGTTTACATGTTTAGAGCACTTACCGCCTGATCCTTCCCCTGATTCTGAGTCCGGGTTAACGGCCTGGGAGGGTTGGTAGGGGATCTCTGTGAGGGTGATGAAGAGATCCTGGCTGTCAGGGAAAGCGGTTTTGTGTTCGCTGTCGCCTGCGCCGTCCTCCACAGACCCTTCCTCATCTTCCCCATCGGCGAACATCGAGGAGGAACTGTCCAGGTTCACTATGCCATCCACTGAGTCCACAGTCACTGGTGGGGCAGTGGTGGCAGACCCACCTAGAATGGCATGCAGTGCCTCGTAGAAGCGGCATGTCTGGGGCTGGGCTCCGGAGCGTCCGTTTGCCGCTTTGACTTTTTGGTAGCCTTGTCTCAGGTCCTTGATTTTCATGCGGCACTGCATTGCATCCCGGCTGTATCCTTTCTCTATCATTGCTTTGGAGACCTTCTCGAAGGTCTTTGCATTCCGCTTGCTGGAGCGCAGCTCCGACAGCACAGACTCCTCGCCCCACACACCGATCAGATCCAGGACTTCCCGGTCTGTCCATGCTGGGGACCTCTTTCTATTCTTGGATTGGCCGGACTCCTCTGCTGGAGAGCTCTGTCAGGCAGGTCAATCTCTAATATGTAGAACACAACACAATTAGAAAGGGTAATAGACTATTGCTTCCTCAAAGACACATAGGAAGTCTGTGGTGGAGCTGAGTCTTCTGAGTCCCAATACAGTGCCTTAACTACAAGGCCACTCTCCCTCTCATCCATAAGTCCCCCTCTTGAGTACAGTGGTGAGGCTGCACCTAGAATTCTGCTTTCAGTTTTGGGCACCTCTTTACCAGAATGATGACAAAATGGGGGAATTCGGAGAAGAGTAGCTAAAATTAATTATGGGGTTAGGGAAAATGACTCAAAAGATTAAAAGAAACTATAATTGTCTCAGGGCTAGGGTTGTCTGTCGCATAATGAGCAAACTGGCACTTAGAATAAATGATCATTAATACAAAAATGCCAGATTAAATAATTTTGGAACATATTCTCAGTATCTCTTTTTTCTTTGCTTGGAACTTTCACCAGAATATATTTGGCCAGCGTTGTTGATATATTTCATTGTGTGGAGTAAGTCGTCTTAGTCACATAATCTTGAGAACATCTCTCCCATTTGTAATCTCATAATATCCTTATGACATCTATCACAACTGCTTATTAGAAAAACAGCTACAAGTATTGATTTTTTTTTTAGTGGCTTTAAGTAATGTATCTAGTTCTCTTTGAAAAAGTTAGTCATGTGGCTACTTTTTTCTTCATCTCCCTTGCCCATCTGTTCTGTTTTCCTTTTCCTTCTTTATAGCCCTTCCCCTCATTCTTCCACACCTCTTTTAGCCTGTCCCCCTTCTCTATTGCTGTATATATTTGCCTGCCTCTTGATTCCCTTATCCCCTGCATGTTTTGCATTGCTTTCTGACCCTGCCAGCAGGTAGGGGATCTTGAGGGACAACTACTGCACTGGTAGGGTGCAAAATAAACTTTATTAAGAAAATGCAAAAACAGGGAAAATTCAATAGTGAGGGGTATGGGGTTTGTTAAGGTAGACAATTGGGGAGGGGTTTCTTTTAGTAAATAGTATAGGGGGTTTTAATAGTGGGGTACAATACGGTTGGTAACCAATTAACACTGAAGTATAAATGTAACAGGTAGCTAACAATTTCTATGTAAAGGGTGTGTCACAGCAGCATATAACCAACTAACAGTTATGGGTAAAATGTGTTAAATAACCAACAACTCTAGGTAAAAATGTGTTACAGTGGTGTAAATGTAAAATGTGAGGTGTGTCAGAGAGAAAGAGGGTAACCAATGGGGTTTTATGCTAGATTTTAGCAATTGAGGTTTGGCAGCAGTAGGAGCGGGGTGAACACATGGGGGAAGGGATTATAAAAATAAAATAAAATTATTGGAGATATACCAATCTCCTAGAACTGGAAGGGACCTTGAAAGGTCATCAAGTCCAGCCCCCTGCCTTCACTAGCAGGACCAATTTTTGCCCCAGATTCCTAAGTGGCCCCCTCAAGGATTGAACTCACAACCCTGGGTTTAGCAGACCAATGCTCAAACCACTGAGCTATCCCTCCCCTAAGATTAAAAGAGAGAGAGAGAGAGAGAGAAAGGCAGTGGTAGAGGAATGAGGTTGGGGGAAGAAGAGCGCGTGGTGGAGCAGAGACTAAAGGCAGAGGCGCTGCGGAGGGAGATTTAAACTCAGGGAGAGACAGAGAGCAGACAGGCTGCAAGTTTAAACAGCAGAGGGACTGCAACGAGTGACTGGGGAGCTCGGGGGGAGACACGGACAAGCTCGAGGGGGGGGGGGTTAGGGCAGCGGGAAGACAGACTTAACCACAATTATACAGAACACAGCAAAATCTTATCTATGATCTAACTTAACCAAGA
Source organism: Mauremys mutica (assembly GCF_020497125.1). Taxonomy (NCBI): domain Eukaryota; kingdom Metazoa; phylum Chordata; order Testudines; family Geoemydidae; genus Mauremys; species Mauremys mutica. The sequence goes on from NC_059078.1 coordinate 43,389,772, forward strand.
CTACACAAATTAGCAAGCAACAGAACACAATGCAACAATTTTTTAAACTTAACTTACAGAGCACAATACAAACAATTCTCTAAACCTAACTTAACCACAGCTATGCAAAATGAAATTAGAACTTATCTAGACTAAGAACCTGATTTTAATAGGTGCACCTTACACTATGCCGATTCTTTGATTGGGAGGGGGAGCAGTTCCAGAGGGCAGAGTGATGTGTGCCCAGGGTACAGCCCCGGGTGGGGGGGGTTAACTAGTGGTGGCTGCAGCAGTGGGGTGGCTGCAAGCCGGCAGCCCAGGATACAGTCCAGGAAGGCACAGCTTAGCAGCGGCACAGGTTTATTTTTAGCAGCAAAGGCGCTGCGGAGCAAGAAACAGATTACAGATACAGACCAAGGAGTTAGCTTGGGTCTGTCTGCTGGGGAAACAAGGCCAGCAGCTAGGACAGGGGGAGTTTGCAAGAGGGAGTTCTTACCAACCCCCAGGACAGCAGCAAGCACAGAGACAGGAACAGCAGTAGCATCGGAGGATGGAGAGAGGACTCGATTCGCTTACAATAATCAGGAGATCTCCAGGCACAAATTCGTTGTTCGTGGGAGGGGAGTTTAAAAACGGGGGTACGCTCAAAAACAAACGAGAGCAGGGAGAGGGCCCCCCAAAGACCCCTAGCTGATCAGACCAGGTGGCAAAGCAAGGACCTTCTCCGAGGTCTGATCAGAAAATGTCCGGCTTTAAAGGCAAACTTAGGCAGTTTCCCACCAGTACTTTTGATTGGCTCCTCTTGATACAGGGGAGGAGAGAAGGCAGGGAAAGGCTGCAGGTAAGCATAGGCATGCCTGGGCATGTTCTGAGCCACAGGTATGACTCATATGCTTAATTAGTTGGCCACTTCAGGTCTTGCATTTCTGGGTAGCGCCCCCCACACCGAGCCCGGGTCTGAACAAAAGAGCCAAACAAAGAAGCAAAAAGCCCCCTCCCTAGGCAGAGCAATGGCTCCAGTTAGTCTGTACAGGCCATTCCTATGAATAGGGCTGTGACTTTAGTTAGCACAATGGCCGGGAGGAGTGGCCACACAGGACAAACAGAAAGGAGAGGGGGAAAAAAGGAATGCAGCAGGGGGACAGCTGTAACAGACACTTTCTAGTTCTCTTCTTCCCTTGTTGCAAAGAAATTACTGCCTACCTGTAATCTGCCTGTGAAATAACTGTTTTAAATAATGTTTGACTTCTGTATAAATATGATGGGTTCAATAATTTGTTTATTGGTTACCGTGTTCACATTAGTGTGAAGACCTATGTGTTTTTTGTTGATTTCATATATATGGTATGAGTCAATGATTTACCTGTGCTGTGTGACCACCGGGTTTTTTTAATGTACATTCTGCTACTCAGCTTGTCAGGAAAATCTTTTGAAACCTTATTTGATATTTATTTATTTTATTGATTGAGGTGGTCTGATCTGTAGCTGTAAAATGTAAAGAGTGTCTCACCAAAAAAACCTTGTTTTGAGTCAACAAATTTCACTATATGTACAAATGTGCAAGCCTAAATTTGGACCACCTGTTTACCTTGTAGACCTAAAGTTACCATCGGTGCCTAACATACTTTCTTTGGGTACCCTAGTCTACTGTTCTCTAATGGAAGTTTAAGGTGCACAAGGAAGGCACAAACAAGCACTGTAATCCTGATCAGTTGGGATAACATCCCTGTTTCTACTTCTGCTGCAGTCAATGAGAGTTTTGTCCCTGGTTTTCCTGGTGCATAATTAAGGATATCTGAATTTTGTGGAGTCAGAAGTTTTGGGACCTGGATTCATGAAAATGGAACTTAATTGAAATCTAAAACATTCAACTTTTTAATCACCCTATAAATGAAACATGTTTTTGTTTATCAAAATGTGTAAAAATAAACATTTTAGACTTTTGTAACTAAAAAGCTTTTGTGCTGGTCAAACAGTGAAGAAAACAATGAAAGATACCCATATAAACTGTTTATTTGCTATGCAGGGTCATAAATTGTATTAATATGCCAATGTGAATACAATAAAACATACTGTTAACCACATTAAAATATTTCCCATGACTGTGAAAGGAGGTATTTTTCTCTACTTATTTGCCCTTGGAGTTTTTATAAATTAACTGATTTTTTTTAAGGGTCCAATTTTTTGAATGTTTACAAAATTAAATTTTTTGTTAATGATAATTTTAAAGCTGTCAAATGCTTTTCTAATGTATGCATATAAAACCTTGGATTATTCTGAGAGCCTCTTTAATTTTCTACATCTTTTTAAAAAGCATTACTATAAATACTTCTGCATCTTTGGATTTTTTTACAGGGTTCTTTCTTATATATTGCACAGTGGCTCTTTTTTTACTGCTACTGAATTGCTAGTGAAAAATAAAAACTTCTCTTTTGGGAAGATTAATTGATATTAATGAACAGTGCGTTTCCCTTTGCCTCTTTCTATATGTTTTTCTATGTATCACTTCATTTAATTTTTTTTTAAAACTGTGCCTGGTAAGTACTGAGACAGAAGTGGCAATTTCCTGCAATATCTTTGGGAGATCTCATTGAATTATATCTAAATAGCTTTGGAGTCCATTGTATTATAAATGCAAAGTTTATCTATTATTGTGGGATGGTCTATCGTTTCTCTAGAGGGGAGAGGTGGCCATTATGAACTTTGGGAAGCTTTATGAAGGATAAGAAGGAACTTTTGGGACAAGCAAAGTTAAATGGGTTTCCTAGGAAATACCTGGGGGGAGATAAATGCAAATTTCCACCTCCAAGGACCCAACCTTTTGAAGCTACGACCTGAGGAAAGAACCATTGTCTGACTGATTATCTATTCACTGTTTCTGAATATCAAATACTCCAGCTCTAGAAAGGAAAGGCTAACCTATGCATATGTATTCTTGTTCCGAGCAAAAGCTGTTATGAACTTGTGACCACAGAAAACCCCTTTGGTCAAGTTTGAAGAACTGAATCCTATCAGTGCTCTTGTTGGAATTTGGGGATGATCTCTAGTAAGCTTATTAACAGGCGTATATAGGTTCTTTTATAGGTTTTAATGAATTCTCTCTGTAATATGTTCGCCTTAAGAATAAACATGCTCCCTAAAAAGGGGCTGTGTGAGCTTTGTTCATCTGTAAAGAGTAAGTAAAGTGCAGAGGCTGGCCTGGTTAGGCCATCGGGCTTGCTGGAGAGCTCACAGTATAGGCAGGGAACTTTGCAGCCTAGAAAATCCCTGGTTAGGATGGAGGGAGACATGGTCTCCCAAAAGAGGTGTCTGCTGAGGCGGTGGGAGCCTAAAGTTGGGTGTCCTTGGTCGACCCACAGAGGGGGAATATAGGTGTAGTTGCCCTGAAGGGTGACAATGATGTTGTGACTTTTCCTTTCAGATGTGGGGGACCTTATCATAGCTATGAGCTATTGCAATGTACTACCTTTTGATCTAGATCAAAGACCACTCTGGAAACTGCAGTTGGTGCAAAATGTGGAGGCACATTGTGGAGGGAGCACATCAAACCTATACCACAGACACTGCCCTGGCTTCCAATTTGTTACTGAATGGAATTCAAGATGTTTGTCTCTTTGTGAAGTCCTCCATGATTTTGAGTCTGCCATCTCAAGTCCAAAAATCCTTAGACTTGGCCTGGATGCTGTTTTAAAGAAACAATAATAGTGTTAGAAGGCACTTGTGCTGCTAAACAAAAGGGGCAAGATTAAGAAGTAACCAAGTATGGCTGAATAGCAAGATGGGGTATTCAAGCCACATGGAGATCCTTCAGAATTTGGAAACTTCAACCTAGTGAAGCCAGTCAAAGTACATAAATGGCAGCAGGCAATATGTAAGGAGGAAATTCAAAGAGCCAGTAGTTATACATATAAAACAAAAATTATTGGTTTAAATATAACAGAAGCAGGAAGCCCATGAAAGAATCAGAGGGTCTGCTCCATCACTGTTTAAAGATAAATACATGGCTGAGAAGTTAAATGAATTCTCTGCATCACTCTTTGCCACAGAGGATTTTGGGGAGATTCTACCCTGAACCTGTGTATTTCTGGCAATAAGATCAGATACTATCAGGAACTGAGGTGTCATAAGATGATTTGATGTAACAAACTCATAATTAAAAATACAAAAAGTCCTTGGGCCCAGATGGTATACACATAAGAGTGCTGAAAGAAGTTGAGAATGAAATGACTGCATATTTTTGTTAGTATCCCAATCTTTCAAAAACTGTTATTGTACCTGAGGATTGAAGGATACCAATGTTAGCTTTTATTTTAAAAAAGCTCTAGGGGTGATCCAGAGAATTACTGGCCATAAGCTTTACATTTGTACCTGGTAGATTGGTCAAAATTATAGTTAAAAGATAATAAAATACTAGAACAGGGGTCCCCAACGCAGTGCCTGTGGGCGCTATCGTGCCCGCGGGGGCATCTAAATGCACCCATGTCCTGGCCGGTGGTCGAGCATCCGCCGAAATGCTGCCGAAATTTGGCGGCATTTCAGCGGCAATGCGTCTGGATGATGCTGCTTGCCGCCGACAAGCGATGTCATCGAGAAGCGCAGCCGAAATGCCGCCGAAATTTTGGCAGCATTTCGGCGGATGCTCAACTGCCGGCCAGGAAATTTGGCGGCATTTCGGCAGATGCTCGACCGCCGCCAGACGAAAAGGTTGGGGACCACGGTACTAGAAGATAAGACTTTCTCTAAAGGGGCAAAAGAAAATTCTCTCAGTAATCTATTAGAATTCTTTTGAAAATGTCAGCATAGCAGGTAAAGGAAAATGGTTGACATTCTTATCAAGATATAGATTCTCTTACTAACCAGCATTTTGACCTATTGACATCTCTTTTCAGTCATTGGAAATTCTTTTCGTCCTGATTGTGTGCATTTCTTTTAACTGATGTGACTGCAGTAGTTCTTAATATTGTACAAAGACACCAGGTCAGAAACAAGAAAAAATGGTAATGCAGAAAGATTGAAATTATGGGGTTTGTGGCAGGGAAATGGGTCAGTTTCTGTGCTGTGAATAAAACCTAAGACTTGAGTTTCATGATTAGGCAGTTCTGAGGGCAGTATGAACAACATATATGGGTAAGGATCTACACAAAAATGTAGGCCTAAAACTATAAAGGGACAAAACCCAAATGATTTAATCTGAACCCATTTGAATTTGTGGAATGGGGCTATAATTTGAATCTTGAGATCTGAATCCATGGCTTTGGCTTCAGGATAAACCAAACCAAGACAAGCAGGCTGTTTTACTAAGTGTGGTTCAGATGTGACTCTTGTTTCCAGAAAACATGATCCTGCAAGATTTTTACAAACGGCATTAGCAAACGCTAGTACCTGGTGAAATGTTCCATTAGAATTGTCAAAATGATATAAAATGCATTCAGTCTGGAGCTCTTTTATTTTGCACTTATTTGCTAGATCCCAAATTTAAATAATTGGCAAGAGGTCTGACGCTTGTGATATGGATGAGCAAATTTATTTTGTAATTGTTTTTTGTCTCAGGGAAAAGACTAGAGTGGCCAGTAATAGTGGGGTAAAGATTAATATTATCTGTTACTTTTATTTGTAAATTAGTGATGTGCCAAATGTCTCTCAATGAGAACACATTTCTGTGTCCTGATTATGAATGACTGCTGCCCGACTCAGCAGTGATCAATTTGCTGCTCTGTACTTTATAGCTCCTATTGTTCATGATAATTAGAGCAAATTAAGTTATTTTGAAATAGTTATGCAATGAATTGTGGCATTTTTTAATAGATCATGAATAAATAATTTCACTAGCTCTGACTATACTAATGTGGATAGGCTCAAATCCTGCACACCTAATTTTATTTTCTGAGTATGACAAATAAGGTGTTCAGTGCTAAGCTTGCAAATAGTAGGACTTAGCATTGTCGTTGCTTCTTTTGTATATTAAACAGGCGTGGTTTCCAACAACTGGTAGACAGAATAGGAAAATACAATAGAACTGCTATCCTTCCTTTTGCCAAAAGGTGGAGCTAGTGATCTGTAAGATAGTCTTGTGTTGCTAATTGGTTTTCTAGGCAAATGGAGCTAGTCTAATATAGGCAGAGGCTTTCTGTTGGCTTACACTTTAAGTGCTTGATATTTTTCATATATGTCTGATATAATGAGACAGGCCATCTTAAAGAAGTGGCCAAACTGATTAGTGACAAATGGGTTAAATAGGAGTCTATTGGTTTCTTTTATTTAAATTATTTTGTGTGTCTGTGTGTAAGGGGTGGGGGGATTTCCCTAGAGAAAAAACATGTTGCTGGAGGAATAAACTGTCTCTTGTGTTACTACAGCATTTTGGACCACTACTATAGAATGTTGTGTTTCTTTAACAAGGAAAGTGATTCATTTGCTGTAAGTACAGTGGGACAGCCATTGACTTTCTCTGAAAAGTTTTACATTTCCTTCATTTATTTCTAGACCTGTCAGATTTTGGCAAACAAGTATCTTTGCATGAAAGATGTGGGCTTCTTGTTTGTCTTATTTAGAGCCTTTAGCATTCTCAGGTGTGTCAAAATGGGGACTGCTGACAGTATTACTAAACCTGTTCAGTCAGCTGCTCCCAATTTGAGGCAGTGGGCTATGAATGATAGGAAGGCAAAGCAAGATTAGTTTAATTGGAGGAAGCACTCAGGAGAGGCTGGGTATTTTATATTTTTTCATGCAAACAAACTAGGCTGGCACATGCTTTGTACAAGGCGTAAGATAGGCCCAAGGATCTCTTTCTTCTCTGCAGTGCTACTTCTGTATTTCAGAGGAGAAAGACAGTGGGACTGCAGTCTTGGTGAGTAGTTTACAGCAGTGTTTGATATATGCACTGTATAAAACCCTACCCCCACCCAATATTGTGGACAACAAAGGGGGTGAAAAGATGATGGAGAATGACTGACTGATACATGCAGAGAGTTTTATGCAGTATAGTTGTAGCTGTGTCAGTCACAGGAGGATATTAGAGAGACGGTACGTCTACACTACAGGATTATTCCGATTTTACAGAAACCGGTTTTGTAAAACAGATTGTATAAAGTCGAGTGCACGCGGCCACACTAAGCACATTAATTCGGCGGTGTGCGTCCATGGTCCGAGGCTAGTGTCAATTTCTGGAGCGTTGCACTGTGGGTAGCTATTCCATAGCTATCCCATAGTTCCTGCAGTCTCCCCCGCCCCCTTAGAATTCTGGGTTGAGATCCCAGTGCCTGATGAGGCAAAAATCATTGTCACGGGTGGTTCTGGGTAAATGTTGTCACTCATTCCTTCCTCTGGGAAAGCAATGGCAGACAATCATTTCGCACCCTTTTTCCCTGGATTGCCCTGGCAGACGCCATAGCATGGCAACTGTGGAGCCTGTTTTGCCTTTTGACACTGTCACCGTATGTGTATTGGATGCCGCTGACAGAGGCGATACTGCAGCACTACACAGCAGCATTCATTTGCTTTTGCATGATAGCAGAGACGGTTATCAGCCGTTCTGTACCATCTGCTGCCATTGTAAATTGGCAATGAGATGACAGTTATCAGTCGTTCTGTACCGTCTGCTGCTGTCATGGGTGCCCCTGGCTGAGGTCGGCCGGGGGCGCAAAGACAAAAATGGGAATGACTCCCCGAGTCAATCCCTCCTTTATGGTATCTAAAAATAGTCAGTCCTGCCTAGAATATGGGGCAAGTGTACTAGAGAACCAGTGTATCAGAGAACCAGAGAGCACAACTGCTCTGTGTCAGATCCCGCAGAAATGATGAGCTGCATGCAACAACCCCACCCGTTGCTTCCCTCCTCCCCCAACCTTCCTGGGCTACCGTGGCAGTGTCCCCCCCATTTGTGTGATGAAGTAATAAAGAATGCAGGAATAAGAAACAGTGACTTGTTAGTGAGATAAAATGAGGGTGAGGCAGCCTCCAGCTGCTATGATAGTCCAGGCAGGACATTAAACGGTGAGGGGGAGAGGAGCCCAGCATCCCGCTGCTATGATAGTCCAGGCAGTACAGAATCTTTTCTTTAGACATGAAGGGCGGGGGCTGATGGAGTTCAGCCCCCAGTTGCTATGATGAAGACGGTTACCAGCCATTCTGTACCATCTACTGGGAATGACCGGGAGTCATTCCTATTTTTACCCAGGCGCCCCCGGCCGACCTCACCTGAGGCCAGCCAGGAGCACTCACGGGCTGATGATGATGATGGATAGCAGTCATATTTTACCAACTGCCACCAGGGAGGGGGGGAGAGGATGCTGCTGTTCACTGCCACAGCATCGCGTCTACCAGCAGCATTCAGTAGACATAGGGTGACATTGAAAAAAGTCAAGAAACGATTTTTTTCCCTTTTCTTTCCAGGGGTGGGTGGAGGGGGTAAATTGACGAGCTATACCCTGAACCACTCCGGACAATGTGTTTGACTCTACAGGCTTTGGGAGCTCAGCCAAGAATGCAAATGCTTTTCGGAGACTGCGGGGACTGTGGGATATCTGGAGTCCTCAGTACCCCCTCCCTCCCTCCATGAGCGTTCATTTGATTCTTTGGCTTTCCGTTACTCTCGTCACGCAGCACTGTGCTGAGTCCCTGCTGTGGCCTTTGTCTGGAGATTTTTTTCAAATGCTTTGGCATTTCGTCTTCTGTAACGGAGCTGTGATAGAACAGATTTGCCTCCCCATACAGTGATCAGATCCAGTATCTCCCGTACGGTCCATGCTGGAGCTCTTTTTGGATTTGGGACTGCATTGCCACCCGTGCTGATCAGAGCTCCACGCTGGGCAAACAGGAAATGAAATTCAAAAGTTCGCGGGGCTTTTCCTGTCTACCTGGCCAGTGCATCCGAGTTCAGATTGCTGTCCAGAGCGGTCACAATGGTGCACTGTGGGATACCACCCGGAGGCCAATACCGTCGATTTGCGGCCCCACTAACCCTAATCCGATATGGTAATACCGATTTCAGCGCTACTCCTCTCATCGGGGAGGAGTACAGAAACCGGTTTAAAGAGCCCTTTATAGCGATATAAAGGGCCTCATTGTGTGGACAGGTGCAGTGTTAAATCGGTTTAACGCTGCTAAAATCGGTTTAAACGTGTAGTGTAGACCAGGCCACAAGGTGGGTGAAGTTGGTCCAATAAAAGATATTGCAAGCAAAGAGTGGCAAATCTATAAATGTTAGCTGCTTCTACTGTATTGTAAGATTTTTATTTAACTGAAAATTAAATGGAAATACAACTTTTGTATACACTTTTATATCAGATTTAAGATGTAACTTCATGATTACTTATAGCTAGATGGCTGGAACTGGGTTGAGGGTGAAGCACTAAATGGGTTCACATATTATACATTCATATACAGTAGATGTTGAAAATTTGGGTTTAGTTTGATATACGAGGTAACCAATTTCTCCAAGAGATTACAGTATCACATTTGCATATGATTTACCCCTTTCCAAAAAAAGCTTTTTTAGTGTTGTCATGACATTTTTCTGCATGGAATATAGGATATTTTTGCTCATGTAGCCTATGCAAGATATAACTGGTTGGATGAATCAGCTTAAACATTAATAGGTTCAAATGCTTGACTTGTTTGTGTCAAGATAGAAGGAAGAAAAAGGGATGAAAGGAGAGAAAACAATAGAATGAATAGTGTAATATATACATCAAATTACTTTTAAAAGCGGATTTTCATTTGGATATCTGTTTGAACGGTCATTCAAGCAGTCTTCTGTTAACACATAGATTAGCAAAATCTTTGGATTAGTTAGAAAAACATGGTGTTGGCTGGTTTTAAACAGACAAACAAAAACCCATCAGTCTAACAATCTCGGGGGAGGAAGATGAAATAGATTTAAATTAAAGTTTTAAAGAAAAAGGCAACTGAAAAACTGACCCATGAAGTTAATCATTTTATGTGACATCACAAAATTGTCTGAGATGATTGCAAAGCCCCAGAACCCATGAAGTAGCATATAACTAATTCCATCCCCCCCCCACTTTTTTCTTGCATATTTTTGGATTTTGGGGGAATGTAGTGCATGGGAAGTGTTTGCTGGAATGGAGATCATTAGTATAGTATATTTGACATAGAGGTCATAATCATTACAAATCTAGAAAAAAAATTACCTTTCCAGTGCCATACACCATGACATTCAATTCTTGGTAGTCCAGAGGTAGTTTGACAGCTGCCTGTCTAAATTTTTTGGCTCAGCATATTAGTGTGTATATACAGTTGTGATAGTGATCACGGTATGATAAATGCTGTATAAAATTACATTCTGTTCTAGTTCTGGTCTGTCCTTTGCCTGACTAACTTGTGTCAAGCAGGGGGATCACTTCAGAAAAAAATCAGGAGGAGGGGAAGTGGTGTCAGCATTAAAGAACATTGTCTTTTCCATCAAATAGCATCAGGAATGAATTATTGCCTTCCTAATGACCATGTCCAAAGACTTGGAGTGACAAAACAAGGTTGGGGGGGGGGGGGAAGGGGTTGTGGGGAGACAACAACTTGTCCTCCTTGCCCTATAGCAAATGATGCACTTCGTGTCTAGAAGAGCAAAATTGAAGACATGGATGTGCCTGTTGCAGTACTTAGTATAATACTGGGCTGTTTTAGAAGCATTGATTGGGCTGGCTATCTGAGGGATGTATTTTGGTCTCTCTAACGTAATAGTGGTAGTGTCACTTAGTTACTGTAAGCAGCATACAAGCAATCTCATTTCAGTGTGTGGATGTAATGGGCAGTATAACACCTAACTTCACATATGTTGAGATTAAAATTTAACTCCTTGTACTTCATCAACTTCCAATTTCTGCCTCAGTGGGTATGTTTGGAATTTGACGTGAAGCCTTGTCAAGACATTGCATAAGTGATGTGACTGAAGAGACTATCTTAGCAAAATTATATGTATTTATATTGCATTTTCCTCCCCCAAAGCATTTCACACCCTATGGATAGATAAATGTGCTTCAGACACAAAACTAGGATCTCAGTGATCAGAACTGGAGCTTTAGACTAAAAGCAACATTCTGATCTTGATCCTAATTTGAATTCTGAACATCTCTCCCTTACAAAACTTAAAGAATGTCTGGGGCAAAGCTTTTAATATGGGTCTTTAATATGTAGATAAGAATTTCTACCACTGAGATATAGGGGCGGGGGAGGGGGGGGCACATCAGTGATTTAACAGTACCCAGTAATATTATACCATGGTACATGGGCCTGATCCTGCCCTCATTGAAATAATGTAGCTTTGCCTTTGAATTTAAGCAGGATCAGGCCAAAAGAAAGTTATATTTTAAATATGGTGTATATATGTATATCTAAAATGTACCCTAGAGACAAAAGGTCATATCTAAAATGTACCCTAGAGACAAAAGGTCATATTGTCGGCATCTTTTTTTTTAAAGGGATATTGCAATATTTATGGTGCAATTTAAAATGTGGTATTTGTTTGTAGTAAGGAGGCGAGTGAATGCCCAAGTCTGTCTTTTAAACTTAAATATTGACAGTGTAATTCCTTACATTTTATAGCAGGTTTCCTGAGGCTATCCCTCTGAACCTATTACATGTGAACAAGAAACTAGAAGTGAATCTGAGGGTAAAGTTAAAGGACCCAGCACAATCCAGCTCTCTGTTGAATATCTTCCTCATTTCATCTCAGACATGCAGCCGTCACATGTAGTATGAGATCCTTCTAGTTTCTCACTTTTCTGTGTGCTTACTTTCCTGATTTTCAAGAACTGTGTGGATATTTGTTACTGGGTGTGCGGTGGGGAGGAGAAAGGAATATTACACGGAAGTCTCTCCTGTGTCTTTTTATTAAAAATAGATAAGCAGGCTACGAAGACAATCTTCATTTCCATACACTGGTGTCTTTTTTTTTTCGTCTTTGTTTTTAGAACAGAATTCAAAAGGTTCTGAAGGGAGTATTCATTCAGTAGTTAGAATTTGCTATTCAGGATGTAGGACTGGTCACTTAGGTCATATGGTATAGTTTATGTTCCCTGACTGGATGACTCTGCCTTCACCCACTACTTAGGCTTCTGCATGAACCATGTTTAATTTAATTCCAAAACTAGTTTCTTGATTATGCCTGTAACAGAAGACTATTTGATCATCTACTTTCTGAGAACAGTTGTATGGAGAACATTTAATGTGTGTAAATGTGAAAAACGCACATTTCTAAATCAAAGTGCCATTCAATATTTGCACAAATGTTTGCAAATACTCTTCTCCATTTGCCCAGCTCCGGTGTCTAGTTTAAATTTAAATAGCTCTGTCACTAAAAGCGTTTTCAAGGACTATTGTCCCAAATGAATGGTGTTAAGTCTATTAATTTTTTCCTAACACTTTTATTTGCATTTGAGGTTGTCTGGTGCACTTGTTATTTAAAAAAGCGCAGAAGCAATTGTGGGAGGAGTCTCTGTAGCATGTTTTACAGTGAGTGCAAAGCTGAAAGATGACTAGTAAGCAACAGCTTTTCTGACTATATTCGATAAACAAGTGTACAACTTACAAGTGAAGGTACTTCCAACCATACATAAATCAGTTATTCATCAACCTTCTGCAAGTTGCATGTTGTCATATAGATTTTTTTAACCAGATTTGTACTCATCCTTCCTCCCGGAAAAATAAACCACTTCTGAGCTGAAAACAAGTTTAAAAAAATCCTTTTAAGCTAATATGCTTGTAGCAGGGTGGACCCTGCTCCTGCTGTGAGGGGTTTAAAAGTGGCCTGGCAGGGCTTGAGAGCAGTGGCTCTAAAAGCTGGGCTGATTGAGGGAGTGGCTGCAGCTGGGGCCACGCCCCAAACTGAACAGGGCCTTATAAGAAGGCCAGGGAAGCCAGAAGCCCAGACAGTCTTCCTCTGCCTGAAGAGGAAGAAGGGCCTGGCTGCTTAGGAGCTGAGACAAGGTACCTAGGGTGAAGCAGGGCTGGGGAAGGCTGAGGAGCTGGGGAAGCTCCAGCCTAGAAAGCCCCAGGCTGCGGCCTAGCATAGGGCAACTGGTACTGGGGGTTGCAGAGGGCAGCCCGGGGTAGGCCAAGGCAGCAGGTCCAAACCCCTTTGCCTGTGATGAGTAGGCTGATACTGCAGTCTGCCCCAGAGTGTGGGGCTAGACAATGACTAGCAGTAGCCAATACTGAGGCAAGGTGGGGATAGAGGGTGAGGGTTCCCCAAGGTGGGGAGACCCAGTGAGAAAGGGGTTACTGCTAGGGGGCAGCACCCTATGTGAAAGGGCACCGGGTCCAGGGAGGGACACGGGGGCCAGAGGACAGGTGGATCACCAGCCTGCAGAGGGCGCTCCATTGCCTGGAACGAGCTAATTCCCCAGAGCAACCAGCAGGAGACGCTGCAGGGGTGAGTCAGACCCTGTTACAATGCTCCATGTCACTAAATACAATTTGTGTATTTTTTAAATTTTTCCTGACCTTATCAAAAACAATAGAAAAATGCTTCTTTCCCCTCAAAAGTATAGACAAGACATTCTCATCCATTTATTTACCCTAGAGCTGGTTTGTATTAGTTCCTGCTCAGGTTTGTGACTGTAATCAAAATATTAAGTTGGTAAGGAACCCCAAGAACTATTTTAGGTATTCTTTACAAAAGGTTCATTTACAAATGAACAGAACAACTCAGTTCATCCTCCCTCTGTCCCCGCAAGTCCCACCAAATGCTGTGAACCAAGCATGCTTGCCTGTTTTTTGCTACATCCTGGAAAGCAACCTCCAGAACTTTGCCCTTCCCTCATGCAGGGGAGGGAAGTTGAACACTCAATGAATTATTGTGCCTATCCGCTGTAAAGGAAAACAAAGTTATTAAGCTCAGGTGTTTCTGTAAGATGCAGAGAATTCAAGGAGTGTGCAGTGACCTTCATACTCACCCTGCCATGTGGTTTAGTATTGGCAGAAAAGGCTGTGCTTCGAGCGGTACCTGCCTGGTTACACTGCTATGTCTGTGTGTCTGTCAAAGTTTCCTTTAGAACAGGGGTGGGCAAACTACAGCCTGCGGGCTGGATCCGCCCCACCAGCCATTTTAAGCCAGCCCTCGAGCTCCCCTGGAGAGCGGGGTCTGGGGCTTGTCACGCTCTGGTAGTCCAGCCAGGGAGCAGGGTCGGGAGTTGCTCAATGCGGCTCCCAGAAGCCATAGCATGGCCCTGCTCTGGCGTGCCAACGGGAGCTGCTGGGGTGGTGCCTGCGGATGGACAGCATGCAGAGTCGCCTGGACATGCTTCCGCATAGGAGCTGGAGAAGGGACATGCCACTGCTTCCAGGAGCCACTTGAGGTAAGCTCCGCCCAGATTCTGTACCCCTGAGCCTCTCCCCATATCCTAACCCCCTGCCCCAGCCCTGATCCCCCTCCCATCCTCCAAACCCCTTGATCCCAGCCTGGAGCACCCTCTTGCATCCCAAACCCCTCATTCCCAGCTGGAGCCTGCACCCCTGACCCATCCCTGATCCCCCTCCTGTCCTCTGAATCCCTCGGTCCCAGCCCAATGCACCCTCCTACACTCCAAACTCCTCATCCCCACCCCCCGGAGCCCTCACTTCCCCCCCCCACTCCCCAGCCCGGAGCCCGCTCCCGCACTCTAAACACCTCATTTCTGGCCCCACCCCAGAGCCCACACCCACAACCAGAGCCCTCACCTCTTCCCACATCCCAACCCCAATTTTGTGAGCATTCATGGCCTGCCATACAATTTCTATTCCCAGATGTGGTCCTCGGGCCAAAAAGTTTGCCCACCCCTGCTTTAGAACAATATTTTTTGGACAGTATCTCCTTTCCTTTGCATATGTATTTCTCTCCACCCACCCCCCAGCAACCACACTCCACATAAACAATTAGCAACACTTTTTTGTTTAGTTGTAGTAGGCTTTGTCTTCCTTCTTACAGATCAGGCTCTTACCACTGTTTGTGTATTATATTCATGCCAAAAGGCCTCAGTCAAGACTCAGACCCAACTGTGTTAGCTTACTGTACAGATAATGAGAGACAATCCCCGCCTGAAAGGGCTTACAATCTAAACAAACAAGGCAGAGAAAGGGGAGGGGAACACAATCATACAGAGGTGAAATTACTTGTTGAAGGGCATGCAGCAGGTCAGGACAGAGCCAGGAATAAAACCCAGATTTCCTTGAGCCCAGTGTCCAGGCCCTATCTACTAGATCATTCACCCTCCTGACTGTTGCCCTGCTAATCAGAAATGGGTGAAACAAAGAGATATAATTCAAAGGCAAAGAACACATTCTAAATATTGCAGTAGGATAGAAGAGATGGCTTGGATGGGTTTTAAAAAAGATATTTGGACTTCCTTTGTTGACTGTGGAGGCAATTTTGGCTAGTGTTTAGAGTGTAAGACTGTTGGCTAGGAGAACTGAACTTTATTTCAGACTGTGTCACTAACTTCTGAGTGATCTTGGGCCAGTCATTTAACCTCTGTGCCTCAGTTTCCCTGTTTATAAAATGGATGCAATAAAATTTCCCCAGCTCCTATGGGATTTTTGTGGTAGTCAAATTTATAATAATTTAAAACTTCTTTGTGATTCTCATAAAGCAGGAGCTCTGTATTACTAATACAACTATTAACAGACTCCTGTCACCACCAAGCAGCTGTTTTGGAGATAATTATGGCATGAATTTATATCTTTCCTGTATACAATTTACTACGTAATCACCATTTTAAGGTGACTTGATTTATTTGAATAAAAAGATTAAGTACACGATGTAATCAGTTATGATTAAGGCTAAGATTTTATCAAGGATATTTTTAGTAAAAGTCACAGACAGGTCACAGGCAAAAAAGAAAAATTCACGGAATCAGTGACCTGTCCATGATTTTACGTCTCTGTGGCCCATTCCACTTCCTGCAGTTCCCATTGGCCAGGAACGGTGAATTGCGGCTGCGGGGAGCCGTACCTGCGGATGGTCAATAACCTGTAAACAAAATGTCTTGTGGCCTGCCAGCAGATTAACCTGATAGTGCTGAAGGTAGCCAACCCCTGTACTAGCAGTACTTTGTACCTCGTTCTCCCTCACATCAGTGACTGCAGTAGAGTTACTCCCGATTCACAGCAATAGAAGTTAGCAGAGAAAAAGCCCTTTCTCTATATTATACTAAAGTGTATCTATAAAATATTTAATCATGGCTAAAACTGTATTTCTTTGTTCTGTTTGTAATGAAGTTAAACTAGATTCCTGATAACCTAATGCATCTTTAAGTTCACTTAGATGTGAAGAGAGATGTTGTGACAATTGGGCCTGCACATTTAATGAGTTTAGTTGTAAAAAGTAATTGTAAATTCATAAAACGTCACAGTAATGTGTAACAGAAAAAGTGGATGGGAACAGGTACAAGAAAACCGGCAGAGAAACTGAACTAGCCTAAACCAAAAAGGCTATGTTGATATAATCCAAGGACTGTTGAAATCATGCTTTTTAGAAACAGATGTGGAACTGGAAATAGATGAACCAGAACTGATGTGTAGAATATTAGGCCTAATTGGTGGACAAAATAATGATGGGATGGGGCTATTCCACCTATCACTTCCTTTCTGGGTCATTAAAAGAAAGAGATGTGAGAAAGGTAGGAAAGAATAAAAAGAAGCATAGAGGGAGGGTACTGGAGCAAGCTTCACCAATTCATGGTTGCCACCCCCACTATTTCCTGGGACCCCAGTCCATCATCATCTTGATCCTAAGAAATGTCTGGGCCAGACCCAGGGAGCCAGATGACATCACCACACCTATAAGTTCCAGTAGCCTTTCAAACACCACCTGGGGTGAAAGGACTTTAACAACAGCCACAATAACTGCTCCAGCTCATCTCAAACAACATCTCTTTCTCAAAAGGACAGTTACCATATTTAATACCATCTAAGAGACTGTCAAACAAGGAGTTTTTCCCTTTTAAAGCCCTCTTCAGCTAAAGGGAAAAGGAACAAAGGGAGGTTGTTAAAATGAAAGCCTTATTTAATACTTAACATTTTGTATGCTTTAACTGTTTTTTCCTTCATTTCTGTATCTTTAATAAAATATTTTTAATAGTGTGTTTGCCATGGTACTAAGCAAGCTGAGGTCTCTATATATCTAACCCTGGAATTTAACACTGTTTAATGTTAGATCGTAAGTAGGGCCAAAGGTGTTACTATAACCTATTTTCCATCTCAATTAATACAACAGTCTAAGTTTTTTTTCTGTATTTTGAGACGCAGACAACTGGTTAGTGTCTTTGGTGTATAACTAATTATACACACTAGTGTATTTCATATTTTTCCTACAGACCGCATACAGGCAAAACTCCCACTGATGTTATTTTGATTACATCCTACATCAAGGAAGCAAACTGTGACTTTGAGTTGTATTCCAATTTGAGTTGCACATTTTTAGAATACAGTTGATTTGAACATTCCTGGCCTGTCAGGTTTTTTTAAGCCTAAAATGCTCCGGTGTAATCTTTCCACCCGTTTCCTTCCCACCCTCTTGCCACTTACCAGGTAGTTCTTTACTATACAGTTACTGTTCAGTGCAACCATCTTTAAAGGATATTTAAGGAAAATAACCTTCAGCATAATCAGGAAAAAGAATCACATTTAAAACTAGGGCTTTGGAGCACAGCCCGGAGCTGGAGCACAGAGCCACTCCGGAGCAGTGGAGCTGCAGGTTTTTGCCTGGAGCTGGAGCTGGAGCGGAGCCGGAACACAGCTCCAAAGCCCTGTTTAAAACATTTTTTAAAAAACACAACATGTTGTTAAGTGCTGTTATGCAGCTACTATAAAACTTAGTTCCCAACACTTACTTTTAATTCATTGTAGTATTAATACTTGGAACATGTTGGTGTAGTCCTCATTACTTCAATACTGATTCCCTTACAAATCTGAGCTCTTAACAAGACAGTAAGAACACATTTCCCCTTTATTTATTTATATATATATATATATATATATATATATATATATATATATATATTATTTCTGCATGAGCTACCTATCTGTGTATGTTGCTTTTTATTCTAAAAGTCTAATTTTGTATAAATTACACATGTTGATTTATAGTTCTAATTGTACTTTATGGTTGTAGATGGTTATGCAAACAAAATTTTAAAAGCGGAGTATGATAGCATAGAACCTTGTGGAGTCCCACCGACACAGAGCCACACTAGCCAATCCCATTGTTGTATCTAGACCTGTGTGAGTATATAAAAATACACTAAAATAACTAGATTGTGTGTGTTTAAAAATTAGGTGTGTTATATATATATATATATATAAATTAGGTGTGTTATATATATATATATATATATATATATATATATATATATATATATTTATTTATATATATATATATATATATATATATATATATATATATATATATATAAAAACATGAAAATGTTATGCTACAGCTTCAACATCGCCAATAAATCGGTGGTTTTGAAGATATTAATTAATTATGTATCATGGTTTAATATAAATGCATCTTAGAAAGTATTTGGCTTTCTTAATTGAAGCTAAAAGCAGCAAAGAGTCCTGTGGCACCTTATAGACTAACAGACGTTTTGGAACATGAGCTTTCATGGGTGAATACCAACTTCGTCGGATGCATGACAGATTGCTGCTTTGCTGCTTTTACAGATCCAGACTAACACAGCTACCCCTCTGATACTTAAATGAAGATGTCAATCCCACCTCTGCTTCTAATATTTTTCCTGGTATGTCTGTTTCTAGAAAAATGTGAGCATGTTAAGTAATATTGGTCTATATTAGTACAACACTTCTATTGCAGTTGACCATGTTGTTTTTTAACCATGGTTTGAATTATAGTTAGCGGGGTTGGTAATTTCTCTTTTGAGTTTAGCTGGTTGTGTTCATTTATAAAAGTTGGTGGCTTTGTTTTGTATTACCTGAGATAACTCCCATTCTTTAATCTGGTTCCTCCTGATTGTATTTAATGGGCTTTAATGCATTTGATTTGTGTGTGTGTGTATGCAAAAGTATTTATATTTAGTTTTTCAATTGGTTGCCTGACAATATAGTGTTATCCTCATCCTTTGTATGTTGAAGGTGTGTTAACATTTTTCCAGTCTTAAAAATGCTCATACATTAGGAAGAGCAGGGTTATCTGTCAGCAGCATATTACAGGTTGCCATCTATGTTATTGTCAGCCTACTCAGTAATGTGTGCTAATTTAATTACAAACAGAAATGAGGTTTCAAAGTCAAGCCTTCAAACGTTAGAAAATGCCAGGTCCACAATTGTCTGTGCAACTTTAATTTTGCCCCCTGTGCAGCCAAACTGTGCATTGAATGAGGCAGAAATCCTGCTGAAAATAAAATGTGATCATGTAATTGAAGACTGTCATAATACATGAACATAATATCGCAGAATTAAGGTTGCACTGTAAACTGTAAACTTGTCATTACCTAACTTGGGTACTTAACTTAAACTTAACTTTTTGAAATGTAGTTTTGGGATGTAGTTTCCTAGATTTTTTTTTCCCCCACAGAAAATAAGTAAAGACGTTCTCTGTTGTACAACTTTAATAATCCCCCAACCATATCATGGGGCAGCATGAGACTTCTACCACTTGAGTTATTAGACTGACTTCATTAACTGACAGCAGAGGAAAGGAGAGAATGATCTGTTGGCACCATGTGCTGACTCCAGAGCACAGGTAGAGAGCCCAGCCCCCCATTATCTCCACCTGGGAAGGGGATGTCTCCTGTCCCAGGTGGTGCCCCAGGGTGTGTGGTAGTCCCGTATGTAGGATTTTGGAGGCATGGGAGAAGCCCTAGCCATTTCAGTGCAGTGTGTGCTGGTGCTGCTGCTTTGACCGTGGTATGGGCTCAGGTCTTTAGAATATTCTATTCAGTTATTATTTTGGCATGCATGCAGAGTTTTCCGGAGGAGTGTAAGCTATGACAATTTAAAAGTTTAACATTGCTAAGATTTTATGGAACACAGAAAAGGCACTTTTCTAGCTTCAAGACTTTCTCCCTGCTGAATTTCAAAGTCTTGCTGCAAACAATGGGTTAGCTGTTTTTGTTGTTTGTTTTGTTCGTTTGTTTTTTGTTTAAAGTCAGAAATATTTTAGAATGATGAGTATTAGGGAGTAGAGCTAGTAGAAAAACAATCCCACACGTTTTTCCATAGAAAACTTTGTTTTGGTTCAAATACTGTTTTTGTTTTGGATTTTGGAAATAAAATCTCTATTTGAAATGAGGGTATGGGGTGAGGTGGGAGGAAGAAGCTTTACTTTTTTTTTCTCCAAGTGGAAAAGTATTAAATATAATATGAGAGAGAGAGAGAATCACTCAATTTTAGAAAACACTTTTCTAGTTGAAAGTGATTCCCTCCCCCTACACACTTTGTTTTTACCTCCCCCTTTTCCTTTTCAAGTGGAGGAGGAGGAGAGAGTGAGTTTAAAAAAAATAGGGGTGGAATGCTCAACATTTTTTCACTTTTGTAAGCCCAGAGGAAAAAAATAGAATTCAAAACAAATTTTCATTTAGTTTTGTTTCAGATTTTCTGGTGAATCAAACAATGTGATATTTTCCCCTGCAAGAATGCTGGGGGGGGGGGGGTCTCCCAAAAAAAGGTTTTGATTAAACAGATTCTCAGTGGAATCTTTTTGGTTAAGACCAGTTTAAGAAATCTCTATACTGGAGTCACTACTTGCTCCCTCTAAAACAGGGGATGGCAAACTTTTTGGCCTGAGGGCCACATGTGGGTGGGGAAATTGCATGCAGGGCCATGAATGTAGGGCTGGGGCAGGGGGTTGGGATGTAGGAGGCAGTGTGGGGTGTGGGAAGGGGTGCGGTGTCCAGGAAGGGGCAAAGGGCAAGGGATTGGGGCACAGGAGGGATGTGGGGCACAGGAGGGGTGTGGGGTGTGGCAGGGGGCTCAGGGCAGGGGGTTGGGGTGCAGGAGGGGAGTGGCAGTGGGCCCAGGGCAGGCGGTTGGGGTGCAGGAGGGGTGTGGCAGTGGGCCCAGGGCAGGCGGTTGGGGGCCCAGGGCAGGGGGTTGGGGTGCAGGAGTGGTGCGGAGTGTGGCAGGGTTGGGATGCAGGAGGGGTGTGACGTGTGACGGGACTCAGGGCAAGGGGCTGGGGTGCAGGAGGGGAGCAGGGTGTGGCAGGGGACTTGGGGCAGGGGGTTGGGGTGCCGGAGGGGAGCCGGGTGTGGCAGGGGGCCCAGGGCAGGGGGTTGGGGTGTGGGCTCCGGCCCAGCATTGCTTACCTGGAGCAGCTCTGGGGTGGCAGCAGCATGCAGTGGGGCTCAGACAGGCTCCTGCTTTATATGTCTGAAAGTAATTAACATCTTGTGGCCTGTGTGTAGGGGTGAAAGTAACTTAAGGAACTTACCGATATGCAGGGTGGCTGGGGTCCTGGCAAGGTGGGAGTGAAGGGCATCTCTGGGTCCCCAGAAGGGGCAGGGCCTCGGGCTGAAGGGGCTGGGGCCAGACTCCCCCAGCCAGTCCTTCAATGCTGTGCAGTCTGGGGCTCTGCCAGCGATTTAAGGGGCCTGGGGCTCCGGCTGCCGGTGCAGCAGCAGTGGCCGGGAGCCCCTGGGTTCCTGGCTGCTACTACCATGCCAGCACCCAGAGCTCAAGGCCCTTTAAATCACCGCTGGAGCTCCAGGATAGAAGTGGCGGTGGCCAGGAGCCCTGGGACTCCGGCAGCAATTTAAAAGGCCTGGGGCTCTGACCACTGCCAGGAGCCATGGGCTCTTTTTAAATTGTTGGGCCCTAGGGCAGCTGCCCCTTTTGCCCCCCCGCCCCATCAGCAGCCTGCTGGTACGGTCTGCTTTTCTTACTGGTATACCATACTGGACAGTACCAGCTTACTTTCACCTCTGCCTGTGTGAAATCTGTTTGTAGTTACAGTCCGCAACTAGTATTAACTGGACCTTTTTGGGAAGTGCAGCAGAGACTAAAGATTAAATTGGAATTGAGAATGAGTTACTTCTGACAGTTGTTCTTCCATCATAGGGTTAGCAAAGACATTAGTAACTGAACAGGGAAGCTTGTACCTGTCCTGGAGATAGTGGAGCTTTGTCTTCAATGTTGCCAATCTCAAATGCTTCACTATCACTAAATTTGATTTACACTATTGAAAGCACATTTAGTTAGTAGTCGTAGCAATAGAAGTAAGCTATATATGATTTTTATAGGTGTTACCTGTCAATACACAAGAGGTAAAATTTGAAGTCATTGTGTGGGGCTTTTACCAGGCGATATATGATATTAACAGAAATTTTGCGGTTAATTCTTTGCAGTGCCGTGTGCTTGCAAATTTACCTCTAATATAAACATAAACTAGTGGAACATTAATGTGAAGTGTACATAATTGCTGCTTTAGAAAACCAATTTTATGGAAATTGAGTTGTTCAGTTACTAGTAGTTAAAAATAGAAAAGTAGTATAGGTCAGAATCCACTTCTCTACACATTCAGGATAGATCCTCTTGTTAGGTGAAGTTAGATGATGATAAACTAATTTTATTCTTAAATGAAAGTGAAACTCACCGTACTTAGCCAGCTATTATCTAATCATTTGGTGAATTGTTTATAAAATAAGTGAACAAACCTCAATAGGTGCAGAAACTTGCTCCAAATAAATATCCAAGCTTTCAGGTACTCTTTTCAATGTGAGAAATAGAGAAAATGATTTTTCTTTTTGTTTTTCTTTCTGTTTCTTTGTTTCATTTCTATCTTTGTTTTTGTTTTTCTTTCCTTAATATACTACAACAGTTTCTCTTGCCTTAGTACAGAACATGGGAGAACTCGGGGGTGGGGGGGAAGGTTAGCTGAATTTTATTCTTAATCGTGAACATTTGACTTACAATGGTGTGAGAAGAGAATTAAACCCAAAGTTTTGATGTGGATTTTCCCAAGTTTTGTCTAATCTATTTATCACTCATTTATATAGCACCATAGGGAGGAATAGCTTGTATCTGGTCAACTTCAGCAATTTCTAGTGTGACTGTCTAGGCATTTGAAGGGCAGCTGATGGTTCAAGTTAATTTTGACCACACTAGTTTACTGATTCCTCTTACAAACTAGGAATTGGTATTTTTAAAATTAATTAAAACAATAATTTTTTTAGCTGCCTCTGTGCTGCATCAGCTATGACAATGGTATGCAAGGAGAATGCCAATGTTTTTACATCAGTTTCTGTCCTACTTCACTCCTGATCAAGGAATCGGAAAAAATGTTACTATTTCATATTGAAATGCTGCTAGTGTGACAGATGTCACTTCTAAGCAAGATGGCTGCCTTCAGGAGGAGACTTGAGCGAAAGATTTTTTTGATCAAACTTTTAATGAAGATAAGTCAGAAGAATAGAACATTGTCAAAACATAATGGTTTTCTGCTGCTTCATATGTGCTCAGGCAACGTCAACGCATTTATGGAAAATACGTGTCAAAACCAAAATGTTTGTTTCCAAATATAAGTGATGCTGATCTAGTGATTGTAAAATAGAAAGTTTTCTTCCTGCTGCACCAACAGCCTGCACTAGATATTATCTCTGTAACTGTTGGAGGTTCATTAGAACAATAGAAGAGAGGAGCATGTGGATATCATGTTAGTGAGGTCTACTACTGTCCCATCCCTGCCACTTTCCAAAATTACTGATGTGGGACATGTCCATATGATCCCAGTGACCTTTGCTAAATGCTCTGAAGAGAGAGAACACTAGCATGGTATAGATTCCTCTCAAGAGGTTCTGTTGGACTGAAATGCAAGTCTTTTAAAAAGGCAGAGCAGCAGGTTGTTTTCAGGATTCTCCAAATTGGAGAAGATTCTCAGATGAGCTAAGAGGCTAGCAGAAAAGGGAGCAGCCTGGCCATCTGGGGAAAAACTACCTGAAAAGAGAGCTCAGTTTACCTAGACTCTTGGTGCAGACTAGAATAGATTCAGTGAGTTGTTGGCTATGCACATACATATTACATATGAAGAGCATAAGTGGATGTAGGGGAAGACTTCAAAAATGGTCTGTAAAATTGTTAATAAATCTGTGTGAATTAGTCATGTAGACTCATCCCAGCATATTTGCCAGACTCTAGGATTGGCACATTCAAAAGTGAATGTAGCTCTTTACTATCATAGATTAGAAACTGTAACAATACTGTCAGGCTTTTCATCCCAAAATCTCAAAGCTGTTTACAGATTTTAACTCTGCCTCCCAATACCCTTTTGAAATAAATCCCCCGAGTCTTACAGATGGGAGACATGAGGTACAGAGAAGTTAAATAACTTGCCTAAAGTCATGTGGGAAACCAGCAACAGAGTCAGGAGGGTAGATCATGTTATTCCTGCCTCTTTTGTACAATTAGAAGATTTTCACACAGGTCATTGGGAAAGCATAGTTATGAAATAACCTTACCTCTAGCTGGAAACTTTCCACAATGGCTCTCAACCAGGAGTCCAAGGATCCCTGGGGGGCTGCAAACAGGTTTCAGTGGGTCTGCCAACAGGACCAGCATTCGACTTGCTTGAGTCCAGGGCAGAAAGCCAAAGCCCTGCAGCCCCGAGCACTACCACACCAGGGCCGCCCAGAGGATTCAGGGGAACTGGGGGGGCCCCGCCGCCGAATTGCCACCAAAGACCCGGCACTTCGGCGGTGGGTCCCAGAGTGGAAGGACCCCCTGCTGCCGAATTGCCGCCGAAGACCTGGAGTGGAAGAAGCGCTGGGGACCCAGGCCCCGCGAGAGTTTTCCGGGCCCCCCCCGGAGCGAGTGAAGGACCCCACTCCAGGGCCCCTGAAAAACTCTCATGGGGGGCCCCTGCGGGGCCTGGGGCAAATTGCCCCACTTGCCCCCCCCTCTGGGCGGCCCTGTACCACACAGGACTGAACCAACCCCTGAGCAACTTAGCTTCGCAGGGCCCCTTGTGGCATGGGGCCTTGAGCAATTGCCCTGCTTGCTACCCGCCAATGCCCAACCTGGCTTTTATATGCAGAAACACCAGTTGTTGTGGCACAAGTGCTCCATGGAGTTTTTATGGCATATTGGGGGTGCCTCAGAAAGAAATAGATGGAGAACCCCTGCCTTAGACAACATAGCAGCCATCTCTGCACTCAGCCAGTTTAGCCTCCACAGCGTAAAGGTCTTTTTTATCTCTAGCAGATAGGGAGCTAATTAAACCGTCTATAAAAATAAAGAAGAAAAACATTGTTTTACAAAACTGGCTGTGTGAAATTATTTTATTGTCAAGGATGCTTTCTGCTTGCATAAGAAAGCACAACAGAAAGCAGACATCCACAGCTGAAGGAAATATACATATATACCCTAACCCTAAGCCATCCTCCATATCCTTGATGTAAGGAGAGCCTTGGCCTTTTATTTGGACATCACAAGAGGTTTTTAGAAAATATCTTGGGCTTTTCCTTTCCATTGCAGACAGGTCCAAAGACAGTGATTTCAGCTGAAAGACTCTCTAAATGGGTCTCAAATTGTATGAAACACTGTTAGCAGGGTTGCAACCTAGCACCTTTATCTACAGTCCATACACGTTCCACGAGATGAGTTGCCTTGTCCACTGCCTTTTCCAAGGGTATCCCTATATCAAAAATCTGCAGAGCAGCTACCTGGGCATCGGCACATACCTTTGCAGAACACTATTCTATCCTGGGGGACTCTGCTGCAGATGCCAGATTTGGCACTATGGTACTATCATCTATAATAGACTCAACCCTGAAGCCCCAGCCTCCGATGGTGGTACTGCTCGGGAGTGACCTATAGTGGAGCACCCAGAGGGACACTCCTCAAAGAAGTTACTCACCTTGTGCAATAACAATGGTGGCTCTAGATATTTGTCTCTATGGGTGCTTCATGACCCACCCTCCTCCTTTCTACTTTGGAGTTCTCATTGTAAACTCTGTGGTAGAGAAGGAGGATTTGCCTGGGTATTGTTGATCAGCCTTGTGGCAGAGCACGGAGATGGGGGTGGGCAATGCATGCATGGGACGAATGGACACTGCTACCAAAATTCTCCAATCAGCAGAGCAGGGATGCAGACACACCTATAGTGGAGTACCTATAGGGGGACACATCTCGAAGAACCATCGTTACTGCACAGGGCGAGTAACTTCTTATAAAGTTCATGTAGCAGAGGCTTCCTTAATCAAGAAGTTATCTAATATGTTTGATAATCAGTAGTTTGATTTTTATTGTGCTATACAGAATTTGGACTTTGTACTATGGAACCCTTTCTCTGTACAGCAAAGTACTTTGACAATACAGACACAAATTACTCTGCAATGCCTGGTGGCCGATGCAGGCTAGCGGGTAGTCCATAGCAGTAGTCAAGCGTATGTGGGTGGGCCTGTAGCTGGTAGGTCGATCCATATCAGCAGGGCTGTTCTTAGGATTTATGGTGCCCCACAAGGAATTATTAAATTGGTGCCCCTATGCCCAACTTGCATTTAGCAACACAAACATAAGTTTACAGTATTGGAAAACTTGCCACATGCACTTTATTAGAAACAGTTTAACTTAATTAAGCACACTCTAATGCTGATGGACTATATTTGCACTAAAGAAGTAGCGCAATAGAAAAAATTGTGATTTATTGACAGAATTATGCAAATATAATTTTTTTAATTTGTCAACATTTTATTGGAAATTTCTATGAAGAGATATTGAAACAAGGATTTGTTTTTAATTAAAAACAATCTTTCTGGTTTTTTTGGCTGCAAAATCAGTAATAATGTCGTCATATGACAAAGACAAAGTGATGTCTTGTTCAATTGCAAGAATAGCAAGACTAGTCAAGCGTTCCTCACTCATAGAATGGAGATAGTTTTTAATGAGCTTTAGTTTTGAGAAACTCTGTTGTCCTGATGCTACTGTTACAGGAATTGCCAGTAGAATGTGAGTGGCAATGTACATATTAGGATATATGTCAACAAGTTTGCTGGTATGAATAAATTGTACAATTTCCATCACCGATTTTGCATGTGGCAACACTGTTAGAAGGGAAAAAGGATGGAAAGGCAAAAGGAGGTGTGTGTTGTGGCAAAGTACCTGCTTCTCCTCAGCTGACTCAGTCCCTTTTTGCCTTGGAGACACAGGCTTGGGCAAAGTAAAATCCTTCCCAGTCACGCAGGGTCTGGCTGATCCTCCTCTCAGTCAGCCCCCTGCTGTTTTTCTCCCCTTCTGGGGACAGAGTGTAGTCTCCCTTGCTGGAAGAGGGCAGAGCCTTGCTGCACCTATTCGCTGGCAGCTTCCCTGCTTCTCTCACTCCCCCCCTGTTTCCCTGCCAGGGAGGGTTTAAAAAGGTCACCAGCAATTGGGGCCAGCTGAACCAAATTAGTTCCCTAGTAACCCCTGTTCCAGCTGAACCTAATTTCTCATGGCTGTCTCTCCTCAATGGATAGGGAGAAGCCTTTTAACCCCCCTGGGACTAATTCCTACCCCTCCTTTTGTAGCCATTTTGCCTGGGTTTGCCACAGTGTGTGTAAAGACAAGAGACCCTTATGCTTTCTGTCTCCCTAGGTTCGGCCTCCCTGTCCAGCATCTGTCATCTGGTATCAACTATCAGAGGGGTAGCCATGTTAGTCTGGATCTGTAAAAGCAGCAAAGAGTCCTGTGGCACCTTATAGACTAGCAGACGTATTGGACCATGAGCTTTCGTGGGTGAATACCCACTTCGTCGGATGCATACCAGATTACAACAGATGTTAGAAACTTGAAGCTGGATATTTCAGAGGCCAATGAATGTGCTTCACTTTTAGCTTTTGGATCTCTGGCTTCTTCTGAAATAGCAACCAGTGCTTCGTAAACTTCCTCAGATTGAGATCTCAACGTTTTTGCACTTTCTACTCTGCTTTTCCAGTGTGTCTCAGATAGAGGCTTAACAGTAATACTATTGACATGTGCTTTGAATATTTGCCATCGTTGAGTGGAAGCTGAAAAGAGCACGTAAATGCATTGCAGCAAACCAAAAAAAGAAATAGCTTCTACAGAAGACTTGGCCATATCACACAAAAGAAAATTAAGGCAGTGACATGCACACAGAACAAAAAAGGCTCGTGGATTTTCTGCCAGCAATCTAATTTGCATGCCAGAAATGCATCCTCTCATATTGGCACCATTATCATAGTTTTGTCCTCTAATGTTCATTACAGACAATCCCATTCATTTTAGTTCATCAAGGAGAGCTTGAAGAAGTCCAAAACCTGTAGTGTCCTCTACTTCTAAAAATGGGATAAACAATTCCTTAACTGTAATCTGTGCTGAATCACTAATGTCGACAAATCTCACTACTAACAACATCTGTTCTTGATGATTTACGTCCGGAGTGCAATCTAGAATTACAGCAAAATATTTTGCCAAAGTAACCAATGAAACAATGTTGTCTTTCACTTTATCACTCATTAGCATGATCAGTTCATTTTGAATTCTTGGTTCCAAATAGTGGTCATGTATTTCATTGTCAGTTACTCTTTGGAGATGTTCACTCATCACTGTGTCAAATTTTCCCATCACTTGTACAAGGCCCAAAAAATTGCCATTTTTGGGCTGGAATAATTTCTCAACTCTTCCTCTAATAGCAAGATTGTTTGTTGATAGATATTCAACAGTAGATAATAGACGTTCAAGAACATGATGCCAATGCTGCTTCTCTGACTCCAGCAATCTTTGATTTTGGGCATCAAGAGTTTTCTGATTTTTTTTTTTTTTTTTTTTTTTTAAACCTTACACTCAGCTCACACCATTTGTGCATACTTTCAATGTGGTGTTGTGCCTTTTCATGTTGCGGTAATATGTGACTAAGATTTTTCCGATCATTAATACCCATGGTTGCTATCTTAAAATTGCAACTATTGAAAATCTTGCATGGGGAAACAAAATACAGCATCCTTGCATTTAGTGTACACAAGCCACTGTCCGTTGACAATTTCACCATTAGAAAGTCTTTTGTAGTAATTGTTTTCTGTGAATTTCCTACCTCTAATGTCTTTAGGATATTCAAGACCTTTTATTCTCATAGGGCGTTTCTCAAGTATAATGGCACGTAATTCGTTGTTTAAAGATTGCGGCCATGCACCAATGTCATCTATATCTCATGCTAGTACAGTTTCAACTGTTGTAATTTCTTGTTTTGTGTCTGCATCTGTTTCAAATGATTGTTCCGTGTGTTGTTGCGTTTCTTGAGCTTTGTCTGCATAAAAATTTTCTTCTTTCAAGTAACTGCTTGATTATCTTGATCAACTTCGTTGTTTTCATGACGTACAAACTTAAGTATAGAACCCTTCTGTGCTTGTATAGCTAATCCTATTTCATCTTTCCATTTTCTTTTTTGTGACCCGGAAAGTTGTTTTCGATACAACATAACTTATAAGGATGTTTTTAAAGAAATAACTGTTTAAATTGTCAGATTATTAGAAATATTATTTAAAATAACTAATTTAGGATAGCCATGAGTCTATGACCTTGACCTAGTGTGAAGACACCTCACAAGGTGCTCCATCCTGACTGAGACACAGTAGAGTTGGAAACCCATGTCATTTTTACAAAGCCACTTTTTAGTTTTAAATGTATAGTGGCCATCAGTCTTAATGTTAGTTACAACTCTATATCAACTTTATACTGTAAATAGATCAATGGCATTATCCAGTTTAATAAGCTGGATTTCCAAACAGTGGGAAAATATAACCCTAGCTTTATTCCTAGGTAAAGCACAAAGTGACCAAAATGAAGTCAGCACAGAATCATCTAATCTAGATTAAGGTAGCACAGAAATGTTACAGAAGTCCTATTGTGCCTTATTTTTGTTTGGAAAGACGTTAGCAATAGCAGCGCATTTTGGGCACTGCCAAAAATACATGATAAATCACTGCCTCTAAAGTTCCATCAAAAACTGACATTTTCACAGCTTTAGCATGATCTGCTGCACAGATTCTTCACAAGGAAATGTCCTTGGCTTTTTAAACTCATATTAACCATGTATTTACTTTATGAAAGTTGGACAAAACATTGTGAAAATGTAAGACATTGGCTGCCCAACCTCTGGGCTGGCAAAAGCTATACTGATTCACTGGAAAATAAAGCAAGAGAATCTTAGTGCAACATATGGTCACTCTATACACTAGTAAGGAGACGAGCATATTACAGTCATTGGAGCGCTCTATTTAGCAGTAACAGGGCTACAGGAAAGCCAATCAACATTTTTGTTTCTCTGATTAAAACTGGCCCACTCCCTGCCCCCAAACCAAACTTGTCACAAATAATTGTCAACAACTTAATTTTCTGTTTTTGGCTAAGATATTGATTAAAAAAATATTGAAATTGGATTCAGGATTGTTAGTAAGCATTTTTGGCAAACAAAATTGTTAAATAACAATCTAAATGGCAACACAATACTGCTTTCATGCTTGGCTCACCCCTAGCCTGCTGGTCCAATAGCTGCAGTAGAAGAGGAGATAGGTGGAAAGCTGCAGGACCCCAAAATCCACCTCTTGGGGTGCAGAGTGGCAACTGCAGCAGCAAACCCTCAGGTCCGATCACATGCCACTGGGCACCACCGCCAGCACCATGGACCATGGTAAAGTTAGCATAGCATCTGATCTCAGTGACAGGGCACCAACAGAGCCACAGCAGCTCATCCTGCCCTGTGCTGCTCTCTCCGGATGAGATGGATCGCTGCCAGCCCAGAGGAGAGATGTGCTCCCCAGCTCGGGTGACCAGATGTCCTGATTTTATAGGGCCAGTCCTGATATTTGGGGCTTTGTCTTATATAGGCACCAATTACCCCACACCTAGGGTGACCAGATAGCAAATGTGAAAAATCAGGACAGGGGGTGGAGGGTAATAGGATCCTATATAAGAAAAAGACCCCAAAATTGGGACTGTCCCTATAAAAGTGGAGCATCTGGTCACCCTATTCCGATCCCCTGTCCTGAAGCTTTTTCACACATGCTATCTGGTCACCCTATCCCCAGCCCAGCCAGCTGTGTGTGAGCATTCCAATCCAGCCCCTGTTGCTTGGGCTGGCTGCGAGGAAGTGAGTCACTTTCACTTTAATTTCCTCAGCAGGCAGGCTGCCAGCCTAAGCAGCACCTCACCTCACCCCACCCCTGCCGGAGGGGAGTGGGGAAACAAGAGTGCTCCGTGAGAGGGTGGGGAGGGGGGAAATGAGGGTGCTCCGGGGTGGGGAAGGGAATGCATCCTATGGGGGGCAACAAAGGATACTGCCAGAGCCGCCCAGGCTGCCTCACCTCAAACCGGGGGAGAGAGTCACACTCACAGATGAGTTCCTTCCTCCACCCCTTCCCAGAGATCCCAGCAGCCAATCCCCTCCCTCAGACTGCTGCAGGCAGCGCATTCAGCTCTCTCTAGGACCCAACCCTTCTCTTACATGCTCCACTGCTTCCCATCTATCCCAGCTCCTGGCAGAGTGGTGCCCCAGACATACTGGTGCCCTATGCTGCCTATGGCTATGGACAGCCCTGCATATCAGAGGTAGTCCAGGGCAATGGTCAGAGTTCTCACAGGGGTCATAACACGAAGATCCAAGGGGCTGGGTCAGTGTGTTGAGGAGGTGAGGTCAGACAAAGTGATAAAGCAGAGTCAGGAGAAGTAGCAAGGCAAGGAAGTCTAGGAAGCAACTTGCAGGCACTGGTTTGTTGCTCAGACAGCTTCCTTTTCCTTTTGGGGACTTTATATAGTCCACGTACCCAATGAGAGTGGTGCCTGTCCATCCAATCAGGGGCATGGCTGCTGTGAGCCTTTAGCACTAAGCCTCTTGATCAGGGGCACAGCTGAGTGCTTTGCTGTCGCACCGCAGCTAAGGCTGACACCTAAGGATCTGGGATCCAACACTGTCACTCTTGCTTTTTAAATATCAACAGTTTTTTAGTAATTATTTTTCAAATCACTTTAGTTAATTTTATATTAAACAACTTTTACAGACTACATAAGAGATATTCAAATGTGTTGCTTAACACAATAGGAAGCCTAAAAACTGCATTTTAAGAAACTTAAACTTTAAGTTGCTTAGGAGAACAGTCTCAGTGACAGTCAATAGGGCTTGTGCTTCTAAATCATTAACTAGGCTTGTAGGATGGGATTTTCAAATATACATAATGAAAACCCTGATACCTAAGCCATCGGCATTAATATTTCCTTCTCACAACTGTTTATGAGCAGCAGTATTTTTGTACTTGTGATATTTTTAGAGCAGTTTTGTGATGCTAAGGACAGTGTGATGTTGTTTGATTACAATATGACCATACAGAGCATTGTTGCAACCATTGTTATATATTTACAGCAAATCTTGTACAAAGTTTGTCAAGTGAGGTATCTATGAAAAGGTTATGATTTGCTGGTTATGATTATGCTCTCGGTATGCATGTATCATTTTTGCATTTGAAGTTGTAAGTATTAGCTCTATACCTGGATTTCAAATGTTTGCTCCTGGGTTACCACCCCCAAGGCAGCTAGCCAGCACATCTTGGAGGGACTATTCAAATTAAGTGGCTCATCAAGAAACACTTGGTTGACAATGGACCATGGGAGACGCCCATCTACACTGAGTGCGCTATCATGTAAACATGCTGTCTGGAGTGTAGGTAATGGCTTCCTGCAATGACTGAGAGAAGTTGGGCGTGGACATGTGATTCCAAACTCCATCTTGTTGCTGTAATTTTCCACAGTAAGAACAATGGGTTTCCCTCCGTATGGCAAAGCATATAAAAGGCCCTGGAAACCCCTCCATTTTGCCTCTGTCCTGCTCCACTCTCTATCTTGCTTTATCCTCTTTCCAGACCAAGCCTCTGGACTATGAACTTACATTAATGGGAGCATTCTAACCAAGGGATCAAGGACCGTCTAATGATTTGGAAGCAGCCAGAGACTTGACTTAAGTCAGCAGTTTATTCCATCACTGCTACAAACCTGAATCAAGAACTTTGCAATTATTGTATGTATTTGATTCCTTTAACCAATTTTAACTCTCACCTTTCTTTCTTTTTATGAATAAACCTTTAGATTTTAGATACTGGAGGATTGGCACCAGCATGATTTTTGGGTAAGCTCTAAGTTATATATTGACCTGGGTGTGTGGCTGGTCCTTTGGGATCAGAAGAACCTATTATTTGATGAGACTGGTTGTAAAAAAAAAAAAAAAAACCACTCACCTTTAAATCCAGTGTTTTTGGTGGTGATATAAGAACTCGAATGTCTGAGGAAACTGCCTTTATGTTTTCTTGGTAGCCAGTGTGGTGAAACAGAAGTTTACTTTTGAGGCTGGTTTGGTATATCCTATGGGGGCTTAGCCACCAGTGTTGGAGTGTATCTGCCTATTTCTCCGCAGTTTGTCCTGAATTTGGCATCCTCAAGTTGTGACCCACTGAGGCATGGTTACAGGCAGAAAGCGAATTTCTTTACCACAGTTTCTATGGCAATTTTTCTGGGTAAGAAACCAAGTAAAGCCAGAAAACCAGATTAAAACAAATCCCACATCTTCTCCCATCAGAAGAGTGGCAGTCCTGTTACTGGAAGTAGTGATTTTCAACTGATTGTAATGTCCCTGCTTGAGAAAATAATTAGTGACTCTTTGCAGGGAAGCATTATCAGCCTTTTGCTCATCCTTGGCAGTAATGTTTCTGTGGCAGGGTTTGAATTAAGCCCATCGTGAGCCATAGGAACACCATGCCACAGGGCCTCCTGGGATCCCGCCTCCATGGTATGTCCATGTCTCCTAACTTGAGTGTACTAGAGAGACAGTAGTGACAGCAATAGAAGACCCCCTTCCCTCAGAATAGTAGCGATGATACTAGTGGTCCCCATTCCCTCACAAGTAGGGTCCCTCACTACTTAGTCTCAGCAGTCAAGGCATAAGCATGTGGGTGGAAGGGCCAGGCTCATTGTGCTCTTCTGCCACATGGAATCCTTTGCTGTGGTGGTGTTGGTGAGATCCTTACAGCAGAATAGTGAGTGTGATGCACTGGGCAATACATACTTTTCAGAAGTTGTATTTCGAACTGTCTAGGCTCAGACAAAATTCACGGTATCATTAATGTTCAGGTTATGTTTTCAAGTTATTTTGTGTTTTCCCAAATGCAGAGAGCTTTTTAATTTTTTTTTTTAGATTGAGCTAAACTTCTATTATAATCACATGATTCCAGGAGCAGGGCCCAATGCACAGACCTCTAATGCATCTGCCTTAATCCCGCCTGGGTCTGATTAAAGTTATTGTTCCTAAAAAGGAGAAAAAACAGTTTGTTTATGTAGTAAACATCCATCCCATAGACTTTTTTGACCATCTATACATTTTAGGGAAAAAATTGGTCCCTGCAATAAAATTATGTAGGCTGTTCTAAAACTATAATAGAAAGGGTGTTCATTCTCTAAGTACTGTAAGATCTTTTCATAAGGAACAAAGCTTTCAAAGATCCTATGTGAGGATTCATTGAGCTCTTCTTTGGCATTAACTCAATACCACTCCCTCCTGGACATATGCTCTTTTAATTTACTGTCGGGGAGGTGTTTAACCAAACACTGACATGAGAGAGCTTTGTTACTACTGGTTATATCGATAAAAGTTGCTGCTGTGCTCTGTTGTACTTATCAGCATACTTGCTCTTCCACAGCAAATTATCTACAGTAATATCAAGTTCTAAATTTTGCCAACCAGTGTGTGTGTGTGTGTGTGTGTGTGTGTGTGTGTGTGTGTGAGAGAGAGAGAAAATTCAGTTAGATTGTTAAATGAGTTTGTCATTTTATTTAGTATATAAGGAAAAATTTTCATAAACACCCAAGCGACTTTGGAGCCTACATCACTTTTCAAAACAAGACTATATTCCTGAAGGAGGGCCTAAGTGCAGTAGCAATGTATTTAGCATAGTTATCAGCTCTGTATTGCAGATAATGTGCCTGATTCTCATTTACACTCAGGTCCCTTTACACACCTCTATTAATGTGGTGTATAAAATTGTGTATTAAAAGTGTTTATAAAATTAATTTACTCCCCTGTTAAGGCCCTTTTAACATTGACAGAATTGTGCCAAGTGAAGTCAGTGCAAATGAGAATCCAGTTCAGTTTCTCCACAGCCATGATTATCCAATATAATTTATTAAAATGAATACAGGAGGGTCGTAAGGAGTGCTAAATCACTAGCTATATCAGAAACTCTGGTGTTCCATGTATCCACAGACCAAATATAGCATAAGCAGAAGCACAAACTTCATCCATGCTGCCCTTAGGGTTGCCAACTTTCTGCTCGCACAAAACTGAACACCCTTACCGCACCCCACTCCACCCCTTCTTTGAGGCCCCACCCCCACTCACTCCATCCCCCTTCCCTCTGCCTCTCACTCTTCCCACCCTCACTCAATCTTTTTCATCTGGGTGGGGCAGGGGTTTGGGAGGGGGTGAGGGCTCCGGCTGGGGTTCTGGGATCTGGGGTGGAGCTTGGGATGAGGGGTTTGGGGTGTATGAGGTTGCTCTGGGCTGGGACTGAGGGGTTGGGGCACGGGGAGGGTTCAGGAGTGCAGGATCTGGGTGGCACTTACCTCAGGCAGCTCCCGGAAGCAGTGGCATGTTCCCCCTCTGGCTCCTGTGCAGAGGTGTGGCCAGGTGGCTCTGCATGCTGCCCCATCTGCAGGTGCTGACCTGTAGCTCCCATTGGCTGCGGTTCCCGGCCAGTAGGAGCTGCAGAGCTGGCACTTGGGGCAGGGGCAGCGTCCAGAGCCCCCTGGCTGCCCCTATGTGTAGGAGCCAGAGGGGGGACATGCCGCTGTTTCTGGAGCCTGCCTTAGCCCCACTGTGCTGCCAACCGGACTTTTAACAGCCCAGTCAGCAGTGCTGACCAGTGCCTCCAAAGTCCCTTTTCATCCAGGTGTTCTGGTTGAAAACTGGACACCTGGCAACTCTAGCTGCCCTATCTCAACCTTATTCTGCAAAGGGGAGGAGGGGGGCAAGAGGCAAATTGTGGATCTAGATCCATACGGTCCTTGGTCTGTCTCCTGAGAGTTCCACTGGTTGCTATGGGTTGAAGTTACATTTGAACTTGATTTGAGGGCTCAGTACTGCTCCACATTGAATTCAATGGCAGCGGCAACAGATTCAGGCTCTACGACTTTATGAAAGAAAGGGCAGAAAATATACTCCAGAAGAATGAGGGAACAGGTGAAATAAAAGTCAAGTATGTAGAAAAAATATTAATACTTTCAACTTTACTACATCTAGGCTTTACCAGAGAATACAAAGTATTATTTAGGGCTGCAATGGGGTTAAAACTAGTAAAATCACACACTGAGCAGGGTGAATGATTAGAGGGAGACTAAGCCTGAAAATAGGAAGTGAAGAACTACAGTGACGTTTCTAGAAAGGATTGTAATATGGTTGTTGGACTCAAGAGACCAAGCCACTAAATGCCCCTTTGTTTAATATATCTACTGTAGTTAATTGAAGATAGGAAGCTTTATAGGAGCAGGCTTTTAGCTGTCTATGGAAAAATCTGCATTAAAGAACAATTTTAGATAAGGCAGGCAATTAATTGGGCATCTACATGTGACCTTATTTTCTCCAGAAAAATACAACTGCAGTCTCAGAACAGTTTCCCTTAAAATTGCTAGAGTATGGGGGCTTTGCTATGAGTTCCCCAAGTTTGCTGCCAAAAGTTTTTTTTAATCAATCAATAAAGTGATTGCTCAGTACTACACTGCAAATGCACTGTTGTATTTATAGCAGGAAGTCTCCTTCTGATTGTTCAAAAGCTGCATGCAGGCATCATTCCCCCAACCTTAAAATAAAAACAAAAAAACCCCACAACAATCATCTGAGCTACCCAAGTTCACTGTTGCCTCAGGGAAAAGCCTTATATGAACCTAAAAAACCCTCTAATGTATATACCAATATCTATGATTGAATTATCCATCAATTGTGGCTTTGTTACAATTTTTCCACCACGTGTTGGAGAGACACTGGGGACTGAAAATGAGCAAGTGACCAAAAAGAAGACAATTTATTTAGCCCTTTATGGTAAAGCTTTGAAAATGAAATCCTTATACCTTCATACAATTCAGGTAAATAAGCTGAATGCTGAGGTGGGAGGAAGGAATCCTTTCCCTGTAAAGATAGGGAGCAGATCTTTTTTTTCCACCCCACTCCCTCCATAAGCCACAGTAGCCTCCACTTCTATTGTGCCACTCACTCTGCAGGTAGACAGGTCAGTGCATTCATTACGCTATCCTGTCCACAAACTCCTCCTTTGCATTGCAGTCCAAGGAACCCCTTCAGAGCCATATTTAGTAGTTTTAATTGAATATGCTGCCCCTGTGTGGGATCCCTGATTCCTATGTACTGCTATAACGACCTGTCACACCTGTGGAATTGCCCCCTCTCTCCAGTGTAAATAGCTATTAGGATCCAACCATCAGATATTATCTGAATCTTATTTGAAGTGAATCAGAATATTTTTCTGTTTCAGGTCACATCTACACTTACAGCTTTTGCTGATATAATGTCCGTTAGGGGTGGTGGTTTTAAATGACATTTGTATGGTGATAAAAAACAAAAACAAAACACAACCCATGATGTAGATGCAGTTATACTGGCATATAGGTGCTTTTGTCAGTATAGCTTATTTTACTCAATGAACTGGTATTATCTATATTGCCAAAAGCACTTTTTTTCCCAGTATAAGCCGTATCTACAGTAGGGCGCTTTGCCAATATAGCTATACTTGCAAACCTTTTCTAATGTAGATTAGGCCTCATTGTGGAAAGACACTCAGCTGGAGAATCCTTAGGCAAATGTGTCCTACAGCACCACATAAAGAATCCTGATATCTTGACATGAAGGAGGGAGGTTTATGAGACTCTTAAGATGAATCTGCAACCTCTAGAACAGGGTTCTCACAACAAATTTTTTGGTGATTTCAGAGTGTGGCCATCAACTCTTGGTGGTGGCCACTCTGACAAACACATCTCTCTGTTCCTGCCTCCCTTGGCCCTTCAGCAAGAACCCGGGGAAGACAGGCTGAGAACTCACCAGCCGCCTGTGGAATCCCAGGCTCCCCGTACCCCAGCCGGGTGTGAGCTGCCCAGGGGAGCAACCCAGTCACTGAACACCACAGCGTCTTCCACTGACAAGAGCCACCTCTGGTGCTGCACACACCAGCTACACATGTCTCCAGAAGTGCTGCCCAGAGCTCCTAAGGAGGCTGTGTGGTGCAGAGTACTGATCCCTGCTGGGGATGCAGCGGAAACTTCAAGGTTGGTTGCTGCAGGATTGTGTGAATGCTTTGCCCTAGCTTTGGAAGCTGTTATGGCCGCATAACAATCCGCTAGTGGCCGCATGTGAGAAACACTGCTCAAGAATGCCTTGCTCTTAGAACCTTTGCATTCTCCAAACCTCAGCTTTTCTGAGCATGAAGTAAATTGTCACGAAGAATTAAATCATGAGACACCTTCAAAAATCTTCACCAACTTGTTGTCTAGGAAAAACACTTAATAATCAGGATTAAACATATCCTTCAGAGGAGGAGATAAACTGATAAATGTATCAGCAAACTCTCCTGGAGTCTGATGCAAAAGATGTACTAAACTATCTATGTGGAAAGAAGAATAAAATAGCTCTGAAGCACATTCATGAAAGATATATAGCCTTTGAATTTTGGTTTATTTTAAATAAGTAAGCAAAAGGCATTGAATGGGTTCACATTCTTGGGAGCCTTAGAGCCCTCTTTTTTTAAAAAAAAATTAATATGAATAGATCTTCACATTTATAGGATGGCTTTTCTTGTC
The DNA here is from genome assembly GCF_020497125.1 of Mauremys mutica. Classification (NCBI taxonomy): domain Eukaryota; kingdom Metazoa; phylum Chordata; order Testudines; family Geoemydidae; genus Mauremys; species Mauremys mutica. The sequence continues at coordinate 43,428,529 of NC_059078.1, forward strand.
AGGATGGTCAGGTGTCTGACTTCAAAAATGCATTCATGCACAAGTGTCTAGCTGCTAGTTTACTTGGATACATATAAGAATCTCTCCTGATTTGATATATTTAAATCATGATCATCACCAACTGGCTATTCTCAACACAAACAAATTGATTTGCTTCATACTGTACCTGATTTGTTGAAGATCAGCATAGCCTTGGATATAAATGCTGCTATGGTGTCACTTCTGCTATCCTAAAATTCAAGACCCTGTTGTATTCCCATATCTGTGCTTTATGCACCTTAGAGTAAAAGAGAACAGTTGGAATCTCACGTGTTAAGAGAAGTGGGCTGCAGAATTTGGACCTAGACTTTCTCCAAGTTGATGGTATTTGGATCTGGGATTTTGATTCAGGGTGTTGCCATGTCTCATGATTTTATCGTAAGTCTTGTGATTTTATTGAGCACCTTGCAATATTCAGTGTGTATTCTTAAAGTAACAGCTGTTGGAGGCAACTGATTACATGAGAATCTTACCTTTAACTTAAAAAACAAGTTTGCAGCATAATGTCTATGGAGAAAAGTTTGAAAATATGACTTGACTGCAGACTCTAAATGCTCAATAAGTAGAATGTAAATAACCCAAAATTTAATATTTTTAAAAATATCTCATGATTTTAAGTCAATATCTGATTTTTGGGCCCTAATTCATGAGTTTTGAATCCAGTTACAACCAATCTGGACTGGATTTGAACCAGTGACCTAGTAACAAAATCCTCCATATCCCAATAATCAAAGTTGTACAGCCCTAATTATACTAGTTACAAAATGCTGAGGTTCCTGTCTGTGACTTACTGTTATTTGACTCTACAATCATTTAAAACTTTTGAAAAATTTAATTAACTTTTTAATAATCTCAGATTACTATTTTAAAATTATTGAAAAACCTAGGGACATTCTGCATGTCATGAAAGATCTCTAAGTGATTTGAAGATATATGGACATTTATTTGCAGAAGTTTAATTGTTGCACAGATAATATAGATGCATTTTATTGGGTATTATGTTTGAAAGCTGCATATATTCACACTACTTCAATTCTGTTTTATCAGCAAAAGGAATGTTTAGTATGTTATCAGTGTCATCTGGTATGAGGAGGATTGCTTCACTGAATAAACCATTACACAATTATTTATTTTAGACTGTAAAACTAATGGGGAAAGCAGCAGTTGGAGAAACAAGATTGAAGAACTGCGAAGGTGATTTTATTTTTGCCAAATAGTTCTTTAGCAGCTATGTAAGTTATTGGTTGCATGATACCCTATGCTGGGCAGGGTGGACAGCCTGTTGTAGCAAGAAAAGGGCAACTGGGAGATCTGCTGCATTTCCTGTGTACCTCCAAATACTGTGGAAGCCCCTCTGTAGGGTTGGACTCCGTGGTTCTAAGACAGAGAGATGGAGCCAGGGAACAGTCTCTCTGGAGTATGTGCTTGTGCAGATTGGGCAGTTTTCAGTTCAACAATCCACCTGGAAATTATTGCTGATTAATCCACCAGCAATTCCCTTACACTGGGATTGAGAGTGTGGCTACTGGCAGTGGGCTGCATAATAGTATGGCTTTTTATGTATGGAAAAGGAGGAGCTTTGCAGGCATTCTGGACCTCCACGTAGACTTCCCTGCTCTCTATTGTTTCTAAGATATTACTCATATTCCAGGGGGATCAAAGCCTCCTTCAGTGGGACAATTTATGTTAATTGCAGATGTATAAGTCATTTATAAAAGATTAATTAGTAGATGTTATAAAGATGTTAATCATAAGTAACGTGTTTTATAGCTATAAGCAACCCATTTATTTTAGTCCAGGAGTAGCAAACTTTGTTATAAGCCTGTGACAGACACCCAAAGGAGGATAGATGGTTCTAAGCAATCGATTGACAGTTATATAGTAAAAAATATAGTTTCTGAACAAGCCTGATTGTAGAAGTTGCTATATCATTATCTATTCAGTATTTTTTACAATCAGCTATTCAGTGTAAGGAGATCCTTAAGAGGGGATTATCATAAATGATTAAAATACTTATGAGATTCTAAGCATTACACATTTAACAATTAATTAACCATTTATTCAGTACATCAGTTTTTAACACTATACAAAGTATGTATAAATATACCCTTAATATAAAACGTGACCCATACTATAATAACGGCAAGATTTCTATAGTACAGGTCATTGTCAGCCCAAGCTCACTTAAGTCCTATTCTGTCATATGTGCCCCATTCTGATCTCCCACTTGGCTTTAACTGACATTAGGTATGACTTGAGGAAGGGATGGTTCAGGGTGTGGACCACTAGCCTGGGACTCTGGAATCCTGGATTCAATTTCCTGCTCCACCTCAGACTTCCCGTGTGACCATGGGCAAATCACTTAGTTCTTCTGTGCTGCAGTTCCCCATCTGTAAAATGAGAATACTTCCGTACCTCATCAAGGAAGTTGTGACGATAAATATATTTAAGATTGTGAGATGGTCAGATACTGTGGTAATGGGGACAATCATTTTAAATAACACACACACACACACATAGTTTAAAATAGAAATAAATAGATAAGCAGGGAAATACATGTTTAAGAAAAGTTTGAAATGAGATGTAACTGCTGCTCTTGAATGGCTGAGAATTGTGCTAATTTTTGTTTTCTCAACTCCCTCGCTCCCCACCCTAACCTGCTTGTTTTTCTCATCCACCTTTCTCATGCCTTAGACTGTAAGCTCTCTGAGAGACTGTCATTTGCTATATGATTTACATGTACAATGAAGTCCTGACCTGATTGGCCTTTTAGGACCACTACGATATAAACGTTTAATAATAATAATATATTAACCTAGAATGAGGAATGAAGTTCACAGTTATAAGCAATATCTGAAGTAGCTGCAAGAGCTTATTTATTATATTTATTATATATATATACTCCTCATGCTCTCGTGCATCCTATTAGCTGCTATATAGTTTACTTGCCTGAATCCTTACTGATTGCATTAAACATTATGGAAGTCAAACTGTTTTGCATTCAACCATTTAAACTACAACTCAAAGTTTCCATCCTGTATGCACATTCTCTCCATCATTCTGTGCAAAGAACTTCTATCGACATGCATTTGAGGACAAGGCTCAAATTCAGCCTTGGTGTAAACATGCACAGCTCCTATTGACTTCTATGTGAGCTGTGCTCCCTTTATTCCAGAACTGAACCTGGTCCTCCAAGTCCTGTGTGGTAAGAGGAGTGACCAGCTACGTAAACTAGTACATTAGGGAGTGCCTGTCATCAAGGCAAACGTATAAAAAAGACGTTTCATATGAACAACATTTTATGGAGCCAATAGCTTTTTGATTCCCACTTCTATTTTTCAGATATTCAAGATTCAGGCAGAAAAGAAGGCTTAAGCACCCCCACAGTGTTTCTAACCCTTCATGGAAATGAGCCTGACCCAAACCCGTGCCTCGGAAAACCCCAAAACTTAGGCAAAGTTTAATTCTGCACCCAAAACTGAGAGATCTCTTCTGTGGCTTGCAGAAGGTCAGAGGCTCCTTCCGGAGCTGCTCTGTCTGTGCCCCTGACCCATGAAATCCTACAATTGATCTTAAGTGGTGGGAAGGGTCTTGCATAGTCCATCTACACCAGGGGTCTCAAACTCAAATGACCCCGAGGGCCGCATGAGGACTAGTGCATTGGCCCGAGGGCCGCATCACTGACACGCCCCCTTGCTGCCCCTGGCCCCACCCCCAATCCACCCCTTCCATGAGGCCCCGCCCCTGCCCTGTCTCTTCTCCACCTCCTCCCCTAAGCGCGCACAGTTTTAATAAATATATACACTCAGTAATGCACCTCACTCAAAGGACAAAACACGCACTTAGATTTACTGCCTAAGGCTCTGGGAGGGAGTTTGGGTGGGGGAGGGGGTCTGGATGCAGGCTCTGTGCTCGATGCAGGCTCCAGGCTGCGGCAGGGGGTGGGGGTGCAGGCTTTGGGACGGAGTTTGGGGATAGGAGGGAGTGCAGGGGTGAGGGCTGTGGGGCTGAGGGCGAGGGGTACATGATGCAGGAGGGGGCTCAGGGCTAGGGAAGAGGGTTGGGCTGTGGGGTGAGGGCTGTGGATGAGGGGTTCATGATGCGAGGGGGCTCAGGGCTAGGGAAGAGGTTTGGAGTGTGGGGTGAGGGCTGTGGATGAGGGGTTCATGATGTGGGGGCGCTCAGGGCTGGGGCAGAAGATTAGGGTGCGGGGGGATGAGGGGTTCATGATGTGGGGGCGCTCAGGGCTGGGGCAGAGGATTAGGGTGCGGGGGGATGAGGGCTCTGGCTGGGGCTGAGGATTAGGGTGCAGGGGGATGAGGGGTTCATGATGTGGGGGTGCTCAGGGCTGGGGCTGAGGATTAGGGTGCGGGGGGAATGAGGGCTCTGGCTGGGGCTGAGGGTTTGGGGTTGGAAAGGCTCAGGGTAAGGGAAGCCTGCCTTGCCAGTACTGGTGGAGGGCAGGCACTAGGACCCTGCACCCTAATCCTCAGCCCCAGCCAGAGCCCTCATCCCCCCACACCCTAATCCTCTGCCCCAGCCCTGAGCGCTCCCACATCATGAACCCCTCATCCCCCCGCACCCTAATCCTCTGCCCCAGCCCTGAGCGCCCCCACATCATGAACCCCTCATCCCCCCGCACCCTAATCCTCTGCCCCAGCCCTGAGCGCTTCCCTTCCCCCTCCCCCCCCAGCCCGGCCCCGGCGGGTCCCGCTTCCCCCCCCCCCTTACCCGAGCGCGTCTCCGGCGGTCCCGCTCAGAGCCGCGTGGTGAGGGGGCGGGGCTGGGAGCTCCACGCCGAGCGCAGCGCTCAGCCCAGAGCTCCCAGCCCCGCCCCCTCCCCACGCGGCTCGGATCGGGGCGGGGCTCAGGCGCTCGGACGGAGACTCGGCGCTCTATGCGCCGAGGCTCCAGGAGAGGGGCGGAGGCGGGAGCCGCATGTTTGAGACCCCTGATCTACACCTTGGTGAACTTCCCCCTGTGTATTTGTACTGATAAGGACGCTAGATACTATAATTTCTCTTAAATTTAATTTAAAGACATTATCATGTCAACTGAACATTTGTATCTTATACATAATACTCCCCCTGCCTAGCCTGCTTTATATCATTTTCATTGATAATCCCTATAATGTCGTAATAGTTATGTAACCTAGGTACTATAAGCATCACTATGAATACATCCATTGAGGGAGTTTTGAAGTGACTGTCTGTGCTGGAGGGAATCATCACTTTTAAAAAGTGTAGGGTAAGGCTTTGGGGGAAAAAGAGAGCCGATATATCATATGTATATTTTGTCACTCTAGCTATAGAAGCAAACAGCATCAATGGAATTGTATTTGACCAGAGTAAGAGTTAGAGGAATGCAACAACTTACTGCTTGTATTAGATAAACTGAACTATGTGAGGAAGGAGGAACTAAGTAGTCACTGATTAAAGAAAATAATTGAGCTGATCTCTCCTGAGTTTATAGAGCCCAATGACAAAATGACATTTACTGTACCTCACAGAAAAAAGGACAAAAATAATTCTCTTTTAAAGCCTTTCTTCCAAATTATGTATACTTTGTACCAACCCAGTGACGATATGTGTGGAAATGGACTTATCTCGTTCAAATAGATCATTATAAACTTGATGAATTTTATAGCCTTACAGGAAAAGTATTTTTCATCAGATGCGTTTGTGCAGCTGTAACTCCTCTATTCTGTCAGCACTCATCTTGATAATTTATACCTGTTCTCCAACATTTCACTTGTATAATTTTTTACTGGCTGTTTTGATTGGCATTTTATATGTCAATGTAATTTAAAAACTCAATAAAATACTTTTTACACAAATAATATTCTATAAAGCAGACAAGTTTCTCATGGTGATTCTTCAGATTCTTAATGAGTGAAGGAGACCCTATATTAGATCACGCCTTCTTGTAAAGGTTTACAGCTACACTCAGATGCTTTGTTTGGTAGTGTAGATCAGCACTCACAACTGCAGCTGAGGTCAATGGGAGCGCTGCTCTGAACATATAAAATGCTATATAGTGCTAAGTACTCTGAACAAATCAGGATCTATTCTTCTCAAATTGTGCCCATCTCTCCCCTCCTCCCTCGAAAAAAGTTAGTTGATGCTTGTGTCAATCTTGCATGGGTGTTGTGAAGAATGAGTTCATTATCATTTGTAAAGAGTTTAAGATAATACGTTGACAGCATCATAGAAAAAGCACATGGCTACATTAATAAATTCTGTACTCAGTGCAGAATCTGAAAGGTGTGTGGTAGATAATGCAGGGGGGCCACATATTGAATGAGGAGGATAAAAGAAATATTGAATAACTACCCAGTGAGCTGTGTCAATCCTGTGCACTGAATGTGGCAGGGGACTTGTGGAAAAAGTAGTATGTGATCACGTAATTGAAGATTGTATCATAATGCACATGCACAAAATGGCCAAATTAAGGTTGCATAGGCAATCTTAGTTTTTTAAAAGTGTGTGTGTGTAATTCTGCAAAGCAGATCCTGTCTCTCCCTTAGTGAGTGCTATTTATGGATTTGTTATGGTTATTGTTTGGTTAATGGTTGTGAGACACCTGTTTTATGCATGCACACTTGAAAATTCTATGTGAGTAGATGGCAGAGAGGTCAATTCTATCCATGCAGGGAGAAGAGTGTGAATGAACTTGACAGGTACATAAGCCGCAGGAAAAGGAACTGGAGCATGTGAACAGTGAGTACATGTAGTGTTGAGAGAAAGAAACAGCCACAATGTATAGCATGTGCATCCATTTGTTAGGAGAATAGTGTAGTTTAAACCAAGGAGGTTTGAAGCAGCAACAGTATCTACAATTTTCTTTGAGAGTCTGTCTGCTGGACCGTGATTTGAGTTTCATGGCAATTAGTTTGTCTCTCTCTTTTGTACATAAAACAGGCATGAGACATTCTTTGTACTTGTTTATTTTATATAGGCTGTAGACCATGTATGATATCTATGGGTTATATTGTTGCTTAATGGAAAAGTAATTAGGAAAGAATTTAATACATATTTAACAGTTTTACTGGAGTTTAGCAGCTGGAAATGAGGAGCCAGGATCATATAACCAAACAGCTCTCAGAACACCACCAGCAAATATTCTGGCTCACATACCACAGTTTGAAAACCTCTCTTCAAAAGCCAACTCTTAATTGGCTTTTACATTCTAGAATGAGCTATTAAATGCTGTATCACTATTTGACACTTTCAAGACTTCTGTTCTTGATTAAGGTTTTTGTTACTCTGAAGTCTGAACATTAGAAATAGAACCTATCCACACATTTTTCTGGGGGGAAAACAAATCTCATCTGTTCTACATTATTCATAGCACAACTCTGCCTTATTTCAGAGTGCCAAATATATAAAGGAGACTTGTACTAATTTAATATCACGTGTCCACTTCTGGATGTGGCAGTCTGTGCACACAGCAGTTTTTTATACACACAGCACGCAAAGTATTACTCCATTTACGAGAGAGCCTGCTTTAGAAAAATGGCCATCCAGTTCAAATTAAGTAATATTAGAAAAAGGTTAAACTGGTAACCTTTATTGTAAGAGAGTAACAATGCCAGGTCCAGAAATGGCTGCACTGGGAAAGCTCTCATGCTTATCAGAAAGATTTACTTATTTATTTTCCGTTAATGCATCAGAAAGATTTATTTATTTATTTTCATTTAAACATAGAGCTACCTAGACTACTTTGCTGTTCTGCCCTAACCCACCAAAGAGGCCTCGGGCCCTGACACTTGATTCACTAATTCCCTGATACTGGGTGGTGCCCCTGTGACATAGTGAGGTGGAATGGTCTCCCACTGAGCCAGAGGGGGAGGGACAATCACTAACACACTACAGCCAGACATATGTAACAACAGGGGCACGGGGTGTGCTAGCACCCTCGCAATGGAAATATTCTGGAATCTCTGCCCCTGAGTAAACTTGTGCATGGCTGGTGTTTGGAGGGGGGTGCAGGTGCAAGAGAGGGACCAAGAGATGCTGGAATGGCTGCTGCAGTGCCATAGATCAGGCCAGGGAGGAGGGATTGGGACCTGAGGGGTAGAATGGGCCCAGGAACAGGGCCCAGGACCATACTTCCCAGCCTGAAGCCAGCTTCCCCCTCCCCCTGCCGAGTCTAAGTGCCATCCCTCACTACCTCTCTGCCCACAGGTTCACAGAGAGCTTCTTGCCCCCCATTCAACAAGATTAGTTGAGCAAAACATCATTACATCCCCCGGTGAAGGGAAGCTGACTATTATACAAGACTTCATAGAAACCCTGCTCCAGAACCTGTGTGTGGATTGATAGAACCAACACTGGGGAGTCAAGCAAGCATAGATGGTCTTTGGTTTTAAGCCCATCTTTAAACTTCCAGATAACATACAAGGATTTAGGGGGAAGTTTGAAGCTATTGCTGTTCTACAATGGGCTGCTCCATATCCATATATTAGAACAAAACCTGACCTCTGAGATGTTTGAAACCAAATTTAGATCTCAACTTCACTGCTCACCTATATTCTGGACTGATCTTGATCCCCATTTTGAACACCCTGAAATTTGGAGACGTTTGGATATTAAAAATTATACTTCAGGAACACAAATAGTTTAGTTTTGCCATTTAAATAACTGACCCTGGTAAAGCTTGTTTTTTTGATGGTGACCACATCTTTACAGTAGTTTCTCACTTTTTCATGTTAAATATTAGGCAGGCTTTTTTGCATTGCTGAGACACGTAATGACTCTCTTTCCAAGTGAAAGAGAGGAAAGAAACAGTCATCAATAATGGACTCTAATATATTTGCAACTCTACTAGGATTTAAACAAAAAACTTTCTATTCAAAATCATCAGGTGAATCCATCAACCCTGAAGCTCTTTCATGAAGAGAAAAACAAGCATTTCCATATATTAAATTAGCTAGTGTTCCCTGGGTTCAGTACAAAATTGTTCATTTGGGGTGCAATTTTAAAATAATTTATTATGTAGGCAAAACTCTAATTTAAAGCTAATGGAAGTTCGATCAGGGGACACAGGCAAATGAGTGACAGATATACAGGAATCAAGTAGATTTAAGATATATGCCCACCCCCTGTTTACACATACCAGATATGTAACTGGTTCCAGTGTGGGGTTTTAGGGCTTCATCATATAACCAATAAATTAGGTTAGACCTGCCTAGGCCTCAGCTCACTTCTGAATCCTTTCTTTCTCCCACTATGTGCATGTGGGATGGATAGAAGTTACCAAGGGGGGACCTCAGTCCACGAGGCTTCAGATCTCTTCTTCTCCTATATAGCAACAAGTTCCGCAAGTGAAACGCCGGGTCTCATTTACCTCTGTCCCTTTGAACATTTATCTGCATGGGACACTAGCCGGTTTTACCTATTCATCTATTAAACTTTAACGTCCCATTGCTGTCAACTCAACTATACCTCATGATGCTGTGAGGAAAATGAAAAAACCCAATAGACCTCTGACACTTTGGCCCAGTGGGAAAAATGTTTTTGTTATTCCAAAACAGGCAATTAGTCAGACCTGCAGTGTCCTTAAAAAACACAGCTTCTGCACTCCAACTAAGGGAAGGGAGGATAGGGCATCTAGCAGGAGCAAGAAGCTTTAAAAAAATCTTGGGAAGGTTTAAATAGGCTGCAGGGGGAACAGGTGAGAGCCAAACAGCTATCTTAGTGACATAGCCAAAAGGGAGGTGGTGGAACTGAAGGAGGGCAGCCCCCATCTTGCCACACGTGTGCTCTCACATCCTCTCCTCCAGCCCCCAACTTTCTGGGCACTCTGTTACATTCCCTGCTGTCAATTCAAGATCCCGCTCCCATTGACTGAGGGGAGGGGGTTGCCTGTGCAATTTATACAGATCTGTAGGTACAAGATTTCACACAAATCCAGATTTCATTTACTCCTCAATGCCATCAGCTGATAATTAGTAATTTTCCATGCTACATGCAATCTTTACTCTATAAAATACAGATGTAACTACACAACCACCCCAATATAACATGACCCGATATAACATGAATTCGGATATAACGCGGTAAAGCTGTGCTCTGGGGGGGTGGGGCTGCGTGCTCCGGTGGGTCAAAGCAAGTTCAATATAACCCAGTTTCACCTATAATGCGGTAAGATTTTTTGGCTCCCGAGGACAGTGTTATATCGGGGTAGAAGTGTAGTTAGCTTTAGGCTTACTCTAGACTGTATATTTTCCCCAATTTAAACTGGTCATAATCTTAATTTGACCCTCATTCCGGGCTCGGTTGCTTAAAAGATTCAGGAACCTGAGTGAATATTTTGACAACCTGCCCAGGGTTTTGATTAACTCCTCTTCTGGCACTTCTAGATGAGTGTCTTGTATTTCCGTACACAGTTGTGACTGCAATGTGCACTTAAGTTTGTGATCAGGGGGGTTGAGTCTTTGGCAATACCTTTATTAAAAAGATCTAAAATACTGCATCTTGTGTTACTGCATCTTGGGTGATGACTGCAGAATACTGCAGTACTTTTATAAAAACATTATTATTTATTTTTTATTAAGTTCTGACTGTCATTTTGGTGCTGAGCAGTACATGGAGGAAGATAATTTCTGCCAGAGAGATTTACCAATCTAGTATCTGTTGTCTGTTTTCACAAGCTGTCTTTAATTTAAAACTAATGTCTAAAGTTTGTGGCCCAATCCTACATGAGTGCTCACCAGTGGGAACTGAGGGTGTATGCCTCATAGAATCAACCTCTTCAATAAAAGCTGATTTGTTGTCCAATTCTCAGATCATGCAACCAATAATTTAACTAGATGGGCTAATTTATATGTTACAAAGCAAGAACCTGAAGAACTGATATGTGAGTTATAGGAATATGAAAAAAATGGAAGTACATTATAATTTATTAATGTAATAGGCTTAACATCTGCTAACATTAGGGTTGCTATTATTTAATAATAGCTCATTAACTGTCTCTTTCATTTTCCTTCTGTTTGCTAGGAATTAGAAAATGTTGTGCCTTCCTTTGTGGCTGTGGCTTAAATAAAGGGGATCTTTGTTTCCATGGCAGAAATGTCACAAGGAGGTAGGTACAAGTGAAGAGATTATTCCTCACCATTTCATTTGCTGACAAATGTAGAACTCATACAGAATAAACACAGTCCTGTTCATTGCTACAAAGGGTAGGAAACTGAATTGCTTGTAGGCATTCACCTCATTGTGAATTTATGGTATGACTATAATATTTGCATTAATCCCAGCAGCACAATGCATACATAAATGCATTAAAAATTATTTTGTCTTGCTCACACAATTTACATTAAGATCCATATGTGGAGTTACATTTCTACAGCAAGCTTTACACATCAAATTCTATTTTTCTTCCATCAATATGTTGCATATTTTTAAGCTTTCCTGGGCTCAGTGCCAGCAAGGAACTACAAGGATCTATGGCAACTGCCACATTTGCACTTTTCAATTACAAATCAGTAACTAAATTCCCATTAAATATTCTTAACCAGCCTGTTCAACATATGTTCATTTGGGTATCTGTATCTATAAGTTGAAGCAAATTAGAACCGTAGCTAAATTTATTTGAGAAAGAATAGATTTTGCAAATGAGCACTTTTACAGAAGAGGCAGAGTCCCCCCCCCATCTTTTTTTTTTAAGGAGGAAAATTAAGCTCAGCCTGTGCAAATAGGTAAAATCATAGGCTTTTGAAAGCTCTCTCCACATCTTACTGCTTATATGAGGAGAGTGGTAGGGGAAGAGTTTTTCAGTGGGTCTAATAATTCACTCTATAATCTGGTTTAGGAATTAGATCCCTATTTAAAAAGCTATCCCCTCCTATTCCACTCTTCATTCCCCCCCCTTTAAATGTTAAAAATGTAGCAAACTTATTAACAGTAAGACTCTTTTTCTAGAAAGAGGGCTGTTGCATTTGTGTCTTCTAACAGTGCTGACATTAATTGCAAAAGGACCAGCCGTCAAACGGATGTGCAAAATCTTGGAGGTACAATAATAGATACATTCTAATACAAGTTAATGTCTCTTTTTAAAAGGGTGCTTCATGCACATACAAATGTTGTTAATGCTCAGCACTCACAAATGATAATCAGGTTGTTTCATCTACACTTAATTAGTCTCCAGGGGCGGCTCCAGGCCCCAGCACGCCAAGCGTGTGCTTGGGGTGGCAAGCCGCAGGGGGTGCTCTGCCAGTGCCGCGAGAGTGGCAGGCAGGCTGCCTTTGGCGGCTTGCCTGCGGAGGGTCCGCTGGTCCCGTGGCTTTGGTGGACCTCCCACAGGCGGTCCGCCGAAGCCGCAGGACCAGCGGACCCTCCACAGGCAAACCGCCGGAGGCAGCCTGCCTGCCGTGCTTGGGGCGGCAAAATCCCTAGAGCCGCTCCTGTTAGTCTCATTGTGCTATCAAAACCGTAACACAAGTCAAATAATTATGTTTCCAGGTTTGTGTTTCTTCATGCTTTAAAATCTATAGCTGCTCATTCATAATGCAATAGAGCTACTCCACATGTGGCTAAATGTGCCACTCTCCCATGGGCTGTAACTAATATTGTTGTATGTCTAATGATTAGGGCAAAAGATTGGTGCTCAGGACTCCTGGTTTCCATTAACGGTTCTCCTACTACTGAATGTGTTACCACTAATTCATAAGCTCTTTGTCTCTCAGTTTCTTCATATATAATATAAAATATAATATGCTTATCCATTTTAGCAGTGTTGTAATGCTTTAATTAATCCATGCCTGTAAAATACTTTAATATCTTTAACTGAAAGCTGTTTGTAAGTGAAAATTATTATTAAGTAACAAGATCATTTGACCTAGCTCAGACAAAGTTCCAATGATATCTTTTCCTAAGTAAGAAAAGTACAATTGGGATCAAAACATCCTGGTATCTGTAGATTCAACTCTAAAAATACAAAACTTAGTTTTGCCATGTGAAATCAAAGATCCAGAAAGCCTTCTTCCTAGGATGATCGGGAAGGGGGGGTGGGGTGGGGAGGTGGTCTATGTTATGAGAGGCGACTGGAAGAGCTTGGCTTGTTTCATCTGGCAAAAAGAAGGCTGAACAGGGATATAATTGCTCTCTATAAATATGTTAGGGGGTAAATACAAGGGAGAGTGAAGAGCTATTTAAGCTAAATGACAATGTTGGCATTAGAAGAAATGGATAATGGGGGATGAATAGCTCAGTGGTTTGAGCATTGGCCTGCTAAACCCAGGGTTGTGAGTTCAATCCTTGAGGGGGCCTCTTAGGGATCTGGAGCAAAATCAGTACTTGGTCCTGCTAGTGAAGGCAGGGGGCTAGACTCAATGACCTTTCAGGGTCCTTTCCAGTTACCTGAGATAGGTATAATCTCCATATACATAAACTGGCCATGAACAAATTCAGGCTGGAAATTAGAAGGTTTATAACTATCAGAAGCCTGGTCTACACTAGGCGTTTAAACCGGTTTTAGGAGCGTAAAACCGATTTAACGCCACAACCGTCCACACTAGGAGGCACCATATATCGATTTTAATGGCTCTTTAAACCGGTTTCTGTACTCCTCCCTAACGAGAGGAGTAACGCTAGTATCGGTATTAACATATCGGATTAGGGTTAGTGTGGACGCTGATCGACGGTATTGGCCTCCGGGAGCTATCCCACAGTGCAGCAGTGACCGCTCTGGACCGCAATCTGAACTCGGATGCAGTGCTCAGGTAGACAGGAAAAGCCCCGCGAACTTTTGAATATTTCCTGTTTGCCCAGCGTGGAGCTCCGATCAGCACGGGTGACGATGCAGTCCGAAATCAAAATAAAAAAAGAGCTCCAGCACGGACCATGCGGATGTGATCGCTGTAAGGGCAGGCAAATCCGTTCTATCAGCGCTCCGTTACAGAAGATGAAATTCAGAATCCTTTTTTAAAAATCTCCAGACAGACGCCATAGCAGGGACTCAGCGCACTGCAGCGTGACAAGCGTAACGGAAAGCCAAAGAATCAAATGGACGCTCATGGACTGGAGGACTGAAGCTATCCCACAGTTCCTGCAGCCTCCGAAAAGTATTTGCATTCTTGGCTGAGCTCCAAATGCTTCTAGGGTCAAACACAGTGTCCGCGGTGGGTCAGGGCATAGCTTGGCAATCTACTCACCCCACCCACCCACCCCCAGAAGCGAAAGGGAAAACAATCCTCTGACTCTTTTACATGTCACCCTATCTTTACTGAATGCTGCAGATAGACACGATGCTGCAGCCGTCAACACCAACATCCTCACTCCCCCCCTGCCATGGGTGGCTGATGGTACAAAAGGACTGGTAACCGTCCTCGTCATCAGCCTATTGGCACATGGGGCAGTAACCATGATGACTAGCATCCGTCAGGTCGATCAAGGGCTCCTAGCCCTAATTTTTTCTGGTGGATGGTGGATGGTGCAGTATGGCTGGTAACCATTGTCATCATAGCAACAGGGGGCTGAGCTCCATCAGCCCCCACCCTTCATGTGTAAAGAACAGATTCAGTTGCCCCTGGACTAGCAGCTTCTCTCCTACACACTGCTTAATGTCCTGTCTGGACTATCATAGCAGCTGGAGGCTGCCTTCCACTCATTTCTCACTAACAAGTCACCATGTCTTTTTATTCCTGCATTCTTTATTACTTCATCACACAAGTGGGGGGACAATGCTACGGTAGCCCAGAAAGGCTGGGGGAAGAACGGAATCAACAGGAGGGGTTGTTACAGGAGCACCCCCTGTGAATAGCATACAGATCATAGTTTCTGCAGGATCTGACACAGAGCAGCTGTGCTCTCTGGTTCTATGATACAGTGGTTATCTAGTACACTTGCCTATATTCTAGGCAGGACTGATTCTATTTTTAGATACCAAAAAGGAGGGATTGACTCAGGGAGTCATTCCCAATTTTGGCTTTTGCGCCCCTGGCTAAGAGCAGCCAGGGGCACTTATGACAGCAGCAAATGGTACAAAAGGACTGGTAGCCATAATCATCCTCACCAGTTCCAATTTATGGAAGGGTTTGGATGGTGCAGTATGACTGGTAACCATCTCTGCTGTCATGCAAAAGCAAAAGCATGCTTCTGTGTAGCGCTGCTGAATCGCCTCTGTGAGCGGCATCTAGTACACATACGGTGAGAGTCACAAAAGGCAAAACAAGCTCCATGATTGCCATGCTATGGCATCTGCCAGGGCAATCCAGGGGAAAAAGGCGCGAAATGCTTGTCTGCCGTTGCTTTCCCAGAGGAAGGAGTGACTAACGACATTTACCCAGAACCACCCGTGACAATGATTTTTGCCCCATCAGGCACTGGGATCTCAACCCGGAAGTTCCAAGGGGCGGGGGAGGCTGCGGGAACTATGGGATAGCTAGGGAATAGCTACCCACAGTGCAACGCTCCAGAATCCGACGCTAGCCTCGGACCGCGGACGCACACCACCGAATTAATGTGTTTAGTGTGGCCGCGCGCACTCGATTTTATAAAATCTGTTTTACAAAACCGGTTTATGCAAATTCGGAATAGTCCCGTAGTGTAGACGTACCCAGAGAGAGATGAGTTTCTGAAATTGCTACATTTCAACTGTGTGACTGTAACAAGGTTGCTCCTAATGATAGGAGGCAGCATTCCAACAACTCTGGGGCTTACTTCTAGTTTATGTCTTATGTTCCTAAAGCTCATGCTTCAGGGTTTCAGCCAGCCACTGATAGGGGTCAGGAAGGGAATCCCCGCCCCCCGGTGTATTCTGGGAGGAGTTTATTTATCTCCTTCCTCTGATGTATCAGGGATGGCTATGGTTGGAGATGGGGCATTGGGCAGGGTGGGCCAGAGCTCTGAGTTGGCACTGGGCATTCTCTCAGGTGCTTTCCTGGCTAACTGATGGCCACATGTGTGGACAGGAAGGAATTTTCCCCCAGGTCAGACTGGCAGTAACCTGGGGGGGGGGGGCGGTCTTCACCTTTCTCTGCAGCCTGTGGGTGCAGGACATTTATTGGAATTATTTGGGTACATCTCAATTAATCATTTTCCTGTCATTGCTGGGGCCTTGAGCACTGGTGCACCTCAGTCCCTCTTGTTCTCTGCCTGTGGAATGTAATAATCTTGTCTTCTGTGGGTTGTAATACTTTGGTCACATTTTGGTTGTTGGGTTTAGTGCAGGTGCTGGATGATGATGGTGGTCTGTAATATACAGGAGGGCAGACTAGATGAACTAGCGGTCCTTTTGGGCTTTAAACTCTGACTCTGTCCCTAACTAACTTTTTTTTATTTTCAAAACTAAGCCTAACTTTTTTTTCTAAAGCGATCCGAACACCTTATTTCTTTCATTCAAGGCCAAAGCAAATTGTTGTGAGGCATATTACAGTAGTAAATCCAACTGCAGCAAAAACAGTTATATTACAGTATCTTAGTCAAGTTATATGACTGAGATATCACATACAGCAGCTTTCATTGGTTGCTATAATTAATATTTGCCAAGATCCTTCTTTATTAAGGAAAAACAGATGAGCCTGATTAAATGTGGATCCTGAAGATGTTGGTATATAGTTGACTTTAGAGGATTTGGCTCTATGTACCGTGCAGTTCAAAGTAAATAAAGGAAGTACTATTTACTCCTTCTCATAACACAAGAACTAGGGGTCACCAAATGAAATTAATAGGCAGCAGGTTTAAAACAAACAAAAGGAAGTACTTCTTCATACAATGCACAGTCCACCTGTGGAACTCTGCCAGAGGATGTTGTGAAGGCCAAGACACAGGGTTCAAAAGAGAACTAGATATTAGAACTATTAGCCAGGATGAGCAGGGATGGTGTGTCTAGCTTCTGTTTGCCAGAAGCTGGGAATGGGTGACAGGGGATGGATCACTCGATTACCTGTTCTGTTCATTCCCTCTGAAGCACCTGTCTTTGGCCACTGCTGGAAGACAGGACACTGGGCTAGATGGACCTTTGATCTGACCCAGTATGGCCACTCTTATGTTCTTAAGTTACTTTGAATTTAGAAAACCATTTTAGGTCCAGTACTTCACTAGGGCACAAAAAACTCTGCAAGAGAAAGCAAATGCAGCCTTTGTGGATTATATATGGAAAAAGTTTTTTCATTCTACCACTTTGACCTGGACTTGGTTGGCATGTTCTGAATGTGACTGTGTGTGTTTAAAGAACATATCAGCAGCTGAACAGGTGGTGAAGAACAAAGCAATAGAAATGAAAATGTTAAGAGTGTTAGGAAACATTGTGACTGCTGGAACACTTCCTTCATTTTATAAACAGATTGGCATTCAGGACGGGGGGAAGAGCAAAGATCAAGAATATTGAAATTGACATTGGATGCCCTTTCCTGGGAAGAAGTGCAATAGCTTTAGGTGGAATCTTAGTTTGAGGATATATTTCTCCTGTATATAGGAAGAGGATAGTATATAGGTAACTGTTTATTACAACAAAATAATAATAATAATTAATAATAATTAATAATCAGTGAATGAAGAAGGGTGGGAACCTTTCAATAGAAAGGGCTCAGTTTTTGATTTTTGTTTTGTTTTACACTTTGCCAACTGATCTGTGACCAACGAAGAAAATTTTGTCAAATATTAATTGTTTTTAAAATACTGTTGCTAAATATTATTTTGGAAAGGCATTTGCTGAACTTATGCCCACGATATACCCATGACACAGCTTTTTCCAAATGAAGCTGTCAGTGTTTTATAAAAGTCAATGTCTCTGCAGTTATTTCTCTTTCCAGTGCCAGCTAAAGCTTACAGAAAAATCATGATAATCTTTTATGAACTGTATAGAGAGTCACTTGGTTGAAAAATGGTAATTTTTGAAAATATTTTTTTTAATTTTGAAGGATTTTTACCTGCTCCCATATAGATTAGATATTGTCTAACCAGTAGTTTGACACACAATACTCTCAAAAATAGAACAATTTAGCCTAGACTATTTCTATCATTTGGGCTTGGAATAGCCACAAACTGGACTATTTTTTAATCCAAAATTTATTTTATTTACTTGATTGACATTTACTTCCTTGAGTCCAACTACAGACATCTCACGAGAGCAGAAATAATTGATTTTAAGCTATGGTGCAGAACCATCAGATGGTTTGATGTTTTGGTTCCGAGGCCCGCATCCAGACGCTGTAGAGTATAATGTATCCAAAGTGTTTGATCTACAAAATTGGGAGGAAATTTTAGAAGAACTGGGTCTCTTCTGAGTTTTCTGGATTTTCTTGTGTCTGACTGGGTGGCAAATACTTCAAAATAAGTTTGTTTGGATTTTGAAGAAGATTCAGGTCAGTATTTTCTGTGAGCAAATTCACACATCTCTAGGCTGAATTCCATTGGAAGTTGTCTGCTTTTTGTATGTGAATAGAGCCACTTTTCCAGTGAACTGTGTCATAGTGAGACAAATGACATTTCCAAACCTCTTCCACTTTCCACTTAGTGACTATAAGTGGCTTAGTATTCGTATTGCACTTTGCTGTTGGAATTACAGGACAGGTGCATCCCAAGCTGTTGATGGCCACTCTCTCCTCCTGCACTCTAAGGTCCACACTAGGAAAATTAGTGTTTGTTTTTCAGTTCCAGTGTAACTACTCCATTCCTGGCCAGTATTAAGACGTTCTTAATACTGGCACATCATCTATCCTAGCAGTTAGGTTGCTGATTGCAATGGTGCAGATCTTGCTAAAAATCAGGTACTGGTTTTCCTAGCTTAAACTAGGCCTCTTGAAACAAAGGAGAAGGGAAACTGCTACTGTCCTGTGTGAGGAGGGAAGAATAATGAGAATATCTGAAGAATTCCTAGCTTCCTCAAACATGGCTTACAAAACATCTCCTAGTGTCTTCTCTAATTGGAAGGGGATAAGAGGACCTTACCATTACCAGCATGAGTAAGGAGAAGATAGTTCAGGGGTCAGCAACCTTTCAGAAGTGGTGTGCCGAGTCTTCATTTATCCACTCTAATTTAAGGTTTCGCGTGCCAGTAATACATTTTAATGTTTTCAGAAGGTCTCTTTCTATAACTCTATAATATATAACTAAACTATTGTTGTATGTAAAATAAATAAAGTTTAAAAATTTTTTAAGAAGCGTCATTTAAATTTAAATTAAAATGCAGAGCCCCCTGGACCGGTGGCCAGGACCCGGGCAGTGTGAGTGCCACTGAAAATCAGCTCGTGTGCCACCTTCAGTACGCATGCCATAGGTTGCCTACCCCTGAGATAGTTAGTTAGCCAAGATGTCTCTTTTGTGTTAAAACATCTCTGGTGGTGAAGTTTTCTTGACAGTTTATTTTTTGCAAAATTGTGTTGTTATAAGGGGATTGCACTATTTGTATTTGGTTGAACAGCATTCTAAAAAAGTCTTGACAACCAATAGCCATGCATTGGTTAAGCAGATCCTACCTGACTGCCACAGCATTACTGAATTTGCTGTGAGACTACAGGCTATATTACAACCATTATAATAAGATGCATGCAGTGCAGGGCCACTGAGTTCACAGGGAGTCCAAGCAGCTGGCACACACAGATATTTTGTATCCTAAATTTAACAGTTCCTTAGAAAACTAGACAATTCCAGTGAACTTTGCATGACTCTTCTGCTGCAACAAAGTCTCGAGAAGTTTTCCAAGCTGGAGAAATACCCAGCACTCCTGGTGATAAGCCACTTTTGGCAATGCAGATTTAGTGTGGAGAACATGGGGGAGGGGACACAATTTTCTTTTATACAGGCAAACTCCCACTGATGATCAAGGACTTTAAGTTCATTTCTGGACTTCTAGTTTTCTCAGTATTCTCAAACTACACCATCAGAATACCCTTCTAGATATCATACTAACAGTAATGGGATTTTTGAATGGATATCCTTGTGAATATTAAGGGTCCAGTCATGCAACTGTTATTCATGCAATTATGCCCACTAAATTTATTATTTGTTACTTTATCAAGAGGTTATACTAAACAAATTGAGAGGTATGTTAACCCTTCAAGTCCAGCTAGTCAAATGTATTATAGTTTCTAATCCGATGTAGAGAAAGACATAGCAGCCAATAGATCTCAAGTAACTGTATTTAAAATTACTTCATAAATCAAGCAGTATGTAAAGCTATGTATGTTTGTTAGTCCATCTGTGCACACAATCCCCCTCTATATTGTGTTCTTATGAGCAAGAACGGTCTTCAACTCTGTTTGGAAAGAGCTACTGCAGTCTAAATGTATGAATTTAATCACTGCATCTCTACAAGTTGACGAAGGGCTGAAATATATATTTTGTAGTGAGGTGATTTAATATTGTTTCTTGTTTCATCACTTTCCCTTTTACTCTGTGTGTATCCACACAAACCTATTATAGAAATACTTGGCATGCTGACAGCTGGTTCTGGGTTCAGTTACATTTTCACATGGAAGCTAACCTATCTGCACTTATAGAGTATGAATCTGGGCCAATATCTGCATAGCTCAAACAGAGTGGAGAACCAGGGCCTATAAGGTGAAATTCACCACAGTTCAGGTGTTTTAGGCAAGCCCCTCAAGACCATTTACACTCTATATTTTCCCTTCCATGGGATAGATGAGGGAGGTTGGCTAGGTTGAGCACTCAAAATAGGCCAGTGCACAAGACAGCATTTTGGGTGAAGTCTGGGCCAGGCTTCGGGATCTGCAATTACAACAGATCCAGTTGCTCTAACATCCCATGCAAGTGGTGTGTGGTAGGGAGATGCAGCCATTACTACAGCCATTGTGTTGGATCAGCAGCTGTAGAGGGGCTATGCTGCAGTCCATCACTATGATGGGATTAGATTCCATCTACCCCCTCGTATACTCTTCTCTGTGTCAAATCAAATTACTCAACCTTTATGCGGGTGAAGTGAATTTCAAAAACTGATAGTGTCCCATACAATAAATTACATTTAGTTATACACAGTAATAAGCTTTACTTGTTGAACCATATCCTTGTAACTCTTTGCCTTCATTTCTTCCATCTCACTGAGTCTTACCTAGCTACTCCACACATCTGATAGATAGATAAATCCTTGAAGTTGTCTATCCCTCTTGATAGAAAGGTGCCTGGGGCTGTACTAAGTTTTTGCATGCAATATCATGTATTATGAGACTTTGAACCTAGAACTCTGAATCTGTCATTCCTCTTCCTCTCTCCCTGTACCTTCCTCCAATACAAAATGAAGGCAGACTTAATAAATTCCCAAATGACTCTTTTCTGCCCAAACACGTTTAACATTGATCAGAAAAATAATATTCCTTATGTTCCCGAGAGGCATTAAATTATAAGCCCTTAATATAGTCAATTCATTTGCAAGGCTATGAAGGCTAGAGATACAGAATTAAAGGTTTTGTATACTCTCTCATTATAACTATGTATCAGCTCTCTGACCTTAATGCCTTCCTCCTCAGCCAACCGGGGCTCAGAGCACTGAGAAGTGTAAGAGGTATTTGGGGCCTGTTTCTCCACTACCTTTTTTATATGGATTCACTTTGTTCTTCAAAATCTACAGTTGGCATGTGGCTATTTAACCATACCCATTTTCCCCATGTCTTATTTACGCTGCTAACTAATCTGTCATGCTGATCCTGTAGTGAAAGCCAAGTAACTACTCAATCTATTCACCTCTACTTCCTTCATGTCAAGTATGCGCAGGAGTAGTTTGATTAGAAACTGTTCCAAATTTGTCCTCGGGAAGTTGCTGGTTTCTCAGGGAAGGGCGTTATGTTCAGATGTAAATAAATACTTCCTGTACTAAGAAATAGGAATTCAGAGTATATATATTTGGGACTGTGGTGTCCTGTTCTTCTGCTTGCTGCTGACATGCCATGCTTCTGTGTTATACTTACTACCAGGCAGGACTGTAGCTGCTTCAGTAAATGATGGACCTCCAGCTAAAAGTAAGCTGTGAAGGGGTTGTTAAAAAACCAAGCAGTCTGATTTTTTGAAAACCATGTTGCATTTCATTCTCCATTTGACTGTAACCTTGATTATTTTCTTTACTATAACCATCATGTTGGATTACATCATACCTCTTGTGTTGTGGGGGCAGTATGGTGAATGAGAGAAACATCCAAGGGACATCAGCCACTGAATAGCCTTACCCTCACATAGGGTGACCAGACAGCAAGTGTGAAAAATTGGGACAGGGGATGGGGGGGTAACAGGAGCCTATATAAGAAAAAGACCCACAAATTGGGACTGTCCCTATACAATTGTAAAAGCAGCAAAGAGTCCTGTGGCACCTTATAGACTAACAGACGTATTGGAGCATGAGCTTTCACGGGTGAATACCCACTTCATTGGATGCACCTATAAAATCAGGACATCTGGTCACCCTACCCTCACAGAACCATGAGGGATACCAGCAGAATCATTGGCTGTTAACCATGTGTGCCCAGCAACATGCAGGGTGGGAGGAGAGGGGTTGGAGAATAAACCTACCCTCCACTCACCCAGGGAAGGGGCAGAAAGAGAAAAGGTGTTACAGCCTCCCTTCACTTAATTCTCTGCATTTAGGTGGGCAGTAACACATAACTGAATAGGGAAAGATAGTCAAACATAATATTCATAAAAGATAATAGAGATGATTTCCCAGTTTGTCACGCTCACCAGTGTGTACTTCTGGTTTCTTCTGGATCCAGACAAACAAAAGTTCTCTTCTGAGGTAAGAGTACCCAGTCTCTCTAGTTTATAACAGAAGGATAGATGGAAGAAAGAAACTAGTTTGAAGAATGTTCATTGTAGTTGGGTTTACTTCTAACTTGGTAATAGATTTAATGTAGGAATTGTTTAATAAAATTAGTATGGCGTTAGTATTAATCATTACATCACCTTTTCTCTTGAGCTTTCTTGTTCTTAGCAGCTGGTGATTCTATCAAAGCACAATCTCTCAGGATTATTTTATAGTTTTTAAAATAATTTTGATTTTGCACCAAACATTGTTGCAGAGAATTTCCATGGATTAAAACTCTTGCTTAGTTGTTACTGTAGACTCAACAGGCTTCTTTAGAAATCCAGAATAACTTTGTTGTCTGTTCAAAGTTTCAGATGCTTAGAATCATGCAGTAAGTGGTGTCTGGCATTTTAAAGGAACACAGAGGATTAAATAGCTCAATTTTTCTAGGAGATTTAAAAAAAACTGGGAAAAATAAGCTGGGAAAATTGCGCTGTTCTGAGGCCATGTCTTCTCTAGCCATTCTAGCTGAAACTGGCAATCCACTATCCTTTTTACATGTATGCCTTCTAACTGTAATTTTTATAGGGTTTCAGAAAAATATAAAAGGCATCTATTGTGATAAAACTACAGCATTTTATTACAGTTTTAGTGTGCTCTTCTTTCCTGAATTATCCCCAGTATAAGATGTGAAACTGTAGTGGTAGATGATGCATTTTTGACAAGCCATGAAATCAGGGCAATTTATTTTCTGGGTCAAATAACCATTTAAAATAACCTCACTTTCTTTAGGACTGTTTATTAAAGGGTTATTTTCATGTGCTCAGACTTATTTATTAATCCATTCAGTTGTTCACAAATTTCTACCTGAAGGGTCACTATAGTAATATTTTTTACCATTAAACTGCTGGGATTTGCAAAGGGGCTTACTCGAGTTATGTACCCATACTCCTTTCAAAAATCAGTGAGAGTTGGGTGCCTATCTGCCTTAGACCCCTTGAAAAATCTCAGCCAGAGATGGATGCAAGCTGGACTCCCAAAACCAAACAATCCCAAAATGTTGGATGGCGATGATGAAATCTCTCCCTGATCCTGGATCCAAATTGTACATCTTGAGCCATTTTGTTAATAGTCATTAGTGCCTATGATAAGAGTCTAGACTGGAGTCAACATTTTACTGGGGATGTCTTGCTCATGAGTTTTGGCTTCCAAATTTGGGGATTCTAGGGGAGTCTGTCCATACTCTACAGTAAACTCCTCACTTAACATTGTAGTTACGTTCCTGAAAAATGTGACTTTAAGTGAAATTATGTTAAGCGAATCCCATTTCCCCATAAGAATTAATGTAAATATGGGCGGGGGTTAGGTTCCAGGGAATTTTTTTTTTTTTGCCAGACAAAAGACATTATATACATTTTAAACAATTTTAAACAAGCAATTTAATACAGATATGAAACAGGCTGGCAGCCCCCTATCAGCTCACCTACGCGCGCCCCCCCCCCAGCGCCTCCTGCCTGCTGGCGGACCCCAAAGATCAGCGCCTTCCCCCGTTCCCCCCGCCTCCTGCCTGTGGCAATCAGCTGTCTTGCAGCGTTCAGGAGGCTGGGGGGAGGAGCGAGGATGTGGCGCGCAGCCTCCCCCCTCCCTCCCCTGCCTCCTGCCTGCTGCAATCAGCTGGTTGTCATTGTTCAGGAGGGAGGGGAGAGGCTGCGCGCCACATCCTCACTCCTCCCCCGAGCCTCCTGAACGCCGCAAGACAGCTGATTGCCATGGGCAGGAGGTGGGGGAGCAGGGGGAAGGCGCTGATCCACAGGGTCTGCCGGCGGGTAGGAGGCGCTGTGTGTGTGTGGGGGGGGGGAAGTGTAGGGGGGCTGACAGCTGTGGACAAAGCAGGCGGCCAAATGACATTATAGGGGAGCACTGCACAACTTTAAATGAACATGTTCTGTAATGGAGCAGGGACATAACACTGAAACAACGTTAAGCGAGAGGACATTTAAGTGAGAGGACATTAAGTGAGGAGTTACTGTACATTAAAAACACACATACACAAAAACTCTACACAGACATCCAGACTAGAGTCTTTATTGTTGGCCACTTTTAATGCCTAAAAGCTTTTTCAACATGTCTATCAAAGGCATAAAATCTTTGACAGTTCAGCTTTCATTATATATCTTCCTAAACATCACAGCTTCCAGCAGAGGCTGAAGCATAGGATCCAGGCAGTGAGACGAGGACTCTGAAAACAGAATATAAAATACAGCCCTGAAGTTCCCAAGCACTGTACAGTTTCCCCATCCCCACCGTGCCTCCCTTTTTCACAGTGCTTCCCATTTCCTTCTCCTATTTTTTGTCTTTGGCTATGGCTACACTTGCAAATTTGCAGCGCTGCAAATTGCGGCGCTGCAAAGCGCCAGTGTGGTCAAAGCCCCAGCGCTGTACGTTATTCCCCACAGGGAGGTGGAGTACGGACAGCGCTGGGAGAGCTCTCTCCCAGCGCTGGCGCTTTGACTACACTTAGTGCTTCAAAGCGCTGCCGCGGCAGCGCTTTGAAGTGCAAGTGTAGCCATTTGTTTTGCTGGCTTGAATGAGAGGGCATTAGAAACATGGAGTGAAGCACTCTTTTCTTACATACAATCTTTCTGTTAAAGCCTGAATTTAAAGACTTGACACAGGCCCAAAAATCAGCCAAGAAATCAAATTCTATTCTTCTTGCAAAGCTCCAAACACATAATGAATTACTAAAGGCTTTAATGCTGCCGGCTGCGGTGTGGTTTTTTGATAGGTCCATGAGATAGCAGAGCTGTCTTTACAAATAAAAAGAATGCACAGTATGAAAAGCTTTCCTTTTTGATTAAGTGTTAAGCCCTGCCAGTGTTTCCACTCTTGAAAATACTAGGCATGCTTCTTTTTTTTCAGTACAACTGAAGTGACAAATGAAATACAGTACTTATTTGGCACTCTTGAGTGACTATAGTTTCTTCCCTGTAGTACCAAAATGATTCAAGGGTACTCAGGTGCTATGGTAATGGGGACCACATAAATATCTAGACAAATAAATAAAGGCCATGCTCACAAACTTTTTATTATTTTCTAGACTATTCTAGCAGATTGATTGATGAATGGATAATTGGTATTTGCTCCATTAGGCTGTTCTAGGGGACAGAAGCAAACACAAATGGTAGGGCAATGCAACTGAATTACATACACTGTGTTTCCTCCTTCAGGCACAGCATTTTAAACTATTTCATTTCATGAAGGTATTTGCACTGTTCTGAGGTCGCTGCTGTTGCAGAGTTCGCTATTGAGCAAGCCATTCAGACACTGGACTGCAAATGTCTGTTTAATTTTGACATTTTATATATATTTATGTAAAATCTGCCATATTGGATTAGGATCAGTGTGCCATCTAATACAATATCCTGTCTCTAACCGAGGGCAAAAGCAGCTACTTCAAAAGAAGTTACATAATATAATTATGAAATAACCTGCCCATAGGGAAAGTTTCTTCCTAAAACCCTTATTTAGAGGTTGGCTTATGCCATGAAGCATAATCGTTTATATTCTTTATTCAAAATGTTTAGTATCCTGTCTTATGTAACTCTAGTAGCTCTAACAATGAGGAGTCCTTGTGGCACCTTAGAGACAAAAAATTTATTTAGGCATAAGCTTTTGTGGGCTAAAACCCACTTCATCAGATGCATGGAGTGGAAAATACAGTAAGCAGAATATATATTATAGCACATGAAAAGATGGGAGTTGCCTTACCAAGTGGGGGGTCAGTGCTAACTAGCCAATTCAGTTAAGGTGGAAGTGGCCTATTCTCAACAGTTGACAAGAAGGGGTGAATACCAACGGAGGAAAAATTACTTTTGTAGTGCTGACAAGGCCAATGCGATCAACATGGCCCATTTCTAACAGTTGACAAGAAGGTGTGAGTATCAGCAGAAGGAAAATTACTTTTTGTAGTGACCCATCCACTCCCAGCCTTTATTCAGGCCTAATTTGATGGTGTCCAGTTTGCAAATTAATTCCAGTTCTGTAGTTTCTCATTTGAGTCGTCTGTTTTGGAAGTTTTTTTATTGAAGAATTGCCACTTTTAAGTCTGTTATTGAGTGTCCACGGAGACTGAAGTGTTCTTCTACTGGTTTTTTAATGTTACAATTCTTGATGTCTGATTTGTGTCCATTTATTCTTTTGCGTAGAGACTGTCCAGTTTGGCCAATGTACATGGCAGAGGGTCATTGCTGGCTCATGATGGCATATATCACATTGGTAGATGAGCAGGTGAATGAGCCCCTGATGGTGTGATTGGTGTGGTTAGGTCCTATGATGGTGTCCCTTGAATAGATATGTGGACAGAGTTGGCAATGGGGTTTGTTGCAGGGATTGGTTCCTAGGTTAGTGTTTTTGTTGTGTGGTGTATAGTTGCTGGTGAGTATTTGCTTCAGGTTGGGGGGTTGTCTGTAAGCGAGGACTGGCTTGTGTCCCAAGATCTGTGAGAGTGATGGATCGTCCTTCAGGATAGGTTGTAGGTCCTTGATGATGCACTGGGGAGGTTTAAGTTGGGGACTATCGGTGATGGTTAGTGGAGTTGTGTTACTTTCTCTGTTGGGCCTGTCCTGTAGTAGGTGACTTCTGGATACCCTTCTTTGCTGGCTAATTGAGCATTGTGTATTTCCTTTTATCAGTTTTAGATTTATTGCATGTCACTTCCACTGAATGGCTCCTTGTTCTTGTATAAAAGTCTAAATAAGAAGCTCCCACATTACCTTGTTACACTATTAATTTCAAATACATACCTCTGTTATGTTCCTCCTTTTCCCATTTCCTTTCTAAACTCAACAGTCCCATTCTTTTAAATCTTCTCATATGCAAATCTTTCTATGGCTCTGCTCATTCATATTACCTTTTTCTGAAGTTCTGTTTTTGTTATGTCTTTTGAAAGAGAATGACTAGAACTAAACATCAGAGGGGTAGCCGTGTTAGTCTGGATCTGTAAAAGCAGCAAAGAGTCCTGTGGCACCTTATAGACTAACAGAAGTTTTGGAGCATAAGCTTTCGTGGGTGAATACCCACTTCGTCGGAACTAAACACAGTATTCTAAGGGTGTGGCAGCAATTTTATATCACGACATTACAATATTTTCTCTCTATGTACATCATATATTTTTTTCCCCTTCCCTCCAAGTAGCTGCTCATTGAACAAATAATTTCATTCAGCTATCAACCATGACCCCTCCGGTCTGCCCAAGTTTTTGTCCCAAGTGGTTATAGTTAATTCAGAACCTAGCAATATGTATTAGTAGTTAAAAGCATTCCTGCCAATACGAATTAACTTGAATTTATCAAGAATGAATTTCAACTAATTTACTTACTTTTAGGTGTCTCTGAAGTTCCTCACTGTCTTCTCTGACCTTGAATAACCTACATAAATTTGTGATATCAGCAAATCTTGCCACCTCTTTGTTTACTCTCTTTTCCAGATCTATTAATAAATATATTAAACAGGTTAGTCTGTCACAGTGTCTCATCTTTTTACCCAAATAGTTTCCCCCCACATCTTCTGTGGGACAAGTCTGATGCAAAGAAATCATTTAGCTTAACTGCAATTTTCTTATGCTCCTTAACTGCTCCCATACTTTGCTGGTAGTTCAGCAGACCTACCACTTTTCTCACAGGTTTCCTGCTTTTGATATCCTTGGAGCATTTCTTGTTTACTTGTGTATTTGAGTATTTGTTCTTCAAGAGCATGATCTAATGCCCTTTGAAATTAATAGAAAGCTCCTAGTCACTTCACTGGCCATTGGATAAGACCACAAATTCCATTGTAGTAATTTCTATCTAATATTCTACCTGATATAATTGATTTTCCTTCCATTGGTCTCTTTAGGGTTGGATTTGCATTTTCTGAAGTATGTCTTTTTTGACTTAGGTAACCTCTTCAATCGTTCTGTGAATTTTTTTCTTACATTACTACTTTCATTTCAGTGGTACGAATGCTTTCTGTTACTCTGTTATATTTATTTAAGTAGCCAAAGATTTTAGTTTCCTCATTTTTTTAAATAAGCATTTTTAAAACTTAGTGTCACAGTGCTGGGTTTTGGTATGTGAAGCCCCCTCTGCCTGTCTTTCTCAAAGATTTGAGACTTTGTAAAAGGTTATGCATTTGTTAATAAGTTGTGTGTGTACACCATAACAAAATTCAATTTTTAGAGATTATGAAAGCTGAGTACTGAGTGTAAACCAGTTTTAGGAAGTCCAAATAGGAGCTGGCAATATAGCAGTCAGGAACTAGGGGCACCAGTATGAGCACTAAATGTATTTATACAGTTTGTGACAACTTGGGAAATATCTATATTATTTTTTATGAATATAATGCATGACTGTGTTTGTTTATGGTGAGTTACTATGTACTTATGTTCTCTCAGGCTTTATGGGGGGAAACTCATGCCAAAACCATGCTGAACCTGTGTTGTTAATATGGTTGGGAACCACAGACTGGAGCCCAGAGATCCAGTCAAGAGTGTTTGGACTGTGTGGTTCCACACAGAGTGGGTGAGTTGTAGGAACCCTAGGGGGTGCACTTGAGAGGAACTAAAAGGGTCTGAGGTGCAGTTCACCATGTAGCTGTTATAATGCTGATGGCAAAACCCATTCTGACATGTACAATAGTTTTGTTGTGATCCTGCTTCCATGTACAACTTTCCTCAATAAAACAGTTTTTTTATGGAAGACTTCAACATTCTTGTCTATAAATGTTCTTTGTAACATTAATTTTAGTTTCATGTGCCATGACCTCTATAGGCGCTCTCTGGTGTTTTGTTGCCCACCACAAAGTACGTAAATCCTCTCAAGGTTAGAGTAACGGCATTATGTTGATGCACAGACAGATGGATCATATCCAACTCAACTACTTCGGATCAAATGTTAAGCTCAAATTCACAATTCCTTCAAACCTGTTGCTTATTTTACTAAACCATCACTTCTGATGCTCTTGTAAAGAGTTCAGGAAATCTTTCTTGCCAAGGGCAAGAAGCAGATGGAGTAACTTACAAGGAAGGTGACTGGTCAAGAATATCAATGGACCTAAGAGACGTGTGAATTTATTTCTATAGGGGGAGTATAATGAGCAAGCTGAAATGTAGAATTACAGTTGACCAAAAAAAGGCAGGTGTCTTCTGACTAGATCCCACAAGGGCAGAAGAGAGGTGTGTGAAAATAAACAAAATTAATGGAACTTTTTCAAACTGTTTATTTGGCCTTGCAGAGTTAACTGAATTAATTTGTATTTGAACAATTGTTTTCTTAAGCCCTCCCCCTGCCCCCCTTTTTAAATTTCTGAGCATGAATTGATTTAAAATAAAGTTTTAAAGTTTGTGTAAGGGACAGAACAACCAACTGTCCTAATGTCTACAAAAAATGAGCTGGCATAAATAAATGATGTGTATAAGAAGAATACAGTACTGTAGGTATATTTAACTAGAATTACATTCTCCCAATCGCTGTTTATTTTCCCTCTACACTGTTCTCAGCTCCATTTTCCATGCCACTTTTCCATTGGATATTTCCCCATGCCCGCAATTACTCCTTCTATTCCTAGTCCCTCTGTGGCCACACACACTTGTTTTCCTCCTTGTCTTCAGCTGATCAGCCAGCCTCCAACAAGTTCTGGGTTGAGATGACTTAGCCCTCCAGTTAGATCACATAGAAATTCCACTCCTTCCAGGGTACCTAAAATCCATAATAGACACAGGAAAACTCTTCTGCACCTCCTGGGCTCAGTCTTCAACAGACTCCCAGGCTCTTCTTGTTTGTACCAAGAAAACAAACAATTCTCCCCACTCGGGCTCATGCAAGAAGCCTAAATTGGTCATTGTCAACCAAACAAGGCGATCATCCCAGGCCAAGCCTACCTTCCCTCAAGGGGGCTGTAGGCCGCAGACTTGCTCAGATCCTGACCCGCCCAGTAGCCTTTTCTTCCACAGTGAGAGAGATGAACATCTGCTCTCCCCTTTTAGCTTCTCCCTTGAAGGCTGACACCTTCTTTATCTGTCATAGGGCAGTGCTGAATGGACTCCAGTAGTTGGTTACTCTTTCCTCTCTCCTGAGGTTTGTACACTCCATCACACCCTCCTAAGCAGCACATGTGATATGGCTGTGAAAACAGCTAATGCGGTCTTGGGATGCATCAGGCAAGGTATTTCCAGTAGAGATAAGAAGGTGTTAGTACTGTAATACAAGGCACTGGTGAGACCTCATCTGGAATACTGTGTGCAATTCTTGTCTCCCGTGTTTAAGAAAGATGAATTCAAACTGGAACAGGTTCAGAGAAGGGCTACTAGGATGATCCGAGGAATGGAAAACCTGTCATATAAAAGGAGACTCAAAGAGCTTGGCTTGTTTAGCCTAACCAAAAGAAGGCTGAGGGGAGATATGATTGCTCTCTATAAATATATCAGAGGAATAAATACCAGGGAGGGAGAGGAATTATTTAAGCTCAGTACCAATGTGAACACAAGAACAAATGGATATAAACTGGCTGTCAGGAAGTTTAGACTTGAAATTAGATGAAGGTTTCTAACCACCAGAGGAGTGAATTCTGGAACAGCCTTCCAAGGGGAGTAGTGGGGGCAAAAGACATATCTGTCTTCAAGACTAAGCTTGATAAGTTTATGGAGGGGATGGTATAATGGGATAGCCTAATTTTGGCAATTAATTCGTCTTTGACTGCTAGCAGTAAATATGTCCAATGGCTTGTGATGGGATGTTAGATGGGGTGGGATCTGAGTTACTACAGAGAATTCTTTCCTGGGTGTCTGGCTGGTGAGTCTTGCCCACATGCTCAGGGTTTAGCTGATCGCCATATTTGGGGTCGGGAAGGAATTTTCTTCCAGGGCAGATTGACAGTGGCTCAGGTTTGATACAGGAGTGGGTGGGTGAGATTCTGTGGCCTGCATTGTGCAGGAGGTCAGACTAGATGATCATAATGGTCCCTTCTGACCTTAAAGTCTATGATTCTATGATTCTATGAACACAGAAAGTTCAAGTTCTTATTTGAGAGGCTCTGCATATTCCCATTATGGGTGTTCTGCCACCTAGTGGTGCCTAGTGGTAGAACTTTCTCCAAGCAGTATACTTTAAGAGTGCTCCTGCGTCCCCTTCATACAGCGTCTCGGAAAATTCTAAGGGTGAAGCTATATAAGGGGGTACACAGCCCTCTACCACCTCAGTGTCTTCCCGCCATGTGCCAAAGAAAGTGAATTCCTCTAGTCCATTCTGATCTGGATTTTGTCCCTCCATTCTTAGTGTCCTAGTAATTGTTTAGTACAATTTATAGTTTAGTGGTAAGTATAGATAATTATTAGGTAATAGCTCAGTTCCAGAGAAGCAGAGATTCTAGAGATGCGCTTTGTGCCTGGTTGTCTTTCCAGAATCAGATGACCACACTATGTTCTTTAAGCACTTGGGAGAGGGCCACTTTCCTTCTCAGTGTTCCATCTGCCAGATTTTCATGCCCAGAGCTTGCAGGGAGAGGCAGAACATGTTGCAGATGCCTCTCCTTAATGAGGCCCTTGAAGCTAACCCCTTTGGATCCAGGCACTAATCTAAGGTCCAGTTTTGGCTCCTGTGACGACTTCTAACAAGTCAAAGCAGTTTAAAGGTTCTAGGAAATTGCAACCTTTGTTGGGTCTGGCTCCAGGTCCTGCTGTTCAAGAAATCAGATCTTTGAAGGTACCATTGATGGAGAAGGGCAGATCGCCTATAACGGTACCAAGTTCCATGTTGTTGGTTCTGGCTGTGTTTTTCCCAAGAAGGAGGCTAGGGAAAAGACTACCACTCTTAGTAGTGCTGGATCCCAAACGTCAGATTAATTGGATCCATCCAATTCTGACAGGCACTCTGTGGTTCTTAAGGGCAGTTCCAGTTTCAGCTACAAGAACCAAGAAGGAGAATTTGAATATTTCATTGGATCCTGTGCTATCCAGGTCTTCAGCTCTGTCCTTGATCTCTGCTCCAATTCCAGGTCCATCTTCGGATCCAAAGAGGACTTTTACTTTGGTGGCTGATGGGTACTGTTCAGCTTCTGAGCATTTCTTGGATGCAAGTGAGAAACAGAGGGTCTCAAAAGAAAGGCAGGCTTCACTGATTCCAAGATCTGCGTTGTCTTCACTTAAAATAAAAGGGGACCAGCAGAGGAGATTATTTGCCTGTCTCCTAATCTGTGTGTATTGTCTCCTCCTAAGGGTATGTCTACAATACGGGATTATTCCGATTTTACAGAAACCGGTTTTTTAAAACAGATTGTATAAAGTCGAGTGCATGCGGCCACACTAAGCACATTAATTCGGCGGTGTGCATCCATGTACCGAGGCTAGCGTTGATTTCCGGAGTGTTGCACTGTGGGTAGCTATCCCATAGTTCCCGCAGTCTCCCCCACCCATTGGAATTCTGGGTTGAGATCCCAATGCATGATGGGGCAAAAACAGTGTCGCGGGTATTCTGGGTAAATGTCGTCACTCAATCCTTCCTCCATGAAAGCAATGGCAGACAATCATTTCACGCCCTTTTTCACCTGGATTGCCCTGGCATACGCCATAGCATGGCAACCATGGAGCCTGTTTTGCCTTTTGTCACTGTCACCGTATGTGTACTGGATGCTGCTGACAGAGGCGGTACTGCAGTGCTACACAGCAACATTCATTTGCCTTTGCAAGGTAGCAGAGACGATTACCATCCCTATTGCACCATCTGCCATTGTAAATTGGCGATGTGATGATGGTTATCAGTCATTTTGCACCGTTTGCAGTTGGAAATTGGCGATGACGGTTATCAATCCTTTTGTACCGTCTGCTGCTGTCATGGGTGCTCCTGGCTGGCCTCGCTGAGGTTGGCCGGGGGCACATGGACAAAAATGGGAATGACTCCCTGGGTCATTCCCTTCTTTATGTTTTGTCTAAAAATAGAGTCAGTCCTGCCGAGAATATGGGGCAAGTGTACTAGAGAACCAGAGAGCACAGCCGCTCTGTGTCAGAGCCCCAGAAATCCTGCAGAAATGATGAGCTGCATGCCATTCTAGGGGATGCCCCTGCAACAACCCCACCCGTTGCTTCCTTCCTCCCCCAACCCTCCTGGGCTACCGTGGCAGGGTCCCCTCATTTGTGTGATGAAGTAATAAAGAATGCAGGAATAAGAAACACTGACTTTTAGTGAGATAAAATGAGGGTCAGGCAGCCTCCAGCTGCTATGATCGTCCAGGCAGGACATTAAAGGGTGGGGGGGAGAGGAGCGCAGCCTCCCGCTGCTTTGATAGTCCAGGCAGTACAGAATCTTTTCTTTAGACATGAAAGGGGGGGCTGATGGAGCTCAGCCTCCAGCTGCTATGATGAGGATGGTTACCAAGCCTTTTGTACCATCTGCCGGGAACGACCGGGAGTCATTCCTATTTTTACCCAGATGCCCCTGACCAACCTCACCGAGGCCAGCCAGGAGCACTCACGGGCTGATGATGGATAGCAGTCATATTGTACCGTCTGCCACCGGGAAGGGGATGCTGGTGTTCAGCGCTGCAGCACCCCGTCTACCAGCAGCATGCGGTAGACATAGGGTGACATTGAAAAAAGGAGAGAAACGATTTTTTCCCCTTTTCTTTCGGGGGGGGGGGAAAGAAGGGTGTAAATTGACGACATACACCCTGAAACACTCGGGAAAACGTTTTTGACCCTTCAGGCATTTGGAGCTCAGCCAAGAATGCAAATGCTTTTCGGAGACTGCGGGGACTGTGGGATAGTTGGAGTCTTCAGTACCCCCTCCCTCCCTCCATGAGCGTCCATTTGATTCTTTGGCTTTCTGTTACGCTTCTCACGCAGCACTGTGCTGAGTCCCTGCTGTGGCGTCTGTCTATCATAGCCTGGAGATTTTTTCAAATGCTTTGTCATTTTGTCTTCTGTAACGGAGCTCTGATACAACAGATTTGTCTCCCCATACAGTGATCAGATCCAGTATCTCCCGTACGGTCCATGCTGGAGCTCTTTTTGGATTTGGGACTGCATCGCCACCCGTGCTGATCAGAGCTCCACCCTGGGCAAACAGGAAATGAAATTCAAAAGTTCGTGGGGCTTTTCCTGTCTACCTGGCCAGTGCATCCGAGTTCAGATTGCTTTCCAGAGCGGTCACAATGGTGTACTGTGGGATACCGCCCGGAGGCCAATACCGTCGATTTGCGGCCACACTAACCTTAATCCGACATGGCAATACCGATTTCAGTGCTACTCCTCTCGTCGGGGAGGAGTACAGAAATCGGTTTAAAGAGCCCTTTATATCGATATAAAGGGCCTCATTGTGTGGACGGGTGCAGGGTTAAATCGGTTTAACGCTGCTAAATTCGGTTTAAACGCGTAGTGTAGACCAGGCCAAAGACTCCTTTAGGGTCTCCACAAATTGCTTTCTCTCTGTTTGTTTCTGTCCTCCCTCCAGATCCATTGCTGTTTCTGAAAAAGATTGATTCTCTAGGGATAAAAGTGTTCACTTCTTCCTCTCTTTTAATATTAGGGTGGCAAATTACCAAGCAGTTATGCCCTGCTATCAATTCCGCCTGTGGAAAAAGCTGGCACTCTTTGTGCAGAATTTGGTGGATGACAGAAGGAAATTGGCAAATGCGATTCTAATGGAGGGTCAAAATGTGGCAAAGCACTCTCCAAGAACTCCAGTTACAATTAACCAACTTTAATTTTTGTTGTACTTTGAACTGTCAGAGGATTTTAAATTAGGCACAATGAGTTTGCCAAACCTATAATTCTTTTACATCGTCAAGGTTGCCAGTGGGTATTTTTATGAGGCTGTCTTATTTTTAACATTACAGGGATAAGACTTTTTGCCTGGCAAAGTCTAGTGAAATAATTTGGGCATTTTTAATTAATTTCCTCCCCCACCACTCAGACCATAGTTACAGTTTAACAACAGGAAAAGTCCTGGAACTGGAGGCAGTGTTGCAAAACACAAACAGATTATAAACTGAAAGTGTAAATCATTATTTTTCAAACAGCTACACTGAAGCATCATTTGTGTTCTAGTAATTTTGTTGGCTGTGATGCCTGTAGCAGTGATCTATTGCATTCCACGGTGACAGCTAGAGAGCTGGATATGACATTATCTGATGGATAGTTTTGTACTTGTGGCAATGATAAATATTTCCTTTAGATCATAGCATTTTATAACTTGGATGTGTGTCCTACCTTTTTGTATTTACTTTCTCAAAATTGCCAAGTGGCAGAAAATATGCATTTAATTAAATCTGATTTTTAAAATTCCTCATTGTTAACTGAGGATCCATAGACATCTAAGAATGGACCACCCTGCTCCAAGGAAAACTCTAGGGAAGACTGCTTTCTCCAAAGAATAGTTTAGAATGTTAACTTTCCCATGTGTGTGTTGGTGATGGGGTAAGGAGCGGTCTTAAGCACTTTTCAGTCCTGCTGTTTCATTTCCCATGTATCTTTCTATAGAGGGTGCTTTCACCAGTCACCACCACTATCTGTTATGGGTGTTGTCCTGTGAGTATTGGGTGACGATGAATGCTAAATTTGCCATCTAGTGGTAAGATTTTTAATATTTCACTGGAAACTTATAGTCATGGTGTGATTTTTTTTTCAAAAAACTATTTTGATGCATCTATTCCTGTTGATTTGAGCAATTTTAAAACTGCTGTGGGCAAAGTCGTAGATAAACTACTGTATCTAATACTTTCATTGGCCCCTTAGATTGACAGAATGGAAAGTCAAATAGAAGTTTTTCTTATATAGCGAGTGGTTCTAAGTATATAGGGGAACCCAGTTAGACACAAGGAACAGCAACATATTTACCTTTTGGAAATCATGGAAGATGGGTGAGGTTCCAGAGGATTGGAGAAGACAAACATAAAACCCATTTTTAAAAAAGAACAAGAAAGAGTAGCCAGGGAATCACAGATCAGTCTAACTTCAATACCTGGAAAGATCCTGGAACAAATTATTAAGCAATCAGTTTGTAAGCACCTAGAAAATAATAGGGTGATCAGCAATAGCCAGTGTGGATTTGTCAGGAACAAATCATGCCAAACTACTTAGTTTCCCTCTTTGACAGGGTTACTGGCCTAGTGGATGGGGGGAAGAAGTAGTTGTGATTTATTTTGATATTAGTAAGGATTTTGGCATAGTCCCTCGTGAGATTCTCATAAGCAAACTAAAGAAATGTGGTCTAGATGAAATTGCATCAAGATGGTTGTATAACTCGTTCAAAAACCATACTCAAAGGTTCACTGTCAGATTGGGAGGACTTATCTAGTGTGGTCTTGTGGGGGTCTGTCCTAGGCCTGGTACTATTCAATATTTTCATTAGTGGCTTGGATAAAGGAGTGGAGAGTATGCTTATAACATTTGCGGATGACAGCAAGATGGCAAGGAGTGTAATCGCACTGGAGGACAAGATTAGAATTCAAAATGACCAGGACAAATTGGAGAATTGATTTGAATTCAACAAGGTGAAGTTCAATAAAGACAAGTCCAAAGTACTACACTTAGGAAGGAAAAACTCAAAATGGGGACTAAGTGGGTAGGCAGTATTATTACAGAAAAGGATCTTTGGGTTATAATTAATTACAAATTGAATATGAGTCAACAATGTGATATAGTTGCAAAAAAGGATCATAATAGGGTGTATTACAGAAGTGTCATATGTAAAACTGTAGTGGTCCCTCCGTGTCGGGCTCAGAGGGAGGCCACTCTAATTTGCTGCATCAGGCAATAACCAGAAGTTAATTAGTGGTTTCCGATTCAAGCCTCCTGGCTAGGGCAGATAGTAAATACAGTCTAGGCTCTGACCTTCTAGAGCAATAAGCACTCTTTGGCACCAAGCCTCCTGGATAAGGGAAGCAGTAAATATAGTCAATGGCTCTAATCCTCTTGGCAGGGGGAGAGCAGTAAATAATTAAGCAGTCTGTAACTAGCCTCCTGGCTAAGGCAGACAGCAAACACAGTCAGTGGTTCAGACACTCTGAGCAGGGCAAAGCAATCAGCAATTAAGCAGTCTGTAACTAGCCTCCTGATTAAGGCATACAGCACACACAGTCTAGAGGTTTGCAGCCTTCCGGCAGGATAAGTCACAAAAAAAGTCATAGGCCTTCCAGCCTAGGGTGAATAGGCCACCACCCAAAGGTTGAGGCTGGCAACAGGAGTGTAGGGGGACCCAGGCCCACCATACTCCACTGGGTCCCAGCCCAGGGCCCGAAAATCATAGAATCATAGAATCTCAGGGTTGGAAGGGACCTCAGGAGGTCATCTAGTCCAACCCCCTGCTCAAAGCAGGACCAAACCCAACTAAATCATCCCAGCCAGGGCTTTGTCAAGCCTGACCTTAAAAACCTCTAAGGAAGGAGATTCCACTACCTC
The DNA here is from genome assembly GCF_020497125.1 of Mauremys mutica. Lineage (NCBI taxonomy): Eukaryota > Metazoa > Chordata > Testudines > Geoemydidae > Mauremys > Mauremys mutica. Next base: position 43,466,684 of record NC_059078.1, read on the forward strand.
CCTAGGTAACCCATTCCAGTTCTTCACCACCCTACTAGTGAAAAAGTTTTTCCTAATATCCAGCCTAAACCTCCCCCTCTGCAACTTGAGACCATTACTCCTTGTTCTGTCATCTTCTACCACTGAGAACAGTCTAGATCCATCCTCTTTGGAACCCTCTTTCAGGTAGTTGAAAGCAGCTATCAAATCCCCCCTCATTCTTCTCTTCTGCAGACTAAACAATCCCAGTTCCCTCAGCCTCTCCTCATAAGTCATGTGTTCCAGCCCCCTAATCATTTTTGTTGCCCTCCGCTGGACTCTCTCCAATTTATCCACATCCTTCTTGTAGTGTGGGGCCCAAAACTGGACACAGTACTCCAAATGAAGCCTCACCAGTGCTGAGTAGAGGGGAATGATCACATCCCTTGATCTGCTGGAAATGCCCCTACTTATACAACCCAAAATGCCACTAGCCTTCTTGGCAACAAGGGCACACTGTTGACTCATATTCAGCTTTTCGTCCACCGTAACCCCTAGGTCCTTTTCTGCAGAACTGCTGCCCAGCCATTCGGTCCCTAGTCTGTAGCAGTGCATGGGATTCTTCCGTCCTAAGTGCAGGACTCTGCACTTGTCCTTATTGAACCTCATCATATTTCTTTTGGCCCAATCCTCTAATTTGTCTAGGTCCCTCTGTATCCTAGCCCTACCCTCCAGCGTATCAACCACTCCTCCCAGTTTAGTGTCATCTGCAAACTTGCTAAGGGTGCAGTCCGCACCATCCTCCAGATCGTTAATGAAGATATTGAACAAAACCGGCCCCAGCACCGACCCTTGGGGCACTCCACTTGATACCGGCTGCCAACTAGACATGGAACCATTGATCACTACCCGTTGAGCCCGACCATCTAGCCAGTTTTCTATCCACCTTACCGTCCATTCATCCAGCCCAGACTTCTTTAACTTGCTGGCAAGAATACTGTGGGAGACTGTATCAAAAGCTTTGCTAAAGTCCAGAAATAGTACATCCACTGCTTTCCCCTCATCCACAGAGCCAGTTATCTCGTCATGGAAGGCAATTAGGTTAGTCAGGCATGACTTGCCCTTGGTGAATCCATGCTGACAGTTCCTGATCACTTTCCCCTCCTTTAAGTGGTTCAGGATTGATTCCTTGAGGACCTGTTCCATGATTTTTCCAGGGACTGAGGTGAGACTGACTGGCCTGTAGTTCCCTGGATCTTCCTTCTTCCCTTTTTTAAAGATGGGCACTACATTAGCTTTTTTCCAGTCATCCGGGACCTCCCCCGATCGCCATGATTTTTCAAAGATAATGGCCAATGGTTCTGCAATCTCATCGGCCAACTCCTTTAGCACCCTCGGATGCAGCGCATCCGGCCCCATGGACTTGTGCTCGTCCAGCTTTTCTAAATAGCCCCGAACTACTTCTTTCTCCACAGAGAGCTAGTCACCTCCTCCCCATACCGTGTTGTAGAGTGCAGCTGTCTGGGAGCTGACCTTGTCTGTGAAGACAGAGGCAAAAAAAGCATTGAGTACACTAGGTTCCCTCCCTCATTCAGCAAGGGGCCCACACTTTCCTTGACTTTCTTCCTGTTGCTAACATACCTAAAGAAACCCTTCTTGTTACTCCTAACATCTCCGGCTAGCTGCAACTCCAAGTGTGATTTGGCCTTCCTGATTTCACACCTGCATGCCTGAACAATACTTTTATACTCCTCCCTGGTTATTTGTCCAATCTTCCACTTCTTGTAAGCTGTTCTTTTGTGTTTAAGACGAGCAAGGATTTCACTGTTATGCCAAGCTGGTCGCCTGCCATATTTACTTTTCTTCCTACACATCGGGATGGTTTGTTCCTGCAACCTCAATAAGGTTTCTTTGAAATACAGCCAGCTTTCCTCGACTCCTTTCCCCATCATGTTATTCTCCCAGGGGACCTTGCCCATCAGTTCCCTGAGGGAGTCGAAGTCTGCTTTTCTGAAGTCCAGGGTCTCTGTTCTACTGCTTTCCCTTTTTCCTTGTGTCAGGATCCTGAACTCGACCATCTCATGGTCACTGCCTCCCAGGTTCCCATCCACTATTGCTTCCTCTACTATTTCTTCCCTGTTTGTGAGCAGCAGGTCAAGAAGAGCTTTTCCCCTAGTTGGTTCCTCCAGCACTTGCACCAGGAAATTGTCCCCTACACTTTCCAGAAACTTCCTAGATTGTCTGTGCACTGCTGTATTGCTCTCCCAGCAGATATCGGGGTGATTAAAGTCACCCATGAGAACCAGGGCCTGTGATCTAGCAACTTCTGTTAGTTGCTGGAAGAAAGCCTCGTCCACCTCATCCCCCTGGTCCGGTGGTCTGTAGCAGACTCCCACCACGACATTACCCTTGTTGTTCATACTTCTAAATTTAATCCAGAGACACTCAGGTGTCTCTGGATTAGGCACCTGAGGCAGGGGATCTTGCCACTGGATCAGCAAGGATCCTGCCAAAGCATACTGACTTGTATGGTGACGGCACAACCTGACTAATGTCTGGTTTCCCTGGACTACTTCCTACCCCAGTCCATTGGTGTTGCTCCATAGTGTGCAGGTCCTCCATCTCCTTGGGGTAAGTGACGAACAACAGTCCCAGCAGCTCCTCTCCACTCTCGGTCTCCTCCAGGGGCAGGGCACCACACAGCTCAGAGTCTGGTCAGGAGTTCTACAGCAGACCAGAGACATCTGCCTCCTTCACTGACTCTGGCCCAAATGAACTGAATGGTCTGTCTCTTATAGTTTCTGTCCCTCCCCTCTGCTTTCAGATGGAGTATTATGTACAGTTCTGTGCACCATACTTTTAGAAAGATGTGGACAAATTGGAGAGAGTCCAGAAGAGAACAAAAAAAAACCTGACAAAAGGTTAAGAAAACTTGACCGATAGGAAAGTTTAAAATACTGGGCATATTTAATCTTGACAAAAGAAGACTGAGTAGGGGACCTGATAACAGTCTTCAAATATGTTAAGGCTGTTAAAAGGGGATGTTGATCAATGTTCTCCATGTCTATTGAACGTAGGACAAGAAGTTATGGACTTAATCTGCAGTGAGGGAGATTTGGGTTAGATATTAGGAAAAGCTTTCTAACTATAAGAAGAGTTAAGTACTGGAATAGGCTTCCAAGGGAGGTTGTGGAATCCCCATCATTTGAGCTTTTAAAGAACAACTTAGATTGACACCTGTCAGAGATGGTTTAGATGTAGTTGGGCCTGCCTCAGCACAGGGGGTGTACTAGATGACCTCTCGAGGTTCCTTCCAGCCCTACATTTCTATGGTTATATGGAAATGGATGGATCCTTGGACTTTTCTTTGTCTGGAGGAAAGGAATAGCTTGTCTCAGATTGCTGGTGTGCTCAGGGGCGGCCCTAGGGATTTTGCCACCCCAAGCGCGGCAGGCAGGCCTGCGGGAGGTCCGCCGAAGCTATGGGACCAGTGGACCCTCCGCAGGCAAGCCGCCGAAGGCAGCCTGCCTGCCGCCCTTGCGGCACTGGCAGAGTGCCCCTCACGGCTTGCCACCCCAAGCACGAGCTTGGCGTGCTGGGGCCTGGAGCCGCCCCTGGTTGTGCTCCAGCTTTGGCTATGGCTACACTAGAGAGGTTACGGCAGTGCAGCTGCATCGATGCAACTACGCCGCTGTAAGCTCTCTAATATAGCTGCTCAACTTAATTTCTAAATACTCCAGCCCCCACCACTGGCAGTAGCTATGTCCACACCAGCGCTTAAATTAGCATAAATTATGTTGCGCAGGGAGGTGGCTAATTCACACCCTGAGTGTCATAATTTATGTTGATTTAAGCTGTAGCATAGCCATAGGCTAAATTGGTTAGAAATTCATTTAGTAAATTAGAGCAGCAACACCTTAGTGAAAACACTATTACTTTGGTTTGTGAGTGCCATATACATTATTTTTAAATAGATCCCTCGCTCATTTGAGCTACAAATATATAAAGCAATCAGGAACTAAGAGCATCCATACAAAAGGGGTTGGACAAATTTACCTAAATCAATTATAAACAGATTGAGTTGAATAGATACCATTTTCTTTTGTAGATTAGGCTTGATACTTTTCATAACAAGTGAGCAATTGGAGCAGAATTTAAGATACACAGTTTGGCTGGAGATAGGTGCAGAACTGTTAGCTGGATTCTTGTATGTAAGAAACTGCAGTTTTCTTTTTCTGTCTAATGCCCATGCCCAAAAATGTGCATACTAATAAATAAATATTAGACTACAGTATCTTGTGTCTGCATTAATCCATTTTAGTGCTCAGAGAATGCAATATTTCACTCTGAGTCCAAATCAGGAAGCCATAATATAGTGTTAGAAAAATAGGATTGATTAATGGACCCTGACTTTGGCCACTTTACTGCTGCCTTGGTTTTCAGTAGCGCTGAAAGATTTAGGAAAGAGCTTGAGATATTCATGATGCACTAGGACAGTGGTTCTCAAACTTTTGTACTGGTGACCTGTTGGGAATATTTTGCTAGCTTGGCAGATGGTAGTGTGGGAAGCTTGAGATGTTTAGGTTTCTAGGTTGGGTTAATTAGGTTGTGAGTTTTGTTATGAGAAGTTGGCCTTGGCTAACTTCTCTCTAGTAGGCAATAATAGGATAATAAATTAGAAAGCTGTTTAGGATGATGTTATCCTATGAAGTTATAGCAGTGCTTGTGTGTGTTTTGTTAACCAATTAGCAATTGCTTGCTTGCCTGCTTCAAGTGTATAAAGATGTATGCTGGAGAGAAATAAATGGACTTTGCTACCAATCAAACTGACTGTTGAGCATTTGTCCAGGTCCGTCTACGATGCGACAGTGACCCCTTTCACACAGCAAGGCTCTGAGTGCAACCCCCCCTTATAAATTAAAAACACTTGTTTATATATTTAACACTATTATAAATGCTGGAGGCAAAACAGGGTTTGGGGTGGAGGCTGACAGCTCACCACCCCCTATGTAATAACTTCGCGACCCCCTGAGGGGTCCCGACCCCCAGTTTGAGAACCCCTGCACTAGAACATTACTGAGTGATTGTTTTTTAATGAAAGCCAAAACCAGATGATGCTTGAGTAGTTTTATGTTTCATGAACCATTACAAGCTGTTGGAATTGTGGAAAATGGTATCAAGTTCTGCACCCGAGTGAATTTTGTGCAAGTCTCTTCCTTATGGTTATTGGGGTGGGATATGAGTTTCACTAGGGAAAGGCAGAACTTTGAATCAGTATCTGACATATCCAGAGGAGGGCAAGGTTCACAATCTTGGATTTGGACTATTATTGAGATAATGGCTAATTGTAAAGTATAGAATTAGACTTTTCCAGATTTGGGGTGTATTCAGATCTTTAGTTTGGGACTATCTTTAAGGCTTTGTCTGCTCACGGATTTTGTACTGGTGTACCATTTTTCCATTAGGGGAGTGATTTATGGAAATATTTAAACCAGCGTAACCTCTAATGTGGACCCAGTTATACAGATATAAAGATGACTTCCTGTATGAGAATAGCTTCACAGGTATAAAGCCCCTTTATACCAATATAACTGCCTCCAACACTTTGGGGGCAGGGGGAAAGAGGGTTGCATCACTTCAACTATACCAGTAAGTAAACCCATAACGGTGTGTGTAGACAAATATTAATTATGACTGACTACACAGAGGAACCCAGTGGTAACTGTTTATTTGAATTAGTTTGTAGACTGTAAGTGACATTCAAGTGCTATTAACTCCTGTAAACTGAAATAAAGTGTTTGCCAAACCCTAGGCCAGCCAAAGGGCTTGGCTACACTTGAAAGTTGCAGCGCTGGGAGTTACAGCGCTGGTCGTGCAGCTGTGCAGGGCCAGCGCTGGTGTGTGGCCACACTCACAGCTACCAGCGCTGGTGTGTGGCCACATTTGCAGTATTTACAGCGCTGTTGGGAGTGCTGCATTATGGGCAGCTATCCCAGCATTCAAGTGGCAACAACGTGCTTTTCAAAAGAGGGGGGTGGAGGGTGGTGTACTGTGACAGGGAGCGGGGAAGATAGAGAGAGTGGATTTTTGGAGCCAACACTGTGTGTTAGCTTCCTGGATTTAAAAATCACAAAATGTTTGCGAGCCCTTAGTCTTAACTCTTAATTGCAAACAGCCTGCCTCCAACACGGACTCCCCGCTGTTTCACTCACTCCCTGTGGTGTACTGTGACAGGGAGCGGGGAAGATAGAGAGAGTGGATTTTTGGAGCCAACACTGTGTGTTAGCTTCCCTGGATTGAAAAATCACAAAATGTTCGCGAACCCTTAGTCTTAATTGCAAACAGCCTGCATCCAACGCTGTTTCTCTGTCAAGCAAACTGCTTGCCTCTCATTTGATCGTTCACAGCCAGGTACAGATAGCTCCTGTTTGCTGTGATCAGTGTTTGTTTTTTAGATAAGCAGTTCAACGGAGCTCCGATCGGAGTTCACAACAAAACAAAGAGAGGCTGCATAACAAAACAAAGGAAGTAATTTAGTTAAAAGCATTCTGGGATATCTCCTTATTCCCTGGAGGCCAATAAAAGCGCTGGTGTGTGTCCACACTTGATGAGCAGCGCTGGATCACCAGCGCTGCAATTGCTACACCCCAACCTGGCCAGGTGTACAGCCAGCGCTGCAGCCAGGGAGTTGCAGTGCTGGATGTGCCTTGCAGGTGTGGACGGTTACTAATTGCAGCGCTGGAAAGCCTCTACCAGCGCTGCAACTTGCAAGTGTAGCCAAGCCCAAAGTCATGAGGCTTCCCACAGGTCTATATCTTCTCTAGAATCTCTCATGGCATTCCCAGTCTCTTTCTTTCATTATATTACATCCTTCTCACTTCATTAGTGGGTTTCTGTATTTGTTTTGTATGTTGCTGAGCTGCTAGTCTATGACTGTACTGAAGTCTCTAGAGTGTGCTCCTAACAATTAGCATGGATACAAACTTAATTGAATTAAATAGCGATAGCATGTTCACAAAGAATAATGACCCAGTGATGGACAAGACAAAACACATTAGAAGTCAAAGTAGTTGTACTAATTGTTTTTATTGACTACTGAGCACAGTGTTAGAGCATTCTTGGAGCAGTGCCTTTGCTAGTACATCTGTGATATGTGTCATATCCAGGCCCCTTTTGGAAGCTGCCACCATGAAAACATATTCAGTGTTCAATTCTGTCCTAGCAGAACAGCTAGTTAGCATCTACATATAATTTTTTCCTCTTCAGTGTCTTTTATAGACACTAACTAATCTGATAAATTAATACCTGGAGCTGGAGCTCCAAAGATGCTGAGGGATCAACTCCCATTCAGTGCGATACCTCATGTTCATTTTTCTGGAGAGGAACATTTAAGTCCAGTCTATGTCTGAGTTGACCACTCAAAGGAACAACAAAAATCGGTTGCTTAATGGTACATGTGACGTTGCACTCCATACGTTTTATGGAAATATGTTTATGAGTGTGAATATGATGTCACTTGAATATGCTTTATGCAAAAGGTATCATAACAAAGGTTATAACCATATCTCGTAAGGTATCATAACAAAGGTTATAACCTACTGAATATATTCCTCCTATTTGTATGCATGTATCATTCTTGTATATGAAGCTAGAAATATGAAGTATAACTCTGAAGTTCTATTGTAATTATGCAAAGTGTGGGCCATTAACGGTGGTTTAGAATCTTGATGACTCCCATTGACTAGAACAATTGGTTGTAAATTGTTTATTTACCTTCCTGTGTATGTGTGGGCCAACCAAGGAAGAATGGAGACTAGGGGGTCTTACAGTGACATGTGACCATGTCACATGATACTGGAATCCATCTTAATCCTTGTACTTTTTCATTAATGAGGCGGGGGTGGGGACAAGCACAGACAAAAGCTTCCCGCCTTGTGCCAAAGCTATAAAAGGAAGTTGTGGGGGGGGAGAGGGAGCAGGACAAAAGGGGCTGCTAGTCCCAAGAAAACCCCTGCTTACCATCTAAGATGTCTGCTGGAACTAACAAGGATTGTTGTGATAAATGAAATGTGTTTGTGTGTGGGGGGGGAGGGGTGTAGCTCCCTTTTATGAACACCCAGCCAGCCAGTTAGCTGTAAAATCCCTCTTGGTGTCTGTGCTCTGCTTGCTTTACGTGTAAAGGGTTAACAAGCCCAGAGGTAAAAGAAAAGGAGTGGACACCCGACCAAAAGAGCCAATAGGAAGGCTAAAACTTTAAAAAATGGGAAAATAAACTTTCCCTTTGTCTAAAGCAACAAAGAATCCTGTGGCACCTTATAGACTAACAGAAGTATTGGAGCATGAGCTTTCGTGGGTGAATACCCACTTCGTCAGATGCATGTCTGTTGTTCTCCGGAGAAGGAGACATGGAGCAGCAATGCTATAAGCAGGAATGCTGTGTAAAGTTTCAACCAGATATGAAAACCATCAAATCATATCTAAAACTACTTTTAACAACCCAAATATGCAAGTAAATTAGGAATGTTTAGGAAATGTGATTAGGTTTATTTCTGTTTATTTTGTAAGGCTTGTGGACTCCTCTGTGCTAACCCTAGATGCTTTTGTTTGCTTGTAACCTTTAATCAGGGTGCATAAAAATCAATGATTTAAAAAAAAATCAAAACAGATTTTTTATTTAATTTAAATCAGATTTTTGAGGAAAAAACCTATCTAAAGATAGTTTTAATTAAGATACATTATAGCTCAAAGATATCTCATCATGGAATAGGGATTATAAATTCTAATTCTATAGTATGAGACAACATATTCATGTACTATTTAAGAAAAGTTTTGTAAATGAGTTCTAATAGTTCATGGATTAGGGACCCAATTTTATGGGGTTCCAGGGGCATCTGTATAGATTATTTAGGTTAATCTTTCTATCTACCCAATGGGACTCAGTGCTCAGTCTAGAAGATACCATCATAGATGCTTAGTTTTGCAGTTCTCAAGCTGTGGATTTGTGTCTCCAGAGATAACGTGCTTGTTAACAGCAAAAATGTTTTAAAATAAATAAATAATATAGAGAGGTGAGAAATAACAGACCTCAACCCTATTGTCCCTCTGCAGATTTGTGTACACAGAGTCAATCCCTTACCTCTCTCTAAAAGTGCAAAGTTTCAAAAAGTTCAATGAATAGAAGATTGTTGGGCGTGGAATAGATCTGGACAAGGAGAAGAAGTCTGGAGGAGGGAGGGACGGACAGTAGAAACAAAAGTGAAGCTGTCTGAGCAGCATATTCCAGAAGTCTTGAGGTCTTTCTGAGTGTAGCCGTCATTGATTTGAGATCTACCATACCATTCTCTCACTAGAAGGGAAAACCTATAATGGCAGCAGGCGGTAAAAGAGACCCAGTTTGTGAAGTTCCTCTACCTGCAAAGAATATGTATAAAGATTATAACAGCCAACAAGAATGCACTTTTATGTAGAAATCCATGATTAAATTGAGTCTTCCTGACTAGTGATTTAAATCAATTTGATTTAAATCAAATCCACCCTGAAGCTAACCCCCAAGAAAGCTATTTTGGGTGCTTAATTTTTGGAATTGCTCTTTTAAAAGCTAGCAAAAGCCTAAGTTCCATGTATTTTCTTCCTTTTTGTTTTTAATAAAATTTACCTTTTATTAAACAGGATTGGATTTTATTTAACAGGATTGGATTTTTGGTGTCCTAAAAGGTTTGTGCATATGCTGTTTGATTAGCTGGTGGCAACAGCTAGTTTCCTTTGTTTTCTTTCTCAACAATTTCCTGGGGGGAGGGGAGAGTGAAAGCGCTTGAGGATACCCCACAGGGAGGAATTCCCAAGTGCGCCTTCCTGAGTCCAAGGGGTTTTCTTTGCATTTGGGTGGTGGCAGCATTTACCAAGCCAAGGTCAGAGAAAAGGTGTAAGCTTTGGAGTTTAATACAAGCCTTGAGTGGCAAGTATTAATTTTTAGAATCCTTGCAGGCCCCCACCTTCTGCACTCAGAGTGACAGAGTGGGGATTCAGCCTTGACAACTGTACCAGGGGAAAGGATTTGGTCCAGACTAGGAAGGAGTCTAGTCTGTGAAAGAAGCTTATTGGGATATCTTTGAGGGTCAGATATTACCTGTAATCAGTTTCTTAATGTATTTGGCTTAGACTTCTGTGTTTTGTTTTATTTTGCTTTGTGACTGACTTTGTTCTGGCTGTTATTACTTGAAATCACTTAAATCCTACTCTTTATACTTAATACAATCACTTCTGTTTATTAATAAACTGAGACTAAGTGGTTAATACCTGGGGGAGCAAACAGCTGTGCATATCTCTCTATCAGTGTTATAGAGGGCAGACAATTTATGAATTTACTCTGTATAAGCTTTATACAGAGTAAAACAAATTTATTTGGGGTTCAGGCTCCCAGAAAGACTGAACACTGGGCACTGGGAAAGTCCCTGCTGACTGAGAAGCCCCTGGGCTGAGTGAATCTCAGTTTTAGTGAACTGCATGGCCCAACCTCTGAGTCTGTGCTGGAGCTGACTGGAGTATCTAACTCAGCAAGACAGGAGTGAAGGAGCACCCGTTCTGGCAGGAGGGTTGTTCTCAGTGGTATCCCAGCTCATCGAGTGACAGTCTCAAGGGGAGTCTCTGTGACCGAACCTGTCACAGTACATATCTGGACACTTTGGGGACCTGAATCCAGGGGGAATGACTAATATTGATAGTCATTTATGCAGGTTTAATTGTATCTGTTAGTACTACCAATGGATAGTTACTTTGGAAACTAACAGTGCTGTAACCTAGTGTAATAAAGTGACAGTTTCTAGAAATTTATAAACCAGGTGATAGAACCCTGAAAAATATGAAGTAATTACTACAGCTGTCAATTAATCACAGTTAATTCACGCGATTAACTCAAAAAAATTAATCACAATTAAAATAAAATTAAATAAGGACAACTAAAATAGACCCCAGTTTGGAAGTTCTTTGCAAATGAGATTTATTTGGACCTGAATGTATGCTTAGTAATACTACAGTGACTTTGACTGTTGCAGCAGTACTTTTTTTAAGGGATAAACCTGTTTGTGGATAAAGTAAGAACTGGATAGACGCTTTGCCTAGATCTTAAAAAGAATTCAAGCTTTTATCATCATCATCATCATTAACTATGTACATAGTTCTGTACATGTACAAAGTGCCAAAGCCAAGCCTGCTTTAGAAAGTCTAAAAAGTTTGCTAACATTTCCCCCTTCTCTCTGTATTTTTGGCCTGAATCAAATACTTTGGGGGAGGCTATCCTTGCAATGTTTGTCAGCAAGAACTGGGAAATGCTGGAAATTTCATGTATCGTATATACTTGATCATAAGCCGGTTCGTTTATAAGCCAACCCCCGCCCAAGATGGATAAGTAAAAATGGAAAATTTTTATAACCTGTTCATAAACTGACCCTATAATTCAGGGGTCAGCAAACTTCTGCTCGCGGGCCATCAGGATAAGCTCTGGTGGGCCGAGATGGTTTGTTTACCTCGAGCGTCCGCAGGCACGGAGGTAAACCTCAGTAAACAAAGTGTCCCAGCGTGACAGCTGCTTACCCTGACGGCCTGGGACAGCAACTGGTGGGGAAATTTTTTGGGGGGAGAAGCTGGGGGTCAGGGGAGTAACCCCTGTGACCACCCCCACATGACCCCACCCCTAACCTGAGACCCCCACACTCTCCCCATCCCATCCCTTCCCACCTTATCTGGGGAGGGCCAGGGGAGGATGTCTCTGACCTGGCTGGAGCTGCTCCGGCAGGCTGGGTAGCGTGGATGCAGCCTGTTCTCATGGGTCAGGCCAGGCGGTGTGGCCACAGCATGTTCCAGTGGGCTGGGCCGGGCAGGACGGCCACAGTGTGCTCCGGCGGGCTGGGGGGGCGTGACCACAGCCTGCTCTGGGGGGCGGGGCTGAGCGGCACAGCTGCAGCCTGCCAGCCCCGGAGCTGCAGCTGCTTTGGAGGCTGTGTGGAGAGCAGCATGGCCAGAAGCAGAGAGACTCTGGCCCTGCCTCTTCCCTTCTGGCTCTGCTGGTTGTGCTGCCTCTCCTTGCTCCCTCTGTTGGGAGGAGGGGCTGTGTCCCACCTCTACCTCTCTATACCCGTTCATAAGCCGACCCCCTTCGGCTTATGAACGAGTATATACGGTAATTCTAGTAAAGTGCTTAGACTGAATATTAAACTAAAGAGGCTTGAAAGTACAGATAAATTTTAGGTAAGCATCCCAAGACCAGGTGCTGCTTTGATCTGAATGTCTGAATCCATTGTGTTCGACCCATAATTACTAGGTACCTGTTCTGGCAGTGAACCTTGACCTCTTTGTCTGTCTTCTACTTTTATCTTATAATTACAGTGGGCCAGATTTTTGGGTCTGTTTGATACCTTTTGAAATTGTCAGATCTAGCATAGCCAGTTCTTATGCCATCTCCTTGCAGACTCATTGTTGAAGGAAGTGGGTAAAGGTCATGTCTGGAGAGCACTCTGGCTAACCATAGATGTCAGTAGGTCCTTTGGCACAGCTTAAATTAGTTTCAAAGCGTCTCTAAATTACATGGTTGTGTGAAATGGTATAAAAACCCTGCACTACAGGAAAAAAGTTAAAGAACTGCTATGGGCAAACTGGCCTTGGCATGCTAGCCCTGTCAATCGTGTCAGGGGCGGAATAAGGGTTTAAAAGCAGGAAGTTCCAGGTAGTTGTTCTGCAGCTTTGGGAGAGAGCAGACAGAAGCTCTACAGCTCCCAAGAGAGTCTCTTGGAAGGCTTTAGGGAAACTGCCCTCAAGAAGATTATACTGATCCTGCAAGGAAACAGTGGACTCCAGCATATTGGCTGAACAGAATAAGTTTGGCAAATCCAAAGGCAAGTCATTAAGTGGTTGGTACTGCTATCCTCAGCCCCTCCTGGGATCAGGGAATTATACTGAAAGGACTTGGGGAGTGGGAGCCAAGAGGCCCACTTCCTTCAAACGCAGTCAGACTAGTCGGCTCTAAGACTCCTGTTTATGCAGATGGGGGCTCTGTACAGGTTTTGCAGCACCCAGACAGCATGTGGCACCTGCAGGAACCTGAGAATTGTGATAAGTTACCAATGTTTTCAAGATGGCTGCTGAGGCTGGGTTCCCAGCTTGCCTCATTTGGGGGCTGGTTGTTAGAAGTTCTGCCCTCAGCTGGAGTCATAGGTACTCAGTGGCTATGGTGGGTGCTTTTCAAGCTAAGGTGAAACCCTTGCCTCCAGGGAGGAAGCTCTAGGGCGATGGCCTGATACCAGGGCCAGAATTGGTTTAAATTCTGGTTTAAAGATCGCAGACACACCCAATCAAAAGGGGGTGCTCATGAGAGGTGGGTGCCATGCCATTACACTTTCAGTTGCCCATATGATAACCTTTAATCTGAAAGTTTGCCACAGTAATCTACATCCTTGCCACTTCAAGGCTGACATGCTACAAGATGATCTCTCTCTGACCTTGAAGACCATTCAGGATCTCCAGCTGGTAAAGGATGTGGCTGCTACAGCTGTGCAGAGGACAGAAAGTCTATTTAACATAGGATTGTGAGATTTTAGAAATCTGGCTTTGTTCCCAAGTTAGAATAAACCCCCAAAATATTTTGATTTTCGGGTTTGTTGAAATGTTTCATTTTGACAAAATATTTTGTGTCTATTTTGATTTTTTTAAATTTTATATTATGTATAAAACAAAAAAATACGAAATGAAAAGTCACTTCAAAACAAACAATTGAAATTGTTCATTCTAAAAGTTTCAAAACAGGGTGTTTTGATATTGTCAGAACTTGTTTCCCAGTCTTCTGCCAAAACAAAATTATGGTGAAATCACCCAGTTTCACACTGCATTTTGATTTTGACAGAACTGCAGATATCAGTGGAATATGGATCCATTGACATTTCTCCAGAGATCTCTAGTGGCTGCCTGCCTTTTAGGTAGCGTAGCTTGCTGAGAGCATATCACATCTGTGTTTCATACTCTTCAGTGACTGCCAGTTTGCCTCCATGTGAAATTCAAGATGCTGGGCCAAAACAAAGCTCTAAATGCCATGTCTCAGTTATCTGAAATACCTCTTAGTCTATATCCTACCTTGAAACCTATGTCTGGAGAGAACATGTTAACTGGATAAGTTTAGAGTGATGTTTGAGAATCAGGGATATTGTATTCTGAGCATACTGTATTCTGTCCTCAGTTCCTTATGACATTCAGAAGTCTGATTCAGAAAATTTGGGCAAAAACTGTCAATACTTATGTTACATTTCCAGGATACCAAATTACACATTGTATATAGCTATATTTCTCTGCAGAATATCCACTGCTCTTTACCAATTTTTAGGCCTCGTCTCTGCAGTTTCTGCGCAGTAAATCAGCTTTCTGTGCTGTAACTCCCGAGGTGTACACACTGCCAAGCCACTTAGTGTGCAGAAACTGCACAGTTTTAGCGCTCTAAAAAAACCACCCTGACAAGAGGTGTAGAGTTTTCTGCACTGGGGCTACAGCACTGAGGTGCTAGCGTAGACACCGTGGCAATTACAGCACTGTGATTGGCCTCCAGGAGGTGTCCCACAATGCCTGTTCTCACCTCTCTGGTCATTGGTTTGAACTGTACTGCCCTTCCCTCAGGTGACCAACCGTCATCCCCACCCCGTAAATTCCTTTGGAATTTTGAAAGTCCCCTTTCTGTTTGCTCAGTGATGTGTGCAGTGGTTTCAGCGCATCTTTCCAGGTGGCCATGCCTGCTCCATGACCAGGTGATCTCCCGCTTGGAGCAATGCTGACCTGCTGGACCTCATGAGCATTTGGGGAGAGGAGGCTGTCCAGTCCCAGCCGTGCTCCAGCTGTAGGAATTATGATACCTAAGGTTAGGTTTCACAATGCATAATAGAAAGGGGCCATGACCTGGACACACTGCAATGTAGGATAAAAGTGAAGGAGCTGCGGAACGCCTACCACAAGGCGCAGGAGGCAAACCGCCACTCCGGTGCTGCGCCCACAAGATGCCGGTTCTACAAAGAGCTGGATGCAATACTCAATGGTGACCCCACCTCCACTGTGAAGGCCCCTGTGGATACTTCATTGTCTCACGTGCCAGTCGAGAGTGGACTGAGCCAGGAGGAGTAAATCTTGGATGAAGAGGGGGAGGGGAACCCAGAGGCAGAGGATGACTCAGAGGCCAGAGGTGCATGCAGTCAGGAGCTCTTTTCTACCCTGGAGGAGCCTCACCAGTCACAGCAGTCGGATCTTGGTGAAGCGCAAACAGGAGAGGAGGCCTCTGGTAAATGGACCTGACTTGGGGAATTGCTGAAGCGATTTGTTGGGGGCAGGAGGGTTGCAGAAATCAGGCTTGTCTCCCACCACATGCCTATTCTGAGTGGCGAAACAGGCTGTTGATTGATTCCCTCACTTCACGGGAATGTCCCTCAGAGATCTCCTGGAAACTCTCATGCAGATACTGGGCAATCCGCTGCTGCAGATTCTTCAGCAGAGCTGCTTTGTTTCTTGCCCCATTAACAGTAACTTTCCCACACCACTGTGCCATCACGGTCGGGTGAGGAGGAAGGGGGACCATTGCTGCACACAAGCGAGCCACATAGGGGCCAGGACAGAAGCTGCAGGCTTGAAGAAGACCCTCCCTTGATTCCCTGCTCACCCTCACCAGCGAGAGATCTTCCATAATGATCACATCCCGTGGAAAGTGTGGGGACAAGAATGATTATCAAGCCCCCCTTAAAGTGCTGGCTTTCCCCAAGAGCCACGTGCCCAGTGTACAGCAGGGTTCGGGAACAGTGATTTACCCTGCCCCTGTGGCTACTCACCATTTTGGGGGTCTTGTGGCTCATGTGTGCTTGCCTGGGGTCAGCCAGTTAGTGACAGGTATGTGAGTACTGACTGTGTTTTAAAGCACGGAATCAGTGTTCTCTGTGTTGCAAACAATAGTGCTTCTGTAAAATGTTGCATTTAAACTTCACAGAGATGACCTTGAGAGGCCAGCCTCCCTTATCAGCAGCAAAATGGCTGTGCAGAATTAGAAAGTGGCCACAAAAAACTGAAGACTTTCTCTGTGAGGTTATGATACACTCTGCCACTGAGAAACAGGAATTGAAGGAGTGGTGGGACAGCAAGAAGAGGGACCGAAAGGAGAACGTAGCACACCAGAAAGAAGCCATGGAGCGGCTCTTAACAGTTATGGAGCGCCAAGTGGATACGTTCCAGGCAATACTAGCTCTTCAAACCGAGCTGTTCCACTCCTGCCCTCCCTTGCAGCCGCTGTCACAAAACGTTTTCCATGCACCTCCGCAATACCGCCAACATACTTTTATCAACCTCTTGGCTCCACTGTCTACCCACAGCAATCCACTCCTCCCTCCTCACAGTCCAGCAGTGTGGACTCCCACTACCCACTGCACTAAACACCTATCCCTTTGCAGTATGGCCCTGCTGAAGTACAGTACCTGCTGCACTGTACTCCAAAGGAGAAGGTTGGGTATGATCTCTGGACATACACAAATCTGTAGCTCTCCTGGGGCCCCTCCTCCTCTTGAGACCTTCCCTTCCCTTATCCCGCTCCCTGCTGATGAAATTTTTCATTTGACTCTCTCCTTCGGTTGTTGTCTTTTAATAAAAGAATTATGTTGGTTTGAAAGCAATCTTTATTCTATTAAGTGAAAGCAAAAAGAGCACTTCAAAGCAACATACAAATACGTTAAGACACCTTCTTGCATCATGAGCACCAATCACCTCCTAGCATTACAAACACTGCAATCCAGAACATAGCAACAAATATTAGTGGCTTTCAGCCTCAAATTGCTGCCTCAAGGCATCCCTGATCCTTATGGCCCCATGCTGTGCCCCTGTAATAGCCCTGGTCTCTGGCTATTCAAACAGCTTCCAGGTGCTGAGTTTCTGCGGTCCAGCTCTGAGTGAAGCTTTCACCCTTCCCTTCACAAATATTATGGAGCATACAGCACACGGCTATGAGCATAGAAATATTGTCGTCGGCCATGTCCAACTTCCCATACAGGTGTCGCTAGCAGGCTTTTAAATGGCCAAATGCACACTCAACAGTCATTCCGCACTTACTCAGCCTGTTGTTGAACCGCTCCTTGCTGCTGTCAAGTTGCCCCATGTACGGCTTCATAAGCCACGGCATTAAGGTGTAGGCGGGGTCTCCCAGGATCACAATGAGCATTTCGACTTCTCCTATGGTGATCTTCTGGTCCCGGAAGAAAGTCTCTGCTTGCAGCTTCTTGAACAGGCCAGTGTTCCGAAAGATGCGTGTGTCATGCACCTTTCCATACCAGCCTGTGTTAATGTCCGTGAAACATCCATGGTGATCCACAAGCCCCTGGAGAACCATTGAGAAATACCCCTTGTGATTAATGTACTCAGTGGCTAGGTGGTCTGGTGCCAGAATTGGAATGTGCGTGCCATCTATCGCTCCTCTGCAGTTAGGGAAGCCCATTTGTGCAAAGCCATCCACAATGTCATGCATGTTGTCCAGAGTCACGGTGTTTCAGAGCAGGATGTGATTAATGGTCCTGCACACTTCCATCAATATGAGTCCAACAGTTGAGTTTCTCACTCTGAACTGGTTAGTGACCAATTGGTAGCAGTCTGGAGTAGCCAGCTTCCATAGTGCAATCACCACGTGCTTCTCCAATGACAGGGCAGCTCTCATTCTCGTGTCCTTGCGCCGCAGGGCTGGGGCGAGCTCATCACACAGTCCCATGAATGTGGCTTTTCTCATGCAAAAGTTCTGCAGCCACTGCTCATCATCCCAGATGTGCATGACGATGTGATCCCACCAGTCAGTGCTTGTTTCCCAAGCCCAAAAGCAGCGTTCCACTGTGGTCAGCACCTCCATGAAAGCCACAAGCAATCTCATATCATAGCTACTACGCATGGTGAGATCAACTTCGCAGTCCTCTTGATTTTGTAGTTTAAGAAATAACTCCACTGCCACTTGTGACATGTTGGTCAGAGAGAGCTGCATACTGGTCAGCAGTTTGGGATCCATTTCTGCAGCCTGAAAGAGGCAGGGCGCACAGTACAGAAACTGTTGAACGATGGTGCCAAATGCTGACGGAAGCACAGGGTTTGCTGGGATGTGAAGCAATGCATCACGGGTCATTGGGACTGGACCTAGGATGCCCCGTGACCCCCTCCACCTTCCCACAAGGCTTAGCGGCAAAAGAGAAGTAGGTGCTCTGTGGTATAGCTGCCCAGAGTGCACCGCTCCAAATAGCGCTGCAAGTGTGAACACACTATTGCACAGGCAGCTGTCAGTGTGAACACACAACAGCGGTTTTCCTTCTGTGCTCTCTGAGCAGCACCGTAACTGCCGGCGCTGTAAATTTGCCAGTGTAGACGTGCTCTTAGTCATATTTATTCCAGCTGCAGAGACTTCAACATTTTCACTCTAACATGGCACCCATTCCACCTATTTCTTTAGCTTTTATATTTTTCTTTTGTAGATATTTACATAATAGAATACTTTATAATGAAAGAATATCGTCCTTTATGAAGGGAAAGAAATTCTACCTTTGCATAGAGCTCTGGAGTCTTGATACAATTTCTGTTATGAAGAGTTGAAAACACCTGTGTTTAAATTGATAAATCACTATTACCCCTGGGAAAAGAAAACCATTTTCTTATATTGATTTTAACCTTTCACAAACTTGTTGGACAGTTCTGATTAGAAGTGGAACATGTGTGGATTTGTAAACCCTTCTGTTTCTAAATGTGATGAGGTGATTGCACCAGATGATTCACTGATACAAAATTAAACTCTTAAATATATTTGAACAGATTCCTTATAGCAGGGGCCCATATGTTTTTTGCAGCTAGTCAGAGGGGGTTTAAAGAATGAAATAATAAACTTGTTAAGTGTTTAGAGCTTCCCAGTACAAAGTAAGTTTGAGACCTCCTGTTCCTAATAAAATAATTTTATGAGAGGTGACCTTCACCACCCATAGTATAAATATATGTTTAAAAAGCAAGGGATCCACCTGAAAGAAAGCACGAGAGAGCTATAAATAATATAAAATACAGTGCCAGTACTAAAACAATGTGTTTGCAGTCATTTTACAGTAGTTGGACTCCTACCATCATCACAGTTAGGAACAAATAAACCTATGCAACTACATAAAGTCTTGGGTTCTGATTATTTCTTAATTGTAGAAAAACTGAACATTTTGGAGGTTTGAAAAATTGTCTGACTTTTTTTTGTAAGGGAGTTGCATTTTATGCTAGGGTAGATAAAACCCACATATTAACCATGAAGCAAAGTGTTAAAAATCCAGACAGACAATTAGTGTGCATGAAAGCTTAACTGTTCTTATTCCTAGATGTTGTCCTTTCAGATCATGGTTGAGGCAAGTTAATGGAGCAGTAGTTACTGTATTTGGTGGTGGGGGAAGGATGAGCACTGCTGCCACTCATACTGTGTCTATTCTGTTGCTAAATAAAGAACTTCAGTGCTCTGGTTTGTCACCTTTGATGGTAATTTGGGTGCTATGAAATTTGAGTTGACCAGCTGGCTGGAGAGCTAGATCATGCTTACAAAGGAAATAACACCAAAGATGCTCACTTGGGTGAAGAGTGAGAAAGAATAGGCAGAGCTGCTAGTGAATAAATTGAGGGGATCTGAGGGCTCTGGGGAAAGGAGTTAAGAGCCAAGCAAGTGAAAGAGAGAAGACTCTGGTTACACAGATAAGAGTGCTAAGACTAAGAAAAATAAAGATCTGGCATTTCAATCCAGGCTCCAAAGTGTAACACTTGGGGATTTACTCATTAATATGTCTCCTTTTGCCCCTGCTCCTATCAAGGGATGTGCTCGGTGTCCAACACTATCCTCCCATAGCATCTGACATAGTTAGTGTGGGGCTCTGTAGCCACTGGATTTTGCATTTGTCACTGTCATTAAACAGGTTATTTTACAATTAATTTATAACTTTAATGAACTCAGTGCACTAAATCAGGCTCCAGGGTTGGTAGTGTGGTATATAATTAGTCAAGAATAACATGGGTGGCACTGATGCTGTGTTAGAACGCAAACTGAATCAACAGCAGGGATTTTCTATAGGTAGAAATGTATTGAACATACTGTGTGAATTTAGGGAAAAAACATATTGGTTGCCGGATCAGCAATCAGAACCCTGGTCCTACTGCATTCCTAGAGTGTTACTATATCAACTGTTTTTTTTTTAAATTAAGCCCTGTCAGTCTGACTCCTTTCACAAACTCTAAATTAACATGAATGTGTCTTCTGAAGTACTTAAATGTGTGCAGCAGAGATGGCAAATAGATACTAAGTGTTTGTGATTTAGATATAAAATGTGACAGGCATCTTAAAGTTCACTCCAATGGTACTACTTGAATGTGAGATAAGCAAGATTTGACTCCTGCCATCATGAAAACTTATGCTATGAGCAGCTGCTACGCAATCGGAATCCTTGGTAGAACTTTGAGAGGAGGTATTTGTAAAATGAGAGCGCTCTCAATCAGTGGTTAGCAGCTTGGTTCAAATATGTACTGGATTTCTTTTGTCACTTTTTATTATTTACATAGTGATTGGGATGTACATAGCACTGTTCAATGACAAAGGCTCCTTCCCTGAAGAGCTTATTATGTAAAAGGCACAACAGCTACAATGCAAAATAGGACACGCACTAGAAGAAGAACCTAGTGAGGAAGGCTTTAGACTAGGTTCAACAGGGACAGGTGAGCAAAGCCCACAGGTAAGTGGAGAACATGGGGACCTGGGAGATGGGTCGGAAATAGGAGGGAGTGTGGGCTATAATGGCAGAGAGAAAAGAGGGTCAGGGCAAAACTGGGAGTCAAGATCAAATCAGTATCTTAGATGCCTATGGCACCTTATAGACTAACAGATGTTTGGCAGCATGAGCTTTCGTGGGTGAATACCCACTTCTTCTTCTTGCATCCGAAGAAGTGGGTATTCACCCACGAAAGCTCATGCTGCCAAACGTCTGTTAGTCTATAAGGTGCCACAGGATTCTTTGCTGCTTCTACAGAGCCAGACTAACACGGCTACCCCTCTGATACTTAGATGCCTATATACAAATGCAAGAAGTATGGGTAATAAGCCATGGAAGTGCTAATAAATAAATAAAGTATGGAAGTGCTAATAAATAAATACAACTATGGCATTGTTGGCATCACCGAAACTTGATGGGATAATACACGTGATTGGAATGCTGGTGTGGATGGGTACAGCTTACTCAGGAAGAATAGACAGGGGAAAAAGGGAGGAGGTGTTGCCTTATATATTAAAAATGTACACACTTGGACTGAGGTGGAGATGGACATAGGAGACAGAAGTGTTGAGAGTCTCTGGGTTAGGCTAAAAGGGGTAAAAAACAAGGGTGATGTCATGCTAGGAGTCTACTACAGGCCACCTAACCAGGTGGAAGAGGTGGATGAGGGTTTTTTTTAAACAACTAACAAAATCATCCAAAGCCCAAGATTTGGTGGGGATGGGGGACTTCAACTATCCATATATATGTTGGGAAAATAACACAGCGGGGCACAGACTATCCAATAATGTCTTGGACTGCATTGCAGACAACTTTTTATTTCAGAAGGTTGAAAAAGCTACTGGGGGGAAGCTGTTCTAGATTTGATTTTAACAAATAGGGAGGAACTCGTTGAGAATTTGAAACTGGAAGGCAGCTTGGGTGAAAGTGATCATGAATCATAGAGTTCACAATTCTAAGGAAGGGTAGAAGGGAGTACAGGAAAATAGAGACAATGGATTTCAGGAAGGCAGATTTTGGTAAGCTCAGAGAGCTGATAGGTAAGGTCCCATGGGAATCAAATCTGAGGGGAAGAACGACTGAGGAGAGTTGGCAGTTTTTCAAAGGGACACTGTTAAGGGCCCAAAAGCAAGCTATTCCGCTGGGTAGGAAAGATAGAAAATGTGGCAAAAGCCCACCTTGGCTTGACCACGAGATCTTGCATGATCTAAAAAATAAAAAGGAGTCATATAAAAAATGGAATCCTAGGACAAATTAATGAATATAGACAAACAACAAAGGAATGCAGGGGCAAGATTAGAAAGGCAGAGGCACAAAATGAGCTCAAACTAGCTACAGGAATAAAGGGAAACAAGAAGACTTTTTATCAATACATTAGAAGCAAGAGGAAGACCAAGGACAGGGTAGGCCCACTGCTCAGTGAGGAGGGAGAAACAGTACCAGGAAACTTGGAAATGGCAGAGATGCTTAATGACTTCTTTGTTTTGGTCTTCACCAAGAAGTCTGAAGGAATGCTTAACATAGTGAATGCTAATGGGAGGGGGGTAGGTTTAGAAGATAAAATAAAAAAAGAACAAGTTAAAAATCACTTAGAAAAGTTAGATGCCTGCAAGTCACCAGGGCCTGAGGAAATGCATCCTAGAAGACTCAAGGAGCTAATAGAGGAGGTATCTGAGCCTCTAGCTATTATCTTTGGAAAATCATGGGAGACAGGAGAGAGTCCAGAAGACTGGAAAAGGGCAAATATAGTGCCCATCTATAAAAAGGGAAATAAAAACAACCCAGGAAACTACAGACCAGTTAGTTTAACTTCTGTGCTAGGGAAGATAATGGAGCAAGTAATTAAGGAAATCATCTGCAAACACTTGGAAGGTGGTAAGGTGATAGGGAATAGCCAGCATGGATTTGTAAATAACAAATCATGTCAAACCAATCTGATAGCTTTCTTTGATAGGATAACAAGTCTTGTGTGGATAAGGGAGAAGCGGTGGATGTGGTATACCTAGACTTTAGTAAGGCATTTGATACAGTCTCGCATGATATTCTTATTGATAAACTAGGCATATACAACTTAGAGTGGGCTACTATAAGGTGGGTGCATAACTGGCTGGATAACCATACTCAGAGAGTCGTTATTAATGGTTCCCAATCTTGCTGGAAAGGTATAACAAGTGGGGTTCCGCAGGGGTCTGTTTTGGGACCGGCTCTGTTCAATATCTTCATCAACAACTTAAATGTTGGCATAGAAAGTCCGCTTATTAAGTTTGCAGATGATACCAAACTGGGAGGGATCGCAACTGCTTTGGAGGACAGGGTCAAAATTCAAAATGATCTGGACAAATTGGAGAAATGGTCTGAGGTAAACAGGATGAAGGTTAATAAAGACAAATGCAAAGTGCTCCACTTAGGAAGGTACAATCAGTTTCACACATACAGAATGGGAAGAGACTATCTAGGAAGGAGTACGGCAGAAAGGGATCTAGGGGTTATAGTGGACCACAAGCTAAATATGAGTCAATAGTGTGATGCTATTGCAAAAAAAGCAAACATGATTCTGGGATGCATTAACAGGTGTGTTGTGAGCAAGACACAAGAAGTCATTCTTCCGCTCTACTCTGTGCTGGTTAGGCCTCAACTGGAGTATTGTGTCCAATTCTGGGCACCACATTTCAAGAAAGATGTGGAGAAATTGGAGAGGGTCCAGAGAAGAGCAACAAGAATTATTAAAGGTCTAGAGAACATGACCTATGAAGGAAGGCTGAAAGAATTGGGTTTGTTTAGTTTGGAAAAGAGAAGACTGAGAGGGGACATGATAGCAGTTTTCAGGTATCTAAAAGGGTATCATAAGGAGGAGGGAGAAAACTTGTTCACCTTAGCCTCTAAGGATAGGACAAGAAGCAATGGGCTTAAACTGCAGCAAGGGAGGTGTAGGTTGGACATTAGGAAAACGTTCCTAACTGACAGGGTGGTTAAACACTGGAATAAATTGCCTAGGGAGGTTGTGGAATCTCCATCTATGGAGATATTTAAGAGTAGGTTAGATAAATGTCTATCAGGGATGGTCTAGACAGTATTTGGTCCTGCCATGAGGGCAGGGGACTGGACTCAATGACCTCTCAAGGTCCCTTCCAATCCTTGAATCTATGAATAAGAACCCACATGTGCAACACACTAAATGTGGGCAAGGCCTAGAGAAGTTGTATGGAAAGTTAGAGCCAAATCCTGAAGCCCTTACTGAGTTCCCTGTTCTTCCTGGCTCTTAGTCAAGTGCACACTGTGTGGGAAGAAGCTGCAAGGACTTTCTCCCCTTTCCCCTTGGGTGCCTAGAGTAATGATCCAGTACAACTGTGACCACTTCCTTACTTGGTACACATGGCACCCCAAGAAGGGCTGTGAAAAGTGAGAAGGAAGTGAGGGCAGTCATTTCTTCCCATGTACCGATGCAATCACACGTGTGGTTTTCTGACAGAATACCTCTTGGTGTTCCTTGTAGAGTACTGTCCCTCCTACTCTGGGCTATGCTTAAACGGCACAATCTAGTCTTTCTTAAGGGCTAATTAAGAACCTCAACATTTATCCCAGAGAGATTAATTCAAAGATAAGAGTTTGTATAAGATTGAATGTATGTCAAGACTGGAAGTGTTGCATCAAATTAGTCTTTAGAATTAACCTTCTGAATGAAAAGCATAACCATCATCAATTAAATGACTCTTCCAGTATTATTTATGTTCTAAGTGGAGGGGAAACAAATCTACTACCTTGAGAACAGTGAGTCAGCACTGAAAGGTATTTTCACGATGTGGAGGAGTTATCAGTTAAATCCACTATGTAATAAATCTGTGTCTTCTCTGAACACTCTGGAGTGCAATTATTTCAGAGATAGGTTTCTCTTTAAAAATAGCTCACTGGCCTCATCTGTATGTAGTTCTGACTGCACAAATTACAAAGAAAATAATGGCTTAGTGTTTCATCTGGGATATTCTGTTATATAATGACTTGCTGAGATTAGCTTCAGTTGTTGTTAGTCTCATTGTTCCACCCAATTTCCAATAAAAGATATTTACCTACCAGTTGCAAATGTAAGTCTTGAAAGGGAGAAGCAAATACTTTTTTTTTAAAAAAGAAAGAAAATAAGCAGTTAGCTTGTGAAAAGCATAGAGATCATTGGATGAAAGATATATTTGATTGTTCTGGTACAATGTGAGTAGCCGCTATAGATCAGAGTGAAATGCAGGCTAGCTTACTTAAAGACCCTACATCCTCATTTCAGTTATTCATAACTTTCTCAGACAAATTCCTTTTGGGTTGAAATTTTCCAGGCTTGGCCTCCACCCAGTAAGTTTTGGAAAACATCAGCTAGTGAGTTGGATTCATGTGCATTAAAAAAGAAACAAACAGGCCTAAAACACAGCTGAATGTTCCCACACTGCCTCGGACCATACCTCAACCCAGACATAGAAGACTTTTGAGGGCTTAATGGGATCTCTGTTTCTATGGCCTGTTGAATTCTTAGCTGCTTCTTCTCATAGTGACCCTAAGGTTGCTCCACTTCATGTGCGCATGCATCCTATGTGTTTTTGATAAAAGATTTTCAGTAGCAGTGCTTGTTCAGCTCATACATATGGCTACATATTCTTATGTCCCACAGTGAGGCTATAGAGGGCTGCATGGGTGAACCACCTTCAGTTTCTTCTCAGCTGCCTTGGCCTGAGACAATGTGACAGGGACTCTCACCTCTTGAATGCATCCAGCTACTGCGCCTGGTACTGCAGGCCATTTCCTTCCCCAGTGCACCCTGTAGGTTCTTGACCTTGCATGGCGGGTCTTCAGTGGCTCAGCCCTTTGGCCAAGTCACACTGTCTAAATGGATGGCGTCCTTTCATGGTAGCAAAATTCCAACAGAACTATCTGCCCTCTCCAGGGTATTCAGCCCCATGTCTGGGCTCTTTAAACTCTACTCTTTGCTTTGGCTTCTAAATGAGCCTTATCCCCTTCTTGGATAGAGGCTAGTGGGGGAACCTGGATCCACCCACTACTCCGGATCCCAGCCCAGAGAACCCATAAGCAGTAATCACATCCAGTTTCCTCCAGTTTGCTGTTTGATGGGCTCTGATTGGCTGCTTCGGCACAGCCTTTCTAGGCAGGCTTGGAGGATTCCTTTGCTGCTCCTTTCTGCGGAGCAGTGTAGTAGGACCTTAGGGCCTTCAGCAGGGGGCTCTGAAGGATGAGGTACACCCAGTCACAAAGCATATCCAGCGAGCCTGCTTCAAATGGTCAAACTTGCCTTGCCTAATTGTTCGTTTTATTAGTTTAGTTGGATTTGTTGGGTTTTGTATCAGGATTGGTCCTTCCTCCTGGGAGGTTCTCCATCTGTTGAGGGGATATGCCAGGATCACCACAGTTCAAACATCGCCTCACTTGCAGGGAAGTGATTGTTGTCAGAAGGAGCATTCCCGTTGTGTTTGTTGCCTAGGAGAAAAACACGTTCTACAGAGGTGCAAATTCTGTTTAGCTCTTAAGAGCAGGGCTAGGAAGAATCAGGAGTTTAAGCTGACACCGCTTATGATGGAGTGCTCCCTTTGCCCCACTTCAGATCCAGGTCAGAAGCCCCCACCTTGTACACCAGTCTTGGAGCAAATGTAGTGCCTTGTTGACCTCAGCTCAGTGTTCACCTGCACCTTCTAAGGGAAAGACTTGAGAGATCTCTGAGAATGTCCCTAAGAAAAGGATTTCTGGTTCTCCTGATTCTGGTTGAAAAGACCTCGGTCTCTTCATAGGTCGACTGTGTCTGACTCTTCGGGTTTCTGGCCCAGTACCATTGAGGGTCCTGACTCCTCTGATATTGTTGGTGCTACCAAGTCCCTAGGCTCCTCTAACGGCCTTAGCGCCAACCATGCTTCAGTACCTAAACCACTGTTGGTACCTCTGGAACATGATTGACTCAGCAGGGAGAGACAGCCTCCTTCTAGCAATAACTGATGGATATTCCTTTGCAACCTTTGGTACCCAACATCATGGGGCCACAGAAACCTAAGTGGCTGCCTCAGTGTATACCCACCTTGAGGCAATCAACAAGCTTTATAGTTCTGTGCATTCATGGGGTGAGAAGATTCATTAAGCAGCTCTCACAAGCTGCAGAAGCACTAAAAAGCAGACCTATCAACTTTATTATTTTTTGTTTCCATTGCTATTTCAGCAGGTTGGTAAATTAGGCAGTTGATTAAATCAGAGATCACCTCATTCCTTCAAGGCAGGTGTGTATGGGAGAGGAGCTCAGAAGGAGGGTGATAGGAGAAGAGGCAGTGGGAAGGAAGAGACTTCCTGCAGATGTCTGTTGCAGATCCTTTCAGATTTATAAAGATCCTAAACCCTGCTGTTTCCTCAGTACACAATTTATCAGGCAACAGAGTTAAAACCTGCAGTTTTTCATACACAGAAAAGCAATGGGCTTTTTGTTTATATACATTCTGTGCTTAGGCAACTCCCGTTGAAAGTAAATACAATGTCTTAATTTGGCTCTTTTTTCCCTTGTTTAACATTTCACCCCAGTTTTTCTAATATTTTCTGTAATGAGAGAGCCAATTCCAGATGCCAATGTGAATCAGAGCCCTTAGAAATGTTTTTCTTTCCTTGAACCTGCTTCATTCAATAGACTTGCACAGCTGGGTAAAGTGTTCTATTGACTAATTTTGTCTATCTCTTTCAGATTCTCAGAACATCTCAGGGCACTTTGCCAAAGGAAAAAAAAAATAAAGAGACAAAAACAGTCTGTACGTGTGAAAAAGCAAATTGAACCTAGAAACTGATCCGGAGAGTGGCACAACCACTCTACCAGGAGATAGCAAAGGGGTTGCAGAGCTGAGCAGGCAACAGAACTTGCTGTGAAAATAGTGATCCTCACTATAAAGTTGGAATAAAGTTTTAACAAATCAATTATTACTTTTGGTCAGAGAACTTTTTTAGAATGTTTCCTACTTATTAGAATTTTTCATAATATTTAACTTTCAAAGTCTTGAAAACTATGTGAACAGTAATACATAATCCTCTGCATAGCCTTGTTAGGTAAGATGGGCCAAATTCAGACTGAGTTTCAGGGGATATAATTCTATTTGAATTCATAGAGTTACAGTGAACCAGGTCAGAGGATAAGCAAGTATATCCAAGACTGCCCATTAAGTCTGTCATGGCTTGTCTACAGGAAAACTTAGTTTGCTGCCAGCTGCAGTGTAAATCTACCCTGCAGTAGTTTGCCATGCACTAAGTGTCCATATGGACTGTGCTGTTGAGCACTAAAATTACTTAGTATGCTTTCAAAACAGGGTAGATCAAAGCACACTGGGGAACTGTTACTGTACAACAGCAGGGTCCACACAAACACAAAGGATATATCTACATTGCACACAAAAACAACAACAAAAGGCAGCAAGTCTCACAGCCTGGACATGCAGATGCATGCTCCTGCTATGGCACTAAAATGAGCATTGTATATGTTCTCGCTTAGGCTCTGAGACCCACGCCCTTCACTGGGTTTTAGAGCTCGAGCTCCAGCCTGAGCAGGAACATCTACACTGCAATTTTTAGCGCCATAGCACAAGCCCTGTCAGCACAAGTCTGTAGACCCAAGCTCTGAGACTCGCTGCTGCAGGTTGGTAGGGTTTTTTGTGTGCAGTGTAACCATACCCATAGTTCACAGCAGACTATTGTGAGGTAGATTTACCCCCCAGCTTGCTGCAAACTAAATATTTCTGTAGACAAAAGCTGCTAGAACTAAGAATTCCTGGCTCCCAGTTCTGTGTGCAGTCTGCTTGACTATGCTTCCTCTCCCATATAAAAGCTGGTTGCCTGCAATACCAAAGCTATACAAACACTTACATTGTTTAGAATCATAGCTGTTAATTACAAATAATGCAGTGAAGGAAACCAGAGAATGCTGTGATATATCAGGATGACGAATTACCCAGCAGCTAATGAATTGATGCCTACACAGTTTAGAATAGTTTCAAGTGGGATTTTCACTCTGGGAAAACTTGAGAATGTATTATGCTTAAACACTAGTCTATTTACATTTAGCTGCATTTTTCACAATATTTCTTGTTACTCTGGTTAATGATCAAAGGTACATATTAAAAAATAATTTCCAGCTGGCTGCATTGATTTAAGTGAAAACAATTTAAATCAGCAAATAGGAAACCTTGATTCAAATCATGGATTTTAATTTTGTTTTGCATTTGTACTTTTTAGGTTTTTTCCCCTAAAGAAAGGTTGATTCACATTGGTTGGTAATGGTTAAAACATGTCCATTTGCAATTAAAACTTGACTTTAGGCTAAATTTGGTACTTGAGTCTGTTAACCAGGAGGATACACTCTCTCTCTCTCTCTCTCTCTCTGTATTTAAGCAATTATATAGATTAATATACATTTATTCAATTTTTCTATTTTTACATTTTTTATTATGTTAGAAAATGGTAACTGATAATTTTCTTGATTAATTTTGTACTTGTGATTTGTCAAATTGTGTTTGAATTGAAATACAAAACCAGCATTTTAAAATGTTTTCATTAGTTAACTAAACTACCTTAAATATACAGGAGACATAATTTTTTTATCAAAACATGATGTTTTCAGGAAAGGAAGTATTTATCTGTAGTTAGTGAATTAAACTAATTGTTTCTGGCCACCATGTCCTTCAAGATTTTAGAGCTAGTAGATCGTATCTTCGGTCTCAAGCCTAGCTTTTACTCATAGATTGGAAGAAGAAACTGTCTTTCCTGCGCTCTTAATTCCCAGTTGGTTTCTTAACTTTGAATGAACTAGTCATTGAATTGAACTAGTTGAATAAACTGGAATGAAGAAAATATTCTCTTTGCACCTGCAAAAGAGACTACTGCTGTCAAAACTGGTTTAGCACTTCAGCAAACTCTGGTTCCAGATGCTTTGTAGGGATATTAAAGGAGGTTTATATTAAACATGGTTTATATGAGAAATGATTTATTGATTTATTGTACTTTATAACTTAAGGTTTATGTTAGAAGTAAATTTGTGATTCCCAACATTTAGCCTCTAACTTGCAAGCCACCAGCTGTGTCTGTGTGAACCCTGCTCAAAGAGATACTTGGTATAAAACTTGTTAAGATCAAAGAAATACTTTATATAAAACTTGTTAAACATTAATTAACTCTAAGTAAGCCAAAACAGTAGCTGTTATAGTGTATAGATAGAGACCCCCACCCTCTGTAAGTTTTCATCTCAGCTTGTTAAAAGACAGGGAGTCTCACCTAAATTGGTAACACCCCAAAAGGTAACGAGACAGTGAAATAGATGTGATTAAGATAGAGCATGTATGTGAATGCATGCCTAGTTTAAACATTAAATGAATGGTTAGGGAGTTACCAGTCTGAAGAATTCAGTGTTGGCTGAAGAAGGTGTCAAGTGGGATCAACCAGATGACCCCCACCACCTCAAAGGAAGAAAAAACAAGCATTTGACAGAATGGAGCCAGCCATCTGCTGATTGATTTAGCAACAGCAGAATGAAGCAACTCCTATCAACTAACATAGGGAAAAATCCCTATAAAACTGGACTCTAAAGAATAAGGACTTTGAGTCTATGGGCTTGGCTACACTTACAAATTTGCAGCGCTGCAGCAGGGTGTGAAAACACACCCTCTGCAGCGCTGCAAATTGCGGCGCTACAAAGCGCCAGTGTAGTCAAAGCCCCAGCGCTGGGAGCCGTGCTCCCAGCGCTGTCCGTTATTCCCCACAGGGAGGTGAAGTACGGACAGCGCTGGGAGAGTTTTCTCCCAGCGCTGGCGCTTTGACTACACTTAGCGCTTCAAAGCGCTGCCGCGGCAGCGCTTTGAAATGCAAGTGTAGCCAAAGCCTATGGTTCTGCTGCCAGCCTCCAGGAGCATCAGATGCATCTGACACAGACTCGGCTCCATCCTCATGACCAAGATACCTGGCCAGTAACTTGGCATGAGCAACATCTAGGCTGGTAACTATAACATCTATACAGAACCTGAATGAATGATTGTGTGGATGAATATATGTGTGTGTGTGTGTGTGTATAAGGAATAAGTAGTAATAGAAACAAGTAGGAAAACATTGTCTTTTGTCTTGTTATGGTATTTACAATAAATGTGGCATCTTTGCCTTATCCCTCTTAATAAGATCCTGCTGGTTTTTATTATATTGGTACAACAGCTTAACCGGTGACTTCCACCAGTGACTTCAGCAGTTCAAATTTCTTTTAAAACTTTGTCAGAAAACATGTAATGCTTGAATATTTTTTATTATATTTAAATGATTTTAGTAGATTATATTAAACTGAGGCCTTACTATAGGCTGTCCATTTCAAATTTGATTATAAATAGGTTTATTTTTAAAAAAGAAAAGTATTTAATTTAAATAAAAAATCAAATTGTTGTTGTTAAAAAATCACTGATTTTTATCCACCCTAGTTTCCAGTCAAAGGTCACAGTCTCCCCTTATTTGAGTTTGCACTGGATCAGAATTCTCAACTTCTGACATAGTCATAATTTCTGTAACCAGCTGTGAAGTGACAAATGGTAAATTATGAGCTTTGTTCAGGATCACAAAAAGCAGAAACCAGTGTATTGAAGAAGAAAGCTCTTATTCAGAACACAGATATCAGCACTAATAACCAGGGGAATAGAAAATTTACAGGGACGAGAAAAAAAATTTCTATATGTGTTCCTTCTTTTCCCCCCACCCAGTAGTTCCTCTCATTTACATGACAGTATCAACTGCTCCTGGTAATCGCTACCTCATGACTTCTTTAGAACTGTTTTTTAAAATAATTTCCCTGTAGACAAGATGGTAGCCCATTGTTATCAGTAGATTTGCAGTATAAATAACAAATTGTGGCTGGCTGGCATTTTGCAGCCCTTGGGGCAAAAGTAGCTGAAAAGCTGAAGGCCTTGATTATTGAGGGAGTTGTGACATTTACTTAGATATATGGGTATTCAAATGTTTACCAAGGTTTAACTTGTTAGCAGCTAATTATTCATAACTATCCTTCAATAAGACTAAATTTCATACCTTGAATCTTAAATTAGGGGCTTTGAAGTGGCAGTTTGCTCAGTACAGCCTGCTTCAAACTGAAAATTTATGATTGTTTGTGCTCAGACAACATGCACACCCTTTTGTACTTGTTTAATAAATGGTATCCTGACACATTACTTCAGTGTTTTACCTTACTAAGCAAAGTAACTACATTTAACACAATTATACACATATATTGAAAGATTGTACTACTAAAAGAAGTTGGGTTCATCTGATTTGCTATAATGTTTACATATATGGTATCAAGCATTGTAATTAGGATGAAAAGCCAAATTCAACTGTGATGTAACTATTGAGATCAATGGAGTTACATCAGGGATGAACTCAGCCCGGTGGATTTATTGCCACAAGTGCCTGTGGGAAATTGAATTCATTCAGAGTTTGTTTTTTTGACTTCAGTATTCTGCTTCTCTTGTCAATTAGTCATTACAAACTTTGGTCCCAGTCCTGCTCTCTATCACAGTAAATGGTAACCTTGCTTGAGTAGGAAGTATGGGATCAGGCCCTTTACTTGCATTGTAATTTCTGTTTATAATTTGTAATTTTCTTGCACTGCATCTATTTACCCTTTGTAAAATTTATAAGTGTATCACAGATGTACTTGATCCCCCAGCTCCAAACATCCCTGCATTTTGAGGAAATACAGAATTTAGTTCCAGACTCCAATTTTTGCCTAGGCTTTTCTGTGTGTGTATGTATGGATGTATGTATGTAATATATTTGTAGATACATAAATAGTTAGAAATATATACATGATGAAACACTAATCACTTATGGGGAGGTAAAAAGAAATCTCAGTCGTTCTTTGTACTCAGTTTTCACTATGACTGAGTCCTGTAAATGAGTCTTATAGTTCATATGAGACTATTATATCATGCAAGCCAGGCAGTGAAAGTCAAAAGCTATAACCGTGATGTAGGAGAGCTATTACTTTGCATGTTGCACTCTGGCCTCTTATCTGTTGATTCAATCTGTAACCTGTTAGTTTTGATGGATGACACTTGTGAAGGGCCAGTGAGGGTTGACCTTGGAATAAATGTACAGAGACTGAAGATGCCATGATTCAGAGCCTGTGCTTTAGGTACAGTTATCAAATTTGTATAAGTTTATATGGATATCGCACTGATCTCAGGGACACAGATCTCTTTGTACTGATGTCAGGGAGCACAAAGAAATACTCCAGAAAGTTTATATAAAAAATAACCTGTCCAACCTAAAAAATGTTAGATCTGTGCTTCTATTATCTACTAAGACCAGCACAAAAACAATTCCATGTGAAGGTGACTGACTCAGTGAAAGCCTTCTAGGATTTTTGTCCTTTAGAGGGGGAGGGAAGCTTCGGAATAGTTGAGAGAAATACAGTAAGAAGAATGTAGTACAGGGTCTCAAGTGCACAATAACAAAGACATAATGGAAAGGGCAGGTTCCAGCACAATTAATTATGCCGTCTTCTTGACACTAGTGAATTCCCTTGCTCATCATGTCAAGAAGTACCCCATTCGGAAACTGATTAAATAAGATCTCTCAACAATGGAGATTTAATATCTGGATTGTATCTCGTAATATTTTTGACAGCAGTATGCAGTCATTTCAGAGAGTCCATCCCTCGAGGGGCTATTCTTTTGTCAATAAACTCTCAGAAAGGTTGCCATCCAGCTGCTACTGAACTGGGGGATATTTTACACAGCGAGAAAGTAGCTTTTTCATTTTTTTTAATGTGCACGTGTGATGTGTTCTTTGTCTTCAAAATCAATTATTTGCCATATTAGGAGTATTTCACCATTGATAGGGATTGGAACAAGCAGCATGAGTTAGCTTTATATTTCTTGTTGATTGCCTGCCTTCCCTTATGTCTGATAAGAATGTGCTTCTTTTTATTTTTTTAAAAGAAGTTTATTGTTAATGATTTTTTAAATGGGAAAACGCTAATATTTTAGCATCCACAAATAATAATTTGCTATATTAATTTATCAAAATAACAAGATGAGATTGAAGCTATTTTGTTTGTGATGGATGACTGAAAGAACATTATGGCAAAGACCTCATCGTCAGGTGAAACATAGGAACAGCCATACTCAGCAATGGCCCATCTAACTCAGGATCCTTTCTCTGATAGTGGCTAGTGTCATATGCTTCAGACTGAGTGAACAAAACAGGGCCATAAAGTGATCCATTGCCTTTCGTCCTGTCCCAGCTTCTGACAGTCGGTGATTTAGGGGCATCTGGAGCATTGGGTTACATCCCTGACAATAGCCATTGATCGACTTCTCCTCCACTAACTTATCTAATTCTCTTTTGAACCCAGTTATAATATTGGCCTTCAGAACATCCCATGGCAACAAGTTCCACAGTTGACTATTCATTGAGTGAAGAAGTACTTATTTATGTTTGTTTTAAACCTTCTGCCTGTTAATCTCAATGGGTGACCCCTAGTTCTTGTGTTATGTGAAAGGGTAAATAACTTTTCCCTAGTTAATTTCTTCACACCATTCATGATTTTATAGACCTATGATAGAATATACAAACCCCACACTGGGATGGAAGGAGTTAAAGGCCAGTACTGGGCCCAGGTAGTGCTGCCCCTCCACTTGACTTGCAAGTAGGATTTGACTTCCAGTTTTTAAAAGATTCCTTTTTTCCTCTAACCACCTCTTTTACTTTGCTGTTTAGCCCCGGTGGCATTTTTGGGGCGGTTCTCTTACTATTTTTTAAATGTGGAGGGTACATTTAGTTTTAGCCTCTATTATTAGGGTCCTAGCAAATTTACGGCCATGAAAAATGTGTCACAGACCATGAAATGTGGTCTTTTGTGTGTTTTTACCCTATGCTATACAGATTTCACAGGGGAGACCAATGTTTCTCAAATTGGGGTTCCTGACCCAAAAGGGAGTTGCAGGGGGGTCATAAGGTTATTTTAGGGGGGATCCTGGTATTTCCACCCTTACTTCTGCACTGCCTTCAGAGCTGGGTGGCTGGAGAGCGTCGATTGTTGGCCAGATGCCCAGGTCTGAAGGCAGCACCCTACTAGCAGCAGCAGCACAGAAGTGATGGCAATACCATACCAAGCCACCATTACTTCTGTGCTGCTGCCTTCAGAGCTGGGTGGCCAGAGAGTGGTGGCTGCTGACTGAAGGTCCAGCTCTGCAGGCAGCAGCACAGAAGTAAGGGTGGCAATACTATACCAAGCCATCATTACTTCTGTGCTGCTGCTGGCAGCGGCTCTGCCTTCACTGCTTTCCAGCTGTCCCAGCTCTGAAGGTAACACCACCGCCAGCAGCAGCGCAGAAGTAAGGGTAGCAGTTCCACAGCTTGTGACCTTGTGACCCCCCCAAAAAACTCCTTTTTGGGTTAGGATCCCTACAATTACAACACTGTGAAATTTCAGATTTAAATAGCTGTAATCATGAAATTTCTGATTTTTAAAAGCATATGACTGTGAAATTGACCAAAATGGACCATGAATTTGATAGGGCCCTATCTATTATGGTGTTTTTAAATAGTTTCCATACAGTTTGTAGGTATTTCATCCTCGTGACTGTTCCTTTTAATTTTCATTTAACTGGCTCTCTCATTTTTGTGTAGTCCCCTTTTTTAAATTAAATGCTACTGTGGCATGTCCCCCCCTACAATTATGTTAAATTTAATTACATTATGTTTGCTATTACCGAGAGGTTCAGCTATATTCACCCCTGGGACAAAATCCTGTGTTCCACTCAGGACTAAATCAAGAATTGTCTCTCCCCAGTGGGTTTCAGGACAAGCTGCTCCAAGAAGCAATCATTTAATGTGTGTGGAAATTTTATCTCTGCATCCCTTCCTCCGGTTATGAGACTAGTTGAAATCCCCCCATTATTATTGCATTTTCTGCCTGTGTAGCTTCTCTAATCTCTCTGAGCATTTCACAGTCATTGTCACCATCCTGATCAGGTGGTCGGTAGTATATTCCTATGGCTATACTCTTATTGTTGAAGCATGGAATTTCTATCCACAGAGATTCTATAGTACAGTTTGATTCATTTAAGACTTCAACTTTATTTGACTCTATGCTTTCTCTAATACAAGACATTTATTTTGGCTGGAGTTAAATGGGCAGATATACCACCATTTGCTGATAGTTCTTTTTTATACCTTGGTTGGGGAGGGATGAACATGAATACCTAATATCTGGAGCTAGTAAATATGTTCCTCATGCAAGGATATTTAGTAGAGAAAGATATGTGAACGGTTAGCCTAAAATCCCTAATTCTCCTCCCATAAGTCAAGGTGAATTAATTTTTTAAATTTTTTTTACAAGATTGGTCCAGGATTGTCCAACAGACTGGGTAGATGCTCTTCACAGCGTCTTTGTGACTTAACTGGTTAAACTCCTCAAATTATCTGAAGTGGTTTAAGATCCTAAATCAATTTAATAACTTAAACCTCATAGTCTTTAAAGTGTTGCAAGATCTTAAATGGCTTTTGGAGGGTATGGGGATTGAGGATATCCTGAAATAGGAAGGCAGGAGGCAGCCGACTGAGGGAACTTGTGTGATTTGTTTTCTCCTGTGGAAGAAAAGTTTGTCCAATCAGGGAAGAGAAATAATGCTCATCAGTCACATCATGAATAGGAAATATCCAAGTAAGCAGTAAATAAACAATGGATAGACTGAAAAGTGTCCATCATCATTCAATGATTACTTAATGTAGAGTCACAGAAATTAGAAAATCTCAGAAAATGATTTTGGGATCAGAAAAGGCCTAAATTTGACTAATTCTTGGTTCAATTAATACTATTCAGTCAGGTCTACCAGGAATATGATACAGTTTGACAGGAATAGGAGACAGCTATATCAAACTGAAA
Organism: Mauremys mutica; assembly: GCF_020497125.1. NCBI lineage: Eukaryota > Metazoa > Chordata > Testudines > Geoemydidae > Mauremys > Mauremys mutica. The sequence goes on from NC_059078.1 coordinate 43,503,371, forward strand.
GTGTAAAAATTTGCTAAGGATTTCCAAAGCAAAAATCTCTGTTCTTACAGAAAGTGCCATGTAACCTTTGATTCCCCTGGGAGACTGGGAATCAGGATCCCAAACAGCATGATGTCCTCCATACTTTACATCCAGGCGAGGCCTGGCCAGGCAGGCCCAGATAGCAGGTGTGCATCTTCCTCCACGGGGGACCCACAGCCCCCAAAACTGCAGGAGGCACCTCCCGGGACAGGGGTGGACTCGCCTGGTGTCGCTCAGCTCTCCCTGTGCCTTGTTGCCAGGAGCAGGCACCACCCCAGAATCAGTCGCAGTCACCCACACCAGGCCAGGCCTGCCTGGATTCTACCCTCCTATGGACATCTGTGATAGTACCACGATACTACCGGCCATCAGGTCAACCTGCTTGATAGACTTGGGTTGACCTGGTGGCTGAGTGGGGAGTTAAGAAAAATGTCCAGCCCTTTTCCCTGGGGTCTTGACCTGACGCCCGGCCCGACCTAGACCGACTGTCAGGGCCTGGCCACTCACGCCTAGGTGAGCCTGACAGGCGCCCGGGGCTGGGGAGTCAGGCTCTGGCTCCCCACCCTTCCCTGGCTTCCTCTGCAGCAGGGGCCCCAGACCAAGCTGCTGGAGGGAGACCTTCAACTCCATGTCTGAGAGAAGACTGCCACTTCCTGAATCACTACCACTTACTGTAGGAGCTGGGTATTCTTTGCAAGACTTCCAACCAAACATCGATTTTGATAGTTACTCTTTAGCTTATAACAGGGGTAGGCAACCTATGGCACGTGTGCCAAAAGTGGCACACAAGCTGATTTTCAGCGGCACTCACACTGCCTGGGTCCTGGCCACCGGTCCGGGGGGCTCTGCATTTTAATTTAATTTTAAATGAAACTTCTTAAACATTTTAAAAACCTTATTTACTTTACATACAACAATAGTTTAGTTATATATTATAGACTTATAGAAAGAGACCTTCTAAAAATGTTAAAATGTATTACTGGCACGTGAAACCTTAAATTAGAGTGAATAAATGAAGACTCGGCACACCACTTCTGAAAGGTTGCCGACCCCTGGCTTATAAGATACAAACTGGGTATTATGTAACAGGGTAGCTGGCTCCCTACGTTAAGTTGGGCCCAGCTTTTCTGGTCCAGTTCAGATGTGTTCTAGTTTGGTGTTACGAGGAGCACAGATCTGGCTCTGGAAGTTATAAATGAGAGAGAGAAGGGAGAGAGTCCTGAATGTAGATAGCAGCGCTGGGTTAAAAGCTTCTGGGAGGGGATGCCCTTGAAGAAAGGTGACAGTTGTCTGGTTGAGCAGTAGAGACAGATCAGACTGGTGAAAGTAGAAGGCGGTTAGCAGGGTAATGAGGGATCAGCTACAAAACTCCCCAGTGTAGAAAGCCAGGGCCAAAGAGGGTTGAAAGCTGACAGCAGCAGAGGGAGATGCCTGCTGACTCTCTGAGCCAGAGAGCTGAAGCTAGAGGACCAGAGAGGGCCGAAGGCTTAGGAATGATGGAGGGGTGAGCCTGCTGCTGGTGTCTCTGGGAAAGAACTAGAACAAATTAACAAAGAGGCTGAGTGAGGTGTGATGAAAGACACCACAGCTGTACCGGGAAGGTTGTGAGAGATGCTAGAGTTGTAGCTGAGAGCCTGAGCATGGTGAGAGACATTGGAACTGTACTTGAGGTGTTGGACAGTTGGAACTTGAGAGACTGAGCTGGGGAATTCTGGTTTTCTTATATCCTTGGGGCAGCCGGTGTAGGAAGCAATCACTTGAGGCCAGAGAGCAGGCAGCTAACCAAAACCTCCATTTTATTTACATATATACAGAGAGTTCCCTCAGCCGGTTGAAACCGGTTGAGCTAACCCATAATAATCTAACTCAGTTGCCATCGCAACAAAACTATGACAACCAAATACACAACATATTCCTCCCCCCCTAATAAGAACATCCCCTAAATAAAACACACACTAGACTAGAGAAGGAGGGTAGACTGCCTCCATTCCCGGCTAAACCCTGGGGATTATTTTGCCCCATAACCGTGGGTTCGCCCTAGCTAAAGATCCAGCCGATGAGGAGGCCTTCTGTCTCTAGGTGGATTACGGCGAACTACTGGTGTTACTGCACCCGAAAGCACTAGGGGCTCAGGGTCCGCAGCACGAACAGGTGAGGAGGTGGTATCAGCTCGTGCTGGGCAAAGGGGTATCTCAGCCGCCGGCAGTAATGGAGGAGAACAGTCAGAAACAGGTGACTCGTGATTCGATCCCTCACCAGAAGAGGTGAAGTCAGACCCCTCAACTGCAGATTGGTCCTGAGGACTGGCATGACCTGGCAACAGCTGATCTACATGTCGCCGCCAGGTAAGATTCTCTGCAGTCCGGACTGTGTAGGAAACAGGTCCTGTTTGAGTGATGACTGTGGCCGGAACCCATTTAGCTCTGGAAGTATAATTCCGAGCCAAAACTGGCTGTCCCGGGCTAAAGGTTCGGTCTTTTGCTCTGGGTGCCCGTCTGATGACTTGATATTGCTGCTGATGTTGCACAATTTGTCGGGGTTCAGAAGGTTTCAGCAGATCAAAGCAAGTGCGCAGCTGTCGTCCCATCATTAGAAAGGCCGGAGATGCGTGGGTCGTAGCATGAGGTGTGTTTCTGTAGGAAAGTAAAAAGGTATCCAGACGCTTTTGAATGGAGTGTTGTCCCCTTGCTGATTTCAAAGCGTTTTTCATTGTCTGCACAAATCTTTCAGCTAATCCGTTGGTGGACGGATGATATGGTGCTGACGTGATGTGGTGTATCCCATTTGCTTTCATAAAATTTTGAAACTCCTGAGAAACGAACTGCGGTCTGTTGTCGCTCACAAGTTGTTCTGGCAGACCAAAACGACTAAAGAGTCCTCGTAGTTTTTGGATAGTACTCTCTGCAGAAGTGGACTGCATTATAGAGACTTCTGGCCATTTAGAATGGGCATCTATTGCCACCAAGAACATGCTTCCTTCAAGGGGGCCAGCAAAGTCAACGTGAATACGTTGCCACGGGTTTTCAGGCCAGTCCCATGGGTGTAGGGGTGCCCACTGGGGTGCATTCCTCACACCCTGACATGACATACAAGCTTTTGCCTTCTCTTCAATAGCGCTGTCCAGTCCAGGCCACCAAAAATAGCTTCGTGCAATTTCCTTCATGCGCACTATTCCACAGTGACCGGAATGTAGCTGTTCTAACATCTGTGATCTCAGTGGTGGTGGAATAATGACACGTCTCCCCCACAACAAACAACCAGATTGGACCGATAACTCCGTCCGCTTGGACATGTAGGGAACAAGGTCGGATGAGACCGGAGAGGTTTGTCGAGATGTTCCATGCATCACCAGGTCCATAACGTGGGACAATACTGGGTCAACGCGAGTTGCCTTCTTTATCTGAGTAGCAGTGATGGGTGTATTCTCTACCTGTTCAAAGTAGAAGATTTCCTTGTGGGCACTATCTTGGTGTTTGACCGGCAAAGGCAACCTTGAGAGGCCATCTGCATTGCCGTGTAGAGTGGATTTCCGATATTTGATTTCATATGTGTGTGCTGAAAGTAACAATGCCCAACGTTGCATACGACTAGCAGCTAATGGGGGAATGCCTGTGTAAGGTCCAAAAATTGATGTCAGAGGTCGATGGTCTGTGAGAAGAGTAAATTTTCGCCCAAACAGGTACTGATGAAACTTCTGAATTCCAAAAACAATTCCTAATGCCTCACGTTCGATTTGGGCGTAGTTAGTTTCTGCTTTGCTTAGAGTGCGTGAAGCAAAAGCAATAGGTCTCTCTTCTCCTGAAGGCATAATATGTGACACGACTGCTCCCACTCCATAAGGGGAGGCATCGCAGGCCAATTGCAGTGGTAAGGATGGATCAAAGTGCGTTAGAACTTCAGAATTTAGCAATGCATCCTTAGCTTTGTTAAACGCAACATCACAGGCTTCAGTCCACTTCCAGGCCTTGTTCTGCCCAAGGAGCTCATGAAGTGGTTTTAGCAGTGTGGCTAACTGTGAGATGAACTTTCCATAATAGTTCAGGAGTCCTAGAAACGAGCGCAGCTGGCTTACATTTCGAGGTGGGGGAGCCTCCACAATAGCTTTAACTTTTGCAGGGGCCTTATGAAGACCTGCAGAATCAATGATGTGTCCCAAATATTCAACAGAGGGCTTGAAGAATTCACACTTGTCTTTGCGAACTCGTAGGCCATACTCTTCCAGTCTTTGTAGGGTAGCCTCTAAATTCTTTAAGTGATCCTCTTCATTTCTTCCAGTGACCAGGATATCATCCAGATAGCACTGAACTCCTGACAAGCCACACAAGATCTGGTCCATAGCCCTCTGGAACAGGGCGGGAGCAGATGTTATTCCGAAGGGTAGACGACAGTATCGATAAAGCCCCTTATGAGTCACAATAGTCAACAGCTCTTGGGACTTTTCATCTACGTGCATCTGTAAATATGCTTGACTCAGATCAATCTTACTGAACTTTTGTCCCCCAGCCAGGCCTGCGAAGAGGTCATCGATGCGGGGAAGCGGGTATTGCTCTGCACACAACACTGGGTTGACAGTGACTTTAAAATCACCGCAAATCCGGAGAGAGCCATCTTTCTTCACGATTGGAACGATAGGAGTGGCCCATGAGCTATGCGTAACTGGTATTAGGACTCCATTGGTGACCAGGCGCTCCAGGTCTGCTTCAACTTTTGGCCTGATGGCATATGGCACAGTTCGGGCTTTCAGATATTTTGGTGGACTGCCAGGTTTAATGTTCAATGTCACAGTGATTCCCTTCATACTTCCCAAATCATCTCCAAAAACAGCAGCATGTTTCCTTAGTATAGGGGTTAGACTGGTTTCTTCTTTAGTCATCCGGTGCACTTCTGCCCAGTTCAGTTGAATCTTCCCAAGCCAAGACCTACCCATTAAGGCTGGGTAGTTACCTCTCACCACAAACAGTGGCAATTTAGCCACCTGTCCATTGAACTCCACCTTAACATCAATAGTGCCCAGCATAGGCACAGCTTCTCCCGTATACGTCTTCAGAACAGTTTTTGTTGCCTTAAGCGGAAGATGCTGTAGCTTTTCTTTATACACAGTCTCGGAGATCAGTGAGACGGCTGCACCGGTGTCCAGTTCCATGCGTATACGTTTGCCATCCAATAACGGGGTTACCCAGTATTCATGTGAGCCCATTGCCAAAGACAAAACATGCAGTGGCACTTCCTCTTGCGATGAGGTGTCACCATGATCATCCTGGGTCTGCTCTAGGGTATGCAGGGTTCCTCTTTTTGTCGGCCAGACCACAGGCCTCTTTTTCTTTTGTTTACAGGCACACTCAATGTGTCCCTTTTTGCCACAGTGTCGACACACCAGGTCCTTACACCAGCATTCTGATGCCTGGTGACCCGGCTTACCACAGCGGTAACATTCTTGACTCTGCACAGTTTTGTGGGTCGGTTCTTGTGACACTTTTTGCACCCTAGGGGGTGCACCGATGTATTGTGCCTCCCTTGTAGCCAGTTCCATGGAGACAGCAATATCAACAGCCTTCTGTAAGGTAAGCTGAGCCTCTGTCAGTAGGCGCTTCCGTATAGCTTCACTGTACAGGCCACACACTAACCTGTCACGCAGGGCATCATGTAACATTTCTTTAAATTCACAGTGTTCTGCTAGCTTTTTTAAAATGGCTACAAATTGTACAACTGTTTCATCTTCCTTTTGGTCTCTTTTGTGGAACCTATATCTTTCAGCAATTACCAGTGGTTTTGGGGAGAAATGAGACCCCAGGATTTCCACAATGTCACTGTAAGATTTAGTCTCAGGCTTAACAGGGTGTAGTAAGCTGCGTAGCAGAGAGTAGGTTTTAGCCCCTACAACAGTTAAGAATATTGGCACCTTCTTCGCTTCTGTAATGTCATTTGCAATACCAAAAAGCTCAAAACGCTCAGTATACACATGCCACTGCTCTGTATTCTCATCAAAAGGCTCCAGGGGCCTGGTCAGAGTAGCCATGATTTTTAGTTTCACTTTCACAGTCAGTGCAAACAAGCAGCTTTTTTGTTTGTTTGTTCTTTACCTTAACTTCTACTTCCTTCTGTTACTGGAGCAGCACCGGAATCCCATCCTCGTCGCCAGTCTTATATCCTTGGGGCAGCCGGTGTAGGAAGCAATCACTTGAGGCCAGAGAGCAGGCAGCTAACCAAAACCTCCATTTTATTTACATATATACAGAGAGTTCCCTCAGCCGGTTGAAACCGGTTGAGCTAACCCATAATAATCTAACTCAGTTGCCATAGCAACAAAACCATGACAACCAAATACACAACAGGTTTATGGCTGTGGGATTTTTTGTAATAAAGTAACTCTTCAAAAGGCCATTTATAATCTGACATCGTGTGTGGAGTCACTGGGGTCTCCAGAAGAAAAGGGCAGCTGAGACAGGTGTAGCAGTTGTGCTGTGTCTGACTGCAGGAGGTGCCCCTGGTGGGGCCGCTTTGTTACATATGATGGATAACATGGGCAAGCGATTGGGTTCTGAGAAGAGGGACAATGTGAGTGCCTGGAAGAAGGAATTGAGGCAGGGGCTGCTTACAGGGGCATCTTAGAGGCAGATATCCTATAAGAAGGTCATTCTTCTATTTCAGGTGTGGGTTAGACACTATGGCCCAGCTCCTCCAAAGTAGTTAGGAACTTAACTAATGGGAGTTAGGCAGCTAAGTACTTAGGAGGTTCTGGGCTCATGAGTACGGTCATGTTTTCTCCTTATCTCCCTTTTGTACAATCTGATCACAACTAATTTAAAAATACCATATTTTTGCACTGTATTTGGTCCTTCCACTCCCAGCAGAAGTGCTGAGATGCAGAAATGTTTAAAAAAAAAAGTAACTACTATTTCTCTGAACCTCAAAGGTACTATCTGAGATTTTGGGTAAAGTGTGGATAGATTCTTGTTTTATCAGAATCAGTAATTTGGTGTCATTACCAGTAGCCCAAGCTTGTCACCATTACAGAGCTTATTCTTAGGCTTTGTCAATGTGGCAACTTTTTTTTTTGTATAACCCTCCACATCCCCGAATTTAAACAGATTTATACTAGTATAACTCCCCATGTGGACACTAATTCCAGTACAAGAATGAGTGCCTTTTTTCTGGGTTAGCTTATGTCGCTTGGGAAAAGATTTAAGCCAAACAAAATAAAGCCATCGGTATACCAGAATAAGTGTGTCTGCACAGAGAGTTATACCAGTATATCTATATTGATTTGACTATACCAAATTAACTAGTTAAATTCTCCAGTGTAGACAAACCCTTAGCCATTCACATCTTAAGTTTGTATATTTGTGCATGAAGAAACCAAAATGTCTAGCAAGGTCAGTTTATTTTGTAAAGGTTTAACATTTTTTCAGTTTTTAACTATTGATCTGTTCTGTGCAAATTGTTTGTAAAACATTAAAGAAATACATTTTTCTTTTTGGTCATGCAGTTTGTTGCCTTTTTATGGTTGTAAATAGTGACTCACAGAACTATAGATTCCATAGAGTTTTGAAAAATTTACAGAAGTGGCCAAGGTAAAAACAGCAATAAATATCTATGAAAATTGTTCAGGGACATAGCTGTCAAACAAGCTACACACACTCCCATCTTTATAGTTTCCCACTGCAATATGCTCCTTGGTGGGTTAGATGGCCTAATGATTAGCACCCCCTACTGCCACCTTCCAGTGGGTAGATCTTGAAATGCTAGTTCTCCTTTAGTCAGAGGTGCAGTAAGGTGGATTTGGGTCCCTCTTGTAGTGGTAGTGGTAGGTGAATCCAGGCCCAACCACTTCATTGGGCTTCCAGGGCCCTAGGAGGGTCAACAGTGTCTGGCCCCCAAAGGCGCCCTCTAAGTTATCTTCCTTGGGTCACTTCCTACTACTGCTTTTCTCTCTCAGCTGGAGGGCCAGGCCTATCTGGGCCCAGCACGGTCTTTTAACCCCTTTCAGCTCATTGTATACCCCATCACACTCACCATTCCTTTGAATGTCTTAAAAAAACTCTAGTAAATGTGGAGGTCATGAAATGTAGTGCATTTCTTATTAAATATCTATAGCATCTTTTATTATAAATATTAAAGAACACTTTACAAACTAAACAGCATGCCAAAGGTCTCATTTCACCCACTACTGAAAGGCAGCTACCTCTGGGGTGAAACAGCAAGTGACACACACTGAGGAAGAGAACAGTTTGGGACAAGCCCTGAAGAGAAAGGCATAATCCATTGAAACGAATGGGAGAATTTTAGGAAGGCAAAATATAATTCCCAAATTGGAATATGGCCAGGACAACACTGGAGTTAACTGTCTAAAATTAAAAATAAAATGACCTTTTGGGGTTACATCATCCCTATGCTGCCTTGGTGGAAAGTTACAGCAGCAGCACATCAAGAATAGAGGGGTTAGATAAAGTTGTTATGAGAAAGTTGGGAGCTAGCCCGGGGGAGGCAGACGCCAGGTGGCCTAGCTGGGATCGGTTTCAAGGTGATAAACAAGACCATAAATCAGATGGATTGCATGGGAAATGGGAAACCAGTAAGCAAAGGGCCATGCATGTGAAAAGTGTGTGTATCGGACAAAGAACCAATCAGCAGCAATGTAATGTTGGTGTGTCTGACGTTTGCTAATATGGAGAAGCCTATATAATATGATGCATTGTACTTAATAAAGGATTCTGCTTGCAATCATATTGGTTGTTGTGCTTTATCCGTCCCGCATGAGAACGCAACATGACCTTATCAGAAAGTGTCAGGAATTTGCTGTTATGTTTTATATGGAAGCGTACCTCCACCAGCATGGACCACTAATGCCAAGGAGAGACATCAATTCCATACTGACTCAGAAGAGGGCCACCTGCTGAATCACCCTCACTGCTGGATGTTCCTTTCATGGAAGTTTTACATCCAAGTACTGATTGAGCCTGATCTATTTTAGTTAGAGGCTTGACAAAATTACAGCTCTAGATGGCTTACCTACTGTCAAGCAGACTACTGATTATAGGTAGGGTAATGTTAGCCTGTGGTCAAATAAACAAATGCTTCCATGGGTATAAAAGTTTTATGTAAAATTGCTAATATCAGAAATACATTTGTCCCTCTGAGATTATTTGGCTCCAGCCATAATCTGTTTTATTTTTTGGACATTTCAGTGCATTTTGTCTCCTTGGAGTTGAAAGCACATTCATTTTGCAAAGAGGTTGCTGATGACAGACTGAACTACAGGGGAAAGACTTTCATGAAGACTTATTTGGCTTTATTCCCATCATTAAGCTATATTAAAAGTCTCACACTTTCTAGTGTTCATTACCTAAACTGTCCATTAAACAATGTATGTTTGTTTTTAGGGTGTTAGAGCATGTCAGATGGTGACCAATTAGAGCAGGGGTGGCCAGCCTGTGGCTCCAGAGCCATATGTGGCTCTTCAGAAGTTAATATGCAGCTCCTTTTATAGGCACCGACTCCGGGGCTGGAGCTACAGGTGCAAACTTTCCAATGTGCTGGGGAGTGCTCACTGCTCAACCTCTGGCTCTTCCACAGGCCCTGCCCCCACTCCACCCTTTCCAGCCCTCCTCCCCCCAGAACCTCCTGCATGCTATGAAACAGCTGATAGGGAGGTGCAGAGTGGGAGGGGGAGGCGCTGATTGGCAGGGCTGCTGGTGGATGGGAGATGCTAGGAGTGGGTGGTGGGAGCTGCTGCGGGGCTGCTGATGTATTACTGTGGCTCTTTGGCAATGTACATTGGTAAATTCTGGCTCCTTCTCAGGCTCAGGTTGGCCACCCCTGAGTTAGAAGATTTGAAGGCAAAATGTAGGCTACTTGATACTCTGACTCTTGTAGCATTCTTTCATAAGCATCAGAGCACTTTGCAGTACTTAGTAAAACAGAATATATAAAATAATCTGATACAAACGAGGCATTTTAGCAGGAAAAGCACTTCCGAAAGAAAATTGTAGTAAGAGAAATTTGAAAGTTTGTTTGAATATAAAGTTTAAACAATTGCCTCATAGGAAGGAAGAGACAGAAAAGCATACATGATAGTCTTATACAATACTATGATGGTTTAACCAACCTGTTACACCTTTTAACGAAAGTTTCAATAATATCAAAACTTCCTCTTGCATTTAAAATCTCTGTTCTAACACTGATATCTGAAAATCTGATTATTTCTCTGAAAATCTCCAATTGGGAAAATATATTGAAAATTGTAGATAATCTCTATCCTGGGGCAGTCTGGCATCTTGCAATAGTTCCACGAAAGTGGTTAGAGTCTTGGGGTGGTTATGATAAGAAGCAATTTTTTTGCCCTCAAAATGTGCCAGATTGCAGCAATGGCACATAGCTAACTTTTGCAAAGGAGTCATGGGGAAAATATTCTCAGTCCCTTCCCAAGGGCTTCACTTTCTCTTTCTCTCTCCCTGCAAATTCTTCAGTTTATACACTGCTGGACAGATATTGCCCAGGATGCTTTCACGTGCTAATCTAATGCTGGTTAACTCATTGAAGCACAAGATTTGACTACCTTGATTTTAGTATGTATTAGAAACACTGTTGGTCAAAACTATTCAGTCCTTTAAAAGTCCACTACAGTACAACATTGAATCAAAGCAACCTGCAATTGTGAATTCTTCAGGTCCCATTGGGAACTGGGGACAGATTGCTATTAAGCAATTGTAGTACAGTAATTGTTACAATTCAGTACTGGTAGTACAGCATGAACCACAGTTTAGCACAAGTAGTACTGTAATTGCTGCCTTATCAGAAATATAGGACAGGGGAAGACTATCAATTGCTGCTTGGTAAAAGAAAAACTCTTCCTTGATTATCATAGATTTTTCCATTTGCCTGTTTTAAGCCCTGTGCTGCAGTCAAAACCCAAATCACTGAGTGAAGAAAGACTAATTGATGAATATGTGCTGGCCACAAATCCTGTTTCCTGCTTTATATTAGTCAGAAAATCTTGTCCTGAAAGGTCAGCTCAGCTAAACAATGAACCTAAATGCAAACTTTCAAAGGAAGGCTGACCAGTTAAAACTGTTGCATCTGAAGAAGTGTTTTTTTTACCCATGAAAGCTTATACCCAAATAAATCTGTTAGTCTTTAAGGTGCCACCGGACTTCTTGTTGTTTTTGTGGATACAGACTAACACGGCTTGTGGATACAGACTAACCCCCTGACAGTTAAAACTGTAACGTGCTTGGACTGCTTTAATGAGAAATGATCCTGAAACAAAAGATGAATTCAGAAACCCAAACTTTGAGGAGATTCAAAATCTCAGTCAGGCTCCAGATTGGACTTTAGTATCTGAGCCCCCTTCTGTAATGGGCTAAACCAAAATCTTAGCTGTGAACCCCACTAAAATGATCTTTCGAGGCAGGATAGGGCACACAATGTAGAAAAGGCAGCACAGAGGTTGAAATCTGGATCCAGATCTTAATTTTGCAATCTGGGCTCATTTTGAGATGGGCTTTGTCTTCTCCTTAGCCCTTACCTGGAGTCCTTATATTTGTCTGATCAGCCTTACTTCAATTTACCTTACCAAACAAGAGTTGGCTGTGTATATTACTTTTATAGATTTTAAATGCCAGAAGGCCTCATCATGATCATCTAATCTATCTTCCACATAGACCTTAGAATTTCACTTTTGGATTTCTGAAGTGTGGGAAAATATTCTCTCTTACTGTGAAATGAAAATGATCAAGGTGCAGGAACTTGCAGCTGAACCTGATATCAAGCTCCAGCACTTTGATTGTCCATTTTCTACGTTAATGTTAAGCCTTGGCCTCAGGATAGTATCTCACAGAAAGAAACTGAACTACATTATGAAGTCCTACAGTCTCTTTTCTTTCCTTCCTGACAGTGTTTGTATCTGGCTGGCCTCTTCTGCAGAAGTTTGTATACATTTTCCTGTGGATAATATTACCCCAAATATGGAAGTTTAGTTTGAAATGCAGGATCTTGCACATGTTTTCTGGCCTATTGGTACATTAAAACAAAGATTTTAGCTACTCAGGAAGTAGAATTTTTGACATCTTCTTTATCCTTATATTTAAAAGGAAGTAAAAATGCCTCAGACAGTAGTTGTGGGCCAGGTTGTGATCTAGTTTAAATCTTTTTCAGTCAGGAGCAACTTCACTGACATCAGTGGAATTACACTGACAAAACTTAACTCCACTGAAAGCAACACTTACTGATTCTCACTGGTGTGAGATCGGAATCAGGTCCACTGGATCATGATCTTTAAATATTTAAGTAGTCTAATCTGTAGAGTGAGTGAACAATATTTAGAGAGTGGGTGATTTAACTGATCACTGCAACAGTACTAGCTTTGCCTCAGATAATATTTATTCTTTTTTTTAACCTGCTTTTGAAGCAGATCCTTGTAGTTCCATATTGCCCTTCCCTCTGGGTTTTTTAAACTTGTTCTCACACTGCCTTATATGAGGAGATGTAGAGATTGTAGATAATAGACCTTTCTCAACGTGCTTAGGTGCATCACACTGTGTACAGTTTATTGTAAGTGGGGACAGTGCAGTGCAAGAGTATGAGTGTGCAAAACAAAGTGCTGTATACAAGGACCACAGACAAAAAGATAAAGCCAAATTTAAGCAGCCTTGATCACTCTGCCAGATCTAGGCACAGATTGCTTGTTCATAGCTCTGTATACAGTGTCTGATTCTGTTTCAATTTACCATGCTATAAAAGAGTAATAATGATAAAAATAAGACTGTATAAAGATCAGAATGCAAAATCAGAATTGGGGCTAGTAATTGGCTCTCATTCTGTATCCTAAATTGTTGTTATTAATCACATTAATGGCAGTGAGATTATGCTTAGTTTCTCCACCCTTTTGAATTGAGAAACACCCTCTGGTGTAGGCAATAGTTAGAGGCTCAGTAGTTTAAAAAAACACATTGAAGGGGAGAAATAAGTAATTGGCTGATGAGAGATTGCAAACACTGGAGTAATATCTGTTACAGTCAGCTGGAAATGGGAACTTGAGGAGAAGAGAAAGTAAATAGTTATCCTTTAAAAGCTCACAAGCTAGTAGGTGCTGTAGGTGTCAGTCCTTTGGAAATCAGGTTATTTATTAACTTCTGCTCAGCTTTCCCTGTCACACCATCTTTAATCTGTGGAATTACCTGCTGCAATATACCACTAGTAAAGCTAATAGCTTAGAGAATTGTAGACAATTGTATGAGTAGGAGTATTATTGGTAGTTGCATAATGGGATAAAAAATGAAAGGGTATTTTCCTTATGCTTCAAAGCAGAAGCTAATTGTCTGGGATTGGCAAGAAATCTTTCCTCCTTCTCTGTACAGTTTTACTCAATTGGCGAGGTTACTTATGGGTATTTCTACGTTCCTCTAAAAAGAGAGGTATTGGTAAATGCTGGAGTCAGAGTATAAGATAAGATTATTATAGTTTCCCTAGACAGCATGATATATGTTCATAGAGCTTTACAAGGACATTGATCCCTGCCCCAAGCTATGTAGGCCCAGATACTCAAAGGTATTAGGCACCTAACACCCACTGATTTTTAAAGTTTAAATTAAACTTACACAAAATGGGGGATGCTTTATGTTTGAATATGAGTTAAAGCAGTGAAAGATGAGGTAAGACTATTAAATACAAAGTATTTTCCCTCAGCCTTTTCCCAATCCTTTTGTTATGTTAACTCAATATATTTGAGGATAGGATCCAGAATTGAGACCTAGATGGAGGTCAGCACAGTAAGCACTGTCCAAAGGGTGAAAGTTTTGAAAAGGCATGTGACAGATGTAATTGAGGGTGAATGATACACAGGGACAATGGTGTGTCCTGGTATGGAACATTCAGTGTTCCTCTGAATTCTTTCAGTGATGTTGGCTTCCCTTCATTAAAGCGATGTAAGTTCTGCAAAGGGAGTCTATGGTTGTTTCCCTTGGTCAGAGCTAATCATTTGGTTAACAACAATTTAAATATATATTTAGGATATTGTTTCAAATCTTAATTTGTTTAAAATTCAGTCTTTTTTGCAGAATTATCTTAGAGATGTGTTACTGCACAGCTTCTCTTATTCCTTGTATAGGATTACAAAGAATGGTCTACATTTTGCTCTTAATGAGAGCTGTGCAAACCCACCGAGAGTGAGATTGTTGAGGTTTAAGTAGAATTTGGCAGTTTCCACATTATCATACTGAATTTAGTTGGCCAAATTATTTATAATTAGACAGATTTTGCTCTGTTGAAGCTAATGGAATTACAGTCAGGCCCAGATTCTGGTGAACTGCCTTTTTGAAAACATGTACTCAAAGGTGAAAGTAAGCCAGTATGCCCCGGTACAGTATACCGGACCGGCTTCCCCAGGCGGCAATTTAAAGGTCCTGGGGCTTCCAGCACCGGCTGGAACCCCATTCCCTTTAAATTACTGCCAGATCCCCCAGGTAGCGGATGTGGCCGGGACCCCCGGGGCTACGGGGGCAATTTAAAGTATGCTGGGCTCCACTGCGGTAGCGGCGGCTGGGAGTTCTGAGCCTTTTAAATCACCGCCAGAGCCCTGCTGCCGCTACCCCAGGGCTCTGGCGCAGGGCTCAGGTGGCAATTTAAAGGGCCCGGGGCTCTGGCTGCCGCTACCGCTTCTTCCGGTTGAGGCCACGCCCCTTCCGGTTGAGGCCCCACCCTTTGCCCAGGACTCCGGCGTACCAGTAAGTCCTTTAAGTTACTTTCACTCCCACATGTACTACATTCTTCTAAATTCTTTGGACTTGGCAGTTTCTCACTCAGTGGAGAGCACTGAGTTGTCTCAAGACTGCATAAATCAGCAAATTCTCCTTTTGCCAAGTCTTTCTGCACATTATTTTAATTATTAACAATATGCCCTAATGTGGTTGCCATTATAAAAGCCTGTACCACAATCATAATATTCTCTCCCCAATCCATGTGAAGAATCTGAGAGATCTGAAGTAACTCTGGCAGAAGTTAAGTACTGACATTTAGTGTTTTCTACTGTAAATAATCACTTGTCTTTTGAGTTTTTGCTATCAACAGGATTAAATAGCTTTTACCTCACTGACCCATTTGGCATATTTTCCAGATTTGTATTGTTAACACTGAAATTATTTTTTATGAAGTCCTGGAATATTTTATTTTGCATCATATTAAGTATAACTCAGGTGTATTTCCATTGTGGCAATGTTCTTTGTATATCTGGTGGCTCAGTATCTAGGATATAATTGAATATGTGGTCTTGTGCCAAAAAACATTAAAATACACAAAGGAAGAAAAATCAATAATGGATAGTATTTAAGTGTGGGAGATTATTAACCTTTTTTGTAGTAGTGCAGTCTCTGAAACCTCTCCCTTCCTCTCTGCACTGCCTGATCTCTTAACTCTTGCACAAGAAATTGAAGTGTACAGTTTCAGTGTTTTATGTACATTTCTCAGTATGTCTGTCTGTCTGACTGATAATAGGCTGCCCTATAAGTAAGGTGTTTAAACCCAGTGGGATTGTTTTCTTGTATCAGTTTTTATCTTACTGTGTTGCATAACGTATTACCCTTAGTATTACACAACTGGCCAGGGGACCTCTGGGATTCTGCTTGAGTAAAAACTGCAACATTGGATGTATTTGAAGCATGCAATATGCTTGACTAAGGCCAATAGTCTGGTCTAGCATAGCAGTTTTTATGTATTGACTTAATTGTTTATTGAATTAAAAGCTGAATTTTTAAAGTAGTCTACGGATACTCAATTTACAGTCCTTCAGTCTGACATATGGCTCTTTTGTTATGTTTGAGTGAGACTCTGCTAAAGTTCTATTATTGATCAGTAATGACACCTAGGAAAACGGCTGATTATGTAGGCAGAGATGTGTCTGATTTATTCTTTATTAACACCCAGATTTATTCTCTATTGACCAAGGAGTTAAAGCTACATTATATTACACTGGTTGCTAAATGAAGATTTCTGTTTTGAGGCGTTAGTCTTCAGAAAGTTGCTATAATGGAAGCAATTGTTTAAATGGATTTACTCATTTCTGTTCTAAATAATTTGAATTGTGATTCTCTGAGGACAAAAGGGCTCTTGCCCATCATGTTGAGTACTGCTGTTTTAGACATAAGGCCCCAACATAGTAGCCAAAACTCCTAAATCTATATCTTTATAGATATAGATTTAGCGGTTTTCAAACTTTTTGAGCTGAGCTCCCCCCTTTGAGTTACAATTTTTGGTTGCACCCCCTCAACCCAGACAAAAAAAGACAAATGCAAGCCTGCATAGCCTGCTGAGGTTAGTCAGGAGGCAGAGGTGGCGCTCCCTCCCCAAGCCCTGCTATGCAGGGCTAACCTGGGCCCTGCCACTCACCCCCCCTACCTCGTACCTCTGCACCCCCCCAGGGGACTGCCCCACAGTGTGAAAACCTCTGTTCTAGGAGGATGAGCTCCTGACTTCACTGAAGATGTCCAGAAATGGAAAAGAGTTTATGTAGCTGAAGAATTATTTGCAATGTTTAAATTTAGAAGACTTCTTTGAAAATCAGATATGTAGTGTGCAATTATTGCTTTCATTTTCTGAGGTGTTGTGTATCTAAAACTCCAGCAGAAGTGAACAGAACCTGCGGATGCACAACACCTGAACAAAAATCAGACGTCACATAGAACTATGATTGACATCCATGGCAAGTAAATGATCAGAAATGTTCTTTTTTATTCACTGTGGGAAATTCAGCCAAATTGTAATGGATGCAACTCAATTAGCGCGAGTTGCATGTGTTTACATTACAATTCAGTTTGGCCCTCTTCCTCTACAGTAATATAAATGTTACATAGTCCTTTACATTCATGCTGTGACCTCATTAGGGATGATGCAACAGTGTAATTCCCCTGATATTGTTACGCCAGTTCAAGTTTGCCTAGTTTAGACAAGCCCTGAATCACTGAAAGAGGAGAGATTAAAACTCAAGCGTTTTTAGCTTCCAACCCAATTCAATTGCTTATGCCATGCTGCCTCTACCATAACAAAAAGTTGCAAGGCAACAGTGAAATAAACTAACAAAATAGTAAGAAATACAGATTATTAGCCAGACTTTTCCTGTGACTCAGAAGTTCATCACCAGGTAGGACAGATATCATGGAGTTATTAGCAAGACTAACCTAACATCGTCCATGAGTTGAAACTGAAAGGGGGGAATTCAGCCAAAAATATTTCCATATAATGCACAATTAGCCTGCAGAACAGGTTGCCACAAAAGATCTCTGGGACTGAAAAGGATGAGACATTTAATCAGAGTTACAATAGTACATAATAAGAAAACAAGTTTTGATAGAGAGAGATACCCTTAGAAGACAATCTTTAACTATCCGGTGTTTGAAAAAAACTTTGAGGAGAGCTTTTCACAGCTGGTCCTGGCAACCGTTGGGGAGGAGATACTGAACTAGACAGACCACTGATTTGATCTGGGATGGCATTCCTACGTAGGTTTAGCTCCTTGCTAGACAGAGTTAGTTTGGAATAAATATCGCTTGTAGAACTTTGATTCGCCCTGAACTCTTCTCTCCAAATGACTCAACCCACCACTTTCACTTTGTTAATAATGATCAGCTCCAACCTGCAGTCTGATTATAATGACGTCTCACACACCCTTCCCTGCCTTAACCTGTATGATACCTGCTTGCTATGAAGGTCTCAACTGACCATTTAAAAACTTGGAGGACTGTTTACTCTTTTCTGTCACTTTTGATATCTTCTAAATTTTTTAGTGGGCACAAGCAAGAATGCAAGGGCGCATTAAATATTGTGTGTATATGAGAGCTGGGCATAAATGCCAATTTTTAATCTGGTTTTGAAGTCCCCCCTTTCCTCACACCTTCCAAATTTAATAATGATTGGATTTAGGGAGGCGGTGTGTGTTCCTGTCTAGGGCATATGTGTTGGAGATAAAGTATATATATAAAGTCAGATCTTAAGTCCGTTAACATGCTGAACATGCCTTTACAGCAATGATTTATAGTCTAGCATAACCATGCAGAATCACTTCATTATATTTGAATAATGAAAAGAGTGGCATCAAAATGGCATGTCTCAAGGGAGCTTTCTAAGGCAATACTTTAAACAAATGAATTTTTAGATAAATTTATTATGAAGTGTGATGGAAACCATTTTTCTTGGCAGTCACATTTTGCAAAATCAATGGATTTTCTCGTGCTGTTTTTTTAAGCTCTTACATAACTAAAGGTCCAAGACATGCAAATTTATGGTTGATATGTTATAGACACAATAGTTATAAAATGCAAAGTTAAGAATGGTCAGTCATAACTCTACCCAATTATGCCTACTTAATATTCCTGGCCCTAATTTAGGCCCAAGTCCTGCAATCATTACATAATTATGAATATACATAAAATTAATTTTGAATATGTGGACATGAGTATTTCCACCTGAAACATGTATCTAATTTTCTCATCTGATTAGGAAATAGAACAATACCATGTGATTTATGTATAATCAAACTAGTGGACCCAGATTGAATACTGACAATTTACAAACAAAAAATTACGTTGTTCAAAAATATTTTTGAGGAAAATATGATAGAACCTCTTTAGGATCACTTCTTAACCTCCCCATTTTGGCAACTGCCTCTTTGACTTTCAAGAAGCCTGGACTCTGATCACCTTGGACCAGTGAGTCCTGGAAACTGTCAATTGCAGATATTCTACCCACTTCCAGTCTGTTCCTACCTTCTGTGCCCCTTCTCTGTCCCTCTTCAGGGACTCTTCTCATAAGATACTGTTAAAACAAGAAACGCATTCCCTACTAGAACTTGGGGCAGTGAAGGAGATGCCCTTAGGATTCAGGGGCAGGGATTCTCATTCACACTATTGTCTTATCTCAAAGAAGAAAATGGGGTGGCATCCCATTCTGGATCTTTGACATCTTGAATTCATCATTTCAAGTTCAATATGGTGATACTGGCCTTCATAATTCCCTTGATAGATCCTCAAAACTGGTTTGTAGCTTTTGACCTTCAAGATGCCTGCCTTCACATCCATTTGTCCAGGTCATAGGAAATACCTCAGATTGCTAGTAAGAACATTTCATGATCGGTACCCATACCTCACTGTCTGGCTGATCTGAGAGAGATCACCCCATTAGATGACCAACTCAATTCATATAACTTTAAAACTGTTCACCACACTGGGCCTCAGAGTCAGAGAAAAATCTGCGCATACTCTGACTCAAAGCATGGAATTCATAGGAGCAGTGTTAAAGCTGACTACTCGTCAGACAAATTCCTTATTATAGAGAACTTACTGACCAACTTTCAAGCTCACCCAAAGTCATTAGTAAGAGCATGCATTAGACTTTTGGGACACCTGGCCTCATGAACCTACGTGGTGCAATTTGCCAGACTTTACCTATGATGTACATAAGGATCGTTGAAACTCTGGTGACAGATATCTACACTCAAGAATTGGGAACCCATCTAGATTGCCTTTGAACTCAGGGCATATAATCCCCTCAGGAAGCTCATTTTGCAACTCAGAGCAATCCTCTTGCGATGCAAAATATTTCTGCCTTTACTTCAGAGAATCTCAATCTATATGCTGCTGACAGAAAACATTGCAGCTATGAATTATGGCAGACAAGGAGAAGCAAGGTCATTTCCACTCTTGCAAGGAGTCCATTTGTCTCTGTTCTTGATGTATTCCTCACTGGACCCCACCACTGGCCATGCATCTTCCAGGTTTTCAGAACTTGGTGGCAGATAATCTCAGACTGTTCTCAGACACCCATGATTTGTCCATCAGGTTCAAGTGTTGCAGATCCTCTTTTGCAATTAGAGATAGCCCTCAATAGACCTGATAAACAAGAGGGAAGCACGTCAAAGAATTTGCCTTCTCTAATGTCCCTCACTGTAAAAGGCATCTTCCCTCAGATAATTGTCTGCAGCATTGGATATCTTTCAGACTCAGTGCTGTTGAATGTCCAAATAACTAAGGGGGCAAAAAATGCTCACTTCCATCTGAGACTAGCCAGAAGACTGTGCCATGATGTCAGACAGATCTATCTACAGGGCTCCACCATTTGTAACCACTAGTTTTGATTATTGCAATTCATATCCTGAATCACATGTGCTGCAAAAACTCAGCTAGTATTTATGTTGACCACATGCGCAGCCCTCTGCATTGCCTCCCATTCTGAGTCCAATTCATAGTCTCCGCCCTGACATTTAAAGTACCCCATGGAATATATCCTACCTGCTCTCCTACAATCATGGCCATGTGACAGCTGCTTTCCACCGTAACAGTGAAACTGTACACTGGTAAGTAAAGTCTCATGAGCATGAGAAAATATCATAGGAGCTGGACTTAGAGTATGAAAAGGGTAAGAGTTGCACCATTCTCCCAACTACAGCAAAAGTAATTATTTCTTCAACTTAGCTTCCCTCAGTTCTGCTCACACCACACAAGAAAATTCTGAACTAATGGAGCTCTTTCTCTTATAGGGCTGGAAAGAGAAAAGATTCTTATTTGTAATGGAATTTAATTACATTGATGGGAACTACCGGTATGCAGGTACCTAGAGTGAGTTTTACTGGTACAAATGCACACAGAAAATATTTCAAAGTTAGGGCGAATAATTTGTTCCACGAATTTCACCTTTTTCCATTCAGAGATTGTTTATGAACAGATTGCAATTTTCAGTTTTTGTAGTAATTCAAAATCGTTTAAATAGTTTCTTGAAGATAATTCATGAGCAGTTCATTGTCAATACTTGATAGGAGCGCTATTAGATTTGATTGGGTCACAGTTTCATTCTGTATGCAGGGTGGATAAATAACTGATGTGGATACTCATTTAGGCATTCAAAACTTGCTTTCTGAAAATGTTCTAATAGTCCCTTAAATTTCACTGTTTCTATGAACATTCCTATCAGCAAACTCATTGCTGAAAGCAAATGAAAGGAGAAGAAACAGTAAGTGTAAATTCAGTGACAAAGAGATTGCACTACAGTACGTATATGAAGTGAATTGAAATTTTTTTATCATTTTTACAGTGCAACTATTTGTAATAAAAGTAATACACACTTTGATTTCAATTATAACACAGAATACTATATGAAAATGTAGAAAAACATCCAAAATATTTAATACATTTCAATTGGTATTCTATAGTGTAACAGTGCTATTAAAACTCTGATTAATCACAATTAATTTTTTTAATTGTGATTAATGTTTTGAGTTAATTGCATGAGTTAATTGCGATTAATCAACAGCCCTACTCTTAACACAACCTTACTTCATTGAGGAAGTATATTATGAAGTGTGACAGATTTATATCTGGGTAACTCCACTAAAGGGAATGCATTACCACCAGAAATTGGCCTGTTGTTTCAGGATCTAAATTACCTGATTGACTAATTTAAATTTAGATCCCCCCCAGCAAAGAGAGTTGTAGCTATTATGTAGCTACTAGTACAATTTGATTTACAATTAAAGTGCTGTAACTTGAGACACTATGACTGTGAGTGTTGATGAAAATGACAAGTATCTGTGGTGGTAAGCAGCTCACCTTACCTTATGGACGAGTTCTAAAAAATTTAGTAGAGTGTTAACTTACTATAGTATTTTTTAAAAGGTATTAACTATTCTACTCTGTAGGTTAGTTAAATTTTAGAGAAAATATATCCTTTCCTGTCAAATTCTATAAACTTTGTCATTTTTATGGAACCCTGTTTCTTTCATCTTAATTTCTACAGGACTGCTACATAAGGGGGATTGGTGGGAAGGAGAGTTTTGGCTTTGTCAAACTTAGTTTCCACTCTCATGCTCTCTTCTTCACTCACCTGCACAGTTTTTCAGAATGTTCTGTGGAGCAAAGACAGATACTACTGCTTTTGTTTTCTTGTGGACTGAAATGAGTTTAGATCAGTGGTGGACAAACTTTTTAGCCTGAGGGCCACATCGAGTTTCCAAGATTGTATGGAGGGCCGGTTAGGGGAGGCTGTGCCTTCCCAAACAGCCAGGCATGGCCCAACCCCCACCCCCATCCAACCCCCCGGCTTCTCACCCCCGGACAGCCCCCCCGGGACCCCTGCCCCATCCATCCATTCCTCCCTGTCCCCTGACTGCCCCCAGATCTCTCGCCCCTGACTGCCCCCCCATCACCCCATCCAACCCCTCCTCCTTCCTGACTGCTCCCCCAGAACCCCTGCCCCCATTCAACCCCCCTGTTCCCCTCCCTCTGACCTCCATGACCTCTATCTACACCCCCACCCCCTGACCACCACCCCAAACTCCCCAGCCCTCTATCCAATCCCACCTGCACCCTGTCCCCACATGCACTGCCTGGAGCACTGGTGGCTGGCGACGCTACCGTTGTGCCACCCAGAGCACCAGGACAGTCAGCCATGCTGCCCGGCTGGAGCCAGCCACGCCACCACGCAGCACAGAGCACTGGGTCAGGCAGCACAGCTGCAGAGCCACGGCCTGGCAAGAGCTCGCAGCCCTGCCGCCCAGAGGATTGTGCCGGCGGTGCAGTGAGCTGAGGCTGCAGGGGAGGAGGAACAGCAGGGGAGGGGCCGGGGGCTAGCCTCCCTGGCCAGGAGCTCAGGCCAGGTAGGAGGGTCCCGAGGGCCAGATGTGGCCCACGGGCCATAGTTTGCCCACCTCTGGTTTAGATTATCACTTTAAGAACATAAGAACGGCCATACTGGGTCAGACCAAAGGTCCATCTAGCCCAGTATCCTGTCTACCGACAGTGAGTGAACCTAACAGGTAATGATCAAGTGATCTCTCTCCTGCCATCCATCTCCACCCTCTGACAAACTAACAGAGGCTAGGGACACCATTCCTTACTCAGCCTGGCTAATAGCCATTAATGGACTTAATCTCCACGAATTTATCCAGTTCTCTTTTAAACACTGTTATAGTCCTAGCCTTTACAACCTCCTCAGGCATGGAGTTCCACAAGTTGACTGTGCGCTGTGTGAAGAACTTCCTTTTATTTGTTTTAAACCTGCTGCCCATTAATTTCATTTGGTGACCCCTCGTTCTTGTATTATGGAATAAGTAAATAACTTTTCCTTATCTACTTTCTCCACATCACTCATGATTTTATATACCTCTGTCATATCCCCCCTTAGTTTCCTCTTTTCCAAGCTGAAAAGTCCTAGCCTCTTTAATCTCTCCTCATATGGGACCCGTTCCAAACCTCTAATCATTTTAGTTGCCCTTCTCTGAACCTTTTCCAATGCCAGTATATCTTTTTTGAGATGAGGAGTCGACATCTGTACTCAGTATTCAAGATGTGGGCGTACCATCGATTTTATATAAGGGCAATAATATATTCTCCATCTTATTCTCTATCCCCTTTTTGATTCTCTCTATATTATTCATAGTTGGGTTTCCTATTTGTTAGACACACTTAAGGCTTCAAGTGAGTTTGGATTATTTGTTACAGAGATTTATGATGGTTTATAGTCTGCTTTAGTTACCATTTCATTAAATATTCCAGAGTTAGTGAAGCAGAGGGCAACACTGAGTTTGATCTGCATGTGGCTTTTTCCTCAGTACATCGCTCTTTGCATTGCAGTGTTGCTCAGATCCATTTATATACTGGTAATATATATTACCCACAAAATACATTAAGAAGGTTAAATTTGCAAAATCAAGTACAGATAGTCAATATATGGAGTTCCCAAATATCTCTGCAAACTTTGTTTATACATGCAGTACATATTCCAGCAAGGCTATGTTGGATGTGGGAGCTTGACTGCAGAAAGGTAACTAGAGGTGCTGGGCTCTCTTGAATTTATTAACTTCTGAAGTTTACATTTTTGAGTTCTAAAGTATAGATTTGATCTACTTTTGTTCTTTCAATGGGAACTGTGGACAACAGGGTGCTAGGAGGGAGACTAACAACATTCTCGAGATACAAGAACATACCTGAGTAGCATTATATACATTGCTTCTTTCTGTGGTGGCAAAAACATATTGAAACCAATCGTAATTGGGAGAAAAGCATATGTTGTTCTGCTTTTTCCTGATTAAGGGCATAGACCTAAATTTGCTGGAAGATTTCTGCCTGTTAGGGTTTTTTTTTTTTTCCAGTCAAGACTGCAGGTTTATAGGCCCTCTTTGGCTGTCTTTGATATATGAGCTAAAACACCCCATTTTGTACTGGGGAAGGACTCAGTAGTGGTTATTAGTGCAGCTGTTAGACTTTTTCTAAAATATACAGGTCATATAAATCCTAAAAATAAAACTGGCCTTTTGTCAGCATCTGAGCAGGAATACATAAAAAGGTTAATAAATAACCTATATGGATGAGAATACAGTCTGAGTCACTGGGTCAGAGAAAAGAGTGCTGTTGACCATTGTGGGGAAAGTAGTAGTTTAAGCTGTAATTTTATTCATTTTCAGAGCATCAGATTTTGTGTATATGTCTAAACATACACACACCCTGCATGCTGCAATTTGGGTGCTGCAGTTTGGTGTAATATAACCATTACTGCAGAAGATGGTGAGTCAAAAGACCTGGGTTCTATTCCTGCATCTACCACTGATTTGCCTTGTATTTTGGAGGTAGTCACCAATGAGGTGGCCTGTCAAGATCTTGAAATTATCAGGACCTTGCAAATACTTTGTAAACTCCTCACATGTCCATGCAATTGCTCAGTCTGTTTGTGTTTACCTGGACTTACAGTCTGAAAATCTTGAACAATATGTTATAGGCTTCCAAATATCTCTGTGTAACTGGAGGACCCCACCCCACCCCACCAAAGCTACAGCTGCTGACATCAGGCGCTGACTTGAAAACATTATAGGTTACCAAAACAGCTATGTGGCTAATATATTTAGATACTCTAAAAAGCACTCCTGTGCTTAATCTAGATCGACAGAGCATGTTTTAATCAGCTCATAAAGAAATATGCCTTTTAAGAATTGATTAGGTATGAATTTGCTACAAAGTTTTATACCAATGAACCACATCAGTTTGGATACATCTTCAGAAAATGGTATTTCAATTAGAGCTTAGACGTATAGAATTCTGAGTTACAGCCCTTTATTAATCATATGCCCTAAGCATTATAGTGGGGGTTGTTAAATTATCTGTTTCTCTATTTAAGCTTAGCCCAGCAGAACTTGTTTTAAACTGCCACTGTGTTTAACTTGAACTTCATTTGGAACAATTAAGGCCATGTAATATTACATATATAAGCACAAACTTTCTCCTCATTGAAACAGGTGCAATCTTATTGGCTTCCATGAAATTGCACAAATGTAACTAAGCAGGAAGTTTGACCCATAGACCCTTGAAATGCATTGAACTGACATTTTTCTTTTCCCAAAATTTATTTGATTGCCCTATATTCACGTATTCTTAGTCCAGGTAGAATGACCAATGAAAAACACCTTTGACCAGTACTTTGGAAAAACTAAAGAAGAGACTTTCCACCATTCTCTTTCTCTCTGCTCCTTCTTCGCCTTCCCACTCTCCTCCTCCCCCCCAAAAAAGTTCTCTACAAGATTCAGCGCATTTAAGCTTCAGCGCATAGTGGAATGGAACAGGAATCCGTGAGTTTTGGTTGTCCATGTCCCAACTAGAAAGGACCGTCAGGTTTTGCATAGGTCCAATGGTTTTGCTTCACTGATTTTAATTGTGTTATTACTCCTAATTTCAGGCCCTTCAAGTCAATGGAGCTACTCACACAAATAAACGTGCTTAAATTTAAATGCTTGCAAGTTTGGTATGGGAGTTAAATTGGGCCCAATATCACATCTGCTTCTGCAAACCCAGGTTCCAAGATTCCCGTCGACTCAGAGGGCACCCTAATATCTAGGGATTAAGTGTCTGAATAAGAGACAGGAAAAATGGACAGAGGTTGAAGAGAAGAAAATAACAATATAGATGTAAGCCCCAAAGCTAGAATGTTTAAAGGGAAAAGCTCCCCTTCTTTTCTTAGAAGAAGAGAAAAAGCTACTCCGACAGCTTAATTTACATGATTTTTTCTTGTATTCTGATTTTATTAATATAAGAGTTTGTTAATGTAACTATTTATGAAACGTTATCTGAATTGTGCAATATGCATCCTGTAGTAAGTGGAACTGACACGTAGAGGACTGGTGGGTGTGAAATCCAAGTTCAGCAGCCGGGCTCTGAAGGCTAGGCCTGTTTGAGAGAGCAATGACTCTATCCAGAGGTCCTCCTTTGTTCAGAGTTTGTCTTTCAGGATCCTGCTCCAAGCAAAGTGATGGCTGGAGGCCTGAGACCAAAGAAGATTGCCCTCAAGTCAGTAAAGGGCTCAGAAGTGTCCTTATGGCACCTGGCTGCTGGCAGCATGGCCGGCTCTAGGTTTTTTGCCGCCCCAAGCAAAACAAGTTTTGGTTGCCCCCCACCCCAGCCCTGGGCTCTCCCACCACCACCAGTGCCCTCCCCCACCCCCTGCCACCCCAGCCCTGGGCTCCCACCCACCCCAAATGTGACCTCCTCATTCACAACAGCAATCCCCATTTACACTTGATGTGGGGATCAAACCGTTTCTCCTAATTTTATTTCACTTTAGTATAGATCTCTCACACACACACACACACTCTCTCTCTCTCTCTCTCTCTGTCCCCGCAACCCCATCTTTAGTGCTCCAAATGCACATGGAAGGCATAGGGACTAACTCTCAAACCTTGTACCCTGAAAGGGATGGGGATCTAGTAAAGAGGGTTCAGGCAGAGGAGCGGGTGTGGGGGTGCTTGGGGGCTCTACACTGGCAGAGAAGCGGGGCGCGATGTACTTGTGGAGGAGGAGATGGGGTATCAGGAGGGTTGCAGAAGAGGTGCAGGGGAAGGGGGAGGTGCGGGAGGAGAGGGCTGGGGGAGGGTACAAGGGGAGAGATGCAGGTGAAGGGAGACTACAAGGGGAAGGGGTGCGGTGAAGGAGCAATAGGGGGAGGTACAAGTGGAAGGGCTGCGAGTGGAATGGGGGGTGCAAGGGCTGAGAGGGGCAGGCGCTGACAGCTGTTTCCCCAGCCCTGTGCAGGCAGAGCTGAGAGGACAGACACTGACCCCCCAGGTGCCAGAGCCGCGGGGGTCCCCTGGTGGGGCAATATCCACTGCCCCACTTGGAGCTGGGCTCTGCATCTCCCCGCATGGGGCTGAGGTGGGGGAGGTGTGCGGCGGGCTGGGTCTGGCATCAGGAGGGGGCGGTGGCAGTTCCCTGGCAGCTTGGGCTGCCCAGCCACTTGCCCTGGCAGCTCGTGAGCTGGGATCCACACACCCCTGCCCAGCCCGGCGGCACCCTGCACAGCCCACTTGGGTGGGGAAACACCGTGCCACCCTGGGGAGACTCAGAGCAGCAGCAGCAGGACCCCTCCCCCCCCCTTGCATCCCGGGCCTCACTTCCCTCCCTCCCCGGCTGGACTGGACAGGCTGGACTGCAGTTCAGGCTCCCCTGCCCCTGGAAAGCCAGACCATCATCCCCCGGAGCTGAGCCCGGGCTGCGGCAGCGAGAGAGGCTCAGCTCCTGGGGATGATGCTCTGGCTCTCCAGCGGCAGGGCAGCCTGAATTGCAGTCCAGCCTGTGCAACTCAGGCTGCCATGAGCGCCATCTAGCTATTGAAGCCAGAACTGCAGCGTCAGTTCCAGCTCAGCCTGAAAGCCTCAGCTGACAGGGAACATCTTGGTTCAGGGCCAGCTCCGGGCTTTTTGCACCCCCAAGCAAAAAAAAGAAAGGGGGGGGCTGGAGTGCCACCCCTTGGAAAGTGCCGCCCCTAGCACATGCTTGGAGCGCTGGTGCCTAGAGCCGGCTCTGGCTGGCAGCTGCCAGACCTGAATGTTGTGGCACCTGACTAGTGGCAGAGATGGTGGAGCTGAACTTGGAGAAACCAGACCAGATAGCCATAGATCAGAGGGGGTCTTGGTGACACAAGTTTTTCTGGACTGGAGTAAATGGGCTGAGGGGCTGCTTCCTGATGACTGCTTGATCACCACTGTGTGTAATGGAATTGGAGAATGATGATTGTATTGCAGATAAGCATTTTGGTCCCTCAGTAAGCTAGGCAATTAATGATGGGGACAGTGAGGTCAGCCATACACGATACATGATCTGGATTTTGCTCACTTTCTGTTATGTGAATATATGATTGTGTTCTTTTCCAAATAAAAGGCATTTGTGGTTACTTATTCACAAGTGATGATAGGTGGGCAAGCAACACATGTAAAGGTGACCAGAAGGGGCCAAGATTGTTAGTTCCTAAAACTTTATCTGCTCTCAGGTTTTAGATGGAAGCTCGAAATGCATTTCTAAACAGAACCCTTAGACAGCATTGAACTCGGCCCTGTTTCTGCTATGACACCTGGCAGCAGAGTTACGTGAATTAGGTTAGAAAATGTAATAATTTAATATAAAGCAAATAAAATGTGTCTAGCATTGAAACTGGCCAAAATTCAATTTTAACAGTAGCCAATCAACCATCTGTGACTGTTTCTCTATAGTCTAGTCTTTGACTTGGCTATTGAGTTAGTAGAAGGTGTAAGAAATATACAGGACCCTGTTCATAATAGCGTTCCTGGGCATTTTGAAATTGGATTTGTTTTTAAACCAGAGGTGGGTGGAGAGTGGAGAACATGTTTTTCATTTTTAGAGAGAAGTTTGAGACCCTTAGGAGTGCTTAATCCCTGTCAATGGGTACAGGAAAAGGTAGGGCAGCAAGATATATATTATATACACTGTACAGTATCTTGTCACATTGGCTAGATGCCAGTCCTAATAGATGTGAAGAATGGACTGTGCCAAGGAGAAGGAATGTCACTTGTAGATTGTGATGAGGCACCTTGAAAGAGTGGGAGGACCGGCTTGCAAATGTAATAGATGTAATTATACATAGAGGTTACTTGTGGGTTGATCACTTGCTGCCCATTCTTACTTTGAAGACAAAAAGACAATGTTGCAAGGGCAGTCATACCTCATGTTTAAGGTTGCTTACAATGGTTAGGCAGGGAAGAAATTCTTTCCCGCACCACGGTTCCCATGGTACCCAGGATGAGAGTCACCTTGTTACCCTGCAACCCCTGACTCCAGTGAGGGAGATATGGATCAGGATACTCTTGTAACTACCTTGTCAGTTGGCATAGAGGGTTTCATGCATCACAAACCACCACTTGTCTTCCATTTAAATATAGGCCTGATTAAAATAACTGGGTGAGAACTCAGACCGTTGGGAATGGGGATGGATTTGGCATCCAGGGTCTGAGCCTAAATTCCATACCCATCCCTAAAATGTTCTGTAACCAACTCGCTTCAGAGCAGTTAAACCAGTTTAAATTGTTGAGTCACAATCTACTTGCCAATTATAGAGTTTACAGACCTAAGCACTTAAAACCAAGGAAATGAATAATTAATGATTACTGCCCACTTCGATTTGGCCTGGTGGCCCTTCTATCATGAGTGGGACAAACCTGAGTGGTGCTGCAAACCTGTGCACCTGGTTGCAATGCCCAAGGCAGAGAGCTGGACCCAGCTCCATGGGACAAGAGCCATTACTGCAGGGAGAATGGGGGACGGGCTCAGTCTCCAGATCCCACCCCCAGGGACTCCCTTCCACAGTGGGTCAGGATTAGGGTTGCAGTGCCAGGGAAGAGGTTGCTGCTGTGGATGGTCAGTAGTTTATATAGTGCACCTATTGAATTTGGAGGCTGAATCCGCCCCTATAGGCAGGTAATAAGTCTGGAGAAGCCTTAACTCCTTGGGGAAATTGCATATACTAGATTGACCTGGTTCAGGAGGTGTGGCAAACAAGGAACTGAAAACTGTATATAATGTCCACTCTCACCCTAGGGCGAGAGGTCATTCTCATCTCATTCAAGAACAGATATGAAACTGTGACCCAGGAGAACATGCCCTGCAAGAGGGCCAGAAGTACTCTGAAACTTGCTAGGGTTCCCATGTGGAAGATGAGTCACACCAGGTAAAACATGCATATAAGCTGTTTTCAAGATAATTTTTGCTCTGTAATGCTTTTGATCTGAATAATAAATACTCTGTTATATGAAAGCTCACTGGTCACTGGTTAACCCTGTCATTGACCGTGAGAGAATAGAACTACAAGTGCTGAATTAAAATTAGATTTGCTGGGATGATCACAGTGAGCTATAGGAGTCTGCAGCCTAATCCCTAGTCTGGGAGTAGATCACAGGATCCTGCTCCAAGCCAAGTGATGGCTGGAGGCCTGAGAACAAAGGGGATTGCCCTCAAGGAGGTCAGTAAAGGTTTCAGAAGCGCAGTTACCTCAGATCTGTGACACCTGTTCTGGGATGTGTTTAACATCTTGTATATACGATGAAGCTTTTTCCAGTATATGTGCACTTGCTTTTGGAGTTCATCACTGTCATTCATCTTTCACCCTCCCCTCCACAAGTGCTGAATTCCTCAGCCATGCTTTTGGATTGTCTTGCTTATTTATAACTAGAAATTTTAGTTAGGAAATCTTAAACTAACATGGTATGGACATCTCTATAGACAAAAAGCCCGCTGTCTCTCTAATCGCACCATCATCATGTCCTTTGAAGGACCTGCTCATTCTCCTGCCACCTGTTTTCTGAGGCAGCTCCATAGGGCTCTGTTCTTGGTCATCTTCTCCTTTTACACCTTATCTCTGAGTATCTCATCTGCAAACACAAATTTAACTGCCATCTCTATATGGATGATACACAGATTTACTTCTCTACTCCAGACCTGTCTCCATCTGTCCAAACTAAAATATCAGTCTGTCTCTTACCTCTTCTGATGGTTGTCTAGAACTCAGCTGAAGCTCAACATGGCTAAAGAGAGCTCTTAATCTCCCCTCTTCCTGCCACCTTCTTTCTCAATCACTATGTCAACACCACCATCCTGCCTGTCACTTCAGGCCCATAACCTGGATGTCCTCTTATTGACTTGGATCTTTCTAGGTCCTCACATCCAGGCTATGGCAAAGTCTGGCAGTCTTTCTGCATAACATTTCTAAGATATGGTCTCTCCTGCCTACCTGCACAACTAAAACTCTCATCCAGACTTTCATCATCTTGCATCCAAATAACTGCAACACCCTTTTCTCTGACCTTGACAAATGTAGTATTGCCCTGTTGATATCCATTCAAAATGACGCTGCAAAGATCATCTTCCTAGCCAGTCACTTTGACCGTGTCATCCTTCTCTTTGCATTCCATCACTGGCTTTCCCTTCTCTATTGCATCAAACATAAGCTACTTGTCTTCACTGTCTATCAGGCTTTCTCTGCCCCCCTGATGAAGTTGTCAGTGACCTGACAACTCCCTGCTCGAGGAAAGTCCACTTGACCTTTGCTACTAGCAAGACTTAGTGCTTCAGAGAGCAAGAAGGGCCAGAAGGAGACACTGACCAATTGGGAGCCAGCATGGAAGTTAACAAGGCTTGTCTGCTTCTGGGTAGTTGTTGAGACTCAAACAGAGGAGGAATTCCACAGTACTAGTCCAAAACCCTAGGGTGAGGTCAGGGCCTTGCCTTCAAGTGTTGCAAATAACCACTTGCCTTTTCAGATTGATTGGTTTGTTTAAAGGCGAAGACAGTCAAATTCTGTGTTTATTTTTATTTAACTGATTAGAGACTGTTGGAGAGCTTATTGCATTGGCCACCCTACTCTGCGCAGGCAGCTATAACTTGTAAACTAGGGCAGGGAGAGCCTGCAGTACCATGTCTGGCCCCACAGGGGGCACTACAAAGCACCCGCACCTGTGACAAGGCCCATCATGACCTATCCCCACCCAACCTATCATCTTATTCCATATCAAAAAGGTGATTCCTGCCTCCAATTGACCCAGGATGCCAACCTCCTTTGTCCATTTATTACAGTTTCAAACAAACACCTTCATGCTTTCTCCCTAGCTGCTCCTCATGCTTGGGAGGCAGTCCTCATAAACATCTGCAGAACTAATTAATTATCTACCTTTAAAACCCTCCTTCAAACCTCTCAGTAACTGTGAGGTCTACAAGAAACTTGATAATTGTTAGGCTGCTGGTGTACTGAGATCACTACCTGCCATGCTGACTCGTACTGTTTCCTCATATTCCCCCATCTGTCCTTATCCATCTGTTGTCTCTTGTTGTTATACTTAGACTGTAACCTCTTTGGGGCAGGGACTGTCTTTGTTCTGTGTTTGTACAGTGCCTAGCACAATGGGGTCCAGGTCTATGACCGAGACTCATAGATGCACGATGATGCAAATAACAATATTCAGTCCAAATACACTGTAGTGAGGCGGCCTGGCTCCCGACGGCCCCTGAGAGGGAGGAACCGGAACAGCCACCTCAGTGGGCGGAGCCACCGCCGCCTGTTCCCGCCCCCCAGAAGTCAAGGGGCGGGACAGGAAGTATAAAAGCCCGGCCTCAACACTCAGTTGGAGCCCAGCGGCTGGAGGGGACGGACACTCCTGTTCGGGCTCCTGCCGGACCGAGCCTGCCCCGAGCCAGGTACCCTGACGCGGACGGACCGAGCCTCCCTCGAGCCAGGTACCCGGACGTGGACCGACCAAGCCTCCCTCGAGCCAGGTACCCCGAGGTGGACTGGCCGAGCCTGCCCCGAGCCCGGTACCCCGAGGAGCTGCCCGAGCGTTCCCGTGACCCGAGTCCGGAGGAGCAGCCCGACCTAGAGAGCCCTCAGCACGCCGAGGAGCCCATGGTGTGGGACCCCGCTGCAGAGCCCAGCGAGGAGCAGGTACCCATGGAGGGGGAGATGGAGTGTAGCCCGGGGGTAGCCGACCCCTGTCCGGCTGAGGGCACTGACGTGCCCATGTCAGTGTGTTGCGGCCAGGATCCCCACTGACTGCAGCGGATCCACGCCGCTGTTAGGGCCCCGGGCTGGGACACAGAGGAGTGGGTGGGCCTGTGTCCCCCCTGCCACCCCACGCACGGGTGGCAGACTCCCCCTCCTGCCAGCACTCAGGCAGAGAAGCCTGCACTTACCTGGGCCTTGAACTATGGTTTATTGCCCGCCCTGACTAAGCGTCTGGGCTTCCTGAATTGTTGCTGTGGTTCAGCTCCTGAGACAAGGACCTGAGCCCTGGACTGATATTACTGCTCAGCTCCTGCTAAAAAGGACCTGAGCCCTGAACTATTATTGTAGCTCAGCTCCTGATACAAGGACCTGAGCCCTGAACTCTCATTGCTGCTCAGCTCCTGATGCAAGGACCTGAGCCCTGAACTATTATTGTAGCTCAGCTCCTGATACAAGGACCTGAGCCCTGAACTATCATTGCTGCTCAGCCTTGCTGTAAGGACCTGAGCCTAGAACTATTATTGTTGCTCAGCTCCTGCTGTAAGGAGCTGAGCCTAGAACTGCTGTGTTTGGTGCCCCGCCCTGACTGAGGGCCTGGGCTTAGCCTGTTAACTTTGTTACTGCTCAGCCTGCAGGGGGGATCTGAGCTCCCTGGACTCTTGTGTGCTGCCCCGCCCTGAGCTAGGGCTTAGGGCTTACTGACTTTGTAACCGCTCAGCTCCGGCTGCCAGGACCGGAGCTTAGAACTGGTTCGCTGCCCCGCCCTGAATGAGGGCCGTGGCTTATTGACTTTATGGGTGCTCAGCCTGCGGGAAGGATCTGAGCCTAGCCCTAGTGTCTGCTGTCCCGCCCTGACTGAGGGCTGGGACTCATTGCATTAATCGTGTGCCTTCTGTTCAGCCCCTGCTTGAGGGGCAGAACCCCAAGACCTTCAGAACCCGGAGACTGATTTGGGCCGTGTAGTGAGGCGGCCTGGCTCCCGATGGCCCCTGAGAGGGCACGGCCCCAACCGCGGACTATTACATACACTTACGTTCAAAAGTCATTAGAGCAACATATGCCAACTTTCAAGCAATCCTGGGGGCAGACCAATTGGATCACAGGCCAGGAAGTTATCCTTCAAGCCCAAGCCATACTTGGCATGTTACTTTTACCATTGCACAGGTCAACTTCCTGGCGTTTCCTGGGCCAGTTATCAAATTTATGTAGATAATTTCACAAGAGTATGAGTTGTTTTGAGCCATTAACACTAGAAGAGATTGTTATAAATGTGCAGTATATGTCTACAAGAATGAAAATTGTTTATTACAAGGACTGTACCAATAGCTATGCCTGCAGTTAGAATTTAGACGATGACTAAATGTTTCAGACCTAAATTTACCCAAACATAATTTATATTTTGGAGAATGGTTGCATATTCATAATGGACTATAGTTTATACTCCACTAATATACACTTTTACTTGAAAATATATTTATTTTAGTGTGGTTTTTATACCTTAATTACACTTTAGAATGGATTGGTTTAACAGTTAAAGATTTTTTTAAGTGTTCATTTTATTTTTAAACAGTCCAGGTCTAAAATTTTGTAATTGACTGACTAGTAATTTTGGGTGCCCCAGTCTTTGGCTTCCCAACTCAACACCGTAAGAGGTCTGATTTTAACAGGTGTATGCTCAGTATTTATGTAAATAAGGCTCCTTTAGGTTCTCTCTGCTTTGGCACCCAAAAGTTGTTCACTTTAGAATATACAGGCCCCAGACTTTTGGGAATATCAGGTGGTATTTGTAACTCGGTATTTAAATACATAAGTGATTATTAGTAAGGATTGCATTTCAGAAGCTTGTTATATGAAGTTTGTGAAAACTTTGGTTACTGGATAATATATCCCCTGTCTATATTTTCTTCCTCCTTTGCACTCTATAAAAATCCAAGTTTATAAAGCTTAAAAGTCCCCTACATTTTCTACTCTGCGGTAATTTTAATATGCTGGCATCTTCCATGTTAAGGAGATATCACAGTTGTACTGGCTGAGTAGTCAATGTTGAGCTTTTTAATGGCAACTGCTGTATAAAGACTTTGATTTACCATGTTATGAATAACGAATCTGAAATTTGTCTGTTTAGTATT
This sequence comes from Mauremys mutica, assembly GCF_020497125.1. Classification (NCBI taxonomy): domain Eukaryota; kingdom Metazoa; phylum Chordata; order Testudines; family Geoemydidae; genus Mauremys; species Mauremys mutica. The sequence goes on from NC_059078.1 coordinate 43,538,317, forward strand.
CTGATCAACTGCAATCTGCCAGTAATTCCAAGGCTACTTTGTGGAATATTATTCCATGTAGTTAAATAATTTCAGTCATAATAACAAGACATAAGATAATGTGGTGATGTTAAGATTAGATAGAGCAGGGGGTTTCCAAATATTTCCATAATCTGGAACACATTTTAATACAAGGATTATTATGTGAACCACCTTCCTCTCCAGGGTGATCTTATAACCTCCCTGTGGCATCTATAGCAATTGCTTTATATGGTTAATAATACAGTATGCATCTTAATAAAGTTTAAGATTAGGAACAAAGGAGGAGCCAGCACCTTGTGCCAGCGAGCTATGCACAGAGTAGCGTTTGGGAACCTCTATGATAGAGCGTTAGATAGAAAACCCTGTCAATTGGGACTCTGACTAATGCAAAGCAAGATTATGTAGGAACACAGATGGGAATCCTCTTTCTAAAAATGAGATATAACTGACCTAATGTCCGCTATAGGATGTTAACGATTACAATAGATCTCTTTTAATTATCCACTTTATAAACTACATAGAAATCTTTGCCCTCTCTCAGCAAAGATTTAATAACTGAGGTTGCAATAAAGTTTCATTACCCAGGTGTCATTTTTACACAGTATATTACTGTTTCCTTACTATTACATAGTGAGATATTATCATAAATAAAAATAAATATATGGAGTACATTGTGGTGCATTATTCTTGCTTTGATCACGCATTTGCAGAGTCACAAAATTCACCATTAGCAATACGAATCCCTGTCATTAGGACAAGTGATGTTTTTTTACAGAACAGAAATTAAAAGTAAATATTAAAAGTGATATTGTGAAATACTTTATGAATGTGATTAACAGTTTTAGCTACATTTAAACTGTTTGACTATTTCAAAGCTCTTAAGATCACTAAAAAGCAGAGACAGTATGCATAACTTTTCTTTGGTCGGAAAAAAGCTTAAAATTAAACTTTGCTCAAATTAGAACAGCTTTCTGGAGCTCTCCATTGAGCTCTGCAGAGAGGAAGTATAACTAGGAATAATAGATACAATTAAGGAATTGAAAGATTTGGGTGAATATCAGGAAAAAAAATAAAAAATGAAGTTAGTTAGACAGTGGAACAGTCTCCAAAGCAATGTGAAAGCCCCATTGCTTGGCTGGCAGGTTAAAACTTTACTGGACAAATGTCTAGAAAATGTGCTGTAAGGAACAGTCCTGTATTGGCAGGAGGATGGTCAAGATGATCTCAAAGCACTTTATGAATATTTAGTTAAGTCTCCTCACCATTATGAGGTAGGTAATACATACGGATCTGCACAGGGCATGAATTCTGTGCGTGCACAGCGGTGCAGAATTCTTCCATGAGTTATGTACCCACACTAATTTTATAATAATAAGTTGAAACAGCATGGAGAGTTAGGTTGGCAGCCTTAAAATAAATTTTGGCCAAGATATTGGCATGAACTCTAACCTAATAAGACTTTCTTCTCTACCTCAAACTTGTTTCTAATGGTGCAATGCAACACATCAGGTCAAATTCATATGTAGTGTAACTGTGTTCAAATGAGTGAACCAAATGCTGATCTTTGTTACATCAGTATAAATCTGCAGCAACTCCATTAACATCAAAGGAGGAGAGTTGGGCCTTTGACTTCAAAAGTTACAGCAGGGATTTATTTGGTTTGTTTTATGGAAAAAAATAGACTAGAGACGTTTGACACTGATTCAGAATATGTCCTAGTCTAATATGTACCTTTCTGTGAATTTGTTGTGTCCTATATTCTAGTAAATGATTAAACTTAATTATGTGTTTACATTTAAACTGGAAATTCAATCCTACATTTTGAGTCCCTACAATTATTTATTTGTAAGACTGATGCAATGAATTATTTATGCCCTTCGGTTTTAGACTGAGTGTTTTTTCTGTTAAAGCACTGTACATGACTAATTTGTTTTTCTGCTTATTCAAAAGCAAGAGATTGTCAGAAAGCTAGATCTATAGTGAATTGAAAACATGTTGTTTTGTTTCCATAGTTGTACTGTAACTTGGCCTTTTAAAAAAAAAAGTCATCATATTCCAAGTGTGATATTAGTATATCAGTGAAATGGCAAAGCGATGAACCACTGATATAAAGTGAAGGTGGACACAGTATAGAATTTGTTCTATAACACATTGCAAAAAGATGCTGAGGAATCTGACATTTGCATATTGTGTTTTCAGTTGCAGTAGCTCCCTTGGTTAATGTAATACAAAATGGTTTTAGGCAAACCAATACATTTGCTATTAATAAACAGTTACAATTCGGTGTCCAATATAATAATGGCATCATACATTAATTACTTCCATATCAGTTCTTTGTTCAAAATGTTCTGTGCAATGTCCCATGCAAGAAATTTCTGACTTGCAGCAAAACACGTTCATGTAAAAATCTGGTTCATCTTGCTTAGATTTGAAGTTATATTCTAGTATAGGTCAGGCATGGCCAAACTGTGGCTTGTGAGCCACATGCGGCTCTTTTACAATTAAAGTGCAGCTCGTGGAGTCCTCCCCATTCTCCGCCTACCAGGCTGGGTGGGGTGGAGCTCGGGCTGCCCCTTGGCACGGTGGTGGGACTAGGGACCCTGTGGTGGGATCTCTCCCCTGAAGGGTGGGGAGGGGTATAAACCTTTAGTCCTGCAGGGGAGGGGAGTCGGGGCAGAAGCCCCGCACCCTGGCAGGCGCCGGCCGTCGGTACAGATTGTGTGTGTGTGTTGTGGCTCTCAAGCTTCTGAAGATTATTGTATGCGGCTCCGAGGGTCAGTAAGTTTGGCCACTCCTGGTATAGATATCTGCTGAGTTCTCTGCTTAAGTTAGCTTGTAGCAGAGTCTTTCATTCTGTTATAGCCAGGGTCCTGAAACTGTCCCTATATTGTACTCTATATCCACGCTTTTAAGGGTCAATTTAGTCTTAGACATTTTACAATCTTTATAATCTTTTGTCAATTCTTCAGTCTTCAGAGAAAGATGAAAACTTCTTAGATAATAGTTTCATATTAAACCAGTGGATTCTAATAATAGATATTTTTAATTGATGTTACCTGAAACTGCCCATTAGATCCCATCACCACTGGACTGGTTTCTGTGCAATATAACTGTAGGATTAAATTGCAGTGAATTTAGGGTTGCAAGTAACTACGCTGCAAGCCTGCAAGAAACAAGTGCAGTACTGCTGCAACCTGTAGTTTCCAATATGATTCTTATGGCACAGCAAGCACATTAATCATTTTATATAGCATGAGGAACAAAAGGCTTCTCAGATACAGTGCAGCTGCCGAGAAAAGGATATAAAAGGGATCACTTATCCCTCATAATTTTGGTGAAACAAAACAGAATTACCTGCTGCTGTTTTTAGGTTAGTGTATTATAGGTTACTTTATATAGCATCACTAGCTAAATTGGGAATTGCAGCTGCAGGGGTGATGAATTAAGCAATAAAGAATAAGTCTCTGTACATGATATTTCTTTTCTGGATAGCTATGGATAGTAATGTATGAGTCATAGGCAAGTGAATGAATTTCTCCAGTTTAATATCAACTTATTCTATACCACTAACAGTATATCAGGTGTCCTAACACATTGAAGAAGTGATGCTGCTTTCCCATTATTATTTTATAAAGTCAGATGGCCCTTACGCCTAAATGAAATAATTGCTGGATTAAAATTTTTAATCTTTTATATTATTTATAGAACTCCATGAATTCACAGGGCACGGTGTGAAGTCTAAATATATAGAACAAAGGGAGTCCCTGCTCTTGAAAGGTTTAGGGAGATACAGCCTTGAGATGTCAGGGGGAGTTGGCGCCAGTCAGAACCTTGCAAGAGGTGCACAGCGCCTTGAAGGAAACATCATTACATGATACACTATAAAGTGGGGCAGTGTCTGGTTCCTACTTCACAGGAAATTAGACATAGTCACTAGTGATAAGCACATTTAAGTGGTAAAATCGTGACAAGGTGTAAGGGGAGGTGTTTGTTTCCAGAGATTGCGTGACTGTTGTGACTAGAAATTCAATATGAGGAAAAGATGCAGACAATGTGGCTCTTGTTTGAGTCAGACCACTTCAGCTCTGGAAATCAGCATCTGTGTAAGGAGTCAGACTATTTACTTTAGTGGCTCCTTGATTGTTATGTATTTTGCCACTGAAATAATTGCCACAGTACATGCTGAACAAAGACTTGGAAGTAAACCAGCAAGCAACTTGCTACTTAGTCAAAACAAAAACAAAACAAAACCGTTTATTAATGGCAAGGTCAGCTGGGGAAAGTAATCTGGTTTTGAAAGAGGTGGTAGAAACCCATTCATCAGTACTTATCATAGTATGTTGAGTATCTTTTGGAGATTGTCCAGAAGTAGTGGAGCCCAGTCTCGTTCCTATCAAATCTTGTAGGAGAGTCAGGCCTTTGGGCCTTATCTACATTAGAGAGGTTTTTGGCAAAAATAATCCACCATTGCTACCACTGGAGCAGCTCCACTGGTATTAGAGGTGGGATTCCTAGCAAATGCAGCATTTAAAATTGTTTAGCTGTGCTCTGAGCAGGCTTAGTCAACATATTACCAGCCCTGGTGGCCATGGGCATCTTGTGCATACTTGTACTCTCACCATTGCTACTGCTGGTGGGAAGTGTTTGCATAAGAACCCAACTGTCAGTAGCCTATGATTCTGTCATCCAGTTACACATGCATGGAGTGATGTTTATAGCCAAAAGGGCACCGTAGAAAAGATGCCTATATCTGTCTCAGTCAGAGGCTTCATAATACACAATAGTGTGATTAAAACCCTAACTCTTACACAGTGAAATTTATGGGAGGAAGTGCTACCTAATTCAGACAGTTTTCTTCTTTACATTGTTACACTGCTGTAAATGATATTGCTGAGCAGGAAAAAAAAATTCAACTCTGCATGCCTGATAAATAATACACTCATAACATTTGCAGAAGGTTTGAATTGGAATTTTTTTCTCCTGGTTGGAGTTTACAGCAGGTGAGTAGTGTTAGTTATTGAATTTTCCTTGCATAATGGACCACATTGTTACTAACTTGTTATCCAACTTCCATGGAAGTAGGGTGTGTAACAAGGCTATCTTCTCCATCCTTTGGACCGCTGCACACAGACTGGATGCTTTCACCTTCGTAAGCACCTCTGTATTATTTATTGGGGTCCTCCAGCTCATCAGTACAGGTGACTTACAAGTGAGCTTCCCCATTAGCCCACTCTCCAGAAGCAAAGGGAAAGATTTCCTCATCCTGAGATCCTGTATCCCCTGGCCCCTACCATCCTCCTACCCATACTCTTCTTTCCTCAGCTTTAACTCTTCCCAGCTGATGGGTTGCTTGTTCTCATTAGCTTGTCAGCCTCCTGCCTACTTAAGCCATGGAGCACCCATCTCCAAATTATGTCCACTCCAGGATGGAATAGCTGGTACGTTAGTAACCAGAGTGCTGGGTCAGCTTTACACTACTAGCACTATGTGACAGGGTGTCAAGTTGACACGGAAGCAGCCCCATTGTTGCAGGAATATCTGTTGCAAAATAATCAAACTATAAAACTTATACTTGCTTATTTCTGGTATTTCTAGTTTTTCTATAAATTGCAACTAGGTAGTTCCATGCCTAAGCACCACTGGGGATACTGTGTGTTGAACAGAACGTTGCTGTGCCCTATCAATAGCTGTGTAGATGGTGCCAACCACTGCAGCATGTTGACATATTGTCAGGCAACATAAGTGGCTGTGAGGTTGCCAGTTCTACTGGGCTGCCATGCTCAATACTCTCCCTTGCGTCTTTTTCCAGTCTCTCTGTATTCTCAGGCTACCACCTTGTCCATGAGTAGCTTTTGGGAAAGATTATCAATATTGCCTACAAAGTATAGAAGGCTGCAAGTTTGCTGCATTGAGGTCCAATTTCCTGTCCCATTTAGGTCAATGTGAATTTTTGAATCAAAATTTGGCCTTTAATGCAGCATTGGGATCCAGAGCCCCCATCCTATAATACGGAAATAACCCGATTGCTTACACTGGTTGTCTAGTAGTGGGTACCCCTTCCTACCAATCTCTCAGATAATACGTTAAATGATTAAACCATAATTGCAGCCTGGACAAAATCATTTTCAGCCCAATTACAGAAAATGTGCCTGAGACTTGTTGTGGAATGAGGGCTACCGCATCCCCCGCAGGGCCAACAACAACCAGCTAACACATTTTAAAGGCGTTAAACTGTGTCAACACTAGATGTCAAATAGTGTTTAAAAACATGTTACCTAGCTTTCAAACATGACCTACTTTCCGAGTCTAGATGGCGAAAAAAGAGTGAAGTTGACTATTTCCAGCTGATGATTCTAGACAAAGCCTGAGAGGTTACCTGATCAACCGTGAAACTTTCCTAGAAGATAGGGAACGAACATTCAAAAGTGATAGAGAAAATGACTTTTTCTTTTTCTTCTTTTTTTAACCACAGACCAATATTAATTTCACAAACTCAGGAGTGACAGTAACATCAAGCAATAGTACAAGATCAATTCAGTGAATCATTGTGTGCATATGCTTATATCTGATGTCTGGCACCATGTGAGAAGTTTATTCCTCACACTGCTTTGTAATTCCCCAATATCATCACTGAATTAATAAGTCTGTTTTTACTGCCCAGTACAACTAAAAAGCAATTTTAATGGTATTTTCCCCATTTAACATCTAAATAATCATTAGCTTCCTATATCTAATTTTATAACACAGACATACTGTCTGAGTTAATTACAGCAACACTCTACAATAAGTGGAAAATCATTATGAATTCCTTTGGTATTCGTAACATTAATCATGAATTGTTTTGGTGCTAATATGAATGCACTATGTGATGCTTAATGCGGAGATGAACTACAACAAAGACATTAATATATGTTATAAAATGTATTATTTAAAGATGCAAAAGCAATTGGATTGAGGATTACAATCAAAAATGTATATGGAATAGCAGCTATAGACAGTGCCTTGTGACAACTTGTGACCTGCAGACAACTTGTTGTGACCTGCAGCCCTTGTAGGAGAGATTTGTCATTGAAATACTATTTAATAGATTTCTATAGTAGTGGCTCAAAAAATACCGATCATGCAATTAATCATGTTAAGCTAATTTGTCCTTGCAGCCTCTCTCTTTCAGACTATGCTAAGCCACTGGTTTCTATTGTTACCTGTCCTTGGCAGTGAGTTTCACAAGGTCACCATTCTGTTCGTGAAACAATTCTTTGTTCATTTCCTTATTTTTATACTGTCTAAGATTTTATTGCCTTCCATCTTCACTAGACAGATCAACTGAGCTAGAGCTCTGGTGCTATTGTTTCCCTTCTTACTGAGCACTTGTGTGGACACTCAGCACTGTTAGTGTGATGGAATGAAGGTTTAAACATGTCAACAAATGTTTGTAAGTTGTCCTTTTCTCTATTTGCCAGGTAGCATTTGAGAGTCACAGGTGTAACAAGATGAAAGCTAGGTAACTGGGGTATCTGGTACCCATGTTGGATTATTGTCGCTAAGGACTGACTGATGCTCAATATATGAGTGAGGCAGAATGTGTGACATTACATTTTTGTCTTTTTGGAACATATAAGCAAGCATCACCAGCAAACTTTTGGATCAGGAAGATTGCCAGCTGAACAAACTGGTAATAACTTAATATATATGCATGGTCTTTTGGTTGCTTATGTGTCTGAGGACAAGATTCGCAGCCTGGAAGGTTGAAGCATCTCTTCTCAAGTGACTGCATTTGACTGGTTCACTGCTACTCTAGATTGATGCTACACTGCCTGAAGATTGTGAACTCGAGTCCAACGCCATCATGTTGTGGGTTGAGGTTTTGTTATTGGGGAATTGGGATTCCAGGAGCGTAACATTATTACAAGGAAACCACCACCACTTTCTGCCTTTTCAATGTTACTCTGCCAAACACAACCTAAACAATATACATGGTGAAGTCTGAAGGAGCTCTTGAATGGTTTGCAGATTTGATGGCATTCACTTGTGAATATCCCAGACTAAATTAGTGATACTTTGTGTCCCACAAATTTGGATTCTAGAATTGCATACGGGTATGAAAAGACTATTATTTTGTTGTTGTGACTGGAATTCATACTGACCTCACAAATACCGAAGTTATCGGTCAAGAAGCCAGTTCCATAACTGAACTCAGATGAGCAGTTCCATTGAATTCAGCTGAAGTATACACTCAAGTATAGGTTTGGGTCTCCAGTGATCTACTTCTTGTATCAGGCATATTCCTACTTCTATTTCTACCATTTATGCTTAATACAAGTTTTTAAAAACTTCTCATCTACTGCAGCCTTGACACCTGATATCCAATGTATGTGAACCTTGAAAAGTGTCAGAGTTCCAAAACACACAGAAAAGTATGGAGTATTATTTAAAGCACTGGTTCTCAACCAATGGTCTGGGGCCTCTGAGGGGCCGTGAGCAAGTTTCAGGAGGTCTGCCAAGCACGGCCAGCATTAGACTCGCTAGGGCCCAGGACAGAAAGCCGAAGTCCCACCATGCAGGACTGCAACCTGGGGCTCCAGGGCTGAAGTCTAAGCCTGAGCAACTTAGCTTTGTGGGCCTTGGGCAGTTACCGTGCTTGCTACCCTCTAACACTGGCCCTTGCTTTTATATGCAGGAAAACAGTTGTTGTGTGGTACAGTTGGGCCATGGAGTATTTATAGCATGGTGGTGATGGTGGGGAGTGGGGGAGAGCAAGAAAGTATATGTTTGAGAATCCCTGATTTAAAGCATGGCAGCTGTCTAAATCTGTTTCATCTGCAACACAGAGGAAAAGGTCAGATTTCTAGCTCTAAATTAGTTTTACTTCTCATTTTCGGTTGGGCAAGCAGTGGACAAAGCAGGCAGCTGCCAAAGGACGTTAGAATTGCATCGCACAACTTTAAACGAGCATGTTCCCTAATTGATCAGCAATGTAACAATGAAACAACGTTAACCGGGACGACTTTAAGTGAGGAGTTACTGTATACTGATTGGTTGGCTTGTCATCCACATGCCTCATTTCACTCAACCCATCCACCTATTTTAAAAGAACAAATCCACAATCACCATCTATCCTCAATTTCTGGCACACACAAAAAAACAAACAAAAGTAATTAAATAAATCAAAACAAAAAGCAAAAAAAGAGTAGCTAGTAACAGTAAATACACAGCTCATTCTAATGGCACAGGCCAGACCTTCCTACTGTATTTAAGAAAGAATCCCATGGCATAGTAGCTGTAATCCTAAAAGAAAAAATATGAGATTGCTTAAAACTAATTGATTACTAAATCATTCAAGAGTAAAAATAAATTAAACTGACACTAATGGCAAACAAAATATCAGTCTTGAATACCTAAATGTTTCTTCTGGTTCTCACAGACTATAAGAATTAATCTAAATTGAGTACATAATACAATGAGGCAATCATATATCTAGGTTCTAAGTGCACGTGCATAACAATTACAAGAGCATGCATCGATCCGTGTATTAATCAGCTTCATAACAATGGGCCGCTTCTTTCCTTGAGGAACAAGGTTATGAATTACAACATGTATACTTACTGATCACACTTGAATAACCTAATTAGGTACAACAAAGATAGGTTGAAAAGAAAATAAAAAATCTGTACAGTAATTGCAAATTTCACTCCTTCAAGTACCCTTCTGTAGCATTGCTCTGTAATAAATTCTATGGGAGAAAAAAAAGTTGTCTCATTATCTTAACTTTCTGATTTTTTTCCTGTCTACTTTATCCCATACTCTGCCCCACCACGCCAACGGAACTAAACACACTTACTGAGACCAATCTCTAGTTATGAAGCAAGTGCTGGCTTCTATTTGTTACAATTTACATAAACACACACTGTATATAACTTACTGGTCTATATTGGAACTGGATTTCTGTGACATGAGAAATGTTAAATCAATCTTTAAATATTTATCTTTGAATTCCCCTGCTTGAATGTACTTAAGAATGTTTTCATAAATACATCAATAACTGTCTTGTATGGCTCATTAAGGAAGCTTTTTATCCTTTAATGTAATAGTACAGTTTACAGCTGGCTGTGAATCATTTTTACGGACCTCCATTAAGTATGCCCTTCAAACTGCAATTATTTGTCAGATTTTTTTTAGATACTTGAGCAATCACCAGAGAAACCATGAAAGCTGAGAAGATACACAAACATTTGGAATTAAAAACTGGCCCATTTCCAGCTGTATGTTCTCTCATATAACTAGTACTGATACCATAATATAACAGATTTACTTAACAGATCCGTTCATTTAAGTGAATCTGTTTATCCACGTGAAGGACAACCTGTTCAAATAGACTAAAACATTATCCCTTGAATTTTCATTTCAAACCTGATAGGAACCTTCTTTGAGGTTTGAAGAAGGTTAAGCTGCATTTATTTCATTTTTCCCTAGATACTTTAGTTTTGGATTCATGATGAGCCTGGGAAAGGTAGTTCCAAGTAAGAATATAAGACTGACCATACAGTAACTCCTCACTTAAAGTCGTCCCGGTTAATGTTGTTTCATTGTTACGTTGCTGATCAATTAGGGAACATGCTCATTTAAAGTTGTCCAATGCTCCCTACTAATGTTCTTTGGCAGCTGCCTGCTTTGTCCACTGCTTGCAGGAAGGGCAGCCTGTTGCAGCTAGCTGGTGGGGGCTTGTAACCAGGGTGGACTGCCAGCCCCCCCATCAGCTCCCCCAAGTTCCCTGTGCTGCAACCGCCCAGCAAGGTATCAATTGCCAGCAGTTCAGCTGTCCCTCACTCCACTGCCATGTGCTGCTCCTGCCCTCTACCTTGGAGCTGCTCCCAGAGACTCCTGCTTGCTGTGCAAGAGGGAAAGGGGGGGGCTAATGTCAGGGTGTCCTCCTTCCCCCTGATCCTGCACCCCACTTACCCCTTCTCCATATAGAGCAGGGAGGGGACACCGACGGAGAGAGACATAGAGAGCTTGGGGCAGCAGCTGCTGTCTCCACTTCCTGATCCACTTAAAAAGACAATGCACTTAAGAGTGGGTCAGCTTACTTAAAGGGGCAGTGTGCATTTCTCTCTCTTTCCGCCCCCCCCCACACACAAGGTGTGTGTCTGTCTCTATCTGCTGTTTGTGCTGCCTTGTGTGAAAGGCTACATTAACAACAGTGTGTTAACCTTGAGGGCTCAGCCGAGTGCTAGTTCATCATTTAGCAGCAAGGCATTCCCAGGGAAATATCTCTCCCTCTAACTTCACCACCTCAACCAAGCTTCACAGTCATCATAGCTGTGAACAGTATTAAATTGTTTGTTTAAAACGTATACTGTGTGTATATCTATATAATATATAGTTTTTTGTCTGGTGAAAAATATTTCCCTGGAACCTAACCCTCCCATTTACATTAATTTTTATGGGGAAATTGGATTCGCTTAACATCGTTTCACTTAAAGTCGCATTTTTCAAGAACATAACTACAACGTTAAGTGAGGAGTTACTGTATAGCATGCAGATAACATTGGTATTGGGAAGTTGAGTGGCAGTGGTGGAGGAGGTCCTGAAGTAGCATGGTCAAGTGCCAAAGAAGAATAACAGAAGGATCCAACCAACAAAGTTGTAGGGAGCAATGGATAAAGTAGATTTAAACAGGATGGGGGATTTCTTACTGGACAAGCAAAGAAGGAAGGGGATCACTGTCCTAAGTAAGGAAGAGGAGGAGGAAGAGCTCACTGTGCTTCCTCATCTCTTCTTACTTAACCTCTCTTATTAGAGTATGGATTTTCCCTTTATATCAATGTTCTATCATCTGTTTTGCTAAAAATCTTTTTATGCACTTTTGCCCAATTTTTTTTTGTACATTTACCTTTCTCCATTTATATCTTTCAAACCCACTTTTCATATCTTTTCAGGTGTTGATCTGGACAATCATTTTTTAGCTATGCTAATTAGAATTTGACAAATTAACAGTGACAGATAAATTAAACACACAAATTTAGACATTGTAACTGTCACAGTTCATGAGATAACTGCACCTCTTACCTAACATTGGAGGGCACCCCTCTTACATCTCTGGCCTCTATCTGTTACCTTCATTGGGGCAGAGTCCTTTGACTTTCTCCCTCTAGACCTAGGCCTCCTTAGGCTGTAGAGTCCTACAGTTCTTTGTGATTATCTCAGTAGTCCTGTTCTCTCAGTGACCAGCCTGCTTTCATAAAACCAAGTACTGCTTATTCAGAACAAAAGCATTACAGAGATAACATATCTTAAAAACAGTAAACAAGTTATATGCAGACCTCTTGTAGGCAGTTCTCCACCTTCCACATGGAGCCACTGATAAGATAAACCCTTTCTACAGGATCTTTCTTTCTCTTAGTCACAGCTTCATGTCAGTTTCTGGATAGAGTGAGAATGACCCTTCTCTTAGGTAAGGGCTGTGTCCTTATCCAGTTTTAAGATTTTTGTTTGCCAGGCCTCCTTAACCAGGTCAAACCAGTTTCTGCCCAGTGTGTGAACCTTCTTACGGACTTGTTACCTGCATTAGGGATTTGTATTAATTGTCCCCCAGTGACATTAGTTCCTATGCCAAACATCTTTTAGCTCACCCACTGAGCCAGAAATACAATCACTAGTCAGTCTATAAAGAGAAACATAATACTTGAAAGTTTTTGAATATTCCAGGTGTCCATGGAATCTATCACATCTCAATACAATACTGTATGATTAGTCTATGTTTCCAGAGCATCACAGTGCTCAGTACAACTGTCACAGTAAACATCTCATGTCACAAACAAAGAAGTTAAAGGTGCAATAAAGTTAAAACTTGGGAAAGCTGCAGGTGAAGACTTAGGCCTAGATCCTCAGTGGTATTTAGCCTCCTAACTTTCATTCAAATCAGTGGAAGTTTTGAGCCTTAATACCTTTTGAGGTCCTGGGTCTAAGTCACTGGGGAAGTGTTGAAAGCTTGCAATGAGACCAGTGATGAAATAACCAACCTCCCAACAAAGCATGGAAGCAGGAAAAGGTTCCAGACAAATGGTATTATAGTCAAAATATCAAATAAGGGTGACAAAGTATTGCAACAGCTGGTGAGGTGTTATATTCCTTTCAATGATTAGGTGAAGTCTTCCACAGTATCGTCTTGAGCAGAATAAAGGAAGAAGTTGTTGAGGCAAAGCTTAGGGAAGAGTGTCAACCAGATTTTCACCCTAAGAATAATAATCAAAGAAGGCATTGAATGGTAAAAACTACTTCTTATGAACTTCATAGATGCCAAGGAAGTATGTGATAGGCTTTGTTGTGATTCACTCTGGAACATCCTCAAGTGTTATACGCCAACAAAAACATCATCAAAGCTTTATATCAAGGTGCAGCAAGCACAGGTAAAGTAAGCACAGCCTTAAGTGATTGTTCAGCATAGACTCTGTGGACAAACAGGGATGCATTGTCTCACCTCTGTTGTTTGGCACTGTCATTGACTTAATTATGAGGAAAAAAATGTGGCCTGATAAAACAGAAGCATTGCATGACTCAACAGTATGCTGGAAGATCTACATTTTGTTGGCGACGTGAGAACTAACATGCAAGTAAAGACTGAAAGACTGACCATTATACAAAAGAGATAGGTTTAAATATTAGTTATGAAAAAAACCCCAAATCTAATCAGAAACCCAGCAACTCCCAACTCAAGCATTATTTCGGATGGCAAAGAAATACAAGTATTGAGTCAATTTACAAACCTTGACAGTAATGTGCAAGCCATTGGATATGTCCAGAAGGAAATGATGTCACGAATTGGCAAGGTGGCATCTGTGTTCACCAGTTTAAACAAGATTTGGACATAGAAAAATCTATAGTTTTAAAGACCAAACTACTTCAATTCCAGTTTTATTTCCATCTTAACACATGGATGTGAAAGCTGGAAAATCAAAGAGACATCTAAATTCCTTTGAAAGCAAATTCTTTTAAAAATTAATTCCATGTATTTTTCAGAAATGTGAAGATTCATCATATTTCAGAAACCCCTTATTTTTAAAGTTATCCAGGAAAGATGGAAATATTTGGGACATGTATTAAGAAGGAAGCCAGAGCATCTGCCATGGCAAGCATGTCATTGGGCAGCTGGACGAATACACAAAAGCGGCTGACTGACAGAATTCCTCCATCAAAAACTGAGAGGGAAAATTTTTATGGGGCTTATATGGGTGAGAGACGGGGATGGTTTAACCTTTTTTTGTGCCCTAAATTATATCTGATGCATGGGATTAATTTGGATTCAGAATTGAAATCTGGGCTTCAAAGTAGAAATAAGGCCATATCCAATTTGATTTTGTGTTCTGGAATCTATATTACTTTCCATAAAAGTCAGTATTTGTTATGTGATATTTGTCACAGTTCCAGAGTTGACTGTACCTTTGACCTGCTACACTATGGTCTTCTTGAGGGAACCCCCTCAAGGTTCTAGGATGGGAACATCCATCACCTCTCTTGGTGCAGAGAATCATGTCTTTCTCCCTTCAGACCAGAGGTATAGGCTTGCAGTCCCTCCGCACTTCAGTGTGATTTCCCAGCAGGTCTGACTAGGGTCCGACACCTGTGCTTAACTCCTTCTCCAGGGACTATAACTGTACACAAAGCAAGCTGCATTGATTCTTACGGCAAAAGCATTACAGAGAAATCATGTATGTAAAAAGGAAAAAACTTATACACATACTAAAAGCTTACCAGATATCACTCCCAACTCTAACGTAGGCCCTGGTAGGTGTCAGACTTTCAAACCTTACAAGTGAGTTTGCCCTGTTGGTTACAAGTTCATGTCAGTTTTTAGATCAGGAACCAGACCCCAACTGGTCAGTTCAGCTGTTTCTTTACACAGCTAATGCCTGTGATCTCTAGTCTGCTGGAACAGGTAATCACCAGTCAGGGAGTTGCTTCAAAAGTTGCTTTTCAGGGAGTTGCTTCAAAAGATTGGGTTTTTGCATAAGTGGAGTTGTGGAATTTGTAATAACTGCACCCCAGGGATTCCCCAGGAAACCCATTTAACACTTCTTATCCCTAAAGTCTGTGCCTGTCTAGCATATTTTAATATAGTTGTTTGAACTCCTTCGCTTCCCAGGTCTCCTATCTGTCACAGCGGTACAGTATTTAGTTTTATTGTGAAGAATTTTGCAGTGTTCAGAAGATACCTAAATAGGAAGTTTTCCATAGGCAACATAACACTTCAGAAAATAAAAATTACTTTTCGAGGATTCCAAGATTCCTTCCAATATTACTTTTATTCTGCCACTTCCTTTCTTACTTCCCCGCCCCCATTGGATGGGCTAATTTTGACTCAAAACCTTAATACATTGTGGTTGTCATTTGACATTTGTTTTCCCTTTCTGATAAAGTTCTTTTGCATCTTTCATCACTTCATAAAAAAGATATCAAAGCTAGTTATCAAATGCTGAAAAACTGTTTATATTTATATTTTGGAAAACTGCTTTTCTATAGACCCTCAATCCTCCTCCAGTCAATCTCAATCTCAAACCATCAGCTCTTAAAATGTAAGGATTGAAGCAAATCCAAAAAAACCTGCCTACTTAGGGCCCAATTCTGCAAACCAAACTCATGGGCATTCACTAACCTCGAGTGACATCTTCCCATGTGAGTGAAGGTTGCAGGCTCAGGCACTATCTTTCTGAGTACTAAATTCCTTGAAGTCATTTCCAAATATTGAAGACTCAATCTGTACCGAATATCTGCAACCATACAATCTTGGGCTAACTCCCCATACACCAATTTAAAAGATTAGTTTATACTGATTACTTTGTTAATTGGGAGGATATTTGTTTTAGTTGGGAAAATTAAAAAAACAACAGTTGAGAAATACCACATGTTCACACATTATATTATGTTAACAGCTGCAATGCATGTATTGTAGCATCTTATCTGAGACTGATTTTAAGCTCTTGCTGTTTTATTGCTTGGATGTATGTATTTCAGCCTCATCCTTTCCTCTCTTTGATTGACCTAAATTTTGCCTGTTGGCTAATCTCTATGCCATGCCATTTTTGCTCCTGCTCTTTCCTTTCACTTTTTTTCAGTTTGATAGTTATGGTACAGTAGTTCTAATTTAATGAGTAATTTTAATAATGTCTTTAAAATGAAATAGTTTGTTTAAGGAATTCCTTTATGAAAAGTTGTAAGTAGAAACTGCTGGTTAGTTGCTTGGCTGGAGTGTGAAGGATGGAGAGATGGCTATAGAGAAGACAAAGATTTTGGTACTTACGAAAGTGAGACCTAAACATTTGCTACAGTATGAATTCTAAGGGTTTATACAAATTCTCAGTCCAGCTCTGTTCATGCATCTCACACTTAGTTTGTACCAACCCCTGCTGTTTTCATCTTATAACTCTCTTGAGCAGAGTCTAACAAGCCTGCCTGTAGCAGGGTGATCCCTTGCTCCTGCCCTAACGGGCTTAAAATAGCCCTGGGGGAGGGTTGTGGCTGGGAGCTACTAAGCTGGGCTGATTGGGAAGTGGCTGCAGCTGGGCCGCGCCTCAATCAGGCCACAGCTGGCCTGTATAGAGGCTGGGAGCCAGAAGCTCAGCAGTCTCCCTCTGCCTGTAGAGGGAGAAGGGCCTTGCTGCAGGGAGCTAGAGACAGGGTATGTGAGTGAAGCAGGGCTGGGGACAGGCAGAGGAGCTGGGGAGCTCCAGCCTGGAAAGCCCCAGGCTGTGGCCTAGCATAAGGCCAACAGGTATGGGGGGTTGCAGAGGGCAGTCCAGGGGTAGGCCAAGGCAGCAGGTCCAAACCCAACCTTGCCAGTGATGAGTGGCTGATACTGCAGTCTGCCCTAGGGCATGGGGCTAGATGATGACTGGCAGTAGCCTTATACTGAGGTGAGGTGGGAATAGTGGGTGGGGGTTCCCTGGGGAGGGGAGACGCTAAGACTGAGGGGTTACTGCCAGGGAGCAACACCCCAGATAAGAGGGCACCGAGGTCCTGGGAGGGACATGGGGGCCTGAAGACAGGCGGATCACCAGCCTGCAGAGGGCACTCCGGAGCTGGAATGAGCTAATTCCTGGAAGTCACCAGCAGGAGGTGCCGCAGGGGTGAGTCTGCCCATCTACACTGCACAATTGGTACAAATGTCTGACCTCTTCTAATTGTGACCTAAACTAGATTTTAAAGGTTAGTGTATTTGGCCTACTCTTCCAGTCTTTGTTTTCAAACTAGCGGTGCTGGTATGCAATGTTAAAACAAATTAAGGGCCAGAGTCAGTCCTAGATTCAGTGGCTTGAAGTACTTAGAATACCCTGAAAGAACTCATTTACATGCACACTTCAGCTCTGATATCCTTTACTCTTGCTCCTGTTTTGAAGATGCATTTGCCCTAATAAGTTCCCCTCTGTCTTGCTGCTTTGCAGAAATGCATTTCTGCTAAAGTCAACAGTGGTGCCTTTATTTCTTTCAATGGAAAGAATCTGAAATGTTGTCACTGTAAACCACTCTGAATTCACAAATCTATACATATGAAAGGGACAAGCGCTGAAATAATCTCTGGGACTGTCAGACCATGTTACATTCATCTGTGTTTGTTGCCTTGCCATGTTTTCTTTGGAAGACTGTGGTTCTCAGTTCTCAATGGGGGCATGCATATGTGACACCAAAATCAATTCCTACAGTGCTTTCTACGTTAATTCCAGGAAATTATATGGGGAATACAGTTTTTGCATATTACTTTTTTCTGTAACAGGCTACACCTTTCAGGAGGATCTTTTCATCTTCAAAGTGATATACAAACAGTTTCAGACCCTGCGAGTTAAGTATTATTCCCATTTTGCCAGGCAGGAAGTTGAAACAAGTTGTGACAAACAGGGCCCCAGAAGGCAGGAGTTCCAGTTCTATACTGAGGCCCTGACATTTGCTAAACAGTTCTGGTAATTGACATACTTTTGGTAGAAATGCATTAGGAACCTTTCAGAAATATAAAGATGCCTAAATTACCTGGAGCAATTATACTGTAAAAACGGAGCATATACACAGATTATAGTCAGATTTAATCTCTGTACTAAAGTAGTTACCTTGGCAACTATTATATTGCAGGAGATTTGGGTAATTAGCAAGTAACACACCGACTAAAGTCTGACAGGTGGGATGCAACACTTCACCAATGTGTTTCATAAGAACTAAGCATAAAGTGGCATATACACTTGTGTTATTTTCAGTTTAAGAAAAAATATGCCAAAAGCAACACTACATTCAAGGAACGTTTGTTTTAAATGCATTAGTGTGCCTTTTAATATAGCAGTCTGTGCAGTATTGTATACACTATACCAGCACTCATTGAAGCAACATGACATGCATGGGCATAATTAAGACAACATTGTTTGTCTCAATCTATAAGCCTTCTGTCTAAAACATCTTAATAATCCTTATTAGTACAAGTGTGCAATTGTATATTACTGAAGTTCCGTCTTAAATCTGGGGTGGTTGTAGGCTTGGTTAGATTAAAGGCTTGTCTCCATGGTGCCACACTATGCTTTTCAGAGTGTGTCTTGTAGAACGCACATGTTAGAGTATTCTGCAATTGCCCCATGTAGACCCTGCTGGCACAAACTAAAGGATACCTAGTATGCATTAACATAGTCCTGTTTGAAATGGGACCACATCAGTGCAAACTAGATACCTTTATTTCATGCCAGCAGGGCTTACCTAGGGCAGTTAGAGCAATCTGTAGTTCACACGCATGTAGAGCACACTGCAGCACTGTGTAGATTAGCCCTAAGGCTCTGATTTTTTAATTAAATCTTATATGAACAGATGCATAAAAAGTTAGTTTTCAATATAGGCTTAATATGTGCTTGTGTGACAGGGTCCAGCAAGACTTCTCTGCCCTCTGCTGGAGGCATCAGTGTCTTGCCACTCCCTGCTAAAGAAAATCCGCTCTGATTGGGCTGCCAACACGATTTACTCCTCCAAAGAATTAGAAGGCCAAAGTAGACTGGTGGAGACGCTGACTAAGAAGGCTTGGCTACTTCCTCTCAGGGTGAGTGCTGGGTGAGCCTGGGACAGAGGAGAAGGTGCTCAGTGCTGGCTCTGAAGCTCAGGGCCAGGTCAGGACCTTGGCTTAAAGCACTGTGACCAAGTGCTTGCCTTTTGTGTTTCTTAGTTTAAAAATGCAGTCAACTCACATTCTGAGTTTATCATTTAATTGTTTAAAGGGTGAAGCCGAGCTTTATTCCTCAAGCTTCGATGAGCACAAGATTTCCTCTCACTTGTGTGATTTCTGGAATATTTGGGGTAAAATTTGAAACAGTCATTTGAATAAAAAAATCAAAATGTTTTGAAAATGTAACAATATTTTAATTTTTGTTCAGAATCTTTTTTTTTATTACTATAATTGGCAAATTTGATACTAATGTGCAAAATGTGTTCATTGACCTGAATCTGCATTTTTTTTTTACAGAACAAAGTTTTGGCCCAAAAATATCACCCAGCTCTACACTTAAATTTTTACATACAAAGTATAAGAAAGCTGTTAAGTCCTGACTATTTAAAGTGAAAAAATATCTGGTATCTGACACCGGAGGTTCAGAAACATAAGGGAATGTTGTAGATATGAGCTAATTTGAAGAAGTCTCATCACTTTCTGTAGTTCTTCTTCGAGAGATGTCCCTGTGGGTGCTCCGCTCCAGTGCGCCTTCACTCGGAGATTTTTGCAGCAGTACTCATACCGGCCACGCATGCACAGAGCCTGCCCCCCCCGCTCAGACCCCCGCTACAAGCCTACCTACCTGTAAACGAGCGGATCGCAAGTACTTCATCCCTTCTAAGGGCTCTGAAGTCTTTTTTACCCATCCAGCGCCAAACTCGTTGGTAGTAGATACAGCCAGCCAAAGGGCCAAACAGCAGTATTCCCGCTCCACCCCATCCAACAAAGACAGTAAACGCTTGGACCTCCTTGGACACAAAGTATATGCATCTTCAATGCTACAATTTTGTATTGCTAATTATACTGCAGTTCTCGCAAAGTATGACCACAAGAACTATAACAAATTCATGGACTTTATTGATGACATTCCAGATGAAAAGAAGCAACAATTCACAGCTCTAGTCTCTGAGGGACAAATCATATCATGTACCGCTCTTCAAGCGGCCCTCGATGCAGCCAATACTGCAGCAAGATACACCACCACAGCAGTGGTCATGTGCAGAGGTTCATGGCTCTCCTCCTCTTCCTTTCCACAAGAGGTCCAGAGTACCATTGAAGATCTTCTCTTTGATGGTGACAAACTCTTTGCTTCCACCATGAATTATGTACTTCATTCAATGAAGGACTCAAGGGCAACCCTCCGGTCCTTAGGAATCCAAACCCCTATGACCAGAAGGCAACATTATAGATTTCAACCTTACCACCGTCCACGCTATCCCGCATATACACAGCACTTCCATAGATCACAGGAGCAACAACAACAGCAATGCCAGAGACCCAGATACCAGCACCGTCATCTCAATTCTTCGGTAATGCCTCAACCCCCTCCAACTAATAAGTAGATTTGAAATTTTGGTCGAGGATCTAAAAAACAACATTCCCACTTCAGCGCTTACACCCCATGGCCCTATTTTTGGACACCACCTACGGCCATTCTCCCACCAATGGCAGAGCATTACCACCAACAAGTGGGTTATAGAGCTTGTCACAGTTGGCTACTCTATTCCCTTCCGCTCCCTGCCTCCCACCCACCCACCCTCCCCATCCCTTGTCAGGAACCCCTCTCACGAGCCACTGGTCTTCCAAGAAGTACAACATCTCCTTCAGTTGGGAGCAGTGGAACTTGTGCCCGAACGACACAGAGGGAAGGGCTTTTATTCCCATTACTTCTTAATAGAAAAGAAAACTGGGGGATGGCGACCGATCCTCAATCTCAGGCGCTCAACAAATTTATCAAAAAGCAAAAGTTCAAGATGGTTACTCTCACCACCATAATCCCAGCGCTGGAGCAGGGCGATTGGTTTTCAGCCCTCGACCTATAGGACACCTATTTTCATGTCACTATATATCCAGCCCACAGACGTTTCCTTCGTTTTACCCTCGGCTCGACACATTTTCAATACAGGGTTCTACCTTTCGGACTTTCCACCACCACTTGGAGTTTTCTCCAAGCTCCTAGCCGTAGTCACCGCCTACCTCAGGAAATAAGGAGAAGGAGTCATAATATTTTCTTACCTCGACAATTGCCTCCTCAAAGCCTCAATGTTCGATGAAGCTCTCCGATTTACGCGGCTCACCATGTATTGTTTCCTATCTCTTGGCCTACAAATAAACAAAAACAAATCCACATTACGTCCTGCTCAGCACCTGGAGTTCATAGGAGCGTACCTCGATTCCCAAATGGGGTTGGCATCTCTCCCACCTGACCGATTCAACACCATAAAACTTCTGGCCACAAAACTTCGCAACAGTCCCCAGGTCACTGCCCGAGACTGCCTACAACTACTAGCTCACATGGCCTCGTGCACTTTCGTGGTCCTAAATGCACGTCTGTACATGAGGTGCTTCCAAGCTCGGTTGGCCACGGTTTACAAACCAAATGTGCATGCTCTAAACAAGCCTCTTTCCATACCCTTCCGAGTCAAAGACTCTCTACTATGGTGGACAGTTCCCTCCAACCTCTGCTCTGGAGTCCCCTTTCTCCAGGACGCTCCATCCCTCATAATGACTACCAATGCATCCCTCACAGGGTGGGGTGTACACATGTCTCACCACACAGTCCAGCGGCTATGGTCTTCAACGGAAACCTCCCTGCACATAAATGTCCTAGAACTTCGAGCCATACGCAATGCCTGCCATCACTTCCTCCCACTAATCAGGAATCAACATGTATGCATAATGACAGACAACATTGCCTGCCTGTTCTATGTAAACAGGCAAGGAGGAGCTCACTCTCACTCGCTTTGCACAGAGGTTATGAAGCTCTGGAATTGGTGCCTTGCAAACAACATCCGGATATCAGCTGCCTATCTTCCCAGAGTTATGAATACCACAGTGGACGAATTAAGCAGACGCTTTCCCTGGGATCATGAATGGGAGATAAATGAGACAATCATCCACAGCATATTCCGCATTTGGGGGTCACCCAACCATAGACCTTTTCGCAACTGCGAAAAACACGAAATGTTCCGAATTTTGCTCCAGGGCAGGACTCGGCAAACATTCCCTGGGAGACGCATTCATGGTCTCATGGCACCGGAACTTACTCTACGCTTCCCCCCCATACTGGTTCTCCACAGAGTTATGACAAAGATACGAACAGATCATGCCAAGGTGATCTTGATTGCCCGTCGTGACCCAGACAACCATGGTTTCTGTTCCTCACCAGAATGTCAATTCGACCACCAATTTCGTTGCCCCTCACTCTGAAACTCTTATCACAGCAACACGGCCGATTTCTTCACCCCAACCTGTCCATGCTTCACCTCAAAGCCTGGTTCCTATATGCTTCTCCCAAAACTAGCTTGCTCTGACCAAGTTCAGAGTGTTCCTACACAGCAGAACACAATCTACTCACACCACCTATCTACAAAAGTGGAAACAATTCACACAATGGTGTTCACCTAAACAAATTTCTCCCACATCGGTACCTCTCCTGCTCATACTTGACTACTTATTGGACATTAAGCAATCTGGCCTTTCTTTCAGCTCCATCAGAGTCCGTTTAGCTACTATTACAACCTTTCATGACAGAATCAACAATACCTCTGTCTTTGCTCGTCTGATCAACAAACGTTTCCTCAAGGGACTCCAAACCCTATACTCAGACATTAAACCGCCTACCCCTCCGTGGGACCTTCATTTAGTATTATCCTGCCTAACTCAACAACCATTTGAGCCCCTAGCCATGGGCGCCAACTTATATGGGCTGGTGGAGCTAAAGCCCCAGGAATATTCAAAATCAGGGGCTCTGCTCCACCAATATTTGGAGCAAGGTTTCGCCCCTTTAAATCCCAGCCGCCCCCGGGAATCAGAGGGTTCTGGGCTGCCCGCTGCTGCGGGGAGCCCAGAGCCTTTTAAATCCCAGCCGCGGCCGGGAATCAGAGGGCTCTGGGCTGCCTGCAACCGCGGGGAGCCCAGAGCCCTTTAAATCCCAGCCGCGGCTGGGAATCAGAGGGCTCTGGGCTGCCCGCTGCGGCGGGGAGCCCAGAGCCTTTTAAATCCCAGCCGCAGCCGGGAATCAGAGGGCTCTGGGCTGCCCGCGGTGGCGGGGAGCCCAGAGCCTTTTAAATCCCAGCCGCGGACGGGAATCAGAGGGCTCTGGGCTGCCTGCAACTGCGGGGAGCCCAGAGCCCTTTAAATCCCAGCCGCGGCTGGGAATCAGAGGGCTCTGGGCTGCCCGTGGCAGCGGGGAGCCCAGAGCCTTTTAAATCCCAGCCGCGGACGGGAATCAGAGGGCTCTGGGCTGCCCGCAGGGGCAGAGAGCCCAGAGCCCTTTGAATCCCAGCCGCGGCGGCTGGGATTTAAAGGGCTCAGGGCTCCCGGCGGCTGCCAGCAGCTCAGAGCCCTTTGAATCCCAGCCCCTGGCCGCTGATTGCCCCCTCCCCAGACCCCTGCCCCAACTGCCCCCCAGGATCCCCATCCCCTATCTAAGCACCACTGGTCCTTGTCCCCCGTTACCCACTCCTGAGACAACTGCCCCTTGGGACTCCAGCCCCTATCTAAGCCTCCCTTCTCCTTGTCCCCAACTGCCCCCTCCTGAGACCCCACCCAACTTTCCCCCAGGACCCCACCCCCTACCTGTCCCCTGATAAACCTCCTAGACTCCCGTGCCTATCCAATTGCTGCCTGTCCCCTGACTGCCCCTCCGATCCTCTGCCCCATCCAACCCCCCCTGCTCCTTGTCCCTTGACTGGCCCCTGGAACCCCCTACTCCTTCTCCAACCTTGTAATCTTGTGGCACTGACGCGTTGTAGCTTCATTTTATATCGGCTTACAGGGCGGGAGTGGGGGGGGGGCACCACCATTTTGGGCCCCACCAAAAATTATACAAACCTGCCGCCTATGCCCCTAGCCACTTGCTCCCTTTTACACCTCTCTATGAAAACAGCATTTTTAGTGGCAATTACCTCCGCCAGACGGGCAGGAGAAATAGCAGCTGTTATGGCAGATCCACCATATAGGCTATTTTTCAAGGACAAGGTTACCCTTGGATTACACCCCAAATTTCTTCCAAAGGTTCATTCCTCATTAATGAGCCGATACACCTACCGACCTTCTTTCCAAAACCATATGCAAACTCTTTCGAAGCCACAATGCATACGTTAGATGTATGCAGGGCCTTGTCTTTCTATTTGGATAGAACCAAACCTTTTAGAAGCTCTTCTAGACTTTTTGTCTCCATCGCGGAGTGTTCCAAAGGGACACCTATTTCTGCCCAGAGACTTTCAAACTGGATTTCTGACTGCATCCGATTGTGCTATCAGATAAAGAAAGTTACACCTCCAGCCTGCATCAGAACTCATTCCACTAGATCTGTAGCTACCTCTGTAGCTTTCTTACGCAAAGTTCCCCTGGCTGACATCTGTAAAGCAGCCACTTGGTCCTCTGAACACACATTTGTTAAACACTATGCCCTTACTCAAGGCCCTCTCTCTCATATATGATTGGGCAGAGCTGTATTATCTACTGAATTCCTATCAGATCCAAAGTCCCTACCTCCTTGAGACGCACTGCTTTTAAGTCACCTGGAGTGGAGCACCCGCAGGGACATCTCTCTCTCTCGAAGAGGAGGTTACTCACCCTGTGCAGTAACTGACGTTCTTCGAGATGAGTGTCCCTGTGGGTGCTCCACTACCCACCCTCCTCCCCTCTACTTTGGAGTTGGGGTACCTCTGTTGTAAAGAAGGAACTGAGGAGACCGGTCATGCATGCGTACTATTAAAGTATACTCAGAGCGGGGGGGGGGGGGGGGGGGCAAGCTCTGCGCATGAGTGGCCGGTACAGGTACTGCTGCAAAAATCTCCAAGCGAAGGCACAGGAACGCACCAACACCTGGAGTGGAGCACCCACAGGGACACTCATCTCGAAGAACATCAGTTACTGCACAGGGTGAGTAACCTCCTCTTCTGTGAGAGATTAATTATATGAAACAAAGCTTCATTTTTAAATGAGTACAACAGTACTGGTGATGTCCTGTGTATTTCATCATATTATGTACGAAGGATAAGGGTACTGTATTGTGTGTTGTGGAAACAGAACCCAGTTCTGTATGTGCTTTCCCATGGACTAACAATTAAGTCATTGCACAGAATTACTCTTGAGCGCTGGGATGAAGATTATTTTTGTTGTTTACATAATTTTAAGCCTTTTAAAACTGAAGTGCATGCATAGTACATTTTATATGGTATCTTTTATTAAGCTTGTAAACTGTGGCTAAGGAAGTCTGCACTGAATATGTGTGAGTGGCTAACTGCAGATCTTGGAGACCTTTAAAAGACACCCTCCACTACTGCCCATATTGTAAGCATCTCTCAGCCTCCTCTTGTGAATCTGTGTGGCAGAGTTCTGTTGAATGGGGTAATTCCCAAATATCTCTACAGAAGTGCTGTCCTGCTCTATAGACCTTCTGAGATGCACTGGAGACTTATCTTCCTGCAGACCTCCCAAGATGTGGGTGGGACCATTTGATCAGTGTCCATTGATTTTTTTTTGATTTTTTTTGATTTTTTTTTATTTTTATTTTTATTTTTGGCAAGCCAGCAGAGCTTTCTAGTCTAGGAGACAAACATTTATGTCCTCTACTTTATCCTTTTTAAATTCCATACAAAGTTACAATGTTGGAGTTGCGTGGTTAAGCACTCAAGTCAAGAAATACAAAAATTAGGGTTGCATGCACAACCATTTTGCCCCTTGTATTTTTGAATTTGATATGGTCTTAAAATGTATGTTCATCACATACCATTTCTAATTTCACACAATGTACTATTTTCCCTACAAACTTAAATCTGTGTGTATCTTTGAGTACTGTGCACATTATGCAAGAATCTGAGTAGTGATACATGAAAAGTAAAGTAAATGTTTATACCTGATTCAGATTCTATCTAGGAGCAGAGATTAATGTGTATGAGAATTAAAATTAGATGGCATAGGTAGACCATTTAAGTATGTAGCTAAATTACTTGATTAGTTGGCTATTTCAGCCCCTGAAAGGCACCTAAAGATTGTGCTGCTGTTGGAAGAATATACACACACACACACACCCCCCACACCTCTTTAGGTGTCTTTATATATACACAGTACAAGGTGTGATGAGATATACCCCGCACACTGGCTCTAAAAGGGCTGAGGTAAACAAGGTGGACCCAATTAGCAAGCTGGGAGAATTAAGGATGAGCGTAAAGCCGTAATTATGAGGAAACTCTCCTGAGCAAAGGTGGGCTGGGCTAGCGTAAAGACAGGAAGCTGACAGCAGCAAGGGATTGCTTGGAGGAAGTTTGCGGTCACCCTCTGTTTAGTAGAGAGGGAAAGAGGGAACACAGGGAAAAAGCAGTACCCTGAGAGCCTGGTTCAGAGGGAAGGGTGTACCCTGAAGAGAGCAGGGTGGAGAAGAGAGCCCGTGGGATGGGACATGGGGTAGGAAGTAGCCCAGCGAATTAGCAGCAAGGTTGGGGACTGAACAGACCTTGGCTCCATGTTGTAGGGTCCCTGGGCTGGAACTCAGGGTCGAGGGCTGGGGAAGTGGCACCGGTGGGGCAGTGAATTGGAAGGCTGCCTGAGTCACTGAACATAAGAACGGCTGTACCGGGTCAGATGAAAGGTCCATCTAGCTCAGTATCTGTCTACCGACAGTGGCCAGTGCCAGGTGCCCCAGAGGGAGTGAACCTAACAGCAGGGCCGGCTCCAGACCCCAGCGCATCAAGCGCGTGCTTGGGGCGGCGTGCCACGGGAAGGCGGCAGGCGGCTCTGGTGGACCTCCCGCAGGCGTGCCTGGGGAGGGTCCGCTGGTCCCGCGGCTTCGGTGGAGCATCCGCAGGCATGTCTGTGGGAGGTCCACCGGAGCCGCGGGACCGGCGACCGGGAGAGCGCCCCCCCGCGGCGTGCCGCCCTGCTTGGGGCGGTGCAATTCCTAGAGCCGCCTCTGCCTAACAGGCAACGATCAAGTGATCTCTCTCCTGCAGGGGTGACAGGATCAGGATACCAGGCATGAGGACTTCTGGATGCCCCTTGTACAGGAGAGATTTTGAAGGACTCTACCCTGGAAGGGGGGAAATGTTGAGTGACCTCGCCAGAGGGCCAAATCACTAAGAGGGAGCAACAGTTAATGAAGTGAGCGTAGGGCTGTGGCCTGAGAGTGAGAGGCAGAGAAACCGCATGCGACCGCAGGAAGAGGCATTGGTCTCATGGAGCGAATCCCCAGAACAGCCAGGAGGAGGCACCATTCCAGCAGTGAGTAGAGCACACATGTGGGTATTGATAGTTATTACAATGTATTAAAGAGAAGACAACGTATCAAGAATTTGGTATTTTGACAGTAAAAGCAATATAAATACACATCAGTGTCTAATCCTGCATGGTATGAATGTCTACTGTGAGCAGGGCTGTGCAATACATCTGCTCTTTCAGAGTCTGTTCTGGTTTGGCTACCCACCGTTTGAGACTTACACCTGTCTTATTTTGAAGCCTCTGGACTGCTGACTCCCAAGATAGATAATCTAGTTTTAAGGTTTTGAAACTGTGTGAATGTAATTTATACTCTTTACACTTCCACTGAAGAATGCATCCCATCATGTCATACAAACATGTGACGTTGTTCTTGCTGGCATATTGGAGAGATCATATCCTTAGCATCAATACCATGCTGTGAATTTATTGTGGGTGATGACATGTATCCACTCACTTATACACAGCCTGTTTCAGAATTTCTAGAAAGGCAACTGAAACAACAAAATTGTCATCAAGAAATACAGTAATAAACTGTGCTATAAAAATACTGAGGATTTGCAGTGCAGATCTGGATTTTATTCCCATAAGCATTAGAATAAAAACCTAGACATTTGCTGATTTAATGCCCACTTCCTCTTAAGAAGTCGTAGCTTCATGCTATCCTAAATCACAAACTACAGCATCTCTTACCACACTGAATCTCACTATGAGACTTTGCTCACACATTGCCCACCTGCAATAAACTGTGCTTCAAATTGAAAGTGTATGTAAGGTAACATGAACCCACCATTCTCACCCTACTATTGAGGCTGAACCAACTACTAGAGAATGACTTCAAGTCACACAGCATCTCAGAACTGCCCTATTGAAAGTAAATTGAAACTACCATGTAGAAAAATAAGTTCCTAGAAGATCATTTTAACTTCATTCAGTTCAAGCTTGTATGACTATCTACACATTTCCATGGTCTTTCAGTTTCTAGGGACAGTTTACCCTACTGATATCTGAAAGGTAGCAATCAGTGTGAGTAGGCTCTGAAAATGTATATGAATTCTTTCACATACATGACAGCTTGTTTTGAGCAGGAGATGCAAGTGAATGCAGATAGACACATGGATGGATTTAAGCACGAGGCCACAACTTTATTAATGCTCTATTACATACCAGGCATTTAAGTGGGACCAGTGCAGGGTTACAGGGCTCCCAACATTTAACCTGTAACTTGGGTTAGATTCTCCTCAGCTTAGCCCTTGGATTCTGCTCATTCTTCTGAATCCTCTTTACCCTGATACCCCTGAGGGGGACAGAGGGTATGAAAAAGGGGGGACCTTGGTATGCACAAGCTTCAGATCTCCTTTCTCCAGCAGACATAAGGCCCACCAGCAAAATCCCAGGTGTCTCTCTCTCTTTTTTTCCCTTTGGGAGCAAGCCCCTTTTTGGCTGTTATCTGCAGTGGACACTAAGAGTGCCAGCAATTAGACTGCTCTCATCCTCCACTGCACAGTACCTGTTTTCTGCCTGATCCAATCCCCAGTTGCCATCATACATCGTAATGGGAAATTCATTTACAGACTTATCCGCGTTCCTTCCCCTGCATCGAGCTTGCCTGTGCTCCACTGCCGGGCTGACTGGACTGTGGTGGAGTCTCAAATTGGTCCTGGCTCACGGCATAGCTAAAAAGTTGCATGTCCCCCATCTCCTCCTCATCCTCACTGTTCACATCAGGAATCTGTGTCTCAGGCGCCTCAGAGGTATCCACAGTGGTATGGTGGTGGAGTCTCTGCCAGGTATGGCATGCAGCTCTTTGTAAAAGCATAAGGTCTTAAACTTTGCAGCAGATTGACTGTTGGCCTCCCTGGCCTTCTGATATGCATGCCACAATTTCTTTGCTTGCACACAGCACTGTTGCTGATCCCTCTCATACTCTCTTGCATCCCCTGTCCACATTTCTACATCTGGTCCATGGCTGTGCCTGCACAGCCTCCTCTTCCCACAGCCCAGGAGATCCAGTATCTCCTGTCAACTCCAGAATGGAGCATGCCTGGAGCGTGTAGCAAACATGGGCAGCTGGGCAGTTGCACACAAGAATGGAGAGCTGCTAGGTGTGTTGCCAAGCTGGACAATCAGGAAAAGGCATTTCAAAAATCTCAGGGTTTTAAAGGCGAGGAATAGGGGGGCTTCCAGTCTCCATGGCCACTGGGCAGTGGAGTTCACAATTATAACCAGAGCAGTTGGTATAGGGCATTATAGGACAGCTGCTGGAGGATATAGGGTCAACATAGGTAAGGCAGTATCTACACTTCACTGCATTGACCTCAGTACGATTGACTGTAGCTCAACGTGCTGGGTGAGGTGGTGTTACTGTGTTGCCATAATGGGGTGCTTATATTGGTGTGAAACAAATTTAACTGATGACACATGGACAACTAGATCAATGCAAGGCACCTTACATCAGGGCCACCCAGAGGATTCAGGGGGCCTGGGGCAAAGCGGGGGAGCTGTGGCGCTTGTACTCACCCGGCGGCGGTCCGGGTCTTTGGTGGCATTTCAGTGGTGGGGGGCTTTCAGTCGCTCCGCATCTTTGGCAACACTGAAGGGCCCCCTGCCGCTGAAGACCTGGACTGCTGCCGGGCCAGGGCTCGCGGGGCCCCTGCGGGGCCCAGGGCCTGGGGCAAATTGGCCCACTTGCCCCCCCTCTGGGCAGCCTTGCCTTACATTGACCTGATGTAGGGGAACCAAGCCTTATTTTCTACTTACAATAGGCATATATTTTCTAGTAATACTTTAACAAGGAAGGACAAAACAGCAAATCTTAGAAGTTTTTTCAAAACTATTTCAGCCCAATTCACACTTGTTCTACTGATGCATAAGGTAGTCTAATGTAAGTCACCTAACATCACTTCTGAATTTGGCCCTTAATGTGTATATGCAATGTGTAATATTTTACACTTATACACACAGATCTTACATTTTTCTGGTTTCTATTATAACTCTTTATTTTCCACTTGAGTTTTTAATATTTAAATCTTTTGGGATGAAAGTTTCTATATTTGGTGTCTGTCTGAAGTAGAAATCTGATTATTTTGAACAAAATCTTCAGCCATTTTTCTGTGTTGGAAAATATTCTAGCTGTATTTTTTTTAGAAGTGGCTCCAGCAGAAGTCACTAAATTTCAAAACCGGAACACTGTCCTCATTGAGGCGTTATCAGTGTTGGAGACTTAGGCCCTGATCCTGCAAAAAATTATACCTGTGCTTAGCTTTACTGTGTTATTGGTCCCTTTGAAGTCCACAGGACTACTTGCATTGTTTGAAGGATGTACATGAAGTCTTTGGACTATCGTGACCTTCATTTTTTGTTTCCCCACTTTGCATTGCTTCAATTGTGTGACTTCAGCATTACTTAAAGGAATTGTTATTAAATATAAATCCTTCATTGCAGTCCTGTGTATTAGTGCCTGTATCTTGCGTAACAGGAGTTTTGGATGTTGAAGAAATACAAGAC
Source organism: Mauremys mutica (assembly GCF_020497125.1). Lineage (NCBI taxonomy): Eukaryota > Metazoa > Chordata > Testudines > Geoemydidae > Mauremys > Mauremys mutica. Next base: position 43,569,290 of record NC_059078.1, read on the forward strand.
TGGATCCATTGTGTACACAAAATGTACTATAGTTGTCTCATGCAAGTATATTTCAGCATACATTTGACGTAGTAAATAGATGTGAGAAACAATATTTGAAAAGCTATCTTTTGCTTGAACTTTGATTTATAAAGGAAAATTCTGCTAATTCCAGTAGGATAAGACTAGTGACTTCTAATTCAATTGCTTGTGCATAAAGATGTAACATGGGCTCATAGGATGAAAAAGGGTACTCTTGCCTCAGCTGAATCAGACAAAATACAGTGCTTAAGCTGTTGACTAATACATGACATGACTGCTGCCAAGATTATGCTGTTCATTTATAAAGGTTGGGGATGACTCAAAGGCAGCACATGTTTCACATTAGTGCCCAGAGGCAATTACTGTTTACATCATGACAATGTCAATTATCACCTACAGCACTTCTGCAAGGAATAAAATGGTACTGACAAAGATATAATTATTTGGCCATTTGCTTCTTTACTACTTCAAATGTCAGTGTCTGAGTTGTTTCTCTAGTGATGTTTATATGGCCATATTTTCTCAGCTAAAATGGTATGAAAGCTACAGTCTCTTCCCACTTGAGTATTGGGGAAATATGTTGTTTAAAGCAAAACCTCTTCCTGTGTGACCTTTGATACTGAGCTAGATTTGGGGGGGATTTTCATGGTCTGAAATTAGCTTCCATACAGTTACATTTTTATTTTAAATTTACGTGTTAACATGGCTTAGCCAGCCCCAACAGTTGTGCTAAAGAGTCAAGGACTTTGGAAGTGAATATTAGAGCCATTGCTGAAAGCCAGTAATTAGTGGTGCCATTTGGATGGAATAGAAAAATAGTAATATAAAATTTCAGTGTCGCTCATTACTGTGTCAGCATGGAGAGGCACTAAATAGTGGAAGAACTAAGTTGTAATCCTGGATGTAGCAGTAGGTCTCCAAGACAACATGAGTTTCAAGTGCTGCATAAGAAAGCTGTAAATGTGCTCACAGTTCCTACTATGGACTTCCAGCTGTGTCAGCTTCTGTGACTATTAATATTATGTGCAATTATGTACATTCTAAACTCAGCCTTTTTATCAGCTCAGTTCCTAAGCATCATCACACACAAACCCCCACTAGAACTGCTGCTAATTGGTGCTATTGTTGACATTGCTGACAGAGGTATTGAGGAGCCAGTGGGCAGGGAGTCTAAATTCTTCTCACTCCCAGAAGTGGATCTCTAGATCAGAATTGTGGCACATTGGCATGGTGTGATGATGTTGTAAAAAGTTACACTCCATTTGCTGGTTATTCTGTGTATAGAGAATTTTGTTTTCCAGGGATGTTAATCTGGAACCTCTTACAAGAAGTACATTTTGAACAAAGGTGATATCTTTACTTTCTTGATTCCTGATTCAGGAATCATATTAGTGATTCATTTAATGTAGAACCTGGAAGGGGAGTAAGCTTATTAATAACAAAGTATTTCTCCACCCTCATTGGATCTTTCTGCCCATAAAAAGAATCCATCTAGCTTCAAGGTTGTGCTGGTCAAAAATTTTCTGATGGAATGTTTCCCATCCAAAAACAACAGTTAATTGAAACAGAAACTTTCCAAGGGAACATGTTTCGACAAAATTTCATCAATCGACAATTGAATATTAAATTGGTCCAATAAAAGATATTACCTCACCCACTTTTGTCTCTAATATCCTGGGACCAACATGGATACAATAACACAGCATAAAAATTAATATTGGGTTTAACAAGGTTGAAAAATCCATTTTGGTGGTTTTGGAATGGAATACTATTTTTCATTTCAAACTTTATTTTTATTAAAAGTCAAAATTGAAACAAAACACGTCTACAGACAATAATTTTTTTGAAAACATTTTTCAGTGGTAAATTTCAAATTTTTGTTTTTATTCCAATTTGGAATTAAATAAATCTTGAAATTGTGGAATATTCTGCAAAACAGAAATTCCAGTTCTTTGCACAGCTCAATTTCCAGGATGCAAATAAGTTTTTTTAGGGGTGTCTTGCAGTTTCCCTGGTCTTTTGCACAATGGAAAATTATTTTGCTCAGTCAGATCCTTTCCCTTCTTTGCAGCCATATTCCCAAAGGAAAGGGAGAGTAAAGCAAATAATGGGGGATGGAGAGACTAAGTTTAAAAATCTCACAACTTGAGAGATATTCCAACTCTTCAAACTGGAAAAATTCTGTAGACTTGAAATGAGAACTCCTACCTGTTTTAACTGCCAGTGATGAACTTACGCGTGCTGCTTGCTGGAACACACGAAACAATTTTGAATATATATTCTATGCTTTATAGTATGAAATGTTGGATTTCTTTGACAGCTTCATATGAATTTTACATGCATTTCTGCACCAACAAAAAGCAATGTCAATCAAATGGAGTGATTATGCAACAAAATATTGCTTGGAAGTGGTTCTTAAAGTTGCAAGATATGTTTTTATCACCCTCCATAATAAGGGCTGAAAACCTAATTATTACATGCATAATAGTCTGAGCTGAGTCATTCCTACAGCTGTTTCTCTTTCTGAATGTAGATAATTGGTAAGAGTAGCAATCATAGCTCTTGTTAAAATGGAAAATACCAAATTGCTCTGAGAATCACCATGAAATAAATTTGAGTTGGGCCTTTCTAAAAAACACATTCTAAGTAAGCTAATCTGTTTGCTGCAAAGCTAGTATAACAGCCACTCCTGTCCACTTGTAGCAGAAGAACCAGACTTCAATAGCTCCAGAAATGAACCAGCAAGGGCTGCAACTGGACCTTCAGCCATTAGGACATACAAAAAGATCTGATCTGTCCCAGATCACTGAATGTAGATGGAATTCCACTTCTACTTTGTTTTACTCTGCTCAGTTTATCTACATTGGGTAACTTTTGCAAAACTGATTTATAAGGAAGTTAATGTTTAAGGATGATTGTTGCTGGCATGAAAAATTAAACACTTATTTGATAACAGTTTGATATAATTTGCATTATAAGGTTTTACAGGACAAAGAAAGTAGTCCAGATACAGAGTATGTGTTTGTTCTCTGTATTCTCTTAAAAAGATAAAATTGACCAGTTTCATCCAGTTTTTAGTGGTTGGCCAGAACCCAGAAATTAGATGGAAGAAAAGCTTGTTGAGTTAATTTAAATAATGCAGGAACACATGGTATAACCTGTTCTTCAAAACAGTGCCAGACATTAATTAGTGGAACTGACAGTTTAAGGATATAGCCCTGTTGGAAAGACTGATTATTAATACATAAAGAAGGGGAGAAGAATATGATCAGTTCTAATTGCTACCCTTTGACTGTTTTAAAGATTGTGAGGAGAGATCCCTGTTTACAGGGCCTCTAAGAGCTTAAGAAATTATGTAGTTTTTACCAAGACATGTATTACTATAGGTCTATGTCTACACTGCAATTAAAAACCTGTGGCTGGCCCATGCCAGCTGACTTGGGCTCGGGCTAAGGGGCTGTTTAATTGCAGTTAGTCTGGGTGATATAGAGCCCGGGAGAACTTCAAGTCCAGTAGTCTAAATAAAGAATGCCCTTTATATTATTTACAACTGTCTCCTTGTTGTTGAGAGATCCTGCAATAGCCAGTTTGCCTGACTATGTCATAGATTGTGTACATCTAAACAAGTTCCTTTGGCTGTTATCACCTTTAAGATTATACTTATTCAGAAACTTGTAGTTTTCTTAAGTTTTTTCAAACTTCAGATGCTTATAATACCTAAATTGAGCCTTTGTCCCAAACAAGCTGATCCCTAACTAAAGCTGGGTCCATAGAACATAAGTCATTTTAGTTAAATTAAATGATAGTCTTGATTTCTTTGCCCACCTTAATAAGATGGGTGAATAGTAGAGAAATACTCTTGTGCATTTTAAAACATAGAACATTCAAATAAGTTTTGCATAAATATTATTTGACCATCTCTATCATTCCAGTTTTTTGGTTAGTTAATTACTTTATGGTAATTTGAATTCCAGTTGTAGCCCTTTGAATTTCTGGGCTACAACTGGAATTGGTAATGCAGCACCCAAAATACCACGAGAAATCCTCTCTGTGGTGTTATAGGCCAACTGGAATAGAAAAACAGTAGAAACCTTACTCAAAAGCCTTACCATGTGAATTTCCAAGCCCAGATCTGTTTATTTGAATAGGTTTAAATAAGTATCAGAATCTTTTGAACTTTATTGGCTAATAGTGAAAAAATAACATAAAAAAACCAAAACCCAAAAACCTAGTAATGTGAATGTAACTGAGTTGACAACCATATCCCGTGAGCATCCCCTTATGGCTGAAAAGTGCCTGCAGTCACTTAGTTTTGAAATGGAGTGGCACCTTTCATGAACACCCTCCTTCTGGTTGGGTGTGAGCCTGCTTTTCTTTGAGTTCTTACAATAGGGTGGCACCTGCATCTCGTGAGCACCCCCATGGCCAACGACTGGTGGGTCTTCGGTGACTCAGCCTTCTGGTGAAGTCACACTATCTCCCCTTCTGAGGTATACACTCTCTAGTTCTTTCTCTCAGCCCTGGTATGGGGCTGTAGCATGAAGGCTTCCTTCCCAGAGGGACTGCCTTCTTTAACAGCCCAACAGGGGCCCATCTCGGTACCCTCAGTGTCTTTTCAGCAGCCTTTCTTGGGCTCAGTCTTCAACCAGAGTCCATCACAGTACTCTCTGGTCTGGCTGGGTTCTTGGCTCAGTCCCCTGGGCTCAGCCTGTCCGCATTGACCTGTCCAGGTCCTGCTAATCTTCCAGCCAGCCAGGCACCTGGTCTTTGGCAGCCTTCCCTCTGCTCAGTCCTGCCTGTAGTAAACTGTCTGCAGGCCTGCTGCTCTTCCAACCAGCCAGGCACCCGATCCACCCTCTTCAAGCTCCAGGCAGTAACTGACTGCTCTGCCTCTGCTGCTTCTTTTTATAGGCCCCTTCTGGCCCCTGATTGGTTGCTCCAGCAGCCCCTGTAGGCTGCCTGTAGGACTTCTCCCCTGTTCTTTTCTGGGGCGGGGCGAAGCAGGGCTGCAAGGCCTCCAGCAGAGGGCCTCTGGACCTAGTCCACTCTGTCACAGTGAAAAAAAGGGCATGAATTGCGCTGTATTGTACTGTAGACATAGTAGAACCTCTAAGATACAAACACCAGAGTTACGGACTGACCAGTCAACTGGACATCATGTGAAACCAGAAGTAACCAATCAGGCAGCAGCAAACACCAAAAAAAAAAAGAGCAAATACTGTACTGTGCCTATATTGCATCTTAAAGGTAGGCACATGTGGGCTGCCTGTCCCCATCCCCACCCGCATACGTGGGGAAGCCACTTACATCTAGGAGTGAAGACGCTGGGGCTTCCAGCCCAAGGCAACTGGCAGAGCACGAGCAGCACTGGGGTCTGTGCTGCTTTCACCCCTCTCCTTCTCCCTTGGACAGGAGGTGGCACTGTTTTCACCCCTCCTCCCCCAGCTGGAAGGGGGACACAGTTGCAGTCTGACCCAGGGAAAGAAGCTGCCTGCGAGGAAGCTGCTAGCACTTAGGAGGGAGTTCAGCTGCTGCTGGAACTTGGCTTGGAGTGACAGCTGCTAGAACTGGAGCCCGAACTGCACTTTTTTCAGAGTTACGAACATTCCAGAGTTACAGACAACCTCCATTCCCAAGATGTCTGTAACTCTGAGGTTCTACTGTACAAATAAATACCCATTTTGCTTGGAATTTCTTTTTTCTTAAGGTGTAGGATTTACTTCATTTTTCATCTGAGATCAGAGGCAAGAGCTCATGACACATTCCCACAATTAAAGAACTCAAAATTAGAAAAACTTTTCTCAAACTCCTGAGAAATTTTGGTTATGACTCACAGAACAATCCCAAACCTTGCAGTTCTTATTTTCATTGTACGAGCTTGTGTTTGCAGACCAAAACCTTTGAGGCTGAATATCACCCTTCTAGGTCAGGTAAGGATTAACTTAAAAATGCAATAATGAAGCTACACTCTGAAAGACCATTGCTACTGTCTTGCACTATGTATCACAGAAAGTTGTTCTGACACAAATACAAGCAGAGGGAGTTTGAATACAAGCATATGTTACAAACCGCCTGTGTTGTATATATTCATTACAAGAATATATACATATATATACATATACTTCATTACAAGAAGTATATACATATATACATATACAAGAAGTATATACATATATACATATACTTCATTACAAGAAGTACTGTGCCCCCTTGCAGTGTAAGATTTCAGAAACGATAGAATCTTTCAAATTTCAGTATGCTCCCTTGTTCTTATTATCTTTGGTGCTGGTTTTATCGTCTTGCGCACAGTCAGCTTCCGCACCTCACAGGCTCCACAGCCTTTTAAAGAGCAAGCCAGTATTTCCTTTCCGTAGCCTCTTGTCTGTGTCATTTCATGATTTGTTTGTGGTTTTGCATGCTTTTATTTAGCAGATGTGACTGCCCTCTACAGATTTTAACCTAGGTTCCTGGGCTCTGTGTAGGTCTGTAGGCCTTCGCAAGCATACACTCCATTACACATTCAGTCTCTGAAAAAAGGAGAAAAATGTGAAATGAAATGACTGAATAATATGCTAGATAGTTTCTGCTTCTTCAGTATCTCTTTTACATTACAGTAGCATCTAGAGTACCCGAACATGATCAGGACCCATTATGCTAGGCACGGAACAGACCAAAGAAAAGCCCTGTCCTGGAGACCTTCCACTATGAATATACAAGACAAACAAAGGGTAGGAGAAAGGGAGTATTTTACAGATGAGGAACTGAGGCAGGGATAAAATGATTTTCCAAAGGTTATACAGGGCATATATGACAGAGCTTAGAATTGAACCCAGATCCATTTCCTAGTCCAGTGGCTTACCTACAAGACCAAATTTCCTCTGATTTCCTTTGTGTATATCATACCGAGACTATTTAAGGAGTAATTTCTGGTACAATTCCAATCATGTGGACACCAATCCATTATCTGACCTTAAATATGGTTTTCCAGACTTCCATGCTCTTCCACATTTTTTGGAATAAAAACTACAGACTAGGAGGGGCAGGGGGGAAGGGCACTCTGACACATGGTAGTTTAAGTAGACCGAGCTTATTGCACACAGCAGGGGCTCCTTGTATCATTCCATTCCACCCAACAAGCTCCCTGTCTGCCACCATCCCAGGCCCTTCTAATTCAGGGACTCTCAGAAACTCCCCTTGGTTGCCCCGCCACCCTGGAGTTCAGTGTGACCCGCATTCTCCCTCCTCCTATACCAGGGTCCTTTATTCTCCCTCATGCCAGTTAGCTCTACCCCATACTCCATATTAGGTTCCCCTTACCTCCTCCACCCACTAAGGGTTCTGTGTGACCCCATTCTATCCTCCCCCTGCGCCACTGTCCTCTCTTCTCCCTCATGCCTTGGGTTCTATGTGCATGTCTTCCTCCCCCATGCTAGGGGCTCTGTGTGCCCCCAACCCCACATACCACGGTTCCCCAATTTCCCGCACCAAGGATAGTACATGTCCCCATTCCCCATGTGCCTTCCCACTCCCATTATTATTTGTCTGGGAGATATCATTCAGGATGTCAACATGTTAAACTCTATAGGGAGGATGAGCAGGGGTATTGTTATGCTGGAAGACTTTAACCCTTGCCACCACCAATTGTTTGATCTCTAGACAATTGCAGAGGTGCTCAAAGCTGTGGCTGTGCTATCTGGATGGGAGGGTACCCCGTTTCCCCTCTTTCGACTTTCTGATTTTTCCCATTGATGGCTAGAACATTCCCTGTAATTTTTAAATGATTGGATCCATGTTCAAAGACTATTGTGTTACACACAGAAAACATCATCACATTGCGTGTAAGTGCACATTGAATTTGATCAATGAACTTAGCATCTTTCCACTCACTCTGCAGTCCCAATTTCCTGTGATTTAATTATTCAAAATTTACTAGACTCAGTTAAATAATACACTGGATAGATTGTGAACGGGTTCCATTATTCTTTCGACATTTAGTATCCCAAAGTAGAGACCACTTTTTGAAAGAAAGAGAGATTGTTTTTGTGTCCTATCACAATGGTAACTGGGCACATAAACTACCCACAACTGCCAGCACAAACAGCTCTGACCTAACCAAGTGATTGTCCAGTTTCTAAGTTGTTGTTTGGTTATATAAATGTGCACACCAAAAAAAACTTCTGCCACTCGAGTTTGAAGGATGACAGATTCAGGCTCTGGAAGGCTGCCCAGAAGGAATGAGTTCCACAGATGGGACCCTTCAGTGAACTACTCTGCTGATAGTCTCTATGGGAGGGGTGAGAGAGGGGAAAGGAAATTTTCAACTCCTAATGCCCTTTGGTGTTTGGAAAATCTCATCCAAAGTGTGTATATTTTGGTATAGTCAGCAATACATATCAGGTGCTATCCGCTGGTTAAGTAGTACTAACAAATATTAAATGATTTTTGGTCACCATGGTCTTGAACTGGATGCTGACTGGTAATAAATGCCAATGGCTTGAGCTAATCAATCCAGCATACAAGCAGCCTTAAATGTTTATTCATCCTTGAAGGAAATTAAAAAATAGCTGATCTGATCAGTTGAGACTAGAACTGATTACTTATTCATTGCGCTCAATCTATTGGCTAATGTAGCCATTTTTTCCTGTTTGTGAATTGTCTAATAATTTATTAACTTAACTGAAATTGTTTGTTGAATGGTTTTTATGAACATTTATTCAGTTTTGATTGTTCAGGAACTGCCCTTAATAATTACTTACGGTATTAGATATCCAGAACTATTCGAGCTGTGTGATTGGTCAAGTTACATGGTTTCTGCTCCTTGATTTTCATGGGTTTTAAACTTCAATATTTCTGCTTGAAACAAGTTTAAGTTCAAGAGGAAGTGAATTTCATTTTGTGGTTTAACAAATACATAATTTTTTTGCTAACTTCTGGACAGGCAAAATTTTGCTTTCACAATCTTTCATGAAAGGTTATTAAAACAGGTGTATGTTCAGCACAAGGCAAAAATCTATTTAGAATTTGCCAAGTGTTTATGCAGAATTCTTCCCGCTGTTTCTCCAACTGGAGGGCAGTTCTTGGAGATGCGTGAAAATGTATGTGCATTTTTCTAAAACGGAGTCTAAACAGAGAGAGCTCTTAACTCTAATGAGGTGAAAGACAAAATAAATAACTGCTCTTTGTTGTAAGGGGAAAATGACTTGAGTATACATATTACTAACATACAATGGAGAATGTAAGTGAGCTTTAGTCTCAGAGCAAAAACTGGACAAATGAAAATGTTACCAATTAATTTATTTAAACTTCAGGTTCTCTGTGAAATGTGAAGTCTCAAGGGTCATTTTTCAAATCTGCTGTTTAATATTTCATTAAAAGTAATTTAAACTAAGGGAGAATAAGTAACATTAGTTTAAAAGTAATTTAAACTAAGGGAGAATAAGTAACATTTGCACATCATATCTTCTCAGCTCTACACTGTCTTGACCTGCACGGCTACCTTTGGCTGCTACTCATCAAATATTGAACAGCTGTTAGTGTAATTGCATTCACTGCACATCCCCATAAAAGATAATCAATGCTGTGCTTGCCATGCAGGCCAAGAAACAAGAGCATCTTAACCCGCCCCTCCCCTGAAACTGTTCCCAGCATATTACATCTTGAATTGAGATTAATGAAGTTAACTGTCACTTTGTCTCTGAGATTGTATCAGCCACGCTGCAGAGAAGACCATGGGGACATAGAGCATTCAGAATTTACTCAGGAGTCATTTAGTGCTGCTGCCCTTGAGGGTTATCAAAAATTAAATAAATTAGAGTATTAAAAATAAAGATGTACAATGTTCTTAACTAGGGGTGTCAGATGATTTAAAAAAAAATTAATTGCAATTAATTACAGTCTTAATCACACTGTTAATAATAGAATACCACTTATTTAAATATTTTGGGTGTTTTCTATATTTTCAAATATATTCAATTACAACACAAAAGACAAAGTGTATAGTGCTCACTGTTATTTTTATTACAAATATTTGCACTGTAAAAGAGATAAAATAGTATTTTTCAAGTCACCTCAGACAAGTACTGTAGTGCAATCTGTTTATCATGAAAGTGCAATTTACAAATGTAGAATTTATTTGTTTTTACACAACAGCACTCAAAAACAAAACAATGTAAAACTTCAGAGCCTACAAGTCCACTCAGTCCTACTTCTTGTTCAGCCAATCGCTACGACAAATAAGTTTGTTTACATTTACGGGAGATAATGCTGTCCTCTTCTTATTTACACTATCACCTGAAAGTGAGAACAGATGTTCAAATGGCATTTTTGTAGCCGGCATTAGAAGGTGTTTACGTGCCAGATATGCTAACATTTACATGTTCAACCACCATTCCAGAAGGCATGTTTCTATGATGATGATGATGGGTTCTGCTCGATAGCAATCGGAAGCAATGTGGACTGACGCATGTTAATTTTCATCATCTGAGTCAGATGCCACCAGCAGAAGGTTGATTTTCTTTTTTGGTGGTTCTTTTAAGACTTCTGACAGCACGTTCCACATCTCATCCCGCTCAGATTTTGGAAGGCACTTCTGATTCTTAAACCTTGGGTTGAGTGCTGTAGATATCTTTAGAAATCTCACATTGGTACCTTCTTCACATTTTGTCAAATGTGCAGTGAAAATGTTCTTCAATTGAACAACACGTGCTGGGTCATCATCTGAGACTGCCATAACACGATATATATGGCAGAATGCTGGTAAAACCACAGAGCAGGAGATGTACAATTCTCCCCCAAGGAGTTCAGTCACAAATTTAATTAACGCGTTATTTTTTTAATGAGCTTCATCAGCATGGAAGCATGTCTTCTGGAATAGTTGACGAAGCATGAAGGGGCACACAAATGTTTAGCATATCTGGCATGTAAATAAGAAGGAGGCATTATCTCTTGTAAATGTAAAGAAACTTGTTTGTCTTAGCAATTGGCTAAACAAGAATTAGGACTGAGTGGACTTGTAGGTTCTAATGTTTTACAATGTTTTGTTTTTGCGTGAAGTTATGTAACAAAAAGAATCACATTTGTAAGTTGTACTTTGATGATCACACTGCAGTACTTGTATGAGGTGAATTGAAAAATACTGTTTCTTTTGTTTATCTTTTTTACTGTGCAAATATTTGTAACACTTTGTATTCTGTTTTGTAATGGAAATCAATATATTTGAAAATGTAGAAAAACGTCCAAAAATATTTATAATAAATTTCAATTGGTATTCTATTATTGTTTAACACTGAGATTAAAACTGCGATTAATCACAATACATTCTTAAATTGGGTTAATTTGTTTTGAGTTAATCACTTGAGTTAACTGCGATTAATTGACAGCTCTATTTTTAAAAAAAGAACAGAAGTACTTGTGGCACCTTAGAGACTAACAAATTTATTTGAGCATAAGCTTTCATGGGCTACTGCCCATTTCATCAGATGCATGCAGTGGAAACTACAGTAGGAAGTTTTTATATCTATATATATACACACATACATAGAGAACATGAAACAATGGGTTTACCATACACACTATAAGGAGAGTGATCAGTTAAGGTGAGCTATTATCAGCAGGAGAGAAAAAGAACTGTTTGTAGTGGTCATGATGACATCTTCATCATCTGGATCCATAGAAAAGAAGCCTTGAGGAATTCCATCATGATTTCAACAATTTCTACCCCACCATCAACCTCAGCCTGTCATCAATGTAGCGCAAGTAGAGTACTCACGAGCAACCACACACCACACAACAAAAACACTAACCCAGGAACCTATCCTTGCAACAAAGCCCATTGCCAACTCTGTCCACGTATCTGTTCAGGGGATACCATCATAGGACCTAATCACATCAGCCACACTATCAGAGGCTCATTCACCTGCACATCTACCGATGTGATATATGCCATCATGTGCCAGCAATGCCCTTCTGCCATGTACATTGGCCAAACCAGACAGTCTCTACATCAGGCCTGCACAACTCGTAAAGTGGCGAGGGCCATATTACTCCAAAGAAAACAGCTGAGGGCTGAACTCCCCTGCCCCACGCCACCCCCCAGCACTGCCCGCCCCATGGAAACAAACCCTCCTTCCCCAGCACTGCTCCACTGGAACAGCGGTATTGAACCTTGGTAATATGTTATAGCGGGCCCCTAAGGTAGTATAATTAAGGTAAAAGAAAAATGTCTTTTTGCTAGAAGTAGAATAAGATCTCCCCCCCACTTTGTAATCAATTGCCCTGTTGAATGAATGAGGTGTGACGGAGGAAGGCGTGGAAGGCAGCACCTCCAGACAGCTGCAATCCCTGGAGAGGGGATGGGAGCCAGACCAAATCAGTAGAACAGGTCAGCCACTGACTCCTTGCTCACCTCCTCAGCTCCCCCCCCCCCCCGGCTCACCTACTCAGCCCCCACCACTGCCCGCCCGCTCGCCTCCTCAGCCCCCCACCCCGCCTGGCTCGCCTCCTCACCCCCTGCCACTGCCCACCCGCCCCTTCAGCCCCCCTCCCTCACCTGCCGCTTGCCTACTCACCCCCCGCGGGCTGCACAGTGAGCCCACCTACTCACCCCCCGTGGGCTGCACAGTGAGCCAACGTGGGCCGCATGCGGCCCCCGGGCCGCATGTTGTGCAGGCCTGCTCTACATAAAAGAATAAATGGACACAAATCAGATGTCAAGAATTACAACATTCAAAAACAAGTTGGAGAACACTTCAGTCTCCCTGGCCACTTCATTACAGACCTAAAAATCGTAATATTACAACAAAAAAAACCAGACTCCAATGAGAGATTGCTGAATTGGAATTAATTTGCAAATTGGACACCATTAAATTAGACTTGAATAAAGACTGGGAGTAGATGGGAGTGGATGGCCCCCAACAGTTCCTCACATCTTGTCAATTGCTGGAAATGGGCCATTTTCATTACCACTACAAACAGTTCTTTTTCTCTCCTACTGATAATAGCTCACCTTAACCGATCACTCTCCTTATAGTGTGTATGGTAATACCCATTGTTTCATGTTCTCTGTGTGTATATATATATCTTCCTACTGTATTTTCCACTGCATGCATCCGATGAAGTGGGCTGTAGCCCACGAAAGCTTATGCTCAAATAAATTTGTTAGTCTCTAAGGTGCCACAAGTACTCCTGTTCTTTTTGTGGATACAGACTAACACTGCTGCTACTATGAAACCTCTATTTTTAACACATCTGAAGGCTTGGTAGTCTCTGTTCAAGAGATGCCCAAGAATGCGAGAAGCGACGGGTGATAAAGACCAGGAAATTGGATGCATTGTGACGGGAACTTGTACATTACCTGTGTGTTCTGCCTGTACTCAGGCCAGTATTGTTCCTATCCTTTCTTTCCTGAACACTAAATTCACTCAACATTAAAAGTCAGTTTCTGACCAGCTACGTATACATACTTAGGCTGCGGGCTGGTCTACACTACACAGTTAGGTCAACATAAGGCAGCTTATGTCAACCTAATTATGTCAGTGTCTACACTACAGCCTTCCTCACAGGAGCTGTGAAATTGACAAGAAAGCTGGGCAACTAGATCCCAGCTGCCACCCGCTCTCCTGGAGAGCTGGGTGGCTGCACCCAGCTCCCGGTGGCTTCAGACCATGCTCTCCGCTTGGAAGCAGGGCAAGAATCCCCAGCAGCTTTGGATCCCACTCCCATCCGAGAGCGGGTGATAAGCCCCGGCGCCGCCCTTCCACACCCCGCTGGGAGCTGGGCAACTTTGTCAATTTCATGTCTCAGTGAGCTGTGAAATTGACAAGGTTACCTGGCTCCCAATGTGGGAGCCAAGAAGTCACAACAGCTGGACCCTGCTCCCAGGGGACAAGAAGCCCGGGGCAGCTTCCCCTCGCTCCTGGTGGGGAATGGGGAGGGGAGAAGACCTGCGTGGCTTCCCCTGCTGCCAGTGTGGAGCAAGTAGCAGGGGGCAGTCCTCCGGGAGCCTGTGGGGCAGCTGGGCTCCCAGAAGGGAGTTCCCAGTGGAGCTGAGAGATCGTGGTCTCAGCTCCCAGCACTGCCCTTCTTAGGTCATTCCTGGTGAGGATGTGCTCCATTGACTCCAGGAGGGTGGTGTGGACATGCACCACCATAGTAATAACTGTGGTGGCTGTAAGTGGATCAAATATAGGTTGACTTGCATGTAGACATAGTGTAGACATAGCCTGAGACTTTCAAAGTCACCTTAGGGACTGAAGCACAGAACTCCTATTAATTTAAATGGATCTCAATCGTGGATGGTGAAAGGCTGCTTTAACTTTTTGCAACAGCAATGCACTACATCAATTATAAGCTCTTTGGGGCAGAGATTATACTGTTGTCTCTTTGTACAGCGCCAAGCACAATGAGGTCCTAGTCTATAACTGAGACTCTTATGCACTACTGAACTACAAATAGTAATATCTGTACATTTATCTCATTGCAGAAGAGAAGACTTACTGCCATAATTACAAACTAAGTTGCTATTACACAAGATCAGCACTAGAATGTTGAAAATAATTCATTGGTTAGTTGAAGGTATTTGACCAAATTAATTCCAGGTTTAACTCCACTGAAGTCTTGGTAGATAAGAAGGAGTTAGCTTTTTACTTTTTTGTTAGAAAAAGTGCTAATTCTTCATTTTAATTAAGTACCAGTTATAATCAGCACTCTTGTAACTTTGAATAGTTTATACATTTAGTTTGTGTGATTTTGCTAATGTTTGAAGATACCCAGATGTTACAAAGCTATGAGAAAATACATTTTAAAATAGTTATATTCTTTGGCATTTGGAAATTAAAGATTTTAAACCTCTTTAATTCCCTTTTGTTAGTAGATAAAGTTTTTTAAAATAGGTTATTTGCGTGGCGGGATTGTGTCTTGTGAACTTCAAGAAAAAATGACACTATTTACACTGAAAACCACATCGCATTATTTATGTGGATTTTATGGAGGATTGAATGTTCTGCTTTAAACCGAAACCATGTTGCAGTCTTTAACTATGGTGCAGCCAGGGGCGGCTCTAGGATTTCCGCCGCCCCAAGCAGGGCGGCACGCCGCGGGGGGCGCTCTGGCGGTCGCCGGTCCCGCGACTCCAGTGGACCTCCTGCAGACGTCCCTGAGGAGGGTCCCCTGGTCCCACGGCATGCCTGCGGGAGGTCCACCGGAGCCGCCTGCCGCCCTCCCGCGGGACGCGCTGGTGTCTGGAGCCAGCCCTGGGTGCAGCTATCACTGTCCCATACTGTGTGGAGTTAGCAATGTATCAGATACTTAGGGGGTGTTTGTTGGTTCAATTTACTGACTATAAGTTTTTATTCTTAGAAATAGGTAGATTTTTACCCCCAAAACGCGTTTTTAAAAATTCTTTTATTTGGCATGTATATATAAATGACCCTGCTTTGCAGCTCAATAGTTCCAGGGAGCTCCTAGCAGGTATGGGGAAATGTTAAGGCCTGCTGCTCCCCCTCTGGAAACAATTTTCAGCACTGCCAAAGTGTTTCAGGTATATATGGAGTATATTACACAAGTAGTAATGCTTCAATTTTTGCTTCACTTTCTTATGATTAGGCTTTATATTTTCATCTAAATCTGGGAACACTGCAAAAAATTACCATGTGACCAGAACTCAGCAGGTTTTGGACTGGATATGTAAAAGGTGAAAGGAATGATGATCTCCAGCTGTACACAGGCTGAACGAGGTATGTCTATACTGCAGTCATGGGATGAGATTGCACTAGAATAGAAATTCTGTAGCTAGCTTTAATCTAGCTAGCTCAGGTTCTGGATCAGTGAAATGTACCAGCTACCCAAAACCCTGGGTAATTACCTGTGGGTCTAGCCCATGCTGAAGCACATGGTGAGCTGCTTCACTGTTCGGGTGCCCAAGCTAGCTCAGGTATGTCTACTCAAGCTGCAGTCCTGCACCATGATTGCAGTATAGACATGCCCTTAGTACAGTTTTGTTCCTGAAGGTGCCAAAGGACACTTGCAAGCATTCTTGTAGGGGGCAACCGATCAGACTAGTCCAACATGCTAGTGGATTACAAACAATTCCAGTAGCGGAATTTGGAGACAAATGAAAACAAGCCCTACCCTCCCCCTTTCCAGGAATTTATTATTAATTTATTATTAATTTTTTTTTGCATCTGTGAAATTGCTGCCTAACAGTGATATGTCTCGGTGATGAAATATAGCCACTTATCACTCCATGCATTTTTCAAAGTATATAGCAGATACTCAGTGTTCAAAAATTGATTAAACAAAACCACCATTTCATTTTTAATATTTTCATGATTTAATCATTGTTACTCCTTCTGTATTACAGGCTCATGCAGTATTGAATCTGAAATCTGTTTCCTCAGTGTCCTTCTCCCCACCCCTCCTATGTAAAATTGTTCATGATTTCTGGGCTGCTGGCACAAATTTTATTCTACAAAAACTAAGATCAATGAAGTGTGTATTTTCTGTTTTAAAATGTACAATACAAAAGATTTGCTGACTTGCAAAAAAAGGTAAGAATAGCAAGACATTTCCATTAGCAGTCTTGAAACTAGTGGATATTGAGGTTGGGAAGATGGAGCACGGCACTGCTACCCATACACCACAGTCTGTAATAAGGGATAATGGAGAATGGAAATGCACAGGCATATTCAGAACCATTTGTAGCCCAAGGTGAAGCCTATCCACACCCTATATCATTTGCAGGTAGTTTCTGTATTCACAGATATCTTTATGATGTGTCACTGAAGTGAATATATTTGCTTTTATCAAGTCACTAATGACTAGAGCAACATTGATTTTTAGTTTTCTGGCGTAATTTTAACGTTAGGGTAACACTTACAGTATGTGGAAGCAGGGAAATAATTAACAAGGATTTGAAGGGGATTTTAATGCATGTCAGTCAGTTAGCAAGAGTCAGGCCATACTGTAACCCTAATGACGTGAGACTTGTAGAAGCAAGGATAGTGCGAGGCGAGAGGACAAGAACTGTGTACAAAGTTATTACGACCTTGTAACTGATAACCAAATATGCAGGCTTGCTTTTCTTAGGAGTGAGACAAATAAGATAGCAGAATGGCTTATGTATAAACAAAATGTAGTGTTGCTCTTTATTGTCTGTATTATTGTTAGTTATTGTCTGTAACAAAAGTATAAAGGCTTGCTGTAATTGTTTACCAGTGGAGAGACCTGTCCAGGACTGGGGCAACCCTGTGTCCTATGGCACTCTCTCCCTCCATTGTAATTACTGGAGAAATAATAAAGTATTTGATTTTGCTGCACCCAAACAAAAAGCGAGAACTGAGTTTTTCTCCGACAAGTATTTTGGTCTTGCCATGACTTTTCCCACATATCTCTACACCACACTCTCTTTGGGGAGTTTGCGGGTACTTGAACTGTTTTTGAAGTGTAAACTGATTTGACTGTCATACCCAGTAAAAAGTTTTAATCTTGTTTGTAGCCTTTCAAATATTTTTTATAGTCAGTTGGCACACTTCAGTGTACAAGCCAAGGGAGCATCTAAACATATCTGATGTTAATAGATCTGGGGTCAGGAAGCATATGCAGTATTCCCTTTTCAATAAGTACTTCTATCAGCTCTCTTCACCTAGGTTCAGAAATAATGAACAACACTTTTTGTAAGTTTCCTGAGATCATTGACTATTGCTACATCTTTCTTGGAAAGCGTGTCTACATAGTCAGGCAGATAAATGCAGTAAAGCCAATTTAGCAGTATTCTAGTTAGAGCTGAAAAGTGCTATGTCATCTTTAAAATCTAGGATTGCTCCTGGCCTTCACTGACTTTCAATTAATTTTCATAAATCTTTTTCTGATTTTTTTTGTCCTTAAAAGTTCTGACTTTTGCTCTGGAGATTTAATCTGCATCCTGTTTAAAAAAAAAAGTCCTCAAGATTACAAGGACTCCAGATACAGTAATTGGGGCACCACTGTCTTATTTTTCAACAGTTTTTGTACTTGATTGAAAATGGATTTAAATAGGCATAATTCCTAGGGACTATAGGACCAGATTGGAATTGTTCAATGTCACAATGATCTGCAACCTGTTTTATAAGTTAAAATGCTTTTTCCAAAGCACAAGAGAAAAATCTAAACAGCATGACATCTTTAGTAGATGCTACTACATGGTATGCTAAAAAAGGCATTCCATAAGGTAGGCTTTTTTTTTTATCATTAGGATGACAAGAAATTGCTTTCATGCAAACAGTAGTTAATATGAATGAAATAGTTATATCAAATAATACAATTAAGATTGGTGGGTGAAGAATCTTTAAAGATACAGATCTTTGTTTCTCTTTAGGTAAACAACTAAAAGCTCTTGTCTGTTTTTATCCAAATTTACCAGAACATCTCTCTTGGTGTATAAACGGCATTGACAGTCTCACAAGAACAGCCTTTCCAAGTGTCTTCTTACTTTGGTTTCCAACTTGTGCCTTTAACTATGATCTGCATAAAGGGACATGCACAGGGCCGCCCAGAGAGGGGGGCAAGTGGGGCAATTTGCCCCGGTCCCCACAGGGGCCCCTTCAAGAGTTTTTCGGGGGCCCTGGGGCAGGGTCCTTCACTCGCTCCGGAGGCCCCGGAAACCTCTCGCGGGGCCTGGGCCCCCAGAGCTTCTTCTGCTCCCGGTCTTCGCCAGCGGGGGGTCCTTCCGCTCTGGGGCGGAAGGACCCCCCGCCGCCGAAGTGCAGCCGGGTCTTTGGCAGTAATTCGGCGGCTGGGGGCCCTTCCGCTCCGGGACCCACCGCCAAAGTGCCCCGAAGACCTGCAGTGGGGGCCCCCGCTGCCGAATTACCGCCGAAGACCCAGCTGCACTTCGGCGGTAATTCAGCAGCAAGGGGCCCCCGCTGCGGGTCTTCGGGGCACTTCGGCAGAAGGGCCCCCCCCCGCCAAATTACCACTGAAGCGGGAGCCCCCCACCACTGAAGACCCCCGGAATCTTCTGGGCGGCCCTGGACATGCATAAATACCAGGGTATGAAATAAATCACTGTACTTTTAGGGGGAAAAAAACGTTCACATTGACTTGTGATGAGATTCTGAATCATGTTAATTTGATTTATGTTGTGTGCATGCTATTTATCCAAGGCACATGTACAGTTTAAATACTGATACAAAAGGCTATACTCTGATAAAAGATCAGCAGTCTTCAAACAGAGTTCCTTCTTTCTTTCTTTCCATTCAGGAAACCTGGGTAATCCAAAAAGACTCTACAACATGTCCTGAAATTCCAGCATATTGTAGCTTTGTCAGTCCAAGTGGGGAAGCAAGTACCAAAGTCAGGGAGCCTCCAAAACTACCCTTGGCTTAAGTACCTTAGGGCAGGTCTACACTACGGGGGGAAAGTCGATCTAAGCTATGCAATTTGAGTTACATTAGTAGTGTAACTCAAGTCAACGTAGCTTAGATCTACTTACTGCGGGGTCCACACTACGCTATGTTGATGGGAGAGTGGTGGATTTTAGCGGTTCTTCACTAGACCTGCTAAATCGACCCCCGGTGGATCAATTGCTGTCGTGTCGATCCACCAGTAAGAGTACTCAAGCCCTTAGTTGATAAGATATTGGGATGGTAGATGGGGAAAGGAGATCTCTAAGGCCTGGTCTACACTAAGGGGGGGGGGTGTCGAACTAAGGTACGCGACTGAAGTCGAAGTACCTTAGTTCGGGCTACTCACCCGTCCAGACGCTGCGGGAATGAAGTCCGCGGCTCCCCCATCGACTCCGCCACCGCCACTCGCTCCGGTGGAGTTCCGGAGTCGACGGGAGCGCGTCCGGAGTTCGAACTATCGCGTCTAGATTAGACACGATAGTTCGAACTCCGAGAAGTCGAACGCCGCCCGTCGACCCGGCAGGTAAGTGTAGACCTACCCTAAGCTATTTATGGTTTAAGCCATAGAGGACTTGGATAGATACATGACTCGAGCCTCTCGGACTATTCAGAATGTCTTAGATAGAGACCATCCCCACTCCAAAATAATTAAAAATAAAACTAAAACCTCCTTTAGCTAATATATTTTACCAGAGACCTAGTACTAAAAGCTTGGAGAGAGAGATCCATATTTAGTATTAAAAATGATGCCTACTATTCAACACAAGTATTACAAAAATGTGAAGTTGTCATATCTAGTTTATGTTCAGTTCAATTTACTTGGAAATTTATGATTGTGGTTTGGAGAGTACATACCTGATTGTAGTGGATACACAACCTATTTTGTATGCGTGGATCTAAATTGTTTTTCTGATATCGCCTACTCCTTCCCAGGAAGATTTATAATGCCTAAAATCAAGCAAAGACAACTACTGGATAGTAATAAATCATTGCTCTGCTTTAGTTATTCATGGTTGGCTCTGGGTAAACTTCACCAGGGCAGTGTTTCTGCCTCCAAGCGCATCCCTGGGTTGCGAACAGTGGAACAGCCTTCAGATATGGAGGTTCGCTGTGTTATAAGCAGGGAAATCTGTAAATAAGCGGGAGTGGACAATTTGATGACAGTACTGAGTCATGGCAAGTGCAGGCTGCCATTTAATAAGCCTGCTGCCTTGTGGGTTAAGTGTTTTGGCCAAAAGTTAGGGTTCCAATATGGAAAAATGGCTGTGCTTTATTCTTGGGGCCCCAAAATCGTAACATTATAATCAATGTAATATTCCTCAGCTGCCATACATTCTGACTGGCCCTCAGCATGAACGGGTGCCCTATATGGCTGGAGATATGAAACTGGCAACTGCAGGGATTGCCACATGGAATGTAAGGCCAACCTGGTAAGCTAGCCAATTTATGCAGAGAAATGGACAGGCTAGACATTCTAGAGAAGGCAAGATGACTTTGTCATAAGTCTACCAAGCAGTAAAGAATACAGTTATCTGTGCAGGTGGATGTCAAAGTAGGAAAGGAATGTAAATTATAGTAGTGATAATAGTGGTAAAAGCACATCCAAAAGATATGATTATTCAAGAACATCCCCAACAACTGCAGTTTCTGATGAGGATGTTGAAAAAATATATGAAAACATTGAAGAAGCAATGGAAATCAGTGATGGAAAGAAAGAGAGCGTGATAATTCTTATGGAAGACTGGAATGCAAATGTAGGAAGGGAAAGAATATCTGTGGCAGTTGGCCTACTTGGCCTTAGTGAAAGAAATAACAGAGGAGAAATATTAATAGAATTTTGCAAGAAACATGATCTCATTATCTGCTATAGTTATTTTGAATTAAAGAAAGAGCAAGGCATACATGGAAATCACCAGAAGGGGTCAATAAAAACCAAAATGATTTTACCATGATCAATCATAGTTATAGAAATGGTGTTAGGAAGGTTACATTTTTGCTAAGTGTAGATTGGTATTAATGAAACTGAATATCAAACAGGAAAAATTGCAGGAAATCACAATGGAAACTTGAAGCTCTGAGGAATCATGAAATACCCAGTCACTACCAAGAAGAAGTGTTGTGAATCATTGATGAAAACAAAGATCTAATGATTTGGGAATGTCTGAAAGATGCTGTCAAAGAATCTGTAGATAAACAGGCAGGGAAGAAGTTAATAGCCAAGAAAAACCCATGGATAAGAGATGATATCATTGCTCTGATGGACAAAGGAAGGAAAGTAAAAGCACAACGATTGACAACAGAAAAAGAGAAATACCAAGACTAAATACAATGTTAAAGAATAAATGCAGGTTAGCAAAGTCTGAATGGCTGAATGAGAAATGAAAAGAAATTGAACAACTTTGTTTTTAAAGACCAAAGAGGTTCAGAATATTAAGTTTTAAGAAAAATCCAAACACCTGGATTCCAAACAGAAACTTTTGGGGTTCAACAATCACATCTGTTTTTCACCAGCAATTTAACACCCTATGCTCATTTACCAGAAAGTAACTAAGATCAAGTCAGTCTGTAACAGGGTCGGACTAACCCCTGCGGCGCCTCCTGCTGGTGACTCCAGGAATTAGCTCTCTGCAGTGCTGGAGCGCCCTCTGCAGGCTGGTGATCCACCTGTCTTCAGGCCCCCGTGTCCCTCCCTGGACCCGGTGCCCTCTTACATGGGGTGCTGCCCCCTAGCAGTAACCCCGTTCTCTCTGGGTTTCCCCTGCCCAGGGAACCCCCACCTTCTATCCCCACTTCACCTCAGTAGTGGCTACTGCCAGTCATTCTCTAGCCCCACGTCCTGGGGCAGACTGCAGTATCAGCCTGTTCATCATTGGCAAGGAGGTTTGGACCTGCTGCCTTGGCCTACCCCTGGGCTGCCCTCTACAACCCCCAGTACCTTTTAGCCCTCTGCTAGGCCACAGCCTGGGGCTTTCCAGACTGGAGCTCCCCAGCTCCTCTGCCTTTCATAGAATCATAGAATCCAAGATCAGAAGGGACCAATATGATCATCTAGTCTGACCTCCTGCAAGATGCAGGCCACATTAGCCGATCCCCCCACTCCTTTAGCAAGCGACCCCTGCCCCATGCTTCGGAGGAAGGCGAAAAACCTCCAGGGCCACAGCCAATCTACCCTGGAGGAAAATTCCTTCCCGACCCCAAATATGGCAGTCAGCTGAACCCCGAGCATGCGGGCAAGACTCTCCAGCCATACCCTCTAGAAAAAGGTTAAGAATATCATATCATTGACCCATTGTACTATTTACCAGTGTGGCACTTAATTAACCTATTGACTAAGCCCGGTATCCTATCATACCATCTCCTCCATAAACTTATCTAGCTTAGTCTTGAAGTCATGGAGGTCCTTCGCCCCCACTGTTTCCCTCGGTAGGCTGTTCCAGTATTGCACTCCCCTGATAGTTAGAAACCTTCGTCTAATTTCAAGCCTAAATTTCCTAACTGACAATTTATATCCGTTTGTCCTCGTGTCCACATTAGCACTGAGCTGAAATAATTCCTCTCCTTCCCTGGTATTTATCCCTCTGATATATTTAAAGAGTGCAATCATATCTCCTCTTATCCTTCTTTTGGTTAGGGAAAACAAACCGAGCTCCTCAAGTCTCCTTTCATACGACAGGCCTTCCATTCCTCGGACCATTCTAGTGGCCCTTCTTTGTACCCGTTCCAGTTTGAATTCATCCTTCTTAAACATGGGAGACCAAAACTGCACACAATACTCCAGATGAGGTCTCACCAACGCCTTATATAACGGGACTAGCACCTCCTTATCCCTACTAGAAATACCTCGCCTAATGCATCCCAAGACCGCATTTGCTTTCTTAACGGCCACATCACATTGCCTGCTCATAGTCATCCTACGATCAACCAGGACTCCTAGGTCCTTCTTCTCCTCCGTTACGTGCATCTGGTGCGTACCTAGCTTATAACTAAAATTCTTGTTAGTCATCCCTAAATGCATAACCTTACACTTCTCACTATTGAATTTCATCCTGTTACTAATACTCCAGTTTACAAGGTCATCCAAATCTCCCTGGAGGATATCCCGATCCTTTTCCGAATTGGCAATACCTCCCAACTTGGTGTCGTCCGCAAACTTTATCAGCCCACTCCTACTCTTGGTTCCCAGGTCAGCAATAAATAGATTGAATAAAATCGGACCCAAAACCGAACCTTGAGGAACTCCACTAGTAACCCCCCTCCAACCCGACAGTTCCCCCTTCAATACTACCCTCTGCAGTCTCCCCTTTAACCAGCTCCTTATCCACCTCTGGATTTTCATTTCAATCCCCATCTTTTCCCATTTAACCAGTAATTCCTCATGCGGTACCGTATCAAACGCCTTACTGAAATCCAAATATATTAGATCCACCGCATTTCCCTTGTCTAAAAAATCTGTTACTTTCTCAAAGAAGGAGATCAGGTTGGTTTGGCACGATCTACCTTTCGTAAATCCATGCTGTAAACTATCCCAGTTGCCATCGGCCTCCTGCTCCGTAACCACTCTCTCTTTTAAAATTTTTTCCATGACTTTGCATACTACAGATGTTAAACTAACAGGCCTGTAGTTACCCGGGTCACTTTTTTTCCCCTTCTTGAATATAGGAACTACATTAGCTAATCTCCAGTCCAACGGTACAATCCCCGAATTTAGAGATTTATTAAAAATCATCGCTAACGGGCTAGCAATATCACTCGCTAATTCCCTTAATATTCTAGGATGAAGATTATCCGGGCCCCCCGATTTACTTCCGTTAAGCTGTTCAAGTTTGGCTTCCACCTCCGATACCGTAATGTCTACCCCCATATCCTCATTCCCATCGGTCCCTCTATCACTATTCCTTAGCCCTTCATTAGCCTCATTGAAGACCGAGGCAAAATATTCGTTCAGATATTGTGCCATTCCAAGATTATCCCTAATCTCCACTCCGTTCAAAGTTTTAAGCGGACCCACTTCTTCTTTCTTGGTTTTCTTCCTATTTATATGGCTAAAAAACCTTTTGCTATTGGTTTTAATCCCCTTCGCTAGGTCCATCTCCACCCATCGCTTTGCCTTTCTCACTGCTTCCCTACACCCTCTGACCTCAATAAGGTAGGTTTCTTTGCTGATCCCTCCCATTTTCCAGTCCTGGTACGCTTTCTGTTTTTTCTTAATCACTCCTCTAAGACACTTGCTCATCCAGCTCAGTCTAAAACTGCTACCTACGAACCGTTTTCCCTTTCTCGGGATACATGCCTCTGACATCTCCTGCAACTTCAACCTGAAGTAACCCCAGGCGTCATCTGCCTTTAGATCCCTAAATATGTTAGTCCAGTCCACTTCCCTAACTAGTCGCCTTAGTTTAGTAAAGTTAGCCCTTTTGAAATCGTAAACCCTAGTCTCAGATGCAATATTGATTATCCTCTCATTTATTTTGAAACGAATTAGCTCATGATCACTCGAGCCAAGGTTGTCCCCTACAACTATTTCCTCAACAAGGTCCTCGTTACTCACCAAAACCAGATCTAAAATGGCATCCCCCCTCGTCGGTTCAGCAACCACTTGATGAAGGAATTCATCAGCTATCACGTCTAGGAAAAGCTGAGCCCTATTATTGTTACTAGCATTTGTTTCCCAATCTATATCCGGGAAGTTAAAATCCCCCATGATCAAGCAGTTCCTATTAGTGTTTACCTCCTTAAAAACATTTCCCCAGCCCTGCTTCACCCTCAGGTACTTTGTCTCAGCTCCCTGCAGCCAGGCCCTTCTCCCTCTTCAGGCAGAGAAAGACTGACTGGGCTCCTGGCTCACAGCCTATTATAGGGGCCAGCTGTGGCTTGATTGGGGTAGCTGCTCTCAAGCCCTGCCAAGCCGCTTTTAAACCCCTTAAAACCGGGAGCAGGGATCCACCCTGCTACACAGTCCTATAATGAACCACCATGCAAAGGAAAGATATAATAGTCGTGCTAATATTGGGTCTGATCCTGCAATCACACTGTGTGTGGACTTTCCCTTATATTTAAAGCAAGTTTAGTGCTCTTGGAAGGTGCCAATTTATCACAGGAGATTAACATCTTATTTTTCAACAGAACAGGTGCAATACATTGCAGTGGCAATGCAAGCTTCCCATACACCAACTAAAGAAAGTATTGCACCTCTGTGTCATGATGCTGTGGGTCTTGAATCTTGGTCCTTAGGGTTCCTAGTTGACTTTTGCCTCCCTGCTTCCACCCAGCAGCTTGCTACTAACTGACTGAGAGAGACCGTAAAACCTGAAGCTGCCAGGGAGGCCTCAGCTGGGCTCTGATTGGAGGAAAATGGGACATCTGATTTGTCAGAGTTTCCTATTGAAACCCAAAGAGAGGCACAGGAAGTTGTCTGCAAAACTGGGTTCTACCTGGCTGCTACATCTGACTCTGCTTTCCTGCCTTGTTCCTTATCTTTGCGACTGGTCTCCGACTCCAACCCTTGGCTCAACACCTGAACCAGACTTTGATGCTTAGCTTCACTGCCAACTCCAACTCCAACCACTAGACCTGACTGCCTACATCTCAACCCTGACACACTATTCTAGAGGGATATGGCTTGGAAAGCAGTTTTGTTTTTCTGTCAATTCTAGCCTTGGCTTCTTCTGAGATTGCTAGCAAAGCAGCTAGTTGTGATGGTGATTTTGGTGATATTTTTATTAGGAATGGAACTGAACAAGACCTTGTTGATTAGTAACTGTTAGGTTGTCTTCAACTTTAAGTATTTATATAAGCATTTTATACCATATCCCAAATAAATACATTGTTGGGAAGGTCACCAAACAAAGCATTATAGTAAATTTATGTTTAAAGACAGAGCACCAGAAATATTATACCACAGCCATACAGTATATATTGGGGAAAAAAAGACATTTTAACAATATTTTGGTATATGAGAATGAGCCAGAAGGGGCTCATGGAAAACCCTTGTTAAAATTCTGCCACCTAACTAGAGGAGAAAGGTTTTGGGTAAAGCACTCCCTTTGATCATCACCCATTGCAAATACTGGAAAATCATCCATGCCAGAAATCTCTTGGGCTCAGAAAAAAATGGCAAAAGCAATTTTTTTTGCTTTTGCAATGGACTAGGATTTACCAAAACACAGGTATTTCCAGAAGTGTCCTTGAGGAGCATACCTCCTGGAAATTGCCCCTCTCCATAAAGTCTTCACCCCCCAATTCTTCACTGTAAATTATACATACTAAAGAGATTGCTATGTTATCACTCAGTATTTTTCTAGGAGCATTGTATGAACTGCTCCAGAGAAGCGTACGTAATACAAGTTTGTTTGCCAAGAGATGCTGCCTCCTCCTTTGGTAATGTTCAGGAGAAAACAAGCTAATGAATTCCCCAAACCTTTCCTCCTCTCCACCCTCTGCAAGCACACACTGCCATGTCAGGTGAAATTTATCGGAGGCTAATGGAAATCTTTAGTGGGACTCCCTTGTTAAAATGTTGGTAGCTCATCATTGATGTGAAGCTTCACCAGTGAAGCCGAATCAAATATGACATCCTAATTCTTAACCAGAGAACTCAAGTTAATTATCAGACATGAAAATTTACCATGGAAGAGAACAGCTTGTTCATAAGCTGCTAAAGACCCATTAACAGAGCTCCTGTTTTATCCAAATTCAACTGAAGGAAATTTTGCAGCAATTCAATCATTCTTTTAGCTTATTACATTTCAAGTACTGTGACAGCATTTGCAATGCTAGGCTTTGAAGAGATGTTGAGCTGGATGTCATCAACCTAGAAATGACAAACCACATCATGTTGATTAACAGAATTACCGAGAGGAAGAATAGAGATGTGATGCAGCAATAGACGTGATTGAGAACCTTGAGGGATCCTACAAAGAACTTCTGCAAAAGAGAGAGGAAATTTCCTTTTGATGCAAACAGACATCTGTTTGGTAAAATAAGACTTAAACCTGTCATAGCAGTGCCAGTGGAGCCTACATAACATTGTAAATGATTCATTAAGATAATATACTCTACAATCAACATTAACTGAAGCTCTCAAATAACCAACATTAAAACACAGTCAGATTGACTGCATTAATAAACCATTATAGAAACTCTGACAAGAGCAGTATCTATGCTAAACATGACTGACATCTAGAATGACTTTCCATCAGAGGTGACTTGTCACTAAACAACAGTTTACCAGACATAATGCCTCTCCACACGTCCTCTTACTGGCCAAGATGCTGAGCTAAGATATTTACAGATTTTTTTCTAATAATGCAAAAGACATCTAAATATTTATTTGACAATTTTAAATGAATTTTGACTTCATTTGTATCCTTTTAATGTTCATTTTCTGAAAATATTCTTGAGAACAAGTTTACTAACAATTATTCAAAACAACAGAAAACTTACAGCAAATATTGCAAAATATTATCAGAAAATTAATCTCAGCTGTGTAATCTTAAGTATTTGCAAAAGGAACACTCTTCCAATTAGCAGAGCGAAACAATGCCATGTGATTTATTTATCTAGTAACAGTGGTTTGAAATTTGAATGGTGAATCCTCACAGTGAACTGATTATGAACAATCAACATACCAAGAATTATTTTGGGAACGATAAAAAAGTTTGTGAATGATTCCCAAAGAAAAAATGAGGCAACTGGTCAAATGAATTTGCAGCATATTGTTTGCGCAGCTCTAATTGATAATGTTTTCTTTCTTTGTTCTTTACAATTCATTTGCAATTGCAAGTGAATGAACAGAGGCAGTATCGGAAGTAGAAGTAATTATAATTTTGGAATAAGGATCGTTTTCAGCAGCCACTGTAGAAAGAAAGAGTTTAAAAGTCAATTTTGGTTTTTCAGAAGAGATGTCTGTGGTTTTTACTTAAATATAATTTCACGAACTTGATGCAAAAAACTGAGGTAATTAATTACAACCAAACAAGTATCTGCTAAAAGTATCTTCTCAGTCTCTGCTATGACTCTGAAAATTGTTTAATGAGCATATGCAGTAGAAAGTGCCCTTAGTTCTTCATGTGTACATGAGGAGTACACCGTGCATGCATGTGCACTTTCAAGCATGCATTTGTTGGTTTAAATAGTTTGTAAATGCATCCAAAAAAGTATCCCCTAGTGAGTAAACGGTTCAGGTTTTAAGGCCGTTTGCAGATGACAGCGGCTAGAGGGAGGAGTCTGATGAAGCCCTGCTCTTGTGGAGCTCTAACGTGGAGCCAGTCTGTTGTCATTTCTCAGAAAAAAGTAGAGGAATCTCATCTTCCTAAAATTTCATTACGTCTTAAAAAATCCTCTCCATAACATTGACCAGTATCGTGTAGTGTAAATGACCATAAACAGTGAATTCTGAACTATATGTCTCAGATAAATGAACAAAATATATTCAGTGAAACATTAGCCTTGCTTTTTTAAAATACGTTCATTTATTCGCTAATGCATAACATTAAGTAATCTGCAGTGGTTCTCCCTTAGGGTGACCACATAGCAAGTGTGAAAAATTGAGATGGGGTGAGGGGTAATAGGTGCCTATGTAAAAAAAACTCCAAAAATCGGGACTGTCCCTATAAAATCGGGACATCTGGTCACCCTATTCTTCCTTAATTAGTATGAGTTAGCAAGATTCTGGTGTAATATTTCAAGTAAACATAACTTTTAAAATCATCTCAAGATTCTTAAACTACTACTGTCTGTTCTGACAAAAAACATGCTTAAAATGCCCTTACTGCATAGTAAGTGGTGGGGCGTTTGTCCAGCTTAATAGAAAAGGGAGTTGGCTTTTTAATTGCAAGGGTGGCTTGGCTAGCAGGCTGGAAGAAAAGCCTCCCACTCCTCTTTGTGGGTAACTGTGCATGTAAGAAACAGGAAGGAGTCTCTGGCCAGGTCTGTAGGGTGACTTGTCCACACAGGTGACCCGAAGATTGGAGGGAGGTATTTATACCCCAGACTGTGCCAGCAAAAGCCTTCTTTTGTCCGGAACAGGCAAGCAAGACTCACCCTTCCACCCATGGAAGTTTTGTCATGAGCCACTGCAGGCATTAGGCTTGTCGTTCTTTTCTCGGGGTGCTGGGAAGGAAATGTTTCCCTTACTGCCAGATTGGCTGAGATGAGATGAGTTTTTTGCCTTTTCCACAGCAGATTAGGGCCTAGAGGGATAGGAAAGGAGGATTGGGATAAAAGGTCACAACTTGCTATGTAAGGTTGAGGTGGATGTCCAGTGCAGGTACTCCATAGGGAATGGATACAGTGATCAGCTAAAATGGATTGATAAAGGATTTAGAGAAGGCTTTCTTTAAAGGAGCAGAGAAAGGGGGGTCCAATGCTTTCTTGACTAATATGGTGGGGAGTCAGCCCCCCAACTCCCCCTCCTCTACCCTCATATGTGGGGGGTGGCAGGGTTCCAGCAGTGGTTTTGCTGGGACCTGAATGGGAAAGGATGAGGACTGACAGCCTGTTAGTATATGGGAATGATTATGGAATTGCCTGCACTGTACAATTTCATCTCTCGGGTACTCCCAGATATTTAATAAAGTTGTGGCCTAATTAAAACCACATCTAGTGCCTGCTGTCCTCCTTCAGGCATAGCTGGACAATATTGCAGCTTTATTTCTGATTGGCCATCCTCATTTTGTATAATTTACTTTGTACTTAGAGATCTTGCAAACTCAGTACTGCTGATCCCAAGCATTCAAAAATCATCAGATTGACTTAAAAATATCATAATTTTTAAGCCAAGAAAGTTTGGGTGATTTTTTCTTTGTCTTTTGGTTTATGAGCCTTTAAAGTTCACTCACTTAATTTTCAAGCTTTTCTCTGCAACTACAAGGGCTAGAAACTTACTGTAAGTGAAAACTGAGATTCTCATGTAATTTTTTGATTCCAGCAGCTGAGATTTTAAGAAAAACACCAAATATTGTGAGACTCTCAATAAAATTGTGAGAGTTAGCATCCTTGCTGAGTTTGGGTTGCAGGAAGCAAACTAACTTCTGAAGGCTTTTTTGGAAGCTGGAGTTGGATGAACTTCAAATTCCAATGGAAATGCTACCTTCTACCATTGTCTCTACTTCTATCTCACCCACCTAAGAGATATGAATAAGGGTATGGGGTTTGCTGGGGAAGAAGGGAAGGATAGAGGGAGACAGCTGGTAGAGTCTGTATATAGTTCATGAATGTTGTAGCTATGGGAACAAGTTTCATTCCTGTGTGAAGAATGAACCCAGCCTAAATTTGAGTGCGTTCACAGCTTAAATGTTCTACCCAGCTCTATTTGTGGCATCAAAACCACTTCCCCTCTTAATTCTGTGTTTAATGTATTGTGTTTTGAGAAACCCTTAACAAACTTAATACTGCAGCCTAAAATTTATTTGCTTTCATCACCAGGTTGCATAAAGAAATCTAACTTCCACTGGGGGATGAGACAGAAGGGGAGAAGTGAGGGCCTTGGCTATCTACATTTGATTTAATAATTATATATGCATGTCCTATGCTATATGATTTTTAAGTCATATTAACTTACATTGTAACATACAAATTTTTTCTGGACTCAAGGTGGGAAAACTTTTAGTAGATACAGCCCATATTGGTTTCCCTAATCATCTGGATTATCAGCTTACTGTGGTTTGAGGCCTAACTACTGCATTGTGACAATTCATTTATCTCTGTGCATCTTTTGTAAAATGCAAGTCTGTACTCCAACTTCCCAAATTAATTTTCATTTCTGGGTGTTATAAATCCATTTTCACACTGTATGATATAGGTGGATTACTTTCAGTGCTGTTTCCTGCCAGGTCTGATGAGCTTTAATTAAAGGGAGTAGAAGGTGGGGGGCAAAAGAGTAGGGGAGGGGTGTTTTTTTAGAGTGAGATGTAAAGCTGTGTTCCTGACCATTTGTGGACATTAAGCATCCTCTTGCACTTTTTTCAAGAGTTTTCCAGTGTCATCTCCAAATCCAGACTGGATAATTCCAACATGCCTTAAATTCTTATTATAGTTTTAATTGAATAAGTTAATCTTCACCTTTGTCCTGATGAGTAGAGTTCTTGTGCTGTGGAGTGTTTCTGACACATTTCCTGCCAGGGTGGCTGCATTTCAGTTATGAGGTGAAGTGATTCTGCTCTACAATGGCTTGGCCTGTCAAAAACATGCATTAGGGCAAAAAAGATTCAAAACTATGGTACAACTCGTGATTGATTATATGCCTTATCTACTGGGTATGGAAGAACCATGGGGAAATATCCTTGGAATTGTTTGTAGCCTGAGAACCAATTGGGAGTCCCAGCAACTCATGCAAAATCCCTGCCTCTCTTTGTGCTGGCTTGAGCTTCTCCATTTTTCTGGCACCATGGCTGGCTCATTGGCCAGTGCTGCCTTGGACTTGTAGTTACACATTACCTATTTTCCCCTCAGAATGGTGGTGGTGAAAATAACTGGAAACTAAATGTTTCAAAGGGCAAAATTAACTTCTATGGGAAATACACAATAAATTGTGTGAAGTCCCGAAGGCCTGCCCCCTTTCCAGTTGGCAACATATCTCAAATTTCTCAGAACTCCAAATGGATGGGTCTTAATGTTCCCCTCTTCAACCTGAATTTGCATTATATTGCACAGAGTTTGTAGATCTGTTAATATGGCAACCTTTTAGGGGAAAAGACGCTATATTAATATAAAAATATTATCATTAAATGGTTGCCATTCGGGCCTGTCTTTGTGTTTAGGGATTGGACTGAGTTGGTATTCAATCTGAAAAAGCAGCAAAGAATCCTGTGGCACCTTATAGACTAACAGACGTTTTGGAGCATGAGCTTTTGTGGGTGAATACCCACTTCGTCAGATGCGACGAAGTGGGTATTCACCCACGAAAGCTCATGCTCCAAAACATCTGTTAATCTATAAGGTGCCACAGGACTCTTTGCTGCTTTTACAGATCCAGACTAACACGGCTACCCCTCTGATACTATTCAATCTGATATACTTTCACTTCTCTGTGGCACAGTTAGTTCCTACTGAAACTATGCTTTATATGGTTTCTTTCTTCTCTTTGTATGAAGGAAATACTGCAAGTGTGACCTGTTGCAATGCTGACAGACTGACTCTGCAGACAGTCTATAGCCCTAAGACATATGAAATGCCCTGTTCATCTCCTGGGTGTGCTAACTCTGAAATTTATTAACAACATTTTAAATATTAATGTAACACTGACAGACCCTGGTCATTGGTGGGTGGGATCAAACGTGGAATCTCTGTAGCTTAGGGCATGAGCCTCTACTGCATAAGCTAAAAGCCAACTGACTATTAGCTAAGGCTGTAAAGCAGATTCATAATCTCTCTCTCTCTCACAAAGTGGTCTCGGTGCCACTAGATGGGACAGAAAACCACACCCAGAAGGTATGTGGGTTACATACTTCCCCTAGCTGAGGAAGCACATCCTGAGCTTCAGAGACTTCCCAGTTGAAATCCTCTATAAGCCCCCACTTGTAACACCAACAGACCCTGGTCATTGGTGTCTGAATTAGCTGGGGGTTCGTTCAAGCTTGGTATTGAGTGAGGAAAAGACAGGCAGGACCAGGGTAACACTGAAAAGCCAAGTGGCTGCGTTTATTTAGGGATTTCTTTACACCTTGGGCCGGGGGAGGAGGCAATTTCCAACTGGGACTCAGATAAACAATGCAATCAAATTCAAACCAATAACAATGTACTGTATACTGCTCGCCACACCACCAAATAGACAGGCACACCAATCTCTCAAGGTAGGAATCGGGTTCGTCAGGGCGATGCCCGGTGCAACACAGAAAAGAGACCCACGGGCCACTGCCTCAGCCACCCTTGCGTTCACACAGAGGATAAATCCAGAGTGTGGTGCGGCTGCAGCTGGGCAGATTCCACTCACTCAGACCGCGGGGACTGGACCCCCTTGGTCAGCTACCCTCTAGGTAGAGGCAGCTCCCAAGTTAAACACACACACACTGGACACAGACAGAGCAGTGATTCAAACACATAAAGCAGTTTGCAATTAACAATTTAATAACAACTAGAACTATTATACAAGCTAGCTAAACAATTGTGCAATTCTGAGCTCACTAATACAATCCTGATATCCTGAGTAGATATTTGGTACCAAGTTAGGGAGGGGAAAAAATAAGAGGCTAGATAAGCTAACTGTCAGATATTAAAAAGCAAATACCGCACTCCAGGCGCAGCTGACCAGCAGAACAGACACCAGAAGCATGACGAGCTGACAGGGATCGGGTCCAAACGACAACGAATCCAAACGATACGACACGAGCGCGCTTTACCGGGAGGAGACCCTGGCCGAAAGAGTGATCAGGTCCTTCAGCTAACACGCGGACGCTCCACACAAATTTTGGGGGGAAACCTAGTTTTATAGAAGGGTCTCACTCCCTCGTGTCAGCATCTGATTGGCTCCCTGGTCCCTCCTCCCTTCAGGCTTCGAGCTGTTGCCACCCCACGTCGGAAGGATTTGCACACGGCACACTGGAGTTGACAAGTAAACAAACTTGACCCTTAGATGACTGGGTCCAAAAGGAGCGGGAAAGTGAGTCTCTGGGCAGAATTAACCTGACCTCCAGACGACCGACCCAAAAAAAAACAGGTTGCTGGGCAGAATCAGGCCTTCACACACAGAACTAGCCTGACCTTTAGATGGCCCAGCAGGAGAGAGAAAAAAAACAAAAACACAGGAGAGCATACACAGCCAGTGTTGCTGGGCAGGATTGAGTCTCTGCCCTCTCCTATACAACAAGAACCTGGTCCAAGATGGAGGCTGCCTTGTCCTTTTAACAGGACAAGATGGCCATGGACCAACAAGTGGCCATACATAGCCATAACTGTGCATCGGATTGTGACAATTGGGATCAAACTTGGGGCCTCTGGAGCTTAGTACACGAGCCCCTACTGTATGAGCTAAAAGCCAACTGGCTATTAACTAACGCTATAGAGCAGACTCATAATCAATCTCTCTCTCTCTCTTTCTCTCTCTCTCTCTCTCCCTCCTCCCCCCGATGGGGCAGAAAACGACACCCAGAAGGTGTGTGGGTTACATTAACATGAAATATTTCACTGCTGATCATGTTAGCAAAACTGTCCAGCTGCTTTGACAATGAGGTGTCCTTTTGGCACCTTAGAAACTAACAAATGTATTTGAGCATAAGCTTTCGTGGGCTAGAACCCACTTCATTGGATGCATGAAGTAAAAAATACAGGAGCAGGTATAAATGCATGAAAGGATGGGAGTTGCTTTACCAAGTGTGAGGTCAGTTTAATGAGATAAATCAATTAACAGCAGGATACCAAGGGCGGAAAAATAACTTTTGAAGTGGTAAGAGAGTGGCCCATTACAGACAGTTGACAAGAAGGTGTGAGTAACAGTAGGGAGAAATTAGTATTGGGGAAATTAAGTTTAGGTTTTGTAATGACCCAACCACTCCCAGTCTTTATTCAGGCCTAATCTGATGGTAACCAGTTTGCAAATTAGTTCCAGTTCTGCAGCTTCATGTTGGAGTCTGTTTTTGAAGTTTTTTTGTTGAAGAATTGCCACTTTTAGGTCCGTTATTGAGTGACCAGAGAGATTGAAGTGTTCTCCTACTGGTTTTTGAATGTTATGATTCCTGTTGCCAGATTTGTGTCCATTTATTTTTTTGCATAAAGACTGTCCGGTTTGGCCAATTTACATAGCAGAGGGGCATTGCTGGCACATGATGGCATATATCACATTGGTAGATGTGCAGGTGAAACAAGCCCTAGATGGTATGGCTGATGTGGTTAGGTCCTATGATGATGTCCCTAGATATGTGGACAGAGTTGGCACCGGAGTTTGTAGTAGGGTTTGGTTCCTGGGTTGATGTTTTTGTTGTGCGGTGTGTAGTTGCTGGTGAGTATTTGCTTCAGGTTGGGGGCTGTCTGTAGGTGAGGACTGGCCTGTCTTCCAAGGTATGTGAGAGTGAGGGAATCATCCTTCAGGATAGGTTGTCGATCCTTGATGATGCTCTGGAGAGGTTTTAGTTGGGGGCTGTAGGTGATGTCTAGTGGCATTCTGTTATTTTCTTTGTTGGGCCTATCTTGTAGTAGGTGACTTCTCGGTACCCTTCTGGCTCTGTCAGTCTGTTTCTTCACGTCACTGGGTGGCTATTGCAAGAATGCTTGATAGAGATTCTGTAGGTGTTTGTCTCTGTCTGAGAGATCGAAGAAAATGCAATTGTATCTTAGAGCATGGCTGTACACAATAGATCATGTAATGTGGTCTGGATGAAAGCTGAAGGCATGTAGGTAAGTATAGCGGTCAGTAGGTTTCTGGTATAGGGTGGTGTTTATGTGACCATCACTTATTAGCACTTGTAGTGTCTAGGAAGTGGACCTTTTGTGTGGACTGGTCGAGGCTGAGTTTGATGGTAGAGTGGAAATCGTTGAAATCTTGGTGGAATTCCTCAAGGGCCTCCTTCCCATGAGTCCAGATGATGAAGATGTCATCAATGTAGCGCAAGTAGAGTAGGGGCGTAAGGGGACGAGAGCTGAGGAAGCGTTGTTCTAAGTCAACCATAAAAATGTTGGCATACTGTGGGGCCATGCGGGTACCCATAGCAGTGCCGCTGACTTGAAGGTATATATTGTTCCCAAATGTGAAATAGTTGTGGGTGAGGACAAAGTCACAAAGTTCAGCCACCAGGTTTGCCATGATGGTATTGGGGATGCTATTCCTGATGACTTGTAGTGCATCTTTGTGTGGAATGTTGGTGTAGAGGGCTTCTACATCCATAGTGGCTAGGATGGTGTTTTCTAGAAGATCACCAAAGGATTGTAATTTCCTCAGGAAGTCAGTGGTGTCTCGAATATAGCTGGGAGTGCTGGTAGCGTAGGGTCTGAGGAGAGAGTCTACATAGCCAGATAATCCTGCTGTCAGGGTGCCAATGCCTGAGATGATGGGGCATCCAGGATTATGGATTTTGAGTAGCAGGGAGAATACCCCCTGGTCAGGGTTCTAGGGGTGTGTCAGTGTATATTTGTTTCTATGCTTCTTTAGGAACTTTCTTGAGCAGATGGTAATCCTCAGTGGGGTCAGAGGGTAATGGCCTGTAAAATGTGGTGTCAGAGAGTTGTGTAGCAGCCTCTTGTTCATATTCCGACCTATTCATGATGACTACAGCACTTCCTTTGTCAGCCTTTTTTATTATGTCAGAGTTCTTTCTGAGGCTTTGTGTTCTGCACGGCTGAGGTTATGGGGCAAGTGATGCTGCTTTTCCACAATTTCAGCACGTGCACGTCGATGGAAGCACTCTATGTAGAAGTCCAGTCTGTTGTTTTG
Source organism: Mauremys mutica (assembly GCF_020497125.1). Lineage (NCBI taxonomy): Eukaryota > Metazoa > Chordata > Testudines > Geoemydidae > Mauremys > Mauremys mutica. Next base: position 43,606,049 of record NC_059078.1, read on the forward strand.
ACCTTCAGGAGGAGTCCACGCAGAATCCTTCTTTTTGTAGTGTTGGTAGGAAGCTTCATGTATATTAGTGTGCCGTTCGGGGGGATGTTGGAAATATTCCTTGACTTGGAGACATCAAAAGTAGGATTCTAGGTCACCGCAGAACTGTATCATGTTTGTGGGGGTAGTGGGGGAGAAGGAGAGACCCTGAGATAGGACAGACTCTTCTGTCAGGCTAAGAGTATAGCTGGATAGATTAACAATATTGTTCAGAAAGTTAAGAGAACCACTGTTGTGGCCCCTTTTGGCATGTAGGAGTTTAGATAGTTTAGTGTCCTTTTTCCTCTGTAAAGATGTAAAGATGCAAAGTGCGTGTTCTGAATGACTTGACTAGTTTTTGTAAAGTCCAGCCATGAGGGAGTTTGTGTGGAAGGAAGGCTACCCCTTCCTGCTTCTCCATGTGGGCACCAATGATACTGCCAAGAATGACCTTGAGCAGATCACTGCAGACTATGTGACTCTGGGAAGAAGGATAAAGGAGTTTGAGGTGCAAGTGGTGTTCTTGGTGTGGAAGGAAAAGGCCCAGGTAGAGACCGTCTAATCGTGGAAGTCAATGAATGGCTATGCAGGTGATGTCGGAGAGAAGGCTTTGGATTTTTTGACCATGGGATGGTGTTCCAAGAAGGAGTGCTAGGCAGAGATAGGCTCCACTTAACAAAGAGAGGGAAGAGCATCTTCGCAAGCAGGCTAGCTAACCTAGTGAGGAGGGCTTTAAACTAAGTTCACCAGGGGAAAGAGACCAACGCCCTGAGGTAAGTGGGTGAGTGGGATACCGGGAGGAAGCAGGAGCAGGAGAGTGCAAGAGGGAAGCACTCCTGCCTCATACTGAGAAAGCAGGACAATCAGCGAGTTATCTTAAGTGCCTATACACAAATGCAAGAAGCCTGGGAAACAAGCAGAGAGAACTGGAAGTCCTGGCACAGTCAAGGAATTATGATGTGATTGGAATAACAGAGACTTGGTGGGATAGCTCACATGACTGGAGTACTGTCATGGATGGATATAAACTGTTCAGGAAGGACAGGCAGGGCAGAAAAGGTAGGGGAGTTGCATTGTATGTAAGAGAGCAATATGACTCCTCAGAGCTCCAGTATGAAACTACAGAAAAACCTGAGAGTCTCTGGATTAAGTTTAGGAGTGGGAGTCTGCTATAGACTATCAGACCAGGGGGATGAGGTGGACGAGGCTTTCTTCCGGCAACTAACAAAAGTTTACTAGATCACAGGCCCTGGTTCTCATGGGAGACTTCAATAAAGGTAATAATTGGAGATATACCAATCTCCTAGAACTGGAAGGGACCTTGAAAGGTCATTGAGTCCAGCCCCCTGCCTTCACTAGCAGGACCAATTTTTGCCCCAGATCCCTAAGTGGCCCCCTCAAGGATTGAACTCACAACCCTGGGTTTAGCAGGCCAATGCTCAAACCACTGAGCTATCCCTCCCTACAATCACCCTGATATCTGCGGGGAGAGTAATACAGTGGTGCACAGACAATCCAGGAAGTTTTTGGAAAGTGTAGGGGACAATTTCCTGGTGCAAGTGCTAGAGGAGCCAACTAGGGGCAGAGCTCTTCTTGACCTGATGCTCACAAACAGGGAAGAATTAGTAGGGGAAGTAAAAGTGGATGGGAATCTCGGAGGCAGTGACCATGAGATGGTCGAGTTCAGGATCCTGACACAAAGAAGAAAGGAGAGCATTAGAATCAAGGGCGGCTCTAGGTATTTTGCCGTCCCAAGCACGGCAGGCAGGCTTCCTTTGGTGGCTTGCCTGTGGGAGGTCCCCGGTCCCGCGGATTCGGCGGCGCGCCTGCAGGAGGTCCGCCGAAGCCGCGGGACCAGCAGACCCTCCGCAGGCATGCCGCCGAAGGCAACCTGCCTGCCACCCTGGCGGCAACGGGCAGAGCGCCCCCCGTGTCTTGCCGCCCCAGGCACGCGCTTGGTGTGCTTGTGCCTGGAGCCACCCCTGATTAGAATATGGATCCTGGACTTCAGAAAGCAGACTTTGACTCCCTCAGGGAACTGATGGGCAGGATCCCCTGGGAGAATAACATGAGGGGGGAAGGAGTCCCAGAGAGCTGGCTGTATTTTAAAGGATCCTTATTGAGGTTGCAGGAACAAACCATCCCGATGTGTAGAAAGAATAGTAAATATGGCAAGTGACCAGCTTGGCTTAACAGTGAAATCCTTGCTGATCTTAAACAAAAAAAGAAGCTTACAAGAAGTGGAAGATTGGACAAATGACCCAGGAGAAGTATAAACATATTGCTCAGGCATGCAGGAGTGAAATCAGGAAGGCCAAATCACACTTGGAGTTGCAGCTAACAAGAGATGTTAAGAGTAACTAGAAGAGTTTCGTCAGGTATGTTAGCAACAAAAAGTCAAGGCAAATATGGGCAACTTACTGAATGAGGGAGGCAACCTAGTGACAGAGGATGTGGAAAAAGCTAATGTACTCAATGCTTTTATTGCCTCGGTCTTAACGAACAAGGTCAGCTCCCAGACTACTGCACTGGACAGCACAGCATGGGGAGGATGTTACTAGCCCTCTGTGGAGAAAGAAGTGGTTTGGGACTATTTAGAAAAGCTGGACGAGCACAAGCCCATGGGGCCGGATGCGCTGCATCCGAGGGTGCTAAAGGGGTTGGCGGATGTGATTGCAGAGCCATTGACCGTTATATTTGAAAACTCATGGTGATCGGGGGAGGTCCTGGATGACTGGAAAAAGGCTAATGTAGTACCCATCTTTTAAAAAGGTAAGAAGGAGGATCTGGGGAACTAGAGGCCAGTCAGCCTCACCTCAGTCCCTGGAAAAATCATGGAGCAGGTCCTCAATATCTTCATTAATGATCTGGAGGACGGCGTGGACTGCACCTTCAGCAAGTTTGCAGATGACACTAAACTGGGAGGAGTGGTAGATACGCTGGAGGGTAGGGATAGGATACAGAGGGGCCTAGACAAATTAGAGGATTGGGCCAAAAGAAACCTGATGAGGTTCAACAAGCACAAGTGCAGAGTCCTGCACTTAGGATGGAAGAATCCCATGCAGTGCTACAGATTAGGGTCCGAATGGCTAGGCAGCAGTTCTGCAGAAAAGGACCTAGTGGTTACAGTGGGTGAGAAGCTGGATATGAGTCGACAGTGTGCCCTTGTTGCCAAGAAGGCTAACGGTATTTTGGGCTATATAAGTAGGGACATTGCCAGCAGATCGAGGGATGTGATCATTCCCCTCTATTTGACATTGAGGAGGCCTCATCTGGATTACTGTGCCCAGTTTTGGGCCCCACACTACAAGAAGGATGTGAAAAAATTGGAAGGAGTCCAGCAGAGGGCAAAAAAAATGATTAGGGGGCTGGAGCACATGACTTATGAGGAGAGGCTGAGGGAAGTGGGATTGTTTAGTCTGCAAAAGAGAAGAATGAGGGAGATTTGATAGCTGCTTTCAACTACCTGAAAGGGGGTTCCAAAGAGGCTGGATCCAGACTGTTCTCAGTGGTGGCAGATGACAGAACAAGGAGTAATGGTCTCAAGTTGCAGTGGGGGAGGTTTAGGTTGGATATTAGGAAAAACTTTTTCACTCAGAGAGTGGTGAAGCACTGGAATGGGTTACCTAGGGAGGTGGTGGAATCTCCTTCCTTGGGAGGTTTTTAAGGTCAGGCTTGACAAAACCCTGGCTGGGATGATTTAGTTGGGGATTGGTCCTGCTTTGAGCAGGGGGTTGGACTAGATGACCTCTTGAGGTCCCTTCCAACCCTGATATTCTATGAAGGTTGTTTTTTTTAAGAGTTTCTAGCTTTGAGAGTTCATTCTGGATCTTCTCTTGTTTGCTGTATAGGATGTTGCTCAGGTGGTTCCGCAGTTTCTTTGAGAGTGTGTGGCACAATCTCTCACTATAGTCTGTGTGGTATGTTGATTATAATGGATTTTTTTACCTTCAGTCCTTTTGGTATTATGTCCATTTATTTGCATTTTGAAAGCTGCTTTGAGATAGCAGGCAAAGCTTAAGCAGTAATCAGATCTTCTCCCCATCATTGTTAGTGCAGTAAATTCACTGTGCACTTTCAAAACTAAATTTTATCAATAACCCTTGGGTACTAGGAGCCTAAACCAAAAGTCCAGATCCAGACTGTTAATTATCTGAGGGAGACACTTCTCAAACATGGATGTAGATACAGTGTTATTTACCTCAATAGGCCAAACCAAAACCGTGGATCTGAACACCCTTAATCTTTTTTTCAGCATGAAGTGGAATCTTTAGCTGTCCAGTATTGGGTTCGTAAAATGGTTATGTGATGAAAACATACTCTTATATAATATATTCTTTGGTCAATACATTAACTGAAAGCATCCTCAGTGATTGTTTTTACTGCCATTATTCTATACCAGAAACCTCTGAACCTAATCTGTCATTTCAAAGAGCTTTGCTATAGAGAAGTGAGTGGAGGGTTTCAATTTTTCATAGATTTTTGACATCTTAAATAAAAAATTGTATTAAAGTAGGCAATACCTGTTGTAGTTTGCCATGAACTAATCAAAGAGAGAGTTTTAAATGGAACATATTAATACTTACCAGAGGTTTCTCACAAAAGCAATTTTCTTCATTTAAGAAATCTCTTTTCATCCTAGAATATTAAATATTAAATGCTCTCCACTTAGAAGGAATTGGGTTTGTCATAGAGCAGTAGCAAGACTTCTCCATTGCTAAAGGATAATTACAGTTTAATGATGGTGTGAACAGATTGCTAACTGCTGTGGTGAGGTTTCCATGCAGAAGAGAGGAGGAAAGAAACATCTGAATCACCATCAAAAGGGTTAAAGTCTGACAATGTCGGCGGGTGGTTGGCACAAAAATACTTTAGGTTTATATACCAAATGTCATGACATTTTTGGATTGCCTTCATTTTTCTTGTGAGGTCTTATTCTGGACAGCAGTTTTATCTCAAAATTCCATTGAATCACATGTATGCCATCTAATGTATGCAGTACTGTACTCTTATCAGCAGAGTGAAAGGATCCGTGCACACTCAAGGCTAGGGTAGAGGGCTGTACTAAGATATTAATGCACATACGCAGCTAGCTGTGTATGTAGAACATACCTGCTTATTAAAGTAATTGGATCTACTAAAATGTATAGTATTACATCATGGGCATAGCACAACCTGTGTGTTTCTTTAAACAAATCTATACAAAACTAATACACATTTTAAAAAATATGTCATTGTATAATAAAATTTGCAGTTCTAAGGCCTCTTGCATCCATGAATCTGAATACAGTTTGGAAACGTTAATAACCCTTCTTGCACTCCTGTGAAATAGGAAAATGCCTTGCCCAGTCTCTCACTAAGGCTGTGACACAGCTGGGAAATAGACTCCAGGCTCCCTGCATGGTGCTTTAATTTGTAGTGGTGCTACTGGTTTGCCCGTGGGACATTAGTGAGGTTACTTGTGGACTGCCAGTTAGAGTTTCACCTCTTATAGCATAATGGATTTTTTGTAGTTCTGTTATAAACTGTTTTCATTGTAATATGTCAGTGTATGCAGGATGATACCTCTGTAGTACTGCTATTTTTAGAAAAAAGAACAGGAGTACTTGTGGCACCTTAGAGACTAACAATTTTATTTGAGCATAAGCTTTTGTGGGCTACAGCCCACTTCTTCGGATGCATAGAATGGAACATATATTGAGGAGATATATATACACATACAGAGAGCATGAAAGGTGGGTGTTGTCTTACCAAGTCTCTAAGGTGCCACAAGTACTCCTGTTCTTTTTGCAGATACAGACTAACACGGCTGCTACTCTGAAAGCTGTTTTTAGAGAACCCCTATTAATATGTGGGAATAACATCAGTGTCATTTTACTATGTGTCACAACCCTGGTCAAACTTGTCCTGCTAGATGCTCACCAGGCTGCCGTGTTTGGGTCTCAACACAAAACATGTATTTTTAAGTTTTCCTTTGTCTGGGTGACTCCAGCATTGTTGCTTCTTTTGGCCTCTCTAGAATGATTCCTGGTCATAAATTCAGTCTGATATCCCTTCTCAGAAATGGGACCCCGCAGCCCAGCTGCCATAACCCTCCCAGGACCAATTCTGACTCCTCAAGATACTCCAGTAGCTTAAGCACACCCTTCCCCAGAGTCCCAATCTGTGGGCACTTTGGTTTACAGTTTACCCTTTCAAGGGACATGTGATAGGTGAAGCAAACAAACACAAACTTTGCAAAAGGATTTCTAAAACAATTTCTCTTTATATTTCAGTGAGGTAAAAGAATAAACATGTGTACACCAGTCCTTTCCTCAGTTTCCTCCTCACTCTTGAAAGCAGTCTTTTGATCTAGGTCAATGTCCTTTCAGGATTCACATCTCTACTAGTAGGCTTCTAAATTACTATCCTGCAGGTCATGGCTTCTCCTCCAGAACAGGAGTCTGTTTCTACTCCTGTAGTCAGTTTCTTACTGGTTCTGGTCTCTTCTAACCTCTGTCTGTAAGCGAGGACTGGTCTGTCTCCCAAGATCTGTGAGAGTGAGGGATTATCTTTCAGGATAGGTTTTAGATCTTTGATGATGCGCTGGAGAGGTTTCAGTTGGAGCTGAAGGTGACGGCTAGTGGTGTTTTGTTCTTTTTGTGGATACAGACTAACACGGCTGCTACTCTGAAACCTGTCATTATACAAGGCACTAAATTTAGCCGTATGGAGTGGAAATCCATCAACTTCATGAAAAAAATCATACAGATACAGACAGACATCATCTTCCTTTCCAAAAGCCCAACAAAGAAAATAACAGAACAGTTTTCATTGTATTTTCTTGGGACCACATAGAATGGTTATAGCATGCTCAGGAGACTCTTTGCTACACAGCTCCACCAGCTCCCATCCTTATCATCCATGGGCTACAGTAAATCCCATGTAGTGGCTGTGGAGGATTCCATCGCCACCAAACAGCCACAGAACTTTCTGTGCAAAGCTCATATAGTTGAGGTTTGTCCAAGGGGCAGGGTTTGGCCTAGTGTGTCCACTTATTAACTCCTTGGGTTAGGGATCAAGTTTTCATTAACTCATTTCAGCATCTCCTGCAATTGTGGGAAGCTGTTCCTAGCTGGCACTTGAAGTGAAGACATTGTGTTTGGAAGACTAACACCTCTTTCAGATGGAATCTCAATCACAGTGGTAGCCATTCTGTAGCAGTTAGTAGTAGAGGGAGCAGTACTTTTCATGCTTCCTGCCACAACAGGGCAAGGCTTTCCTATACTTTCCTTTCTTCTGGCATGTTGCTTGACCTTGGGCCTACAGGTGCACACAGAATAGTTCTAATGGCATGTAACTGACACCTACAATACAGTATGTGCAGTTCTCATGATCACACGGCATCAAACCAATCTCCAGCAAAGGAGTATCATCAAGCTGGGAGCCATTCATGGATCCTGTCCCTGCTGAGACTTCAACCAAGAGCTCTTAGAACTAAAACACAGCAGCGGGTAGCAATAGGCAAGTGGATGCTATTTTATCTTACTGGTAGCATATGCCAGCGGGGGTGAGGAAAGACCAAGTAGAAAAAATATGCCTGGGGAAAATGGGAAGGTAAACGATGGGCACAAATAGTCCTGTCATACAAAATTTACCCTGAATTGTCCAGAGAAATTAATAGAAAATCTTATTCCTTCTGAGAAAATAAAAATCAGGTCTTGTATTTTGGAATAAAAAATCTAAGCCAAATCAGTAAAAAACAGTGTTGCTTGCCCTGGCAATATTATTGTGAATGTCGCAATTTTGGTTCTATTTTAGGGTTCTGATGATCTGGCAGCTCAGAAATGTTGCCTGAATTGCCTGCAGTTTCTGTCTTTGGCTGATGTGGTACTTTTACCGCAGATAACTGTAGCTGCTGTCTATAGTAGCAGGGTGCCCTTGTGTGATATGAGAGGGCAGAGCCCTGGAATAGGTGCAGCAAAGCAGAGCCAACTCTTCCATGAGTTCAGCAGCAGTCTTACCTCCCCTAATGCAGGAAGGGTCTGTTAGTGCAGGTGTGATGCAGTGTCCACCCCACAGAAAGCCTTGAAGGGATTAAGGTGGCTAAATTGGCCAGTTCACCTATTGGACTGCAAGCTGGTGGAAGTAAGGCTGAAAGGAAAGCCCTAATTAGGGGAAACTCACCTGTGCAGGAGCAGGTAAGAGACCGGAGGATCCCCTTTCTCCTACTGATGTCAGGTGTTGGTCTGCAGTGGAGGAGTGGGGGCTAGGAGAGTGAAGGGGCTGGGTGGAGGAACTTAGGAGGGCTGTGGGTAGTATGCAAGGGCATGGGAGGAATAGGAGGCTGGGGAGTTGGTGCCCAAACATTTGGGTACAAACTTTGTGTGCTTTTAAAGATTGAAATTTTAGCCTGTAGTGGTCAGACATGCACACGAGGTGGGTGGGCAGAGGGAGAAGGAAATTAGACAGACATAAATCCAGATTTCTTTTAAATTTCATTATTTTTAGGCAAATGTCATGTTTTCTTGAGCTCTAACTCATGCTTTAACTCATGGGGTTGGCAACACTGATTAGAAAACATGGCTCTGTATAAATCTCAACATGGAATAAAGCAAAGTTGGAATGTATGTTTCAGGAGGTGGTGTGAACTGCAGTAAATTTCATGGGTTTAAATTGTTGTCAGTAATTCAGGTCTAAATTGGTGCTTTCCACTGCACTTCTCAACAGTTACTATTGCCAGCCTTTTTATGAGCTTTGTTAGTCCTTCAAATGAATAGCTAAATAGCGAATCAAAAAATGATTAGCATGCTGCTGTCTCCTGCTGCATATTAGGCAGTGCCTCAATATTAACAAATACTAATGTGGAGTAAATGAAAGATTTGTGTTCACAAATTTATACTTGCACAAAACAAATCACTGCTAATGAACATCTGATCCACTGAGCGCTACCCAATGCCTTCTCTGAGAAATCACTTCTCACATGTCCTCATTCAAATAAAAAGAATGCAAATAAAACCAAATCCAAGTCTCCACTGTAACGGGTAATATATTTAATGAAATAAGGCCCTGATCTCTGAACACACAGCATGACTTTTCTTTTAGTTGTGCCCTTTAGATTTCTCTCCTGGAGTGCTCCAAAAAGCACATTCCTGGTGTGTCCTTGCCCTCCTAGCTGCACTATGTATGTGTATATCCCCGCTTCTACAAACAGTCTCCGTGAGTATGCCCTCTTGTCTCTTGGACCTGCAGTCACAAAAGTGGGATGGTGTAACTGCATGCCATGCAATGACCATCGCACAAAACAAAAACACAGTTGGTTTGAGTTTCCCCACAGTCACATGGGGGTGAGACCTGCACTTACTTAACATAATCAGCAGAAGCCAGGCCTCATAGAAGAATGTCTAATTCACCATTAGTGTCTAAGGACAATGCAGTGATAAACACAGGTGAAAAAACAGTGGAAATGATAGATGTGAAATATGGGTACCAGAACAGGGACAAGTGTAACTCCAGCATTATACACTTGTAGAGAATGTGAACCCATAATACAGGTCCTAGGTCACTAAATTGAGGACAAGCAGATCTTGAGTGTGGGGTACTAGAACACTGCTGTGAGAAGACACACAGCCAGATGGTGAGGTAGTAGAATGCTGGAGTCAGAAGGCAATAATCCTAAATGTGATTGGCTGTAGAAATCTCATACAGCTGGAGAATAAGGAGGGGTTAATTCAGGTTGAGAAGAGACAGGAAATGCACCAGCTGGAACAATTGTGACCCACTGTAAAGAGGCTTAGTTTTTGGTTTGTTTCTTTGGAGGGGAGTTAATTGAAATAAACCACTCTCCTCTTCCTTTGTCTGTTTTCTGTGAACGGGGCTGCAGAAAGCCCTGGCTACTTTTATTCTGTGAATCTCTTGTGTACCTTGAAAGAGAGAGGATTTTTTCACAGTTTGGCTGGAGGATCAAATTACCCTACTTGCCAGAGGGAAACCAAGGCAGAAAATCTGCACATGACAAAAAGTTAAGGCATTTATCCACACAGCGGTCAATACTAGCTTATCAGGGTTGAAGAGGGAAAGGCACACACAAAATGTTTGGAGGAATGTGTACCCAGCACTAGGCTATGAGCATGTTGAGAAGTGGAAACAGCTAAGATGTGGGTACTCCAGGGAAGAGGGCACATTCATTGTGTGGCCGTCTAAATTTCTGTAGGAAGAGGGTATAAACACAGTGCAGCTGTTTAAATTTGGGAGGGAGACAATAAACAGAAATATGTCTTCTTGAACACTGGGAAGAGGACACACCTGGAATTTGGGTGCTAGAGCATTGGGAGAGGAACATGGGAATTAAGTATAGGACCCTGGGAGAAGACGATACTCCTCCCCCACTAGAATGGAGCTGTTAGACGACTATGGGAGGCTGAAGACATGGAGACCAATGCATGGAAATGTTTGGGATGGGGAATGAAGGGGTCATCTCCCTTACCCACACATAGAGGTTGATCCTGTCAAAAGACATGTGTCCAGATTAGTCATTCAAATGCTGTAAGGAAATGTCTGTCCCCCAGAATGTGGGGTTTACAGAAGATAGTTTTTGACAGGCACTAAAATAAAAGTATTTTCTCCCCTTTAAAATGCATTACGTTAAATAACTTTGTATTTTTAAAATTGCAGCATACCACTTTCCTTTTGAATACAAAGCCATCATGTCTTACATTCTGAACTAATTGTTAACATAACTTCAGAAATGTCCTTGAAGTATTTAATTTATATTAATAATAGATGACGTTACAGACAGGTGTCTTTATGTGTATATATATCTATGTAATAGATTATATATACACACACATATACAGAGATCTGGATATTAAAATGGGTAAAATTAGACTACTTCTAGATAAGAGCACTTACAATGGAAATGAAAAATAGTAAGGCATTGATTCCCAGGTCACCTAATTAAGTGACATCCTTGCTTTGTAATTTTTATTGTACTAAACAAGGAATGTGTGAACTAATTAAGATGACATATAGTAATGTTTAATCTAATTATAGTCTTGCCATCAGACACTGTTATATTTAAGAGTCTGTCAGAGTCTTCACTACCAAATCTTACTTTCAGTGGTTGAATGCTTAGCTATAAACTTGACTTCTTGCTGACATCATGGTAAAAGCTCTCAATCCAAATGTACTGTCTTGATTTCAATTAATTTGTTTACTAGAAATAAATCAGTTTTTGCTGTTTTTAAGGTAGAGAGGTCAAAGTAAAAAATTATCATTTTATTGGTTTTGAAATAGTCATGGGCAAGCCTCAGAAAATGTGTATCATTCTGCTGGATTTGGATAAACACTGAAGTTTGATTATCCGAATGGAGTATCTGTATGTAAAAATTGAGATGGAAAGCATTTCTAATGGTATTTTTGGACTGTTATTCCAGTGCTATTTCTAGTCAAGAGTGGTGATGATAAAAAGGCATAACAAAGTAAATATAAATTAATAATAAAAAATGACAACTTCTCCTGATTCTAAATTAAAGGTTTAGGCAGAGGTTTGCATTGTTCTTTTATCCAAACTGGTAACACAAGTCTAGTTACAAATGAACTGAAAAATCCGTTCTTCACTTGCTATGCACAAAGCCTAATCTTCTAGTCCTTAGTTAGATAAAAGTCCCTTTGAAAGAAATAGGACTAAGGACTGTGGGTTCTAATCTAGTCTCACATAGCTCAGGTTGGCATCAATGGGAACTGGAGTAGGTATGATAAAGAAATCTAGACCTGTACATTTTTTGAAGGATGTTTTCAAATTGACAGTGTGTTTAAAACATTAATTCAGCTACAAATCAGAGTAGCTATTATGTAAATTTGTCCTGGGTTTGTTTGCTAATACCAGTAACAGTTATGCAACATTGAATTGTTTTAAATATCAGTGATTAAGATGAAATAGGCTTTTAAAATAAATGTTCAAATATGGAAACTATGGATCCAGTAAATACTGCACATTTTTAAAGGGTCATAATATTGCAAGTATAAATGTCACTAAAATTGCATTAATACCAAGTTCTGGAAAGATGCTTTCTGTTATAGTGGCTATGCATTTGGAGAATAGCATAACACTCTATGTAGCTTCACAGCAGACCATAATAGAATGGAATTTGTGTTAGATGAGTCGTGTGCATTTTGCAATGGTGAAAAATACAAATTTAGTTGGGCAAATATCTTTAAAATTATCTAAAGCTGTCTTCACAGCCGTATTAAGACAAACAGGTAGAACGTGGGACTGATTGGTAATAACTTATGAATGCTGTATATGACCTGGTTATTGGGGTAGTTACTGTATGGTTATATTGTTGTTGGGATATTACTGTATGCATATATTGGTTTAGTTCAATATCAGGGCTATTAGGAAATTAGCAGGAAGGCAATATGATATCTCCAGGTAAGCAGCCTCCCAATTAACAAGGCAAGGTAATTAAGAAACAATGCCTGAACTATTAGCTGGGAAGGGGCTACTTCCAGGTGCCAGCAAAGTTGCAAGGCATGGAGTCAAAAGGACAGTAAACAGTTACATTCACTATCTAAAGAGAGGAGAGGCTGTTGTCAGGGTGCTATTCATGGGTAACAGACTCCCTCTGCTGGAGAGTCTGAAGAAGCAAGAGCTGCCTGATCTGCTACCACAGGGTGGTAGGGCTTAGGGTAAAATATAGAGATCTTTTGTTGTGTTAAAATCCTCTTTTTCTTATGATATGCTTTGTTCCTACTATTAAAATTACCCAATACTTGGGTTTGAGAAAGTTGCTTGGTCACTCTTTGTTGCTGGTCCCAAGCTCCTGAAAGGAAGAATTGTAGGTGACCAAACACAGCTGGACCTGCTCAGTAATCACAGTTGGTACATGGGATACTGTAACTCAGGGCCCCCAGTTTAAGAGTGGGAGAATGGTGATTCCACCACAGGGAGGTAACAGCGTAATGTCGAAGACCCAAGGGGATGCAGACAGACCAAAGAAGGGTAAAAGGTGCAGCTAGCTCTGTATCCATGACAACATCCACATCATATCTAGACTCCAGCTGACTGAGAGGCAATTTTATTAGGCAACTTTATTCTGTTGCTTCAAATATCAGTGGAAATTAGAAAACAAAATGACCAACATTCCCCTAGTGTTAACACTATAAAAACTAGGCACTAGATAGTGGATTGGCCCTGTGCAGCCCTGCAAGGGCCTGAGGGGGTAAGACAGCCCTCCATTTGTTGCATGGCCTCTCTGCATCTTCAGCAGGGCATGGAGGGAAAGGGGCTTGTCTCTTTCCATATCTTTGTCGAGATGGGTAAGAGAATGAGTGGAGCTTTGGCTTCCCTCAACACCATGCCTGATAGCCTAGGCGCTAGGCAGCATTCTCTTGCAGATTATGGTTAATAGCAAATTACTACTAGGAGCAGAAAGACAGAATTCTTTCTCAGGACTCTTTCCTGTGGTGGGTTAAAGTACAAGTTGTTGTGAAAACTGTACTTAGAGGTGGACCTCTATCCTTAATTCATCCTATTGTCCCCGATGTCTGCATTACTTCCAGACAGAGAGTGAACTCTCATAGACTATCACAGGAGGTGCAATGCTTAGTAGCAACAAGTGAGCGGAGGACAAGTGCTTTATCCTCCATCCTGAGTTCCACAGCACAGTGTGGCTTAAAGATTAATATTAACACTGTGTAGCTTTAAAGGTGCAGTGCAGTGGTTTTACTGGTAGTCTCAATTCTCACATTGTGGAAACCTACTACTAAATTCTCACATGGTACAAAGGAAACATAAGAGTTAATGTTTGTGCCCAGGGCCCATTTTATGCTTAGTTTATAGCATGTGTGTGGTGCTTGTTTGTTAGCAAAACTTTACTCCGGAAGTGTTAAAAAAGGTGTCCTGCCTGTGACCATTGAGAGAGACAGTAATAAAATAAACCAAGATACTTTAGGTGCCAAATTTGCAAAAAAGCTTCTTAAAATGAACCTGTATATTTAATACTGGCCCTTGTTTCCACTTTGGAAATCCTGATTTCCAACTACTGATAAAAATATAAGGCTGATAAACAAGAGCTCCACGTGTCACATGCTGAATATTTCTTCTTTATAATGTCACACTATTGTGGTGTCTTGGTGATATCTATGAAGACAAATGGGAATGAAGACCTCAAGCAGTTCATTAGCTGTACTTTAGTTCCTGCCCTTAGCTTGCAGAGTGAACTAGATGAGTCATTTGTTTCTAATCAGCATCACATTCACAAATGAAATGCTCTTTTTTAGCATTCCAACACTGCAAGCCAATATAGACACTTAAAAAAACAAACTGATGTCTTATAACTACATGTTTTAAACAATCTTCTCTCTTTCAAATACCAAAACTTGGGCTGAAATTATCCACTACATGCACTTTCTGAAGTCCATTAAACCTTTAGTCATAGTGGTACATTAGTGAAGCCTAAGTAGGGTAAAGGCTGCACAAGAAAGTTTTTAGTATATTTCTGAAAGGATAAATTTGACTCCTCCCACTCACCAGTGCCCAGCAGCTACATAGGGAACTCTGTGCATAGTTATTTAAGAATCCCAAAGCTGACTTAACTTCAAACAATGGCAGAGGGAAGCTGCAAAAGTGAACTCAGTGCCCCTTAACTTAACAGAGAAAGCTGCAAGCAGGCCATCCTCTTCCAGCCTTCTGAATCCAATGACACTGGGAGCTGTCCAGCCAAATGCCCCCTGAAGTAATGCACAGGATGCAGTACTGAATGGCAGTCTGACAAACACCTTGTAATTAATAACTTCCCACTGCCGTCCCTTTCTTCCATTGAAGGATCATTTTTACCTTGTAATGGCCAGACACCCTGACACCCTGACCAGAGAATGTAGTTTCCTTTAGCAGATAAATTGTTCTAAATATGATAGTAAGGGCTATTGCTCCTCATTCTTTAAGGATGACCAGTTACAGACTGCTGGGTCAGGAAGGAACTTTTCCCATGGATATATTACTACATAAATGTCTTTGGGTTTTTTATATTTTTCTCTGGCCAACATTTTCTTTGGTTCTTATGTAGGTGTGTAGTGTTTTGTATTTGGGAGGATGAAAGAACCAACCCTCTTGACTCGCCTATGGAAGCCAAGCAGAAGTGCTGGGCCTGCACTCGGGAAAGCACACAAGTTTATCTCCATATCTCCAGAGGCAACAGGCACTTAAAGGGGGGGCAAGGAGAATAGGACTGTGGTTCTCCCCCTATGCACTAGCCCATAGGATTGACTTGCTGCATGGGGGTCAGAAGCTGCACCACAAACAGCTATAACAGTGGAGTATTGCCTTGGTGTACCCAAGGGCCCGGCAGGTCTGTCTCCTGGTGCTCTCCCTGGGCTAGTGTGGCTTTCTACTGCTTGTAGCTCAGAGCTCTACATACAACACACAACCAATCCTCAGAAGACAACATACTGCACTAGGCGGGCCCACTCTCATGTGGCAGTTCCTATGTTCCCTTTGCTGCTGGCCTTTTAGAATATTGTAGACTTTAAAGGGACCTGGTGTCCTGCTCTCTTCTAAATCTCTATCCTGTCTTCTGTGCTGCCATACTCTTTTGTCCCTGCCACAGTGCTACATGCACAGTCCATTGTCCCCATTACTAGGTTGCTACATAAGGATCAGAGGTCAGTTTAATTAGTACTATCCACTTTTACTGATGGGGAAGTATGTAACAAGGGGTTATACTGGTGGCAAGGGAGCCACTATGGTATGTCAGGTTATTAAAATGATTTAGAGAAGGCAAGTGTTAATTTCCTATGGATGACTTAATGGAGAAATAAGCAAATTATATTTTTGGATTCAAATATCATAATAACCAGATGTCAAGTATCAGAGGGGTAGCCGTGTTAGTCTGGTTCTGTAGAAGCAGCAAAGAATCCTGTGGCACCTTATAGACTAACAGACGTTTTGCAGCATGAGCTTTCGTGGGTGAATACCCACTTCTTCGGATGCAAGGGAAGAAGTGGGTATTCA
The DNA here is from genome assembly GCF_020497125.1 of Mauremys mutica. Taxonomy (NCBI): domain Eukaryota; kingdom Metazoa; phylum Chordata; order Testudines; family Geoemydidae; genus Mauremys; species Mauremys mutica. The sequence goes on from NC_059078.1 coordinate 43,622,058, forward strand.
CCCACGAAAGCTCATGCTGCAAAACGTCTGTTAATTAATAACCAGATGATATGCAAGGCCACCATAATCAAGGGAAATCCAAAAGAGACTTGCTTCCTTGCAGCACCACCCAGGTCAATTTGGATATTCAGTCTGTTAGTCTCTGGCAATCTTATTGTGCCACTGAAGCTTTTGGTACCATGTAATTGGTGACACTGTGATGGCATTCCCTAATAATGGCACTTCATAATTCATTAGTCTTTCATCCACATATGTCCATACCAAGAAAGCCACCAAAAATGAACCAGTGATGATGGAGACAGCTGCTGGGTTCAGCTATAAATATCCTTGTTTGTGATCCTGTTCTGCCATGTAATATGGAGTAGCTGCTTTTTCACGGTTATCCATCAAGCATTCATTGCCGACACTGAACAACAATTGTGATAAGACACAGTCTTGCTGAAGTCCTGTGGAAAAAAAGAGACCATTCCAGGTATCTGCCATCGACTCAAACACAGCTTTCCATTTCATTATAGAGCTCTTCTATCAGTGACTCGATCTTTCCAGGGACTCTGAGTAGACTCATCAGATCCCACAAGCTTGTTCAATGCACATAATCAAAGGCTTTATAAAGTCTGTAAAAAGGGCTGCACACAGTTTATTAAATTCACCCACCTTCTAAAAAGCTATATTGGGCAAAGATATGGTGGATAGTGAAAAAACCAGGTCTAGCTGCACTGACTATCCCAGCCTTTACCATCAAGTGCATTGCTGATCTGAGATGTTGACCTGGAAGCAATAATTTTCCTTGTAGTGGACAACAACATAATACCTTTAGTTCCTATATTTGGCTTTATCACCATTTTGAACAGATGCAGAACAGCACCCTTCTTCTAATAATCGGGGATAATACTGGTGTTCCAGATCATCTGGAAGATCCTGTGCATCTGGGCATAACCTTACTCACCTAATGGAAAATGGGGATAATAGATGCTCAGATACTACTGTGATGGGAACTATATAAGAACCTAGATAGTGGCAGAACTTCTTCCGGATCCTAATCTTGCCAGAATAAAGACAGATGTGTTGCTTTGAAGATAGATATGTTGCTCCTGTTTGGGGAAAATAAACTATCAGGTTTTGAAAATATACTGAGAATAGAACCTCTGAATCAGAAGCTGCTTTTCTCTGATTTTAATAATTCTGTATTTGTCTGTTCATAGTTGGTGCTTGAAGCAAATAACTAAATGTTGTAAATAACCCCTTTCCAAAAGTCACTGAGGGAAAACCTATAAATCTTTTGTAATTTTCTTGTTTTGATCCTTCAAAGCCCCAGATTACACTTGCAATTTCTAACAAGATGCTGTAATATGTGAGTTGGGTGCGTGTGTGTGTGTGTGTGTGGCTTTAGTGTGGATCATTGCAATTGTTCAAGTACTTAATGCATCCTTCTCTAAAGAGAGACATTGTATTATGGAGCAAAGGTCAATGAACCAGTTGATCTTTACATAATAAGTACATGACTTAGTTGCTAGAAAATCTAAAGGGGGAAGGAGCATAGGGCAGAAAACTGAAGACACACATCTTGCATCTAATGTAAATTTCAAATACCCTTTTAGGGAAAACTCATCACACTTCACATATATCTCTAATCCAACTGAATTAGTGCTAAATTTTGTAAATAGTGGCTTTTTAAATGAAAGTAGTTATCCTTTTAATGCTGAGAATCTCTTGATTGACAGGAGTTTGTCCAAACATACTCCTCTCCAAACAAAGATTTTAAGTATCCTGTTGTCCTGTGTCTTGGGTTCAGGAGTCCAGCCAGAAAACCAGGAGTTGCAGAACTGTGTGGAGATCTGAGTTTTAAATGTTACTTTAACTTCATTTCTTAACACTGAACTGTCAGGTTTGATTCAGCTTCACCTAGTAAAAGTTTGCTCTATTTCTCCTTCTAAACAGATTGTTTCACTCATCCCTAATCTCAACTCCAGTATGCGATCAGGCACCATGAGGAATGCACTCAGGTTGTTAACCTCTGCATACATTATCCTGACCTACTTAATTTTTAGGTTTTTTCATTTTATGATTAAAAGTGTGTTTTGTTAATTGAGTGGATGGGTGAAGCTGTTCTCAAAACGCTAGCTTTATCTTACAGTAGAGCAAAAGAGTCCAGAAGTACGGCTGGTATCATAACTCATGTAGGGTAAGATCAGCTGTCATTCACATTTAGTAATATGTGACTCCTTGAGTATTCTCATTGTTATCAGTGAGAATGTGACTGAGGCTGCCAGGGGCCAGATTCTATCTTGATTTTCAAAATGACCCTCCAAAAGTTGACACACTGATGAACAGTGAAAAGAGTGATTAAAAGATAATACAAATTTAAAGATGTAAAAATCACTAATCATATAACCTCTTTCTACAGACTATTCCCAGAATCCTCGTTCCTTCAGGGTAACTCTTTGAAGATAAACTTATTTTTGCTTAAGTACATGACCAGCTATCAGAAGATCTGCTATTAAAAATGAGTCATAGATGGGAAAAAACTGACTTGGTCATCTAGTTCACCTTCCCTGCCACTGGCAACTGTGGAAAATACACAGCTTCTTCATCATCATAATAACTAACAAGATCAAAGTTGTGCCAGTCTATAGGAGGAATAGGATCTCAAGACTGACTTTAGCTTTATTTCTGCTATTGATTAACCTCAGGCAAATCACCTAACTTCTCTGGATCTGTTTCCAGATGTCTAAAACGTATAGAACACCTACCTTTCAGGACAGTTGAGGCACTTTGAGTTTTGTCAATGAAAGCTGTTATAGAAATGTGAAATATTTTATATCTGACATATCTATTGTCTCTTATGTGTGGTATGGAGCCATCGTCCCCCATCTCAGATCTGTCAATGGTGCCGTCCTTTGTTGACTATTAGTCAGATTTTTCCCAAAAGCACCTTTGTACTTTTCCCCATGCTGCTCCTTGTATGTTGGAAGAACATCCTGTAGGAGCGAGGAGTGGGGAGAGATCTGCAAAGTTACTACACTATCATTCAAGCCCCTTCTTAAAACTTCTGCCATGATGCCTGCACAAAAACTTGTATTGCTAGGCAGCTGGTGTTCTATGACTGCTGTTTATCATACTAATCCCTGTCTTATTGCTACCTTATACTCCCCCACATCTGTTTTGTGATAGTCATTTATTGTCTCTGATACTTAAATTGCAATCTTTTTGGCAGGACTCCTTCCATTCGGTGTAGTAGCTAGCATAATGGGGCTTTCATATGAGTCTCTAGGTGTTACTGCAATAAAAATATTACATAATACTTAAGACTTTGAAATCTGAGGCTCTATTTATTTCTATTGTATGCTATCTTGTCCTGTGGGAAGGGAAACAAAATAGATCAGGTTCCTCCATTATGGTCTTGGACTTCAGGGAAAGTGAAAAAGCTGAATCATGGACTCCTAATCCTTCATAAAGCAGGCACTTTCTGCTGAACAGATGAGGATTTTAAAACTGTGCCTAGATCTAAGTGTTCCATATGGCAAAAGGTAATTGCTTCCAGAGGGATGAGAAGGGAGTGCAATAATAGGTATTGACTATCCAGGGAATAACACTAAAATAACAATGGTCACATGTGAAAGAGTATGTAAAAAGGCCATTCCCCACCTATGTAAGATTAGTTTACTTGTATTGAGAACCAGTTATCAGAATATTTTATGTAATGTAAATAATACATATTTTCTGTATTCCTTTAGTACAATGTAATCTAAGATTTTATGCTTAGCAGGCCATCAAAACAGATCTTCATCAAAGCACAAAGTGGAGCTCAGACTGTTGGGGGGGAGGGGGGAGTCTGAAATTCAAGAGTTAATTCATTTAAATACCCAGTCTCTTCAATGAAGTATAACAATACATTTTAGAATGAGTATTTTAAACATAGCTTATATTTCGTAGGGATGGTTTTATGTAAATGCAAAGTGTACAGGTGTTGCATAGGGTATTACTATATGTACAGATGCATTGAAGCTGCATTATAGACAAGTCTAGGCACAGATACCTCATACAATGTTGTCTTACAAAGATAGGTCTACATGTATACTTGGTGCTGACTTGCAATAAATGGCATGTGTAAACTGTAAGTATGCAGAGAAAAACTTTAACTTCAGTTTAAAAAAAGGATGTAATGTATTTGGTTTCCCATATGGGATGTGTTTAAAAACCAGAATAAAATGACCAACTTTCATTTGTGTCTCAGCTGAGTGGAATTCAGAAAGTAAGTAAAAACTATCAATGATGTATTGGGAAATGGGGCTGAATGCTAGCGTCAAACTACTGATGGACATGTTCTATATTAAAGGGATGTCTGTACTGCAAACGTGTGTTCTTAACTCTGCCAGCATGGATTAGTTAACTTTATCTTGAGTCAACATTGCAGCAAAGACATGGCAATTTATCTTTTAACTTGGGTTAGCAGCTCAAGTCGAAGCTTGAAGTTACTAAATGTATCTTCCATATGAGAGGAGTCATGGAGTCTTTAGATTTATATATCAAACTGTTGATTAAGTATTGGAAAGTGCAAAATGCAATGATGTTAATAAACTGCTTTTACAGTTGGACCAAAAATTTAATGGAATAGAAACTAGAATGTGTAGTAATCTTGTTAATTCTCCTTCTAAAACCATGGAAGTTAACAAACTTTAAAGGAAGGGAGGCTTATAAAAATGCCACAGTATTCTAGAACAATCACCCATAACATTACATATTTACTATAGTGTTAATTTAGAGCTTAGGCCATTATTCTAGACAGGGGCGGCTCTAGGTATTTTGCCGCCCCAAGCACGGCAGGCAGGCTGCCTTCGGCGGCTTGCCTGTGGGAAGTCCCCGGTCCAGCGGATTCGGCGGCACGCCTGCGGGAAGTCTGCCAAAGCCGCGGGACAAGCGGACCCTCCGCAGGCATGCCGCCGAAGGCAACCTGCCTGCCGCTCTCACGGCGACCAGCAGAGCGCCCGCCGTGGCTTGCCACCCCAGGCACACGCTTGGCATGCTGGTGCCTGGAGCCAGCATGATTCTAGAACACTGTAGTAGTGTTAAAAAGGTCAAATAGATTACCCAGGTAAAGTCCATGGCCTCCCAACCTCACTTTACTCTCTATATGCCCTGTCTTGGTCTGAGATATTAATAAAAATGAGAAGTGAGAACTCGGTGTAAATACTAAAGGGTTTTATTATCCATGTGAAACATACTATTGCATAGCTTATAATAGCATGGGATAGCAGGAGCTGGTTGATGAGCCTGACCTGAAGGAATGTTCCCGGGGGAGGATCGCTTTGATACGTTCAATGGAGCCTTTGACTTTATATTCTTCCTAATGGATAAAAAGGGCTCCAGAGAGGTGAAAAAAATTACTTCTGGAGTGTTGTCATCCACTAAGAGAAACTGGTCTTTGGAAACAAATGCCTTTTTAAGATCAACTGGCAAATTTGTTCTTCAATTTCACATACGATAACATGTCAGCAGTCTGCACTTCCACATCTGCAACATCACTTCCAATCAGTTCTTTAATGCCAGTGGCATGTCTTTTGCTGTCATCTGAAGAATAAGTGACAGTAAAATAAAAATTTTTTGAATAGCTTTAAAACCTAGGTCTTTTCTTCCAGATTCAGAAGACTTTTTATTGATATTAGTTACAGAATTCTGTTCGAATACTCAAGTTAAAGGAGCAATCAGACATTTTTTTTCTAGTCAGTTGGAGAGTTATGGCTTATTAAACATATATACCTATTTTTAAGGAGAAGAAATAATTCACTTGCTAAAAAAATATCTGTTTGCTAGTCCTGCAATATTATTTGATTCAGTGTGATTGGAATCCACATTCCTCTAACTTAAAGGCTATTCATTCATACCTTTGTCCTATCATACTAACATTATTTGTCTGAACAAAGAGTCCTGTGGCACCTTATAGACTAACAGACGTATTGGAGCATAAGCTTTTGTGGGTGAATACCCACTTCGTCAGACGCATGTGGTGGAAATTTCCAGAGGCAGGTATAAATATGCAGGCAAGAATCAGTCTAGAGATAATGAGGTTAGTTCAATCAGGGAGGATGAGGCCCTCTTCTAGAAGTTAAGGGTGAATACCTAGGGAGGAGAAACTGCTTTTGTAGTTGGCTAGCCATTCACAGTCTTTGTTTAATCCTGAGCTGATGGTGTCAAATTTGCAAATTAACTGAAGTTTAGCAGTTTCTCTTTGGAGTCTGGTCCTGAAGTTTTTTTGCTGCAGGATAGCTACCTTTAAATCTGCTATTGTGTGTCCCGGGAAATTGAAGTGTTCTCCTACAGGTTTTTGTATATTGCCATTCCTGATATCTGACTTGTGTCCATTTATCCTTTTACGTAGGGATTGTCCAGTTTGGCCAATGTATATAGCAGAGGGGCATTGCTGGCACATGATGATGCAGCCACAACATCACCGGTTCATTCACTTGCACGTCCACCAATGTAATATACGCCATCATGTGCCATCATTCGCCATTGGGGTGGGGTGGAGTGTGGCAGGGAGTGTGTTGTGTGTATGTGGGGGGAAAGAGAGTGGGGTTTTGGCATGCTGAGAGCATGTCAGCATGCTGTCTTGTAAGTTCAGACAGCAGCAGACCTCCCCCTTCCCCTCCCCCCCGCCTCTCTCTCTCTCACACACACAGTAACGGCTTGCATGCCAGCTGTCAGGAACAGAGCTTTGAAAGGGCATTTCCACATCCCTACAGGAGTTCAAAACAATGACAAGAGTGGCCATTTGACTTAAGGGGATTATGGGACATTTCTGGAGGCCGATCAGAGTGCAGTAATGCAACACCTCATTCACACTGACGCCTATGCATTGTAGCCAAGGCACAGCAAACGTTATTCTTCTCACCGAGGTGGAGTACCAGCAGCGCTGTAGCCGTGGAGTCAGAGCGCTCTACGTGCCTTGCCAGTGTGGACGGGGAGTGAGCTAAGGTGCCCAGGGCTCCTTTATTGCGCTGTAACTCGCAAGTGTAGCCAAGCCCTTTGTTACTTTACTGTTTTAATTGTTCATGCTAAACCCCTGGGAGAGGGTGAGTTGGGACATCCTATATTGTGCTAATTCTCTTTAGAGTAGGTTGGGAAAGGCACCTGTTTTGGGCTCCTAACTGCTGCTGCAATTTAAAAAATAAAACATTGCCATTGAAGGCAATTAGAGTTTTGAGTAGGGAAACTAGGTAGGGTTGGGCCTTTTGTATGATTATCTTGACAATGTCTCTTCTATGTTAGAAACTTGTAGGTACGTCACACCTCTTTCCACCATCCCCTGCAGAAAACCTTGAGTAGGCTTCCTTGTGGTATGTGAATTATATAACCTTTTCTCTTATGTGGCTGGACATTAAAAGAAAATTTTCTTAAGATCAGCATATTTTTGTGGAAACCCTTATTGAGGTGTCAGTGCCTTTCTCTGAAGATAAGCTTTTTCTAACTGCCTTTATTTTGCATCAGATTAGTATAAGCCAGAATTTGATGAGCAGCGACAGCTAACCAGATCTTAAAACTAAATACAGTCACTGTCCAGTATTAGCCTAAGCCAGCGGTTCCCAAAACTGTGGGGCACACCTCCCTTAGGGAGGTGTGGAGGAACATGCGGGGGGGGGGGGCAGCCCTACATGGGGTGGGGAGGGAACACCCCCCCAGCCCTACCTCCAGTCGCAGCTCCACTCCAGCCATAACTCCACTCCACCCCCAGTCCAGTTCTGCCCTCATTCCCGTTCTACCCCCAGCACCACCGTCAGCTCAAGCTCCTCTGCTGAGCCAGCTGCGCAGTAATGGAGTGGGAATGTGGACAGATTCCATAACTGGTAAGGGGGACCTGAGAGGAAAAGTTTGGGCACCACTGGCCTAAGCTAAGGTGAACATATTTTGTAAACCAAATCCAGAGGAGCACAGCAAAGTAGCCAAGACTGAAAATGTAAGGCCTGGTCTACACTACAGAAGTAGGTTGATGTAAGGCAGTTTATGTCAACCTAACTGTGTAAGCATCTACACTACAAGGTTCCTCCAGCTGATTTAACTTGTCTCCTACTCTGACCTAATATCTCCAGCTCCCTGAGAGGCATAGCACTTAAGTAAACACTTTGTGCATGTAGACACTGTATTGCTTACACCGTCTGTTGCTGCCTTTGATAGCCAGGACCCCCGCCACCCTGGAGCGGACACCCAGGAGCCCCACCTGTGTACATGTGTGTTAGCTAATCTTGTTACCTGCTAGCAGAATGCCTCATCCCTGTCCCCCTCCATAATATTGCTACTATTCTTTACCCTTTTTTATCTTCAGCCAGACTCTCAGTAGGTCTGCTACTCACTTCCTCTTGCGTAGGCACCAGCTTCCTCCGGGCCTGGGGGGTGCTCAACCTCCCACTATGCCCCAGGCCCCCCATTCCCCCAAGCTCCTGCCTCTGTCCCACCTCTTCCCACCCAGTTGCATCCCCTCCCCCAGCATGCCCCATCCCCACTCCTCACCCTCCCTTCCAGAGCCTCCTGCACATTGCAAAACAGCTGATCGCAGTGGGCAGGAAGCACTGGGAGGGAGGGGAAGGAATTGATCGGTGGGACAGCAGAAAGGCAGAAGGCGCTGGGAGTGGGAGGGGAGAACTGGCTGCCGGTGGGTGCTAAGCACCCACTAATTTTTTCCTGTGGTTGCTCCAGCCCTGGCGCACCCACGGAGTCGGTGCCTATATCCTATTGGACCTGGAAGCAAGTGAATACATTCTTGACATACAGCATGATGCCTCCTCCTTTTTTCCTATACCTATCCTTCAGAATAAGCTATATTCCTCAATGCTGGTACTCCAATCACGGGAATTATCCCACCAAGTCTCTGTAATGTCAACTAAGTCATAATTTTCTTCATATACCATGACTTCCATTTCCATTTCATCCTGCTTGTGCCCCATACTCCTAGCATAGAAATAATGGCACAAACAGGTCAGATCACTTCAGAAAGACACAGAGCTCTGTTCTGTTCTGTTACCATTCACTGCAACAATTTTACCCTTGAAACAAACAAATTATTTCATCATGCAGGAACCCTACGGATGATGGAATGTTTGCCATGTTTATAAACATATGGAGTCTCTGTAGATTTTGGTTGTCTCATCCATACTGGGAAAACCATTCTCAAAACATCTCAACCTAATGTGTGTCACTATTTGTATCCTGCCTGGATGTTAGCTTCAGGAAATCTTGGCACTTCAGTCATTTTATCTGTATGGAACTTAGTTGCTGCCTGCTACCCCCTTTAAAATCAAATTGTCAACTAAGTCTGTTATAAGCTTTTGGGAGTGGGGCAGGGCAGGGATGGTCTCTTACTATGTTTCACAATAACTAGATCCACAAGGCCCAGCCCTAATCTCCATTGAGGCCTGCATGGTCTACTGTAATAACTATGGTATTATTTCATGACTAGGGCTCCTAGGTGCTATGGTAACACAAATAATAAACAATAATAGTAACTGCTTAATGGGAACTGCAATGAGAAATCTATGCTGTTAACTATTTAGCCAGTAGAGGTATTGGACATCAATCCTCTTAGAACAGGGAGACAGACTAGCAGTTGTTAAGGAGAATCTGGCCAGGCAAGAGGTGAGCCATAAAATTGTCCTGTGAAGGGTACAACCTCCAGCAGGAATTTTTAAAACACTCATGTATTCTCCCTACTTCTTTTAGAACAATTTAAGAACTAGATATTTGCTTAAGATGCAGAATTCAAATCTGGATCAGGATTTCAAACATTCCAGGGTTTGAGGGAGAGGGACTGGTATAGGTTGTTCTGGTTGTTCGGCCCATTTTCCAGTTAGAGATTCATTAAAGTTTTGCAATCTGAATATGAATTTCTAGCACCTTCAAAACTTCAGGTTACAAGAACAAAGATTTTGGTTTGGACCTGTGTAGTAGAAACACTTGATTTGTTTAAAGTATGTCTATACCCCTTGTGATAAACTCAGGACAGACAGCTGCAGGGGTGGGGGGATAGAAAACAGTCCCATAAGGTTAAAAGACCCTCCCCCCTATCAACGGAGGAGGGGTAACTACAGGTCAATCAGGTTCAGCTGAGACAGGGTTACCAGAGAATCAATTAGGATCAGCTGAGATGGAGTTATCTGAGGTCAATTAGGATCAGTTGATTCCAACTAAGGACTGCCTGAGACCTTTTTAAACTCTCCCCTGTTGGGAGAAGGGGAAAGAGGGAGAGAAGGAGTCATGCTGCCAGTAGGTTAGGAGCAGCAAGACAGTGAGCCTCACCAGGAGGAGAGGCTGCATTCCCTCCCATAAGGGAGAAAAACAAGCTCAAAAGACTGGTGGAGAGAAGGAACGGACTTCCCCTGTGCAACCAAGAGGGACTGTTTTACCCAAGTCTGTCTCACCGAGGCTAAAAGCAGCTGAGGCTGGGGAGACTGAGAAGGTGCCTTACCACACCCTTTATCTACACCCTGATCAATGAAAACTCTTGTTAAAATTTAAAGTGCTAATATTGATAATGGTTTTTGTATACTTTTAAGCTTCTTGGTCTGGATCATGTTGTGGCTGCAGAGGCCAGATATTCACTCCCTCCCTTGCTGAAGGATGCAGCAATGATACATTTGAGAAGTTAATTTTGGAGATGAAGCCCTTATTTAAAATTTCCTGACTGGGGAACAGATCCAAGTTGTCTAGGAAATATCTTTTAATGTATTCAGTTTTTTTAATCAAACTCTAATTTCTTCAAGAGTTAATCCTTTTGGCCTTTGTTTTTTCCTTGTGTTCATTTTAAATGATCTTAATCAAATAACAAGGTTGTGATGCTTTCCGTCACAGAGACCTCCTTGGGACTGTCACCTGACATGCTGAGATTACCTCTGAGCCCGTTTTGCCTGCCAGCTTGGGACTCCAGAACCCTGCCTTGTTGAGCCAGACATGTTAACCTGCTGCAACACAGACCCAGGTATGGTCAATGCCCCCAAAGCTGAAGACTCTAACTAAAAACTGCTCAGCAGGTCACCTATCTCCAACACCCAGTTCCCAATGGGACCCAAACCCCAAATAAATCTGTTTTACTCTGTATAAAGCTTATACAGGGTAAACTCATAAATTGTTCGCCCTCTATAACACTGATAGAGAGAGATGCACAGCTGTTTGCGCCACCAGGTATTAATCATTTCCTCTGGGTTTACTAATAAACAAAAGTGATTTTATTAAGTATAAAAGTAGGATTTAAGTGGTTTCAAGTAGTAAAAGACAGAACAAAGTAAGTGACCAAGCAAAAACACACAAGTCTAAACCTAATACATTAAGAAACTGATTACAAGTAAAATCTCACCCTCAAAGATGTTCCAATAAACTTCTTTCACAGACTAGACTCCTTCCTAGTTTGGGCCCAATCCTTTCCCCGGTACAGTCCTTGTTAGTTCCAACAGACATCTTAGATGGAAACTAGGGGCGTTCTCATGACTGGCAGCCTCCTTTGTTCTGTTCCACCCCCTTTTATAGCTTTGGCCCAAGGCAGGAATCTTTTGTCTCTCTGGGTCCCCACCCCTCCTTCTAAATGGAAAAGCACCAGTTTTAAGATGGATTCCAGTATTACAATAAGACCTCAGAGTTATAGTTCATATTTCTAGCTTCAGATACAAGAATGACACATGAATACAAATAGGAGGAATATATTCAGTAGGTTATAACCTTTGTAATACCACCTTACAAGAGACCTTGTTGCATAAAGCATATTCCAGTTACATCATATTCGCACTCATAAGCATGTTTCCATAAAATATATGGAGTGCAACGTCAAAAAGGTAATCCATAAATAGGTGTTTGGACTCTTCCCTTCAAATGACAGAGGAGGGACTATATGGGTCACGAAAAAATGTTAGCATTGGAATATCATCAAACTGCAACAAATTATACCACTTGTGAAAGCAGATGCAGTGAGGTTTCACATGGCAGAAACTGCAGCTTATACTATGGCTGAAATTATATTTAACATTGGTTTTGAAATGTCCTAAGAGGCACGTATGCAGTTGTTTAATATTACTAGAATTTCTTTAATAGACACTTAAGCAGACAGGCTTACAGGCACTTCTAATAAAGGGCTGGAAAAAACAGGTGTGCCAAGATGTATTCACTACAAAGAAAATACTAATCATTGTAGCAGGTTTGTAAATGCCTTTCATTAAAGACTAGTCAGTTCTTCCTCCCTTCTTGGGAGCAGTAGATTTGAATCCTTAATGTAGAAAAGATTTTTCTTAAAAATGAGATGTTGATGTTGACATGTGGTTAATATATAATGTAATGAATCTGTGTCTGAATGTATACAAATTCATAGAGTTCAAGGCCAGAAGGGACCACCAGATCATCTAATCTGGTCTGCTGTGTATCACAGGCCATCAACACCACCCAGCACAAGCACACTAAACCCAACAGCCCAAGTTAGACCAAAACAACTGAAATTAGATAAGACAACAAGGTATCAGTCTTTAGCTAAATCATGCACATGAAGCATCAGAAAATTGGGACTTGTAATCTCCACAAATACACATCCCTATTACTTAGGCTATGGGAAAGAAAAACCTCCATTAACTCTAGTGGTATTAGTTCTTTTATATTGGGAGCAAGCCACTGGACGGCAATAGTTACAAACACTAGAGTTGGTCTGACGTTTTGTGGTGTAGAAGAAGTGGTACCTGTATTGTACACCCTATATGTATGATCTTGTGTTACATCTACTGTGGGCATGCTATGCAAAGGTGCCTATACATTCCAATAGAAATGAATAATTAAAAGTTTGAAAACTTGCTTCAGCTAGGCTGAATAGACCCTGCAAAGCTGTGTTTAGTATTAATTATCCTGCATTTAGTCATATTCCTGGGATTGTGATAACAAGAGACTGTAAAATGAACAAGGTCAGGCTTAATCTGTGCTTAAATAAGAGACCGCAGGGGGCGGGGGGGGAAACAATGTGCCTCAAAGTATACATTCAACATACGGCTTTCCTCAAGAGTTGGTATGGAAGCAATGCCTGAGCATAATATTAAGCTACTATCAGAGCTGATGATTCTATGATAAGAAGTGGAACTGATGTCTTGACTACTTGGACCACAATTATGAATGTACAACAGCAGAAGATTGGGAGTTGTAGATCTTGACTATGTTGTGTTGTGCTCTTGCCCTGCCAAGGGAGAATATAGCAATCATGAGTGCTACAGCAACCCTGAGGCTACACTAGCAGTGTAAATCTTCCACTTAGTCACTCCACAGCCTGTGTGGGGAGGATTTGTTATCTCCTTAAACCCTGCAGAAAATGCTTGGGTCCACAGCTAGCTGACTTGGGCTGCCCCATAGTTGGTAAAGGGTTTGGGGTACCTTAAGGTTGAAAAATACTGTAGAAGTACAAGATACTTCTTGCAACTCCCAGTGTAGTTTGAAGGCTTCTCCAGCATTGCACTAGTATGTGATCCAGGGACCTAAGAGGGTAGTGTACCAGATCAGGTACTATCCAACCTTTAGCACATGATGCGGTAGATCTGCATTGTCATGTCCAAATTGCAGGTGTGGTTCACTGGCTCATGTAAAAGGTTGCACTACATATTTAGATTTAAAATGCCTTTCTGGCTGCCCTTTACACCTATTGCATCAATGAACGTGATGTCTTTTTTTTCCTCACTTTTTTCACCACCATAGGAACTGAGCAGCCAAAGCCTTCACAGCATTTCCCTCTGTGGGCCTTTTATATTGCAGCGTTGTTTAACTTTCTCTGCCACTCTGTAGCTAGTAATGAAAAGATGCTGCTAGGTGCCTGAATGAGACCCACCCAGTGCAGGCTGAAAACTTGATCTGATCAAACAACTCTCCCCAAATTTCTCTGCCCGTCCTCCATGAAGATCAACACCCAACCCTGCTCTTCCTCATTCATTATCCATGGCTGACTGACCCTGTGCATCTCATAAGCCCCTGCACCATCCATTCTACTGTGGGCCTCCTTAACTGCTCTTTTTACGCAAAGGAATATATTTTTTCATCATTTACATAAGAATGTAAGAACTGCCATGCTGGGTCAGACCAATGGTCCATCTAACCCAATATCCAGACTTCTGAGAGTGGCCAGTGCCAGATGCTTCAGAGGGACTGAACAGAAAGGCAATTAGTGAATGATCCATCCCCTGTCATCCCAGCTTCTAGCAGTCAGAGGATGGGGTTGTGTCCCTGGCCATCTTGGCTAATAGCCATTGATGGACCTATCCTCCAGGAACTTATCTAATTCTTTTTTAACTCAGTTATACTTTTGGCCTTCACAACATCCCTGGCAATGAGTTCCAGAGGTTGACTGTGGGTTCTATGAAACAGTTCCGTTTGTTTGTTTTGTTTTTGTTTTTGTTTTAAACCTGCTGTCTATTAATTTCATTGTGTGGCCTCTCATTCTTGTGTTATGTGAAGGAGTAAATAACACTACTCTTTGTTTCCTATCTTTTAACCAGTCACTGACCCATAAGAGGACCTTTCCTGTTATCTCATGACTATTTATTTTGCTTAAGAGCCTTTTGTGAGGGACTTTGGCAAAGGCTTGCCAAAAGTCCAGGTATGCTATATTGACTGGATCACCCTTGTCCACGTTTGTTGATGCCCTCAAAGAATTCAAATAGATTGGTGACACATGATTTCCCATTACAAAAGTTGACTTTCCCAACATATTGTGTACATCTGTGTTTCTGATAATTCTGTTCTTTACTGTAGTTTCTACCAATCAAATTGGTTGAAACTACAGTACTGAAGTTAGGCTTACCAACCTGTAATTTCAAGGGTTGCTTCTGGAGCCTTTTTTAAAAATCAGTGTTACATTAGATATCCTTCAGATATCAGGTGCAGAGACTGATTTAAGCAATGGGTAGCATACCATGGTTAGCAGTTCTGCAATTTCATGAGAGTTCCTTTAGAACTTTTGGATGAATACCATCTGGTCCTGGTGACTCAAACAGTAATCAGTTAGTTCCAAAACCTCCTCTATTGACTCCTCAATTTGGGAAAGTTCCTCAGATTTGTCACCTAAACAGAATGGCTCAGGTGTGGGAAATCTCCCTTACAACCTCTGGAGTGAAGGTGGATGCAAAGAATTCATTTAACTTTTCCGCAGTGGCTTTGTCTTTCTTGAATTCTCCTTTAGCACCTTGATTGTCCAGTGGTTCCACTGATGGTTTGGCAAGTTTAATGTACTTAAATGTTTGCTGTTACTATTTTGTCTTCTGCTAGTTGCTGTTCAAAAAAAAAATTACTATTTTTTGGCCTGCTTAATTATACTTTTACATTTGACTTGCCAGAGTTCATGCTCCTATTTTCCTCAGTAGAATTTAACTTCCAGTTTTTAAAGGATTCCCTTTTGCCTCTGCCTATTTTTACTCTTGTTTAGCCATGGAGGCATTTTTTTTTGGTCCCCTTGCTGGTTTTTTGGGGGGGGGGTATATGTTTAGTTTGAGCCTCTCTGATGGTGTTTTTAAAAAAATTTCACGCAGCTTGCAAGCATTATAGTCTTGTGACAGTTCCTTCTAATTTCCATTTAACTAGCTTCCTCATTTTTGTGTAGTTCCCTTTTTGAAGTTAAATGCTACTGTGGTGGGTTTCTTTGGCATTCCCCCGACCCCCAGATGTTAAATTTAATTATATTATGGTTGCCATTACTGAGCGGTTCTGCTACATTCACCTCTTAAACCATATTCTTTGCTCCGCTTAGGACTAAATTAAGAATTGCCTCTCTCCTTATGGGTTCCAAGACAAGCTGTTCCCAGTCATTTATAGTCTCTAGAAATTTTATCTCTGCATCACATCCTGAGGTGTCATGTACCCAGTCAATAGAGGGATAGTGGAAATTTCCCATTATTGTGTTTTTTGTTTTTGTAGCCTCTAATCTTCCTGAGCATTTCATACTCACCATCACCATTCTGGTCAGGTGGTCAATAGTATATTCCTATTACTATACTCCTGTTGTTCAAACATGGAATTTCTAGCCATAGAGATTCTTTGTTACAGTTTCATTCATTTAAGATTTTTACTATATTTGATTCTGGTTTCTTTCACATATATAACTACTCTCCCACCAGCATGACCTACTCTGTCATTCCTATATATTTTGTACCCTGGTATTACCATGTCCCATTGATTATAGTTAAGACTACAATTATGTCACGGATGTCATGGAAGTTATGGAATCTGTGACTTCCATTGACCTCCATGACATTTTCTGTCCTGGGGCTAGAGCTCCCAGCCAGCTCCGCCCTCACAACTCCCAGCCCCCAACCTGGTGGGGGGACCCCATAGCTGCCCAGCTGCAGCAGGCAGCTGGTAGACCCTGCAGCTGCCCAACCATGGCAGGGGATGGTAGGCGGGTTGGACTCCAGCGCAGGTGCCCGGCCGCAGCGGGCAGTGGGGACTCCCCACAGGTGCAGCTGTGGCCAGCGGCTGGGGGACCCTGCAGCTACCAGCTGCCCAGGGCGAGGGGACCCTCAGCAGCCCAGCCCCAGGAGGTTCTGGGCTCCCATGCACTGCATCAGTGGGGACCTGAAATGGATTTTTGTTCATTTCCCATGACGTGTCCATGACTTTTACTAAAAATATGTGTGACAAAATCTTAGCCTTAGTTATAGTTCCACCAAGTTTTTATGATACCTATTATATAAATATCCTAATTTAATACCAGGTGTGACTAGGTGCCTAGAATGGACCACATTGAGAATGCCACACTCAGGGCAGACTGCAAGAAATAGGCAGACAATCCTCCAAAACTGGTGGTTTATTCTATAATTAGATTAACCAAACCAATTTCTAAAAAGCTTCTGTAGCACCACACTGGTTAACAAGAAGCCAAACACAGTCCCCTTTAGGCATTCCAGGCCTTGGCTCCCATCTAGACAAACAGGTCTAATATAGTAAGAAGTTACTGAAAAGCCAGTTCACCATCTGTGAGGTTCTACTAACCCAAAGGATTAGACACTTACACCCCCAAGTCAATATGCATCCCCCAAATATCATGCTGTCAGCCAATCCTTAGTAAACTAACTTAAAGACTTTATTAATAAAAGAAAAGAGAGTTATTGAATGGTTAAAGAACCATATACATACAAATGATTTTCAGTAGTCATAGACCAGGCTCATAATAGTGATGGAATAGACTGCTGGCTTGCATAAGTCTCTCTGGTAACTTCCAAAAGATTGGAAGGTCCTCAGTCCATAGTTCAAAATATTCCTTTTAGTTGTCAATCCGCAGTCCAGAGAATTAGATCAGGAATGAGGCAAAAAGAACATGTCTCATGTGTCTTTTATATCCTCTGTCATGTGCATAGAAATTTACTTTCCCAAGCAAAGCCCTCAGCCCCTGTGTATGGAAGGTTACTGACAAAGATGGAGTCCAAGGTCACATGTCCAGATCACATACCCTTTCATGTTTTGCTGAATCACTGGGGTGGCCATTGGTTCCTGGCTATCTGAGGCATCCACAGGAAGATGAGCTGATCTCCCTTAATGGCCCATCACCGCCTGAATTGGTCCATCCACAATTAAATAGTTCATCAACACTGGGCTGGCTAGATAAGATGTAAAACTACTTTGTGAGTGTCATCCAAGAACAAACACATATGAGATACAAATACATAACCAATATTTATCTCTTCAGATACAGTGATGATACATGGATTTAACCAGGGTGATCATACTTGACAGACTGTAACTTTTCCATCGACACCTTAATACCAGGTGTAACTGAGTGCATGGAATGGACCACACTGAGAATGCCACACTCAGGGCAGACTACAAGAAATAGGGCGCACAATCCCCCAAAACTGGTGATATACATGATATACACTGTATCAAATTTAGTGCAATTGTGCAACAGTGGTAGCAACAATGATATAAATGGTCATCTTTCTTTTCATACAGCATCACACCAGGCATTCAGATTCACCCCTCTTAGTGTTTACAAGCACTTATATCATTTGTCAATACTTAATTGTCTGCCTTCAATGTGAAGATAATTGAATATTTTTTGTTTGACTGTTTCTCTTCGGTTCCTACTTGTACTTCATCAACTTCTATCCTCTTTTTCTCACTAGGATATAGAGAATCCCTGTTAATAGACCATCCCCTAAGGACTGTCTCCATCCAAATTGTGTGCTACTCCATACCTGCTGGCTTTTCCCCAGCACTTAATTTAAAAACTCCTCTATAACCTTTTTTTAATTTTTACATGCCTGCAATCTGCTCCGTTTTGGGTAAGGAGGAGCCCATCCTTCTTGTACAGGCTCCTCCTTTCCCAAATGGTTCCCCGATTCCTAATAAACCCACATCCCTCCTCCCTCTACTATTGTCTCCTCCACACATTGAAACTAGGGCTGTCACACAAATACAAAAATTAATCACGTGATTAATCACACTGTTAAATAATAATAGAATACCATTTAATTATTTTTTGATGTTTTCTACATTTTCAAATATATTGATTTCAATTACAACACATCATACAAGTGTACAGTGCTCACTTTATATTCTTTTTATTACAAATATTTGCACTGTAAAAAACAAAATAAATCATATTGCACTACGGTACTTGTATGAGGTGAATTAAAAAATACTATTTCTTTTGTTTTTTACAGTGCAAATATCTGTAATAAAAAGAATATAAAGTGAGCACTGTATTCTAAGCTGCAAAAGAAATCAATATATTTGAAAATGTAGAAAACCCTCCAAAAATATTTAATAAATTTCAGTTGGTAGTTTATTGTTTAACAGTGTGATTAATTGTGATATATTTTTTAATCACAGTTAATTTTTTTGAGTTAATCGTGTGTGATAACTGCAATTAATCGCCAGCCCTAATTAAAACCTTGCAGTTCTCCTTGTCTAACTGGCCCTGTGCATGGAACTGGAAGCATTTCAAAGAATGCTACTATAGAGGTCCTGGATTTGAATCTCTTATCTAGCAGACTAAGTTTGGCCTCCAGGACTTCTCTCCTCTTTCCCTACGTCATTGTTACCTACATGCACCACAACCACCAGCTTCTTCCAGTACTGCACATAAGTCCATCTAGATGCTCCAAGAGATCTGCAACCTTTGCACCTGAAAGGCAATTCACCATGTAGTTCCCCTGGTCATCACAAACCCAGCTATTTATATTTCTAGTAATTGAATTCCACATGACTATTATCTGTCTCCCCAATTACAGCAGTATGCTCAGTGCAGTGACTCGAGATGAGAAGCTCCTGTTCTATATATTACTGACTTGCTCTTTGCACTGAGGTTTAAAAAAAAATTAAGGCTTTGGCACCTGCCCGCAACTTTCGATTCGTAGACAAGCTACATCTTCCATTCACCTATTAAATATTTCTAAATCTTCAGCAGTTCCAAAAATATTAATTAAGGCTGTAATACAGCTTCAAGGCAGTGGATTTGCAGTCTAGCTGTAAAGTCATATCCAATATGGCTATATATTGAGGGGGAAGACAATGGTCATACAGCTGATTTACGGGGTTCTCCCGTTTTCCCCCTCCAAAAGTTAATCAAGCCTGTACAGTTGCTGCGAGGCTGCAGATTTGCAGCTCCCTGGGTGACATCAGTGTAACTGTTCCAAACATAATTTAAGGTAAAATGCAACACTTTGTACAAATAAATAAAATACTTTGAAAAAGAATCTGTTTATTATGTCATGTGCACTGCTCTGCTCTGATGCCTTTCATTCCAATTTTTTTTTCAAAAATGAGTTTTGTTAATTTGTATTTATTTCACATAGCCTAGCTCTTTTTCCTGAGATGCTTAAGCTAATGGCCTATAAGAAGTATACATTGCTGATTTCGCTACCTGATCCAATATATTTTACATTTACAAAGTGCAACTTGTTCTTATAAATTAGATGTACTCTGTCTCGTGTGCTGTGACTTTTTTGTCTTATGTAGGTGGTAAATTCTTTCGACCTGTGAGCATTTCTTCATCAAGTGCTGTGTAAACTTACAGTGCTACATACTAGTATGAACAGTGATGTTAACAAAGGGATGGGTGATGTCCCAGTCCATCTACTCACCACTGTTCTGGGTGAAATAGTCTCAATAACTCAGCCATAGTCAAAGCAAATGAAGAAAAACATGCAAAGTTAAACGTGGCTAAAACATATAACATTTAAACAACATTGAATTAGTGATTAAAGGTGTCTGTCCTGATGAGACAAGCTGCTTAGAAGCTGAAGACAGGATTCAACAGGTTAGTGTTCCACTAGAAGAGGCAGACAGGAAAAGGGTAGTAGCAGTAAATTAGAATATAGATTTTTCAGGCAGATACTGTCTTGTGTATTTGTACAGTGCTAACACAATGGGGCCCTGATAGTGATCTTCAGGTGCTACTGCGATGCAGATATTAACATTCTGTAATTACGTAAGCTGAATGTGCATGAAACATAATTATTGAAAATCATTTATCCCTTAAGAATTCCTAAGTTGTTTTAATCAGACAATAACCCCTATGCTCCCTTAACATTTGTCTCCTGTCCCCCATAATCCACTAGCAAAAGTTCCCTCGGTCTTGTAGCCTATTTCTGTGCATCTTTTTCCTGAACATCAAGATTCTATAAAAATAACAGCTTTCCCGTCCCTTCTGAATTTTTCAGTCTTGAACTCCTTAGCTGAAATATACTGTAATTGTTTGTCTCCATCTTCTTCCAGATGCACAACTTTCTCTAAGTATTCAGTTACATTCCTCTTCTATAAAAAAAAGCTTACCCTAGAATCTCCATTTCATTTCTTATTTTCCCTTGGCTGAGGGATAACCCATTCCATAAATTCTTCCTTAGCTGCAAATGTCAGGACTATGGCAGCAAACTGCCATCCAAATAAACAAATATTTGACTTTTATCTGAAAGGAGTTTTCATAATATAGACTAGCTGTCTTTAATTTTAATCTGTGGAAATTTTACTCATTTTCCAACAGAAGTCAAATGCTGAAACATTTCAGGGAAGAGGGTGATAAAGATCCTCTCTTTCAGGTTTGGTCATATCTGATATATATTCAAAAATATCTTTATCTTTCTGTTGCAAAACCAGTCATGAAAAGTCTCAACCAAATAAGGGTATTTCCAAGAAAGAACTGATTAGTAAATTTACATCACTAACTGTATGGGGATATGGGCCCTGATTCACACTGAGTGTGTGCTCTAGTCCTTCTCTGTTCATCAAAGCACTAATGCTTACATGATTTGCTGAATTGAAGCCATAAATCGGAATGGCTATTTTTTAAATACTTTACATTTCTTCCTAATTTTCTTCCTCACTTGGCAGTTGATGGTACTATAGAGTCCTCATAGGATTCCATTCTTAAGTGTACTTGAGAAATGTGATAGGAATATGTTGTCATTTCCCATCTAGATCAAGAGAGCCACGTTCCTCTGATAATCCCGTCACTATATTAGAAGTGGTTGAGCTATATAATTAACCCATTTTTTTGAGCACAAACCCTTGCTCCTTGAGTCAGCCAAGCTAAAGGCACCGCTGGGAAACAAAAAAATATCAGCCCCCAAACGTCCCACTCTTCTTTGTGTCTTGTATCAAATAATTGCCCAAAAGCTGGAAACAAGAAATGGAAGCACTTATGTGACCAGGGTCCCAGTGGGGGCCAGTTATGGTCACTCAGGGTGAACTGCAAAGAATGGGGCAGACAAACCCGAAAAAGCTGGTGGATATTCCAATACTTAGATTTACCAAGCCAGCCTAAAACAGCTTCTTTATTAACTTACTGGTTACTCAGAAGTCCAAACAACACAGTTCCCTTAAAGTGATCCAACTTCAGGCTCCATACAGGTATCTAAGTGAAATATGATGCAAATTCCTGAAAATCTTTCATCATATAAAAGAAAACATTCTACCAATCCCAAAGGATCGGCCACATTACCTCCTAGGTTAATGAATGTTTTAGATCTTACCCAAATACATGCTACAGCCAATTCTTATTAACTAAACTAAAATTTATTAAACAAAAGAGAAAATGGTTAAAAGATCAATATACATTCAGACATGAGTTCAATTCATTTAGGTGCAGATTCACAGCAGAGATGGTGAGCTTTGTGGTTGCAAAGCGTTCTTTTAGAAATAGTTCATAGGTTATAGTCCAATGTCCATATATCATATTCAGGGCATAGCAGAATAACTGGGACCTCAGTCTTGCGACTCAAACTTCTCCTGATGAAGCCTAAGCAGATCTGAGATGACAGGATCAGGACCCAAGGATCTTTTATACAATTTCATGTCCTCTTTGACAAGTTGGGAATTCCTCTAGGACCAAAAGGTAATTAGGATGACTTTGAGGGAGGTCCATCACCGGTACTTAGCTATAGAATTAACATAAGGCAATTTGCTTGTTCCTCCACCATTCACAGATTATTTGCGATACATTTCAAAGATAGATGATTACAGAGATATCCTGTGTTTACAATTCAGTTAAATGGTAGGATGTTATTTTGATCTCTGAATTATCAGAATACAGCATAGACAGGGACTGTTGATTACTTTGTCGACCCTACTCATACATATGTAAATACACAAAACCACAAACATTATCCCTCCATATGTCTTTTGAGGGTTATTTTATTTTGCAGGATGTTTAACCCTTTCTGGCCATGTGTCACAACTTAGTTGATCCCATGTCAGGCTTTACACATCTCCCTGATCATTCAAGACCCTGTTGCGAGAGTTTTCCAGTAAAACAATATCTGCTTCCAGAGCAGGTAATGCTTATAGAATACCAGTTTTGTCTAAGATAAATAAGTCAGTATTTGCAATAGTGCCTAAACTTAATAGTACTGACTGTATAGTGCTTTGAATACTTTATTACTATGATTAGGTTGTTTAGATAGTGATGACGGTATTAACCAAAGGAACTGGCAAATTTTTAAGGGTAAACACTAAATATGTATGATAAATTTCTTAGCTGTAAAATGTGTGAAGTGCCTGTGATTTTGGATAGGTGCTGAAAAACTTGAAAGATAAACAAAATTAATCAGACCATCTGGCATTCTCAACGTCTCTTAGGAAATTAAAATGTGGTGCTACTGTCTCCCTCATTCCTTTTTTAGAATGATCATTGTGAAGGATGTACATGTAAACACTGAACTAGAATGTATAGAAAACAGCAGAGTATACTGATATTCCCTGCTGTCTGTTCAAAAAGTAGGCAGTAGTCTCAGCTACATGTGGATTGGCATAACCATCATAAGAATACTGAAGTCCCTAGAATAAAGACTAAGTTCTCCACTACAAAGTAATGAATGACATTGAAGTTCTGTCCTGTTTTGCCAAGACAGCAACAGCCTGAAGCTCTGTTGGAGATGTGGTGCTGTGATAAGCAATTTAATTTCTCACAATCTGTGCATTTTTATAGGACTGAGTGACAGTGCAAAAATCACTAAGTAACCAATAACTTGATTCCACAGTTTCATCATTCCTGGGCGAGGTTAGTAGACAGAAGGCTGTATGGGCTACTTCCAGTAACAGACTTTGCTTATCATTTAATCTAATTGGTCTTATTCTCCAAAAGTCCTAATAATTTTCCTTTATTTATGGTTTGGGTTACCAACCCCTATATATGAGCAAGCACTGTACTTTCATTTTATACTTATAATTTTATAATCCATTAGTCTCCATTTTTAGTTAGCTCGAAGATGGAATTCAGCATGCTTAAATGGTCCCTGGGTTATTCATGTTGTTCTAACCGACAAATGGGCTCTTGTATCTGATTTAGAAATATGCTGATCCAGTTCTTATACCTCATAATATTGAGACACATTTCTAACATACACACTTTGTTATTGCTACCAAGTAGGCAGTATTTTCCAAGCCTAAT
This sequence comes from Mauremys mutica, assembly GCF_020497125.1. Lineage (NCBI taxonomy): Eukaryota > Metazoa > Chordata > Testudines > Geoemydidae > Mauremys > Mauremys mutica. The sequence goes on from NC_059078.1 coordinate 43,645,930, forward strand.
CATCCACTACGTACCTGTTGATATGAATGAAGCACACTCACTGCAAGAGAATGAGAAGGTCCATTTATGATGTTGCTGACAGTGTTACGTGAAGTAGGATTAATGTTTGAGTGACATAGTTCTTCTTTCAGAGTGGTAGCCGTGTTAGTCTGTATCAGCAAAAAGAATGAGGAGTCCTTGTGGCACCTTAGAGCAGGCCTGCAAAACATACGGCCACATGGCCCGCAGTGGGATTCTAAATTCCGCCCACACACGGCGCTCTGCGGGCAGCCCAGAGCTCTTTGAATCCTGGCCGCGGCTGAGATTTCAAGGGCTCAGGGCTCCCCGCCCCTGCGGGCAGCCCAGAGCCCTTTGAATCCCGGCCGCGGCTCCAGCGGATGGGCTGGGGCTGGGATTTAAAGGGCTCAGGCTCCCCTCAGCGGCAGGAGCTCTGGGCCCTTTAAATCCCTGTCCCAGCCCCGCAAAGCTCCGGGTTCCCCCAGCCGACGGAGCCCCGGGCCCTTTAATTTGCCCCTGAGGGCTCCCAGCCACCTCTTCAGCTGGGAGCCCCTGGTTGATTTAAAATCAAGTATCACCTCCCCACCCCCAACCTTCCTTTTTGGCCCACAGCTGTTTTGGTGGGGTGGCGCTGGGGAAGGAAAGTTTGTTTCTGCAGGGCTGGGCGGCGCTGGGGCAGGGTGTTTCCGAGGGGCTGGGAGGTGCTGGGGGGGGGGGGGTTCCGCAGGGCCAGGGGGTTTGGCCCTCAGCTGTTTTCTTTGGAGTAATGTGGCCCTTGCCGCTTTACTAGTTGTGCAGGCCTGCCTTAGAGACTAACAATTTTATTTGAGCATAAGCTTTCATGGGCAAAAACCCACTTCATCGGATGCATGCAGTGGAAAATACAGTAGGAATATATATATATATATATATATATATACACACACACACACAGAGAGAACATGAAAAAAATGGGTGTTGCCATACCGACTTTGAATGAGACATCAATTAAGGTGGGCTATTATCAGCAGAAGAAAAAAACTTTTGTAGTGATAATCAGGATGGCCCATTTACAACAATTGACAAGAAGGTGTGAGTAACAGTAGGGGAAAATAGCATGGGGAAATAGTAATGTAATGACCCATCCAATCCCAGTCTTTATTCAAGCCTAATTTAATAGTGTCCAGTTTGCAAATTAATTCCAATTCTGCAGTTTCTCATTGGAGTCTGTTTTTGAAGGTTTTTTTGTTGGAGAATTGTGACTTTTAGGTCTGTAATTGAGTGACCAGGGAGGTTGAAGTGTTCTCTGACTGGTTTTTGAATGTTATAATTCTTGATGTCTGTTTTGTGTCCATTTATTCTTTTGCATAGAGACTGTCCGGTTTGGCCAATGTACGTGGCAGAGGGGCATTGCTGGCATATGATGGCATATATCACATTGGTAGATGTGCAGGTGAACAAGCCTCTGATGGTGTGGCTGATGTGATTAGGTCCTATGGTGGTATCCCTTGAATAGATATGTGGGCAGAGTTGGCAACGGGCTTTGTTGCAAGAATAGGTTCCTGGGTTTGTGTTTTTGTTGTGTGGTGTGTGATTGCTGGTGAGTATTTGCTTCAGGTTGGGGGGTTGTCTGTAAGGGAGGACTGGCCTGTCTCCCAAGATCTGTGAGAGTGAGGGATTGTCCTTCAGGATAGGTTGTAGATCCTTGATGATGCACTGGAGAGGTTTTATTTGGGGGCTGAAGGTGACAGCTAGTGGCATTCTATTACTTTTTTGTTGGGCCTGTCCTGGAGTAGGTGACTTCTGGGTATTCTTCTGGTTCTGTCAATCTGTTTCTTCACTTCAGCAGGTGGGTATTGTAGTTTTAAGAATGCTTAATAGAGATCTTGTAGGTGTTTGTCTTTGTCTGAATGATTGGAGCAAATGCTGTTGTATCTTAGAACCTGGCTGTAGACAATGGATCGTGTGATGTGATCTGGATGAAAGCTGGAGGTGTGTAGGTAAGTATAGCGGTTAGTAGGTTTCCAGTATAGGGTGGTGTTTATGTGACCATCGCTTATTAGCACTGTAGTGTCCAGGAAGTGGATCTCTTGTGTGGACTGGTCCAGGCTGAGGTTGATGGTGGGGATGGAAATTATTGAAATCATGGTGGAACTCCTCAAAGGTTTCTTTTCCCTGGGTCCAGATGATGAAGATGTCACCAACGTAGCGCAAGTAGAGTAGGGACGCTCGGGGACAAGAACTGAGGAAGCGTTGTTCTAAGTCAGCCATAAAAATGTTGGCATACTGTGGGGTCATGCGGGTCCCCATAGCAGTCCCGCTGACTTGAAGGTATAAATTGTCCCCAAATCTGAAATAGTTGTGGGTGAGGACAAAGTCACAAAGTTCAGCCACCAGGTTTGCCGTGACATTATCGGGGATACTGTTCCTGACAGCTTGTAGTCCATCTTTTTGTGGAAAGTTGGTGTAGAGGGCTTCTACATCCATAATGGCCAGGATGGTGTTTTCTGGAAGATCACCAATGGATTGTAAAAAGCAACAAAGAGTCCTGTGGCACCATATAGACTAACAGATGTATTGGAGCGTAAGTTTTCCTGGGTGAATACCCACTTCGTCAGACGCATTGGATTGTAGTTTTCTCAGGAAGTCAGTGGTGCCCCAAGATAGCTAGGAGTGCTGGTAGTGTAGGGTCTGAGGAGAAAGTCTACATAGCCAGACAATCCTGCTGTCAGGGTGCCAATAGCTGAGATGATGGGGCATCCAGGATTTCCAGGTTTATGGATCTTGGGAAGCAGATTGAATACCCCTGGTTGGGGCTCTAGGGGTGTGTCTGTGCAGATTTGTTCCTGTTCTTTTTCAGGGAGTTTCTTGAGCAGATGATGTAGTTTCTTTTGGTAACCCTCAGTGGGATCAGAGGGTAATAGCCTGTAGAATGTGGTGATAGAGAGCTATTGAATGATCACTCCTCACAGTCTTACCTACACCATATGCAGTTCAGGGATGGGTGAATCTCAGTTCTCTTTATCTCCTAGAAACGTTCTTGTTTCCCAGAAATGTTCTGAGCTCTCTTGTAAGTTTTGCATGTTTTCTTCATCTTTAGATCTTTGGAGAAGGAAAGGAAATCTGTACCATTTTTGACAGCTACACTCGATTTTAGGAATAGAAAACTATACATTGATTAGAAAAGCATATGTCACATTTATATGTGGTATCTTGAAACAATTTTCAGTGTTCAAAATGTAAGTCTGAGAGGGAAAGTATAAAACAATATTGAGGGTCCACTGAGTTCCTATTGATTCAACATAACTTTATTTTAGTCTGGTTGTTTTGCCAACTGAAAACCGAGACATTCATAACCCTCAAACTTATATTTCTGCCTGTGATTATGGTAGAAGGAAAAGCTTGCTTGTACACAGGACTGTACAATGAAATACACAGGGCAGTAAAATACATATACTGTTGCCTATCTCAGTTATACTAATGTGCACTTATTAAAGCCCTTTACAAATATTTAAGATTTGGCCATCTTGCTAGAGTAGACTAGTGCAGTTGGATAAACTGAAGAAGCATTTAAATGATATGCCCAAGCTCATATGAACCGCCAGTGGTAGATGGGGGGAAATCTAGCTTGTGTTGGAAGGAACTAAGTGAAACTGACTGTTGTGCCAAGGGTCAATACAAAGCCTGTATGCCACTTACCACCTATTTTGAGAGTGTCAGAGGTGAATAGGCTTTGTGCTAACCCTCTGCACAGGGGTGAATGGCTTTGCATAACATTTTTATAAATATACTTAATGTGAAAGTTGCAGAGAATTTGAATCTGTAAATCTACATGATTTATTGTCAAGATCACTAAGGGTACGTTTATACTTACCGCGCGGGTCGACGCGGCGAGTTCGACTTCTCGGAGTTCGAACTATCGCGTCTGATCTAGACGCGATAGTTCGAACTCCGGAAGCGCCGCGGTCGACTCCGGTACTCCACCGCGGCAGGAGGAGTTGGCGGAGTCGACCTTGGAGCCGCGGAGTTCGCTTCCGCGGCGTCTGGACGGGTAAGTCATTCGAACTAGGGTAGTTCGAATTCAGCTACGTTATTCACGTAGCTGAATTCGCGTACCCTAGTTCGACCCCGGGGCTGTGTGTAGACCAGGGCTAAGGGTATATCTACACTACAGGTAGACAACTGTGGCTGGCCCATGCCAGCTGGCTTGGGTTGCGGGGCTTGGGCTAAGAGGCTGTTTGATTGTGGTGTAGATGTTTGGGCTTGGGCTGGAGCTCCCCTCTCAGTGTCTCAGAGCCCAGGCTCTAACCCAAGCCTGAACGTTTACTCTGCAATTAAACAACCCTTTAGCCTGAGCCAGCTGGCACGGGCCAGTTGCAGGTGTCTAATTACAGTGTAGGCATACCCTGAAGGCTTTCTTGCTGAGTTGGAGTTTGAACCACACACTGTAACCTGCTACTCAGGATGAGTAAGGGTAGCAGAATCTGGCCTCTGTAAATATTATCAACCTCCCTAGGTAGTTATGAATAGAAGTAATATAGGCAATTAAATAATGATTATTAAAGTTATTTGTAAAAGTTTCTAACAGTGAAATAAACTCTAGTCCAAGGATTGGAATCTCACTGATTCTTGTACTGTTGGTTAAAAATCTCAAGTAGGCTATGTGATAGACCCAGGCCAGTTGGGTACAACAAAGTAGTAGAAGGCAGATATACTGGCCATTGGATTAGCAGTTTTGTGTTCCCTGACTGACCAGAGCAGGGGCTGCTCCAGACTAATGTCAACACCTGACTCTAATTAAGGCCCTTTTGATACTATAAAAGAGCTCACTCCAGTCAGGCTGGGGAGAGCCAGGGAGCCAGAGGAGACGAAGTGCGGCTGAAGGGCTGGTTAATGAAGACACCCTTAAGCCATCGGTAAGGGAGCCCTAAGGTAAAGGTGAAGAAGGGAGAAGCAGGAGAGCTGTGGGGAAGTGGCCCAGGGAAATGTAGCAACTCTGGCAGTGAAAGGTTGGCTGCCAACAGCTGCTACCATTAGGGTCCCTGGGCTGGAACCCAGAGTAGAGGGTGGGCCCAGGCTTCCCCCCTCCCCCCGACCCTGCCACTACAGAAACATCTCCTGGGAGGGGAAGTCAGGCCCCTGTCAGGACAGGAGGCTAAACTGTTCTGAAATAAGCCCTAGGGACAACAGAGACTGTGGGAGTTCTCTCACCAACCTCCTTGCTGGCCTATGATGAAAAGGGCTCAGTAGACTGTAACCCTGGCCCTAGAGAGAGAGGGCTATGTGGAGGGTTGCAGTGAGTCACTGAGGTTAGCATAAACCGCCTAGAAGCGCGGGACCCACAGGGACAAGGTCGGAGCTCTGCCACAGCTAGAATTGGGTGTCTGTATAAACAAATGAAGAAACAGTTATGCATTAGAGAATTACAATATTGAAATAACCATGGGGTTAAATTAAGGGCTTAAAAGTTATGGGTAAAATTATACATGCCTCAACTCACCTGCCAAATAGAGTGGTGTTTATAAACTTCAATGCTCTTCAGCTGCAGTGGCAGGGATCACTGTACAGGGAGCTGCTCCCCCATCCGCCCAACCCCCATGCATCTGGACCTCCCATACCCAGACACCCCCACCAAGCTTCACCCTGTACACCCAGAATCCCCCTAGCCCTCCATAACTGAACCCCACCCTGCTGACCCTCAACCCCTGCATCTGGAGCCAGCCTGCACTCAGACCCCCTGCCTCTGGACCCCCACCCTTGTACCCAAACCACCCCCCACTGAGCTCCCTGCACTCAAATCCTCACCCTATGAGCCACACACTGCTGCACCACCCTGACCCCCCACATCCAGACCCCCATGCCACTGATCCAACTAGCTGCACCCAGACCCTCCACCCCACCAAGCCCCACTCCCGCAGCATGCAGACTCCCCTGCTGCGACCCCCACACCCAGATCCCTCCACTGAGACCCAATCACTTTCACCTGGAAGCCCCTGCAGAGTCCCATTGCCCCTGCACCTTAATGCCCCCCATGAGCCTCTATGCATCCAGATTCCCCCCACCCCTAGACCTCCCACTGAGCTGCCTGCACCCAGATTGTCCCACACAGAATCCTCTCACCCCACACCTAGATCCTCTAGCACTGAGCCCCTCCACACTTGGATCCTGCCTGGTTGAGCCTGCCTGCTCACACCAGGTGTGCCTGGCACGGGGGCATGGCCCCAGGGTGTTTCTGGGACAGGCCCAGGCCTTATGCTGTGTCAGGGTCATATGCAGCCTCACCACTGAGTCAGTGTCCCAGGGTTAGGGGGTGGGGAGGCTGCCAGGTGATCTCGCACCTTCGTACAGTCAGTGGCCTGTGCTCCCCACTGCTGTGCTGGAGCCTCTTCATTTATTTATTGACAATTTTGCAGAATTTTAAAATATTGTGTGCAGAATTTTTATTTTTTTGGTGCAGAATGCCCTCAGGAGTAACTTTAGTCAAAAATCAGATGCTCAACTGGTCCTTCTATTAAGTGGCAAAAATATCACACTCAGTTAAGCTCCACCGGTGGCAGCACTATGGTATACAAAATTGCAGTAGACTAGAGCATTTTTACCATTGTCATCTTACCCTGCAGTGCAAAAATGCTGGAGTCCTGTCTGACGCTGATGTTGAATTATGGGTTCCATTTTCACTCATGTAGACTAGGTCTATGTGATTGGACGTTGGGAACTGTTGGTAAAAGGCATTTCACCACCAGCATTAATGCTTCCCCAAAATATGAAACAGCTATCATTGTCCTCTTGAATTTTGCCTGAAACAAATGTCACCTTTTGCAAGTGAAATCTGTAGTTTTGTTGCAAAAAATTATGAAACTCATGCAGGATGCAAACTGTTGACTGCAAAGTGTTGGCTGATCTAGGACTAGATGAAATTGCACTTTAATCCTTTTCTTTCTGAGAAATATCAGATGATAGTTTGGGGCAATTTCTCATCCATCTTGAAAAATCTTTCATGCAGGGCTCCATTTTTTTTGCCCCTTCTATTCAACAGTATAAGAGGTCACTAGTAGTGCAAGTCTCCTCAGCTGTGTTCAGTGTAATGTGAAATGTGTTCTCTATCTCCATTGCATATGACGCAGACAAGGTGGCTGAGCAAATTGGCTTAAATGGTTTAAATCAGGGATTTTCAGACTTTTGTACTGGTGACCCCTTTCACACAGCAAGCCTCTGATTGCAACCCCCTTTATGCATTAAAACACTTTATATATGTATATGTATGTATATATATGTATATGTATGTATATATATGTATGTGTGTGTGTATATATGTATATCTATGTGTGTGTGTATATATATATATATATATATATATATATATATATATATATATATATATATATATATATATATATATATATACAAACACCATTATAAATGCTGGAGGCAAAGCAGGGTTTGGGGTGGAGGGTGACAGCTCTCGATCCCCCCCATGTAATAACCTCATGACCCCCTGAAGGGTCCCGACCCCCAGTTTGAGAAGCCTTGGTTTAAATCCATGTGGCATTGAACAGCCTCTTTCCTCATGTGGTACCATGCCAGCTGAGATCAGCTGAGGTGATCAAGCTAACAGCCTTCTGGAATTGGGCCAGATTGTAATTTTAGTTGCATTAGTCTAAATCGGTAATAACTTCATTAATTTCAGTGAAGCTATTACCAATTTACATAAACATAAAAGAGATTAGAATCTGGTGCTTAACCAGGAAGGGGGATATTTGTCAGATGTATATGTTGAGGGTCCCTCAGTGCTGGGTCACTGGGTTTTCCATAACCTAGAGCATGCTGCAAGACATCTGTTTTCCCAGCTTTTCTAAAAGCGTTGGGCTAGAAAAGGTATAAATGGTTGAAGGGGGTTAGTATTTATTACTGATGAATAAAGAAAGCTCAGAAGAGCTCATGCTTTATTGGTCTATTTTTTGAGTTAATTGTCTTCAATATACACATGTGCCTTGGGCAAAAGAATGAGCTTAAGTTTTAGAAATACTGATAGACTTTAAAATAGTGCTAATCACATGAAGTAAGGTTGCAGGATTGGGTTCCAAGTTTTCAGCTGTACCTTTTGTCTTCTTCCTGCTTGATCTACAAAGAAAGGAGCCTCACAGGTCAAAATGGAAGATGTGAACACAATTAAATGTATATTTGTTGGTTTTTACCATATATGATCCAGCCTACTGAGTGAACAAGAGAAAGTAGTTTTTTACTTAACAATGTCTGATGGAATGGATGCTCTAAATTCAGTCACCATGGAAACAAAACTTGTCCCCTTTCAACATGCCATTCAGCTGCCGTATCTCTGACAGCGCTTCTTTTTGGCAAACATTCTTCCATCTACTCTGTTGCTTATTTGCTGATGTTGACTATTCCTGAAATGACTGATTTTTTTTCTATCTAGTCTATCTCCTGTGAAATGCAACAGGCTTCTGCAGGTCAGTTGTATAGTATACATTTTCCACCTTGAAAATGAGGCAACATTTTTCAGTTGCATTTAAAACCTGACAAAACTATTTTAAGATGATTGAGGGTGTTTTAAGGGGCCAAATAAAGTCAGAAAATTCACATGGCATATTGGTAAATGTTTCTATTAAAAAGATGCTCTGAACCTCAGAGGTAGCACAGTCATCATGTGATGTAGAAGTTGCTATGGTAACTACTTTTATTGCACACCAAAGTAAATAGTCACATGAAACATGCGCAGCTGTTAGTGAGTAGGTGAAAACCTGCTAGGGCAAGCGCTTGCATAATCCCCCTTCTAATTGTCTATCTTACTCCTTTTGTACAAATGGCTTTTTCCGACATGCTTTTCTACTGAACCATGATGCACTTTATTTTGAAATGTTGCCCCCTCTACTCTCCATTGGGTGGCCCCTTGATCCTCTGGAGAAAATGCAGTTGGCTATTCCTGAATCTCAAAACGGCATAGTCATAGAGTACAGTATGTGACTATACCATATCAGACCTTTCATCATTTTCTGCACGAGAGATGAATCTCTGCTGTGCAGCTGACATGAAGAGTATGTTAGATCTTTGTGGTTTTACTGAAGAACTGTGAACAAATATGGACATTGGGCCATTTCATCCCAAGTAGCTCCTTTGAATTCAATAGGCTTACACAGTGGATGGATCTGGTCCTTTGAGTTGATAAAGATCTTTTTTTAGGTCAATGTAAAAATGGTGATCCAGATAGATACTTTCACTGCTGTTGTTGAGAATGGCCATTTCTGGCTGGGTCCACTCCTTCACGCTGACCTCCAGTGGAGGGTCAGGGAAGAATATCTTGCTAAATCTTTTCCTCCATCTATAGTAGAGGAGAGAGAAGGCCCCCTCCTAAAGTATCTTCACATCACTTCAGGCCCATATTGAAGAGGAACAGGGTGGGGTGGCACTTTAATTTGCTGGCCTTGAAACCTAGGGAGGGATGTGGCAGGAGCAACATCTTCCCTGTTCTACCCCTACATGTGCCTCAAAGTGTCAGTTTCCTTCACTAAAATTTGTGAAGAGAGGAACAAGGATCTGTAAATGAGCAGTAAGCATTTTTGGAATGCATCTGTCCAGGAAATTCTGGAAGCAGGGCATCAGCAATGTTTTATTTGTGTTATGGTAGTGCCTAGGAGCCCCTGTTGTAGACCAAAGCCTCTCTGTGGTAAGCATTGTACAAACATATAAAGAAAAGACTGTCCCTGCTCCAAAGGCCTTACAATGCAGGCATAAGACAGGAGACAGCAAGTGGGTAGACAAGGGAGCACAAGAAAACTAAGACTGTACTTTTCAGCATGATAGGTAGTGGGGTCAGCAAACCAGATGCCAAATGGTTGTCCATTTTTTTGTAGGCAATAACACCAGAGATTAGTTTAGTGGACTTCAAAGAAGACTCCCGAGGGAAGTAGATAACAACAGGGAGAAGGGGAGGGAACTGAGGATTCCCTAAAATGTGAAGGGAAAGGTTGTAGGAGAAAATGTAAATAGACTTGTCCTACAGAGAGCCATGAAAATGGGGGAAGACAGCAGCTAAGGACACATGAAGTATCCCAAAATATTTATACAAATTATATCAGGAGGCCTGTTCTGCAAAGTGAGCTTGGATCCCAGAGATTATTTCAAATGTTTGCCACAGTTTCAGTGATTTGTGAGAACAAATACAGGTACGGCAACAGGAGACTCCAGCACCCCGGTCTGGAGCTTTTACGTCAGCCAATGAATGATGAGAGTCAAGAGGCAAAAGAAGTGTGGTAGGAGGAAAAGGGTTGCATACTGAGTCATAATATTGAGGAAACAAACTATCTGTGACCCCTGAAGACTCCCACAACACAATAGGAAATGAGTGACATGCCAGTTTTTTTTTAAAAAGTGTTTTGTTACCTTTTTAGGGTTATTTTAGATGCTGAGTTGTCTTGTCCTGTGTATGTTACTATGAAATATATTAAAATCAGTGTTTTTAATTGAATAATTAATTTACCTAACTTTGTGTATTTTGTTACAGTGTAAATGTCACATGGGAGTTTCATTGTGTTAATAGGAGGTATATAATCCTGACCAGCTATTGGTGTGAAATGTGTACTGCTGCGGTATGCTGCCAGGCTTTAGATACTTTGTCCCCTAGGGAAAAGGCAACACACCAAGATAATAGATTGTGTGGGCCTGAAGAGAAACCAGTTGTCTGGTGATTTAAACATTAGAACTGTAAGGCTAGTTTCATGGATTATGTATGATTTTCTCATGAGACATGCTAACAACTTGAAAGCTTGTCACTTACTCATCTGCTCAGAATCTCTTACCATCTGCTGCCTGTGATAGCCACTAGACCACGCTACTGAATGTGTGCTCTTCTCCGAGTACATTCTTCAACCTTATAGCCAATTAGGTATACTTTTCACATCTTCCCCCTGCACCTGTTTGCTTTTGGAAATAGGTGGGCTTTGAAGTGTGTAGCATTAGATATGTGCACTAGGAACATGCACAAGACCTGAGTACTTTTTAGTAAGGCTTGAGGGAAGTGTGAGTTGTGCAGCGTAGTAAAGGAGAGGAAACCTAGATTGTAACTGCTAATCCAGAAGGACAGTCTTTAATACTTACACTGCATCGAATAGTGGGGATCTGATCCTTTGGACACTAATACAATACAAATAATCAAGAACATAGTAAAAGGAAGTTAAACTTCAAAGTGTGGGTGTGACGGTGCCCCCCCAAGAGGCTTTATGGAATATGCTTATGAATGTATATTATGACGTAACTATAATAGGTTTTATGCTACATATGCCATGTAACATATCTCTGTAAAGGTTATGATCAACTGAATCTATCAATCCTATTTGTATGCATATATCATTTTTGTACTTGAAGTTAGGAATATTGGCTGTATACTTGCTTGGTTTTAACTAGCCTAGTAGAGCATTTGGTCAGCTTCATGAGAAATGCAAATTAAGTGCCCAATCAAAAACCACTTAAGCCAACAATGAACTTGAAGATACCAATCCACATCTGAGCTTTCACAGTAATGTGGCTTGGCTGGTAAAAACTGAGTCATGCATGGACATGTGGTTTGCCCATGTGACTCCAAAACTCCATCTAGGAGCTGGACTTTGCATAGGAGTAAGGAGGGGGTCTCCACCCACAAGAGAAAGTCTACTTAAACCCCTGGGAGACCCCTCCATTTGGTCTTCACCCAGCTAAATGGATAGCCTCTCCATCGCCAAGGATACCTGAAAGAAACTGGAACAAAGGACAGTAACTACAGGGGGATGTGAGTGATTGCTGGACCACACTAGAAGGAGACTAGTCTATAAAAGGAAGCTTACTGGAATTCCTCTAATGGTAAGGTCCTTATCTGTACCGTTTTCTTACTGTATTCAGCTTAGATTTGTGTGTTTTATTTTATTTTACTTGGTAATTCACTTTGTTTTGTCTGTCACTACTTGGAACCACTTAAATCCTACTTTCTGTATTTAACAAAATCACTTTTTATTTATTAATTAACCCAGAGTATGTATTAATACCTGGGGTGGGGGGAAACAGCTGTGCATATCTCTCTATCAGTGTTATAGAGGGCAAACAATTTATGAGTTTATAAAGATTATACAGGGTAAAACAGATTTATTTGGGGTTTGGACCCCACTGGGAGTTGGACATCTGAGGGTACGTCTACACTACAAGACTATTTCGAATCTACTTAATTCGAATTTGTGGAATCGACCTTATGAAGTCGAATTTGTGTATCCACACTAAATACACTAATTCGACTGTCTGAGTCCACAGTAACGGGGCCAGCGTCGACTTTGGAAGCGGTGCACTGTGGGAAGCTATCCCACAGTTCCCGCAGTCCCCGCTGCCCAGTGGAATGCTGGGTAGAGCCCCCAATGCCTGCTGGGGGAAAAAATGTGTCGAGGGTGGTTTTGGGTAACTGTCATCATTGAACCGTCACTCCCGCCCTCTCTCCTTGAAAGCGCCGGCGGGAAATCTGTTCGCGCCCTTCTCTGGTCGGTTACAGCTCGGACGCCACACCACTGCGAGCCTGGAGCCCGCTGCGATCATCGCTGCACTTATGGCCGTTGTCAACTCCTCGCACCTTATCGTCCACCTCTTCCACAGTCAGCTGCTGAGAAATCGGGCGAGGAGGCTCCGGCAGCGCGGTGAGGACAGGAAGTCACAGAGTGGCGCAGACCTCTCACAAAGCAGGGTACGCCGCGCAGTGGAGATCATGGTGGCAATGGGTCAAGTTCATGGTGTGGAACGGCGATTCTGGGCCCGGGAAACAAGCACGGACTGGTGGGACCGCTTAGTGCTGCAGGTCTGGGATGAATCACAGTGGCTGCGAAACTTCAGGATGCGTAAGGGCACTTTCCTTGAACTCTGTGACTTGCTGTCCCCTGCCCTGAAGCGCCAGGACACCCGGATGCGAGCAGCCCTGAGTGTGCAGAAGCGAGTGGCCATAGCCCTCTGGAAACTTGCAACACCAGACAGCTACCGGTCAGTAGCGAACCACTTTGGCGTGGGCAAATCTACCGTAGGGCTTGCTGTGATTCAAGTAGCCCACGCAATTGTTGAGCAACTGTTCTCAAAGGTAGTGACCCTGGGAAACGTCCAGGTCGTCATAGATGGCTTCGCCGCGATGGGATTCCCAAACTGCGGTGGGGCTATAGATGGCACTCACATCCCTATCCTGGGACCGGCCCACCAGGCCAGCGAGTACATTAACCGAAAGGGCTACTTTTCTATGGTGCTGCAAGCACTGGTGGACCATAGGGGACGTTTTACCAACATCTACGTCGGGTGGCCGGGCAAGGTTCATGACGCGCGTGTGTTCAGGAACTCTGGTCTGTTTAAACGCCTCCAGGCAGGTAGTTTCTTCCCGGACCACAAAATAATGGTTGGGGATGTGCAGATGCCTACAGTGATCCTCGGGGACCCAGCCTACCCGCTAATGCCCTGGCTCATGAAGCCCTATACAGGCGCCTTGGACAGTGAGAAGGAACTCTTCAACTACCGGCTGAGCAAGTGCAGAATGGTGGTGGAGTGTGCTTTCGGACGTCTCAAGGGGAGATGGTGGAGCTTACTGACTCGCTCGGACCTCAGCGAAAAAAATATCCCCGTTGTTATTGCTGCTTCTGTGTGCTCCACAATCTCTGTGAGAGCAAGGGGGAGACCTTTATGGCTGGATGGGAGGTTGAGGCCAATCGCCTGGCTGCTGATTACGCTCAGCCAGACAGCCGTGCTGATAGAAGATCCCAGCGGGAAGCGCTGTGCATCCGGGAGGCTTTGAAAGATAGGTTCCTCGGAGAGCAGGGTAACCTATGACTCTCCAGTTGATTTACAGATAAGCTGAACCTGAGCCTGTTTCAGTGACTGTTGACTTCGATCTGCGGTTACATACCCCGTTCTCCAGGTTTCCCCCCTTCCAACACACGTTTTAAAATAACTTTAATGGAACACTGATTATTAATAAAGTTTTCTTTAATTATGAATTCCTGTTCAAGGGTTGAAGCATGGACGCGGACTGTGGTGGGTACGGTGTGCACTGATGTCCAGACCGCTTCTACACTAGAGGAATGACAGGCTCCTGCTCCTACAGCGGTCTCTGGGGGGAGGACGGTTGCAGGTGGGTGTGCAGGAAGGGGTGGGTTTGCAGGAAGGGGTGAGGGGTGCCATCTTTGGGACGGAGTTTGGATGCAGGCTCTGGGCTGGGGGTTGGGGCGTAGGAAGGGGTGAGGGGTGTGTGGGAAGGGTGAGTATGTGTCCGTGGATGAGGGCTCTTGCTGGGGCTCAGGGCATCGGAGAGGCTTGTGGCTAGGGTGGAAGGGCATGGTAAGGGCAGCCTGCCTTGCCATTTGTGGATGTCGGGCGCTAGGACCCTGGGGCAGCATTCACCTCCCAGAATGACCCTAGTGCCTAGTGACTGCAGTCTGTGTGTGTCCTGCTGTTGATCCTGCCCCCAAGTCTGTACCCTGGTAATGGAGGCTGTCCTATGCAATTAAAAAAACCCTCCCCCCCTTCACACAAAGTCTTCTGACAAGGAAAACGTGACGGAAACAGTGAATAACAACAAACTACTTTTAATACTCAACTACACAGTGGGGGGATGAAACTTGGATTTGGGACTGGGTGATCCAGGAAGGGAAGCACTTCTCATACTTTAGGAAATGAGAGCTGTTTGTTACATGAGCGCTCTGCTGGGGTGGAGTGACAGTTTTCACGGCCCCTAGCGCCCCTCCTTCTTGTGATTTTTGGTGAGGGGGGGACAGGACTTTGTGGCGGGGGAAGGCGGTTGCAGATACAGTTCAGGGGGGCTCTCTGCTCCTGCCTGCGGTCCTGCAGAACATCTACAAGGCGCCGGAGCGTGTCCGTTTGCTCCCTCATTAGCCCAAGCAGCATTTGAGTCGCCTGCTGGTCTTCCTGCCGCCACCTGTCCTACCGTTTGCTGTGTGAGCGCTGGTGCTGACATAGGGTCTCCCTCCACTGTCTCTGCTCGGCCGCCTCGGCTCTGGAGCAAGCCATCAGTTCAGAGAACATGTCGTCCCTAGTCTTTTTCTTTCGCCGCCTAATCTGCGCCAGCCTCTGTGAGGGGGATGCCGGGGCAGTTCATGAAAGAGCCGCAGCTGTGTGATGGGAAAAAGGAAGTGATTTCCTTGAAAAGATACATGTTTGCGAACACTGAACACAGTCTAGTCAGTTTCTGTGAACAAGACCATACAGGGCACCTAGTCTCACGAGCTCTCAGGACAAGTTTGAGATTTTGGAATACGCTTTCATTGGCTGCGGTCGTGCACAGGAGATCGGACAAGCGGGGCGGTACAGCTGAATCCGTGTAGCAGCCAGGCCTGGTAAGCACTACACTATAGGCTGCTTAACAGTTAATGGATAGCTGTGCCCTCCCGCTGAAGGCAATCTGTAAAGCATAAAGTCTGACCCTGTTCCAGCCTCTCGCGGCTGTGCCCGGGAAAGATCACTGTATGCTTTTCCTCTGCGGCCTCCAACACGTGGCTGTTAAACGAAGGTCATTGCTATGCAAAGTAAAAGTCAAGCATTCACAATAGTAACAGTACACTAATTGCCCTAATTAGATGCAGCAGTCGCCGAACGAGATTACCCTGAGGCGGGTCACTCGGAGAGAGAGAGAGAGGATGCTGCTAGAATCCCTGCACAGACCAGGACCGTATGCTGCCATGCTGGTGGAGGCAATGATTCCGCTGTACATTAGGATGGCCTGGCGCGGAAGAGTGTGCTTCCACGGAGCACCAAATAAGGCACCTCTCCCCAGGAACCTCCTGCGGAGACTTTTCGAGCTGCTCTCCGAGAGCTTCGTGGAAGTGTCCCAGGAGGATTTCTGTTCCATCCCTATATGTGTGGACCTTCTCTTTATATAGTTTTTTAAGGAAAAGTTTTAATATAGTTTTTACATATTTTTTATTCCTGTTTTTTAAAAAATAAATGTTTTCATGTTTATAGCACTTACCGACTGATCCTTCCCCTGATTCTGAGTCCGGGTTAACGGCCAGGGAGGGTTGGTAGGGGATCTCTGTGAGGGTGATGAAGAGATCCTGGCTGTCGGGGAAAGCGGTATTGTAAGCGCTGTCGCCTGCGTCGTCCTCCACAAACCCTTCCTCATCTTCCACATCGGCGAACATCGCCGAGGAACTGCCCCTCGACACTATCCCATACTCAGAGTCCACGGTCACTGGTGGGGCAGTGGTGGCAGACCCACCTAGAATGGCATGCAGTGCCTCGTAGAAGCGGCATGTCTGGGGCTGTGCTCCGGAGCGTCCGTTTGCCGCTCTGACTTTTTGGTAGCCTTGTCTCAGGTCCTTGATTTTCACGCGGCACTGCGTTGTATCCCGGCTGTATCCTCTGAGTGCCCTGGCTTTGGAGACCTTCTCGTAGGTCTTTGCATTCCGTTTGTTGGAGCGCAGCTCCGAAAGCACAGACTCATCGCCCCACACAGCGATCAGATCCAGGACTTCACGGTCTGTCCATGCTGGGGACCTCTTTCTATTCTGGGATTGCATGGACTCCTCTGCTGGAGAGCTCTGCATCCTTGCAGGTGCTGCTGAGCTCGCCCCGATGTCCAGCCAGGACATCAGATTCAAAGTGCCCAGACAGGAAAAGGAATTCAAATTTTCCCGGGTCGTTTCCTGTGTGGCTGGTCAGAGAATCCAAGCTTGGACTGCTATCCAGAGCGTCAACAGAGTGGTGCAGTGTGGGATAGCTCCCGGAGCTAGTAAGTTCGATTTGCATCCACACCTAGCCTAATTCGAGATAGCCATGTCGAATTTAGCGCTACTCCCCTCGTCGGGGTGGAGTACCGAATTCAAACTAAAGAGCCCTCTAGGTCAAATTAAACGGCTTCCTGGTGTGGACGGTTGAGCGGTTAATTCGAATTAACGCTGCTAAATTCGATTTAAAGTCCTAGTGTAGACCAGGCCTGAGTGTTAAAGACAGGAACACTTATGTAGGTTGCTTTCAGTTAAGCCTACAGCTGAAGTCCTAAGCTGCTAGGGCAGGAAAGCAGGGGCAGAAGTAGTCTCAGCCCATCGGTTGGCAGCCCCAAGGGGGTTTCTGTGATCCAACCCGCCACAACGGGGTCCAAATCTATTTTCATCTGTCTTATGTAAGTGTAATTTCATTTACTTCAATGGAGTTACTCTGTTGTTTCACTGGGGGCAGTTGTGCTATTGTCAGGATAAAGATGGAGAAATGTTATGAAGTAAAATAGAATCTATTGCAAATAGTTATTCAGAACACAACCAAATCTCTTTTGAGACTTGAACAAGCTTGGTTAACATTGCTTTATCATTGCATATTATACAACATTGCATATTGTAGCTGCTGAAGGTGAACCCAGAGGCTTTGCAGGAGAGGCGGAGAGAGTCTCCGGGCTTTTTCACATCCCCTCCGGACTCCACCAGCTGCACCTGGGACCGGACATTTTTTTTTTACTGGGATTGTTTAGTCTGCAGAAGAGAAGAATGAGGGGGGATTTGATAGCTGCTTTCAACTACCTGAAAGGGGGTTCCAAAGAGGATGGATCTAGACTGTTCTCAGTGGTAGAAGATGACAGAACAAGGAGTAATGGTCTCAAGTTGCAGAGGGGGAGGTTTAGGTTGGATATTAGGAAAAACTTTTTCACTAGTAGGGTGGTGAAGAACTGGAATGGGTTACCTAGGGAGGTAGTGGAATCTCCTTCCTTAGAGGTTTTTAAGGTCAGGCTTGACAAAGCCCTGGCTGGGATGATTTAGTTGGGTTTGGTCCTGCTTTGAGCAGGGGGTTGGACTAGATGACCTCCTGAGATCTCTTCCGATCCTGAGATTCTATGATTCTATCTGTTTGCCTTTGAGTCTCACTGGAGGCTGGAAGCAGAGGTATCAAATTGATATTGTTTGGGGGAGGTATCCCTAATGTGATCAGAGCGGAAACGCCACATATCTCAAAGGGGACGCTCTTTATATTGAGTACATTCATAAATAGTTTATAAAGGGTTAATAAATAATATTTTAATAAATGGTTAGTCTATTGTTATAGATTTATGCCAACAAATGAATCAGTTGCTTATAAGCCCTGGTTATAAGCACTTTAAACATTTATAATACCTATTGGTTTAACTATGTTTAACACATACTAATCATTCCGTAATATGCTTATATACTCTATGACTCTGTTACAAACTTCAAATATACTCTTAACATAAGATGTGAGTCTGGCTTTTTGCATCAGATTTTCAAGCCAGTTTTGCAAGACTAAGAAATGTATATATTTCATATGGAGTTAGAAAGAGCATTTGAATTTTTTAGTTCACTGAATTGGACTTCTGAAGCTCTCCCATCACCCTAAGTCTCTGGACTTAGACTTAGTAGGAAGATGCCTAGTACTTGGTGATTAAGCTACACATCTCTGGGCTTCAGGGTTGTTGCATTTTTTACAGTGCCTACCACAATGGGATCCTGATCTGAACTGGAGCTTCTAGGTACTACACTAATACAAATAATTTTAAAAGGTGAATGTATGTATTATCTGCTTAGGTTATTGTAGTGATAACCCTTACTACCTGAAAGTGCTTGAAATAACTGCCTGAAAATGCTTACTATCACACAATGAAGCACATAATAGAATCAGAAATTGCATGTATAGAGTGTGCTTCAATTGCACTATTATAAAGTTCTGTTATAAAGCTATCATTCCTTGGCTTTAAACTGTAACATCAGTAAGATTTTATAACATGTAGTACTTGACTCCTGGGTGGCGGGGAATATGTTATAGACTATCAGGGTTGGAAGGGACCTCAGGAGATCATCTAGTCCAACCCCCTGCTCAATGCAGGACCAATCCCCAACTAAATCCCCAAATGGCCCCCTCAAGGAGCTCACAATCCTGGGTTTAGCAGGCCAATGCTCAAACCACTGAGCTATCCCTCCCCCATGTTATGTTACTTCAAGTCTTAGTAATACTCCGTTCCAGTAAGAATCTTATCAGCTTCTGCTTTGTGAAATTTACTGCGAAATGCAAATTATGCCTTCAAACTGCTTCTGTATGTAATAATCAATAACTCACATTCAAAGAGAAATTACTAACTACCTCATGCTGCGTATTTTGATTTTGCTAACTGTGCTTGCCCTGGAAGACTTAATGCACTAGCACCCATGTGGTGGAGAACATGGGGTTAATTTGTAATAATTTCAGGAAGACATGATCTACCTATTAAAATAGCTGATGCCTGGTGATATTGGGTTATTAGAATATGTGATTGGACTGGTTGAGTTTAATAGGGGGCTGTTGGAAAACAAAACTGACTAGAGATGAGAGATCTCTGCAGAAAATACTTCTGGGGTTCTTAGGGAAAAATGCCTACATGGCTTCAGCCAGGTAACAGAATTAAACAGCCAGAACAGACCGTACAGAATTAAAAACCCTGCCTGCCCAGGGGAAGATGCTGCAAGAGAACCGTGGAGAGAAACAAACTGCAACAGAACTGTCTGTCCCTCTTGGCCCAGAGGTAGGGGTGCCTGGGCTAAGTGGAATGACTCAAACTTGCGAGGAAAGGCTAAAGTGTAGCTAAGACCCAGGGGTTGAGGTCATTTGTCTTAACCCACTTTTTCTCCACTGGTTATGTACCTTTCAGTGAATAAACACTATGTTCGTTCTGAAAGCTGTTTTGAGTCACCTAATTCAGCCACTGGTCACATCTCCTGAAGGGAAGTCTCCTGCAGGGGCCAGTCCCAGTTGTATCTGCTAGAGGAGCCGCAGTTGGTAAATTGGGGGCTGCAATCCAGAGAGTTAGTCTAAGGGCTTGTCTATATGGTAGGTTACTGTGCAGTAAGCCCAAGAGTGAAGCTAAAGCTCACCAGCTTGCCACACACTAACATCTGTGTGATCACTGCTACCACACAGTGGATGTTCCAGAGCGTGACTTAGTGTATTGCTGCTTCAAATCGCAGCATGCCAAGCCATACTCTGGGACTTTTCACTGCACTGTAGTATCCACACAATGTGTTAGTACTGCATGACAAGCTAGATTCATACCCTGGCTTGCTGCGCAGTAACTCAGCATGTGAACAAGCCCTTAGGGTATGTCTATACAGCAATCAAATGTTTGACTGTGGCACATGTAGATATACCAGAGGTAGTTTAAATTTAGCTAGCTAAAATAATAGCAGTGATGCTGTGCAGTTCAGAGTGTACATCCTCACCTGGGACCCTGTATTATGCACTTGAGTAGCTAGCTTGTGCTGCAGCCCATGCTGCTGCTGATTCACACCTGTGGTTGTGAATGTTAGCTAGATCAAAATTAGCTTGAGTATGCATACGCGTTCTGTAGTTACATCTTTGGTTGCAGCCCAGCCATACCCTAAGAGTGGTTGAACTGCAGGTGAAGGAAGTGAAGCTTGTCACCTGAGTGGTGCACTCGAGAGGGATTGCAAAGGAGTCTAAAGTGCTGCTCACCCTGTAACCATGACCCAGGTGTAGACCTGAATTGAGCTGTTTTATGTTTTTGTGCCTGATACTGCAGAGTAGTAAGCCCTGAACTCCCACTGAAGCAGAAGGGAATTGAGGATGCTCAAAAGCTTCTGGGAGGAACTTAGCATTCTTAAGCCTGGTCTACACTACGCGTTTAAACCGGTTTTAGGAGCATTAAACCAATTTAACGCCACACCCGTCCACACTAAGAGGCCCTTTATATCGGTATAAAGGGCTCTTTAAACCGGTTTCTGTACTCCTCCTTAACGAGAGGAGTAGCGCTAATATCGGTATTACCATATCGGATTAGGGTTAGTGTGGCCGCAGATTGACGGTATTGGCCTCCGGGCGGTATCCCACAGTGCACCACTGACCACTCTGGACAGCAATCTGAACTCGGATGCAGTGGCCAGGTAGACAGGAAAAGCCCCGCGAACTTTTGAATATTTCCTGTTTGCCCAGCGTGGAGCTCCGATCAGCACGTGTGGCGATGCAGTTAAAAATCAAAATAAAGAAAAAGCTCCCGCATGGACCATGCGGACGTGATCGCTGTAAGGGCAGGCAAATCTGTTCTATCAGCGCTCCGTTACGGAAGACGAATTAAAAAACATTTTTAAAAAATCTCCAGACAGACGCCATAGCAGGGACTCAGCGCACTGCTGCGTGGCAAGCGTAACGGAAAGCCAAGGAATCAAATGGCCGCTCATGGACTGGAGGACTCAAGCTATCCCACAGTTCCTGCAGTCTCTCTGAAAAGCATTTGCATTCTTGGCTGAGCTCCAAATGCTTCTAGGGTCAAACACAGTGTCCGTGGTGGGTCAGGGCATAGCTCGGCAATTTACGCACCCCCCCACCCACCCCCAGAAGTGAAAGGGAAAACAATCCTCTCTTGACTCTTTTACATGTCACCCTATCTTTACTGAATGCTGCAGATAGACGCGATGCTGCAGCACTGAACACCAACATCCTTGCTCCCCCCCCTGCCATGGGTGGCTGATGGTGCAAAACGACTGGTACCCATCCTCATCATCAGCCTATTGGCACATGGGGCAGTGCAAAAGGGCTGGTAACCATGCTGACTATGATCCATCAGGTCGATCAAGGGCGCCTGGCCCTAATTTTTCCTGGTAGATGGTACAGTATGGCTGATAACCATCGTCATCATAGCAACAGGGGGCTGAGCTCCATCAGCCCCCACCCTTCATGTGTAAAAAAAAGATTCAATTACCCCTGGACTAGCAGAGGAATGCTGGGCTCCTCTCCTCCACACTCCTTACTGTCCTGTCTGGACTATCATAGCAGCTGGAGGCTGCCTTCCACTCATTTCTCACTAACAAGTCAGTGTGTCTTATTCCTGCATTCTTTATTACTTCATCACACAAGTGGGGGGACAATGCTACGGTAGCCCAGGAAGGCTGGGGGAAGAACGGAATCAACAGGTGGGGTTGTTGCAGGAGCATCTCCTGTGAATAGCATACAGCTCATAATTTCTGCAGGATCTGACACAGAGCAGCTGTGCTCTCTGATACAGTGGTTCTCTAGTACACTTGCCCATATTCTAGGCAGGACTGATTCTATTTTTAGATACCAAAAAGGAGGGATTGACTCAGGGAGTCATTCCCAATTTTGGCTTTTGCGCCCCTGGCTAAGAGCAGCCAGGGGCACTTATGACAGCAGCAAATGGTGCAAAACGACTGGTAGCCATGATCATCTTTTTACCAATTTATGGATTGGTAGATGGTGCAGTATGGCTGGTAACCATCTCTGCTGTCATGCAAAAGCAAAAGCATGCTGCTGTGTAGCGCTGCTGAATCGCCTCTGTCAGCGGCATCTAGTACACATACGGTGACAGTCACAAAAGGCAAAACAGGCTCCATGATTGCCATGCTATGGCATCTGCCAGGGCAATCCAGGGAAAAGCGCGAAATGCTTGTCTGCCGTTCCTTTCCCAGTGGAAGGAGTGACTGACGACATTTACCCAGAACCACCCGCGACAATGACAATGATTTTTGCCCCATTAGGCACTGGGATCTCAACCCGGAAATTCCAAGGGGCGGGGGAGGCTGCAGGAACTATGGGATAGCTACGGAATAGCTACCCACAGTGCAACGCTCCAGAAGTCGATGCTAGCCTCGGACCGTGGACGCACACCACTGATTTAATGTGTTTAGTGTGGCCGCGTGCACTCGATTTTATACAATCTGTTTTACAAAACCGGTTTATGCAAATTCGGAATAGTCCCGTAGTGTAGACGTACCCTTAGACAGTAAGCCATTTGGAGCAGAGACCATGCCGTATTCGGTGTAATTTCATAGCTTAGAATACTGTGTCTCACGATGGCCACGTAGTTCCCTTTTGTATCGTGTCTGTTATATTTTAATATTAATGAAAATATCCTATGTTTCTTTAGGGAACTGATGGAGGTGGTTGTAATTATAAATCAGAGCCTAGAAATCAGGCATTCTCTTTGTTCATAGCCACATTACGGTAGGTTTGAAGGCATTAAAGTCTTGGATTTTAAGTGACATGTGAACTTAGGGCAATGAATCCTAAAAATAAACTGTTGTAGTTGCCAGCTTGCCTCTGAGCAATAATAAACAGAAACTGAGAAACGTACGGTGGCTGAGCTAGGTGCCATAACACACAATGCTGTGACAAAGGCAGTGACATTGAAAAGGGTTGCAGAACTACAGATTCATAGAAAGCAGCTTCCAGATTCTGAAGAATCATACCGTGCTGTAAAACATGAGATCACTATCTGGCCAAGTTGTGCTATGAAATGCCATGATAGAATAGCTGTCATTGACCTCTGCTCTTGTGGAGTATTTTGACAGTACTCCAGGTGGCTGGAGAGGTCTTCAAGATGTTTGTCTATTGATTGCTTGGAGAGATTGGTTTGTCTGAATTTCTCTCATTTGTAACTGTGGTTAAAGCTAAACCAGGCAGAGCATGAGGGTCAGATTAGAAGCAAATCAAATTAAACTCAAAATAGTGAAATCTTACTGGCTGCAGGCACAGAAGTATTAAATGCCAAAAGAAGCCTGTGAAAGCCACAAAGGCCATTTCAGAAAGCAGCCTATGGAGCAATGTGGGAAGCAATCAGAAAATATACATATTCCCAGGAGCCAATCTGTTTACATAGTTGACAACAATGTTTTGTATTTATCCTACACTTCTTTCCAGCATAGCAAAAGGATGGAAATATGAGGAAAAAAGATTGGAGAGGAGGTAGAGAAATGCCTGTGTCAACAGGAGCTAGATAAATCAGTTTTATGTAAAATATTGCCTGTTATAGTTTTAAAGAGCGTTTACAAGCTAAAATACATCTTATGAGTCAAAACAAACAGCAGTGGGATCACAATATAACTTGCACTGAGAGTTTGTGATTCCAAGGTAAGTTCTTGTGGTGGTGACAATGGCAAAAAGAAATTAGCAGGACATAATTCATGGGGTAGTGCACATTATAATGTGGTGTGGCATAACTAAAACATAATTCCCATATAAAATAATTGGTTTCTTGCTGGTAGAAATAAGTAAACTGTTTTCAGATAAAAGAATCAACTTGAATCAAGCTGCAACCTTTTTTGAGGATCACAAGTTTCCAGTCAGCTTTTTAGCTGTGGCCCTAACAGAGTCCACAAGATAAACAGGGATGATTAAGATGAATAGATTGGATGAGTGGCCTCCAGAGTACACCTACTGCAGGAAATGTTGCTGCTGATTCAGTAAATGGCCACCTTTCCTCTGAGTCAGCCCTAAACCAATGTATCAGTAAGGCAATAAATGACACTATGATACTGAAGTTGCCATCCTTCAAGTAACCTTGACATCCAAACTCCTACCCTTTTGTGGCCGTTGATTCCATGGCATTGATCAAAAGACTTGAGGTGATGACTCGGGGGGGGGGGGGGAAGGGGGCAGCAGGTAAGAACTTGGTTACCCTAAGTTCCCCCTGCTTTCCAGATGGATGTGAGATTCTTCATTTGTCATAAGTTGTTGTAGAGTGTTGCTGAATACTGTTAAATAGGTGTTGATTTTTACCTGAGACATATTCTGCATAAATAGTAGGGGGCAGGACTTGCCTTTGGAGTAATTTGAGATGTTCTCCTTTAAAAATGAATGGCATGATGTGACCCAGTGATAGGCCTTTTTCTGGCTGGAAAAATGTTACATTAATGTAAACTATTTTATTAATCTCCACACTTCCTTGCTTTAGACAGGAGGCAGAAATGCTGCAGGAAAAGTTTTTTGCTCCAGGCTTTCAACCAGACCCAGGAAGTACCACAAATGCCCGTGAAAGCTGGTTCTTGCCAACCCAGGATAGACTGTCAATCTATTGAGCCACTTCTCATAACTTCCAGCCCAAATGGATTTCAATAAATAAGATTTTTGGGCCCCATTCCAAGGAGAGTCTAAGGATATGTCTACACTATGAGATAGAGGTACAATTCCCCTGCTTGCGTACACATACTTGCACCAGCTCAATGAGAACTAGCATCAGTATAAACACCAGCGTAGCTGTGGTAGCATGGGGGTAGTGGTAGTTGAGGCATGGCTTAGCCTTACCAAGTATGTACCCTCTGATTTCAGCCATGCTACTGTGGCTACACTGCTATTTGTACTTGCCCTAACTTTCATTGAGCTAGTGTGACTATGTCTGTCACATTCCTAGCTCGCAGTGTAGACACAGCCTAAATTGGTGCAAATTACACAGTGATATGCATGGCAGGGCTAATGTTCTAAAGCCCCCTAATTTTTATCTGTTAGTATGGCTTTTAGTCAATACTGAAATATTCAAACACAAATCACTTAAATCTGTTTATTGTAAGAGAAGAACTAACCTTAAAATAGATGTACTGGTCATGCTCATAAAATACCAACCCATTACTAGTTATTACCTGTACTTGGCTATAAGTATCTATTTGTTCATCTGCTGGCTTTACAAGTCATACTAACAAAGGTGATGGGTAAGCAGTAAACATGATCTGAATGCAGAGACCGGAAAAAAGGAACACTCTAAGTAGACAAATTACCTGAAAGCTAGATTAAGGCTAAGTGTGGAGTCAAAAATCAACCCACACTCTTTTCTCAGCAATTGCTGTCTCCACTTGCTCACGCAAGTGCTGCATCCTCTCCTCCTGCATGTGGAACTGAGGGCCAGCATCCTGCACAAACATGTGCCTGGTGACAAGCAAAATAATTAGTGATGGACAAACCTCAAATGATCAAGAGGTTATATGGTGTTTGAAGACTGAGTCTTTATGCTTCTCCTAAGCTTTGGAGTTGCAAAACTGGTCAGAAAATGATCTGAATGTACATGTTCTCATGGTATTTCAGACCTTTTGCTTATGGATCCTTGGTTGGATGAAATCATGAAGAGGGGAACTGAAAACAAAATATCTATTGGGAGACTGGGCAAATGTTCAGAAGGTTTTTTAACACAGACCAGTTTACAGGAAATATGTAACTTCTCTATTCTTCTGTGTGGTCGGTGACCATTTTCTCTTTCTGTTTTTTTATGTTTTGCTGAGCTCTGTGGCTGTTTGAAGTTCTGAAAGGTATCACAAGTGAGACTGAGAAAATCACAAATCTGTGTCTGTTCTGATAGGAATACTATTACTTTTCCTATGGTAGCTGTCAAGAAGTGATGTGTCTGCAGACATAAAAAAGGATCTTCTCAGTGGGACTCTGAGACCTAGCCTCTGTTTCTTGTGGGATGCAGCTGCATCCTCAAAATGATACGGATCTGAATGCTTGGCACTCTGACTGCCCCCTTTATAGCCACCAAAATGCAAGCTAAATTTTGAAGGCCATTGTTTAGAACTTTTGGCTTAAATTTAAGTTTTCCTAACTGTCTCCAGTTGTTCCCTAGTCTCCAAGCCAAGAAACAGTAACTGAACTTTCAGACTTTTAATAGGAGCAGAGAACATCCACAATAACTGCTGCAAAAAGAATTAATCTTACACTGCATACAGAACACCCCTGAAGGATTGCCTTGTAAGTGCTTGGCGTTAGATAAGAAATAAGCTCTCTTTAATGATGCGTGTGCTTCCTAAATAAACTCTTTTTAAATGGACTTGCTGTTTAAATCTGTTTATTTACTGTGGCACATTGTGAAGATTATGTTTTAAGGAACTCAGCAACCAACATCAGAGCTTTTACATAAGTGAGATCTGAGGAAAATAGGAGTGAGATTTCAAATATCCCGTTAATCTTTTCACTTTAGGTCTGAGCCAGCTTAAAATTGCACTAAATTGCTGCCAACTAGTGGGTTTCATTCCAAATAAAGGAGACTTGGCAAGTCTGTGCAGTGAGGTTTAAAAATATTTCTGGGAGATTGTGTGTTTTGTTGTGTGTTTTTTGGGGGTTTTTTTGGTTCAAAGTATTCTGAAGGAGTGTGGTGCTTTGTGTTCTGTGGCATATATTTTGTGACAGCCATGTGCCAGATTGGCTCCAACTGCACATGAAGATGCACATTTCTGTTTTTACATTTATTTGCTTGTGTTTCTAATCCCTGTGTATTTACATAGATATTAAAATGTTTATACATATCAAGCTCAGTTAGATGTGACTAAATTTCATACACATGTGCCTTTTCCACTGATAGTCACTGGAAGAGTAATGTTTTGCTAGTTATAATGATTTTTCACCAAGATGGCAGCTGCAGCTTTTTGTTCCTCGTGGTCCAAATTCTCTAACACCCACTCTTCCCTCCAGCCCCTTAAATTGGGAATCTCACTCCTTATAGTGGCCTTTTTTAACACCCACAACTTCTGCTTGAATTCAATGGAGTTGCATGGGTATTACTAAAAATATTTGCATATTTTGCTGAAGTTAGGACCTTAAGTTATGTTGGAGGATCTGTCTGAGAGAAATTGAGAAGTGCTTGTGAAGCAGATGGAGAGGGAAGGCAGGAAGGCTTTGGTTCTGAGGCACCATGATTAGGGCCGGCTCTAGGCACCAGCTCTCCAAGCATGTGCTTGGGACGGCACTTTCCAAGGAGCAGCACTGCGGCTCCCTTTTTGGGGGGGGGGGGAAGGGGGGCTTGGGGCACAAAAAGCTGGGAGCGGAGGTGAGTTGTGGCAGTGGGGGGTGCGGGGAGGGCTGCAGGAAGTAACCCTGGGGGGGGGCAGAGGAACCTCTTCCCCCCCCACCCCCGAGCTCACCTCCGCCTCCTCCCCCAAGCGCGCCACCACTCTGCTTCTCACCCTTCCTCCCAGGTCTGCCTAGCTCTCGTATCAGCTGAATAGTATGAATATTGACCCAGTTTGGCTAGCCATGGTTAAAATATTAACTAGAAAATATCTGGCTCACTGATTCAGGAGGCCACACACCACATGGAATGGATGCTTTATAGACACCACCCTCTCATAATCATATTTTTCATATCCTCAGGTGATGTGCATCTCTAATATGATATCCATAAATGTAGGAGTTCTCTTACTACCCAGTATATAAGTTCTCTTCCCAGGTACTGCTTTGGTTTGCTCATTGTGTATATATCTGCTGATATAACAAATCTAGTTTCTCCAAACTACTGTTTCTAATAGGGTGAAATGTTGTTGTTTTTTTTAAATATAAGTGATGTGAATTTTTGTTCAAACTTTATTTGAGAAAATTTGACATTTTGGTTCATGTCTGCTTCCTTCCTCCTATTTTAGTTCTGAATGGAAACAAATTTTGCAATACAGTGACAGCTGCAAACCGTATATTTTCTCTGTAATAGTCTTGTTCTCATGACACTTGCATATCCTAAAGGTGGTGGTGTCAGTAAGAATTTTAACTTTTGCATGCTTTGGGGTTTCTTTGGAGGTTCCCCTATTAGTGTCTAAGTCTTCATCCCCCTCCTCCCCCCACGTCCATTCTACAACATAGTAAATCTTTTTTTTTAAGATGTAGGATTTGCTTGAGTTACTATAAACTGTTCTTAAAATGACTGATTAAGAACTACTTAATTAATAAGATGCCCATACTACAGGCAAGTGGTTTTTATTTAACATATTATTGACATATTCCACTGATTGTAAGATAGCACAATTAAGCTTTTCTGTGACAGTAGTAATGTACTAGTGACACTGCTGTTGCTTCAAAAATAAAACTAACTTGAAAGATTCAAACATAGCATAAGTGTCATGTGGCCCCATAGGCAGAACAGGGGTTCTTGCCATTTATGCTGGCCCTGTCTTTTGCAGGAAAACTCAGCAATCCTTCTGTCATGGTTACAGGATGAGCTGTGCTTCAGACCTTTTTTAGTCCTTCTCAAGTGACAGGTTTTGCTATCGTCACCCCTCCCTGGATGGAATCACACGCAGTCCTATCACTCTAAGGCTAGGTCTCTGGATTGCAGCCCCTCAGTTTACCAACCATGATAACATGACAGGCCCAACTGTGTGTGAAACCTGAAACCTTCTTACTTCAGGAGCCTGTGACAGTGAGTGATCAGAGTGGCTCAAAAATGGTTTCTTAAGAATAAAACCATTCATTCATTCACCCAAAAGTATATAGCATGCAAAGCAAAGGGATAAAAGAAATTAGGAGCATATGCATGGATCTTCCTATACCATAATCTTTCCTGGCAAACTTTTGTAAGTTTCCTTCAGCCCAGTTACCTCCACTTCTGGGTTGAACGAGACAGCCTGCTTGCTGCAATTTGTCTCTGTCTCCTTGCATCCTTCCAGTGCTGACTGACATCTCTGGGCAGCCCCAGCAACTCACTCAACCTTCCCCACCCCACCCCTGGTGCATTTCTAGGATTGGGGTGCTTTGGTGGTTTAGTGTGCCTTTCAGTCCTGGACTCAGGCATGGAAGGAGTAAACCCTGCCTGCCTGGGTGGAGCCAGGCAGCAGCATTCTCCAATTCGAAGCTCCTCTCATTGTTTCCTAAAGGCCCTTTTGATATTCTGTCATTATTTAATTTCCTGTTTCTCTAACAGCCTCCTTTGATTTAACTCCTTGCAGTCAGGCAGGATAATACCAACCAGGTAATTTGAGGTGCATCTGATATGTATATTTTTATTTTTATAAATAACTCCTTCATCCTCCACAGCTACGAAAATAAATGATAGTCACTTGAGTGGCAGCTTCCTTTGAAAAGCCAAAACTGGGGAGGGAGGATGCAGCCTTCATTGTGTTATCACCTTTCTCAAGGCTTAGTTGGATGCCAGTTCCAGTTTACTAGAGGCAGAAACTTGGCTGATTTTGCAGCAGATGCCATTCTATCGAATTTCTAAATAGACTGTCATTGGGTGTTGTCATGGTCCAGGCATGCTCCCTTCGTCAGAGACATGGGCACGCAAGACAGACTGGCAAATGAAGACTGTATTTCTGGCTGGGAATCATGCAATTAAAAATCAAACCCATGTCTTATGTTTGTACAGTACATGGTTATTTGTCTGCCAACACTCATGCACATCTGTTAGGATGGCACTGTGCCTACTTTAGAGGTTAAGCCAGTATCAATAGAATGCAAATGCCAAGCAGAGACTTATATGGGCAGCGCCAAGTAGGCTTTTCCAGAGGATGGTCTTCTATTAATGCCACATGCTTACATTAGATTGCACTGCTAACACTTGCATGCCAAGTAATGGGTTTGCTTCTGCTTCCTCCTCTTCAGTGTTAATCATTCTGCACATTGGAGATTGATAGATGTGTATTTCTTTTTAGCCAGGGAGGGTTGGAGCCTTTGTGGTGTCTGCTTTCAGACAGTTCCCTGACCAACAGCTTAAGCAAAAACCAATCCTGTTGCTGTCTTTCAAGTCTGCAGCAACAAGAATGCATGCATGGGGAATGATGCAGGAGACGTTTGAACTGATGCTGTATGTACCTTATTACTACTTGATTTGCTGGACATCCTGACACAAGTTGATTAAAAGGCCCCTTCCTAACTGTAACTCTTGAAGCTGCTGCAAGCAAAGGAAAGTTTGAGTGATCCTGGTGTCTTTGTGCCTGTCAAGATACCTTCCACCCTCTTTTATTGCCCCCTCTGCCGCAGGATCTATTGATGGAAATATAGAACAAGCCGCAGGGGGTCTATCACATAATGTGACTGTCCTTTGCTGCAGAACTTGCCTTTTCTACTGAATGCATTATGTCTCCAAGGCATCCTGGGATATGGTGGATTTCAAAAGCTCGGTTTTTTGCTCAGGCTTCTAAATTGTACACATAATGGTAACTGCAGCTGTCTGTGCATTGTATTACAGCAGTAAAGAACAGGGACTCAATTTTTCTAATTGGTTTCAATCTGGATTTTAATTTGGTGCATGCACTATTTTCACCAACTAATGTCATTCATTTGCATGCACAAATCACAATCAATGTGACTTCTGGTTTGATTTATCTTGAGAATATGGAAGCTGTGCACAAGTGTACATGCCTATCTGCCTACTCCAAATTAGAGACCACTACTTGCAAGTCTAAGCTATCACATGCAGCTCACAAATGGACCTGACCCTGTTACAATACAGAGAGCATCAGAGAAGAATGACCATTGATTTATATTGATTCAGCAGTTCTTGTGGTGTTTCATTGGGACCTATGCATTAAAACCTTTTATTGGTCCTTTTGAAGTAAGGAATGAAGTCACCAGTGGTAAGGAGAGAGCTGCATCCGTTAGTGAGGCAAAGAGTCACAGCATCCCGTTCCTGAGCAGCTAGTGTCTAACTGCGGCTGAACTGATCCCCTGATTGTTTGTTAACAGACTTTTGAATGAATATAGAAAAATTGCCACTTAGTGAAGTCTTTGAATTCAAGATTATTTACTTCGGAGACCTCTAATGCCCACAGGAGCTCTGCATTGACATCAACAACTGCACTTGTTGGAGTCTCTATTGCTTCTGGGCATGACAAGGATGAGATTCAGCCAAGTGAAAACATACCACAGCCAGGCAGCAAGTATCTTGAAAAATAAGTCTACAATATGTTGATTTGTTTTTCTCCTTTTCAACGCAGCTTGGATGCTTCTTCTTTGTTTTATCTTATATTAGAAACAGATTACTTTGTGTAATGTTGGAAACTTTGGAACAGTGTTTGTTTTGTTTGTATGTAACTCAAAAATTCCTAAGTTACTTTAAATCCATTGTGAAAATTAAGGGCCTGGAGCTCACAATTTTTATGTCACATTGGCGCCTGATGCGATTTAGAATGACCAAGCTATAAACCCTGAAAATAAGGATTTTATAGTTAAGAGAGAATAAACTTGCTTTAAACCAATTTTTGAAGTGTTATGTGGGCTGGACTGAAACTAAATGGGTATGTCTACACTGCATTGTAAACCTGGGTCTGTGAAACCCAGTCTTGTGGACTCTGTTTCCAAGCCCATACTTGAGCATTCATACTGCATTGTGAACCTGTGTTTACAGTTGCTGGAACCAGGTCTCACAATCATGGTAATGCATCCATCCTCCACTATGCAGCGCTTCTGATTTGGGTCCATGCTGCAAAATGACAGGTTGTATCCGACTCTCAGTGGGACTTGGGATCAGAAAGATTTGTGTGTGGATGTGGGGGAAAGGGGGTTGGGCTCAAACCTGAGTCTGAGGCCAGGTTTACTATGCAGTGGAGACATACTCAGTGGGACCTGGGGCTACCCAAACTTTAGGCCCAACAAAAACAGTTTCCTTCCCTTGTGTGCAGAGGCCAAAGCTTTCAATAATGTTGAACAGCCCTTCTTGGTCCCCTCCACCAATGATCTTTCCAACCCCATCAAATACTTTTCTTTCCCAATCCCTCTGTCCCACAAACTGTTTATTCATCTGTAAAATAGTTTCCCAAGAGAAGTGGTAAAGTCCATCATGTGGGACTTTTAAAACTAGCAAATGTGCTGTAAGCACATCCTTTATGGGCAGGAAGATGGACTGGATAACTAACAGGCTTTCTTTTTCCGTAGCAACTTCTTTGATTTTGTTATGAAGTCCACTATAAAATGCTTGCTGCATATGATATATAACACTTATAGTTGGAAAGGAGTACAGAGAAATAACTAACCAGAAGTGCTGAGTTTATGTACACTTGAAGTTTAATTCCTTTTATATACAAATGCAACTTTTGTCATATTGAGTATGATTAATCTGATCCTGCACACTATTGAGCACCTTTAGTTGCCTTTGAAGCTGAATGGGAGATATGTACACTCATATCTCTCTGGTGGTATTGATCACTTTGTAGGCTTGTCTCTTTATTCCTCATGATCAGGTATTTTCCCCACGCTTTGTTCTAGTGTTCGCACTTGTACTTTGCTCAAGGCAGCAATACAAATAACTAACAAATGAAGAAGCACAATTTTAAAATCCTCAAATACATTAATCAGAGCATTATGGAAACAGAATTTCTAAGCATCATGTAAGTGGCATTGCTACTATTACTTTGTTTTGGTGGGGAAAACCCACCAACAAGTCAACCAAGATCCCCCAGGGGAAGCCAATGATCAAATAGCAGACCTGTTTTGAAATCTGAGCCCTTGGCTCTCTGTTTTGCTTATCAATACAAAAGTATTCCATACAGAAATAGATCCTCACATCAAGGCTTCTGCAGAGCAAAGCATTATATTTTGCTTCATCCCTTACATACAATACTTGTTAGTTGAGATTGTTGATCCAGACTTTCTCCTGGGGTTATGATAATAATGCATAATCATTCTGCAATTGTTACCAATTATGTAGGTTTATTTTTATCTAAGCCTCTTTAATCTTTGTAAAAATTTCTATAGCAACTTTGATGTTTATGGCATATATAATACATTTAATCTGTTATGATGCATATTGCACATTACATCTGTGAAAATAACAGGTGATGTATTGCAAACAGTATGGGTATTTCATTTTAACTCTTTATGATATTACTATCTGCTTTGCAAGAGAATTGGTAGACCGGGATTATCCTTACTACTTCAAGCAGAGAACTAAAAATTAATTGAAGAGGAATATATCCTTTCCAAATACAAATCTTTATATTTAAAAATGTGTGGTAAGAGCTGGTCCCTATATCAAAGGCATTTTAAGATGAGCATTATCTTAGGAGTGGCATAACTGAATGATTTAGTTTGTCAAAGACTTTTTCCAAGGGCTGTGCTGTCGTTACCCCCTCATAGGCTGTGCATAGGATTTGATTTGGGGCTTGTTCACAAGCATATTACTGTACAAGCCAGGGTGTGAATCTATAGTCCACTAGCTTGCTGTGCAGTAACATGCCATGTAGTCACTGCTACAATGCCCCAAAAGTTCCATTGGGCACTTTGATAGACTGTGATGAGAGCGCGTTGCTGTGCTGTTCATTCACATCCTGACTTGTGCAGTAACAGCCCATGTATCCAGACCCTTGGTTAATACTTGGATGAGAGACCACCAAGAATAAGGTGCTGGCAATGGTGATGTAGTGAAAGCAATAGGTGACCATGGCCCTTCAGTCAATATGAAATGCCCTAGTATGATAATGGCACAGTGCTTCTGAATTTCTCTCAGATGAGATGTAAAACTGAGTTCTTGTCCATTTGTAATCATGTAAGATCCCATGACACTTTCTGAAAGCATGTAGGTGTTAGCCCCAGTTTCCTGACCGCATTCCAACTTGCATAATTACATTCTGCCTTCCTTGTACCCTCCATATTTTCAATTAGATAAGTTGTTCTTCAATTCCCTTCATGCCTGTTAGGTTTCTAACTTTTTTTTACACATCTAAGCATAGTGATCCCCTTATCAATCTTCAGGTCCAGTGTGATGAACTGAAGAGTATTTGTTCTCTGTAAAAGAGAGACTGAAACAAGTTGTTATGAGTATATCCAGGCTGTTGTATTCCACACGTATTCTAAGAAAATACTTCAAACATCCACTGTAAAGTCTTTTATCTGCAGATCAGTTATTTTACAGTAGGTCCTTGTGTACCTGAGTGGGTATTTTGTGGGATTTATTGATGTTTTGAGGCTGGAAAAATATGTAAAGCAGCATGGTAGTCAATTACCAATGAGTTTGCTATCCTTATTACAAATTCACATAGTTAGTTTTAAGTTTCACAGTAACAATCCTTGTCAATGTATAGAAGCATCTAGGTTAACTTGTATGGCCATGCCGTATTTATACATCGTAATATAAAATCAGGTGTTATATTTATTAAAGTGACTCCACTTTAAATGTCTCTGGCCACCTGGTATTTTGTATATTGTTTTAGAAAGTTTTGTGGGAACATAAAAAGTCGCCTTCTTGGATTTGTGCTTGATGGGTCAATGGATGGCAGACATTAAGATTGGAATTTTCCAAGGTTTTCAGTGTAGCCCTAGTCATATTGAAGTCAGTGTTAAAACTCCCAGTGACTTTAATGTGAGAAAAGTTAATCCAGTACTGAGTACTTTTGAACACCTACCCCCTTTTTCCAACATTTAAAATATTAGTGAAATTAACTCACATTTGTGAGCATGGATTAATCTGTGATATGAGCCGTGTCAGACATCCGGCAAAGGCAGTAGGGGATAATCAAAGATGCTCTTTCAATCCAAAATAAATCCAATTACAAAATCTTTTTAAAGGTAATAATGAAGACTTCATTCTCAGAAGGAATGCTTAAAAATGTAAGTGTCCACAAGGCAGTTAGAAATCATATGGTGTGTTTTCCTCGTCAGGAATGAATGTGACAACTTGCTTATGCTATAATTCCTGTTAAGAGTTCTTAAGCTTCCCAGTGCATCAGGCTGTAGCCACAGTCAGTGTA
Source organism: Mauremys mutica (assembly GCF_020497125.1). NCBI lineage: Eukaryota > Metazoa > Chordata > Testudines > Geoemydidae > Mauremys > Mauremys mutica. Next base: position 43,681,077 of record NC_059078.1, read on the forward strand.
ATAGCCTCCTTCACCATGGGGGCCAGCCATAAAATCAGAACTGTGAGTTAGTTGTATGAGTAGCCAAAAGCCATGAATAATTATATAAACTATTAGAAGAATTTAATATCATTTAGTAGGAGAATCTACTGTAATTACTCAAACAGTCTGGAAGATGGGATTGTACTGGGGTTTGGGAGTGGGTAACAAACCATTCTACTTTAGATGAGTGGTAGGAATATCGCCCAGCTGCTGTAATGAATTAGCATTGGGCAACTATTCAGTTACGTTCTCTGTAACATAAATAGGTGGTCTCCATCTTTTTTCCAAATGGATTGAAATCCACCTGCAAGCTGCTGCCTTGGCATTAGCTGGCTTCAGAAGAGAAGGCAAGGGATGAAAGGATGGGGAAAGGAAACCATTCTCTTACTTCTATAGGTGGTCCCTCTGGAAGGGGGCAGTGTGTTGTGGACCAAGTACTGTTGAGCTGATGATGTACCAGTTCCTCTCAGAAAATGTCTTCAGTCTTTAGGATTAAAATAAATTAACCTTCTTCTAACATTTTATTTACATCACTCATGTGTGTGGTTCATCTGGGAACACTGAATAGATACAGAATCTTATGATGGATTTTGAAGCCTTTCCTTTTTGTTTTAATCAGAGAAGGAGGTACCAACTTATCTGCTATGCTTTGCCAGTTTAGCCAAAGAGGAAACTGAGCTTTTTTTTTTTTTTTTTTTTTTTTTTAACTATAGGCAATTGCATTCACCATGCCTGTCAGAGAGGCAGGCCATAATTTACTTGCATTATGTTGTTAGTTTCTGTGGTATTATCACAGAAGTCTGTCTGCTTCTAGTAATACTTAAGCTCAGATTTTTCCACCTCAACACTTTATTTTACTTTACCCTTGAGTCTGATTTGAAAAAATAACTTCTTACAAGAATGTCTTATTGTAGGACAAGCAATGCCCATTGATGGGTACTTTAATGATCCCTTATAGGATTTTCCACAGACTGACATCTCCAGTCCACTGATTTAACACTAGTTATAACTCAAATCAGGGCTATATAGGGTCATTTTTTTCTTCACCCTGTCAATTGAAGGTATTGGGTCAGAAGTGGTGAAATTCTTTATGTACATACTTGGAATTAGCCCAGGATTGTAAATTTTCAGAATGGACCTGTGTAACTACAGTATGTTAGCTGTATATTGCTTGCATTTTCTGTAGCTCCCCACATAAGATATTCTATAAATAAGACATTAATAAGCACAATAAGGGGGACCACATAAACAGGGAAGATAAAATTGCCATCAGAATCTCTTAAGAATATTCTATTTGTGCAATGAGACTACAGTAACTCCTCACTTAACAAAGTCCCGGTTAATATTGTTACGTTGCTGATAAATTAGAGAACATGCTCATTTAAAGTTGTGCAATGCTCCCTTATAATGTTGTCTGGCAGCCACCTGCTTTGTCCACTGCCTGCAGGAAGAGCAGCCCGTTGGAGCTAGCTGGTGGGGGCTTGGAACCAGGGTCAGCCGGCAGCCCCTCTATCAGCTCTCCTGTGCAGCAGCCGCCCAGCAGGCTATCAAGTGCTGGGCAGCTCAGCTGTCTCTCCCCGCACTGCCATGCGCTGCTCCTGCCCTCTGCCTTAGAGCTGCTCCCGGGAGCTTCCTGCTTGCTGTGTGGAGGTGGGGGGAAGAGAGGGGCTAATGTCAGGGAGTCCCCCTCCCCTCTCCTCCTGCCCCCCATCTCCACAGAGCAGGGTGGGGGAGGGAACAGGACAGGGCTCAGGTTGGAGGGAGCTTGTGATCTACTTAAAAAGGCAGTGTACTTACAGTGGGGTCAGTGTACTTAAAGGGACAGTGTGTGTCTCTCTCACACACACGGTCTGTGTGTGTGTGTGTGTCTCTCTCTCTCTCTCTCTCTTTCTCTCTCTCACACACACACATACACACACACACACCCTCACCCCCCCCCACTCATCCCCACACACACCGTGTGTGTGTCTCTGTCTCTCTCTGCCATGCTGTCTCACCTCCCTCCATTTGGGCTGCTTTATAGAGTGTGAGGCTACATTAACAACAATGTGTTAACCCTTGAGGGCTCAGGCAAGTGCTCGTTCATCATTTAGCAGTAAGGCATTCCCTGGGAAATATCCCACCCTCTGACTTCACCACCTCAACCAAGCTTCACAATCGTCATTTCTCTGTGCACTATTACATTGTTTGTTTAAAACTTATCCTGTGTATATTTGTGTGTGTGTGTGTGTATATATATATATGTATATATATGGAGAGAGAGAGAGAGAGAGAGACACTCACTCTGTCTTTTGTCTGGTGAAAATGTTTTTCCCTGAAACCTAACCCCCCCTTATTTACATTAATTCTTATGTGGAAATTGGATTTGTTTAACATGATTTCGCTTAAAGTAGAATTTTCAGGAACATAACTACAACATTAAACGAGGAGTTACTGTAATTAAACTCGAGGGGTGAACTTTACCCCTGTGCAGTGGGCTGGCCCAAGGCTTATGCATCACTGAAAACTCACATAAGCCCTATTCTCCTACCAGAAGCCCAGTGAAGCAAGCTGCTTGTCTTGGTACACATGGAGGTGGGAGGGAAATCATTTGGTAGCTTGGCATCCCTCTTCTTTGACCCCACTGAGAGCAGAGAAGAATCATCCTCACAGTAAGCCAGGTAAAGATGATTTCAGTCAAAAACAGGCTACAGTACAGATGGCCTTCCCCCCAGATATCTTCAGAGAACTGGTCCAGTCTCCATTTTGCTTAGCTGGCCTGTTTTCTCTTCTTGCTTGTTTGGGAGAGGTGGCAAATGGGACCACCTCCCTCTTCCTCCCCTCCCAAAACTTTTGGGTGCTGCAGACTTCTGAAAGAACGTGCTTTGCCAGTATACTATGGGGGTGATTCTCAGCCCCTTACTGTTCAAGGGTCCATAAGGAGAAGGATCAAGAACAGCATTCAGAGAAGTATCCTACATAGGATCAGAGGCAGGCAGAATACCACTGCGCCTGGGCCTTTGGGTGCAGGTATGAATCTCTCTTTTAATGACCCAACCCCAAGAAAGGCAGTATACTATCTGCCCACATTCTGGAGAGCCATGGACCAGGAATAATGCCAGTTGTCTCTCCCTGAAGACATGGGAAAGGTGTGAGGTAATGGTCACTTAGTGTTCCCAACACCCTGAAGAAATCTTTAAGTAAAGAGCAGCTAGTAGTTTTTAGGGTAAGGTAATTGGAGCAGAGGGTTTATTTTTTAGCTGTATGGATTCCCAAACATTAGGACTTCCAAATCTGTATGTCATTCAAACTCTAGATTATCTGCTCATCACTACTCATAGTATAAACTCATACTCCTATCCTCCATTTCAGTAAATAGTTGTCAAATTTGTTCTAATGCATAGTGCGTATTTAGCCTCACAAACTGTACTCCCATAGGTATGAACCTATAAAGGAGTCGTTCAAAATCCATTGTCTCATTGTAAGCTGCCTCCTCCCTTGTTCTTTTTGAAGTCTCTTGCATATCTGTGTTCCTGACAAAACAAAATGTGGCTAGTTGAATATACCTTAGGATGTAACTGTCAGTTTTCAGGGTCACTGCCTTGTATTTTTCTGTTAGGGTTTCAGGCTCCCAGCCATCACCTTTATTGGTGGAGATGTGCATCTTTCTTCCTCCTGATTGGGATTTTTAAGGCTGCACAGCCTCCTGCCATACACTGTGGTAGCCCCAGCAAGACAGTCTGCTTGAAGGCCAGCACCTGTGTGTTTTCTTTGTGAGGATCATGACCATGTTCTAACCAGTGACCATGCAGCTCTTCCAAAGCAAAATACATTTATTCTTAGGGCAAAAGCATTACAGAGAAAACTTATAAAAATAAGTTCCTGCATGGTTCCCTAATAAGCATATCAGAGATCATGCATCTTCCACATGGGGAGGCCAGTGTCCCTTCCAACCCGTCAGCAAGTGTTGGGGCCTTTCTTCAACAGAAAGTGCTGTCTGTTTGCTGAATCAAGCCCCTGTGTCAGATCAATCTTGTCTTTTTCTATCAAAAGTCTTACTTTGTTCCCCCAGCCTCCAGAAAGTAGGTAAAATCTGCCCTTCTCCTTCTTCCACAGGAGGTCAAGCTTCAAAGGCTGGGAATCTACAGATCCAATCTTGGACTTCTGCATTAATCACCCCCTTAGTGATTCCAGAATCTGCAGGAACCCCTGCCCCTTACTGGACCCACCAGGAAGCCAGGTGCACGTGCACACACACACCCCTCTTAAAAGGCTCTGACTATCCTCTACCTCATAGTGATCTGGCTCATCTCAGTATAATGACTCTTTGAGGTTTTAATGGTTTAAACCAGGGGTAGGCAACCTATGGCACATGTGCGGAAGGCGGCACACGAACTGATTTTCAGTGGCACTCACGCTGCCCGGGTCCTGGCTCTGCATTTTAATTTAATTTTAAATGAAGCTTCTTAAACATTTAAAAAACATTATTTGCTTTACATACAACAATAGTTTAGTTATGTATTATAGACCTATAGAAAGAGACCTTCTAAAAATGTTAAAATGTATTACTGGCATGTGGAACCTTAAATTAGAATGAATAAATGAAGACTCGGCACACCACTTCTGAAAGGTTGCCGACCCCTGCTTTAAACATAAAATACAATATGGTCCCCAAAGACACTGCATGTAGTTGCAATATCTGTCACACTAATACCTGTTAATATGATTCAAAGTAGTACAGGATGAATCTGTTACAGTTCTAATCTAACAATTGACTATGCAAAAATAGCATGTTATTACTCAGCACTTCTGCTTCCTATGTATTTTCAGAGAAGCATCACTTCTGACAAACATTTTCACTACTGTTTATTCAATTAACACAGTACAGGCAAGACAGTTAAGACCGAGTGGGCAGGATGTAATTCCTGCTCAGTTATCAGAACAGTTAAAGAAGTTACTAATTTAAGGACAAATTCTGTGTTCAGTGGCATGTGACCAACCACAGCTGGGATTGTGCAGCTGTCATGCAGGCCATAATTTGCAGATGATAAGATTTGAATGGGTATCACAGAGTATTATTTGAGGACAATGGGATTGTACATGTAACTGAAAGCAGAATCTGAGCTGCAGAATCTTTCAGGCTAGCGGTTCCACCATTGAGAATGAACCCAACTTAAATTTGAAAATCTAGGGAGAACTTACATGGATGGCAGCTAGTAAAATTGTTGACTGAGAAAGTTTGATTTGAAGTATCACTCAAAAAGCATGGCTAATATGAACACGTTTAGTCACTTTTCAGAGCAGAACCATACCTTAAGCATATGTAAAAAATCTGGTTTTTTTATGTAATCCTATTTAATTTTTCTATAATGAAACTTTTTAATTAAATTGGAAAGGACTTTTTCTGTATACAGTGGGCTTTGCTACTGTGTAAGTGAAAATTAGTTCAGAGTATGGCAGTTTCATGGAATCAATAAGGCACGTTATGAAAACTCCAAGCACAAGTATTTCCAATCCTTTCTGTTTTGGTGAATCTGAGAACAGATCAATGAGTTTATATCAGCCTGCAGCAATACCACTACATCTTTCTCAAGTAATTGGGTAATTCACAGAATAAAATATTCCAGCTAGGGACATTTTAATGTTCATTTCAGTAAGTGGTACATTTATTTGTGTATGAGGGAGTTAAAAAGACAGTAGGTAACCATCATTTGTTTGAGATAATGATGGGCTGCAAATAAAGAACAGTTTTCAAAATGAGACTAGAAAGGGAAACTTTGTTTCTCATTACTTCATCACCACTGAATCGTGTATTCTTAAATTTGAGTCCTTGTGATGTGCCAAGCAGACTAGGGTGACCAGACAGCAAATGTGAAAAATCGGGACAGGGGGTGGGGGTAATAGGAGCCTATATAAGAAAAAGTCCCAAAAATCGGGACTGTCCCTATAAAATCGGGACATCTGGTCACCCTAAAGCAGACTGAAGGCCTCACAGCCACTTTGAAATGTTTGAGTGTTATGATTACACTACAGACAGAGCAGAGTATCCCATTATGCTTGCTCTTCATGGTTTTATTGGGTGCTTAAAAGCAGGATTTCATTTAGTTAGTGATTTCTTGCAGTTGTGATGATAATACCCTTGTACTGCTTGCACCAGGTCCCTTGGTAGTAAATTGGGGTGAATGTAACTTTTAAAGTGAAGAGGAGGAAACATTTGTGGATCGGATATTTAGACGGGGGTTAAAACTTTTGCAAATCTCCAAGTCCCATTGCAAAAAGTGACTTGGGCACTTAAGAGGCTAAGTCTCTTTGAAAGTCAATGGAATTTAGGCTTCTAAGTGCCCAAATTATTTTTTTTAAATGGGACTTAGATCTAGTATAAAATTTACAAAAACCTCAAATTTTGTCACATTAGTCATGAACTACCTTACTGCAGGTGTAGTCCCATTGAAATAAATGAGCCTATTTGCCAAGTGAAATTACTCTTCAGCATGTATATGGTTGGATTCTACCACCCTGTGTAAACAGGGTGTGAAGCCTGGGCCCTGTGTAATGGTTCAGGCCGCAACATTATTATTAGAGTGGAGAGCATAGAGAATTGTGACCAGTAATGTACTTGCAGATTAGAGTTCTGAACCTAACCCAGATTGTCTGTCAGCTGAACGCAAAAGCTTATGTACCAAACCCCCAAAGCGGCAATACAAAAACATTGTTGGACTTAAACACCCAAATCTAAATCCCACCTTTTGAGTGCTCCAATTAACACAGTGTCTGGATAGTCTGTGGAGGGTTCATTAGAATGTCTAGAAATAGTGTCCAAGTATGAGATATGAACAACAATCACGTGACCATATTGTAAACAGAGCTCTTTTGCAACATAAAGGGACAGAGTGTGTGCAGAAGGAAGGCACACCAATGCCATAGCCTCCTCTCTTCAATCTCCAATGGATCCCCACCCTACGTTAAGCAATGGAGACACATCGTGACTGGACCAGCAGCGCTGCGTTTGTCATATGCACCTGGCACACTTCTGTTCCAGTTTGATTTCTCATCTAGCCTTCCAGTGTTGGGATATAGTTACTCCAGAGAGAATGCATTGGCCAGGCAGTCACCTGGCATAAAGTAAACTGGCCCCTACTCTTTCTTCTCTTCTCTCAAAATCCCCTGAATTTTATTTCTTTACCTTTCTCAAGAACTGAAACATAAACTGCTTGAGCTAGAAGGAATTAGACCGGGACAGATGGCACTGCCAGGTGCCAATGCTTTACTCCTTACCAGGTTTTACAGCAGCTTTCAGTTCATTTCAGGCACGAGAAGAAGGCGAGGTTATGGGAAGGTGGCTCACTTGCATATTCCAGCTCAGTCTACTTTTCGGAAGGCTACAGAGAGCAGTTACGTTATTCTGCTGCCCCATTCTTGTCCATCCTCTAAGCAAGAACTCCCCCTTCCCCAACTCCTGCTCCCTCCCCAAATGGGACTCCTTCCCACCTCATTAGCTCCCCCACCCAGTACCAGAATATGAACCTTGCTCCCCATGAGCCAACAGCCTTCAAGCTGCCCCTCTGCCTCCATCCCTGCTTCCCTACATGTGCTGCCAGCTCTATGCCTTTCCCAGCCTGTCCTGACCTTCCAGTGTTACCCAGCTCCTTTCTATTAGTTCCTAATTAGAGGAAGGGTTGGAAATCAACTAGATGGACAAGTTAAATCAGGATGGTAATCCCAGAGAAGGAAAGGAGGTTCCTATCTGGGAAAGGGAGAGGCGGAACCAGAACTGTCTGCTGCCAAGAATCGTGATCCACCCTGCCCATAAAAAGCAACAAAGAGTCCTGTGCCACAGGACTCTTTGTTGCTTTTACAGATCCAGACTAACATGGCTACCCCTCTGATACCTGCCCATAACTTAACTCTAGTTCTAGCCAGGCGACTACGCCAGCAGCCTTGCTGAAATCCGAGAAGAATGTCCAGCCCCTAATCAAGCACACATCTGGCTACTAGCTAAAATCCTAAGAGTTTAAGATTTACAGTTTTTTATTATTCATTGTTTTTAAAAAATGAGATGCATAGTGTAGCCATTAATCAAATACAAATAACTGTCTTTATTAAATCTGTCTAAATTAGGCAAAACAGCTAAAGCTTTAATAGGGCATGATTAGGGAACTGGGATTGTTTAGTCTGCAGAAGAGAAGAATGAGGGGGGATTTGATAGCTGCTTTCAACTACCTGAAAGAGGGTTCCAAAGAGGATGGATCTAGACTGTTCTCAGTGGTAGAAGATGACAGAACAAGGAGTAATGGTCTCAAGTTGCAGAGGGGGAGGTTTAGGTTGGATATTAGGAAAAACTTTTTCACTAGTAGGGTGGTGAAGAACTGGAATGGGTTACCTAGGGAGGTAGTGGAATCTCCTTCCTTAGAGGTTTTTAAGGTCAGGCTTGACAAAGCCCTGGCTGGGATGATTTAGTTGGGTTTGGTCCTGCTTTGAGCAGGGGGTTGGACTAGATGACCTCCTGAGGTCCCTTCCAACCCTGAGATTCTATGATTCTATGATAAGGCTGTGAGTCTGTCATGGAGGTCACGGAATCCGTGACTTCCAAGACTTCTGCAGCTGCTGGTGCTGGCTCAGGAGCTGCCCAAGCTGGGCAGCCCCTGGGACAACAGCAGCAGCTGTTTGGGGGTGTGGGAGGAACGAGGGGCAAAGGGTTGGGGGAGAAGGGCGGGCACTTACCTCGGGGTGGGGGGCTCCCCGGCTCCAACTGGCATGGCCCTGCAGCTCCTAGATGGTGGAGGGGCCAGGGAGCTCCGTGCCACATGCTGTCTGCACCCACAGGCCCTGCCCCCTCAGCTCCCATTGGCTGTTGTTCCAGGCCAATGGGAGCTGTGCAGCCAGCACTTGTGCGGGGAGCAGTGCGCGGAGTCCCCGGCACCTCTGCTACCTAGAACCTGCAGGAACATGCAGAGCCGGGTAGGGAGCCCCTGCCAGCCCCATCAACCTTCCCCCCCACAGCACCAGTGGGGGTCCCAGGCTGCACACTGTGGCCTGCACACCCCCTTCCCAGCACCAGCGGAGTCCTGGGCCACCTCACCAGCACCCGCTGCACCCCTGACCGCCCACCCCAGAGCACCCGTGGTCCCCTGCCCAAGTTTTAGTTAGGGGTATATAGTAAAAGTCATGGACAGGTCATGGGCCGTGAATTTTTGTTTATTGCCTGTGAACTGTCCATGACTTTTACTAAAAATACCGGTGACTAAAATGTAGCCTTCAGCATGATTATGCTGAAAAAAAAGTACAACAATCGATTGCTCATAAGAAAAATTAGTCACCTAACAAATAATGAAGACTGAAGTCTAATATAGCAGCTCCAATTTACAGCTGAGGATCTAGCTGTTGTGGCTGGAAAATTACATATATTTGTCCAATATTTTACACCTCATTAAGGGCCCAATACAGATACCAGGGTGACAAGAACTCTGGAAATGATTAGATAGAAAATAGATACTCTGACTTCCATTGAAATGAATAGTAATTGCTCAAATATTTAGGTGGGAGCAGTAGGTAGTTAGTAAGGAATGAACTTTAACCAGTACTACTACTAGTCAAGGATTTGGGGGTTTTTTTTCTTCCTTAAAAAAATTAATGTGGAGATTCTACAATGTGGGACAGCATCTGTCTTTGGGAGTGGGGGAATATGCTTATAAGTTGATGTTTCCTTCGCAATGAATGAAGTAATACATCTTAATGCACTATAATAGCAGTGCTTAGTCTTTGTGTTCTTTGCTCATGGGGCACTGAAGGAGAGAGGTTCTTTGAAAAATGTGGACCACATAGTATTGCTAAGCAGTTTATTAGGATTAGCAGCAACAGCACTTTGAAGAGCATGTTTATGCAAAGTTCTATTTGAGTAAAGCAGTTACCTTGCTTGCAGATACAGGAAGATGCACTGAAGTACCTCACCTGGTCATCATTACCTGCAATGTTTCCATAGAACCACCAATTACTGGAGAAATGAGGGTGTTTGGAAGCCTCTAATGAGGGAAGTTGGCTTATTTAGTTTATATCTTAAAGGATTTGTGTTCAGTGTTTTGGCTTGTTCTACTTTCACCACCCGGGCGGGGGATGGTGGTTCTGTTTATTTTCCCTAGAAGTACTGATATCTAGCACAATGAATCCCCTTCCCAGCTCTGCCTAAATCATGTCATTGTATATGACTTCTGTATGGTCACAAATCTATTAAGCCTCTCTGACACACAGGTGTTTCACCTAATAATTGCCAAAAGTATTCTAGAAAAATGAAGTCCCCACTCTCCATAAATTTAGTATCCTGGTTGACTGCTTGGATTGACTCAGCTGGTGAACAGTAAATTACAGAACCAGATGTATGATCTTGGAGGGTATCTGTAGTTGTCATTAACAGTCTTGGTTGTATTAATATAGGTCTTCTGGTCTGAGTCTGGAACAAAGACACCTGCCATGGTGAAGATGTGTTTATGACTTGGGCTTCAGGTTTGGCTCAGTTTTGGGGTGTTACTGCAGCATGACTTTATTTTAGCCAAACTGGTTCACTGATCTCTAGTCACATAGCTGGGTAACTTCCCATCTCTTCAGCATATTAACAGGTGATTTGGAGAGATCCTAGATAGAAATAAACTTCTGCTATGTACAATAATGGTTTACAGATTAGGCTATGTTATGTCTGTCTTAAACTACTCTGTAAGCATACTCTCTCCTGTTCTCTATGCAGTATTCACTTAATCTTTGCCCTATTGATTTAATCTAAAAATACAGGCTTCCATCTGTGTAGACCTGTGAAGTAATTTATGTAAAAACACCTATTTCCAAAGACTGGCTAAGAAATACTGTTTGTTTAAGTTGGATCCAAAACACTAAATCCAATTTTAGTGAAACTGTAAATTGAAAAGCTGTGCAGTCCATCTGGATAAAGCTGCCTGATGCCTTCATTTCCCACTTCAACATCTTTTTTCCAACTGCTAATGATCCATTTGACTGTTAGGGGCTACCCTGTGGATTGTGCTGCTCTCAGGAGAGGGCAGTTTGGTTCTTCTCGACTTTAAACCACATCAAGAGCTGCAGCCACAGTAATTGTCAGCAAGTTTCAGGGTCATCATGAACAAAGACTGTATCTTGCTAGATTAAGTATTAGACTTTAAGATGCAGGTTTTCACTTTTATTTGCTTGTAACCATCTCTACCTTTATCTCTTATTTGGTATCACTTATTCCATGCTCTTTTGTTAATAAACTTGTTTTAATTTTACTAGACACCAATTCAGTGCAGTGTCTGAAGAGAAGAGTGTATTTACCCCAGTTAAATTGATAAGATCTGATGTACCAACTCTTTAACAGAGCAGCGAACTTAGTACGGTATCTTCTGTGAATAGCGGTAGGGTCTCTGCACTGCAGAGAAACATCTCTGAAGAGCTATGGGGCTGAAGTTCACTGATTGTTACCTGCTAGATGAGGTTTGGGCTAGGAGAGCCTTGAGGAGTTTGCTGGTGAGGAAGACAGACTGGTGTGACAGGGAGGTGACACACAGTGTAATCACCAGCAAAACTCACTCTTGCTGAGTCAGAGTGGTAACACAGTGGCTCACAGTTCCGGGCATCCCTAGCAATGTGCTACACAGATGCATCATGGTTATAAGCTCATGATGTTTGGACAGACTGTTATTTCTGGATGGCTCTATGACTGAACTGCATACATTTCATACTCCCTAATTTTAAAAATTACTCTAGTATTCTGTCTCCAGTGCTCCTTGCTGATATCCTACCCAGTAGGACCAATGATATGCTCTTTTCCATTCATCACACTAAAATGGTGTGATGGAAGAGTTTCTTCTGGATGACTGATGACTTAAGAAATCACTGGGAATGTGAAGGCAGAAGTAACTATTAGAAGGGGTGCGACTGTTACAGATTTACAGAAATTAAAGAGAAAAGATGGTGCCTGGGTGTAAGTTAGTGTTTTGCAATATACAGAGAAAAGTGAAAGGAAAATAACCTGGATATTATAAGGACCTGAACTTGCCAAGTGCTGAACACCCTCAGTTTAAGGTCAACCAGAAGGCCTGAAAGTATAAACGGAAATTGTCAAATGCTTGAATACCACACAGAAAAATGATTGTCAGTACCCCCCTCTAATTCTTTAAAGTTATTGATTTTATTCTTAGCCTTCCCTTTGGTATTTTCATCTACATATCCTTAGTCTGATCCTTCTGTTGGCCCATGATTTATGGAATAGTCTGTGAGAAAGAAAGGCTGGATGAATTATTTTGTTGTTAAAAAAAATATTTTTTTTCACTTTGTGAAATAACAGCAAAAAGATCCTATCTTTTATTGGTGTTATAATTGTTTGAACACTTCAAACTGTAGATTAACAAACTGTAGCAAGCATTCAGTAATTGTACTTTGATTTTCAAGCATTGTGATTGATCATCCAAATCATTTTCTGTTATTTGTTCCTTGATTGGATGACTTATCTTTTACAAACACAAGGAGTACCTAGAGATTGATTTTTAGGCTGTGTATTACAGGGAAGAGGATGTGTGTGTCTGGGGTGGGGGGTAGTACCCATAGGTATCAGTAGATGATAAACCAAGTGAATTTTCAGTTTCTTACTTGCTGTTTCCTCTTTACAACAAAACAAATTGTTCTTGCTGAGTGTAGACTCTACATTTAAGATATTCATTTATTCCTGGGAGGCTGGATGGGGAGACACAAGCCACCAATATCAAATTGTGTGGGCTTTTTACACCAGAACTTGCATATTAAAATGCTGTCACCTTCTCGCCAAGTAATTGTATCTGTACAGTCCCAGCTTCAAAGGATGCAGCCAGTTCCTTGTCCAATTTATAGACTCAGACTTCAAGGCCAGAATGGATTATTGTGATCATCTGATCTGATCTCCTGCACTTTGCAGACCACAAAACCTCATCTGCCCACTTCTGTAGTAGTGGACCATAACATCTAACTTGAATTACTGAAGTCCTCGAATCATGATTTAAATACTTCAAGAGAATCCACCATTTACTCTAGCTTAAACCAGCAAGTGACGCCTGCCCCATGCTACAGAGGAAGGCGAAAAAAACCCAGGGTCTCTGCCACTCTGACCTGGGGGAGAATTCCTTCCTGATCTCAAATATGGCAGTTAGTTAGACCCTAAGAGTATCAGCAAGACCCCCAAGCCAGATGCCTGGGAAGAATTCACTGTAGTAACTCAGAGCCCTCTCCACCTAGTGTCCCATCCCATTGGAGATATTTGCTACAGGCAGTCACGATGGACCACATGCCATTGTAGGCAGTCTCAGCATACCATCCCCTCTATTAATTTACCAAAACATAGTCTTGAAACCAGTTAGGTTTTTTGCCTCCACTGCTCTCCTTACTTAACTGTCTCTGTACCAGGACTCAAGTAAGTGCAATAGTGCATGACTGAAAGCTCTGTCACATACATTCATGCAACCAAAAACTTCAATAGAAAAAATAATTAAGATAGCTGACTGGAGATTCATCTAAGAATGGGAAGGTGCTCTGGGAATACTTTCTTACCTGAGCTCTAACTTTGAAGTTGCTGACAAAATTCTGCATTGGTTCCTAATAATTAAGTGATGCAGTGAGATCTAATAGTTAGAACCAGGTGCTGAATGTAAGGTTGATTATCTGTGCATTCCTCAGCAAATCAGTTACCACTTTTTTTTCTAGTCCTCCATTTGTGAAAGGGGTAAAATACCTGTTTGATGAAGGTGCCATGAAAATAAATTGTTTGCAGAGTACTTTCTATCTGCGATACATATTAATATCTACCATCTTAGTATCTGAGCACCTCTCATATATTTTCTTTTAAAATACACTTTTTTATATCTCATTTCCTACCCAACATGTAGCAGGGCCGCCTGGGGGCGGGGGCAAGAGGGGCAATTTGCCCCAGGCCTGGGCCCCGCAGGGGCCCCCATGAGAGTTTTTCAGGGCCCCTGGAGCTGGGTCCTTCACTCGCTCTGGGGGCCCCGGAAAACTCTTGTGGGGCCTGGGCCCCTGGAGCGTCTTCTGCTCCGGGTCGTCATTGGCAATTTGGCGGCAGGGGGTCCTTCCGCCCTGGGACCTGCCACCAAAGTGCCAGGTCCTCGGCGGTAACTCGGTGGCGGGGGGCCCAGGGGGCGGGGGGCCCGGGGGGCCCCCTGAATCCTCTGGGCAGCCCTGACATGTAGGAGTAAATGTTTGATCAGAATTAGGATAGAGAGAGAGTAGTACTTACTATGGGAAAGTTAGGTCAAGTTCTGCATTGGGTTCTCTAAGTAGTTCTCTTATCTCTTCTTATAGTGAGTTTCATAGTCTTGGTCCCATTCCTGTGAAGGTTTTATCTTCTGTGCTCCCTAGTTTCAAATTATTGGAGAGTAGTCTGTTGTTCCAGTTCTCCTGTCTCAGAGGTCATGGCACAGAGAGGCTTTAAAATCAAGATATAAGTGGTGAATGTTACTACTAGTATTATAGCATCTTTCCTTTCTTCTCTTCTTGCTCTCCTTTTTCCCAGAGTACTGACTTAGTTTTTCCAGCTTTTTTTGAACAATTGAGACATCAGTTTCTTAATCTTATGTTGCTCCATTTCCCATTTCTAGATTATCCTTTTAAATAATCGGGTGGCCAGCACTGAGTATTTAGTATATTCGCACGAATCCCCAAAAACCATTGTCAGAATAACTTCCTGAGTAGTTGCTATTCAATACATATGTTTGCTTTAACATTGTAAAAAAGTCTCATTGGTATAGAAACTAAAATTATACCATGCAATAGTTGACTCCGGTTAGATGGTTGACTCCGAGTTAGAAATTTATATGAGATGAGCTGGTGTTTACTCGAGTACAAAGCAAGCATAGAGGACCACACACATGTATCTGGCAAGTTTTGAGTACAGAGCTCTATTCTGGACAGCATATGGAATATGAGCAAGATCAAAGGCATGTGAGCTCTGCAGGGATTCTAGCTTTCCCTTGGTTTATCAGCCTTGACATTTGAAACAGAAGTGTGGTGATATGCAGTTTGATAGTGGCTCAGATGTTGCTGCAGCACGCCACAGTCTGTGTGTTACAGTACGATATATTGCAATAAATACATGCCATTTGCTATCAGAGTAAAATTATAATGGGGAAGGCTCAAGTAATGCAAGTTTATAAATGTGGGCGTACACAAACAGACATTTGGTTTCTGGGTAGAAATGCCTCTATCATCCTTATGATCATCACAGACAGAGGATAAAGAACTGAGAGTAAGAAACAATCCAGATGCAAGTTTCCACATCCATGTAAAATGCTTTGAGAGTAGCAACATATGGGAGAAGGTTAGAATCTTCAGTTACGTCTTGGTCAAGGTTTATCATTAAAATGTTGCTGTTTTTTTTGTCCAAGTGTTTGGAAAAGCGAGTTGTAAAATGACTGTTTATCAATCAGTAAATGAATAAATAAAAATAAAACAGTCTAAAATGACCATGCATCCATCTGGGCTTTGTATATAGCACTGTTTTAGTTACTTGAAATGCAGGTAACTTACCATCTGTCTAGCCTGTATGTACCACTGCCCTCTAAAGGAAGGAATCAGAACTCTCCATCTGTGTCATAGGCCTTAATCTCGTAACAGTTGACTGACACTCCTTTAGCTCAATGTTTGTGCTATTTGAACAGGAGTTCCATCCTCATAATCACTGCCAAGTTCTAAGTAGCCAGGGTGCTCAGCTTAGTGAGAACAGTGAAGGCCATGGATTTGTCACTATAAAAAAACTGGAATGACACATCACTGATTCAACTAGCCAATGAATATCCTTGTTGCATTTCTGTGACTCACATAAGTGAATCTATTGCTATATGCAAGAATGTATCTGCCTTGGAACTATTTTTATATCTTAGGGGTTTTAACAGTTTTCCTGCTTCTCAGGTGGGGAATGGGTGTTTTCTGCTGAGATTGCACATGTGGTATGATGGTGCTCAGTTTGGTAATCACACTAACACTTCATGGAAGTTCTTTAGCTCTCTTAGTATCAGACTTCATTGTCTTTACTCAGTTTAGTTCAGTGGAGGAGAAAGTAGATGTGACATTCAGTATTGCTAGCTAACTCAGGTTAGGATTCAGAACTGACCTTGTGTTGGTCTTTGGGAAGTGTTCATTGCTGGACAGTTCCCCACTTTTGACATGTGCCGCTATCTGTGCTTAGATTAATGATCCAGGATGTGCAAAGCCTGAGGAAGTAAGACCCACGCTAGCAATTGCATTCTCCAATTACATTCTTGTTTCAGACCAGCAGACTGAGGGTAAGGCTCCTCTGAGAAGTGGGTAAAATGTGAAAATGCACAATAGCCCTATTTGTAAGTTAGTGAATTTATCGCCTTAGCTGGGGTACTTAGACACTAGAGACTGTCAGTTGTTTAATGGCCAAGCAACCTTTGAAGAGCTCAGACTCAGCTATAAGATTTGCTCCTATAGTGCATATGATTTATAGCTTTAGTCCTGCTTTGCTTATTTCATCTTCCACTTGCAATGTTTCTCCTTAACTGGATGACAACAACTAAAAATTTTTGACAAACAATTCACTGTGTACTTTTGTGTCAGTGCAGCAGCCTAAAACAAGCTTGGGATCAGTCTCAGGTGTCAGTCTGTCTGAGAGTGCTTAAGAAGTAGCATAAGACCTGCTCAGATCTTAGATGGAACTGAAAGGGTCTTGCAGCCTTCACTGGTGTCTCCTTTGGCTGATGGAGTAGCCTTGATAGGGAGTTTCATCTGCTGCTTCATCGGGAAGAATGGTGGCTGGACTATGAGAGTGCGAGGCGTCTGCAGCAGGGTATGGAGGTTCCCAAACAAATGCTTTTGGGAGTTCAGCCTGTGTTTTTACTTTAGTCCTTATACCATACTCAAGAATGAGATTAGAGTTCTGGGCCATTTCCATGTGTTTTTAGATGTGACAGCTTAGCTTCCTCATTATATGGTATAAAATTAAGCCAAGAAAAATTGTCTAGAAGGGACAAGCTTCCTAACCATAGCCTCCTAAGAGAAGTAATGGAAACCTCTTTCAATTCTGTGGAAGGAAGAAGAGCTTTCCCAGTTGTAATAGTAAACTCAACATTAACTACAGAGCTGTACCTGGCACTTCCATAATGATTCCATTCTTCACTTTGGGGGTTTTTTTATGCCAATGAGCTGGGAAGCTACAAGACAACTCTAGAGATTTGCTTAAGACAACTTTTATCCTTATCCTTTTATCCTTTGAACATTCCAGGTCTTCCTAGCATGACCACCGGCATTTTATTTTTGTTCAACTTAAGATTTTAAACCAGTAGCAACCTGTAAAAAGACAAAAACCCTCAAATGTGAAGTAAAATAAACTTTAGTGTACTAGAGATTTAGAAAGGTTAACTTCAAAAGTTTCTTGGTAGGTTCTGTGATACTTACAGCATTTCAAAAAGCTTTGGGCTTCTTTTGAAGAAAGGCCTGTATGTGCATAGAAGTTACAGGGGAAAGAAATAAAGTATATTAAAGTGAGAATGAAAAGAATGAATACAAATGAAATTAAAAAGGCTGACATTAAGTTTTACATTGTTTGCAGTGTTGTACCTGTGTTTGTCCCAGGATAGTCAAGGTAGGTGAGGTAATATCTTTTATTGGACCAACTTCTGTATGTACTGGTCAAAGGGTTATAGATGATAAATCCTCTGGGGATTATTTTGTTTCTTGTATTTTCTCATGAAGTAGCCAGACTTAACATTGACATAATTCTTC
The DNA here is from genome assembly GCF_020497125.1 of Mauremys mutica. NCBI lineage: Eukaryota > Metazoa > Chordata > Testudines > Geoemydidae > Mauremys > Mauremys mutica. Next base: position 43,698,843 of record NC_059078.1, read on the forward strand.
TTCTTCTTCATATTGGAAAGTTTCCATTTTAAATGGCAACATTTGATATCTTCCATAGTTTGCAGTGGTGGGGTAGCTGTGCTTTAATCCTGGGATATTAGAGAGACAATGGACTAACTTCTGTTTTAAGATTAAAAGGCATTTTTTTTCCTGAGCCAAGACAAGATAGTGAGCTATATCAGTTTATGGGGCTATCTCTTATCCATGGGTAGGGCCCTACCAAAGTCATAGTCCATTTTCCTCAATTTCATGGTCATAGGATTTTAAAAATAATAAATTTCATGATTTCATCTATTTAAATCTGAAATTTCATGGTGTTGTAATTGTAGGGGTCCTGACCCAAAAAGGAGTTGTGGGAGGGGGAGGTCGCCAGGTTATTGCGGGGGATGGTGGTGGTGTTGCGGTATTGCCACCCTTACTTCTGCGCTGCTGCTGGCGTCAGCACTGCTTTCAGACCTGGGTGGCCAGAGAGTGGCAGCTGGCGGCCAGGTGCCAAGTTCTGAAGGCAGAGCTGCTGCCAGCAGCAGCACAGAAGTACAGATGGTATGGTATTGCCACCCTTACTTCTGCATTGCTGCCTGCAGAGCTGGGCCCTTACTCAGAAGTAAGGATGGCAATACCCCGACCCTCTAAAATAACCTTGTGACCCCCTTTTGGGTCAGGACCCCCAGTTTGAGAAATGCTGGTCTCTGCAGTGAAATCTGCATAGTAAAGGGTAAAAGCACACGCAAGACCAGATTTCACAGGTGTGGGGTGGGGTGGGCTAGAGGGGGCTGGCCTAGCCAGCCTTTTGAGAATTCCCCCTACATTTATACAAGGAATCCTCAGGTGGTATAGAGCCATCATAGCAGCTCCTGTATTGGCCTCTAGCATAGGAGGAGAGACGGAAGGGGAAAAGGAGCATTGGCATCTTTATTTTCTGGTGATTGCCAGATGCTAGAATGGTGCCATGGGCTTATTTAACTGAGGCCATGTGTTCAGGCTCAGATCAGTCCCTGTGGCTACAAAGAAACACTGAAGGATCTGGCTGTATTGTATATTTCTATCTGTCTCTGTGTGTATGCGTGATATATATATAAATTCTCTGTAATACATTTCATTCAGTTATTGAAGGATCTGAGCTCCTTAAAACATTAATGAATTTAACAGCTCACCCGTCGTAAATTATAATTTACATCATTATAGGTGAAGAAACTGAGGCAGAGTGTAAGAAAGTGATACATCCCTGGTTATTTAAGTAATTTATGTAGAGCTGGGAACAGAACTCATCTGTCCTATGTCTTAGCTACAAAGGATATCTGAAGTTTACAAACAAACTTTATTAAAAGATTTGAGTGTTTCATCTGAATCCAGCTAACACCCAGAAAATATTACCTTACAAAAAATTTTCAGATCACCATAAAAACCTTCATTAGTCCCCTGCGTTTGACTTACACCACTATAGCTAATTTAACTTTGCCCACTAATATTTGCCAAAAATACAGAAAGGTCAAAACTGAAAGGTCAAAATCAAAAGGTCAAAAGCAGACATAGGTGCTGGAATGAAGGGTATGGGGGATGCTGTAGCACCCCTGGCTTAAAGTAGTTTCCATCATATACGAGTGGTTCTCAAACTTTTTTTTTTTTTGCAGATCACTTGAAAATTGCTGAGAGTCTCAGCAGACCACTTAATGTTCTTTCCAAATGTTGTTTGTACCGTTAGCTAACTACTGTAAAGTGCTTTGGATAAAAGCGCTATACCAAAAAAAAACAATAATAATTAACTGCGGCTGGGAAGGAGGGGGGTCCCTCCCTCTCTCCCCCACTTCAGCAGCACCCGAGCTGGGGCTGGGAAGGAGGGAGGTCTCTCCCCCATCGCAGCAGCCACAGAGCTGAGGTTAGGAAGAAGGGCTGTCTGTCCCCATCAGCAGCAGTCCTGGAGCTAGGGAAAGTCGCCTCTTTCTCTGGCTGCCGCAGCCCTGCACATCCCAAATTCCCCACACCCCGTCTTTTCATCCTATTCCCCCTAAGGCCACCACTCCACCTTACATATGTCTTCTCCAGGGTCCAGGCACCTAATTAGTGGAGCCACGCCTGCACGGCTCCACCAATTAGGTGGGTGGCCCTTCATTCTCTCAAAGGCCACTGCCCAGGCTCTCAGCACCCCCACTATACAAATTGTTCCAGCAACCCTGCTAACAGATTATAAAATTGTTTTCTGTTCAAAGAATCCTGTGGCACCTTATAGACTAACAGACGTTTTGCAGCATGAGCTTTCGTGGGTGAATACCCACTTCTTCAGATGCAAGTGGTATTCACCCACGAAAGCTCATGCTGCAAAACGTCTGTTAGTCTATAAGGTGCCACAGGATTCTTTGCTGCTTTTACAGAACCAGACTAACACGGCTACCCCTCTGATACTTTTCTGTTCAAGTGATGAATTTCCGATAGAGAGTAATTTTGTGTCTACCTCTGTGTGTGTGTGTGTGTTATATATATATATATATATATATAATTAATGTGGTAAATTTAACAGGAATGTGATAGCACGTGTTTAGTTGTCACTATTTAGGATATCGCCTGCCCTGTTTACTAATTCACTTCCACTGGGACTTACTCTATGCTCCCAAACCCTGAGCAGCTCATACAGTCATTGTTTAAAAACAAAAAAAGAAAACCCCAAACTGGTAGGCATGTTTCTGCCTTATCCCCCTTAGATGTGAGCAAGGCCCCCTCAAAGTACAGTACATGACATTAAGGGCCAAGATGAGTAGATTTCAGTCCTGCACCAATTACAGGCTTTTTATGCATAAAAACTACAACTTTAAAGTTCATTATTGTGCAGTTCTTATCTAGAAATTGGAGGAATTCTCTACTGGACAGAAGATTCCCAACCTGCCAATTAACCCAGCATTACCTTTGTACAGTTTTTGGATAGAAGTGATCAGACTTCATCTACATCAAAAACAGTCAGGATTTTAAATTTAATTTAGGTCTCTTTTTAGTGTTTTTTTTGTATAGCAGGACTCCGAATTATTAAGGTACCTGGCTTTACTAGCAAAAGATTATGAAACAGCGCCAATAAATGTTTCTAAAATGAAACCTTCCTAAATGTTTTTTTGTTTTTTGACACAGTATGTAGCATGTACAGAATAGTTAATGGTGTAGTATAAAGGTTTTACAGACAGACATTTGTTTGGGATGACCTGCATAATTCACTCATGGCTTCACTACTTTTGAGTTATGTCACTATCTCAAACTCATGATAAACCTTTTACACTCTCACCTGTCCTATGTCATATGACCAAGGTTTTCCAAAAGTGGCTAATGATTTGGCATGCTTAACTTGGAAGCTTAAAGGGGCCTGATAATTAGACAGGTGCTCAGCACTAGGGGCGGCTCTAGCTTTTTTGCCCTAAGCACGGCAGACAGGCTGCCTTCAGTGGCTTGCCTGCGGGAGGTCCGCCGGTCCCGCGGATTTGGCGGCAATTCGGTGGCGGGTACGCCAAAGCCACGGGACCGATGGACCTCCCACAGGCATGCCACCAAAGGCTGCCTGACTGCCACCCTCGCAGGGACAGGCAGGGTTCCCCCCGCAGCTTGCCACCCCAGGCATGCGCTTGGAGCGCTGGTGCCTGGAGCTGCCGCTGCTCAGCACTTCCTGATGATCTGGCCCCTTGGAATCTCAAGTTAGGAACTCAAAATCACTAACCTCTCTTGGAAAATACTAGTGACTTCTGAAAATCTAGATCTGCCTGTGTGTATAAAATACAGAATATGAGAGAGAGCACACTCTGAACTCAGTGTTAACAGCATAGCTTTCAATGGCTTCACTTCACACAGGACAAGGATATTACATTTTTTTCATCATTCACTTCTTGTTATAGTGATTCTGTGAAGTCGGGAGACATACTAAATACAAAGCAAGAAATACCAGAGTATCTGAGTATCATAGAAAAACCCATAAGTAAATGAATTCTGATTCTATGCAGGGCTTAAATAGTATGCAATAAATACGGTAGGGACCACACATTGAATAATAAGGATAAAAATATTGACTAGCTATTCATTCAGTGAGTGCTGTCCCTCCGGTGCTCTGTATGTGCTAGAGTCCCTGAAAAACATGGTGATCATGTAATTTAAAGACTGTATCATAATGCATGTGCTCAAAAGGATTAAATAAGATTGCGTAGGCAACCTTAGTTCTAGTATTTCCTAGGGTTTGTGTGCTTGACTTTGAAAAGTCTTAACTTGACTTTCTCTTTACTTTTATTTAATTTTAAATCAAGCAAACTAAACATGGGACATGCCCTTCAATTCAAGTTGTATTGGGAGTCAACATGTGTTTGATATGGTAATCTAGCCAGATGTTGTCCACTTATTAATGGAATGCTAGCTTAATGGGGTGAGAACATTCTCCAGCCAAAGAAAAGCAGCAACTAACTTAGAAACTCCCCTTTCCCTTTCATCCCTGTAACTATGAACATCAAAACCTCATTTAGATGCTAACTTTAAAAAAAACGAGATGTAAAAATATGTTAACTCTTGCATTTCCTAACTATGTAAGGATCAAGCAGCCATATGAACGCTGTCTACTCATGAAGACTGAATTGGAGTATTTTCCATTCCTTTTTCCTTTTGAAGAGCTCAGTTGTGGCAGTAAGACAAAGCAAGGTGGTAGGTGTGCCACATTAGTGGAATCTCCTGGATGCAGGGTGGATCGATTTTAAACCAAGGCAATTTAAATCACCAAGTGGAAACTGTTGATTTAAATAATTGATTTTAATCAACTTTTCCATTTGTACTTTAGTTATTTTCTAAAGAAAGGTACATTCTCATTGGTTGATATAACCATTAAAACATGTTTCATTACAACTAAATAAAGCCTTTACGCTAGGTCTGATACATCTCTTACTACCTAGGAGGGTACACTATAAATATATACATTTATTTAGGCAATTGTATAGCTTAATATTTTCAGATTCTTATTATTTGTATATTTTAGTATTTTGGAAAATAATGAACAATATATTGCTTATTTACTGGATAATTAACTTTTGCTCATGATTGTGTCAAGCTGAATTTGGATAGTAACTGGAATTTAATTAAACACACAAAACAGTGTGTTTATTTTTTATTTAAATGTTTAGAGAGATTATAATAAGTATAGGCCTTAACATATGTTGTATTCAATTCAGATTTAATTTTTAAAAGGTATATTTTAAAGAAGAAAAACATTATAATTTTAATGACAAAAAATCTATTTAAATAAAAAAAATAGGGTTGTCAAGCGGTTAAAAAAATTAATTGTGATTAATCGTGCTGTTAAACTACAATAGAATACCATTTATTTTAAATATTTTTGGATGTTTACTACATTTTCACATATATTTATTTCAATTACAACACAGAATAAACAATGTACAGTACTCACTTTATATTTATTTTGATTACAAATATTTGCACTGTAAAAAACAAAAAAAACAAAAATTTCAATTCACCTCATACAAGTACTGCAGTGAAAATCTTTTTACATTTGTAAGTTCAACTTTCATGATAATTATGCACAAAAAAACCTGCATTCAAAAATAAAACAATGTAAAACTTTAGCACCTATAAGTCCACTCAGTCCTACTTCTTGGTCAGCCAATCACTCAAACAAAGTCGGTTACATTTTGCAGGAGATAATGCTGCCTGCTTCTTGTCTACAATGTCACTGAAAGTGAGAACGGGCGTTCGCATGGCAATTTTGCAGCTGGCGTTGCAAGATATTTATGTGCCGGATGTGCTAAAGATTCATATGTCCCTTCATGCTTCAACCACTATTCCAGAGGACATGCTTCCATGCTGCCGATAGATTCTGCTTGATAATGATTTAAAGCAGTGCGGACCAATGCATGTTCATTTTCATCATCTGAGTCAGATGCCACCAGCAGAAGGTTGACTTTCTTTTTTGGTGGTTTGGATTCTGTAGTTTCTGCATCAGAGAGAGTTGCTCTTTTAAGACTTCTAAAAGCATGCTCCACACTTCGTCCCTCTCAGATTTTGAAAGGCACTTCAGATTCCTAAACCTTTGGGTCGAGTGCTGTAGCTATTTTTAGAAATCTCACATTGGTACCTTCTTTGCATTTTGTCAAATCTGCTGTGAAAGTGTTCTTAAAACAAATGTGCTGGATCATCATCTGAGACTGCTATAACATGAAATAAATGCTGCATGCAGGTAAAATCGAGCAGGAGACATACAATTCTCCCCCCAAGGAGTACACTCACACATTTAATTGATGCATTATTTTTTTTAATGAGCATCATCAGCATGGAAGCATGTCCTCTGGAATGGTGGCCGAAGCATGCAAGGGGCATATGAATGTTTAGCATATCTGGCATGTAAATAGCTTGCGGCTACAAAAGTGCCATGCAAATGCCTGTTCTAACTTTCTGGTGACACTGTAAATAAGAAGCAGGCAGTAGTATCTCCCATCTATGTAAACAAACTTGTTTGTCTTAGCAATTGGCAGTAGGACTGAGTGGATTTGTAAGTGCTACAGTTTTACACTGTTTTGTTTTTGAGTGCAGTTATGTAACCAAAAAAAATCTGCATTTGTAAGTTACACTTTCAAGATTAAGAGATTGCACTTCAGTACTTGTATGAGGTGAATTTAAAAATACTATTTCTTTTGTTTATCATTTTTACAGTGCATATATTGTGATAGACCCAGGCCAGTTGGGTACAGCAGAATAGCAGAAGGAAGATATACTGGCCACTGGATTAACAGTTTTCTGTTCCCTGACTGACCAGAGCAGGGGCTGCTGCAGGCTAATGAGAACACCTGACTCTAATTAACCTGCAAAGAGTCAGGTGAGGCCATTAAGTTAATGTGACCACCTGACTCTAATTAAGGCCCCGCTGATTCTATAAAAAGGGCTCACTCCAATCAGGCAGAGGGGAGCCAGGGAGCAAGAGGAGAGGAAGTGTGGCAAGCAAACTAAACCAAAATAAACAAAAGTTGTTGTAATCATGCAGGTTGGATTTCCAAAAAAGAAAAATGTCAAGGAAGGGTGGTTTTGTGATTGTCATTGGACTGGAACTTTTAGGAGCTCTAGCTCTACATAGATTTTCTTTGTGTCCTGTGGCAAGTCAGTTGGGATGGGATTTTCAAAAACACATGAGTGAATTAGGGAAAATATCCTAATCACTTAGCCATTTCTGAAAATACCACCCTTATTGTCTCAGTGCCTAGTTTCTTTTGTGTCAAATTGCGATACTTTGTCTCTCATTGCCTTTCATAGGATTTAAGGCCTCAAACTGAAAATACTCATTTTGCCTTGGTATATGACACTACTGCCCCTCTTTCAGTACAGTTTTGGCCTCAATCTGAATGGTTTAGTAGTTTTGCCTCAATAAATATTGGAGAGAGTGTGAATCCTCAGAACAAGTTGCTTCTGAGCACTAGTAGCAATACACTTTTCAGGAAGGTTAGCAGGTAAGATGTTCTCTCTTTGCATTGCAGTAGAGTACAGAGGCCAAAATCATCACTGACACCCCCATTGCACTAAGTGCTGTACACATTTGAAGGTATTGTCCTGCTCTGATAATTTACAGCCTAATAGGTCAAGCATGTGCGTAGAACAGTAGTAGCTCTGTCCACATTAGTCTTCCTTTAGGTGTTAAAGCAGTACCAGGGCTGGTTAATGAAGACACTCTCAAACCATCGTTAAGGGAGCCCTAAGGTAAGGGTGAAGAATGGAGAAGCAGGAGAGCTGTGGGGAAATGGCCCAGGGAAATTTAGCAACTCTGGCAGCGAAAGGTTGGCTGCCAACAGCTGCTACCATTAGGGTCCCTGGGCCGGAACCCGGAGTAGAGAGTGAGCCTGGGTTCTCCCCAACCCACCACTACAGGAACATCTTCTGGGAGGGGAAGTCAGGCCCCTGTCAGGACAGGAGGCTAAACTGTTCTGAAGTAAGCTCCCAGGGACAACAGAGACTATGGGAGTTCTCTCACCAACCTCCTTGCTGGCCTATGAGGAAAAGGGCTCAGTAGACTGTAACCCTGGCCCTAGAGAGAGAGGGCTATGTGGAGGGTCGCAGTGAGCCACTGAGGCGAGCATAAACCGCCTAGAAGCGCAGGACCCACGGGAGCAAGGTCAGAGCTCTGCCACAATATTTGTAATAAAAAATAATATAAAGTGAGCACTGTGCACTTTGTATTCTGTGTTGCCATTTAAATCAATATTGAAAATATAGAAAAACATCCAAAAATATTTAATACATTTCAATCAGTATTCTATTGTTATAAGTGCAATTACTCACGATTAATTTTTTGAGTTAATCGCGTGAGTTAACTGTGATTAATTGACAGCCCTAATAAAAAATGAGATTTTTTTTAATAATGCATTGATTTTTATCCACCCTTGCTGGTTGGGTTGTGGTGGTGGAGATCTAGCCTGGCTCATTTAGGAGAATGGGGCCATGAAGCACAGTGGTGACATTTCTGAATCAAAATTTGGATTTTAAACTGAAAGTTGTTCTTCGAGTGCTGGTCCCTATGTGTATTCCACTGTGGGTACACATATGCCCAGAGCCGGAGAATTTTTGAAAGTAGTGATTGTTGATCCATGCATGTGTCCTCTCTATCTCTCTCCTCGTGCCTCCAATTGAGGAGATAAAGGGTGAGGTGGACTGATTGCCTCTCCAGTTCCTTCTTACTGGCACATGGACCGGGTTGAAACCGTCAGTGTCCAGAGCTTCATCTTTATCCATACATCTGTACAGAATATGTATATTTGTAAATAGTTTTCAGAATTTTTTGAGTTTATTCAATAGTTTACTTAAAAGTCTTTATAGCTAGATAGTTTAGCTTCCCTGTCCTCGGGAACCCCCCCTTTCCTCCATCACCATACCTGTTACAGGTACTGGATTATGCCCAGGATTCCAGACTTTGCGCTTTTTGCCAGTGATTTCCATCAACACTGCCTGTACTGCCTCAAGGAAGTCCACATCGCAGCAAGGTGAAGTATCTGCTGTTCATTCCCCAGGCATACCCAAGAGGGTCTGGAAATTCACCTTAAGAAGCATCTAATGAAAAAATCCATGAGGCCGTAGACACACCAATCATCCTGACTCAGCAAGTAATGCACCTCCTACTATGAGATCTGATTGTGGAGCAGGTAAGTCTGCACCTACAGATCCCTAAGCAGGGTCTAGTCAGGACAACAAGGAGGAGTCTGATAAACATGAGAGTAAATCCTCCTCCAAATCCACTTCATAGAAGTGGGATTCAGCCCTGCCTAAATCAAGCAGGTCTTCAGGCCCAACCCAAGAGAACTTAGAACATCTGAAGGGCATGACAAGAAAGCCAACAAGTCAAGGGTTCTGACAGTAGTGGACACGATCCAAAGACAACAGTAACTCCAGTACCATCTAAGCATAAAATCCAGGATCTGACTGTACTGCTAAAAAGCAGTCTGTCATAAACAGATAGTTAAGGGTTAATGTCTCTTTTACCTATAAAGGGTTAAGAAGCTCAGTAAACCTGGCTGACACCTGACCAGAGGACCAATGAGGGGACAAGATACTTTCAAATCTTGGTGGAGGGAAGTCTTTGTTTTGTGCTCTTTGTTTTGGGGGTTGTTAGTTCTTGGGGACTGAGAGGGACCAGACGTCAATCCAGGCTCTCCAAATCTTTCTGAATCAGTCTCTCATGTTTCAAATTTGTAAGTAACTAGCCAGGAAAGGCGTGTTAGTCTTATGTTTGTTTTCTCAACCTGTAAATGCTTCTTTTTGCTGGAAGGATTTTTACCTCTGTTTGCTGTAACTTTGAACCTGAGGCTAGAGGGGGTTTCCTCTGGGCTATCTGAATCTAAGTACCCTGTAAAGCATTTTCCATCCTGATTTTACAGAGATAATTTTTACCTTTTCTGCCTTTAATTAAAAGCTTTCTTTTTTAAGAACCTGATTGATTTTTCTTTGTTTGAAGATCCAGGAAATTGGGTCTGCACTCACCAGGAGTTGGTGGGGGAAAGGAGGGGGGATGGTTAATTTCTCCTTGTGTTAATAGCTAAGGGGTTTGGATCTGTGTTCCCCAGGAAAGGTTTTGGGGGGACAGGGAGTGTGCCAGACACTAACTTCTGGCTGGTGGCAGTGTTACCAGATCTAAGCTAGGAATTAAGCTTAGAAGGGTCCATGCAGGTCCCCACATCTGTACCCTAAAGTTCAGAGTGGGGGAGGAAACCTTGACACAGTCAGTGAGAACCTCTGCTACCAATTATATTGACTCCGTCTTGCATACCTGTGGTACAGACTGGGCAGACAGGATCCCTCATACTCCAGGAAGAGCCAAGTCTTATGCTCCTCCTCAGGACATTTGTGCTCTACTGGATCCAGTGTCTCTTTCCCCATCAGGTCCTTCCCTCATGAATAGGGTGACCAAATTTCCCTAGGCTAAATATGGGACACCTGGTAAAATTACTCATATTCAAGAGAATTCAACGGCAATCAATCAGAACTATGCAGTACAAACATTCAAATTAACATCAAGTTGAGTGAGCCTCTGTTAAAAATACTACATAGTTGGATTCTTTTTATTTAACTTCTTATCTTTAAGGTTTTACGGTTCACATGGGGAGGAGTGACACACACACACACACACACACACACTCCTACCCCCTGACACACACACATATGGGGAGAGGTGACACACACACACTTCCGTACACCTCTCTCACATGTGGGGTGGGTGCGACTGACTGACCCAACCCTTCCTGCCCAGGCTCTTCACCATCCATGCCTGGCTGGGCCCCTGAGATGGACCCGGCTCTCCTAGTACCAGGGTCACATGCCCCCTCCCAAGATTTCTGGCAAGGCGTTCACACCATAATGTGGCCAGCAGCAACCTTTTGGCACTGTGCAAGAGTGAAGGGATGAGAGCTGCTTCCAGACGCCAGGGAGGAGGAGAGGGGGAAGAGATGATCCAGCCCATGTCTTTGCAGATCTCATTTTTCCCCCCACCCGCCACCGCAGTGTGGCTGGAAGCAGCTTGTCCTTCCTGCCTGCATAGTGTTAAAAGGCAGCTAACACCTCCAGGCTACTCTTGGCCACCGACATAACCCAGCCAACTCCTGCTACAGCACAGGCAGGAAGGGGTTAAGCCCTAAGGATGCATTGTGCACCAGGGTCCAGGAAACCTGACTGCAGCGGCTTCAGCGACCCCAGCCAGAGAGGTGGCTCAGCAGGCGAGGGTGCCCTAGGGGACAGAGCAGCCCTGCACTCCCTGGGGGCAGGACCCAGGATCGGGGAGTGCGGGGTGAAGAGGGTGCTAAGCCTCTGCTCAGGGGGCTGGTGTGGAGCCTGTAGGTTCGTGCTGGAATAGGCTGGAAATCATTTCCCCCACACGCCACTCCAGAGCTTAGCTCAGGGACAGAGAGGCTTCCCCATGCCAGCACTGTGAGGGGCTTTGGCACATGCAGGGCTTGGCTCCTCCTGGCCAGCACCCTGGGCCAGAGGATCTTGGGCTTTCCCGGGGTGCTGGCCCAGCCAGAGGCAGTGGGGGAAGGAAGGAACCTGCTGGCCAGGCTGTTGGTGAGCTGAGTGCTCCGACCGGGGGCTGATTCTCCACACAGCGCTGAGAGTGGGATGTGCACCCCTGGGGGGGATATGGAGGAGCAGCGGGGCTGCGGGGGATCACTTAAAGGGCCGATGGGTGGGCAGTAGAGGCGACACGTAACCCACTGCCACCTGGCGCCTGCCCACACTCACCAGCCACTGCAGCTCACAGCGCACAGCCAATGCCAGCTGGAAACAGGACAGGGTCCTGCTGGCCAAGAGCCAGCACACAGTGGGGGCTGCACTGACAGACCAGCTGGGGGAGTGGCCAGCCCCGTGTGCTGCATCTTTGCCCCGCCACCAGCCTTGCTCACCCACCTCCATCATTGGCCACTGGACCCCCACCCCCCACTCACCGCAGGTGAGTGGGTGGCTGGTGAGAAGGGATCCGGCTAGCAGCAAGACCCACCAGTACTGATGGGGTGGGGGGAGACAGAAAATACAGGACAATTTGCCCATTTGTAAGAAAAAGTCAGGACACCTGCAGGAGGGCTTAAATATGGGATTGTCACTTTAAAAACAGGACATCTGGTCACCCTACTCACGCGGGAGATCCTGATTCCTCTGAGAGATGTGACATGGAAGAAGTCTGTCTTGCATTCCATCCTCCAGTCATGACTTCCCTCCCACAGGATTGTCAGTACCGCTGGTGGATCCAGAACCAGACTTTTCTTCCTCAAAAGACCCTGGGTGATCCAATGAACTGATATTTCCTTCTTTGAGGCATATCTTCCTGGACAAGGGGCCTAGACTAGTTTGGGACAAACGTGCATCTCAACATCTAGCTCCATGACTTCCATATGACCTATCTTATTGGCCATATTGGGGACCATGGTTATCTGTATCATCCCGCAGAATCAGTTCATTCTTCCAGGGAGTCAGTCCATTGCTCCCCTGCCCCCCCCCCTCCTCGCAACAGGACAACCAGACCTTTACCCTGATCCTACTGAAGTGGAGGAGTATGCGCCAGATATAGCAGTTCTGCCAATACCAGCAAGATTAAAGCCTTCTTCTCCTGATGAAGCAATGGCTCTGATAGCTCTGTCCCCTCCTGATGACCATAAGCTTTTGTTATGTAGGATTGCAGGGGAGTTACAGATTTCTCTTGAGGAAGTCCAGGATCCTCAGCCTAAGCTCCTGGATATCCTTCAAACCTCTTGTTCCAGCTGTATCACACTTTCTCTTAACAAAGCCATCCTGGAGCCAGCTTGAGCTGGCATACCCCAGCCAGTTGTGCTCCTCTCCCTAAGACAGCAGAGAAACATTATTTTGTTCCAGCTAATGGGGTCATAGGCGCAGACTTCCCCTCTGCCCGGGGGGTGCTCGACACCCCTCCCCCCGCCCCTGCCCCAGCTCTTCTCTACCTCCTCCTCTGAGCTTGCTGTGTCCCTAATCTTCCTGCTCCCTCCCAGAAAGTCCTAGGTGCCACCAAACAGCTCTTAGGCGGCGGGGGGGGGGGAGGGGGAAGCGCTGGGAGGGAGGGGGAGGAACGGGGATGCGGGGAGAAGGAGATGAGGAGTGGGGAGCTTGGCTGCCGGTGGGTGCAAAGCACCAGCTAATTTTTCCCCGTGAGTGCTCCAGCCCCAGAGCACTCACGGAGTCGGCGCCTATGAATGGGGTGGAATTTCTTTTCTCCCAGTTTGTTCCTTTGTCCAGGCTGCCACACAGATATCTAGGCAGCAACATCCTCAATCTACTCTGGCTGACAATGAAGGCAAATGTCTTGACTTAGTGGGTAGGAAGGTCTTCTCTTCTACATGGCTAAGTATGACTACCTGAACTATTCCAAATTGTTTGGACTTTACTGACAAGCTCCCACATCAGGACAGAGCTCAATTTCAGGCTCTCAGAAGAGAGCAAGTTGATTGATTGCCAGGACCACTCTTCAATCAGTGGTAGATGCAGCAGACACATCCTCGAGGGCAGTGGCTACTGCCATTGTAATGTGCAGAGAATCATGCCTTCACCATTCAGGGTTTTCTAGGGAGGCCCAGAACACCATGGAAGAGCTACCATTTGGTTAAACTTATCTGTTCAACCAAAAGATAGATGAGTCTTTACACCCTGAAAGACTCTAGAGCTACCCCCAACTTCCTAGGAATATATAACACCTGTCCCAAAAAGAAAATTCCATAGGCAGTCATACACCAAGGCTACACCAGTGACTCAATAGTTCTAACACCAGAGACCTTCTGAGCCACCCTGTAAGAGGGAAAGGACTCAGAAGTCCCGTTTCCTGCACCTTTTGTAGCTGTAACATCATCACAACCAAAGCTCACTAAGCATTATTTTTTATGGGCGCTCAAGAACTGCAACGCACTAAAGCCAGCACCTGTCAATCACTACACAGCCTTTGGGGGTAATCTAGCACTTTTCCCACATCTGGAGTGCAATAGCAATGGACAAGTGCATGCTAAATATGATCCATTCTGGCTATGTGATCAAGTTTACATCCCTGTCCCCTCCAAAAAACCTATTCCCACCCCCTTTCAGGGGCCATTCTAATAACACTGCTCTACAGCCAAAAATGCTTCTGAAATAAATGTAGTCAAACTTTACTAATTCTGGGTCACTGAGAACAAAAATGATGCTTAAAATTGTTGATTGGCTCTAGTTTTCAAGTTATGCTATTGGGTCAGTATATACGACCCTTGACTTGGGAATGGTGGAGGATAAGTGAGTTATAAAGGGAAGGGATCTCAATTTAAACCAGAAATGACTAAAATACATCTTTGACTGGATCTATGAATAAATCTATGACTGGGTTTGGACAGTACTTGCTTTTTAGGCAAAACAATGAATGATGCAATCTGAAGCTGGTATTGCATCATACATGATATGAATTGCATCATGTTATTCCTAGGAGTCATGGATGATGCAATCATAATGAAGCTTACATCACTCTGCTGAACAAATTGCCCTATATCAGCTCTAGAAATCATACAGTGTCGTGCTCTGTTATTTGTCAGTGTTTGATTTTGCAAAGGGACACATTTCTGTTTAGCCAAAGTGAGCAGAGATGCCTCGTACTTGTGTGAACAGTGCAAATAACTTCTGCTATGTTTGTGGTGAAGTGACTTTTGCATCACAAAAGCGCAGTATAACCACTATGGTTAAGAAAGCCTATCACCTTTCTTTTGGCTGCAAAATTGGAGATCAGGACAAGAGGTGGGCCCCACACATATGCTGCAACACTTGTGCAACAAATCTTCACCAGTGGTTGAACAGGAAAAGGAAATCTATGCCTTTTGCAGTGCCAATGATTTGGAGAGAGCCAACAGATCATACCAGCAATTGTTACTTCTGCATGGTGCCTCCAGTTGGGAAAGGTGTGTCAAAGAAGAAAAAGTGGACTGTGCATTATCCAAACATTCTATCAGCTATACGCCCAGTACCCCACAGAGAAGGACTGCCGGTTCCTGATGCACCAGAATCATTCTCACTTGAGTCAGACGAGGAAGAGGAAGAGGATGAAACTTCTGGTCCTGAACCATCAATGTCACAGGACCCACATTTTCTCCCATCCTCCTCCTCTGAACCACACCTCATAACACAAGGTGAACTGAATGACCTTGTCAGGGATTTGGAACTACCCAAGAGTAAGGCAGAGCTGTTGGGCTCCAGACTACAGCAGTGGAATCTCCTGGCAGGTGATGTTAGGATTTCCATGTTCCGTGACCGTCAAAAGGATCTTGTGTCATAGGTCTCACCCCCACTTGGAGCTGTTGGGCTCCAATGTGGGGACCTGACTTGGTTTCCCTCTAAACTAAAATCCTAGTTTAGATCTAGTAAGCTGCCACCACTCAATCAGATATGTGGCTTGAGACACAGTCGTTCCCCAAAATCCTAGGGGATTCCAAGAGCCCCAAATCCATGGAGTTCTTACACCCAGGAGAAATAAATCATTCCTCCTGCTTCCTCCCCCTTCCCTTTTCCTAGGAGAGATACCGGGATCTAACTACAGAGGAATACCTCCCCCTTCTCTTTCCCTGAGAATCCACCCAAGGAAAGACCAAACAAGTCCTTAATAGAAAAGAATTTATTAAAGAATAAAAAGAAAGTAATTTGTCTCTGTAATCCAAGATAAAACCATACAGGGTCTAAACTTATCAATCTCTGGAGAGAATTCCCCCTCCCCCTTTCTTTCTCAGTGAAAGCAAAGTAACAGCAAACAGAAATAAAGAATTTCCTTTAGCAAACACACAATTGCAAATGTAGAAAACAACTTAAAAGACTAATTCGCCTTTCTAATTAATACTCACTATTAACTAGTAGAAACTACTCCAGGAGAACTTGGAGACATGACTGTCCTCTCTTAGATCCAAAGAGAGCTTTCTGAGCAAAACAGGGAACACAGACAAAGGCTTCCCTCCACAGAGATTTGAAAATAATCTGTTCCTTGATTGGTCCTCTGGTCAGGTGTTTCTCAGGTTACTGAGCTTGTTAATCCTTTCCAGGGAAAAGAGACCTTAACCCTGATCTGTTTATTTATGACATCTTGTCCCATTCTTCTTCATGGAAGGTGATCTTGTAGCCTGCAACAACATCGATGGTGTGATGGCAGCCCTCAACATCGTTCACAATCCATATGAGTCGAGACTGTTCATTGATTCATCGAAGACGAGTCTTAAAGCTGTTTTACTGCATAATGGCAATGTTTTGCCATCAATTCCAGTTGGTCATGCAGTCCATATGAAGGAAACCTATGACAACATGAAACAACTTTTGAGGTGCATAAACTATGACCAACATCAGTGGCAGCTTTGTAGTGATTTGAAGGTTGTTGCTCTCTTGCTTGGTCTGCAGACTGGATACACAAAGTACTGCTGTTTTCTCTGCGAATGGGATAGTCGTGCAAGAGATTCCCACTACATCAAGAAAGATTGGCCACTCCGACAGTCATTGGAGCCTGGGAGGAAAAGTGTTCATCATCCACCACTTGTTGAATCAAGGAAGATTTTGTTACCACCCTTACACATCAAGCTGGGTCTGATGAAGAACTTTGTCAAGGCCGTTGACAAAACACAAGCAGCTTTCAAGTACCTCCGTGGAAAATTTCCAAGGTTAAGTGAAGCTAAGATAAAGGAAGGTGTCTTTGTTGGTCCTCAGATTCGTGAACTTCTTCGAGGTGATGCATTTGACCATGCACTGCGTGGCAAGGAAAGGACGGCATGGAAAGCCTTCCAGTTAGTGGCAATAAATTTTCTCGGAAACAACAAGGCAGACAACTACAGGTTGTTGGTGGAAAACCTCCTCAAGGCATACAAAAGCCTTGGTTGCAACATGTCACTAAAGATACATTTTTTGCACTCACATCTAGATTTTTTTCCACCGAACTGCGGAGCAGTGAGCGACAAGCACGGCGAGCGATTTCACCAGGACATTGCAATAATGGAGAAACGCTATCAGGGCAAATGGAGCCCATCAATGCTTGCAGACTATTGCTGGACAGTGACAAGAGATGCTCCATTTAATGAATACAAGAGACAAGCCAAGAAGCGCCGAGTAGACACTGAATAGGACTAAACTATGTACATAATAGTTTTTTGCCTTTTGTTTCATAATAAATTTTATTTATATAACCCTTTTGCTGATTTTTAAAGTGTTACATAAACAGGACAGGTGAAATATTATCATGTAAAGCAACCATAAACATGTGAAAAGACCTAGGTTTACAATTTATGATTAAAACTCTACTATCTACACAATATACATAGACATAAAATGTAAAAACTTAAATAACTTAGAAACAGTAGCCAATCAGTTGTTTTAATTGTCATATTTGAATTCAGCACATCAAAATACATAATAAATATCACATTTTATCTCTGAAGCAGACGACTTCTCAAAAATTGTAGACCGGTGTAATGAGATTCTGAAACAAAGAAGTAGATCTCTCTTACAATGAGGTGCAATAGAGTGGGTACCTCTTATGTACTACGGGAAGATTTTTTACTCAACATACTTGACATGTCGAGAGGCCTACAGGTTAACTTTGTCAATGCTTCAACTCTTGTTTTCCTTAGGGATCAGCATAATCAGAAAAGTCTATCCTTACCCCAAGCAGATGTTAGGGTTCATCAGCGTGACCCTAAATTCAATCACAGCAAGGGCTTATCTGCTCCCCTGTTGGGTTGGGGAGCTCACTTGGACAACTGCACAGTTCAGGGCACTTGGAGATCTCGAGAGTCCAAGATGCACATCAATAGGTTGGAATGCAGGCAGTCTGAAAGGATTGCAAAACCTTTCTCTCTTTCATTAAAGGTCACCGTACCATCAGAACCAAACGGTGAGACAATATGACAACTGTCTTTTATGTCAACAAACAGGGAGGAGCAAGATCTATCACCCTGTGAGTAGATGTGGTTATTCTATGGAATTGGTGCGTCAGCAATCAAATCACCCTGTTGGCAGTTTACCTTCCAGGGAGCCAGAACATGCTTGTGAATCTCCTCAGCAGGCATTTCACTATTGACCACAAGTGGGACTTACATGACTTTGTAGTGCACAATGTTTTTCCCATAGGAAGGACCCCCACAAGACAACTGTTTGCCTCTCAGATGTATGGAAAATGCAGTATATTCTGCTCCAGAAGAGCCCTAGGATGACACTCTTGGGTGAGGCTCTACTTTATTCCATGGTCAGACTAAACTATGCCTTCCTTCCATTACCATTCCTGTCTCAGGTCATAGGGAAAATTTTTCAGGACAGAGTGCAAGTCATCCTTATTCTCCCAGACTGGCCCAGGCAATTTTGGCTCCTGAGCCTCCTATGCATGTCATATTGACCTCTGATCATCATTCAGACCTTTTCGGATCTCCTAACCCAGGGCAAGGGCAGACTCAAACATCCCAACCCCCAACCATTCCATCTGAGAGTGTGGTTTTTGGATGGGCATCAACCTTAGAATGGTCACATTATGAAGATGTACAAAGCAAAGTACAAAGGAATCCACTAGAAGATGATACTTAGCCAAGTGAAGGCATTTCTCTGTCCGTGCACAGCAGACTTATCTCCTCCAAAGCTGCATATACTCCTTTTATTTTGGATTATTGTCTTTCTTTAAAAAGAGCAGATCTTTCTAGGGCTACCTGGCAGCAATTAGTGCATACCAACCATCTTCAGCTTCACATGGTTATTCAACCTTTGCTCATCTGTTGACTAGCAATTTCTGGAAAAAACGAATCTTTCTGCCAGTAAAAAAGCCTACTCCTCAATGGGACTCAAATCTTGTTCTTTCCGGGCTCACTAAGCCTCCCTTCAAACCATTAGCTCCATGTTCCACGTCTCTTCTATCCATGAAGGTTTCATTCCTGGTAGCCATCACATCAGCCAAGAGAGTAGGTGAGTTGGGAAAGCTGATGGCAAATCCTCCTTACACCATATTCTATAAAGATAAGATTTCATTGCATCTGCACCATAAATTCACCTTAAAGTAGTTTCAGTTTGTCATCTGAAACAGTCGATTCAATCACTGGTGTTCATTCCTAAATCACACTCATCCTCAGAAGAAAGAAGGCTTCATTCCCTCAATGTACTATGGGCTTTAGCCTTTTACCTGCAAAGAACAACAACAATCAGAAAATCTCCCAGACTATTTATCACCATAGCAGAAAGAGTTGGGGGTCATGCTATTGTGACACAATACAGGTCTGTCTCATCTTACGCTGGGGTTACGTTCCACAATCAGCGCATAAAGCGAAAATCGCGTATAGTCAAAATTACATTAAGTGTAATGGCGGGTGGAATCGCCCACACTACAGAAACAGTATTAAAATTGTTAGTTTTCTCTTTTTTTTTGTTTTTTTCTTGTTTTTTCCGACTGCGTAAAGCTGAAATCATGCATGTTAAATGCGCCTAAGATGCGACATACCTGTATACCCCATGTTCACACCCTACACGCTATTGTAATAATGTTTGTACAAGGTATGCCTTTTGAGGTATCGTTTAAGAAGTCATAACTTGGTGATCAATAATATCATGGCAAAATGCACATAGCAACATTATATGTAAAGTTATGAACATAAGCTGACCTCATGACTGAAGTATGTTTCCCAGATAAGTCTGGGGAGAGGTTAAACCAGTTCCTAAGAGACAAATGGTGCGCTGACACCTCAGCCAGGTGTTAACAAGACTGATTGGCCACTTAACAGGTAATAGTCTTTCTTTGGAAAGGAAAAGGGCAGGGACAAAAATCTACATTTTAGCGAAGGTACAGCGTGGAGTTTCCTTTCTTCACCAGGCTGAGTCACCTTGCTCCCAGCTGGAAATTCTTCTCAAAGTGGGGACAGGACTGTAAAAAGAAGGGACAGGCACCCTAAGGCACCCTCCTCTCTCTCCCTGTCTCTTGAACTGCACCTAAGACAACAAAGGAAAACAGCCATTGGAGTTGGGATGGGTGGGGGGAGGATCCCGACCTGAGAGTTTGGTCAGTAATCTGCTGGAGAATGTGGTGAGAAAGCTTGCTTTGCAACTAGGACAGTTTAAGTAGATATAGGTAAATATTTTATCTTTATTTTTCTTGTAACCATTTCTGACCTCCATGCCTCATTACTTATACTCACTTAAAATCTGTCTTTTTGTCATTAATAAACTTGATTTACTCTTTTATCTAATCCAGTATGTTTAAATTGGAGTGTTTTGGTACACTATGTAAGGTAATAAGCTGATATATTATTCACTTAAAGGACTAACAGTCTTAATATATTTGTGCTGTCCAGAAAGGACTGGCCAGTAGAGGACATACATTTCTGGAGGAAGATCTGGGACCGGGTTGTGTTGGGGTCACCCTGCACTATAACCACAGCGGTAAGAGCCAAGGTGTAGCTGGCTGGCTGCAGCACATGCACAGACATATCTGTGAGTGCTTTATATGCTGGAGGTTGTTTGTAAGCAGTTCAGGTTGGAGGTTAAAGTATCAAGGCATTGTAAAATGTATCCCAGGTTACATGGCAGGGGTGACACAGCTGCTCATTAATCTGGATTGTGTCCTGGTATGTCACAGCTATATCACCTCAAAGAATCTCAAAATGGATCTTGGACTGTCTTTTGCTCTGCTATCTGGTAGCTAATCTCCCTCCCCCACAAGGGCTCATTCCATGAGAGCACAAGCAACGTCTATGTCATTGTTTCAAGAAGTACCTCTATTTGATAGTTGCAAAGCAGCTACTTGGAGTTTCATCCACATGTTTGCAAGGCATTATGCTTTAGTCCAGAATGGCAGTGCTTCATTTGGCTCTGCCGTCTGCATCCTCACACCATCCTTCTGCTTGAGTGCTGCTTGTTAGCCACTCAGTGGTATACATTTAGGGACCAGCACTCAAAGAAGACAAGAAAGTTACTTACCTTATAGTACCTGGAAGTTCTTCAAGATGTGTGGTCCCTTGCTGTGTCCCACTACCTGCCCTCCCTCTCCTCCTCTTCAGATCATCTTTTGATTTATGTTTCACGAGAAACTGGGGAGGCAGTTGGTCCACCCCACCCTTTATCTCCTCAGTTGGAGGCACAAGGAGGGTGAGAATGCATGTGCAGACCAGGGAACGCTGCTTTCAAAAATTCTCTGGCTCTGGACACATGAAGTGCATGTGTACCCACAGTGGAATACACATAAGGGCCACATGTTGTCTCAAAAATCCTCCAGTTCTATAAGGTAAGTAACTTTCTCTCGTTGGCAGAAAATGTTCAGTTTTCAGCTAAAAAATTCTGCTTGTGACTCCTTTGTTAAAAATATCTCTGGGAAATTGATAATTTTTATTTTTTGAGGTTTACTTTTCCAAATTTTCCAGGGGGGGAAGCCCACTTTCAAACTAGCTCTAAACTCTAAACCTTTTTCAACTTCCTTATGTGATTTTTAGTTCCACGGCATTAGGGTAACCTTTGAGTTAATAGAACTGAGCTGGTATTCTTCCTTTGCTTTTTGTTCTGATCCCCTCTGCTTCTGATAGGGAGCTCATTTAATGCCCCCAAAAGTACTGATTCTCTTTCCAGCTTAAATTAACAGTTGTTTTAATTAAATGACTGAACTGTAATTAAAGCTGCCACTTGTTATCCCCATGTCATTTCAGTTGTTGCTGACATGAAACAGGCATGAATTTTATTACTGTGAACTTACAAACTGGAGAAATCGTCTACCTCAGAGCATATCTCTACACATCAGTCAAAATCATCACTGAGTGTGAAGCAGCCTTTTCATGTATGGCTTATTAACTATTTCTTTAAATGTACTTGTAGACTTAATTAAATCAGAAATGGGCTTTGGGCTTTATTCACATCATGCAATACATCAGAGTTTTCAGTAAAGATATACCAGGCATTGCTTGCAACATATTTTTGCTTCTATTGAACTTTTCATCCAAGAGTTTTAAGGTTCTTTCTGTATTTAAGGGAGTTCTTTCACCAGGTCCTGAATTGCAGCTACCTCTGTAATAGAATACAGCAACCATTGACAAAATGGTGTGCAATGATATACCTAAGGGTATTGTCTTCCAGAGAAATTACATCTAGGCACGGTGTTACAACTTCAAGCACTTGCAGGTTTCTGATCCTGTAGATCTAAGAATCTAGATGTATTAACATGACTGCAAGGTAGCAAAATGCACCAAAGTTCATTCTGCCTTTAGGCAATTGAGATACTAACTCATCACTGTTGTCTTCTCCTTGATGTAAGGCTATTCATGTCTTTCTAGGCAAAGATAATCAGTTGCCTTAAAGGTTTCTAAAATTGTGTATGCAGGGAAGGGGAAGAAGGCCTGAATGAGATGCACAGATGTACCTGAAAGTAAATCAGTGTGTTAGATACAGACCTTCTCACCAACATTTTCATGCACCTGCTTGCAGATTAGTTGGTGACACTGTCTCAGCTGAGCTTGTGTCTTGGTTCATTAAATTCGGTCATTTGCCTGTGCAGTCCACTGGCATTCTATTGTCCTCTTGGAGGCAAGTGAACCTCTTCATTCCCAGGATAGGATTGGTCCCTTTAAGCAGACTGTTGACATGGCTGGAAGGAACTGCAGTCTTAATTTAGTACTAAACCAGTTTGGCACTTCCATCCCATTTTTAAAATGAATCCAGCTTTCAAATAGAGATGATCCTGATCCTAAATCCAGACATCAACATGGTCTCATCCTCCAAATTTTTGAAGAATCCAGCTTCAAACTTTGCAGCTAGCTGTACTCTCCAGAACAGGTTAAAGCCACACATCCTCAGATCTAAGCATTTCACCCACCCCACACTTCGTCACAGCTTGTATCCAGATCCCAACTTTGCAGATCAGAGGCCCATCACTCTTTCTAGCATTAACACACATGAATGCCAAAGCTTTGTGTAGGAAGACTGTACACTCCCATCTTCGCAGATTAATGATATGTCTACTACATTTGACTGCTAGACTCTCAGCCTCGAGCATTCGAAAATCGTGGGTCAGTCCCACAAAATCATGAGAATGGGTTAAAAATGAGATTAACAATAATAAATTTAGGGTTATTTTTACTAGGTCTTGGAACCTCTAAGGGTGCACTTGGACTGTGTTTTCAAGTTTTCCTCTGCAATCATGAGGGCTAGAACCATCCTTTAAAAATCAGAATACACATACATGGTTCTAGGCTCCAGGGTTTGAAGAACAATATCATATATCAGGACACGTGCAATAAAATGATGAGAGTTGGCAACACTGCATTCCCACGTAAGAAGGCTGATGATTGGGCACTATATTCCTTGTTGTCACAGGTCCATTTGAGACTTTATATGCAGAGTAAGAGTGGATGCTACAGCAATTTCGTGTAATCATTTTTAGGATACTTTTGTGATGGGCTCTTGCAGCTAGAGAATTGCAGACAGGCTGAATGTTTAACCCCTGAACACTGTTTCTTATGGAAGGTCAAAGACAGCTGTAGTGATAGCTGCCTGCAAAGTCCCCAACAATGGCCCTGGTTCTGTTCCTCCTTATATTGGTAAAGTTCACCCACTTTCTTGGAGTTACTCTTGTATATTGGAGTAAATGAGATCAGAATCGAGTGTAGTATCTCTGTTGTGATTTGGAAGAAGCTTTCATGTTCATCAAGCTGCTGTTCTCAAACTTCAGCTTGTATAGCTCTCATAAGGACAACACTATCTCATAAAATTAAAACCTGTACAGTCAATTAGTGGGGTTTTGGGTTAGTAATTGATAGTTTTGATTGACATTTTGTCTGATTTCCTCAGAGAAAAAAACAATCTAACATTGTTTTAATAGCTTTGTTCTAGGAAAGCCCTGGAAGACATATTAAAACATGTTTTAATGTATGCTGCACCAACCAATGAGGGCCAAGTAGGTCAGAATTTTCAAAAGAGCTCAGATTAGACTTTCAGAAGAGCCCAGCACATGGAATATTAAATTCTGTTGAAAATCTGCCTCGAATTGTGGGTGCTGAGCACTTCAGAATCTGAGATCTTATTTATTTAGATTTAAAATATAAGATTTCTATCCAAGGCTCTAGGTGCCTTAACATTAACACAATAAAATCCCAGATGTTTTAAATTAGTCATTTCACAGGACTCAGACTGCTAGCTAGACACCTAGAGAAATGTCTTTCCATCCCCTTATTACAGGAAGCACACCCTTACCCTCTGTATACACCCTATGAAAGCGGTGTCTTTTGTAGCATACCCAGAATGTAACCAAATTCCGACTTTTTCAGACAAAGGCACGGAGCAAGTTCTAGAGTTGCGGAGACCTCACAGAGAGAATCCTGCCAGCCAATTCCCTCTTTCTTATAATGAGAATACATCTTTTGAAAGTCTAGTCATGCTGCTCATCTTTATTATTATTAATGCTTTTTGCATATGTAAATAGAAGATAGGTATTGTGTTTGACTGGCATGTTATATACTTTGTGCATTCACTGATGACATCTAGTCTCTAGTGACAAATCATAGCTGCATGCACATATCAAGAACAATATACAGTATGGCCCATCATTTGGAAACTGCAAACTAGTAGCATCTGTGGAGGATCCAGTCTACAGATGCAAAAAATGTGCTGTTCAATATTAAGCTCTATTTTACTTATCAAATCAAAGGCAGATTGGAAGGCATGTGTCAGCAAATTTATCTGGTTTGTTTCGGTTCTAACCAATATTTTTGTGAAGTGCCAAGTGATTCCAGAAGCTTTAAAAATAGCAGTAGACTAAAATAAGCTAAACTGTTAATCAAAGGAAGTCTTAGACATTCACCCATATTTTCTAATTGACAAGAGGGCTAAAATTCAGACAGAGTCATGCAAAAAGTTGAAAGGCACTACATTTGGAGCAAGTTTTTATTTAATGAAAAATATTCTTAACTGTTAAATGTGTGATTCTTGTGATAAGATGCTCTTAGAGGTTGACAGTATTACATTAGCCATTGTTTCTAATAACCTACATTGCTTTCTTTGCTCATCGAACCATTGGCCAGCATACGTCTGTTCTCTCATCTTTCAGTTTTTGAAGAGAAAATCTAAGTGAACTATTGCTGGAAAGAAGTGAGTACCTCTTTAAGAGAAGGGCAGGATGGGAACCTTGTCCCACAAGAGTGGGAAATACACAACAGTGTATTACCAGAACAGTTCCATTTATTTCTTCTTCTACTAGTACAGTTATCTGAATAAAGTCAAAAAGACCAAATTCTAGATATTTGAATGCAGTCAAAAAACCAAAATTCTGGCAATATGCTCTGCATCAAATTTTCTCATTTTGTGTATGTTGGTATTAACTGAGACTGTGCTTTATTCCCATCCTCCTCCTCCTCCTCCCGCCAGAACACACACACACCTCAAATCTGTGACTCTATGCTGAGTTCTGGCAATCTGCTGACTACATGTCAGTCCTTCTGTACTACCACATTTTAGATAGCTAGTGGAATACAAAGATTGGGTATGTTTAGGATTTTTAACTCCCAATCACATTCTTTCTGAGAATCGGGTCTGTGACATTGCACTCTATATGATTTTATGAAAGTATGCTGATGAGTATGAATATAATGTAACTGGAATATGCTTCATGCAGAAGATCTCTTTTAAGGTAGCATTACAAAGCTTATAATCTGAGTGTGGTCATCCTATTTGTATAAATGTATCACTCTTGTATCTGAAACTAGAAATATGAACTATAACTCTGAGGGCCTATTGTAATTATGCAAAGTGTGGGCCATTAATGATGGTTTGGAATCTTGATGGCTCCCATCAACCAGGACAATTGACTGCAGATGGCTCTGTTTTACTTGTAAGTCTTCCTGTATACGTGTGTGCTGGCAAGTGGGTAATGAAGTCTTACAGTGACATGTGATCATGTCATCTGAACTGGAATCCATCTTTAATTTGGTAATTTTCCATTGACAAGGAGGGGGTGGGACCCAGAGAGGGACAAAGGATTCCCGCCTTATGCAAAAAATATATAAGTGGGTGGAATAGAACGAAGTGAGAGAGCCATCATAAGAAATCCCCTAGCTACCACCTGAGCTGGAACAAGGGCTGTACCAGGGGAAAGGATTGTGCCCAGACTAGGAAGGCATCAAATCTGTGAAAGAAACTTATTGAAACATCTCTGAGGGTGAGATTTTATCTGTATTCAGTTTTATTACTGTATTAGGCTTAGATTTGTGTGTTTTATTTTATTTTACTTGGTAATTCACTTTGTTCTGTCTGTCACTACTTGACTTGGAACCACTTAAATCCTACTTTCTGTATTTAATAAAACCACTTTTTACTTATTAATTAACCCAGAGTATGTATTAATACCTGGGGGGGGCAAACAGCTGTGCATATCTCTCTATCAGTGTTATAGAAGGCGAACAATGTATGAGTTTACCCTGTATAAGCTTTATACAGGGTAAAATGGATTTATTTGGGGTTTGGACCCCATTGGGAGTTGGGTATCTGAGGCCTGGTCTACACTAGGCGTTTAAATCGGTTTTAGGAGCATAAAACCGATTTAACGCCAAAACCGTCCACACTAGGAGGCACCTTATATCGATTTTAATGGCTCTTTAAACCGGTTTCTGTACTCCTCCCTAACGAGAGGAGTAACGCTAGTATCGGTATTAACATATCGGATTAGGGTTAGTGTGGACGCTGATCGACGGTATTGGCCTCCGGGAGCTATCCCACAGTGCACCAGTGACCGCTCTGGACCGCAATCTGAACTCGGATGCAGTGGTCAGGTAAACAGGAAAAGCCCCGCGAACTTTTGAATATTTCCTGTTTGCCCAGCGTGGAGCTCCGATCAGCACGGGTGGCGATGCAGTCCGAAATCAAAATAAAAAAAAGAGCTCCCGCATGGACCATGTGGATGTGATCGCTGTAAGGGCAGGCAAATCCGTTCTATCAGCGCTCCGTTACAGAAGATGAAATTCAGAATCCTTTTTTAAAAATCTCCAGACAGACGCCATAGCAGGGACTCAGCGCACTGCAGCGTGACAAGCGTAACGGAAAGCCAAAGAATCAAATGGATGCGCATGGACTGGAGGACTGAAGCTATCCCACAGTTCCTGCAGCCTCCTAAAATTATTTGCATTCTTGGCTGAGCTCCAAATGCTTCTAGGGTCAAACACAGTGCCCGCGGGTCAGGGCATAGCTTGGCAATCTACTCACCCACCCCGCACCCACCCCCAGAAGCGAAAGGTAAAACAATCCTCTGACTCTTTTACATGTCACCCTATCTTTACTGAATGCTGCAGATAGACGCGATAGTGCAGCACTCAACACCAACATCCTTGCTCCCCCCCCCCCGCCATGGGCGGCTGATGGTACAAAAGGATGGAAATCCATCTTCATCATCAGCATAAGCTGATCGTACAAAATGATGGAAATCCATCCTCATCATCAGCCTCAGCTGATGGTACAAAAGGACTGGTAACCGTCCTCGTCATCAGCCTATTGGCCCTAATTTTTTCTGGTGGATGGATGGTGCAATATGGCTGGTAACCATCCTCATCATAGCAACAGGGGGCTGAGCTCCATCAGCCCCCACCCTTCATGTGTAAAGAAAAGATTCAGTTGCCCCTGGACTAGCAGTGGGATGCTGGGCTTCTCTCCTACACACTGCTTAATGTCCTGTCTGGACTATCATAGCAGCTGGAGGCTGCCTTCCACTCATTTCTCACTAACAAGTCAGTGTGTCTTATTCCTGCATTCTTTATTAATTCATCACACAAGTGGGGGGACAATGCTACGGTAGCCAAGAAAGGCTGGGGGAAGAACGGAATCAACAGGTGGGGTTGTTACAGGAGCACTCCCTGTGAATAGCATACAGATAATAATTTCTGCGGGCTCTGACACAGAGCAGGTGGTTCTCTAGCACACTTGCCTATATTAGGCAGCACTGATTCTATTTTTAGATACCAAAAAGGAGGGATTGACTCAGGGAGTCATTCCCAATTTTTGCTTTTGCGCCCCTGGCTGATCGGCCAGGGGCACTTATGACAGCAGCCAATGGTACAAAACGATGGAAGGTGCAATATGGCTAGTAACCACTCTTGGCTTTTGCGCCCCTGGCTGATTGACCAGGGGCACTAGCAGCAAATGGTACAAAAGGACTGGTAGCCATGATCATCCTCAGTTCCAATTTATGGAAGGGTTCGGATGGTGCAATATGGCTAGTAACCATCTCTGCTGTCATGCAAAAGCAAAAGCATGCTTCTGTGTAGCGCTGCTGAATCGCCTCTGTGAGCGGCATCTAGTACACATACGGTGAGAGTCACAAACGGCAAAAAAAGCTCCATGATTGCCATGCTATGGCATCTGCCAGGGCAATCCAGGGGAAAAAGGCGCGAAATGCTTGTCTGCCGTTGCTTTCCCAGACGAAGGAGTGGCTGACGACATTTACCCAGAACCACCCGCGACAATGATTTTTGCCCCATCAGGCACTGGGATCTCAACCCGGAAGTTCCAAGGGGCGGGGGAGGCTGCGGGAACTATGGGATAGCTAGGGAATAGCTACCCACAGTGCAACGCTCCAGAAATCGACGCTAGCCACGGACCATGGACGCACACCACCGATTTAATGTGCTTAGTATGGCCGCGCTCCACCCGATTTTATAAATTCTGTTTTACAAAACCGGTTTATGCAAATTCGGAATAATCCCGTAGTGTAGACCTACCCTGAGTGTTAAAGACAGGAACACTTCTGTAAGCTGCTTTCAGCTGAGTCTGCAGCTCTGGGGCATGTGCTTCAGACCCTGGGTCTGTGCTGGAGCAGACTGGCATGTCTGGCTCAACAAGACAGGGTGCTGGAGTCCCAAGTTGGCAGGGAAAGCAAGGGCAGAAGTAGTCTTGGCACATCAGTTGGCAGTTCCCAAGGGGTTTCTGTGATCCAACCTGTCACAGGGTCCCTTTAAGGTGTCTGAAGTTAGGCATCCACAAAAAGCAAAGGCACCCAAAAACACTAGTCACTTCAAAAATAATTAGCAAAATTTACAATAACACTTTCCTTATGGTAGGATATGGAATTGCTATGCATAAGATGGGTCTTGTCTTCTGAAGTGTGTAGCACTGGTCTCTGGAAAATCTTATATTGAATCAGATTTTTTTTCCTTATGGTGAATGTTTTTGCTTGGAGTAGAATGAGAACCAAAGAACAGTGAGGAACCATCAAAAAAATTCAGGTAAGCATATAAGTTTTGGGGAGCCGATAGAAATATCTGTGAAGAGAATTGCTGAGTAATAGAAAATGCCAACTTCCAGAAGATTGGGTGTAACACTTAACATTCTGCTTCTGTTCCATACTGCAGAAAAACACATATGCATCATTTAAGGTATATCAGTAATCTAAATTCTAGTTGTCCTTATGCATTCCCTGTTTTCTCCAAGAAGATGGAAACACCCAATTCAATTATTAACAACAATGCTGTTTCCTATTTATGGGTGTTGAATTTATTTAGAGGGTGCAGCGTACTGCAGCTGACTGGCTTGGCTTTGCTTTGTTGATGTATTGGCTCATGATATGCCTTCGGGACACCTAGAAAAAATGTGTGCCAGAACATGACAGACAGCTGAGCACAAGAAGCAAAGAATATCACATCCAGTAAATCTGCTGGTGACTCTTATATACAGCAGGCAGAGCAATTATCCAGGTGGGAATTTGGGCAAACAGCAAAGCTAATATACTTACTTTTCAGTAAGTGCCAACAGGTCTATAATGTCCACAAGGCCTTGGCTTTAAATCACATCTGAAAGACAGCACCTTCGACAGCACAGCATCTCCAATCACCCTCCTCAGGGCATCAAATGATTACAGAAAATAATGATCCATCATTAAAGTTCACATATTTATACACAAATTTTGTGAAGAAATTAAGGTTCCTCTAGCAACTGTAATTTGCCCATAAATATAGTAAGCATACATTTTAACACTAATAAAGGTGTGCATTTAGCAGACCAAATGTATGTGAGTCACTGCAAGATAGAAAACGGTAGCTGACAGTGAGTGAGCTGGGGAGATTG
This sequence comes from Mauremys mutica, assembly GCF_020497125.1. NCBI lineage: Eukaryota > Metazoa > Chordata > Testudines > Geoemydidae > Mauremys > Mauremys mutica. The sequence goes on from NC_059078.1 coordinate 43,728,870, forward strand.
GGCTGTCACATCAAGGGTGGAATCAACACTTAGAAGGAAAATAGTGAAGTAACATTTTACCAGCTAGGTGGATAACTTCTAATGATGTTCAGTTTCTGGTCACCATGCCTTAGGCACACTGCTGATGTGCAAGGAGCCCCAGGGTGGATCTGCTCTGACATGCATATTATCAATGTGATCACACAGATTTCAGTGGTCACAGTGAGAAAGGGGGAAAGGAAAAAGGAGATTACAGTTAAAAATGCTAGTACCAGAGTTCCATTCTATCTGGGAAGTGATGCCCATTAGGGTAGAATAGTACCTGAAACATAGAGACAGCTACTTGACAGGACAACTAAGAGCCCCAGCATAGTCACATGCATACACATGGATTGCTAATTGAAAAACTCCTTTTTCTCATATGTAAAAATATGGCTGGCAAACAATAAATAACTTAAACAAAACCAGACTTTCTTCCTCCTCTTAGTTTGCTTCCCAGGGCCCAGTTTGTGGGAGAATGAAAACAGCTGTTTATATATTCAGAATGATTAGTATATACTTTGCAAGTGCGTAGCCCACTTCTCTTGGCAAGATTTTGTTTTGCTAGAAAATAGTCTTTCATAGCCTCTCTAAGAGAGGCTGTGCCAGCACTCTTGCTCTTTTTCTAGAGGGTTTAGCTCTGCTTCAACCACTTACACCTGAATGGAACTCATCATATGAAGTATTAACGCACACAAGTGGTTCTTCCCACCCCACAACATTAATGAAAATCACTTCAATTCAATCATTTCTGAATGGTAAGGAAGGACTTGGGGAGGGGCCAAGGCAGCTAGAAAGAAAGAAAGGAAGTAGTGGTGGGCCAGAACTGCAGGTCTGAACTACAAACACCCCAAGGCTCAGGCTTGTTCACAGAAATCAAAGGTTTAGTTTGATCTGTTATATTAATGAAGGCCAGCTGAGGAAAAAACTTAGATGCATGTAGGTTTGAATTCTGAATCCCTTTCTTAAAAGTTTGTGGTATTCACATATGATTGGCCCCATCTCTTAGGAACCTCCCAAACATTTACCTCAAACTTCAACTGAGTCTTTGAGGTTTGAAGTTCAGTGCCACTATATTATTTTGTCATTTTAATGTGTCCTTGAAGTTCCAGGGTCTGTCCTGCTCCCCAGACTAAATCAGAAATATCCAAATGTCTCACATTTCATAATACTTTCACCCTGATCAGAAGCAGGAAGTATTGCAAGCATCATGGGTATGCATGTACTCCCCAAGGATTTCTAGTTCAGTCTGATAAACTCCAGAGCTTTGGATAACTCAGATAAGCAGTATGCACTGTTCAAGTACTTGGCCTTGTGAGGTGTGCTAGTTAAGAAGTAGATTGTCTGATTTGACTGGTGTGAGGAAGCATGCCTTGGCCCTTTACCATCACTGTCATCATCAAGGCAAATCTCAACAGGATGTAGCCCTTGACCCTGTATACATCCAAAAAAATCTCAATTGTGAAAATAAAATCTGTTGTTTGGAGTGTTGCATTAAATGTGTTGGTCCCAGGATATTAAAGTGACAAGGTGGATGAGATGTATCTTTTATTGGACCAAGTTCTGTTGGTAAAAAAGCCACCTTTCACCAACAGAAAATAAAATCCAGTAATTCATCTTGTGGTAGAGGAAAAGCTCAATCATCATACAACCCTTACTTCCCAAATTTTGTAGGGATATCACCATTATACTGTCTGTCCCATTCCTCCCCTAACACCAGATGATGCTTGCCAGAAGCTGCTTGTAGTAAACTTGGGTCAGTGTTAGTGTTTCATAGGTCCAAAAAATTTCATGATTCAGATATGCATTATTTCTTGGAAACAAAAACAACAAGGAGTCCGGTGGCACCTTAAAGACTAACAGATTTATTTGGGTATAAGCTTTCGTGGGTAAAAAAACCTCACTTCTTCAAATGCATGAAGTGAAAATTACAGATGCAGGCATTATATAGTGACACATGAAGAGAAGGGAGTTACCTCACAAGTGGTAACCTCCATCTGTAATTTTCACTCCATGCATCTGAAGAAGTGAGGTTTTTTTACCACAAAAGCTTATGCTCAAATAAATCTGTTAGTCTATAAGGTGCCACTGGACTCCTTGTTGTTTTTGTGGATACATACTAACATGGCTACCTCCTGTTATTTCTTGGTGCACTCTATCCCATTAGGCTGAATAAACCTTGTATAACTTAAACCTACTATACTGATATCTAAAGGGTATATAATCGCCTGTTGTAACAAAGTGGCTTTCCTCTTAAGGATTGGAGGCCTGGGGCCAGCCGACCTTTATTACTAAGGAGGCACACCTAAGTAGGAATCACCTGATTCCCCTATAAGAGCATCAGGAAGAAACAGGGCTGCTGATTCTGCACAGAGAGAGAGGGAGTTCTCAGGGAGTACAGAAGCTGCCTAGAGCAAGCAGCCTCCAATGGAGAAGCTTGGGACTTAAGCCGGAATGAAATTCAGAGGCTGCTGGGAGTGAGTAGGCTCCAGAAGAGAAACCTGGGGACTGAGACAATGGGTAGGAAAGGTCTGGGAAAATGGATGGAATTGAAAACTTTATTGTGAATATCTGTTAATTTAGTAAAGCCCGAACCAAAGAAGGGATGGGAATGGACAATTTTTTTTTGAGTTTAAGAAGACCCTTAAGGTGGAAATTGAAGCTGACTGCCTGTAGCATCACCCCAGGCCATGAAGGTATGCTCAGAAGGCAGCCAATCTGGTGACACCAATCAACATGGGTTAATGGAAAACAGGTCTTGTCAAACTAACTTAATTTTTGTATGTGTGTGAGTACAAGTTTGGTTGCTAAAGGTAATAGTGTGTTAATTTATTTAGACTTCTGTAAGGCATTTGAGCAGGTACCACATTTGGATTAAAATTTAAACAATACAAAATTAACAATGGCACACATTAAACAAATTAAAAACTGGCTGATAGGTCTCAATGTAATTGTAAATGAGGAATCGTCAAGCAGATATGTTTCTACTGTGATCCTTCAGCACTTGGTTCTTAGCTCTTTGCTATTTAATTTTTTTTTATCAATGATGTGGAAGTAAAACATAAAATCATCACTGATAAAATTTGCAGACAGCACAAAAATTAGGGGAGTGTTAAATAATGAAAATAACAGGTCACTGAAACAGAGTGATCTGGATTGCATGGTAAACGGGGCACAAGCAAATGACATGTTTTAATATGGACCTATGTAAATATATACATATAGGAACAAAGAATGTGGGACGGGGGACTCTATCATGGGAAGCAGTGATTCTGAAAGAGACTTGGGGGGGCAGCTGAACATGAGTTCCCAGTGCGATCCTTGGATACATAAATAGGGGAATCTTGAGTAGGAATAGAGAGGTTGTTTTAATCTCTATATTTGGCACAAGTGTGCATACTATATTCAGCTCTGATGTCAACAATTCAATAAGGGTGTTGCTAAATTGGAGAGGGCTCAAAGAAGAGCCACAAGAAGGATTAAAGGATTGGAAGGCATGCCCTATAGAGAGAAACTGAAGGCAATCTATTTAGTTTAACAAAGAGAAGGTTGAGTGGTGACTTGATCAGTCTGTAAATACTGTACCTACATGGAGAACCAATATTTGATGATGGATTCTTCAGTCTAGTAGACAAAGATTGAACATGATCCTGTAGTTGCAAGCTAAAGCTAGACTGGAAATAAGGTCTAAATTTTTAATAGTAAGCTTAATTAACCTTTGGAATAATTTACCAAGGATCATGGTAGATTCTCCATCACTGACCATTTTTAAAACAAGATTGGATATTTTTCTAAAAGACCTGCTGTAGCTCAAACAGGAATTATGTTGTGGAAGTTCTCTAGCTGGTGCTATAAGGAGGGCAGACTAGATGATCACATTGCGATTCTTATGCCACCCTATCAATCCTGAATTTGGCTCATGGTGTGCAGTGCCCTGATCCCGCTTACTATATGTGCGGCGGTACTTGGCCCTTCCTACTCTGTTTAGAAGTAGAGTTCTACTGGATTTAGCCCAGGTCTCTGAACCAGAAGCTCTTTGGCTGTAATCCCTCTCATGGTTCACCTTGGGCAATTCATTTAACATCTGTTTTAAGTCTGTAAAATTAGAATATTTCTCACCTACTACACAGGCATGTTGTGACAATTGATGTCTGTCTAGTGCTCTGAAAACTGGGGGCGGGAGTCTGTAAAATATTAAGTACTATTGTCTCACTGTACCATACAAACATCATATCTAGAGTGGGATATTTCCTCAGTTGGCTTTATTTGGCATAGATTCCACTGATTTAAATGGAGCTCCACTAGTCTGCACAAGCTAAGCATCTGGCTCAGTATATTTTAAAGAGTGACTACCATCTGCGTCTGCCTTCTCACTATTAAAACTGCACATCATTTCGGTGATGAATCCCAAAAGCACGTGACGCTTGCCTGGTTTCATTAAAACTCAAAACTCTCATTACAGGTTTACTAAAAAGTTTGTGATTCCTTTAAGCAAACCTGGGCCAACTGATGTTCTCAATGTAAAATAAACTTTACTGAGTTTCACTTGGATGTTTGGAGTTCATTCCAATCAGGAATTTTAAGGTAAAACTCAAGGGTACAAGGGAAGCATTCAGACAAGCCACCTCCAAAAGCACCAAAACTTATTCAGCTCTGCTTGTACTGATCTTCTTAAAAAATATTTGCATTACTTTGCTGAACTTTGTAATTTACCAGCCCAGCAAGGACCTCATGATTGGTGTTTTTTAGGCTAGCATGCCAGATTATACTTGTAATATCAGTTAATACTGCACCAATATGAGTTTGATGTGACTTAACTGGAATATTGTGAAGCACTGACAGGATGATTAAAGCAATGCTGTTTCTCACTTGAAAGCTCTTCGCAGCTGCTTTCTCTTAGCTGAATCTTTGTGGCTGGAAGAAGTGACATTAAATGCAGGAAGGGAAGAGCACACCAGCTGTGTAGTTTGATGTTTCGATAATGTTGCCCTTGGATTAACAAATAAACTCACAGATGTGTGTGAACACCAAGCATTATAAAGTTTGGCTACAATTTGTAACTTGAACCCACATTTCAATTCAAATTAGTTTTCCCTGGGTGCTCGTTTTGACTGATTTCTTCTTTCTTTCACTAAAAGCTCAGTGAGTAGCTTGCATCCCTAAACGCCTATAGCCATACTACTTTGAACTATGATGGGACCAGAACTAATAATTAAGGACATTCAATATGGATCAGTGCTTGGACCAGAGACTTATGAAGAAAATCAGGAAGCTGTAGAAGTGGTGATGTAACTCAGTAGATGCTAGCCATTTTTCTCAATATTGACCTGGGGGGAAGTGCACTTGGTATTAAAGGTTACAATGTTGCTGGAGGTGCCATCTCTAGGATGAGAGAAAAGTGAAGCAGGGTCCTTGCAATGTAGTAACTAGAGGCATGACACTCATGGTTTTTGCTTTTCAAGTATTTGCACACAGAAAAATGATCATCTTTACAAAGTGCCTTATGTTTGACATTTGAAGGCAAGAATGTGTTAATATAGCACCTTGCAGACCCAAGCACCCCAAATCATTTCACAAACTGTACATCCACATGAATGAGCAGGGTCATCTGTGATGGAGTGCATCTTTTCACTCTACCCCCTGTCACTCACTGTAAGGAAGACTTGATTCAAGGCTGACTGGGGGACTTACTGCATCACCAACACAACTTCTTTCAGCACCTGAATTCTCCTTGGGATATTTCCACATCCAGGTACTTACATGGCCAAGTCAGTTCAGTATGTGAAATTTGACTGTGTTCACCGATTGAAGTGTCACATTTGGAGGTACACATTTTCTAAACACAAATATAATTTATCACTTTTACCCCGTATTGAGAACTTTTTGCTCATTTCCAGGAATAATATCTCAAATCTATGAAGCAGTAATTCTTCTTTGTGGGCTGCAGTTTGGGGATATTTTTTCTTTCAGTCTTAGGCAAACCCATAAAGAGACTAGTACCATTCTATTTTTGACCCATCCCAGAAATGTGTAGTAACAAATGTGTAGCACCATCATTCTTCTGGGATCTCCAGTCTGATTTTGTTATCCCAGATAGTACATTCCCTCAGTTAAATTATGTGGTACTTAAAGAGCCTCTGAAATTTATTTTCGATGATTAATAAAGTAGTAACATAGAGGTAAGCACCCCTTAAAATTATGGTGATTTCACTCCATTGTTAACCACTAAAGGCACTTTTTTTTTTACTGGGTTAGTGTCCTTTACTATTTCTGTTGCCAAACTCCCTCATATATAAATTGTATGAACAATAGATATTTTGTCCTGAGGCTATTTTTGTAACTGAAGCACATCCTCCCAGTTAAGACTTGTACAGCCTCTTAAATGAATGGTATCTTGAGCTGCAGAGACAGCTTAAGGAAACAAGAACTGAAGACAAATGCAACTGTCCATTTAAAATAGCCTCTACCCTACAACTAACTATAGAATAGGGAAACTTCGAGTAAACCCATAATCTTTTCTCATAACTATAGTAGCTGTGGGCCTTACTTATACTTCCCAGGCAGGCTGAAATTATCATCTCTATCCAGTGGACTGGAAATAAGTAAAAGTCAGTGTGTTTTGTTTCATTAAGGCATGGGGATTTCTTATAGTAGCTGCATATAGATAAAGCCACAGGACTCTGAAGAGATGAAAGTATCTCTCTAATCTACACTCAGCTCCCATTTTGATCAATTCTTTCATGAATCTGGGCTCTGCTTGGTACAGGGGTGAGGGACCCTGCCTGTGAGCCGTTTATGGAGTTCTGATTCTGCACCAGCCTAACCCAGCACGGTAGAGCAGCATAAGGAAGATCAAGTCAGCAGAGCTCTATTCTGCCATACCTGCTGTCTGACCTCTACATAGGGGTGCTGGCATAGAAGCTGCCTCTCCTGAATTTGCTGGGCATTTATCTCCAGAATCTGGCCCCCTTTCAGCACACCTGCAGCACATAGGGCAAGATCATATTTGTGGTCCCATTGACTTGGCTCATAGCAGTAAGAACTGAATTACTTGAGGTAATGAGAATAGCTTTGCTTAACAACTCAAACAAAGGATACAGGAAAAATATTATCCCCTCCGTGATAGCCATGCTGCGATGACCATGGAAACTCCAGTTGAGGACAACATTATGAACAATTAATTGACTTTAGTTTTGGCTTGGGATTTGAGAATATCATTAGGATTTGAGAATATCACTTTACCATTGAACTGATTAAAAATACCTGTTGAGCTAGATCTCCTTTTACACACTTTACTTTACTGACATTAGTGGTAATACTGTTGCTATACATCCATGTAAGAGGATTACCAGGTTCAATAATCAGAGCTAAATGTGTTTCTCCATTCAATCTTTCATCTGTGCTACAGATGAAAGGCTGGTGGGGTAGACCTGAAGAATGTAACTTCCAAGGCAAAGAGTAATCAATGTCCCGAATGGCTGTCAGTTCTAACGAGGGTTACATAGAGTGCTGGAGTTGTATAATTGCTGTGTCCTACCATATTGTGAAGACCTATAATGCAGCTTCTAAACAACTGCAGAATCTTACTGAAACCCATGGGGATTCTCCCTGAGGAATGCAGCATCAGACCCAGAGTACTTAATACGTGATATCAAGTCCTTATGCCCCCAACCTAGTGTACAGTACAGTATAGTCTCAATGGCAACTTGATACTACAGTATCACCCTGGGAATGACTAGAAAGAATGAGGTGGAAATCAATGATTTTGGAATTCACACATTAGCACTGGTAATGTAATAAAGCTAATATTCTAGCAACAGGAGCAATCATTTCACACTCTGGAGTGTATAATTTTGATAGATACCAGCTGAGTAAAAAATGCCTTTTTAACACTGTTCCCCTGTTCACAAATCTCCTGAACAGAACACCATGGTGGCTTGTTACTTTGAGCAGAAAGTTGGCTGTTATGATTAACTAAAGCAGTGGAATACATGTTCAGAGGCTCTGCAGTGCTTTGGAAACTAACCCTCTACTTACAAATAGTTGACTTTTCCAGTCAATAATTTTAAATAGCACAAACAAAAGGATAAAAACAAAAAGGAAGACCTTAGCAGTTTCCCTAAAGTTCTGTTCTGGAATGGTTCTTTTCGGTGGTGCAAGTAGAATCCATTTCTTACTGGGATGGGGGCGGGATGGGGGCACGTGACCTCTTCACGTGACTCTGCCCCAGCCCAGGGCCCCCACGCTCTCTCTGTTCCCTCCCCATGATCCACACCCTTTACCTGGGGAGAGCGGTGGGCTCTGTCCTCCTCCCGCTGTGCCTTTGGAACTGCAGCAGTGAAAGGAGCAGAACATGGGGCCACAGCTCCTCCATCTGTACAGCAGCAGCCCTGCTGTAGGACGGGGGGGGGGGAGCGGTGCAGTACAGCAGCCACGCCAGAGGAGCTGCTGGCATGGGGCCTCCCGGTGGCCTCATGTTTTGCTCCTTTCCCCTCTGCAGTTCCTGGAGCCACAGCGGGGAAAGGAGCAGAATGCTGTCAGCTCCTCTCGCAGCTGTACCACCCCTAGCCATGCCCCCCAAGCCCTGTCCTCTGGCTAGGCTGCTGCTGTACAGATGGAGATCCTGCATAGAAGGGCTGGGGGCAGTACAGTTGCGCCAGAGGAGCTGCTGGCATGGGGGCCACCCAGCAGCCCCACATTCTGCTGCTTCTCTTTCCAGTACGCGGTACCACCTATAAATTTTGCTGGTACAGCATACCGGCCCGTACTGCCCTACTTGCACTGCTGGTTCTTTTAGCCAATTGCTAGCATGCGATGCCTCTATTTATTAAGTGGTTTAAGTACAGGATAACTGGAGGATTCTCTGCAGTTTGAGGTCTTCAAACCACAATTGTGCAGGAGGTCAGACTAGATGATCATAATGGTCCCTTCTGACCTTAAAGTCTATGAGAACTTAAAAATCACCACAAAATATATCAGTGAGAGGTGTAGTTACAATCTTTCCCTGTATGAGTATTATACAGCCATCATGAGGAGCTTGATGGGTTGCGTTTGGCCTGCAGGTAAATATGTACATTTCTCTCTGACTAGCAAGATCCATGCCTGCCCACCCAATGCTAAGATTGGCCCAGAGACCTTTCATCCAAATGCACTTCTCAAATATTTATACTTCTATAATAAATGTTCAAAAGAACCAGAGGAAATCAGTGCATTTAATCTACATCTTAGGGCTAGTCTACACTTACGAGCCGGGTCGACGCGGTGAGTTCGACTTCTCGGAGTTCGAACTATCGCGTCTAATCTGGACGCGATAGTTCGAACTCCGGAAGCGATAGTTCGAACTCCGGTACTCCACCACTGCAAAAGGCGGTGGCGGAGTCGACCTTGGAGCCGCGGACTTCGATTCCGTGGCGTCTGGACGGGTGAGTAGTTCGAACTAGGGTACTTCGAATTCAGCTACGCTATTCACATAGCTGAATTTGCATACCCTAGTTCGACCCCGCTTCTTAGTGTGGACCAGACCTTAGATTGTTCATCACTTGTATAATTTTGATATGAGAAAAATATAAGGGCTAGATATTTAAGCATGGGGCATGCAAGTGAAATATGCACACAAATGTGCTCTTGCAAAAGCTTTTAAAATTGCATGTGCAAATCAGGTAATTGCACATACAAGTCATTGGTAAAGTTGCATGAAAAATCACAGCCATTGTACAGACATATTAGGCAGTTATTGAAAAATCTGGTGCTCAGTGCTTTTTAGTAGAAGAGAGAATTTGTTCACAATTACATTTTAAAAGCATAGGCACTTCTAAATCTAAAATGATCAAGTGGCTTAAGTATTTACAGAAAATCCCACTTTCAGTTAAGATTTGTTACAGCAGGGGTTAGGCTACAGTGGATCTCTGCAGCCATATTCCCTTCCACTGAAGATGAGAGTTATAGTTTTAACAGAGTGAATGTCATTTCTGTCCTTGTGGATGTAGCAGATGGAAATTTTGTTTTACATCTACTCGCTGCCGTTTCCTTATGTTCTTTCAGGGCAGTGCTGTACTGATGTTAAGGTCGGCCTCTGAACGTGAGCACTGCAGTGCTCCGCTATGAGAATTCCTCCTGTTAATGTTTCATTTCCACCTGAAGCTGCACATGGATTTTCTATAGCATTTCTCTTCTTTGATCGTTTGAACTGAGTTCTAAAATAGGCTGCAGAAATTTCCTAGAAAGTTCTGTCCTAAGTTCATGTCAGCACCAAAAAACTTAACTGTTTTCAGTTCAGCTGCTGGAGACATTTTAAAGAAAGCAGCTTTTCCCTGAGCAGCTAAGGGAAGAAGTCTGTTGCTTATAGCACAACACTGGGACTAAGAAGACCTGAATCCTATTCTCTGTTTTTTCTCTACTTTGCTGTTTAGTCTTGGACAAATCATTTTACCAAAAGTTTCATTCTTTGGGTAATGAGGTTTATACTAACCCAGAAAGGAGTTGGATCTTTGGATGAAAAGAACAATGTTAATGCAAACTATGATTAGACCAACATGAAAAGTATCTTTTTTTGCTTTCTATCATAGCATTGTGCAATTTCATTGCAAATAGAACAAAATTCAACTAGTTTCTTAAGAATTCTTTATAAATATTCCATGCAAAGATCATCTGTTCAAGACGTTTTTTTTAAAGTTGCTACAATCAAATGACTATTGAGCATAAAACATTTCAGTTTGGGGCGATAGCAGGAGTTGCATTTTGAATTATTTCTACTGTATCATCACTGGAAATGTAAATTACCCACCAATTTAATTTAATCCTGCTTCCTTCCTCTAACCACAGAGGGTCAGACATGCTAGTAGGGATCAGCAATGGTAGGATAAGAGGCATCAAAATGAAGACACTGCGGAGGAACAGAAACAGCATTTACGGGGGTAGTAATGTAAAAGGAGCATTTAGGGACAATAATGAGAACAAGGACTAGAAACCAGTGAAAGTTAGGGTTTCCAAGTGTCCAGTTTTCAACCAGACACCAAAAGTGTCTGGTTACTGCAATCAGCCTCTGCCATCTGGAGGTCAGGAAGAGAAGCTTCTCTTGGAGAAAAGCTTAATCTGAGAAACTGGCTCCTGACTCTGGCGGAGAGGTAGGTACTGGTGCTGCCTGAGGAAGGAATCCTGACAGCATGCAGCATTTGAGGAGCAGGGATGGTGGCCAGGCTCACTGCCTATGATGACCCATCCCACCTTCTCAGCTTCCCGGAGCCCTGGCTCTCTCTGGCTCCTTGCTCTGGGGACTGACATACGCCTCACCATGCCCCAGTTGGGTAGGCAGGCTCAGCATCAGCTCCTCCCAGCCTGGCTCTGCAGGCAGCGGGTGAGTCGCAGGGGTGGGGAGACTGAGCGACAGGGAGGCCTGTAGTGTTTGGTTTTGAAAAATTAGAAATTTGATGACTTTAGTGAAAGTGAGTAATAGAATAAGGAGGCATCTGGAGTTGAGGAAAGAAGAAGCACATGTCTGGGAGCAAAAGAAAAATGAGACTGGAACCTGGGAAAAGTAATTAAGATTTTTAAAGTGTGCAGTGAGAGAGAAACCTGTGGGATGGACACAGATAAAGAGTCAGTATTAGGAGCTCCATCAGGATTTGAATCACACGTGTCTGCCTGTGCCAAGTATTCTACTCTGCATCCTCTGCTGCTGAAAACCCCAACAGATGGAGAGGCACAGAATAAAAGAGAAGGTGGAGGTGCTCAGACTCTCTCTGCCTGCTGCCTGTAGGAAAAGTCCATGTTGCCTCTCACTTTGCATTTTTCACAGAACAACAATATCTAAAGGACAAGCTTTTCATCAGTATGTACAGAGACTTGTGTTGGTCCTGGTAGGGAGTCTTAGGCCATGTGAGAGAGAGGCGGGCTTGCAACAGAGAGTACATTGATTACAGGCCTGTCTTCCAAGAGGACACAGGCCGGGAATATACTCATTAGCTTTTCAAAATGAAAATCAACATCCCAAAAGGGCTGGTTAGGGGGAGACCTTTTCTCCCCAGAGAAGCCAGATCTATTTACCTGAGAAGACTTTTTCTAGTTTTAAAACAATCATTACATCAGACTTTGGTCAGCAGGCCAAATTCATTGGTGGCATAACTGCCCTGACAGCAGTGCAGAACTCCAGCAATTAATATGGCCCATTATTTCTACTTCTCCTTTTCTCTTTCTCTTGTCCAATTTTTCCTTCTATGGTTGCTGCTTTTCAAACTCACGAATTTTAATCATCCTATGAAATTGTTTAATTTTAAAGCTATTTCTTTAACATGTTTCTTACATAGCTTTTCTCCCCTAACATTTTTATTTTTTTCTGTGTTTTCCTCTAGTTTTCACATGGCTCTTTCTTCCACTAACTGATAAGTAATAGCCAACATGGATTTGTCAAGAACAAATCAACCTAATTTCCTCCTTTGACAGAACTACTGGCCTCACAGATAGTGGGAGGGTTGGGGGTGGGGAAGCAGTAGACATGATTTATCTTGATTTTTTTAGTACACAGTCCCACATGACATTCTCATAAGCAAACTAGGGAAGTATAGTCTAGATGAAATTATATAAAATGGGTGCACTCGTTGAGTGACCTACTCAAAAAGTAGTTATTAATGGGCATCTATCAAACTGGAAGGCCATTTCTAGTGGAGTCCTGTGGTGGTCTGTCCTGAGTCAGGTATCATGCACTATTTTCATTAGTGACTCGGATGAAGAGTTGGAGAGTGTGCTTCTAAAATATTCCGATAACACTAAGTGGGACGGAGTTACTAGTACTTTGGAGGACAGGGTTAGAATTCAAAATGATCTTGAAAAATTGGCAAATTGGTCTGAATTCAACATGATGAAATTCTAGAAAAGTGCCAAGTACTACACTAAGGGTTTGTCTTCACTATCAGGGTAAATCAACATAAGTTACGCTACTCCAGCTGTGTGAATAATGTAGCTGGAGTCGATGTAGCTTAGATCGACTTTCCCTGGTGTCTTCACTGTGCTGCATCAATGGGAGATGCTCTCCAGTCAACTTACATTACTCTTCTCTGAGAGGTGGATACCAGGGTCGACTGGAGAGCACTCTGCCATCAATTTAGTGGGTTTTCACTAGACCCACTAAATCAACCCTGGCAGCATCAATTGCAGCAGCATCAATCTCCCTGTAGTGAAGACAAGCCCTAAACTTCCTTATGATGAAATGGAAATGCACAGCTACGAAATGGGAACTAGCTGGGTAGGCAGTATTATTGCAGAAAAGGATGTGGAGGTTATAGTTGATCACAAATTGAATATGACCTAACAGTGTGATGCACTTGCAAAAAGGCAAATATTCTGGGGTGTATTAACAGGAGTCTTGTACATAAGACATGGGAGGTAATTGTTCCTCTTTACTTGACACTGTTAAGGCCTCAGTTGGAGTGTTATGTCCAGTTTTGGGCACCACACTTTAAGAACAATATGGACAAATTGGAGAGGGGTCAGATAAGATTTAGAAAATCTGGCCTATGAGGAAAGTTTAATAAAACTCGGCATGTTTAGTCTTGCAACAAGAAAACTGAGGGGGTGCTGATAGTAATCTTCAAATGTGTTTAATGGCTGTTATAAAGAGGATGTTGATCAATTGTTCTCCAAGTTCACTGAAGGTAGGATAAGAAGCAATCGCCTTAATTTGCAGTACAAGAGATTTAGCTTAGCTGTCAGAAAAACTTTCTAATTATAAGGATACTTAAGTCCTGGACTAGGCTATCAATGGAAGTTGTTGAATACCCATCATCAGAGGTTTTTAAGACCAGGGTGGACAAACACCTGTCATGGTAGTCTAGGGTTCTTTGGTCCTGCCTCAGCTTGACTGGATGCACTACATGCCCTCTCAAGATCCCTGCAATTCCTACATTTCTAGGATTCTAGCCCTTGTGCTTAACAAAGGCTGGATTCAGCTCCCTTGAGAGCTCACTGGATTTGCTTCTAGAGGAATCACTGAAGGGCAATCCTTACTTCTCTAGAAGTTGAACATGCTCCATTCACAGTGCTTCAGGACTAAGGCAGCCTGACACGTTCAGTATATTTCCCTTAAACAAATCCGTATAGCTATTTAGAACTCTTCAGATGCTACTGTACTAGGGAACTACCCTTCAGCCTGGCGCTGCTGACAGCAGCTGCCTTTGCACAGTTCTCCATTGATCCTTCCCAATGTACAGTATGCTGTTAAAGGATAGTTTTGTGTGGGATGGATAATAGATAAAATGGATTAAAAAATCAAAGGCCTTTTGTAACACTTATAAACTTTAATTGGAACCTTAATGGGTATGGGTGAGGCATGCAAAGCCCTTCTCTCTGGAAAGAAGTTTATTTGCAGAGCATTTTTTTTAAATGTTACAAAATTTCTAACTGTTTTAAGTATTTACAATGTGTTCAAGTACTGAATTAGTGTCTGAGCAACATGGCTTGCAGCATATACTCCTGCTTTCTACTGTAGGCACCAGTGACAGCCCCAGTACAGTAGATACTAAGTTATTACAGTGATGTAAGTACCTAGGTAGAAAGATGCTGGAATCTTTCTTGTGTATTGAGAGGGTAGCTCACTGTTCATGACCACTCACTCCTGAGCACCTTTTTTATTACTTTGTATGCAGAAGCAGGGCTTAAGCTGTAGTAGGTGTCCTTATATTAAATAACCAGAATAGCCGTAGATTTCAGAAGGCTCTTCAAAGATTGAAGATGTGCAGCTCACTGAAGAGCTTGATAGCTGGGCCACTCTGAGCCATGAAACAATCTCCCTTTGAAGACAAAGTTAAAGAAGGATTATTGGGTTTATGTACAGCCATCAGAACGCTGAAAGCTGTGGCACTCACCCATCCTTTATATAGCATTCTTTTTTCAAGGAAGCCTGAACTGTAATAGCAGTTATAAAAAAAGTCAGTCCATTTCAAGTGGGTTTCATGCTAGAGCATTCTTTGTCTCACTACTTTGTCCCTGTGAAATTTGATGCATTCTATATCTTGTTCTGGATTAGTGATTTCTTGCCTCAGTTTGAAGCTTAGCTTCACTAGTCTAAAGCAATAGCTGTAAGGTTCTGCGCTATGAGATACTTATATGGAGTTCTACTATACACAATAGCATTACTTTTGCTTCAGCACAACTTTGATTAGGATTCATGGGTGGGTGAACCTTTCCGTCCCTTACCTGGTCTTTCCTTGATTTGCTTTCCTAATGTTGTTCTCTGCTAGCACCTCCCTGTTCTTTGCAGTCTTCTCCGTAGGAGCAAGGCAAGACTGTATTTACATTTTAAATTTAAAGGATGCCTCTGCTTTTCCCTGCATGTTCAGCAGTTTGTTGTAAAGTGAGACAAAGTAAAATGGGGGGAGGAGGGAAGAGAGGCTATCAGTCCAGCTCTGGCACGTCTACTGCCCTGGAGTACTAGCTTACTTTTCTTCTCAACTTCCTATTTTCAGTGAGGAGAGTAAATTTATAGTGGGTCCCACTCTCTGGTATATCTCTCTAGAACTGTCAACCCCCTAAACCTGCTAACAATGTAGCTGAGGGAAAGGAGGAGAGGGAGCTTCCTCTTCCACCTTTCAGTTTCCATCCATTGTCTCTTGTCTCATATTTAAACTGTAATAATCTTTCTCTCAGACTTCAATTTTAATAAACCATATTACCATCAATCTGACAGGTTCTGTAAATAATGCTCGAGAGATGAATTAGTGGATACAGGACAAGCAAGACAGTGAAAAGCAAGTGACAAATTGCAAAGCCATATCATTTTTTTCACAAGCCTCTCTTGTCTGTCACAAGGATATCACCCCTGTGTGTGTAAATCATATACACATACATCTAATAAGCCACTAAAATGACTTAAGTTCATTCAGATGTAGACTATAGAAGTGGGATAGCGTATACATTGACTAGAGTGAAACAATAAACTCACAGGGAGAATGTATGAGCCAGCTGATTTAACATGGCAGTATTTGTAATCTATAAATAGATTTTACAAAAGGTATATCTTGGTTTAATTGTGATCAGGAAAAGGAAACCAAAAGCACTTTATTATATAAATACAATAGATTTTATAGACTCAGGATTTATATTGTCTGTTTTAACAATGCAAGTTAGACCACCAAAACAATATTGCAGCTGTAATAGGAAAACTGTCTCAGTCTGGATTTATGCATTTATAAGAGTATAGTCAGTTTTCTTATGAGATTCAGCAGTAAATCACTACTTACTTATTTACCTAGCACTCTCATTATTCCCCTTACCTTCCTGCACAGCTATGGATTATTTTCTATACCTTATTATACTTTAACAGTTCTAAGTTACATAGCAATTGCCACTTTTATTTTATTTAATACAATAGCATCCTTACTGTTGCTTCTCTACATAACATGAAGGATTTGTTCATGTATTAGTGTCTGTAAAAGGCTTTTTTTCTGGTTTCATATTATAGAATCAGTACATTCAGTTCTCAAGGTTTTTGTTCTCAGTCCGGTTTTCCACACAAGTGGTCCCTCTTTAACCTTGCTTAGGAAGTGGGCCTTATGAGCCGAGTTTTCAAATTGCATGATAACCTCTTATGTATGTGGCCCCAGATTTTCAAACAGGAGCTTAATTAGGTTTTTTAAATAACTGGCCTGTTTTTCAAAAGCACTCAATTTATCCAAATGACTTTACTGGGAACTACTGAATGCTCAGCACTTTTGAAAAATCTGGACAGTTACTTAGAAACCTAAGTATGGATTTAGAAGACTAACTTAAAACTTCTATTTTTGAAAAACCGAGCTGCATTTTCCTGTTGCATGTACAAACTGGGTAACTGCCTGTGCTAACTAGTCTGTGTTGGCAAGTTTGTTAACCATACACACAAGTGGACCCCTGGCCTGTTTTAACGTTTGGCCCATGAAGCCTAGTATCTAAGTGTGCAACTTGGTCTGTAATACTTGTAATACTGTTTTTGGAGGGATGCAGAAGTTTGTTTTTTGGTTAGAAAACTGAACACTTCATTTTGATTGTCTCAGAAGGTTTTCTCCTGTTCCTCTTCTGGGCAGGAAGTAGCTTTATGTCTCCATGGACAGATTATTGCCAGCCTTATTACAATTTTAATAATCACCTTATACCTGTGTCAGCAGGTGACATCTCCCACACTGTGGGTATGTCTGCTGAAACTGGGATGTGTGACTGCATCACATGTAAACATATCCACGCTGTGTGCATCTAGATAGATCAAAGTTAGCTCAACTATGCCTACATGTGCTGTGACTACACCTTCCAATTGCAGTGTAGACATATCCTAAGTCCTCCATGTGATGATTGAGAAAATAATTTGTTACCCATAACAAAGCTCTCACTGAAGTGGATGAGTGAGGCTTAAACATGGTGCAGGTCAACCAACTACATGCCACACACCCTCATCCATTAGGCTCTTTCTAGCACTTTCAAGAAGTCCCATAACTGGGGGTGGAGGACTGTGGTAAGGAGTAAAAGAATGTGGCTGAAGAAAATGTATTTGGGACAGCCCTCTTCAAAGGATGCTGTCTGACCTAGCTGACAGATTTGAATCCATTTCAGAATGCCTTACTGTGCCACTGCTCTCACTGCAGAATGAAACAACGTTTTGAGTCAGGCTTTGAGCCATTCAGTTTGCCTGCCTGTTTGATATTGCATCCCCAGAGCGCTAACACAAGGCACACAGGTGGAAGTGCGAGATTATAGTTATGTGCTATTGAATGCTGAGTTTTCCATGTATCATAATTACAGAAACTGCTGTGCTCCGCAATGTTTTTCCAAATCCTGTGTGAAGTTTCACAGTGTCAGGCTTTAATAGCACACAGGGTTGTTTATTTTTAATCTGTGATGGATTCTAATGGGTGCCCATTTGGCACCTCTATGAAGCTTTGAAGAATTTTCAATTAAATTTCATTTTATATATTACCTATGCATCTACTGTTTGGTTTTAAGAACATGCTCATGTAGTTTATTTGATGCCGGGTTGGCTGTGCACCATAAAGCACATGCGATCATGTCTAACAAGATTTGAGGGCCATGCATGGGAGAACATACTGTGAAATGAATAGATTATTCAGGAGCTAAGGAACATATCTGAAACTAGAAATCTGAAACATCATATAGATGTTTAATCTAATGTGATGCTAATCGCTGCCTAAAACCCTACACATGGAAAAGCTTGTCAGTACTTAGAGCCCTGAGGCAGGGAAGAGAAGACTCCTGTTTTCTATCCCCAGCTCTGCCTCAGCTATGTACAACACCACGTAGCAAACAATTTACCGTCTCTGCCTTTGTTTATCCCTCTGTAAAATGGGTGTAATGTTAACGTTCCTGTGAAGTAGAATAAGCAGTTATGAGAATTGTCAGTAAAACAATTTGGGAATCTTGCATTAGAGTTACTGAAGTTCTGAATTATTATTATTGCTGTTAAGGTTAAGATTTTGTCACTGTTTTTAGTAAGTCATGGACAGGCTGCAGGCAATAAACAAAAATGTAATGAAACCCATACCTATGTGTGACTTTTACTAAAAATAATGGGGGGTGGGGTTGCTGGAGGGAGGACTGAAGCCTTAGCCTGGGGAGGGGTGGAGAGGGAAAGAGCCTGAGCCCTGCTGCTGCACGCAAGGGGGGGGGTCAGCACCTGCCCCACAGCAGCTGACAGCTCTGGGGCCCCTGCTGTATCCCCTTACAGCTCCAGGGGATCCCCAGTAGCTCAGAGTTCCAGGGGCCTTTGCTGCTTGTGGCAGCTGATAGCTCTGGGGTCCCCCATGTGGCACCTTGGAGTTCGAGGGCTCCTGCCGACTGACAGCTCTGGCCCCGTCACCCCAGGACTGAGGCGGAAAATGTCACAGAGGTCTCTGAAAGTCACAGAATCCATGACTTCCTTGACCTCCATGACATAAGGATAAGATTAATTATTGTATTTTATGATGGAAGTTTACTTCTACCCAGGTTTTTTACAAAACTGTTTTCTAAGCTACTTTCCTTCTGCACAAGACATAGGCTTTCCCCCTTATATTTAGCTCACTTTAGCACTTTATATTTTAGGACTTTAGCACAAATTTTCACTGAAACAACAATTATCTTTAATTCATACTTTAGTCATATTCTGAAACAAAATAATTTAATTAAAATTGATTTCCTTAGTTATTTTAGTGCTTGTTTGTTTGTTTGTAGACATACTCTTAAGGCCAAATTATGCCTGGCCTTAACATGGACAAGCCAAGGAGTTACATGTCCCATCGCTCTGCATGGCCATGTTATCTCTCTCCAAACCTTAGGCCTGGGAGTGGATGGGGAAGAGAGCAGAGACTTTGTATCCAACATTCTTTCCAGATAAAAGACCCTACTCCTCCATTCACCACCGAATGGACCAGCCAACAGGGCATGCTACACCCAGAAATGTGAGCTGAGCAGGGGAGGAAAAGCTACTGTGTCACAATTCCTTCCCAGGATGGTTCCTAGGGCAGCACTGCTGCTCACTGCCCCATAGTCAAGCATTGGGCAAAGGCTAAATCGAGTCCTGAAGTGACTAATTGTGAAAGATACATTGATACAATTCTGACACTAGAGATATGTAAAGAATTAGAAATAAACTCCCATGAAGGAACAAAACCAGGATACATTACAGTATCAAAGTGTACTTGACTGGTGAAATGTATATATCACATATTGAAATAAACTGTGTTTCACACTGAAATGGATAAATAATCCACTTGGGGGGAAAACTGTACTCACTAGGAAAATAGCTTAGCTACTGCATCTGACACATTGCCTGTTAAACCAGGTATATTTACTGAACCAGATAATATTGCTTTTTTTTTTCATTCCAATGTCAAATTCTGAATTAGATGTATTATTCATTGCATGTGACAATACAGTATATAACCTAGTGGCTTGGATGCAATATATCACAGTGTTGCACTAAACTGAACTTCACCTGCTAAATCAGTATATCTACTGAGTAATATATATTCCTGTTAAACAAAATATATCATAATAAAACTAGATGATGATATAATAAGGATAACCGGCTATATCCAGAATTTAATGTTCTAAATCAAAATTGCCAATTACTAATTGAAATTATATCCCCCTACTGTAGCACAATATAAATCAAAGGCATTTTCTGTAAAATTCATGCATCGTTTGAAAGATTAATTCTCGGGCAACTATAAAGGTATTTCTACTACATTCATTTGGCCAAGCTAGAAAACGGTAATAGCCTTGAGGTTAAATACACAACACAGTATGCTGGAGCTGATATAGCAGTTACTGCTGCATACGTCCAGAGCACTGAACACACTACACCAACTTCTGAATCATCATGATAGTTAATGTACTATATGCGTTTCAGTGTAGTAGTCTTCCCTGAACCTTAGAACTGAATAGAGGTCATGCATACAACACACTTGGGCATCTCTTATATTGTCCTCTGGGACAGCAGTGATATAAAAGTAAGTGAGCATTTAACACCTACAAAACTAAACCTAAGGAAAAGCAAACACAATGACAGAGACAATGAGAATGAAGAGTCTTTGCCCTGAGTAAAAATCGTGCTCATCTGAAAGTAATTGAAATGACTGAGAAGCTCCCAGGCTCTGTTTGATCCCTTTCTTTCCCCCCACTCCCTATTTGCAACCAGATTCACTCTGGGATGCAAAGACTTAAGAGAAGGCCATAAGCTAAGAGGAGCAAGTAGCTTAATTTGAATACTAGGCTTGACTCCACCTGCAGAATTGATGTTAAGAAGGGGTAACTTATGTCCTATGGCAGGAGAATGATACTTAGAAAGCCTTGCCTTGACATGGTAGGATTGAGAATGATAGCTCTTTCTCAGTTCTGTTGATCACTTGTCTAATGTCTCTCTTGATAGATATGCATATAGCAACTTAATTTAGGGAAAGCTCTCTCTAGAGACCATTACTCTCTAGAATCTAGAAACACTTTTTTGAATATGCATCAGGAAAATTGCCTGGTGTGTGTTCTGCATAGAAAGGAAATGACAGATATCTCCAAAGAGAAAATCTGATATATCTCACTGTCTTCTGCAGCAGCTTCACTAATGCCCTTACTACTCAAGGAAAACAAAACAGAGGTTGTACAAATGTCTAGTGGTTGCCTTGCATTTTATAAGTAGAGGATTTGGCATCATTCCAAACCAATAAAAGCTGAGGCAGGGAATGTCACAACAAATAAGAAAGTGGTAATTAGTGTTTTATGTAGAGTGAACTTCTATAAAGTTGTTTACCAGCAACTTTAAGTAACTGATGTATCTTAACACAAATTGATTGTTTTAAAGAAGCTTATTTTCATAGCTAGTTGTGTATTTTTTTAAACTAACACTGTTCTACAAATGAAAGTTATATATATTCAACATTTGTATTTGAAAGATGTCCATAAAACAAAGCGTTGAAGCATTTGGTAACATGGGGATGAATATTAGCAAGCAATTAAACCTGATTTTGGTTGCCATTGTTTCTGCCAGGCACATACATAAGTCCAGTTTCTACAGGTCTTTACAATCTGTCAAGTCAGTCATGTACTGCCTTACAGCATCTGAGAAGGTGAGTATAGTAGGTATCCCTGAAACAGACTTTTCTATAAGACAGGACATTTTTTCTTCCCTGTCTTTCATTAAAATTGTATAATATTTCTATCACAGAATGGCTGTCATGTTCCACTCCAGAGGTGGTGGCATTTCAATGATGAGTGACAGCTATATACAGTGTCCAGCCCATGAAGACAATTGAAATCGTTCTAGACAAAAAGTGCTGGGTTAATATATTTGTTTTTAATTCCTTATTTACTGTAAAAATAAAAATGACAGCTGTGGTCATTCTTACTCTTGGGTAATTCTTATGCTCTTGCTATATCTACCTATTCCCTGTCTGTCTTCCAAGGAAAAGCACTCTGTACATGCAAATTCTTACTTTTATTACTAGACAATTGCCTGATTTTTTTTATTCATAAATGTGGAAAAGTAGAAATAAGAGATGGTTGTAAAATCTTTATTGAGGGTTAATCTGAACCCAATTCAGTGAAACTATCATGTATTTAAGTGCTTCATTGAATAGGGATGGACTGTTTGTATTTAAAGATAAGCACGTGGTTGACTGCCTTGCTGAATTGGGGCCTATGTGCAGAAGTTTAATATTTTTTAACAGATACCTAGGCCTACAGGCATGCTATCCCAATCCTTACAACCTAGCAGACAGGATCAGAGGGGAAAAAATTGAGTCCTCAGTGATTACTGTTTGCACTTGGTATCATGAAGTGTTGGTAGCTGCTAGATATAGCCAGGAACACCTTACTAGCAGGTGAAACTGACCCAATAAGTTTTATTTTCAATTATAAGATTTGCAAGAAAATGCAACATTTATCTCACACTTTTAACACCAAGAATGGTTTAGGCAAGTTTGAAATAGCTATCTAGTAAATATTTGTAAAATTAAAGCATATTTCAAAATAATAATGGGAATTGATGGTTATGGTCAAAAATAGTGAAGTTTCATGATATTGTGTGTTAGTGTGATGCAAAAACTGGTAGTTTAAGCAACTTCAGTACTGCAGCTATATTGTAAGACTCAGCCAGTCACCGAGAAACATCAAATGGTCCTCTGAAACTGCTGCTTCACAAGGGGAAATGAAAGTAGTAGTCCTAAATTATTAAGTAATGGTTGTGTGCCGTTAAACAGCTTTCATGCTTTTTCCTAGAACTGGTTTTGTTTCAGTAACCCTTTCTAGATTTGTATAATCTGTGTGCACACATGCATCTGTTCTACTTCCTAAGGGTGGTGTAAGCTTTACAGAGCTTAAGGGGCCATGTCCACAAATGCTTTCACAAGCATAATGTTACTCAGTTGTGTAAATGTTAGCAGGATTGAGCCCAGGCCTAATTATTATAATTTAATTATTGTAAACCTCTTTGAGATACTCAGCTGGAAGGTGCTACAAAAATTGGAAGTATTGTTTAGTATTAATAATGATAAATAGTACTAACCACAGATCTCTCTCGATGTGGCCAGAATGAATGAGATAATGGAATTTAGGTCTTTATATTCACCTTTCAGCTTGTTGTTATCCTAGAAAAAACAGTAATTGCCAGCAGCTAATAACTGGTGTGCTGTTTCCTTTTTTTAAATTAATACCCCTTATTAAGTGCAGTTATAACCACTTGTAAAAACATACATGCTTTTTAAGACTTTTTTTTGTTTATCCCCCCATCTCCACCCCCCTATACTGACAATTGAGTTGCTCAAGAGAGGACACTGGTAATTTCCCAATGGGAAATGAGTCATTTTGAGCCTACTGAAATGCTGTATGATTTTCATTGTGTTTGTAAGATGGTAATTTGCTCTTCCTCTTTGGACTGTTGGCTCGTGATAGACTCTGACATTAAAGTACTAACATTTAAAATTGGGAGGATGAACTATGGGAGCAAAAAGGTCCAGCACCTCTGTAACATTAGAAGCTGTTCAAAGATCTGCCAGCTGTGAGGCAGGCACATAGCTGAATAATGCAGTCACTGGCTAACTTTCTTTAGATGAAGAAATGGGGGCATTAAGAAAGCTTCCTATGAAATATTCACTATTACCTGTTTCAGGAGTTGCAAAGCCTCCTTGAGGCATGGCATCCATATCATGGAGCTACTGAATTACCATTTTGGGCCAGATACTCAGCTATTATAAATAAAGCATAGCTCTGGGAGGGTCTGGCCCCTTATGTCTGAACTGAATTAAATTAAACACATTTTTGTATATGTAGCAGTTCATCCAAAACATATGGCACTTCCCATCAGCATTTTAGAAGACAGAAGAAAGAGTTTACTTAAATCTTCAAGTAAAATGTGTGGGTTGTTTTTTTTTTACAATTTAAGAAGCTCTGTGTTCCAA
This sequence comes from Mauremys mutica, assembly GCF_020497125.1. Classification (NCBI taxonomy): domain Eukaryota; kingdom Metazoa; phylum Chordata; order Testudines; family Geoemydidae; genus Mauremys; species Mauremys mutica. The sequence goes on from NC_059078.1 coordinate 43,752,788, forward strand.
GCTGTGGGAAGCCAGGATACTTTTGGTAATCCCTGAGGATAGGGATTATGCAATATGTGGGTATTTCAGTATTTCAGTATCCACACTTCATTGCTCACACACATTCCCATGTCTGCTCATACTAATATGGAAGATGCCTAGTTTCTAAAGTGTCATTTTCATTTAAATTCCTATTTTGTAAAAGAAAACTATGGATAAATACTTGCTGAAAATTCTACATCCAATTGATTAACATTTATGGGGCACTGACATTAATTATTCTAGTTCACTGTTACTTTAGAATCTTACTAATTCACACAAATGATAAATGCATTGTAAATGACCAAAGTTTACAAATTAAGTGAACAAGCACAGTGGAAAAAGCAAAGGTACATTGCCATTTCTGAGTTTTATACTTTGTAGCACATTAGTAAAAATACTATTATTTGTAAAACTAATGAAATTAGCAAGGCTTCACTGCAATAGTTGCTGTTAAATGTTTGCAGAAAGGTGCAGATTATAAAATTCTGCTGTTAAGTGAAGTGTGAATTTCTACTGTATTTATTGCCATGTTTTTATAGCACTATCAGAATACATGACACTTCAAACTAATTAGACATCGTCCCTGCCCCGAGGAGCTTAAAACCTAAAGGCCTGATCCTGTAAAGGTGCTATGTATGCAACTTGCAGATTTCAAGTGAAGCTCTGTACACAGAGCATTTTACTCCTGCTGGAATTCTGTGCCTCTGTGCAATGCAGAATTTGCGTAGAACTAATGTTCCCTGCAGAATTTTATATTTTCCTGCAGAATTTGTGCTTTCCCCTAGCATTCCCACCTGTGCCTGGCAGGGGTGGCTGGGGCTCCCACTGACAGCCCCAGCCACCCAGGGCTGTTAGCGGGAGTATGATTATACTGTGTTCAATAAAATATGCAGAATTTTGCAGCATTTTAAAATATTGCATGCAGAATTTTCAATTTTTTGGCACAGAATTTCCCCAGGAGTAGCATTTGCAAGATTGAGGGTGGGGGGAAGGGGTAACACTAGGAAGTGACGAGTTTTAACTGAGACTGTGGCGGGGAAACAAATAAGGCAAAGGAAAAAAATGCTTATGGGAGAGCATTAATTATTGTAAGCCTGATTTTGATCTAATTTACAGAAGATGTACTCTGTTCTAGGTATTCTGAATTTACATTGGTTTAAATGAGATCATAATATGGTCCCTGTTATCTTATTCATCTGCTGTTAAGGGTGTTTTATTTGCTTAGGGTTTTTTCATATCTTTTTAATGATGGTTGTATCAGGTGCAAGTGGAAGCAGGCAACGTAAGACAGAGTAGTAATGGGGAAGGTGACTGACTGATGGGATTTCTGAGGGTACAAGGATTAAGTACACCCTTTGTGTGCTCCTTAGAAAATCTGGCCAAGTATATAGTGGTGGTGTGAAGGAAAGTGATGTTTTTTTTCTTAACTGCCTGGCCCCTATTAGCTTCCCTAGTGTAAACTTGCCCATGTATAGAAACTTTTTTTTATTTTTTTTTTCAGGATGCCTTTCCACACCTAGCCCTTTAAATTTGTTTGAGACAAGCAGCTGCAGCTCTGACATGCCCATTTTATAAGGGGCTGCTGCTCGCTTAATTTTCTTCTCTCCCAGCTGCTTTATCTTGGGTTAATGGAGAAGTCTAACAGGTATAAATGAATATTTTGTGGTGGTTTTTCCTGGTGTAGCCACATTCATTACAGTTGTTCAAAAGAAACATTTGCCCCCCAGTATGGAGGCATGGCCTATTTGTGGCCAGAGTTTTCAAAAAGAGTACCTTCCTGGGTAAGAATTCCACCCATGACAATGCTGCCCAAGATCAAGGAGATCCAGTGGTTCCTGGCTCCACAATTGCTGGTAACATAAGTTAGGTCAGTTTGAGTAGTTCTCAGGCAGAAAGCGTTTCACAGAATGGTCACTTCAGACTTTGACCTTGGTAAATTGGTATATCTTGCTCATTCTGGGCAGCATCTGGACCTTTTCTGCCTCCCCACCCCACTTTTGTACTGCAGTGGGACAATTTAGCTGGCAAAAGAGTTTTGTCAAAGCTAGCTGGAAGAGTTGCATTCCTCTTTCAGGAGTGCTAAAATTAGAGGTAGGCAGGGCACAAATCCAGGCTGAATAGGGGCCTATAGACACCCCTTGAGTTTTTCAGTGTCATCTCACACTTGAAATTGCCCTTGGTAAGTGTCCTTTAAGAGGATATGAGCCTTACCCAACAACCAAATGGATTCTTTGTGAAAAATATTGTCAACAAAAGAGTAGATGTGACTGTAAGTGCTTCTGAGTATAGTTGAAGCACACGGTGACATTGTGGTGGTCGTTATTTAGGATCCTCTTGCTAGTTTAAGCAGACCATCTTTGTTTTTATTTACTACAGTGAAGTCAATGGCCTGACCACCATTTGTAAATATTCAGTTTGGTAATATCATTCAACGCCAGGTTCTGTTAGAAATAACTCAGCTAATATGAGTTATTTCAGCTTCCTCTCTTCAGTAGGACAGAAACAGAAGATAGTGCTATGCTTCTCATAACCAGCTTCAAGAATGAACCACGATAACTCCAGTGTAACATGAAACCAGGGCTGTTGGAAAAGTTTCATTAGGAGAATCCTTTCTCTGTATTGGGATCTGTAGCCAGATCAGCAACAATCATGGTCTGAGAGGAAACTGATAATGGGATTTGGAACTAAAACTGAGGTGCAGAAGTAAAAAACTCACTGTGCCTTTATTTTGGATTGCAAATCTCAAGCTTCACCCTGGTCCTATTACTGTGCTAACCCTTCAGTGTCTCTTGGCCTGTCTGTTACATATTCATCCTCAGACCATTTATAATTGTAGCCATTGACTCTCTTGAATATGTATGGGCATTTTCACTTCAATTCACTAGTTTCAATGTGATCTAAGCTGGTAGTAACGAGAGCTGGGCAAATACTTTCAAAATGTGTCATGGATTTTTTTTAAATTATTTAAAAAGGAATTGGCTTCAGCCATGCTTAAATTCCTTGTGTGTTCACTGCAGCAGTCAGGCAAGGGGGCGTGAGCAGTTGTGGAGGCTGAATTAAACGCAGGTGGCCTCACCAAATCTGATTTTAAGACCCATTGGGAGAGAGGGTTGAAGAACTATTGTGGTATCTTTCTTCTGCTTCCTTCTAGCCCTAGTTGGATATATCAAACCAGTTTGCTTATCCCTAGATATGGTGGCTATGAAGCATGATATCTCCTGATACATAAATGGCAATACACTCAGTCAACACTGGAACCAGCATACAGCTCTGTGAAAGGAGAGATTGGTAAGGAGCCGATAAACTCTTCGGCATTTCTGGGCAGTTTGATGGCCTGTTCTGGGAGCAGTTTTAGCAATTGCTTTAATAAATGGTACTTGCAACCTTCTATGAGATGTGAAATTTGGAGAATTCATCCATTCCTGGCTTACTGTAGATGGCCTGTTACATTGTAACCATCACTGTAGTAGCCCAATTAGAGGAGAGTATCTTTGCAATTGGAAATGCCAGAAACTTTCATTTTCTAAAGCAAGAAGCTTTGCTGCTCCACAGAATGTAGCATGCCCTGGAAAGGAGCCTGCATATGTGTGATTTCCATGCATGCATTTCTTTTGTCCTTTCTGATGACTAGCACAATAGAGCTCATAAATGTGCAACGTATTGCATCAGGTTTATTCCATTTGAGACTCAGGTGTGCATGGAAATACAAAAACACAATGATTATAGCTTAGAACCCAGTTGAATGGGTAATTGTCAAGCAACACAAGTATTTGAAAAGGTGGGGAAGAAAGAATCAAAATGTTCTCCTTATAATGGGGAAATGCATTATTATTTGAACAATTTTCACTGTTGAAGAAAGATGTAAAATAAACTGGGTCATAAGAAAAAACATTGTGTTATTTACATTAAATTGGAAGAAATGACATCAAAACAGCAATGAATGCCAGAAATTTATTTATATACAAAATTGTTATACTCAGATTTGCATATTTACTGTAACCTCAATACTAAGAAAAACATTTAACATTTTTCCTACAATAGTTATATGAGCCGAGAGAAGAGAGGCTGCTGTGAAGACCGCCTTCACTGGGTGTAGAACGGTAGTTGTTAGAGTAGAGGACTAGCAACAGACTTTCTAGAGATGGTTGCTTGAATAAATTAATAAAAATGGGGTAATGCTACCCTGGGATATATAATTGTTGGTCTTAATGTTTCTAAAAGCGGTTTGAGCTTCTTGGAACAAAAGCACTCTATAGGCATCAAGTACATTATACAGAAAGGTGAATTACATATGGAATCTTACATTGCCCTGAACTCATGCTTTAAAGCATGGATGGATCTGAGCTACCAAATGCAGATCCAAACCCAAATCTTTCCAAAAATTGAAGGCATTCAGAACCAGAATTTTGGGTTATGCCTGCTGCCACTGTTCAGCATGAAACTAGTACAGATTTTGGACATCTCCTGTCTCATAGCTTTCCTTATTGTATTATGAACAAGTGATTTGGTAAAGTTTGATTCGTCTTTGCATAATTGGGTTTCTCTGTATCTGAGCGATATGATTCGCTTACTATGGTTACTGCTCCTGCTCTAGGATCTGTGGAAGTGTTCCAAGTGATTTTAACAAAGATGTGACACTTCCAACTTTTCACATAGTTAAAAGTAATTGACACCTGGTGTATAAGTTATATTTGAATAAATTAGGTTGTAATTAAGGTAAGTTATTAATAGCTTAATCTAATTCCTATGATTGCATAGGCTACAGAGAAGTTCAGGTAGCTTACTGTGACAGACCCAGGCCAGTGGGGTACAGGAGTCTGGTAGAGAGCAAATATACTGGTCACTGGATGAGTAGTTTTCTGTTCCCTGAGTGACCAGAGCAGGGGCTGCACTAGAGTAATCAGGAACCTGCTAGAACCAATTAAGGCAGCCAGGCTGATTAGAACACCTGCAGCCAATCAAGGCAGGCTAATCAGGGCACCTGGGTTTAAAAAGGAGCTCACTCCAGTCAGGGATGGGGGAGCCAGAGGAGAGGAAGTGCATGTGAGGAGCTGGGTGCAAGGAGCTGAGAGGGTGTACTGCTGGAGGACTAAGGAGTACAGGTGTTATCAGACACCAGGAGGAAGGTCCTGTGGTGACGATAAAGAAGGTGTTTGGAGAAGGCCATGGGGAAGTAGCCCAGGGAGTTGTAGCTGTCATGCAGCTGTTACAGGAGGTACTATAGACAGCTGCAATCCACAGGGCCCTGGGCTGGAACCCGGAGTAGAGGGCGGGCCCGGGTTCCCCTCAAACCTCCCAACTCCTGATCAGACACAGGAGAAGTTTCCCCAGACTGTGGGGAAGATCACTGAAGTGAGAAAATCTGCCAATAAGTGCAGGACCAACCAAGGTAGAGGAGGAACTTTGTCACATTACGCAGGGTCTTTATGATTGCCACCTTTCCTCTATAGCTAATTTGTAGGCAATAATTCCATTGATTGTAATAACTCAGTGTTATAAGGAAGCTGGGATGCCAGTATCAAAAAGCTCTCCCTGATAGATTAGTTGGCCCAGATGTCATGGGTCTTTAAAGACGTCGCTGCATGTTAGCTTGGGCATTGGTGCTTGAAAGGCATCGTGAAGGTACACAGAGCACTGGTCTCCCTAACAGCTCACTAAGCCAGTAAATCCAGTGCTAATTAAGGGCTAAACTCACCAGTACGCTTTGGCTATAGAGCCCAAAATCTATTAGGCTATAGAGCCCAAAATCTGTTGATCTGAGCTGGGAATGGTAGGGATTTAGGTGGATAGACATACATGTTAGACTGGTTTTTGTATTTTTGTATTGGTTCTAAGAAGTCTGTCTGGTTACTGTGTACACCACTGGTCACAGACTCCCAAAGGGAAGAAGTGCAGGAACCAAAACCAGTTGGACTTTCTGGGCAAGCACAGTTGATCTATTAGTTGGAGAATTGTGTGATTCCACTCCAGAAGAGGTAAAGATACAAGGACTGAAACTTAAGGGAGTGAACTCAAAGAGACCAGGAAGGGGACAGAGGGACAGTTAACTCTGCAACCATGACAATTTCCCTTTGGATTTAATATCTTACAGATATCTTTGCTTTGTATGAGTCCCATCCCGCATTCCTTGCATACCCAAAGATTCCCATTGTGTTCAAAACTCAGTGCTGTGTGATATACTAGACAGCTGCACAATCTACTTTATGAACAAAATACACAGTACAAAGAATTGTATTGTGTGCAAAGGCAAGAGGTCAACACACATTCGTAAAACCTATCACAAACATTTTAATACACACTGGTGGTCTTTGACTTCACAGGACTACCAATTTTGCCACTTTGAGCAGTAGCAAATTTGTGGGCTTTGTAATAGGTCAGTTTCCCATTGGAAAATAAATTACTCAGACATGGGACATTTTCTTCTGGTCTTTTTATTAATGAAATGTACTGTCATGTAGCTAGAAAGCAGTTTACTGTGTCCCTTGTTGTGTTTGAAGCATACTGTTAATCTGTACTGCCTGTCATCTATGCTTTGACAATTGATTCTGATCTTCCATCAGTGTAACTCTACTGACTTCATGGAGTAACTTCTGAGTTACACTGATGTAAATGAAATTTGAATTGGACCCAGTTTCCTTCACTGACTATGTTTCCTTCCATATCTAACTTATTGCTACTTAGATAGTGTGATAAACTCAGGACAGACAGTTGCAGGGGTGGGGGTAGGAGTCAGTCCCAGAGGGTTAAAAGGCCCTCCTCCTTATCAACTGGGAGGCAACTACAGGTCAATCAGGTTCAGCTGAGAAAGGGTTACCAAGGTAGCAAATTAGAATCAGCTGAGGGGGAGCTACCTGAGGGTAATTAGGATCAGCTGATTCCAACTTGGGGCTGCCTGAGACCTTTTTAAACCCCTCCCTGGGAGAAAGGAAGGGGGGGAAGCAGAGAGAGAAGGAGCCCGGCTGCCAGGAGTGTTGGAGCAGCAAGGCAGCGAGCCTCCTCAGGAGGAGCGGCAGTACGCTCTCCCACAAGGCAGGGTAAAGATACTTTAAACAAGACTGGTGGGAAGACAGGGAACAGACTTCCCCTGAGTCCTAAGGGGGACTGCATTACCCAAGCCTGTCTCACCAGGGCTAAAAACAGCAGAGGCTGGGGAGACTGAGAAGGTACTTTGCCACAATAGTCGTACATTTGTAAACACAAATGTCTGAATTATCCTAAGTGTTTAAGTGGTGTATATTTAAAGCTGTTAATCAGTAGTGAGTAATGTTTACTATTTCCTGCCAATAAGGAGGGTTGTAAACTCTCATAAGTGAATGTTTATCCACGCAAGGACGTGGTTTCCTAACCGGGCTTTCCAGCTCAGTCTCTTTTACGTTACTGTGATCCTTTCCTTTCTCTGACACTCTTTAAAAAGTTATTTTGTTCCAAGTCGTCTCCACATGATGAAACTGTTTCTGGCTAATACTACCATCCTGTGCATCTAGATGCACAGACGCTAGAATTAAAGGTGCTGTGGATGCTGCCACACCCCCTGGCTTGAAGAGGTTTCCATTATATACAGGGTTTACAGTTTGGCTCTCAACATCCCCACTATAAAAATTGTTCCATCACCCCATCTAGATGTCATCAACGAAAATGAATAACTGTGGTAGAGGGTATATTGTCTGACAACAGCATAAAAGGAAAACAAATTGTTCTGCAGTGCAGTAATGTAAAGACTATTGTAAGGCATTGGAGTTGGGGGAACAGACAGGGCAGAACAGCAGAAGGGGAAAAATCTCTTCAAGAAGAAAAAAATCAAGAAAGACAGAAGTTGGGGAAAGTACGTCTCAAAGGGAGGTCATAGCTGAACATCCGCTAACCGCAAGGAACACAGAACAAACTAATGGATTTGTAAAGAACAAATCATGTCAAACCAATCTGATAGCTTTCTTTGATAGGATAACGAGTCTTGTGGATAAGGGAGAAGCAGTGGATGTGGTATACCTAGACTTTAGTAGGGCATTTGATACAGTCTTGCATGATATTCTTATCAATAAGCTAGGCAAATACAACTTAGAGTGGGCTACTATAAGGTGGGTGCATAACTGGCTGGATAACTGTACTCAGAGTAGTTATTAATGGTTCCTAATCCTGCTGGAAAGGTATAACAAGTGAGGTTCTGCGGGGGTCTGTTTTGGGACCGGCTCTGTTCAATATCTTCATCAACAACTTAGATATTGGCATAGAAAGTACGCTTATTAAGTTTGCAGATGATACCAAACTGGGAGGGATTGCAACTGCTTTGGAGGACAGGGTCATAGTTCAAAATGATCTGGACAAATTGGAGAAATGGTCTGAGGTAAACAGGATGAAGTTTAATAAAGACAAATGCAAAGTGTTCCACTTAGGAAGGAACAATCAGTTTCACACATACAGAATGGAAAGAGACTGTCTAGGAAGGAGTTCGGCAGAAAGGGATCTAGGGGTTATAGTGGACCACAAGCTAAATATGAGTCAATAGTGTGATGCTGTTGCAAAAAAAGCAAACATGATTCTGGGATGCATTAAGAGGTGTGTTGGGAGCAAGACACAAGTAGTCATTCTTCCGCTCTACTCTCATAGAATCATAGAATCTCAGGGTTGGAAGGGACCTCAGGAGGTCATCTAGTCCAACCCCCTGCTCAAAGCAGCACCAAACCCAACTAAATCATCCCAGCCAGGGCTTTGTCAAGCCTGACCTTAAAAACCTCTAAGGAAGGAGATTCCACTACCTCCCTAGGTAACCCATTCCAGTTCTTCACCACCCTACTAGTGAAAAAGTTTTTCCTAATGTCCAACCTAAACCTCCCCCTCTGCAACTTGAGACCATTACTCCTTGTTCTGTCATCTTCTACCACTGAGAACAGTCTAGATCCATCCTCTTTGGAACCCCCTTTCAGGTAGTTGAAAGCAGCTATCAAATCCCCCCTCATTCTTCTCTTCTGCAAGCTAAACAATCCCATTTCCCTCAGCCTTTCCTCATAAGTCATGTGCTCCAGCCCCCTAACCATTTTTGTTGCCCTCCGCTGGACTCTCTCCATTTTATCCACATCCTTCTTGTAGTGTGGGGCCCAAAACTGGACACAGTACTCCAAATGAGGCCTACCAGTGCTGAATAGAGGGGAATGATCACATCCCTCAATCTGCTGGAAATGCCCCTACTTATACAACCCAAAATGCCATTAGCCTTCTTGGCAACAAGGGCACACTGTTGACTCATATTCAGCTTTTCGTCCACCGTAACCCCTAGGTCTTTTTCTGCAGAACTGCTGCCCAGCAATTCGGTCCCTAGTCTGTAGCAGTGCATGGGATTCTTCCGTCCTAAGTGCAGGACTCTGTCCTTGTTGAACCTCATCTTATTTCTTTTGGCCCAATCCTTTAATTTGTCTAGGTCCCTCTGTATCCTATCCCTACCCTCCAGCGTATCAACCACTCCTCCCAGTTTAGTGTCATCTGCAAACTTGCTAAGGGTGCAGTCCACACCGTCCTCCAGATCGTTAATGAAGATATTGAACAAAACTGTCCCCAGCACCGACCCTTGGGGCACTCCACTTGATACCGGCTGCCAACTAGACATGGAACCATTGATCACTACCCGTTGAGCCCGACCATCTAGCCAGTTTTCTATCCACCTTACCGTCCATTCATCCAGCCCAGACTTCTTTAACTTGCTGGCAAGAATACTGTGGGAGACTGTATCAAAAGCTTTGCTAAAGTCCAGAAATAGCACATCCACTGCTTTCCCCTCATCCACAGAGCCAGTTATCTCATCATAGAAGGCAATTAGGTTAGTCAGGCATAATTTGTCCTTGGTGAATCCATGCTGACTGTTCCTGATCACTTTCCCCTCCTTTAAGTGGTTCAGGATTGATTCCTTGAGGACCTGTTCCATGATTTTTCCAGGGACTGAGGTGAGACTGACTGGCCTGTAGTTCCCTGGATCTTCTTTCTTCCCTTTTTTAAAGATGGGCACTACATTAGCTTTTTTCCAGTCATCCGGGACCTCCCCCGATCGCCATGATTTTTCAAAGATAATGGCCAATGGCTCTGCAATCTCATCGGCCAACTCCTTTAGCACCCTCGGATGCAGTGCATCCGACCCCATGGACTTGTGCTTGTCCAGCTTTTCTAAATAGTCCCGAACTACTTCTTTCTCCACAGAGAGCTGGTCACCTCCTCCCCATACCGTGCTGCAGAGTGCAGCTGTCTGGGAGCTGACCTTGTCTGTGAAGACAGAGGCAAAAAAAGCATTGAGTACACTAGCTTTCTCCACATCCTCTGTCACTAGGTTTCCTCCCTCATTCAGCAAGGGGCCCACACTTTCCTTGACTTTCTTCTTGTTGCTAACATACCTGAAAAAAACCCTTCTTGTTACTCCTAACATCTCCGGCTAGCTGCAACTCCAAGTGTGATTTGGCCTTCCTAATTTCACTCCTGCATGCCTGAGCAATACTTTTATACTCCTCCCTGGTTATTTGTCCAATCTTCCACTTCTTGTAAGCTGTTTTTTTGTGTTTAAGACGAGCAAGGATTTCACTGCTAAGCCAAGCTGGTCGCCTGCCATACTTACTTTTCTTCCTACACATCGGGATGGTTTGTTCCTGCAACCTCAATAAGGATTCTTTAAAATACAGCCAGCTTTCCTCGACTCCTTTCCCCGTCATGTTATTCTCCCAGGGGACCTTGCCCATCAGTTCCCTGAGGGAGTTGAAGTCTGCTTTTCTGAAGTCCAGGGTCTCTGTTCTACTGCTCTCCTTTCTTCCTTGTGTCAGGATCCTGAACTCGACCATCTCATGGTCACTGCCTCCCAGGTTCCCATCCACTATTGCTTCCTCTACTATTTCTTCTCTGTTTGTGAGCAGCAGGTCAAGAAGAGCTTTTCCCCTAGTTGGTTCCTCCAGCACTTGCACCAGGAAATTGTCCCCTACACTTTCCAAAAACTTCCTGGATTGTCTGTGCACTGCTGTATTACTCTCCCAGCAGATATCGGGGTGATTAAAGTCACCCATGAGAACCAGGGCCTTTGATCTAGCAACTTCTGTTAGTTGCTGGAAGAAAGCCTCGTCCACCTCATCCCCCTGGTCTGGTGGTCTGTAGCAGACTCCCACCACGACATCACCCTTGTTGTTCATACTTCTAAATTTAATCCAGAGACTCTCAGGTTTTTCTACAGTTTCATACTGGAGCTCTGAGCAGTCATACTGCTCTCTTACATACAACGCAACTCCCCCACCTTTTCTGCCCTGCCTATCCTTCCTGAACAGTTTATATCCATCCATGACAGTACTCCAATCATGTGAGTTATCCCACCAAGTCTCTGTTATTCCAATTACATCATAATTCCTTGACTGTGCCAGGACTTCTACTTCTCCCTGCTTGTTCCCCAGGCTTCTTGCATTTGTGTATAGGCATGTAAGATAACTCCCTGATCGTCCTGCTGTCCCAGTATGGGGCAGGAGCCCTCTCCTCTTGCACTCACCTACTTGTGCTTTCTCCCAATATCCCACTTCCCCACTTACCTCGGGGCTTTGGTCTCCTTCCCCCAGTGAACCTAGTTTAAAGCCCTCCTCACTAGGTTAGCCAGCCTGCTTGCAAAGATGCTCTTCCCTCTCTTCGTGAGGTGGAGCCCGTCTCTGCCTAGCAATCCTTCTTCTTGGAAGACCATCCCATGGTCAAAGAATCCAAACCCTTCTCTCCGACACCATCTGCGTAGCCATTCGTTGATTTCCACGATTCGACGGTCTCTACCCTGGCCTTTTCCTGCCACAGGGAGGATAGACGAGAACACCACTTGCGCCTCAAACTCCTTTATCCTTCTTCCCAGAGCCATGTAGTCTGCAGTGATATGCTCAAGGTCATTCTTGGCAGTATCATTGGTGCCCACGTGGAGAAGCAGGAAGGGGTAGCGATCCGAGGGCTTGATGAGTCTCAGCAGTCTTTCTGTCACATCATGAATCCTAGCCCCTGGCAAGCAGCACACCTCTCGGTTTTCCCGGTCAGGGCGGCAGATAGATGACTCAGTCTCCCTGAGGAGAGAGTCCCCGACCACCACCACCCTCCTCCTCCTCCTCCTCCTCTTGGGAGTGGTGGTCGTGGAACCCCCATCCCTAGGACGGTGCATCTCATGCCTTCCAATCAGTGGAGTCTCCTTCTGCTCTGTTCCCTCAGATGTATCATAGAATCATAGAATCATAGAATCTCAGGGTTGGAAGGGACCTCAGGAGGTCATCTAGTCCAACCCCCTGCTCAAAGCAGCACCAAACCCAACTAAATCATCCCAGCCAGGGCTTTGTCAAGCCTGACCTTAAAAACCTCTAAGGAAGGAGATTCCACTACCTCCCTAGGTAACCCATTCCAGTTCTTCACCACCCTACTAGTGAAAAAGTTTTTCCTAATATCCAACCTAAACCTCCCCCTCTGCAACTTGAGACCATTACTCCTTGTTCTGTCATCTTCTACCACTGAGAACAGTCTAGATCCATCCTCTTTGGAACCCCCTTTCAGGTAGTTGAAAGCAGCTATCAAATCCCCCCTCATTCTTCTCTTCTGCAGACTAAACAATCCCAGTTCCCTCAGCCTCTCCTCATAAGTCATGTGCTCCAGCCCCCTAATCATTTTTGTTGCCCTCCGCATTTTTGTATCATCCACTCCACTCTCTGCACTAGTACCTGCGGAGAGAACATGAAAACGGTTGCTCACCTGCATCTGTGTTTCTGGTACATGGACATTTCTGGTACTCTTTCCTCTTCTGGAAGTCACATGCCACCAATTATCCTCGCTGGCCTTCTGTCCCCGCTGCATAGCCTGCTCTGAATCTTCGGAACATTGTGCCCGCTGAAGCTGATCCTGACGTCTATCCAGGAAATCCTCGTTTTCTTTTATGGAACGCAGGGTTGATATTCGTTTCTCCAGACCTTGAATCTTCTCTTCCAATATGAAGATCAGCTTGCACTTTGTACAGACAAAGTCGCTTCTATCCTGTGGAAGGAAGACAAACATGGCGCATCCTGTGCAGGTCACAACAGCGGATCGCTCAGTATCCATAGTCTCTTCCTTCTCCGAGCTTCCTTACTTGTGGCGGACGCAACTCAGAGAAACCTGCGAGAGGGGGGGCCTCAGTAGGCTCTCTCCAGGCAAACTCCTTCTGTTTGCCTCTCTGCTGTTCGCTGCTCAGCTGGTTCACAGCTGACTGCCTTTTTATAACAGTCAGGCCCAGCTAGAACAAAGCACTCCCAATTCACACTGTTCAAACAAGCAAGCAATCAAACAATCAAGCACTCTGCACTGGTTAGGCCACAACTGGAATATTGTGTCCAGTTCTAGGCACCGCATTTCAAGAAAGATGTAGAGAAATTGGAGAGGGTGCAGAGAAGAGCAACAAGAATGATTAAAGGTCTAGAGAACATGACCTATGAAGGAAGGCTGAAAGAATTGGGTTTGTTTAGTTTGGAAAAGAGAAGACTGAGAAGGGACATGATTGCAGTTTTCAGGTATCTAAAAGGGTGTCATAAAGAGGAGGGCGAAATCTTGTTCATCTTAGCCTCTAAGAATAGAACAAGAAGTAATGGGCTTAAACTGCAGCAAGGGAGGTTTAGGTTGGACATTAGGACATTCCTAACTGTCAGGGTGATTAAACACTGGAATAAATTGCCTAGGGAGGTTGTAGAATCTCCATCTCTGGAGATATTTAAGAGTAGGTTAGATAAATGTCTATCAGGGATGGTCTAGACAGTATTTGGTCCTGCCATGAGGACAGGGGATTGGACTCCACCTCTCGAGGTCCCTTCCAGCCCTAGAATCTATGGAAAAAGTCACAAAGGAAGTGTGTGTGAGACTTGTCAAAACAAGTATGGAGAGTTCCACCCCAAGCACATAACAAAAGCACTGGAAAATGACTTTGTATAATGGTCCTGGCTAAGCTTCCCCTCTTGGACACTCACTGTGTTTGGACCCATATCCTGGATCCATGTTAAAGCTTTTGCAAGCTCCCCTGAGTGTGGGCAGCCTCCAGCCAGAGTGTTTTGTCTCTGACCTCTTGGGCACACTTCCTGGTCCTACACTGAGCTATGGGTTGTTCCAGTGTGGGCCTTTCTCAATCTTTCCTCTTAAAGCTATTCCATTTTTTAAATATATAATGAAAGAGCTGTTGGAGCAGGGATTTGAACTTGGTCTCGCACACCCCAGTCTAACCCTTTTTTCCTTTCCTTCTTTCAAAATGCTTGAAAGTCTCAATGAAAATTTGGGGGCTGATATGAAACAAATAATGTCAACAGTACCAAAACACTTCAACTTTTTCAGTTCAGTCTAAACTTTTGATGAGCTCTCCACACATTTGTGAATAGTTTTGATCAACCCAGAACTGCATTTTCAGCAAATAAAGTATTAATCCAAAAAGTTTCACCTAACTCTAATATCAACAGGAGAGACTGATGGGAAATTTGATTTATTTTTTTAAAATTCAAGTGAGCACATGAGACTTAATTCATTTTTGGAATCTGGGAGTCAATTTTGCATCCAAATCCAAATGAAAACAATGTGGCTACAGGCCACTTTCCATTTAACTCAGAGACACAACTAGTACTCTGGTCACTCAATAACAGACTGAAAAGTGGCAATTCTTCAACAAAAAAACTTCAAAAACGGACTCCAATGTGAAGCTGCAGAACTGGAATTAATTTGCAAACTGGATACCATCAGATTAGGCCTGAATAAAGACTGGGAGTGGTTGGGTCATTACAAAACCTACACCTAATTTCCCCAATACTAATTTCTCCCTACTGTTACTCACACCTTCTTGTCCACTGTCTGTAAAGGGCCTCTCTCTTACCACTTCAATAGTTATTTTTCCTCCCTTTGTAGCCTACTGTTAATTGATTTATCTCGTTAGACTGACCTCACACTTGGTAAAGCACCCTCGTCCTTTCATGTATTTAAACCTGCTCCTGTATTTTTCACTCCATGCATCTGATGAAGTGGGTTCTAGCCCACAATAGCTTATGTCCAAATAAATTTGTTAGTCTCTAAAGTGCCACAAAGACTCCTCATTGTTTTTGCTGATACAGACTAACACAGCTACCACTCTGAAACTAGTACTCTGGATCTGTGTATGGATTCTAGGCCTTCTCCTTTGCAGCCATAAACTGATAAATGGATTATTCTTTGATATGTAGGATGTTCCCATCTATATAATCATTAATTTGTGGTTCCAGAGATGTGGGGCACCCACAATTTGAACTGAAGTTAATGGGAGCTCCTAGATGCCCAGTGACCCTTGTGAGAGACTACAGCAGATTCAACAAAAGGTAGATATGTTGCTGGAATAGCTGTATTTTGTGATTTTAAAATTCACTATTTAAAAAGTAGGCTACAAAGAGATGAACCAGGAAGTGGAAGTCTTAATGTAAACATCCATCTCTCCACTGCCCTACTGTGCCTTGTAACACAGGTGTCTGACATTGGTGGATTTACATGTCTGTGTGTATTAGTGTGCATACATGGTGACTCACCACTGATGCTTCAGCCTTAACTTTGCATTTCCTAACTTTCATCAAATCAAAACATCACAACCCCAATGTTACTTTAAAAGGGAGATTTCAGTTTAGTACATTACTATTTTATCCCTACACAGGATTCCTCCTACAAGACTTTAGTAGGACCATATAAGCCCTGTACTTCAAATCACTCACTTCAGTTTTTGTTTTAGTGAACATTGCTGGGTATGGACACTAAACACAGAAATAAAGACTTTTTCCCTTGTCTGTTAAATGACTACAAAACGTAATGGTTGTAACATTTAAATTGATGGAGATAGTGACCAGTGTCTGACAGTACTTAAAGCATGATTAAATTCCCTTTTCACCTGGATTGAGCCAAGTATGAAGCAATAGCTCTCCCTCTTCCATCCATGTATTTGCTTTTAAAGAATTAAAACTTTTAGAAACAGGCTGTTACTTAAACTTTCTACTTGTATATACTTAGTCATTTGTCACTAACTCAGCATAGACATTTTCTATTGTTACTCCTTTTAGCACTGTAGAGCCCATGAAGCTGTGGAGAATACAGCTGGATTCCATTCTGATTTATGCATAATCTAGTTCCAATCTAATTTCTCCTCTTGGGTGCACTTGTGCAATCCCATTGAAGACAATAGGGTTAACATGGATGTAGTTGAGGGCAAAATTCAACATACCGTATATACTCGTTCATAAGCCAGATTTTTTTAGTAAAAAAGAGAAGGTCATCTTATGAATGGGTATAGAGAGGGAGAGGTGGGATACAGCCCCTCCCCCCAACAGAGGGAGCAAGGAGAGGCAGCACAGCCAGCAGAGACAGACGGGAAGAGGTAGGGCAAGAGTCTCTCTGCTTCTGGCCATGCTGCTCTCCCCACAGCCTTCAAAGCAGCTGCAGCTCGGGGGCTGGCAGGCTGCAGCCGTGCCGTCCAGTCCAGCCCACCGGAGCACACTGCGGCCACGCCGCCTGGTCTGGTCCGCTGGAGCAGGCTGTGACCGTGCTGCCCAGACTGCCAGAGCAGCTCCAGCCAAGTCAGAGAGATCCTCCCCAGATAAGGTGGGAAGGGATGGGATGGGGAGAGTGTGGGGGTCCTGGGCTAGGGGTGGGATTATGTGAGGGGTGGTAACAGGAGTTACTCCCCTGACTCCCAGCTCCTCCCGCCCCCAAAAAACAAATTTCCCCACCAGTTGCTCTCCCGGCCCATCAGGGTAAGCAGATGGCGCACTGGAACACTTTGTTTACTTAGATTTACCTCCGTGCCTGCTGACACTCGAGGTAAACAAACCATCTCAGCCCCCCAGCTGCTTATCCTGATGGCCTGGGAGCCAAAGTTTGCTGACCCCTGAATTATAGGGTCAGTTTATGAATGGGTTATAAAAATGTTCCATTTGTACTTATCCCTCTTGGGGGGAGGTCGGCTTATAAACAAAGCAGCTTATGTTCGAGTATATATGATATTCTTCAGTTCTGAAAGTGACATGTAAGAATACCACCACTTGACTTGTAGTTATCAAGTCAGTTTTGCAGGATTGACAATTGGGGAGAAAATTTTTTTTTCTGTGGAAGTAATTGAGGCTGTGATGAGGCATCCACCCCACTAGGTTGGAAGGGGTTAAAGTGGCCAGAAAAGGCCCACAAAACTCCTCCGGGTAAACCTGGAGAAGGGCTGCACGAAAGGCAGGCTGCAGTTACTCCCTGAGAGGAAGGAGGTGGGGCCAAAGTGGCAAACCCAAAGATAGAGGGGAGCCAGTTAGGTAGGAAGAAGCCCAGGGAAACAGCAGCAAGGACTAAGCCAGTACAGGCCTTGGCTGCATCTTATAGGGTCCCTGAGTTGGAACCTAGTGTACAGAGCAGGACTGGGTTCCCCTACCAGCCACTAAGTAGTGGCACAGGATGTTAGAGACATCAGCTGGACATTTGGTCCGGAAGGCTGCAATTTCCCCAGAAGGGGAGGAACTTAGTGATCTGGATGGAGGGCCAAGCCACAAACCATAAGCTGCCACTCAGAGGAGGAGAGAGGCTTCAGACAGAGAAGAGAGTAGAGAGACTGCTGAGGAAGGCAAAGCACCTGGCAAAGCTGATCCCCTGAACAGCCAGGAGGAAGCACCACAAGCGGTGAGGGAACCTGTCACATGTGGTGGAGAATGTGGGCACATGGTGGCCCCGATAAAAGGGGAGGTACAGAGACAGTGGAGAAACTGCGTAAGATAGGAAAAGAGACAATGGACCCGGGAGCAGGCCACTAATTAGGAGTTGGCACAACTATGTAGGAACAGGTGGGGCCAGCATATAGCCAGGTACTGACTTTTGCAAGGGCTGGGAAAGGCTGCTAGGAAGTAGACTAGAGTCACTCCATGAGCGGAGGAAGTTGGAGGCTGGCAAACCCAGAGAGGGGGAAGTCAGAATGTCCAGAATGTAGGAAGAAGCCCATGGAAACAGCAGCAAGAGGTAGGACTGTACAGGAACAGTGACTGCTTGTTACTTGGTTCCTGGGCTGGAACCTGGTGTAGAGGGTGGGCCTGGGTTCCCCTACCAGCCAATGGGGAGTGACAAGAGTGTTGGAGGTGCCAGACAGCAGGTCTGGAAAGACTGAATTTCCTGGAAGGCAAGGACTTAGTGACCTGGCTGGAGGGCCAAGCCATAGAGATGAAGCTGCAGACGTGGGAGTGAGTGAGGCAGCAGAGTGAGACAAGATGAGAGAAGACAACACTAAAGGGAGACCACAAGCTGGCAGAGCTAATCCCCAGGACAGCCAGCAGGAGGCACCACTTGCAGTGAGTGGATCCCATGATAGAGGCATAAATAAACCTGGAAAGTCACAATCCAATTATGAGTCACTTTTCAGAGCATATTTTAATCTTTACAATGTGTAATACTTACTCCCAGTTCTTGAGATATTGGACTAAAGGATAATTATACCTCTAAAGAACAGACTGTGCTCTGGTATGCCTCAATATCCTGAGTACAGATAAGCTCCCCGCAAAAGTGCTTTGAATTACCTCAACCTCTTTAGCCTGCAAAACTGGGCTATGTGTCCCAAGAAAAAGTTTTCATCTGTTTCTATCCAGCCTAGAAAAATGACCAAGATAAACCTGCTTTATGGCATGTCAGCTCTGGTCCCAGTTGGGGCCTGGGAGTAGGGCTGGTCACAAATTCTGTTGAAACTGTTTTTCTGATGGAAAACTTGGTTTAAAACAAAACAAAAAAATGTGTAATTGTCTGCTGTCCCTGGAAAATTGATGTTCCACTGAAAAACCAGGAACGTTTTGGTTTTAGGCCAAAAACTTTTCAGTGTTGGATTTTCAGCTTTGATAAAGTCAAAATTTTCTGCGGGAAGAAGATATGTTTTCTGTCCAGCTCTACCCAGAAGTGCAGATGCACAAGGAATAAATGCAGAAGCAGACAGAAATAAGTTTAATTTTTCAGAACCTTCTATAAGGTTTCTCTAAATTACACTCTTTCCAGTGCAGTCACTGAGCCATTTACTTAGCTTTCAAGGTTGAAACAAAAAATCCCAACTGCACCTCCTTGTTACCCAAAAGCCTTGTGTAAGGGCAGAGGGGAAGTTATCGTTTACCATAGGTTGCAAGATCCTTGGGACAGGAGGTCTGTGTATTTCATGTTTTGTTCAGGGCTGAAAACACTAGTGGTGCTTAACTGCAACTAATACTGAGAACAGATGAATCTCTGTGGGGGGAAGGGGAAGAATGACAAAGGAAAAGCTGGTTTTACACAGTCCCTTTTAACAAGAGCTGCTCAAGTTCCTCACTGAAACAAAGCCCAGCATAACATATGGATGAGAGAGACATTCATGTTACAACCTTCCTGAGCCATATGGTTTGTTGTACTTGATGCTAAGACCCCTGGACGTCTCATTGCTACATCTGCATGCAGGGCTGTGAAATGCTCTCTGAATCCCACAGTCTGTGCCTAGCTTAAAGGCAAGGCTGAAAAGGCCAGGAATTACTCAGGATTACCTGCTGGCAGCTGCATTGCTTTATTATAATTAATGCAAAATGCCGGGAAGCTGCTTATTGTCTGGGGTTGCCACTGAACTACACAATGATTCAGTATTTGTCCTAGACATCTGAGCATTAAGAGCCTGATCCTGCGAGGTAATGCCACTGGGCACTGAGGCTGCTCAGCACCTTCCAGGATCAAGTCCTATGGATCCTAAAAAATATTCCATGTATAGCAAGGAAGTGAATGTTGCATTTAGTTTTGATGCTGCAGACTGTGGCAAGCATGTATTTTATTCATACTCAAAACTAGACTCTGAATGGGCCATGTATTAGGAAAGCATGGGCTGTGTAAATTTAAATGTCCACAGAAGGCAAATATGACCATACAAGCTACTATTTTTTATCATAACAAAAACCTTATGCATAATTCATATCTCATGAATAATTTGCTCAGGGACCTATTCCCCAACATATGATATTACATGAATTTCTTAGCTTTGAAAGTAAACAAAGGGAAATGTCATCCACCAGGAATAAGAAGGGACAGACAGTCTAGTCAGCCCCATGGCAATTGAAGGAACTTGAGATTAGGAGACAGCCCCTTGAGGAGACAAGTCCACAGCTGTGTGAACAACTTCCACAGTTTCATCTCCAGCAATCCACATTGATACCTAGTGGATAGTGTTTCCATGAAGAAAATGAAGTATGTATATAACATTTTAGAATCACTAATTTTATGGCAACATTGAACAAAGCCTTTAAATTTCTGAAATATTGATAAGAATTTTAATGAGTTCCATTAACTCATTGGTTGTTTACAAGCCTGCAAAATTTTAAGTAGAGAAATAATATCCAAGGAAAATTTTGGCCTTGTAGGCACGATGTCACTCCTTACATTTAGTAAGCAAGGGGATGATACCAGCTGTTGTTCATCAATCTTTCCCTTAGTTTTTGGTGTCTGAAATCCTTGAGTGATGTCATGAGAATAAAGATTAGGAATAAGCAAATTCATTCAAATAAAACAACCTGTACCCACCTTTCTCTGCAGACTTTTGCCCAAAATTCATGCTAAATGTAAACTGAACATTTTTTTGACGTTTGAAAAAAGTTTGGCTAATTTCTCCACTTGACCATTATTTTTGAGCTCTCACTTTGGCCCTTCCAGGTTCCTGCTGGAAGCAGAAGTCACAGTAGCTGCATATTGAGAACATATTGACAAATTTTGAGTTCAATTTTTGCAGGCTCAGGAGGTTCAGCAGCTTCAGGGAAGCACTCAAACTTAAGAACAGAACATAAGAACATAAGAATGGCCGTACCGGGTCAGACCAAAGGTCCATCTAGCCCAGTATCTGTCTACCGACAGTGGCCAATGCCAGGTGCCCCAGAGGGAGTGAACGTAACAGGCAATGATCAAGTGATCTCTCTCCTGCCATCCATCTCCATCCTCTGACGAACAGAGGCTAGGGACACCATTCTTACCCATCCTGGCTAATAGCCATTTATGGACTTAGCCACCATGAATTTATCCAATCCCCTTTTAAACATTGTTATAGTCCTAGCCGTCACAACCTCCTCAGGTAAGGAGTTCCACAAGTTGACTGTGCGCTGCGTGAAGAAGAACTTCCTTTTATTTGTTTTAAACCTGCTGCCTATTAATTTCATTTGGTGACCCCTAGTTCTTGTATTATGGGAATAAGTAAATAACTTTTCCTTATCCACTTTCTCCACATTACTCATGATTTTATATACCTCTATCATATCCCCCCTTAGTCTTCTCTTTTCCAAGCTGAAGAGTCCTAGCCTCTTTAATCTTTCCTCGTATGGGACCCTCTCCAAACCCCTAATCATTTTAAGCACTTATGGGTGCTTAAAAAATGTTAGCTCTCAATAGGTTCAAAACTTCGGTTTTGCAAAGTCTTAAATTAACAGAACTATTTCCTCAACCTTAATCAAAACACAAACCTATTATAGGAATTGAATATGCCCCTGCTGTGTTTGAGACATTATGGTAGTTCATGAGAAACAGGAAGTAAAATCAGTTTAAAAAAAACAACACTTTTTGTTGTCCAAGCTGAAAAATGTAAAAAGTAAACCATCTGAATTAATGGGAAAAAGTTAGGTTCAATACTTTTTGTTTTAATCAGCTCAGCTGTTAATGCAAGGAAGGAAACCTGTTTTTTAAAAAATATTATGCCTCTTTCACAGAACTAAATCAAACATCTGCTTAAGAACATAAGAATGTTCTTATGTTCTTAAACATCTGCTTATTTTGAGACTTACCAATCAGAAAGGTGTGTTGCAGTAATCCAACTAGAATGACATCTATTTTATACCTTGGTAACCAACCTGACTGGCTATTTTAAATGATATGCTTCACTACTTCCAAAAGAAGCTGGAGCTCAAGTATAAAAAATCCACAAACATGGTCACCGGTGAAGGAGAAGAATGTATCCAATGTAACTCTGCCAAATTATGCTCTGTTACAAGGGTTTAACTCAGGGTGACTTGTACCTAGGCTCTATTTTTAGCTTACCAGCCTGCACTGCTTATTCCGTTCAAAGCATCATCTTTTGAAAAACTAATTCCCAATTAAGCCATAAGTAATAAGAAAACAGTAATGCTGGCTGGCTGTATGTTGCACTATTCTCGATAGACAATCTGGTCATCCTTCAATCTGCAGGGAACAATATAATTACTATTCCAGTTTAACAGCCACCAGAACACCACCTCATTATTTTCCTCTAGCGTGTACTGTACCCGAGTAGGCTAAGTACTCCTTACACGCTGGAAATAATTAGTTGCTTTAGTTTTCATTTGCTTAGCCTAGATAAAGTGGTCCCTTCCCAAATATTACAAATTTAACTGGAGGACAGCAGGTTACACCAATGCCCTTTTAGTGTAGGGTGACCAGATGTCCTGATTTTTATAGGGACAGTTCTGATATTTGGGGCTTTTTCTTCTATAGGCTCCTATTATGCCCCTTCCCGCCCCCTCCACCCCCCGACACACACTTCCTATCCTGATTTTTCACACTTGCTATCTGGTCAGCCTATTTTAGTGTAAGGGTTCATCTACACACAAACTTGCACCAAAATAATGTAAAACAACTTACTGGTAGTTATTTTGGTGCAAGTTTGTGTGTGGACACTCATTTCATACTAGTTTTCCCCCCTCCCCCCACAACCATCTCCTGTGATGCTATTAGGTTGGTGTTTGCCGAGTCAAGCACAATGGAAATAGGACACTTTTATTGCAAAATAAGTGTCCACATTCCAAACATCAAAACAAAACTCAGGGAGGGCAAATTCAAACCACTTCCAGAAACCTCAAACTCAGTCAACACAGATGAACTTCACCTGGAATCTTGGCTATAGTATGCAAAAATGTGTGTACTTCATGAAACCATCATTTAACCCATGTTTACTTTGTAAGGGTTGCAAACCTCAGCAAACCTTTCGAGCAGCCTAGGCTAAGGTTTGAATTTATAACAAAACCCGAAACCAAATAAGTTCACTTTGGTTTCAGTTTTCAAAACAAAACA
Organism: Mauremys mutica; assembly: GCF_020497125.1. Classification (NCBI taxonomy): domain Eukaryota; kingdom Metazoa; phylum Chordata; order Testudines; family Geoemydidae; genus Mauremys; species Mauremys mutica. Next base: position 43,775,843 of record NC_059078.1, read on the forward strand.
TTTGCCCATCTCTCTCCTGGGGCATTTTTAGTCACAATATAAATCATTTCCCTCAATTTGTATTTTAATAACACTTGCTTTTCCTTCATTTTTCTCAGGTTAACTTGTCCCTATTTTAGTATTCTGAGCACAGCATGGAGGTGATTGATATAAGAACGTTGCTCAATGTGGTCTCACTGTGTTTACTTTGGGGGCTTTTATGGAAATTCCAAGTCAGTACTTTTAAGTACAAGTATTTAAATATGCAGATTACTGAAAATCTGATTATAATTTTCATCTCACAATTTGTAAATTAGTGTCCACAGGTGACTTGCTCTGAGGTTTCAGAAGCAGCCTCAGATATTTTTCTACTAATTTTTGTACCATTCAGTTTTTAATTGACAAAAGGGCTGTAACCAAAAACAAGTGAATATTTATTTATTTTTTGGTGTATGCAAGTCACAGCTTTCTTATCAATGATGTTCAAGGCATGAACACCTCCAGGAAGTTGAGTCATTTTGCAGTCTTCCACACTATGGGTCGTGGTTTGTGGCTGCCCACATTGACATAGTGGACTTTCTCTAAAATGCCACCGAAATTCTGTGGCAGCACAAATTCCATGTCTGGTACAAAACCAGTTCATAAGGCTCCATTACCTTCATGGTAAATCAAACCTGGGTTGACGCTGAGTGGGGTCCAAGACAAGATTATTTGTCATTTTCTCTGTGGACCATAAAGCTCACCATGTAACATCTACTGTAAATTCCTCACCCAGTAAACTTATCCACAACCTGTGACATGAGGGCAGATGACCATGTGGTGAATATTGAAAAACTTTGGATCCTGGTGCTTCAGGTTTCATTTTAGAAATAGTGACACTCAGATTCTGGCTTCAATGGAATTTTATTAATTTCAACCAAAACAGACACCCTAATCTAAACTCACTTATATGGTAACCAAAGGTCTTGATCCTTCCAGTGCTTATGCACATACTTAACTTTACACACAGGGCTACTTACACTGAGTCACGCAAGTCAAGTTAAGTACATGCTTAAGCATTTGAAGACTCAAGCCCTAACACTTAATGCATGAGAATTCTCCCTAGGAGAGGCTCTTTAAGCTTGGGAAACTGTTTTATTTCCCCCTTGCTCTTTTTTTTCCCTTTGCTTTTCAGCTTTGGCCAGGGCTGGGGTTTTCCGAGATGCCTATGGAATTAGCCACCCAAGTCCTACTGAATATCAGTGGCTTTTGGGTACCTGACTCCCACAGGTGAAAATATTTCCATGAGACATGAACTGAGATGATTCAAGCAAGTCTCAACTTCAGGAGTCAGGTTGAATTGTTCAGGGTAGCATGGTATTTTGTTAAACAGCTCAGGCTCCAAGACAGCAGAAAAATCTGTTTGAATTGCACAGAAGCTTCAATAACAAATGGTAACAAAGACATTGTTTAATCTCTCACTGAAAGACAAATTAATTGAAATCAAATTCTAAAGTTTAACTGGCTAGTATTAATCATATGAAGCCCATCCAACAGTGTTGCCAGCTCATGATTTTACATGACTCTCATATTTAGTGTTTTTCTAAGAGCCCCAGCTTCTGTAATTATGTTCTTGCATGATAATTTCAGTTTTCATCTAAAAGAAAATTAAATTTTGAGCCCTTGTGGTTGCAGAGGAAAGATTGAAAATGTGAACAGTAAACATTCAAAGGCAAATAAAAAGAACTCTAAATTATTTTGGGGGTGGGGAGGTCTGATTTTTTTTTTTAATGCTTGGGTTGTGCAATACTGCTGCAATCTGTAGTCAGGTTCATTGAAATCAATGGGAGATTTGCCTGAATAAGAATTGTTGGATTGGGGCCATGATGAAGATGACTTGTTTGTGGGTAAGTTACTGATTTAATGAGTTTTGTGGATTATAATTTAGTTAGCTATTATGTTAGTAAAGAGAGCTTTTCTGACACACATCTTTACTGTACCGCAGCCTCCCTCTCTTGAATAGCCACTAGAACTAAATAGTTGCCAAAATTCCACTTGATATAGGTTTGACCCATTACCTGGAGAGTGGAGCTATACTAATGAAGTAATGAATAAAGGAGGGCTTGAAGCAACAAACTATGGCTTCTGTACTTATGTGGCCCAGATTCACTGTATTTGGTACATATAAGGCCAGCAGCTCAGCCAGTGGATTGAATTGCAGCTCTGCAATTGCAGGTTGGGCATGGATCCTTCACTATTACTTACTTCATTACACACAGGCAGATTGCTTTTGTGTAGGATGGGTGAAGTTTACCCAGACATTACTAAATGTCAGAACCATCCCCAACTTTCACCTAAAACATGTGTCAAATTCATCTTTCTTGGGATTCCGAAACATTTTTAACTGTGCTCTTCATTTCCACAGCAAACTCTGCTTTTTCTCATTCTGTCCAGCACTGAAAGCAGAGATGCTGAAGTACTTTGATACAGGCTGCTCTCGTGGCATTTCCAGACAGAGTGGTAACCAGATGTCCTGATTGTATCACCAGATGCATGTCAAGGATAGTTTGGATCTGGAGTTTTATTCTGGGTTCAGCTCTAGTTTTTAAGGAAAAGAACCAGCAAGTCAGATTTATATTTGTTTCTTTAAAAAAAAGGTCAGCTAGGAAAATATAAATACCTTGAGTAAAGCCCCTCTTGCTTCCCCAAGCTTATCAAGTGTCCTTACACAGTCCTCCAGGATTATGCCACTCAGAACAGTGCAGCTAAACTCATTTTCTAAACTCTGGCTACAAAGCACAAGCTAATTTGGATGTTGGTATTGTAACAATTTCTAAAAGATCTTTGAGCATTGAGAGAATGATAGAAACACAGCAGTTCTGCTTCTTCCCCATACCTACTCTTACTCTTATATAAACACATTAATCTTTGCTGCACAGTAATGAGACTGTAGACTGATACAGAGCTAGAAGTCCTCCATTGTTTATATATGTATAAATAAAGAAATGGAGTCTATGTAAAGCTCTGAGTTAAGGGTCCTTCCCTCCATTTGAGCACCTCTTGAAAGACTCAAATTGGCTTCTATAACAGATGCACACAGCAGTCTGTGGGTGAGGATTAGACAAGTACAGATTTACAATAAAAGGAATAATAAAAATGGAGAGAAACTCCTGCTTTTTATCCTGGGGGTGAGCATGTTCAAATGGAGAAATCTTCACACTGATAGATGCTTGCTGGTTAGTAGCTGCCTTTTTGCTGTTTTCCTAGTGATTGTGCATGATTTCCACACAATCCGGTTTATTTAACCTTTTATTTCTGCTCCTGGCCTGGTCCCAGCTCTCTGCAGCCCTTATCAAAAATTACACTACAATTAGCTTAAAAACTTGAAAACTTAAAAACTTAGTTTGTATATTACAGTAATCGTTAAAACATGTATAATGTTAATAAATATATAGGTTGATGAAACAAAGTCGTATTTATGTGCCTGTGCTTAATTTGTATTTTCAATGATTTACCTCCTAAAAAAAAAATCTCGCATGTCTCACACCCCCAGAAAGGGTATCATGCTCCCCAGGTTAAGAACCATTGCACTAAACCGATAAGACCTGCATTTTAATTTAAGAAGCTTAATTTAAAATTAAACATTTTAAAAACTTGTTGTTTACATACAACAATAGTTTAGTTATATAATATTGACTTAGAGAGAGAGACCTTCTAAAAACATTACAATGTATTACTGGCACGTGAAACCTTAAATCAGAGTGAATAAATGAAGACTCAGCACAGCGCTTCTGAAAGGCTGCCGACCCCTGTGCTAGGCAGTACTGGAAACTTGAGGAAGGGTGTCAAGATTTTTTAGAGTGATTAGTGATTTTTGGATGTTCAGCCACCTTGAAGGGGACTGATTTTCAGAGATGGTCACTCGGCACTTTCTGAAAATCAGGACCTTTTAAAGGTGTCTCAGTTTTTGCACATGAAATGATTAGGGTACCCCAACATTACGGCAACAGCACTATAGTTGGTCAAAAAATGTTCAATGAAAAATTTCTGAAGTGGGACCTAAAACAATTTTTTAATGGAAAAAAAATGTCAATATTGTCAAGGTATTTTGTTTTTCCACACAAAATGCCATTCCATTTGAATTTTAAAATATATAATCAAAATGGTTAATTTAATAAACACCGGGTTGTTAAATAAAATATAAACAGTTTGGATAAAACCTTTTGAAAACAAATGAGCCTGTTTTGAACACTTCAAAATGAACACAGCTTTGTAATTTTGAAATTTGAAGAATAAGTTAACTTTTTCAGCAAGCAGGAAGCCCCTCACACATGTATAGTGCTGCAGGTGGAAATAATATGCCTTCTGTGTTCCCTGAATACAGGTATGGGGATGGCCGTTAATTCAGCCAGCATGGCTCAGGGACCCAGAAGCATGTGCCTCAATGCACTGGGGAGTGGTTTGCGGCCTAATGTTTTTCCACCACACCTGACAGGGAAGAAGTGTTAGGAGGCCAGTGGTGAAGATGGAACAAGCAACATCTTTTTTTGAATGCAGGGCAAGGGTCACCAGTTAGTGTTCTTCCCCTAGCATGTTGGGAGGTATTGTGTCTGTACCTGGCCTACACAGACAATATGCCTCCTAGACACCAGTAACAGCAAGTACATCACCTCTTCTCTCTGCTGCTGTAGCTCTGGAACTAAGAATGGTGTAGCATTGACCTTAAAACAAGCATGACAGGCCATGTTTAAACTATATGAATCAAAAATAATTTTACCAACATGCACAATTTTTGCACAAACTCATTTTTACAAAGTTTAAAGAATGTTACCTTTTACTAATATACCCTAGTAAGAATTTAAAGATTGAATGTACATTTTGCCCAGCTTGAATACTGAAATTAGACTGGCCAAATACGGTTACATTGTTTATGAACATTTATCTGAAAGGCTGTTTTGTTTTATACTGTTCATGCCCCCTTGCATATATGTGAAGGATGTGTATACTCTAAAGGGGGAGGAGAAACTGGGAAAAGGGTAGCCTCACATGAACCAATTCCACTTACTCCGGAAAACATGAGTTTTTTAAAATAGCAGCTCATATGAATAGAAAAAGGGTGACAGTCCTTTGGAAGTATTAGAAGGTTATTTTCATGGTGATTAACTTTTCAATTTTTTCAGCACATTCGGCTGGAGCCTGTTTTTCTTTAAATGCAATGCTATTGTATTTACTATTCCTTGGAGATAGGTGCTCAAGTTATGCATCTTGATGGATAAAACCAGAAATCCTACACAATGAGAGAATATAGACTATGTTTTGTGTGTGAATGTGTGTTATTTCCTATCAATATGCACCCAACAATGTACCTGTATTGATACTTTTTTTCTCTCAAGTCAGGATCTGATTTTACTTTTACTTTTCCTCATACCGTTGTGGCAGTTGCCAGCCCTGAAAAGAAGAGCTGTGGTATTTCAAAAAAGAAATGCTATCTAAAAAACCAACCACTTCAGTTTCTCTCCCCATCTGTCATGGCTAATGATATTGTACAAATTCTCTCAGTATATTGAGCACAAATACCTTTATTGAGCTAACTACTCCTGTGCTCATTGTCTTTGAATAATAAACAAGATCAATTTTTATTCAAGTTATTGAAATTATAATGTACATAACTACAATAAAGGTTTATATTGTAGCCCTCTGTTTCTATTGGGTTTCCGGGAAACGGGGCGGGCAAAGCCCACCCCATGCTAATGGATCCCCCCCCCAGCCTAAGGGGAGGTTCCACAGGGCCTCAGAAACCCACTAATTGCGGGGGACAACTAATAAAAGAACAGGGACAGGAGTGCAGTCAAAGGGTCATAAGAAGGGAGCCTGACGGGGACACCGAGCAGAGAACCCCGGACAGCGCCCACTGCTCCTCAAAGGCATCAAGGAAGCCAGCGGACGCCGCCCAGAGGAACTCCGCTCGGAGACGTGAACGGACTAAGGATCGGAAACAAGCCCCACAGTCGCAGGAGTCTCCATTGGCCAACTGCCTCTCCCTGGTCCCGTAGATGGCCATCTTAGCCAGGGCGAGGAGGAGGTTGACCAGGAGGTCCCCCCAGCGCTGGAGAGCAAGCGGGATCTTGTTGCGGAAGCCCTGGACGTCCTCCAGGAACTTCTGCAACTCCTCTCTCAGCACATGGGGAGGTGGGGTCACTGGCCTCCAGTGATCCACCAGTGGGGCCTCTGGCGCAGCCCCGTGGCCTATTGGGACGGGCAAGCAAGGGGCAGATCCTGGCTCAGTGGGGGGCGGCGGAGGGAAGAGTGCAGCCCCTAGTGGGTCGGGACTGTGAAACTCAAAGGCCGCTCCCTGGGAGTCATCCTCCAGGAAAGGGAAGGAGACAGCTCCAGGGGCGGCAATAACATCATGGGAGGTGGAGGGGGCAGGGCTGGGGTCAGGAGCAGGGGTGGGGGGAGGGACAGAGATGGGATCCTGGGCCGCAAGAGCTGGACTATCAGTGGGTGGCTTCTCGCGGCCAGGCACGGGGGTTTGAGGGTAGGGAGGGGGTCCCCATTGACACCGGGCTCGGGCTCAACAGCAGGTAGAGCAGCCTCGGCGCGGAGAAACGCAGAACCTTCAGGGGGGCCCCGGCCTGGGAAGGAGCTCGGTTGCCCCGCACTACCGAGGGACACCCCCGGTAGCCCATCTCACGGCCACGAGGCACCGGCCGTCGCCACAGCAGGCTCGGCGGCCAGCAGCAGGGTGCCGTCCATGGCTGGGCAGGTTGAGGGGTCCAGGGGACCCTCGGAGGCAGGAGCGGACATGGCAGTCGGGATGAGGGAACACGGGGCAGGGGAAGCTGGGGTGAGGTCAGCTAGGTCGAGGCCCGCTGACAAGAGGTCGTCGTCCCCCGGGGTGACCGGGGTCAGACCCAGGGCCTCGATCTCTGCGAAGATGGAGGGGAGCTCACCGCCCACCACCCCGGGGTCCTCCCCGCTCGCACCCGAGGCGACGCTCACCTCAGGTGTTGCAGGGGGCACAGGCGGCAAAGGAACAGGAGGGGCCTCATCGGAGGCCTCCGCAAGAAGGGACTGCGGAGGAGGGATGGTGGTACCCTCCGGTGCTGCCACGTCTTCCCTAGCCAACACTGGCAGATGGGTCGACCCCATGGGCATGGTGGAAGGCTCGGTGTCCTCAGCCCCCCTTCTGGTCTTACGGGGGGCTTCCGCGTCAGATGGCACGAGCGGAGCCCGAGCCTTCCGCTTGCCCCGCTTACCCTGTACCCGGGTCCAGCCCTCCATGGCATTGTCTTCGGGCTGGTCGACAGGGGTTGGGTTGGGGGGCAAGGATGTCAGTTCGGGGGCTTGGAGAGGCACTGGGGGGACAGCAGGAGAGAGGGAAGAGTCCCCCTGGGGAGAGCCCTCTCCCACGCCCGGCAGTACCCCTGCCGCACCCTCCTCCACAGGCCCCGCCAGAGTGCAGGCAGCAGAGGCAGGGCTTTCCCGCTCGTCTGGACACACTGGAGGACGTACCCCTGAGGCCCGAGCGGTAGCAGTGATGGGCTGAGGAGGAGGGGCGACTCTGGGCACCGGGTGGCCAGGGGCGCCGGCGATGATGGGGCCGGCACCCTGCCGGGGCTCGGGGGTCCCGGGCGCTCCTCCGTGCCGGGCCAAAGGGCAGTCCCTCCGAACGTGCCCCGTCGCCTGGCAGAGGTAACACCGGGCCTCCCCCGTCGAGTAGTGCACCCGGTAATGGGCCCCCTGATAGGGGACCAGGAAAGACCCCTCGAGCGCCTCTCCGCCACGCGCCGCCGGCGGCAGTTGAAGCTGCACCTGCCGGCGGAACGAGAGGACGTGACGGAGGGCGGGGTCTTTGCAGCCCAAGGGGCGAAGGCTCACAACGGAAAGGGGCTTCCCCAGAGTAGAGCGAGCGGGTAACAGGGCGACATTGGGCAGGAAGGGAGGGACAGAGGTCAGAACCACACGGACCCCCAGGTCCTCCAGTGGCTCCAGGGGGACGAACACGCCCCCCACCGCCAGGCCCTTCTCCACCGCCTCCTGGGCGGCAGCCTCTGAGGCAAGGAAGAAGACCGCCTTGCCGTACATTTTGGAGGCCGCCACGATGGCCGTGGGCCCCACCACCCTCGCCAACGCCCGCACGTAGGTCTCCACGTGGGGCGAGGTGGGCACCAGGAGGCAGCGGATGCTGTGCTTCCGGGTCAAGGGGGGGGGAAGGAGCCCCGGCCGCTGTAGATGGTAGCGGAGACGGCGGTTGGGGGAGATGATGTAGCAGCAGGCGGGGGGGCCGCCACCACCTGGGCGTATGCTCTGGGGGCCAAGGGAGGGGCACCCGCAGAGCTGGTGGAGGGGACAGCGGGGAGGGACGCCGCGGCCGGTGGCGGGGCCGCGGCAGCGATGGCAGGCTCTGCCATGGAGGGCTTAGTCTTCCTAGCGGGGCCCTTTCCCTTCTTTTTGCCCCGACCCTTTCCGCCAGCTGGGGGGGGCTCCCCCAGAGTCAGAGGGGGCGAGGGACGTGGCAGCAGCAGAGGGCACCCCGTCAGTCGCTGCTGCCGGTGCCTCAGCAGGAGTGGTGGCAGGTGGTCCGGCAGCGGCAATTGAGGTCGAGACTGGGGGGGGGTTGAGGGGGGCAGACGGGGGAGGGGGGACAGGCGTTGTCCCTGGGGTCCCACCCGCCGCGTCTCCCACCATGCTGAGTAGGGAGGGAGGGAGGGAAAACACCTGAGAAAGGAAGGGGGGGAAACAGGCCAACCACTCCTCCCCGCTAGGCTGTGGGCAGGGGAGGAGGGTGTCAAGACAGGAGAGGGGGGGCAGATAGGGGGAGTATCGAGGACTTGGGGGAGGGGGGTCAGTCACCGACACAGGATTGAAATCCGGCTCCTCTAGCTGCACTAGGGGAGGGGAGGGGAAACAAGAGCAATGGGGGGTGCAGTGCAATAGGGGCAAACTTAAACAGGGGAGAAGCACAAGCACACTAAAGGGGCATGGGCGCACGAGGGGAGGGGTTAATCAGGGTGAGGGGCCGCGGACGGAGGGGAGCAACCAGGCTGGGAGTGGGGCAGAGGGACCAAGGGGCTGGCCTCAGGGCTGGGGCGGGTCAAACAAAGCTGCCAAGGGAGGCGGGCGGGGCAGGCAAACAAACTGAAGCTGGGCTGGGGGGGGCAAAGGCTACGCAAATGGGGCAGGCAATAAGGGGCAAAGCCAGGAGGCCTGTTGCAGAGGGGAAGGGGTCAGTCCAGGGAAGGGGGGGTGCGTGCACCCACAAGCACTTGTGCAAAGTCAATGGCTAGCTGCTGCTGGAGGCCCAAACGGTGGCAATAGGGCGTGGCAGGCCAGGCGAGCAGCTGAGTCCCAGAGGCAGGAACCGAGGCAGATGGTAAGTGGCCTGCAGGGGTGGTGGAGGGGGCAGCGGTGGTGGTGGGGGTTGGGGGGGGGACACCGATGGACCAGGGGGCAGGCTCCACGCCACACCCACCGTGTCCCCACAAACACAGTCTAAACCCCCACCACTAGAGCACAGTTAAAGAGTTACTCAGTCTTTGGTGTCCCCCTCCACAGTGGTCTTCAGGGTTCTGTAAGCTCCCCAGCAGCCGGTGGTCTTCTTAGTCCTCTTCTTCCTCCTCCAGAGTACAGCAGCTCACCGGGACAAACGCAGCTACAGCAGCAGCAGCTCCTCCTTCTCCAGCAGCTCTGGTGGCCAGGCAGGAAGGACCCCCCACAGGTGGTAGCTGTAGTGGTGGTGAAGGTGGGGTCCTGGCTTCTCCCTCCAGAGATGGGGGAGTGGGGGCTGGCCAGCAAGCCCCCCCCCACACCCCTCACTCACTTGCTCAGCAGCAGCAGCAGTCCAGGGAAGGAGCACTCCAGCCAGCAGCAACAGCAGCCCAGGAAGGGAGAAGGAGCTCCAGCCAGCAAGGCAGCCAGAGAAGGGGGAGCGCTCCAGCCAGCAGGGCAGCCCAAACAGACAGAGCACTCCCGGTATCTATTGGGTTTCCGGGAAACGGGGAGGGCGAAGCCCGCCCCATGCTAACGGATCCCCCCGCAGCCTAAGGGGAGGTTCCACAGGGCCTCAGAAACCCACTAATTGCGAGGGACAACTAATAAAAGAACAGGGACAGGAGTGCGGTCAAAGGGTCAGAAGAAGGGAGCCTGACGGGGACACCGAGCATAGAACCCCGGACAGCGCCCACTGCTCCTCGAAGGTGCCAGCGGACGCCGCCCAGAGGAACTCCGCCCAGAGACGTGAACAGACTAAGGATCGGAAACAAGCCCCACAGTCGCAGGAGTCTCCATTGGCCAACCGCCTCTCCCTGGTCACGTAGATGGGCATTTTAGCCAGGGCGAGGAGGAGGTTGACCAGGAGGTCCCGCGACTTTGTGGGGCCACGGATAGGGAGTGCGTGGAGAAGGAGGTGAGGGAAAAAGTGCAGCCAGAAACGCAACAGGATGTTGGTGAGGAGCCGGTATAGGGGCTGCAGCCTGGCGCACTCTACGTAAACATGCGCCAGGGTCTCCCTCACGCCGCAGAAGGGGCAGGTGTCTGGGACAGGGGTAAACCGCGCCAAGTACATGCCCGTGCTCATGGCCCTATGGAGGAACCGCCAACCGATATCCCCAACGGGCCTCGGGACCAGGGTGGAGTAGAGGCTGGCCCACCGGGGCTCCTCACCCTCAAGAGGTGGCAGGAGGTCCCGCCACTTGGTGTCGGGGCGGGACACGAGGGTGAGGAAGTGAAGGGTGTGGAGCACGAGCGCGTAGAGCTGCTTCCTTGGCGCGGTTTGGAAACGGACCGGCTGCAGATCGTGCAGCCGGCTTGCGGAGAAGGGGTGGGGGGGGCCGGTCGGGTCCACGGGGCAGGGGCCCGATGAAGAGGTCCGGAGGGCTCGGGGTGGGGGGCGGGCGGGGCGTGCCCTCACGCAGGACCCGGTCGAAGTAGGCCCGAGCAGCGGGCGGCAAAGCGGCCTTCACCTCCTGTAGTACGCGCTGGGGAGTACAAGGCCTGGAAAGCCCCATACGCCGAGCGAGCGTCACGGGATCCAGCCAGTCTCCCCGGTCGTAGTCCAGGAGGTCTCCGACCCTGGTAGCTTCCGCCAGGACCAACCTCTGGCGCACCGCGGGGGACTCCGCCACCTGCACACGGAGCTGGGGGTTGTGTAGCAGGGGCTCCGCGAGGAGGTCTGCCCCCTCGGTGGCCGCCACGGACCTGGTCGCGGAGAACAGCTTCCAGGTCTGGAGGAGGTCCTGGTAGAAGACCGGCAGCCCGGAGAGGTTTCGCGGAAGGCCCCTCGGATCTAGATAAAGGAGCTGCCGGTCGTATCGGAGCCCTCGGAAGCGGCGCAGGAAGGCGTGTGCCAGGGCTCTCCACGCCGGACTACCCGTACCATAAAGGAGCCTCTGCAGTGCCTGGAGGTGGAAAACGTGGACCTGAGTGCGCAGGCACTTCAGGCCCTGCCCTCCCTCCTCCAGGGGCAGATGGAGCACCCCTGCAGGGACCCAGTGCAGTCCTAGCCAAAAGAACTCCAGAACCACCCTCCGGAGGTCAGTCAGAAACACCGGGGCCGGGACCAGGGTGTTGAGCCGGTACCAGAGAATGGACAGGTCCAGTTGATTGAGCACCAGTGCCCTCCCTCGGAGGGAAAGGGACCGGAGGAGTCCTGTCCATTTCTGGAGCCGCTCTGCCACCCTGCCCTGCAAACCTTGCCAGTTCTCCGGCGGAGAGGGATGCGTGGCAGAAAGGTAAATGCCGAGATAGAGCAGCGGACCCGTGCTCCACCGGATGGCCTGAAGCGCGGGTGGGAGGGAGCTCGCCTGCCACCCGTCCCCAACCTAGGGAAGCCCATTTCCATTGTGAGCCCTCTCCCCTTGGGCTGCAAGGACCCCGCCCTCCGTCACGTCCTCTCGTTCCGCCGGCAGGTGCAGCTTCAACTGCCGCCGGCGGCGCGAGGCGGAGAGGTGCTCGAGGGGTCTTTCCTGGTCCCCTATCGGGGGGGGCAGATAGGGGGAGTATCGAGGACTTGGGGGAGGGGGGTCAGTCACTGACACAGGATTGAAATCCGGCTCCTCTAGCTGCACTAGGGGAGGGGAGGGGAAACAAGAGCAATGGGGGGGTGCAGTGCAATGGGGCAAACTTAAACAGGGGAGAAGCACAAGCGCACTAAAGGGGCTATGGGCGCACGAGGGGAGGGGCTAATCAGGGCGAGGGGCCGCGGCGGGAGGGGAGCAACCAGGCTGGGAGTGGGGCAGAGGGACCAAGGGGCTGGTTTCAGGGCTGGGGCAGGACAAACAAAGCTGCAAAGGGAGACGGGCAGGGCAGGCAAACAAACTGAAGCTGGGCTGGGGGGGGGCAAAGGCTACGAGGGGCAAACGGGGCAGGCAACAAGGGGCAAAGCTAGGGGGCCTGTTGCAGAGGGGAAGGGGTCAGTCCGGGGAAGGGGGGGGGTGCATGCACCCACGAGCACGTGTGCAAAGTCAGTGTTTGGCTGGCTGCTGCTGGAGGCCCAAACGGTGGCAAAAGGGCATGGCAGGCCAGGCGAGCAGCTGAGTCCCAGAGGCAGGAACCGAGGCAGATGTTAAGTGGCCTGTGGGGATGGTGGAGGGGGCAGCGGTGGTGGTGGGGGTTGGGGGGGCGGACACAGATGGACCAGGGGGCAGGCTCCATGCCACACCCCCTGTGTCCCCACAAACACAGTCTAAACCCCCACCACTAGAGCACAGTTAAAGAGTTACTCAGTCTTTGAAGGCCCCCCTCCCCAGTGGTCTTCAGAGTCCTGTGTGCTCCCCAGCAGCCGGTGGTCTCCTCAGTCCTCTTCCTCCTCCTCCAGAGTACAGCAGCTCACCGGGACAAACACAGCTCCAGCAGCAGCAGCTCCTCCTCCAGCAGCCCTGGTGGTCAGGCAGGAAGGACCCCCCACAGGTGGTAGCTGTAATGGTGGGGGGGGGTGTCCTGGCTTCTCCCTCCAGAGATGGGGGAGTGGGGGCTGGCCAGCAAGGCCCCCCCACCCCTCACTCACTTGCTCAGCAGCAGCAGCAGCCCAGGGAAGGAGCACTCCAGCCAGCAGCAACAGCAGCCCAGGAAGAGAGAAGGAGCTCCAGCCAGCAAGGCAGCCAGAGAAGGGGGAGCGCTCTAGCCAGTAGGGCAGCCCAAGCAGGCAGAGCACTCCCAGTATCTATTGGGTTATCCGGGAGAGGGGGCGGGCGGAAGCCCGCCCCATGTTAACGGATCCCCCCCCACAGCCTAAGGGGAGGATCCACAGGGCCACGGAAACCCACTAAGTACGGGGGACAACTAATGAAAGAACAGGGACAGGAGTGAGGTCAAAGGGTCATAAGGAGGGAGCCTAACGGGGACACCGAGCAGAGAACCCCGGACAGCGCCCACTGCTCCTCGAAGGCGTCAAGGGAGCCAGCGGATGCCGCCCAGAGGAACTCCGCCCGGAGACGTGAGCGGACGAGGGACCGGAAACAAGCCCCACAGTCGCAGGAGTCTCCGTCGGCCAACCTCCTCTCCCTGGTCGCGTGGATGGCCTTTTTAGCCAGGGCGAGGAGGAGGTTGACCAGGAGGTCCCGCGACTTTGTGGGGTCACGGATAGGGAGTGCATGGATAAGGAGGTGAGGGGAAAAGTGCAGCCAGAAACGTAACAGAATGTCAGTGAGGAGCCGGTATAGGGGCTGCAACCTGGCGCACTCTAGGTAAACATGCGCCAGGGTCTCCCTCACGCCGCAGAAGGGGCAGGTGTCCGGGACAGGGGTGAACCGCGCCAAGTACACGCCCGTGCTCACGGCCCCGTGAAGGAGCCGCCAGCTGATATCCCCGGCGGGCCTTGGGACCAGGGTGGAGTACAGGCTGGCCCACCGGGGCTCCTCACTCTCCACAGGTGGCAAGAGGTCCCGCCACTTGGTGTCGGGGCGGGACACAAGGGTGAGGAAGTGAACAGTGTGGAGCACGAGCGCGTAGAGTTGTTTCCTTGGCGCGGTTTGAAAACAGACCGGCTGCAGATCGTGCAGCCGGCTTGCGGAGAAGGGGCGAGGGGGCCGGTCAGGTCTACGGGGCAAGGGCCCGATGAAAAGGTCCGGAGGGCTCGGGGAGGGGGGTGGGCGGGGCGAGCCCTCACGCAGGACCCGGTCGAGGTAGGCCCGAGCAGCGGGCGGCAAAGCGGCCTTCACCTCCTGTAGTACGCGCCGGGGAGTACAAGGCCTGGAAAGCCCCATACGCCGAGCGAGCGTCACGGGATCCAGCCAGTCTCCCCGGTCGTAGTCCAGGAGGTCTCCGACCCTGGTAGCTTCCGCCAGGACCAACCTCTGGCGCACCGTGGGGGACTCCGCCACCTGCACACGGAGCTGGGGGTTGTGTAGCAGGGGCTCCGCGAGGAGATCTGCCCCCTCGGTGGCCGCCACGGACCTGGTCGCAGAGAACAGCTTCCAGGTCCGGAGGAGGTCCTGGTAGAAGACCGGCAGCCCGGAGAGATCTCGCGGAAGACCCCTCGGATCGAGATAAAGGAGCTGCCGGTCGTATCGGAGCCCTCGGAAGCGGCGCAGGAAGGCGTGCGCCAGGGCTCTCCACGCCGGACTACCCGCACCATAAAGGAGCCTCTGCAGTGCCTGGAGGCGGAAGACGTGGACCTGAGTGCGGAGGCACTTCAGGCCCTGCCCTCCCTCCTCCAGGGGCAGGTGGAGTACCCCTGCAGGGACCCAGTGCAATCCTGGCCAAAAGAACTCCAGAACCACCCTCCGGAGGTCAGTCAGGAACACCGGGGCAGGGACCAGGGTGTTGAGCCGGTACCAGAGCATGGACAGGACCAGTTGATTGAGCACCAGTGCCCTCCCTCGGAGGGAAAGGCACCGGAGGAGTCCTGTCCATTTCCGGAGCCGCTCTGCCACCCTGCCCTGCAAACCTTGCCAGTTCTCCGGCGGAGAGGGATGCGTGGCAGAAAGGTAAATGCCGAGATAGAGCAGCGGACCCGCGCTCCACCGGATGGCCTGAAGCGCGGGTGGGAGGGAGCTCGCCTGCCACCCGTCCCCAACCTAGGGAAGCCCATTTCCATTGTGAGCCCTCTCCCCTTGGGCTGCAAGGACCCCGCCCTCCCTCATGTCCTCTCGTTCCGCCGGCAGGTGCAGCTTCAACTGCCGCCGGCGGCGCGTGGCGGAGAGGTGCTCGAGGGGTCTTTCCTGGTCCCCTATCAGGGGGGGCAGATAGGGGGAGTATCGAGGACTTGGGGGAGGGGGGTCAGTCACCGACACAGGATTGAAATCTGGCTCCTCTAGCTGCACTAGGGGAGGGGAGGGGAAACAAGAGCAATGGGGGGTGCAGTGCAATAGGGGCAAACTTAAACAGGGGAGAAGCACAAGCGCACTAAAGGGGCTATGGGCGCACGAGGGGAGGGGCTAATCAGGGCGAGGGGCCGCGGAGGGAGGGGAGCAACCAGGCTGGGAGTGGGGCAGAGGGACCAAGGGGCTGGTTTCAGGGCTGGGGCAGGACAAACAAAGCTGCAAAGGGAGACGGGCAGGGCAGGCAAACAAACTGAAGCTGGGCTGGGGGGGGCAAAGGCTACGAGGGGCAAACGGGGCAGGCAACAAGGGGCAAAGCTAGGGGGCCTGTTGCAGAGGGGAAGGGGTCAGTCTGGGGAAGGGGGGGGTGCATGCACCCACGAGCACGTGTGCAAAGTCAGTGTTTGGCTGGCTGCTGCTGGAGGCCCAAACGGTGGCAAAAGGGCGTGGCAGGCCAGGCGAGCAGCTGAGTCCCAGAGGCAGGAACCGAGGCAGATGTTAAGTGGCCTGTGGGGATGGTGGAGGGGGCAGCGGTGGTGGTGGGGGTTGGGGGGGGGCGGACACAGATGGACCAGGGGGCAGGCTCCACGCCACACCCCCTGTGTCCCCACAAACACAGTCTAAACCCCCACCACTAGAGCACAGTTAAAGAGTTACTCAGTCTTTGAAGGCCCCCTCCACAGTGGTCTTCAGAGTCCTGTGTGCTCCCCAGCAGCCGGTGGTCTCCTCAGTCCTCTTCCTCCTCCTCCAGAGTACAGCAGCTCACCGGGACAAACACAGCTCCAGCAGCAGCAGCTCCTCCTCCAGCAGCCCTGGTGGTCAGGCAGGAAGGACCCCCCCACAGGTGGTAGCTGTAATGGTGGGGGGGGGGGGGGTCCTGGCTTCTCCCTCCAGAGATGGGGGAGTGGGGGCTGGCCAGCAAGGTCCCCCCCCCACCCCTCACTCACTTGCTCAGCAGCAGCAGCAGCCCAGGGAAGGAGCACTCCAGCCAGCAGCAACAGCAGCCCAGGAAGAGAGAAGGAGCTCCAGCCAGCAAGGCAGCCAGAGAAGGGGGAGCGCTCTAGCCAGTAGGGCAGCCCAAGCAGGCAGAGCACTCCCAGTAGCAGAGTGGACCCCTATCCCTGCCCCTGCCCTGAAGGGGTTTGAAATCAGCCCTGGGTGGGGCTGTGGCTGGAGAAAGCAGCCTTTAGGGTGGAGAAAGAAGCCTGGGCTGATTGGGGAAAGTAGTCTCAGCTGTGGCCATACTCCAATCAGGCCCAGCTGGCCCCTATAAGAGGCTGTGAGCCAGAAGCCAAGACAGTCTCTCTCTCTAGCTATAGAGGGAGATGGGCTTGGCTGCAGGGAGCTAGATTGGGTACCTGAGTGAAGCAGGGCTGGTGAAAGGCAGAGGAGCTGGGGAGCTCTAGCCTGGAAAGCCCCAGGCTGTGGCCTAGCATTGGGCTAACAGGTACTGGGGATTGCAGCGGCAGCCCTTGGATAGGCCAAGGCAGCAGGTCCAAACCCTCCTTGCCAGTGATGAATAGGCTGATACTGCAGTCTGCCCCAGGGGGTGGGGCTAGACAATGACTGGCAGTAGCCATATACAGAGGCAAGGTGGAGATAGAGGGTGGGAACTCCCTGGGGAGGGGAGACCCTGAGAGAAAAGGGGTTACTGCCAGGGGGCAGCACCCCATGTAAAAGGGCACTGGGTCCAGGGAGGGACATGGGGGGCCAGAGGACAGGTGGATCACCAGCCTGCAGAAGGTGCTCCGGAGCTGAATCGAGCTAATTCCCGGAAGACACCAGCAGGAGGCGTTGCAGGGGTGAGTCTGGCCCGTCTACACCCTCCTAGTCACTTAACATAGTGTAGTATTGAGGAACACCGCAGCAGCTGTTGGAGGTATTCTGTGATTCTGTCCTCCCCGCAATCAGAATGCAAATGTAAGCCTTTCCATAGGAAGGAAACTACCACAACTTTTATAAAGATGCGACATGCACTCCCTGTAGCACCAGTCTCAAACTGCTAGCTGGTGTAGAAGATAGATGTGCAGTTGGCCTGTGTAGTTTGTTTAACCCTTTGGAGTATCTAATTGAGTTGATCAGAAAAAGGAAAGTTTTATGAAAAATATCACTTTTTGAAGAAAAAATTCATCGGAACTGGGATAAAACATCAAACAATTTTTTTTTGTGGGAAGGGATTTCAAGAAAAATTCTATTTCAGGAGAGCTGTAGTGGAATCTTTTGGCTTCCTGGCAGCCTTCTGGGGAGGCAGAGAGCTAGGGTGCTCAGCCTTCCTGGAAGCAGGCAGAAAGTAAAATTAACAAAAGGTTTCCAGGCAGGCAGCTAGGGAGCCATCATTTGGATTTTCTTGATAACTTTAGTTTTAAAAGGCGGGGGGGGGGGCTTTTTTCTTTTTTCCAGAAAACATTCTGACCAGCTCTTGTCTCTAATACTGTTAGTTGCAGTGTAACACCTACATCTTGCTGCCCGTATGATCAAACCTGCTGGAGTCTAGTGGCTTTTTGCATAGGAAGGTGAAGGAGTGGTGGGCTCCGTTTGTCCTCTGCATTTGTGCTTGAGTAACCAGAATCTATCCCTGCAATATATAAATATGAAGAACTACCATGAGAGGAGCAAAGACCCAAGGATCTTGGAGCTATGTGAAACTCAACAGGTTCATTAATGAACCTGAAAACTGAAGTAAGACTTGTGTGAACATATATTTTGGTCTCTGTCTGCCTGGCTTCACCAGCTCTTAAGTTTCACACTGAGATTTGGACAGGGGTGGCTTTAGGGATTTTGCCACCCCAAGCACAGCAGGCAGGGTGCCTGCGGAGGGTCTGCTGGTCCTGCGGCTTCGGTGGACCTCCCTCAGCTGTGCCTGCGGAAGGTCCTCCGAAGCCATGGGACCAGCAGACCCTCTACAGGCACGCCTGCGGGAGGTCCACCGAAGCTGCGGGACCAGCAGACGCTCCGCAGGCAAACTGCCGGAGGCAGCCTGCCTGCCGCCCTCGCGGCACCGGTAGAGTGCCCCCTGCGGCTTGCCGCCCCAAGCACACGCTTGGCATGCTGGGGCCTGGAGCCGCCCCTGGATTTGGATGCAAAAACTCAGTTAAACTCACCTAGGAGAGCAGCGTTTCATTTAATACCACACCAAGACCATGCAAAACAATGGATATCTTATGGTGTCAAAATGAAACCCTGACTAGTGAACTCTGGCTCCAGCTTTGCCCAAAGGTTTTTAAGTTTTTTGGGTTTTTTTTGGTTTGTGTCTCCTGAAATCTGGGGACTTTCCTGTGCACTCCAGGGGTTATTGCAACTGTTTTGCATAGCTGTAAACAGTGTTGCTGATCTTAGGACTTTCTCACACTGCAAATATGCACACGGTCAACAAGCCCCAGGCATGAGCAGGTGAAATTCATTATGGAGGAATACGTTAAACGCTTTTTGTGCTGATTGCATCTCTTGTGTTTTAGATCTTAATGTTGGGCTGTGTGGGTGAGTGGTTGTGTGACTGACAAGCCATGTGCAAAACTGCCAGTATTTGCTTCACGAGTACGTTTGTTTAACCACTAACAAAATCAACAACCACAATAGAGATGAGCCAGAGATGTAAAACTCAGGTCCTGTTTCAAACATGCCTTAAAGTTTGAGTGTTAAATACAAAGCTCTGCTTCAACCTTCAATAAAGAATGGCTCTACTCATAATTTGGGCCTGCATTTCAAACCCCCATCACTCCTGGGCTTCGCTGTGTCCAGGAGTCTAACACCATACAAGTCCATGGTATGCCCACATCTTGAATACTGATGCAGAGGTGGTCGCCCCCTCTCAAAAAAAGATATATTGGAAAAGGTTAACAAAAATGATTAAGGGTATGGAATGGCTGCTGTATGAGGAGAAATTAATAAGACTGACGTTTCAGCTTGGAAAAGAGATGACTACAGGGGGATATGCTAGAGGTCTATAAAATAATGACTGGTGTGGAGAAAGTAAATAAGTGTTGTTTACTCCTCATAACACAAGAACTAGGGGCCACCAAATGAAATGAATAAGCAGTAGGTTTAAAACTAACAAAAGGAAGTATTTTTTCACACAACGCATAGTCAACCCGTGGAACTCCTTGCCTGAGAACATTGTGGAGGCCAAGACTATAACAGGGTTCAAAAAAAGAACTAGATAAACTCATGGAGGATAGGTCCATCAATGACTATTAGCCAGGATGGGCGGGGATGGTGTCCCTAGCTTCTGTTTGCCAGAAGCTCGGAATGGGCAACGGGAGTTGGATCACTTGGTGATTACCTGTTCTGTTCATTCCCTCTGGGGCACCTGGCATTGGCCACTGTTGGAAGACAGGATACTGGGCTAGATGGACCTTTGGTCTGACCCAGTATGGCCATTCTGATCACCCTTCAGTCTGGGTTCATACTCTTCCCAGTCTGAGGAGTGTTTGAATTCAAGCTTCCAGTCTGGCCCATTTTAGAAGCAAATCTTATCTTATACTCAGATCCATGTTTGTAGCCAGATTTAGTTCAGGGAGGTCTGGATTTAGGTTACTAATCCAGGCTCCTTTTTCTATCATCTTCCATTAGAAAGTAGTGTGGTAGGACAGTGAGACCTGCAAAAACATCTCCTTAGGAGAGCAAATACAGTTGCCCTCAAGCCACTTGGACCCATGGCAAGTATCTGGACTAGTGCAGATCCACCTCCGAATCCAAGTGTC
Organism: Mauremys mutica; assembly: GCF_020497125.1. Classification (NCBI taxonomy): domain Eukaryota; kingdom Metazoa; phylum Chordata; order Testudines; family Geoemydidae; genus Mauremys; species Mauremys mutica. The sequence continues at coordinate 43,795,761 of NC_059078.1, forward strand.
AAAAAATTGACAAAGCCTCACCTTGCACTGAGGATTACTGCACTGACTATAATTTTCATTATTAATTCAACAATAGTGTCTGAGTTTACTCTAAAATGCTGTTAATTACAGAATTCAGCATTAGGTTCCAGCAGAAAGCAGTGGTCCTTACTGGAGGATTTAGGTCCTGCTTGCCACAGAGTTTACAGGGCCTTATTGAAGTTTAACTCAAATGAAGAAAAGGGCAGATCCTCAGCCAGTGTGAGCAATCATAGCTCCACTGAATGGAACTCAGTGGAGCTATGCTAATTTACACCAAATAAGGTCTTGCCTGAAAGGTTAATTATGTAGGAAACCTCATTGTAATGTCTGATTAAGTGCAAATTCAGAATCTTTCATTGATTAATCCATACTAATGTTAGAGGCAGAAGGCTAGAGCCACAATTGCTAACATTAATAGAGCACAGGCATGGCTACAGTGAAGATATGAGAAATAAAAAAAACAGAGCATAGGAATGGGAGAGTGCAGAAGCAACCATATCCTCATTCAAATTCTGCTTTGACAATGCCTGGCTTCTCATACAATCAGAACTTAAAGAACCTGAACAAAAGAAGCAAAAAAGTATATAGCATGATTAAAAATACCAACTCCAGTGCAAGCCACTTGCATGGAAATTGTGGCTTCTCTTAAGATGTAGGGCACAGATTTGTTGTGTGTTTCTCCAGAAACAAGATGGGACTGCCGTGATTTCAGTGGAACTACTCAGGTACTTACAATTAAGTAAGTGCAGAGTGTCTTGCTGGATCAGGGCCATAGTGTTCAGCACTTTGCAGGCTCAAGTCCTACATCAGCAGAAAAACAAAGTGATTGGGGGGGAAGGTGAGAATGAAGGAGAGTTTCTCCCTCTCTTCTTCCTATTGGTGTGGGTAGTTGTGGGGGCTGCGTGGAAAGGAGTGTAGAAGTGTATATTTCATTTGTTCTCAGTGGCAATATTTGTTAGGATCTGAGGGCACAGCTCCTCTGGGAAATATTCTGAGCCATTGCTTAAGCTGTCCATATCTTGGCAGAGTATGAATAAAAGGAAAAAAAATCTGCCTATGGCAGCTGAATAAAACAAAGTTGGCCTTTGACCCTTTGGTGAAGGTAATTTCTTTACAACATGTTGGTTGTTTTTTCTTTAACTGAGAAACTAGTATCACAGGGTCAGGTACTTGTCTGTTTCCCTCACCCATGCAAAGAGGGTGAATGACTGTTCAAAAGGCACCTCAGTCAAGATGTTTGCACAGTTCTGGACTGTCTTTAAAAACTACTGTCCTTTCAAATGGATTGTTTAACGCACTGATGTGGGCAGCCAAAAGCCACTCTCTTGGATCTGAAGTAGGGGCCTGATCCTATGTCCATTCATGTCAATGCAAAGCTTCCATTGATTTCAGTGGTGCAGGAACAAGGCCTAGGTTTTTCACACTAATGTGACCTAGTATTAGTAATATTGTTTTAGTATAAAATAGCCCTACTCTTTGGCACTAGCTCCAGCAAACTCATACTGTTCAATGCAGGAAATGACAGAAGCCTATATGCTGACAACCTTAATTGTCTCCAAATAGATCAACAAAGCAGACTGGAGATGTCCCAACCTGCAAAGTTTGGCTCCAGATTTAAGTTTCCCTCCAAGTTCAGAAATATTAGGGTTTGGGGAGATTTTTGCTCATTAGAGAGATAGATGGAGTAGCCATGAAAAAAGGTGCAGACCTGGATTCCAAACCCTCACCCATTTTTCAAGGTAGGCTGATCTAATTCCTCAAGCTTTTGAAATATAAAGTTTGTTTCCATTAAGGCTGTCGATTAAATGAAGTTAACTCAAATTAATCATGATTAATCATATTGTTAAACAATAGAATACCAATTGAAATGTATTAAATATTTTGGAGTTTTTTCTACATTTTCAAATATATCGATTTAAATTACAACACAGAATACAAAGCTTACAGTGCTTACTTTATATTTTTATTACAAATTTGCACTGTAAAAATAAGAGTATTTTTCAATTCACCTCAGACAAGTACTGTAGTGCAATCTCTTTATCGTGAAAGTACAACTTACAAATGTAGATTTTTTTTTTGTGACATAACTGCACTCAAACAAAACTGTAAAACTTCAGAGCCTACAAGTCCACTCAGTCGTAATTCTTGTACAGCCAATCGCTAAGACAAACAAGTTTGTTTACGTTTACGTGAGATAATGCTGACCACTTCTTATTTACAATGTCACCTGTAAGAGAGCAGATGTTCACATGGCACTTTTGTAGTCAGCATTGCAAGGTATGTTCATGACAGATATGCTAAACATTCGTATTCCCCTTCTGGAATGATGGCCAAAGCATGAAGACATGTTTCCATGCTGATGATGCACATTAAATGTAATTAATGTTTTTTTTTGTGACTGAACTCCTGAGGGGAGAATTGTGTGTCTCTTGCTCTGTTTTACTCGCCTTCTGACATATTTCATGTTACAGCAGTCTCTGATGACCCAGCACGTTGTTCGTTTTAAGAACACTTCCACAAAATGCAAAATAGGTACCAATGTGAGATTTCTAAAGATAGCTACTGCACTCGACCCATGATTTAAGACTCTGAAGTGCCTTCCAAAATCTGAGAGGGATGGGGTGTGGAGCATGCTTTCAGAAGTCTTAGAAAAGCAACACTCCAATGCAGAAACTACAGAACCTGAACCTCCAAAAAAGAAAATCAACCTTCTGCTGGTGACATCTGACTCAGATGACAAAAATGAACATGCATTGGTCTGCACTGCTTTGGATCATTATCGAGCAGAACCCATCATCAGCAGGGACATATATCCTCTGGAATGGTGGTTGAAGCATGAAGGGGCATATGAATGTTTAGCATATCTGGCATGTAAATAGCTCACTACACCAGCTACAACAGTGCCATGCAAACACCTATTCTCAGTTTCAGATGACATTGTAAACAAGAAGCAGGCAGCATTATCTTCTGCAAATGTAAACAAACTTGTTTGTCTGAGCGATTGGCTGAACAAGAAGTAGGACTGAGTGGACTTGTAGGTTCTAAAGTTTTACATTGTTTTGTTTTTGAGTGCAGTTATTTTTTTGTACATACTTATACATTTATAAGTTCAACTTTCATGATAGAGATTGTACTACAGTACTTGTATTAAGTGAATTGGAAAATTGGTATTTTTACAGCACAAATATTTATAATAAAAAATATAAGGTGAGCTCTGTACACTTTGTATTCTATGTTGTAACTGAAATCAATATTTGAAAATGAAATATTTATATAAATGGTATTCTATTGTTTAATCGTGCAATTTTTTTAAATACTTGACAGCCCTAGTTTCCATACAATAGGGATGTTCAATGAAGTGGGATGCCATATCTCCAGAGGTGTCCCTGACACCTATATGATTACAACAAACCATTGAAACTATGTATGGAATAATAAATCAGGAAACAGGACATCAGTCTCTCTAAAAATGCAACATTACCAAAGGCTTTCAGTACGCTGCAGCTCCTTTTAGTTTGTACCTGTAGTTTTGCTTTAGTCACAGGTGCTGCTTACAGCTAAGTCTTGGATTCCACTGACAGGCTGGGTCCAGTGCAGAAGCAGAGAAAACTCACTAGTGCATGAACTGTCAAAGTTACAGTCAAGCAGGGTTGACAAAAGCTGGGCAGTGCAAAATTATAGATATCTCCTATGCACTGCCAAAGACTTATACAATAGTAGAATGTTTTGAAAAAACGGTTACTTACCTTTGTAACTGTTGTTCTTCGAGATGTGTTGCTCATATCCATTCCAGTTAGGTGTGTGCGCGCCGCGTGCACGTTCGTCGGAAGACTTTTACCCTAGCAAGCCCAGTGGGTCGGCTGAGCGCCCCCTGGAGTGGCGCCATAACGGCACCGCATATATACCTCAGCCGACCCACCCGACCCTCAGTTCCTTCTTGCCGGCTACTTCAACAGTGGGGAAGGAGGGTGGTTGTGGAATGGATATATCATAGAATCATAGAATTCAAGATCAGAAGGGACCATTATGATCATCTAGTCTGACCTCGTGCAAGATGCAGGCCACATAAGCCGATCCACCCACTCCTGAAATAATTCTCTCCCTTGACTCTGCTGTTGAATGCTCCAAAGCATGATTTAAAGACTTCTAGCAGCAGATAATCCACCAGCAAGCGACCCCTGCCCCATGCTTCGGAGGAAGGCGAAAAACCTCCAGGGCCACTGCCAATCTACCCTGGAGGAAAATTCCTTCTCAACCCCAAATATGGCGATCAGCTGAACCCCGAGCATGCGGGCAAGACTCTCCAGCCAGACCCTCTGGAAAAAGGCTAACAATATCCTATCATTGACCCTTTGTACTAATTACCATTGTGGCATGTTATTGACCTATTGACTAAACCCGTTATCCTATCATACCATCCCCTCCATAAACTTATCTAGCTTAATCTTAAAGTCATGGAGGTCCTTCGCCCCCACTGTTTCCCTCGGTAGGCTGTTCCAGAATTGCACTCCTCTGATGGTTAGAAACCTTCGTCTAATTTCAAGCCTAAATTTCCTGACTGACAATTTATATCCCTTTGTCCTCGTGTCCACATTAGCACTGAGCTGAAATAATTCCTCTCCTTCCCTGGTATTTATCCCTCTGATATATTTAAAGAGTGCAATCATATCTCCTCTTATCCTTCTTTTGGTTAAGGAAAACAAACCGAGCTCCTCAAGTCTCCTTTCATACGACAGGCTTTCCATTCCTCGGATCATTCTAGTGGCCCTTCTTTGTACCCATTCCAGTTTGAATTCATCCTTCTTAAACATAGGAGACCAAAACTGCACACAATACTCCAAATCAGGTCTCACCAATGCCTTATATAACGGGACTAGCACCTCCTTATCTCTACTAGAAATACCTCGCCTAATGCATCCCAAGACCGCATTAGCTTTTTTAGCGGCCACATCACATTGCCTACTCATAGTCATCCTACGATCAACCAGGACTCCTAGGTCCTTCTCCTCCTCCGTTACTTCCAACTGGTGCATCCCCAGCTTATAACTAAAATTCTTGTTAGTCATCCCTAAATGCATAACCTTACACTTTTCACTATTGTATTTCATCCTGTTACTAATACTCCAGTTTACAAGGTCATCCAAATCTCCCTGGAGGATATCCCGATCCTTTTCCGAATTGGCACTACCTCACAACTTTGTGTCATCCGCAAACTTTATCAGCCCACTCCTACTTTTGGTTCCGAGGTCAGCGATAAATAGATTGAATAAAATCGGACCCAAAACCGAACCTTGAGGAACTCCACTGGTAACCCCCCTCCAACCCAACAGATCACCCTTCAATACGACCGTCTGCAGTCTCCCCTTTAACCAGCTCCTTATCCACCTCTGGATTTTCATTTCAATCCCCATCTTTTCCAATTTAACCAGTAATTCCTCATGCGGTACCGTATCAAACGCCTTACTGAAATCAAGATATATTAGATCCACCGCATTTCCCTTGTCTAAAAAATCTGTTACTTTCTCAAAGAAGGAGATCAGGTTGGTTTGGCACGATCTACCTTTCGTAAAACCATGCTGTAATTTGTCCCAGTTGCCATCGGCCTCAAGGTCCGTAACCACTCTCTCCTTTAAAATTTTTTCCATGACTTTGCATACTACAGATGTTAAACTAACAGGCCTGTAGTTACCCGGGTCACTTTTTTTCCCCTTCTTGAATATAGGAACTATATTAGCTAATCTCCAGTCAAACGGTACAACCCCGGAGTTTAGAGATTTATTAAAAATCATCGCTAACGGGCTTGCAATTTCACTCGCCAATTCCCTTAATATTCTAGGATGAAGATTATCCGGGCCCCCCGATTTACTTCCGTTAAGATGTTCAAGTTTGGCTTCCACCTCAGATACCGTAATGTCTACCCCCATATCTTCATTCCCATCAGTCCCTCTATCACTATTCCTTAGCCCTTCATTAGCCTCATTAAAGACCGAGGCAAAATATTCGTTCAAATATTGTGCCATGCCAAGATTATCCCTAATCTCCACTCCGTTTAAAGTTTTAAGCGGTCCCACTTCTTCCTTCTTGGTTTTCTTCCTATTTATATGGCTAAAAAACCTTTTGCTATTGGTTTTAATCCCCTTCGCTAGGTCCATCTCCACCCGGCTCTTTGCCTTTCTCACTGCTTCCCTACACCCTTTGACCTCAATAAGGTAGGTTTCTTTGCTGATCCCTCCCATTTTCCACTCCTTGTACGCTTTCTGTTTTTTCTTAATCACTCCTCTAAGACGCTTGCTCATCCAGCTCGGTCTAAAACTGCTACCTACGAACCGTTTTCCCTTTCTCGGGATACATGCCTCTGACAGCTCCTGCAACTTCAACCTGAAATAACCCCAGGCGTCTTCCGCCTTTAGATCCTTAAATATGTTAGTCCAATCCACTTCCCTACATAGTTGCCTCAATTTAGTAAAGTTAGCCCTTTTGAAATCGTAAACCTTAGTCTCAGATGCAATTTTGTTTATCCTTCCATTTATTTTGAAACGAATTAGCTCATGATCACTCGAGCCAAGGTTGTCCCCTACAACTATTTCCTCAACAAGGTCCTCGTTACTTACCAAAATCAGATCTAAAATGGCATCCCCCCTCATTGGTTCAGCAACTACTTGATGAAGGAATTCATCAGCTATCACGTCTAGGAAAAGCTGAGCCCTATTATTATTACTAGCATTTGTTTCCCAATCTATATCTGGGAAGTTAAAATCTCCCATGATCATACAGTTCCTATTAGTATTTACCTCCTTAAAAACATTAAAGAGCTCTCTATCCATATCCAGGCTAGATCCCGGCGGTCTATAGCACACCCCAATCACTATCCCAGGGGACGCTCTAGTAGTTTTCTTCCCCAATGTGACCATTGCCCAAACAGACTCCGTATTATCCATTGCATTGCTAGTTATTTCGTTACTTTTCACCTCATTATTGACATACAATGCTACTCCCCCACCTTTACCTTTGTTTCGGTCTTTCCTAAACAGCACATACCCTTCCATACCTGTACTCCAGTCATGGCTACCGTTCCACCATGTTTCGGTTATTCCTACGATATCCGGTTTCAATTCTCGGACCAGGAGCTCTAGTTCCTCCATTTTGTTACCTAAGCTTCTCGCATTGGTGAACAAACATCCTAATTTTTGCTGTTTGGCTCCTTTCACCCTTTTCACCCAACTTGGTAGGGACACAGTACTACCAGTATGACCTGTCGGTCTAGTATCCGTCCCCCCCCCCCCTTCCTTATACTTACCCATCCCCCTCTGGCTATATCTGTTGTTATACTGTTGTTCTCACTCTCAACGTATAAATTTGGCGTGGAGAGTATCTGGACCTCTCCCAACTGTCTCCCCCCAATGTCTAGTTTAAAGCTCTTTTAATCAGATGAGGCCAGCCTCCCTCCTAGAATTCTACTTCCTTCCCTACTTAAGTGGAGCCCATCCCGTGAGAACAGTTCTCTGTCCCCAAAAGCCTCCCAGTGCCCATACATCCCAAAGCCCTCCTTGTAACACCACTCCCTCAGCCAACTATTTATCGCCACGATCCTGTCACCCCTTTGGCGCCCTTCCCTAGGGACAGATAGAATCCCACTGAAGATCACCTGAGCCTCAATTTCCTTGAGCGTCTTACCCAACCTGGTATAGTCTCCCTTGATTCTCTCTAGTGAGAATCTAGCCGTGTCATTCGTTCCTACATGAAGGATGATCAAAGGGTTCTTACCTGCTCCTCTTAGGATCCTTTTCAACTGCAGGTCCACATCCCATATTTTAGCACCCGGTAGACAGCACACCCTTCTGTTCTCTGGATCGGCCCTGGTCACAGGCCTGTCCAACCTTCTCAGTATGGAATCCCCAATCAGATAGACCTGCCTTTGCCTGGGGACAGTGCGGTCTTCTAACCTATCCTCCGTCCCCCCTGGTTGCAAGCTCCTTCCATTCCCATCATCCCTTGTGGTTCCCCTTAAGCCATCCTGCATCCTCCCGGGGCCCAAACTTGGTGCTGCCTCCATGGACTCCTCCCCTCTTTCTATCGGACTAGCCGCTCTTCTCTTTTTCCTTGCCCTCCCACCGTCAGCTACCACCTGCTGTACCCCTTCCTCATTCTCCAAACCTTCAAACCTGTTCCTTAGCTCTATTTCTCCTTCACTGGCTCTCCTTTTCCCCTGCCTGCTTCTCACGGTCACATGCTTCCACCGCCCATATTCCTCGTCTGGCAGTCCCCCCTCACTGGCCTTAGCCCCTGCTTCCCCCTGTACCTCTGGGCATTCTCCTTCAGTCACTGCTTGCCATAGCTCCATCAGCTGCTCAAACCCCCTTTCTATGCCAAAGGTAAGTAACTGTTTTTTCTTCTTCGAGTGATTGCTCATATCCATTCCAGTTAGGTGATTCCCAAGCCTTACCTAGGCGGTGGGGTCGGAGTGAGACGTGGCGGTATGCAGGACCGCAGAGCCAAAGGCTGCGTCATCTCTCGACTGTTGGACCAGGGCGTAGTGCGAGGTGAAAGTATGGACGGACGACCAGGTCGCCGCTCGGCATATCTCTTGTATTGGTACTTGCGCCAGAAAGGCAGTGGAGGACGCCTGGGCCCTGGTAGAGTGGGCGGTGAGATGGCCCAAGGGGACATTAGCCAAGTTATAGCAGGTGCGTATGCACTCTGTGAGCCATGAGGAGATTTGCTGCGACGAGACAGGAAAACCTCGCATCCGGTCAGCAATCGCCACAAACAGTTGCGGGGATTTGCGGAACGGTCTCGTCCGATCAACATAGAAAGCCAACGCCCTGCGAACATCGAGGGAGTGAAGTCGTTGCTCTCGCGGGGATGCGTGAGGCTTTGGAAAGAAAACTGGAAGGAAGATGTCCTGGTTATTGTGGAACGCGGACACTACCTTTGGGAGAAATGCCGGATGTGGACGTAGCTGCACCTTGTCCTTATGAAAAACGGTGTACGGTGGGTCCACCATGAGCGCCTTGAGCTCAGAGACCCGTCTGGCTGATGTGATAGCCACTAGAAAAACCGTTTTCCATGACAGGTACAGCAAGGAACAGGTGGCCAGTGGCTCAAATGGTGGGGACATGAGCCTGCTGAGGATGAGATTGAGGTCCCAGGTGGGAATCAGGTGGCGCACCTGGGGGTAGAGACGATCAAGTCCCTTCCTGAAACGAGTAGTCAGCGGGTGAGAGAACAGCGTATACCCTCCCTTACTGGGGTGGAAAGCGGAGATGGCCGCTAAGTGCACCTTGATAGAGGACAGTGCAAGGCCTTGCTGTTCCAGCGACCAGAGATAGTCAAGGACCATTGGAAGCAGGAGCTCCGAAGCAATAGCATCGCGCGCTTGAGCCCAGCAAGCGAAGCGCTTCCACTTGGCCATGTAGGTAGATCGAGTGGAAGGCTTCCTGCTGCTCAATAAAACGTGCTGCACGGGAGCAGAGCAGCGCAATTCCGTCTGGTCTAGCCACTCAGGAGTCACGCCGTGAGGTGGAGGGCCGGCAGGTCTGGGTGACGGAGAGTGCCGTGATCTTGTGTTATAAGATCTGGGTGAAGCGGCAAAGGAATTGGGCTGGCTACCGACAGACGGAGCAGCGTGGTGAACCAGTGTTGCCTGGGCCACGCTGTCACAATTAAGATGAGACGTGCCTTGTCCCATCGGAGCTTCAGCAGGAGGGGAAACGGAGGAAAGGCATAGAACAGGTGACGAGTCCATGGAAGGAGAAACGCGTCCGACAGAGAGCCCAGTGCCAGGCCTTGAAAGGAGCAAAACTCCTGGCATTTGCGGTTCAATCGGGACGCAAACAGGTCTACATGGGGAAATCCCCACTGTTGGAAAATGGCATGAGCGATGTCTGCTCTCAGCGACCACTCGTGGCAGAGAAAGGACCTGCTCAGGCGATCCGCGATGGTGTTCCTGACGCCAGGAAGGAACGACGCCACTAGATGTATCGAGTGGGCTATGCAGAATTCCCACAGTAGCATCGCCTCGTCACAGAGGGGGGAAGAGCGGGTCCCGCCTTGCTTGTTGATATAGTACATTGCCGTTGTGTTGTCCGTAAAGACTGAGACACAACGGCCGTGGAGGCGAGTTCAGAACGCCTGGCATGCCAGGCGCACTGCCCGGAGCTCCCTGACGTTGATGTGCATGTTCAATTCCTGCAGCAACCAAAGGCCTTGAGTACAAAGAGCGCCGAGGTGGGCTCCCCATCCAAGGGATGAGGCGTCCGTTGTCAGGGACAGGGAAGGTTGAGGAGCCTGGAATGGGACCCCTGCACATACGTGGGAAGGGGTCAGCCACCAATCCAGGGATTGAAGGACACCCGCTGGAATGGTGAGTAGGGTATCTAGAGGGTCCCTGTGTGGGCGGTATCTGGAGTGGAGCCACAGCTGAAGCGGGCGGAGGCGGAGCCTGGCAAACGGAGTGACGTGCGTGCAAGCCGCCATATGACCGAGGAGGCGGAGACAAGCACGGGCCGAGGTCATCCGAGAGGCCTGAAGGGCGCGGATTAGCTGCGTAAGGGCTTGGAACCGGAACTGCGGAAGGTAGGCTCTGGCTAGAGATGAGTCCAGGGTCGTGCCAATAAAATCCAACCTCTGAGTTGGAACTAAGGTGGACTTCTCTATGTTGAAAACTAGGCCTAGGCGCGTGAATAAGTCCCTGATCTCTGCGACATGTTGCTGGACCGTGGCCTGTGAGTCCCCCCTGATGAGCCAGTCGTCCAGGTAGGGAAAAACGGAGATGCCGCGCTGACGGAGGTGGGCGGCGACAACGGCCATGCACTTCGTGAATACCCTTGGGGCCGTGGAGAGGCCGAAGGGGAGTACCGCAAACTGGAAGTGTAGGTGAGCGATTATGAAGCGGAGGAAGCGTCTGTGCGGTGGGAAGATAGCGATATGAAAATAAGCGTCCTTCATATCGAGGGCGGCATACCAGTCTCCTGGATCCAAAGAAGGGATAATGGTCCCGACGGATACCATGCGGAACTTCACCTTCAGCATGTATGCGTTGAGGTTTCGCAGGTCGAGGATGGGTCGAAGGCTTCCTTTGGACTTGGATCAAAAAATAACGGGAATAAAACCCCTTGCCCCGTTCCGCGTCCGGAACCTTCTCGACCGCTCCGATGGCTAGGAGCGAGTGCACCTCTTGTAAGAGGAGTTGCTCGTGAGAAGGGTCCCTGAAGAGGGACCGGGAAGGAGGGTGGGAAGGTGGGGGTGAAACGAATTGGAGTTGGTAACCACGTTCCACAGTGCGTAGGACCCAGGCATCGGTGGTCAGCCGAGCCCATGCTGGGAGGAAATAGGAAAGGCGGTTGGAAAAAGGCAGGGAGGAATTTGGAGAAAGAGCTGGTATGCCGTCCCCGGGCGCATCTTCAAAAAGATGGTTTAGGCCCCGGTGGTTTAGTGGGGGTTCGCCCTTGGGATGGTTGGTTGCCAGGCTGTCGCCTACGTCCCCCGCGACCCCGTCGCCGACCAGAGTCCTGCCTGTAGCGAGGCATATAGTAAGGGCGGTTAAACTGGGGGCGGAACGGACGCCTCTTGGTAGCTGGGGTATGCATCCCCAAAGTACAGATGATAACCCTGTTGTCCTTTAGATTTTGAAGTCTGGAGTCCGTCTTTTCCGAGAAGAGCGCCTTTGAATCAAAAGGAAGGTTCTGAATGGTGTACTGAACTTCAGGAGGGAGTGTCGAACTCTGGAGCCAAGAGATCCGGCGCATGGTAACGCCCGAGGCTACAGTACGTGCCACCAAGTCAGCTGCATCTAAGGAGGCCTGTAATGAGGTGCGCGCTACCTTTTTACCTTCCTCTACGAAGGCTGCGAACTCCTGTCGGGAATCCTGAGGCAGTAGCTCTTTGTATTTCTCTACCTCAACCCAAGTGTCATGCCCGTAACGGCTTAGCAAGGCCTGCTGGTTAGCCACTCGGATCTGCAGGGCAACGGCAGAGTAGACCTTGCGACCAAGCAAGTCCATTCGCCTGGCTTCCTTCGACTTAGGAGCCGGGCCTTGCTGGCCGTGCCGCTCTTTGTCGTTGACAGACTGCACCACCAACGACGAGGGGACAGGGTGCACATACAAATGCTCATATCCCTTGGAAGGGACCATGTACTTGCGTTCCACCCCTCGGGCTGTGGGCGCAATAGAGGACGGAGTCTGCCATAAAGTATCAGCGTTCGCCTGGATAGTCTTTATGAAGGGGAGAGCTATGCGGGTTGGAGCGTCCGCAGACAAAATGGTCGCTATCGGATCGTTCACTTCCGATACCTCCTCAGCCTGGAGATCCATGCGCAGTGCCACCCTGTGAAGGAGCTCTTGGTGCGCCTGTAAGTCAATTGGCGAGGGACCTGTCGATGACGACCCCGCCACCGCCTCATTGGGGGAAGAGGAGGAAGAAGAAATTCCGGGCATGATGGTGTCCTGGTCAGCATCTGGAACCTGCAAAGCTTCCTGATCCAGAGGTTCCTGAACAGGCTGAATACCTTCCTCTGCGCCCAATGGTGCCTCAGTGTCAACCGGGGGGCGGCTTACAGTAGCCTCCGGGATGCGTGACTCGTGTGGTACGGTACGCATGGTAGGTAGAGGAGCACCTTGGGCTTGGTGGTAGGCCCAAGGTGTCCAATAACCCCACTGATGAGGGTCCTGGTCCGCGTAATGGGACTGATGTAAAGCTCCCGAAGGGACCTGAGGGTCATGGTCATCGACGTAGTAGCTGTTGGCGTGTGAAGAGGCCGAGGCGTGTCGAGAGGGCCAGGGTGGAGCAGATAAGCCTTGCGCCGAAGTGCCCACGGATCGCATTTCCCGCCTCTGTGGTGACCGGTGCCGGGAGGCATCCCGATATCGAGAGCGGGAGCGAGAATGGGACCTGCGACCGGCACGGTGCCGGGAGGTCGACTGGGATCTCCATGATCGGTGCCGGGAGTGACTCCGCAAGTAGCGGCGGCCATATCGGTACCGAGAGCTTGAGCGGTGCCAGGAATGACGAGTAGGAGAGCAGGTGAATGACCGGTGCCGCGAGTCTGACCGGTGCCGCGTAGTGGAGCGGTGCCGGGACTGCGAGCGGCGTTGCGATCGGCGCCCAGATCGAGATCAGCGTCGAGAGCGTGAGCGGTGGGGAGAACGGGAATGGGATCGGTGCCGGTCAGTCGGTGCCGGCAGGTGGGATAAACATTGACGGCTTGCCCATGGAGCGGGGCGCCCGCACCGGCGGCGCCAGGGGCGGTGGCACAGCCGGGTCTGTCAATGTGATGAGGTCCCGTGCCGCCGCGAAGGTCTCCAGAGTTGACGGCAGTGGTATCTCTACCGCGGCCGGAGCCGGGGAGGTCACAGGTGCCGGGCTCGACGGCCTTTGAGGGGCCGGAGTCGCCGGTGCCGGCAGAAGCGTCTGCAGCGGAGGAACCAGTGCCGCGGCAGGTTTCGGTGCTGGGCGGTCCAGACGGGGCGCACTCTGGTGCTTCGGAGCCGGCGGTGCCGTAGAGGCAGCGGCCTTTCCCTTCTTCGCCTTCGATGAGAGAGAGCGCCTTTGGGCCGGTTTCGGTGCCGATGGCGCTTTCGGTGGCACAGCAGAGTGGCCCGGCGCCGTGGCGGTGCTGCGAGAGTCCAGAGGGACAGCGGGCGGTGCCGCGGCCGGAGGGGTTAAGGCTGCCTCCATTAGGAGCTGTTTAAGCCTAATGTCTCTTTCCCTCTTTGTGCGAGGCTTGAAAGCCTTGCAAATTGGGCACTTAGTGGACAAGTGCGACTCTCTTAAGCACTTTAAGCAGGAGCTATGAGGATCTCCTGTAGGCATAGGCCTGCGGCAGGCCGAGCACGGCTTGAAACCCGGGGAGCCGGGCATACGCTCCGGTCCCGGGTGGGGCTAACCCCCGAACCCGCTAACTATCTAACACTAAACTGATGAAACTATTGAAAACAAGAAAACCTAAGCTAAGATATTAACTATGTACAAATTTTACAGAGAAAAAACTATGAGGAAGCTAGGGAAGTGGAGGTCAGACAAGCTGCACTCCACTGTTCCAATGACCGACACGGGCGGTAAGAAGGAACTGAGGGTCGGGTGGGTCGGCTGAGGTATATATGCGGTGCCGTTATGGCGCCACTCCAGGGGGCGCTCAGCCGACCCACTGGGGTTGCTAGGGTAAAAGTCTTCCAACGAACGTGCACGCGGCGCGCACACACCTAACTGGAATGGATATGAGCAATCACTCGAAGAAGAACTGCAAGCTAATTGCCACCAGGTTCCCTTTCATCTGGGTGATTCAAGCAAGGAGTAAAACTTGATAGACATTAACATCTTACTTGAATGTGGCTAGACAGATATTTTGCTGGCATCCCAGAAGTATCCAATTTGCCGTTGCAACAGAAAGGAAGATGTATTAAAGAGAAGGTCAGACAGACTTCCTTTATGGAGAATATAAATGTATATAAAGAGTACTGTGACCATTTCCTCAAACTACTCAGCTGGGACCATATTACAGTACATTTGTACAAGAACACAGGCCAAATAATTTCATCTGGTTACTCCAGCACTCAGTCAGTATCTAGTGTATAACTCTTCTGGAATTATTTGGATCTTGCTTTTTTGCTCTCAGAGAGCTTCAGGCAGGCAGGGATGGAGTGCTGAGGTGGGCAATTTGTATATTCTTCAAGATTCCCTATAAATCAGAGGCCAGCAAACAAACCTAAATCTATACTAAAAAAGTCTGATTTATGCCATCCAAAATCAGGAGTTCTAGTGCTAAACAGAGATTGTTTTTAACCTGTCCTGTTGTGAAATGTGGCTATGTTGCAACCCACATAGTATGTAAAATACACAAGAGTACACAATCATATCTTGAAACCCCAACTCACATATTCAAGTGTTTGTGGGGATCAGGCCCTAAAACTGTAGGAAGAAGAGCGTAAAGCTAGCATGGAAGCCTTAATTCTGATATTCCAGGCTCTTGTCAGTCTAAGCCAAACCCTTCACATTATATTGGTGAGGGTTTGTATTATCATGGCAGCCAGAGATGGAGAACAGTTGTTAGATCATCCAGTCAATCTCCAGGCCAATACAGTACTGCTCCCTTCATTACATTTTCTAACACATTGTCCCATCTAGCTTTAAAAAAGTACCAAGTGATGGGGTGACCAACACTTCCTTTGGGAGATTGTTTCACAACCTAAGCCATTACATTATCAGGAACTTTTCCCTTAACAGTCCTGTCCAAATTTTCGCTATTTTAATTTCTCACTTGCATCCGAAGAAGTGGGTATTCACCCACGAAAGCTCATGCTGCAAAACGTCTGTTAGTCTATAAGGTGCCACAGGATTCTTTGCTGCTTAATTTCTCATTACTCCTAGTTAAACCCACTATCACACCAAGGATGCAATATGGGAAGAACCATATCCTGAGCTCTACCACAGCTCTAGGGCTGTGATGTGATGGGGCTTCTGTGTGGCTTACTCTCACATGTGTTTCCTCCAATGCATGTATTTTTGTGCCTTACTGCTGGCAGCACTGCAAGAACATGATAGCTTTGAAACTCTGTTTTCTCCAGGACTGAAAATAGAATAAAGGTAGTAGTCAGGTCAGCTTATCTAGGGTCTGCCTGCATTGGAAGGTGGGAATGAGCTACACTCAGCAGCTGGAATGATCTTTCTTCGAGCAAGAGCTTGTGCAAGTGTGCCCATGAAGCTTGTGCTGCAGGCCAAAAAAAGAGGTAATCATTGGGATGAAGTGATTTACAAAAGGTCATATGACAGGTCAGTGGCAGAGGCAGGAATAGAACCAGGTCTCCTGAGTCCTAGTCCAGCACCCCAGTCGATTTTACTACCAGTTGCACTATAACATTATCTAGTAATATTAGTCTAATACACTGGGTGTGTACATTTGCTTCAATTAGGTTAATTACAACAAATATTCTATATAGACCATAGACTAGAGTCTATATTTTTCATTTCATTTACTGAAACAGAATGTGTTTTTGCCTTTCATCCTTATTCATGGAGTATAGTGCTTGTGGGCTGAACCACATACAATGAAGTTTAGAGAACTATTGTTTGTATTGCAGGAGAGTAAGCCTATGTGGCGTTCTCATTGGTTTTCCTGTTTTCTAGTTTTCAAATATTTGCATTTTGACACTGTACTATCAATCAGGAAAGCTTCCTCCTATTAAATAGTATTAAATGTATATAAGTGCTTCACAGAGTCCCCATTCTGAACTAGTTAAACATATGCTTTGCCTATGGTCATAGAAATGGAATGCAACCTCCCAAATGCATACTCATGTAAGCAGCTCTTTCTTATTCATGCCTTTGGTTTTATGCAAGTCAGTGGAATGGTTGCTGTGAGGAAAGCTTTTCAGGATTGGGTCTAATACCTGGACCCTAAAAAGTTGATCTCTTTCAGTATTTAACATCAAATTTAGTGGCTGGTACATTAGATGAGCTCATCTTTTAACTTTCAGAGTTTGATATGTTCTGTCAGTTTCATAATATCGTACATTGGGTTTATCAGGTGGTACATTAATGTTTGAGGCATGAATGCATTTGATTTTATCAGTTTTTGAACTTGGGTTATATATATATATATATATATATATATATATATATATATATATATATATATATATATATATATATATATCTCATGGTAGGATGTTTGATTTATTATTGCATGAAGTATCTTGTTCAGCTGGTGTGGCATCAGGTGATGCCTTCCTAAATAGCTGATGTGTTTCCTGAATTTTGTTTCAATGTTTAAAATGTGGTAAGCAAGTTAAGAGATCTGATATAACAGGAGCACTCCGAGTATAAAAGCATGAGTCAGAACTCATTAACCCTGTCACATCAGTGTTTACAGTTTTACAAACTATAAAACATGCAGGAGAGGTATAAACTGTTAGTTGCTTCACTTCAGCCTGATTACAATGTATGTATATGCATTTAGATGCTGCACAGTACAGTATATTTTACATGAAAAATTTGATTTTATACTACTAAAATGATATACTAGACTCTGTAGGTTGTAGCTTCCTTTTTAATACATCTAAAAAAACACTGCCGTAAGTATATGCCATAACCTTGTCAAGCTGTCACATTTCTTTCATTATTTCCTTAGAGTTGCTGGTTACTGATGTGTTAGTGTTTGAGATGCTTTCTCTTTTCTAATCAACTTGATCCTTTGCCTGATTATGTCAGGGATGCTCACACACCCTTATCAACTTAAAACTAAATTAATTAAATGTGCATTGAATATCCTGTAGATCAGATCATCTTTATGAGACAACCTCCCATCCTGATAGTGGAGGCAGCTATCTCCAAATCAAGTAAGAACAATTCTACAACTAGAAGAACATCTCAGCAAGTGTTTTTGTTGGTCCCTTAGGACGGGTTTGTGTGCATGCGTGAGAAATATTTTAGAGGACCTGGCCAGCTGAAAAAGGCTTGTTCGCTGTGTTCAGGAAACAGCGCTAGCTATGACTGTGTTGGATAACATCAAGCATGATTCTGCAAATTGTCCCAGTAATAAGCAATCCAAGAGAAAGGACCTATGCAGTAGAATGGCTTCTAAAATGCTGCTTTTCAAATCTCACTGAGAGACTTGTGTGATTTTTTTGTTTGGTTCTATGTTGCCTCAATGTCTGTCATGAATCACTATTTAACTACTTCAACAAGCAACCATCCATTGCTCTACATACAAAGGGCTATTGCCAAGAACTAACTAGTCCTTTGTCTTTACATACAGTAAATTTTAAATACTACTTAATGGCAATAAACAAAGTGTCAAAAGAAACATCTACAGAACAGAAGGGAATTTATGAGAGAGAACAAGTTAAAGACAGATAGGAGGCAGTAGCAGAGTAAGGGGTGGGAGAGGCAGAAGAGATGAGAAGAGGCCACAGACATGCATCAGGAATGTAGCAAAGGTTGGATATTGTTAACTCACTTCATTGTGGATTAATAGGAAGATTGTTACTTTGATCACATTTTTTAGCCTTTCTTGATTTACTGAATATGGTTCTGATTTATCCAAACCAGAACAAGGCTTTTGGCTAGGTATGGATTTTAGAAATGAGTTAGAACTTCAGGTTATCCCCCAAATCTGAATTCCTGATTGGAAAGCAGTTTCTCATCTGACAAATAAAACTCAAGATACTAGAATTCAATTATTCCTCTGTTCTACTTGCCCAACTAAAAGGGGGTTAAATGAATGCATTGTATCAAATAAACCAACACTGAAAGAAAAATACTAGACTTTTACAACTGTAAACAATTACTACAGTGATTTGGAAACCTGCAATTAGCTAAGGAATCAGAGCTTCTCTCTGGTGCCTCTGACAATAGACCATTTTACCATCACGACAGTAGACTGAGATGTTACATGACTGACTCGTGTAACTCCAAGCTTTACTACTCTGTCAGACTACAGATAGAGTTCCAAGCTTTGCATTTAACTTATAAATCTTTCATTCATTCTGCTCCAGTTTAAGCTGGAAATACTTGAATTGGCCCATTTGAACAGACCAGTGGTCCATCTAGTTTGGTGTCCTGTCGCTAACTGTAGCCAGAGGTGGATGGATTCAGAATAAGGCATAATACCTCTTCCCTTCTTACCCCCAGTGTAATCCATTAAGAACAATACTATGTCATGGAGGAAAATTTCTTTCTTACCCCAGCTAGGGATAAGCATATGCCCTGAAGCAAGCATTAAGAGCTCTTATGTCTTCATCCCTGCTAGTGTAACTGAAGATGTTATTTTTGTTTGTGTAAATATCTAATCCTGTTCTGAAACACTAATATTTCTGAATTCTGTGTGTTTTTCACAGGTTAGATTACAAGTTGGCTTTTTAATTTATTTTCAGGAGCCTTCCTTTTTTAGTGTTGAGTGCTCCCTTCTGATAGAACAGGTAAATGGGGCTAATTTATACCATTAGTCCATATTCTTCTGCTATATTTTCTCTCCTTTCAGTACTAAGAAATCTGTGGGCAGGCTTCTGTTCAGTGGATTTTAGTAGTTCCTCTCAGTCTTATACTTGTGTTACAGCAGAATCTGGCCCCTTTTATTTTTAATTCTATCTTGCATGCAATTTGAGATCCATCCTGTATTGATTCTAGTTACTTTGACTGACATTCTCACGTATTTCTCCTAAGGATAATTTAAAATCAATGAAACTAGAGCAAGTTCTACTTTATGTAAGAGCTGACAAGTGTCAGACATACAGGCCTAAATCTTCCAACGTGCCTGATTCTGGTTTCCCAACTTGACACCTAAAGGGACTTTTCTGTCAGAAGTTACTCAGCACTTTTTGAAAATTATCCCCCTTTAGCATGTCCAGTTCAACATTCATAAATCAAGGCACCAAAACCCCATCACTTTTAAAAATGTAGACTGCAATACCAATTTATAAAAGTTAAATTACTTGTATCAGGTTCATCCCACGTCCTGACTATTTTAACCAGATCTCTATCTGGATTCAAAATGGTTCATCAGCTAATACAATACCGGCAAGAGCTTGTTCTATTTATCTTAATTTATTCTTGTCCATCACATTTCTGCAGCGGATATTTTTATTGTTGACATAGACAGAGTACACTTCATCATTAATCAGCTCTCTTATACACTCCACTATAGAAGAAGAAACACTTGCTCTTATTTGGCTTGTCTGTTGCTAGAACATTTTCCAGATGGGCACAAACACTACAACCTGTGACAGTGGAAGATGAAAAGGCTGTGCAGCTGCACTACTGCCACTTGGGGAGAAGATTCTATCAATCTGCTAATTATCTAGAAATAAATTGGAGGATTGAATTTCTCTGCTCACCTGTACTACAGTCTGCATCACACCTCTGGCTTCATGCCAGGCAAGTTTAGTCATGTTTGAATACTGAAGCTACAACTGTGGACAAGTGTTTGTTACTAGCATTCTTATAATTCAGCTTAAATTGTTTTTCTACTTTTTATTGATTTGTAGAAATATTTTTCATCTTCCTGAATATATAAATGTGTGTTAAATATCTTTACAATTCAAATGGAAAGCTAAATGGGGCTAGCAACCATCAGGTTAACTTTCTTAGAATGTGGAGGCCCTGCCATTCCCAAACCCAGCAGGGAGAAATTAAATCTAAAACTTCAGCCCACTAAGCTAATTAAGGGCATAGAACAAAAGAGTTTGCGTGTGTGAAAGCATGAGTAGATTCTCATGCAGGATTTTATGGAGGCCAAAAGAGAATGGTTAATGACTGAAAGTCACAGTGAATCTGAGAAACAAGAGAGGAGGAGGAGGAGTCTAGAAGAGTGAGAAGATCAAACAGTCCTGCTGAGGAGTCCCCTGCACCCAAGCTGTAAGTGCAAGCAACAGGAACAGTCAAGGTTAGAGTTGTGGCACTTTATCTGGAACTCTAGCCAAACATCAGCATTTATTTGGAGCACTGAAAAGTTGTTAATAAACATGTTTTTATTGTTTGCACAACTTTGTGTTTCCAGACTTAAATTACTTGGAAGTGCTGAACTATTTTCCAAATGCTCAGTGTTTCTGACCCTGCTGAAAGCTGGAAGTACCAGCCCTGGTCTACACTATGAGGGTAGGTCGAATTTAGCCACGTTAGGTCAATTTTATAAGCAATGCGTCTACACAACCAACCCTGTTCTGTCGACCTAAAACATAAGAACATAAGAAAGGCCGTACCGGGTCAGACCAAAGGTCCATCTAGCCCAGTATCTGTCTACCGACAGTGGCCAATGCCAGGTGCCCCAGAGGGAGTGAACCTAACAGGCAATGATCAAGTGATCTCTCTCCTGCCATCCATCTCCATCCTCTGACAAACAGAGGCTAGGGACACCATTCTTACCCATCCTTTAAAAGGGCTTTTAAAATTGACTACTGTACTCCTCCCCAGCGAGGGGAGCAGCGCTAAAATCGACCTTGCTGGGAAGAATTTGGAGTAGTGCAGACGCAATTCAACGGTATTGGCCTCCAGGACCTATCCCAGAGTGCTCCAATGTGACCACTCTGGACAGCACTTGCAACTCCAATGCACTAGCCAGGTACACAGGAAAAGCCCCAGGAAACTTTGAATTTCATTTGCTATTTGGTCAGCGTGGCGAGCTCAGCAGCACAGGTGGCCATGCAGTCCCAGAATCGCAAACGAGCTCCATCATGGACTGGACAGGTCTGATTGCTGTATGGCCACACTCCAATCAAAAAGAAGAAATGCTAATATATATGCCAAAATTGCATAGGGAATGGTGGAGAGAGGCTACAACAGGAACACACAGCAGTGCCACGTGGAAGTTAAGGAGCTCAGGCAAGCCTACCAAAAGACAAAGGAGGCAAACAGTCGCTCCGAGTCAGAGTCCCATACATGCCCCTTCTATGATCAGCTGCATGGCATTCTAAGGGGGGACCCTACCACTGCCCCACCACTGTCCATGGACACCTGCAAGGGGGGAGCCTCATGCAACAGGGAGGAGGATTTTGTGGAGGAGGAGGAGAATGCGCAGCAGGCAAGTGGAGAATCCGTTCTCCCCAATGGCCAGGACCTTTTCATCACCCTGGAACCAATACCCTCCGAAGGTGGGTTCCTGGACACTGAAGGTGGAGAAGGTACCTCCGGTGAGTGCACATTTGTAATTACACTATAGGATTTAAAAGCAATGTGTTTAATGTTTGATTTACCCTGACAAATCAGGATGCATTCGCGGCTATTACAGCTACTTGAAAAGTCTGTTAATGTGTCTGGGGATGGAGCGGGAATCCTCCAGGGACATCTCCATGAACATCTCCTGGAGGTACTCTGAGAGCCTTTGCAGAAGGTTTCTGGGAAGGGCTGCCTTATTTCGTCCTCCACGGTAGGACACTTTACCATGCCAAGCCAGTAGCAAGTAGTCTGGAATCATTGCAGCACAAAGCATGGCAGTGAATGGTCCTGGGTTTTGATTGCATTCAAGCTACATTTGGTCTATATCTTTCTGTGTTAACCTCTGGAGAGTGATATAATTCATGGTCACCTGATTGAAATAGGGGAATTTTCATAAGGGAACAGTAGAAGGACCCTGTTCATACTGGCTTGTTTGCACTTGGCTAAGAATAGCCACGCGGTGGGGAGAGAGTGAAGGGATCATCCCAGAGAATAGCCAAGCAGTGGGGTGGGAGGAGGGGTGTGCTGCACATCCACCCAAAAACCACAGCCCCTCCTTTTAAATGGCAAACCCAACTGGCATTGCTTGCTATGGGAAAGGAGGGTGCTGCAATTTGAAACCATTACCACATGTTATGAAGGTGGAAGAAGCTAACCCTGAGTACCTTTTGACTTACCATGGCTGCCTGGAAACCAAATTATGTTGCCCAGCTGTGTGTGATGTCACCATACCATTAGGCACTCAATATAAAAGGCAAAATGCAATGTTGTACCTAAAGCATATGTGCTGTCGGCTGTGAATTGCTTGATTCATTGTGAAAGTCTCCCTTTTGATCTCAGAAATGTATCTTCTTAAATTCTACTCTCCCTTTTTATCCCCCCCGCAGGTGTAAATGTTTCTATATTTCCCCCATCTCTGTCCCAAAGGTTATCGCAGATTAGAAGGCCCAAAAAAACACACTTGCGATGACATGTTTTCTGAGCTTATGCAGTCCTCCCGCACTGATAGGGCACAGCTGAATGCATGGAGCTGAATGCATGGTAGAGTCCAGGAAAGCATTAAGTGAGCGCGATGAGAAGAGGCAGGACGCGATGCTGAGTCTAATGAGGGAGCAAATGGACATGATCAGGCGTCTGATGGAGCAGCAGGAAAGGCAACAAGAGCACAGACTGCCGCTGCATCCACTGTATAACCGCCTGCCCTCCTCCCCAAGTTCCGTATCCCCCTCACCCAGACACCCAAGAACACGGTGTGGGAGGCTCCGGGCACCTAGCCACTCCACTGCAGAGGATGGTCCAAGCAACAGAAGGCTGTCATTCAAACAGTTTTGATTTGTAGTAATGTGGCCTTGTCCTTCCCTCCTCCCCCACCTCACCTTGTCAGTTATCCCACTTTTTAAAAAAAAAATTAATAAAGAATGCATGGTTTCAAAACAATAGTGACTTTATTTCCTTTGCCAGATGTGATTGAAGGGGGGAGGGTGGTTGGCTTACAGGGAATTAAAATCAACAAAGGGGGCGGATTTGCATCAAGGAGAAACACACACAAATGTCACACTATAGCCTGGCCAGTCATGAAATTGTTTTCAAAGCCTCTCTGATGCGCAGTGTGCCTAGCTGTGCTCTTCTAATCCCCCTGATGTCTGGCTGCTCAAAATTGGTTGCCAGGCAATTTGCCTCAACCTCCCACCCTGCCATAAATGTCTCCCCCTTACTCTCACAGATATTATGGAGCAAGCAGCAATAACAATGGGAATATTGGTTGTGCTAAGGTCTAACCTAGTCAGCAAACAGTGCCAGTGAGCTTTTAAACGTCCAAAGGCACATTCTTCCACCATTCTACACTTGCTCAGCCTATAGTTGAACTGCTCCTTACTACTGTCCAGGCTGCCTGTGTACAGCTTCATGAGCCATGGGAACAAGGGGTAGGCTGTGTCCCCAAGGATAACTATAGGCATTTCAACATCCCCAATGGTAATTTTCTGGTCTGGGAAGTAAGTCCCTTCTTGCAGCTGCTCAAACAGCCTGGAAAAGATGCGAGCGTCGTGCACCTTTCCCGGCCGTCCCATGTTGATGTTAGTGAAATGTCCTTTGTGATCCACTAGTGCTTGCAGCACCATTGAGAAGTACCCCTTGTGGTTTATGTACTGGTTGGCAAGGTGGTCTGGTGCCAAGATAGGGATATGGGTTCCATCTATCGCCCCACCACAGTTAGGGAATCCCATTGCAGCAAAGCCATCCACTATGACCTGCACATTTCCCAGAGTCACTACCCTTGATAGCAGAAGGTGAGTGAGTGATTGCATTGGCTACTTGAATCACAGCAGCCCCCAGAGTAGATTTGCCCACTCCAAACTTATTCCTGACTGATCGGTAGCTGTTAGGCGTTGCAAGCTTCCAGAGGGCTATTGCTACTCGCTTCTCAACTGTCAGGGCAGATCTCATCTTAGATATTCCTGCGCTTCAGAGTGGGGGAAAGCAACTCACAAAGTTCCAGGAAAGTGGCCTTACGCATGCGAAAATTTCGCAGCCACTGGGAATCATCCCATACCCGTAACACTATGCGGTCCCACCAGTCTGTGCTTGTTCGCTGGGCCCAGAATCAGCGTTCCACTGTATCAACCTGCCCCACTGCCTCCATATACAATCGACTGTATATAATCGCTTTCTAAAGATCGACTTCTATAAAATCAACCTAATTTTGTAGTGTAGACATACCCTACCAGAAATGTCAGGAAAGTCACCTCGATTATGCAAACTCCAGTCTAGATAGCTCTTCTTTGCATATGCTTATATGAACCTTTTGAGTTTAACCCTTCACTACCCAAGACATACTTTCTCTAACCAGTTTTACATCTTGTTTTAGGTTGAATTTGAGTGATGAGGTTTGTTACAGACTAGTAATTTCATTAGATAATCCTTAGTTCAGAAGCTTTAGTTTATACATAAATTTAAGTTAAAAGTTTCAATGTATAGTATCTCAATTTTGTCAAACCTCTGTTTGCTTTCCTAGCACAAGTTTTTTTTTTTGTTTTTTTTTTTGTTTTTTATTCCCTCTGTCTCTGGTCTCATAATGGATTCTAGTACTTCCTGGGCTGGGTCAGAAATACTGCCAGACCAGTTACTCCTGCAGTAATTCTAAATCCATCAACCTCATGAAGAAACTTGCACAAATACAGACAGATATCATCTTCCTTTCCAAATGCAAATGGATGGACATCATACCAAATGGACTAAAGGTAAAAAATCCACTGCTATCTACATACTACACAGACCACAGTGAGAGATTATGCCATACTCTTATCAAAGAAACTGAGGAACCACCTGATCAGCATCCTATACAGCAAATAGGAAAACATCAAAAAAGAGTTCTCCAACCTGGAGACTCTCATTAATAACCAAACTTCCATACAAATGGACTTCACTAAAATAAGACAGGAGATCTACATTACTCACTTCACCTCTCTACAAAGGAAAAAGGACTGTAAGCTGTTTAAACTCCTACCTGCCACATGGGGCCACAACCTGGTACCCCTAACCCACCCAGCAATATCGTCAATCTATCCAACCACACACTCAGCCCAGAAGAAAAGTCTGTCCTATCTTGGGGACTCTCTTTCTGCCCTGCCATCCCCACCAACATGATACAGTTCTGCGGCGATCTGGAAGCCTACTTTTGCCGTCTCTGACTCAAAGAATACTTTCAGGACAACACTGAACAGCGCACTGATACAGTTACCCTCCCACCAACAGCACAAGAAGAAGAACTCCACATGGACTCCTCCTGAGGGTCAAAATGACAGTCTGGACCTATACATTGAATGCTTCTGCCGACGTGCACAGGCAGAAATTGTGGAAAAACAACATCGCTTGCCTCATAACCTAAGTCGTGCAGAACACAATGCCATCCACAGCCTCAGAAACCATCCTGACATTATAATCAAAGAGGCTGATAAAGGAGGTGCTGTTGTCATCATGAACAGGTCTGACTACCAAAAGGAGGCCGCCAGACAACTCTCCAATACCAAATTCTACAGGCCACTTCCCTCAGATCCCACTGAGGAATACACTAAGAAACTGCACCATCTACTCAGGACACTCCCTACACTAGCACCGGAACAAATCAACATACCCTTAGAGCCCCGACCAGGGTTATTCTATCTACTACCCAAGATCCACAAACCTGGAAATCCTGGATGCCCCATCATCTCGGGCATTGGCACTCTCACTGAAGGACTGTCTAGATATGTGGACTCTCTACTCAGACCCTATGCCACCAGCATTCCCAGCTATCTCCGTGACACCACTGATTGCCTGAGGAAACTACAATGCATTGGTGACCTTCCAGAAAACACCATCCTAGCCACCATGGATGTAGAGGCTCTCTACACAAACATCCCACACACTGATGGAATACAAGCTGTCAGGAACAGTATCCCTGATGATGCCACAGCACAACTGGTTGCTGAGCTCTGTGCCTTTATCCTCACACACAGCTATTTCAAATTTGACAATATATATCTCCAGATCAGTGGCACCGCTATGGGCACCCGCATGGCCCCACAATATGCCAATATTTTTATGGCCGACCTGGAACAATGCTAGAACAGGGCCTCATCCTCCCTGATTGAACTAACCTCTATCTCTAGCTTGCTTCTTGCTTGCATATATATACATCTGTGCCTGGAAATTTCCACTACTTGCATCCGACGAAGTGGGTATTCACCCACAAAAGCTCATGCTGCAAAACGTCTGTTAGTCTATAAGGTGCCACAGGATTCTTTGCTGCTTTTACTTCCCTTTTGTGAGCTATGTATATACCACCACTCCATATCACCAAAGAAACAAAGCTTGATAACCAGTAAGGAGTTGGTATATCACTTAATGGTAGAGCAATCATTCTCCTAAAGTTTATATTTTTAAATGCCAGCACGCCATGACTTATGAACTTAGCATAGCAGTAATTAAACTGTGGTGATCTTGCAGAGTGAAAAGTTACTTATGTGAATAAGTATAGGGCTGTGGTAGACTGTTCTGGAGAGTGGTATTTAACCTACCAGTCAGTGGTATGGTGAGACTTAATATTTGTACATAGCTTTGAGAGCCTCAGATCAAATGGTTCTCATGAAGTGTTAAATATTTATTAAGATCCTTACCATTTACCAAGCCCCTGTATGTCATTTTCCATTAATATTGATGGTGTGTGTGGTGTGCTAATAGTTTGATTGAGGAGAGGGGTTGAAGTTCTCAGGTTTTAGAATAGTACATTTGTTTTCAATCTTCCTCCTCTTCCTCTGCACTGTAAATCAAACAGAGCCTATCTAAATCTCTAAAGGTTTCCAGATGTATCTTTTAATATGTTATTGGAAGGCAATAACTTTCAAAGGGCAGAGGGGCTCTGCTATCTGGTGAGTTCAATCAAAACAGATGCCAAAGTAGAATTGGGAGCTTCACAGCAGCACACTCTGCTCACAGAAAGCTAAAGAACCTGGCCAGGAGCAAGACAATGGAACTTCATACCAGAGTCGGGCTCTCTTATGCAGGGAAAATAGCCTCACTACATGTAGGTTACTAAGATGTGAGTGAAGAGATTGCAGAGGGGAATAGTCAAGATACTGTTGTGTGTAGCTGATTGAAGGGCGTTTGGTGTGAAAGGCTTTGAGGGCTAAAGAATGTGGAGATCATAAGGAGAAGTTGTGAAAATATATTAAAGAAGACTTAAGAAAGTAGATCACAGTGGCAGAGCCATTTTTATATAGTGTTTCCCTCTCAAGCCTATGTAGGAATTACTTTACAAAGCAGTGTAACATTGAATGACTTTTAAAAGTGTTTTAAAGGTGATGCTGGATGTCAAAGGGAGCTCAAAAGTCTCTGGAGTTTAACAAAAAGCAACCAGGGCCAGTCCAGAGTGATGCCACACTACTATATTTGTGTACCTGGACAGCTCTTTCTCACTGCTTTGTTGAAGTTTTTAGCGGAGCTGCTTATCAGTAGGAGCTGGCTACTTTGGAAAGGCCTGACCACCCCACTTATGACACAAAAAGTACTAAGGAAATCCAAATAGCTCTGCTTGTTGAAAACTTTAAAGGGATCATGGAAAGAGATGACTAATACTACATGCAACAAAGATTATCACTAAAACATTTGAAACAATGTATCAATTGAATCTTTAAAACAGGAAGCTGTAGAAAAACACCTATCAGGTTATGCTATAGCAGAACTAGGTGTTGCATACTCAAGTTTTCTGATTTTTTAATTGTAAGGTATTTCCCAAATCTGTCACCTTCCTGAAACTGAAGGAAAAATTAGAAAGCTGTGGTTGAGCAAGTAAGGTTTAGCCAGACCATCACAACATATTTCCATGAGTAATGGGAGGAGCACACACCTAAATGATCAGCTTGATTCCTGGAGTGCTGCAGATTAAATGAAGGACAGGCATCAAGTTGTGCTAGAAATTCAGTCCTGGGTTTTCTGGGTTTCAAAGAGTGAGACACCAGTAGCTAAAAATACAGGTTATTGAATATATGGTGTGTGTTGGGGTTTTTTTGTTAAGTTTTGCAGTGAAATGTCGACTAGAGTTTTACAGACTGCTGTCTCTGTTCTAAATTGTGGGATAGAGAAGATTTACCAATTTGGTTGCTCTTTTTACAATAATGGGAAGGTAAGCCAACTTCAAAGCTGAGTTAATACTCCATACTCCCTCTCTAGCACCATATCACACATCCAATCTACCTCATGGAGAGGTAGAAAAACTACTGCAAATTAGTGCTTTGTTATAGACTACCCCTCTAGCAGGGCTCAAAGATGATTCTGTAATATGTTTTCTTAACTGCGCAGCAGGGGCGGCTCTAGGGATTTTGCCACGGTAGGCAGGCTGCCTCTGGCGGTTTGCCTGCAGAGGGTCCGCTGGTCCCGTGGCTTCGGAGGACCTCCCGCAGGCTTGCGGGAGATCCTCCGAAGCCGCAGGACCAGCGGACCCTCTGCAGGCATGCCTGCCAGGGCCGGCTCCAGGCACCAGCTTATCAAGCAGGTGCTTGGGGCGGCCACTGCGGAGCGGGGCGGCACTTTCAAGTATTTGGCGGCAATTCGGCGGAGGGTCCCTCACTCCTGCTTGGAGCGAAGGACCTCCCACTGAATTGCCGCAGATCGCGATCGCGGCTTTTTTTGGCTGCTTGGGGCCGCAAAACCCCTGAAGCCGGCCCTGACGCCTGCGGGAGGTCCACCGAAGCCGCGGGACCAGCAGACCCTCCGCAGGCAAGCTGCCAAAGGCAGCCTGCCTGCCGCCCTCGCGGCACCGGCAGAGCGCCCCCCGCGGCTTGCCACCCCAAGCACACGCTTGGCGTGCTGGGGCCTGGAGTCGCCCCTGCTGTGCAGGAAGGACCCATTCAGGCTGGCTTGCTTTTACATGTTTAGCTAGACTAATCTTAGGGTTCATGTGTTTTTCTTCCCTTTGTGATCGTTTGTTCAAAGCCTTACAGATACTTCTCATTTGGGCACACAGTTAGATCTTGTTGGCTTATTTCCTGCCACACACTTACAGCAGTAACCATCATTCCTTCAACTCTGAATCTTGTTTCCTTTGGCGTTCCTTGTGCCAAAAACTAGTTTAGTCACATACCTCCTCATGATTCCCACTTGTGTGCTGCATTCTCATGGAGTTTCAGAGTTCACATTAGAAGAACCAGTACAAAGTAGAGTGAGAGGAGGAGCCATTTGTTGCTGATGCCGCAAAGGAGATGCCTTTGTCTCCCCACTCTTAAATTTAGTCCTGTAAACCCTTCCTGACAAGAGTATCTTATACATGAGGAGTTGCACTGACATTGATGAAAGCACTCATGCAAGATCATGCAAGACTAGGTACATGATCATTCTTTATTGGCTAGCCTTTTGGTTTCAGAAGTTTTTCATCTGTGTATCCAAGAGTCTGTTAGCATTTTCCACTTGTATAATGAAACAATCTGGAATGAATATAGTTAACTTAAAAATGCATAATTGGACATACCATTTCTGTGTGTAAATATCTAAATATAGCCATTTTAAGGGTCCATTTCTGATGCTTAAAGCAGTTTGAATCAGATGGAAGTTTAGTTTGGTAAATCTGTGTATGACAAATAGCAGTGCATGAAAGATGATAGCACTTGCAGTGAGTGAGTTCTGAATCCCACTTCATTGATTCAGGACTATGAACTATTCTGTTTAGAGAGAAAATTTAAAAATTAAAAGGCAAGGGGTAGAAGCTGAAATTGGAGAAAAAATTGACCAAAATCTATGGCAGCACAGGGTAAAGTTACTGCTGATGCAACAATTTACTAAAATGGTGTTAGAGCTTACAGAGTATAATGGTACTGAAGAATGCACTAAAATCATTTTGTATCTGGGCTATTTCAGCACAGGATACATTAAGTAATGCATA
Source organism: Mauremys mutica (assembly GCF_020497125.1). NCBI lineage: Eukaryota > Metazoa > Chordata > Testudines > Geoemydidae > Mauremys > Mauremys mutica. Next base: position 43,825,840 of record NC_059078.1, read on the forward strand.
TTAAGTGATAAAGTTCTTCACTCAAACCTGTGTAATGCCATTGGTAGAAAGGTCAAAATTTAAGTCTAAGAAATCGACCTCAAATGTCGGGGAATTTGTGTGACGATGATGCTTACCTTGGCAACATGGTATGTTCTATTTATTTTCTGATATTGTAACAGCTACTGTGCTGGCTGGGTCAGTGTGTGGCACATCCATACACCACCCCCTTAACAGGGGTGGCTTATCCCAGATGGGAAGAGCCCCTGTCTCAGAGAAAAAGTGAGGAAGCTGAAGTATTTTTCCCTGCCTTGGGTAGCGGGAGACTGATTGTATGAGTAGCATGGTGGGGGAGAATTGTCTTTATACTAGGGTAGGCAAACTTTTTGGCCCAAGGGCCACATCTGGGTGGGGAAATTGCATGCAGGGCCGGGACGGGGTTGGGGTGCGGGAGGGAGTGTGGGATGTGGGATGGGTTGCGCTGTGCAGGAAGGGGCTCAGAGCAAGGGATTGGGGCAGAGGAGGGGTGCAGGTTGTATAAGAGGGCTCAGGGCAGGGGGTTGGAGTGCAGGAGGGGTTCAGGCTCTGGCCCGGCACTGCTTACCTGGAGCGGCTCTGGGATGGCAGTGGGATGCACCGGTGCCAGGGCAGGCTAATGGGAGCTCTGCGGGGCAGTACCTGGAGGGACAGTCAGTGTACAGATCCCTCTGCCCCTCCTCCTCCAGGAGCCGCAGGGATGTAGTGCCATCTGCTTCCGGGAGCAGCACAGGGCCTGGGCGGGCAGGCAGGGGTTCGGGATCCGGCCACAGCGAGCCCTCTAACCCTCTTCCCCCAGGGGCCACAGGGACGTAGTGCTGGCCGCTTCTGGGAGCGGTGTGAGGCCTGCCCTCCCCGAGGGGCCGCAGGGATGTAGTGCTGGCCACTTCCAGGAGCGGCATGGGGCCCACGGCGCCATAGGGGTGGCAATCCCACGGGCCGGATCCAAAGCCCTGGGGGGCCAGATCCAGCCTGCAGGCTGTAGTTTGTCCACCCCTGCTTTATACCCTTTGCCAGTAATAAAACAGATGTTCTGTTAAACTGAGTTTCTGAAAATGTCACTCTTGGAAACTTTGCTTCTCTGTGCTACCCCACCAGTACAAAGATTCAAGGGCACATAACAGTATAGTTTTGAAAACTGAAACATAACTAGATGAACTGCTTACTGGAGATAAATTGGAGACCTGGGCTATTGACAACAAAATGAAATTCAGCAAAGACAAATGTCAGGTGCTACACTTAGGGAAGAAAGAAAACAAATGAACAGATACAGAATAGGGGATAACTGGCTTGGCAACAGCACTGTTGAGAAGGATCTGGGAGCTGTGGTGGATCACAACCTCAACATCAGTCAACAGGTGATACTGTTGCAAAAGCAAACAAAAACAAAAACCACACCCCACAAATGAAAGGCTGCCATAAAAAAAGATGGAGAAAAGTTGTTCTGTCTTGCCACAGACGGGAGGACAAGAGGCAAGGGTTCCAACTATAGCATAGCAGATTCAGTTAAATCTCAGGAAAAAGTTTGTAACTGTAAGAACAGTAGGACAATGAAACAGACTGCATAGTAAGGTCTTGGAATCTCCTTCAGAGGAGATTTTCTAAAGGAGGCTGGATAGCCATCTGTCTTGGATGGCACAACAAATCCTGCATCTTGTCAGGAGTTAGACTAGATGACCCTTGTGGTCTCATAGAACCACAGGGCTAAAAAGTTCTATGATTTTGCAGTTTTTTATTCATCAATTAAGCCTGGTGTTTCTGCTCTTACAACTTATAAGTATTCACTGAATATTACAAATATTTCAATTTGTTCACCACTGTTCTTTCATTCCAGTATTTGCTGTTTGTGATGTGAGTTTGGAAGCCTAAACTTTTTGGAATAAGTAGTTAATAAGTGAATGGGTAACAAGCTTTTGTTAGAAGATTTTTGGATGAATAATTTGTTAAAATGTATTAGCCTTTTGAGGTTTACAAACCTTTTCATTGATACTCAGTGGCCACTTAGATAAATTCAGAAAAGTGATTTGATTCTGACAGATACCAGCAAAGCTAACCAAACCAAACTTGGTTTTATTCATAAAAACATACATGAATCCCTTTCTGTAATCATAGCCCAGTTGTAGTATACACTTAAAGAAAACAGAATTATAAGAAACTAGATCTGGAGAAGAATTCAAACAAGATTCCTCAAATGTGATCATCTACTCTGAATGGATCTAACAGTCCCTTCTGTCTTGGTGTCTGTGAAAGATGTATAGTTGAGGAAGGATGATCTTGTGCTTAAGGGACTGGGCTGAGACTCAAGTAAACTGTACTGCTGTTCTACCACAGATCCCAGACAAGTCATTTAATATTTTTGCCTCTGTTCCTGATGTGTAAAATTGAGGATAATAATTACTTTCTCCCAGTCTTTGTCTTGTCTATTTAGATCTTAAAAATCTTCCAGGTACTGATGTGCATTTGTACAGTACCTGTGGGGCCATGACATTGGTCAGGGCCTCTAGGCAATAGACTGCAATATTTAAATAAGTAAATCACATTTAAGTTCACGCTTCAACTGTATTTGTGTCACACAAACATTTGAGTAGTTGAATTTTACTGGCCAAAGTGCATGTAGGAAATTAGTTTCACTTATGTCTGAGTATTTGTGGAAAATGAATTTTCAGTTGTTACAAACAAATATTCACGTCAGACATGCTTGTGCACTCATCCAGTCAGGGAATAGAACAAATATTACTCCTGAGCAACAGCCTGACTTTCAAGTATTCATAGACCTTCTGAAGTTTAATCAGCAAGTGAATAATATGAAGAAATAGTGATCAGGTTGTGTGTATTTCATGAGCAGAATGCAATCAAATTAAGTTACTCACTGCAAATTATTCACCTCAGTTTAGAAATCATGGGATATTGGCAATATGACATTTAAATTTACTGAAACTCTAACTTTAATTATCTGACTAATGATTAAGGCTATAGTTTTGTCACAGCGGTTGTGGAAGTCACAGAATCCATGACTTCCAAAGACCTCTGTGACTCCAGCCCTGGCGGCTGGGAGCTGCAGGGTTCTACAGCGCCCAGCAGCAGCAGAGAACTGTAAGGTACCCCCGCTGCCTGAGGCAGCAGGCCCCCAGATTCTCAGCTGCCATGGGCAGCAGAGGTACCCCGCAGCTCCCAGCCATTGCAGGCGGGGGGCACCCCGGCAGCCATGGGGCTGCAGGGGGACCTCTGCAGCTCACCACTGCAGTGGTGGCAGGGAGAGTCCCACAGCGCTCCCTGCTGCTGGGGAGGGGGCAGGGGGTCCCTGCTGCTCCCCTCTGCCTCTGGTGGCAGGGTACCCTGGAGCTCTGAGCCCTCATGGGTGGTGGTGGCCCCAGAGCTCCTAGCCACCCTGAAGCTGCCCAGTCCCTTCCAATTTTATCATGAATATTTTTAGTAAAAGTCAGGAACAGGTTACAGGCTTCCGTGAATTTTTCTTTATTGCCTGTGACCTGTCCGTGACTTTTACTAAAAATATCCATGACAAAATCTTAGCTTTACTAATCCTTAAAATCCCATCCTTAAAAAGGGACACAAATTTCAGAGTTATTTTCAGATGAATATTTTCCCCTGTTAATCTTACAATTAATTCCCAAATGACTGGCCCAGAGATTAGGGAAAAGTACATTTTTATTTTTACTTTGTGCTCTTAATAGTACTTTGCATATTGCTAGTTTCATAGTTTTGATAGTTGCAGCTCCTATGTTAACTTAATATTTTGGTATACAGAGGTGAAAATTAACTAAGGGCCCATGTTCCCCTTTTGTTTCTCTGACTCCAAGTTCAGAGCCAGAATTAGAATACGATTTCTGACTCACTTTCCTGCTTAGACCAGTAGGCTATACTCATCTCACTCTGCATCTGTTTTTCCCCCTCCTTTAGAGACATGTTCATTTCTCTGACAATGTTCAGAGCCTTTCCCTCTTTGAATTTTCTAATTCCAGAGACCAATTCCCTGTGTACTTGTTGTGTTTTGTTAGAACTAGAAACTCTGGTCATGGATTAGGGCTCCATGGTGCTGTACAGACAAATTAGACAATCCTTGCCTCAAAGAGCTTGCAGTCCAGGTATCACAGGATGTAACAGCAGAACTAACCGACAAATGTCAAAGGGAAGGAAGGATTAAAGTGAGCAGAGTTCAGCAGAAAAATGTAAGTCAGCCCCATTTATATACTTTATCACAATGCCATGATTTAACTCAGAACATAGGAAGAAAACTAATTTGAATGATCACAAAGAGTGCTCTGTTGTAACATAAGCAGAGGTTGCAGGTGAATACTGTGACTGATACAAATAGTGCATATTCTAGTATTCAAGTCAAAGAGTTCATGTAAACTGCACCACCTCTTCTGTAAAACAATGTTATCCGAAACAGATTGGTTTAAGGGGTTTGAGAAAGAGGTTCAGATATTCAGATTGCCAGCCAGTTTCCTCAAGCCTGGCCAACTCAGCTGGATATATTAGGGTGTGTCTGCTGAGTCAGCTGGATTGGAGAGACCAGTTAGTCTATGAATGGGGTGTTGGCTCTGTGTGCTCTGAAGTCTGAAAAACCAGCACTCCCCCATTGCTCAACACCGTTATTACAAAGCCTCAGGTATCACCCAAGTCAGCTGTTAGTTTATACTGTGTGTGAGAAGGAGGTAGAGAACAGCTAGTGTGATCAACTAGCAAGAGAACAAGATGAGCTGGAACAGCCAATTTTAGCAGCATACTCTTGACTTTCTCTCACTGTACCCATGTAACTGTACCCATCTGTAAGAGGAGATCACAGGAGTGAAGAGTTACAGCTACAGGTTGCCATTTAGACAGAAGAGGATTCATGGGTAACAGGACTAGTGTGTTGTAGAGGAGTGAAAAGAAGTGTTAATGAACAGAGTATTGTTTATCATCCATTTTGAGCAGGCTTCAGTGAGATAAGGGACACCAGGACTTTGTAAAAGGCTGAGAAAATATTAGTTTGCTTCTAGCGGCTTGCGCTTTTTTTTGGCTGATTTTTGTGCTTTACAATGTCTGTAACAATGTTCATGCCCATTTAAAAAATGTGAACTCAGAGTCCCTAATTAGGAGGCACAGGCGTGAGGCATCAGTTCCCCTGCCAAGAATCTGGCATCTATTCCTTAGTTTCCAGCCTTCATTTCACTTTGATAAATGTTAAGAACCTCTTAACATTAGAAATCTTAATTGTTCAACTTCAGTGTACATGCTATGAAGCAGTGGACCATAGGGTCACAGGTGCCTAGCACAGCTGTCTGTTTCTCAGCTAGTCTGACATTCAACTGGCTCACCCTATGTACCTACTCACCTCCTTTTTAAATACTCTGCTCTAGGACTTTCTATTACATCAGCTTTTGTGAAGTAGTCACTAATGCCGTTCCTGCAAGTCCAAGCCAAATGTGTGTTGCAAATTAGAGAAGACTTTATTCATTGACATACTTCAACTCCCCTCCATACCATGCACAAACTCCCTAAATATGTCCATTCAGGGTAGGGTTTCCTTTTTTTCTTCAGAATAGTTTTTAATGAGTCTAACCAGCATAAAGGATTACTATGAGTGTCTGGCCCCCATCTGTACAATCCAAATCAGTATTCTATTTCTGCATGAACACATGCTTTGAGGTCTGAAGTTCAGATCCAAATTTTGCAGCTCAGGCTCCTCTCAGTTTAAACCATTCTTCTGAAAAGTTGACATCTTAACTCCATTTTGATGTCTATATTGAGCCCTAATAGAGAAACACTGGACCAGATTTTGATCTCATTTACACTACTGTAAATTTCTCCTTCAATGCAGATCTCTAAAACCAACACAACTGAGGGGTTTAGGCAGTGATATTAATATTTTACTTGAACAAGAAAGGTTAAATGAAAGCCAGTAATCCAGAGGAAATACAAACTGAAGGGAAAACACTCATTCTTCCTGAATATTTAAGAATACGCCCTACAATTTGTAGTTCTGCAGTGTGTTTTGTGCCGGATAGTGAATAAAGTCATTCTTCTCAAGTCTCCAAATATCAAATGCACACTAAAACAGACTGGCAGGAGTGTATTAATTGTCTGTCATGCTGAGATGCCTTTCCTTGATTTCTACTGATTACTGGCAGAAAATCATTACAATGAAAACCCTTATTGGTATCAATAGAATTAGTAATGTTAAGGCAAACAAAGTAGGTCAGAGTTCTATCTATTTTTGGTACAACCGTTTCAAAAGATTTTCCAAGCTGATGATTGTTTTCGTTCTGAAGAGGATAAGGTGGTATGTGAGACATGGACTGCATCCCAGTGAATTCTCCTAATTCCAGTAGGAGTAGAACAGTTGCTGAGGACTAATATCCACTAAGCATTGTCTAGATCCCAAATGGACAGAAGTGAACTATGATGTGCAGGTATTCCTCCCTTTGTTCAAGCTATTAGCAAGAAATGCTGAGTGATGTACATACAACAGTGGTGATGGTGATCACAAATGGATTTCATTGTGCCACAGTACCTTAGGGTATGTCTACACTACAAGAGTAGTTCGATTTAACTTAGGTCGAATTTGTGGATTCGACCTTATGAAGTCGAATTTGTGTATCCACACTAAGGACACTAATTCGACTTTGTGAGTCCACACTAACGGGGCAAGCGTCGACATTGGAAGCAGTGCATTCTGGGCAGCTATCCCACAGTTCCCGCAGTCCCCGCTTCCCATTGGAATGCTGGGTAGAGCCCCCAATGCCTGCTGGGGGAAAAATGTGTCGAGGGTGGTTTTGGGTAACTGTCGTCATTCAACCGTCACGTGCTTGGTAGGCTGGTGCCTGGAGCCGGCCCTGCCTACGCAGTATTACTAAACTGGTGCCCCTATGCCCGACGGCAACCTGGGCTTGTAGCTCGTGGTGGGGTGGGGGTTGGCTTAGGTAGAGAGGGACGAGGCAGCAAAGAATACCGAGATGCCCAGCCCGCCTCACAGTGGGGAAGAGTCAGTTTCCCACAGAGACTCCTATGTCCTCTCTCTCACTCAGAATGCGCCAGCATTCGGCTCGGTGAATATGACCCCTGCCTAAGGCAACTGCCGCATGAACTGGGTATGCGGGAGCCAGCCCGCTTTTATCTGCTGTCATGGGCAGTGGATGAAGCTAGCTCCCCAGCACACCTTTCGCTTGCCATACTCCACCCCTGTTCTGCCTCAGGCCCCACCCTCTCCCCACTGTCTCCCTCCTCTCTTCCCTCCCCGGCCCTGCTCACCCCCTTCCATCCAAATCACTGAACCCAAATGAAGCAAGTGATATTTGGGGGGAAAACAAAAACAAACACACACACACTCTTCTGCAATTTCTTTCTAAAAAAATGAAGCATGTTTTCCACTGCATGCCAGATAGGTGAAGACTGGACACGCAAAAGGTACCTAGTTAAAAGCACTAAATTTGGGAATAAAAAATGTCAGTCACAGAGGTTTGTTTTTATTTTTTGTTTTCTGTTTTTTGATATGCCCTGAAGTTTGTCAAATTTATTTGCGAAAATCTTTGTAGTAAGGGCAAGTCAGCTGTCTTGCTGACTACAACATTAAATATTATGGAATACATGATACAGCTCTTCTGTTTTACATTTTCTTAATCAGTATTTCTAAGCCAATTTTTATATTTTAAATGTACTCTTAAGCCTTCATAAAGTAATCATTCCAGATTGCTACATATTTAACTCACTGAAATAGACATTTTAAATTAATCAGTTACAGAGGTTTAGTGTGTTCATAACAATGTTCATTGCTTTTAGAAAAAGGGAACACTAATTTACTTTGTGTGATCTCCATAACAGTAGACATGTTTATGAAATTTCACCAACTTTAAATAATGTTTCCAAAGATTTTAGGCATAACCAAGGACTTTATATCTTACTAGGTACTGATTTTGCTGGAGGGTTCTCTTAAAACTACTTCATCAGATAGTCAAAAGTAAAGAAAGGGAAACTCTTTGTCCAGCTATCTGGAAGGAAAGGGGTGTTGTCCCTTTAAGGGTTCTCATCAAAAGTGCCAGGTGGGTGAAGGGAGAAATGGATGAACAGAAAGGACAGGAAGTAAGTTTTTTTTTGTTACAGGTTTTTTTTTGTTATAGGATTAAAATTAAAATGTTTTTTAGATAAGGGTGGTCTTTTGAGGGATTTATTTAAAAAACTATGGCCTGGTCTACACTAGGACTTTAATTCGAATTTAGCAGGGTTAATTCGAATTAACCACGCACCCATCCACACCAGGAAGCCATTTAATTCAACATAGAGGGCTCTTTAGTTCGAATTCTGTACTCCTCCCCGACGAGGGGAGTAGCGCTAAATTCGACATGGCTATGTCGAATTAGGCTAGGTGTGGATGCAAATCGAACTTAGTAGCTCCGGGAGCTATCCCACACTGCACCACTCTGTTGACGCTCTGGACAGCAGTCCGAGCTTGGATGCTCTGACCAGCCACACAGGAAAAGTCCCGGGAAAATTTGAATTCCTTTTCCTGTCTGGACAGTTAGAATCTCATTTCGTGGTTGGACATCGGGGCGAGCTCAGCAGCACCGGCAGCAATGCAGAGCTCTCCAGCAGAGGAGTTCATGTAATCTCTGAATAGAAAGAGGGACCCAGCATAGACTGACCGGGAAGTCTTGGATCTGATCGGTGTGTGGGGCGAGGAGTCTGTGCTTTCGGAGCTGCGCTCCAACAAACGGAATGCAAAGACCTACGGGAATGTCTCCAAAGCCATGAGAGACAGAGGATATAGGCGGGATGCAATGCAGCGCCGCGTGAAAATCAAGTACCTGAGACAAGGCTACCAAAAAATCAAAGCAGCAAACGGACGCTACGGAGCCTGCCACCACTGCCCCACCAGTGACCGTGGACTCTGACGATGGGACAGTGTCGACGGCCAGTTCCTCGGCGATGTTCGCAGACGGGGAAGATGAGGAAGGGTTTGTGGAGGACGAGGCAGGCGACAGCGCTTACAACGCTGGTTTCCCCGACAGCCAGGATCTCTTCAGCACCCTCACGGAGATCCCCCACCAACCCTCCCTGGCCGTTAACCCGGACCCTGAATCAGGGGAAGGAGCAGTCGGTAAGTGCTTTAAACATGTAAACTTTTATTATTAATGGAACAGGAATCTGAACTATGTGTAAAGGAGGTCTCTATATATATGGGGATAGAACAGAAATCCTCCTGGGAGATCTCCACGAAGCTCTCCTGGAGGTAATCGAAAAGCCTCCGCAGGAGGTTCCTGGGGAGAGCTGCCTTATTGGGTGCTCCGTGGTAGCACACCTTTCCGTGCCAGGCTTTCATGAGGTACTCAGGGAGCATTGCCTCCCCGAGCACGGCTGCATAGGCCCCTGGTTTGTGCTGGCTTTCACGCAGCATGCGCTCTCTATCTCCTTCACTGACCCTCCTCAGGGCGATCTTGCTCGGCGACTCCTGCATCTAATTAGGAAAATTACCGTAATGTTACACCTGGTCCAAAGTATTTTTAAAAAATCTCCGGACAGACGGCGTAGCAGAGAGTCGGCATGCTGCTGCGTGACAAGCGTAACGGAAAGCCAAAGAATCAAATGGACGCTCATGAAGGGAGGGAGGGGGGGGAATGAGGACGCAAGCTATCCCACAGTTCCCGCTGTGTCCGAAAATCATTTGCATTCTTGGCTGAGCTCCAAATGCTTCTAGGGTCAAACACAGTGTCCGCGGTGGTTCAGGGCATAGCTCGTCAATGTACAGCCACCCCCCACCCCCAGAAGGAAAAGGGAAAGAAATAGTCTCTTGACTCTTGTAAATGTCACCCTATGTGTACTGAATGCTGCTGGTAGACGCGATGCTGTGGCACGCTACGGTAGCATCCTCGCCGCCCCTCCCCCGCCTCATGGGTGACTGACGGTGCAAAATGACTGGTACCCGTCCTCATCATCAGCCTTGCGGTAGATGGTGTAGTGCAATAGGACTGCTACCTGTCCTCATCATCAGCCCATAAGTAGACGGCCTGCTAACCGTCTTCATCATAGCAACAGGGGGGCTGAGCTCCATCAGCCCCTGCCCTTCATGTGTAAAGAAAAGATTCTGTACTGCCTGGACTATCATAGCAGCTGGAGGCTGCCTTACCCTCATTTCATTTCCCTAACAAGTCACTGTTTCTTATTCCTGCATTCCTTATTACTTCAGCATACAAATGGGGGGACACTACAACGGTAGCCCAGGAAGGCTGGAGGAGGAGGGAAGCAACAGGTAGGGTTGTTGCAGGGGCACCCCCTGTGAATGGCATGCAGCTCGTCATTCCTGCAGGATCTGACACAGAGTGGCTGTGCTCTGTAGTTCTCTGATACACTGCAACCCTAGTACAGTTGCCCCATATTCTAGGCGGGACTGTTTCTATTTTTAGATACCATAAAAGAGGGATTGACTCGGGGAGTCATTCCCAGTTTTGTCTTTTGCGCCCCCGGCTGATCTCGGCCAGGGGCACCTATGACAGCAGCAGAAGGTGTAGTGCAATAGGACAGCTACCCATCATCACCTTGCCAATTTACATTGGCATGGTTGATGGTGCAATATGGCTGATAACCATCTCTGCTGTCATGCAAAAGCAAATGAATGCTGCTGTGTAGCGCTGCTGAATCGCCTCTGTCTGCAGCATCTAGTACACATACGGTGACAGTGACAAGAGGCAAAACAGGCTCCATGGTTGCCACGCTATGATGTATGCCAGGGCAATCCAGCGAAAACGGGCTCAAAATGATTGTCTGGCATTCCTTTCCCGGAGGAAGGAATGACTGACTACATTTACCCAGAACCACCCGCGACAATGAAATTTGCACCATCAGGCACTGGGATCTCAACCCAGAAGTGCAAGGGTTGGGGGACACTGCGATGGGGTGGAACAGGGGCAGAGTTTATGCTTTCAGGATTGCCTGCTGCAGGAGTGTGGACGATATAGGTGCTGTGCATGGTGTTGTTCACAGACACAGACTAGATTGTGTTCATTGTTCAGAAAAATGTATCTTTGCAAGGAATTCACTACCTTTTTCCCATCACACAGCTTCGACTGTCTCCAGACCTGCCACAGCATCCCCCTCACAGAGGCTGGCAAAGATTAGGCGGCGAAAGAGAAAGACACGGGACAAGATGATCGCTGAAGTTATGGGGTGCTCCCGAGCCGAGGCGGACCAGCAGAGTCAGTGGAGGGAGATCCTCTCTCTGTACCAGCGCTCACACAGCGAACGGGAGGAGAGGTGTCATGAGGAAGACAAGCAGGCGACTCAAACGCTACTTGGACTAATGAGGGAGCAAACGGACACGCTCCGGTGCCTTGTGGATGTTCTGCAGGACCGCAGCCAGGAGGACAGAGCCCCCCCGCAGTGTATCTGCAACCGCCCTCCCCCGCCACAAAGTCCCATACCTCCCGTCACCCAAAGTAACCAGAAGGAGTGGCGCCAGGGGCCGTGAAAACTGTCACTGCACCCCAGCAGAGTGCTCAAGTACCCAAAAGCTCTCATACCCTAATTTTTGAGAATTCCTTCCCTTCCTGACTCACCCTAGCCCCAATCCCAGTTTCATCCCCTGACTGTCTGGTTAATTATTAAAAATACTTTGCTGTTAATTACTGTTTCCGTCATGGTTTTTTACACAACGCTGCGTTTGAAGGGGTGGGTGGGTGGGGAAGGGGGTAGGGTATTGCATAGGACAGTCACCTTTAGCAGGGTACAGAGACGGGGGCAGGATCAGCAGCAGGTCACACACACAGTGCAGTCAGTAGGCACCCTGGTCGGTATGGGAGGTGGTTTGCAGGTTCTGTGTGGGTGGGGGGGTACGTGACTTTGTAGCGGGGGAGGGTGGTTACAGATCTCATGCAACGGTCCCTGTCCTGGACCACAGAGCCACGCAGCAGAGGAATCTGTATCCATCCTCCCCCGCCACAAGGCCACATAGCCCCCGCACACAGAGTCCCAAAAAGGAAGGATGGCAGGCTCCGTTGAAACAACCAGTCCGGCACTGGAGACCGCTCTGGGAGCAGGAGCCTGTCATTCCTCGAGTTTAGAGGTGGTCTTTACATCACCGCACACCCTACCCAGCACAGTCTGTGTCCCAGTTTCAACCCTTTAATGCAAAGTCACCAATAAAGAAACCTTTGTAAATTTACAGTGGAACATGTATTTTATTTTTAAACGTGTGTTGGAAGTGGGGGAAGCGGGGTGAACGGGGTATGTAACTGCAGATGCTAGTCAACAGTAACTTGGTAAAGAAACAGGGGCAGGTTCAGCTTCTCTGTAAAGAAACTGAACAGTCACAGGTCACGCTGCTCACTGCTCGCTGGTACTTGAAGAGTTCCTTGTCGCTGTGCAAGGCGCCTGCATAGGGCTTCACGAGCCAGGGCATTAGCGGGTAGGCTGGGTCCCCAAGGATCACTGTAGGCATCTGCACATCCCCAAGAGTTATTTTGTGGTCTGGGAAGAAACTACCTTCCTGCAGGCGTCTAAACAGACCAGAGTTCCTGAAAACACGCGCGTCATGAACTTTGCCTGGCCACCCGACGTTGATGTTGGTAAAACGTCCCCCATGGTCCACCAGTGCTCGCAGCACCATTGAAAAGTAGCCCGATTTCTCAGCAGCTGACTGTGGAAGAGGTGGACGATAAGGTGCGAGGATTTGACAACGGCCATAACTGCAGCGGGCTCCGTGCTCGCAGTGCTGTGGCGCCCGCGCTGTCACTGAGCAGAAAAGTGCACAAACAGATTGCCCGCAGGCACTTTCGGGGAGGGAGGGAGGGCGTGATTGACGGTTCAATGATGACAGTTACCCAAAACCACCCTCGACACATTTTTCCCCCAGCATGCATTGGGGGAAATCCCAGAATTCCAATGGGCAGCGGGGAGTGCAGGAACTGTGGGATAGCTTCCCACAGTGCACCGCTTCCAAGTCGACGCTGGCCCCGTTACTGTGGATTCACACAGTCGAATTAGTGTATTTAGTGTGGATACACAACTTCGACTTCATAAGGTCGATTCCACAAATTCGAATTAAGTTGATTCGAAATAGTCTTGTAGTGTAGACATACCCTATGTCTGAAGATCCAAGCATTTAAAGCTAAAGATGATTGTGCATCTAAAAATCTGTGCAAGGAGTTTTTAGAAATGTGATTATAATCTTCACCAACTCACTAATGAAATATTTTTAAAGCAAATTTTAAACTAAGGTCCTGTAGACAAACATGTTCTGAGTAAATATTACAGTAATGCACAACTGTTTGTCAGTAAATTCAGAAACTGACAGTATATACCTGGAGGTTGGCAAATGCCTGTTAAGTGGTAATGAAGCTATTTAACAGTTTCAATGTTGTACAGAGGTGGGCAAACTATGGCCTGTGGGCTACATCTGGCCCATGGGATCATCCTGCCCGGCCCCTAAGCTCCTGGCAGCCATGCCACCGCGCGGGTGGTGCTCTGGGCGGCTGAGCTGTGCGCTCATGCAGGGCAGCGCAGTAGCGTGTCTGGCTCCAGCCAGGAGGCACGGCTCCAGACATGCTGCTCTGAATAGCATGGTAAGGGGGCTGAGGGGTTGATATGGGGCAGGGTGTCCTGGGGACAGTCAGGGGACAGGGGGCAGTTGGATGAGGCAAAGGTGAGGGGGCAGGGGACCAGGGGGGATTGGATAGGGTGTGAGATCCCGAGGCCTGTCAGGGGGCGGGGGTGTGGATAGAGGTTGGGGCAGTCAGGGGACAGGGAATGGGGTGGGGGGTTGGATAGGGGGTGGGATCCCAGGGGGCGGTTGGAGCAGGGGTCCTAGGAGGGGGCGGTCAGGGGACAAGGAGGGGGGGTTGATGAGTGGGGGACTCTGGGGGGGCAGTCAGGGAGCAGAAAGTGGGGGGGTTAGATAGGGGGGCAGGGGCCAGTCTGTTTGGGGGCACAGCCTCCCCTACCTGACCCTCCATACAGTTTCACACCCTGATGTGGCCCTCGGGCCAAAAAAGTTTGCCCACCCCTGTGCTAGTAGATCTGGCAGGTTTTTTTACTTTTAAGTTACTAGATCCCCTCCCTGGTGAGTCACCAGGCTGCAGCAGCCAGCTGTGGGAGCCTGCAGGAAGGGTCAGAATAGGAATAGGAAGAGCTGGGAGGGTAGACACTAAGACGCAGTGGTGCCCCAAATTTTCAGGTGCCCTATGCAGCTTCAAGTGCCTAAGGATAGCCCTGCCCTTTCCCCCATACTGGGTCTGACTTGTCTATTTAGATTATAAGCTCTTTGGAGCAGGGCCTGTCTCTTATTCTGTTTCTCAGAGTGCTTAACACAAAGGAGTTCTGCTCTTGGCCACTATTTAAAAAAAGATAAAATAATAGTGTTCAGCAGTCACACCATGATATTAGTCAACTGTATATGTTTTAATGTATCATTTGCATCTGTTTGAAAGTGAATGGGAACAAAGGTTGCCTTTGCTTTGCATTTGTTATTTAACTCAGCTTGAATTTTAGACAATTTGTTAAGCAGATTTTTTTTTCCCCCAAGACAATGATTTACTATAGTTGGCGAGTCAAGTGTGTTTTTAAATTCCCATTGTAGCTGGTCATAGAAAAATTACAGAAGCTGGCAATTGTAAAACACCTCGGTTTGTTCTATTACAGTATTGAATTAATGCTGTCACAAAGCATGCAGATACGGTGTGCCCCTGAAATCAGTATGTTCCTTGCAATGTGTGCATTACGTTGATGCACTCAGCTAACCAAGACATGTGTTTATCTAGTGATAATCAAGTCACTGGAGTGTGTTATTGCAGTTATTAAATAGCTTTTCTCAAGTTTATAAAAAAGCTATTTTTCCCCATCATGGGGAAAAAAAAGTTCATGAGGTTTTCAAAAGGTCTGTTAGCACTGTACCAATTTAGTAAAGCATTGTAATTTTGTAAATGAACTCAAAAATCATGAATAAAACATGAAATATATTTAACAAAATGAATGGAATGTTAAGAGAAGATACAAAATATTTTTTGGCTAATGCATGGGGTATTAATTCTCTTGAAATGCCTTCTGCATACAATTCTAACTGAAACTGTGTTGGCTATTTAAATACGAACACAGCTGTTTTCTTCTGAATTTTCAATTTATAACAACTTTGGCCTGGAGCACATATTGGGTATTAGTGAGCAATTAAGGTTAATCTAAGGGGCACAGTTAGGCAGTCAAACAAAATTTACATCCTGTAATGATGTCATGCAATAGCAATACAGTTATGATTAAGAACATAAAAACAGCCATTCTGACCCTTCCTGCAGGCTCCATCTAGCCCAGTACCCTGTCTTCCAACAGTGGCCAATGCCAGGTTCCCCAGAGGGAGTGAACAGAATAGGTAATCACCAAGTAATCCATCCCCTGTTGCCCATTCCCAGCTTCTGGCAAACAGAGGCTAGGAACACCATCCCCGTCCACCCTCGCTAATAGCCATTGGTGGACCTATCCTCCATGAACTTATCTAGTTTTTTTTAACTCTGTTATAGTCTTGGCCGTCACAACATCCCCTGGCAAGGAGTTCAACAGGTTGACTGTACATTGTGTGAAAATATACTTCCTTTTGTTTGTTTTAAATCTGTTGCCTATTAATTTCATTTGGTGACCCCTAGTTCTGGGGAGATCAGGGGTGTTGTAGTAATCTATAAAGACAAGCTCTCTAGCAAAATTATGAATTTAAACTCCCAGGCTCATCTTTTGAATGTGTGCAGGTTTCATTTGAGGATGAGGACTGATAGGTCAGACACAGAGTGATCACTTTGTAAAAAGTGTTCATCCACAGGTGATGTGGGGGCAAAGGAAAGACTGACACAAATGCTAAGTATCTTCAAGGACTGGGCCCAGTACAAGCCCCTAGGGGACACTCCTATTTACCACTCCCCATTCTGAGAACTTAATATTTATTCCTACCCTTTGTTTCTTACCTTTCAAACAGTTATCAATCCATAAGAGGACCTTCTCTGTTATCTCTTGACAGCTTATGTTGCTTAAGAACCTTTGGTGAGGGACCTTGTCAAAGGCTTTCTGAAAATCTAAGTACACTATATTCACTGGATTCCCTTGTCCACATGCTTGTTGGCCCCCTCAAAGAATTCTAGTAGATTGGTGAGGCATGATTTCCCTTTACAAAAAACATGTTGACTCTTCCCCCAACAAATTATGTTAATATGTCTGAGAATTTTATTCTTTACTGTAGTTTCAACCAGTTTGCCCGGTACTGAAGCCAGGCTTACTGGCCTGTAATTGCCGGGATCACCTCTGAAGCCCTTTTTAAAAATTGGCATCACATTAGCCATCCTCCAGTTATTTGGTACAGAAGCTCCAGTTAGCAGTTCTGCAATTTCACATTTGAGTTCCTTCAAAACTCTTGGGTGAATATCATCTGGTCCTGGTGACTTATTACTGTTTAGTTTATCAATTTGTCCCAAAACCTTCTCTAATGAGAGTTCAATCTGGGACAGTTCTTCAGATTTGTCACGTAAAAAGAATGGCTTAGGTTTGGGAATCTCCCTCAAATTCTCAGCCGTGATGACTGATGCAAAGAATTCATTTAGTTTCCCTGCAATGGCCTTTTCATCCTTGAGTGCTCCTTTAGCACCTCGATTGTCCAGTGGCTCCATTGAGTGTTTAGCAGGCTCCTGCTTCTGATGTACTTAGCAAACTTTTTTATTATTATTACTTGGAGTCATTGACTGGCTGTTCTTCAAACTCTTTTTTGCCCTTTCTAATTATGTTTTTACATTTCATTTGCCAGAGTTTATGCTCCTTTCTATTTTCCTCACTAGGATTTAACTTCCACTTTTTAAAGCATGCCTTTTTGTTTCTCACTGCTTCTTTTACTTTGATGTTTAGCCACAGTGGCACTTGTTTGGTTCCCTTACTATGTTTTTTAATTTGGGGTATACATTTAAGTTGAGTCTCTATTATGGTATCTTTAAAAAATTTCCATGCAGCTTTTTGTGTTGTATCTTTTAATTTGTTTAACTAACTTCCTAATTTTTGTGTAGTCCCCCTTTCTGAAATTAAATGCTACAGTGTTGGGCTGCTATGGTGTTTTCCACGCCACAGGGATATTAAATTTAATTATGTTATGGTCACTATTACCAAGTGGTCCAGCTATATTCACCTCTTGGACCAGATCCTGTGCTCCACTTAAGACTAAATCAAGAATTGCCTCTCTTCTTCTGGGTTCCAGACCTAGCTGCTCCAAGAAGCAGTCATTTAAGGCGCCAAGAAACTTTATCTCTACATCCTGTCCTGCAGTGAAATGTACCCAGTCAATATGGGGATAGTTGAAATCCCCTATTATTATTAAGTTTTTTATTTTAATAGCCTCTCTAATCTCTCTGAGAATTTTACAGTCACTATCATCATTCTGGTCAGTAATATATCCCTACTGCTATATTCTTATTATTAGAGCATGGAATTACTATCTATAGAGATTCTATGGTACAGTTTGGTTCATTTAAGATTTTTACTACATTTGATTCTATGCTCTTTCACATATAGTGCCACTCCCACACCAGCACAACTTATTCTGTCCTTCTGATATATTTTGTACCCAGGTATTTTAATGGTTTTGTTGCCAGATTACATCAGTCCTATTTAAGACATAGGATCTTTCTTCTTATTGCATCTCTACAGGGTGGAGTTGTTTGAATGCCTTAACTGCATTTCCATGCCTCAGCATGTTTGGATTTCTTCAAAGTATAACTAGTTATGAATTTCTTGGGTTTTTGGTTATTAATTTTGGAACAATTACAACATCCCTGTAATATGTTTACCCTTAAATTACTGATAAATATCTAAGGATGGAGTTAAAATTTAGAATATTTGGAAATTTCTTTAGATTTTTTTTAAATTAAAAATTACACACTTGAACATGAAATATACTCAAAACAGAATGCTACTATGGCATGTTTCTGTTGATTCTAGGATATGTAGAAATTTTAACTTCTTGCTGAAGATTTTCTGATGCACCAAAGCAGTACAAAGCAAACAGTCCACCAGCCCATTAAACTAGGTTTACAGCTGTTTGCATGGCTAACAACCAAAATTACAGATAAATCTCGTTCTTAAACCAATAAATCCCTTGCAAATTAAGAAGGCTGTTATTAAGACAGGCACTATGGGAAAGGGGCAAGAAGAGCCCCGTTTTTATACTGTAAGGACTCAGTTCCTGCTTCAAATCCCCCAGCACTGCTGCCTCAACGTGTAGTGGAGTTCAGCCAGCAGTACCACATGGAACCTCAAGTTAGTATGTCCAAAATAAGATACAGCCACAGAGTCTTTGAGGAGCATTAGAGAGCCAAGATGGGTGGGGTAATATCTTTTATTGGACCAGCTTCTGTTGTGAGAGATTCAAGCTTTTGAGCTACACAGTCTTCTTCATGTCTGGAAAGCTACTAGATTGTCACTGCTATATACAAGGTGGAACAGATTGTTTAGTTAACACACATTTCAAGGTACCATTCAAGGTGAAGTGGCCTGTTAACACCCCTCCAGTCATAGGGAGGAAAGGAAGGGGGAGGATAAAGAGCTGGGGATAAGCCGGGGGGAGCGTAATAAGCCATAAACCCAGGCTCTCTATTAAGTCCATGATTTTTAGCATCTAGCAAAATTATTAGTTTAATCTCTCAGGTGCATCTTTTGAATGTGTTGTGCAGGTGTCATTTGAGGATGAGGACTGATCGATCACTCTGTATCTGACCTCTTTTTGAAAAAAGTGTTCACGCACAGGTGATGTGGGGGCAAAGGAAAGACTGACAGATAAGTGTCTTCAAGGACCCAGTTTAATTTTAACTCAAGGTAAACCATAAATCTGTAAATACTTGAAATTCTTTCTACACTAAGAGTAAGTGCTGTAAGATGTGGGAGATATGTCATATTTTTCATACAAAACAAAGAAGTTGAATCTCTGGAGTTGTAATTTCTGGATGAATTTCTGGAGTTGCAATCAGTCCACCCATAAAAAACAGTTACTTGCTTTCTCATAACTGTTGTTCTTCGAGATGCATTGTTCACGTCCATTCCAACCATGTGTGTGCGCGCCAGCCAGAAGATTTTCCCTTACCAGCATCCGTAGGGTCGGCCTGGCTGCCCCCTGCAGTGGCGCCTTCATGATGCCCAACATAGGGCTCTGCCAACCCTCCATCCCCTCCGGTCCTTCTTGCCAGCTACTCCGACAGAGGGGAAGGAGGGTGGGTATTGGAATGGACATGAACACCACATCTTGAATAACAACAATTATGAGAAAGTGAGTAACTATTTATTTTTTCTTTGAGTGATTGTTCATGTCCATTCCAACCAGGTGACTCACAAGCCAAAGTTCAGGAGGTAGGGTTGGAGTCATCCACTGATTGGACCATAGCTCATCCAAAGGCCGCATCGTCTCTAACCTGTTGTGTAATCACATAGTGTGTCGTGAACGTGTGTATCAAGGACCACGTTGCTGCCCTGAAGATTTTCTGGGTGGGAACTTGCACCAGGAACACAGCTGAGGAGACCTGGGCCCTGGTGGAATGAGTGGTAATCGGCGGAGCGGGCACCTTCACCAAGCTGTAACACTCTTGAATGCAGGATGTGATCCACGACAAGATGTGTTGAGATGAGACAAGGAGGCCCTTCATTCTGTCCACCATGGCCACAAATAGCTGGATGATTTCTGGAATGGCTTAGTCCTCTCTATAGAGAAGGCCAGCGCCCTACGTACATCCAATGGATGAAGCTTGTGTTCCCGATCAAAGGACTGTTGCTTGGGGTAAAACACTGGGAAGATGTCCTGGCTCATGTGGAACTGGGAGACAACCTTAGGGAGAAAGGCTGGGTGAGGTCTGAGTTGGACCTTATCCTTATGAAAAGCTGCGTAAGGAGGCTTAGACGTGAGGGCCCTGAGCTCCGACACCCTCCTAGCCAAGGTTATTGCCACGAGGAACGCCACTTTGTAAAAGAGAGAGCAGGGAGCATGTTGCCAGTGGTTCATATGGAGGACTCGTAAGTCTGGAGAGGACCAGATTTAAGATCCCAGGCTGGGACAGGCTGATGTGTTTGTGGGAAGAACCTGTCAAGGCCTTTGAGGAAACGACTGACCATAGGGTTCACAAAGACCGAGAATCTGTCTGCGCCCAGATGGAAGGTGGAGATGGTGGCAAAGTGGACACTTACTGATTACAGACACAGATTTTGCTTAAGGTGAAGGAGGTAGTGCAGTATGAATGGTATGAGGGCAAGCGACAGTGACTGACTGCGTTGCTCTGCCCAGCTGGAGAACCTCTTCCACTTGGCAAGGTACATCACCCTCATGGAGGGCTTCCTACTACCAAGGAGGACTTGCCTGACTTGATCTGAACAAGTCAGTTCCACAGTGTTTAGCCATGGAGCATCCAGGCCATGAGGTGGTGCGACTCTAGGTTCAGGTGCCAGAGGCAGCTATGGTCCTGTGTGATCAGGTCCAGGACAAATGGCAAAGTGAGTGGGGTCACCACAGACATCTCCATGAGCAACGTGAACCAGTGCTGGCATGGCCGCACCGGCACTATCAGTACAACTTGGGCCCGGTCCCTGTGGATCTTGAGGAGCACCTTGTGGACCAGCGGTATTGGTGGGAATGCATAAAGCAGGCGGTCCCCCCCCCCCCCATGGGAGAAGGAAGGCATCCACAATGGACCCTGCGCTGTGATTCATGAAGGAGCAGAACAGTTGACGTTTCCTGTTGCCACGAGTGGCGAACATGTCTACCTGGGGAGACCCCCAGAGATGGAAAATTGAGCTCACTACACCCAGCCGGAGGGACAACTTGTGGCCATAAGAACATAAGAACGGCCGTACCGGGTCAGACCAAAGGTCCATCTAGCCCAGTATCTGTCTACCGACAGTGGCCAATGCCAGGTGCCCCAGAGGGAGTGAACCTAACAGGCAATGATCAAATGATCTCTCTCCTGCCATCCATCTCCATCCTCTGACGAACAGAGCTAGGGACACCATTCTTTACCCATCCTGGCTAATAGCCATTTATGGACTTAACTACCAGTTCTCTTTTAAATACTGTTATAGTCCTAGCCTTCACAACCTCCTCAGGTAAGGAGTTCCACAAGTTGACTATGCGCTGCGTGAAGAAGAACTTCCTTTTATTTGTTTTAAACCTGCTGCCTATTAATTTTTATTTGGTGACCCCTAGTTCTTGTATTATGGGAATAAGTAAATAACTTTTCCTTATCCACTTTCTCCACATCACTCATGATTTTATATACCTCTATCATATATATATTATATACCTTAGTCTCCTCTTTTCCAAGCTGAAGAGTCCTAGCCTCTTTAATCTTTCCTTATATGGGACCCTCTCCAAACCCTTAATCATTTTAGTTGCCCTTTTCTGAACCTTTTCTAGGGCTAGAATATGGAAAGTTCAGCTGAGACTGTCTGCCAGCTTGTTCTGCACTCCTGGGAGGCATGAAGCCTGCAGGTGTATTGAGTGTTCCACACAAATCCCACAGCACAAGGGCTTCCTGGCACAGGGGAGAGGAGCATGCACCTCCTTGTTTGTTGATATAAAACATCACTGAGGTGTTGTCTGTGAGGACTGAAATCCACCTGTCTGCTATGTGGGTTTTGAAAACCTGGCACACCAGGCACACCGCTCTCAGCTCCCTGACATTGATATGCACAGCTAGGTCCACCTGAGATCAGAGGCCTTGAGTCCTGAGGTCTCCTAAATGAGCTCCCCAGTCTAGCTCCGAGGCATCTGTCACCAATGAGAGAGATGGCTGAAGGCTGGCGAAGGGCCATCCTGCACAAACCACCTGCGGGTCAAGCCACCACAGGAGGGAGTCCAGTACCAGGCAGGGCAAAGTTATGATGCTGTCCAGAGCGTCCCGGGCTGGTTGATAAACCGATGCCAGCCAAGACTAGAGTGAGCGAAATCGGAGTCTGGCATGCTGCACTACATAGGTGTATGCCACCATGTGTGCGAGCAGTTTCAGGCAGGTCCTTGCTGTGGTCATGTGAAACTGCCTGAGGCCCTGTATAATGTCCCCTAGTGACTGGAACCTGGCTTCGGAGAGGTATTCCCTGGCTTGGGTCGATTCTAGGACTGCGCCTATGAATTCTATCCTCTGCACAGGGGACACAGTGGATTTGACTTTGTTGAGAAAGAGACCCAGTTCTAGGAAGGTCCTTCTTATGAAGTCAACCTGACCCTCCACTTGGGCTTTGGAGCAGCTTTTGATCAGCCAGTCATCAAGGTATGGGAAAACCTGTATCTGGTGCTTGCACAGGAATGCCACGACAACTGCCATGCATTTGGTTGAAAACTCGAGGAGCTGCCAACAGGCCGAACGGGAGGATGGCAAACTGATAGTGGCCACTGCTCACCACAAATCTGAGGTAACGTCTGTGATGTGGGACTACTGCAATGTGGAAATACACATCCTTCTTCTTTCTTTGTTTTCTTCTTATTTATATGACTATAGAACCTTTTACTAGTGGTTTTAATTCCCTTTGTAAGGTCCAGCTCTACATGGATTTTGGCCTTTCTCACTTTATCCCTATGTATTTTGACCTCAATAAGGTAGCTTTCCTTGCTGATCCCTCCCATCTTCCACTCCTTGTAGGCTTTCTGCTTTTTCTTAATCCCCTCTCTGAGATGCTTGCTCATCCAACTTGGTCTACAACTCGTGCCTATGAATTTTTTCCCCCCTTTCTTGGGATGCAGGCTTCTGATAGTTTCTGCAACTTTGACTTGAAGTAATTCCAGGCCTCTGCCTTTAGATCCACTAAAAGACTTACAATAATCACAACAGTGTTCCATCCTTTCCCCCTCTACCCATTCCTGGCTTCAACATGAAAATATTAAAATACATTAAATTTTTGTGGAAGCAAAAACACAGGGAATCAAGTTACACTAAGTATCTTCCTCCAAAACAGAGTGGATTTTGAAAGACAACACATTTTCCAGCCCCTACCTGCTCACCACCACCAACAGGGGCAGATTAATTTTTAGACACCTAACCTTATCATTTCAGTGCATTATGCATAAGGACAAATAATGTAGGTCTGTCTTTGCATGTTTCACCTGATTCTGCGGTTTGCTTCTGCACGTGGCTGATTTACTCCATTAAGAACTGCAAACACATGAACTTAATCTAGAGCAGGGCTGCCCAGAGGGAGGGGCAATTGGGGCAATTTGCCCCAGGCCACGGGCCCCGCAGGGGCCTCCAAGAGAATGCTCTGGCCCCGGCCCCGCTTCCGCCTTCCCCCATCCCCCAGAGCCTCAGCGCCCCGTGTACAGGAGTGGCCCTGGACAAAGCTAAAGCGGTGTGGCTCTAGCGGGGCCTGAGCTCCGCCCCGCTCGGAGCCACGTGGTAAGGGGGTGGGGCTGCGAGCTCTGGGGCCCTGCTGGAGCCACGCCGCTGCAGCGCTGTCCAGAGCCGCTCCTGGACGCGGTGCACTGAGGCTCCGAGAGAGGGGGGAGGTGGGGGTAAGCAGCATGGCAGAGGGCTGGGGCCGGGGGGGGGGGTGTGGATAAGGGGCAGGGAGTCCCGGGGACAGTCAGGGCACAGGGAGGGGGCAGAGTTTCTGGAGGGGAGGTCAGGGGACGGGGAATGGGGATTGGAGTGTGGGCATTCTGGGGGGTCTGTCAGGACTCAGCAGCGGGTCCGGGCAGTCAGGGGACAGGGAACATGGGGGTTGGTGGGGAGGGGGTCTCGGGGGGGGGGCGGTGAGGGGACAAGGAGCAGGATGGGTCGGGGATTCTGAGTGGGGCAGTCAGGGGGCAGGAAGTGGGTGGGGGTCAGATAGGGAGCAGGGCCAGGCTATTTGGGGAGGCACAGCCTTTCTACCCTATAGCTCATTCAGCAGTTTGAGGCTTGCAGGCAGCTATTTAACACAAACAGCCAAGCTGTTATCTTTTCCATGGGGGAGGGATCACATGAGAAGAGCAATATCCTACACCAACCTACCTCCTTCCCAACCCTACCAAGGGAGACCCCCCCCGACCCCTGCATTCCCCGATGCTCCAGAGGGGTTAATTCAGTGGTTCTCAAACTTTTGTCCTGGTGACCCCTTTCACATAGCAAATCTCTGAGTGCGACACCCCCCTTATAAATTAAAAACACTTTTTTATATATTTAACACTATTATAAATGCTGGAGGCAAAGCGGGGTTTGAGGTGGAGGCTGACAGCTCACAACCCCCAGTAATAAAATTGTGACCCCCCTGAGGGGTCCCAACCCCCAGTTTGAGAACCCCTGGGTTAATTTAATTTTAGCACCGTGTCCATTCACTTGCATGTGCTATTTTGAGCATTTCAGTTTTCACAACATAGGCTCATCCCAGATTCTGGAACAAGCTCAAATGCTCAGTTCATGGAGTATGTACATAAGCAATACTAAAGACAAACCCACAGTAACTGTCTCCAGTTTGTGAGGGACCCCCTGGAGCTAGTCTCTAGGAAACAGATACATTCATGGAGGTTAAGTCCATTAATGGCTATTAGCCAGGATGGGTAAGGAATGGTGTCCCTAGACTCTGTTTGTCAGAGGGTGGAGATGGATGGCAGGAGAGAGATCACTTGATCATTACCTGTTAGGTTCACTCCCTCAGGGGCACTTGGCATTGGCCACTGTCAGTAGACAGGATACTGGGCTGGATGGACCTTTGGTCTGACCCAGTATGGCCGTTCTTATGTTCTAAGCTAAATGAACCCAAAGTTATGGAGACAGATATGAGTCAAGGAAGCCAGCAGAGTATCAGAAACCTAGAAAAATCTCTGACTGGATGGGCTCAGGCATTTGGTCACAAGCTGAGGTGGTTCAAAAGTTTTGGATTCTTTTTTTTTAAGCAGAATTTTTTTGTTGTTTCTTTAAACAAACACAGCAAGCAGCAAATATTTGGCCAAACCCCAAACCATGTTCAGGTTTTGGCAGACTAATTTCAGCTTTTCAATAAAAAAAAACACAACAAATTTTGAAGGAAAGCAGACATTATCCGTGATTTTTTTCTGCTTTTTAAAAACCCCTAGTTTTCGATCTAAAAATTTTGATGGAAAATATTTGTCCAGCCCTTTTAATGAGCTTTAGTGCCTTTTAGCACTAGCTGATGCTGAGAGCCAGTGATACTTTGTAAAGGTGACTTGAAAAGAAGTTTTCTCAAAACTGGGTTTGTGCCGAGATGCGGAAGGTTTTTAAATGTTTATTTTTCCCAGGGCTTCCTTGGGGGAGGGATGGGGGGCAAGTGGGGCAATTTGCCCTGGGCCCCACAGGGGCCCCCACGAGAATATAGTACTCTATAGTATTGCAACTTTTTTTTTTTGAAATTGCTTTGCCCCAGGCCCCCTGAATCCTCTGGGCAGCCCTGCTCTACAGAGAAATGACAGACTACTACTGCCAGTCAATTATGACCAGTTTAACTAGATCACATTTTAGTTTATTTATTAGCTGTCCAGGGGGCCAGAAGAGAAGGAGTCCACAAGCTCCCCATCCCAGTTTTTGCATCTCTTATATTAGAGTTAGTTCTCCATTTCTAATGTCTTACTAGTTGCATCACATCTAATGACAGACAGGACCTTTTGTTTTCATTGTAATTTGAATTTTTCTCATGTAACTATTGAACATGAGATCTGTTCCTTGCTGCTCTACAGATACAATCAACAGAAGGATATTTATGATTAATGTCTAATGCACTAAAACATAAATCTAGCACATTGAAAATTAAAGGAAGAAATTACACAAAATACTGAAATTTAAGTTGTCCATCACCCAGCTACATTGATGGTGTCCTTTGGAAAAAATTATCTAGTTTTAAAATGTGTTTGGTGCGACAGATATTTTCCAGACACTTTTTCCTTACCATCACAAGGTACTATTCTACTTTTAAATAGCATAACCTTTCCCCCCCCAAAAAAAGGAACAGCAGAAGATGATGTTACAACATCCATAGCTTAATAGATGAGGACCTTTATCCCCAAATTATATTTTATCCAAGAATTTTCTTCATATAGCATCACTTCAGATTAACAATTTATATGTAGGCAGAGGGCAAAGGGGAGGAGTAGCTGCTACATTGATCCACAGCTCAATAAATTGGACCTCAGTGTAGCCAACATTTTGAAAAGTTATTAATATTCTTGGGCCAAGTTCATCTCTTTGGCCTGAGTGGTTAGCCATTGGTTGGGTCCTTGCAGGATTGTTTCCATTAGCATGAGAAATCTGTGTTAGGGTCAGGCATATTTTGGGGGCGGGGGGGGAGCTGGGTTGTAAATAAAAGTATATCAAGTCCCGTTTCCTGAACATAGTAGAAACAAACAGGCTCAGAAATCCAGGTCTGCCACTACAGTAAATTCTGTCTACAAAAAACTGTCACTTTGTTCCTTCTTCCACAGAGACTTGGTGGGATAATACATGTGACTGGAATACTGTAATAGAAGGGTACAACTTGCTCAGGAAGGACAGGCAGGGGAAAAAAGGGAGTAGGTGTTTGCCTAATGTGAAAGATGTGTACACTTGGCATGAGGTTGAGATGGAAATAGGGGACAGACTTGTTGAAAATCTCTGGGTAAGAATAAAAAGGGTGTAAAAACAAAGGTGATGTCATAGTAGAAGTCTACTACAGACCACCTAACCACAAAGAAGATGTTAATGAGGCTTTTTATACACAACTAACAAAATCATCCAAGTGTCCTCTTGAATACTAATTAACTGAAATAATGATGTAGATACTTGAGCACCGATATTAACAGGACCCAGTCCATATGGATGTGCTAAAATTAATCATGAGTTACAACCTCCAGCAGTAAATCAGTTCACTCATTTCTTCCTAAATGGCTTTAAAAGAAATAAGCAAACGAAAAAGCTATTTGCAGTGTCCAGTCTTCCAGGTTCCTTACATTACCCTCCTCCTCATATTCTTACAGCAGTCTGCTAGGGGCTGCTGTGATCTTTCCCTATAAAAGTACTTATGGATATCTTAGCTTGAACTGCCCCAGATGGTGCACTTATACTCTTTGCATAGGTAGGGCACTCAGAAATGTATGTCCTAATTAATGTGGATCTTTAATGAGTATTACATCATTGCAAACAATGGTAAATGAACAGGCCCTGGAAAACTGACAAGAACTTTAATCTGCATTTGTTTTTACAGGAAGTTTGTTCTTAAAAGTGTTTAGGTATAAGGCACTACCAGGCTCCCTCACATATCAGACAATTTTGTACCTGTATAGTGACTTTCCTTCAAGCCTAGACTACACTGCATTGCTCAAGCCTCCCATGAGGGAGGTATTATGTGTAGAAAAATCGTAACCAATGATCAGCTGCAAACAGTCAAGTGATGATCTTAAGTGTCCCGTTCCCCCACACCCACCGTGGTCAAATAAGAGGTCAGGAGCAGTGTCAATCCAGTGCATGTGGAAATGAGTACAGCGTGTGTATGTCTACCCTGAGTTGAATTGCAAACAGGTCAACTAAATTTGAGGCAGTTTTATCTCTTGGTTAGAGCTTAGGACTTGTAGGCAGGAAACACTTTTATTCACTTTGTATTTTGTATCATTACATACTCTCTGAATACCGATCTAAAATGGATCTGAAATCTCTCCCTGATGATCTAGGTCAAATGTAAATTTTTCCTTTAAAATTAGCTTTCTGAAAGAGAAACACACTTTGAGGTCTAAAAAAGCTGCTACTCACTACTTCTGAGGTTAACTATGTTTTATTTTTGGTGAAAGTAAAGATTTGTTTCAGGTACTCACTTTTTTACTTGATACTTACATTACCAAAAACTAGTTTAAAAGAATAAGAATTCCCATAGTAGGAACAGGCCTGCCTGGCCCATAATGTACTGCACTCCTCTTCCATACCCTATGTCACAGTCCCACCCCGACACTTCTGGGGTGCTTCTCTCTTCCACACATCCAACTTATGCAGTGATCTGGATCTAAGTTCCCATTAACTGGAAATGGCCCAAGCCACAGAGCAGCCTGTTGTGGAAGCTCAGGATGACATTCCTCCTCCTGGGTTATTCTTTGTGGTTAACACTTTGCCTGAGAGCCAGCCTGTACCTTTGGCTCCAGCAACCCTGTCATCACCCCTCCTGGACAATTCAGTGCCCATCACTTTGGCTGCTCCAGTTCCAGAGGACTTCAATTCCTACCAGGAATTGCTCAGGAGAATGACTGCATCCCTGGGTATTCAAGCTAAGCTGGTATGGGAGAATACCCACAAAATCGGTTTCAGCCCTCCAGGCTTCAGCCCCCGGGAGCGTTGACCTCCCTATTAATGATGCTCTTACAGCCAGCAAATCTTTGTGGCGCACACCAGCATCACTAGCCTCAACAGCCAAGTGAACAGAAAATTGATACCACATCTCTTCCCAGACATTTGTGTTTCTACTCACACCTGGCATGAAACTCCTTAGTTATCATGGTGAATAATGAGAGGTCAACAATGAAGATTTAAGTCTACCCCCAAAGGAAAAAACCTAAAAGACTGATTATACTGCTTCGTTCCAGATGATGATTGTGAACCAGCAACCTCTTTTAGTGAGGAATGATTTTTCTCAACTGAGAGATGTCTGAATTCATGGACAAATTACCAGATGACTCCAGTGAGGCATTCAAAGCTTTCTTGACTTAGGGCCAGCTTGTAGTGAAGACCTTGCTACAGTCAGCTCTCAGCATTGTGGATGTTTCCTTCAGAGCAATGTCTGGGATAAATGAAACCTATGAGTCTCTTGAACTTCACTTCAGTGCAATAAGATTGGGACCAAAAGCAGGGGGCACAATCAACTCACCCCTCCTCTGCCCAGTTCTGCTGACTTTGCCATGTTATCAACAATTATTAAAAAAAATAGGAGAGGAAGGATGGTATTGTGGCTAAGGCACTGGGAATCACCCAGGTTCAATTCCTAGCTCTGCCACAGATTTCTTGTGTGGCCTTGGGCAAGTCATTCATTCTTATGCCTCAATTCTTCATATCTTAGAGGGGGATGATAATCTCTTTATATTGCCTATTTAGACCCTGCTCTTTGGGGCAGGACATGTACATACACTAGGGTACTAATCTCAGTTGTGCCTTGATGCTACTGCAATACAAATTAATAACTATTACGTGCACCACTTTCCATGTCATCTTCCTTCTATACCAGTGGTGGGCAACCTGTGACCCATCAGGGTAATCTGATTTCAGGCCACGAGACATTTTGCTGACCTTGACCGTCTGCAGGCACAGCCCCCCGCAGCTCCCAGTAGCCACAGTTTGCCATTCCTGGCCAATGGGAGCTGCGGGAAGCGGTGGGATACAGGGCTGTGCTGGCCACCACTTCCCACAGCTCCCATTGGCTGGGAATGATGAACCATGGCCACCGGGAGCTGCGGGGGGCCATGACTGCAGACGGTCAATGTCAGCAAAATGTCTCTCAGCCTACAGTCAGATTACCCTGATGGGCCGCATGCAGCCCGCAGGTTGCCAACCACTGTTCTATACCCTCTTTTGGCTATTCATCCTATCACTACTTCTGTTACTTGTAAAACTCTCCCTAAAATAGGTTCTATGTTCCCATATATCTGATAATTGCATTAATAGATCTGCCTTGTCACCTTTTCATCAAAGGTCTAGCAAGAACAGAATAAGTTCATATCCTTCTTAATGTATCAGTGAATCGTGTATCCACATAGACTTTGAGCTTGTCTATACAATGGGGTAATGCATTCACGTCCTGGTCACTGCCAGGGTAATAAATGAGCAGAATTAGAATTGCTTATTTGTGAGCATAAATTTGACTTAGCTGGTGTTCTTAAAATCTGTTGGGAGGAGTCACATTTTTGGTATGTTAAAATAAATTATTATAATCTATTAAGGAAGGATCAAATGGGCAAAAAAAGGGGAGGGGGAGTGGCACTCTGTCAAAAATGACTTTTTCCAGTCGAGTTACTGACAACTTGGAAGAAAGTGATCTTGAATGCTTATGGATCAATGTCCTCACCAATAAAGCACAAAATGCGGGTTTTCACTGATGTCTGCTACAGACCTGTACTCTAATGTGATTTGCTGGATGACCACCTCCACAAGCACTGATCTATAACATGTAGGAAAAAGCACTGTGTAATCATGGAGACCACAATCCGAGTGCTGGAAGTCTCATGCTGCCAGTACTAAAACATCCTTGGAATTTCTAAATTATAGTTGACAATTTTCTAACTTGAGAAATGTTATATCCAACACAGGGTATTCTATATTGGACCTCATCTTGACAGATTAAGAGGAATTGGTCCCAGAACTTAAAAAAAAAACCTTTGTGGTAGCTAAGGTACAAATTATCAAACTTGATCATATTTATTATGTGAGAAGAGAATAAAGTTAAAACCACACACTGGGTGCTTTAAAAAAGTCAATTTCACAAAACTTCCCATTAGGAGCCAGATCAGTTGGTAGAAAGCATTTGAATAGAATAATGTGAATGATAAATGAACTGTTTAAGAACATTTTATTAGATGTCCAAAGAGCCACAAACCCACAATCAAAAAGGTGGCCCTAATGGTTAAAAACCAACCTGGCTTAGAAGGGACATGAAACAGCTATAAAAAGTACAAAAAATTAACACATGAAAGAAAAGGGAAGTTGATGATAATGAATATAGATCAGAAGTTAGGAATTGTAGAAGATTGATGAGGGAAGCAAAAGGACAAGGAAAAATCTATGTCCAGCAGAGTTAAGGACAATAATTATATAGTTTATTGGGAACAATAAGAATCAAAACAATGGTATCAGTCTATTACTAGATTTAAATGGTAGAATTGTCAATAATTCAGAAAAGAAGTGTTCAATAAATATTTCTGTTCTGTGATGGGGGGAAAAGCCAGATGAAGTCATAATATGAAGCTGCTGAAACACTTCCCATTTGAACAGAAATGCACACTGTAAAACAGGAATTACTAAAGCTAGACAGGTTTCAGAGTAGCAGCCGTGTTAGTCTGTATCTGCAAAAAGAACAGGAGTACTTGTGGCACCTTAAAGACTAACAAATTTATTTTAGCATGAGCTTTCGTGAGCTACAGCTGAAGAAGTGAGCTGTAGCTCATGAAAGCTCATGCTAAAATAAATGTGTTAGTCTTTAAGGTGCCACAAGTATTCCTGTTCTTTTTAAAGCTAGGCAATCAGGTTTGGGTAACTTGCACCCATGAGGTTTAAAAGAGCTGGCCAGGAAGCTTTCTGTAGTATTAATGTTGATTTTTCCAATAAGTTTTGGAAAACTTAAGGGTTTCCAGAAGAAAGCTAATTTTGTGACAATATTTTAAAAGGGTAAATAGGACAACCCAGGTAATTATGTCAGCCCAACATGGATCCCAGGCAAAATAATGGAATGGCTGATATGGGACTCAATTATAAAGAATTAAAGGAGGGTAATATAATTAAAATGCCCACTAACATGGGTTTATGGAAAATAGATCCTGTCAAATTAACTTAATTTTTTGTATGAAATTATACATTTGCTTTATAAAGGTAATAGTGTTGATGTAGTAGACTTTTGTAAGGTGACCCGCTTCAGCCCTGACTGGGTTGGAACCAGCCCTGGGAGAGGGCTGGCAGGCTGGGAGAACAGCCCAGGCTGAGTGGGGAAACAGCTGAAGCTGTGGCCATGCCCCAAACAGACTCAGCTGGCCCTATAAAGGGACTGCTAGGCTGAAGCAGGCTCAGTCTCCCTCTGCCTGTAGAGGGAGAAAGGCCTGGCTGCAGGGAGCTAGAGCCAGGGTACCTGAGGGGAGCAGGGCTGGGGAAAGGCAGAGGAGCTCCAGCCTGGAAAGCCCCAGGCTGTGGCCTAGCAGAAGGCAATAGGTACTGGGGGTTGCAGAGGGCAGCCCTGGGGTAGGCAAAGGCAGCAGGTCCAAACCCAACCGTGCCAGTGATGAGTAGGCTGATGCTGCAGTCTGCCCCAGGGTGTGGGGGCTAGATGATGACTGGCAGTAGCCTGATACTGAGGCAAGGTGGGGGTTCCCTGGGGCGGGGAGATCCTGAGAGAAAGGGGTTACTGCCAGGGGGCAGCACCCCAGATAAAGGGGCACTGGGTCCTGGGAGGGACATGGGGGCCAAGAGGCAGTGGATCATCAGCCTGCAGAGGGAGCTCTGGAGCTGGAATGAGCTAATTCCCAGAAGTCACCAGCAGGAGGCGCTGCAGGGGTGAGTCTGCACCTCTACAAGTAGACTTTTGTAAGGCATGTGACTTGGTGCAGCATGACATTTTGATTAAGAAACTAGATTGTGCCACATTAATTTTGCATCACATTAAATTGATTAAAAACTAGCTACTTGATAGGTCTCAAAATGTAACTGTAAACAGGGGAATCAGCAAGCAGGTGTGTTTCTAATGGGGCCCTCTAGGGATCATTCTTGGCTCTATGCTGTTAATACCTTTATCAATGATCTGGAAGAAAACAAAACAATTCCTGAACATTGGAGGAGTGGTAAACAACAAAGGCTATGTCACTGATACAGAGTGATCTGGATTGCTTGGTCAGCTGAGCACAAGCAAACAATATGTCAAATGTAAAGTCGTACATCTATGAAAAAAGAATGTAGGCCTTCCGTACAGGATGGGGGACTATCTTAGGAAGTAGTGTCTCTGAAAAGAACCCGGGGGTCATATTTGATAATCAGCTGAACATGAGGTCCCTGTGCGATGCTGTGGCATAAAGTGCTAATGTGATCCTTGGACATATATACAGGGAAATCTTGAGTAGGAGTAAGGCAGTTACATTACCTCTGTATTTAGGACTGGTGCAACTGCTGCTGGAATATTGTACCAGTTCTGGTGCCCGCAATTCAAGAAGGCTATCGATAAATTGGGAGGGTTCAGAGAAGAGCCACAGGAATGATTAAAAAACTGGGGAAACATGCCTTATAGTTAAGGCTACATTTTAGTCACAGGTATTTTTAGTAAAGGTCACGGACAGGTTATGAGCAGTAAACAAAAATTCGTGGCCCGTGGCCAGTCCATGACTTTTACTATATACTCCTGACTAAAACTTGGGTGGGCGCTGGGGGCATGTGTGTGGCCCCAAGGGGGGCACAGCAGGTGCTGGGAGGGGCTCCCTACCTGGCTCCTGAGCTCCACCTGCTTCCTCCGCTCTACCCCAAGTCCCAGTTCTGCAGCTCCTATTAGCTGGGAACTGCAGCCAATGGGAGCTGTGGGGGCAGTGCCTGCGGGCAGAGGCAGCACGTAGAGCTAGGAGCTGAGGAAGGGGAGTTCCTGTTTCCCTTCCAGGGAGTTGTCGTCCCCCACCCCGGTAAGCATCCCCCCCACACCCAAACACCTGCTGCTGGGGGGCAAGGGGGCGAGACTGCCCCAGCAGCAACAGGTGCGATTGGTACACCAGCCACTGCAGAAGTCACAGAATCCGTGACCTCCATGACAAACACGGAGCCTTACTTATAGTGAAAGCCTTAAGGAGCCCTGCTTAGCTTTACAAAGAGAAGGTTAAGGGTTGACTTGATCAGTCTATAAATACCTATATGTGGAACAAAGAAACTGTTAAGACTTAAATCTAGCTAACAAACATATAACAAGATCCAGTGGCTAGAAGTGGAAACTAGGCAAATTCAGGTGCAAATAAATAAGTTCCAGATTTTTAACAGGGAGGGTAATAACCATTGGAACCAAAGATTCATCATCAGTAGAAATTTTAAAATTAAGATTTTTTTTCTCCAAAATGATATGCTCTAGTTCAAAGGAATTAGTTCAGGGAAGTCCTATGGCCTGTATTATAGAGGAGGTCATTCTAGATGGCTAGAGGTCATTTCTAGCTTCATGACCTATGTACCATGCTCACATGGAGCAGCTTAATCAATTGTATTGTCCCTTAAGGGATACTTGTTAGTATGGCAAAGCCAAGCGGAAGCATTGGTTGGTGAATGCTATAACATCATCTGAAACTACTGCCTTCTAAGATTGTCATAAGCTTTAAAGAGCACTCTAAAGTGATTAGGTAAAAAGTGTCCCTTCTTACTCAATAAATCTGCTCCTTCTGCATGTTCAGAGTTTCACTTTCTGAGAAGGATTTGTTGTTGCTTTCTACTACTAAAGAGCAAACACAGCTTAATGAGCAAGCTGAATTCTGATGTTTTGCAATCAAACAGAATTGTTAGCTATATTCCAGCCTGTTACACTTGTAAAAACCCTATGAAGACAATCAACATGGAATCCCCAATGTACTATTTTCAGTTGGGTTTTTTAATGTAACTGTACTTGAATGCTTGCATTTCTAAATGACTTCACCATAATCCATATATGAATAAAAATGTTGGGGGTTTTGTAGTAGTCCAGTGGCTATTTTAAAAATAACATCTCAGTGAAATGATTATGCAACTTGAAACTGCAAGCTCAGCCCAGTTTGTGAAAAAGTGTGCAAATGTGGGCCAATTTATGGCTTCACATCAAAACCAAGCTAACATAGAAACTTCACGATTTCAAGGTTAAGTCCAGAGACCGTTTTGAGTGATTAGTGGTGTTAATGAGAAGTTGGAACTAAAGCAAGTATGTAGAAAACCCTGGGAAGCAAAACCACCAATTTGGCACACTCTTGCGTGATGGTAGCTCTTGTGAAAATAAAAAAAAATATTCATTTTTGGTATAAGGCTACAACAATGTCGGGTGGGAATATGTTTTCAAGACCATACACAGGGGTATAGCTATATGATGATGTTGGAATAATTGCCCTGGATTCAGAAAGACGAGGATTAAAAATTACTACCAAGTTAAAGGTATTTGTACCTGAAATTTAGTGTGCCACTTGAAACATATTCAACTAAGACAACCACATACTACTATTAAGGATCAGATCAAGAAGATATTTTTCTGCTTATTTTGATTAGTTTGTCATCATTATTCAATTGTTAATACTTTAACAGGTCCAATGACTATGTATTCAATAATCATCCTGGAAGAGGAGCTTATTCTTAATACCTCAGGTGTGAGCTTTGGGAAGTTATGTAAATTCTGACCAACATTACCTCTCTACTCTCATACACACATTAGGTAGTACTGTGTATGCTATCAATTATATGCTAAATTTACTTCAAGAACAGTCAGCGCCCCTTAGTTAGCCACATCTGAAAAAGGCAATTTATGAAATGAAGGGTGGTACACTTTTTTTCCCTTTTCATTTCTATTCTCTTCAACAGAGGAGTAAAATAATTTTATTAAGATTAAAGCAATATATAATTCTCTCATTTTGCTATGAATGCAAATACTTTTGACATGAGAAGTTTATTTTCATTCTCTGTTGTGCTGTGGTATGCAGGTCTTTGTTCTTGTATCAGCAGAGTTTGAAATGGGCATAATAAAGATCCAAATGAGGATCAATAAGCTTGTATATCCCACCAAACCATTGTATATTGTACAAATGCCACATTTTGCACTCAATTTGAGAAATGAGTGAGACTTTGAAAAGCATCATACTCTTTGTATCCCTCAACATGTAAAGCAAGCTACCTTAGTAGCTTGAGTCCAACTGTACAGGCTTTAGAAGAGGAAAAACAGATAGTAGATTTTAGAAATCTATACAAGAGATTTGAAACACATTTTCCAACCTTCATAACTACTGTTACACTTTAAAGGTCTTGTCTAAAATCTATTACCCAAAAAACACTATGAATGCAAACAGCAGTTCTTGGTTTTCTAATACTATAAATAACCCATTCATCAGCCCAGGTGTATATGAAACATTACACAATATATATGTAATATATGATGGATTATCTTCACCTATCAACCTAATTGTGGCCTTGCCTGGACTAGAGAATTGAACCAGCAAATGAACTGATTTAAGTACCAATAATTTTAATGCCCACAAAAACCATTCTGGATTACTTTAAACTTTGCTAGTGGGAATGTGGAGCAATGTCCTACATGGCTTAGAGGCAATGCCATCTAGATAACGATACTAGAATTCCCAGCTCAACTGCAGTGGCACTAATTAGTTCAGACTGAACCAGTTATCTTTGAAACAGTTATATTATTTGTAAACTTTGACCTGTTTATATGGATGAAAAATGTTCTACAGGCATTCAAGGGCCTGTCATCTCTCTAATGTGGACCAGGTTTAATCAAATACTGTCCCCTTCAACCATATACATAGCCAAATCCAGCACCCATCTCAAGGCCTTGGGGGTAAGAAATAGCTTTAGCAGCATGCCGCAAGTTAGATTAAGGATATTAGGACAGGATAGGAAGGGACCGGAGTTCCAGTGTAAAGGGCCCTTCACAAAAACTCCTTTGTAATATGCTCAATGGGATTAGGTGATGCAGGGTGTGATGGGGTGCAACTCACCACTGTAGCACCTCCTGCTGGATGTATGGGAAATTAGTACTGCACTCCTTTTCTGGTGGTGGCTCACCCACTGTCACCTCTTCTTCCTGGATCCATGTCAGTCCTAGGAAACCCACCTCCATAAATGAAGCAGTCAGCTAAGCACCAAAATACAGCCCTGTGTAATTTCATAATTGTCTTTGGCGCACAGGCTCCAGCAGCATAGTAAGTATCACTTTAAAACATCCCAGTCCTTTGACACAGGTTATTCCAGAGTTTATCTGCTGGAATGCCAGGTCCACATTCTCTCCTACATGGTTTTTTTTTTTGTTTTTTTTTTTCCAGATGGGGGTTAGAAACTGAGTGTCTACAAAGAGAAGTTGGTTCCTCCTCCCCCACCACCAAAGGTCAGGAGATTTGGCCTCCTAAACCTGCAGCGGGCCCCATATTTGGATGTATATTGGGACACCCTGAAGGGGCAGGAGCATCCACATGATGGCTGGGGACCCCTTTTACCCTTCTTCCTCCTTCCCCCTGACCACACAAATCTTGTGAGAGTCAGGAAATTGCTGTGGTGAGCTAGAAGTAGGATTCTTAAGAAGTTCGCTGTAAAGGAAGGTAAAAGGATAGGAAACAACTCTGCTCCCCTTCCTCCCAGGGAATAAAAAGTGTTGAGGCAACAAACTGGTCCTACCAGCTCCTCTTCCCTTTCCAGTGCTCCATGGGAGGGGAAGTTAACGGATAAGTCTGAGAGGTAAAAGGGGGACTGTGTAAGGATAGGAGGGAACAGGAAAATAGAGATACTACCTGAGGAGAGCAGGGGAAAATCAGGAAGAAAACAGTCACACAAAAACCTGGAAAAGCAGAAGGAAAGGTAATATTTGGAATGATTTAGGAAAAGGGGGAGTGTGGGAAAAGCCTCCCCTCAGCCCCTGCACATTCAGGCTAAGGCAAGAAAAATCTTCTCCAAAATTATTCCAATTTCCCAACATTTTAACATCTTATCTGCCCTCTGGGCTCCCCATGAACTGACCGTTTCTTAGGCCTGGTCTACACTACACGTTTAAACCAAATTTAGCAGCGTTAAACTGATTTGACCCTGCACCCATCCACACAATGAGGCCCTTTATATCGCTATAAAGGGCTCTTTAAACCGGTTTCTGTATTCCTCCCCGACGAGAGGAAATCAGAGGACGAGAGGAATAAGCGCTGAAATCGTTATTGCCATGTCGGATTAGGGTTAGTGTGGCTGCAAATCGATGGTATTGGCCTCCGGGCAGTATCCCACAGTGCACCATTGTGACCGCTCTGGAAAGCAATCTGAACTCGGGTGCACTGGCCAGGTAGACAGGAAAAGCCCCGCGAACTTTTGCATTTCATTTCCTTTTTGCCCAGCTTGGAGCTCTGATCAGCACGGGTGGCGATGCAGTCCCAAATCCAAAAAGAGCTCCAGCATGGACCGTACGAGAGATACTGGATCTGATTGCTGTATGGGGAGACAAATCTGTTGTATCAGAGCTCCGTTACAGAAGACGAAATGACAAAGCATTTGAAAAAATCTCCAGGCTATGACAGACAGAGACCACAGCAGGGACTCAGCACAGTGCTGCGTGAGAAGCGTAACGGAAAGCCAAAGAATCAAATGGACGCTCATGGAGGGAGGGAGGGGGGACTGAGGACTCCAGCTATCCCACGGTCCCCGCAGTCTCCGAAAAGCATTTGCATTCTTGGCTGAGCTCCAAATGCCTGAAGGGTCAAAAACATTTTCCCGGGTGTTTCAGGGTGTATGTCGTCAATTTACACCCTTCCCCCCCCCGAAAGAAAAGAGAAAAAATCGTTTCTCACCTTTTTTCAATGTCACCCTATGTCTACTGCATGCTGCTGGTAGACAGGGTGCTGCAGCACTGAACACCAGCATCCCCTTCCCGGTGGCAGACGGTACAATATGACTGCTATCCATCGTCATCATCAGCCCGTGAGTGCTCCTGGCTGGCCTCGGTGAGGTCGGCCGGGGGCACCTGGGTAAAAATAGGAATGACTCCCGGTCATTCCCGGCAGATGGTACAAAAGGCTTGGTAACCGTCCTCATCATAGCAGCTGGAGGCTGAGCTTCATCAGCCCCCCCTTTCATGTCTAAAGAAAAGATTCTGTACTGCCTGGACTATCATAGCAGCGGGAGGCTGTGCTCCTCTCCCCCCCACCACCCTTTAATGTCCTGCCTGGACTATCATAGCAGCTGGAGGCTGCCTCCCCCTCATTTTATGTCACTAAAAGTCTCTGTTTCTTATTCCTGCATTCTTTATTACTTCATCACACAAATGGGGGGACCCTGCCACGGTAGCCCAGGAGGGTTGGGGGAGGAGGGAAGCAACGGGTGGGGTTGTTGAAGGGGCACCCCCTAGAATGGCATGCAGCTCATCATTTCTGCGGGATCTCTGGGGCTCTGACACGGAGAGGCTGTGCTCTCTGGTTCTCTAGTACACTTGCCCCATATTCTAGGCAGGACTGACTCTATTTTTAGACAAAACATAAAGAAGGGAATGACCCAGGGAGTCATTCCCATTTTTGTTTATGCGCCCCCGGCCGACCTCAGCAAGGCCAGCCAGGAGCACCCATGACAGCAGCAGACGGTACAAAAGGATTGATAACCATCATCACCAATTTCCAAATGCAAATGGTGCAAAATGACTGATAACCATCATCTCATCGCCAATTTACAATGGCAGACGGTGCAATAGGGATGGTAATCGTCTCTGCTACCTTGCAAAGGCAAATTAATGCTGCTGTGTAGCACTGCAGTACCGCCTCTGTCAGCAGCATCCAGTACACATATGGTGACAGTGACAAAAGGCAAAACAGGCTCCATGGTTGCCCTGCTATGGCGTCTGCCAGGGCAATCCAGGTGAAAAACGGCATGAAATGATTGTCTGCTGTTGCTTTCACAGAGGAAGGATTGAGTGATCACATTTACCCAGGATCACCCGCGACACTGTTTTTGCCCCATCATGCATTGGGATCTCAACCCAGAATTCCAATGGGCATGGGAGACTGTGGGAACTATGGGATAGCTACGGGATAGCCACAGTGCAACGCTCCGGAAATCGACGCTAACCTCGGTACATGGACGCACACCGCTGAATTAATGTGCTTAGTGTGGCCGCATGCACTCGACTTTATACAATCTGTTTTAAAAAAACGGTTTCTGTAAAATCAGAATAATCCAATAGTGTAGACATACCCTTACACTCACTGCCTTTTACCTCTGCTGCCATGGAAACTTCTGGAACCTTCCTCTGCAGCTGCCCTGGAGAGCTCCTCTGATTTGTCAGGCTTCTAACTGGAGCTGGCTAGCACTACATGTGCTTTCATGGTAGCTTCCTTATTAAAGTCAAACTGTAACTCTGCATGCACTGTTTTACTTGCAGTTCCCTGCTAAGTATCTTGGCTAACAGTCTAATTCCAAAAGATGTCTCATTCCACATTGCAGGTAGGGAGACTGCCTATAATCAGGGTATAACCTGTGTGATGATATAAACAATTGGCAACTAGCTCCAACAGGGAGCAGATGAAGAGGCAATCAAGGCAATCCCTTCCCAAGAAGGGAAAAAAGGTCAGGTGGAAAGTAAGGCCCCAGGACTTGATGGATGGGGTGGGGTGATCCAGGGAAATGGTCTTAGGAGGGCTGTCTCAGTGTTGTAGAGGGAGGGATAAATTCTGTGACAGTGTAAATGGCATCATCTCAATTTGCAAATGAATAATAAACCACCTGGATAGATTTTTTTTTAAAGGAGGCATTTTCAATTGAACACATAATCATTTTGGGTGGATCCAGTGTTCCAGTCAAACCTTTTCCTCAGGCTTATGGTTTGTAGGGTCAGCTGAAGGATGCTGGGATAAAGCTGATACAGCAAGAGAGGTGGGGACCGTGCTGACCATTTATTATGGTACTTCCTTTGAAGTGACTACTGGCAAGTGACATCAAGAATATCTTATTTCCTCTTGATGATAGGCTGGGAGTAAAATGTATTGGTGGTAAATTTCATGTACTGTAGGCATGAGGTAGTTTACTAATTATGTGGCAAACAATATAACAGATCATATTTACATCTAATGAGCTATCAGCTTCCTTACAAATCCGATTCAAAAAACATACATGGGATAAAATCATGCCCACTGGCACAAGAATATGTAAATTGTACCTTCCTGTACTAGTAAGGCCTGCTGCACTTCAGGAAATCATCCTGGGGAAGGAGAAAACTGTGTCTCATTTGCTGTCCTTTCTCAAGTGTTCTGCTGCAGGAGGACAGCTTTAATTTCTGCATTGGATCCCCAGGACTCTCCAGAAGTGGCAGAAAATAAAGCTGCCCTCTTCCCCAGTGGAACACTTGAGAAAGTGCGTTAAAGGTGTAAGCACAAAAGGCCTGGCCAACAGTATCTAACCAATGTTTGCATTGGTCTGAGGGGGCACAGCTTTACTGTCTTTTCTCCCTACTTTTTGGGCTTTATGGCCTGCCTAGCGGAAGTGAGGTTATGATGAGTTTTGTACCATCATCTCCATACCTCTCTTTGAGTATGGACTTTCTACCACCAAGACCTGTGGACTGAAATATAACCCCAGTTTTTTATTAATTGGAGTGAGGACACTAACTTTACTCACTGTTATGCTGCC
This sequence comes from Mauremys mutica, assembly GCF_020497125.1. Taxonomy (NCBI): domain Eukaryota; kingdom Metazoa; phylum Chordata; order Testudines; family Geoemydidae; genus Mauremys; species Mauremys mutica. The sequence continues at coordinate 43,866,819 of NC_059078.1, forward strand.
CTCCTCAGGCATAATTGCAACAATGTCACACCACAGTGATTACAAATTATTTCTATTCCATATTCAACAATCAGAGCTCTGGCAAATGAAGCATCTTTCCTACAACAGAGCTTCTTGGCTTTCTCCTCTGCAGCATTCTCCATTCTCTAGATTAGAACATAAGAACGGCCATACTGGGTCATGCTAGCCCAGTATCCTGTCTTCTGACACTGGCCAATGCCAGATGCTTCAGAGGGAATGAACAGAACAGGCAATCGAGTAATCTATCCCGTTTGCCAGAAGCTGGGAGTGGATAACAGAGGCTAGGGACACTCAGTGCATGGTGTTGCATCCCTGCCCATACTGGCTAATAGCCTCTTTCTTTCCCCTCTCAAACATGCTTGCTCTTTACATTTTTCTTAAGGCAACCGTATCTTAAGTATCAAATGTCACCTGCCTAATTGTGTTCCTTCCCAGCCAACAATGGTAGCCTTGATATTCAGTTTGTCTGCTGTTCTTAAGGTCTGGGAAAGAAGAGCTCTGTGTGGCTCAAAAACTTGTCTCTCTCACCAACAGAAGTTGGCCCAATAAAAGATGTTACCTTGTCTCTCTAATTTCCTAGCACCAACACAGCTACAACTACACTGCATACATCTCCCATAATAGTCCCCTGAGCCTTTCTTCTGTGTCTATGTTTACAACATCCTTCCTGAACTAGTGCACAAGGCCACAAACCCCTCTTTTACAAATCCCTCCTTAAGACCCACTTCTGTCAAAATATCTACTGTCTTGTTTCCCACTGGGTACATTATGTTTGAAATTGGGTCATGTCATGCATCCGACGAAGTGGGTATTCACCCACGAAAGCTCATGCTCCAAAACGTCTGTTAGTCTATAAGGTGCCTGTAATAGTCTGGTGTTGGGGGGCCGTGCCCTCTCAGGGGCCGTCGGGAGCCAGGCCGCCTCACTACACGGCCCCAAATCAGTCCTCGGGCTCTGAAGGTCTCGGGGTTCTGCCCCTCAGGCAGGGGCTAAACCAAAGGCACACGGTCACTGCAATGCCCCAGCCCTCAGTCAGGGCTGGGCAGCAAGCCAGTTCTAAGCTCCGGTTCTTGCAGCCGGAGCTGAGCAAACACAAAGTCAAGAAGCCCTAACCCTAGCTCAGGGCGGGGCAGCACACCAGAGTCCAGGGGCTCAGATCCTTTCTGCAGGCTGAGCACCAATAAAGCCAATACGCTAAGCCCCGGCCCTCAATCAGGGCGGGGCAGTGACACAGCAGTCCTGAGCTCAGCTCCTCTCAGCAGGAGCTGAACCCCCAGGGCCACTTGTAAGCCCAGGCCCGCAGTCAGGGCGGGGCACCAAACACTTAGTGCTAGGTTTAGGGCTCCGGTCCTTGCCCCAGGGCGGGGCAGTAGCACTAGTCTCAGAGCTCAGGTCCTTACCTTAGGAGCTGAGCAGTAATAACAAAGTCAGGAAGCCCAGGCCCTTAGTCAGGGCGGGGCAACACACAAGAGTCCAGGGGGGCTCAGGTCCTTGCAGCAGGAGCTGAGCACTAACAAAGTCAGGAAGCCCAGGCCCTTAGTCAGGGCGGGGCAGCAACACAGCAGTTCTAGGCTCAGGTCCTTACAGCAGGGGCTGAGCAGCAATGATAGTTCAGGGCTCAGGTCCTTGCATCAGGAGCTGAGCAGCAATGATAGTTCAGGGCTCAGGTCCTTGTATCAGGAGCTGAGCTACAATAATAGTTCAGGGCTCAGGTCCTTGCATCAGGAGCTGAGCAGCAATGATAGTTCAGGGCTCAGGTCCTTGCATCAGGAGCTGAGCAGCAATGATAGTTCAGGGCTCAGGTCCTTGCATCAGGAGCTGAGCAGCAATGATAGTTCAGGGCTCAGGTCCTTGCATCAGGAGCTGAGCAGCAATGATAGTTCAGGGCTCAGGTCCTTGCATCAGGAGCTGAGCAGCAATGATAGTTCAGGGCTCAGGTCCTTGCATCAGGAGCTGAGCTACAATAATAGTTAGTAAGCCCAAGCCCTAAGTCAGGGCGGGCAGCAACCAATAGTTCAAGGGGCTCAGGTCCTCGGGCAGGAGCTGAGCAACAGCAGGTGCGTGCAGGCTTCTATGCCTGAGCGCTGGTGTGAGGGGGAGACTGCCACCCGTAAGTGGGGTGGCAGGGGGGACACAGGCCCACCCACTCCACTGTGTCCCAGCCCGGGGCCCTACCAGTGGCAGTCAGTCCGCTGCTGTGTCGGTGGGGTCCTGACCGAAACACACCGACATCGGCTCTTCCTCTGTTGTAGCCAGACTGGGGTCAGCTACCCCCGGGCTACTTCCCGTCTCCCCCTCCATGGGTACCTGCTCATCGCGGGGCTCGGCAGCGGGGTCCCACACCATGGGCTCCTCGGCGTGCTGAGGGCTGTCTAGGTCGGGCCGCTCCTCCGGACTCGGGTCAAGGGGACGCTCGGGACGCTCCTCGGGGTACCGGGCTCGGGGCAGGCTCGGTCCGGTAGGAGCCCGGGCAGGAGCGTCTATCTTCTCCGGCCGCTGGGCTCCAACTGAGCGCTGGGGCCGGGCTTTTATACTTCCTGTCCCGCCCCTTGACTTCCGGGGGGCGGGAACAGGTGTCGGTAGCTCCGCCCACTGGGGTGGCTGTTCTGGTTCCTCTCTCTCAGGGGCCGTCGGGAGCCAGGCCGCCTCACTACAGTGCCACAGGACTCTTTGCTGCTTTTACAGATCCAGACTAACACGGCTACCCCTCTGATACATGTTTAACTCTGCTGCCAGTGCTACATTAAGTAATACTTTTCAAGCACAAAGACATGTACAGTATTTATAATCAACATGTTCCAGAGACCGAGATGGATGATGAATGGCTAATGCATCGTCTACTTCCTGCTGCTGTTTGTAAGTAAGCAATAAAACTGACAAACAGCTGGATTAAGCAAACAGAGCCCACATAAGTCATATAAACTGAATAACTGTTTGCAAATTATTGATTGTTGTCTGGAAAATTAACATTTAGGAATGATGAATTCCTTTCTCATTGAGAAATAACTGGATACTGATTACTTGTGCCATGCACGTGAACGACACAGTGAAACTGGCCACACTGGCAACACTCACCTTCAGTACCAGATTGGCAGGATTAACAAGAAATAACAAACTAAGGCCTGGTCTACACTAGGACTTTAAGTCGAATTTAGCAGCGTTAATTCGAACTAACCACTCAACCGTCCACACCAGGAAGCCATTTAATTCGAACTAGAGGGCTCTTTAGTTTGAATTTGGTACTCCACCCCGACAGGTGGTGTAGCGCTAAATTCGACATGGCTAGCTCGAATTAGGCTAGGTGTGGATGCTAATCGAACTTAGTAGCTCCGGGAGCTATCCCACACAGCACCACTCTGTTGACGCTCTGGACAGCAGTCCGAGCTTGGATGCTCTGACCAGCCACACAGGAAACGACCCGGGAAAATTTGAATTCCTTTTCCTGTCTGGGCACTTTGAATCTGACATCCTGGTTGGACATCGGGGCGAGCTCCGCAGCACCTGCAACGATGCAGAGCTCTCCAGCAGAGGAGTCCGGGCAATCCAAGAATAGAAAGAGGTCCCCAGCATGGACTGAACGGGAAGTCATGGATCTGATCGCTGTGTGGGGCGAGGAGTCTGTGCTCTCGGAGCTGCGCTCCAACAAGCGGAATGCAAAGACCTTCGAGAAGGTCTCCAAAGCCATGATAGACAAAGGATACAGCCGGGATGCGATGCAGTGCCGCGTGAAAGTCAAGGACCTGAGACAAGGTTACCAAAAAGTCAGAGCGGCAAACGGATGCTCCGGAGCACAGCCCCAGACATGCCGCTTCTACGAGGCACTGCATGCCATTCTCGGTGGGTCTGCCACCACTGCCCCACCAGTGACTGTGGACTCTGAGGATGGCATAGTGTACCTGGACAGTTCCTCGGCGATGTTCGCCGATGGGGAAGATGAGGAAGGGTTTGTGGAGGACGGCGCAGGCGACAGCGAACACAATACCGCTTGCCCTGACAGCCAGGATCTCTTCATCACCCTCACAGAGATCCCCTACCAACCGTCCCCGCCCGTTAACCCGGACTCAGAATCAGGGGAAGGATCAGGCGGTAAGTGCTATAAACATGGAAACATTTATTTTTTAAAAAACAGGTATAGAAAAAATAGAAATACTATATAAAAAATTTTAAATGTCAAACTATATAAATAGTAGGTCCACACATATAGGGATTGAACAATAATCCTCTTGGGACAGTTCAACAAAGCTCTCAGAGAGCTGCTCGAAAAGCCTCCGCAGGAGGTTCCTGGGGAGAGGTGCCTTATTGGGTGCTCCGTGGAAGCACACTCTTCCGCGCCGGGACATCCTAATGTAGAGAGGAATCATCGCCTCCACCAGCATTGCTGCATATGGTCCTGGTCTGTGCAGGGCTTCCCTTAGCATCCGCTCTCTCTGACTCCGAGTGACCCGCCTCAGGGTGATGTCGTTCTGGACAGGCTGCATCTAAGTAGGGCAATTAGTGTATTGTTACTATTGTTAATGGTTTAAAATTAGGTTGCATAACAACGACCCTCGCTTAACAGCCACGTGCTGGAGGCCACAGAGAACAAGCATACATTGATCTTTCCCGTGCAGTGGCGGGAGGGGCTGGAAAAGGCTCAGCCTTTCTGCTTTCCAGATTGCCTTTAGCAGGAGAGCACAGCTATCCACTAACTGATAAGCATTATCTACTTTAAGGCTTACCAGGACTGTCTGCAAGACGGATTCAGCTGTCTCTCCCCGCTTGTCCGCTCTCCTGTGCAATGGCGCCGCCAATGAGAGCGTATTCCGAAATCTCGAACTTGTCCTGAGATCTCGTGGAACTTGGTGCCCTGTATGGTCTTGTTCAGAGAAACTGACTAGACTGTGTTCACTGTTCGCAAACATGTATCTGTTCAAGGAAATCACTTACTGTTTCCCATCACACAGCTTCTGCTCTTTCCCGGACTGCCCCGGCATCCCCCTCGCAGAGGCTGGCTCAGATTAGGCGGCGAAAGAAAAAGACTCGGGACGAGATGTTCGCGGAACTGATGGCCTGCTCCAGAGCCGAGGCGGCCCAGCAGAGCCAGTGGAGGGAGACCCTCTCTCAGCAGCAGCGCTCACACAGCGAACGGGAGGACAGGTGGCGGCAGGAAGACCAGCAGGCGACTCAAACGCTGCTTGGGCTAATGAGGGAGCAAACGGACACGCTCCGGCGCCTTGTTGATGTTCTGCAGGACCGCAGGCAGGAGGAGAGAGCCCCCCTGCACTGTATCTGCAACCACCCTCCAACGCCAAGAAGTCCTGTCCCCCCCTCACCGAAAATTACAAGACGGAGGGGCGGTAGGGGCCGTGAGAACTGTCACTGCACCACAGCTGAGCGCTAATGTACCACACACCTCTGACGCTATAACTGTGTAGAAGCGCTTCCCTTACAGGATCACCCAGTCCCAAATCCAAGTTTCATCACCCCACTATGTAGTAGATTAATAAAAGCTGTTTGCTGTTGTTCACTCTTTCCGTCACGTCTTTCGTGTCAGAAGACTGTGTATGTGGGGGCGGGGGAGCAGGGGATTTATAATTGCACGGGATAGCCTACATTAGCAGGGTACAGACTATCGGGGGCAGGATCAACTGCAGGGCACACACAGACTGCAGTCAGTAGTCACCAGGGTCACTCTGTGTGGTGTATGCTGCCCCGGGTCATTCTGTGATGTGTACGCTTGTCCACAGTCCTAGCGCCTGCCACCCCCTAATGTTAAGGCATGCTGCCCTTACCATGCACTTCCACCGTAGGCGCGATCCTCTCCGCTGCCCTGAGCCCCAACAAGAGCCCTCATCCACGGACAGATACTCACCCTTCCCCCACACCCCTCACCCCTTCCTACGCCCAAACCCACAGCCCAGAGCCTGCATCCAAATCCCTATCCAAAGACGGCACCACTCGCCCCTTCCTGCAAACCCACCCCTACATGCACAACCACTTGAAACCGTCCCCCACCCCAGAGACCTATGTAGGAGCAGGAGGCTGTCCGTCCTGTATTGTACAAGCGGTCTGTACATCAGTGCACACCGTACCCAGCACAGTATGCGTCCATGTTTCAAACCCTGAACAGAAATGCAAAGTAAAAGAAAGATTTATTAACAATAACTGTTCCGTTTAATTTGTTTTAAAACGTGTTTTGGAAGTGGGGGAAACTTGGAGAACGGGGTATGTAACCGCAGATCTCACTCAACACATAGAGACACAGGCCCAGGATCAGCTTCTCTTAAAATCAAGTGGAGAGTCATAGGTTACCCTGCTCTCCGAGGAAACTTGCTTTCAGAGCCTCCCGGATACACAGCGCTTCCCGCTAGGATATTCTTTCGGCACGGGTGTCTGGCTGAGCGTAAACAGCAGCCAGGTGATTTGCCTCAACCTCCCATCCGGCCAAAAAGGTCTCGCCCTTGCTCTCACAGACATTGTGGAGCACACAGCAAGCAGCAATAACTATGGGGATATTCTTTTCGCTGATGTCCAAGCGAGTCAGTAAGCTCCGCCACCTCCCCTTAAGACGTCCGAAAGCACACTCCAACTACCGGCTGAGCAAGTGCAGAATGGTGGTGAAGAGTTCCTTCTCACTGTCCAAGGAGCCTGTATAGGGCTTCATGAGCCAGGGCATTAGCGGGTAGGCTGGGTCCCCGAGGATCACTGTAGGCATCTGCACATCCCCAACCGTTATTTTGTGGTCCGGGAAGAAAGTTCCTGCCTGGAGGCGTCTAAACAGACCAGAGTTCCTGAACACACGCGCGTCATGAACCTTGCCCGCCCACCCGATGAAGATGTTGGTAAAACGTCCCCTATGGTCCACCAGTGCTTGCAGCACCATTGAAAAGTAGCCCTTTCTGTTAATATACTGGCTGGCCTGGTGGGCTGGTCCCAGGATAGGGATGTGAGTCCCATCTATAGCCCCACCGCAGTTTGGGAATCCCATCGCGGCGAAGCCATCTATGACGACCTGGACGTTTCCCAGAGTCACTACCTTTGAGAGCAGTTGCTCAACGATTGCGTGGGCTACTTGAATCACAGCAACCCCAATGGTAGATTTGCCCACGCCAAAGTGGTTCGCTACTGACCGGTAGCTGTCTGGCGTTGCAAGTTTCCAGAGGGCTATGGCCACTCGCTTCTGCACACTCAGGGCTGCTCGCATCTGGGTGTCCTGGCGCTTCAGGGCAGGGGACAGCAAGTCACAGAGTTCAAGGAAAGTGCCCTTACGCATCCTGAAGTTTCGCAGCCACTGTGATTCATCCCAGACCTGCAGCACTATGCGGTCCCACCAGTCCGTGCTTGTTTCCCGGGCCCAGAATCGCCGTTCCACACCATGAACTTGACCCATTGCCACCATGATCTCCACGGCGCGGCGTACCCTGCTTTCTGAGAGGTCTGCGCCACTCTCCTCACCGCGCTGCCGGAGCCTCCTCGCCCGATTTCTCAGCAGCTGACTGTGGAAGAGGTGGACGATAAGGTGCGAGGAGTTGACAACGGCCATAAGTGCAGCGATGATCGCAGCGGGCTCCATGCTCGCAGTGCTGTGGCGTCCGCGCTGTAACCGACCAGAAAAGTGCGCGAACAGATTTCCCGCCGGCGCTTTCATGGAGGGAGGGCGTGATTGACGGTTCAATGACGACAGTTACCCAAAACCATCCTCGACACATTTTTTCCCCCAGCAGGCATTGGGAGCTCTACCCAGCATTCCAATGGGCAGCGGGGACTGCGGGAACTGTGGGATAGCTTCCCACAGTGCACCGCTTTGAAAGTCGATGCCGGCCCTGTTAATGTGGACTCGGAAATTCGAATTAGTGTATTTACTGTGGATACACAAATTCGACTTCATAAGGTCGAATCCACAAATTCGACTTAAGTAGATTCGAAATAGTCTTGTAGTGTAGACAAGGCCTAAGGCACTTTTGAACAAAGTATTGAGGTTCTGTCTCAAGTGAACAGTGGAAGTATATACTGAGTAAAGACTTTGGGATTTGGCTCCTTTAGCTCAAGATAGGAATTTCTTGATTTTTTTAGGATTTCTTTTAAGTAATGCTACTGTAGTTACTTTACCAGTCTTTAGGGCAGTTTCATGTTGATTCTGATGGGGAGCTGGCTCTCTTTTATTAGAGCTACAATAATACCTGCTTTTATAATAGTCTTTGTTGTTTTATTTTGTGATTCATTATAGGATGAGAATGGGATTTAAGAGCTGCTGATGTGTTTAGTCTAGTACTTCTTTGGTGAAAATGAACCATTGTGTACAAATTATATTTATACTGTTGAAATAGTTAGCCCCTCAATGGCTTTTCCCATCCTATTCCTACCACTTATTATTGAAAACAAGTGATTGCTTCTAATTTTGTGAATCTCCTCTGCAACATCCTGATAACCAAACATGGCTTCAGATTCCTGTGATAACTTGGAGTGCCAATTGCACATCAGAGAGAAAATAACCTGGTTTACAGTTGGCTAGATTGATCCACAAAATAAGAGATTATAAATTGTAATAGAGGTGTTGACACAACCAAATAAGATAATACCATCCAATACAGCTATCAGTATAAATTGGAGCCTCTGAGAACATCTCAAAGCTGCCCTGATCAGTTGTCCTAGAGGGAAGTATTGACATTGTGGAGTTAAGGTCAATTGTGGGTTCTTCAGGGGCCTCTGTGCATTTTCCCCCTTTTGAGCTTGTCGCTCACAATATCAAGCTCATGGAGCCAAATCCAAAAATAAGAATTTAGAGGGGGCACAAAACCCACAAATGGGATTGCAGAGGCAACTCTCAAAACAGCAGTCACTAGTAAGCAACCTTTATCTCTGTAACAGCAAACTACAAATGTAATATATCATCTAGATCTTGCTTGCCTCACTTATAAAAGCAGTCCCATTGACTGTTGTCATCTCATTAAATAAGGCAACCAGGGTTTAGCTGCTAGTCATATTATACAAAGACAATCCTTAAGCAAGCATTGTTTATATGAACAAGAAGCCTAGATTCTGTACTCCAGTAGCAAACATTGTGGGAAGGAGAGAGTGCTGAAGTTCCTCTTGAAGAGTTTTTTCCAAATCCTCCCAATGTAGCAAAGGGGTGTTTTAACTAGCCTTAAGATCAGGATTTGATTTTTTGCTATGATTCATAACATAACAGGGTAACATTTTGCTGACACCTATTGCCCTATACTCACTCCAAAAAGTTTTGGAGGTTCAAAAACTCCATTAATTTGCCCCATTATTTTTTGATTTTGTATATTTTTTTTGTTGCCTGCTTCTAGGAGCAAAATTTGCACAACACTACAAGAAAGGCTATCTTAGCACTATTGCTGCCTGATGGAAAGCAGGAGTTAGTGGAAAGCTCTTAAGACCTTTTTTTCTAACAAGGTTTCTATGTCAAAGTTTACATGCAAGAGATCCTTATATTTTGAATTAGATTTAAGTGAACATCAGAACATTTAAGTGCTTATCTAGATACAACCACAAACTCTGAACTAGAAGCCAGATCAAGCTCCCTGAGCACTCAATGAGAAGATTTCCATTGACCTCTAGCGGAGCTGAGTCAGACCCTTAATGAGGGTTGCCAATCCATGGTACAAGTTCAAAGCAAACTACAACAATCTATTTTTGAGCAAAGAGATGGACATTTTAATTTTGAAAATGATTAGTACAATACATTATAGAAATACAATGACAGTAACCTGGGAATTTGGAAGAGGGCAAACAGGCGGCCTTCACTTTCAAGTGGAATTCAGTTACACTGTTTTTAATAGAACTAACTGAAAATGTTGCAGAAAAAATTAAAAAGTTCAAAATTTTGAGCTTTCCTTTTCATCTCAGTTTTGTGAAATAGGTTGTCACATACATCTACAAAATGTCTTGTTTGAAAACAACCATTTTTAATGAAATGGGCCTTCTTTAATTTAAAAATTGTCCTGTTTATGAATAAAATGCAAAAAAAATTCAACTAATTTTTATACACCAAACATGAAATATTGCAGCTACACTTTTTATAAATTGAGCCTCCAAATGAAATTGAGACTTTTTTAACTTAAAGGTCATAGAAAATACTGCCTGCACTTTTGTAATTCATAGTCAGAGGCCTTGATCCTGCAGCAAGCTCCATGTGAATGGAACTTCTGTGCCAAGCTCCATTGAAGATAATGGATTTTCTTGCAGGCATAGGTGTCTGTCCCCAGAACTCATAGACGGCTGGGGTCAAAGTTTCTGAGGGCTAGTCTACATGGTAGGGCAATGCACTTTGGGGGGGGGTGATTTCTAAAGCGCACAAATGTTTGTGTATTAATTAATTTGTGTAGACCAGAGGTTTTCAAACTGTGGGGCATGACCCTTGGTCAGGTGTGGAAGAATGTTTAGGGGGGCAAGTGGTGATGCCATGCTGCTCATGCCAGCCCTATGGGGGCGGGGATGGAGCACCACCTCCACCCCCTGACTCACCTCAGCAGGCCACCCAGCCTGTGGGTCAACATCCACCATGACTGCACTGATTTCCACTCCCGGTAAACTCTGCATCCAGTGCTGACTCCATCCCCACGCCTTCCTCTGCCTTCCCCCCCCCAAAAAAATCCCCCAAAAGTGGGAGAGTTCTGGGTTGGGGAGGAGTGAAAAAGTTATAACATAAAAATGGCCATACCATGTCAGACCAAAGGTCCATTTAGCCCACTGTCCTGTCTTTCAACAGTGGCTAATGCCAGGTGCCCCAGAGGGAATGAACAAAACAGGTAATCATCAAGGTGATCCATCCCCTGTTGCCCATTCCCTGCATCTGGCAAAAAGAGACTAGGGACACCATTCCTGTCCATCCTGGCTAATAGCTATTGATGGACCTATCCTCCATGAACTTATCTAGTTTTTATATAGTTCAGCTCAAAAAGTTTGCAAACGGCTGGTGTAGACACTATTGGTGCCCATTATAGGTTCCCTTGTGCATGTCAACACAGTACTGTTTCAAACAGCACTAAATTAAAGCACACCAGGAGGACCTATGCAGACCAATTCTGCACACCATGTTAGTGCGCTGTGTTTTAGAAATCACACCCACGCAGAGTGCATTACCCCACTGTGTAGAGAAGCTCTTAATGTTCTTAGCTCTCCTGGAAGTCAATAGAAGTTGAAAGAACTCAGAATTTTCCAGTGGATTCTCAGCACCATACAGGGAAGGGCTGCAGTGACAATTTTATCACCTCTGCAAAGAGACTCTTTGAGAGAATTAAGATTTCTCAAGTTTTCCTAGATTAAATTTTCTCAGGGCTGGATCCAAATGATGATTTAGTGCAGGGGTAGGCAACCTATGGCACACATGCCGAAGGCGGCACACGGGCTGATTTTCAGTGGCACTCACACTGCCCGGGTCCTGGCCACTGGTCTGGGGGACTCTGCATTTTAATTTAATTTTAAATGAAGCTTTTTAAACATTTTAAAAACCTTATTTACTTTACATACAACTATAGTTTAGTTATATATTATAGACTTATAGAAAGAGACCTTCTAAAAACATTAAAATGTATGACTGGCACACAAAACCTAAATTAGAGTGAATAAATGAAGACTAGGCACATCGCTTCTGAAAGGTTGCCGACCCCTGATTTAGTGTTTTAGTAATATTGCCAAACCTTTTCTTCATCATTTTCAGGGAACTGTGTAATTCTTTAAATAGTGGGACATGCAAATTAGCTGTTTGCACCCCAAAAAAGGGGTGGGAAGGATGGGGAGGCAACCTCTGTGCAAACTATCAATGCTTGATGTAGTTCTGGTGGGGTTGTAGTTTGACTTGCTGACCCATCAGCAAACTAGAAAAGAATATTTTAGAATGAGTGGGCTTGTGTCCAACACCTGCCACGAATATCTTGCTACATGAACATCTCTCTCTAAAACTGATGGTGCTGAAAATTCTCTAGGGCATCTTATGTATGTTTTCTCCATGAGGAAATAGCAGGTAATGTGTATTCATTTTAGATCACTTTTATTTTAGATTAAGGTAAACAACAAATACTTTCTCTTTGAGAGTCAAGAAACTGACTTCTGTAACATCTACATCTGAACAGGAACACAAAATGGCAGCAGCCTCTGCTGCTGGGAAGGTGGACTTAGTGGCCTTTAAATGTGCAGTGGGGGGGGGGGAGGGAGAACAATCTCTTGTGTTATACAGCTACCTCCACCACAGTAATACTTAGTGAAATGTTCTCAAAAGTCTTAACTAACATTAATTATAACTCATAACAAGCTGACCTATTACTGTTATACCCTCTTTACAGATGGATATATTAAAGCACAGGGAAACTAAATATTTCCAAGGTTTTGCAGTCAGTAATAGAGCTGGAAATAGTACCTAGTAATCCTGATCAAATAGTAGGTTTCCTTTAAATATTATGCCATGATTCTTTATTGTATTTTCCATTAAGTGGGGGCAGTGAGGAAGAGACAAATTTAATTGCGAAAAGAAAAGTAAATGTCCAACAAGTGTTCCCCATTAATTCTCATTGTTTGCCTTGACTGGAGTCATTCAAAAACTCTGTATTAAACCTATAATGCTTCTCCCAGAATCTTTCCTTATCAAGAAACAGCATATTGAAAGAGTTGTTAAATGAATAACATTCTAACATGTCCAGGTTCAAATCAGTATGGGAGCATGTGGGCATTTAAAATATTTGCTAACTAAGAGGACTTGATTTTCAGAGTAATTTGTTTTGTCTTGTTTTTACTATTTCTCCTGATTTTTCTTTTTCACATGTAAATTCCCATTCCCTCTGCCCAGTCTTATTGGTCTTGGATATAAGCTTCTGTTACAAAGTCCAAGATGAGAATTGTACAGTATTAATTGCTTATGGTTGCGCTCATAAAGCTCCAAACAAAGTATAGACCCCGCCTCAAAGAGTTCAATCTAAAGGCAGACGTTCAGAAAGAACTACTGGAAAAAGAGTACAATATAGAAATAGATTGGTCAAAGTGGGGTTCAGTCATGTTTTATATCCCAGTTCATGACTGTTGTTTTCCAGTATAGTATACCTCATATTGGGGAGAAAAGTAGTGGTGCTTTCATTTTTGGTGTACAGTAAGTATTTCAACACTGACTGGGCCTCAAAAGGTTCTGTATGTAGATTGTGTTTAAATCAGTGCCCAAAAATGTGGATGTTTCTCAAAATACTGCAAATATGGCTGGAATCACAAGTTCTCTCAATTTCTTTCTTGCTTGGCAGAAATAGTTTAACAGAAATAGGGATGGATATAATAGATTTTCCATTGAGTTCACCCACTTCTAATCAGTCCTGAGAATCTGTCTTAGCTTATCATCCATTTTATTCTTTAGAAGCGTAAGCATTCATTTTGCAGTCAGGAAAGATGAGATTTTGCTTGGTTTTGAAAAGCTTTGCTATTGAACATTAGAAAAATATAAATCTTGCTGGTGGTTTTTGGATGTCTTGAGTTCTGATGCTGGAGGTGCTGAGCACTTAGAAATCTCAAGAGGATTTCACAGACACAGTATGAAATGTTGTCTTTCATAGTATTTAGTATATGTACCTTAGAAGAAGCTAGTAGGTAACACATTGTCACAGCAAAGTGGAAAAGGTTAGTTGTGTGAGCAGAGCAACATCAGCTCTCTCCCATACTGTTATTCCTCAAACATTTTAATGAGAGGAAATAGTCTAAAATATAAGACTTTCAATCGGCTCCATAAGAGTGCACCCAGTGACTGGATCAGCTCACCATCTTCCTAAACAAGACCACATGGTGTTTCACATTGTTGAATAATGAGATTCTTTATGGGGCTAATGCATGTATTCCCACTGATATAACGCACACACCTCAGTTTATGGGATTGCAATGTGGTTCTAGCTAGGTTGATGTGTTTCCCCCTGTCAGCCACTGGCATCATGTTCTTTATCCCATCTGTCAATGAAGACAGCCATCTTATTGATAAAAACAAGGAGTTTGGTGGCACCTTTAAAAACTAACAGATTTACCTTAGGTCACATAAACACCACCCTAGACCGGAAACCTACTGACCGCTATACTTACCTACATGCTTCCAGCTTACATTCAGGATACATCCCATGATCCATTGACTACAGCCAAGCCCTAAGATGCAACCGCATTTGCTCCAATCCCTCAGACAGAGACAAACACCTACAAAATCTTTATCAAGCATTCTTACAACTACAATACCCACCTGGGGAAGTGAGGAAACAGATTGACAGGGCGAGATGGGTACCCAGAAGTCACCTACTACAGGACAGGCCCAACAAGGAAAATAACAGAACACCACTGGCCATCACGTACAACCTCCAGCTAAAACCTCTCCAGCACATCAACAATCTACAACCTATGCTGGAAAATGATCCCTCACTCTCATAGACCTTGGGAGGCAGGCCAGTCGTCACTTACAGGCAGCCCCCCAACCTGAAGCAAATACTCACCAGCAACTACACACCACACCACAGAAACACTAACCCAGGAACCAATCCCTCTAACAAACCCCATTGCCTACTCTGTCCCCATATCTACTCTAGCGACACCACAGGACCCAGCCACATCAGCCACACCATCAGGGGCTCATTCACCTGTATATCTACTAACGTGATATATGCCAGCAATGCCCCTCTGCCATGTACATTGGCCAAACCAGGTAGTCTCTACATAAAAGAATACATGGACACAAATCAGACATCAGGAATGGTAACATACAAAAGCCAGTTGGAGAACACTTCAATCTCCCTGGACATTCAATAACAGATTTAAAAGTAGCTATCCTTCAACAAAAAAACCTTCTTAAACAGATTTCAAAGAGAAACTGCAGAGCTACAATTCATTTGCAAACTTAACACCTTTAATTTGGGCTTGAATAGTGACTGGGAGTGGCTGGCTCACTACAAAAGCAATTTTCCCTCTCTTGGTATTGACACCTCTTCATCAATTATTAGGAGTGGACCACATCCACCCTGACTGAATTGGCCTTGTCAACACTGGTTCTCCACTTGTAAGATAACTCGCTTCTCTTCATGTATGTATGCCTGTATCTGTAATTATCACTCCATACATCTGAAGAAGTGGGGTTTTTACCCATGAAAGCTTATGCCCAAATAAATCTGTTTAGTCTTTAAGGTGCCACCAGACTCCTCGTTGTTTTTGTGGGTACAGACTAACATGGCTACCCCTCTGATATCTTATTGATAGTCATCTCAGCCCGCAGGGCAAGGGAATTAGAAGCATGTATGGCAGGTCTACCACTCTCTGCTTTCCACAAAGACAAGGTTATGCTTAGGCTCCCTGCAAAATTTCTTCCAAAGGTGATTTCCGACTTACATTAACTTGTGTTCTTTCCTAAACCTCACTCCAACCAAGGGGAAGCAGGACTTCGCACTGTGAATGTTCTCAGGGCCCACTCATTCTACCTGGATAGAACTAAATCATTCAGGTCTTGGTGAGGCTGTTCATTGCCTTTGCAGAGAGAAAGAAAAGAAAAAGCCATATCCTCCCAAAGGTTGTCAAAATGGGTCCTGACTGTGTTAGGCTATGTTATATAGACTATCTAATTTAGAACCTCCTGGTCAGATCAAGGATCATTCCACAAGCAGCTTCTTTTAGGGGTGTTCCTGTCTGGGGGGATCGGTTAATAGATTTACCAAAAAACTATTCCCTTTTACAGGCATCTAAGTTGGATGCCTGTTTTGGCAGAGCTATCGTACAGTCTTTATTCAGGTAGGCTCTGAGCACCTGCCTCCATCATGTTAGGGTACTGCTTGTGAGTCACCAAGAGTGGAATAGATATGGACAAACATTTGAAATGGTTACTTACTTTACAGTAACTATAGTTCAAAATGTTGTCCATGTATATTCTGTGACATGCCCCATCTTCTCTGCTACTATGGAGTCTGATGACACCTGGATTCTGGGGGTCAGCTGGCACTGCTCTGCCCAGTATGCCCCTGGTGGGGAACCTGAGGTACCCAGGGTGCAGGCATAGCCCAACAGACGATGCTAAAGAAAGATTCTGATTCGAGTGTGTGGAGTACATCTGCACCCAAGACTGGAACATGTATATCTGGACAATATAGCTCTAAAGACCCCCAATTACTGTAAGATAAAGAACTATTTGTTTGTCTACATCATTTCACTGTTCACAAAGTACCATTCCCTGCTCCCATCCCTAATATGGTGCCAGTTGAGCACATGCATACATGCATTACTGGACAGGGAAGGACTTAATCATGTGCTGCTCAACAGGGCCCTTCTCTCCTCCTCCCTCTCCCATCCCTTCAGAACATGAGTGATGTTAACAAAGGCCTACAACACTTACCTTTCTAACAAGTTTTCCTGTTATAACCAGAGGAAAATCTGCTAAATCTAATAGGTTTGTATTTTGAAAATGGTTTTTGTCCACTGTTGCAATCGCCTTGGCCATCTAAATGGACTTCAACTCTTCAAGATTATTCTTAACAGAAAATAAAACTGTGAGCTTAAGCAGAGAATGACACTGGCTGTGATTTTTTTCATGTAATCCCTGAAAGCAAACATATCACACATAGCACAGTGGCACCCAAAGATCAGCCTTATATTGGGCTATAGGATCAAAGGTAGCATTTCAAACAAAATTAAGTACAGCAAAAAATGACCTTTATGGAAAAAATCTTCATTCCTGCATGTTCCCAAAAAGAGAGGGCAGGAGCTCTTATTTAAAAGACACAGGATTATATACAAACTTGAGTAGTGGAGGGAAAAGGCTGAATGAAAAGCAATGAGGATTTCAAGCAATAGGAGCCTTTCTGGAGATCTGTGAGCACTCCATATTAAACACAACAAATTAACATGGTACCTAATGCAGCCTGCCTCCATACAGGGCAATCTGTATCTGGCTGTGCATTCAAACACAGATTGGTTTCCACAAGCATCACTCAACACATTGTTTTTATTGATTTATTTTGCTATCTTCCTGCTGCAGTGATAGGGTGACAAGAAACCACCTTGTGGGTATCCTAATACATCTAATGGCAACATACTTTCAGGTGGAGTATAAACGATAATAAATCTTTCCAGTCACAAGGAAAGAGAAACTATAAGGCACATTAATTTTGAAGACTAAAATCTTAATTGAGGAATATAGGCTTTGTCATAATGGATCGGACTATTGGTCCATTTGATACAGTATGCTGCCTCCAGTCTTGGTTGCTAACAGATGACTTAAAAGAAGACAAAACAAAACCAGCAAAAATGTGCCTACCCAATTGTTCAATGACTTAGATTGGGAAGGAAGAGATTGATGAGCACTACATGGTCAGAAAGCAGTTTACACACTGAAGCATTAGAACTGACTGTTTCTATCCTAAGCATTATATGATTTGTTCTTAAACTTCTCTAGCATTTTAAAAAAAAAAAAAACAAAAAAAAACCACGCAGCTATAATATAATCTGTAGCAGTGTTGGCTATAGTGTGAAGCACCTTTTATGTTCTAAATTTCCTTCTTCATGGGATATTACGTCATGTAACTTTCCCTTGAATAAGAGGAGAAATCAATGAATATTTAAAACTGCCATTAATTTGGATTGTCCCTTTAATATAGTCACAAGTCTGTGCTGAACCAACAGGTAGTGGTGGTACGTGCCAAGTATGACTGATAAGAATCCAAGGATCCTTTTACCTAGAATTCCTCCAGCTATCTCATTTCTGTCTTCTCCTCCATGCATCCCATTAGCAAACAAACCAGACATGTTGCCAGAACAAAATTTGGCTTCCGAGATACCCTCCTAGAACATGGAAGTGATTCCCTTGAATTAATGGAAATCGTTCCATTTCAAACCAGTAATATTTTACAGTGACTTTTTAAGTGACTTTAGTAGTGAAAGCTGCCACATTAGCAGCCCTGGAGACTGAACACCCCTATTTACTCCCAGAATAGATACAGGAGGAGCTATAATACTGAAGTTTCCAATGAATATCAACTTAACAACATGCCTCAAACTTTTCCCACCCCAGAGGGAGCATCTGTAAAGGTAAGAGGTCAGTTCATTCTCCGTGCACCTTTCAGTTCTTGGCTTTT
This sequence comes from Mauremys mutica, assembly GCF_020497125.1. Classification (NCBI taxonomy): domain Eukaryota; kingdom Metazoa; phylum Chordata; order Testudines; family Geoemydidae; genus Mauremys; species Mauremys mutica. The sequence continues at coordinate 43,884,905 of NC_059078.1, forward strand.
ATTCCTCATCTTGGTCTGTGCCCCCAAAGGGTTTGATTCTGTCTTTATGCATATAGGTGTCTTATCATTCTCATATATACATATATATTTTATATGTAATATAAAAGATGGGAGCTAACCAATATGAATGCAAGAGGAGACATAAGGAAATACTGCCCTTTGTGTAAAGCAGGATCACCACTATGACCTAGTAAATTATTTGCTATCTTTGCTTCCTGTAAGCAGAGTCAGGATGAGCTCTACCCTGACATCTGGTGGTGAGCTGTGGAAAAGGACTTCAGGGGCTGATCTCGTTTGCATGGACACACCCACCCTGCCTAACATGAGGGACTGCCTGCCCAAATGGTCACTTTGGCTGCTGTGGGTTCCCCAGTGTTTCTGTTATTGGAGCAGGAAGAATACTGTTGTTACCCTGATTGTATGAATCCAGGACTGTGGAACTGTTTTATGACAGAGGGACTCGCCATCAGCTAAGTAGCACTCCATAGACAAGGGATATGGGTTCCACAACCCAGTGAATTGAGAGAGGCAGAGAGAGAGAGAGGCAGAGGCAGGCTGGGTATTTGTGTCTGGTGAGAGGTTCCTTTTGAGGGCCTGAAACATCAACTGCATCCCCTCCCCTCTGGAATATCAGAGCTAATGTTGATTCCATTAGGAGTCTAGCTATAGGCTGCTGAACTGAATTCACTTGGAGCCAATACTGCACCAGCACTGAGGCTCCCCTACTTCAAACGGAATCACTAAAGAGCTGAAATCACTGAGTGCTGTGTTAAGTAGTTGGGGGCCTGAAGATATATTGCTCAGTGGCTGGTGAAGCAGAACAGTTTGTGGGATGGCTGGTGGAGCGGCTAGCAGAGCAGTTTGCGGGATGGCTAGTGGAGCAGAGCGGCTGGCAGAGTGGCTTATGGGATGGCTGGTGGAGTGGAGCAGTTTGTGGGATGGCTGGAGCGGCTCACGGGATGGCTGGTGGAACGGAGCAGCTGGCAGAATGGCTCGCAGTGAAGGCTGCAGCAGAACCCCACAGAGAGGTGGGGCAGTCAGCCTCAGACCACGTAAGGTGCCCCTTAATACTCTTGCCCCCCTCAACCCCCCATTTCCACCCAGACTGGGAGGTAAAACTCTGCAGATAAACTTTCAAACTCTGGGGCTGCACTGACCAGGGACAGAGACTTTTGGGTTGTTGGACTCTTGGGACTTTGAGGGATTTTTGGGTTGCTGGACTTAAAACCCTGAGGGGGAAAAGGACACTGCCAAACTTACTTGGAAGTGGGTCTTTTGCTCATGGTTTGTTATGAATCCTGTTTGTGGTGTTTTCCCAACATAATGCCACATTGTTTCCTTCCTTTATTAAAAGGATTTTGCTACACTCAGTCCCCCTGCTTGTGAGAGGAGAAGTATTGCCTCTTAGAGGTGCCCGGGGGATGGTATGTAATTGTCCCAGGTCACTGGGTGGGGGTTCAAGCTGGTTTTGCATTGTGTTATTGAAACAGAACTCCTAGATGCTGAATCTGGCCCTTGTTGCTGCCAACTCAGATGGGCAGAAGGGTTACACTTAGTAATTTTGGTCCTGATAGTACTTTAAAAGGTATGATCCTTTTTTTCATGCACATAAAATAAATATAGGACCATATCTGACATTTAAACTTCACTCCTGCAAAACTCACTAATGTTGGTGTTGGTTGCATTCACAAACTGGGGGCAATACCGTATAAGGGGTATATATGCCAGTACTGAAAGACCTGCAGCCTTCTCACAAGACACACAAAATAACTTAAAGTGGAGATTGCAAAAATTCAGGAGATTCTATTTCAAAGATGCTAGGGCCTGTCTTCCCTCTTCCCCCCCGCCCCCAAATAAAAAAATGAAACCCACTAACAGGATTCCTGATGCCTGAAAATTTATAAGTCCATAAGCCAAAAAGAGAAATTAAACAGGCTTGGCCGCTCCATAATGGTATATTATGGGTTTGTAACAAGGTTCATAGGTATTAAAAGTTAATGGTATAAATTGGTTATTTTAAAGTTAATCTTGATTTGTTTCCAAGATTCTGCATATCAAAGGTTGTACTTGAATGTCCATTACTTTGGCTCAGAAAGAAATATTTCTGCATGGCTGCATGTATTGTTTGGAATGGAATCAGTTTTCATCAGTGGAAGAAGGACAGGTTGTTATTTAGGGTCACATGGCTATCCAGGGTGGTGCAAATAGGGAAATTAAAAGATGCAGCCAAGATAACTTATTTGATAGGTTATTTTGGGAAGAAGGATGAGAGTATGTTCCTGGATAAAGTAGGAGATTTTTGGAATATGTTGACTTATTAGCTGGTAGAGTTAAATTTTCCATTTGATAATTTGATGTTTCTGACTGGCAGTTAATTTATTGGCATATTTGTATTTAATGCTGCTGAGTAGTTGTCATTAGTGGAGGTTTAATTATTGTTATCATGCTCAGAGCTTCTGTATGGTTCTTATCTTAAATAAGATAATCATACTTCCTCATCTGTTAATGAAATTTTGGAGTATATCTTATTAACTTCTCATGGTCGTGGTTTACTTTGTGCATTTCATTCAGCTTGGTAATGAAACTAGACAGGTCAATGTAACTCTGTTTATAATCTGCACACCTATTCTTTTCTTGTGCACTAGCACAATGCCGTTCTTGGTTTCCAAAATTGCAAAGGAACATTTAAATTTAAAAATACCTCTTTGTATTTAAATTAAAGCTTTTAAAAATTCATGGACACGTCTATTACTAGATTTCATAATATGTTAAGTGTTTTGCACATTATTTTGGGTCTTAATTCTGTCTAGATAGTGCATGTTGCCTTGCCCTTACTAGAATATCAGAGCATCACACAAGTAAATGACGATCCCTTGATGTCTCTTTAACATCTACTAAAAGCTGTTGGCAGAACTATAGTAGAATATGGGATCTTCAATGTCCTCTTGTGTTTAATCATAATAAGAATGTGGTGGCCTTACCTAAATATAAGGTGTATTTTGGGAGGGTCGGGTGTGGGGGGTTAATAACTACCTTACAGGGATGTTAGGCTTAACCTACTGATATTTGCAAAGTGCTTATAAATTTTCAGAAGGGCATTATACACATGCAAATTGATATTTTATAGTAAAAATAGACATTACTCTGCTTTTTTACATGGCTGCAATATTCTAGTTTTAAAAGGGGCTTGTCCAGAGCATATATTATATATTTTAACTACTCACTGTACTGAGACTAATTGTAAACCTTGTATGTAATTTTTTATTCTGTGCTTAGTGGGCCCAATCCTATTTCCATTGAAGTTGATGTAAGTTTCAGTATGGTGGCTTAGGTAATGAAGAGGCTCTCCGTGCAGGAGCATATGAGCCATGAGGGCGCTGAAGCAGCAGGCAGAGTCTGAATGTTTACCTACTCTGTATCCAGCCACTGGATGGTAACACTTTGTTTCATTTCTCTTCTATTCTCATGTAGTTGCCCTGTGCAAAGACCATTTACTAGGTCTTTATGATGGTTGAGAACTTCACCTTTTGTGCCTGGAAGTGGTCTGGTTCAGCTGAAGCTCTGACAACATATTTAGACTGATGTATGTACTGAAATGTGTTTCTTTTCCCTATATTTTCTGTTGTGACATTTATTATCTATTGATTTGAACAGCTCATGAGAAACTGAAGGAGTTAAAACTGGGCTCTCTACATTGTTTTTTAACATCACTATACAGGAAAATTCTACCCAATTTAATCTATTTATGTTTCAAAATAAAGCAAGTAGGCAAAATTGATGAAACAATGAGAAATATGACTTGACAAAATAGTAAAAAACATAAATCTGCCCAGCCACCTAAAAGGCCTGATCTTCTGATAAATATGGAACAAATCTACTCCAGAAATCAAAGTATCTGAATATATAAACAAATAGCAAATTAAAGTATTATATTAAAATAAGTGAGGTTACAGATATACTTATTCCTATACATCAATTTCTTCTATTTTTAAAAGCACCAGAGAATCAGCCAGGATGCTTGGGTGGCTATAAAAGGGTTAAATAATATCTCCAGTGAAGACAATGACTATGCTGTGCCAGTTGCTCATGCTCCAGAACAGCTTATTCTGCAGCATAAGCACCGAGTGTACTACGTTGCTCACACTCAGTACGTGCTGTGATGACTAACAACGTTCCTACATCTCTAGTGTAGGCAGTAACCATTTTGTGCCAGGCCACACACTCATTAGATAACTAGCAGCAAGCCATAGCTGCTGAACACATGATGACTGACTGCTGCAGTACTTGAAAGATGTAATCCTCCTTCTTCCTGGCATTTTTTTAAATGTAGATGTCCAAATTCCAGAAAAATATCTTGCCCGTCTAACTAGAACCAAACCTCCTGTTGCATCTTAATATGCAGGCATGAAATTAAATACACTATTAAAGAATGTTTCTAGGAGCTGTGCAGCAGCTGTATATCACAGTGATGTAAACATCACTAAATACATTTTAATGTTGTTCAGAACAACAAACTAAGAAAAGCAAAGAGTATTTAAACAAATATTCGAGGACAGGTTCTCACATCAAACACCACCTTCATAATTGTGCCCTAGCTGGCAGTTTAATTAGGTCATTATTAAGAGACTGTCCTCTCTCTGACTGCACCTTTTCTCCCTGCCTCACAGATGGGGAGTTGAAGATCAGCTGCCTCTACAGCAATGTAGAGCAAGAGCAAGGTGAGGTAGAAATGTGGAGTCCCCTTCCAGGCTCAGGAGCAATCTTTTAAGGCAGTTTCCCGGGAGAAGCAGCAGATGGGAAAAGGCCAGGTAGCATGGCTCTATTGGACACTGGCTGTCAGGGAGGAGAAAAAGGAGGCAGATCTAGTATGGAGGAACAGGGCATCTCTGTGGATAGCCATTTGCCAGTAACTCAGATCTGCAGTCTGGCTGCAAACACCTGTGTATACAATGGCATTGCAGGAGCCAACCATCTCTTTCATTAAAAGACCTGGGAAAACTGCAAGGAGAGTCTGTTTTCCTCCCCTGCCCCTCTCAAGCTGTACCCCATGGATTTTTTTCCCTATCAGAAGGGGCAATTTCCACCCCTCCTATGAACTTTTAGCAATGCCATGTGTATACTACAATCTTCAAATTTTAACTACAAAAAGGAGCTCCATAAATCAGTTCATATACAAATATCCAGCCATGAGAAAAATGCTTGAAGTAACCAGCAGTGGGCATGAATAAAAACCCCCTCTGAAGATATCATAAAGCTGCGGCTGCTGTGTTGGGGAAGATGCAGATTGCTGCACTTGCACTACCTCTCATTCAGCAGAATCCGTAATAAGGGGGCATTGTGTGTGCAAGTGTACAGCCAGGTTTTCTGAACCTGCTTGTACTTTGAGATTAAACTCTCACCATCTCTCCACCATTTTCGGTTATATACTTAGGCATATGTAGCAACACTTCCATTTATCCATACTGAGATGCAGATTTCTGCTGAAAGGTTATTGCAGCTCACAATGGGCTAACGTAATCAGTTGTCTGCTTTAATTTTTTTTAATGTGTTTAATTTTGAATTTGTAGCCCTTGAAACTGCAGTCCTCTACTTATCTGTTGAGGAGTGTAACCGGGTGCGTCCGGGGCTCAACCCTCCGAGGGGAGGAGGGGAGACACACCGGCCCGCTGGTCTCACGAGGGCTCTGCCCTGTCCCTTTAAGGCTAGACAACAGGGTCAGAGTCTATTAGGGCTCCGGCCTTTGGCTGCAAGGCGGAGCAGTAAACAGTACACGGAGGCCTGGTCTACACTAGGCGTTTAAACCGGTTTTAGGAGCGTAAAACCGATTTAACGCCACACCCGTCCACACTAGGAGGCACCTTATATCGATTTTAATGGCTCTTTAAATCGGTTTCTGTACTCCTCCCCGACGAGAGGAGTAGCGCTAATATCGGGATTAACATATCGGAATAGGGTTAGTGTGGCCGCAAATCGACGGTATTGGCCTCCGGGCAGTATCCCACAGTGCACCACTGACCGCTCTGGACAGCATTCTGAACTCGGATGCACTGGCCAGGTAGACAGGAAAAGCCCCGCAAACTTTTGAAATTCATTTCCTGCTTCCCCAGCGTGGAGAGCTCATCAGCACAGGTGACCACGCACAGCTCATCTGCACAGGTAACAATGCAGTCTCCTGAGAATCGAAAAAGAGCCCCAGCATGGACTGCACGGGAGGTACTGGATCTGATCGCTATATGGGGAGAGGATTCAGTGCTAACAGAACTGCGTTCCAAAAGACGAAATGAAAAAGTATTTGAAAGAATTTCTAAGGCTATGACGGATAAAGGCCACAGCAGGGACTCAGTGCAGTGCAGAGTGAAAGTTAAGGAGCTCAGACAAGCCTACCAGAAAACCAAAGAAGCAAACGGAAGGTCCAGGGCAGGTCGAAAAACATGCCGCTTCTATGCTGAGCTGCATGCAATTTTAGGGGGCTGCGCCACAACTACCCCACCCCGACCGTGGATTCCGAGGTGGGGGTTGTAATCTCTGCCATGTCTGAGGATTATGCAGATGGGGAAGAAGAAGATGAAGAAGAGGAGGACGACCTAGCAGAGAGCACACAGCACTCCGTGAGCCCCAGCAGCCAGGAGCTTTTTCTCACCCTGACGGAATTACCCTCCTCCCAGCCCTCCCAAGCAACTATCCCAGACAATGACGCCATGGAAGGGACCTCTGGTGAGTGTACCTTTGCAATAGCAAACATTGTTTTTTAAGCAAGCGTTTTTTAATGATTGATTTGCCCTGAGGACTTGGGATGCATTCGCAGACAGTATAGTTACTTAGAAAAGTTTGTTAACACGTCCGGGGATTGAGAGGAAATCCTCCAGGGACATCTCGATGAAGCGCTCCTGTAGGTACTCCAGAAGCCTTTGCAGAAGGTTTCTGGGCAAGGCAGCCTTGTTCCGCCCACCATGGTAGGACACTTTACCACGCCATGCATGTAGCAAGTAATCAGGTATCATTGCATGGCAAAGCATAGCAGTGTATGGTCCCGGTGATTGCTGGCATTCAAGAAGCATCCGTTCTTTATCTCGCTGTGTGATCCTCAGCAAAGTGATATCGTTCAGGATAACCTGGTTAAAAATCAGGAATTTAAGTAAGGGGGATGGCCATTTTCCTACTGGGTTCGTGGACTGCAGCAGCTTAAAAAAAAAACAACCTTTCCTGCACGTAGCCAAGTGGGGGGAGGGGAGGAGTGAAATGCCGATGATCTTTTTTGTGTTTGGTCACCGGCGATCTTCCCCAAGCTACCAGCCACGCAGTGGGGGGGTGGGGGGGTGGGAAGGGTGTTGATTAGCAGGGAGCTAGCGTGCTATTAGCCATGCGTTGGGGGGAGGGGTAAATCACTGCAGAAGCCGAAAGACAGTGGCTTACCATGGCTGCATGCAAGCTGAATTCTGATGCCTGGACCTGTGTCTGTGAGATCTGTAACTCCAGAGCTGCAGGCACTCACTATTAAGATGAAAAATGCGACCTTGTAGGGAAATCACATGTGCTATGTAAGGTGAATAGTGCTGTTCACTGTGAAAGAGTATAACCATTGTTCTGTAAAATGTATCTTTTTAAATATTTCTCTCCCTCATGCAGCTGCAAATTTTTCAAGCGTCCCTCCTCCATCCCAAAGGCTAGCACAGATAAGGCGGAGGAAAAAGAAGACGAGAGATGAAATGTTCTCGGATATTATGGAAGTTACACGCAATGAAAGAGCTCATCTGAATGAGTGGAAGGACGTGGTATCAAATTACAGGAAAGATGCCAGTGAACGTGAGGACAGGAGAGACACCCGAGATGAGAGGTGGCGGCAGGAAGACCGGCAGGAAAATCAGAGGTGGCGGCAGGAAGATCAGCGGTGGCGGGATGCAACTCTGGGGCTGCTGACATGCTCCAGCATCTGGTGGAGCTTCAGGAACGGCAGCAGGATCACAGAGTGCCGCTGCAGCCCCTGTATAACCACCCTCAACCCTCACCATGTTCCATATCCTCCTCACCCAGACGTGTAAGAACGCGTGGGGGGAGGCTCCGTGCACCCGCCCACTCCACCCCCGTGGACAGCCCAACCAGAAGGCTGTCGTTACTGTGAAATTTTTTTAATGGCCTTCTCCATCCTTCCTATCCTCCTCCCAAACCAGACCCTTACTTCTCTCCCTCTTTTTATAATGAATTAATAAAGAATTCATGATTTTTAAACGAGAGTGACTTTATTTGCATAAGTAAGCTATACTCGAAGGGGGAGGGTGAGTTGCTTACAGGGAATGAGTCAATCAAGGGGGTTGGGTGTTCATCAACAAACACAGCAGTCACACTGTACCCTGGCCATTGATGAAGCTCGTTTTCAAAGCTTCTCTGATGCGCACCGCTTCCTGGTGTGCTCTTCTAATCTCCCTGGTGTCTGGCTGCGCGTAATCAGCGGCCAGGTGATTTGCCTCAGCCTCCCACCCCGCCATAAAGGTCTCCCCCTTACTCCCACAGAGATTGTGGAGAATACAGCAAGCAGCAATAACATAGGGGACATTGGTTTGGCTGAGGTCTGAGCGAGTCAGTAATGTCCGCCAGCGCGCCTTTAAACGGCCAAATGCACATTCCACCACCATTCTGCACTTGCTCAGCCTGTAATTGAACAGATCCTGACCACTGTCCAGGCTGCCTGTGTATGGCTTCATGGCCATCCACTGCACGTTTCCCAGAGTCACAACCTTTCGTAGCAGCAGCTTAGTGATTGCTTTGGCTACTTGCATCACAGTAGCCCCCACAGTAGATTTTCCAACTCCAAATTGATTCCCGACTGACCGGTAGCTGTCTGGCATTGCAAGCTTCCACAGGGCTATCGCCACTCGCTTCTCTACTGTGAGGGCTGCTCTCATCTTGGTATTATGGCGTTTCAGGGCAGGGGCAAGCAAGTCACAAAGTTCCATGAAAGTGCCCTTACGCATGCGAAAGTTTCGCAGCCACTGGGAATCGTCCCACACCTGCAACACAATGCGGTCCCACCAGTCAGTGCTTGTTTCCCGGGCCCAAAATCGGCGTTCAATGGATAGAATCTGCCCCATTACCATCAGGATCTCCAAAGCGCAGGGGCCCGCGGTTTGAGAGAATTCTGTGTCCACGTCCTCATCACTGTCATCGCCGCGCTGCCGTATCCGCCTCTTACTCGCCTCGGTTTGAAGGTCCTGGTTCACCATATACTGCACGAGAGTGCGCGAGGTGTTTAAAACATCCACGATTGCGGTATTGAGCTGAGCAGGGTCCATGCTTGCTGTGCTATGGCGTCTGCACAGTTCACCAAGCAAAAAAGGCGCGAAACGGTTGTCTGCTGCTCAGGGAGGGAGGGGTGAGGCTGTACCCAGAACCACCCGCGACAATGATTTTTGCCCCATCAGGCACTGGGATCTCAACCCGGAAATTCCAAGGGGCGGGGGAGGCTGCGGGAACTATGGGATAGCTACGGAATAGCTACCCACAGTGCAATGCTCCAGAAATCGACGCTAGCCTCGGACCGTGGACGCACACCACCGATTTAATGTGTTTAGTGTGGCCGCGCGCACTCGATTTTATACAATCTGTTTTGCTAAACCGGTTTATGTAAAATCGGAATAATCCCGTAGTGTAGACGTACCCGGAGGCTCAGGCCTCTCGCAGCAGGGCTGAGCAATAAACAGTGTAAGGGAGCTCAGGCCTCTTGCAGCAGGGCTGAGCAGTAAACAGGACAAAGGAGCGCAGGCCTCTTGCAGCAGGGCTGAGCAGTAAACAGTACAAGGGAGCTCAGGCCTCTTGCAGCAGGGCTGAGCAGTAAACAGTACAAGGGAGCTCAGGCCTCTTGCAGCAGGGCTGAGCAGTAAGGTGAGGGGGATAACTGCCACCCGTGAGTGGGGTGGCAGGGGGGACACAGGCCCACCCACTCCACTGTGTCCCGGCCCGGGGCCCTAGGCAGTGGTCGTTACCGTTGACGGTCAGTGGGGATCCTGACCGCAACACACGGACATGGGTATTGTCTGGTCAGCAGCCTGACTGAGGTCGGCTGCCCCCGGGCCACTTCCAATATCCCCCTCGGGTCCTACCTGGTCCACGGCGTCCGGTCCCGGGAAGTCCCACTGCATGGGTTCCTCACAACCCGGGCTGGGGGGTAGATCTGGTAGTTCCTCGGGGAAGACCGGCCAATGCTGCTCCGGGGGTTCCTCGGGGTAACAGCAAGGTAGCGGGGAAGTCCCTGGTGGCTCCTCTTCGTAGGTGGCGCGGGGAAGCTCCAGCAGGTCTTCCCAGTAGCGAGTGAGGGTGGTCTCCGGCCAGTCCGGGCAGCTGCCCTGGGCTCCAGCGATTTCCCCGTTAGGAGCTCCCTCAGGCAGGTCTGCTCCCCGCGGTGGCTGGGCACTGACTGAGCTGGAAGGCCCAGCTTTTATCCTTCTGGGTCGCCGCCTGACCCTCTGAGGGGCGGGCTCACCGCTCTGTAGCCCCGCCCCTTCCTGTGTCCGGGGCGCAACCCTCCCCGGGGAGGAGGGGAGCCACACCGGCCCGCTACAAGGAGGGAATGTGCAAGCAATGTAAAATTCCAGAAAGGTAACATTAAAAGAAGAGTCCTTGTTTTGTTGGTAAATTATATGTTTGGTGCAGAAAATAATTTTTTATTAATTCTCCCCTCTAAGGAAAAAAAACAAAACTAGGGCTGTCAATGACAGTTAACTCCAGTGATTTACTCAAAACATTAGCTAGATTAAAAAATTAATCGCAGTTTTAATCACACTGTTAAACAATAATAGAATACCAAATTAAAATTCATTACAAATATTTTGCATGTTTTTCTATATTTTTAAATATATTGATATCAGTTATGACACAGCATATTACGTGTACAGTGCTCACTTTATAATTTTTATTAAATATTTGCACTGTAAAAAAGATAAATTGTATTTTGCAATTCACCTCACACAAGTACTGTACTGCAATATCTTTATTGTTAAAGTCCAACTTACAAATGTAGAATTATATTTTTTTTTACATAACTGCACTCAAACAAAACAATGTAAAATTTTAGAGCCTACAAGTCCACTCAGTTCTACTTCTTGTTCAGCCAATCGCTTAGACAAACAAGTTTGTTTACATTTACAGGCGATAATGCTGCCCGCTTCTAATTTACGTCACTTGAAAGTGAGAACAAGCATTCACATAGCACTGTTGTAGCCAGAGTTGCAAGGTATTTCCCTGCCAGGTAAGCTAAACATTTGTATCCTCCTTCATGCTTCAATTTGTAGATTGTACTACTTTTTGTTTCTTTTTTACAGTGCAAAATACTTGTAATCAAAACTAATATAAAGTAAGCACTGTACACGTTGTATTCTGTTGTATTTGAAATCAATACATTTGAAAATGTAGAAAAACATGCATAAATATTTATAATAAATGTAAATTGGTATTGTTTAACATTGTGATTAAAACTGCAATTAATCGCAATTAATTGCAATTCCTTTTTTAATCATGTGTGTGTGATTATAGACACTAAGCCCCCCCTAACTGCTGTATAATTCTGAAAAGTATACTAGGCTTCAGATAGTGAAGGACTCATTTAGGCCCTAATCTTGCAAACTCTTACGCAAGTGTTTTGACATTAGTGTTAATTAATTTTATTACAAAACACTGTATTAATCCCTTTATTCCCTTCGTATGTAGGGACCTAATTTTGTTGTCTTTGCTCAGGAAAAATTCCTATAAGGATGTCTGCTCTCAGTTATTTGTATTACAGTAGCACCTAAGGACCCCAACCAAACCTGGGACCCATTATGTTAGGCAATGTACGAACAGAATAAGAAAGACGTTGCTCTGAGCAGCTTGGTCTAAATAGACCAAACAAAGGGCTTGGGGTGGGAGAAGGATATATCATACAAGTAAAGTGGAAAATGTTATGGGGAGGTGGAGGTGTTAGCAAATGTCATGATAGTTCCATTAAAAAAAACCAAAATTATTAAAATACTTTGAATGGGGTTTTCTTGGGAGAGAATTAGGTGAAAAGAGAAATGTAAGGTACAGTGGATATTAAAGTAAGAGGGTAAAGAAGAAAGGGAACACAGAGGGAAGGTGGAGTGAGGATGAAGTGAAGGATAGGCAGAAGGGCTTCTGAAAATGATCCGGGGGTTATAGTGGATCACAAATTGAATGAGTCAACAAGGGGATACAGTTGCAAAACAGGCTGATATCCTGCTCTACTCAGCACTGGTGAGGCCTCAGCTAGAGTAATGTGTCTGGTTTTGGATGCCACACTTTTAAGAAAGATGTAGAGAAACTGGAGAAAGTCCAGAGGAGAGCCACAAAAATGATAAAGGATTAGAAAACCTGACTTGAAAAGACTGAGGAGGGGACATAGAAGTCTTCAAATATGTTAAGGGCTGTTATAAAGAGGATGGTGGATCAATGGTTCTATACATCCACTTAAGGTATGACTAGAAGTAACGAGCATAATCTGCAGCAAAGGAGATTTAGGGTAGATATTAGGAAAAAAAACTTTCTAACTACAGGAATAGTTAAGTACTGGCATAGGCTTCAAAGGGAGGTTGTGGAATCCATGTCATTGAAGGTTTTTAAGAACAGGTTGGAGAAACACCTGTCAAGGATGGTCTATACTTGGTCCTGCCTGAATGCAGGGGGCCAGGCTAGATGACCTCTTGAGGTCCCTTCCAGCCCTACATTCCTATGATTTTCTGACTGTCAGAGTAGGAGCAAGCAGCTAATCAGAGGGGAGAGAATGTCTTGAGCTGTTAATACACAAAAAAATATTTGGATGCTGCTGACATCATCAGAGTCAGGGGTCCTGGAACAATTTATATAGTGGGAGTGCTGAGATCCATTGAACCAAACTGTAAACCTTGTATATAATGGAAACTACTTCAAACCAGGCGTGCAGCAGCCCCTAGTTCCAGCACCTATTTCAGAGTCTGCAAGTGATTAACTTTATTGTTCTGACTGGTTCTTTCTAGCTGTTTTTGTCACTGAGCTAATGTGGCTGGAGTGGAGAGAGGGGTGGGGCCACATGAGTCTTGGGGCCCTCAACTATCCAATTCTGAGGATACTGTGGAAGGGTAAACAGAACTGGGTTTCTGCTTCCCCCTGCTCAGTTGGTATAGCTGTATCTGCTTCAGCATGAATGCTCTCCTAATAAGATTGATTTATATGTGAATGCTGAACTGAATTGTTGATGCAAAAGAGACATGTCTCGGTAAGGATTGGACCCTAATGTCAACATTGCAAAAGTAACCATCACATCTGGCACCTGTTGGGATCTTTGCTGGCAGTGTCACTGACCAGGCCAATGAAGAAAACCATACGAATTGCACTTGCCTCTAAATATGGTCTTTGTCCGTGCTGAAGTATGTTGAAGGCGCATTGTGGGAGAAATGTATGCTACTGCAGAATGTGCAGGAGCAGAATATGACACTAAATTGCTTTTACCAGGCCCAATCTTGCAGTCCTTAATTAAATGAGTCTTCCACCCACTTGAAGCAGGTAACTAAACTTGTAAACTAATGATTTTAATAAATATTAAATTGGATATACATAGCTAAAAGAAAGTAACTGACCCAGGATTTCACTGGCAATGTTTCTGATCCTTCAGACACTTAAACTCTTCGTGCAGTTGAATACTCCCGCTGAACTGAGTAGGAGTACTCAACTGCATGAAGTTACACTCATGCACACAGTTACATGCATGACTGAAACCTAAATCTTAATACCATGTTCAACATGCTGCATCATTTGATATAGGCTTGAGCTTACTATCTCTGCTTCCAAACTTCTGTTGAAGTTAGTGGGGCATCTGGATGCTTATGGATTTCAGACTTGTGCCATAATATGTAACTTAAACAAATTTAAGATGCATTGATATTTAGGAACATTAACAAAAGTGTAGTCAGTGCTCAAACATTTTTTCCATTCCTTTATAATGGAAGTTTTGCCTAAGCATAGCCTACAGGTGCTGGCATTTGTTTGGAGAATTTTTGAATGACTTTCGCTTACTCCACAGCCTGAACGGCATGTTGACAAACTCCAAGAAATTGCTTCATTTATTATGATGAAAGAACAAAAGGATATGTTGGGTGTCTCATTAGTTATCTAATGTTCATGTGGCCTGCCAAGCTAAATAGAGAGTTAGGACAAAATCAGGAGCACTTTCTAGTCACTTAAAGTAGTTAGCAACAAAGAATCCTGTGGCACCTTATAGACTAACAGACTTATTGGAACATAAGCTTTCGTTGGTGAATACCCACTTTGTTGGATGAATCCGACGACGTAAGCTTATGCTCCAATACATCTGTTAGTCTATAAGGTGCCACAGGACTCTGTCACTTTTTACAGATCCAGACTAACATAGCTACCCCTCTGGTACTTAAAGTCATTAGTTGAACATGTGTTTCTCCTAAATGTTGTTCATGGTCTTAAAAATATTGTTTTATTTTGGAAGATGTCTTTATTGTTTAACTTCATAGAAAGGATTACTACTTAGTATTGTCATTGAAGCAAAGGTAGCACTTGCATTAGCAAAATAGGAGGACTCTCTGCATAGATTCAGTGGTTCATTTTTTAAAATATTAAACATACTTTGGAAACTTGAATGATCAATATTTTATTGCATGCTTATTTCATTTAAATTTCTGCATGCTGGCTTCAAGCTAGTTAGGTTGTATCATCTGCTTGCCAACCAAAGAAGAGAATCATGAACAAAAATACCTTACATCAAGGAGAGCCTGTATGAATTGCCACTTGTTTTTAACAGTTGTTAAAGCCAGCATAATGAGCTACTGATGCTTTTTCTATTGAGGAAGTTGTGGAGAAACAATTTAAATGTGATATTGAATATTTAGGTGCATGCTATCTGATATTAGAATTAAACCAGAACAGTAAGAGACTGAAAGTACCAAATAATGAAGTCCTAATTGACCACAGGTCAAAGACAGCTCATGAAGATTTTATACTGCAGACTCTTCAAGTTTTGCTCACAGGTCCTAAATTGACATGGAGAGACCACCCTCTAGTGGCCAGATAGAGTATTTCACTCTCCGGTCACTTATTTCTATGCTTTACAGGAAGAAAAATTATGCATGCTGCAGCCCAATATCTGGAAGTGTTTGTAATAAGCATGAAATTGAATTGAAGTGAGATAAGGTAGGCATTTTCTCACTCAACACCTTCGCCACTCCTGGGGATAGCTTTCACTTAGCTTTGCTTATGCTAAATGTGAGTTTTCCCAAGATGAGGCAGAGGCAGTGAGACACCAGGTCCCCTTGTGCAATCCTGGTGCTTCGTTTTTTTTATGTGAAATAACCTTTACATATCCCCAAAAAAAGCATTTAGTTAACTATGTTCCAACTCTTTCCAGCAGCAGATTCTTTAATTTTTTTCATGAGTTAGTCAAGATGTCTATGGAAATTTTTTTAACCAAAGGGTATTGCCTTTGCTAGTTAGTTATCAAAATTCCCCTTGGGGAAAAAAATTCCATTTAATATAAAATACGTATCTGGAATAACTTGATTTCACTGTATCTCTCATACCTCTCCTTTGAGAGAATAAAGAACACCATACATTTTGCCTCTTGGATACCTAATTATCCTGTTCATGCTTACATTTGTTCTTCCTGTCTGGAGTTCCAGCACTGTTTGGTCTATTTATTTCTTGGCAAATCTCTGCTTCAGGGACAGATGATAATAGCTTATTCTGTTCCGTGTGTCTTTCACCTCTGAACACTTATTTTTATATGCTATCAACTGATATCAACCATAATGGGATGAATATATATAAAATGTATAGTCTCCCTAGTAAATGTTAAAATGTTGCCTAAACACTAACAGGGGTAGCTTCCATTCTGCACATCATTTAAGGCGATTTGGTGTTTCCAAATACTGCACTAGTGTGATTCATTCAATGGAATGTGCTAACGAACGGGGTAGATAGTAGAATAAAAGCGGTGTGTTTTCAGTAATATGGATGTGTAAAGTATTTAAAACCAATTCTTAAAGAGCATGCAGTTAAATCAGTGAAGCTGGGATTTAGATGGACAATGTCGTCTTTCTTGGGCAACGTGGTGAAATCCAAAGTAAAACTGGATCTAGGATTTAGCTTCCACTTTTTTCTAATGGAATTCTGAAGATTATTTTCCACTAGGAGTTCAAATACTTCTTGCCTGCATTAGTCTCCCTGCCTAAGTCGCTTGTGCGCTGTGGAAGTCGATTGCTTTTCCACCCTTCCCTCATTGCACAGGCATCTGGCCATGAGGATCTTGGTCTTGCACAATACGCTTCCTTTTTCTTCCTGTTTTATATGGTGCTTCGGTGTTTTTATCGGGGGTTAAAAATAACGTACGCTGTCTTTCTGCTTACCCTTTTCAAAAGAGTAGATCAATTTAGGGCCCGCTCCCTGCAATCTTTACTCGCCGGAGCAATTGCTGCTGCACCGGGGCCTCGTTCCAGTGAAACCATGTCGGGAAATAAATCCGTGGGGTGTATTTTGTGTATGTTGGAGCCAGCTCTGAGTTCCACCATTATGAACAATTCTGCATTCTCTTTTCTATTAAAAAAAACAAGTCGGAGTTCTTTCAGTGAAATCAAGCGCCAGGGAGCAAAGCCCGGCAGTAAAACATCAAAGGGAAGAGTGTGGGGGGAAGATCTGTGTGTGTCTGGGTATCGAACGGAATACACCGTGTTTCCTTGCTGGGGACAAAGTCCTGCAATGAAGAGAAGAGGCCGGGTGAAAGGCTCTGGGGGGCATGTGTCATACCCATCCACCCCTCTCCGTTAAGTGACCCCTCGGAGCGTGGCTGAGAGCTGGAGCTCGGTGGGTTAAAATGGGGCACCCCTTAGCCTTTTTTGCCTTTACCCCGTGTCCTATCCCGCTTTGCTCCCCAGGAGGCAGGTGCGGGGCAGAGCCAGGGCTCACGCCGCAGGGAACGGGTGCTAGGGCGGGGGATGCCCAACAGCGAGCAGCGGCAGAAAGTCCTCCTGTGCTGGACGGGGCTGAGCCCCGCGGATCGGGCGAGGCGTAAGGCGGCCTGGCCCGGGCGGCCGCTGCCGGCGCAGGTGGCTGCCGGTGCCCGTCCCCACCCCGCGCAAAGCTCAGCGAGTCGCTGCGCGGGGGCGTCTGAGCGCCCGAAAAGCCGGGAGGGAGGGAGGGGAGGGCAGAAGGGGGGAGGAGGCGGCGGGCGCATGCGCTCCGCCTGGCCGTGCCATATTGGAATGAGGCGGCGAGCGGAGCGCCGGAGAGCCCGAGCCCCGGCAGCTAGCGGCGCAGGGCTGGAAAAACTCGCCGCAGGTAAGGCGGGCGCCGGCCGAGCCCCCCCGCGGGCGGAGCGGGGCCGGCCGCAGCTGCTGGGCGCGTTTTGCCGGCCGCTTGCGGGCCCCGCCGGCTTTTTCTCGCCTCCCGAAGTTTTGCTGCGGGAGGCGGCCAGGCAGGGCGGCAGGCGCAGCGCAGGGTGGAGGGAGCGGCGAGCGCGGCTCCCGGAGAGATGCGCGGGCTGGAGAGGGGCCGCTGCGGATGCGCCAGCCCCGCGCGCAGCGGGCGGCCCCGCAACTCCCCGCAAAAGTCGCCGCGCGCACGGGCGCGCCGGCCGCAGGGGAGGGGACTGGGGAGCCGGCTGCCGCTCCAGAGGAGGCGACCGGCTGCGCGCCCCTTGGCGAAGGGAGACCGCGCCGCGGGGGCGGCTGCCGCTTGCCAAAGTTCCCCCCGGGGGCAGGGGCTGTGCTAGTTCTCTGCCCCGGCCTCGCGCGGGGAGCCTTCCACGCGGGGCTGGGTCTCTCCGCTGCTGCTCGGCCACTTCCCTAAAGCCCTGGCCCTATTTCTGCTCCGCAGACTGGGGGGCGCGAGAAGGCTGGCGGGGGGTCAATCCCGCTGGAGGTAATTCTCCCCCCCCCCCACTAACTTTGTGCGGCGGTGTGTTTTTAGTTCAGCCTGAACTCAGGTAGTTTGTCCCCCTCCTGCTCATTCCAAATAATTAAGTTAGGTAATTAAAAACGTGAGCTGTCCTAGTTCTCCCACTCCCCCCCCCCCCCGACAAAATGGCGTGTGGAAAGGGCTTTTTAAACGCGGGGATATTTTGGATACCCCACCCCACCCCCTGAAGAACAGCAGTGCAATATGCCGTGGGGCCGCGCTGTCCATGTGTCTTCCAGTCGGCTAGTGCATCCCTCCCGGGCTGAGACGAGTTCCACGGGGATCAGTGGGCACTGCCCCATTCCGTGAATTGGCCTTTAAATCACTGACACGGAGGTCATTGCTTTTATTCTGTGGCGAGAGCAGAATAAGCAACATCTGCAGATTCCAGTTGTTTTGGTAAATGTTGTTTCAATTGCAGAGTTGTATGAGGCCTCCCCTCCCCCCAGAATGTAGGAACTGCTGGCAGCTCCCTCAGGACTTTGCACTGTGTTTAAAAACAATACTGTTCTTACTGCCTTCCCATTTTATATTTTGCTGTGTCTCCCCAGCCCCCTTTTCTTTCACTAACGGGATGTGCTCAAAAAAACAGGATCTTTGTTTCTTTAGGAGTTCATCTGCCTTGGTAGCTTATTCTACCCCTGAAGTGGTAAATCCTCCATTTGTGATACAAGCAGTTGGTTGCTGTGGAGATTATGATGCCATAGGACTCGAACTTCACTTTAGGGGAATAAGATAGAGGGACAACAAAAGTAAACTGCAGAGGAGAGGAGAAAATGTGACACAAGCACAATTGTTCCTAAATGGGAAAGATTCTGAAAGTTTTCCATAGACATAAGCAGCTCTTATTATCCCCCTCTCCGTGCCCCGCCCCGCCCCCCCCCCCCCAATTCTTGGCTGGAGTATGGGAAGGAGTCTAGGGTAGAAATAGGGTAAGGAAAAGAAAAACAAGCTGGCAGTTACTGTGAGTTTCTAACAAGGTGGGCTATTAATATCCCACAAGGCCTTCCTTTAGACTACATAATAGGCTAGGGTGATGGCTGTTTAATGGTCCCAGGTGGGCTTTAGTGGAATGATTACATGTACTTTGGAGAAACTTGTTGCCATCATAAAAGATGATTAAAAACAGTAACATTCATGTCTGATAGTTTTACCCACTTTGACAGTAGAATTCTAATGTAAGATGTTTTAGTGGTTTTTGTAGTGAAGAAAAAAGGCCTACATTGCTACTTCTCTTATGTCAGTTCCCTCCAGGGAGCTTGTTGCTGTCAGTAGCCTGGGAGGTTACCATAGTGAACATTTTAGTAATCCAGAATGTAAGGTGTATGATTCTGAAATCACTGGAAAAACTAAGATCTATCTTCAAATTATAAAGATAGCTTTGTATTGCAACATACAGTAGATTTCTGGTGAATGTGGATTAGTTGGTTAGCAGTTGGCTTCTAATGACAAAGAATAAAAGTTTGTAAACTCTCCAAAAGCAGGGAATATCATTTATTGCTTGTATAGCACCTAGTACAATGGAGCCCTGACTTAGTTAAGGCCTATAGTGTTACTGCAATATAATCATTCTTTGAAGTAAAGTAAATCAATGTAAAATGGCAATAAGCTAGTGAATTGTGAATATTTTGAGGGATTCACTTACAGTTGGTGTTCTAGCCATAATCTTTACAATTTAAAATGTTAAATATGCATTATAAAATGATCTGCTACAGAAACACATCTGTTTGCCTCTTTCCTTAATTCCAGTTTGCTTAGGTTTTGCAAAATAATTCTATTTTGCTGTGATTGGTTTCTTGCCACTCTGGTTGGATGATGAGAATGTAATCTGTCTCTTCCAGCACCATTATTAGTGGAGTAATAGAAGAGATACTTGAATGAGTTATGGAACAACTTAGGCTTCAGTGGTTGTAAAACTGAAAGAGCTCACCTCAAACACCTTTTATGGTTTGTTTTCCTTTAAAATGAAAGGGTGGGGAGAAGGCAGTTTACTAATTTTTAGTTTACTTTTTTGCGGAGTGACTTAATTTCACTTGGCAGAACAGTGAAGTGTTCCATGGCCCTAAAGCTGGTGCACAGATTTCACCACAGGAAAAATACTGCACAGAATAAATAACAGAGCTAGAGCGACTGACTTAGTAATTATTGATCCATCACTTTTATGCTTCTTCATTGACTTCGTACTGTTGAATTACCTTATCTGATTCTTTAACTGAACAATTGTTTAGTAGACTGCTGATTTTACAGCATGGGGAAAATAGTGTGTAAGGAAACAAGCTAGCACCTGACAGTATTCTTGGTTTGATGCTCTGATTTTTATATTCTCTGCACCTTTTCGGTGCCTTGCATCTGAGGTTTTCAAAGGGCTTTACAAAGAATTGATCCTCTCAATTGTTACCAATCAAGGATTTTGTTAATATTTTACAGATAGTTTTTGGTGGTGATGTGTTCCTCAGCAAACCAGGGGCAGATCTAAGAATAGCACCCTGTCCTTTTGATTTTCAGTCCCTGTGCCCTTCCATACACTCCTCTTCCAAATCCATACTGTTCCACTCTTGCAAGTCACTTGTAACTTCACAGCACTGCTTCTGTTTACTAAGTTCTGCCATAGTAACATGCTGCTATGGTCGGACATTGATACTGTCACCTTCTGGTAGCTAGACATAAGTAATCAGACTTAAAGTAATGCAGCCCAAAGGATTGGGAGCTTATTTACATGAGCATGTTCTTACTGAAGTGAGTTAATTAAACTTACTCAAATGTGCTGTAAATGCAGGAAAAATTGAACATGGGGAAAGTATTATGTGAGGTCATATTAGAAGTTGCTTCTTGCACATCTAAACATCAATCTTACTATGTAACTGAAATTCTTGTCATACGTGATCTTCCTGTATGAGTTAGCACTGCTAACTATAATTTTAACACTACAGAAGAATAGGTAGATTGTCTTGTTATCCTTCAAGTTTATTGTTTACAACCTGAAAAGGGAAATGACCACTAGGTAGTTTTCTTTTCAGGTGCATATTTTCATAGTAAGATAACGTAAATTAATTATGTACGATACAGAGGCTCTTACCTGTCATGTGTCTTCTGTTACAAGCATGCATTTAATAAGAGAAGTTAAAATTACAGATTTTTATGGGTTATGAGGAAGTGAAGTGTTTAGACACTGTACATCTAATGTAGCTATGTGGAATAGCAAACAGGGATACTACTTGATGTCTAATGGATTTTAAATATTTGCCTGGTTATGGTTTGGAGCAGTAGCATGTTTCTGTGCTAGACTGGTGGTGGACTTCAGTTTCTTCTGTTTATTTTGTTTTTCCCCCAGTGCTGCTGGAATATGGTTGTAAAGTTAGAGAGGAACTCGACTAGTTTTAGGCCCCTAATTTAGATGTGATAGGCTTTTGTTTGTTTTCAAGGGTTTTTACAAAATACAATAGATCTTAATCTAAACAAGCTTTAAGTAAAAACATACATGTTCCTGACTCTTTCTGAAGACCAACATTGTGTTAATAGATAGGATCCTGAAAGTGAAACTCATTAGTCCACTTTTTCCAAACTGAGTAAAGGTGAAAAGAAAATTAAATTTAAAAAATGATAATCTTTAATAATCTCATTTTAGTAACACAAGCAAAGATGTGCTTTTAAAACTGTTTCATATGACTGACGACTTAACAATCCGTAAAATACTCTATTTTCACTAATATGAGACAAATATTGTAAAAATGTACAAAAGAGGTATCAAAGTGTAACTTCCATGCTTTACTATTAAGTGAGCAATGTGGATTCCAACAGCACAAAATATATAAAGTCTCTACTGTTCACTTCGCATTAAAATGGTGTGTAAGATGCATTTTGGTCCATAAAACTGTCAGCCAAATCCAGCAAAAGGGAGGGAAAGTCAATGCACTTGCAGAGCAAAAGAGAAATCAATGTTCTCAAAGCACTTTTTTTTAAAACAAGCTTAACTTGTGATGAGTGAGGTCATAGTTCTAAAACTTACTCTGAAGCTTGCAAACAAATATCCCTCCTGAAGTACATGACATTGAGTACTTAATATGGCATAATTTATGGGACCCCACTATTTAAAAATTTAAAAAGTGACACTTTTTTAGACAGTGTGATCTGAGTATAGATCAGAACCAGAATCTCCTGAATTTTAATTTCACCTCTAGCAATGACTCTCTATGTGGCACTGTGAAGCTTCTTATTTCCTGTCTGTTTCAACATATGTAATATTAGGGCTATGCTCATATGATTGTGTGGATTAGTGTTTGTAAAACACTTTGAAGATGTAAAGTGCAGTATAAGTGTTAAGCGGTGGTAGCTTTATACTTAACTATTTATTTTTTTCACTACTGAAGTAACACCTAGAGTCACCAATCAGGATTGCAGGGCACTGTGCTAGGCACAGTACAGACAAAACTTAAAAAATAGTCACTGCAAAGAGTGACTGGCAATGTGACTGTTAGTATACAGCAACAAGAGAGCATGATCAAGGCTTGCAAGAATTGAATCTTTCTAAAGTGTACTTTGAAAAACACTAAGATTTCAGCTTTCTCAAGGCTTATGTATTTATTGATAATAAACGTAGCTGTGTGTACGGCCGCTAACTTTCTGCTGCAGTGAGTACTGTTGGTATGTAGTGCAATGACTGCAAATCAGCTTTTGAGGGATACCTTCCTCTTAGGCTAAAAAGGAGGTCCCTAAATTTTCATTCTTTAACAAAAATTTCTTATTGTAACTGCCAACTTTCGGCACAAATAACCCTGGTAAATTAACTTGGTTGCAGCTAATTGGTTATTAACACTATAACTAGCAACTGACTAGTATAAATCTTAACAATTTGTGGGGGTTAAATGGACCATAAGCAGTCCTTTGCTCTCTGTTTGGGTCACCCTGGGCAAGAACTTGCTGGTATTCACAATCACTGTTAGTACTACTGCGCCTCTTCATTTATAGTGGTTTGGTTTATTTGCCATTACATTTTTAGGACATTCTTTTTCATTACAGAAACAACCTCCTTTCTTCAGAGACATCAGTTAGAAGGGATTTTCCTTTATAAGAAAGAGATGAATCTGATGTTATCTGGAAAGGATGTGGCTATCAAACCAACTTTATATTCTGTGTGTGCACAGATGAAAGGTAGAGAAGAGAGATCTTGGCTTTTAGAACTAAATCCTATGCAGTGCTGAGCATTCTCATCTCTCATTTTAGTTGATAGGAATTGAGGGCTCTCAGTGTGCCTCAAGAGCACCTATCTTGGAGGATTGGGTCTTCGGTGTGAAAATAAGAGTAGAAATTGTGGAATTTGGTAGAAAGAAATCCAGCAGGCTCTTGATGTTTGTATCATTTCTAATATTTTCCAGGAGGGGAGGGGAGTGAAGCAGGAATGCTGCAGTAGATAATTTTTGGGGAACAGTGTTGAATTAATGTAATCTCAAGACTTTCCTTCTTTTGGGAACAGAGGTGAATTCTGTAAATGGCATGTTCAGAACGCAATTGAGTTGGAAAGTGAAGACACTTTCCCAAAATGTTGTCATGCACTGTCATAACTGATGTCATATTTCACTCCAGAGGTGGTTGTTTCTCAGCTTTGGGTTAAGTAGTTTGTCAGTGTGTGTAATGTCAATTTCTTAGTGTCCTTTGGGATTTGAAGTGTCAAATGTAAGATTTTTTTTTTCTTCTCTAAAAAGAACCTGAATGCATAGCGATAAAGTGTCCTACTAAGATATATATTTATAAAGGATTATCTAGGTACCTGAAAATTGGGAGTTGAATTGTGAAGGTTCATATATGGTCCAAATTCATCCCTAGAGTAATTCCATTAAATGTATTGCTTTTCTCATTAGAAGCAACGGCAATTCATGTTTAGAAATAAGGTTTTGTCTTCTGAGATACATTTAAGGGCCATTACATTTTGGAAGCAATTTATATAAAGTTTAGTGATGGCTTATTTCAGAATTTCTGCTAGCAAGCTGCCTTACTCTGTAAAGACTTGTCTAAACTAGGGACGTTTCACAAAAGTTTCCCAATCTTGCCAACACTGTTTCTCTTGCAGGGAGGCTGCCACTGGCTTTCATGACCAGATTTACTCTGAAAAAGATTAGATGATACAGTGCATAAAAAACAGCTGCCTTTCTAAATTTTAACTCTTCTATATTGCAAGCCTGAGAAAAACGCATATACACTTTCGCTTTTTCTAATATCTAACTCTGTGTGGCAGAATATGGATACAAAGCCTACTGCAATAAGATATACTACAGAGTTGCACAGTATCTCATAAAGAACTAACCAAATACTAAGAATCTGAGAATATAAAAATAGGTGCACAACTTCTCACCAAACACTGTTGGACATGTGTGTTGCAGTTTGGCCCACCCACCTCCTCAGTACGAGACATGGCAATGTTACACAAACGTCAGCAGAGAAATAATTGAAGAAAGCAAGTGTTCATTTTATGGTTAACTCAGTTTAGTGTGACTCATGAGTGCTGAAATTGCCTAACAAATAAAACTCAGAACCAAAGTAGGAACAGTTAATCAAAGAACACTAATTGGCCAGTTGGACAAGACTTGAACTCTTTTAACTCATTAAGATTTGAGGCCTGTCTTTCCAAGTATCTCTTCCATCCTTTAAGGTGATTGTGATGGGATCCCCTAGGGACTGCTGTGCCCCCTAAACTCTCCAGCCTGGGCTGTCTCTCACAGTGCCTTGCTAGTGACGAGCAGCAAACCCTCTAGAAGCTGTTATCACTCAGCACAACAGCATGTGGTGCCCCACACCCAGCTAGATTGTATGAATGCTCCCAGAGCCACTCATGAATCAGGCAGGGAAAGGCACTAGCCAAATCCCCACTGCTCCTAGCACTGTACCTCAGGAGAATACCGTCTTGCACTGCTCCAGATGGGCAGTGCAAATTTAGTAATTGGTTTGCCACTTCATCTATGGAAAGAGGTTATACACCAGCCTTTGTAAACCTGAGCAGTTTTGTCGCACACTTCGTACAAACTCACTGGTAAAGGTAAACAGTTAAAGAAGTTTGATTACAAAAGATTATAAGTAATAGGCAAAAAGTCAGTTAGTTACCAAAATAAAATATAAGCACGCAATCTAAACTCTCAACCCTATTAGACTGAGCAGCATCTAGATAATCAATTTTTTTCACCCCACTGGATATTGGAGTCCTTAATGTACAGATTTGTCCCTTAAGTCTGGGCCAGTCTCCTCTGTTGGAGTCTCAAGTCTTCAGTGTCCTTGTTGCTTTCAGCATAGTGCAGGCAGAAGAAAAGCGAAGCATGGGCCTGCTGTGTTCTGTTTTATAGCCTCAGTCCCATGTAATTTTAGATCATTGTTTTAATCTCTGGCTCATAATTTGTTTCTTTGATCATCTCTATGGTATTGCCTCAGATCATCCCAAGCAGTTTTCATTCCTTGTGTGTAAAAATGCTTGATGATGTCTGTTTCCAAAGCAGTTTTTCCTATTTAATTTAATTTTCTCAGGAGTTCACAGTTTATTATACAGTAGATGAGATTGAAAACTTGATTTAATATGTTTGTTCTTGAAAAGCAAGATGGGATAAGGAAATAAAATTGCAAAGAAGGAATAAGGAAATGAAGTATATGTCCCATGTGCTTGGGGACCACACAAGTCCAGGCATGTCTGGTGGGCATTGCTGAGTTCCCAGGCAAGGTTGAGCAATTCCCCTGGTGCAGCCTCCTGCAGGTGAGTCACCGAATTGTAGCTCCATTGCTGGACAGTGGTTGTTGATGGGTTGTTTGACACCCTGCCTGGGCATTGGTTACTTTCCTTGCTGTTGCCTCTGGGGAGCTGATATCTGTCTGTCTATTCCCCAACATACAGAATGTTTTAGTGACAACTATACAACAGAATTCTCATAACTTCATTTACATTAATGATATACATATATGGATAGAAAAATGTCTTTCAGCAGATCAGGAGTACTTTTGGCACCTTAAAGACTAACAAATGTATTGAAATAAATTTGTTAGCCTCTAAGGTGCCACAAGTACTCCTGTTCTTTTTGCGGATACAGACTAACACAGCTGCTACTCTGAAACCTTTCAGCAGATCGTAACCTTTCCCCGATACCTTACAAAGCATGCTTTATATGCAAGATCGCGATTATATAAAAATGAGGAATATGGGGGTTACAGGATGCTCCCCAAGGTATAGAAAGTCACAGTGATATATTTATTTTTTGTTCCTGCTGCCATTCAAATCTGATGCAACAAAGTTATTGGTGTGGTGCTTTGGTCTAGCATCCCAACAAATTGCCTTGAGCCCCCGGAGCAGGTTGCTGCTTCTGTAGTATTAGTACTGTAGAATGTAGATATTAAAAGTCACAGTTTCACTTAATTGTTTCACTTGGCAAATGTAAAAACATTGGCTTACAACAATTGTATACAAACTATATACTGTATCTATGGCAAAAATATCATCATGGAATGTTTCCAAATGGTCATCTCTTCAGAAAGTGAAACTGTAATAAGTTGGACTGCTTCAGGGAATTTTCCAAATGTATTTCAGAGTCCATAGACTGCTGGCCTAGGAATTCAGAATCAGCTCCTTTAGAGGGGTAAGTACATCCAGTCATGAAGGAAAAAAAACCTCACTTCAGAGAAATTGGATTTTGGTGTACTGTTGAATATTTTCTGCTCTCTACTTAACTCTTCGCAAACTCTTACTTTTATAGTGGGCCTAAGGGTTCTCACAACAAATTTTTTGGCGGCCTCAGAGTGCAGCCATTACATTGGTGGACGTGCAAGTGAATGAACCGGCTGATCTGGTTAGGTCCTGTGATGGTGTCGCTGCACCATAGTAACTCTAACTCAGGAACCAATCCATGCAATAAA
The DNA here is from genome assembly GCF_020497125.1 of Mauremys mutica. Lineage (NCBI taxonomy): Eukaryota > Metazoa > Chordata > Testudines > Geoemydidae > Mauremys > Mauremys mutica. The sequence goes on from NC_059078.1 coordinate 43,911,722, forward strand.
CCTCAATGCCAACTCTGCCCACATATCTACACCAGCGACACCATCACAGGACCTAACCAGATCAGCCACACCATCACCAGTTCATTCACCTGCATGTCCACCAATGTAGTATACGCCATCATATGCCAGCAATGCCCCTCTGCTATGTACATCGGCCAAACTGGACAGTCTCTACGGAAAAGGATAAATGGACACACATCAGATATTAGGAATGGCAATATACAAAAACCTGTAAGAGAACACTTCAACCTCCCTTGCCATACCATAGCAGATCTTAAGGTGGCCATCCTGCAGCAAATAAACTTCAGGACCAGACTTCAAAGAGAAACTGCTGAGCTTCAGTTCATCTGCAAATTTGACACCATCAGCTCAGGATTAAACAAAGATTGTGAATGGCTTGCCAACTACAAAATCAGTTTCTCCTCCCTTGGTTTTCACACCTCAGCTGCTAGAAGTGGGCCTCATCCTCCCTGATTGAACTAACCTCATTATCTCTAGCCTGCTTCTTGCTTGCTTATATATACCTGCCCCTGGAGATTTCCACTACATGCATCCGACGAAGTGGGTATTCACCCACGAAAGCTCATGCTCCAAAACGTCTGTTAGTCTATAAGGTTCCACAAGACTCTTTGCTGCATTTGTATTAGGGTTGTCGAGCAATTAAAAAAAATAATTGTGCTGTTAAACAATAACAGAATACCATTTATTTAAATATTTTGGATGTTTTCTACATTTTCAAATATATTGATTTTAATTACAACACAGAATACAAAATGTACAGTACTCACTTTATATTTTTTTATTACAAATATTTGCATTGTAAAACAAAAGAGTATTTTTCAATTCACATAGTGCAATCTCTTTATTATGGAAGTTGACCTTACAAATGTAGAATTATGTAAAAAAAAAAACTTCACTCAAAAACAAAACAACGTAAAACTTTAGAGCCTACAAGTCCACTCAGTCCTACTTCTTGTTCAGCCAGTCGCTCAGAAAAACAAGTTTGTTTACATTTGCAGAAGATAATGCTGCCTACTTCTTGTTTACAGTGTAACCTGAAAGTGAGAACAGTGTTTTCATTGCACTGTTATAGCCAGCATCACAAGATATTTACATGCCAGATGCACAGCTGGAGACTGGAACTGCATGGCCGAAGCCAGGGATCAGAGTCCGCACACTTGGAGCTGTGGGTCAGCACCCTGGGCCAGTGCCTGCTGCCACATGGCCAAAAACCAGGGCTGCGGGGCTAGAGCCAGGAGTCAGCGCCTGCCACTTTGTGACTGGAGCCTGCGCTCGCTGCTGCACGGCCAGGGCGGGGGTCGGCACCCGTGGCCAGAGCCAGGGAACAGAGCTGTAGATTGGCACCTGCTGCCCTTTAGCTGGGGCAGGGGATCAGCGCCAGGGGCTGGGGCCATACGGCCAGAACTGGGGGCCAGAGGCTGACGCAGCTCTGCGGATGGAGCCGAGGGTTGGCATCCAAAGCCCCGCGGTTGGAGCCTGCTGCTGTGCAGCTGTGGGTTGTCTGCATCTGGGGCCAGTGTCCGCCACTGTGCAACCAGAGCTTGGGTCTGGAGCTGGGGGCCACTGCCTGCTGTCATGAAGCTGGAACCAGGGCCCAGAGGCTGAAGCCCTGCAGCCGGAGCCAGGGGGTGTCAGTACCCACTGCCTCACAGTTGGAGCCTGGGGTTGCATGGCCAGGCTCCTGAAATCCCACCGTTGGAGCCTGATGCCAAAATCCCCTCCCCCTAAGGTGGGTCAAGAACTCACCTTGCTCCTGCAGCGTTGTGCCCCACCTCTCTCCAGAGGTGGTGCAGGGTGGCCCATCCAGGAGCAACAAGGACCGGGGGGGAAGGGGAGGAAAGGGGAAGGGGCTGATGCTTTGCCTGCCCCCCACCCCTGGTGGCCGCATAGGCTGAAAAATACGAGGGAGAGTCTGACATCTGTCATTGAAGAAGAACTGCAGGGAGCTGAATAAAGCATTTTTTGTTTCATGTCTAGCTTTAGGCCATGTTTACACTACCACTTAAGTCAGTAAAACTTATGTTGCTCAGGGGTCTGAAAAAAATCATACCCCTGAGCGACAAGTTTTGCTGGCATAAGTGGTAGTGTGCACAGCACTATGTCAGCAGGAGAGCTTCTCCCACCAACATTGTTACTGCCGCTTGTTGTTGGGGGTGGTTTAATTTATGTCGACGGGAGAACTCTTTCCTGTTGCCATAGCGTGGCTAACTGAGAGATCTCACAGCGGCGCAGCTGCATCAGTACAGCTCTACTGCCATAAAGTCTGTAGTGTAGACATTTGTTAATAAATGAAATAAGTTTATGGTCTAAGCTCCATCCACAGTGGAGAGGAGTCAACAGTGGAAGAACAATGCTATATATAGGCCTCAATTCTGCAAGGTGCTCAGCTCCTTTGTATTGTAGACCCCGAATGGGAATTCAGGGTGCTGAGCACTGAACAGGATCAGACCCATAACTGAGCACAATTGATGGTATATGTGCTGGCGAAGCTGGCACTCAGGTGATAGACTGTGTTCCCTCTGATTGTACTGAAACTTCCTAGAATAGGTGGTCTCTGAGTTATATCCGTGTTTCTTAGAAGATATGGGGGAGCCAAGAGAGCAGCTGTGCAATGGATACTGGCCTTTGGGCTTATTCAGAGGGAACTTCAGTTTCTATTGCTGTCAGTCTCTTAATGTTCATGAGCCCATATATTCTGAAACAAGAAATTTAGCAGATGAAGTCTAAATGGAATTAATACTGGAAAATTGTTCCCATATGCTTCTATGTGCAGAAGATTCTAAGACTGGCAACTGTTATATAAAATGAGTTTCCTGTTTGTGTTTAATTAGTAAAGGCATTCTATTTTGATGGTGGAAAGGTTGGGGTGTATTACAGAAATCCTGAGAACACCTGTTTTCTGTCCCTGTATATATTTTGGTTTGTCCTCAGACTTGATTTGATCTACTCTATTCATTTAACTTCGGTGCCTATATTTTGTTTTCAGTATAAAATGACCTCAGTCTCTGCAACCATGAAATAAAGCATCCTTGAGTTCTGCTGTGCAGCACAGAGTATTTTAACTAAACAATGATTATTGGCTGCTAGAAGAGCCTGTTAAACTAGAGCCCACGTTTACTTATTCACATTTTTACTAAACCACAATAAAAGCACCTACTCAATGCTTGACAACCATTTCAATGTACAATAAACACATCCATCAGTTACCCTGATCAAATAAGTTAGTGATAACCCAAAGATAACACATCTATCTCTCTACACAATCCCTGTTACAATCCCACATCCCCAACACCTCTCTCATATGAGCACAAGGATATGGGTCTTGCAGTTCAGTTAGGTTAATCATAGTAATATGTTGATATTTTAAAATCTAAGGGCCACATCTCCTATATGAAATACTCTTGCAAAATTTAGAGGGCCTAATTTGCTGCTACTTCATGTCTTGCAGTCAGTTACACCTGAGCAAAGCAAGTGTAAAATATTACTCTAGGTAAAAGTGAAGGGAGAGTTGAGTTAGTCATCCTTATAAAAACATACTAGCCTAGCCTGGCTGAATCCAGTGAAATGAATTCCCTTGCTGTTAATGAGTGTATCTATTCAGTCTCTATAAAATTCACTTCTTACCTCTCTGTACTCTGCATGGTTTCCTTTTCCGTTTGTGACAGTTTGCTCAGCTCCTTCTGAGCAGGGCCGGTGCAACCATTTAGGCGACCTAGGCGGTCACCTAGGGTACTGGCATTTGGGGGGCATCATTTTCTTTGGCAGCAACCGCGGCAGCCGGATCTTTGGCCGCCCCTGTCGCCGCCGGCATTTAGGCGGAGGGAGCTGGGCAGGGGAGCGCGGGGAGGGCCACCTGCAGCAAGGAAGGGGGAGAGGGCGGCACACAGGGGAACTCCCTGCCCCAGCTCACCCCTGCCCCGCCTCCTCCCCAAGCACCTCGTAACCACTTCACTTCTCCCACCTCCCAGGCTTGCGGTGCCGCAAGGGGAGTGCCTCAGGGCGGGGGGGGGGGGGGGGGGGCCCAAGGTGGAAGTTTCGCCTAGGGCGCAAAACATCCTTGCACCGGCCCTGCTTCTGAGTTTAAATTTGCCTAATTTAGATAGACAGCACTGCATGAATTTAACCCTAGAAACATAAACCAAGATTATCTCCTCAATCATAAGAGCTAGAAATTTATTTTTTTAAAATGAAAGCTTAGATTCTGGAGACTGTGAGGATATCCATGGGGGAAAATTCCTGGGATTTTTTTTAACCCTGTTCTTTACTCATTTTGAATGTATGCTTTGGGTGTAGGTATGATAAGGCCTGAAGTAATTGTTTTTTTTTGTTTTGTTTTTAAATAAACTGTTGCTACTCCTAGAAGTAAATGTTCATAGCATAGCTCAGCTGTGGATTTTTCATTTGGAGTTGAGGGCAGTACTTTAACCATCTCACTTTTTTTTTTTTTGCACACAAGACCACACTTTCCACTTGTGTTCTGTTAGCAGTTAAAGATATACACAAATCAAATCAGATGGAGATTTATGCTTTTTAGCATCAGAGAGGTCTTTTTAAAAAAACACTGTACAAAACAGGTTATTCAAAATTAAACCTTCATCAGCAAAGATAGATTCTAATAAAATGAGTGTATTTGTACAGCATTCTGTATATATGGCACTCTAGAGAGCATTTAAAAAGCATGGTCCCTACTTCAAAGAGCTTGCTAATATACGTGAGACATGTTCAGATGCAGAAAGTTAGTAAGGAGAAGAATGCAAGAAGGCGTCACAAAAGGGCTTTTTAAGGAAGTATTGGAAGGAGAGGAGTCATGTTCTTGGATATCTAAAACACTGGGGCTGTATTTTTTTCCAAAAGCAATGCTTTAATAGCCATGTCTTTTTTTAGAAAGTGCTCTTATTGGTGTTACTAATAATTAAATACTAAAAATGAATAATAGTAAAAAATTGAAGTCTTATATTTTATATTTAGATAGTAGCAATATAACAATGGATTTAACTTTTTGGTCAATCTCACTTCCAAGTTCTCATGCACCAGCCTAGTGCTGCAATGTGACTTAAAATATTGCATGGAGTTTCATTTTCATTTTATTCTAAAAATTTTAGCTTTTTAGATTTTTAAAACACTTTTTTACAAAAATGTAAATGACAATATTGTTTTCATTTTTAGTATTTGAATTACCATAGCACTTAGGAACCTTAGTCATGGACCAGGTCCCAGTTGTGCTAGGTGCTGTACAAACATCTCTCTCTAACTATGAGGGGTAGAAATTTATTAAAATGAGAGCAGATCCTTGTGTAAATTGCATCACTCTAGAACCTGGGGCTTTGACAATGCGATCAAATATTGTGAGACTTGCAGTAAAATCATGAGCTGCCAATTCTGTTGGCCTGTAGACTACCTGGCAGTATGCCTGTCATTTAAAAAGTGTGTTGTAACTTGTCAATTTTCAGTCTTCTGTGTCTTAAATCTAATAATGGGAAATAACAGGACACTGCAATACATTTTTAGGCGTTTAGAACCATTGTGGGAAGAGAGACAGCTCCTTGAAGTAGCACAGAATACTGATAGTATTGTGATTCCACTAAAATAACAAAAGAGGTTGAAGGAAGAACTGATCCCCATATTGTATCATAGCTATGGAAGGTGGTGGGTAATTGGTTGTGATTCACAGTGAAGCTCTGCTTTACCAAGAAGTTAAAAGTAAGATTTCAGTGGTTGATGCAAAAACATTTCATAAGCTGTGGTAAAACTAGGTAGCCCTTTGATCCACTTGTCAAGGAGCTTGAAAGTCATGCTAGGTGAAACAAAAATATTGAACGTGGTTATCATAGTCATGGCAGATTCCAAAGGGACATGGTGTCCTTGCAGATCAAGCACCACCTGGTTGATCTTTGGCTGGGTTCTTGAGCTGGCCTGGTTGGATGTTAATGTCCATCTTTAGCAATCTTATTGTACCTTTTGGCTCTCTGGCCATGTAGCAGCATTCCTTGGTAAACACACTTTAAAGTTCTTTGGTCTTCTGTTAATAATATGGCCAGGCCAAGAAAGCCAATGAAACCAAACCAGTGCTGATAGAGGCAGTTGCTGGGTTTGGCTTTGAATATCCTCATTTCTGATCTTGTCCTGTCACTTAACCTGGAGCAGCTGATAAAGATGGTGAGCGGTGAGAGTTGAACTATATGGGATTACTTTAAATACTTAAAAGTTTGTGAGGAAGGGTAAATCTGAGATTTGTTCTGACTTCATAGCCAGTTCTAAGAACATGGTTTTTTTCAGCTCTCTAAATAAAAAATTCAGTACTCAAGACATGGTGGTTAGTGTGGGGACTTCTTGAAATGGTTGTGTAATTTTGCTTATGCTCGGCACAGCACAAGCCCTGCAACTATATGGATGCTGCGTGTGTTATGTAATCCAGCCTGTGTGGTGAGAAGTAACAGCATTACTTCTACATGGTGAGCATCTGAATCTGATAGCTGGTAGGATAGGGATTTGAGGAGGCTGCTGATGTGAGAACTGAAAGGGTGGAGAAGTTTTGTGGTGTAAATAAGAACAGTAGGAAGATGTATAAAAAGACTCAGTGTTGTGGCATTAAATTGGGTACCAGTAGCATTTATTGGTGATAAGTTCACTTGTGTGACTTTCTAAGACACGGTGAACTCTTTAGGGGAGAAAAAACAACCAAACAAAAACATGGACTGCGGGTAAGTGCAAGATCTTGCAACTTTCTATTTAATAGGAAAAATTCTATTCAGCTGTGTCTAAGCTCTAAGGTAAAGTTGTTATGAACCTTTATATTATTGAGGGCCTTGTTTGGAACTGTTATGGGTCCCCTGAGATGCTGTTTATTTTGTTATCTTTATAATCTTCCATTATTCATTGTTTTTCATGGGAATTATTGACTAGCCTGGACTGGAAGTCCTGAAAACAAAATATGAAAGAATCCCTGGAAAGCACTGGTAGATCCTAGAACTCTGCCATGAAAAGATTGAACTCTGTGGCTTCCAGAGCCTCTTACGAATAAATACAGGTTTTTGGAAATAAAAGGAAATGCAATTAGGAAGCAAGGAAGGGACAAAGGGAGGGGTAGTTAAATCATTAATGAAGAACAACATTAACAGCCTTTCTTAATGTTATACTTAAAAATCCTCTTTCTTGATGCAGTGGCTTTTGTTTACAATTGTTTTTTTGCTGTAGGGAAATTTAAAAAACATAATTAAAAGGCTATATTCTGTTCTTGGGTGCCTCTTGCAGCATAATTTGACCCAAAGAATTGTACTTTTGGGCAGGCCAATAAAGTGAACTGTGTATCTCACTTATTGCTCAAGTCTCAGTCTTTTTTTTTTTTTTTTTAAGTGTGTGGGGGAGAGCAATTGAAGAGCGGCTTCTGCTTTTTCCCTTAATAACTACCAGAGAGAGGAGCACTTGCCAGCACTACCCATCTTCCAGCTGGCAAGGCAGCAGCTAAAACTAAAGCCAGAACAGAGGCAGCTCCTTCATAAGACACTGATCCCTTATGCACTTATTTCTCAAAGTCTAATAGTTTAAGCCCTTCCATGCTCTTATTGTCTATTTTTAAATGTTGCGCTCTTTACAGCGTAAGTGATAGTTTTTTATCATATTGTAACAAATCCACAGCCATTTAGTCTCCATGCTTCTGCACATCATAGTCATTCAGTGTCATGATGGCAGCAGGGGTAGAGTGCATCTCTGCCTGTTTCCTTTCAAAAGCAAAGGACCCTTCTACTTGAACTAAAGAATATTCTGTTAGTAGTATGGTGCCTATGATAAACCAGCAGTTCTGACAGTAACCAGCAGAGGGCAGTGGCACATATAGACACTAGTCTCTGTGTACTTGTGGCCCCTTAGAGACATTGTGTAGTCTCTGTGTAACATTCATTTAAAGTAAGATACAGTATGGATGTATATAAAACTAAATGAAATGGCTATATGAATACCAACCATGTATTGTTTTACTTACCATTTTAAAAGTTACCTTGAAATTTGATTTTACAGATTGCAATCATGCTTTCTTTACTGTTTTGTGGAGGAAGGGAGTGCTAGACCAGGCCCTAGAGTGCAGCATTTTCCTGTGCTGCTTTAGGAGCTTTTGTTATTACTAGCAGTTGCTGGGGGATATGCACATGGTGGGTTTTAAAAAAAAAAAAAAAAAAAAACCTTTTCACTTCACTATGTGGAGTTGCAGCAAAAGCTATTGTCTTCACTTCTGTATTTGTAATGAAGGCATAACATTTTCCTCATGGACTGAGATTTCACTGGTGATTGATTTTTAAAATATATGTAGAGGACAGCTATGCAGGCTGGTAGCAGTCACCTCAAACTCAGCAACAGCCTGATACGTGGAGTATGGTAAATTCTCTCACCTGGAAAATTAAGCCAATGCCAAAAAGTGCAGAGGCCATTAAAAGAGATGCTGTCAAATAACTTAAATCCAAATTTGGTGGTGGTTTATTCTTTTTTTTTTTTATAAAACCTGAGGTATGTAAAAGTTTGCCTGGTTAGTTGAACATTCCAATATGGATGAGGTCCACTATTTCCTTGCGGTGTTTGGAGACATCTGTGCACTACAGCATTGTATTAGTATATAACTGAATTATTGTTGGAGGCTTTTCCTGGAGGAGTAGGATGCCTGGGCGTTAATAATATTTAGTCCTCTGTTTAGTTGGTAGATTGCACCCCCTCTGCCAAAGGTTAAAAATAAAACAGATTTGTTTATCACTGAGATCCATCAGGCAACTTGTGTTATCATTGCAGTTTTCTAACAGATTAAGAATCTGTTTATTGAGTTCTGTGCGGAGTCAGGTGTAACTCTTGACTAAAATTGATATTCAAAAATATTTTTGTTTAGGCAAGATTTCTATTTAATGTGTAAATCAGAAAATAAGGGACCAATGCTTCACTGGATCAGTCTAAAAATTCAGATAGTGTCCTTGTTCAATGCAAAACACTATAGAATGCTTAAGTGAATATGGAATATTAGGCCCTGATTCTGACCTGAGAACCACATGGGCAGACCACCTGTTGGCTTCATTGGAGCACAGTGATCTGTCTGTGCATTTCTCAATCTGGAATTGGGACTGGAGTGTGATTATCTCTTGGATTGTAAAAAATTAAAATATATTTTCAGAAATCCCCCTAGAAGCTCAGCTTTGTGACTTCTAAGAATTTGGTGAATGTTAATGATTGTGGGGTCAACAAATTTAAACCAAAGTGGAATGAGAATATCAGTAAGGCATTATATTGGAAAAGGCTAAGCTTCTAAAAGTCAAAGGCAGAATCATAAAGCATTAATCAGCTATGGAAATTTTCGGTGACATTTTTGGATTTGGTACACAATCTACTTGCCTGTCCTTATTATGAAAGATGATACATTTATATTTTTACTTGCCCTGGATGATTACTAGAGTATAGTTTTGCACAAATACAGTATTATTTAATATTAGGCACCCAGTTATATTTGTAAGACTCATCCAGCATCAACAATGCACTGAACTTGATAAGTGTAAAGGATCATCTCTAGAAGGAGTTAAGCATTAGTATAATATCATATGGCTATATCTGTGACCACAGATGGCTTTTTTGTTGTTGTTTTGGAAGAGGAAAGTTTCTTATTTGGCATAGTATAGATAAATTTTAATTGCAAGAAATGAAGTTTCCAGTTTATTAAGAATTGGAAACTGTGGATTTTAAGACATAGGTAAGGGCGTGCCTACATGGGTACGTTTTTTACCAATTATATTGTTTATAGTTATATCATTAAAACTCCCTATGTGGACCCTTTTTCAGTAGGAGTGACTCTCTTCAGTTTAGTTTATGTTGCTTTCGAAGCAGTTTAAGCTAAACTGAAAAAAGCCACTCTCATACTGGAAGAAGAGTGTTCACACAAGGAGTTACACTGGTATAACTACAGCAGATTAAATCATGCCTCAGCAAACAGCGATATAACTTTACCATGTAGACAAGCCTCAAGATCCTCTTTCAAAGAAGAAAAGCCGTAGAGAAATGAGATGGATGTTTTGGTTAATTAATAGGTTGATCTTAAAGGTTCTAATGGCACTGAATTAAGGGTGTAGTTCTTGCCATCACATAGGACTTTTCCGTCTTTTGTGATCAGCAGTAGCAAAAGGCCTGTTAATTCCAAAGATTTGGGTCTTTCCAGCAGAGTTTCATTTAAGATGTTTTGGTTGTGAAACCCTTCAAATGTGAACTAGTGCACCCTTGTCCTAATGCCCTTTTCTATTCTAGGCTTATTTCTCTAAAGTTGCCATTGTTGTGAATACCCATGCAAACAAGGCACCAAAGACTTACGTAGACCTTAGCAGAGTATAAATTTCCTCATTTTTCTCAATGTGATGTTAATCCTGAAGCCTAATTACAATTACCACTGGCTTTGATCACAGTTTTACTCACATGAGTAGTCCCATTGAAATCAATAGAACTGCACACATGTATGTATTGAAGTATTTGCAGGATCAATATTATGTTTGGGACCATTTACACTAGTTACTCAGGTTCCCTGATAACAGTTCCAATTACCTTATGTCCCGTGTCACACTAGTAAGGCCATGTCTAAACATACAACGCTGCAGCAGCGCAGCTGTGCCGCTGCAGCACGTCTGGTGAAGATGCTCTATGCCGACTGGAGACAGCTCCGTAGTGTACACGTAGCCTGAATAGAATAGTGTTACACTGTGTCCCTTATCTCTACTGCAAATCTAGGGTAAATGGGCCACTTTCTACCCATTTCACTACTTTTCACCTATTCTCTCTTCCTCTCCCTCCCGCCACCCCAAAAAAAAGGTCAACTCTCATCTAGTATATCTAGGGCCAAACCCACTTTGGGGTTCAGTGGATCAGTGCTTGAGCTGTGTTTAAACAATCTAAGGGTTTGTCTACACTCAGAACAGTACAGCGACACAATTGTGCTGCTGAAGCTCTTCAATGTAGACACTACTTGTGCCGATGAGAGAGATTCTCCCATTGGTATAGCTAATCCACCTCCTCGCGAGGTGATAGCTAGGTCGACAAAATAATTATTTTGTTGACTTAGTGGCGTCTACATGGGGACTTAGGTTGGCTTAACTATGCCGCTCAGGAGTGTGGATTTTTCCCTGAAGGACATAGTTCTGCCAAGCTAACTTTCCAGTATAGAGCAGGCCTAAGTACTTACCTGGCCCTCCAATAAACTGTCTGAGTTCTGGTCTGCGCTAGAATATTAGGTCAGTTTAACTGTGTTGGTCAAGGGTGGGAAGAATCCACGTGCCTGAGCTATGTAGTTGAGATGACCTAAATCCCTGTGTAGACAGCAGTAGGTCAACAGAAGAATTCTTCCCTTGACCTACCTACCACTTCTTGAGGGGGTGCATTACCTAAGGTGAAAGGAGAACCACACACACACACACACACACACACCCATCGGCGTAGCTAGTGCCTACACTGAAGCACTACAGCTGCAGCAGCGCACCTATGCTGCCATAGTGTTTTAAGTAAAGACAAGCCCTTAATTAGAGCTAAACTAGCTAATGTGGATGGAACCAAAGTCTTTAAACAAACTGAACTGCTATGCCTGTCTGGACTGTAGAAGATTTTGGGGTCACCTATGCTGTAACATGACTGGCCTATAATCATTTAACTTGGTTATTGTTATAGACTACTAGGAGCCATTTTTACTTCCTTTAAAAGACTTTTTCCTTGAGGATAATGCCAGGGAATAAAGTACCAATTTGAAAATGAATGGCTTCTTCCTGTCCTTTAATGGTGACCTGAGTCGTCTTAAAAATTGGATTTTTTTTTTTAGCTGCGTGAGTCTAAAAGCTGTGTTTTTTCCAGCTTGGTTTTTGCCCCATCCGTGTCAGGCATTGCAAATTCCTTGCTTTTTTTGGTATGCTTCTTGAGGGTGATAAACATTAATGAGCGTTTTATCCAAATTTTTCATTGGGCACTAAAATTAAATGAATTAATGAAAGAAAGTCTGAGTTACATCCCATGCCCACAAATTTGTAGTCTTGTGATGTCATAATTTTATTTGTTTTCTGATCACCATTGTCTTGGAGAGTAGAGAAGATTAGAATTTTTAATAATAGTTTAAAAAAATGCAAAAGGAAGCTGTGAACAGCTGAGGGAGCAGGTGAAAGTCTAGATCATGTTCTCCTTGTTTATTATGGTACTTGAGGTGAAGATGTTAACACAAACATTTTAATAAGTGGGAGTGCAATAAAAACTGATTATTGGAGAAAACACTTCCTCGAGATTACTGAACACAGCTTGACATAGAAATATTCAGTAAAGTGGAAATGGGGTGAGTTATTGTAGTGGACTTTTTAAGTGCTGATGTGTCGTTCACAGAATCTACACCAATGCCCCGAGTTCCTCCCAGCATGAAAACTGAGTTTTCTCCAAATTCCAATTTTAATTTAGGTTTCCTGCATGACAGTGCAACATGCTGCCTTCTTGCAATTAGGCATCTCTTGCAGGATCTCATTCTGCCTTTTTGGGTGTCAGGAAAGACCCATTTGGGGTAGGTTTTTATGAAATCCTGCACCATAGTTTGATTTAAAAAAAAAACTCCTCTAATTGAGCTTTAAAAAGATCTTCTAATTATTGCCACTGTCCAAGAGTATTCTCCTTTACCTTTTTTATTAATCTTGTGATTAATACTGTATTGGATCTCGAAAGACCATTGGTTCAATTCCTGGCTCTTACACAGACTTCCTCTATGCTGCAGGGCAAGTCATTTATTTGCTTCTGTTCCCTATCTATAAAACATGGACAACGCTCCCTTTTCACTGCCCCTTGTCTTGTCTGTCCAGATTGTCAATTCTTTGGGGCTGGGACTATTGTTATATGTAGAGTGCCTCCCACTGTAGAGCCCCAACTTCTCTTGACGCCTCTGGGCACTACTGTAATGCAAATAAATTAGGGCTGTCAAGCGATTAAAAAAATTAATCGCATGATTAATAACTCTGTTAATAATAGAATACCATTTATTTAAATATTTTTGATGTCTTCTACATTTTCAAATATATTTCAGTTACAACACAGAATAAAAAGTACAGTGCTCACTTTATATTTTTATTACAAATATTTACATTGTAAAAAAGTGATTTGAAAAATACTATTTTTAATGAGTATGGTAGTGCAATCTCTTTATCATGAAAATTGAACTTACAAGTGTAGAATTATGTACAAAAAAACTGCACTCAGAAACAAAAGAATGTAAAACTTTAGAGCCTACAAGTCCACTCAGTCCTACTTCTTGTTCAGCCAATTGCTCAGACAAACAAGTTTGTTTACATTTGCAGGAGATAATGCTGCCCGCTTCTTGTTTATAAAGCCACCTGAAAGTGAGAACAGGCATTCGCATAGCACTGGTGTAGCTGGTGTTGCAGGATATTTATGTGCCAGATGCGATAAAGATTCATATGTCCCTTCATGCTTCGCCCACCATTCCAGAGGACATGCTTCCATGCTGAAGATGGGTTCCGCTCGATAACAATCCAAAGCAGTTCGGACTGACCCTTGTTCATTTTCATCATCTGAGTCAGATGCAACCAACAAAAGGTTGATTTTCTTTTTTGGTAGTTTGGGTTCTGTAGTTTCCACATCGGACTGTTGCTCTTCTAAGACTTCTGAAAACATGCTCCACATCTCGTCCCTCTGATTTTGGAAGGCACTTCAGATTCTTAAACCTTGGGTTGAGTGCTGTAGGTATCTTTAGAAACCTCACAGTGGTACTTTCTTTGCATTTTGTCAGATCTGCAGTGAAAGTGTTCTTAAATCGAACATGTGCTGGGTCCTCATCCGAGACTGCCAGAACACAAAATTATATGGCAGAAAATGCAGGTAAAACAGAGCAAGCAACATACAATTCTCCCCCAAAGAGTTCAGTCACAAATTTAATTAATACATTTATTTTTTTAATGAGCATCATTGGCATGGAAGCATGTCCTCTGGAATGGTGGCCAAAGCTTGAAGGGACATACGAATGTTTAGCATACCTGACATGTAAATACCTGGCAGTGCTGGCTACAACAGTGCCATGTGAACATGTTCTCATTTTCAGGTGACATTATAAATAAAGAGGGCAGCATTCTCTCCTGTAAATGTAAACAAACTTTTTTCTTAGTGATTTGCTGAACAAGAAGTAGGACTGAGTGGACTTGTAGGCTGTAAAGTCTTACTATTTGTACGTTGTGCTTTCACAATAGAGAGTGCACTGCAATACTTGTATGAGGTGAATTGAAAAATACTATTTCTTTTGTTTGTCATTTTTACACTGCAGATATTTGTAATAAAAAATATAAAGTGAGCACTGTACACTTTTTGTATTCTGTGTTGTAAATTGAAATAAAATATTTGAAAATGTAGAAAAACATCCAAAAATATTTAATAAATTTCAACTTGTATTCTATTGTTTAACGGCACAATTAAAACTGCAATTTTTTTTGAGTTAATCACGTGAGTTAACTGCGATTAATTGACAGCCCTAAAATAATAATAATCAGTCTGAACTTCTAGGGAGAGCGGTTTGATCAGATATGAGGTGTTGGGACTCTTGGTTTGTCTTGCAAATTCCTTTATTACTTTCCTCTCTGACCTTGGGCAAGTTACTTAACCTCTCTCCATTTCCCCTTCTTTTATTTGGATAATCACTTCAGATGGAAGCCACTGAAAGCTGCCAAGTATTTCTTCTTGCTGTCTAGCAGAGAGCATTCCCATATTTTTTTCTGTCTCTTGTGACACACAAATAAATGTCTTTGCTGTAGAATAGCTATTTTTAGTTTTATAAAATAGGAAATGCCTCCCTGAACACTGTAGACATCTGACAAAATACTTAAACATACAAAAAATAACATTTTAAAATACTAAATAACAGGCAGCATAAAAATAAACCAAATTTCCTATTTTTTCCTAAATATCGTCCCAGAAATATCTGCAGCTTGAGCAGCCCTTCTAAGATGTGCCTTGCATTGTCCCCTGAAGCTCAGTAGATTTTTGAACTGTTTTAGAGGTTTGTGAGTCCTTACCACATTTAGTTTTACCCTTACAATATTTAATGTTGTGATACTGCATTTGTTGTCTTGAGCATCAGTGCACAGTTGCAGAAATAAACTGTGTGCCCTCTGCTGGCTGCCTCTTCAGCAGAGCAAAATCTTACAGGTCGTGACTACTTCTGTTTTTGTTTTGTTAAACTTTGTTAATGTCTTTGGGTTTTTTTGTAAAATCTGTATGGAATCTGGAGGACTTTCCTATGAAACCATAACAGTTCTTACATTTATTTAGGAATGGAGTTCATTTGTGAGTAACAAGTGTTTTTCCTATAGTAATAGACAATGATTTTGGTTAAATGTTGCACTGTCTTGCAAGAATTGGCTGTGGCGTAACTCCACTAAAAATGCATTAGCAGCAAAATTATCATGAGGCGTTGCATTACTGTGAAATTTTGAGGGTGGAGGTGAGCAGTCAAGACATTACACATGGCTCCAACGCTTAGTCACATTAAGGACATGCTATGTGTTCAGACCTAAAATGAAGTATTCCTTAAGGGTGGGTTGGGGTTGGGGGGACAGTTAGAAACTAAATTGAACTAAATACTTCCAGATACTGTTTTTTAAATGCTAAGGCTTGCTTTTTATCAAGTACTTTCCTGAAATGCAGGAAATAGCCACAAAGCAGCACTCTTAATTATGCTAAGCTTTGTTACAATGAGTACTTGTCTGCTTACAGCTTGGGGACAGAACCAGACCTCTCAGTTGCAGGCAACAGGGAAATGCCCAGCCTCCTGAACTTGGGTTGTTATTGGTAAAAAGAATTTCTCATGCTGTGCAATTTGAGGAAAGAGAGAGATTCCTCAGTCTATTCAACAGTCTGTAATCTTAGGAAGTAGAATTGAATTATCCTGGCTGTGGAAGCTGTGTCAACTGAAGGAAACTCATGGGAGCTGGACATTCCTCTATTGCCAGTGACTGACAGATCTGGTTCTTCCCCCAAGCTTCAGGCAGGCTGTAGTATCCATTGTAATGGAACTTCAGACCTTATTCAATGTGAGGAAACTTTCTGGTAAGCACAGATAGACTTTCCTATTATGCTAGTGTATGAGCAAGAGAAAACAGTGACTTTCACTTAATATATTCTTCTGTTTTAATCTCGGTTTGTTGTCATTACTGAGGCCTGGTCTACACTACAGAGTTAGGCTGACATAAGGCAGCTTACATCAACCTAACTCTGGAAGTGTCTATGCTACAATGGGTCTCCTGCCAATGTAAGTTCTCCCCAGTACGTCAACTTAACTCCACTTCTGCGAGTGGCGTACAGTTTAGGTCACTGTAGTTAGGATAATAAAATGTACATATAGACATTGCATTACTTACATTGTCTGTTGGCTGTCAGCCCAGCATGGGACTCACAGCCCAGGCTATTAGCCCCGGGGGTAGGAGGGCTCCAGCTGAGTGTCCCCCACCAGGCTCACAGCTCAGAATATGAGCCCCGGGGAGGCCGTCTAGCTGTCAGTACCCCACTTCAGTTGGTGGAAATGCTCATGGTGAGGACATGCACTGACGATAGAAGGAGCATAGCGTTTTCACTGCTTTAATTATGGCAGTGGCTGTACATCAGTTTCAGTTAAGTCGACTTATTTTTGTAGTGTAGAGAAGGCCTGAGTGAAGTGGCAGAGGTATTTTTAAATGTTATTGAAACTAAAAATTTTAGTTGACTATACAAAAAAGTAATTAAGCTTGTTGTTTTTTAAATAACTCCTCTCCTTGAAACCAAGTTGTAAGAATTGTAGGGACAAAGTTTACTCATTAAGATTTCAGAGGTTCCAGACTACACTATAGTGTAAATACAACTGGTGTAGAATAGGGTGACTGGATAGCAAGTGTGACAAATTGGATGGTAGTGGGTGGGTGTGTGTAATAAAAAAGCCCCAAATATCAGGACTGTTCCTATAAAATCGGGCCATCTGGTTACCCTAGTGTAGAGTGGAATAGCCTTCAGTCTTGCCTTTAAAATTTATGGATGTCTACACTTAAACTGCCACAGCAGCATAGCTACAGCGTTGCAGCGGCATTGCTCTAGCACTCCAGTGTAGACACTGCTTACACTGATGGCAGGGGTTCTCCCATTGGCATAGGTAATTCACTTCCCCGACAGGCAGTAGCTAGGTCAATGGAAGAATTACATCAACCTAGTACTGTCTACGCTGGGGTTATGTTGCCATAGCTATGTCTCTTAGGAGTGTGGATTTTTCAGACTCCTGAGCAATGTAGCTTTACCATTGTAAGTTCTTTGTGTAGACCAGCCCTCAGTTGGATGTTGGTGCACTAATACATGCTTATTCTTATTCTAGTTCTATCTACTTCCTTACCCAATTATAAAATCATGAACTGTGCCACATGTACAATCTAGTTATCAGTAAAAGGAGCCAAACAATTTAGAGTGGTTTTCTGGAGTATTACTGGCTTAATTGGCAGCTGCAAGCTGCTTATACTGGGGGTATGCTATTGGTATTCACACTGAACTATGCTGTGACGCTGGCAGACGAGGTATCAGCTCATGCCAAAGTCCCCATGTCTCAATTGAATGCTGACAAATATATAGCTGGAATCAGTCTGCCTCACCTGTGTGTTAATATTAAAATAGGTATTAGAATTGTAAGAATGTGTTTAGACTTAATTGTGTGAGTTGTTGCATGTATTAATCTCACTCATAAGATCTGTATCCCATATTGTAAGGCAATATTTGAGTGGTTGTATTGTGAACCTCTCTGACTATGGACTGATCTATACTGGAAAATTAAGTTAACCCAGCTACGTTGCTCAGGGGTTCAAAAAATCCACATCCCTGAGTGATGTAGTTAAACTGCCCTAAGTCCCCCTGTAGGCAGCCCTGTGTTGACAGAAGAATTGTTCCTAGCTACTGCCTCTCAGGTAAATGAACTACCCATGCTGCTGTAGCATTTTAAGTGTAGACAAGCCCTATGTAAATCACCAGACGAGAGAGAGATTAATTAGTGTCAAGTGTTGATGTACAACAGAAGTTTATGTCCTTCCCAACAGAAAAGATCCATCAACACCAGACACAGTATTGTGGGATGTTAAAGAGGACAGAAGACTTTGTTGTTCTGATGTCCACTTCATGAACATTCCTTCCATCAGCTGAGTTTGCAGCTCAGAGCACATGGCGGGAGGGGGATTAAAACACCCGAACAAGAAGGGACTGATTATCTCTATGCTGCTTGGACTTTGGGGGGGTGGGGCAAGGGTTTCCTAGGCATAAGCAAGAGATCCCCAGTTGTTTAGCATGGATTAAATATATAGAGCAGGAGTTGGCAACCTTTCAGAAGTGGTGTGCCGAGTCTTCATTTATTCACTCTAATTTAAGGTTTTGCGTGCCAGTAATACATTTTAACATTTTTAGAAGGTCTCTTTCTATAAGTCTATAATATATAACTAAACTATTGTTGTATGTAAAGTAAATAAGGTTTTTAAAACATTTAAGAAGCTTCATTTAAAATTAAAATGCAGAGCCCCCTGGACCGGTGGCCAGGACCCGAACAGTGTGAGTGACACTGAAAATCAGCTTGCGTGCCACCTTCGGCACGCGTGCCAGAGGTTGCCTACCCCTGATATAGAGCTTGGTTATATAGAAGCTTCTCTTATCTTTTGAAACTTAAGATTCTAACTCATTTGTATGTATGTTTATCTGTTACCTGCCTTTATCTTGTAAACAACACTCTAATTTTGTTTTTCTATTTAATAAATCTTTATATAGTTTATTATAGGATTGATTAAAAAGAATTGTCTTTGGTGTGAGATCTAAGGTGCAATTGATGTGGGGTGACTGACTGCTACTTTGGGACAGGAAGTAACCTGAATATTGCTGTGATTCTTGGTGAAAGAGACCATCTATCACAAAGGTAAACTCACCTGGGTGGCAAGATAGATTGGAGTCTGTGACTTCAGATAGTATAAACAACCTAAACAGGAAGAGTTCATGCTTGATCATGTTTGTGAGTTCTGTAGTTAGATTTCACCAAACCATCTTGGGGGTTTGTGCCCTGCTTCCTAACAGTCTGTCTTGAGGTTAGTAGTAATGCTCTTGAGTCACTTCAGGCAACATTACATATACCAGACAAATACAGGGCCCCTTTCCCAAAGAGTTTACTGTGTAGTACTATGAGCAGGTATAATCTAACATAGAACAAATTGCATACACTAGTTAAATTACCCATTGGTGGTAACAGGTGTCAACATAAGGTACAAAGGAACATGGTTTAAATTGAGCAGCCCTAGGCCTTGTGTGCATACAGATTTACACCAGTTTAGTTAAATCTCTGTGAACACTTACATTGATTTCATTTAAACTTTTTCCCAATTGACTTAAACTCTTACTTTTGATTTAACTTTTCCTAATCCCAATTTCAGAGAGAGAAATCGCATTGGATTAAACTGTGATTGAGTTAAACGGGTGCAAACTCCTATGTGAATACACTTATTTCATCTTAAACCTCACTTTGCGTTTAGCTTGTATCTAAGTTACAGATGCCAACTAAACAGATAAACCTAGGAATAAACTGACATAAGTGTCCACACAGGAGCTTTCACTATCTTAACTAAATCATTAATATTTGCATTCAATATTGCACCATTAAAACCAAATCAAGTTAAAATCACAACTTCTGTGTGCTGAGCTTGTGTTTGTCAGTCTGTTTGTTTGTTTGGTTGTTTGAGGGACCGTGTGCTCTGGCTGGCAGTTGGAGGCAGGTTTGAAAGCTCGAAGCCTCTGGTAATTGGCTGAGCCTTAATCAGTGGGCGGGGCATTCACTCAGGCCAGGGCTTTATAAAGCCACGCACAAGCAACCAGGGGCTGCTAACAGGGAGTTTCGCAAGGGAGTTCTCCAGGTGAAGGAGGATCTAATACAGCATCTGTGGGGTAAGTGACTGTCTGTAGTGTGTATTTGTTTGTGTTTGGGGGTTACTTGCTGTGTGCTGAGCTTGTGTTTGTCAGTCTGTTTGTTTGGTTGGTTGTTTGAGGGACCGTGTGCTCTGGCTGGCAGTTGGAGGCAGGTTTGAAAGCTCGAAGCCTCTGGTAATTGGCTGAGCCTTAATCAGTAGGCGGGGCATTCACTCAGGCCAGGGCTTTATAAAGCCGTGCACAAGCGAACAGGGGCTGCTAACAGGGAGTTTCGCAAGGGAGTTTAGAAGGGGAGTGGGAAGGGAGCGGGAGTCCCTCGCCTGCCGTAACCTCTTCCCTGTGGCCCCCCCCCCCTAAAATCCTAAAACCCATAAACCAAACTACATTCAAAACCTCTTTCTTTAAACCACCCTTACATTAACTAGGAGACAATGCAGGCAGAAGCCCAGCAGCGGGGTGGGGGCTATCCAGTTTATTGCGCTGAGTGTAGCATGTATGATTACCTGCCCTGTGGGCGGGTGGCGTATGTGTGCAGTCGGTGCAAGGAGCTCCTGGCCCTCAGAAACCATGTACGGACTTTGGAGGCCAGGGTGACGGAACTGGAGGAGCTAAGAGAGGCAGAGAGGTATGTTGATGAGGCTTTCCGGGACACTGTAGAATTGTCCCACCTCCGCTCAGACAGCTCCTGTGCTGTTGAGGAGGAAGAAAGGCCCAGGGAAGCAGAGCAGTCAATGGGAGCAGAGGGAAACCTTCCCGTAGTCGGGACCCTCCTTCCAGATGGTGCTGGGGTTGCCTCTCGCACTGAGGTTGCCTCTCCGGGGGAGGGAACTCCAGTTTCTAGGAAAAGGCAGGTGTTAGTAATGGGAGATTTGATTATTAGAAATGTAGATAGCTGGGTCTGTGATGACCGGGAGAATCGTATGGTGACTTGCCTGCCTGGTGCGAAGGTTGCGGATCTCTCGAGGCATCTAGATAGACTTGTGTGTAGTGCTGGGGAGGAGCCGGTGGTCGTGGTACATGTAGGTACCAATGACATAGGGAAGGGTAGGAGAGATGTCCTGGAAGCCAAATTTAGGCTGCTAGGGAAGAGACTGAAATCCAGGACCTCTATGGTGGCATTTTCAGAAATGCTCCCAGTTCCACGCGCAGGGCCAGGTAGGCAGGCAGAGCTTCAGAGTCTCAATGCGTGGATGAGACGATGGTGTAGAGAGGAGGGGTTCACGTTCATTAGGAACTGGGGAAACTTCTGGGATGGGAGGAGCCTATACAGGAGAGATGGGCTCCACATAAACCAAAGTGGAACCAGATTGCTGGCGCTAAACATTAAAAAGGTTGTAGAGCAGTTTTTAAACTAGGAGATGGGGGAAAGCCGACTGCTGCAGAGGAGCATGTGGATCGGACACAGACTTCTCTTAGGGGAGAGTCTGATGATAGAGAATCTCCAGGTTATAGTCAGGAGCAGAGGACTGAAAAGTATAATGTAAGGGCCGGATCAGATGATAAACAGTCACATAAAAAAGAATCTGGCACATCAGAAAAAGGCAGGCTAATAAACAGGGACAAGTTTTTAAAGTGCTTGTACACAAATGCCAGAAGTCTAAATAATAAGATGGGTGAACTAGAGTGCCTTGTGATAAAGGAGGATATAGATATAATAGGCATCACAAAAACCTGGTGGACTGAGAGCAACCAATGGGACACAATCATTCCGGGGTACAAAATATATCGGAAGGACAGAACAGGTCGTGCAGGGGGAGGAGTGGCACTATATGTGAAAGTAAGTGTAGATTCAAATGAAGTAAAAATCGTAAGTGAATCCACATGTTCCATAGAGTCTCTATGGATAGAAATTTCATGCTCTAGTAAAAATATAACATTAGGGATCTATTATCAACCACCTGACCAGGACAGTAATAGTGATGATGAAATGCTAAGGGAAATTAGAGAGGCTATCAAAATTAAGAACCCAATAATAGTGGGGGATTTCAATTATCCCCATATTGACTGGGAACATTTCACTTCAGGACGAAATGCAGAGATAAAATTTCTCGATACTTTAAATGACTGCTTCGTGGAGCAGCTGGTACGGGAACCCACAAGGGGAGAGGCAACTCTAGATTTAATCCTGAGTGGAGCGCAGGAGCTGGTCCAAGAGGTAACTATAGCAGGACTGCTTGGAAATAGTGACCATAATACAATAGCATTCAACATCCCTGTGGTGGGAAGAACACAACTGCCCAACACTGTGGCATTTAATTTCAAAAGGGGGAACTATACAAAAATGAGGGGGTTAGTTAGACAAAAGTTAAAAGGTACAGTGACTAAAGTGAAATCCCTGCAAGTTGCATGGGCCCTTTTTAAAGACACCATAATAGAGGCCCAACTTCAATGTATACCCCAAATTAAGAAAAACAGTAAAAGAACTAAAAAAGAGCCACCGTGGCTTAACAACCATGTAAAAGAAGCAGTGAGAGATAAAGACTTCCTTTAAAAAGTGGAAGTCAAATCCCAGTGAGGCAAATAGAAAGGAGCACAAACACTGCCAACTTAAATGCAAGAGTGTAATAAGAAAAGCCAAAGAGGAGTTTGAAGAACGGCTAGCCAAAAACTCCAAAGGTGGTAATAAAATGTTTTTTAAGTACATCAGAAGCAGGAAGCCTGCTAAACAACCAGTGGGGCCCCTTGATGATCAAAATACAAAAGGAGCGCTTAAAGACGATAAAGTCATTGCGGAGAAACTAAATGGATTCTTTGCTTCAGTCTTCACGGCTGAGGATGTTAGGGAGATTCCCAAACCTGAGCTGGCTTTTGAGGGTGACAAATCTGAGGAACTGTCACAGATTGAAGTGTCACTAGAGGAGGTTTTGGAATTAATTGATAAACTCAACATTAACAAGTCACCGGGACTAGATGGCATTCACCCAAGAGTTCTGAAAGAACTCAAATGTGAAGTTGCGGAACTATTAACTAAGGTTTGTAACCTGTCCTTTAAATCGGCTTCGGTACCCAATGACTGGAAGTTAGCTAATGTAACGCCAATATTTAAAAAGGGCTCTAGGGTGATCCCGGCAATTACAGACCGGTAAGTCTAATGTCGGTACCGGGCAAATTAGTTGAAACAATAGTAAAGAATAAAATTGTCAGACACATAGATAAACATAAACTCTTGAGCAATAGTCAACATGGTTTCTGTAAAGGGAAATCGTGTCTTACTAATCTATTAGAGTTCTTTGAAGGGGTCAACAAACGTGGACAAGGGAGATCCGGTGGACATAGTGTACTTGGATTTCCAGAAAGCCTTTGACAAGGTCCCTCACCAAAGGCTCTTACGTAAATTAAGCTGTCATGGGATAAAAGGGAAGGTCCTTTCATGGATTGAGAACTGGTTAAAGGACAGGGAACAAAGGGTAGGAATTAATGGTAAGTTCTCAGAATGGAGAGGGGTAACTAGTGGTGTTCCCCAAGGGTCAGTCCTCGGACCAATCCTATTCAATTTATTCATAAATGATCTGGAGAAAGGGGTAAACAGTAAGGTGGCCAAGTTTGCAGATGATACTAAACTGCTCAAGATAGTTAAGACCAAAGCAGATTGTGAAGAACTTCAAAAAGATCTCACAAAACTAAGTGATTGGGCAACAAAATGGCAAATGAAATTTAATGTGGATAAATGTAAAGTAATGCACATTGGAAAAAATAACCCCAACTATACATACAACATGATGGGGGCTAACTTAGCTACAACGAGTCAGGAAAAAGATCTTGGCATCATCGTGGATAGTTCTCTGAAGATGTCCACGCAGTGTGCAGAGGCGGTCAAAAAAGCAAATAGGATGTTAGGAATCATTAAAAAGGGGATAGAGAATAAGACTGAGAATATATTATTGCCCTTATATAAATCCATGGTACGCCCACATCTCGAATACTGTGTACAGATGTGGTCTCCTCACCTCAAAAAAGATATTCTAGCACTAGAAAAGGTTCAGAAAAGGGCAACTAAAATGATTAGGGGTTTAGAGAGGGTCCCATACGAGGAAAGATTAAAGAGGCTAGGACTCTTCATCTTGGAAAAGAGAAGACTAAGGGGGGACATGATAGAGGTATATAAAATCATGAGTGATGTTGAGAAAGTGGATAAGGAAAAGTTATTTACTTATTCCCATAATACAAGAACTAGGGGTCACCAAATGAAATAAATAGGCAGCAGGTTTAAAACAAATAAAAGGAAGTTCTTCTTCACGCAGCGCACAGTCAACTTGTGGAACTCCTTACCTGAGGAGGTTGTGAAGGCTAGGACTATAACAATGTTTAAAAGGGGACTGGATAAATTCATGGTGGTGAAGTCCATAAATGGCTATTAGCCAGAATGGGTAAAAATGGTGTCCCTAGCCTCTGTTCGTCAGAGGATGGAGATGGATGGCAGGAGAGAGATCACTTGATCATTGCCTGTTAGATTCACTCCCTCTGGGGCACCTGGCATTGGCCACTGTCGGTAGACAGATACTGGGCTAGATGGACCTTTGGTCTGACCCGGTACGGCCTTTCTTATGTTCTTATTTACAGGCCATTAGTGTTAGCAATGGTGTGAAACTTCTGTCCATACTTCACTGTAGACTCAAACTGATCTCAGTTGCACTATTTGCATGAATAAGCATTACACTTATTACCAAGTGTTGTACTTAGTATCCTAAATAACTCCATTGATGGGAGTGGGACTACGCCAAGGTTGTAAATACTGTATTCATTGGGAAGTGGTTGCAGGACTGGACTTCGTGGTTTAAAAGGGCAGCATCCTTGTCTTATGTCTGGAAAACGTTGTGTAAACTTTTTGGAACTAATATAATAAATCCAGCTGAAAAGAGTTAAATAAATGTGAATTTCTGCTTCTGATACATAAATTACCAGATGAGGATTATAAGAAATAAAAATAGAGGTCCACAGATGGACATATTTTCTTCTTGATTATTGGTTCAGAACCAGGGCTTAAGAAGCTCACTGTTCTGAAAGTATTTGTCCTGGTCTGGCAAAGCCTTTTCTCAACTTGGCATGTTGTGAAATATAAGACTTTTTTAATGTATTGGTGTCTGCTTTCAATTTCTGTAGTGTTCCAGGTGAACTACATAAAATTTTAGAAGTTTCATGTATAAGAAATAGGGCTGTGAAGCGATTAAAAAAGATTAATCGTGCGATTAAACAATAATAGAATACTATTTATTTAAATATTTTTGGATGTTTTCTACATTTTCAAATATATTGATTTCAATTACAACACAGAATACAAAGTGTAAAGTGCTCACTTAATATTTATTTTTGATCACAAGTATTTGCACTGTAAAAAAACAAAAGAAATAGTATTTTGCAATTCACCTAATACAAGTAATGTAGTGCTTTATCATGAACTTTATCATCAACTTTATCATGAAAGTTGAACTTACAAATGTAGAATTATGTACCAAAAAAACTGCATTCAAAAATAAAACATTGCAAAATTTTAGAGCCTGAAAATCCACTCTACTTCTTGTTCAGCCAGTCGCTCAACAAACAAGTTTGTTTACATTTGCAGGAGATAATGCTGCCTGCTTCTTGTTTACATCACCTGACAGTGAGAACAGGCGTTCTCATGGCACTGTCGTAGCCTGCGTCGCAAGATATTAATGTGCCAGATGTGCTAAAAGTTCATATGTCTCTTCATGCTTTAACCTCCATTCCAGGGCACATGCGTCCATGCTGATGCCGGATTCTATTCTATAACAATCCAAAGACGTGTGGACCGACTCATGTTCACTTTCGTTATCTGAGTTAGATACGACCAGGAGAAGGTATATTTTCTTTTTTGGTGATTTGATTTCTGTAGTTTCCGCCTTGGAGTGTTGCTCTTTTAAGACTTCTGAAAGCATGCTCCATACCCTGTCCCAATCAGATTTTGGAAGGCACTTGAGGTTCTTAAATCTTGGGTCAAGTGTTTTAGGTATCTTTAGAAATCTCTTGCGTCTTGTCAAATCTGCAGTGAAAGCGTTCTTAAAATGAACAATATGTGCTGGGTTATCATCCGAGACTCCTGTAACATGAAATATACGGCAGAATACTGGTAAAACAGAGCAGGGGACATACAGTTCTCCCTCAAGGCATTCAGTCACAAATTTAATTAATGCATTTTTTTTTTTTTAACAAGCGTCATCCGCATGGAAGCATGTTCTCTGGAATGGTGGCCGAAGCACGAAGGGGCAACAAATGTTTAGCATATCTGGCATGTAAATACCTTGCAATGCTGGTTACAAAAGTAGGAGTGTTGCCAGCAGGTCGAAGGAAGTAATTGTTCCCATCTATTCAGTACTGGTGAGGCCATATCTGGAGTATTGTGTCCAGTTTTGGGCCTCTCACTTCAGAAAGGATGTGGACAAATTGGAGAGTCCAGTGGAGGGCAACAAAATGATTGGTGGGGGAAGGGCACATGACTTATGAGGAGAGGCTGAGGTAACTGGACTTATTCAGTCTGCAGAAGAGAAGAGTGAGGGGGGATTTGATAGCCTTCAACTACCTGAAGAGGGGTTCCAAAGAGGATGGACCTAGGCTGTTCTCAGTGGTGGCAGATGACAGAACAAGAAGCAATGGTCTCAAGTTGCAGTGGGGGAGATCTAGGTTGGATATTAGGAAAAACTATTTCACTACGGGGGTGGTGAAGCACTGGAATGGGTTACCTAGGAAGGTGTTGGAATCTCCATCCTTAGAGGTTTTTTAGACCTGGCTTGACAAAGCCCTGGCTGGGATGACTTAGTTGGTGTTGGTCCTGTTTTGAACAGGGGGTTGGACTAAATGATCTCCTGAGGGCTCTTCCAACCCTAATCTTCTATGATTCTAAGAAGGAGGGCAGCATTATCTCCAGTAAATGTAGCAAATTTATTTGTCTTAGCGATTGGCTGAACAAGAAGCAGGACTTAGTGGACTTGTAGGCTCTGAAGTTTTACATTGTTTTGTCTTTGAACACTTCTTTATTTCAGTTACAACACAGAATACAATATATATGAAAATGTAGAAAAACATCCAAAATATTTAATAAATTTCAATTGGTATTCTATTGTTTAACAGTGCGATTAATTCTGCAATTAATTGCGATTAATTTTTGAGTTAATTGCTTGAGTGAACAGCGATTGACAGCCCTAATAAGAAACTGCTAACATATGTACCTTTGCTGTGTGGTCCCTGACCCTGCCAGCAGGTAGGGGATCTTGGGGGACAACTACTGCACTGGTGGGGTGCAAAATAAACTTTATTAAGAAAATGCAAAAACAGGGAAAATTCAATAGTGAGGGGTATGAGGGGTGTCAAGGTAGACAATTGGGGAGGGGTTTCTTTTAGTAAATAGTATAGGGGGTTTCAATAGTGGGGTACAATACAGTGGGGTACAATACAGTTGGTAACTAATTAACACTGAAGTATAAATGTAACAGGTAGCTAACAATTTCTATGTAAAGGGTGTGTCACAGCAGCATAAAACCAATTAACAGTTAAGGGTAAAATGTGTTAAATAACCAACAACTCTAGGTAAAAATGTGTTACAGTGGTATAAATGTAAAATGTGAGGTGTCAGAGAGAAAAAGAGGTAACCATGGGGTTTTATGCTAGATTTTAGCAATACAATTGAGGGAGATTTAAACTCAGGGAGACACAGAGAACAGACAGGCTGTAAGTTTAAGCAGCAAGTGACTGGGGAAGCCGGGGGGGGGGGGGGGGGGGCGGCACAGGGAGAATAGGGGAAACACAATTATACAGAACACAGCAAGGTCTTTATCTATGATCTAACTTAACCAAGACTACACAAATTAGCAAGTAACAAAACACAATACAACAATTCTCTAAGCCTAACTTACAGAGTACAATGCAAACAATTTTTAAACCTAACTTAACCACAGCTATGCAAAATGAAATTACAATTTATCTAGGCTAAAGGCTAAACCTAACCTAATGGGTGCACCTTATACTAGGGGTAGTTCCAGAGGGCAGAGTGGTGTGTGCCCAGGATACAGCTCCAAGGGGGCGGTTTAAGGTGGTGGCTGCAGCAGTGGGACAACTGCAAGTGGGCTGCCCAGGATAGAGTCCAGGGAGGCACAGCTTAGCAGTGGCACAGGTTTATTCCTAGCAGCAAAGGCGCTGCGGAGCTAGAAGCAGAGCAGTTACAGAACACAGACCATGGAGTTAACTTGGGTCTGCCTGCTGGGGAAGAAAGCCAGCAGCTAGAACAAGGGGAGTGTGCAAGAGGTTTTCCTTACCAATCCCCAAAGCAGCAACAGGAACAGCAGTTTTAGCATCAGAGGACGCAGAGAGGACTCGATTCGCTTACAATAATCGGGAGATCTCCAGGCAAAATTTGTTGTTCGTGGGAGGGGAGTTTAAAAACGGGGGTACGCTCAAAAACAAACGAGAGCGGGGAGAGGGCCCCCCAAAGACCCCTAGCTGATCAGACCAGGTGGCAAAGCAAGGACCTTCTCCAGGGGTCTGATCAGAAAATGTCTGGTTTTAAAGGCAAACTCAGGCAGTTTCCCGCCAGTAACTCTGATTGGTTCCTTTTGATACAGGGGAGGAGAGAAGGCAGGGAAAAACTGCAGGTAAGCATAGGCATGCCTGGGCATGTTCTGACTATTAAGTTTAACTATTTGTCCACTTTAGGTCTTGCATTCCTGGGCAGAGCACCCTACACCAAGCCGGGTCTGAACAAAGAAGCTAGACAAAGGAGCAATGGCTCCAGTCAGTCTGCACAAGCCATCCCCATGAGCAGGGCCAGGCTGTGACTTTGGTCAGTTCAATGGCTGGGGGGGTGGCCACTTAGCACAAACAGAAAGGAAGGGGGGAAGGAATCCAGCAGGGGGACAGCTGTAACAGACAGTCCCCTCAATAAAATTTGAGTGGCTGGCTGTGGTCCTGTGATGCTGCTGTGACTGTCATAAGTAGTTCCAGTTTTTGCTCTTCAAGAAGAGTTTTTCAGTAGCTCAGTCAAGAGATGAAAATATCAGCCTTTTATTTATTTATTTTTATTTTATTTTACTCCCAAGTTCAGTATTTTCTTGACTGAGCTTAATTAGGTTGTGCAATCACAAATGAATGCAAAAGTTGCTTATGACTGTGTCAGCATAGGACTCACCAGAAGCAAAATTTTGAATATTAATATTCTTAATTTTTGTGAAAGTAAAGCTTGTCAATATAGATAGTTGGGGGGTGGAATAATGAGCTTCACATGTGCTTTAAAGTAAAGTTACTCTGATTAGTGTCTTGTTTCCCCCCCCCCCCGCCTCCTTAGCCCCTAAGCATGAACTCCAACATTCTAGAACTCAGTATGTAGGGATTAATATTTTATTGCATTTCAAAGTTTGAGACTTTGAGTTATAGAGCATTAGTTCTAGCTCTAACAGCTCTGAAGGTGGTAGCCACAAATAACCTCAGAACTGTTTGAGAATAAGGTGAGAAGTGGAGGGACAAGACTGGTGGGATAAAGGTTGTAGTGGTTTATATTATGATAGTGCCTACAAGCCCTGATCAGAGATTATGGCCCCATTGTACTAAGTGCTATACCACACACACTAAGACAGTTTCTGTCCCATCTGTACAGGTTACATCAGTCTGAATACCTGTAACATTAATGACTGAAATTGCTGAATGTATGAGATCTCATTCACGGTTGATGCAAGAAATGAGTGTTTATACACCACTAGAAAAATAGGATCTCCAGTAGGGTATAGTAACAGTCATAATGGATTAATTTTAAATCTCCAATTTTAATCAGCAAGCAGGAAACCTTGATTGTCATTAATTTTAATGTGGTTTTATGTTGGTACTTTTTAGTTCTCTTCTTAAAGAAAGATTGATTATCATGGGCTAGTAACTATTAAAAGATGTTGATTTGTGACAAAATACTGTATAGCCTTTACAGTAAGTTTGTGTCTCTCTGCTAAGTAGGAGGATACACATCGATATGGAATTGTATAGCTTAACTTTTATGTACAGATTCTTAATTTTTCTTTTTTTATAGTGAATGGGATATACATTTCCTATTTATTAGAGGATTAATTTTTTACTTCTGATTTGTGTCAAGATGTATTTGGAAATTAGAGTTTAATTAAAATACACAAACAGCATTTAAAAATATTTCTTATTTAACCTAAATTAAACAAAGGAAGTATTTTTAGTTAGTGACTTGGACTGATTCTAGTTCACATGTACTTAAAGATTTTAGAATTAATAATCTCCTCTTATATCTAACTTTTATTCAGAGGTTGAAAGAGGAAACAAGCTTTCCTCCTTTTTCAACTTCAAATTGTTTTTTTTTAATTTTGAACTGAACTAACTGAATAAACTGGATGAAGAAAATATTTTCTGTGTACCTGCAGAAGAGGCTACCGCTGTCCAAAGCTGATTTTAGCACTTCAACAAACTTGGGTTCTTGGCTGGTGACTTCCTTTAAAACTTTTTGGCAGCAAACATGTACTGCTTAGTAGTATTTAATTTAATTTTAATAGATTATAGTAACTTTAGGCCTTAACCTAGGTTCTCTCAATTTCAAATTTAATCTGTACTTCAATAACTGATCTTTTAAATTGATTTGTATCCATCCTTCAAACATTGTGATAGTGCATGAGAAATTAAACAATGAAAGCTGTAACTAGATCTTCAGCCTACAATGCTATTTTGCAATCGGTCCAGGATTTAACAGCAAGCTCAGTACTTCAGAAATCAAATGAAGATGAAATGCAAAAATAGACACTAAATACTAAAAAGAAAAAAAGTGCCTGTTTGTATATAGCACAAACCAAATCCTGCAGTCTTCACTCAGGCAAAACTCTTATTGATGCTGGTGGGAGTTTCCCTGAGTGAAGCGTGCAGGATTTGATTCTACACTTGTTAGATTTCAAAGTCTCTTCAGAAAATGCCCTCTTAATAGGAATAATTCAGAGTGGGACCTGCATTTCTCTGTTTGTGCAACACCTAGCACAATGGGGCCTCAATCCTGAAAGAAGTTGGAGGCTACTGATATTAAATTAGTAAATGATTACACTATGTTCACTGGGAGGTCAGTAAAATGACATCCAATGGCCAATTGACAACATTGGTATGTTGGTGGATTTGCACAAAACACAGAGCACAAAACAACCACCAGCACTTAACAGAAGCAAAATGTGACGGTTGTCATCTTGCTAAATTTGTAGTTGTTGCTACCTACCCAAGCCATACAAAAGAAGTAGTAAATGGTTGAGCTACAACCTGTCAGATTATTGGCAGACTCAGTCTCTTGTTCCATATTGCATAGGCAGCTAACAAAAGAGGAGCTGAAATTTCACTTCCAAAATATAATGCAAATTGTGAGTAACCATTAGAGTAATTTGTGAGGTGAGATATGTACTGAGGAAATGAGAAAAATAACTATCTTTAACTTTGATTTAAAAAATAATAAATGTAAGCTTTAACAAGCTGAGTAATGAACGGTAATGTTTCTAGTTAGCTAACCATCTTGATATTTTTTCTCCCTCTGAATCTGTTGTGCTGTTTGATTGCAGCCAGGTTTTTTTGAACCAATTGTTCTAAAAATAATTTTCTTCACAAAGTATTCATTTGAGGCTAGCGGAAGGTAATGGAAAATATGATAGAAATTTTAGTGCTCATAAAATTATTTCTGTATGGCTGTTACTATTTTTATTCTATGGTACAATATGTTTTTAAAGTGGTTCGTTTCTGTTGTGAAACACGCTGGAATGTGTCAGATGTAACAATTCTGTCCTTTACACTTACAGCTTCTTTTGGAGCAGGTGGCATCAAAGAGAGAACCAAGGATGAACAGAGGGATAATGTAGTAGTTTAAATTTAGAGCCCTACATATGGTGCATGGGAATGAGATCCATTTTGTCAGATTTTCCACTGGAGTGTCTTGGTTATTAAAGTTAGACTTGAACTTTAGGAAATACTTGGTGAAATAATCTTTACCTACAGATATGTGTTTAAAATCAGATATACAGTATAGTTTCCAACTTAAACCACATTAGACGAAGCCACCTGTCCATGGCACCAGGCAGCTGCTGTGTGAAATTGCAGGACAACTGGAGATGTTCACAGCTGCCGGGTGCTGAAATCCACAGTAGGACCGGGGATTAAGATCACAAAAAACAAATTCTGCTTTGTTACATCTATGCTCCCCCATTGAAGTTAGAGACTATATGGATGTAACTGAGCAGAACCAGCATTGGTCATTTTTATTATTTAGTTAGTGTTCCCTTTCTGGCTCCCACACATCAAAGTGACTAAAGATTTAAAATAATAAACCATTGCCTTTATACAGACATTCTTCAGTTCAGTTTCTTATGCTGTGTATAACATTAATACATATTTCAGCATAAATGTGTATTGGGGAAAGTGGAAAAACTCTTGAGCTTTGGGTTTTTTTTGTCTGCTAGAAGTTGTTGATTTTTATTAGTCTGCAGCTGTCAGTCCCTGGAATTATCTGGTCTCCAATCACTGAATACAGAGTGCATTTGAAGATTATTTTAACACAGATCCCCTTAAGACAAATTCAGATTACTATGAAATCTACTGGGACAAAAACTGTCCAGTCTTTTCTGAGGTTAGAGCCTACATGTTACTACTCTGCAATATGATCTGATAGATCTATGCAGGCAACACCTGTGGCCTTCTGTTAGCTGACGTTGTTCATTTTGGAGGCATCTTCACTGGCAGCCATTGTCTCAGTGGTTTCAGCTGAGGCAAAGTATCTGCAGTGCTGCACTTGAGGCAAAGCTTTCTAGACTCTCTTCCAGATGTGAGCACTTTCAAAACGTTAGTGTACGTGACCTGTTGGAGGGCTGATTGCAGTTTGTACAGAGCATCAACTCCTCTGGGACTTCCCTAAGGAAGGGAGATAAATTGGTGTTCCTATAAAGACAGGCTTAACTAGGTTAAAATGAAAACAAAACAAATATGAGATGTCTGTGTGATGTTCCCCTGGTGTTATCTTGACCGGTGATCCGCTAGGTAACGCCAATCCTTGACTCTGGGAGCCAGCCTTACCCTGCTCTGCTGTGAGAACCCCCACTCCTGGGCTGTTCACGCACAGCCTCTGGCATGTAAGCTGCTCCCAGCTACTTGCAGCCGAATGACACTAGCCAATATCTCTGGTCCCAGACACAACCCTAGGAATCACCATTTTGCGGTGTCCAGTTATGCCCGCTGGACGCTGCAGGCTTATATGAGTTTGTCAATTTAACAAAGAAATTGATATGTACCAGGCTTGTTATCCCAAGGGGAGTCTCTGACACGCTTCAAACCAAACGCACTGCTTCAGGTAGAATAAAAAAACAAATTTATTAACTGTGAAAGATAGATTTTAATTGATTAAGGTAAAGGATAACAAGTTGGATTTGGTCAAATGAAACAAAAGCAAAACACGTTCTAAGCTGATCTTAACACTTTCAGTGCCCTTACAAACTTAGATACTTCTCACCAGTGGCTGACTGGTTGCCCTTTCAGCCAGGCTCTCCCCTTTGATTAGTGCTTCGGTCGCTTGGCGGTGATGTCTGTAGATGGAGGTGGAAGAGAGAGAGAGAGAGAGCATGGCAACTGTCTCTCCCTTTTTATTATGTTCTTTCTTCCCTCTTGGCTTTGCCCCTGCTCCCTTTCAGAGTCAGCTGAGCATTACCACATTGCAGTCCCAAACTGACCAAAGAAAGGCGGGATGTCTCACTTGAGAGTCCAACAGATCCTTTGTTGTTGCCTAAGCCAGTGTCCTTTGTTCCTGTGAGGCTGGGCTGGGTTTGTCCCATACCTAGCCTGATGAGGTGTGAACTGCCCCTCTGCTCTTGGAGAGTTTTTGCCTGGGCTTGCTTTAAGCCATGAGGACACATTTTCAGCCTCATAACTATATACATGAAATTATAACCTATAACATTACTATAGCAACACTGCTCAGTGCATCATGAACCTTCCAAAGACACCCGACACGACAAACTTCGCATTAGATACTGCATAATCCTATTATAAGGATGAACATGGGGTGCAGGGTATTCCCCCGAGGTACAGAACGTCACCGTCTGCTAAAAGCTGTAACTTTGAATCTAAGCTTTAATCATTTGCAGAAGAGCTTTCAAACTTTGGAGTAACTGGCTTCTTCTGGAACCTAACCCCCCTATTTACATTAATTCTTATGGGGAAATTGGATTTGCTAAAAGTCACATTTTTCAGGAACATAACTGCAATGTTAAGCGAGGAGTTACTGAACTTAATTTGGCAGTGGTTTTCAAACTTTTTTTTTCGTGGACCACTTGAAAATTGGTGAGGGTCTCGGCGGACCACTTAATGATTTTTTCCAAATATTGTTTGTACCATTAGCTAACTATTGTAAAGCACTTTGGATAAAAGCGCTATATAAAAAAAACTTAATTATTAACATTTTTCTTCTACAAATAAAAGCACACAACTCATATTTTAATATCAGTAGTCTTACCTTTCTAATGCGATGGATGTACCCTCTTTCCCCTGCGGTGGCAGCCCTGGAGCTGGGAAGGAGGGGGGTCTCTCCCTCTCTCCCCTACCGCAGCAGCCCCTGAGCTGGGATGGAGAAAGAGGGGAGTCTCTCCCCCACCACACCAGCCTTTGAGCTTGGGAAGGTTGCCTCTTCCTCTGGCCACTGCAGCCCTGCACATCCCAAATTTCCCCCATCCCTTCTTCTCACCCCAAGGCCACCACCTCACCTTACATGTGCATCTTCTCCAGGTCCAGGCATCTAATTAGTGGAGCCACACCTACATGATTCCACTAATTAGGTGGGTGGCCCTTCATTCTCTCGTGTGTGACCACCCAGGAATGCATCTTAAAGGGAACTATCCGAAGACCACCTGAATGGAACTCTCAGACCACTGGTGGTCTGCGGACCACAATTTGAGAACCTCTGATGTGGGGTATTAATTTAAAACACATGAACTATTCCTGATAAATTCCATGTGTGAAAGCTCTTATTTTTTTTTTTGAGTGGTGTCCTTGTGCGTGCTCGGCTTCAGGTGTCGATGCGCTCCTGCCCAGAGATTTATGGTAGCAGTGCCCAATTGGGTCGCACATGCGCAGTCCCCATCTCGCGCCGCTTTAAGTGGTTAACTGTGCTGTACAACCAACCCTCCCACCCCCCAAGTTCCTTTTCATATCTCTGGGAGCAGTAGAACCCATACCGACCCACTACTTTCTCACGTAGAAAAAACCAGGAGGTTGGAGACCTATTCTCGATCTATGCCAGCTCAACAAGTTTGTAAAAACAAAGATTCAAAATGGTTATGCTAAGCAACATAATCCCAGCATTAGAGAGGGGGGCTGGTTCTCAGCCCTCTACCTCCAGGACACACATTTTCATATATCAATCCATCCTTCACATCAGAAATTTCTATGGTTTACAAGAGCACAGGACCACTTCCAGTACAAAGTTCTACCCTTCAGCCTGACCACTGCGCTGCGGGTATTTTCTAAAGTACTAGCCGTAGTAGCAGCCTACCTACACAGAGAGAGAATAATATTCCCATACTTAGATGACTGCCTGCTGAAATCATCAATGCTACAGGCAGCCATAGATTCCACCCAACATACGATAAATCTCTTCATCTCCTTAGGACTTTAAATAAACTTAAAATCCACTCTAATACCTGTCCAACGCCTGGAATTCATTGGAGCAGACCTCAACTGCCTCTCAACAAAACGTTTTCAGACTCTAACCATCTTGATCTCAACAGTGCGAAACAGTCTGCAGGTGTTTGCCAGAACATGCCTACAACTTCTAGGCCACCATGACCTTCGTTGTCCAACATGCAAGGCTACACATGTGGTCTCTGGTTATGGACACATCATGTTCCCCACAGGCATAGCATATACAAACTCCTTACCATGCTCATGCAGTCAAGGACTCCCTGTTATGGTGGACCAGTCCAGACAACATCTGCAGGGGCATGCCATTTCTACAGAATCCACCAGCGCTTACCATCACCACATACGCATCCCTCCTAGGCAAGGGGGTACACCTACAAGCAGATTCTATCCAGTGGAGTCCCAGCTTCATATCAATCTGCTGGAACTATGAGTGGTTCGAAATGCCTGTTCTTATTTCCTACCATTAATCCAAAACAGTACAGATCCTCACAGACAGCGTGGCCAGTATGTTCTACATTAAAAGGCAAGGGGGAGTGCGGTCACACTCCCTATGTGTGGAAGCCATGCATCTTTGGCAATGGTGCATCAAACACAATGTCCATATTACAGCATCATACCTACTTGGATGCCAGA
This sequence comes from Mauremys mutica, assembly GCF_020497125.1. NCBI lineage: Eukaryota > Metazoa > Chordata > Testudines > Geoemydidae > Mauremys > Mauremys mutica. The sequence continues at coordinate 43,947,965 of NC_059078.1, forward strand.
ACAACACAGAAGACACCCTGAGCAGGAAGTTTTATCAAGACCATGAATGGGAGCTGAACACACGAGTCATCCGAGAAATTTTTTTCGACGGTTGGGGGTTCCCAGCAATAGACCTCTTCGCAACCACACACAATTCCAAATGTCCCCAGTTCTGCTCCAGAGTAGGACTTGGTCACAATTCACCGGGCAATGCCTCCCTCATCAAGTGGAACTCTCCCCTGCTGTATGCCGTCTCCCTCCCCCGACCCTCCTAGCCTATGTACTCCATAAGATAAAACAAGATGGATCTAGAGTGATCCTAATAGCCTCCACATGGCCACGACAAATGTGGTATGATTACTGTGACATTGCACTCTATATGATTTTATGAAAATATGCTAATGTAACTGGAATATGCTTCATGCAAAAGGTCTCTTGTAAGGTATTATTATAAAGCTTATAATCTACTGAGTGTGGTCATCCTGTTTGTATAAAAGTATCACTCTTGTATCTGAAACTAGAAATATGAAATACAACTCTGAGGGCCTATTGTAATTATGCAAAGTGTGGGCCATTAATGGTGGTTTGGAATCTTGATGACTCCCATTAACCAGGACAACTGTGTGCAGATGGCTCTGTTTTACCTGTAGGTCTCCATTACCCACTTGCCAGCACACACATACCCGGTATACAGGAAGTCTTACAGTAACATGTGATCGTGTCACCTGAACTGGAATCCTAGTGCTTTTCTATTGAAAAGGTCGGGGTGGGAACCCAGAGAGGGACAAAGGAGTCCCGCCTTATGCAAAAAAGATATAAGTGGGTGGGAGAGAACAAGAGGTGGCAGCCATCATGAGGAATCCCCTAGCTACCACCTGAGTTGGAACAAGGGCTGTACCAGGAAAGGACTGCCCAGACTAGGTAATTCACTTTGTTCTCTCTGTTACTACTTGGAACCACTTAAATCTTACTTTCTGTATTTAATAAAATCACTTTTTACCTATTAATCCAGAGTATGTATTAATACCTGGAGGGTGGGGGTGGCAAACAGCTGTGCATATATCTCTATCTGTGTGACAGAGGGTGAACAATTCATGAGTTTACCCTGTATAAGCTTTATACAGGGTAAAACGAATGTATTTGGGTTTAGACCCCATTGGGTATCTGAGTGTGAAAGGCCGGAACACTTCTGTAAGCTGCTTTCGGCTGAGTCTGCAGCTCTGGGGCACGTGCTTCAGACTCTGGGTCTGTGCTGGAGCAGACTGGCATGTCTGGCTCAGCAAGACAGGGTGCTGGGGTCCCAAGCTGGCAGGGAAAGCAGGGGCAGAAGTAGTCTTGGCACATCACTTGGCAGTTCCCAAGGGGGTTTCTGTGATCTAACCCGTCACACTTACCTTCTCTGCATGTTGGTCTGTCTCCAACGTACACTCCCGCTTCTGTCGCAGGATTCAGGTCGCATCATCTATCCAGATCCCCAAAAGCTTCTTCTCAAAGCCTGGTTATTACATGATTCTCAGGATCTGAAATGACCTGTTCCTCAGAAGTACAGACCATATTATTAAATAGCCGTAGGACAACTACCCGCCATGTATATATGGACATATGTGGAAACAAGTTGAATCATGGTGCCAACACAAACAGTACACCGGCATCCGCCTCCAAAAGGCAACACTATTTCCAAACAACACCTATCCAAATGGATATCAGACTGCAGTATGAACGACAACCCCATATGGGGATCTGTACACATGCTACTAGGAGACTTTCACCCTCCATAGCATTTCTTAACATCCCTATTGTGGAAATCTGTAAGACCGCAACCTGTACCTCACCACACACTTTTACACAACACTATGAATTGCAACAACAGGCATCTTCCGATACCTTTTTTGGGTACATGGTGCTTTTATCTGATTCAGCTTCAACTCCAAAGCCCTTTCCTTCCACCCAAGGGCACTGCTCTGAAGTCACCTAAAGTGGAGCACCCACAGGGACACTACATGAAGAGAAAGTTACTCACCTTGTGCAATAATGAAGGTTCTTTGAGGTCAGGGCTTTGGAGCGGAGCCCGGAGCTGGAGCGTGGAGCATTTCTGGAGCAGTGGAGCTGCAGGTTTTTGCTTGGAGCTGGAGCAGAGCCGGAGCACAGCTCCAAAGCCCTGTTTGAGGTGGGTGCTCCACTACCCTCCCTCCTCCCCTCTGTTTCAGAGTTCTATCAACCAGACTCTGTAGTAGAGAAGGAAGGTGGGGTGGGGTTGTGTCACAGTGCCAGATAACTGCCGGAAGCGGCACGAGATGGGGACTGGGCACTGCTACCATGAATCTCTGGCTATGAGTCCAGGGGCACATCGACACCTAAAGTGGAGTGCCCACAGGGACACACATCTCAAAGAACCTCCGTCACTGCACAAGGTGAGTAACTTCCTCTTCTGGAATAAGAGTGTCTTATTCTAAACTAGTTTTAACCCACTTGAGAAGTGGGCTAATTCTAATTCAGATTAAAGCACTCTTCTTCTAAAGTAGAAGTTTCAAGAGTAAAGTGTTCTTATAATGGAATAAGTGTGTTCACACATGGAGTTAATCAGGAGTAGCTATTCTACAATAATTTCCCCCTATAGACAAGCCCTAAAATTAAATCGGTCCCCAAAAGTTTGATTATTCTAATTCCTGTTTACCATAACTTGTGGTGTATATATGTGAACTTCTCACTTGGTCCCAGTGCAGTTGGAGTTCTATCCATTACCATTAATACACGCATTGTTAATGTGCATCTTCAGGGGATGATGTGCAATTTGCAGTCTGGAACAAGTTTTCAAGGGATAGCCAACATTTCTCACTATCTTTGGCTTGATTGAGCATTGTGTATTCTGATGGTTTTAGTGCCTTGTTTTCTGTAATGCAGGCACCTCTTTTAAGGGTTGTTTGTATTTAGCAGATACTATTGGTTTAAATTTGGGCTTAGAACAACCGTAACAAGGTAAGGTTGGTATTATCTTGCAGTTGATTTGAAAACATTCCTAAACATACTGCTTTATTAAATCTGTATTTGCAACCATACAATACAATACAAACACAGTGGCAGAATCAATACTGAGTAAGGACACTGCATTTATTTGCTGAGGATCATTGCAAGCAACAGTGAGGAAAATCCTTTGTGAAGTGCTGCCTTTAACCCCTATAATCAGAATAATTCTAAGATTTAAACATACAGAAAATTTCTTACCATCTCCAAGCAAGCACAGTCTACATAAAATGTGCTTTGAAACCCATGTCCAGTGTGTTATGGAGTAGACTGTTCAGAATCTAACTTGCTTTAGAGAGAATTTTAAAGTAAAGAGTTTGGAGAATAAAACCTATTACTAACCTTGCCCCAACATGCTCACAGCTAAAGAAGTCCAACCTAATACATTCCCTTATTCCTACCCTCAGCAATGCATCACCCCAGGAGGCTTCACAAGCACTGTTTTGGATTCTTAGCCTGAACCATAGTTTTGGGTTCCTTATCACATGGATTGTATATGAATCACATAACACCAGTGTGTTAAATTAAGCATTTAGTTTGTGACTATATCTTGTGGCTTGTTTGCTGCAACCTCCCTTCTTCTCTTCATATCAAATTATAGGGCAAGGCTTTGCAAGGGAGAATCTAACACAGATGCCAGTTCAAATGGGATCTCTTGAGTTTATTAACACCTTACCCAAGGAGCACTGTCCCCCTGGGCTTTTTAGATGACTGCAAAATGTCAAGTCACTTCTCTTGGCAGGTGAATAACCCTCTTTCAGTCCAGGGCCAATGTGCTCCCGGCATGGGTCATCATCAGCCATCACATTTGCCTTTTTGGTCCACAGCACTGTTAACTTTATGAACTAGAAGCTTGTGATAGCTCCTCATCTGTGTCTCCTGTCATGAAGAACCAGTGCCCTGCCCTGTTCCACCTTTAGTGTATTTCAGTCCAAAACTTACATGTTAGAGACAGTCAGCTAATAAGAAGATCCCTCTTGTAGGGCAGCTTACCGTTTTCCCCTGATGGAAAAGGAACAACTTGCTGAGATGTTCCATAGTGACTTACCTCATGCTAGCACAAAGCTATGAAATAAGTATTTCAAAATTAAAATTCAGGTGGGGGATTTATGCAGATTGCCTTATTTGAATATTATTTAAATCGTCTGTAGCTTTTTGATGACTGCTTTATCATTGTTTTTTTATATATATATATATATATATATATATATATATATATGCAGTGATGCTCATTTACAGCCTTCTCCAATCAGTTATTATACAGAAAATACTACTGCTATAAATAAAATGTCATTTGCAGGAGGCACAGAGTTTTGTAAGTTTAATGAGGTGGAAATTCTCCCTTTGAAAGAACGCTCCCAGTGATCAAACTTCTTCTCAGTGCTGCTATTGAAGAGGTGGACAAAGTACACTCTTTCACACACTTTTTTTCCCTTTGAGGTGTCTGAAAAAAGAATCTACTTAGGTAATGTTTCAAAGGAACTAAAGCAGGGGAAGTAAAGATCTGATGAGTGAAGATTTTAACAGTGGCAGAAAATATAATAATAATATATGGAGAGATATCTGTCTCATAGAACTGGAAGGGACCCTGAAAGACCATTGAGTCCAGTCCCCTGCCTTCATTAGCAGGACGAAGTACTGATTTTGCCTTTGATTCCTAAGTGACTCCCTCAAGGATTGAACTCACAACCCTGGGTTTAGCCAGCCTATGCTCAAACCACTGAGCTATGTCTCCCCCCTATAAAGTGATGATCCTCTTTATATAACCACTTTCATTTACATTAAAAAGTGTTCCACAACTATGGACCAAACTGGCTAGGGAAATATTTTGAGCTACTTAGATTTGTGTGGCTCTCTGTGATGCATACTCCAGTTTAGAAGGGTCTGGTATGCACAGGAACTCAGAATTCCCCTTCCTCCTTAGACCAAGGCCTGTTTGTTGTTTCATTCTGCTTTCTCTCACCCCTGACAGCTTTTGGGGCTAGAGCACAGAACTGGTAGCCAGGAGATGAGCTTTCTGCTAGGTACTATATGGTTCACATCACCATACTATCTAAGCACCTCGGTCACTGATTCCGTACATGCAACCTTCCCCCGCCCCCCATCTTTTGCAGTGTCATCATCTATTGTGTAGGGCTAAAATATATTGTGACAGGTTGCTCTCCTTAGGATGCCACCTGATATACTGAGATACCACTGAGCTCGCCTGTTAAGCCAGTTCAGGCACTCTTTTTACCTGTCTTGCTGAGTCAGGCTATTAAGCCTCCTTACACACACAGAGGCAGGGCTACACCCAACTGCAGAATGAAACAGACACTGAGATCAGTTCTGGGAAGGCTCAGCTTAAGGGACTCGCCCCAGCACACAGGTGTCCAACTCCCTTGGAGTGCAGACCCAAAGATATATTATGAAATCCGCCTCCCTCAATGTGAAGGAAGGTATGCACAACTTCTCGCCTCCCCCCTCCCCCCCCCCCAGTTAAGAACTCAGTTTAATAAAAAATGAAACAAATTTTATTAACTATAAAAGGTAGATTTTAAGTGGTAAAAGGGGTAACAAACAGAACAAAGCAGATTACTAAGCAAATACAACCAAACATGCAAACTAAGCTTGTTTCACTAGAGACATTGGTTACAAATCGTGATTTCTCACCCAAGATATGGCTGCAGGCAGATTATAGAAAGTCTTGAAAAGCAGATGCGGGTCTCCAGCTTGAAACCTCAGTTATTATTACGCACAAGCTGGACACCCTTCCAGCTTGGGCTCAACAGTTCAGTTCTTGCTTCCAGGTGTTTTTTCAGTGTCTCTTTGGGTGGGGAGGCAGAGGAGAACCATGATCATGTTACTCCCCTACCTTATATAGCTCTTGTGTAAGGTGGGAACCCTTTGTCTTCTAGTGGGAAAACTACTGGCATTCCAAAAGGGGTGGAGGGGTATCCAGTACCACATGACTTGGACCCGTGTCTCTGTGTGGCTGCGACAGCCATTGCTTGTAGGCTGTCTTCAGCGTCCACAGGAAGACAATGGACTGTGAAGGGGCTTAATCTCTTTGCTAATGGATCAAATGCATCATTTGCAAAGCACTTTGAGATACTCACAACTTAGATTACTTTGAGATGCTTATACTGACAAGTTATAAAGTTTATATTTTTATAAGCACTATGCAATCTAATCATAACACTAACTAAAATCCTTGGGAGGGATTTGAGTACCTAAGGGTGGATTTGCTCTGGGGAGGGAAAATTGCAGCTGATTAACAGGAAGCTTGTACAACAGATAAGGGCACTAAGTAAAGTATTGACTATGAAACTGAAAGTACAAGGTGGATGTGGGTTTTTTGTTTTTAGTTTGGTAGAATGTATTTGCTTAAGTCTGGTCTATGCTAAAATGATGGTCGACCTAGCTATGTCACCTGGGGGTATGAAAAATCCACATCCTTCAGTGACATTAAGCCAACCCGACACCCAGTGGAGACAGTGCTAAGTGATGGAAGAATTCTTCCATTCACCTAACTACTGCCTCCCAGAAAGGTGGATTACCTACACTAACAGGAAAACTCTTCCTGTCAGAGTAGGTAGTGTCTACACTGAAGTAATGCAACTGCTGTGCTGTAGGTGTAATACTGTAGTGTTTCAAGGGTAGCTAAGCCCTTAAGGCAGGGGTACCCAACCTTTTTTGTCTGGCGGGCACCAGACAATGAGCTACGGAAGACCGTGGCAGCAGACGAGCATCCGCCGAAATTCCGCCGACAAGTGGCAACGTCAATAGGCGTCGCCGCTGAAATGCCGCCAACAAGTAGCCCGCAGGCACCGCATTGGGGACCCCTGCCTTAAGGCATGTCTACCCTGGCAGTTACAGCGCCAGGAGTTACAGCGCCACTCGGAGCGCTGAAGTGAAACCACTGTTGTGTGTTCACACTGTCAGCTGCCTGCGCAATAGCATGTTCACACTTGCGGCACTTGCAGCAGTATTTGGAGCGGTGCACTCTGGGCAGCTATCCCACCTCTTTCTCTTCTGCCGCTAAGAGTTGTGGGAAGTCAGAGGGGGTCACAAGGCATTCTGAGTCATGTCCCAGTGCCCCATGATGCATTGCTTCACATACCAGAAATTTCTGTGCTTCCGTCCACATTTGGCGCCATCTTTCAATGGTTTGTGTATTGCACGCCCTGCCTCTTTGGGCTGCAGGAATGGATCCTGAACTGTTGACTAGTATTGCTACTCGCTCTAACCAACACGTCACAAGTGGCAGTGGGTTATTCCTTAAACTACAAAGGCAAGAGGAGTGTGACATTGATCTTGCCATGCGTAGTAGCTACAACACGAGATTGCTTGTGGCTTTCATAGAGGTACTGACTTCAGTGGAATGCCACTTTTGGACTCTGGAAACAGGCACTGAGTGGTGGGATCATATCGTGATGCACATCTGGGATGATGAGCAGTGGCTGCAGAACTTTTGGATGAGAAAAGCCACGTTCATAGAATCATAGATGTGATGAGCTCGCCCCAGCCATGCGGCGTAAGGACACAAGAATGAGAGCTGCCCTGCCACCCTCTCGTTGGGGTGGTATTCTTACAGCGCTCTAACTGCGCAGTTTCTGCGCACTAAGTGGCTTGGCAGTATGTACACCTCGGGAGTTACAGCACAGAAAGCTGCTTTACTGCGCAGAAACTTGACAGTGTAGACAGGGCATTAGACAGAGTGTCTCTAGGAGACGGGATAATGCCCATATTGTGGGCGAACACTTTTCACAAAATGATCACTCCATATCTGACTTCTCTGTCGTCCATCCTCAAAGGAAACCCGCACAACACCTTCAAAGACAAGCCTGGGAGCTTAAATTCATAGCTTTGCTAGACACTGAAAATCATTATTTTAATAAGGACATTGGATTTATGGCTTATTAAAACAATCTGTAGCCCACTAGTTGCCCTTTTTTTGTCCTGTGTCTGCAGGGGTGTTAATGGGCCACTTCATCTTGAATGGTCCCTTAAGATATGTCTATGCAGCAACTAGACACCCGTGGCTGACCCATGCCAACCAACTCAGGCTCATGGGGCTTGGGCTGAGCGGCTGTTTTGTTGCTGTGTAGATATCTGGGTCTCCTGCCTTAATTAAATGGAGCACAGAACTATGGTTGAAAACAAACTTATAAGACCTCTTCTGACTCATTAGACAAAAATCCCAGTTATTAGTGGGGAGCTCTTCTCCCTTCTAAATATTTACCTAATTACCTGTTAGCAACAGTCACTTGCACAGTAACAGGCTACAAGTGAGTGACTTTTTAGTGTGAATAAACAGCAGGTCATGATTGGGGCCCAATTTGGAGAGTTTTAAAAATGAATCAGCCTTTGAATGTGGCCAGCTTTCCCCAATAGTGATGCCAAAGTTTTCAAAGTATAGGGACCTAAAGTTGCACTGTTGAATCCATATTTAGAAAGCTGAAAAGTATCTACTTCTTCAGAAGTATTGAGCATGTAACAGCTCCCATTGAAGTCAGCTGAATCTGCTGAGTGCTTAGCACGCTTGAAAATGTGGCCACCTTTTTTAGGCTTTAGGAGCCAAACTTTGTTCCTGTTTTTGAAAATCATGACTGAAGGTTAGGTTGAACCCTTAACGTTTATCATTATAGAGGTAGCCACATTTAAACATGAGACACCAAACTCAGACCTTGTACAACAACTGCAAATATATCCGTGACTGACCAGATCAATGTGTGTCCTGAGGTCTACATGGCTACATGCTAGTTGCTCCTCTACTTCAGCAACTTAGATGCAAAATTTTTTGTGTGGGAGTTACCTGGTTTAGGTGTATAGTTTGTGGTTTAAAAGCTGTTCTGAGAAGTGGTGAAATGTGTTACCTTTGCGTTTTGATTGAAATAGTATTTAGTGCAGAGCAGGAAGGAAATAAGCAGGAGTATGTATTTACATGTTAAAGCACCGTAAAATCAAGTCACCAGTGTACATCCCATACATAAAATTATTTTTTCTGCCTTGATACTTCACTGCTTAGATTTCGCGACCTTCAGGAGAAGCAGCAATTTGCCTAGGATTTTCTGGAAGTAGTAATTTGATTTCAGGGGATGAATTAGGTAGATATTGCACATTCATGTTTCCTTTACATGACTTAAAAGCCCCTGTTTCAATATTTTATTGAATGTATTTTGTATATTGTGTGAGAACTCGGGAATTGACAAAGAGAACACACTTGAGTGAATCAAGGCATATCACAATATTATAGAGCAGAGGTGGGGAAACTACAGCCCACGGGACCCTCCTGCCTGGTCCCTGAACTCCTGCCGTGGGAGGCTCACCCCCAGCCCTCCACTCTGTTCCCCCTCCCCCACAGCCTCAGTTCACTGCGCCGCCGGGCAATGCTCTGGGCGGCAGGGTGGTGAGCTCCTGGGGCAGCGCAGCTGCAGAGCCCAGGCCTGACCCGGTGCTCTGTGCTGTGCAGTGCGTGGCTGGCTTCAGCCAGGCAGTGCAATTACAGCACCACCAGCCACCGGTGCTCCAAGCAGCGCGGTAAGGGAGTGGGGGGTTGGATAGAGAGCAGGGCAGGGGAGTTCAGGGTGGTGGTCAGGGGGCAGGGTGTGGATGGGGGCGGGGTGGTCAGAGGGCAGGGAACAGGGGTTGAATGGGGGCAGTCAGGAAGGAGGGGGGGTTGGATGGGGCAGTCAGGGGCAGGGGTTGCGGGGGCAGTCAGTGAGAAGGGGTGGTTGGATGGGGCAGAGGTTCCGGGGGGCTGTCAGGGAACAGGGGGGTTTGGATGGGCCAGGAGTCTGGGGGGGACTATCAGGGGGCCAGAAGTGGGGGGGGGGGAGTGGATAGGGGATGGGGGCCGGACCACACACCCCTCCCCTAACCGGTTCTCCGTACAATTTCCAAAAGCTGATGTGGCCCTCAGGCCAAAAAGTTTGCCCGCCCCTGTTAATAGAGGCATATAGCACAACTCCATAGTTAAGACCTCACTGACCTTTAAGTGCAAAGTGGAACTAAAATCATTCACACTGAATTTAGTCTCCAAATCTAGCACAATAACCATTCAAAAAACATCTGAATTTTCTGTTAATAATCTTTCTGTGATCTTTATGCTCCTGAGCATTTATGGATAAACAAATGTTGTGGTGCTATTAGGAACAATAGCAGCAGTTACTAGGGAAAGTGTCACTTACAGTGAATCCCGATTTAATGCTGCATTTCTTTGAAAATACAGCAGCTTTTCTTCTTTCATTTCCTAGAAGGCATGTAACCAGTATATCTTATTGGAGAAAAAAAAAAAACCCAACCCTTTTATATGCTCTATTGTTAAAAGTATTGAATCGATTAGTATTTTCCTTCATAATGGTGTCAGCTTGAGTATGTTGTACTTAGAGAAAATCAACACTTGATTTGGAGGAATGTATTTAACAGTTTGTTGACAATGGAAGTGTTCTCACTCCATGTTGTAAAATGGGCAGGTCTTTGTCATTTTAAATCTTAAAGCTATCCATTTGCCTGGTCCATGAACTGTGGGTGCCTTGTAAGGTCTGTGGCATGACTCGGGTCACACCTTGGCCTCAAGTTGTCTTTTAGTTGTGCCTTCTCTGTTCTGCATTTCCAGGGTGAAGAGCCAAATTGATTGCAGTAACCATTTAAACAAGTTTTAGGTTTAGTCCAAGCATGCACTTGATATGTAGAAGTGAAGGAAATGGATAGTTCAAGGTGCTGTTAGTGTAATTGGAGCTGTTCATTTCTAGTTTGTGCTGACAGCAACCAAAGTTTCTTAACTCTGATTCTAATTTCAGTGGCGTATGATAGGGATCTTGATCCAGTTTAAATTGGACAGTTGTCCATATCATAGGCACCGCAGTTGACACTAACTGGAGAATCTCATTAGACGTCAAGGATTCAGTGAGGGAGGGAGACTGCATTAGTTTTTTGCCCTTACAGGTGGCCTTTTCGCAACATGATGCGTGTTGATGGGGTGCCGTGAAGAAACTTGCCTATTCTTTTTTTCACATAGAGGACATCAGTTTTCAGGACTATCAAGTTGGCACTTTGATCCAAAAGCAAATTCTCTTACATTAATGCTTTTTTCTTAAAAAAAAAAAAAAAGAAGTATTATCCTTTATGCAGTTGCTTGGAATCATGCTGTGATGTAGGTAATAAGACTTCATTGAATATAGAACTGATTAAATCTGCTGTTTATGGTTTCTATATGTCTGCCAAACAATCCCACAAAAGTGCACTTTGTAGCCCTTTCTGCTGTAGTAGCTAGCTGAGAGAGCAGGGGTTAGACTGCTTGAAAAACCTTCTAACTCTGGCTGTTGTACCAACCAGGCAATCACTTGCAGCTCATCTACAGAAACTATTAGAGAATTGCTGTTCCCAGATGGCAGGATACAAGTAATTTTTTTATTTAAATTTTAACACATTTCTTAAACATCAGTTGGTTTGGCCAGCATTTCCCTTGAATGTATTTTTCGGAAGAATATAATTTCTGCTTGGGGAAACAAGTAGGAAATACGAGAAGGCTTTTTGGGTACCCTGTTTATGTGTATTGTTCATTGGTTCTCAAATTTCAGTCGGTCAGTAACTGAAGAGGAAGCATGGTCTAGTGTGCACAAGGCTGAGAGTGAGGAACTCCTTTATTCTAATACCGGCTTTAATACTGCTATCGCCATCCTTCTCCCCTCCCTCTCACTGGGTGGGAAGATTGGTCCAAGCAGCTGCGAGATGGACAGCCCAGTAAGAAGATGAGGGAGTGCATGCCTAGGAATGCAGGGCTAGGTTCCTCCTCCAACTCCAGCTGGAGAGCCAGGAGTGGATTGGCCCCTGGCTCCCTACATCATTAATTTAAACCTCTGCCAGCTTCCCTGTAGTTGTAGTACAGGAGCTGTATTTTTAGAATGTTGTGGGTCCGGCCTGTTTTGGGGGTCAGGAAGGAATGTTTTTTTTTTCCTGTTGGGGCCAAATCGGCAGACCTGGTGCATTTTTTTCTCTTGCAGCATGATGGAGGAACAGTTTGGTTAATATTAATTTCTATGTCCTTCTGCTACTTAAGATTTTGTAGGAATGTTCAGTTGCTGTTTGTAGGTGGTGTCCAGTGTGGAGAAGGGCCAATAAGGTCAGCCTCCGGAAGTATGAGACCTGGAATTTTGCTGGTGGACTTCACCTGTGGGTATGTCTACACTTCCAGCGAGGAGTGTGATTCCTAACTTGAGATGTACTGGCACTAGACCTGATCGAGCTGGCATGCTAAAAATAGAGTGTAGCCGCAAGTGACTAGCCACCCTGAGGATATGCATAGGATCTTAGATGCGTGTGCACTCAGGGCCGCTAGCCTCCTCTGACAGTTTGCCCCACCATAGCTACAATCTCTTTTTAGCATGCTAGCTCAACCAGAGCTAATGAAAGAATATCTTCTTGATTTGGAAATCACTCGTGGTGGTGGGATGGGGGGGGCAGAGGATTCAAAAGTGAGCTGAGCCCTAGAGGTGGGCTTAGGACAGTTATGGGTTATATGATGGGACTCCTGTTACCACTGCACTGGACCCACTTAAATGCCTGGTATGTGGGAAGTGGGGCGTTTAGTGTCCGTTCCCACTGTTTAAGCTAATAAAGTCAAAGCCTGTAACTTAAATCCATCCCTGTGTCAGTTTTCATTCACCTGCATATCCTGATGAATGGCTTGTTGAATGGCCTTGAGTAAATCACTTTATATACTCCTTACCTTGGTACCCAGTCTGTAAGAATGGCCTGACAATCTGCTTCATATGTGGATTGTGAAGTTTAGCTAGATAACTTTACATGAGTTTAAATTTAATGTTTATTCTTGACTTGTGCCAGTTCGACAAGTCACAGATTAAGGATCCTGAGTTCAGGTGGAAAGGTATAAATAGCAGAAGCAACTGGACTCCTAGTCGGGGGAAAAAACAGTATGTGTGTATGTATCAGAACGAAGGAAGATGAATGCCATACATGCTGTATCAGCAGTGTTGTTTTTTAAATAGATTCTCAATTTTTTTCTGTAAGATGTGAGTAGCTGTAACCAGAAGCCTTAGTTTTAGATAAGGACAAAAACACGTTCGTTTTGTGTCTAAAAGGCTTTCATGGATGGTAACTGTCCTGGTGAAAATTTCATTTTCACTGGAAACACTTATAGTACAAAAAAATTATATGTGGCCAGAGTCCTTCATCCTTCTGAGATTATTTTTGTTTGTATAATATCAGCAGTATATTTCTCCTGGCATAAGAACAAGTTCCTTACCCCAAGAACTTAATATTGAAATGTATTTAAATAGTTAACTGATTGTTTATGATTTAACTAAACTACAGGTAAATATTGAATTCCATATAGTTTTTTGGGGGGAAGGGGTTAGTGTATTCACTAATGATCCCTCAGGACTTGCCATAAACAGGGGTATTTGCATGGTGCCATCTTATCTTTTGTCTGAACCTCTGTTTTTATAGCATACTCAATGCCATAGTATGAGTGCCTGATCTGTAGCTGTGCACCACACTGTATGCTGGCTGGCTATTCTTCAGACCAGAAGTGGTTGCATTTCAGTGGTGGTTTTACAAGTATAGTTTATGAAGGACTCTGGAATCTTCTGGATGAAAAGAATTGTGCTATATAGTGTAAGCTTTAATTACTGCTAATTATTATGGCCAGTCCGATTCACCAAACAAGATCACTGCCTCTTTTCTTCCCTACTTCTGTGAATTTCCCCAGAAGTGTATTGGGGAAAAGTTTGTGTTTATCAGAAACAACATTCTTGTGTGCAGGGGCTCCTTCCTAGGCTGCCTGTGCTGACTTCTCATTTTCATACAATTATTCCTCTTTTGAGGAATTTCTATCCCTGAATACCAGACCAGTTCCTTGTAAAACAAATGTCAGTTCATGAGGGTGTTGGAATTCTTGAATTACTACTTACTTTATATATTTCAGAGGCTAAACCCCTGCTGATGTCTCTTTAGCCATTTTCTCAAAATTTAAAGAAGTTTGGAGGAGGCAGAGGAATCACTTGTAGAATGGAAATGTTTAAACAAAGGAGTCTTCCTGGGTGAGGGGAGAGATCACTGCATGTTGGTCACTATTCTCTGGTCCTTTTTAGATCCCTTGTCAGCAGTGACAGGGATAGCAGAGGCCCTCAATCAGTCTGGGAGGAGGCTTTTTCTCTTTAGGCACTCTCACCCATTCCTCCTTCTGTAGGCCTGGCTAGTTTACACCTGTGTATCCATTGATCCCTTGGGTTAAAGGCCCTATTCAGCTGCATTTGCAACCAGCTTGGATCTGCTTGTGTATTGATAACAAATGTGTTGTGCTCAGTACTTTGCTGTATACAAATCCTTTTATGTTACGTGCCAACCTTAACACCGAGGCCCACAGTGTTTCTCTTCTCATAATAAAACAGGCCATCTCTGTTACTTGTGCATGGTAGACTGCAGTGGTGCTAGTACAGGAGGATTGTCAAAAGATTAGTTAAAAGTTGAGCTGATTACTTGCCATAAGCGTCAGGGTCACTTGGATTGAGTTGGACCTGCAGGTACTGATAGGTATTCTCTGCATGGTGTACTTCAGTGATATAGACATGGCCCATGGCAATAGATGCTGAATACAAACTCTGTGGTCTATACTCTGGCTATCTTTATATCTGATGTTATGCTAGCAGATCTGGGTTTAGTTCCCTGTGTAGAGGTGGACATAGTATACCTCTTCTGAGACTGTGGGAGGAATTGAATATTTGAACTACCAGTTTAACACTGGTGAAGGACACTTCAAACATCTAACTTTTATGTGAAGGGTTTTCGGGGGGGGGGGGGGCAACAGGGATACCATTGCCATATCTGGCTTTTCAGAGAAGGGGATGAACTTGAGTAAAAGAAGTCATTTACAGTTCATTATAATGCCCACTATGCTACTTTGTGGGAGACCACCTAGAGTCCTGCTTCCTCATTTTTCAATGGCAAAAATGCTCTTATACACCTCTACTCTGATATAACGCGACCCGATATAACACAAATTTGGATAAAACGTGGTAAAGAAGTGCTCGGGGGGGGGGGAGGGCTGTGTGCTCCGGCGGATCAAAGCAAGTTCGATATAATGCGGTTTCACCTATAACGCGGTAAGATTTTTTGGCTCCCAAGGACAGCGTTATATTGGGATAGAGATGTAATTCTATGTGAACTTTTCTATTTGCTCTGTTGCATTGGTGCCTGTAGGTTTGATTTCTCATAGCAGTGCATGAGCTCAGTGTAATACTCCATATAGTGAGAGTCCAATGTAGACCCAAACTGATTATCACCTTTCAGTACTCTATGCAAACAAGCTTAATGCTTCTTCCATTCACTGTTGAATGGTGTTTGTTTTGATTTTGCAATAAAGATTTATTTTAATGGAGAGGGGAAAGGAGATATGCATAGCATATCAGTGGAATAAGCAGTTGAGGATGTGGGTCATAGAAAAATGTGGTTGGTTCAGAAACACTTCTGAATGACTAGACTGCATCTCAAATGCTGTCTTCTGGTTTCTGTGGATTTCAGGATTACTACTTGTGGGGGATGGAATTCTGGTTAATATGATAAAGTGTGTTCCTATATCTCTTCAGTCTGCCCTCGTTCTTTGTAAAGGCACCGATTTAACAAGCAGACGATAAGTAACAGTGCGACTCTAAGTGAATGTCCCACTTTCCTGGTACCATATTTCTTTAATTTCTGGTCCTCAACCTTTTATTTTAATAAGTGACTTTCAAGATTTCTGAGCTAGAAGGTTGAGGTGTGGTTTCACCAGTGATAGTTAATGAGGCTGTGGTACTTCTGGGGAGCGAAGAGGGTCTTCTCTCTGTAGAGGGGGAATACAGAACAGAACTAAGGAGCAAACTTCTTCTGTAAGCAGAACTAGGTCTGGTACACTTCTTCAGCTTTCAGTGATCCAAAGTCCTTTACAATACTTAGTTAACGGTACAAACAATATTTGGAAAGATCATTAAGTGGTCCACAGAGACCCTCAGCAATTTTCAAGTGGTCCACGGAAAAAAAAGTTTGAGAACCACTGAATTAAGTAGTAATGAAACTAAGATAGGTCTGGTATCTTCATTTCTTTTCTTGGGTTTGCAGAAATAGATTCTGCATATGATGCCACTTCCATGTCCAAGAATCTGCCTCTCAGCAGTGCAACTACTTTCATGACTCTATGACTGTACATTCCTCACTGTACTAACAGCATCCACCTCAGACACCTATCACTGGCCAGACACACCACCTCATTGTTTCCCACCTATCCCCTCATTTTAAAAACAATATTAGACCTCAAACACCAACCAATTTACTTTAATTCAGCATCCAACTTGGATTTCTTTTCATATTCAAGTGAGCCATCTGGCTTTAATGAACTGTAATTGGTTTTAATGAACTGTAATTGGTTTTAATACTGCTTCCAGTTGTTGCTTTCTCACTGAACATTTCATGTGTCACAGAAAATGCAGTTCTAGAGTTCTAGGAAGGTTTGTAATCCTGAAATAAGTGCTGTACGTTGCAGTCTACTTCCAGAGACTGGGTTCTGTTCTGTCATTTGTAATCTCTTTTTTGGATGTCTAGGCTAGATTTAGCAAAGGGATATTTTACAGCAGAGGTGGGCAAACTATGGCCCACAGGCCACATCCGGCCCATGGGACCCTCCTGCCCGGCCCCAGAGCTACTGGCCCGAGAGGCTAGCCCCCGGCCCCTCCCCCACAGCCTCAGCTCGCTTCGCCGCCCGCACAGTGCTCTGGGCGGTGGAGCTATGAGCTCCTGGGGCAGCGCAGCTGCAGAGCTCGGCCTGACCAGGTCTCTGTGCTGCACGCTGGCATAGCTGGCTTCAGCCGGGCAGCGCGGCTGCAGCGCCACCAGCCACTGGTGCTCCAGGCAGGGCAGTAAGGGGGTAGGGAGCGGAGGGGTTGAATAGAGGGCAGGGGAGTTTGCAGTCATGGTCGGGGGCGGAGGTGTGGATAGGGGTTGGGGCGGTCAGAGGGCGAGGAAGTGGGGGGTTGAATGGGGGCAGGGATTCCAGGGGGGCAGTCAGGAATGAGAGGAGGGGTTGCATGGGGTGGCAGGGGGCAGTCAGGGGCAGGGGTTCCAGGGGATGTCAGGGGACAGGGAACAGGGTGGTTGGATGGGGCAGGAGTCCGGGGGGAGGCGGGGACGTCAAGGGGCAAGAAGCAGGAGGGGTCAGATTGGGGGCAGGGCAAGGGGCCAGGCCACTCCTGGCTGTTTGGGGAGGCACAGCCTCTGCTAACTGGCCCTCCACATAATTTTGGAAACCCGATGCGGCCCTCAGGCCAAAAAGTTTGCCCGCCCCTGTTTTACAGGTTTTGAACTTCATCTGCCTATTGGTAATTCAGCTGCTTTCCAGTTCTGTCTGTGTTTTAAAAAAAAAAAAAAAAAATCAGTGCTTCTTGCTAAATAAAGAGGACCTTACTCAGACTTTACTAGGGCAAAGCTCACATTAACTTCAGTAGGAGCTGTGGGTATTCAGCATCTCTTAGATAAAATAGTAGCCTGATTTAGGTGTTTACATGTTACTAGGTTCCTAAATTTAGGTGCCAAAATTTTAATATATCAGCTTATACACATTTTGGTATGTATTTTGCTCTGTTTTAGTTGTGGAAGATACTCTGGAGAGCTGGGTAATATAAATTCTGAAAGTTTAATTAAACCAGGCCTGCACAACATGCGGCCTGGGGGCCGCATGCAGCCCGCGGGGGGTGAGTAGGTGGGCTCACTGTGCGGCCCGTGGGGAGTGAGTAGGAAAGCGGCGGGTGAGGGAGGGGGGCTGAAGAAGGGGGTGGGCAGTGGCGGGGGGTGAGGAGGCAAGCTGGGGCGGGGGGGGCCTGAGGAGGCGAGCGGGCGGGCAGTGGTGGGGGGTGAGTAGGTGAGCCGGGGGGGGGGGGTTGAGGAGGCGAGTGGGCGGGCAGTGGCGGGGAGTGAGTAGGTGAGCCGGGGGGGTGAGGGGCTGAGGAGGCGAGCGAGGAGTCAGTGGCTGACCTGTTCTACTGATGTGGTCTGGCTCCCATCCCCTCTCCAAGGGTTGCAGCTGTCTGGAGGTGCTGCCTTCCTCATCCACACCTCATTCATTCAACAGGGCAATTGATTACAAAGTTGGGGGAAGATCTTGTTCTACTTCTAGCAAAAAGACATTTTTCTTTTACCTTAATTATACTACCTTAGGGGCCTGCTATAACATATTACAAAGGTTCAATACTGCTGTTTTGGTGGGGCAGCGCTGGGGAGGGAGAGTTTGTTTCTGCGGAGCAGGCGGTGCTGGGGGGGGCGGTTGGGGAGGGTGTTGTGTTTTGGGGGGGGCTTGGCAGCGCTGGGGAGGGTCCGCAGGGCCGGGGGGGTTCGGCCCTCAGCTGTTTTCTTTGGAGTTGTATGGCCTTCACCGCTTTAGGAGTTGTTCAGGCCTGAATTAAACCATCTTCGTGACTAGAGCTTCCAGGATCAGGTGTTAGGGCTGCATTTCAAAGCATACGAGACTGTAGTGCTTAACAGCACTCCATCTGTGCAAAGTCCCCCTATTTGGTTTTGTACTGTGACCGTTTGTACACAAAAATGTATTACTAGTTTTTGCCAATCCCAAAAAATATATTGGTTTACAAGAAAATATGATAAATGTATTCTGTTTGGCACTCTATGGTAGAGTCAAAATATTTTATAGTTTTTCCATGGGGTAGCCTTATCTTCCAGCATCCCACACCACTTCAGGCATATGGAGATAAATTATATGGTTTAGACAAAGTAGAAGCATTGTAGCAGGAATTTTCCATTTAAATAACATGCATTAGCATGCTGAATTTTGGTAACTATATGTCCTTTTTTACAATTGTAGAAAGTTACACTTCTGTAGAGAGTAAACTGATGTTTGCTGAGGGTCGTTTCTGAATTACCTGAATTTTTAAATCTTGGCACATCTACTTCTTCCCAAAAGATAACTTGTATTAAAAAAAAAAATTGGACTAGGTTTTTTGGGGGCTGTACCTCAGAACTAGTAGAACACCATCAAACAGTTTTAATTGTCTTATTTCTTTCTTAGCTTAAATGTATGTGTCTTTTTATTATCTGTTAACAACTTCATTCATAGCCGAATGGATATTTGATACAGGAAAGTTGTTTGCGCACAACTATTTGTACCAATTTAACTGTGTCTAAAATTGCTACAAACAGTGTAGACAACCCGTCTATGGTTTTGTCTATAGTTTTCAGTTGAGTTGTAACTGAAGTTTAGTTGAGAGCATTGTACAGTATCATCAAGTGGTAAATCTAAATACTCAGCAAATGGTTGTTTCAGGACACACACTCACTTATGAAGTGTCTAGATTCACCTTCAGACTACAGCTGGGCAGAGAAAGTCAATTCCTTTTCATGGAGGATTTTAATACCTCCAAATCTGGGTTTGTTCCAATTCAGAATGAAACCCGTTTTCAAAATACTCTATGAAAGGAAATGGTGCCTTCATTCAGAATCAGTCCACGTGGTGGATTACCCCAGAGCCAGACATCCCAGAAACCCTGTGTCCCTGACTCCAAGGCAGTCTGCCTGACAGGCTGCCCCAGAGCCGAGGGCCCTGGGAGAGCTTCCAGTTGGACTGCCAAGGAGACAGACAGACAAGCTGGAAGGAAACAAGGCAAGCTCCAGACAGAAACTTTGTCAAAACAGAACCATCTTCATGAAACATTTTGATTTAGATAAATTGGCAAATTATGATGAAAAAAATTGATCTGAAATTTTCCAACCGGTTCTAATTCACAATCATGTTAACTTGATTAGTTGACAATTAACTTATTAAAACCTGGCTAAAACTATAGCCTATGTAAAGATTCAGTCCCATCCAGACTTAGTTATAATGACAGTCCCATGGAAAATATCTTTTTTTTTAATAGATGTCCAAGGTGCAAACTTCCTGTGATTCATTTATTTTATATATATATATATATATATATATATATATATATATATATATATTACTGACTCTGGGGTTTTCTTAAATGGTAGCACCTTAAATGGCCTAATTAGTGATTTTGATGATCTTGATTAAAGTCAGTTTTACTGTTTCCTCTTGATAGTCAGTTTCACTTATTTGTATGGGTTTTTCAGCCAGTAGTATAGAAAAAAGGCACATTTAAACAATTAATTGTAAGAATGGTAGGGCTGTCTCTGGGGCAGACATAGAGTTGCCAACTCTCACGACGTTGTGAGTTTTTGTGGGTTTTGGTGTTTTTTCCTTAAAGCCCCAGCTTCTGGAGGTATGTGGTTAGGTGAGACTCTTGGCTTTCATTTTAAAAGCAAGTTTCTAGTACTCGTGGTTATAGAGAATCAAGGGCACCCTAAAACTCAAACCAGAATGAAAATAAAAAGTACCTCTCGTTTATTTTTAAAACGTTTTCTGATTTAGAAGTCAGTTAAGGTTTGGATGCATTTTGGATGCTTGGGGTTTTTTCATAATACTTAATATACTGCTGGAAATTGCTTGTAGTAGAGGGACATATGAACGTTTCTGTTTGTTTGTTTTTTTAAACTACTATACTTACAAGCTTAATAGTGAAATTGAATACTTAATGAGGAAAAATATATTCTCTTTTTCAGTTTATTTTGTGCATTGACGAAACCTGTATAACCAGTCTCACTGGTTGATTCCATTACATTTCCTGAATTACATGAGTGTTTTACTGCATTGGGTGGGTGTTAAGGTTCTGGCTGCATTATCCAACCTGTATCCCTTTGCTGGGTTTTCAGTATTAAAATGTTTTTTTTTTCTTTTTTAAACAGTCATTCTTAATGCTGTGTTTTATTTCATATTTCCTTCTTAGAGGGGGAAAAGGTGACACCTTGATTCTTCAAATAAATGTAGTTTCATTTGTTCTTGCTATGAGGCAGGCAAGCAGGTTATTCCTTTCTCTGAACCGGTTCGTGAATTGGGCTCCAATGCAGCAAATCATAGTTAGTTACATGCTTAAATCCTACTCATGTGAGTCTTAAGCTCATTCTTAAGTGCTTTGCTGAAAACTGCAAAGGTTGGTGAGAAAATGATCAAGGTTTGTAGAGAGTTAGGAGCCAGGGCCGGCACCAGCCCAGCAAGCAAGTGCTTGGGGCAGCCAAGGGAGACGAGCAATTCGGCGGCGGGTCCCTCAGTCCCTCTCGGAGCGAAGGACCAGCCGCCGAAGACTGAAGCGGCGGCGGTAGAGCTGCATATCGCGATCGTGGCTTTTTTTTTCCCCCTCCCCCCTTTTTTTTGCTGCTTGGGGCGGAAAAAACCATGGAGCCGGCCCTGTTAGGAGCTATAACCCTTGGGAGTTTTTCATATGCAGCAAAATGTGATACGTTTTGTGTATTATACAGTAGTTGAAGCAGTAACTTACTGCATGACATAATACATTTAAACGAAGCTATCCTTACAGTTTCTCCATAAGCAACTCTTGACAGAGTGCAATTAGTAAAGACAGTGATTTGATGTGCAAAAGTCCCTTCAAGTAATTGACTAAGTGGATTTACGCCCACCTATGCCAGTGGGAAACTTGGCCCTTATAATTTTAACATAACTAAACTAGACAGTGATGTGTTTGGTGGCAGTTTGCATAGTCTGTTCATGCTTCACTGCTGATTATTGAGAGGACTTCAGTTTACCTAGCAAGAAAACACTTCACTCTGTTTACAGGGGAAAATATAATTATCCCTACTGCAACTTGGGTAATTATTGGCTATCTTCCACCAGGATTTTACATGGAGTGCATTCATGAGGCGAGACAAAAGTTTGTCATGTTTTGAGAAGTTTGACACCTCTCTCTTCAGAAATTAGTACTTTATTGGATGGCTTCCCAGTCACTGATAAATATAACAGTAGTATTCTAAGCTTTTGAGAATGGTAATCTAGGCTTTTTATGAAAATGAGTACTCCTGGAAGCACCCTAGCAGAAAAATAAAATATATTAACTTTCCATGCACAGAGCTGAGCAAATCTGTTTCAGGTCACCAGATCCCTCTCAAATTAATATTTTAAAGTTATATTTTTTGTGCATCACAAAGTGAAATATAATAATGAATTGCTAAAGAAATACCATCAAATATAAAGGAGGATAATAAAATCATTAAAAATGATCTAGTAAAAGAATATACATGGAAAGGCAATTAAGTACTCCATCCTGGTGCATGGAAATGTAACCGTTTTTTAAATTTGTATAAAAAGGCACAGTATTCAGGTAATAGACAAACGTAATTGATTATTGGCAGCAAGATGGCTTTGCTAGTTTTATTTCTGTTGATCCTGTTAAAGTGAGGAAGTGATGGCTCATTGGCTAAGGTCTTTAACCAGTTTTTTTGTTTTAATAACATTGTAGCTCCTAAAGTGACAGAAGACCAGCATTGCTGAATCCCTTGAAGACTTATGAAAGGTGTGTTGCTAAAATGTTCAAAATAAATATCCTTAAAAGGACATATAGTGGGCCAGATTCTGATCTCAGTTACACTGACTTAAGTGGTGTTACTTGTCCATTTCACTTGTATAGTTGTGATCAGAGGGAGGAAGAATGGCCTTTTGTTAGGGCACTGACCTGGGACATGGAAGACCTGGGTTCAAGTTCCTGATCTGCAACAGACTTTCTGTGTGACTGTGGGTAAGTCACTCACCCACTCAGTTTCCTATCAATAAAATGGGAATTGGCTTGAGGTGGTTGGCAATCTAGGTATCAAAGCCAAGAAACTGACAAAAGATGGCCCTGCCTAGCCATTTCATCGGAAAAAGGAGAGGCGTTGAGCTGTATTATAGGTGTGATATGTATGGTTTGATAAACAGTTGTAGCTTTAAAAAAAAAAAAAAAAACTGTGCTGCTAGTTTATATCTCTTGCTCAATCCCATACCATATGCTGCTGTCTGGATCTATCATGCTCTTGTAATCCATTTGAAGGTGGGTTGGAGATCAGATTTTTTGTATGTGTTATTGCAACAAAAATTCATGATGTCAAACTGGCCTTACTAATGAGAAAAACAAGGACCACTAGCTGAAAAGATGTATTAAAGTGAACAGTTCCCCCTTTATTGTTCCTCAGCAGTAAGCTAAACACTTGTCTTGCATCTGAAAAAAAAGTGATTTAAAAAAAAAAAAGCGTTTGAGCTTCCTTTTTTTTTTTTTTTTTTTTTTTTTTTTTTTTTTTTTTTTTTTTTTTTTTTTTTTTTTTTTTTTAGTGTTCTTGCTTGAACTCCCTGGATGTCTGTAGAAGCAAAGGTGGGAAACAGCACATGAGCAGCAGACAGTGACAGGGTTGGCTCCCAAGACTTCCTGCTACTGCGCATTACTGCTGGATTGCTGTGGAAATGAATGGAGAACAGCAGCATGATGCAGGTAGTACCACTGATGAACCCCAGAGTTAGAGGTTCTCTCTGCACAGAGATGTTACAGCTAAACTGAATAGGATCTGCAAATGTTTTTAGTAAAAGTGCATGACCAAATTTTTGTGTATAAGGGAGTAGTTTCACATTGCAATTACTATGGAATAGATTCCAATTTCCTTGCACATATTCAGTAGTGCCTTACTCCCTAAATAGTACCAAGGAAACAATAATCTGGCCCTATGTTAATAAATGATATTTTAAAAAGTGAGCTTTTCCTTTGTATTGTAAATATGGGCTATTCACATATGTTGCTTCGATTTAGAACAGAGAAGGGTCATCTGGGGGTGGGAGAGTGAAAAGGGCAGAGCGATTATTTTAAAAATATTTTGCACACTTAAAGCACACTGCAAATATAAAGTAAGTCTCCCGATACCCTTGTGAAGTAATTCAAAATTATTTAATGTTTACCTTTATATAAGCTGAACTACAAAAGTTGAGTGGTATGCTTCAGTCACTCATTATCCTCCTTCAAACTCCTCCTCAAAACTGCCCTCTGCCATGATGCCTACAAAAAAAACCAAAAAACTTGACAGCAGTTAGGCCACTGGTGTGCTGAGATCATTGCCTATCACACAGACCAATATTGTCTCATTTCCTTGTCTGTCTGTACCCATCTGTTGTCTCTTGTCTTGTACTTAGGCTGTGTCTACACCAGTGGTGCCCATCCTTATTACACAGGAGGGCCACACAAACCTAAGCACAACCTTGTATGGGCCAAAGAGATTCTACATATTTTAATAAGATTTAAAGTCATCTGTATTGATAGTATATTTTAAGTTTATCTTGCTTCGTATATAGATACATAGCCCTCCCACTTTTAAAAGTGATGGAGTCATAGCCTCTCCCACCCCCTGTTCTGACACCCTTGGCCAAGATCATCCTTTTCCTCTGTCTTTGTACACTACCTGTCACCAATGTCTGGTCCTGGACTAGGGCTTCTAGGAGCTATATTAATACAAATAAAATAATAAGAGCTTTGGGTAGTCTTTAATCTTGATTTCTAGTCCCATAGTCAAACCACTGAACCAGGTTATCTTCTACATTTCTCTTTGCCTAGTGGAAAAGTACCAAAGAAAATATTTCCCCTCTACCATTGCTATTTGTAGTTTCCTACATTGCTTTAGGAAAGTATAATTACTGTTACTGCTACTGAAGCAATGCATAAAAAGACTACATACAATGCATGCAAAAATGTTTTACCTGACCATGAAACATGCTCTCTGAGAAATAGTCACAGACAGACAGCCTGCTGCCAACCTTGTTCCCTCCGAAATATTAGATGAGCAAAAAAGAGCAACACAGAAGTGGGGTTAGTGTTACCCAGCATATATAAACCAGTTTTGCAGTAGCAGCCAAAGATTTCTAAAGCACTTGATAAAAATGTGTCGTGTGTGCAAAAAGGAGAGGGTAAAAATAGTTATCCGACTCTGAAAAAAATCGTAACAAATGTTAAGGCTGTACAAAGGTTAAAAACCCACGTCTGTGCACCACAGCACACACTGGATTTTTATTTTGCAAAAAAAGGTAAGTGTCATTAGCCTCTGCTACTTATGGAATGTCTGTAAACAGTTCATTGTTTCTTGAATCTTCTGTCTTTCCATAGAAGCAGCAAAGAGTCCTGTGGCACCTTATAGACTAACAGACGTTTTGGAGCATGAGCTTTCGTGGGTGAATACCCACTTCGTCGGATGCATCATGCTCCAAAATGTCTTTTAGTCTATAAGGTGCCACAGGACTCTTTGCTGCTTTTACAGATCCAGACTAACACGGCTACCCCTCTGATACTTGTCTTTCCATAGATCATTCTCTATGGCTCAATTGCAGATATTCTAAATTCAAGATGTTACTTGGTTGTGATTTTGTCTGAATCACATAGTATTGTTTTGAATACAGGAAGCATGTGAAAATTTCTGGCATGAATTTCAAATTGAGTTTCCATGAATACTTTCACATGCAACTTTTGAAGTTCACTTTAAATGAACACTTTTGCTAATACACTAATTATTGGAATGCTCACAAAATAAATATACGAGATGCAAACGTGGTCACGTAGTCAAAGCAAATTTATTTAAAATGTAAAGAGATGTTTGTTTATGCATTACTTATCCACCTCTATTTACTTGAGAATTACAACTGTATTTACTTTTTTTGAAAAATATAAACAGAATATAGTGAATTAATATCTCTGTCAGGACCTTCCTTCAGTCACTTGTTGTAAAAGGCATTTCCACCTTAGTCCTCTCTTCAGAAGTGTTAACAAAATAGTTAATTTAAAATCTTTACACCCCCCTCCACAAAAAAACAAATAATAAAACTAACAAGATGTGCTAACCGCAGTAGTTCAATCACACTGGTTTTAGTCTCACTCTAGTCCCATTACTGCACTCATAGCACATTGAGTTAGTTTATGAACTGTAGGATGCTACAATATAAATATACATGTGACAGATTTTTATTGGGACTACCCCCTCATCTTCTCCTTTGACTGATTTAATTTTTCTTGTGTATGACTTTTTAAAATTGCTTTCTCCTTTACCTCTCCTCCTCTAAGATAACTGAAAATAGCCTCTGTGCTATTTTCTTTCCTGCAACTCTTTTCCAGTGTGTGAATGTGGACAGTTATCCCATGCCACAGGAGGAAAAGACAATGCCTACTCTTGTCACTTTGTCTTTCAGCTACCAGAATCCCAACCTGACTTCACTTAATCATGGCCTAACTGATTATATTGATTAAGGAGATTAACTGTAGTTAAAACCAGGTTGAAAAACCTGGTTGTTAGAACTTGGTTTCAGACTGAGAGAGTCTGAAGTTAGCCTTAATTGCAGGTCTTGCACACCGTAGTATGATGTACTTAACTGTCTCTGTGTGACAGTCTTCTAACTAAACCACATTAATTATGCATGGAGATTATTGGCAATGAGAATTAACATGGGGCAAAGGTCCACATTTAAAGCAGAGCACCTGTAGTTGAACTCGTTCTGTGGGAACACTTGAATGAAACTCTGTCACATTTCACCACCACCTTCACATATTAACAGTGTCAGGTGATGGAATTCAATATTCCTATGTTCCTGTCGTATCACAGGATGGATAGTCAAAGAGATAGCAGAATTAATGCGGAAACATTTGATGCTGAATACAACACTAATGCAAATAGTTTTGGATAGTAAGTGATATACAGTAGTACTGTGCTGATTTGACACTACTAATCCACACACATAATTTGGCCCCCAAAAAAGCTGTCTTTTCCCACTTCTTTTTCTAATTCCTGAAATTTAGGCTCTAAAACCAGTTAGGCACTGCAATGCTGAGCGCAGCCATGCCTAAATACCTTTCTGATTTTCAGTTTTTCACAGTTGGTATCACCCATTAGTACAAATAAATAAGATTCTATTGTATTGTTTGAATTCAAACTGATTAGTACATTAAATAATAAACCCATTAAATAATAAACCCCGAAATGCAAATTGAGTTCAACTGGTCCTATCTGCTCCAACTGACTAGATCAAAATATTTAATTTAAATGAGGCCCTACTCAGTCATCACTACCTTGCCAAAAAATAAAAACAGCAACTGAATGCTGACATTTGACTTTCCTGTTACCTTAAGCCTTCAGAGTGGGACAGACTTCAGCCAAACTTACTAAATACAGTAGAATCTCAAAGATATGTACACCAGAGTTGCAGACTGACCGGTCAATTGGACGCTAAGTGGAACCGGAAGTAAGCAATCAAGCAGCAGAAGAGACAAAAGAAAGCAAATACTGTACTGTACCTTGCCTCTTAGAGGTAGGCACATCTGGGCTGCCTGTTACCACCCTCATCCCCATGCCCATGCATGGGACAGTCACTTACAGCTAGGAGGTGAAGATACTGATGCTGCCAGCCCATGGCAGCTGGAGCTGGCCGAGCAGGAGCAGCGCTGGGGTCTGCACAGTTTTCATCCCCTCCCTTGGCTGGGAGGGGAACAAGCTTGCAAACTGAGTCCGATCCCTGGGAAAGGAGCTGCCAGTGCTGAGGAGGGAGTTGCTGGCCTGGAGTGTCAGCTGCTGGAGCTGGAGTCTGAACTGTGCTTTATTTAGTGTTATGAACATTTCATAGTTACAGACAACCTCTGTTCCTGAGGTGTCCGTAACTCTGAGGTTCTACTGTATTTCTGAATTCTCTGAAATTGAATGAAGAAATTAAGACATTTGTTCACTGAATATATTCATGCATAATGTATCTATTGCGGGGGGGAACAAAATTGTTACCTTTCTCCCCATTTAACATAATGTGGCACTTTAGCATGGGGACATTACTCAGTAAGCTTTTCATGTTTCTTATTCACCCAGTAACAGCTACAGTAAATTAATTGGAAACTTCAGCACTGTAGAAAGACAGTACATGGGTACAAGGCAGACAGATTTGTCTAGGGCGACCAGAGACCAAGTGTGAAAAATCATGATGAGGTGTGGGGGCAATAGGCGCCTATATAAGACAAAACCCCAAATATCGGGACTGTCCCTATAAAATCGGGACATCTGGTCACCCTAGATTTGTCACATGGTGAACTAGAGTTTAAAGCATTACAACATTGAGGCTTTAGTTATAAAAATTGGAGGGAAAGTATTAAACTCACTTCCACAAAAGTGAGAGTAAAAGTTTGTAATTACATTCCAAAGTTCATTTTCAGTAATTTTTTGTGCTTGTTATACATTGCTGAAAATGGTGAGATATAATATAAAAATGTAGAAGATAATAGCTTCTGGTTTTCTACTGCAGGTGTGATGAGTGAACAGCTCATATGCAGCTTTGAGCAGACAATGTATATTAGCAAAATAAAATAGACATAACTCTTAGTTCCAATTCATTCAGAACTGTTTCTGACAGCACTGTAATAGTGGGCATATGATACCTAGAAAAGCAGGCAAACGCTGCTTCTTTCCTGGAGTTCCTTGTAATAATTAGGTAGCAACATAAACTAATTGACCCTTTCAGTGTGTTAAGTGACCTCTGCCTCTTCTAAGGAGCTTAACTGCCCCTTAGACAGTTATCTGATGATCATCATTATAGAAGACTTGGTGCTGCAAGCAGCTCAGCAGTGAGTTTAGTGTGGCTGCATATTCTCAAAACCCTTCTAGTATTCCCATGTTAAACCACTTTACTTTCAAATTGGCTAATATACTCAAAGCAATCAGTTTGTTTTAAGTCCGGCTTCAAATGGGAGCCATTGCCTACAGAAAGCAACAAAGAGTCCTGTGGCACCTTATAGACTAACAGACGTACTGGAGCATAAGCTTTCGTGGGTGAATACCCACTTCGTCAGACACATGTGGTGGAAATTTGCCTACAGGTTTCAACCAGTGCCTTCAAAATAAGGACCCATTTGTGACAAACTGGGAAATCCCTGGGTTGTTTTTTAATAAATATTTTGCAGGCTTCTATTTGGTTATGAAGGGTTACTTGGCTATATATTTAAATTAAAGGAGGCTGTAAATAAGGAAATTCACAGGCAACCTTCAGGCAACCTCCAGTACACATCTTCCATTCAGATAACAGTGGCTGGGCCACTGAAGGGGAAGAAACTGAGTCCAGCCAGGCTAGTTTTACTCTTCCCAAGGTTGTCTGGGATCAAAGGGAATTCTAAACTCTCAAAGACCCTGGGAAAGGGAAGGATTTTGGGTGAGCTGGGAGATGCTCGCCACTGTGTCAATGAAAAGCTGACAGGAAGAAAAAGTCACACAGGGAGACAGATGCCGAGTGCTTCCCCCAGCTATTTGTGCTTTGTACCTTTTGAGAGATTAATAAATAATGCTTTTTGTAGATACCATTTCTGTATCACTGCAAACTTATGCTCTCATAACCTCCTTCAGGGAAACTCGTACAGGTACCAAAACTGAGTTGGACCTGTGTTATAATATGCTTGGTAATCAGGTGTAGCCCAGAGATCCAGTCTGAGTAGTTGGGCCCCTTGGTTCCACCCAATATGGGGGTAAGAAGCTAGGCCTGTCACCTAAAGGTTCACCCAGTAACCATGACCCCATTTCCCCACTGAGTTCATATTCAGTGTCTGAGCATTTTGAACTCTAAAGCTTCTCAAGGGTCAATATGACCAGCTTATGATTATTTCCATTATCAAAATTGGATTGGGGGTAGGTTCCTTTGGAGCAGGTATTGCCATTAACAAATAAGTGCAATCAACAAATGAGATGTGCTTTACTAAACCTGGAAGAAATCCCACTTTCTAGCACTGTAGAATACCTACCACTAAAGCGCTTTAAAACAAAGGACCACCCTTTCAACATCTCCCTTAACACTATTATTCAGTTCAGAAAAAATGAACCTCATAGTTAGACTGAAGATTTTATTGTTATATTCTTTGTGCTTTCCATTTTGGACAAGCCTATGCCTTTTCATGTTTGAATGATCAAAAATTGCTTAAGAAGTGAATCTGTGTGGGCTTTCAGGGCAGAAGGGTATGATAAGATGATGATGTAAATGGGTTAGATGAGATGGTTTAAAAGGGCTGAATGTGTGGAAATACTTAGTGCTAAAGAACCTTAATGAGGCCCACCCAGAATTTACCAAACAAGTAATATTTGTTGTAACAACTAGGTACTAAATTATATTTCTTCCTGTGCATTTAGTTTACAAACTAGATATAAAATTCCCTGATGTTCTTTTAGTTACTTTATAAAAGGTAACCATGGTATTCAGTTTATATAATCAGTTATAAAACTGGAGATAGGAAGGTCCTACTTACTGTATTAGTCATCTTGTCATTCCTTTACCAGTGCAGTGTTCGTTACAAGTACTCAAGTGTTTCTTGCCCATTCTGGTTTTAAAATGCCTCTAGCAATGGGACTTCCCTGCTTCTCTGAAGATGCCGTTCCATTGTCAAACAGACTTCATGACTAGGCAGTGTTTCCTGTGACTCATCTTGGATGGTGTATCAAGCCATACTCCTGAAACCACTCTTAATTCCTTTGTTCTCTCTCCTAGGTGTTGACACACTTACATTTCCTTGATGCTTCTCCCTCCCCTCTTCAGTCACTGTTTACTCAATCAATATTCATTTCAGTCTTTGAATTTTTCCTTTCAAGACCATGCATCACATGTCTTGCTACCTTCTGAATACTCCCTAACTTGGCGTCGTTAAGGCTGGATGCATCTAGAATTCTGTCTTGTTCTGAGTGCCTGCATCAGTATGAATTCTCCTTTGCCAAAGATGTGAACAGCCTGTACACCAACAAAACATTCCAGATCTTCCCTTGCATGAGGCGTACCACTGTTGTTGTTTCCAGTGTTGTAACTGTTAGATGTTAGAGAGACAAGGTTGGTGAGGTAGTATCTTTTATTGGACCAACTTCTGTTGACGAGAGAGACAAACTCTTGAGCTTACAGAGCTCTTCAGGTCAGTTCTGTGTAAGCTTGAAAGTTTTTCTCAGAAGTTGGTCTGATAAAAGATATTACCTCACCCACCTTGTGTCTCTGAGGTGCAGGGGTGGCTCTAGAAAATAGGCTGCCCCAAGCAGCGCGGTGTGCTGCGCCGCCCTTCCTTGGTCCCGCGGCGGGTCCCCTCTTCCCGCGGCTCCGGTTGAGCTCCCGCGGCAGGTCCACCGGAGCCCCGGGACGAGCGGACCTCCCGCGGGCACGGCTGCGGACGGTTCGCGGGTCCGGCGGCTCCGCTTGAGCTGCCGCAGTCATGCCTGCGGGAGGTCCAGCCGAGCCGCGGGACGAGCGCCCCCTCCGCAGTCATGCCTGCGGCAGGTCCGCTCGTCCGCGGCTCCGGTGGACCTTCCGCAGGCATGACTGCGGCAGGTCCACCGGCCCAGCCTGCCGCCCCCTAGATTTGGCCGCCCTAGGCAACAGCTTGGTTTGCTGGTGCCTAGAGCCGCCCCTGCTGAGGTGTACCAAACAGTCCAAAGTGAAGGACACTCTTAGTTGAGGGCTTGTCCCCACTCAGGAAAATTAAACTAGATTAACTAATGCTGTGAATTTAAAGTCCCTCTCATTTGGAAGTGTAAGTGTCCTTAGTTTGTAAACTCTGCTTGTTGTCTCCCATTTTAGTGCTTCATCTATTCTGGATCCCCGCTCCATGTACTCTACACTGAACCCTTCCATGTCTGCTCTTGTATCCTAGAAAAATTTAGACGGTTGGACTAGGGTCACCAATGTGGATCAAAGGTCCAACCACCCAGCAGTCTTTCAGGATCCTGTTAGGTATTGCAGTGCTGCTTCACTAATGTCCCATGGAAAGGGCCTGTAGCCTCCCTATCACATGAGGGCTTTAGCATGCAGCCCAGAATCAAATTACATGTACATATGTTTTTTTGCAAACTCTCATCTGTTTTTTCTGTCTGTAAACTGTTGTTGGCACTTTAGAAATGCGTAGTAGTTTGAAAGCAGTAATCACAATAGTGCCAGATGTAAATGTAACTCTCTAAATCAATGAATATCAATGGTTTGGATTATTTTCTTCTCCAGGCTCTTTTATGGAGTGAGGCTCCTTTTACATTCTCGGTATTTTTATCTAGAGCTTGCCTAAATATGCCCATTAATTGAAGGTAAGAGTAATTACCATTTTATTATTTGCCCAGCTCCATTTTAATTTTTCAATCCATTTGAAAACCTGTTGTCCTTGCTAGTGTTGATAAATGATGCCTTTTTGCCTAAATTCCCAATCACTGATAAAGATGTTGTTCAAAATCAGACATAACACCAAGCCCTGGAGCATTTCATACTTTACTTTACCTGATAGCTTCTGTATCCTTCTCCAGCTAGTTTTCAGTCCATCTGATAGTGCTCATATCAAGGCCCATGGTTGAATCTCTGCCAAATCAGAGTTCGTTGAAGCACCTCATCAGATGCTTTGTAAAGTCCAGTTGCAGAGTGCCTACTGCAACCCCTTTGCCTATTAGTGTTTCTGATACAAAAATCAAACTTATTTAGAATCCCTTTAATTTTCTCCTGGTATCTGCTCCATTTGCAAGCTTGCCTAGAAAATTGCTAGCAGATCAGTACGTTTATTAGCTAACTAAATAAGGGAGGAGGGATAGCTCAGTGGTTTGAGCATTGGCCTGCTAAACTCAGAATTGTAAGTTCAGTCCTTGAGGGGCCCCTTAGGGTTAGGGATCTGGGGCAAAAATCAGTACTTGGTCCTGCTAGTGAAGGCAGGGGGCTGGACTCAGTGACCTTTCAGGTTCTATGAGATAGGTATATCTCCACCTTTTACCAGTCCCTCTATAAATCCACACCTACTGCTACTGATTCCCTTGCAATTTACAAGTTACTTTTCACTGGGCACAGACTTGTCATTTGATCTTTACCATTAATGCATTCACAATAGAAACTGTGTTAAAAGGTATTGGATGAAGAGAAACCAAAAATATATTTAGAATTTGGTGGTTAAAGCCATAAATCAAGTAACAGACTCTCTGAGAGGTACTACATCCATGTCAGATACTAGGCTGATGTTGTTTGTTCTATTCTAGATGCTGGGTCTGGTGTGGAAGAAGCAGAATTCAATTGGGATGAGTATCTAGAAGACACTGGAGCAACTGCAGCCCCCCATGGGTCTTTTAAACACGTAAGAGCTCTTTGTTTCTCAACTCCTTCCTTCTTCGCCTTTTTTCTTTCCAGTACCATTAATGTTTAGGGTTTCTTTGAGTTAGCACACCTGAAAAGCTGTCTTGCCAATGGAAGACTTGTTGATCACATACATTTTAGAGCAGTGGAGAATGGTTTTTTGTTGTTTTTGTTTTTGTTTTTGTTTTGTATTTTGCTGGTCTTTGGATTTTCCTATCTCCTTGGTTATCAGGAGGTGACCTCATCTCCAGCTGGTAGTAATGGAATGATCTAGAGACTCTTGAGCACTTCAGTATTAACTCTGGATCTCAGCACCTTCTGTGATAGTGTGATCTGCCCAGTCCCTTTATTTCCCTATGCAGTGTGCCAGTGAATTGTCTTTGCTGTGAGAACGTGCTCTAAGGGAGCTGTATTCTGGGAAATAGGAGCTGCAGTTCTTGGGATGCAAAGTATTTGAAAGTGACCCAGGTGTGCTCCGAAGGGGAAAATTGCATGATGGACTGCAAAAGAATTGGCAGAAAATATTATTAGAATTATGTTATGTTTTACAAACACTGTCTTGATTACAGTAAAGAGTCTCTTGGGGCACAGGGCTCAGGGGCAGTGTGGGGTGGGAGGGGATGCCTGGGTTCTCCCCTGACTTCCTGGGTGGTGGTGAGTAAATCATTTACAGCAGATCCCGGTGTTGAATGTGGTGACATTGTGCCACATCATTGCTGGAATCTGAGGTGTAGAGCCTGTATATCTGGCCCTGGGTGGGGCATCAGTGCAGGTGTAGAGACTCCTATGCCAGCCACCCCCTGCTGCCTGGACAGAAAACTTAACTAGCGGAAAGTCCCTTCCTCCTCCCATGCTATTCCATTATCTGGCTGCAGTTTTGGTCCCTTAGGCATTTCACATAACTTAGGGCATGGCTACACTTGTGAGTTAGAGTGCATTAAAGCAGCCCAGTGTGTGCTAACTCACGACACGTCCACACTGGCAAGGCACGTAGAGCGCTGTGACTTCGCAGCTAGAGCACTCCTGGTAATCCGCCTCGGTGAGTGGAATAACGTTTGATGCGCCACCGCTGGAGCTGTTAATGCGCTCTGATCGGCCTCCAGAAGTGTCCCACGATGCCTGTTCTAGCCACTCTGGTCATCACTTTGAACTCTACTGCCCTGCCCTCAGGTGACCAACTGTCAGACCTGCCCTTTAAATTCTCTGGGAATTTTTGAAAATCCTCTTCCTGTTTGCTCAGCCAGGCGTGGAGCGCTCTCAGCGAATCTTTGTAGTTGACCATGCCTCCATGCACCAGTATAGAGCAATGGCGAGGTGCTGGACCTCATCAGTGTTTGGGGGGAGGGGAGGAAGCTGTCCAGGACCAGCTGCGCTCCAGCCGTAGGAATTACGATACCTTCGGGCGCATATCAAGGGACACGATAGGTAATAATTGGAGATATACCAGTCTCCTAGAACTGGAAGGGACCTTGAAAGGTCATTGAGTCCAGCCCCCTGCCTTCACTAGCAGGACCAATTTTTGTCCCAGATCCCTAAGTGGCCCCCTCAAGGATTGAACTCACAACCCTGGGTTTAGCAGGCCAATGCTCAAATCACTGAGCTATCCCTCCCCCCTTAGAGGTTTTTAAGGTCAGGCTTGACAAAGCCCTGGCTGGGATGATTTAGTTGGGTTTGGTCCTGCTTTGAGCAGGGGCTTGGACTAGATGACCTCCTGAGGTCCCTTCCGATTCTATGATTCTATGATGGAAAGGGGCCATGACCGGGACACACTGCAGTGCAGGGTTAAAGTGAAGGAGCTGCGGAATTCCTACCGCAAAGCCTGCGAGGCAAACCGCCTCTCCAGTGCTGCCCCCGTGACCTGCCGTTTCTACAAAGAGCTGGATGCGATACTTGGGGGCGACCCCACCTCACTCCGAGTACCACCATGGACACTTCAGAGCCCAGTCCAACAAGGGAGGAGGAGGAGCGAAGCAGGAGCGAGGGTGCTGAGGAGGAAGATACCTCGGCATTCCTAGATGCATGCTGCCAGGAGGAAGGTAGCCAGTCGTGGCAGCTGGTGCTTGGGGAAGGACAAACACCAGAGGAGGTGCCCGGGGTAAGCAGTTTTTATTTTGGGAAGGAAGTTATTCAGTGCGGGCTCTTGGGGCGAGGCAGGATAGGGCTGAATGGATGCCTAGATGCGGAATAGGGCGTTGATGTGCTCTCTCACATCGCGGTAATCGGCCTCAGTGATCTCTTCGAAGGTCTTATCCAGAACTTGGGCAATGCGCTTGCGCAGGTTTCTCAGGAGAGCCACTGTGGTCCTTGTACCAGTCAGGCTAACATGTCCACACCACTGTGCCGTGAGGGTCGAGGGGACCATTGCACACAGGCAAACTGCATATGAGCCAGAGTGGAAGCCGCATTGTAGTAGAAGACCTTCCCTTGCTTCCCAGGTCACCCTCAGCAGTGAGATATCTTCCAGGACGAACTTCTGTGGAAAATGTGGGGACTGTGTTCAGTATAGGGTGACCAGACAGCAAGTGTGAAAAATCGGGACAGGAGGTAGGGGGGTAATAGGAGCCTATATAAGAAAAAGACCCAAAAATCAGGATTGTCCCTATAAAATCGGGATATCTGGTCACCCTACCAAGGCATAGAAACCAGAGGACAGTACAGCTGTGAAGCAATCAGTTCCCCTTGCCCCTGTGCTTACTCACCATTTTGGGGCTCCTGTGGGTTATGTGCACTCGCTTTGGGATAGGCAAATTATGCTATTGTGTAGACTGTGCTTGCCCTTAAGTATGGGGAGGATCATTGCTCTGTCTGGTGTGAACAATGCTGTCTCTGTTAAGTGTTGCATTTTGCCTTTACAGATGCAACCTTGAGATCTCAGCCTTCTGTGTTATCACCAGCCGAAAAACTGCAAAGAAGACATGCTGCATGAAGTAATGCAGCAGTCACTTAATGAGAATCTAAAAGCTCAGGAGTGGAGGGAGAGTGAAAGGAGGATCTGCCAGCAGAATGCGGATCGTAGGCACAAAAGCACGGAGCTCCAGCAGCAAGGCACCGATCGGCTGATAAGCATCATGGAGTGCCAAGTAGACTCGATCCAGGCGCTTGTAGCCATGCAGGCGGAGCACTACTGTGCCTCCCACCCCCACCCCCCGCAGCCCTTATCCCATAACTCTTTCCCTGGTGCCCCCATATCACCTCCAACCCACTTCCTCCAACATCCGGGTTCTTCTCACCACCAGCTGCCTCCAACATCTGTAGCTTCACCACCCAGCCCTGAAAACTACGACCCTTACCCACTGCACTCAACTCCCATCACCATGCAGTATAGCCATCTTGGAGTGCAGCACTCATTGCACAGCACTCCAGACAGGAAGGCTGAGTATGATAACAGGACATATGCAAATCTGTTATTGCACCATTCCCGTTAGGTGCAAAGGACACGTAAAGCTTTCCATCTGCACTTCCCTATCTGCCACCTAATGCCCTTCTCCCTCCTTTGTGCTGTGTGGTTTGTGGCCAGAGGCCAAGGATCTGACCCTTAATCTCTTTATGCCTGTTTCCTCACTTATAAAATAAGGATATTTACCTGCTTAATAAGATTGTTGAGTCTCTATTCGTGAATAAAGCTGCTCAAAAAGCAAGGGAAACTTTAATTAAAAGTTTGCAGAATTCCCCCCACTCCAGTTTGTTCAAAATTTTGAACAAACAGATAAGCTATATTCATGGATGTTCACAAAGTCCTTTGAAACCTCAAGATAGGTAGATAAGTGCTGCAGAAGTGTGAAACACTAGAAAACATATTAAAATTCAGATCATGCTTTCTTTTTCTTTTTATATACAGTAAAGTTTTTTAGCCTTTGCAAAGTCTATTCTGTGTGTTTTGAAAATAATACTTAGCAATCAGATCCCTCAGTAAGAGTTCAGGTATCCAGATTCTAAAAATGTGAACTATGAATTTTAATTTCTAGCATGTTAAGGTTATAGCATTAACTGAGCTTATTGAGAGTACAGTACTGATTCAATCCAAGTTAGAATAGCACACTTTCTATAGGACTGAACTTGATAAGGAATCAGACCCTTGGTAGTCTGACAGTTATTGGAAGTGGATTGCTTTAATGCTCCTGAGGTACATCCTGTCTATTTGATCTTTGTTATGGGATTCGATACTTTAACTGGGTGATCTTTGATGTCAAGAGTCAGTGTAGGGCTGAGTCAGTAAATGTAGCAACTTTGTTATGTTGACTGTACATGCATCTTGGTATTCATTAATGAGTTCATTAATGCAAGCATTCATCAGTATGCTTGCAAACTTTTATTAAGGCCATGGTTATGATTTAAACTTCTACTAGCATATCAGTGTTTGTCAGGGATGTGAAGAGGTGTGATCTCTGACCAACATAGCTGTGCTGGCGAAAGCCCCTGATGGAACTGCAGTTATATCAGCAAAACTGCCCTTTTCCAGTGTAGCATGTTTTGCTGGGGGCGGGGCTATGAACACATTGCAGGTATAGTATTGCTTTACTGGCAAAACACTCCTAGTTTAGATATGGCCTAAAGTGTCTTCTAATTCTGCTTCCCACTTCATCAGTGTAAACAGTGGGTGCCCTGTTGTGGTCAAGATAATGTCTTGACCCAAGTAACCTTATCATGTAAGTTAACTGAAGACAAGCTTAACCAGACTCTATTAAACAACTTGTATTACAACTGAATTCAGATTTTGTTAATACAGTAGTTCTGTGAACTTACTTTCTTTTACAGTTGTTGGTTGACTTTTACCATTGCCTTCTAGAGCAGTTCTTTTGCTTTATAAAAGTGTGCATTTAAAAAAGGGGGGGGAAAAAAAGGTAGGATGAGTGACAAGATGGATGAGGTAATATCTTTTAGGATAACAGTTCAGCCACACAAAAATGCTATTTCTAAAACACACACTAGACTAACAAGAGGACTACCCCCTCCCGTTTCCCACCCAGACACACACACACACTTTGTTCAGAGCTCCATTACATACGTATATGAAGCTTAGGAGAGGTGGAATAAAATTTGCTGTAGTTGTCTTTTCTAAGTTGACCATTTAAACATGTAGCACTCTGGCTATATCTTTATAGCTGTCACATCTTCATAATGATGAACTTTCAAAATCTTTTTTCCCCCAAGCCAATGTTTTGAGTCAGATTTTTCTCACCAGTTTTACATATGTGTAGGTAGTCTGTGGCTGGTAAATAGTTCCTTTTCTATCACTTTTGTATTAACTTGTTGAACTTTGAAAATATTAATAGTCCACAAATCACCTCAAGAGGCAGCAAAATGTGTGCCTCGGTGCACCCAAATGTGTATCCATCCACCAAAAATTTTCCAATATAAGTAGTTTAAAATTAAATACCCAAGTGGCCTGCTTTTCAGAGGTGCTGAGTACCTCCATCTCCCATTGACATCAATTGAAGCTGCAGTTATCACCTTCTAAATGAGGCTGTCTGTATAAATGCCTAACTGAAGCATGGAAACTGCCCACAGTGAAATTCAGGCAGAATGGAATTTGCAGGTGAATTTTTAGAACATTCATTATTTCTAATTTTTATTAGTAGAAATTCATTTTTGTGTATGTAGTTGAAGATCTGAAAAGCATCAAAACCAGGGGTTTTTTTGCAGGGAGGGAGGGGGGCGGGGGTTGCTTAAAATATAGCAGGATAAAGAAGTGATGTCGGTAATACCTCAAGACTTATTTCCTCCCTAGATGCTGAAATAGATTTTTAAAGATGAGTCTCTATAAACTTTTCCCCAGAATATTTAAGAATTTTCTGTGACCTCTTACGAGCCTTCCTTTCCCAGTCACAGATCTAAACAATAATAATGGTTCTATAAAGTGGAAGAGTAAGTCAGATGGAGGCACAGTGATATACAGTAGCACCTCAGAGTTACGAACACCTCAGGAATGAAGGTTGTTCGTAACTCTGAACAAAACGTTATGGTTTTCTTTGAAAAGTTTACAATTGAAGATTGACTTAGTACAGCTTTGAAACTTTACTATGCAGAAGAAAAATGAATCAAGCACAAAAAGTTTCCTTATCTTTTCGAATCTTTTTAAACTTTCCCTTAATTTTTAATAGTTTACATTTAACACAGTACTGTACTGTATCTGTTGCTTGCTTTTTTGTGTGTCTGCTTCTGCCTGCTTGCATACAGTAACTCTTCCCTTAATGTTGTAGTTATGTTCTTGAAAAATGCGACTTCAAGCAAAATGATGTTAAGTGAATCCAATTTCCCCATAAAAAATATTGTAAATGGGGGGGTTAGGTTCCAGGGAATTTTTTTCACCAGACAAAAGAAATATACAGTACATGTTTTTAAACTATTTTAAACAAACAATGTAATACTGTATTCAGCAATGATGATTGCGAAGCTTGGTTGAGGTGGTGGAGTCAGAGGGTGAAAGAGGGTGGTTCGTCCGGCTGCTCCTCTTGCTGTTCTTTCCAAAGTGCTGGGGGGGTGCTTTACCCCCAGCTCTGCCCCAGGCCTGCCCCCACTCCACCCCTTCCCCCAGGTCCTACCCCCACTCTGCCTCTTCCCATCCCTGCTCCCTCCCCTCCCCTCCCCCCAGCACGCTGTGTCCTTGCTCCTCCCCACTCCCTCTTCCCCCCCCCCCAGCCTCCTGAATGCCTTGAAACAGCTGATTGCCGCAGGCAGAAGGTGCAGGGAGGGAGGGGGAGTTGCTGATCTGCCGGGCTGCCAGTGGGCGAGAGGCACTGTGGGGGAGTGGAGGGGAGCTGATGGGGGGGCTGCCGGCCCACCCTGGTTCCAAGCCCCCACAGCCAAACAACGTTATAAGC
The DNA here is from genome assembly GCF_020497125.1 of Mauremys mutica. Classification (NCBI taxonomy): domain Eukaryota; kingdom Metazoa; phylum Chordata; order Testudines; family Geoemydidae; genus Mauremys; species Mauremys mutica. Next base: position 43,987,757 of record NC_059078.1, read on the forward strand.
AAACATTGCACAACTTTAAATGAGTGTGTTCTCTAACAGATCAGCGATGTAACAATGAAACAACGTTAAATGGGATGACATTAAGTGAGGGGTTACTGTACTTGCAGTTCTAAATGAGGTGTGCGGTTGCTGGTCAGTTCATAACTCTGGTGTTCCTAACACTTGAGGTTCTAATGTAAATGGTCCTCTGAACTTCAAAATGTGATACGGGTCTGATTTCAGACCTAGTTTTTCACTCAGTGTTAGAAATATCATGAGTCATGTTTTCAGTGCTTTCTGGGAGCCCTAATTCACCAAGATGAATGATTTATATAGAAATATTTTAAGGAACCAATAAAAGGCTTTCACTTTGGTCATGCAAATACTTCACATAATCCATTTTTTGTGTTTTTAAAAAAAAAAAAAAAACCTTCCTTGCCCATCTTTCCAAATAAACCAGTTTTACATGAATATAGCTTGGACTCTAATCAGTGTTACCGTAGGGCATCAAGTTCAGAAAGTGAGATGTTTGATGTCCTCTTCACAGAAACTTGAGTAAAAGGAAAACGGAGGTTTTTTTTGTTTGGTTGGTTGGTTTTTTTGCTGACAAAACAGCTGACAGCAAGTAGATACAGCTAATGGCATATTTGGGAGAGCCTGCAAAATACTCTCTGACAGTCGCTTCTCGCCCACCTTCTGCCTCCAACACATATACCTGATTCCAGTCCACAATCACCCAAGCAGAGGATTTTTGGGGAAAGTTAGAAAATGATTCATTGTGCTGTACTCAGACTGAACTGAACTTCTTCTATGCTGTGTGGAGGGCTCTTGTTTCCTCTCTGCTATCCCTCTGCAGAAATGGGAGCCATGCTCTTTTTGGTCCTTTTTAAGCACTGGTTTACATCAGTTTGGGTTTTCAAGGTTTTTCACAAGTGAAGATGGCGATCTTTCCATTTCTAGTACTTTACAGATCTTCACAAGGCTCAAAGCTATCTTAAGAGACCAATGTCATCTGTTGTACTCCCACATTGGTAGAATATTAGAAATAACGTAATTCACTATGTTTGACCCCATTTGTGCTGGTGACACATTTCTTTGGAGACATCTTAGTTACTAAAATTAAATAATAAAAGAATGAGACACAACTAAGTCCCTATATAATGTAACAAGTCTATATTTAAAGAATATTTTGTAAACTACGGATTTCAACTACAGTTCCATAAAACATTTTCCCAAGGTGGGAAAGGAGTTCATTTCATCCCCTACTCTTGTAGTGGGAAGCCCCACTCAAGTGTGGTGGTTAATATTAGGAATACTCTATAGTACGTTCTTTAAAAAAGGTAACTCAGAGGCCCACCCTTGTTGTCTCATGCTATCAGGACTTTGTGGCAGCCCTTGTTAATCCATCTTTTGTCTCCTTTGCCATTTTAATTATCAACAATTGCTTCTTTTCTGAAGTTTCCTTCAGTCCATTTGTCTTCATGCATGGCATTCTTCCCATGGTTTTTTGTTGTCCTGTATTTTATTTGTGTTCATGCTATTCAGTTTAAGAGACTATAGTTGTACGGCACACATTACAAAATCACCATGGCTAGAATGGCATGAGTTGGTGATCTACTCAGTGATTCTTAAGATGTGCTACACACTAGGAAGAAGTTTAATAGTACCTCATGCATACTCTCCCTTTCCTCTCCCCTCCACAAATTCAGAGTCTTGTGGGACATCTCCCCTCTGATCTCATAATATCACTTGGTAACAACAGCAATTACTTTAATGGAAAGTAATAGATTTTCTAGCTTTTAGTATGATTTTATATGCATGATAGTCTGATAAATATATACGCTATATACAAAATTAATGCAGCACATATTAAAAACTGACTTAGTGATGGATCTCAAAGCAATTGCAAATGGGGACTCATCCAGCGGGGTTATTTATAATGAGACCCACAGTGATGTGATCTTGGCCAAATGCAATTCAATACCTTTACCAATCATAGGAAGAAAACAAAATGCTTAACAGAAAAAAAAAAAAAAAAAAAAGTCAAAAGTCTTCTACTGAGTGATCTGGATCCCATGAAAAGCTAGGCTTACTTGAACCAACATGCATTTTAATATAGCTCAATGCAAGGTGATCTAAGAACCAAAAGTATATGTAAGCCCCTTCGTTTTCAGTTTAAACCAGTTTTTATCGAAAAATTCTCTGGTTTTACAAAAAGTATTTATTTTTTTCCGATTTTTCACCCTACTTTTGTATCATTCAAATATTTTTAAAAAATCTTGTTTTATTAGGAAAATACAATACATTGCATGAGGTATATGTATTATGATAATACATTAATCTGCGTGTATATGCAAAGATGCCTGTTGAAGTAAGGCTATGTATTAGTCTAGAAGAGAGACACAATAAACAAACAGGCAGATATGTTCTGAAGTGCGTGCGCATCTGAACATACTGATGAATCTCACTCCCACCACATACACATTTCAAGCTGTTAGCAGATAACTGTTTAAAGATTTGACACCTAAAAGGGGAAGAAACAAAGTTTAAAAAAAAAAAGAACACAGAGAAAAGGATGAAGTTGAGTGTATGTGCTGCAAATGGTGTGGACCAGTTATTAAATGTAAATATTTATAGGCTAATAGTTTCTAAGTCTGCAACAGTAAACTGTTTGTTCAAATAAAAAAAATTATTCAGGAATTAGAGATACATAGTTTTCTTAAACTCAGAAGTGGCATTGTATTTTGAGTTCTGTGTTAGTTCTGAGGCAAACCGCATTGATGAACGTAATTCAAAGCATTAATTTACTGAACACTCTTTTCCCCTTTCTGTCCACCAAAATCAACCCTGTTTATTTACCCAGAAAAATTATTAATAGGTTTTTACACTGATTTTCACCTGTTTTAGTTTTGTGGAAATAAGCACTTATAAATTGCCAGGAAAATAAAATAAAATAAAATAAATGAAAATGAAGGGCCCTAAATATACTAGATGGGGGACTGTATCTTGGTAAGCAGTGACTCAAAGGACCAAGATAGCAAATGCTTGGATGTATAAGTGAGAGCCTATCAATGAGAAGTAGAGAGGTATTATTACACTGTATATGTCATTAGTGAGAACATCCCTGGAATATTATGTCCAGTTCTAGTGTAGACGCTTTAAAAAGGATGTTGGTAAATTAGAAAGAGTTCAGAAGAGAGCTATGAGAATGATTTGAGGTCTAGAAAACCTGTTTTACTGTGAGGTTGAGAAGTTAAATTTATTTAGCTAACAAGGAAGGTTCTGAGGTGACTTCATCAGGCCATAAGTACTTACATAGGCAGTAACTTCTAATCGTAGAGGGCTCTTTAGTCTACAAGACAAAGGAATAACAAGATGTAATGGCTGGAAGATAAAGCTAGATACATTCAGCCTAGAAATAAGGTGCAGTTTCTTTAGTGAAGGTAATAATCATCAGACCACTTGATGAAATTCCAAGGCCAGTATTATGCAGGAGGTCAAACTTAGATGATCATAATGGTCCCTTCTAGCTTTAATATATGAATCCATGAATGATTTTGCAGCTAGGAACAAGGGAATCAGCAGCATGTAACTAAGCAAATATACCATTACCACTAGCATATGTACAGATTGAGAACCTTTGATCTAGTCTGACACACCTGAAATAAGTCCATGGGCCCCAGGCAAATGGTTCTAGCCCTCATATTGAGTTGACTCAGGAACCTGGAAGCATTTTGCTTCCTGTGATCAAGGTTATTTTAACTTGTGTGCTCTGTGACCAGGTGTCTAGCTTCTCTGTGCATTCTTATACTTATTTTCCTTGGACTAATAAATCTGTTAATCTCTCTGCCTATGCATTCCCTTCCACTCTCTCATTCCCCTGTAGTTGGGATGATAGCCAGCTAGTGATGCTAGGCTGATTTGGCAATTGGAGATGGTTGGATTTTTATAGGAAGACCTGCAAGCATTGCCTGTAATTCAGGTTGCCAGACACTTCCTATTATAAGACTCAGTTTTCAGTGCTTATAACTTTGCTAAACTTTAACTGTTCTGGCTGAAATTTCCCTGCTAGGTGTCTGCTTCTGACTGAAATTTGTTGGAAAGTTTTTAAGTTAAGAGTTCATCAGTTCCCAAGAATGAGATTTGGAGAAAAATTGTGGTTTTGTCCATGTAAAAAAAGAAAAACCAACTAACCCCTCCCTCCCAGCTCTAGCCACCTTTTTCTTTGAGACGCTCTATTGCTCCTATGTTTTTTGCGTGTGTAACTTGTGTATGGCCATGAAATTGAGCACATCATTGCCTTATGTACCCACATGATTGTGTTCCCTTATTCTGTTTGTACAACACCTCTTCCCTTCTCCTGTTATACTTATTACATCTTGTTGTTAATCAGTGTTGTCTCCTTAGGACAGAGAAAGTCTTTCTGTATTTGTAAAGCAATTAGTACAGTGGGGTCCTGTCCTACTGGGGCCACTATGTGCTGTTGCAATACAAACAATAATGAGATGTGTCCTCAGTCAGGCAACTCAGTTTTATACTTGCAGGACATAACATTCTCTTCTCTAAATTCAGTGCTTGAAAGTTTAACAGATTTTCAGAATTGTTACCCAGGGTGTCTCACCTGTCAGAATCTTGTCAGTGGCCGGACCATACATTTTGTCTACAAAATATAATTTTGTTGCAAACTTGTTTCTATACCAGAAGAGGGCACTCACCTCTCTCACTCCAAGGGATCCTCTGGTGAATGGGCAAACCTTTATTGCAGTTACATGGGACTATGGCACTACAATACTTCCACAGGTGGCTACTTCTGTCAGAGTGTTCATTTCTAATTCCATGCGATTATCTCTGTAACACAGTGAGACGGGACCCCCATTTACTGTCATGGAAACACAGAGTTGCTTTGCCTCCTTCAGGTTTTGTACAGAAGATGTTGCCAGCTGCAGTAGAGAAGGGAGCTTGTGGCTGTCTTCTCAAGATTTAGAGTGTAAAATATTGTGCTCTTTTCAATTTTTTATTTTAAATAGCCTAGGTTTTAGGTGATTTTTTTTTCTTAAGGATTCTGAATGTCAAATAGACCAGGAACTCCAAAGGTGAAGAGCAAGAGCTTAAGAAGCTGAGCACTTAATAATAGGCATCTATAAACTTATGCCTTGGTTTTCTTTTGGTGTTCCTGACATTTCTATGTATAATAAACTTGTGCTTAAATGGATGGTTGATTAAAATCTAATAATCCAAGTAATTACAGGCCAGCCAGTAACAAGAAGGTTGGTAGTCAATAACACACACACACCAAAAAAATAATCAACCAACTTGTGTCTGACTTGTGGCAAAATATTTCTAGCAGTTAATCCAAGAGAAATGGGGCCTTGAGACCAGCCAAGTATATGCACCAATTAACTCAGATTCAGCTGTGGAAAGGTAGCTCAGATGTATACTGTAGTGCAGGGGTAGGCAACCTATGGCATGTGCTGATTTTCAGTCCGGGGGGGGGAGGGGGCTCTGCATTTTAATCTAATTTTAAATGAAGCTTCTTAAACATTTTAAAACCCTTATTTACTTTACATACAACAATAGTTTAGTAATAGATTATAGACTTGTAGAAAAAGACCTTCTAAAATGTTAAAATGTATTACTGGCACATGAAACCTTAAATTAGAGTGAATAAATGAAGACTCGGCACACCACTTCTGAAAGGTTGCTGACCCTTGCTGTAGTGGTAATGTAGTTAAGGTCTTCTTGCCTTGTCAGAAGTACTTCAACCACGGGAAGGGAAGCATCCTGTACTGCATTCTCATTTTGAGAAAAGGGTAGAAGCTTCTGTATGAAAGACTGTGCAGCCAGACTTTTTTTTTATCTTGGAAAGAAGTTAATGATGGTGCTAGCAGAATGAATAAGATGAGGCTCCTCAGTGCTCTTAATGTTCTACAAATTGTGTATGTCAGTCTTAGGCTTTATGTGGACATTACTGGAATGCAATGGTAAAACCATTCCAAACCTCTAAGATATTAGAAGTAATAAGGGGGTGCAGTGACTGGAGTGAAGGACAGAAACAAACAGAGCAAAGTGCAGTTGAAGACAAGAAAAACATTAAAAGAGTAAAATTTGTTGACAGAAGAGAAGCCATCTGTTTAGTGAAAGAACAGGACAGTATGCTGACCAGGACTCAGAGGGAGGAGCGTCAGAAAAATCATTAAAGCCTAGAATTTGCTGGGCAGCTGAGTCAGACCTTGTTAGACAAATAAGCATCAGTCCCTGGAGTGGGAGGTGGTGGTGGAATTTCAGTATGAAGCATTCATTTATGCTTTCCATAAGAGGGCTCTTGATCCAACGAGGTTAGAGAAAATAGGATGGAGAGGTGCCAATTGGGATATTTCAGAATAATGAAAATAATGAGGAATAATGAAAATGTTATTCTTTTACACCAGGGATCAAAGTATGTTGAAATATTTTACTTTTAGCATCAACTGGCCTGAATGCCTACTTGTGACTAACTGAGCTCTTGGGTAAAGGATGATGTACTGCAATGAGCAGGTTTTATTTTAATTAATGATAAAAAGATTCCTTCATGCCATTTAATTATTTAGATATATGTCCCTGAGGAGGCAAACTGGCATTTTGGGAGGTGACAGTTGTCTGAGCTTTGGTAGGGCTGCTGGCCAAATAGAAAAGGGTGTGCTTTACCTTCCTTACCATAGAGTTTGTATAAGCCACTGAGAAGTGAGCTTTAGCTCACGAAAGCTCATGCTAAAATAAATTTGTTAGTCTTTAAGGTGCCACAAGTACTCCTGTTTTTTTTGCGGATACAGACTAACACGGCTGCTACTCTGAAACCTGAGTTGTGGTTGTTTTTACTTTTTTCAGGTGGACACTAGTTTGCAGAATGGCTTTGCCCCTGGTATGAAGCTGGAGGTTGCTATCAAGTCTGACCACAATACCTACTGGGTAGCCACCATCATCACTACCTGTGGGCAGTTGCTCCTATTACGCTACGATGGCTATGGGGAAGACCGCAAGGCAGACTTTTGGTGCGACATCATGACAGCTGACTTACATCCAGTTGGTTGGTGTGAGCAGAACAAAAAGATTCTCAAAGTGCCTGAAGGTAACAACTCCCCATGGAAGTGAGGGAATGTGGAATTTATTTTTTCATGTATATTTTGCCCTTTGTAAGTGTTAGGAGAAGCAATTTGCACTTGCTATAAAACATCTCAAACTGTTGAGCTTATTTGACTGCCTGCTCTCAAAAACTTCTATGTACTTGCAGTTATAATGAATCCTTTTATTTTCTGAGATGCACCAGTAGCTTGGACCCAAATTAAACTTGCCTTTAAAACGTAGATTTTTGGTACTCACTAGCCATTGCCCCCCAAATTCTTTGGCTTTGCTATTTTTTAGGCATTTGCCACTCAGACTTTTTTTTTCTTTTCATAAAACCACTTGTTTTTACATAGAACCTACTCTGTAAATGACTGTGCCTTGTGCTTGTCATAAGTTTCATTCTCAAAGCTATGTTTATATCAGTGGCTGTGATGTACAAAAAATAAAAAAACAAATACCAGGTTAATTTTGAGCTGCACAATCGGTGTTTTACACTTAACTACCTTGCTGTCCCTCCTTGTAACAGACTCTGTACGACCACTCCAGTATAGGCCTTCTCTACATAGAACCTTGTCCTCCTTCTTAACACTCTTTTCCCCTCATTGCCACATATCCGTATGGTGCTCCCATTGATGTCAGTTACCAGAGTCTGAAAAGAAAACAGCCTGAGAATGATCTTTGATGAAGATGCTGTCAGGGTTGTGCTCTTGGTTTTCACCTGGTGCCTGTCTGTGGAATGGAATGTCTGATGGGCCATCCCCAAGAGGGGCTTGTGTTTGCTCCCTCGCATCATTTCTGGGTAACTGCTGAGACCTGATGCCCCGAGAGCAGCTCCCCATACTGGTTCCCTGTGAAACCTGTTTATCAAAGTGATTGACGCTCACACTTCAAGGCAGGTGAAACAGAGATCAGTTATTTAACAAAGTTCACTTCACGATAGATTTTATTTAAAACTTCAGACCCACCCACTTTCACCAACTCTTGTCTGTTATCTGAAAGGGTTGTACTCTTGTACTGAAATGAAGGAAAGTTCTGAGTTGACACTATCTGTTGAAATAACACTAATGTGAAATCTTGCTTATCATTAAGTAATCTAAGGTAAAGTCACATTCTGATGTAGGAGCATATGGGCCACCTTATTGACATGGATAACAGTGTACCCTCCTGAATGAAATGTCACAAGGGCACTCAAATGACTTGTTGCTTGAAGTAACATTTTGCTGGCCACAGAAGTAATCTCTAACCCTTGTTTTTTGTTTAGGTATCAAGGATAAGATATCTGACCAGGAAGAATTCCTTCGACAGACACTGACAGGAGCATGCAGTGCTCCTGCTAACCTGCTAGAGGGTGTGAGTGTTTATTCAAATAGACTGAATTAACTCACTTGAAACAACAGTGAGGCTTCTTTTTTAGGGCTACGACACTCTTAGCATCTTTAACCACAGTATATAAAGTAAAGCCCTTTGTAAGTGAATCATTTCTACATCTTTCTTAATTTTAAGTGCTATTGCTGTAAGCTGTTGAAATTCAGAAAAATATGTTCTGTCCACCTTCTGGTATCTGCGTAGATTTGTGTGTTGTCAAATGCTTTCCTGAATGTGTTTATAACTGCAGGTTCAGATTCTCTCTTCCACCCACTAATGCCTGTCAGAGTAAAGGAGCTCCTCAAAAATTCCCTTAGTGCCCAGCCCTTTCTCTTAGCCTGTTCCTCCTTCCAAATAGCTTTGTGGAATCTCTTCCTTGTCTGATCTTCAAAGTGCCTCCTTCCTTAGTCATGTCCCCTGTTAATCTTCTCTTTACTATTGAACAGATACTTTTTCCATTCCTTTGTCTCCCTCCTTAACTCGTGTACCTCTGCTTGAAATGGGACAAATTCAGAACCTAGCCATCACCCATTTCTCTGTAGCTAGATCCTTGGTTTGAATAAAATAGAATCAAGAACAAAAACCTGGCCATCTCATTCAATCTCTAATCTTAATCTGTTCCCCAGACAGAACATTGTGATTACATTTTGGAAGATGAGTGAGATGCTTACCATTTAAACATTGTTTATATTCCACCTTTTAACATGGGCATCTTTGCTTCTTTTCTGTCCTGTCCTCTTACATATTAAAAAGATGTCTGAATTTTTAAAGGGTGGGCTGTATTACTCCACTTCAAGCCCTGAATGTACAACTGTCAAATGCCTCTGAAACAACAGATGAACAGCACACTGATCCCATGGCTTTGCAAAAACCCCATAATTTTATGACCATGACTGCAGATACCGCAGGAGCTCTGATGCAAGCAACCATGGCTAGTGAGTTCTGTAATCTCTTTGGTTAGTGGTACTATGGTATCTGACTCCTATATTCATGCTTCAGTTGGACAAGTGGTCCACAGCACGAAGGTGTGTCTAAGACACAGCATCAGTGACAGTGCAGAATCTACATAACTCAGTCTCTTTTGAACCAGTTGTATGGGTTACTTTCCTTATGGTCCTTTTTTGTTCTGTCCATTTTGGCCTCCAGCTTCACAGAGGGAAGAATCCCTTGGATCTCATTGCACCAGGCTCCAGACTGGAATGTCAAAACTCCCAAGATTCCTTGGCAGCCTGGATTGTCAAGGTGGTTGAAAATGTTGGTGGGAGGCTCAAATTGCGCTATGAAGGGTTGGTAGATTCTGACCAGTCTGATCAGTGGATGTTCTACTTGGATCCATTTCTTCATCAAATGGGATGGGCAACTCAACAGGGATATGACCTCCAACCTCCAGCAGGTACCAAGTAACATTTTAAATCTATTGTCGATAGAGCTGGTGATCATGAGCTTGAGACTGCAGTCCCCTCTTCTGTACTTTAAATCTGGATTCCAGATCCATGTGTGCACACACCACGAGACTGAGATCTAACAAACATCCCACTCCTTAATGAAAAAGCGTTTCATTAAATAGTATGACAGAGGTTACACCCTCTTGTTCTAATGTTTATAGCTGCTTTTGCCTGTCACCATCTTTAATCTGGTTGAATGTGGGGGAAGGATTGTCTTTTGACATTTATTTTAATGGCCTTGGGTTCTGGTAGGAGGAAAACAATCCTTGTAATAAAGTGTAACTAATACAATGCTATATTTCATCTCTCGGGAGGCTCCATCCTAGAGCTCTGCACAAAGGTCCCCATTTCTTGCTCCTTAACAGCACACCTCTATTAAAGCTAGGCCAATAGAGACTTCCCAGCCCACTATGATGCCTAGACTTCCATCTGAAGTAGGAGTACAACAGTGCATAGTAGATTGTCCTGGAAAGTTAGTACACCCTAAAGAATGGGGGGGTGAACAATGCATGTAGTTCAAATGCCTGTCAATGTTAATGGCTCTCTCAGAAGTTCAGGGAAGTGGAGATGGTGCCACTCCCACTTCAGCATAAGAACCTCCTCCATTAACAAAACCATACAAGATGATCTGTCATAATACATGTTTTAAAAGAGGAGCTAATTAAACTGATTATGATAATTGATTGTCCACTATAATTGGGGGTGACACCTTAGGCAGTAATTACCTAAACAGAAGCAAGCTTCCAAAGATGCTGTTTTGCCAAGTATCTTTACTCCTCTGGTGGTTTTGGGTATGTGGCCGCAACTCCCCCAAAGGGGTACTGTTCCTGCTAATTACATATTGCTGTGTCATGTAGCTGACTTGTTGAGAGTGACTAATCACACTGCTTTTTTGAAAGTATATCCTTGGAAATTATCCCCTGAATCACAATAATTCTTGGTTTTGGTCACCAGATCAAAAGGCAGTGACACTTCTGATGTAAAATGTTGGACTTTTCTCTTAATCCCTTACCTGCAAAAGCAGAAGAGAATTTACTTTAGAAACACAAGGTGCCCATGGTCTCAGTGATGGGTATTTACATTAAATTCTAACTTTTTAGCAGTGCATGTGAATTTAGTTTTTTAGAAGTCACAATCTTTAAAAAAAAAAAAAAAAAAAGTGGTTAGAGGAGAAGCCCAATCTATCTTCCTGCTGACATCTGTGAGAGTATATCCCCATTGATAATTGTCTCAAATCCCAAACCAGGAGGATTTGGAATCTCACTGAAAAATTATATTCTGTTTGTTTCACCTGCATCACTATATTGATGGAAAATAAACAAAATTCTATGCCATCAATCTCTCTCTCTTAAAGGATTTGAATAGTGCAGTTTTTTAAAACACTGGGCATATGAATTATCTTCTTAATCTAATTTTGGGTTGCCTCCTTGATATTCTGTGAGAAAAGCCTGTGGTATCCAGTTCCAGGAATCCCTTAATAAATCTTATCAGGAACCCAAATTATCTCTCCCCATTGGAAGTGGTAGCAACCTGTGATGGGGCATACTAAAGGAAACAGCCCCACCTAACTGTGCTGCACTCTGCGATACTTCATTGCTTGCTGCCAGTTGAACCTGCAGCCATAAAAATAGAGGAAATGACCAGCAATAAATCTCATATCATTAGTAAATTCAGTATTTTACATTCTTTTATTACACTATGGGTGTGATCAGTATGACCGCAAGCTCTCCATCAAATTAAAGATGTAGAAGCATATAGTTCACACAGTGGAACTTGATTTATGTAGTCCCTCTTCATACACAAGGTATCCTTAAGCGTTTAGAAAAGCTGAGAGTTCTTAGCCGGAGCTCTGAGGTAAAGCAATATGGTTTCTTAATGGATGCTCTGCTTAGCATTTAATGGGTCAAAAATAAAAGTAATTTAGCTTCACCCTCTTCATTTTCTGTGGAAGATACAAGTCCTGCACTTAGGACGGAAGAATCCCATGCACTGCTACAGACTAGGCACCGAATGGCTGGGCAGCAGTTCTGCAGAAAAGGACTTAGGGGTTATGATGGACGAAAAGCTGAATATGAGTCAGCAGTGTGCCCTTGTTGCCAAGAAGGCTAATGGCATTTTGGGTTGTATAAGTAGGGGCATTTCCAGCAGATCGAGGGATGTGATCATTCCCCTCTATTCAGCACTGGTGAGGCCTCATTTGGAGTACTGTGTCCAGTTTTGGGCCCCACACTACAAGAAGGATGTGGATAAATTGGAGAGAGTCCAGCAGAGGGCAACAAAAGTGATTAGGGGGCTGGAGCACATGACTTATGAGGAGAGGCTGAGGGAACTGAGATTGTTTAGCCTGCAGAAGAGAAGAATGAGGGGGGATTTGATAGCTGCTTTCAACTACCTGAAAGGGGGTTCCAAAGAGGCTGGATCTAGACTGTTCTCAGTGGTAGAAGATGACAGAACAAGGAGTAATGGTCTCAAGTTGCAGAGGGGGAGGTTTAGGTTGGACATTAGGAAAAACTTTTTCACTAGTAGGGTGGTGAAGAACTGGAATGGGTTACCTAGGGAGGTAGTGGAATCTCCTTCCTTAGAGGTTTTTAAGGTCAGGCTTGACAAAGCCCTGGCTGGGATGATTTAGTTGGGTTTGGTCCTGCTTTGAGTAGGGGGTTGGACTAGATGACCTCCTGAGGTCCCTTCCAACCCTGAGATTCTATGATTCTATGAACTCTGCTCATTCACTGTGTTACCTTTTTTTGCTGAAGCTATCCGGTCCCTGAAGAGTGAGGCAGAATGGCAGGACATCTTGACAAAGGTGAAAGAGGAAGAAGATGGGTCCTCAGTACCCACCGATCTCTTTAAGGTAAAATATCCAGTGCACAGAATTTGATCAAGCAAGGCTCCAGATAGTGTAGTGAGAACTGCAGGCTTTCGTCATAGCTGTCAGAATTAATGCAGGAGAGCAAGCCACTGGAGCAAATTGAGTGAAGGCTTGCTACTGCTGACTACAATGATGTGTCATGTCAAGGTCAGGTGTTTATTGAGCAGTGTTGCCATTTGATACAGGTTCTGATGTTCCCCATTCAGGTGGCTGAAAATTAGGGATCAACTATTTTGTCTTGCCTTTTTTAGTGTTGAGGATTAGAAAAATATTTTAACTGACTTGTTTGGCCTGTGGCCACATTCTGCTGCACGATCAAGCCACAGTTTGCAAAGCTCCTGGGGAAAATCTCTTGGGGCCTGTCATAGGGTTGTCCCACATGGAGCATCTTGCTGTGGCACAAGTGCGCCTGCCTCAGTTTACCCTCTCAGGCAACCCAAGGATTCCACTTCAGTCTCTTTGGCCCCAAGGAAGGTTTTGAAGCAAGTTTATTATCAAACTATAGTGCATATCAGTCCATAAAAAAAGTCCCTACATAGGCCCCTTTAGCACACTGGTCTATAGAGTCCTTAAAATCCCATGACAACACACCACATACCATATGCCAGCATCTTCCACCACCCCAAGGCTCCTCGTCAGTCTTCTTATGCCTCTCTGACGAGACAGCCACGCCAGCCCTTCCAACTAAAGTGCAACCCTGATCTTCCCAGCAGAAATTCCCTCACAGTCGCTATGCTGGGAGATCATCTTCACCAGGAAAACATCCCTCATTCCCCCTGGTCCTCACACTTTCCCTTACTTCTTGCTTTCTAGCCTTGGAGATAGCAGCAGGTTAAGTTCCTCTGCTGCTCTCCTGTCCAGCTAAGGAGTCAGCACACAACTCCCTCTACTGCTCCTCTCGCCTTCATCCCTCTCCAGCCCCCATTTCCCCAGAAGTCTGGCTTGGAGATACCAGCCTTCTTCTTCGAGTGATTGCTCCTGCGTATTCCACAGTAGGTGTGCGTGCTCACCATGTGCACCGGCGCCGGAAGTTTTTCCCTTAGCAGTACCTGTACTGGGGGAGCACCGCGGCAACCCCTGGAGTGCTGCCTGTATATCACACTACAAGGGGAGCCACGGGCTCCCCCCACCCTCAGTTCCTTCTTGCCGCCAGTGAAGATAGTCTGAACTTTGTGCTCCAGCTCTGCTGTGCCCCTTCTTCTTGACCTTAGTGGTACCGTTGATAGATCGTCCTTCAGTTGTTAGTGGGCTCGGGGCATGCCCCGTGCCCCAGGCTTCAAGTCGTGCAACTCCTGTCGCCATTCCATGCCCAGGAGCGACCTTCACACTGAGTGTCTTCGCTGCCTGGGTGAGACTCACATTAGCGACCATTGCAAGATCTGTAGGTTATTCAAGCCAAGGACCAAGAAGGAGAGAGACATTAGACTTAGAACTCTCCTGATGGAGTCGGCGCTGTCCCCAACGCCGGTACGCAGATTGGACTTGGTGCTGGCCGCCGCATCGTCGGTACGTAGCGAGGCCCTGCGAGGCCCCTTTGACCAGTCGGTGCCGCTCTCCCTCCAAAAAGCAGGGGAAGGGCCTGGCCTCGCAACAATGCCGCGACAAGGATAAGAGGGAGGCTGGTCCCGTGCTAGGCAGCCCTAAATTCCCCCCCGCAAGCTCGAAAGCTCCAACTCACATGGAGTGGAGCAGCCCCGGTACTGTTGGCCCAGGCATCCCCACCAGTACGGATGCCGTCGACACTGGAGGCGGTGCAGGCTGTGAAGGACATGTCTTTGCCCATCCCGAGCTCACAAACGGGCATGGGCCCTAGGTCTCTAGGCAAGCCCCTGTTGGGTGCCCACCAGACCTCTCCGAGCAGCCACAGTTTCCACTCTGAGGACCGCTCCCCGCACTGCTCGGCGCGCAGCGGCTGCTCTTCTGACTGCTCCCGGCCACCCTCGACGCCAGCCAGACCGTCTGGGCCGCTGTCGGGACGGGAGTCGCAGGGACCCTCTCCGCCGCTTGCCAGCGAGTGTAGGCACCGAGAGAGGTACCGAGAGCGCTCCCCTGCTAAACTTAGATACCAGAGCTGTTCTCGACGGGACAGACATCGGCGTTCCCATTCTAGCTCCCGCTCATCTGGACGTCACGCCAGAGGCTCCCCTCAGGGTACCTCAGCGTCAGGGCACCGGGCTTCGCGTCACCGTCACATGTACTGAAGCAGCTCGTCGCGTGGGTACCGTTCATTGATGTCAAGATCCCGGTCCCGAGATAGACAACGTCACAGACGCCGCTCCTGCCGCTCCCACGGCACCGAGCGCTCGTCAGCAACCTCGGCCTCGGACCTGTCCACCATCCTCGGCACACTCTGTTCTGCCGGGACACACATTGCCATCATGGGCACAGCCAAACCAATGGTGAGGGACCCCGTGGCAAGGACAGTGGGCACCGTGGCCATCGGTGCCAGCCCCAACGGAGGCCCGCTCGGTCGCCGGAGCGTCCAAGGCTCCATCGGCCTCGTCTGGCCGCCCACAGGACAAGTCTGTGGGTCACGAGTCAGCAGACTCGCGCCAGGACTCTGACCTCGGTCTCGGCACCGACCGAGGTGCCTGGCTCCATTACCGGACGACACCGTAGCGGCACCTCTTCCACCAGTCCCACAGGAGGACTTCAAGGCGCACCAGGACCTGCTAAAGCGGGTAGCATCCAACCTCCAGCTGCAGGCCGAGGAGATGGAGGGTCCGTCTGCTACCCTTTTTAATGTCCTATCTCCCTTGGCACCGGGCCGCGTGGCCCTGCCTCTGCACCAGGGTATTGCCAATATCTCTACCTCCCTGTGGCGAACTCCCGCTTCTCTGGCCCCAATCTCGAAAAAGACCAAGAGGAAATACTTTCTGCCGGTGAAGGACCATGAATACCTCTATTCCCACCTGGCACTCAACTTGCTTGTAGTGGAATTAGTAAACCACAGAGAGCGACAGGGCCAGCCCGCGCCCACCCCCAAGAAAAAAGACACCAGGAGACTGGACTCCTTTGGCAGAAAATTGTATTCGTCAGCCAGCTTCCAGCTTCGGATAGCTAACCACCTTACTGAGCAGGTATGACTTCAACCTGTGGGAGTCCCTGCCTAAATTTGAGCCCCTCCTCCCATACTGGGATAAGAAGGACTTCAAGGCTCTCGTGGAAGAGGCGGTGGCTAAAGCAGCCCTGCAAGCGGCGTCCGATGCTGCTGACATGGTGGCCCGCTTGATGGCTTCCGCGATCGCCATGCGCAGGGCGTCTTGGCTCTTGTCTGGGCTGCCGACAGAGGCCCAGTCTCTGATGCAGGGCCTCCCGTTCGATGGCAAGGTGCTCTTTGCGGACCAGACAGACGTCAGGCTGCATGGGATGAAAGATTCCCGCACCACCTTGCAGACCTTAGGCCTCTACGTCCCCCTGGCTAAGAACAAGGCCAAATTGCTCCTGGCGGCTCAACCTGTGAGGAGCAGATATGAGCACCCATACAAAAGACCCAGAGACCAGAAGCGTTGGTCTCAGCAGCAGTCCCACTCTGCCCCGCAGCCTGGACCCTCTAAGGGCAAGAGGCAGGGAAAGAGGCGGTTTTGACTATTTGCAGGGGGGCACCAGGCCTGTTGCCAGGGAGACCCCCTGATTAATAAAGTTTGTGTTCTGCATTCGATTGTCTGCCTTCCTCAGGGCGTGGTCCCGTATAACTTCGGACCAGTGGGTCCTCAGTACCATTTCCAAGGACTACGTGTTGCAGTTCACCTCACCCCCACCAAATCACCTGCCCTCCAGGATGGTCCCGGGGGACCCGGAACATGTCCCCAGATCGACCTGTTTGCAACCCGTCAGAACCGGCGTTGCCCCCGGTTCTGCTCCAGGGGAGGGGTGGGGGAAGGCACGATCTCCAACATGTTCCTCCTGAGCTGGTCGGGCCATCTCCTCTATGCCTTTCCCCTGTTCCCCCTCATTGCCAAGGTCCTTCAGAAGGTGAAAGCTGACAAGACAGAAGTCATTCTCATAGCCCCAGCGTGGGCCCGCCAACACTGGTACGGGCCCTTCCTATGCCTCTTAACGGCCCCCCTGAGGGTGCTACCACTCTGCCCAGACCTCCTCTCCCAGGACGGAGGGCGCCTCCTTCATCCCAATCTGGCCACGCTCCACCTGACAGCCTGGATGCTCCGTGGCTGAATGAGGAGGAGAATAGGTGTTCGGAGCAGGTAAGATGAGTCCTCCAGGAAAGCAGGAAGCCATCCACACGTCGAACGTACGTGGCGAAGTGGTCCAGGTTCACCAGGTGGGCGAGTGAGCGGGGAGTCTCCCCCGCCACCACACCTCTCCAGGTTATGCTGGACTATCTCTTACCTCTTAGGGCCCAGGGACTGGCACCTGCCTCAGTTAGGGTGCACCTGGCGGCCATATCAGCTTTTCACCCGCCGGTGCAAGGCCACTTGGTCTTCTCCCACTTGATTACCTCCTGCTTCCTGAAGGACCTTGACCATTCATTCCCGTACGCTAGGCCCCCCCATGCCGCAATGGGACCTCAACCTGGTCTTGTCTCGTCTCACGGGGCCTCCCTTCGAACCCCTGGCCACGTGTTCCTGGTCACACCTCTCGTGGAAGGTGGCCTTCCTCATCGTGATCACGTCGGCCCAACGTGTCTCAGAACTCAGGGCCTTAACCTTGGAACTCCCCTATACGGTTTTTCATAGGGATAAAATCCAGCTCCGCCCACATCCGGCGTTCCTCCCGATGGTGGTCTCCGCATTCCATATGGAGCAGAGCATCTTCCTCCCCATGCTCTGTCCTAAACACCACTCCTCTAATGAGGAATGCCACTTCCACATGCTCGACATGCATGGGGTGCTGGCTTTTTACCTGGATCGGACTAAGCCGTTTCGGAAATCCTCTCAACTATTTGTTGCCTCGGCCGAGCGGACAAGGGGGCAACCTATCTCCACCCAGCGACTTTCCCGCTGGATCACCTCGTGCATACGCATGTGCTATGATTTGGCAGGGATTCACCCCCACACACCGATCATTAGGGCACACTCTACGAGGGCTCAGGCCTCCTCAGCTGCCTACGTCGCCCATGTCCCCATCCAGGACATTTGAAGGGTGGCCACTTGGGCATCAGTTCACACATTTACTTCACATTACGCGATAGTCTCCCAGTCTAGGGATGATGCCAGGTTCGGCTGGGTGGTACGTCATCCCAAACCATCGTGAACTCCTACCCACCTCCAACAGATACTGCTTGGACTCACCGACTGTGGAATAAACAGGAGCAATCACTCGAAGAAGAAAGGACAGTTACCTGTTTCGTCACTGGCGTTCTTCGAGATGCGTTGCTCATGTCCATTCCACACCCCGCTCTCCTTCTCCTCTGTCGGAGTTGTCCGGCAAGAAGGAACCAAGGATGCGGGGAGCCCGCGGCTCCCCTTATAGCGCGATATACAGGGTCGCCGTGGTGCTCCCCCAGTACGGGTACTGCTAAGGGAAAAACTTCCGGTACCGGTGCATGTGACGAGCATGCACACCTACTGTGGAATAGACAGGAGCAACACATCTCGATGAACACCAGTTACGGAACAGGTAACTGTCCTTTCTCTGCTCTCCTGCCTGCAGCCTTCTCCCAGGAACAAACTACAGCATCCTTCCAGGGCCTTCCTCGGTTTCCTGGTCTCCTGCAGGTCTCACCTGCCTTTCCTGAATGACTCACAGGGTCTCTCCCCCCTGTTTCTCTTTGATCCTCCATAGCCCCAGTTGCTGCCCCACCCTCTTAATTGGCCAAATGGAAGTACCTGTTCTGGCTCGAGGCACTGGACCTATTTCATTTATAGGGCCTGGCCACCCTGTGACTGGGCCCAACCCTGGTTTCCCTGATATTATGGAAAAACTCACAGCTTCAGGGGAAGGACAGTTGCCACCTTATTTTCATTATACAATTCTTGCTGGTACTCGGTCACCTGTGCCAAACTTTAGAAGATTTAGTAGAACAAGGCAGGATGAGCTAAAAAAAGTCTTAATTAACTTCTACATGCTTCAATATGAAAACTGTCAGTTCTTTTCCATTACAAAACATGGTTAATCTGTGCTCTAATCTTGTGGTTTTCAGGACAAGCCAGTGATTGGAGTGCATTCATTCACTGCGAGCATGAAGTTAGAGGCTGTGGATCCAGTAGCACCTTTTGTCCTCTCTCCTGCTACAGTTGTTAAGGTACCAGGAGTCATTCTGAATTCTCTGGCTATGGCTGAAGCTCAGTTACTGTTTTTGTTCTGTACTTGTTGATTGAGAATTCTCTGCATGCTTTCTTAAATCTTACATTAGAGTTTAAGCTGAAGACTTTTCATGGATCACGTGTGGGTCAGGTACTGCCAGGTGACTTTATCCCAGGGGTGAACACTTTTTAGTTAAAAATTGGTTCAGTGAGAATCATAGCTTGAAAGAATAAACAGACAAAATGATCAAAGCTGAGTGCCTAAACTTTGACTCCTAAATCCATACTTGGTCATGTGTCACAGAATCACAGGGTCAGTGCTGTCTTGGCTCCGTACAGTCCTTGGGAGGAACCCCCTTCTGTGTGACAGCCCTTCTCGGGAGTCCCACTCTCTCAGAGCTCAAGCCCTAGGCTCCACCACCTCGTGGAACCACACCTCTACACCTTCAGCATGCCTGTCTCTATCCGTGAGACACCCTCTCCCCAGAGAGTCCACGAACTATGCATAAAAACAGAAAGGTTTATTGTTTGTCTGGAACACAACACAGAAAATTCTCATGGGTCTCAAGCATAGAAAATCTTAGCAAAGTCCATCTGGGACTGTCCAGCATCCAGTTGAGCTCAGGCTGCTCTTCGTAGTCCAGAAGCGACCACTCCTTCCAGCAGCCCACTCTGTATCACCTCCAAGGCCCCTTCCCCATCCTTTGTCATCTTTCCTGGGCAAAAAGATCACCTGGTCTCCCTCTGTAGCCCTTGGTTCTCCCATTGGTCAAAGCCATCTGGCTTCCAAGATGGGGTAGGCCATCAGTCGCTAAGTTACAAAGTGTCCTGGCTGTCTGGGTCCCAGCTGCTAGGCAGGGTCACACTTGGTTCTCTGCAACAATAAACATCCTTTCCTACCACCTCATTAAATATGTAGCACATAGAGGAAACTAAGGCACAAAGCATTCATATAAAAATTCCCCACTTCATCGCATCCATGCAACTTAGAATGGCCTGATTTTCACACAATGCTAAATTCTTATAGCTGCTATTAACTTTAGTGGAATTTGTGCATACTTATGATTTTCAAAAGATGCCAAGTATGGATTTGAGAGCCCTGCTTTAGACTCCCGAGTTTGACAGCTTTTACCAACATCTTTGTTTTAGTAAACACCTAATAGGTTCCAGAAGAGACTGCACATCCACACACTATGCAGGTTCCAAAGAGATTGTACGCCACAGATTATACAACGTATTTAGTCTTCCTTTATGTATTTTCAAACAAAAGTTGTGCTCCCTTTGCTTTTTACTATAGAATTGCTGTTCTTTGAATCTTTGCTCCTACATCGTGTCTTACATTACAGACATTTTATTTCTCTCTCCTGTGAACGCTAACTTATCAGTCTCTTTAAATATGCAATACTAATGTAATACTCTGAGGTACCGCCAGTTCTGAATGGAGTAGAATCATTATAGCGCTTGTTGATTTTATTTTATTTTTTTATCTGACATTCTAAGTAAAAACACCCAATATGGCGTGCGTGTGTGTGTGGCAGCACTGCATAGCTGATCCATCCTGTTTAGCATTTTCTGTGGCTCAGGTTCCTAACCATAGTCCTCATTCTTTATTTATGTATTTTGTTTACTCCTTACAAGATGTCATACCTTTGTGTCTGATTCTAAATACTTCTTGGACTTTTCAGTTCTTAAATTTGTATTGTAGTCTCATAATCCTGTCTTCCAAAAACATATTGGACACATCTCTCCAAGCTGTGGATCACACATAAATTTAATCTTCTCTCGCACTCTCTTTCGTTGTCAGTCACTATTGAAAATAGTGAATTTATGAAATAACTAGCCTCTCTAGGATCCCACTCAACATTGTCACACATTAAATAATTCATTATTGTGATATTTAAAACAAAAAACAACCAACGTGAGTGCATGTGGGGTTTTTTGTTTTTTTTAAATAATAATCCATATATCTTGTGTGTAGTGTGAGGAACATGAAGCCAGGATATAGTATGTCCACTCTATTTCCTTTTTTCTACTAAGCTTGTTATCTCATCAAAGAGAAACAAATTAAGTTACCTTGGTAGGGATTGTTTTGATGAGCCCATTTTTATTTACTTGGAGTCATATAGCTCTCTAGGCAATTACTTATTGCTAGCTATTTATCACCTCATTTGTCTTTTAAGTGCCTATAAATTGACTGCTTTATTAATTGTTCTATTACATTTGCAGATATTATCATGCAGTCTGCTGGTCTGTGATTCTGTAAATCATCCTGTCTTTCTCCTCCCCACCACCCCAAAATCCCTCTAATATTTGCAGATGTGGGATTTGGAAAATATTTGACAATAGATTAGCCTTCCAAAATTAAAATAGTATATCTGCTACCCTAAAGGCCATCTGTGTGTCTCTTTTTGGATAACTTTGCAGGTGTTCAATGAAAAATATTTCTTGGTACAAATTGATGACTTACGACCAGAATGCACAACCAGCCGGTCATACATTTGTCATGTCAACAGTGCTGGTATCTTTCCTGTGCAGTGGAGTCTGAAAAATGGTTTGCATCTCAGCCCTCCACCAGGTACATGTCTGCACTTTTCTCTCACTTATTGCAGTAGGCCTCTTTGAAAGGAAGAGATTATTATCCCCTAGTGCACTGTGTTAAAAATCTACAAGCTGGGACAGCATTTTTGCAGAAGAGATGTGTGCTACCAGCAAGAGAAAGGGGAAAGATCCAAATTCAAGAAAGCAGCAGCATTAAGATGGTGGAGTCTGGGCTTCTCATGGAGATGTACTTGGGTTTGAGGTCTGTGGGCACCCCATGCTGGGCTTGGACTGAAAGCATCTGGTTATCCTTGGAGGGAGCATGCATTCCAGGGTGCAGGGAGTTAGTGAGCTATAGCCTCACTTCCTGTGATATCAGAATGCTGTAGCCAGTACAGTGGCTGTGGAATTTTCTTCTTCTTCATCCTGACTGTTCAGCTTTATTTTCTTACTCCCCAAGTGCTCAATGATGGAAATGTGTAGAGCAGAGGGCAAAGATCTTAGGGTTTTATACTGCCACCCATCAGCATAGAGTCTGAGCTTCATTTTAGCTTTTCACTGGTTAATAGGAGCAGAAAGTGTAATGAGTTTGCCTCTTCCCGTTCCTTAAACTAGGTGTACCGAGGTACTATGGCCAAAGCAGCACTGCTGTTCCAGCTGTCTAGCTCCCCAGGCCTGCATTCAGAGCCCATTAAAAGGTTTCAGGCTTCTCTTCTAAGCAGCACGCACAGAAATGGTTTCTTCTCTAAAGAAAGTGTGGTGCCTTTGAGATTCCTACTGGACATAGCTTTGGCTGACATAATATAAAAAACATAAATAGCCCCTGTTTTGGTTAATCCCAGGAGAGGTTAGATGAAATTACTGCAATTTAATCTGAAATAGTATCACAGATGCTGTTTCATGTGTAACTTTTTATCTTTTATAAATTCCTAAACCTGAGTCATGGTAGTACTCTGTAGAGAATACCTTAGCTATCCACTTTGAAGAAGTATTACGGCAGTGCTGTAGTTATTCTGTTGCTGAAACCCTGCTGTTTTCAATCACATGCAGTATCCTATGCTGGCAGAATAGTACAACAGTTCAGTTTCTTGGTCCCTGCTTCCCTTCCTTTATGTTCATCTTGTTTAGACAGAGTACAGGAGAAGGGAATATCTGCTCCAAAAAGAAACTATTTTGCCTGGGTACTGGAGGTTTTTATACTTGGAGCTCCCTACAGCTCTGCATTAAGATTCCCATATCCCAAATTAATATAGATTTATTAAAATAATAATTATGGAATAACAAAGTAGATTAACTACCATGCTTAATGGCTACATAGTGGATTTGTATAGTGATTCATCCTCATTACACTAGTTGTCATTTATTTAATAAATAGTACATCAGTGCCTAGCAAATTTAAGGCACTATGTAAATAATGACTTCTATTAAATCTAAGCCTTTCTGGATTATAACACTTCATTTAAAAGTGAGAGACACTTCAGTTGTGCAGTCTGATCTTGTGGGACACCTTTCAAGGAGTCCTTCTGCATTCTCTAGAATGTGGTCAACCTACAGTAACATGTTCTGGTTAATGCCCTCTCATGCCTAGCATGTCCAAACTACCTCAAGCAGACAGTCTCTAAAGAGAAACTAAGACCCATATTTTTAAAGGTATTTAGGTGTTTTTGCACTCAGTGTTGCAACACCAAACTGATATAGAAGCCTGCATCTCATTTTCAAAAGGGATCTAGGCAAGCTTCTAAGATGAGGTTGAACATATCACAATACAGCTTCAGTTGTATTAACAGAGAAGCTAATGCAAGGACATTTTAAGGTTTGTCTTCACTGCAGTGTTATCTCAAGTTACCTCCTATGGACTTAGTGGCAAATAACACTTGAACAGCATAGAGTGTTTCCATTAGCAGCATAGAGTAACTGAGTTCTCACTGCATTACTAGCTCCTGATGTTAGCAGCACTCAAACTTCAAACCACACCTCCTGACAAGCCAGCTAGTTCAAGTTTAAAGCACCACTTCATTTGGCTAGAGACTTTTGTGTGAGAACGGGAGTCCGGTTAGGGGCAGCACTCGAGTTATACCTTGAGCTAATGCTGCAGTGAAGACAAACTCTCAAGCAGTAGGGCATAACTTAAAACATGCAAAACCACACAGGGCCTGATCTTGTGTTGCTTACTTGGCAAAGCTGTGGATTTCCTTATACCGTATCTGTGGGAGTGGTGCTGGATTAGGCCTGTCATTGAACACTGCAACCCACAGGCCCCAGTTGGGAATTAAATCATCCATATCTTGCATAATGCAAGCATTTGGTTGACTGGAGTCATCTGTTTGGTGTAATGCAATTAAGCAACCACTTTGCTTGCTCTTTGCTCAGGTTATCCCGGGCAGGACTTTGATTGGGCGGACTACCTCAAACAGTGCGGTGCTGAGGCTGCTCCCCAGAGCTGCTTTCCTTTGGTGAGCTTTTGCAGAATAATGCTTTTTCCTGTACTGGTGGCTACTCCACATGATGTCCACTTACATAAACAACACCCTTGCTTCCTGTGATTGTTACAGTGGACACATAATGCTTTTGACCCTGTGACCTAAACAGAGCTCATAGTTGTTCATGGAACAGAAGTGTCTAGAGAATGTAATAAAGGTGAACTGAAGTGCTTGTACAAAAAAATTGAGATCCCAGATTAACAGATTACAGACCAGATGCTGCTGTCAGTGGCAGTGTGAATCTAGAGTAAAAGGCCATTTCACATGAGCTGTAACTGTTCATGGAATCACTGCCACTGCACTGGTCTTTCATGTGTGCATCTGTGTTAAAATGGTACCCTTCCTCTGCTCAGCCCTTGCCACCTATCTAGGGTGTTTTTTCCCCACTCTTCTTCCTTAACGGTAATTAAGGTTTGACTTGAAAATTCAATATAATTTTTCCCATTGAAACATTTTGAGCTTATTTTAAAAGTAAACTGCAAGGACTTGAGTTGGGGTTTGTCATTCTGTGCCACAGTGGTGGTATTACTAGCTGAACACTTTGTGAAAGCATCACCAGAGGGCTGTTTTCTTAGCCTTGCCAAGTACTGAGGCAGATGTAGTCATCAGGGAAACACTCAAACTTCCTGGTTTAGAAAAGGGGGATGCTGGCAAAGCTTTTTTTGCAGCTTATCCTCCTCTTGCCCTCTCTTCTCAGTGTCTGAAAATACAGACTCTGGTCTTTTCTGAGAGGAGTGGGTAGAGAGGTGGGTTGCCTTCTGCCTGTCAGTCTGATTATTTCAGTTTGCTAGCTACTGGTGTGTCACTTGTAGGTAAATAACTCGGCAAAGTTTCTTGATTCTAGTTTTGGTTAAATCCTGTCAGTGAGTCTCTCAGCTGAATTTTTCTCATGCTCCAGTGCAAATGCAACCCTATGTGAGTGTGTCATTGCGTACCATTCTGCCTTGCTTATCTGAAATTCCCTTTAACCTGAAATATGGTTACATATTCCGACAATTGTTAATTACACTGAAAATTCTTTCTGAATCCTTGATTACCCACATGTGTTCGAAGTCCCCCATCATGGATGTGTAATCAAATTTGTATGTTTTAGTTCTCCACCTGGCTGTTTACATCTGATAGGCCTGTAAATTCACATATTGTCTCCAAACATCCCTTGTTCTGTCATCTTTTTATTAGCTAACTTCCAACCATGGATTTAAAGAGAACATGAAGCTTGAGGCTGTGAACCCTGTTGATCCAGGGGAAATTTGCATTGCCACAGTCACCAAAGTGAAAGAGTCCTACCTTTGGCTTCAGTTGGAGGGTAAGTGCCCCGTAAGAGAACAGGAGACTTTCACCAGTCTGACCTTGCCATGAGTCATGTTAGTACACCAGTCTCACCTGGAGATTGTCATAAATCATTAGCTGCAGACACTTTCTGCTAAAAATGGCCAACAAATCCTTGTCTTCTGTAATTGAAGGACAATACTGTTAGCCCTTTCTCTTGCTCTTCTCCTAGTTAAGATTTAAAATGGCAACACTCACTTATCTTGGGGTTAAAATCACCCTATGCGGAGAGTTGGCACAAATCACCATGTAAATCTTTTTTCAGCATTATTCTGGAAAAAAAAATCTGGGACTTAAGTAAAGCATAGGCCTTGTACTATATCTCTGCACGGGGTGACTTTCACTTAAGTGAAGGATTTACCCAAGCTGAGCAGCGTGGCACCTGTAGAAGATAATTTGCAACAGAAAATCTAACAAGATAGAGCTGGCCTTTGCATGCTTCTTTATATTCCTTTTATTTTTCAGTAGAACCTCAAAGATATGAACACCAGAGTTACGGACTTACCGGTCAACTAGACACCCTATGGAACTGGAAGTCCTCAATCAGGCAGCAAGCACAGACCAAAAAAAAAAAAACCCAACCAATACTGTACTGCCTTGGGGCTTTAGCCACGGAGGGTTGGGGCTGCAGCCATAGTGGGAGGGGCGGGGCGGTCAGGGCTCCGGGCTGGGTGAGGAGTCTCAGGGCTTCTGACTCTCAGCAGCACCGAGGCTCAGGGCTTTAGATGGGGTGGGGGGAGCACTGGCCCCGCAGCTCTGCTCCTGGTTTCAGTCTCGTGGGGGTGCTCGGGCTCAGGGTTTCAGCCCTGCGGCTCTGTTCCTGGTTTCAGCCCTGTAAGGGGTGCTGGGGCTTTAGCTATGAGGGGAGCACCAGTTTCAGCCCTGGGTACTGACTGGGAGCATGACGTGAACACTGATCCATGCCGCCTTTGATTTTATTTAAAGAACATCAAGGTGTATTTATTATGCCTTGTGCTACTCTGCTGAATGAAAGATGACAAACGCCTTCTTTTCCAGCTTTTAGAAGTGAAGAAATGAAATCAGGAAATAGTTGCTGATAAATGAAGGAAGGGGAAAATGCTAAACCAGTGGCACTATTTTGCAGTCATGTTGACATACAGATAGCAGGTCCCAATAGAGAATTTTGAAAACTGCTGTTTCAGTTACATTTTGCTTCTTTTCACTGAACAGGCTCCAAAAAGCCAGTTCCTGAATGCATAGTGAGTGTGGAATCGATGAATATATTTCCAGTGGGTTGGTGTGAGACCAATGGATACCAGCTGAGACCTCCTCGCAGAGCTATAGGTAACAGTTCTGTTCTCTTTGTAATTACTAGCAGTCAAGGTGGGGATGGAAGGTCTTTGAAATTTTAACAAGTGCATCTACTGCAGAATTATCCCCGTCCTACTTCATGAAGCTACAAATGAAAGTGTCATCTCATTTTTTAAAATGTATGCAATTACTAGTGTCTACATAAAATATAAACATGAAATATTTTTAGGAATCTTTCACTTGTAGGGGGTGAGGTGATAAGTGAGACACGGTACAAACTTGTACATTCATATAGTTCATATGTACTATGCAATGCAAAATGGCTAGGGATACAGTAGTACAGGCAACGTACAACCCTTCTGGTCAGCTCAGAATGAGATTTAAAGTAATATAAGGGGCATATCAGAAGGGTGACCCCCAGCAACAGTACTCTTGGTTGCAACACTGTTTGTGTATAGAATACATAGCAATCTCAAACATGATCTATCAGTCAGTCCATGTAGCTTTAAATTCATCACGCTGGTGAACAGTTCTTCTAGGTGTCTGGCTCCTCCACGCACAAGCAAATCCACATGTCTGTCTTTCTGTTATAGCAAAATTGTTTTCACTATAACAAATGCCTGGATTGTAACCTGTATTCGTAGTTGAACACTGCACTTAACATGTAGCTATTTTTATATAACTTCACAGCATTATCTTGGTAACATCTTCTTGTCTAGAACTTCTTGGTGACATTAGATTGCCTAGTTAGACCTGTAAAATATTCAAATATCACAGTATTGATGGGTGTGAGAGAAGGCAGTCATGCAGATTTATTTCTTTTTAGCTGTTGTTATAAATACTTTGATGACTGGCCTGAAACGTACAAGTTTGTGAAGAAGATAATTCTGTGCACAAAAGCTGAGATTTTCACAGCTGGCTAGAGGATCTGATGCCCAACTTCCATTAATTTCAATGAAAATTGGGCATGCAAATCCCCTAAACATTTTTGGATAATCTCAGCCCAGATGACTGGTGTAAACCTCGTATCAAAGGGGTAGCTGTGTTAGTCTGTATCCACAAAAACAACGAGGAGTCAACCAGACTCCTCATTGTTTTGGTATAAACCTTGTGTCAGCTGTTAAATGACTGCAGCAATTTTTTCATGTAGATACCTTTGGCTTAAAACTTAGAGGAAGTGCTGTCATAAAAAATATTTTGTAATGGAAGTTTAACTTGCTTGGCTTTTTTTTTAAATCCTTTCTCTTCTCCTTTCTCCCCACCCTAATCCGGATTTACAGTGAACAAACAGAGGAAAATTGCTGTGGTTCAACCAGAGAAACAGTAAGTAACAAGTTTATTATTATTATTATTATAATCAGTGTGGATGGTGATTTGTCTTTGCAGCTTTGGTTTCATAGAAAAGGGTCAGTGAAGTTTGTTGGGCCTGAGTTTATACCTATACTTAATTCCCACTGATACTGAAAAACATTCTCTGCCCTTCTGAAATGAGAGCTACAGCACTGTTCAGGGACACTCTTTGAGTGGGAAGCTGTGGTTTTAACAGTTTAGTGTATATAGGCTGCACTGATGGTTAATAGATCATTTAACTCTGGGATTTTAGTTGTTGCTTCATCCCTTGTTTTAAGAAGCTGAGTGATCTTCCAGTATTGGAGGACATTAAAGGTTTTTTGCTGTCTAAAATATTTGTCAGCATTGTCGTCATGTGGATTTCATTATGGAAGCTTTGAACTATTGTAGTAGTTATCCTGAGTTGGGATGATTGCTTCAACTCTTTTCAGTTCATTTTCAGATTCATTCTCCCTTCAGAGCATACAGCCACCTTCATTAGTGTTAATGTGAGTGCAGTGTACATTTGCTCTAAGAAACAGAATCTGACTTCCTTAGTGTTCTGTTGTGCAATTGAGATTTCCACATTATTTGATGGGAACGTTCAGTTGTACCATGTAAGAGCTCTCATTCAAATAGTGTGCAGCTACGGTGTTCCTCCAGAGTGGGAGTTGTATTACATGAGATGCTTACCAGATTGAAAAAGGAGAGGAAAATGGGAGAAAAAATAGTTCAAATAGAGACCATCCTTGTGTTCTCATCTTCAAAGGTTTTGTGAAACTATGTAGCATGAGCTTGTTCAAGTGACACTCACAATGGTACAGTTACTCTTGCTGACCTTGATATCATTGTAGGTATCAGATTTTACATGGTTGGACATCCCAATACTTGGTCCATTGTTTTCAGTAAAATAGACTCTCCTAACATGTCAAGCCACCTGCTTTTTTAAAAGGGGCCATTAGAAGTGTTTTTTAGTTTTTGTTTGAATCCACATATTTTCAAACATGCGAAATGTAAAAACTGTGATGGTGTCTCCAAATGGAGTGGGCTGTGTTACCATGCACCTTTGACACACCTGGCTTTTTCAAACAAGGGAAGAACACTACTGGCATAGAGCTGAGCTAGATCAACACAACTGGCTCTTCCTGCAGCCTGAGTAAAGTCGTTAAATACTACAAAGATAATTGAAACCATAGGCTTGATACACTAAGTTGGGAGTGAGAAAGGACCTCACCTTTTTGCAATCTGGATGTTGATGTATCAACCTTGGTCTCTTCCCAACGTCCTCTCTCCATTTCAGAATTTTGTCTTCAAGGGCTGTCCATGAGAGGCTGAAGAACCAGGAACTGAATTCCACTGACTCAGGTAAGCGTCTTGTTTGTTGGGTTAAGAAGGTAGGAGAGTTCTGTATCTCTATGGCATAATTGTCTAGCTGCTCAATAACTTCCGCTGTCCTGAATTAGTACAATAGGGTAAAAACTGTTCTGAGGGATAATCTTTCAAACAGCAAGGAAGATTTAACTTGGTAACAGCATACAATTACTGCTGCACATGGTGCAATGAGAACATGTCTTGATGCTGGAAGTTGGATTATTGTAGCACCTAATCTTTTCTCCCACCAATGGATGTGCTAGGAGCACCTGGAGCCGAAATATTTAGTCTTAATAACCTAGTTGCTTACAAAACACTTTCCTCTAAGCTATATAAATGGTATACATACCAGTAAATCTCATATGCTGTGTGTGAGAAGGAAATTCTTGTCAAATTAATGTGTAAGCATCCCCCAGCAAAAATGCATTAAAATAATATTGAGAGAGATACATAAAACTCTGGCGCTTGGGTTGGGCTGTTATAATAAACACTTCATATTCCACACTGAACTGTTAGAATACTATATTGATGTGCAGGTTTGTTTGTCTTTGTGATAACTTGATCATCACTATAGAGCAAGAATTTTCAAAGTGTAAAAAACCTCATGTGCCAAATGGTGAAATCTACTCATTTTCTGAAGTCTTGAAAGAATGTATATAAGTACATCTGCTGATGACAGAACAAGGAGTAATGGTCTCAAGTTGCAGTGGGGGAGGTTTAGGTTGGATATTAGGAAAAACTTTTTCATTCAGAGAGTGGTGAAGCACTGGAATGGGTTACCTAGGGAGGTAGTGGAATCTCCTTCCTTAGAAGTTTTTAAGGTCAGGCTTGACAAAGCCCTGGCTGGGATGATTTAGTTGGGAATTGGTCCTGCTTTGAGCAGGGGGTTGGACTAGATGACCTCCTGAGGTCCCTTCCAACCCTGATATTCTATGATTCTATGAAACAGCTATACAATTCTAGCTGCATAGTATCTAACCCTAAATTGCTCTATTTCCCACACAGTAAAATGCATGTCTAAGGTTGTACCACTTTGCATATTAATGGGTTTTAAAATGGAGATATAATGTCAATATGTCAGTTTATAAACCACTGGAATTAGGGCCTTTTAGATTAAAGTGCTTTTCAATCAAAATTATAAGACTACTAGAGTAAAATTACTTTATTTTTGTATTTGTACATCCATAAATATATTGATATAGCAGCTTAAATTCTGAATGATGCCGAGGCGTTTTACAGACTTCAACTGACATGCAAACTGAAAACAAGGATTAACAAGTATCAGAGGAGAAGCCGTGTTAGTCCGGATCTGTAAAAGCAGCAAAGAATCCTGTGGCACCTTATAGACTAACAGACGTTTTGGAGCATGAGCTTTCATGGGTGAATACCCACTTCATCGGATGCAAGTAGTGGAAATTTCCAGGGGCAGGTATATATGCAAGCAAGAAGCAAGCTAGAGATAACGAGGTTAGTTCAATCAGGGAGGATGAGGCCCTGTTCTAGCAGTTGAGGTGTGAAAACCAAGGGAGGAGAAACTGGTTCTGTAGTTGGCAAGCCATTCATGCTGCAAAATGTCTGTTAGTCTATAAGGTGCCACAGGATTCTTTGCTGCTTTTAAGGATTAACAATTTAACAATGCAAAGCAATATTATACAACAGTTTAGGTTAGGAAGTAGCAAATAGCTTCACTGCTTGAAGCTGCAAGGAGAATTTAGGGAGCAGTAATTACTGGACTTGAAATGTGTCAAGAACTCTGGTGCTTCAATTACTAATCTTCTCCAATTATATCATGTGACTAGGACCTTTGTTCCCCCCCCCCCCCCCCAACTGCATAGTTTCCCTTAGCATCAGGCTTACCTAGAAGAAAGAATATCTCCTATTAAATCACCAGCACCATTTCCTTCAGTACGGTGGAGTTTCTTTGTGGTCTGACACAGTCTGACCCTGCCTTGCTTCTTCTGACACCTTCCCAAAAGAAGATAGCATGGGTGCAGGTCATAGACTTGCATGAGATGTAAGATATAATCTCATACCATAAGTTACAGAGCCACTCTCTGGTGTAGGTTTGTCATACTTCTGTGCCCATTTCACCTATATAATGCCCTCCAATCCACCTCCACTGGGACTTCCAGTGGTTCAAACATATGAAGAACTTTAAACAGCCAGCTTTTGATTTATGTTTTTGTAATAAATTTGCCACAGAAATGTTTCCTGACTGTCCCTTTTATCCCCTTTCAACTCCTCCCTCTTCCACTTTCCCCACATTGAACAATATTAAATTTTCCCAAAATGACAATGGCCATAGGTCTCTGACACCAAGTGATCAGGACCAATGACTAGCAGTAAGCTCCAGTATTTTCCATCAGGACTAGAAATGTGTGCTTTCTACCTTTTGGAAAGGGAAACAGCCTGCTTTTAATGTGGTTGTATCATATACATCTAGCCCTTTTCAAGAACCCTCTTAAACTATATTGGTGGTAACTTGCATATCTGTCTGCTTCTAAAGTCAAGTACCTTATTTTACTCTGTCTAGTGTAAGGCGTTTGAAAGGGTATGCACTCTGGAACCTTTTAAAAATTACCTAAAATAGCAAATTCTTATGTCTGCTTTCTCCAAAAATTCTATGGCTCAAAAAAGTGCTGTGTATTCCAGTGCAAAGTTGGTAATATCCTATTTTTAATGGCATGAAACTCCCATCTCTAGCCTGGATAAGTATACATGTGACCCTAAGGCTGTAACTGGTCTGGGAATGAATATTCCCTGTTATGGGCCTCAGAATACTGACTCTTCGTAGGAAAAGGAGGCAACCTTTCTCATGCTGATTTTTTTGTTCCAAGTGTTTTTTGCTGCTTAGAATGTTAGAAGTAGTTGCAGGGAATGGATCATTGGGAGAGCACAGATGAGGTGGGCAGTCAAAGGCTCATGATAAATTGCAGAGCAGTGTGACTGGATCTGTTTTTGGGCTCACTTTGTTATATGGATTTTGCCAATACATAAACAGGGTGTGAGTATGCATGTAAAATATAAGTACATCTCAGAAGCATCAATTACAATCAATGCTATCGTTGCAAATGTGACACTTTAACTCCCAAAATGTATGTGGCTTAAACTTTTTTTTACAAAATATTAAACTTTTCAAGAAGCCAGTCTTGCATTGCATGATCTAAATCTTTGCTGCTGATTTTCATTTCTCAGTTGTAATTAATGGAAAGTACTGCTGTCCAAAGATCTACTTCAACCACCGGTGCTTCTCAGGACCTTACCTTAACAAAGGGAGAATTGCAGAGCTGCCTCAGTCTGTGGGACCGGGGAACTGCGTTCTTGTCCTTAAAGAGGTGAGAGGGTTATGAGTGTGTGGCTGTGTGTACAGTACTGCATATTAAACTCCAGAGTGACTCTCAATTAGAGATCGGTAATGGACTAATCGATATAAGACAAGAGTTCTCAAACTGGGGGTCAGGACCCCTCAGGGGGTAGTGAGGTTATTACATGGGGGGGTTGCAAGCTGTCAGCCTCAACCCCAAACCCCTCTTTGCCTCCAGCATTTATAATGGTGTTAAATATATAAAAATGTATTTTTAATTTATAAGGGGAGGTCGCACTCAGAGTCATGCTATGTGAAAGGAGTCACCAGTACAAAAGTTTAAGAACCACTGAATAATAGAATGATTATTGTTGATGAGTGTTCTGTTTCTTGTCTAAAATTAAGCATAAGGTATTGAGTGGTTAGAGATGTGGTAAAATACCTCTGATCCACCAGAGATGTAATCATTTCATTATTATTGCATTTCTTATTTTGATGTCAAGTAAACCCTAATTAACATTACTGAAAACTACCAGCTGATGTTAGAATAGTTCAGCCCTATTAAAATCCCTATAACATCCAATTACTTTATAGTATTTTAGCACTTTTTTCTTTTTGCACACACACAAAAAAAGGCATTTCAAGCAGCCCCAAAAGCTTCTATTGTGTTGTGTTGGAATATATGAAATATGGTTTCTGTCCTATGAAAAAAAGTAGTGGTGCAAAATATTCCCAACTGAATGGGAAACCTCTCTTTTTAAATAGTTTTTTGTATTTTGTTGCAGGTACTTAATTGGGCCTATGTCTGTGCAAATCTGCCAGATTCATGACTTTTTCACTCACACGGAGCATTGTGAGTGAAAATGGAGACATTTTCCAATTGAAAACTGCCTCGTTTCAAGAAAATATTACACAGCAAATCACGTGAAAATGTCCCTTGTGACAATAGTCATTTTGCTGAATTTTCCACAACAATATGTCTGGGGTGCAATATCTCCTGAAATGAAATGGTGAATGTTTTCTTGGGAAGTTCCTCTAGAATATTTTCCCCACTTCAGTACAACTCTCTCAAAATGAATAGAATGTGGGTTAAGTGTGGAGTTAACTCTGAGTCCTCTGCTTTATTGCATCAAACAAAAATCAGGAAGCAAAGGTCATAGGGAAGACTTTCTGGCAACCAAGCCACTTGTGACAGCCACTTCTGAGTTTGATTTTATGGAAAACTCAAACCATGCCATGTATAAAAATCACAGTAGTCTTGCATTCGCTAAGAAAATCTGTAAGCATTTTCCTGTCCTTTGGTGACAGACAACATGGTGATCAAAAAACCTGAACCCCATCTACAACTTCTACTATATTTAGCATTTGTAGAGCTGCACCACTGCAGAAATGTACATTTTTCTGATGGAGCGTGTCTGTGTGTGTGTGTGTGTGTGTGTGTGTGTGTGTGTGTGTAAAAAAACACTTTGCATGAACTGGAGGGGAAAAAAAGAGTAAGCCACAGGTGAATACTGTAGCTGAGTTATCAGAGTTTGATAAATTAATACCCTCAATAAATTTGCAGCTAAGCAGGTTAAAGATAACACTGGTCTACAATTTTTGAGAAGTCGTCTGCTTCAGAGATAAAATGTGCTATTTATTATGTATTTTGATGTGCTGAATTCAAATATGACAATTAAAACAACTGATTGGCTACTGTTTCTAAGATATTAAAGTTTTTACATTTTATGTCTATGTATCTTGTATAGATAGTAGAGTTTTAATCATAAATTGTAAACCTAGGTCTTTTCATGTGTTTATGGTTGCTTTACATGATAATATTTCACCTGTCCTGTTTATGTAACACTTTAAAAATCAGCAAAAGGGTTATATAACTAAAATTTATTATGAAACAAAAGGCAAAAAACTGTTACGTACATAGTTTAGTCCTATTCAGTGTCTACTCGGCGCTTCTTGGCTTGTCTCTTGTATTCATTAAATGGAGCATCTCTTGTCACTGTCCAGCAATAATCTGCAAGCATTGATGGGCTCCATTTGCCCTGATAGCGTTTCTCCATTGTTGCAATGTCCTGGTGAAATCGCTCGCCATGCTCGTCGCTCACTGCTCCACAGTTCGGTGGAAAAAAATCTAGATGAGAGTGCAAAAAATGTAACTTTAGTGACATGTTGCAACCAAGGCTTTTGTATGCCTTGAGGAGGTTTTCCACCAACAACCTGTAGTTGTCTGCCTTGTTGTTTCCGAAAAAATGTATTGCCACTAACTGGAAGGCTTTCCATGCCGTCTTTTCCTTGCCACGCAGTGCATGGTCAAATGCATCATCTCAAAGAAGTTCACGAATCTGAGGACCAACAAAGACACCTTCCTTTATCTTAGCTTCACTTAACCTTGGAAATTTTCCACGGAGGTACTTGAAAGCTGCTTGTGTTTTGTCAATGGCCTTGACAAAGTTCTTCATCAGACCCAGCTTGATGTATAAGGGCGGTAACAAAATCTTCCTTGATTCAACAAGTGGTGGATGCTGAACGCTTTTCCTCCCAGGCTCCAATGACTGTCGGAGTGGCCAATCTTTCTTGATGTAGTGGGAATCTCTTGCACGACTATCCCATTCGCAGAGAAAACAGCAGTACTTTGTGTATCCAGTCTGCAGACCAAGCAAGAGAGCAACAACCTTCAAATCGCCACAAAGCTGCCACTGATGTTGGTCATAGTTTATGCACCTGTAGCAGGGTGGAACCCTGCTCCTTCCCTGAAGGGGTTAAAAACAGCCCTGGGAAGGGGCTGTAGCAGGAGAAAACAGCCTTTAGGCTGGGCTGATTGGGGAAGTGGCTGCAGCTGGGCCACACCCCAATCAGGCCACAGCTGGCCCCTATAAAAGGCCAGGGAAGCCAGAAGCAGGCCAGAAGGGCCCAGATGCAGGGAGCTTGAGACTGGATACCTGAGTGAAGCTGGGCTGGGGAAAGGCTGAGGAGCTGGGGAGCTCCAGCCTGGAAAGCCCCAGGCTGCAGCCTAGCATTGGGCTAACAGGTACTGGGGGTTGCAGAGGGCAGCCCAGGGGTAGGCCAAAGCAGCAGGTCCAAACCCTCCTTGCCAGTGATGAGTTGGCTGATACTGCAGTCTGCCCCAGGACGTGGGGTTAGACAATGACTGGCAGTGGCCATACACTGAGGCAAGGTAGGGATAGAGGGTGGGGGTTCCCTGAGGAGGGGAAACCTCTGAGAGAAAGGGGTTACTGCCAGGGGGCAGCACCCCATGTAAAAGGGCACCGGGTCCAGGGAGGGACACGGGGGCCAGAGGACAGGCGGATCACTGGCCTGCAGAGGGCGCTCCAGTGCTGGAACGAGCTAATTCCCAGAGTTACCAGCAGGAGGCACCGCAGGGGTGAGTCGGCCCGTCTACACACCTCAAAAGTTGTTTCATGTTGTCATAGGTTTCCTTCATATGGACAGCATGACCAACTGGAATTGATTGCAAAACATTGCCATTATGCAGTAAAACAGCTTTAAGACTCGTCTTCGATGAATCAATGAACAGTCTCCACTCATCTGGATCGTGAACGATGTTGAGGGCTGCCATCACACCACCGATGTTGTTGCAGGCTACAAGATCACCTTCCATGAAGAAGAATGGGACAAGATCCTTTTGACGGTCACGGAACATGGAAACCCTAACATCACCTGCCAGGAGATTCCACTGCTGTAGTCTGGAGCCCAACAGCTCTGCCTTACTCTTGGGTAGTTCCAAATCCCTGACAAGGTCATTCAGTTCACCTTGTGTTATGAGGTGTGGTTCAGAGGAGGAGGATGGGAGAAAATGTGGGTCCTGTGACATTGATGGTTCAGGACCAGAAGTTTCATCCTCTTCCTCTTCCTCATCTGACTCAAGTGAGAATGATTCTGGTGCATCAGGAACCGGCAGCCCTTCTCCATGGGGTACTGGGCGTATAGCTGATGGAATGTTTGGATAATGCACAGTCCACTTTTTCTTCTTTGACACACTGGAGGCACCATGCAGAAGTAACAATTGCTGGTATGATCTGTTGGCTCTCTCCAAATCATTGGCACTGCAAAAGGCATAGATTTCCTTTTCCTGTTCAACCACTGGCGAAGATTTGTTGCACAAGTGTTGCAGCATATGTGTGGGGCCCACCTCTTGTCCTGATCTCCAATTTTGCAGCCAAAAGAAAGGTGATAGGCTTTCTTAATCATAGTGGTTATACTGCTCTTTTGTGATGCAAAAGTCACTTCACCACAAACATAGCAGAAGTTATCTGCACTGTTCATACAAGTACGAGGCATCTCTGCTCACTTTGGCTAAACAGAAATGTGTCCCTTTGCAAAATCAAACACTGACAAATAAGAGAGCACGACACTGTATGATTTCTAGAGCTGATATAGGGCAATTTGTTCAGCAGAGTGATGTAAGCTTCATTATGATTGCATCATCCATGACTTCTCGGAATAACATGATGCAATTCATATCATGTATGACGCAATACCAGCTTCAGATTGCATCATTCATTGTTTTGCCTAAAAAGCAAGTACTGTCCAAACCCAGTCATAGATTTATTCATAGATCCAGTCAAAGATGTATTTTAGTCATTTCTGGTTTAAATTGAGATCCCTTCCCTTTATAACTCACTTATCCTCTGCTATTCCCAAGTCAAGGGTCGTATATACTGACCCAATAGCATAACTTGAAAACTAGAGCCAATCAACAATTTTAAGCATCATTTTCGTTCTCAGTGACCCAGAATTAGTAAAGTTTGACTACATTTATTTCAGAAGCATTTTGGCTGTAGAGCAGTGAATCAGATTGTATGCTTTGGGTGTAACGTGACTGCCATGAGGCTTGGGAAATAGTTCATTGTAACTTATGTTGTACAGTTGGCCAGGCAGCATTATAGGGGCAAAGGAGTTGCCTTCCTCTGAAGCATATGGTATCAGCAACTGCCCAAGGCAGGATGCTGGCTTTGATGAACCATTGGTTTTATCTGTCATGACAAATCTGTATTCCTGTAAGAAAGAACCAGATTATAGAAGCTGCCTCTGGGAGGGACCTTTGTTGCATGTTAAATGTCTCTTTTTTTTATTTTATTTTATTTTTAAAGTAGTAGATTTTGTGCTCCATTGACTAGAGAAATGATGTTCTCTCATGGACAGAATATGGTACAACTGCACAAGATCCTTTGTGGAGGTGCTTTTGCAACCTTTCTAGGAACGATGACCCTTGTTTTGTCTCTTTGCTTGTTAAACTGCAAATGGTGCTAGCTCTTCCCACATCAGATTCTATGTTATGTTGATACAGATGTTTCATTTCATAGAGGGTGAATTGAATCGTTTAATTTGCTTCACTGTGGACTTCTTTCGAGCAAGGCTCAGGGTACTTCACAACAAGCTGAGCCTATCTATATAGCAAGGCTTCTGGATTCTGCAGTACTCCCAGTGTGGCAGACTGGAAATTCTGTGGCAGCTTTGTTTAAATTTAAAAAGGCCTGACTTTCAGAAGTGCTGATGAATACCCACAAATCCTACCAAAGTCTGTAGCAGCTACAGGAGTTTGAAAATCCATCCAGGAATTTAATTACGAAAATGAATACTACAATCAATATAGTAGCCCTTGTGTTTATATTGATATGCTTAATATATTTTATGCTGTCCCTCCTTTTTGGTTTTTGGTGTATCTGAGTTTTGAGCTGATGCATATAATCGCCTTGTGGAAACTGATGGGGTGAAGCTGAAGATTTCGCAAATTGAGGCCTTTGACACCTGGAAATGTGTTTGGAGGTGGTCTTGGACTGTAGGAATAAGCATCCTATCTAGATCTTTCTGCTAAAAAGATTAGTGTGAAAATAGTTAACTCTGAAACCTAAAGATGGGTTGAATGTCAAGGTGATTAACACACGACTGACATATGAGGTTGCTAGCACTTTTCAGAGCTCTTTATTCAGGTTGTCTGCAGAATCAGGAAGGCAACACTGCACTGATAAAATTACAAATGTGAGCAGATGATCACTGCAACAAAGGCTAGAAACTTTTTTTCTTTTCTTTTTTTTTTTAAATGAAACCTTAGATTCTGGTGCCCCGTTCTGTAGCACATGACTGATTTCACAGCCAAGAAGTCATGGATTACACAGGACCATACCTTTTGGATGATACCCAGAATTATACCCTTTTTCCCACCCAGTGTCTGTCTTATCTATTTAGATTACAAGCTTTTTGTGGGAGGGCCATCTACTATTTTTTGTACAATGCCCTGCACAATGGCATTCTTAGTTGTCTTTTAGGAACTACCATAGTAAACATGATTAATAGTAAAAGCTCAGGAATGAAGTAGCATGTATAGGCAGCAAAATGTCACTGGCATTATCCAGGACTGCCTGAGCTTTATAATGTCTACCCTTGAATTAAGTTGGGTGATATGAGATAAGGACAGTGAATCTCCAAAAATTTCTGGAAACTGATGAAATCAGTCATCTTTTGGCAGTCAAATTCTGAAGACTTGGCAAGACCCTGCTTACAGTCTGTTATGATTTATCATGTAAGCAGTTGCTTTTTTTCCCCAAATCCCACTATGAATGAGTTTAAATCTCAGATAGTAGTGGTTTGATGCTGGTTAATTCAGAAAAATTGAATTAATCTTCCAATCCACCCTAGCTCTTTAAAACATATTTACTGTATGAATAACCTAGTGGGTTTTTCCCTCCTCTTTTCATCTCCATTTGCAGGTTCTCACTTTATTGATCAACGCAGCCTACAAACCTAGCCGTGTCCTTCGAGAACTCCAGCTGGATGAGGATGCTGCCTGGCATGGGCATGGAGAGACCCTGAAAGCAAAGTAAATTCCTGCCCCACATCCCAGTCCAACTGATCCCAGTAGTAATATCTTCTACAATCTACATTTTTGTTTAACTATTTGCCTTGTCGGAAAATGACATGTGGTTTGTTCAAGACAAATAAGGACACTGCATAACTAAACCCTCCAACTCATGCAAAATGTTTCAGGAACATCCAGCAGAGTTCAGCTGATATGCTGTTGCTTACTGTATCAGGTGTGCTCTGATACTACTTTGATTTCAGTGTAGTATTACTGGAGTAACTAGTTCAACATGGCATATGCACTAGAAGATCAGCAGCAAAAGGGTAAAAGATTTGTAATTTGATTGAAGATAGTTTTGTGTTTCTGCTTTGCAAGTGTCAGGAAAGGTTTTCAGACTGTCAGCACCTTCAGCCAAATTCCATAGTGGAAAAATATTTCTCTTTAAATATTAGCCTATATACAGAGCTGGAGTCAAGCACTGGGAAGAGCTGGGTTGGAGAATCCCTTTTACATTTTTGATGCAAATATGCTGCCCAGTGCTCCTGCGGGCCTTACTGGTCCATGATTTCACTATTACTGAGAAACCAATATGTGGCTAGGAACCACACTGAAAGAATATTGTGATCATGTTAACATAATATAATTATTAAACCCAGCAATTTTGAGCCATTTGGTTAACTACCCAAAAGAAAAGAAGGATGGTGCTGTAGTTGAGGTACTAGACTTTTACCCAACCAGGAGATCAGGATTCTGTTTCCAGCTCCGCCACATACTTACTGCATGACCTTAAGCAAGTCACTAACTCTCTCATTGCCTCCATTCCCCATCTGTAAAATGGACATACTTACCTACCTCGTGGGAGTTCTGTGTACTCAGATATAGTGATGAGTCCATAGAAAAGTTTATATAAATAAAATAAATATTGTGAGAAAGGAAAGGTCAGTTTTGAATGGCTTATTGCAGTTATTAAATATATTCATCTGATATAACAGTGAGGTCAGAGATGGGTGGGCAGGCTACCTATGAAAATCACTGCCTGTTTTTTCTCCATGTTTCAGATTTTAGGGCCAGTATGTAATTCTAAGTAGAACTGTGGTCTGAGGTATCCCCAATAGACTCACTAGCATATACCACTGGATGTACTAAAAAAGCAAAGCTAGGGAATGATGCTTGACTCAGCTATACACAACACCCCCACACCATGTAGTTCCTCCATAAAATCTGTCTGCGTCATATAAGGCTAGTGGACAAATAGAAGATGCCCTTTCTTATTGCTTCATCCTCTACTGGCACCAGGGAAAACATTAATCTGTTGTCTTCAGTCAAAAGAGAAGCTATCATTCTGGCACATGGAGCCATGGTGTTACTAGCCTTTCCATTCCTTGATAAGTTGCTTAGTAGGTTGAGGAAGAGTGGTTGGAGCCACAGGGGGTTGGTAATGTGATGTATAGCTTTCCACATCCAAATAACCTGCCAAATGTACCTGAGTTCACTGGGGCTGTAAGTTATCCATTTAATGGCTGTTCAGTGGCCTTTGCAGTGAGTTGGTGGAGTCAGTCCAGATCCTAGTAAGGAGGTGTCTACATGCCAATGGACATTAATTGGCAATTTTTGCATTACCATCTTAGATTAGATGATTTAGTCTCCATGCCCATATAAACTATGGGAATATTTCTTCCAAATTATATTGGAAACATACTAGCAGGGCAGTGTGCCGAAGCTTGGCACAGCAACTGCCCATGCTGTACTAGCTTGTTAATATTTATTCACATGTGCATCTGTCATTTTATGTTGCTAAAGGGAGGATTTGGGCTTTGGATCAACAATCATAAAAACCTTCACGAGCTCTCTTTAAACTTATTTAGAATATGTAATGTTTGATGTTGATAATGTAATATAGCACCTTTATCATAGCGAATAACAGTATTAGCACCAGCTAGATTATTGATGATATTCTCCCAATGGCAGGTACAAAGGGAAGAGTTACCGTGCCACTGTGGAGGTTGTGAGAACAGCAGATCGGGTGGCAGATTTCTGTAGAACAACCTGCATCAAACTGGAATGCTGTCCAAATCTCTTTGGCCCACAGATGGTGCTAGATAAGTGTTCAGAGAACTGCTCTATCCTGACAAAGACCAAATACAGTGAGTGGATACTAGGGTTTTTTGCCAATGTAATGATCTTCATTTAGACAATGCCTTTGATCCAGAAGGATCTCAAAATGTGTTACAAATTATATATCACTTCATTCACCCTGATGAGCAGCCCAAGTGCTAATGATATAGACCTAGATACCTGTATCTTGGATCAAAACAATGATTATCTAACAGTGAACTGCAACATCATAAAACCAACTATTAACTATTATGCCTAATGTTGTATTAATTCCTGCTGCTGATTTCTAGGACAAAAACGATTCCTGGATACTTTCATTAAAAGTTTTGTGTCACTCCTGCCACTCTGCTTTAGAACAAGCTGCTTCCATAATGTCTTTTACTAATTTGAACTCCTGGCCACAGTGAGAGTAGATTATGTATCATCTCAGTAAATCTGTACAGACCATGCCAAATCCTGCAGAACCCCATCACCACCATCTGCCACGCTATAGCTGATGACATTGTTTGCACCAAAAACTGTTCATTTGAGGCCTTTCTCAGAACTAAAAAAATATAATCTCCCTTTGTTGGGTGATTAACTTTATTAATAAATGCATACTTGATGTATTATATTGAAGGAAAGAATAGACCCATTCATGTTGATGTTCTCCACAGTTGGGATTTCTGTTGGAAAGCTTTCTGTGAATGATTCTGCATTCCTGAGAGCTGATAAGTGATAACTAATGATGCTGAAGTTCTATTACAACACAATGCATGTGAAAAACACACCCTTCGCTTTTGTCCATGTAGCGCACTATTATGGGAAGAGGAAAAACAAAAGGATTGGCCGACCACCAGGTGGCCACAGTAATCTGGAAGCAGGCATGAAGAAAACAAGCAAGAGGAGGAAGAGACGAAAACACTTCTTTGTCCATAAGAAAAAACGTTCTTCCACCTCAGTGGACAGCTCTCCAGTTGGCTCTCCCCAGGTATGCAGCTACAGGAAACTTGCACAGTACAGTGCACGTTCATAGATTGCCTCGGTGTTGGAATAGGCTGCACAGCCAGTTACCAGTTCCTTTAGACTCTGTGCAGCCAAAAATTTCCTGTAGATCAGAGAGACGAGGCGGGTGAGGTAGTATCTTTCAAAATCTTGTCTCTCTCACTGGCAGAAGTTGGTCCAATAAAAGATATTGTCTCACCAACCTGGTCTTTCTAATATCCTGGGACCAACATCATTACAATAGCACTGCATCATTACAATAGCATCATTACAATAGCAACTGGGACTGTAAAGATCAGAGACTGTCACAGGACTTTTATGTATTAAATTTCCCATTCTAAATTTATTATTTCT
The DNA here is from genome assembly GCF_020497125.1 of Mauremys mutica. Lineage (NCBI taxonomy): Eukaryota > Metazoa > Chordata > Testudines > Geoemydidae > Mauremys > Mauremys mutica. The sequence continues at coordinate 44,030,615 of NC_059078.1, forward strand.
CTTCTCCTTCAGGGCAGTGGGGGAGAGGAAGAGGATGACCAGGATGACATAGATGAAGAATCATTGAGTGAGGACAGCACCTCAGAGCAGCAAGATGAACTGCTTGAAGAGTCAGAAGTGTCGGAGAAGAAATCGCGGTCCTCCTCTCCCACGCAAAGTGAACTGTCCCACTGCCTGGCTCAGGATCAAGACAAGCGGAAGAGGAAGCTCCGGACCTTTTCCTTCTCTGATGATGAAAATAAACCCCCTTCACCAAAGGTACCTCTTAAAATACAAAATTTCTTATTTTCTCAGCGGTTTGATCACTTCCTCAGGCATGGGGAGGGAGATACCATCAATTCAGAATTTTTTCTCCATTTGGCAATTTGCTGTGAATTTCACTCATCATCCCGATTGAAAGTTGCTTTTAATTTCCAGTGTACACCTGGAGCACGCTGTGTCCTGTCTTCCCAGTGCTAAATGCAAAGGTGACATTCCTTGAATTGTAAGGAGAAGGGCTGACAGCAAATATTGGCTCTAAAGGGGGTTAAGATAACAGCTGTGATGATCTTACTGGCTAATCTATTCACTCAGCCAAGGCCAAAATGTTGTTGTAAGAGGATCCTGTCTTTGAAAATATTACCAAAATTATCAGCAAATTTTGGTATTTCTTAAAAATAAAAACGCCTGTTTGTGACGAATTGACAAGCTGCTGCTGTACCAAACTGTTCCTTCAGAACTTGCGTCTGCAATTATTAAAACTTAAAATTAACATAACTGTAATGAAATGTAGTTTGATTGTATCAGAACCCACCCAAAGCTTAAGAAGCATGAAAATAAGAAGGTCCAATGTGCCATTGTCAGATTGCTTAAAATGCTATCAGAAGCACTCCATAAAGTTTTCACTCCCATCTCCAATACAGGCTGAAAAGCAATACATACCACAACTTTCACTTCCACACAACCTTAATGGTGACCTCATATTCTCAGATCATCTCATAGCAGGGCAAAATAACTTTCCAAATGAATAGACTAATATTGCCAAGATCACAGCTAAGGTTTTGCTTGTGTATTGTATGTGATGCTAGTCTAGACTTCTAGTGTGATACAGTGATAACCAGGGGGAGTTCTGCACCTGAATGGGAAAGATGCATTCTCCTGGCCATGCAAAAATAAGTGTTTTCAGGCCCTGCTGCTCTCTGGGAATCCAGGAGCAGAGAGAAATTGAGTAAAAGCCTGAGATTGTGCATCACCATGCCTGGTGTCAGGCAGGGACCATGAACTTGAGGGGACTAGCACTTCCCATGCTCAAAGCAGCATACAAATATTACTAATTTTCACAACTTGTCTGGGAGGGAGTTAGAGGATACTACACCAATTTTAAAAAAATTAAAATAATGAGTTTTGGGAATTTTTCCAAAAGCTGCACAGCAAGCCATTGGCAGAGCTGGGATTTTAGAACTCAGCACTTCCTGACTTCCGATTCTTAGCATTCCGCTAGACTATTCTGCCTCTCAAGTTCAGAGTTATTTTAGGAACATGCTATGTGGACATGGCAAATATAACATTTTGGGATTTTGGGGGGGCGGGTGGGTTAGGAACTAAAGATTGAAGTTGCCGAAAAGCTGCAACTGGACAGTAACCCTCTGGAATGGAGTGTGGCTGACGTCGTGCGGTTCCTTAAATCCACAGACTGCGCCCCATTAGCCAGAATTTTCCTGGATCAGGTATGCAACACTTTTTAAAATACATGAACCTGCTGCTGCATTATGAGCTGGTTGAATGACCACATGAAACCAGTTTTAATTACTAAAGGGTAAAACATGTTGCTGCAGTTTTTATAATGTTTTTGATATGGCAAAAAACTTTACACTTTGTTTCTTACAGCTTGTTCTAGAATAGAGGCATTCGATTATGTTCCATTGCTTACTGAATGTTTTGCTATGTGATGCAGTTGATTTCCAAAACTGACTCGGGAGAAAACTGATATGCAGCAACTAGAACAGGTCACAATGAATTCAGTGGCCTATTTGAAAGAGGATATGGAGCTTGTTATATTGACCCAAATAGCACTCCCAATATTAAATGATTTGTAAATATTGTACCGTTTACTATAAATAACACTTGCAGAGTGCTTTGTAAACCTTAAAGTTTGGAGACTGCTAAATATTTGTTACCAGGCATCACACGGTGCTTTGTTGATTCACTAACAAAGAGGAAGTGTGATAAATAAAGTGGCAGGTAGCTCCCTTTGATGGACACCCAGACAGCCAGTTAGCTGTAAAATCCCTCTTGGTAGCTGTTCTTTACTTGCTTTACCTATAAAGCGTTAAAGTCCCCCAGGTAAAGGTGGGGGGGGGAGTGGTCACCTGACCAAAAGAACCAATGGGAAGTCTAGAACTTTTTTAAATGGGGGGGAAAAAAACTTTCCCTTTGTCTGTTGTTCTCTGGGCTGCAGGAACACGGAGCAGCAATGCCATAAGCAGAAATGCTGTGTAAGATTTGAACCAGGTATGAAAAAGTATTTTCCATACCTAGAAGAAATAATTTGGATAGTGAATGTTTAGTTAGACACTATCAGGTTTATTTCTTATTTTGGTTTGTGGCCCTCCTCTGTGCTAACCCCTGATGCTTTTGTTTGCTTGTAACATTTAAGCTAAACCCCCAAGAAGCTAGTTTGAGTGCTTAATTTTTGGAATTGCTCTTTTAAAATCTAGTAAATGCCTACGTTCCAGATGTATTTTCTTTCTTTTTGTTTTAATAAAATTTACTTTTTTTAAGAGCAGAATTGGATTTTTGGTGACCTAAGAGGTTTGTGCATGTTGTTTGATTAGCTGATAGCCACAGGTAATCTCCTTTGTTTTCTTTCTCAGCTCTTCCCCAGAGGGGGGTGAAAGGGCTTGAGGGTAACCCACAGGGAGGAATTCCCAAGTGCTCCTCCTGGGTTCAAAAGGGGGTTTTTTGCATTTGGGTGGTGGCAGCATTTACCAAGCCAAGGTCAGAGAAGCTGTATCCTTCATAGTTGAATACAAGCCCGGAGTGGCAAGTATTAATTTTTAGAATCCTTGCGGGGCTCCTCTTTCTGCACGCGAAGTGACAGAGTGGGGATTCAGCCTTGTTTAGCACAGGGATTCGTTAGGGAAAAAATTTAATGCATTTTTAAGAGAGTATCAAAAACACAGCACAAAAGTGAGACTCCTTTTAATGTATTTTTTCATATTACATCTACTTTTCAAAGGTAGATTTTGCCAGTCTTGCCTGTTAAGTGCCCAGTACTACAAATTGCCAGGCCCCTCCTGGGTGGTGAACACAAATTTTGCTAAGGGCATAATATGAAGGCTGTAGGTGTTATTGAGGGTGTAATTTGGCCTGCACAACCTGTATTACAGTGTGGGGATGCATGAGAACACAACCCAGATTGCTTCTCTGAACACAGATTGAGTTTGCAGGGCTAGAAATTAGCGGGGGGAAATCCCATTACTTGTAAACTGAATACATTTTCTTTGGAACCATTGAGACAGTAAGGATGAAACCATATGATACCTTGTTTAGACAATTTAGAATGGACCTGCACTTCAAGATGAGGAAAGAAGGAAGCAAGTAGGTAATGAGAGGGAGATTTCTAGCTAACTGAAGCAGCACAAGTGAAAGAGCAAATTCCTAGGGGTAGAGAGTCGTGAGCTGAAACTTAAGGAAGCCAAACTTTGAATGGGAGTAAATGAGCAACTAATTCTGCCTTATCAATGTTCTGTTTGTCTCCTGACAGGAAATAGATGGTCAGGCGCTTCTCCTGCTCACCCTCCCGACTGTTCAGGAGTGCATGGATTTGAAACTTGGGCCAGCCATTAAACTTTGCCATCACATCGAAAGGGTCAAACTTGCTTTTTATCAGCAGTTTGCTAACTGAGGGGTGGCCAAATGGAAGTGGACCTTTGGAAGCACAACTGCAGCAACATATTCCTCCCTTTCTGGTGGGGAAAGCCAAATGGGGTTAAACTGAGGCTCCAGTTCTGGTGACCTACAAACATCGTTTCAGCCACAGTTTTGCACTTTGAGGGAAGGAAGACAACATCTGGAGCAAAATGTCAATGCCAACATAGCCGCTACCCTACCAGCTGGCTGCTAGCTTGGGAAGACAAGTCTCTCATTCTTTTGATCACGTCTTTTTTAACTTTTAAAAAATGGTTACAGAAACATTTCCTATAAGGAGACAGACGTTTCAAGAGTTCTGGTGGTGCAGAATTAAAAAAGGTAAAGGAGAGATTGATGCCATGTAAGTGAGAAGGCAGCTACTGGAAAATGTTTTTCCTATTTCTAACCAATCAAGAAAAACTCCATTTCCTTTCCCTGAAAGAGAACATTTGCTTTAAGACAGCACTGACTTTGGGATGTGCTTTTTACACATCAGCGCTTTTTTTTTTAATTTAAATTAGCTCATTGTCAGGACAATGATGTGGCCACAGGGTTCTGAATGTACGGTATAGCAAGAGTTGTTTCTTTTATATTAGTGTTTTTGGATTCTTTTTTTTTTTTTTAAACTACCTCTGCCGCCTGCACAGTAAAAGTAATTACTGAGGATGGGAGGGGGTTAATTCTTTTGAGAAGTTCATTGGTAGCTGGACAGCAGCTGCTGTTCCTTAGAGAGATCTAAGGCTGTGGCTACACTTAGCACTTCAAAGCGCTGCCGCGGTAGCGCTGCCGCGGCAGCGCTTTGAAGCGCTAAGTGTAGTCAAAGCGCCAGCGCTGGGAGAGAGCTCTCCCAGCGCTGTCCGTACTCCACCTCCCTGTGGGGAATAACGTACAGCGCTGGGAGCTGGGCTCCCAGCGCTGGGGCTTTGACCACACTGGCGCTTTGCAGCGCCGCAATTTGCAGCGCTGGAGAGGGTGTGTTTTCACACCCTGCTGCAGCGCTGCAAATTTGTAAGTGTAGCCAAGCCCTCAAGCTCAAAACCTTATCCCCATGGAGTTCTGATCTCCAGGTAAGCTCTGTTCCAAAGCTTTGACTGAAAACAGCATACATTTGTTTGGCACTTCAGGAGCATCATCTTTTTCTTTAGGAGGAGTTTGGAAAATATACTGCTTTGCACTCTCTCCCTGTTTTGGGTGGGAGAAAGAGAAAGGGCTCCCTATTCTGCATCCTGGCTGTCAGGTAGAATTGCTGGACCTGTCTTTTAAAAACATGGCTTGAATCTCCTTGCCCCTTTTCTACCTGTACAAAGTAGCTGAGATCATAGCAGAGCATGTTAAATGCTGCTCTTCTCCCTGCCCCCCACTACATGAACCTCAGGTCCGTGTGTAAACTAGGAAAATTCACCATCAGTTCAGCTCCACCAGAGAAAGCAAGAGTGGGAGCTTCAGTGTGGACATGACTCAGGGTTTTTTGACTCAGAGAATGCCATTTGGCAAAAGTGATTGAAAACTAAGCCCTGCCTACGCTAACTTCTGCCAGTGGAGCTGCACTAGTGGTGAACTACGTGTCAGGCCTGAATGGAATCAGATAGCCATCATAAGGAGCTCTGTACAGCTGTTCTCTTCATAAGCTTTTAGTGGGCAACAGAGCCAACCTTACTGTCTAATACTGCTGTGTGAAATGGCATCAAACCTCAGACCCACTTGAAAATGAACATTGAGTTCCAGATTCTATGCATTCATCAACCTCTGCCTGTGTTTGTAAATGTCTGGGGGAATATGAGCCGATATTTTACATACAGGTGGGAAATCAGAAAGCATGCCTTCCCTGCTTTTCCCTCCACTCAGACTCCTGCAGAAAGCCCTGAGGCAGGCACTAGGACACTTGAAGAAAGTAGGGGATGCTGGTGCTTGCTAGGGGAGTTTGTTTGAGGAGGCAGTGCAAGAAAGATATGTTTAGTGGCTTCCAAGATGTATGGTAGCTAGAGGCTGGCCATAGAGGCAGTCTGAGCTCCATCCAAGCCTACTGGGTTTAGTTCCTAGGATGTTGTATGAACCAAACTGTAGGGTTCAGTTAGGGAATCCTTTGTAAACTGAAAAGTGTAGGGTTCACCTTGTCCAAGTGTCCATTCCTGGCCCATCCAAGACACTGAAATGAATGCAGTGAAGCAGCTTTCACTGAGAGCAGCTCTGGATAAGCAGAGGGTTTCTTTTGCTGCAAGTCCCTTAGAATAGTTCAGTCAATGCAAAAATATTTAGAGACGTGCTAAATTCCAAAGAATCCTTCTCCACCCTAAAATAAAAATCTAAATGTAAGACAAACTATTTAACAGTTAGTACCCTTTGGGAGGGGGGAGGTTTGAGATTGAGATGCACACTCCTTTCTTTTGTTTTTCAATCCATAGCTAGCAAGGTTTAAAACATATTTTTATTGAAATCATGTCCCAATCCCCTGCCAATATGCATCTAATAATGGAAATTTTGGTTCTTGATTTTTCCCTTGGGGAAATGAAGTGACTTTTGGCACTTTGCCTTGACAGACTTGACCAACATGCAACATCAGGCTGGACGATCATACAGAACAAGGTTTCCAAGGCCCTCTATTAAGTGAAGGAAAAGCTGACTCCAAACTCTGTTGACAGCTCTATAGCCAAGACTGCTGCATTTCCCTCCTGATAAAAATGGGTGTGCTTAGGTAGATGTCAGAAAAGTACAGAACTTAAACATAGAGAGAGATTTAACAAACTTTTTTATCACAGAGTCAAGGATTTTGTTTTAAAGTATAAATTTAATACTCCATTTGTCAGCTGCTTCAGAGGCCTGTGAAGTAGCTACAGGTCACCGTGGGCATGTTTTATAGGCTGATTTTTCTGCCTCACTTTGGAAGGCATTTGCAGTCTGGTCCCAATGGGATCCACTTTTATTTGAGTTTTCAAAAGGGATGTTTTCCATTGTTTGTGCATAATGTTTCTATGATGCACACATGTTCTTGTACACTTCACTTCCTGGGGAAAATGCACTCTGTCTTTATTGCTAGATTTAAAGGGGATATTTGGGATTGTCTATGGATGGTCTTTTCATTTGATACTGTTTTTTAAAAGATCCTTTTCCATCTACAATACAAAGAGGTATTTTGGCTTATATTTGTTGATCTTACACTGACATGACTTGAAATAGACTCACGTGCTACTGTAGTTCCTTTGTTTCTGCAGAATTAGATAGCTTTGAGTAGCTTGTTGGGTGAATCTTGGCATTAGGCTAATCATATCTTCATCAGCAGGAATTGCTGTGACCTGAACTGGCTTCAGGGATTGTACTGTATCCACTTGCCATAAGTGTTGCATGGGAGATGGGCAATGGTGTTTTGCACGTCTCTAGGGAATCTTCACTACAGGAAAATGAGCTCCTTATTAGGTACCACTCGTATATACAGAGGTAAAGGAGGCTCTTCCATGGCTGACCAGTTGAGGAGCACAGGATTTACTTTTCCTGCCTCCCTCACTTCTTTTCATATTATAAACTTGAGTGGCTGCATTATACAGTCTGAGATTAGCACATCATAGCTTTAGAAAACTTTGGTGCTACCCGCATAGCATTTACTTACAGGGCTACATTTAGCCATGTTGAGCAAGCAGATTTCATTAGCGGGCTGGTGTATTGTACACCATGCACTAGAAGAAAATGAGCCCATAGCAGAGAGGTGCTTGGTCTCTAAAAATGTGCATGTTATAACATCCCCTGGATGGCAAGTTAACATGTCCTATTTACTGTCAGGTTCAAGAGCCGCTTTTAGCCGACTCTCTCAAACAGGCCGAGATGAAAGGAAAGAGACCCTTCCAAAAAGGAAAAGGTACAAGGCTGATCATACTGATCTAAAGCTACTTGCATTTTTTTAAAATGCTAGAAAAAAAATGAAAGTAGCTTTCTGGGGAACCAGGTAGAAAGCCATTCGCATTTGAGGATGGTACAGAATGCCAGTGAGCTTACTAGACCCTTATGGATTTGATAAAGACTGCATGTTCGATGGGACTCAGGTGTAGTTTTTAGATTTCTGCCTATCACAACACTAAGAGTTCTCTGTTGTGGTGACAGACTTTGATGCTCGATTTCTTATTCCCAATTCTAATGATATATAGAGAGAAGAGAGGACTGTTAAGTTGCTAAGTTCAAAGCAATATAAATATATTTATTACTTGCAGGACTTAGCACTCCATTTTTCCACATGATGTACAAAGATTTCATATATATAACTAGAATGAGGCTTGATTGGCTTATGAGATCTTGATGGCAGCCAAATAGGTTCTGCAAACCCATCAAATTCTGCAGTTTAAGATTGGCTAGGAAATGGATGCCTTCGCAAATCCACCCCACTGTTGTGTTCAAGACAAAAGAGCAAGGCAAGTATGTTGGCAAAAGAAAAGTCACTGGATTAGGTAACCTTATCATAAAGCCAAAAATATACTATACATAGCTTCTTCCTAACCAGCTGCTGTAGGACTGGTTACTGCCCTACTGTGAGTTTTGAATACATTCACTAAGCACAAAGGCCCAGTCCTCAAAGGTATTTAGGCTTCTAACTTCCATTGAAATGAGTGGAAGTTAGGAGGCTAAATACCTTTGAGGATCTGGACCAATGTAACTGAGTATGTCTGAAGACTTCTTAAATGTTGGTTGAAAACTCCATTTCAAATTAATGATGTGCTGAGCCACATTTTAGTGTGTTGCCTAACTTTTCCCAAATCATACAAATAGCCTTGTTTTTGAAGGCAGCCTTATGGGTGAAAGGTTAGAGTGGGTCTTGGATACACTAATTACGGTATAAGCTTCATTATTGTAATTTGCCTTTTTTTTAATATCATATTTGAAAACTGACCAGCAAAAATGGAGTATAAGATTGGTAGGACGTCAGTATCTCCATGCTGGATTCTAGCTCACCATAAGTTGGATCTGTCAATGTGCTGAAGCATATCACACACGGCAGATGGAATTGTTTGATTAGAAGACAAACAAGGTCTGTTTAGTCTCTCACCAATGGTGAGAGGCTGAGCCCTAAGCCATGGAAGTCAGCAGATCTCACTCTGACAAACTTCAGAAGCAGAGGATCTAAGTGACTTAGCACAATCAAGCTGACACCTGTGATTGGCTCTGCTGTCTCATGAGTACCTGTGAAAGTCTCCAGCATTGCCGAGGGTAAGGAAAACAACTCAGATCTGGCTTTAGTGGTGAGGCTGGAGCTCAGTCAAGCAGGGTGATGCATAGATGAGTTTGTGAAGTCCAGGAAAAAAATGAATACCTGCCCCTTCCAGAAGTCGTCTAGCTCTAGTTTCCAAGAAGCCTCATGGGAAGATATTTTCTGTGTTTCTCTTGAGGTCTCATGTTTCTCCTCCCTGTTCTTTTGTTTGTTTTTACTTCTGTTAAAGCCTTTTGTAGACAATCAGAGGTCTGCTGGGAGACTCCATCCTGGCTAGTATCACCATGCATAGGCCTCTTTCTTATACTAAATCATTGGAATTGATGCACTTTTCCTGTATTTTGCCTTTTTAAATTAGCTGCTTGTTCTTCAACCAACCAACCAACAACAAAACCCAATTTAAATGCATATTGTGTTTGTGTCCTTCCTGCTTGCTTTTTTTCATTTTTTATATAATATATGCATTGAGAGTGAAATATGAAATGGAGAAGAAATATGCACAAGAAAATATGCCTATCTATTCCCATCTTTTTTGATAGGTATAGCAATTTAATCAAAAAGGTTTTTAAAAATATTTTGGATGAATATTTTGCTTCTTTCTCTGTAAATAAGAGTGTACAGAAGTTTGTGGTATATTATGACAGTTTTAAGTGGTTGCAAGAAAATTAAAAAACAAAACAAAAAACACTGTTGCAGAGTTGTTTTTGTTTTTACTACAGTTGGGAGTAATGTTTAGTACAGAAGATGGAAATCTGAGAAATCAGGAAAAAAATCCCTTTCCCTTTCCAATATAATATTTTGGGAACTTCAGATAAAAGTTAACTTCAAAGTACTTTCTAACATCAATTAACTAAGCCACACAATTCTTCTCTTAGTAGTTTTTCTGAGGTTGTGCAGCCCCATCAAGTGCCAAGTCCTGTTCTTTATCTATGCTTTCTTCCTTAGGGAGGAAAGTTTTGGTGTTCTGTAAGTTGGAAAAATTGAGGCAGAGAAGGATGGTGGCTTCCCCAGATCACACAGTAGGTCAGTGGTGGAGATGAAAATAAAACCTTAGGAGTCCTCTGATCCATATTCATTATCACTTTCCTTTAGCTGAGTACAAGAGTGCTGTTAAAGTACAATTAAAACCAAACCATGTGGTAGCCTAACTATGCTACTGCTGGCACTCCATCAGAACAGAATTTATTTTTATTCATTTAAGTCTACACTTAAAAAAAAAATCTGGCTAAGTTCCATCTCAATATCCTGAGTTTCACAGGGCAACTCTGATTTTAAAAAATAGCATTTCTTTCATGAGGTTTTTATACTGGTTTTCAGTAAATGAGTGCCTTACAGTTTGTTTCCCTGCGTACAGCTTAATTGCCCTGTACAAATTTTACACCACACACTTAAAACAAGTGAGATGTACCAGTGGGAGTGGAATAGAATTGCTTCTCCTAAATCGAACTGAAATCCTGTATATTAAAAGATATTTTTAAGTTACATCGATATTTGCTTATATAGCACCTTGCATCACAGAGATGCCTAATATTTTGCAAATTGTGTATTCAGTGAAGACGGTCTTTTGCCCTTTTAAAGTCTGAGCTTTGTCAGAGGGGAGTCCCACAAGAGCCATGTCAGCTTGCAACTGCTATGAGCCCTACAGTAGGTGTTACAGGAGGTGCTCAATTGGAAGTCTGGAGTGTGGGGCTCCTTGGTGAGTAGAAACTTGGTCCGAAAGCTATAACTTATTTCTATGAGGTGTCCAATGTTCTGTGCATTTAACCAGCCTGAGAGTCCTCTTCATGGAAAATACAGGTACAAAGGCCTAATGGAGTTTATAACCATCCAAGTCATCAGAGCTTGGAACTTGCATGCGCACCACTGATGAAATACAGGAGTGTACTTACTCATGTAGAGTGGTGTTGTTAAGAGGGTGCAGTGCTAGACAGTACCGTAGTCCTTGTGGTAGTGATGTGTGTGAATGTTACCCCTACCAGGTGAGCTACTGTTTGTTGAGCTGTGCCCTACTTGAATCCTTTTCGCCCTAGGTTTTGAAAAATTATATTTGTTATTGGAGTCCTCTTTATTTCTTCAGGTGCTTTGAGCTCCAAAGCACTCAGAAGTGGGTGGGGGGAAAAGCTGTCTTGTTCAGCCTTTGCTACCCCATTTCCACTCAGACTTCATTTCTCTTCGCTCCGGTCACAAACAGGTAATTGTTACTGCCTGGGCTGTTTGCTTACTGAACCACTAGCCATGCTTAAGTTGGCACAGTTAAATCCTTTCAGTGCAACTCAAAACACAATAGCAGTGACCCAATGATAGTTGGAACGGAGAGGCAACATGCCATACATGGTTTTGCCCATACTCATGCACCCTAGAAATTTCAAAAGTTCAAAAGAGATTCCTTTTCTAGATATAAGCTTGGGGGAGAAGGGAGGAGTGAAAGCATTTGTCACTTACATCCTTAATATTCAGAAAATCAATGATTATTTGAGTTTCATTTCAAGTTGTCTGCAAAAATAGCTTGTGAGAAAGAGTTTATTTGCCCTCTAGCAGACAGCTAGCAAAAAATAGGCATTTCCTTTTTGTTTGTGTGTGTGTGTGTCTTTCTAGCCTCAGCAAAGCAGATTTCACATCATTGTCAGGTGAAGTATGAGGTTCAGTATGGATGGAGAGGGGATATTAGTTTTTCACACATTTCACAATGATTCATTGCTATCAAGAACTATTCTTAACAAAGAAAGAGAGACCACACTAAGTGTGTCGTAATCTGACCCTTAATGCAAGTTTATTCCTTTTGAATTTTGTTCCTTAAGAGGAGCTCACTCTCCTCCAAACTTCTTCTTATTCCTTGCCCCTTTCCTATGTGGGGTCAATGACTTATAGCCTTCTTCCAAAACTCATGATCCGTCTTGTAGATTAGTGTGTGTACTGTCCATCAATATCCAGTCAATGTACCAAGTCTCTAGCCTCTTCTTTGGTCGTCTTCCATCCACAATCATTGCAAGAGCCATCCTACCAGTATAGCTTTCAGGTCTCTGCTGCATATGCCCATACCAATGTAGCCTAGCCTCCCTAAACTTGTCTTCAGTTGGAGCAACTTCATTAGGCTACTTACAACCTTCTTTCATTTCCTATCATGGAGTGTCCAACCTTTTGACCATCTCAGTATCTTCATTTCCATGGTGTAGTACATACTGACTTCCTTTCTTGTGGCTGACCAAGTATCTGTTCCATACATTAAAATGGATTGAATTACTGTTTTATATACTCTGCATTTTAACTTTGATATTTTTTGTCACAGGGAACTGGAGACATTTTCCTTCATTCTATCTGTGTTTAATTCATGGCTCATGTTAAATATTGCTTTCTACTGTTCTAGGGTTTTTCAGTTCTCCTATATCTCTTTGCTCTTCCCTAGCCTCTAAAGATCATAAAGCACTTAAATATTAATGGATGAAGCTGCACAACACTCCAATGAAAAGTACTCCTATCTCTCCTTGATAAATGGGGAAACTGAAGCTGAAGAACTGGCAATCAAGTGATTAGTCTATGGTTGTAGAGCTAGTCTGTGGCTGTATTGCAAGGAGAATTCATATCTCTTGTCACTAGTCCCATGATTTAGCCCAAACACTCTCTTCCATTCAATTTTAACATGACAGTAAAATTGCTGCTGCCAGCTCATGGCTACTTGAATTACTGTGTATGATCAATTGGCTAAATGACCCAGAATGTTTAATCCTCTGATAAAATGCAAAGAGCTGTCAGCTTCCAAATTAAAGTCAACAGAATGAGAGCGTCTTGCTGGCTCTAAGAAAAGAAAACCAAGCCAGAAGCTGCCCAACTCATTTCCCTTATTGGTTGTGAGGCTGCCACACTCTCTGTAACCCACTAAGAATTACCATCCATAAGGCCAATTCACATGAAGACTTACATAAGATTTTCAGGTGCAGGGGATGGATAAAAAAACACATTGTAATTTGGTACTTAATTTCAAAATGTATTTAAGTGCTAGTGAAAGGTGTTGAGTGAGATGATCCTGGAGAAGGAAGTCCTTTTACCCTACAGAACAGCAGCATGGTTAGTGACAGTGTCAGCTACCCAAAGCCTTGCACAGGTGCTAGTCCTCCAACTTGGAAAGACTACATCTAAGGGTGAGAAGTGTTCAGTCTTTATAGCCATTAAGTCTTTTAACTCTTTGACACAACTGTCAACAATAATGTTCATTATTCTGGTTGCGGTGACTTGAGCAATGGACATAGATAATAGGGGAGGGTTCAGACCCCCACTTTGTTGTATCTTAACTTTCCTATTCTTCTTGCAAACTCAGACACTTTGCAAGGCACAGCAGAGTGTGGGTAACTGTCATTCTCTCTAAATTACTCTTCTAACTTCTTATGCCAGTTCTCATAAGTAAATTACAGCACACTTTGCTGTTACTCCTACATCAATACTTTGCTAAGTGAGATGTTTTTTCTCTCCAGTTATAGCAGCTCATAGTGTTACAAAAATATCTTATAATGTAAGATTGTCCCTTATAAGCCAATACCTACTGAAAATGAGGATCTAAACGTTAAGCTGATTTTTGCCATAATTTTGCAATGTGGTTAAGATGCATAGTTTGATGGAATTAAACAGATTGGCCTTTGACCTAAATATTCCTCTTGAAAATGGTGATCAGTACTGTTACTCGTTGCTTCTTCAGTTACTGTGCAATTAGATTCTCTTTAGAAGAGGAATATTGCTTACTAAGGGCATGTCTACATTTTCAGAGCAATCAATCCAGCGGGGGTTGATTTATTGTGTCTAGTGAAGATGCGATAAATCAACTGCTGAGCGCTCTCCTGTTGACTCCAGTACTCCACTGAAGCAAGAAGCGTAGGCAGAGTCGATGGGGGAGTGTCAGCAGTCGACCTACCGCAGTGAAGACACCGAAGTAAGTAGATCTAAGTACGTCAACTTCAGCTATGCTATTTTCATAGCTGAAGTTGTGTAACTTAGACTGACTTAGCTCGCTCCCCTCTCCCTCCCCCCCCACCCCCGTGTAGACCAGGCCTATAGAACTAAGTACCTAGTTCTAATGATCTCTAGCTTGCTTAGTTTAGGGATCTGAGCAACAATGTTTGGCTTCACATAATAAAAGTCTACAAAAAAACAGCCTGGTGCAGTTCTGATCCAGGGTTTGGTCCATCATAGAACACCCACTGTGAAATTCAGATACAGGTTTGGATACTTAAGTGCAGTTAGAGGGTGTTTGGATTATCTGAGATTAAATTCAGGTTAATCTCTAGGAATATTACAATTTGAAAGCTAGCTTGCTGGCTGCTAAATTATGTCTCTAGTTTTGTTTCTATCTAATAGACAATGGAAAAATACTTATGGAACATTTATGTGGCTGAAGGATGAACATTTTTCAGTGTTTTAATCAAGTAGTTTGTAAAAAATATAATTCCCCCTTTCTACCTACAAAGGTATACGCGCTACAGTCAGACTCTCCTTTAGAAAAACATGTAAATCATTCTCATAGTACGATCCTAGTACATTTCAAAGGGGTCCATTAACATTCAATATCTGTAAATATGCAACTATCTATATAAGTATTTATTTAATTTATAATCCACTCAAGCCAAATAATGCTTTACTAAACTGTTGAAGAATGAAGAGGTCTGTCATATCTTTAAGTAAAGCTAAGTGTAGACAAGGGTCTGGAATTTGTAATGAGATACTAATGTTAGTTCTTGGTGACTGCTTCTCCCTCTGTTTGTGGTCTTGGTTCAGTTCTGAATGGGAGTTTACCCACCTCACAAAAGCAGCCACCACACATAATGCTAGTTCTCTTGCTTGCTGGAACTCTTACCCAAGAGGTCAAGAAGTGAATAGGCATGGTCACTGAACTCAGCTTTCACTTACTGTGCTATGTCCCTGCAGTAGTGTAGGCAGACTGCACTGATCATACTGTATCTCTGCTGTAGATAAATTTAGAAATACAGGCTACATACCACTAAATAATCATGAGCACCAAAAGAGTCATGCCCTTTTCGGAAAGGGGTGCTATTGCTACTTTTATAGAGAACTACGGCTCCTGGAGGGCAAGGGTCACAGCAAGGCATAAAACTCAGGCATGCTGATTCCTAGTCCCGTTTCAATGACGAATTTTTCCTGTGACAATGGGATGGAGAAGGGCATTTATCAGAAATGATAGGGGTCAGGAGCTCAGAGAAAGAAATGTAGCAACCACTTTGACCACATTCTATCTCGGATGTGTGTGAACAGCTCTTTCCACCATCAATTAGAGCCTGGCCTGGGCAGCAGACAGCAGAGTATAGTGCTTAAACTTCATCAACAAGGAAGAAAATAATGTTGAATTAGACAGACACTCTGAAAACAAAACAAAACAGTATCAAGATCAATTTACTACCTCAGTTTCTGGTATTTTTAAGCTAACTGTTTTTACTCCTGTATTAAAATTTAAAACAAAATAAAAACCTAAGCACACCTATTACTTTAACACACAATCAATAGCATTAAGAAAAATCAAAAGAAATTAAAACACGAGGGAAGAAGCGGCATTTACAATTTAATCAATTTATATGGTGCCTACTGTAAGGTGGAAAAGCACTGCACAAAATCTGCCGAACAAAATAAATCACTCTGTCCAAACATCAAAAACTGGTGCAAGGACAAACCCAAAAAATTATCCAGCAAATGGCATGCTAAAATCTTGGCTGCACACAAAACATCAAATACTCGAGTTATTTGGTTCTAAAATGTGATAAATAGAAAATTCCTATGTTAAACCTTGGGACAAAAGAAAACAAATTGTACAATTATTTATTCAGTGCCACAAATCTGCATGGTACACTACATACGTTTTTTAAAAAATCCCTGCCCTAAAGAGTTTCCAGTAAAGGCATAGACACTGTGCGACAAGCAATGCCAGAGGCAAATAGGAAATGGAGAGGAGAAAGTAGGACAAATTTCCTTTAAGACTCAGCATTTGTTTTGTTAAATTATGCGTGCTTCTGCTCTCCTTGCACCCTCTAGTCTCTTCCATTTTTCTCCTTGTTGCTGCCATATTTCCTATTATGCACTTATATATTTTACACACAAACTATGTTAAAAGGACATTATTAAGGCTGAAAGTCAAGCACTGGAAAGTCATGACATGCCAGCTATTTTAGGATATAGTCTTTAATTATATGATCACGTTATTTTCTTTCTTTCTGATTACAAGAAACACCAAGCAAGAACATCTCCTGGAGAACATATAGCATTAATGCTAACAATGCAACAGCAGACTCCTTAGGAATTTAAAAGTGCACTACAGTGAAAACAAGATCATAATTACATACCTACCTACTGGTTTTCTCCCAGGCTCAGCTTCATGGCTGCCCCCAAGGAAATCTCCCCACTTACCTCCCAAGCTCTCTCATCTCCTTTAAATTTATCCATAAAACTGACTATTTCCAGGAATCCTCTCCAGTTTGCTCAGCTCCCCAGTAATCCTCACATCCTCCCTCTTGCACTGTTATGCTATGTGGTATCCTGTCTTTCATAGATTGGGACAGGGATCACCTCTTACTTTGCCTCTCAGGCAACGTATAGAATTATATCCATGTTGTAATAATTCCTATTTCAACGAAAATTCTTCTAATTTCCTATGTAATGGTTGTATACATTATTTCAAACTAATGGAGAACAAAATGTGAATGCTTGAGGTTTTTCAGTGACTTTTGTCAACTAGGCTGAAATGGTTGTCATGTTGATGTATGGTATGGATGAAACAGTTTCATTTACTGCTGTGTAATCAGGGCCGGTGCAACCATTTAGGCGACCTAGGTGGTCGCCTAGGGCACTAGCATTTGGGGGGTGCCATTTTCTTTGGCAGCGACCGCGGCAGCCGGATCTTCGGCCGCCCCAGTTGCTGCCGGCATTTAGGCGGAGGGAGCTGGGGCAGGGGAGCACGGGGAGGGCCGCCTGCAGCAAGTAAGGGGGGGGCAGCACGCAGGGGAACTGCTTCACTTCTCCCACCTCCCAGGCTTGCGGCGCCAATCAGCTTAGGCACCGCAAGCCTGGGAGGTGGGAGAAGTGAAGCAGCGACAGCATGCTCGGGGTCCTTGTGCTCGTGTGTGGAGCAGGGGTGAGTTGGGGCGGAGGGGTGCCTCAGGGTGGAGGGTGGGGAGCTGTCGCGAGGGGGGAGCCTCAGGGCGGAGGGTGGGGAGCTGCCGCGGGGGGGGTACCTCAGGGCGGGGGCAGAGGGCGCAAGGTGGAAGTTTCGCCTAGGGCGCGAAACATCCTTGCACCAGCCCGGTGTAATGGACTCAATTGTCAGTCAGAACAGGACTGCTATCCAGATACTTGAGCAGCAATAAGGATTCTGTCGTCAGCCCTGCTTCAGTATCTTAGTGCTGACCTTGTGTAGTGAAGCAGGGAAAGAACTTTAAGTGCTCAGTTCATATGCTACTAAATATTGCTGATAAAAAGACTCACCCTCTATACTTAAGTAATGCAATGTTGGAAATGTGTCCATAATTGTCACTGTGACCAGTCACAGTGGGTCACTGGGCCAGCTGAGGTCACTCAAGTAGGGTGAACTGCAAAGATTGGGCAGCCAAACCCCAAAACTGGTGGATAATTCAATACTTAAATTTACCAAGCCAGCATAAAACAGCTTCTTTATTACCTCACTAGTTATTCAGAAGTTGTTAACACAGTTCCCTTAAAGTACCCAGCCTCAAGCCTCCATCCAGGTATCCAAGTCAAATATGATGAAGATTTCTGAAAATCTTATTTCATCATATAAAAGAAAAAGATTCTACCAATCCCAAAGGATTGGACACATTACCTCCCAGGTTAATGAATATTCCAGGTCTTACCCAAATACACGCTACAGCCACTTATTAATTAATTAAACTAAAATTTATTAAAAAAAGAAGAGAGTATGGTTAAAAAATCAATATGCATTCAGACATGAGTTTAATTCTTGAGGTTCAGATACATAGCAGAGATGGTTAGCTTTGTAGTTGCAAAGAGTTTTTAGAATTTAGTTCATAGGTTATAGTCTAATGTCCAATATCACCTTCAGGGAGTACCAGCATAACTGGGACCTCAATCTTGCGACTTAAGCTTCCCCTGATGAAGTTTAAGCAGATCTGAGATAACAGAATCCGGACCCAACCATCTTTTATACAGTGTTCTAGCATCAACTTGACCACACAGTCCTGGGTAAACAATAGGCTTTTGATGTAACCTTCTGCTTCCTAAACACCACCAGTAATTAGTTACACAAATTAACATAGGGCAATTTATCCATTAGGCAGTCTATCACAAACTTCAGAGACATATAGACAATGACATTATTTCACCCAAGATTCATCTAAATGTTAATATTCCCTTTTGATCGCTGACTTAGTAGCTATAATGACAGACAGGGACTGTCCGTTTACACAGGTAACATCTAAGATGCACACAATTAATATTACCTCTAATTTCTAACAACATAGCCTAGAACTTTGAAATGCAAACCTATTTAGCATGCAATGGCCCTAATTAACATTTCTAACATGTCTTTAATTGTCTGCTTTGGGTTAGTTAGCCTGCAAGCTGTTTAATCCTTTCTGGCCATGAGTTATATTTTGTGTAAGATTTGTCACAATTATATAACAGTGGTAGCAATAATTATTTTCATGGCTGTATTTTAATCAGATAACATCACAGTCATCCTAAATTTTCAAAAGTTATTAGAAGATGAATTGGTAAAAACAGCCCAAATGTGCACAATTTTACTCTACAGTTGTATTTATTTTTTGTTTGGTGTTTTTGTTTTGTTTCAGAGAAGTCTTAAACAAGTGGATTAAGAATTTTTTATTTCTCCTGCTTCTGGCAATGTCCTCAAAACTCAGTTAAACATTGTCTGTACACATTCAGCCATAGCGTTAAAAAAGACTATTTGAATATGAAGATTAGGTTCCACACACACATCTGAATTTTTAAAGGAGGCACAGTAAGCTATAAGGTGATGGTATCATCTACAGTCTAATTTGTTGACTGCCTTCTTACTGCAGATGTTTGTGCCTTGCACTCAGTATTTTTAATAACTTTTTCCCCCAATAATCCCCAAATCAACTTACTGGGCAATTGCTGCATCAAAGCCTAAATAAGGCAGTGTACTTTAGGGGACTACTTGCCTATTTAGTTCGGCATGTGCTTAAATATGCCTCTGGATTAGGGCCAACACTGATCATATTCACTTGGATAGCTTCCTGTTCAGAGTACTTACAGACTAACCCATCTACTGATCTACTTTTGCCACCTGCTGGTCTAATCAATAATCTTTTGAACTGGCTTGACTGTACTTCATTTGCTAAGAATCCAGTTTTTCATCTGCAAACTTGTCTTTTTTTCAATATACTCATCAAATGATTTATTGTTATGGAAATATCTTGGGTATTGGGGGGAGGGATAGCTCAGTGGTTTGAGCATTGACCTGTTAAACCCAGGATTAAGAGTTCAATCCTTGAGGGGTGTTGCTTAGGGTTCTGGGGCAAAAATTGGTCCTGCTAGTGAAGGCGGGGGCTGGACTCAATGACCTTTCAAGGTCCCTTCCAGTTCTAGGAGATTGGTAAGTACAGTGCAGTAAGTGGCTGCTAAAAATGCTCCAAAACCCTTACCCATATTCTCAAGTCCTCATCCTGTTTTTCTTAGTCCTTAGAGTGGCCCAATTTCCATTGAATTCAATAGGAGGTTTTGGCTGATTGAAGTTAAGTGATAACCCACTATCACATGATACATTTTCCAACCTTAGTTTTGAGCAAAATAGAATGAGCCAGACCTTTAGCTGCTATGGCTCCATTGGAGCCAATGGAGCTATGCCAGTTCATATCAAGGACAGTATCTTACAGGGTGTACAGGTCCAAGCACAATGAAATACCAATCCTAAATAAGGCTTATAGATCCTCCATAATATTAATAGATTTGCAAGTATAGTGTCTGATGGTAATCCTGCCTCATGCTGTGGGTTTCTCTAGCTGGTCCCATCATGTGTAGAAAGCATGGAAAACTATATGAGAACAGTGGCCAATGGGAGCTGTGGGGGCAGTGCCTGCAGGCAGAGGCAGCACACAATGCTGCCTGGCTATGCCTCCGTCTAGCAGCTGAACGAGGAGGATGTTACCGTGCTGCTTCTGGGGAGCCCCCCGGGTAAGCACTGCTCAGAGCCCATTTCACCCTATCCCATGCCCCTGCCCCCTCCCACACCCAAATTCTACTGCTGGGGGGGAGGCATGGAGCCAGGTAGGGAGCCTGCCATCCCTGCCAACTCACCCACCCCTTCCAGCACCAGCAGGGGTCCCGGGCTGCACACTGCTACCCCCCTTAGCATCTGGGCCACCCTCCCTGAGCCCCCGGGCAGCTCCCAACCCAGGTTTTATTCATGGGTATTTTTAGTAAAAGTCATGGACAGGTCATGGGCCATGAATTTTTGTTTACTGCCCGTGGCCTGTCTGTGACTTTTGCTAAAAATACCTGTGACTAAAATGTAGCCTTAATCATAAGATATCATATTTTCTATATAAAATTCATCAACTAAAGGTTGTGTTTATATTTAATTCCTAAGGTTAGACCTCAATAGTACGATACACCTCCATCTACCCTTCTGTGTTCCTTGCTCATTAAAATGGTATAGGTTGAGCTGTCAAACAAGTCAAGAAATTCAAAAGTTGTGATTCCTATACAATTGTAACCCTGGCTTTCCATTTGGAATATGAGCTGTTGCTTTGATGTGCTTGGTCATGAAAGTGCCTTGATTGGATGAGTAACTCTAGGCTTCCAATGTGACTTATCACAGAAAGTGGTATTTTTTTCTGCAATATTTTGGAATAGGCAGGATGAAGTTTACTTTCCAAGACCATTGACCCTAGCAAAATCAGATTGTATGAATGCACATATAAAGCAACTGTGAACAGGATGAAAATAGGATGAATGTCAGACCAACTGGTTCAGGAAGAAATAGCACTTCTACCACCTTTTAATAATGACTGCATTGGTTGGCTTAAGTACATGGCTTTTGTGCAGCTTCTACTCTCCTTAATACAGGCTGAGTCTGGGTTTTATTCTTAAAGTCGGTACAATTTCCCCTCTGAAAGAAAATCCTGGGAAGGTAGGGCTGGAAGGGCCCTCAGGAAGTCATTAAGTCTATTGCTGTGTGCTGATGCAGGACCAACTAAACAGGGCTGCCTGGGGGGCGGGGGAGGAGGAGAACGTGGGGCAATTTGCCCTGGGCCCTGTAGGGGCCCCCACGAGAATATAGTTTTCTATAGTATTGCATTTTTTTTTTTAATGGAAGGGGCCCCTGAAATTGCTTTGCCCCAGGCCCCCTGAATCCTCTGGGTGGCCCTGCAACTAAATCTAGACCCTCTGTGACAACTGTGTTTTCTAATCTATTTTTTAAAACTTCCACGGATGAGTCTTCCACAGCCTCCCTTCTGTACCAGTATTGGTAGAAAGTTTTTCTTAATATCTAGTCCCTATCCCCTTTGCTGTAGCTTAAACCAGTTTTGTGTTTTCCTACCTTCAGTTGATATGGAGAAAAATTATCACCCTTCTCTTTATAACTCCTTTACGTATCTGAAGACTATTATTAGATCCTCCTTAGTCATTGCTTCTCAAGACTAAACAAACTCATTTTTTTAACCTTTCCTTCTAATCCTTTTTTCAGGGGAGTTGTGTGTTGCTAAACTCTCTCCAATTTGTCCACAAGTTTCCTAAAGGGGGGAGGTGCCCAAAACTGGACACAATACTCCAGCTGCACCCTTACCTATACCAAGTGGAGCTGCACTAGGGTGACCAGATGTCCTGATTTTATAGGGATAGGCCTGATTTTGGGGTCTTTTTCTTATATAGGCTCCTATTACCCCCACACCCCCATCCTGATTTTTCACACATGCTGTCTGGTCACCCTAAGCAGGACAATTAGCTCTTCTGGCTCAGATATGCCCCAGAATATTAGTTTTGGTTTTGTTTGCTTTACAGTTATATCATACATTAGTTCATATTCAGTTTGTGATCTATCACCTCAAATTCCATTTCAGCAGTACCCCCACTTAGCCAGTTCTTCCCCAGTGTGTAGTTGTGCATTTGATTTTTGTCATCTTAAGTGCAGTACTGTGCCCTGCTCTTTATTTAATTTCATTTTGTTGGCTTCATACCAATTCTCTAAGTTGTCCTCATCATTCTGAAGTTTAATCCTGTCCTGCAAAGTGCTAGCAATCCTCTCACGGCTTGGTGTCATCTGCAAATTTTATAAGCATATGTTCTTGTGTAATTTGTTAATGAAAACATTGAACCCCTCGGAATACACCCTCCTGGTTTGACAATGAACCCTTCATAACTAAATGACAGAGGCGGTTTCTTTTCTTCATGTGTTCAATGGTGCAGCGCCTATCCGTTTAAGCTGAGACCATGAGCTGGGTTTCCCAGGGCTGGGTGGACTCGTGGCGAGGCGCAGGGATTCCCTTCCGCGGGCATGCGGCCAGTTCCATACCCATGTGGTGCTCGGGCACCAGCAATATTCAGAACCAGGGGCCCAGCTCCAGCAATATGTGGAGGTGGAGCTGGGTGCCCCCCCCCCTCCGCGTGTTCTGCGGCCCCGACTTGCTGCCCCCGGGCCCTGCCCCCCGCTCGTCTTTCCTGGACCCGGGAGCAGAGAATCACGGACTGTCTCTTCCCTGAGCAGCTCCATGTTGCCTCCCAGCAACTGCTGCTGCAGGGTCCTAGTGCCCCCCAGCTCCACGGCCAGGACAGACTGACTGACAGCCTGCCCTGCCCCCTCAAACCCTTCCCTTTTCCGGCAGGACCCTCAAGCAGCACAGGGGGGGCCCTCTGCCCACAGTCACCACTCCTGCCCCATGCAAGGAGGCAGCCCCATCCCTCACCCCCAATGAGGCTACAGTGACAGTGTGCTGCTGGGGGGCAGGAAAGGAGGCTCCTCCCCCAGAGCTTGCTGCTGCCTGCAGGGAAAGGGCTGGGGGGAGTCCTCCTCTCAGGCCCCTCTCCCAGAGCAGCCAGCTTGCACCCCAAACTCATCCCCAGCCCTGTTCCACCCCAGAGCCCCCCCAACGCACCCTCTACCCTAGTCCTGAGCCCCTCCAGCCCCCCAAACACCTTATCCCCAGTCCCAGCCAGAGCCCTCATCCCCCCCACACCCTGACCCTCTGCCTGAGCCCCAAGCCCCTCCAGACCCCCAAACACCTTATCCTCAGTCCCAGCCAGAACCCTCATCCCCCACACTCCTACTCTTGCCCTGAGCCCCTCCCACACCCCAAACCCCTCATTGCCAGCCCCAGAGCCCTCATCCCCTACACCTCTACTTTCGCCCTGAACCCCTCCCACACTCCAAACCCCTCATCTGCAGCCACACCCCACAGCCTTCACCCCTGCACCCCATCCCTCTACCCCTCCCATCCCCAAACTCCCTCTCAGAGCCTGCATCCCAGTCCTCGGCCCCAGCCTAGGGTCTGCACCCCAGACCTCCTCCCTCACCCAAACTCCCACCCAGAGCCTTGGGCAGGTGGGGGGGTGGAGTTTGGGGGTGGGGCAGAGTTTGGGCAGGGGCGGGTTCTGGGCACCCCCAAAATTTCTACAAACATGCCACCCATGTCCGCGGGGTAGTTCGCTTTGCGGTGACGTGTTCACAGAATTTCCCCCGCTAGATAGAGCGTGCAAATCCCCCCACCTGCGAAGAGCGGGGAGCGTCTCTCGCTTTCCTCCCCTGCCGGTACCGCGCGGAGCAGGAAGACTCCCCTCCCGCTGCACATGGGGGCGGGGAAGGGGAAGGTCGGTGGCGGCTGCCCCATGGACGCTGAGCCCCCGGGTATTGCTCGCCTGTACCCGCGGGGAGCCAGCCCCAGGCGGCAGCAGCTGCGCTCCAACACCCTGGCAAACTCCGCCCCTCCTGCGCTCAAACCCTTCTGCATCCCCCTGTTAAAGGGCTTCTAAGCCCCGCCCCCGACTGGTCCTACGGTTGGCTCCTCCCCTCAGGTGCGGCCTCCACCAATCCGGGGCGCGTTGTTATGTCACACGCCGGTGGTGACGTACCGCGCGAAGCTGGGGGTTGGTGGGTGCCCCGCACCGGAAGCGCGAGGCGCCCGCGGGGTGCTCGGCCGGTGTCATGAGTCCCTGAGGCCGTCGCGCGCCGGGGTGCCTCGCCATGGGGGGACCGCCCGCTTTGGGCTCTGCCAACGGTAGCCTGAGCCTGACGGACCGGACGGGCCGCCCCGCCGTGTCCTCCTCGGGGTCCGGGCCCGGGGACGGCTACCGGGGCTGCGAGAACGGGGCCCTCATGGACAGATTCGGCATCTTCCTGCAGGGGCTCCTGGGCGTCGTGGCCTTCAGCACCCTCATGCGTGAGTGACCCTCCCCCTCCGGGCCTGGCTCCGCGACCGCTTCCTCCTCAGGGCCGGCCTCTCTGGCACCCCCCCGCCCCCCAGGGGGCCGGCGTAACGGCAACAACGGCAGCCGTCCAGTTTTCCTACCCGTAGCAGTTACCGCCATTTAAGTCACTACATCGGCCTCCTTGGCAACCCCGCCCCCCCCGTGGCAGCGACCCTTACCCCCCTCCTGGCCGGGCTTCCCGGCAGCCTTCCCACCACCGGCAACCCCCCGCTATGTGTGATTTCGGGGACCCAGATGCCCTGCCCCCTCCTAACACCCCTGTGTGAGTGACCTTTGGGACCCAGGCCTGGTTCCTCTTTCCTCCCCCGCCCCCGGGTGACCAGATGTCCCGATTTTATAGGGACAGTCCTGATATTTGGGGCTTGGTCTTATATAGGTACCTATTCTCCCCCCCCCCCCCCCACACACCTCCTGTCCTGATTTTTCACACTTGCTGTTTGGTCAGCCTGCCACCCCCATTCTGTCCCCTTCTGTCCCCCCTCTCCCAGAGCCTGGTCTGGTCTCCTGTATCACCTTTTTCATTAGTGAGTCTGTCTCCAGGAACACTCATGGCACCAGGGTCTAGCCTGGGTTCCTCCTACATCCATCAGGCACTGCTTACACACCTATTACCTTCTTATGTGAGTGAGACACCTTCTCCACAGACACCAGGGTTGCCCCTGCCTTGGCTCTTCTCCCATTTAGCATCCCTTGGCAGAACTGAGGTCTGGTTCTGGTTTCCCACCCTTTCCTCTTCAAGCAGCGACTGTCTACCTGTCCTCATCCACCAGCCTCATGCATCAAAAATGCATGTATTTCCTTATTATACTAAAAACATCTATCACTAATAGTAAAAAGCTTTAAAAATCCTGTTTGCCTGGTGCTGTTAATGCCCACTTTATTTCTTGTATTTGTTTGTTTGTTTGTATAAAGGAAATCAATACAATCAGTGTCACTTGTTTAGGTTGAGTCTTGCTTTGGGGTTCTGTTTTACAATGCTTGGGTGACAATGTCCCTTTAATCATTTGCACCTGCATAGTATTGTGCTTTGTGAGGGGGATTTAAAATCTGGTCAGACTTTTTTCCAATCTAAAGAGTCTCTTATATGTTGTTGTCATGATTCTGTGAATATAAGGGATGGTGCCACTGTTAGTCTGCTGCCTTCTCTTATTTGTGTTTGCCACTTTTTTCTCCAGTACTGTATGTAGAAAATGCCATCACTGGTTTCCTTTTTAAGCATTGATAATCTAGTGGAATTTTTTTGCAGAAACTCTGTCCCTTTATGGATTGCATATGTTTCTGATTAATGTAATGTGTAATAATGATTGAAGTGTGTTTCCTAATTCAGAATTATGTGATCTCTTCTCCAAAAACAAATTACACTTTCCCCAAAAATTGGTATTTCATACCTAGAATTTGATCATCTTCCTTTCCACCACGTTGTAATAGTTTCTTTATTTCTATTTGATCTACTGGATAAAGAATCTTGGTTCTTTATTTGTCTGAAGGAACCTACCACAGCAAGATACTAAATAAATGTTTGCATTAGCAGTTTTGTAAGTTTAGCCCCTGAACAGCTACTGTAATGCAGAAGAAGAAGTTGCTTACAAATGAAAATGTACTTCAAGCTGACATCCTGTGGTCATTGAGGCATTGGGTCTTGATGTAGTGACACAAGCAGTCTGTTCTGAGACTATTTTGTTTCTGGGCTTGTCAAATGTATATTTCTCATTCAGGTGAGTGGGACAAAATAACTGCACTACCAGCTTTGGCTAGCCCAGGGACCTCAGGGATGTTGTCAGTGAGCTTGTATGTGTGCGCTTTCCATGTACTGTTCCCAGCTCTGCTCAGATAGCTGGTTCAGCAAATCTTGATAGTACTATCTTTTGTAGTTAAGTACTGGAGGCTTGAATGTCTTTGCCTCAGTAGCGCTGTTTAGGCTGCTCAGTGCTTCAGTGTTAATAGTAGTGCAGCATGTTAGTTCAGCAGACCTCGATCTTACTCATAAAGGAAGACCACAGGCACAATTCAGTGGCAAAGGTGCTGGGCCAGGTTTATTGTCAACGAAGCATGGTATTAGCTCCCCGGATCAATGTCTATAGTTACACTAACACATGTATGCTCGTTACAATGGACTCAGCTCAGTCAGTGGTGGGATTTTCCACTGCTCCCTAGACTGGACAAAGGCTTAAAGCGAAGTACCCTCACATTTATTGGCTGAGACAAACAACTGGAATACACAACTTACACACCACCTTATGTATTTCATGACCTCTGTTTATTACCCCCCTTCTTCCTAATATCTTGAACAAAATATCCTTATTTATTGTTCTTTCAAACCATTTTATCTTGAACTAGATTAACATGTCTGTACTAGCTAAAATATATTTGTGTAACTATCTAGTGCCTAGTACACTAACAGCAACTTTGCCAAGTTCATGTACCGGACAGTGAACTTGTAAACAGCTGTTTTAATACATGGCCTGATTTTAGTTCACAGCCTCTGTCTGGTTCAGGCTTCAAATCTGGTGTGCGTGCATGTGCGCTGGCGTGCTCTCTCTCTGTCTCTCACAAGGGGTAGTAATCTCAGTAGTTTTTTTTAAAATTACTGACATTCTTTCTAAAGTCACATTTGGTTATTCTAGGTGCATTAGTGAGAAATACTCATTCTGGCTCTTATCAATGAAAAGCTATATATCAAAAGAAACCAGAACTGCGGTATGTAAAATGCATGAATAAATATTCCAACTTGAAGTGTACATTTTTTTAAAGATGTTACTTAAAACCTTTTTCTTATTTCCTGGGAATGTTGGAGCTCCCTGGAAGGATAAGGAAAAGGGGGTTGGGGTTGCGACACTTACCTGGGGCTTTAAGATGGGGCGGATCGGGGGGCTTCCACATGCTTCTGCCCCCAGGCACCGCCCCTGCAGTGGCCCATTGGCTTCAGGGGCACTCGGGGTGTGGGCAGTGCATGGAGGCAGAGGCACAGCCCTGGGCTGCCGGGAGGGGCCGGCAGCCACTGTAGCGAGCAGGCAAACGCAGCTCAGTTGCGCTGCCGGGGCCCCTGAGGGGGGAGCGGCAGGTGGGGCCAAGGGAGAGACTTAAATTCTGCTTAAATTCAGATTCTTGCTTTTTACAATTTTTATTATAAAATGGTGTCTGACGCATTTCTTATTTACTAGATAATACTTGCTTGTTTTGTCAAGCTATATTGGATGGGAATAGGAATTTGATTAGAAGTGCACAAAAGCAGCATTTTAAATTTGTTTTTATTAGTTAAATAAAACTATCTTAAATGTGTTGGATACATAAGGCAAAAAGTAAGTTTATTAAAGCATGTCTTGCATTTAAAACTGTTTTATTAAAAGAAGTATTAACTGTAGTTAGTGAATAAAGGGATTGTTTCTGGTCACTCTGGGTCAGATTTTTAAAAGTATTGAGTCACCAAAAGATGCAGATAAGTATCTAGTAGGATTTTCAAAAGCACCTGTCTGCATCTTTAGGTGCCTAAATGCCTTTGAAAATCTGGCCCGTGTCCTTCAAGTTTTTAGAATTAGCTCTCATCCTCTCCCTCCTGGCTTTTATTAATAGACTGAAGGGAAAAAACACACTTTCTTATTTTTGCAGCTCCCAATTGGTTTCTCAACTTTGAATGCACTAGCCCAAATGAAGTATTCTCTGCACCTGCTAGCGAAACTGAAATCAAAAGTAATTCACTGTAAAGCTACATAGCTATTGTATTTGTGTTGCTGACACTGTAGAGCTGTTTAAATATTTTCATGTTATGATCTTAAATTTACTTGTAAAGAGCTTCAAGAGCAGTCTCTCATTAGGCCTTCTTAGTGATAAAGGGCTTGCAAGTGGTGTGGTGAGTAATTTATTATGTTATTCCCAAACAAATGAAACATTAAGATGCAGGTATGGTTGAAAAATGTTATTAGGCCTTTGTAATTATACAAAACCCAATGTATGAAAGACAAAAGTTTAAAAAATAAATAAATTACTGACTCCACATCCCTACCTTTGACAAACTACCTTACTTTGCTGTGTCTGAGTTCTGTCAGATTATATTAAAAATATATGGCATATGCATTCATTGTACATATTGGAGGGTGGATAAATTGTTGGGTTCTTTGTATTTAATGAAATGGTGACTGAGTTTTTCTGCACATTAAGGAACAGTAAGAAACAAGATGTCGCTCCTGTTAATGAATGGTTGAAGTGGAGAAAGATCCCTGGATCCTTTTGTGACAATGTCGGCGGGTTGGGGGGTTGGAGGGTGGTTGTAGTTCCACATGTAACATACTGAAATTAGGATCAGTGACGCTGTTTATCCTTACTGTATTTATGGTATATAAGGTAAGGACTTCTGGCTTATTGTTAATTGGTAGGTAATGGGTATCACTATTAAGTCAAAGTTAAGTAAGGATTCTTTCTGAAGCCTATTTTCTCTATAAAATGGATGCATGTGTGTGAGAGATGCTTTCTCTATGCTTCTGTAATTCATGTAGTACTTAAAAGAAAACAGCTTATGGAAAAGTGCTTACAAGAATTAGTTTACCCTATATCTCATTATACAGCAAAAATTTTCCAACTGGTCACCTGCAAGTAAAATATATTTTTCTTCCTCTCATAAGTGACTGAACATCACATTTGCTAGGGAGTGTACAGTATTTTGATTTCAGGACTTTTTTCAAGTCTCCAGAAGAAGTGGATTCTGGGATATCCTGCTTTGTTTATTTTTTTAAAAACTAATCTCAATAGGAAAACTTGAAGCACCGTGGTCACAATATGCTTTCCAAATTAATAGGACTGTCAAGTGGTTAAAAAAAAATCAAGCGAATAATCGCACTGTTAATTAAATATTTTTGGATGTTTTCTACATTTTCAAATATATTGATTTCAATTACAACACAGAATACAAAGTGTACAGTGGTCATTTTATATTTATTTTTGATTACATATATTTGCACTGTAAAAAACCAAATGATAGTATTTTTCAATTCTGTAGTGCAATCTCTTTATCATGAAAGTTGAAATTACAATGTAGAATTATGTACAAAAATAACTGCACTCAAAAACAAAACAATGTAAAACTTCAGAGCCTGCAGGTCCACTTAGTCCTATTTCTTGGTCAGCCAACTGCTCAGAGAAACAAGTTTGTTTACATTTGCTTGTTTCTGGTTCACCTGAAAGTGAGAACAGGTGTTCACATAGCATTGTTGCAGCCAGTGTTGCAAGATATTTACATGCCAGATACGCTAAAGATTTATATATCCCTTCATGCTTCAACCACCATTCTAGAGGACATGCGTCCATGCTGATGACAGGTTCTGCTTGATCCAAAACAGTGTGGACCAACACATGTTCATTTTCATGATCTGAATCAGATGCCACCTGCAGAAGGTTGATTTTCTTTTTTGGTGGTTCGGGTTCTGTAGTGTTGCTCTTTTAAGACTTTTGAAAGCATGCTCCAAGCCTCATCCCTCTCAGATTTTGGGAGGCACTTCAGATTCTTAAACCTTGGATTGAGTGCTATAGCTATCTTTAGAAATCTCACATAGGTACCTTCTTTGCATTTTGTCAGATCTGCAGCAAAAGTGTTCTTAAAATGAACAACATGTTCTGGGTCATCATCCGAAACTGCTGTAACATGAAATACATGTCAGAATGTGGGTAAAACACAGTCGGAGACGTACAGTTCTGCTCCAAGGAGTTCAGTCACAAATTTAATTAGCACATTATTTTTTTAACGAGCATCATCAGCATGGAAGCTTGTCCTCTGAAATGGTGGCCAAAGCATGAAGGGGCATACGAATGGTTAGCATATCTGGCACGTAAATACCTTGCAATGCTGGCTACGAAAGTCCCATGCGAATGCCTGTTCTCACTTTCTTGTGACATTGTACATACGAAGTTGGCAACATTATCTCCCGTCAATTTAAACAAACTTGTTTGTCTTAGCGATTGGCTGAACAAGAAGTAGGACTGAGTGGACTTGTAGGCTCTGAAGTTTTACATTGTTTTGTTTTTGAGTGCAGTTATGTAACAAAAAAATCTACATTTGTAAGTTGCATTTTCAAGATAGAGATTGCACTACAGTATTTGTATAAGGTGAACTGAAAAAATCTATTTTTATCACTTTTACAATGTAAATATTTGTAATAAAAATAATATAAAGTGAGCAGTGTACACTTTTGTATTCTGTGTTGGAATTGAAATCAATTGAAAACAGAGAAAAACATCCAAAATATTTAATAAATTTCAGTTGGTATTCTGTTTAGCAGCGCAATTAAAACTGTGATTAATTTTTTTAATTGCCATTAATTTTTACGTTAATCACATAAGTTAACTGTGATTAATAATTGGTCTGCATAATTTTGGTCAATTAGGAAAATATCTTATATATAATATTTTGGGAGGGGAGAGAGCTCACTAAAATCTACATAAACTGACTGAAAATCTTGTGACTTAACAGTTAATATAACTTTTTCTACTAAGAGTTTGTCATCTAGAAAATTTAACAGATGACATTGTGTCTATGTACTGTTGAATGTTCATTTGAGTGTCACTTGCTGAGCAACTTATATGGGACAAATAGACAAACTAGTAAACTAGCTTTGTTTTAGTTCTCTTACTTAAGTGATCTACTACAACTAGACTTCCATTAGGCTTCCTGTGAGATTCCTTCTCTCATGGAAAGCAGACTAGAAATCAAAACTTTTTTTATGATCCATGAAGAGTTACTGGTTTCAGAAACCTTCTAAGGCAGGGGTGGGCAAACTTTTTGGCCTGAGGGCCAGATCGGGGTTGCAAAACTGTATGGAGGGCTGGGTAGGGAAGGCTGTGCCTCCCCAAACAGCCTGCCCCCTATCTGCCCCCTCCCACTTCCTGCCCCCGACTGCCCCCCTCAGAACCTCCGACCCATCCAACCCCTCCTGCTCCTTGTCCTCTGATCGCCCCCTCCTAGAATCCCCCACCCCTAACTGCCCCCTCTGGGACTCCAACCCCTATCCAACCTCCTCGCTCCCTGTCCCCTGATCGCCCCTTCCTAGAATCCCCCATCCCTAACTGCCCCCCTGGGACTCCAACCCCTATCAAACCCCCCCTGTTCTCCATCCCCTGACCGACACCCCCCCCAAACCTCTGCTCCATCCAACCGACCCAGGTCCCTGTCCCCTGACTGCCCCCCAGGACCCTCTGCCCCTTATCCAACCGCCACCCCTTGACCATGCCATTCAGAGAAGGATGTCTGGCAGCTACGCCGCCGGGCTGGATCCACATTGCCCGGCAGCAGCAGCGGGCCAGAGCGCTGGTGGCACAGTGAGCTGAGGCTGTGGGGGAGGGGCCAAAGGCTAGCCTACCCAGCCGGGAGCTCAAGGGCCAGGCAGGACGGTCCTGCAGGCCGGATGTGGCCCACAGTTTGCCCACCTCTGTTCAAAGGCATTTTGTTCTTAGGTGTTTTTCATAGTAGCTTTCTTGCTGACTTACTGTGATTAGGGGAGGGAGGGGAATACTATTTTTCCCAACTCTGTGGTGTTTTAAAAAATCAGTTTTGGATGAGTAGAAGACAGTATGGATTGAGTAATGGAATGTAATGTTGTAAAGCTTTGGGAGTATAAAAGAGTGGATTTATTGAAAATATGCTGACTAATGCAGAAGCCCTAAAAGCGGTATAACTTTTGTCTTCATTAAGACAAGTGGATAAATCTGCTATGCAGCATGCTCTAAAACATGCTCCAATTAAAATTTTCCCTAGGAATTATTGCTTTTGCTCTCTCAATTTTTTTAGAGCTTTTCATAGCTGTGCCCCTATTTGAGGACCATGGACAGCTCCTCTTACATTGGGACCTCAGAACCAGTTTCTGTATTTGTACTACAGTAGCTAACAGAGGTCCCAGTCAGGACTCCCTTGTCCTAGTCGTTGTACAGAAAAGTAGAATAAAAACTCAACCCAGAGCGCTCGTGACCTAGGATAGAAGACAAGACTCAATAGGTGGATGATCGTGGGATGGGGGCTGATATTGGTACAGTTGGTACATTTGAATAACTTAGTAATCTCTGGTCAAAGTAATCGGGTGGCTACCTGTAACTAACTATATTAATGTTCTAAGCATTTTTATATAAAATATGGGGGTGGAAGGGTGTTAAGTTCCAATATTAAACTTACAGGCCCCATAGAAGATAATGCATCTTCTATTTATATCCTAGATACTAATATATTGACTTTTCGGAAAATACGTGATCCTTGAGTTGTTTGTGTTTGGGGGAGACCCTGTAGCTAGCTCTGTTTGCTTAGCTCCAGTATAGAACTTAAAAATGACGTTGCAGAGATGACTGACCGGCCTTATATATTGCACGCTTAGGGAAAATATGCATTTCTGCCAGTATTGACTAAAAGTAACTTGATATTATTCAGTCCTGTTTCAGTTATAACAGCTGTTTTTCACTTGAAATTCTTTGCATGATGTCTGAAAGCATTGCTTTTAATATAGGTTTTTATAGTACTTTAATTGGTAAATGTCTTGATAGTGGAATATCATGAATGGTCTAGTGCTGTTAAATGCAGCATATTTCTTCCAGATAACACTTTGGTCATGTATACAAAGAGTAAAAATAAACTTTTTAATCAGGGTCTGAATACTGTGCCTAAATTACGCCTGTCACTAATGATTTGAGACCTATGTTTATCCCATTAGGAAAATGTAAAGCATTTGCACATCATTGCTCAGTTGATTGCTGGATATAATTATTCTCCCAGATAATAAGATTGCTCTAAACATAACTTTGTATATCATTAACTTTGTAAAGTCTTTTAAATGTGCAAAATTGACAGAACAAATCATCTTTTTTGCTGGTATTTGATACAAAATAATGCACAATATAAGGGGAAAACATCTGTGAATTGTTAGCACTTGGTAGGTTAAGTAGAAGTTGAGGAGAGATTTGCAGTGTTTAACTTCAGGTAACTTCTTGACAGTGATTATCAGCTGATCATACTCACTTATCAAACTGCAGAATGAGATTGTATTTCTACTTAACATTTTATAATTCAGTTCCCAAGAGGTTGGCTTGTACAACTGTAGATTATGCATTTTTGGCTTCTTCTCTGATGTTAATTTCATGGTTAATAAGATTTGATTTAAACTAATCCTTATGAAGGTATTTACTGTGTGGAGCCTTTTGACAAAATGAAAATGGATCTGTTCACCACTGCCTGCTGATTGAATGTGCAAAGAAAATAAATGCTTGAAACATTAGCTTTGTCACACAGCATAGTTTTGCTCATCTATTCTGTCAATGTGGCAAAATTATTCCCAGTATAACTGAGGGTGGTATTTCTTTCAGTGAACTGAGCATAAGTTTACAATTCACATCAGAATGGGTATGCATGTGATATAGTGAAGCAATGAATTATTAAAATTGACAGTCATTCTGTATGTCACATGTTTGCTTTTCAGGTATTCTAAGGGTCATGAAAACACTAAAGCTACTACTGTGTATCTCCAGAACCTGCTCCTTAATCCTTACAACTTTCTAGAGTTCACAGTGGCTTTATATTGCTTAGTGTTATAGTGCTAAATACTGCATCAATATTTTGCTTTCTGTTACCTAATTCATTCCTGGAGGGGCATGGATCAGCATTCATGTTGCACTCCCTGTCAGTACCTGGCCCAGGCTGGGGAAGCTAATGATCCAGGCTGGGGAAGCTAATGATCCAACCAGCGGACCAAAGTCATTGATTAATCCTGGTCGTGTGCCATGTTGCACATATGCTAAGAAGATTCATTCACACTTTGCTGGTCAGTGACTAGCCTGGGCTATAAGGCCAAATTGTGCTTTTTTACGGTTAGGTAAATATAGAATAGCTCTATTGATTTCAGTAAAGGAGTTGAAAAGGAATACCTCTCTATTTCCAGTTATGCAAAATCACAAATTGTTGGATCCTGAATCTCTTAAATATACAAGAACTAGTTAAAATCCTTCACATTAGCTTTAGGCTCTGATTTCCTAGTGTTAAGATCTACCCGAAGTTCTAGTGCTATCAGAAATGTGTGAGCATGCTTTTGGTCATTTCTCTGATGTGCATCATCTACAATAAGTGATGTGCACAAACCACACACTGGCACTCATTGTCTGAATCAAGACATGTTATGTTGCATAGCACATTAATTGTAACTGAGGGCTAGTAATCATAGTCATTGCATTAAGCTTGTCTGTGTTCTTTTTTTTTTTTTGTGTTGTTTAAAGATTGACATTAAGGAGTAGCCTATGGCCACTGGTTAAATTACATATATACATTCATCTGTTACTGTGCCCAAACTGTGTGTCATGGAGAGAACTGAGAATCAAAATCAGTATGCTGGAATTTTGGGTAACAAAGATGCATAGGAGAGGGAACTTCTAACATCTTTAAATCTTAAGGGCTTCAAATGTAATTCCTAGATTTGAGTATCTGCCAGGAATTGTCATCCTGTGCTTAGAGCTCATAACTAGAGTTGGTCAAAATTTTTCCAACAGAACAGTCTTCTATCTGAAAATGCTCGTGAAATTGAATCTTGTATAGAATCATAGAAATGTGGGACTGGAAGGGACCTCAGTAGGTCATCTAATTCTGTCCCCTGCACTGAGGCGGGATAAACTATTATCTAGAGCAGTGGTTCTCAAAGCCGGTCCGCCACTTGTTCAGGGAAAGCCCCTGGTGGGCCGGGCCGGTTTGTTTACCTGACGGGTCCGCAGGTTCGGCTGACCGCAGCTCCCACTGTAGTAGTAGGTTCATCTAGGGTATATTTCCCTACTTTGTTTATGAGAGGGTCATGTGAGACAGTATCAAAAGCCTTACTGAAGTTGAGAGATCACATCTACTGCTTCCCTCCTATCCACAATGCTTGTTACCCTGTCAAAGAAGGATATTGGGTTAGTTTGATATGATTTGTTCTTGACAAATCCATGTTGACTATTACCACCTTATTATCTTCTGGGGGCTTGCAAACAGATTATTTGCTCCAATAACTTTTCCAGTACCGAAGTAAAGGTGATTGGTCTATGATTCCCTGGGTTGCCCGTATTCCCCTTTTTTATAGATAGGTACTATACTTGCCATTTTCCAGTCCTCTGGGATCTCTCCTACTCTCCATGAGTTCTCAAAGATAATGACTAATTGCTCAGAAATCTCTGTAGCCAGTCTAAGTATTCTAGAATGATTTTGTTAGTCCCTGCTGACTTGAAGACATTTAACTTGTCTAATTCTTAACTTGTTTTTTCCCTATTTTAGCCTCAGAGTCTACCCTATTTACACTGGTGTTCACTATGGTAGTTGTCTGATCACTGCTAACCTTTTTAGTGAAAACTGGGGTAAGGTGGAAAAAACATTTAATATTTGGCCATGCTGCATTTGCTATTATTTTCTTTCCCTCATTGAGTAAAGGGCCTAGCCTGCCCTTGGTCTTCCTCTTGTTTCTAATGTATTTGTAAAACATTTTCTTGATACCCTTTAACAAGAGAAAATCAACCTTCTGATAATGGCATCTGACTCACATAATGAAAATGAACATGTCGGTCTGTACTGCTTTGGATTGTTATCTAGCAGAACCCCTCATTAGCATGGACGCATGTCCCCTGGAATGGCAGTTGAAGCATGAAGGGACATGAATCTTTAGTGCATCTGGCATGTGAATATCTTGCGACTCTGGCTGCAACAGTGCCATGAGAACACCTTTTCTCACTTTCAGGTGACACTGTAAACAAGAAGCAGGCACTATTATCTCCTGCAAATGTAAACAAACTTGTTTGTCTGAGCAATTGGCTGAACAATAAGTAGGACTGAGTAGACTTGCAGACTTTAAAATTTTACATTGTTTTATTTTTGAATGCAGTTTTTGTACATAGTTCTACATTTGTAAGTTCAACTTTCATGATAAAGAGATTGCGCTACAGTACTTGTATTAGGTGAATTGAAAAATACAATTTCTTTTGGTTTTTTTACAGTGCAAATACTTTGTAATAAAAAATAAATATAAAGTGAGTACTGTACACTTGTATTTTGTGTTGTAATTGAAACAAATATATTTGAAAATGTAGAAAACATCCAAAAATATTTAAATGGTATTCTTCTGTTGTTTAACAGTGCGGTTAATTTTTTTAATTGCTTGACAGACCTAATGATTTCATCATTTCATGATCACTTTCACCCAAGCTGCCATTCACCTGGAATTCTCACTTAAAATAGTGAGTATGTGGAGGGGGGCCTTTTGACCTTGGTAGTCTGCGGGAGCTGGGTAACTTTTGGGGTAGTGTAGTAAAGATGCTAAACTTACTACAAACAGTCATGATTCTTAAGGATGTATCAATCATAATGATATCAAAGGGCCATAGAGGGAAGCTGCTTGAGAGGGCTGCTAGTCACCTATGGCCATGTGCTGCTGGACTGTTGAGAGCTATGATCCCCAAAAGTTCCTTACAGTGCCAAGGGAAGATATCCTATTGTGACAGGAGAAACAAGGCTGCTTTGGCTAGAAATGTCTGGAAAAAGATGAAATACTCTTGCTGGAAACATCTTGTGCAACTGTGCATGCAGACACAAAGGTGTGCATGTTCACTCATTTCACTGTAGTTTAAAATCAGTGCTTTACAAGTGCTTTGATTCTGTTGTGCAAAAGTATGTTGTTGGGAATGCTTTGTGGCTGTTTTTCTTTTTTTCTTTTTTTTTGACCATTGCCTAATACTGCCATTTCGTGCTCTTAAAATTAAGGCAGGTAGTTCAAAACTTAATTCTTGTGTTCCTACATGTGCTTAGCAGCTATTTTTGAGAAGAGGAGGCCAAGGGAGAAGCAGGGGCATTACGTTTCAGGCTGCCCTGGAGAATGTAAACAAAATGACCTGCATTAATGGGGCAGCCCTACATCTACATGAGTATCCTTCCTCAGTGACTAACTGGCTCTGTGGGTCAGTGTTCTTGTTCATCCTGGCACCCCCTCCATGTCCCCATCCTGTGATGACCTCCTCTGTTATGTTCTATGCTGTGAGGTGTCCACTGTTGTTGGTAGGAAGGTGGTGGGGTCCCGGCTCAGTATGGCATTAAGCCGTTCATGATAGGAACGTGAAGTTGACCTGCTTCTCTTCTGGTAGGTGTGCTGCAGCTCTTTCTCGTTTGGCCCTCATCCTTGCTGTATTCCTGGCTCTCCATGCCTCTGCAGTTTGCCCATATGCATCTTTATCCTGTGGGAATTCCAAAGCTTTACCTGCACATGTTCCTTCTCTGCACAGGCTGAGGAAATCTAGGGCCTTTCTCTTTGACAATGCAGCAGCACAAGGGTGAGGAGGAGGAGCCTGTACAGCTGTGCTTGCAAAGGTGGGATAGCAGGAAAATACACTGGGGGTTTTAAATGGGAAGCAGGCTTCTCAGCACTATAACTCCTGAGCAGCAATGGTCAAGAATTCAACCAGAACAGTTGCTGAAAGACTGCTTATACTGGCACAAGTACTTTTGCATCCCCACAGACATTAGGCCAGAGGAAATATACTAGTAGAAGGCTTATGTTGCTCAGGAAATTGATTTAACAACCAACTTTCACTGGCAAAGTTTTGTTTGCAGGACTCAGAATTGAGTGTGGACATGTACAAGGCGGTGCTGACAGATGCTAGTTTTGCCAGTAAAATTTTCTAGTGTGGAGCAGGCTTGACATATCACAAGTGCGAATACCAGCATGTTCAAAGTACGGGGTGGTGGAGCTTGAGGAACTTAACTGTCCATAAGGCCAAGTTCTTATGCAGTATAGGATTACTTTGAGAGTGGGAGAGTTTGGAAACCTGTTAAGGTAGAATAAAGTGTAGTTTAAGGGAGTAGTATGTGTTGTTTCTTACTGTTTCTTCATGAAACTTAGAGGGTATGAGGCACATAAAACAATCTCCAGGCACATATTTCATTCAGAAGTATTGCTTTATTCTATCACCAGTTTGCTAAAAACAAACATTTACATCATGAGCATAGTAACCTTTGAACATTTCCCTTTGAATGCAATGCAGATGTAAGTGATTCTGTTACTGATGAAAGGGTTTTATGGCAGGGTAGTCCTCTTTCAAGGTTATGAGCTATAAAGCTGTCCAGTGAGTTTTCAGTAGCTTTCTTTTCTCCTCTGCAGTCAGCAGACAAGTTGTGGCTGGCTCTCCTCTTTGGGGAGCCCTCAGCCACAGACATCAGGATGTGCCCAAGTCATGCCAGCTTTAAGGTGCAGTGGAAAATCCTTTGCAGGCCTTCCTTTAGTAATAATGATTGGAGTAGGTTGGTACCATGTTGCCTGGGGAGACCAGAATTGAGAGAAATAGTTTTGGTCTTTCATACATAAATGATGCTGTGAGTAGGTACCCGAGACAGTATGTACCTTGTTTCCACTTCCTTAATTAATGTTTGGTTAAATGCTTCCTTAGTGAGTAGTGCTGTTTACTTTAGAACTGTTAAGCTATTGCTTGAAAACCTCCTTTGTAACATTTTCTCTACTCCTGGTATAACTCAGAAGGTAAAGGGTAGGGACCGTTTTTTTTTTCTTATGTTTGTACAGTGCCTCCCACAATGGGTCCCTGATCTCTAGGTACTGCCACAATAAAAGTACGCTTGGAAGAATTAGATTTTTATTGGGAAACCTCAATTTCCCCATATACACACAGATTGATCAAAAATATTTCCAT
This sequence comes from Mauremys mutica, assembly GCF_020497125.1. Lineage (NCBI taxonomy): Eukaryota > Metazoa > Chordata > Testudines > Geoemydidae > Mauremys > Mauremys mutica. The sequence continues at coordinate 44,069,790 of NC_059078.1, forward strand.
TTATGAGACTCAAAATGTACAGGTATGAAAGTAAGAGAAATGCAGCTTTTGAGAACTTAGAATTTAAATAGGTTATTTGCTTTGTATGTTTTGATGTGACGTTGACTGTGATTTAATGGTTATAAAGCTTTAACTATCATGAAATATTTTTATCCCCCGTTGTCTGACCTCCAATAATTTCCCACACCTGTGAAAATTAAATCAATAAAAATTGGAAAGAATATTTAAAAATAAACATCTGTCAATTATAAAAACATTAAAATCTAATTTGGTGGCGCCTAAATGTAATATGGTGGAGCCTAAATATGTTTGGCAGAATTTGATTTTTTCTTTTATATTTTGATGTATAATATCAATATTCACTTTAAGCATTTTTTATTTTTAATCTATTTAAATTTTCACAGTTACAAGAAATTGTGAGGGGGAAGGTCAGACAATAGCGGGATAAGACAATAATTATTTAATGACAGTAACTGAAGTCGACATAGCTAGATCTAGTTACTGCGGTGTCTCTACACCAAGCTGTGTCGATGAGAGATGCTCTCACGCCGACTTACCTTACTCTTCTCAGGGAGCTAGAGTACAGGAGTCGATGGAAGAGTGCTCTACCATCGACTTAATAGGTCTTCATCAGATCCTCTAAATTGATACTATTGTATCGATTGCAGCAGTGCCGATTTTAGCCATAAGTATAAACAGACCCTTAACCTTTGTATGTATTTGATACAGAATGCACACAGAAATCCTAGATAAGTCTCTGTCCCAAGAAGCAATTTTCTCTTTGCCTCTGCTTCTAAAAGGACCATTTCTTCTCTACTTCAAATGATTAACAGTGGGGCTATATTTTCACTGCCCAAAAATGTGTTTTCACAATGAGATTACTGACATGCATTAAGTATCCTGCTGTAAAACCCTAGTAGAGAACAAGGTACAGGGAGCTTTTACTGTGATGTGGCTAGGTGAAGTCAGTCACTGGTGGGGGGGATATGGTGACACTCTCACTTAGCTTCAGCATGGTAAAAGCTGCCTGTGTCGTCTACTAAGATTTTACAGTAAGAGAACTGATAATACCCCTTTTTTGCTAATGAAGACATAGCCACAGCTTTGTTCTACCCTTTGCATTTAGAACCCAGAAAACAATATTAGCTTCATACTCCCCTGCTGGGGCCATGAGGCGAGCCTGGGCTATTAACCTTACTGTGTTCTTGAACTGCTCTCTGGGTCATTACTTTCATTGCAGCCACTCTTTCTGAAGTTTCTGCCTGTTGACTACTCCATTAACCCTTAATGGGCCATACCTCTTCCATAACAATATCATTGAGATCCAAAGGCTTAGTAAGATTCAAAAAGGGACTGGGCACTTGTATGCATAACGAGAAGATTCTGAGGTGTTATAGAAAGGAATTAGAAAGCATTTTGGAGCAGGTATAAGCCCTCATTCTTTATGGTATAAATCAACTGTTAATGCAGGTTAAGAAGAAACTCTACTTGTGGGTGAGGTTATTCCATAACATTTTTCTGCAAGGCTTCTGAAGTGGATGTGGTACTGGTTACAGTTGGAGATTGGTTCCTCTGTTCTGCTCCAGTATGGTAATCCTTATGTTTCAAGAGTGTGGCCTAAACTGGGCAGTAGGGCGAGAAGGATGAAAAAGGAAGTATTTCGAGTTATTGTATGAGAAATAAGCAGCAAGGCTTTTGATGTTCCCTTTTGTGGAGGATGGGGGAAGGAGGAGAACTTTTCAGCTATGTTTTGCTTAGTGGATCCAACAGAATAAAAGGAAGGAGAGTGAGGGTGGGACAGAAGTTGAGTTGTTAAGATCCTAGAGCAGGGGTCAGCAACCTCTCGCATGCGGGTCGCCAGGGTAAGCACCCTGATGGGCTGGGCCGGGCCAGTTTGTTTACCTGCCGTGTCGGCAGGTTCGGCTGATCGCGGCTCCCACTGGCTGCAGTTCTCCATCCCAGGCTAATGGAGGCAGACGGAAGCCACGGCCAGCACATCCCTCGGCCCGTGCCGCTTCCCACCGCCCCTGGGTATGGCCTGGGACGCCAAACCGCGGCCAATGGGAGCTGCGATCGGCCGAACCTGCTGACACGGCAGGTAAACAAACTGGGCTGGCCCAGCCCACCAGGGTGCTTACCCTGGCGAGCCACGTGCCAGAGGTTGCCGACCCCTGTCCTAGAGAGTATTGTTTGCTGGAAACATGCATCAAGCAGAAGTTATCTGGCTCCTGCAGTCTCTTCATATTACAGGTTGATTAGCACACTGTTCATATTCTTTCAAAGAGAAAACACTCTGCACTATGGCATTCAAAAAATCTTCATGAAGAGGCCTTAGCAAGTCACACAAATGCATGGGAATTAACAATGGCAGCGTGGCTGACGAACTTTTATACCTTTTTATAAAGGTATTGCTCTAGTCAAGTCCTGCTAAGAGTAGATTCCCATGTAAGGACAGTGAAATGAGAACCTTTGACCTAGGAAAGCCTGTAATTTCTTAACACTCTTGCCACCAAGAAAGTAATTGAGGAAAAATGAAACTACAAATGTAAACCATTTAAAACCCTTGTCATGGTATGCCCTATCTGAGAAAAGCAGATGAATTCAGGCATGTGAAAAAGATCATAGGACAGCCTAAAATTCAATTACAGTTGCAGTACCATGGTTGTTAATCATTTAATTTTGCATGGTTTTGAAGAATTCATACTGTATGAGTATTGGACCAATTTCTGTTGCTGTGAGAGACAACTACACTGCATACTGTATGGATACTCCTTTATAAAAAGGTAATATTGCCACACTGTGGTGGGAGGACGAAGGCGATTAACAGAAACTGAACCGTCTTTCTGACTATATTTCCAAGTATAATTAAGAACTAGTTTCTCGGCTAGGTTACACAGTTCATTTAATCTTGTATTGGGTAATTTACTCCTAAATTCTGTCCCAAATGTACCAGGTGATTATGCCATAATGAAATTGCATAGTCATAGTTGATTATTGAAGGTTTGAGTTATCAGCTGCAAAGGGAAAAGATACAGTCCAAGATACAGTCTAAGTAGTCATTTTAAAACCTGAACATAAGCTTTTCTCCCTATGGTTGCAGGCTAGTATATTGATTTAGTTTCTAGGAAGGGGCTTTGCATATGGAATAGCTGTTTTGGCCAGTATTCAGTACATGGGCAGTTAGTAAAACAAACAGGGCTTCCAAATGTTTTAGTAGTTTTGCCTCAATAAATATTGGAGAGAGTGTGAATCCTCAGAACAAGTTGCTTCTGAGCACTAGTAGCAATACACTTTTCAGGAAGGTTAGCAGGTAAGATGTTCTCTCTTTGCATTGCAGTAGAGTACAGAGGCCAAAATCATCACTGACACCCCCATTGCACTAAGTGCTGTACACATTTGAAGGTATTGTCCTGCTCTGATAATTTACAGCCTAATAGGTCAAGCATGTGCGTAGAACAGTAGTAGCTCTGTCCACATTAGTCTTCCTTTAGGTGTTAAAGCAGTACCAGGTGGTTGGTAAAAAATATTGCAAGCAAACTAAACCAAAATAAACAAAAGTTGTTGTAATCATGCAGGTTGGATTTCCAAAAAAGAAAAATGTCAAGGAAGGGTGGTTTTGTGATTGTCATTGGACTGGAACTTTTAGGAGCTCTAGCTCTACATAGATTTTCTTTGTGTCCTGTGGCAAGTCAGTTGGGATGGGATTTTCAAAAACACATGAGTGAATTAGGGAAAATATCCTAATCACTTAGCCATTTCTGAAAATACCACCCTTATTGTCTCAGTGCCTAGTTTCTTTTGTGTCAAATTGCGATACTTTGTCTCTCATTGCCTTTCATAGGATTTAAGGCCTCAAACTGAAAATACTCATTTTGCCTTGGTATATGACACTACTGCCCCTCTTTCAGTACAGTTTTGGCCTCAATCTGAATGGTTTAGTCACAGTGTAATATAATGAACTGGAGAAAATTCATTTCCATTTCAATAGTATGTGCTGCAGTTTGGTACTAACATGAAGTTTAATATTTTTTATAGATGCAGTGTGCTGAGTTAGGACGTGCTTAGGTCTTGGATAGTGGCTTAAGATTCAGAGCTCTTATAATTGGCATTGTGATCTGAGTTTCATTTTTTGCTTGTGTGAACTGAGTGAGCTAGCAGAGAGAGTGCATTACTTTCTTTCTTCTGGAGGCTTAATTCTTCTGCCAGCTCAATTGTAATTTTGTAGTAATATAGTGCTGAGGTGTTCTGTGTTGAAGTTTAGGAGAGCTGAAACTTTTTGATGTGACACTTTTTTTCTTTGTAAGTGAAGATTAATTTACATGGAGATGCTCTTAAGAGTATTAGGTATATATGCTGAGCATATTTTTGCAGTGAAAAAAGAAATGTTAGCTTAAGTGAGGCTTCCACTATATTGTTAATTTCAAAGGTGTAATACCAGGAAAAAGTTGAATTAAGCACAAATAGTTGGGGATTGAACATTTCAACTAGCTTTTTAAAATTTTCTTTTATCCTATGTGTGACCTTTTGATATTTCCTGGCTCACTGGCAGTATCCCAACCAGTGATACTGCAACTGCAATCCATGTGATATCACAGAATGATGTACAGTCGAACCCATTTATCTCGACCTCGGTTAACTTGCCAATCCTATTAACTCGAGGTTTTACAAGTGGAACCGCCAAACTCCCTCTTTATCTTATGGGTTTCTCATCCGTTATGTCGATTTGCCCAACCCTAATATCTTGAGCCCGGCTCCCCGCGTCCCCAGCCGCCCGCTCCCTGGCTCTCCAGCCGCGCGGTTCCCCAGCCGCCCGCTCCCCGCGTCCCCAGCCGCCCGCCCGGCCCCGCATACCCGGTCCCTGCCCGTCCCCGCCCGCCCGGCCCCGCATACCCGGTCCCTGCCCGTCCCTGCCAGCCCAGCCCCGCATACCTGGTCCCCGCTTTGCCTGCCGCCTGCCCGCCCGGCTCCGCTTCGCCGGTCCCCGCTTTGCCGCCCGCCCCTCCGCCCGGCTTCGCTTCGCCGCCCGCCCGCCCAGCCCCGCATACCCGGTCCCTGCCCGTCCCCGCCAGCCCGCCCCACATACCCGGTCCCTGCCCGTCCCCGCCCGGCCCCGCATACTTGGTCCCCGCTTTGCCTGCCGCCTGCCCGCCCGACTCCGCTTCGCCGGTCCCCGCTTTGCCGCCCGCCCGGCTTCGCTTCGCCGCCCGCCCGCCCGGCCCCGCATACCCGGTCCCTGCCCGTCCCCGCCAGCCCGGCCCCGCATACCCGGTCCCTGCCCGTCCCCGCCAGCCCGGCCCCGCATACCTGGTCCCCGCTTTGCCTGCCGCCTGCCCGCCCGGCTCCGCTTCGCCGGTCCCCACTTTGCCGCCCGCCCCTCCGCCCGGCTTCGCTTCGCCGCCCGCCGCCCGGCCCCGCATACCCGGTCCCTGCCCGTCCCCGCCCGCCCGGCCCCGCATACCCGGTCCCTGCCCGGCCCCGCCAGCCCGCCCGGCCCCGCATACCCGGGCCCCGCCCGGCCCCGCCTCCCCGGGCCCCGCCGCCCCGGTCCCCGCCCGGCCCCGCATACCTGGTCCCCGCTTTGCCTGCCGCCTGCCCGCCCGGCTCCGCTTCGCCGGTCCCCGCTTTGCCGCCCGCCCCTCCGCCCGGCTTCGCTTCGCCGCCCGCCCGGCCCCGCATACCCGGTCCCTGCCCGTCCCCGCCCGCCCGGCCCCGCATACCCGGTCCCTGCCCGGCCCCGCCAGCCCGCCTGGCCCCGCATACCCGGTCCCTGCCCGGCCCCGCATACCCGGTCCCTGCCCGGCCCCGCATACCCGGTCCCCGCATACCCGGTCCCCGCCCGGCCCCGCATACCCGGTCCCTGCTTTGCCTGCCGCCTGCCCGCCCGGCTCCGCTTCGCCGGTCCCCGCTTTGCCGCCCGCCCCTCCGCCCGGCTTCGCTTCGCCGCCCGCCCGGCCCAGCATACCCGGTCCCTGCCCGTCCCCGCCAGCCCGGCCCCCGCATACCCGGTCCCTGCCCGCCCCCGCCAGCCCGCCCGGCCCCGCATACCCGGTCCCTGCCCGGCCCGCCCGGCCCCGCATGCCCGGTCCCCGCCCGGCCCCCCCCGCCCGGTCCCCGCCCGGCCCCCCCCCCGCCCGGTCCCCGCCCGCCCGGCCCCGCTTACCCGGTCCCCGCTTCGCCTGCCGCCCGGCCCGCTTACCGGGTCCCGCTTCTTTGGCTGCCCGGCTCCGGGTCCCCGTCCCGCTTCGCCGGATCCAGCCACGTGCAGGCACCGCGGTAAGGGGGCAGGGAGGGGGTGTTGGAGAGAGGGCAGGGGAGTTCAGGGGTGGGGGGGTGGATAGGGGTTTATCTCGATCATCGGTTATCTGGACTATTTTTGGCAAACCCCTAGGCCGGCGACATAACAGGGTTCAACTGTATTTTAGGCTATCCTCAAAAAACCAGGAAATATTAAAAGGATTTCAGAGAGCCAGTTGTTAAAAATACTAATTTTATACTGACTGTTCCCCAGAGCCTAATCAGAGAGAATATTCAGTAAAGAAATCTATGCTTAACCTTTTTTTCTGGTGTTACTAGTACTTAAATTATTGAACTGACAACTTTCAATGTAATTCACTTTTCACGATTTAAGTTTGGATAGTAAGAGTAATTAGACTGTTACTAATGAGTCTCACCTTGTTCCGTTTGCATTGATGCAGTTTGACCTGTTTGACTTCACAACACTACGGGCAAATGTTTAAATATTAAATGGGGTTTGGGCTAATTTATTAAAAATTCTGTTCAGATCAGATTTTATAAAATTTAACTTTCCAAAAAATAAAATTTGCAGTCTCAATTTAGTTGTTTTTCTTTACTATACTGGTATCATGTAAAAAAGCACCCCATGCAATAATACTTTAATTTTCAAGTTCCACTTTCTAAACATAAACTAGTTGAAACTGGTTTCACTAAATAAAACTAGGATTTTTCATCGAAATGAATCCAGAAATAATCAACAGGCAGTGCTCTAACCCAGGGGAATAACATTTTCTTTCATCCTCTTCTATTGGCAGTCTGTGGGTTTTGTCAAAATTGTTCACTTCCTTTCTAGTAATTATGCTGGAAGCAATATAGCCATATCTCTAGCTTTGACAACTTATTGAATATTCTTTAGTTAACAACCCTTTGCTTGTGTTTCAGTAATAACTGTGAAGACTAAGCCTCCCAACCTCCATGTCTTGATCTTATTTCTGGCTGCTTGCATTATGCTGTCATCTTTAAAAGATGTTAAGGTTCTTGGCATCTGCACAAGTCTGTTACAAAAGCACCCTTCCATCCTTCTTACTCACTGCATGTAGAAGAACGGATCATTCTTCAAACTTAATGATAACATTTTTGGGGGAGGGAGGGAAGAGAATCCATGCATACAGCCAATTCCAGGTTTCCTTTGTTTAGTAGAACTAAGGCCGCAGAATAAACTAACAACCAAAGATCACAGAACAAGGTAATGGCAGATTGTGGAACCGGAGTCCTTACTCCTAGTCCAGTCATTTCAGTTGCAGTTATGTAATTCACAGTCCACTGCTTGATACAATACCTCATTAGGATATTATTTTGCTCTCCAGCAGGAAGAAGTAGCGATGTTTAATCAAACCTTCCTGTGTCTGCTCTAATGTAAGCTAGGTGCCTTGGTTATTTAGGTTTATACCTAATGGTTTAAAACTCCCCTCCCCCTTGGCTTTCCATGTTTAAAACTAGGATATTGACAAAAGTGTGGCTGGGGCTCAATTCCCCCTCTCTCACCCTGAAAGCGCTGTTATAACTCTGTGCTCAATGTGCCGTCTTCATTCCACGTTCTACTGCTCTCAAGAGATGTTTTTATATAAATTCAGTTGCTTTGAAATGTATCTGATGGAAAAATGAGGGCCTTTTAATCACATAATTATCACAAGTGGAGGTCGTTGAATCTGTGTAACACCAGTGATTGTGATATGAATAGCAAATTGAAATGTATATATTTTGTTAATGCCAAAAGCCATGTTCATTCCGTCTGAAGACCCAAACGTGATCTGACTGTGAGAGCTCTCTCTCAACCCAATTTTCTGAATCTTGCTGTGGATTGGTATTGAATATTCATGCATACGGATTACAAGTGGAATTTTTCTGTTTCATGTTGCACCATCTCAACAGATGTGCTTGTGTTCAAATTACCAGATTAAACATATCTAACCATTGCAATAAGTGCTATAATAGGGTTATGTGCAAGTAAATAAAAGGCCGGTTTAGCAACCTGTTAATTGGCTTGTTTTATTGGATGATGACTCTCCTTTAAAATTATCATCACCAGGGAAAGATATTTGTTCAAGAGCTGTTGCAGAAAAGCACTTGTGAAGTTGTTAAAGTTTTAGAGGGATTTTCATACTACAGCAAAGGTTAGAAAATATTTATACATTAGTAATGTTATTTTCCACGTTTTAAACAATTGAGTTTTCCCAACACAATTTTTTCTTCTACAGAATCCTGCAGTTAAGGCCCTAACCTATGTTAATGCCATCAGTATGTAGCTGTAGAAGTGAGTTGTAAGTTTGATGTATATGTTAATTACAACAACTAGTGCGGTTTTAAAATCAAATAAAAAAGCTGGGGAGTGTCTTCAGGACATCTTGAAAGAGCTTTCCATTTCACTCAGGATTTTGCTTGAGAAGAGGAAGTGGCTTGAGGAGAAGGAAGACAGAGTAGATTTCAGTCAGGCAATTTGTCGCTGGCGTCTTACAAGCCCGATCAATTAAGATGTGTTTTCTAAGTGGCTATAGGTGCATATTTATTGAAGACCCAAGCAAATATCTCATGTATTTAGCAACAGTACTTTGAATTTTCTGTAGCACCTTCTCAGAGTGTTAAAATCGAAGAACTGTGTATCAGGATGGTCTTGCTCATCCCCACCCCTCTTTCTGAATGCGCTCTCGATAATTTTCTACTATGCATTTGGGTTTTTTAGTTCTTCTCTCAACTTTCTTTGAAGTAAATTATTTAAACTGTTTAACTTCTCCCCACATTTGGTGTGTGTATATTAAACCATTTAGTGTCTTACCTTATTGCTCCCACCCTTTGATAAAACAATTCTGGAGACTGGAGCAGAAAAGGACAGTCTGACAGTCTAGGGTTCTCCCTCCAGCTCAAAAAGCTTCTGGGAAAAATGTTTTGGCTCTAAAATTACATATATTACTAGTTGTGACATTTTGGGGTTCAATACAGATCAATAAGGGGTTGTCACCACCTGCCCTGCAATTCTGGGGGCCTTAAATGCTATGCTGCTGTGGCTCACAGGTGGGACACCACCGTAATCGGCCTATAAGCATATCTGTTCCACCTTGGCTTCCACTGTCCAGTTACTATTTGCAGAGTGACCCAAGACCACCCCCATCCCAGATTTCCTCAAAATTCTCCCCTTGCAGTGTTCAGCCCTCTACTGGAACACTCTCAGAAGTTAGATTCACTGCTCCTTTAAAGAGACAGAAACAGCAACTTGTTATTTTGATTGGAGTTGACGATCACTTCAGTTCAATCAAAGTACAGGGTTGCTTTAGATAAAAAGTAAAATAAGTTTATTTAATCAGAGGTTTTAAGTGAGTTCAGGTATAAAGATAGAAAGGGTTACAAATAAACAAGCAAAGATAAACTGTCTAATGGCTAAGACCTAACTTAACAAGCTACAGTCTTTGTTCAGGGTAATTTCCTCATCAATTCTTCCTTTTCCAGCAATGGCTGACTAACTCTTAGTCAGAATCCCCACAGAATCCAAGGCACTGGTTTTCCTTGTCTCCTCAGATGAAGGATAACTTAGGGATTCCCTGTCCCTCTTTTTTATAGCCCAATAAACCTTTGAAAAGTATAACTGTCAGCTTCAAGAGGCACAAACGCATCCTGGGGGCACAGTCTCCAACCCCAGTTGAGATTGTGATCACTTTCTTTCCCACTTGCTCTCCTGATGGCTTTGTTTGCCTGGCATGCAAATATGCTTTTCTTTGTCTTTGGGCACACCTTGCTCAACTTAAGAGAGACGTGTTCAAACAGGCAGAACTGCATTCCTTTGGGAAGAAAACGGTTTATCCACTTCCCTAACATGCCTAGTTCAAACAGATTTTGGTATAATTAAGGCTACGGTTTTTTCACAGAGGTCGTGGAAGTTATGGAATCCATGACTTCAGCCTGCAGCAGCCTGGAGCTTAAGGTCCCCCTGCTGCCCAGTAGGGGTACCCCCAAAGCTCCCAGCCACTGGCGGCAGGCCCCCCCCCCCGGAGCTCCCAGCCCCTGCCAGCAGTTGGGAACCCCCAGAGCTCAAAGCGGGCCCCCGCAGCTGCGTAACCGCTGTGGGTGGTGTGGGGACCTTGCTGCTAAGGCTAAGATTTTGACATGGATATTTTTAGTAAAAGTCAGACAGGTCACAGGTTTCCATGAATTTTTCCTTATTGCCTGTGACCAGTCTGTGACTTCTACTAAAAATATCCATGTCAAAATCTTAGCCTTAGTCATAATTCCAGCACATCTGTATAATCCCATATGTGACTGGGAGCCAGGGATGGTCACTCAATTAGGGTAAACTGCAAAGAATGGGGTAGCCAAACCCCAAAAAGCTGGTGGATTTTCCAATACCTCGATTCACTAAAACAGCATAAAACAGCTTCTTTATTACCTTACTGGTTACTCAGAAGTCCAAACAACACAGTTCCCTTAAAGTGATCCAACTTCTGGCCTCCATCCAGGTACCCACATCAAATATGATGAAAATTTCTGTAAATCTTATTTCATCATATAAAAAAGAACGTTCTACCAATCCCCAAGGATCAGACACATTACCTCCCAGGTTAATGAATGTTTCAGATCTTACCCAAATACATGCTACAGCCAATTCTTATTAACTAAACTAAAATGTATTAAAAAACAAGAGAGAGAGTATGGTTAAAACAGGGGTGGTCAACCTGAGCCTGAGAAGGAGCCAGAATTTACCAATGTGCTTTGCCAAATAGCCACAATAACACAGCAGCAGCCCCCATCAGCTTGCCCCCTCCTAACCTCCCCAGTGTCTCCCACCCACTGCGATCAGCTGTTTTGTGGTGTGCAGGAGGCTTGGGGGGGGTGGGAGGAAGAGCGAGGGCGCAGCAGACTCAGAGGAAGGGGCAGAGGCCTTGGGAGAAGGAGTGGAGTGGGGCTGCGGCCTGGAGCAGAGCCAGGGGTTGAGTAGTGCGCACCCTGAAACAAACTGGAAAGTTGGTACCTGTAGCTCCAGCCCCAGAGTTGGCTCCTATGCAAGGAGCCGCATATTAACCTCTGAGGAGCTGCATGTGGCTCTGGAGCCACAGGTTGGCCACCCCTGGATTAAAAGATCAATGTATATACAGACATGAGTTCAATCCATTGAGGTTCAGATTCATAGCAGAGATGGTGAGCTTTGTACTTGCAAAGAGTTCCTTTAGAATACAGTTCATAGGTCATAGTCCAGTGCTCAAATATCTTATTCAAGGCGTACCAGCGCAACTGGGACCTCGGTCTTGTGACTCAGACTTCCCCTGATGAAGCCTAAGCAGATCTGAGATGACAGAATCAGGACCCAAGGATCTTTTATACAATTTCATGTCTTTTGACAAGTTGGAATTCCTCAGGGAACAAAAGGTAATTAGGATGACTTTGAAGGAGGCTATACGAATTAACATAAGGCCATTTGCTTGTTCCTCCACCATTCACAGCTCATTTCAAAGAGAGATGAATACTGAGATAGTCCCGTGTTTACAATTCATGTACCTGATAGGATCTTCTTTTGACCTCTGAATTATCAAAATACAGCATAGACGGGGACTGTTGATTACATTGTCAGACCCTAATCAGACATATGTAAATACACAAAAACACAAACGTTATTTATTTTGCAGGATGTTGAACCCTTTCTAGCCACGCGTCACACCATATAAACATCATGCAACAATATTAATGATCAGAGAGTTATTAGTTTTCCAGTGACCTATTGCATGACACCTTTTTAGATATAGATATATAGATATAGATTTTTAGATATCGATTTTAACAATACTGAATTGGGCTACACTGAGCTGGTCAGGCCAGTTGCAGCTCACGGCTAGATACCAGTGAGCCCTTTGCCTTCTGGCATAGGGATGCTCTGAAAGTCACACTAGGCACAGTTTACACCCCTTGCGGTGAGCTTATTTTAAAAAAATGTTTAGTTAACAAACATGGGAAAGGTTTAAATCAGTTTTTTCATGTATGAAAAGTTAAGGGCCAGCTAGCATGTCCATTAAATCATAGAATATCAGGGTTGGAAGGGACCTCAGGAGGTCATCTAGTCCAACCCCTGCTCAAAAGGGGACCAATCCCCAGACTGATTTTTACCCCAGATCCCTAAATGGCCCCCTCATAGATTGAATTCACAACACTGGGTTTAGCAGGCCAATGCTCAAACCACTGAGCTAGCCCCCTTCCCCCCCCCCGAACACGAGTGCATGCTTTACAGAATTAACATTGGCAACTACATCTTTGCTCTGAAAATGGAAGAACAGGTTTTTTGAAATTGTTCAGCCAGGCATTGTCATAACTAGAAAGGGAAGGGTAACAACCCTCCTGTAGACAATACTATAAAATCCCTCCTGTCTAGAGGCACCAAAATTCTTTTACCTATAAAGGGTTAAGAAGCTCAGGTAACCTGGCTGACACCTGACCCCAAGAACCAATAAGGGGACAAGATACTTTCAAATCTTGGGGAGGGGGGGAAGGCTTTTGTTTGTGTGTTCTTTGTTTTTGGGGGTGGTTCGCTCTTGAGACTAAGAGGAACCGGACATCAATCCATGTTCTCCAAATCTTTCTGCACAAGTCTCTCGTATTTCAAACTTGTAAGTAACAGCCAGGCAAGGCATGTTTGTTTTATCTTTGTTTTCTCAACTTGTAAATGTTCCTTTTGCTAAAGAGTTTACCTCTGTTTGCTGTAACTTTGAACCTAAGGCTAGAGGGGGTTCCTCTGGGCTCTTTGAATCTGATTACCCTGTAAAGTTATTTTTATCCTGATTTTACAGAGGTGAATTTTACCTTTTCTGTTAATAAAATTCGTCTTTTAAGAACCTGATTGATTTTTTTCATTGTTTTAAGATCCAAGGGTTTGGATCTGTGTTCATCAGGACTAATTGGTGAGGGGATTACCAAGCCTTCCCAGGAAAAGGGGTGTAAGGGCTTGGGGGGATATTTTTGGGGAAGAGGAACTCCAAGTGGTCCTTTCCCTGTTTCTTGTTAAAGCACTTGGTGGTGATAGAGTACCAGGTTTTAACCTAAGCTGGTAGAAATAAGCTTAGGGGGCTTTCATGCGGGTCCCCACATCTGTACCCTAGGGTTCAGAGTGGGGAAGGAACCTTGACAGGCATATTGGAGTCAGAACCCGAAGCTGCTATTAGTATCAAATAGAGATTATAATTTCCAAACCAATATGTTATATGCACATTCACTGAAAAATGGTGAGAAATAATCATACATACACCTGTAAGAAATATATTTGCTGTTACATAAGGTTATTGAAAACTACAAACCATGCGTAATTTTTTTCCTCGGTCACGAAGTCCTGGTCTTGAAGTAAAGGAAGAGATTCTAGAACACTGGATTTAGGAGATTGAATGATATCCCCTGTTTGTGTCCATGGAGCATTTTTAGTCTGTAAGGCTAGAAAATAAATTTTATATCATCTGCTGAGAATTATGTAGCTCTTAGTTTATCTTTTCCCCTTTTTGACTCTTGAATTATCCCAAATGACCTTATTAAAAATAGTTGTAGATTGGCCGAGGACTGACATACAAAACTTGTTTCAAGTTTCTTGGCCAAGTTTTGAGATTCTTTCTGAAAACTACCTTTTTCGGAAAGTCTTCTACTGTGTGTTTAAAAAATTATAAACTTAAAAATGTATGGAAATTACTTCATGCTAGCAAAATGCAGAGTTAATGGTAGGGCAATCTTAAATGCAATTTACGGTACTAATTTGCTCACTAGATGTCTGAAAGTGACTAATGAAGTGACTTTGTCTTGTCTCTCCTATTCCCCATTCTAAGGGCCTTCATTCTTTCCTGTACATATGAAACCAGCTTCTGGCATAAGTATTGCAAAGTTCAGTTTTACCACATGACTTAAAGTAAGGTGTCTTATTTAGAATATATTCTAAAGTAAATGTTTGAATCCTTCCTGTAGTGTTCCTGGGTCACTCATTCTATTTTTAGAAATGATGCATCGTTACAACAGTTTAATGAACCTGAATATTTGTACTAATTACTCCATAGCTAAAAGAATAGCCTCCAACTCTTATCTTCTCTCAGCAAACTTCTGTCCAGCTGGCAGCTCATGTTACTGCTTGGCAAAAGTTCCTTAATTTCCTCCTTTGAAGAATTCTAGCATAAAATGTTTACACATATTAACAATATTTCTATTTTTACCAATTGCCAGATAACTCCGTATCAAATTTTGTACAGAATTAGTTAATTCAAATAATCTTCAATATGGGTAACTTCTGCTGCGGAGAGAATAGCATGCTCGGATTTCAACCATATGTGGTAGGCTGCCCCTTTATTAAACATTTTTGGGAATTGGCAGATTGAGCTCCATCTGTCAACAGACATAAGGTGGTGAGTCTCCCAGTTAGTGCAATAGTAATACAGGTGCCAGGAAAAACTGTTAGAACAGCTGGAAGCACTAACAAGTAAAGCAATTTCCATGACAGCTAAATAGAAGGTCCACAACTTTCTATCGATTGACAGATGGTTCTCAAAAAAATCTGCTACATTCTTTAATTGAAGAAATTTACCAGTTTAAAGTGGCCTACAAATAATTTTGTCAGGTATATACTACACATAAAACTAATTCCTTATATTTATGTTTGTATAACTACCTCTGTTACCTACTGCTGTACAAATTTCTATTTAACTAGGTAATTAGTTTTGTAATGAACAAGTGAAATACCTTAATTAGTGTGTGTGTGGGGCCGGGGAATTGCAATTATCAACAATGATGAAGGGTAAGCAAGTAGATTTTTGTGCCTGGGCTGAAACTTTCACAGCATCTTTGCAAGGCAGCAGGATCATATTGAATAGCTATTGAACTTGTTTGAAGCGCTTATTGACTTGCATTTGAGATTGACCCATGCATAGTACTGTGCTTACATAGTTTTTCAGCACACCAGTTATCTTGGATCTTTCATTCTGAGGAGCCAAGAATTAAAAGCTCTACGTGGAGTAGGGGATATTAGGTCTTCCTAATTCACAAAACGTAGAGCAAGCCTGGTTTAGCCTTCCTTTCCTTAGGCAAAGCCTTGTGTCATTTTACTATAGTGTTATTTTGAAAACAATTAGCCCTGGTTTTTGTATGTAAGGCTACCTGCATTTCCTTTAGGAAGTCCCTTATTCAGTGTTAGTCATTGGACATTTTCATAACTTCACAAGCAATTTGTGTATCATTCTTACTAGGAGTAGTGTGAATAGTTAATACCGTATTTCTAATGAAAATAGCCTTCTGGAAGTTGCCAGGCTTAGTATGAACCAAACATCTAGTAAAATCAAGTACTGAATGCATATTCACTTTACACAATGATGCTTTTTCACTCAGAATAGGAAATGGAATTTTGTTAGATTTTTATAGTGCTGGTTGAGCTGCTCAGTAATTCTTCTGTTCATTTTATTTCTTCATATTACATCATGCAAATTTGCTGTAATTCTACAGTTTGCCAGAAATAGGTTTTTAAGTTCATTGATTGGGATGTCAGGTCTCTAGTAACTTCCCTTTTCCCGTTTGTGTAACCAGTTCTGTGTGGTGGTTTAGCTGCATTATACTTTTCCTGTGTTCTCCCAACTTCTATTTTTTTGTACATTTGTATAGTAATATAGCCATGAATCTAGATAAATTTTTCATTAAAAGCAGTAGACATCAAATACCACCTTACATGTGAAGTATACTGAGACTTGGCCGAATTACATTTTTATTTTCCTATAATTCTGATGTATAATATCAATATGTTAAATATGTTTCAATTTTTACTTTAAATTTTCAGTTATGCAAAATTATGGGTTTTAAGTAGAGCTGTCAAATAAATGGTATTCTATTGTTTAATATTTTTTGATGTTTTCTACGTTTTCAAATATATTGATTTCAGTTACAACATAGAATACAAAGTGTACAGTGCTCACTTTATATTTATTTTTTATTACAAGTATTTGTACTGTAACAAAACAAATATTTTTCAATTCACCTTATACAAGTACTGTACTGCAATCTTTCTCATGAAAGTTGAACTTGCAAATGTAGAATTATGTACAAAAAATCTTCGTTCAAAAATAAAACAATGTAAAATTTTAGTCTGTGAATCTACTCAGTCCTACTTCTTGTTCAGCCAATTGCTCAGACAAACAGGTTTGTTTACATTTGCAGGAGATAATGCTGCCTGCTTCCTGTTTACAGTGTCACCTGAAAGTGAGAACAAGTGTTCTCATGGCACTTTTGTAGCAGGCGTCGCAAGATATTTACATGCCAGATACGCTAAAGAGTCATATGTCCCTTCCTTGATGGAAATATTTTTTCACCCGTTTGTGCAGCAAAATCAGTTTTCCAACATTTACAGATGAAAATCTAATCCTTTTTAAGTGTAAGCATACTTTTTGTCCTCTCTTGCATCCCTAAATCTTAAATCATTGCATGTCAAAAAAATTTCTCCAAATTGAAAATTTTGCGTCCTGTAACTGTGAATGTGAAACAGATCCTTTGAACCAAGATGCACTTCTCTAATCAGTATACAGTAACTCCTCATTTAACGTCATCCCGCTTAACGTTGGTTCAATGTTACGTCCCTGCTCAGTTAGGGAACGTGCTCATTTAAAGTTGTGCAATGCTCCCTTACAGTGTCGTTTAGCTGCCTGCTTGTAAGATTCTGTGGAAGAGCAGCGACTTTACAAGGGAGCATTGCACAAGTTCCACTTCTCTATCTCCTCCCCCTCCCTCCCAGCGCTTCCCCACCAAACAGGTGTTTGGTGGCACTTAGGACTTTCTGGGAGGGAGGGAGAGGAGTAGGGAAGTGCCACATCTCCGCTCCCCTCCCTCCCTCCGAGAAAGTCCTAAGCACCGCCAAACAGCTGTTTAGCGGTGCTTAGGATTTTCTGGGAGGTAGAGGGAGGAGTAGAGGTGTGGGGATTCTCCGCTCCTCCCCCTCCCTCCCACACTTCGCGCTTAGGACTCTCTGGGAGGGAGGGGCAGGAGTGAGGAAGCCCTGCATCCGCTTAGGACTTTGGGGAGGAGGGATATGGCATGCTCTGGAGAGGAGGTGGAGTGGGAAGAGGTGGGCCTGGAGTAGAACGGGGACAGGAAGAGGCGGGCCTGGAGCATTCCCGGCAAAGTCCAAGCCAGTTCTTCTCCGGGGAAGCTGCCGCTGTTGTGGCAAGATGCTTCCTAGCGTCCTTGCCTGCAGAAGGCTATGCCTGTGTGGAGTAAGCCAGGAGCACTTTCCAATCACAGTACAGTACTGTACAGTATATAATGCCTTTTGTCTGCCCCCCAAAAATTTCCTTGGAACCTAACCTAACCCCCCACATTTACATTAAATCTTATGGGAAAATTTGATTCATTTAACATTGTTTCACTTAAAGTTGCATTTTTCAGGAACATAACTACAATGTTAAGTGAGGAGTTACTGTACTCTGTTTTCAGCTGGCACGGGCAAGCCATGGGCTTCTAATTTCAAAGTAGACATACCCATCAAACAGCAGTGTGGCCATGGCAGCTTGGGCTTGTTGCTTGAGTACAGTCCCACCTGATCCCCTGCATAGGTATTCTGCTTGATTTAGTGTGTGTATATTTACCCGAGGTGGGAACTGTATCTCTCTGCTGCTTCCCCCTCAAAGCTCGGAACAGGCCTTCCTCCTGAATGTTTGCCACTCACAGCCTACTCCACATGTGGTTCCTCAGCTCTTGCTGCCTTGGTCAGCTTCCAGTTCTGTATGCATCTCCTCAGCCTCCCTGCAGCCTGCTTCTCTGTGCTCTGTTCCCAGCTCACTAGGATGACCACCCATCCCAAATTGGATGGGACAGTCTGGAAATGCAGAATTCAAGTTCAGGTCCCCAGGCTGAATGACTCCGGGACAGCATTTGTCTGTGATTCACTGTGGCACCACTCTGCACCTGCCCAATGCTCAGGGGCGGTGCTAGCCTCTGCCTGGTGTGGTGCGGGGGCTGAGGTGGGCCTTATCCCCCTATTGTTACAAGGCCCTGCTCCTCCTCTCCCTCTTCTCCCTCCCCCCCCCCCCCAAGTCCCTGCCCCCTGGCCAGAAGCAGTAGTAAGAGTTGCCCGGGCTCTCTGTGGGGAGCCCCAGACCCTCCTCCTGGCTGGGCCCTGCACCCCGGGGGGAACAAGGACACAGGCCAGGGGCTGTTCTCAGGGCAGGTGTGGGATCCGGGGCTCCCCACAATGACCGGGGCTCCCCGGGCGGCTCTTACCATGATCCGGCTCTGGCTTCTGACCAGGAGGGTAGGACTTTGGAGGGAAGAGGAGGAGCAGGGGGTTAGGCCTTGGGGGAAGAGGAGGGATTGGGGCAAGGCCATTGAGGGGACAGGGCTTCTGCATGTGTCCTGCTTTTGCTTTTTGAAAAGTTGGTCACCTTACAACTCACCATGCAACCCAACCCCCTCCTCCCCACCCCTGGTCCCAATCTATCTTGCTCTGCTGAAGGCTTTCCAAAGAGAGTTCATTTCCTGGGTCAGACTTGTAAAGAGTTTCCACCGCCTCTTTTTGGCCAGGAGAGGAGTCTAGGTCTACTCTTCCACCTGGGGAGGGGATCATTGATCAGCTGAGAGGGTTAGCTATGTATAGTAAAATAAACCACTAAAAGTGCATACATAAAGAATAAAAAACCAAAGTTTCCCTCTCAGAGGTAGGTTTGTGTCAATTTCTGTTCTTTAATGTCCACTTGGCATTTGGGAACAAATGAGAAGAGGAAGGTAGATACACTAGTGGCATTGCTTTTCCTGCCTTTAAATGCTCTGTTATGATAAAGCCACTTAGTGGACATTGTTAATTAAAAAGGTGTTCCTGAAACAAAACATTCTTTAAGTTCAATGCTTTTTATACAATGAAAACTTAGACCCCATTACAGATGAATAGTAGAGTAACAACCATTGCCTGGAAGTGATGCCTCCACCACACATGCTTCTACTGTAAGAGCAAAGCATGATCCACTCATGTACTGCTGGGTTGTGTTCTTCTGAATACTGAAAACATTGTTATAGTAGTTGAGCAGTTGGCTAAACAATGTAAGAATGCCTAACAGTCTACCATCAATATGCTTTATTGCACTATTAGGACATTTTCTAGGGAGACTAAGTGTTTTGTTCGCTCTAGAAAAGCATATGTTTCAGTAACAGGAGTTCAACCGATCTATGTCCATGAAGTGAAAAAATGTGAATTCTCAGAGTTAAATACTTCAACTCACAAAGGATCAGTCATGTGAAGGGCGTTAATACTATTCAGCAGTTACTGTTAGGTCATATTTTACACTTTGTGTCTGGAATTAGTGTTCATATTTCTGTTGTCCTTTCTCTTCCTCCTTCTGTGCACTGATTTAAGTTATTGTGGGCGCATAGAAACTGTGGGATAATTGGATTATCTAAGTCTGCCTAAAGAAGTAAATGGGATAAGGGAATGCAATGGCAAACTACCTCTTTACCCATTTGCTGGCAGTGTCTGCTTTTGTTACTGCTTTTCTTGTAGCGATAGTGAGAAGAATGAATTGGTAGTAATCTTACTGAGAGGAAAGCGTTACTTTGCCAAGTGATGGAGCACAAGTGTTATTGTAATATTTTATTTAGCAGAATATTTAAGTGAATGCAGTGTTTGGGAAAAGTGCCTGACTTCTTGTGTCAGAAGTTGAAGTTTAAGTTATTCACACAACTACTATAAGCTGAGAAGCAGCAATGCAAGCTTTCTCCACATTACAGTAGTCAATGTACTTCAACTCTGAACTGAAGAACTAATTCAAGGAGTGAAAAGGTTGTTCTTCGAGTGCTTGCTCATATCGATTCCAATTAGGTGTGCGCGCGCCGTGTGCACGTTCGGAAGATTTTTACCCTAGCAACACTCGGTGGGTCGGCTGGGCGCCCCCTGGAGTGGCGCCGCTATGGCACCGGATATATACCCCTGCCGACCCATCTGCCCCTCAGTTCCTTCTTACCGCCCGTGTCGGTCGTTGGAACAGTGGAGCGCAGCTTAGCTGACCTCCACTTCCCTAGCTACTTGTAGTTCTCTCGTTAATTCTTGTGTATATAGTTCAGATTTATATAGTTGTAGTTAACTTTATTCATTTGTAGTATAGTTAGTGTCTATAGTTCAGAGGAGTTCGGGGATTATCCCCTTCCCCGCACCCGGTGCCGGGGCCTAAGTCCGGTTCACCGGGTTTCAAACTGTGCTCAGCCTGCCACAAGCCGATGCCGACAAGAGATCCCCACGACTCCTGTCTTAAGTGCCTCGGGGAATCTCACCTAACAGATAAGTGCAGCATTTGTAAGGCCTTTAAGCCGAGAACAAAAAAGGAGCAGGACTTTCGTCTCAAGCAGCTCCTGATGGAGGCAGCTCTTACTCCTCCGCCTTGGGCACCGAGCGCTGGACAGTCTTCAAGAAGCGCTCCCTCGGCACCGGATCGCGCCGGTACCGCCAAGGCCTCTCGGCACCAGCTGTCGCCGGCACCGAAGTCCGCTCGGCACCAATCCTCTCCCCGAGGGCGAAGAGGCACAAGACTCCTGCTGCGTCCGAGCCGCCTGCTCCGCAGCCCGAGCGCTATACTAAGTCGGACCGCCCGGCACCGATACCTGCCGTGGCACCGACAATATTGGCACCGTCGATTCCGGCCACGCAAGAGCCGTCGAGTCCGGTGCCTGAAACATCCCCGGTGCGAGCTGTGGTTGAGCTCACTATTCCCTCCACACTGGAGACATTTTCCACGGTGAGGGAGTTGATTGCAATGACGGAATCTGCGCTGCTTCAACCCCCGGCACTGCCGGTGTGGGTTATACAGTCGATCGGCAAGCCTGCCTTGATCAGACCACCCTCTGTTGGCACCGCAGAGCGGCACGGTTCACGATTGCGGTCCCGCAGACGTTCTCAGTCCTGTTGCCGATCCAGGTCCCGACGCCGCTCGCAGTCCCGGCACCGTTCTCCATTTCGGTACCGGTCGTACTTGCGGCACCGGTCAGCGTCCCGTTCACTGGCCCGGTACACTCGGCACCGATCCAGCTCCCGGCACCACTCCAGGCACCATGACTCCCGTAGCCACTCCCGACATCGAGCCTTGAGATCTCGGTCGACCTCCCGGCACCGCTCTGGTCGCAGGTCCCATTCTCGCTCCTGGTACCGGTATGCCTCCCGGTACCGATCCCCGGTGCCGCGTCGAGCGATGTCAGCTGGAGAGGGAGACTCTGCCCAGGGCTTTTCAACTCCTCCATGGCCATCCAGACATGCATCAGTGTCGTCCCACGCGGACAGTTCATACGTGCAGGACCGTGATTTGGATGTGCCCACCAGAGTCTTCTAGGAGCCCCAGGCCCAGGACCCTGGCCCCCATCAGTGGTCATTCTGGACACCTTGGGCGTACCACCAGGCCCAAGGCGTACCTGTGATCCCATCTCGCTCTGTTCTGTCAGAGCACCAGGTGCCAGAGGCGACAGTTAGCCGTCCCCCTCCGACCGGTACGGAGGAAGCCCCGGTTCAGCCACCAGACTCCCAGATCCCACCGGAACAGGAGGTCGTCCAGGAGCACGAGCCCACGCAGGACCCGCTTGTCCCCGGCCTTTCTTCTTCCTCCTCCCCAGATGAGGCGGTGGCAGGAACATCCTCCTCGGGCCCTCCTCCAATTGACTTGAGGGCCCATCAGGACCTCCTGAGATGGGTGGCACTCAATATGAACCTCCAAGTGGAGGAAGTCTCGGAGATAGAGGATCTGGTCGTATACATTCTGTCGTCTGACGCCCCCACTAGAGTGGCCCTACCGTTGATTCGGACGATCCAAGCCAATGCGGATACCATCTGGCAGTCTCCAGCCTCTATCCCGCCTGCGGCCAGGGGAGTCGAACGCAAGTACATGGTACCCTCCAGTGGGTACGAGTACCTATATGTACAGCCTCCCCCTTGCTCCCTTGTCGTCCAGTCTGTCAATGAGAGGGAACGCCATGGCCAGCAGGCACCAGCCCCTAAATCGAAGGAGGCTAGGCGAATGGCCTTACTGGGCCGTAAGGTGTACTCGGCAGGGGCTCTGCAACTCCGCGTAGCAAACCAGCAAGCCCTGCTTAGCCGCTACAATTGCAACACCTGGGTGGCGGTGGGCAAATTTACGGAGTTGCTTCCCCAGGACTCCCGTCAGGAGTTTGCCACCCTCCTGGAAGAAGGGAAGAAAGTGGCTAGAACTTCCCTCCAGGCCTCGTTGGATGCAGCTGACTCCGCTGCCAGAACTCTGGCTTTGGGTGTTGCCATGAGGCACATTTCATGGCTCCAGGTGTCGGGCCTTCCCCCGGAGCTGCAGCATACTATACAGGACTTTTCCTTCGATGGCAAAGGCCTGTTCTCTGAAAAAAATGACCCTAGGCTGCAAAGCCTAAAGGACAGCAAGGTCACTATGTGCTCTCTCGGCATGCTCATGCTGGTGACTCAGCGCCGGCCTTTCTGTCCCCAGCCTCACCGCCCTTACCCTGCACCTAGACAAAGACAGGACTTTGGCAGAAGGCGTGGCCGAGGCAGTCATAGGCATCAGTCAGGGCCCCAAGGGGGCCAAAAATCAGGGTCCCTCTAAACCACCAGCGGGGCCAAAGCCAAACTTTTGAAGGCATGCCCGAGGACGGCGTACCAGTTATTACCCAGGATCCGTTCCCTCCCTTTTACTACTGCCTCCAGTTTATTTCGCCCCCCACCTCCCACCCTCCGTCCTCGTCCCTCTTCAGGGACCCCTCTCACGAGCAATTCCTCTTGCAAGAGGTGCGGATGCTCCTCGCCATTGGAGCTATAGAGGAGGTACCAAAGGATGAAAGGGGCAAGGGGTTTGCCTAATCCCCAAGGCAAAGGGAGGTCTCAGACCTATCCTAGACCTACGGGAACTCAACAAGTTCATGATAAAGCTGAAATTCCGCATGGTATCCCTGGGGACCATCATCCCATCCTTGGATCCCGGAGACTGGTATGCCGCCCTCAATATGAAGGACGCGTATTTTCACGTCGCCATTTATCCTCCACACAGACGGTACCTCCGGTTGGTGGCCAACCATCAACATTTCCAGTTTACGGTCCTTCCGTTTGGCCTCTCTACAGCCCCAAGAGTATTCACAAAGTGCATGGCTGTAGTCGCCGCCTCCCTCCGCCGCCATCGGATACACGTTTTTCCATATCTAGACGATTGGCTCATTCGAGGGACCTTTGAGACCCAAGTTACCCATCATGTGGGCATCGTCAAGGACCTATTCCTGCGCGTAGGCCTGATGATCAATATAGAGAAATCCACTCTGATTCCCACACAGAGAATAGAATTCATTGGGGCCATCCTGGACTCCAATCTCGCAAGAGCCTGCTTACTTCAGCCTCGGTTTCAGGCGATGGTAACAATTATACAAGGTCTACGGAACTTCCCGACAACTTTGGCTTGCATTTGCCTAGGTCTCCTGGGTCACATGGCTGCCTGCACGTTCGTAACCAAACATGCCAGGTTTCGCCTCCGTCCACTCCAATCGTGGCTCACCTCGGTGTACCACCCAAGCAGAGACAGCATAGACATGATCGTCACGATCCCCCCGAGCATCCTAGGCTCCCTCGACTGGTGGTTGACGCCCTCCCTGGTGTGTGCAGGGATGCCGTTCCATTCACCTCACCCCTCGGTGTCCCTGACGACGGATGCCTCATCTCTCGGCTGGGGTGCTCACCTTGCTCAGTTTCGCACTCAGGGCCTTTGGTCAGCTCAAGAGCGGGCCTTGCACATCAATGTCCGAGAGCTGAGAGCAGTCCGCCTTGCGTGCCAAGCGTTTCAGCAGCACCTACAAGGCCGTTGTGTCTGTGTTCACAGACAACACAACGGCCATGTATTACATAAACAAGCAGGGAGGAGCACGGTCCTCCCCTCTTTGCTAGGAAGCTATCCAGCTCTGGGACTTCTGCATAGCCCAATCGATAGACCTGGTAGCGTCCTTTCTCCCAGGGGTCCGGAACACTCTGGCGGATCACCTCAGCAGATCCTTCCTGTCTCACGAGTGGTCGATTCGTCCGGACGTTATCCATTTCGTTTTCTGGAAGTGGGGCTTTCCCCGCATAGACCTCTTCGCTTCTCGCAAGGACAGGAAGTGCCAGACGTTCTGCTCATTCCAAGGCCTCTCTCCGGGCTCGATCTCGGATGCTTTTCTGATGCCGTGGACGAGCCATCTGCTGTACGCTTTTCCACTGTTCCCGCTGGTTCACAGGGTCCTGCTAAAACTCTGCGGGTACAGAGCGCACCTGATCATGATAGCTCCAGCGTGGCCCAGGCAGCACTGGTACACCATGTTGCTAGACCTGTCGATAGCCAACCCGATTCCCCTGCCTCTTCGCCCAGACCTCATAACGCAGGATCATGGCAGATTTCACCACCCAGACCTGCAATTCCTGCACCTCACAGCATGGCTGCTGTGTGGCTAAACTGATCCGAGTTACGTTGCTCTGCCTCGGTACAACAGGTACTTCTGGGTAGTAGGAAACCTTCCACTCGGTTAACATATCTGGCCAAGTGGAGGCGTTTCTCCTGCTGGTGCGAAACGCACAATGTTACTCCCACCGAGGTCCCGATCCATTCCATCTTGGATTACCTCTGGTCTCTCAAACAGCAGGGTCTGGCGGTGTCATCATTGAGGGTACACTTGGCAGCCATCTCTACCTTCCACCCAGGGGAGAGTGGCCGCCCCGTATTCTCGCACCCTATGGTTTCTAGGTTCCTCAAGGGCTTGGAGCGCTTATACCCCCAAGTTCGCCGTCCCACCCAAACCTGGGACCTCAACCTGGTTCTAACCAGACTTATGACTGCCCCATTCGAGCCACTGGCAACCTGCTCGCTGCTATACCTGTCCTGGAAGACAGTTTTCCTCGTAGCCATTACATCGGCCAGACGAGTCTCTGAGCTTCGGGCTCTCACGGTGGACCCACCGTATACTGTGTTTCACAAGGACAAGGTGCAGTTGCGACAACATCCGGCCTTCCTCCCTAAGGTGGTGTCGGCCTTTCATATCAACCAGGATATCTTCCTTCCGGTCTTCTTTCCGAAGCTACACTCATCGCGAAGGGAGCAACAATTGCACTCTCTAGTCGTCCGTAGGGCGCTCGCATTTTATATCGAGCGGACAAAGCCCTTTCGTAAAACGCCCCAACTCGTCGTCACAGTGGCAGACCGAACGAACGGCCTAACTGTCTCCTCCCAGAGGATTTCATCTTGGGTGCCATCGTGCATCCGCACCTGCTGTGACTTGGCCCATGTTCCATCGCGCCACCTCACTGCACATTCCACCAGGGCTCAGGCTTCTTCTGCTGCCTTCCTGGCTCACGTTCCCATCCAGGAGATATGTCACACAGCTACCTGGTCCTCGGTCCACACCTTTGCCTCACATTATGCACTGGTCCAACAGTGCAGAGATGATGCAGCCTTTGGCTCAGCAGTTTTGCATTCTGCAACATCTCACTCTGACCCCACCGCCTAGGTAAGGCTTGGGAATCACCTAATTGGAATCGATATGAGCAAGCACTCGAAGAAGAAAAGACGGTTACTCACTTTTGTAACTGTTGTTCTTCGAGATGTGTTGCTCATATCCATTCCAAACCCACCCTCCTTCCCCACTGTCGGAGTAGCCGGCAAGAAGGAACTGAGGGGCGGATGGGTCAGCAGGGGTATATATCCGGTGCCATAGCAGCGCCACTCCAGGGGGTGCCCAGCCAACCCACTGAGTGTTGCTAGGGTAAAAATCTTCCAATGAACGTGCACACAAGCCGTGCACACCTAATTGGAATGGATATGAGCAACACATCTCGAAGAACAACAGTTACAAAGGAGAGTAACCGTCTTTTCTTTCTCCATACACATTTATTGTTTGACATCTGAATAGTGATAGTTGTGGTGTGGACATCTGTCTGTGGGGAGCTGGGTTGAAAATACTAACTCATTTCACATGGACCCAGTCAGTACTATCCGGTAATCTTTTGTCACTGTTGATCTTGCCTGGATTTGTAATTAATAAGATGAATGAATTCCACAGCCTTTGAAATCAGGCTAAACTATTTCAGATGAACAAGCATCTCAAACAAGTTATTAAGAAAAAGCAGAAAGACTAGAAGGAATGGAAGAGGAGATGGATCAACAAGGAAAACTACCTCTTGGAGGTCAGGAAGTGTAGGGATAAAGGGACACTTGCCAAAAGCCAAACAGAGTTGAACCTTGCAAAGCGAATTAAAATCAATACTAAATGATTCTTTAGCCATATAAATAAAAACAAAAAAGGAATGAAGAAGTGGGACCGCTAAACACTGAGGATGGGTGGAGATTAAAGATAATCTAGGTATGAGTACTGAGGGGCTTTAGGACAGTGGCAGGAAAATTTAGTTCAACTGGAGAAGATGGGAATTAATATGGAAATTGAAAGGTGGGGAAGGAAGAAGTTAAAGAGGAGACTGCAGTGGGTGATGCTGAAAGGTGGACTGTCAGATTGGTCTTGGGCCACTCTTATTTTCATTAATGCCCTTGGCCATAATAACATTTTCAGATGAGACAAAGTTGGGAGGTATTGGCAATATGGAAGAGGACCGGAATATCATACAAGAAGATTTGATAACTGTGAAAACTGGAGTAATAGAAATGAGATGAAATTTAATAGTGCAGAGTGCAAAGTCATGCATTACCAACTGGAAGCAACGGAGGAGAGACACCTGGGTGTATGGGTCAATCACAAAATGACTGAGCCACAAATTTGATATGGCCATGAAAAAGGCTAATGCAGTCCTAGAATGCCTCAAGCGAGGTATTTGCAGTAGAGATAGTGAAGTGATGTTACCATTGTGCAAGGCACTGGTGAGACCTCATCCAGCATACTGTTTGCAGTTCTGACTTCCCACGTTTAAGAAAGATTAATTCAAACTGGAACAGATACAGAGAAGGGCTACTAGGATGATCAGAGGAATGGAGAACCTACCTCATGAGAGGAGGCTTAAGGAGCTTAGCTTGTTTAGCTTAACAAAATGAAGGCAAAGGGGAGTTATGATTGCTCTCTATAAATGTATCAGAGGGATAGACAGTAGGAAGGGAGGGGAATTATTTAAGTTAAGGGTCAATGCTGGCACAAGAACAAATGGTTATAAACTGGCCATCAATAAGTTTAAGCTTGAAATTAGGCAAAGGTTTCTAACCATCAGAGAAGTGAAATTCTGGAACAGTTTTCAACAGGGAAGAGTAGGAGCGAAAAATCTAGCGTGTTTCAAGAGTGAGCTTGATATAAATTTATAGAGGGGAGGGTCTGATGAGATTGCCTACAATGGCATATGCCCAATCCACAACTGCTATTAGCAAATATCTCCAGTGGCTGGAGGTGGGATTCTAAATGGGGAGGACTCTGAGTTACTAGAGATAAAATTGTTTCCCAGGTATGTGTCTGGTGGGTCTCACCCATATGCTTAGGGTCTAGCTAATCATCATGTTTGGGGTCAGGAAGGAATTTTCTCCCAGATCAGATTGACAGAACCTCTGGGGGGGTTTCACTTTCCTCTGCAGTTTAAGGCACAGGTCACTTGCAGGTTTAAATTAGAGTAAATGGTGGATTCTCTGTAATTTGAGGTTTTTAAATCAATATTTAAGGACTTCAGTAACACAGCTAGAGGTTATGGGCCTGTTACAGGAGTTGGGTGGGTGGGGTTGTGTGGCCTGCCATGTGCAGGAGGTCAGATTAGATGATCATGATAGTCCCCCAATCTCAGGTTACTTGGACTCCAATGACCCATTATGGATTAAGCAGTTCAGCAGACTTTAAAATTATTAGTATTTAGATTGCCCCAGTATATCTGTGGCCAGAATTCTTACTGTGCGAATCAGTGACTTAATATACTGTACACCACACATGAATCCACAAGCTAAATCTCTAAAAGTTTTCAAAGTAAGCTTTTTCACTGTGATACATATTGACTCAAATGAAATAGTACGTTTTTCAAAAGAAAGTGACCAAATGGGAGTA
This sequence comes from Mauremys mutica, assembly GCF_020497125.1. Lineage (NCBI taxonomy): Eukaryota > Metazoa > Chordata > Testudines > Geoemydidae > Mauremys > Mauremys mutica. The sequence goes on from NC_059078.1 coordinate 44,098,041, forward strand.
TGCTTATCTTGTAGTCTTTACTCTCAGATAAGATGCTGATATAACTCAAATAAATGTTTATCAAATCTTTTAAATACTCACTTTTGGACTGACTCCTTTTGGATGCTTTACCCAACACAAATGAGTTCAGTGCTTAAAAATCCATAATGAAAATAATGGATCACAAACTAATGTTGGACAGTGTTTTCAAAATGAGTCATCAGTATAATTTCTACCTCATGTTTGCAGAAAAGGAATAATTTTCTTCAAACTTCAGAATAAGTTGTTTCTTATATTCCAGGCTCAGTTATTTTAGCTGTGGCTTTCTGGTATTTCACAAAAGTGACACTGGATTTCATAATCCATTATAGCTCTGAAAAGATTTTTTCATTAACAGCATACTGGTTAACCTAGATGAATGTCACTTTTTAACAAGTGTTTTACATTAATGCTGGCTCTGAACATAAGGAACTCTGAACTAACACACCTTGTTATTAAAACTTTACCTTCTACCTAAATGTTCAGTCATTTTTTCTTGTCAATTCTTAATAGCAATATTACAGAGAGGTCAAATATAGTTTAGTGCTCTGCTATGACAAGTTGTAAAAATTCTGAAAGTAGGATAGCAAATTATCCTGACTTTTCAGCTCTAGAAATGATATTTTTAAGTTATTTCAAAGACATGAGATTGCAACCTTGAGCATCTTACTGTATGGTGGTTCTTAACGTATGGAAAATTATCTTTTATATGAGATGGATATAGTTGGATCATAAACCAGTACTCTTTCAATGGTTCCTAAGCTATATAAGCATGGAAAAGATCTGCATGCATTATTGTTTGATTAACCGTGTTTCTCTAGGCTTTAGATATGGCAACCTATTTCAACATACTGATGTACTGTCTGACCTACAGCTAAATGACAGCTGAACTTGAATCTGACTGATGCATACCTTCCAGAAAAGCATTGAGTTTTGATTTAAAGATATTAAGATATTGAGAATCCACCACTTCTCTTGATAGTTTATTCCAATCGATAATTGTCCTCACTTAAAAAGTTGTGCTTTATTTCTAATTTGACTTTGTCTGCCTTCAGCTTCCAGCCACTGGTTCTCGCTATGCTTTTCTCGGCTAGATTGAAGAGCCCTTTAGCACCCAGTATTTCCTCCTCATGAAGGTACTTATTGACTATAATTAAGTCACCTGTCAGTCTGTCTCACTGTATGGTGTTTTCCCCAATTCTTGAGCCATTTTTGTGGCTTTTTCTTGGACATCCCTAATTTTTCAGCATCCTTTCAAATATGTGGATGCCAGAACTGTACACAGTATTCCAGGATCAGTCTCACCAGTGCTGTATATATAGAGAGAAAATCTCCTTCCTCTGTTTATACAAGGATCGCATTTAATCCTTTTTCCTACAGCATCGCACAGGGAGCTCATGTTGAGTTGCTTGTCTTCTGTGATCCCACAATCCTTTTCAGTCATTGCTTTCCAGGACACAATCACCATTCTGTAAATATGGCCTGCATTTTTGTTCCTAGATGTACCTTGCATTTGGCTGTATTAAATGTTTGGGCTCAGCTTACCAAGCAATCCAGATAATTCTATACGACTTCCCTGTCTTCATTATTTGCCATTCAACCAATCTTTATGATGTGCAAATCTTAATAGTGATTTTATACTTCCAGGTCATGATGAAAATGTTGATTAGCATTGGACTTGGTACCAGTCCCTGTGGAATGCCAATAGAAACACCCCCCATTCAGTGATCCCCCACTGACTACTGCTTCCTGAGATCTGTTTAGTCAGTTCTTAATCCATTTAACATGTGCGTGACTGATCTTGTATAGTGCTAATTTTTTAATTAAATGTTGTGTGGTATTAAGTCAAATGCCTTACAAAAGTCAATATTGCATCAATGCATTTATCTTTGCACTTCAAAGAAGTACATCAGGTTTGCTTGAGATCTGTTTTCCCTAAAACTGTCAGAATTAAATATATTCATATTTTTTATTAATAGAATCTTGTATCAGCTTTTCCCTTATTTTGCCTGGGACTGATGTCAGGTAAGTCATCAGGGTCATCAACAGACTTGGCCTTTTTGAATATTGGCACAATATTGGCACTCTTCTTGACATAGCATATATGATATACCCAGTGGAATCTCAGTGGTTATCATTGATTGGACACTGTCACAGCTGGAGGGCCAACTGTGCCTAGCGCCCCTTCTATTATTTCTCAAATGCATCTCTTAAGTGACAGGCCTGGCTTCCTGCACCTCACTAAAGGTGAAATCACACAGTTCAGGCACTCTAGGACTGGATCTCTGGGCTGCAGCCCCCTCATTCCCAACCATGTTAATGACACAGGTCCAATTTGGTTTTGGCACCTGCAAGAGTTTCCCTTCAGGAGCCCCTGGCAGCATGCATTTGCAGGTACACAAACTGCCTTTGAAACAAAGCATTACTTATTCATAAGGTTAAATTCTTCTTTGAGTGCTTACTCATGTTGATTCAATTCTAGGTGTGAGAGTGCCTCCGTGCACAGTTGTCAGAGATTTTTTGCCTTAGCGGTATCCGTAGGGTCAACTGTGGCGCCCCCTTGAGTGTTGCACTCATGCGCTGGTACATTAGGCACTGACGATGCTACGCCCTCTCAGTTCCTTCTTACCGCCTGTGATGGTTGGTTGGAGCACCTTGTCTTGCATCACAAGAGTGTTAGTGGTTCTTACAGTCCGTTGTTCTGTCTCCTTTGTTTTTTAGTAGTTAGGTACTTAGTTAGACCATTAAGTTAAGTGTTAGAGTAGTAGTCTGAGAGTTAGAGTCCCGGCTGGGACTTCACCTCGGAGCGGGGCATGCCATGTTCCCTAGTCTTTAAGCCATGCGCATCTTACAGCCGGCTAATGTCTATTAGTGACCCTTATGATAGCTGTTTAAAGTGTTTGGGGGAGTCCCACAGAAAGGACAAATGCAGGATCTGCAAAAACTTTTGCCTTCGAACTGAAAAGGAACGGGATATTCGCTTGAGGGCCCTCCTCATGGAGGCTGTGCTTCATCCTGCTTTAGAGCCCTCTCGATTGGACTCCATGCCCGGCACTTTGGCATTGGCGCGCAGCACACCGCCGGAATCTGCCCAGCACCATTCCTCCTTGCTGGCGCTGAAGAACCAGTCGAAGTTGATGGGACCACCAACACCACTTCCTACACATCAACATCAGGGAGCCCAGAGCAGTTTGCCTGGCCTGCCAAGCCTTCCTACCTCGCATAAAAAGCAGGGTGGTACAGGTCCTGATGGACAATACAGCAGCTATGTACTATATCAACAAGCAAGGCAGCGCCAGATCGTCTGCCCTTTGCTAGGAAGCCCTCAGGCTCTGGAACTTCTGTATACAACACGACATCCATCTCATAGCTCCACACCTACCTGGGGCCAGGAACACTTTGGCATATCACCTCAGCTGGACCGTCTCATCTTGCAACAAGTGGTCCCTCCATCCAGAAATGGTCAGCATCATATTCCAGAAGTGGGAGATTCCCCGGGTGGACCTGTTCGCGTCCAGGCAAAACAGGAAATGCTTGATTTGGGGGATTGACAGAGGCTCGCTCTCTGACACTTTTCTGCTCCCGTGGTTGGGAGCTCTGTTGTATGCCTTCCCCCCAGTGCCGCTAATTCACAGAGTCCTCATGAAGATCAAACAGAACAGGGCGAAGATAATCTTCATGCTGCTGGCTTGGCTGTGCCGCACTGGTTTAGCCTGGTGCTGGACCTGTTGGTGGCTGCTCCGTTACAGCTATCACTTAGGATGGACCTGCTGTCCCAAAACCACGGCAGTCTTCTGCATCCGAACCTGGTGGCGCTGCACCTGACGGCTTGGCGCTGCATGGTTAAGTGCAGGGGAGCAGGAGTGCTCGGCCACTGTCCAGCAGGTCCTGTTGGGCAGCAGAAAGCCATCCACCAGAGCGGACCTACCTGGTCAAATGGAAGCAGTTCACTTGTTGGACCTTGGATAAAGGCATTCGACCTGAGCAGGCCTCACTGCAGTTAATCCTGGACTACCTTCTGCATCTCGAGCATCAAGGCCTGTCCCTTTCATCTATCAAGGTTCACTTGGCTGCTGTCTCAGCCTTCCATCCACTTCTTGAGGGTAAGTTGGTTTTCACCCAGAACATGACTGCCAGGTCCTCAAGGGCCTCTACCTGCACATCAGGGACCCTGTTCCTCCCTGGGGCCTGAATCTTGTGCTGTCATAACTCATGGGACCCCCCCTTCAGATCTCTGGTTTCCTGCTCTCTCCTCCTCCTTTCCTGGAAGATGGCGTTCCTGGCTGCAATAACATCCGCCCACTGGGTCTCTGAGATCAGGGCGCTTACTTTAGAACTGCCATATGCGGTCTATTACAAAGACAAGGTCCAGCTGCAGCCACACCCGTTTTTCATGCCCAGGGTGGTCTCTCAGTTTCAAACAGGTGAGGACATTTACTTACCTGTCTTTTTTCCCCAAAGCTGCATAAGCTAGGCTGCATCCCCTAGATGTTAGGAGAGCACTAGCCTTTTACATTGAAAGGACCAAGCCATTCCAGAAGTTGACACAGTTGTTCGTCGCGGTGGCCGACAGGATGCAAAGTCTTCTGGTGTCCGCTCAAAGAATTTCTTTTTGGATCACTGCCTGCATTCAATGCTGCTTCGATCAGGCAAAAGTGCCACCCCTGGCGATTGTAACTGCCCACTCAACCAGGGCGAAAGCCTCTTTGGCAGCTTTCCAAGCCCAGGTGCATATCCAGGACATGTATAGGGTGGCCACCTGGTCATCTGTCCACACGTTTACGTCCCATTACGCACTTACCCAGCAGACCTGGGACACTGCTGGCTTTGGTAGAGTAGTGCTGCAAGCCACTAGACTATAACCTCCAAGCTCCTCTCCGAGGATACTGCTTGTGAGTCATCTATAATGGAATCGACATGAGCAAGCACTCGAAGAAGAAAAAAGTTACCTACCTTTTTCTAACTGTTGTTCTTCAAGCTGTGTTGCTCATGCCCATTCCATTACCCGCTCTCCTTTACCCCTCTGTTGAAGTTGCCGGCAAGAAGGAACTGAGAAGTCATAGGGTCGGAGGCACCTAATATGCCAGCGCATGAGCACAGCGCTCAGGGGGCCGCCTCAGCTGATCCTATGGATACCACTAAGGCAAAAATCTCCGACAACTGTGCACGTGGGTACGCACACACCTAGAATGGAATGGACATGAGCAACACATCTCAAAGAACAACAGTTACGAAAATGGAGGTAACTATTTTTTCTTCTTCTGTCATGGGTATTTTTAGTAAAAGTCAGGGACAGGTTGTGGACAATAAACACAAATTCACAGAACCACTCAATCTGTCCTTGACTTACTAGAAATACCTGAGGAGTGAGGGGGCTTGCTGCTGCTCCAGCCTTTGGGGGGGCTGATCCAACCCCGACTGCTGTTTCTGTAGCCCTGGGGCTGGCTGCTGGTCAGCTATTCTGGTGGCCCAGGGCTGATGGCCCAGAAGAAGTCAGAGAGGTTCTGGAAAGTCACTGAATCCATGACAGAATCGTAGCCTTACTTATTCATTCCTCAGAGGTACAAAGCACACAGAGGAAAGGCTAAAAATAACTGCAGCCTAACTGAATGGATCTTACCTATCCTTTTAGGACTAGATGCTGAGGCCCTGCTTAAAAAGACTGCCTGCTTGCAGCTCCCATTTCTCTCCTAGTCTGTATGTCAGCCTCATATCCCAGTGACCAGTTCCCCCTTCTTTTCTGCCAGGGGAACCATTTTAGCTGCTTAGGGTCTTTTATGATCTCAGCCTTGGCAAAACAAATCCTGCTAAGTTTACTGGCACCTGAAAGTAGCATCTCCCAGTGATGTTCTCTTACCGTATTTGAAGATTTATACCAGAGGCAGCCCTAAAAGGGAGAACTCTGGGTTTCCCTCCATAGCCTCCTTTAATTTAACTCCTGGCATGTAGGCAGGTTAATATCAAACAGATAACCTGAGAGACGTACAGTATTTCATTTTCTTTTTTTTAAACACCTCTCTCATTTTCCAGAGACCCAGTGCAAATCCCTGAAATTTGTGAATGAATTATGCAAACAAACATAACAAAGCAAGGTCATTTGTGGTTTAGTTCTAATTTAAATCCATAGCGTATTACTAAATATACACTAGTATAGTTTATTTTAAAAAATGAAATGTGAAGTGTTTCCAATATTTCCATGCATTAGGCTTGTTTGATTCCTAGACCTTAACATGCAATAGCAGTCTGGCTGGCCAGGTTATTGATGGCATCTTCGCGTAACCCTATTGTATCTAAGTATTGCAATACATAAGGTCTCCATGTGGTAGTCCTATTTATGAGATGAATCTTGCACTATGGTAGACTAAATCAGAATTTCCTTGCTTTATCTGAGAGTTTACCCTTAATGTGTTAACTTGCTATTTTCTGCTTTATTAGCTAACAGAGTGACTGTGACTGACTCTTTAAATCCAACTAAAATGATCCATTATCTTCCAGCTGCTTCCATTTTCTCCCCCTTTCCTTCACCCCAATGGATTTTTCTAAGTAACAAAGCTTAACTAATTCCTTCTATTCTCCACCCACCCCATCAGTCATTGCGGCTGGGTGTGCTGTATCCATCTCAGACAGCTGTAGTATCTAGAACCAGGGGTTCTCACAACAAAATTTTTGGTGGCCTCAAAGTGCGGCCACCAAGTCTTGCTGGTGGCCGCATGGACAATTTTTCCTAAAATACTTAACTTTAGGAAAAACAAATAAATATGCAAATAGACATGTCCAAATCATTGTAATTTATTAAATCTTTTTGCAGACTCAAGAATAATTTACAGTTGTCCCTATTTTTTACTGGACATAAACAGAATAGAAACACAAATAAGGTGCTCTGCAGGTTCTTGTCTTTTTTATTGTTTCTTTTGCTTTTTTTAAAAGACTTGCTAGCTAGTAAGTCTGCTGCTTTGAAAAGTTATATTAACAAACATATAAATATCACTTTTCATGGCAGCAGACTGACTTAGTCATGGCAAGCCTGGGGACAAATTAAGCCTTGGATGCGAAGGTCGGTAGGGGGGAAGTAGGGGGCCGGGGAATGCATGGTGGGCTGGCAGGGGCCAACTGCAATGGATAGGGGGGTGAGCTCCTCAGCCAGGGGTTGCAGCTCCATGGCCAGAGCCTGCTGCCCGCCACTCCAGGGCTGGAGCCCAACTCTGCCGTCCCCAGGAAGGTGGGGAACTCACTAGCTGCCTGCTCCTCCAGCATATGTGTCTTGTGGGGAGGTCGGGGAGGAAGGGTCCAACCTCTGCTGGTGGCCCTGGGAGAGGGACCACTGCTTTGCACCCTCATCACTGCCCAGGAGGCTGTGGTTGCAAGAAATGCCCCTGATGGCCACATTCTAGAAACACTGATCTAGACACTCATAACAAATTAGTAACTCAAGGTTACAACAGAAGATCACTTATTGATTGCAATACATTGTGGAATGGGTGAACAATTTATCTTAGTGTTTATTTTTGTAGGCTTGTATAATTGGCAGCACACAATACTTGACTTTTTGTAAGTAGGCAGTAAATGGCACTAAATGCTCTCTGTGTTGGACTTGTCTGATGTGAAAGTACATTTTGCTTTTTGCTTCAATTTTGAGTAACACAAGCTACACAAAGATCATCAAAACTATCCAGCCATAAAAGTAGTACACTTCGTCAAGCAAGGAGTAGACAGCCTTTGCCTTGTAAATTATACTAATTCTTATATTTTCAGTTTCTAGTCTTGTCAGTCTAAATACTTTGTTCTGCACAGCTATGCTTTATACTGCATACATTTACTTATTATTTCAAAGTAGCAAGGGGCAGAAGAAATCAACTGCATTAAGTTTTGCATTTTCCTGAACCAGCCATTCCAGGATTATTATTTGCTGGATGAATGACCATAACAGCTAAGGACACCAGGAGGATGAAAATAAGTAATTGCACATAATAAACAAAAATCTATAATAGTTGATTATCAAAATAGAGAAAACTTTTCAACTGAAAAAAGAAGTCAGTTGCTTAGAACATAAGAATAGCCATTCTGGGTCAGAGCAATGGTCTTTCTAGCTCATATCCTGTCGTTTTACAGTGGACTGTTCCAGATGCTTCAAAGGGAATAAACAGAACAGGGCAATTATTGAGTGATCCATTCCCTGTTGTCCAATCCCAGATTCTGGCAGTCAAATGTTTAGGCCACGCAGTCCATGAGGTTGCATACCTGACCATTTTGGATAATAGCCATTGATGTACCTTTCCTCTGTGAACCAATTGCTCTTTACGTGGCCGTCCCTAAGAGTTTGATATGTTGAAGCATGTTTCCAAATAAAGAACTTAATTTATAGTATTGAATATTACACCTTCATATGCTGATCTACTTCTTAATTTTTATATTTTTGTTACATTGGGAATCACTGATTGTCTTTAATTTTCTTTCAGTAAAACGCTTCAGAGAACCAAAGCATGAAAGACGTCCTTGGAGGATATGGTAAGTCTTTAATTATTAATAGTTCCTAGAATGTTTTTTATATCCTAGATGTTCATCTCATGGAAAATGAAAGAATAATCACTTGCATGTAATGTATAATATGTGAAAGCACTTTAATAGTTAGACTCAAGGGAATACATGAGAAATGAACAGTCATTATTTTACTGTACATTTTTCCTGTTCATTCTGTCTTACTACATACACCTTTAGAAACCTTACTCTAAATGCTAAAGATTCAAAAAAAAATTCTGTGAAAGCTTGAGGAATCCTTTTTAAAGCAGCTGTTTTACTACCTTTTCTGTACACTGAACTAAATCTTCCCTAAAATTTGCCTGTGAAGATCCCTCCTGAGGCTTTGGGATCCATGTATTTAATTGAAGGCAGAATTTGGCCCGTAATGTTGAAAAGCAGAATTTCTTGTCAAAGATTAGTAAACTTGGAATCTTAGCTAATCATAGAATCTCAGGGTTGGAAGGGACCTCAGGAGGTCATCTAGTCCAACCCCCTGCTCAAAGCAGGACCAAACCCAACTAAATCATCCCAGCCAGGGCTTTGTCAAGCCTGACCTTAAAAACCTCTAAGGAAGGAGATTCCACCACCTCCCTAGGTAACCCATTCCAGTTCTTCACCACCCTACTAGTGAAAAAGTTTTTCCTAATGTCCAACCTAAACCTCCCCCTCTGCAACTTGAGACCATTACTCCTTGTTCTGTCATCTTCTACCACTGAGAACAGTCTAGATCCATCCTCTTTGGAACCCCCTTTCAGGTAGTTGAAAGCAGCTATCAAATCCCCCCTCATTCTTCTCTTCTGCAGGCTAAACAGTCCCAGTTCCCTCAGCCTCTCCTCATAAGTCATGTGCTCCAGCCCCCTAATCATTTTTGTTGCCCTCCACTGGACTCGCTCCAATTAATCCACATCCTTCTTGTAGTGTGGGGCCCAAAACTGGACACAGTACTCCAAATGAGGCCTCACCAGTGCTGAATAGAGGGGAATGATCACATCCCTCGATCTGCTGGAAATGCCCCTACTTATACAACCCAAAATGCCATTAGCCTTCTTGGCAACAAGGGCACACTGTTGACTCATATTCAGCTTTTCGTTCACCGTAACCCCTGGGACCTTTTCTGCAGAACTGCTGCCCAGCCATTCGGTGCCTAGCAGTGCATGGGATTCTTCTGTCCTAAGTGCAGGACTCTGCACTTGTCCTTGTTGAACCTCATCATATTTCTTTTGGCCCAATCCTCTAATTTGTCTAGGTCCCTCTGTCCTATCCTTACCCTCCAGCGTATCAAGCACTCCTCCCAGTTTAGTGTCATCTGCAAACTTGCTAAGGGTGCAGTCCACACCATCCTCCAGATCGTTAATGAAGATATTGAACAAAACCGGCCCCAGCACCGACCCTTGGGGCACTCCACTTGATACCGACTGCCAACTAGACATTGAACCATTGATCACTACTCGCTGAGCCCGACATCTAGCCAGTTTTCTATCCACCTTACCGTCCATTCATCCAGCCCATACTTCTTTAACTTGCTGGCAAGAATACTGTGGGAGACTGTATCAAAAGCTTTGCTAAAGTCCAGAAATAGCACATCCACTGCTTTCCCCTCATCCACAGAGCCGGTTATCTCATCATAGAAGGCAATCAGGTTAGTCAGGCATGATTTGCCCTTGGTGAATCCATGCTGACTGTTCCTAATCACTTTCCCCTCCTGTAAGTGGTTCAGAATTGATTCCTTGAGGACCCGTTCCATGATTTTTCCAGGGACTGAGGTGAGACTGACTGACCTGTAGTTCCCTGGATCTTCCTTCTTCCCTTTTTTAAAGATGGGCACTACATTAGCTTTTTTCCAGTCATCCGGGACCTCCCCCGATCGCCATGATTTTTCAAAGATAATGGCCAATGGCTCTGCAATCTCATCGGCCAACTCCTTTAGCACCCTCAGATGCAGCGCATCCGGCCCCATGGACTTGTGCTCATCCAGCTTTTCTAAATAGTCCCGAACTACTTCTTTCTCCACAGAGAGCTGGTCGTCTCCTTCCCATACCGTGCTGCAGAGTGCAGCTGTCTAGGAGCTGACCTTGTCTGTGAAGACAGAGGCAAAAAAAGCATTGAGTACACTAGCTTTCTCCACATCCTCTGTCACTAGGTTCCCTCCCTCATTCAGCAAGGGGCCCACACTTTCCTTGACTTTCTTCTTGTTGCTAACATACCTGAAAAAACCCTTCTTGTTACTCCTAACATCTCCAGGTAGCTGCAACTCCAAGTGTGATTTGGCCTTCCTAATTTCACTCCTGCATGCCTGAACTATACTTTTATACACCTCCCTGGTTATTTGTCCAATCTTCCACTTCTTGTAAGCTGTTTTTTTTGTGTTTAAGACGAGCAAGGATTTCACTGTTAAGCCAAGCTGGTCGCCTGCCATATTTATTTTTCTTCCTACACATCGGGATGGTTTGTTCCTGCAACCTCAATAAGGATTCTTTAAAATACAGCCAGCTTTCCTCGACTCCTTTCCCCGTCATGTTATTCTCCCAGGGGACCTTGCCCATCAGTTCCCTGAGGGAGTCGAAGTCTGCTTTTCTGAAGTCCAGGGTCTCTGTTCTACTGCTCTCCTTTCTTCCTTGTGTCAGGATCCTGAACTCGACCATCTCATGGTCACTGCCTCCCAGGTTCCCATCCACTATTGCTTCTTCTACTATTTCTTCTCTGTGATGTGCGGGTTCATATAAACACTATTCAGATTACCCCCAAAATGTCTTGCCTCTGTCATCTGTTTTTTCATTTATTGAAATGTCTCATATTTCTTAAAGAAAAGACTTTAAACTGAAATTGAACAACAAAAATATCAGGAAAAATACTAAGTCATTCAAAAGTAAATGGGATCTAAAATTACAGGACAAATTTTCAAACTTGGGTGCCAAAAGGCACCGAAATAGAACTGCTATTTTAAAGGTACCTTTTTGTAAATTGAATTCTTCTTCGAGTGATTGCTCCTATGCATTCCAGTTAGGTGTGCGCGCCGCGCGTGCACGGCTCTTCGGAAGATTTTTACCCTAGCAACTCCGGCGGGCCGGCTGGGCGCCCCCTGGAGTGGCGCCACTATAGCGCAGGATATATACCCCAGCCGGCCCGTCCGCTCCTCAGTTCCTTCTTTCCGCCCGTGACGGCCGTTGGAACAGTGGAGCACAGCTCAGCTGACCTCCACTTCCCTAGCTACTCGTAGTTTTCTCTCGTTCTGTTTATAGTTGTAGTTAACTCTGTTTGTTTGTAGAATAGTATGGTGTATTTATTTTGCAGGGGTCGGGGTTTATCCCCTTCCCCTCACCCGGGGCCGGGTCCGATGCCCGGTCCACAGGGTTTTCTAATGCTCGGCCGGCCACAAGCCGCTTCCGACAAGAGATCTTCTCCTAAGTGCCTCGAGGGATCTTACCTCACAGATAAGTGCCGCATTTGTGAGGCCCTTAATCAGTGAACAAAGGGGAGCGGGGCTTTCGTTTTAAACAGCTCCTGAGGGAGGCAGCTCTTGCTCCTCCGCTCTCGGCGCCGAGCGCTAGTTAGTTTTCACGGCGCGCTCCCTCGGCACCGGACCGCCGGTGCCGCCAAGGCCTCCTGGCATGTCCGTCGCTGGCTCCGATGTACCCTCGGCATGGATCACTCTCCTGGAGGATGAAGAGTTACTCCGGCCAGGCAAGAGCCGTCGAGTCCGGTGCTGGAAAGCTCCCCGGTACGCACCGTGGTCGAGCTCGCCCGGAAGCTGCGTCCGAGCCGCCTGCTCCGCAGCCAAGCACTATGCTCAGTCGGATCGCCCGGCACCGATGTCTGCCGCGGCACTGACAATATCCGCACCTTTCACTCCGGCCAGGCAAGAGCCGTCGAGTCCGGTGCTGGAAAGCTCCCCGGTACGGACCGTGGTCGAGCTCACTCTGAAGCTGCGTCCGAGCCGCCTGCTCCGCAGCCGAGCGCTATGCTCCGTCGGATCGCCCGGCACCGATGTCTGCCGTGGCACCGACAATATCCGCACCTTTCACTCCGGCCAGGCAAGAGCCGTCGAGTCCGGTGCTGGAAAGCTCCCCGGTATGGACCGTGGTCGAGCTCGCTATGAAGGTGCGTCCGAGCCGCCTGCTCCGCAGCCGAGCGCTGTGCTCCGTCGGATCGCCCGGAACCGATGTCGGCCGCGGCACAGACAATATCCGCACCATTAACTCCGGCCAGGCAAGAGCCGTCGAGTCAGGTGCTGGAAAGCTCCCCGGTACGCACCGTGGTCGAGCTCACCCGGAAGCTGCGTCCGAGTCGCCTGCTCCGCAGTCGAGCGCGATGTTCAGTCGGATCGCCCGGCACCGATGTCTGCCACGGCACCGACAGTATCCACACCGTTAGCTCCAGCCAGGCAAGAGCCGTCGAGTCCGGTGCTGGTAAGCTCCCCGGTACAGACCGTGGTCGAGCTCGCTAGGAAGCTGCGTCCGAGCCGCCTGCTCCGCAGCCGAGCGCTATGTTCAGTGGGACCGCCCGGCACCGATGTCTGCCGCGGCACCGTCAATGTCCGCACCATTAACTCCGGCCAGGCAAGAGCCGTCGAGTCCGGTGCCGGAAAGCTCCCCGGTACGGACCGTGGTCGAGCTCGCCCTGAAGCTGCGTCCGAGCCGCCTGCTCCGCAGCCGAGCGCTATGCTCCGTCGGATCGCCCGGCACCGATGTCTACCGTGGCACCGACAATGCCCGCACCATTAACTCCGGCCAGGCAAAAGCCGTCGAGTCTGGTGCTGGAACACTCCCCGGTATGGACCGTGGTCGAGCTCACTATGAAGCTGCATCCGGGGTGCCAGCTATGGTCGAGCTCACTATTCCCTCCACGCCGGAGACAGTGTCCACGGCGAGGGGGCTGATTGCAACGACAGCATCTACGCTGCCTCAACCCCCGGCACCGCCGGTGGGGGTTACATAGTCGATGGGCAAGCCTGCCTTGATCAGACCACCCTACCTCGGCACCGCACAGCGGCACCGTTCAGGGTCGCGGTTCCGCAGATGTTCTCGGTCCCGTCACCGATCTAGGTCTCGGCGCCGTTCTCCCTGTTGGTACCAGTAGTGCTCGCGGCACCGGTCAGCATCCCGTTCGCCGGTCCGGGACACTCAGCTCCGATCAAGCCTCAGGCACCGCCCTCGGTCGACCGCCCGGCACAGCTTCGGTGGCAGGTCCCGTTCTCGGTACCGGTCTGTCTATCGGTACCGATCCCCGGTGCCGCATCGAGCGACGTCAGTTACAGACGGAGACTCTACCAAGAGCTTTCAGCTCCTCCAGGGCCATCCAGCCACGCATCAGTGTCGTCCCGTGCGGACACTTCATATGCATAGCACTCTGTTTTCCGATGTGCCCTCCAGAGTCTTCGAGGAGACCTATCAATGGTGTACTACCACGCCAGAGGCGTACCAGTGATCCCATCTCGCTCCGTTCCCTCGGAGCTCTGGGTGCCAGAGGTGACAATTAGTCGTCCCCGTCCGACCGGTACAGAGCAACCCCCGGTTCGGCACCGGGCTCCCAGATCCCACCGGATCAGGAGGTCGTCCAGGAGCTCGAGCCCACACAGGACCCGCTTGTCCCGGGCCTTTCTTCTTCCTCCTCCCCAGATGAGGCGGGGGCAGGAACATACCCCTCCGGCCCTCCTCTAATCGAAATGCGACCAGCCCCTAAATCCAAAGAGGCTGGGCGTGTGGTCTTACTGGGCCATAAGATGTACCCGGAGGGGGCCCTGCAACTTCGTGTAGTGAACCAGCAAGCCCTGCTTATCCGCTCCTGTGGGTGGCGGTGGGCAAATTTACAGAGTCGGTTCTTCGGAACTCCCGTCAAGAGTTCGATGCCCTCCTGCAGCAAAGGACGGAGCTGGAGAGAGCTTCCCTCCAGGCCTCGTTGGACGCGGCTGACTCCGCTGCCATGACTCTGGCCTCGGGTGTTGCCACGCGGCGCGTTTCAGGACTCCAGTTATCGAGCCTTCCCTCGCAGCTGCGGCACGCTATACAGATCTTGCCCTTCAGTGGCACAGGCCTGTTCTCTGACAACACTGGCCCTAGGCTGCAGAACCTAAAGGGCAGCAGGGTCACTTTGCTCTCTCTCTCTCTCGGCATGCACACGCCGGTAATTCAGCGCCGACGCTTCCGTCCCCAACCTCCGCTCTTACCCTGCGCCTTTACAAGGTCAGGACATGGCCAGCGGGCGTGGCTTACACGGTCGTGGCCATCAATCCGCACCCCAAAGGAGCCAGAATTAGGGTCCTTCTGACCACCAATGGGGCAAAAGCCTACCCATCCTCGCCCCTCCTAAGGACCCCTCTCACGAGCGATTCCTCTGGCAAGAGGTGCGGACGCTCCTCCTCATCGGAGCTATACAGGAGGTACCTAAGGGCGAAACCTATTCCCCTAAGCGAAGGGAGGTCTCAGACCTATCCTAGGCCTGCAGGAACTCAACAAGTCACGATGCAGATGAGTTCCGCATGGTACCCAGGGCGACCGTCATCCCATCCTGGGATCCCGGAGACTGGTACGCCGCCCTCGATATGAAGGGCGCGTGTTTTCACGTTGCCATTTCTCTTCCACACAGAAGGTACCCTCGGTTTGGGGCCTACCATCGTTATTCCCAGTATATGGCCCTCCCGGTTGGCCTCTATACAGCCCAGCGGTATTCAAGGTGCATGGCTGTAATCGCCGCCTTTCTTCGCCACCGTCTGATACACGTTCTCCGTGTCTAGACGAGTGGCTCATTCGAAGAACCCCCGGGCCCAAAGTACCAGTCATGTGGGCATCGACACGAACCTTTTCCTGTGTCTAGGCCTGATGATCAATAGTAAAATCCACTCTGATTCCCATATAGGGAAGGGAATTCATTGGGGCCGTCCTGGACTCCAGACTCGCCAGAGCCTGCTTTCCTCAGCCTTGGTTTCAGGCGAGGGTAACAATTGTACAAGGTCTACGGACCTTCCCGCCAACTTGGGCTCGCTCTTGCCTCGGTTTCCTGAGTCACATGGCTGTCTACACGTTTGCAACTAAACATACCAGGCTTTGCCTCTGTTCACTTCAATCGTGGCTCACCTGGGGGTGCCACCCGGGCAGAGATGGCATACTCGTGGTCTTCTCGTTTCCACCGAGCAGCCTAGGCTCCCTCGACCGGGAGTCGGCGTCCTCCCCGGTGTATCCAGGGATGCTGTTTCACTCACCCCTCGGGGTCCCTCGTGACAGACAGCCCATCTCTCGGCTGGGTGCGCACCTGGTGTAGTTTCGCACTCACGGCCTTCGGTCAGCGCAAGAGCTGGCCTTACACATCAATGTCCGAGAGCTGAGAGCAGTCTGCCTTGTGTACCAGGCGATTCAGCTGGCGGATCGTCTCAGCAGATCCTTCCTGTCTCACAAGTGGTGGTTTCCTCCCGTCTTTATCTATTCCGTTTTCCAGAAGTGGGTCTTCCCCCGCATAGCCCTCCTCGCTTTCGTGAGAACGGAAAGAGGGAGAGAAATTCTCCTCGTTCCAAGGCCTCTCCCCAGGCTCGGTCTTGGAGGTTTTTCCTGAGGCCATGGATCAGCCATCTGCCGTACGCTGTCCACTGTCCCCGCTGGTTCACAAGGTCCTGCTCAAACTCCGCAGGGACAGAGCGCCCCTGATCGGGTTCGCTCCAGTGTAACCTGGACAGCACTGGCACACCATGTTGCTACACCTGTCGGTAGCAACCCTCTTGGCACAGACCCCATGACGCGGAATCACGACAACCTTCACCACCCGGTCTTGTAATCCCTGCACCTCACAGCAGGACTCCTGCGTGGCTAAACCGATCCGAGTTACGTTGTTCGGCCTCGGTTCTACGGGATTCTCCGGGGTGCTAGAAAATTCGTCCATTCGATTAAAGTATCTGGCCGAGTGGAAGCGTTTCTCATGCTGCTCCGAAACGCGCAATGTTTCTCCCGCCGAGATCCCGCTCCGTTCCATCTGGTTCCTCAGGGCTTGGAGCGTTTATACACACACACCCCCCCCCCCCCCGTGGGGCCTCGCCATAAACCTGGCTCTTCAATCTGGTTCTACCCAGTTTTATGACTGCCCTATTCGAGCCAATGTCAACATGCTCATTGATATACCTGTCCTGCAAGGCAGTTTCCTGTAGTCTTTCCTGCGGCCACACGAGTCTCCGAGCTTCAGACTCTCACAATAGGCCCAAGGGATACTGTGTTCCTCAAGGACAAGGGCAGTTATTACCACGTCCGACCTGCCTCCCCAAGGAGGTGTCGGCCTTTTATATCCACCAGGATATCTTCCTTCCGGTCTTATTTCCGAAGCCACTCTCTGTGCAAGGAGAGCAACGGTTGCCCTCCTTCGACATCTGCAGGGCGTCCGCAATCTATATCTAGCGGACAGAGCCCTCTCGTAACGCCCCCACAACCTTCATCGTACCGGCATACCGGACGAAGGGCATACCTGTCTCCTCCTAGAGGATTTCATCTTCAATGACGTTGTGCATCTGCACCTCTTCTGTTTCGGCCCATGTGCCATAGAGCCACCTTGCTGCACATTCCGCCAGGGCTCATGCTTCTCAGCTGCCTTCCTGGCTCGCATTCCCTTTCGGGGGATGTGTTGTACACCTACCTGGTCCTCGGTCCACACCTTTGCCTCATTGGTCCGGGAGTCCAGAGCTGTTGCAGCCTCTGGCTTAGCGGTTGCGTTCTGCAACATCTAACTCCGACCCCACCGCCTACGTAAGGCTTGGGAATCACCTAACTGGAATGCATAGGAGCAATCACTCGAAGAAGAAAAGACGGTTACTCACCGTAGTAACTGTTGTTCTTCGAGATGTGTTGCTCCTATCCATTCCAGACCCGCCCTCCTTCCCCACTGTCGGAGTAGCCGGCAAGAAGGAACTGAGGAGCGGACGGGCCGGCTGGGGTATATATCCTGCGCTATAGTGGCGCCACTCCAGGGGGCGCCCAGCCGGCCCGCCGGAGTTGCTAGGGTAAAAATCTTCCGAAGAGCCGTGCACGCGCAGCGCGCACACCTAACTGGAATGGATAGGAGCAACACATCTCGAAGAACAACAGTTACTACGGTGAGTAACCGTCTTATCTAAATAAGTATCTGGACCTGGCTTTTCAGTGGTACTGAGCAGAAACAACTGCTGTTTGAGAACAGCTAAGGTTACACCTTTAAAAATTAGGTCCCAGATATTGTTTGGCACCCAAGCTTAAAAATGTGGCCCAACCATTCTGAATACATATACTACCTAGTGTAGTTTAATTTTTAGCATATGCCAGACAAAACTATCTAAAATGAGCACCAAGATTGGCCAATTTAGGGACACTAGCTGATCTTCATGAAAGAAGTTGACACTGATTGAAAGTAAATTCCTTGCTCCTGTTTAAGAGTAAATTTTCTAGCTGCATTACACGTAACTGGAATTCTCAGCTCTTGTGTGAGCATGAAATTTACTTTGAAGATGTTAATATTATCTTGTGTAACTTCAGTGTCTGATCCAATGATCAACATGCAGCTATTCAGGTGTTTAAGTTGGTAATAAATTCTCTATTTTATATGCTATTTGTTTCATCATATGATCCTAGAGAACGGTTTTGTAGAGTTTGAACTCATTATTTGGTTGCCTATGGAATACTGACTTAAAGCAAACTTCATATGAGTTATGGTTGAAAGAAGCCAGTCTGGTCCTCTCCATCAAGCAGCATGAGAATAGTTTGACTTGTAAGTAACTTATACCTGCTGGAACCTGCATCCAAAGGATCGTGACTTCCCTTCTGAAAATGTAGTGCATTCCTTATATTTAATTTCCCCTCCTTATCTATCAGTCTTCATTGTGCAAAGGTCACCATATACATGAATATGCTCCTTCAGCCTGCTTACAGCTTGGGGACAGAACCAGATCTGTCATTCAGTGGCAGCAGGGGAATGTCGTGTCCATTGAAGCTCCCTTCAGTTTTATCTGTCTCCACAGTGACAAGTGTCCCAGCCAGATCTCTCTGCTGCAGAGCTTTTCTGAGAGAACTTTCAACTTTGTATTTAAAATTTCTGAATAATATTTTGGCTCAATAACTTGACCATCTAGTTTCCAGCAGTGTCTTGGGGTTGCATTTGCCTTTGGGAAGACTGTCCTGTTAGTGCTGCTGCTGCTTCTTGGGAGGCATTTGCATCAGCTGTTGTCCTTGCAGGCATCGGAAGATAAGTTAGGCTTAGGGAAAACCATTGGCAACAGGAAAGATCTTGGCCTCCTGCTTCACCCCTCTCCCTCCAGTCAAGTGTCTCATTGGGGAGCTTGGCCAGTTCTGCGGGGAGAATACAGTTCCCCCACAGCCCAGTCTGGACACGAAAGAAGCTAGGCTGGATTGGAGAGGCCAAAAGAGATGCACAGTATGTCTTCTCTGCAGCTGGGAGGTGTGATTCCATCCTGAGCTAGCTTCAGTCTAGCTAGATCAAAGCTAGCTTGAACAACAATAGCAGTGTAGCCATGGAAGCAGGGGCGGAAGCAGGGACAGCAGCAGGGGCTAGCCTCCTGAGTACAAGGACTGGGTATATATCCAAGCAGCTATGCCCCTTAGCTTTGATCTAGATACATCAATCTCGGGTGGGCCTGTACAAGCTGCAATCTCATATCTTCATTGCAGTGTGAATGTACCCACAGGCACAGTCTTTGTGCACCATGTGAGATGGTGAGTGACCTCTCACGAAGCTTGACAACATCTTTCCTATATGACTTCCCACCTGTTCTGCTGCTTGCCAAGATCATACAAAAGATAGGAAGCGGCAAAAAAGTGGCAGTTAGTCTGTTTATGCCTTACTGGCTGAAAACTATGGCTTTGAGACCTGATTAACCTAGTGTTCATTGGATCTTCTGATGTTTCTATCTCATAATGAAGTAAGCTTGATCTCCCTTAATGTTTGGTATCAGCTGAGGCTGATGTGTATCAGGTGCCATTGTTCTAGTAATTCGGAATTGCAATGAGCTTCAGCATTTAAAATTGTTGCTTCCAGTGACCAGTCCTAAATTTTAAGTCATTGAAAAACTAAAACTCTTTGCCTCCCACACATTAGAAATTAATCTGGAGCTGAAATTCCTAGTAGATGCCCCATAACAAGTAGTTTTCTGTTTTTAAAACACAACGTCTGCTTCCTAAACTTCCAGGCTGATGTGTGTGGTACTTGTTGGTGCTGATGAGGTACGTAACTTGCTGTTTTCTCATTTCCCACGCTCAGCTCCCTGCATCTGGTGCTGAAGATGAGAGAATAGAGCTAGGGGACAAGAATACAGAGCAAGAACACTGTGTTGGTCTGTAAAAAGGAGAATTTTTTGAATTAATGCAAAAAAGCCAATAAAGGAAACAATAAAAATGAAAGAGAAGGAGAAAAATATTAAGTAACAAAAGTAGAGAACAGAGCTCATCCAGATGCACTGTTTTGATAGATGTTTCCCAGACTTAGTGATATGAATAAAATGTGTACTGGCCCCTCTAATTTTGTGCAGAAGAAAAGAGAATGTTCTTGATCTGGACTCACAGAGTCTGCACCTAGTGTAAAAGACTCGTATTTTTAAAACTTGCCATAATGGCAAGGGATCTTTTTTCTAAATTAGTTTGCTACTTGGCAGTAATATTTGATGTATAACTTACATTGTAATTTAATTGAGACAAGGTGGATGAGGTAATTATCTTTTATTCAACCAACTTCTGTTGGTGGAAGAGACAAGCTTTCGAGGAAGAAGAGCTCTGTGTAAGCTTGAAAGCTTATCTATCACCAAAAGAAGTTGGTCCAATAAAAGATATTATTTTACCCACCTTGTGTCTCACTATTAATGGCCAGTCTGTTTGCTTTATTTGGAGGTGGTGGGGTGGGGATGGGAGGAAAGTGCAAGTATTAGAAGGCAGTTGAGCATGTTTTTATTTTGCGCTCCTGCCTGTGCTGCTGACTCCTTGCTAGAGGGGGATGAGAAAGTAACAGCAACACAAGCATCCTGTACAAGTACTATATAGAAACAAACACTGTCTTCGTTGCAAAGCTTCCGTTGGATTACATTTTATTTAAAATAATAGGGGGCAAGAACTGCTGCTGAATGAAATAGTGAGCAAAAGAAATTCCTTGTTCTTCAAGTTACCTTTTCAGGAGGAAGAGCTCTGTGTAAACTCGAAAGGTTGGCACTCTCATCAGAAGTTGGTTCAATAAAAGATATTATCTCATCTGTCTTGGCTCTCTAATATCCTGGGATCAACATGGCTACAACAACACTGCATACAACAATGGAAGATATTGTAAATTAATTGACATTCAGTGTTGCCATTTACTTCCAGGCTAAAATATCAACATCAGCTTTTTTAATAAACTAGACTTTAGATGAAGGGATCATTATCCAGCTGTTAAAGTGCAGAACTAATGGCCAGGTGATCTGAATTGTATTCCTCTTTCTGCCACAAACCTGCTATAAATGCATAAATAAAAGATAGAAATCTTTCTAGCAAGACTATGTGCTATATTTGTTTATAAAATGCTATTAAACTCTTTAATGTTACTGTAATACTATTCTGTAATCCACACAAAATACTAGCAGCCTCTCCCCACTGCTTAAATTATAACAGAAGGCGGTGATAGTGAAGTTTCATGTTATAAAGAACTGGATTATTCAGAACAAGTACATTAGAAAGTACAAAATTTAAAACTGCACTTTGTCAGAAATGAATGTCATGACTCGATAATTTGAAAAATTCCATAATTAGTACTGGGTTCTGACTTATTAGTATGAATTAGCAAGGTTCTACTATATTTTGATTGTTTAATGTAAGTACTTTTCAAAATCCAATCCTTTCTATTTTATACAGGTTTTTAGATACGTCCAAACAAGCCATAGGGATGTTGTTCATACACTTTGCAAATGTGTATTTATCAGACCTAACTGAAGAGGACCCTTGTTCACTGTGAGTGCTGTGAATTTGAGTAAACTACCCTTTAGGGAAAAGTCTTTTCTGAGATTCATTGACAATTTGATTGGGGGTTGATGATTGGAAAAAGAATCTGAGAAACTATTTTGAGGCTAAATGAGGGGCTTTTAAAAATAACTAATGGAGGATCAGAATTCTGGTATCACTTCCTTGTCAGTATGAACTAGGAATCATTGAGAGGCAACTGAGTGTCCTGACACCTTGGATTGAGGGGAGAAAGCACCTTGTATCTCCAAGGAAGCATCCCCCCTCCCCCCCAAACACTCCCCTCCTCTCTTGCATCATTAATAAGGATACAATTTAGTCATGGAGGTCATGGATTCGGTGACTTTAACAAACCTCAGGGACAGGTTGTGGGCTTCTATTAATTCTTGTTTATTGCCCACGACCTGTCTGTGACTTTTACTAAAAATAACCGTGACAAAATCTTAACCTTAATCATTAAAAAACACATCCTAACAGAAGGAAAGATTGTAACACAAGGCTGTTGACCGGGGACAGGGAGGTAGGGAATCCTAGAGAGCTAAGAAAATCTACTATGATTCCAATAAGTATCATGCATAGACACTCCAAAAATCTTACATTAATCTAGTCAGGCATGAATATTAAGTCAGAGTGGTGTCCGAGCATATTTTATAATGGCTTTCCTGTCTGTTTTCTAAAATGCTTGTTTGCTAATGCAGTATTACTTTCACTGTTAATGCTGAAAAATGTTGCTCAGCATGTAGGAGGCTAATACAGAAAATATTAATTTTGCAATCTGATGCTCTGAGCATTGTGACTATGTATGTAAGCACTTAATTCCATTATGTCAACTCTGAAGATTTATGTCTTTGAGTCGATTTTGAGCTCCTGAGTCTTTACTAGCAGCTACAGAAGCAAATGGAGGATAGTTTCGGGTCTTTCTTGAAAGGGGCTCCTGCCTGACAGCTTACATGCTAAACTCTTCCAGTAATGGGTGCTGTAAAACCACTTTTAACAGCATATAATTTTGGACCTGCATTTTACACTCTTGGATCCCAGCTAGAGGGTTGGTTCCACACATTGCCCCAAAGGACACTGCTTGCTTAGAAGCTTCTGAGCTCATGTTCAGTGGGCTGTTCTCAGTTGATTTGAAATGATGGCTCTACAGCAAATCAAGACATTATTATTGGAAGGCCATTGTATTTTTATCAAATAATTACACAGGGGTTTAGTTTTAAAAAGTCTTCTAAATAGACTAGTATCATGAAATAAACTTCAGTGTAGTTGTAGCTCCTAATCTTGTGGGAATGCAAGAGGCAGAGCCAGAACCTTGTCACATTAGGCTGTCCACCTAAAATGAGTCATTTTTACCTTTTGGGAGTGCAAAAAGGCATCAAGAAACTTGTACTCAGAATTCAGGGAGCTGCAGATTAAAAACTCTGAACAAACCTTATGAGCAGGTTTTAAATACCTTAAGATAAGGAGGACTGTAATCTAAACAATTAGAAAGGAGCAAGCAACTGCACTATAATATAGCCTACTTGATATTTTCTCACTCTTCAGACTGCAGTGACCTCTTGTGGTCTGGAATAAAATGGTTTGTGTTAGGGATACTTGTGTTGCTTGTTGGTTCCTTTCCTAAACACTTAAAAATTGATTATATGGTCCTCTTAATCATTATTTTGAAGCAGACTTGTGTTAACATTTTTAAAAAATGATTATGGAAATACCAATTCTGCACAAAAAGCTGTGTGTCTAAGACTTGGGCACAACATGGCATGTCAACAGAAGTTTTGGTTTCTTTTTATACTCTTGCTGAGCCTCTTCTGAATCCCACAACTGGTGTTGAGGCTCAGTTTGGGAGACTACCATTTTATCGCTTTACACCCCATCTCCTCTTTTTAATAATACCCATTTCACCACCACAGCCCTTTTCTTCCAATCACTAGAGAGTGCCAATAGCTTTCTCTGAGACACCAGTTTTCCTGCTGCAAATGTGCAAGTAAAACAGACAATGTTGTCACCCTTTGTACTTGGGCACACCATCCACATGGAAGCAAGAATCCCAGGTAGCAGTACAAAGAGTTACCATCAAGACACCTGACTGGCTTCAAGTATTCATGTTAAAAATTTTCAACCCAATGTGGCCTTTAAAAGAACAGTTTAATGTCATGTCACTGGTAGCACCTGAGCTGTTACCTTGTTCAGCCAAGAGTGATTAGCAAATGAAATACATTGACTTACAAGATGTTTTGGTGACATTTGGGTGAAGATATAACTCATGATTCACTTAAATTCCATAATAATCGCTTTAGCTTTTGGTGTATACCATACAGCCAAAAGTTTTTTTTAAAAACAACTTAACAGGAGAGTAGCAACTATATAACTGTTGAAATAGTGTGTATATATATATATTAAAAAGAGAAGGGGTTTTAGACAGTCTTTTTCTGAAGATACGTACAATTACAATATTCAGAATGGCTATATACAGTACAGTAACTCCTCACTTAGCGTTGTAGTTATGGTCCTGAAAAATGCGACTTTAAGTGAAATGATGTTAAGCTAATCCAATTTCCCCATAAGAATTAATATAAATGGGGGGAAGGGGGTTAGGTTCCAGGGAAATTTTTTTTCACCAGACCAAAACAAAAATACACTCTCTCTCTCTACGTTTTAAACAATTTAATACTGTTCACAGCTATGATGATTGTGAAGCTTGGTTGAGGTGGTGAAGTTAAAGGGTGCAAGAGGGTGGGGTATTTCCCAGGGAATGCCTTGCTGCTAAATCAGTGGTTCTCAAACTTTTGTACTGGTGACCCCTTTCACATAGCAAACCTTTGAGTGCGAACCCTTCCCCCCATAAATTAAAAATACTTTTTAATATATTTAACCATTATAAATGCTGGAGGCAAAGCAGGGTTTGGGGTGGAGGCTGACAGCTCGTGACCCCCCCATGTAATAATCTTGTGACCCCCTGAGGGGTCCCGACCCCCAGTTTGAGAACCCCTGTGCTAAATGATGAACTAGCACTCTGCTGAGCCCTCAAGGGTTAACATGTTGTTAATGTAGCCTCTACAAGGCAGCAGGAATGGAGGGGAGGGGAGATAGCATAGCAGACAGAGACAGACACACACCTTGTGTGTGGGGGAGAGAGAGAAATGCACACTGCCCCTTTAAATAAGCTGACCCACTCTTAAATGCATTGTCTTTTTAAGTGAATCAGGAAGTTGAGACAGCAGCTGCTGCCCCAGGCTTTCTCTGTCTCTTTCAGTCTGTGTCCCCACCCTGCTCTATATGGAGAAGGGGTAAGTGGGGTGTAGGAGCAGGGCGGAGGGGGGCACCTTCATATTAGCCCCCACCCCTCGCACAGCAAGGAGGAGGCTTGGGGAGCAGCTCCAAGGCAGAGAGCAGGAGCAGCACATGGCAGTGCGGGGAGGGACAGCTGCAATTGCTAGCCTGCTGGCAGCTGCTGCACAATGAGCTTAGGGGAGCAGGGAGCTGATATGGGGGCTGCCGGTCCACCCTGGTTCCAAGTCTCCACCAGCTAGCTGCAAGGGGCTGCTCTTCCTGCAAGCAGTGGACAAAACAGGTGGCTGCCAAATGACATTAGAAGGGAGGATTGCACAACTTTAAAGGAGCACGTTCCCTATAGCAAGGTAACAACGAAACAACCTTAACTGGGACGATTTTAAGTGAGGAGTTACTGTAATTGACTTGGTGGAATTAAATCAGTCCAGTCTAACGTTTGGTGGAATTACTTTAAATTTGTATTCTATAGTTATTACACCATACATATATTGTATTCAGCACCGGGCTGTTCATAGCTGGGTCTACAAGCATTACTTTTCAGTAGAAAAACTGATAGCTTCAGCATCTCACATATGTAAGAGCTGTGCCTTCCTATAACATCCACATGCAGTGAGTCAGTATTTTCCATGATTGGAATGAGTGTGATTTTTTCACTCTGAGCTGTTTTCCAAGCAATATAAGAAACAAGGTGTTTTTAAAATAAAATTTTGTTCTCAGGCTCCACTTAAATGAAGTCTTTCCAAATAGTGAAATGAGAGTGGAAGATGAAGTTGGGTTTAACTTGAGGGCATAAAATGCAAATTGGAGTTTATACACAAAAATACATGGAACTTCATTTGACATTTAACTGGAAGGACAAACACTAAGTAGTGCAGCAGTTCTAAAACTGTTTAAAATCTCGGATAAGAAACGGAGGCAAATAAGTAACTCTTCAAGTTTTTAAAATCTCATAGTGATGCTGGCCTTTCAGAGAGGCAAGCAAATTTACCCTTCGTCAGTTGCAGCAATATGATGCCCCCTAACTCCAAAGGGAAAAACCCATGCTCATCGTTTTTTCTCTTCTGTACTTCTCCCTCCTTCCAGGTACCTTATAAACTTCTTGCTGGATGCAACCTTAGGGATGCTGCTAATCTATGCTGGTGTGCGTGCAGTCAGCAGCATTGTGGAATGGCAGCAATGGGAGTCCCTTCGCTTTGGTGAATATGGTAAATATTTCTATTCTTGCAACTAAATGAATTGGAGAGAAGAGCATTGCAGTGACACTGCACTTTTAAAGATGGTCATTATTACATAAATGGTTGTGTAATAGTCAGTTCTAACACTTGACTTGCATCGGTTGGGTGCAGACCTGGTAAAAGACACTGGACACTGAATGAATAGTTTTCTTTTTCCTGAGTGACCAAGGCAGGGGCTACCCCAGAGCAGTCAGGAAGGTGCTAGAAGCAATTAAGACAGACTCCATAAGACACCTGGAACCAATTAAGAACTGATTAGAAGCAATCAAAGGAAACAGGCTAATCAGATCACCTGAAGCCTGATTAGAACCATCTGGGACTAGTTTAAAAAGAAGCCCCTTCAGAGAGGCCAGCTGCTAGGAACTGGAAGTAGGAAGGTATGTGGTGGGAAGACTAGGAGAAAGAAGGTGCACAATAAAAGACCCGGGAGAACAAGCATGGTCAGGTACCAAGGAGGGTGCTAGGAGGGGCCATTTGGGGAAGTAGCCCAGGGAAGGGCTGTAGCCCTGTAGTATAGGAAAACTACCTGTTTCTGCTGCCAATTAGGATCCCTGGGCTGGAACCCAAAGAAGAGGGCAGGCCTGGGTTTCCCCCCCACACACTCCCTTGAGAAGAAAGACAGGAACTAAAGAGGGTTCTTAACCAAGAAGAGGGTTGACTGGCTGATGACGAAGGTGACTCAGTAAGCTGTAACCCTTGCCTCTAGGAGGGGAGAGAGGCTACATTGAGGGTCACAGAAAACCTCAGGCAAACACTAACCGCCTAGAAGCACAGAACGCCCTGAGGCAAAGCCAGTGCTCTGCCACAATCCCTTTGCAGTTTTTTAATTGGCTGCTATACCTAGGGTATTATACAGGAGCACCTAATAAACAGCTTTTTCCTTATATTTAAAAAAACCTTAAAACTCAGTTAGCATGGCATACGATACAAATGGAAGCCTGTCTGCAAGGTAGTATCCTTTTTGTAAAATATAAAGAAAACTTACTAGACAAAAAAAAATAGCTAGTCTTCTTCCAAAATATTCAACACAATTTTGATTTTAAAGATCATTTTGTTTAGGTTGCAGTCAAAGACAATTTAAATTGAAGCTTTAACTTAACTAAGTCACCCACATTTAAAGATAAAGGATTGGGAATCTTCTAGCCAAGTTTCAGAGCTAACACTCAGTACAGTTGCTTTACAAACAATGTAGAAACGAACAATATATGGTTGCATACTTAATTTTTAAAATTAAATTTTCTTTTGTTAACACAGAATAACAACTTTTGGAAAAGTACTGTAACTAACAGTTGACTACATATGATTTTTTTTTTTAAAAAAAAGGTAATTAATGAAAAAGTGCACAAAAAATTAAATGACCTTGTGAAATACAAGTGTCAGGAGGCTTGTAAATTTTATGACTAACTCCAAACAAATAGTTTTCTAGTGGTAAATCCTAACATCAGATGTTTATAATAGAAATGCTGCCAAGCTCACAGCACAGTGGAACAACATAGTGCTTCTGCAATAAACCCATTCTTATATTAAGTGTTGATTTGTGTCCTTTAGGCTTCCTGTAATGGTGATTCACCCTCTCAAGTCTCTAGATACTTTGAATCATTGGTCTTAATTGACTTCTCAGTGCAGTTATACTTGAAATTTTATTACATATGGAGTATTTCTAGACACAGCTATTTAGTACTAGAGAAAACTCGCAATTCACAGTTACATCTTCACACTGTAAATCATACCCTATTTTGCCTATTTAAAATTCTAGAAAGGCCCATTTTTTCTTGTTTTTTGGACATGCATATACCACATGGCAAATCTTCACAAAAGAGAACCTGTGCCACTGAAATAAGCCTCGTCTTAGGTGGTGATGGTGAAAGAAGGAATTTTTTTCTACCTAAGTACTTGTATCTAACTTGGGAAACCCAGCTCACCTCTGTAACCCCAGTGACATTACTGGGATTGTGTTGGAGTTCTAATTTCTGTTACATCATCCTCCAAAGTTTAGTAGTAATCCCGTTAGGACTTAACACCTTAAATCTCTAATAGCCAGCATTTCTTGTTTATGAATATTACCTGAAATGAGTCAATATGTTGATATACATGGGTAGTTGTCTCTCCATTCATACACCCACTTTTCAGGTATGCACATCACTAAACTAGCGCCATACTTTCTATTAAAACAAAAATACCTAATTGAGTTGTAGTTGTTAGGCATCTGATTTTTGTCAGAAATATCTTTGCTCTATTGTACTCTCCACCTTAAGTTTTAACTGAAATGCTTTTGTGTCCTAGAAGAATACACTCCATGATGAATTTACATCTCTGCTGGAAAAATAAACAACTTAGCTGTCACCTAGACCTGAGTAAGATCAAAAGTTTGTCTCTTGGGTTGAGCTCATGGCCTAAGTCAAGGCCTTTCTGCCCACATAGTCACTGATAACTATAGTCTCTCTTAAGGGGACACAATCAACTTAATTTTCAAACTGAAATATCATTGTTGACCTACTAGTGTTACAAATAACTAAGCTTACCGCAGCTCAAAGAATTAGAGAGAGAGAGAGAAATCTCTCTCTACTTTCTGCCTCTGATAGTACTTGCTGTATAGTCATTGTCACTATTTTCCCTTGTGTAGTCAGTCAGTTTCCCCTGTTTCAAACAGACTTTTTTTAAAACGGGAAACTGTTATTCAAAACCATAAAAGTTGGTGGGGAGAGTTCCTGAAACTACTTTTAACTCATTTACTAAATTCTGTACATTTCAAGTTGACGTATCCCTTTTAAAAACAATTTTTACTTCATCATCTTTTGGCATCTATAACCATGTTCCTCAGATCAGGATAACTAACGAATGATCATTTTTATCTGTCGCATTGTGGAACCAGGACCGTTTCAGTATTTCTTCTCAATAACATCATCATTCACATTTAATTTAATTTATGAAAATTAAGAATGCTTCTCATCAAATTCATTTATCAGGCAGTTCTCCAGCTGGGTTCCTATAACTGATGCCTGCAATAATCTGATTATCTTTTAGTTCATGTAGCTCTTAAAAAAAAGTTTCTGATGACTTTCTGTGTTTAAGCTTTTGCATCTTTTTATTCATGTGCATCTCATCTTTTTTCTTGCCCTGTGATTCCTAATGAGTTGACACTTTTTTCCAGAAAAAGTTTTTTTGTCTTTTGTACTAAGCTATCATAAGTGCCATTACAAAAAATTTTTACTGTAAACAACTATTTCTGTTGATATGGTGGAAACATTTTGTATGTAGTTAACTAGTTGTTACAACTGAAAAGTTATTATTTTTGTGCAAATAAAATTTGATTCCTTTAACTCAGCTAGTCATTGTATGCTTGGATATTTTTGTCCATAATGAAGGTAGAGTGATGTTCCCACCAAACATTCTGGTGACATTTTAGAAAATGTTTTTGGTCTTAATGAGAAAGTATTTGGTCTATGATTTGTGCTCTTAGGTTTTCTTTTCTTTCACATTATCTAAAAAGGGTAAATAACATGTTTGTTCAAAAAAAAACTGATTACATAAATATGAACTAAACTGTACTCAGTTGTAGTGTCATGTATTTTTAATGTTCAAAGGTAAATTTAAGAAATTTGAATGTATATTTTCCACACACAATCTATTGGGGGTCTCAGATCTGCCTACTAAAAATCCTCTAAGGGAGACCTAGAACTGTGAGCAAGAACCTCAATATTTTACTGAAAGATTTATCTGGAGGTAGGGAAAGGAACTTCTTTCATCTGAAGAGGGTGTTCTCATCTTGATTACAACAAGGAGTCTGGTGGCACCTTAAAAACTAACATTTATTTCGGCATAAGCTTTCTGAAGAAGTGAGGTTTTTTAACCCACAAAAGCTTATGCCCAAATAAATCTGTTAGTCTTTAAGGTGCCACCGGACTCCTTGTTGTTTTTGTGGATACATACTAACACGACTACCCCCTGATACTTGACTTCATCTTGATTGCAAGTATAAATAAAAACCAGGGCTCTCTTCTCTGCCTAAACTGACCAATGACACTGTCCTGTGCTGTTTGATTATATAGTTTCTAGAAATACATTCTCATGTTAGTTCTTGCTATGAGATCATCTCCTTTCTTAGCCCTATTACTTATTCTCCAGTGATTCATTACTGGACACAGTACTCCAGATGAGACCTCACTAATGCCGAATAGAGGGGAATGATCACGTCCCACGATCTGCTGGCAATGTTCCTACTTATACAGCCCAAAATGCCGTTAGCCTTCTTGGCAACAAGGGCACACTGTTGACTCAGATCCAGCTTCTCATCCACTGTAACCCCTAGGTCCTTTTCTGCAGAACTGCTGCCTAGCCACTCGGTCCCTAGTCTGTAGCAGTGCATGGGATTCTTCTGTCCTAAGTGCAGGATTCTGCACTTCTTGTTGAACCCCATCAGATTTCTTTTGGCCCAATCCTCTTAATTTGTCTAGGTCCCTCTGTATCCTATCCCTACCCTCCAGTGTATCTATCACTCCTCCTAGTTTAGTGTCATCTGAAAACTTGCTGAGGGTGTAGTCCACACCATCCTACAGATCATTAATAAAGATATTGAACAAAACTGACCCTTGGGGCAGTCCGCTTGATACCGGCTGCCAACTAGACATGGAGCCATTGATCAATACCCGTTGAGCCTGACGTTCAAGCCAGTTTTCTATCCACCTTTATAGTCCATTCATCCAGCCCATACTTCTTTAACTTGCTGGCAAGAATACTGTGGGAGATCGTATCAAAAGCTTTGCTAAAGTCAAGGAATAGCACGTCCACTGCTTTCCCGTCATCCACAGAGCCAGTTATCTCGTCATAGAAGGCAATTAGGTTAGTCAGGCATGACTTCCCCTTGGTGAATCCACGCTGACTGTTCCTGATCACTTTCCTCTCCTCTAAGTGCTTCAGAATTGATTCCTTGAGGACCTGCTCCATGATTTTTCCAGGGACTGAGGTGAGGCTGACTGGCCTCTAGTTCCCCGGATCTTCCTTCTTCCCTTTTTTAAAGATGGGCACTACATTAGCCTTTTTCCAGTCATCCGGGACTTCCCCCATTTGCCATGAGTTTTCAAAGATAATGGTCAATGGCTCTGTGATCACATCCACTAACTTTATTAGCACCCTCGGATGCAGCGCATCCGGCCTCATGGACTTGTGCTTGAACAGCTCTTCTAAATAGTCCTCAACCACTTCTTTCTCCACAGAGGGCTGGTAACATCCTCCCCATGCTCTGCTGCCCAGTGCAGTAGTTTGAGAGCTGACCTTGTTCAGGAAAACAGAGGCAATAAAAGCATTGAGTACATTAGCTTTTTCCACATCCTCTGTCACTAGGTTGCCCCTCATTCAGTAAGTTGCCCACACTTGCCTTGACTGTCTTCTTGTTGCTAACATACCTGAAGAAACCCTTCTTGTTACTCTTAACACCTCTTGCTAGCTGCAACACCAAGTGTGATTTGGCCTTCCTGATTTCACTTCTGCAATATGTTTATACTCCTCTCTGGTCATTTGTCCAATCTTCCACTTCTTGTAAGCTTCTTTTTTTTTTTTTTTAAGATCAGCAAGGATTTCACTGTTAAGCCAAGCTGGTTGCTTGACATATTTACTATTCTTTCTACACATCGGGATGGTTTGTTCCTGCCACCTTAATAAGGATTCTTTAAAATAGAGCCAGGTCTCCGGGACTCCTTTCCCCCTCATGTTATTCTCCCAGGGGATCGTGCCCATCAGTTCCCTGAGGGAGTCAAATTCTGCTTTTCTGAAGTCCAGGGTCTGTATTTTGCTGCTCTCCTTTCTTCCTTGTGTCAGGATCCTGAACTCAACCATCTCATGGTCACTGCCTCTCAGGTTCCCATCCACTGTTGCTTCCCCTACTAATTCTTCCCTGTTTGTGAGCATCAGGTCAAGAAGAGCTCTGCCCCTAGTTGGTTCCTCCAGCACTTACACCAGGAAATTGTCCCCTACACTTTCCAAAAACTTCCTGGATTGTCTGTGCACTGTTGTATTGCTCTCCCAGCAGATATCGGGGTGACTGAAGTCCTCCATGAGAACCAGGGCCTGTGATCCGGCAACTAACAGAAGTTACTAGAAGAAAGCCTCATCCACCTCATCCCCCTGGTCTGGTAGTCTATAGCAGACTCCTACCACGACATCACCCTTGTTGCTCTCACTTCTAAACTTAATCCAGAGACTCTCAGATATTTCTGCAGTTTCATACCGGAGCTCTGAGCAGTCATACTGCTCTCTTACATACAATGCAACTCCTCCACCTTTTCTGCCCTGCCTGTCCTTCCTGAACAGTTTATATCCATCCTTGACAGTACTCCAGTCATGTGATTTATCCCACCAAGTCTTTGTTATTCCAATCACATCATAATTCCTTGACGGTGTCAGGACTTCCAGTTCTCCCTGCTTGTTTCCCAGACTTCTTGCATTTGTGTATAGGCACTTAAGATAATTCTCTGATCATCCTGCTTTCTCAGTCTGAGGCAGAAGTCCTCCCCTCTTGCACTCTCCTGCTCGTGCTTCCTCCTGGCATCCCACTTCCCCACTTAAATTGATCTAATCCTAATCTTATACATAAATACTGAATTTGCTTGTTTCTCATTGCTCTTGAGATGTGTGACTTGGTAATACTGTGTTGCAGAATAGCAGTGAGATGCACTGCCAGAGATGGGTAGGGAATTTGCAATTAGTCTGCTTTTGTTATTCCTCTCACTAGCCAGTGTTAATAACCCTTCACTTTCATAAGCATCAAATTAATTGTTTTAATGATTAAAAGGAAATGTGGCCCCATATCATATGGTAACGTTCTGCTCCTTCCCATGGCTGTGAATTCTACAAAGGCATAGTTATCTGCATCGGGAGGAGCCTTGCATTGTAAAGAGCCACGCTTCTGGCTCAGTAAGTAGTGGTGGCATTGTTACTCAGATGTTATCAATTTAAACTATGTATGTATGATAAAAAAAAATCAGACACGTAGGAATGGAAGGGACCTCGATAGATCTAGTCAGTCCCCTGCGCTCTAAGCAGGACTAAGTAATAACTAGACCATTCCTGAGAGGTGTTTTGTCTAACCTGTTCTTAAAATTCTCCAAAATGAAGATTCCACATCTTTCCTAGATAATTTATGCCAGTGCTTACCAACCCTGACAGGAAGTGTTTCTTAATGTCCAACCTAAACCTCCCTTGCTGCAATTTAAGTCCACTGATTCTTGTCCTATCCTCAGAGGTTAATGAGAACAGTTTTTCACCCTCCTCCTTGTAACAACCTTTTATGCACTGTACTTGAAACACAAAGATGTTAGGATTGAAAAACTTCTTTCCATATTTTAACCTCCGATCCTAATTCATTTTATATGTTCATATTAAACAGCAGTCTATTTTGCTCATATACAGATATATTGTAAATCTAGGGCATGCCAAGTATCCTGCCTAGCACACTAAATGATATATAATCTTTATACAACTACAGTGAAAGTTAGGGCCAATGTGCAAAGACTAAGACTATTTCTCCACATAACCCTCAAAACAAAATCTTCATTCACTCCACACATCTGCTCATTCCACTCCCCAGAAATAGCCTGCGGGGAACAGATGGATATGACCTGATAATCAACAGAATTCACCGCTAAAGGAAGCAGATTCCCTTCCAGTTAAACCAAAGGATAGTGTGTTCATTTTAGTTGATCTCAAATGTTATTGCCAGGTGGGGAAGGGCAGATTTCCCACAGTCTCATAAATATACCTTGAATAGGAGGGGTGAAAGAACAGAACCCTGTGATACCCTACATGAAACAGCCTGGAGTAGACGAGCACTATTTTTCTAGTTTAACACTGAACTGTATTTTATTTACCAGTCTAGGTATTAGGGGAAAGACCAAATCCTGGCAAACTCTGATGGCAATGCCATTATTCTGGTTTTCTCATCTAAATGGCACAAATGCAAGAGTTTTGTTCAGACAGTGGAAATATTATCTCTAAATGTATCCATTCGTTTTTAGCCCTGAAGCATCCAGAAATGAGAGTGTGATCGTGATAAAATAGGTTTATGCTTTTCTCCTAGTCTACCTCAGAGCAGGTCAATTAATTATCTTAACTTGCATCTTTAAGGCTCTCTCTCTTGTGGGGGAATGGGAAGAAAAGCTGATTTCTCTCCATTCTAGTTCAGTGCGGCTTCTGTGAGCTCTCATCCACCTTGATGGGTCACTAAATCTGATATGCAAAGTCATCTCTTGGATATATGAGCATTGCATTAGAAATTTTTTTTATACAAGTTGTTTCCTTGCTATTGATAAACTGTCAAATACTGTTCACAAATTCAGTTTTCTGTTTTCAAGCTTCCCAAGAAAATGTTTTAGATGTTGTTATTCAGTATCTGTATTAATCTATAATAATTAGTAGTAAATCTGTGGCTCTGCATCTTTTGGACAGCAGAATTTCTACTGGCTTCATAGCTTGTTTTACATAACTTCTTTACTTTTTACAGAAAATTTAAATTCTGAGGGCCTGTAATATTTTTAAGATCAAGATAAATTATATTGTCATAGAGGGTCCTGAAAAATGCTAAGAATTCTAGAGCTCCATACTTAAACCACTTTGCTGGGTTGACTTTTAATTTAAGTTCTCTTTCCTCATCTTTGAAAATGTAGATACTCAAGAAAATTTTCTGGGTAACTTTCTAGAGGACATGTAGTAATAATTTTTTCCATGAAATGCATAATTTTAAAACTATTTCTGTAATAAAGGTGAAAGATAGTTTTGACAGACCATATCCCCAGAGTCAGATTTAATTTATTAAATGCAGCAAGGTTTTAAAATTCTACCTCTCATCTGTCCCTAAATAGTTGCATTTCCTAACTGTGACATCAGATTTGATAGAATGACATTTGCCAGCACTTCTGTTCACCACTAGTAGGTTTTTATTATTTCTGTTAACTATAACCAAAGTGTTGTGTACTCTGAGGTACAATAGTATCAAATCCCATGATGTGGAATCAGAGCATATGGGATCCTGATTTCAATTGCTGTAGCTTTCAAAATTTAGGGACCCCAGAGTGGATTTTTAAGCCTCAATAGCAACTCTGTGGCTCAGGCTATAATTTTGTTTTTTTCATAATAGTTACATAGTGAAGGAAAAATTAGAAAATATTAATAAAAGAAAAGTTTGAAAGTCTGGGAATTCACTGTTAATTTCAGTCTTAACTCAAACCCCACATCTGTGGAAAATTCATAGTTACATGGCAGACCAGGAAACATGATCTATTGGCTGGGGAACCTTCACTCTGAGTTTTCAAACTTTCAGACATTGGGTCTGTATAATTTAAGCCTTACATTACC
Source organism: Mauremys mutica (assembly GCF_020497125.1). Taxonomy (NCBI): domain Eukaryota; kingdom Metazoa; phylum Chordata; order Testudines; family Geoemydidae; genus Mauremys; species Mauremys mutica. The sequence goes on from NC_059078.1 coordinate 44,133,379, forward strand.
AAAAATAAACACCTTTAAAACAGTATATTCAAATTGTAGCACTCTAGGAACATCTCCTGGTGAAATTTTTCTGGGAAAAGCTGGGCTAGTCTGAAAAATCAATTTCTGCCTGCTGTGGAATTTCAAGAGGAGAGTGTAAAACTCAAGACTATTTGCTGTACATCTTTCAATAGCTTTCCGGGAAAGGACGTAGCCATGGTCGACTGTGCATTACAGCTGTATAAAGGCATTTGAATTTCCATTGCACTTTATTTGCAGACTTAAATATTAAGCCATATTTGAAGATGCTCTAAAAGTTGTTTGTTGAAAGTGAATGGTGAAATCTGTAGAAGAACTTTTATTTTAAATTGTTAGGAAAGCACGCCTGAGCTGTCAAATTTTGGTGATATTGTGATGCTGGTTAAAATTCATCTGAATGTTTTGTCAGGCACTCCACTCTTATCTCAGCTGCAACCAGGTATGTTCAGTTATGCTGTAGTTATAACAGGATATATACTTTTTCTGTTGGAATATTTGTATGACAGTTCTAATTCCAGAGCAATCGGTAATTTGCTTGGTATTCATTGTACAGCACCTTGCCTGGGGTATAGCAAAATTACTTAGCTTTTTATGATTTACATATGATACTACTTTAATCAGTGCAATGAAGATATATCCTGATTAGCTTGCAGGAAGCTCTGAACAAAATTAAATTTTTGAAGGCTACTCATTCTCTTGTAATCTGTTGCCGTTCTTGCCATAATTACCATCAGTCATTCATGGTTGCTGACATTTGTATAAGATACCTATATATACAGGATGGCAAAAGCACAAATGCAGGAATATTCTAATTTCTTTTAAAAGGTTATCTATGCTAGAGCAAGATACACTGCAGCAGCCAAGTATTGTGTAAATTTTCTGCCTTAGAAAACATACTTATTTGCCAAAATGGGAAATAATTTATAGCAACTGGCTTTATGGAAAGGTAAATATCTTGTGAGATGTAAGCTAATTCTGTGCTTTATCTGCTGAGTTCAATAATGTATACTAAAGTAAACTGTAACAAGGTACTCCCTAAGTAAACAAAAGGTGCTCTTTTGAGTTTTCTAAAGTAAAGCACAAAAATTTGGACTGCTCAGGGAAGGCAACTTCATCCAAGCAAAGGGATATCAGTGAATGTTGTTGCTATTCAGAAATACCATCAGACTACTTTAGATGGCAACCACTTATCAAATATTTGTTTTACTTTGGTTTACCAAGTTTTTCTCCCTTGTCTAATTTTGCTTTTGTTTTTCTTAAACATGTGTTAAGTCAAGTGACAGTGGGCTAAATTGGTGTATTAAACCTTTGCTTTTTTTGTAGGTGACCCGCTGCAGTGCAGTGCTTGGGTGGGACAGTGTGCACTGTACATAGTGATCATGATGTTTGAGAAAACCATCATCATTATAGTCCTCCTAATACCTCAATGGAAAGAGGTTTGAGTCTTTATACGATTTTTACAGTTAAATGAATTGCAGATAGATGCCAGAAAGTGATAAGCTATTAATTCTACTTAATCCAAAAAGACTAAGGCTATCATGCAAGCTATGTAAAGGTCCACAGTTGGTGCTACTTAACTGTTGCCTATGGTAATGGAGCACCCTGATACCACTAATTGGATTTCACTGGTGATAATGCCACCATTCTATTTTGCATTTAGTAGGTATTGCATCGTGTACAATATAAGATCACATGCTCACCTGAGGTATCATAGAATATCAGGGTTGGAAGGGACCGCAGGAGGTCATCTAGTCCAACCCCCTGCTCAAAGCAGGACCAATCCCCAACTAAATCATCCCAGCCAGAGCTTTGTCAAGCCTGACCTTAAAAACTCCTAAGGAGGGAGGTGGTGGAACCTCCTTAGGTAATCCATTCCAATGCTTCACCACCCTCCTAGTGGAAAACGTTTTTCCTAATATCCAACCTAAACCTCCCCCACTGCAACTTGAGACCATTACTCCTTGTTCTGTCATCTGCCACCACTGAGAACAATCTAGATCCATCTTCTTTGGAACCCCCTTTCAGGTAGTTGAAAGCAGCTATCAAATCTCCCTCATTCTTCTCTTCTGCAGACTAAATAATCCCAGTTCCCTCAGCCTCAAGTCATATGCTCCAGCCCCCAATAATTTTTGTTGCCCTCCACTGGACTCTTTCCAATTTTTCCACATCCCTCTTGTAGTGTGTCTCCCATAATTGGACACGGTACTCCAGATGAGGCCTCACCAATGCTGAATAAAGGGGAATGATCACGTCCCTCAATCTGCTGGCAATGCTACCTAAAAGGAGACCGAGTGCATCAGCCTTTCTTTTAGTTAAATTACAGCTCTAACTTTAAACCTAATGTGTATTATTTTCCATAGTTTTAGAGCATAATAGAACATTGTTACATTTTTTGTAGTAAAACCTTAGTAATTCACAGTGCAATAAAAGACACATTGCTGAGTTACTGAATTTAAAAAAATAGCCAATAAGCAAACAAAAGTCAGTTACTGCAGCACAAAGAGTATTTTGAACCTTTATACAGGTACAGTATAGCTTAGCTTCAATATATGCTAATACTATTAGTTACACTAATAAGTTTATGGTAGTATATTCAGTAAGCGTAATGAGGAATGACTCCCAGGCTGAGATCTGTATGAAAGATCATAACAGTGTAAGTGACCTGATTTATAATCGAAGCATGGCAATACTTACCTGGAGCAGCAAAAGTCACCATAATATATTGTAATTCACCTTTATAGTGTCTTTGTTTTATAACATTTTTGAAAACTTCTGCATCCCATGTCCAGATATTTAACTTTAAAACTGCAGCATATGTAAGTGATTTCCAAGATATTGGTTCTTCCAGTCAAAGCTTTCTGGAAAAAGGGTTGAGTGGATATTTGAATGTAGCCTATGCTTTGTTTTTCTTGGTCAAACCTCTTTTATGCCCATGGTTAGTTAAACTGCAGGAAGCACATACATCATCTTGAACATGTCTCTAATAGAAACTTTCATCTCAATGTAGAATCAAGTGGGAACCACAAGTCCACACACTTTTAAAGGGATAATTTATAATTTTGTCTATAACTGATAAAGCATTTTATATAACTGAACTGTGAAATAAAATGCCATGTAGATACTAGGTGGATTGTCTGGTTTAGTACAGCATAACGCAGTTTAACGTTCAAGATGATTACTCACAGCAGTTAGAGCTGAATAACTGCTGTTAGGTATTCTAGACTAAGGGTTCTCAAACTGGGGATCGGGACCCCTCAGGGGGTTGCGAGGTTATTACATGGGGGATTGAAAGCTGTCAGCCTCCACCCCAAACCCCGCTTCACCTCCAGCATTTATAATGGTGTTAAATATTAAAAAAATGTTTTTAATTTATAAGGGGAGGGTCATACTCAGAGGCTTGCTGTGTGAATGGGGTCACCAGTACAAAAGTTTGAGAACCACTGTTCTAGACCATCCCGGTAGAATAAAACAGGATTTTTACACTATATTTTATAGTATTCTGAACAGTTTATTTAAATCTCCAAGTGATGGAGTATCAGACATTTTCCTTGGGAATATAAGGTGATTAATTCATCAAGTAGTATCTGGTTGCTTCACCTACTCACAAGTCATCACATTCCTTCTGTAATCACAAATTAGTGGGATGGAAGATTGCTTTCAGTCAGCACCACTTGTTTACTAAATGCAATTTATAAACCTTCCTTAACAAAATTATATTCCTTTCCTGTGAAACTGTCCTTTCTAATTCATCTGGCTACCAGCCTAATACTTTCTATAACACTTTCCAACCCAACTGCATACACATACTGTTGTAGTCTGAATTTTGATCTTTTTCTTTTCACAGGTAGCTTTATTGAATCCTATAGAGAACCCCCAGTTGGAGCTGGCTATCGTCATGCTGATAGTTCCCTTCTTTGTTAATGTTAGTACAACTGTATGCTTTTCAAAGATGGTTGACTTGTGTTTCTCTCCCCCACGCATCCCCTTCTCCATCTGTTAAAATTAATCTGTACCGCACAATGTGCCTTGGTAATATCTTAGTGTTACAAGTCTTCAACGTGTGTGTGTGTGTGTGTGTGTGTGTGTGTAAAAATAATATATATAAAGTGATTATGTACTTGTGTATCTATAAAATCCATAATCAACAATGCCATTGGGCACAGAAATGGTGCACAGAATGCCCATTGTTGAATGTACTATACAGATATGATTGTACCAGTTAGAAAATTCCAGTTAAATTAGGTTTATTTAGGAAAGCATTAATTTGTTTGGAGTGCCAAAAAATATCATCCCATTGAAATGCCCTAGACCAAGCAAGACTATATCCATATGTCAAGATTAAGAGCCAATAACAAATTCCCACTAAGCAGCAGCTTTTTTCTTATTGGAGCAAGAGCAGGAAATAGGGCAGCTATGTTTCAGGAGATATAGGGTATATGTTAGGTCATGTGACTGGAGCTGTACAGGATTTTGCAGTATTTGGCCAAATCCCACTTAGTACAATTATTCCCTAACTCCATTCCAAGGTGTGAATGACTAACACATATGCTGACCTAAAGAAAAACTGAACTGTGAATTTTCCCCTGTTAACAGGCATTAATGTTCTGGGTAGTGGATAACTTTCTTATGAAGAAAGGGAAGACAAAAGCTAAACTCGAAGAAAAGGAAGTGGGGCAAGATTCAAGGAATGGAAGTAAAGTCCGATACAGGAGAGCAGCATCACATGAAGAGTCAGAGTCAGAAGTATGTAGATGCACCACTTGCTGTACCTGAGTCAACTCCCTTCCTCTTGATTTACAACACTATCTTAGGCTTGATTATAGTTTTGTACTAAATTTGCCTAGAGCCCTTGTACGCAAGACCCAGGGGCAGCTCTAGCAATTGCGCCGCCCCAAGCACTGCGGCACACCGCGGGGGCGCTCTGCCAGTCGCTGATCCCGCGGCTCCGGTGGACCTCCCGCAGACGTGCCTGCAGATGCTCCACCGAAGCCGTGGGACCATCGGACCCTCCGCAGGGACGCCTGCGGGAGGTCCACCGGAGCCGCCTGCCACCCTCCCGGCGACCGGCAGAGCATCCCCGCGGCATGCCGCCCCAAGCACGTGCTTGGCATGCTGGGGTCTGGAGCCAGCCCTGGCAAGACCCCATTGAATAAATCGGTGACTGCTAATTCACTTCTCTTATTGACCCTTTACAAAGCTGCTGATGATTTTCCTGGGGTTTGAGATGCCTCAAAACGCTACTGCTAATTTTCAAAAGGATTGTTTTTTAGATCCTGTGGTGTCAGTTAATTCAGTTAACAGTGAACTACAGCTTTAATATGGCTATCATATAAGGATATTGTATATCTAAAAATGGTGACTTCAGATTTGTTAAAACAGACATTTCATCTGTTATGATAAAAATCTTACACATTTTGAACATAAGATCAACGTCAAGTGGTTTTGTTTGTTTGTTAAGGGTTGGTGAGGTTAAAGAGACTACAGCAGTTTTAAAACCGTATCTAGTCATTAGTGTACAGGATTATACACTACAAATAAGTGTCATGGTTGCTTCCCCATTCAACATTGCAAATAACCTTGCATTTGACTTTAAGCAACTGTGATAGGATGAGAACATCATTCTCTCAATTCTATTCTCCTCCTTAACAGAGGAGCTTAATTAAGGTGGATCAGAAATGTTCCTTTTGATTGCTACCCGCTAAAAGAACTTAACCATGATGAAAGACATTCATCTGAAGCATACAGCTGTGTCAGAGTCATTGTTATATCTCTCTAGTTCCATTTTTCTGTGGAACATGGTACTTTCAGTAATTACGCTGAAAGTAAAGGGGCCAAAAGGTCAACTTTTTTAACTTTCTTGATTTAAAGATAATTTTATTTAAAATTCTGTTAAGCACCTTTTGCTTTGCATAAGGACAAGAAGCTTCCTTGAGTATATGAGCATTTCTGTCACTATTGTTTAATATCAGTTTTCTACATTATCAGTAGTAACAGTTCTTTTGTTTAGTAAATAAAACTGCCACTGAAAGATGGTCAGAGAACCCATCTGCCCTCAACTGGAACATTTGTGGGGTCCCAGTATGCAGAGCTTTCTTGAGTCAAATGACCTTTCTTTAAGATCAGATGATAATACCTGTAGACTTTATGGGCCCATATCTCTATTAGAGATGAAGATGGCTGCAGTCTTCAATTTCTGAAAATGTGTTCATGGCAAGTTGCTTAAACTGCTCTTGGTTAGAAACGCCTTTAGGGCACTCTGATATATTTCTTGCATAGAAGGTGAAGTATGAAAAAGCATTTTGATGTTTGAAAATTATTTTCTAATTAGGGCTATTAAGCGATTAAAAAAAATTGTGTGATTAAAAAATAACAACACCATTTATTTAAATATTTTTGAATATTTTCTACATTTTCAAATAATTTCAATTATCACACAGAATACAGTGTACAGTGCTCACTTTATATTACAAATATTTTCACAATAAAAAACGAGTTTTTTTCAATTCACTGAATGCAAATACTGTAGTACAATCTCTATCATAAAAGTTGAACTTGCAAATATAGAATTATGTACAAAAAAATAACTGCATTCAAAAATAAAACAATGTAAAACTTTAGAGCCTACAAGTCCACTCAATCCTACTTCTTGTTCAGCCAATCACTCAGACAAACAAGTTTGTTTACATTTGCAGGAGATAATGCTGCCCATTTCTTGTTTACAATGTCATCTGAAAGTGACAACAGTGTTTGCATGACACTGTTGTAGCTGGTGTCACAAGATATTTACATGTCAGATGCACTAAAGATTCATATAGCCCTTCATGCTTCAGCCACCATTCCAGAGGAATGCATCTGTGCCGATGATGGGATCTGCATGATAATGATCCAAAGCAGTGCAGACCAGTGCATATTAATTTTCCAAACCAGTGCATATTAATTTTCATCATCTGAGTCAGATACCACCAGTAGAAGATTGATTTCCTTTTTTGGTGGTTCAGTTCTGTAGTTTCTACTTCAGAGTGTTGCTCTTTTAAGACTTCTGAAAACATGCTCCACACCTCATCCCTCTCAGATTTTTGGAAAGGACTGTGGATTCTCAAATCTGGAATTGAGTGCTGTAGCTGTCTTTAGAAATCTCATATTGGTACCTTCTTTGCATTTTGTCAAATCTGCAGTGAAAGTGTTCTTAAAATGAACAATGTGCTGGGTCATCATCTGAGATTGCTATAACATGAAATATATGGCAGAATGTGGGTAAAACAAATAGAGCAGGAGACATACAATTCTCCCCCAAGAAGTTCAGTTACAAATTTAATTAACGTATTTTTTTAACGAGTGTCATCAGCATGGAAGCATGTCCTCTGGAATGGTGGCCGAAGCATAGAATCACAGAACTGGAAGGGAACTCGAGAGATCATCTAGTCTAGTCGCCTGCACTCAAGGCAGGACTAAGTATTATCTAGACCAGGGGTGGGCAAACCACGGCCTACGGGCCAGATCCGGCCCCTCAGGGCTTTGGATCCGGCCCGTGGGATTGTCCCCCGTGGTGCTGCAGGCCCCACACCAGTCTCAGAAGCGGCCGGCACCACTTCTCTGCAGCCCCCCAGGGGCGGGGGGGCAGAGGGCTCCATGTGTTGCCCTTGCCGCCAGGCACTGCCTCCCGCAGCTCCCATTGGTTGGGAACGGGGAACCATGGCCAATGGGAGCTTTGGAGGAGGTACCTGGAGGCGCGGCAAGGGCAGCGCATGCGGAGCCCTCCACCCCCCCTTCCCCCAGGGGCCACAGCGCTTTCCGGAACGGCACAGCGTGGGGCCAGGGCAGGCGTGCAGGGAGCCTACCCTGGCCCCGGTTCGCACCACTGCCACCCCAGAGCCGCTTTAGGTAAGTGGCACGGGCCGGAGCCCGAACCCCTCCTGCACCCCGCCCCCCAACTCCCTGTCCTAAGCCCTCTGCCTGCACCTCCCACCCCTCCTGCACCCCTACCCCCTGCCCTGAGCCCCCTCTCGCACTCGGCACCCCTCCTGCACGCCAACCCCCTTCCGAGCTCCCTCATATGCCCTGCACCCCTCCTCTGCCCCAATCCCTTGCCCTGAGCCCCTTCCTGCACACCACACCCCCTCCCACATCCCATACTCCCTCTTGCACCCCAACCCCCGCCCCGGCCCTGCATACAATTTCCCCACCCAGATGTGGCCCTCGGCCCAAAAAGTTTGCCCACCCCTGATCTAGACCATCCCTGACAGGTTTTTGTCTAACCTGCTCTTTAAAATCCCCAATGATAGAGATTCCACAACCTCCCTAGGCAATTTATTCCAGTGCTTAATCACCCTGACAGTTAAGAAGTTTTTCCTAATGTCCATCCTAAACTGCCCTTGCTGCAATTTAAGCCCATTGCTTCTTGTCCTATCCTCAGAGGTTAAGAACAACAATTTTTCTCCCTTCTCCTTCTAAGAACCTTTTATGTACTTGAAAACTGTTATCATGTCCCCTCTCAGTCTTCTCTTCTCCAGACTAAACAAACCCAATTTTTTTCAATCTTCCCTCATAGGTCATGTTTTCTAGACCTTTAATCATTTTTGTTGCTCTTCTCCAATTTGTCCACATCTTTCCTGAAATGTGGCACCCAGAACTGGAGATAATACTCCAGTTTATTTAGTTGAGGATTGGTCCTGCTTTGAGTAGGTGATTTGGACTAGATGACCTCCTGAGGTCTCTTCCAACCCTGATATTCTATGAGTTGAGGCCTAATCAGCACGGAGTAGAGTGGAAGAATTACTTCTCGTGTCTTGCTTACAATACTCCTGCTAATACATCCCAGAATTATGTTTGCTCTTTTTTTTTTGCGCAATAGTGTTACACTGTTGACTCATATTTATCTTGTGAGCCACTATGACCCCCAGATCCCTTTCCACAATACTCCTTCCTAGGCAGTCATTTCCCATTCTGTATGTGTGCAACTGATTGTTCCTTCCCAAGTGGAGTACTTTGCATTTGTCCTTATTGAATTTCATCCTGTTTACTTCAGATCATTTCTCCAGTTTGTCCAGATCATTTTGAATTTTAATCCTATCCTCCAAAGCACTTGCAACCTCTCCCAGCTTGGTATCGTCCGCAAACTTTATAAGTATACTCTCTATGCCCTTATCTAAATCATTGATGAAAATATTGAACAGAACTGGACTCAGAACCGATCCCTGCAGGACCCCACTCATTATGCCCTTCCAGCATGACTGTGAATCACTGATAATTACTCTCTGGGAACGATTTTCCAACCAGTCACGCACCCACCTTATAGTAGCTCCTTCTAGGTTGTATTTCCCTAATTTGTTTATGAGAAGGTCATGCAAGACCATATCAAAAGCCATACTAAAGTCAAGATGTACCACATCTACCACTTCCTCCCCTATCTACAAGGCTTGTTACCCTGTCAAAGAAAGGGACATGAAGGAGCATACGAATGTTTAGCATATCTGGCACGTAAATACCTTGCAATGGCTACAAAGGTGTCATGCAAATGCCTGTTCTCACTTTCAGGTGACATTGTAAATAAGAAGCAGGCAGCGTTATGTCCCATAAATGTAAACAAACTTTTTTCTATTAGCGATTGACTGAACAAGAAGTAGGACAGAGTGGACTTGTAGGCTCTAAAGTTTTACATTGTTTTCTTTTTTTGAGTGCAGTTATGTAACAAAAAAAAATCTACATTTGTAAGTTGCGCTTTCATGATAAAGAGATTGCACTTCAGTACTTGTATGAAGTGAATTGAAAAATTATATTTATCATTTTTACAGTGAACGCTGCACGCTTTGCATTCTGTGTAATAGAAATCAATATATTTAAAAATATAGAAAAACATCCAAAAATAATAAATTTAAATAGGTATTTTATTGTTTAACAGTGCAATTAATAGTGTGATTAATCGAGATTAATTTTTTTGAGTTAATCACGTTAGTTAACTGCGATTAATCAACATTTCTAATGTAATATTTGAAGTGTCTGATAGGTTTCATGTCACTACCTAGCATTACTAACAAATCCAAAATTCTCCTGTTTTAATAAAGCCTCTCTTCTTAAACATTGAATAATTGGGTATTTTACTAGAATAAATTATTTAAAATAGATTCAAAGAGGAGAAAAAATAGAGATTGAATCTTATTTGAAACATGCTATTTATATTTCTGTTTTTAGATCCTTATTTCAGCAGATGATGAAATGGAGGAGTCAGAAGTTGAAGAGGACCTACGGAGACTGACTAACTTAAAGCCTGTTAAGAAGAAGCATCGATTTGGGCTGCCTGTATGATGCATTCCTGACCTGTGTATTTGCAGGTTTCGTGGCATAAGCTTCTTGGTCAGTGGATTTTCACTTTGCAACAGCATCCCTTTTTTCCTACTAACAGTTACTCAACAACAGGTCTGTGATTAGGATGCAGGTAGTTTGAAGCATTCCAGTTCCGTTGCACTACAGAAACACTGACCAAATATGCAAGAGCGTCCTTTCATCATTTATGGAAACACAGCATTGTGACAGACCAGACACTAAAATTCTGGTTTGTATCTGACACTTCAGAGAAGACCACAGAAAAACAATTACTCAGTGATGACTCACTTATGGTTCCTGTGGTGATTCAGTGCAAGACATTCTGGAAAAGGGCATCGGGATTGACTAAGTGGAACCAGTGTGTTTTATTACTAAAACCGGTAATTGCAACATATTAAATCCTAGAGCAGAATAGTTTTATTGTTACAAGCTGTAACTTAATGTTATTTTTTTAAGTACATGTTTACTTCCTACAAGGTACCTATGGAACTAATAGGCAGAACAAAGATTTTTTTCAAGTCTCCTCTAACCTATTTGACTATTTTATATTTAAGTTATATTTTCATACTGTTATATTTAAGGATTCTCTTTGTCAGAGAAAAGGACACTGTTCCCTTTTTTGTGCGGAAAAAGATCAAAAGATTTGCAGTGAAGTTCTCATTCGTCCTCGACACTTGATTAAGATAAGGCAAATAATGTTTTCACAAAGGGAAAAGCTTTCTTTCACTGTTGAAACCACCAAATGTCAACTAGAAATGTAGCCCCAAGTGTGGTTTTGGCAACGTCGTTTAACAATAGTATTTTGTAAAATGGAGATGTTCTCTGCATATTTGGCGATATGCACTTTAGCAGATAAAGAAAACAAATTTTTATGATAGTTTCCTCATCTGTGAAATGAACCTCTAAGGATGACTTCATCAATATTTTGTCTCTTAAGAACTTGCAAGTCTCTGACCGTACCTCTCAACTATTCCAAAGGAGGCAGAACATTCTCTTTATATTCCTTATATGGGATTTAGCACACGAGACACGGATCTGATTAGAGCTCTTAGCACTACCTTAATACATATAATTCTTCCTCTGAGTTGCGTTTTTACTTAAGATTTTTTCCATTAAAATATAAATGTGTAATGCTGATCTTTAATAACAATACTTCATTTGAAGGCTTTAAAACATATTTCCCCAGCACACACATTCCTTTATATAAAAAAAAAAAAAGTCTATTTGTTTCTCCCTTTCTCTATTTGGAATAAAACTGAGAGGTACAATGCACCTGTTACTACATCTAAGATGTCTGGCTTTCAGTGTCGTCTTTCCGTGGTTAATGAAAACATATCTGCTGGTGTTGAACCCTTGTAGACATGTTTTCAGTGACCTCCTATTCCTTTGGGTATTTCCCAAATGGTAGTTACTGTTCAGACAGCTTTCTTTGATTCAATTAAGCCTTGTATAGGATGAGATGGTGTGTCAAAAAGATGTCAAAGATCAGAAATAAGTTGCAAATCTGGACATCAGATGTGTCCCAAGCCTTAAAAAAACCAAACAAGTTCACTGGAAGACAGCTCAGAACTTTTTAAAGATTTTTTTAAATTTTGTATATATTTAGTAGGTCTTAATGTGGTATGTTATCAATACTGCTGAAGTGGGGTCGGTAGCCCTTTGGAAATACTGTGTGCTCCCTTGCTTACCTTCACTATTCAAATATTTGTTTACTGCTTGGCTGTTGAGGTAAACAAAATGTCCTGGGATTTCCTCCTTACAGCTCAGTCTGTCTGGCTGACTAAAAGGGACATTTTACCAAACCTGATATTTGAGCTAGGTGCAGCCCCTGATCACTGTTACTGTGCTAAAACATAATATTTGCAGTAAGTTAAATGTTAATGTTTTTCTTACAGTAAATCTAGAAACTAAGGAAAATAGACACTTGCCTAATTTGAGTTTCTCTGAAGTATGAAGTAAGGAAGTGTGTCTAATCAATGTTGCCTCCCAATTTATTAGCTTACATTTTCAGTAAATGTTTCAGCTTGTTTGATTTACACCTTGTCTTGAGTATTGTACAATCAGGCAGGTTCAACCTCTCCAGTACAGTAGTTTAAGAAATTCACTTCAATGCACAGTATATCTAGTACAGCTTTGCCACCCCCTAGAGGAATTAAGATCTAGTCTCCTCTGTTCACAAACTTCAGTATTTTTAGTCAGGAGTTTGAGGGGATTTGCCTAGGCCTTGTTCTATTTGAGGTAATGAAATAAAACAGCTGGTGCATTCTTTATTGCACCACATTATACTTACCTATCCACTTTAGTCATTAGGGATCATTTGAACAGCGCACAAATCATGAGCTTTATTTTTTTCCTTCCTGTATTCAAATTATGCAGAATATCAAAATGAGCTTCATTTCTAGTGTCAAGTTTAGTCTGCGAACCATCAAATGGCCTTAATCATGTAAAATAAGCTTCTTTTGTACAGACTTCATATTTACTGTCCAAGTAAAGATGACATAAAGCACCATAGAGCCGTTTTCTTCTGATTGTTTTAAGGGTAAAAATGCTTTTCCCCCCTCCTTTTTTTTTTTCCTTAAGTGCTTCAGTACCTCTGGGTTGAGGGTTATAGGTATTGTAAAAGGACTTGTGACATAGTGAAATTCTATTAGCCAAAGACTCTTGAGCATTTCACATTCCCACAATCATAACATGGAAAATGAATACCTTTTTATTAAAAAATGTTGAGCATTAAATTTGATATAGTCCCCTCTTTTTAATACTGGACTCTTAAAGTTCCCCCAAGTGACAGCAAGAAGTTACATTTTTGCTCATTAGTTTTCATTACCCTTTCAAAAAAGAAAAGGAAAATATTAAATTATTTCCGTTTGCAAAAGTCTTACATGAAAAAAATGAACTCATGCAGTAGTTACAAATTTATACATTTTTCTTTGAAGCCCAGACATGTAACATCTAGTGCTTCACTGTGTTTTGCTGTTAGATGGAGTATTTTGGCAGTACAGTTTAAGAGGAAACTATTCCCTAATGAGTTCATATGATAATTTGAAGACCTGGCAGCACATATGTGATTCTCCTCCAAATGTTAGTCTGCTGTGGCAAATCCATCCTTTAGACAACTCACAATAGGTTTAATTCAGACTGTACTTATAAAAGGTAGGCATTATTCCATAATTTGTTCAATTAAAATAAGCTTGTGTATAAATAAATAAGTCAGGGATTCTAACTTTATATGGATAGTTGAGCAGAAATTAGAAATATTGAAGGTCAAGATTCACCACAACTTGTCAACCTTACAACACATGAATCGGTTATATCTGCGCTGTGACATGTTGTCATCTAATATGTGGTCTTAAAGTTCTGGCTTTAATGCATTCAGGTCCCCTTGTCTTACTTTATGTAGTAAAAGGCTGTATATTAATGTTGCTGACTAAAATGTGCTATAGCTTTTCTTCAGGGAAAATTCATACTTGTTGAGTTGTGAACTTAACTAAAACAATGCAAAGTGTTCCAGAGGTCTCTAACAAGTGTATGTACAGTTTCCCACTGTGCCTGGTGGGGAAAGGAATGTTCAGCCTTAGCAGTGAAGGGTTGAGTATCTTAAGGAATTTCTGCCATTGCTTGACTAACCCCAAGTCTGCAACATGCTGTGCTTTTTGCAGCAGCAAACAGTAGTGAAAGTGAACAAATCCAGCCACATCAGGTCAAAGTAGGTCTACAACACAGCTGTGCAACCTCTTTTTAGACAATATTTAGTCTCCATTTCAATGACTGAAAATGACTACTACAGTTTTACAAAGTAAAACTACACTATCTTTAAAAAAGGGACTATTTTGTAATTGGGTTTTTGTCTTGCCTGGGTATGTCTCAAATGGAACTTTGGGTTTATTTGTTCATAAGTAAATTGGGAGTAGAGCCTATGTCAGCAAACAATGACAAATCTGCTGCCCTCTGTTTGAACCATATTGTTTAATCAGTGGTGTTACATTAACATTTAAGGGTATATGATGTAAGGGTACTTACATTGTATAATGGTTTACAATAAAGTTTGACTTACTACAGATTTTTACATGTGTTCTGTGCTCCCTTATTATGTTAAAATGAATGTGCCTTCTGTTCTGGCACGCATTTTGTTATTTAGAGTTTACTGAACTTCAGATCTGCTGGTATTAGTTTTTGCTTCTGCATTGGGATTAGTTTCAGTATGTTGACAAAGCTCAAGATCCATTTTCCAAGGAGAGACAAGATATGTTAGATTACAAATTTTGTTTATATTTGTAAATGTCATACATATTTAAAATTTCTCTCAGAGTTGCACTTACAAGGTGCAAAGGTGGTTGTGCTACACAGTTTGCCTTGAGTGTACACACACACACACACACACACACACACACACACCCCCACCTGTCATGAAATAATCAAAATGAATGTTTAGGCATACTCTCTGAGAAGATTTACATCTGGTTCTGTCCCCAAGTTGCCAGCAGCTAAAGTATCATAACAGACCTGTGGACTTTAGACAGAATTGTCAGTCACTGGTATCAGGGGAATGCCGCACCTCTTGAATGTCAATCATGTTTTATTTGCTTCCACAGTGACCAGTGATTCAGCCAGAGACTTCCAGAGGCAAATTTCAATCTCTTATTGAAAATTTCTGACTAATTTGGCTCAATTTGTCTATCTGTCCCCTTAGCTCCACTTCAGAGGTTGATGCTCCTGCAGTGGCTGATGCTCCTGCAGGCTTCAGGAAGCAAACTTGGCATTCTTTGCCGAAAGATCAAAAGGAAAGAGCTCTCTCTTGCTTCACGCCTTTGTGTGTCCTGTTTAGGAGCTTGCCAGGCTGAGTGCAGTTCCCCCTCATAGCATGCTGCAAGCAGGGTCACCTTGGCCCTCCTCCAATGACCAACGAAGAACCAAACAGGAATCAAGTAGCCAGAGGCAAGCAGATCCCCTGCCTCATCTCCATGAGGGGAGTGAAGCCACAAGGTCAGCCACTAGATGGAAGATCATACCTAAGTCCCTAGAGCTATACCAGCAATCATGCTTCTGATCTCTGCTGCCACCTCTAAAACATCCCTCCTAGGGATTGCCTACTGATAGCTCAGGCTGTAGCCTACAGGGAAAATACCGGTCCATGTGGGACCCCTGCCAGTGGTAGAGGCTCCTGGGGATTCCATTCTTCAACTCCAGTACTTTCTTTGAGAGATCTAGGAGGGACCTCTGTTGGAAAGACAAGATGACAACCCCAGCCTCTTTAAGGGCAAGATCACTAACCCCTTGGAAATATTTTTGGAGTGATCCCAGGGCCCGATTTCACTCCCCCATATGAAGCAGGATTATGGGGACAAACAAATAAAATTAGTTTGGTTCCCTGCTCAACTTCATGGGGTGCCTCAGTGCATATCAGTGCAGCAGAAACTAAGCCATAGATCTTTGCTGATTCCTCTGAACATGCACAAACACAAAAGGGGGGGGGAAGAAATCCTTCCTCCGTAGAGAAGGAAGGCCAGCAGTCTGAATCAGAGTTAGAGATTCAAATAACAAATAGTTTATAAAAAAAATTTAACCAAAAGATAGACGCTTTCAGGCAGAGTCTTTGGAGTATTGTTGAACTGTGCTTTAGAGGGCTGAAGCTGCCCTACACAAGTTATAGCCAAGATGCTGCATTGGAGCAAGGCTTCGCAACCTTTTTCTTTCTGAGGCCCCCCTAACATGCTATAAAACCTCCACTGCCCACCTGTGCCACAACAACTGATTTTCTGCATATAAAAGCCAGGGTTGGCATTAGGGGGTAGAAAATGGCAATTGTTTGGGGCCCCATGCCACAGGGAGCCCCCCCATGAAGCTAAGTGGCTTCAGCCCCAGGTGGTGGGGCTCAGGATGTCGGGCTTCGGCTTTCTGCCGTGGGCCCCAGTGATTCTGATGCTGGCCCTGTTTGATGGACTCCCTGAAACCTGCTTGCAGCCCCACAGGGGGCCCCAAACCCCTGGTTCAGAACCACTGCATTAAAGGAATGGGGGATTTCCTGTCATACAGAAGACTAGGAAAGCGTCAAACTTCAGCCCCACCCACCATTCTGGGGTACCACATCCTCACATCCAGGCTGTTTTTCCCAGCTGGTGCTGCAGGTTGGCATGCGTTGCCATGACCTCCTCTCAGCCCAGGAGTCCATGACAAGAGGGACAGCAGCCCAGGTGTGAAAGAACAAGTAGGCAGAAAGAGACCTATTAGTCTATTTACTATTCTCTACCTCCTCAACATCGATTTTCTAAGGCTAAAAGCATTCTAGGTGTGCACCAGTCCAAATTCAACCTTGTGTCACTACTGAATGTGAACATGGCTCTTTCCTGGTGGTCAGGCATTCACCATTTCTAACGAGGAGATTTTTACCTGAAACAGTGCCCACTTTGCTATAAAGCCCTCGGCAGACAGCCATGTCTGGGCAGGTGTCACCTCTATCCTCTCTCTGGGAATGAGAACTCTCTGGCAGCATCAGCACAGCAACAACAAAAAAATAAATTATAAAGTGCCTTCACAAGCAGTAGTGACATGGGCGGGTAGTATTGGAAGTATGGGCCCTCTCACTGCCTAAGGGCTTCTCCTTGAAAAAAAGAGTGGGGGGACATCTTTCATGCAGATGGGGCTTTTTATCACTGAGATAAGATGCTCAGGCTAATCAGTTACCAGCTTGTGGGAAATTTTATGGGAAGCTAAGGCTCAGAGCTGCTGGAAAAGTAGATTGATAATCCTGACACTTGATCTATAATTCTTTCCTACAGAATCTGGCATGTGGAAATATGAAACAGTCCACAAAGTACAAGAGGGAATACCATTTTACAAGTGGTAGCTGGAGCACATCCAGGGTGTTAGCACTAAGCCAACTGAGGGCAACTACTGACTTCACCTATCTGTATGCCAGCTCTATCTGGAGTTAGCCTAGCACGAATTGGGGTGGCAGGCCAGAGGAAGGGGCAAGTCTTTTCAATTTTGGTCACAATGATGTCATTGGGCATTGCCTAGAGAGGGTACTCTGTGGAGCTCTGGGTAAATCACAGCTAGTTTTCTCCCATTCCCAATATCAAGCAACCCATGGTAATGTCAGGCCATGAATGAAACAACCCGTTTGCTTCATCAAAATAATACTTCTCATTCCGCATCCTATTTCTAACCTCAGAAGTGGTAACAGAGCAGGGTGCCATGTGAAACATCTGAACAAGTCCCTAAAGAAGGCTTATCTTCACTTTGCCGTTTTTACCATTCTACAGGCATATTGTGCACTTACATATGGATGGTAGTTTTTTTCCAACTCCAACATTATTATTTGATCTGACGTGCTCCCAGGGCCTCTTCCACGATAGTGCTGATATTAATACTAGCTTTAAGGAAGAAGGAAACTCATTTCCATCCCTCTGCCTGGAAAATTCCCCTGATCAAACTCAGACTGACATGATTGGAGTATCTTGGATTCATGACAAACACAGATATATGGTGCCAGGCACCTCAATCATAGGCCGTGCTAAGGATGAATCCTATTAGGTATAAGGTGTCATCCCAGAAGAATGTCAACAGAAGATAAAGATGGCCATAAAGGAAAATGAGGGGGCTCAGAAACAAACTGACTACTTAGTGCAGCCTGTTGGGAGTGCTGAACTCCTGCACATCAGTGAACCAGAGTTCACATGAGACGTGTTGGTCATCCAATGCTTAGCCAACGCCATTTTTCAGCAGAAGTGTTCTGAATACCTCACTGACCAGCAAAAGAAGGATATATAAAAATAAAATTCATCTTATTTAGAATGTCCATATTTAAAAGATGATCCTGCTTGCTACTCTGGACCTTAGAATGATGAACAGGAAAATTTATCTGAACATTTTCTTTCTTCCAGTCAGAAGGTCCACAGATCTGGGCCACCCTACACATAAACAGATCACTGACAATAGAGATGAAAATTGACATCCAAAGATTCACGTTTATTTTGTTAAGGAAAATTCTCAATACTCAGAAGTAAGAGAAATTATTGTGCTTTTTCTTCTTAACGCAACCTGTAATTAGGAAGTAGAATTGAATTATCCTGCCTGAGGAAGCTCTCTCATCTGAAGGGAGCTTCAGGGGGCTGGCCAGTCCTCTCTTGGCAGGGACTGGCAAAATGGTTCTTCCCTCAAACTACAAGCAGCCTGAAGTACCCATTGTAACTGGTCTGTGGATCTTCATAGTTGAAAAAAGGAAACTGTCAGGTAAGCACAGATTTTCCTGTTTGGGGCTGAGTGGTGTAATTCCTAATGAGATTAAATAAGGTGTTTATGAGATTCAGAAACAAAATTTCTTTCATAGTGCAGGTTTTGAATTCTTAACTAGATCAGTTACTGCTTTCAATTATTAAAATTATATCACCATTTTTAATGTGATCTCAAACTCTGCTTTGGATAAATTGCATCAGTAAGGTCATGCATTCAGTTGATTTAAAAAAAAAATCCTGATTTAGTTTTCAGATCTCTTAATACGGTAAAACTGGAGTGGATTGATACCAGCTTTATTTTCCAATGTGGAATTACTTAAGTCTAACAATGATGCAAAAGCTTAGGATTTGGGAGAATGGAAAGTCTTTATTATACTAAGCCACTGATTTTTTTAAAATATATAAAAAAGGAAATAGATGATTGAGTGTTTATGATGCTATTAGTAATTCATTATTTCCAGGCAGAAAATTAACATAAAAGTCGCATTCTCTCCCATGAAGAGTTTTAAGTCTAAAACCCAGCCAAAGAATATGGAAAAGGAATACAAATGGCAGGTAAAGTGGTGCTTTGCCACATGTTGATGATTATAGTATGTTGGTATAATGTTTTTATAATTAGTTTTACTGCCTATGCTGCTTGTTGTTTACTAAACAATATATGAACAAAGCTTGAGAAAAGACACAAAATGAAGTTGTCCTCAACTAAAGCTATTAGTATTCCAGTAAATATCTATTTTATAGCAAAAGCATGTTTTTGTAGCATTGCAGATTTGAACTTTCCATTTTAAAATTGCCGGTTGCAGATTTTATACTTTGGGTGTTTCTTACCCGCAGCTGATCCAAACACGGAGGTTAAATACCTTTTTTCATCCTGAATATAATTTAACTTTAGTATAAATACAATACAATTCAATTCTACTAACCAGAATTAGAACACAATTTGAAATGATTTTTGCTATAACCTATAAATAAAAATTCTTCACTGAAAAATTAGGGACATCTTTTTAAAAGAAAAGGTTTGTGATTGCTGACAAAGTACAAAAATAGTTACCTAGCCTGCTTTGTTATTTATCATTCTTACTTAACACTTAACTTCCCATTCTCTTGACTTGTGAGGATTCTAATTGTTTTCTCTTTAGAAGGAATTTAAAAAACTAGCGGTCTTAAGAGCAAAGGAACATCAAGGAAATCAAGTTTTGGCATTGGAAGAATTCTAATGATCAAATAATATCAAGTATTTGAAATGCAACACTAACAAAGAGAAAATATTAGGGCCGAGACCTAAGCAGAAAAGTAAGGTTATTTGGCATTGGATATTGTCATACTCCTAATTGTAGGTTTTATAGCACATGTTATGGTAACACTGGGAGAGTAAGAAATCAAACCCCCTCCAAATTTGTTTGTCAGCCTTCCCATCAGACGCATTCACAAAGTCAGAAGAGTCCCTAACAAAGCATTGCCTTTTAAAGTTATAAATAGAGCCCCAGCAGGTTCCCCTAGAAGAACTATTTGTTATAGTAGAGTGTACTGAACTTCCATCCACTCAGTTTCACTACGACAGCTGTCTCCTCTTGTCAGTTCTGAGCTTCATCCAGCTCCAGCCAGGCAGGTCAGTAAATTCTACAAACCCCAGTCATCTCTAAGAATAAACTTTTCAAAACAGCAGCCTGTGTCAACCTGAATCATTCTGGGATCTGGTTTGGGAAAATGACCCAGCTAATGACTTCATGTTAATGGTCTATATAAGTCGAGAGAAAACCAGGCTGCTGCAGAGTGCACTCGGAGCTGATCCAAGGGAAAAACTGCCTCTAAGAGCACTAATATTGGATGAGCACCCCAGCTATGTCACAGGTATGGAACGATATTAAGTTGGCTGGTGTGTTGCGCCACATCTGACAAATATTGCACTATTTAATGATTCTTCTGGTTGAGTAGTTTGACAGTTTATGCTTTGTTAAACCTTGTGTTAATGAAAATTTTCTCAAATCATTGACTTTGCTAGTGACCAAAAAGTAACTTCTCCTATACTGGAACAACTGCAAATTAACACAAGAATGTAAACTATACTTTTTAGCTTTAACCACATTTGTTGAAAAGGAAAGATTTTTTTCCCCCCTCTAGATTGTGCAGATATGGTGATAGATTTAAATGTAAAGGTGATTCCTGTTTTACTTTTAGACTAATCCCAAAGGCTATGGAATGTGTAAATGTGGGATTTTAGTTATTAGGTTTAACTTTTTGTTTCTTGCTCTATCTCCTTGAGGAGGAGACTTCCTTGAAGTGTACTGTTCCCTATATAAAATGAGGCTTCATTATAACAAAATACAGAAAAGCAATGAGTATGAGGGACTAAAAATTCTAGACATAAAGATAAAATAGATGTTTAAGACCCAAAGTACTCACTTAACTTCAAATGTACCGTGTAACCAATAGGTTAAAATCATTCTCTGACTCTATGCATTTTAAAGTATGTCTAAGAGTGGCTCAATTTCAAGATTGCTCTGAATGTATAAAGAGCCCAAAGAATGTATACTTGCATACAGTTTTCCTCATGGACAGTGTTTTGTGACAGAGCTGAGATGGTAAGAAAGCTTTATAGGAGCAATACTGCAAGGCTAGAGAAAAGAATCCTAAGAAGCATTAAGAAAGAATTCAGTTCTGCTTATTCTCTTTATTCCAAGTGAAACAGACTTGAAGGCAATGTTGCAGATCTTGTAAACTAACACTTTGTGCTACTGACAATTGGAGATAAACCAAGGCTGGATTGTTTTGCCTACTAAGAATAGTTTCTGGCTAAGATCCTGTCACTTGTGACTGGCAAGCAATTGAAAATAGTTCTACTCTTTGCCAGTCACAATAATACCCAGAGTGCCAACAGGCCTGAAACTTCTTTTCTTAGGCCTTGTCTACACTACAGGACTATTTCGAATCTACTTAATTCGAATTTGTGGATTCGACCTTATGAAGTCGAATTTGTGTATCCATACTAAATACACTAATTCGAACTTCTGAGTCCACATTCACGGGGCCGGCGTCGACTTTCGAAGCGGTGCACTGTGGGAAGCTATCCCACAGTTCCCGCAGTCCCCGCTGCCCATTTGAATTCTGGGATTTCCCCCCAATGCATGCTGGGGGAAAAAATGTGTCGAGGGTGGTTTTGGGTAACTGTCGTCATTGAACCGTCAATCACGCCCTCACTCCCTCCCTCCCTGAAAGCGCCTGCGGGCAATCTGTTCATGCACTTTTCTGGTCAGTGACAGCGTGGACGCCACAGCACTGCAAGCATGGAGCCCGCTGCGATCCTCGCCGTTTTCTCCTCCTCGCACTTTATCGTCCACCTCTTCCACATTCAGCTGCTGAGAAATTGGGCTACTTTTCAATGGTTCTACAAGCACTGGGGGACCATAGGGGCCTTTTTGCCAACATGAACGTCGTATGGCCGGGCAAGGTTCCTGATGCGTGTGTTCTCAGGAACTGTGGGCTGCTCAGACGCCTGCTGGAAGGTAGTTTCTTCCCGTACCACGAAATAACTGTTGTGGATGTGCATTTGCCTATAGTGATCCTCGGTGACCCAGCCTGCCCGCTAATGCACTTGCTCATGAAGCCCTATACAGGCGCCTGGGACAGCGACAAGGAACTCTTTAAATACCAGCGAGCAGCGAGACCTGTGACTGTTCAGTTTCTTTACAGAGAAGCTGAACCTGCCCCTGTTTCTTTACCCAGTTACTGTTGACTCTCCTCTTCGGTTAAATACCCCGTTCTCCCCGTTTCCTCCACTTCCAAGACACGTGTAAAAATAAAATACATGTCACACTGTTACTGAGGAGAGGTTTCTTTATTCATGACTTTTCGTTAAAGGGTCGAAACTGGAACGCAGACTGCGGTGGGTAGGGTGTGCGCTGATGTAAAGACCGCCTCTAAACTCAAGGAATGACAGGCTCCTGCTCCTACAGCGGTCCGCATTGCCGGACTGCTTGTTTCAACAGAGCCTGCCATCCCTCCTTTTTGGGATTCTGTGTGCGGGGGGCTATGTGGCCTTGTGGCGGAGGAGGACGGATACAGATTCCTCTGCTGTGTGACTCAGCGGTCCACGACAAGGACTGCTGTATAAGATCTGTACCCGCCCTCCCCCGCTAAAAAGTCACATCCCCACCGCCCACACAGAACCTGGAAACCACCTCCCATACCGACCACGGTGCCTGCTGACTGCACTGTGTGTGTTACCCGCTGCTGATCCGGCCCCCGTGTCTGTACCCTGCGAAAGGTGCCTGTCCTATGCAATTAGCAACGCACTTCCCCACGCACCCCATTCAAACACAGTCTTCAGTGAGGAAACATGACGGAAACAGTACTTAACAGCAAAGTATTTTTATTACTTAAGTACACAGTTACGGGATGGGACTGGGATTGGGACTTGTTTGAGTCCGGAAGGGAAGGCCTTATGCAAACGTAGGGTATGAGAGCTTTTGGTTACTTGAGCACTCTGCTGGGGTGCAGTGACAGTATTCACGGCCCAGGGCGGGTATCCTCCTGGTTATTTAGGGTGAGGGGGGTATGTGACTTTGTGGCGGGGGAGGGCGGTTGCAGAGATCCTGCCGGGGGCTCTGTCCTGCAGCGGTCCTGCAGAACATACACAAGTCGCCGGAGCGTGTCCGTTTGTTCCCTCAGTAGTACAAGCATTGCTTGACTCGCCTGCTTGTGTTCCTCACGCCACCTCTCCTCCCATTCGCTGTGTGAGCGCTGGTACAGAGAGACTTTCTCCCTCCACTGCCTCTGCTGGTCCGCCTCGGCTAGGTAGCAGCCCACACATTCATCGAAAATCGTGTCCCTTGTCTTTTTCTTTCGCCGCCTAATCTTCGCCAGCCTCTGCGAGGGGGATGCTGTGGAAGGTCTGGAGACAGTGGAAGCTGTGAGATGGGAAACAGTTAGTTAATTCCTTGCAATGATACTTTTTTGCGAACAATTAACTGAGTCTAGGCTGTCTCTGTGAATTTTTTGTTGAGACCCCTGTGCCTGCTGTTGCACAAATCATTTGCGCGGTGGATTCTGGGTAAATGTCGCCAGTCATTCCTTCCTCCGGGAAAGCAAGGGCAGACAATCATTTCGATCACGTTTTCCATGAAATGCCCTGGCACACGCCATAGCGTGGCAACAATGGACCCTATTTTGCCTTTTGTGTATGTCACCGTATGTGTACTGTATGCCGCTGACAGAGGCGGACCAGCAGCGCTACACAGCAGCATGCTTATGCTTTTGCATGACAGCAGCGATGGTTACCAGGCATACTGCACCGTCTACCATACCATGAACTGGTAAGAAGACAGTAATAAGATGGTCATGGTTACCTGTCCTTTTGCACTGCGCCATTTGGTGCTGTCATAAGTGCCCCTGGTCGATCAGCCAGGGGCGCAAAAGCAAAATTTGGGAATGACTCCCTGAGTCAATCCCTCCTTTTTGGGTATCTAAAAATAGAATCAGTCCTGCCTAGATTATGTGCAAGTGTACTAGAGAACCACTGTATCATACAACCAGAGACCACAGCTGCTCTCTGTCCAATCCTGCATAAATTTTGAGCTGAACGCTATTCACAGGGTGTGCTCCTGAAACAACCCCAGCTGTTCATTCCGTTCTTCCCCCAGCCTTCCTGGGTTCCAATACCATTGTCCCCCCACTTGTGTGATGAAGTAATATAGAATGCATGAATAAGACACAGGTAGTCGTTTGTGAGAAATGAGTGGAAGGAAGCCTCCAGCTGCAATGATAGTCCAGAGATGACATTAAGGGGTGTGGAGGAGGGAGCCACTCATCCCTCTGCTAGTCCAGGGGCAATTGAATCTTTTCTTTACAATGAAGGGTGGGGGCTGATGGATCTCAGCCCCCTGTTGCAATGATGAGGACGGTTACCAGCCATACTGCACCATCTACCATGAAAAATTAGCAACAGGCGGCCTTGACCGACCGGTCCCAAGCAAGTTGGTACGGTTGTCATGGTTACCAGCCCTTTTGCACTGCCCCATGTGCCAATAGGCTGATGATGAGGATGGATTTCCATCGTTTTGTACCATCAGCCATCCATAGCGTGGGGGGAGCAAGGATGTTGGTGTTGAGTGCTGCACCATCGCGTCTATCTGCAGCATTCAGTACAGATACGGTGACATGTAAAAGAGTCAACAGAGGATTGTTTTCCCTTTAACTTCTGGGGGTTGGGGGGGTGCGTAAATTGCCGAGCTATGCCCCGACCCACCGCGGACACTGTGTTTGACCCTAGAAGCATTTGGAGATCAGCCAAGAATGCAAATGCTTTTCGGAGACAGCAGGAACTGTGGGATACCTTGCGTCCTCGTTCCCCCCTCCCTCCATGAGCGTCCATTTGATTCTTTGGCTTTCCGTTACGCTCGTCACGCAGCTGCGTGCTGAGTCTGTGCTATGCCGTCTGTCCGTTTATTTATTAAAAATACTTTGGACCAGGCGTAACGTAACATTTCTTCCCCTACTTAGATGCAGGAGTCTCCGAGCGAGATCACCGTGAGGACAGGCACTGAAGGAGATAGAGAGCGCATGCTGCGTGAAATCTAGCACGAACCACGGACCTATGCAGCCGTGCTCTGGGAGGCAGTGCTCCCTGAATACCGCATGAAAGCCTCGCGCGGAAAAGTGTGCTATCACGGAGCACCCAATAAGGCAGCTCTCCCCAGGAACCTCCTGCTGATGCTTATCGATTAACGGCAGGAGAGCTTCGTGGAGATCTCCCAGGAGGATTTCTGTTCTATCACCATATATACAGAGACCTCCTTTTCACACACTTCAGATTCCTGTTATATTAAGAATAAAAGTTAACATGGTTAAAGCACTTACCGACTGCTCCTACCCCTGATTCAGGATCCGGGTTCCTGGCCGGGGAGGGTTGGTAGGGGATCTCCGTGATGGTGATGAAGAGATCCTGGCTGTCGGGGAAACCAGCGTTGTAAGCGCTATCGCCTGCCTCGTCCTCCACAAACCCTTCCTCATCTTCCCCGTCCGTGAACATCGTCGAGGAACTGTCCGTCGACACTGTCCCATCATCAGAGTCCATGGTCACTGGTGGGGCAGTGGTGGCAGGCTCCGTAGCGTCCGTTGGCCGCTTTGATTTTTTGGTAGCCTTGTCTGGGGTCCTTGATTTTCACGCGGCGCTGCGTTGCATGACGGCTGTATCCTCTGTCTGTATCATGGCTTTGGAGACCTTCTCGTAGGTCTTTGCATTCCGTTCGTTGGAGCGCAGCTCCGAAAGCACAGACTCCTCGCCCCACACACCGATCAGATTGAAGAGTTCCCGGTCAGTCTATGCCGGGTCCCTCTTTCTATTCAGAGATTACATGAACTCCTCTGCTGGAGAGCTCTGCATTGCTGCCGGTGCTGCGGAGCTCGCCCCGATGTGCAACCAGAACGTCAGATTCAAACCGCCCAGACAGGAAAATGAATTCAAATTTTCGCGGGTCATTTCCTGTGTGGCTGGGCAGAGAATCCAAGCTCGGGCTGCTGTCCAGAGCGTCAACAGAGTGGTGCAGTGTGGGATAGCTCCCGGAGCTACTAAGTTCGATTTCCATCCACACCTAGCCTAATTCGAACTAGCCATGTCGAATTTAGCGTTACTCCACCTGCCGGGGTGGAGTACCAAATTCGAACTAAAGAGCCCTCTAGTTCGAATTAAATGGCTTCCTGGTGTGGACGGTTGAGCGGTTAGTTCGAATTAACGCTGCTAAATTCGAATTAAAGTCCTAGTGTAGACCAGGCCATAGGCTGTCTTCACTGCCACATGGTAAAAACTACAGGTGCCTTCCTACACTAGGGTTTTACAGTGGGATAGCTAATGCACATTCATTACCCTGCTGTCAACACACACCATTTTTGGCAGTAAAGACAAAGCCTTAGAGTTAGTGATTTCTGCCATGGTAAGTTAGGAAATCCTGATGCCTGGCACTTAAGATTTAAGAAGGAATTCCGCAGGTGTCATGCTCACTCTGTTCATGAAACCAGTTTTCCCCTGCACCCACACTAAAAGGCCTGTGTATTACTCTCTTCATTGTCCAGTTGTGGGGCTGTGAGGTATATAAATAATTTACACTGCATGACAAATACCAATACAGACATACACATAAAACCTGTGCCTATAGTAGATACTTAGCCTATATCTTGAATAATCAGTTAATAAATGGCACTAACCACTTGCTGAGAAATGCTGTTAAAAGGATTTCTTTTTTTTAGGTTTTATGCCTTTTGCTTTCTTTGGCTGGCTATATAACACTTTCCCCAGAGGCCTTGAGGACATTTTGGTTCCCACAGTAAATTTCAGTGACATTAAACGCAAGCTATGCTGAGGCATTCTGTGTTTGTAGCCAAGAGAGAACATGCAACAGTCTCCAGTACAACCAACTTTCCCACTGCCAAAAGTCATGAGGGTGGATGCTGCTTGGAACAGACTATTGAAATCATTCTCACGCTTGGGGTCAAGAGAATCCATTCCCCTGAATTACATGGTCTCTCTTTTTTGTCCCCAATCTCTAGAAATTCATCCATTGTCCCCCTTCCACCAAGATAAGTTCTCTGTAGTCAGACAGCAATGACTAACTAAAGTTAAAGTAAGGAAAGAGGATCTAGCTACAGTGTGTTAGGCTTTTGGTGCTCAAATAATACACAACTACTCTTAAATCAAACACTTTGGCTATTGTTTTTAGTTCTTCAGTTGCTTCTCTTGTGAGGATGGGGTTGGACTAATCGAATTGTATGCCTGTATGTTAGTTACCACTGTGCACTCCATGCCAGAAGGGAGTGGTGGCATCATGTTTGTCATCCTTGAAATAGCACCCTGAAGGCAAGACTTTCAGGAATGGTGTGTATGACCGACTGACACTGACCAATGTTGTGTCATTCCTACAACTTCCTCTTTTGACGGTGATGCATTCAGCTATTATCATGCTCATTGGCTGGAAGAAGTCTAGGTAGACAAATCAGAACTGTACAACATACAGTACTTGCAAAAATATGGTAAATGGTAACCCTCAGTTACTCCTGTTTCTGCTGTAGGACTTGAGATTTTATTCATCATTTATTTATTCACTCCAGATTATGAATTAAGATACTTAAATATGTTCAGAACCTGTAGCCAATACCACTGATTGTATAATTTAGTAGTGCAAACCAAGCAAACACTCTGGTCAGGCAAAAGAAGAGATTGGATGGGAAAAAAAGATCTTTTAGTTACCAAAAGACTAATAATTTTATGGACAAATATTTAATCTAGATCAATGAAGTCCAACCAGAAATTTTCTCCAAAATATTATTGATTCACAAGTCAGTAGAAAGATTCATAAAACAAATTCTAGAGAAATAGATAATGAACACTTAAAAAGTTTAGACTCAGGGTATGTCTTCACTGCAGTTATCCCAAACTCTTACTTTGGTGCTGCCCCTAATCTCCACACACACAATCCTCTGACCCATGTTTTAGTGGTGCTTTCAACCCAGAGTAGGTGCCCCATCTTGGGCTGCAGGTCAAAGCCTCAGTGAGGCTTTTCCTTGGGTTGATAAGCTACCCACTTCGCAGTGAAGACGCAGTCTAAGGGCACGTCTACACTTACCTCCGGAGCAATCGATCCAGCAGGGGTTGATTTATCGTGTCTAGTGAAGACGTGATAAATTGACCGCTGAGCACTCTCCCATCAACTCCGGTACTCCACCGGAGCGAGAGGTGCAGGTGGAGTCAATGGGGGAGCATCAGCAGTCGACTTTCCACAGTAAAGACACCACGGTAAATAGATCTAAGTATGTTGACTTCAGCTGTTATTCATGTAGCTGAAGTTGTGTAACTTAGATCGATTACCCCCACCCCCCATGTAGACCAGGCCTAAATCACTGGAGTGCTTGGTAGTCTTCCAATATCTTCCCACAATTCCCCCCCATGTGCTCAGAAAGACAGAAAAGTTCTCCCAGAATTTACTGGGAAAGAATCATAGAGCAGCTCAGTTTACTGCAGTGCTAAGAACCATATGAGATGACCCTGTGTCATAACTATAAAGGGAAGGGAACAGCCCTCCTGTGTACAATACTATAAAATCCCTCCTGGCCAGAGACACCAAAATCCTTTTACCTGTAAAGGGTTAAGAAGCTCAGGTAACCTGGCTGACACTTGACCCAAAGGATCAATAAGGGAACAAGATACTTTCGAATCTTGGTGGGGGGAAGGCTTTTGTTTGTGCTCTTTGTTTTTGGGGGTGGTTCGCTCTTGGGACTAAGAGGGACAGGACATCAGTCCATGCTCTCCAAATCTTTCTGAACAAGTCTCTCATATTTCAAACTTGTAAGTAACAGCCAGGCAAGGCGTGTTAGTCTTAGCTTTGTTTTCTCAACTTGTAAATGTTCCTTTTTGCTAAGAGGATTTACCTCTGTTTGCTGTAACTTTGAAACTAAGGCTAGAGGGGGTTCCTCTGGGCATTATGAATCTGATTACCCTGTAAAGTTATTTTCCATTCTTTCTTTAATTAAAAGCCTTCTTTTTAAGAACCTGATTGATTTTTTCCTTGTTTTAAGATCCAAGGGGATTGGATCTGGACTCGCTAGGAATTGGTGGGGGAAAGGAGGGGGGATGGTTAAATTCTCCTTGTGTTAAGATCCAAGGTTGGATCGGTGTTCACCAGGAACTTGGTGAAGAAGTCTCTCAAGACTATCCAGGGAAGGGAGTTAGTATTTGGGAGTGGTGGCAGCAAAACCAGATCTAAGCTGGTAGTTAAGCTTAGAGGTGTTCATGCAGGTCCCCACATCTGTACCCTAAAGTTCAGAGTGGGGAAGGAACCTTGACACCCTGGAAGTCCTAGCAACACACCTGGGTAAGTGCAGTATCAGTGTAACGACACTAACTCAGTTTACAGGATGGCTGCTCACACCTGTTCTAGACTAAATTGGGTGCTCAGACCCAGGTGCTGATCACCTGAGTTAACTCTGCAGTGAAAAGTCTGATGCCTACGTCAAATTTTACCACAATGGTTTGAACCATTCCAACTTTGTCAGTTGGTATGCTGACACTCCTGGGCATCTTTCCCTCAGCATAATAGATTAATGGACATGTCTTCATATTTGTAAGTCGAGATCTAGATTCCTCTTTCTTCTCCTCTTTGCTTTCCAAACCTAGACTCAGGTTCCTTAACTACCAGTTTGGTCTTTAGGCACAAGGCAAAGTTTGGTAGATATGATGATAAACCACTTCCACTCCATCTTTCAAAAGTTATGTCATCTCAAGATAATTATAACATAACAATGGTTCTCGGGTTACTAGGGCAAGTGTTTTCAACATCTAGTTCAGGAAGATGAATGTTTTGGTAGCACATTTTTTTCTTCTTTGCCATCTGTGTGCAATGTAGCTGCCTACTGTTATCTGTATGTGCTGTACAAGGACGCTGATCATTTGTGTGTACAATATAGCGTAGGTATAGATGGAATATAGAGTATGTGTTAGATAACAGTTCTATATGTTGCATCTTTGTCTCCTATATGTTCTGTAACTTGAAATACTGACATCTCCCCATCTGTCAATATTTTTAGGCAGCCCCCGTGAAAAAGAAGCGTCCTCCAGTGAAGGAAGAAGATCTCAAAGGGGCTAGAGGAAAGCTCTCCACCAACCAGCAAATTAAATCCAAAACCTACCAAGTCATGAAGCAATGCGGTAAATCTCTTATCTGTTTACAGTACTACAAATGCTAAAGCAATCTTCAAAGTAAAACTTGAATTTAACTGATAATCCCAGCTGAAGTGCAAGCTCTCTAAACAACAGCCAAACTAGTTTCATTCAGGCAACCTCCATTCGTGTACAGCAAAAAGAAATTTTTCTAATAATAAATGGAGCTTATTCATGTTTCCAAGGAGTACAGTATATGCATTAAGGCACATAAATGTAAAACTGGCAGAACCCTCTGCTGAAATGCAGGCACGATAATGCTCATATATTTTGCCCTGGTTGTGTGGATCACCTGAGAGGAAGGGCAGGAATTGGTCTGCTTCCCACTCTTCTTCCACCTATTAGGTTCTCACTAGCTGGAGCTCATAAGGTGAAAGGCTCTGCAGCAAAGTGAGCCTCTGCCTCCAGACTATACTGACTGAGCATTACAGGCTGTGAAGTCCTGCCATGGATTTGACTTCTGGAACATGGGCTAAACCACGTTCTTACTCCCTAATTAATGTCAGTGTGTCTTCCTTGAATAAGCATTGAGTTTAAAAAGGAGTCAGGACTAGAGCATTTGATCCTATGTTGGGAGATGCCTGGGATGTCAGGGGAATATATATATTAGCTGTGCTTGGACTACAGGACATAAACAGGGAGAAAGAAGAGAAATTTCTTATTGAAATCTCTCACCTGGTGCTCATGGTTTGTCATGAGGAAAGATGGGGTTTAAATTTGAAATCCCATACTCTGAATTTAAAACTCTGTTTTGAAAGCTTTAAATGTAGCTGCAGGGATTCTTTCCACAGAGGAATAAGTTAAAGATACTGGCCAAGATGTTTGGCAATTGGACTACACTGCCTTTGAGAGTCTACAACATTATTCAGAACAATAGTACTATTGTATAGTGTTGAGCAATGCAACTGTGTGTGCTGCAAACCCATACATTTTGTACCACTGAGTACACTTGACAGGTCCTGAATTTCCATGCATTTGAATGGGGTGATGTATTTCATCACAGAAAAAGTACATGTTCCAGCAGCACAGCTATTATTGGCATAAATCTTTTTCACTGATTGACTCCTTTTGTTCTTCATTTTCAAGAACAAGAGGGCTCTGCGGCACCTTCCATATTCAGTCAAGATCGGACAGGAGGTGAAACAGCCTTTGAGAAGCCTAAAGAAGAGCCACCAAAGAGCATCTTTGGCTGATAACCAAGTTTAACCTGTGTGACAAAGATCCCTAATGTAACACTTAATCCCAAATTGCTGTCGCTTATACTAAACTTATTGCTGCACTAGTAAATCAACTTAATTCTTTCAAATTAGTCATTAATTAGGAGGACTACAACTTCCTTTTATAAGTTTAAGTATTTTCTTTCTTTATTGTACATGCTGTAATGGTTTCAATAAGAACCTAGTCACTGGACACAGGCCGGCATAGTAATGACCAATTTCTACTTAAATGACGTATGTGGTTTTTTTAAGACTTATGTTCCAGAGCTGTGATCTAGTTAAATTTTCGATATAATCTTAAGTGCAAAACTAGTAAAATAAATGAATGATATGGATTTGATTTCAGTACAATTCCTTCTAACTGTAAATGTTTTTATACTATTGCTATTTTCACAGTTGACCACATAATTTTGCAAAAACATGATAAAAGACTTTTTATCTGTAGTTTTTTCCTGATATTGTCCTGTACTTCTGCTTGCCACACTGTACTTAAGGATTATGGTGAGTAGGATGGGTTATTTACTGCTAACAAGTGAGATGAAACCATGTCAAATTGAATACCACACATCCACAACTCTAGACAGCTTTGTGCAGAGCATCAGGGTCAATTTGAACAGAGCTGAATCAAATTGAAAGGATTGGATGGGGATGCAAGAGAAGGAAGGATGATTCAGTGGTTGGAGTGTGAGCATAGAACCCTAGACATCCAGGTTAAATTCTTTGCTCTGCCACCAACTTCCTGTGTGACCTTGGGAAAGTCACATACTCCGCCTGTGGTTCCGTTCACTCCCATTTGTAAAATAGGCATAATAACACTGCCCCACCTTACTGGGTGGGATGAGGATAAATACATTAAAAGCTAGGAAGTGCTCATACACAACAGTGATGAGGGCTACACAGTACCTAAGCTAGAGGCTTTATGGATTTTAGAACTATTTAAAAACTATTGAGACAGATACATTAGGTTCCATCCAGCATTACAAAACGGTGCACTGAAAATATGACTTACACCAACATGGCTGTCAAGCTGTGACACCTGAAAAGATATTTTAAAAAGAATGAGTGCTGTTTTAACTCATATTGCAACACCTCTATAAATTGATCTAGAATAAGTCTGCTTCCCTATATGTGCAACTTGTCTGCACCAAACATCTTTCAGAATGGCACAGCTATTGCTACTCAGATGCATTGTGACATGCACACAATGGGCAGCAGGTGTTCTCAAAGCAGATAAGCTACATTTAAAGTCAAAAGTTCTTTTTCTAGGAATACTAGAATAATACATTACATGCTACTGTGCTATATCTTCAAATTCAGGGGAATTAGTTTGGCTAAAATAAGGGTTTGACATAACTTTGAGCCAAACCAAGTTTTTCTAAGGCTCAGAATATTCAATACATTTTTTCTAGCCTTTATTTTTCACTTTTATAAAACTGCATTGGTTAGCTTTTGATTCCAGCCAGATCGAAGGAGCCGAAATGGCTTGAGGTTTTCCTCTGGGTATTTCCAGCCTGACTAGAATAAAAAAAAAAATCTGTCTAGGGAACTTGTTCATGCGAGGAGGTTTCCAGATCATTTAACCTTGTGAGATCCCCACATCCTTTTTTCTAAAAAGGATTATACTTCATCTTCTTTGAAATATAAAACTTGCCTGTTGAACTGTCCGTTCAGATGACAAACACTGATGGGGGATTTTTATTACTTTTTTCCTTGCACATGCATGGGCTTTTCTAAAGAGAATTTCTACAATTTCAAGTAGATGAATGAAGACATGGAGAGAACTGCTGACGGGCATTATCTCAGAAAGCACCTTTCCTTAATTTTATGATTCAGGAACATTTTGTAAAGTTCATCTCCCCCCCCCGCCCAACATCTGAAAACTAGGGAGAATTCTGAGGATACTTAGGGCAAGGCTACACTACAATGCTACATCAGCACAGCTGCCCTGCCATAGCATGTCTGCTGAAGACGCACTATGCTGATGGGAGAGTGTCTCCTGCCAACATAGCTCCTGGGTGGACAGTGCAAAACTTGTGTTGCTTGAGGTGGGAGTGGGCTTTCTCACGCCCCTGAGTGACATAAGTTATATCGACTTTAGCTATAGTGTAGACCTGCCCTTAGTATTTTAAAAGAGGAGAATAGTGTTTTAATTTGCCTGCTTTCCTGTATGGGGATCATGAGAGATGGAATTGCTGCAGGTCACAACTCAAGTTATCCAGTTCCCTTCATTAATAATGTTAAGAAGCTGGTGAATTGTTAGGGTCTTTTCTTACTCTTTATAAAAACTAAACAAATACTTCCTGATGGAGCCTGCAGAAAAGCCCAAGATGGCTCTAACTAGGTATTTAGAAAGTGGCCCAGAGCCTACATATGATTTTAGAGAAACTTCCATGCACATGAACCTCTTAATCATTTTCTCTTTTTATCCTCTCATATAATATGAAACCAAGGAGTCACCAGGTGAAACGAAAGCAATTAACTGAAAACAAATGCAAGGTAATACTGTAGAACTTCATGTTGTTTACAGTCAACCTGTGCAATTCATTGCTCCACTCAGCCAAATTTTATAGCAGGATTTTAAAAAAAGAACTGGAATGGTTAACAATTAAGAATACTATTGCCAGCTAGAAACACCACTGAGTATGATAATTATCCTTCCTGGTATACGACTGCCCTAAGGGTTTAAGAAGAAATTTCCACTCCCACATACAGTACAGCTTTGTACAAATGGTTAGGTACATTTACAGGGAGTTTGATGCCTTTTTAAATTGAAGATAAAACCTATCAAATGGAAATTGTGGGGGGTTTTTTGCTTTAGACGTTTTAAAACCATGGTAGAATCAGCATGCACTGCACTTGTCTCGCCCTCGAAAAACCGAAGGACAAAGTGTTCCCTTTAACTTGGTGCTGCTTGGACATGGTGCTGGGCATGCTCTCCCCCTATGGCTATGCCACTGCACTCTGCAACACACCACCTTTTCCAATGGGCCAAATTCTCCCTAGGAAATAAGGGGAAACTATCAAACTTCTTGTCCTTTGTTTCCAGAGATAAGAAATGAAGCTGACTCGCTACTGAACTCTGCCAAAACATCCAGTAAAAATGACCATTAAATGGCAGTCTTTATCAATAGTAGTACAGCTCTCTTATCCAAGCTGAGCATTCTAACCAATTAATTACCCGAACAACTCAACCTGGCCTTATAAAGAAATGATGCTACCATAGAATTACTGTGACGGAGACAGAGATAGTACAGATCATATACACCTG
This sequence comes from Mauremys mutica, assembly GCF_020497125.1. NCBI lineage: Eukaryota > Metazoa > Chordata > Testudines > Geoemydidae > Mauremys > Mauremys mutica. Next base: position 44,168,140 of record NC_059078.1, read on the forward strand.
ATACCGCAAAATACCCCATATCAGTTCTTTGGCTTTCTGTCTAGGGTACTAGATGCTCCTCTGGTGGATCTGTTAGACACTGGAAAAGCAGATGAAAGGAGTACTATGCAGTAGCACCCAGGTCATACCAAGTGATCATAAAGGAGAAACAAGCAATATGAGATAACCAGATGACTGCAAGCTAGTTGACAGGTGGCAAAGGAGCAAGAAGCATTCATAGAAAGCCAGATAACATACAGGAAATATAGGCACCAGGCAGATCTAGATGCCAACAAAGAAAGGGAGCATGGAAGAGACTTTGGAGGCTGCTTAGACTCTTGAGACTACAGAATGAGGCCAAAGTACATGCCATCCACTTCTGGCCACCTCTCTTAAGGACCACGTTTCTACCTGTGTACATGATAAATAACTTTAGCCAGGCTAGCCAGAAACTTCCAGTGTCTGGAAGGTATGATGGGTTGGATGCTAATCAGCTGTTAAAATTATTTGTAAAACAGGTAAGTGTGGCATACTATTGTAACAATTGGGTCAGGATTCTAGCTGAGTTCTGTGCATTCGCATGAGGTGCTCATGACAGAAGCCTGGGGGATACCCATGGGAGAAGATGATAGCCCCAGGACAGCAGGAGTCTGGATCAGAGGTCACACACAATGTTTAATAAAGAACTCCTTACTAGGCCTTGCCTGATTCTTCACCACTGATGAAATAATGCCCATTTCTTATCAAATTAAAAATGGGTATGAGAGAATAAATATGTTCTGCACCTCTATTAGAACAATCCTAATAATGGAAGAGAGTAAAGTAATCCTACAACTATATTCCTATGAAAATATAATTATGACTGCCTCGTTGTCCGGCTATACCAGAACTACTACAGGATGTGTTTTAATCAGGCCACAACTTTATTAGATGTCTGAGACTACCTCGCAGATAAGTGTACAGTGCAGGTAAACTCCATGATCACTTCAATATCTACTCAGGGGCTTCTGCTTTTTCCATCCTGGTCCCCAGCCAACCTGCTGCTGGGGCCTTGCCATCCCCCTCTTGAAGGAGGATTAAGGTGGGCTGTCAAGAAAAGAGGGATTGGCTGCCTGCTGTGCCAGTCATAGAAGCCCCAAACCCCTCTGTTCCGCTTCTTTAACAAACACCACCTTAACTCTTTCTCTAAGCCATTTATCTGGGCACTGTATCCATTTCTGAGCGAGTACCTGCGCTGGACATCAGCCACAAGGAGGTGCAAGCAATTGGCTTGACTGCCTCCTCCCCAGAGTTCCCAGATATCTCCTAATGCCCCCTTTAATGTCTGCCAAAAACGTGTCTCCATCCAAGTCTGACGGTGAACCCCATCCTCCCAACATAACTCTGGTGCCCCATTTGCTAAGTCAGGATGCAAACTTACTGACCTTCCTATGACCCCCGTGAATTTGGCCTCCTCTCTATTCACATCTCTCTTAGCCTTGTCCATCTGGGGCAGAGGGGAGGGGCTTCACAGCTCCCCTCCAGACCATTCATTGCAATGTATCTGACCATACAATTTTTACTCCTGGAATAAGTTCCAAGATCTGCCTCAAGTCCCTCTTAGCTCTGAGCATTAAGTCCATCTCTTTGCAAATTCCCAAACCATTTTCCCCAAGCATTTTCCACTGTTATATCAGGTGCCTGCTGATGTACAGCAGAGGCATCAGCTGGTCCCATAACATGCCCCCCTTTCCGTGCCAACTCAGGACTGCTTCACTGAGCCCGAGCTGCGAACCCTTGGGCAACTTGGATGCCTGCCCATGTGTCCAATAAACAATACTGTGCCCACAGACCCATACCACTGTCTGCATAGCCCTTCTTCCCACCTTTGGAATGAAAATACAACAAATTAACACTGACTTCCACATACGTTCTGTAGGTTTCCAAATGCCAATGCCCAATTGCCTCAGCCCTCATACCCAGCTGTGCTGCTGCTGTTGCCACCTGGATCCTGAATGAGTTGAAACCAAATTCCTTGGCTGGCAGCCCCAACCTCATCAGGCCCCCGTCTCAATACCATAACAAACTGGTATGTTGTGAGGGGACTTCTGTCACCATCTCTCCCCAGTCATGTCACCATGCATGCCCTCAAAGTCTCCATGTGGCAGACCCCAGTCTCACATTGCTCCCCTAGGATAATGGAGTCACCTAGGCCTCCTTGATCAGTCTTTGACTTGTGCAAGTGTTGTATCACTGCTTGCCCCACCAGTGTACATCCCACAGTTCCAAAGACCTTCCAATGGAGTCCCTACAGGACTCCAGTATAAGCTCGCTGAGCCTGAAAGTGCCAAAAAATGCTGCCCTGAACAAGGCCACCTCCTGTCCACTATGACATCTGTTTCCCAGCACGTGTACCAGAGCCTTAAGCATGTTAACTGTGATGGGACAACACGTATCCTCCCTCAGGCCATTGGTTCGCGATGACCCCGTCAAAGAAACCATCAAACTAAGGCCTGGTCTACACTAAAAAGGGGGTTCGAATTAGGGTACGCAAATTCAGCTACGTGAATAGCGTAGCTGAATTCGAAGTACCCTAATTCGAACTACTCACCCGTCCAGACGCGACGGGGTCGAACTCCGCGGCTCCAAGGTCGACTCCGCCACCGCCGTTTGCAGTGGTGGAGTACTGGAGTCGACCGCGGCGCTTCCGGAGTTCGAACTATCGTGTCTAGATCAGACGCGATAGTTCGAACTCCGAGAAGTCGAACTCGCCGTGTCGACCCGGACGGTAAGTGTAGACTAGCCCTAAGAAGCTGCAGCAAGGATCTGGGTAAATGTTTAATCTACTGACAAACATAATGGCCGATGGTCAATTGGAGATTGTTGACACCATTTGAGGGGTTGCTAATCCACTGTCCCAGCGCTGCCAGCAGCTGGAAAAACGTGAAAAACGTGAAACCCCCACAGCCCGATTGCTACATGGGGGCAAGGGGGCTATGTTCCCTCCTTTCCCCCATCTCCCTATGATAGGTGCTGGAACTAGGGGGTCGCACCCCCTGGCATGAACTGGTTTCCATGATATACAGGGTCTACAGTTTGGTTCAATGGCTCTCAGCACCCCCACTGTACAGATTGTTCCAGCACCCTGTCCCTATGCAGTACTTGGTGATCGGACCTGGCACTAAGCTGTCTTGCTAACTGACCCTTTCTGCTGCTGCTCTCCTGCCTCTCCCTCTCCAGACGTGGGGTTTGGGGGGTGGGGAGGATTTTCCCCTCCATTTCTCCCTCTCAGCCTATGTGGTGCCATGCCAACTGGCCTAGTCTGGGGAAAACGGGCTTCTCCCACACTCTGACCACTTCCGCATTTGCTGCAGCATCTGCCTTTGTCTCACACCTCTTGTCCTCAAGTGATATAGCCCTTCCCCCACATAGGGAGTGGTGCTGTCACTTTGGGTAAACAACTTTTTCCGGCCATTGTTTGTTTGAACTTGCTGGTTTCCTATTTAACTAAATGTAAACGTCAAACCTACTGTGAGGTTACTAAGCTGGGGTATTTGCTTTTTCTGAGCTGGAACTTTAGTTTTTCAATATGGATAGTGTCTTATTTTATGCTTTGTTGGCATCTATTGCAACTACTACAAATGCTGAATTTGTGGTAGCACAATTCAGGAACATCATCAAGGTAGGTAACTTTTATTTTAAAGTCGGGTCAATTGTTTTATGTGGGATGGAACTACTGTAGTTGACAATATATATTCCCGAAGAAAGATTTATGCTGTACGAAAATTACTGAGAGTGTCAGAGTTCAAGAAGCAGCCACCTAGTCTGACCTCCTGCACATCGCAGGCCACTGAACCTCACCCAGTTAGCCCTGTATTGAGCCCAATAACCTGGATTAGACTAAAGTATTACAGCCCTCCCAAGACTCAATTACCGTGGGCAGAAAATAGGAATGATTTGTGGTGCACCAATACCCAAAGCCCCTGCAACAGCAGGCAATTCATTTAATAAGCTATACCCAGATAACCCTAGCAAGCAACCTGCACCCTATACTGCAGGAGGCAAAAAACAATACCCCCAAACAAACCTTACTAAAGTCAAGATATACCACATCTACTGCTTCCCCCCATCCACAAGGCTTGTGTCCCTGTCAAAGAAAGCTATCAGGTTGGTTTGACATGATTTGTTCTTGACAAATCCATGCTGACTGTTATTTATCACTATATTATCTTGTAGGTGTTTGCAAATTGATTATTTGCTCCATTATCATTCCAGGTACAGAAGTTAAGCTGGCTGGTCTGTAATTCCCCAGGTTGTTTTTATAGATGTGCACTATATTTGCCCTTTTCCAGTCTTCTGGAATATCTCCAGTCTTCCATGAATTTTCAAAGATAATTGCTAATGGCTCAGCTATCTCCTCAGTCAGCTCCTTGAGTATTCTAGGATGCATTTCATCAGGCCCTGGTGATTTGAAGATATCTAACTTGTCTAAGTAATTTTTTACTTGTTCTTTCCCTATTTTAGCCTCTGATCCTACCTCATTTTCACTGGCATTCATGATGTTAGATGTCCAATCACCACCTACCTTCTTGGTGAAAACTGAAACAAAGAAGTCATTAAACACCTCTGCCATTTCTACATTTTCTGTTTTTGTCTTCCCCCCCTCATTGAGTAATGGGCCTACTCTGTCCTTGGTCTTCCTCCTGCTTCTAGCGTATTCGTGGAATGTTTTCTTGTTACCCTTTATGTCCCTAGCTAGTTTGAACTCGTTTTGTGCCTACATACTTGTGTTATTTGTTTATATTCATCCTTTGTAATTTGACAGAGTTTCCACTTTTTGCAGGACTCTTTTTTGCATTTTAGATCATTGAAGATCTCCTGGTTAGATTGGTCAAAGCCAGGGAGAGGCTTATTGGCTGCTGGCAGGCTCTTGGGGTCAGAGTTCTGGAACAAAGCTGCACAGCCACAGCATACCCAGGGTTATGAGGCAGATGGTGACCAAGCCCCTTTCTGGCCGGGGTGAACCCCAAGATATCACAGGGATACACAGTTATCTACATTTACAAATAACATTAAAGATGTCAAGCTTTTTAACAATATCCACAAGGGAGAGATGAATCTAGCAAAGAAATGCTTAAAAATGGTCTAACGCACAGCTCAGCAGCCCAGTATAAACATTTAGCAGCGCATAGCTCAAAATGCTGCTCACCTCTACCAGCCAGTCCAGTCAATAACTATCTTGAAAGCAGGGAAAAGACTGTTCATCTCTCAGTCTGAGTGGCTGTTCTGCACCTTATTCCTCTGTTCAAAAGCAATGTCCACGGTTGTCTTGTTCTTCTACTACGCAAGAGCAGCAGCTATTTAATTGCCTGGAGGATTTCACCACCTTTTTCCAAAGCTTTGGTTTTAACTTCCATGGATTATTCCTTGCAGCTATGACATTTGTAGCCAACTCTCTGTGCTGTACAGGCTGTTTCTAGCCCAGGCTGCTTGGGTCAGGTATTTCTTATTACTAATTAAGCACAGGCAGGCAGGCAGGCAAACACCCTTCAATGTAGGAAAGGCTCTGTTTCAAGGGCTACTATCTACCACAGACATGCATGAACAGCAGTTAGCAGAACAATAAAGGAAGCTGGTGTGTACTGAATCATGAGGGGCCAAAGCTATGAGCTAGGCTGAGGTAAGACTAGGGTGGTGGGGTTATTAGAACAAGACACCACCACAACCAAAACCCCCCAGGAAGGCAATTTTGAATTCACTACTGAAATTTGTGGGGAGCCAGTAGAGTTGTTTGAAGATAGCTGATGTGATCTCTCTCCTTTGTACATTATACAATAGAACATGCTATTTGTATAAATGAAGGGGAAGACCCAGTGTAAATTAATAACTGTTGCAAATTAGCAAGGCAGCAAATGAACACCTAAGAAATGAGGGCGATTACATCACAAAGCACAGAAGCATATCCTTGCCTTTTAGGAAATGAGTAGTTCCAGTGAGGTCAAGGGGACAGCTCATGTTTCAAGTTAGGAAAGTGTTTGCTGATTCAGGGCCTTATTTAACAAGTGGTGTTCAGTTTTAGTGATTTCTTATACTTCCTATCTAGTAGTAAATGTTCTGCAGCAGGGCTTCTCAGTTTTTCCTTAAAGTGGACCTCATGAGTTTTTTCATATTCAAACTTCCCTACCTGTTTGTGATCATACAGACCACTGTCTCACCTCCCAACTGCAATTACAAACGTTTTGATGGTAACCACAACAGTTGTTTAAATGGACAAGTCATAGTGGGAGAGAAAATTCATATTTTTAGTTTTCTTTAGACTGACAAGTATTTTGTCTACTTGGAGGATGTAGCATGGCTGGGGGTAGGGACAGAAGTTAATTGCACTCGCTTCACCTCCCATCAGTTGTTTTTTCCTCAAAGGGAATCCAGGAAAGCCAGCAGCGTGTGACTGTATGGCCCTCTGCAGAGATAATGTTTTATCCAAATAAGTTGCTAGTGCTTTGAGAACAAGCCTATTACATTTTTGCTGAGCACTGTTGGCTGGACTGCAGAGGCTTTCTTGTGAGAATTATGGGTCAAGCAGGATGACAAAATGAGAGTGAAGTGAGTGAGGTAATATTTATTATTGGATTAACTTTTGTTGGTGAAACAGACAAGCTTACACAGAGCTCGTCTTCAGGTCTGAAGAGCTCTGTGTAAGCTTAAACACTTCTCTCTCACCAACAGAAGCTGGTCCAATAAAAGATATTACCTCACCCACCATGTGTCTATAATATCCTGGGAGCAGCCTGGTTACAAAACACAGCAAACAAAAATGAGTTGTGAAGTTCTACTGAAGAGTAGCTATATACGTAAGCAGTTAGAAATAAATGCAGGAGCTGGCTGGGGAGTGACTTGTCCTCCACTACTTCACCTCTATGGCCAAGATAAGTATAGCTGTGGGAAATTTATATTAATTTCTTTTTATTTTAATTTACAGAAACGAAGCACCAGTGATGTGGTAAGTGCTCCCATGACCCAAGAGGGTGAGTTTAAGGCCTTTTGGAGTGAAAGGTGCTGTTACTTCTCATGCTCTTATTATGGGTTTAAATCCCTTTATCAGAAATGACTTTGGCTCATTTGGAAGTCTGTAAGTAAGTTATAATGCATATCTGACCCTGTTATGATGTAGAGTCCTTAACCACCTATTGACTTGGTGGGCTCTACCTGAGCTCTGCATCCACATAAAACAGAGTTAATATGCAGTCAGTAATGATGGCTGCTAGCAGTGTTTCTCCCCTTCCCAGCAGACTAGGTACCACATGGTTATTTTCCTGTAACTCTTTAGCATTTGGGGGCATTTGCTATGCAGACAGGACCTCCTCCCATACTTGTGTACAGGCGTGCTGGGATGATTTTTATAGTGGGGGTGCTGAGAACCAAACTGTAAACCCTGTATATGATGGAAGCCACTTCAAGCCAAGGGGCGCAGCAGCACCCCCAGCTCCAGCATGTTTGTGTAGCCAGTTTGATTGAGCCTCCTTCCTCTGAGCACTCTGTGGGGGAGACCATCCCAGAATCCATTGCCCGGGGTGTTGCTGGTGCAGTTCTCTGTGCATGTCACCCATGCATTCTGTCTCTTGCTGAAGTACGATGGGCAAGCTGCCCAGAATTTTCCAGAATGTGCTTGTCCAAACATGGCTAAGCAGTCTGGTTAATGCAGCCACACAAACATGGTTGTGTTGTAAGGGGAAAAAAGCTATTTTGTGGACACAACCCAACCATGTTTTTTTGTTACAAGGTTAGAGGAGTGTCAAAAAATTGCTTATAAAAAAATTGTTGCAGTTGTAATGTAGATGGAGCTTTAACTCATCAAGCACCAGGGCTTTTACCCACTTATCTCTCTCCCCATTACACAATATATTAAATAAAGAGACAGAGTAGCTATAGGGGTAACTTAGCTTTCCTCATTCTAATAAAGTTCCTTTCCCCGTATTGGAAGACAGCTACTCTTTCTGTGATTACCATTGTCACATGAGTCTGTAGAATGGAGTTAGAATAATTAGCACAGATTTTTCACTGTAACCAGGGTTTCTCTTTCATTCTTCAGATCTTCAATGGCATAGAAATCTACAGCATGAAAATTGACAGCAAAGTGACATCTCGATTTGCCCACAGTGTCATCACCAGTCGAGCTGTCAATCATGCCAGTGTGTCTAAGGAAGTGTTTTTTGATGTGGAGCTGCCCAAGACGGCCTTCATTACCAATTTCAGCATGTAGGTAGTTTGCTGATAGCTTGTCTCGATGAGGTTGCCAACCCTCCTGGTTTCGCTGGGAGTCTCCTAGAATCATGCCCCCTCTCCCAGAGGCTACTAAAACCAAACTGTAAGATTTTAGGCGCTAAAAGTCCAGCAGCGGGGCTAAGGCAGGCACCCCACACCCTCACCTCCTTCCCTACCCCAGCCAGGAGCCCCCTTCCTCACCCAAACTCCCTCCCAGAGCCTGCACCCCACACCCCTTCCTGCAACCCAACCCCCTGCTGCCCCAGGCTCAGCCTGGAGCCCCCTCCCACACTCCAAACATCTCAGCCCCAGCCCAGACCCCACACTCCCTTCCACACCCCCGCCTGGTAAAAGTGAGTGGGGGGAGGGGAAAGCGAGCGACACAGGGAGGGGAGATGGAGTGAGTGGGGTGGGGCCTCAGAGAAGGGGCGGGGCAAGGGTGTTTGGGTTTGTGTGATTAGACAGTTGGCAACCCTACTCTCCGACTTGCTGTATTGTTTTTTTCACCTGCACAGTGACACAATTTATATTTAACTCGCCTTCTCATTTAAAAATGGCACAGTAAAATGTAAAAAAGATATGCATTAGTTAGGACTGTCAATTAATTGCAGTTAACTCACACAATTAACTCAAATTAATCGCAATTAAAAAAATTAATTGCAATTATTCGCAGTTTTAATCACACTGTTAAACAATAGAATACCGATTGAAATTTGTTAAATATTTGGATGTTTTTCTACATTTTCATATATATTGTATTCTGTGTTGTAATTGAAATCAAGTGTACATTATTTTTATTACAAATATTTGCACTGTAAAAATGATAAGCAAAAGAAATAGTATTTTTCAGTTCTCCTCATACAAGTACTGTAGTGCAATCGCTTTGTAATGAAAGTGCAATTTACAAATGTAAATTTTTTTTAACGTAACTGCACTCAAAAACAAAACAATGTAAAACTTCAGCGCCCACAAGTCCACTCAGTCCCACTTCTTGTTCAGCCAATCACTAAGACAAACAAGTTTGTTTATATTTACAGGAGATAATGCTGTCCTCTTCTTATTTACAAAGTCACCAGAAAGTGAGAACAGGTATTTGCATGGCACTTTTGTAGCTGACATTGCAAGGTATTTACGTGCCAGATATGCTAAACGTTCATATGCCCCTTCATGCTTCCACCACCATTCCAGAGGACATGCTTCCATGCTGATGATGCTCGTTAAAAAAATAATGCATTAATTACATTTGTGACTGAACTCCTTGGGGGGAGAATTGTATGTCCCCTGCTCTGGTTTATCCGCATTCTGCCATATGTTTCAGAGTAGCAGCCGTGTTAGTCTGTATCCGCAAAAAAAACCAGGAGTACTTGTGGCACCTTAGAGACTAACAGATTTATTTCAGCATAAGCTTTTGTGGGCTACAGCTCACTTCTTCGGATGCATAGACTGGAACATACAGACAGGAGATATTTATACATACAGAGAACATGAAAAGGTGGAAGTATGCATACCAACTGGAAGAGTCCAATCAATTGAGATGAGCTATCATCAGCAGGAGAAAAAAAACACCTTTGAAGTGATAATTGAGATACCCATAGAAGGTGTGAGGAGAACATAACATAGGGAAATAGATTCAATTAGTGTAATGACCCAACCATTCCCAGTCTCTGTTTAAACCTACGTTAATTGTATCTAATTTGCATATTAATTCGAGTTCAGCAGTCTCTCTTTGGAGTCTGTTTTTGAAGTTTTTTTGTTGCAAAATTGCCACCTTCAAGTCTGTCACTGAGTGGTTAGAGAGGTTGAAGTGTTCTCCCACTGGTTTTTGAATGTTATGATTCCTGATGTCAGATTTATGTCCATTTATTCTTTTGCATAAAGACTGTCCGGTTTGGCCAATGTACATGGCAAAGGGGCATTGCTGGCACATGATGGCATATATCACGTTGGTAGATGTGCAGGTGAACGAGCCCCTGATGGCGTGGCTGATGTGATTAGGTCCTATGATGGTGTCACTTGAATAGATATGTGGACAGAGCTGGCATCGGGCTTTGTTGCAAGGATAGGTTCCTGGGTCAGTGTTTATAAACACTAGTTATAAACACTAACCCACTCCTGTCTGTGTGTTCCATTCTATGCATCCGAAGAAGTGAGCTGTAGCCCACGAAAGCTTATGCTGAAATAAATCTGTTAGTCTCTAAGGTTCCACAAGTACTCCTGTTCTTTTTGCATATATTTCATGTTATAGCAGTCTCGGATGATGACCCACCACATGTTCATTTTAAGAACACTTTCACTGCAGATTGGAGAAAACACAAAGAAGGTACGAATGTGAGATTCTAAAGATAGTTACAGCGCTTGACCCAAGGTTTAAGAATCTGAAGTGCCTTCCAAAATCTGAGAGGGATGAGGTTTGGAGCATGCTTTCAGAAGTCTTAAAAAAGCAACACTCCAATGCAGAAACTACAGAACCTGAACCACCAAAAAAAGAAAATCAATCTTCTGCTGGTGTCATCTGATTCAGATAATGAAAATGAACATGCGTCAGTCCACATTGCTTTGGATTGTTATCGAGCAGAACCCATCAGCATGGATGCACATCCCCTAGAATGATGGTTGAAGCATGAAGGGACATATGAATCTTTAGCGCATCTGGCATGTAAATATCTTGAGACACCTGCTACAACAGTGCCATGTGAATGCCTGTTCTCACTTTCAAGTGACATTGTAAACAAGAAGCAGGCAGCATTATCTCCTGCAAATGTGAACAAATTTGTTTGTCTGAGCAATTGACTGAACAAGAAGTAGGACTGAGTGGACATGCAGGCTCTAAAATTTTACATCGTTTTATTTTTGAATGCAGTTTTTTTGTACATAATTTTACATTTGTAAGTTAAACTTTCATGATAAAGAGATTGTACTACAGTACTTATATGAGGTGAATTGAACAATACTATTTCTTTTGTTTATTTTGCAGTGCAAATCACTTTTGTAATAAAAAATAAATATAAAGTGAGCACTGTACACTTTGTATTCTGTGTTGTAATTGAAATCAATATATTTGAAAAATATCCAAAAATATTTAAATAATGATATTCTATTATCGTTTAACAGCGCGATTAATCGCGATTAATTTTTCTAATCACTTGACAGCCCTAGCATGAACATTTAAATAAAAAAGAAGCACTGAAAACATGGACCAAACTGTTTAGCATTGGCTTTCTTTTGGTGCTATTTCAATCTCTTTGTTTGTCAGAGGTATTAGAAATACCATAGCAAAAATGTGTGTACCAGGAGTAAGGGCGGGGCTAGTGTTTTATAGCTACCTTGCATCTTTATAGTTAGAGCGGTGTCATGCGATTTACAGTGCTAAGCCCCAGTCTCAGAAATTCTGTCTGCTCCAAAAATGTTTGTTTTATTCTGGGTTATTTTTAATTTAATCTACAATTTAGAATGAATTTACATTTCATGAAAATGACTAATGTCTCTCCTAGATAAAAACTTTTCACTGGGGAATTTCTAGAAGAACAAATATACCTGAAGCCCTTTTGGGGCTTTATGTCTGTGCAATGTACAGCCAATGTAACACCTATCTGATCCTAGATATGTGCACTAGAAGAGCACCTCTAGATCTACAGCATTAAAACTAAAGGCTTCACGCTTGAAGTATTTCAGCCAATGAGTGTGCAAAACATTGGATATTTGATTATGTTAATTGAAGTTTGTCATAGGTCTCACCCCCACTTAGAGCTGTTGGGTTCCAATGTGGGGACCTGCACTGGTTTCCCTCTAAACTAAAATCCTAGATTAGATCTAGTAAAAGCTGCCACCACTCAATCAGGTATGTGGATTGAGACACAGTCCTTCCCCAAAATCCTAGGGGATTCCAAGAGCCCCAAATCCATGGAGTTCTTACACCCAGGAGAAATAAACCATTCCCCCTGCTTCCTCCCCCCTCCCTTTTCCTAGGAGAGACACCGGGATTTAACTACAGAGGGATACCTCCCCCTCCCCTTTCCCTGAGAATCCACCCAAAATTCAGCAAAACACACAATTGCAAATGTAGAAATCAAATTATAAGACTAATTCGCCTTTCTAATTAATACTTACTATTAAATAGTAGAAACTACTCCAGGAGAACTTGGAGACATGACTGACCTCTCTTAGACCCAAAGAGAGCTCTCACAAAGAACACAGACAAAGGCTTCCCTCCACAGAGATTTTAAATTATCTTGTTTCTGATTGGTCCTCTGTTCAGGTGGTCATCAGGTACTACATGTTAACCCTTTACAGGTAAAAGAGACCTTAACCCTTAACTATCTGTTTATGACAAAGTTAAATAATTAATTTTCTTTTTTCTTTTCTTTTTTTCCCTCCTAGAAACATATGTTTGCTTTGCTGCAACCAACATAAGGTTTGCAGCCAGCATAAGAGGTTTGCCTGGAAGCAGAGGAGTTTGTTTAAAAAGAAAAATATTCTATTAAAATTAAGAGCCTAGTAAATAAACCATCCTATACTCAACAGACTGCTTTAAATACAGCTCATACATATGTATTAGGATGATAATTTGTCAAGCACTTGACTAGGGTCTCTGTGCAAATCTGGTACTAATGACCTATTGTAAAACTGTCAGGCCAAAAGGTTTGCCTGTAAAATATAGATACATTTATCTTCACCCAGTTTTTTTGTTTCATCTGCAGGACAATTGATGGCATCACCTATCTTGGAAATATAAAAGAGAAAGAAGCTGCCAAAAAGCAGTACGAGAAGGCGGTTTCACATGGACATACTGCAGGTCTAGTCAAGTAAGACTCAGATCAGCGTGTACACCCTTATAGCATCGTTATTCACTTCCAGTCCCATAGGAAAAGTGTGTTCCTGTGTTTCATGGGAGTAATTTGAGAAGCATATACAAAAGAGCACTTACTTACCTTACAATAACTGTGGTTCTTTGAGAGGTGTTGTCCACACAGATTCCACTTCTGATGTGCAAGCACCACATGTATGTGAAATTGGATTATTTTTGGCTAGCAGTGTCCGCTTGGGCTGCCCTTGTGCCCTGGATATCCTCACATCCTCACTCCAGGGCATAAAAGGCCAGAGCAGATTCAGCCATTCCTCAGCTCTTTTGCCAACATGGAATCCTATTGTTGACCAAGTCTGTATAAGCAAGGAAGGAGGGTGGGTCTTGGAAATTGAATGAGCTCTAGCTTACATGGGTGGATCTAACCTAGCGATCTAATCATAGGATCTAATACAGTTAGATACCCATTTAGACAAACTGGGTGGAAATGGTGGGACCTTTAACCCTATCTGCAAAGGCTACAGACAGTGTGAGGGAGCAAAAATGATCATGATCATCCCTGTTTGTTGACATAATGTATGGCTGTGGGTGTTCTCCATTATCAGCTGGATCCCTGAAGCAAAAGTAGAAATGCTGTGCATGCGAGATATATGGCTCCGAGTGCCAGGATATTTATGTGAATATGAGTTTTCTGTGGGGACCAGAGGCCTTGTGTTTGAAGATGCTCCAGATGAGCTCCCATTTGAATGTGGAGGCATCCATCACCAAAGGATGCTCCATTGCACACGTAAAGCAGGTCTTTACACTAATCTGATGAGGAGAGGACTTCTTGCAGAACCTTCATTTTCATGTCCATCTGGTGCTTGCTGCGTAAATACATGGATTTCAGCCACCCTTGCAGATGGTTGAACTCTAGCATGCTGAGTGATGTAGATGCAAGAGGCCATGTGATTCAAAGGCTGCCTGAGGCATGCTCTTGCAGACATCTCTGGGTGAGCCGGCTGATTGATGAGATTCACTATGTACTCACAGGTACCTCCCCTGCAGTAGATAAACTCTTGCTGACCTCAAACCTTACACAGCTCCTATTCTCTACTTTGGGTTGGCAAAAGTGTGTTGTGGGTTTTTTTTGTTTATTGTTTATTTTTATCTTGAATCTCATTGTGGTGAAGAATCCTAAAATCACTCAAACTCAGTTGGTCACCAGCTGGGGAATTTTCCTAAGATCAGCCACTCATCCAGGCATGGGTCTTCCTGAATGCTGTGTTGTCTTAAGCTGGCTGTGATGATGGATTTAGAGAATATTCTCAGTGCCATGAAGAGCCCAAAGGCCAGCACCCTGTATTCGTAGCGAGTCTCCCACTATGAATCTTAAGTATTTTCTGTGTTCCGGGTATACAGACAGCTGGGAATAAGTGTCCTGAAGCTTGAGAGCCAAAAACCTGTCATGAAGATGTAACAAGGGGATAATTGAGGCCAGTAACCATCCTGAACTTGAAATGAAAGATGAATCTGTTGAGATGTCTCAGGTCTAGAGTAGAACACCAGCCTCCCTTTTAATTTGGGATTAAAAAGTAATGGGGGTAGAACCCCTTGCCTCTGCATTTCATGTATTCCAATGCTCTGAATTGCAGAAGAGAATTCACCTCCTATTTTAACAGTATCTCATGAGAGGGTCCCTGAAGAAGGCCAGGGAAAGGAAGGGACTGGAATTGGATAGAATACCCCTTGTTTGTAATTTCCAGGACCCAATGGTCTGATTATCATTTGGACCTCTTTAGGTATTCCAGAAGATTGGAACTGTGAAGCCCTGTGTATCACAATGGAAGTGGCTATTGTATGTGGCACTGTATCAGAGACATCTAAAGCAGCCTGCACAGATGTTTGGGCCACTAGCTCTCTTTCAGATGCTAGAGACTTTAGTTCTCCCTATGTTCCTGAGGAAACTGCTCTATGCATTGTGATATCTTGTCCCAGGACATATAGTTGTATTTTGACAGAAACATCTGATAATTCAAAATGTTTATTTGGACACTAGCCGAGGTTGTTGGTGCCAAGGAGTTAGTACTAGGGGAAGTGCACACCATCGTCGCAGGCAATATCATGAGAATATATGGACCATCCTGTGGTGCTAAGGTATCAGAGGATCCTGATGTGGGCCGTTAGCCACCTTTTGGCTGAGGGGCATAAGAGACAGAGATGTGTTTTTGTGTCTAATTTTGCTGGTCACTGGCAAGGGTGACCTTAGCCTATGTTCACTGTGGGGGTGATGCTCTGCCTACTTCTTTCCAATGATGACTAGGTGGAGGAAGACTTGTCTGCTCTGCCCGATTTAGTAGTTGAGGGGTTTTGATCAGTTTGATGAAGAATGAGCCTGGCAGCTTGATGCAGAGCTGCAGTTCACAGGAGCACTAGCCGAAAGTGACTGTTCAGGCTTTTGGGGATCTTTCACCTCAGGCTCTGAAGAGGCCTTCATCAAGCACTCTACAAGACAGGGCTTGAGCTGGGTCTTCCTCTCTTGCTGCATTCTCTTGGAGAAGGAACAGCAGATCCATCGTTTGCCAAGGATGTATCCTTGGCCAAGGCAGAAGTAGTACCTAGAATGCCCAGCATTGAGCAGGATAACAGCCTCACAACAGGAGGCTATCCCTATGAGTCCTGAGTCCTAGCACCAAGGGTATCCCCAAACCTATTCTAAATTTTAGGAGGGTGAGGGGATTTGCCAATGGGCATAAACAAAAAACTAATAAGTATACTAACTATATTAACCATTATTAACTACCCAAACAAAAGATTGTATGGTAGTCAGAGTAAGTGAACACTACAGGATTTCTGTCTTGCTGCCAAGAACAGTAAGAAGGAAAGGCGGGACAGTTGGGCCTGCACTGCCCTATATGCCGTCTGGTGGGGGGTGCAAAGACTATCCAGTATGCAGGTGCTGCCCCAGTGGGCATTGCTATCCAAAAAGAATCTGATTTTACATGCATGGGACACGTGAAACCCAAGAGTGGAATCTGTGTGGACAATCACTCGGAGAAGAAACCATTTTTCTTATTCATCCTGATATGGCATTAATTTTGTAATTAACTCTGCATTTCCTTTTACCTGGGGACTTCAGCAAAGTGCCAAACTTGACAAACATTAATTGTGTCTCATCACACCACTAATATTTTCCTGCCTCATAGGGAGGTGTAAACTGAATAACATATTTTATTAGCAATGATCTGCTGAATCTAATATAGGCATTTATACTGAGAACACCACCACAGTATCTTAGTGCCTATTTGACAAGATTAATGTTTTTAAATATCACGTGGCAATTATTTGACAGTTGGATGTATGATTGTGTGAAATGGTGTTAAGAGACCAAATTTAATCTCATTCCAGCCATTCAGTGGTTGGATTTAAACTTTGTTCTCTGTGCTTTGGCCATTTTATTGTCATTCCTAACTCTTTTGGGGAATTGGTATTCTATCCTATTCAGGTCTTCTACCACATGCATCTCTGTGTTATCTATATAGTCATTGCAAAAAGAGGTGTGCATTTACAACTAGACCGGTAACTTAAGATAGCTATCTTGGTTTAAAAATCCTAGTGGAGACAGGGCACAGGTAGTGTTTACCTTGGTGTAGGTAGTTGAGGTCAACCCCATATGAGGGAAAGAATATAGCTAGCTAAGTCAATCTTATATCTTCCTGTCTGGGGTTGACCTTGGTGAGTTACATCAAAGTGAAAATGACCTGTGCCTTGTCTCCACCAGGTTTTTACATCAAGACAGCTATCTCAATTGAAAAACACATCTATTAGAATTAGAACCAATCTATTAGAATTATTTGAGGGTGGACGTGGGTGATCCAGTGGATACAGTGTACTTAGACTTTCAGAAATGCTTTGACAAGGTTCCTCACCAAAAGCTCTTAAACAAAAGTAAACTGTAATGAGACCAGAGGAAAGGTCCTCTCATGGACCAGTAACTGGTTAATATATACGGAAAAAAGAGTAGAAATAAATGGTCAGTTTTCAGCATGGAGAGAGGTAAATAGTGGTGTCTCTCAGGGGTCTGTGGTGTCCCCCAGTCCTTTTCAATATATTCATAAATGATCTGGAAAAAGGGGTAAACAGTGAGGTGGCAAAATTTGCAGATGTTACAAAACTACTCAAGATAGTTAAGTCCAAAGCAGACTGCGAAAAGTTACAAAGGTTTCTCTCAGAACTGGGTGAGGGGGCAACAAAATGGCTGAAGCCCTCTATACCAACATTCCACACAAAGATGGACTACAAGCCGGAAGGAACAATATTCCCAGTAATGTCACGGCAGACCTGGTGGCTGAACTTTGTGACTTTGTCCTCACCCACAACTATTTCACATTTGGGGACAATGTATACCTTCAAGTCAGTAGCACTGCTATGGGGACCCGCATGGCCCCACAGTATGCCAACATTTTTATGGCTGACTTAGAACAACGCTTCCTTAGCTCTCATTCCCTAATGCCCCTACTCTACTTATGCTACATTGATGACATCTTCATCATCCCATGGAAAAGAAGCCCTTGAGGAATTCCACCATGATTTCAACAATTTCCATCCCACCATCAACCTCAGCCTGCATCAGTCCACACAAGAGATCCACTTCCTGGGCACTACAGTGCAAATAAGGGATGGTCACATAAACACCACCCTATATCGGAAACCTACTGACCGCTCTACTAACCTACATGCCTCCAGCTTTATCCAGACCACACCACACAATCCATTGTCTACAGCCAAGTTCTAAGATACAACCGCATTTGCTCCAACCCCTCAGACAGAGACAAATACCTACAAGATCTCTATCAAGCGTTCTTACAACTACAATACCCACCTGCTGAAGTGAAGAAACAGATTGACAGAGCCAGAAGAGTACCCAGAAGTTGCCTACTCCAGGACAGACCCAACAAAGAAAGTAACAGAATGCCACTAGCCGTCAGCTTCAGCCCCCAACTGAAACCTCTCCAGTGCATCATCAAGGATCTACAACTTATCCTGAAGGATGATCCCTCACTTTCACAGATTTTGGGAGACAGGCCAGTCCTCGCTTACAGACAGCCCCCCCAACCTGAAGCAAATACTCACCAGCAACCACACACCACACAACAAAAACACTAACCCAGGAACCTATCCTTGCAACAAAGCCCGTTGCCAACTCTGTCCACATATCTATTCAGGGGACACCATCATAGGACCTAATCACATCAGCCACACTATCAGAGGCTCGTTCACCTGCACATCTACCAATGTGATATATGCCATCATATGCCAGCAATGCCCCTCTGCCATGTACATTGGCAAAACCAGACAGTCTCTACGCAAAAGAATAAATGGACACAAATCAGATGTCAAGAATTATAACATTCAAAAGTCAGTGCAAAATACAATTTCATACAGACAAAATGAGAACGTAAGCACTTTGTCAATAATAGTGTGCTGTGACACTTTTGTATTTTTATGTCTGATTTTGTAAGCAAGTAGTTTTTAGGTGAGGTGAAACTTGAGGCTACACAAGACAAATCCAGCTCCTGAAAGGTGTACATAGTCTGGAAAGGTTGAGAACCACTGTCCTAGAGTGTAACCTCTAGCCACTAGATCCTGCAAGGTGCTGAGCACTCTTGTGAGATGCTGAGCACCCTTAACCCCTACTGACTGCAATGCACCTATTAGGATGAAGCTCCAGATTCTCAGTGCTTTCTAGTTCACACTATGAAATCTCTCTTAATTAGCTGGCCAATCCAAGTTACTTTCAAGGAATGTCTACTCAAAATACTTACTTCTGTGTAGATCAGATTTGAAACTGTAGTTTTAGGCATGTTAAAAACTACAAGAGCATTACATTCATATTGATTCTTAAAACAAATGAAGCCAGGGAAAATATTTAATGGTTAGTATAATGCTGTACAGTGACAGCAATTTCTTATTGATAAGAAAAAGCATCCAGGGGATTCTTATATTGGTGTTTTTTCTGATCTGTGGTTATTTCGCTTAACATTTCTAGGGCCTCTGGGAGAAAAACTGAAAAGTTCACTGTTTCAGTCAACATTGCAGCAGCCAGCAAAGTCACTTTTGAGCTCACCTATGAGGAGCTTTTGAAACGGCACTTGGGAAAATATGAGATGTTGATTAAAGTAAAACCGAAGCAGCTAGTCAAACAATTTCAGGTAAATTGTTCTGGGATTTCATTTATATTCAGCAGCGTTTATGCAGAGCAGTTAAAAACTCTAGTAGAAACAGTGGGCGAAGAAGGGAATGCTCCTAGGGAATGCCAGCTAAGTGTATATCTTAAGCTGTGTGCTCCAGGAGATAAATCCATTTACCATTAATAAAGGTGAGTACAAGAACAAATAACTAATGTTTCAGCTGTCTGAGCAGCCTTTATCAAAGGTTTTCTGTTCATTTTTTTCCACAGCTGTTGCAAAACAATATGAAAGAGGAAGTTATTGTAATGCATTGACAAATGCATGTGATCAAGGTTCCCTCCTGTGGCTGGCTCCAGTGATTATACAGCCTGTTGTGTTTGCTTAAGCTTGATTTATACTGACAACTGTGGTGGCCACAGTTTATGCTGATTATTCCACAGCAATTGCACCCAACCATTACAACATCCAGGACCATGCTGTCAATTCACAGGGACATGAGATCAGGCTTAATTTGCACATGAATGATCATATATTTTAAAATCAATAATTGCAGCCACAATATTTGCAGGTATCCAAGTATCTATAATATCTATCTTTTTAATAGAAAATGCTTGTTTTTCTAGTTTAACACTAAAACCCATGCATGATTAGTGGATTGATGCCGCACTGAATCAGCTATGGGTTATATTTCTGCCCTGGTCCAGTTGCTGGTGAAGGGATGGGGAAGGTGCTATCCCTTCTTCTTGGCCTGTTAGCCAAGAGTTTTCTGTGTGGGCCGTGCAACCCAAAAAATATCCCTGACCATCAGTTAACTGAGGAGGGACCCAGCCCTCCTCAAGTCCCATTAGAACAGCAAAGTGGAAGAGGCTTTCCCCAGATGCCCTCTCTCCACTGCTCTAGCTGATATCTAGCTATATATCATATGTACATATATATGATAGTTAGGCACAGAGTTGTAGACTCTGCTTTGAGGAGGAGTTGCAGTTTGGCAGCTGCATAAGCACTAAATCAGGGGTACCAAAACTTTTCCTCTCACACTCCTCCCCTTAACAGTACTGGAATGTGACCACGGCCCCAGGCCAAGGGCCAGGAGCAGGGTCCAGGAGTCCCAGCTGGGAGGCGCTCCCTCCCTACCCCTCCGTGGGGGCTGGCCCAGGCCCTGCCATGCCCCTCTAGTGGGGAATGCCCAACAGTTTGGGGACCACTGCACTAAACAGCTGCCTCAAAGGCAGTTATTGGGACTGGCACAAGCAGCTGCAGTGCCCGGACAGCCCATTCAGCTCCTGAAGGCTCTGCTCGCTGGCTCCACCATCATCCTCACTTTGCTCCCTTACAAACTCCCCTGGTCTGCCCACAGAGTTATTTGCGCTGAACATCCTTTACACGTGGCCCGCTATGTGATTCCACCCTCCAATGTCTGGCCTACTAATTGTTTTCATAAAATATTTCAGATTGATGTAAACATCTTTGAGCCACAAGGTATCGGTGAGCTAGAAGCACTTGGATCATTTATCAACAATGACTTGACTCAGACCATTGAAAAATCTTTCTCTGGAAAAAAGGTATAACTGTTACTCACCTTAATGGAGAATACCTGTGTTAAACTTGTTGAGACACTGCACTTTTTTCATGAGAATAATAAACCCTGATGCTGTCCCTGGAAATGCAGAACCTAACTGATGAGTTGTCACTGGCTTCTCATCTGGATTCATTTGCTCTCAAAGAACTTCTGCTTTTTGCATTCTGTACCAGTCTGTCCATAAGCACAACAAGCACTCCAATGGCTACTTAGGGCCCTGCACAGGTTTGCATCTTTTAGGTCAGCCTGACCTCCCTACAGCAAGGAATTGAGAGGAAGCAATTGATAGCCTGATTTACTTACACACAAATATGGGGACACACACTAGAAGGTTGCCAGTCTTGTCTGAGCCCATACAAAGCATGAGATTAGTCTTGATTATGTATGCAAGAAAAATCGAACTCTACATCTGTTATGTCCTTTGCTCTTTACACAACATACATAATATGAAGGAAGCACAGAGGCATGGTAGGGTCCAAATAACCATGTCTATTAAGTGCATATAACACTCAAGGCCTCGCTACATATATCAGCTGCTGCTGCAGCAAAGTTCTGGTGGCTTCTGAAACATAGAAGACAGGGAGGACTAGAAGAGGATTTCACAAACTATTTAGAGGGATACGACCTTATATGTATATAAATGATATATCTTGATTTTAGCAAAACTTTTGAAATAGTCTCCCACAGTATTCTTACTATCAAGTTAAAAAAGTATGGATTGGATGAATGGACTATAAGGTGGATAGAAAGCTGGCTAGATTGATGGGCTCAATGGTTAGTGATCGACGGCTCGATGTCTAGTTGGCAGCTGGTATCAAGCGGAGTGCCCCAGTGGTCGGTCCTGGGGCCGGTTTTGTTCAACATCTTTATAAATGGTCTGTATAATGGGATTAATTGCACCCTCAGCAAGTTTGCAGATGACACTAAACTGGGAGGAGTGGTAGATATGCTGGAGGGTAGCAGTAGGGTCCAGAGTGACCTAGACAAATTGGAGGATTGGGCCAAAAGAAATCCGATGAGGTTCAACAAGGACAAGTGCAGAGTCCTGCACTTAAGAAGAAAGAATCCCATGCACCGCTACAGGCTGGGGACCGACTGGCTAAGCAGCAGTTCTGCAGAAAAGGACCTGGGGATTACAGTGGACAAGAAGCTGGATATGAGTCAGCAGTGTGCCCTCACTGCCAAGAAGGCCAACACCATATTGGGCTGCATTAGTAGGAGCATTGCCAGCAGATCGAGGGAAGTGATTATTCTCCTCTGTTCAACACTGGTGAGGCCACACCTGGAGTATTGCATCCAGTTTTGGCCCCCGCACTACAGAAGGGATGTGGACAAATTGGAGAGTCCAGTGGAGGGCAACAAAAATGATTAGGGGGCTGGGGCACATGACTTACGAGGAGAGGCTGAGGGAACTGGCGTTATTTAGTCTGCAGAAGAGAAGAGTAAGGGGATTTGATAGCAGCCTTCAACTAGCTGAAGGGGAGTTCCAAAGAGGATGGAGCTCGGCTGTTCTCAGTGGCAGCAGATGACAGAACAAGAAGCAATGGTCTCAAGTGGCAGTGGTGGGGGGTCTAGGTTGGATGTTAGGAAACACTATTTCACTAGGAGGGTGGTGAAGCACTGGAATGAGTTACCTAGGGAGGTAGTGGCATCTCCATCCTTAGAGATTTTTAAGGCCTGGCTTGACAAAGCCTTGGCTGGGATGATTTAGTTGGTGTTGGTCCTGCTTTGAGCAGGGGATTGGACTAGATGACCTCCTGAGGTCTCTTCCAACCCTAATATTCTATTATTCTAATGTCTATACCTCACAGTACCTCGAAATTGTGTTTTTCCCAAGATACATTTGAAGTGCCTTGTAGTGGAGACAAGCTTGATCCAAGCACAGAATCTATAGGTAGGAGGATGGGATATGTGGCAGATCTTTTGGTGGATTACTGTTAAGGAGAGGTGTCTTTTTTGCTTTTATTATTGGTAGCTCATGAAAACTCATCTGTACATTACATGCCTAGAGTATTGTATTGCAGTAATAAATTGCAATCATGTCTAAGTCTTCAAGTAATGAGTCGTGCTGCTTTCTGCATTTAATAAATTACAAGGAAGAAGGCAAGTATATATGATGATTATGAAAACTATCCAGTAGCTACATATCTTACTGGATACAGTAGTTGGATATATTTTGGGAAATTATGTGGCAGAAAAAAATATTTAACTTTATTTTTTCTGTAATTTTATAAAATTTTGGATTCTAACCTACTGCTTTTCAGGGCCATGTGTCTTTCAAGCCAACTATTGATCAACAGCGAACCTGTAAGAACTGCTCAACATCTTTCTTGGATGGAGATTTTACTATAAAATATGATGTGAAAAGGGACTCTCCAGGCAATTTACAGGTAGATTCAATGGTGATTTGGGGGAGAGAGGGGCGTTAAAGCCTGAATCCTGCAAAGATTTCCACACACTAACTTTTCACACATGAGAGTCCCATTGAGTTCATATGTAATGTTAATTACATGTTTAAGTTTTTTCTGGTCAGCTCCTACATTTTGTGCAGGTGATATGCACAACCTGCATGTTCTCATGTGCATCATGTTCTTTGTTTTTCAGATTATCAATGGATACTTCGTGCATTTTTTTGCACCTGTGAATCTCCCCAGGGTGCCCAAGAATGTGATTTTTGTAATAGACATTAGTTCCTCAATGTTGGGTCAAAAAATGGAACAGGTAACTTACCAGAAACTTGAGCATAAAAAACGATGCTCCTTGGCACAGCACATTTCTTTAAATAAAATAAGCAGGATTAATCAATTTCAAACAAAGTTGCATAGTTTATTTTTATTACTTAGGAGTGATCTGTGAGGACTGAGGTTGCAGATGTTCTTTCCCAACCTCATTCATAAACCACCTCAGCTAGTACTTTACTATCACTCAAAATGCCATAAAGCTCTTTTAATGTCCAGGACGCAACTGTTGGTTTAGGTTGTTCTATTATACTCAGCTTCACCTCCAGTCAGCTAAGCAACTGTATCATGGTAATAAATCCTAGTACGACAAAACACTATCTGAGGTTGCACCGGTGGATTGTGTAAATTCTACTACAGTTTTAAAAGTCACTTGCTTTGACAGAAGAATTCTGAAATGAAAAGAGGCATTTTATGTGCTCCTTCTATCTTTACCCAGAATGCTCTTCCAATCTAGGATTAACTCCGTAATTAATACTTTCCAGCTTTCAGCTATTTCATAACTGAGGTCTGGTATTGGAACTTTGGCAACAAACTGAATTGGGCTATGCTACAGGCATGCTGACTGCATTCATGTCTATGCTCTGCAAGCCTGAACTGCATGGATATTTTTTCCCAGTTTTAGCCATTTTATATCTTTGTGTCTGAATTTCTCTTTAGGCCCATGCTAATGCTGGGGACATAGTGTAAGGTTTGCCTTTTTTGCTGAGGCATTTGGGAAGGAGCTAGAAAGAACATAAGATAGGATGTTTGATCAGCTGGGAGTTGTAATGTAGTATGTAGTGGAGTCATGTTGGGAATGAATTATTGTTGCAGGCACTGGAATTTAGCAGTTCAGTGTAATTGTTGGTTGGGTTTGTCATTACTGCAAGAGGCATTCAGAGCAGGGGATGAACACTCCTAGCATGTGTGTTAAAAACTGAAATAAGTACATACATTGTAATACCAGACTATTGCTAGAACTGGTTGGGAATTTTTCAGCAAAATGTTTTTAATTCAAAACTGCTTATTCATCTAACCTGCAAATTTCCACGGGAAAAGGTTGGTTTTGACAAATTTCCTATTCTGAAAAAAAATCGGAAATGTTTTGAAATTGTCAAAACTTCCTATTTTTGACATTTTTGAAATGTGAGGCTCCTTTTTTGGTTCAAAATTTCAGTTAATTTATAGTAAAAATAAATAATTAAAATTATTTTGATTAGCCTTTTTAATTTAGAACATTTTGATATTATAGATATTAAACATTTTGACTGACCGAAACCAATGGGTTTTTCCTCAGATTATTGGTTTGTGAACATTTGAGATTTTGACTTTCTGTCACAATTTGGAACAGGAAATTTTTTCAAAATCTCAAAGTTTTTCTCAGGATGGGAAAACTATTTCTCATCCAGCTCTAATTGTTACACAGTGATCTTTGCTTCTAACAGGCAGACCTGTTTCTGTGCTGTGTATGTGAGTATGTATATGTATCTTTTGTGGCAATTTTTATAAATATTATTACATACAACAATTACATTAAAAACATTATTTAGTTTGCAAAATCAAGTATATGACAGTAAATGCTAGTTTATGGTAATCTGTGCAACATAATTCCTACCCTTACCCTCCCTCTGCACTGAATTAATAAGGGGTCAGATGGAAAAGCAGTATGTAATCATGTCATTAAAGACTAGACCCTATGCACAAGGAGGCAGAATTAACACTGCACAAACAACTGTACATTTAGCATTTCCTAGCTTTAGAATGTTGGACTTTGTAACCTAACTAGCACAGATTTTTAAATGTAATTTACTAGATTTTGTAAAGAAAAACAGTAAAAACAAATCTGATTAAGTTAATCTGTAATGTACCCCTGTGCATAATCATCAGGGTTTGAACTCTGAATCTCCAGGACTGCAGCACAGATTTATACCACTTGAACTAGAAGAAAACTAACTGTTTTAGCTGGCAGCAGCAGAATGCTGTTATCCCATAAGCGGGGAATAGGTTGCTGGGACCGTCTGCTGGATCTGGATGGGTGGCTGAGGTGGGGAGACCAGCTCAGTCCTTTCTTTTCTTCCCCAACCCCCAGTAGTTTGGGGAACTTCTGCCCCATATAGTACCCAAACAGTCAGGGGATGGACTGCTAGGGTTATTTGCTGGGTCTGAGAGAATATGGTTTAGAGAAGAGGAGCCTGGCCAAGCTCTTCCCCACCTAACCCACCCCCACACTCACCTCTGCTACAGCTGCTCTGGCAATTTGCAGAATTTCCTGTACAGTGAGGGAACCATGAGCCCATCTTTTTATAATGGTTAGGTATTATTTTGGCAAGCTGCCAACTTTTTCATTTGCAACTGAGAGAAGGGAAATGACCATTTTCAACAGTTTATAATTAAGGGTACATCTTCACTGTAGAACTAGCTTAGCCCACGTGGGCAGCATCTGGGTTAATCTAGTCTGTGTCTGAGCAGCCACAGGCTGTAAAACCATACCTCAGCTACTGGGTCCTCACTGGTGCTGCACTCAGGGGCAGCTCCAGGCCCCAGCACGCCAAGCGCGTGCTTAGGGCGGCATGCCGCAGGGGGCACTCTGCCGGTTGATGGGTGGGCGGCAGGCAGGCTGCCTCTGGCGGCATGTCTGCGGAGGGTCCGCTGGTCCTGCGGCTTTGGTGGACCTCCCACAGGTGTGCCTGCACCGAAAACAAAACGGTGACCGGCAGAGCGCCCCCCCGTGCCATGACGCCGTGCTTGGGGCGGTGAAATGTCTAGAGCCGCCCCAGGCTGCACTACCCCTTGTGTGTTGCTAGGACTTCTGGAGATGTATCCCATCATTCTTTGTGCTGCAGGAAGCTGAGCCACTCTGTGATTCTTTCCCGGTGAATTGTGCAAAAACTTGTCTGTCCTGAGCACATGGAGGGAATTGTGGGAAGGTATTGGAGGACTATTAGCACTCAAGTGGTTTAGCCTGCATCCTTGCTGCAAAGTGAGGATGAGTGAAAGCAGCATCCAGACTCTAACCTATACCCTAGTCGGGCCAGCTAGCCCAGGTTTAAAGCACCAGGAAGCTTGGGTGAGAGGTCTTTGTTATATGGATGGGAGGATGTGGGTGAGTACAGGAGCCCCAGTTAAATCTGCAGTGAAGACATACCTTAAGATATCTAAATGGAATGTCATGAGACCAATGAAAAGCATCTCTTTAGCCTGAACACTGTTTCCCTGCCAAATTGCAAAGTTCTGCAGCAAACAATGGAGGCAGGAGAGCATCTCAAAAAAGTTTGCAAGAATATCTTCTTATGGAAAGCATCAGGTAATTTAAGAATAGGGGTTGTTACTAGCTGTCTCTGTAATAAAATATGAACAAGCTTCAGATTTCGTGTTCTCATTTGTTTCTTTTAACAGTGATTATTATTTGTTCTAGACAAAGGAAGCGCTCTTCAAAATATTGGATGATGTCAAAGAGAATGACCACTTCAACTTTATCTTGTTCAGTGACAAGATAATATCCTGGAAGGAATACTTAGTCAAGGCTACCCTAGATAATTTGAAGGAAGCACAGAAGTTTGTTAAATCCATAAAAGCCACAGGATGTAAATATCACTAAATTTTAACATACCTTTCTCTAAAAAATTTTTCATAATAAATGCTTTGCCTTTACATCTTTCCTCCAAGGATCTCAAATACGGGTTTTATGAAACCATGTTTTCACTAATTAGCTAAATAACAAATAATTAGTGTCACTCTTTGGCAAACAATGAATATGAATAAGAGGAAATGGAAGATGTGTTTGCTGATGGACAATTGACTCCAGCAGAAGAGAATAGGAAGGGATCTCTGGGTCTGAGGAAGGTGGCAAGAAAGAATCTGGCCAAAGATTGGGCATAGGAACAGGGTCTGGAGCCACAGAGGGCTTGTGAGGGAGTCATGAGCAGAAAGGAGGAGTAGGAGGACTTGGCTGAGCTGGTGTTATGTGAAAGACTGGATGGAACAAAGAGGGATCTACAGCATTGTTCAAATGTTCTAAGGAGTTTGTAAAAAGCATTTAGTATGATCAAAATTATACAATGAGCCAAATTAAAATGGCTACAACCATTAGCACAGTCATATGATAAACCTCAATGCTACTGCACATATTGCTTGGTTTCCTGTTAGACATGCATAGTAAACATGAAGAAAGCAATTGCAGGAGTAACCTGATTGCTCCCTCATTTGATCTGAAGTTGTTGAGGGCCAGAGCACCCCATGCTAATATAAAACCACTCTGCATATTTGTTTCTGTCTATGCTACTGTCACATAACTGTGAGTAGAAGCAGTCAACAGTATCCTTCACTCCTAGAGGGGCCTTTAGGCTGTTGGTAGGTTTGAAACATTCTGGATTGACACATAGTGGAACATTGTACAAATTTGTACTTACTCTTGCTCTGTTTTCTGTGGTCATGTCTCTTGCAGGGACAAACGTAAATGATGCTTTAATAAGAACAGTTGAAATGATGAATGAAGCTCACAAAGAGAAGGTTTTGCCTGAGAGAAGCTCCTCCACAATTATAATGCTGACTGATGGGAATCCCACTAGTGGTGAGTATTCATACTTATGCTGCCTGTGGACATCCCACTGTTGATTCGAGCATCTGTAACTGCATCCCTGTGTTCAGAAAAGGGCAGACAAATAAACAGCGTCAAGTTTTTAAAGTGCTTGTTCACAAATGCTAGAAGTATTAATAATAAGATGGGTGAACTAGAGTGCCTTGTGTTAAAGGAGGATATTGATATAACAGGCATCATAGAAACCTGATGGAGTGGGGACAATCGATGGGACACGATCATTCTGGGGTACAAAATATATCAAAAGCAGGTCCGGCTTTAGGGCGATTCCCCCGATTCCTGGGAATTGGGCCCCGCGCCTAAGAGGGCCCCACAGCATCTGGAAGAGGGGCCCCGCACACTCCATCAAAGTGCCACCGGAAACAGCGGCAACCGATTGAGCTGCCGCCAAATTGCTGCCATCTTCGGCAGCATTTTGGCGGCAGCTCTTTCGAATCAGGCCCTGCACGTCCTAAAGCCAGCCCTGATCAGAAAGACAGAACAGGTCGTGCAGGTGGGGGTGGAGGGAGGGGAGAGTGGCACTATATGAAGATGTAGAATCAAATGAATAGAAAATGTAGAATCAAATGAAGTAAAAATCTTAAATGAATCCACATGTTCCATAGAATCTCTATGGATACTAATTTCATGCTCTAATAAGAATGTAACAGTAGGGATCTATTAGCGACCACCTGACCAGGACAGTGATAGTGATGATGAAATACTAAGGGCGATTAGAAAGGCTATCAAAATAAAGAACTCAGTAATAGTGGGGGATTTCAATTATCCCCATATTGACTGGGTACATATCACCTCAGGACGAAATGCAGAGACAAAATTTCTCGATACTTTAAATGACTGATTCTTGGAGCAGCTGGTACAGGAACTCACAAGGGTAGAGGCAATTCTCGATTTAGTCCTGAGTGGAGCGCAGGATCTGGTCCAAGAGGTAACTGTAACAGGACCGCTTGGAAACAATAGTAAAGAGTAAAATTGCCAGACACATAGAAGAACATAAATTGTTGGGCAAAAGTCAACATGGTTTCTGTAAAGGGAAATCATGTCTTACTAATCTATTAGAGTTCTTTGAAGGGGTCAACAAACAAGTGGACAAGAGGGATCCAGTGGACATAGTTAACTTAGATTTCCAGAAAGCCTTTGACAAGGTACCTCAACAAAGGCTCTTACGTAAATTAAGTTCTCATGGGATAAGAGGGAGGAACCTTTCATGGATTGAGAACTGGTTAAAAGACAGGGAACAAAGAGTAGGAATAATTGGTACATTTTCAGAATGGAGAGGGGTAACTAGTGGTGTTCCCTAAGGGTCAGTCCTAGGACCAATCCTATTCAACTTATTCATAAATGATCTGGAGAAAGAGGTAAACAGTGAGGTGGCAAAGTTTGCAGATGATACTAAACTACTTAGGATAGTTAAGACCAAAGCCAACTGAGAAGAACTTCAATATGATGGGGGCTAATTTAGCTACAACTAATCAGGAAAGAGCTTTTGGAGTCATCATGGATAGTTCTCTGAAGACGTCCACACAGTGTGCAGCGGCAGTCAAAAAAGCAAACAGGATGTTAGGAATCATTAAAAGGGGGATAGAGAATAAGACGGAGAATATATTATTGCCCTTATATAAATCCATGGTAGGCCCACATCTTAAATACTGTGTACAGATGTGGTTTCCTCATCTCAAAAAAGATATACTGGCATTGGAAAAAGTTCAGAGAAGGGCAACTAAAATGATTAGGGGTTTGGAACGGGTCCCATATGAGAAGAGATTAAAGAGGCTAGGACTTTTCAACTTGGAAAAGAGGAGACTAAGGGGGGATATGATAGAGGTATATAAAATAATGAGTGATATGGAGAATGTGAGTAAGAAAAAGTTATTTACTTGTTCCCATAATATAAGAACTAGGGGTCACCAAATGAAATTGATAGGCAGCAGGTTTAAAACAAATAAAAGGAAGTTCTTCTTCACGCAGCGCAGTCAACCTGTAAAACTCCTTGCCTGAGGAGGTTGTGAAGCCTAGGACTATAACAGCGTTTAAAAGAGACCTGGATGAATTCATGAAGGTTAAGTCCATTAATGGCTATTAGCCAGGATGGGTAAGGAATGGTGTCTCTAGCCTCTGTTTGTCAGAGGGTGGAGATGGATGGCAGGAGAGAGATCACTTGATCATTACCTGTTAGGTTCGCTCCCTCTGGGACACCTGGCATTGGTCACTGTCGGTAGACAGGATACTGGGTTGGATGGACCTTTGGTCTGACCCAGTATGGCCATTCTTATGTTCTTATGTTATCAGTCAGGTGCCACTCCTAAGAAGTGTCCAGAAAGCAAAGAACTCATACAGTGACCATAAAAATTATTTTAGGCAGCTATTCACTCCTATTCTGCTGAAGTTTGTCTATTTGGTTGAACCTTGAGACTATTTCTAGAAGAGTTAAAACATTATGGTCTCTCTCATTTTTAGTTGTCTTTATTTTAATTAAGAACTTTAACTGGCTTCCAAGTTAAAAACAGAAAAAAAATGAATCAATCAAAAAAATAAAGCCAGACCCATTGCAATTGCAGTTGGGATTTACCTGTAATATCTCTTCTCTCTAGGCTTGTACTTTCTCTCTGATAATTTTTTTTGTGTGTGTGTTTTAACCAAATAATAGTATTTTTCTAAACATGCTCTTTAAAGGGAAAGACTCTTCTCCATAAAATTTAATTGTTTTCTGTGCTTTAATGCAGGAGAATTGAACCGGGGAAAAATTCAAGAGAATGTGAAAAATGCCATTCAAGGAAGATATTCCTTATATAATCTGGCCTTTGGCTATGATATGGATTATAATTTTTTAGAGAAGATGGCACTGGAGAACAATGGATTGACTCGTCGTATCTATGAGGATTCTGATTCAGCTTTGCAGCTACAGGTAGGAAAAAATATAACCACCCTAGCCACCAACTCTTACAGATAGAGTTTCTAACGTACTTTGTACTTTGATCATGTGCTTTTTCCAACATAGCTAACAAGTGATATTAGTAAACAAACATACTTTGTTAATGGTATCAAACATAATATGTAGTGGGGAAACTTCCAAGAGCAAGTTTTAAAACTTGAGCATAAGAAATAAGACTAAAAAAATGTTTTTTCTGGTTATTCAGAAGTGGTGTTCAATTCCATTTTTTCCACTGCTTGCATCCGAAGAAGTGGGTATTCACCCACGAAAGCTCATGCTGCAAAACGTCTGTTAGTCTATAAGGTGCCACAGGATTCTTTGCTGCTTCCATTTTTTAGGATCTTAAACTGCACCCATCACCATGCCTGGCTTATCACCCACTATGTCTCTTCAGGATGCTTGGCCATTAAAAACACAGCTCAGGTGTGCATCATGAGGAAAAGTTAGTGTCTTATAGGTGGAGGATTATAGATATTGGTTTTCGCCGCTAGTTTTAAACTCTCACTGGCCAGCCACAGTGATTTTGCATTGAGCTGTGCAATTGTATTTTCCTAACCAAATACCTTCTGCTACTTCCTTTTAGTGACCAGAAAGTCGTCTGATAATTTTTGAAGCATAGGTCTGTCAACTCAGAGTGTGAAGTTAAGGGGACCTGGTGGAGTCTTTTTCTCCTTATTAAAATAAAGAATCTGTAATACATGTGGATGAAGGTAGAAGAGAAAAGGGAGTTCCCTTTGTTAAATGTTCACCATCCAAAGTCATGTTCACTTTAAAGGAATGAGACATTAATCCAAAGCTTGTCTTTCTCTCCAACAGAGATTGGTCCTATATATTACCTCACCCACCTTGTCTCACAAATACCGTGGACAGATAATTTTTTTTATAATGCAATGTTGTATTATCTTCTTTGTTCAGTATCCAGAGTATGATAGAGAACACGAAAGCCCAATACTATAAAGTGCTGAGAATAACATGCAAAGTACTGAGCATCCTCAACGCTCATTAAATTCAGTGAGAGAGGTTAATGCATTCAGCCACTGTCAGTATAATAACCACTGACTATGAAGCAATCACACCTCCTACTTGATCTATGTGTGTTACCCATATAGAGAATTTACAGCTGAACTCCAGTTTTAGGTATATTGATCTTATGAATGCCTGGTGATATGAACCATTTTTCTGCAGCTGAAATAATCTTTCTGCCACTGAATGTGACTTCAGTCCTTTAGCCAATGTTCAAGTGCCTGTACAGGTTTGAAGAGACTGAGAGATTTGGTGGCAATAAATAAATAAATCAGGCACACTGTATGTATTTGTTGCCATTTGTTATTAAGGCTGCGTGTCTGTCACAGAGGTCATGGAAAGTCATGGATTCCGTGACCTCCGGGACTTGTGCAGCAGCTGGTGCTGGCTCAGGGGCTGCCTAAGCCAGGCAACCCCTAGGCCAGTAGCAGCAGTTTGGATATGTGGGAGGGGGCTCAGGGCTAGGGCAGAGGACTGGAGTGCGGGGCAGCGCTTACCTCAGGGCAGGGGGCTCCCTAGCTCCCTTAAGCTCCTAGGTGCAGGGGCCAAGGGACTCCACGCACTGCCCGCGCCCACAGGTGCCGCCCCTGCAACTCCCTTTGTCAGTGGTTCCCAGTCAATGGGAGCTGCAGAGCTGGAGCCCTCCTGCTGCACCCTCTCTAGGAGCTGCAGAGATATGCTGGTTGGAGCTGGGTAGGGAGTCTGCCAGCCCCACCAACCCTCTCCCCTCAGGACCAGCAGGGGTCTTGAGCCGCTTGCCGCTGCCTGGCCACCCCCGCCCCAGCACCAGCAGGGGTTTTGGGCCACGTACCAATGCCCAGCCACCCTTCCCCAACACCAGCGGGGGGTCTCAGGCTGCACGCCGCCACTGCCTTCCCCCTCTCAGCACCAGTGGGGGTCTTGGGCCATGCACTGCTCCCAGCCCAGCACCCGCAGATGTCCTGGGCCACCCCCCAGGACCCGTGCCCCCCCCCCCAGCCCAAGTTTTAGTTAGGGGTATATCGTAAAAGTCATGGACAGGTCATGGACTGTGAATTTTTGTTTATTGCCCATGACCTGTCCATGATTTTTACTAAAAATACCTGTGACTAAAATGTAGCCTTACTCATTATGTACACTATCATTGACAGATTGATAAATTAATGTATGCACCATATCTGCTGTAATTTTGAGAAGTTCAATTTTAGAAACTCCATTTAGTTAATTAAAAGGGGTTTAAACTGGAAGTGCCACTAAAGATTTACACTTGTTAATGGGGGCGGGGGTTAATGGGAACTGTCTGCTAGTAAAGAGGTAGCCAGATTGTTACCCACATCAGATATGCACGCTACATTATAGTGCTCATCTTTGATAGAGAGGTGTGGCTGTGGAAAGTAGTAAAAATACCAATGAAACACTCTTCATATATAGATCTCAAAGTGCTTTACAAAGAGGTAAGCCTTATTTATCCTCATTATCCAAAACAGGGAAGCTGAGGCACAGAAGCTAAATGGATTAGAGAGGGTCACATCTGCAAGACTGGGAATAGAGTCCAGATTTTGGGAGTCTTGGTCTGGTTTTCTATTCACTAGAACACACTGCCTTCTAATGTAGGTTTTCAACATGCAGTTTTGAATTAATATAAGCAACCTGGCCGATCAATTCAACATGGAAATTTGTATGCTGGGACTCTTGGCTAGCTCCTAACGCAGCCCTTTGTTGGGCAAAATTTGAGTGCCTGTGCAGTACTACATCGCACAGACACTTACGTATTTGGATTTGATCCCTTTTTTCCCCTTGCAGAGTTTTTATGATGAAGTGGCTACTCCCATGCTTCGAGAAGTGCAGCTGCACTACCCTATCAATGCAACATCTGAATTAACTCAGAACAATTTCAATCATTATTATGATGGCTCTGAAATCGTGGTGGCTGGACGTATTATAGACAATCACCTGAACAGCTTTACTGCTGATGTGAAAGCTCAAGGTGTAAGTATTGGTTCTGCTGTGTGTTTATTTTAAGCAGTAGCCTGTTTTATAAAATGCCAAGGCTTGAGTCATACCAGAAAAATCCTGCAGAAAACATAAAAACAAATAAGAAGACTCCACATCCCCACTCTATAAATGAAATGTGTGTGACATATTTCAGTGGTCCTACTTATGGATAGCAGTTGCATAATCACCGCTAAAAGAATAAGTTTGACATCCACCATACAGTTAATGGGTAAACTTGCAAAAATACCTAACTTATTTAAAAGTTTGTCTCTTTGAAAGTAAATGACATTTTTTTTTCTTTTGAAATGTTTACCTGCTGGCACAATGATAGACAGTCTATCAAATGGCTCCTGTTACACTGACATATGTCTTTTTACATGTGGTGGGTTGCCAGTGCCACCATTTCCTCACTGACAAATAAATCAATGTTGTTTGATCTGATAGATGGGTTCTAGCTCTCACCAAACATTCCCTAGTGGTAGTTTAGTGTTTCAGTACTTTTGGGAAGTGATAACTCAAAAGCATCCCACTATGAGATGAGCTACTATGAATTAGCAAAAAGGAGGTTAAATCTTCATGCTCTTGCATGCCATTGATTGAAAAGGAAGTCTGAGTATCCACTTAAATATCTCAATAACCCCATTGTTTCATATTTGATCTAAATGAAGTGTAATATCATGGTATTACCCTTGTATTACCTTATCTGTTAAC
This sequence comes from Mauremys mutica, assembly GCF_020497125.1. Lineage (NCBI taxonomy): Eukaryota > Metazoa > Chordata > Testudines > Geoemydidae > Mauremys > Mauremys mutica. Next base: position 44,202,867 of record NC_059078.1, read on the forward strand.
ACTGAGGTGCACTTTGCTGCTACTGTCATTGAACAGGGGTTAATAAAAATACAGAGGTGTCTCAGAGTATGTATGTTAGTGTCAGAGCATGGCATATATCCAGGAAGAGGTACCCAAAGCCTCACCAAAATTTCTTGTCTTATTTTCACCATTACAGACTAATTTCTTTATCGGACTGTATCACATCAGTGTAATTAATTGCAAGTTAATAGAGACAATTTGTTAGTTGCTGGATTTCTGTATGTAAGAAATGCACTCCGAATTGAAATACTTTTATGCAGTGGTGAGATCATTGTAATTTTTGAAAACAGCAGATTCTCAATTCCTAACAGGCAAACAATGATGTGACATTTACTGAACAAGTAGATATTGAAGAAACAGCTAAAGCTCTCCAAGACCAGGAGTACATATTTGGGGATTACATTGAGAGGCTTTGGGCCTATCTCACCATCCAACAATTACTGGAAAAACGGTAATCAAGTATAAAGAAGTATGCAGCTAAAATCGCTCTGTGTGTTGGTAGTGACCAAAGCTTGTTACTATCAGATAACGGTTGGTTGATGTGATATCAGTTCCCAGTAAACATGTATCCACATCATGAAATCCACTAAAGCATGTCAACCTCGGAAGAAGGGGCTAAGACACTAAATGGGCCATGGAAACTGAACAATTCTCTCCTCTCTTGAAATGGTCCATTCAAATCAGAGCTGTAGAACATTTGAAGGACAGCATAGGAAATTGTGCATTTGTGCTGCCACTTGTACCCTATAACTTCTGTGGATAAATAGAATACTTCGGGCTTTCAATCTGTCACATTTCACCAGCACTTACATTCTTCCTAAATAAAATGACAAGGAACCCTCTCCCCCCGCCCACACACACACATCATTGACCATCACTGATTTGCTCTGCATTCCAGTGGAAATGGACTTGGATCATTTTATTCCTCTTTATGCGGGACAAATTCTGCCTATGTGCATATAACTCATTTTTAATTATAGTGATAGTGGGCCAGGCATAAGAGTCCTGAATCTACCCTTCCCTTCCCTTCCTTCCCCTTTTTTTTTTTGCCTCTCCCCGCCACCCATCTCAGTTTCAGTGCTTTATTTCCATCCCCCATAGCTGTCAAGTGGTGCTAAAGAATGGCACAACTCCACACAGATCAGGGACATAAGTGAATGGAGCGACGTAGGCCTTGTAATCTGGGGTCTGAGTAATGTAGGGGAGGGTGTCTGCCATCAACCACCTTCATGAAGGTCCACATTGTTCTCCTGTTTTGGAACCTCCCTTTCCTGTACACATTCACTGTGTAATAATCACTATCTTTGGGGAGTTGGAAGATAGCCCCTGAGTTCCATTAATCCCATTCCTCATCCTATAGTGTTCAGGACATACCCTTCTATGCTTACCCCTTCCCCTCTGCAGTTTCCTATTCCCTACTGACTCTAAGAATGAGGGACTAAATCTAGATAGAAACTCAAAACAGCTGTAGATTTCCCCATGTATTATTGCATATGCCTAATTCAGATTAGGAATGTGGCTACAATTATAGCAGCAATGTCTTTGCTTGATTATTAGTCTTCTAAAGGCAAGCAGCTTATTCATTTTAGAATAGACTCAGGTTAGAATTGAAATAAATAATTTTGCCACTCAATAGCTAAAGGAATCCTGAATACAATAAATATTTCTTTGTTATAGATGGTCAGGCTTGATCATTTTTCTTTATCCTAAAATGCTTTCCCTCTAAAGTCAGTATTTAATGGAAACTACTGGCTCATGGTGACCTTACTAACTCAGGTGAACAATGCCACAGAAGCCAAATGCATGATAAACATGCAGGTCTATATTCTACTTTTTTACACTTTAAAAAATGAGAGTGTAGAATGAATGGAAAACTGTTGTAAATAGATCAGTTGCATGTGCTCTTTACCAATATATATATTTAATTCAGAGTGAGTCTTTCTTTCAGGTTAAGAACTGCATAAAAAAGACCCAATAGACTTTGTTTTAAATAAGCTGTTAGACATGTACAACCAACAGCCCACTAGAAAATGCAAAGAAATACTATTTTTTATAGGAAACTCATGTTTACAGAGTATCTTCTACTGATAGTCTGTAAAGTACTCTCTGGTGCGTGTGTGTGTGTGTGTGTGTAGTACTGCCCTCTACTGGACTTTAGGCTATAACCTCTCCATTGAAATAAAAATATTATTATTACTTGACTATGGATGGGTTAGCATTGAACCTGAACTTTAATCTGCACTCACATGAGTTGATACTAACTCAAAGTGTTGCATTCAACTCAGGGGAATTCTATATTAGATCTCATCTTGACAAGTAAAGAGGAACTGATCACAGAACTCAAAATAAGTGTTAAATTAGATAAAAGTGATCATGATTTGTTTAAATTTGTTATGTGCAAATAGAATAACATCTAAACCAGTAATATACATACTTGGTACTTTAAAAGGACCATTTTCACAAAGCTGAAAACAATTATGAGCCACATCAACTGAGAGAGAGAATTTAAACAGAAAAATGTGAATGTTAATTGAGGTCAGTTTTAGAACATTTTTCTAGATTACTAGCTGCCCCAAAAGCCACAAACCCATAATCAAGAAAGAAGGTGACACTGCTTATTGTAAAATTGTCAATAATGCACAAAAATCAAAAGTGGTCAATAATTACATTTGTTCTGTACCTGTGGAAAAACACGGAGGATGTATGCATGTCCAGTGATGAAACTCTTTCCATTCCAGCACTAACTCAAGAGGATATTAAACAGCAGCTACTAAAGCTAGACACTAAAATCAACAGTCAGGATAACTTGCATCAGAGAGCTTTAAAAGAGCTTTCCAAGGAGCTCTCTGGACTGTTCATGTTGTTTTTCAATGTCCTGGAACACTGGTGAAGTTCCAGAGTACTGGATAAAAGCGTATGCTGGGCCAATATTTAAACAAGACAACCCGAGTCATTATTGGTCTGTCAGTCTGATGTTGATGTTGGGCAAAAAATGATGGACAATAGGACTTAATAAAGAATTAAAGGAGAATGATAAAATTAATGCAGTTAACATATTTTATGAAAAACAGATCTTGTCAAATTAACTTGATTTTTTATAAGATTGCAAATTTGTTACAACACAATATTTTGATTAAGAAACTAGAATGATCCAAAATCAGCAAGGCCGACGTTAAATTGATTAAAAATGAGTTAACTTATAGGTCTCAAAATGGAATTGTAAATGGGGAATCATCATCAAGTGGGTGTGTTCCCTGTCCTACAGGGATGAGTTCTTGGCCCTACACTACTTAACATTTTTATTAGTGACCTGGAAGAAAACATAAAATCATCACTGATGAAGTTTGCAGATGATGCAAAGATTGGGGGAGTGATAAATGATGAAAAGGACAGGCCCCTGATACAGAGAGGTCTGACACAGAGAGGTCTGGATTTCTTGATAAGCTGGGCACAAGCAAACAATATGTATTTTAATAAAGCCAAATGTAAGATCATACATCTAGGAACAAAAAATGTAGGCCATACTTACAGGATGGGGGAGTCTATCCTGGAAAGCAGTGACTGAAAAAGACTTGGAGGCCATGGTGGATAATCAGAAGAACATGAGCTCCCAGTGCAACACTGTGGCCTTGCTAATGCTATCCTTGAATATAGAAATGGAGTTGGGAGATTATTTCACCTGTGGATTTGGCATTGGTGCAACCACTGCTGGAATACTGTGTCCAAGTCTGGTATCCACAGTTCAAGAAGGATGTTGATTTATTGGGAAAGGTTCAGCAAAAGAGCACAAGCAAAATTAAAGGATTAGAAAACATACCTTGAGTGATAGACTCAAGGAGCTCAATCTATTTAGCTTCACAAAGAGAAGGTTAAGGGGTGACTTGATTACAGTCTATAAGTACCTGCATGTGGAACATAAAGGGCACTTCAACCTAGCAGACTAAGGTATGACAAGATCCTATGGCTGGAAGTTGAAGCTAGAGAAATTCAAACTAGAAATAAGATGCAGATTTTTAACAATGAGGACTACTTACCAAGACTATTGGTGGACTGTCCATCACTGCAAATTTAAAATCAAGCTTGGTTGTTTTTCTAAAAGAGATTCTCCAGTTCAAATAGGAATTAATGCAGGGACGTATATAGCCTGTGTTCAGCAGGAGATCAGACTGGAGCACAATGATTCCTTCTGGCCTTATTAAAGTACGACTCTCTATACGTAATGTAACTTAATCTTGAAGTTATATTGATAGGACACTGACAGCCTCTGGTGAATTCAGGAAAAATAGACACACCTGTTCTTTTGCCAAATTAGAGGTGAAATCTGTTCATTGTAGAGAGATTTGGCTGGTTTCAATCATATCTGCTTTAATATACATGGTTTCCCCCCTCCTGCCTGATCTACTCGAGCTGCCCTTTTAACATCTTGTTTAGAGACCAATGTTTTTAGAGCCAAAGGTTGTGAGTTCTACACACATGCTATAAGTGTGATTGATGGTTGTAGGTAGGTGGCCATACATTAGGAGTTATAAATGGAGGCAGTCTGCTTATTTTGGGGAAGTGCCAGCCTGGTGATTTTTTTTTTTTGTCCCTGATGTCAAAACTGAGCAGCCAACATATCCAAAACACAAAATCCATCTCTGGTTAAAAGGTTTACAGATAAAACTGTCTATTGATAGTTGTCACTATACAGTCAGCCAAAAGCATCATATTCAAAATGTGATGTTTAAAGAAAAAGAAAGAAAAAAAACCTTGGAAAACTCAATAGCTGCCAGTTGCTTTGGTCTCTGAACTGGAAAATTCAGACAGGGATCTTTTTCGCCACTAAAAGATAGTGGTAACTACTATTAAAATACAAATACACAGAATTATTTACTTGAGCATTGGGTGCTGAGACTTGCTGAACAAAAAGTTTTGTAATACTTCATAAGATCCAAATAGTATTTCTAACAATAATATTTAAAATAATAAGACAAAACCAAAGAATGAAAAAGACAGAATCTGAGTTCATTGATTTTTGGCTGATTACAAAGAGAATGTTGCTATTATGCAGAAAAATATAATACAGTGCTTAATGTCTTGGCTTTGTAGAAAGTTTCTGAAAAGGTGCAAGTTGCTGTTCTGATTCTCTTCCTGCATTCAGCATTTCAGCTCAAGAAGAAAACCGGAGGAATCTTGCAGCAGAAGCCCTGGAGCTCTCTCTGAAATATAAATTTGTGACGCCTCTCACATCCATGGTGGTAACAAAACCAGAAGATAATGAAGATAAAGCAGCAATTGCTGATAAACCAATAGAAGGTAGAGACATTTTTATAGTTTTGCTTCACAAGCTAATCTGAGATCATTTATCTAGAGCTGGTGGGATAATTCATTGTGAATAAATTAGCTGATGTATTTAATCTTATTTTATGTTCACTAATCATTCAAACAAAGCTTGATTTCTGCAAATTTATTAATTATTCACAAGTTTTCAAGTAATAATACACCTCTACCCCGATTTAACACGACCCGATATAACATGAATTTGGATATAATGCAGTAAAGCAGCATTCCAGGGGGGCGGAGCTGCACACTCCAGTAGATCAAAGCAAGTTCGATATAACGCGGTTTCACCTATAATGCAGTAAGATTTTTTTGGCTCCTGAGGACAGCATTATATTGGGGTAGAGGTGTATAAGCAAACGAATTTGGGGCTATGGGTTGTTTGTCACTTTTATAGTCACTAGCATAAGGTGCTTTTGAAAATTTACACGAGTGATTTATGAGCCCAAGTCCCACTGGGTTTCAATGGGACTTAGAATCCTAAATCAGTAGGTGCTTTTGAAAACTTTGCTCCAGTGTGTGCCTGGTATTGTTCCTCATCACTGACTGGGTGATTGAAGCTGTTGAAGCAGGAGAAATAAAGAATAATGTACTTCCTGTATGAATTTTCGGACTGAATAATCATAGACTCTCAGATTGTCCTAAAGGGACAATTAGTTGATTTAGTCTCACCTTCTGTATAAACAGGCCATAGACTTTTACCAAGTTATCCCTGTACTGAGTCCAATTACTTGTTCGATTAAAGCCTATCTTCCAGAAAGCATCTAGAAGACCTCAAGAGATTGTGAGACTTACAATAAAATCATGAGAGTTGGCAATACTGAAAATTTTCCTTACAGCCTTCTAGCTGTATGATATATGACAAATATTTATTGCAAGTACTAATCATAACTTGACACAACCACTTCCACATTATCTTAACCACTATTCTTTTAGGTTCCATGTGTTATGAAGTAGATGGGTACAAATTAGTTTATCCCACTCTGTATTGTCTGTGATTATACAACTGAAATTGTATACCATAACACTGATTTTTACATATATTGTGTGCACAACCCTTATCTTTTATTCTTCCTTTGCAAGGTCACTGTGAAGGATCCTCCAAAACACCTTTGTGTTAGAGAGTGAGAATCATGTGAAATAATGTACACTGAAGACTCTCTGAAGAGGGGAAAACTTTTACTGTCTTTTTAATTCTGTTCAGAGCTAGTGAGGCAACTAAAAAAAAGAAATGGAATATCCAGGATTTTAGTATCTTAAATGTAGTTAGAGCATCTAAGATTGTGATGGTGAATATCTTGCCTCTTTACCCTAGCAACTTGAACTGTTGTGAGAAAACGCTTTTCGTCAACACATCCCCTTGAAACAGTAGTAAAAATGGTTTAAGCAATAATGTAGACAAGACAAAATGATATCCAATACTATTTCAGAAAGCATGACTGAAGCTTGAAAGGGGTGTGGGGGGGGGAACTTTTTTAAACTTCAAAAGATGCTAGTTTAAAATCATTTTGCTTCATCTAACTTTTTTTTTCCAATCTGTCAGATACTTCTATTCAGTATAGTTACCCTTCAAAGGCAAACTCTGGTAAGTTGTCTTTTTTTAAACATACCTACAAACCATACACAGTTCTCCCTTTTCAAGAACAAATATGTGATGTCATCACAATGCTCTTAAGAGAAAGTTAATTTTACCTGGGGTGTAGGTATTGTGAAAATGAATTCAAGTTAAGGTTGATAACAGTAACATAACTTTTCAACATGAATGAAGGCACAATAAAGCCATTATCAAAACTATAGCTTATGTAATTCATAAGTGTTTAGATACCAAAGATAGAGATGTTAATGGGAAATAAAAGCAAACACTTCAAGACAACATATAACACACTTTCTGTACTGTGTAACATAATTCATGTAGCTTGAAGTGCTATTCTAAAGTGACTGTGCAAAATTACACCATTTTACTTAACGTAACTGTTCCTGTTGTGTATTCCGAGTCACGTCTACCCTCTTTGGTAACAAAGTTACTCCTGTTAGCCATGGAAAGTCAAAACAGCTAAGAAAGTCAGGTGCTGATTCTACTTCAGCTTGTGCATACTCAACAGAATTTGTCAGTAAGTTTCAATGTAACAGTTATGCGACACGACTGAAGACAGTGGGGTTGTCCAGGTATCACTAAGTGCATGTCTGGAAGTCAGGGGGTTTCACAGGTGCAACTGACAGTCTAATTTTTTTGGCAAAATCAAATGATGCACAAGTTGAAAAGAACTGTACTTGACTCTCAGATCTCAGGTTGACGTTGCAAATCTGGCAATTAGAAAATACATCTTTCTCTTTGTAAGCTGTACACACTTGATTTGGAATCACTAAAACACGTTAAACACGAATGCCATTTTTACAGGCAAGAACATTTTAAGAACAGACCACATTTTAGCCTCAGATCCTACCTCATTTTCACTGGTAATCACTATGTTAGCCATCCAATCGCTATTAACCTTTCTGATGAACACCACAACAAAAAAGGCATTTAGCACTTCTGTCATTTCCATATTTTCTGTTGTTGTTTCTCTGATGGGTCCCCCTTGGGGTGCCACCTGGAACTGGAGTACCACTGAGCCCCCCTGACCCACCAGCCTGGGCTCACTTTTCCCTTTACTGCTGTAACCAGCCTGCCAAGCCCTCTCCCAGGCTCCAGCCTGCACTTTTGCCACAACACATACAGGTAGGGACAGACCCAGCTGCAGTTGCATGCAGGCAGGTTCTTTAACTAGCTCCTGCATGGGAAGGCACATCTAGGGCACCTCTCAGTTCTTATGGCACATACCTCCTCTCTGGAGTGTAAACCCAAAATTATAACATCTTGCACTACACAGGGAACTGTACAGCATAAGCTCATGAGATTCACCCACTCCCTCAATGTGAAGAGGACATATACACACACTGGTTTTAGACAAAGCAAAAACAAGTTTCTTAACTACAAAAGATTTTCAGTGATTATAAGGGATAGCAAACAGATCAAAGCAAATTACCTAGCAAATAAACAAAACACGCAAACTAAGCTTAATATACTAAAGAGATTGGATATGAATAGCAAATTCTCACCCTGAATGATGATACAACTAGGCTGTAGGCTCTTAAGGGGCAAGCTGTGCTGGCTTACAATTTATAAACCTCCGTTGTTCCATTCACAGGCTAAAAATCCCTCTAGTCTGGGTCCAGCACTTCCCCCCAGTTTAGTCTTTGTTCATGCTGTATTGTTTTCCCAACAGATGTCTGGAATTTTGTTCACATCTATTTTGTTCTTCTTTGTTGCACTTCCAGTGAATGTCGTTGGGTGAAGAGTCTAATTACTAATTATCTCAGCCATAACTTACTGTTTCTCTATCAATGAGAGGCTGCTTTTGTAAATCATTTAATCTGAGCCATTGTAATGTGTTTGCAGTTGATGGAGATCCACATTTCCTTATAGAAGTGCCACAGAAAAAAGACCATCTTTGCTTCAATATCAATTTAGATCCAGGTGTGGTGTTAAACCTAGTAAAAGACCCTGACACAGGTGAGTTAATATTTATCTAAAGTAAAAGGGCAAAAAGTCCAGGAGGGAAAGGACGAGAAATCATTTTGATTCTGAACGGAGAAAAGACACGTAGTGGGTGACACCACCAGTACCTGTCTACTTCCAGATAAAATGTGTTTGATAGGATATGCAAGTGAATGAGGACAAATGCAGGGATGGATTTAAGTAGCAGCACTAACTTTATTAACACTTCTCCATGGATTGAGGTTTATCTGCCATATATCTCCATACTAGGCATTTAAGTGGGTCCAGTGAGGGTTTACAGGGCTCCTATCATGTAGCCCAGAGGTTCTCAAACTTTAGCAACCGAAGGACCCCCATCTTGATTTACAGTTTTTGCAGATCCTCAACCCCCCAGGTCAGCCTTAGGCCCTGGCCCCACTCTACCCCAGGCTCTGACCCCACTCCCTTTCCCCCAAGGTGCCACCCCGCCCCCTTCTTCCTGCCCTCATCACCGCCACCTCTCCTCTTTCCCACCTCTTTCCACCCCCTCCCCTGAGTGCGTTCCATCCCTGCTCCTCCCCCTCCCTCTTAGCACCTCCTGCACACCACTGAACAGCTGTTCTGTGGCGTGCAGGAGGCGCTGGGAGGAAGGAGGCAGAGTTGATCAGTGGGGCCAGCAGCCCCGGACCTGACTCGTGGAGTACCCTCACGACTCCCAAGGGTCTGTGGACCCATTTGAGAAACTCTGATGTAGCCCATAAATAAGAACATACATAAGAACATAAGAATGCCCCTACTATGTCAGACCAAAGGTCTATCTACCCCAGTATCCTGTCTTCCGACAGTAGCCAGTGCCAGGTGTCCCAGAGGGAATGACCAGAACAGGTAATCATCAAGTGATCCATCCCCTGTCGCTCATTCCCAGCTTCTGGCAAACAGAGGCTAGAGACATCATCCCTGCCCATCCTGGCTAATAGCCATTGATGGACCTATCCTCCATGAATTTATCTAGTTCATTTTTGAACCCTGTTATGATCTTGGCCTTCACAACATCCTCTGGCAAGGAGTTCCACAGGTTTACTGTGTGTTGTATGAAGAAATACTTCCTTTTATTTGTTTTAAACCTGCTGCCTATTAATTTCATTTGGTGACCCCTAGTTCTTGTGTTATGAGAAGTAGTAAACAACACTTCCTTATATACTTTCTCTATACCAGTCACGATTTTATAGACCTCAATCATATCTCCTCTTAGCCATCTCTTTTCCAAACTGAAAAGTCCCAGTTTTATTAATCTCTCCTCATATGGAAGCCATTCCATACCCCTAATAATTTTTGTTGCCCTTTTCTGAACCTTTTCCAATTCCAATATATCTTTTTTGAGATGGGGCAACCACATCTGCACACAGTATTCAAGATGAGAGTGTATCATGGATTTATATAGAGGCAACATGATATTTTCTGTTCGATTATCTATCCCTTTCTTAATTATTCCCAGCATTCTGTTCGCTTTTTTGACTGCCACTGCACATTGAGTGAATGTTTTCAGACAATTATCCACAATGACTCCAAGATCTCTTTCTTGAGTGGTAACAGCTAATTTATACCCCATCATTTTATATGTATAGTTGGGATTATGCTTTCTAGTGTGCATTACTTTGCATTTATCAACATGAAATTTCATCTGCCATTTTGTTGCCCAGTCAGCCAGTTTTGAGAGATCCTTTTATAGCTCTTCTCAGTCTGCCTGGGTCTTAACTATCTTGAGTAATTTTATATCATCTGCAAATTTTGCCACCTCACTGTTTACCCCTTTTCCCAGATCATTTATGAAAATGTTGAACTCTCCACTGCCTACCCCTAGGATTCAGCCCTCACACTCCTTGCAGCAAAGAGGACAGAAAAAAAGACTTTGGTCTGTGAAGACTTCAGGTCTCTCCTTTTCCTGAGGTCTACCAGCAAAATCCCAGGTCTCTTATTTCTGGAGGCTGGCCTTTTACCTGCACTGGACATGGGCCTTAGGTTACAACAAGCTAAATATTCCTACCAATTCTTAACATTCAATTTCTAAGTCCTTTTCCTATTCAACTTAACTGTGGCCTGGTCTACACTAGGCGTTTAAATCGGTTTTAGGAGCCTAAAACCGATTTAACGCCACAACCGTCCACACTAGGAGGCACCTTATATCGATTTTAATGGCTCTTTAAATCGGTTTCTGTACTCCTGCCCGACGAGAGGAGTAGCGCTAATATCGGTATTAACATATCGGAATAGGGTTAGTGTGGCCGCAATCGACGGTATTGGCCTCCGGGAGCTATCCCACAGTGCACCACTGACCACTCTGGACAGCATTCTCAACTCGGATGCACTGGCCAGGTAGACAGGAAAAGCCCCGTGAACTTTTGAAATTCATTTCCTGCTTCGACAGCGTGGAGAGCTCATCATCACAGGTGACCACGCACAGCTCATCAGCACAGTTAACAATGCAGTCTCCTGAGAATCGAAAAAGAGCCCCAGCATGGACTGCTCGGGAGGTAATGGATCTGATCGCTATATGGGGAGAGGATTCAGTGCTAACAGAACTGCGTTCCAAAAGACGAAATGAAAAAGTATTTGAAAGAATTTCTAAGTCTATGACGGATAAAGGCCACAGCAGGGACTCCGTGCAGTGCAGAGTGAAAGTTAAGGAGCTCAGACAAGCCTACCAGAAAACCAAAGAAGCAAACGGAAGGTCCGGGGCAGGTCGAAAAACATGCCGCTTCTATGATGACCTGCATGCAATTTTAGGGGGCTGCGCCACAAGTACCCCACCCCTGACCGTGGATTCCGAGGTGGGGGTTGTAATCTCTGCCATGTCAGACGGGGAAGATGAAGAGGAAGAAGAAGAGGAAGACCTCGCAGAGAGCACACAGCACTCCGTGACCCCCAGCAGCCAGGAGCTTTTTATCACCCTGATGGAATTACCCTGCTCCCAGCCCTCACAAGCAACTATTCCAGAGAATGACGCCATGGAAGGGAGCTCTGGTGAGTGTACCTTTGCAAATAGCAAACAGTGTTTTTTAAGCAAGCCTTTTTTAATGATTGATTTGCCCTGAGGACTTGGGACGCATTCGCAGACAGTATAGTTACTTAGAAAAGTTTGTTAACATGTCCGGGGATTGAGAGGAAATCCTCCAGGGACATCTCGATGAAGCGCTCCTGTAGGTACTCCAGAAGCCTTTGCAGAAGGTTTCTGGGCAAGGCATCCTTGTTCCGCCCACCATGGTAGGACACTTTACCATGCCATGCATGTAGCAAGTAATCAGGTATCATTGCGTGGCAAAGCATAGCGGCGTATGGTCCCGGTGACTGCTGGCATTCAAGAAGCATGCGCTCTTTATCTTGTTCTGTTATCCTCAGCAAAGTGATATCGTTCAGGATAACCTGGTTAGAAATCAGGAATTTAAGTAAGGGGGGGTGGCCATTTTTCTACTGGGTTCGTGGAATGCAGCAGCTTAAAAAAAACACTTTCCTGCACGTAGCGAAGCGGGGGGAGGGGAGGAGTGAAATGCCGATGATCTTTTCTGTTTGGTCACCGGCGAGGCGACCTTCCCCAAGCTACCGGACAAGCAGTGGGTGGGGGGGAGGGGGAAGGTTGTTGATTAGCAGGGAGCTAGCGTGGTATTAGCCATGCGTTGGGGGGGAGGGGTAAATCACTGAGACAGTGGCTTACCATGGCCGCATGCAAGCTGAATCCTGATGCCTGGACCTGTGTCTGAGATCTGTAACCCAAGAGTTGCAAGCAGGCACTATTAAGATGAAAAATGCGACCTTGTAGGGAAATCACATGTGCTATGTAAGGTGAATAGTGCTTTTCACTGTGAAAGAGTATAACCATTGTTCTGTAAAATGTATCTTTCTAAATATTTATCTCCCTCATGCAGCTGCAAATATTTCAAGCGTCCCTCCTCCATCCCAAAGGCTAGCACAGATAAGGCGGAGGAAAAAGAAGACGCGAGATGAGATGTTCTCGGATATTATGGAAGTTACACGCAATGAAAGAGCTCATCTGAATGAGTGGAAGGACGTGGTTTCAAATTACAGGAAAGAGGCCAGTGAACGTGAGGACAGGAGGGATGAACGTGAGGACAGGAGGGACAACCGAGATGAGAGGTGGCGGCAGGAAGACCGGCAGGAAAATCAGCGGTGGCGGCAGGAAGATCAGCGGTGGCGGGATGCAACTCTGGGGCTGCTGCGTGATCAAACTGACATGCTCCGGCGTCTTGTGGAGCTTCAGGAACGGCAGCAAGATCACAGAGTGCCGCTGCAGCCCCTGTATAACCACCCTCCCCCCTCACCATGTTCCTTAGCCTCCTCACCCAGACGTGTAAGAACGCGTGGGGGGAGGCTCCGTGCACCCGCCCACTCCACCCCCGTGGACAGCCCAACCAGAAGGATGTCGTTACTCTGAATTTTATTTTTTTAATGGCCTTCTCCATCCCTCCTTTCCTCCTCCCAAAGCACACCCTTACTTCTCTCCCTCTTTTTATAATGAATCAATAAAGAATTCATGCTTTTTAAATGAGAGTGACTTTATTTGCATAAGTAAGCTGTACTCGAAGGGGGAGGGGGAGTTGCTTACAGGGACTGAGTCAATCAAGGGGGTTGGGTGTTCATCAACAAACACAGCAGTCACACTGTACCCTGGCCATTGATGAAGCTCGTTTTCAAAGCTTCTCTGATGCGCACCGCTTCCTGGTGTGCTCTTCTAATCTCCCTGGTGTCTGGCTGCGCGTAATCAGCGGCCAGGTGATTTGCCTCAGCCTCCCACCCCGCCATAAAGGTCTCCCCCTTACTCTCACAGAGATTGTGGAGAATACAGCAAGCAGCAATAACATAGGGGACATTGGTTTGGCTGAGGTCTGAGCGAGTCAGTAATGTGCGCCAGCGCGCCTTTAAACGGCCAAATGCACATTCCACCACCATTCTGCACTTGCTCAGCCTGTAATTGAACAGATCCTGACCACTGTCCAGGCTGCCTGTGTATGGCTTCATGAGCCATGGCATCAAGGGGTAGGCTGGGTCCCCCAGGATAACGACAGGCATTTCAACATCCCCAACTGTTATTTTCTGGTCTGGGAAGTAAGTCCCTTGCTGCAGCCGTTTAAACAGAGTAGTGCTTCTGAATACGCGAGCGTCATGAACCCTCCCTGGCCATCCCGCGTGGATGTTTGTGAAACGTCCCTTGTGATCCACCAGTGCTTGCAGCACCATTGAAAAGTACCCCTTCCGGTTTACGTACTGGGTGCCCTGGTGCTGCGGTGCCAAGATAGGGATATGGGTTCCATCTATCGCCCCCCCACAGTTAGGGAATCCCATTGCAGCAAAGCCATCCACTATGGCCTGCACGTTTCCCAGAGTCACAACCTTTCGTAGCAGCAGCTTAGTGATTGCTTTGGCTACTTGCATCACAGCAGCCCCCACAGTAGATTTTCCAACTCCAAATTGATTCCCGACTGACCGGTAGCTGTCTGGCGTTGCAAGCTTCCACAGGGCTATCGCCACTCGCTTCTCTACTGTGAGGGCTGCTCTCATCTTGGTATTATGGCGTTTCAGGGCAGGGGCAAGCAAGTCACAAAGTTCCATGAAAGTGCCCTTACGCATGCGAAAGTTTCGCAGCCACTGGGAATCGTCCCACACCTGCAATACAATGCGGTCCCACCAGTCAGTGCTTGTTTCCCGGGCCCAAAATCGGCGTTCAATGGATAGAATCTGCCCCATTACCATCAGGATCTCCAAAGCGCCGGGGCCCGCGGTTTGAGATAATTCTGTGTCCACGTCCTCATCACTGTCATCGCCGCGCTGCCGTATCCGCCTCTTACTCGCCTCGGTTCGAAGGTCCTGGTTCAGCATATACTGCACGAGAGTGCGCGAGGTGTTTAAAACATCCACGATTGCGGTATGGAGCTGAGCAGGGTCCATGCTTGCTGTGCTATGGCGTCTGCACGGTTCACCAAGCAAAAAAGGCGCGAAACGGTTGTCTGCCGCTGTCAGGGAGGGAGGGAGGGGTGAGGCTGTACCCAGAACCACCCGCGAAAATGATTTTTGCCCCATCAGGCACTGGGATCTCAACCCGGAAATGCCAAGGGGCGGGGGAGGCTGCGGGAACTATGGGATAGCTACGGGATAGCTACCCACAGTGCAACGCTCCAGAAATCGACGCTAGCCTCGGACCATGGACGCACACCACCGATTTAATGTGTTTAGTGTGGCCGCGCACACTCGATTTTATAAAATCTGTTTTACAAAACCGGTTTATGCAAATTCGGAATAGTCCCGTAGTGTAGACGTACCCTGTGTCTCCATGATACTATAAAGAAGATGATAAAAACCTACCAGGCCTCAGCCCTTTGGCCTGAATAGGAAAAATTCCTTTCCACCCCCTAAAACAGGTGATCGGTCAGACCCAAGGCATCCTAAAAAACTCAGTTCCTATGCTATCTAACTATGAGGAGGGAGTGTGGGTTTAGATAAAATGGGACAAGAAGCTTGAGAAATCTCAGGCAAATGGAGGAGTGTCCCTAGGAAGGAGGGGCCTACTCCTGCATACACTCCCCCTTTCATTCCAAAGCTGTCTGGCGCCTTCTGGATCCAATCAAGTCTCCCACCCACTAAACTAAGTGGAGGCATTCTGCTCATCCGTCTCCTTAAGTGATATACCACCTGAATCTTGCTAAACTAATGCTCCCTAATGCAACTGCTATGTCAGTGGTCTAAAGCTTCGTGTGCAGGAGAGGCCAAAATGAAAAGAAATACAGGCAAGAGACTGAAGGAGAAAAAGGTGGAGTAGTAAATTGGTAGCCAGTGAAAGGATTGGAAATTATTCTATAAAATGGTTCAGCTACATAGTACTTTCCTTCTCCAGGTCATTCCTCAATATTTCCTGATCAGAATCTATCTGTACAGTAATAGCACATTTTGTTCCTTTATAACAGGCATCACAGTTAATGGGCAGCTTATTGGAAAAAAGAAAGTCAGAAACAATGCACAGATCCAAAAAACATATATTGGAAAACTTGGGATTGTAAATACACAACTGGATTTAAAAATAGAAATAACGACTGAAAAAATCACCCTCCAGAATGGCAGAAAGACAGCCACTTTTACCTGGCTTGATACAATCACCCTACAACAAGAAGGGTAAAGTACAACACAAAAGCCCAGACTTGTTCAAGAATGTTCAAACTTATGAAACCATTAGTATGTAAATGTAATTAAGGCTGATGGCAGTGGCAATCTGATTAACAAATCCTTGGGAGCCACGTACCCTGTTCGTGCATTCAATTGCTTGTTTCAATGCAGTTAGGCGCTGATTCAAGAAAGCACTTCTGCACACACTTAGTTGAGCATATGTTTAAGTGCTATCCCAAACAAGGATGCTTTCCTGAATTAGGATCTTAGATATGAATGGTATGATCCTGCAGCTACCTACAAACATGTAGACCTCTGCATCGGCATGGAACCCCATTGACTTCAGTGGAGCTCCAGATGAGCACAGGAGTATGTATGTGTGCATACAGTTGCAGGATTGAGGTTTTAGTCTCTTCACTCTTGAACTCTTTGCTACCACATATTAAGTATCACTTGTTGAAATATTTTGTTTGATTTATGGATCTTCAGAAAGTTTTGTTAAAAAAAAAAAACTTACTCTGCCAGATGGATTTTACATAGATTCCCTGGTCTGTTAGTTAACTTATTGTCCACAATATTAAATGCTGAAAACCAAAAATGAACAGTTATGAGGTCTCCTCACAAATTTTATTTTTCACCTTTCTTCTCCTGCTGCAGTTTGACTATGGAGATAAATAGGGAAAAGAATCTAGTGCTTTCATTCAGAGATGATGCAACTTTTATTGTTGTTTTGCATCGAGTGTGGAAGAAGCATCCTATACACCATGATTTCCTAGGATTGTACACGCTGGATAGTTACAAGGCATCTGAACACACCCATGGCTTATTAGGTAAGAATTCACATCCATTGAAACGGGTGAACACTACCTTAATTTAAAAGACTGACATTTTCCAGACTGGTTCAGTTAGGGAAAAGTAATCATGTGTCCACATTCTCAGAGCTAAGATGTATAGAATATTTTTAAAGTATCACCTCCTATATATTAACTCTTTTATTGTATCTGGTCCTAGTTTGTATATTAAAAATAAAAATGGGATGTAGGGCTATAACTTCAATAAAAAACTGCATTATGGAAAAAACTCAGAATATGAAAACATGTTTTGTAAGTGAGAGATAGTCTACAGCCCATGTCTTAAACTCATAGAAATTACAAATGGAGATGACCTAATAGATCACATTTAGCTCATTCTCTTGGGGTAAGTGCAGAAGTTTTCCCTACAGTATATTTTCTTGTGCTTTGTCTAGGCTAGTTTTAAATGTCTCAAGATATGGGATTCTACTACTTCTCTTGGGAGAGTATGCCATAGACTAACAGATCTCCCCATTATGAAGTTTTTCTGGGAATTTCAAAATTTCCTTCTCTTAATTTCATCCCCTCACTGCTAGTTATACCTGCTTGTATGTATCAAAAGTATCTTATAGCCATCAGTTGATTTAACAGCAGTTTCTGATATTGTATTTTCTCCCCTTATTTTCAGGACAGTTTTTCCAGCACATTGATTTTGAAGTTTTTGACATCCGTCCTGGATCTGACCCCGAGAAATCACATGCCACAATGATTGTCAAAAACAATAAACTGACAGTAACTAGGTAACCAAATTATTAAGAAATACTTCCCTACCCTGAAAAGGTCTGTAATTTGGGGAGAGGAAGATGGGAAAATTCTCTAGCTGTTACAGTAAAGGACTGGGTTTGGTTCTTTTTTCCATAAAAGACAGTGTTGTGTATTTGGTTGTCATGGGTTTTGTTACTATGGCAACTGAGTTAGACTATTAAGGGATAGCTCAGCCGGTTTCAACCGGCTGAGTGAGCTCTCTGTTTCTGTAAATAAAATGGAGGTTTTGGTTAGCTGTCTGCTCTCTGGCCTCAAGTGATTGCTTCCTACACCGGCTGCCCCAAGGATATAACACTGGTGACGAGGATGGGATCCTGGTGCTGCTCCAGTAACAGAAGGAAGTAGAAGTCAAGGTAAAGAACAAACAAAGGAAAAAAAGCTGCTTGTTTGCACTGACTGTGAAAGTGAAACTAAAAATCATGGCTACTCTGACCAGGCCCCTGGAGCCTTTTGATGAGAATACAGAGCAGTGGCATGTGTATACTGAGCGTTTTGAGCTTTTTGGTATTGCAAATGACATTACAGAAGCGAAGAAGGTGCCAATATTCTTAACTGTTGTAGGGGCTAAAACCTACTCTCTGCTACGCAGCTTACTACACCCTGTTAAGCCTGAGACTAAATCTTACAGTGACATTGTGGAAATGCTGGGGTCTCATTTCTCCCCAAAACCACTGGTAATTGTTGAAAGATATAGGTTCCACAAAAGAGACCAAAAGGAAGATGAAACAGTTGTACAATTTGTAGCCATTTTAAAAAAGCTAGCAGAACACTGTGAATTTAAAGAGATGTTAAATGATGCCCTGCGTGACAGGTTAGTGTGTGGCCTCTGCAGTGAAGCTATACAGAAGCGCCTACTGACAGAGGCTCAGCTTACATTACAGAAGGCTGTTGATATTGCTGTCTCCATGGAACTGGCTACAAGGGAGGCACAATACATCGGTGCATCCCCTAGGGTGCAAAAAGTGTCACAAGAACTGACCCACAAAACGGTGCAGAGTCAAGAATGTTACCGCTGTGGTAAGCTGGGTCACCAGGCATCAGAATGCTGGTGTAAGGACCTGGTGTGTCGACACTGTGGCAAAAAGGGACACATTGAGTATGCCTGTAAACAAAAGAAAAAGAGGCCTGTGGTCTGGCCGACAAAAAGAGGAACCTTGCATACCCTAGAGCAGACCCAGGATGATCAAGGTGACACCTCCTCACAAGAGGAAGTGCCACTGCATGTTTTGTCTTTGGCAGCGGGCTCACATGAATACTGGGTAACCCCCTTATTGGAGGGCAAACCTATACGCATGAAACTAGACACCGGTGCAGCTGTCTCGCTGGTTCCTGAGACTGTGTATAAGGAAAAGCTACAGCATCTTCCGCTTAAGGCAACAAAAACTGTTCTGAAGACATATACAGGTGAAGCTGTGCCCATGTTGGGCACTATTGATGTTAAGGTGGAGCTCAATGGACAGGCAGCTAAATTGCCACTGTTTGTGGTGAGAGGTGACTACCCAGCCTTAATGGGTAGGTCTTGGCTTGGGAAGATTCAGCTGAACTGGGCAGAAGTGCACCGGATGACTAAAGAAGAAACCAGTCTAACCCCTATACTAAGGAAACATGCTGCTGTTTTTGGAGATGATTTGGGAAGTATGAAGGGAATCACTGTGACATTGAACATTAAACCTGGCAGTCCACCAAAATATCTGAAAGCCCGAACTGTGCCATATGCCATCAGGCCAAAAGTTGAAGCAGACCTGGAGCGCCTGGTCACCAATGGAGTCCTAATACCAGTTACCCATAGCTCATGGGCCACTCCTATCGTTCCAATAGTGAAGAAAGATGGCTCTCTCCGGATTTGCGGTGATTTTAAAGTCACTGTCAACCCAGTGTTGTGTGCAGAGCAATACCCGCTTCCCCGCATCGATGACCTCTTCGCAGGCCTGGCTGGGGGACAAAAGTTCAGTAAGATTGATCTGAGTCAAGCATATTTACAGATGCACGTTGATGAAAAGTCCCAAGAGCTGTTGACTATTGTGACTCATAAGGGGCTTTATCGATACTGTCGCCTACCCTTCGGAATCACATCGGCTCCCGCCCTGTTCCAGAGGGCTATGGACCAGATCTTGTGTGGCTTGTCAGGAGTTCAGTGCTATCTGGATGATATCCTGGTCACTGGAAGAAATGAAGAGGATCACTTAAAGAATTTAGAGGCTACCCTACAAAGACTGGAAGAGTATGGCCTACGAGTTCGCAAAGACAAGTGTGAATTCTTCAAGCCCTCTGTTGAATATTTGGGACACATCATCGATTCTGCAGGTCTTCATAAGGCCCCTGCAAAAGTTAAAGCTATTGTTGAGGCTCCCCCACCTCGAAATGTAAGCCAGCTACGCTCATTTCTAGGACTACTGAACTATTATGGAAAGTTCATCTCACAGTTAGCCACACTGCTAAAACCACTTCATGAGCTCCTTGGGCAGAACAAGGCCTGGAAGTGGACTGAAGCCTGTGATGTTGCATTTAACAAAGCTAAGGATGCATTGTTAAATTCTGAAGTTCTAACGCACTTTGATCCATCCTTACCCCTGCAATTGGCCTGCGATGCTTCCCCTTATGGAGTGGGAGCGGTCGTGTCACACATTATGCCTTCGGGAGAAGAAAGACCTATTGCTTTTGCTTCACGCACTCTAAGCAAAGCAGAAACTAACTACGCCCAAATCGAACGTGAGGCATTAGGAATTGTTTTTGGAATTAGGAAGTTTCATCAGTACCTGTTTGGGCGAAAGTTTACTCTTCTTACAGACCATCGACCTCTGACATCCATTTTTGGACCCTACACAGGCATTCCCCCATTAGCTGCTAGTCGTATGCAACGTTGGGCATTGATACTTTCTGCACACACATATGAAATCAAATATCGGAAATCCACTCTGCACGGCAATGCAGATGGCCTCTCAAGGTTGCCTTTACCGGTCAAACATCAAGATAGTGCCCAAAAGGAAATCTTCTACTTTGAACAGGTAGAGAATACACCCATCACTGCTACTCAGATAAAGAAGGCAACCCGCGTTGACCCAGTATTATCCCAAGTTATGGACCTGGTGATGCATGGAAAATCTCGACAAACCTCTCCGGTCTCACCCGACCTTGTTCCCTACATGTCCAGGCGGACGGAGTTATCGGTCCAATCTGGTTGTTTGTTGTGGGGGAGGCGTGTCATTATTCCACCACCCCTGAGATCACAGATGTTAGAACAGCTACATTCCGGTCACTGTGGAATAGTGCGCATGAAGGAAATTGCACGAAGCTATTTTTGGTGGCCTAGATTGGACAGTGCTATTGAAGAGAAGGCAAAAGCTTGTATGTCATGTCAGAGTGTAAGAAATGCACCCCAGTGGGCACCCCTACACCCATGGGACTGGCCTGAAAACCCGTGGCAACGTATTCACGTTGACTTTGCTGGCCCCCTTGAAGGAAGCATGTTCTTGGTGGCAGTAGATGCCCATTCTAAATGGCCAGAAGTCTCTATAATGCAGTCCACTACTGCAGAGAGTACTATCCAAAAACTACGAGGACTCTTTAGTCGTTTTGGTCTGCCAGAACAACTTGTGAGCGACAACGGACCGCAGTTCGTCTCTCAGGAGTTTCAAAATTTTATGAAGGCAAATGGGATACACCACATCACGTCAGCACCATATCATCCGTCCACCAACGGATTAGCTGAAAGATTTGTGCAGACAATGAAAAACGCTTTGAAATCAGCAAAGGGACAACACTCCATTCAAAAGCGTCTGGATACCTTCTTACTTTCCTATAGAAACACACCTCATGCTACGACCCAGGCTTCCCCAGCCTTTCTAATGATGGGACGACAGCTGCGCACTTGCTTTGATCTGCTGAAACCTTCTGAACCCAGACAAACTGTGCAACATCAGCAGCAATATCAAGTAATCAGACGGGCACCCAGAGCAAAAGACCGAACCTTTAGCCCAGGGCAGCCAGTTTTGGCTCGGAATTATACTTCCAGAGCTAAATGGGTCCCGGCCACAGTCATCACTCAAACAGGACCTGTTTCCTATACAGTCCGGACTGCAGAGAATCTTACCTGGCGGCAACATGTAGATCAGCTGTTGCCAGGTCATGCCAGTCTTCAGGACCCATCTGCAGTTGAGGGGTCTGACTTCACCCCTCCTGGTGAGACACCGAATCATGAGTCACCTGTTCCTGACTGTTCTCCTCCATTACTGCCGGCAGCTGAGATACCCCTTTGCCCAGCACGAGCTGATACCACCTCCTCACCTATTCGTGCTGCGGACCCTGAGCCCCTAGTATTTTCGGGTGCAACAACACCAGAAGTTTGCCGTAATCCACCTAGAGACAGAAGGCCTCCTCATCGGCTGGACCTTTAGTTAGGGCGAACCCACGGTTATGGGGCAAAATAATCCCCAGGGTTTAGACGGGAATGGAGGCAGTCTACCCTCCTTCTCTAGTTTAGTGTGTGTTTTATTTAGGGGATGTTCTTATTAGGGGGGGAGGAATATGTTGTGTATTTGGTTGTCATGGGTTTTGTTACTATGGCAACTGAGTTAGACTATTAAGGGATAACTCAGCCGGTTTCAACCGGCTGAGTGAGCTCTCTGTTTCTGTAAATAAAATGGAGGTTTTGGTTAGCTGTCTGCTCTCTGGCCTCAAGTGATTGCTTCCTACACCGGCTGCCCCAAGGATATAACAGACAGGCAACACAATAGTCTCCCTGAGAGACAGAGCACAGTGTGAGAGTCTTCTTCTGTAAGAATCTCCATCTTGAACTGTTTCACGGCACAGCACTCTTCCCCAAGTGAACAGGCAGGAACCTTACATCTACAATGGTGCAGTACATACAACAAAATTATAACCTCTCCTTACAATTATTTAGCTACATATTCCTGATTATGCAACAGACTTGCTGTTTGACCATGGAAAAGCCACTTAAACCCTTTTTACACTAGAAAAACTACCTGTTGTTGCCTAGAAGGTACCAACTGAATGGATCCAGCATGGTTTAGTTGCAAGTGTAGACAAAGACTGCTACTGTATTCATAGGTAAATACTAGTCTAAAGAATTTATACAAAGACAAACCTGGTAAAATTGCTAAGCTCGCAGACAGACAGATTCAGAATCAGAGCTGCACCACATTACAAAGTACTATTATTTTGGTTCATTCATGCTTTTTGTCTTTATTTCAGGATTAGTGAGAAAGATTATGGAAAAGACCCCAGTCATGGAACAATCGTCCCCTGCTGGTTTATTCATAACAATGGTACAGGACTGATTGATGGAGCTCACACCGACTATATTGTTTCCAACCTATTTAGCACACCATTTATAAACTAAGCAGCAAACTTACATGAGCAGTCTCATACTTTAAAGAAAGAGTTAGCTACAAGAAAACAATACAGAGAAATAAAGTTGCTTTTACTCATTATTAAATGTAGCTGATCGCTGCAGTTTTTAATCTTTGATATTTACCCAACTTTGATGCACATGGCATGTCTCAGTAATCACTTCTGAGTAAATATTATGATCTGGATAGTAATTTTGTCTGCCTTTGGCCTGTGCCATGTGTACATCTAGTATCATGTTTATACGTTTGCTTCGATTATAGACTGTGAGATCTGCTCCTGCTCACATTAAAGTCAATGACAAAACGTGCATAAACTCCAGTGGGAACAGAATTGTGCCCACTAGTTGTGCCTAGTGGCCCAGTCAATGTGGGTAGCTAGTCACACCAGGAAAGGAAGCTGCACCACTTGATTCTTATTCACCTGACAGGGCAGCATGCTGCATTCATGCCTGCATAGCCTTCTATGCAGAGAGAAAAGGAGCTTCTGTCAGATCAAAGTCTCAACATGTAGGGTAGATTTTACTGTTCAGAGGCATCCTTACTCTTTCCTCACTCATTTTCTCCTGCCCCTTTGGGAATCAGGTGTCTATGCTATTTCCAGGAGCTCCTGTTTTCTTACTAAGATTAAATGGTGGACAGCTGACAGCTACTGCAAGGCTTCTGGATTCTCAGAACAAGTTTAATCCCTCATGCACCAACAAATGGGATGGTTCCATCCACAGTGTCAAACATCATATGTAACATTAAACATTCATCCATGAACATAAAAGCTATATTTGGCAATTTTAACATAAAATTAAGACTAACAGAAAACTTTTCAGTTGTACTTTACTTTTCAAGAGACATGCATCTAATTTCCATACATGCATCATTTATAACATTGGCATAATATTATGGCTTTACAACTCAGAAATATGTACTTGTTTTCCCAAGTGTTCTACAATATAATACAAAGTGACTTGTTTCCTGATGCCTGGTCTAAACAGAGGAGCATTATTGGCAAAGTTACGGGAGGAGAGGACTGGAATAATTGGAGGTGTTGCAGAACAAAATTTAATTGCATTGGTAAACTTTTAAGCAGTTCCAGAACTGGAATAATTGAAGATGGGGGAAAGGGATGTTGTGACAGTCTATACTTCTATGGTCATCAATTTTATAAGACTATGATAAATTTTGTACAAAGTATGCCTTGTGAGATATCATTTAAAACATTATCTTCTGCTGAACATTATTGTCCTGGTAAAATATGTGTATCAACATTGTATGTAAAGTTATAAGTTTATATTGTATAACATTGCTGCAACATGTTCCAGAGTTAGAAAAGCAGGCCCAAACCCGTTTTTCAGAGACAAAGAAACACTAGCAACCCAGCCAGGTGTTAGTTATCACTGGTTTAAGCAGTCATTCTTCAGCAATGGAAGGGATAAACAAGAAATTTACATTTCATCACAGAGACTGTTCAATCCTCACACCCACAAGAGGCTACTTTTCACCTTCACCCCAGGTGGGGGTAATCCTCAAAAATGGTAGTGTGGTATAAGAGAGAGAGAGACAGTGACATCCATTTAACCTCTTTTCCTCCCATCTCTGCTCATGACACCATGACATCGACTGAATTAAGGGGGAGTTATCCCAGGCTGAAAAGGAGACCCAGCCTGTGAAATTTACAACAGCATATGGTGAGACAAAACCTTTGTTTTTAAGTTCACGTACCTTGTTAAATTAGGTATTAGCTGGCTTATTACTCTTTTATAACCAATCATGACTTTTATGCATCATCCCTTGTAATCACTTAAAATCTATCTTTCTGGAGTTAATAAACTTATCTTATTGTTTTACCTTAACCAATGTGTTTGGATTAAAGTGTGTGGGAAACTCTATTTGGGATAACAAAGCTGGTACATGTATCATTTTCCTTTGAGGAAATGATGGACTTTCTGTGAGCTTGCATTGTTCAGTAGTGTGCCGGACAGTACAAGATGCACAATCCTGGGGGAACAAGGCTGGTAATTTGTATGTAATTAATGCGCGACTGGTCAGAGTGCTCGTGTTTAGCTGGGAGTGAATTTATATGCTGAAGGCTGTGAGAGCAGACCGAGAGTGGCTGCTCTGACAGTGAAGCAATGTAAAAGGCAGCCCAGGCTAGAAAATTAATGGGACACAGCTGTTCAATGGTCTAGATTGTATCCTGGGTAATATCACAGATGTAAAGGCCAGAAAAGACGTACATTGGCAGAGCTGGGAACAAAGGTTGACTTAACTCACTCAATGGCTTGAGACAACAGACAGAATAAACATTTTGTGTATGTAAGTACAATGTTAGGTCATTGGGAAAGGAGCTGACAGGAAAATGCCCAACGCTTTTATCATATGACATTGAAAAAAAATTCCAATGGTCATATTGTTTTGTATGAATCAGAGTTCTACTAATGCAGGAAAATGCAGTGCTTCTACTTTTTTTGTGATGCTGTATTTTACATCACAAAAAATATATGGACACAACATATATATGTTATATGCAATGTTTGAGTATTGTTGCATGACATCATGGCCTTCTTTTTGGTGGATTAGCACAAGTAGCAGAATTCCTGAAGTGATGACACAAGCATGAGCCCAGTAAATAACAGAATTCATATTTGTTACTAGCAGAGGGGACAGAGGCAGCTCCCCTGCTGGTGCTACTGACACCACAAACACTTTTACTTTCTCTCAGCAGCCAGCACATACCTAACGGTGCATTTCCTCTCAGGGCTACTTCCTGAGTCAGAGTCCTTCCTGTTTGGGAAGAGCCACAGGCTTTGGGGCTGTGTCATGCACAGACCCAGCCATCACACTAATTCTGTTACACTGCTCCTCCTCTTGAAAGAGAGGCATCCTCACATCAACATCATAAACCACATGATCAACAGAACAAACTATGCGCAAACAATCTTTATGCCAAACTGGCATGCTGGTATGTTGATTGCTACTTTTAGAGAGGAAATGTCACTTGTCATAACCAGGAGTGCTCTAGGGTTGGACCTATTGCTTCCCAGGCAGGAAAAAGATCCCTTTATTTAGTGCCATGCTTTAACATTGGAGGGTCTCTTGCTAAATTGGCTACCTGGATCAGTATAACTCTTTTTTTGCAGTTCCAAATGACTGTGCCATCATGAAATCCATACCTTACCGATGTCCCAATCGATGGCTCCATAATGCTGTCTAGTCTATCATCATTTTCTATACCTTGGCTCAAATTACCCCTTCCACACTTGAGTGGCTTATTACATTCTCTACCAGTGTTAACTACATACACCAGTGGCATCATTCCAGAAAATTACAGGGATGTGTTTTCCACTTATAGTATATGTTTTAGCCCTCACATTAAGGTGAACTCCATACCTCATCAGAAAATCAGTTCAGCCAATGCCCCTTGATCAGAGTACTTTTCCACAATGAAAACTCATACCAATTTAAGGTTGCCAATTTCCATAGTGGTTTGCCAAATATCCATTACATTAAGCCTTTGACTATTAGCCAGTCTGGCTACCCCAAAGTAGGGCATAAATTTCTGAGGGCTGTGTCTAGAGGCTTCTTTTCCTAGCTTTTCAGATAACACAGCAGCTTGTGTCCCAGAATCGACTTGGATCTCACGTAAGATTCCCTCAACCTTCCTGGGCAGATTGATACCACTCCCGACAGCAGCACTCACATAACTTGGTAGCCTAGCATTTGCCAGTAAATAGCTTGTGGCACTGTTCCCTGCACCAGTCCATCGAACAGCAATTTTCATCAGTGGGCAGTGTGGTTTTAAGTGGCCAGAATGTCCACATTTCCAGCAGGCCTGATCCTCTACAGCATTTGCTAATCCTAATCAGAGCATTGCCTTGTTCCTCTTAACCGAACATCTGCATTTCTCAAGCTCAGTATCATTTGTCCCTGTGGAGTTACCTGCTGCCTTTCCAGCTGAAACTGTCTGACTTGCCTAATCAGTATTTCTACTGCTTCCTGCAGACTTTTAATTATATTACTGATCCCTCCCCACATTGCTGTGTTCCTGAGCTCCATGACCCTGGATCCTCGCTGCTCCCTAATGCCTTTCTAGCTCATGGATCTGCTCCAGTTCATTTGCTAGCATGATGGCTTTAGCAAGCATCTGGAGTTTTGCACGCCACAGCTCTAGCTGGACAGCCCCCCAGTAGCAATGGCGTGGTTTTGTGCTAGGTTGTCCTGTTCTACTCTGTCCCATCCCGGGTAGGTTTTTGCTGCTCAGACATTCTAGAATATATACAGTGTGCTTTGTTCTGCCAGTGGGAGATAGATTGATTATCTCAAATACTTTTATAACTATTCATATGCTGCAAGATGCTGCACTCCACAAAGATGCTTCAAATTGTAACTGCCAAGACAAAATTTTGATATACTGTAGGGATAGAGTATTTTTAACAGCAGCAGCCTTGTTGTGGACCTTACCAGAGAAGATTAGACAGAGCCTGACCACAGTCAGGACCAAATGTCATGCCTAACAGTTTGCTAAGGCCTTTACACTATCATGGCATTTTCACGTGTCCCTAGCCCACATTTAGGGATCGTCTATATAGGGAAATTGACTAGAAAAGCTATTGAGACATAAGTTATTCTGCAATAACTATTACCTAATAGTGCCCTGTGTGGGGACACTATTCCAGAATAAAAGTCAGTGTATTTAAGAAGAATGAGAGTGCACTAATCATGCTGGCATAAAGTGACTTTTATTCAAGAATAGTGTGTGCATATGAGGAGCTATTTTGGTCAATTTTCTGCCTGGAAACAACCCCATATATTGGATGAGAAGAAGGAAAGAAGAGAATTTAAAAAAAAACAATAACCAAACATGAAAACTAGCGACAAAAGGAAGACGAGAATTATTTCCAGTCAACGCATGCTTAGTGCTATTATTAATTGTTCTACATTTGATCCTCAGCTCATTGAAATGAATAGAAAGATTGTCATTGACTTCAGTGGGCTTTGGATCAGGCTGTTACATACCACAGTGATAGAAAAACCTAAGCTGCATAGTCTGCTTGCCATCAGTGGACAGAGCCTCAAATAAGAGGTGTACAGTGAGGTTCGGTTTTTTTGTGTATTTACATTTTAATTCCATTATTATGCAAGAGTGAAATGTGGATACAAGGAAAAATTCTCCTCTAATACCCTATGCACCACAACTGAAGTCTTAACAGCATTTTACGTGTATGCCATATGTGAGTGCAAATTTGGCCTAAATAATTATATAGACTGCCACATGAACAAAACAGAGAGCAGGAGCAAAAATACATCTGGATGAGCAATAGCTTTGCATCTGCTGTAAAATAAATGTAATTCCCATACCTATCATCATCTGAAGCAGGCTAAAACTGAGTTTATATACCAGAGACTCCATGAAGTCCATTAAGACTTAGCTATTGCCATTGATTTTAAATGGAAGGTGCTCGGATACTATAGTGATAGGCAACAGTATTAAACCTTTAGTGTCTGTCAGGTCCTAGGTACTTCAAAGAACTTTACAAAGTATTATGGTTGATGTGAAACTGGGAGACAACCTTCAGGAGGAAAGCCGGGGTGGGGCCTGAGCTGAACCTTGTCCTTATAGAACACAGTGTAAGAGGGCTCTGATGTCAGGGCCTTGAGCTCAGATACCCTTCTGGCTGAGGTTATAGCTACCAGAAATGCTACTTTGTATAAGAGAGAGAGCAGGGAGAACGTTGCCAAAGATTCAAAGGGCAGTCCCATGAGTCTGGAAAGGACAAGATTGAGGCCCCATCCCAAGCTGGGACAGGCTGCCAGACATGCAGGTATAGCCTGCTGAGACCTTTAAGGAAACAACTGACCATAGGATTAGCAAAGACTGAGCGGCTGCTTCTGGGTGAAAGGCAAAGATGGCGGCCAAATGAACCCTTATTGACGACATGGACAGCTCCTGCTGCTTGAGATGGTGGAGATAGTCTAATATAAGTGGCACGGAGGCGAGCGGTGCTGCGCTGACCAGATTGAAAAAAATCTCTTCCTCTTGGCAAGGTATGTGGCTCTGTGGAGGGTTTTCCACTGCCAAGGAGGACTTGTCTAACCTGATCCAAGCAAGAGAGCTCTGTAGGACTCAGCCATGGAACTTCCACTCTGTGAGGTGCAGCGACTTGAGGTTTGGGTGTTCGAGACGGCTGTGATCCTGAGTTAGTAAGTCCGGGAAGAGCGGCAAGGAGACTGGAGCGTCCACAGACATTTCCAGGAGTGATGAATACCAGTGCTGGTGGGGCCAGGCTGGAGCTATCAATAGCACCGAAACTTACTCCCCCCATATCTTGAGGAGCTCCTTGTGAATGAGCAGAAAGGTGTACAGTTGATGGCCTCTCCATGGGAGAAGGAGCATGTCCGTGATGGAGCCCGGGCTGTGGTTCAGGAAGGAGCAAAACTGCTGGCATTTCCTGTTGCATTGCGTGGCGAGCAGGTCTATCTGGGGAAAGCCCCACTGATGGAAGATTGAGTTTGCCACGTCCGGGTGAAGGGACCACTCGTGGCCGTGGAACGACCTGCTGAGGTAGTCTGCCAAATCGTTTTGTACTCCGGGAAGGTACGATGCTTGCAGATGTATTGAGTGCTCTAAACAGAAGTCCCACAGCATGAGGGCTTCCTGGCACAGGGGAAAGGAATGTGTACCCCCCCGTTTGTTGATATAGAACATCGCTATGGTGTTGTCTGTCATAACTGATGCACATCTCCCTATTAAGTGGGCTTAGAAAGTCTGGCACGCCAGGTGTACCACTCAGCTCTCTGGCACTGATGTGGAGAGCAAGTTGCGCCTGAGACCAGAGGCCTTGTGTTCTGAGTTCTTCCAAATATGCTCCCCAGCCCAGAGCTGATGCATTCATCACTCACAAGAGGGACGGGTGAGGACTGGTGAAGGGGACCCCTGCACCTACTCCTTGTGGGTTAAGCCACCACAGGAGGGAGTCTAATACCGGGTGAGGCAGGGTTACTATCCTGTCCAAACTGCCCCAGACTGGCCGAAACACTAATGCTAGCCACGACTGAAGAGGTTGAAGTCTGAGTCTGGCATGCTGTACTACGTAGGTACAAGCGGCCATGTGTCATAAGAACATAAGAACGGCCATACTGGGTCAGACCAAAGGTCCATCTAGCCCAGTATCCTGTCTACCAGCAATGGCCAATGCCAGGTGCCCCAGAGGGAGTGAACCTAACATGTAATGATCAAGTGATCTCTCTCCTGCCATCCAGCTCCACCCTCTGACAAACAAACAGAGGCTAGGGACACCATTCCTTACCCATAGTGGCTAGTAGCCATTAATGGACTTAACCTCCATGAATTTATCCAGATCTCTTTTAAACGCTGTTATAGTCCTAGCCTTCACAACCTCCTCAGGTAAGGAGTTCCACAAGTTGACTGTGCGCTGTGTGAAGAAGAACTTCCTTTTATTTGTTTTAAACCTGCTGCCCATTAATTTCATTCGGTGACACCTAGTTCTAGTATAAGTAAATAACTTTTCCTTATCTACTTCCTCCACATCACTCATGATTTTATATACCTCTATCATATTCCCCCTTAGTCTCTTCTTTTCCAAGCTGAAGAGTCCTAGCCTCTTTAATCTCTCCTCTCCAAACCCCTAATCATTTTAGTCGCCCTTCTCTGAACCTTTTCTAGTGCCAGTATATCTTTTTTGAGATGACGCAACCACATTTGTATGCAGTATTCAAGATGTGGGCGTACCATCAATTTATATAAGGGCAATAAGATATTCTCCGTCTTATTCGCTATCCCCTTTTTAATGATTCCTAACATCCTGTTTGCTTTTTTGACCGCCTCTGCACAGTGCGTGGACATCTTCAGAGAACTATCCACGATGACTTCAAGATCTTTTTCCTGATTTGTTGTAGCTAAATTATCCCCCATCGTATTTTATGTATAGTTGGGGTTATTTTTTCCAATTGCATTACTTTACATTTATCCACATAAAATTTCATTTGCCATTTTGTTGCCCAATCACTTAGTTTTGTGAGATCTTTTTGAAGTTCTTCACAGTCGGCTTTGGTCTTAACTATCTCGAGCAGTTTAGTATCATCTGCAAACTTTGCCACCTCACTTTTTAACCCCTTTCTCCAGATCATTTATGAATAAGTTGAATAGGATTGGTCCTAGGACTGACCCTTGGGGAACATCCCTAGTTACCCCTCTCCATTCTGAGAATTTACCATTAATTCCTACCCTTTGTTCACTGTCTTTTAACCAGTTCTCAATCCATGAAAGGACCTTCCCTTTTATCCCATGACAACTTAATTTACGTAAGAGCCTTTGGTGAGGGACCTTGTCAAAGGCTTTCTGTCAATCTAAGTACTATGTCCACTAAATCCCCCTTGTCCACATGTTTGTTGACCCCTTCAAAGAACTCTAATAGATTAGTAAGACACGATTTCCCTTTACAGAAACCATGTTGACTTTTTGCCCAACAATTTATGTTCTTCTATGTGTCTGACAATTTTATTCTTTACTATTGTTTTGACTAATTTGCCCGGTACCGATGTTAGACTTACCGGTCTGTAATTGCCGGGATCACCTCTAGAGCCCTTTTTAAATATTGCCGCTACATTAGCTATCTTCTAGTCGCTGGGTACAGAAGCCGATTTAAAGGACAGGTTACAAACCCTAGTTAATAGTTCCGCTATTTCACTTTTGAGTTCTTTCAGAACTCTTGGGTGAATGCCATCTGGTCCCGGTGAGTTGTTAATGCTAAGTTTATCAATTAATTCCAAAACCTCCTCTAGTGATACTTAAATCTGTAACAGTTCCTCAGATTTGTCACCTACAAAAACTGGCTCAGGTTTAGGAATCTCCCTAACATCCTCAGCCGTGAAGACTTTGTTTAGTTTCTCTGCAATGACTTTATCATATTTAAGTGCTCCTTTTCTATCTCTGGCCTGGTCTACACTAAGGGCGGGGGTCGAATTAGGGTACGCAAGTTCAGCTACGCGAATAGCGTAGCTGAACTCGAAGTACCCTAGTTCGAACTACTTACCCGTCCAGACGCCGCGGGATAGAAGTCCGCGGATCCAAGGTCGACTCCGCCATCACCATTTGCAGTGGTGGAATTCCGGAGTCGACCGGAGCGCACGGGGAGTTCGAACTATCGCGTCTAGATTAGACGTGATAGTTCGAACTCCGAGAAGTCGAAGTCACCGCGTCGACCCGCGCGGTAAGTGTAGACATACCCTCTATCATCAAGGGGGCCCACTGGTTGTTTAGCAGGCTTCCTGCTTCTGATGTACTTAAACATTTTGTTATTACCTTTTGAGTTTTTGGCTAGCCGTTTTTCAAACTCCTCTTTGGCTTTTCTTATTACATTTTTACACTTAATTTGGCAGTGTTTATGCGCCTTTCTATTTACTTTGCTAGGATCCGACTTCCACTTTTTAAAGGAAGTCTTTTTATCTCTCACTGCTTCTTTTACATGGTTGTTAAGCCACGGTGGCACTTTTTTAGTTCTTTTACTGTGTTTCTTAATTTGGGGTATACATTTAAGATCGGCCTCTATTATGATGTCTTTGAAAAGCGTCCATGCAGCTTGCAGGGATTTCACTTTAGCCACTGTACCATTTAATTTCTGTTTAACTAACCCCCTCATTTTTGCATAGTTACCCTTTTTTAAATTAAATGCCACAGTGTTGAGCTGTTGAGATGTTCTTCCCACCACAGGGATGTTAAATGTTATTATATTATGGTCACTATTTCCAAATGGTCCTGTTATTATTACCTCTTGGAACAGATACTGTGCGCCACTCAGGACTAAATCTAGAGTTGCCTCTCCCCTTGTGGGTTCCCGTACCAGCTGCTCCAAGAAGCAGTCATTTAAAGTATCAAGAAATTTTGTCTCTGCATTTCATCCTGAGGTGACGTTCTCAGTCAATATGGGGATAATTGAAATCCCCCCCTGTTACTGAGTTCTTAATTTTGATAGCCTCTCTAATTTCCCTTAGCATTTCATCATCACTGTCCTGGTCAGATGGTTGATAATAGATCCCTAATGTTATATTCTTATTAGAGCATGAAATTACTATCCATAGAGATTCTATGGAACATGTGGATTCACTTAAGATTTTTACTTCATTTGATTCTACATTTTCTTTCACATATAGTGCCACTCCCCCTTCCCCCCACCCCGTACGACCTGTTCTGTCCTTCCGATATATTTTGCACCCCAGAATGATTGTGTCCCATTGATTGTCCTCAGTCCACCAGGTTTCTGTGATGTCTATTATATCAATATCCTCCTTTATCACAAGGCACTATAGTTCACCCATCTTATTAATTAGACTTCTAGCATTTGTGTACAAACACTTTAAAAACTTGCCACTGTTTAATTGTCTGCCCTTTTCTGATGTGTTAGATACCTTTTTATGTGAATGTTTCTTGTCTGATCTGGCCCTTACATTATCCTCTTCCATCCTCTGTTCCTGACTATAACCTAGAGAATCTCTATCAATAGACTCTCCTCTAAGAGAAGTCTCTGTCCGATCCACCTGCTCCTCCACAGCAGTTGGCTTTCCCCCATCTCCTAGTTTAAAAACTGCTCTACAACCTTTTTAATGTTTAGTGCCAGCAGTCTGGTTCCACTTTGGTTTAGGTGGAGCCCATCTCTCCTATATAGGCTCCCCGCATCCCAAAAGTTTCCCCAGTTCCTAATGAATCTAAACTCCTCTCCTCTACACCATCATCTCATCCATGCATTGAGACTCTGAAGCTCTGCCTGCCTACCTGGCCCTGTGCATGGAACTGGGATCGTTTCTGAGAATGCCACCATAGAGATCCTGGATTTCAGTCTCTTCCCTAGAAGCCTAAATTTGGCCTCCAGGATGTCTCTCCTACCCTTCCCTATGTCATTGGTACCTACATGTACCACAACCACCGGCTCCTCCCAGCACTACACATAAGTCTGTCTAGACACCTCGAGAGATCTGCAAACTTCGCACCAGGTAAGCAAGTCACCATACGGTTCTCCCGGTCATCACAAACTCAGCTATCTATGTTTCTAATGATCGAATCTCCCATTACTAACACCTGCCTTTTTCTAGTAACTGGAGTTCCCTCCCCCAGAGAGGTAACCTCAGTGTGAGAGGATACCCCAACGCCATCTGGAAGGAGAGTCCCAACTGTGGGAAGGTTTCCCTCTGCTCCCGTGGACTGCGCTGCTTCCCTGGGCCTTTCATCCTCCTCAACAGCGCAGGGGCTGTCTGAGCAGAGGTGGGACAATTCTACAGTGTCCCGGAAAGCCTCATCAACATACCTCTCTGCCTCCCTTAGCTCCTCCAGTTCCGCCACCCTGGCCTCCAAAGCCCGTACGTGGTCTCTGAGGGCCAGGAGCTCCTTGCACCGCTTGCACACATACGCCACCCGCCCACAGGGCAAGTAATCATACATGCAGCACTCAGCGCAATAAACTTGATAGCCCCCACTCTGCTGCTGGGCTTCTGCCTGCATTGTCTCCTAGTTAATGAAGGGGTTGTTTAAAGCAAGAAGTTTTGACTGTAGTTTAGTTTATAGGTTTTAAAACAACAACAACAGCAAGGGGGCCTTTGCCCCTTCCCACTCCCCTTCCAAACTCCCTTGCGAAACTCCCTGTTAGCAGCCCCTGGTCGCAAAGCTCCCTGGTAGCTTGCACACTGCTTTATAAAGCCCTGGCCTGTTTGATAGCCCCACCCACTGACTAAGGTTCAGCCAATTAACAGAGGCTTCTAGCTTTCAAATCTTCCTTTGAAGCTCACAGCTTCCAACTGCCAGCCACAGCACACGGTCTTTCAAACAACCAAACAAACAGACGGACAAACACAAGCTCAGCACACAGCGAGTAACCCCCAAACACAAACAAACACACACTACAGACAGTCACTTACCCCAAGGGTGTTATATTTGCTCCTCCTTCACCTGGAGAACTCCCTTGCAAAACTCCCTGTTAGCAGCCCCTGTCCTAGCAGTTTCAGGCAATTCCTTGCTGTGGTGGTGGGAAACTGCCTGAGACGTTGAATGATGTTGTTCAGAGGCCAGAACCTCACTTCTGGGAGGTATGCCCTGGCCTGTCTCAAATCCAGTACTGCCCCTATGAACCCTATCCGCTGAACAGGGGACAGAGTCGATTTCTCCGTACTGAGAGGAAGGTCCAGTTCATCGAACACTGTTCTTATAAAGTTGACTTGTGCTTCCGCTTGAGCCCTGGATTGGCCCTTGATCAGCCAATCATTGAGATATGGGAACACCTGCACCTGTCACCTGCGCAGGAATGCCACCACGACTGCCATGCACTTGGTGAACACTCAAGGTGCCACCGACAGGCCAAATGGGAGGACAGTGAACTGAGAGGTAGTGAGTGCTGTTCACCACACGTCCTTCAAGTTGAGGGCAACATACTAGACTCCTGGATCCAATGAAGGAATGATAGAGGCCAGAGAGACCAGATAAACTGAGTCTCTTCACAAACCTGTTGAGTTCTCGCAGGTCTAGGCCTGAGCCCACCCTTGGCTTTCGGTATTAGGAACAGGGATGGCTCTATGTTTTTTGCTGCCCCAGGCACGGCAGTCAGGTGGCCTTCAGTGGCACGCCTGCGGACGGTCCACTGTTCACACGGATTTAGCGGCATTGCTGCACGTGATCTGCCATTTCCGCACCTTCGGTGTACCCGCCGCTGAATTGCCACCAAAGCCATGGGACTGGCGGACCTCCCGCAGGCATGCTGCCGAACACTGCCTGACTGCTGCCCTCACACCAACCAGCACGCTACCCCCCATGGCTTGCTGCCCCAGGCACGCGCTTGCTGCGCTGGTGCCTTGAGCGGCCCCTGATTAGGAAATACCAGGAATAGAAGCCCTTGTCATTCTGCTCCTGAGGAACCTCTTCCACTGCCCCTAGCAAAAGGAGCAAGTGAACCTCCTGTATAAGGAGTTGCTCATGAGAGGGCTCCCTGAAGAGGGACAGGGAAGGCGGGGGGAAGGGCGGGATGGCACAGAATTGGATGGAGTATCCCCTCGCTACTATGCGGCGCACCCAGCAGTCCAACGTGATACAGGACCATGCATGGTAGAAAGGGGATAGTCGGGACGAAAGAGTAAGGCAGGGTAGATCCAGTTCTTGCTCTGGTGCATCGTCCTCGACCACACCTTCAAAAGGTCAGTTTGGGGCTGGAAGATGGCTTGGGTTGCCCAGAGCCTTGGCCTGAGGATGAGTGCTGCCTTTTTCTGCCACTCCTATTCCTCCTCTGGGAACCATCTTGTCAGTTCTGTTGACAGAACTGAGGAGGAGGTTGAGGCCTGAAATGCTTCCCCTGTGTGGCGAGAGTGTGTAGGCCCAAAGATTTGAGGGTGGCTCTAAAGTTTTTCAGGCTATGTAGCCTTTTTATCTATCTTCTCTGAAAACAGAGTCACACCCTTCTCATGGCCACCCCTGTAGCCATGACTCTCTTGGTGGCATCAGCAACATCCAGCACCACCTGTGGGGGAGTTCAGGAGATTAGCTTGCCCTCTTCAACCAAGGCCAAAAACTCGGCACAGGAATTTAGGGGGAGCAGCTCTGCAAATTTTGTCATTGCTGCACAGGTATTATAAGAGTACCAGCTGACAATGGCCTATTGGTTGGAAATTGGGAGCTGCAACCCACCTTTCTCCCGAATAGGTCGAGTTTTTTAGCCTCCCTGTTTTGGGGGGAAGGCCCTTGGAAACCTTGCCGCTCGAGCTGATTAGCAGCAGCCACAACAAGGGAATCAGGTTGCGGGTGCAAATAAAGGTGTTCATAACCCTTAGAGGGCACAAAATATCACCGTTCATTGCACTTGGGGTGGCAATGAGGCTGGGATATGCCACCAGGTTTTGGTGGTATCTGCAATAGTTTCTATGAGTAGCAGGGCAATACAGGAAGGTCCAGAGTGAGAGAGGATATCCACCATGGGATTGGAGTCCTCAGCCACCTCTTCTGCCCTGGGCAACCCGGCGCAGCAATTGCTGCAACAACCAATTGTCTTCGAGAGCTGGGGCTATGGTGGTGCTCGCCAGACCCTCATCTGGCAAGAAGGAGGAAGCCCCACAGAATGGCGACTGCTCCCTGCCATCTGCACCCAAGGGGTCCTGTGACTCTTGGGGATCCCAGGCAGGTGCCAATGAGGATGGTGCTGTGCTTAGTGCTGTGGCTGTCATGCTGAACTTGGTGCCAATGTCAGCTTTGGCACCACTGTCAGTTCTGTTGGTGGTGTGGGAGCCAGCGCCAGTAATAGCGGTGCCACTGAAGCCAAAGCTGGTGCTGAAGCTGGTCCCGAAGCCGGTGTCGATGACAATGCCACAGCCAATGGCTTCGACGTCGGTGGTGGTGGCTCAGTGGCTGGTCACTCAACCGATGGAATAAAGATGGCTGAAGCCATCGACATCACCACTGAGTGGATCCTTGGCTCCTTCCCTGATTCTGGTGAAAGGCCCAGGGAGTCCAGAAGGGCCACTGAGATGGGTTCTGCCACTGCGGTGGCCACGGTGCCAGGAAAGCCCATCTCTCTCACACATACCTGGACCTCCTGTTCCTGCTCTTATCGGAGCAGTAAGAGTCTGACTCTGACTTTGAAGTCTTTGAAAAGGAAGACCATGGAGGAGCCAAGCCTCGGGGCACCAATTGTCGGAAACTTGGGGACTGACTGGGTTCTCTCTCTGGAGATGCCAGTGCCAGAGGGTGCCATGGAGAAGAAGAGCGCGGGGACATCATCACCGGCTTCCCTTTTGATTGCACCTGGGGTCACAGTGGTGCACAGAGATGGAGCCTCCTCTGTCCTAGGGAGTGAGAATGGAGCTGTGAGACACAACAAGTCTTGAGCTGCCTCAAAAGCCTCCGGTGTTGAGGCGAGCTGGCCAGTAGGGTCCAGTGAGCACGGTGGGCCAGAAATTAACTGCCTTGCCTGGGCAGGAGTCGCTGCGCCCCTGCCAGGGGACCTGGTGCTGTGGCTCGACTGGGGTCTCACAGCCGTCAGTTCCTTAGATTTGGCTGGGGGAGAACACTCCCTCTACGGCTTCTTTTTCTTCTGAGGCACCAGCAACTGAGACCATTGACTGGCCCTGGGAGGAGCCATACTGGTGCCAAGCATCTCGGGAGGAGTCCTTTCTCGGCACCAGTTCCCAGGATGATGGTGCTGGGGCACTCCATGTCGACGAGGACATGCTGGGTGTGGGATCCCCTGACCCCCGGATCTGAGTGGGAGTGAAGAGCTGCCTTCATTAGGAGAACCTTAAGTCGCTGTTCCCTTTCTTTAATAGTTCTCGGAAGGAGCTCGCAGCAGATCCTACACCGGTCCTTTTGGTGACCCTCCCCTAGGCACCTTAAATAAGAAGCGTCGGGGTCACTCTTTGGCATGCGCTTAGTCGTGAAGAACTATGTACAATAACAGAGATAAAAGCACTTGCTAAGCAAGGGCTATGGGGCGTTCCAGCTAACTGTCACTGGCGGTAAGAAGGAACTGAGGGGGTGGTGGGTCAGCAGGGCTCTATATTGAGCGCCAAGAAGGCGTGACACCAGGGGGTGCCCAGGCCAACCTGATGGATGCCACTAGGGCAAAAATCTTCTGGCTACCGTGCACATGCGTGCACACACACCTGATTGGAATGGACATGAACAAGCACTCAAAGAAGAACTAGTGGTTAGTTATGACTCCTAGGTTGTATTCCTAGTGCTACTAATGACATACTATATGACCTCTGACAAGTTATTTTTTCTTTGTTGTCTCAGCTTATCTGTAAAAATAATGGGCTACTATTTTGTTAACCTCCTACACGTGTGGTATGCCTTATTTCTGAAGTGTTTTGAGACCCTTTAAAGGAAAGATGCTATAGAAGTGTAAAGGGTTATAACAATTTCACATATCCAGGCACACAAAAAAGGTGCAGTCACCTTTTGATACCATATATGTGTGTAAGTTATATGATATTAATAGACAGTTTGAAAGCTAAGTTTGAGCAGGAAATATATTGGAACCTGTTAAATGTGGCCCCTAGATGTATGGGTCCCATAAAAGAAATGTTAGGATCATAACACTTCCAAACAAAAAGTCCATTAGGAAAAGATGCTTTTAATGATCCGAGTTATTTACAGTGTTTATTGTGTAAATATTAGGCTTACGGTCTTCCCAGAATTTCTACATAACCCAGACACTAGTTATCCATTAATTGAATCTAGTAAATAGGTTTTCATTTTGAGATCTGGTGTTTCCAAAATGGAAGGGCGAGCATTTGTCGTACTGCTGGTCATTGCCTCACTTATAGTATTAGCAGAAAATACTGATCACAAGGTATTTAGTCTGTTTGTTACTGAGACCATGTGTGAGCTGGTCTAACTTTTCAACAGAATGTAAGTAATGAATGATTTTTCAGTATTCAGTCATGTAATGCAGCTCATTTATGTTGGAACCATTAGCCACTCTGTGTACACATATACACAGTGGTGTGACAAGGACTTTCTTCTGGTATGCTGAAAGGTAAGTCAGAATTAAAGGATTTACAGATTTGTCTGATCACTCTTTTCCCTGGGAATGTTAAATATCAATTTGTGTGATCAGTCTTGGAGGGAGACCTAGTGGGTCTTGTGGAGTAAGTTCAATGGAGTTGCAACTGCTTACATGAGGGCTGAATTTGGCCCATTAAATTGCTAGCTTCTTTAGAGGAAATAATTAGTTTCCATGGGATGTGAAGGAGGAAGGCAATTAGTTTCTTTTATTACTTTGAAGCTGAAAATGTATTTAATGTAATGTCACAAATACATCAAAGGGGTGGGGTAAATGGACTAACTAAAAGTAAGATAAATTTTAGAAAACGTTTAAATGTTTGTTTTTTATTTCTGATGATAAAATAAACTCCTACATTGGAAAATCTCACAAATTGTTATAAAACAATTTTCCTGTGGAGTGCAAAACATGCTGTATTGATGGATGCTTTTAAAAAAACAAGGTGTGGTTGTGAAAGTTGCCCTTCTGCTTCTAGGTAGCAGGGAACATTGCAGAGGAGGTGATGTTCTTAGCCTTGTGGCTGGGGGCTGGAGAAGTAAAGAAAAGTTCAGGAATTGCTCTCTAATGATGCTTTCTAGTAGACACAGGGGCTAAATTCTCTCCTGCATCTGAGATTCACTGGATGGAGGGTAAAGGGAGGTGGTCTGACCAGCACCCTGGTTCTGTGAGCCAGTCTGTGTGCTGGCTGTGGTATGAGTTAGGGCAATCTTGGGATTGCTCTAGCTGAGTGGCTCTCAACCTGCAGCCTATGGGCCACTTGCAACCCAGTCAGCACACAGCTGCAGCCTATGTGACATCCTCAGGGCCAAGCAGGTCGTATCGGATGTGGCCCACAATGGTAAATAGGTTGAGAATCTCTGCTAACATATGCCCATTGTGGTGGACCATACACCATCCGAGGATTGGCATAGCAGAGCTCCACCCTGCTCCTTCCTTTCTCTGACATGACCCAATAAAAGGTTGTGTGCGCATTGGGGCATTTACATCAACTGAGGACTCTGCCCTGGTTGGAGGAATCTCAGCTGGCCAGTTATGGCCAGAATCCACGTGAGCTACATAAAGAAGCCAAACGGAAAATGACTCCGTCTCATGAAGTGATGGAGAAGAGATCTAGAAGGAGAGAGTCCAGGTCTCTTCCATCAAAGGGAAAGTTACTATACAGTGTGATATAAGATGTTTGAAGATGGGAGGCGCAGTAAACTCAAGGGGATTTATTTGGGGGCTACTGGGAACCCCCACAAAAATGGCCATAATTATTTTCCTTCTGTTCTTTTGGGGCTTTTTTTTATCCACTTGTTTTGAATGGAGCTAGAATTGACTGGTTTTGTTTTGCCATAGTAATGCTGATTTCTGTGAAGAGTAACAGGTGGAATTTGCTTCAAGTGAGCCGCAAGGCAAGAAGCCAAAGGCCTCAGCATTTGAGAACTGTGACCATCTCACAGCAGCTGCTCTCCTCAGTGTGGTGTTCCATTTAGATCTCTCTGTCACTGACTGTGAATTAAGACAGTACTTATGAGCAGTGGTTGTTGTAGTGATGGTGTAGTGCAGTGGGTCTCAGCCAGGGGTAGGTGTACCCCTGGAGGTGTGCAGAGGTCTTCCAGGGGGTATTCAACTCAT
This sequence comes from Mauremys mutica, assembly GCF_020497125.1. Taxonomy (NCBI): domain Eukaryota; kingdom Metazoa; phylum Chordata; order Testudines; family Geoemydidae; genus Mauremys; species Mauremys mutica. Next base: position 44,244,034 of record NC_059078.1, read on the forward strand.
CTAGATCAATGTTTCTCATGAGTGTTGCAGCCCAGGGGTGTCTCGGGATAGGTTTAGGGGATCGCAAGTGCAGGGCTAGCAAGCAGGGAAATTGCCCAGGACCGCACATCACAGGGCCCCCTGCAAAGCTAAGTTACATACATCAGTCCCGCTGCCGGGGGCTTGGGCTTCAGACAAGGCTCAAAAGTGAAAAACAGGCTCAAGTATCACACTGAAATATAAGTTCAATATTTATATTCCAATCAATTTATTTATAATTGTATGGTAAAAATGAGAAGGTAAGCAATTTTTCAGTAATAGTGTGCTGTGACACTTTTGTATTTTTATGTCTGATTTGTAAGCAAGTAGTTTTTAAGTGAAGTGAAATTTGGGGTACTCAAGACAAATCAGACTCCTATAAAGGGGAACAAGTAGTCCGGAAAGGTTGAGAACCACTGGTGTAGTGATAGGATTGTTAATTCTTTAAAAGGTTTGAGCCCTCCAGTGGTGCTCACGGTCTTCCAGAAGCTAGCCAGCGCAACAGTGTGAATACACAGCTGGGCCTTGCATGTTGTATGTATTTGCTAAATACAATTACTTGGACTCCCTTTGCCTGGGTGATCCTTCATATTGACACAACACTTGCTTTAATTTAGGGACCACAGAGGCTAAGGGACAGGACAGCAGTGAAACAGAAGGTAATATCCAGCAGCCAAAGAGAGAGAAAGAGAACTGATTTTTTTTATTTTTTTCATAATTGTCCCATATGTTTTTATTTGGCTGTCATATTTTTCATGAAGACCCTTTGATGGCTTGGAACACTGCCCAATACCCAGGGCTGGCCTTACCATGAGGGAAACTGAGGTGTCCGCCTCAGGTGCCAGACTGGGGGGGGGGCGCCACTAGGACCCAGAGTGTACAAAATTGTGTCTGCTGCTGGTGCATATGTATTCTCTCTGCTCTAGATGCACAGAGATGGTGGAGTGCTGTGCTGGAGGAAGGAGGGCACAAGAGACATAACAGGCAGGCAGGAGAAAAGGTGAGAGGGAATAACAGAATGCAGCAGGAGCTGCAGGGAGAGAGAGGAGGAGGAGCCTCTTATGTACCTCTCTGGCACCCCCAGAAGCCTGGACTGATTAACACCAGCTTCTCAGGGAGCTTCCTGTTTCCTGCTGCTTCCCTGAACCCACTTGAGGAGAACAGACAGTCAACTGAGGTAGTAGGGAGCCAGTTAGGCCCTTAAGATGCTGATATCTTCCCTCACTCAGGCCCTGCTACCAGCCTGCTTATTTTTCCCCTTCAATTGAGTGTTGAGAGCCACTATAGCTGGCACAGAACAGCAGTCATGAGTGAAAGAGGAAAACACCCCTCTGGGGCAGCATTCAGAAAAAGCAAGCAAGCAAAGGAAGCTTTTTTATCTAAGCAGGAAGGAGCTCTCCTGAGATACATAGACACAAATGTTCACGGTGAGCCTTCCGGCCCCAGTGAGGATGTGAGTGGTGAGGATATGCCTGATCTTCCAGTTAGTCAGAGTTCAGGTGACCTGGTAGCTACTGTAGCATCCACATCTCCATCTCAAATAGATGTAAAACTATGCACATTCCTGAAGAAAAGTGTAGATCAGAGAAGAGTGTGGTGGAGGCGCAAGAAACAGTTGCTACTGAGTTTAGTTCCTTAAGTCTAGATGATCCAGGACTGTGGACCCACTTGAGCAGTAGCCTAAGGGACTTCCTTGTACTGCATGGGCCACAGCAAGTGAAAAACTTCATGTTCCCCAAAGACAATGAAAATAGAAGTTTCCATCCAACACATTACTGGCGTGAAATCTCCAATGGTGACAAAGCGGAAAGGCTATGGCTTATTTACTCATACTGTTTTTGTTGCAAACTCTTCCAGTCTAAAGTTCCAGCCACATTGCGTTCTACAAGAACAAAGGACTGGAAAAATCTGGCTAGAAATCTGGCATGCCATGAGAAGGCAGCAAATCACCAGAGAGCATTCCATAGGTGGAAAGAACTTGAGATGAGACTAAGATTAAAGGCCACCATAGATGATCAGCATCAAGAGAAGATTGCATCGGAGTCTCTTTACTGGCAAAATGTTCTGAAAAGGCTCATTGCCATTGTGAGAATGCTTGCTACCCAAAACCTAGCACTGTGTGGCACTTCAGATCAGCTGTATGTGCCAAACAATGGAAACTTCCTTAAAATTGTGGAGCTGATGGCTGAATTTGATGCTGTACTCCAGGAGCATCTAAGAAGAGTCACCCAAGAAATGTACACACACCACTCCCTTGGAAAAACAGTTCAAAATGAGATCATACAGTTACTGGCAACAAAAGCCAAACAGAAGATTGTGGCAGATCTGAAGTCAGCAAGATATTACTCTGTTATTCTGGACTGCACACCTGACATCAACCATATGGAACAAATGACTTTAATGGTACATTTTGTAACAACAACAAGACCTAGTGAAAATGTCCCTGCAATGGTGATGTCAGAGAGCATTTTCTAGAATTTATTGACATTGATGATACTACAGGAGCTGGTATGACAAATGTGCTTCTTAAAAAGCTGGAAGATACGGGAATTGCGATAGCTGACATGAGAGGTCAGGGCTACGATAATGGTGCCAACATGAGAGGAAAGAACAGAGGAGTGCAGACACAGATCTGAGAGTTACACCCTGGAGCTTTTTTTGTCCCATGCAGTTCTCATTCATTGAACTTTGTGGTCACTGATGCAGCATCAGCTTCTAGTGAGGCTGCTGAAGTTTTTAATGTAAGTCAAAGCATCTATGTATTTTTCTCTGCATCAACTCATCGATGGCAAATTTTGAAGTGACATTTGGGAACATCCTCTCTGACACTGAAACCACTGAGTGCCACACGATGGGAAAGTCGAGTGGAGGCGATAGAGCCTATCAAACACCAAATTGGGAAGAGAGATGATGCCATAGTTGCCATTATGGAGGATAATGATATGACAGGAACTGTTTGTGGGAGAACAGTGGCAGAGAGAAATGGAATCACCAGAAACATACAAAACTTCACATTTATGTGTGGCTTAGTGTTGTGGTATGACATACTGTTTGAAATAAATGTTGTAAGCAAGAGACTCCAAGGTGTTGACCTTGATATACACCTCTACCCCGATATAACGCTGTCCTCGGGAGCCAAAAAATCTTACCACGTTATAGGTGAAATCGCATCATATCGAACTTGCTTTGATCCACCAGAGTGTGCAGCCCCACCCCCCTGGAGCACTGCTTTACCGCGTTATATCCAAATTTGTGTTATATTGGGTCGCGGTATATCAGGGTAGAGATGTATCTGGAGCGATGGAACAACTGGACAAAGCAAAGTCATACCTACAGTCTTACTGGTCAGATGAAGGATTTCAAAATGTTCTGAAGAGTGCACAGAAGTTGGCAGAGGGACTTGACAGAGGGAAGCTATTTTCCCACCCATTCAAGAATACAAGAGTCACCAAAGAAGAAGACATTTTGATTATGAGGCATAGGATAACCCCATAAGAGACCCCAAACAACAATTCAAAGTTGAATTCTTTAACCAGGTGCTAGATTGTGCAATACAGTCAGTTGGGGGGGGGCAGTGCAGGGGAAAGTTTTTAACCCTTTGCTGTTAGGTGGAGCAGACAGGGGTACAGACACAATTTGTAGTCTGTTTATGACAACAGGGAGTAAATTCATCACAATTCAATTTGTTGATATACGTGATGTACTTTGTAGATGATAGCATGATCATTGCTAGTCATTGTCCCATAACAGTGTGGATTGAAATCTTAATTTGCCAATCACATTGCTTTCTCCTCATCCTACAGATATTCTGAAGTTGTTTATCTTGCCAAATATCTTTGTTTGTACACCATTATCTTGGCTGATGTCTACACAGTTCTGGCAACAGCTATAGAACCAGCAAAAGAGGCAACAAATTATTTATTCCTGGGTGTTTTGAATTGCTTTATAGCTGACAGGATGCTGAGGACAACATGTCCTGGGTCTATGATGTTGGCTGACTGCTAAATTGTGGTCATCATACTGTAAGCTTATCTAACTCAACTGTTCACAATTATGTTCAAATGTGATTAAAACGTGTCATGAAGACATGCCCTTGACTGTGAAGAAACTGACAGCTTTAAAATGGATGCTATGTATTGGTGAGCAAAATACAGAGGTGAATGATTATTTTAATTAGTAATCAACTAGCAGTTTAAAAGATTTGCAGGTTCGGTTTGGAGAAGTAAAATGATATGTCTGCATCTATTTTAGACAGTAAACTTTTTATTTTATATGCAATTTTGCTACTAACTCTTAAAGATGCTGTTGGTTGTGATTCAACTTATATTTACAGTCTTATCATGACTCTGCTTATCAAAAAATGCTGTGGCTGCTGAACTCTCATTTAAATCTTTCCATTCATGTTGTGAAACACTGCCACCCACACACTGACAAATTCTTTTGGATCAGCCTGCAGCCCCACATCACATATGGAAAAACACCTTTAATAAAACAATATCACCCCAAGAATTTCCCAGTGGAGCTCCTTGATGAAATTTTCACAGGGAAAGCCTGTTAAGGTGGCTGGGTTGAAGTTGTAAAACAGCAATATTTTTCTTATCATTATTGGCTTGGAAAGAGTTAAATAGTTTGAAATCGGTGCATTTCAAGGGCACCTCTGTCTGTGCAAACAGAGAAGACAGCCCACACAGGGCTCTAACCTGCCAAACGTCACATGTGACCAGAAGCTACTGGCTTGCAAAATGTGCAGCTAAGTCCTACTTGAGAGAGAGAGGATTAAAAACAAGGAAGACAGTCTGGCTCTCTGGGCCAAATACTTAAAGGGGCATCAATGGGGTGTCTAATTCTGTGAGCCGAGTCCTCTACTAGTGGTCGGGTCAGGTAGTTGTCCAGCATCATAATCACCCGAGGAGAGAAGAGATTTCAGAATGGCTTACTGTTCAGCTAAAGCCCTCTGTGGAATAACTTATACAGAACAGGCCACATTTTTATGTACAATAGAATTGGTTATTATGGGGATGTGAATAAAGGGCAAGCTTGATCATGGATTTTGAATGGAAAATAACAGGACTCACTGCTATTGTGAATTGAGTGGAAAATCTTGTAGAGATCATGGTCATCAACATGACACCTTGTGTGATCCTCAGTTGAAGCCGCAGATGATTAATTCTGTTTTGCCTTTTAAAATAGGATCAGTCTGCCTTTTCCATTAGTCTCAGCTCTCTTACCTCAGCTAGGAAGCCAACAGCCCACTGCTGCTTCTAGAGAGCTGACTATTACACCAGCCTCTTAACCACTCACTATTTGATGCTACATTTCATTATGGTGGTACCTGAATTTCACCATCCTCTTTCAATGTATTTCTTTTTTTTTTCCAGAATGCCATTGAAATCTACAGCCTGCATGTGGACTCTACGGTTACATCTCGATTTGCTCATACAGTTATCACCAGCAGACTTGTCAACAAGGTTAATGAATCCCGGGAGGCCATTTTTGAAGTGGAATTGCCTAAAACAGCTTTCATCACTAACTTCAGCATGTAGGTTCTTCTGCTATATCTAATACTAATAATGTGGGTTTCCTTCTGTGGTGTATTAGAACATCAGTGCACCTTTCTGATGATACACCGAGTGTAACATTGTGAAAAAACAGGTGTGGTCTGCAGACTGAAAAAGTTGAGAATGAAAGTTGGATATAATACAATGATGTTCAATAAATTAGCCTGCCTGCTGTGCAAGGTTTTTTATATCCCTGCAAGATGGCATATTTTATTGCAGAAATTTCAAGAGGTCAGTGCTGTTTGATAGTCCTGCTGCATGACCTCTAAACTCATCAAAGGGTCTCTGAGTGTGTAGGCACAAAGAGAATGACACCATGGCTCCCTAGTGAGCTATGGTGATTGGAGGGAGGTGGGACTTAAGGGCTTCCTGTGCAGATGCCCCGAGAACCACAGGGCATCATATTCCCCCTTCCTCTTCCACAGACCAGCAAAGCCCACCTCTTAGTTATAATATTTTAAAACATTTTAGGTCAATTGATGGAGAAACATATCCAGGAACAATAAAGGAGAAAACATCTGCACAAGAGCAATATGACATTGCGGTTTCACATGGTCAAAGTGCCGGCCTTGTCAAGTAAGCAGCAGTTCTGATTCACTATTATTTCCTCTGATTTTCAGTTTAAATATTATAGATTGGGTTAAACTGCATTAAAACTAATGCATTCAGAAGAAATATATGAAGCAACTGAGATCCCTTATGGAATAGATAACTGAAACAATTGAATAGGGGGCTCTGTCCAAAACAAAGCCACATGCAGGGCTGGAGTAGAAGTTAATCCTGCAGAGGTGAGGGAGTTCTACTGTGATCTGATAAATTCAGAGGCGGGAGATTGGATTGGGGTGGGGGGTTGAAGCAGCACGAACCACCACAGAAACAGACTAAGGCTTTGTCTACACTACACAGCTTTTAGCGAAACAGCCATGTCGACACAGCCATGTTGCTAAAGGTCGGGCAGCGTAGCCACTGTTTGTTGGCACTTTTGCTAACAAAATACTTCCACCCCCAATGAGCGGCGTTCACATTGTCGACAGCAGAACACTTCTGCCAACAAAGCAATGTTCACACTGATACTTGCTGCGGCAAAACTTTTGTCTTTTTTTTGGGAGGGAAAGGGTTTAGCACCTCTGAATGACAAAAGTTTTGTTGCTCAATTGCCAGTGTAGACGTAGCCTAAGGTTCTGTCTACACTAGAGACATTAGAGTGGTACAGCTGTACCGATGCAGCTGCACCACTGTAAGATCTCTCATGTAGCCCTCTATGCTGATGAGGGAGAGCTATCCTGTTCAGGCCCGGCTCCAGCGTTTTTGCCACCCCAAGCGGCCAAAAAAAAAAAAAGCCGCGATCGGATCGGCAGCACTTCAGTAGCTGCTCTACCGTCGCCACTGAATTCTTCGGCGGCAGGTCCTTCCCTCCAAGAGAGACCGAGGGACCCGCCACTGAATTGCCACCAAAGACTCAGATGTGCCGCCGCCTTACATGGGCCGCCCCAAGCACCAGCTTGCTGCACTGGTGTCTGGAGCCGGCCCTGCTCCTGTCATCAGGGGAGTGTTTTATTCACATCCCTGAGTGACATAAGTTTTGCCAATATAGGTGGTAGTATAGACATGGCCTCAGAGAATGAGAAGAATGCCAAGGAGATGGCAGAACAAGCTCTGGGTACACAGCCCTAAGAAAAAGCCTAGAGAGAGCTTTTGGAGGCTAAGTACTGGCTTGGAAAGGTGAGCAAAGGAAATATCTCCAGCTGTTTGAATTCCCCCTGAGTTCAAGGAAACAGGACTTGGTGCATTATTTGTAAATAAACAGGATTGCATCAAAGAAATGCATGGCTCCATCATTAATTTCTTTTCCTAATGAAACAACCTGCAGGACCCTGAATTTTGGCTAAACACTCAGGTGAAAAATGGATACCACCAAAATGTGTTTCAAATCCATGGCAAAATGAAAAAAAAACTGTCTCTTACACAGAGTAAAGAGTTGCTAGATTAAAATTGATCTAAGCAATAAGTGCAGCAAGGGGAATTATTCATAGTCCACCAAGAAATGGGCTTGGATAGAAAGCTCGATAGGCTACATAGGTGTGTAACAGCATGCACAGGCATAACATGTTGTAGGTTCAGGACCTAACACTGCTTCAGAACTTCAGGCAACATTGCACTGGAGGAGAATATTCAGTCTGGGCTTTCAGTTATTCAATCCTACCTCCACTGGCATTAATTCCAACCACCAGTGCCTCTAGGTTTCTACTACAAATCTAAACTCATCTCCTACTTACAGAATAGATATTGTACACTAAAAACTTTGAAATAGTAAGTAACTCTCCGTGGGATGTGAACAAGTCTTATTTACACTAAATAAAGTGACCTCTCTCTCCTTGGCTGTGCCACTTGACCACTCTTTAAGCCAGACAAATGGAAACTTTGGCAACATCCCCTGCAAATATCACAGTAAAAAGCTAAATGTCAATTTTGCTTATTTTCAGAACCACTGGAAGGAAACTAGAGCAGTTTCATGTTTCAGTCAACGTTGCATCAGACAGTAAGGTTACCTTTGAGCTGATATATGAGGAGTTGTTGAAGCGACAGCTGGGGAAGTATGAATTGTTATTCAAGGTCAGACCCAAGCAGCTTGTTAAACACTTTCAGGTATGCTACACCTAGAGGCTTTAGGAATAAATGCTGCTACCTTGTTTGGGCAACCCTGCAGCTGCCAAATGACACTGACCTATTTTCCTTCTTTCCTTCAGATTGATGTCCACATCTTTGAACCCCAGGGTATAAACTTCCTGGAAACTGACAGCACCTTTATGACAAATGAGTTAACTGAAGCTCTTACAAAGGTGCAGAATGAGACCAAGGTAAAACATCATCAGGAAAATTATATTAAAGATAATGTTAAAAAAATTATATAATACATAGGTTGGGAAAAGAGTGTCTATACATCTGGGTATAGTGCTTAGATTATCCACAATATAAAATTAGTTTTTAAAAGTCACATGAAACCTAGAGTACATAATCAGCAATAACCCAAATTTAGGAGAATAGATTTAAGAATACAGTTTAAATATTAGAATCCGAATACTCGGGTACATCACTCATGAAAAGTTGTACAGAGATATGGTTGTGGAAAGCAAAGTATATCAATGAGTGAAGATTGTCCTTCAGTAATTGAGAATTAGGTTGGTTGTCCATCAAGAAAATACAATCCATGAGGAAAGTATTTGTTACTTTCCTGACTGCGCTTCTCATCTGCACTCCAGCTCATCCCTCCTGGTATTACCGATGTCCAGTTATGTGTTCTATGTAGATGTCTCTCAACCATCTGATGGCACCCGACACCATGAGTTGCCACATCAGCTGAGCATAGCATTGACTGATTACGCATTCTCTCAGCACTTGCTCGTTACTGGAGTCGCATGCCCCTAAGGCTCTGATAATCAGTGCCTGTGTCTGGACCTGGTAATCCTTAGCTCTCAAGGTTTCGGCCAGAGGGGCATATTTCTCTACCTTTCAAGTAATGCTAATGGGAATTTACCTGTTATTGTTAGTTGCTATTTATTTTTGTGATTAATCTTAGTTTAGTTGCTTTTGTGTTTAATTTTCAGGCTCATATTTTATTTAAACCAACAATAGGTCAACAAAAGAAGAGTCCTGAACTTGAGGAAACCCTTCTAGATGGAGACTTTATCATACGTTATGATGTTAAAAGGAGTGTCAGTGCAGGAGATATACAGGTAACAAATAGACATCTGGACGTGCAAATGAAAGAGATCATCATGGGTTGATAGATTCTGAAAGTGCTATAGTACAATTAAAAAGTGTAGTCATCAATCCACAGTGAGCAGAAGTTGAAGGTAATCAGTAAACCCAGAAAGCACCATCCATTGACAAATTAGTCTCATATTGCATCATGCTCTTTTTCTGTAAAGGGGATTTTCAAATGCTGACAAACCTAAGGATTACTTGCCAGTCTTTTTTGTAAATGAGATTAACTGAATTTGATTTAGACAACTGTTAAACAGTAATTACTTGTGTATATACTACATTTATTTACGTTGTAAAACAATTTTAATAAGATTTTTGTTATAAAAGAACAGATCAGTTTTAAAAGTTTGTGGACCAACACATGCCTTTGTAACAGGGCAGGGCACTCACTAGCGCCATGCCTCCTGCTGGTCAGTACAGGAATTAGCTCATCCAGCTCAGGAGTGCCTTCCTCTGGCCGGTTTCTCCCCTGCCCTTACCTGCCCCTCTGCAGTCCCTTTATCTCCACCAGTTCAGGCCCAGTGTCCCTCCCAGACCACAGTGCCCCTTACCTTGGGGTGCTGCCCCACAGGGCCAGCTTTAGGCACCGTGGGGCCCAATTCGAAGGAGCTGCCACCGAAGTCCCACTGCTGTCTTCAGCAGCAGCTCAATTGCTGCCACAGAGGAAGGCCCCTCCGCCAAAATGCCGCCAAAGACAGCGGCAACGATTGAGGTGCCGCCACCAACAGTGCTGGGACTTCAGCAGCAGCTCAATCGGCTGCCGGTGTCTTCGGTGACATTTTGGCATAGGGACCTTCCTCCGCAGCAGCAATTGAGCTGCCGCCGAAGACAGTGGCGGGACTTTGGCAGCAGCTCCTTCGGGACGTTACGGGGCCCTCTTAGGGGTGCAGGGCCTGATTCCGGGGAATCGGGTGATTCACCTTAAAGCCGGCCCTGCTGCTCCACGGCAGTGTTCCCACGCTCTGGGTCTCCCCTCCCTGGGGAACCCCTAACCCCTTATACCCACCTTGCCTCAGAGGCTACTGCCAGTCATCATCTAGTCCCTTCTCTCAGGGGCAAACTGCAGTCTGAAGTGGCCACTCATCACTGGCAAGGGGGTTGGACCGGCTGCCTTTTCTTACCCTGGCTGCCTCCCTGCAGCCCTAGTACCTCCTCAGGCCTTTGCCACAAGGCCTCAGCCTGGGAGGTCGCCAGGCCTGGGCTCCCCAGCTCAGCCTGTCCTTTCCCAGTATTGCTCTGTCGAAGGTACCCCTGTCTCTACCAGGCAGCTAGGTCCTTCTTGTTCCACTGCTGGAGCAAGACTCACTTCCTTCTCCCCAATAGTGTTGCTAACATCCTCTTGGATTATTAATACAAAATGTTAAAAACTTAATTTACATTTAATCATTTTTATTGATTTGTTTACTCTGCTTTTTTTTAAGTCAGGACAATGAAAATAGACTAGTCAATTTCAATTTTATTTCTAGTCAGTTTCATTTTCTGTTTTTTCTGTGTTTGCAGGATACTGTAAAAATTAGGTTGCAGACACCATAGGGTAATGTTATTTCTTTCAAAACAAATCTTTTCTATTGAATGTTTTGAAAAAGAAGTCTAAGGAAACCTATTTTTTGATGTTGAGTTTTGTAAAAGTTTGTTTTGACAAAGCTTAGATGTTTGACCTTAATTGTCCTGATAAAATGCTGTTTATGATGGAAGAGCATCCTTCTTAAGAATTGCATAGTCCCATTGAGTGTAGTAGAGAAAACAGGATATGATTGTCTTTTGAATTACACTATACAGATGGTGGTGTTTTTCTTTAAAACTTATGTTTCAACAATTATTTTGAGGAAATACAGTTTGGATTTGTCTAGAAGACTAGTAAGCGGATGATGGATCTGATCCTGTGGCTGTGTCACAATAATGCAAGATGTAAATTGTATATATTAACTTGTTTGTGTTTCAGATCGTAAATGGGTATTTTGTGCATTACTTTGCACCCAGTGAAATGCCAACATTTCCCAAAAATGTCATCTTTGTTGTCGATCAAAGTGGCTCTATGTCAGGCAGAAAAATTGAACAGGTAACTCACTTCTTAAATACAGAATTACATTTGTATATTATTCACAGTGTCTATGCTATTGTATAAAAAAAAGCTGATGACTCCACTGTAATTTCTAAAGGTACTTCATATACCAGCAGCATTATCTCACTCTAGGAATGACATTCAGTTTTAAAACTTATGCTACTTCTGTAGACATGCAACATTTTCAGAGGCTAGAAGCCATCTTGCTCTTGGAAATATGCATATGCAACTTTATTTAACTTTCATAGATTCATAGATTCTAGGACTGGAAGGGACCTCGAGAGGTCATCGAGTCCAGTCCCCTGCCCTCATGCCCTCCTTGATAATTTTAAAGTTTAACCCCTTCCTAACATGGCTGTTGTTATAGATATCTCATCTTAATAAAGTTCTAGCTTTCTAACTTAGTTGTTCGCATATGAAAAAATTATCTTCAGTTTTTTTGTTTTGTTTTAATAAAAGTGGGAAGAAATAAGATCACAGTGGAATGAAGCCAGTAGAAGTTTTACTCATTGACTTCACTGGGAGCAGAACTGGACTTCAGTAGAGTATTTGCATCAGTAACAGTTACAAGATTAGGTCACCTGTAATGGCCTCAAATTAAAAGATAAAGTTATTATGGAGTCCTAAGAAATGCCTGATCCTCCACCTCATATTCCACTTTTCAAAGCAATTCCACCCTAGCCTCGGTGACCAGTCCTTGAAACAAACAGTATAACAGTGACCTCCTCCTTCTCCTTCTCCAGAATCAGTTACTGAAATGGTAATGTAAGCTTTGCATATTTTAGGACCCAATCCTTTTAGCCGTTACTCAAGTGAATAAACACACAGGGCCAAATACAGTGGTTGCAACTCCACTGATTTACACCAGGGCTGATTATGGCCCATGCTTTTTATTGTAAAGATGTTCAGACAGAAGAACAATTTGCACAATGAAGTGATAATGGCACTGTCACAGAAGTTGGTGTTTAGCTGTGCAGTACTGCCAATCCAAAAAGTTTAAAAAAAATGAGTCAACCTCCTAAAATTATGAAACTGGCTTAAAATTATAAATTTAAAAAATTGGAGTTCTTTTTATTTGCCTTCTGATTTCTGAAGCTTTACTAAGTTCACTCACTTCATGTTTTCAAACTTTAATTTTTCCACAACCATGGGAATTAGAAATTGTTTTAAAATGGAAGCTGAGATTCTCTTGCAGTCTCTTGATTCCAGCAGCTGGGAGTTAAGAACAACATCAAATATGATGAGACTTGCAATAAAATTGCAAGAGTTGGCAAAACTAGATGTGTACAAGGAAAGTTTAAATTACGTCTCTAATGTATCCTTATCCTAAGGGTTGGATTTACATATCAAGAGACTCTTCCTTATTCAACTATATATGAGCCGAAGTTTATAAATTTGAAACCGCTGACAAAGTGAATTACAACATTTGCACTCGGGTGTATAACACAAACAAATATTGTACTTGTAATATGTTACGTTCTTCTGAAGAGAAATCTCATTATTTAAAATAAACTATGCAGCAAAAATAAAGGTATCTTAATAAGCTGCAGCTCCATTTTAAATTCAAATTTTGATCAAATACAAAACAAAAAATACACTTTCCCCCCACTTTTTAACAGACAAGAGATGCCCTCCTGAAGATTTTGGAAGACCTCAGACCTGAAGATCATTTTAGTTTAATAACCTTCAATAGCCTGGTTACTGAATGGAAGAATACTTTGTTACAAGCAACTGGACAAAATGTGGAAAGTGCTAAAAGATATGTTAAAACTGTTATGGCTCGTGGAGGTAAAGATGATATCTAAATACTTTTAAACATAGACACTCACCACAAAGTATGTGAAATAACTCCTAGAACAAACTGTTGTTATTAATTTATGTTATATGGCACTTTTCAGAACAAATAAGACATGATACCTGTTTCAAAGAGTTTACACACTAATTTTAAACAGGAAGTACTAGTTATATTTTAACAAATATTAGGGATGAAAAGGGACAGGAAGACTGGTTACATTAATAAGATCAACTGGCAAGTAAACTGTTATATGCACATATACAGATGTTCCACTACAGTTATGAAATGTAAGGTATAAGGGAGTTTTTCCTTTTTATATATATGATTGTTTATAATAGAGCTAGTTGAAAAATTTCCAGTAGAACATTTTTCCTCAGAAAAGGCCATTATGTCAAAATTGAAATGTTCACAATATTTAATTTAACAATAATTTAAATGAACTGTTTTGATAAGGTTCACCTTATTAGAATGGAATGTTTCCATTTTCCATTTTGAAAGAACTTTTAAAGGTATATTTTATTTTCTATAACATTATAATATATAATAAAATTTTAAAAAAATAAAATCAATCTAAATGCATTATTTCAATTGACTTGAAACAGAAAATTTTTAAAAAGTTGGTTTCAAAGGAAATTTGGAAAATTGATGTTTTGTTCTGATTTGCAACAAAAAAGAAATTTGAAAATCGCAGAATTTTCTGTAAGATGGAAATTCCAGTTCTCATACAGTTCTATTTTATAAGCAAAAGGTTAATATAACCATTAGTGAACAGTGATGCCCAAAAGTTTATTTTACTTTCTATTCTTCTGCTATTAATTTTGTTTTACACTTGATTGAATGTTCAGGCCTCAGCATTTGATATCAGTGTAGACCATCAGTGAGCGGCACAATCCTTAGACTCCTCAAATGAATCCAAGTAACATTTCTTAAATTCTGGGCTCACAGATACCAGTAGTTATTTTATATGGATCTGCTGAAACTAAAAAAGGGCCCCTGTCTATGTTCCTCTTCACAAAATACCCCAGAATAACTAATGTACAATTCAATATAACCCATCATTAGCAAACCAAGTAACTTAAAAGCTCAAATCCTCTCTCTCTAAAAATTCGCCACCTTTTACAATTTTTTTAAATCCAGTCAAATGCCTCTTTAAAACTGAGGTCAACTGATTGGGTTCTTTTGATTGTTTTTAGATGTAGAATCGTGTGTATTTTTTCTGTTGCAGGAACAGATATCAACAATGCCCTACTGACTGCAGCAAACACACTGGATAAGGCCAACTATGCTGAGATATTGCAAGCACACAGCATTTCCATGATAATTTTGCTGACAGATGGTCAACCCACTGTTGGTAAGTTAATCACAGTAAGGCAATTCCCCCTCCCCTAATTATGCATCTTTTACGTTCACATTCTGGTAATTGTCATACATGGTCTGTATACTAGAAAACCCACTCCCAGGAGTGGGATGGAAGTTATCAGCTATTCTTGGTCCACTCAAAATCTGAAGAGAGGCTACTTCTACAAACTATACACGAAAGGAACATGGAAAGAGCTGAACTTGAGATGGTGGCAATAGTCTGCATGTTTGAGCATATACCCTTTGACAAGAAACACAATCTAAACACAATCTCTTGTGCAATTTACAATCTGTGAGAGGTGATGCAGGCTAGCTGTGTATGGTTGAAACCTGAAGGCAACATACTTGAAGTTAAACCATGGGCACACATCAGTGCTGCGTTTGTGTACTATATGTGTGCATCCTTTTGGGCTTAGGTTACAACACTTTCCCTTCACTTCCCAAAATCTGACTATATTTTTAATAGTACCTTTTATTCTGCAATCTTTTGTGAATTTTGATCTTAATCAGCAACTCACTGTGATATCACAAGATGGGAGGACTATGATGTGAGAAAGTAATTAAACAGCTAATTCTGATGACACAATTAAGCAATTATGACATGTGAGAAACCTGCACCAAGTTCAGATGAGTCCTTAAGAAACAAAATATTCTGTTTTCATGCTAATTTCCTTAAGCAACTAGAAAAGAAAACACTGAAATTGCAGGCCCTGAAATGAGCAGAATTGTTTCTGAACAAAGATTTTCAAGGTTTTGCATGAGGCATCTGCTTCTTTTCAATGACTGCAAGTTAGAGTCAATCCATATACATGTATATGCAAAACCCATAAGTGGTAGGCCTGTCTACTAACTTTCACAATCCAAATGACTTTTTTTTAACTAAAAACAAAATTAAAAGATAGGAAAATTACCTTTGTCCCATAATATTACTATATAAATTAAGATAGTGATGATTTAGTAGTTAAAGCAGGAGACTGGGAGTCTGAAGACCTTAATTCTGTTTCTGACTCATCATGTGACATTAAATCAATGGGATTTCTCATATGAGGAGAGGTTCCAGGATTGGCCTTTAGTGATTTTGAATATCATGTTGTATGAAAAGCTTCAATCCAGTGACCACAGTGGTGGCTAAATGGGGGCAGAGAGAGAACCAATGAAGTTTTTAAATCACAGTTCATCTGGATTGCCCATGAGCTAATTTATTTTCTCACTCTCTATATATGTATAATTTCTGTTAATGTTTTCCATCTCCATCCCTGTGCCTCCACCTTTATTGTTTGTATTGTAGCTGTCCAAATCAATTTGTAAGTTCCTTGAGACAGAAACATGTCTAACTCCTAACATGTAAAACACTGTATGTAACTGGAGTGATCTGAATAATAGTAATAGGTGTTTCATGAGTGTATTAGGTGGAGAATTAGACCCAGTCACTGAGAAAACAGAATGGTATTTTCATCCTCAACTAAGCAGAATTCAACAACTTATTTTTTTTAAAGTTTCACTTACTTTGAATTATTTGTAAGAATTTTGAAGCAAAAATTTCAGTACATCTCATTGCTGTCTTTCTATATTTAACCCCCCCCGTATATATACACACACACACATATTTTCTCTCTCTCTCTCTCTCTCTCTCTCTCACACACACACACACACACACACACACACACACACACTGTATTTTCATTTTTTTAATAACAGGTGTTCAAGATGTTGAAATAATTCAACAAAATATACAGAAGGCTATCAAAGGAAAATATGTCCTCTATTGCCTTGGCTTTGGTTTTGATGTCAGTTACAAGTTCCTTGAGAAGATGGCCCTAGATAATGGAGGAATAGCTCGTCGTATATACGAGGACTCTGATTCAGATTTGCAGCTCCAGGTAGGGTTCTGTTAATAATTTAGGAAACATATTAACTAGTGACTCTGGCCCATATAAATCAACTAAAGGCATACCATGAAACTCTTAACTGTGAGACCAACACAAATGAAAACCTTTGTAGGCTCTCAAAGAGAGCAAAAAGTGGTATCGGTTTTCTCCTCAAATTTTGTGTCCAAATGAAAGGCCAGTTTTTAGAGTGAACGAAAACATTTGTGACATACACAAGGCCAAATCTTGAAATTCTCCCATCTCTCCTGGGCAAATGAGTGAAAAATTATAATTTGGTGTGAAGAGATGAAATCTGTCATTTAGTGTTACGGAAAGATACATTCTCTAATAGAAATAATTGTGTAGAAATTTTGATTCTTGGTTCAGATTTTTTAGTTTTACTTATTTCTGTTTCTAAAACAAAAAAGATAACTATCCAAAACTCTAGGCATCCAGCCTGTAATTTGATACACAGCACAGGAGCACATTGGTCAAGCTCAACTATAAACTCTTACCAATAAACTGACCTGAAAGTTTTCTGAATGTTTGAAAAAGTTTGACCCATCCCCCTCTCCATATGCCTTTATTGTTTAGTTCTTGATGGATACTGAAGTACCAAATTACCATGAGAAATATAGCTTATGTGGAATTGCTTGTCTGATCAGAAATATAACTTCACTAACCCTTGCCAAAAAGGCTTATTTTGTGAAGTTTCCATTATGCAGTTCCAAGTGAATCAGATATGTATTTGTGTTTCTGTGTGCCCATCTGAACTGAACCTTGGAGCCTATTGAAGTTCCCCCTCATCACTAGTCAGAATGTGAAATGTAGTCACCCTTAAATCCTGGAATTAAAGTAGCATACCAGTGAAACTGAATTCGTGATACCACAGGTAATCCACCAGATTCCCTGTGTTGCTATCCATGGAAATCCAAATCCAATGTAAATCCAGTCATATATGCTAATAGACTAGGCAGAGTATAAAGGGAGTTCCTAATACAGTTTTGTAGGAAGAGAAAAAATAACACCAGACCTTTTGAGATGTGTTTAAATATTTGACAGGTTACTTACTTAGAGTTAGTTATACAATCACTTGCTTGCTCTCTCTCTCTCTCCAGGGCTTTTATCAAGAAGTGGCTACTCCCATATTAAAGGATATTGAAATACAGTATCCAGAAAATTCCATCCTGGAATTAACTCAGAACAGTTTCAAACTGTTTTTTGATGGTTCTGAAATTGTGGTAGCTGGAAGAATTGACAATGAACTTGACGTTTTGCCAGTGGAAATTCAAGCTCAGTCAGTAAGTACTTATAAGTCCTGAGAGTTTTCTACACAAAGAGAAATTTGTACATATACTGGAAGGGGCATATTCTTGAAATTTCCATGATCTCTTCTGTACATCAATAAAACTTTTTAAAAAATATCTTGTATACATTTTATGTTCACCTCTGCTTCTGATATATACAGACCAGAGAGAGGTTCTGTTGGTCCATAAAGTATCACCACATGTTCTAAACAGTGGTTTATTTATAAAGAATAGTTTGGGAAGAAGAAATGTCAGATATGAGTATAATTAAATAGTGTAATCACTAATGTGGCACAAATAGAGCATCTATTATGTCCTATTAGCTGTTCCTTCTTTTAGTCTTCCTGGAGCTTCTGAAAGTTATTCAGTTATGACTAGAAATTATTTCATGGGTATTTGAGATCTAAGTTGTTATATTCCATTGAGGCATATATCTTGTTAAAATATCATGTTAATTAATCATGTAAAGAGTGAGATTTTTTGATAATTCCGGCAGCTAAACTGAGAATAAGATAACACCCATCTACTACAGAATGTAGCTCTCTGATGGTATGTATTGACTTATTATAACTAATTGACTTTAAATAGTTTAACACTGGTGCACTTTAAATATGGCAGGGCAGTTTTATTGTAAATATTGTAAGCAGCTGTCTGCTATCCAAACACTAAGAAATTTCATTGGGAAAACAGTATCCTGTAGCTGACATCAATTTTTTTTGCTTGGTCTTTTCAGGATCTTTTAAATATATTATTTTTGAACTGGGTAAAGTCTTGAAACTTAAAAATATGATTGTCTTTAAATTATCTCTTGAGGGTCAATCTCTCTCTCTCTCTCTCAGCATACTAGTAACCTGATTTTTAAGGAGGAAGCAAATGTAAGAGAAAAGGAGAAAGTATTTCAACATCAGAAGTACATTTTTGGAAATTTCATTGAGAGATTGTGGGCTTACTTAACCATTCAACAGCTGCTAGAAAAATCGTAAGCTAATAAAATCATTATGTTGTTTATTATGAATTTATAAACTTCTTCATAAAAACAAACCATAGATTCTTTATTCACATGATGGGAAAGGAAAGTGTGAATATTCCTGCACAGTGTTATATGCTGCTGTGTTTTGGATTATTATTGTGAAATGCTATAGTATTTATTTATGTGAACTATACTGAGCTTCCATAGTACAGTCAAGTATATATCCAGTGTAGGTGTTGCCAACCACAAATGATTGAGGGATGTCCATAAATCATGCATTTTCAAGGTCCACTTGTATGTTTACTTGTAATTACAGAGGCCCTGATACAGCAAACACATGAGCATGGGCATAATTGTATAAGAATGAATAGCTGAGTTATTCTAATGGGACTACTCATATTTAAAGTTACTAGAAAATCCCTAGGAGAAAGTTTGAGGACCCCGACTAGTAGTCAGCTGAAAAGTTCACTTTATTTTTTTAAGTCATGAATGCCAA
The DNA here is from genome assembly GCF_020497125.1 of Mauremys mutica. Taxonomy (NCBI): domain Eukaryota; kingdom Metazoa; phylum Chordata; order Testudines; family Geoemydidae; genus Mauremys; species Mauremys mutica. Next base: position 44,263,232 of record NC_059078.1, read on the forward strand.
CATTAGTATTTCAGCTCAAGAGGAACAGCAGAAAAACCTGCAGGTTGCCCGAGCTTTGGAGCTATCTATGAAGTACAGTTTTGTTACACCTCTCACTTCCATGGTGGTCACCAAACCTGATGATCAACAGAAACTCCATCTGGCAAACAAACCAACTGAATCTGGTAAATTCAATTTGGAATGATCCTATTTCGGTTACAAACAATACAATCAATAGTTGCAGATCCATTATCTCCATGATCTAGTTTTCGGTGGCAATGATGTAAACCAGATTACACACTGCAAGTCTAATTTCAGACTACTATTGAAATGGAGGGGGAATAGTAAATAAGTAGTTAATTACATGAATTAATACTGAGCAAATGTTTATTGCTGAAGTTCCTTCCCTGCCCGCTTCAAGAAAATTTTGCTCATTTCTCTGTCTGATTAAACTGAAACTAGTAAATAAAGAGCAGAGGCTAGAAAGAATGTCACTTCTTATAGGGCTTTTGTCTACTACATCTACAATTCTCTTAAAACAAATTCTTTACCATGGTATTCAGACAATGAACCCCTCCTATTTCCCCTAATTTTCCTGTTTACTAAAACACATTTGAGTACATCAGCAACTGGTGGTTGAAGCTATGATCCTAATCTGTCATCACTCCTCTGTCTAGATAATGAGAAGTCAAGATTTACTGGATTTTCAGGTAAGCGATCTAAGCTCTTCAAGTAATTTTTCCTTAATTGGCCGAGCTTTTGAGGCCTTCCACGCAACTTCATAGCATTTCTCTGGGCTTGTCTACATGGGGAAGCACAGGAAAATTAATCTGTCTGTAAAGTAATAACTTTTGAATGCTGCATCTGATCAATTTCAAAATTTCAAAGAATGTTCTAGGCATGAATGAGCACAGACATACTGATATGGGGGAAAACTGGAAAACTAGAAGAGGGAAAACGGGGGACACATGGAGCTCCTGCCATCTGTTTAGTAGAGCCACAGTTTAAGGCACTTCTGCAGCTGTTTATAGGTCAAAGAACTGGTTGATGGTGCCCATTAACATCTTCCAGCATAACAACTCCCTAACTCATCTCTGCCCATCCCAACAGAGTTTAACATGTTGACATCCAGAATGATTTATCCCCCAGACACAATGAAAAGAAATAATAATGGTGGGGGAAGGGGGAAATTGCAGGGGAGTAGGGTGGGGCCAAAAGATTCCCTGGCACAGGGAGGAGGTGGGGGGGAATAGGTGAACCTGGCATGGGGGGAAGGGGAGAACACAGATGCCCTGATATGGCGGAAAGAAGGAAAATGGAAAATTAGAGGTTATGGTTTAAGTGGGGAATGGCTGTGCACACAGACCCTTGCATGTGGAGGAAAATAGCAGACCCTGGCAATCTGACATGATGATAAGAGACTCTCTCCAGGGGGCACCAGGGGAATACAGAGCCTGGCATGAGAGAGTGGGGCATTCCAGAGAGTCCTGGAAATAAAGGAGGATGAGGAGGTGGCAGACAGGGAGCTTCCAGGGGAAGGATGGAGGGATGCAAGGAAGCATTGGGGGATGCAATAAAGTTGGCCTACATAAGCAACGAAGTGTGGATTCCCCTTGTAGTTTCTAGAGACACATGAATAGGCTCAGATTTGGTCCTATTAGCTGTGAAATATTAAAATGAGGTTTTGTCTTTTATTTGAGGAAACATTTTGATACTGGGAAATGTATAATTGAAATGGGGTAAAATGTGAACTATGAACAACAGAAGGCATCAACCTCCACATAGGGAGTGGTGAGAATAATCTAGCCCCCCAAAGTAGGAAGTCTCTCTTCCTAGCACTTTTAGGGCTGGTCCTGTAGCCTTTACTCATATGAGTATTAACAAGAGTTAAAAAAAACTTTTGAAGTGATAAATGGTATTGACTGTATTTTCTGCCACCAGGTAACAAACTCTCAAAAAGCCATATAACGAAAGCCTTAAGTTTCAGAAGGCATCATGATCAGAGTATGTGTAAGTTATCTTACTTTTCCAGCTACTGAATTATTTCTTTAAATAATAATCTAAAGTATTCAAACATTTAAATCTCATGTTAGTGATTCTGATTGTAGTGAAAAATTAGATATATATTTTGTTCTAAAATCTTAGCCCAACAGTTTAAAAGTTCTCTGAAAGTCACATGTTTCAAAATGAAAGCTGGGGGTTTGCTAGCATATAAAAATTAATTCTATTAATCGGTACACTTCAAGATTTTAGGTCTAAATTACACAGGGTACAGACAGAACTTGGTGCTGCTTCCACTGAAGTCAAAATTAATTTCAATAGCAAAATTGGACCTATACATTCTTGGGAAAACTTGTATCTGTTGTTTTAATAGTCATGCCCTACATTGCAACCCAGATCTTCTGGTCTTGCTAGGCTGGTCTATACTGGAGAAATTTTCCACCATCATCACCATTTCAAACACACTTCTAGTCAGATTTGATGTTTGTGCTACAACCCCTCTGTGCCAGATAGGCAGGGATGGGCCAAAGGGAGGGACATATTGGGACAGGGAGAAGGCATGGTTGGGGCAGATGTGTGCCTTTGCAATTTTGCACCCCTGCAAAAACCACAAGGGCAGTGCAACTGTGAGAGGACAGTCCTCAGGGCTCCCCTAACTTGCCTGGGGACTGCACAAGCTCCACATTCCCTGAATTGGGGTGGTGCAATCTTTGCACTGGTATATGACTCTGTCCCCTCCTCTCCATAAGCACAAGTTGCCATGATGGTGCACAAGTGTTGCCAGCACCTTAATACTTATTCAGAGCAAGTCTCTCCAACATTGTATGTCCTGCATCTGGTTGTACTGCGCTGCTGCAATGTGGCCATTAAGTCCTAGCATTACTATAGCATTGGTTCATTTGGTGTAATCTCACAGTCCCCCTCCACTGTCTTCAGTGATTTCTTTATTGACAGCTGTTGGGACATGTGCTGGGAACTATGAGAACCCTGCAGTGAGTGCTGTTTATCATCTTGCTTCACTGGTGTAGCTGAAATGAACAGCATTGCAACTTGCAATGGTGATATTTTCTCACATAGAGCAGTTTTGTAATTAACTAGTTTTGGAATAGAGAAAATCTCTGTAACTTTATTTTATCTTCTGGAAGCAATTCAGAGATATAATCTGTAGCATCTACAGTTACTTTGGCAGTAACATGAGAATATGTATTAGAATTTTTGGTTTTTTTTTTAAATTATTTATTTTTACTTACTACTGCCAAAAGCAAAGAACAAATAATACTGGTTTGAAGCAAGCCATAGAAGGTGGCCTTAATAGGAACTTTTACTTGTCTGGGGAATGAGAGCTTTCAGGGCATGGCAGAGTAAGGAATGAGGTTTCTTGCCATCCTATGTCTGAGAGTAGTGCTCCGGAAGTAGGAGGATGAGATTTCTATTCCTTCCTCTCCTCAAGACACTGAGGATATTTTCCCATTCATTTTTATTCTCATTTGGGAATTGTTTACCATGTGTTTGCATGGCAAGGAATTGGAATGAAGAATGGGAGTGAAAGGTGACTTACTCTTTTTCTTGCTTTTTCTCTACAGTGTTACAGCACTGTATTCTTTCTTAACTTTCCCCTGACCTCTTTTTTCCCCTGTTATATGGGCTACCTGAATGATGCAGTGGGACTGCAGCTCAGCTAAAGTTGAAAAGAAAGATTAGTGTTCCAAATAAAAGATATTCTCTTGGGTTTGTTTTTTTCCCCTTCTCTGAAGTGGAGAGAAATAGTGGTTTCCTCAGTGGCTGGGAGTAGAAAGGATTTGACTCTACCATTTACTTCCTAGCTATAAACAGTCATTATCATAGAATTATAGAATATTAGGGTTGGAAGAGACCTCAGGAGGTCATCTAGTCCAACCCCCTGCTCAAAGCAGGACCAACACCAACTAAATCATCCCAGCCAGGGCTTTGTCAAGCCAGGCCTTGAAAACCTCTAAGGATGGAGATTCCACCACCTCCCTAGGTAACCCATTCCAGTGCTTCACCACCCTCCTAGTGAAATAGTTTTTCCTGATATCCCCCCCCCCACTGCAACTTGAGACCATTGCTCCTTGTTCTGTCATCTGCCGCCACTGAGAACAGCTGAGCTCCATCCTACTTGGAACCCCCTTTCAGCTAGTTGAAAGCTGCTATCAAATCCTCCCTCACTTGTCTCTTCTTGCTAGCCTAGCTGTGACTAACTGAAAGCCACGAGTGCAGCAATTCCCAATCAGTAGAACCTGAGGCAGCATGAGTCTTCTGATATGGAACTTCCTGCAGTAAAAACATGGGAAAAGATGAGCTTTTTTAGGACAATCTCAAAAATGGATCATAAAGAACTTGATTATTCTGCAGTAAATGAGGGAAACTTGACCCATGTTTCTTTTGACTTGGTTAGGATTTATTTTAATTTGTTAATAAATCTTATTTTTAAATCATATGACCACCTCTTGTTATGGAATGCCTTATTACAATTCAGCCAGTCAGCCTGTGATTGTCTTATAGGCACATTGTAAACTTTCCCCTCACTTTTCTTTCTTCATATGTCCCCTTCCTGGCTTACAGCATTCCTAGTGTACCCGCACAGCTCGATCAATGTACCCCTATTCTGATTTGCAGCACCCTTGTTATATCAGTTTTGGGCCTATTGAACAAGCAATACTAGTCATGTCAAATCATGCCTTCGTTTTTTGGTTGTTTTTTTCATACCCAAAAATTATAGCACCACAGAAGTAAGCGATGGAAAAACCTACAGACCACTGTGATGTTCCCCTGGTGTTATCTGGACCAGTGATCTGCTAGGTCACTCCAATCCTTGACTCTGGGAGCCAGCCTTACCCTGCTCTGCTGTGAGAACCCCCATTCCTGGGCTGTTCACGCACAGACTCTGGCATATTATAGAATCATAGAATATCAGGGTTGGAAGGGTCTTCAGGAGATCATCTAGTCCAAAGCAGGACCAATCCCCAACTATTTTTTTTTACCCCAGATCCCTAAATGGCCCCCTTAAGGATTGAGCTCACAACCCTGGATTTAGCAGGCCAATGCTCAAACCAAGCTGCTCCTTGGAATGTGCAACTGAATGACACTAGCCAATATCTCCGGTCCCAGATACTACCCTAGGACCCTCCTTCTTGCAGTGTCCAGTTATGTCCACTGGATGCTGCAAGCTTATATGAGTTCATCAATTTAACAAAGAAATTGATATGTACCAGGCTTGTTATCCCAAGGGGAGTCTCTGACATGCTTCAAACCAAATGCACTGCTTCAGGTAGAATAAACAAACAAATTTATGAACTACAAAGATAGATTTTAAGTGATTATAAGTCAAAGCACAAGAAGTTGGATTTGGTCAAATGAAATAAAAGCAAAACACATTCTAAGCTGATATTAACACTTTCAGTGCCCTTACAAACTTAGATGCTTCTCACCACAGGCTGGCTGGTTTCCCTTCAGCCAAGCTCCCCCCTTTGATCAGTGCTTTAGTCGCTTGTTGGTGATGTCTGTAGATGGAGGTGGAAGAGAGAGCCAGCATGGCAAATGTCTCTTCCTGTTATCATGTTCTTTTCTTCCCTTTTGGCTTTGTGCCCCCACCCTTCAGGGTCAGATGAGCATTCCCTCATTAGTCCCTGACTGACCAAGGGAAGGGGGGTGACTCACTCAAGAATCCAACAGATCCTTTGTTGCTGCCTAGACCAGTGTCCTTTGTTCCTGTGAGGCTGGGCTGGGTTTGTCCCATACATGCCCTGATGAGGTGTGAACTGCCCCTCTGTTCCTGGAGAGTTTTGCCTGGGCTTGTTTTAAACTATGAGGATACATTTTCAGCCTCATAACTATAGACATGAAATTACAACCTATAACATTACCATAACAACAATGCTTAGTGCATCATGAGCCTCCTGAAGACATCCGACATGACAAAATTTGCATTGGATACCACACAATCATATGATAAGGATGAACATGGGGATGCAGGGCATTCCCCTCAGATACAGAATGTCACCCATTTAATTTCACTGCAGAATGGTTTCCTACAGTGTTATTTAATAGTGCTTTCTCCACTTCTAAGAGATGAGGCTTCCCTTCTGTCAGGGTTCCCTCCTCAGTCTAAACTCTAGGGTACAGATGTGGAGACCCTCATGAAAGACCCCCTAAGCTTATTTCTACCAGCTTAGGTTAAAACTTCCCCAAGGCACAAATTCTTCCTTGCCCTTAGACGGTATGCTGCCACCACCAAGTGAATTAGACAAAGATTCAGGAAAAGGACCACTTGGAGTTCCTGTTTCCCCAAAATATCCCCCCAAGCCTCTTCACCCCCTTTCCTGGGGAGGCTTGAGAATAATATACCAACCAGATAGGTAACCAAGGTGAGCACAGACCAGACCCTTGGGTTTTTAGGATACTAAAAACCCAGTCAGATTCTTAAAAACAGAACTTTATTATAAAGAAAAATGTAAAAGAAGCACCTCTGTAAATCAGGATGGAAGGTAATTTTACAGGGTAATAGGATTTAAAACACAGAGGATTCCCCTCTAGGCAAAACTTTAAAGTTACAAAAAAACAGGAATAAACCTCCCTCTTAGCATAGGGAAAATTCACAAGCTAAAACAAAAAATAATCTAACGCATTTCCTTGCTATTATTATTCTTTCTGTAATATTAGATGTATCATTTCAGTAGGAGCTGGATTGCTCGCTTGGTCTCTCTCTTTGTCTCAGAGAGGACAACAACAGAGCACACAGCAAAAACCTTCCCCCACAAATTTGAAAGTATCTTCTCCCCTTATTGGTCCTTTTGGTCAGGTGCCAACCAGGTTATTTGAGCTTCTTAACCCTTTACAGGCAAAGGAGGGATTTTATGCTACCCTTCACTGTATGTTCATGACACCTTCATTTCCTCAACTTTTCTGCACTTAACTAAGGATGAGTGGGCACATAGTCAGCCCTATATTTTGCAGTGACAAGTGCAAATAGAGATACATGAAACCTCAGCAGATGTCAGTAAAAAATGTAACGTATTTTCTGGGGGAAGGAGAAGAAGAGAGCAACAGGAGTAAGAAATATCTCATTTTTAAAATGCTACCAATAATAAGCGTGATGCTAGCTTGAAATGTAATTCAGATACAGTATTCTCTTTCTCCATTTACTAATGGATGGAGGCTTGCACGCTTATCCTGTTAGTATTCTCACCAGTATGCTACTCTCTTAATTATCTGTTTGTTTGCTTAAAATAATCGTATAAAGGTTTAAATCAACACCAGGCTTAAAAAACACATTTCAGTCTCATGTTTATGATGATGATTGTGGATGTTTCTTTGATACTAATTTACTAACAGAATATGATCTACAGGCATATATATTTAGGACAAAATAGTATTTTAAAGTAATTTTCCTATTTTTAAAAATTACTAAAATTTTAAACCTCTGAAAATAAAATCAATAAAGCCTTACAAGTAAGTTGTAGAAAATAAATGCCAGTAATAAACACAATTCAAGGTTTTAGACATAGTTTAATCCACACAGGGAATAGATTTCACCATAACATATTAGAACATAAGAACGGCCGTACCAGGTCAGACCAAAGGTCCATCTAGCCCAGTATCTGTCTACCAACAGTGGCCAATGCCAGGTGCCCCAGAGGGAGTGAATCTAACAGGCAATGATCAAGTGATCTCTCTCCTGCCATCCATCTCCATCCTCTGACGAACAGAGGCTAGGGACACCATTCTTACCCATTCTGGCTAATAGGCATTTATGGACTTAGCCACCATGAATTTATCCAGTCCCCTTTTAAACATTGTTATAGTCCTAGCCTTCACAACCAGCATTCAGCTATATGAATTACCAGACTTGTCTACAAAGTGAGATATAACATCACTCTGGATACCTATTTTTGACAGATGTAACTGGGGAAATACATAGGACTCATCCACAGCTCTGGATTCGTTTGTACATGCAACTTGAAAAAACAGTACCTGGCATATCAAATTGTGCATTGTTGCCACAAGATATAATTGAAACCCATAGTTTTGAAAGATTTTTTTAAAAGAATTAGACATTTATATAGATAAGGAGAATTCTAGTAGCTACATGTGATAGAATAAAAATACATAAGGGACATATAGACATTAGGTGTCTGGGGTTAGGAAAAACTTCCCCCATGCAAATATATGTTGGTGCATAGTTATCTACGCTGGAGCTTTCACGCTATCCTCCAAAGCACCTGGTACTGATCACAATTGGAGAACAGATATTGGACTAGATGGACTACTGAACTAATTTGGGATGGCAACTCCTGTGTTCTGAAAACTATTTAAACAGAAAAATGAGATTATATGGATCGGAAGTAAATCCATATCCACTTAGGACTTTACTGTTGTCACTCTGCTGCATGCCAGAGTCATTCAGAACTCATGGCAGCTGGGATAAAATTCAGATCTTCCTGCCCCAAAAGCTTCCTGCCCCTGCCACTTCAGCTATTGGTTTTTAATCTTCAGCTACCAAAACCAAACTTCTCAACCTTCCAACCTGCAAGTGGGTTACACTAGGAACCAAAATGTGTTATCAATGACTGAAATATGGAACACTGGTATTTCTTTGGATCAGCCCTTGCTCCTCAAGTCACCTAGCTGTCCAAAGAAAATAAATGTAAGCTATATACAACAATTATATTAATGAAACATTTATTTTAGGGTTTAATCACATAAGTTAAGAAATACAGAGTTAAATTGCCACAGCAGCCTTAACCCTGCTCTTGTATAATGCACAAGGACATTCATTTGGGAATAAAAAAAAATCCCACATCCACTTTGAGTTCTGGTTCTGAAACTGATAAGAAAGAATGCAGAATTCTTTTAAATTATTGAACTTTTCCTCTCCAGTAAGAAGTGATGGATATTTTGATGTTTCTCTAGCCAGGGGTAAGTGAATTTACAGCTTCAAGTTCATCATTTTTAATGTAATTTAAAAATCAAGAACAGAAATTGCTACTGTGTAAGCAGCAAGACATTCAAGGAGCTCTAAATCACAGAGGCACTGAAGTAGCTGAGTGACCCCAAAGCCACAGCAATTCAAGCCAACAAAAGACATTGATACAGAAAACAAGTGCATTTAGCTTCATAAAACCAGAAATTGCACCATTGTTCTGCATCCTGCAAGGGGCTAAATGCCCTCAACTTTCATTATGGCCTATGAGGGTGCAGGGAATTCAGATCTATGCAGGAGGCTTTGTAGGATCAGGACCCAAAAGCCAGAATGTCTGCATGCATTCAGGGGACCATCTGAAAGTTTGGAGGAAACGGTGCTTTACAATTAAAGTATGTACACACGCAAGGGTGGGAGAGATTTTCTCATAGAAACTGCTTCATTCATAATATTTTGCATTGGGTGGTCACTGAATCTTGTTCTTAAATCCTCATGTTTTAGATTACGTTCATAGAGCACCGAAAACTGGTAAGTTACTTTGTTTTGTTGTTACTGTGTTCTTTACCCTGGAGACATATGGAGCAGGATTCCCACCCAACATCATCCTTTCCCAATGACTTTGCACTGACATGTTTTATAGATGACTATATGAGGACACAATTACAGTTCATGATCTTTAATCATAGTGGACCTGGTTATTTGTTTTTATCAGTGATAATTTCTAACTTTTCTTAGTGACATATTTTGTCCTCAGATCCACAGCTCAGTGGATTTGGTACAGTTTTGCTGCGCATGGGGTGGGGTCATGGTTCAAGGGGTCAAGGCCACTGTAAAGAGGCTGCATGGATGGTCAGTGAATCCACTGGCCATTTCCCCATGTGGGGAGGGAGCAAGAGCTGCAAATGCTATTGCAGATTCAGAGCAGCAGCCATGGTGCAGACCCAGTGCTGCCCCATGGGCTGGAGAGGGGAAAAAATACATCTCTTCTCCCTGAGAAATCCTCTCTAGAATATAGGTCAGACCCACAACTACAGGATGGAGAGGGACGGAAATGTGGGCAATATCCCATAAACAGAAAATTGAAAAACTATTTGCTTAATAATACTAATTCCAATTTTAAAAAATCTTCTAAATTTTGGTCTCTTCTTTCAATATATTAGGTCAAAGAGCTATACTGTTTGACACGCCAGAACACTCACCAGACAGTACGTTATAAGAATTAATTTTAACTGTGAATTTTGGGGTGTGTGGATGACTCTGAATTGATAAAACAATGGGTGATCTCTTATTTCTCGTCATTGAACTAATCTATCCCAAGTTGGCAGTGACCAAAAATTACCAGCATCTGGTAACTGTTCTGTTTTTTAGGTGTACTTATTTGTTCCTAGTGAGAAGGAATCCAAATCACAAAAAATCCACCATTACAATTGGCAATAACTAAAAATATTGGTCTTGGTCCCAGTATAGACTAAAAGAATGGAACGTGCATGAACACTGTACTACCTTCTTATCTCGAAACAGTGGTCTGTCTAGATCAGGTTGAGAGATACACTTTAGTGGGGTAGATTACTACGCTGGTGTCCATGTTCTTTCTCTTTTGTAGATACACAACATACATTTCCAGGTCTGTTAATCCAGGACCATTCACCAACACTAAATGGAACTAGCACAAATACAACATTTCCAAGCCCTTTCTAACAGAGTTTAGCCCTGAACATCAAAAGTCTAATGTGATATGTTGCTTTTCCTTGGTCCATATTGTGGCATTTATTTTTAAACAGAACTCTCTTGAAATCAGTGGAGAGTTCTGCTTAAAATTATTTGGTACAACATTGTCCCTTATTAAATATTTCAAATGAAAAAAAAAGTTTTATTGAAATGTTAATCTAAATTTTAAACGTTTTAGTTTTCAGGACTGTTCAAACAACAGCACAGCTTCTTAGTAAGTAATATATGTCATAATATTGCTTTAAAACTCTAAATGTTGACAAAACAAGCTACATGTTGTTCACTACAATTAACACATCAACAAAACTCCATAAGGTGAAAACACTGAGAAATGTACCCATTGAATAGGCACCTTGATTGTATCAGGAAAACAAGCTGATTTTGCTTTTATTTAGCATAAATAATAGATTACATTTTTCTCATGAAGATGTTAAAGATCTTTACAAACCGTAAGTAAATTAATCTTCACTACATCCCTGGGAGGGAGTTAGGTAGTATTATTCCCTTTTTACATATAGTTTAAACTCAGACAAAGAAAGATAAAGGGGTTAGTCCAAAGTCACATGAATAGTCAATCACCAAGAAGTCCTGACTCTTAGCTCCCTGCTCAAACAGATAATAATTTATCATTTTATATATCTTTTTTATTCTTCACTGTTTGTACTAAATATTCTTGAAACTTAGTGTCTCTGCTTACCATTTTGGAGCTTGACGCTGTTTCCTCTGCAGTCACAGAAGTTTTGCCATTGACTTAAGTGGAAAGAAGAGCCGGGTCCTTTGTCTTTTCTGAAAAGAAAAATACTTATTTCCCCTCCCCTCAGTAGACCCGTCTCCTAAGGCACACATGGAATGAAACAAGCTTACATAGGAGTTGATAAAGATTATGATGGATAAGCCCCAAAAATCAGGAAATGCCAAAGTTAAGGTGGTATGTACAATGCTAAATCTAGCCTTTGTGCATATGCATGATGATAAGTAGCCTAATTCTGATCTTACTTTTGCTTCTGTACTTCAGGAGCTAGCTCCCTTAAATTCATTGGTGTTAAATTGGTGTAAGTGAGCAGAATCAGAAGCACAGTTTCTAATTATGTGATCAAATACCATTTCTAATACAATAGTTAGTAATATCATTCCATTTTCTCTCTCATATTGTGAGACACAGTTTGTGTATAAATGATGTGCATGAATTCTGCCTTGCATATTCACATTGGTATGCAGACCAAAAGATGCTACGCACATCCCTAAGGTTGTAGAAAAAAATGATGTCAATATTATATTTCCCAAAATAAAAACTTCTCTAATTTACAGTTAAGGTTACTTGATGTACTTCCTATCAATGCGATCACTAAACATCAAGGAAATCACCAGTAAAGATGACATTAACATTCAGCTCAACCTTAATGCGTGTTCTTTACCACACAAACATTACAACACCCAATCACATGCTCAGACTTGTCAACTACACAATGTACTCTCTTTCAACTCCAATAGATAATCAACGCATCCTCAGAATTGCAGTCAAATGCAGTCAAATGCACAACTTGAACTTCAACATCAACAAGATTAATGTATCTTTCCCATAGTCCCCCAGTGGGTCCCAGAGCGGAAGGACCTCCCCCCCACCGAATTGCCGCGGAAGATGCTCCAGGGGCCAGGGCCCCGTGAGAGTTTTCCGGGGCCCCTGGAGTGAGTGAAGGACCCTGCTCTAGGGACACCGAAAAACTCTCGTGGGGGTCCCTGCAAATTGCCCCACTTGCTCCCCCCTCTGGGCATCCCTGTCCCTCCTGCACCCCAACACCCTGCCCTAGGTTCAGCCCAGAGCCCTCTCCCATACTCTGAACCCCTCGGCCACACCCCCTCCCACAGCCCAACCCGCTTCCCCAGCCCTGAGCCCCCTCCCGCACCAAAATTGCCTCCCAGAGCCCATACCCCCTCCTTCACCCCAACCCCATGCCCCAGGCTCAGCCCAGAGCCCTCGCCCACAACCAAACTCCCTCTCGGAGCCTGTACTCCGTCCTGCACCCCAACCCCCTGCCCCAGCCCTGAGCCTCCTCCCGCACCCAAGCTCCCTCCCAGAGCCCATACCCGCTCCCGCACTCCAACCCTCTGCCTGAGCTCCCTCCCACACCCAAACTCCCTACCAGAGTCTGAACCTGAACCCCCTGCCCCAGGCTCATCCCAGAGCCCCCTTCCACACTCCAAACCCCTTGGCCCCAGCCCCCAGCCCAGAGCCCGCATCCCCTCCCATACCCTAGCTCCTGCCCCAGCTGGGTGAAATTGAGTGAGGATGGGGGAGAGCGAGTGACGGAGGGAGGGGGATGGAGTGAGTGAGGGCAGGGCTTCGGAGAAGGGGCAGGGCATGGCCGTGGGGAAGGAGTGGGCCAGGGGTGGGGCAAGGTGTTTGGGTTTGTACAATTAGACAGTTGGCAACTCTATGTAGCCACCTTATACATTTAGTTGCATATTGATTTTTACAATAATGTGTTTGTAATTCTTTGGACTTTCCCTTAAGTTTAATTATGCACCTATGTAGTAAATTAAAAATACAAAATAAATATTCTACCCCTCTACAACACCAGCCTCTCAGGACTATAGAAAACTACTCATTTACACAACCCTTTTTGTTCTCACTCCTAACTAGAATTCCATTTCCCACATTCTAGAAGGGCATTCTTTGTAGAACCAATTGACTCAATACTACTAACACTTGCAATATCGGCACTATTAGGATTTTTTTTTATTAACATTAAGAGCTCTCTCTCTCTCTCTCTCTCTCTGTGTTTTTAGCCAATGAATATCCACATTTCCTCTTTCAACTGCCCAGACAAAATGATGTCATTTGTTTAAATATTGATGGTCAGCCGCAAGCTTACATAAACCTAATATCAGATCCTGACAAAGGTGAGATTGCCAAATCTTACATATAATATAAACAGGTAACTATTGCTGGTTAGGAACTTATCAACAAAACATTTTCACTAAAAGGGTTGGTTTGATTAGTGTCTTTGGAAGCTTTTCCTCCTGGGCAACCCGCTGAGGCTTCTGATTATGAATACAAATTCTGGGACTTGTGCATGTCCCTAATCTTTACTATACACCAGTATATCTTAACAGATTCAGACTCTAATGTTTCTAGTGCAGACGTGCACATACATTAACAATCCATCAGTCAGATTAATGTGGGCTTATGCTCCCATGGGCTGTGGCTCCCTCCAGGCACCACTGGCCAGGCAGCCTGTTGCTGCCAAGGTCAAGAGTAATCTGCATAAGACATATGTCCCTGCAGGTCAGAGGGCATATATGCTGCCATTACCATTGGCCCCAAATGACTTTTCCATTACTGTGGCCATAGAGGACTTCTGGAGAGTAAATTCTGCAAATGTGAATAGGAAATTGGAGCAGGATGCATCCCAGGAGCTGAATTTTGGCCCCTTAAATACAACACACTTACAAAAGAGCTGTAACAATAGCTTTTTTATTTTGGTTTGGTTTTTTACTTATTATTAATATTGTGTCCCTTGACTAGTCTACATTAATGGCACTTTCAGGAGTCTCTGTGACTGGTAAGCTTGGGAGAAATAGAAATCACTTCGTGCTGTTTGAAATTACCAACCTGGATCCTCATGTGCAACTCCGTGTATCAAAGGAAGGCACTGTGCTGAGCTATGGTGGTCATACCACCAAACTCCCATGGACAAAGTCTGCTTCCTCTACAATCCAGGGGTAAGAAATGTCTTTATGCATTTTCCTTTATTTAAGAGAGAGTGAGTCTGACTTCCACTTAACTCTGTCTTCATTTGTACACTCATGATTTTCTGGATTCAAATAACCTCAGACCCAAGTTATGTATTTTAGATGTCTACCTGACTATGTCCAGATATCTGGTAGTTAGGCAATTAACTAACCTAACTGAGGCCTGTAATTATTTGTACCTACACATTGCAAGTGCGAAAGGGAGAGATTGGGTTGAATGAAACATTTTCATAGGGTAATAAATAGTTTCTGCCTGCTCCTACTTAGGAGTCAAAATATTTATCTTCCCAGAAAGAGACTTTGATCCAACAACGTTTTATTTGAAAAACCTTTGTTCCTAATTTGCTGAAAGATTGCTGTCAATTTTATTTTTTCATCTAATGGATTTTGGTGCACCAAAGTCAACCAGTTGCTCTCATTCTGTGTTTATTGTATTATTACAGTCTTATTGATTGATACCAAATGTACTGTGTGCTTCACCCGACCCGATCAGAGATCACATATAAAGTACAATTATTAAAGTATATTGCACTTTCATAAATAAGTTGTTTTTAAAAAAGCTGAGATTTTCTCGTTCCTAAAATTTAACATATCTTATTCCTAAAAATTTATGTTTAGGCCTTTGACAGTATGAGTGAATGGCGCAGATAGTTTTGTACAAGTATCTGTAATTTTAATACATTTCTGCTGTTTGAGAACTGTGTTTTAAATTTTATTATTGGATTGGCTAACTGATTTAGTTAGCATACCTTACCAACACACAAAAATATGAATTCAAAAGCAGGGCCGCCCAAAGGGGGGGGGGCGAGTGGGGCAATTTGCCCCGGGCCCCACAGGGACCCCCACGAGAATATAGAATTCTATAGTATTGCAACTTTTTTTTATGGAAGGGCCCCCCGAAATTGCTTCGCCCCAGGCCCCCTGAATCCTCTGAGCAGCCCTGTTCAAAAGGAGACTCTAGACATCCAATTCTCTTGGTTCCTTTGGTTAACTAATATACATCTCAAAGACCAGTTGTGGACAAGAGAAAAAGTTGCAAAGTGAGCTGCTCAAAATTTCCTTGTAGTCTATCTAGACAAGGCCTGCAAGTGTGCTGGATTTATGTCACACACACAGGATGGACCCTTTAATGAAGTGCTAGGTATCTCAACATTTAGACCAAGATCTGAATTTTTATAATCCTTAGAGGTATTGGGATTTAGGGATTTCATTTGGATCACTGTAGCAAGGGGCCAGCTATAAGTAAAAATCTGGATTTAAATCCGCTCAATTTTGGGTGTCTTCAGATTATGACTGTTTGGTTCAGGCTCACCTCTGTTAAGATCTGATAGAAGCTTCTTGAGTTCATGTGGCTTTTTAAAAAGAGAATAATAATGATGGACATCTATATTTTCCAAATCCATGTAGGGTAAGAATCAGAAGTAATAAACTACAGCGAGAAAGTCAGGTCCTGAATATCATATGGAAGACTATTCTTGTAAAATACCCAAGAGAGTTTTGACAAGTATCTGAATCTCTAAATTTTCATCCATTATTAATGCTAATTACAATATTTTGTATATTATACCTTTTCCCATTATTAAAATAATGAAAAAGCACATTTTCCCTCTTCTCCAAGCATTTTTTTGCCATGAACAAAAAGGCACTTTCACTAGCAAAAAATCCTGCTAATTTAACATTTTTTCTGTAAACTATATTAGCTGATGTGTATTTTAGGGCATGTGTGGGAGGAGGCAAATTACTGTACATTTTGCTGAATAGAAATTGTGACCTCAGTTCAAGTTTAGTGCATAAAAAACCCTGATTACAAAGGTCAGCAGCATATATACAATAAATCAGGTCCTGGTTCATGACTAGGCCTCCTAGGCACAACAGTAATGCAAATAATAATACCGCCACCAAATACTCAAGCATTACATCAGTATCTTAACATTCTTCTGAGAAAAAACAGGATTGCTTTTTTTCCTAGGCTGAAGATTGCAGTTGAAAAGGAAAGAAGTCTTACAATGTCAGCATCTGACAACATCACAATAAAAATTACTTTTATAAAGTCTCCAAATCGTTTCCTTGGATTATATTTCATGGACACTGACCATTTTTCTGACAAAGCCAGTGGACTTCTTGGTATGTATCATCCAAGTAGTGTAGTATGGCCTAGAAAAGGAAGGATAGTATTGCACTTAAATTATTGAAATAGAACTCAGGAGATCTGAGTTCTGTTCCCAATTCAGCCAATTTGGGCAAGTCATTAAATTTCTCTGGACTAAATTCTGCTCTTCTTACTGATGTTGATCTGTATTTTATTCCAGGAATAATTTTATTGATTTCCCATAGAAAATATTTAGGCTTTGTGCCTTAGTCCCTGACTAGTAAAATGGGGATAATAATACATCTTTATGTCACAGTGACCTCGAGAATAAATGTATTAATGTCTGTGAGGTGCTCAGTTACAAGAGTGATGAGCACCACAGAAAAGCCTATAGATAGCCTACAAATAATCATAATGGTGTGTACAAATAATCCAGCAATGCTGAAATGCAAAGTCCTACTCTATCAGTATGTTGTTCTTCTTTAATGTTTCCCATTGCTGAGCACAAATGCAAAATGCTTTAGCTCTTAGCATTAAAAAATCCAACACTTTTCACCTCAGTTACTACACATTCTAATACTATATTTTTAATTGGTGGTTTAAGTACAGGTGGAGCCAAGAGGCATCACAAGTGATCTGCCATCTCTAAGTAGTTTATATAGTGCTCCAGCCTTCTTTCAGTGCTTGGGTAGCACCCATGTGGGGTTATTAAAGTCCTTGCGCCCAGATGTCTGGTGTTCGAAAAGGTATGTTTATCTGGTAGATATTCAGATGGTGAAAAGGAAACTTTTCCACAGGCAAGTGGAAAATTTATTTATACTTCTACACGTACTTACTCATTTTCTGATTAATCGTCAATTCCATCTAAAATGTGCCTATCAATTAGATATTTCTGAGTCCTTAACTTTGATTTCCTTGAGCAAACTCTTGAGCTCCTTACTCAGATCTTACTAGGTTTGTGCTTTGGCAAGTCTCATTAAAATCAATGAGTAATCAACCTGAGTTAGCTGAAGTCCAGGGGCGTTTGCCTG
This sequence comes from Mauremys mutica, assembly GCF_020497125.1. NCBI lineage: Eukaryota > Metazoa > Chordata > Testudines > Geoemydidae > Mauremys > Mauremys mutica. The sequence continues at coordinate 44,280,753 of NC_059078.1, forward strand.
AGGAAGGAGCTCTGGATTTGGTCCAGTAACCTAATTTAATCACCCAATATCATGCTTCTGTAATGAAGCAATCCAGACTTGGTTCCATGATGTTTTGGAGCCCTCTGGAACAGAGTCTTGTCCTCAGACCATGCAATAGTGCTATATTTCCTTTAAGAAATGGTACATTCAGGGATGGGCTTATATAACACTTTTGTGGCCAACTTCAGAAAAGCCAGACTTTCTGAACAGCAAAAGCCTAACTCCTAAATCTACAGTGAGATAATATACTGTGTGTACAGCAAGTACTTTTGATATAAAATAATGAATTAATCGCCTACCCAGGCTCTTGATTATAAAAGTCACAAAATAAATATGGAGTACTTCATGTGTTTTCCTTTTCTCCACCACAGAAAATACCCAAACATCTCAACCTGGTGTAAATCTAAAGGAGAAAAAAAGCACCTTTCCTTAAAATATATTGACCAAAAATCTTTTTCAGACAGAAAGACGTGGTATATCCCAAAGCTAGAGACAAATAAATGTATATGTAGGAGTCAATGGGATACTGTGTGAGTGTAAGGGTTCACATCTCTGAATCTGTTTGCAGCATTTGGTCCTGGAATCGTAAGAATCCTAGATAAGTATCTAGGATCAAAGAGAATGACTTCTGAAACAAGAGAGCTGCTTTAGAGTATTCAGAAAACTTCCATCATATGCTTTTTATTGTTGGTTTGTATGACTACTACAGTTGAATTACATGGAGCAGCTAGTATTTTCTCAGGCAGATTGAACAACTACTTACCCTGAAGCCATACCAGCTGTTCTGATTCAATGAACTAAAATATATATTTTTAAACGTTTTCTGATAAATGTGATTTTGAAATATTTTTGGTTTTGTGTTTCTAAGGTCAATTTTACTTTGATACACATTTGGAAAGTAACCCTGGAGCAAGTCAGGGAGAGGATGAAAGAGTCCTCAGTGTTCATGGACAAAAGCATAGAGTTACCAGGTAAAATGGACCAGTGGTGTGTGGGAGAGGGAGGAGTATATGCTTTATTTATGTATCAGAGGGGTAGCCGTGTTAGTCTGGATCTGTAAAAGCAGCAAAGAGTCCTGTGGCACCTTATAGACTAACAGACGTATTGGAGCATGAGCTTTCGTGAGTGAATACTTTATTTATGCAATTTAATTTGTTTTAATATTCTGTATTCAATCAGAGACACCTCAAGGATTTAGTGGGTTAAAACTACCTATCAGTGGCAAACATGCTGGAGATTAGAACAAATTCAACAATTTAAAAAGTGTTTGGTTGCAGTAATAGTTGTCTTAAACAATGTCAACTGAATCATTAGAGTAAGTCGTCCAATGGTTTGTGACAGCTTGGGTTTGTTGATCTCACAAGCCTCATTTGTTTCCTAGTTTGGGAGGGGTTTCAACTTGTTGGATATTGGTTGTTTGTAGATGTATAATGAATGGGCATATGTCTCAGAGCATTAAATAGGTGCATTTTTTGTTAGTTTTGTTAGCAAATAAATGCATTTAAAAAACCCTCCATTTCTCCTCCCATCCTCATTTCATCACTGGCATTCTACTTGCTTCAAGAATCCAATTCAAAATTGGTCTGCTTATTTTATACAAACTTTCAAGCATTTTGAGATACCATTCGTATGAAAGATGCTATCTAAAATAAGGTCTCAGTACTATCATCAGGTTGGTGTGGGTGTACCTGTACACAGCCCCAGTGACTGCAAAAGCAGTCTTTGCAGGCATAAGGTTCAACCCACCCAGATTGGATTGGAGTACGGTGGCCTAAAGTTTGAATGTTTTCTTCATGAGTTGTTTTGCTTTTTGTTTCAGAAAAAACAAGAAAGATTACAGGCAAGAGTCAGCCACTGGTATTATTTCCTGCTGGTCATTACATATAACTCCCTAAAGAAAAACACTTGGGGAAAAGGAAACAGTAAAATGATGATGTTTCAGACACTTCTGACTTAATTTCACTTACATATAATAATCTTATGATTTTCTTTCAGCTTTGCTTGCTAATATATATATATATATATGTCAAAAATAATTTTACCTCTGAAATATTGTAATTATACTTAATAATTGGGAACTTGGAGTTTGCTTTTTATGTAATTTTAAAGGATTTATAGTATATTTGGTTATAAGATGTATTGAAAATGTATGTAAATGAAACTGGAGGTAAACAAAATAAAGAATAAAACAGTGCGATAGTGGACAAGAGAAGACATGCTATATGATTAACAGGTTCAGATTTGGGAGTAATAATGAAGAACAGTTATGGGGAAACTGCTCAACAATTCTCTATCTCAAGGTCATTGTGAGGTGGGCATAGTCATGTTCAGCAGTCCCCTGCAGAGATAGTTCTTTCCTACGTCTCATAGACCAGAGAATGAATCTGTAATTACAACATTTTCCTGAGAAGGGGTTGTCAGGCTGCTCCAGGTTAGTCAGAGACAGCTGAGAGGTGCTGAGGATATGCTCACACCTGACAACTGAGCCACAATGAGCTGATGACACATGCATTTTGCCACTTACCTCTAGGAGGCTGATTCATCCCCACAGATTAAACAGGAAACTGAAGATATGGTTGGGTCTCACATTGCCTTGTGCCCCATAATTGCTCAGGCTGAGTGGGTGGGTGCATTTGGACACTCTCAACCCTTCCAGTACAACACCTGAGAGAAAATGTTAGTTTTTTTCCTCAGCCTAATAACCATTTACTTGTAGAATCAAAATTCTGAATCAAGCAAATTTAATATAAAATAATCTTTCTTGTTTCCATGGCTGACTTCATTCTTTCCCATTTCTTTTCTTGTCCTCCATTTTATTCTTCTATAACTCGATTTTCATCTTTTTTCCTTCAGTTTTTGTTACAGTCCTTGTGTGCCCTCAGACCCAGATTTCTATCTATTTCAATCTTTAAAAGTGTTTCCATTATTTTTACTATTTATAACCCTCACTGTTAACAATTTACACCTTATTTCTAACCCAGTTCTGACCCCCCTCTCACCTCACATGCACTTACCCTCACTGGGATCCCTATCACTGAGCCCCCGCACCCACACCCCTCAGTCACCATCTCCCTCACATGCACATACATGCACTAACCACTTAGTCGCCCCATAGCCACACACTAGTCATCCCTGCTCTCTCACACTCATGTGGTTTTCCCCCCCAAGCCCTCTTCCCTATGCCCAGTTCCCCCCTCGCCAATACACTCACCCTTGCCTCCTGGTTCCCACCTCACCTTGCACACCTGCATCTTTGCTCTGTTCCCACCAACGCCCTCATCTCACATGCCCATGCCCTCACCCTGTGCTCCACTCTCCAGCCCCCCTTACCTCACCACACTCCTCCACCCTGACCAAGCTTTTCCCTCCCCTGACCTCACATGCCCACATTCCCCCCTCATGTCACATGCCCATGCCATTGCCCAGTTGTCCCCAACCCCCTCGTCTCACATGCCTGTACCCTCACCCATTCTCTTTGCCTGGCATGCCCTCACTGGTTTCTCCCCCCGCAAGCCTCTTTCACCAGGCATAACCTCTTCCTCTCTCCCAAGGCCCTTGCATGCACTCACCCTCACCTGCTTCCTCCCTAACTCTTTCACCTCTCAAGCCCTAATGTGTTCTCCCTTACCTGCCTCCCCTCCCCCCCACACCTCATATGCACTCAATGTGGCCTGGAAACACCCCTCCCCACTCTCACCTTGCATGCATTTGTCCTCACCTTTCCCCTCTCCCCTTCACTCACCATTCCCTGACACGCCACACACACACAACCCTCTCCCCTTTCTCCCTCACTTGCTGTCTTCCTGCTGCCATTATAGTGGGTGAAGTAAGTGGGTTTGGGATGGGAGAGATAAGAGATACCGGGGGCAGTGCTGTGCAGTGTCCATGCAGCACTGCCTGCAGGGGAGAGAAAATGCTGCTGTGGTAGTTTCTTCCTTCCTGCAGGTTAGGCTGCCAGTAGCCCTCAGAAAACATGTCCCCCCATCCCTCACATAGCAGCAGGGGAGCATAGTTTAGATATGGGGGGATCTGATTCTGCTCTTGTCCTGGTTTTACAGTGGTGTGTAACTGCATTGGTTCACTGTAGTCTTCATGCCTGATTTACAGAGTGCAAGTTTTAACACAAAGGGTGGCAGGCAGAAAAATAGAAGGGAGGGGTGGGGTTGTTCATCTGTGCTGCTCCTTCTATTTTTTTCACTGGCTAGAATTGTTAGAGGCAAAAACTTTGGGTTGTGTGGCAGACCCCCTTCTTCCTCCCTACATGTTCCTAAAAGTTACCTCTTCTCCTTCAGTCTAACTAGAGAAGGGAAATTTACCCTTGACTTAATTTAGACTAATATATGGTTTAGTGTGATTTTTCAGCTGCTTTCCATTTATCTTTATCAGCCTTTATAGCTGATCTGATTAAAATTTGACTCTTATCTATTAAAAAAAAGAATGGAAATTCAATGGCAAAAAACTACATTAATGTTGCCTATGCAACCTTAACTCTGTTCTCTTTAAGCAATGCCCCCATACACCCTGTTAACACAAATACCCGTACACTGCCAACCCCGCAGTTGCTTAAATGTACTCTTTTCACCTCCTTTTACACCCATTCACTCTCTCCCACAGGATCCCATCTAAAACTAATAAAGGCCTTTTCTTTTTTCTTATTGGTGCATGCATGCTGTTCTCTATTTGTCTCCCCCAAAGATTTAGTGGTTGCCATCCATTACCTTAGATAAAACTTGAAAGACTCAGACTGTTTTGACTCACATCACATCAACAATTTGATTTCTAGCTCTGCAAAATAAAATAAAATAAAAATCCCAGAAACTCTTTGAAAAATTGCTGTTTTTTCCAGTGCTTTATAGCTCCACAAATTTGGGTCACGAACCCTACCCTGCACCCTCCTGAGGCACACCAAACTTCAAAGGACTCCAGCTAAGCATGTCGCGTTTAGAGGACTTAGAAAGTTGACCTTCAAATAGAAGTGGTGATGCAACTTTAATTATAGTGGCACTGCCAAGCCAATGCTCTGGAGTAAAAATTAAATATTAACTTTTGGAATTGTAGATATGCTATAATTAAGTTTACATGCTACTCTGTTAGCAAGTATGAGTGGGATAAACATACACATCTGTTTGTGGACATTAACTGTAAACCTGTATAATCTTTTCAATAAAATAGTTTTTTAACATGTCTTTAAAAATAATTGTATACACAAAGAGAGTTTACTTTTCCTCTGACCCATGCACTTAATTTCTGTTAACTTTAATGGCATCTACACATGCATCAAAAAGGGGATGAACTGCAAAATTAAAAGTAAAATACTGAGTTGAGAAACAGAAAAGTGAGATGAACCTGCCATAGGAACCTTATAACAACTCTGTTGTGTCTAAGCATCCACAACTAGAGATGTCTGGCGAACAATGACAATTCTGTTTTGTGACAATTTTTGAGCTCTCACAATTTGTTTTCATTCCACAACCAAAATCTTTTGAATGTTCTTGCAAAATAGAATTGTGTCAAAACAGCTGTGTCAAAAAGCTCAGCTTTGTTATTTCTCTCTCTCCCTCTCTGGTCAGCCGTGACCGGAGAGGCTGGGACCTCAAAAACCTTCTTGACAGAACCACCAGCAAAACAGACACTTCTCCACAAAATGGTTCAGTATTGACAAAACTGTATAGTTTGATGAAATTTATTTTTTTGTTAATTTTTTTAAGACTCAAAGATATGTTGTGGACAAAATTTACTTTTGTGATGATTCTGTTTCCTTATAGTGGTCACCCCTAAAAACTTGCCGATTTTATTTTACTGGTGGGTAATTAAAACAAGGTTTTCTTATCATTTGCAATATTCCTTATTTTGCTATCAGAAATACCTAGAACACTACATATACTGTTGTAACCTTATTTATCAAAGTCAAAAAATTGGCAAATAGAGAGACTGTGTGCCCAGTGTAGTAGTATGTTTCTCCTTTACTTCTGAACCTCCCATTTTTCATTACCAAGATTAGCATGAAAACAGGATAGATATTTCTTACGGATTCTCATGCTCTGGGGTTCATCTTCCTACTCCTACTCTTTTGGGAAGTGTTCATTTTAACAGAATGTGCAAAATATTTACAGCACATGACAAAACTACTTTATTGTTGCATTTTGCTATGAATTAAAATGTAGGCCTATTTTTTCCCCGCTCTAGTGGTGGCTGGGTCACATTCAGAGGTTGATGAGTCTGATACAGATTAGCTATCGGAACTGAATTTTTCAGTTCAGGTAATAGTGATTCATGCTTTAAAATCCAGAGGTCCCATGTTGAACCCTTGTTGCCAACGACCCTGCCCAGGAACGTGGTAGTACACCAGCACAGCGCACAATACAATCAAGTACACAAATAGTTCTACAAAGTTATGGATTTACGAAATCTCTTGAAAATAAGGTCTGGTCTATCTGACCAGAAGTGTCAGATGCTCTGTTATGCTGCAGATAATTCATTACAACATTTACCTGACATTCTGGAATCTATGCCTTGTTGGATGGCAGTTGGAATGACTGAATAAGACAGCAAGTTTTGAAGCTTTTATTTATTTTGAGACTCAAGTACTTGAATTAAATGTTTTTCCTCCATTTACAGAGAGGAATTATAAAGCTTGTAAATGAATTTAATACAAAAAAGTCTATATTTGGTTTATGTGATGAAATAGAATGATTTTGTAGATATTGGTTGCATGATGCCTGTTTAGGCAAACACAACAGCTACTTTGCATTTAAGAACTAATCACACACAAACTAGCCTTATTCACTAGAATTGGTTACATGACAGTATTGCCAACCAACACACCAATTCTGGGGAGGGATAGCTCAGTGGTTTGAGCATTGGCTTGCTAAATTCAGGGTTGTGAGTTCAATCGTTAAGGGGACCATTTAGGGATCTGGGGCACAAATCTGTGAAGGCCAGTACTTGGTCCTGCTGGTGAAGGCAGGGGACTGGACTCAATGACTTTTCAAGGTCCTTCTCAGCTCTATGAGATCAGGATAGATAGGTAAGCTTACTATAATTTAATAGCTGATTATTAGAAAGCATAACTCATTCAGAAAAATGGTCTCTAAACACACATCTGAGGATTAATTTACAGTTGTGTCAAATATATTGGAAACAATATAGTCTGTGTGAACTCCATCAATCAGCCCTGCTCCATTGTTATGAACAAACCAGCAAGGGATATCAATGCCATGCTTGGGATCTTTTCTGTAATCTTTCTGCCAGCCCCTGAAATAGAAAACGTATAACTATGTAAATATCAATGCACAAGCTACAAGTAGATAAAGTAATATTTTCAAAGGACTTGATTATTATTTACCTAGTTACTGTCAGTTTATTGTTTTTGATCACGAGTGTAGCATCTGGTTTCTTGGGATCAGACCCAGGATGGATTTCAAGTATATTAAAGTCAATGGGGTGAAAAAATTGCCCTAAAAATGAGAAACAATATCAACTGTTAACATTTCATGCCTGTGATGTGCATTAAAAAAGTCATTTACGCTCCTACATTGATTTTTCAGGGTCTCCTAAGGTTCTAGGTGTACAGGGCCAAAATTTCAGCAGAATGTCAAATATGCATCCACACAATTTGTGGATACACTGATTTTGCATAAGCAAATACGAACTAACTTTCAGGCGAATTTAAGTATTTGTTTTGTATGATGTATAATATTTATTTAATAATAATTAATAATCCTTTACTCTTCTACACTATCTTCCATCCGTGTCTAAATTTTCTGTGACTTGTGTTAAAGGAAGCCAATTTGGGCATACAGCTTCATGAAATATGATGAGTACTATGCAAAAATGGATGGGTTAGACAGAGTGCTGTCTAGTTGTACATGAAACATCTTTTTGAAGATTTGATTTGCATAAGACCATTTTGTTTGAACAGCTGTAGATCCTCACAATTGAAAACTGAGTTGCCAATAATTATCTTTAAATTATTGGATTCATCTAAATTAGTTTAGGGCTGCTTAGATTAGAGATTTTATTTCAGCCCCATTTCTCCAAAAATTGTGTCCTAACTCAAGCATACACGGTAAAATTTATCTCTTTTAATCTCTCTTCATAAATTCTTCATGGTCACCTTGTTTTCTGTCATGTCTGTTCAGTTGCATTGGTTGGGCGTCTCATCCAAGCACCTACTGCTTTTATTCGACAATAAATACATGTATTGGGAAAGCAGCCATTGTAACCTTGAAAATGATTGAGCTCAGAAAACTGTTTGGTAGAATTTCTGAATTCCAATTGCTGTGCACACTTCTGGCAGAATTTTCTGCTGCTGCTTCTGCATTGTGTTGCACTGTTTGTGTAAAACTGTTATATGGCTGGTGCAGAATAACTGGCGTGTTTTCACAAATGTTAGATAATGGACATAATTGTAGTTTATTTAATAAAATACAAGGCCAAACTCAGGGGTGATATAAATGATATTATGAGATACATGCCAGTGAGCTGATATAAACCAGGCTATGTCAGTGTGCCTGTAGGATGCTGTAACTTAAAATACCAACGGGATGGGAGCAAGAACAGCGAATAATGCCCTACCTCAATGGTTTTCAAACTGTTTTTCTGGGGACCCAGTTGAAGAAAATTGTTGATGCCCATGACCCATGGGGCTCAGGGCTGGGACAGGGGATTGGAGTGTGGGGTTCTGGTGCGGACTTACCTCCAGCAGCTCCCGGTCAGCAGCGCAGCCGAGGTGCAGAGGCAGGCTTCCGGCCTGTCCTGGCACCGCAGACTACGCTGTGCCCTGGAAGCAGCCAGCACCAGGTCCAGCTTCTAGGCAGAGGCGCGCAAGCAGCTTTGCACGACTCTCAGCAGCAGACACCGCTTCTCCCCTCCCCCCAGTTCCCGGCCAATGGGAGTGCGGCTCAGGGTGGAGGCAGCAGTGTTGAATCTGCTGCTGGCCGCTTCCGGGGTGCAACGCGGTGTTGGAACAGGTAGGCACTAGCCTGCCTTAGCTGGGCAGCACTGCTGATGGGACTTTTAATGTACTGGTCGGCGGTGCTGACCAGAGCGACCAAGTGCCTGATGTGCCACGACTCAGTACTGGGTCACGACCCGAACTTTGAAAAACGCTGCCCTACCTTATCTGACCTCTTACTGTTAGCATTTTCTTGCTATAGGGCACCATTGGCCCATAAATTACACCACCTAACACACTGGCTTACCAACATGTAATTTACATCACCATTGATTACTTTTTTTTCAGATTCCAAATAGAGGTGCTAAAAAAAGGTGAGGGTACATCTGTAATAGTTCATTATTCTTCCACCATCAGCAAACTCACTGACTTGTTAGGAATACAAGCTTGTTACCCTCAACCTAAACCTGAAAGGGAAAATTGTCAGGAGTTTACAAAATTCTTGAACACATAGTAGTACTTCCAACAGATAATGCATCCCAGTAAAGGTATTACACTGGCAGAAGATATGTTTCAGTGGTGCTGTGCCTTTAAGTATGCAGCAATTCTCCAAAAAGAGACATATTTTTGGAGTTTAATGTACCCACCCTACACACACCCACATCATATACCGTTTGAAAGCTTATTTTATTTATGTACGATGAGGTACAATGTGGAGCTGTAAAGTGGTGCCGTAAGCCTGTAAGTGAGGTAAACAATGGTGTCCAAAATGAGAGTTTGTCATTTTTTTCACAGTTCCAATAACACTGCAACATGACTACTACTACAGTTTTTACTGTTTATGTTAATTTCAGCACCTTATTGTGGTATTTATTGGTCAAAGCTACCACAAAACAATGTATTTCAAGATATTTAATGGTTTTGCATGGGCAAATATTTTTAAGCTGTTTAGCATGTGGCAAAAATGGCAGATATCAGCATTTTGCAATATACTAATATGAAATGTTTTCACATCACATATTATTAATTGTCAAAGTATCTCACAAGTGATTATAATAGTTTTCTATATTTTCAATTGAAATTTGCTGAACAGATCAGCCTCACTCTGAAGGTTGTTTTCCAGCATCAATAGATTGCATGCCACAGTTTGTGCTGCAGAGTGGGTAGATATAACTGTACATGAATTCCTAATATAAAGCTTTTGTCTTTGTAGTGTTTTAGTTCAGTTTTTTAATTCAATGACACTTATGCACAGGTCAGTATTAGTGTTGGAGATGACAATACACAGCTTCGTACTGGACTTCAATCAAAGGGCTCAATAAACAAAACTGGCAGTTTTGATACTAACATTTAGATCTAATATAGATCTAATTTAGCACGTCTGTGTACTAGTACAAAATGAATGGTGGGTATTAGCGGTAGTAATGCTAACAATGCTGCTTTGGGAATTTTATCTCTATGGGGAAGTTACAGTATAAGACGACATTGTGGACAAATGGACCTTAAAGCTTACATCAAAGAAAAACAGCTCTCCACAAACTTTGAAAAATGTGTTATTTGTCAAGAAAATCAAAAAACTGCAAAACTGCCAAAAGCCACCAGTGCTGAACAGAATTCTGGGATGCTGGCATCAGAAGCCAGGAGAGATTAACTGTATTGGTTGCTACTGAATGAGATTCTGAATCTGATCAGAGAGCATCATAGTCACGTACTTCTATAGCCACCAGAGAAAGCTCATCCTCCAGCACTGGGTTTGTTGCATAGTTTGCTTGAGACAAAAACAAACAAGAAAGACAAGAAACTTCATAAAATAGAAATGTGAAAGAGCAACCAAACAGGAAAGCAGAACTTCAAAGAGAAGCTGATAACATGTTGCACAGAATAGGTATGGAAGACTTGATTGCTAAGGATACAGTTTACCACTCCAATCTTTCTTTCTTCCTGCTTGAGTAAAACAAATCTTAAAGTAAAACCAGCTAGTTACACTGCAATATTTCAGTCACCTTATCATGCTGCATTTTATCAGCTCATTAAAGAGACAGACAATGACATGTACAACAAGAAGGCTCTTCTCCTCTCCAAAGATATAAAGCCCTACTTCCCTCAGATATAGAAACTGCAAGATATGTCACTAGCAAGTTACAGGCAAGATTAGTAAAACCACTATGGTTCTGCAATTTCATTCCATGCACAACATGGACAAGGCAAGTCTACCACTGTTCTATGCCAAGGCTTAAATTAATTTGGAGCCCACCGGAGTAGAACTCTGGTAAACATTTTCAAACTCATGGGAGGCGCCAGGGCTCAGGTTTTGGGGTGTCAGCCCTGTGGGAGACACCAGGGCTCAGGGTTCGGAGCTTCAGCCTTGTGGCGCATGCCGGGGCTTCAGCTACACAGGAGGTAATGATGATGACTAGAAATGTCACCAGTGATATTACAATTCAATTATACCTGTACATATTTATTATTAAATATTTTTACCCTTTACATTGTGATGTTTTGAGGTCCCAAAGGAATCCAATTTTGTTTTGAAATAATACATTAAGCTAACAGAGTAATTAAGCTAACAAAAACAAATGCAAATACACTTCTACCCTGATATAATGCAGTCCTCGGGCGCCAAAAATCCCTATCGTGTTATAGGTGAAACCCCATTATATCGGGGTAGCGGCAGCAGGGCTCCAGCAGTGATTTAAAGAGCCCGGGGCTCCGGCCACGGAGAGCCCTGGGCCCTTTAAATCGCCACCCAAGCCCTGCCGCTGGAGCCTAAGGGTAGCGGCGGCAGGGCTCCAGTGGTGATTTAAAAAGTCCCGGGCTCTGGCTGCTGCAGGAAGCCCAGGCCCTTTAAATAGCCAGCCAAGCCTCGCTGCCACAGCTCCAGCGGTGATTTATAGGGCCCAGAGCTCCCCGCAGCAGCCGGAGCCCCAGGCCCTTTAAAGCACCGCTCAAGCCCTGCTGCCGGAGCCCCAGGGTTACTGCGCTATATGCGAACCCGTGTTATATCGGGTCACATTATATTAGGGTAGAGGTGTATGTCATTTTGATGGTATCATTTTTAATTCCTGTTTCTATGGTAATGGCACCACATGACAGCTCCATATCATACCTCATCTTAAAATAGACATAAATGATGCATGATGTGCATATGTTTAGAAAGGGTACACTGAATTGGCCAAATTGATGATGTGTGCCCCTCACTTACTTTATTCCCAGAATGACTGTTGAACATCAAATCAGGGCCTTGTCTTCACTATGGGGGAAAAAAACGGTGTGTTCTTACCATGTTAGCTAACTTGAAACAAAACGCAGGTGAAGACAAGGCAGTCTCTGAGTTTAACATGTGTTAGCAGGTCAAGATATTTCCAAGGTTAAAAAAAAAACCTTTTTTCCTAGTCTGGATGCATGCACAGGGAGTTGGCAGATTTTGGCTGTACAGTGAGTAATGGGTATTTTAATAGTGCCTGTCTCTAGGTGTAAAATGATGATGAAACTGAAACAAGAAACATCCACTCTTCAAAGAGTTTGAGAGAGTTGGTGCAATAAGGAAAACAAGCCTGTAGATGGGAATTGGGCAGAGCTTAAGGTGGATCAGCGAGGCTAGTGAGGGCAAGTGGGTCAGTTTAAGCACTGGGAAAAGAAATAAGAAAAATAGTTGTTAAAGTTTTGAAGAGTCGGACCCCACAATGCCTTACGTGACTTCATACCTAATAAGCCATGGGTACGTTCAGACAGCTTGTGACTATCCAGCGTATACAATCCTAGGAAGTCCTGGTGTAGAGGATGCTTCTTCCACACTTGGTGCAAAACAATAACAAATGATGCGCCATCTCCCATTGAAAGCACTAGATTTTTTTTCCTGTTGATTATGACAGTTAGACTGGGGAAAAAAGAAGCCATAATTAAGAAATCTTGTTTCTTGATGTCATTATTGTGAATAACAACAAAATTACTAGAGATGATGAAGGACTTGAGAAAGAAAAACTGTCTGACAAACAAGAAAAGATTTCAGCATGGGGTGTGTGTGTGTGTGTGTGTGTGTGTGTGTGTGTGTGTGTGTGTGTGTGTGTGTGTGTGTGTGTGTGTGTGTGTGTGTGTGTGTGTGTGTGTGTGTGTGTGTGTGTGTGTGTGTGTGTGTGTAGTATTGAGACTGAATGCTAATCCCTCACTTTCAAATCTCTTTGCAAATCACTTGTATTAAAACACCTACTAGAACTGGCCACCTAATAATGGATAGGTTGAGACACAATTGGATATAGTATGCCTATGTATTTGTTTATTAATAAAATTTATGCCTTTCATCACTAGAATGCTGTGTGTCACTACTCTCTCCCCTTTAACTGTCTGAGCTGAGACAGTAAACTCTCCAGACTGTGTCATCAATGTTATATGCAGTGTAGTTGTAATCATGTCGGTCCCAGGATATCAGAGAGACAAGGTGACTGAGGTAATATCTTTTATTGAATCAACTTCTCTTGGTGAGAAAGACAAGCTCTCACAGTGTGGCTCGAAAGTGTGTCTCTCTCACCAACAGTCCAATAAAAGATATTACCTCACCCACCTTCTCTGTCAATGCTAGTAAAAATAAAGCTCCAATCTTGATTAAGTTCTTTGGGCATTACCACAATAAAAATATTAAATGCACAAGACAGATTGTGTCTTTGCTATCCTGCTCTTTCTACTGCACAGTTCTAACAGGTTCTAGCTGTGCATCTGAGGAGAGCAGAACACTGAAGTTGATCTTCCCTTTGTTCTGAGACAAGAATTTTACTCAGAGTACCTAGTGAAAATTTGAAGAGGTAAGGCTGTGAATATTGAAGCTAATTTAAAAACAGTAGCTGATCCTCAACTATTTTGTATCTTGGATAGTCATTTATATCTGTACAAACTGCATATAAAATGCTGCCATTCTGATCTGGTGCCTGGTATAAATAACTCCACACTGAGAAAGTAGGTAGAGAATCAGGCCCTAACTAGTTTTATTTTTACACACACACACACACACACACACACACACACACACACACACACACACACACACACACACACACACACACACACACGAAGAGACATTGATTCCTCTACATATAAATGGCATGATTTCCATTTCTGAAAATATGTGTTTGTTACAATATATCTGTTTTGTCTTTGAGCAAAATTTTTGTGAAACTTAAAACTCTGACAATTTATATATAGAATAGGCCACACCTTGTTATTTATCTCTTGAAGATTGTTAGTCACTGTAATATTGGGTACAAAGCTAAATCCTGTTTTACGTAAGGGGAAAATTCTGCTCTCATTTATTATTGTAAATCTAGAGAAATTTAATGATAGTTACTCTGGATTTACACAGTGAAGCTGAGAGCAGAATCTAGCAGGATTTGAACTGGTATTAGAGTTTTCAGCTTATCCTTTGCATGTTCATAAAATGTATCCTCAATTTTAGTAGAGCTGTGCAAATAAAAGGTTTTTCAGTTCTTTGATGATTCCAAAAAATAAAATAAAATACAAGTTTTGGATCAGTCTGAAAGTGAAATTTTTCAAAAAGTAAAAAAAATTATTTCTGGTCAAATGAAATGTTTCATTTTGACATTTTCTAAATGAAACATTTCAATTTTGACCATTTAAAAATGTTGATTTTTTAATAAAATTAAAGGAAATTGTGAAACAAAAAGTTGTTTAGAACTGAAAATTTGAAACATTTCATTTAGAAAAATGTCAAAATGAAGTTTTTCATTTTTCCCCCTGAATTTAAAAAAAAAAAATGTTGGCTGAAACAATTCAGCAAAACTGGCTTTCACAAAACCTATGCTGTTGTTGAATCTGGATTTCCACCAAAAAAGTTTCAGATGAAAAATTTCACTCAGTTTATTCTTTAGTGAACAATAGCTTTTTCACAAATTTGAAAATTCTTGAATGATTCTGGTATTTGTGATACCCTTCTTGTCGCAGGGTGACTGTATCAAGCCAGGTGAAAACTGTCTTCTTTCTGCCCTTCTGGAGGGTTATTTTCTCAGGAGTTACTTCTAGTTTTAATTCCAGCTTCTTATTTTCAATCCCAAGTTTTCCAAAATATGTGTTTTGGATCTTTGCATCACTGCTCACTCTCTTATCCCCAATAAGCTGCCCATTGACTCTGATGCCTAAAATTAAAAAAAGAAAGATTCTGGTCAGCATATGTCAAGGAATGACATGGAAAAACTAAATCTGAGAAAATAAATCAGTTCAGAATCACATCAGAATTGTGATCTTATTTATTGTGGTCCAGAGCAGCGTGTAAGAGCTATAATGCAATGGAGAATCTGGCCTGGAGTCTTCTGCTGAATGGGAATTCACTGAGAATAAGTGGCCGTCCACCAGAGCATATGGAATAAGATTCTACTTGTATTGGTTGGCGGCTTCAGTGTTGAAAAGGAAAAGTCTGAGCCATTATTCTCTATCACTCATTTTAAGCCTTTTCCAGGCATTCCAGGCAAGTTATAGCAAACATGACTTATTTGGAATTCTCACTACTTCCATTCACTGGGCCATATTATACCTGTACAATTCCTCTGAGGGGATGGCCAAGAGTTCCTTTTCCTACTAAAAGTGAAAATATATTCACACTAATGGTACAGTGCACTTTACCTTTTACACTAAGTGAAGGAATATTCCCTTGCTGTAGCTGTGTAACTCCCATTAATGTCACTGGAAGTTACAAGCTCACATTGTGTCAAGGAAGAGAAGGGCCTTATAAATGTAAGGTGAAGAGCCCTCTATATGAAGTAAATATCCTGATTTTCTGTATTTAAAGAATGAAAAACTCACCTGTAACTGGGTCATTTATTAAATTTAACACTGCACCCGTCTCTTCATTGATATTGAAACAAATGGCATCTTCTTTTTGTGGCACTGATATAATGAAGTGTGGATCTCCGTCAACTGTAAATAATAATCACTAGCATTTATATAATGCTGCAGATGTTCAAAAGTTGTGTACAAACAAAAACTAGTTAATTAAACATTATTATGTCTCCTCTTAGTTGATTTATACTGCCTCTTTAGAACAGCAACTTTTAAATTAGAGTGAAACAGTGAGATTAGAATGAAAGAGTAGCTACATTTAGCAATGGGTCTAGCTAATACACCTCCACCCTGATATAACGCTGTCCTCGGGAGCCAAAAAACCTTATAGGTGAAACCGCGTTATATCGAACTTGCTTTGATCCACTGGAGTGCACAGCCCCGCCCCGCAGCGCTGCTTTACCGCATTATATCAGAATTTCTGTTATATTGGATCGCATTATATCGGGGTAGAGGTGTATCAACATATTTTACTGGGTGGAGGTAGGAGAAATTGGAACCCAATGAGATTTCTGGACCTAAAGATAACAAATCCTCATGTGAGTTTTAGCAAAATAGTTTTGTTGTGATAAGCGTGTGTGTTGTGATAAGAGTGTCCAGTAACAAGGCCATCTACATAGGAGGCAACTTTGTTAGGAAAATATGATATCCTAATGCAAAAAGTGCTTTAGAATTAGACCAAAGAACACAGTCTGAGCTTAATGTGTATAGTTAAGAAATCATTTGATTCCTACAAAATGTTTCCACGAATAGGCAAATGCCAAAAAGATAAATTTCTGGGATGAGAGTTTTAGGGGGGCTAGATAAAGAGAAGCTGAATATAACACCCATTTTTTTGCAAAACTAAAAGCTAACCCACAATGTTTAGCAAAATCCAAAGAATCCTGGTTTTGTCCATCTTTCCAATGTGACATGGAATTGTGGAAGAGTTAAAGCTATGTAAAATCAATATAATATACCCCAGTACTCTGGCTTGCTGCTTGGAAGAGAGCAAGTTGGGAATTTTTTTAAAATTTACTTATAGAATTGACCCTATTGAAAGATCTTCTGAATATAAAACTTCTAAATTCTACAGGTGAAGAAAAAAAAATCTATAACCCAACTACTAAAATTTAACATACTAGTGCTACACCAAGTGGCAAACCAAGAAGTAAGCCCTTAGCCTCGAGTAAGCTCTGTTGGGAATAGTAACAAGGAGGGACGTGAAAAAATGCTGGTGAAAGTAGGAGGTTGAGTGATTACCATTCAGACAAAGAAGAGAAAAGTAAGGGTTATTGTCAAGAGGTTTAGGAGCAGAAAGAAAGACCATGATAAAGATTAAACCAGTGAAGGCTGAATGTTATAAAAGAATAAGGAAAATTATAGAGCAAATTAAAATGTGAGCCTATGGAACAAAAATTGCTTATTTATTTTGTTTTTATGAAAATTAATTATACAAAAGATTATGAAGAATTTTGCAACTTGGTCTTTTTAAGGTTCTCCTCTTTTTTTCAGAGAAGACCTTTTCCCTATTTTATTTAAAACAAACTCACCACTAGTATATAGGGAGGGGATTTGAGGACTAGAGTACAAATAAGAATGTGTTGGATCTGCATAGAAACAAAGAACAAAGATTGTTAGAACTAAAATCAAAAGGGGATATTTGCACATTGTATCTACAACACAGGTAGGATGTTAACAATTTAAATTACTTGTTCAAGCTTAATTTCTATTCTAGTTCTAATACATAATGGTTATGGTTTGATGGTACTGCTCTGCACTGCCATGTGCAAAACCCAGGCTTGAGTGTCAATTCCAATTTCCAATTTACTGGTTCAGCAGCTACTAGAAGTAATTGTGTTTATTCTCTGTGAATGACTGGGTATCACAAACAGGTTGTGAAGCTATTTCCTCTGATATTTCTTGTCTGGAAGAGGACAGACTATGACAGTACTTAAGGCTGGAAGAGGAAGGCAGAAGACTAAAAACAGAACAAATGGAGATGATTGTCAGGGCTTTCTCAAGTACATCGGACACTATCTACACACACACAGTTTGCTATAGCTGCAGTGTGACAGTTGCTGCTGCTCTTGAATCAGGCAAAGTGTCATCGGGCTAGAGACAAACTCATTTACATTGTCTTCATCATCTGATGCTCTCCACTTGAAGCACCAAAGGAACTCTCTTCCAGTGATTCCAACATGTGGCTCAGAGATTCCCAATGAATATTTTGGCAAGCTGTGGAAGCCTGATCTGTGATGCTTCACAGCTGTAAGATTCGAGCCCTAAATCATAAGGATGTTTATACATATGACTGTTCAATCTTTAGTTGCATTTTAACCTATTATGTTGAATTTGCTAGTCTTTTCCTAGAGTTTGTTAAAATATAGGTGAAAACACAGAGAAACTTACTTCCCTTTGCCTGATCATTTTTGTTGCCTGAAATGACTCATTTGACCAATCTAGTTCATTCAGAAACTCAAGATTATGACTTACATGATTGAGTGCCTGGGACAGCCCTTGCTGTGAATAAAACAAAACAGCATTAGAACAGATAAATGAAAGATAAAAATAAAATATATCCTGCATTTATCTATAGATTTCTAGATGTTTAGAAAACACATACTGCATCATCCCTTGTTTCCCAAGCTGAGAGCATTCCAGAGACAGCAAACCCAACTCTTGGAGAAAGGAAATGTCTTGTGTAGCTTTTGAGAAATCTGCTCAGGCCAACATGCAGAGCAGCACTAATGAGATCCAAAGGGAGCTTTCCGACAATATTGGAGCTCTTAAGAGTTAAGGAGTAGGGGTGAAGCAAATGTAGATATGAATATTGATAAACAACCACACTAATCTAGCAAAGTTGAAACTTACATGGGACATTTAAACAAAAAATCTTACATGAATCTGGCCTATCCCCAGAAGTGCAGGGGAGGAGGGGAGTGGGTTAGGAAAAACATTTGAAGTAAAGGAGAATTAAGAACTAGAACAGGTTACCAAGGGAGGCTGTAATCCCCATCATTGGAGTTTTTTAAGAATAAATTGGACTAACACCTGCCGAGGATGGTCTAGGTACACATGGTCCTCCCTCAGCATAGGAGGATGGACTAGATGACCTTTCAAGGTCCATTCCAGCCCTACATTTCTATGATTCTATGTAGCATAGATGCAGACACCGTACTTGGGTCAAATTCTGCTCTTTTCTTTAACCCCTGGAAGAAGCCAAGTCAACAATTCATTTCTGAGGCCAGACCATCTCCTCCCATAGTAAAACTTGTTGGGGGCAGGGTGTCTCTGAGGATCCTCTTTTGCCATTCCTCCCCAATTTGGCTGTGGGGCATGTGTTTTCCATCCATCACAGGTCCTGCTCCAAAACCTGCCAGATTCCCAGGGATCTCTAAGAGGCCAAGACCATCTGCATGGAGGCCCAGTGCTTCTACACCTGTTCTCTGGCAGTATAGCTGTGTTGGGGGGATTCTCATGGGGGCTGTGGGACTGTTCACAGAAAAGACATATTATCTCATCTTGTCCTAGTAAACTCTGTGGCTGGAGGGGGAATGGTGTACATCCCATCTGATTCTACCCACTCCTCTGCTTTGTCAGTCTCCTCCACTTCTTCCATGTGGATCCTAGACTTATGGAGCAGCCTTCATGGGGACGAGGTGGCTTGGTGCTGAATGGGCAACTGACACCCCTGGTCCTCCATGTGAGAGGAGAGAAATCTGTGGACCAAGAGTCACCTCCATATAATTATCTGGTGGTGAATGATCCTGCCCATGGAAAGCAACTAACAATTCTTATTATTTGCTTGTATTAGGCACCTAGAGTCTACCGTTATAGGTTCATTACAATTTCCAAAGACAGCTGGAGCTGAGTGAACAATGAAAACAATTATTTATGAATATTCTGCTTGAAAAAAAACATAAAATTCTTACCCATTTATGAATTATTCACTCAGAATACTGCTCAAATAATTTTATTTTTTGTAACGTGTAATTTGTCAAATAGATGACTCAGCAACTAATACTCAAGCAGCACTAAGCGACAGAAGTACTGGGTAAAACAAACAGAATTTGAAACTTACCTTCAGCTGTTATCAGGGATGGATATGAAATAATCATAATAAAAAAAAGTTAAGTTAGTTTCAGGCACACAGTTAAACAGTTGGATAATCTGCTCTAATATGAAACACCATTTTAATTAGGTATTCTGAAGAAAAATCAAACATGGTTTGATGGTTCAGACATAACTCTTGTAGCATTTTAAATTTCAAGCCCATATTCTTGCTGTTGATGTGAGTAAATGTAAACCAACTGCAAGGGGAACAAATGAAAAGAAAATGTTTAACATATGGGACAACAAATCTGGAATCAATTATGCATGTGAAAAATGAATATTAGCCCGTGGGAACAGTTATACTGACAATTGCTTCACTTTCATGCAGCTGCCAAGTGGTCTTGATAATTTTACTCTATTGCAATTTTCATGACATGAGATGAGACCCTTCATATTTCTGGTATAGCTCATGACTATGGTTGAATCTGTAACCCTATTTGCATGCCCAGAAGGGGCAGGTTGGTCAGCTGGGAGCACATTTGAAGGCCAGGGATTTGTGAAGAAACTATCAGAGTGCTGGGAAGCAGGCAAGGAGAGGAAAGCCATTAGAGTAGTGGAGGGGAAGTCCAGCTGGGGTGTTTTGTGGAAGGTTTGGTGGACCTAATCCAAGGACAAGATACGAATGAGGAGAATCAGAGCAATGTATGTGGTGAAGTGATAGCTGAAAAGGAATATACTTGTCTTAATTTCCTCAGTACAGCTTACTAAAGATGGACAGAGTCATTTTTAATGCCATATAGGTTAAGTAGGAGAAAATGGGCTGTAAGGGAGAACGCTAAATTAATGAACAATTAGCTAATAACTAACACAGTAAACAACAAGGGAAAGATAAATGGATCTGAATTTTAAATGACTACTTTCTTCTATTGCACCATATATGTATATTACGTTTTCCAAACATGAAGATATTATACCTGCCCTTCAGCTATCTCAATGTCTGAGAAAGCAAAACCTTACAAGAGTACTTTGTCTTCACATGAGTAAGAACTTTCTGGATCTGACCCCGAATTAAAATAATATACAGAAAAGTTTAGGAGGAAGGGATGTGAACTGAAGTTGAGCATGTCTAGATTATTTAGGTTAAACGTGTTTCTTGGTTTTATTTATTTTATTGTTTTGAGATGTTCGTATTTTTATATACCATGATTTTGAATTTACAATATATTTTAAATTTATGGGCAAATGGGTAGCAATGGAAGGTGGACTGATGGAAGTGAGTTTAAAGGACAAAAATGATTCTGTGTGGTGCACAGGAGAAAGCTATACTAACCATAGAAGGGCATGGCTTGGAAAATACATTTTCATATTGTGACAAAGTTCTGTCCTTGACTCCATGGGTCCTGCGTTTCCTGGCGGATTTTTGCTAGCCTCAGAGGCTCCCTGTGACCCTCCACATAGCCCTTCTCTCTCTAGAGGCCAGGGTCACAGTTTACTTATCCATTTTCATCATAAGCCAACAATGGAGGTGAGGAGAAGCAATCCTCCCTTGCACAGTCTCTTTTGTCTCCCAGTCTCAGTGATTAATCAGGGAGGGGAGGGGGAAGCCCAGGCTCACCCTCTACTCTGGGCTCCAGCCCAGGGAACCTAAAATTAGCAGCTATGGTAGCTGACTTTTTGGAAATAGGACATGTACAGTTCCCTGGGCCACTTCCCCACAGCAGCTCCCCGCTCAATATCTCCTTCACCGTTACCTCAGGGCCTCCTTCCTTACACCTGATATGGATTTCTATTGCTTCATTCCTCCAACAGCACAGCTTCTGACACTCACACCTCACTGACTAACTGGGAGGCTTTTAACTAGTTCCAGCCAGCCCTTGATTGGCTTCAGGTGCCCAAATCAATGTAGCTATCTCCACTGCCTTCTAGAAGGATCTCAATTGGCCCCAGGTGTCTTGATTAACCGGGAGCAACTGCCATTTGGTTACCATGGTACTAGGGATTTGTTTAGCCTGGGGCTAACATACCTGTTCCTCACAACTTTACTGAAGCCATCAGCCCTTGCCCCATCACAATATATATATGAAATTCTGCTTGAATGTGAAAAGTGCCTATCTAAGGGAATGTCAATGGTCATTTGTAAAGTAAAACTGAAAATGTCTGTACCTTCTACTGGTTTATCAGCAATTGCAGCTTTATCTTCATTATCTTCTGGCTTCGTAACCACCATGGATGTCAAAGGTGTCACAAACTTGTATTTCAGAGAGAGCTCCAGGGCTTCAGTGGTAAGATTTTCCTTTTCTTCTCCCTGAGCTACAGTGCTGAATGAAGGGAGAGAATCAGAACATAAACTTTCTACAAAGCCAAATCATTAAACACTGGATTAAACATTTTATTCTCCCTCTAAAATATGAAGCTATCTATTTATCTGCTGAAAAGAAATACACATTTCCTTTTGAGAGCACTTCTGACTTCACTGAGGGGCAGAGCAGGTAGCCACAGTCTGATCCTGTATTTGCATTTCTTTAAAATTAACTTGAAAAAACAATACTTACTATTTTTTTGTTATGGAGAGTAAATTAGGTAAACAGTTCTGTATTTTCTGTGCATTTGTAATGAATATCGCCAATTAGCTGCCCAGTGTTTTCATGCTATTTCACAGAGAATGTTAATTTATATTTCGTTACCGTTTATCCAGTAATTGTTGGATGGTGAGATAAGCCCAAAGCCTTTCAATGTAATCCCCAAATATGTACTCCTGTTCTTGGAGAGCTTTTGCCGTTTCTTCGACATCTGCTTGTTCACTAAACGTCACATCATTTTCTGCCTGTTAGGAATAAAAAAACTTCTCTCTGTAACAGACAGGTATGACTGATCCCCCTGACTATCCATAGGTTACAGGAGACATCCAAAATCTTCATACAATCTAGGGTTTGAAAAATGAGGATCTACAATAAATAAATGAACATCTTGATCCTGCACTGAGAATTGCAGAGGTTCACAAGTCAGTATCAGTGCCTTTGTTCAGGAGCTCCACAGCTGCTAGAAGTTTATACATGGGGACAGAACACATTTTCAAAATTAACATTGAAATTTGGTTAATCAGGATTTACCTGGACATTGCTTATGTTATGTATTTAACATGGCACAGATATAGTAGCTGGCCTAGTAGTAGCACAATTTCTGTATTTTGAATATATTTTGTTTCAAATTATAATAATTGTAATGTAAAGTGGACCAATGTGTGTCAGAGTACATACAGTATACAAGTGATACTGTACATTTGATAAATATTCTCTGTATGAAAGTGGTACATTTGTGTTGGGTTTTTTTTAAATTGTTATAGAATCCAGGACTGGAAATAATGTTTAGTCCACTTAGTACCTAACAGGAACAAAGTTCTATTTCCATTGGAAGGCCTTTCAAATATTCAATTGCCTTAGAGAGTGGAAAGTATTCCTCAAAGTATTAAAGACTATTTTGGAGGATAAATCCATTTCACATGCAAACCAAATCACCAGAACTCTTTGGGGGAAGTGGCAAGACAGGTATCTGGATTTCACTTAGCAATATTGTATTAGAACAAGATTTTCATACTGTCATACTGATGAATCTTGAATTGTACTTTTTACAGAGTTTGCATACAAAGGTAAAAGCCACAGATTATTCCATTCAACTATTAAACACAATGTTAATGAAACAATAAGGCTAACCATGTAAAGACAAAAAAAATCATCAAGAGATGTAAACATCAAGGTTCTGATAGCAACACTAACTTAGTCAAATTGGACATGCTGTACAAAGTTACTCCAGATTGACGTTAAAGTAATTCAAAGAAAAATTTAGCTAAATAAATGTCATGCCTTTTGGTGTATTTAAATTCTCCATACTCTGCAATATTTTTTTTCATAGAATAAAGGTATATTGATGAATTTGTATGCACTGCCAAATTTGGAGTCTCCCACATTCAGACATTTTTTGTCACAAAGAAAGGCTTGAAACAATCACAGTAGACCCATACTTACACCTTGAGCTTTCACATCTGCAGTCAAACTGTTCAGGTCATTATCTGTAATACGTCCAGCCACCACAATTTCAGAGCCATCATAGTAGTGCTTAAAGATGTTTTGAGTTAAGTCAGATATTGCATTTTCAGGGTACTTTAACTCCACTTCTGTAAGCATGGGATTGGCTACTTCCTCATAAAAACCCTAGAGGGAAGAGGGGGGGGAGCTTAATTAATTAATAAATATAATTAATAAATATATAATTCATAGACACTCCAGTTTCCACAGACCTCTTGACACCTTAACAAATAAATAAAACTGTTCATTAGACCATGCTGTCTCCCAATTCATAGTCATTACACTTTACACCTTTACAAGAGAAGGGGAAAGCTGTTACCTGGAAATCTAGCACCCCAGCACATGGTCATATTTTGTTTAATTACATTGAAAGTGGAGACAAATGTCATCAGAAATATCAGTGTGACTGCCACCATTAACTTAATTTATATGGTTATGGTTTTACCTCCATTTGTATGGCTGAATCAGAATCTGGATAGATGCGACGAGCCAACCCTTTATTCTCTAGTGCCATCTTTTCTAGAAAATTATAGTCAATACCATAGCCAAAAGCTAGGTTATATAAGGGGTATCTTCCTTGAATGGCTTTTTTTACATTCACTTGAATTTCCGTAGGGTCTGATACACCTGCATATTAAATAATACAAAACAAACAGACTTGAATATTTTGTTTATGAAAACAATAGCAAACAGAAAAAAATAATAAAATGAATGAAATGTGGTTAGTTACTTTTTATTTAGATTTTTCAGGGCATGACTATCATGTTTTCTAGGCATCATTAATTCTAAACTAACTTTAGACAAAGTATATACAAGTATCTAACTTAGAATGCAGAATTCCTTTAAAAAAACAAAAACAAAACCCTTTATTAGCCCCATAAATAAGGTTCTCCAAGAGGCAGAGTACACACCAGCCACCTTTGTGCTTTCAGGATTCTGAGTTGTTCAGGGACTGGTGAGACCCTCAGCATAACTCCGTGAAGTCTCATATAGAGTTCTGTTATGACATCCTGAGAGTGGCTGCTTTGCTTACGGGCAACTTCATAAGTGGGAGTAGCATGTATTATGGAGATCCCCTCCAAACTTCTGGCTCCATCCTGGCATGCTCCCAGGAAATTCTCTCCTACCTCTTTTGTGGCACCTTTAGGTGGGCCCTGGTGCAATGGTGATTAGGGCACAGAATGGGTGGGAGAATCCCACGCCTCATCTTTATTCATTACCAAGAGATGAAACTCTATATTAAAGAAAAGGTGCACCATCATAACAATTATTCAGTTACACTAGTGAAAACCCATAATGTAGACATGTTACACCAGCACAAAGCAGGGCATACAGCAGTTTAGCTTAATTGACAAATACCCTTCCCATCAGTGCAGGACATCTAAATTAAGGGTTTGCATCAGTGTAACTGAATTAATTTAGCTACACCAATGAAAATGTTCTTAATATAGCAAGGATGATGTCTAATTAGGCAATGGTTTAGTAATGTGGCAAAATTGTGACTAGGATGAGACCACCAAAGATACAGTGCATATATACTTGTGGTCGATAATGAATCACAAACTGAAACCAAAGAGCTGATTCTCCAGTCTGCTACACTAAGCTTAACCTTAGTGTAATGCCATTGAAATCAGAGGTGAATCAGGTCTTATGTCTCCTAAAATTAAAGAATGGTAAACTAAAACTGAAGTAATTATTTTCCTTCACCTGCTTAATTCCACTTTACTGTTCGCTTCATTTACCAAGACACTTACTTACCTTCATTGGGTTGACCATCCGTTAACATGATAATTATAGATGCACTTCTCTTGGGCACAGAATTTGTTTCAAAAGCTGTAGTCAGCATTTCAATTCCCTTCATTAAACCACCATGTAGGTTTGTCACTGCAATGTAGAGACACAAATTAGGGTTGAAAACTAGTGGTCAAAAATAGAAATGTTTTAATCCTAGATTCATAGAAATGTAGGGCTGGAAAGGACCTCAGGAGGACATCTCCTCCAGCCCCACAGGCTGTGGCAGGCTTAAGTATACCTAGACCATCCCTGACAGGTGCTTTTCTAAGCTGTTCTTAAAAACCTCCAGTTATGGCAATTCCACAACCTCACTAAGTAATTTGTTCCAGTGCTTAAACTATCCTTAGTGTTAGAAAGATTTTCCTAATATCTAATCTAAATCTTGCTGCAAAGTAAGCAAACTACTTCTTGTCCTACCTTTGGTGGACAAAAAGAACTGATCACCATCCTCTTTATAATAACCTTTCACATATTTGAAGGCAGTTTCATAAATTAAACATGCCCAGTTCTATCAACCTTTCCTCATAGGTCAGCTTTTCATTTTGGTCGATCTCCTCTGGACTCACTCCAATTTGTGCACTTTTTTCTTAAAGTGTGGTGCCCAAAACTGGAAACACTACTACAGCTGAGGCCTCACCATTGCTGAATAGAGCTGAACAATTATCTCCTCTGTCTCGTTAATACATACCAGAGTGACATTTGCCTTTTTTGCAACAGCATCACACTATTGACTCATATTCAAATTGCGATTCCCCTGTAGCCCCCAGGTCCTTTGCTGCAGTTCTGCTGCCTAGCCAGTTAGTCCACTTTTTGTATTTTTCCTTCCTAAGTGCAGTGTTGTGCACGTCTCTTTACTGAATTTAATCTTGTTGATTTCAGACCGATTCTTCAATTTATTAAGATAATTTTGAATTCTAATCCTGTCCTCCAAAGTGCTTGCAACCACTCCCAGCTTGATGTCATCTGCAAATTTTATAAGCACGCACTCTGTTCCATCATCCATTAATGAAAATAATGACTAGTATCAGACTCAAGACAGACCCCTGCAAGACCCACTTGATATGTCCTTCCACTTTTAAAACTTTATAGTAACTTAATTGAGACCATATTTCATAGAATCATAGAAATGAAGGGCTGGAAGAGACCTCTATAAATCAAGTCCAGCCCCCTGAGCTGTGGCAGGATCAAGTAAATCTAGACCATCCCTCACAGGTGTTTTTCCAACTTGTTTTTAAACATTTCCAAAGATGGAGTCTCCATGACCTTCCTTGGAAGCTTATTCCAGAGCTTAACTATCCTTTTAGTTAGAAAGTTGACATAGTTTCCCTAGTTTGTTTATGATAATGTCATGTGGGACTGGGTCAAATGCCTTACTAAAGTCCAGATATAGCACATTTACTGCTTCCCCCGCCCCGCATCCACTAGGCTGTTGCCCTGTAAAAGAAAGAAATTAGATTGCTCTGGTATGATCTGTTCTTACAAATCCATGTTGGCTATTAATTATCACCTTATTATGATCTATGTGTAACATTGTTTATTTATTATAGAATTATAGAAATGTAGAACTGGAAGGGACCTCAAGAGGTCTTCTAGTCCAGTCTCCTGCACTCAAGGCAGGACTAAGTATTATCTAGATCACCGCAACAGGTGTTTGTCTAACCTGTTCTTAAAAACCTCTAATGATGGAGATTCCACAACCTCCCTAGGTAATTTATTCCAGTGCTTAACTACCCTGACAGTTAGGAAGTTTTTCCTAATGTCCAACCTAAACCACTCTTGCTGCTATTTAAGCCCATTGCTTCTTGTCTTATTCTCAGAGAACAATTTTTCTCCCTCCTCCTTGTAGCAAAATTTTATGTTCTTGAAAACTGTTGTTGTATCTCTCCTCTCCGACTTCTCTTCTCCTGACTAAACTAACCAATTTTTTCAGTCTTTCCTCATAGTCGTTTTCTAGACCTTTAATTATTTATGTTGCTCTCCTCTGGACTTTCTCCAATTTGTCCTCATCCTTCCTGAAATGTGGCACCCTGAACTGGACACAATACTCCAGTTGAGGCCTTATCAGCGCGGAGTAGAGTGCAAATTTAGGAATCAAGTGAATTATCATTACAGTACGATAACTGAATTCAGGCAGTTTCAGCTCCTTAACATTTTGCCTCCATTTATAGCTGGCATTTAAATTCATCACATAAACACTTCACATTACAGTGAAAGGATTTGGTTTTGATGGCTGGAGATGAGTAAATTTGACAGAACCTGAATTTTGCAAACTAACATAATAAAAAATGGACATCATATTTTGGGTAAATGCCAACCTCAGGAATGTTCCGTTAGTAATATAGGGCAAGCTTGGGGTAGGCCCTCGCATGGGTGATGGAAGGGTAGGGTGAATACATATGGAGCTTCACTCGCATCTTCTGAACACTCCATATGAAATTCTGTCACAAATGCAACCTCTACCAGAATAGCTGATCATAGGGGCTAAGACCCACCAATAATGACAAAACTGTGTAGTGTGGCTGATGTACAGCAGACTGCAGTACTATCTGCTACCACTGGAGGCTCTTGAAGGAGCTGAAGCTGTAATTTGCTTGACTGCCACCAATGGACTTTTGCCTCTACAATGCAGACTTCAGGCGGCCGAGGAAGTACATCCGTTAAGTTTGGGGGACATCAAAGAATTGTCTTTGCAATCCTTCCCAAAATCTTCAGGCTAGCCTCATGCAACATAATGCAATATTGCTAACCCCAAGCATCCAAAATCTGAGTCAGGCTCCAAAAAATCATGAGATTGCTTCCAAATCATGAGATGATTAAAAATAATAAATGTTGAGTTCTGTCTCTTTGCTTTCTGGTTTTCTCTCTTTAGGTCACACTCAGGCCACATTTTCTAACTTTTTTCTACTGCCAGGAGGGCTAGGAAACTTTACTTTTTTTAAAATGAAAGCTGAGATTTTCATGACCTCAGGAGCTGGAGCTTTAAAGAAAATCACCTTGACTTACAAAAAAGGTCATGAGAGCTGGCAACACTGGTACTGTGATCAGTTAGCACACATCTGTTGTCATAGATTTGTGTGTATGTGCATGTGTGCCCCTGCACACAGAAGTGTATGTGTGTGGTTGGGGGCAGAGTATTTCTCAGACTCACCCAGAAATGCTGGGGATTTGAGACTGAAATTACTGTCTGTGTGACTGCAATGTGGTCCATTTTAACCACTGGCCGTGTGCTTCATACCTATGTGGTAAGAATCACTGATGACTGAAGGATGCAGCTCTCAATTTCTAATTCCAGTAACATGAATTTTGCTCTCTGGTGAATTCACACACTATTTTTAGGGTAGGAGGGTTGTTATTTCTGTTTAGAACTTGCCTGTTTTTCAGTTCTTTCTCTAAAGGTTGTAAAACCTTCACAGAACCCCAAAACAAACATATAACTATAGTAGTGCTTCTTAACCAGTCAATTTTTAGAATGAAAGCTTGCAGCACTCCATTCTCAGACTGAATTTGTGTATTAGCTTCTTCAATATTTATTTGAAGTACCACCTATTGGCAAGTTTACTACAATACTTACTGCCTTGAGTGTCAATAGCTCGAACAAAGTCCTTTGCTTCCTTCAGATTCTCAGCAGTGGCTTTCACTAATGTGTCTTTCCAAACGTGTACATCAGAACCAAACAGTATGAAATTAAAGTAGTCATCTTCCCTAATATCCTCTAATATTTTAAGAAGTGCTTCCCTTGTCTATAAATAAATAAACACAAGTTTAAATGAATGAAACTGATGTGGGTATATTGAATAACAAAGGAAAGCCTACAGCTTTTACATGATTTGTTTCTGAGGATTTTTCACTGAACATTCATATAGTGTATAGTGAAAAACTCTGGGCCTAATTCTGTCCTCAGTTGTACCACTGTCAATCAGGAATAATTCCAGTGAAGTCAATGAGTTACACCAGCATAACAGCTGTGTAGATGAGATGAAAATCAGGCCCTATGATTGGATCACTTGAACAACCATCACCTATGCTGAGCTGGAGAGGTTAGTTCTAAGGCTAAGCAATAGTAACATTTGGGTTGGGGAGGAGATCTTAAGCACCAGAGCCTGGGTCTTGATATGCAGCAGCAGAAACAGAAATTCTGAGCATCAGAATGGAGTGGGGAGTTCTAACAGTAAGGTGCTTCCCATCACCCAGGCTGGAAGAGGGTACAAAAGATATAGAAAAGGGAAACAATAGACAATATTATACATGTGTTTTAACTTACAGGATACCCAGAGTGTGAGGAAGCCTTTTCTAGATACTTTGGTTTAGAATTTTGAAGATATAAAAATATAGCTTGAAAACATCCATGATTATAGTTTTGGCTGAGACTTTGAATACCTGCTCATGATAAGAAGTGTTTAGTACCTCCACTGGGTACTAGACTCCCTAGAACCTGGCACACCAGGATTAACTTTGTAGTAAATGTAATCAATTACCTGTTGTATTCCTATTCCAGACATCGAGCCACTAATGTCTATTACAAAAACCACGTTTTTTGGAAAATTTGGAAGATTTGTTGGTGCAAAAAAGTGTACAAAGTATCCATTGACAATCTGAAAAAGAGAAGATGTGTAAAATGATGTGACTTCAATTTACTAAGCATGCCCAGATGAAATTGTAAAGTATTGAATTTACCTGTAAATCACCCGGCCTGTCTCTCTTCACATCATACTTTATTGTAAAATCTCCATCCAATAGTGATGTTGAACAATTTGCACAGGTTCGCTGTTGATCAATGGTTGGCTTGAAAGACACATGGCCCTGAAAGCAGAAGCCCTCATTAGACTCAAACTTTAATAAATGAATGTAAAATACAAAACATGAGAAGGTTTGTGTTTTAGACAAATGTATGTTCAGAAATGTGAAAGTCAATATGATAAAACAGGGTTTGATAAAACAGATGCCATTTTAAACAAGTTATCTATACCCAAGTCAATATTTTATTATTCTGAGTAACTGAGTTTGTGCAAGGTAATAAAAATGCATTAATAATAAAATATTATTATAAAGCCCTCTCCTCAGCAACTGTTAAAGAGATGAAAATATTAACTACATCATCATACAAATATATAAAACCAATTATACTAAAAAGTGCTCCTGCAAAGGGGGTGATTTTAGATGTTGTTTGAAAGTGGGGAAGTAAAATGCAAGGTGTCTGCTTATGGATAGCAAGTTCTAGCCATGCAGCCACAACAGCAAAAGGGTCAGTCACCTGCCTATCTAAGAACCACCTCTTTGTTTGTGCACTGCCTAGCACAAGGGGATTTGGCCTAAAGCACTACTGTAATACATATAACAAATAATAACAAGTAGATGTCAGAGCAGAAATACCAGTAGGCTAAGGCTCAATTTTGAGGTCTTGAACTAAAACCCTGTTTCCTCACACTTAATTCTTTAAAAAGCAATAGGGTCAATTTAAATTCAATCTCCTGAATTTTTCCTTATGCTATGGTTTCTTTATGTCACCTTCAGTGGCATAAAAGGCTGTAGGTGGCCCCTGAAGAATACCCTGTAATGCCAGAGGGCAAAGGGACCCCCCCACACACACACCCTTTGGTTCATGTAGAGCATGTGTAATTCCTCTAAGTCAGCTCCTTTCCTGGCCCCAGTTGAGGGGTTTTATTAGGAGGGAAGGAGGGAAAAGGCATGGCCAGAGCACCTGGATATTCTGTGCTAGTGTAATAATCCATACAAGGCTGTTATAAGCTGGCATGATTTAGAGCAAACCTGGGAAGAAAGGCCTTATAAAAATTAGAGATGGAAAAGAGCTGTATTATCCCATCCAGCCCCACTACTGGCCGGTACAGTACATTTACTTTTGCATTAACCCAATATATTGTGCTGATGTATTATTTCATAATGAGCTGACTTTGTTAGAATGCAGAAAAAATATAACAAATTCATTCTCTACTAAGGTTATTATCCATTGTACCTTTTTTCCTGAGAAAGATTTTTTAATAACTTGTGACAGGTCATTGGTGATGAATGATCCTTGTGCTTCCAGCTCACTGATACCTTGGGGTTCAAAGATGTTTGCCTGGATCTGAAACATTCATTGAAAATACACTGTCATAGATAAACCCACAACTATAACAACTTAGATGGAGAACAATGAGCAACTCTATATGCAGAATAGGGAATTTCTTAGTAAAGGGGAAATCTGCCTTTATAATGCAAAGTAGCATTCATATTTGAATCAGATGTGACCTACCTATCTTCCACCTGGAGATTTTAAAAAGAAACACAACTGAAAGTTACTGTTTTACTAACTGCTCACAAGAATTTGGGTCAGATGTTAAAGAACCACTCATTTCCTCTGAAAATACCATACTGCCAGTACCAGGAGGCCATATCTGGTTATGATTTGTTTATGCTGCAGTATGGTTTTGGTCTTGTGCATAGTGCTGCATATAATGCTTTAAGCATTTTTTGATGACCATCTTTGGAGTATATCCTTTTAAAGCATCTCCTGGGCACACATGAGAGAAAGCTATTGAACTACAGGTAGATTTTAGCAGGGCAGATAAAGAGAGTGTTCAAACAATCTCTGGCACTGAAGAGACCTTGATCTCTGTGAATTCAGGCAGCGTTGTTTGGCATAAGTTTGATCAAGGTTTGGGCTATTGTATTAAGGCATTTGTTCTCAGTTGTGTTAATGACTTTCCCACCCTCCAATATATCTTAGTTTTGTAGGGCTTATTGCTTGTCCCAGCTAGTAAAGTTTATGTATGCAAACCAGTAATAAAATACATTGTTTGAGGCTTTCAACCTGGTTCATAGTCACCACTGCCCACAAGATATTGGTTGGGGACCTTCCCTTCAATTGTGAACTGCTGTGGAAAAACACAGTATCCTGCTTCATCTGTTATGCATATATTCCAAAAGATGCACAAGATTTCAATGCATCTTGAATTTTTGTAACTACAGAATGTAACCGCTGCAAGGTACAATTTAATTCACAATGCCATTTACCTCAAAGTGATTGATGAGCTGCTTTGGTTTTACTTTAATGAGCATCTCATATTTTCCAAAGTTTCTCTTCAACAGTTCCTCATAGGTGAGCTCAAAAGTGACTTTGCTGGCTGCTGCAATGTTGACTGAAACTGTGAACTTTTCAGTTTTTCTCCCAGAAGCCCTAGAAATGTTAAACTAATTATAAATAAGAAAAAAGGCTGCTTGTCCCTTCTCTCCTATTGTGCGCCTGCTCAAGAGCTAGGCATAGTCTGGCCCACAAAAATGAATACAAGAGAAATGAGATTTTTGGGTCTCATTCTTTATCACTAACTCATACTGAGAAGCATTTACACAGATAGCTGAGTGGGACTAATCACATGAGTATGTATTATTCAGTTAGTAGTGTTGCATAATTAAATCTTTCACAATTATGGATATCCCCTGACCAATCAGAAGTCATGTCTCTATTACATATAACCAATATCCTTTTTTCATATAAAGTATGAACTTTTAACAGAGGCTATAAAATACATTCCTAATTTCATTTTTAGCTATAGGATGCTGGAATATAGAAATGAAAAGTTTAAGCCCGCTGTAAGTCAGCATTCTTACCGGACGAGACCTGCAGTCTGTCCCCGTGAAACAGCCTTCTCATATTGCTTTTTTGCAACTTCTTTTTCTTTTATAGTCCCAGGATAGGTAACACCATCAATTGTCCTGCAAATGAAAAAGTATCTAATTTAGCTGAATGATTTGTATTCACACATGAAAACATTATTCTTGGTTATCCTCTGTTCATTATCTTGTTTGCTAACAAGCAGTTTCTAGACTTGATCTTGCCAAGTGCTGAGCACTTCCTGTGAGGTGATGAACACCTTCAATTTCCAGTTACTTCAGTTGGAGTTAAAAGTTCTACACCTTACCAGATCAAGACCAATTCCTCCTCTGAAAATAAATGAGCCCAATATTGGGCTGATGGTAACCACTATTCAAATCTTTGGCAAACTCCTATACCATGGCATCATGAATATCATGTTTGAACAATGACACCAGATGACATACTGTAACTAAAGACAAAAAGGTGTGATATTTTCCTCCATTTTTTGGCCTTCATCTGCTTTCAGCTACTATGTTCAAATATTGCTTCTACAATAATGGAATAAATTAAGTTATAATGTCATGATGGAAAAAACTGTAGGCAATGGAACATCTTTCTAGAGATCCCAGGTTTGAACAAGTGGTATTTCTGGAAATTTTCCTTTAGACCTCTGCAGATGGATAGAAAAAAATAGCAAATTAGTGCTCTTGTCCACAAATGCACAACTGTCTGAAGGTCCCACAAATACCCTGCATCTATATTTGTATCATTAACTTTGTCCAAGTAACATTTAAAAATCAACCTAATAGTAAAGTAAAAATAAAGATCTCAGTTCATATTCTTAATGCTGCTAGTGTATATTTCTCTGTATTAAACCCAGACAGATTCTTAGTCCATGCTAGAAATATAAGTTCTTCTCACATGCTGAAATTGGTAATGAAGGCTGTCTTAGGGAGATCCACATCAAAAACCACTTCCTTAGACACATTGGCACGATTGACAGCTCTGCTAGTGATGACATTGTGGGCAAATCGGGAAGTCACTTTGCTGTCAATTTTCATGCTGTAGATTTCTATGCCATTGACAATCTGAAGAATAAAAGATGGCAAAATTACCACTAGTTACATTTGAACATTGTGTAAATCAGTAATAATTCAATAAAACAGAAATAACCATAATAGGGACGCACTGTGCGGCCTGCGGGGGGTGAGTAGGCAAGCGGCAGGTGAGGGAGGGGGGGCTGAAGGGGCGGGCAGTGGCGGGGGCTGAGGAGGCGAGTGGGCGGGTGGGCAGTGGCGGGGGCTGAGTAGGTGAGCCAGGGGGGTGGGGAGCTGAGGAGGCGAGTGGGCGGGCAGTGGTGGGGGGGTGAGTAGGTGAGCCGGGGGGGTGGAGAGCTGAGGAGGCGAGCGAGGAGTCAGTGGCTGACCTGTTCTACTGATCTGGTCTGGCTCCCATCCCCTCTCCAAGGGTCGCAGCTGTCTGAAGGTGCTGCCTTCCACGCCTTCCTCATTCACACCTCATTCATTCAACAGGGCAATTGATTACAAAGTTGAGGGAAGACCTTGTTCTACTTCTAGCAAAAAGACATTTTTCTTTTACCTTAATTATACTACCTTAGGGGCCCGCTATAACATATTACCAAGGTTCAATACTGCTGTTTCGGTGGGGCAGCACTGGGGAAGGAGGGTTTGTTTCCGTGGGGCAGACGGTGCTGGGGAGGGGAGTATTTTAGGGGGGCTGGGCGGCACTGGGTGGGGTGTTGTGTTTTGGGGGGGGCTTGGCGGCACTAGGGTGGGGGTTCGGCGGGGCTGGGGGCGTTCGGCCCTCAGCTGTTTTCTTTGGAGTAATATGGCCCTCGCCGCTTTACGAGTTGTGCAGGCCTGGCATAACAGAAAAGAACAAGTGCTGTATTTGTTCGGGACCACTAGGGTACAATGAAGTTTGCTTGAGTGTTTTTAATATTGTCCACAAAAAGGCTACTATGTGAAAATAATTATTCTATTAACAGTAACTATAACCTCAGTAGCAAAATGTTATCTCTAAAGTTGAGCTGGCACTGCTACTATAAGCGCCTACTTTCAGGTATTTATAACATTTTGAAATAATTTTCTTTTATTGCATCCATAACTCCTGTGCATGCTCAGTATTGGGTGTACACAACAATATACCTCTGGCTTCTGATACCAATGATTGCTATAAACAGTAGCTGACTGGCTGGCTCATGCAGCACACACCTAAAAGATGCCTTTGTATAAAAGTGCCACATATAGACTCAATTTCATTTCAGGTTATCCTTCTTGATATTCTAAGGGGAAAATTCACCCCTTAAATAGAGATCCATCACAAGGCCTGTGGACCACTTAAAACAGGAGCTATTTCTTCCACATGCTGGGAAGGAAGTAATGGGGGAGGAAGATTGTTACTATATCTTTTTCAAATAGTTGGGAGGTGCTCAGTTACTATGGTGATGGGGGCTACATAAACACACAGCTAAATAGATAGATACAACTATTTAGGTAACTCTTCAGCAACAACATGTACCCTTTGTGCAAGAATAATATTTAGAAGTGCCCCAGGATTCTTATGGGTGGGGGTAAGAACATAAGAACGGACGTACTGGGTCAGACCAAAGGTCCATCTAGCCCAGTATCCTGTCTACCAACAGTGGCCAATGCCAGGTGCCTCAGGGCTGGTCTATACTACACATTTAAACCGATTTTAGCAGCGTTAAACCGATTTAACGCTGCACCCGTCCACACAACGAAGCCCTTTATATCGATATAAAGGGCTCTTTAAACCAGTTTCTGTACTCCTCTCCGACGAGAGGAGTAGCGCTGAAATTGGTATTACTATATCGGATTAGGGTTAGTGTGGCCGCAAATCGACGGTATTGGCCTCCGGGCGGTATCCCACAGTGCACCATTGTGACTGCTCTGGACAGCAATCTGAACTCGGATGCACTGGCCAGGTAGACAGGAAAAGCCCCGTGAACTTTTGAATTTCATTTCCTGTTTGGCTGGCGTGGAGAGCTCATCAGCACAGGTGACCACGCAGAGCTCATCAGCACAGGTAACAATGCAGTCTCCTGAGAATCAAAAAAGAGCTCCAGCATGGACTGCACGGGAGGTACTAGATCTGATTGCTGTATGGGGAGAGGATTCCATGCAAACAGAACTCCGTTCCAAAAGATGAAATGAAAAAACATTTGAAAAAATTTCCAAGGCCATGACGCAGAGAGGCCACACCAGGGACTCAGTACAGTGCCGTGTGAAAGTTAAAGAGCTCAGACAAGCCTACCAGAAAACCAAAGAAGCAAACGGAAGGTCCGGGGCAGGGCCGAAAACATGCCGCTTCTATGCTGAGCTGCATGTAATTCTTGGGGGGTCCGCCACCACTACCCCACCCCTGTCCATGGATTCCGAGGTGGGGGTGGTAATCGCAGCCATGGCTGAGGATTCTGCGGACGGGGAAGATGAGGAGGAGGAAGAAGAGGACGAGCTTGCAGAGAGCACACAGCACTCCGTTCTCCCCAACAGCCAGGAGCTTTTTCTCACCCAGATGGAATTACCCTCCCAGCCCTCCCAAGCCACTAGCCCAGACAATGAAGCCATGGAAGGGACCTCTGGTGAGTGTACCTTGTAAATATAAGACATGGTTTAAAACCAAGCGTTTTTTAATGATTAATTTGCCCTGAGGACTTGGGATGCATTCGCGGCCAGTAGAGTTATTGGAAAAGTCTGTTAACATGTCTGGGGATGGAGCGGAAATCCTCCAGGGATATCTCCATGAAGCTCTCCTGGAGGTACTCCAAAAGCCTTTGCAGAAGGTTTCTGGGCAGGGCAGCCTTATTCCGTCCTCCATGGTAGGACACTTGACCACGCCATGCATGTAGCAAGTAATCTGGTATCATTGCATGACAAAGCCTAGCTGCGTATGGTCCCGGTGTTTGCTGGGATTCAAGCAACATCCGCTCTTTATCTCGCTGTGTTATCCTCAGGAGAGTGATATCGTTCATGGTAACCTGGTTGAAATTCAGGAATTTAATTAAGGGGACAGAGATGGGCATTCCTACTGGGCTGTTTGGCTGTTGCTTAAAAGAAATCCTTCCTTGCAGGTAGCCAAGCAGGGGGAAGGGGGGTGATTGGCACTGAGCTTTTTCGCATTTGGCTATCAGGGATCTTCCCTGCTCCCAGCCATGCAGTGGTGGGGAGGGAGGGGGGTGTTTAGCAGTGATCTTCCATGATACCAGCCACGCGGTGGAGGGAGGGGTAAAGCGATCATCCCAGAGAATTGGATGGGGGGGTGGTAAGCATTGTTCTGTAAAATGTATCTTTTTAAATACTTCTCTCGGTTTTTTTCCTCCCTCGTGCAGCTGCAAATTTTTCAAGCCTCCCTACTGCATCCCGAAGGCTATCTCAGATAAGGTGGCGGGAAAAAAAAGACACGAGACGAAATGTTCTCGGAAATCATGGAAGTGACCCGCAGTGAAAGAGCTCATCTGAATGAGTGGAAGGACGTGGTATCAAATTATAGGAAAGATGCCAGTGAACGTGAGGACAGGAGGGACGAACGTGAGGACAAGAGGGACGCTCGAGATGAGAGGTGGTGGCAGGAAGATCAGAGGAGGCATGATGCAACGCTGGGGCTGCTGCGTGATCAAACTGACATGCTCCGGCGTCTGGTGGAGCTTCAGGAAAGGCAGCAGGATCACAGAGTGCCGCTGCAGCCCCTGTATAACCACCCTCACCCCTCACCATGTTCCACATCTTCCTCACCCAGACGTGTAAGAACGCGTGGGGGGAGGCTCCGTGCACCCGCCCACTCCACCCCCGTGGACAGCCCAACCAAAAGGCTGTCATTATTGTGAAAAATTTTTAGTGGCCTTTTCCTTCCCTCCTATCCTCCTCCCAAACCACACCCAGGCTGCCTTGTCAGTTCTCTCCCTCTTTTTATAATGAATTAATAAAGAATACATGATTTTTAAACGATAGTGACTTTATTTCCTTAAGCAAGCTGTAATCGAAGGGGGAGGGTGGGTTGCTTACAGGGAATGAGTCAATCAAGGCGGGGGGTTCATCAAGGGGAAACAAACACAGCAGTCACACCATACCCTGGCCAGTGCTGAAACTCGTTTTCAAAGCTTCTCTGATGCGCACCGCTTCCTGGTGTGCTCTTCTAATTGCCCTGGTGTCTGGCTGCACGTAATCAGCGGCCAGGTGATTTGCCTCAGCCTCCCACCCCGCCATAAAGGTCTCCCCCTTACTCTCACAGAGATTGTGGAGCACACAGCAAGCAGCAATAACAATGGGGACATTGGTTTGGCTGAGGTCTGAGCGAGTCAGTAATGTGCGCTAGCGCGCCTTTAAACGGCCAAATGCACATTCTACCACCATTCTGCACTTGCTCAGCCTGTAGTTGAACAGCTCCTGACTACTGTCCAGGCTGCCTGTGTATGGCTTCATGAGCCATGGCATCAAGGGGTAGGCTGGGTCCCCCAGGATAACGACAGGCATTTCAACATCCCCAACTGTTATTTTCTGGTCTGGGAAGTAATTCCTTTGCTGCAGCTGTTTAAACAGAGTAGTATTCCTGAAGACACGAGCATCATGAACCCTTCCTGGCCATCCCACGTGGATGTTGATGAAACGTCCCTTATGATCCACCAGTGCTTGCAGCACCATTGAAAAGTACCTGTTGCGGTTTACATACTGGGTGGCCTGGTGCTCCGGTGCCAAGATAGGGATATGGGTTCCATCTATTGCCCCACCACAGTTAGGGAATCCCATTGCAGCAAAGCCATCCACTATGACCTGCATATTTCCCAGAGTCACAACTTTTTGTAGCAGCAGTTTAGTGATTGCTTTGGCTACTTGCATCACAGCAGCCCCCACATTAGATTTGCCCACTCCAAATTGATTCCCAACTGACCGGTAGCTGTCTGGCGTTGCAAGCTTCCAGAGGGCTATTGCCACTCGCTTCTCAACTGTGAGGGCTGATCTCATCTTGGTATTCTGGCGTTTCAGGGCAGGGGAAAGCAAGTCACAAAGTTCCATGAAAGTGCCCTTACGCATGCGAAAGTTTCGCAGCCACTGGGAATCGTCCCAAACCTGCAAAACTATGCGGTCCCACCAGTCTGTGCTTGTTTCCCGGGCCCAAAATTGGCGTTCAATGGCTAGAACCTGCCCCATTACCATCAGGATCTCCAAAGCGCAGGGGCCCGCGGTTTGAGAGAATTCTGTGTCCATGTCCTCATCACTCTCGTCGCCGCGCTGCCGTAGCTGCCGCCTCCTCACCTGGCTTTGCAGGTCCTGGTTCAGCATAGACTGCACGAGAATGTGCAAGGTGTTTACAACGTCCATGATTGCTGTCTTGAGCTGAGCAGGGTCCATGCTTGGCGTGCTATGGCGTTTGCACAGTTCACCCAGGAAAAAAGGCGTGAAACGGTTGGCTGCTGCTGCTTTCACGGAGGGAGGGGTGAGGCTGTACCCAGAACCACCCGCGACAATGTTTTTTGCCCCATCAGGCACTGGGATCTCAACCCAGAATTCCAAGGGCGGGGGAGACTGCGGGAAGCATGGGATAGCTACGGGATAGCTACCCACAGTGCAATGCTCCGGAAATCGACGCTAGCCTCGGTACATGGACGCACACTGCCGAATTACTGTGCTTAGTGTGGCAGCGTGCACTCGACTTTATACAATCTGTTTTACAAAACCGGTTTCTGTAAAATCGGAATAATCCTGTAGTGTAGACGTACCCTCAGAGGGAGTGAACCTAATAGGTAATGATAAAGTGATCTCTCTCCTGCCATCCATCTACACCCTCTGACAAACAGAGTCTAGGGATACCATTCCTTACCCATACTGGCTAATAGCCATTAATGGACTTAACCTCCATGAATTTATCCAGTTCTCTTTTAAACACTGTTATAGTCCTAGCCTTCATAACCTCCTCAGGTAAGGAGTTCCACAAGTTGACTGTGCGCTGTGTGAAGAACAACTTCCTTTTATTTGTTTTAAACCTGCTGCCTACTGATTTCATTTGGTGACCCCTAGTTCTTGTATTATGGGAATAAGTAAATAACTTTTCCTTATCTACTTTCTCCACATCGCTCATGATTTTATATACCTCTATTATATCCCCCCTTACTCTCCTCTTTTCCAAGCTGAAAAGTCCTAGCTTCTTTAATCTCTCCTCATATGGGACCCATTCCAATCATTTTAGCTGCCCTTCTCTGAACCTTTTCTAGTGCCAGTATATCTTTTTTGAGATGAGGAGATCACATCTGTACGCAGTATTCAAGATGTGGACGTACCATCGATTTATATAAGGGCAATAATATATTCTCCTTCTTATTCTCTATCCCCTTTTTAATGATTCCTAACATCCTGTTTGCTTTTTTGACCACTTCTGCACACTATGTGGACATCTTCAGAGAACTATCCACAATGACACCAAGATCTTTTTCGTGATTTGTTGTAGCTAAAGTAGCCCCCATCATATTGTATGTATATTTGGGGTTATTTTTTCCAATGTGCATTACCTTACATTTATCCACATTAAATTTCATTTGCCATTTTGTTGCCCAATCACTTAGTTTTGTGAGATCTTTTTGAAGTTCTTCACAGTCTGCTTTGGTCTTAACTACCTTGAGCAGTTTAGTATCATCTGCAAACTTTGCCACCTCACTTTGTACCCCTTTCTCCAGATCATTTATGAATAAGTAGAATAGGATTGGTTTTAGGACTGACCCTTGGGGTTACCCCTCTCCATTCTGAGAATTTACCATTAATTCCTACCCTTTGTTCCCTGTCTTTTAACCAGTTCTCAGTCCATGAAACGACCTTCCCTTTTATCCCATGACAACTTAATTTACATAAGAGCCTTTGGTGAGGGACCTTGTCAAAGGCTTTCTGGAAATCTAAGTACACTATGTCCACTGGATCCCCCTTGTCCACATGTTTGTTGACCCCTTCAAAGAACTCTAATAGATTAGTAAGACACAATTTCCCTTTACAGAAACCATGTTGACTTTTGCCCAGCAATTTATGTTCTTCTATGTGTCTGACAATTTTATTCTTTACTATTGTTTTAACTAATTTGACCGGTACCGATGTTAGACTTACCGGTCTGTAACTGCCGGGATCACCTCTACAGCCCTTTTAAAATATTGGATGAGAGGAGATAGATGACTCCTGCCTGGCTGGTTCACTAAGTATTTAGATTTGTGCTTAAGTGGGATGGACTGCTGAATTGGGGTCTAAATGCCAACTGGCATCAGCCTTAAAGATAAAGTCACTTGCCTTCCTTGAATGAAATACAGTACTTAAAAAGAAGATAAAATGTTTCTGTAGAGGCATAGAGACAATGCCAAACAGTTTTGTTATTTGTTGAAATACAACATGGGATTAGCTATTATTTGTTTATTCTCTTTTTACTGCACAGAGCCTGACAGACTCTGAATTTGGGATATTACTGAATATTATGATTAACTAAACCAAACTCTTCAGATACTAGCATTTACCATGTGTACCTAGAAATAACAATTACTCATGCTGTGCTCATTGTAGTATGACACAAGTCTTTAAAATAGTAAGAGTATTTTATTAACTGACATTTGAATCCATCACTGCAGCCCAGATAAAAACAAACCCTCAATTGGTACAATATCCTCAGTTATAAATGAGAAGAGAACTTACCAAGTCATCTGCACTTCGCTTCTGTAAAGAGAAGAAATTGAAAAATTGTCTCATGACTATTGTAAGAATATGCATACAGATAAACCTATTTAGCATCTAGATAGCACTTCAGCATCTATAGAGCACTTTAGCATCTTCCAAATCAAATGGGAGTTTTGTGTGAGTGAGCAGTGTAGAGACAGCCCATAGTTAGTAAATTCAAGGTTGATTCATCCTTGTGTTCTGGTACCATATGCCAGGTAAGTTATTGGGTGCTGGAGTTAAATCTGGGTATATACAAGCAGTCAGTGGGAGACAATAGGAGTTTTTCCCCAGAAAAAACGAATGAGTCATTAAGGATCTGGCCCATTTATTCTGTTTATAAGGCACCAAACCCTGCGGCCCTGATTAGCTAATAATGGGTCTCGACAATTGTGGATTTGAAAGTTAAAACTTGAATGTTGCTGGGTTTGTGTTTTGCTCAGGAGACACTGAAAAAGGAGCAAAGATGGGGACAGAATGAAAAACAAATACAGACAAACTGAAAGAAAGAGAGCGGGGAAAGAGAAAAATTCTAATTAAAAATTGAATACAATTTAATTGCTACACAGAGGACACACACGTACTAGCCTGGATTGGTGGCAGTGGTGGATTTTGTTTGTTTGTCTGGGGGGATGGTGTCTCTTCAGTCCTTAACATATAGCACAGACTTCTGTTTAAAGAACAGGAGTACTTGTGGCACCTTAAAGACTAACAAATTTATTTTAGCATGAGCTTTCGTGAGCATGCTCACTTCTTCGGATGCATAGAATGGAACACACAGACAGGGGATATTTATACATACAGAGAACATGCTCCCGTCTGCTGCACAAAGCAGAAATAACTGAAGAACCTCGAAGTGTCCCAAGA
This sequence comes from Mauremys mutica, assembly GCF_020497125.1. Lineage (NCBI taxonomy): Eukaryota > Metazoa > Chordata > Testudines > Geoemydidae > Mauremys > Mauremys mutica. The sequence goes on from NC_059078.1 coordinate 44,323,599, forward strand.
TCCATGGGTTTCAAGGGTTGAACCCCTTTTCATTCCACTTGGGGAACAACCTGGTCCACCTAATGGCATGATCAGAGAGAAACTCCATGTTTGGGAACTCAGTTTCCTAGCCTTTAGGTAGGTATTTCCCACATCGAGAGCAATTTGGCATTTTTAAAGAAATAGAATCTCCCTGGAGGAAAGGAGGTTTGTAAACTTGAGCTAATTATGTGAAACCCAAAATATTTAGACATACATGTATACGTCCTTGAGGCTTACTTGTCCATATATTTGTGCTGCTTCAGCCCATCAGGCCACAATTTTCACACCATCTTATAAGTCAGTGGTGCGCAAACTTTTCCAGTTGCATCCTCCCTTTACCATTCATGGAATTTGTTGAGCCCCCCTCTATTACTTGTAATCTGAGGTAATCCCTTACCTCTGTGCTGCTGCTGGCGGCAGTGCAGCCTTCAAAGCTGGGTGGCCAGATAGCAGCAGCTGCAGGCCAGGGCGTTCATGTCATTTGCAGTGCAGGAGGACTGTTTTTTTAAATCCCGTTCCTGTCCCACCCCACAGCACTCACTCTATTTTTATACTGCAATACTCACTCTATTTTTATCCCACTCCTGCTATTATGGCAGCAGGTCCTGCAGAATCTGTGGGATCCCAGTTTCTTTGTGCACCCCCAGAGAACCTCTTGAGCCCCTCAGGGGGGCATGCTCCCCAGTTTGTGAACCACTGTTATAAGTGACAGTATTTCTGCTGGACCATGGTGGTGGATGAGGTCACTATGAAAGGGTGTAAAGAGAGACTGGTTTCCAGAAATTAATGTTTATTTTAAATCAGTATATTTGCTCCCACTGTAGATGGGCTGTGCAAATAAGAAAAAAGGCAATTTTACAGGTCAGGGAAGGTCACTATTTCAAAATGAACTCTAGGAAGTTTGATCACAAATTCCTTCTTTCTCTTGGTTCAAAGTCTCATTGGTGACATTCTGTTTTTGGAAAACTGGCTTGTCATATTGATACATTCTACCTAACATGGAAGCAAAAATACTGAGATGTTAACTGACATATTACTACTGAAGGTATGGATATGCCCCACATTACCACAGTACCACCTCACGGTCGTTAATTGATTTATCCTCACACACATACCCCTGTGAGGTAGGGCAATGCTATTACCCCCATTTTTCCAATGGAGAACTGAGAGTCAGACACCTAGATTCTCAAAGGTATTTAGTCACCTATCAGCAGGGGCGGCTCTAGATATTTCGCCGCCCCAAGCAGGGCGGCATGCCACGGGAGGCGCTCTGCCGGTCGCTGGTCCCACGGCTCCGGTGGACCTCCTGCAGGCGTGCCTGCGGAGGGTGCGCTGGTCCCGCGCAGCCACCAAAGCCGCGCGGGACCAGCGGACCCTCCGCAGGCACGCCTGCGGGAGGTCCACCAGAGCCGCGGGACCAGCAAACCCTCCGCAGGGACGCCTGCGGGAGGTCCACCAGAGCCGCCTGCTGCCCTCCCGGCAACCGGCAGAGTGCCTCCCATGGCATGCCGCCCCAAGCACGCGCTTGGCGTGCTGGGGTCTGGAGCCATCCCTGCCTATCAGTGGGGAACTAGATGCCCAAATACATTTGAGAGCTGGACCTAAGTAACTTGCCCAAGGTTACAAAGGAAAGAAGTCCATAGAAAACAGAGACTTGAAGACAGGTCTCCCAATTCCTAGGCTAGTGCCCTAACCAATGGACAAGGCTTTCTTTCTGGCTAGAATCTTATTTCTATCTACTCTGTCTCTCTGGCACCCCAACTATTCTTATGTTCTCAACTGCCACCTCCATGCAAGTGATTCCTATATATACCTCTGTCCAGTCTCACCTCTCCAGGTGTGACTCAGATGTCTACTTATGAATGCCCAACTGCCATTTCAAACTTAATCTTTCCAAAATTAAATTTCTTTCCTACTCATCCCCCTTCTCTGTCTCTCTATCCTAGTGAAAACTGCACTCTCCTTCCTGTCTCATGGCCTCAGTGTCATCTTCTTCACCCATCTTGCCCATACTTACTCTCTCAAAGTCCTGTCACCTCATTATATCAGCAAAATACACCCTTTTATTAGTGCCCTTACTGCTACAACTCAGTCATCTTTCACCTTGATAAATGTAACCACCTCTTTTCCAGTTCTCCCCTCTCTTCTCTCTTCTCTATGCTATCCAAAATATTGCTGTTAAAGTCCTCCTCCTTTCTCCTCATTGAACATGTCTCACACATCTCTCCTTCAATACCTTAATTGCCTCATTGCTTTTGACTATGTCATATTCAAACTCCTTGTCTTCACTCTCTATTTAATCTTGATCCACTTACAACTGTTTTCATTTTGTAGATTTTCAAATTGGAATCTTTATGATAATCTGGTTTCATTATGATAATCCTGCATAACACAGGCCATTTCCACCTGCTCTTCAATTTGCTTCCTACAGGTCTATTCAACTCTCATTGAAGTCTTTCAATTAACTTCAAATCAATGGAAGGAATGAAAGTTGTATTAGGTCCCAAATCTCAAAAAAAGCACCTTGCTTTACTGCTGCCTTTGTCTCTTTCATGGGATTAGCTTCATGCCTTTGACTGTGCTGCCCACTATGCCTGAGACAGACAATATCCATTTTCTATTAAGCACGCCTTATCTTCATCAAATTCCTCCTTCAGCAATTTCTCCCTATCTTCTTGCCTATAATTTCATCTCTCCTTTCCCTGGACTGTTGTCCCGTGTTTTATCTGTCTTAGAACAAGGAGTAGAGACTGTGTCTCACCCTGTGTAACTGTTAGGCATTAGATAAGTAACTTTTATTACTATTACTTCTAATACAATTGACATCAAAATTTTCCCCCATTGCTCTTGTAACTTTCCTCAGTGCTTCATCCAAGTGGAAGGTCCTGGCTATAGCCCTCTGAACATACACCAGAAATTACATGCACCCACTCATTGCAAATAATGATTGCAACTTTATAAGTCATGCACTGAGGTACGGACTCCAGGGAGTGAAAAGTTAGAATTACTCTGAAATGTCAAGTGACTTTGAATTTCCATATAGTGAAAAAAACAGCTTCAAGACATTTTAAAAATCTGTTCTTTGGTTATATTACAGCCAATTGGGTGACTTGTCTACTAGACTTATACTTAGAGCCATGTGAAAAAATCCACTCCACTGGCAAAGAATTTATTTTTATTTTTTGCTTGTGCCACTTCTCATAAAACCAGTTATTATTTTCACCATGAAATGTTTGTTTTCCTGCCTAGAGTCACTTACAACCTTCAGCTCTATAGTGTATCCAGTTAAGTAATTTTGATTGTGGATTCATAAAAGAGAGGGATAAGCAGGGTCTCAATGTGCTTTTCCCTTGGGAAAAAGACTTCAGGCACAGATTACATTTGCACAGACACACCTATTCTGCCTAGGTGTTCACCAGACAGAACTGCTTTGCAGAAGAGTTCAGTTTTGGCTTGTTTGGGGTTACAGCTCATGTTAGTTTTGAATGCAGGGGTAATGACATGTTACCTTTATTGTATGAGTAAAGGGCAATAGAACGGTACCTAGCCTGCTCTGAGCCCCTAAACTGAACCCCACTTGCTAAGCAGAAGGTAGGGATGCTAAATCCCAGTGAAAATTAGATGGTGGAAGAACATGTGTTCCTGAGGATATGGACTCTGCCTAAAATCCCTCCCCTCTCTAGTGTTTAAAGACAGAGCTGACTGGATTCAGTTGAGAGTCCTTGTTTCTGTTCATGATTACAAGAGCTGAAATCACTGATGAGCAGGTCTAGGGGCTAAGCCTTAGAACTAGTGTGGGGATAGTGTTGCAGTGAAAAATAACTAAGATGGCAGCAGAGAGGTTTCCCACTATCCAGTGAAATCACTAAGAGCTGGGCTAAATGATGGTAGTAGAAATAGTACAGCAGCAGCAGTGGTGAACAGCAAATTACACTGGCAAGTGGTGGCAGAGAAAACAGCAGCAGCAGCAGCAAGCCAGTTGCAGAGGCAAGTGGCAGCAGCAGAGATATTGCTCAATGCCCCATCCCTCCCCCCCGCCCCTTACAGAGGTCAGAGGTGAACTCAGCTCTGAACTCTGGGTCTTTGCTGGCCAGGGATAACCAAGTGTGAGTGGGATGCAGTGGAGGGAAAGGGGAGTGGCATATTAAAGGGACATTTGTTCATTAACTTTGACACCACAAGATGGGAAACTGAGGCAAAGGAGACTGCCCAACATACTGTGGGGTGGGTGTTTCCTTAGGGTTACATGCTTTCATATCATGATTGAGGTGTTTTCCAAAATTAATGCTGGGTTCCCTTTTCCTTTTTGTTAAAAGATTTATTTTGTTAAACACAGACTCAATGCTTGTGAGTGGAGAAGTACTGCCTTTTGGGTTGGTGTTTAGTTTTCTCAGATATCCAATTCTATTTTATATTGTTCAGAGAAACTCCTAGATATTGAACCCAGCCCTTACTGCTGCCGACTCCACCTGGCAAAAGTGTTACATTCACATATCTTTATCATAGTTTCTGTAAGAACTATTCTTCTCCAAGAAATTACTAAGCCATGAAAACTGAAAATACTGATACACCTATATGAGATTCCTCCAAAGCTAAGTTGATAAATAAGGTAGTGTAAGGAAGCTTGTACTACTGCTACCCATGCAGTGAATAAGCAGAGGACTTCAATTTCCAAGGCTGTCTATCCAGTAGAAGCTTTGCCATTGACAGTTTTACTTTGTGTTCCTAGCACAGCTGCAGGGAGTAGAGGTGCAAAGGGAGTTTTATGGCACTCTGATCCTGGGGTTGGTTTGGTCCCCAAAAGCAAGTTAGAGCAGACCCAGAACTGCTCTAAATCACACCTCTCTGCCTCTGGCCCCAATGGCAGTTGGTGATTACCAGAGGACAGAGCTGCTCCTGTCACACCCCGTCCCTCGAGCCATACTCCCTACTCCAGGGGGCCAGGAATAGGGTGGGAAGGAACTTCTATGCCACACCGGGATTTCCATTATTTCAATGAAATTATGTCATCATAAAAGTGGCATACCACAGTGGACAATCAGCTCTTGTCTTTACAGGATTCTGCATATACCTTACCAGGAATATAGCATAGAGCTGTGGGCATCTTAAACTCAGAAAGGTTTCAGCATCAGAGGAAATACAGAGAACAGTAACCATTATTAAGTGTCATGGGCGAATCTAATTTATGAAGAGAGCAGGAAAGAGGTACAACTTTATAATTGTGTTACATAATGACTAAATAATGGAACTTGTATATAGTGTTGGGTTAGTTTCCCAGACCTGAAGAAGAGCTCTGTGTTAGCTCGAAAGCTTGTCTCTCTCACCAACAGAAGTTGGTCCAGTAAAAAAAATATTACCTCCCTCACCGTCTCTCTAAATAATAATACATATTATTTCAAGAGCGTTTTCAGTCATACATCTCAAAGTACTTTGAAAAGGTGGATACACATTATAGACAAGGAAACTAAGGCACAGAATGGTTAAGAGACTTGCTAAAGTATATACAACTGTCAATGGAAATGAAGTGGTCTAACTCTCTGCCCTACCCCCTGAGACAACAGTGCAACCAAATGGAGCTTACCATAACCATCTACAAGTCTTTGAAACATGGAAACACAGAGAAGGAAGAAAAATTGTTTGTTGTTATTAGGCATATTGGCACAAAATGGAGCAAAAAGAATATTTAGACTGAATAGCATGAAGCATTTTCTTACACTGAGATCTAGTCAAGTATAAAAAAATGACCCGTAGAGATGTGGTGGAAGGTCTGCCATATTATCATAAAATACACTGAAGGGTACAATCCTGTCCTGGCACCCAGGTAATGGACATGATCACCAGAAAGATATTTTGTGTCTCTGATACCTAATATTCTTTGTGGGTTTTTGCCCCCAATATTTTGTTTTATTTTTCAGGTGCAATAATCAGGTGCTACAGTTATTATTCTACCTCTGTAAAAACAAAAACCTTGAAAACATTTACTTTTATATTTGGGTGAGGGATGGAAGGACAGAAGAACAGAGGAAGGTTATTAATTGTAAGAGAAGTGATAGTCATTTAAAAACAGAAATACAGAAGTTTCTACAATAGATGACTTAGGAGCATTGTGCAGCCCTACAGATGATCAACTGCCTCAATTACCTCATAAATTCAGCAGATAGGGAAGTGTCCATTTTCATGTTAAGTTCAGCAGCAGAGCGAGTTCTCTCAGCTTAACCTACCTGGTTTATTCAGAAGTATGCAAGGACCCTATCTGCCTGGCATAACCACTACATCCAGCAGAACAGCAGGGACACCTGATTCAACTGGAAGCACAGGAGGTGCATGCCTGCCCAGTTTGCTTGAGGTCTGATCCTGTGTCCCTAGAAGTCCATGGCAAAGGTCCTAGTTGGGTGACCAGATAGCAAGTGTGAAAAACTGGGACAGGGATGGGGGGCAATAGGGTCCTATGTAAGACAAAGCCCCTAATATCAAGACCGTCCCGATAAAACTGGGACATCTGGCCACCCTAGGTCCTAGTGGATTTAGTGGTGCATGAATCATGGAAGTAGTAGCTACCTGGTGGATTTTAGTTACTTACCTTGATGTTCCTGAAAGGTGTTATAAAAAAGTCTGATGTTTCAAGCACAGGAATCAATGCCAATAAAATGTAAAACAACATATGGTTTTCCATCTTGGAAAAATGAGCAATTCTACTTTGAGGGTTACGTGCTAATAAATAATTCCCTGTTTACAGTCTGTTAATAAACAACCAAATGTGAAAACAGGGGTTAAACATTAGGCAAATGGGGAAAAAGCAAATAGTGAACTTTTGAAGTTGTAACGAAGTTTGTAGAAAATGATTTGCAAAATCTCTCTGCCAAAACAACATTTTAATTACGGTTAAGAGTGAAAATATATTCTCTCTTCCAAATTAACATTTTGCATTATACTTGAGTCACAAAATCAAATCTCCATTATGGTTCTATAATTAGCCTTACATTTGCACACATGCATCCAACCCATCTTCCACATATTCCTGCCCACTTTCCACATACACGGCCAAACCCCAATGCAGTAACTATACTCAGATGTACAGACACTCATTTCTTAACCTGTTTGTATTATATATACAAACATTAGCTTTAATAAAAAAATGTAAGTACATACTCCTCCATGGCTTAGAAAACTGTCTTCCATATTCCTGCCCTTCTGCTGTTTACTCTCTCATGAGCTGGAAACACCTATAGCCTTATCCAATGCCAGAAGTGGCAGGTTGGTAGATCAGGAATTATTTAGTTAAATATAATTTGATGTAAATCAGGCAAATAAATGTGTCAAGAACGGGAATAAGGAGCATTCTCCAGCATAAGTGATGAGTGGTTAGAGATGTATGGACCTGAGATAAAGCTAATGTAACTAAGAATCTGACTTTTTAACATTTTAGATCCTAATCCTAAAAACACTTAAGCACATACCTGTGTGTGTGTGAATAGTCAGGTTTATGCTTAACCATTTCCATGATAAGGATGTAAATTTTCTACTATAACATCGTGTTTAGTTTAGGTATTTTGTAAGAGGAAAAAAATCTCAACTTTAAATATCTATCCAAAGCCTCAAGCCTTTCAGTGCTGCAGCTGTGAAAGGGGCACTGAACAGAAACAAGGTTTTGGTTCTGGAGGGTTGTTTTTTGTCTTATGATGAAAGAACTTTGGCCTCGAGAGAGGGGAGTAGCTATGGTGGAAATCATAGGTTTTCAATTTCCCACCTTAGGCAGATCTAGCTGGTACCTGACATACATCTCCTAGGTAGGCTGCATCTGCTGAGATTGAGATGGAATACTGGAGGTGGGACCTGTCCCCTACATGGACTGCACTACTGTGAGCCGGAAGTGGACCACTGCATGCTGGAACCTGTCCCCTAGGTGGACTGCACTGCTGTGTGCATGAGGCAGAGCATTGCATGGTTGGACCTGTCTCCTAAATGGACTGCATCAGTGTAGGCCTGAGGTGCAGTGGTACATGCCGAGACCGGTCTTCTAGGTGGGCCGCATGCTGCTTGGCTTGCGGTGGAGGGGTGCATGCTGGGCCTGCTGTCTCTGGGTAACTCAGCTGCCCTCAGAGGGTGTGTAGGGAGGCACATGCTGCTCTTCTCTTCATTTGTGCCACTCGGGTGAAGAATTTTGGCTCCAGGCCAGAAGACAATCAGAGCAGCCCCTTATTTGGGCAGGAGACTTGTGGTATGAGCTACATCAACAGGCCCACTCTAGCGAGACTAGAGGCTAGCACCAATACTGGGGACATTAATTTTCAAATTCGAACATGGCCGCCGGGAAGGACGCCCACATCTGTAATGGCTGCTTAGGTGACTGAGGGAGGTTGCCCACATCCAAGATGGCCCTAGCAGTGACGCGGGAGCTGTACCATAGAGAGGAAGGCGGGCTTGTGTTTACGTGCGGTGCTTCCTATGGGAGAGGGAGGCCCCTGTGGATCTCTATGGCAGCGGCAGTAACGTTCGCAAGGCGCCCGGGCAGCTGAGCCCTAGCGGCTCCGGCCCCCGAGCGCTGAGGGGCCGCCGGAGGTTGGGAGGATGCCCCTGGCCGCCTACTTCTTCCTGCGGGCCGTGGGCAAGGGCAGCTACGGGGAGGTGAGCCTGGTGCGGCACCGGCAGGACAACAGACAGGTAACCGGGGAGCTGGCCGCGGGCGGGCTCCGACCTCCCCCTTCAGACCCGGGGCCTGCGGCGGGTCCGACCCCCGTCTCAGTCCCCGGAGCCTGGGAAGAGGAGTGGGGGAGCTGCGGGAGCGGAGTCTGTCTCTCTCCCTGTCCTGTGGGGCGATCTGGGGAAGCGATGTCCCGATTTTAACCCCTCCCACCCCGGGCCTTTAGAGAATGGTGTGGGGAGGAGGAGTGCCAGGATGCAGGGGAGTCTGGTTTTCCCCTTCCCATCCCCCTGCGCGCTAAGGGGAGTGGTTGGTTTGTGTTCTTGTCCGGTTCCTTCATCCCAAGACCATCCTTTCTCCAGCTCTGCCTCCAGTGTGGACCAATTCCTGATTCTGTGATTCCATTTAGCCTGCTGTGCATTGCAAGGGGGCATTCCTTCCTGGCCCTTGCGAGAATTTATGCTCTGAAGCATGGAGATTTTATTATCCTTATCTCAGAACCTGTTACAAAAAGGTTTCAGAGTAGCAGCCGTGTTAGTCTGTATCCGCAAAAAGAACAGGAGTACTTGTGGCACCTTAAAGACTAACAAATTTATTTTAGCATGAGCTTTTGTGAGCTACAGCTCACTTCTTCGGATGCATAGAATGGAACACACAGACAGGAGATATTTATACATACAGAGAACATGAAAAGGTGGAAGTATGCATACCAACAGGAAAAGTCTAATCCTGAGATGAGCTATCATCAGCAGGAGGAAAAAAAAAACAGTCAGGGAATGGTTGGGTCATTACACTAATTGAATCTATTTCCCTATGTTAAGTTCTCCTCACACCTTCTATGGGCCATCTTAATTATCACTTCAAAAAGTTTTTTTTTTTCCTCCTGCTGATGATAGCTCATCTAAATTGATTAGACTTTTCCTGTTGGTATGCATACTTCCACCTTTTCATGTTCTCTGTATGTATAAATATCTCCTGTCTGTGTGTTCCATTCTGTGCATCCGAAGAAGTGAGCTGTAGCTCACGAAAGCTCATAAATAAATTTGTTAGTCTTTAAGGTGCCACAAGTACTCCTGTTACAAAAAGGTTATCAGTCACAAAATTGTCCAGCCATGGCGTTCAGTGCTGACCTCCCGGATTATACAAATTGGCTACAATTTTTTTGATAAAGGGTTATCTCAGTCCAAACAAAGGAGAAAATGTTGATAAAACCCTTGTTCACTATGTTAAAATGTTACCCCAGACCACGCTTAACTGTTTATCATTTTAAATAATTGTTGATTTAATGTCATCATGATAACATTTTAAAAGTTTTATTAAACAGAAAAAGACAAGTTTAAAAATTTCAAAATTTAAAGAATTGGGTTTTCATTTTAACAATTTCCTCTTCTTTTAGCTGTATAGAGGCTTTCATTAGGGGGGAAAAACCCTGTTTTGATAGTCTTTTGGATGGTATTAAAAATGATAATTGCCCTTTTGGGGTTAAAATAGAAGGTTTTGAGATTTTAATCTGATCCTTTAGGACAAACACTCAAAAGGGGGAGAAGAATTACAAAGATAGAAAATGCAGTTTCTGCCTCTGGTGCTGACTTTCACTTGCAGCCTCATTGCTAGAGAAACATAGTCACAGTACGTGATTATGTCAGCCACTACAAGACCTGGCACATTCAACACTGGCAAAGTTTAAGTCATTGCTTTTAAGGCATTGTTTTAGCATGCCCCTCTTGTCAGAGTCACACCAGCATTGTGCATGGTGTCTTAGCAGGCTTGGAAAAAACCAGAAGAAATAAAGTGGGGAAGGAAAACAACATGAGGGAGGAATCTAAGGTTCATGTCCCATGTTAGGTTCAGGATTTAGCTGAAGCTGCTGGAGGTGGTGGTGTCATCTGGTTCCCTTTCTTTGGTCTTTGCTGTCCTGATCCTGAAAGACATCCCAATGGTCTCATGGTTGGTCCCTGGAGACTATGGAGATGGTAGCAATGTGCGTAAAGCTTGCTTCTTCCATTCCATACACCCCACTGCTCCTCTTTAGTGACACCTGGATAAATAATGTCCAAGAAGGGGTAGCATCCTCATCCTATTAAAAATTAACTAATCAGAATACATTGTGGTTACTTCTACTACAAACATTTCCCTTCACTTGTAGAATCTTTCAGTTCATTGTCATGCCAACCATTGACTTTAGCAGGAGCCTTGAGCCCTTATCACAGTTCTTTTTAATGTAAACAGTGCAGTTTGTACCATAGTTTGCTTATGAAAGTAAGGAAAATTTAAAGGCAATTTTATGTAACAGGCTGATTCGGACATTTGATCTCTAGGACAACTTAGCATGTAGTGTTGTGCAAAGGCCACCATTCTATGTGAAAAGAAGTATTATGACCTTTTTATTTGTTTTAATTGCACCTACTTTTAATTTCTTCAGTGTGTCTTGTATTATAGGAAAGAACAAAAGGGAAGATCTGATCAGTGTTTACACTCCTTCAAAATTTTCAATACCTTATTTACTACTGTGACGAAGTGGGAATGTTCTTAATGTTTTCTCTGAATACTGTGTGGGTGCCTCAGTTTCCCGTATGCGTTTCTCGAGTGTCATGGGGTGTGTGATTGTTGCAGAACCCTAGGGGGGCAGTGTGATCCTGTCTGCACAGAGAATGGCCGACACCCTGTCTTCTGGCAACTAATAGCCTGAGCCCCTCCCCTGCAAAGTTGCCAACTAAAAGTGTTGAAGAACAAAGAGGTCAGGTGACCTCCTGGCCCGGGAAAGAGACAAAGGGAGAGGAGGGGCTGAAGAATTTGTTTGGATTTGGCTGGGAAAATGAAGGGAAGGCCAGACAGACCACCTGGCCTTCCCTGGCCCCCCAAGATGGACCTGACTGAAGGGGTCTTTTGGTCTGTACCTGCAAGACCTGTCTTGAACTGTGTTCCTGTCGTCTAAATAAACTTTCTGTTTTACTGGCTGGCTGAGAGTCATGGTGAATTGCAGGAAGCCGGAGATGCAGGGCCTTGTCTCCTCCATACTCTGTGACAACTACCCCTCTAATTTGCAGATGGCTTAATAACTATTGCAGATGAGCACTAGGATAAACATTAGGGATGGTCAAGAAGGCAAATTGCAAGGATAATACCAGTTAAATGCCTATCTGAAGAGAATACAAATGGTGGCATTTAGATTTAAAATTATAATATATGTAAAGTTTTAAATTTCAGGTTTGTGCATTTGTGAGGGGAAGACATACTTGTTCCATTCTTACAACATAATGGACACTTAAATTTGACACCATCAGTTTAGGATTAAACAAAGACTGTGAATGGCTTGTCAACTACAGAACCAGTTTCTCCTCCCTTGGTTTTCACACCTCAACTGCTAGAACAGGGCCTCATCCTCCCTGATTGATCTAACCTCGTTATCTCTAGCTTGCTTCTTGCTTGCTTATATTTACCTGCCCCTGGAAATTTCCACTCTTGCATCTGACGAAGTGGGCATTCACCCACGAAAGCTCATGCTGCAAAACGTCTGTTAGTCTATAAGGTGCCACAGGATTCTTTGCTGCTTTTACAGAACCAGACTAACACGGCTACCTCTCTGATACTTGAAATATAACTCTGTATTTTAAAACATTGTTTTATAGATTTTTAGAATTTGCCACTGTGTTTTAATAATAGCTTGGATGTTTTCATTATAAATCTTTTTTTTTCCTCTGCAGTATGTCATCAAAAAGCTAAACCTTAAACATGCATCCAGCCGAGAGAGGAAGGCAGCAGAACAAGAAGCCCAGTTGCTGTCTCAGCTGAAACACCCCAACATAGTCACCTATAGGGAGTCCTGGGAGGGGGAAGATGGCCTGTTGTATATTGTCATGGGCTTCTGTGAAGGAGGGGACCTGTATCATAAACTTAAAGAGCAGAAAGGCAAACCTTTGCCAGAGAATCAGGTGGTGGAATGGTTTGTCCAGATTGCCATGGCATTGCAGGTATTAATATACTGTAACATATAACTTCTTAGTTTTAAAAGAAATAGGTCTGTTTTTGCTTGCTTTCCATTTAAAAAAAACCCTTACTTTTAGTTTTGATGTGTTAACTTTGCTTACAGATTATCAATGTCAACCTAAGGTAGCCATGTAGAAAACGAGTTGCTGTTGTATACTTCACCTCCATCATTTCAGTATTGTAGACAATGTGACACGATGGCTGGCAGTGAATTGTAATATAAGCAAGTTTTGTTCTCGTTAAGGGGCTGTTTCTGTTATTCGTAACCCTCTGTTTCCAGGGGTTTGCAACTCAATTATACAAATTTTCTCAGTGCTGAAACTTATTGATAACATCTTAAAAACTAATTTTAACCAAGAAGTGTTTGCACAAAAAACCTTATTATTTTGCTCCTGTAATTAAGTTACGTTTTAATTGAAAATTTCCAGACCATTAACTCAGAAGTTCTACTAGAAGCTGCTTCAGTCTGTTAAATTTAAAAAATGTAAAGGCAATCAAAAAAATTAATTACAGTAATAAAGATTTTTTTTTAAAAAGACAATAGGAAATTAGGATGTTGGACTGAAAATTCTATTTTTAACTTGCCAGTGGAACTTGTCATCGGGAGGTTGTGAAAGCAAAAACTATAACTGGATTCAAAAAAGAGTTAGATAAGTTCGTGGAGGATAGGTCCACCAATGGCTATTAGCCAAGATGGTCAGGAATGCAGTCCCATGCTCTGGATATCCCTAAGCCTCTGACTGCCAGATGCTGGGGCTGGGTGACGGGAGGTGGAACACTTGATGGTTGCCCTCTTCTTGTCATTCCCCTTTGAAGCATCTGGCATTGCCTACCATTGGAAGACTGGATATTGGGCTAGATGGACCCAGTATGGCCATTCCTACATTTGTTTGTTGTGGCTAGGAATGCAGATGTCCACAATAGCATCTGATCTTGTTCATCATAGGCCTAATCCTGCAGTTCTTACTCAGGCAAAATTCCCACTGACTTCATACAGTCCTTAATTCAGACAAAATTCCATACTAGGACTGCAGGATTGGGTCTGAAATCAATTGCAATAAGTCACAGTGAAGAGTGAGTTAAGGACTGAGCCTCAGCCTTAATTTTGCACATTTTGCTTCTGTATAGGCACATTAAACTAAAGAAATAATGAAGTTGTATATATACATATGTTAACATCATACTAATCTGTTCATGTTATCTGTAATTCATCTCTTGTATAGTGAAGTCTAGTTTTGTTGCATTTGTACTTTTTCCTTTATGACTCTGGTCAGAGGAAAGGAAGGAATTAACTGTTTAACTTGCTTGAAACACTTTATTTTTCAGTATTTACATGAAAAACACATTCTACACAGAGATCTCAAAACTCAAAATGTTTTCCTGACCAGGACAAATATAATCAAAGTGGGAGATCTGGGAATAGCTAGAGTGTTAGAAAATCAGTATGATATGGCCAGTACTCTCATTGGCACACCTTATTATATGAGTCCTGAACTGTTCTCCAACAAACCTTACAACTACAAGGTAAAGTATATTGATGCAAATATTGGCCCTAATTGTGTTAGTTGACTTAAGGGAGCCTTAAGCTCTGAGAAGTTTATAAATTATCTAGAAGATAATTCAAGTTATTTTGTTGACTCACCTATTAACCATAGAGCACTACAATCTCGTGTGTTATGAAAGTAATGCCTCTGTAAAAAGCACTTTTGGGGGACTGCTGATTAACTTTTGCTGCCTTTTTTACTATTACCCACAGGGGAAAGCTTTTTGTGATTAATTTTATCTTAAAGGAATTTAGTTTTCTTTAGTGTATGTGAATTGTCAACTTGTGTTAATTTGTTAGGACCAGGTTTTGTCAATTGACTTTATCAGTGTAAGTTAGAATTCCAGTACAAAAAAACTCCTTTGTTTAAATGTATGTTAGGACACTGGCATATGAAGCCTAAGATAATTGTGAAAGGCTTTATCTTTAAAATTGCTATTATGTATGTAATAAGAAAACAAACCAAAAAAACCTATTAAGCATTTACAAGTATGGAGATGAACATGTAAGGGAAGGTAGCTCAATATTCAAATATACTCATAGCTTATACCATAGGCGCCAACTCTGTGGGTGCTCTGGGGCTGGAGCACCCACAGGGAAAAGTGGGTGCTCTGCACCCACCGGCAGCCAAGCTCCCTGCACCCACGCCTCACCGCCTCTTCCGCCTCCTCCCAGCACGCCACGTCTCCGCTCCTCCCTCCCTCCCAGTGCCAAACAGCTGTAGCAAGCTCTGGGAGGGAGGGGGAAGGAGTGGAACGTGTTGTGCTCAGGGGAAGAGATGGGGCAGGGGCAGGGATTTGGGGAAGGAGTCAAATAGGGGCAGGGAGGGGGCGGAGTTGGGGCAGGGACTTTGGGGAAGGGGTTGGCATGGGGGCGGGGCAGGGGTGGAGTTGGGGCGGGGCCGGGGGCAGAGTGGGGTTGGGCACCCACCAGCGCTAGAAGAAATCGGCGCCTATGGCTTATACGATCTTTTAAACAAATGAACATGTGAAATATTGCAGGGCCGTCCTTAGGCATACGCAGCTGTGTAGGGCACCATGAAATTTGGGGCACCAAATTGCCCCAAATTTCATGGTGCCCTAGGCAGCTGTGTGCTGCATATGCGGCAGCCCCAGCGACCAGCCTTATCCCTCAGATGGCCACCCCTACAAGGGGCAGGGCCATCCCTGGGAGGTGTGGGGCCCTGGATAACTCCCTCCGCCCTGCCTCTTACCCTTCCCACCTGCTCTGCCCTGCCCACCCCCATTCTGCCTCTTCCCCAGCGACACCGCACTCACCAGCAGCGGCGGGAAGCAGAGCAACCCGGCCCTAGCCTGCTCTGCTCCTCCACCTCTCAGCCGCAGTGCTCCGCTTCCCGTCACCGGTGAGTGTGTGGGGGGGGGAAGGAACGCCCCCCACACTCACCGGTGTCAGGAAGCGGAGAGACGTGGCCCCAGCCCGCTCTGCTTCCTTTGCCCCAGACCCAGCCATGTTGCTCGGGTTGGGAAGTGGAATGCCACGGCTGGGAGCTGGCGGAGTAGGACAGGCTTGGGCTAGGCTGCTCCACTTCCCGATGCTGCTGATGAGTGGGGGATCCCTTCCCCCCAAGCCTCCTCCCCTGAGCGACATGGCTGGGACTGGGGCAAGGGAAGCGGAGTGGGCTGCTCCTGGACCCCGCTAATCCCCAAGGCCACTCTGGGCCTGTGGGGGCCCCCAAAGTGCCCCTCCCACAGCTCCTGCCTCCGGGGGGGGGAGGCCTGGGGCCCCCCCACAGCCCCCCCATGGGGGGCTGCGTAGGGCACCCAAATGGCTAGGGACAGCCCTTAAATATTACATTGCATTGCTGTAGGGGGGAGGGAAGGAAGGGGGGGGCTAATGTCAGAGTATCCCCCTGCTCCTGCACCCCGCTTACCCCATCTTCCATAGAGCAGGGGGGACACACCAGGGTTCAGGATGGAGGGAGCTTGCAGCAGCTGCAGTCTCAGCAAGCTGATCTAATTAACAAGGCAGTGTACTTAAAGGGGAAATACCCATATCTCCCTCCATTCCTGCTGCCTTGGAGAGTGAGAGAGTTAACCCTTGAGGGCTCAGCCAATTGCTAGTTCATCATTTAGCAGTAAGGGAAATATCCCACCCTCTGACTCCTCACCTCAACCAAGCTTCACAATCATCATCACTGTGTACCAGTATTAAATTGTTGGTTTAATATAGTCTTTTGTCTGGTGAAAAACATTTCCCTGGAACCTAACCCCCTCATTTACATTAATTCTTATGGGGAAATTGGATTCGCCTAACATCGTTTCACTTAAAATCGCATTTTTCAGGAACATAACTACGTTAAGTGAGGAGTTACTGTATATGGGAAGTCTGAAGAAAGAATTAGTTTCAGAACTCCTTGGAGTTAAAGGAACTCACAGAAATGTTAGAGACAAGCCAGTATTTGAAATTAGGATTTTTTTAATGATCTGTAACTCAGTAACAGACCAACTTTCTTCACACTTTGCAGAAAAATTCTCTTTACCCTTCAGCGTAAA
The DNA here is from genome assembly GCF_020497125.1 of Mauremys mutica. NCBI lineage: Eukaryota > Metazoa > Chordata > Testudines > Geoemydidae > Mauremys > Mauremys mutica. The sequence goes on from NC_059078.1 coordinate 44,340,304, forward strand.
TGTGGCCATACTCAGTATAAACCAGTTTTGTTACCTGAGGCCATAACCAAAAGTTTATAGTGGAATTTGGTTGTGATCTTAACTATAGTGGCTGCCAACTCAGCATAACAGTCTGTTCCTAATGGACTGTTCAGGAGCATATCATCTACTTATAAAGTAAATTTTCAGTATTGCATCTGAAGTGCTTATGCTGATTTTTCTGGTTTTCTTTTCACAGTCTGATGTTTGGGCTCTGGGCTGTTGTGTTTATGAAATGGCCACGCTGAAACATGCCTTCAACGCTAAAGACATGAACTCTTTAGTTTATCGAATTATTGAAGGAAAGGTAAAAACTGATCTAAAGTTGTTTTTGGTTCAGTGAAAACATTTTGGAAATATGCTGCAGTAAGAAGACCCTTCTGATGTGGATACTCAATCATGCAAAATCTGTATATTCAGACCTGTAGTCCAATCTTGTGTCTGGAACTTGAGATAACTGTTTTCAATCAAAAGTAAGAATTTTAACTCCGATTTGTGGGGTTAGTATAATTTTTTTTTCCACGTGTGATGGGAACACTGCATCATCCTGTCCATTCTAATGTTTGGTGTGAGATGTGGGTACCTACTAATGTTTGGCAGATCCAGAAAGTAGTTTCTTTTTAAGGAATCACTAGCATCTTCTTGTATTCACCTTGTGCAGCTAGTAGATTGGAGTAAATAAGTCACTTGAGCACTTTTGAGTATAAAGTTTCCACTTTTAACACTATGCAAAGAATCATCTCAGGGGATTTTCTTGTTTGATATATACAACTGGATTACTTTAGCTCAATGTTAGTTCCTTACTTGGTTTGGCATGTTATAAAAACACATTTAATTCCTGATCTTCAGCTGTAACAAAAATGTTTTAAATAAACTGAAGATTCTTTGTGACTAAATTTTCATTTGCAAATCTTAGAAAGTACAACTGACCAGCTTTGAATATCTTGCTTTAAAATTTCTGAATCCAGCTTACCAGGGAATTAATTTTCTTATATGCAATCTTCTGTGTATATTGGCAGTATTTTGTGGTTAGCTGATCATTAAGAAAAAAATTGTATAGAGTTCTTTCATTAAACTTTACACAAACCTCTGTTCAAAAGGTACTTAAGCACTTGGCTAACTTTAAGTATTGATGGCAGTGAGACTACTGCACTTAAAGTTAAGGATGTGTTTAAGTACCTAGCTGAGTCAGAGCCCTAATGCTCAAATAATGCAGCAATTCCTGTAAGCAAATGTGTAAATGGTTTTGTTTGCTGTACATTCTCATCATCAAAACAATCAGCTTCCTATTATGGATATTAACAATCGATTCATTCTCCTAATACGATGTATCCTTTCAATACAATTACAGCTGCCACCAATGCCAAAGGATTACAGTCCACAACTGGCGGAAATAATAAGAACTATGCTTAGCAAAAAGCCTGAAGAAAGACCCAATGTGAAAAGCATACTAAGGCAACCATATATCAAGCGCCAAATCTCTCTGTTTTTGGAAGCCACAAAGGCGTAAGATACATTTATTTTATTAATAGTTCTATATAAAATTATTGGTTTGGATAACAGATTGTTGAGCATAATGTTGTAATCACTGTTTTATAGTTTGTGCCAGATTTTGGAGCAGGATGTTGAAGTTGGTTTTGCTGTGTGTAACTGCAGGGTATGGGGCAGAAAGGATCTCTTTGAGATTGTTGAGGGAAGGAATTACTTGAGAACTATAACAGGAGACAACTAAGAGAAAAGATGGAAATTTAGTTACATTAGACCTATGTAGAAGGAAAGTGGATTTAAGTTTGGGATTGCATATTACCTTCAGAAAGTAAATCCTCGTATTGTTCATTTACTTTGGTGAGTGTTTGAAACCAGCCAGACAGAAAAATCTTACCTGATTAAATGTTAGAAGTTGTATTTGGCTGCCGTAATTAGGAACACTTGGTACTTAACTGCAATGAATCAGTGTTTCTTTTTATAGAAAAACAAAACACCTTATTCTTAATGTATCCATTATTTGGGGGAAAAAATGCCATGTTTGGTTCATGTTCACTGCTGATTTTAGTATATTATAACTTGTGAAAGATGGGAGGGTAGACTACTCATTAGAGTACGTGATTGGGACACCCCTGGTTTTCTTCGTAGCTCTGGAACTGATGATCCTTAGGCAAGTTGGTTAACCTGTCTGTCTGTCTGTATTGTCCATCTGTAAAATGGTCATGGTAATATTGACCTACTTAACAGAAAAGTTGTAAGGATTAATTAATATTTTAAAACAATTAGATCCTCAAAAGGTAAGTGCTATAAAGGGCAAATAATTGTGGGCATAGAGAATTTTAAAGTGATGTGCCTGTAATCCTCAATTTGATAAAGTTAAAAATCTAAGGTAGCTTGGCTGGAGCAATGGAGAAGACCTGGTTTTGGGAGTAATCTTGAGACTCTCCGCACTAATAAGGTTGAAGTCTCTTGCAGCTGTGATACACTTGGACCGTGGGATGAAAGGAAGATAGCTGCATGAGCACTACCTTTCCACCAATGCACAGAGTAGAATTAGGGTATATCTATACGGCAATTCAGCACCTGCAGATGGCCCATGTCAGCTGACCCCAGCTCATTGTGCTGCACAGGACTGTAGAATTTTGTTGTAGACTTTGGGCTCAGGCTGGAGCATGGATTCTGGGATGCTCCCCCTTACAGGGTCGCACATCTTGGGCTCCAGCCTGAGCCCAAACATACACAATGCAATTTGACAGCATTGTAGCCCATGCCGCATGATCCCGAGTCAGCTGAGATGGGCCAGGAGTGAGTTTTTAACTGCAGTATAGACATACCCATAGGTGCTGCTCTGAAGGGTATGTTTACTCCTCTTTCTGGCTGCAGGAAGAGCATCACCGTCACTTAAGAAGAGGGGGAAGTAGCTTTCAGATTGAGACATGTGAGAGCCTGTGGAGGCTGGTCTTCATTCAGTGCCAGATAAAGAGAGGGTCGGGGGGGTGGGGAAGCTTGGATTATGGGAGAGAGGATCTTGAATAATGAGAGAGACACTCTCCCCAGTCGCTGCGTTTATCCCAGTTCATGTATCTCATATTATTTAAATAAAAACAGGACTGCTTCGCTCCTGCTGACCATTCTAGCATACGGAGACAAGAGTGAGCTCACAAGTTGAGAGGAGATAGTGGCAAAAATTATAAACCATTCTGTGACATTTGAGAAAATTACAAATCATCTGGTTAATAAACTGTGCAAATTCCAAGTTCTATAGTAAATCTGTGATCAATTCTTGCACCAAATAGAAAAGTGAGATAAAGACAGACAATAAATCTGAAATATGGATAGGAAATATATATTGTCACTTGCATTTCCTTATCAGTCCTTGTTAAGGCCACTTCATCATATCTGAAATCACCAAAAGACAAGTTCTTTTTGCTTGTTTTTAACTAGATGTTGGACAAAAAAGTTGAATATAAAATTTGTCATCAGATTTGGTTAAAAACTGGAAGCAATGAAGTGGTTGAGACATAATGGCAATAAACTTAATTGCCAAATATTTCCCCACATGGATGAGCCTTGTTGTCTTCTGGTTTGTACACTGTGCAGTCACTTACGCCTATGCAAAGTGGATATAAATTACTATCAAATCTATGCAAAGTGCCACTAACATTCTAACTTTGCACAGCTGAAAATGACTATACAGCAGTGGTCACAAATCTGTAGATTGCGATCAGCTGGTCGATCTTGAAGCCTCTGACAGTCTATTGTGATATTAGGCTGCTAAAAGTCCGGCAGCGCAGTGGGACCCCGGCCCCATGCCACTCCCGGAAGCGGCTGGGTGTGTGTGTGGGGGGTGTCTCCATGTGCAAGCATCTCCCCTGCAGCTCCCATTTTCCGGGAATGGGGAACTGCGGACAATGGGAGATGCAGGGGCAGTGCTTGCAGGCAGGAACAGCACACAGGGACCCCTGCCTTCCCCACCCAAGGGCTGCAGGGGAGTGCTGGCCACTTCTGGGAGCGGCACGGGGCAGGCAGGGAACCTGCCTTAGCCCCTCTGCGCTGCCAACCGTGAGCCGACCGAGGTAAGTGCCGTCCTGCGGGAGCCCACATCCTGAGCCCCCTCCTGCACCCTTACCCCAGGCTCAGCTTGGAGTCCCCTTCCACGCTCTGAACCCCTCGGCCCCAGCCCAGAGCCTGCACCACCTCCCGAAACGTGGCCCCAGCCTGGTGAAAGTGAGTGAGGGTGGGGGAGAGCGAGTGACGGAGAGAGGTAGGATGGAGTGAGCGAGGCACCTTGGGGAACTGCCTGAGTAAATCCTGGGTTGCACTTAAATTCAAAAAGTGATCTTCTGCATAAAAAGATTGGAGATCACTGCTATACAAGATACAAAGTAGAGAAAATCAAGCCCAGTGTTTAGCACTTCAGATAGAAACTCTGTAATCAGTGGAAATTTAAAATATTTTCTATAAAGATGAAAGGGTTCTGTAGCTGGATGGCATCTATTTAATAAGGTGGTAGAAACCACAAACATCTTAAAGTCTTTGTCCTTAGAGTTTTTGTCCTTTTTTTTTTGTTGTTGCCATTTTCTTTAAAGAAAAACAGCCAAAAATCATAAGAAAATATCTGATTCTAAACCCAGAAGTGCTGCTTCTGTGATATCAGTGAAGACTGGATCTAATAATGGAAACATCACACACAAAAAACATCCCTCTGAGCAAGCCAGGAGATATAGAGCCGTAAGTTTCTTTTGTCCACAGGATATGTCTGTTCTTTTTTTATATTTGTGTAAATGTATATATAAAAATATATTTTGAAATGCTTTGTGTTTTCCTAATATATTTATATTCAATAAAACTGTGTAAACTACATATAAAGGAGGAGAGGAGCTGTATTCATCTACAATTGGAGCTAAGAAAATAGCCACAGATCAGTAAAACTAATTGCACTGGTCTTTACTGAAAGATACTCATGAAACGTTATACCTAATCCTTATTCTGTGAAGCTGTCATGTGGATTGTTTTTAACCTTACAGTTGCATTAACTTTTGCATGTGGCACACTCATGTGAATGCTGTGACACTGTGTACCCAACAGAGTATCAGAAGTCACTGGACTAACAGAAATGCTAGCAAATGTTTAATGACAGGCAAATGTTGACAGTGAAAATGTTTGCTGCAGCTTGTGAGTGGAAAATCAATTATATGTTTGAGGAAAATTGCTTGTTACCCGAGGTGAATACTTTATAGCAGTGGTTCCCAAACTTTAACAACCTGTGAACCTCTATCACTAAAATGTCACAAACCCCCTCCTAAAAATGAATATTTCCAGGGATTTTCTCCTTTACCTGAGTATAAATTATAAAAGTAGTGATCTTGGAAATATAAAATTTGTTTTTACAACATGCTTATTAAACACTATTATTTATCATTACAGTATTTTTATTACATTGAGAACAGCAACACTTTTCCAAGATCTCACTTTCGTAGCTTATATCACTTTGAGTAAGCCTGTTATAAGACAAGGCTCCTATGTTTCATCAAGGAATATCAGATGTGAAACAGCTTGAAGGTATTTAAGAAGCCAACTCAAGGAGTTCCTCCTACACAAGCATTCAGGTCTTGAGCAGTCCAGGCAAACAACACACATTACAACAAAGCTTAAACTTGTCCTTCATAATAATGTTAAAAACAATACTAGCTGCCTATTTAATTTTTAATACAGCAAAAAATATCCACCTCCCTTTCCATTTCTTATAAGGAGTCTTGAAATTTAATGTCTTCAGTGTAATAGATGTGCTTGCTTTGATCTGCTTAGCTCTTGGAAGTCCAGGGGCTCTGGGCTGCTGGCTCCGTGCTGCCTGGGGTCCCTAGGGACAGCTCTATCTGCCATTAGGGAATTTTTCCCCAAGAACCCCCTGTAACATTTCACGAACCCCAGTTTGGGAACCACTGCTTTACAGTGATCCAAATAGATCGAGTCACAAAGATGAATCACTTGCCCGCTGTTCATTTTCTGCACTGTTTGCCAGTTGGTGTTTGTTTTAATATTGAAGCCTTAAATATGTGGTTTAATACATTTTGGAGAGCTACTAGAAGAACCCTGTTTATCACTTGTGATCATAGGGGCAAAGTGGGTGCATTGCTTATGGAATAGGCTGTGTTGACATCTGAAGTGCCAAGCTTCTCATCAGACTTAAAAACTTATGAGAGTCTTTGTTATATCCCTTATTGATGCTTCCAAATAGTACTTGATTATGATTTTGTTTCACTATCACTTTATGTACTGTCTGGTATGCAGGTGACTTCTTGGAGCATCTAAACTATTCCTCAGGGGGTAATTCCACTTCTGCTTTTTTTAATTACAGAATGAAGAAAAACATTTAATCAAAGAGAAAACTTTTGAAATTTATCCCTCGGAGAAACCAGCAGCTGAGCCTGAAAAAAATGCAAACAAGAATGAAAAGAACAGCACAAGAGTTTCCATAGCAACAGTTAGCAAAGTGGATATTGATATTTTACTGTCTGAAAGGAGGAACTCTAAAAGTGATCACTTACTACAGGATAACAAAGCAAGGTGCTTAAGCATGCCTAGTGAAGTAGAATCTAAAATAACATCTAATGGCCCACAGACTAAGGAAGACCGACTACAGCAAAACTCAGAGCCAGGTTCTAGAACTGAAATTGTGGATTCTAAGCACTTTGCTGTTGATGTCGCAGATGAAGCAGATGACACTTTGAAACTCCTGCAGCCTGTCTTAAAGGACCAAAAGCAAAATGATGATCAGGTAATTATTTAACTCTTAAATGTTCTTGGTAGAAGGTTGAACTAGTGGATGGTTTATAGAAAGAACGAAGGTGAACAAATGTTACTTTTCAAAGTGGGACACTTCTGATCAGGCTCTTGGGGTGCTGAAGCAATTAGAACTGGGGGTTGCGAGCCCTCAGGGGGTTGCGAGGTTATTACATGGGGGGTCGCGAGCTGTCACCCTTCACCCCAAACCCTGCTTTGCCTCCAGCATTTATAATGGTGTTAAATATATGAAAAAGTGTTTTTAATGTATAAGGGAGTCGCACTCAGAGACTTGCTCTGTGAAAAGGGTCACCAGTAAAAAAAAGTTTGAGAGCCACTGAGTTAGAAGCCCTAGTATCCCTGCAGCACTGCTTCTGTATAAGACAAAGGCTGGGGCTCAAACCTTAATTATTCTTGCCTGGGATCAAAAAATATCTGCTTCCAATTGTAAAAGGACGAGGCAAGAAAATGTTTGGAGCTTCTACATCCTTGTTCCAAATGGTCTATGCTTCTCTATCTCTTTCTGCCATGTTCAGCCCTAATTTGGGATAGGAATTGGAGGAAGAAGGGAGAGTATAATGGAAATGGAGTTAGAGAAGGTGGAGGATGGTGGAATGAAAATGTAAGACGGGTCCCCAATGCGGTGCCCGCGGGCGCCATGGCATCTAAGTGCGCCCACGTACTGGCCGGCAGACGAGCATCCGCCGAAATGCCGCTGACAAGCAGCGTCATCCAGAGGCAGCATTTCGGCAGCGACGCCTAAATGACACTGTCAGCGGTGACGCCTATTGACATTGCCGCTTGTCGGCGGCATTTTGGTGGATGCTCATCCGCCACCACGGTCCTCCGTGGCTCGTCCAGACAAAAAAGGTTGACCACTGATGTAGGGGAAGAAACTGAAGGGAAGGAGGAAAAGAGAGATGAAGAGATTTTAAAGGAAGACAGAAGGAGGGGAAAGGAAAATTTGTTTAATGGAGATGTGATTACTAAAGAGAAGAGTGAAGGAATAAACAGGAAATGAAACTACCAGAAAAGAGAAGCCTTGCGATGGGGGAAAATGTTAAAGTATCCTGGCCCTCCCTCCTTTCCGGCTTCCAGAGTGCTTCATTTGGGTGATTGGTGGACGCAGAAACCTTGACCGTTGCCCTTTCCCCTGCACTCTTCAGCATCTGCAGCCAAAATGATTCTCTTACATGAATGTACTAGGGAAGCAGGTAAAGGGCTTCTTTGTCCTTGTCTCTCTCTAGTGCACATGCACAAGGGTCAGCAATATTTTGGCTCTTAATGAAAGTATATTAAAGTAAAATACAGTTGATTTCCCTATTGTGTCTTAGGCCTTGGATTTAAACAGTAGGTCTGTCTTGAATGTGTAGCTGTCATTTCCATTCAATCCTATATAAGGACATTGTTTTATTCACTTAGTGATTCACCAAGCTCTGTTCTAGAATGAGACTTTTAAAGTCTGTCTTTCTTGCATTGCTAATGTATACACTTTACTAAGCTTGCTCGTATTTTAGTTTGTTCGTGAAAATGTAGTAACTTCTTATTTCAGAGCTTGGACTCCACTGAGAAGCTTCTAGCATCATTTGTTCCTGTCATAATTCAAGTAAGTGTTCTAGCATTATAGTTCTGCTTAGTTTGTTGGCTTTAAAATAGTTGTATTCCTTTAAAGGGAAATTATGTTGTCTGGGAAAATATTCTTTTCCCCTAGAATATTTGATTTTTGGAGAAGGATTATTATTGCATTACAAATTGGTTTTCTGAAGTTGCTATTAGAATGGTGGAACGTATCTGAAATTTTGTTAACACGTATTTGTTGTAAAATACTAAAACTGGATATTGCAGTATTACGATAGAGACATAAGTGTACAGAACTTGTGAAATTTGTTTATGGTTTTCTATTCAACTAACATGCTAATTGTGATGGGGAGCATAATTTTGAATGTTCTAACTTCAGTTTATTTAAAATGTTCACCTCGTTGCAGTGTTAATGTAGTGTTTTTGGTTGTTTTTTTGGGAGGTGGTTTATTTTATTTATTGATTGATTTTTTTTTTCCTTTCTGTAATTTAAAAGAAGAGATTGCAGGCATTTTTGCAGACTGACAACCAAATAAATGTTTATGTGGTTGTGATTAAGATAAAATCCATAGCATTCCAAAGGGTGAAGTGGCCTTTGTCAATACAGTAACTCCTCACTTAACATTGTAGTTATGTTCCTGAAAAATGTGACTTTAAGCAAAACGATGTTAAGCGAATCCAATTTCCCCATAAGAATTAATGTAAATGAGGGGATTAGTTTCCAGGGAAATTCATTCATTCATATTTTCTCTCTCTCTCACACTCACACTCACACACTTACTTCTTAAACAAACAATTTAATATTGGTACACAGTGATGATGATTGTGAGGCTTGGTTGAGGTGGAGGAGTCAGAGGGTGGGTATTTCCCTTACTGTTAAATGATGAACTAGCAATTGGCTGAGCCCTCAAGGGTTAATTCTCTCACTCTACAAGGCAGCAGGAATGGAAGGAGATATGTACATTTCCCCTTTAAGTAGACTGCCTTGTTAATTAGATTAGCAAGCTTCCTCCTTCCTGAGCCCTTGTGTGTCCCCCTTGCTCTATGGAAGATGGGGTAAGCGGGGTGCAGGAGCAGCGGGGAGGGGGACACCCTGACATTAGTCCCCCTCTTCCTTCCCTTCCTTCTCCCCCCTCTCCTCCCTGCACAGCAAGCAGGAGTCTCGGGGAGCAGCTCCAAGGCAGAGGGCAGGAGTGGCACACGACAGTATTGGGAGGGACAGCTGCAATTGCTAGCCTGCTGGGCAGCTGCTAAACAGGGAATTTAGGGCTGCCGGTCCACCCTGGCTGCCGGTCCACCCTGGCTCCAAGCCCCCACCAGCTAGCTGCAATGGACTGCTCTTCGTGCAAGCAGTAGACAAAGCAAGGGGTTGCCAAACAACGTTAGAAGGGAGCATTACATAACTTTAAATGAGCATGTTCCCTAATTGATCAGTAGCATAACCGGGACGACTTTAAGTGAGGAGTTACTGTATGTGCAAGAACAAGTCTACATTGGAATCAGGAAAACGCACGCCTAAAAATTAGAAAAATATTTTTACTTTTTAGGATGAAGCCTCTCATCGAAATCCAGAAGATGTTCAGGAAAAAATCACTTTTCACTTACAGCCTCATAGCTCTTTCTATGAACCTTCTCTCTCATGGCAGCGATGGCAGAAGAAAAGGGAGCTAGATGAAGTCTGTTCAGAGAAGGTGCAGATAAAAATCTATCTGACAATTTGATCTTTTAAAATGGCAGTGTACTACTACCGTAGTTTTCTTCCCATCCTACAAAAAGATTGTAACAGTTTGTAGATCCTTTCCACTAGTTGAACCATCTCCAGTCTGTTTATAATCTCATTTCATACACATCCATAGAATTGCATTTATAACAAAATGGGTAACTCTGTGGGCCTTGGAAATATACTTTTGTGGGTTCCTTTTGTCCAAGGATCAAAAAGCACTGTATAATATGTAAGCCTCTCAACGCTCAGCGGTACAAAATTATAATCCTTCTAGGGGACATGAGCAAATTAAAGCCCAGAAAGATTATATGACATTATTATTATTTATTTATTTATTTATTTATTACAGTAGTACCTAGAGACCCCAGCCGAGACTGGATCCTTATTGTGGTTCGCACTGTACAGAACATATACACCTCTACCCCGATATAACGTGAATTTGGATATAATGCGGTAAAGCAGCGCTCTCGGGGTGTGGGGGCAGGGCTGTGCACTCCTGCGGATCAAAGCAAGTTTGATATAATGCGGTTTCACCTATAACGCAGTAAGATTTTTTTGGCTCCCGAGGACAGCGTTATATCAGGGTAGAGGTGTAGTTAGAGACAGTCCTTATCCCCAAAGAGAGCTGACAGTGTGAATAGACAGACCAAGGATTAGGGGAAAAGGGTAAGACATACAAGAATAGTGAACAATGCGGTGAGCGTCAAATGCCATTTTAGTTGTTTTTGCGTGGGGTTTTGTTGTGAGGGTGTTAGTTAAATGTAAACAGGGAATATAAGGAAGTTAGGGGAAAGTGGGTGGGTGGGTGGTGGTGGAGCACAATGAGACAATGGTAGAATTGTGAATAGGACCCAAGAGTCCTGACTCCCAGTCCTGGATTGCCAGCTTGGTGTTAGCAATTCTAGATTTCAGAACATTTTAATTTGTTGAAAGAGGAAATGAGACTGTAATCACTTTCTAATTCTCTCTAAGCTCAGAGCAGTTGCTCCGCGGCCCTTACCTTCTCTTCCTGATGTGAATGTGAAGACAACTTATAGCCCTGCAGATCAGTGTGGCACTGAAGTTACAGAGTCTGTAAATAGCTCTAAAAATAGAGAGAGAGCAATTCCTCAGGTTTGTTCTGAACATTTTATGTGCATATTTATTTTTGTCATTTTCTTACTATTTCTTCTGAGTAGTTTGCTCCAAAAGCATGTGGGGTGGGGAAAAGAAATGTACAGAAGCTATCCTCTGTGATTCAATTTCTGTTTTGCATCTGATTGATCAGGTAGGAGGAAAGAAAGCCAGCTCCTCTTTCTCTTAATTGAAATAAGGAGGCTGGAGGCTCCTTTCCTACAGGAATTAGGTTTGTTGATCAAGATCACCATGGAAAAATTAATACAATGTGTGCTGAACTGCCTGAAAACTTTAGTTAGTAGCCATCTTTTCCAGGTGCATTTAGACAAAAGTTTTCATTTCAGATATGACAAAATGAAAAACCACCATGACTGCCACTATTAATACTGATTTGATTTATTTACAGGATCGACCGTTGTCGGCAAGAGAGAGGAGGAGGCTAAAACAATCCCAAGAAAAGATGTTTCCTTCTGGTAACTTTGCATACTAACTCTTCAACTGATGCAGTGGGATGGCTTCTCTTTGGAAACACTAATTTGCAATCTGGTCTGTAGTACTAACTTCCTCAAAAAAGATGCAGTTGAAATGTAGCTTTGATGTTAATAGTTATTTAACACAACCTTTATTTTTCTAATGCTCATTCAGCGGTTGTAATGGTGGCAATGTGAGGTTTCCACAAGAAATGCACTTTTCAGCTAGAAGCCTCAGTGTTTTTTGTTGGCTAGTTTATGTCTGACCCTGATAGTATGCTTGGAGGACATACTAAAATGCTTTACTGTCACCAGTGCCCAGTTTGCAAAACAAGAGGAAAAGGTTCAGAATCAGAATTAGTCGCTAAAAATGAGTTTGGTCTTGTTCATGTCACTATCACAAAGCTACCGTACAACTGGTATTAGGGGCAGTCTGCTTGAGAGGCCCAGGACTGGAATAGCAGGTGGTGGTGAATGTCATCATTTAAGTGCATTGGCAAAGCTTTGTGGAGAGACCCAGGTCAGGAATGGAATAGCAAGGGATGGTGAAAGCCAGAATTAAGAGTCCTTGGTAGAGCAGTATGGGGAATTAACAGAGCATACACCTACATTCTGATAGACTTTAGTTCCTCCCTTGTACATACTCAAAATAAATGTTGTTGTAAAAATGTCATCCTTCTAGAGCCTGCGGCAAGACGAGCATCACATAGTGCGGTAGTTGAAGCAAAATCACTTGTGGAAAATCTTATTAAAGTTACTCAGTCCTCGTCAGATCCCAGTATTTCTCAGGTAAACTGGGGTCATCTGCTTCTGAAATATTTAAATGCAGACCAAATTTCAGTAGAAAAATAAAAAGAGTTTGTATTATATAATATAACATGCTGTAGTACATGTAGAGGAACCTCCTGGCCAATAAGAATGCATGGCTGTTCTGAAGCTGTTGCTGCAAAAGACATTGGGTACAATAAACGCCAATAACTCACCTTTCAACTCAGCTTTTATATTTGGTAAGATCAGTTTCTAATTCAGGTCAATTCACTCAGCAGAGGCAAAGAATTGAATGAGTCAGTTAGCCTCTCTGAAGTATAGTTATGGCTTATTGAGTGGATAGCCATAACTGGGGAGAAGCTCACCCTGCCACTTACTCAATTATGCTTTGACTGTGGATACATAATTTCACTTGCTGTGAGTTGCAAAATACCCTGAGGTTTGCTCATTCATGTAGTCTGATTGGCTTTTCTGCTAAATTTACTTAAAACAAATGTTATGGAACCGATGCTGTGAAAAGAAAAAAAACACAATTGAAGAGAATTAGTAAAAACAAATTTTAAATGGAAAAACTGCCATTTGAGTGGGCACACTGAAAATCAAATATCAATAAAACAATGCCCCAACAATGATTTTCAAGCAAGTTGGTTACTTGGAATATTTATTACTGTTTGTTTACTGGGGTTTGAAGATTATTTCTCAATTTGTAGTCCTATTGGCTAATGCATAAAGTTATGTGCTGATAAAGTAGTAATTGTTAAATCAAATTCTCAAACTTTTTACAATGGAAGTGATTAATTTTCATTAACATCTTAATTGCATAATTCATATATAGCTTTAGTAAGATCACAAATGTATTTTACTATACAAAGTAGAAGTTTCTTTAAAGGAACACTTCTAAATATGGACTTGAAAGAGCTCCAGCAAAGATACTTAAGTGCCAGACTTTCATAGTGTGACTTCTGTTTTGTTCATGTAACTCTCCTCACCCCAACCATTTGCAGGGAGAGTCTTTTTGCATGCTATTGTGTGTGCAAATAAGATCTACATGCAAAAACCCCATCTGCACACACAAATCAAGGACAGATGAGTGCATATAAATTATATTGACATATGCTAGTGATGTGCAGTTTTTTGCATGCTGTCCTCAGGCTTGAACACACAGAATTTGAGAGGGCCAAATGGAGAATGGTTTGAAGCACCATGGAAAATGTTGGGGGATACTGGAGAGTAAATAGAAAAATAGATTTCAAAGTATTTATATATTTACAATTTATTTTTATAAAGAATGATGCATTGTAGTCTAAGAACAATGGTTCTTTAAAATACTGTAGTCATTAGTAAGTCATTAACTGAGAATTGACCAACGTAATGAGCATAATGTAGAAAAATCTCATTCCATGGGCAAGTTACTGATGGAGAAGTAAGGGATGTGTCATCTGATTAGTAAAAATCTACATAGTCATAATTTCAGTGGTGTCGCCCTTTTGCAGTATGGCAGAGGGACTCTCTATTCTCTGCCCCGGCTTCCTGGTTCAGGTTCTCTGGTGGGTGGAAATGTTGATAGTACAGTATCATCGGAAGTGGGTTGAGTTGGATATCATTAAAAAGCCCTTTCTCCCACAAACAGTGGTAACAAGCATGACAAACGTAGAACAATTAAGTAGATATATATTTGAGAAAATATTTTAAAATCAACAGTTTTTAAATGATATTTTAACACATAGCTGCTTTGCTTAATTAAAAAAGACATTGACCTTTGATCCTAGGGAAGTTGTCCTTGACATGTAGGACTGAAACCATTTATTCATTGAAGTCATCGTCAGTGTCATCTCTGTCTAGGGCACCAATTCTAGACCTGCTGTCATGCTGACCATCTTCTGTGCCACATTGGCACATCTCTGTACAAGGCAGGCTGCTGGCCATACATTTGCAGGGTGGTGAGCATCTGGTTTTTGCACACAAGCATTTGATTAGCTGAAGGATTGATTCAGGATTGCATGGTATTTCACAGAACTGCTGTGATCAGTCCATTTTCCAAGACTCATCCATGCCCAGTAGAGGAATGTAGTTTTGGGTGTGCTTGAACATCTTGGAACCACTCCATTGCTTGATAATTTGCCCTCTTGGTAGGAGGTATAAATGCACACCATGTCAATGGCAATTTGTCTCTGTTTCTTGGAAAATAGCCACCAGTGTAGCTCTGAAAGTGTCATAATGTTGGTCTTCAAATGGTAAACTTGGCATATGAATGTCTCCAGTGCATTTATGACCTCATCAGTGACTGTATCAGCCGTTCCAAGCACCTTCAGAGTGAGGAGAGAGTCTTCAGAGGCTGAACCAAATACAATAGTGTCATATCCTAAAAGGATATGGAAATCTTGCTGTGCAGTGGCTTTTAATGGTCCAAGTGATAGGAATACGTGTCTGAGGGATATACAACAATTTTGTTCCCCAGCAGAATATTGAGGAAGTCTTGGATAGTGTCTCTCGGAGCACTGGAACATCTATGTCTAATGCCAAAATGCAGAGTTTAGTAGCACCTCTCCCTGCGGCATTGATGATATGCAAGATAATTTTAGTGTTAGCTTCCTTATGGTAACTAAGAAGGAACTCCACTGAACAGTGAGAGGCAGCAGCTTCATTATACCATGCAATGATGAAATTCTCTCAGCAGTTCTTCGCATAAGTGTTTGTCCTGCAGAGTATGTGGTTAACTCATACTTCATGTGAGTATGAGAGAGTAGCTTCTTCATTATGACACTGGAGATGTTCATGGAGTCAATGATTTTTGTATCGCAGCGGTTCTCAAACTTCATTGCACTGCGACCCCCTTCTGACAACAAAAATTATGACAGGACCCCAGCGGGGTGGGATCGAAGCCTGAGCCTGCCCAAGCCCCACCACCTGGGGGGGCGGCTGGGCAAAGCCAAAGCCCCACCTTCCTCGGCCAGGGTGGCCAAAGCCCAACGTGTAACCTGAGCCCTGCTTCCCAGGGCTGGAGCCCTTGGGCTTGGGCTTCGGCCCTGGGCCCCAGCAAGTCTAAGCCAGCCCTGGCGACCCCATTAAAATGGGGTCGCGACCTACTTTAAGGTCCCGACCCACAGTTTGAGAACCTCTGTGGTATCAGATAGGTGCAGTGTCATGGAGCCACTTCTTTCTGGTAGTATTTATTTTTAATTGATTCCTGTGTATATGTCAAACACAAGGTGGATTTCATCACAGGTCTAATATTTACTCTGTAGCCTCATAATGAAGTCAGCCAAATCTTGGCAAGTGTTAAGTTTCTGGTTTTTCAAGAGCTTGTACCTCAGTCATACCATCTATGATTGTTATACTCAAAGGGGTCTGCTGGCATAAGGTACTGGCTGTCATATTGTCAGTAGGTCCTGTTTTAGGAAGACTATTCAAGATGTGCATTAGTTTGCTTTTCACCTGATATATGTGCATTGTTCCGTCACATTTGAACATTGATTGTACTTTCTTAGAGTACTTTCCAAAACACTCATGTAAATCAACAATATGCTGAGATCTGGACATAACCAGGAGATGAGCGAACAGTGACCCTGCGGTTAGCTCTAGAATAGTCTCTGCCATCTTCACTATGACACTCTTCTTTGCATTTTGAGCACAGCTTTAGTCTGTTCTTGATGAGCACAGCTTTAGTCTGTTCTTGATTGGAGCCCATAGATTAATGGAGACTTGGATAATTCTTTGGGTTTTGAAGGCTTCATACAAGTCATGACCCAAAGTATTCATTGGACTGACATCTTTAGCTATCTCATCACTGAAGACTGATTTTTGTCATGATATGAATGAGCTCTGGAGTATCATATGCAAATAGGTTGCTAGTAAGCTCATCCTGTAGCTTTAAAATTGTCCCTTCTTGGCATATAACAGCACCTAATGAGTTTAGATGGAGTTTAGATGGAGCTTGATTATTTCTGGGGAAGTCCATCCCAGCCAGGCGTAAGTGTTCTGGAGTTGTCAGGAAAATCCAGGAAAGAGCATTTAGATGCTGTGTTATGACCACCAACTACCTGCTCTCTTTCCCCACCCCCTTCCCCACCCCTCCCAATGACTTTCATTGCTCTGTTTTCGTGTCCTAGGCCTTCATCTGAACCAAGTGCACAGAAGGGAACTGGCAACACCACCAAGCATTGTTTAACTGCATCCTCCATGGTGGTATTCTCCAAAGATTCAGCTGCTAGTTGATCAAGACCAAAGTAAAAACAAGGATTTTGTAATAATTACTTTGGGATTGTAATTAATGATACTTAACTGTATGCATACCATTCATGGGTGGATTCCAGTAATTTCTAGCTGAACGCTAACATCTTAAGCAATGCCTCATTACAACTATTTTGGCATGATAAACAAAGCTGATAATCAATACCAGTGAACTGCTTTTTTTGCCAATGATAGCAAATCAACTTGAAGCGCTCCTTTCATTTATAGTAATCTAACATTTTAAAAAATTAATAGGGGATATCCTGTTCTGAGCATTAACTGGTAACACAGTACAGTCAGTCAAGGGCCACAGTTTAACTTTGAGGGCTGCATGTTTGATATACCTGTCTTAAAGTATAATTTTAAAAATGTTGATTTTAAATATTTTCTCATATGTATCTGCGTAATTGTTCTAGGTTTGTCATGTTTGGTCCCATTGTATTCATGGGAGAAAGGGATTTTGAATAATATCCAACTCAACCAATTTCCAACAACATTGTACTATCAACATTTCCGCCAACTGGAGGACCTGGGACTGGGAGACAGAGGGGTTGGGAGTGAACCCCCCCTCCCCCCCCCCGCCATGCCACAGAGGGTGACACCACTGAAATTATGATTCTGTAGATTTTTAAAAATCAAATGACACCTGCTTTACCTTTCTATCATGAATTTTCCAGTGGAATTACACATGGTCCCAGACTAAACATAGCACAAATTGTCCGACTGTAACACATTTGGCAAAACATTCAGTGTACGTTGAAACAGCACAGGTGAGGTTTAATGCTAGTTAAATGAGTATATGATGATGGTGTATGTGCTTTAACTAGCTTCTTTTGATTCTTGGACTTAATATTTAAAAGCCCCTTGTATTTACTGTGGCAAATTGCTGGCACTATTATGATGGGTCTCGCACTTTCTCTTCTTAAGGGGGGGTTCAGGGCACCATTTCTTGCCCCTGAATCGGAATATTAATTGCCCCACTAGTGTCTTTGAGGAGGGGAGTGGAGAGGGAGGGACCTGGGCCCGCCCTCTACTCCAGGTCCCAGCCCAGGGGCCCTGAGGATAGTGGTGAACCACTTGAACTGGTGGTTCCTTCCCCTGGGCTACTTCCCTCTCCTGCCCTTCAGCTTGTGGGGGGCTTCCTGCCCTCCCTCTGCACAAGCCAGGTGCCCCTTACCTAGGGTCTTGGACTTCTTAGCCCACCGCAGCACTCCTCCAAACTTTCCTCTGCTTCTCTTCAAACTGTTCTCTGCTCCAGCCAAACCTTCCTGCTCCAACAACCCACACTGTTTGACCTGAAGCAGGGGTTTATATCATGTGACTCACTGCTGGTGTTCTAATTGGCTTCAGGTGCTCTAGTTAATCTATAGCAAACCTTCCACCCCTTGCAGGGAATAAGGCTCCCTGCTAACACTCTCCTGCTGCCCTCTGGCCATGCTGTATCACATATTTCTCCTCCCCCCCCCCCGCTCAACACCAAGGGGTTGGGCTACTTGGGACGAGAGGCAGTGTCGTCGCGATAGGCCTCAGCATTGCCATGTTGGCTACCAGCCCTATGCTGGACCCGCAAATGGAAAGGCTGCAGAGAGAGGAACCACCTCGGCACTCTGGCGTTCTTCTCCTTGTTCCCGTGCATCCATTGGAGCGGGGCGTGGTCTGTCACGAGGGTAAATCGCTGCCCCAGGAGATAGTAGCGGAGAGTCTCCATAGCCCATTTTATCGCCAGACATTCCTTTTCAACAACAGCGTATTTTTGTTCCCTGGGGAGGAGCTTCCGGCTGAGGTACAAGATGGGGTGCTCCTCCTCCCCTACCATCTGTGAAAGGATGGCTCCTAGCCCTACCTTCGAGGCGTCTGTTTGTAGGATGAATTCCTTAAAGTCTGGGGCTATGAGTACTGGATGGCAGCATAGGGCTGTCCGTAAATCTGCAAATGCTTCTTCTGTTGCATCAGTCCACTTAACTATCTCGGGGCCCCGAGCTTTTATCAGATCCGTCAATGGCCCTGCTCTTGTGGCAAAATGAGGGATGAATCTCCTGTAGTACCCTACTATCCCTAAAAATGCTCTGACCTGCTTTTTGCGGATTGGTCGAGGCCAATCTTGTATTGCCTCCACTTTGTTCCATTGGGGTTTTACCAAACCACTCCCTACTACATGCCCGAGGTATATGGCCTCAGCTAGTCCTATCACGCACTTGAGAGGGTTAGCAGTGAGACCGGCCTTTCGCAGGGCGTCCAGCACTGCTTCTACTTTTCCAAGGTGCGTTTCCCAGTCAGGGCTATGGATGACTATGTCGTCTAGATAGGCGGCGGCATACTTGGCATGGGATCGTAGTAACTTATCCATAAGTCGTTGGAATGTTGCAGGGGCCCCATGGAGTCCGAAAGGGAGGACAGTGTATTGAAAAAGGCCATCGGGTGTAGAGAAGGCAGTCTTTTCCTTGGCATCCTTGGCCAGGGGAATTTGCCAGTAACCTTTGGTCAGATCCAGAGTGGTTAGGTATCGGGCCTTGCCTAACTGATCAACTAGCTTGTCAATGCGTGGTATCGGATATGCATCGAAGTGGGATACTTCATTCAATTTCCGGAAGTCGTTACAAAACCTCAGGGTGCCATCAGGCTTGGGAACTAGGACGATCGGGCTGGACCACTGACTGTGGGATTCTTCAATGACCCCGAGTTCCAGCATCATCTTCACTTCCGTCCTAATTTCTTCCCTTTTAGCTTCCGGTATTCGGTATGGTCTTATCGTCACCCTTACTCCGGAGCTGGTGACAATATGATGTTCGACTAGTGTTGTTCGGCCCGGTTGTGTACAGTAAATGTCCTGGTTCTGGTGGATCATTTCAATGACCTCTGTTCGTTGTTCTGGGGTTAATTCAGGAGATATCTTTACCTGCCCCTGTGGGTTGTCTGTCTGAGATGGAGCTCCTTGAATGACCAGACACGTCTCTCGGTCACGCCAGGGCTTCAGTAAGTTGATGTGGTAGATTTGCTCTGGCTTTCGGCGGTCTGGTTGTCTAACCTTATAGTTCACCTCCCCAATGGCTTCCACTATTTCATATGGTCCGTGCCATCTGGCTAGAAGTTTGCTTTCTGCTGTTGGCACTAACACCATCACCCATTCCCCCAACTGAAATCTCCGTACTTTCGCCCGACGGTTGTAATACGTCCGCTGAGACTCTTGTGCTTTTTCTAAATGTTCCCGTACTATCGGGGTTACTCGAGTTATTCGCTCTCTCATCTGTGTCACGTGCTCAATGACATTCTTTCCTGGATTGGGTTGTTCCTCCCAATCTTCCTTGGCGATATCTAATATCCCGCGTGGGTGGCATCCATATAGTAGTTCAAAGGGAGAAAAACCCGTGGATGCCTGGGGGACTTCCCGTATAGCGAACATTAGATATGGTAGAAGGGTATCCCAGTCTTTTCCATCCTGTGCTACCACCTTCCGGATCATACTTTTAAGGGTACGATTAAATCGCTCGACCAATCCATCTGTTTGTGGATGGTAGACTGAGGTCTGTATGGCCTGGATGCGGAGCAGGGCACATAAGTCCTTCATTAGTTTTGACATGAACGGGGTTCCTTGGTCTGTCAGGATCTCCTTAGGGATGCCCACTCTGGCAAATACCTGTAATAGTTCCTTTGCTATTTCCTTGGATGTGGGGTTTCTTAAAGGAATGGCCTCTGGATACCGCGTAGCATAGTCAAGGATGACTAGTATGTTTCGGTGGCCCCGTGCCGATTTTTCTAATGGGCCCACTATGTCCATGGCTATCCTCTCGAAAGGGACTTTAATAATAGGCAAAGGTACTAATGGGGCCCGCAGGTGAGGTCGGGGGCTATGCAACTGGCATTCAGGGCAGGAGGCACAACAACGCTGGACTTCTGATCGTATCCCTGGCCAATAAAACCTCCTTAGGATTCTATCCAGTGTCTTGTCTACCCCTAGATGTCCCCCAAATAGATGGCTGTGAGCTAACTCTAGTACTGCCCTTATGTGTTTCCGTGGGACTAAGAGTTGCTCTACTACTTCCCCTCGTATTTGCTCTATTCAGTACAAGAGATCGCGTTTGAGCACATAATATGGCCTTGGGCCTTTGATCTTTCCTTCCACAGGCACACCATTTACTTCCACTACCTCCTCCCTCACGTTTGCATATAACGGATCATCGGCCTGATCCTGCCCAAAAGTCTCACGTGCAGTACCAAACTGACCTAATTCTAGGGGGCCTATTTCTACTCTTCCCCCTGGGGTGCTCCCACTTGGGCTAGGAACCGCCTCCGAGTCTTCCTTGGCCTGAATTATCTCCTGGTCTCCTGAGCGGGTTCGCTTACCCACAAGGGAAGTTTTTTGATTCTCTGCTAGAATCCGGGTCCCTAATCTTTTATCTGCCCTTCGTTCTCGCCTAGATTTTCGGGGTTTCCCAGGGGATGAGAATAACTCTGGAGCAAATTCGGCAAACATTGGGGTGAGGCTATCTATAGTTGCCTCCGACTCAGCCTGGGGGTTGCTACCCTCCCCTGGCTCTATTGGGGTAAGTAAGCTCTCAAACCCGGGAAGTCTCTACCAATTAAAACAGGGTAGGGGAGCTTGGGGACCACCCCTGCAAAAACCCTGGTAGTATTCCCCTGGATCTCAATCCGTACCGGAATTGTAGGGTAAAAATTCACGGTGCCATGTACGCACGTTACCCCTGTATTTTTGGCCCGGGTTAGTTGGTCTGTTCCCACCAACTTCCCTGAGACCAGCGTGACAGCACTCCTGGAATCTATTAATGCTATGGTCTTAATACCATTCATTTTTATTGGTCTGGTTTGTCCATGTGAGGTCATTGTGACCCCAACCAGGCCGATTAGGCCACATTGCTCCCCATAATTCCCCAGATTACACTGCATAGGTTCTTCCTTGTTGGGGCATTGGGCTGCTATATGCCCCAATTCCCCACACTCATAACACCGCCCCCTTAGTCCGGTTGTCACCCTCTGCCTGAGGCTATTTGGCCGGCCCCCCACCTCTTTTCCCAAACCCCCAGGTCCCTTCCTGGCCTTGAGCCATTCCTCGGTGTCTTTCCTCCCGGTTACAGTTCTCCTATAGGTCTCGACAGCCCGGGGCCTTGGGTTTGGGGTTGGCTTCCTGGTTTGCCGTGTCTCCCCGCCTGGGGTCTGGAACAGTTAGCGGGCTGCCAGCTGTCTTTCCACGAGGGAGACCAACTCATCATAGGTAGAGGGATCATTCTGGCCAACCTGAGACCTGGTGGTAGCCCCCTCATATATCGGTCCAATACCAGTACCTCCATCATCTTCTCAGAGCTAAGGGCCTCAGGGCGCAGCCATTTCCGGGTCAGGTGTATCAGGTCAAACAGTTGTGATCGGGGTGTCTTGTCCTCCATAAACCCCCACTCATGGAACCTCTGGGTTCGCAATGCCGTCATTACTCCGGATCTGGTCAGGATCTCTGCCTTCAGCTGGGAATAGTCTGCAGAGGCCGCAGCAGATATATCGTAGTAGACCTTCTGGGCTTCCCCACACAGGAATGGGGCAAGAATACCAGACCATTGATCTCGGGGCCAGGACTCCCGCAGGGCTGCTCTTTCAAAAGCCAGGAGGTATGCCTCCACACCATCTTCCCGTGTCATTTTCTGTAGGCAATGGCTAGCCCGTATGGTCTGGGTCCCTTCCCAGTTGAGATTCTGCTCCATAAGGGCCTTCATTTGGTTCACCAGGTCTTTCAGCAGGGCTCAGTCCTGAGCAGCCTGACTCATCAACAAATGATTGGTCTGCTGCTGCATTCTAGTCGCCTCCTGTTGGGCAGTTGCTTGGACCCGGGTAGCCTCCTGCTGGGCCGCGGTGGCTTGTATAAGGGCCTTGACCACGTCGTTCATCTTAAGGATGGGAGGGTTTTGCCTAACTCTGGTCTATGTCCCCAGCGCGCAGATCCCACTGCTGACACCACGTGTGACAAATTGCTGGCACTATTATGATGGGTCTCGCGCTTTCTCTTCTTAAGGGGGGGTTCAGGGCACCATTTCTTGCCCCTGAATCGGAATATTAATTGCCCCACTAGTGTCTTTGAGGAGGGGAGTGGAGAGGGAGGGACCTGGGCCCGCCCTCTACTCCAGGTCCCAGCCCACGGGCCCTGAGGATAGTGGTGAACCACTTGAACTGGTGGTTCCTTCCCCTGGGCTACTTCCCTCTCCTGCCCTTCAGCTTGTGGGGGGCTTCCTGCCCTCCCTCTGCACAAGCCAGGTGCCCCTTACCTAGGGTCTTGGACTTCTTAGCCCACCACAGCACTCCTCCAAACTTTCCTCTGCTTCTCTTCAAACTGTTCTCTGCTCCAGCCAAACCTTCCTGCTCCAACAACCCACACTGTCTGACCTGAAGCAGGGGTTTATATCATGTGACTCACTGCTGGTGCTCTAATTGGTTTCAGGTGCTCTAGTTAATCTATAGCAAACCTTCCACCCCTTGCAGGGAATAAGGCTCCCTGCTAACACTCTCCTGCTGCCATCTGGCCATGCTGTATCACATTACTTATAAAGTTAAATTGTAAAAATGTGCTTGTTGAAGCTTATTTTGTCACATACTTCAAAGAATCCATGCTTATAGTACAAACTATTGATTGAATAGAATGCCTAATTCTACAAAATATTTTTTATCTATAACAGAAAAAAAAATTAACCCATTGTCTGTCTGATGATGAGCTAAGCTCTTCCACAAGCTCCACAGATAAGTCAGATGGAGATTCCAAGGAAGGGTAAGTGTTTTGTTACTTGCATACAGACATTTAGTAGTCACTGACACTGCAAATAAGTACCTTATCGTGCTTTAACTTGGTGTGGAAAACTGTGTGTAGAAATGTTTCTAACGATGATGCATAGTGGTGTTATGATGATGCATAGTGGTATCTGATTCATTTACTGTGTAGTTCACAGTAAATGAATCAGATACCTTTTGTTTGTTGTTCTTTTGTGACACACAGTTCTTTATCTACTATGTTTAACTTCTTTATGTGTGGCCGCTGTGCCTCCAAGTGCTGGCATGAATGCTTTCCAGGAAATTGATCTTCCAGCATCAAGGAGAGGAACTAATGTGTCAGGAAGCACTAAGAACTATTACTTGGAAAGTTGCTAACATGGTTTTCCTGACATTGTGGGCTTAGCTGAAGTATTTATCTAGGATCTTGTCTACATTTGGCATCTTTCTTAAAATCGTCCTCCATTGTACTTCCAGTGGTGGTAATGCTAGTGTAGATTGGATGTTGGTTGCTGGCTAGGTTCTTAAACTTTGTTGTTGAGACTTGCTTGGTGCGGAGTTTAGATGAAATGATGCTAAAAGCTCCTATGCCTTGTTGCATTATTACCACCACCAATGGATCTGCATAGCAACAAGAATTTAACACAGAGTACATAACAGGGCCTGTTTAGTTCACAGGATTATGGAAAGTCCTCATTGACTGCAAAATGGAGATTGGGATTGAATTAGATTTTTTTCCTTTTCTAGAAAAAGCAATACAAATGAAATGAATGATTTGGTACAGCTAATGACTCAGACACTGAAAATGGATTCTAAAGAGAACTGTGAACACCCTTCAATCCTAACCCCCGCATCAGAGTTCAAGCTTCATAGGAAATACAGAGACACTCTGATCCTACATGGCAAAGTATCTAATGAACCAGAGAAATTCAAATTTGAAGAATTTCCTTCAGGTCTGTAGCTCTATTAATGCTTTAAAATAGTGGTTCTTAAACTGTGATCTATGGACCACCAGTGGTTTGCAGAGCACTTGCTGGTGGTCCACAGGAAGCTGGCTAGTCACATGGGGCTGTTCTCCTTCTGTTAATCACATGAAAGTGGCTAAAATTAATTACATTTTTAATACCACTTTTCCACTTAAGTAATTGCTGTAGTTGCCACAGGGATGTTATTTGTTTGACAGTTGGAGGGGAGGTGCTCCATCTAATTGAGAATGGAAGAGAAGGTGTTCCATGAGGTAATCTATCAATATGTGACCGACACTATGAAGGTTTTAAATAACAGTTTAAGATCTAAAATAATAAAGTGTAGATTTCAATGTCTTAAAATACAACTTTAAAACTTCCAATTAATGTAGTTGCTGTAAAGCTTTGCAGATCACCTTTAAGGCTTAATCTTTTAAATGGGACTCAACTCAGCATCTAAAAACCTGAGGCTTTGTACAGATGCAGGAGTCGCTTGCCGAGATCCCATCACAGAATAGGGTCCTTATTTTGAAGCTACAAGTAGTTCTCTAATTTTGCAACAATGCAGGTAAATCAGCTTTTGAAATTCAGCCTTCACAAGAGTGGTCATATTCTGAAACGCTACTCTAAAAATGGCATCTTAAGGTTTTGTTTTTGACTTTCAGAGTAACTGTGCACTGGAATAAAAGACCTGTGACATGGCTGTGGTTGGCCCAGGTCAGCTGACCCAGGCTCGTGTTGCAGGGCTTAAAAATTGCAGTGTAGATGTTCTGGCTTGGACTGGAGCCTAGGTTCTGGGATCCCCCGCCCTGCAGGGTCCCAGAGCTTGAGCTCAGTTTGCAAGTCAAAAGCTGGATGTAAAAAAATCATCTTGGAATCTGAAAGTTTCAAACTGTTCTTCCCGGCTCATGTGTTGTAAGTAACAAGGATTCTAGTTGATTCTCTTCTGGTGATTGAGAAAGCAGAATTGAATCAAGATAACTTTCCCATAGTTATGGCGGTTCTGCAAAGATAACAGGAGTAAAATGTACTGAAAGCTTTTGTCTCTGTGGTCAGTGGACGTGACTCTGTGAATGTACAGGGAGCAAATTTTGGTCAGTAAGGAAGTGCCTTTTTACATAGTCAATTTTTCTCACATAGCTGCGCTTTAAAATTTATAATAGTGTGGTGATCTGCTCAGGTATTTTACAGCTGCTGGTACTGGAAATCTATAACCAATTTGAAAGTGCTGGTAGAAGTGCAGTGGCTTAAATTTTCTTAAATTGCAATCTCTTCTGATTAGATCAAGTCCTTTACTTTCACATGTTAATGCAGAAAGTGGATTTAGGGTGCTAATAGGATATGATATCTTTCAGCCTTGAATCATTGGCTTAAATCCAGCCTATGTCAATAGTGACAGCCATATTAATTTTGGATGATTTCAGTGTCCAAAGTAAAGTTTGGCACTTTCTGTTTTGTTCCTGGTGCTGACCTTCCATTATCATAAAACTACATTCATAAGTGGGATCCCTTGTTTGCAGTTTAAGCAGAGAAGTGAAAGATTGAAAGGTCGAGGCACATTGGTGGAAGACTAGACTGCAACCCGTGCTATTCTGTCCTGTGTATAAATACAATACTTACTGAACTTTTACGTTCGTTTTTGTTTTTCAAATGTAAAGCGATTGAAGTGTGGTTTTTGTTTTTTAACCTCTCTATCAAGGTTCTGTATATTGTATTGCTGTGAAATTTGTTATAGAATCCACCTTTTGCCACACAATTATTTTCAGATCAACTTAATTTAAAAAAAATGTTTCTACCATTTTGACTACAAAGAGCCTTCCAGACATGATCAGAGTATACACTAATACAGTGATGTCTTTGAGTCTGAAACTCTGAGCCCTCCAAGACCTGATTTTGCAAACTGAGTCTGTATGAACCTTGCACCTGCATAGAGGCCTAGTAGTCACCTTCTGATGACTGACCTATTTAATTGTATTTCTGCTGATCAGAGACATCCCGCTGATGAGCCTATTCCACAGTCCTAAACTGCCTCCCAGGCATTTGCTGGTACCAACCACTCTAAGTACTTCTAGTACATATAAGATGACTGTTAATATTGTCAGTGCAAAAATAGTTAATTGTATTACTTTTTTAGATGTTTTATCTGGTCCTGAAAAGATTAGAAGAATGGTTGAAATTTTGAGGTCTGATGTGGTGCAAGGGCTGGGAGTGAAACTTCTAGAGAAAGTATATGACCTCATGGAGGAAGATGATGAACTGAAGAGAGAGGTGAGTGCCTTTCCTGTATACTGTAGTCAATTGTATTTGTTTCTTTTTTCTTCCACACAAAGGTTAAATGAGCATTGTTCTTGTTTTTATATCTTGAGAAACTGATCTGATGTAATGATATAGGCCCTGATCCTGCAGAGACTTAAGCACATGCTTAATTATTTGCAGAATCAGTATCATACTCGTGTATATTCTCTAAACAAATGACCATGTTATGCAATGTAATTGATTCAGAATGTAAGAAGGGGAGCAGCCTTGAATTCTTTGATCCTACTTGGAAGTTGATATCAATGTCATATATCCTTATCTTCCAATTTGGAAAAGGTACAAGAGATTTGACTACTTTGACATTACTCTATTAGCATATCTTCATTACGTGTCAACTTTGAATGCCCAAATTCTGTCTGACTTCACTGGAAGTTGTGTATGTGTATTTGAACATGTATCCAAATGGAGAAACCGATTTTTCTTCTTTGAGTGCTTGTTCATGTCAATTCCAATCAGGTGTGTGTGCATACCGCGTGCACAGCAGCTGGAAGATTTTTTCCTTAGCAGTGTCTGGAGGGTCAACCTGGGTGCCCTCTGGAGTTGCACCTCATGGCACCAAATATAGGGCCCTGCTAATCCACCACCCCCTTAGTTTCTTCTCACCGCCGGTGACGACTAGCTGGAACAAACTGTTGCTCTTGCTTTGCGAGTGCATTTGGGCAGTGTCCACGCTTTGTGTTTATAGCTTCTAATGTAAGTAGTCCGTTAGAACTATGAACTATTAACTAGTAGCTCTTAAGATTTCTTTTGGGGGTTCCCCCCAACAACACTTCCCCAGTTCTGGGGTATGCCTTGGTCCCCAGGGTTCAAGCTCTGTGAGGACTGTGGAAAGTTAATGCCTAAGAGCGACCCGCACTATTCCTGTCTGCAGTGCCTCGGAGAGAGCCACCAGAAGAAGTGCAGAATTTGCAAAGGGTTCTGCCCTAGAACCTTGAAGGACCGAGATCAAAGACTCAAGATCCTTCTAATGGAGGTGCACTCAAACCACAATCCGACCCATGCCCAGCAGAACCCACGCCCAGCACCTCATCATCAGTGCGCAGTGCACAAGCCGGTACCGAGGAAGGATGCCAAGGAGTCATGGCAGCGCCACAGCTCTGCCCATAGACAGTGTTCTGTCAGGCACTGGTCTCAGTCCCTGGTGCCCCAGAAAAAGAAAAGGCCAGAGAGGGGTCGCTCTTCCCCCTCCAAGCCCAAGAAGCCTGCAGCAGGGAGACCTGATTCGGGCAACGTCACCTCAGCTCCTCCGCCCTGGGATATAGTTGAGTCTGAACCTTCATTGCTCTCCAGATGGACATGTCGCACGGCTCCAGCTCCCCTCAATGCCAGAGGCATTCGAGGTGTCTCGGACCTTATGCGCCTCATGGTGCCGTCCTCCCCACAGAGTAGAGACAAGTTGCCTGTGACTGCCCGGCCCCCGTTCCCATTAAAGGGCAAGCCGGCAATGATGGCGTACTGATCTCCATCTTGCCTCTCCCTGGCATGGTCCACCCACTTGGGGGAGCCTCACCGCTCCCCAGGACCCAGCTCCTCTGTGGTCGTCCTGCTCTGTGATTGAGGAGTCTGAGGCAGAATTCTAACATTCCGATAGGACCAGGAACAGAAGTTCCAGGTCCCGCCGTGACCATCAGCCCTATCCGGTGCTGTGGCCACTGTATTGGCAACCCTTGACTCAGTGGCCCTTCTGGACACCCTGGGTGTATCGTCAGAGCCAGGGACAAATCCAAGGGTCAAGGTCCAGGTCCACATCGGTGTTTTTGGCGTTCTTCATTCCTCCACAAGCACCATTGGCAGCGCCGGCACCAACTCTTCCGACCTTGGCACCACTGGCATCGGCGACCTCAGCACCGCCAGCATCAGCACCGATGATCCTCGTTCCGACAGCCCTAGCACCGCAGGCTATGGACCTGGCAGCTGTGTGACCTCCTGGGCGCTGAGGGGAGTGAGCAGGACCCATTGCCAGGTCTTTCCTCCTCCCCAGACGAAACCGTGGCCGGGACATGGACATCCCCGGCCTTGGAGGACAACAGGGTCCTGCAACAGCTTCTGCAGCCGGTGGCCCAGAACCTGGGCATCCAGGCAGAGCAGGTGGTAGAGGATGCCAACCCAATGGTTAACATCCTTGCCTCCTCTGGACCCTCTCGTATTGCCTTGCCATTAATAAAGACTGTACCGAGACCACAAAGACCTTGTGGCAGACTCCGGCATCTCTGTCCCCTACAGCCAAGAGAAATGAGATGGGACTTTGTCCCTTAAAAGGGATATGAGCACCTATATACCCACCCACACCCCAATTCCCTGGTGGTTGATGCAGCGAACCAGTGTGAGCACCAGTGCTACCAGGGCCCCTCCCCTAAGAATAGGGACATTAAAAGACTAGACCTTCTGGGGAGGAAGGTCCACTCTACTGGGGGGCTGCAGCTCTGCATATCAAACCAGAAGGTCATCGTTAGCAGATACTTGAACACCTGCGGTGTGATGGCCAAGTTTGCTGAGTTGCTGCCACAGGACTCTCGTGCCACTGGTGGAGGAAGAAAAACTGATTTCCTGAGCTTCCCTACAGGCCGCATTGGATGCAGAAGATGCAGCCTCCTGCACAATGGCCATAGGGGTTGCAATGAAGAGGAGTTCCTGGTTGCAGGTCTCTCCTACAAAGTCCAACAAACCATCCAGGACCTCCCCTTCGAGGGTTTGGCCCTATTTTCCGATAAAATGGATAAAAGACTCCAGTCTAAAGGACTCAAGGGCCACCCTCAGGTCCTTGGGCCTCCCCACTCCCGCCACTCAGCGCAGGCCTGACCTCAGCACCGCCAGCATCAGCACCTCCTTCACAGTTCTACCAACCACAGAACTGGCAGGACGCTCCTCAGAGGAGAAATAGGAGTGGCAGAAGACGACAGCACCCCTCCTCCGGCCAGAGCTCTGGTCAGCCCAACACACCTCCCAGCCCCAGACCAGCCTTTTGGGGGTGTTGTCGAGGATGGCACCCAGACTTACCTTTTTGTCCCGATTATCCCCTTTCTACCTTGCATGGTCATATATCACTTCGGACGACTGGGTACTCTGCACGGTAGAGAGGAGATACTCCATCCAATTCTGTGCCCTTCCAACCGCCTTCCCCGTCCCTCTTCAGGGACCCCTCTCACAAGCAAATCCTTATTCAGGAGATTCACTCACTCCTCTCTCTAGGGACAGTGGAAGAGGTTCCTCAGGAGCAAAGGGGCAAGGGTTTCTACTCCTGATATTTTCTAATACCGAAAGCCAAGGGTGGGCTCAGGACCATCCTAGACGTGTGAGAACTCAACAAGTTCGTGAAGAAGCTCAAGTTCCACATGGTCTCTTTAGCCTCCACTATCCCCTCACTGGATCCAGGAGACTGGTATACCACCCTTGACTTGAAGGACGCATACTTTCACATAGCAATACTTCCGTTCCACAGAAAATACCTCAGGTTTGTGGTGAATCACCACCACTATCAGTTACTGTCCTCCCATTTGGCCTGTCAGCGGCTCCTCAAGTGTTCACCAAGTGCATGGCAGTTGTGGCGGTGTTCCTGTGAAAGCGGCAGGTACAGGTGTTCCTGTACCTCGACGACTGGCTGATCAAGGGCCACTCCAGGTCTCAAGTGGAGACACAGGTCATTCATAAGAATGACGTTCAATGAACTGGGTCTCCTTCTAAATGAAGGGAAATCAACGCTGTCCCCTGTTCAGAGGATAGAGTTTATAGGGGCAGTGCTGGACTCAACACAAGCCAGGGCATACCTCCCAGAAGCCAGGTTTTGGTCCTTGGGCAACATCATATGGCAGTTCCCCACCACTACAGCAAGGAATTTCCAGACGCTTCTGGGACACATGACGGCTTGTATCTTCAGTTGTGGCTATGGGCCAGTCCAGGATAGTTTGGACAGGATTATAACCCTGCCTTACCCAGTACTCGACTCCCTCCTGTGATGGCTTGACCCAAAGGTAGTAGGTACAGGGGTCCCCTTCACCATCCCTCAGCCATCCCTGTCGTTACTGACAGATGTATCAGACTTGGGCTGGGGGGGACACATTTGGGAGGTCTCAGAACACAAGGTTTCTGGTCTCAGTGGAGCTCTCCTGCTCTGATCAAGTCAGACAAGTTCTCCTTGGCAGCAGAAAACCTTCACAGGAGCTACCTACCTTGCCAAGTGGAAGAGATTTTCAATCTGGTCAGAGCATCTCCCGTCCCTGACACTCGCCTCGGTGCCACTTATACTGGAATATCTTCTCCATCTTAAGCAGCAGGGTCTGTCCATGTCATCAATAAGGGTTCACTTGGCCACCATCTCCACCTTCCACCCAGGCGCAGAGGGCTGCTTAGTCTTTGCAAATCTGATGGTCAGCCGTTTCCTTAATGTCTTGACAGGCTATACCGGCTTGGGACCTCAATCTGGTCCTTTCCAGGCTTATGGGATCACCATTTGAGCCCTTGGCGACATGCTCCCTGCTCTCTCTCTCTTACAAGGTGGGGTTTCTGGTAGCGATAACCTCAGCTAGGAGGGTGTCTGAGCTTAGGGCCCTAACATCAGAACCTCCTTACACTGTATTCCCTAAGGACAAGGTTCAACTCGGGTTTCACCCAGCTTTTCTCCTAAAGGTTGTCTCCCAATTTCACATCAACCAGGACATCTTCCTCTCTGTATTCTACCTTAAGCCAAACTCCAGCTCCAGGGGGCTAAGGATTCACTCATTGCATGTCCACAGAGCGCTGGCCTTCTACATCAAGAGAACAAAACTGTTCTGAAGGTCTATCCATTTATTCGTGGCAGTGGCGGACAGAATGAAAGGTCTTCCTGTCTCTTCTCAACATATCTTGCCATGGCTCACATCATGCATTCGGGAGTGCTACAACTTGGCAAAGGTGCCTGCTCCTTCAATCACAGCGCACTCCACCAGGGCTCGGGCCTCCTCAGTGGCATTCCTGGTGCAGGTTCCCACCCAGGAAATCTGCAGAACAGCAACATGGTCCACTGTACTCACTTTCACAAAGCACTATGCGATTACCCAGCAGGCCAGAGCCGATGCAGCCTTCGGACGAGCAGTGCTCCAGTCAGTGGAAGACATTGACCCCACCTTCTGAACTTGGGCTTGTGAGTCACCTGATTGGAATGGACATGAACAAGCACTCGAAGAAAAAAGTTACTCACCTTCTCGTAACTGTTCTTCGAGATGTGGTGTTCATGTCCATTCTAATACCCACCCTCCTACCCCTCTGTCATAGTAGCTGGCAAGAAGGAACTAAAGGAGTGGCAGGTCAGCAGGGACCTATATTGGGCACCCAGGCTGACCCTACAGATATTGCTAAGGGAAAAATATTGCGGCCGGCATGCACGCGGCACACACACGCCTGATTGGAATGGACATGAACAACACATCTAAGAACAACAGTTATGAGAAGGTGAGTAACCGTTTTTCATCTTCCTAATTAATGTAGATTAAATCGTAAGAGATCTTTAGCTGTTTCCATGCAAACCTCGGCTACAAATTATTAGGCAGACAAGTTTTAATCAAAAATTCAAGTTATGTTTTAAATTTCATACCTTTTAATTCTGGAATTCCTTTTGACCTGTAGCACTTTGGAATATGCTCTTTATTTGAGCCAACACTATGATTGTGTTTAAATGTTATCAGCTCCCCCTTTTGATTGGTCAAACTTTTCATGTGACACTTTTATTTAAAGGTGCTTTGGTATCCTAAGTGTAAGTCTATCAGGTAGCAGCATTCATGTCTTTGATTAAAAAACAGCTGACTATTTCTTTTATACTTAATAGTTGCACTTACGGGAGCACATGAGAGAAAAGTACACAGATTACAGTGTGAAGGCTCGCCATCTGAAGTTTCTTGAAGAAAATGTTAAGTTTTGACCAGGTGACTTAACTGGACCTTTCTTCCCTTACAGCTGTTAGAGCAGGGGTTGGCAACCTATGGTACATGTGCCAAAGGTGGCACGCAAGCCGATTTTTGATGGCACGTGGGACGGGCTGACCTGCTCAGCCCGCCACTGCTCTGGGGTTCCCGCTGCTGGCCCCTTGCCAGCCGGAGTCCTGCCGCCGGTCCCACTCAGCGCCTGCTGCTAGCCTGGGTGAAGGAACCCCAGGCTGGCAGCGGGCTGAGATCCCAGCTGGCAGGAGCCAGTGGCTGAAACCCCAGAGCGGGGCGGGCTGGGCAAGGATCACACTAAACCAGGG
Organism: Mauremys mutica; assembly: GCF_020497125.1. Lineage (NCBI taxonomy): Eukaryota > Metazoa > Chordata > Testudines > Geoemydidae > Mauremys > Mauremys mutica. Next base: position 44,373,229 of record NC_059078.1, read on the forward strand.
GTTGGCAACCTTTCAGAAGTGGTGTGCCGAGTCTTCATTTATTCACTCTAATTTAAGGTTTTGCGTGCCGGTAATACATTTTAATGTTTTTAGGAGGTCTTTCTATAAGTCTATATTATATAACTAAACTATTGTTGTATGTAAAGTAAATAAGGTTTTCAAAATGTTTAAGAAGCGTCATTTAAAATTAAATTAAAATGCTGATCTTATACTGCCAGCCTGCTCAGCTCGCTGCCAGCCTGGGGTTCTGTTCACCTAGGCCGGCAGCGGGCTGAGCAGGGCCTGCGGCCAGGACCCCAGACCTGCGGGAGGTTCAGGGCAGAAGGCTGTGGTGTGTGTGGGGGGGTTCAGGGATCAAGGCAGAGGGCTGGGGTGTGTGGGGAGGTGCAGGGCAGAGGGATGGGAGCTGTGGGGGTGCAGGGCAGAAGGCTGGGTGTGTGGGGTGGGGGGGTTCAGGGCAGAGGTCTGGGGTGCTTGGCTCATAGGGGTGCTCCCAGCCCCCTGCCCTGAGCGGCTCATGGCAGGGGGCTGGAAGGGATGTGCCCTGTTCCACCCCCTTCCCCAAGGCTCCCTCCCTACCGCTCTCTGCCTCTAGTGCAGGCTGCCGTTCTTCCCCCTCCCCATCGCAAGGGCTGTCAGCTGATTGGCGCAGGGAAGGAGAGTGGGAGGGGCAGGAAAGCACCATGCTGGGGGAAGAAGTGGGGGAGGGGGGAAGCTTGCCTGCCGCAGGACCAAGCTCCTGCCTCCTGCCCCCTGCAGGGGAGAGCGGTGGGTGGGTGGGTGCTGAGTGGGGCTGGGGGCCTGGACCACGGCAGGCAGCTGCGTGCCACTCAAAATCGGCTTGTGTGCCATAAGTTGCTGACCCCTGCACTAAACTAATAAGATCTGCATTTTAATTTAATTTTAAATAAAGCTTCTGAAAGATTTTGAAAACCTTGTTTACTTTACATAACAGTAGTTTAGTTATATATTATAGACTTAGAGAGAGACCTTCTAAAAAATGTTAAAATGTATTACCGGCATGCGAAGCCTTAAATTAGAATGTATACTTGAAGACTTGGCAAACCACTGCTAAAAGGTTGCCGACCCGTTAGAGAAAAGCAGCAAGGACCTAGTTTTAGCGGTTGTCTGGTAGACTGAACTATCTCCATATTCTTTATAGACTAATTTTGTGGTACTTATATTTACCCATGGATTTTTCATATCTGGGTAAAGAGGTAAACTGGTCTTGACAGAGTTGAATGCTTATTTGCCTGTGCACAGCAGCACATCTTTGTTACAGCATTAGTACTAGTAATGTTTTTGTATTAAAATGTGAAGGACTATTACTTTTTCTACAGAAGAAAAAATTGGTATTAATTTGGATTTTTACTTTACACTACTTGCCTTTTGGTCTCACTCACTGAATGAGTGTTTTATGGGTATGAAATCGTTTCTAGAAAGTACGTACTAAATTCTGTATGTAAACTACTAAGATTTAGTTCTAATTTCTGTTTCAGTCATACTTGTCTCTTACTATACCACCACGTGACTGGGAACATTTGCTAAACCTGTAATGTGGGATTACTAGAATTATAATGTACTGAAGTTAAGACCTAAAGCTCAGTTTGGCATGGAGAGCTGATGTGATTTCTGTAGCTGCAAAAACTCACTGCAGTTTCTAGAAATGGTTTAAAATTTAAACTGTTTAAGGTACAATAAAAAGATGGACTCCTTACTCTGAGCCCTTGGGCATCTTTAGAGCTCATGTTCAAGGTTTAGATTAGAATTTTGTTTTCTCCAACCAGAACAAATGCAAATACTAATTCCTTTTAGGAATGGAATAATGATTAAAGAGACTAGGTACATTCAGATAAATTGGTCTATTTAATGTACCATTTCATCTGTCAACTTGTCTTACAGGAAGTTTTTTTTATACTTTTGTTATGTTCTAATGTTTGATGACAGAACGTGTTTTGCAGATTTGTAAATCTTTGATTTTTAAAGGGATAATTAAGTCAAGGATATCTGAATTTTGTAAAATAAAATCATATTCAGTAAGTCTACAAAATGTCCAGTTTCCTTAATACGCTTAGTAGATATTCTATCCTACAGAATAGCTCATGTAGAGAAATGCTGCAGAATAATAGTGCCCATCATCAGCACAAAGTGCATTACAGTAGATGACTTCACAAAATGGTAGGAGGCTCAACTCAGTTGTTCTCCACATCCATTGCAGCTTCTGCATCTCCCTCAGTCCCACTGTTCTGGGCATGTCTGGTTTATAGTTAGCCTTCAAGCTACGAGGAGCAAAATCATTTTTAATAAGCAAAGATTGGAGTGTTGGTACAAAAGATGATTTGAACATCAAGAGTGCACACTAAAGATCACAAGAGAAGAGGCAGCACCCTGGCCAAATGCCAATTTGGATATTAAAATTTGCTAAGTAAGTAGCCCCACCAGTTTCTGTTGTGTTGGTATTCATTTCCTCTCCTAAGCCATTCTGTAGTGTAGCCATTCCACTCTGCACCATTACACAGTTGATGCATTTAGAACAGAAAGTACTCTCAATTAAAGTGAATTTTTCAGGCTAAGGAATTTAATCACTTATAAAGCAACCCTGCAAAGTTGCTGTGTTTCAGTAACAAACAACAACAAAATCTTAGGACTTGTCTCATACTGTTATGCTTCATTTCTATGTGACTCCAACTACTTAAATTGCTTGAATTCATGAATAAAACTCGTCTTTGATTTTAAACTTTCTCCTTACCACCAAACAATGGTTAATTATCTGTATCTGCCCTATTCACAACTCCATGTTAGCTTTGCTGCAACTGAAATTCTTCTTCGAGTGATTGCTCCAATGCATTCCAGTTAGGTGTGCGCGCCGCGCGTGCACGGCTTCTCCGGAACTTTTTCCCTAGCAACCCCGGCGGGCCGGCTGGCGCCCCCTGGAGTGGCGCCGCCATGGCGCTAAATATATACCCCAGCCGGCCCGTCCGCTCCTCAGTTCCTTCTTACCGCCCGTGACGGCAGTTGGAACTGTGGAGTGCTTGATAGCTCTTCACGTCCCTAGCTTTCTCTAGTTCATTGTTGTACATAGTTAGCATAGTTAGTTATAGTTGTTCAGTTAGCATAGTTAGTGTTAGTTAGTTAGGCTAAAAAAGGGGGGGTTCCCCCTTTTTTTGCCTTAGCCGGTGCGGGCTCATGCCCAAAGCACCGGGCTTTAAGCCCTGCACGGGGTGCCAGAAACCGATGCCCGTAGGAGACCCGCACGACGCGTGTCTCCGCTGCTTAGGCGAAGGGCACCGAACTGACAAGTGCCAGATCTGTTTAAAATTCAAGCCGCGGACCCGCAAGGATCGAGATAGCCGCTTAAAACAGATCCTCATGGAGGAGTCCCTCCAACCACCGGCACCGCCCGCGCCGCCTCCGCGGCCTCCTCCCGTGCAGGACACACCGCCGGCACCGACTGCGGCACCGCCGGCGAAGAAAGCGGCTGCGAAGACTCGGCACCGCTCCCTCTCGCCCGCCAGGAAGCAAAGACTGGCGAAGGCTTTGGCTCAGGCGCGCGTGCAGGACTCCGCCAAGGCGACTCCGCAGCCTGCAGCCCCTGTGGTGCCTCTGCACAAACAGTGCATTGCACCTGTGACTCCGGCGCCGCAAGGGCCGTCGAGTCCGGCGCCGCCTCGCTCCCCGGTGCCGTCCGTGGTCGAGCTTCGGCGGCCGTCGACGCCGGAGACGTTCGCCTCTGCGCGAGAGCTGATACAGCTCATAGAGGCTCCAGGCCTCCGGCCCCCGGCACCGCCGGCGCGGGCTGTCGTCTCCAGGGGAAAACCGGCGGCAATGGTCCGGCCACCCTGCATGGAATCGAGGCGTGGACGTCGGTCACGGTCCCGGTCTCGCTCCCGCACCGTCGACAGCTTGCCGTCCCGCCGATCGCGCTCCCGGCACCGCACCCCATCGCGGCACCGATCGCAGTCTCCTCGTCGGTCGAAATCCCGGTACCGCTCCGTTTCGCGGTACCGGTCGCACTCCCGACGTCGCACCAGATCGAGGTCGCCACCAGCTAGGCACCGCCGGTCTCAGTCCCGGCACCGTTCCCGGCACCGAGACTCCCGCGGACGCTCCAGGCGTCGCAGTTCGCACTCTCGGTCGAGCTCCCGACACCGGTCGAGCTCCCGGCACCGCGGTGATCATGGTCGGTCTCGGCATCGGAGATTTTACTCCCGGTCGAGCTCCCGGCACCGGACCAGCCCCCGGCACCGGCGCAGCTCCCGGCACCGGTCGAGCTCCCGGCACCGTGAAGACCGTCGAGCGAGGTCGCCTTCCCAGCGCCGAGGGGAAGAGCATCCCCCGGCGGTGTGCCCTGGACCCTCTTTGGCACCTCCCTGGCCTTCCCGCCCTGAGTCGGTCGCCTCCGGCGCAGAAGCCTATGGGCTCCCGCCTCCAACGCCGCCAGCCCAGCCTAGCGGGGCCCAGCAGTGGGGTTTTTGGGTCCCATGGGCACAATATGAGTCGGACGCTATGCCTGCTCCGCCGAGGCCTCCAGCGGCCCACCGCAGAGTCCCAGAGGCATCGATATCCCGACCACCGCCATCCCCACCGCCAGCCGTTCCGGTGGTGCCAGAGTGCCCCTCCGAACCCCCAGCCCACCACGCGGTGGACCCCTCTTCGGCTGAGGTCGTTCAGGAGTTATCCTCCTCATCCTCTCCCGATGAGGCAGTGGCCGGCGCGGCATCAAGGGAGCCGCCCCCCGTTGATGCGAAGGCGCATCAAGACTTACTCCGCCGTGTGGCGACGGCTATGGACCTCCCTATAGAGGAAGTAAAAGAGGACGAGGACCCCATCACAAACGTGGTGGGGTCAGACGTGCCACTCCGGGTTGCGTTACCTTTTGTGCGCACGGTCCAACGAAACGCCACCACCATTTGGCAAACGCCCGCTTCCGTGCCTCCCACAGCCAGGGGAGTGGAAAGGAAGTACTCAGTCCCTCCATCGGGCTATGAGTACCTGTACGTGCATCCAACTCCGGACTCACTGGTGGTACAGTCCGTTAACGATAGGGAGCGTAACGGCCAGCTGGCCGCTGCCCCAAAGGCGAAAGAGGCAAGGCGGATGGACCTTCTCGGCCGAAAGGTCTATTCTGCAGGGGGCCTGCAGATGAGGATCGGTAACCAACAGGTCCTCCTGGCCAGATACGTGTTCGACATACTCACGTCTCTGGCCAAGTTCACTGACCTCCTGCCGTCAACATCCCGCCAGGACTTCACCACAATGTTGGAGGAAGGGAGGCGGTCCTCTCGCTCCTCCATTACAGCCGGCCTCGACGCGGCGGACTCAGGGGCACGGACCTTAGCAACAGGGGTCACGATGCGGCGCATCGCCTGGCTCCAATCTTCCACCCTGCCTCCAGAAGTCCAGTTTACTCTCCAGGATTTGCCCTTTGACACCAAGGGATTGTTTTCGGAGAAGACGGATTCGCGGATCCAGTCGCTCAAGGACGGCCGGGTGGCGATCCGGACACTCGGGATGCATACGCCGTTTACGCAACGTAGACCTTTCCGCCCGCAGCCCTCCCGCTATCAGTCGCGGTACCGACCCTACCCGGCTCGGCGACCGGCCCAAAATCGCCGTCGCCCGTCGGGCAACCGCCGAAACCGGGGCCAGGCCGCTTCCAAAGCCCCACAGGCAGCGAAGCAACCCTTTTGATGGGACGCACGAGGGCTGCACATCACTCTCCCCTACGGATCCTCATCGTTTATTTCACAACCGCCTCTCCCGTTTTTTCTTGGAGTGGTCCCGAGTAACGTCGGACGGCTGGGTGCTCAGCACGGTCCACTCGGGATACCGTCTTCAGTTTGTTTCTCCACCTCCTTCCCACCCACCTTCCCTGTCCCTCTTCAGGGACCCCTCTCACGAGCAAGTCCTCCTACAAGAGGTCCAGACTCTGTTGAGCGTGGGTGCCATAGAGGAGGTGCCTCCCTCCAGGCGGGGCAGGGGATTTTACTCCAGGTATTTCCTCATCCCCAAGGCAAAAGGCGGGCTACGTCCTATCCTGGACCTTCGCGGGCTGAACAGATACCTACTCAAGCCCAAGTTCCGCATGGTCACCTTGGGGACCATCATTCCCTCCCTGGATCCGGGAGACTGGTTTGCGGCCCTCGACATGAAGGATGCCTACTTCCATGTCGCTATTTACCCCCCTCATCGGCGCTACCTTCGGTTTGTGGCCAACGACGCCCACTACCAATTCGCCGTGTTGCCATTCGGCCTTTCGACCGCCCCCAGAGTATTCACCAAATGCATGGCGGTCGTCGCCGCAGCACTGCGACGGAACCAGATACACGTATACCCGTACCTGGACGACTGGCTGATTCGCGGTCTGTCCAGACAGCTCGTGGAGAGTCAGATAATAGAGGTCCTGGCCCTCTTTCGGCGCCTCGGTCTTCTTGTCAACACCGAGAAGTCAACTTTGATTCCGACGCAGCGAGTCGAATTCATTGGGGCGGTCCTCGACTCCACGATGGCCAGAGCCTGTCTCCCTCGCGCTCGACACCAGACGATGGTCTCCATCATCCGAGACCTCGTCAGTTTCCCGACCACGACGGTGCGGTCATGCCTCCGCCTCCTGGGCCACATGGCATCGTGTACATACGTCACCGCGTACGCACGACTTCACCTTCGTCCGTTTCAGTCCTGGCTCGCGACGGTGTACCGCCCGCATCGCGGCGCCATCGACATGGTGGTCACAGTCAACAGGACGGCTCTCGACTCCCTCCGCTGGTGGCTCGACCCGGAGGTCGTGTGCGCCGGAGTTCCGTTCCACCCTCCCCGGCCATCGGCAACGTTGACCACGGACGCCTCTGCGCTCGGATGGGGGGCTCACCTGGGAGACCTCCACACTCAAGGCCTCTGGTCAGCAAGCGAGCTCACACTCCACATCAATGTCCGCGAGCTCCGAGCAATCCGTTTTGCATGTCACACCTTTCGGACCAAGCTGCAAGGCCGCTGTGTGACAGTATTCACGGACAACACAACAGCAATGTTCTACGTGAACAAGCAGGGCGGAGCCCGCTCGTCACCTCTCTGCAGGGAAGCGATCCTCCTGTGGGAATTCTGTGTGGCCCACTCCATTCACCTGGAAGCGTCCTTTCTTCCGGGAGTGCAGAACACGCTGGCCGACCATCTCAGCAGGTCGTTTCTCTCCCACGAGTGGTCCCTCCGTCCCGACGTTGCTCTCACGATCTTCCAGAGGTGGGGGTTTCCCCGGGTCGACCTCTTCGCCTCCAAGGCGAACAGGAAGTGTCTCCAGTTCTGTTCGTTCCGGGGGCACTCGCCGGGCTCTCTGTCGGACGCTTTCCTGTATCCGTGGCAGACTCACCTCCTCTATGCCTTCCCTCCGTTTCCACTCGTGCACAGAGTGCTCCAGAAGCTTCGGAGGGATCGAGCCACCATGATACTCGTGGCTCCAGCCTGGCCGAGGCAGCATTGGTACACCCTGCTGCTCGAACTCTCCGTTCGGGAGCCCATCACCCTCCCGTTGTGGCCGGACCTCATCACGCAGGACTTCGGCAAACTCCACCATCCGAATCTGCAGTCCCTCCATCTTACAGCCTGGTACCTGCGTGGTTGACCCACGCAGAGAGGGGCTGTTCGGCGGCGGTGCAGCAAGTCCTGCTTGAAAGCAGAAAGCCTTCCACTCGTACCACCTACATGGCAAAATGGAAGAGGTTCGCGCTCTGGTGTGACCAGCAAGGGCTCAACCCATTCGTGGTACCTGTCCCTACCATCCTAGATTACCTATGGTACCTTAAGGAACAGGGTCTGGCGGTTTCCTCCTTGCGGGTCCACCTCGCATCACTGTCCGCCTTTCGTCCGTCGGTGGAGGGTCGAACCATCTTTTCCAATCCGATGGTCTCCCGTTCCTGAAGGGCCTCGACCGCTTGTACCCGCCAGTACGTCGCCCTGCCCCGACCTGGGACTTGAACCTCGTCCTGGCCAGGCTCATGTGTCCGCCATTCGAGCCTATGGCCACGTGTTCTCTCCTCTACCTCTCCTATAAAACGGCATTCCTGGTTGCCATAACGTCTGCAAGGAGAGTCTCGGAGCTCCGAGCGTTGACGGTGGGCCCCCCCTACACCGTCTTTCACGCTGATAAGGTGCAGCTTCGTCCTCACCCGGCCTTCCTACCAAAGGTGGTCTCGGCCTTCCACCTTAATCAGGACGTCTTTCTCCCGGTTTTCTTTCCGAAGCCCCATGCTTCGTCCCGGGAGCAACAGCTCCACACTCTCGACGTCCGTCGGGCGCTGGCGTTTTACATCGACCGGACAAGGTCCTTTCGGCGTTCCACCCAACTCTTCATCGCAGTCGCTGATCGCATGAAGGGCGAACCGGTCTCTACCCAGCGCATTTCCTCCTGGGTGACTCAATGCATCAGGTCATGCTACGAGCTTGCTCACGTGACACCATGCCGACTCACCGCTCACTCTACAAGGGCACACGCCTCGTCAGCCGCCTTCCTGAACCATGTCCCCATCCAGGACATCTGCAGAGCGGCCACCTGGTCTTCGGTCCACACCTTCGCCTCCCACTACGCGTTGGTGCAGCAGTCTAGAGACGATGCAGCCTTCGGCTCTGCGGTATTGCATTCCGCCACGTCTCACTCCGACCCCACCGCCTAGGTAAGGCTTGGGAATCACCTAACTGGAATGCATTGGAGCAATCACTCGAAGAAGAAAGAACGGTTACTCACCTGTAGTAACTGTTGTTCTTCGAGATGTGTTGCTCCAATCCATTCCAGACCCGCCCTCCTTCCCCACTGTCGGAGTAGCCGGCAAGAAGGAACTGAGGAGCGGACGGGCCGGCTGGGGTATATATTTAGCGCCATGGCGGCGCCACTCCAGGGGGCGCCAGCCGGCCCGCCGGGGTTGCTAGGGAAAAAGTTCCGGAGAAGCCGTGCACGCGCGGCGCGCACACCTAACTGGAATGGATTGGAGCAACACATCTCGAAGAACAACAGTTACTACAGGTGAGTAACCGTTCTTTCTCGTAGGTAAAGTCTTCCTAAAGGCCTAGTTCACATGACGTCATTCTTGCCACATTACAGATACTAGATGTAGGCATATTTTATTTGTGTACATACATACACATCCAAATCACATTAAAAAGGACTGATTTTCCATAAAAGGGGAGAAGGCAGTTTACTCACAAGGACCAGAAAGACTTAATTCCCTTTACTTTCCCCAGCTTTACACAGGAATCAAAACTTGTCCCTGAATTCTATGTAATAATACAGGGAAACCCCGCTATAATGTGCCCCGCAATAACGCAAATTCAGCTATAATGCGATTGTAAGGTGGCTCCAGCCGCACCAGGCCCCCCCCCCCCCCCCCAAAAAAGCGGCTGGAGTGCCACAGAAGCGCAAAAAAGAAAAAAAACTGCCAGAGCGCTGCTTAAGCGCCTCCCCCCCCCAAAAAAGGGGGGGGGGCGCAGAGTGCAGAAGCGCAAAAGAGAAAAGAAAAAAAAAAACAACCAACCAAACAAAAAAACGGCCAGAGCGCCGCCAAAGCACAAAAAAGAGAGGCTAGGGCGCCCCCGAAGAAAAAAAACAAAAAATGGAATGTGCCTTCCCCACTGCCTCTTACCCTTTTGGTGAGAAGAGCCGTTCTCCTCCCCAGCTGCTCCTCGCTCTTCCTCTGCCCCTTGCACGTCTCCCCTGCTCTCCCCAAGTGTTTCCCTCTCTCGCTGCATGACTGAGAGTCCCCGCTGCTGGAGCTGCACCCTTTCAGTTACTGTTATGGGTAGTTCGCAAATGAAAGTAGTTTTCTGCCCAAGAGAAATCGACCGGCTTGAAACTGACTGGCTTGAAACGGTAAACCCCGCTATACCGTTACCCCGCATTTAGCGCGATCCAATTTTTTGGATCCCAATCATCGTGTTATAGCGGGGTTTCACTGTATGTATACTTAAATTTTCATCCTTAATATTCTTTAAAAATTTTGAGCAGCCATGAACTTGCAAATGTCTTCTTCCTGAGTGTCTGGCTGGAGAGTCTTGCCTGCATGCTCAGGGTTTAGCTGATCACCATATTTGGGGTCGGGAAGGAATTTTCCGCCAGGGTACATTGGCAGTGGCCCTGGAGGTTTTTCGCCTTCCTCCGCAGCATGGGGTCGCTTGCTGGAGGATTATCTGCTACTTGAAGTCTTAAAATCAGGATTTGGGGACTTCAACAGCTGAGTCAAGGGAGAGAATTATTTCAGGAGTGGGTGGGTCAGCTTTTGTGGCCTGCATCTTGCGGGAGGTCAGACTAGATGATCATAATGGTCCCTTCTGATCTTAAGTTCTATGATTCTATGAAATGCAACACACATAACTAAATCAGCTGGTTATTTTATACTCAATACCTTTGTTAAATGCACCACGGATACTTCAGCTGAAATGTTTTACTGATACCAGTATTTTAATTCAAGCTATTTCCTCGGTTTTCTTAACTAGACTGATTACTTTACAGGCAGTGTTACTTACAAGTGAAATACTAAACTGCAGAGCTTACAAGAACATAGAACTTGCCTAAGTGTACCCTGAAATTCATTTATAATTTAAACTAATTTAATGTTTACTTCCCATTTTGCTTTCATAGCACAGCCTAACAAAATTTTAGCTAGAGGCAATCTGCATGTTTTTCCTCAATCTCAAATATAGTGTTCCTTGAGTTGGATCCTGGTATACTAACAGTAGCAAGTAATCTCTAAAGTACTAAGAAAAGAAGGTGTCTCATACTGGGAATATCATTAGAAACCTTTAATGAAGCAAAATTCTCCAGTGTTACATCATGAGGGTTCATATTCTTCAACTTTTAGTATGCCTTTTCAGTTTTCTCTCTGCTGGCTTCTTATCTTCTGTTCCTGACTCTTGGACAGGTAGCCATTTCAGAGGATTGCGGCGGTACATAGGCCATGGAGGGAGTGTTAGCTTTAAAGGAAGAAAAAGTTTAATTATATAACTCACTAACCCCAACTTTGTCTAGCATGTAATTAGGACTGTTACTACTACACAACCTTCATTATGTGTACTTACAGTATCAGCTGAACAAAGGCTGATTATTATCAAAATATTACTTAAGATGAAGGTCTACCGGATTGAAGAGACCATCTGATTTAGTGACTTAGATCACCAATAGAAGTCTTCTATACTGGAGTCCCTGTTTACATCAGTCTCTTAGGACCAGAACTGGACTATAAGAAACAAGGTACATTGGCTACGCTAAGAGGAGGTACAGGACTAGAAGAACAGAGTTCAGAATGAAAGTGCATTAGTGCATAATGTAAAGTTTCTAGTGCATCTGTTTTGTATTATGCTCATCTAGTCAGTGCTAGTAGTCCTGTATTTAAGCACTGTTTCAGGTAAACAGCCTATGATGAACAGGCAACTTAGTTTTGGAAACTCCATTAGTATTTTTAGTAATCATGTAGTAATTTAGTAATAAATAATTTTGTCTTACCAGGCACGATAAAGCAAAACCAGCCATAACTATATAGACAGTCCAACCAAACTGTTCAGCGATGTAGCCATAGATAAAACCAATTACCTAGAAGAAGCAATACCAAATTTAATAAAATAACCTAATGAGCATTCCCAGACCAAAAATGATTTCAGTTAATTCTGAAAAATATCCCATAAAAAGGGAAAATCAATTACAAAACCACTAAATGTTAACGAGTTGGGAAAATTACAATTCCAACACAATCCTTAATCTTAGTCTGACACACACCCAATGAGTATCTCTAGTTTGAGATCAGTGTTGAGATAGTTGGACTAAGTTATTATATATGAATAGTCTGTGAATTAAAAGTAACTTCATGAATAGAACTGTAAAATTAGATGTTTGTTCAGTATGGTAAAGTCTGAAGTACAATTTTTATGTGGAGCTATTTTTCTAATGAATAGGCAATAAGCAGAACAGGATGTGAATAAATATTTTACTTAAATATAGAGGATAAGGAACTGCTTTTAGACTTAGTGTCTAATAGTTATGGAGAAAGGTGTACTTGGCTTCATGTGAGACTAGATAAATAAAATGTAGGGGAGGTACAACACCACTGTGTTTAATGAAAATGAATTGGTGCAGGTTTGAGCCTGCAGTTTATACTGGACACTAAACTGGCTTGTCTGATGTACTGGTTTTGCTTTGGATATTTAAGTTCTGTAGCTTTTACTAGAAGGGACGATATGGGTATATGGCCTCTGGGTAGAGCAGACAGGAAGTTGTTTTTGGAACCTCAACATGAATTCCTGATTCCATAACTGGAGTTCTCCAAGCTACTTACATATTTTCAATTGATATTTTGGCTATACCTTTACTTTAAGAATAATTTCTAAATAATATAGTATGTACTCAGAGGGCCTCAAAGTGCTTTAAAAACTTTAGGCTTAGCCACAACTCATGTGGGAGTTCAGAATTCTTCCCCTTTTACAGAAAGAAAAACTGGCAGGTTACACAGGAAGTCAGAGAATGTGGTGTGTTGTATGATCCCCAGAAATTCTATGCTGTAGGGGTTCTAACTAGGACTGTCGATTTAATCGCAATTAATTCATGCGATTAACTGAAAAAAATTGCAATTAAAAAAAATTGATCGCATTTAATCACAGTTTTAATTGCACTGTTAAACAATAGAATACCAATTGAAATGTATTAAATATTTTTGGATGCTTTTCTACATTTTCAAATATATTGATTTCAGTGTACAATGCTAACTATTTTTTATTACAAATATTTCCACTGTAAAATAATTTTCAATTCACCTCATACAATCTCTTTATTGTGAAAGTGCAACTTACAAATGTAGATTTTTTTGTTACGTAACTGCATTAAAAAATAAAAGAATGTAGAGCTTTAGAGTCTACAAGTCCACTCAGTCCTACTTCTCATTCAGCCAGTCACTAAGACAAACAAGTGTGTTTACATTTACAGGAGATAATGCTGCCGGCTTCTTATTTACTATGTCACCTGAAAGTGGTAGCCAGCATTGTAAGGTATTTACATGCCAGACATGCTAAACATTCGTATGCCTCTTCATGCTTTGGGTACCATTCCAGAGGACATGCTTCCATGCTGATGACACACATTAAAAAATAATGCGTTCAGTCACAAATTTAATTAACTCCTTGGGAGAGAACAGTTATCTCCTGCTCTGTTTTACCTGCACTCTACCATATATTTCATGTTATAGCAGTTTCGGATGATGACCTAGCACATGCTGTTTGTTTTAAGAATACTTTCACTGCAGTTTTGACAAAACACAAAGAAGGTACAAATTCTAAGGATAGCTACAGCACTTGACCCAAGGTTTAAGAATCTGAAGTGCCTTCCAAAACCTGAGAGGGACAAGGTGGAGCATGTTTCAGAAATCTTAAGAGCAACAGTCTGATGCGGCAACTACAGAACCCGAACCACAAAAAATGAAAATCAGCCTTCTTCTGGTGGCATCTGCCTCAGATGATTAAGTGAACATGCGTCGGGCTGCACTGCTTTGGATCGTTCTCGAGCAGAACCCCTTATTAACATGGATGCATGTCCCCTGGAATGGCAGTTGAAGCATGAAGGGACATATTAATCTAGCCCTTAAATATCTTGCAACACCAGCTACAACGGTGCCATGTGAACACCTGTTCTCACTTTCAGGGGACATTGTAAACAAGAAGCAGGCAGCATTATCTCTGATAAATGTAAACAAACATGTTTGTCTGAGTGCCTGACTGAACAAGAAGAAAGACTGAGTTGACTTGTAGACACTAAAGTTTTACATTTTTATCTTTGATGCAGTTTTTTGTAAATCTACATTTGTAAGTTCAACTTTCATGATAGAGATTGTATGAGGTGAACTGAATACTTTTTATAGCACAAATATTTGTAATAATAAAGAAAGTGAACATTGTACACTTTGTGTTGTAAATGAAATCAATACTGAAATTTAGAAAACATCCAAAATAGCTAAATGGTATTCTGTTGTTTCACATTGTGACTTAATCGTGGTTAATTTTTTAATTGCTTGACAGCCCTAGTTCTAACCAATGCAGGTTTATATAATATATAGCTTGTAACAGCTGTCAGGCCTGCAGCACAACACTCTCAGTGGTTATAAAGTTAACTAACAGATAGATGGGAGTCCTGTAGTGTATGAAGCTCACAGCTGTTAAATGCTTCTGGAAAAATCTGGAGTGTGAAAGAAGCCTTAATTCTGGCATCTCTTCATTTGAGTGCTTGACTTTGCATCCTTAATGTTCTCTTAATGTTTTTTTTTTGCATTATAGAATAGTGAAGGGATCATACTAAAACACCTCCAGTATCAGAATATTTAACTATTTAGACTTGTCAGTAGCATTTGCAAACACTCCTCCACTTCTATGAAAAGTGAGGCAAACAGGTTAAGTGACTTACCCAAGGCCCCATAGAACAGAGTCAGAGCTACAATTAGAACTTGAGAGTTCTTGGCTTCTTGCCCTATGCTTAGTCCACTAAACTATGCTGTCTCTTCAGGATTAAGGAATCTGACATTGAATTAAACTGGAATCCAAAATCCATAACCGATCCTCTAATACAGTGGCTCTGACTTTTACTGGTGACCCCTTTCACATAGCAAGTCTCTGAGTGCGACCCCCTTATAAATTAAAAACACTTTTGTATATATTTAACACCATTATAAATGATGGAGGCAAAGCAGGGTTTGGGGTGGAGGTTGACAGCTCGTGACCTCCTGAGGGGTCTCGACCCCCAGTTTGAGAACCCCTGCGCTAATATCACTGCAATCTAACTAATTGTATTTTGAACATCATAGACAAAGTGTAACTCTTCCCACCCTGCAAAGTCTCATTCAAAGAAAGTCTGGCTGATTTGCTTCAAGCTTTAAAAGTTTAAGAAGATTTCAGACCATAATCAGTTTATTTGTAAATGATGTCTAATACAGCTTTAACCATGGCTCCATTATACTTACTGCAGAAACAAGAATGATCCCTTGAAAAATCTGTTCTGCTAGTTTTTGACCCTTGTAGTCCTGTGGAGGGAAAAAAATAGTTAAAGGTTATAATTACCCAACCATCTACACCAACAAGTAAACAATTCTTGCAGCCTCTGTCACGATCAAGTAGCACAAAGACAGAGCTTGTGCATATACCCTGACTTTGTAGTGAGTGATGTGGAATACAAAACAAATGCTTAAGACTAGAATGTTTTCTTGTGTATTCTTTAAAGAAATCTTGGTTTTATGCTGTAAAAATCTTAATGCCCAGCCTAGTGTCTCCTACAGCTCCAATGATAACACAAAAAAAGCAGGAAACTGCATTCTGGGCTATCATTAGGAGTTTGGGCTTCTGTGCAGATGTCCCTAAGTCACATCACAGTTAATAAGGAGGAGGTTGCATTTAAAATTTCAGAAAATAAGTTTAATTTATTGTATTTTTATAGCCCTTTGCAAAGAATCACCTCGTGTTGATTCAATATTTCCCGTTTTATAAAACTGGGAAACAGGTTGTCTTGCTGAAGGTCTCATGCAACCTATGGCAGAGCCAGTACTAGAATGCCCAGCTCTCTGCTTAGAACAAAGGACCATGCTTCCGCATTCTGAATTAAATTTAACTTGCATAGGAAGCTTATGTTATAAGCAGCAGATAAGTGCATGCATATATTGGTGAAGAAGTGAACATAGCAAGACTGGTGTGTGTAATTTAATTGGTATGTTGGTATATTTTCCTCCTTGTGCGTTGTAACCCCACTTCACCAGAAGAAAACCAGTAATTGCACACTCTCAAATATGTCAACAATGTCAAATAGTGACTGATATGTGAAATTGAGCACATGTGTATTTGGAATCCAGTACCATATCCTGTCTTCTGCATTCCAGATACTCTCATCCTGGAGATAATAGTATTCTGTCTACATTAATATCCAGAATACTTGAAGGTACAAAATGTTGCTGTAAAAAGAAAAAAAAATCAATATTTCAAGCTATAGTTCCAACTCTTGGGTGGGAAGGAAAGATGGGGAGCATCACGAAAAAGACTATTAGAAAGTCAAATGCCACCGATTTCAAAAGAACACAATTGTCAACTGATGAAACATGCTTGCTTTAATGCTTGCATCGCAGCTAGGTATACCATAGCCACAAACATCTTGGACAGAAGTAGTCTGTTTGCATTGGTGTAGACTGATGTTGCAGCAGTTGTCACTATAGAACTTTTAAATGGTTTAATGAAGTACTATATCTCACCCCTTTCCAGATATTTTAGAATAGCTACTTTTTGTGGAGGAATGTTGTTGGCATTGCACTTGATGTCATTCACTTTAAGCTAAGATGATGAATACTACAAAAAAGTGAGCAGTTAAGACTTCAAGTCAGGAAATCCCCAGTAACTCAGCCACAAAAGTGTGGGCAGCATTCTTACTGTACACGGAAGCACTGACAACTTAATTACCATGTCGTAGCGAAGAATAGCTGATCTGTACTGTTTGTTGTTTACAGCACAGACCCCTTGCACAGTAACAGGCCAATAGAACAGTGTGGCGCTGGGTATGGAAACCGAGCTAGGCAGCACCAACCCCAGGAGACGGAGGCTGATGCGTCCAGCGCAAGGCAGCCGCCGGAACACAGGCCCGGTTGGTTTTATTACCCAGCCCGCGGTGCTCCCTGTGGCGCTGGGGACCCCCCTTACCATCTGGGTGGGGATGGAGCCGAATAGGTCCAACATGGTGCTAGCGACGGAAGTCGCCTCGCCGGCTGCCTCCCCGCTCTCGCTGCTCTCCTCGGAATTGGCCGCCCCGCCCTGAGAGGCGCAGGCCTCGGAGACGCGCTCAGCCTCCGAAGGGGAAACGTCAGGAGCGTCCTGAGAGCCAGAGCCGGCCCCGGCCCGTGAGGTGGAGGCCTCAGCGGCACCGGCCTTGGCGGAGGGAGGCGAGGTCTCGCGGGCGGCAACCTCCCTGCCGGACCGGCTAGCCCGCGTCCGCACTCTACCAGCGGCGGCGAAGGAGCGGGAGTGGGTCCCAGTCCGGCAGGCAGGCGCTGAGCTGGCCGGAAGCAGCGCAGCCTTGCTCCGCCCCATCTCCCGTGAGCCTCCGGCAGGGAGCTGTCCCTGCCAACTGCCTGAACAACTGCACCGGCCTCAGCGGGGCGACCCCGACCCCCCCGCCGTAGGACACCAAAGCCAACCCCAGCCACAAGCCGCTGCGGCCTACGCGACGCTCGGCTGCGTGTCCATGGCAACAGGTAACAGCGCTCCAGGACCTGGGGTGCGGGGTCCTCAGCGCAGAGGTGTGCCTAACGCACTGCCGGACTGAACGTGCGCCGGCTGGGCTGTTTCCCTTCGCTTCAAGCTCGCGTTTGAGGGTAGCTCTGTGATGTGCTAGGTCTAACGTGCCTTCCTAAATAATATTGGGGCGCACAGTTCCTGTTGTGTAATCAGGCGGCGCGGTAGATACCCGAGGCCCGGCCAACCGCTGACAGCCGCCTGCTGCTGCGGCTAGCGCTGTGTTGTGTTGAGCTGGCACTTGGCTCTGGGCTGCCTGGCGGCGGGGAGCGGGAGCGGGAGCGCGAGGAGCCCGGCTCCCTGGGTACGCAGGTAAGGCGTCTTCTCAGCACCGCGGCTGTCTCCCCCTCCCCCTCCCCCCCGCCCCCTAGGGCTGGGGCACCGATCCAGTGCTTGGGGCTCGGCGGTTCGGAGCCCCGGCACCCCTGGGCTTGCTGCACCAGGTATGAATGGAAAAAAATGGCTTGAGCCCAGGCGCCCTTTTCATTACAATTAAGCCCTGCACCAATCGCTGCGAGGGGCAAGGGGCGAGCAGTGCTGCTGGGCAGGCAGCAGAGAAAGCCCAGCCCTGGGCAAAGCAGTCCTGGCAGTGCCCGGGCCTTGGCACATGATCTGCCCCACAGTATGGTGCAGGTGACTGAAAACGTCGAGTGCCTTGTCTGAAATATCAATGTTACCCGCTTGAGGTCTGCAAGGCTGGGCACATAGCTGCGTTCCAGCCGGGCTGTTTCTGCCTTCGTGGGGATATTACCTATGAAGTTAAATTGTGTGGGACCTACCATGTTGATGCAAGAACGTTAAATTTGTTCACTGGGCAATGGTCCTTTAGAGCCTGTTAAAACAGTGATTCTCAAACTTTTGTACCGGTGATCCCTTTCACATAGCAAGCCTCTGTGTGTGACCCTCCGCCCCCTTATAAATTAAAAAAAACTTCTTTACATATTTAACACCATTATAAATGCTGGAGGCAAAGCGGAGTTTGGGGTGGAGGCTGATAGCTTGTGACCCCTCCCCATAATAACCTTGTGACCCCCTGAGGGGTCCTGATTCCCCAGTTTAAGAACCCCTGTGTTAAACTGTGCAGTTCTGCAGCAGATTAATCATTAGGAAATCTCTGCGCCATATATGTGTCACATCTGAAATTATTTTGGTGGTGAGGGTGGGTTCCTGAAGCGTCAACACTTTTTTTTAGTTCTTTTTGTAAAAGATGTAAGCATTTGACAAGGAGCTTTCTAATTTTTCCTTTTCCCTCCTAAAAACAGAAAAGGGGGTCTTCAGTTTCAGAGAGTGTGACAACTACTGATAATCAAGATATATATATAGGGACTGCAAATCTGATGTTCAATACAACTACTTCTGTACTACTCACAAGGTAGTTTAGCACAAATGAGATTCCACCAAAGGTTGTAGTTGTATCATTAAAAGTCTGAGGGTAAACTTGTTTATTTGTGATAAACTCTTGCTATTTGCTTAATATGTAAAGAGGAAAAAAAGATCACAATGCTTACCTTTTTTAGCATCTGCGTAGCCCTTGATTATACACTTATGTCTTATCCTGAAAACACCTAATGCATGTGCTTAACTTTATGCTTGTGAGCAGTTCCATTGACTTGAATGGGGCTACTTATATGTAAAGAAAAGAACATGCATCAGTATTTGTGAATTGGGGGGGATATGTCCTTGCTGAAAATATTTTCAGAAAAAGTAAATACACAGTAGTTTAATCAAAACCATTTCTGGTTCTATTAAAGGACATAGAAAAACATGTACATTTGTGTAATAATTATACACACAATGACTCTTTTTCTGTCTGTAATTATTGTAGGGCCCAATCCTTGTTTACATGAGAAGTCCACATGACCTCAATGAAATTATGTATTTGAGCACATGTTTATAAAATCAGGCCCATATATTGCATCTCTCTGTGTGGAGAGAGACTTTGAGCAATGAATAAACAATTTTTCTGTTTTTTGTATAGGAAGACAATAAACTGCATTTTATTACTGCTCTGGAAACTGTTCAGAGTGAGTTTACTTTTCTGACTTTGTATACTAATAAATGAGGCATGTCTTTATGTTTTCATCTAATACTGCTTTGTTTTTAATCACTTAAAAAGACTTCAATAAAGCATATTTCATAGTAGGACTGCTAAGCGATTAAAAAAATTAATCACGATTAATTGCATTGTTAAACAATAATAGAATACCATTTATTTAAATATTTTTGGATGTTTTCTACATTTTCAAATATATTGATTTCAATTACAACACAGAATACAAAGTGTACAGTGCTCAGTTTATATTTATTTGTATTACAAATATTTGCACTGTAAAAAAAACAAAAGAAATAGTATTTTTCAATTCACCTAATACAAATACTGTAGTGCAATCTTTTTATCATGAAAGTTGTACTTACAAATGTAGAATTTTGTACAAAAAATAACTGCATTAAAAAATAAAACAATGTAAAACTTTAGAGCCTACAAGTCAGTTCTATTTCTTGTTCAGCCAGTCATTCAAACAGACAAGTTTGTTTACATTTGCAGGAGATAATGCTGCCTGCTTCTTGTTCACCATGTCACCTGAAAGTGAGAACAGGTGTTTGCATGGCACTGTTGCAGCCGGCATCTCAAGATATTTACATGCCAGATGTGCTAAAGATTCATATGTCCCTTCATGCTTCATCCACCATTCCAGAGGACATGTGTAACACACACACCTTCTGAGGATGGTGTTCTGTCCATCTAGTGGCACTGAGACCACTTAGAGAGCAATTAATAAGTCTACTCTACAACTTTAGCTAGAGCCATTTGGCTTTTAGCTCATGCGATAGAGGTTCATGCACTAAGCTCCAGATGTCCCCGGTTCAACCCTGCCTACCAACAACCAGGATCTGTCGGTGTTATTCTTGCTGATGACAGGTTCTGCTCGATAATAACCCAAAGCAGTGCAGACTGATGCATGTTCATTTTAATAATCTGAGTCAGGTGCCACCAGCAGAAGGTTTATTTTCTTTTTTGGTGGTTCGGATTCTGTACTTTTTGCAGTGGAGTGTTGCTCTTTTAAGACTTCTGAAAGCATGCTCCACACCTCATCTCTTGTTACCCAAGGTTTTCAGAACCCCCAGCAGGGGCAACTTAACTATTTCACTCCAGGTGGTGTAAGGAATAAATCAACAGGAACATAGCAATTCTGTCTGATAAGATTCATGCAAGTAAGCATGCTCTTGTCTAACACTGAAGTTTATTAGATTTAAGCACACACAAACATAAGCAATAAGTTGAAAACATCCCAGATATTTACCTAACATCTGGAACAGTATTGAGTAATTAACAGCAGGTTCATAGTGGCCAGTTGCTCATCCACCTGGGAGAAAAGGTATCAGGAAAAACGTCTCTCAAGATGATTTCAGAGAACTGCTCCAAAGTACTGTATTAGCTAATCTTTTATAACTAACTTCTACAAAACACATAGGTCACAATGACCTCTACTATAGCATCACTTTTCTTACTTTCAATAAACTTTTAATATCAGAGGCGCCCAGACTCACGGTTTTCCAACCAACAAGGTTTTCAGTCTCAGTTGTTTACTTGTTTGTCCCCTCCCATTCTGATTAGCAGAAACTGCCAGCTAGATATGACATTGCTTCTGAAAGCCTGTCTCCAAATTAACCCTTAACTACATGTTGTTCTATGGTTGCAAATAACTGCATCACATTCTGGGGTATACACATCCCTCAAATCCAGGACAACACCCTCTCAAATTTTGGAAGGCACTTCAGATTCTTAAACCTTGGATCGAGTGCTTTAGAAATCTCACATTGGTACCTTCTTTGCATTTTGTCAAATCTGCAGCGAAAGTGTTCTTAAAATGAACAACGTGCTGAGTCATCATCTGAGACTACTATAACATGAAATATATGGTAGAATTCAGGTAAAATAGAGCTGGAGATATATAATCCTCCCCCAAGGAGTTCAGTCACAAATTTAATTAATGCATTCTTTTTTAAATGCGTGGTATCAGCATGGAAGCATGTCCTCTGGAATGGTGGCCGAAGCATGAAGGGGCATACGAATGTTTAGCATGTCTGGCATGTAAATACCTTGCAATGCCAGCTACAAAAGTCCCATGCAAATGCCTGTTCTCACTTTCTGGTGACATTGTAAATAAGAAGCGGGCAGCATTATCTCCTATAAATGTAAACAAACTTGTTTGTCTTGGTGATTGGCTGAACAAGAAGTAGGACTGAGTGAACGTATAGACTCTAAAGTTTTACATTGTTTTGTTTTTGAGTGCAGTCACATAACAAAAAAAATTTACATTTGTAAGTTGCACTTTCATGATAAAGAGATTGTCTGAGGTGAATTGAAAAATATTATTTATCTTTTACAGTGGAAATTTTTGTAATAAAAATAATAAAGTGAGCACTGTACACTTTGTATTCTGTGTTGTAATTGAAATAAATATATTTGAAAATGTAGAAAAACATCCAAAAATATTTAATACATTTCAATTGGTATTCTATTGTTTAACAATGCGATTAAAACTGTGATTAATAATGATTAATTTTTAAAATCGTGATTAATGCATGTGCAGGCAGTGGAATGTAACTGTTGTATGTTTTCCTCTTACAGGTTTGTAAAGAGGCTTCACTTATAAACAAAGACACAAGGGAAAAATGACATTCAGAAAAGGTACATATTTAAAACAAGCAGACAAATAAAGAATTTTCGTGCTGTTAGCTTTTCCTGACCTGTGAGATTATCCTAATTACCTTTCTCTTTTTCTTTGTTTCAGTGAACATTGCCATCCTTGTACTTGCTATTGTTATATTTTTATTAGTTCTGCATCACAACCTTCTAGGTCTCAGTGACTTTTTGAAACGAGATGTAGCAGGTACAGTTGCTTTTTTTTTTTATATATTATTGAGTTTTCTTTTCAGATCAGTAGCACAATGCATACCTAATCCAAAACAAACCTCTGCCATACTAAAATGGTTTCTGCAATATAATAACAATAGATCCCTTCTATAATGAAGTGTATTTTGAATGCATAGATTTCCTGTCTTTTTGTCTAAATTTTATGTCTGTACTCCATTAACGTTAGATTTTTACTAACTTCCTCAGAACTAGGAGAAAGTTGGTCCTGATGAGTGTGTCTGCTGTAGACTTCATTGTAATGGGGTCATGAGTATGCAAATACAGATGAAATCCAGCAGTTTGTGCTGCAGCTACATTTAGTGAAAAATGACAGCTTTGATGGTGCAGTAGTATTGCTATGTATCTCAAGTCAGACATTCATAGATTTTAAGGCCAGAAGGGGCCATTATGACCATCAAGTCTGACACTCTGCCTAACAAAGGGCATAGAATTTAATCCAGTGATTCCTGCATGGTGTCCAATAATTTTAAAAATATCCAGTTTTGATATAAAGACTCCAATTGATGGAGAATTTACCATATTCCTAGATCTGTTCAGTTGGCTAATTTAAAATACCAACATCCATTTTTGTATCTGCACATAGCAGGTATAAATAGTTGTGGGTTCAGTTTAGGTCATTTTAGATATCTAGGACTCCTGTGAGACACTCTGTCAGCTTGGGGAGTAGATGACACCATAGCAGCATTAATATGGTGTTTCCATCTCAGAGGAATTAGAGAGTTGGAAGAGAGGATGGTGCTGGGAAGGGTAGAAGCGAGAGAGACTATGCGCTGAGCTGAGAGTGCAGCTCATTGTATCTAAGACCCACTTTAGCTCTCTGTGTTACCAAACCCTTGAAATTAAAGAATGAAGGAAGGAATTTAATCTAAGCTCTGATGTTCCTGTGTACCCTGCCATGCTGGCTCATTGGGGAGTTGAAACTTATATGTCTGTATAATATTATTGTAATTTTCATGTGTTGTGATTAATATAGATGACAAGTTCAGGGCTTGGATTGTCTTTACTATTACAAGTTTGTACAAAACCTAGCTTTAAAAACTTGTAATAGTTCTGATCCCTGCTTGGGGTCTTTAAGAACAGTAGAAATAGAAATAACTGGAGGTGTTAAGAATTTTCAAACACTAATAATTTTTTATTTGTAGAACAAATATATATAATTCCATTCTCTTGTCCTGCAGATTCAAGTCCATTAGGACTCCAGCCTATAGATTTCATACCCGAGGCTCCTCAAAGGCTGACTGACGAAAGCAATGATCAGGAAATTCCTGTGGTCATTACAGCATCGAATGACAGGCTTGGAGGTGTAATTGCAGCCATGAACAGCATTTACCATAACACTAAATCCAACGTGGTGTTCCATATTGTCACTCTAAATGATACAGTGGACCATTTGAGGTAAACTGTGCTTTCCAGATTCAGCTCATTAATGCAATGTCAGACAGGATTAACTTTCAGAAGAGGAAAACACCATCTGGTCCAACAATCGAGACCTTTGAAAACTAATTATAATCCTACCTGTTTGCTTTTATTACCAGACCTTGTGATCATTTCTTTTTCAGGCAGCTGTAGGTGCCTCTTGAAACTGTATATTCTGTTTGCTACTGTCGCCCTCCCTGGTAACATTCCAGGTGTAAACTGCAGTCTGTGTGGAGTAGCTCTGCTTTGCTTGATTTCTGTGTTCCTGGTTTCCTAACTTTTAAAAAATGTACTACAACAAGTAAACACTGAGGACCTGTCAAAACCAGAGAGCCAAGAAAATCCAGAGTTTCCAAGGATTCAGGTTCTTCCCATGTTTGTCTTGTTCCCCACAATGACTAATATTCATTTTAGGGCCCAATTCTCTGAAGTCCTGAGTGCCCTTATCTCCCATTGATGTCTCAGAATGAGGCCCTTGATCCATTCTTTTACTTGTTTGACTTTCAGCTGCACACAAAAAAACTGCCACAAATGGTGGGATATTTAGTAAGAGATTTCAATTTACAGCATTAAAAAAAGAACTGTAAGAAATTTGCTTCCATAAATGTGGCAGAGGAATGATTTCCCACTCTGCTGTTGTGCATGCTTAAAGAAAACAGGTTAAACATGAGATAGAGGAATTTATTTTTTTTAATAGAAGACAGATTCCATCATAGAAAGATGAGCCCTAGCAGTGAAGTGTCCAAATTTTTAGGTTGGTATTTGACCCTTTTCTGCCTTCGCCTTCTCCAATTAACTGGAAGGTCAAAGTTAACACTGATTATCTTGTGTAATGCTTTTTGTAATGGGAGCGTGAGTTTCTGATGCTAAATACTATAATGACTTGAAAAGTAAATCTCAGAAAATTCCATTAACCAGCACCTAGGGCCACAATCCTGCAGTGAGCTCTATATAGGCAGACCTCTGTATCCATACAGCACTGTACTGAAATCAAACAGATTATATACTACATGCACATTTTATAGCTAGGGAAAACAATCAAGCATGCATCCGACGAAGTGGGTATTCACCCACAAAAGCTCATGCTCCAAAACGTCTGTTAGTCTATAAGGTGCCACAAGACTCTTTGCTGCTTTTACAGATCCAGACTAACACGGCTACCCCTCTGATACTTGAAACCAAGCTAGAGTAACCAGACCAACACTTATTTGTGTCATTATCATTTGGATGATCTCCTCTTTATTTCTGGTTTAATTTGATCTCATTTAACCATGCTTATTCTTTTTTGTAAATGTGCGACTCCTCTTCCTCTCTTCCCTGGGCAGAGCGTGGCTGAGTAAAACTGCTCTGAGAAAGGTGAAATACCGAATTTTGGATTTTGACCCTCGTATTTTGGAAGGGAAAGTGAAAGTTAAGTCCGAAGAGGCAGACTCCATAAAACCAGTGAGTATGATGCTGATTATTTGTTGTAAATATGAATCAGTGGTAACATATGTTGATAAATGATGTAGGCAGACGTATTAGTTATATCTGGACAGATCTGTAATTTATAGCTAGTATTTTATAGATTTATGCTCTGTGTGTTTGTTTTTAAACCTATATTTTCATAGATGTAAAAGTTTGCTTTTTGTCCAAACTTAATTGTATATTCAGTTTAGAAATAATGAGGCAGGTACAACCTACCCCATAGAGATTAACGCTAGGTAGTGACTGTGGTAATTAAATATATGGCACTCTTCTGATTCTGTACTAAACCAATATACCAGCAGGGGATGCTCTGCAGTTGGACATGCTATCCCTTCAGATAATTTGTGGTTATTAAATATCCCAGAGCTCTTTTCACAAGAATAGAAGTATTAACTCCAAAGTCTTGTTCATTTTCCAATTTGGATAACTACATTCTGGTTCCCTAAAATTGACCTACATTTTCATTTGGATTAGGAGTCATTGCTTTCCTATCCTAAACTATTGCAAAATGCTGGTGTGCTCTGCAACTATGGGAACCCAAAGATTGCTACATTTCATTAGTGAGAAATATAATTCCTTGGTATAATGGGATCTTTCATGATAACAAGTATTATATAAATGTCCATTGATTACATTATTAACCCTTTGCATCTAGTCATGATTAATATGAGTCAGTCGTTCAATCATAGCTGATTATTCCAAAAAATACGATACGCCAACTTAATTTTTCCTATTATAAGCAAAATATTTTTAAACAGCTCACGTAGGCCCCAGTTCTGAAATCTGATCTGCTAGCACTGATACCTGCATTTGTGTGGAGTTCCACTGAGTTAGTGTAGTTCTGTGCAAATGCTCAGGCTAGTTAGCTGCATTGTAGAAGCAGGGCCATATGCAACACTTTATATTTCCAAAGTGCCATATGAACATTTAGGCTGTGATATTCAAAAGAGCCTAATGCCCAGATCCACAGTGGTACTTAGGCTTCTAAATTAATGGAAGTTAGAAGCCTTCCTACCTCTGAAGATCTGGGTCGAAGTGACTTAGTTCCACCGACTTTCAATGGAGCTTGTGCTCCTAAGTCATTTAGGTATTTTTGAAAATTCTGCCCTTAACTGCTTTTTTTTTTTAAAAAAAGCAAAAAACTCCCATCCTTGATGGTTATTTTTCTTTTGTTGCATATGTTGTCGTGGGTACTGGCATTTCCAGAAAATTAGTGCCTGGGATATCAGTTAGAGTTCCCCATTACGCTGTCACTATCTCATTTCTCTTGCTTGCTTGTGTTCACAGTTAACCTTTGCAAGATTCTACTTACCTATGTTCGTTCCTCATGCAGAGAAGGCCATATACATGGATGATGATGTAATAGTGCAAGGTACTGAACATTTTCTTCCTAAGTGAATAGGAATTGCCTTGGTGGAATGGATATAGTTCACTGTCCTGTCTCAGATGTTAGCCAAATGCATCTGCCCCATGTAAAGGTACAATAACCCTGTAAATGCACCTAATCTGTGTAAGTCTATACATTCAGAAGAAACTTTTTCCTATCCCTACTTGGTCAGTTTTTGCCCTGGTGAAGCATAAAGATTGCTGGCTCTCATATTTGTACCTTGTCTAGTTTAACCAAGTTGTTGAGATAGTGTTGATGTTACTGTAATTTTAGCATCTAAAATATATTTTATGTATGCAAAATAAAACTCCTAACACCCTTTTTTGACAATGTTAATGTTAATTTTTACTTACTGTCTCCCACAAAAGGAGTATTTTATTATAAAAATTTAAGTTCTTTCAACTTTAGCAGTAAAACTACTGTAGAATTCTCAGTTCCCTAGTGAATCTTGCAGTGTTCTAGGGAGAAAATTCTTTACCTAACAAGACCGCAGCAACAAACAAGGGACTTTTTTTTTTTTTTCAGATTCTGTTTTTCATTTCACCCCCTTTTATATCAGGGGCAGGCAAACATTTTGGTGTGAGGGCTGCATTGGGTTTCAAAAATTGTATGGAGGGCCGGTTAGCAGAGGCTGTGCCTCCCCAAACAGCCAGGCGTGCCCGGCCCCAGCCCTCCTGCTTCTTGCCCCCTGATGGCCCTCCCAGGATTCCTGGCACATCCAACCCCCCTGTTCCCTGTCATCCTTCGCCACCCCATCCAACCCCTCCTCTCATTCCTGACTGCCTCCCTCGGGACCCCTGCCCCATCCAACCACCCTTTCTCCCTGACCATCCCCAGAACCCCTGCCCCTGACTGCCCCCTGCCGCCCCATCCAACCCCCCCCCCTTCCTGACCGCCCCCTGGAGACTTCTGCTCCCATTCAACCCCCCTGTTCCCCACCCTCTGATTGCCCGACCACCACCCAGAACTCCCCTGCCCTCTATCCTACCTCCCTGCCCCCTTATCGCGCTGCCTGGAGCACTGGTGGCTGGCGGCATGAGCACCAGGACAGGCAGCCGCACTGCCTGGCTGGAGCCAGCCGCGCAGCAGAGCACTGGGTCAGGCCGTGGCTCTGCAGCTGCGCTGCCCCAGGAGCTCAAAGCCCTGCCGCCCAGAGCATTGCACTGGCAGCGGAGCAAGCTGAGGCTGCTGGGGAAGGGGAGCAACAGGGGAGGGCACAGGGCCTAGCTTCCCGGGCCAGGAGCTCAGGGGCTGGGCAGGAGGGTCCCACGGGCCGAATGTGGCCCGCCGACTGTAGTTTGCTCACCTCTGCTTTATATTGTGTATGATTTCTAATGTAAAATCCATTTTTCAAACAAAAGACCTTGGTTTTGATGTCAGCTCCTGTTGTATTCAGTGGGAGTTGGATTAGGCCCCTAGTGATCAGCAGGGTGATTTGGCCAGAGTGGAATTTGAGATGCAGGAGTTAGAGGTCTACTTCCACATAATGTAAGCTTGTGTATAACTGGCATGTACTGTATTTAAAGGAATATATTTTTAAACATTTAATTGTCCTGGCCCTATTCCTTGTTTAAAAAGATGTAGCTCTGTTTTGAGTTGGGTAAGATTGTGTTAGTATCAACACTGGAACAGTGTGTACAAAAAGCATATGAACTAAAGCTTAAGCAATATTTGTTTTGATTCTCTACTTGGTTTGAATTTTTCAGATGATATCCTTGAACTTCACAACACACCACTGAAACCTGGCCATGCAGCTGCATTTGCAGATGACTGTGACTCAACCTCTAATAAATTTGCCATCCGTGGAGCAGGGAATCAGGTCTGAACAGTTCAGATAAAATAATATCAATATTTCAGACTCTCATTTTCAGAATTGGCCTCTGAGTTTGTTCCTACTTACTTGCTGATAAATTTCATGGCACTTGGATGTCAAGTATCTGACTGTACCCACAAATTAGTTACTCAGATATTTGTGGGCACAATTGAAAGCCAAGTTGAGATCACATTCAAAAGTAGAGACATAAGCAGAGCTCTTTGAATTTACAACTGTGCTGTACAATGGGAGTAAGACGGTGCTGTGAAGAACGTGCAGTCTAGAACTTAACATTCTATAGATACGATTTAGTTTGTGTGTGCATATAATATGCTCGCACTAGTGGTGAGATTGGTGACATCTTAGATTTTAGGTATTAAGGTGAGTGAGCATTCCTGAAAGCATAAGAAAACTTTTATAGTGAAAGCTTTACACGTTGTCGTGCCTCTTAAACCACGTGCTCTATCCTGTACTAAAGGAAGGCAAAATTATTTTATCCACACAACAATCCTCTGCTCTACAAGGGGCACTGAATTTTTTTTTAACTGTGAGGGAGCCCAGGGGAGGGAGAATTCTGAATGACATTTTATTTGGGAGCAGTTAAAACTAAAATTCACTTTTTGTTCTGTTTTCAGTACAATTATATTGGATTTTTAGACTATAAGAAACAAACAATCCGGAAGCTCGCCATGAAAGCCAGCACCTGCTCTTTCAATCCAGGGATCATTGTTGCTAATCTAACAGAATGGAAACTACAGAACATCACTAAGCAATTGGAGAAATGGATGACACTTAATGTAGTGTAAGTATACAGAAATCGGGATAGACAAGTCAGGGGTGGGGGTTACTGTGATGAAGATTCACTGTGGAATGAAGGATAGTGGGGGTCTACATAAGTAGCTAGCCAGACAGAATGCAGCATGTTCCTCTGTGAAGTAGTTATATGAAAATTAACCATTCTAGAGCTGTATCTGCACCCTTAGCTAATAACTTCATCTCCCCCTCTAGAGAGGACTTATACAGCAGAACTCTGGCAGGTAACATTGCCACACCACCACTGCTAATTGTATTTTACAAGCAACATTCTAATATTGATCCCCTGTGGAACGTCCGACATCTTGGTATGTATGAAATGAAATCCTGACACATTATTCCCTCCTACTATGCTTATTACCTCCCCACATGCATTCTGTCAGGTCTATAGCTGAATGCTGTGTTGTCGCACCAAATTGACACCCTCCCCAGGGATGCATCTTTTTCTGCTTTACACTGTTCTCCCCACTTTCAGAGCTCCTGCACCAGGCTGCAGCCTCATTTCAGAACCAAATGATTGCTGCTTTTTAAGCTACCAGGGGGCTTAAACAAGCTGAACTTACTTTCAAGTTTTCTACATTATTAAACACATTTAGTATATTTGGAAGAACAGATCTGCCATTTCAACTCAAATGCCTGTGGAGCATACTTTGGTTTTTATTAGGGCTGTCGATTAATCATAGTTAACTCACGCGATTAACTAAAAAAAAATTAATCGTGATTAATTGCAATTTTAATCACACTGTTAAACAGTAGAATGCCAATTGAAATTTATTACATATTTTGGATGTTTTTCTACATGTTTTTATATATATATATATATATATATATAGTATTCTGTGTTGTAATTGAAATCAAAGTATTTTTTATTATAAATATTTACACTGTAAAAATGATAAGATAGTATTTTTCAATTCACCTAATACATGTACTGTAGTGCAATCGTTGTCAGGAAAGCGCAACTCACAAATGTAGATTTTTTTTGTTACATAACTGCACTCAAAAACAAAACAATGTAAAACTTCAGTGCCTACAAGTCCACTCAGTCCTACTTCTTGTTCAGCCAATCGCTAAGAGAAACAAGTTTGTTTACATTTACAGGAGATAATGCACCCATCTTCTTATTTACAATGTCATCAGAAAGTGAGAACAGGCATTTGCATGGTAGCTGGCATTGCAAGGTATTTATGTGCCAGATATGCTAAACATTCGTATGCCCCTTCATGCTTCGGCCACAATTCCAGAGGACAGGCTTCCATGCTGATGACACTCGTTAACCAAAAAAAATGTTAATTAAATTTGTAACCGAACTCCTTCGAGGAGAATTGTATGTCTCGTGCTCTGTTTTACCTGCATTCTGCCATATATTTCATGTTATAGCACTCTCGGATGATAACCCAGCACATGTTCATTTTAAGAACACTTTCACTGCAGATTTAACAAAATGCAAAGAAGGTGCCAATGTGCGATTTCTAAAGATAGCTACAGCACTTGATCCAAGGTTTAAGAATCTGACGTGCTTTCCAAAATCTGAGAGGGACGAGGTGTGGCGCATGCTTTTAGAAGTCTTAAAAGAGCAACAGTCTGATGTGGAAACTACAGAACCCGAATCACCAAAGAAAGAAAATCAACTTTCTGCTGGTGGCCTCTGACTCAGATAATGAAAACGAACATGTTGATCCGCATTCCTTTGGATTGTTATTAAGCAGAACCCATCTCCAGCATGGACGCATGTCCCCTGGAATGGTGGTCGAAGCATGAAAGGACGTATGAATCTTTAGTGGATCTGGCACGTAAATATCTTTCAGGTGATGCAAACAAGAAGTGGGCAGCATTATCTCCTGCAAATATAAACAAACATGTTTGTCTGAGCGATTGGCTGAACAAGAAGTAGGACTGAGTGGACTTGTAGGCTCTAAAATTTTACATTGTTTTATTTTTGAATGCAGTGTTTTTGGTACATAATTCTACATTTGTAAGTTAAACTTTCATGATAAAGAGATTGCACTACAGTACTTATACAGTATTAGGTGAATTGAAAAATACCTTTTTTTTTACAGTGCAAATACTTGTGATAAAAAATATAAAATGAGCACTGTACCATTTTGTATTCTATTATAATTGAAATCAATATATTCAAAAATGTAGAAAACATCCAACAATATTTAAATAAATGGTATTCTATTAACACAATTAATTTTTTTAAGGGCTTGACAGCCTTCGTTTTTATTACAAGTAGTGCAGCCCTAAGAATGCTCTGAAGTGCACTGGAAGGCCACAACGGCTCCAGAATAGGAGCAATGGCACAAAGAAGTGCTTAGCTGTACCTGAGAATCTGGACCCAAGAGTCTTAATTTGTAATGACTGACTCACTTGCCAATCCCGTCCCCCATACCCCAAACTAAGGCCATCCCTTGTTACATCTGCATTTCATAACTGTAAAGTTAAAATCTTGCATGCTAAAATGATTTTACTGCCTTTATTTCATGCTCTAATGTGCAGTTGCAAATTGCTTCTCTTTCAATACAAGGCTCTAGCACTGGAAAAAGGTATTCTCCTCAGTTTGTGAAAGCTGCCAAGTTGCTCCATTGGAATGGGCATTTCAAACCCTGGGGAAGAACAGCTTCTTATGCTGATGTCTGGGAGAAGTGGTACATTCCGGATCCTACTGGCAAGTTCAGCTTGATCCGCAGACACTCTGAGATCTACGAGTCCAAGTGAAATGGATTTTATAAACTATTGTCATTTTCTCAGGAAACTCTTGGAGACAGCAATGTTTCTTTCAGCTGATTTGTATTACAGAGCAGTCTTTGCTTCTCTGGAGCACAGGGGAAAGTACATTTTCAGGTGAAATGATCAACTGTACCAAACTGCATCCCTGAAGAAGATATGATTCAAATATGATTGGGGAAACAGTCCAGCCGCACTATGAAGAGCAGAGAAACACCTACATTAACTAGCCTTTTTGCTAGGTCATTCCTTTTAATTACATTCTTCCAGTCCAGTGCTAGTCTTCTGTTTGATATTTTGCAAGCTACAGAAATAGATGTCTCTTGTTTGTAAGAACAGTTTATCTGGGTGACAGCCACACGCAAATCTTGCACACCAATTTATTATAATCAAAAGCTGCTACTGGTTTCTTGGTATCTTATCTCATTCTCTGATATATGGAGCTTTATAAAAGGCACTTTCTCTTGCATGAAACTTACTCACCATTTATATTTAACCCTTTCTTGAACTGTCTCAGTGTGTGTATGATCTTAATCTATATTTTTCAAAGGCAACTTCAAGTGTTATTTCACTGAGAATTTTTTTAATGTGATTGCCACTCAACACAAACTGTTTTTAAAGGTGTGAAATAAACTAAACTTTGTTGAACAATTAACCTTAAATCGTTTTATTTTTTAAGTAATTTGAGCATCAGATGAATATAAAACTCATTCTGGTCTTGAAAATGGTACTTTGTCTAGTAGTGGAAACTTGTCTGTTTCAGTAGATTTTGCATCTAATTAAGAAATGTAATTTTTTAAAGAAATGAATTTCCTTGGCAGTTCAATTAATTGTAAAAAGAAAGTATGCAAAATGTCTTGAGTATTAAGTTTTCAAATTAGAAACATGTCAATTTCTAGAGCCTGAAACAAGTAATATCAAGCGATTAACTATTGCCCCTGCCATTTGGAAGGAGTATCAAATTACAGTGAGAACTGGCAAAGTTGAGGCTAGTAATAACCTTGTTTTTAATATATGTCAGAGGTAGTGGTACTATCCCTTATTCTGTCTGGAGCACCTTCTTTTGTGATTGTCTGGTTTCTAGTAACTCACCAGGGGAACACTGCCCTATTAAAGGAAATATCACAGCATGCCTTTCTGAGCCTGGCCCTTTAAATTAAGCAGAGCCAAGCAGCTGGAGTCCTAGCATAGCTGTTTTGCATGTGCATCTCCTTTTCTCCCAGCTGGTAAGTGTAATTCAAGAGGTTACACATTGAATGTCAATTTTTAGCATTCCTTAAGGTATATTATTGTGATCTGTTTCTGCACCAAACGGTTTCTTTAGCAATAGGCGGGTTGCAGGAGGTATTTACCTCTTGTCATATAAGGCAGAATATACATTTTATCACCTTTCAAGTTTGCACCAAGCTGAAGGTATTAAGCATGCACATGACAGATTTTCTGTGTGTGCAGTGAATAGAGATTGTTATAGTTAGCTTGACTTTTTTTTTTTTTTAGTGTAGGAAGGTTTTTATGTAGTCAAGACTAAATTCTGCGGGTTAATTTGACAGTAATTACTATTTAACTTTGTACTGTGAAGTTGCCTTGGTTGAAAGAGCTTTGATACCTTTTGCTAAGGATTAGATTCTTCCTAGTGTAGGTATTTGTGATCTGAATGGAGTGAGGGTGAAAACAATATCTACAATTTCATAGTTTATACTGTGTCAACTTTAATGTTTATCTTATAGTTACAAAATGGAAAACAGTAGTAACTTCTTCTGAAACACCTTTTTCCTACAGTACATATAAGACTCAGAGGCTATTTAGTCCTTAAGATTCATTTAATAAAATCTTTTTACAGAAGTTTAGTGTAGAGAACTACAACATTTACAAAACTGAAGTATACACAGTTCTAGAAAACAAAACATTAAGTTTGAAAATCATGTGTAAGTTGCATTCTATATAATATTTCACGTCAGTAGAGATATCGGTTCTTTGCAGCAGCCTCTTGCAAGCAAGGTCCATAGGACTGAAAGAGGCCAAAGGAGAGAGTGCTTTATAGCTACTTAGAAAGTTAACAATGCCCTTCTCAAAATTAGGCCTTTGAGTGTATGTTTTTCTGTCTTTACACATAATCTGTATTAAAATCATAAACATCATCCTGATCAGTTGTCTCATCCAAGTTGAATGATAAAGTACGGGACTGTTCACCTTCAGAAGAGAGAATCTGTTAGACTGAAATCAATACTAGATTGACACTGTTACAGGGAATGATGTATTTATTACTTAAGTCACGGGCTTTAAATACATACCTGCTGTTTGCTTTTCTGAGCTTCCATCCTCCACGCTCAGTTTTGCAGGGTTTGTTTTGCTGCTTGTCTGAACATCACTTTCCTAAAACAAAGTTACAGATATTATTGCTGTTTTTTTCAGTCAGCAGTAGGAATAAACTTCCCTTTATAGGGGAGACTACTATAACAGATCTACCACTCCCACAGAACTGGTGCTCCTTACATAGTTGCAGTGACTGATCAGCAGGTGTACGGATTCCAATTCACATTACCATTTCAAAGAGTTTTATTAAATGTTTAAATATTTTTATGTAGAGCATCCAGCAAAAGCATGTGCTGCTTTAACCATTCCAGCTCTATTACCGCAAAGGCACTGATAATCTTTAAAAGAAAAAAATCCTCAAACTAGTAAGACTTGTGCTATAGCGTACTGCTCAATCATACTGGGCTTCACCTTCGCCCTCCCAGCTTTTTTTTTTTTTTTTTAAATAACATTTAGATGTAAATTCTTCATGGTAGGCAAGTAGCATATGCAGAATTATTAGACATTACAGTTTGGCAAGGATCACTTCAGTCACACTGAGAATTACCACTTAAAAACTGAGTAAGAGGTAAGCTTAATGAAATGATGAACAGGATTTTTTTCCATCTGTTACATGGTCAGACATTCAACATTCACAGGTGGAGGTGACTGCTTCTCTACTGGGGTTACTACACTGGCACAGCAGAGCTGGGAAATCAAACCTATTTGCACCAGAATTACATAAATCATGAATTCCTACAAATAGTAAACCAGTTACAGCTTGCAGCTTATTAAAGAGTTGCCTAGTCACTCTACTTTATAAACACCAACCCATATCAGTTCTTGTTTTAGGAACACATCAGCTCAACCATTGTTTGTCAAGTGCAATATGGTCAGATTTCATAAATTTTGAGCACTAAAGAAAAAAACCCACCAGGTTTTGTTAATCAGCATGGGAAGGTTTAACACACCAAAGCTGCTATAGGTTGCACTACTTCATGGCCAAGCTTCAAATTTAAAACTGGATAAGCTGCCATAAACCAGTATTTCAGGAAGGCACAGGGATGATAACACACCAAACTCGTTCTCCCGGTGTAAGCAGAACTGAGTTGTTAACAAATAGTTTGGAGACTTTACCAGAGAAGGTTAAGAGAAAACATTTTGATTTCCTCAAGTGATGAGTGGAGCTAGAAGTTAGTTGAAGATGAATAATTTTATATTCATTTTGAGTAGCTTTTGTTCATTCAGTGCTTTAAAAAGTGACTATAAAAATAAACTTTATGAAGTTCTAAGTTTGTTGCTCAATGATTCTGTAGCAAGTTCACTCAGTTGAGCACTACTGCCACAAACTTATGCTAGGATCTGAAAGACAAGGTGGATTCTATCTGGCTCCTATATCATCACCATGATGTGCTTCTGAGAATTCTACAGCCGACACTTAATTAACAATTTGGTTGATGGATGAGCCAGAATAAAATCCAGCTCACTCTTCCAGAGCTGTTAGCTCTGCAGATGTAAGGAGAAAACTGGTTTTAAAAAAGCCCATAAAAATGTACAGTAAAATGAAGACAGGACTCAGATGCAAGGCACAAAGTCTGAGTAGGATAGTGCCATTCTTAGGCACTCACTTTCCTGACCATAACAATGAAGTTCTCTACCTCTCCTTCCCCTCTTTTTGTAGTCAGGCTAACAGACTCTCTAGAGGAGAGAATAGGTGGTTTCCCCTGCTACCTCTACAGTGGATACCCTCTCCATTTACAAGCCGTGATACTGATTGGTTTTTATCAGCTATGTCTTGCCTCTTCAACAGCTTCCTCTTCCTCATCGCTGTCCTGGTCATCTTCAGTTAAATCCTCCCCTTCTTCACTTGTTTCCATGTTCTCCAGTTCTGATGTTCCCTCAGTTAGTTCATTCTCTTCTACTGTCCCATTGGTCAAGCCAGAAGACTGGAAAACGATACTGCTTGCCAGATTGGGATATTTTACAGCTGTGAAAGATATTGGACACCTCTATTAATAAAGTTAACAGATGGACCTAGATGTAATGAACAGATATATATGGGTATCCATTTCCCAAAGGGTAAATCAACTTCCCATCCCCTGCAGGAAAGAAAATAAAACTTAAGTGTGGCAGAGAGGATCCAAGTTCTGAACTGACCTTAGCATGCACCCATGGTCACCAATCAGTTAACAATACAGCAGTCTGACAAACTGACTATAGAAAGTATCAGAGGGGTAGCCGTGTTAGTCTGGTTCTGTAGAAGCAGCAAAGAATCCTGTGGCACCTTATAGACTAACAGACGTTTTGCAGCATGAGCTTTCGTGGGTGAATACCCACTTCTTCAGATGCAAGTGGGTATTCACCCACGAAAGCTCATGCTGCAAAACGTCTGTTAGTCTATAAGGTGCCACAGGATTCTTTGCTGACTATAGAAATAGATTCTTAGTTAAAATACCATACATAGCTTCTTTATGCTGTTTCCTCCCCTTTTCAAGATGGGAGAAATTCAAGCAGACAGATTAAGTGATTTATCCAGTGACCTGGAGTGAATCAGTTGTATAGTTGAGAAAAAAATTGATTCCATGTCTTGTACTCTAGCCACTAGGTCAGCCTTACTCAAAATATTTAGTAACTTTAACATGCTGATTAAAACTGGCAGCAGCGTGGACCCTAGAATTTTACAGTGAAGGGGACGTATCCCAATCTTAATCTGAAGCATCAAGTTGTTATATACATGTATTGTTAGACATGGACAGACTTGAAGAGGAGGTGCAAACCACACAGCTATTTCACTCTTACAGGAACATGAATTCTGGAAGCTGCCCCAAAGAGGGGACTGCATGCCCATAAGGCTTATAAGGGGGGACCCCAAAATGAAGTTTCAGAGAATACAAAGGACTCTCAAGGTGGTTATGTCTTTCAGGTCAGGGCCAGGCAAAGATAGCCACATATCACCACCCCCTTAAAAAAAAATCCATAAAGAAACAGTGCCAGTGAGGAGGAAGTCTCCATGGAAGCAACTTTTCCCATAGTACCACAGAGAAGGCAGCTATGTAGTGAAGGCTTTGGATCTCAGCATATGACTTGGCAAAATAAGGAATTTGAGGGGAAGGGCAGTATAAAGAACAGGAGGATTCAAGCACTCAAAAAAAGGTTCATGCAGATTAGTGGAAACAAAGGACTAGCCAACTAAGTAATAACTGTGTAATACAGGTTACAGCTACATCATTTGTCTCTAAAATAGGGCTCTTATTTGAGAGCTGTGTGCTAAAATCATACCCACCATAACTGTGGTAGTGCATTACAAAGACGAGTCTCACCTTTAATAGTGTTCATATTATCCTTTGCCAGCTCCTCTAAGTTAAAACCCTGCTGCATTTCCGCTACCACCTCCTTGGTGAGGTGTGGTGACAGACTCCGTGATGCAGGAAGCAATGAATGGTAACTAACTTTGGCACTGGGCAAAGAAAATACTGGAATTAAAATGGATTTGACAACACACTAACTAAAACCAGCAACATGCTTAAAGGCACCCCAGTGTTTAAAAAAAAAAAAAAAAAAATACAACCCAAGAAGTGATGTTTCTTCTCACATATCTCAACATAAGACTTGTAATTTTTGCGAACTTCAACAGAAAAATTCTGACTATATAATCTGTCTTACATATTTTATATCAATATTAAGTTCTTGGCATTCTCTAGAGGGGGAAAGAGGAATTACACCTTTTTTCCTGTCAGTACAGACCACATCAGCTATAAAATCTCAACACTATTATTTAGCTGAACTCTAAGGAATATGGGAACTGCTATAAATCTAAACAGACCAAATGGTGCATCCATGCTGTGGGATGGTGCTAAATTGGTGTGGCCATACTGAATTAATGTGAGCATAACGTGACATGACAAACACGGCTGAATGGCTGCAGAGGATCCTGGGAGCAGTTCCTCTTTAAGCAGAAGCAAATTTGATAAAGGACTGGCAAAGTCTGCATGTACGAATGATATTGAACCTATTGGTTGGCAAATCTGGGCCCATGCAAAAATAAATATCACATGTATAGAGTTCCAGCATGGAGCACAGGTAGACCTGGTTATAGTGACCTTACAGCAAGGACATCACGCAGAGACAGAGTGAATGTCTGATGAGTGAGTAAATGTGGGGCGATGTGAGTAAATGTGGTTCCTTCGGTACCACCCCCCTGTCCTCCAGCCCCTTCTATAACACTAGTTAGGTAAATATTAGTATCCACCCGCCAGCTGGCCATGCTTTTAAGACATGTGACTCTTCTGAGGAAAAAAAGAGTATAAGAATTAAGCAAAAAGTCAATTACTGTTGGTTGTAATTCCTTAATTGACGCTTGAAGAACAGGGCCATCTCCAAGTTTTTTGCCGCCTGAAGCAAGAAAATTTCCCCCCACCTCCCTGTCCCAACTCTGCCCCATTCCAACCCCTTCCTCAAATCCCTGGCCCCGCCTCCTCCCCAGGAATGCAATATTTCCCATCCTGCTCCTGCCTCCCAGGCAAGCCTGGGAGGGAGCAGGGAGAAGTGGAGAGGTGGCACGCTCGGAGGATGAGGTGAGCTGGGGGAGGAGCGGTTCCTCTGCCCCCCCCCCATTACTTCCTGCAGCCCTCCCCACGCCCCCCACCACCGCAGCTCACCTGAGCGCGCCACTGCCGCTCCGCTTCTCCCTCCTCCCTGGCGCACGGCAAGCCTGGGAGGGAGGGGGGAGCAGCAGTGCGCTCGGGGGAGCAGGTGGCAGTGGAGCAGAGGTGAGCTGGGGGGGGGTTCCTCTGCCCCCCCTACCCCGGTTACTTCCTGCAGCCCTCTCCGCGTTCCTCACCGCTGCAGCTCACCTCCGCTTGGGGCCGGCTCCTGGCTTTTTGTGCCCCAAGCACATGCTTGGAGCACTGATGCCTAGAACTGGCCCTGTTGAAGAAGCAACGCTGCTAGACAAGAGTAGCCAAAACTCTGCACCGTGGGCTCAAGTAGGACTGTGAACCAGAGGGTCTCAAGGCAACCAAGGCCTTGCCTCGAGGGAATCTGAGGCAGACCAGAGGGCTGAGAAGAACAGACCAGGAGGGAAGCAGCAGTCTATAAAATTGGTAACCACCTTCTCTGTTTTCCAAGCAGGAACTGCGTGAAGCTAGCACAGGGTCTGTTTGTGAAAGACTCGTTAAGAGGAATGTATAGCTCTTAATGTCTAACACAGAAGTTAATATAACTCTTTACCGCTTGTGTAATTCCTTCTCAATAAATTGCTGTATATTGCAGATAATTACTGTGGACCTTTTCCACTGGCGTGACAGTAATCTGCTCCACTGAGAGTCAGTAAAGATTCATTTCAGGGGTAGTAGCACCCCCTGTTGTCATTACATGCCTATGGAAGAGGACTATATTGACTCAATGGTTCAAAGGAAGGACAAAACTCCCATGGCAAAACTCTGCTGGAGCTGTGCTGTGGCAGAGTTCAGCAAACTTGCTGTAGATCTGTGTACACAGGGACCTTTACTCCATTTTCTTAAGCAAGTTCCAAAGATTAATTAAATAGTAGCTCATTCTCCTTCCCATTCTGTAGCTCTGCTGTCAAGCAAGTTCAACTAATGACCCCTTTGGTGTAGTATGCTGAAGCAGGATGAAGAGAGCCACTTAACTAAACCTCCCCTGTCATTTGTTAGTACCCGGAGCTTCTGGTGACACTGTTGTAAAATGATTGGGTTTGGTTGGAAAGAAGTTCATATACTGAAACAAAATCAAAACATCCTTACCCCGTCCAGTCATAAAGTAGTAATTTAGCTGCACTCTGTGTGTCAGGGACACCTCCCTTTTTCAGCATTCCCCTTTTTTGTGCAAGTAAAGTTAAAAACTCTACAGAGTTTCTGAAGTCTGGGATGTTGTAGTACAGTATCATCTGAAACAAAAAAACAATGTGGACAAGGGTTCATTAAGAATCTGGTCCATTTAGTTCTCTCATGATTTTAGGAATGAAAGTACAAATCCAATTGTTTTAAGACTAGTTCCTACTGAGGAGGCGCACACAGAAAGAGAAGTAAGGAGATATAGTTGGGGAAGTCCTTTATTTCTTTTACTTTTGGCACCACACATTACAGAGCAAAAGTAGCTATTCCATCAGCAAATGCAGCTGCCACAGACGGGTATTACTATCAGTGTTCTTATTCCAATTGATCCATGTATAGTTTTCTCACCTCTCCCGTGAAACAGCAATGGCGGTCCACAGAGACCTAACTCTGTAGACCTCAGTGGGAATTAGATCAGTATTCGCTTTAAAGCATTGAACATTCAGAATGAGATCAGAGTTGGATCTGATGTCTTCACTGTAACAGTAAGACACTGAGTGTATCCTCATTTCTCACTCTGCTAATAAAACGATGTGACTAAGTTAATTATATTTCATCAAATTAATTATAAAAATGTACTGTCAGAAGTCTCACTGGGAAAGAGGCAACTGGCTGAGAGGATCTGGTGCATTTTACCTGTCTGCCAACATTAAGAGTTAGATTTTGTGTGATAGATATAGCACCAGTAAGTTGGTTCTCTGTGTCAATGAAGCTTCCCATCCGAGGGACCTCATGCATTCAACTTGCAGTAGATTGAATGCTATCCCTTTACAAAAGCTAACCTTGCAGGCCAGAAAGCAAGATCACCTTTTGTTGGAGCAATAAAGGTATGCAGGACCTAGATGCATCGGGATGAGATAAGAAAGACAGTGGAGCCATGCAATAACTTACCTGCTGTTTACTGCAGTGCTTCAGAATAGCATTTACTGCATCTAATAATTTTCCTGATTCTTCAATATCTGTGGTGGTCCTCAAAGCCAGAGCAAGAGCAGAGTTGGAAGGGGCTGCAATGATGCTTGGGCTGTCTATCATCTTGATTTGTTTGTCAATATGGACTGTCTGCATGCACCTTTGAGAGAGCAAATGCATCCTGTCAGTAAGTCAGCATAAATCAACCACCACGAAGCATTTGCTAAAGGATGAGAACTAGCAAAATATGAAGCTCAGTGTTGGATTGAATACAAACTCCTCATGCAAAGTCAGTTCCAATGCATCATCATGTGCTTCACATACAGTGGAAATCTAAAGCAAAGTAGCGTTGTGATTAGAGTAAGAAGCAAAGTGTTAAACCCCCAAGGTTCTATTCATGGCTGTGCAAGTGATTCATTGAGAGTGACCTGAGTGGGGCACCTATTTATCTGCACGGTGTCTAACCTTTCCCAATAAAACTTCTGCCCCTCTATGGGTCAGTATTGCTGGCTATATGTCACCCCAAGTATTATTATGTGGCCCATGGGTGCCTTCATCTTTAATGAAAAGGTGCAGGAGCCTACAAGTAACAGGTCTAGCTGCTCAGACAGAAACAAAGCATCACATATTGGTAGCCTCTGCATCATATGAAGGCTGCAATCTGCTCTTTATGCAAATCAGAGCTTATCCTTGGACTCAAATTGCAAGAGCAGCCACTGGACAAGCCCGTCTCAAATCAGATTTAAAAGCACTGGCTGTGTCTAGAGACAAGGCATTTATCTCAAAATTAATACAAAAATTGACAGTATTCTAAAATTGAAAATAAAAGATGTTAGACTTTCATCCTGAGTGTGATGGGGTGTACAACTCCACACTGGGCAATAAGGGATTAAGGAGTTGCTCTGGGCTCAGTCAACCACACCTCAAAGAGATGCACAGGCTAGAGGAGGAGTTAAAAGGGAGCAGAACAGCTCTCTTGTGAGCAGACCTGGGAAGAGAGCAGAGCTGCAATCCTCAGCTCCTGAGGATAGGGCTGAAGGAAGACAGTATCTGTCCTGACAGCCACTGCCTGAAGGAACATCTCTGAGGGGAGGGCCTGATCCTGATACACCCTGAGAGGGAGGCATTCCTTCCTCTGTTACTAATTCAGTTTGTTTGTGTTAATTCTCCTTGCTTTTTGTTCTGGACTGACACACACACACCCACACACCCCAAAAAAGGGGGAGAGACTTGAAAGTGACCTGGCCAGAGGGCCATGTCACAGGAAGAGGCACAGGCCACTCAAGAGGCGGAGCAACCAGAGGCAGCCGACCCTAAGGGATAGAGTTGCTATACCATGCCCAGCCACGAGGAGGCATCAAGAAGTGAGCTGACCTTTTCACACAGAGATCCTACTGCACTTTAAAAGCTACATATAGGGGCATACTCTGTCCACCACTGAAATGCAGCAGCTGTTTAGGGAGTGGTACTCAGTTACAATGACTGATCAGAACAGGCAGTGGAGAATGCTGTAGCCAATTGAAACAGCTAGGAAATGTACATAATCAGAATATAACTACAAAACCAATGGTTTCATCAAATTAAACTTACTTGGTAACGCCTCTGACTGGCCCCACATTACAGACACGCACCTCCTTCAGACTATTGATTATACTGCTCTTCCCCACATTAGGGTAGCCTAATGTGAAGAAAAACACAAACGAATGGTAAAAATACCCTAATTAGTTAAACAAGAAACCCTAGTAAATTAGATCAGAACTATTGGCTTTAATACATGTAGTCAGAGTGAGATCAGAGTTGGATCTGAAGTCTTCACTGTAACAGTCAGACAAAGTATATATCCTCATTTCTCACTCTAGTAGTAAAAAGGACAAGAAAAGTGACGTAAAATAAATTAAAAATCACAGCAAGGATCCATCAAGTGTAAAAAGAGGCAGTGCTGGTTGAGAAGAGCTACATGACTTGGTTAGCATTCAATCTGGTAAATTAACTAGCGTCAGATTTTTTTGTGCTTCCCATAGCCAGACTGGTCACATATTCAATCATCAGTTGGTCACCAATGTTAGACACACATATGAGAGATACCTCTGATGAGTAGGAAGTGCAAGAGGCATCACTGGGTGCAGCTATACTAAGTCCCACGTCAAACCTAAGAATGTTCAGTAAAAGGCCACAAAGTATTTCAAAGCCTGAGATGTGAGATAGCACCTACTGATTGTGTTGTATCACCCAGCTTGTGTAATACTGCAGTTTCTTTGTAAGGAAAAGAAATACACCTTACCTATCACCCCAACTTGAATGGCTTTGTCTTGAGTCTTGCAGTGCTCTCGAAGAAGCTTCAAAAGACACTCACTTCCAAAACACATGCTGCCTCTTGACAAGTCAATGTGAGCTCTCTTCTTTCTGAGCTGCTTCTCCTGCTATAAAATTCAAAAATAAAAACATAGGATGGACCCATTTTAACTGTATGTGTTTGAGATGTTAAATATGAATCCAAATGTACATTCTACTCCAATATACCTCTCTTGGATGGCCTTTACAGCATCTTTCTTCCAACTAGAAGGAAGGGACTTGATGAGATACCAATTAAAGTGCATCTGAATTGACTGGCAGTAAGGAGGGCAGTCCTTCAAAATGTTAAGGAGACCATGCATCTAGCAATGTGAACTGACTATGTTAGGAATCATTAAAAAGAGGATAGAGAATAAGACTGAGAATATATTATTGCCCTTATATAAATCCATAGTACTCCCACATCTCAAATACTGTGTACAGATGTGGTCTCCTCACCTCAAAAAAGATATTCTAGCACTAGAAAAGGTTCAGAAAAGGGCAACTAAAATGATTAGGGGTTTGGA
Organism: Mauremys mutica; assembly: GCF_020497125.1. NCBI lineage: Eukaryota > Metazoa > Chordata > Testudines > Geoemydidae > Mauremys > Mauremys mutica. The sequence goes on from NC_059078.1 coordinate 44,416,985, forward strand.
GAGGGTCCCATATGAGGAAAGATTAAAGAGGCTAGGACTCTTCAGCTTGGAAAAGAGGAGACTAAGGGGGGGATATGATAGAGGTATATAAAAACATGAGGGATGTTGAGAAAGTGGATAAGGAAAAGTTAATTACTTATTCCCATAATATAAGAACTAGGGGTCACCAAATGAAATTAATAGGCAGCAGGTTTAAAACAAATAAAAGGAAGTTCTTCTTCACGCAGTGCACAGTCAGCTTGTGGAACTCCTTACCTGAGGAGGTTGTGAAGGCTAGGACTATAACAATGTTTAAAAGGGAACTGGATAAATTCATGGTGGCTAAGTCCATTAATGGCTATTAGCCAGGATGGGTAAAGAATGGTGTCCCTAGCCTCTGTTCGGCAGAGGATGGAGATGGATGGCAGGAGAGAGATCACTTGATCATTGCCTGTTAGGTTCACTCCCTCTGGGGCACCTGGCATTGGCCACTGTCAGTAGACAGATACTGGGCTAGATGGACCTTTTGTCTGACCCGGTACGGCCATTCTTATGACTAATGGGACTTGTGCTTCCATTCCCGGCTGTGCTGAAGTATCACTGTATGACCTTGGGAAAGTCACATAAAGCCAGAATGGGGAGGAGCCCTTACTCACTTTGCTGAGCATTCATTCAAGTAATCCCACTGATTTCAATGGGACTACTTGCATGAACAATTGTTTATTAATCTAAGGGCTCCACAATCTCTGTGCCTGAGTTTCTGCACTTTCAACATGCAGATGATGCTTATCTATTTCACTGTGGCACAGTGAAGATTAGCATGCGTTTGCAAAGCACTTTAAGTCTCTCTGATTAAAAGTGTTACACAAATATTATTAGGGTCTTAAATTAATGCATGCAAGAATCAAAAGATATGTATTATCATGCTCCAATGGGAGATGGGCAGTGAGGAGGCCATTTCTCTATTACCCCAACTCTTCGTGAAAAAATTCCAAATACCACTCTTAGTAATGTACAAGCTTGGGATGGAAATAAGTGTTCACTCAGAGGCTTAAACCAGTTTAATTAAATTGGTTTAAAAACAGATTAAATTTAAACCAGTGCAATGGTCTCCTGTAGACAAGACCTTAGATTTCAGGACTTCCTCATTCATTCAATGCTGATTCCATTTTGTGTGTCTTTCAGTAAAAATCCTTAGCTTGTTGCTTTGCCTCAATGCAATTTTCCAGTCATAATTAGTAGTGTGCATTACTGAAGCAAGAATTCACCAACAACTGTGAAGTTTCCCCACCCCAAGCAGAAACGTTCTAAGACTGCTCGTCACTGTCCCACCACGCCAAAAGTATCAGTTGCAGGAGCACAGCCAGTTGGCCATAACACCCCCCCACCCCCCAGATCAGTAGAACTTTGTATTTTAACTGGGAGAAATCAGAGTTGGATCTTGCAATCTTCATCTTCCTGTCAAGAGTCCTTGCTTTTCATCATGTTTCAACCCAGCGACACACATATGATTCTGTCTTACACAAGAGAGACAGCAGTGCTCTTACCACACTTCTGTCCTTCAGCTGCATTGAGGATTTAAAAGCGACTGTTGGAAACTCATTCTTCAAATAATGTAACCATTTCTCCAAGTTCTCCCTTGGTACCAGATCTGGAAAGGAATACAGACCTTTCACTCTAATGAACTTCAAGTGTCACTGTACGGAATTTATTTAGCCTGGGATCTAAAGAATTGCTTTCTGTTTTCAGCCATTAGATTCAGTCTTTAATATCATGTATAGTTTTAGGAGCTTTTGTTCCACACAGTAGCTGGTATAGTAGGTGAGATTACCCAGTCACCTCTGAGAAGGCTACTCTGTCCTTAACATTGAATCTTTTTTGCTCTTACGCAAACAGTTGCACCATTAAAAAAATAAATAAATAAAATATGTTCAATAGTCAGTTTGACCTGTTTGTGTGGATCTTGTCACACAGCAAGAGGTGAGAAAACATATAAAAATGGGAAAGTGTAATTCCTTGAACAAGACAGCGAGCTCAGAGTTGGATCTTAGTCATCAGTAGTATCTCAGACTACATTGGTATCTTCCTCATAGCTCATACACTAATACAGAATCCTATGAGTGACTAAACATCTGTACAAAACAGACTGTTTCACTTACCGATTTTGTTTAACACCAATAGTAGCTTTTTGTTTCCTCCAGACTGAGTAATGATTTGCTCCACCTGGGAGCACCGACAGCCCAGGGGATCTCTGGCATCTAAGACCTGCAGGACTATATCTGAAGCCTCAATCACCTGAAGTGGAATAGAGAAAATACATTCCCATCCACAAGATTAGAAACAGCATTACAGGGAACATCTCTGAAATCATCAGTACTGTTCTCTCATTACAATGAAATTTTCATTTTAAAGAATGACCTGTAATTGAGCTTTCCATTATATAAAAAGTCAACTTACATTTTTGCAGTTTATTTTAAGACAACACAGGAAAACAAATTTAGTTACTGTTTGACTCCTTAACTCTTAGCATTGTACAAGGAAGACACACTCACCACCACACAGAGCTTACAATGCAGAAGTCTGGGTGTCAAGGTTAAGACAGTTTGTCATCTTTAAATCCAACAATCTCCTTCAGTTAAAAGTGAGCAATGATGCCTGTTCTAACAAGGTTTCAATAATTAAAGGGACACAATTAGCTTGAAATTGAGTTAATTCCAGAATTATTTATTTAAAAGTAGTTTCAATTTGTCTGAGGCCTTGTCTACACTACAAAGTTTCGCCGACAAAATAAAACCACCTCAACGAGAGGCATAAAGCTTTTTGCAGCAAAGTTAAAGCGACAAAGCATCAATGTAGACACTGTTTGTTTTGTCCCCAGAACTGGCTTCCCTGCCTGCCCTTACCACTCTGCCCACTGTTTTGATCTCTGCTGCCCTGCACTGGCATGCACCCCTCCGCTTTCAAATCTCTGGGAAGTATCTGAGAGCTGAGCATGCTGCTCCCTTTGGTGAACGAAGAGCAAATAATTAGCATGGAATGCTCCAGTTCTGCCCTGCACTAGGAACACCGGAGCAAAACTTTGTAGTGTAGACAAGGCCTGAGTCCTCTACCAATTTTATCATTTTACAATTGCATTTTCCCATTTTTAAAGCGTTTCTCTCCTGTATGAAAGACCCACACACACAGGGAAAACAGACTTGCTTTAGAAGGGAAAAAATTGTAAAACGGGCTATACACAAGGTTTTGTGCAAAAAAAAAAAAAGAATTTTTCAATGATATAATCTGTATTACTTGTAAGGCAGAGTTTTCAGAGTGATTTTTCTTTTGCTCTACAGTAATGGAGACAAAAGCAGTTAATCAAGAACAGATCAATTTTCTGCACTGATCAAACTTGCTTTATTCAATTTTTAATGAGGTCTCCCAGGCAATCGTGAAGAATGTGTGTGGAAATCTTTGTTGTTGTGATCTCAAATGATAAAAGGGTTTTATAGCAAACTAAAATATCAAAGAATTTTCATTTTTTTCCATCCTATTGGCAACAGCCCATTGGATTTCTCAGTCAGTTCTAACACTTGGGTCAGTATCAACCTATCATTGCAAAAGAAGTGTAACAATACAAGGGTATGGTAGGCCTCTGTCTTGCAGGACAGAAAAGTGAAGCCCCTTCATCTTTTTCTTTAAGCAGGCAGATGTTAGTTAATTGGGAATGAGAGTTTAATGATAAATAACCTGATCCTGAAGTACTTTGGTAAAATGCTCCTTGACCTCAGCCCAAGAGGGATAGTGCTCAAAAGTGCTGAATGCCCACAATGGGAGTTGAGAGTGCTCAGCACCTTTACAACACTGGGACCCTAAAAGTGTACTGTTCTCTAACAAAGTCCATAATATATAAACCTCTTAACTGAAAAGGAAAGTATCAAATTAATTTTTTTGGATGCTGATGAAAATATAGAAAGTAATAATTAAAGGTGCCTACCTTTTTAAGTTCTCTACAAAATGACTTCTTCGAATTTTTATCCAGCAGTGTGTTAGATTTTGCTTTTAGTTTCATGGTTGATTCCTGAATGAAAAGACGATGGGAGGAGATAAGAGAATCTGAAGCCACAAATTAAAATATTGTCTTTACACAATAGAAGGTAATAGCAACTAGAACTGCAATATTTCTGATAGCATGAAAAAGCAACAATCAGGGAATACATGTTACTTGACGTTAGCAGTAAACCTGACACCCCTATATATACTTTGATTAAAAGGGATGCATAATAACTTCCATGTTCTCACTAGTTCTATCACTACACCAAGTCTCTTCTGTTGGTCCAACTTGAAGACAATGGGAGTTCTGCCATAGACTTCAAAGGCTGCTGGATTAGGCTTTATGAGAGGATGGAAAGTTTCTCTCTTGTGCTGCAAGTGAACTAGCCTCTTTGAAAAAAGAATTATACTACACATACATACCTTCTCCTCTGGATGTTTATTTGCTTCGGTAGCATTCTTTTTAGCCTGTAGCTTTCTTTTCTTTTCAAGGTCTTTCTGCCTAGCAAGTTTCTGCTTTTGTTTTAGTTCTTCAAGCTAATTGCAAGAAAACAAGACAGAGAACAACATTTCATAAGCTAAAGAGTATTCTTCCTCCCCACTTATGATCAGGATTGTTTGTAAAGTGCTTTGAAGATGAAGAGCAATGCTTTAAAAGTGCTACACATTACCACCTAGGATTATTCTTTGAATATTTTGCATGAGTTTTAGTGCTAGTGAAAGGTGCCAGGTTGAGAGCCCTAGAAAGCTAAGTTCTCTATCCATAAAAGAAGCAAAATCCTGGTTGCAGTGAATTCAATGGCAAAATATCAGTGGGACCAGGATTTCATTCAAGAGTATGGTTTAGGTCTTAATCTTGACCTAGAGTGGTCGCATTGAAGGAAAAGGGATATTCAGTCTCCACGGTCTTTTCAGTCTTGGTGTATGCGTCTCCGATACTGGTCTGGAACTATTAAGAAATCAAGGGCGGGAGCTTAAAGAACTGGTTGGCTGGTGTGAGCTTATTTCTTCTCCTGCTTTTGTATCATGGAAATGGTGATACATTACTACTGCCAATTAAACTTTTGGAGGCACTCAGATACTTTGGTGCCAAGACAGACAAAAATAATTTTATTAAAGCTAATTTTAAAAAATTATACACAGGCAAGAAAAGAGTGTCTGTACATCTGGGTATAGTGCTTAAATTATCCACAAATACAATGTTTGTTTTAAAAGTCATAAGATACATATAATACTTAATCAGCAATAACCCAAATTTATGTGAATAAATTTAACAATACAGTTTGGATATTAGCATCAAGTATTCGGGTACATCACTCATAAAAAGTTATACAGCGAGTTGGTTGTGGAAATAAATATATCAAAGAGTGAAGATTGTCCCTCAGTAATTGAGAATTTAGGGTAGGCTGTCCATTTTCAAAATACAATCCATTAGGGAAGTATTTCAGTTACTTTCCCAACTGTGCTTCTCATCGGCACTCCAGACACCTTCAAAATGATGTCAGAGATGGTCCCTCTGTGGCAGGGTAGTCACATTAGCAAACAGTGTTAATGTTGCCCACAAATATTTTGGTGCCTATACAGAGGATTTCATCATACAAGTGTCAAACTGGCGAGACTTTTTCCCCCTTCCCCACATAATTTAAGTACACCTCTACCCTGATATAACGCGACCCGATATAACACAGGTTTGCATATAGTGCGGTAACCCCGGGGCTCTGGAAGCGGGGCTCAGGCGGCGCTTTAAAAGGCCCGGGGCTCCGGCTGCTGCAGGGAGCCCAGGGCTCTTTAAATCACCACTGGAGCCCTGCTGCCGCTACCCCAGGGCTGTGGCAGCAGGGCTCGGCCGGCGAAGTGGGGATATGCACATAACCTCTTCCTTCTATTACAAGCTGTATTTTACCCTTTGCTTCCTTTGCTCCGCTTCACGAAGAACCTCTTCTTTAAAAGGTGCAGCATTGGGAATTCCTGGATCTTTCTTGGGCTTTTTGTGCCCACGTTTCTTGGCTTCTTTCCTGAGTTTTCTGCTGTGCTCCCGAACCTATGGGCAAGAAAGAACAAACTCTGGTATTGGAGTCACAAATCCAGTTTGATAAAGAGACCGTCACACTTCTCCTTCCTTCATATTTATGTCTATAAAGATTTTCTGTGTTTGGAGTGAAGGGCTTTCAATTATAGACTGAATCAGCAGGTAGCTGTGCTTAAATAAGCAGACCCTGAATACTGCAAAAGTTAAATATTCAAAGACTTAAGTTATTATGTCATCTATCTGACAATGTAGATTTGTTCCCTACATTTAAAAGCAACTTCCCATTGCAGCTGAACCCTATGTCCACTCACAATAAGTTCTGTATTGCCTAGTTTTTGTATTACTTCAAAGCAGTTGGTTGGTTTTCTGTTTAAAAGTATTTGGCATTAAAAAAGAAAACTATTTTTACTAGGGCTGTCAAGACATTAAAAAATTAATCGCACTGTTAAACGATAATAGAATACCATTTTTTAAAATATTTTTGGATGTTTTCTACGTTTTCAAATATATTAATTTCAGTTACAACACAGAATACAAGGGTACAGGGCTCACTCTATATTTATTTTTATTGCAAATATTTGCACTGTAAAAAACAAAAGCAATAGTATTTTTCAGTTCACCTAGTACAAGTACTGTAGTGCAATCTCTTTATCATGAAAGTTGAAATTAGGAATGTAGAGTTACGTACAAAAAAAATAACTGCATTCAAAAACAAAACCATGTGAACTTTAGAACCTACAAGTTCACTTTGTCCTACTTCTTGTTCAGCCAAACGCTTATGTGCCAGGTGCGTTAAAGATTCGTATGTCCCTTCATGCTTCAACCCCCATTACGGAGAACATGCATCCATGCTGAAGACGGGTTCTCCTGGATAATAATCCAAAGCAATGCGGACTGACACATGTTCATTTTCATCATCTGAGTAAGATGCCATCAGCAGAAGGTTGAGTTGGGGTGGGGGGTGGGGGGTTCTGTAGTTTCCGCATTGGAGTGTTGCTCTTTTAAGACTTTTGAAAGCATTCTCCACACCTCATCCCTCTCAGATTTTGGAAGGCACTTCAAGATTCTTAAACCTTGGGTTGAGTGCTGTAGCTATCTTTAGAAATCTCACACTGATACCTTCTTTGTGTTCTTAAAACGAACAACATGTGCTGGGTCATCATCTCAGACTACTATAACATGAAATATATGGCAGAATGCAGGTGAAACAGAGCAGGAGACATACAATTCTCCCAAGGAGTTCAGTCACAAATTTAATTTATGCATTATTTTTTTAATGAGCATCATCAGCATGGAAGCATATCTTCTGGAATGGTGGCCAAAGCGTGAAGGGGCATATGAATATTTAGCATATCTGGCACATATGAATGTTTAGCATATCTGGCACATATGAATGTTTAGCATATCTGGCACATAAATACTTTGCAATGCTGGCTATAAAAGTCCCATGTGAATGCCTGTTCTCACTTTCAGGTGACATTGCAAATAAGAAGCAGGGAGCATTATCTCCCATAAATGTAAACAAACTTGTTTCTCTTAGCGTGGCTGAACAAGAAATAGGACTGAGTGGACTTGTAGATTCTAAAGTTTTACACAGTTTTGTTTTTGAGTTCAGTTATGTAACAACAAACAAAAAAAATCTACATTGGCAAGTTGCACTTTCACAATAAAGAGATCACACTACAGTACTTGTATTAGGTGAACTGAAAAATATTTATCATTTTTACAGTGCAAATATTTGTAATAAAAAATAATATTAAGTGAGCACCATACACTTTGTATTCTGTGTTGTAATTTAAATCAATATATTAAATGTAGAAAAACATTCAAAAATATTAAATACATTTCACTTATAGTCTGTTTAACAATGCAATTAAAACGATTAATTTTTTTTAGTTAATCGTGTGAGTTAACTGCAATTAACTGACAGCCCTATTTTTTACATGTGTGAACTTTCTTTACACCAGGGGTCTCAAACACAGCTCCCCCCTCCCCATGTTGGGCCGGAGCCGCTCTAGGTAAATGCTGGGCCGGAGCCGCTCTAGGTAAATGCTGGGGGAGGGCTCCCTGCCTGCCCGCCCTGCCCCCACGCCACTCCAGGAAGCAGAAAGAAGGTGGGGGAGGAGAGGCACAGATGTGTGTTGATGTTGCGTCAGGCACTACCCCCAGCAGCTCCCGTTGGCCGCAGTTCCCCGTTCCTGGCCAATGGGAGATGCTGGGGGTGGTGCCTGAAACAACAGCAACACACACCCCTGTTCCACTCATTCCCCATGTTCCAGAAGCTTCCTGGAGTGGTGCGGGGGCAGGGCGTGCAGGCAGGCAGGGAGACTGCCCTGCCCCCGGTGCATGCTGGGCCAGAGCCTGCCCCCTGAACCCCTCTTGCAGTCGAACCCCTTGCCGCACCCTGCACCCCGACTCACTGCCCTGAGTCCCTTGCTACACCCTTCACTCCAACTCCCTGTCATACCCCTCCTGCAACCCAACCCACTGCCACACCCCGACCTCCTGCCATACCCTGCCCTGAGCCACCTGCTACACCCCTCCTGCACCCCAACCCCCTTCCATGAGCCCCCTGCCACACCCCGATCCCCTGCCACACCCCAACCCACTGCCCTGACCCCTGCTGCACCCCAACCCCCTTCCCTGAACCTCCTGCCACACCCTGCACCCCAACCCACTGCCCTGATCCCCCTGCCACATCCCTATCCCCTGCCACACCCCTCCTGCACCCCACACTTCAACTCCCTGCCCTGAGCCCCCGACACACCTCTCCTACACCCCGACCCCCTGCCTTCACCCTGTGCCGCATCCCTCATCCCTCCTGCACCCTACACCCCAACTCCCTGCCCTGAGCCCCTGTCACACCCCACACCCCTCCTGCACCCCCTGGGGACAGGGAGGGGGCGGAGTTGGGGTGAGGATTTCAGGGAAGAGGTTGGAATGGGGGCAGGGAAGAGGCGGAGTGGCGGTGGGGCGGAGGGCAGCAGCCGGGCGGGGGGAAGAAAGTGTCAGTAATGCAGCCCTCAGGCCAATGTACTAATCCTCATGTGGCCCTCGTGGTCATTTGAGTTTAAGACCCCTGCTTTACACTGTGGTATTAGCATCCAGCATTAGCATTACAATGCACATTGGACTCAGTCAACATTCATTTTCTATTTTTATGCCCATTCATTCAAACAGCAGAAACACCACCAACTTTGAAATAATACAAAATAAAAACATGTCTGATATCAGAGTAATGAGGATGCTCTGGGCAAGCTAATGCTACCCTAATTTGAATACTAGGTGCTTAGATGCCATCGTGCATTAGAAATATCTTAGATAAACTGATGAGCAAAATGACAAACAAGTTACGTATGGAATGGGTGGCTCACAGTTGGGCCTCAACTTGGCTGGCTACGACTGCAATATAAATGTTAAACAGAAATTATATCACACTCCAGAAGCATTTTGGTCATTAGGGCACCTACATTTAGTTATGCTTTAAACAGAAGTGGGTTCTACTCAAAGCTTTACATCCAAACCGCACCCAAATTTGGATCCAGAGCTGAACTTTACAGTTTGAGCCAGTTGCTAGTTTTTAAACACCATGAAATCCATGTATTTACATAATCCATCATTAGGGCTGAAATATATCCAAGTGTCCCTTTAATATGAATGCTTAATAGCAAATTTGGCATTGAGACCTACCTTCTTCTGGATTTTATATCGTTTATGGCAGGTCATGCGCTTACTAGCCTTCTTCAACTCTGAAAACATCAATATGGGTTATAATCAGGCAGAATGGATACACGTTCCAAATACAAATCTAATGAGCAACACCTGAGTGGAAGCCACAGATGCAGAGTTTACCAAACAACAATTTTTTTGGTTAAGGGACAGAACTGAAAAATCAGAAGAAAAATCGATTTAAACCAAAACCATTTTTCCCAAAACATTTGTTGAATTGAAAAAACACACGAAAATTAAATTGACCAAAAATACTTCAGTTGACTCAAAAAGAATTTTTGTCCCAGCTTTTTGTTTTAATTTAGTAACTTTAGGGTGTTTTCACTCAATTTGTGTTTTATTTTTTTAAATTGGCCAAATTCAATTTAAGACGCTGTTTTGAAACAAAACGCTTCAAAATTTTATTAACAAAAAGGTAGATTTTTTTTTGGATTTTTTATTAAAAACAAAAATCTTCAGTTTTTCCTTGGCCCAAACTATTTGTTGAAATGGGGCAGAATTTGCGAATAGCGTCGCAGCACTAAGGGGGAATCTTTTGACCCTTCCCCCAAAATTATACATTGGAAAAAATCTCGCGCCGCTCCACACACATCCCCATCTCGCCCCGACCCTGCAAAGGCTACCGGCGACCGGCATGTGTGAACACGTGACGCGTTAAGCAGCGCCCTGGCAGACCAGCAAGGCCTCAGAAGCAAATTCCAGGGCCGGAGCCCCAGGCTCGGAGGGGAGCAGAGGCGAGGGGGGCGAACCGCTGTCGCTCCCCCCCGCAGCAGCTCTGAGAAAGCCCCCGCCCCCACGGAGAGCGAAGGGGGGAGGGGAGCTGTGCCAGCTCCTCACAGGCTCGATCGCGACAGGGAAGCGCCCGCTGCCCCCCTCCCCGCTCGTGGGGCCTAGCGGCCCTGTCCCGCGCCGGCCGGCCCGCCCCGGTCCCGGGCGCCCCTCGCGCGCACTCACTGGGCCGCCTCATGGCGGCGGCTGCTCCGGGCGCCGCTCTCCCCACGTGGAGGCCGCTGAGGCGACTGGGGAAGGCTGGTCCCGCGAGGAGGCTCTGCCGTAAAGCAGGCCGGTCCCGCGGCTTGGGCTGTGTCGCGCTGGCGGGCTCGCTCGGCGGCCGGGCGGGCTTTGCGGCAGCGGCAGACTCGGCAGTGAGGAGGAGCGGCCGGAACAGCAGCAGCGGTGGCGGCGGCGCGGGCGGCGGGGGGCGAGCGCGGCCGTCGGAGGCGGAGCGGGGCCGGCTGGGTAAGCGCTGGCTGCCGGCCCGGCGGTTCGGAGCGGGCAGCCGGGCTGCGGGAGCCAGGAGGCCGCCGCTTCCCTTTGTGTGGCCGCTGCGCTCCTAGTGGGGAGACGCGCCCCCGGCGTGGGGGTGCCCTGCCCGGGGCCCGCCCCGGACCCTTCCGGCGGCGTGGGAGCCGATCCCCTGTTCCCACCTGCATCCCTGCCTCCCCCCCTCCCCCGAGGCACCAGCTCCCCTTCGCCTCGCCTCCAGGGGCACTGATCCTCCCTCGGTGAGGCTGGTGGTGTTAGCCCTCTTTCACATCTGGGGAAACTGAGGCACGGAGTGGGGAAGCGGCTTGTCAAAGCAATCAACTCATCGAGTCGCTGTTGGAGCTGGGAACAGATACAAGGAGTCCTGATTCCCAGGCCCTAACTCTGACCTTGGGTACATTACTCATATTTTATTCATAGCACCTAGGTTCTCCAGTCGAGGAGCATGGTCCCCCAAGCTTGTCCAACCTGTTCTTAAAAACCTCCAGTGATGGTGATTCCACAGCCTCCCTTGGTAACTTTTTCCAGTGCTTGACTAACTTTATCAGTAGAAAGGTTTTCCTAATATCTAACTTAAATCTCCCTTGCTGCAAACTAAGCTGATTACTTCTTGTCCTGCCCTCAGTGGACATGGAGAACAATTGATCACAGTTCTCTTTATAACAACCCTTTACATATTTGAAGACTGTGATCATGACACCCCCTCACCCATGTTTTCTCTAGACTAAATATGCCTAATTCTTTCAGCCTTTCCTAAGAAAGGGACAAAAGACTGTTTCTGTCACAGGGAATTTGCAGCTAAGAGGGTGGAGCACACCTCAGGGTAGGTAGGAATGATAGACAAATCCGTAAGCATGACATTTTTACCAATCAAAATATAGAAAGCAAATGATGTAATATATACGCTCTTCCTCAGTTTTTCCACCTGTAAAGTACTGGGTGCATAGTTAATGATTGTACAATACTTGAAGATGTGTATATATCTATACACAAATATTTTATTATATTTATAGGGCCATAAATAGACCCAGTCCTCCCTTTCTTACCAAAAGAGCCTCACAAAATTTGCTAGAAAATATATTTCTGCGTACCATTTAGTAATATTTAAACTAGAAGCAGGCCTGTATTACACCCAGTAGTTAATCAAATAAACAGTCACATTATCTGTCCCTTGTCTATTACCCCTTCAAAGATTAATGAAGAGATAAACATGTGCATTTAACTTTGCTAACTTTATCCTTTTACAGTTCATTATTCCCTCCATCCCCTTTTCCTCATATGTTTCAGGCCAGTTTCAGGATTTATTTATCAGTAATCCTATAGACAAAATATATCCTAAATCTTTCAGTCATTTTGTGACATTTGCCAATTATCTGAGAAATATTTCTACAGACATGTGGAGGATACCCATAGTGCAAACAATTAGTTTTTCTTGACACCTGTGTATCTTTCCTGGTTGGTTATTTTTAAAGGGACGCAGAAAGGTAAATGCTTGTTAAAACCCAATTGACTTGTTTTAAGTAAATTGTCTTGAATATGTGTAAAACCTCGACTCTTTCAAGGAGTTTAGACATTATACTATGTTGATGGGTCCTTAATAGATTATAAGAGAAAAATGTTTATTGACATATCCTCAGGAGATGTGGTAGTGAGTAACCTGTCATGTTTTAGGAGTCACAAGAGAGGTCTGTCAGTGAGTAGCTGTAGAAGAAGGTATTATAAGAGATCTGACTTTTAAAGAGTGGCTGTAAAGGTTATGGAAAGTGTTCAAGATGTAAAACAATTTCTCATGCAAGTGCTGCAGAAACAGTGTTCTCAGGTCCTGTGGGAATTGTCTGAATAGCTCTCAAGACCTTCTCTACTTCACACAAGGAGTGAAAGTGTTTGTAGGTAGGGAGATTGTTGGTACCCCAGAAGGCACCATGAGACATCAGTTCCATTAAGAAGAGAGCAATATTTTCTACACTTTCTCAACTAAATATAAGGTATTGTTTTGAGATCAATAATTTGATTATTGTACAAAGACGTAGCGATCCAGAGAATCTTTAATGCAGTTCAGGCTCTGAAATGTTACCAGTTTTGTGGCAGCTATTCGGTATTGTTTTCTAGCTGCCAAATATCTTATGGATGATTCTTACTGAATTTGGGTACATGATGGTGTCCAAACCTTTGTATAGGTTTTACATATACCTAAGTTGTACAGGGAGATAAAGCTCTGAAGTCCTTAAATGAAGTACCGATTGAAACTTAATATGCTCTTAAACTTTCTCTGTAAGAGCATGTGCAGTGTAAAAATACATAGGAAAAATTTGTCATTGGGTTAACACAGGGATCAGCAACCTTTGGCACGTGGCTCGCCAGGGTAAGCACCCTGGCGGGCCGGGCCAGTTTGTTTACCTGCCGCGTCCGCAGGTTCAGCCGATCGCTGCTCCCTCTGGCTGCGGTTCGCCGCTCCAGGGCTTCCTGCCACCCCCATTGGCCTGGAGCAGCGAACTGCGGCCAGTGGGAGCCACTATCGGCTGAACCTGCCAACGCGGCAGTTAAACAAACCGGCCCGGCCTGCCAGAGTGCTTACCCTGGTGGGCCGCGGGCCAAAGGTTGCCGATCCCTGGGTTAACAAGTTGTCTTCCATGTCTTTTGGTTCTGGTTCCAAACAGTAAAATAGTGCATACCAGATAGGTAAGACTAATTTTATTTTCTGTTTTTGTTTTTTTTTATATACAGTTCTGTATATGTGGATGGGATTTGTTAGAAAATCAGTCTTAAAAGAGAAACTGGCATTGATAAGATATAGCTATTTTGTCAACAAAATTCAGCTTTATATTTTATATCCTGGTTGATATACAAGCTTGGTTTTGATAGAAATGTTTTTCATCAAGCAAACTGATGTATTTGTTGCACAGTCTTATATTGATAAACTTTACCATGCAATAGGGTACGTGGCTGAAGTTTTATGAACAGGGGCTAAATGTTTAGTAAGGAAGGCTACTGTTCAGTAAAGAGAGCCATAAAACTCCTCTGAAGATGTTTCTTGATGATGTGGGCCATTGCTAAAGAATCTTATTACTTTTTTGAGAATGTAACTTTTTTTTATTTATACATTCACTGTGCTGCTTCTCCACTCCCATCAGTTTACAGTGTTGCAGTTCTCGTCTCTTCTTTTACATTCAGACTGGCAGTAAAATCTGTGATGTGTCAGCAGGGCCTTTAGGAAAAAGCAAACCGTTTGTTTAAAAAAATCCAGAAAAATGTCTTATTTTCTGTGCAGAAAAAATACTCTATGTGGAAGTTTGTTTTTGTTAAGAACAAATCCAAAAAATACTAATCTGTGTTCCTCTCCTCCCCTACCTTTCCTCTTTCCTCACTATTTTTCTTGAATTCTGTCTATCTGCTCTCTCCTTTTCACCCTTCCCCTCTATTTTTCCCTCCTTTTTCTTCTCTTTCAGTTTAGACTGTACTAACACCATTGCTGAATTGACACTTGTAGAGTCTTACCTTCTCCCAGTATCTTAACTTGGTCAACAGACACTATGAGGAGATTGGCTTTTCGAGGTGCTGGTTGTACTCTGGTAAATCTGGTACATTATTGATCATATATGCATCATTCTCCCCTCTCCCCTACCTTGACTTTTTTTTTAATCCTGGCTATAATGAATCCCCCCTCATTAATTCAACTTATTTAAGTGTTTGCTGGTAATTAATTCTGTTCCTAGAATATTAAAAAGATACCCTAAGGTAGTTGCATGCCAGGCTGCTGCACCATTTAAAAACAACACATACAAGAAAAAATGCCTTGATTCTATTAGAAAATGGGAGGAGATCTGGGGAGGCTTTAGTCTGTACCCATTCAGTCTTTAGTCTTTGAGACTCCCAACAATAGTGCCAGTAGAGAGAAGTCTTTGTGATACTGATTTCTTGCCACTAGAAATTGAGCTAGGTCCGCCAGCTTGTTTCATAAACCACTCAGTAGTTGTTGGATGGTTATTAATTTCAGTCACTATTTACTTTAGTAAATTCAAACCTGAGGCCAAGAGGAGACAGACACTCTTATATTGCCAGTTATTTGAGCTATCCAATCCACACTGATTTTAGCATTGGAGAGAGAATGGGAGGGCTTGAGAACATAACAAAATGTAACTGGGTTACAGCCCAAACCACTTTTGGTGTGATCCCAGGGCTAGATATTAAGCAGTAGTTGTGATTTTTACTTGTCAGTGCAGACTCTTAATTACATCAACAGTGTTGTTTGTTTTTTGCTTTTGGATGTGGGATGGAGTACTTGTCAGTCAGAATCACCAAATGATCTCTTGTTTGAACTAGTTCATCTGCTATGACAAAAGTTCTTATTTTATTATCATGTATAGAATGACAAGTCACAAGCATTGATGGGTGATTTAAGAAAGCATACTGGTAAGTGTTGTTAGATACATTTTCATCACCCTATAAGAGTCCAAGGCACTCTGATGTTATGGTGATGCATGGCAGTATAAAACTCGAGGATAGATTGGATTACCGGGTAAACTATCAAAGACATAAGCAGTGTTTTAGCTATATGATTTCATGAGGTAATAATACATAACTAAATCTCAGTGAACCATCTTGAATACATACACCCTAAAGAACTGCAAGTTTAATGCTCACTCTCATCAGAGAGATTGGATGCAAAGCCATAAGTTTAAGAACATCTTTCTTTATTATAGAAGAAGTTGGATTCCATGGGTTCCAAGAGACGAAGAGCTACTTCTCCTTCCAGCAGCATCAGTGGGGGAGATTTTGATGATGGTCACCATTCAACAAATATACCAGGCCCAAGCCGGAAAAGGAGGAGACTTTCAAATCTCCCAACTGTAGATCCTGTAAGTACCATTGTAATATATACCCGTTTTGTTTTATTGCATAAATCCAAATGTGGAATACCTTTTGAAATTGCTATAAGCAAACATTTGCTATATATATATATATATATATATATATATATATATGTAATAGTGAGACTATTTAAGATAAGGGTACAACATAGTGTTCTATGGATGTTTTCTGGAGTTGCAAAGTCTTCTTCCAGGCTTTCCCCCATGGGACGGTGTTCTACATTTGTAGGGAACCCTGAGGAACAGCTTCTGTTTCCTTTGCTATATTGTGCACTTTCCTGGCCTGAGCTCCAATTTTGAATGACGTGGGCAAGTTACGACTTCCTCCTGAGCCCAGCAGCACTGATTCTACACTGGCTGTAGAGCAGGGATATCAAACTCATTCTGTGGAGATGTCTGAGTTACATTTTTAATTATGGTGTGTGGGCTGGGGCATAAATTTAGGACTACGTATCTCCTTCAGTCCATTAGTTCTCCCACTGATGTCAATACAAGATTTGTACAAAGAGCAAAAGGTAGAATATTGCCTTTCCATGTAGTACCTAAAGTTCTATTATTTGTTCAGTACCTTATTCCTCCATGGCCCATGAAAATATGTTCATCTTTAGGACCATCCCAATTGATGTCCTTTTTCTCTTCCTTACTCATTGTCCTTTAGCTGCTTTTCTTTTTTCTTCACCGTCTTTGTATTTCTCGTCTTATCTTCCCATTGCATCTGCTTCCTTGTAGCAGTTCATGATTTCTATACCTTATGGCTTTCACTTCCTCCCTATCCTCCTTCCATCTGCTAAAATGGTCAGCAAAGAAATAGTAAATGCTAACATTTGAAGTGCCATCCTTAGGCATTAGTTAGCCTAAGAGAGATGAACTGTGAAACATTGGAGTCTACATTTCCTTATTTATTGTTTTTGGTGTCTTCTTGAGTCTGTTGTCAACATTGTGTTGGTTTACATTTGGAAAGTTTCCTTTGCAACCACGAGGGCTAGAAAACTCCTTTTAATAAAGAAAAAACACACAAATCTGGGTATGCCCTGGTACTATATTAATACATCAAATAGGCTGGGTGTTTAATACCCTACTATAGAGCAACTTATGGTGTGATGCTCCTCTCCCCCCACTTTCCTACTCTAACCAAGGCTTGGGCATAAATCCACACCCCTGAGAGACGTAGCTATGCCGACCTAAGCCCCTGTGCAGACAGAATTCTTCATTGGCCTAACTACTGTTTCTCGGGGAAGTGGATTACCTATGTTGACAGGAGAACTTCTCCTGTTGGCATAGGTAGTGTCTACACTGTAGCATTTCAAGTGCAGACATACCCTAAATTTGTTGCCTCCTTGGCATTTCCATTGTTTTACTGGATTGTTCTTGCCTTTTAGATTGCTGTGTGCCATGAACTGTACAACACAATCAGAGATTACAAAGATGAACAGGGCAGGCTCTTATGTGAGCTTTTCATTAGGGCACCAAAACGAAGGTGAGGAGATGGCTTTGATTGGCAACAATCTTAGGTACGAGAGCTAGTCCTGGAACAAATGGATTTTGAGAAATAGCTCATCTGTGTAAAAGTTGCAAAACTTGTGCATTAAATATGCAACAAGCTTGCATTAGTCTTTTGATCTGTATATTTGATAGCATGCCGCTTTGAACAACTGTGACACAGGTGCCTGTGTTCGGGCAGAAACATAGAATATAAAGCCTTCCTAACGTTGAGATCTGTTTGACTGTAAAATTGTCTCCAAAGGTGGAGGAGTAAAATACTAAAAATATATCCTAGGGAACAACCCAAAACTGACTTTTGGGAATGGAGTAGGTGAAGTGATAGACTATTTCTGCCTGTAATTTTTTTATAGATATAAGATAAATTTTAAAATATGTGCTAATTCATTTATATTAAGGTTGTTTGTAAATTTGAGCTATTTAAGTTGTAGCAAAAACATACTATAAACATTTCTGCATTAGTCTTAAATTTGTGCAAAGTTAAATACTGTAGGGTTCGCTTTCAGTGCTCAAACTCTAATGTCTTTACTTCTTGTTACAACAGAAATCAGCCAGACTACTATGAAGTAGTTTCTCAGCCTATTGATTTAATGAAAATCCAACAGAAACTAAAAATGGAGGAGTATGATGATGTGAACCTACTGACTGCTGACTTTCAACTACTATTTAACAATGCAAAGGCTTACTATAAGGTGAGGAAGCTTCATATAAAGGCCCAAATTCATATATTCTGACAATAGCAGGTCTGTGTGCTTTTAGAAGCTACAGCCAGTTTCATATGTAAGAGACAATTATGGTAATATATATCTGTTCCAGTACTACAGTGGTTCCAAAACTTTTCTGTAGTGTGGACCAGATCTTTTAAAACAGAGATTACCTCATATGCCTCCTCCTCTCTCTTTCATAATCACGTAGCATCCCTGCTCAACTACAGCAATTTCTTCCATGGAAAAATATTAGGAAAGTATGTCTTTTTAGGTGTCTCATGTGATGTGTGTTTTTCTTTGGGAAAAACATTAAAGAGCACAAGTAGAATCCTGAACTCAGTACTGAGCCGGCAAGTAAAGGATGAACAGATTTAAAGTATTTTATCAATACACTTCCCATTTAGTGAATTGGTCATTCTGAATGATTCGATCAAGTTAAATATAGAAAAACAAATATATAATTTTTGTTTTTTGAAAGAAAAGAGCAAAAGTAGTGGGATGATTTCATCTCTCACTTCCATCAATTCTTTCTCTCAGCTGGAAACAAGCAGGAGAGCTAAGATCACCGGTAAACAAGTGGTTTGCTAACTAGCAGTGGTGTGCAGGACACTCATTTGGAATCTCTGCAGTATTATACTCTGTTTAAAAAAGCAGTAGTTTTGCACTTATATAAATCAAAGGTGATCGATGCTCACTTTGAATGGGGGAGGGGAAGAGGGCGAGTATCAAGGCAGAATAGGGAAGTTGGGGTGTCTCTCTTTCTGGGGATAGCTTCTTCTGGCCCAATCACTCTGGTTCCGACTGAGACTGAGACTCAGTCAGAGGTTGCTTGTGTCAGGGGCAGCGCTCAGTCAGAGACAGCTCAAGCCGAGGCTCAGGGTTAGAGAGCTGAGTGTGATGTGGGGGGGAAACTGGGGACATAGATCAGCACTAGCTCCCCTCATCCCCCTGGTTCTGCTGCCCCTGATATGAATGGTATACTTTAGATGTTAATGGGTTTTATTAAGGTTATCTTTAAATCATTTTGTTAGCATTTTTCCTAAAATTTAATGAAAAAGTAAAAAATATGTTTCAGAATCTTAAAAAATAAATTGTTTTCCTGTATTTCTTGCATTGAAAGTATCAATATCTTGTGGCAGAGATGGGATAAAAGAAATCCAAAACTTTACTGCCAATCTAGGGTAACTTAGCCTCCACCACACTTAAGAACATTAGGTATCTATTTTAATTCATAATACCATTCCTGACATCACTGTGTTGAAGATTTACACAGCCAGTAATTGCTGTGTTTTCTATTATTTAATATATTTCACTTCAGAATGCTCAGAATTTTAAGAACACTTTTAAAATAACAGATAGCAATAATGTTGTGCTGTTTGGTTCATTCTCACAGCCAGATTCTCCTGAATATAAAGCTGCCTGCAAACTGTGGGATTTGTATATGCGCACAAAGAATGAGTTTGTTCAGAAAGGTGATGCTGAGGAGGAGGAGGAAGAGGATGAAGGGCATGACAATCAAGGGGCAATATCTGAAGTAGTAAGTAGGAAGCACTGCATTTACAGTTTGCTTGTGAAATTAAGAGGTGTGTGAAAACTGGGCTTTCAGAATAGGGTTAACCTCCATTTATGGAGGGACATCGGTTGATGTGTGGTTATTAAGCTGGGCCAAAACAGGTTATGGGACATGCGTACATATAAATTAAGTCACTAGATTATGTTCTGATATACTGTTTAAGGGTTCTTACACATACATAGAAAATGGTAATGGGTTCAGTACTCTCTATGTAAGTATTTATACCTTTGCATATGTTTGTGCATATATTAGTGAACTCTTAAGAAATAAATATTTACGAGATGATCAGTGATATAACTATTGTATATGATCTGAGGCCCGGTGCCAGATGAGACCACTTTCAGATGAGACACCCGTATGGTCAACACCAGGGTGTTATTCTCAGACTTGTTCTTTGTGTGGCCTTAAACCAGCGACTTAGGCTAGAGCTATGACTGCAAATCTCCGTTAGTACTGCATGACATTACAAGGCATATTTTTATTTAACTTTGAAAAACAGTTCTGTGCACAAAATGTGTATGTGACATTCAGACTTATTCACATGCCTTACTAAATGCATAACCATAGTACTATGTCTTGAAAAGTTGCACACATCTTTATAGCTGCTGTTTTCATCCTATTTTCCTTGAAAAAGAATGTTTATACATTTACACTGAAATATTTTACAGGGGCCATTAGAAGCTTTTATAAAATTGAAATCTTTCTCATCAAAGCTTTTTGTAACTTCATTTCCTGTACCAGTCTTCTCCAAGCTACTTGAAAGAGATTCTTGAACAGCTGCTTGAAGCTGTAGCCATAGCCACCAACCCATCAGGACGTCTCATAAGTGAGCTGTTTCAGAAGCTTCCCTCTAAAGTGGTGAGTAGTGAAATGAAGTCATTTGTGTTCTCTGTTTGGTATCTGGAAAATGGTCTAACTGAGTACTGTGGGCTGACTGTGAGACTAACAGTCAAGTGAACAAAAATAAATAAAAATACTTTATGCACTACCAAGTCATAATATTTTGCTTTTCAGTGGAAATTTCCCCCTTATGCCTGTTTACTGAAGAAGCCATTATCAGTTTAATCAGATAATGTACTATAACATTTTAACTCCGAGAGCAAACTGTGAGGGGTGTGTATAATGTCTAATAGCTATCAGTGTTGTTACGCATTATCAGATAAAGGTCATGTTATAAAATCATTGCTTCTTTCTGAGGAAATAGTTTTTTTCATATCACTTTGGTGGAATGATGAAATATTTCACTTTTCTTAATTGGCTGTAAGGGCTGCTTATTGTTTTAGCAGCTTTCTGCTGATGGAAAGGTGTTTATGGATCAACCCTAAAATAATCTTTTTACTAATCTAACTTTTGTTTTGAAGTCATACAGCTCAATTCAGAGTGAGTGTAACTCCACTTAGTTTGAATTTCATCTTAGTGTAAGGGATCTACTCTGTGAATGAGATCATTAGCTCATTTGGTGAATCTATATAAATAAATCCTTTCAAATGTTGTTAATAAGCGATATTAGTTATGTGAGCAATGCATATCTTAATGATATGGAGAAAGTAAACAATTTTGGTTAAGAGAATAAACCTTAATCAATACTGAATTTGTACATAATCTTTCAACTGTTTTGTGGTGGTAATCTGTCTTCTCAGCTGCCTTTGGTAATAGGCCATCAAATATAAGTGTTTATTTAATACTGATTTTTATTAAGTGTTTCCCTTGTGAATTATGTGTGTCAGTGTACAACCACAGATGTATCATTTTTTGTTTCCTAGCAATATCCTGACTATTATGCAATAATTAAGGAGCCCATAGATCTTAAGACTATTGCCCAGAGGATACAGGTACAGTACGATCATGTTAATAAGCTGTATATTGTAATTTTTGAAAAATAAGCTTTTTAAAGTTTAAAGGGAAAAGTTTATGTAGATCAGCAGTAAGTGTAATTTTTACCAGTAAATTAAGAAACTGAAAACTATACTGCTCTGAGGTTCAGGACTGGCTATAGTCAGTCCTGCACTAGTGTGCCAAAAGTAGTCACAGTTTAAGATTCAGTGTCTTAAACCACTAGTTGGTGATGTGAATGAAATGCCAGTTACTGTGAGTTCTTGGCCATGTACTAGTATAAAGTAGTCATTTCTGGCCAGGGCAAATTGAGATATTTAAGTTTAGATTAGTGTCATTCTCATTACCATCTTGCTTTCTCCCACTCATCCTTTCCTATTCTTACTTGGTTTTAGCTAGCTGTTATCCTGAACTCCTAGAGTTAGAAATCGGTGATCTATACTACCTCAAATTATTCAAATCTAATTTTTAAAATGAAGTATTAGTCTCTAATTCCAGAATTTTGTGAAATACCATCTGCTAATGCATACTGAACTTGAAGTGGAGAATAGAGATGAGTTAAAATGGTAATCCAAATGATGTGTTTTAAAGTTTGCTTAAAATAATTTTAGTCAGTGCATTGTTCATTTAGTTCGTGGGACCTGTCACATAGAAAATAACTTTTATATTTGTATCTCCTCTATGATTTTATTTTCTTTTTTTCTCCAATGAGTTCTTCAAGTTTGTTTATATGCTGCATAAAGAAATGTCTTTATTCAGTGTGAACTACCTTTTACTTTCCAGTGTTTTGCATTTTCTTTCTTCATGTGACAGGATAAAAAGGATCAGTTATTATCTAAAGAGTAAACTGCTCTGTTTTTTGTTCTGCAGAATGGAAGTTATAAAAGCATTCATGCAATGGCCAAGGATATAGATCTTTTAGCAAAGAATGCCAAAACCTATAATGAGCCTGGATCTCAAGTATTCAAGGTTATTTTCAGATTTTTTTTGACAATTAAGTCAAGGTTCAGTCTTTATTTATTATATTACATATTTTTAAATTATTAAAATTGTATTTTGTGTTAAGGTTCTAAAGCATTTCTAATTTATCTGGAAATATTAAAAAGGATATTGTCAACTAATTTCTATGCCTTTTATTGTTAGTAACTCCCTCTTAGAAGTTTGAAACTCATATTCTTTCCCTGTTGACTGTT
Source organism: Mauremys mutica (assembly GCF_020497125.1). Classification (NCBI taxonomy): domain Eukaryota; kingdom Metazoa; phylum Chordata; order Testudines; family Geoemydidae; genus Mauremys; species Mauremys mutica. The sequence goes on from NC_059078.1 coordinate 44,439,694, forward strand.
CTTTTCTGTTTGCCAACTATACATTTCTCTCTTCCAATTTTATTTCAAACGGGACATAAATCAGCCTGGTTTCTTATAGGAATAAAGGATGTCTTGCTGGTTAGGTTAGAAATGCCTAGAATTCCTGGCATTACAGATTCAAATCATGGCACTTGACTGTCTGTTCATTATCACAGAACATTTGAATTCTGTGCAGTTTAGAGGTCTGCAATGTAAAGCCTGAAAGAATGGAGGTTCTGCCTCCTTTGCATGGATAGTAAAGATCCTACTCCATCTTTTGTAAGAGTATGCATGCATATGGCCAAAACTCCCACTTATCTCTTCCTCACCACTTCCTTTTCTCTCTCAATTGACCAGCATGCTGTGTGCATATTTTCTACCTACCTACCTTCCTGTACCTAAAAGTGAATGAATTTCAGTGGTGTTACCCTATGTTACCAGCACTCCCAGCTATCTCCATGACACCACTGATTTCCTGAGGAAACTACAATGCATTGGTGACCTTCCAGAAAACACCATCCTAGCCACCATGGATGTAGAGGCTCTCTACACAAACATCCCACACACTGATGGAATACAAGCTGTCAGGAACAGTATCCCTGATGATGCCACAGCACAACTGGTTGCTGAGCTCTGTCTCTTTATCCTCACACACAACTATTTCAAATTTAATGACAATATATATCTCCAGATCAGTGGCACTGCTATGGGCACCCGCATGGCCCCACAATATGCCAATATTTTTATGGCCGACCTGGAACAACGCTTCCTCAGCTCCTGTCCACTCACGCCCCTTCTCTACCTACGCTACATTGATGACATCTTCATCATCTGGACCCATGGGAAGGAGACTCTGGAAAAATTCCACCACGATTTCAACAGCCTCCACCCCTCCATCAGCCTCAGCCTGGACCAATCTACACGGGAGGTCCACTTCCTAGACACCACGGTGCAAATAAGTGATGGCCACATTAACACCACCCTATACCGAAAACCTACCGACCGCTATGCCTACCTTCATGCCTCCAGCTTCCATCCCAGACACACCACAAGATCCATTGTCTACAGCCAAGCATTGAGGTACAACCGTATCTGCTCTAACCCCGCAGACAGAGACCAACACCTAGAAAATCTCCACCAAGCATTCTCAAGACTACAGTACCCACACGAGGAAATAAGGAAACAGATCAGCAGAGCCAGACGTGTACCCAGAAGCCTCCTACTGCAAGACAAACCCAAGAAAGAAACCAACAGGACTCCACTGGCCATCACATACAGTCCCCAGCTAAAACCCCTCCAATGCATCATCGGGGATCTACAACCCTTCCTGGACAATGATCCCACACTTTCACAGGCCTTGGGTGGCAGGCCAATCCTCGCCCACAGACAACCTGCCAACCAGCAACTGCACACCACACCATAGTAACTCTAGCTCAGGAACCAATCCATGCAACAAACCTCGATGCCAATTCTGCCCACATATCTACACCAGCAACACCATCACAGGACCTAACCAGATCAGCCACACCATCACCGGTTCATTCACCTGCACGTCCACCAATGTAATATATGCCATCATATGCCAGCAATGCCCCTCTGCTATGTGCATCGGCCAAACTGAACAGTCTCTAAGGAAAAGGATAAATGGACACAAATCAGACATTAGGAATGGCAATATACAAAAACCTGTAGGAGAATACTTCAACCTCCCTGGCCACACAATAGCAGATCTTAAGGTGGCCATCCAGCAGCAAAAAAACTTTAGGACCAGACTTCAAAGAGAAACTGCTGAGCTCCAGTTCATCTGCAAATTTGACACCATCAGCTCAGGATTAAACAAAGACTGTGAATGGCTTGCCAATTACAGAACCAGTTTCTCCTCCCTTGGTTTTCACACCTCAACTGCTAGAACAGGGCCTCATCCTCCCTGATTGATCTAACCTCGTTATCTCTAGCTTGCTTCTTGCTTGCTTATATATACCTGCCCCTGGAAATTTCCACTACTTGCATCCGAAGAAGTGGGTATTCACCCACGAAAGCTCATGCTGCAAAACGTCTGTTAGTCTATAAGGTGCCACAGGATTCTTTGCTGCTTCTTCAGTGGTGAAGTGATTCCTGCATATCTTTAACTTTTGGGATGAAGGGCACTACATATATGTAACATTCTAAGGGTAAAATCTATTGGTTTAAGAGTAGAGGTAGATAGAATGCTAAGGCAGGCTAGCTATGACATCAGTCTTCTTCCAGTGGAGAGAAGAAAAACAAACCCACTCATTCTAATGTATTGTGGGGGGTGTGTGTGTGCGTGTGTGTGCACGTGCATAAGTCGTGGATTTTTTTTTTTTAAGGATGTTGCAAAGAAGTGTCACAGACACTAGCCACCATTTTATTCCCTTTTATTTAACCATTGAAAATCTCCTTTCAAGTTAGATTTTGTTATAGACTTCTGACACTGGGCAAAGTCGCACTCTGTCAAGAAAATATGTAACCCTAACTTTTGTTCTTTTCCCACTATTTTAAATCTGTATAGTTATATCTATAAAATTAGAGTAAATCCTTGACTCAGTCTCATTTTTCTAAAATGGAGTATTCTTATTTCAATTAACAGGATGCAAATGCTATTAAAAAAATATTTAATATGAAAAAGGCTGAAATTGAACATAATGAACTGGCCAAGTCAAGTCTTCGAATCAGGTACTGCAAGTAAAAAAAAAAATAAAGAAGATGTGCTATTTGAGGTCTGGTTTACATGTATTTACTGATATTTAGTTTCTTAATTTTTGCCCCCGCCCCCCAAAAACAAAAACAAGATAAAATTAACTTGCTTGTTGTTGCTTTAAATCTTAAAAACCACTGAAGTAGATTTTTGAAGGTACCCGCTGAAATATACTATGTAGGTGATATATTCCTACTTTTAAGATATATTTGGCACTGAAATATAGAGAGCCTGTAGAAGCTATATTTGGCACTGAAATATAGAGAGCCTGTAGAAGCCTCTAATGCTAAAGTTTTAGCCAGCTTCTATTCTATGTGTTTAACGAGTAAAAACAGAAAAGCTGGAACAAGGAGCAGAGGCTCAGGTCCTCAAAGATATTTAGGCATGTGACTCCCACTGAGATCAAATACATTTAGAGGATCTAGGTGAGAGTGCCCTTCTTCATAAGAGTTGCTGGATGGCCAAGGGCCTCTGATGTATCCTGGAGGCCTGCAAAGAATTAGGGGGACCAAGGATTCATTTTTTGCATGAGCCTAAAATATTTATTGGGAGGGAGCAGGGAAACGGCCCAAAATTCATTCATTCATTCATTCAGATGCCCAGCAATCATTTGGAAGAAAGCCCAGGATTTAGTAACACTCTTTGTATGTGAAAATCTATTTTAATTGCAATAAGCGGCAGAATTATGTGCAGATAGGGACAGAATTGACTTGGTGATGGTGTGAAATGTAAATTAAATGGATATGGCTTGTGGGAGAGGGGTTAGTGCAGGTATTCGTCATTTGGGCTACTGGGTTGGTCTTGAAAAAATAGTTGTTGAGAGAGAGGTTTTTTTTCAGGCCCTGTTATTTCCTTCCTGAAATCACATTAATTGGAAAAAGCTTTTTCCTCCTGCGCAAATCCTCACTCTTCAAAATATCAGTGTGGACATTTTATGCACGTTTCATATCTCAGACTATATCTAGAGAGATCCAGATCTCTCATAAGTTTCACTTGATATCATTGGCACTTCTCAAAGCTGGGGGGTGGGGATAGCTCAGTGGTTTGAGCATTGGCCTGCTAAACCTAGGGTTGTGAGTTCAATCCTTGAGGGGGCCATTTAGGGATCTGGGCAAAAATCTGTCTGGGGATTGGGCTTGCTTTGAGCAGGGGGTTGGACTAGATGACCTCCTGAGGTCCCTTCCAACCCTGATATTCTATGAGTCTAATTCACCCTAGCAAGGATTTAATCATATATTCTTTATCAGAAAAGCTAAGTGACATCTTCCAAATGAGCACAAGAGTTAACCTCCTTGGCAGAAAGGGAACTCTTTAGATATTTTGCAAAGGACCTAATTGGAGTACGTATCCTTTTCAGAAATAAATCTCTCCTCTTCTGAAGCTGTTTTTGTGATAGGATAGAGAACTCCACAAACATCCTTACATTCAAGGCCTTACAGTTAACTTAAATATTTGTCTTAAAATGTTTTACCTTCTGTTACAAATAACACCTAAGATTAGTGTAAATTAGAGATTAGAAAACTATACACTTTTTACCATTTACTTGGTGCTTTTGACAGTACTTTGAGTGTATAGTCAATTTTTACTGTGTCTTCTGTTTAATCAGTCAGTTTCCCCTGTTTGCAGAAATCTTTCATATAGCAACAGCAGGGAGGAAAAACTTCACAAAACAAGAAAATGTGATGTAAAATCACACAAATTGGCTGAGGGGTTCATGTGCAGGAGTAATTCTTTAAACTTTTTTAAACATTTCTTTAAAAAATGGACTCGATTACAAATTGATGGTGTCCTCTCCAAAGTCTACTATACTCATTTAGGCCCTGACACTGCAAACACCTAGCACGTGTGTAGTTCCACTGAGGTCAGTAGGTCTACATCTCTGATTAAGCATTTTCAGGATCAGGGCCTAAATGGTGATTCGCTGACTTCATTAGGAGTAAAGGGGGAATCAGGACCTTGCAAGGTTGGGTACTGTACTTAATTTTGAGGCTGTGACTGCTCGTATCTTAACAGTAACGCTTTTTGTGCAAAGACGGCTGATGAATAATTATATTAGTATTTGTTAGTTGAATTCCTCTCTCTTGTACTGCCAACCCCTTCTCTATCCCTTAGTTATCTTATTCTGTAAGGTTCTTTTAATATTTTACCTTGTCTGTGAAACTTTTATGTAGTTGAGTAGGGCCACAAGTTGACTTTGTGTCCAGAATAATTTGACAGCTCTCATCTTGATTTCTATATCTTTTAAAAAAAATTTTGCCTCAAGCAGGCCAAAAAAACCCCACTCTTAAACAAAAATAAAATTCCCCAGACACCTCATAGTCAATTTGAAGGAGAGAAAAGCTTAATTTAAAAAAAAACAAACCTTCCTGCTGCCCTGAAGACTGCTATTGGCTGCTGTCAAGCACAAACCTGTTGTTTCAGATCCCTTTTAACTTATTCAACTCTAGATGGTCATCTAGTGTGTTTTGGGTTTTTTTTTACAAATACATGACTTCTTAATTCTTCCATCTCATCTGGGAGTCCTTCACCTATATACTATTTTTAGCAAAATATCTCCTTAAATTATTCTAGCCTATTTTTCCTCTTTATTTTAAAAAGCTTAACTTTATAATAACTCTTTGCTAATTTAAATACTCTAATCATTATGTCAAGAATAATCCCAATTTTGTGACTCTATCCTGTTGCACATCCTTCATTCCATTCATCATCATAAATTGCCCCTTTGCAGTGCACTTATCTGTCTTTGGTCATATTATCTGAAGAATGTACAACGGTGTCAACAACACCATTTAATATGCTTTATTAAGTAATAACATAATATGCTTGGCTTTGTATTGTTAACCTCTCAATTTTTAGCAATATTCTGTTAGCCATCTTTATTGCTGCAATATGCAGGACTGAGCATTTAAATAATGGTTCTATCAATATTGCTAGAAACTTTTCTTTTACCTTTATAAACAAATTCAGCATCATTTACATTATGATTAACTTGGGTATTATTTATACCTAAGTGTATCACTTTACATTTAGCAACATAACATTTTTTGTTTCTTCTCTGAGCGCTTTTCAAGATTACTCTGTGAAAGAGCCACATTCTAGTTACATCTCTTCTTGGGTCTAAGGCAAGTTTCTCTTTTTCTCTCTTTTTCTGGGTTGTTTCTTCTTCTTAAAGGACTCCATCAAATGTGGCTGCTTCCAAACTGACAGGTCCTTCCTCACAGGGTAAAGGCAGTGTTGGTGATGAGAGAAATTCTACTAACAAATATTACCGGTAAGTAAATTGTCTGTTTTCGTGTGGATGCCATCCAATTTGTTTATTTTTTATTTATTTATTTTGGCTGGCTGTCATTTGGAAATGTAACAGTCAAAGCTTTTTTTCTGAAATTTGAAGTGTGTTTTTTTTTAATGAACTCTCAAGCTTAATGACCTAGATACACAATAATTAAAATATCAGATTTAATAATCCCTCCTTCCCAAATAGCATAGTTTAATAGGTTATTTACTCTAAATTGTTCTTTATTATTTTTAGAGTTTTACTTAAATTTTGTTAAATTTGTATCATAATTGATTTAACATTTATTTCCTTGGAAATGTTCCAAAGAACAGCATCTTATATTTCATTACAAAACTAGTCATGTTAAAAGTATCAAAAATATGTATTGCAACTCAAAAAATATTTGTGAATAATTTTAAAGTAATTTTTTTAAATGTAAAACTAAAGAACAAGGAAAGGCAAAATGGAGGAGAAAACCCTTAAAGGAAAAGGGATGCATTTGGAATACTGTTCCAGGAGACTCATGTTGTCATGATTACATGGAGTATTCTGCCCTGTTCATCACTCAAGTGTTCTGTGGCCTAGTATATTAAACACAATCAGTGGCCTCTTGTCACTCCCACAAAGTAACAAGAAAATCATGCCTTGGTGGGTGCTTTCTAATTGTTCATCTTGAACTGTTTTTCATTATGAATGGTAAATATTAAGAGTAGTGCAGAGGGCATTGAGTAGACTAAGCTTTAACTTCCCTATTTCAGTAGTTCTCCAACTTTTTGACTTGGTGGAGCATTTTATAAAATAGATGATATCATGGGCCATTGTCCTCTGCTAACTTTCCGTCTTTTCTTGGGTTAGTCCTGTCTGCTCTTCTGGTGGTGGTTCTGTGGACTGCTAACATGACCTTCATATTCCACCAGTTGTCCACAGAACATAACTAAACAGTAGTTTGATATATACATTGCTTTTCTTTTTACTTTTAAAGTAACAAAAGATCAGTCCAAGGGGATCGTTTATCTGCAATAACCATGGCATTGCAATATGGATCAGAAAGTGATGAGGATGCTGCTTTGGCTGGTAGGAGTTAATACCTCACTTGTACCAATTTCAGTTTATTAAAATTTACTGAACGATTGCGGAGATACTGTATGATACTTCCTTTGCTACTTTTCTGGACACTGCTGTTCCCAGATTATTTTGCATAGTTTCCAAAGCATGACATGCAATTTCCTCAATGCTGGTCACTGGTTGCTAGAAGTGTAGGTGAAATGTGCAGTTGGCAAGTGAAGGAAAGCCAAAATAACTTACCTGCTTTGATTTTGATTTTTGTTGCATTGTAGTCCATCAAAGCTTTATAAACTGGGAAAAGTGTTGCTTGTTTTATATATCATAGTGTTAAATTAGAAAAGACACTGGATACTCTTCTAGTGTTGAATAGAGAAAAATAGATTGTTACAAGTTCACAGGTCAGCTAACTTTTATTCTTAGTAAAATGTTTTGTTTTATTTTATTTTATTTATTAAGCTTTACTGTTGGTCTTAAATACAACGCTTAGACAATCCTCTTTTACATATTCTAACTTCTGGCACCAATTTAAACACTTGAAATCACAGCTGTTCCTTAAAAGGATAGCAAAAGATACTAGGTCTTATATTAATATAGCCAGGTGGAATTCTTAAGGTTACCTAGAACTTTAGCAGTAGGACTCTTTGTGTTTGAAGTGATATGATGACAGCTTGCCCATATTTAAACATTTTTTAAAAATCTACTAATAGTATATAATAAACAATTGCAAACTCTTGCAAATAAGTTAATATTAACATAAAACATGTAAACAAATGTCTTTAATATAGTCATCCTGTTTTACTTTTCTCATAATCAGCCTTTTTAGCACCTTAACATTAGCCTAAAAAAGTTGTACTAAATCCATGTACGTTGGTCATGACCTTTAAAATATATCTCACCAAAGGAGGCTATTTTATTATTTTTATTACCCTTTTTCCTAATTTTTCTAGTAAACTTCTCAGTGCTCTGTTCCAAAACAGTTTCCTCAGTTTTATTTTATCTGAGTTTTGTTTTTGTTTGCTATTCTTGTGAAATTGGACATGGGTTTTTTTTTTTTTTTAATAAAAATAAGACAGGATTTAGACAGTTTACCAAGCCTCAACTAGCCTGAGGATTAAGCTTACTCATCAGGGTAAAAATTCCTGTGTCTTTTTTCCCTCCCCTTGCAATTTAAAAGAATAAAACAGTTGTGTAGTGTGGTTAGTTGTAACATGTTATCAATCAACTATTTCATTAATAACTTTTAAAATATGACTTTTGAAATAAGTACTTTATTTCTTTCCTTTCTTGGCTTCACTTCCTACTCTTTTTCTTTATCTTAGAATAAATCATGATGTATATTTTCCAGAGTGTCTTCATTGTCAGTTTCCATTTTCTCTCTGCCCATTGTATTCTTTACTTCTTTCTCTCTCTCTCTCTCTCTCTTTCTGTCTCAGTGAAATATTTTTCTTTTTTAATTTGTCCAATCAGTCTCTCCCACCTGTCCCCTCACGCACATTCCCTCATCCTCATCTATTCATACACAGAGCTAAGACATTTTACTAGACACCTATTAGCCAAATACCAGTGTGAAAGGTAGAGAAAACATCCTAAAGAAGCAGTGGCTAGATGAGACACCAACTATGCCCAACTGGGAAAAGGGGACATGCTGTGATTCTTACCAGGGTGCTGTCCCTGAACTCTGATTGGAGACATTTTCATTTTCCTTTCTTTATTCTTCCCAACCCAGAACTTCTTATCTGCTGCAAGGTTGGGTGAATGGCCTCTGCTACCCTACAATCTCCTCCAGCATCCTGTGATGAGGGGTATTGTATTCTACCTCTCCTTCAGATTTCTGGCTGCTGCAAAGAGTTATTGTCGTTCCCCATTTCTCCCAAGCGAACGTTCCTCCCAGTTTCTGTTTCTGAGCCCACCTCACCAATGAATGGCATTTACCAGTGCTGCTCAGAATTGTTACAGTAGTGACAGAGTGAAATTGATCTAATTTTTGTCAGTTTCACTACTGCCTGAGAAGATTCTGAAAAGCAGCACACATTGACAAAGACTCTTGTTCTCTCTTTGCTGCTGCTTAGTAAAAGTCTAAGCAGCAGCAGTGTCACTGGAACTATGACTTCTGACTTCAGAAGATGCGCTGCATTATCAGCTTAGATTTGGTTCACATTTTTAAGGGTTTTGTTTTGTTTTTTTTCAATTGTAGGAGCTATAATCTTTTCTTTAAATGAAAGTGTAGATACTGCAGAAGTCGGACATACTCTGGTAGGAAAGCTTTGTACTCAGTGTGGGTGAGTGGATTTTTCAAGCCCAGTAAAAAGATCCAGTTGCCTTTTTTCTATCAATTTGCAGTCACTCCGTATCAGCAATACCACTTTCAAGGGCACTTAAGTTTTCAGCCATGAAGTGCAATATGTTAAGTGTTTGAATCGGTCAAGGAGAAGTGGTTGTGGAATGAAATGGACAACAGATAGTGCCTTATTTAAAAACAAACAAACAAACAACCTGTTTAATTGTATGTAACTTGTTGATTTAGTCTTTTCTACACCTGGCTTGTGTTTTGCCAGGTGTGTCAGCGTGACATATATCTGTGGTGATATTATGTAAACCTTTTTCTTTTTTAATCTGTCCTTTATGGTGCTTACTCTTTTTCCTTTCTTTAGGTTTTAGTTTAGATGTCCTCTTATTTCATTGTTGTATGGAACACCCAGCGTACATATTTACATATAATATATTATTATTCTTTCATTGAGAAATCAAAGGTTTTTTTGCAAGTCTTTAGACTAGAGAAGGTATCTGGTCAAATGATTGTCAATATCAAAATAATATGAAACTGGGACATGCCAGATTAGCTTGTTTTTTCTGAAATAATACAGTGGGGTAGATTGATTTCTATCGATGGTTTATATCAGCAAGCAGGGAACCTTGATATAAATCTATTTTACTCTTCATTTGCATTTGTACTTTTTAATTATTTTCCCGGAGAAGCTGATTCTCAATACTTAGCACTGTAACTATAGATCTTTCTTTAAGCAGTTATATATTCAGCTTCTTAAGTTTTTTACAGTTTTTTATATTAGACCATGGTGAATGACCCATTCCCTATTTTCTGATGATTAATTTTTCATTTATGATTTGTGTCCAGCTGAATTCCAGTTTCCTTACAAATTAAATTAAAACTGCACAAAACCAATATTATAAAATGGAGTTCTATTAGTTAAATAAAATTGCCTTAAATATGCTGGCTACATAATTTTTTTCTTATCAAAACAGGTTTTGCGTTTAAAACTAACTGATTTATTAAACAAAGGATCATCTGTAGTTAGTGAATTGAAATGATTGTTTTTTGGCCCCCAGGTCCTTCAAGATTTTAGAACTAATAGATTGCATCTTCTCTCTCACCTAATTTTTAATTGTATACTGGAAGAGGAAAAACAAGCTTTCCTGCTTTAACTCCCATTATGTTTCTCAACTTTGAATGAGCTAGTCATTGAACTTCTGAACCAGCTGAATAAACTGAAATGAAAAAAAATATTCTCTGTACTTTCAGAAGAGGCTGTTGTTGTCAAAAGCTTGTTTAGCACTTAAACATTAGTTGTAGGCCAGTGATTTCACCAGTTCATTGGTTTTACTTTCTTTAAAACTTCATCAGCAATTGTACTGATTGAATATAATTTATTTTATATAATTCAAATTATTTTTTAATAGATTGTACTGCTTGAATATAATTTATTTTATATATTTCAAATTATTTTTTAATAGATTGCAGTAAGCAGTAAGCTCAGACCTTAACATAGGTTGTCATAATTTCAACTTTAATTTTAAGTAGGTTTATTTTTAAAAGAAAAATGTATTTAATTTAAAATAAAAATCAATTTTTAATTTTTTAAAAATTCACTGAATTTTATCCACCCTGCAACACAAACATTTTCTAAAATGTTGCCAAGAACCTGAAACAGGCCTTTCTCAGAGGATTTTTATAGCCTTCCAATAAGTAGTTTTAGTGTCGTAAGGGAAAGTAGATCTAATTAGTGCTTGGGGTTATTTTGATTTTTTATTGTTGTGCCCACACAGTAAGGGTGATCATCTGTCTGTAGTAACTCATAGCTTATAGTTGTTTTAGATGGAGAGGCTGGGCTGTTCTTTCTGTCACACTCTGCAGAAGATGCTTAATGAGAATTTGTCACACAGTCTTTCTCCATTCCCTTCCAAATGTTCTTGCTGAGCATTCACCAGCCAACTATTTAGTTTGCTGACTGGGAAAGGGAAAGAGAAAGGACCACTGTCATTTAAAAAAAAGGTTTGACAGAATGAACTGTTTTCAGTCTGTGCTACAGATAGACTTAATTCTTTGGGTTTATATTGCTCATTCTTTCATTCACTTTTACCATTTATGTCATTAGTTTACTTAAGCTTTTATCTCCACTTGGAGAATAAAAATGAACCAGCCTGTTTCACTCTTCACTTTACGCATGAGTGCTCGTGCACATCAAAATGCGACAGTATCTTGGGTTTAAAACATTGCTGGGTAATATTTTTGTTTGTTTGTTTCAAAAAAAGTTTTTATTTTAATTAAAATAAACAAATTAATGGAAACATTACTATTCATCTTAGTCTTTACAAAATATTAATTTTACAAAAGTAAATTGTGCACTTGATTTTACTTGACAATGTCCTCTGAATTATTTGCAGTTATTACCCTGGTTATTATTAAAGGGTGGATACTGAAGAGGAGTGTTTTAGTTTTAAAACTTTTAGCTGCACAGGTTAGTAGCATACATATTCATTGTTAGGTCTGTTGCCATTATTTCCCAAAGGTGGGATAGAGTAGACTGTTTTAGTTATGTGTTCCACATTAGTAGTGAGCATCTCTTTGAAGCCACAGCATAGCTAGAGGTGTGCCCTCCTACTCCCTTATGTCTGAGTAGTCTGGGAGTCATCATGCAGCTGAACACTCCTGCGGTTTCAGACTGGAAAGGAAAGATAACACTAGTGTGTCATGTGAACTGGCTGGCTACTGACTTGTCATTTGTTTAATATCTCTTTGCTTAAATGGATAGAAAGCTGAAACATGGTCAGGCTATGCTGAACCATAATGACAATGTCTACTGGAAACTTGGTATGACCATTAGAGGATTGTCTTTTGTGTCACTGATCCAATGGGACTCCTCTGCCAAGCTTTCATTCAAACTACAGTGTGGGGAACAGGGGTACTGCTTTGATGATAACTTTTAACTGTACAAAAGTATATAAGGATCTAGTTTTTTAGTCTGTCTGGTATAATTCAATTACAGTTATTTAGATGTTTTGTAGGTTTAGTGATTCTGTACACCCATGTGCACATATATCTTTTCCTTATGGTTCATGATACAGTGTCTCTCACTAGTTTCCTGCACTAAATATATATTTCTTGTAGGGCTCTCGATTAATCGCAGTTAGCTCACGCCATTAACTTAAAAAAATAATCACAATTAAAAAAATTAATCATGATTAATCGCAGTTTTAATCTCACTGTTAAACAATAGAATACTAATTAAAATTTATTAACTATTTTGGATGTTTTTCTACATTTTCATATATATATGATATTCTGTGTTATAATCAAAATCAGTCTATTATGTTTGATTAAAAATATTTGTACTGTAAAAATGACAAAAGAAATAGTATTTTTCAGTTCACCTCATACAAGTAATGTAGTGCAATCTTTGTTGTGAAAGTGAAATTTACAAATGTAGATTTTTGTTGTTGTTGTTACATAACTGCACTCAAAAACAAAACAGTGTAAAACTTCAGTGCCTACAAGTCCACTCAGTCCTACTTCTTGGTCAGCCAGTTGCCAAGACAAACAAGTTTGTTTACATTTACAGGAGATAATGCTGCCCTCTTCTTATTTACAGTGTCACCATAAAGTGAGAACAGGCATTTGCGTGGCACTTTCGTAGCTGGCATTGCCAGGTATTTTATGTGCCAGATATGCTAAACATTTGTATTCCCCTTCTTGCTTTAGCCACGATTCCAGAGGACATGCTTCCATGCTGATGATGCTTGTTTAAAAATGCATAAATTAAATTTGTGACTGAACTCTTTGGGAGAGAATTGTATGTCTACTGCTCTGTTTTACCCGCATTCTGCCACATATTTCATGTTATAGTAGTCTTGGATGATGACCCAGCACACTTTCACTGCAGATTTCACAAAAGAGAAAGAAAGTACCAATATGAGATTTCTAAAGATACCTACAACACTCGACCCAAGGTTTAAGAATCTGAAGTGCCTTCCAAACTCTGAAAGGGACGAGGTGTAGAGCATGCTTTCAGAAGTCTTAAAGAGCCACACTCCAGTGCAGAAACTGCAGAAACTACAGAACCCGAACCACCAAAAAAGAAAATCAGCCTTCTGCTGGTGGAATCTGACTCAGATAATGAAAATGAATGTGCGTCGGTCCACACTGCTTTGGATTATTATCGAGCAGAACCCGTCATTAGCATGGACACATGTTCTCTGGAATGGTGGTTGAAGCATGACGGGACATACGAATCTTTATTGTATCTGGCACGTAAATATCCTGTGATGCCGGCTACAACAGTGCCATGCCAACGCCTGTTCTCACTTTCAGGTGACATTGTAAAGAAGAAGCGGCAGCATTATCTCCTGCAAATGTAAACAAATTTGTTTGTCTGAGCGATTGGCTGAACAAGAAGTAGGACTGAATGGACTTGCAGGCTCAAAAATTTTACACTGTCATATTTTGAATGACCTTTTTTTGTACATAATTCTACATTTGTAAGTTCAAGAGATTGCACTACAGTACTTGTATTAGGTGAATTGAAAAATACTATTTCTTTTTTTTAAAGTGAAAATATTTGTAATAAAAAATAAATATAAAGTGAGCACTGTACACTTTGTATTCTGTGTTGTAAATTAAATCAATATATTTGAAAATGTAGAAAACATCTAAAATATTTACATGGTATTCTATTATTGTTTAACAGTGCAATTAATCGTGCAATTAATCATGATTAATTTTTTTTATTGCACAATTAATCATGATTATTGTTGTCAAGCAATTATAAAAATTAATTTCTTGTTAGTATCACTTTTGTGAATCTTAGTCCTGAAGTTTGTAGATTTGGGGAGAGGGGGGAAACACTGTTATAAAACATATTATGGATCATAAGTTTAGGTACCAATCAAAGGAAAGTGGCCTAAGTGAGTCCTAAGTAGGACAACCCTCAGACTTTATGTAGTCTTTGTTGCTTCCTCTGTGGTACCTTTATTAGTATAAGCTCTTCAGTCCAGATGTGATAATTTAAGAAGAAACTTGAGAACATTTCTCCATACATAAATGTATAGATTTATTTTGAACTTAATCACTTAAGCTAACTCCCTTGGGCACATATGAAAATCCCAGCCTCAGTTTACTAATTTCCACTCTTGTAGTGAATTCTATTCCCAACTGTTCCAACCACTGTTTGTTTAACCTTAGACAAGTCGCTTAGAACAAAACTTTCAGTTGTAGATCCTTGGCACATCAGAAATCAGGCACAAGCTGTCTCACATTGAGTGCCCTTAAATCAATGCACACAACGTTCACAGATTCATAAATTTTTAAGGCTAGAAGGCACCATTATAATTTCTAGTCAGACCTCTTGCATGACACAGGTCACACCTTCACCAAGTGGTTCTTACATCAAGCCCATGATTTCTGGTGGAGCTAGAGCATCTCTCTAAAATTAGTGACTATTTTCTGAAAATGTGCTTGTTAGCTTTGAGCTTCAGTTTCCCCCTACTTCGCAGGATTTTGAGGCTTGAAAATTTCTTTATTATTAAAGGTTTAAGTTAGTACCTATTGTGGTGGAGTAGGGACTGTCTATGTGGGGGATGGGAGAGCCAGGGATTTTAGGTGAGACACGGGTATTCAGACTGTAAGATGAGCTAGGCCTGGGGGAGGGGAGGTGACACCTCTGCCCAGGAGCTAGACAAAGGAAAGGAGCTGAGTGGAGGGGGTGGATCCAGACACCCTGAACCCCCAGAAGGGCCTGATTGAGGGGTCCTGGCTCTGAACACGAGCTCTGCTGTATCCTGTGTTCCTGTTGTCCAATAAACCTTCTGTTTTACTGGCTGGCTGAGAGTCACTGTGAGTCCCAGGAAGAGGGGTGCAGGGCCGGACACCCCACGCTCCGCGACACCTATATACACAAAAAATAAAAAACTACTACAGATTTCTCATTCTGTCTCCATTATACACAATTCCATATTCATGTGAACATTAAATCTTAATATGTAAATCATCAGTTCAATCCAAGTATAAGCTATATTTGCTAAAATATCATTGTTTACATTAGTTCCAGGACTTCTGAAAAAGTAAATAGCACCCCCCCCCCTTTTTTTTTGGTCTCTTGTTGAGTAATCATCATGTTTAAAAACCAGCTACTTGGATATATGTAAGTTTGAGAGAGAGAGAATGATTATTTCACAAACATGAGTGCTCTAACATTAAGTGTTGAAGATATCTATGGGCTCACACATGGAAAACTCTCTATTGGAACTGATTATTATATGTTTAAATTCTTAGGATAATTCAAAGAATTGTTCCTGTAGTCCATTAGTATTTTGTAATGGGACACCTCAGTTTAAAAAATATATATATTTTCCCATGGGGAAGGTAATCAAGTCCCTTTATGCTCATGAATGTCCAAAGATGTGTAAGAGGAGTGCCCTGTTGTCCACACCATGTTATTAGATATTAATAGGTTTTGCAAATTATCTCACTTTCTAGCATTTCTAAAGATTTTAACGTATGCTTACAGCGCAAGGGGTTTGTAACCGCCTTTAATTGGGTTTATAAATATTTCCTGTGTTATTTGAAGGATTATTTCTCCTTTCCCTAAAGGATTCCTTCAGCACCTTTCTTATATGCCACAGATATTATGCCTCACCAACAGTGGATTGCTCCTGTCCAGGCTATTTTGTAACACTCCTGTGTGTGTTCTTACTTTCCTTCACTCATGTGTGCTGTCGTTTCCGTTTAGAAAAGTACAGAATACAACCCTGTAGCGTAATGGCAATAATACAATTCTATAATTGTAATTTAATGTTGTTGGCTTGGTTATTAAATAAGCAGACAGCTGTTTTCTTCACCAGCTGGTGTTTGAGTGGTCTTAGTCTGTATTCTCAGGTACAGTACATTACAGTAATCCCATCTGACGGTGTTAAAGGCATGAGATCTGCATCTGGTAAAGCACACAAACTAGCCAAGTCAAAGTTCCTCTGAGCCAGTGGCTCTTTGGGCTAATATGATTAAGAGACATCAGTTTCACAGCCAGCAGTACACAAGGGAGTGGTGCAGCCAGCTTTTGACGTCTGACTGCTTTTGACTGTCCTAACCAAATGGATCAGATATGTACATAGGAAAAAAAAGTTTTGGCTACTTTATTACCTGGTCATCCAGAAGCAGCAGATAGCATATGATGTGACTCCCAAAGTTATAAATCAGAGTATTAAAAAGTGGGTAAATTCCCTCACGTGTGGGTCAGGCATTACCTCATTTATTATTTTTAAAGTCAAACAGTCAAAACAACAGAGCTTTATTTGATTGCCGTTCGGTTTCTCTACTTCCTTCTTTCTTTTTTACAGCTGCTGCCCGTTATGAAGAAGGAGAGTCTGAAGCAGAGAGCATCACTTCCTTTATGGATACTTCTAACCCTCTTTATCAGCTTTATGATACGGTTAGAAACTGCCGAAATAACCAGGGTCAGCTTATATCAGAACCCTTTTTCCATTTGCCTTCCAAGAAAAAATATCCAGATTATTATCAGCAAATCAAAATGCCTGTTTCATTGAAGCAAATCAGGTAAGAAAATATGGCGTATAAACTATATTTGCTGGGCTTGAGCACATTGAAGAG
This sequence comes from Mauremys mutica, assembly GCF_020497125.1. Classification (NCBI taxonomy): domain Eukaryota; kingdom Metazoa; phylum Chordata; order Testudines; family Geoemydidae; genus Mauremys; species Mauremys mutica. The sequence goes on from NC_059078.1 coordinate 44,456,644, forward strand.
CTTCTTTCATTTCTGACATATTACACCGTGAACTAATTCTTGTTTTATATTTATATAGATATGATATGATATAGATATAGATCCGTACGGTTACTATATGTTACTGTGTGTTACGTGGATTAGTTCTGCAACTGCTGTCATAGATTAAGTAGTTCAAAGAATTCCATGTATTTTGCCTTTCAACTGATCTACATCCATCTTCGGACCTTCCTTTGTAGATGCCTTCTGTTTGTATTTTTTCATTTGTTTTAATTGAAATTAAGGTGTAGGACTCAGAGTCCTGAAGGTTGAGATATCTTTTTACCAAACAGGTGCAGAATGGCTAGTAATAGAACAAGCTTCCACACAACACCCATATTGTTGTTTGTCCTGGACCTTGTGAGACACTTGTATAGGAGCAAGAAGATGGTTTTATCTCTGGTCATTCTGGCTTTGTCCCTCTGCTTAGACAACCACCAAGGTGTAAATTGTTACATTCTTTGGTGTAATAATATGTAATGACTTCAAAGGAGTTACTTTGCTTGTAATTTATTGTAACTGAGATCTCAATCTGGCCCATGGTTCTTTTTGCTATACAATATCTTCATTTTTTCATATTTTATTTATATATACACACACACACACACACACACACACACACACACACACACACACACACACATTATACTGTTGCAGCAATTACATTGCTTATGGAAGTAATTAATGCACCTTGGTGCTGTGTAAATATTTTTTTTATTCAAACTGGAGAGAAGAGCCTGAAATTCACGTACGCTGTGTATAGCAAAAGTGAATTTTCATATTAGCTTTATCTTGTTCACTGACAGGTGAAATGTATTTATCTGTCTGCTGCACCTTGGTTAAATCTTGGATTATATTCAGTCAACACTTAAATTAACATGCACAAAAGTTCTTCCAAAGGCACATGTGCATACTTAAATGTGTATGAGTTTAACTATATAAAGACTTGCAGAGTTAAACACTGGAATAAATTGCCTAGGGAGGTTGTGGAATCTCCGTCATTAGAGATTTTTAAGAGCAGGTTAGACAAAAACCTGTCAGTGATGGTCTAGGTAATACTCAGTCCTGTCATAAGTGCAGAGAACTGGACCAGAAGACCTCTTGAGGTCCCTTCCAGTCCTACAATCCTATAGGGAAAGTAAAGCAGATTGGGTCCTAACAATACTTCTTTACATCTTCATAGTTCTCTGTATTTGTTAATTAATTTTGTGAGGTACTTATGTAAATAGTATCTCTTCAATTCCACAGAAAGGGGAAAAGGAGACGGAAAGGTTAAATGCCACAGAAGATAGAAGTCAGTGGCCAGCAAAGTGTGGTACTCCTGGCTCCCAGCTCAGTCAGCTAGACCAGTGACTCTCAACCTTTTCAGACTACTATACCCCTTTCAGGAGTCTGATTAGAGTTGCCTACCACCAAGTTTCATCTCACTTAAAAACGACCACTTACAAAATCAGACGTAAAAATACAAAAGTGTCACAGCACATTACTACTGAAAAATTGTTTACTTTCTCATTTTTACTATATAATTGGGATATAAATATTGTACTTACATTTCAGTGTATAGTATATCGAACAGTATAAACAAGTAATTGTATGAAATTTTAGTTTGTAGTGACTTTGCTAGTGCTTTTTATATAGCCTGTTGTAAAGCTAGGTAAATGTCTAGATGAGTTGATGTACCCCCTGGAAGACCTCTACATACCCCGAAGGGTACGTGTACCCCTGGTTGAGAAGCACTGAGCTAGACCATATTGCCAGAGAGGGCCCTGAGGGTCCATGAAGCTTGTGGCCATCCTCAGGTCCCCAAATTTTGGGGGGCATTATAAATGTTAAGGCTAATTTCAAGTTCTCTCTGAAATGGAAAAAAAACCCTGTAGCCTTGAAAGCCTAAAGCCGATTACTAGTGGAGAGAATTGGTCATAGTGAGTGTCCGTTTAAAAGAAACAGTTATTTACATTTTACCCAGCCCAGTCACTCCCGACGATGGTTTTATAAGCCTGTGAAACAGTCTTTTGAGCTTACAGTGGATTCATGATCATGTTTGGATGTAGGAAATAGTGTTACTTGTGGTGCTGCTGATGGCATTAGTCCTCTGACAGCAAGTTCCCTCCCAACTAGCTGCCGGCAACAGAACTGGCTCATCTGGAAAAAGAGTCCTGGCACAGTATATTGAGAGAGATGGTATCATCTAGTGGACTTGAGAACACACTGAGCAGAGAAGAAGACAGAAAGAAAGGTGGGAGCAAAGCAAACAGAACAGAAGAAGGATGAGAGGAGTAGAAGAGAGTGTAGTTTGGAAGAGAGCAAGTATGACTTACAGAGGATAAAGCGAGCATGAAAGAGAGAATAAGTGTAAGGGGATGCATCTTATCTGAGAGAGTACAGAAGAAAGAAACAGTAGATAGTATGGAGATTGATTGCATTAGGCATAGAAGGAAAGAAAGGGGATAAATAGGGGCTGGAAGAAAGGGAATCAGAAAAAACACAAATTACATTTGCTGTGATAAAATAGCTAACTCATACTCATTTTTATTGAATATACCTGGCAGACATTGGTTTCTGTAAGTTTGGTAAAGGCTGATGGATGAGGTAGTTATTCCGAGAATTTAAGTTAATATTGCTGGCTACTCTGGATTCTGTAGTCAAATAATTGGAGGAACAGACAGGAAATAATTTAAAATTCACCATAATGTGAACACAGTCACCTGGGAAATGGGGCATACTAGAACTTCAGTTTACTTTAAATAATTGTCCTTTGAATAAAATTTTAAAATGCTGGCAACTATGAAACCAAAGAGAAGCAGATGAGTTCATTTTCCACACAAAAAAAGCTGAAAGTTTGTGAGAATCTTCTAGCCACTACCACTTTTTAATGTATTAAATTGGGAGATGGGGGGGAGAGGGAGTTGCACATGCCCTAAGAATAATCATGCTGCCTCCTCCCTTTCCCCACCCCCCAAAATTCATAAAGCAAATCCGGTGCAGGGTTGTGATAAATTGTGGACAGGAGGCAGTTAAGTTGAAAAATCTGTCTGTCTACCACAAAATGTTACGGCAAAGTTGTAGTATGCTCCTAAATTAAGAATACTTAAAAAATAAACTAATCAACAAAACCCTAGCACCACCACCCCGGTAAGCAGATATCCCAATTCATATTTTTGTGTGAATGGATAACATCCAAACATTCTATTGCAATGCATATGTACAGGGAGAATGTTAAGGTTTTCTTGGAAGCTATTAATTCAATTTTTTTGTGATTAGAGTCTCATCCTTCAGATTTACATTAACACAGGACTGTTTGTATATAATGGTATAGTAAATGTTACCAGCTGGTCAAACACATTTTGATCTGTAGTTTAAAAGTGAAGTAGTTACAGCAAATAGAGGAATAAAACATGACAGTTCACTTGAATGATGAAGAAAAGGGTGGCATTTAATGGAAACTGATTAGATGATCGTGATGGTCCTTTCTGACCTTAAAGTCTAAGGGTATGTCTATACTACAAGACTATTTCGAATCAATTTAAGTCGAATTTGTGGAATCGACCTTATGAAGTCGAATTTGTGTATCCACACTAAATACACTAATTCGACTGTGCGAGTCCACAGTAACGGGGCAAACGTCGACTTTGGAAGCGGTGCACTGTGGGAAGCTATCCCACAGTTCCCGCACTCCCCGCTGCCCATTGGAATTCTGGGATTTCCCCCCAATGCATGCTGGGGGGGGGGAAACTGTGTTGAGGGTGGTCCTTGGTAACTGTCAGCATTCAACCGTCACTCCTGCCGGCGGGAAATCAGTTCGCGCACTTTTCCTGTTATAAGTGACAGCGCGGACGCCACAGCACTCCACTGCGATCATGGAGCCCGCTGCGATCATCGCTGCACTTATGGCCGTTGTCAACTCCTCACACCTTATCGTACACCTCTTCAACAGTCAGATGCTGAGAAATCGGGCGAGGAGGCAACGGCAGCGCGGTGAGGACATGAAGTCTCAGACTGGCACAGACCTGTCAGAAAGCACGGGACGCCGCGCCGTGGAGATCATGGTGGCACTGGGTCATGTTCATGCTATGGGACGGCGATTCTGGGCCCAGGAAACAAGCATGGACTGGTGGGACCGCATAGTGCTGCAGGTCTGGGATGAATCACAGTGGCTGCGAAACTTCAGGATGCGTAAGGGCACTTTCCTTGAACTGTGTGACTTGCTGTCCCCTGCCCTGAAGCGCAAGGACACCAGGATGCGAGCAGCCCTGACAGTGCAGAAGCGAGTGGCCATAGCCCTCTGGAATCTTGCCACGCCAGACAGCTACTGGTCAGTAGCGAACCACTTTGGCGTGGGCAAATCTACCGTGGGGGTTGCTGTGATGCAAGTAGCCAACGCAATCGTTGAACTCCTGCTCTCGAAGGTAGTGACCCTGGGAAACATCCAGGTCGTCATAGCTGGCTTCGCCGCGATGGGATTCCCAAACTGCGGTGGGGCTATAGATGGGACTCACATCCCTATCCTGGGACCGGACCACCAGGCCAGCCAGTACATTAACCGAAAGGGCTACTTTTCAATGGTGCTGCAAGCACTGGTGGACCATAGGGGACGCTTTACCAACATCAACGTCGGGTGGCCGGGCAAGGTTCATGACGCGCATGTGTTCAGGAACTCTGGTCTGTTTAAACGCCTCCAGGCAGGTAGTTTCTTCCCGGACCACAAAATAACGGTTGGGGATGTGCAGATGCCTGCAGGAGTGGAAGTGGAGTGGAAATCCATCAACCTCATGAAGAACCAGACTTCAAAGAGAAACTGCTGAGCTCCAGTTCATCTGCAAATTTGACACCATCAGCTCAGGACTAAACAAAGACTGTGAATGGCTTGCCAATTACAGAACCAGTTTCTCCTCCCTTGGTTTTCACACCTCAACTGCTAGAACAGGGCCTCATCCTCCCTGATTGATCTAACCTCGTTATCTCTAGCTTGCTTCTTGCTTGCTTATATTTACCTGCCCCTGGAAATTTCCACTACTTGCATCCGAAGAAGTGGGTATTCACCCACGAAAGCTCATGCTGCAAAAACATCTGTTAGTCTATAAGGTGCCACAGGATTCTTTGCTGCTTCTACAGATGCCTACAGTGATCCTCGGGGACCCAGCCTACCCACTAATGCCCTGGCTCATGAAGCCCTATACAGGCGCCTTGGACAGTGAGAAGGAACTCTTCAACTACCAGCTGAGCAAGTGCAGAATGGTGGTGGAGTGTGCTTTCGGACGTCTCAAGGGGAGATGGCGGAGCTTACTGACTCGCTCGGATCTCAGCGAAACCAATATCCCCATTGTTATTGCAGCTTGCTGTGTGCTCCACAATCTCTGTGAGAGCATGGGGGAGACCTTTATGGCGGGATGGGAGGTTGAGGCAAATCGCCTGGCTGCAGATTACGCTCAGCCAGACACCTGTGCCATTAGAAGATCCCAGCGGGAAGCGCTGTGCATCCGGGAGGCTTTGAAAGCTAGGTTCCTCAGAGAGCAGGGTAACCTATGACTGTCCAGTTTCTTTACAGAGAAGCTGAACCTGCCCCTGTTTCTTTACCCATTTACTGTTGACTCTCCTCTGCAGTCTCATACCCCGTTCACCCCGTTTGCCCCTTTCCAACACACGTGTAAAAATAAAGGTAATGGAGCATTGTTATTTAAAAACCTTTTCTTTAATAATGATTTCGCGTCAAAGAGTTGAAACAGGGACGCGGACTGTGGTGGGTAGGGTGTGCAGTGATGTAGAGACCGCTTCTAGACTCTAGGAATGATAGGCTACTGCTCCTACAGCGGTCTCTGGTGGGAGGACGGTTACAGGTGGGTGTGCAGGAAGGGGTGAGGGGTGTAGGCTTTGGGACGGAGTTTGGGTGCAGCCTCAGGGCTGGGGGTGGGGGCGTAGGAAGGGGTGAGGGGTGTGTGGGAAGGGGGAGGAGGCGTAGGGGGTTGCGGGCTGTGGCTGGGGCTGAGGGTTTGGGGCATTGTGGAGGCTCAGGGCAATGGTAGAAGGGCAGAGTGATGGCAACCTGCCTTGCCATTTGTGGATGGCAGGTGCTAGTACCCTGGGGCAGCAGACAGCATTTGTGCCGGTAGCCGCTCTACTGTCAGGTAGGGACGCAGCGTGGGGGGGGGGAGACGACACGCCGGGGGAGGGGTGGCAGGTGGGCGCTGGGACCTGCTCCAGGCAGGGAATTGACGGGGCGGGGGGAGACCCGCGTGGGCCAGGGCCCGATCCAGGCTGGGCCGGGGGAGAGACCTACCTCCAAGTATACCTGGAGCAGGGCACCTGCCGCCTATGAACAGAACATTAAAAACACCTCACAGACTGACCAGGGTGCCTAGTGACTGCACTCAGTGAGTAACCTGCTGTTGATCCTGCCCCCATGTCTGTACCCTGTTCATGGTGACTGTCCTATGCAATTACCAAACCCCTCTCCCCCCTTCACAGAAAGTCTTCAGCAAACAAACATGACAGAAACAGTAATTAACAGCAAACTACTTTTAATACTCGACAACACAGTAAAGGTGAGAACTTTTCAAAGTCTAGGGACTGAGAACTTTTGGGTAATTTAGCAGTCCGCTGTGGTGCAGTGACAGTTTTCACGGCCCTTGGTACCCCTCCTTCTTGTTATTCTGGGAGAGGTGGGTATTGGAGTGTGTGGCGGGGGAGGGCGGTTGCAGACACAGTGCAGGGGGGCTCTGTCCTCCTGCCTGCGGTCCTGCAGAACATCGACAAGGCGCCTGAGCGTGTCCGTTTGCTCCCTCAGTAGTCCAAGCAGCGTTTGAGTCGCCTGCTGGTCCTCCTGACTCCATCTGTCTTCCCGTTCGCTGTGTGAGCGCTGCTGCTGTGTGAGGTTCTCCCTCCACTGGCTCTGCTGGTCCGCTTCTGCTCTGGAGCAGCCCATAAGTTCTGCAAACATCTCGTCCCGGGTCCTTTTCTTACGACGCCTAATCTGCGCCAGCCTCTGTGAGGGGCATGGTGAAGCAGGTCGGGATACTGTTGCAGCTGTGTGAGGGGGAAAAGGGAGTGAAGTGCTTACAAAGATGCCTTTTCTTAAAAATGAAACATAGTCTACTCATTGCCTGTGAACCAGACCATGGACGGCACCTATCTCCTGAGCACTCACTCAGGGAAAGTTCGATTTATCTGCATTCGCTTTCATTGCCTGGGGTATTGCACTGCAGACCAGACAAGTGGGGCAGGAAAGCTGAATCCGTGGAGCAGCCAGGCATGGTAAGCCAAAGGCTTTTGGCTGCTTAAAAGTCAATGTCCAGCTCTGTCCTCTTGCTGCAGGCAATCCTGAAAGCATAAACTCTGCCCCTGTTCCACCCCCTCGCGGTTTTCCCTTGGAAAAGATCCCTGTATGCTGCCACTCTGTAGCCTCCAGTACGTGGCTCTAAAGTGACGCTTCTTGTTGTTCTAAGGAACAGTGAAGCACTACCAATAGTAATAGTACACAAATCACTCTACTTCCATGCAGGAGTCTGCGCGCGAGATCACCCTGAGGAGGGTGTCACGGAGAGACAGGGAGCGCATGCTGAATGAAAGCCAGCACAAGCCAGGGCCCTATGCTGTGATGCTCGTCAAGGCACTGGTCCCGGAGTACCAGCTGAGAGCATGGCGCGGAAAAGTGTGCTACCTCGGAGCACCCAATAAGCCAGCTCTCCCCAGGAACCTCCTCCATAGGCTTTTCGACTACCTCCAGGAGAGCTTCGTGGAGATCTCCGCGGAAGATTCCTGTTCCATTCCCCTGCATGTAGACCGTCTGTTCGCCTAGTCTATTTTCCTGTTCCATTAATAATAAAAGTTTACAAGTTTAAAGCACATACCAACTGATCCTTCTCCTGATTCAGGGTCCGTGGTAACGGCTGCGGAGGGTTGGTAGGGGATCTCAGTGAGGGTGATGAAGAGATCCTGGCTGTTGGGGAAATCAGCGTTGTAAGCGCTGTCGACTGCCTCCCCCTCCTCATCTCCTTCCTCATCTTCCCCATCTGCGAACGTCGACGAGGAACTGGCCGTCGACACTATCACTTCGTCAGAGTCCACTGGTGGGGCAGTGGTGGCAGACCCACCGAGAATGGCATGTAGTGCCTCGTAGAAGCGGCATGTCTGGGGCTGGGCTCTGGAGCATCCGTTTGCCGCTTTGATTTTATGGTAGCCTTGTCTCAGCTCCTTGACTTTCACGCGGCACTGCATTGCATCCCGGCTGTATCCTCTGTCTGTCATGGCTTTGGAGACCTTCTCGTAGGTCTTTGCATTCCGTTTGTTGGAGCGCAGCTCCGAAAGCACAGACTCATCGCCCCACACACCGATCAGATCCAAGACTTCCCGGTCAGTCCATGCTGGGGACCTCTTTTTATTCTGGGATTGCCTGGACTCCTCTGCTGGAGAGCTCTGCATCGTTGCTGGTGCTGCTGAGCTCGCCCTGATGTCCAACCAGGACATGAGATTCAAACTGGCCAGACAGGAAGAGGAATTCAAATTTTCCCGGGTCGTTTCCTGTGTGGCTGGTCAGAGCATCCAAGCTCGGACTGCTGTCCAGAGCGTCAACAGAGTGGTGCAGTGTGGGATAGCTCCCGGAGCTACTAAGTTCAATTTGCATCCACACCTAGCCTAATTCGACATGGCCATGTCGAATTTAGCGCTACTCCCCTCGTCGGGGAGGAGTACAGAATTTGAACTAAAGAGCCCTCTATGTCGAATTAAATGGCTTCCTGGTGTGGACGGGTGCGCAGTTAATTCGAATTAACGCTGCTAAATTCGAATTAAAGTCCTAGTGTAGACCAGGCCTAAGAGGTGTATATAGAGCACAGCACTTTTTTGCAGATTGGATTATAAAATTACAGAAAGAAGTTGCTTGGTGTTTAAATTTCTCAGCCTGTTATGTTTTTAAACTAAATGATCATTTGTTTTGTAAGTTAGAACCGTCTGACAATGTGAATAAGACTGACATCCCTTTTTTAGTTCAGTGTATTAGAAGTCAAACCTTCTAGCTGTTACATTCATTTGTTCATTCTGAAAAATAATGCACTTCTGTATGTGTGTTACTATTCATTTATTTTGGAAATGTAAAAAGTGGAAAAATACACTTTCCTTGAATATTCATGAATACTCTGAAAGAGAAATTACAGTAATTAGTCTTGCTTAAAATGTTTTGTAAATATTCACAGCTTTTTGAGCTTTATAAAGTTTAATTTCCTTTTAGTCAGATTACTAGCAAAGCTTTGCAGATTATTACACATATTTCTTGTAACATGCTATTAAGTAAAAGTTGTATAACTTATTTTTAATATGTTAGCAAATGTTTCCAGTGCATATTCATACTCTTTTCGCGTGTGTGTGTGTGTGTGTGTGTGTGTGAGATCTTTAATGTGGTATAAAAAAAGAGTTTGGCATTTCAAAAACGACTTAGAATAGTTTGTTCTATTCTTTCGCTTCCTTGGTCACGTGTTTCCCCAGTGTTGTAATCTTCTCTGAGACAGCATTCTTCTTCCTTGAATTCTTTCACTCAGAGGCGGAGATCAGACACGTGTGGTTCTAAATATATGTTTTATTGAACAGATTTTGATGTTTAATCCTTCCTTAGCTTTTTGCATTTTCCAAGGATTCTTCACATGGTATGTCTTCAGAATAAAGAAAAATAGGTAATGTGCAATTTGTCCATTAGAATGCTGTTTCCAGGACATACCTAGATAGATTTTCTGTTCGAATGTGGAGCAGGTATCGTTTTGTCCTTAAATTTCACAAATGAAAGAGTGATCAGCTACTGGAAGAACTTGTGCTGGATTGAGTGCTGATTCAGCTCCTTTTGTATTCTAATTATATAGCGGTCCAAAGGAAGGAAGATGTCATGCCAAGGTTAATTTGGGCTCATTGGACTTTAAAGCTGTTCCCAGATTTCAGCAGCAAACTAATCTTTCTCATTGGTTTAGGAGGGAAGGATTTTCAAATGCAGTACATGTTTCCAGTATACCCTTGGGATCTTTTGAGGTTGGATCAGAAGAGACTAAACTTGTTCTTGAACTCATTCTTTGAAATCTTTCCATACCAACATCATCAACCCTGTACTTTAGATTTTTCATGGGTTTTTTTTTTATGTAAAGGTTAGCATACATAGGGTTTACTGAGTTACAATGGTGCATTGCTGAATAGGGCTATGATTTTGGCTAGTTTAAGCCTCACTGTACAAAATAAGCGAATGAAAAGATTCTGTTACCCCAACTTTGCTACTTTGGGTGATATTTAATTTTCTGCTGAAGGCATATCTCATTCTGTAGAGCTGAAAAAGTCATGATACTTAAGTTTTATTAACTTTGAGTAGAATTAGATTTGTTAAAAGTATTTAGGTCAGGGGTGGGCAAACTATGGCTGGCCTGCGAGCTCCCGCTGGGGAGCGGGATCTGGGGCTTGCCTTGCTCCGATGCTCTATCTGGGGCGCTGGGTCGGGGGCCGCTCTGGCGTTCCAACCGGAGTAGTGAGTTGTGGGCCGCACCACACGTCTCGGCCCTGCTCTAGTGCTCCAGCAAATAGATCAGTGTTGCACAAGAACAAACTTCAGTTAGTTGGCTCAGCAAACAATTGAGAAGCATGAGTATTGCATCTACATACTTTATGTGCTTTCGAGGTGATGAACTTTAGCATAAATGCGTTCTTTATCCCAGCCCTAATGATTACCTCTATAGCAAATACTCTAGAATGGAGAAGGGGTAGCTTTTTTCCTTCTCTTCCCACAGCAGTAAAGATGGAGGGTACTCTTGCAAATATTTGGAAAGTTCTACTTGAAAAAGTATTTACTATTCCTGACTGTCATGAGCTTCATAATCATAGTCCCATTAGTCCATCTCTGACTGAGACTAATTCTGCCATACTGTCTGTCAGTGGTACGCAAATTTGGTGGGTGGGGGGAGGCACAAAGAAACTTCAGCCTTTCACTCTTTTAAAAAACAAACATACAAATAAAAGCACAGCCTGTCTTATTTTCAACGATTTGGTAAGTTTCATAACTACGGCAGGTCTGCTATACCCTTAACATTAATTTAGATACTTATTAATTTAAAAACTCATTTAATGATTAATAATTGATTATTAAAAGACATAAACTGGCAACATATATAATAATTGTTGAGAGCCTGGGATCCATAGAATGAGTCAGACACTCTAATACTAAACCAAATGAATGAATAGTCTCACCTCTGCATTTCCCCTGCACCTTCCAATGTGAAAACCTAATTTCACATTACAAGTAATGCAAAAAACCCAATTTCAGGTTACAAGTAGTGGCGGGGGTGTCTGAGAAGTTCTGTGAATGGTAAAGAGGGGCACGGCTGGAAAAGCTTGCATACCACTGATCTACATCAGTTGTCACAGTCCTCTGAACAAAGAAATACTAACAAAAAATATTGGTCGGATGCCATCACATTCCTTGAGAGAGAAACAGGATGTTTATTTGTGGGAACATCTCTCCCATTGCACTCCTCAGTGGACACTTGGAGTTAGTGTTTTGATGAAACTTTCATGTATAGGTTCAGTTCTAACTAGTAATTTTAGAAGACTGACACTTAGCTTAATTGATTCCCAATTAGTTTATGGGAAAAGATGTCAAAGAACATAATAAAATTACACTTTTAAAGTGTAAATTGCATGCTTACATTTTCTCCCTTGACAATGCAAATCTGATTTACATACCACGTGTAAATCCCATCAGTCAAGCAGTAAGCAAACAAGTGTAGTCATTTTCACATTGGATAATCCCATGTAAATTGGGAAATAAGAATGATATTAAAACATCCTTCTTTTTAAAAACACATTCTTTTGCAGTTTCCCGTGACACTTTCTACCCTGTGTTGCCTTGTATATGTCTAATGGTGTATTGTCCTTGTTATATTTAAGTGTTCAACAAGGGTGTATGTATGTACGTGCATGCATACATCACATACTTGTCAATAACTTTGTTAGACTTGAAGAATTTAATATATTTTATTATACAACATCTATCTTAAAAAAAATGCATACTATCTTCATCAATTTTCTAATTAGTTGGAGTAAAAGCATCCTATAGTGTTTGATACTAGACAAATGGAAGAGGCACAAAACTTATATTTTCATGAATATGGAATATTAAATCACCAAGTACATCACATAGAAGAGAACATGAAAAAACATCCTGTACTCTTAGTGACTGTTGTTTTTAAAACAACCAAACAAAAAATCTTGAAGTAACATGTATAGAATGCATAGTGTCAAATTCTACCCTTTTTACATCCAGGCAAATAGTTGATGTTAATGCAACTGCACAACACCGCAACTCAAGACTGAATTTGGCTCATAATTTAATTTGTACCAAAACCCCCTGGTAGTGGATTTTGATAATCTATAATGGAAAAGAGTGATTCCCTTGCAGTATAGATTGAGGGCAGGGTTGCAAAAAAAAAAAAAAAAGTCAGTCTACTGCTTATTCCTGAGTATTAAAAGTGAGCTAAAAAAGATTTAAAAGAAATTAACAAGCTATTCAATATCCTAAAGTGTTAATAGACTGTGTTGATTTAAAATGATACATTTTAAAGCAAAATGTTAGAAAATAAGTTCCTGTTCCTCTTAATGTTCAGGATCTTGGTTCAGGAGTTTATTTCTCCCCAAGAAATATATCCTGGTAGCACCGAAAGGCCTCCACCAGCTATGGGGCCAATTGTGTAGACTCTGTACAAACATAAATGACACTCTCTACTTACAGATTAAAAGACATCACATCAGATGGATGTGACAAACAAGCAGGCTGGGAATGAGGTATGAGGGAGGTGGGATAACAAAAGTAATAGGATATGATCAATTTGTAGCCAATCATTAACAATAGTCACAACTTGCCTGCCTGCCTAGCACAGTTGCCAACTTTCATGCGGTAAGCAATAAGCTACACTAAGCAAAAAGCTAGAAGCCAAAAACTAGCCAATAAACCGCTCACAAGCCAATTAAGCCAAAAATAAGCCCAATTTCTACATTTTTTCCATGGGTTTGGAAGGTCTGCTCCCTAGCAGTTTGCAGGTATTGTGTGCTGTTTTGTGGATACCAGTTTTCTGTATGCACTTTAGTTGAGGTGAGTTTTGATGGGGGACTTGATGGAAGATGAAGTTTTTGACTGGCAGTTTTTCCAACACATAAGGGGAAACAGGAGAAAGCAAAAGGTGCTTGCAAGTCAGTGCCATCTGATTGCAATTTGTTTCCAGACATGAAATGACTTGATGATCTCAGACCAGTTCTTAGTAGTATTTTCATAACAAACTTTACTGCAGTTAGCGCTAATCTACACGCTTCTTGCTGGCAATTTTTGCAGAGGCCAAAAATTGACAGCCTGATCCAAGGAGGTGTTGGGCACCACCAGTTCCCGATAATTGCAGCCATTGGCACTTAGCATTTTTCATGTGGCGCTGACTGCTTTGTAGGACCATGCTCACAATGAAAATGGGGATTGAATTATCTTTTTATACTGCAGGTGGTCCTTCCAGACATGTTGGAGCAGTTATAGGGGAAACTTGTACTTCTGCCTCACATGCTATATTTATTCTATGTACAAAAAGAGGGCTTGAGTCTCCAGAAATGTCAGTAAGGCACCTTTCCTAATGCTAAATTAACTTTAAAAAACAAAACCCAAACCCTTTATTTGGCATGTCCGGTTGCAATGCTGAGGTATGAAGACACCATCAGAACACATTCCTCCACATCAGAGTTCTTCTGTTATTGACTTGCTTGGAAAAAAAGCATTTGAAATAATTACTTTACAGTGATGAACTGTTGTGAAACAACATAAGTTGTGTCTGTCTTTTCCACAGAACCAAACTGAAGAACCATGAATATGAAACTCTAGACCACTTGGAGTGTGATCTGAACTTAATGTTTGAAAATGCCAAACGCTACAATGTTCCTAATTCCGCCATCTATAAGAGAGTACTGAAAATGCAGCAAGTGATGCAGGTATAAAGAGAAGAGTAAAACAATCAACATAACTATATGTATGAATTTATTTTCTTTAGGTGGTAGTTCTTGGAGCTTTTAAATGTGCAGTAGCATATTTGATAGTTTATTAGTGGTTCTGTATGTTCAACAATGCAGTTTTCATGGTTAAGTATCCTGAACATATTTTAATGTTCAGAAGTTCTCAATGCATCCTATACTGGGTCATCTGTCTTTGTCAGGAAATAAATCTGCAAAAATAATGTGCTGAATGGAGAGTGGATCTTCTTAGTTATTTCTCTAAATTATTTTGTTTGCAAGTAGATTAGAATCAAGCTATGAACGTAAGTACAAGAATCTTTAAAATTGACAAATACAATATAGCTAAAATGACTTTAGAGGATGCTAACACACTTCGTGTATCATGAATTAGAACATTTAACAGAGCAGTTCAAATAGCTGCTAGTCTGAAATAGCATTGGCTGGAATTGATTCTTCAAAATATTTTCATGTCAGTTTTTAATACAATTTTCTTTTGTGCGGACGTCTTTCATTGAATTACAGTAATTGGAAATCTTTTAATGGTGCTTTAATATTTGTGCATCCTACAGCTGTAGTTATGTCTTTCTCAGTGAATCTGATCTGTGCAGCTGTTCAATATTCATTTATTCTGGGAACATTCAGTAACGAGTCTGACACTAGGGATTTGCTCTTTTTCAGGCAAAGAAGAAAGAGCTAGCTAGGAGAGACGACATTGAGGACGGAGACAGTATGATCTCTTCTGCCACATCTGATACTGGAAGTTCAAAAAGGAAAAGGTATGCATTTTTGTTTTCCCTACAGACATCTTTTTGTTGCTACTTTCATTTGTCATATAGAAGAACATTAAAACATCTATGTTTAAGACTTCATATGTGAATTCTAAAACCATGAAACGTATCTCATTTATCAGTTATAATTAATTGTTTTATTTTTCCATACTTACATTTTCTCACTAATATGTAAATATATAGCTGGCAAGAATATTTATACTTCAGTTGCTTAAAATGTATGATGCTGACATTTTACATAATTATGTAATACTATGTGTGTTTCTCACTTAAGATATAGTATTTTCAGTCCAAATAGTACTCTGTACGTTCTTGTGATTTGTTCTAACACGTTATCTGTAACTAACAATTATGTTACTCCTCTTCACTTGTTTTCCTCACCCATGATTCTCCTTTTTACTATTGGTTAGTAATTTCCGAATGAAAAATAAATTGATTTTAAAAATGTATTTTCAGTTTTCACATTTTATTGTTAATCTTAAATCCTGTTGCAAGATATGGGTTTTTAATGGGGAAAACTCCCTGGGATAAGATTACTGGATTTTTTTATCTGATCAGGACAGATCAAGTATAGTTTCACCATGAAAGTTACGGTGGGCCACCTCTCCCTTCCTTCTGATCTCACATTCCCCAAGTACTCTATCAGGAATCATCATGGCCAAGCAGGACATAAATAGACCAAATGTAAGAGAATAGGATGATTATGGCAGGTGGTAGAGTATTAAAAATTTTTTACATAAAACACAACAAAACAAAACACTAGACATAGTGCTCTGAAAGCATTATAAATGCCCACTAAGATCGTAGATTTAAAAATATTGTGTTTGAAAGATAGATGCTAACCCATCCATTATTCCTCATAACAGCGAAATTTGGTGGTGTAAACTGAGATTCAGGTCCCTCCATTGTTGCTCCAGCCAGTTATTGTCAACTTTCCAGGTTCTGAGTTTGCTGTTATGCTAGGGGAAGGGACTGGAAAAAAGTGAAACCAGATCAGAGCCATCAAAACAAGAAATTCTTTTATTAGCATGATTATATAATTGTAGCAGCATCCTCCATGTTTTCTGGATTGCAGTCATCAATCAAAGATAGAAACTTCTCAGCCAAAAGACCAGTAACTGAGCTATATAGGAGGTGGTACAATTTGGTGATACCATAGTGGGGAAAGAGATCCTGAAAGGTAGCTGAGTGATCAGAGAGAGAGAGAGAGAGAATAAAGTGCCAAATAAAGATCAGCGAGGAACAGACCACAAAAATTGTGAGTCTATGTGACTTGTAGAATCAGTGGATACTGCTGACACAAGCAAATTAAATTGCCCTTCGTGCCCTAAAATCATGTATTGCTCTTATACAAGAAAATATTTAAATCCTTTTTAAAAATAATCTAAGAATTCATCAAAAAGAAAATGAGTAGGGCTGTTAGAATGATGAAATACTGTAGAGTGATGAAAGTCGAAATTTTTTGTTGCTGCGCTAAAGATAGAGTTGTAAAAATGTATCGGAGGGGTAGCCGTGTTAGTCTGGATCTGTAAAAGCAGCAAAGAGTCCTGTGGCACCTTATAGACTAACAGAAGTTTTGGAGCATGAGCTGAGTGATTACCCACTTCGTCGGATGCATTCACCCACGAAAGCTCATGCTCCAAAACTTCTGTTAGTCTATAAGGTGCCACAGGACTCTTTGCTGCTTTTACAGTTGTAAAAATGAATTTTGATTTGTAAATGCAATCATTAAAACTACATCCCAGTGGATGAAAAATTGATGAAGTGAATAGAATAAACTGAAAATTCAGTTAGTGGAGGTGAAAAGCTTTGAGGAATTCCAGAGGATAGCAAATACAGTGAAGGGCCAGAGTAAAACATATCCTGATATCCTAAAGGAGGCTGATGGTGTACACAGCCTGTTAATGAGGGAATTCTTTTGAGTGTCCCTTTCAGTGTGCAAATGCATGACCCAAACCTTGAGTGTGGATCAGTATGTTGCTATTTCTGCCTTGTAATTTTTTCGCCTCATTAACTTTTATCAGACCCAACATTAAAAATGGAACTGGGAAGCATGCAATCATAGAAATGTAGGGACCTCAAGAGTTTGTCTAGTCTGTGTTGACTCTGTCCATGACTACTTAAGAGAATCTCCAACTGAATCTCCTGCCAGTGAAGAAATTTAAAATGCACTTGCTGATTTTTAATTTGTATAGCTAAGAAACCCTTTCTCTTTTTCCATCACATTGTGATTTATGTCATATTTCATCTGTTTTCTGGTTTGGGTTTTTTTAATTGCTTGTAATGGTGGTGTCTGCTGTTCCCAAGTGCATCATGAAGTAGCTGATTCATCTCACAAGAGTGTCCTGGCAAGCATAGATTTTTTTTTAAAATCCATAAAATGATTTAATTGAAGAGGAACTAAATGTTGAAATGTCTGTGCTGCAGCAATCTTGGAGAAAGTTCTGTGTACCACAGCTTGTTGGCTTCTAAAAACTAACGCTCTGTGGTAGAATGTGGGTGGTAACTGGCTTCTGTGAAGAATTAATGATAAAAGCCACGTTTTCAAAAAAAAAACCCTATACATTTGCACATGCACTTTTGTGTACACAGTCTGCACATTAAAAGATTTGTGTCTGTGGATCAAGTGATTTGGAAAGATAACCACCTGATTGGCTTCTGCAGAATTTAATGTATCATTTAGAAGCTGGGTTGAAGCCCTTTTATGGAAGTCTAGTCTGAAGTGTTCCATTGTATTTGAATAAAAGATAAACGAGACTAGGCCCTATTAAAACAAAAATCTGCAACATAATTAATTTACAGGTTGTGCAGATGTGTGCAAGGAGCCACAAACACCTTCATTTTATTGCTAACAAGTCATAACTTCATAATACTTTTAAATCTCTTATTTGCAATATCATTAAATCATAATAGTTTGCTATAGGGAGACAAATAAGTGTCTGTGACAGCGTAAGTATAGCCATTTGCCACTTTCACTTTAGAGCATTGGTAAAGCTTGCTGTTTTTTGACAGGTGTTCAAACAATTCAGAAGCTACTTTCTATTAATTTGTAGAATGATCCTTCTTTATATTTTATCCTTGTGATACAGTATATGTTGTGAGAAATGTAGAAAGATTCTTACAAGTGGAGAAAAGTCATAAGTCCCCTTGATGCTCTGTATATAGTACATTTTGCCAGTGAACCAGTCATTTTGAGGCAATTTTTAAAAAAATTAGCCCTGTTTTTGAGTGTCCAGCTTCAGAAGCTTAGGCTTGATTTCCCCCCCTCCCCCCCCCCGGGTGGTAAGTATCTCATTGACTTGAGCACCTCTGAAAACCAAGCTCAAGGTTTGTGAAGTTGAACACCCCAAAATTGAGGAACTCAGAATTTTAGAGGCCACTTTTAAAAAAAATTTAGGTCTTACAAATGAAACTTACTTCATCTAGGCAGAAGAGTTTATGAAATAAGATCATAGAATCATAGAATTCAAGATCAGAAGGGACCATTATGATCATCTAGTCTGACCTCCTGCAAGATGCAGGCCACATTAGCCGATCTACCCACTCTTTTAGCAAGCGACCCCTGCCCCATGCTTCGGAGGAAGGCGAAAAACCTCCAGGGACACTGCCAATCTGCCCTGGAGGAAAATTCCTTCCCGACCCCAAATATGGCGGTCAGCTGAACCCCGAGCATGCGGGCAAGACTCTCCAGCCATACCTTCTGAAAGAGGTTAAGAATATCATATCATTGACCCAATTTGACCCAATTAAGTACCAGTTTGGCACTTAGTTGACCTATTGACTAAGCCCGTTATCCTATTATACCATCTCCTCCATAAACTTATCTAGCTTAATCTTAAAGTCATGGAGGTCCTTCGCCCCTACTGTTTCCCTCGGTAGGCTGTTCCAGTATTGCACTCCCCTGATGGTTAGAAACCTTCGTCTAATTTCAAGCCTAAATTTCCTGACTGACAATTTATATCCGTTTGTCCTCGTGTCTACATTAGCACTAAGCTGAAATAATTCCTCTCCTTCCCTGGTATTTATCCCTCTGATATATTTAAAGAGTGCAATCATATCTCCCCTTATCCTTCTTTTGGTTAAGGAAAACAAACCGAGCTCCTCAAGTCTCCTGTCATACGACAGGCCTTCCATTCCTCGGATCATTCTAGTGGCCCTTCTTTGTACCCGTTCCAGTTTTAACTCATCCTTCTTAAACATGGGAGACCAAAACTGCACACAATACTCCAAATGAGGTCTCACCAACGCCTTATATAACGGGACTAGCACTTCCTTATCCCTACTAGAAATACCCCGCCTAATGCAACCCAAGACCGCATTAGCTTTTTTAACGGCCACATCACATTGCCTACTCATAGTCATCCTACGATCAACCAGGACTCCCAGGTCCTTCTCCTCCTCCGTTACTTCCAACTGGTGCGTCCCTAGCTTATAACTAAAATTCTTGTTAGTCATCCCTAAATGCATAACCTTACACTTCTCACTATTGAATTTCATCCTGTTACTAATACTCCAGTTTACAAGGTCATCCAAATCTCCCTGGAGGATATCCCGATCCTTCTCTGAATTGGCAATACCTCCCAACTTGGTGTCGTCCGCAAACTTTATCAGCCCACTCCTACTCTTGGTTCCCAGGTCAGCAATAAATAGATTGAATAAAATAGGACCCAAAACCGAACCTTGAGGTACTCCACTGGTAACCCCCCTCCAACCCGACAGTTCCCCTTTCAGTACTACCCTCTGCAGTCTCCCCTTTAACCAACTCCTTATCCACCTCTGGATTTTCATTTCGATCCCCATCTTTTCCAATTTAACCAATAATTCCTCATGCGGTACCGTATCAAACGCCTTACTGAAATCCAGATATATTAGATCCACCGCATTTCCCTTGTCTAAAAAATCTGTTACTTTCTCAAAGAAGGAGATCAGATTGGTTTGGCACGATCTACCTTTCGTAAATCCATGCTGTAATCTATCCCAGTTGTCATCGGCCTCCTGCTCCTTAACCACTCTCTCTTTCAAAATTTTTTCCATTACTTTGCATACTACAGATGTTAAACTAACAGGCCTGTAGTTACCCGGGTCACTTTTTTTCCCCTTCTTGAATATAGGAACTACATTAGCTAATCTCCAGTCCAACGGTACAATCCCCGAATTTAGAGATTTATTAAAAATCATCGCTAACGGGCTAGCAATATCACTCGCCAATTCCCTTAATATTCTAGGATGAAGATTATCCGGGCCCCCCGATTTACTTCCGTTAAGCTGTTCAAGTTTGGCCTCCACCTCAGATACCGTAATGTCTACCCCCATATCTTCATTCCCATCGGTCCCTCTATCACTATTCCTTAGCCCTTCATTAGCCTCATTAAAGACCGTGGCAAAATATTCATTCAGATATTGTGCCATTTCAAGATTATCCCTAATCTCCACTCCGTTTAAAGTTTTAAGCGGTCCCACTTCTTCCTTCTTGGTTTTCTTCCTATTTATATGGCTAAAAAACCTTTTGCTATTGGTTTTAATCCCCTTCGCTAGGTCCATCTCCACCCGTCGCTTTGCCTTTCTCACTGCATCCCTACACCCTCTGACCTCAATAAGGTAGGTTTCTTTGCTGATCCCTCCCATTTTCCACTCCCGGTACGCTTTCTGTTTTTTCTTAATGACCCCTCTAAGACGCTTGGTCAACCAGCTCGGTCTAAAACTGCTACCTACGAGCCGTTTTCCCTTTCTCGGGATACATGCCTCTGACAACTCCTGCAATTTCAACCTGAAGTAACCCCAGGCGTCATCTACCTTTAGATTCCTAAATATGTTGGTCCAGTCCACTTCCCTAACTAGTCGTCTTAATTTAGTAAAGTTAGCCCTTTTGAAATCGTAAACCCTAGTCTCAGATGCAATATTGATTATCCTCTCATTAATTTTGAAACGAATTAGCTCGTGATCACTCGAGCCAAGGTTGTCCCCTACAACTATTTCCTCAACAAGGTCCTCATTACTCACCAAAATCAGATCTAAAATGGCATCCCCCCTCGTCGGTTCAGCAACCACTTGATGGAGGAATTCATCAGCTATCACGTCTAGGAAAAGCTGAGCCCTATTGTTATTACTAGCATTTGTTTCCCAATCTATATCTGGGAAGTTAAAGTCTCCCATGATCAAGCAGTTCCTATTAGTGTTTACCTCCTTAAAAACATTAAAGAGCTCTCTATCCGTCTCCAAGCTAGATCCTGGCGGTCTATAGCACACCCCAATCACTATCCCGGGTGAGGCTCTGGTAGTTTTCTTCCCTAATGTGACCATTGCCCACACAGACTCCGTATTAACCATTGCATTGCTAGTTATTTCATTACATTTCACCTCATTATTGATATACAATGCTACTCCCCCACCTTTACCTTTGCATCGGTCTTTTCTAAACAGCACATACCCTTCCATACCTGTACTCCAGTCATGGCTATCGTTCCACCATGTTTCGGTTATTCCTACGATATCCGGTTTCAATTCTCGGACCAGGAGCTCCAGTTCCTCCATTTTATTACCTAAGCTTCTCGCATTGGTGAACAAACATCCTACCTTTTGCTGTTGGGCTCCTCTCACTCTTCTCACCCCGCTCGGTAGGGACACAGTACTACCAGTATGACCTGTCGATCTAGTATCTGTCCCCCCCCTCTTCCTTACACCTAACCGTCCCCCTCTGGCTATATCTGTTGTTATCTTCTTGTTCCCACTCCCAATGTATAAATATGGCGTGGAGTGCACCAGGGCCTCTCCCAACCGTCTCCCCCCATTCATTCTTTTTGTCTAATAGGTAAGAGCAGTCATAGAGGTCATAGGTTTGAAAATGCAGAGTCTGACTCCATAATTTGAGGAATATTCAGAGTAAGGCAGCATCCTTCATGAAAATAGTGATTTGTTTCATGCTGGGGAAACTTTTTTATCTCAAAGTGGAGCAAAGGAAGATGGGAGGTGGTGTTTTAAAATTAACTGGCTAGCTCCCCTAGCATTGCACTTACCTATGGACCCAAATTCTCTGGTCCTACTATCATCATTCTGTAACTGTTTTTAAAATTGGTGTGCACACATTTCTAGCATGGTGGTGGTCTTTATACACAGGTACTATGCTTTTTTTAAAAATTGCATTCAGTGTATCTTGCAGCAAAAAGAAAAAGGCTGTTCTGTTGTGGGTGAGAAAAAATAACTTTTTTTTCCTCTTTTACCCAACAGTAAAAAGAATATAAAGAAGCAACGAATGAAAATCTTATATAATGTTGTTCTTGAAGCTCGAGAGCCTGGCACAGGCAGAAGACTCTGTGATCTATTTATGGTTAAACCCTCCAAAAAGGACTATCCAGATTATTATAAAATCATCTTGGAGCCAATGGATTTAAAAATTATTGAGCATAACATCCGCAGTGATAAATACTCAGGAGAGGAGGCTATGATAGAAGATATGAGGCTAATGTTCCGAAATGCAAGGCACTATAATGAGGAAGGCTCACAGGTACTGTTTAGGTTATCCAGGCACAGTTACCTTCGTGCTTCGTTGCAGAAGCCAAAATTGTGTTAGAATTTTGTAACAGTCAATCTCTGGTTATTCCTTCCAGTGGTTATGCTAACAGTTACAGAATAAGCATATGCACCCCATCATAGCGCTTGTTCTAAACCAGGAATACTACTACTTCTGTACAGATATATTTTTGTGTTTTAAATATTGCTTCTGCCTGCAGATATATGCAGACATAAACACAGCACCTTCCATTTTAAATGTACGTCGTTTAACTGTACAATTTCATTTTTTATCCTGTTAGCTGTGTTGGTTCTTACACTGCTAAGAAAGAGTTAGCTGTTTTATTTTCTTCTAGTGCATAATAAACAGTTGTTTACTCAGTTCCCATGACTTACACCCTGTAAACCCATTGAAGGCAATTGGATTACATAGGGGTCACTAGGGACCTAATTTAATCTTCAGAATTTTTGTTACTATGGGGTGATGTGTTGGATGTAAATAACCCAGTTTGGCTCTTAGCTCTCAGCATGATTTTGCAGGGCTCGTAGGTGGAAATGGTATTTCAGCTACTCTAACACATTTGATAAAGAAATTGATGAGAAAAGGTGAACATGCAATCCCACCATGTTATTTTTATAATCTTGTCAGAATGGAGATGCAGTTTAACTGCACAGTTTACATATGGGCATTATCTCCATTATTAAATTAAATATTTATCTACTATGGTTAAATGTATATTCTGCAAAGTGTATGCAAAAGAGAAATACAAATCCTTTAACAAAGTAATTACTGTGGATGAGTGAACAGAAAGTGACTAAGAATTAAGTGGCTTTATTATTTATGGACCAAATCTTAAAGTCCATAGTCAGTCCTTAGTCAGGTAAAGCTGAGTCAACAGCTAACAGAAGAAACATACATTCATACTCCACTGTTGACAACATTACCGATGGCAGTGAGAAGCTGGATACTCTGTTCTTTTGTGATCAGAAAAGAAATATTGGATGCCGTAAGAAAAGTAAAACACCACTGATACCTTACTATGTGAGGGCAACTAGAATGTGTGGAGACTGGAGTAATATGGAAGATATGATTAATAAGGTGCATACCAATAGATGTTGTTTCTCACTGATGCCAAATATACTCTATATATAACTTAAAAACTTATTTCTGCCTGACAACCTGAAGTCATGAATACAACCCATTGAGCTGGACAGCATAAGCAAATTTAAGAAGCAATACTGGTCTCTTGTTCTTAATCAGATCATTGAAATGTCTAATGTGGCAAGTGATGAACATACATCTACACTTGCAAATAATTTGATTCTGTTTGATTAGCTATATTGGCAAAGAGGCATGAAACCTTATGACTGCAAGCTGAACTTTGCTTATTGACTTGTCCTGCAAATATATTTGCCTGATGACTACAGCAACAGCAGACTGTTAACAAACAAGATATTTATATTCTTTCCAAGATGGCTTAACAAGATTTTGATCATAATGTAGAAATTGACAGTGATAATACTATACATTAGAAAGAATGGATGCAGTCTTTTGGGGATGCAGTCTCAAAAAAAATTTGACTTATGAACAAGTAAGGAAGACAATCTAATATAGGGCCTTTTTCTGAAATATCCCAGAGTTCTTTACAAAAATTACATATATGAATTATTTAATCCTTCACTGAAATACAGACACATTTGGGGTGGAATGAACCAGTTGTTTTAACAACATATTGCAACGCTATACAATCATTCAAGAGTGGAAGCGAAGAATATTGTGCTCAACTGAAACTAAGGAGTTAACTCTTTTGTGTTAAGAGTTTTCTTGGTATACTCTATTACATTATCATAAGGAAACAAATAACCTAAATATTGTTTTATTATTTTTCTTTCAACACTTTAATGACTAATAGGTATATAATGATGCCCATATCCTAGAGAAGATTCTTAAAGAAAAAAAGAAAGAGCTGGGACCTCTTCCTGAAGACGATGATATCGCTTCCCCTAAGCTAAAGCTAAGTAAGGCAGCCTTGTGGATTCCTACTTCTTGGTAAATGTTGATATGGAATAAAATGATACAGATTAACATTAAAATGGAAAACCATATCACCATACATTCAAGGCAGGTTGCATAATTTGTGCCACTTCGGAACCCAAATGTACACTAAACTGCAAAACTGAATTACATTTTCAATATCATCATAATTGCAGTGGATATTGGTATGTGTTTGTGCTGAAATTAAAATTAAGAGGTGAGGGGTGGGAAGTCAGAATGAGAGAATCTATATGAAACAATTTTTCTATACAGGCTAGGTTAGAATGAAGAAGAGAAATTCAGAATAACTGGAATATAATCATTGGTATCATACCTCATTCATTTGATTGGAGATATAATAAGCATATATAGTAAGCTTTGAAACATCAGAAAATGGTTCAGCAGCAGCTAAAGTGCAAACAGATTAAGGAACAGTGCCAGGAGCTAGATGATCTGTTCTGTTTCCATAGACATCCTTTGTAACTTTGTCATTTACTCTCCTTGTGTGTCATTTTTGCATCTGTAAATTGGGGATATAACATATTACACAAGGGAGCTGAGGCTTAATTCATTAATGGGTGTAAAGTGCTTTGTGATCCCCAAATGAAGAGTGTGATAAAATTGCAAAGTATTGTTATTACCTTGTTAGTGTTTCATGGGGATTTTTATGTGTTAAAATTAGCATAATATAAAGGTAAATCGGTAGAATAAATATGTCCCCTATTTATCAATTTTATAGCATGTTTAAAGAAATACTTTTAAAAATGTAACCAAAACACACAACACATCTCTTAGAAAATGCTTGCACCTACTGTTGTTATAAGTAGCACCTCTGGTTATAGTAAGGAAAAGAGATTAGAGAAAATTATTTTTCTCTGATTTATTTTTTCAATGTCTTTTATGCATTTGATAACACATTGTATAGAAGGATTTCTGGCTATGTTCTGCTACCTTTAATCGTATACTGAGTAGTATCTTATTCTGTGAGTAGTTCTGCTGATTTTAATGGGACTGCTCAGAGTAAGATACTATACAACATGAGTAAGGGTGGATCAGACCCTTAGTTTCCCCTGTTGTGTATTTGGGTCTTCCACAGAGCAACAAAGTGAAGTGAAACATCTTTAAGAGAAAATTATTGTAAATCCCCTTAAAATGGCAGGGAAATTCAGCAGTAGGTGGTGTTCTTAGAACTATTTTTCACTCCTTTTTAAAAAAAGTAACTGAGCGGATTCCAGGTTGGTGCTGTTTCTTTCATATATGTGTGTTAAGTTCTAAACTGACTAAATGAGCAAATTGCATAGAAGGGTTTTTTAAAAAAAAAAAAGAAAAGCACACACGCCGTATTGAAGCATCACTGAGGATAAAAATGCAAAACCACCAAGAAAGTATAGGTATGGAAGAATCCACGTGCAAAGACTTTGTAGTGCTATAACAATTGATCCTGTATTAACAAATAGCTAATCTGATTGGTAGCCCCATTTGAAGGCATTATTTTACATTTTACCTATAATAATTCTACCTAGTTTAGCTTAAATCTGCTGTGTGAGGGAAAACTCACAATAAGTGGGATTCTTAGGATGTGTCACGGCAGTTGGGAGTGTGCCTCTCAACCTGGTAGGGAGACTTGACTTGAGCTAGTGCACTAACAATAGCTGTGTGGATGTTGCAGCACCGGCAGAGGCTCAGGCTAGGCTCACCCCCAACGGCAGTGGAGACATACCCACATGTGAAAATCCCCATGAAGAAAGAATTTTAATGGCTTTGAAAAATCCACATGAAGAGAGGATTTTAATGACTGCTGAACTGAAGTGAGAATTTCACATAGTGCTATTGTGTTGGCTTCCCTTGTAACTTTAGGCTGATGTGCAGTCTTGAAGGTATTACTAGTGTTATTTTATACTTATGGAAGACAGGCTTCAAAAGTTTCAGATCCAGCACTCGTATGTTGTACTAAATTGTCCATGGGGAAAACAGAGAAAACTGTCTGAAAAAAGTAATTAGTAAGAGCTGATGGAATAGAAATGAAAACATTGTATTTGTAAGTGGCATTGCTAATCTGGTAGGGTAATCGTGGACTAAGTTACCTGAGCCATAGAAAAGGAGTTAGGGAAGTAAGTGCACAAGGTTGACTGATCTTTGTACATTTGTTGTTGTTTTTTGTCTGTCTAGGTAGAAAAAGTGGTATTTCCCCTAAGAAATCAAAATACATGACTCCAATGCAACAGAAACTGAATGAGGTGTATGAAGCAGTGAAGAACTACACAGATAAACGAGGCAGGCGATTAAGTGCCATCTTCCTGAGGCTTCCATCTCGATCAGAACTGCCTGACTATTATGTAACCATTAAAAAGCCAGTTGACATGGAAAAAATAAGAAGTCACATGATGGCCAACAAGTACCAGGACATCGATTCCATGGTAGAAGACTTTGTAATGATGTTCAATAATGCCTGCACTTATAATGAGCCAGAGTCTCTGATTTACAAAGATGCCCTTGTCCTACATAAAGTTTTGCTTGAAACTAGAAGAGACATAGAAGGAGATGAGGATTCTCATGTCCCCAATGTAACATTGCTGATCCAGGAACTTATCCATAACCTTTTTGTGTCCGTAATGAGCCATCAGGATGATGAGGGCAGGTGTTATAGTGACTCTTTAGCTGAAATTCCTGCTGTTGATCCCAACTTCCCAAACAAACCACCTTTGACTTTTGATATTATCCGAAAGAATGTAGAAAATAATCGCTACAGGAGACTGGACTTGTTTCAAGAGCAGATGTTTGAGATGCTAGAGAGGGCAAGAAGGATGAACCGGTAAGTGAAACTACACATGTATCAAACCTTAGTCTTGTCAAGTTAATTTTGAGTCTTTATCACTGGTCAAATAATTCCCATTTTAAAAGACGCATTATCTTTCCTGTTAGTGTGCTAGGGAAAAAGGAACTTGCTTAGTTGGGTGCCATCACCTTCAGCAGAATTTAAGCTTTAGTTTAAAGTCTGTAGCCCCTGTCTTTGAAGTTAACCCTGGCAAAGCAAGGTTAAACCAATGCAGGGCTATCTTCCAAAGTTGAGGGAAGGCAAGTTCAGAAGAGGATCTCAGCAGGCAGCCACATAGTGGTAAAAAGGAGACCATTCAGAGGTATGGAGAAGCAAGAAATGGGTTGGTTTTGAGGGGAGATGTTGTGTAGAGACATAGACTGTCATAAAACAGTAAAGTAAATCATTTAATTGGGCTACTGCATTTTTAACCGAGTTAGTACATTTCTGTAGAAATTTTGGAAGGCTGTGCGAGAAGGTAAAAATGTATTTGACTGCAGAGTCAGCCTTTTCAGCTTCTGATCAAGATTGCAGCAAGTTCTGCTATATTAATTGCCTTTAGTAGATCTCCCATTTAGAGCAATCATTTATATGCAAGGTTTCTTGGGATGTGCAAAAATATGCAGACATATAGGTTCCTGCTTTCCACTGGAGTGGGTCAAATAACATACTTGGAGATGTATGTTAAGGTCTCTTAAAAGAGGACAGTGATCAGTTGTTCTCCATGTCCACTGAAGTAGGACAAGGAATAATGGGATTAATCTGCAGCATGGGAGATTTAGGTTAGATATTAGAAAAATTTTCTAACTATAAGGGTAATTAAGCTCTGGAATAGGCTTTCAAGGTAGGTTGTGGAATCTCCACCATGGTAGGTTTTTAAGAATGGGTTGAATAAACACTGTCAGAGATGATCTAGGTTTACTTAGTCCTGTCTCAGCACTGGGGGCTGAACTTGATGACTTCTCGAGGTCCCTTCCAGTCCTACATTTCTATGATTCTGAATATAGGGAGGGTTTTCCTGCTGTAACTTTAATAGGAAAGAAGACATGTGGTGGTAATAAAATCTCTTATTTAAAAAGCAATTAAAAAGATCATCTGGCATGACAATGGGTGATGAGTACAATTACTCTTTTCAATTAAAGAAACAGCTTTTTAGTTTCTCAGAAGTCTCTCTTTCAAAAGCAGTAAAGTCCAGTTACAAAATACCTTCATTTTTGGCTAGTTGCCTGTGATTTCTCAGAATTTCAGTTGCACTATATGAGAAATATGGAAATCAGCTTTTCTTTTTTGTTGTACTTGTACTTGTTGTTGGAGAGACTGGCACATTATTTCTCTCTTCAGAGTACATGCAGTTTAGTCAGAGGGCATCTTTAAGGATGACCTGCAACTGGATTTTAAAAAAAATTGTCCAGATGACACATTTTAGTTTTCCTAAACCTGAGAGAGGTGAAATGGTATAGCCATATGAAGAGTTGGCAGGGTAGATCTCCAACCCTGTCTTTTTTGCTCCCCCACCCCTCCTCATTGTGATTCATAGTAACTAAAATTTAAAAAGAGAAAAATCAAGCTTGCTCTGAATTTTCAGTGTCAGCAAAAACAGCATTAACCCAAATATCTGTTCTTTTAAAAACAAAATAGTATTCTGATTACTCCATGCTGTTTTGATTGGAAGCTATTCTACTGGGTAATAGAATATTGATCATTGTCCTATTTTAAGAATAAGGAAACAAAACTGTACTAATCTCCGCACCTTAGAAACAGTTTGGCTGAATATACAGCAAATTCTTTCATTTAAAAACAACAAACTGCTGAATGATTTTAAACACTGAACAAACACAACACTAAATAGAAATACAGAATACTCACAATGCATCATTTTGTAATTTTTCCTTTTGTAAATACTCTTAAGAAGGCTGGATTAGGTTGCTAGTGTTTTGAGAGATCACTTGAGCCCTATTAACAGGCTACAAAGGTACTCGGATAATACTGTGGTGCAGGCCATATTATAAGTACTAAATAACTTAATTGTGTAGAAGTATGTTGTTTAATTACTGGTTGAAAAGTAAAGCACAGATGTTTGGTGATTTAAAAATTGGATAAACAAAAACTAATATGCATGCATTTTGTCTCTGATTTTTACTATTAAAGTACTTTTAAAGACAACTAAGGGGAAATCTGCTTATTGCTAATAGAGCAGTATGTGCTGAATTTTCTGTCACTTTACCTCTTTGTTGAACAGCAGTTATCTGGTATACACTGAGTTTTTGTAATTTATCCTTAAATGTAACAGTTGATGAGTTTTTATTTAGAATACTGTTTATTCCTGCATAAGATATATTGTCAAGTTGTAATCTGTCTGTCATTTCCATGCAGGACTGACTCAGAGATTTATGAGGATGCTGTGGAACTTCAGCAGTTCTTTATTAAAATCCGTGATGAACTCTGCAAGAATGGAGAGATTCTTCTGTCACCAGCACTCAGCTATACCACCAAGCATCTTCACAATGACGTAGAAAAAGAAAAAAAGGAAAAGCTACCCAAAGAATTCGAAGAGGATAAACTCAAAAGAGAGGAAGAGAAGAGAGGTAATTTCATTTTCCTTTCAAAACTATGAACGGTTGTCTCTTGTTATGCTTTCATTGCTGAGCCAGGCCTTTGCTGTTCCTGCTGGAGCAACTGTGTTACTGAGGAGGAACTAGCTTGCAGCAATGTTTGGGACAAGGAGGCCTTTGTAAAGGTCTTCTCTGTCACCCTTCTCCCATGCAGTCTCCATGCTCTTCATGGCTTTAAAACAAGCTATGGGGAATGAATAAAGATGTCTTCAGGCTCCCTGCCACTAAGAGGGGAGGACGACTCCCGACTCTGCCCCTTTACCTGTCCCTTCAGATAAAGAGCAGGTGGTTGTCCTTTCCCCACAGCACTAAAATCAATAGTGATCATCTTTATGCAGCTGGGCTCAGTGCTACTCGAGAGCACGAGATGGTGGCTCTCGGTATAGAGGACAGGAGAGAGGCAACAGGAGTGACCTTTCTAAAGGCCTCCCCTCCCTTATTGCTGTCAGTGAGTTCATTTTCACTTACATGGAGGCCTCAATAAAATATATATGAAGATCTAGGCCCAGCTCTTCAGCAGCAGGAGGGAGAAGTGAGGTGGAGCATAGATCGTGCTCAAACCATACCTTGGAACTGGTATCCACTGGGTATGGTGTGGCACTCCTGCGTTGACCCTCAGGGAGCATGATGGAGCGACCATCTTTTTGTTCTGTGTTTCTACAGCACAGTGGGGTCTTGATCCATGACTATGTGTGGTCCTGTGCATTACTGCAATACAAATAATACATAAGAATGTGTCAGACATTGGCTCCATTCCCAGCTCTAGCTGGTCAACAAACTTTACTAATCTGCAATAATGCTCCCACTTGCTGCTGTCTTTCTCTTTCCCTCATCCCACAGCAAGGAAGGTTTTACTTAAGTTACTAAACAAAGGTGCCGTGATTTAACCCATGGAGAGCCAGTGTATTGTAACAAGGTGCTGTTCTTAGAATCTCTCTCCCTTCCTTAGATGGCTTTTAGTAATTTTTGTTTCCTTTTATGTTGAAATAAGAAGCTGAAAAGAGTGAAGATTCTGCTGGAGGAGCTGGTCTGTCGAGCTTACATCGGACTTACAGCCAGGATTGCAGCTTTAAGAACAGCATGTACCATGTTGGGGATTATGTCTATGTGGAACCTGCAGAAGCCAACCTGCAACCTCATATAGTCTGTATTGAGCGATTATGGGAAGATTCAGCTGGTAAGGACACAAGAAAATAATGCAGTACAGCTTCTTAATATTGCTGGTTAAAACTTCCAGTTTGAGTTTTCCTTGGGTGGAGCCTTAATTATTGTGTGTGTGTGTGTGTGTGTGTGTGTGTGTGGGTGGAGCCTTAATTAGTGTGTGTGTGTGTGTGTGTGTGTGTGTGCGCGCGTGCTGGCGTGTATTTTTATTACTTCTGAAACACCTGATTTAAAGGATTTTGCATGCTGGGGAGCTTTTGAGAGTGCTAAATGTCCTGTATTTTTCACATTATAAACATCCTGTAGATAACACCCTCGCCTTCTGGTCTAGGAAGGCTAGATGTGGCTCCTTCCAGAACCCATCAACACTGCTTTTGAGTCAGCTACGGAGGAACAGAAGGGTCTTGTCTAAACTAGAAAAAGTATCCATTGCTGATAACAGAGCCAGTGCTGAACATAGTTAAAATACAAGTGCACCACAGGACAAGCCAGCATCATTTCTGAACACATAGTTAAATTCCAAAACAGTGTTAAATATGGCTTGTCCTGGACAAACTTACAATTGAATCATAGAACCAATTCAACCAAAACTCTTGCTTTTGGCAGAATACATGAGGATTGAGACTTGAGAAGTTTTATGGTACTGTAAATACACTGGGCCAGTCTCCATACACTTTATTTTCTCTGATTTTGAGTAATACCAGAGTGTCAATTAATGGTTTATAAGAAAACTGTGAAGTCAGAGCTTGACCTTGTCAAAAGTAAGGAGATGGCAAAACAGGAAAGGAGTTATTGTTAAAAATGTACATTACAATCTGTTATCCAAAGATCTGTGGGGATGGCCCAAATTTTCAGATAGTCAGGAGTGATAGATTCACAGGCTTTTTCCTGTCCTTGAGCATAATTTTCAAGGCCTGCACAGTCAGAATTTATAGATTGCAGACTGGATTCTCCAGGGCCACCTGGCTCAATGGCATTAAATCCTGTTGTGTTCTTCTGAGTCAAATAACCATAGGAGAAGCCAGCCGGTGGACTTCTTACATATCCAAACCTCACTTATCTGAAACAGTTGAGAAACATTGTCCTATTTTGGATCGGCGAGGTTTGGATGTACCGGGTATTCCTATATAACTGTTTGATTATTAACACAATCTACTGTTGTCTTTACTTCCTTGCAATAGGAAAATATATCCTGTTTTTTGCTTTTAGGGGAAAAATGGTTGTATGGCTGCTGGTTTTATCGACCAAATGAAACATTCCATCTTGCAACACGAAAATTTCTGGAGAAGGAAGTTTTTAAGAGTGATTACTATAATAAAGTTCCAGTTAGCAAAATTTTAGGCAAATGTGTGGTAATGTTTGTTAAGGTGAGAGATTAAATAGACTAATTTGTTAAACTATTTACTGATTTGTGCACTATTTTTAAAAATAAGACTTGAGGACTCACAGTATCTGTATGAAATAACCTTTTCCCCCATCATGTCTTACTGCCTGATACATTGTGGTGCCTCTGTAGTAGAGAAAAATGACATAAAGTTGCATTATTTGTTTCTCAGTGTCAGTTTGGCTATAGAAATCACATTACACATCATTTTCAAATTTGTTGATGTTTTGAGAGAGAAATAGGGAAATTGCAGGTAAGGTCTTAAAACTTTCCTCAAAATTTTTAGCTTTAGTTTTTAGTGGAAGGAGGGCTGGATAGCTCGGAGGAATGGTAATGGGATATAGAGTTTCACCTCTACATCACAGTTTAATTCCACCCAGGTCAGTTCTGTTATAAGTTCTTATGATCTGAATGCTTTTTGGCCTGTATAGAATGAATCAGCTCAGTCCATTCCTTAGTGGAAGTTTTGTTTATGTAACTAACACAATCACTATCACAATCCTTGTTGGTGTTATAATCAAAGATTTAAGTGGGCATAGAATTCTTCATTCCTCTCTCCACACAGTGGTGGTCTTTCTTGCTCAGAGTTCAGACATATTGGCAAGTTAATGTTTAGAAAGCAATTGCCTGTAGTAATAAATATATCTGTTTGCTATAAGAAGTGATATAATGTAATTCTCCTGAGCTGTCACCCTGGTACTTTGCATTGAATTTAACATGCACATTTTAAAAAAAACCAAACCCAAAGAGAGACTTAGTGAATAAATTGTACTTGTGTGCCGGAACAAAAATCAGGCTCTGTCTTCATGCATGTTTCTGGAAAATTTCATCTGAAATGATCCCTTCTCTTCACTCAACAGGAGTATTTTAAATTATGTCCTGAAAACTTTAGAGATGAGGATGTCTACGTCTGTGAATCTCGTTACTCTGCAAAGACAAAGTCTTTTAAGAAGATTAAACTGTGGACCATGCCCATTAGCTCTGTAAGGTTTGTCCCTCGAGATGTTCCCCTGCCTGTGGTCCGTGTCGCTTCTGTGTTTGCTAATACAGACAAAGTGGAAGATGAGAAACACACTGAAACCCTAGAGGATAATAAAGTGGGAGACAGTATCCTTAACCTTGAAAAGGTAGGCAAGATGATAATCTGGATATTGAATTGAACTGGATTTCAGATCAGAGATGATGAAAATGTGAACATTCATGTTTTAGGTTTCACATCCTTTCAAAAAGCTAAATCAGTAGAGAAATAAGAAATGACAATACATCTCACTTTAAAATGTGTTTTTAAAAAAAAAATTACATATATAATTTGTGTGTGCATACTCCATATAAATAATTGAAAGCCTTAATTCAAATAAGTGTTAGCCCTGTTTGTGCCTTGATGATGTTAGCTATTGGCCACCTACGCTCTTAAACCTGTCATGTACATGTTTTTTTTAATGAATTTTGGAGTTCTCAAATTTACCTCCGAATACATACTGTATTCAAATGCTGGACTAATCTGCATTACAAACTGTCGTTTGTGTCATTGTGTCTGAAATTATTTTTTTCTTTTCTTAACCGCCTTTAAAAAAATTCCATCTACTTAAGTCTGTCCTAGCGGTAGACAAATCAGTGAGACTGAAAAATCTATTTTTAACTCATCCCATTGCTGGTAGGTATTGCAGATATCCTTTATATTTAGTTTTTAGGTATCAAGTCTTCATTAAAGAGAAATAGAATAGTAAGATTACATGGTGGTATCATATGTTTCTCTGCGTCATTTTATCATATGTCAAACATTGCTTATTTATAGTTGATACTTTGATGGTTTAAAATCATCTGATAGTCAGGCCTGGTCTACACTACGCGTTTAAATTGAATTTAGCAGCGTTAAACCGATTTAACCCTGCACCCGTCCACACAACGAAGCCCTTTATATCAATATAAAGGGCTCTTTAAACCGATTTCTGTACTCCTCCCCGATGAGGGGAGTAGCGCTGAAATCAGTACTTGTCATGTCGGATTAGGGTTAGTGTGGCCGCAAATCGATGGTATTGGCCTCTGGGCTGAGGCCACAGTGCACCATTGTAACCGCTCTGGAAAGCAATCTGAACTCGGGTGCACTGGCCAGGTAGACAGGAAAAGCCCCGGGAACTTTTGAATTTCATTTCCTGTTTGCCCAGCGTGGAGCTCTGATCAGCACCGGGTGGCGATGCAGTCCCAAATCCAAAAAGAGCTCCAGTATGGACCCTACGGGAGATACTGGATCTGATCGCTGTATGGGGAGACAAATCTGTTCTATCAGAGCTCCATTACAGAAGACGAAATGCCAAAGCATTTGAAAAAATCTCCAGGCTATGATACAGAGTCCACAGCACAGTGCTGTGTGACAAGCGTAACGGAAAGCCAAAGAATCAAATGGACGCTCATGGAGGGAGGGAGGGGGGTACTTGAGGGCTCCAGCTATCCCACAGTCCCCGCAGTCTCCGAAAAGCATTTGCATTCTTGGCTGAGCTCCCAAATCCTGAAGGGTCAAAAACATTTTCCCGGCTGTTTCGGGGTATATGTCATCAATTTACACCCTTCCCCCCCCCCCCGACAGAAAAGGGAAAAAAATCATTTCTCACCTTTTTTCAATGTCACCCTATGTCTACTGCATGCTGCTGGTAGACGGGGTGCTGTAGCGCTGAACACCAGCATCCCCTTCCCGGTGGCAGATGGTGCAATATGACTGATATCCGTCTTCATCATCAGCCTGTGAGTGCTCCTGGCTGGCCTCGGTGAGGTTGGCTGGGGGTGCCTGGGTAAAAATGGGAATGACTCCCGGTCATTCCCGGCAGATGGTACAAAACGGCTGGTAACCGTCCTCATCATAGCAACTGGAGGCTGAGCTCCATCAGCCCCCCCCCCCCCTTTATGTCTAAAGAAAAGATTCTGTACTGCCTGGACTATCATAGCAGCTGGAGGCTTCTTCCCCCTCATTTTATCTCACTAAAAAGTCAGTGTTTCTTATTCCTGCATTCTTTATTACTTCATCACACAAATGGGGGGACACTGCCACGGTAGCCCAGGAGAGGTGGGGGAGGAGGGAAGCAACGGGTGGGGTTGTTGCAGGGTGCACCCCCTAGAATGGCATGCAGCTCATCATTTCTGCGGGATGTCTGGGGCTCTGACACGGAGCGGCTGTGCTCTCTGGTTCTGTAGTACACTTGCCTCATATTCTAGGCAGGACTGACTCTATTTTTAGACAAAACATAAAGAAGGGAATGACCCGGGGAGTCATTCCCATTTTTGTCCATGCACCCCTGGCCAACCTCAGCGAGGCCAGCCAGGAGCACCCATGACAGCAGCAGACGGTACAAAATGACTGATAACCATCATCTCATCGCCAATTTACAATGGCAGACGGTGCAATAGGGATGGTAACCGTCTCCTACCTTGCAAAGGCAAATGAATGCTGCTGTGTAGCACTACAGTACCGCATCTGTCAGCAGCATCCAGTACACATACGGTGACAGTGACAAGGCAAAACGGGCTCCATGGTTGCCATGCTATGGCGTCTGCCAGGGCAATCCAGGGAAAAAGGGCGCGAAATGATTGTCTGCCATTGCTTTCACGGAGGAAGGATTGAGTGATGACATTTACCCAGAATCACCCGCGACACTGTTTTTTGCATTGGGCTCTCAACCCAGAATTCCAATGGGCGGGGAAGACTGCGGGAACTATGGGATAGCTATGGGATAGCTACCCACAGTGCAACGCTCCGGAAATCGATGCTAGCCTCGGTACATGGATGCACACCGCCGAATTAATGTGCTTAGTGTGGCCGCGTGCACTCGACTTTATACAATCTGTTTTACAAAACCGGTGTATGTAAAATCAGAATAATCCCATAGTGTAGACGTACCCTCAGACACTTGGCATTCCTAGAGACTTTTTTCTTGCTAACATATTGAGAAAAAAGTTTTGTCTTTCATTTCTTATATTTAGATTTACAGAGTGAGCCTATTGTACGTTCTCTGTGCTCACTCACATAATTTAAAAACAAAAAAAGGAACATGCTGATCACTATCAACCCCAAATAGACCAACCCCCCCCCCAATAAAAGCTAGAGATGTATGTTCTGATTTATCAAATGATAAAACAAAGGAATAATCTTATCAAGGATCAAGATCACAAGATCTGATCCTGCCAAGTGTAGAGTGTCCCCTATGAGCTGCCGAGTACCCTTGGCTCCTTTTGACTTGAGGATACAATGGGACGTGATGTGAGTTTTGGATATAAGAGTGGGCATTAAATAGGGCAAACAGTATGAAATTTTTTAAAAATATGCATTATGATGGTAATTGTGATATTTAAGATATTAACAGTGAATGCCTTCACCCTCAGTAATTTGACTAAATGCCTAATTTAGGTGCCCCGACCATGTCATCATGTTTACTAAAACAAAGTGAGGAATATTGTAGTTCTGTTTTAACCATACAAGATAGCTAATTAATGACTTGATATCAAGTAACCAACAAAGTGCCAATGGACCGTCAAATTGATTATCTGGAAAAACAGCAACTTTTTATTAGGAATTGCAAAGCTAACCACTTTCATAGCCAGGAAGCTTGGCTTTGCCTTTTAATTTTCAGATTTCAGGGCTTACATTTTTGGATGTTTGTATGTACTTTTTAACTTATTTTCAATAAAATTAAGATTCAATAAAACCTGTTTCTCTTTTACCTACTCCAGCACCTTTTTCCTTTTGTAATCAATTTTCCTAATCTCACCAGTTTTTTAATATATATGTTGATGTAGGAGAAAGAAGATGTTCCAGTGGAAATGTCAAATGGAGAACCTGGTTGCCACTACTTTGAACAGCTCCGTTATAATGATATGTGGCTTAAGGTTGGGGATTGTGTCTTTATAAAATCACATGGCTTAGTGCAACCTCGGGTGGGCAGGTAGATACATTTTCTTCTCTGTTTGTAAATTGTAGCTATAAAGTTAGCATAATTAGACAACTAAAATCCATCCGTTTTATAAAAGATTTTAATATTTTAAAAATGGAGAAAGGAGGATGAGGAACCATCTTCTTTATAAAAGAGTTTGGTACACATTCTTAATAGAGTGCTTGAAGTGGGAGCCTACCAGCCAAAAATAATATGGTGGATGCGCTGATTATTTTTCTTTCACCTATCCTCAGTCACAGTATAATTATTCTAATGTACAAGATGGTGTCAGACTACTGTCAGATTGCACCGTGCTGCTTTAAAGCCTCTTAAAATTGAGAATGGAGCTTTAAGTGACAGTAATTAAGTAGCAGTAATAAATTATATAAATGAAATAAAGTGCTACTTAGCCAACATAATTACTATATTTTTCTCATTTTTAAGTGCATATAAAGTAAAGTTTTTTACTCCTTTTAATGTAGTAATTTTTTAATGACAGATTTTGTAACCATATACTGTATGAAGTTAGCTCCTATAGGAAGGAAGTCCTTTCATTTCTTTATCAGAGGCTTGTTTTCTTTTTTAGAATTGAGAAGATGTGGGTACGGGATGGAGCTGCGTATTTCTTTGGCCCAATCTTCATACACCCAGAAGAAACTGAACATGAACCAACAAAAATGTTCTACAAGAAGGAAGTTTTTTTGAGTAACCTAGAAGAGACCTGTCCAATGACCTGCATTCTGGGTAGTTATTTACAATTTTAAATGCAGTTGGCTAACTCTCTTTTCCTGTATACTTTTTTTTTTAGTCTAAGATTATAGCTGTGGGGGGGGCTCTATTTCCCCCCCTCTTTTTTTGAACTATGTAGAGGGAAAGAATGGATAAATTACCCAAAATTACTTTTTTAGGCTTCATACTATTCACCTTTAGGGCTTTTTGGAAGATCCTTCTCTTTGATGTTTTCCCACCATAACACGAAT
Organism: Mauremys mutica; assembly: GCF_020497125.1. Classification (NCBI taxonomy): domain Eukaryota; kingdom Metazoa; phylum Chordata; order Testudines; family Geoemydidae; genus Mauremys; species Mauremys mutica. Next base: position 44,494,863 of record NC_059078.1, read on the forward strand.
TATATTTATTTAAAAACAAAATACAGAGCCCCTATAACTAGGAAGCAGAAGACTATGAAGCCCACAGGAACTTCTTTATTCCAGTTTAATGTATCTGAAAAAGCACCTAGATACCATTGTGATGTACTAGGACAAGGGTGGGGAACCTGAGCCTGAGAAGGAGCCAGAATTTACCAATGAGAATTGCCGAAGAGCCACAGTAATACGTCAGCAACCCTCAATATGCTACCCCACTCCAGCCCCCAGAGTCTCCTGCCCACCATCAGCCCTGCCAGTCAGTACCTCCTCCTCATTCCCCTCCCCTCCCGCCTGCTGCAGTCAGTTGTTTTGCAGTATGCAAGAGGCTCTGGTGGAGTGGGGGGAGGAGCGAAGACATGGCAGGCTCGGGGAAAGGGATAGGGGTCTTGGGGGAAGGGGTGGAGTGGGGGGAGGACCTGGGGCAGGGCAGGAGGTTGAGCAGTGAGCATCCCACAGCACATTGGAAAGTTAACATCTGTAGCTCCAGCCTCGGAGTCAGCGCTTATGCAAGAAGCCGCATATTAACCTCTGAAGAGCTGCATGCGGCTCTGGAGCCACAGGTTGGCCACCCCTGTACTAGGAGGTAGATGGAAATGGTCCCTTGACTAAGAAATGGGATCTTTAAACTCTTAATAATTTATTTTGACTTTTTGGATATGTTTTTGCAGTGTTTGGGATGCAATATTAAATGCAGTTGAATGATAGTGATGAAATTTTTTGTGACAGTATAGGACTTACTAGATTATTTAATTGCTCATTTCTAGGCTTTCTAAATACAGTGGAATCCTGATTATCCAATCTAATTGGGACCGGGGCCAGATTGGATAACCAAAAATCCAGATAAACCAGAGCCCTGCCGCCCATTCTCCATCTGTCCACTCCGGCTGGAGCCCCGTGGGTGGGCTAGTGGTTCAGTTAATATGGAGAGCCAGATAATGGAGGCTCAAATAAACGGGGTTCTACTGCATTTGGTTCTTTTAAAACCAAAACGTTTTTTACCTCAGCTATCTTCTAACCAAGTGTTTTGTTTTCAATTTCTCCTGTCCTTTTTTATTTTTGTAATGATTTCTCTTGTCTGTGTGTGAGTGCAGCACTCCTCTGATAGAGCATATGACTCTTAGTATGAGCAAATTGCAATGAATGTGAGTGTGTTCCATTGAGTACCATGAATCTTCAGGATGTATGAGATGGGTGGAAAATTGAATTTCCTGGCTTTTTGTGAAATACTTCATGTTAGAGCTATGATGACAGGGTACTACTGTTCATTACCCTTCTCTCTTACTTTTGCAGGAAAATGTGCTGTGTTGTCGTTCAAGGACTTCCTGTCTTGTAGACCAACAGAGATCTCTGAAAATGATGTTCTACTCTGTGAGAGCCGCTACAATGAAAGTGACAAACAGATGAAAAAATTTAAAGGGCTTAAGAGGTTTTCACTCTCTGCAAAAGTAGTGGATGATGAAATTTACTACTTTAGGTAAAATATGATTGGGGAAAAAAACCATTTTTTAAATTTACTATTCAAAATTGCAACAGGTAAGGGAGGATCAAATCAAGCTGATCACAAATACTTAAAAATAATCTCAGCTGCTGTCATCACATTTCGCTTTCCTCCTGTCCACTGAACTCTAATTTTCACTCCAAGCTTTGGTAAAAGCTGTTCTGTTCTCAAAGGGCCAGTCCTCCTGGGATCTACACAAAATAATATGGTGTGATCTTGCCATGCAAAGATGTCAGAGCGAAGCCCAAATATCCTCTCAACTGATGGACATTATTATAAAGAAGGAATATTCATTGTTACTTTGTTTCCTAGTTTGGGTAGACAGACACACACCAGTTCTGCTTGAGCTAGCCAGCTAAAAAGAGCAGTGTAGCTGGGGGTAGCAGCTTGGGCTGGACTTCCAAGTACATACCCAGGGGGGTCAGGCGGGTTTGTGCTCAGATAGCTAGCCCAAGCTGCCACCTGGGCTATCCCCGGGTACACTGCTATTTTTAGTGCACTAGCTCAAGCAGAGCTAGCACATGTCTGAGTACAAACCCATCTGACCTCCTGAGTACATACTCAGGCAGCTTGCCCAGGCTGCTACCCATGCTATCCCCATATACAAGCACACAAGCTTGAGCAGAGCTAGCATGTGTCTGTCTACCCAAGGTGGGAAACATGCTCCCAGCTGCAGTGCAGGCATACCTCAGAATGAGGGTGGAGATGCAGAGGATGTATTTTTTCTTTTTCTTTTTCTTTTCCTCAGAAAACCCATAGTTCCTCAGAAGGAGCCATCACCACTACTAGAGAAAAAGATTCAGCAGCTAGAAGCAAAATTTGCTGAATTGGAAGGGGGTGACGAGGATATTGAAGAGATGGCAGAAGAAGAAGGTGAAATCATCGAAGCGCCTTCTATGCCTCAGCTTCAGACTCCACTGGCTAGTGAACTGGATATAATGCCATACACTCCACCACAGGTAAAAATGCCTCTTAAAAAATCTTGAATGGTATACCAGTCAGTATTCTCTATCCCACTCCCCCTCCACCCCAAACCTAACAAGAAAATAAAACAAAAGTGTAATTATATCCACTGAGGAGGTTTATATTTAATCTTAACAGCCCATGGAATAATTTTTCAGAACACTTCTACATTCTAATTTGGTATGCATTGCTGCACTGTTGTAGCACAATTAAATCATTGTTAAGGAATACATTCAAATGGGGAGATAATTAGAGCAAGTTTACACTATTGTGTGAATAGTGTGAAGAATTCTATAAAACTTGATGGTAGGAAGCAAGCAGAATTATGGTGGTGGGATGGGAGAAAATGTCCCTCTCCCCCTGCCCCTCCACTAAAATGGCCTAGTGGGTGGGTGGGTGTTGACTGAACTCCTGGTACTCTCAATTTACATGAACATAATAGATATTTGAAGCTTTTTTTATACCAAAAAATATAGCATAATTTTCAAAAGTAACTTTTGATATTTGTGTGCTCAGCTTGATACCCTTGTAGAAAACACTGAGCAGCTATCCTTTGAAAAATAAGCCTCTTTGGGCACTGAAAATTACTAGTTGTGAATATTTGGGTTATTAGACACTAATTTCAATCTGTGAATTAAGACTTTAGAATAAAGTGTTGAAAGGAAAATGGTGAGAACTTCAAGTCTCTTGTTATTCCTGTTAGAAAACAATAAAGTTTTATATAACTCTCTAAAAACCTGATAAATGGGAAAAGGAATGAGCAGAGTCTTTGGTGAGTGGAGAAAGGTATGTGGCTAATAGATGGAATCAGCTGTCACTGGATGTTGGAAAGAGGAGTGGGTAGAATTATGAATTCCTACGTGGCTTGCTTGAACCTAAACTTCTGGAAGGTGGGCAGTACATCTGATGTATTCTTTCTGTATAAAGTTGGTGGGGGAGGGATAGCTCAGGTTTGAGCATTGGTCTGCTAAACCCAGGGTTGTGAGTTCAATCCTTGAGGGGGCCATTTGGGGAACTGGGGTAAAAATCTGGGGAGATTGGTCCTGCTTTGAGCAGGGGGTTGGACTAGATGACCTCCTGAGGTCCCTTCCAACTCTAATATTCTATGATTCTACTTTTCAGTCTTCACAATGTTGAACTCACTAGGTCATTTTCTCATTTTAAGACTTGTAAATGTGAAAGCTGTTGATCAATCCTGCAAAAATATATGTATTTGGTGATTATCATACATCAGTATATGGGTGAATGAAGTGATAGGAAACTGGTAATTAAATAGACTAAAGTAATGAAAAAAGATAATTTTTCTAAATTAAAATGTGAACATTATCAGGAGCATGACCACTGCCGAAAGCAATACAATCGGGGACCAATGGACATGGATGATGACACCAGAGTGCTTTTTGCACTTTTGACTCCGATCATGCTCTCCCTTGTGCTGATCTGCTGTTGCTGCAATCCCTCCTTCCCCCTGTTCCATGCTCTTCAACCCCCTCTCATCCCATCCCCACCTGTGTCTTCCCATTTAGCTAATTCCCTTAATCCTCCACGCTGGGATTTAAATAAAACAAAACAAACAAACAGTGTGGAAAAATAGCAAAAATTTACTGGTGATTATGCCATAAAAACTAACAAAAGGAAAAGACATTGAGCTTGATAAGAAAGTTGCCACCAAACTTTGCCTTCAGTATAGCACAAATGAACAGTTTAAAGAAATGACAAAAGATCTTCATCCTTCATGTATGCTCCTAGATAGATTTAACCTCACAGGTCCACTATTAGGTGTTGCAAGTGAAGAATCAGAGGAAAATTGAAGGGGAAACTGAAAAGAATCAGTGTTAACATTAATACACGATGGTTGGATGAACATGAGAAATAACCTAATTATGAACTCCCAGAAAGTACTCGGTGCTCTTGAGTCTGTCTGAAAAGAAAGCTGCAAAATATTGTGTTCAAGTTAGTGTTCAGCATACTACTTAGAAGTTGCTAAGAAAGAAGTAACACATAACACAGTGCTAAAGTGCACAAAGAAATTCTTCCACAGCCAACATCAACTTCATAATTGGTTGGTTGAAAAAGGATTGATATCGCAGCTTTCAATGTACATCTTTTAGCACTTTCAGGAAGATTGTCTCTGGGTTTTTTTCTGATCTGCTGTTGCTGCAATCCCTCCTTCCCCCTGTTCCATGCTCTTCAACCCCCTCTCATCCCATCCCCACCTGTGTCTTCCCATTTAGCTAATTCTCTTAACTAATTCCCTTAACTTAACTAATTCCCGGGTTTTTTTCTATCCCGGTGCTCTAAACGTGGAATTTTTCATGAAAGGACTTTGATCAAAACTTAGAAATTATTTTATACAGCAAAGGTCTCTAGAGAAAAGCAGTAAACTTATCAAATCTACTGACGCTGATTTTGGAGGTGCTTGACAGATTACAAGTGGACGCTATTGTCCCTGAGTTTCAGTGAAAATCTGGCTTTATGAAATGAACAACAAAGAACTAGACCCACACAACAACAAATTTTAATAAATAAATCAGCCAAAACGTGGAACCTTTCCATTATTAGCAAACATAATTGATGCAAATTATAATGGTTGTCAGTTGAGCATAGAATAGGGAGAAAAAGCTGAAAAATGACATTGGAACTAGAAGATCTAGATGTGGCCTAGATATATGAGTCTAGAGTGAGAACTGAGTAAAAGATGATCCCATGTTATGGGCCTTAGTGACTGAGTAGGTGGATGGGTGCTGTTGAGTGACTGAAAATTTGGGAAGAAGGAAGGACTTGTGGGGGTGTACTTATAGCTCAGAGTTGGCCATACAGGTTTGCCCAACATACACAACGAGATGTCGGAATGACATGCCAGAAAGAAGGAACCAGATGTAGGACTGAACGAAGGATCAGAAGAAAGACAGATTTGTTAGTCATCAACAGAAGGGGTATGTCTATATTGCATCTGCGAGCCGGGTAGACAGACGTGCTAGTTCTGCTCTAGGTAGTGCACTAAAAATAGCTGTGTGGCCATAGTGGCACAGGTGGTGACTGGAGTTACCCTCCAAAGCATGTACCTAGGGCAGGAGTTGGCAAACTATGACCCGCGGACCGGATCTGGACCATCAGGGCATTGGATCCAGCCCACGGGATTGTCATCCCCATGGTGCCACGGGTCCTGTGCCACTTCTGAAAGCAGCCGGCACCACGTCCGTGCGGCCCCTGGGGCAGGGAGGCAGAGGGCTCCATGTGCTGCCCTTGCCTGTAGGCACTGCCCTCCCCCCGCAGCTCCCATTGGCTGGGGACGGAGAACCGTGGTCAACGGGAACTTTGGGGGAGGTACCTGTAGGGGAGGCACTGCGCGGAGCCCTCTGCCTCCCCTCTCCCCAGGGGCCGCAGGGACGTGGTGCTTGGCCGCTTCTGGGAGTGACACGGGGCCAGGGCAGGCAGGGAGCCTGTTTTAGCCCTGCTGTGCGCTGCTACCACCCTGGAGCTGCTCCAGATAAGCGGCGCAGGGCCACAGCCCACACCCCGAACCCCTCCTACACCCCAATCCCCTGCCCTGAGCCCTCTGCCACACCTGCACCCCTCCTGCACCCCAACCCCTTGCCCTGAGCCCCCTGCTGCACCCCAACCCCTTGCCCTGAGCCCCCTGCCGCATCCCTCCTACACCCCAACCCCTTGCCCTGAGCCCCCTGCCGCATCCCTCCTGCACCCCAACCCCTTGCCCTGAGCCCCCTGCTGCACTCCAACCCCTTGCCCTGAGCTCCCTGCTGCACCCCAACCCCTTGCCCTGAGCCCCTTCCTGCACACCGCCCCCCCCCACACACACACACACTCCAGGTGCACTCCATCCTGCACCCCAGCCCTACGTTCATGGCTCTGAATGCAGTTTCCCCACCCAGATGTGGCCGTTGGGCCAAAAAGTTTGCCCGCCCCTGACCTAGGGGGTTGGGCAGACTTTTACTTGGGCAGCTAGCCTGAACTGCTACGCATGTCATCATGGCTGCATTGCTGTTTTTAGCTTGCTAGCTCTGGTAGAACTAGCCATGTCTGTCTACCGACTCTGGGAAGCATGCTCCTAGCTGCTGTGCAGACACAGCCAAAAATGATTGTCTAAGGGCTAGTCTACACTTACCGCGCGGGTCGACGCGGTGAGTTCGACTTTCCGGAGTTCGAACTATCGCGTCTGATCTAGACGCGATAGTTCGAACTCCGGAAGCGCTAGTTCGAACTCCGGTACTCCACCTCGGCAGCTGGAGTTAGCAGAGTCGACCTTGGAGCCGCGGAGTTCGGTTCCGCGGCGTCTGGACGGGTACGTAGTTCGAACTAGGGTAGTTCGAATTCAGCTACGCTATTCACGTAGCTGAATTTGCGTACCCTAGTTCGACCCCCATTCTTAGTGTAGACCTGCCCTAAGTTGTGTGAGTGGAGAAAATCATTCAGTGATACAGAGTAGAGGGAGGAAAGGAAAGGGGGCAAAGGAGACTACGAAAGGAAAGGAGGAAGATCTACCAAACAAGACAAGGAAAAGCGTATTTAGAGAGAGATGAAGTTGGGAAAGCCAAGGAGGAAAGGTAGAAATAATTTTAGTAAAACCCATAACCATAAATACAATGTATTTACTCAAATTGTATCTGGAGCGCAGACATTTATGGAATGGGGTTTGAGATATAATGAAATTGCACTTCTTATCTTACCTTACCATACCATTTTGACTACTTTAATCAGTTTGCTGAGTCACAGCCCATATCTTATTAATCTTTCTTGGTCTAGAACAGTGATTTTCAACCTCTTTTCATTTGAAGAACCCTAAAAAATTTTGAATGCAGGTGCAGACCCTTTTAGAAATCTTAGATATAGTCGGCGGACCCCCATGAGTCCGTGGACGACAGGTTGAAAACCACTCATCTAGAAAGTCCTTTTGCTCAGCTTGGAATGATATTTGTTCTCTCAATCAGAATATTTCCAAATTTCAGTTGTGAGGTCAGCATAATATATGGAAAAGTTAAAAGCCAGTGAAACTGTTTTTTCCCCCATGTGCCTCATACAATTGTATAGTTTTATAAAGCGAGCTGTGAGTTTGAGACCTGACATCTCTTTGAGGGCTGCAAGGAAGGGCAGCTGTTTAATAAATACTACTGAAGCACAGGAAATGTTGATGCTTTAACCATTTTTAAAGACTTTTGTATCTTGTGATGATTCCATTGTATATTTGTGGTTATAATCCATTTTTCTTACAGTCCACTCCAAAGTCTGCCAAGGGCAGCACAAAGAAGGAGGGATCAAAAAGGAAGATCAACATGAGTGGGTATATCCTATTTAGCAGTGAGATGAGAGCTGTGATTAAAGCTCAGCATCCAGACTATTCCTTTGGAGAGCTCAGCAGGCTTGTAGGAACTGAATGGAGAAACTTGGAAGCAACCAAGAAAGCAGAATATGAAGGTAAATGAAAACTAAAGTAACATATACTCGGTCTGCTTTTTCCTTTCTGTAGAGATGCAATAATTTTATTCAGATAAGTTTAATTATTAAAGAAGAATGTCTTGTTTGTAGCTTCATACGTGGAAAGGTTTACATAAATGTTCATGGTAATGAACTGTAGGAGTGAAATAGAAAATATCTTAGTATAATTTAATTATATAGTGCAGCATATGAACACTGTACTTTAGAAGTACACAAGTGTGTCTCTGCCACAAAGTATTTTTGATTGAACACAGAGACACACAAAACAAGGAAAGGACTCAGAAGTGGATGGGTATGGAGATAACATTGCTGGAGTGGAAGTTGGGAGGGAAACCTGCTCAGGAGTCATTTGAGGAAGTGATGATTTAAAGAGGATTGGAAGAAGGCGAGCGAGAGAGCTTTGTGAACAAGGGGGGGGGGCTGTTCAAAGCATGGGAAGCAGGTAAGAAGGCATGAAACATACTGGAAAAAGAAGTCTTTTGCTTAATTAAAATTGGGCTAAAATAAAGTAGGAAAAAATAATAAAATAAAAATTCAGGATACCTAATCCGTTACAATGCTGGGAATATAATATTTTCAATCTTAGAATTGTCCAAGAGTTGTAACTGATTTTGTTGAAATATCCTATTTCCTAAACGAATCCTAGAATGTTCTATAGACCAAAGAGTCCAGGCAGAAAAGTACTCCATAAAAGTTTTCTTTTCTTACCTGATATTGGTCTTTGGAACTTTTTAATCAAACTCAAATCACAAGTGACACTCTTCAAGAGATCCCTGCCTGAGTACAGATAAACCATCATTTAAATCTCTTCTGTTGGTATTCACTATTGCTGCTATAGTTAAGAATGTGTCAGCATTTCCATTATAAAGCACAAATTATAGAAGTATATAACACTCCTGCACCAAGTAATTTTTTTATTATAACAGTAAACTAGCGTATAAGGTTTTGGCTTTAGAACAAATATTACTTAACTTTTTTTAAGTTATAAGTTTGCTTTTTCTTAAAGTGTTTTGTTGGCATGCTCATAACTCAAAAGCAGTTTTGGTTTTCAGACTAAATTTGCATGACATCACTTCCCCCCCTTGGATTTTCCATAGCATCTCTTTGCAGTGGTAGAGCGTAATGAGGCTCCATTTAGTCATTTGCAGGTTATCTGTTGCAAACTTCATAAAGGAAATAGTAATGCTGTTACATCATGAATGTACCATAGAGTATATTTTTCCTATGCTGTAGTTTGTTTATACATCACCATAGGTATGCATGGCACCTTATAGGAGAGAAATGTCCTTTCTTATGTCCTTCCTCTCAAGAACAGTAGGATGGTTAGCATGTTTAAAACATTCTAATTAGAGAAGCTAGATTATTTGCTTTTCCAGCAGAGTACACAACTGTAATACAGTGGTAGCAGCAATGCCCACTATAGTTAAGGTTGCATAAGTAGTTCCATTTTAGTCGTCTTATTTTACTTGCTTACAACTTTCCAAAGCTTGCAATTTAAACTTGAACTTTGCCAGACTTGGTCCCTGCCCAAAGTTAGATTTTTTTTTTTTTTTTTTTTTTATTTTTTGCGGAGGGGGCGGGGGGGGGGGGGAAGCTCACGACATCTGACCTGATTTGCTTAGAGTATGTGTGGGTGGGAGAAAATATATTCCTTCCATTATGAAAACACACAAAATTCATGCAAGTGCTAATGTGGACACTGCAGTGGAGGATAGAAAGATGAAATTTGGTGTGATTTTTACACCTCAGTGTTTTTCAGTGTTATGGTGAAAATTGGTTTGGATTTGACTGAGTTTGACCCATTGAAAATGGAACCTTGCATATGTGGGGTATAAGTTGTACAATTTTTAGCAATATTCAAGCACAAGTAGACTCATTGCACATGTCTGCATGGCTAACTTAGCTGTACTGCAAAGAATTTTGTAAATATGTACTATGAATGAGGCAAAGACTCATTGTAAGGAAAAATGAAGTTCAAGCAGAGGGGCATCTTCCTGCCTTATAAATTGTGTTGGATAGGTCATTCCAGTGTTTCAAACCCTGGTCTGAAGGATTTGGGATTGGAGTCACTGAACTGTATAGTGAATCCCAGCTGAACTTTTCTAAGTCTGTTCACCTTTATTGCACTGCTGTGACAATGTTGTAAGTTTCATCTGTTAGATCTGTGCCAGTTGTGACATCAGTAGACCGATTTTACGTAGCATTGCCCTGTGTTAGGTAGGTCACAGTCCTATTTCAAGACTCAGCATTCCAAAGTTGAAGTTAGTAGTATTATGGTCGAATAGAAAATTTAACAGTAATTCAGCAGTGTGTCTAAGGGGCTTCTTCTATCTGATCATTTTTTAACTGGCCAAAACTAAAGGAGAGTCTGAACAGCTGGGTCTGTCTTTTCTCCAAATTCTTTAATCACTCTGAAGAGGAGTGTCCACTTTCCTACTTTGGCATCTCCCCTTAAATGGCTTGTGTTCTCTGTTCTCAATTATATATGTGTTGCCAGTAATAAATTTAGGAGTTCCTATGCGTCGTCATCCCTTCCTGAAATGATTGGTGAAAACATGGAAGGAAATGCCTAGAAGAAATGGAACTGGTCTTTCAGTGTATTTATATACTTCTAGAGGTTGCACAAACAAGTTACCCATGAAACACAGTTGTATGAAAGGCTTTTGGACTTCTGTGCTGGTAAAAGCTAGTGTTTTAGAAGTATATAACATTTAATCTCATTGCTGAACTTCTTAGCTTCATTTGACACTTTATTGCTGTTTTTAGTAACAATTTTCATCTTTCACCAACTTCAAGAAAACTTTTAGTCCCACCATTCAGTGCTGTTAAAATCAACAGAGGTATATGCTGCATTCATTTATTCTTTGTTGCTTCTCATTGCTTCAGTAGGATATAATATTCAGAGAAAACAAATCAGTAACTTGCATGCCCAAAAAGCACCTTGCATGGGCATTTGGAATACCCCTTTTTTCCATGTAAAATTGTCTTCTTATCAGAGTCCTGTGCAGTCAAGCTTTTATTCTTATAGTAGTAGTGAAGAAACTTGATCTAGGTACCAATCAGATTCACAATACTAAGGACACACATGCTTCTACAGAGCAGCACAATTTGAGTTAGACATCTGTAGCTAAAAAGGAAATGGCTATAAGAGAACTGTGATGGGGAAAGGGAGAAGTCAGAAGGAGAGGCAGAGGAACTATTTTTGGTCCATCCATCTGCTGCTTGTTATGTTCTAAAACACTAAGGACCTATCTACACTAGGGAAGTCTTGCAAGAATTTTGCTACCACTGTTTCAACTCCACCAGTAGTATGGACATGGGGAGCCCTAATGTAGATGGGCCACTGATTGCCACTTGCATTTTAAACACTCTTACTATCTCATCTTGCTTGGGACAAGTCTAACCGACAAAGTGCTTAAAATGCCAGCAGCAACTGGTGGCACATCTACACGAGAGCTCCCAACATTGCTACTGCTGCCTTAGCTGAGCCAGTGGTATGAAAAGTGGGAAAGTTTTGCCCAGTTTTCCTAGTGTGGACCGGACCTAGTGCTGGACTGCTGCTATCATGTTGGTAACACTGGTGTTATGATCAAATCTGTTCTTTGACTTTTTAAAATTAACTTTTTAATCAAATAAAACTTCACATTTTTAAAACTTGATGGAATATTTTTCATGATAGGTTCTCTAAAAGTTTTAGCTGGAGCCAAATGAATCAAATTATATGCTGTATGAGTAGAATAATCTGTTCTATTTTATATTAGACTAAACTATGCCAGTGTTTTAATAGTCCTCTTTAATGAACAGATAATATTTTGAAATTCTGGGTTACAAAACAGAACTGAAAATCTAAAATACTTTTACAGAGCGGGCAGCTAAAGTTGCTGAGCAGCAGGAGAGAGAGCGAGCAGCACAGCAACAGCAGCAGAATTCCTCCCCCCGGGCAGGCACTCCTGTCGGGGCTCTTATGGGGGTGGTGCCGCCACCAACACCAATGGGAATGCTCAATCAGCAGTTGACACCTGTTGCAGGTAAAAAGTAGGAGCTATGACCATTTTTTCCTCATCCACTTTATCAAACCCCTTCATAACTCTGAACGCTTCTCTTGGGTCACTTTATTCCTACTGAAGAAAAAGCTCAGCCTCTTCAGCCTTTCTTCATAATAAATATACTTAAACTTGAAATTATCCTGATTTTTCCCCCCATTACCCTCTCCAGTAGTTAATATTCTTCTGAAAAAGGCTGTAAAATAGGTTCCTCCTTACGCAGTAGAGCTGCTCCCTGTTTGTATTCCATCATCTGTGTTCACTCTACTTATTAAAGGAAATGCTTACTCCTGTTAGTACTGCAAAGGGAAGTGAGCTGGATTTCTTCTAGTGCATGCATCATCAATGGAAGTGTTAAGTAGGTTCCATTTGAAATCTTTTATTGTTGGTGACATGTGAGACTGAAAAATCCAGCCTGACTTTCAGATTCCAGGATGAGTTTGCAGATTTGGCAGCTAAAAAGGTTATTTTGCTTGTAAACAGAAAAGGCTTGATCTGGGATAATTGAGACAATATATATAAAATCCCACATTGCCATTTTTACCAAGTCACTTTACAGAATAGAACTGCATTTTGAAGACTTTTTCCACAAATCTGTACTATCTGGTGTTGTGATTAGCAGTCATATCCCAACTGAATTCAGTAGGACTATGCCAGTCCTAGGATTAGGTCCTAAGGCTGGGCAAAGCCCTAGAGAATGTATTAAGGGAACCCATCCTGCATTGGCAGGGGTATGTATTAGGTCTTTTCCTTCTCCAATATCTAATTCTGTCACAGATTGATTAAAAAGATCACATTAGTTTAGTCAAGTTCTAAAAATAGTGCTTTGTACATACAATTAAAGTATATTTTATCTCTCCCTTACTGCATTTGAGTTGCTCCATTTGTTCTCAGTTTTGTTTTTTAGGCTGCAGCCATACTTTAAGCTGACAGCTTGAAGTTGTATTTTCTGTTATGACCTCTAAATTCCTCTCTGGTCAATAGGTTGCATGGATGTTCAATTAAATACATGTTTCTTATTTGGCTTATGATATCCAGACTGCAAAGCATTTGTTTACACTAAATTGAATTTTTCTGTTGTTATCCCAATCCTGTAAAGAAATTCAGGTGGTTCTCTGAAATTCTCTGAGTCTGATTGTTCATTTTTTATGTTCAGTTGTTATACCTTTAGCAGATTTTGCTGTCTTACATTTTGATATTCTCTTCTAAATCATTTGTATGTGTTCTAAACAAGAGTTCCCCACTACCACCTTTATTTTACCTTGAGAATATCTTATATAAGCAAGAAAAGCTACAAATTTCAGCCTCTCATGTCTTTATACTGACCATCAATTTAACATTTTTTCAGGGAGTCTTTTTTTCATAGCTAGTAATGCCCTTTGTGAAACCTTTACAAATGCTTTGTGAGAAATCTAAGTTCTGCACATAATATTCACTGTTTACTTTATCTCTTGTGATGAGTTCTTCAAACACAAAGACCATCCTGTCATGATTCAGACTGATAGAAATGAATTTCCAGAGTGTCTCTTCACTATATCATGCAAAATACTTCCAAATATTTTCCTTACAACTGATAATGGAGTCATCCACTTCCCAGTCTCCAGGAATCTCTTGTTTGAAAATGTCTGAATAAATAAATTGAGATTTCACTTATTTCTTCCTCAACCTTTAAGCCAGTGATGAGGTAATAGAAAAATTAAGGGCTGCATATATTCAGTTCTGTTACTTTCATCTGGATTAAATAACCCTGTGGGACTAGTTGCAGGACTTTTGTTCAGCGTCTGAGGCTGAGAAATCCTAACACTTTCTAAGATACACATTTAGGGAACAAATCTCTAGTCGTGTAAAATTATATATACAAGAGCTTCTGTAAATGTGGCTTATATGGAAAATGGGGGAAGGTACAGTTCAGAAGATGTAAACAGCTATCCAAGGGGCCAAAAAAAAAAGGGTTACCAATTAAATTTATTTTTACTAACCAAAACTGTAGTGGAAACTGCACATTGAGATATTAAAAGTGGTCACATAAACCATGAGTTGGACTACTGGAACCAATCCTTAATGCAGATTTCACTACAGTATATTAAGTCAATCAGCTATTGAGTAAGTATTCCATGCAGCATATGTACAAATAAATGTTTGTAATTGAAAGGAAAGTTTTTAAAAGATTCAAGTATCTGACTTGAAGATCTTACTACAAGCTGGTGTAGTAGAACTTTTTAGCTACTTTGGGACCACTTACTATACTGAGATTTTTGTCTCTGAGTTTAATTTTTTAAAATAAAAATGTGCATTGAAATATATTGATAAATTCAAAGAGACCAGTTTAAAAATATTTGAAATCGACATCTATTACAATTTAAATGTTGAGCTAAATTTCTTGTTCGCCTAAAGAAACTTATATTGCGAGTGGGACCAAACCGTTATTTGTTGATTGTTGGCTTCACTTGAAACATGAAAAAAGTTGATGTTTCTCAGATCCGTCACAATGTTTTCTGAGCAAGTTGCTAGTTATTTTTCAGCTACAAATACCCTTTGCTCCTGAACACCCAATAGTTCTATTTGAGAGTGATCAATCAGAGCTATTGAGAGTTATCAGTTGGTCTTAATCCAGAAAACTCTGCATTCTTAAAGTTAACTTTTTTATAGATTGTTCACTGTCAGTGTAATGGAGACTCTGGAGGTGATTTCTCAGCGTGCACTGTACATTCTCCAATATTTTGCATATTTAGTCCCATCTCCTGTTCTTTAGAACCTTCTCCGATCCTCAGTTGTCTTTTCATAGTATTACAAACACCTTTCCTTAGCTCTCTGACAACATACCATGCAAAATTAACAAACTTCAAGGGACTGGAAACAGCAAGTTAAAATTCTAGGACTTAATAAACACAATACAGACCTTTCACGTGGCCTTTCAGGTTAGCTTACTGACAGTACCGTACTTGGGTTTTCCTCACTCCCAAGAGATTGAGATTGTTAGCAGATGGTCCAGTATATTCTTCATTGTATCTTTTTCTTTATTATGAGGCCTAGGAAGCATCAGAGGTCAAATTCTGCCTTGATTTTTATTCACCATATAAATCAACTGACTTCAGTGGGATTGCATGGGATGAAGGTTGATATGGCCCAGCACATCCAGAGCTATAAGATTTTTAATTTCCACTTAAATACACCTCTGCCCCAATATAACACGGTCCTCGGGAGCCAAAAAATCTTACCACGTTATAGGTGAAACCGTGTTATATCAGGGTAACGGTGGGGTAGCGGTGGCAGGGCTCTGACGGGGATTTAAAGGACCCGGGGCTCCCCACAGCAGCCAGAGCTCTGAGCCCTTTAAAGTGCCGCCCGAGCCCCGCTGCCAAAGCCCAAGGGTAGCAGCGGCAGGGCTCCAATGGTGATTTAAAGAACCTGGGGCTCCTGCCATTGTGTGAAGTCCCAGGCCCTTTAAATCTCCGCCCGAGCACCACTGCGGGATATAACGCGGTAAAGCAGCCCCTGCCCCCGGAGCGCTGCTTTACTGCGTTATATCTGAATTTGTGTTATATCGGGTCGCATTATATCTGGGTAGAGGTGTATTTGCTCAGGTTGTATAGAAGGTAATTAAAAAAAAAACAAAAACGCCACTACATTGAGTTAAAGAGCATGCATTACAAATAACCTTGATAGATTAATTCTACATGCGTACCACAGAAAAATAGTTAGAGAATTTTATATATTGCAATTAAGTTTGGCCACAGAGCTATCCCACAGAGTGTGGATGTGCATAAATTGATGTACTGAGTGTTGTGCTGTTAATTTGAATATGAATGGCAGAACTTTAATGCTGTGTTAAAACTGTTCACATTAGAAACATTTAATTGTGGCTGAATTTATTCCTTGTGTTAATTTGTATTTGAACATTCAGCATTTTTTGCCCCATGAGAACATTACAAATACACTAAATACTAATTCATACAAAGTATAGCATTTCATATTTATAACTTTTATTTTAATTTTTGTTCATTCTTGCAAGATACTAATTGTAGTATTGTCCTGCTGTACTAAAGGTGCTTATTTGTGGGTAGTGCATGTCTTATTATTTAGATCATATTGCATGTTATTGATGCATGTTTGAAATTTGTTGTGTCCTTCAAGGCATGATAGGTGGCTATCCGCCAGTGCTGCCACCTTTGCAGGGCCCAGTTGATGGCATTGTTAGCATGGGCAGCATGCAGCCACTTCACCCTGGGGTGCTCCCACCCCACCAACTTCCGCCAGGTATGCCAGGCATCCCAGGCATCCCACCACCGGGTAAGAATGTTCACATTCACTCATTATTTCATCTTCATGTTCTCACAGTTTAACCAGTTGTTACAGAAGTTATCTGAAACTTGTTTGTTTGTAGCTTAACTGCTTGACTGTTGCTGAATGTTCCAGGTATGTCTAACTGTAACATATGTGCCATGCTGCTGAATATACCAGGTATATCCCAATTGTCCATTGAGCTTAATGGAATGTTAATAAATATTGGCAGAACAACATATATAGGGAACAAGCAACAAAAGATTTACCTGGTGAAATATGACTAGTCAAAATCATGTTATTTGGGCATGTTTATCAGTAGCTTCAAACCCTGAAAGCAGCTTAGTTCTTATTCTTGTATTTCAATAGAATGTACAATATTTTTTTTACTAGGGTCATAGGTGGGATTTCTTGTTGCCAGTGCCTGGTGGAAATCCTTTGTATCTGTGCATTGTTATTTTTTTTAAATTATATTCAAAGTCAGTTTAAATCCACACAACTGACTAAATCTCTCTGTGTATTAGCAGTAGGTCAGATAATCAATTACATATACATATGATAAGATTAGAAATTGTCATTGTTATTTATTCACCAAATATAAAAGTGGAAGGCAATCCTCACCCTTACTTTGCAATCTATAAAATGGCCAGTCACAGGGCTAATTATAAAATCTTACAAGTTAGTATAAAATAGCCTTCAGTGCTAGTGAGTCAACAATATGTTATGTCCCAGAACTGGTAAGAAGGTTCATTTGAAGTACGTGTTGGTGAAGGGAATCAATCACAGTCAAAATCTTCATTGACAAAGAACAGCATTTTTCCCCATTTGTCTTTATTTTCACTTTTAATATTTAAATTTCTGAGCAGAGCAAAAGATGAATGGTTATATTTTAGGAAAGCGGGGGAAATGCAATGTATAGATAGTGCCGTTGTCTCATTCATGTTCTGGGACTGCTGGCCACTATCCTCTTTTATCCTCTGTACTGCTGCTCCTTTCCCCTTTTGCTCCCCGCAACATACTCCAATGCTGCCATTTAAAATGTTGCACACATTCAGTAGTTAAGCTGTTAATCTATATCTTGTATAAGGTATCTTGTTTGCCTTTTATTTTCCATTTGCAACTACAGTAGATGTTTACCTGAAGTCCTATTAACATGGTTATGTAATTGAATGTAAGTGGTTTAAAGAAAAACGAAGTCAGTATTAGATATGCAACCTGCATCCCAAACTGGTGTGCAAGATTCACATTAACTTCATAACATTAATGGGTTTAGTACCGTAGTTTGTTGATAGACTGCAAGATACAGCTGCATCTCCTGCTCACCAAGTCAGTGAAATTTAAGAGCTGGTGGTAGTAGTATAAAGGTTTAGTGGTGCCGCACTGTGCCAGGTTGATGTGTACCTTTTAAGAGGTCAGTTCATTATCACAACTGGAGAAACGAGCATTATAGGTTCAGCATTTTAGAACTGAGAAGGTAGAGAATTCAAGGAAGAAATAATAGACCTTGGACTGAAGGATCCTAAGAATCTCATCTGGAACAGTGTAGAGTGAGGGAGGGGCCATTCTTAGGTGCTGGAAGAGGAGAGGTTTCTTCCATTTCCACCCCTCAAAATTCCCTAACATTTCACACTATTTGCATTAGAAGAATTCTTACCTGTTACTCTATTTTTGTTACTGAAAATACATTTGAAACAGGGATGTCATGAGTTTGAAAACTAGCTCAATTTATGCTTAAGAATAAATACCAATGAAAAATTGCCCTGGCACATGTTTTAAAATCAACTTCAATCACTGATGTAGAACACTGCATGCAGATTACATCTGGTAAAATATATGCATACATTTTCAACTTGAAAATTAATTATATTTGATTATGACAAGATGAAGCAGTGACACAATTAGAAAGAACAGCATCAAGAGCAACTTTCATTAATCTGTTCAGGCCCAGTCATCTTCATGTAAAATGTCACGAACCAGATAGCTCTCAATTAGGTTTGTAAATTCATCTTTGAGTGTGACTTACCTGGTCTGTTCCCTGGTGCACTTCATGTAATAGGGAAAACGTGTAAAATATTTATCCAAATAATTGGAAATGCTTTATCATATGTAATTTCCAAAGTTAAAAAATAAGTGGCTAACATTAATCTGCTTTACTCTTAAGACTATGTAAACTAATCCTGTCACTTCAGTGTTAAGCAATGTTAAATTGCTTTTTTTATTAGAAGATTAATATAGTACAGTAGCATTAAAAAGAAGGAATTGCATGGTTTTGCTGCTGCTTGAACACATTTTATAATGTTGAATGTAGGGGAAATGTTGGATGTCACTGAATGGAACAAATCTATATTTCTTTTTCTTTTAATTATTAAAAAAGGGATGGAATGATTGCTTTCAAATAAGAGATGTATAGTTTGAATGGTGAGATTTAGTCAGACAATAACTGTGCAACTGGCAAAATGGAAACCAGAATAGAATCTCTTTTAAATTATTTTTTTTAAAAAGCATGGGGGGGTGGGGATAGAGAGTTTTAAACTGAGCAGTCTGCATCTCAGAATCATGCCATTTTTTAATCTAGAAACTTTCTTTTAAAAGCAGTGTTGTATCATTATACTGAATAAAATTAATTTCAATAGTAAAGATATGATATTCAGTTAGATAATGATGCCAGATCTTTATAAAAGACAAAATGGCATTGGTCACTGAGATGAAATAAGACTAATTTTGTTTATATTTTAAAATGTAGGTGTTATAGGCCAAAGCGTTTCTTCCATGGTAGGCACTCCGGCACCAGGAGGAAGTCCTTTTGGACAGCCGGTAAGTAGTTTACATTCTTTATGAAACTTTAAAGGTCATATTCCATTATATTATCTGAGTTCATATTGAACCTGTGTCTCCACAGTGTGCTAGTGAGTGCTATGATGCAGTTTGTCTTTCAAATGAGATGTAAAATCAGGGCATTTCTGGCCACTTATGGTCATTGAAGATCCCATAGGCAGAGTATTTGTTTTTCTTGGCCAGATTCTAACTTGGTTAATTTAATTCTACTTAACAAAGTGCCCTCTGCAATTTAAATTAGGCGGTATTCTTTTTTTCCTGTCCTAATTGATGTGAGTCATTTTTGTGCACTGTGTAATTGCTGATAACCTATATTTTTCTTATTTGTTTGTGAGAAGATTCCTTGCTCTGTTTCTAAACCATCAATAAACAAGCTGCACTTCCTTTATTTCTTCAAAAATTAATAAAACCAATAGACACTATCTGGTTCTTCAACAATCAGGTCAGATTCTGTTGATGATCAAATGTTCCTTCTCATTGATTAGTATAAGCCAATTGTCTGTTGGCCATCCAATTCATTAGACTAATTCTAACATTTTAGAGGGGAAATGATTTTGGACTTCTAGAATTATTTTGAATCTGTGAGCCAGTCAGAAGGTAGTAAAGTGCATATGCAACCTGATTGGTTAACATTGTTCCAGAACTCAGTATTGTTGACCTTTTAAGGAGATAAATAATGAAAACTTACTGTCATATGGATTTTAACCAATCATGAACTATGATTTTCTTACGTGCAATAGTGATTCTTGCGTGATGATGATTGTTGTTTATATTGTGGAAGTGCTCTGGGTCCCCAAAGAGGATCAGGGCCCCATTGTGTGGTACAGCTACATAAGATGATATAAATCCTGCTTCTAAGCTTACCATCTAGTTTAAGAAAACAAATACTAGAAATTGCCTAACTCTGACAGTCCCTGTACCTGTGCACCTCATTGAAAAAACAGGGAGCTCTGTTTTGTGGAGGTTTCACCTGAAAATCTTTTTCTATTTCATACATTGAGTTGCCTGTGCCTAAGTCTCAACTGGTATTCATTCTGATGCTGAATTAAGAGACTAGCCTCTTGCACATCTTGTGGGGGACATGTGTTTATCTGAGTATTTCTTGGCATTCTTTGGAAACCATATAAATGCCACCCTTTGGTAGGTATGGGGTTAAAACAGAAAAGTCTTCACACGGCCTTTTACCTGGTTACGTTTTTACATGGAGATCTGTGCAGCTGAACAAAAAAAGTGCTCACTCTCCTGTCATTTGTCATTTCAGATGGGATTGCTTGGGCCACCTGGCCAGCAGGCACCACCTCCATACCCTGGTCAAAGCCAAGCAAGTCAGCAGGTTATACAGCAGCCCACAACTCCAATGTTTGTCTCCCCTCCACCAAAGACACAGAGGCTTCTTCATTCTGAGGCCTACCTGAAATATATTGAGGGGCTTAGTGCTGAATCAAACAGTATTAGCAAGTGGGACCAGACCCTTTCAGGTAAGGCTTCTACACTAAAGTAAGACTTTGGGAGATAGAATACATTTTTTATTATTTTTTATCTGTATTTATACTGGTTATCACAGTCCTGTCTCGGTAACCAGTTACAAAAGCAATTGTAGATTAAAAAGGATATTTGTTGACACTTTAAAAAGTGAAGCAGGAAATACTCGGCTGAAATAAACACAAAACTTATTTGTCCATGCTACTTCTATTAAAGTTAATGGAAGTCAGATGACTATAGTCACACTCAGCATCCTTAAAATATAGCTTGAAATCACGAGGAAAAAAAAAAAGGTTCCTTAAGGGTCAGTTTTTACTGTTTTGGCTCCTGTAATAACAAGATGACAGCGTCCCTTTAAGGATGCACTGTTGACTGCAGAAATATTAATTTACTGTACATTGAGGTAAAGCATGAAAGAAAATTCAGCACTGCTGTTTACATTAAACTCAGCAAAAGCAGGCAATACAGTTTTTTGCTAATTCCAGGTGCCATTGTGAAATGCTGCAACGTCTTGTTTTAACAAGAATTTAAAGAGTTTCTTTGTTTAATTTACATTTTAAAAAAATATTAGATGTTGCTGCAATGCTCAAGATTACATAAATATTTTATTTGAGATAATGTGTTGTTTGTGGAGGGTGAAGTATTGATTTAAGGCCCTGATCCTGGAAATTGGATCTGCACAGGCCTGATTTCTGCAGCCATACAAATCTTTATCATTGAAGTAAGTGTGAATCTCCCCACACAGATCTAGTGGCAGGATCTGAACCTAAAATTGCTACCAATGGATTGTTGTATACTGATTGTCAGAATTGTGGATCTAACTGAGAACTTGTTAAAAACCTAAAATTTTGATTAATTTTTAATTAAACTAAAAGGATACTACGTGATCAGAATGTTTCTGCTATAGTAAATTAGCAGCATTTAAAGTATAGATCTTTTTGCCTATTCACTGGACATTAGTGCAGGGGATGGCAATGTCAGATTCTTCATGCAGCTTCCATATTGCCTGTTTTGGCTTTGTAACATGAGCAATTGCTTGATAAGGACTGAGGAGATTATTATGATTGTTAGTGTAGTTGATCTATGAATCACAAATCAAATATGAGCTATAGATTCAGTGATTAAGGCAGTTGTTTTTGCCATCAAGTCACCAAAGGTTTTTGAATGTATAACAGTTTAATAAAAGTTTACTATAAAAACAAGTTTAGTATAACAAAGTTTTGGAATAAAAATATTAGCATACAAGTTTAATAAAAAATTTATTCAACTAATTCAGTCCCAGCAACAGAGCACAAGTGTATCCCTCTCTGTTTCTCCAACATTGTTATTTTACATTTTAAAATAGGTAAAGAAGGCTTGTACAGAAACAGAAGGTATTTTAATAAAACTATGGATCATTTAATAATAAAATACATGCATGCAACCATAACAAAAATTAAGGATATAAGATGATCATACCAAAACTCAGAAAACTAATTCCTTTATTTTAAAAGTGTAAGAAAGAATAAATTTAAATGTTCTGTATATTCTTGAGGGACTGGAGATGCGGGGGTGGGGGGAAAGGAAAGACGTATTGTAGAATTGTATTCCATGTTATTCCAATATGATGGGAAATCTTGGAGGGGAGGCAGGCAAACCAGGTTAAAAAGAGGCATGAGGTAATTAGGCTGTTCCTTAATTTTTCAGCACGAAGACGCGATGTACATCTATCCAAAGAACAAGAGAGCCGTCTTCCTTCACACTGGTTGAAAAGTAAAGGGGCCCATACCACAATGGCAGATGCACTGTGGCGTCTTCGAGACTTGATGCTACGAGACACCCTTAATATCCGTCAAGCATACAATATAGAAAATGTTTAATCACATACATTGCTTTCTTCTTTAATACCAACATATAAAGAGTTTTGTGGAACAATAGCTGTTTTAGTTAATGGCTGGGGAGAGATAACCAACAATAATTTTTATTGCATTTTGCTGTACATTGCAAGACCATTTTTATATAAGGACACTTTTAATAAGCATCTTTGACTTTGTTATATTAAGTTGACTTTATCAAATACACAAACTTTTGCATATGTTCCCTTTGTTTAAAAGGCAATTTCATATTTGATTATAAGTGTAGTCAAGGTCCATCTTTCTTGTACTTATTACTGAGAATCTAATGCCATCAGTTTTTTGTATAAAAAAGAGAAAAAAAGCAAAACAAATAAGTGTTTACAAATTAGTTTGAAAAATACAATGAAATGTGAAATTAGTCATAGTTTACCTCATAGAAGAATGTGTGTACATGTGCTTGTGTGTGTTAACCACTTCCAGCAGAAATACCAGTGGGATGTGAACTGAAAGGCTTTATGTAAATAAAGGTAAAGGGTGCGTCAACATTAGCAACAATTGGATCTGTGATTAACCACCAGCGCAGCTTCACTGATTGTAGCAACAGTGGAAGTACTAGTGTAGAAAGGACACAGATGTGCTTACTGCTGTGTTGTCCAACTGTGTCCAATTATTTGATGGTGTCAACAATGGCCATTGAGATCCCAGATCAGTAACAGAATACACGTACAAACTGAACCACAAATAAATGCATTGGAAAGGTGAAATGCTTTATCTGCCAAGACCTGCATTCAAGGTTCTGTGACATCACTTACACGTATAGCAGAGTAGGGAGCTGCATTCCTTGCATGGGTTTAGGTTCATTAATATTTGCTAGAGAAATGCAGAACTTTGACTTAATTTAGGTCTTGGAAGGTAAATAAAAGAGGGGGAAAGACTGCAGCTGATTAATTTTAAAATGATTTTAAAATCTATATATGTTCTGTTAATGATTTGGTACTGTGAGAGATTTTTGTATACCTTTTTTTTTTTTTTTAAGTGTTTCAGTTCACTATAATGAAAGTATTGTAGTATAGCTGGAGAGAAATTTAACACATCATTCTAGCTTTAAAATAAAATACTACAGCGTGTGTAAAATCAACACAATGTATACCAGGGTTTATAGGTAGGAGAAAATAGGTTGCTTGCATTGCAACTTTTTTCTTCCTAATCACTAGGTACGTATGGTGTGTTCTATCCACATTTCAGGGCTGTGACTTCCTTCTGTTCAGAACTTGCCAGACAGTTAAAAACAAATTAACAAACAAGCTTTTTGACTGCAAAGTTGTTTATCAGAGCCAAATACTTTTATGATACTTAATATTTTTTAAATGATTTTGATATGCAGCAAACAAAAAAAAACGGAAAAGCAAAATTACTTACAAATCTTCTACTAGGGTGATCACTGAAACATGTATCCAAAAGAACCAATCTGCTGATATTTTCTCATCTAACGGAGTGAAATAGTCATCATGTGGAAATGTATTTTAAAAAGCACTGGAATAGAAAAGTCTTCCTTGAGCACAATGTGCATATTTTCACTTTAAAATAGTCAACATTTTGGTGCCTAGTTCAGTGACATGCTTTGTAGTGATGAGGAAAATGTGATGTGCAAGTATAAATTGTGATTGATCTTACACTATTTGTTAAATTTTTCAGTGATTACAGGAAACATTCTTTCATATTTTCTGGTAGTCATTTAAAGATCCAGGTCTTCAGACATGATACTAATATGATGGAAAGGAAAACACTATGGAGCGAGAGAGAAGTGATTTGTAAATTTGAGCCCTACCAGTAATAGGACTATGGCACATATACTTTTTATTTAATTTAACGCCATTTGTAAACAACCAACTCTAAATTTAAATTTAATGTAAAACATTTTGCAAATATATTAAACCTCCACAATGTACAGTATCATTTTAATGTACATTTAAATGACCATAAGCTTTGCAGATTTTAGCAACAAAAACAGGACATTGAGCTGAATCAGATAGGCAGCAAGTCCTGATTTTTGAGTATTTAGAACCATCATGAACTGTATCACTACAATCAGATTCTCTTATTGCTAGACATTAACAAAATTACACCAAAGAGCCTGGATTTAATTTTAGTTAAGTTATTTTTTATTTATTTTTAATTTTTCTTTTGGGCACTGGATGGGACTCCCTTTGGAATCTATAAATCTCAGATCTTTAATTTGTCAGAAAGGTCAGTGTTGAGCAACCTGCAGCACTGCCTCTTTCCCACTGTAGGGAGCCTTCGCCGCTCCTCCTAGCCCAAGAGCAAGAGATTGGAACTGTAAACCAAATCCTGGGTCTCCTGCATGGCAGTGCAGAGCACTACCATGAGGCCACTGGGCTGGCCCTAATCAATTATATTAAACTTTTTATTTATTTCAAAATCATGTCTCTGTATATTGCGGGCATTTCAGTGGAGAATGCAGTAAAATTTAGGATTTACAGTTTGATGGCTACAATCTAGAATTATTTTCTGACTCTGAATGGTTAAAAAGACATGCCTCTCTTTGGGAGTATTTGAACCCATAATTTGTATTTCACCATGATTTACTGTATTGGCATAAATGAAATTTTCATATTTAAAAAAAAAAAAGGATGCATGGGAAATGGTTGGCTTCTGTGAGAGTAAAAAATAGATTAATTTAGAATCTGTATTTTAGTAAACTACCTGGAGGCCGTTAATTGTTCATCTTCTCTTCCCCAGTCCTCCCCCCAATCCCTCCCTTTCCTTCAAGATAAAACTTACTGTTTGTGTAAAAATTTTAAAGTTGGTGTTGGTGACTTTTCAGCATATGTTTTCAGACCTGGTTAATCCATGTTTGGTTTTTCCTTACATCTGTGTACCCAAAAAGTTAGTGATAACCAGGCTTATAAAATGTATGTACCATCAATTTGTTTGAGGCTTTTTAATTTGAATAAAAATAGTTTGCAAAGTGATTTGGATTAACCAGGTTTGATTGTCCCATGAAGACTTTTGTTAAAATTTTATTTCAAGCAGCTCTGACTGTTGCAAATCCATATTTTATCAAGACTTTGGGGGAGAAGGTGTGTGTATTTTTTTTTGTTTGTTTTAAGAATCAGTAGAAAACAGCATTCAGATTGTCTTCTACACAGTAGGAAATCCCTGGGCTGTACTGCCAAGGACAGTGATGCTGAACGATACGGATCCAATATTGAGCCATGTCGGATATGACCTTTAGATCAGCAAGAACTGAAGAGCAGTCACCAAAAGAAGCAAACCAGTGGTGATTGGCATGGTAAGATTTAAACCAACCCAGGCTGTCATAGCACAAACTGGCAGTATAAAAAAAAAAAAAAATCCCATGATTCCAATATTTGTGTGTGCATTCATACTGAGAATAAAGAGCAGGCTTCTAATTAGATTCTAGAAGTAGGCCCGATTCAGGACTGCTTCTTATATATTTGGGAATTAAGCCAAATTAGAATACTAATGGTGAAAAAAGCACAGTCTGTCTGTAAACCTGATATTCAAAGACCTTTACCTAACATTTGAAATTGCAATTAAAAATGAGGATGGAAATGTTTTCTAGTTTTATTTTAAAAAAAAATACAGGGGCTCCTATCTAAGGATCTAAGTGTCTCGCATAAATTGGAAACACAAATCATGTCAAATAGCCAGCAGGACACACAATGTGATGTTTTTAAGTAACTGAATTAACAAAAGTTAATGGTTCTCAAGAGAGGAAACATTTCTTCTCAAGAAACGTAATGTCTGTCAACTTTTAAAATGGCCCTTCACAGCAAAGTGCCACAGGGGCCTGTACAATCCATTTGAGCAGGAAATTTCCCAAACTTCATACTGTTTCTGCTTGAAAACTCAGTTCTTATATTCCTACTATTTATGCTATTTGCCATCAAGTCTAATTTAGATCTTAATGATACAGTGGAGCAAAATTACTACTGACATTGGTGGGCTCAGATGAACTGTAGAGCTGTGGCTGCTTCAACCAGTGCTGAATTTGATTCACTGTCTCATTATTAAAGCAGAGCTGGCAGCACTACCTACAGTTAAGGTTGCCCAGCACTTTTGCAAGACCCTGTTTTCAGTTACTTTGTCAGACTTTTTGCTTATTGTGCATATAAAGATCGTTCCAAGGGTGCAGTCACACAGGCTCCTTCAAGGCTTTTTCTTCAAGGTACTGGACTACGCCCTGGAATGCATGGAAGATCAAATGAGGATTTCGGGACAGGTAATCAACTCTTTAAAATGGTGGTCAGCCCAGATCAGTGTCCACTAGGGCATGCCAATGAGTCTTCTAGATCATTTGATGCTCACAATCAACGCCAGCCTGGAAGGCTGGTGAGCATACTTGGGGTCCCAAACAGCTCAAGGCATCTGGAACCCAGAGGAAAGGACCTACAGCATAAGCCTCCCAGAACTAAGACCAGTCAAGCTGGTGCTACGACGGTTCCAGTCCAGCCTAGAAGGAAACTTAAGTCCTGATTCAGGTCCTATAACATGACCACGGTTGCTTATGTGAACAACCTAGGGAGGAACAAGCCCTGTTTTTTGGACCTGATAGAGCTGAAATTAGGACTACTGCTACAGCTCCTAAAGAGACAGGTCATCCTCTCACAAAGTCCTCTTCTTCAGTCATACCCAAACTAGCTGCACCTAATAGCCTTGTTATTGAAAGGGAAGCACTAAGGCTTGTCCTCCAAAGTCATCAGGACAGTTCTAGAAGAGTGGTGACCTTAAAAGCATGCCCCTCTATCTGGACCAAGTTCTGAGACTGGTGCAGGATCACTAAGCTAATCCTAGGAATCCAGGAACTCTGGCTATTTTGGATTTTTCTCTACGAAAGCTTTGACAAAGGTTTCCTCCAAACTAGTACCATTGCATCTCAGGTGTCTGCCGTTAGTAGTGTGGTGTTTGCAAGATCCGTGGGTTCTCTGGCAGAGAACCCCCAGATAGCCAGATTCCTTAGGGCAGTCCGATTAGCCAACTGGTGATCAGGCCTCGTTCCCAAATGAGTCCTGCTACTTGTACTAAGAGCCATGACAAACCACAGGTGTAAGTGTCAGCATTTTATTTGTCCATCAAGACTTGCTTTCTGATAGAATATCATGTCCACCAGGCAAGTATTGGAGCTGGCAGCACTTTCTGGGCAGGAGACTTACTGCGTGTTTCATGAAGACAAGGTGGTGCTCAGACCTCTGGAATTATTTATCCCAAAGGTGAACTCTTCCTTCCATTCTTCCAAATAAGTGATTCTCTCTTCATTTTGTCCAATGCCACAGCACCCCACTGAGGAAAGGTGAGACATGTTAGAAGACTTTCAAAAGCCTTCTATCTCAAATATACAGGGTTTATGCGGAGTTTGGGTGCCGTGTTTGTATCCTTCCACCTGAAATGCCAAGGACTCAGAGCCTCCAAGTCCTCTATTGCTAGGTGAATTAGATCAGTGGCTCTCACCCTTTCCAGACTGCTGTACCCCTTATAGGAGTCTTATTTGTCGTGTCTCCCCAAGTTTCACCTCACTTAAAAACTACTTGCTTACAAAATCAGACATAAAAATACAAAAGTATCATGGCCCACAGTTACTGAAAAATTGCTTGCTTTCTTATTTTTACCATATAGTTATAAAATAAATCAAGTGGGGTATAAATACTATACCTACATTTCATCATATAGTATGGACAGCACTATAAACATGTCATTGTCTATACGAAATTTTAGTTTGTATTGATTTTGCTAGTGCTTTCTATGTAGCATGTTGTAAACCTAGGCAAATAACTAGATGAATTGATGTACCTCCTGGAAGACCTCTGCGTACCCCCAAGGGTACACATCCCCCTGTTTGAGAACCACTGGATTAGATTATGTATTGTGGAAGGATACAAGGCAGGTCAGGACACACTCCCTGCACTCTTTGGTGACATTGTGTGCAAAAAGAGCTCATGAATGCACAGCAGAAATGTGTAAGGTGGCCATATAGTCAACTGCTACCATTGTTAGCAAGCTTTACAAGGTGGACTTCCAGTTCTGTGCAGTGGTGACCTGAGCAGAAAGGTGCTGGAGGTGATGGCTTAGAAATTATTTTTGCCTTTGAGCAAATGCATACGTGGGGAGAGGATACTGTTTTCCTTTTCTTCTGACCTTCTCTATGCCCTCCCTACATCTATTCATTGCTTAACAAGTCCCAGAGAATTGTGGGAGATGCTGGGCTGCAGAATAGAAAATTTCTTATTGATAATTTCCTTTCTGCTAGCAGTGTTTCCCACAATTCTACCCACTCAGCCTCAAGCCAAAAGGTCATCTGCTGAGTGGGATCTTTAACATGGGACTTTTTTTTTCTGTTGTGGTCCACTGAACATAGTTGGTCAGTTACCTCTGAAGTATTTGTTACTAATATTATTATTACAATTTTTACAGCTTTGGAATAATTCATCTGTCCACAAGTGGGAGCCAAGGGTGCATGGCCAGAGCAGTGGTACCAAAAAGCTGATCTGCCTCTGAATTGCAAGAGTGAGCAGAGCAGCCCAGGTGTCAAGAACTATGGAAGACACTGCTAGCAAAAAGGTAATTATTAGTAAGAAATTTTCTATCCCTGTGCTCTTTAGTGCTGGATCTCAGGCAGCATGAAGAAGGAAGCTCACTGACTTGACTGCAGACAGGACAAAACCCAGACTGGGGTGGGGGTGCTAGGAGGAGGAAATTGGTATAAGGAGACTGGGACTTGCTGGGCAAGATGACTGGGATTAGGAGCCAGTCAAGGGAACAGATGGGGGACTAGGAGCCACTTTGCGGGGGGGGGGGGCGACTGAGA
Organism: Mauremys mutica; assembly: GCF_020497125.1. NCBI lineage: Eukaryota > Metazoa > Chordata > Testudines > Geoemydidae > Mauremys > Mauremys mutica. The sequence goes on from NC_059078.1 coordinate 44,524,119, forward strand.
TCAGATGAGGAGTCCATCTCTATGGGTATGTATGTGAAGACAGACTGGCTGAGCGGGAAGACTGGGAACAGGCACAGATTGGGGATAGGTGAGGAGTCCAGATGGGGGAAGAGAGACTGGTTGGGGAAGACTGAGACTAGAACTATGATGAGGGGTATAGGGTAGAGGAAGTCAAGGACAGAGGCCAAAGACAAGAAGTATCTCTTATTCCTAGGTCATACTCTCCTCCAGAACCTTCAATGGAACTCAAGATTCCTGAGTCTCTGTTCCTCGGCAGTCAGCAAATATCTGTGAAACCCATTGGCAAAGTGTGTGTCTCATCCCGCCTCCAGTGCTGATCCACCTAGGGAATGACGACCTACTATTGATATCAGTAGTTCAAGTGGCAGAGGTCTGTGCTGAGACTCTTAAGGCTCCAACCCTGCTGATGACCTGTTTAAAGTGTCTGGATCCCTTCTTCATTAGTTCAAAGGTGTGTAGTTAGTGAAATGAGGCAGGATTGCAGGAACAGAAAGGAGCATCTCATGGTTAAGGTATTTGAATGCCACTGTGAGAACTGGACTCTGTCCCAGCCTCCATCAGAGTTCCTGTGTGATGCTAGGCAAGTCCTTTAGAACAAACTTTTCATAGCTGGCCATTAATTGTGTTCTTGCTTTCTGCTTGCCCAACTTGAGACTCTGAAGTCTGATTTGCAGAAGTTCTGAGCACTCACAGATGCAACTAAAGTCAATGGGAGCTGTGCTTTGAACATATATTGCTATAAAAATGCTAACTACTCTGAAAAATCAGAATGCAGAGTTCTGAAATTGGGCAACCAAAATGTATGGACACTTTTGATAATCTCTCTGTTTCAGTATCCCATTTATAAAAAGGGGATACTAATATGACCTGATCTCACATGGGAGTTATGAATATAAATTCATTAATACTTGTGAAGCACTCAGATACCATAGTGAAGACTACCATAGAAAAGTGAATTAAGAAATTAACAATTCTGTCATCAGTGTTGGGTTTGAGTAGGGTGCAATTAATATGAGACTAGGCCACATATTAAGCCATGAGAATAAACAAAATATTGAATAATTGCTAATTCAGTGAGCATACCTCCCTGTGCCCTAAATGATGCAGGGCTAGGTTATTGGGGGGGGGGGGGGTGAATAGTGTACACTAACTCCTCAAAGTCATCCCAGTTAACATTGTTTTGTTGCTGATCAATTAGGGAACATGCTCGTTTAAAGTTGTGCAGTGCTCCCTTCTAACGTTGTTTGGCAGCCGCCTGCTTTGTCCACTGCTTTCAGGAAGAACAGCCCATTGAAGCTAGATGGTGGGGGCTTGTAACCAGGGTGGACTGGCAGCCCCCCTATCAGCTTCCCGCTCCCCAAAGTTCCCTGTGCTGCAGCTGCCCAGCAGGCTATCAATCAGCAGTTTAGCTGTCCCTCTGCCTTGGAGCTCCTCCCAGAGACTACTGCTTGCTGTGAAAGGGGAGGGGCCGCTAATGTCAGGGTGTCCCCCTCTCCCCTACTTCTGCACCCCACTTACCCCTTCTCCATATAAAGAAGGGAAGGGACACAGATGGGGAGCGACACAGATAGCTTGGGACAGCAGATGGTGTCTCAACTTCCTGATCCACTTAAAAAGACAATGCATTTAAGAGTGGGTCAGCTTACTTAAAGGGGCAGTGTGCATTTCTCTCTCTCTCCCACAAAAGTGTGTGTCTGTCTCTGTCTGCTGTGCTGTCTCCCCTCCCTCCTGTTCGTGCTGCCTTGATGAGAGGCTACATTAACAACAATGTGTTAACCCTTGAGGGCTCAGCCAAGTGCTAGTTCATCATTTAGCAGCAAGGCATTCCCTGGGAAATATCTCTTCCACCCTCTAACTTCACCACCTCAACCAAGCTTCACAATCATCATAGCTGTGACCAGTATTAAACTGTTTGTTTAAAATGTATACTGTGTATATATCTATAGATTTTACATTAATTCTTATGGGGAAATTGGATTCACTTAACATCGTTTCTCTTAAAGTTGCATTTTTCAGGAACATAACTACAACGTTAAGCAAGGAGTTACTGTAATTAAACACTATCATAATATATTTGCATGGAGAAGGGGCCAAATTTTGTACAGGTAAAATTATGGCATTTTTCTAATTAAGTTCTTGACTTTGCAAACTTAAGTTAGAAGTTAACACAAACTGCTGCACACAACTTTGGCTTGGCACTGCAGTTTTAATAAGCAATTCTAATTCAAAATATTGTATTAGATGATAGGATGATGTTCCTGCATTACTGAAATGCCTTTGTATATTGAAATTAAATGTTTTTAGCTCTGCTAAGCTTTAAGACCAAAAAATTGTTTTAAACAGCTTCCTGTTGGTCTTGAGCAGTATTTTCCTTCTAGAGAAATAGATCCAGGCATCAATTAAAAGAATTCAGTATTTGATATGATATTTCTGTTGCATGTCCCTCCACACTTTAGGATCTAAAATAACTTTTTCCCAAGACCATATCTATGTATCTCACATTCATCTCCTTATCAACGTGGCTGCAGTTGGTGTAACAATACTTGTATTTAGTCAGGCCTATATGGATGGATGACTCTTCAAACACACTCTAAGTATAGCAAGCTTATTTTTCCATAAATCTATACTATTGTATTGGGGGGGGGGGGAAGAGCAGTATGTTGGAAAGAAAACAAACCAGACGAGCAGTTTCTATCAATACAATCGAACCAACCAACTATGGAAATTGCTTATGTGCCAAGATACATGTATATTCAATGTAAAATTTACCTACTTTTCTTCCGCTTAATCTGGTTGCAGAGGGAGTTGTCTCAACAGGCATAGAAAAGAAGCAGTAGTACTTTGTTTATTCAGTTTTGTTCATTTAACAGAGCTTTCCACAAACAACATTCTTCACCTTTCTATTCAGAAAATATTACTGGAAAAGATTCTAAAGTGGGTGAAGGAAAAATACATTCTAAAAATACTTTGGAAAACCATGTTTCATAGACCAGGCACTGAATCCATTACAGTCCAACGTGCACAGATGTAGTCTTGTGAATGCATTTAACAGGAGTGACAATTCTCTAAACTATGATTCACAGGATTCAAGAGTTCAGGGTTTTTCCTGTCAAAATGGTTCAGTGCGAAATTCATCTTTCTTCCATCCTCTGCTCATACTGTCTCTCTGACCGTTTCCTACGGTAAACATCATCTGCCGTGAAGAGATTGTTTGATTATTTGTCTGAGATTTTAGGAAGAGTCAATAAATCTACCAAGAACAAAATCCTAAATTTGAAGTTTGACGCTTAGGAGCTTTTAAAGCTAGTTTCTATTTGTAGATGCTGACAAGAATTTAAAGAATGAGTCTAATCTACCCTATTTAAAAAATAAATTCTCACTTCCATCTTGCCCAGAATTGCTGTTTTATCCGACACAGAATATACATTTAAAAAAAAAAAATTCTATACCTGAAATATGACGTACACAGTTCCTTGGCTACCTTTCCATGGACACAACAATTTAAAAGAAAAAAAAAAAAAAAAGACAGCAAACCTGGTTGAAGGCAGGGCCAGATTAAGGTATAGGTCTGTGCCCAGGTTCCTAGAATATCACAAAGGCTTCCGAATCTCAGTTTCATTTAAAAAAAAAAAAAAAAAGACACACACAACACTGTTTCTAGACTTGATGCTTGCAAAGACTGAAAATATAACCTGAGTGTAACTAACACACTAATGTCTACCTGCATGTGCTGACAGCCTGAAACAGCAGCTCAGCTGTGAACTACTCCACAGAATGAAGTGGAGACTCTGAAAACCCCTGTTCTAGGGGGCCCTAGTGACACCACACCAGCAAAGGACTGTGAGAGGGGGGTTTTTGATTGCCACTGCTCAATCACAGCTCTGCTGGAGTGATGTTAGCAACCCCCCTCCCCCTCCAGGTTTATGAAGGCTGAAGTCTCCCTCCTTTGGGTGGTAATGCAGTCTGTCTCCCCCCAGCTGACATCTTGTTTGGGTGGCACTTGCCACTTGAGAGGAAGCTTCCCCTGTCTATCCCCTACCCTATGCCACAGAATCCCTAAGGCCCCATGTTGCCTTAATATGGTCCTGCCTGAACTTCTAATTCATAATAAATACCCATGACCAGATGAGGTCCTGCAATGGAAAACAATGATTAATGATCCGTTTTACCATATATGCCTGTTTTTCAGGAAAACAATCAGTTTGGGAACAAGTAAAACTGCAGAATTAAGTGAGCCAGCTCTGCCTTTAGTGCAGCATCATTTAGGTATATGGCATTCCTCTTACATGGGGGAAAATAAACAAATCTGCTGAAATGCAAAGGATGTTTTCTAATTAACATGTTTTGCTTCATAACCTTACCATACAGCAGTAGTGCCAGTGGAAGATTTACATGCAAAACAAACCCACCAACCCACTAAAAGCACCTAATGTGAGACATCAAACTGGGAAAAATATTAGTTTTCAGCTGTGGAAATGATATATTTAGGTGTTTGCAAATGTAGAAAACATCAGGATATATAAAAGTATTCCTGCTTGTGAAGTGTGATGGATTGTTGCATCATACCAAACAGCAACACTGAAATGTTATGTAGTTCCTCTTTCTGAAATGCTCCTATATACAAGTTTAATAGGAGGCTGCTTTATTTAAAAAAAAGAAAAAAAAAAACCCTCCCTGATTCATTGCTTCCATAGAGTTTACTTGGGTAAACAGCAGCTTGCTGAGAGGAAGCCACTTTAATGCAACTCATTAATCTTTCAGGTGTACAACAGCCAAATTAATGTTTTACCTTCACTGCACCCGGATTAAAAGTGTGACACTCAATATACTGGATTACTACCTTGATACTGACAAACTGCTTTGCTTGGATGGTTCTGATTCCACTGTTGACAGGGCATTAGATAGGGTGTCTTCAGTTGCTCTCAGGCTGAAACAGAACCTGCAATGGCAGGTCTTACAATATAAACTACAGAGCAACTAATTTTCAGATTTTTAAAAATCTAAGGGGTGTTTAAAGTTTAAGCATACTTTGTTAAACTGGATGTTAATTGCTTGTTACTTAAAATCTTAAATCATATTTTTAAACCAACTCTAATGAAAGCTGCTGCTAAGTAAACAAAAATAGCACTGGGGTGCTCTAGCATGCCTATGAGAATTTAGTTCATGGGAGCTGTAGTTTATAGGTAAGAAAAATGATGAAGTGTACATCCTGGAATCGTCGAATATTTTGGATAGTAGGTCATAAGTAACAGCAAGCAATTTAAGGCCCACTTCACTAGAGAAAAAGGTATTGGATCCAAGAGCAGAATATGTGCAACTTGACAATACTCTCCTGCCACTTACAAAATGTCTCTTCACCAAGCCGGACATTGATCATAAACCACTCCATGGCTCCCCCCAGGAGAAAGAAGAAAGGAAGGAATCTGTACATGCCAAAGTACTGCCTTCCAGGCACCAGCCCCAAGAAGTATCTTATTTTTCTCCTCCCCAGCATTTCAGGGATGACAAGAGGGTCTCCCGTCCACCCCCAAACAACCTGAAAGAAAGAAGAGTTGTGGAGTCAAATAAAGCGTTTACAAGCCCAAACACAACCAATCACAGGGTGTTTTAGTGCGTCACTCATGGTGCACATGGGAGAAGGGAAAGGCTTGTCACACAGTAAACAAGGACAGCTGGGTCTTTGTCACTACACCTTTCCCTCCCCCAGCAGAGCAGCTGAGCACAGGTGAGAGGAGGCAGGTCGGCTCCCGCCTCCTCACAGCCACACTAGTTCCAGGGGCGGCTCTAGAAATTTCGCCGCCCCAAGCACGGCGGCACGCCGCAGGGGGTGCTCTGCCGGTTGCCGGGCCCGTGGCTCCGGTGGACCTCCTGCAGACGTGCCTGCGGATGCTCCACCAAAGCTGCGGGACCAGCGGACCCTCCGCAGGGATGCCTGCGGGAGGTCCACCAGAGCCCCCTGCTGCCCTCCCGGCGACCGGCAGAGCGCCCCCAGCGGCGTGCTGCGCTTGGCGTGCTGGGGCCTGGAGCTGCCTCTGGCTAGTTCCACCCACCCCTACTCCTGTCCACACACAACAGCCTCCAGCTTGAGCTAACACTGCAGCACGCGTGGGGGCAGCTGGGGCCCTCGCCGCCCCGGCGAGAACAAACCTACAGGCCACTGTCCGAGTTCCTGCCCGGGGGAGCCCAAACCCTCCCCCAGCTTGTGTGGTGGTCTCGAGAGGCCTCAACGGTAACTCATATAACGGTCCCCAATCCGGATATGCCCGCCTCCCCCTCGGGAAGTCCGAGCGCAGCCACTGGGGGAGGCGTCTCGCGAGCCCCGCGAAGAACGACGACCCACCTCTCGTCCCCCTTCGGGCGCGGAAGGGCGAAGGCGAGGAGACAGCGCAGCGGCAGCGGGCACGTGATCCAGGCGGGTGGGTTGCCGCTTGCCTGATTGGTCAGAGCGGCTGGAAAGGGACGGGCCTAAGGCGCGCGGTTCGTGGCGGGGTTGTAGGCTCGGGCGGGGCCTGCCAGGTGACAGACAGCCCCAGCGGCTGGGCGGGGCTTCGTCTCGTGTTCTGTCAAGTCTGCTTCGGTCCCTGTGGGTCTGCGGCTTATCGCCCCGCCCCGCCCCCTCCAGCGCTGCTGTAGGTCACCGCCTGCGGCGCGGGGGGCCAGTGAGGGGCCGGGTTTTTCCCCTTGCCGGTGGCTCTCAGGCGAGAGCCGGGATGGGGTGTTGGCCCCTTGCCGATGGCTCACAGGAAGGGGTTTGGGGAGCGAGGCCTTGGGCTACCGTGTTGGTCTCTTGACGATGGCGCTCAGGCGAGAGCCAGGGTGCCAGGCTCTGGGCCGGGGCATTGGCCCCTGGCTGATCGTTCTCAGGCAGGGGGCCCGGGTGCTACGCCTTGGGCTGGGGTGTCAGTCCCTTGCCGGAGGCGCTCATGCTTGGAGCCAGGGTGTGGGTGCCTAAGAGGAGGTACTGCCCCCTTGCTAGCATTCTTTGGGGTCAGGGGCGCTAGGCCAGGGTTTATTCCACTTGCTGGTGCCTCTCACTTTCTGAGTAACTTTCTGTGTTGCTTATCTATGTAACTGACCAGGAAAAAGAACAGGAGTACTTGTGGCACCTTAGAGACTAACAAATTGATTTGGGCATGAAGCTAAAACCCACTTCATCAGATGCATGGAGTGGAAAATACAGTAGGAAGCTATATATCTATAGATATATACAGAGAACATGAAAAGATGGGGGTTGCCTTACCAACTCTAACGAGATAAATCAATTAAAGTGGGACATTAGCAGCAGGAGGAAAAATCACTTTTATAGTGGTAATCGGGATGGCCCATTTCAAACAGTTGACAAGAAGGTGTGAGTAACAGTGGGGGAAAAATTAGCATGTGGAAATAGTTTTTAGTTTATGTAATGATCCATCCACTCCCAGTCTTTATTCAGGCCTAATTTGATGACTGTTGGTTACTACCGACACCCTCCTGTGATTTCAAGGCTGTCGTGAGAGAAGAGTTCACTGCAGAGCCTCACATGGAGGTGTGACACCCAAGCTGAGGAATCAAATGGTACCTTCAAATAAGCAAATTTACACATACTTTTCCCTAGATTGAGGAACCCGCTAATGTCAGCCTGGAGAAGTGAAACTGAATTAACCCTAAGAGATAGTACTGTGCAGCGAAGCAGCTTGCCAATGGATCAGTGATGCACAATGACAAATGGGCACAGAATGTTAAACCTGAAATCCTATCCTGAACAGGGGTATATGTTTACCTCTGATACAGAGCTGATGGCTCTACTCCTTTCTCCCGTTTGGGCGATACTAATAAAATATTTTGTTTGGAAAGTAACTAGTTTACTTTCTGCAGTACACCTGCTCCAAGCTGCTAAGCTGTACAGAAAAAACTCCAAGCACATCTGAACAAGACTCTAATATTGAAAGCTGGCTTTCTGCTGCTATAAACCCCATCAAACAACAGAAAAGGTTAATGAGATATCCATCTCATGTTTAGATTTCTTTTGTGGCTCTGCTTGGCCACTGCCACTGGCACTGCATTTCAGAGAAAGTTCATCCTTCCATGTGCAGTAGAAGGTGCAATTGCATTTGGCTAGCTTTCACAAGGAAACTGAGGCAAGAGGCCAGTTTTCATTTTCAGATGACCCAGTTAGTGCACTGGGGTTTTTGAGCAGCAGCTTATCTTTGAGGTAGAAGAATGAGATACACAAAACCCAGCAACCTTCCCTCTATCCCAACATTAGTTTGTTTTAAAAGCAGTAACTCCATCAGGGGGGACAGCCACATTTTTTTCTTCAAGGTGGCCTGTCTGTATTCTTACTTTTGGGATACACTCTGCTTCCTGAGCTCCATGCCCTATATGTCAAGAGGGCTTTGATTTTCTACATGGATAGAAGTAAGACCATTAAGAATTCAGAAGATTTTTTTTAGCTTTTGGAGATCTGTGTAAAGGGAATGCCATTTTCATTCAGTGCCTGTGTAAATTGAGTAGATTATGAATTGAGTCCTGTTATACCTTAGCTAGGATGACAATAGCTAGGGTCATTGGTCTTATTCTGCCAGGGCTAAAGTGGCATCAGTGGTCTGCCTCTACAGTACTTCCCATTTTAGAAATCTTCAGAACTGATATGTGGAGTTCTGTTTGCACACAGGCATCTAGATCTGGTACTTACTTAACAGGGCACTTCTACAATCCCTGTTCTGCAAAATAGCATATATAATCCAGCCACATTATAATAAATTAACATAACACTGTATTTGGACCAAATATGTGCAATATATTGTGGTCCAGCGTTAAAAGCTTGAGTGCACAATTGGACTATGTCAAGGGTGTAGTAAAAAGTGGGTTTTTGTCTAATATTTTTCAGTTTAGGCATTTTTTTTCGGTCCCAAAGTGTTTTAAAAAATATTTACAAGAGAGAGAAACAGCATGTTGACTTGCAGGATCTTTCTTTATCCTGTTGAACCCTGAGGTGTATAAGCGTATCCATCAGTTTCCACCATTTATTTTGGTCTTGTGCTGGACTGGCAGGAAGGGACTGTCCTCAATTTTTTTTCTGTCCAGGGCTGAGTATATTATCTGTGCTTAAGTATGTAATTATATGGGAAGAACTTAGTTTTACTTAATTCCAAAAGGAGACATAACTGCTTGCAAGACAGGATTGATTTAAGTATTTCTAACTGTATTATAGAGGACAAGGATTAACTTATTTTATTTTAATTAAAATGCAGTTTAATGCTTTTAAGAAGTGTGGCTAATAATGGGATTATGACTGCTATTTCTAAAGAAATTTATTGGCAGCCTACTAAATATGCCATCATTCCATGTTTTTATCTCATCATGTAAACCAAAATAACCTGATCAAAATGTCCTGGGACAGTGTTCAACATGTGTGTGTGGTGTGTAATGATCAGTTGTTGAAAGACTCATAGGTAAGGTTGTGAGTCTGTCGTGGAGGTCACGGAAGTCACAGATTCCGTGTGAAACTGTGGGGAGAACTACAAGTTCCGTGCCGCCGCGTAGCCCCGGGGTCCACACGTGGCGGCTGTGTAGACGGGGCGTGCTGGCCTGTAGAGACCGCCCCCGCAGCCCCCGAACGCTGGCTTCTCTGCTGCCGGCAGGTACATCTGATCTCAGGGCCGCCCAAGCAACAGTGGTGGTCCCAGGCCGGCAGGGCTGTCCCCCACTAGCAGCAGCGGCAACAGTCCCTGGCCACACACCCCCATCTACAAGCATCAGCGGATGCCCCCGAGTCCCCCCTCCAGAGCAGCAGCTGCATCCCTGGAGCCCCCCGGAATACCAAAAATGTAGTCAGAGGTATATAGTACAAGTCATGAACAGGTCACTGGGCCCTGAATTTTTGTTTATTGACTATGACTTGTCCATGACTTTTACTAAAAATGCCCATGACTAAATTCTTAGCCTTACTCATAGGACATGGAATTGAAGCAAAAAAAACCTTCCCTTTAAAAATTGTTTTGGCTGCATCTATAATAGCACCAGTGGAGTTCTAGTGTACACAATGCTCCAGCAGCTTCCAGGTTTTGTTGTTGTTTTTTTCCTTCTCATTTTTATTTATTTACACAGCTTTCAAATCTGCTGACTTGTAAAAATACATGAAGAGGATGGAATATTGTCTACAATAGAGCTCCCAGCAGTACAGCTGAACTGGTGGTAGCACTAATGGGCTTTTCCCTTAAGTTCCCTAATGTAGATAAGGCCATAGAAACGGAATATAGAGAAGATAGTATGCATCTACTCCATCTTCCCGTGTACAGACAAAATTATTCTCTTTACTGCTTTCCTCTGTGGTCAGTCGAGTTGGAAATAACTCGAGCTACTCGACTCTCCCATTCCTTCTTTAAATAGTAACTGAGAAGAACGGAAGTCACATCCCCTTCCCCCCACGCTGCCACGCACACCAAAAACCCCCAACCACGCAGAGCCCTGAGTACCGCTCCCGCAGAGCTGCAATAAACAATATTTAAATACCCTCCAGCTATATGGGCGAAATGCTTCATGGGAGCTGTAGTACTTGGCGCGTCGGTTGCCTGACCAGGGCCCTAGTGAAACAGTGGGGAGAACTACAAGTTCCGTGCCGCCGCGCAACCCTGGGGTCCACACGTGGCGGCTGTGTAGACGGGGCGTGCTGGCCTGTGGAGACCACCCCCCGAACGCTGGCTCCTCTGCAGCCTCGAGGATTGGCCGCGTGGCCCGCCTCGCTCGGCTGCTCATTGGCTGGCAGCGCGGAGTTAGTTGCCGCGGTGCCCGAGCAGCAGGCGGCTGGCTGGGCGCTTGGTTTGCAGGGTAGCCGGAGCGGGCGGCGGTGCATGGGAGCGCGCGCGCGGGGCTTCAGACCCTTCCCAGAGGACTGCGGTTCTTCGGGCGCGCCTTAAATTCCGCGCCTGCCGGGGAGCCGCGGGGAGGCCATGGCTGCCGTCGGCTTCAAGGCTGCGGGCAGCGGCTTGTGGAAGGGCAACGGGGCTGGCTTGCAGCTGGCCGCCGCCGTCTTCTGCCAGAGCTGCAGCTCCGCCGCCAGCAGCGGCCCTGGCGAGGGCAGGCGGGCGGGCTGGGGCCAGCAAAGGGCTCAGCACCAGTCTGCGGGGCAATTCCCACCCCCGGCAGCCCCCGGCAGAGCCCGGAGAGCCGCAGAGCCCAGCCCGGCCGCAGCCGGCCCCCTGAGCAGCCAGCCCAGCCCTGCCGAGGGCGCCGACACTAAGTCCTACCTATGGGCCAGATACCACGAGATGAAAAAGCTGGTGTATGGTAAGAACCGGCTTCGGGCACTGGGCCTGCGGCTTCCTGCAGTGCCTCGTACTGCTTCTCAGCTCCCGGGCCACGGGCTGCCCCCGGGTCCGGGCTGTGCCCTGCCTCCGGCTCAGGGAGGACGGGGAACCGCTAGAGACTAAAGTGCTGCCAGCAAACCAGCCACCCGTCAGACCCAGCCCCGTCCTGGCCCCGCGGGGAAAATGCCCTGCGGTCAGACTCCAAGTGTGCACCCCCGGGGCTGTGCGCCAACAAACTCCTGCGCTCGCAGTCAGTCAGCAGGTGGGCAGGCTCTCAGCCCGGTGGGTCGCAGCACGGTCCCTGCCCAGAGTGGTGGTCTGGATACGGCTTGTAATGCCCAACCGGCCACTCTATACAAGCATCACCATAACGGGCACTAATAGCCACCTTCCTTAATGGGTGGGGCATGCATCTGCCCCAGCAAAACTCAGACTTGTAAATCGCCACTTAATGTTGCCAGGGCAATGGCACTTTTTGACTACGTGGTTGTTTACTGGTGGTGAATTATGACTCTGAATTTTGTTAGCACGGGCAAGGCGATGGATACAGAACTCCTCTTTGGAATACTTTCCATATCAAGATATTAGGCGTGGGCAAACTTGTGTCACCAGTAGTTTGTTGTACCTTTTCTGTGGTTAAATACAGGACTTTGGTCTCCAAGGCTGTCAAACCAGTACCTTCCAGCATTTCTTTGCTAAATTTTCTTACAGTTTGGTAGGCAGTTCCTTACCCAGCACAAAGTAAAGGAGGATATTCTCCTGTGGGTTTATTAATCCCTGGAATGCCCTGAGTAAGCAACCTTGCAAGGCTAGGCACAGTCTGACTTTTTTCTTTTTCTACTGTTAAGTAGCTGTTTGTAAGTCTGTTATTGTTAGGAAGAGGAAGGAAGTGCTCCTGTTGTATAGTTATATTCATCTATGAAGACAGTGCTGCTGCTGTTTAGATTTGCTTGTTTTGTCATGAATGATTTCCAAACAAAAAAAATGAGATTATACAATGTAAGGTTCTGTATGTTCCTTAGTGGGATGTGCAAAGGTAAGTACTATGTGTCCACAAGAGACAATAGGAAGTATTAAGTATATGCTGTCAGAATGGGTATGTTAGTTTTAAGTCTCAAGCTGCAAAGGCATTACAACTTGTCAGAGTCCTAATGTTGCTCTAGCAGTTTCTTGGAGCTCATTTTTCCTTTTGTTTTATGCTAGTATTAAAAGAGGAGCGAGAACCTCTCAATTTAAAATATGTGGTGATAGAAGCTATTATGATCTCTTGATAAATGTTTATTTAGCAACTTCACATGCAGACTTCTTGACATGGCTAACTATGCCTTTTTTTGTTTGCATTATTACAACAGTGTGCATTTGTGTGTTATCACAGATATGTCGATCTGTGCGATATGATTAGCAGTACCAAATGCAGAGTGCAAAATATGTGAAGTAGCTAATGTGCATGCAGAAGAATAGTCTTTTTCTCAGACCTTCAGTAAGGTATTTGCCATACACTGTATAAAAAAGTCTGATTAATAACAGGGCACACATGAAAACACGCACACGCCTATTATTGAGTCCTGCCAGGACTCAATGTAAATCCTGAATTCTTTATGTCCCATAACTTTTTTATGACTAAAACTGACTTACACCAAACTTGGTGTCAAAGGTTTGCTCCTTGACTGACAGTTATTTCAAGTTTCAGTGTCAAATGAGCCTCTCTGGATGAATTGCAAATGTTTGAGAGACTGACTACAGTGGAAAATGTTGTCAGATCTTTGATGAATCAGTGTCATGTCTGGGTAATCTTACAAATTCTGTATGTTACGAACACTCTTCTTCACCTATAAAACATGCCTCTCTTTGCATTTTTCCCCATTATCAATGCTTATTAAGATGTAAATAGAAACTCTGCCTTTTGTAATCAGCTTTTGGTGACTGCTTGGTTCGTTAATGATATCACCTTTCACACCAGAAGAGATTTTAATGTTCTTTGCTGATTGAATGAGTTGGAACAGAATAATATATAGGGAAGCTTCTATATACACACACTAAACAGCAATGATATGGGTTTGGTGCAGGGAAGCACCATGCATCAGAAGTTCACAGCTGTTTCCTGGAGTACTGGAAATGCATTATACTACGGTGTGCTTGAACATGGCAGTAAAGTTAATAGCTATGCAAAAGCTGATGTGATTAGAATTATGCACTTTTACTTATTATTTTATTATTATGGCATACTTTTTTGAATACAGCTTCCTTTATGGTATCTCACCATTCAAAACATTTTATATATATTAACAGCTGTTCTAGCTTATGCATTTTATTAAAATATGGAGACCACAGTATGTATATAATGTGATATGACAGAGGCATGCTCTGGGAAGAATGAGCTGTATAGAAACAAGGAGGTAACAAAAATCACATGCTTTTGGGGATAATCTTATTACAGCTGGGGTGAGAAGTCACTCTTTTCTCTTTCCTCCCTTCAATCCCATCCAGGGCCAACCATTAACAATACTGCATATTGCCCATGTATGTTCTAGGAGTTTTTTCAGATAAAGCAAACCAAAAAAAATCAGTTATTTGCTGCTGGAGGCAGAACATCAGGCTTGGTGGATGAATAATCTGAACCAATATGTAAGTTCATTTTTTTTATGACCACTAAGAGTCCAAGGGTATGTCTACACTACCTGCTGGCTCGGCAGGTAGCGATTGATCTATCAGGGATTGATTTATCATGTGTAGTGTAGACACGATAAATCGATCCCCAATCACTCTCCCGTTGACTGCTGAACTCCAGCCCGTCAAGAAGCGGAAGCAAAGTTGATGGGGGAGCCGCGGCAATCGACCCCGTGTCGTGAGGACGCGAGGTAAGTCGAACTAAGATACATCGACTTGAGCTATGCTATTCTCATAGCGGAAGTTGCATATCTTAGGTTGATTTCCCCCCCACACACACACCCCAGTGTAGACCAGGCCCAAGGGAGTAGGAGCTAGTGGTTTTGTTAGTGATACTGAGATCATGGTACTGAATTGTGACAGAAGTGGAAAACAAGTGATGATTTGGCAATGGAGAATTAGATGTGTCCATTTCTAGATATTGCTGAAGAGAGATGATGGTAAATTGAAGCTTTAACTTGGATTTTGGGAGAGACTAAAGCCAGTGGTTAATTTGTAATGAAAGAGGTGTCTGGAGCTCAAACAGGTTTGTTACTTTCATAACTGATGCAGCAAGCCCAGAGGATTTTTTTAACATTAGTTTCTTAAAGTAGCATTTTTTCAGAACATAACTACAATGTTAAGCAAGGAGTTACTGGTACTTTAAATTTTTTCAGATGCTGCTGTAAAATCCTACAAAACACCACTTTGGAAAATAATAAAGAGGTACTTGGAACTAATAATGAAACTAGACACTTCTTGGGGTTTTATTAATGGCATATTTGAGGCAGGTGATTGAACATCAGGCAAAAAAATAATTTGCATGCAGAGTGCTTTTTAATGGGGGACATGGAGGAGAATTATGGCAAATATAGTGCATCTTATCACTTATTCTTATTACTTGGTACTAAAGATTTAGAAGCTAATGCATATGGCATTTTAAATTCCTTGGGAGGCATAGGGACTGTCTTTTTAAAACATTTTGGTTCTGACACTGAAGTGTTGAGAGTTTCCTTTGGATTACTGAGCACTTTTATCTACCACTGGTGAAAAATGGGAGCTGAAGATGCACAACACGTGGCAGTAGGTGCCAAATATTTCCTATGATTGGACATTTTTCAAGTCAACATAGGTCATATGAGATTTTTTTTTTTCAATACGTTGCCCAACTATTCACACTGTGCTTTCATTTTAGGTGTTAGATATCATTGATCTGTAACAGTTGTGGAACATTGCTGTGCAAGAGCAATGCAAGTTAGAACTTTGGGAGTGTTTTTAAATTAGCACCAGCAGCTGTTCAGTATTTCAGATGACTTGCAGTATTTAGTGGATGAAGGGTATTGCAGGCATTTTGGTGATTGCATAAGTGTGAAAAAGCATCTAACCAATACCCTTGCCTTCTGGCTGAAGTATGTATGCCAAGTTTCATCACAGGGAGTATATTCATGAATTGATTTATAAGTCCTTGAGCAGTCATGTTTTAACATGGCAATGTGACTGCTTCCCTAACCACAGCAGAGTTAGTAGCAGTTGTAACACATTAGTTAGGCAAATTCTGGAGTTTTTTTTTATTTCAAGAGTTTGCTCTTTTTGCCCATACAGTGATACTGCTTCTATTAAGTCATACGCTCACTGCCTGCGTAAAATGCTGACTAGACAGTGACTAACTATGATATTGCTGCTAACTGCAAAATGCTGCAGGATTTCAGTACAAGGAGCAGCCCTGTTTTTAGCAGGCTTCAAAGAGCCATTTTCCACTTGAGTTTCTCCTGTCTCATCCATTTTTTCCAAGCATCTCCTATTTAAATGTGTTGGTCATAGCTGTTGGGCACCGAACAACATAATGTTGACCGGCCCTGGAATGAAGTCTTTCTGGTGCTGACCTAGTGATTGAAGTGCATATTGTAGGACTAGTCTCTGTCCTACTGTATGGTGAGCCTTTCACCTAGTGCAGTGGTGTTCAAACTCCAGCCCTGGGGCCAATTGTAGCTATTGAGGTTCAAAATTGTCACCCTCAAGAGTGACTGTATTAAGAAGAACATTTGTATTTGATCATGAATTGAAAATGTGTTCCTTGAGCCAGGCTATGCAATTTTTAAATTGAAGAGTTTGAATTAATCCCATTGCTCAGGGTGGGAGATGCAGGTGCTACCTCCCCAATTGCCCCCTGTCAAAGCTGATCTGAACTGGGGATGTTGTTAGGACTTGGAGTCTTTTCACTGCTACAGCTGTTTAGCAGTTCCAGGAGAGCTTTGGCTGCTCCATTGCTTTCCCTGCCAGGGAGAGCAGGATATGGACTCAGCTGACTCTGCCAGGACCCAAGGATGACTCCCCTCCCTATACAAGACAACCCAGGAGAGAGGATAGAAATTGAGAACTACCAACCAATTATGGCTCCCTGATGCTGTGTCTGTTGCCCAGCCCTAGAGCAGGTATGGCTTGTACTTGTTGGGGACTCCCCATGCTGGCAGGCAAGTTGAAGCTATTTTCTCTCCCTTTGCCCTATCAGAGAGTGGCAAAGGAAGCTGTATAGGACAAAGAACCTGTCCCAGAGTATTGACTGTAGTAACTTGACCTCTTTGAATAAGTTCAGCCCCTTTACTGAAAAGGTTGGGTGTTACTACCTAGTGGTTCAAATATACTTTGACATACATGTACACCTTCCATTACTTTCCATGAGCATAGCAGAATTTGAAAGAGCCGTACCTCATGGCTTGTAATTGGTCAAACATGATTCCTAATGGAACTCAGATCCCTGTTCCTCATGTGCAATCAGCTATACACACTGTGTCTTACTCTGTTAGAATATCTAGCAGAGTCATATACAAGACATGGCGAATATAAAACAAATATCTATATAATGCAGGATGGATGACTCTCTCAAAAAGCTCAGTACTTCCCTCTACCCATTAGAGGCATGGTTCACTTCAGGTAGGGTACAAGGTACAGAAAAGCCCAGAAGTGTCTTGATGTGGGCCTGCTAGGGAGAGTGCCAGACCTGTTGGGACTCCACCTTAAAGAGCAGGAGGAAGGTGGGAATTAGGACTGGTGGTTATTTTGCCAAAACACAGTTCAGTAATTCTTAATTTCAGCTGAATTCACCTGACTTGGAAAAGCTTTCAAATGGAACCTAAGCAGAAAGTCCACCAGAGTGAGCTGCCTGTTAACTAGTGATTAAGAATGGCCCATTAAAGTGTCTGGAGTGCTGTTTCAGATGTAAAATTAAAGGTTTGATATTTTCCTAGAAGAAACAGGAAATCCTGCTCCCGGGGGGGGGGGGGGGAGAATATAGGTTATACTGAGATGGCTTGGTGTGGTGCCTGTGAGTATCAGAGCCACGTTCGTTATAACAGTGAACAGCTTGCCATCTGGGTACGTCATAGACTATCACTGTATCATCTGGTGAGCAAGGCAACTATGTTGGCCATGACATGGAGCTGAGCCTGATTCCTTGTCAAAGACAAAATGATTTATAATGAAGCTGATATGTATGTCAGGCCTGGCACTGATCTAATATGTGTGTGTGCAGTACACAGCCTTCCTTCAATGGGCATCTCAGGTTGGCATCTGGAGCTTTTGTTTTAAGATGCAATCAAACACATGGGGAGAGCCATGTATGTTGTAGAGGAAAAGCTCTTTTTATCCAGAGCCAAGTGAAGATGTTGCAACTGTTCTTTGCTCTAACTAAAGATGGAGTTGAAGAGGGAGAGGAGTATTTCAGGAAAGGGGAAAAATCATAGTATGATTACTTGAATGGTTAAATATTGTTGTGTGGTGAAAACATTGCACTGAGATGTAATTTTGGGGAGAGATCCAAGGAGAGAGAGTGCAGAGCACAATGTGGTTGTGGCAAATAAGGTGAAAATGGAAACGTTTTTCTGTTACAGCACTGGTTCCCTTAAGGTTTTAAATAAGGTGGGTGGACATGTATTATGTGAATGCCAATGGCATGGGTGACCATCTAAGGTGTTGGAGTGGGATAAAGTTAGTGGCCCAGCATAAGGATGGGAGAGCACCAGAGGGGCCATATGGCAACGTAGGCTTGATGGGACAGAAACATCTGAAACTGATTGGTTTCAAGGAAACACTTGATGCCTGGTAAACTGGCCAACTCCAGTTATACACACAAATAAAACTTGCTCCCTGTGCCTAAAGAACCTCAAAAAGGAGCAACAGTTTTATTTTTAACTTGGTGACAGTTGTCGGCTGGATAGCTAGGGAGTGTTTCCCCCCCCCCACCAAACACACACTCTGCCTCCCCCCCCCCCCAGGAGTCACGGCTCAAGCATTAGGATTGCATATTTTTCCCACACCATCCCATGTGTCTGGATATAATTAGCAAAGCACTATGTAGTTCCAGAGCTAGAAGTCAGTCTACATATGGCGTTACAGTAGAGGGGATGTAGGGATGCATGATGCTTTGGGATTCAGACCAGACCAGCAAGGGGTTGTCACTGCCTGCCTTGTAGCTCTCGGTACCTTAAATGCTAGTCTGCTGTGGCTGTCAGCTCTGATACCAACAGCCAGCAGACAAGCATGCAGGTTACACCCTGACTTCTACTGACCAGGTATTTTTTTTTGCAAGTGACCCCAAGATCTACCCAGTCCCAAATTTTTCCCCCAAACCATCTGCTGTGTGACACACTGCTGAGGTTCCCAGAGCAATGCTGGCACTAGGCATAAGCAGGCTAAGCAATTGCTTAAGGCCCCAAACAGCTCAAGGGGGGCCTCCATTCTCGTGTGTGTGTGTGTGTGTGTGTGTGACCCAAAATATTCCTGCTTAGGCCTCCAGTGGGCTAGCACTGCCTCTGCCCACAATTGTGAATTACTGTGTTACCTTTCTCAGCCTCAGCAGTGAGAATGTTGCTACTGCCAAGCTCTGTGACAGCTCCCTGACACACCAGCTTGTCTGCTCTTGCCAGCAAACTCCTCAGGACTCTGCCAGCCCACATGTCGCCTTGCAGATAACCATCAGTGAACCCCAACTCCTGAGTTCCTCAGAGACTTCTCCCTGCCATGTCCCACCCCCACCTGGAACACTCAGAAGTTGTTTGTTGCTCCTTTAAAGAGACAGTACACTGCAGCTCAGTAATTTAACTGGGGTTTGATAAACACTCTTGTTTCAATCGCAACACTGAATTAGTTTCTAGTGAAAGTAAAACAAGTTTATTGAACAAAGTCAGGTTTAACTGATATCAAGTAAAAAGAGTAAAGAGAGAGATGGTTACAAACTAACAGTAAAAATATGCTTCTAAGGATGTGCCTGGACTCAAAATGCTACAGTGTCACAGCTGCACCATAGTAGCACTTCCATGTAGACGCTACCTAAACTGAAGGGAGATGTTCTCCTTCAGAGTACATAATCTACTTCCCCAACAAGTAGTAACTAGATTGATGGAAGAACTCTTGTCAACCTAGCGCTGTCTATACGGGCACTTCAGTTGACTTAACACTGACACTCGGGTATGGATTTTTCATTGACTTAATTTTCTAGTGTAGACCAGGCCTAAAACTAAAACTTAACTTCAGCAAGGTGCAATCTTTGCCTGAGTAGGCTTCTCACCTATATTCAGTTTCCAGAGACTTCAGCCCACTGGGTTGAAGGATCCAGTGTTCCTGTGATTTTTCAAGAGCTCTGTCCCCTCGATTCCCCCAAGTGATGGACAACTATGGGGTTCTCTCCCTTTGTTTTAATAGTTCAGTAACTTTTGAAATATGTTCTTTGAAAAGTAAGCCCAGACCAAGCTAATTGACATTGGTTCAAGAGGCACGTAGGTTTCCTGCTGTTCTTCTCTTCCTCTTGGCTTCCCATCTCCTTGCTGATTTGTATGTAAATGGGGCTTGATTGTTTTGATTCTGTAATGCTTAATTTACATTGCAGACAGGTAGACAGCTACCTTCCCTCCTGTCTGGGAAATAACCTGTTTCTCCCTGTATTTAGTCACAGACTTTAAATCTTATTTGTGAGTATCCGTAATTCCTCATATTGTGTTGATGAATACATTTCACAGTGATATTAATCACCAGTGTCAGGTCTTTTATGAAAGCCTGTTACTTGATACACTTTTATAATACAGTAATACTGTATACAATCAGTTGATTCAATTGCTTATCTTTTGAGGTTCGGCCCCTGTGTCTTTATAGCAAAGAGGCTGTCTCTCCCACTCCCTAGTTCAGGGGTGGGCAAACCTTTTGGCCCGAGGGCCACATTGGGATTGCAAAACTGCATGGAGGGCTGGGTAAGGAAGGCTGTGCCTCCCCAAACAGCTTGGCCTCTACCCCACCTGACCCGTCCCACTTCCCGTCCCCTGACTGCCCCCTCAGAACCACCAACCCATCCAACCCCCCTGCTCCTTGTTCCCTAACCGACCCCTCCCGGGACCCCACCCCCATCCAACCCCCGTGCTCCTAGTCCCCTGACTGCCACACCCTTGCCCCCAACAGGCCCCACCCAGGACTCCCATGCTTATCCAACCACCCCGTCCCCTGACTGCCCCCCAGAACCTCCGCCCCATCCAACCACCCCCTGTCCCCTGACTGCTCCCCGGTCCAGGCCCTCTTACCATGCTGCTCACGCTCAGCAGGAGCACGCAACCCCGCTGCCCAGAGCACTGCCCATGTGGCTGTGGAGGAGGGGCTGGGGGCTCGCCTCCCCATCCGGGAGCTCAAGAGCTGGGAAAGATGGTCCCACGGGCCGTGGTTTGCCCATCTCTGCCCTAATTTGATGGTTTGACAAGCTGGTGTTTCAAGGAGTTGTCACAGAGCTTAGAGTAGTGAAACTTTCACTTGCTGGGGGCTGAGAAGAGTATCTCAGCAACTCACAAAGCTGGGAAATCCAGCAGAGTGTCACAGGGCAGAATGTTCTGAGGGAATTTGGGACTGGGAGGGTGTTGGGATCATTCAGCGAACAGTACCTGGTTGGTAGAAATCAGGGTATGACTTGTGTGCTTGTCTGCTGGCTGTGGTGGTGTCTGGGCTGAGAGCCATAGCAGCATAGCATTTAAGGCACCCAAAGTTGCAGGGCAGGTGGTGACCCAACCTCTCACTAGTCTGGGCTGAACCCCAAAGTGTCACAGGATATGTGGTGCAAGCTTGCATAGTGGTTTGTTTTACCCTGACTTCAACAGGAGATGAAGGTGCTCACCCCTCTGCAGGTTTGGATCCTGTTGTGGTGAGAGCTGGGTGGGTCCTTTTGCTTTTTTTTTTCTCATGTCCTCCAGTCATGAAAATGTCCGCCTATCACACGTTCATGCACTTCCATGATTTTATAGGGACAGTCCCCATTTTTAAGTCTTTTTCTTATATAGGCTCCTATCCCAGTTTTTCACATTTGCTGTCTGGTCACCTTAGTTGTTTTCAGGGTCAGAAAGAAAGGGCTTGTTGAGACTTTCTCTAAACATAAGTATTTGTCACCTCATAAACAATCCTCTGAAATGTTGTTTACATTGCTATGACTTTTTTTATTTAAAGATAGTAAAGGACTCTATATGTCCACAAATGCATTCACACTCTTCAGCCTCTTCCAGAAACTCTGTCTCCAGCTTAGAAGCAGGAAGAGAGCTGTTGTTTTTGCTCTGTTGCCACCAAGCCATCCACTCAGCTTCAGAGGTTTGCTTTCCATTATAACAGTTCTGCTGCAGTTCTTGCAATATAAAAAAATTCAGACTAATCTGGGAGAGGGGTTCTGACTAGAAGTGAGGTACATTTTCATAATGTTGGTTTCCCCTTCCTACCTTAAAAATAGCTCAAGTATTGCTTTGTCTAAATATTCTGCTACTGTGATCACTTGTATGTTACTGAGTAAACAATAGGTGCACTTGTGGGTTTCACATAGGATAATACAGCAGTGAGCCTCACCTTTTCTGTAATGGTAACAGATTAAGTCTTAATTGGAACCAGCCAGTGCCACTATCTAATGTACAATAGAGTTTGATTTGCTCCAAATTGAGAATCAGAGTTGGTTTTGGAATAACCAAATACTGTTGAGGTTTGGTGTGCGCACAAGCGAATGGGAGGCAGATAGGAGTGCTCAGGAACAGAACCCATAACAGAGACCCATCTCTAAGGGAAGAGAACACCTAAATATAATTATGGGGGTGGGGGTGAGTAATGTGCTATACTGTGTCCCCTGTCTCTTCCCTCCCCCCGCCATGCACAAAGTTACGGAGCCTTATGTAAGGAAGTAGCACTTATTGCAGTTGGTCATCTTGTGAAGACAGTTTGTGGACAATGGCAAGCTTCAGATGGTCTGCCCTGCTTCAGGGTATGTCTACGCTACCCGCCAGATCGGCAGGTAGCGATCGGTTTATCGGGGATCGATAGAGACATGATATCGCTTCCCTGAACGCGCTCCCGTTGACTCCGGAACTCCACCAGGGTGAGCGGCGGTAGTGGAGTCAACAGGGGGAGCTGCGGCCGTCGATCCCGCGCAATGAGGACAGGAGGGAAGTCGAAATAAGATACTTTGACTTCAGCTACGCTATTCCTGTAGCTGAAGTTGCGTATCTTACATCGACCCCGCCCCTTAGTGTAGACCAGGCCTCAGTGTGGTGTCATGGTAGCCAGTTGGGGGAGAGGATACATAAGAGCTCAGAATGACTAAGCTGTTTAAAAACTTTTGTGTCATTATACAACTGAGCTAAACACTGCACTCATGATGGACTTAAAACGTACCTTGCTGTAAAGCCACAGAAAATTTGTAAGGTCTGGGAGATCTGTTTTGGCAGTAGGTTCTCTGCTTCACTCTGATAAACAATCTTTATCAGCACTGCACTCTAGGAGCTTAGTGTGTGTGTGTTTTAATCTGCTTATCTTTCTCAGTGTGCAAGGGGAGCAGAGAGTGAAGTAAGAATAGAGAAAACAAAATAACTAACCAGACCAAATCTGAATAACTCTTTTGCCAAGTCTTTCTAGTTCCATGGCAAGTGGGTGAGTCTTCTAGATCTTTGGTTTAATAATTCTGGACTTCTTACAACTGATGTCTAGATTGTTTTGATGTCAAAATATGAATAAAAGGATATATTTTCTGAAGTTACATACCACAGTTACCTATCACACAGCATGTCCAGCTGGTGCTACAGGTGGCTAGCTGCTGTGATCCAGAAATTTGGCAGGATTAAATCCCCAAATCTATTTTGTTTTAATGTTATGTAGATCAGAATCAATAATATTGTTTTACATCTTGTCACTAAATGTTAATCTTGCTGTTTTTAAACAATTGCCATCTTCACTAGGCCTGGCTGGAAACTTTATAATGCCTTTTCATGGGAAGAAATATTTTAGTAGTTTTTATATTAAACTTTGACAGCAGGTTTACAAATCCCTTTTCTTGGAGCAGAAAAATGAACACTGTTTTACAAAGTAACTGCTTCCAGTTTAAAAATAAAATTTTAATTTATGGCTTCTTTTTTTCCCCCGTCCCTCTCCAGATCTTCTTCCACCAGGAGTCTGCAATCTCCTTAACCCTGCAGCTATCTACGCAAATAATGAGATCAGCTTGAGAGATGTTGAGATCTATGGCTTTGATTATGATTATACATTAGCACAGTACTCTAATTTATTGCACTCTATGATATTCAACACTGCCAGAGACATACTAATTGAACAGTACAAGGTAAACTTCTGAAAAGAGGATGGGTTTCTTTCATTAATCTTACTGCTTTCTTTTCCCCAAAATCTTTTAGTAAAGCATTCTCTGGAAAATTTGCTTATTACCACTGTGTACGTATACATTATCTATGGTAGTGATAGCTATGTAATTATATATTTCATGAACCTGGCACACTGTCTGCTAATCCATTTCCCTTGGGATTTATTGTAACATTGCAAATGTCTGAGCATCTTCAAAGAGTTGCCACTATTTAAAAAATCAGCACAAAAAACATGGTCACCACATATCCTCCTAACTCCAAATCAGAAGATGGGCAATAGCCAGTCCGGGACTAATGATGGGCCCATGTAGCCCTAGAAACAGGTGATTTTATTTTTATAGTTAGAGTATCAGCCAGGTAATAGTTGTTTTTAATAAGTTTTCTAGACTAAGTTCTTAAATAGGCACATCCAATGATATGATATATGTTCTCTTGTCTTGTTTTATTTATAGCATCACTTTTTGTGTTTAAGAAAAGAAATACAAAGCTGGGTACTTCAATATATGCAAATTTCTATAGGGGTGTGGCTGAAACTGCAATATTTTCCCTAGTGCCCATACCATGTCACACAATGGTTTTGCAATGGCATTTAGGGCTTCAGGTCCATTCATTCTCTCTCTCTCTCCTCTCCCCCCCCAACCCCATGCCTCACTCATTCTTTCACAATGGAGCAAAACTAAGTGGTGGGACATAGGACGGCCTGTAACAATCTATTTAAAATTGGGATGGAGGATTCTTCCAGAAAATGGGGGGGGGGGGGGCGAAATTATCAAAAGAACCAGTATATTTATGCCAGGATTTTCAAAGCAGCCTGAAGAGTTAGGCATCTTAACTCCCTGGTGTTCTCTCTCTTTAAAGAATTCCAGCCTACATCTTCTGCCATATTAGGATCTCTGATATCGTAGTGATGGGTACAGAATAATGCATACAGAATAGGACCCTTACAACCTTCAGAATGAATAGTCTGCTCATTGCAGGCTAACAGACGTGGCATCTGACAAGATGAATATGGTTTATAAATAAATCACTGACAATTTTAAAAAAAAGGCAGTCTGTAGAATTTGTGGGTGTAGGATGACAGATACCAGGAATTTTAAAATGGGGAATGTATGATATTGACTGATAATATCTATTGTTACTAGGGCTTGGGGGAATAAAAATATATGGAGATATACCTATCTCATAGAACTGCAAGGGACCCCAAAAGCTCATCAAGTCCAGCCCCCTGCCTTCGCTAGCAGGACCAAGTACTGATTTTTGCCGCAGATCCCTAAGTGGTCCTTTAAGGATTGAACTCACAATCCTGGGTTTAGCAAGTCAGTGCTCAAAGCACTGAGCTATCCCTTCCTCCCGCAGACACTTACTAGCCACAGGTAGCTGTGAAAGACTAGGTCGGGAGAGAATCTGTATTTGCAAGGTCCGGGGGAACACTCTGATGAAGAGTCCCAGATGCTGGGAAGGGTGGAGGGTATTAGGATATCTATCTCATTGTCTAGCATGAGTTCTAGCTAGAAAGTATCTGAAACTTGAAACTCCACTTTCTCTAGTAGTACTCTACCCATTTGTCAGCTTCCTATCTGTGATTAAGTGAGAGAGTGTGGGCAGTAGAAAGCTCTGATTCATCAGCCTCTTTCAAGCCCCCTACCCCTATCCCCCCTTCTTAATAATTTTTCATGTGTAAGGGGGTGGGGAGAGTGTTGTCCACCAGGGAGCAGCTCCAGTGTCTGCCTATGGCTTTTTTGGGGGGGGAGGGGGAGCTTTTTATCCCAAACTGCAGCAGCATGAAACTAACAAGCTTCTTTCCATTGCTGCTCAGAAGAGACTTCAGCTATGTTAATTTTGCTTGGTGCCTGCTTCAGAGCACTGAGCAACAGCAAATACAATGCAATTGTCTATCTGCACACCTGGGAAGAAAGCCCTGAGGTGTTTCAAATTTTGAAGTTAATGATAATGTGCACAAAGATTTAGAAATAGCTGCTTTTTTATTAAAATGAAATAAAACTCCAAAAGCTTAAATCATTCAGCAATTGGTGGCTTAGTATAGCCTTTTCTCACACTCTTTGGGAAAACATCACTTATATGATGAATTTGGTAAGTGGATTTCAAGCCCGTCTCAAGGTACAGTTACCCTTTTTAGGGCACTAGCTGTTTGGTGTAAGAGTTAGGGATCAATTGCCCAAGCAAACATTCCAGTTTGTAGGATCCCAAATCTTGGCAGTTGCATTATAGTTTTTTGGCATCTTTTGGTTCACTTAGGCCACTGTTGGATGGAGGGTACTGGGATTTGATGGGCTACGGGGACTGATTCAGTATGTCAAATTTTTCATTCTCTTGTCAACTGGAAAACTTTCTTAAATACCTGGCACAGCTTCACTGAACTAACTGCTTTCTCGTTAAATATTTTCCAGTATCCAGAAGGACTCAAGAAATATGATTACCTTCCAGGATTCGCCATCAGAGGGCTTCACTACGATGTGCAAAAGGTGAATGACACAAATTTAAATTTCATACTTGCTTTCCCTTGAACGGTAGTGATCTGCCTGTCACATAACTCAGTCCCATCTCTTTCCTGTAATGACAACTGATAGAACAGCTTTCAGAAGAATATGCACTGGGGATTGTTGTATCTGTCCCTGCATAGGTTCTCTTAGATTGTAAGCTCCTTGGGACAAATCGAACTAATATAAAAGGCTGGCTACATGGTGTCTTTTCTTTCTAATTCTTTCTCTTTCAGTATTTTAATACCTTTTAAAATCATTTTCCTTTCACTACTTCCAGTATTTGAAATAGAGTGCCAGAACAATTCATTAAGCTTTGTAGCTTCTCAAGATATTCCTTCTGAAGCCCTGTAATGTTTGAGAGGCTTAGGAGCACACAAAGTGCTGCAGTTAAACAGCTTATATTCAGTAGGGAGACAGACAATTACTGGTACAAGCTAGTCTTATTTTGATAATCTGGTTATTTCTGAACCAATTAAGTGTGTTCAATCAATTCAGCGTAACTAGAGAACGCACCCTTTTAAAGAGGAATGAAGGCATTTTAGATTTCCCAGACTCTCTTCTCTTCTGCCCAAGCTAAGATGTAATGCTGAAACTGACATTATGGCAACAGTCTGTCCTGAATGTAGGTTTCTGGCTGTGCAGCAGGAGAGATTGTCCAATAACTTTCTGTCTTCTGCTTGCTACTATCCAAGCACAGATTTCTGAAATAAGAGCACACATCAATCAGGCGTCAAGTAAACGCTTCCTTTCAGTGGGTGGGTAGTAGTGTGGGCAGCCTCATTTCTCATTTCAAACCACCTGAAAATCAAGCCCTGTGCAAAAGGAGCATACTGCCTATTTGCTTTGGTTCAGCATAACTGCATATTCCTGTTCAGAAGGTGGGAATGGAGGCTTGACAATAGTATGGTGATATGCTAGATATGGGAGTGCCTTTTAGTTTAGGAACATTGGGGAACAACATAACCTGCACTCATAGTGGTGAAGGGACAAATTGTTTTGATACCACACTGTTATCTCTGATTCTCAGAGTGGTACTGGGTTAGTCTCAGAGGCTATACTTGATTAAATTCCATTATGACTATTACGTAATGCCTGGGGGAATGAAAAAGAAGGCATACCTGGTGACTAAAGAAGATCAATACAAAAAGAGGGAAGGTCTAATGTTCCCATTCTGGTTCAAGAATGGGAACTTGAGCATGGAGTAAAAAAGTAAAAAGAAAATAAGATTTGGCACAAAAACTTGAATTATTAGTTCTGCTTAAGTAAGATGTGACTTGTTATAGATCTCCTTACATATAAGCCCCTCCCTTGCTATGTGTACACAAAGGATTGTTTTAATGTTAAAGAACTGCTGTACTCCATTCCTCTTCCACCTGCAGCCCCCTGAAAAAGTTTGAAATAGGTCCTGAATTGGAATGTAATATTATGTAATGCTTCAGGTCATGGTAATTTGACATTTTTCCCTGTGATGCTTCAAAAATATTGCAGTGAAGGGAAAAGTGATTTAAGCACAACTTAAAAATACATTCAGATTGTTAGTTTTAACTAGAATTCATTTTTTTACATTTTTTTTATTTCTTTGGGACATCAGTAAACTTAATCTGTTTTTCCTGACTAAATTTATACCAAATGCTACCAATGAAGACTGTTCACTGTTCTCTCTTCACAGAGTCTTCTGATGAAGATTGATGCTTTCCATTATGTCCAGTTGGGGACTGCATATAGGTGTGTCAAATATGAATGCATTTACTAAATGCCCCAAGGGTTCACGCTGAAGATGGAGTGCAAAGTCGCACGTCTTCAAAGTTTAACTTTTTTTTAAATGGGGAAAGCAACCTTCTCTAGCTTATCCTGTCTCCACTTGCTAAGTAATGATTCCAAGCTGCTGCCTGACATGCAGTTACAGGTGGCTGTGGTTTATTCAAGCATATGAAGCCAAGTGTGGGAGTGAAAATGTAATTTTTTTTTTTTATGGAAAATGATGCATCTGATCACTTAACACACTAAGTCTGCAGATTGCAGTGCAGTCTACTTAAGGCAACTTTTCTGACTAAGTCATTGGACTAGGGAAAGACTAACTCTTGTAGAGCTGTCTATACATTGAAAAAAGCCTGTCCTAACAGGTGTATGCTTACCAGTGCTGGAAAGAGAGCTGTTTAGAGGTGAAAATAAGGATATGAATTTAACTCCATTTGGACTGAGGCATTTTTCTTGAGTGTAAAAAGTTGAGTAAAGTGCCCAGAAAAGTAATAGGGAGGGAGTGCCTTTCTTAAACAAGTGGGCCAGAAGTCCTTGAATAGAGCACTGGTATGTAGCACACAGGTTACTTTGGCTGCTCTTGAGTTCACTACATGCTGCATCCTGGCAGTTGGAGTGACACACTTGATATAAAAGCTTTTCAAGTCCTAATCCTGTCTAGTTGTATAAGCACCAGCAAGTTCCACTGACTTCCCTGGGAGACTTGAACCTGCTCAGCACCTTGCAGGATTGGACTTGAAGACTGTCCTTTTAGAAGCAAGGAAACCGATACAGAGCAGTATAACAAATGCTCCAAAGCAAAAACTGAAGCCCTTCAGAGAACATAAAACAAAATATTTTGCTACTTTTTTGGTGGCTGGAATAGTTAAATATTTTTTCCAAATGAAGGCAACTAATGGCTAATGTCCCCACCATACTTCTAAACTCTACTTTTCGCCAGTGACTCCCAAATGAAGCACCTCAAATATTTGCCAATGTTAAGCAAGCAATTCATTTACACTGAGGGAGCATGTTGAAGCTTCAGTATTGATTGTCCTCTCTGTCTCTCTTCTCCTCCTCCCTCAACTCCCCCCAAATAGGAAATAGATACCCAAAGGTAAATACTCTACAGAGTTTCACCACTGCCGTCAGCATCTTCAATAACAGTTGTGCATTATTGTTTGCAATATACAGCATCATTAGACTGGGAAGGATACAATTAATGTAATGTGTGTAACTCTGTCTGGACCTGGCCCTAGGATTTACAGGAACCTAAACAAAGTAACAAATGTGTGTCAACATCAGCTTCCTCTGCCACAGGCTGTGGTAGCATTCCACCTTAAATTTTCTTTTAATTTTATTTTTTTGAGGCACGGTTGATGCCCTGCTTCCTCTCCCCCAGTCTCTTTGGATTGGGACAAGGCCAGAAGGTGCAGCCAAAGCACAATGTTCTATGTGGGGAAAGGTGGCTAAAGAATTCTGTCATGAGCTATTGGTCTCATGTTTGGGTGGAAATATACCTCTCAGCATCATAGTGTGGGACATGTACATGCACAGTGAGATGGCATAACTTCTTAACCCTCCCATCCCCGAGATCCATCTCCTGCCTAATGAATTCCTTTTTGCTTTTCAGCAGCCAGTGTTGCAGTTGGCAGGAGGTTTCAGTCAGCTCTTGCATTCCTTTCCATATCACGGCCCCTCTCTAAGATTGCAAAAGGGTGGATCAGTGGGACTAGATCCCTTTTAAAAACATGTAGCTCATTACAGCAGTGCTGTACAGGGGACTTTGTTCTCTACTCTGTGTGTGCATACAAATCCACTAATATTGGAGTTTCCCTCTGCAGTGAAGGCTGGTGTAAAGTCATTGAATGTTTATCTGATTCAGCTTTGCCAAGCAAGAATAGACAGTGAAGGGGAATTTTTTTTATTTAAATTAATTCAGGGAACTAAATCAGTGAGGGCCAACTTTTGAGGTCCTAATTTGGGTAAATTTCTACTGATTGCAATGAGTTTATTTTAGATTTACAATAGAGACCTAAGACTGTCCATTCAAAGTCACGCACTCCCTTGACAGTTCTTAAAAACACAGTTTGTGGGAGTACAGACATGGGATTTGGCTCCTAATGATGTTCTGGCAAAAGCAAGAAAAGCCTCTTTAAAACATCATCAATCATTCTGACTGTTCTATTACCCTCTCCCAAGTACCAATATCCTATATATTTGAAGCAGACCTGTCAAAGCATGAGAGAGACTGCAGTAGGGAACCATCCTGCACTGTTCCTTTTTTTTATGATTATTTTTAGGATTCTGTATTAAAAGTAGTACTCATAAAATGGTGTGTTTTGTTTCCTGAGCCTTTTGACTATGGAAGCTGACTGTGTTTTACTTGCGGAACAGTGCCTTTTCGCAGTTAAGCTCTGATTACATTAAAACCCCAAGATTGCCAGAGGCAGAGTTCCAAAATCAAAAAGAATTTTTCTTTCAACACTGCCGTGTTTATGGTTCCCAGGCATTGCACCAGCCTTCACTGAACCTGTATAAGAGGGTTATTTCAAATAATTTTTTTAAAGCTGTTTATAGAAACTGACTTTGTGTAAATATTTAAATTTCCTTTTAACAAATAGGGTAACTTTAAAAAAAAAAACTCTTCAAAGAGAACGTTCTGATCTGTTGAGTCAGAAGAAAGGGTCATCATTGGCTTGATGAGTAAATAGTTTGCAAAACAAGTAATTACAAAAAACTGTATAAATGTGTGCATCATCTCCACATCTGCAGACTAATTTTATGTAGCTTTTTAAATCCTGAAAGCATGGTTGAATGTTAGGGGCACATATTAGGTAAGGTTTACCCAGGTTGAATTGTCTTTTACAGAGACACCCTTCTTGGTTATGAAAGCTAAACTAACCAGTAAAATATATTTTAGCCTCTATTCTGTGTTAAAAATATTTGCGCAAGTTATACAAAGCCACATGAAACTTTTTCTTACACAATCACAGTTTCTTGCCATGTTAAGTTAGTAATACAATAATTACCTGAAGGAACTCTGGATGAGTTTTAATTATACAATGTTGACTAGCTTAGATTGTAGCTTTGGTCGATACATGTGCGCTCGCTCGCTCTCTCTCTGAGAAGTATGGAGAAGCCTTGCATATCACATTAGTCTGATCTTGCTGTGGCAAGATCAAAGCCAGCCACAGCTGTTCAGTGGTGCATGTCTTCCTTGAGATAAAAATATATGGAACCAGAATCTTTCCCATGTTGACTAAATCAAGATATAGAGAAACTTCTCAATCAAGCTAGAGCCTGTAAACTATCTTGAGTAGGTAAGTCCCTGGCAGACTGCAAAGAGCTACAAAAGGATCTCTCAAAACTGGGTGACTAGGCAACAAAAGGGCAGATAAAATTCAGTGTTGATAAATGCAAAGTAATGCACATTGGAAAACTTCCCAACTATACATATAAAATGATGTGGTCTAAATTAGCTGTTAACACTGAAGAAAGAGATCTTGGAGTCATTGTGGATAGTTCTCTGAAAACATCCACTCAATGTGCAGTGGTGGTCCCGTGAAACTCCTTGTCAGAGGATATTGTGAAGGCCAAAAGTGTAAGAGGGCTCAAAAAAGAACTAGGTAAGTTCATGGAGGATAGGTCCATTAATGGCTATTAGCCAGGATGGACAGGGATGGTGTCCCTGGCCTCTGTTTGCCTGAAGCTGGGAATGGGCAACAGGATGGATCCCTTGATTACCTGTTCTGTTCATTCCCTCTGGGGCACCTGGCATTGGCCACAGTCAGAAGACAGGATTCTCGGCTAGATGGACTTTTGGTCTGACCCAGTATGGCCATTCTTATGTTATGTTCTTATGTACCTGTTTACAAATGTCCTATGGAAGATTCTCTGCTCTTTCAGATTGTGAATATGAGTGAAATGCCATGTGGTGGTAAAAAAGACTTCATGCCAATATCCACTTCTTGTCCACTTTAGAACTTGATAAAAGGAGATAGATTAGATAGATCTATCTCCTCTCTGGTTTGCAGCCCATTTAGTGATGCAATTTTTTTTGTGATTTATCTTGTAGAGGGCTAAAGCCAGTGCCTGATGATGAGGTTATCGAATTGTATGGTGGTACCCAGCACATCCCACTGTACCAGATGAGTGACTTCTATGGCAAGGTATTGTAGGCAGCACTTCAGTGCATTCTTTAAAACTGATATGTTGGCTTTTACTATCAGCTGGGAACCTTGCAGTGTAAGGAGTAAGTGAAAGTGACTATAGCTTCTTCCAAATTAGAAAAGAACAGCACTTGCCAGTTTAAACACATTCTGCTTTTGTGGGAATTTACCCCAGAGCTTATTCAAGGGGGTATAGAAGCTGAGACCTGCCTGTGGAAAATTTTTTTTAATTGTTGGGGTATTTGGTCCAGAACTCGATACCTCATTATCAATTGAGAGCTATGGTGTATTCTACATTCAGGTCACCCATTCAATTCCAGCCCGCCTCATTAATGACAGTCAGTCCATTTAACAGCAGTTGATATCTGCAAAGAGCCAACCCCTGTGTGTATTCTCTAATGAACAGGCATCCCAGCATAGTAAGTACCAGGGTGGATTTGATTTAAATCACTAGTCAGGAAGACTCGATTTAATCATGGATTTCTACATAAGTGCATTCTTGTTGGTTGTTATAACCTTAATACATATTCTTCACAATTCAGATGTAGGTTTCATTTTTAGAAGGTACGCACTATACGTTTTTAAAGTGATTTATTTTGAAAACTTTTCAGATTAGTTTTACAGCTATATCAGAAAATGAATGAATGTTTGGTTATTTCATTTACCAAAGGTAATTGAAGCAGATATTTATGAAGTTATTGGGAGGTGAACTATCTCCAATTCAACAGGCTAATCATTAATATTTGGATGATTATCTTGCCCTGCTGTATTAGGAAGAGAACATCACCAGACAGACATTACAATTTTTATTTAACTAAAACAACATTATGTATTCTGGATTTTTTTCTCCAACAGCAAACATAATATTTTAACAAAACAAGCATATGACTTTTTGAATTTAAACATTCAAGTTTTTTAAAGTCAGGTTTGTTTTTGTTAAAATTATTTTTAACTAAAACAGTTAAATGAAATATTAAAAAGACTGTCAGCCAGGTCAACCTGAGAAACTTAAAATATTGGCTGCTGCAGCTAACTCAATTGTCTTCACTTTCATTTTCCTGTTTGTTCACAATTGGAAAAGAAAAACAAGCTTTCCTGCTTTTTCAGGTCCCAAATGATTTCTTCCCAAAGGAAGAAAATATTCTTTCTACACTGGCAGAAGAAGCTACTACTGTTAAGTGAGATTATCACTTAAACAGTCTCTGAATCCAAGTGCTTAGTGACTTCCCCCAGTTCACTGGTGTGACTTCTTTAAAACATCATCAGCAAACATATATATTTCTTGAATGGTTCACCCTTAGCTCTGAAGTTTATTATAGCTAGCCATCATCCCTCCATAATGCCATAACATGGACATCCAGCAAACACCTCTTCTTCAGCAGTTAAGGTTTGACCCTGGTACTGAGTATTGAGAATATTTGCCCATTTTGTTTTTTTATGCTTGTAATTTAATTCTGTCATTGAATATATCTCTTTAAGATCTCACTCAGTTCCTTCCAAATTTCAACAGCGTCAGCAATAAAACAGCTATTTCCCTGATTTTGTTCAAAGCTAATGAAATAGCCTTCAGGGTACTCAGCATGTGTTCAACATTTCTCTTAATCTCAATGTTGAAAACTTTGGCTGTGACAGTGCCATCTATTTTGTCACAATTTTGTTCACACGATGCCATCAGATTAGGCCAGTTCTTGATATAGTCCTCAAAATAGTCCACTACCGAGTTCCATCGCACGTCCCATGGGAGAGTTAGCTTGGTTCCTCCCACTTTTTTTAGAGCAGCTGCTGCAAAGTGGTTGTTACGGAAGTATTCTGCAATTTCAATATCATTAGCCTTTTATTTCTGGAACACTGAAGTCTTTGGCTAGGAGGTGCATCAAATGAGCACTGCAACTGTATGTTAGCTTGGGACTCTCTTCTAAATAACTTATTCTCATCTTGGATACATTTGCAGCATTGTCTGTGACCAAGCTGCATACTAGAGATTGGAATTTTTTTCAGTTTGTTATAGCTTTTACTGCTGCTTCTTGTAAGTATTCTGCTGTGTGTGCATTTCCTGATGTATCAATTGTTTCTGTAAGAAAGACATTCCCTTGTCACATAAGCACATACAACAGGATCATTGTGGACATTGCTCCACCCATCAAGACTCAGGTTAACAATTTTACCCTCTAGACCTTTTGCACACTGCTCAATTTCTCTTTCATACATTTTATCCAGTAGTTTGCCTGTGACATCTGCTCTGTTGGATGGACTGTATCCTGGTCGTAATGACTGAACCATGTTAATGACATGTGGGTTCTCAATAATACAGAAAGGAGAGTTTGTTGCATAAACAAACTGGGCACGTTTTTCATCAATTACCTTTTTTGATTATCTGCTGGTTCTTACCATAAACTTATCGATGGCTGTTTCTGGATGATGAAGATTTCCCCCCCCCCCCTTTTTGCTACAGGTGATATACTGTGGCTATGTGACATACATGATGTGACTGATACACTATCATTGGCAGGTAACTCCTGAAACTAAAGAAAATGATGGTGATCTAGAAGGTAGATAATCTTTAGAACCCTGTATGTTGAGAATGGATTATCCTAAACAAAATAAGTCAATGCAGTTATTTAATTATTATTACCATACTGTTCGTTTAGTATTACTCATTTCATTCACTGACACTCAGTACTACTTTAAAGGTGAAATTGTAAAAGGAAGATCTGCCTATTTCAGCTACTTATTTTTTATCTCAACTGCATCTAAAATGCAAGTACCATAGAGTAACAACTATATATTTTTCTTTCTCAAACATGAGAATTCAAGAATAGTCCAGAAGGAAGACAGGCAGTTCTTAAGAAAGAAGTATGAAATAAAAAAAGTTTACCCACCTGAAGATCCTGCATGTTCAGACATGTTCCTATCATTATCTTCAGTGCAGCTTCCAGGGCCGGCTCCAGACCCCAGCGTGCCAAGCGCGCGCTTGGGGCAGCGTGCTGGGGAGGGCAGCAGGCGGCTCCGGCGGTCCCCCTGCAGGCGTGCCTGCGGAGGGTCCGCTGGTCCCGCGGCTCCGGCGGTCCCCCTGCAGGCGTGCCTGCGGAGGGTCCGCTGGTCCCGCGGCTCCGGCGGTCCCCCTGCAGGCGTGCCTGCGGAGGGTCCGCTGGTCCCGCGGCTCCGGCGGTCCCCCTGCAGGCGTGCCTGCGGAGGGTCCGCTGGTCCCGCGGCTCCGGCGGTCCCCCTGCAGGCGTGCCGCTATGCTTGGGGCAGCGCAAATCCTAGAGCCGCCCCTGGCAGCTTCCTCCTGAGAAGGAACACTTCTATGATATTGTTTCATTCGGGCAACTAGGCCTTGCATTTCTTTGTTGCTCTGTTTGTATTTTGCACACATGCCTGTCTTACCCGCAGGTAAAGGAACTTAATTAAAATATTCCCAAACTGGGCCTCTTTTTGTGGCCTGCTGCTATTACAGGTTTTCCCTTCTACCATACCATTCTCTCACTAGATCTCAAATCAATGAAGGCTACACTCAGAAAGACCTCAAGACTTCTGGAATATGCTGCTCAAACAGTTTAACATTTGGTTCTACTGCCTGTCCCTCACTTCTCACATTTATCTCCAGACTTCTTCTCCTTGTCCAGATCTATTCCGCACCCAACAATCTTCTATTCTTTGAACTTTTTGAAACTTTTCACTTTTAGAGAGAGGTAAGGGATTGACTCCGTGTACACACATTTGCAGAGGGACAATTGGGTTGAGGTCTGTTATTTCTCACCTCCTATATTTTATTTTATTTCTGGATTTATTTATTTTAAAACATTTTTGCTGTTATCTCTGGAGACATAAATCCACAGTTTGAGAACTGCAAAACTAAGCATCTCTGATAGTGCTCAGTCTAGAACAGGGGTTCTCAAACTGGGGGTTGGGACCCCTCAGGGGTTCACATGGTTATTACATGCAGGGTCATGAGCTGTCAGCATCCACCCCAAACCCCGCTTTGCCACTAGCATTTATAATGGTGTTAAATATATAAAAAAGTGTTT
The DNA here is from genome assembly GCF_020497125.1 of Mauremys mutica. Taxonomy (NCBI): domain Eukaryota; kingdom Metazoa; phylum Chordata; order Testudines; family Geoemydidae; genus Mauremys; species Mauremys mutica. Next base: position 44,560,162 of record NC_059078.1, read on the forward strand.
TTAATTTATGAGGGGGGCTGCACTCAGAGGCTTGCTGTGTGAAAGGGGTCACCAGTACAAAAGTCTGAGAACCACTGGTTTAGAAGATACCGAGTTCCATTGAGTAGATAGAAAGATTAACCTAAATCTATACAGAAGCCCCTGGAATCCCATAAGACTGGGTCCCTAATCCATGAACTGTTGGAACTCATTTACAAAACTTTTCTTAAACATTACATGAATATATTGTCTCATACTATAGAATTAGAATTTTTAATCCCTATTCCATGATGAGATACATTATAGCTCAAAGATCTCTTTAGATAACATTTAAAAATGCTTTTTGAGGGAAAAAGCTAACTATAAAAGGTATGTTGGATTTTATAGTATTCAAGCCAATGGAAGTATTTCCAGAGAATGAATGTGCATTGGCTAACCTTGAGCCTGGATGATTATTCAAGTGCATGTATGAGCAGCACAGACAGCCAGAGAAATCCATCTGCCTTCAGTGCTGCATAGGGCTCCAAAAACTGCTTTTTAATTATTCTCTGTGGATCAGATTCACTGTGTGTTTGGATTTTTTGCAAAGTCAGAGATCTGGCAATATTAAGTTTCTTTCACTGGCACCTTTCAAATTTGTCTACATTGGCTGCAAGGGAACCGGGCTGGAGTCAAAAATTCTTTTTAGAAGAACTGTCTAGCTTCGTGCCATGGAAGTTTTGGGAAAAACTAAGTTCATAAGTCCCACCCCTAACCTCATTTCAGACCCTGAGTTGGTTCTTCTGGCATTGGTGAATCATCTGGTAGCTGAACTGCAGGCTTCCTCAAAACATTCCAGTAATACCCCTTTAGGTCAGTTGTGCTAAGTCAACAACCCAAGGTCACTTTGATTTCTCTATCACGGGAAAGGCTAATCTGAGCTGTTAGCCCTTTGGAAAAGCAAATACTTTGTTTGTGGCCAAGAATTATTCACAGCTCTTAAGTTGTGTGAAATATCTGTGTACACACTACTCATAAATGTAACCCTTTTTGTGAATAGCAAACTTCCAAATTTTTTAGACTTGCTATACTTAGGGTGAGTGCTACAGTAGTACTTGTGCTCTAATATAACTAGTTACCTTTCTTTGTGATCTCTTAGACACATTAACATTTTCATCAGTTTTTTCCTTTTGTTCCCATTTTTGATACCAGGGAGAGAGTTTTATTTATTTTTTTTCAATTCTTACCCTTTTTCACAAGGAGAATCTTCCTTTGGTGATGAGCAATGAGGATCTGGCTTGTTCAGGAGCCAGTCAATAATACTCTGGGCATGTTAGAGAGACAAGTCGGGGAGGTAATTTTTTTTTTTTTTTACTGGACCAACTTCTGTTGGTGAGAGACAAGCTTTTGAGCTTACACTGAGCTCTTCTCCAGGTCTATGCATGTGTGAGACATGTGCAAAGGCCCCTCAAATATCACAGAACATACTCCAGTCCCTACTGGGGAATCAGGACTTAAATTTGCACACATGTTGGGCAATCCATGGTAGATTTTATTATTGACTCTTGCTAGTAGGCAGATGACTGACACTTAAGCATGTTAAGAATTTATTACATGGATTAAAAGGCTAATGTGTATAATGCTTTGTATGGCTCCTTCTGGAAACAGTGTCCTGCCATGGGCTAAGATGCGCACATCAGTTTTAGAGAGGGTCAGGTTTATTTTATGGAACTAGAAAAACTGAGATTCTCTCTCTTCAGCTTGTTTATGCAGTGTTGACAAACTTGGTTGAACCAATCTTAAATATAATTAGGAGAAAAGCTATTTTCTTATTCTCTTCCAGACTCTTTTTAATATTATCATTCCAAACACAACAGTACATGTTGCATAGGATTTGTCGTCAAAGACCCAGAGATCCAACAAGTCTCTCATCTGCTGTTAGGTATTAGTTCTGGTTCAGCAAATCCTCTCTACTATATCTTTCACAGTTGAATGCAAACTTTTAAACTTCCTGTGTCGGTAGTGTACTTCGAAGGAATTATTCAATTCTAAACCATTAAAGACCAACTGAATTAAATAAAATGTATAATGAGAGAATTGGAAGTGTATATTAGAATCAGAAATATAGAACATCAGTGCAAAGTTCCTACAAGTACTTTCCATGGAACTAAAGCTATTGTTTTCTGTGCTTCTGCTGATTGCTTACTAATTAAAACAGATTCCCCCTAAACTCCTGATGTTTATCACAGATGTTTGGCTTGCCCTCTTGGTTTCTAACCTGGAGCTATGAGAGTTAGTTTTGGTGGATAGTAAATCCATAATGATTTACACCTCTTAAGTTTTTTTAAGTTTAAAAAAAAAAAAAAAAAAAAGCCTGGAAGGGAGAAGCATTAGAAGGGGGCTTGACTAAAGTATATGAATTGTATTATGGAGGGCATAACAGAAACTGATCAGTCCCTCCTCCTTGTTATACAACTCCCATAGTATGAGGAGATGAGTATTCAGTTACTCTGTGGAATGCACTGTAATGAGGTCATGGACTAAATACTGTAACTAGATTTTAAAAGGGGATAGGTAATTCTGTGACCAAGCTAAAATATAAATAAACCACTTTGTGGTCTAATCTCAAAGACTTTAACATCAGGAGGGACCATCATGATCTCCTTGCCATAAGGTTCAGGATGGAATTCTTCAGACACCTCTTGACATTCTGTTGCTGCATACATGCATTCTATGGGGTTTTGGTTTTCCCCTGAAGTATCCATTATTGACCTCTGCCAAAGGCAGGGCATTAGTCTTGATGAACCAATGGTCGGATTAAATAGACAGATACAGTGTTCTTGTCATCTTAGTAGTGCCAGAATGCTCTTGTGCAATAAATATAATTAAATTTCTTCAGGAGTTAGACAAGGATGTGTTATTTCGCCCATCCTATTTCTTGTGGTTATAGACTGGGTGATGCGGAAAGCCACCGAAGATAGGCCAAGAGGGCTCGCATGGGGACCCTCTGGTCATATTGAAGATTGTGACTTTGCGGATGACATCGCCCTGATTTCAAGCTCTCAGATGGACCTCCAAGAGAAGACTGATAGAGTAGGTAGAGCAGCAAGGTGTGTAGGACTTAATATCCATGCCGGTAAGAGCAAAACAATGAAAGTAAAAACCAGCCAGCTCGATGAAGACAGTAGTATGTGACGTAGAATTGGAGGAGGTGAAAGATTTTAAATATCTTGGTAGTTACATATCGGCTGATGGTAATATTCAGAAGGAGATATCTACCAGAATCGGTCTTGCAGCAACTGCATTCTATAGACTTCAGAACATTTGGAGGTCTGCCATCTTGCAAATGAAAACCAAGGTAGAGATCTACAGGTCGAACGTCCGCTCTGTGTTGCTTTATGCGGCGGAAACATGGAGGGCCAACAAGAAGATAGAAAGTCGGCTTCGGGGTTTTGAAGGAAGGTGTCTTAGGCGAATTCTTAACATACACTGGCCGCAGCGTATCACCAATGTTGAAGTGAGCCGATTAACGGGCATTAACAACATAGTGGATGAAGCCAAACAACGAAGATGGAGATGGTTGGGGCATGTGTTGAGAATGGGTGCTGATAGACACCCTCATATTGCCCTACGATGGACACCACAAGGAAGGAGGAGGAGAGGTAGACCATTGGGGACGTGGCGAAAGACCATTGAAGAGGAAATGAAAGGCATGGGAATGAAGTGGGATGAAATTTGCTGCCTCGCTCAAGAACGAAATGAATGGAGAAGAATGGTTGACGCCTTATGCTCCACTGGGAGTGAATAAGAGGAAGAGAGAGATACTGAAAGATGAAAAGTAATACAAGTTGTTACATCAGTTAATAAAGAAGGTGCTGTCTCTTGGATGAGATGTAAAAATAGGTCCTGACTGCTTCTGGTCATTAACAATCACATGACCCTTTTGCAAGAGCAAAGGTCTCAACATGAGTCTCCTAACCAAATTCCAATCTAGGTAGCTATGTTTTATCAATTAAAATGTCACCTGTATTTTGTGACACTTGCAATAGATATAATCTAATACAATGGATGAACCAATGGACTCTTCCATCTGGGATGAAATGGAACAGTATCTTAACTTAACTCTGTGCAGGTTGCCTGGATGCAACACTTCTTTGTGGCCTGGTTTGAGGAACTGGCGCACAGTTTCCCTCAGTAATGGTTGGACATGGAGGGGGAGGAGGAGGAGCTGTCATTGAGCTCTGTGGTAGTGCTTTTGTCATCATGGGGTTGGGGACACTAAACATCTGGAAAATGTTTCTGGAAATGCTCTCTCTCTTGTGCCTGGTGAAAGATGCCTACTGCGTCTAAAGCGTTTGACCTACATTTCTTAGTGAGTCAGCACTCACCCGCTCTTCTTCAGGGGTACACTTCCTCATATCTGTATACTATGTGTGCGTATACTTTCCATGTTACTGACTTTATATGCATTGACTTTGAGGCCATGGACGTGCTGGGCCTATAGGTCTCTATTTGCTAGGGAATTTGTTTATGAGTCAAACTTCCAGGCTCGGGGGTTTGCAATGAGTGCACAGACATCCTTAATAGCTAGATAGAAGATAGATTCTTGAGCAATTCCAAGCACTTCCCAGACAGCTTTTCCATCACCAGATGTCTTTAATTAGTGCCAGAGTGGCTGTGAGAATAGACAAATGAAAAGCTAAATTACTCATTCATCTGCAGCTTTCGGGAGAGATTTGGGAATCTCTCCCAAATTTTAGTACATCAGAAAGAGATGCAGTGGTGGTTATTTTGTATCTGTTCTAGCAAAGTCCTCTTCTATTTAAGAAGAAAGAGCTCTACATGTATAAAGCTAGCTAATTGTATTAAACTAGAATTTGTGGTCCAAAACCTGCTGTTTGATGATGCGATTTCTAGAGTAACATCTGCTCACAGCGGGGCCAGATTAGGCTCATAGTCATTTAATTTTTTATTGCTAATTTTATAACTTTTACAATAAACTCAGCCTTTGTATAATTAATGGGATTGAAATAACTGGGGAGCTTTCGCATTGTGTGGCATGAGTTTTCTGGCCATTGTTATCTTTTGGGCACACATTGTTTAAATCATTTTGCTACTTGTTGATCAGTTAAATACCATCTGAAACCTCATCAGGAGAATAAAGCATAACACTTTGAAGTGTTGATGCCTTTGCATCCGAGAGTCTTGAAACACATCATAAACATTTAACTAAGCCTCCTGGCACTCTTGTGGGATGGATATGGGGGATTTACAGGGATACCTGTTGCCCCTTCGGGAGTAGAACACAACCATTTCTCAGTGCACTGCAATGTTATACAGCAGTTCTGAACAGGAAATGAAGAATACTGTATTAGGTTGGCTAATTCCCCATATTTTATAAAAAGTGCTGTGGTTATCTAATGACCACAGTGGTCAGGAAACCTGTTTTGTCAAGTGCTCCAAAGAACTGTTACATTATATAAGTACCTAATTTAAGGGCAGAGTGCCACCTACTAAGTCGCTGATGCATCCTGCAGTACCTAGGCTTTCTTTGGAGGTCTCGTCTGGAAACTGATGTGAGCCAACCCTAATTAGCTTGGAGGGGAACCCAGTACAAGTTCCCCCCACCACCACCACCGCCTTTAATTGGCATGGGAAACCATTCTGAACTGTTTAACACCACGTTCACAGCTTTCTTGCAATTTCTAATACAACTTTTTTTTTCCCCTTCTGATCAGGGTCCTTCAATTAAACAATTCATGGACATCTTCTCCCTTCCTGAAATGACCCTGCTCTCCTCTGTCATTGACTATTTCATAAATCATGGCATTGAATTTGACCAGGTTCATCTTTACAAGGACATATCTGTGAGTATAAGGAACACCTGAAATGCAGATGCAATAGTATATATATGGCACAGTTAATCTTATGGTTTTTTGTTGCTACTTGTGAACTCTGTACTGTCCAAACTCAAGCGTTTATTTCTAACATCTAGTTTTTTAATTGGGGAGGCTTGGTGCACATACAGTGCTTTTAAAAAAAAAAATAGTGATCTTTGTATACTATTAGATCACTATATTATTATTATTATTTATTATTATTATTATTTTAACATTTATTATGGTAGTGTTTAGAGGCCTGTTAGGTCAGGGCCCCAAAAATGACACAAGAGTTGAATTATTTAATTCAATGTGCTTCAGGAAGTCCCAGCTTTTATTTGTAGACCATTGTCTGATCCTCTTATTTAAAAGGGGCAATTTAAAAAAAAATCAGACCCCCCCCCACCCCTCCAAAAAACCCCCAAACCCTTAGCATTGATCTAATTATTCTGATGTTGCTCACCAATATGGGCAGGATATTTCTTCACTCACGTGAGGGGATTATTGACTAGCTTAATGGCTTGGTTGTATTCTGAATTTTCAGTTAATTTATAGGTAAAATTTTGGTGAGTCCCATGAGTCCTTTGACCTAGATAGAGCCCTAAAAGACTCCAGGTCTCCCCCTTTGTAGGACACATGGTTTCTCCTCCATGGGCAGGGGCTCTCAATTCCTACTTGATTAAGTGGGGTCTTGTGAGAAGCAGCGTGCAAACTTTAACCTAAAGGTAAAGACTGCATTGCTGCGCTTTTTGTCTTCCCTTGGGGGAAAAAAGAATGTTCTAACCTTGTGTTAACTAACTCAAGGTAAAAATCCTAGTGAAGACAAGGTAGTTCACGGTAAACCTGGTTTACCTCAACCTGCTAACGTGTGAAAACTCCAACTGCTTTCTTACTTAACTCATGTTGACTAAGATTTTTACCTTGTGTTAACTCATCATTTTCCTAGGGAAGATGCATCCTTTCAACTCATACTATTCCAAAGTGTAAGAACAACTGGACAAGGGCTAACTGATGATGATCTATTTTACCCTGTGGCCTTAGTATCCTCCTGGGGTGATTGGAGGACAGATAGGTTTATCCTGTCCTTATGAGGTTATGTGATGTTAAGAGCATGGATACTTTGAGTATCACTTTTTTATAATTAATCGCAAAATACAAAAAGATCTGTGAGCTAAAAGATGTTGGTGTTTCGAAACACCAACTGAATGTTTACACTTCAGAAAATGGGAAGCTTTGTTTTAACTTGAACCTAACCTAGAGTTTTCTGTTGCGCTGATGTTTGGATTTAAAATACAGGTATTTGTATGATCAAAACATGGAATCCTTTTTCTTTCTGCTATTAAGGGTTTAAAAAAAATCTATATACAATTGGTACGAACTGAGTGGTTATTTTAAACATTCTAAAGGACAATTCATTAAGTAGATTTAATCTGAAGATGTGCTTTTCACCATTAAAGTCTATGAAATTTTTGCCTTGTATAGCAGATGAAAGTATATAAAACAGCTGTGTAATTTTCAGCTTCTGGGAGCTGTCCTACCAATGTTGTAATAATATACAGGGGAGGTGAAAAGACTACAGAGGTGAATATACATGGCATATTTTATTTTAGTACTTGGGTGGCTGGATATCAAGGTGGCAAAGGCCTTTCTGAATTGCATTACACTTATTTAATCTGGTTTTTGGAGTGAATCCTGAGGAGTCATGTCAATGGTTTCTTCAAAGCCATTGGATGGATCTATAACTTGGGACCAAATGACTATACTATAGGTATAGATAAGCACATTTAAAAGAGTGCCATTTATTAATGGATGGCAATAATATTCACTACAAAGTGATCCAGAAGAATGAGTGCACTGTCAGATTCTTAAATTCTAATCCTGGCTGTTGCATTGGCTTGCTCTTTGGCCTCAAGTTACTTCACCTTATCTGCTGGAGTTTCTCATGTGTATAAAGTGGATGCTTACAACATATACCTCACTGGGTGCATTGTGTGGGTTGATACCTGCTCAGCACTCTGAACATGTAAAGCACAATAATTATTAATCAGCCTGCTGTGCTGTGTTCTGATGGGTGTCCAACGAATGCAGAATGGTGGAGCGGGGGGAATCTTGTCTGATTTGAGGACTAATGAGGGTAAATATACTTCCTTAAAACCTTACCTGTTCATGTCACTACTCCCCTGAGGCTAATTCTTGTGTTTTGGAAGGCAAAGAATCTGCCAGGCATGGTTCAGAATGTTGTTCAGCAAAGTAGGACAGAAGTTCTTGTGAAGAAATAAATACAAAATTCCTCCCACTCTGTTGCTAACTCCTAGAATTGAGCATTCTCAGAATTATGATGCACGTACTTTGGTAATAGCTTTGGAAACAAACTGGCAGCCCCTCCTCCACCCCTTGTAGGAAATCTTTTTCAGTGAACTAAAAGGTATTGTTAGGATCAGGCTCATGTTGGAAACACTTATCCTAACTCTCGCTGTTAGTGGGCAAGAAACATTTATCATGGGCAATCTAAACATTCACAGTTATCTTGGGGCACTTCTCAAAGACCTGCTGTCGTCTTTAATATGAAGCTTGGCACTGTGTACTGGTCGAAAGGTCAAATATTAACTGATTGTCCCAGGGATTAAAGCAAGTGAGCAATTTGTTCACGGGCTCCAGTTGGTCTGCAGTCTTGGTATTGGGGGACAAAGCACATAACTGTTTATCGGCCCTGCCATCCTTCAGAGAGCTTTTCTAACATCACGTGGCATCTCCCAGGGTTTTCAAGGTTCCAGCTGCAATACAGCTCAAGGCTCTCTTTTTATTTGTGTGGGATAAGGAGTCTGCGACCAAGGAGCCTAGCAAACCTGGTGTTCTTTTCTCCACTATGAATATAGTTTTGGCACATAAGTACTTACTGTTGTCTGCTTGTGTCACCGATGTCAGGCCATCAGAAGAGTTTTTTTTCCTGCACAGGAGCTTGCACTTGTGGTGATAACCTCATTGCTGTTTGGTACTTGTGCCTCTTAATCTAGTAGACTGATCTATTGGTCAATGACATGGGGCATCGGTTTTTAGGGTTTAACCAGATTTTCACTTCTGAACTCCAACTGTCGAAAGCCTTAAGCCCAATTTATTAAATATGTCCCGATGTGCAGTTCAAATCTTCAATACTGTTCCTCCCGTCAGCAAGCAATTAAATGGCCTTCGAGTGGCTGCTGAATATCAGCTCTGCTGCCACCACCACAAAGGAACCCTGTAAGCATCTGCTGCTGCATATAAATGTTTGTTTAAAATTATTGTAGACCCTGAATATAGGAATCTGCAGTGAAGGGATACAACACGTGATATGATGGAACGTGTCTGATCTAAAAATGTCCAGTTTAAGCTCCTTAGGAAAAATTTAACTCCTATATAACCTCCAAACCCTTACAAATGAAAAGTGTCTCTGTAACTCACTCACTCCCCAACCCCACCCCCACCTCAGAAATTGGTGTTGGCTTTAAAAAACAGAAATAAACCAGATTTAACAAACACAATCTGAAAATAGGATGGTTTAAAGAGTGACACTCTTGGAATGAATGTGTGCAGCTTGCAGGCCTTGTTAGATGGAGGGATGTTGGGATTCTTGGTTGGACAGGTCCAAATAGTGCATGGCTGCTAGTCTCTTTCATAAGCCTGGTCTACACTATGCGTTTAAACCGGTTTTAGGAGCATTAAACCGATTTAACGCCACACCCGTCCACACTAAGAGGCCCTTTATATTGGTATGAAGGGCTCTTTAAACCGGTTTCTGTACTCCTCCCTAACGAGAGGAGTAGCGCTAATATCGGTATTACCATATCGGATTAGGGTTAGTGTGGCCGCAGATCGACGGTATTGGCCTCCGGGCGGTATCCCACAGTGCACCACTGACCGCTCTGGACAGCAATCTGAACTCGGATGCAGTGGCCAGGTAGACAGGAAAAGCCCCGCGAACTTTTGAATATTTCCTGTTTGCCCAGCGTGGAGCTCCGATCAGCATGTGTGGCGATGCAGTTAAAAATCAAAATAAAGAGCTCCCGCATGGACCATGCGGACGTGATTGCTGTAAGGGCAGGCAAATCTGTTCTATCAGCGCTCCGTTACAGAAGACGAATTAAAAAACATTTTTAAAAAATCTCCAGACAGACGCCATAGCAGGGACTCAGCGCACTGCTCCGTGACAAGCGTAACGGAAAGCCAAGGAATCAAATGGACGCTCATGGACTGGAGGACTCAAGCTATCCCACAGTTCCTGCAGTCTCTCTGAAAAGTATTTGCATTCTTGGTTGAGCTCCAAATGCTTCTAGGGTCAAACAGTGTCCGCGGTGGGTCAGGGCATAGCTCGACAATTTACGCACCCCCCCCCCACCCCCAGAAGTGAAAGGGAAAACAATCCTCTCTCGACTCTTTTACATGTCACCCTATCTTTACTGAATGCTGCAGATAGACGCGATGCTGCAGCACTGAACACCAACATCCTTGCTCCCCCCCTGCCATGGGTGGCTGATGGTGCAAAACGACTGGTACCCGTCCTCATCATCAGCCTATTGGCACATGGGGCAGTGCAAAAGGGCTGGTAACCATGCTGACTGGCATCCGTCAGGTCGATCAAGGGTGCCTGGCCCTAATTTTTCCTGGTAGATGGTGCAGTATGGCTGATAACCATCGTCATCATAGCAACAGGGGGCTGAGCTCTGTCAGCCCCCACCCTTCATGTGTAAAAAAAAAAATTCAATTGCCCCTGGACTAACAGAGGGATGCTGGGCTCCTCTCTTCCACACTCCTTACTGTCCTGTCTGGACTATCATAGCAGCTGGAGGCTGCCTTCTACTCATTTCTCACTAACAAGTCAGTGTGTCTTATTCCTGCATTCTTTATTACTTCATCACACAAGTGGGGGGACAATGCTACGGTAGCCCAGGAAGGCTGGGGGAAGAATGGAATCAACAGGTGGGGTTGTTGCAGGAGCACCCCCTGTGAATAGCATACAGCTCATAATTTCTGCAGGATCTGACACAGAGCAGCTGTGCTCTCTGATACAGTGGTTCTCTAGTACACTTGCCCATATTCTAGGCAGGACTGATTCTATTTTTAGATACCAAAAAGGAGGGGTTGACTCTGGGAGTCATACCCAAATTTGGCTTTTGCGCCCCTGGCTAAGAGCAGCCAGGGGCACTTATGACAGCAGCAAATGGTGCAAAACGACTGGTAGCCATGATCATCTTTTTACCAATTTATGGATTGGTAGATGGTGCAATATGGCTGGTAACCATCTCTGCTGTCATGCAAAAGCAAAAGCATGCTGCTGTGTAGCGCTGCTGAATCGCCTCTGTCAGCGGCATCTAGTACACATACGGTGACAGTCACAAAAGGCAAAACAGGCTCCATGATTGCCATGCTATGGCATCTGCCAGGGCAATCCAGGGAAAAAAGGCGTGAAATGCTTGTCTGCCGTTGCTTTCCCAGAGGAAGGAGTGACTGACGACATTTACCCAGAACCACCCGTGACAATGATTTTTGCCCCATCAGGCACTGGGATCTCAACCCGGAAATTCCAAGGGGCGGGGGAGGCTGCGGGAACTATGGGATAGCTACGGAATAGCTACCCACAGTGCAACGCTCCAGAAGTCGATGCTAGCCTCGGACCGTGGACGCACACCACCGATTTAATGTGTTTAGTGTGGCCGCGCGCACTCGATTTTATACAATCTGTTTTACAAAACCGGTTTATGCAAATTCGGAATAGTCCCGTAGTGTAGACGTACCCATACATATAGAAAAGAAACAGACACCCATGCACTATTTGGGATTCCTCACCTTATTGTATATAATGAAAGAGACATATAGGCAGATCAATATATTTTTTTAAATGATCCTTGTTTATATAAGGAGAAATTTTTTGGTATATGGCGTGAAGAACACTATTGTTTCAACACCCCTTAAATCTTGGCGCAGACACCTGCACAGAACAGGTTAAAATTGAAGTTCTGCATCAGACTAGATGTTCCCTTCAGGAATTTCCAATTTAAAACTCAAAGCTGTCGTTTTCCCCTTTTTTAGGATGCCATTAAAGATGTGCACGTGAAAGGAATGATGTACAAATGGATTGAGAAGGACATGGGTCAGTTAAGTTTAAATCCATTTTTCTTAATTTTCAGTGCTAATGCATATTTTATTGAATGTTTACATGTGTAAATGGATTATTGGTTTTACACTACATCACCAGACCAGAACTGGTAGTGATAATAGCAAGCTACAGTAAGGTCATGTTCATAGCTTATGCTTAAAGCTATACGAGGAGTTGAAAGAGGTATTTTGGTACTGACCAAGGCTGCTTTACAAAGAAAAGAACAGTCCTTTCATTCCGCCAGCATTATTTTATTTGCCTATAAGTTGGGGGTATTAGCAGTTAAGTGGGAAAAAAAAGCCATAACTATTGTAGATGAGCTGTTTTTTCCCCTCCCCTCCCACTATATAGTCAGCCCTATGACACTGTAATTGTTCATCTTGTCTTTTTACATTTACTTGCCTCCCAAAAGCACATTAACTCACTTGTGCATGGGGGTGGCAAACTTTTCTAGTACATAAAGCTAGCTTTTTATTTTGTTGTTGCTGTAATTCTCTATTCATCTTGCTTATTATTTCAATAATTATAACACTGTGTACCCAAGAGTATGGGCCTCTGCATTCCAGATAATGTCTCGTAGGTAACCTTTTTAAAAAACCCTCTGGCAAAATTTTAAATAATATGCGGGTGGAAAATATTGATAGTAAAAGATGATACAGACTTGTGGATCTTTCCTTTTTTTTTTTTTTTTAACAGAGAAATATATTCTTCATGGGGATGAAACTTATGCTGTCCTAAACCGACTGGTTAACCTCAACAAGAAACTCTTCCTTATTACAAACAGCCCCTTCAGCTTTGTGTGAGTATCATCTATTATGAAAACAATATGAATCAATGGTTATAGTTGCAAGCATTAGACTATATGGTTTGGGGCCTATTTTCCTCAATGAGGATTTGAAGGTAGTAAACTGGATGTTTTTAATGGGACATTTCAGTGGAATTCTATTTGATTTGGGGGAAAAGAGCAGTGGCTTGTAGTAAAAGATTATTAAACATGCATACCGCACAAGAGCTCTTTTTGTCTTTGAGGGAGCTGTTATTCTAACTTTCTTTTGGGGCTGTGACTGGCCAGTATTTTGCCATCATTTTTACTATTGATACCAACAGAGCAATATCTCCTGAGCCAGCAGACTTGCTGAGCTTTGAGGGTAGGGTAGAGGGAGAATTCCTTAGTCATGGTAGGAGTAAGTTAGTGATCAACAACTGGTGTGCAACTCCTATGTGCAGCCAAATGGAGTCAGAAGTTTTTTGAAGTCTCTGCGGTTCAAGACTTACTACATTTAAAAAAAAATGTATTAAGCCCAATTGAAATAAGCTTTTATGGATTGCACTCTGGGGATTACTTGGAATATTAACTTTTCCACCTGTTTGCAGAGATAAAGGAATGAAACATATGGTTGGCAAGAACTGGCGGGATCTCTTTGACATGGTCATTGTGCAAGCTGATAAACCCACCTTTTTCACTGATAGACGCAAGTATGTTCCATTGTAGTGTGTTGCACTGCTGCATTGTGGCTTGTAGAACTTTTCCGAAGCAAACATTTCCCTCTGCTTTCTCTCTCCACCCATCTCAAAAGTATTATCAAAACTGTCCACCCTCTTGGGGGAGGGTGTGAGTATGTGAGTGCCTGTGTGTGTGTATTAGATCATAAATCCTAAGCCTGGTGCAGAATTGGGTCCCCTGCTTCCTGATATTCATTAGCCAGATGCATCTATTAGGGCAAATATATTCCTCCGTTAATAAAAAGCAGTTCTATCGAAATCCTAAGCAGAATTTGTCCCTAAATTTGGGGCACTTAAAGTTAAATCAGAAGTTTTATGGTACAGAAGAAGAAATGGAAAAGAACAGAATAGCAGAACGCTTTGTATGAAAGCTGAATATGCCTGGACATTGTATAACTTGTGACTGTGCCAGTTTTTTTCCCTTGCTGCACTTAACAGGCCTTCCAACAAATGGCAAAGTAACTTAAGTTGAGTGGTTTCTTAATTATTTGGTACTTTGACTCTGTATGTGGTGGTGGATTTTTTTTGTTTGTTTGTTTTTAATTTTTATTCCTTATTTCTCTTTTCAGTAACTCTTATACTTGGTGACTAAAAAAAGCATTCCTAGGAAAACATTTCTGACATACCAGTTTTTCATTTTTTATTGGTAATGATTTCCTTTAGACTCGCAAAATAAGAAGGGAGAAGTGGTCATGCTGGCTCTTGAAAACAGATATAGAGAACCTGTATCTTTTTACAATGCTGCCTCTACTTATGAATGACACGATTTTATTCTATTATCAAGAGCAGAGAATATTCTTTTTAATCAAGCCATTAGCCCAGTTAGGAGTGGAATTGTTCAGCGTTTTCCCCACTCATTAGGCATATTTGCTTGGCTTTTTTGTTTGCAAACCAAAAATCTGATCAGTTCAGCAGGGAGGTGGCTTTCTACTGAAAACCAGCTTCATTTTTATTGACGTGGATAACTATTTCCTTAATTACTGCATATTTTTGCAAGTCTTTATCTGTAATGCTGCTGCTGTTCATGATGAAAGTGCAGGATTCAGTTGTTGTGCTCACTCAGTTAATAGTGCACATCTACCCTGAACAAGAGACACCCTCTGAACACAATTAGTAGCCTTAGCAAAAAGGGCCTGGAGATAAGACCATGAAAATTAGGTTGCCTTCTCATCTGCTACCTAGAGATATTTCAAGGCATAGGTGAATTGGGAGGTTCGTTTTGAGAGGCTTGTGCTGACGCTGTCCATAATTTAACTGTTTCTGCCTACCTAAAGAACTTCACTATCTAGTGCTCTAAAGCCAGCATCTTTCGCCAGCACTACATTAACTTTAAAGCCCATTTCCTAGTAGTATAAATGTTCACATCAATTGACAACAGTGAACCAGTTTAACTGTTTGTGGTGATCTGTTGTGGCACTGTTACAGGCCACCTACACTGTCTGGCTTCAGGCTAGCCACTGCCTCCTTTTCCTCTTGCTCAGCTTGGCTCTCCCATACTTCCATCTTGGTTTGGTTGCTTCGGCGACTTGGCCTTCCAGCTAAGTCCTAAAGAAAAATCCACCCCTTCTGGGGTCTTCAAGTCCAGAACAGTCTTCCACCCCAGTCTCAAGCTGAGTAGAACCCTTCTTTTCTGAGGATCAGTCTTCTCTTCAAACTTCAAAACAGCCTTCAGCCTGCCCTCTGAGCTCAACTCATAGCCCTTCCTGGGCTCTGCGGTCTCCTAGCAGCCCTTGAACTCCCCTCTTGTGCTCCTTTTGGGTCTGTACTGAACACTGATTCTCCCTGGGTTTCCTACTTGGAGTCTCCCTTCTTCCCTCTAGTTCTCCACAGGTGTCTGTCTTGTCTCCTTGCTGCCTCCTTGCTCGAGGCCTGCCTGTCATGTACTTTGCTCATTTTCTCCACCTGGGGAAGTGCACTAAGTATGTCTGGTGGGGGTGGACCCATGTCACAGGATGAATGGCTCTCATAGGACATGACAATACAATGCTGCTTAGTGACCCACCAAAGACCATTTATGCTACAGATCTCTGTGGAAACAGTAGCACATTGGAGAGAGTTAACTTCTACCTTATAACATTCCTGTAACTTTAAGTAAATGCTTTTAACTAGTATTTTAAAAAAAAAATCCTCTTCTAAGACCTCCACATACAAACACTGAGTTTGTCACAACCAGTTCATTTGTTCCGGGGCACCACTACAGTTTACATAAAATACTGCACAATTCACAGTTGTATTGAAGAACCAACCGGTTAGCAGACAATGCTATGTATAAATAACACTATTGTTTGTTTGAATAATTATCAAAAGATCTAAATAACTGTTAGGCACACTTGTTTTCTCAGAGTACTCTTAAATTTACTAGTGTTTTTTAACTAAAGTTTCTCCATCTGTAATCAGCCTTGGTTTGGAAAGTCTTAGGTATGGTGACAAGGTTCCAGGCCCATCTCCAGTACCTAGTATAGTGAATAATAGTCCTGTTGTTGTTGTTATGCTGCTACTTATTCTGTGATACTAAACCTTTATATCTTATTTCATACTCTGTTTTTTGTACATCATTGTAAACCATGTTAAATAATGAATGTTTGAATTTCTATCAAAGCTTTACTATGTGTGGGAGAGGGGAGTTTGTTCTGTGGATGGTATAATTTTGTGTCTGTAATTTGACAGTCTTGGTTAGATGCCTTTTTTATTTTTTATTTTTTTTTTGTACAAGTCCTAATAAGTAACATACCAAAACAGGTTCAGAAAGTGAGAGTACTCTGAAAGGCTGAGGGTTACAGGCATTCTTGGTACAGTATCTTGGAATATCCATACTAGATAGAACTAGTTTTCCTTATTTCCCTCTCTCACATCCATATGCTTCTAATAGTGTAGGAAAGTGGCATCAGAGTTTTTTTATTTTTCATTTATTTAATCTAAAATCAGCCTTCCTCATTATTAGGAACCTAACATCCACTCAGTTAGGCACCTCACTTTGTTTCAGACATGAAGAGCTGACTAATCTACGTTATCATGAGAGAGATTTACAGCTTGTCTTGGTATCTACATACAGCATGTATGCCTTGGGGTTTTTGAATAACAGTGCCTTATTGCTATAAATTGTAAACTGAAGTGTGAATGGAGCCAGACGTGCATGATTTATGGAGAGAGAAAATTAAGATTAAATAGAATATGGCTAAATGGGATGTGGGAGACATGGCCCTACAAATATTTGAAGGGCAATATACCCCAAAATGAGATGGACTGTTAACAGAGCAGCAAGTCATATAATAAGGGTTAATAGGGTGAAAGAAAACATAGGCTGCATATCAGGAAGAGCTTGCTGATAATGAGCTGTATTACACTGTGGAACAGTCTCCCAAAGAAATGGCTAGCAACCCGCTGCTTCCTAGTCACAACACTAGGACAGAAACTGTACAACAGAGACCACTCCTACAGTGATGAGAGACAAGCAAGATGGCACATAGAGAATTCTCTTCCACTTTTGGTTGTATAAATGCCAACATCCCCATTCCACCAGCCCCCGGTTTCTGCTGCTACAAGAGCTCCTTTTCCCTATTCTGAGATTTCTTAATAGTGTAGTATGTAATGGGGGGTGTTGTACCTCAAAATGAGATAGCAGCCAGGGTAGGAACATGTTTGGGCAAAAGGCTGCCTGACTGTAGCATTTGTTTTCCTGGTCCCTCAAAAGCAATACAGACCTTTCAGGTGTTTGTGGCAGTGTAGGGAGGGTTAATACAAAAACTTTAATAGGCTAAAACTAGATTTTATCCTCATGAGAAGAGGAAGCTAAAGGTCACTTTTTTTTGCTTAAAATTCACTTTGTACAAGTTGCATAACATTAATTTAGGAGCTTCATGACGTGATTTACAGCTGTGTATGGCAATTGGAAAAATGTGAGTTACTTAACTCTTGCTCCCTCGTTTTCTTTTTAGACCTTTTAGAAAATTGGATGACAAAGGCTCACTTCAATGGGACAAAATAAACAAACTAGAAAAGGGAAAGATCTACAAACAGGTAAATAAAACATAAAGCCTTGTATTTCCTTTGCTCATTCCCTCTAAAACCATAGGGACTAATATAATTCCTATGTTCTCAGAAGTTCCTGGCAAAGCCTGGTGAAAGCTTTATTTCCCTTTTCTGCTTTAAAAAAAAAAAGCTGTACAGTCTTGGTGATGTGAAAAATAGCTCATCTGAATATTTGTGATGGCTGGTGTAATAGGGTTGTGAAACACAGGAGTGCTGGTGAGGGAGTCCTGGTTCCAGTTATGTGACAAGGGCAAGAGGGGATGTGGCATGGGTCAGAATCCACGCACACCAGTGACGACTGTTACAGATAGCATCTTCCATTTTTTCTCTCTCTCTCTCTCTCTCTCTCTCTCTCTCTCTCTCGTGTTCAAGACTCATCTTCTCCCCTTCCCTCACCTCCGCTCTGACACTTTCAGTACCTCCAGTACAGCTGTCAGATCTCTGCTGTTATGCTTTTCTACAGATCTTTAAAACTGGGATTTTTCTGTTCTAGAGATAATAGGTCTGAGACCCTTGTAACTGCAAGCACTTGATAGATCATTCCTAAGGCCTGGTCTAAACACAATTGTACTTGTATAACTAAAGATGTGACTTTTTAATAACTATTTAGTTAAACCAATGTAACTTTATATGGAGACTTTCTTAAATCAGTTTAAACTTGGTTTATATCAGTTTAGCTTGTGCCTGTGCACTGAACAGCTGCAAACTGAACTGATATAACTAGTTGTATAAGAGAGTCCACATACAGAAGGTACACTGATTTAATAAAACCAGTGCACCTTCTGTGTGTAGACTTGTCCCAAGAACATCAGAAATTCTTTCATCTTTCCCTGGTTTCTCGTGTGTGAGTTTCTCCTTGAAAAGCAATAAGTGAAACAAATATCTAAAAGCAAATAAATAAAAAGCAGTCTTTGTTCTGTTTCATGCATGTACCAAATTTGGATGCTGCTCTGTTCTTCAATAGACCTTGTACTTCATGCATTCTTCAGAGAGAATTCTCCTTCTCTTGGTTATACTGAGACGACCTCATTTCAGTCAATGCTATTGTGTTAATGTAACCGGAGAATGTGACGCTTTGTGTATTTGAGTGACTGAGTTTCATTTGGCTTCCAGTTTTTAAATACTGCAGACTTACGTCCCATGCCCTGTAGAACAGGATGGGAGTGGTGGCAGAAAAAAACCCTTTAATGGCATGGCTCCCTGTTGATTTGACAAGCTTTTTAATCTTTGGTGTTGGACCTCAGTGACAAGTACTACTTGTATATATCTCAGTTCTGAGACTCTGTGATGCTCAGTTATTGCACAGGCCAAAAGGCCATCACTGCTAAATTTTTACATTTTACTCCCTATTGACTAGTAGGGAGTGAGTTTGGGCAAAGGTCAGTAACAGCTATATCTAATTGCTTTAGCAGTAGACTTGTGAATTAGATTCTGCTATTATTTCCAAGGTAACTGCAAGCAGAATTTGACTTCATTTACTTTCCTTGCACAGGAAGAAAGGAGAACTGGAAAATATATGTTTTTGATTTTAACAGTTAATTTCAATAGAACATTTAATACTTAATAATGGGTTAAGATGTTTCTGGTAATAAGCTGTTTATATGGATGGTCAATTGTGTTCTCTGCTTAACCTTGTAACCTTCTTGTAACCCTTTAAAATAAAGATTTGCCTTTTGGTGTCTGGAAATTTGTAGCTAATTTAGAGGGAGTGCCTGATAGTCTCCCTTATTATTCCCTTAGCTTTCTTAGGCAGAAAAATTGATTCATACCTTTCCTAATTACTGGATTCTCCCAGATGTCCTGATGGTGCTTAGAAGGGCAATTGGGAGCTTGTGCGGTCCTGCTTGGGGGCGGGGGGTGTCAAGATTCAAACCCTTCATGCCAGAGACCTTGTACCCAAAGCCATTACCCTAATCTGAGGTCAAATGATAGCTTCTCTTTAAGGCTCCTGTCAGTGACTGATCTCACTCTGAGACTCTGCACAAAGTCTGTTAAATACAAGTATTTTGTTAGCAGTCTCACAGAAGGACTATCATAAAATGGCTTAAAAATATCTAGCCCTGAATTAGAGAGTATTGTTAGTATTTTTGTGTAACTTAAGTTTTGGGCCAGGCTATCTGGCAGAAACAGTCCACATCTCCAACCCAGTTTGTTATCCAGATTATGTGTCCAGAAAAGCATATAATTGAGCACGTTTTCCCTATGGACTCTTTTTGTGTAGCGCAGGGGCTGAGACACCGGACCCAGTTATCAAACTCTCCAATTACCTAGAAACAGACTCTGCTCAGCTACATTGGATGAAAAGGGCTTGTTCTAGTGTAACTGAGAGGAGGAGCATTTATCCTCCTGCAGAATGGATCATATTTTACACACTCTGTATCTTTTGCTACTCGAGGAGAAGGTAATGCCTTTGAGATTAACTCAATCTTACATGTGGTTACAAATATAGAGATTTCTGACTTTCCCAAGGTCTCTCACAGTCCCATAGGAGAGCCAGAAATAAGAGTTCCTTCCTCATAGGCATGTTGTGAGAATGACTTGTGATTCGCTTTGAGATTATCTAATCCAAGTAGTATTCATAAATCCTACATCTACAAGAACCTTCCAAGTCGGGGATTCTATTGATAGTGTACTGAGGTGCTTACTGTCATTTCCAGCACTCATTCACAGTAGTCACTTTAATTTTTGGCTATTTTCTAGTAAGCTGTTACACTAGCTGTGGTGTTGTCTCTTTGCAAGTGGTAAAAAGGATGATCTTTGCATGAATAAGAGGGATGTGGCCTATAAAACCACCTTCTTACTAAAAGGGTGCCCACCCTATAAAAACCCTGTCTTAAACATAGCAAGGCACATTATCTTGCATCCTGATGATGCTGTATAGCTTTTGCGAAGCTTTAGTGTTTATACCTAAGGCAAATTTTAATCATGCTGTTGTTTTGCCTGTCTGCATGTTACTCATGCAATACGATTGCAGATTTCTTCTTTACCCAGTTGAAAATCAGATGCCTGTGCTGACAAACTACTTGGCACCTTAAATATTGTTTTTCAAAATGCTCTCCCTCTAGATAATGGGATAGTTCCCTTCCTAATGAGGATATTGTGAGGATTGATTTGGTTACTCTCTGCAAAGCATTACACATGTGTCCGAGCACTTAAAGAAAAGTAGGTGGACAGGGAAAACTGGCATTCCTTTCTTTATTCAGAGCCAGACTCTGATATAATGGTGAAGTGCAGCAAGATTTGAGGTTTGCATGTTTGTTTCTGTACTCGCATTGTCTGGGAAATGTATATTCCTATCCAGTTAGTACCCCCCTCTGTGTAAATAGGTGCACTCAGCCCTTCTTGTGCCCTGATCCTGAGGAGTGCTGAGCACTCAACTCCTGCTCATGTCTCTTCTCAGGATTGACTCCAAAGAGAGCAAACCCCTCAATTTTTCTCTGTTTAGCGGATTAAGAAATTCACAGAAAGGGCTGAAAAGCACCTGACTGTCTAATCTGTCACTTACTTTTGAAACCATACTTTAATTAGAATTGGCCTTTCTTTGCTTTCTGTGGAGGCCATGCTAGTGAGTGAGGAGTGACATTCTCAGTGTGAGAGCCCAGTGTGGGAATTATAAACCAGTTTCCAGCCTTCATTAATACAAGTTGGAAAGCCAAAGTAAGAGCTTTAACAATGAATGGTATAAATTATCAGTCTCAGAAAATGAGAGATGGAGAAAACTGTTGGCTGATCAGTCCACCCCCCTGGGATAACTGCAGGATGGCTACTGACTTCTTCTGATTAGTAAGATGGCAATTTAAATACAATTTACACTTAAAATACAGCTTCCCGTAAGTTCCCAGGGTAAGCACTATTTCCTGCCTTCTATTAAGTGGTGATTACAGGCTAACCACAGAAATAGCAGACTCCTAGCAACATACAGTAGGTCATGGGCTGCCTGAGGAAATGTTCAAACTCCATGGAAAAGTACAAAAATGTCACTCTTGCGATGAATTGTAGCTCTGAGAAAATAAACTGAAATATTGAGTGCAAATTGCTGGACAGCTCTAGATTGAGTAATTGGCCATTTCCTGTGACTGGACATACGGCCAGGAATTTAGTGGGGTTACCAGTGTAGATGTATGTACATGCAATGGCTAACTGGCGGTGTTAGTGAGGAGACTAGTCAGTGCAATCTTCTTGCTTTTGGAAGCTAGCCCAGTGGTAGTTTGCTTACCAAGATCCTTGTAGGCAAGTGGCATGACAGTTGGCTCATGTCATGGGATTGCTGCCCCCTTCATCTTCCAGTGCCATAACAGAGGATCTTTCTACCCCACTGCCTCCTGTTTTCTCATTTCTGCAAATCAAATCTCCCTTACTACCCCTCCTTATTAGGTAGTTGCTACAGGTATTTCCCAGCCTAAGTCTGCTTGCTGCTTTTTACTAACCCGTATCTTCAGTTATCAATCTTAGAGTTTTATACTGCCACCTGTCATCCTAATATCGGAGTACCTTTCACATAAAGTATATTGGCAACAGCTTAGTCCCTGGAAGGATTCATGCAGTGTTTGTCTTCTTCCTTTCTAGGTTATAGAAAGCTTTGCTTAGGGAAGGGTGTGGGGGTGTTTTGATGGAGGAGGGTGGTTGATACTGTGTGTGTCCTTCTGATTATGGCAGAAAATCTTTTTCAAAGAGGAAGCTTTTGAAGCATTTCCTAAAAATGAGTATAGCTCAATCTTGTCTGAGAGTTTCCTTCTACAGCCAGATCCCCCTCAACTGAGAGTGCTTTGTCCCCAGTGCTCTCACATCTTGTCCTTGGCTTCATGATCTGTATGGTCCCAGAGGAGTAAAACTGTCTGGGCAATTCATAGATAGCAATATTGTCTCTAGTGTAGCTGGGACCCTTACTCCTGAGGGAATTCTGCACCACTGCACAGTGCAGAATTTGCAGAAATTAATGTAGTGTGCGCAGAATTTCTTTCCTCACAGAAATGGGCTGCTGGCTGCCACTAGGGGCTGCTGGACCTGGCACAGCCCAGCTCGCACATAGAAGACCCTGCTAGGGGGATGGGGGAGGGAGCTAGAGGGTTCCCAGCAGCTGCAGTTCCCCACATGTCCTGAGGGAAGGAGACGGTGGTGCACAGGAAACTCCACACAAGCCTGGGACCCAGCATCAGGCTATTTCTCCGTCTGGGTCCCTGGGCTCTGAGGGATAGGCGGGTGGGTGTCTGGGCTGGGGGGGGGGCACAGTTGGGCTTGGGGTGGGGAAGGGTTGTGGGCCGTGACTGGGCTCTGGGAGGGATGGGGTGCAGGTATCTGGGCTTGCTGGGCTCTGGGGATTAGTGGGTTCAGGTGTATTGGCTTGGGGGAGGGGAAGGATTGTGGGTGTCTGGCCCCCCCCAGCTGGACTCTAGGGGGAAGAAGGGAAACAAGAACTGGGTTGTCATAGGGGTTTCGTTAACACTCTACTCCTGGGGGAATTTTTGTGTCTGTGTTAGACATACTTGTTGACAGCTATTGAAATAAATTACCAAAATAATTGAAACTGGAATGATTATGTAGTGTTGCGTTTTTTTGATAAATAAAATTTGCAGAGTTTTAAAATATGCACAGAATATTTAATTTTTTGGTGCAGAATTCCCCCAGGAGTAGGTGACCTTAGGTCTGCGGCTTTAAAGTAGCATTGTCAGCCAGCTAGGAGTCACTGGTTGAGGATGCACTAGGTTGCAAAGCTGCCAAAGCAAGATGTTCCAAGGGCTCACACGCATAGCATGAGCAAGATTTAGGATTAGAAATGTACTATACCAAATTGCATTTCTAAATTCTTGACCTGCTTTAAAATGCATGAGGCACTGTTTTGCTGTTACAATAGCAAAATTAAAGTTTAAACCACTAGGCTGCCTTGCTAGTAGTGGAAATGACTTTGGGCTAGTCATTCAACTTCTGTTCTCCATCTGGAAGATAGGGGTAACACTCTCATGGGGCTATTGTGAGCTTTTAATAGTCTGTAAAGCATTTTGAGACTCTTGAGTAATAATCCTGTTGTATATTGCTCCAAGTCCTTCAGTATTGCTAATGCTGTGGCATGGGGCTGGGTCAGGTTTTTGTAATGATATCATGGGACAGGAGGGCAGTCCAGTATGTGTGCAATATGCACACGGGATGCCCAAATGGCTGACTAGTTTGGCCAGCAGCTCCCTGTAATTTTGTTACTGCTATAGATCGTGCTGCTGGAATAATCTAATACTGGGGCAAGGAGTAAAGTTCATTCCAGCTTCAGTTTAAACAGGCACGAGGGTCAGCATTGCTGCAAGGGGTTGTATTTGACTACTTATTTTCTAAAGTCCTGTTTGCTTTGTGACTTTCAAGGGAAACTGCTCAGGAGGAGTGGAAGGAGGTATGCTTCCACAGATGGACATTAGGAAATGTTCAGACACGGGATTTTTTTTTCTCTTGATTTGGAAAAGCATTTTGGCTTTCAGACTTTCAGAATATGGGTGTTCTTTCTGTTGGTTTTGGATTTAAATCAGTTGTAAATTCAAAACCATATTTTTTTGGTTCTAATACAAGGGTTGTAATGCTTACCTGAACGTTGCTGTTAATGCAGCCAATTCTGGATTAAACAATATTGTCTGGCACAGCAATGAGGGGAGGAGGGGGGAAGAGGAGAGATTTTTTTTCAATAGATCCTTGATAAACAAGTCAAATGAGCCTTTTATAACATGGGATTTGAAGTAACATCTTGGATTTCCACAATATTATTCTCTGTTCTGAGTTAATTTTATTTTAATGTTTTGATCTCTTCCTCCCTCCTACTGTGTCTTGGACTACTAATTCTGTTCCCCCCCTGTCCCCGTGTCCACCCCCACCCACCTCCGCCCCTCTTGTGATTTCATTCTCCGGAGTTCTCAGAACTCATACACCTCCTCTCATGCTCTTCAGTGCTGGTGTAGGATCTGTTTTCCTGCTTCCAGGGGACTGGTACCTATGTTTACCCTTCCCTCCCCAGGTGCAATTGCACCCAAAGTCTTGATTATCTCCTGACTCTTTCCTCCCTGGAAGCGTGAGGAAAGGCTGCTCCCCAATCCCATCCCATGGAAACCAGGGAAAGGGGTGGGTGAAGAACTACTTTCACCTACATGGAAAGAGCAGGTTGTCTTGATAGCTTCTTGATTCAGGGGAAGGAGTTGCAGAGCTCTGTGTGTTCTCTCTCCGCTCCCACCCAAGCAGTGATTTTGCTCAGGATTGTTGTCTCTTTTGACTGCTAGGCCAATCTTCTGCAGCTACTCACTGGTCGTTACCTGAACCAGCAGGAAACAGCACACATCTGTTTCTACAGTATTGATGCTTCTCCCTTTCCCATCCCACTTCCCCACACCAGATTGTGCTTAGAGCATTGCAGGACAGGGGCTGAATGGTGCTGTTACCCACAAAACTGTAAAATCCTTGAGAAAATACAGAGGCAGCTGTTAAGTTCAAAGGCAAACATTCTAATCAGCCATTGTACTGGTTTGGTAACCCCTCTTTGCTATGGCACCACCCTTGCAGTTCCAAACCATTTTGTAGGGTCTCTAACTTTTCTACATTGCAGCCACCAGTTCCTCAAGTACTGTTCAGGGTTGAGGGGGGAGAGGGGAAAGAAGTTGAAAATGATCTGGATGCTGCTGGTTGGTTCTGTCTAAACCTTTTGCAGCTGTGTTCTAAAGTCTCTTATTTCAGTATTGGGCTACAAGTGGAACCAGCTTCCTCTCTGGTATGTTGGAGACTGTCTTGTTGGGCATCAGCAGCCATGAATTAAAGGCCAGTTTGTAGTCAGTCAAATGCAGGGCAGGTCGTAAGCAATCTCTGCATAAGAAGAGCGCTTAAAGATAGATTCCTTTTCTCCCCCCTCCCCCTTGGAGTAGTGATGAGAAAATGGTCTTTCAGTACATGATCTGGCAATTGATCTTTACCTGCTTGTTAAAGACCTTATTTTTGCCACACACATAATTGAGTAGTAATGATAAAGGCTCGTGGCATTTCCTGAAGAGGGCCTATTTCTATACCATAGGCAATCAATACCAAGTGGGCATTGAGTCACAGAACCCCTGCGCTCAGTTTGCTGGGGCTATTGCAGAGCAAGAAGGGGTGGAGGATGGGGAAGAATCTATAGGCGGCTTTGTAGGCATTGTCATCACTAGTTAAGTAAAAAGTTAATGGGGTTTATGGATGATAAATTTGTAGAATAAATAGTACAGTAACAGATGGATTGATTTGAAAAGTCAGCCTCAATTGGTTAATATAAATCTTTCTTTGTTTTTTAAATAGTCTTGGAACCAAGCTGTATCCATATGTAACCATATGATTTTAACACAGTGCTGTTCTCACCCTCCATCCTCTTTATATTTGTTGCACTTGCTTGTTGCCTTTTGTCTGACATTCAGAATGTAAGCTCTCTGGGTGGGGGGATTGCATTTTACCATGTGACTGTCAGAGCCAGATTTCCAGTCAGGCACAGTAGGCATGTGCCATGGGGTGCCTAAAAGTTAAGTTTCATTTTTTACAGCAAAAACACGAAGGTCAGCTGTAGGCGGGGGAGGGAGCAAGACAGGTTGCTGAAGATGCTGTGCCTAAGGGCACATAATGTGTAAATCCGGCCCTGCTGACTGTACAGTGCTTATGACATTGGAGCCCTGACTGAGATCTCTGGATATCGTATGTTCAGGGCTTTTTCGAAATTTAGGCCCAGATCCTCAAAGGTATTCTAGGCTCTTAAAATCAATTGAAGTTAGGAGTCTAAATACCTTTAGGTTTTAAGGCTCAGATCTTTAAAGAGAGAGGATTCTAACAATTACCCTAACTGTCTAATGTACCAGATTATTAAGGTTGTTAAATAAACCACCTTTCTGACATCTTCATTAAAATTCTGTTATCTGGTAGCTCTTGTCTTCCTCACATCTGCAACCGCTGCCCATGTTTGCCTAATAACAAAGTGTCACATGTACCTCTCTAATCAGCAGTAATTGCCAGAAATGTGTAATAGCACACGTACTTCCCTAATAGATGTCAGATGGGGTTTGTCTAAGCTGATGTGACGCCTGGAGGACTTTGCTTTTCCTTCTGATGCTTTTCTGACTTCTTATAAAGTAAATGAGTTTATCCAGGGCACATGACTGGAAAAGCTTTCCAAAGCAAGTCATATTCTAGTTTGAGATGTTCTTGACTGTAGATAAAAATGTGTGTGGTGGGAAGCCAGACAATCTGATTAGAACAAGGGCAAATTACATAAAAGGGAAAGGTTTCAGAGTGGTAGCCGTGTTAGTCTGTATCAGCAAAAATAATGGAGTCCTTGTGGCACCCTAGGCCTGGTATACACTGGGGGGGCAGGTCGATCTAACTAACCCAGGAACCTATCCTTGCAACAAAGCCTGATGCCAGCTCCGTCCACATATCCATTCAAGTGACACCATCATAGGACCTAATCACATCAGACACGCCATCAGGGGCTCGTACACCTGCACATCTACCAACGTGATATATGCCATCATGTGCCAGCAATGCCCCTCTGCCATGTACATTGGCCAAACCGGACAGTCTCTACGCAAAAGAATAAATGGACACAAATCTGACATCAGGAATCATAACATTCAAAAACCAGTGGGAGAACACTTCAACCTCTCTAACCACTCATCTTGCATCTGAAGAAGTGGGTATTCACCCACGAAAGCTCATGCTGCAAAACGTCTGTTAGTCTATAAGGTGCCACAGGATTCTTTGCTGCTTTTACAGATCCAGACTAACACGGCTATCCCTCTGATACTCTAACCACTCAGTGACAGACTTGAAGGTGGCAGTTTTGCAACAAAAAAACTTCAAAAACAGACTCCAAAGAGAAACTGCTGAACTCGAATTAATATGCAAATTAGATACAATTAACACTGGCCTAAACAGAGACTGGGAATGGTTGGGTCATTACACTAATTGAATCTATTTCCCTATGTTAAGTTCTCCTCACACCTTCTATGGGCCATCTTAATTATCACTTCAAAAAGTTTTTTTTCCTCCTGCTGATGATAGCTCATCTCAATTGATTAGACTTTTCCTGTTATGCATACTTCCACCTTTCCATGTTCTCTGTATGTATAAATATCTCCTGTCTGTATGTTCCATTCTATGCATCCAAAGAAGTGAGCTGTAGCTCACGAAAGCTCATGCTAAAATAAATTTGTTAGTCTTTAAGGTGCCACAAGTACTCCTGTTCTTTTTATGTGAATAACGTTACTTTGAATGTTTCGCTTTCTTGAACTCCTTGACAAAACAGTGACGTGTTATCACTTGCAGAGAAAAATGAGGTGTTTGGTTTATATTCACATTCTTGTTTTGTTCTCCCTCTCTCTGCAGGGAAATTTGTTTGATTTTCTAAGGCTAACAGGTTGGCGTGGGTCCAAAGTACTTTATTTCGGTGACCATCTGTACAGCGATCTTGCAGTAAGTAGAACCATGTCTGCTTCTGTTTAATACCAACACTGCTGAATATTTTTTTTGTTTGTTTGTTTTTTGGTCAGCTAGAATTTAAGAAGGACTTAATTCTTGTCATAATTTTGTATCCTGTTTTTACCGAGATACCTCTGCATTGCTCAAGGTAGAACCCTCTGCTGTGGCTTTTTTAACTTAGTTTTCCTGTTTAAGTGTGTTTTGGATTTAGTGGAATTACAATACTCCTATGAGACAACAAAGCCCAGTTGAACTGAATGGTGTGGCTGTGTGTAGGGAGAAGGTAGCAGGTAGCAAGAGACCGAGTTTGTAGGAATTGCTCAGGTCAGTAGTTCTCAACCTTTCCAGACTACTGCACCCCTTTCAGGACTTTGATTTGTCTTGCAAACCCCAAGTTTCACCTAACTTAAAAGCTACTTGCTTACAAGATCAGACATAAACACACAAGTGTCACAGCACTGTAGTACTGAAAAATTGCTGACTTTCTCATTTTTACCATATAATTATAAAATAAATCTATTGGAATATAAATATTGTACTTGCTTTTCAGGGTGCCTGAGCCCCACCGCCCGGGACTGAAGCATGTAACTTTTAGCTTTGCAGGGCCCACTGTGGCATGGGGCCCTGGGCAATTGCCCTGCTTGCCACTCCCTAACACTGGCCCTCACTTGCAACCCCCATCCTACCCCCAACCTGTCCTGCGATGGTAGAAAAACACTGAATGAGGCAAAGATCTCGATGAGTTGATGTATCCCCTGGAAGACCTCTGCGTATCCCATGGGGTATGCGTAATCCTTGTTGCGAACCACTGGCTCAAGTGACAAAGTAGTGACTTCTGCATGGAATCTTTCCATTAGCAAATATTGGAGGACAAAGTGAGTAGAATGGAGCTATGATGTTACCACGGTGTTGAAGGAAAGAAAGCAGTGAAGAGATGGATGGGAAGATACAGTGGTGATCTTCCTTTTTATGTTAATTGTTGCTTATGACTAGGGCTTTGTTGTCACAGAGGTCGTGGAAGTCACGGATTCTGTGACTTCCTGCAACCTCCATGGCTTCTGCAGCAGCCGATGAGGCTGGTCCCAGGGACTGCCCAAGCAGCAGTCCCGGAGGTGGGGGGGGGAGCAGCAGCAGCTCCGCGGTTCCCAGCAGTGGTCCTGGGGCTGCTGGAGCAGTGGCTGGCCCTCTGGGGCTCCCCCTGCCCCCACAGCAGCAGCAGGAGCAGCCACTGACCTCCTGGGCTTCAGCTCCCCATCTCCACCCCCCGCCCCCCCCCCAGCTGTGATCTGTCCATGACTTTTACTAAAAATACCCCTGATTGAATCATAGCCTTACTTATGATTACCTTTCCTCAGTTATTTTAGTATCCACACTATGCTTATCTTAACCTATCTTCTGTTGCAATACCATTGCCTACTTCCCATCTTATTCCTGACATTGACATAAATTCATAGATTCTAGGACTGGAAGGGACCTCGAGAGGTCATCGAGTCCAGTCCCCTGCCCTCATGGCAGGACCAAATACTGTCTAGACCATCCCTGATAGACATTTATCTAACCTACTCTTAAATATCTCCAGAGCTGGAGATTCCACAACCGCCCTAGGCAATTTATTCCAGTGTTTAACCACCCTGACAGTTAGGAACTTTTTTCTTAATGTCCAACCTAACCCTCCCTTGCTGCAGTTTAAGCCCATTGCTTCTTGTTCTATCCTTACAGGCTAAGGTGAACAAGTTTTCTCCCTCCTCCTTATGACACCCTTTTAGATACCTGAAAACTGCTATCATGTCCCCTCTCAGTCTTCTCTTTTCCAAACTAAACAAACCCAATTCTTTCAGCCTGCCTTCATAGGTCATGTTCTCCAGACCTTTAATCATTCTTGTTGCTCTTCTCTGGACCCTCTCCAATTTCTCCATATCTTTCTTGAAATGCGGTGCCCAGAACTGGACACAATACTCCAGTTGAGGCCTAACCAGCGCAGAGTAGAGTGGAAGAATGACTACTTGTCTTGCTCACAACACACCTGTTAATGCATCCCAGAATCATGTTTGCTTTTTTTGCAACAGCATCACACTGTTGACTCATATTTAGCTTGTGGTCCACTATAAGCCCTAGATCCCTTTCTGCCGTACTCCTTCCTAGACAGTCTCTTCCCATTCTGTATGTGTGAAACATTGTTCCTTCCTAAGTGGAGCACTTTGCATTTGTCTTTATTAAACTACATTCTGTTTAACTCAGACCATTTCTCCAATTTGTCCAGATCATTTTGAATTATGACCCTGTCCTCCTAAGCAGTTGCGATCCCTCCCAGTTTGGTATCATCTGCAAACTTAATAAGCTTACTTTCTATGCCAATATCTAAATCGTTGATGAAGATATTGAACAGAACTGGTCCCAAATCAGACCCCTGCGGAATTCCACTTGTTATACCTTTCCAGCAGGATTGGGAATTATTAACTACTCTCTGAGTACAGTTATCCAGCCAGTTATGCACTCACCTTATAGTAGCCCCATCTAAATTGTACTTGCCTAGCTTATTGATAAGAATATCATGTGAGACCGTATCAAATGCCTTACTAAAGTCTAGGTATACCACATCCACCACTTCTCCCTTATCCACAAGACTCATTATCCTATCAAAGAAAGCCATCAGATTGATTTGACATGATTTGTTCTTTACAAATCCATGCTGGCTATTCCCTATCACCTTACCACCTTCCAAGTGTTTGCAGATGATTTCCTTAATTACTTACTCCATTAGTTTAACTTCTGTGCCAGGGAAGATAACTGGTCTGTAGTTTCCTGGGTTGTTTTTATTTCCCTTTTTATAGAAACAACATGTTTTCATATTATTTGGCAGGTACCCATGCTATCGTTGAATTATGATTTTAGGTATCTGTGGTTTGTAACTGACGTTTTTCATAGATTATGAAGCCAGATCATCTAATCTGATCTTCTGTATAACACAGGCCATAGGATTCCCCTGAACTAATTTCTGTTGGGTCTTGATTGAAAAATTCTCAGTGTTGGAGAATTCACTGTTTATCAGACTGTACTACTCACTGGGGTTTTATTATCTACTACGTGGTTCATCTTCTCCAGTAACTAGGAAAGCATCGTATCAAGTGGATAGTTTTGGCTATTGTATCTGAGCTTCTGAGGCAATAAATTGCTAATACTGCAGTGCATGGATCACTACATCATGAGGACAAAAAGCCCAAAGTGGTGCCTTTATATTCTAATGTGCATCCTAAATGTTAATGTCCAGCTGAGGCAGTGTGTGGTCAGTGAGTTTATATTCAGAAAAGCAATCTACTTGGCCGTTCTTGACTTTCTGATGTGGCTCATTCTAACATGATTCCTTTTTAACCTGGCATTTTTTCAACCCAGTTGATTGTATTTTTTTTTTCATAATTATTGCTTCTAAGGTGCAAGGGGTCATATGTTTTTTGTTTTTGTTTTTTTTTTCCCCCATGACCCGCAGGCAAGAGCAGAGTATTCTGCTTTTATAACACAGCGATCTTAAATGAATCCATGGTGTCAACAATTCCATGTTTGCTTCAGAAGGCACCAATCATTTGTCTAAACAAATCTTTAAAGTCTTCCCTTTCTAAAAAAGATTTTGCCGATTGTTACCCTATTTCCAGTTTGCTGATGGCCCTCGAGGCCTATCTCAGTGAAATACACATCTGTGTATTGATGAGACCCTCCCAACCCCTGCCCCCTTTTTTTTTTTTAAATGCAGCTAAAAATTAGCTCGGTCTTTAACCTGGTCATACAACTGAGATTGCAATGGGGGCAAGGACTTATTTGGCTTTGTCTGCTGTCTTCTGACTTGGTATCTGTTTAAAACCCAAATGTTTTTCATCACTTAAATCTATTGCTTGTCTTTTTTTATGTAATTATTTTTTTAAAATTGTATTTGAACCTGGGGAAATCTGGTTAGCATCTCAGGTTGAAGTTCCAAGCTCAGTGGTTTTATTTTCAACAATGTTCATCTGCTCCTGTACCAGTACAGCTGTTGGGCTCCTCAAAGGCCCCCTTTTGAGTGCTGTGCTTTTCAGTGTTGACTGGGAATGTTTCCCCTTAAGCACCACTGTGTTCTACATCACTGTACTATACCTTTAAAATCTCCCCTCCTCCACTGCCACACACAAGGGGTGGACATTTATTTATTCACCTACTCACCCCGCTATCAGGAACATCCCTCAGGATTCACTCAGAAAGCTTGGTGATATGCTCTGAAAGGCACACTCCATTATTCCCTGTGTGTGTGTGTCAGGGGTGCTTTATGGAACGCTCTACCACTGGCATTAAAGAATGGAGATGTAGCCCTGCAGTCTAATGCAGAACTTGATTGCTTGGTCTTCTAGCTCACAGAACAAGGTATGTGTGTGGAGAAGGGACCCGAGTGTGTCATGTAAGAGCCCTCATCTCTGAACCAATTTAACTGCCCTGGTTTTGGAAGAGATTAGCAGAAACCTCTATTTCCCCTGCCCTACAGGAAGCTGAGGGCACCATTACAGTGATGCTCCAGACCCTGTGAGCCAGTATTTTCCATAGGATAAAAACACTGCTAACAGTCAAGCCAGTGACACTAAACGGCGCATCGGTGCTATTCTGAAAACTGTAGTACTGTTCCTCAAAAACCACTTTTACACCTGACGGTGTTGTAAGATAAAGTGTAAAATTCTGGGTTGCTTTCTAGGACTTGATGCTGCGTCATGGCTGGAGGACTGGAGCCATTGTACCAGAACTGGAACCTGAAATCCGGATCATCAATACAGAGCAGTACATGCACTCGCTGACTTGGCAACAGGCACTCACAGGGCTGCTGGAGAGAATGCAGGTAGGCTGGAGCAGAGCCAGGCTAAGGAGTCTAACTAGTCTTCACCTCTCAGAACTAGGATTTAGATTTTTTGGCTTGGGTCAGATTGCATTTGATCTCCTTGTGCCCCTGTAGACTTGGACCATTCTGATAAAACTGCTGCACGACTTAGTATTACTACTTGTCTGTGCTCCAGTTAGGTCCCGGACTAGAATAGCAGTGGTGTCTATGACTAAGAAATTAAGCTAGTATGGCAGAGGTGGAGTTGCTGGTAGCATACTTTTTTTATGAGGAAATATAATTTCTTCTACATACTGGTCTGGTTGTACATAGGGATGGGTGTCTACTACGCTGGCAGGTGAATAACACATCCTGCTGGTCTCATGGCAACCTGAAGTTTTAATTAACCATCTCTAACCCCTTCTCCAGTATCCTTTTCAGCAGGGCTAACTATCAGAAGAATGTTACTCTGATTTGTGAAATAAAAGAGACTGGAAGCAGCTTTCTTGTCTGTCACTAAGCTTTTAGTAACACTAATTTAATAAATGATGGCTCTTTTTTCATAAGATGATGCTAGTCCTAAAATCAAATCCCTGCTAATGGAATCTTTAAATCAGTGTAGGTCATAGATTCCTCCGCAGCGCTCAAAAATGGTTTTGCATGTTAGCTGTTAACTTGCTAAGCGTGACTAAGAGAGCAGCGGGTGAACACTTACCTTTGGTCTCTGAAGACCTGAATTTCAGTCTGGCTTAGAGCCTCAATAGGGGACTAGGGAAAATGAGTTTGAGATGCACAAGACAATTTAATGTCAAAGAAATTCATTGTTGTCAAAACTGCTTGGAGGAAGATTGCCCTATGCATGTGCTATGGCAACATCAAGCCACTGCTGTTGTTGCTTCCCTCTTTAGTCACCTAAACTCCTTCATAAATATAAGGCAAAAAACCCACACTGTGTGACTTAACAGATGTTTTTGTGAGGATCTTTTGTATCCTCCACAGACGTTAATACGCTATAAGCAACCAACATTCTCTCTTCTAGGCAGTGTTGGGGGGATTAACCAGTGACTTGTGGTTTACTCTCTAAACCAAGTAGTGCATAGTCGTGGTGCATCTCCCAGAGCACAAATACTGGAGAGTAAAAGCAGGGAATTTGGCGGATTTGCAGCCTGTCTCACAATTTTTTTTCTCAGTCACTGACTTTTTAATTTTCTCCTTACTGTTGGCAATTGTAAGAAGTTGCTGAGCTCCAAGGGCCATAGACAGATATGTGGCAACTAAGGTGAATAGTGCCACTATCAACTTAAGAAAAAGAATTTGAGAAAAGTCAGTGTTTAGATTTAACTCTTACTGGGCTTTTTTGTTCTAGATGTATCAAGATGCAGAATCAAAGCAGGTGCTGCTGGAATGGATGCAAGAGCGTCAGGAAATTAGGTGACTCAATGTATCTAAATCTGAGAGTGCTTTAGGATGAACATGCAAACTTCCCTTCCTCCCAGAATATTCCTGTGGAAACTGTAAATTTGTAAATATGCTCCTATGAATGTTGATATCTTGAAATCAAGGGTTGGATCTCCAGTGCCTAATTAGTTTCTGATGATTGTAGCTAGTGAAGCAGTGCAACCTCTATTCTGAGGTGTGTTGTGTTGTAAGATTTCTCTGTGAAATCTAATAGAATTTTTAAGCTAGCTACACAGATTTTTTTCACAATGCAGAAAGTAGTCATTACTCCTGCATTCATTCCACTGATGCAATCACTTAGATGACAGATTACACTCCAGATAGTTTTAATTGCTATCTATATTTTTCCATCCATAGAAGCTGATTGGCAAATCCTTACTCACATAAGTGTTGTAGGCTCCAAGCCTAAATTCTTAGGCTTTCATCTTCGTTGTTCACTTCAAGAGCTTGGCTAAGGAGCTTACTCACTGTTTACTTAGATGAAACTAGGCATCTTGAACAAACCTGTTTCAATTCAGCCCTGATGGGTCCTGATAAAAGACGGTTACTCACCGTAGTAACTGTTGTTCTTCGAGATGTGTTGCTCCTATCCATTCCAGTTAGGTGTGCGCGCCGCGCGTGCACGGCTCTTCGGAAGATTTTTACCCTAGCAACTCCGGCGGGCCAGCTGGGCGCCCCCTGGAGTGGCGCCGCTGTAGCGCAGGATATATACCCCAGCCGGCCCGTCCGCTCCTCAGTTCCTTCTTGCCGGCTACTCCGACAGTGGGGAAGGAGGGTGGGTCTGGAATGGATAGGAGCAACACATCTCGAAGAACAACAGTTACTACGGTGAGTAACCGTCTTTTCTTCTTCGAGTGATTGCTCCTATGCATTCCAGTTAGGTGATTCCCAAGCCTTACGTAGGCGGTGGGGTCGGAGTTAGATGTTGCAGAACGCAACCGCTAAGCCAGAGGCTGCAACAGCTCTGGACTCCCGGACCAATGAGGCAAAGGTGTGGACCGAGGACCAGGTAGGTGTACAACACATCCCCCGAAAGGGAATGCGAGCCAGGAAGGCAGCTGAGAAGCATGAGCCCTGGTGGAATGTGCAGCAAGGTGGCTCTATGGCACATGGGCCGAAACAAAAGAGGTGCAGATGCACAACGTCATTGAAGATGAAATCCTCTAGGAGGAGACAGGTATGCCCTTCGTCCGGTATGCCGGTACGATGAAGGTTTTGGGGGCATTACGAGAGGGCTCAGTCCGCTAGATATAGATTGCGGACGCCCTGCAGATGTCGAAGGAGGGCAACCGTTGCTCTCCTTGCACAGAGAGTGGCTTCGGAAAGAAGACCGGAAGAAAGATATCCTGGTGGATATAAAAGGCCGACACCTCCTTGGGGAGGCAGGTCGGACGTGGTAATAACCGCCCTTGACCTTGAGGAACACAGTATACCTTGGGCCTATTGTGAGAGTCTGAAGCTCGGAGACTCGTATGGCCGCAGGAAAGACTACAGGAAACTGCCTTGCAGGACAGTTATATCAATGAGCATGTTGACATTGGCTCGAATATGGCAGTCATAAAACTGGGTAGAACCAGATTGAAGAGCCAGGTTTATGGTGGGGCCCCACTGGGTGGGGTGTATAAACGCTCCAAGCCCTGAGGAACCAGATGTAATAGAGCGGGATCTCTGCGGGAGAAACATTGCGCGTTTCGGAGCAGCGTGAGAAACGCTTCCACTCGGCCAGATACTTTAACCGAATGGACGATTTTCTACCACCCCGGAGAATCCCGTAGAACCGAGGCCGAACCACGTAACTCGGATCGGTTTAGCCACGCAGGAGTCCTGCTGTGAGGTGCAGGGAATACAAGACCGGGTGGTGAAGGTTGTCGTGCTTCCGCGTCATGGGGTCTGTGCCAAAAGGGTTGCTACCGACAGGTGTAGCAACATGGTGTGCCAGTGCTGCCCAGGTTACACTGGAGCGAACCCGATCAGGGGCGCTCTGTCCCTGCGGAGTTTGAGCAGGACCTTGTGAACCAGCGGGGACAGTGGACAGCGTACGGCAGATGGCTGATCCATGGCCTCAGGAAAATCCTCCAAGACCGAGCCTGGGGAGAGGCCTTGGAACGAGGAGAATTTCTCTCTCTCTTTCCGTTCTCGCGAACGCGAGGAGGGCTATGCGGGGGAAGACCCACTTCTGGAAAACGGAATAGATAAAGACGGGAGGAAACCACCACTTGTGAGATAGGAAGGATCTGCTGAGACGATCCGCCAGCTGAATCGCCTGGTACACAAGGCAGACTGCTCTCAGCTCTCGGACATTGATGTGTAAGGCCAGCTCTTGCGCTGACCGAAGGCCGTGAGTGCGAAACTACACCAGGTGCGCACCCAGACGAGAGATGGGCTGTCTGTCATGAGGGACCCCGAGGGGTGAATGAAACAGCATCCCCAGATACACCGGGGAGGACGCCGACTCCCGGTCGAGGGAGCCTAGGCTGCTCGGGGGAAACGAGACGACCACGAGTATGCCATCTCTGCCCGGATGGCACCCCCAGGTGAGCCACGATTGAAGGGAACAGAGGCAAAGCCTGGTATGTTTAGTTGCAAACGTGCAGACAGCCATGTGACTCAGGAAACTGAGGCAAGAGCGAGCCCAAGATGGCGGGAAGGTCCGTAGACCTTGTACAATTGTTACCCTCGCCTGAAACCAAGGCTGAGGAAAGCAGGCTCTGGCGAGTCTGGAGTCCAGGACGGCCCCAATGAATTCCCTTCCCTATATGGGAATCAGAGTGGATTTTACTATTGATCATCAGGCCTAGACACAGGAATAGGTTCGTGTCGATGCCCACATGACTGGTACTTTGGGCCCGGGGGTTCTTCGAATGAGCCACTCGTCTAGACACAGAGAACGTGGTGAAGAAAGGCGGCGACTACAGCCATGCACCTTGAATACCCCTGGGCTGTATAGAGGCCAACCGGGAGGGCCATATACTGGGAATAACGATGGTAGGCCCCAAACCGAGGGTACCTTCTGTGTGGAGGAGAAATGGCAACGTGAAACACACGCGCCCTTCATATCGCGGGCGGCGTACCAGTCTCCGGGATCCCAGGATGGGATGACGGTCGCCCTGGGTACCATGCGGAACTCATCTGCATCGTGACTTGTTGAGTTCCTGCAGGCCTAGGATAGGTCTGAGACCTCCCTTCGCTTAGGGGAATAGGTTTCGCCCTTAGGTACCTCCTGTATAGCTCCGATGAGGAGGAGCGTCCGCACCTCTTGTCAGAGGAATCGCTCGTGAGAGAGGTCCTTAGGAGGGGCGAGGATGGGTAGGCTTTTGCCCCATTGGTGGTCAGAAGGACCTTAATTCTGGCTCCTTTGGGGTGCGGATTGATGGCCACGACCGTGTAAGCCACGCCCGCTGGCCATGTCCTGACCTTGTCAGGGCGCAGGGTAAGAGCGGAGGTCGGGGACGAAACATCAGCGCTGAATTACCGGCGTGTGCATGCCGAGAGAGAGAGAGAGCAAAGTGACCCTGCTGCCCTTTAGGTTCTGCAGCCTAGGGCCAGTGTTGTCAGAGAACAGGCCTGTGCCACGGAAGGGCAAGATCTGTATAGCGTGCCGCAGCTGCGAGGGAAGGCTCGATAACTGGAGTCCTGAAACGCGCCGCATGGCAACACCCGAGGCCAGAGTCATGGCAGCGGAGTCAGCTGCGTCCAACGAGGCCTGGAGGGAAGCTCTCTCCAGCTCCGTCCTTTGCTGCAGGAGGGCATCGAACTCTTGATGGGAGTTCTGAAGAACCGACTCTGTAAATTTGCCCACCGCAACCCACAGTAGCGGATAAGCAGGGCTTGCTGGTTCGCCACACGAAGTTGCAGGGCCCCCTCCGGGTACATCTTATGGCCCAGTAAGACCACACGCCCAGCCTCGTCGGATTTAGGGGCTGGTCGCATTTCGATTAGAGGAGGGCCGGAGGGGTATGTTCCTGCCCCCGCCTCATCTGGGGAGGAGGAGGAAGAAAGGCCCGGGACAAGCGGGTCCTGTGTGGGCTCGAGCTCCTGGACGACCTCTTGATCCGGTGGGATCTGGGAGCCCGGTGCCGAACCGGAGGTTGCTCTGTACCGGTCGGACGGGGACGACTAATTGTCACCTCTGGCACCCAGAGCTCGGAGGGAACGGAGCGAGATGGGATCACCGGTACGCCTCTGGCGTAGTAGTACACCCACGGCGTCCAGAATGACCACTGATAGGTCTCCTGGAAGACTCTGGAGGGCACATCGGAAAACAGAGTGCTACGCATACGAAGTGTCCGCACGGGACGACACTGATGCGTGGCTGGATGGCCCTGGAGGAGCTGAAAGCTCTTGGTCGAGTCTCCGTCTGTAACTGATGTCGCTCGATGCGGCACCGGGGATCGGTACCAGTAGACAGACCGGTACCGAGAACGGGACCTGCCACCGAAGCTGTGCCGGGCGGTCGACCGAGGGTGCGAGGCTCGATGATCAGGAGTGGCTACGAGTGTCCCGGTGCCTGGGGCTTGATCGGAGCTGAGTGTCCCGGACCGGCGAACGGGATGCTGACCGGTGCCGCAAGCACTACTGGTACCAACATGGAGAACGGTGCCGAGACCTAGATCGGTGACGGGACTGAGAACATCTGCGGGACCGCGACCCTGAACGGTGCCGCTGTGCGGTGCCGAGGTAGGGTGGTCTGATCAAGGCAGGCTTGCCCATCGACTATGTAACCCCCACCGGCGGTGCCAGGGGTTGAGGCAGCGTAGATGCTGTCGTTGCAATCAGCCCCCTCGCCGTGGACACTGTCTCCGGCGTGGAGGGAATAGTGAGCTCGACCATAGCTGGCACCTCGGATGCAGCTTCCTAGCGAGCTCGACCACGGTCCGTACCGGGGAGTGTTCCAGCACCGGACTCGACGGCTTTTGCCTGGCCGGAGTTAATGGTGCGGGCATTGTCGGTGCCGCGGCAGACATCGGTGCCGGGCGATCCGACGGAGCATAGCGCTCGGCTGCGGAGCAGGCCGCTCGGACGCAGCTTCCTAGCGAGCTCGACCACGGTCCGTACCGGGGAGCTTACCAGCACCGGACTCGACGGCTCTTGCCTGGCCGGAGTGAAAGGTGCGGATATTGTCGGTGCCGCGGCAGACATCGGTGCCGGGCGATCCGACTGAGCATAGCGCTCGGCTGCGGAGCAGGCGGCTCGGACGCAGCTTCCGGGCGAGCTCGACCACGGTGCGTACCGGGGAGCTTTCCAGCACCGGACTCGACGGCTCTTGCCTGGCCGCAGTAACTCTTCATCCTCCAGGAGAGAGGTCCATGCCGAGGGTACGTCGGAGTCAGCGGCGGTGGTGCCAGGAGGCCTTGGCGGCACCGGCGGTCCGGTGCCGAGGGAGCACGCCGTGAAAACTAGCTAGCGCTCGGCGCCGACAGCGGAGGAGCAAGAGCTGCCTCCCTCAGGAGCTGTTTAAAACGAAAGCCCCGCTCCCCTTTGTTCACGGATTAAGGGCCTCACAAATGCGGCACTTATCTGTGAGGTAAGATCCCTCGAGGCACTTAGGAGATCTCTTGTCGGCAGCGGCTTGTGGCCGGCCGAGCATTAGAAACCCTGTGGACCGGGCATCGGACCCGGCCCCGGGTGAGGGGAAGGGGATAAACCCCAACCCCTGTAAAATAAATACACTATACTATTCTACAAACAAACAGAGTTAACTACAACTATAAACAGAACGAGAGAAAACTACGAGTAGCTAGGGAAGTGGAGGTCAGCTGAGCTGTGTTCCACTGTTCCAACGGCCGTCACGGGCGGAAAGAAGGAACTGAGGAGCGGATGGGCCGGCTGGGGTATATATCCTGCGCTATAGCGGTGCCACTCCAGGGGGCGCCCAGCCGGCCCGCCGGAGTTGCTAGGGTAAAAATCTTCCGAAGAGCCGTGCACGCACGGCGTGCACTCCTAACTGGAATGCATAGGACCAATCACTCGAAGAAGAACAGTAAAGTTTAAGAAATATAGATGCATAAATTCCTCCTACAGGGCAGGACTCACGTGGCAGGAATGGAATGACTTGGCAGTGGATATCAAACCATTGTCTTCATCCTCCCGTAAAAGAAATCTTAGCCCTTACTATTTACATTTACTAGGTCCATTTAGTACCATCGCTTCTGGATAATATTCAATCGAGGTTAGACTCCAGTAATAATCTCTTGCTGTCTTTTCTATCACAGCATAGCCCATAAGGAAAGTACCTGCCCTGGTGATTTTGGTACCCTGACATTTTAAAGCCTTGTGCAAAATATCTGTTTCCAAGGTCTGAATTGTCAAATTAGTTACAAAACCTCTGTTAACAATTTCTCCAAATGTTAGCCCGTGCAAACCAAGTCCTCTCCTTTCAGGTCCCTTACGAAGAACTTATTCAA
Source organism: Mauremys mutica (assembly GCF_020497125.1). Taxonomy (NCBI): domain Eukaryota; kingdom Metazoa; phylum Chordata; order Testudines; family Geoemydidae; genus Mauremys; species Mauremys mutica. Next base: position 44,600,803 of record NC_059078.1, read on the forward strand.
TCCTCAGTTCGGGAGCATCTTCCGAACCTTCCACAACCCAACCTACTTCTCTCGGAGACTGATCCGGTTTTCTGATATCTACATGGCATCTATCAGCTGCCTGCTGAACTATGATGTGAACTTCACCTTCTTCCCCCGGCGCACCCCTCTGCAGCACGAGGCGCCCCTCTGGATGGATCAACTCTGCACGGGTTGTATGAAGACCCCCTTCCTGGAGGAGATGGTGCACATCCGATGAAGGGAAAGTGTGTGAGCTGAAGTTTACAGTAATGTAGTGCTAGAATTGTTTGTACAAAGGGTCAGGCTGTTTGGCCATGAATTGCCTATGGCTAAAGATGATTTTAACGTGGGTGTGGGTTGTGTTTGGTGTGTTGTCCCTGACCATCACTGAACCTTGCCTTCCAGCACTTCCAAATATCTACCTTGCTAACAAATTGGTGCTTAAGTTAAGTGGAAGGGAGATATGATTGACTATTTTAACTTACAAAGCATTCTTAGAGTTGGTTAGGTAGAAGTAAAACAATCACAGCAAGCTGCATTTCATGACCCCCTAATGTTTTTAAAACTCCATCTTCAGCCCCTGCCCGAATTCTGGCCCAAATCTTCTAATATGGGTAGCTGACATTAGGTAACTGCAGTTAGGCACCTTAGCGAGAAGTGGCCTGATTCTCTGAAGTGCTAAGCAAACCCACCTCTCTTCTCTCCCATAAATTTAAAGGTTTATTCGGCACCTCCGAAAGCTGATTTTAGGCAACTTAACTTTTGAATGTTTTGGTCTCTGAATATAGAGGCTTTTTTTCTTCACTTGATATAGAAACAGTTCAAAAGCTAAGATCTTGACACACTGCTTAGAAGCTGCATTTTTGCAGCCTTTGACATTAAAATCATGTATTTGCCATGTCTTTGAGGATTGTTTTGAAAAGCATGGAAGTTAAATTATAATGGATTTAAAATCTTCATGTCCTAGTCTTAAATATATTTAAGTCAACACTTTAAAATTTAACACTGAAAAGTATTGGCTTGAAAAATCAATCAAAACACTACCTTAAGTTTTACAGTAAACAGCTTAGAGCTCATATCTTCTCAATAAGATGAGCAATGCCTCTGTATTTGCACAAATTGGGCCTTATTCTGAAGTCATGGGCTGGTGTGAAGTTACACCACCTCCAATGTAAAACTGAGTGTAGAATAAGGCCTGTTTGTATTCTTGACTCATCAAGGCTGTTCCTATGGCTGCGGAAGAGATTATTCTGATTCAGTAGCAGGAAAGCGGGGTGGGGGCGGGGGAAGCAACAAAGGATAAATTGTGATCAAGCATGGAGAGGTAGGTGAATCTTGTGTTAAATATATTTTTCCAAAAAATGAAACCAGTGTTGTTGACAATGGATGGGGATTACCTTATGCCAAATCTTTGGGTAGGAGACAGTGATTTCTAGCTATAGCTCTGCCTCAGCTTCTGTTTAGTACAAGTGTAGAATGTCTGTGTAATTGAAGGGGTGGAGTCTCAGGAGTTACAAAGGGCCAGAGAAGCATAACTCCTGTGCTGCTGCTGCTGGATGAGAGTACCCTGCACACACCATACCACTGAATCTCTTCTGCATACTGCCAGGAATCTTACTACTGCTCTTTCAAGTCGTTGGAAATATTATGACAAGGATGAAAGCACTGAGAGCTGCTCCTAGATGGGGATGCTATTAATAATAATCCTCCCTCCACCCATCTCAGGTCAAAGCTGGCCCATAATTCAGCTTTGTCAGGTCTATACAACGTAAAACCATATGGAAAGGTTACATTGAAACCCGTGTTTTAAAACATTCTCCTGTAATGTTTACACCCCAAACATAACAGTGCTAACCCATGAGAACCTGTCTAAAGCTGAGAGAGATTAAACCAGAAAAGAATTTTATCTTAAGATAATGGCAGTGGTAGTACAACACTTTAAACTCTGTGGTGATATCTATTCCGATTTCAACATGAAGGATGCAGTCAGTTTACATCCTTGCAATTGTCAAAGGAGTTTCGAAACACAGAAAGCAGTAACATCTGACTGAAGTTTATATAGCCATAAAACAAACTTATTAGCATAAACATCCCTCTTCCCCATTAAATTTACAACACCCTCTTTTTCTGCCTGCCAATAGACATTTTTGAGCTATGCTTAAAATCAAGGCATGCTGTTTATTTCTATTTAGAGACACTCCAGCTTGGGGACTGAGTGGAAGAAGCAATTAAATAGCTAACTGCCTTTGTTTGCCTTTTCTTCAGACTATTTTAAGCTTTTTCTGCAGCCCAGCATCATCTCCCACAATTCTGGTGTACAGCCCCCAAAGGCAGTTTAGAAGTGCAAGGCTGTGGATGGAGGCCCCAGCCTGGGTTCCTACTTGCCACCTCATCTTTCTTTTTCTTTTTTCCCCTCTTTTAACTGCCTTTCTCCTTCCCTGCTCTGGAGACTGAGCGGGGTTGGGTTTGCAACCACAGGAGCCTCTGCTGCATCACCTCCAGGCTCTCACTTCTGCCTCTCTTTTGGAAGGGAAGAAGCACCCCTGAAAGCACCATGTGAAGTAAAGATACTTTCCCAAGCTGACAGTGAGGGAAACATGAGCAGGCGGCCCTCATCCAGTCAGCCCAGGGGAAGTCTGGAATGCAAGGACAAGAGGTTTGTGAGGCTCAAGTGCCCCACCCCTCCCCCATCTTGAAGTGACTGTTGAATGCTGTAGCCCTCATCCCAGTTGCTGACCCTGGCAGAGCAGGACTCAGAAGGCAGTTTTTAGAGGGTTTCAGGTCTTGTGGAAGGTCACAGCAGCACACCTACATCCACAAGCAAACAAAAAAACAACCCAAAAGGAGCAAGAAAAACTATCCACTGCCTCACCTTCCAGTGCTGAAGGGGAGCTTTCTGACTGTTAATCTGAGCAGGGCCAAGGGAAAGCCCAAGAATGATTGATTTATTTTTGGCAAGAAGTTTTGAGTCTATGTTCAAAACGGTGGTGGATCCACAGTACAGATCCAACCTCCCACTAAATGTATCCCCTCAGGCTGAAATTCCCCCATACTCCACCTTGGTGGATGTGAAAGGAATGTGATAGGTTCAGTCAACTGCTCTGTCCCTCAAAGGTAGATACTCATTCTAAATGGGTTCTAGGCTCAGCTAAGTTAAGTTTGCTGCCTCTTCAGGGAAAAGGCTAGAGAAGATAGTGGCAAAAATGGTGCAAAATCCAACCACTCCCTTCCATCTCCACTACGCACTCTGAGGAGAGAATATAAGCCCTTGTTCAGGCAGACCCTCCTTAAATGCTCTAAGGGAACATCTTGGAATGTAGGTTCAGGCAGAAAGTCCAGAGGCGGTTGAGCAGCCTCCAGAACAAATTTTTGACAAGGAACAGATTTACCTCCACCCAGACTTGAAGCTAGGAGCCAGCATTCCCCATTTGTTAGAGGACTGGTAGGTGTTAACCCACAGACATGTGGGCCAGGGATAGGCCCACAAGCCAAGGGCTCCACCCCATCCAGTCTTCATTCATCTTCCAGCTTGAGGAACAATCAGGTCCAAAAGGGAGTACTTTCATCTTCTGAATATAGGTCTCTCAGAACCTGTTTCCTCTTCTATCTTATCTTTTTCAAAAATACACAGGGTCTGTGTGTCAGAGACATTTTTGACCTCTTTCCAGCGGAAATGACAAGGACTCAGCATTTCCAAGTCACCCATCACTAGATGGATTAGGCTATGCCTTGCTGAGGCCCATAAGGCATTAGAGGTCCTGGGAAGAATCCAGCCAGACTCTATGAAGTGGCTGCCAATCTTATTGGCAGAACAAGCAAGTGCCTCCACCTCAGAAGTCTGTAGAGGAGACACTTAATTATTAGGTAACACCTTCATAGGCCATTACAATGTGGACTCGTCATCTGCTGAGGCCTTGTTTTCCAGTAAGGTGGTGGCTCCAAAATAGATATGCTCAAAGGCAATGTTGGCTGGTGGTAGTGGCAGGGAAAGTTCCCCTTATTCCTCTGCTCTCTACTTTCCAGACATAGCAAATTGCAGGAGCTGCTGGGCTACAGAATGGAAAATTTCTCTATGTCCTTTCTGCTAGCAGCAGCTCCCACAACTTTACCCTGCAGGCTCTCTGCCTAGTGCAGCGGGTTTCCTTTGGAGTTCTTTATTAATATTTTTTTTTCTACATAGCTTTTGAATGACTCATGGGGCTGCAACTGCTGAGTGCAGGAGCTCAGACATAGCAGGATTGTGGGAAACTGTGGAAAGGAAATTGTTTGAAATTTTCCATTCTGTGTTAGGGCTCGATTGTGGTGCACGATGCTAAAGATTACTTTATTCCACCTTGTAGTATGGCAGCACAGCACAGTGCACTATTTCTTTTACTGTGTGTAAGATACATTGTAGGATAAGCACTTGCTTGCACCTAAGAGCTTGGTGTTCTGCAAACCACTAAACTTCCAGAATACTGCAGTGGTGGTTGCATTTCACCTTTTAAGTGACAGCACAAAATAAGTTTGCTCTTCATTGCTTTATTATAATGCATGGAGCCCTCCAGGTTTTTCTGAAATAAAGCAACCATCTTGGATCTTCACATCCCTGGTTTTGTTGAGGACTGGAAAATTAAGTAGGCTAAAACGTGGGTCCTTTTGTGGCCCTAAGGGAGGCTTAGGCTGAATGAGTGAGTTTCAGAGCTCTAGCTGAAGGTTATGCAGAACCCTTTATGAGTTATTCGAAGCTAACTGGGTGCTGGCTATGGCTCCAGCAATCATCCAGGCAGCTCACTTACACTTGGAGTAAGGCTTTTCCCTCCCATCAAAAAATGGATGGCTGGGACAGCTCAGTTTCAGACAAACATACTGTGAGCATGGTAGGTAGATTTAAAACTTAAGCTGAGAGTAGCATATACACTGAAGAGGGCTCAAAGAAATCAGGGCAGAGTCCCAAGCACAAGCCCTGTAGCATCAGCTTCAGAGGAGGCTGGAGTTGGTAGGGAATGCTAAATAACTTATCAAGAGCTGTGAACTGACTGACTCTGCTGCATAATGAAAGTTGGAGTGTTTATCACACTGGAGCCCTGTTTTCTATGTACTGTAGCAAAAGGTCAAGCTCAGGTTGGAGCACTTTTATAGTGAATCTATAGCAAAGTATTGGTACATGAGACTTGTGCAGCTAGGGGACGCATAAGAGGAACAAAATATCAGTGGCTATAATTACAAGAAATGGCATCTTTCATCTTGATTGGTAAAATTACATATTTCTATATCTTTCCATACAAGTGTTTTATATGGGCTGAGAACATTAGCATGGTACAGTGTTAGGTGAACTTCATTTTTAAAAGCTACACTTGAGTTGTGCCTATACAGAGAATTCTTGGTGCATGTGTGGCTTTGAAGGGGAAGGCTTTACGTGCCTAGTGGACAAACTGCCAGTGGCTTATTGCTCTGTGCCAAGTTTAAATCCCATAGCAGCTAGGGGACATGGGTGAAATAATCCAATGCCATAATATAGTGTTAATACAGCAGCTATGAGGACAGTAGGTAGAATGAAATGTGCTAGAATATCTTTGGCAGTGAGTAGCAACTCTAACCAGTTAGGAACATGATACCTCAAGTACATAAACAAGGTACCTATCCTGGTGACTGGATATTTAATAAAAAAAACAAACCACCACCTCAAGAAGCCATTTAACATTGAAACTATTCCACTTTTATGTTTGAACACCAAAATAATGAGCATTAATGTAAAAACTTGTTAAACATTGCTATATCATTTGACTACTACTGCATTCTCTAGTGATGTAATGTCTTAGGCTGTGACTATTGTGCAGCACAATTGTGATCTGTAACCCTGGAATTGTAATGTGTAGGCTGCAACAGAAGAATGTTTCCACTGCTGTAGGAGCGCCTGCCATGTTATGTTGGAGCTAGTGGTGGTAACTTTACCACTTGATAGACTAGGTGCCTTTGCCAAAGTTGTGACTTTTGAAGACAAATAGTATAGCCACCCAAATTTGATGTAGTTGGTAAATAGGAAACTTAAGTGGAGGGTTGTTACTCAAAATGCTGCCACTATGACTCTCTGAAAATTTAACAGCAATTGCTGTTGTGTGGGTTTGAGAATAATTTGAAATGTAGCATGTTGAAGGTCTTGTCTAAATTTTCTATAGCTCATTGTCTAGTTCAGTGGTAGGTTTTTATTTTAAACGTCTATATATGTATGGTAAATAAACAAAATATAGTACAACACACTGATTTACCATCTGCTTTTACTTAGCCACTGCGATTCTAACAGCTGAGAATCTGACCAATAAACTGCACTTTTAGACCAAGTCTCCTGAAGAACCACTAAACAGTGCAATGTGCACAGTCTAAGCCTGTTTGAGGAGTCAGCACTTGATTAAAGCAAACATACCAGCTGAATAAAAAGCAGTTTGTCATGCTCCTACTTCAAAGGCTTAGCTGGAAAACAGTCTTGTCCAAAAACTTAAGGATGCTATCAGATGCTGTGCCACTCCATCCACATTCTATTTTTATATATGTAATGCAATCCTGGAGGATTATGACTGTGTAGTACTGGCTATATTTTACACATGGTACTATTATTTTAAAGCAATGTTCTTCAGATGTCTGCAGTGAGTTTCCCCTCCTACAGCTATGGAAGAATATCAATGCAGAGCTTTAACTGTCAGCTTGGAGTCACACATTTGCTGTTCCAATGAAGATTTTCTTAACTGCATCAACAAGGACATTCACTAATCAGAGTAACTGCAGGTACATCTGTCTTAGGGTAGTTCAACTGAGGTATCTTAGCTGATGAGTTTGTTTGGTTTAATGTTAACCATTAGCTCACTCTTCATCTGCTTCCCACGTGCAGGACCTGTGGGCAAGCTTCACTTAGCAGTAGCACGCAGCAAGAGCAGGACAGTGGTTTTTTCCCCCCTTCTGTTTGGCTAGCTGTATGCTTTACTCAAGAATTCTGTGGGTGTCTGAAAAATCTTCCTCCCTGAAAGAGTCCTGAAACAGACACAAACTGTTAGCATAGTTCTCAGCTGCCTTCTAACTTGATACAAACATCCTTTAAGATTCTAAAGTTAATGAGGAACAAGCTGCTGTCTACTGTAGCAAACCCTTGACTCTCTACATGTTTAACAGCAGGAATGCAAGGCTGGGTTCTTAGGGCTAGTCTACACTTACCATCCGGGTCGACGCGGTGAGTTCGACTTCTCGGAGTTCGAACTATCGCGTCTGATCTAGACGCGATAGTTCGAACTCCAGAAGCGCCACGGTCGACTCCGGTACTCCACCACTGCAAAAGGCGGTGGCGACCTTGGAGCCGCGGAGTTCGACCCCGCCACGTCTGGACAGGTGAGTAGTTCGAATTCAGCTACGCTATTCACGTAGCTGAATTTGCGTACCCTAATTCGAACCCCCTTTTTAGTGTAGACCAGGCCTTAGATAATTCCATTTCTGAAGTGGATTAAGGGAGTTCTCACAGCCCTGCCACTAGAGTGTACATTTTTACTTCAGTCTTCCCTAGATGAAATTGCTATAAGTAGCAGCAGCATGCCCCATGTGCTGGCAGTAAGTTAGGTGATGCACCCTTCTTACCCCTACCTCTATATTGATCTCCTCTAAATCTATTTACTAAGTCTTTGCAGGAGAGAGAAGATTCTCATTAGCAGTGGAAGAGGATACTGAACCCTTGGCAGAAACCACAGCTGGGTTTAGCAGGCATCTAATTTATTAAATCAAAATTTAAAACTTATTTACTGATGCTGCTTTTCATTGAATTAAAAGCAAGGACCCTGCACCTATAAACCCTAATGGGCATTCTATGCCTGGACTAAAGCACAAAGAGATCCTATCCTTTAAGTGTAGACCTGACCTAAAGTAAGGGGTTGACCCAGCTCTGTCACTTAGGGAGTTGGATTTTTCACACCCCCAAGCATCATAGTTAAGCCATCTAATGCCCAGCGTACACAGGAGTAGGTTGACAGACTAATTCTTTCACTGACCTAGCTAATGCCTCTTCAGAAGGTGGACTAACTATAGGGACTGGGGAACCCTTGGCTATGCTGAAGTACTATAGCTGTTCAGACATGTCCATAGATTCCTCTCCTGGCTGGCTCAAGCATCCCTGTGTTAAGTGCAGATTAAGGGTTGTTTTTACATCCTTACAGAATCCCATTCACACCTACTAGTAGGGGTGAATGGGATTCTGTAAGGATGTATGAGGCCCCCCCCCATTGGTTAAGTTTTAAACAAGTGTTTCATCAAAACAAAACAGGTGAGACCATTTTCTTACCTCAAATGGGTCACACATCAAATTCTGGGCCCCAAAGATAGGATTTGGGAATGACACTAAGGGTGGGTTCCTGGCCTGCTCTTCCTCTTCCAGATCAGCCTGTGTGCAAAGGTACAAGAGATTAGGTATCAGTCTTCCCCCTCCTCTAGAGTGAGTTTATCATTACTGCAGTCTTAAGCACTTCTACAGTTCCTTGCATTAACAAGGTAGTGAAAATGAAATTGAATTACAGAATCTAGTTAGTAAGGTGTTCTTAAATATAAAATCTTTTCCAAGACATTTGCACAGAAAGGTAATTATTTGTATCAGAGATCAGTTAAGGGTATTTTATCCATATTGCTCATTTACCTCCCACACTGGTTTCCATATTTCTAGCTTCCTTCTCCCCATACCCATTTGTACCACATAACAATGCAGGTTTAAGGTGCTTAGCAACTTTTTAACATGTTCCATTGCCTTTGCCAGACTCCTTAGTAACCTCACTCTAGTTTAAACTAACTTACATGTACGCAGTCTGCAGCCTGCACTACAAATTATCCAGTTCTTCCCATAGTGGCTAAATCATAGGCCTGGTCTACATAGCTATGGCATGAGGGTCAGGCTCTGCCAACCTAAGCCTCAGTGTAGACACAGCTAGGTCAATGGAAGAATGTTTCTGTCAACTTAACTTAGTGGCATTCCTATTGCACAGGAAATACCCCTGCTGTCACAGTAGTCTGTGTCTACACTATGGAGTGGCATAGCTATGGCACTGTAGTGCCTACAGTGTAGACATGGCCCTAGTATTGCAAGTTATGGGGGCAGCAATGACCCCTCATGAGAAGAGAATGTTGCAGTGACCCAAATTCTCACTACAGACCTATGCACTTGGCCTAGATCTAACACCACCTTCATAAGCTGTCACACTATAAACTGGAAGGTCAACTACATCAAACTCCTTTATTGTAGCATTAATTGTTATCTTCCCCCATGTCCCTTGTGCAATGACTCTCTTACCTTAAGGAATTTCCTTGTAGAATCATAGAATATCAAGGTTGGAAGGGACCTCAGGAGGTCATCTAGTCGGACCACTCCCCAGATCCCTAAATGGCCCCCTTAAGGATTGAACTTATAACCCTGGGTTTAGCAGGCCAATGCTCAGACCACTGAGCTATCCCTCCCCCCACCATCCTGTTTAATAATTTGCATTAAAAGTAGGTGAGTGTCTCACCCAAGACAACTCTTCAGGCTTGTGTACATGGTGCAGTAACACGCACCAACGAGCCTGCATAGACCCTCCTGACACACACTAGGGAACTTGTAGAGTGTGCCAGCAGTGGCCAGTTAGTTCACATGTGCATAAGAATTTGCTCTATGTAGACAAGCCCTTAAAGATGAGAATTCTTAGCACTTCTCCATCCAAGTTCTTTTTCCAGAACTACATCCTGAGCAGTAGCCTTACAACAAGTGTAACAGATGGAAATATGCCTCAGAAAACTTTCTGAATGTTTTCATGGGGAAGCTATTCAGCCATTTCCAAAGGTCACATGTAAATATGACTCCAACAGTGAGAGTTTAGCTGCAGGCTGTTTAAATGCATCAGAAAGCAAAAAACCCCACAAGAGTTCATAGCTGCATACAGTCACCCAGTTTGGCTACTGTCACAGCTTGAGCTCTTACGCATATGACCATTGCTGTACTGATAACAGAAATGGTTTGTGCTTTAGTGAGAGAAGCTGTAGCAAGGTTGGTTGTTTTTTTTTAAATATATAGTGAATATACTTTTCTCCAAACCTGAAAGTAGTGGAACTGGAATCCTGGGTTTTTTATTTTTTGGTAGTAATAGGACACTCCAGCAACAGCTAATAGCAGCAGCACTACACCAACAGCTGATGTTACCCCAATGGTCACAGGATGAGATGATTCCATAGCATTAGTAACCTGGAAGAGACACACTAAGTTGTTTTAGTTCTTTGTCAAAATACATAATGAAGAACTGTCTTAAAGACAACTCGTGTGTTAAAAAGCATTAACTTTTTCACACCTGTGAAATAGAGGGCTGGCTACCTGGAACATTTATGCAGTTTGTTTGCCCTGTGTGCTACAGTCATTCCTGATCGGATCTCATCTTACACACACACAGCTCAGATTGGACGTGAAACTATGTAGTAGAATAAAGCACTTCGTCCACTATCCTATTACTGCCCGGAAGTTTCAAAAGAAGCTATAATACATACACTGATGCATCTCATCATTACTGTACTGGTTACCTTACATTCTGTTTTGCTCTGTGGTGATGTAAAATTGTCTCCTCCCTTTGCAGATTTGGGACATGCCTTTACTCAGCACTATTAAATTTTCAAGGCACATAGCAATAGGCCGAATGAGAGGAGACTAGCTCTCTTTGTTGTTGGCTGGTGGACAAAGAGTGCATTTTTCAGACTGGTGCTATCCATTGGATTACCTACCAGCACGGGCCTAAGTTTTTGTACTGGTGCCACTTGTTTGCTTCATGCTGTTCTCAATGTTTTATAGTATTTGCATAGCCATTGCTATGACTGGACATCTAAAAATGTTCAAGTACCACACTATGTCGTGTCTTTGAACTGGCCATTAGTTGGTCCTCCTGCCCCTCAAAACAGCAGGCAGAAGGTGAGGAGGGCTGCTCTGCCAGGGAGTTGGAGGCACACCTACACCAGGTAGGCAGATAGGATGCCTGTTCCAGCAATGATCAAGGAGAAGAGGAGGGATCAGTAGGAACAGAGGACATACCTTTGCCGGGAAGTGTAACACTCGGGTATTAGTTCTGTGCAGGGAGGAGGGAGTAGTTGGTAACTAACATACATGATCTGAGGTCAGAAGAACTCTCTGATGTGTATGTATAGCCCATTATACATAGCAACCACTACAGGATAACTAAAGGGTAACTGACTCAATATGCAGAGCCATTCACACTAAATTCATCCCTGTGTTGTATATCAATACAGTAGGTATATATTAATACCTAGCAACCTCCACCCAAAAGGTCTTTAATTTAGGTTCAACCCACTTGTGCTGTAGCAAAGTATTATCCCTATTTTACCACAGAGGAAATGGAGGCACAGCAAGTTTGCTACTTGCACATGCCTCAGCTGTAACCTTGTGTCCAAATAATGCTTCGTTTTCTTTACTGGGATTTCCTGCCATGTTACACCGTATCGAATGCATTAGTATTGGCTATACGAGGACACACACTAACACAAAGGTCTGTTCATAAAATTCCACATGCTAGCATCTTCTAAGGCAAGCGCCCTACCTGTAAGGGGGCACTTTGCCTTTACTGAGCGATCTCCCTGCTCTCCACATCACAACGACCCCAAAGAGTAGGAGCCCATGCTTGTGTGTCCCCAGTCTAATTCTTCACTGCAGCAGGCCAGAGTATGGCCAGGCTGGATTCTATTTAATGACATACACCGCGGTACAGTGGTTCCTTGGTGAGCGCATTGAATGGGACTTGTTCTGCTCTGATGCAGAGTAACTGAACCCAACATGTATCCTTACATCCGCGATTTAAACTCTCAATGGAATTGAACAAGCAACTTGCCTGAGCCAGATGCACAGGCATCCTAAGTGGCCCCTTGATGGCATGAATGATTCCATTAAAGGCCAGAATGTCCCACTGTACGATCAGGGTATTATTAACCACTTTGGAACCCTGTCACAAGAAGAAACAATATTAAGGGACTCAATGTGAATATGTTTTAGAAAAACACTACCCATTACCTAGACCCAAGAGAAGCTGGCTGAGTACTGAACTGTCCCAACGTACTTACAGAGGGTTGAGTGCTATTCAGCAGGGGAGCATCTGCAATGAGAAGGTTGTAGCCGGAGCAGGAAGGTATAATGGTACCATTGGTGAGATCGAAGCTCAAGAGGGAGACATCACTCAGGGAGACGTGGAGCTTCACTTCCTCCCATGTTAATGTCTGAGAAAACAAAGCACAGACATGAGGGTGAGAGAGTCAAAAGCAGGGGGAAAATAAGTCAGGCATTTTCTGCTCTTTCAACATTTTAGTTCTATGCTGTCCAATGAGTCAATGGAGAAAGACTTCTCGGAGTGCAGTGTAGACAAGGCACCCGACTAGTTCTTGCATTCCAAGCAAGAGAGCCAGAACAATCCCACTTCAGACATAAACCCTAATCCTCCAAGTAAGCAACAGCACTGTATACGGCTATAGATTGTGTGTGGCCAGTGATGAGAGAATCCCGTATTCTCTCCAGCTTTCTCACCATATTGACCCCAAAGCCAGAATTCAGGGGTGCAAAGAGAGTTTTATATGCAGTGTCATTGGAGAGGAAGTTGAGGAACTCAAGTCCATCTTGCGTGGTGTTGGTGTAATCCAGTAACATCTGGGGGAGAGAGAGAGAGAGAAAAAGAATCTTAAGTGCCAGCCTGAAGCTGTGGGTTTGTCAGAACATTCTGGCCAGCAGAACCCAGGAGATGTCATGTGAATTCTCCCCACCTTTGCTAGAATAGCAGAGACGTTAACTGGCAACGAGAGGAAACAGCTTGACTCTCTCACTATGCATGGCACTTCAGAGAGCACAAACTCTTGCTTCCAGTTCAATGATTTTCCTTTCCAAACCTTTGGGATCTGGGGATTCCCTGTTAGTCACTACTTTGCTTTACTGACAGTTTGCAGAGGAGCATGCCCCTTCCCGCTTCCCTGGCTAGAAGGAATGTGGCACCAGCACTTACGGAATAGAAGGTTGAAAAGTTGGAGTGCTCAGCCAGCACAGCCAGGAGATTTCCACTGCAGGAGTAGCCATCTCCCATGAACCCATCTCTACAATTACACCTCACATCTGCAAAGGTGAGAAAGATGTGAGAGGAACAGGATTGGGTGTGAGCTCTTCAGACAAATACAATGAACTATTGCTTAGGATTTCTGTCCATGCAGAAGGCAGCTGTGGTCCCATAGACAGAGCTCTGGACTAGGAGTCAAAAAACCTGGCTTCTCTTCACCGCGTAACCTTGGGCAGCTCACTTAACCTCCCAGTGCCTTAGATTCTTCATCTGTAACAGGGAGTCTCAAAACACTTACCTGTCTTTGTAAGGCACTTTGAGATCTCTGGTGCTTTATGTTATTTAATAAGTGTTCAGGGCATAAACCAATGAATTGGAAACCAGAAAGTGTAGAGTTTAAAGAGAGAGAGAGTGTATTGCAGATGTGTTGGGTAGGTTTTTCCCCTTGACACTGTGGTGTGTGCATAATCAAAAGGAGCATAAATTCTTGATATAACACACGCCTTTGAGATGCAAACTTGTGCAATCACATTCCCTGCTGCAGATTCCAATGGAGCCAATACCTTTAGCTCTGTAGCAGAAAGCATCCCACCTCTCAGTCAGGTTTTTTCGGGAGCCATAATCCACAATGCCAACGTGGTTGGAGCCACAGCTGGCAGTCGGGTACACGGTCGGGTATCCTGCGGTGCCATTATTGAGCCAACCAACTAAGCACAGATGAAAACCCATCTGTAATAGGAAAAGAAGTTGCCCAGTGAGAGAGAAGATTTTATGAGCCATGAATCAGTTTCTATAATGGCACTGATTCACTTTAGTATTCTCTACTGAAAGCCCTATATCAAGGAGATACTCCTGCCCTTGGAATTCATACACTGCTCTCCACTGCTCAGCCTGAAAGGACATCATTTTACTTAGGCAAACAGAAACCTGTTGCTTCATTGGCATGAAGCAGCATCTTTTATTGGGCAAGAGAGAGAGAACAGAAGTTGGTCCAATAAAAGTTATTACCTCCCCCACCTTGTCTCTCATGTCCTGGGACCTACACGGCTACAACAACACAGCATACAGTTCATTTGCCTGGCATTTTTCCACCCCACCAAAGCACCTCATCATCAGCCCCACTGTTCTGGGGCACTGTGGCTCATACACAGCCTCAGCGCGTTCCCATCACAGAAAAAGAAGCGCAAGGCACCTGGCACTTTGAAGGGGAAATGGCCATGACAAAGGGCATGTGACTGGTGTACCCGGCTGCTGTAACGGACACACTCAGAACCCTGTATAAAAAAGCACTTGCCCTGGGTTGCTTCCCACGTTGCTGCTAAAGCCAGGATTCCAACCCAAAGGAGAGGTGCCAAAATGAGGGGGATCACTGAGCCCATCACCAAACTGGCTCGTTCAGGCCCATTGAGGTACAAGAACAGGCTCAGCTGTGACTCTGCTTTTACCTGCTGAGCTGCCGAGAGCTGCTGGAGAGTGGCCAAAGCAGCATCTTCGGCCATGCAGGCAGCCTCAGCCTCCACGTAGGTGAAGGAGTACTTCCCTCTTGGTGACTGGAGGTGGAACACGCCAATGGTTTGGTCTGGAAAACAGCGGTGCCAGTGCATGTCACTTCACAGGGAGATCTCCAGAAACACAGGCTTAGGGCCTGACTGGGAGAGAGCCCTGTGATCTTGAATCCAAAAATAATCACAGGCACAATTTTATGGCCATTCAATTATTCCTGCAAATCAGCAAGGTGGCTGCATCTGAAGATCCAACATAATATATATTTATATAGTGCCTTTCACCTAGATCAGAGGTGGGCAAACTATGGCCCGTGGGCCACATCCGGCCCGCGGGACTGTCCTGCCCGGCCCTTGAGCTCCCGGCTAGGGAGGCTAGCCCCCGGCCCTTCCCCTGCTGTCCCTCCCCTGCTCTCCTCCCGCCCCCCCTGCAGCCACGCCGTGCTCTGGGTGGCAGGGCTGCGCACTCCTGCAGGACAGCGCGGCAGCATGTCTGGTTCCGGCTGGACGGCATGATGGTCAGATATGCTGCTCTGAGCAGTATGGTAAGGTGGCTGGGGCTGGGTGGTTGGATAAGGGGCAGAGGATCCCAGGGGATGGGGAGCAGGGGGCGGTTGGATGGGGCAGAGTTTCTAGGAGGGCAGTTGGGATGGGGAACGGGGTGGGGGGTTGGATAAACGTAGGAGTCCCAGGGGGCCTGTCAGGAGGCGGGGGTGTGGATAGGGTTTGGGGCAGTCAGGGGACAGGGAGCGGGGGGGGGTGTGGATAGGGGGTAGGGTCCTATGGGGCAAGTAGGGGCAGGGGGTCCTAGAAGGGGGCTGTTAGGGGACAAGGAGCAGGGAGATTGGATAGGTCGGGGGTTTGGAGGGGGGGCAGTCAAGGGGTCAGAAATGAGAGGGGTTGGATAGGGGGCAGGGGCTAGGCTGTTTGGGGAGGCACAGCCTTCTCTACCCGGCCCTCCATACCGTTTTGCATCCCCAATGTGGCCCTCAGGCCAAAAAGTTTGCCCATCCCTGACCTAGATCCTAAATACTTCTCTACACAAGTGTGTGTGTTTCTCACTCTCACACCTAGAGAGCAAGGGCCAGATTCAGCAGCTGCTGGACACCACATTGGCAATGCCAAGCAGCCCATGTACACCACTGAGTCTGACCTTGCAGACCTAATCTACTTCTGACTTTTTAAAAGGATATATACACATAGCAGCAGGGTTATTTATCATTAAAATGCAGCCACTTCTGGGGGGTGGGGAGGATGGAAGCCATTCTGCACCAGTGCTCCCTAACTCCATACTGGTTATTGACTCACCCTAGACTCAGAGGGACCAGCACCATCTACTGAACCAACACCACTACTTCCTGCTGCACGAGGGTTTTTCTTAGAGTCTCCTCCAAGCAGTCTGACCGCTTTTAACTTGTGAGATTTTACACATTAACAACTGACATAGGCAAGAGATTGGGAGTTTTATGGGACCCTTGAACCCCCGAACTCCCCGCTGGGTCTGAGGTAGAAATCTCAGGAGAGGAAACAGGCTTTATGTCTGATAGAGCCTGGGGCCGGAAAACAGAGGCTACCCATCTCCTCTGGGCGGGGTGGTCTGAAATAAGCAGTGACAGAACAGCCTCTGCCTCCCCAACTCCTGTTCTCTGAAGAGGAAAGTGGTGGCAACAAGGACTCGTACCCTGAAAGTGCAGATCAGTGCAAATGGCCTCGGGGTGGCAGTACCCGTTCTCTTCCAGGCAGCGGTTGGTGGGTGGCACAGCTTCCTCCAGGCACTGGATTCCATTGCCAACATAACCTGCTTTGCACTCACACTTCCGAGCATTCTGCAACACAAAGGAATCCACAGGGCACTAGGGAGGCCAGTCCCAGCGCTCGGGCACCCCGTGATCTGCTGAGGTCTGGCTGGTTCTAGCAATGGGGTTGCTGATCATACTGAAATTTCTGGGCTGGGTTTGACCGTAACAGGACAACCTCCTGTCTGGCAAACCCAGGCTGAGCTCCTCCCTGGGCCTGGGAAGTGACGTGGCCTGGCGGTGCCACCTGAGGCCACAATTGCAATGTGACAAGGTGACCCAGTGGAATATACTCCAAATGTGGTGGCCTTACCCCAGAGAGGCGATGGGATTAATCACTGCAGGGGACAAATCCTATGTCCAGTCAAACTTGCAGGGAAAAATCATGCGCCTCCCCCCGGCCCAGGACTGCAAAGCAGCTCCGGGGCTGCCACTCCTGCCACAGAACTGGTGTCACACCCACGGCCCTTGCCCCCCAACCTCTCATTAGGGGAGGGAGACAGCAAGCAGAATTGTGTAGCACTGCCCCATGCCTTCTTCCAAATCCTCCCTGCATGCTGCCCTGTACGGAGCAGAGCTCTATGGCACAGCTGTGACACACACACCCTCCCGCCTTCATGGGCTCTCCCAGTCCTGCCTCCCTCTGCAAGAGAGCTGGTGCCACTGCAGAGGAGGGGGCAGCTTTTGCCCTTTCCCACAGGAGGTCCCCCTCACACCATTCTATGCTGCCGTTAGTGTTCCCCCCACACTCTAGGGGACAGGGTTCACTTTAAGCAGAGAACACCCCGACTGTAGGGGAAGGAACGCTAACCCCTGAAAGCTAGCAAAGTCAGGCTTCCTCAACCTTCGGAGTATGGCACTTGGTGACAAGAGCGCCCTGGGGAGTTGGGAGGCGGGTTGAATGGCTGGGGAAGCACTGACTAGAAAGTTATTGCTCATGGCTCTTGCCATGTAGACTAGTTGCTGCCATTGCACCTGTGCGGTGGTGCCAGTATTCCTCGTCTCAATGCTGTTCCCACAACACAGGCAAGGCAGCCAAATGCCTTTCGTGTTCACAACATACTTAC
The DNA here is from genome assembly GCF_020497125.1 of Mauremys mutica. NCBI lineage: Eukaryota > Metazoa > Chordata > Testudines > Geoemydidae > Mauremys > Mauremys mutica. The sequence continues at coordinate 44,618,229 of NC_059078.1, forward strand.
TGGCCCAGTGCTGATGCACAAGGCGTGCTCGCTGCAGTCTCCATTCCTGCCATCCGCACACCTGTCTATGGGGCTGCAGACGTAGCCATCTCCCTGGTAATCCGGTAGGCAGGTACAGGAGAGCTGAACACCCACCTGAGTGCAGTTGGCATGCTCACTGCACCCTCCATTGTCATCCCGGCACTGGTCAATCACTAAGGCAAGACAGACAGTTCAGCCTTTTAACTCAGCAGGCTTTACAAGGGCATGATCCTCCAGCCCTTATTTGTGGGACATTCCCCGGTGTGACTTCCGGAGAGTCCTTCATGGATCGATCTTCTTTCACAAATACCTTTTTGGTCTTTCCATATCACAATTACATATTAGCAAACTAATGGCAGTGGGTGCAATGAGAGAGTAGCTGTATACTACAGCATGCCTGGCAGGAATATAAATATTGCACTATAATGGATACAGAGGCTGGTATTTATTAATGGCATTCCCTGTCAGGGGCGGCTCTAGGAATTTGGCCGCCCCAAGCAGTCATGCCTGCGGGAGGTGCACCGGAGCCGCGGGACCAGCGGACTTCCCGCAGTCATGCCTGCGAAGGGTCCGCTGGTCCCGCAGCTCCGGTGGAGCTTCCGCAGTCATGCCTGCAGGAGGTCCGCTGGTCCCGCGGCTGCAGTCGACCTCCTGCAGGCATGACTGTGGAAGGTCCGCCGGACCCGCCTGCCGCCCTCCCGGCAAAATGCCACCCCAAGCGCGCGCTTGGTGCGCTGGGGTCTGGAGCCGGCCCTGTTCCCTGTAGATTAAAATAGAAACAGATCGTGTAAATTAAGGCTGAGATGGAATTATGCATCCAAATCCCTCAGGCAGATTTGAAAATCTCAAGCCTAAATACTGATTGGTTGATAATGTCCTGCACTGTCCTATTTAAATATGAAGCACCTGCATCATTCCACAAAGTTCTGGATGATTAGAGGAGTGTGTTATTTTCTCCATCTTTCCTTTGTCTGATACCACCTTCATTTGTCTTCATTCTCCAAACTACCCACATTTCCACATGTGTCAGAACACTAGAGATTGCCCAGCTCAGGCCCAGGTCATATGCTCCAACTGTACCTGTGCAAGTTCTTCCATCTCCTTCATAATGTAAGTTGCATTCACAGATATTATCAGCTCGGCAGGAGGCATTGAGGTGGCAAGCTGGGGAACACACCGGTGTTGCAGCTAGACACAGAACAAGCCATGCAAATCAGTAGGTTGCACTCTGCATGCAGACACATCTCCAAGTCCTGCTGCAGTATATGTTCCACCCTCCCACTCCAGGCTCAGCATAGCTCTGCTCCTGCATCTCCAGCTGCTCCCTACCTCAAGCTGGGGCTGGTCTCCATGCCTAGTTCCTCCCTCCTCCCAATGTGACTTTCATACTCTTTGGCCTGCTGATCCCTTGGCCTGGAGCAACATCCCTCTTTCCAGTCCACCTCACTCCTCCTGCTCGGCCCCATTTCTGTCCCCTGGCTCCCCATCAGTGCCCTTCACCCCCCAGGCTGCCTAAACCCTCCCTCTTGCTCAATTTAAATAAAAATGAGAACTCTCCGGCTCATTCACAACCTAACTTCCTGTATCTTTGTTCCAACCCTAGTTGCCAACTCCTCGGATGTTGTTATGGGCCAGCCCAGGTCTCCATTGGAGACCAGCGTTCTGTTTTAAAAAGCCAACTTTTCCAAAGTATTTTTGAAACCACTTGCCTGCTCAGATCATCTTGGACATGATCTCAGGGCAGGCCTCAGGAGGCACATTTGGGTTCTTTAGATCAAGGCGTTCCCAAGACACAAGAAAAAATATTCCTCTTCTCTGACGCAGATTGGAGCAGGATCGAGTCTGCCTTAGTCTCTGCAGAGTTAGGGCCCTATGCAGTATAATAATTCAGGGCCTGATTTTGAGAGGTGCAGAGTCCCCACAACTCTCATGGGCTTTATTGTGAATTGATGGTGCTCAGCACCCATCAGGATCCGGCCTTGAATTCCCACCCAGCACTGAACAATCACACTTTGGTGATTACCTGCCCCATTTCAGAGCTCTTCATGGGAACATAAGGAGGAAAGATGCTCCAAAGGGAAGGGTTGTTCCAGTGGCAGCTCAGTGCTGTTCTCACTGTAGCAGTGTATGGCAAGGATTGTTTGGCTAAGGTTGCCACACATTCTGGTGCACCAGGTTCTGCTCCTTAATACCCCCAGATCTACACCATGAATTCCCTGCCCCTCTCTCCACATGGTGCCTCCCACTATGTCCAATTCTGCCTGCTGCTACTGTCAGCACGTCCATGGGCCTTTGCTGGGCCAAATTTTCAAACTCAGACGGAGGGGTCCAAACACACAAACGTGGGAGCAATTGCAGCTGCCTTCTCACATGCCTGGAGTGCTGTCCAGAATCTCTGGGTACGTCTGCACTGCAGCTGGACTCCCAGCTCGGGTAGACATTCACACACTAGCTTGGATTGAACTAGCACCTAAAAGTAGCAGTGTGGCCATATTGGCATAGGCGGTGGCTTGGGCTAGCAGCCCTAGTGCGTTCCCAGGAGGTTGAGTGGGATTGGGCGTGGGCGGTAGCCTGAGCTGCCACTCGCACCAGAGGCCATGCAGCTATCTTCAGCCACCAGCTCAAGTCCAGCTAGTGTAATCCATGCCTACGTGGTGTGGTGCTCTGTCTCCCTCTAGTGGCACCTAGACTCTCTAGAGATTGATGAGTCCTCTACAAGCTTGGTTAACAGCCATGTGGCTTTTTGCTCATGCAGTAGAGACTCATTCATGAAGCTTCAGAGAGCCCAGGTTCTAGCCTGCCTGCTGACAACCGGGATCTATAGGCATTATACTAGCACAGGTACATCTACCCAAGCTGGGGATCCCACGTCCCATGTATTGTGTCCAGACTCCACACTCGCCTCATTCAGATCTCTCCTACAAAAACTCACTTCCATAGCATCAGCTACAAAAAATAGTGCTTGTACTCCAACCCAGTCACAAAACCTCACCCCAGTTGAGCTACTAGAGCAGCAACGTGTCTGGATGCTGTAAAAATAAGAGCAACAGATGGGCTCATGCGTACAAAACAAACCTCACAGGACAGAGAGAACTTTGATACTGATGAAATAAAAGACAACATGTGACTGATGCTACAGGTGCCCATTCACAGAACCACCTGCCTGTGGGAAGGAACGATACTTGGGGGTTGCACCTGTAGACTCGTGTACGTTACCTAGTTTGGTTTCGCAGCGCTCTCCTGTCCATTCCTCAGTGCAGAAACAGATTCCATCCCCATTCAGTCCTTCATTACACATCCCATTCTCTGTGCACTTACACTCTGCAAAGTGGCAGATAGGAAGACAAGAGCACACGTGTTAGTTGATCCACCTTGAGAAGGGAAATGTAGCACTGGAAGGGGGATTTTGGCATATGGCTACATGAGGGCTCTTTGTAGGCCTGGACTTTTAGAATTGTGCGTGCAGAATTTTGCACCGGTGATTACCGCAAGTCTGTGCAATTGTAAAATTGCAGCCAGGAACTCCCTCTGCTTGTGCTGGTGTCCATGGCCTCTCCCCCAACACCCATCTTTGCTAGGTCCAGATAATTGACTAGTGATGGACCAAGCAAACTTTGCTTAACTTCTCCTGGAGGGATTCCTTCCCCTCTCTGCTCTGTAGCCCTCTGGCAAATGCCCTTAGCTTCCTTTTTCCTCCCCTTGGCGGCTTGTGTCACTTACTCAAAATCCCCTGGTCAGTGAATCCTTTGAAACTTTCTCCCATGCTCATGTGTCCCACACACTGAATGCCTAACCTAGGGAAAGTGTCTAGGTTTCATGCTTCTTAACCTGGTCTTGTCTTCCTCTTGGCCTGACACAGCACATCAGGACATGTCACGACGCAGCAGCATGATATAGCACTGACCCTGAAAGAGACTGCTGGGGGCCCCAATGCCTCACAAGCCCATCCCATTCAGGACACATGGCGGCTCTAATTAGGAGTCTGATTACAGGCCCATTCACACCTCAAAGCACATGCTTAACTCTCACTGACATGGATGGAGCTGCTTAACTGCACCAAGGGGGAAGAGAGAGAGCATCTTACACCTAAAGGGCTCAGCATCAGTGAATTATAAAATTGAAGTAAGTGTACTCGGCCTGGCCTTGAACTGCCTCATGTACACATCACAGCCCAGCCTCTTGCACCTCAGGAAAAGTGGCAGCCAATGTTATTCAACTGGCTTGATGACAGAGTCCTGCGGCGAAGGATTAAGAAAGGGAGCAGCTTCCCCTCCACAGTAGCTATAATCTGACGACCTGTCTGATGTTAAAATCGACAGCACACTATAAGCCCAGAGTTTCTGTGGGGTTTTCCTTACCCTTTAATATTCCACTTGGAGCACAACGCATTACAGATCAAACAGTCGTCATTGCTATCCAAACTGCTCCTCTAACCCCAGGTCTGTCAAATGATCTAACCCAAAGTCTATCATCCCCAGTCAGGTCAAAGGAACTAATCCCATCCTCGGCAGTCTGGTCAGCGTATTGCATGAACCAATACGATGCGCGCACACATCACTGTCATTTAGGGTTATTTGTTTATGTGTCTGTACCTTGGCAGTCCGGCCCGTATCTGCCTGGCGCGCACAGTTCGCAAGCTGTCCCAATGAAAGCCTCAGTGCAGTTGCATCGTCCTGATCCACTGATCCTATCATCACAAGTACCACGGTTACTGCAGGGAGCCTCCAGCCCTCCTGGGCAGACTGAAAACACAGAGCCTCAATGAGTTACCCAAACCGGAGACCAGGCGAGAAAAGGTTCCTGCTCTTCCTGGAGGCAGGGAAAACTACTCAAAAACTTGGTTAACTGGTAAAGAGAGTGAATTTGGTGGATTTACTGTATAGAGCTAGCATTCCCAGTCTACACCCCAGACTCCCATCACTGCTTTGGTGTCCCAGCATCCACTGGGCCTCACCTCACCCTTGGGATGGATTCCTCAGGGGTTGCCTCAGGTGCTCCTACCCAAGTCCTGGTGAGGTGCATGGAAGGGATGTTCCCACAGACACTGTAATGCCTGGCAAAATGTCTATGGGAATAACCCCTTGCCATGACTTTCATACACAAATGAGATCAGATCTCGTTTCGCTATTGCATGTCTCCTGACACTCCTAACTTGCTTTATATAAAGAAAAGGAACCGGCTGCAGCAGCACTATTGGTTGGGATAACACAGGAAGACAGCACTGCATTAGTCACCATAAGATTATCTTTGCAACATAAGGGCTAAAAAGAAAAAACTGCACACACACACAAATACTATGACAAAAATGTGACAGCCACCAGCCTTCATGGTGACCCTTCAAAGGAGCTTCTATGGGTAGGCTAAGAGGACACCTTATTGTGACAAGAGAAAAGAACTCCTTTGTGCCGGGGCGGTGCAGATTTCTCACCATGACAGTCTCTTCCATAATGGTTTGCACAGCACTGCGGTACCCAGCTGGTGGAGAAACAGACTCTCCTGCACCCTTTTGTCAGGGACTTCCGAAGAGAATGCCAGCGACCGCCATTATCAAACACTGATGAGTACCAAGGAGGTCTTGATGATAGATAGTTGCGGTGTGAAAAAGAAGAGAGTCTGGAAAATGGATTTAAGTAATAAAAGCAAGACTGGCTTTTGCCCTGTGGGGAAAATGACAACAATGGATCAAAACCATCAACATCCTGAGTTCTGTCCCAACTAGCTACTTCCTCACCCCTTAACTAAAGGGAGAAACTTCTCCAAGGACATTAGTAAAATTGTTACCATATGACTAAAAACCAACTCACATACTGGAGGGAGGCGCTACCCATATTCCCTTTTCTGTATAATCATCTTACAAATGGTGGGAAGGGATGAAGGACAGAGAAGATGGGGGGCAGGTGGAGGTGGAAATCCGTGTTTGCAGACTATCGGGCGGGCGGTAGTACACGACAACGCAGAAAATAAATTTGGCTTGGAACAATCAATGGTCAAGCTGTCAACTGAAACTTGTTGCCTCACCAAGATCAGAGTGACCAGGCTGGTGTGAGCATAGGTACAAGTCTATACCCAGGAGCCTGCTGCTGCGCCTTACCAATAATGTCAGATTTAAGTAGCCCCTGTCATCCCAGAGGTCTGCAGCTGCATCACCAAAGAACAGCAAGTTCTGAGGTGGAAGCCAGCAGCTAGCCAGTGTGTAGCATGTGTAACTCCATTGTTCAGTGTATGTTCTCTGTCTCCCTTTGGGCATCATGCACAGAGGAGAGGTGGCTTGGCAGGTGCCAGCCAAGGGCATGAGTAATTTAGTTCAAGCTGTATAGCCTCATGCTCCTAACTCAGGGGGTCCCACGTTCAATCCCCAGTGATGACCAAAATGACAGTCATTACATGCACTACACGATGGTTGGCTCTTGGCACATGGGCCAAGCTTCCAGGGCAAATTCTTACAAAAAGTGTCCCAAGCAGCAAGGAGCCTGCGTTTTAGGGTTAAATCACAGTACCCAGGTTCTGGTCCTTGGAAGGATGAATTGCTCTTTAATTTCCATACCAATGTTTAAATGGCTAACCCAGCAATAAAAGAGCCTTTGCTGTTTGGACCCAGCACTCCTGGCTGACACCAAAGCAGCAGGAAGATTGCTGGACTCTACAAGAAACAGCCAAAAAAATCTAACGGCCATTTAGGTGCTTGAGGGAAAACGTATGGATATGTTAGCAGATGGCCCCCACTCCCATAGCAACTCAGCACCTCCCGACACCACTGCGAGGTAGGGAATGATCCCCATTGTGCAGGTGGGGAACTGAGGCACAAGGATTAAGTGACTTGATCAGGATAACACAGGGAGTCTGTGGCAGAGAAGAAAATTGAAGCCAGGTCTCCTAAATCCCAGCTCTGCCCTTACAAGGAGCCCACTCTCCCTTCTACACTCCTGCTAATGGCACTGCACAGGAAATGCTGCCGCCGCCCACCTCACCCCCCTGCACTTTGCAACTTGCCCAACTAAGCTCTTAATTAAAAACCAGCACCCTCTACAAACCACAGAGCTGTCTGGAAAGTTATTGGAGATGAGTGTCCTGTCAATGGAAGCAAGAGACACAGCATAGCCACAGGCACTGAGTGGGCAGGTGGCGGGCAGAGGTAGCTGTCCCCAGATCTGCCAGTGCACCTCATTCCAGCCTGGATGCAAACCCCTGCCATTCTGGACCTGGGACACCACACAGCTCTGCCAACCTAATCCCAGGGACCCTCAATCCTGACCTGCAGCAGAGCCTGCAAGTCCAGCTTTCTGCCACCCTTGACTGAGAATGATGTAAAACTGTGTGGCACTAGAACGTAAATAGGTACCAGAATGAAAAGAGTGAAGTACTGAGGTCTTTGTTTTGCCTTGTACACTTATACCCACATCAGGGTGTGAACCCAGAGGTGAAAGACTGGTGTTGTCACACACTTCTCCACCAAGGCACCATGCAGCCCTCTGCCCCAAACTTTGGGGGTCATTTTTGCAGCCACATTTGCTGATTCATGCGCCTGAGTTACTGTGAGCGGGTAGCTGAAAAACTAAGAGGCAACCAATCCCAGAGGATGGCATGTGCGCCATGCTCTGAATACAGGGCTGCATTATCATCATGTGCAGCGCGACCTAGAGTTCTGCAGCTGCTAGGGCTGAACTTGAATGGTTCAAAGCCTACAGTGTAAACAAGAAGTGAGGGACACTAGCCAAGAACAGATAGCATGGCTGTGCTTGATCTAGGTGTCAATTCTGTAAATGACCCCACACTGGCAGACCTCTGGGGCCCATGGGGCTCAGGGATCACAACCCCGGTGGTTATTTATTTGAATGCTCTTAAAGCGCTGTAATGAGCCATAGACAGCAATTTACAAGCAGTGACTGACTCAGTAAGTTTATAGAGCTGCACACTTTACCCGTTGAACTGATCCAGCGGGACAGGAAGGCTCGAAACCACAAACACCACAGCTCTCAACTGAACCCTGAGCAGGGAGGAGAAAAAACACACACATCTCACTTTCTCTGTCCATTACAGGCCTGCTTGCAACACGAAGTGGTGAGCCCACCCTGCCCGAGATCCAAGCCTGTTAATCCTGATTTGCTTTCACAGGCTGCAGCGCATTGTAGCACTACACAGACTGCACATCTGAATGGGTGTTGGGTGCTTTATTATTTATAAGAGCCTAGCACTCACCCTAAGCTCAACAGAGAGGAAATCATCACAGCGGGACCCCAGGTTTGGAGGCTCCAGCAGCTGATCAATGCCATAGGCAATGCCCCCATCAAACTCCATGTGCCTCTGGACAATCTTAGCATTGCCATTGTCCACCAAGAGCTCCCCCTGCAAGGAAGGAAGAGAACAATTCGCTCAGATCTAAAGCAGCTGCCAGATATTATTATAAGTAGTGCAGAGAGGCTGAAATGCAGCTCCCAGCTCGCACAAAGCACAGGCACTCAGGGCTTTTTGTGGGGAACCAAGTCAGGTGCAATTCATTCCCTAATGTGGGCAGGCTGCCTCTTCGCAAGGTATTAAATCCCTGGAAGTGCTGATCCTCCGTGCTGGTCTATTTGGGCCCTGCCTGTGGTGCATAAGAGATGGACACATTGCCTGGCCACTTTACTTATTCCCATGGTGCCTGTGCAAATCCACCCTGGGGCTTAAGTTTGGAGAGCCTCGCACAGATCTGTATGGAATTCATCCTAAACGATTAAGTTCCACGTTCCATGCGCATGCTCTGTCCTGAGTATTTGGGATTGGGGATGGGGAGAGGGAGAGAATAATTTTTTTTTTGACTGGAGCTAATTAAAAGCCAGAATCTTTGGCTCTCAGTTCCACTTGTCTAATTATTACGCCCCTTGCCTTTGAGAAACAATGTGTCGATAAATGCTTCCCCTAAGCCCAGAAGAGGCAAAACCCAGCAGTGAAACTTTTACAAGAGCCAGAAAAATTTACTCATCAGAAACCAAAATTCCACAGATTCATAGAATTTAAGGCCAGAAAAGATCATTCTATCATCTATTCTGACCTTGTGTACACACAGGCTAGATAGCCTGTCGCTGACTAAAGCATGCCTTCCAGAAAGCATTCAGTCTTGATCTGAGGACATCAGGGGATGGAGATTTCATCATTCTCCTTGTGAGTTTGTTGCAGTGATTAATTATCCTCACTATTAAAAAACTGTGCCTTATATCTAATTTTAAAATGTCTGGCTTCAGTGTCCAGCCACTGGTTCTTGTTATTGCCTTTCTCTACAAGATTAAAAGCTCTTTAGTGCTCATATTTTTCTCCCCGTGGAGACAGTTATACACTGTAATCAAGTCACCTCTATGACTTCTTGTGCATAAACTAAACAGATTGTGTCTTTAGGTCTCCCAGGGCAAGACATTTTCTTCAGCCCTTGGATCATTTTTGTTGCTCTTCTCTGCACCCTCTCTAATTTTTCAACATTCTTTACAAATTATGGACACCAGAACTGGATGCAGTAAGCCAGCATCAGTCTTGCCAATGCCAAATACAGAGAAAAAAGTAATCTCCCTACTCCAGCTTGCTACTCTCCTGTTTATACATCCAAGTATGCCACAGCATCACACTGGGGGCTCATGTTGAGTTGTTTGTCCACTATGAACCCCTAACCCTTTTCAGAGTCACTGCTTTCCAGGATACAGTCTGCCATTCTATAGGTATGGCCTGCATTCCTTAGTCCTACATTTATGACCTTACATTTGGCTGTATTAAAATGCATTTTATTTAAATGGGCCCAAGCTTACTAAGTGATCCAGTTCACTCTGTATATGACGGTTATCAGCATTATTTACCACCTCACTAATCGTGTCATCTGCACATTTTATCAACAGTGATTTTATATTTACTTCACTCATGAAAACATTCAGTAGCATTAGGCCTAGTTCTGATCCTTGTTGAACTCTAGTAGAAAGACCCCAATTTGATGATTCCCCATAGAGCTGTCCCTAAGCCAGGTGCATTGGCCACTGCAGAAGTCACGGAGGTCATGGAAAGTCACTGAATCCGTGACCTCTGTGACAAACTCGCAGTCTAATTAATTGGGTTATCCTGCTTGCCCTTTTTTAATATTAGCAAAACATTAGCATCCTTCCAATCTTCTGTAATTTCCTTGGTATTCCAAGATTCATTAAAAATTAACATAAATGGGCCAGAAATCTCCACAGTCAACTCTTTTAGGATTCTTAGGTGCAAGTTATCCCAGCCTTCTGATTTTAAAATGTTTATCGCTAGTAGATGCTGTTTAACATCCTCCTTAGATCCTAACAGACTCAACAGGCTTCACCCTCACATTATATGACTACTTTATTCTGCTTCTTTCCAAATACAAAAGAGAAATATTAATTGAACACTTTTTGCTTTTTCTGTGTCAACAACAATCTTACCCTCTTTATCGAGTAATCAGCCTATGCTGTTGTTAGGATTTTTTTATTCCTAATATACTTAAACTCCTCCTTATTGTCCTGGGCTATGCCAGCCATGGATTTTTCCTTGATATCTTTAGCGTCTCTTATCAATTTTCTATACTTCATAACTTCTAATTTATACTAATTATATTATCTAAGTCCCCTTTTTCCATTTGTTATATATTGTTTTTTTTATTTCTAACTGCTGCCTTCACTTCCCCACTAACCCAAGCTGCACTTTTAACCAAAATGGTCGTCTTTCTTGATTGAGCAACTGTGGCTTTTTAGCCCTCTCTTCTTAAAGCACTCTATTTTCATTTACATATTTCTGTCTAAATTTAGCCCACCTTCACCTGTTCTGTATAAAACAGCATTAACTCCCCAAGGTTTTTGAAACATCTGCTTAATAAAAGATATCCCTTCTGCTACCCCTAGTACATTGCAGTTGCTTGAGTGCACACACATGCACTGTACACTTAATACCTACTCACCATTCAATTACAACCCACATGAATAACTGTGTGGGTCTTTGCTTCCCCCTAGTGGCAAGCCAGGTAAAGAGGTTTATAAGTGTGTTACACCAGTCAGAAGAACTGATCCTTTAGCTCAGAAAGGAGACACTCATGCTTTTAGATGAGGAGAACCCAAGTTCAATTCTTGCAGGTGACCCTTTCTGTAGGAGCAGTCACAACTCAACTGCTTCTATATATTGTTTCCACAAAAAAATATAAAACCAAGACTGTTACTTACGACATCGCTCTTGCTGCAGCTGAATGAGATGGTGGATCCATGCATGGTCCTTACAGAAGCAATGTGTGGCAGGTTACCAGCTACAACCTGAAGACAGATAGAAGTAACATGAGGGATGAGGTCAGGCAAACTAAAGATTTGTGTGTGTGTGTGTCAGAAAAGATTCCCCTTTGAAAACACAATTCCAGCCACTACCCTGAGCAGAGCTTTATGAAAACACAGGTACATATGGATAGAATAATACCTAGTTCTTATACCTAATTGTCAACAGTAGATCTCAAATTACTTTGCAATGGGGAAACTGAGGCACAGAGGTGAAGTAATTTGCCCAAGGTCACCCAACAGGTCACCAACCCAGTGGCAGAGCTGGGAATAGAATGCAGGTCCTCTGAGTCCCAGTCCAGTGCTCTAGTCACTAAGCAAACTGATTCCCTACTGGAACTACTTAAATATTATCAGTTTGGATTTGGACCCTTCAGTGGTTTGTAAGTGGTTCACAAACCAACCCTCATTTCCTTCAGCTGTATTTGTTACAGGGCCAGCTCCAGGCACCAGCTGAGCAAGCCCGTGCTTGGGGCGGCAGATTCTACAGGGCGGCATTCCGCCCGAACCTAGGGCGGCACAGCCGTTTTTTTGTTTGTTTGCTGCTCTGGCCGCCCTGTAGGGGTTGGAGGAGGGGAGCGCCCTGCAGCAAACTCGGCAGGGCACCGCCTCCCCACCGACTGGAGCAGCTCAGAGCCCTCCCGGCAGGCGGTGTGGCAGTCAGGGCCGCGTGGCGAGCGCCCCGCTCAAGTGCTGGCTGCCCCCCTTCTCTCTCTCCCCCCACTCCCTCCCCCGCACTAGACCGGGCGCACACTCTGCAGCACAGGGAGTCCGCCTGCATCTTGGCTCCGGCCACCCTGTAGGGTTTTGTTTTTTCCCCTGCTTTGCCGGCCAAGTTGTTGTGTCCCCTGCCCCCCGCTTTGCCGCTCCATCCGCACCATTTTAGTTTTGTTCCCCCGCCACTCCGGCTGCGCAGTGTTTTTTTTCCCCACCCCCTGCTTTGCCACTCCGGTGGCCCCCCCCCTTTTTTTTGCGCTTGGGGCAGCAAAAAGTATTTGGTCAAATAGCTGAGAGGAATAATTTTCACACTACAGGCTGTTTGGAAACCTCACTTTGCCTATTTGTGTCATGACTATTTATGACTTTGATGCCAAAGTCACACAGGATTTGTTTCTGCTACCTGGCTGGATGACACATTTTTAAAAACAGGAGAACCCTTTTTTTTGGGGGGTGGGATGAATCCATGCAGTTTTTAGGATTCACAGGCATTTTCCTGAATGCCTTCCTGGCAGATGTCTAAATACTGGCCAATGAGGAACGAGGTCACTCATTGTGATGAACTGAATTCGGTACCTTCTAAATGAAAATGCGTGTGAATACCCTAGTACGGGTCTCTCTTTCCAATAGAGGAGCCTGTGCTTCTTTTGAGATGTTGAGCGTATGCAGGCTCAGCTGCACTTAACTGGCTTACACCTGGTGGGACCTCTCGGAGCTGCTTTTGAGCTGGGAGTTAACCCTTGTTATCCCAGGCCATTGACTTGTTTGGCAGGAACTCCTCCTAGGGACTCCTGAGTGGGTTTCAGAGTCTCCTCCCAGGGGTGCCAAGATACCTGTGCCTCCCATCACACTGACATGGCAGTCAATGATGCACTATCTAGACCATGATAAGTACTTGGCTGATTTAAAAAGAAATTCAGGTGGCTTGAGCCTTTTACCTTCATGTCTCTAATCATGTGCATTTTGAGATAGGCTGCCAGCTTGTCCCTGTGGTCTTTATTGTACAACCACAATTGCATCTTCTTAGGCAGGGCGTTAAATACAGCATCAGTAGGCCACAGCATGGTGAAGGGTCTGTGAGCAGAGTTGTTAACCAGAGATAGCAGTTCTGCTTCCTGTCCAGAGACACAAGACAACATGGGAACAACAAATACATGCAGTGTCTGCATGAAGGAGCCACATAGCCCAGAACTAAACAGTATTCCTAGAGAATTCAAACCATTTACCCTCAGTAGTTTGCTGTAGATTTTGTAGCCATATGCTTCTGCCACCTCAGTGATGCTTTGCTAGAAAATAAAAATTAAACAAAACCATTACAAAAAGTGAGAGCGTGTTTCACTTACTAGAGTTCCTAATAAATGAGCAAATTCAGTCAATTCTCAGAGCCAAGAGTTTGCATTTGCTGACTCTGAGCAGTGCTATGACAGGCGGCTGTTAATTTCTGCCCTGGAGCAGTGATTTAATATAGGTAAATAGCAATGGGTCTGAGTAACTCATTCTACCCATTTGGGCAGACACTGGGACAGGTCAATATTAACTCCCATAATTCTAGATGAGAGATTCTCCTGGTTCTTAAGAGAATGTCTGCATTTCAAAAGCAATTGCCCGGGCATTACCGTACACAGGGTGCCATGTCTGAACATCATACGGCCCAGAACACCATAGGTTACTGGAGTGATACATAAAGAGTGTTCCCCCAGCATGATAGCGAATACTAAATGCAGATCCCTGAGTTAGCTGATGGGCAAAGCTGACTGAATCATCCCTGGTGTAATTCCATTAACTTCAGTGGCATTACACTAGGCATGACTTTGGCCCAATGTGTGAATTTGGTAACAAAGAGACTGCTCTGCCAACCAATGGCAACATGACTTTTTGACTGCTCCTCTCTGTCATACAGTATGGAGAGCTGGATGTTTAAAACCAGCAATGTAGGACATTAAAGCCCAGTGAAGACTGTCCCAAGTGTGCAAGAGAGGCTTTAGTTAACCGGCTTTGAGTCAGACAGTGTGATCTTTACCTAGTGATGTAAAAAGCAATCTGCGCACACTTCTACCTGTCAGGTTTGTCCTATCACCGGCCTGCATGGATAGATCCTAGCTTCCGTCCCCCCCCCCACACAAACACACATCCACACGCACCATGAGCACAGCTGGCTCCACAGTGTAACCTCTTTATGCTTAAACCACCCCATGCGCTACTGATAAATGGAATTCCTAGAGTACAGTAACCTTGTGCCTAAGAAATTTGTAGCAGTGTTACTCATTCGCTACACTACCATTCACTCTGGGGTTGGAGAAAACTCTCAGGGTGATGATCATTCATTAAAATGGTATTGTTTCACACATACCTGCGCTAAATGGGAAGAAATGTTCTGATTCTGCAAATCAGCTGGGATTAAAATCTTGTCAATGATATGGATCACCCCATTCTTGCCAACAATGTCACTGGTGATGATCGTTGCCTCCTCATTTAGATGCACACTATTCTGCGGAAGAAGGGACACAATACAGTGAATGCAGATTTCCAGTGAGCTGTGACCTTCCCCTGTAGCTCATCTGCAGAATGCTCTGGGATCCTTCTAGATGAAAGGTGCTAGCTCTCAGGTATTTTTAATAAAAGTCATGGACAGGTCATGGGCAATAAACAAAAATTCACAGCCTGTGACCTGTCCATGACTTTTACTAAAAATACCTGTGATTAAATCTTGGGGGGGGGGGGGGAAGGGGGCGGCGCTGGGCAGGAGAACCAGGGGCCACCGCTGCCCAGAGCCATGGACTGTGGCTACTCTAGCTGCCCCTGGACCGCTGCTGGGGGCCACTGGAGCAGCGGCTGGTTTGGCTGTCCCAGGGCCCCACCTGAGTAGCTGTTTCTGGGATCAGCCACACTTGCCCTTGTGGAAGTCACAGAGGTCACGGATTCTGTGACAGACACAGACCCCTAATCATGACGGACAACTACCTCTTTCACCACAATCCTTATTCTGTGTCCTGACAAAGCCGTGATGGACTCGTGCGTCTCTAGTTCGCTGGCCAGCAGTTTCCGACAACTCACTATGTGATAGCGAAGCAAATCTTTGATGAGGCTTTTATTCGTCCATTCACTGAACTGAAGAGAGGAAATTGGAAATATGACAAACTATCATGTCAGGACATTTCTGGAAGTGATTAATTTAGCCAATGACTAAAATGACAGGGAATATGATGAGTTTTTTGCTCTACCAACCCTTAACCAGGATTCCTTGCTGAAAGCCAAGTCCCGATCCAATACACGTAAAATGGATCACAGGTAGCTGAATTATGGGGTTATGTTCCAAAGAGGCTCCAAGTGACTTCAGATGATGGGAGTGAGCAGAAAGTTCAAGTCACTGGCTCAAGGAAAAAAAGTAACTTTGGCCCCAAACTGTCAGCATCCAGGATTGGCCACGTTCTGAACAGAGTAGGGGGGGCAAACCAAAACCTCAGGCTTACTTTGTGGAGATCCAGATCTGGGTTTTTCACAGGTCTCTTTCCCTGTAATGGACTAGAACCCCCAACATCTGAACCTCCCTGACCTTTGGGACCATTTGTTTCTGAACTTCAAGGCTTGTGGACAGGGCCCTATGTCCACCTCATTGCAGTGCAGGAGAATGCAAATTAAACAGAAACAAACCAAAACCAACCCAACAAAAAGAACCAGTAAAGGGGTTTATTGAAAGAAATATGAAAACAAATACCATGGGATATTAAATTCCATTTATTTTCCTGTGCCCCAAAATTTTTGCAGGTCTGGAGATATTTGTATTAACAATGCAGAACTGCACAATACCAATTATCAGGGGTTGTGGTGAAGCTGAAGGTTTTGGCACCTGCTGGACATTTTGATTGTCCTCGTTAGGTTTCAGAATTAAAACGCTCTTGGACACGAAAGGGGATGCAGTTCACCCCCCTCAGAGCTATTGCTCCATGCTGTCTGCAGATTCAAGTAGACATCAGTGCCTGTTTATACACAGCTCACGTTTTAAAAGGTTTTCTTGGTTACCACAAAAGCTAGAAAATATTAATTAATATTTCAATGAAAACTTATATTCTGGAACACAAAAATGAAGTAAGGGGTGGATTCCTCAGAATTGGGGTCATGTGTAGTTCTAAAGCTAATGGTATTGTGATGCTAGAACAGGAGAGAATCCAGCCTGGCTGGCAAGATGGTTAGTGCACCTCCTAGTTGAGGGTTCTGTTAGAGTAAAGGCCACATTACAAGCATGCTATTGGCATGAATAGGACCAGAGGAAGAACCCAACGAGCACCTCAGGATTTGAATACAGTTAAAAAGTTGGGGTGTTTTTGACCCCTTGAGTCAACTAAATAGAATCTAAGGAAATAGAAGTTTGTCTGAGAGGAAATCAAAGCCTGACCACACCGAATAACTGACAAAGCTAGGGAGTCAGAGAAGGGGACTGAAAGGAGGGGCTGCTTACCGTTGTACTGTTTTGTATTGAATCCGCATGTGGAACGAAGATGGTGAAAGGCCCCTCTCCACTTAACTCCTTGATTTTGAAGGCCTAAAAGCACAGAGTAAGCACCAGGAACAAACACAAAGCAAAACAGAAACCAAACACAATTCTCATTAGCCGGAGCTTTTCACGAAAACACCTGGCAATTTTTATACTTTTAGACAATAATTACTGTTTGCCACCAACCAGTAACTGCTTAAAGAACTCGGATGCTGCTTTGCTTCTCAGGAGCTCCTAAAATAAATCAGAACAGCTAACGTTAATGGCGAGTCTCTCTATAAATCTCTTGGGGTTTGATGCAAAGAAAACCCTTCCCATCAGCTCACGAAACTGATCTTGCCACTCACCTCCGGGGTGCTCTCCCTACCCCATACATAGAGACTCAGGTCCTTTGACTACACTAAGCTTGTTTTTCTGGTATTTTCCACCCTTGCTACAGCCAGGGTTTCGATAAGGGTTAGACAACACAGCGGTTAAAATGCTGGTAGACAACCTGCACTGGGACCCACCTGCTGCAACCACCTATTCATAGTATCAGGGGTGGGAAAGCCTAATGTAGACACCCCCTTCATAGGAGTTAACTCAGGGATTTTACCTGGCCCAGCATTTAGGCCATGTCTTTTCTTGAGGAATTGCCCATGGAGCAGCCACACACATCCACTCTGCGTTAGCCTGTTTGTGCCAGCAGCATGGATATCTCCAACTACAGCCAGCAAGTGACACACAAGACATGAGCAGGGCACATTGTCCCGTCATAACAACTATAATTAATACTAAGCGTTAACACGGCACACGTGTAAAGAGCTCTTCCCCCATAGATCTAATATAGGCACCACTGTTGAAACGGAGAGGTTCAGTGACTTGCCCAAAGTCACACAATGAGTTGGGGCAGAATTGGGAACAGAACCCAGGCCTCCCTGACATCCAGTCTGGTGACATGCTCCTTGACTGCCTTGAGCCCCTACCCTTCGAACTAGTGATGTTCTCCCAGTTCCACCAGCCCGAAGAACCAGATGTCACTCCTGAAAAACACTCTCTTTATTTGCCCCCTGAACACACTGGTGCTGGAAGTCACCCACCCATGGAACCCCAAGTGCCACTTTCACAGGGACACTTTTCAGAGTGCAGCTGCATTTCATTGCTGTCTTGCTGGGCATGGTTCCTCTTGTTTCAGCTTTCTCCTGGTTAGTAGGGACACCTGGCCAGGATTAAATGCATTTCTAAGCTTTCTAGGTCTTTCATACATTTCCCAAGCCCTCGGCTGAATTTCCAAATGTTTCCAGGTCACAGGAGTTCAGTATCCTGCTTATTTCCTGGTGTGCTGCTTCAGAAGAGGAAGTATTTTACCCAAACTAGTGCCCGTTCAAACACAATCCTAGCTGAATGCACTTTACCTACCTGATACACGCTGCCTCTGCAAGTGAACCCATCTCCAACTTGGCCCCAACCACAGGAGCAGTTTCGAGTCCCAGGCCCAGTGTACTTGCAAAAACCAAATGGACTACAGCCTCCATTATTCTGGCAGGAAAAATAAGAGCATCCCAATTAGTCACACAGCTAGTGGTCTGAAAGTTTATCTACCAGTTAGCAGTGGAACGCTTACTTCTTCATGCCTGCTCCTGACTCAGGGTAACCTCTGACATTGTGTTTTGCCCCCTAGTGCCATGCACTCCTGTTGAAACTCAATATTTT
The DNA here is from genome assembly GCF_020497125.1 of Mauremys mutica. Taxonomy (NCBI): domain Eukaryota; kingdom Metazoa; phylum Chordata; order Testudines; family Geoemydidae; genus Mauremys; species Mauremys mutica. Next base: position 44,636,433 of record NC_059078.1, read on the forward strand.
ATTAGTCTTTTTTCCCCTCAGATTTTCTTCCACCAAGCTGGCAAACACTGCTCTGAGACAGATAACTACACCAGGCCCAACAGAGGAAAAGCCATTCAAATAAGACAGCTCTGAAGGATTTAGTGATGAAGAAAAATAATGGTTTGCAGTGGCTTTTCAGCTAAAGTACAGTAATGAAATAGCATAGTAGATATTTATTTTAAGCTTTCTACATGGGGCGGCTTAGTTGTTGACATAAACATACAGCTAAGGGTAGCATAAAATCCCTCCTTACCTGTAAAGGGTTAAGAAGCTCAGATAACCTGGTTGGCACATGACCAAAAGGACCAATAAGGGGAGAAGATACTTTCAAAGCTGTGCGGGAAGGTTTTTGGTTTGGGGTTTCTTTGTTCTCTCAGAGTCAGCAAGGAATGAGGGCAGGGAAAATACATCTCCCTAAGCCATATCTGAACTAAGAATCTAATATTGCAGAAACAGTAAGTAATAGCAAAGAAATGCATTAGAGTATCTTTTGTTTTAGCTTGTGAATTTTCCCTGTGCTAAGAGGGAGGTTTATCCCTGTTTTTGTAACTTTAAAGTTTTGCCTAGAGGGGAAAATCCCTTTTGGTTGGAATCTTTGTTACCCTGTAAAGTTATCTTCCATCCTGATTTTACAGAGGTGATTTTTTACCTTTTCTTTAATTAAAATTCTTCTTTTAAGAATCTGATTGTTTTTCAGTGTCCTAAAGACCCAGGGGGGTTGATCTGTGCTCATTTTGTAACCAATTAGTTAGGATATTATTCTCAAGCCTCCCCAGGAAAGGAGGTGTAGGGGCTTGGGGGGATATCTTGGGGGAGGTAGGGCTCCAAGTGGCCGTCCCTGAATGTTTGTTTAAATCACTTGGTGGTGGCAGCGATATTAAGGGCAAGGAAGGAATTGGTGCCTTGGAGAAGTTTTTAACCTAAGCTGGTAGAAATAAGCTTACGGGGTCTTTCATGTGGGTCCCCACATCTGTACCCTAGAGTTTAGAGTGGGGAGGGAACCCTGAGAGTCGTCTAAGAACAAGACTTGGAAGGCATAGACTGCATGAAACCGCAGTTCTGCTCAGTTCAGCCCTTCTGCTTTCTGGAAGTAGACATATGGCGTACCAGCGAGACAAGGTCAGGGAGGTAACATGGAGTACCATACACTTAATTGTGGGTTGAGAGAGACTAGGCTTCATTCCCAGCCTGCTCTAAAAGCTCAGTCCATATGTTATGTGGAGCCTAAACTCTCCCCTCCCTTGGGTTTGGTTTTATTAAAAAATAAATTAAAAAGAAGTACAAATGAAACTTACTCCTGAAGTTTGGCAACTCCTAGGATTTCTCTCTCAGGACTTCTCAACACACACACACTAGATTAGAGGTGGGCAAACTACGGCCCTCGGGGCCACATCCGGCCCATGGGACCCTCCTGCCTGGCCCTTGAGCTCCTGGCCCCTCCCCTGCTAGTCCCCCTCCCCCGCAGCCTCAGCTCACTCCACCACTGGCACAATGCTCTGGGCAGCGGGGCTGCGAGCTTCTGACCCAGTGCTGCGCGGTGGCTGGCTCCAGCCAGGTGGTGCGGCTGTACAGGGGCGGCTCTAGGAATTTGGACGCCCCAAGCAGTCATGCCTGCGGGAGGTGCACCGGAGCCGCGGGACCAGCGGACCTCCTGCAGGCATGACTGTGGAGGGTCCGCTGGTCCCGCGGCTCCAGTGGACCTCCCGCAGCTGCGGAGGGTTCGCTGGTCCCGTGGCTCCAGTGGAGCATCCGCAGTCATGCCTGCGGGAGGTTCGCCGGAGCCGCCTGCCGCCCTCCTGGTAAAATGCCGCCCCAAGCGCGTGCTTGGCACGCTGGGGTCTGGAGCCGGCCCTGGGCTGTAGCACCGCCAGCCACTGGTGCTCCAGGAAGTGCAGTAAGGGGGCAGGGAGCGGGGGAGAGGAGGTTGTATAGAGGGCAGGGGAGTTTGGGGGTGGGGTGGGCAGGTGTCGGGATGGGCAGGGATCCTGGGGGGGGGGCAGTCAGGAATGAGAGGAGGGGTTGGATGGGGCAGCAGGGGGCAGTCAAGGGCAGGGGTTCCCGCGATGGTCAGGGGACAGAGAGAAGGGACAGAGAAGGGACAGAGAAGGTTGGATGGGGCAGGGATCCTGTGGGGGCGTCAGGAATGGATGGGGCGGTGGAGGGGAAGTCGGGGCAGGGGTCCCGGGGTGGGGGGCTGACAGGGGATAGGGGCTGGGCCACGACCCCCTCCCCTAACCGGCCCTCCATGCTATTTCCAAAACCCGATGCAGCCCTCAGGCCAAAAAGTTTGCCCGCCCCTGCACTAGATCATGTCTCCCCAGTGCCTTTCTGACTTTCCTTATATGTGGCTGGGTTAATGAGCCACCTGCTCAGATAATTCAACAAAAGCTCATTTAACAGTCTTCCAGCAGAATCAACACCTGTGTGGAGTGTGTCAGACAAAAACTGCCAGCCTGTTATAGAGGATTAGAGCAGAACTAGTTGAACATGAAAGAGGCAAGTTTCTCCACCAATATGTCTCAAACCTGACACAGAGTTCCACCTCCAGGAGCAAGAGGGGAGCTTGCTCTCTCTGTTGAGGCTGCCAATAAGAGTGCCAGTTTCCTGCAAGTTGCGATGCTGTTTGTTTTACTCTGGACTGTGGAAACTTACATGCACTAGAAATTGGATTAACATTAGCAACCCATTCCACTGGCCAAGAAGCTTGTCTAGTAGAAAGGAAGCTATGAATCAGAGAAGTGCAGTAGGGCATTAGTGTGCATATTATATGCATAACATGACAAGTTAGCTCATTCTGAACTGCTGCATGCTGGATATCTTTTGAATAACTCTGCCTATTAATGGTTTGCATGAAGGGAAGCTTTAGGGTTTAGTCCTTTGACAGTAGTAAGAGGAAAATTCAGACAAACCTCACTGCAAAGATTGATGGGGACACATTGTTGCACACCATCTCCACTGTAGCCAGGAAGACAGTTACAAGCAACCTGTGAAGGAAAAACAAAGCTATTTTGTAGAGCTAAAAACAATATTGAAAACATACAGTAGTCAAGCAGAACAAAGGGGTAAGAAGAGAGAGAGCATATTTCACCTAATAGTTTAAGGGCGCACTCTGTTCATTCATTAATAACCAGGTAAGAAAATTCCCCAGCCTTTGGCCAACAGACTTTATATAGGCCAATATGCAGTTAACAGCTCTCAGACAGGGAGCCCCCTCTAGTTATCAGTTAGTTACAAGTAGATCCTTCTATATGAAAGGGAAGAAATGCTAAACTTTAGTAAAAAATATTCACAAGGGAAAGATTACCAATCACCCGAACGGAAAATGACAAACTCATCTGAGAAAAGCGTTTGCTTACCAGATTTGGGCCTGTTTTAGTGCACTCTGCATAGCTGTGGCAATTCCCATTGCGCTCTAGACAGCCATCGATTTCTGCATCAAGAGAGTAGATCATATTAACACAGCAGAAACCCAGAGTGGGAGGTGACCAGTGAGTGAAAAACACGAGAGAGGAATAGCAAACAGAGCTCCCTCCAGCTGGAGATACAGTCGCACAGAGGCAAATCATCACATCAGTAACCATGAGAGTTTAGTGATGGGGAAACCACAAAAAGTTCCATTCATCACATCCTCTTGGTCTTGAAAATGTGATTTAGAGCATATGGTGGGGAACAAGGAACTCCTGAGTTCTAATCCAAGGTTTGACCTCGACTTGGCACATGGCTTCTCTGTGTGTCTCAGTCTTCCCTACTATAAAATAGAGCAATAATCCTTACGAGTCTGTAAAGTGGTATCAAGTTGTGCAGTGACATAAGTGCTGACTAGCAGCATTAACATCTTCCCCAGTTTTAACCAACACTAGACTTGCTTTTATAACTTTCTCACAAATTGTGATGCTCCTAAAGATATGTGGCCCTTGGTATTAGGGTCTGGCCCACCATATCAGCATGATTTCACCTCCTTGCAAAGTATTGCAATTAAAACAGAGAACAGAGCACTCACTCACCCTGGCACAGAGTCCCATCTCCAGCATAGCCTTCCTTACAAGTGCAGGTATTCTCTCCAGCAGAGACATTAGTACATGTTGCATATATGGAGCAACCACCATTATCAGTCGCACATGGATTTATTTCTGTGACCAAAAAACAACAAAGGAAATGATTTAGTGGGATACATATGGAGTATGGCATACCCAAGCCCAATGGATTGACATTGCAAAGATGCAATTAATGAACTTCATGCAATTTTCCTCAGGCTCAGAGAAAGAAGATACTGCTTCTAAGAGCTGAAGCTTTATTTCTGGGGTTTAAAGTGTCTTATTTCCAGAAAGACCTTGTTGTAACAAAAAATATTAAACCATTTTCAATCAAAGATTGTTTTTGATGAAGCTAAAGCTCCTTTGTAGACACAGATGACTAATAAGATGCTACTGAGGCTGATGCTGAAGGTGAGCTATCAAATTAATTGGTATAAGATTTGATTAGCTAACAACTGATTGCTCTGAAGTACTTGCTGTGTGAATAGCTACAAACTATGCCAGAAAAAAAGCAGCACGCCTGATTACAATAAAGCTTTTTGGTCTGTACAACGACTCTGGTGAGATCAATACCAAAGGCGAGCTATTACATTCACTGGCACTATAACTTGATTAGCTTGGAATTTATTGGTTAAAGTGCTTAGTCTTTGCATAATTACAAATTATGCCAGAAAAAGCAATGTGATTCTGTTAGTATATTGTACTTTAAATCGTTTTGTTTTTTATATCTAGCAGATTTCAACCCCATGGTGTCTTGAGTTGCGTTTGGTTTTTTGGGGAGGGTGGCAGGGGTGGGGAAGGGGAGAGAAGGTTAATAAATGTGTTTGTCCTAGAGAGTCTTGTTTTAATAGTATTTATTGAGCAAGGCAGCATTTTCATGAAATGGTCAAATAATAGACTAAAATTCTAGACACACTAAGAAGGTAATCCTGTGGATCTGACCTGATCCATTACTGCAATCTGTTGAGTGTCTGGAACTATTTGGAACTATTCTGGAAATAATTCAGCCAATTCACATGCCATTCCTTTTATCCATCTGAGCAATAGGAATGGATCCCTTTCCGGTCTAGACACGTCAAAAGGGTTGCATTAAGGTCCTGGAAACCCTCTGTACAGAAGTCAATAGGAGGTTCTGCATTTTGAGGCAACAGGGTTTTTGTGATCCTGCCCTGGGTAACGTTTTAGCATGCATTCAACCTTGCAATGCTTTCGCAAACTAAAACCGTAATCTTACAGCTATGAAAGCAAGCAACCTTTGTGATCACTCATTTGTGTAGCCTGTGCTAGCACTCGAGCACACTTGGAAACACTGCATGTATGTTGGAAATACCTGAGCAATATGTTCCATTCCCAGTGTATCCAGCAGAGCAGGAGCAAATAGGCAGGGAATCCACAGAGCCATTAATGCAACTGAAACGACCAAGAGAGTGAACAATGATATTCTCGCCTTAACCTTACACCTGGTGATAGACTTCAGTATTACACAATGCTAAATATAGCTACTATGGCAGCTAGATACTATGATAAGAGGTGAGTTGGACAGAATATGAGAAACAAAATCAAGCAGTTAAGCTTTTCTTTACAATGCCCAAAACTGATCCAAATACTTCATGCACAGGGTAACAGCTGCAAGGGACAGTTATCAAGAAGAGAGCACTATGCTTAGTGCATGAAGCACACTGGGCTTGTGAACACCATTCTGTACATCTGTAGACGCTGGAGCTGCATTAAAGAAGGTTGCCCTATTCCATTACTGTACTTCAGATATAGAATGAAAATATAAGGGACTGAATAGCTCAGCTAACTGGCGATAGGCTATGGAGCCCTCTCTCTCCAAGTCACTGTTTTTAAGCTGGCCCAGGTCAGCAGGGACAAAAGGTCGTTACTATCGGATGTCTTTCTGGTGCATATGTGAAGTGAGTTGGCTTTAGCCCTGTTCCTAGCAAGCCAGTGAGTCTCCATCTCAAAAACACTGCTTTAATAGGCACTGCTCAACCTGACTATCAGCAATATCAGCAGAGAGGCCAAGGACTGACCGAGCATGGAGACTGGGAGACCTTTTCACTCCAAGTCACTGGAGAGGCTCCTCAATGGGACAGTGGGTTGCCAGTGGGGGAACCTGGCATTGCTGCTGTCTTACCTGGGCCTGTTCAGTCTAGCACCTGTCACCTGTACTTAAAGGTTCACTGAATATGTACAACACCCCCATTCCCCAACCCTAAAAGTGTCTTCTAGTTAATACTGTTAAATCTACTGTGACAAAGCTCTGTCCTTGTCTCTAGAGGTAACACGTTTCCTGGTGGATTTCGCTAGCCTCAGAGGCTCACTGTGACCCTCCATGTAGCCCTTCTCTCTCTAGAGTCAAGGGTCACAGTCTACTGAGCCATTTTCAACATAAGCCAATGAGGGAGGTGAGGAGAAGCTACCCTCCGTTGCACAGTCTTTATTGTCTCCCAGTCTCAGTGATTAATTGCGGGGGGAAAAAGGGGGAGCCCAGGCCCACCCTCTATCCTGGGCTCCAGCCCAGGGACCCTAATAGTATCAGCTATGGTAGCTGACTTTTTAGAAACAGGACACGTACAATTCCCTGGCCCACTTCCCCACAGCAGCCCCGACTTCCTCAAGAGCCACTTCACCCTTACCTCAGGGCCTCCTTCTTTGTGCCTGAGATGGTTTGTACTGCTCAGTCTCTCCAACAGTGCGACTTCTTCCTACAGCTCCTGCAGGGCCAGCTCTAACATTTTTGGCGCCCCAAGCAAAAACAAGGAGCGCCGCCCCTCCCCGAGCGTCACATCGCCCAAGTCCCCGCCCCCCCGAGCATCGCATCGTGCCACCCAAGTCCCCGCCCCAGCCGAGCACCACCCAAGTCCCCGCCCCCAACATGGCCCCACACCTCCTAAGCCCCGCCTCCCCCCAGCGCCGCCTGGCCAAACAAAAAACAAAAACAAAAACAAACCCTGAGTGCCGCCCCCTCTGAAGGTGCCACCCCAAGCACATGCTTGGTAGGCTGGTGCCTGGAGCCGGCCCTGAGCTCCTGACACACTCCCCCACCTGATTAATCAGGAGGCTTTTAACTAGTTTCAGCCAGCTCCTGATTGGCTTCAGGTGTCCCAATCAACCTAGGTGTCCTCCCTGCCTTCTGGAAAGACCTTAATTGGCCCCAGGTGTCTTAATTGACCTGGAGCAGCTGCCATTTGCTTATCCTGGTAACAGGGATTTGTTTCACCTGTGGCTAATATATCTGTCTCCCATTACTTTACTATAGCCATCTGGCCTTGCCCCATCACACTATTCAATGTTAGGACCAATTGCCACATTTTAACATTGTGAGTTTTCCAGTAACAAGCCAGATCTTGCTCAGAGCTCTGCAGAGTGCCAGCATTTTTCAGTTCTTAATTTCAACCCGCCTGCTTGTCTCATTTCTAGAAGGGGGATGTAATTTGAAATTAATGTGCCTGCAAATGAAGCATGATTCAACTTAGGAGCAAGTCTACTTCTGTCTCCACACCACAGATTGTGCTTGGAAAGGGTTCATACACATACACACACACACTCCTCCAGAGAAACAATAGGGGCTTTAAATGCAAGATGTGTTCAAAGGGTGGAATAAATAATTATGTAGGTGCTTACTTAATATATAGTGTTCAGTTTCCCACACCAACCTTCCATGTTTTTACAAACACAAAGTCAAGTCCATGTAAAACAGACACAAACACACTGTTTTATGTCCTTGGCACCACGGTTGTACTTACTTGGCCATCAGGTGGCAAGTGTTGTTACACAAATCAATCCCACTTCCTGCAAGAGAAAACATGAACACAGCTTCACTTTCCAGTCTACTAACAGCTCCACCATTTCAGCTGTCTAGGATAAAAAACTTAAAATGGTCTCAGTGTTTGGTCGGATGTATTGACTGGACATCAAAAGTCAGGTTACTGTGGGGTGGGGAGAGGTGCAGCCCCCTGCTCCACTTCGGCTGCCTCCTACCTGCAGGCAGGCTCCCATCCCAGCCCCAGAGCAGAGGGAGCCCGGGTGGGGGGTGGGGATGGAGGTGGAGACAATCCAGCAAGCAACAGGGGGAAGGGAGATAAGAGCAAGCGATGAGGGCGTGGCTTTAGGGGAAGAGGTGGAACAGGGGCGGGGCCTTGGGTGAAGAGGTGGAGCAGGCACTGGGTGTCAGGTGTCCCATTTCCAGCAATTAGAAAGGGGTCAACCCTATCATCACATGGTGCCAAACGGGGGAGGGGGAAATCAATCAAAAACTACCAATCAGGGTCACTGAAATATTTAGCTGTATCACAAACTAGCAAAAGCCAGCCATCCTCAGCAGTCACTCTGCCTCTGTGAAAAGAATCTTACACTGCACATGCCTCCCTCGGTCACTTACTTCTTTCACAGGTGATGCCCTCCCAACCTTGGAAACATTTGCAGCTCCCATCTCCATGCAAGCCATCATTACAGATTCCATTTCTGCAGGTACACACTGTGGAGAAACACCATGCCATTGTCAAACCAGCTAGCTCTAATGAGCAAAGAGAAGTCTGGTACTTTGTAAATCAATACATTGCTACATGCGAGAGATGAAGTTTTAGTTTCTTTAAGAAAAATATTAAGGGAAAGTTAGTGCTTGTGTGAGCAGTGCCAGATTAAAAGGTCTGGGAATGGAAGTTCTCTAGTACTGTATCCACAACACAGATACAGTTCAGGCAGTGGCAATGCAAGTGTCCCACAAACTGCCCTACAAAACATGGAGGAGCTCATTCTTCCCTGTGAGAGTTCAATGGCAGTTCCAAGTTTCAAAAGCAACTATGAATTCACCTGATTTACAACCTGCTCCGTATCTGCCCACTTCACACATCTCACATGCTGTGCCGTGGAAGCCTTCATGACAGCGACACTCCCCGCTGCCAGTAATGCCATCCTGGCACACTCCGTTCCCGGAACACGAGCTGCCTGGCTTCCCTGGGCACATCTCACACATATGTCCATAGTAACCTGGACAGCAGATAGAGACCTTTGAGAAAGGACACAATAGGCTGGAATAAGGCATCTCAAAGGATAGAAAATGTTACATTATCAAAATCATCCCTCTTTGGCCCAGGTACAGTATTTACGTAGCTACTATATTCATTTTATCATTTGATAATTGCTGATTATGATGACATACTAACAGCAAATATACTGTTAGACTTGTCTCATATGTCCACATTAATTGACAGTAGCTGCTAAGTTTATTAAAGACTGTGGTGAGTTGAAAATAGCATATCTGTTAACCCTGCTTTGACACACAAATAAATCAGTTTAGTTTTTATGCTCTGAAATTCCATTTCAACACCTTTCACCTGGGTCTACAAGCAGCACTACAGGCAAGAAAATCAAGAGAGACTCTAGTCACTATTTAGCAATGTGATATTAAAGGAATTATATAAATAAAAATAAAATATACCCTCTATATAAGAATGTGAGTATATTACCTATAATACAAACATACAGTAAGCACACAAAATAACTAGATGACATTTCATTAATTATAAAGAAGGGGTTAGAATTGTGAAATTTAAAAACCAGATTACAGAAAAGATGGGTGCTAGTTTGTACTAGTTTCAGAACTTGGTTATAATGGCATAAATGGCATAATGGCATAAATCTGAAGAAATTATTTCAATTAATATAATTGAGATCAGAATTTGGCACTTTATGAGGCTGGCAAATTAAAACAAGGGAGAACAAATTTAAGACCAGCAAACACACAGTGCTGCTGGAGGTTAGAAAAAATGTTTTTAGAGAGAATTAGTAATAGAGTAGAATGCAAGTCAATAATGGAAGCAGTAACCAGGAATTTATCCAAAAGCAAAGCTATACTGTCACTCAGAAGAAAACAATCTATGTTGGACATATATTGAAAGGTGCATAGACCCTATTGGAGTATGGACACTCAGGGCCGGCTCCAGACCCCAGCGCGCCAAACGCGCGCTTGGGGCGGCATTTTGCCGGGAGGGCGGCAGGCGGCTCCGGCAGACCTCCCGCAGGCATGCCTGCGGAGGGTCCGCTGGTCCGCGGCTCTGGTGGACCTCCCGCAGACGTGCCTGCGGAGGGGCCGCTGGTCCCGTGGCTTCGGTGGAGCGTCCGCAGGCATGCCTGCAGGAGGTCCACCAGAGCCGCGGGACCAGCGGACCCTCCGCAGGCACGCCTGCAAGAGGTCCCCCGGAGCCGCGGGACCGGCGACTGCCAGAGCGCCCTGCACGGTACGCCGCCCTGCTTGGGGCAGCAGAATTCCTAGAGCCGCCCCTGTGGACACTTTCCAGTTGAAAATACTGTTATGCTAGAAGGTGTTAATGGCTGCCATCAAGCAGGTCTTTGGATCTATAGACAATCACAGATCTGGTTAAAGGTGATGAGTGTGCTAAACTAAAAGGAAGGAGCAACTAAATACCCCTTGCTAAAGTGATAGATGGAAACAATAAGAGGCTACTGCCCAAGGCCCTGGGCATGAAGGCTAACCCTGAGCAGGACCAACCCATGTATCTTGAGGGAGTTTCCCTGGAACGGGCTGCAAATGCAGGGGCTAGAGGACTGTTTGGGGAATTGTGTGTATTAAGGCTAGTCTACATTGGCAACACTAAAGCACTGCCATGGCAACGCTTTAACATGGCTTGTGTAGTAATGGCAGAGTGCTGGAAGAGAGGTCTCCCAGCGCTCTAAAAAAACCCACCTCCATGAGGGGCATAGCTACTAGCGCTGGTGCACTGTCTGCACTTGTGCTTTACAGCAATGAAACTTGCTGCACTCGGGGTATGTTTTTTCACACCCCTGAGTGAGAAAGTCACAGCGCTGTAAAGTGCCAGTGTAGACAAGCCCTTAGACAGAGAAAGTCAGCAGAAAAGGAGAGAAGTAGTTGTCATAAACAGATAGTTAAGGGTTAAGGTCTCTTTTACCTGTAAAGGGTTAACATGCAGTACCTGATGACCACCTGACCAGAGGACCAATCAGAGACAAGATAATTTCAAATCTCTGTGGAGGGAAGCCTTTGTCTGTGTTCTTTGTTAGAGCGTTCTCTTTTTGGATCTAAGAGAGGCCAGTCATGTCTCCAAGTTCTCCTGGAGTAGTTTCTACTATTCAATAGTGAGTATTAATTAGAAAGGCGGATTAGTCTTATAATTTGATTTCTACATTTGCAATTATGTGTTTGCTGAAGGAAATTCTTTATTCCTGTTTGCTGTTACTTTGCTTTTACTGAGAAAGAAAGGAGGGGGGATTCTCTTCAGAGATTGATAAGTTTAGACTCTGTGTATTGTTCCATCTGGGTATTACAGAGACAGTTACTTTCTTTTTATTTGTTAATAAATCTTTTCTGTTAAGAACTTGGTTGATCTTTTTTTGGGTGGATTCTCAGGGAAAGGGGAGGGGGAGGCATCCCTCTGTAGTTAGATCCCGGTGTCTCTCCTAGGAAAAGGGAGGAGGGAGGAAACAGGGGGGAATGGTTTATTTCTCCTGGGTGTAAGAACTCCATGGATTTGGGGTTCTTGGGATCCCCAAGGATTTTGGGGAAGGACTGTGTCCCAATCCACGTTCCTGATTGGGTGGTGGCAGCTTTTACTAGATCTAAACTAGGATTTTTAGTTTAGAGGGAAACCAGTGCAGGTCCCCATATTGGAACCCAACAGCTCCAAGTGGGGGTGAGACCTATGACATGGTGGCAGAGCGGTGGGATATTTTTCTGAACCAGAGAGCCATTGCTATTCTCTTCTCCTAAAGCAGGACTGCAGGTTAGGAGGGAGAGATACCCCGAAGGCAAACAGACAAGGTTTTCTAACTGGCTTAGTTAGGAGTTATTTTCAGCAGGGCTAAGCTGAAGGGAGCTATTCTCTTCTTCTAGAGCAGGAAAGCAACCTGAGAGAAGAGGGGGGGGGTTACAAGTATTCAGTTTCTAACTGGTATTGTTAGAAGGAATCTTCAGCAAGGTTGGCTGGAGGGAATTAAGTTTTCCAGCAGGCTTTGTTGGAAGCAGTTTTTCTTTCTGGTTGCTTGGACAGGCAGCTTGAGGAAAAACGGAGTTTTAAAGCAGTTTTTCAGGGTTAGAAGGAATCTTCGGCAAGGTTGGCTGGAGGGAATTAGGTTTTCTAACAAGGCTTTTGTTAGAAGGGACACCTACTGAGAGGGTACTTAGCAGTTTGCAAGAGACAAGTTACCAAACCAGATTTTCTAGTTTCTTGTGAGCCAGCAAACAAACAGCACCACATTTGCAAATAAAAAGGTTTTGTTTCTTTCTATTCAGTCGCGAGTAGACAGGGTAGGGATTGGGAAGCAAGCAACCCAATTCACTCACTGCAGAGGGGTGTGGCCAGCACCAGAAAGCACAAAAACATGGAGAAGCAACAAGCCAGAGAAGCTAACCACAAGAGGGAGCTGGAGAAACAAGAAGCTGACCACAAAGCCAAAGAGGCTGAACACAGAAAACAAATGGAGTTAAAAGACAAAGACCTGGAATTAGCAAGAGCTAACCCACATGTTCCAGCCAACCCTAACAATCCTTCTCCAGGCACTGTTCCCCATCCCAAGAAATTTCCCACCTACATGGCAGGTGAGGACACTGAGGCCTTCTTGAAAAATTTTAAAAGAACCTGCCATGGGTACAGCATCCCTGAAGACCAGTACAAGGACTGGTCAGGAAAGTGGACTTTTGCTGTCTATGACAATTATTCCATCCCCATGCTACTGGGGGAAAACTTGGCCAACCATGTGCAGCTGGCCAAGAGGGGGGGAGTGGTCACCCGCAGCCAGGCCAAACAAGCAGGCACTCCCATCCCTGTTCCTGAGCCATCCACCAGGACCCCGTCTGTGTTACCAGAGACCCAGACAGAGGTGGTGGAACCGGATCCCATGCCAACAACTACAGCAGCCATAGTACATCCAGTCCCAGGACCGGAACTGGAAGAGCAACCAGCGGCAGAACCAGCACCAGCACTGACACCAGCGCTTGCAACTCCACCGCCAGGGGGCACCAACGGGCCTGAACTGGCAGAAGCAGCAGACAACTCTACCCAAGAGGCTCAGCCAGAGCCTGAAATATCACCTTGTGCACCAGCGGAGAGCGGTTCACAGTCAACGGAAACAACCTCATCACCTACATCGCTTCCAGAGGGACCCAGCCCAAGTCCACAGTCTACGGAGGAACGGGTGTCTCCAGCCTCAAGGGAACAGTTCCAGACATAGCAGGAAGCCGATGACAGCCTTAAAAAAGCTTGGGCGGCGGCACGGAGCAACCCACTGCCTCTCAGCTCTTCTACCCGATCCCAGTTTGTTGTAAAACAAGAACTTTTATATAACAAGATTCTTTCCGGTGGACACCAGAAAGGCCAGCATCCTCAAAAACAGTTGGTAGTTCCAACTAAGTACCGGGACAAGCTCTTAAGCTTGGGCCATGACATCCCAGTGGTCATTCTGGGGTGAACATAACCAAGGACAGGTTGGGGAAGTCCTTCCACTGGGAGGGGATGGGCAAGAACGTTGCCAAGTATGTCCGGTCAAATGGTTAAAAAGTGTTCTTAAATGTCAAATATCTTGTTGTTTACATACTTAGTAGTATATGTAATAGTGCATGTGTTTTGTTAATCTGTTTATTTTAAAGTTCTACAAGGAAATCACCGCCAGTGTGGGTCCCCCACTGTCTGCGATTTGGGGGGCGTGTCAAACAGATAGTTAAGGGTTAAGGTCTCTTTTACCTGTAAAGGGTTAACATGCAGTACCTAATGACCACCTGACCAGAGGACCAATCAGAGACAAGATAATTTCAAATCTCTGTGGAGGGAAGCCTTTGTCTGTGTTCTTTGTTAGAGCATTCTCTTTTTGGATCTAAGAGAGGCCAGTCATGTCTCCAAGTTCTCCTGGAGTTGTTTCTACTATTCAATAGTGAGTATTAATTAGAAAGGCGGATTAGTTTAGAGGGAAACCAGTGCAGGTCCCCATATTGGAACCCAACAGCTCCAAGTGGGGGTGAGACCTATGACAGTAGTCGTGAGTACTCATTAATGATCTGGAGGATGGCGTGGACTGCACTCTCAGCAAGTTTGCAGATGACACTAAACTGGGAGGAGTGGTAGATACACTGGAGGGTAGGGATAGGATTCAGAGGGACCTAGATAAATTAGAGGACTGGGCCAAAAGAAACCTGATGAGGTTCAACAAGTACAAGTAGAGTCCTGCACTTAGGACGGAAGAATCCCATTCACTGTTACAGACTAGGGACCGAATGGCTAGGCAGCAGTTCTGCAGAAAAGGACCTAGGGCTTACATTGGACGAGAAGCTGGATATGAGTCGACAGTGTGCCCTTGTTGCCAAGAAGGCTAACAGCATTTTGGGCTGTATAAGTAGGAGCATTGCCAGCAGATCGAGGGACGTGATCATTCCCCTCTATTCGACATCGGTGAGGCCTCATCTGGAGTACTGTGTCCAGTTTTGGGCCCCACACTACAAGAAGGATGTGGAAAAATTGGAGAGTCCAGCGGAGGGCCACAAAAATGATTAGGGGGCTGGAGCACATGACTTATGAGGAGAGGCTGAGGGAACTGGGATTGTTTAGTCTGCAGAAGAGAAGAATGAGGGGGGATTTGATAGCTGCTTTCAACTACCTGAAAGGGGTTTCCAAAGAGGATGGATCTAGACTGTTCTCAGTGGTACCTGATGACAGAACAAGGAGTAACGGTCTCAAGTTGCAGTGGGGGAGGTTTAGGTTGGATATTAGGAAAAACTTTTTCACTCAGAGAGTGGTGAAGCACTGGAATGGGTTACCTAGGCAGGTGGTGGAATCTCCTTCCTTAGAGGTTTTTAAGGTCAGGCTTGACAAAGCCCTGACTGGGATGATTTAGTTGGAGATTGGTCCTGCTTTGAGCAGGGGGTTGGACTAGATGACCTCCTGAGGTCCCTTCCAACCCTAATCTTCTATGATTTTATGAGCCTGGCCTAGAGAGGGAGCAGAGACAGAGCTTCTTAGGCACGGAACCCACTGGAGAGGCAGACTTGGAAAGAGAGAACAAGGAAACTGCCTGCTGTTTGTTTCTGCTATGTTCAGGGAAACAGGGCTTTGTGAACATTCTTTATAAACAAACAGGATTGCACCAAAGAATATACCTAACTCATACAATCAATTTCACCTAACACAAAAAACCTGGCAAGGCCCCGAATATTGGCTATGCACTTGCACCAACTGGACTACAACATTACTGAGTGACCATAAATTACTACCCTGAGACAGCATAGGAAGCCAGCTGGTGAAGGCTGCAGCAAGGAAATGATGTATCAGCATATTGGATACAGCATATTGATATAGCATGATTGGAAAAAGGTAAATATAGTGCCCATCTTTAAAAAAGGAAGAAGGAGAACCTGGGGAACTACAGACTGGTCAGCCTCACCTCAGTCCCTGGAAAAATCATGGATCAGGTCCTCAAGGAATCAATTCTGAAGCACTTAGAGGAGAGGAAAGTGATCAGGAACAGTCAGCATGGATTCACTAAGGGCAAGTCATGCCTGACCAACCTGATTGCCTTCTATGATGAGATAACTGGCTCTGTGGATATGGGGAAAGCAGTGGATGTGATATATCTTGACTTTAGCAAAGCTTTTGATATGGTCTCCCACAGTATTCTTGCCAGCAAGTATGGACTGGATGAATGAACTATAAGATGGATGGAAACTGGCTAGATTGTCGGGCTGAACAGGTTATGATCAACAGCTCAATGTCTAGTAGGCAGCCGGTATCAAGTGGAGTGCCCCAGGGGTTGGTCCTGGGGCCGGTTTTGTTCAACATCTTCATTAATGATCTGGATGATGGGATGGATTGCATCCTCAGCAAGTTCGCAGATGACACCAAGCTGGGGGGAGAGGTAGATATGCTGGAGGGTAGGGTTAGGGTCTAGAGTGACCAAGACAAATTGGAGGATTGGGCCAAAAGAAATCTGATGAGGTTCAACAAGGACAAGTGCAGAGTCCTGCATTTAGGATAGAAGAATCCCATGCACTGCTACAGGCTGGGGACCGACTGGCTAATCAGCAGTTCTGCAGAAAAGGACCTGAGAATTACAGTGGATGAGAAGCTGGAAATGAGTCAGCAGTGTGCCCTTGTTGCCAAGAAGGCTAACGGCATATTGGCCTGCATTAGTAGGATCATTGCCAGCAGATTGAGGAAAATGATTATTCCCCTCTATTCGGCACCAGTGAGGCCACATCTGGAGTATTGTGTCCAGTTTTGGGCCCTTCACTACAGAAAGGATGTGGACAAATTAGAGAGTCCAGCAGAGGGCAACGAAAATGATCAGGGGGCTGGGGCACATGATTTATGAGGAGAGGCTGAGGGAACTGGGCTTGTTTAGTCCAGAAGAGAAGATTGAGGGGGGATTTGATAGCAGCCTTATTGAGGGAGGATTTGATAGCAGCCTTCAACTACCTGAAAGGGGGTTCCAAAGAGGATGGAGCTTGGCTGTTCTCAGTGGTGGCAGATGATAGAAGAAGGAGCAATGGTCTCAGGTTGCAGTGGGGGAGGTCTAGGTTGGATATTAGGAAACACTATTTCACTAGAAGGGTGGTGAAGCACTGGAATGGGTTACCTAGGGAGGTGATGGAATCTCCATCCTTAGGGGTTTTTAAGGCCTGGCTTGACAAAGCCCTGACTGGGATGATTTAGTTGGGAATTGGTCCTGCTTTGAGCAGGGGGTTGGACTAGATGACCTCCTGAGGTCTCTTCCAACCCTGATATTCTATGATTCTATCCCCTGGCTGCCATGGACAAGCCCCTCCTGGACCATCCCCTCCTGGCTGTGCTAGGTCCCAGTAGCCTCCCGCCATGGCGAAGGGAGGTTGCAAACACCTTACACCACCCACAATCCCTCCATTCCCAGATGATTCAGAGCCCTATACAAAAGCCTGCACTAGATGCTGGTGTGAATTTGGACACATGCACATACATCCGGTGAACAGACATGCACAGACCAGCAATTACTGACATTTTTCTAAGATGTTTGTCACTGAAATCTGTCTCCTCACCTCCCCCCCTCAAAAACAGAATATTTTTGAAAAATCGTTTAAATTACTTTGACATTTTTCTGTTTACAAATTTTCAATTTTCAACAAATGAAAAAAAAGCACCTATTGGTTGTTGCAGGGATTTTTTTTATTTTGTTTTCATTTTTTGTATTGTCAGTTTCAATTGGTCAGCTTAGTCACACAATTAAGTTTGCAAAAAAATTACGCAGTAGAGAACAAACTCTTGTTATGGGCTGGTTGAAATCTTGTTATGGGTTGAGTTAAAACCCCATTGAGACTGGTAGGTGGGAACTCCTCCTTCAGTTAACATAACTGTAAACCTAAGTCCCACCTAAGACAAAAGGTGTATGTGAACCCACACAGGAGCTTTTCCTGAGTATTGCTCTGGGAATGTGTTTAAGGGAGGGAAAAGAGACAAGAACAGACAGCAGGAGAGAGCCCGAGCCTGGTGGCTGATCCTGAAAGAACCTGGGAAGAGGTTTTTGAGTCAGGGTGCAGGCGAAGAGAGTTCTTTTGGTGCTGTGAGCAAGAGAAGCTGTTGTTTCCTGCTCTTTGATTCCATTTGCATTCAGACACACAGGGCTTTTATATAAACAAAACTGCATCAAAGAAAATATCAGACTCTTTCAACTTCTACTCCCAACTGGAACATCCACAGGGCCCCAATCTTTGACTAGCCTCTCAGGTCCAAAGGGGTAATATTAATACATGAACATTTGGAAAACTGTTACAAAAATACCCGATGGAACAAAAACTCTGCCAAATGTACCAAAATCTCTGCAAGTCTGTTTTTTTCAGGACCCGCCCACAGACCCCTATTTGTATGAAAATGCCATATGATTTGTCTTTCACAATCATCTGAAAATTATTGTCAATGTACATTAAAATCTGAACTTACTAAAGAAACTTTAACACAGGTGAAATAACAACCAACTTCTTTTGACTGTCCAAACTTATATAAACAGTGTGGCATCTTCCCTTCTTCTGGAGTTTCCTGCAGATACAATTAAAAAAAATATTATAACCCAGCAGCCCATCAAAGCAGGCATATATGAGAGCCAGCCCATTCACTGGTGAAACAGAAAAACAACACTATTTATCCTGTCTGTAAGAATGGCAATAAGAACTCAACAATGCCAGAGCTGAGAGCAAACCAGTATACCAGGCCCTGATGTGTAGGAACTCCAGATGACTAAAATCCTCAGTTTTATTCTCCATAAAACCAATACGTCTGCCTGTAAAAGAGAAAGTGCCTGGCATGCTTTTTGGCATGTAATGAATTAGATAAACCAACAGTTCCAGATGTCACCACTGTGTAATGCAGTACTGCTGCCAGCAGGAAGAACTTGATAATTTTTCAAACATTTGTCATCCTTTGAAAAACAAAGTGGCGAGTCAGAGAGGCAAGTGAACCCACCTGTGTGATCCTCACTAACAGTTTAGTCTGGAAAAACTGGTTTTCCCTAGCAACAGTGTTGGAAAAACAAGAGATCTGAGGCTAAATCCTACTCACTGATACTTGTGTGAGATGGCCATTGAAGTCAATGGAAGGTTCCACTGGGTCAAACAGACCAGAATTTGGGCCCAGGTAATACTTTGTCCTGTGCTGCTGTTCAGAGGGCCAGCACAAGGAATATTCACCACTTAAGCTCTCAAAATAAGATTGAAATGAGACTTAGTAGTGCCTAAGCACTGCGCTAGCCCCTCTGCACAACTGTATATTCCATCCCCACGTGCCATGAATACAGGGCTGGTTATACTGAAACACATTCTCTTACCGTAACCCTCTCCTGGCACACACTGTGTATGAAAGCCCAGAACACCAGAATCTGTCCCCCTCCCCAAAGACATCAGGCAAGGTCTCAATGTGTACCCTACAAGTGGAGGACACAGTTTAAATGGTTGCACTGGGATTGCTTCAGACTAAGTCATTGGGAAGGGAAGACATTGCAGGGTGGATATGTGGATATAAAAGTGGAGAAATTGTTCTGCTCGGAGCCATTAAGATAAATGTATTCTTTTCGGTGCATCAGCCCCTCTCCTCCATCCCCAAACTCCGCCTCCCTCTCCCATATCCCTCCATCCAACCAATGTAGGCAATAATCTCACACTCACCACCAGCCTCTACTTGGCCACTGGCCTTTCCCCCTTCACAGAGGTGCTCTGGGCTCTTCTCTGACTCCACGGCCACTACGTATTCAGGGTTTAATCATTGCAGCATCTGATCTGAGCTACGGATGTGGCTAATCCCCCCGTCTGCTCACATGAGGGGTTGGGAATGTCCTAGAGCTCCCTCTTCTACTGGCACAGGGCCTCTCAACAACCAGCCTAAATAAAGTAGCTGGCAGAGACCCAAGGATCAACGAATTCCCTAAAAGGCAGATGGGAACACAGTGATGGATTAAGACCATGTTCAATGGGTTCACCACTCTAGACTGCATGTTCTAAAGAGATCCTTCAATTCAAGCACAGCGTGGATAATGGCTCCATGAGAAGGTTCAGGGTGCCATATTCTCCAGCTGGAACAGCCCACATTTGCCCTCAATCCATCAGTTGTTACGCATGAACAATGAGGACAGGAAATACCTCTTTTTTTCTTTAATAAATACAAGGGAAGAATGAGCAAATAGTGGGTTGGCCTCTTGCTTGCCATCACCTACCTCCACAACTCTCACCGCTGAAAACAAAACTGCTTTCCCCGAACCACATGCAAGGGTGTGAAACAAATCAGAGACTTACTGTCAGGACCGATCCAGAAGGACACTTGATTCCCCTGTCACACTTAGCGCATCTCGACTAGGGGACAAGAAACAGAAGAAGTCACACACAGTCCCTTTTAAAATGTCCCACTCAAATACTAGTTTTAAAGTGTTCCACAAATCATCATATAGAGAGAGGACAATGGATCAAGATGTTAAATTCACTGACTCAAAACAATGAACTGAGCAAATAATGATTCAGGTAGTGAAATCCTGGCTATTATGGGTTTGGTTCATGCAATGTCTTATTTTTAACATGGAACTGTGAACACAAACACTGCTGCCAGAACGTAACATGAAACAAATCCTCCTCCTTAGCATGGCCATGGATATGCGATGTAATTTCTCAGCTATAGCAATGTACGGAGCTACATCTGTGGCAGTTTACTGAACTACACCTAAAAGTACAGGGACCGATTCTAAGAGATGCTGAGCCCCCACAACTCCCCAGTGCCTCAGAGTTGCAGGTGGCTCAACAGTGTCAGTGTCAGGCCCATAAGAAGTATCTGCTCTGTACAGAGGTATAGATGAGATTAGCTGGTTCAGGCCATCATGATGTGACCAAGTTAAGAAGACTTTAAATCAGAGCTCTCTGATGCTGTGATTATCTTTATGTAAAGCTAATTACCTTCTGAATCACTGTGGTATTGGCAGTGCAACGATTTTTCTGAATCTGTAGAACCCCAGAAACCCCAATCAACATCCCATTCTTGGTTTCGAAAAATTTACCGTCTAAGCGGACGTTGTTTACAAATGTCTGCAAAGAGAAGAAAAGAATCTGGTTAACAATCAGAAAGCTAGGATGCCACCATGATAACAACAGGGATAGCTCAGTGGTTTGAGCATTGACCTGCTAAACACCCAGGGTTGTGAATTCAATCCTTGAGGAGGCCACTTAGGGATTTGGGGCAAAAATTGGTCCTGCTAGTGAAGGCAGGGGACTGGACTCGATGACCTTTCAAGGTCCCTTCCAGTTCTAGGAGATTGGTATATCTCCAATTATTACATTACAGCAGAACCACCATATAACTAACAAGGGCCTTTCATCATCCAGCTGCTTTCAAACTGTATATTTTGCTCATCTACCACTGGGATGGTTGCCTCAGCTATTCTACACACACAAACTTCTCTAGTAAAAATTACAGTGGATTTTTTTTAAGGTAGGCAGAATATAATTACCCAAGATACAAATGAAACAGAACACTGGTGTCAACTGCACTAACTCTTATAAAGAGTGACATGAGTGCTTCAGTGACAAGTGCTGAGGAACTTTTTTTTTTTTATATAAACATCTCATCCAAAAGCTGATGCCATCAATAGCACCCCAAAGTGTGTTCTGGGGGCTCTCAGTATCACACAGCATGGAGATGGCTACCATGGCCTCAGTCAGGACGAATGAGCTTTATAGGTGAAAGGACAATTCATTCTTCATGGCCCACTCTGCCCCTGGCATCCCTGCTGAGACAGGCAATAAGAGGGTGTGGATGGGGCACAATTGCTATGATGATTTTTTTTTTTAAATGATCAGAACACCTGTACTGCACTGAGAGCCAGTCCACTGGACACAGAATAGACCCAGCAACTCACTTCACACAGGCTTCTCAACTGATTTAGATGGGAGCAACTTTTGGTCACTACCATTCTGAACTACATTTGAACTAGTGACCTAGAAATGGAAGCCTATAGCCCAAGTTTTAATTAAGAACAAAAGAACGGCCATACTGGGTCAGACCAATGGTCCATCTAGCCCAATATCCTGTCTTCTGACAGTGGCCAACACCAGGTGCTTCAGAGTGAATAAACAGAACAGGCAATCATCCTGTTCCATCCCGTCACCCAATCCCAGCTTCTGGCAAACAGAAGCTAGGGACACTTCAGATCATGGTTTTGCATCCCTGATCATCCTGGCTAATAAGCCATTGTGTGAAGAAATAATTCCTTTTGTTTGTTTTAAACCTGCTGCTTATTAATTTCATTGGATGACCCCTAGTTCTTGTGTTATGAGTAAATAAAACTTCATTATTTACTTTCTCCACACCAGTCATGATTTTATAGATCTCTATCATATCTTCCCTCAGTCATCTCTTTTCCAAAGTGAAAAGTCCCAGTCTTATTAATCCCTCCTCATATGGAAGCTGTTCCATACCCCTAATCATTTTTGTTGCCTTTTTTGTACCTTTTCCAATTCCAATGTATCTTTTTTAAGATGGGGTAACCCCATCTGCATGCAGTATTCAAGATGTGGACGTACCATGGATTTATATAGTGGCATTATGATATTTTGGGTCTTATTCTCTATCCCTTTCCTAATGAATCCCAACATTCTATTAGCTTTTTTGACTGCCACTGCACATTGAGTGGATGTTTTCAGAAAACTATCCACAGTGACTCCAAGATCTCTTTCTTGAGTGGTAACAGCTAATTTAGACCCCATCATTTTATATGTATAGTTGGGATTATGTTTTCCAATGTGCATTACTTTGCATTTATCAACATGGAATTTCATCTGCCATTTTGATGCCCAGTCATCCAGTTTTGTGAGATCCCTTTGTTACTCTTAGCAATCTGCCTGGGACTTAACCATCTTGAGTAGTTTTGTATCATCTGCAGATTTTGCCACCTCACTGCTTACCCCTTTTTTCCAGATAATTTATGAGTATGTTGAACAGTACTGGTCCCACTACAGACCTCTGGGGAACCCTGCTAGTTACCTCTCTCCATTCTGAAAACTGATAATTTATTCCTACCCTTTGTTTCCTATCTTTTAATCAGTTGTCAATCCCTGAGAGGGCCTTCCCTCTTACCCCATGACAGCTTACTTTGCTAAAGAGCCTTTGGTGAGGGACACTGTCAAAGACTTTCTGAAAATCTCAAGTACACTATATCCACTGGATCGTCCTTGTCCACATGCTTCTTGACACTCTCAAAGAATTCTAGTAGATTGGAGAGGCATGATTTCCCTTTACAAAATCCATATTGACGCTTCCACAACAAATTGTGCAATGGCATCCTAGAACAGCAGGTAAAACCCTCCCATCCTTACCTGGTTGTTGTTTTTATAAAACATTAGCCAGTAGGAGACTCCTAACATTGTGCTTTTATGGACTCCATTTTTCAAGTCTGTAGAGGAGAGCTTCTCTCCAAGTACAACATGGTACTGCACAGTGTCATTATCCTGGAATTCAAGATCAGTAGGAAGCAAAACATTCAGCCTATTATTGTTTCATAAACAGCTATTAGGTAGTTAGAGGTAAGTACAGTGTAGAAAGAACTGTAAGTCCACAAGTCTTAGGTATGTTCATAATCTGAAAACCAGCTCTAGAACTAAGTCCAACAACCCTGTAAAACTGGGTTTGTTCAAAAACCAAGAAAGGTGTTAGGAAGCCTTTCTAAGGGATTGGACAATTACCTGAATCATAAGCACTATCCATGAGTTTGGAAATTTTGCTGGATCTGCCTACATACAAAGCTAATTTTAAATGTAAGGAGTCCAGATATTGAAAATGGCTAACACTATGTAGCAGTGGCCATTTTAAATATGGTCTGGCAAATTCCTTATATGGTGCTCCACCTGACTCCACTGTCAAGCACAGAGAACCCCTTCCTTTCACTCTCCTTCCTGCCATGCTTCCTAATGTCAGACATCTCCACCCACCGCCACTCCACCTACTCCCATGTGTCCTCTTCTTTCTGATGTGCTTCCCTGTCATTACCCTTGCTGATCCCAGAAAGCCCTCTCTCCTGCTGCAGCTGCTGGAGTCCAGAATCAAGCTCAGCAGGTGACGGTTAGAAGTATGGAAACATGACTTCTCCTGGCCATTCTATACATTAAAACAATTTTAGGCAGAATTCCTCATTAGGGACTCAGATCTAAAGTCTGATGGTAGAATATGGCCCCCATAATTGATAACTACCACACGTAGTCAGACTGTAAACAAACAGTGATCTTACCAGTTGGGTGATGTTGGAAGAGTGGCAATATTCCCCAATTGAATTGTTTCCTGGGACAAAAATGGTATATTTTTCAGAGGACTCAATATTTCCAATCAACTGGTATTGCTAAAAGTTGCAAAACAGGGATATTAGTGAGTGAACTAGTTATATTTAAAAGAGCACATGAGAGGTAAACAAGAAACCCAAAACAACCAAAAAAAGATAAAATATTACTATCAGTTAGGAAGGTGGAGGCATCAGGCAAGAACTCCAATAGAAATGCTTTAAAACTGGATGAGATGCAAGGCAATTTCCAGCAGAGTCATGGAAAACAGCAGCAATCCACCCTGCTGAGGTCTTGCTTGGCTGATGCTGGCCCAGCTTCTCAGATAAATGGGCCACTCTCCTACTTACAGTGTCTATCTATAAGTCTCCTGCTTTAGCACCATCTCTAGTGTGTGTGTTATCATTCTGAGGTGTGGATATATGTGAACACACACACACACACACACACACACACACACAAAAGGGCTTACAGATCCAGCTTTAATAAGTTGCTAAAATTTAAAGAAACATCTACCATGCCTCCCAAAGAAACTAACCACTTCAAAGAGGCTTTATAGCTAAAACAGCAGTTTTCATTGGGTGTGTCTTGTTCTATTTCTGTGAGGTCTGATCCCCCGTAGGAGTTATTCGTTCCTTTGGGCAGCTGGCTAGCCAGCTTTATAAATCTGACCTAGTCCCAAAATATAGCCTGAGAGCACCACAAAAATCACCATGATTTTCCTAGGCAGTCCATGCAGGCTTAGTTCTAATCTTAGGCTGGTTCAGCGGCTTCATACTATCAAAAAAGCTTCCTCCACTTAATATTCAATAGAATCCAAACAATTGCTTACCAGTAACAACTCCTTGAACAGAGTAAATGCGGGGACCATATCGAGCTGTTGCTGCAGACCGGGGCGACTTGGTGGGATATCTCCTAAAGGTGGTAACAAAACCTGAGCGCAAGAAAGACAAAGATGAGCTTGATCACAGGTCAGAAACTGCTTGGGAAAAGCACACAGCAATCCTGCCCCACAATGAAAATCATTATGCATGGTTGCAGTTAGTGGGTCCTGCTCCCAGAATGGACAGGCCTTGACTCTTTCCTTGAAGAGTCAAGTATTGGACTTTTCTACACAGTTTGAGGGCAGTGCTTTAAATATTAAATGCTGCTGCACAAGCAGCATCTGGAATGAGCTCAGAATATCCAGCTCTACTTTTGTCTATATGCTTCTCTTGGATCCTATTTGAATCCCTCCATAGCTCCACAAACAACGGAAAACAAATATGATACAGCAATATAACCTAGTATATCCAGACATTGTTCTTACTGATTTACCTTATTTAGGATATAAATAGTGCCGTTAATAGCAGGAATGTCAGCTACTACAATGATTGCATTCTGAATCGTTATAGCCTGAAAAATAACAAGAGGGAAACATGAGAACATTGTAGGTCACTGAGTGGGGTGAAACAGAACAATCTGTGTCCAAGGCCCCCTGCAGCACCTTAGATTTATATGATACATAAGGAATTTAATGACATTGTCCTCCCCAATGGGTACCCCATCACGGTACATCCCTAAATGTGTTGTTTAATTTGCTACCAATATACACGCATCAATTAAAAAGCCCTTACGCCGCTGCTGTTGGTTATCTCCCATCTGGTCCGTGGATTGAGAGTGGGTAACTCCTCATCCTTGTGCTCTTTAAGCTGCTCACTGGTGAAGGAACCTTGGAGAAAATGGGACCTGTAGGTGACGGGCACATGTAAAGAAGAATTGAGAGCACGTTTTATAACATAGACCTCTGAAGTAGACTCTTTATCTTGGCTGCCGTCTGATCCCGTAGCTTGCTCTTCACAATCCTGGGCCTGGCCTCCTCTCAATATCCATGTCATTATGTGCATTAATCCCTTGGTATGGTGATGACAACTGACAACATGCAGCCCTCTATCACTCAAGCTAATCTGAAAGTATAGCAGGTCACTCAGCTGCAAGAGGTTACAAGCCTCAGGTGTTTCCAGGATTCGATATTTTTGCAACAGGATGTAGGTGCTATCTAAAGTTCATCTCTGCAGGGAGTTTAATCCAGATATTGAACCAGTGCTCATGTTAACTCATGTACTCTAGCTCCTCCTCTCCTGGTCCCTAAGCTCTCCACAACACAAAGTCCTTCAATGAGACATTTCAACTAGGAACAGCTGAAATGGCTTGAATACAATAAAAGCTAATGCAAACATGTGCACCAAACCCAAATCGCTGGCACTGAACTACACAGATACACCATGCAGCCCTGCAACTGCTATTCAGCCAGTGAGCTGTATTTGCAGCCATCGAGCAGCTGCTCTACACCTGGCTTTCATAGGCTTGTGTGGGCCTTCTCTGACCCTGGTGTAACTTGCCCATGCAAGGCCAGTTTACTCTAGCTTTGTAGGCCCCAGAAATTGGCTCATTGGGCAAAATGCTCTTTCCTTCTACCTCGTGCATAGGTGCAACCACATACAAAAGCTGACTGGGACCAGATATGAGGATGCATGAGCCCTGCTGCCACACTGAGGGGACCATGGATAGGATGATGAACACTGGATGGACACAGCCCAGTGGTTGCTGTGTGGTAAGGAAGGGACAGAGGAGCCCAGGACACAGGGCAGATGTTGCTCTGTTTTTCACTTAAGCTAGACAGCCTGATACTCTGGCTGAGGACTGAGTCAGGACTCCTCTGCTCCAGTTCTGCTAGGGTTGGTGTGAAGGGGATAGGGAGATTGAGCCCTGCTCAGTGGAAAGCAGAGGACTTGGTGGTCACTCCACACTTCCAGGCAATTGGCTGCAATAGTGAATCCTAGCAGCCAGTATTATAGGGGAGCACTAATGCACATTTCTCACCTGCACTTTTGAAAAGGAAGATGCCAGATTTCTCCCCTTCTCCATCATCGGGTTTGAGCTACCTCTGATCCCATCCAATTCTAGCTGCAGCAACTTCTGTGTACCATCATCTTCAGCACCAACTCAGCGAAGCTGCCTTTTCTCACAAGTTCAGTACTTTCTCCATCTCCCCTCTGCTTTAAAAACTCCTCCCACCTTCTGCCTGCTCCTCAATACCAGTCACAATTCTGACCTTAGCTCTCCATCCTGCTCACCAGCCCGACCAGTTCCATATTTCCCAGCCAGTATTCACACACCCTCCCCTATTTGATCCCACTAATGTTCCCTGGGCTCAACTCCAGATTTCTGTGGGTCACCACCTGCCTTCCCTCCCCAGAATATGTGGGTAAGTAAGAGAGCTGCAGACTTCATGCTCCTCTCACATCTTCTGCATGGGCAGATGTTCTGTGCAGAAAGAGCAGCATGCAGAGAGAATTCCCTGTTCCTTCTCCCACTGTGGGGCTGCTTCTGCATCATGGCTGGGAGAAACATCCTGCCTTTAATATGCAATTAATAAACCTTCATTGTATCTTCTAACCTCTGTTGTGTTTGAATCATCCAATAAACACTTCATCCCAACTGGATGTTTCACCTCTGCTATGTTTTTACCCTGTGATGGTTTTCTTTCTACTGACACGGAGCCGATACAGAGAGAACGCCAGTCTCCAGACCTCAGTTAGGGCTGTTTTGAATGAAAGAGCATGGTAACAGTCCAACAATACCTGACTAAAAATGGCAGCGTGTAGGGCTTCAGCCAGAAATCTTTTTCAGCCTGGCTCAGGTTTTTGATGGCGGCTTCTGCAGGCACCAAAACAGTGACATTGACTCCTGCTGGGATGCTGAAGAGAGATTTCTGTCGTCCAGAGCAAGGGGATGCACAAATAAAACAAGTCAGTGCTACACCTACAGCACAGTACAAACCTTTATCGCTATGATCCCACTCCCACTGCATGTAAGATAACTGTGTGGGATTAAAGCTTAAATTCAGTTGTACCCAGAGCTGTGGTGGTGGTTAGGAAATTAGTTCTGGTGAGAGTCAGCAAATGCCATGGAAAATTTTTCCACAGCAGTCCAACCTTAATTTGCTGGATGCTGAATGTAGGAAATCTGCAACTTCAAGGAACAAACCCCCAGAACAGATGCTGCTGAAGGAGAAAGTTCTTAATATTTTTTATATTGCCAGTGCCAAAGGTCACTTTATTCAAAAAAGGTTCTAAGAACCTTGCAAATAGGAGCACATTCACTTGAGTCAGTAAATCCCTTCGAACACCCAAGGCCAGATTTGGACTAAGGACCAAATATGATCTGGCAAATGCAGGTGTAACTGATGGAATGGGTGTTGTGCCTGCTTGTAAATTTGGCCCCATATATTGGAGAACATTTTCAGTGGCCAGTTCCATTCCATGAAGTGCTTACCACCCTGTTCCAGTGGGAACAGGAAGATAGTAACAAGAAAGGGAAAGAAAAAGCTACCTGAATTTTTAACTTTACTCTTACTTTTGAAGGGTGGCTATATGTATATTACTCCCACTAGTTTTTCATCTGTTTGTCTTTCACCCAAAGCAGTCAGCTGCTTTACAACAGCCATGAGTTAGCAGCAATATATGGTATGAAGGTCAAATATGTGATGGTCTCCGTTTCTTCCAGAGAGAGACGCATGGTCCCCAAAACACACCATACGAGCCAATGGATCCACAGTTACAGTCTCTAGAGCAGCTGTCTCAGTGCACACAGTTGGCCATGTGACTCACCACTCAAATTCTGCTGAGAACTTAAGAGGGTACATGCCTGGTCCTCACTGAGCTTTCAGATGGTGCTATTAAAAACACAGCTAAATGCAATCAATCACTCCATTTAGAACAATCTATAAAACTGTCAACTAATTTGAAACTCTAAAATGCACAGTAATTTTAAAACCCCCACCATTTCCAGGGCTAAAGGTGGGGATTTTTTGTTTAATGTACCAAGCATTAGCAAAGTTCAGCTCGATTTGCCCTTTTTTTTTTAATAACACATGCAAAGGAAAATTGGCTCTTAACAGCAAATTTAAAAACAGCATCTTTGATCTTTGCTTTGGGCTTTTTTTTTTAAACCACAAAATTTATATTTTACAAAAACACTTGTAATTGCTTCAGGCAGCATTTTTTACCTTAATCCACTCATAGAAGCCTGCAAAGTGGGAATTCCTGGCCAGCTCCTTCCAAAAGAGAAAGCAACACCAAAATTAGTACAAGTATAGAGTTTGTAGGGAGGGATGAAGCAGGGGGAGGGAAGGGTGGTCTTGTGGTCCTTGTTATTTAAAAAAAACGGCAGACTCCTGTGGTACCTTATAGACTAACAGACGTATTGGAGCATGAGCTTTCGCGGGTGAATATCCGACGAAATGGGTATTCACCCACGAAAGCTCATGCTCCAATACGTCTGTTGGTCTATAAGGTGCCACAGGACTCTTTGCCGCTTTTACAGATCCAGACTAACCAGCTACCCCTCTGATACTTGTTATTTCAAGTCTACTTCAAACATAGCAAACTCAGCTGAGTGAAGTGCTTACTGCCTGTCTACACAGAACTTTCAGAAGCCATGTGTCACTCACAAAGGTGTGTTCCGAAGTCAGAGAGCTGGATCTAAACTCTTGATTTTTTTTAAAACTTGCAATACTTTGCCAATTGTATCTAATTTCAAGCTTAAGGTGATTAATTCCTTGACAACCTTTGCCTTTTTTAACTACTCAGATGGGGCACAGAGTTCAGAACCAGACCTGAATCAGAACTTCCCCAACGTTCAAGTCAGATTTCAGGCTCCACTCTAATGAATGAAGAATGCATATAAGCTCTGCAACATCATACACCTAGGACACAAGTCAGAAATTGTTGTTGGTAGCTTACATTATAACTTGGGCCTACATACTAATGTTCTATCCAGGGAGAGAGGGAAATACCTCAGATTGCCAGGAAGACTATGGTAAGAAGAGTCAGATCAGGTACTCTAGAGGGGGAAGCATGGGCAGAGACCCTGTGAAACCATGAATTCTCAGGCCTCCCCTTGCAGGAGAGAGGGAAAGTATGTTCTCTGTGTAGATTTGTCCCCTTTCCAGTTGCTGTCTGACTTTTCACTTTGTATGTAAGTGTATGGGGAACCCGGCCTAACCAGCATCAACCAACCTGGGTTCCTGGGAACAGTAACCATTTTGATGGAAAAGCAGAGGGTGGTGTGCTAGTTGGTATCTTACAGCAATACTCTTCAGTAAATCAAGAGAACTGTCACTACATCTTGAACAACAACAATACAGCGGAGATCAAACTATTCCCCCCTTCCCTTTCCTCTAAACTAATTCATGGGACACAACACAAAGAGACGTATCCATTTTTTTCAAGGTGATGCAGAAGTTTCAAACTGGACAGTTCAACCTATCAGTCAGGATGGAAAATTGGCAGAGGACTGATAGCGTTACTGAGGCATACACTGACATAGGCTTTGTTTTTGAATGAAGTACTTTATATATTCTTCAAGAAGTAGCAACTGTTAGTAAAATTATGTATATTTAACCTCTGATATTCAAGTCCAGAATCAACATGTACCATTGGTACGTACATAAATTGCCTAGGGAGGTTGTGTAATCTCCATCATTGGGGATTTTTAAGAGCAAGTTAGACAAACACCTGTCAGGAATGGTCTAGATAATACTTTGTCCTGCCAGGACTGGACTAGATGACCTCTTGTGACATTATGAGTATAATATAATGTCTCATCGAAAGGTGACACAGGGCCAGAAAGAGTTAATTAACTCAGACTGACATGACCCATGGCCAAACTTTAAAGACTTGTTAGGAAGATATGTAAATGAATAGAGCTTTGAAATGCAAGCTTGCATTGTTAGAGATAGAAGGGTAGCTGTTTGCTCAGGTCTTATAGTGTAAGAAAACAAGTTTTGTCTATTACTATGGCTTTGATTCAAAGATCAAAAAAGGAGTAGTAACATTTAGGAAGACACTTGAGTGAAATAGTATTATTGTGTACATGTCTCTTTGAAGGTTGTGGTAACCTGTATCTGAACTGTTTAACGGATAAATTACCCTATGCTAATTGCCATGATGTTTGGGAGACAGAAAGTTAAGTCTATTGTTTTCTCAGGCCAACAGGCTGAAACCCTGGACAGGATCCTTCTTCATCTCAGATCTGCTTTGGGTTTCAAGAAGGGGAAACCCTAAGCCATAAGAATTGAGATCCCCAGCCACTGACTGGAGTCACCCTGAATATGGACATTGGACTATAACCTATGGACTATTTCTAGAAGAACTTTTGGCAACTACAAACTCACCATCTCTGCTATGTATCTGGACCTCCAGAAATTGAACTCAAGTCTGTATGTATATTGATCTTTCAACCAACTCTCTCTCTTTTCTTTTTTAATAAATTTTAGTTTAGTTAATAAGAATTGGCTATAAGTGTGTATTTTGGGTAAGTTATCATTTGACCTGGGTCTGGGGCTTGGTCCTTTGGGATCGGGAGAACCTTTTTTCTTTTACTGGGGTATCGGTTTTCATAACCAGTCATCCCCATAAGGAGCGGTGCTGGTGGCGATACTGGGAAACTGGAGTGTCTAAGGAAATTGCTTGTGTGACTTATGGTTAGCAGTGGGGTAAAACTAAAGTCGTCTCTGTTTGGCTGGTTTGGTGTGCCTTAATAATAAAGGACACCCAAGGCAGTTTGAGCTGTAACTGCCCTGCTCTAAACAATTTGTCCTGTATTGATACTCTCAGTTGTATCCTACTAAAGGCAGCATCGTTACACCTCTCGAGGTCCCTTCCAGTCCTATGATTCAAACCAGCAGCTGTCGTCACCTGCAGATTTTACCATGAGCTGGTTCAGCTACTGCAAAAAAACCCCTTTTTTCTTTGAATTAAAAGAGAATAATGTTCATTTTCTCCCTACCTTTAATACATCTCCATAACACGTAAGTCCATCTCCCATGTAACCCGGAGCGCAAGCACAGGACCGGTCCCCTCCTCCAAGAGGCTCGCACACAGCCTGTGAGGACAAGAAAACGAAGGATTACTATGTAATAAAACAGATGGAGCACTGCTCAGTGTTAGCCACTCAGGAACCCTGTGGGGACTGATCTCCAGTCTCCCAAATTGCAAGATAGGGCCTTAACTACAATGCCATCGTTCCTTTCATGGTCCCTTAGGCTGAAATAGTGTATTCTCACTGTACACCTAAGAAACCCCCCCGCACCCCCCCCCCACACCTTGTAAAACATGGGAGTGTGAGCAAACAAGATAAACTAATGACCACAAAGCTTTTATGCTTTGTCACATGTAGATGTGATTACTGGACAACAAAGGAAGACATATTGGGCCAGATTATCAGTGGGGGTATATCAACATAGCTCCATTGCAGTCAGTAGCGCTACACCGAAATACATCCACTGAGGATCTGGTCCAACATTCTTTCCCATGAAGGATTTTGGAGAATTTGCCAGCTACTCACCAAATCATGGCAACCACCATTGTCCAGCTTGCAAGGATTAATGGATTCACAGTTATAGCCATCACCAGCATAGCCACTCTTGCACATACACTTGCTCTGAAAGTAGAAGAGAGAGGGAGGAGCTTCACTACGGACCTACCCAACTGCACAACTAATGCCGTCCCTCTTTCAATGAGTCTGGGTCAAGATCTACTTTTCAGTTAATTTTTAAAATGATTTTCTTCTCAGTGTTGTTAACAGTCCCTGGAAAGTCCGAAACGGAAATATTTCTTTACTAGGAGTTTCCCTCTGTTACAGTGCACACGCTGGTTTGTTATTGTAGGGTTGCTCATAAATATAAAGCACTCCGGCATGCACTAGTCTGTTATTGTAGGGTCTCTCAGGGTGACACACTGTACCTCAAAGTATCACCCTGTAAACCCCATATTCATCATTGGTATATGGTGGTGGCATTTTTCTGATAAAAAAATCAGAAAAATGATACCTTGAAGGTATCATATGAAAGGTCACAATCTGCTGAAATTCACTATTCTGTCAAAATGTGTGCATCATCATTGTATATGAAGTGATGAAATTTTGCTGTATGGTTGTTATTGAAATATGCTGCGAGTTTGGGAGATGCCCACTGCTAGCTCTCCAGTGACAACAAAGGTGGTGACCCACATCCAAACATACATTAAGCGACCATTAAGAGCCATTGACCAGCAGGGGAATTGCAAAGAGGAGATTTACAATTCTGAGAGAGTTGCGCAAGCACCACACAATGAGGATTTCTCAACTCTATGACTCAGTTGCACAAGCACCACACAACAGTGGATTGCTCAGCTCTGACTCAGCAAGGCCTACCAGGACATGTCTGGACCAGAATCTTTCTTGGGACATGAATTGAGAGTAGAAAATAAGGGACCGTGGCATCATGAGAACATCTCTCTCCTCCCCCACCTACACTGAAGGCAACAAGAACACTGGGAAGACAAAGATTTTGAACTGAGGAGACTGGTCCCAGGCTGACAAGGAAATTCAGCCTGTGTATTAAGAACTGTAACTTACCTGCAACATCCAGTGCAGTGAGAAAAGCTGTCTCATTCAACTCTTGCTTAGTTTGATAAAATTTGGAATTTAGACTGTGATTTTACTTTTATTTCATAGGTAACCACCTTTGTCCTGTATGTCTACCACTAATACTCACTTAAAATCTATCTTTCTGTAGTTACTGAACTTATTTTAATGGTTTAGTTTTACCAGTGAGTTTGCCTAAAGTGCTTGGGGAATCTGCTCAGAATACAAAGACTGGTACATATCCCCCATCCTTTGACGAAATGGTGAACTAATTAATGAGCTTGCATTTTTCAAGTTAAGATCTTGAACAGATAAGATCTTGAGCAGTGTAACTGATGATATATTTCTGGGGTGCAAGGCTGGGGACTTGGGAGATTGCTGGTGATTCCTTATGGATACTTCATGAGTGGCTTAGAGAACGTTCATGCAATTTAGATGGGTGTGTCTCTGTATGCTGGTGGCTGAGTGATCACAGCATCTAGAGGGGTTTGCTGTTTGTCACTAGCGTAGCATTGTGAGAGACAGCCCAGGCTGGAAAGTTAAGGGAGTACAGCAGTCCCACAGTTCCAGACTGGACCCCGGGGATCTTATCAGACTCAGGAATTCTGATTTACTAACTCTTGTTTTAATGAAAAAGAAATTAAAAGACTACCATGGATTTTTCAAACAGATGAGAGAAAAATACAGGCCAAACTATGGGCCTTCCTACCTTGAAGATGGCTAGAGAGACAGGAATTTGACCAAATGGATGGCCACTTTAACTGCTGTAGCTATTTGATGTATTTATTATATATTTTAACACTCCCCAAACCTACCTCCACATATCAGTTGTCTGAAACCAGAAATTACAGGACACAAGAACCCAGAACTCCCTGTGGCAGGAAAGACCAACAGCCCATGAAGCTGTGCTTCTGGCAGTGGCCTACACCTGATGCTTCAGGAGAATGAGCTACCCCCATGATTCCCTTGACTAGCTGTGCAATGCTGTGTATGGGGAAGGATGGCTAG
Organism: Mauremys mutica; assembly: GCF_020497125.1. Lineage (NCBI taxonomy): Eukaryota > Metazoa > Chordata > Testudines > Geoemydidae > Mauremys > Mauremys mutica. Next base: position 44,670,741 of record NC_059078.1, read on the forward strand.
AGAGGTGTCTGTGGGGAGCGCGTTAAATAAAAAAATAGTTATTAAACGTAGTACTTGCTATTCAAAGAATTCTCAGCTTTTTATTGGTTACTAGTATTTCATTGAATCATACTGTATAAGGACTAAATTTTGCTGATTTAATGGAAGCCAATTTCTTTCAGACACACCAGTCGAGTAGGCCTTGCTGCTGACATTCCTGGAGCAACAAGAATTGCTGCTCCTAGGAATTTCAGACTGCTACAGTGTGGTGTACATAGCAAGTGTCCATAAATCTCAGCGATGGACCAGTTAGTGCTGAACTTACCTGTCCAGGTCCAACAAAGCTGCAGTCTGCATTCATGTGGCAGTCCCCTCTTGTCTCCAGCACACAGTTATCTATAGCAACACAGGCTTTTCCATCCCCAGTCCAGCCCTTGTTACACTGACAGGTAGCAGTACCAGGGCCTGTACTGGTACATATGGCCTGTGGGGGAGGGGAGAAAGGCAAATTAAACTTAAATGAAAACAAATTAAAATAAAACCATTGATGATGGGAAACCTTCCCAGGAAGTAATATAATGAACTGGCTAGTACACATGTTTAACAGTCTCCCCCAATTGGGTAGAATTAGAATTGCTCAGTTGTGTGTCATAAGCCCTACTCTGTTAACAGAGATTCACCTTGAGCTCATGCAATAGGAGACGGGTTTTGGAGGAGGATGAGAATTTTATCCTTGCTGTTGCTGCAAAGCGCTGAGTACACCGTCTGTGTGGTGCTCTGTCTGTCTGTCTAGTGGTGACTGAGCCACAGACAGAGGTTGAGGAGTCTGTTAAAGCCCTGGCTCAAGCAGTAGCGGTCACGTATTTAAGATCCAGAGGACCCAAGTTCAAACCTACTGCCAATGACCCAGCCCCAGGGCACCATTACACCTACAGCTGCAAAATCACAGGAGGCTGCAGATGTGTAACAGCATCATCATAATATCCAGTTGTTATATAGCGCTATTCATCAGCAAATTACAAAAATAATAATAAACAGCCCCTGTAATAGGTGAATGGGTCTTGGAATACCTCTTCCACCTGCTCTGGTACCACCCAATTACCCATGGACAATAGCAGCTGACTGGTTCCCAAAACAGGGTACAATAAACTTGGTTTCCAAAATAATACTGATTATAAACCAACTGGAAGAGAGGCAGAAAGACTTAGCATAGTTTTGGAAAAAAACTCTTTATCCGTTGCAATTCCTCCCGCAACTCTCCACAGTTTCACTCCTACACTTCACCACCCTAACATGTAACCAGGGACAAATCTCAGAAGTGTGGGTAGGGTGACCAGATGTCCTGATTTTATAGGGACAGTCCTGATATTTGGGGCTTTTTCTTATATAGACTCCTATTACCCCCTCCCCCACCCCCGTCCCGATTTTTCACACTTGCTATCTGGTCACCCTAACTGTGGGTTTCTATCTAGATATTTAGATAGTCCCCATCAATGCAGTATCTGAACACCTTCGAATGAACAATTAAACAGATTCTGGCTCAAACCATCCAGATCTTTAGTTTTGCAAAATTGGATTGTGAATTTTATGAGAACAGGTGCTCTTGTTAGATTTCATGCACTTCCCATTGCCAGCTAGGCTGCAAATGATGCAGGAGGAACACCCTCATGATGTTATGGCTTTTCCACTTCTGGCTTCTTTTAGATCTGTGGAATGCAGACTTTTCAACCTCTCCAAAAGACTCAGATTTAGTGGGTGAGCTGGTCTGTTTTTATTGTCTCCATACACTAGGTTTTGCATAAAACCTGGGATGGATTCTCTGGGACCTGTCTCTAATAGTTCCAAAGTGGCGGGGGGGGGGGGGGGGCGCAGAAACACTTCCCTGGAGAAATCCTATAGATTTGTATTAATAGGGATGAAACCAAAAGGGTTCTATAGACAATTACTCTAAAATTACATAGGATTTCATAGAGAATGAGACCCTTTCTATAGCTGTTCTGAGCCATCCTATAGAATTCTATACCAGGGACATTAGTCACTATTGAATTAAATAGGATTTTTCCATGAGGAAGATCTCTCCAGAACATTCCAGCCTGACACAGGCAAAAGAGCTCATAGGTAACAAATCAAAGATCTGAGGCAGCTGGTCCTTCTTAAAGAGACCCATCCTTCATTTGCCCCACTCCCATCTGCTTTCCCTTTATATGACCTAGATGCATTCCTCACACTGAAGTTTAAAAAACATGATTATGCTTTGCTCTACTGTAGCACTGTCCATCCACAGGCATCAGTGTGCTTTACAAACATTAATTCATTATGCCTCACATCACCACTGGGAGGTAAGTGTTGTTTAACCCCATATTACAGAAGGAGAAACTGAGGCTAAGCAGGTCAAATAATGTGTCCTTGGCCACACAAGTCAGTGGCAGATCTGGGAACAGATCTACTGAATCCTGGAGCCCCGTTCTCGACAGTAACTAATGTTTCTCCCGTGTTACCCACTCACATTTTCTGAACAGCTTCCTCGTTCTGGCTTCCTACAAAGATCAATGGGCAGGCAGGAAAATCCATCCCCTTCATAGCCATCAGTACAGATGCACCTTAAAAACCAAGCACAAAAAGACGTGAATTCCCAAGCACAGAACGGCAGCGAGGCAGAGGGTGTCTGCTAGCACTGCTCCATTAAAATTCAGCAACGAGCATGGGCAGGATTGCACATCTTTAACACGGTGAGGACATTCTTTGATGCTGTGATTTCCTGTGGCGTAGGTGTCTATGTGACATACATAACCATGTACTCACCAATGCACAGAGCTGGCTACACCTATTTATATTACTGAAGCCCCACTGTGCCAGCTGCTGTACAAACACGCACAGCGACACAGCCCTGGCCCCAGCGTACCCCGCCCCCTACTATGTACATAATAACCTTGCTGTGTTGTTGAGACTGCAGACTGCGTTCCGGTGACAATACTGAGATGCAGTCGGGCCACAGTTCTGAGAAGTCTTGTCACAGAATTCCCCTGTATAGCCATCCTTACATGAACGGGACTGGCACTTTCCCTTGCTGCCCGGCCTGTTATCACAAATTCCATGGATGCAACCGCAATCTGTCAAACGCATGGAGAAGAATCAGTTGCCTGGTCAGTTGGCAAACTCCTGCAGAGAGAGCACCTTTTAGATTTTCAAATTTCTCTTGCAGTCTCTTCTCAAACCAAATGATTGTCAGATTAGTTCTCAATTCTTAGAAGTCACCTGGGAGATATTTCTGCTTTTCCTGAAAACATGCCTAATTGAGCAGATCCTCATCTGGCATAAGTCAATGTAGCTCCATTGATTTCAAGGCAGTCACACTAATTTACATCAACCAAGGATGTGGCAAAATGTTCTCATCATTATGAGTAAAGGGCTGGGGAGGGGGGAGCTAATGGAAATGGACATTCAAAGCCATCAGAGTTACACCCTATCTGGGGCTGGTAAGCAAGGATGACAGCATTTTATCTTCAGTCATTGGACTCCAGGCCCTCAGAGCACTTAGAGATGGGAAAGATTTATTGGGTCATTCCCCCCTGACAGAGATGGATTCAAACCCCTTCAAAACACTGCTGGGGGGATTCCAAAATCTGGATCTGAATTTTTCAGTTGAGCCCATCTCCATCTGCCAGACATTGATCCGTGCTTTGTCTACTCCAGCATGAAATGACCCAAATGAAGGGCCTAACTTGTGAAACTAGTCCATAGAGCTCCCTGCTAGGAAAGGGTCCATGCCTACATTCCCCCGCCCACTTTGCTCAGTTTACTGCCTTGCATTTCCTGTTACCCATCAGGGTTGCTTTCTTGAGGAATTACAGACCTTCATCACAGTTCTCCCCGTGCTTGTTTGGGTTTGAGCAGATGTGGCAGGCTATTCCTTTGAAACCCTCAAAGCAGAGACAGTTGCCGTTCCCTTGCAGTCCATCACTACACTGGAAGAAAAGCAAAAAGAAAACTGACGTGAACAAGTTGGAGGGAAAATATACCTGACAGAGACATTAATGTCTAGTAAGGGAAACTTCGCAGGTTCCAGAAAAGCATGGAGGATTGTAAACCATTTTAGAAGCAAGAAAAAAAAACAACACAGGCTAACATGGTCCTGGTGACCAGAAGCAAAGAAGCTGAACATTAAAATGGTACTTAAATTGAGATAGCAACTGAAAGTTCAGATGTTTATTCAGATCTCTTGGGTCTGCAAAACTGGGCTGGAAATGCCATGTGAACACACACATGACTTTTTGGAGCTTCTGCTTTTGGTCCCAGCTGCAGGCAGGAAGCACAAGCAAAGTGGAAGAGAAAAACAGACCAAATTTTTTCAAATATCAGAAAAGATTGAGCTCAAGTTTTGGATGAAGTTTCAAGTCTGCTTCTACTTTACGTAAACCGGGTGACCTGTGTCCAGTGGGAATAAGATGAGTGTGTAGTGATGACGTGAGTTATTTCCCGTACATTCAGAATAAAAACAAAAAATGTTGGTAGTGGTAACAGAAAATACTGCATAGTAGTCAGTTCCAACAGAGCTAGTGCCAAACCAAATGCCTTGTAATATTTTGTATTTGAGTCCCAGAGTTACACACTGACAAATACCATTTGGAATTGCAGCACATGAGCACACATTGTTCTTCCCATGGGTTTGGCTCTGAGGGTTATTTTGTTCAGAAGGATCAGCCCTGAATATATATTAATCCATAGCCTTGATCGAGTCTTCTTCCACAAGAGAGAAAAGTTATCCCTGTTATTGTATGTCACACTGTGATATCTGTGATGCATCCAGATTTACACTGTTGTTCTTCGAGTGATTGCTCCAATGCATTCCAGTTAGGTGTGCGCGCCGCGCGTGCACGGCTTCTCCGGAACTTTTTTCCCTAGCAACCCCGGCGGGCCGGCTGTCGCCCCCTGGAGTGGCGCCGCCATGGCGCTAAATATATACCCCAGCCGGCCCGTCCGCTCCTCAGTTCCTTCTTACCGCCCGTGACGGCAGTTGGAACTGTGGAGTGCTTGATAGCTCTTCACGTCCCTAGCTTTCTCTAGTTCATTGTTGTACATAGTTAGCATAGTTAGTTATAGTTGTTAAGTTAGCATAGTTAGTGTTAGATAGATAGGCTAAAAAAGGGGGGGTTCCCCCTTTTTTGCCTTAGCCGGTGCGGGCTCATGCCCAAAGCACCGGGCTTTAAGCCCTGCACGGGGTGCCAGAAACCGATGCCCGTAGGAGACCCGCACGACGCGTGTCTCCGCTGCTTGGGCGAAGGGCACCGAACTGACAAGTGCCAGATCTGTTTGAAATTCAAACCGCGGACCCGCAAGGACCGAGATAGCCGCTTGAAACAGATCCTCATGGAGGAGTCCCTCCAACCACCGGCACCGCCCGCGCCGCCTCCACGGCCTCCTCCCGTGCAGGGCACACTGCCGGCACCGTCTGCGGCACCGCCGGCGAAGAAAGCGGTTGCGAAGACTCGGCACCGCTCGCTCTCGCCCGCCAAGAAACAAAGACTGGCGAAGGCACTGGCTCAGGCTCGCGTGCAGGACTCCGCCAAGGCGACTCCGCAGCCTGCAGCCCCTGTGGTGCCTCTGCACAAACAGTGCACTGCACCGGTGACTCCGGCGCCGCAAGGGCCGTCGAGTCCGGCGCCGCCGCGCTCCCCGGTGCCGTCCGTGGTCGAGCCTCGGCGGCCGTCGACGCCGGAGACGTTTGCCTCCGCGCGAGAGCTGATACAGCTCATAGAGGCTCCAGGCCTCCGGCCCCCGGCACCGCCGGCGCGGGCTGTCGTCTCCAGGGGCAAACCGGCAGCAATGGTCCGGCCACCCTCCCTGGAATCAAGGCGTGGACGTCGGACACGGTCCCGGTCTCGTTCCCGCACCGTCGACAGCTTGCCGTCCCGCCGATCGCGGTCCCGGCACCGCACTCCCTCGCGGCACCGATCGCAGTCTGCCCGTCGGTCGAAGTCCCGGTACCGCTCCGCTTCGCGGTACCGGTCGCACTCCCGACGTCGCACCAGATCGAGGTCGCCACCATATCGGCACCGACGGTCTCAGTCCCGGCACCGTTCCCGGCACCGCGACTCCCGCGGCCGCTCCAGACGTCGCGGTTCGCGCTCTCGGTCGAGCTCCCGGCACCGGTCGAGCTCCCGGCACCGCGATGGCCAGGGTCGGTCTCGGCATCGGAGATCTTACTCCCAGTCGAGCTCCCGGCACCGGTCCAGCCCCCGTCACCGATCGAGGTCCCAGCACCGGTCGAGCTCCCGGCACCGTGGAGAGAGTCGAGCGAGGTCGCCTTCCCGGCGTCGAGGGGAAGAGCAGCCCTCGGCGGTATGCCCTGGACCCTCATTGGCACCTCCCTGGCCTTCCCGCCCTGAGTCGGTCGCCTCCGGCGTAGAAGCCTATGGGCTCCCGCCTCCGACGCCACCAGCCCAGCCTAGTGGGGCCCAGCAGTGGGGTTTTTGGGTCCCATGGGCGCACTATGAGTCGGACGCTGTGCCCGTTCCGCCGAGGCCTCCAGGGGTCCAACGCAGAGTCCCAGAGGCGTCGATATCTCGTCCACCGCCATCCCCACCACCATCCGTTCCGGTGGCACCAGAGGGCCCCTCCGAACCCCCAGCCCACCATGCAGTGGACCCCTCTTCGGCTGAGGTCGTTCAGGAGTTATCCTCCTCATCCTCTCCCGATGAGGCAGTGGCCGGCGCGGCATCAAGGGAGCCGCCCCCCGTTGATGCCAAGGCGCATCAGGACCTACTCCGCCGTGTGGCGACGGCTATGGACCTCCCTGTAGAGGAGGTAAAGGAGGACGAGGATCCCATCACAAACGTAGTGGGGTCAGACTTGCCGGTCCGGGTTGCGTTACCTTTTGTGCGCACGGTCCAAAAGAACGCCGCCACCATTTGGCAAACGCCCGCTTCCGTGCCCCCCACAGCCAGGGGCGTGGAAAGAAAGTACTCAGTCCCTCCCACGGGCTATGAGTACCTGTATGTGCATCCAACTCCGGACTCCCTGGTGGTACAGTCAGTTAACGATAGGGAGCGTAACGGCCAGCCGGCCGCTGCTCCGAAGTCAAAGGAGGCACGTCGGATGGACCTTCTCGGCCGAAAGGTCTATTCTGCAGGGGGCCTGCAGATGAGAATTGGTAACCAGCTGATCCTCCTGGCCAGATACGTGTTCGACATACTCACGTCCCTGGCCAAGTTCACTGACCTCCTGCCGTTAACATCCCGCCAGGACTTCACCACAATGTTAGAGGAAGGGAGGCGATCCTCTCGCTCCTCCATTACAGCCGGCCTTGACGCGGCGGACTCAGGGGCACGGACCTTAGCAACAGGGGTCACGATGCGACGCATCGCCTGGCTTCAATCTTCCACCCTGCCTCCAGAAGTCCAGTTTACGCTCCAGGACTTGCCCTTTGACACCAAGGGCTTGTTCTCGGAAAAGACGGATTCGCGGATCCAATCACTAAAGGACGGCCGGGTGGCAATCCGTACACTCGGTATGCATACGCCGGTGACGCAGCGCAGGCCATTCTGCCCACAACCCTCCCGCTATCAGTCGCGGTACCGACCCTACCCGGCTCGGCGACCGGCCCAAAATCGCCGTCGCCCGTTGGGCAACCGCCGAAACCAGGGCCAGGCCGCTTCCAAAGCCCCACAGGCGCCGAAACAACCCTTTTGATGGGACGCACGAGGGCTGCACATCACTCTCCCCTCCGGATCCTCCCCGTTTATTTCACAACCGCCTCTCCCGTTTTTTCTTGGAGTGGTCCCGAGTAACGTCGGACAGCTGGGTGCTCAGCACGGTCCACTCGGGATACCGTCTTCACTTTGTTTCGCCCCCTCCCTCCCACCCACCTTCCCTGTCCCTCTTCAGGGACCCCTCTCACGAGCAACTCCTCTTACAAGAGGTCCAGACTCTGTTGAGCGTGGGTGCCATAGAAGCAGTGCCTCAAGACAGGCGGGGCAGGGGATTCTACTCCCGTTATTTTCTCATCCCCAAGGCGAAAGGAGGGCTACGTCCTATCCTGGACCTTCGCGAGCTGAACAAGTACCTGCTCAAGCCCAAGTTTCGCATGGTCACCCTGGGGACCATCATTCCCTCTCTGGATCCGGGAGACTGGTTTGCGGCCCTCGACATGAAGGACGCCTACTTCCATGTCGCTATCTACCCCCCTCATCGGCGCTACCTTCGGTTTGTGGTCAACGACGCCCACTACCAGTTCGCCGTGTTGCCATTCGGCCTTTCGACCGCCCCCAGAGTATTCACCAAATGCATGGCGGTCGTCGCCGCAGCACTGCGACGGAACCAGATACACGTTTACCCGTATCTGGACGACTGGCTGATTCGCGGTCGCTCCAGGCAACTTGTGGAGAGTCAGATAGTAGAGGTCCTGGCTCTCTTTCGGCGCCTCGGTCTTCTCGTCAATACCGAGAAGTCAACTTTGATTCCGACGCAGCGAGTCGAATTCATTGGGGCGGTCCTCGATTCCACGATGGCCAGAGCCTGTCTCCCTCGCGCTCGACACCAGACGATGGTCTCCATCATCCGAGACCTCGTCAATTTCCCGACTACGACGGTGCGGTCATGCCTCCGCCTCCTGGGCCACATGGCATCGTGTACGTACGTCACCGCGTACGCACGACTTCACCTTCGTCCGTTTCAGTCCTGGCTCGCGACGGTGTACCGCCCGCATCGCGACACCATCGACATGGTGGTCACAGTCAACGGGACGGCTCTCGACTCCCTCCGCTGGTGGCTCGACCCGGAGGTCGTCTGCGCCGGAGTCCCGTTCCACCCTCCTCGGCCATCGGCAACGTTGACCACGGACGCCTCTGCGCTCGGTTGGGGCGCTCACCTGGGAGACCTGCACACTCAAGGCCTCTGGTCAGCGAGCGAGCTCACACTCCACATCAATGTCCGCGAGCTCCGAGCGATCCGCTTTGCATGTCACACCTTTCGGACCAACCTACAAGGCCGCTGTGTGACAGTGTTCACGGACAACACAACAGCAATGTTCTACGTGAACAAGCAGGGCGGAGCCCGCTCGTCCCCCCTCTGCAAGGAAGCGATCCTCCTGTGGGGCTTCTGCGTGACCCACTCCATTCACCTGGAAGCGTCCTTTCTACCGGGAGTGCAGAACACGCTGGCCGACCATCTCAGCAGGTCGTTTCTCTCCCACGAGTGGTCCCTCCGTCCCGACGTTGCTCACACGATCTTCCAGAGGTGGGGGTTTCCCCGGGTCGACCTCTTCGCCTCCAAGGCGAACAGGAAGTGTCTCCAGTTCTGCTCGTTCCGGGGGCACTCGCCGGGCTCTCTGTCGGACGCTTTCCTGTATCCGTGGCAGACTCACCTCCTCTATGCCTTCCCTCCGTTTCCGCTCGTGCACAGAGTGCTCCAGAAGCTTCGGAGGGATCGAGCCACCATGATACTAGTGGCTCCAGCCTGGCCGAGGCAGCATTGGTACACCCTGCTGCTCGAGCTCTCCGTTCGGGAGCCCATTACCCTCCCTTTCTGGCCGGACCTCATCACACAGGACTTCGGCAGACACCTCCATCCGAACCTGCAGCCCCTCCATCTTACAGCCTGGTACCTGCGTGGTTGACCCACGCAGAGAGGGACTGTTCGGCGGCCGTGCAGCAAGTCCTGCTTGAAAGCAGAAAGCCTTCCACTCGTACCACCTACATGGCGAAATGGAAGAGGTTCGCGCTCTGGTGTGACCAGCAAGGGCTCAACCCATTCATGGTACCTGTCTCTACCATCCTAGACTACCTATGGTACCTTAAGGAGCAGGGTCTGGCGGTTTCCTCCTTGCGGGTCCACCTCGCATCGGTGTCCGCCTTTCGTCCGTCAGTAGAGGGTCGAGCCATCTTTTCCAATCCGATGGTCTCATGCTTCCTGAAGGGCCTCGACCGCTTATACCCGCCAGTGCATCGCCCTGCCCCGACCTGGGACTTGAACCTCGTCCTGGCCAGGCTCATGCGTCCACCATTCGAGCCTATGGCCACGTGTTCTCTCCTATACCTCTCCTATAAAACGGCCTTCCTGGTTGCCATAACATCGGCAAGGAGAGTCTCGGAGCTCCGAGCGTTGACGGTGGGCCCCCCCTACACCGTCTTTCACGCGGACAAGGTGCAGCTTCGTCCTCACCCAGCCTTCCTACCAAAGGTGGTCTCGGCCTTCCACCTTAATCAGGACATCTTTCTCCCGGTCTTCTTCCCGAAGCCCCATGCTTCGCCCCGGGAACAACAGCTCCACACCCTCGATGTCCGTAGGGCGCTGGCGTTTTACATCGTCCGGACGAGGTCCTTCCGGCGTTCCACGCAGCTCTTCATCGCAGTCGCTGATCGCATGAAAGGCGAGCCGGTCTCTACCCAGCGCATTTCCTCCTGGGTGACTCAATGCATCAGGTCATGTTACGAGCTGGCTCATGTGACACCATGCCGACTCACCGCTCATTCTGCGAGAGCGCACGCCTCGTCAGCCGCCTTCCTGAGCCATGTCCCCATCCAGGACATCTGCAGAGCGGCCACCTGGTCTTCGGTCCACACCTTCGCCTCCCACTACGCGTTGGTGCAGCAGTCTCGAGAGGATGCAGCCTTTGGCTCTGCGGTATTGCATTCCGCCACGTCTCACTCCGACCCCACCGCCTAGGTAAGGCTTGGGATTCACCTAACTGGAATGCATTGGAGCAATCACTCGAAGAAGAAAGGACGGTTACTCACCTGTAGTAACTGTTGTTCTTCGAGATGTGTTGCTCCAATCCATTCCAGACCCGCCCTCCTTCCCCACTGTCGGAGTAGCCGGCAAGAAGGAACTGAGGAGCGGACGGGCCGGCTGGGGTATATATTTAGCGCCATGGCGGCGCCACTCCAGGGGGCGACAGCCGGCCCGCCGGGGTTGCTAGGGAAAAAAGTTCCGGAGAAGCCGTGCACGCGCGGCGCGCACACCTAACTGGAATGGATTGGAGCAACACATCTCGAAGAACAACAGTTACTACAGGTGAGTAACCGTCCTTTATTGTGAAAAAAGACGCTCAATGAATAAAACATTATAGTGAGATTTGAAAGCACAACAGCCTGGAAATGTTAAGTTTAGTTCCAACAGCAGCCATAACTTGCCTTGCAAATACAACATGTAGTACTTCACTTCTGCGCAGGGCATTAACAACTTGTATACAGTCATATATGCATGTAATGTGAGTTAGTTATGAGTGGCAGCTATTGGACTAGGGTGACCAGATGACAGGAAGAAAATATCGGGACACATTTGGGGCGGGGGGTCCACCGGCAGAGAGAAAAAAAAAAAAAAGGAGTACCGCAAAATATCCGGACAGATTGCGTCCCGACCAAACATCGGTCAGGACGCGGGACAAACACCTCAATATTGGGACATCTGGTCACTCTATATTGGACACATTTTGCTCCAAGTTACAATGGTATAAATCCTAGAAGAGGCATTAATCTCAGTACAAGACATTTTGGTGTGCGTAGCTATGATTTTGTTTTCTATCTTCAGGAGACAAAAAGAAATGCCTCGCTCCCCATCTGTAAGATTGTCTGTCTTTAATTTTCTCACAAGCCTGCTCCCTGGCCAGACAGGCAGACTTCTCACATTTAAAGGTGTAGTATACAGAAATCAATAACTATGTACAGCACAGACACTGTCCTTACTTTCTCTAGACTGTAAATGATGCCTCTTGTCAGAAGAGAAAGAGGCAGAGAAAGAAAGAAGCAAAGACAAGATATCTCCACCCTTTAAGATGGACAGCAAGAGTAACAGAATTAAGATTATGTCTTTCCCATCCTTTGTCTATACCCAAGCTTTGGGTGTGCTGTTTCTTTGGCCTTTGCAAAGTTGAGCACAAGACACTGATAATTTCCATGTTTGGTGCAAAGAATGTGAATTCCTGGTAAACACTGCCAATTGGATGCACATAACCAAACTCCCCAGCTTCCCACTAGGAGTTTGAAAAAGCTAGTATAATCCAACCATGGGTCCAACATAGTGGGTTCTGGTGCACTTACATTCCCTCTGCCATAGCATGGATTGGAGAATCCACCAGGGCATGGCATGCAGTCAAGACCAAAGAATCCTTTGCAACACCCAGGTTTCTGAAAAAGACGTAACATTGGTACACCGTGTGGAGAAGCTTAATGTTATAAACACCATACAACACGTATATGGTCTGAACTCAGATCTTTTTCTCTTGTTCCTCTCAGTGCTCAGACTATGAGTTTGCCATTCTCCATTTCCAAGTATTAAATTTAGCTCTTCCAGTGGCGGTGGATTAATCAAGAGGACTATTTGACCTGGATTCTGAACTATGCCTCCAATATCCTCCACACCTCGATTCCCCCCTCCCCCAGCAATACCCTCTTACGATACCCAACCAGGGTTTTTTTTTCCCCCACCCTAGCAAAACCTACTTCCCTCCCCTCCCCTCCTGCCCATGAGCTGGATTTTGAGGCCTTGTGTTTTTGATTGTTCTGGGCCATGTCTGCCCTTTGTCCATCCTTGCCAAAAGCTGCATCATTTCACAAGGTCACACATCAGTGTGTACGCTTGGCTCCCTGATGTCTGATCACTTGCAAGCACCATGACAGTTCTAGCCAGGATGAGGCTGTTTCCCAAAACACCTGATAAGGTTTCAACAACAGGATACGATCACTCTGCAAGCTTAGTGTGCACTCTCTAACTGCACTCTGTTTCCTTTGAGACATGCATGGGGCTCTGTGACAGAAGTTAACGCCATGCTCTCTGCTACGGTGTTTCCTCCACCACAGCCTGTCACATTCAAGGTGGCTCGTGCAGATTTAGCCACGCAGCTTCAATCAGCACTTAACCGGGGAGTCATGCAGATCAATCCTCATGTGTTTTGCTAAATATTTACCCCTAGGAGGGAACTTCCCCAGTTAGTGCAATCCACCCCCAGTCCAGTGACAGGACACAGGCTATAGATACACTTTGAGCAGGGGGTGTGATTCTCAGCTCAAGGAGACATACCTGCACTAGATCTGATTGAGTTAGCATGCTAAAAATAGCATACCCACAGCAGCATGAGCAGTAGAAGCTAGCTGCCCCCAGTGCACACCTAGCTGAAGCCATATATACACACAAATTTTAGCATGTTAACCGAATCAGTGGGAGTGCGGGTTTGTCTCCTTGAGCTGGGACTCTCACTCCTGGCATGAAGTATATCCATACCTTTAGGGTACGTCTATCCTGCAGTTGGGAGATGTGACGGAAGCTCGTTTAGACATATCTGAGCTAGCTCTGACATGGACGAGCCAGTGACAAAAGCAATGAAGCCACAGTAGCATGGGAGGTAGTCACTGACCTGAGTATGTACCCAGGGGTCTGGGTGGGTGGATCTAGCTGTGCCATCACCCATGCTTCATGGCTATTTTTACTCAAGTTAGATTAGCTCAAAGCTAGCTCCGGTACGTCTACACATGCTGCAATCACACCTCCCAACTGCAGGGTAAACATACCCTTAGTGTGGGAGCACTTCCTCCTCCCTGCCACTTGTACTCCAATTGGGAACCACCCAGTTCAAGGCAAAACATTCTCCTCTAGCTAAGCCAGGAGAAGCCAAATTAAGCTCCCTTGAATTAGAATGTGCCTTTGGATACTGTACATCACACTTACCAGAATGGTTTGATTGCAGTACCGGGCACAGCCCTTCTTCAGGACATTCAAGCCTAATGGATCATGGACGTAGACACATTCACTTGGATAGATCTCCTGAGCCTTCAGAAATGAAACAAGTCATCAGCACAACAGCTATGTTCATGCTTTTTTCCTGCCCCTTGCTGCAAAGGCTAACTGTCTAGCATTGAGCTAGGAAGTTCATGAGAGTGTCAAGGTGAACTGGAGTACTTGTGGCACCTCAGAGACTAACAAATTTATTTGAGCATGAGCTTTCGTGAGCTACAGCTCACTTCTTCGGATGCATAGAATGGAACACAGACAGGAGATATTTATACATACAGAGAACATGAAAAGGTGGAAGTATGCATACCAACAGGAAAAGTCTAATCAATTGAGATGAGCTATCATCAGCAGGAGAAAAACTTTTGAAGTGATAATTAAGATGACCCATAGAAGGTGTGAGAAGAACTTAACATAGGGAAATAGATTAAATTAGTGTAATGACCCAACCGTTCTCAGTCTCTGTTTAAGCCTGAGTTAATTGTATCTAATTTGCATATTAATTCGAGTTCAGCAGTCTCTCTTTGGAGTCTGTTTTTGAAGTTTTTTTGTTGCAAAATTGCCACCATCAAGTCTGTCACTGAGTGGTTAGAGAGGTTGAAGTGTTCTCCCACTGGTTTTTGAATGTTATGATTCCTGATGTCAGATTTATGTCCATTTATTCTTTTGCATAAAGTCTGTCCGGTTTGGCCAATGTACATGGCAAAGGGGCATTGCTGGCACATGATGGCATATATCACGTTGGTAGATGTGCAGGTGAACGAGGGGAGGGGTCAGGGCTCTTAGAATCATAGAATCTCAGGGTTGGAAGGGACCTCAGGAGGTCATCTAGTCCAACCCCCTGCTCAAAGCAGGACCAAACCCAACTAAATCATCCCAGCCAGGGCTTTGTCAAGCCTGACCTTAAAAGCCTCTAAGGAAGGAGATTCCACTACCTCCCTAGGTAACCCATTCCAGTTCTTCACCACCCTACTAGTGAAAAAGTTTTTCCTAATATCCAACCTAAACCTCCCCCTCTGCAACTTGAGACCATTAATCCTTGTTCTGTCATCTTCTACCACTGAGAACAGTCTAGATCCATCCTCTTTGGAACCCCCTTTCAGGTAGTTGAAAGCAGCTATCAAATCCCCCCTCATTCTTCTCTTCTGCAGACTAAACAATCCCAGTTCCCTCAGCCTCTCCTCATAAGTCATGTGCTCCAGCCCCCTAATCATTTTTGTTGCCCTCCGCTGGACTCTCTCCAATTTATCCACATCCTTCTTGTAGTGTGGGGCCCAAAACTGGACACAGTACTCCAAATGAGGCCTCACCAGTGCTGAGTAGAGGGGGATGATCACATCCCTTGATCTGCTGGAAATGCCCCTACTTATACAACCCAAAATGCCATTAGCCTTCTTGGCAACAAGGGCACACTGGGATGGGAGTGCGGGCTCTGGGGTGGAGCCAGGGATGAGGGCCCCAGGTTTGGTGTGGGGCTCCGGGTTTGGGGAGAGGCTCAGGACTGGGGCAGGGGATTGGGGCGTGCGGCCAATGGGAACGCAGAGCCAGTGCTCGGGGCAGGGGCAGTGTGCAGAGCCCCGTGGACCCCCTGTCTATGAGCTGGACCTGATGCTGGCCACTTCCAGGGCGCAGCGCGGCGTCAGAACCAGTAGGGGGGACTACTAGTTTTTACTGGCTGGCCGCCATGGACCCTGGGTGCTGAGCAAGGCAAACCAGTGCCTTGCATTCTGTGACCCAGTACTGGGTCACAACCTGAACTTTGAAAATCACTACACTAGAGGAACAACAACATGGTTTTGGTAGAATCAAGGTTGGTGATTCCTTTGAGTGGCAGTTGATTAGCACGTTGAAAGGGCAGGATGACAATGGTTGGGCTTCAAGATCTGGCTGGTAGTAAAGGTTCTGTCTCTGGTGGAGTCAGGGTGTTAAAAGTCTAGTTTCACTTAACACACACAATGCTTCATGTCACTCCAGTGATCAGGTTCTGCACACTTCAGAAACAGAGGCAGCATAGACCAGTGGATTAAGCCTTGGACTAGGACCAAGGAGACCTGGGTTACACTCCTGGCTTTGTCACTGACTTGCTTTGTGACATTGAGCAAGTCGCTTCCCCTCATTGTACCTCAGTTTCCCCTCCCACCCGTTGTCTGTCTTGTCTATTTAGATTGTAAGCTCTGTGAGTTATCAGCACTCTTACTATATATCTGTACAGTGTCTAGCACAATGGGTGCTATTATAATACAAACAAAATATTTACCATTTTTGTGCTGTGAGGTGGGCAAACGCTGGTGTTCAGGGCCCCACAATCAACACAAGAGCCCTGTTATAAAACCAAGAGAATAAAAGTCCTTCCCATGAGAGTATTTACATTTATACACATTCAAACATAACCCCATTTTATGCTCATACATGAAGAACAATACAGAAATATTGCTTATGACACCTTTTTTTGCACCATAATAAGAAATATGACCGAAGAAGTTTTAAGAAGTAAAGGTTGAGGAACAAGGTGAGTTTTTCATTTAAAGAAAAAATGTTTCCCAGATAATTTCTGTGGGTATTGCTCACATCTCAAAGTGCTGGTTTTTACACAGGTACATCTCTGAGAAATGAGGACAAACCAGTCAGGGCTTTGGCTAGTAGATACTGTTTGTAGCTGTGTTGGAAGCTGTGATTTACAGTTAATGCTTTAGGTCTTACGACACCCAGAAGTATTGTGGACTCTTACGTCACTTCTGGGCTATTACTGGGGCACACAAGTGGACCTCAGACCTGTGACGGGCCCCACTGGCTTCAGTGGAGCTCTGTGAAGCATATACATGAACCAGCTCTGGCCCAAATGTGGCACAGTGTGTGAGAAAAATACCCAGAATAAGCTCCTTCCTTCAGTGTAAATTACTCTTTCTGTGGCCTCAGTGCAGTGAGTCTTCATTTCAGATGTAAATAATTTTCAACAACAGAAGTGACGGGGCACCAAATTTGTGTGGAACATAGGGAATTTGGGACGAAAATGAGGGATGCTGGAGAGGTTTGCTGTGTGGGAGGAGGGAGATGCATGTCTTCCATTGTAGGATCAGCACTTGCTGCATCTCTACGTGTTCCTGCAGTGACTTCAACAGGACAGCAGCCAGCCTCTTTGAAAAAGTGCCATCAGTAGGCATTGCAAAGCCAAAGGGCATTTCAAAAGATTTAGTTTGCATAAATAAATAAATATCATTCGGCTTTTATAGCAACAAAACAGCTGTGACTGAGCAGAAGCTCTTGCTGCTTCCCAGTCCAAACTAATAGGAGACAGATGTTCAGAGTCAGGTGATCAGGCATTATCAAACTGGTTGATAGCTCTGGTATAAACAGGAAGGACTGCATCTCAAACAATTCCCAAATAGCAGCCCTCTGAAGAGCTGAACACCTTTCTGAATCATGGATATCTTGGGTAGGAGGAAAAAAGTGCTGCTCTAAGTCTTTTGTCAAAAAAAACAAACAAACCCAACCCTAAGAGAAAACAGCTGACTTCCCAGCAAGGTGGTGTGGCAGCGTTAGCAGAAGAAATGCTCACAGCACATACACTGGCTAGCTATGGAGGCAGTCTAGCGCCAGGGATCATAATGGAGGTGAATTTAATTCACAGTGTGAGAATACACAGACGCACCTTCTGTGCTCAAATATAGTCTATCTTAGGTTTTTCTATAGCACCCTATAGTGGTGAGTCTTCACCTTGCTACACACCCACTGGGGGAAAGAATGGAAAAACTTGACTTACTGCTATGATTTTGTGCTGTACTTCATTGCACCTCTGAGGCAGAATGGGGATTATTGAAGGAGGAATGAAGATGCCATCCAAGGTATGAATGATACCATTTGATGCCACAATGTCCCTCTTGTTTAAGGGAATCCCAGAATCATCCAACAGAATTCTCCCCTGTTCCAAAAAAAAACCCCAAAACAAAATCAATACCCTAAGTCATTCCCACTCAAACAATGTAAGGAGACATGCTGGTAAATTACAATAGGCAGTCTCTTCAATATCAGCTACACAATATCCATCTTTCCTAGTGGAAATCATGCATGGGACGGGGGGGGGAGAATGCATAATAGCTTTAAAGAAATCTAGTTTATTAAGCAGAAGACATAGCAGAGTTGGCCTGAGTCACAAAGTCCTGTTCCAGTGTGACGGTGCACCCCATAAGGCTTCATTGAAATATGCTTATTAATGTATATACATGACTTAACTGGAATATGTTTTATGCTACATATGCCATGTAGTATCTCTGTAAAGGTTATGATCGACTGAATCTATTCATCCTATTTGTATGCATGTGTCATTGTTGTATTCCAAGTTATGAATATTGGCTGTATACTTGCTTGATTTCTAAGTAGCCTTAGTAAAGCATTCGGCCAGCTTGAGAAAGGAATGTGCAAATTAAGTGCCCAATGAAGAAACACTTAAAGGACAATTAATCTTGGAAAGCTCCAATCCACATAAGAAATCTACCTGAGGACGTTCAGGGTAGCATGTAAACAATGGCTGCTGCCTGTAAACTGGGTCATGCATGGACATGTGACTCCAAAACTCCATCTTGGAGCTGGACTTTGCATAGGAGAGAGGAGGGAGTCTCCACCCACAAGAGAGAATCTACTTAAACCCCTGGGAGACCCCTCCATTTTGCCTTCAGCTGGCTAAAGGGATAGCCTCTCCACCCCCAAGGATACCTGAAAGAAACTGGAACAAAAGACAGTAACTACAGGGGGTGTGAGTGATTGCTGGACCCAGACTAGAAGGAGACTAGTCTGTAAAAGGAAGCTTACTGGAACACCGAGGGTGAGATTTTGTCTGTATTCAGTCTTCTTACTGTATTAAGATTCAGACTTGCGTGTTTTATTTTATTTTACTTGGTAATTCACTTTGTTCTGTCTGTCACTACTTGGAATCACTTCACTCCTACTTTCTGTATTTAATAAAATAACTTTGTACTTATTAATTAACCCAGAGTATGTGTTAATACCAAGGGGGGGTGGGCAAACAGCTGTGCATATCTCTCTGTGTTATAAAGGGCAAACAATTTATGAGTTTACCCTGTATAAGCTTTACAAAGGATAAAATGGATTTATTTGGGGTTTGGACCCCATTGGGAGTTGGGCATCTGAGTGTTAAAGACAGGAACGCTACTGTTAGCTGCTTTCAGCTGAGTCTGCAGCTTTGGGGCACATGGTTCAGACCCTGGGTCTGTGTTGGGGCAGACTGGCGTGTCTGGCTCAACAAGACAGGGTGCTGGCGTCCCAAGCTGGCAGGGAAAGCAGGGTCAGAAGTAATCTTGGAACATCAGTTGGCAGCCCCAAGGTGGTTTCTGTGATCCAGACTGTCACATCCAGAACCAAACTTTCCCAAAGTTTTGAGCGTTTATATTTCGGGTTTGCTTTCAGCCCATATCTAGCATGTGGCACTTACATCCTCAGTGATATTGATGGTAAGTATCTGGTTTGCCATGGTTATAATCTGTGTCATCGTTGTCAGCTTCTCTACAGTCACCTGAAATATATATACAAAAAGGAGACAATGCTATGAAAAACAAACTGGAGGAGGAGAGAGAGCTGTATGTATTTCAGAATCACTACACATTCTCTCCCTAAACCACCTTTGAAGAGTTGACTAATATTTAAACTTTCCTCTGCAAAATACACATGACTAAGGCTATGATTTAGTCATAGGTATTTTTAATAAATGTCATCGACAGGTCACGGGCAATCAACAAAAATTCACGGCCTGTGACCTGTCCGTGACTTGTACTATAAATACACCTGCCTACACTTTTTTCTTTGGGGGGGGGCGCTCCAGGGGGCTGCTGCTGGAGGGGTGCGGTGGGGGATATCTTTTGGGGGCCTGCTGTTTGTGAGGGGGGGAATGGCCCAGAGCCAGACTCAACCTTTCTGGACTAGTGTACCCCTTTCAGAACTCTGATTTGTCTTGAGTACCTCCAAGTTTCACCTCACTTAAAAACTACTTGCTTACAAAATCAGACCAAAAAAAAATACAAAAGTGGCACAGCACACTTACTGAAAAATTGCTGACCTTCTCATTTTTGCCCTATAATTATAAATCAACTAGAATATAAATATTGTACGTACATTTCAGAGTATAGTATATAGACCAGTATAAACCAGTCATTGTCTGTATGACATTTTAGTTTGTACTGACTTTGCTAGTGCTTTTTATGTAGGCTGTTGTAAAACTAGGCAAATATCTAGATGAGCTGATGTACCCCCAGAAGACCTCTGCGTACTCCTGGTTGAGAACCACTGGTCTACAGTATGTTTGCAAAACATAACAATAATTGCGTTCCCTGAACAGAGAGACCAGGCTGGTGTAGCACAAATCATGTTGGAAAATGGTTGTCATTTGCACACTTCTGTTCTTAACCTGGACAGGTTTATAAAAAGTAGAGAATAAAGGGAGGTAGCTAAGAACCTCATGTTAACAGCTCACCTATGATATAAATCAACACTTTTTGTGTCTACAGGATCAGATAACTAAAAGTAAACTCACATCAAGGAATTAGGTACTGATCAAAAGCCAGTGAAGTCAATGGAAATTCTCCCATTGACTTGTATATGCTTTGGACCAGGCCTTATCTGAGCTGATGAAATATGGGTGTTAGTTGTGCTGGACAAAAACAAAAAACCAATAAAGAAAAAACACAAACAAAAGGGGGTATGTTCTCACCAGGTGAAATTCACCCCCACGCAGAGCACTAGCACAAGGTCTGTGCACCATGTAAGCACTATATAGTAACTAAATACAGCCTTTCTACTAAATCTGGTCCTTCTTTTTGCTAACCTGAAAGATAACACTATAACTAATACACATTTATTTAAGCAATTATATTGTTACTTAGAATCTTAATTTTTACATTTTTTTTATGTCAAATTGATGAATTTCCTATCTCCTAGATCAGGGCGGGCAAACTTTTTGGCCTGAGGTCTGCATCAGGTTTCGGAAATTTGTATGGAGGGCCGGTTAGGGGAGGCTTTGCCTCTGCAAACAGCCAGACATAGCCTAGCCTCCATGCCCATCCACCCCCCACCCTGCTACCTGTCCCCTGACCACCAGGAACCCCTGCCCCTGACTGTCCCCCACCACCTCATCCAACCCCTCCTCTCATTCCTGACTGCCCTCTGAGACCCCTACCCCCATTCTACCCCCCTGTTCCCTACCCTCTGACCGCCCCAACCCCTAGCCACCACCCTGAACTCCTCTGCCCCCTCACTGCGCTGCCCGGAGCACTGGTGACTGGCGGCCGCTCAGCTGGAGACAGCCACGCACCGCACAGCACAGAGCACCGGGTCAGGCCCCGGCTCTGTATCTGTGCTGCCCCAGGAGCTCACAGCCCTGACACCCAGAGCATTGCGCAGGAGGGGGAACAGCAGGGGAGGGTTGGGGGAGGCTGGCCTCATAGGCCAGGAGCTCAGGGGCTGGGCAGGAGGGTCCTGGGGCCATAGTTTGCCCATATCTGTCCTAGATGGTTAACTTCTTGCTTGTGATTTGTTTCATGCTGCATTTGGACAGAAATTGGAATTCATTTAAAAATGCATAAAACCAGCATTTTAAATTTTTTTTATTAGTGAAACAAAAAACTCTTAAATGTGCTGGATACATAAGAAAAAAGTTTGACAATGTTTTGCTCTTAAAACTAAGTTAGCTAGTGAATTGAACTGATTGTTTCTGGACATTGTGTCCTGCATGTTTTTAGAACCAGTAGATTTCATCTGCTCACACCTTGTTTTACTCATAGATTGGAAGAGGAAAAGAAGCTTTTTTGACTCCCAATCTGTTTCCTCAACTGACATTTAGAAAAAGGTAAACACCAGCATTTGCTCCATTGCAAAGTCTGAAAATATAATACCTGACACTGTGACATACTTAAACCCTGACCCAACATCAAAAATTAAAGATGGTTACTCACTGATTCTAAATATAATTTAAAAAACAGCTCCCTTTAACTCATTACAATTTGAGGAAGGCTTATTAATGTAGCATTTTTATCTATTATAATTATTTTAATAGACTATAGTAAATTTAGGCCTCAATATAGGTAGCACTAATTTCAAATTTAATTTTAAAACAGGTTGATTTTTTTAAAAAGAAGAATATATTTATTTTTTTTTATTTCTGTAAAATCAGATATTTTGAGCCTGGATGATTCAAGCACTGGTTGCCAATAGCTATGATTCAGAATGGTCAAAAAGTTATCTCAGACTGGCAGCCATTCAGTGGCCTATATGCAATGAATTTGGTGGATCTCAGTCCAGTTTCTAGTGGGCAGGCGTCCATAGCACAAAATCCATTAACAAAACTGGTATTAACTGGTTCCTTTGTTGGCAATCTCAGCAAATATGCCTAATCTAGAAACTAAACACAAATACTCCTGTTCTTTTTAAGTGGGCTGGAGACTGAACTCCTGCCAGGTCAAGATTGAGGCATGTTGGAGTGGACATGCCACTATCTGTGCTCTACCAGTTATGTGGGTAGAGGGGTCCAGAACCGGCAGTCTCACACCTTTTCACAAATTATATTTAAAAACATCTAGAACAGAAGGGAAAAAAGCCTGGATCTTTTGGAAATTTTAGACTACACAAGTGTGATGGAGTAGGAACTGTCTGTGTGGGGGATGGGAGAGCAGGGGGTGACTTTAGGTGAGGGACAGGACCTGGGCCTGTAACCTGAGCCAGGCAGGGGGGAGGGGGAGTAAACACCTTTGCCCGGGAAGCTGTACAAAGGAGGGGAGCCTGCTAGAGAAGGTTTGGGCAGTTTCGGTTTTGGGCTGGGTGGTGGAATTCAGGGAATACCAAGCTGGGATCCAAGCACCCTGAACCCCCAGAAGGACCTGATTGAGGGGTCCTGGTTGTGCCTACAAGCTCTGCTGTAGACTGCGTTCCTGTTGTCCAATAAACCTTCTGTTTTCTGGCTGGCTGAGAGCCACTGAGTCTCCCTGGAAGAGGGGTGCAGGGCCTGACTCCCCCATACTCCATGACAACAAGGGAATGGATTACACGACAGTCATCCTTAGTATGAATCCACTAATTTCAATGCATTTAACACCAGGGGTGAATTTGACCCCAAAAGGACCAACATATTGCTCTTAACATTGCCTTATTTATAAATCTTAATGGCAAACTTTGGAAATTCCTAATTAACCTTTTGAAAATGAAGGGAAAAAACCAACCATTTGTGTCTCATAGGTTTGTGTGGAGTAATATTTTCATTTTAATGATAGTGTTAAAGAAAACAACCCCCTCTCTCTCCTTCCCAACCCCCCTCTGCCGCTGCCCAAGAAACTAAGGGCTTTATCATTATGGCCCTGATCCAGCCAAGCACTTAGACACGATTAACTTTAAGCATGTGAGTAGACCCATTGAAGTCAGTGGGATGACTTAAATGCTTTTCTGCCTCAGGGCCTCTGTCACATCTCTCTCTTCCTCTGTGGGAAGCCTAAGCCCTGAAGAGGTAGCTAGAGGGACACTGAAGAACTGAACACAAGTCAGTGTTTAAATATATGCTGGCCCAAAGGATTCCTATACACTAGAAACAAAGATGCCTTACCGCTGCTCCAGTGTAGATGTGATGTTTCACAAGCTCCTGAAGCTTATTTATCCCCTGGGGAGGGAAATGGAGTTAATAATGACAATAAGTAGATGCTCAATCTTGGCATTCAGCACAAAGAAGAGGGAACTGAAATAAAGCATTCTGGTAACCAGTGAATTTGAACTGTATGTGGATTTTTACAGTATCTTTACTTGAAAGGTAATTTTTTAAAAATCTGCATTTAACAATATAACCAAACTAGTGATGCGTTTGCCATTGCTGGTCATATCAGCATGAAAAACAGAGCTTCCTTCTGGAGCATTACAGGAACTGGGACACACTTTGCTCAAATATGGAAAGAGCAACTTCCAGCGGAGATAAGCTCATCACACGCATTTGAGTCTTTGCATAAAATTGAGTTTGCCAATACCATTTTGGTCTAACTGATCATACCCCCTTTGACACAAGCCTGTCCCATGAAACCTAATGTCACAAAATGAATTCATCCAAAACACTGATGAAATCTCACCTCTGTAAAAAGATAAATAAGCCTCCCATCTCTTAACTTATCCACTCCATTGTTGCTTGGCACAAACACAGTGAAGGGTCCTGGTCCATCCAGTATCGAAGGCAGGCCACAGTTCTGCAAATATTAAACAGCAGTGGAATGAAACTTCTTAGTCTAAAACAAGGATGAGTTAGTGAAAGAAGGGCTGTAAGAAAGGGAGAAGATTCAGAGAGGCCCTGTAGTCCACTAGGGACTTTGCTACTGCTAATAAACGTATCAGGGCCGCCCAGAGGGGGGGGGGGGGGCAAAGGGGGCAATTTGCCCCGGGCCCCCAAGAGAACAGCAGAGGCTCCCGCCTCCGCCCCTCTCCTGGAGCCTCAGCGCATCAAGCGCCGTGTCTCCGCCGGGGCCTCTGAGCCCCGCCCCGCTCAGAGCCGCATGGTGAGGGGGCGGGGCTGGGAGCTCCGGGCTGAGCTCAACTCCCTCCGCTCGGCGTGGAGCTCCCAGCCCCGCCCCCTCACCACGCGGCTCTGAGCGGGACGGAGCTCAGGCCCCGCTGGCCACACACTGCGGCTGTTCCGGCGAGGCGCTGAGACTCCGGGTGAGGAGGGAGCCGGGGGTAAGAGGCTGGGGCTGGGGGGAAGCGGGACCCGCCGCCGAAGCGCAGCCCGGTCTTTGGCGGCGGGGGGCCCCTTCTGTTCCGGGACCCGCCGCCGAAGTGCCCCGAAGACCCGCGGCGGGGACCCCCCCCGCCGAATTACCGCCGAAGACTGGGCTGCACTTCAGCGGCGGGTCCCGCTTCGGCGGCAATTCGGCGGCGGGGGGGCTCCCGCCGCGGGTCTTCGGGGCACTTCGGCGGCGGGTCCCGGAACGGAAGGGCCCCCCGCCGCCGAAGACCCCGGGCCCCCGGAATCCTCTGGGCGGCCCTGAAACGTATACTAAAAATGCTCAGATTCTGCTGTGATGGGCAGTAGCATAAAGTCCTAATATAGACAGACAAGAATCTGTCCTAGAAAGACAGCTGAGCCAAAGAAGCTATTGGCAGAAAACAGTTGTAACAACAGTTTAAACAGAGCTCCTGTAAGCAACTGGCATTTCACTAATGCTTTCTCATTGAAGCTTTCACACAAACCAGAATACATATTCCCAGACTAATCGCTCTATCTGAATACAACTAGAGAGAGAAAAATAGAATAAAAGCTATATTCCAAGATGTGTTTAATGCATTTTGCAAATGAACAGTAACTGATGGAATGGCCCCCTAAAAACAGGAATGCTGCAAAACATTTCAGACTGTAACACTACAGGGGGGTTGGACTGCTCAGGGGACTAACAACAGGATATGGAACATTTCCCTTGTAGGCCACCAGGTCAAATCTGGCTCATGAACAGAGGCCTCAGGGGATTATCATCTTAAAACTATTTGTGTTTAAGTATCTGTATAAAATGCAACAGCGGTTTCAATCCAGTTCCTAGTGGGCAGGTGTCCACAACACAATCAAGGCTTTCATTAGCAGTCACAGCAGAGAGGCCATGGACTGAATGAATCTACTCTCTTCTCTCTCCTAGATATGGGCCCCTCTTTGGTTCAGGTGTGAAGTGTGTTGGTGGGGAAGCTTGAACTGTAGCTGACTGTGCTGTACCTGCTTTCTATGGATAAAGAGAAGACTTCCGTCGTCAGGATGTCAACCGGCACTTTTCACCTGCACTAAGTTTTCTTATAAAGTAAGCAAAATGAAAGTGGTGACATTGCAAAAATGTCAACTACAGAAAGTCAAGCTACTGAAGCTATTTTTTTAAATGCAGTTTTTCAGTACAAACAGCTATCCTGTTTCCCGAGTTAATATTACAGCTGTAATAAAGCAAACATTCACAGTCCCCCATACTGCACTTTCCTGAGGGACAGACTGAAACACCCTCACCTCCAGGATAGTTTCAAATCGACTGAAGATCTCCATTGAAGCAAGGATCTCCCCAATGGTTTTCTGCAAGCAGAGATAAAAGGAAAGGGGAAAGAATGGATGGGATTCAAGTGAGGTCAAGGCAAGAACTAGAGCGCCCTTTGTTTCAAAACTTGCAAGTTGTGCACTAGAGAAGTCATAGAATACTGTAGTTCCCATTGTATTTTAAAATAATCTGCCATAACTGGTTGACCCATCAGCAACCTAGACTGATGTAGTTTAGATCTGAGATTCAATCCTACACACAACAGACCCAGTCTTCAGAAGTACCATGCACATTTGTAGCTTCCACTGCTG
The DNA here is from genome assembly GCF_020497125.1 of Mauremys mutica. Lineage (NCBI taxonomy): Eukaryota > Metazoa > Chordata > Testudines > Geoemydidae > Mauremys > Mauremys mutica. The sequence goes on from NC_059078.1 coordinate 44,696,785, forward strand.
TCAATGCATGACTCTGCCTTTTGCAGACTGATCTTAGTGGGAGCTAACATGTGCTCATCAGCTCGGCAAAGATAGAACCATGTGCTTTCCCCACCTTTTCCAAAATCAGCTCTGTTCTTGTACGTAGGCAGTGAATGGCAGTGCACAAGAATCCTGCTCGCCTATATTGTGAAAGCAAGATCCCTCTATACTATCTGCATATGAGAACAGAGCAAATAGACCCAGAGCAAGGGGGAAAATTACATGCATGTACACACTTGAAAACATGAAGAAAAAACAGTGCCCTTTGTTTTGGTAGGGTTGTCTGTGCAGACATTTCTGTTGTGTTGATAACAGTTATAGCGCTTTTTTAAAACACCAAAAAAATCAAAGACTGAAAGGACAATGTGCAAGGAAAAAGATAACCAAGATTTGGTTCTGTGTTTGTACAGCACTGAGCACCCTGGGGTCCTGGGGCATGACTGTGGCTCCTATGCTCTACGGTAATACAACTAATAAATAATAATTGATGGCATTCCAGAAAGTCAAAGTCTATACTGAAAAAGTGTCCCTTTCATGGGATTACGGCCCTGTGATAGTTCCTGGAATTAGCACACTAGTCATCAGAAAGTGCTGCACAACCAACAACCAGGGCTGATACAAACATGTTTCTAGAGATAACACTGCAGAAAATAACTCATCATCATTATTCTTCATGGCACAGTGTCACAATGGGAAGGAAGTGTCCAAAGGTGCATGGAAAAAGATCATCTGCCAAGAAAGCTCTCTGTGTCCTGCAGTCTCAGACAAAGCAGCGTCTCTCCACGCTCTGCAGTATACAGAATGTCACCACTTTCAAACACTGCTGCTTGCGTGCAGGCTGGCCAGATCTACCAGCTGCAGCAAGGCAGTGCTTATTACAGTAGGACCATGACACTCGCTACCAGTATTATCATGGTCCTCCTGTGCCTTCTGCTCCTGACAAGGCAATAACTGACACTGCGCTCTCTCAAGGCTTCTTGTTTTCCACTCATGAGATGTGGGGATGAAAAAAACCCTCTCCTTTCGAAGAAGCATTGTTCTTGCTTCATCTCAGCTTTAATGGATACTCCCAATCCTTGGTCTCTCCAGGGTCCATCAAGCATGCTGCAGCAGGGGCTACTGTGGTTGATGCCACAGTTTTATCTGAGGAGCTGGTAGGTATATATGCCGAAGGAAGGGTGCTGGGCCAGCCCTGCTATCAGGTTAATTGCATGCTAAGCAGCAGTGACAGCTGTTAGGACAGAGCTACTATGAATTTATCTGTGTGTCTAGGAACATGCTTATTCCATGAGGCAGCTGAGCACCTGTGTATCTAAGACTCAATTCAGCTCTCACTGATTTCAGTGGGAGCTGGATCAGGTTACAAGGCTCTCTCTTTTAGTACTGTACCCTTAACCCTGCTACAGTATACAAGAAAATGAAAAGAAGCAACTTAAGTGGCAATGCAGGGATATTCTTAAATGTCAATGAAGGAGACAACGGACCCTGTATAAAGCCACAGGGCTTTACACAATTGATGTGACGCAATGAGAGGAGCAGAAAGCAAGATATTTGTACATATAACTGCTTTCTAGTCTAGCCACTTTGTAAAATAGGATATGCACATTTTCTATGGGCATGATTCTACACTGCCGTGCACCCTATGTGAATCATTTACATCTGTGCAAACTGAGTATAGTTGCTACCTGGTTGCTACCTAAACACTACCAAAGCAGAGTGGCAGCATTTTATATCTACTTGGCAAGGGTGTAAATGGGTACACAAGGTGCAGGGCAGTGAAGAATTCAGTTCTTTGTCTATGAACACAATATAAACATACACAGGCACACGTGCAGTAGCAGCAGCAAAAATACCACTTCCAGCTAGGGGAGAAAACATCTGTGGCAGAACTAAGAATTGAATCCAGAACTCTAGAATCTCAGTCCAAAACCTTAACCAAAAGACAGCCCTTCCTTACAAGAGTGGCTTCAAAATGCAAAAATCTAAATTTGTAATATTTCCTTTTTGGGGGGCATACTTTTAATGCAAACACTGCCATTTATATAATTCCATCTCATGGGAAAGTGAAATGTGATGGGGACAGAATTGCCCGTCATGAAAAAAATATTGGTTTTAATATTTGTTGAAAAACTTTCACTCATTTTGCACAACTCCGCTTCTATCTCATCCATTATTAGGACTTATACTGCTGAGGTTAAAATTCTCTAGTTATACAAAAGCCAGCACAACCCTCACTCCTGAGTCTGCAACCAGCTCTTGGAGTGATTGTTGTTACTTCTTAACGGTGCTCTGAAACCGTTAAGTGAACTGGATTAGTCAGAAACAGAAAACAAAACATATAACATTATACATGAAACAAATGCCCCATTGATTTAAGACGATTAACCTTTGGACTATATTTCTATAAACTGTGTATCATCATATCCTTCAAAGGACAGAAGAAAAAGGAATGTTCAATGTACCTGTGGATTTCCAAGGTTGCGAAAGCTGGTTGTTTTCCTTAGAGTGTTAATAATATGTATAATTCCATTGGATGCTGGTATGTTCGACTGAATGACAGTATACAATTCCCCTGGCAGGTCTTGATACCTAAAGCTCTTGGTGTAGGACTGGGATAAAAATACAGGATTATTTCATTATGAAAAATATATCAAAGGGATCTCTGAGTATATATCTGTAAAACTTCATTTGATTCAATTCCTGCTTCTGTGTAACATATGGCCATGAGCTTACCTGGGGTTACTAGGGAAAAGATAAATAAATATCATACTAGGGACCACTCCAAGCTGTGATCTTGGACACAGTCTTTGAGTTGTGGGGTGTTTGGATCTGGAGGTCTCATTAAGCCCCATTACCAAGATGAGATCAAGCCATGAAGTTCAGAATTAGACTTGCCCCAGTTTAGAACTAGAGTTCTGGTCAAGGCCAAGCTCTACATCATACAAGGATGAGTTCAGCAGAAACATGCTGTAGCCTGGATTGACCACACATGAGGAGGGACTGTGTGCCTGCTTGCATGTTTCTGGGCATGGGAGCAGCAGGATCTAGGGGCATCTTTGGAACATGAGACCTGGCTATCACCTTCATTTGCCCCAGATGCCAGAGAAAGGTCACTGCAATACAGCCAGAGCAATCAGTCTCATCTTACTACAAACAATGCCTACAGCTACTGCACTGAGCATAAAGTGCAACTGAACACTCCAGGGTCATTCAGAAACGTCATGTCCAACACCAAACAGGCACAGCCACATTCTCCTGTGTTTTTCATTGTACTATACATTTCTTGAATAGCAACTCCCAGCTCTGAACTCCAGTTCACACCACTAAGAGCTTTGGACACTACTAAGGAAGAGGAAGGGAAGACTTTCCAAATCAAAGACTCCTGAGTAAACAAAAAAATTATCCTTGAAAAGCACAGCTCGGATTCTACAGTTGCCAACACTGCTTTGCCCTTCTCTGTAACCTGCATATATCAAAGCCCAGACCCAAGGTCAAGGCTGGGAAATTGGGAAAGGAAACATACTAATGTCTCTTGGCCAGCTGTGCAAGGCCACATGGCAAAGGTGCAGGATGAAGAGAGGACAATGGATGGTGGGAAACATAAACCAAACATGCCCCCACCCCCGCCCTCCCCCGCCTCCAAATCCCAGATACTAGAGCAGAAACATTAAAATCTATTTTGTACAATGAAAAAGGGTGACTGGAAGGGGAAAGGTTCAGAATTTGTCAGCTACTAGCCCACAGGACAAGCATTCTGAAGGCAGACGTACTACATTTACCAGCAGGGACATATGTATTGTGTACACTGTTGATAACAGGGGAAGCGTCTCATCAGATATGCAGATTATTAAAAAAAATTGACAATTTTAAAAATTAAGGGCCAGATTCTGGCCCTTCCACCGCCTCTTTATGCCACCCTAGCAGTGCACAGAGGCAATAAAAGAGAATTGCCCCTGAGGGAATGCACAGCTGGTGTATGTTCTGCTTGCAGACTCCTGCAAAGGGGCATGCTGGGAGCCAGGCCTAGGATGGTGAGAGACCAGAGAAATTCTGGGCTGCACAATAGCCCATAGGCAGCAGGTCAGGCTACTGTGAGAACTGTCAGCCTCTGGGGTTGCTCTAACTGATGCTGAAAGACACCTTTCCCTCCCTACCTAGCTAGGCCTTCTGTACTGTGCCTCTCGGGAAGCACACCATGGAGTCTGGTACAAGGGGTGTTGTTAGGATCTGCTATAATCCAGAACCAGGCAGGCTGTAATTTCCCTATAACTGTACACAAACTGGTGAGACCTCATCTCCTAGACAACACACTGTTCTAGGCATCTCAATTCAAGGACAATATAGATAGAGACGCTTCAGAGAATAGCAGCAAAAATTATCACAAAGCTGTTGGGGTAGATTTATAAGGAAAGATTAAGAGAATGTAATATGAAGTTGTGGCTAAAACAAATAAGGGGAAGTACCTTTTCCAGGTATAAGTTTCTGAAGGAGAAGAGCTAAGGAGGCCAGAAAAAATTGTTTGGGTTAATCTAGGAGTAATGGGATGAAGCAAAGGATAATTTATGCTGAATATTGGTCTCTGAGGGGAAGCAGGGCAAGGTCCATTGCTTGGGTTATTTAAAACTGGATGCATAGCTTATCGAACAATCAATATTGTACTGACAAGGAGATGTAATAGAAGACATAATAGGTCATCTACTCTGTGATTTGATTATTATATTATGGAACAAACTAAGTCCTAAACTGGTCGAAACTTGGCAGAATAAGGAAGAAAGGATTTTAGCATGAAAGTGTGTCAGGGATATAACTTTGGGCCTGTGTCCCAGTACCCTGTGAAAACAGCAAGCTGGTACCTAGTATGATGTTGTGATACCTGTATCTGATCATAAAACGTCAGCTGATGCCCAGACAACGTCCACAGTGTCTTGGTCTTGACCATGTCTTCCACCAAATGCTGACCAGGAATTATATGCATTTTGCATAAATGCTGGGCAATTGTGTCCTTTATGGAAATAAATCAGAACACAGAGAGAACTGATATGCCTTCCAAAAAAAGAAAAGAAAAGCTTTTACATAGTTTCAGCTGTCTTTCCAGTCTAATACACATAGAAAAATACTTATATATAAGTTCCAGATCAGAAAGCGAAGACATTTCCTAATTTATATGCAAATCAGTGCTCATCTGCACAGAGAGTTATTCCAGAATAGCTATACCTGACTAACTCCATGGGCAGATGCTTTTATTCTAGATCAGTGCCTTATCCTGCATTAGCTTAATCTACTTGCATCCACACCTGGAGTTAATTGGGAATAGTTAATCCACTTTAAAATTCACACCCTAATTTACCCAAATTAACTTTCATATGAAGACGAGCCCTTAGAAGCCTTTTATAGCAGCAGTGGAGTATTTTCACAGGTTTATATATTTTAAGGTCAGAAGGTACCATTAGGATGATCAAGTCTGACTTTCTGCATACCATAGGCCATAGACCCTTACCCAATGATTCCTGCAACAAGCCAATAGCTTCTGGTTGAAGCTATTTGTGTGTACATGAGCAAGAATGAGAGTCTGATCCAAAAGCAAGTGATTTTAAGGGGCTGATCTAGAGAGAAACCTATTGGATTTGGACAAATTATAAGACTGCCCTTCCATTCAAATTCCACATCCAATGTTTCACAAGGCCTAAGTCCTCATGTAAATTCTCTTTGCTTACATTGGGGCATACGTTACCAATTAATTTGGGGGCACAGCTACTCATTGATTTCAAAGGAAACTTCTGCTCAACAATGCATAGTACAGTGTGGCCCACACAGTTTTATCAAGGACTTGCTAAGTACATCATATATTTGTTTAAGTTTCCCTGATTGCAGAGTTATTTTTGTTATGCTGTATGTGTAGGAATTACATTTCTGACAAAGTCTGACAAGCCAGTTTTGGAGTATTTTTTAAAGGTATTTCATCCTTGTTTCTGAGTGTTCTAAGGTAACAAGTTCTGAGATGTAACTCCAGCAGAAAGCTGGCTTAGTCTGTTTTAAATGCCTGCTGAATAACCTGCACGTGTACCTCCTGTCTGATCATCTCTGGTAGAGTTTTTCATTCTACAGGGGAAATGGTATACAAGTGTTTCCATCTGTTTTATGGTTGGTTTGGTTGCATTTGTGACAAATGTTAAAATGAATACAATTTAATAAAACATTTAAAATGGTAGCACAAGAGGGATTTGCATGGTCTACTACAGCACAGGACTGGGAATCAGGGACTGCTGAGCTCTCATCTTGGCTCTGATACCCATCGCTTTGAGCATCATACAAAGAGGTGGCCCCAAGACGCAAAACCTGGATGTAGGTAACAAATAAGCCAGAGTGTGGAGGAGTTTTGGATGCAGAGTTTTGGTTCAAGCTCTTGTCTTTACAAGAGACATTTGCAACATTCAGCTCTGGGTTGAGATTCTGAATCCCTCAAAGTTTGGATCCCAGGTTCTGCTCAAGCCCATCTCTAGTTAATACTTAACGTCACAGGGGCTGAGGAGTCATTCATATTTTTAGAAATGGTTTACACGGGGATTTTAAAAAGCACTGTCACTCATGTTAATAGGAGGAGAATTAGGCCACTGCTGAGTGCTTTTGAATATCCCAACCTTAAAAAGTAAAAGACATACAAAGTGCTGAGAATTATCACTGTGTCACAAGCAGAGATTTTTAAAAAGATTAGTGCAAGCAAGAGCTAACAGATTCAAAATCATATTTAGCGGTAAAAATGTCTATTAATAAAGAAAGGAGAAAAGGAAGAGGGAGGTTGAGATTTTCAACCAATGGCAGGGGATTTAGCATCTCCCATTAAAATTAATCTCAGCCAGAGTCTGAATTGTATCTCAGTGGAATAGTTTCTCTCTGACATGTCAGCTACTCTTTAAAGGCTACAGAACTCAAAGCATGAAGAAGTGAGGTTACTAAAAGGGGGTGACACTTACGTTGAAGTCAGTTCTAGCACTATACGTTTGAAGGCTTGGCACAAAGACAGTGAAAGGCCCATATTTTGTCAGTGCCAAAGAACACCCTGAAGCTGTTAAAAAACAAAACCCCAAAACAGTTACTAAGCATACAGAACATCATAAATTACCAGTTTTATTATTCCTCTTGTTGGGGAAGGGGGGTTAACACATCCTTGTGTCTTCAGCCTAAAGTGAGTGACCAGAGTGAATGTATGGGGAACTGGATGGATCAGGGGATTGGTAGTGGGATATCACCATGCTAGCTTGGCGGTGAATGATACTAGTTAAGGGTTAAATCTTTCTGTTACCTTCAGTGGGTTTTAGCTCAAGGCCTAACCTTGCATAACAGTTTCAACACTAAGTCTCAGTTTTCACATGCTTATAACTTTCTGATGTGTAAGGCTGAACTTCCTTGGTCTCTGCACAAAGATGAGGCACTTGTGGGTATAGTTAGACTTCACTGCATGAATTCTTTAAGGGCTTGATCCAAACCCCAGTGGTGTTGAGTTTTTCACTGACTTCAGTGGGCTTTGGATCAGCAGCCAAGCGCCCAACTGCACAAAATATTTAGGAAAGTTTGTATAAAAATGAGCTTTGGCCGGGTTGGGGTCTAAATGTGCAGCCTTCACATTGCATTAACACATTCCACCCCACACCTTCCCATTATGCTTATAAGAAGCACCCAGGATTTTTTTTCAGGGGAAAAGACAATACGCCACACTTACTGGAAATACAACAATTAGCAAATGCATTTACTAACACACACACACACATACATACACACACACACTGTTCCACCAGTCAATGTTATAGTTACCAATTTACAGTTTGGATTAATTTAGTGGCCAGGTAGGTTGATTATGCGTAGGTAGGAGCTGGGTTTTGTCCGTTGTGATACAATGCTTTGGGGAAGACTTGGCAGGATGAACCCAAAGTTTTATGGCAAGGCACCCTGTTTATATAGTGTTTTTTTTTATTGGGACCAATGAGTTATGCACCATCATGCTGTAATTAATTGTTTGACGAATGCTTGTTTTTTTATTTATTTTTTATTAACTTTTGTAGGGAGTTATTCCATGCTGGTTTTGATTACACCTATTTTTGTTATTATTGATAGGTGCTTGTTTTATTTTTTAGAGTAATTAATTTGCCCTTCTTTGACATTTGAATAGGGGCGTGTTGCAATCTTTTGGCACCCTTACGTTTGTCCTTGGGTTTTTTTTTTTTTTAAAAGAACATTTGGTTCAGTGATGGCCTTTACAGCTTTTTTTTTTTTTTTTTTCTTCAAAACACACATACATTTCTCATTCACACACAAAACAGAACTGATTTACACTGAGCATTTGAACAGGAACATCAAATTGTAATGCAAGAGAAAACAATGATTGCATTCTTTTACTTATTTTAAAATACTAAACCTACAAAGTGGTGACCTGAAAAGGTCTGTTACTGCCGTGAAATCAGCTCAGACACAGATTCTGGCTGTTGCATCTTTACCAATGGCCCATTAGGCCATTCCTTTTTGCTTTCAGAAAGGGTGGCTGGCAGGATATGATCAAATCATACACTAACACATTTAATACATGCTACATTATTATTCTTTATTTTTTATTTTAAATTATACAAAATACAAACAGAAAATCCTACTACTACACCCCCCATGTGTGCAGAGCTGTGCCTTAGTTAAGGAGTGCCAAAGTGCACAAAAAGTGGAAGCTTTTCAACTCTACAGCACCGGCTCAAATCCAGCCTGCTGTCTCAGGGTTGTTTGGTGGCCTACATGAAATCAAGGAGGTGGATCTCCAGAAAGTCTTAGTGAACAAGTATCCAGAGCACAAAACCTCTATCATTATTTGTACCATTTTTGGACGTCTTAACAAAGAGCCCAAGGAATGAATGAGTAATAAAGTACGAACAACCATCTAAGTAGTCCCTGCTGGTTGAGGCACATTGATGGACTGATGTGGTGAAGCTTGAAGCTTATGCCACCAAGGTCTATGCTTCACCTGCTTTGTGGATAGAGGACCTCAGTCACTAGGGCGGTCAATCAGCACTAATACCTCTCACACAGGAATCGTCTCTGTGGTATGTTAACATGCGCAGAGCTGGCAAGAGCCCCATCATGCAGAAAGAGTTCAGATGTAGTTTCCTCGACACTGCCTTATCTTTTCATATAACATTAGACATCTGTTTTCTTTCGAGTCTTAACCATTCACTGGCAGCCCATAGCCCCATCTTAGCTCTATTCCCCAAAATAATTCAGAAGAGCATTACCAAACATTTTGTTTGCACTGTTTAATTTCTTGTACCATCTTCCTCGAGTATTAATCTGAGAGATCTCACTCATGAGATTTTTGTAGCAACTTCTCCCATCTCCAATCTCCCCATCTTTGCAGACACAGCTAAAGAGTAAGATATGAGTGAGAAATAATAGTCATTACAAAAATGGTTCTTGGTATGCTTGGTAAAGTCTGGATGTGTTCCATTTATATAGACTAGATACTTTGACTACATACTAATCTGTTAAAACCTAAATAAATAGCAGGGAGGAACAACATAGGAGGTGGAGAGACTGATGAGACCCATCAGATCAAATTCACCCTCCCTCTGTATGAAATAGAATTAGCAATCCAAAGACACAATGTTGCAATATTTTGTATCTGAAGATGGTACCTGGGAACAGCACATGAAACAAGATACCCATTATACTGAGAATTTGAAATACTATAAAAAAAAGTTTTGACACCCATTAACCTACTACTTCCAAATGCCAGACAGAAAGGATGGGCTCTGCAGGATGTGCAGGTTAATAAATCTAAACTCTGGGGAACCAAGGGGGAAGCAGGGAGTGTATTCCAAAGCTGAACATCCTTCATGGACAGTACCCTGCCTGCAACTCCTTGTTTAAATCCAGGGGAGTGCTGCCCCTGATCACAACTAGGGCAGTAATACATAGTGGAGAGGTGGTTTCTTACCCTGCGCAGAACCCAAACTATTAGGAATTTACAAGTGAAAACCAACAACTTAAACTCCACCCAGAAGCTTATAGGCAGCCAGTGCAAGTTACAGAGCACTGACGGAAGGTGCTTTTTGTGAGGTCTTGACTATATTAGGGCATTTGGTTTTCCAACAACTGAGCAGCTGCACTGGCAGTAGCAATAGTGTATTAGTGTAGACAGGACTCGGGCCTTTTAACCATTGTGTCATTGTAGCCAGGTGGTCACCCCGCTCCTGTGAGCAGGTTAAAAAAAACCCTGGAGCAGGCTGTGGCTGGGGAAAGGCTGACTGGGGAAGCAGCCTCAGCTGGGGCCATGCCCCAATCAGGCCACAGCTGGCCCTATAAAAGGGCTGCTAGGCCAGAGCTAAGAGTCTCTCTCTAGCTATTGAGAAAGACAGGCCTGGCTGTGGGGAGCTGAGCAGGGAACCTAGAGTGGAGCAGGGCTGGGGAAAGGCCAGAGGAGCTGGGGAGCTCTGGCCTGAAACCCCCAGGCTGCAGGCCTTGTTAAAGGCCAAGGAAGGTACTGGGGTTGCAGAGGGGCAGCCCAAGGGCAGGCAGAGGCAGCAGGTCCAAACCCTCTTTGCTGATGATGAGTGGCTAGATAGTGACTAGCAGTAGCCCAAGACTGAGGCTCATTCCCTGGACCACCAGCAGGAGGTGCCGCAGCGGCGAGTCGCTGCCCTGCTACAGTCATGAACAGCAAGTTGATGCACAGAAACACCCAGGTTAATGAGCAAGTGGCCTCATTCTGCACCAATTTCAGTTTTCAGATAGTCTCCAGGTGGTGTTCACATAGAGCGTGTGACAATAATCTCACCTCGAGGTGACAGATGCAGCAGTGGGCCACAGCTGCAATGTCAGTAGCCAAGAGATGAAGTTACACCCATCTCACCAGGTACACGTGGGATAAAACACTCTTGGCCACACCTGTTACCAGCGAATCTGAACGGCCACAGTCAGTCAGGACCTTGGTTTTACATCTCTTCCAAAAGCAGCAGCCGAGCTGCCCCTTGCACCCATGCCCGGGGTTCAGGACCGACTCAGAAGAAAGAGCACCATCTAAAGAACCACCCACAGCACTTCCTAATGGCCCTGAGATTCCCTTTGGAGTTTTCCAGTCCTACCCAAGGCCGAGCTATCGAGCTGCTTAGTATCTGAGCACTTGAGACCAGGCTTCACACTCAAGGTATTAGTGCCAATCTAGGGAATGTTATTTTTCTAATGCTATGTCCCAGAGCCCTCAACTTCCACTCATCTCAGTGGATTTCCAGCTCCACTGGTCTATTCAGACTGCCCAGTGTTTTCCAAGAGCCGGCTCTAGGCATATTGAGGCCCCAGGCAGGCTAATGAGTTTTGCAACAAAGCCTATCTGCATGTGAAAATCTCTGCCCCAGTTCACACAGCTTTGCAGCATTCAGACAGCAGCTACTTGGAATCTCAGTCTGAAAACTGCACTTTTTCCTGTCTGGGTTCAATCCAAATACTAGCTCAGCTATTGTTATTTCCAAATTGCAGACTGCCACACACAGGGCAAGGGGAGGAGGTTTACATGGCTCCAGCCTCGCAAAGGGCCAAATAATGGCTGCTCCAGAGCAGAGGCACAAGAAGAAGAAGAAGAGTGAGCATGAAACATGATTGAGCCCAAAGTGTTTGCTCAGATGAGCACTTTTTTCTTCTACAGGAATTGTTTTAAGGCTAGTTTTAGGATGTCTCTCCCCTGTGCCGAGCAGTCATACCCAGCACTAAACTGGCCTAAAATCTTCATTCATTCTCCTACTCACGGGCCTACACTGGAAGACTGTTGAAGATTCTTTCGTCAAACACATATCACAGGGCCCTGTCCAGGAATCCTCCTATAACATGCTGTGTCCCTCTTCACGTGTGTGCCACTAGATAGCTTACTACTGCTACCAGCTAACAGGGGCAGCGAGTTATATACACTCGTGGTGCCTGGGCTCCACCAATATTCAGGGCCCAGAGGCCGGGTCTCTCCCCTGGCCCCGCCTGCCACCCCCGAGTGTCCCCGGCCCCCACTTGCTGCCCCCGCTCACCTCCTGTGACCCAGGGGCCTGCAGCTCACGCTGACTCTGCTCTGCCGGCTCCCAGCATCAACTGCCACTGCAGGGTCCTAGTGCCCCCATTCCACTAACTGCAGGGCAGGCTGCCCTTCTGTCCTAGCCTTGAGCCTCTCCAATGTCCCAAACCCCTCAACCCCAGCCCCAATCAGAGCCCTCATCCCCCCGCACCCTATCCTCTGCCCTAGCCCTGAGCCCCCTCCTGCATCATGAACCCCTCATCCCCAGTCCTCATCCCCCCCAAACCCTAATAATCTGCTCTAGCCCTGAACCACATCCCAAATCTGTTATCCTCAGCCCCACAGCCCTCACCCCTGCACCCCCTCCTATCCTCAAACTTCCTCCCAGAGCGTGCACCCCCTCCCCTTCACACACACACACACACCCCTCCCCCAAACTCCTTCCCAGAGCCTGCACCCTGTCCCCCCCAAACTCCCTCCCGGAGCCTGCATCCCTCACCCCCCCTTACACCCCCACCCCAGAGCCTGCACCCAAACTCCATCACAGAGCCTTCACCCCTCAGCCCCTCCTGCACACCCACCCCCTCCCCCAGCCCGGGACCTGCACCCAAACTCCCTCCCAGAGTCTTCACCCCTCACTGCTTCTGCACCCCACCCCCAGCTCAGAGCCTGCACCCAGCACCCAAACTCCATCCCAGAGCTTGCACCCCAGACCCCCTCCCCCACCCAAACTCCATCCCAGAGCCTGCACCCTGCACCCCTCCTGCACCCTAATCCCCAGCCCAGGGCCTATACCCCAGACCTCCTCCCCCCACCCAAACTCCCTCCCAGGGCTTTAGGTAGGTGGGGGGTGGAGTTTGGGATGTCGGAGTTTGTGGGGGTGGGGGCGGGTTCTGGGCACCACCAACATTTCTACAAACCTGCCACCCATGCCAGCTAATGAGGTTACTCCTTTAGCTCAAGTGGCTGATGAAACACCAGATGTCCCACCAACCCCTCTTATGGCCCAGGTGAGGGGCTGTCACAGCTACTTATGTACGATTTTTATTTGTTTCAATGGACTCTTATTTTTGTTCTTTTCAAAACCCTGACCACAGCCAGTATTCCCCACCTATGTCTCTGATTTTCCAATATTATTCAGCTCATCCAAATAAAAGCCTTGTTTTAGTTACAAAAACATGCATCTTTAATGGCGCTTTTTGGAGCAACCTACCTGGGAGTCCCATCTGGACTGATATTACATTTTGAACTCGCGTCACAGAAGTACCGCTGACACTCACTGACAGATGAGCAACCTGTTGAAGGGTACAGGCCACTCATTCCAGGCTTACACACACAAGATGACTAAGGAAAGCAAAATCAGATGATTAAAATCTTGCAATCACAGATCGACTTGTATTCAAGAGCATCCCACAAAGAGTTTGGACGATCTATCCTTGCAAAAACCAAGTTAGGATAACAGCTTTGACCAGTGGAATTTAACTCAGCAAGACTCGCTGGAAGAATTAGTTCCCTGGTTTTCTACTGCTACATACAAATTCATTAGATGCAATTCTTCACCTTACCTTTCCTGGACTTTTATAGATACAGACGGTGATATTTTCAGGGCAGCCTCCATTATTGATAATGCATGGATTGATGGGTTGGCATATCTTCCCATCTCCATGATAACCATCTTTGCAAGTGCATTCATATTTTCCTGGACTTAGAGCCTTACAGACAGCTAACGAGGAGCACGGTGATGAAGTACAAGGATCCCGAGCTACATTTAAACACAAAGAGATGAGAGGGGAGCATAACCAAGTCTCTCATTAAAAAACCAGCACTTGAAGTACTACATGTAGAAACCCTCTGATCCAAACATAATGGGGGACGTGGAATTTATTCAGTTTAAACTGGGAAACTTTTTGACTCATATAACCCAATGTCAGACAGTGGAGATTTTTTGGCTGAGGGATTTGGATGTGCGAGCTGAGCAGTTCTCATTTCATATTAATAACATAAAAGTTAATAAGAGAAGGGTCAGAGATGAGATGTTTGGGTCTCTGTCTGAACTTCTACAAACTTTGAGGGTATTTGAAACCAGAGTTTTGGTCCATTAAGGTCACCAAATGTGTAGGGTGTTTGGATCCATCCATCTCTAGATGCATCCGATGAAGTGGGTATTCACCCACGAAAGCTCATGCTCCAAAACGTCTGTTAGTCTATAAGGTGCCACAAGACTCTTTGCTGCTTTTACATCTCTAGATAGTAATTTATGTTTAAATAGTAGTGTCTTTTAGTCCTAGGAAAAGCAATTCATGAACATAAAACAAATTTTAAATGAGAGAGAGAAAGAGATCACTATCAATTCATGAAATGCAGCCACCTCTGGGGTGGAAAACAGCAGCCATTAAAGTTGCACAGTTTTACATGTCATCTAAAACTGGCACTCCCAGAAGCACACTAACCTAGCTCCATTTTGGCACATTAGCCTAGCACAGACACAGAGGAAAAAAATGCTGTTATGGCCCAGGTTACCAGGAGTTCCTAAACATTAGGTCATTGGGAATTCTCCATATGAACACTTAGTTTGCAGCAAGCTGGCGTATAAAGCCACCCCGCACTAGCCTGTCATGCACTAACTGTCCATGGGGACCTGCTGCGGCACACAATCATTTCCTAATGCACTTGATCTATTCCCATTTCAAAGTGGGGCAGTGCACATATGGCTAGTGTGGGTAGATTGACACCACAGCTTGCCACAAACTATATGTCCATGTAGACAAGCCCAGAGACTCCACAGTGAGGTACATGATTACATGCTTTATTTAGCCTGGCTGCACCATATGATTATTCACACAGAACTGATTAACTCCAGAATCCTGTCCCAACACGACACATTCCCTCCAGCTCGCCTACCTACACAAGAAGCAGCCTCGAGGTCTTTAGTTTGGTTTTCCAAAGTTCCCTTACACAGAAATCTGTTGACTTCAGAACAGCCCTTGACACTCAGTTGTGCCTAAGTCAAGGGCTCAGGCTTGGGCCCCACGCATGTGGGAAAACATGACAGCACAACCCCATTCTGCTAGAGACGCAGCAGTGTTTGGTGCGTCATTGGCAGCCCCACGTCACATGGATCCAGTCACAGGAGATTGTCCTGAATACAGGATTAGGAGGATTTGGTCACAGGGAGGTGTCTTACCTTGGCATATGCTCCCACTCTTTCTATAGCCTGGCATGCAGTCACATATTGCCATCCCGTTCATCAACACACACTGGGCATTGTTCCCGCAGGGTACACCTCTGCAAAGGGGAAGTTCTGAAATCATAAAACAAAGGGATGGTTCCCTTAGGTGCAGCGGATGCCTCTGGATAATACAGCTTATCATCTGAGGAGGCCAAGAAATAATTTAAACGATTATTATTTGGGTTTCAGTAGCATGCAGAGGCTCCAGACCAAGATTGGGGCCCCATTGTGTGAGGCACAGTGAACAGCACATGTGAATAGTAAGGAGACTGCCTATGCCAAGGAGTTTACACTCTAGACAGATAAGGCAGACAAAGAGTAGACGAAAGGAAGCATTAGCTCCATTGCACAGATGGAGAACTGAGGCCCAGAGAAGGCTGTGCGACTTGCCCATGATCAAAGGCGGAGTCTGTCGCAGAGCTGGGATTGATTCTTGCTCTCCTGAGTCCTCACCCAGTTCCTTAGCCACAAGCCCATCCTTCCTCTGCATTTTCAGACTATTTCTCCTCCTTCCCAGCCTTTCCTAGGTCTAAACAGCTACTCCTCTGGGGGCACATATATTGAGCCCACTTCATGATTTCTAAATTATTTGGGAGGGAAATGCCAACATTTACCTTGATCACACTTCAGGCCAGTGTAACCTCCATGGCAGGTACAGCTTCCATCACCAGAGATCCCGTGGTTGCACACTCCATGCTGACAGTCACACACTGCAAGAGAAACCCACACAAGCACGTACTGGAAGCTGCAGGGAACAGCATGGGTGATTGGGATACATCCACTAAACACACTGAAAACTTATAAATCCAATCCAGGCTTTTAAATCTACAGTAAAGTGACCAGATAGCAACTGTGAAACATCAGCATGGGGGGATAATAGGATATAGGACAAAGCCCCCAATATCAGGCCATCTGGACACCTTAGTCTACAGGCAACTGTACTTTAGCCTCTCACTCTTAGAGGCCAGGGCCATAATGAGGTTTTGCAAGCCAGTCTCAAAAGGTGGAGGGTGCAGAGACTAAGAGCACTGAATCCCTGTCTGGGGAGTGCAGGGGCAGGCAGAACATGCCCATGGGTGGAACATGCCGCTCAAATGCAGCATCCACACCACCTTTTCAGAGATGCAGTTAGCCCTCCGTCCCCTCCTCCTCCAGTGATTGCTGCAGTCCACCAGCTAGCATGGAAGAAGAGAGGCCAGGGGACAGAAAGTGTCACTAAAGATGCTATCACTGCTTGAATGCAAGCTTGAGGATCTTGGCTATCCCCTATGCCAATACAAGGGTGGGGGAAGAGGGGCAGGCATAATCTGGCTCTATGAAATGCAATGTGCGAGAAGCAGTGCAGGGATCTCTGCCAACATCAAATTTATTAGCTTCATGGGAAGGGGAACCTGGGGGAAGCTGAGACGTGCTTCGGGGTGGGAGGCAACCAGCCAGTGGGCGGGAACGGGGGTAGCAGTAGAAGATGTGTGGTTTTGTTTTTCGGATTTTTTGGTTTTTAAACCAAAAACTGCAGAGAGTTTTGGGTTATGGATGCAAAGGACAGTGGGAAAGAAGGAATAGGAGTAAAAAGGGACTGATCGGAGCTCCCTGGTGGGAGAGACTGAACACCCATACTAAAAGGGATGGCTGTGATGATTTTTCTGTTTATTGAATATAGCTTACAAGTGTGTGGCAAACTGCTCATCCTATTCCCAATGATTAAGGCCACCAACTGTGGGCTTAACTTTCCAATGTGGGCACCCTAGCAGGATGCCCAAATTTACATCTGGGAGCTCAGGAGTAGGTGAGGAACACCAGTGCTGAACAAGTCTCAGTGCTGATTCCAGTGCCCAGAAGTGGGATTTAGACATTCTAATGCTGGACCCACATTACACACTTGATCCCACAGTTTCAGCATCCTCCCCATCAGACAAATGCAAAACAGCCTCATCCCAGAGGAGGAGAATGATGGAAAAAAAGGCTGCAGTTATAATTTTCAGACAGCAGCACCCGCCTCTCCACTGATCAGCCCTCCTGTGCCACCCTTGTCCATTGCATTCATTTAGCAGTACATGGGGAAGTCTCTTTGCAGTTGATTTAGATTGTTCATTGCTGTAGTTTACCTGATTGACAGTCAGGGCCAAACAGATTCTCATCCAGACAATCTTGGCAGGCAAAGCCGCCATACCTCCCCTAAAAGGGCAAAAAAATTTGGCCAGTCATTATTTTCTTATGATGTCACTTAGTTCAAGCTGCAAAGTGATAAATAAGTCGTTACGTCTCTCCTCTTCCCCTTTTGATTTTCTGTTCATGCTCAGGTGACACAACATAGAAACCTTCTCTTACAAGTGCCTTACCAATATCCCTTGCAGTAGAAAGGAGACGATGTAATTTTACCAGTGAGCAAACAGCAGAACAATCATGGCAGACATTGGAGAAACAATGTCCTTATGACTAGAAACAAAAGTACCAGTTCTCTCATGCTCTCGCTCGGAGGGCTTGATCCGCAGTTCATTCATGTCAATGGGACTTTTTCAGTTTACTTCATAGGGCTGAGTACCAGGCCCTAAATTATTGCTATACCAGTTTCCTTTCAGACTCAGCTGTGCTGAACCACATACATTTAACCCAGTTTTGATTTTTATCTGGCCTCTTCTTCTGCTGATCTGGAGAACATGTTGCAAATTGTGGCCTTTTATGGTCTCGCTCACAGGGCTCGTCAGTCAGTCAATGGGGTTGTGATTCTACAATCCTCACAGTGTCTGGGTGAATTCTTTTATGACTGCGTTAGACCCTTCCTATGCTCTCAGGCACCAATTGGGTATATGAGGCATGTATGGGTACTGCGAGGCAGCTGCAGGTCTCAGCTGTGAGACCTGAAGCAAGGAAGGACCTCATAAGGCCAGGGAGCTGTGTGTTTAATTTTGCCTCATTGCCTTCTCTAAGGTGAACTACCAGATGCACATTTAAGCTCATGTAGGAGGGGTGTCTTTCAGCTTGTTCCCATGAGACTCGTATGAGGGGCAGTACTGACCTGAATCCATAGGAGCCCCTGTAACAGCAAAACAGAGGCCCCTTGTACCCTCCACCTTCTGGAGGATGTTTGTCAGAAGAATAGGTACACAGACCCTCACATTGCAGGGTGGACTGGGCCCTGGGGGTGGTTTGATGTGGACAGCCCAGCTAGAACTAGTAAAGATTCTGCCCATCTAGGTGGAGTATAAGACCCAGATCCTCCAAGCTATTTAGGCGTTTTGATGGGAGTTAGGCAGCGAAACACTGTTGAGGATCTGGACCCTAAACTCCTTGGTGTGCACATTATTGTCAAAGAGAAAAAGTAAACGTGAAGAAAGTCCTGCCCATTAAGGTCCAAACACACCAGACCTTCTTTCAGCCCAAGGGAAACTATAGGACACAGCTTATTTCACTCAGGAAATGGGGAAAATCCCCCCACACTTGTCAGCTCCATCTCTTCCTAGAGATTCTTCCAAACTCTCACAGCCCTTGCTACCTCATAGTACGTGCCTTGTACATAGGGTGACCAGACAGCAAATGTGAAAAATCGGGACAGAGGTGGGGGGTAATAGGAGCCTATATAAGAAAAAGACCCCAAAATCAGGACTGTCCCTATAAAATCGGGACATCTGGTCACTCTATTTGTACAGCATGTGAAGGGGAATTCATTAGTCCTCCACAGCTGGCCCAGCACTGCTCCCCTACAAATCTGTACACTCACAGAAAGCAACTATATGCTTTTGGCCAGCCAGAGGGTTAATGCCTTCCCTGCGGGCCCGTGGCCTGGACCTATAATACATGCATCACATGGCATGGCATTTCCTCACAGTACATCCCGTACTGACCTCACAGGTGCAGGTTCCATTCCGAGTTATACCATCCAAACAGGTCCCATGGCCACTGCAGGGCTTTTCAGGTCCACCAGGGCATTCTGGCAAACAGGAGGCAGGCCACAGATTAGCAAAATCAACACTTCTCTGTCCCCGTATGCATGTTTACTACAACCATTATTGTTATAGCAAACAAATGGACTCAGAAGGAATGAAATGTCTGCCTTTAGGTGGCTTCAGTTGTGTTAACAAAGGGGGGGTTCCTATCTCCACTGGATCACAAATGGTTTTATTTTTCTGTTGTCATATATGACAAACATTATCCATTCTGTTAAGGACAAAGAGCTATAAAGGAGTCTAAGGAGCTGTAATTTACTTAGGCCAAGGGGAGCTGAGGAGAGTCAGATCTTTGCAGGATCAGGCCTTTTATTGTTAGCTCTATTAGAAACAGGGAAAACCTGAATAGATTTTCTGTCAAATATTCAGGAAAGGCCAATCATGTTGGAAGCTCAATTTGAGACAGCCCCGGGCCTACTTTTCAGAGGTGTGGAGTGCCTGCAGCTCCCACCGACTTCAGCTGGAGTTGGAGTGGGCAGCACCTCTGAAAACCAGGTGCCTGGTGTCTCCAGATGCTGCCTCCAAAATGGGAGGGGGCTGCTTTTGAAAATGTTATGCTTGGCCTTTTGGGTCAGCTGTGCTCTGACAGAGTCTAGATGCTTATTCAAGCCACCCAAGGCCGAAAGCAGGCTAGATAGGCTCAGTGGTTTTAGCATTGGACTACTAAACCCAGGGTTGTGAGTTCAATCCTCCAGGGGGCCATTTAGGGATCTAGGGCAAAAAGCTGTCTGGGGATTGGTCCTGCTTTGAGCAGGGGGTTGGACTAGATGACCTCCTGAGGTCCCTTCCAACCGTGATATTCTATGAAGAAAATCTCATCACCTCAGGCCCTCTCTGGAAATGGGGAGTCTTTTCTATTTTCAACTGGTCTGGCAAGAGTGTGGGATTTGCCTCATGTAACTTAGGCCACGTCTATATGTACAACGCTGCAGTGGCACAGCTGTACCAATACTGCAGTGCGTCTGGTGAAGATGCTCTATGACGATGGGAGACAGCTCTCCCGTCAGCATAAAAAAAACCACACGCACACGAGTGGAAGGAGCTTCTCCCACCAACATAGGGCTGTGCACATGAGCGTTTATGTCGGTGTAACTTATGTCACTCACAGGGGTGGTTTATTCACACCCCTACGTGACATAAGTTATGCCGATACAGGCTGTATTATAGACATAGCCTTAGTAATTCAGCTTCTTGGCCTCACTACAACCAGCAAGTGTTAAAACAACAGGAAATGAGTCAAACATTTTCAGATTCAAATAGCTTGGTCTGAAACATAACGGAGGATTCAGATTGGTTATTTTCACTCCTGGCTTGAGACTTCATGTGGTTATAGTGGCTGTAGAGGCGACGAGCTGCAGAGTATATAGGGGTACTGAAGTTCCCAGAAGGAAATCTCTCTTTTTCCTTGGAAACTTTCTTAAAGAAAAATTCTCTTTTAAAACTTTTTTTTTTTAAATAAGAGTACCTTCTTCAAAAGGGAGTTTTGCCATAAGTCAAAACACAACAGGGCTCAAATCATGTGCAGGGGATAAGTTCCCTTCCCAAGACCTTCAAACTTCCCTATATGGATACTGGAAATCTTGGGATCCAGTCTAAGTGTCTTGGAAACATGAAAGAGAATCCTGAAAACAAATCATTCCCCATGGAGTTGACCTGCAGGACTGGTAATTCTAGGGAAGCACTTTGAACTGCCTTAACCTGTCAATGGCTGGAAGGACCCAGGAAGAACCTACCATAGCACTCAGTACCCCAGAATCCCGGGCAGCATTTTTTCTCCTCAATTTCCTTCTTACACATGTGACTGCACCCTAGTAGCGAAAGGGTGTCTTCTCCAAGATTTACTGTGTATCTTAAACAGAAAAATCCAAGATCAGTGAGTGTAACAAACAGTTTGGGACCCAACCTATTCTGTATAGATTGGACTGGATAACAGACTGATCAGGACAATGACGGGAAATTTCTGAGCTGCTTTTTGATCCATACGGAGTCAACTGTTTGAAAACCACTCCATATGAATGAAGAGTGCAACACACTGTCCTGGGGCATAGAACCACAAGCACAACCCAGGCTTAGGAGGTTATATTATTATGCAAGGCTCCAATTAATTCATTAGCTTCCAAATACTGGATCAGATTTTGAGTCCTAGTCTTCATCTTCAAAGCTCTGAAAGACCTGTGCTGTCTACAAGACTGACCCTCCCTGCCTCCCTCATATTTGTGATCCATGGGAATAATGAAATATTCACTGGCAAGGTCAAGGTTTGTGGGAGATGGAGACAGATCACCAGCCCCACTAAGGTCACAGTGTGCTGCTGAACGGGGCTCAAAGTGACCTTAAAGTGGCCCTAAAGAGGAAACTGAGGATTCCGCCTCTGGGGTGGGGAAGCATGTCAGAAGCCTAAGCAGATATACAGCAGGCATGGCTGGCTTTACACCAGCTCCGTGCCTCACTTCTGCCAGAGGGGTCATGTTGTGGGCAGGTGGGGGCAGGGGAAGATGCTCCCGAGTCAGAGCCAGAGAGCAATGCACTCTGCTGATCTCCAGCATGGTCGTGCTAATCCTTTGTCTAATTCACAGAGGAAGGAATGGCCATCTGATTACGCACTTGATGGTGATTCGGGAATTTCGGGGTCAGTTCCCAATTCTGCCACAGACTTCCTGTACAACCTCGAACAAACCATTATGTTCCCTCAGTTGTAAAATCAGTCTGATATCCTTCCTCTCACTTGTCACTCTGGCTGCCATAACTAGAGCATAAGCTCTTCACAGCAGGAACTGTCTCTTACTGTTTGTGTACACAGCTCCTAGCACAGTGGGGGCACTGATCTCACTGGGGCCTCAGGAATCTTAATAATCATCATTTATAAAGGAAACATTAAAAATATTAGTACCCAGTTGTATTATTATTACTCCCTTAAATTTATCTTTGGCAAGAACTTAACCTTCCTTCATTGACTCAACTCAAGCGCCTTGTTCCACACTTTTACTGCTTCCATTGTGCCAATCTGATCACCAAATACATCTGCAATAACTGCAAAATGGCTGGGGCTATTTTTAAAATGTTTCCAGCTAGTAGTAAGGCACAGAAAACAGTGGACAATAGAGCTCCATGTTAACTGCTAAAGTTCGCTATTGACTAGATTTGCAGATAATAATCTATAATGTTCTGGTTTTGTACAACCTTTTGGTAAATTCATTTTCCCTTCACCTTTTTCCAATTACAGTTCAGCTACAGAAATGTGTTCAACTTAGCACAATGAGCACAGAAAATACAGGAACAAGCAGTACATCAAAAGGGAAATAAGAGGGTTAAAAAATTCAAAAGTGACATTGAATTCGGTTTGGTTGCTAGAACAGCAGAAGGGAAGTAATGGCTCCTGGATCTATAACTGGTTCTGTTCTTGATTCAATATGTGACTTTGGACAAATCACATAGACTAACATTTTTAATCTTGGGTGCCTAGAGTTAAGTACCTCACATCCCAATCCCACAACTTGTTCTGTGTGTACAGGCCCTGTGACCACACAGAAGTCAATGGGGATTCACAAGGATCCAGTCACAAGAAACAAGCTGCAGGATTGGGGCCATAGACTGTAATTAGGCCCCTAAATAAAAGTGTCTTGATTTTTAGGGGTACTAGTACCTGCAACTCCTGTCTGAACTCAGGTGGAGCTAGGGTGACCAGAGGAGAGGAAGAAAATATCGGGACACATGGAAGGGAGGTCGCCAGTGGAGGGGGAAAAAAAAAAAAAAGAGTACCGCAAAATATCAGGACAAATTGCATCCTGACCAAAGATCGGTTGGGACATGGGACAAACGCCTAAATATCGGGACGTCTGGTCACCCTAAGTGGAGCTGTGAATTCTCATTACCTCTGAAAATCAGGCTACTTTTATTAAAGGTGCCTAAAATATGGGTTTTGGTGCTTAACTCTGGATGCTCAAATCTGAAAATTTTGGCCACAGTTTGCTCCACAGGGTTATGAAGTGTAAGGAATTAATGTCTGTTCAGTTCTCTGAGATCTTCAGATGACTGCACTAGAGAAATATCACTATTAAATACTTATTATCTATATATCTATACACGACCATGAGTACACATACATGAACTATGCACTTCAAGCTGCCTCTTCTTTAACCCTAAATCAGAATTATATTGCTCCCCATCCAATGGTAGAAACCAGCCACATCTCTCTTCCTTTATTTTTATACAAGACAACTTCTCCCTGGCCCACAAAAAACATGCCTTGAAATGCTGACTTATATGTGATTATATATTTAATAAATACAAAAGAGTTATAGAATGGCCTGTAAGCCTGATATGGCAGGCTGAACAGGGAGATGGGACTTACCTGCAGCCTCTCTCTCCTAGCGCTTGGGTCATCTTTATCCACCCTTTTGGACAGACCACTTTGGTGGCCACAGCACAGGAGGTGCAAGGTGTAGCCAATGTGAACATCGTCTTGACATTGCAATGCATGGATTTTAACTTAAAAAAAATAAAGCATTAAATTGTTACCTTTAGTCACTGATCTCATCTTCCCCCACTATCTCACCACCCCGAGGACCCTGATTTACACCGGGAATTTCATCAAGGTGGGCCAGCAGGCAATGTAGCTACTTTAGTGCAAACCACAAATGCAGACAGGCTAAACCATGACTTTACACTGGTAGCAGCTTACTCCTGCTTGGATCTGGGTTAAGGTGCACCAGTGCAAATACAGCTATTCTGGTGGCTGACTCCAAGACCTGACTCTAACCTTATTTTCTTTTACTAGAGTAACAAATGTCAGTGGGTAACATTCCTTATTGTGCAACAAAGATGAGATCAGATGCTGACTTTGCTTCTCTTTATAAATAATTGATCTCTCTTTTCCAGCACATAGAGGCTCCCACCACAATCAGAGCCCCATTGTGCTAGGTGTGCACAAACACAAGGCACTGCTGCAAAGAGCTTACAAACTAAATAGACAAGACAAAGGATGGAAGGGGGAAAAGGTGTGAAGTAATTTACCCAAGGCCATGCTGCAGGACAATGGCAGGGCCAGGAACTGAACCCAGTTTTTCAGAGTCCCAGTTCAGTGCTCTGCCCACTAGAACACAATGCACTCCTGTTTTGCTCAACTTGATTCAGGCCTGAGAAAAGTCTCCACAAAGTACTGTCAGCAACAGGACTGATTCATCCATGGCCTTTGTGGCATGTTCAAATTATTGACAGCCCACCCAAAAATAAATGACACTATAATCCATCCTACCCACCCTGCTGAGACTCTGCCCTGCTAGTGATGGCCTAGGCTGGTTTGGAGAATAGGTCTGAGGCTTGCATGGGTAGAGTGGATGGGTGAAGTGGAATTCATGGCCTGCATCTGTGGGGCAGGAGCTCTGACTCATCAGGGGGTGACTATGGAAGGTCCCAATCTGTACAGAAAGGGCAGAGTGGTGCACAGTGGAATGGTGAACAGGGTAACAGTGTTCTTTATAGACTGTATATGGAAAACAAGGTATGATAAAGCAGCAGCAGTGGCTTGAGCCTGGGACTGTACGACAGAAGGCCTGAGTTCCAGTTCTGACACTGTTTCACTGGGTGGCCTTGAGCAAGTTACTTATGCTCTCTATTCCTTAGTTTCCCCATCTACTTCCCCTCCTTCACAAGTGAGGTGGCAATGTTTCATTCATTAATGTTTCTAGGGCACCTTGAAAAGCATGACAGAAATACAGTATACACATTAGATTCCTTGTTCACTGCACTTTCCAGACAGAGTCCCTCCAATTTTGCATTGCACCTGCCTTTGATCTGTTTAATAAAAGAGCCACCTGAAGCTCGGGCATTTGAATGCCCTTTCAGTGCTCTGCCTCCTCCTAAATCATGCCTTTTTAGATGGATGGCCATCCCTAGCTCCCTTTGCTAATAGTCTTAAAGTCTCTCCTTCCATTGCCAACCCTTCTCTATTGTTTGGTAGAAGGCAGCCCTTCCACAACTCAGGCACTAGAGAACAAGATTCCTACGTCTCATGCAACTTCTAATTTTATAGGCTAGTTTATTCCTCTGTCAGCAGAAGACAAGAAACGCAGTGGCAGCAGACACTTTGTAATATGAATTAACATGCCTTCCATCCTACTGAAATGGCTAATCACCACCACAGAGCTGAGAAAACCAGTCTAAATAAAGCCATATGCACATTCCTCACAATGCTGCTAAACGTAAAAACTGAAATGGATGTATGAACCAAAACAAAAATCTGTCTAAGGGAAAACATTTCGTATTACTCATATGGACACTGCCAAGAAACAGGTTTCAAACAATTTTTTTCCTGTTGCATCAAGGTGCTCAGATACTACGGTGAACAGTGTAGAGTATTCACCTAGATATATCTAATTACACATCTACATAGCACTCACATACAACTCTACAATAACTAATCAATAAGTCCACTATCTAGCACTTACCCACAGCTCTACAACAAACCAGTGTGCAGGCAATGAAGGGATTTGTTTATTTATTTGGTAAGGATAGAGATTTCAATTGCAAGTTATTAAAGGTTTATTGTAAAATCTTACCATTTTTTAAAACCTGTGAGCAATGACAGACAATCATTTGACAGTGAAGAAGCCATTGTTTGTTCATTCACTGAGACAGCTGCACTGTCTGATATGAATAAACACTGCTGTACAGATCAGCAGGCAGTAGTTTACTGCTACCTCCTCAAGCTCTCCTGGGCAGGTTTGGGATTGGATTCCAGACTCGGTTTTGCTTCTGTTGGGTTTTTAATAGGGTATCTTCTCAGTCTCTCTGAGAAGCATGAAGGCTCATCATTTAAATCTCACATTGGGCACAATGTCAACCTTAACCGTTTTCAAGCCAACTTTTCAACAGCTGGAGTTTAGAAATTCTTTTAGAAAACACTGAGGAAATTCTACAAGGCACTTTAGGGCTCAGTCCTAATAGGGGAAAAGTCCCCCTGACACCAGTGAAGTAAGTGGGAGTCAAGGATGCTCAGCCTCTTAGAGGATTGGGCCCACCGTCCTCATGCTGCTTTTGTATCCTCTTTGCATTTAGTGCTGATAATGCATAAATCAAAGTTTACTTAAGATCCAAGCAAAACTCCATATCCTTAATTTTACATATACAATACAGACTATAGATATTACATACATACAGAGGAAAGGTAGCAGATTGTCTTAAAGCTTAATTAGGGAGGTGATTTAACATATAACTAAATTCACACTGAATTTTGTGTGTGTGTGTGTCCTTCAGTAACGCAGCCGCCATCTAAAAATGAGTAATTATCCTACGATCATTTAACTGTGAAATAAAGACTTGTGAACTTACCTTCTGACTCTGCCCTTCAACTGTGGAAATGAACCATGCTGATAAGAAGGAAAACAGTAACCCAGGAGGATGCATTTTCATGCTTTTACAGATGGGACCCTTTTCTTGAAGGGGGGGTTGATGTAGAGGATGCAATTTCAGTAAGATAAGACCGCCTACTAAGAATCAGATCCAAGAAAAAACAGAGGTTGAACATAAACAGGGAGAAAACACTTTCCACTCTGGATCTCCTATTCCAAAGTATACAGAAGTGATTCTGCTACTTTTAACGTCAAACATGAGTCAACAACAGCTTTTTTTCTCTCTCTCCTTTTTTTAAACACACACACACACACACACACACGCCCCCACCCACCCCTGGGTAGAAGGTTTACTGAAAACAGGAACATCTACGGATTTCCTCCCACATATCAGTTCAAAACAGATGGAAGGAAATCCTTAGTTTTGAACTGATTGGAATGAAATATGCTAACTATATCTTTAACTGGAGGCAAACCCAAGAGACAAACATACTGGAGAATCTGGATGGCAAATCAATTTCATTTCATAATACAATCAAGCCAACTAAAAAACGCCATCCATCCATTGTCTGTTGCAGCAGATATTTATTTGTTCTATAAGGCAAATCTTTGCAGATGGTCTATATGGTACTTAAAGATAACAAATATTGCCTATAAAGCAAAATTGGCCCCTTTGTTGGGGTTTGATGTTTATTTAAAATGCATGAGTTGCTCAACAAGAAGAGTGTTACATTTAGCATACCAGCTTCTCTGTGGGTGACAGCAAAATATAAAAATTATTTTCTAAACAAGTTACTGGTAGCTAAAGTAATTCAGGGAGGATGTTTTTCAACACTTGGAGTAATCAAGCCCTTAAATTTAAGAGACATGCTTGTCCTTGCATTGAGTTTGTAACTGAATATCTCTTGCTGGTGGCAGTAGAGAAAATTAAGAAGATTTACAACATGTTTGATGGGCGCTTTTATCTACAAATGTTGCCAATAGCATTCACTTTATTTAGTGGTGTAAGGAATTGTCCAAACAGCACTTAGCTGTAAATACTATTAGACCATGATGACAGTGACTAAGTATATTAATAGGTTTATTTAGCCATTTCAAATGTGTGTATAAGCAAATCAGTCATTTTTAGAATTTGTGCGTATATCTAGATGAACACAGAGTGAATTAATTCTTAATACTTATATAGCACTTTGTGTATATACACACACACACACCCAGCATGTATTAATACACAGTACTTGGCATACACATTCCCATCAACAAAGTACATAAAAACATAACAAGAAAATAATAGGTACTATACTTACTAATGCTGTTAATTGTAGTCTACCTCTTCTCCCATCTAACAGAGAGATACAGGCTGACGAACAGCGGTGCTATATATCTCACAGCAACAGGAAGCAAACAAGGCCTGTATAAAAAGTCCCAGCCCCGCAACTCACTTCCAGCTTGATCAGACGATTCAGCCCATTTGTCCCTATGAGGCATTCTGATGCAACTGCAATCCTGGGAAAAGGGCTATGCAGGCAGCATATCACTATGGAGCACACCTGGATAGACCCAGCCCCTGGTCCATACCAGAGTGAAGTACAGATCAGCGGAGTGGCGTCAGGTGCCAGCACAGTCACCACAGGGCCTGGTGTTCAAAAGGGTTGTGTTGGGATAGAGTGAGGGGAGAAGACAAACTGATATTCAAGAGAGGGGAAAGGGAAGGTCATGCATCTGATCTTCCCTTTTCCAAGCATCAAGTACTCCCAGGCCCGCTCCACTTCAGCCATCATCTCTCCGGCACCATACCCACCCCAATCCAGCCACATTCTCAATGGCAAATTTTCCCTTGGCTTCCATAGTGAAAAGCACCAGCAACCTAAAGAGCTTCCCAGCTGGGAAAGCTTCCCTCACCTCTCTTTCCTCATGAAAAGCAATGCCTCCCATCATGAGCATCGTCCCAGCCAGGCCCCAACCTATTGACCCTCCTGCATCTCCCAACTGAAAGACTTCCTGATTTGCCTACCCTCCCCTTTGTGAAAACCCTCCCCTTGATAATAGAGAGACAAGTGCCTCACTTTGCTGTGGAAACAGCCCAGCTACCCACAGCAACAATATCCTAAGCTCACCACTGATGACTCCTTTGAGTAGGCTGTAGATCAGAGCAATAGAATAGGTAGGGTAGTTGCAATATATAAAATATGTTATCTGCTACAATACATGGGCTCTGTTTACCACCACACTACTGCAATATGCCAGTCAAGAAATCAAAGGTCTAAATCTATGTACCCCAAGTCATCTTATGAGTCTTTAGTCATGTGCATAGACTTCTCCTTATCATTAATAATTCTCTGTGAGAGTAAGGTTTGCAGGAACAAGTCCAATGCTCTCTATTTATAATCCCCATTATGTATAGCTGAATTTATTCACAGCATATTAAAAAAAATCACTAAAAAGTTTGACCGCACAAGTGATCATTCAAAAATCCAGCACAAATTATTAAAGCTGGTCAGAGTTATAAAGAATGAGGAAGTCACTCATTATAAACAAATCAAGGCAGTGTGGAATGAAAATTTACATATTCAAACTGCACAATAGTTGGACAGCAACGTTCTTCTGTCTGCCTCTGATTTGAGATTTAGGCTTACTCAGCAAATGGCTACATTACACATAGCCAAAGCAGGAATTCAGTACAATGCAATTGTTGGAACTGTGGTGTGGTTAAGACTAACCTGCTACCAGTGTTGTGGGAATGTGCTCATGTTCATACATTTTGGGAGTTGGAGGGTAAGAGCAGTGTAAGAATAGATATGGTAATCTTGCTGGATCTTACACTTTAAGAGGGGACTTTGACAATTTATAACATTGGTACTTCCTATATAAATTCTCAGAGAAGTCCTTAAGAGCTGCCTTGGCAGCAAGAGATACTCCCAAACTGTGGCCCATGGACCACTCATGGTGAGCAGAGTACTTGAGCTGGCTGGTCACATGGAGACCAGATTTTTAAGTGCTCAGCATCCACAGCTGAGGGATAGATTTTCAAGAGAGCCAAACTCTTACTGAGGGACCTAAAGAAGGGCCAGATTTCCAAAAAACATCAGCACACAGTAGTTCCTAATGTGACAATGATGGCCAGATTTTCAGAAGTGCTCGGCACCCAAAGTGTCACAGACACAAAAGGTGAAACAAGGACCAATCTTAAGGTTTTAGATTGCTGTCTATCACCGTAATATCTGACCTACTGTAGGGAAATTCTCTTGAGTTATAGATATCATGGTGCCAACTGTTATGCCTTCTTATCAGAGCATACTTCAGTTAAGACAAACAAGTTAGAGGAGGATACACAATCTAAAATGAACACTGAGCAGTTCCATTTTACAGTGACAGGGCATAAAATAAGGGATTAAAAGGTTTTCTTTAAACCAGACAATGTTGCTGCCTCTTAGTGGAACAGGCAGTTTACTCCAGTTGTTATTCCAGCAACCTGTGTGAAAACTTGCAGCCCTAATGAAGAGAAAACTTAAGCTACTTGTTACTGCAGGAATTGGAACAATATAAACAGCTACAGTAACTTGCGGGACTGACCAAAACCTAGAAGTGTTAACAGGGTCAGATACCTTTTGCCCTGGGTTTCTGGATGACCAGTAGTAATTACCATCAGATAGCAGTCTCTGCCCCAGTTCATAGTGGATAGAAGCCAACATCATTCCAAGTGCTCGCTTACCTGTCACTTTTATGGGCAGTCTGACCAAAGAGGCCAACAACTGAATAAAACAGAATATTGGCAGGGCAAATTTGCATTACTGCTGCATGTATTGCTCCTGTGATATGGGTAACAGTCTCTGCCTGTAGTAATTTCTATGTGGCACCTTCCACAGGGGCTGAACTGACCACACCTGCAAAAAGCATTTTAATCGAACCAAGCAACCAGCATTAGTGATGGGAGACATCCTTTGCCCGATCCAGCCTGAGAGATTGCAGGTGGACTCTGGTGGTGTGAAGACAACAATAATTTCTACTGTCAGCTAACTCTTAACAATAGCCAACTCAATCACTGCTACTTCCATTGCTGGGTCTATTAAAAAATCCACCAAAGGTATAGACGGACACCTAAATGTCTTTGCAAGCAAATGCCTCAGGAAAATGCACAGTATTAAATAAAATGAATTTATTACAAATTCTGAGATTCATCATAGAGTTCAGCAACTTGTTATCCAGAAAAGATGATGGAAATGTCTGGGACGTGTGCTAAGAAAGAAGCCAGACCATCTGCCATGACAGACCTGCCTTTGTGCAGCTGAAGGAACATATAAAAGCGGCCAACTGAGAGAACCCCTCCATCAAACAGTGCTTAGAAAAGAAAAATGCATGGGACTTGACATCAAAGACATAGAAAGGGTAGCCCATGAGGGACAATGGTGGCATTTTACAATGGACTTGGGAGAGCTGGGTTCAAGTTCAGTCTTTACCACAGACTTCTTGTACAGGTCATTTAATCTACTTGGTGACTCACCTCACACAATGCGGTAACACTTCCCTACCTTCCAAGAGTATTGTGAGGATAACATGGGAGTTAAGCACCTAAATTCCTTTGAGGATCTTGGCCTTAATAAGTCAGGTGCTTAAAAACCAAGAGTGATGAGAGCCACAAATATATCAATAGATAGATGAGGGTTCTCAACTCTCATTGACTTCAGCAGGAGATGAGAATGCTCAACACCCCTAAGGTTGTGAGCAACTACATTTGGAGGCCTTTGATATTTATCCTACAGGCTCTCTCTCAGCCATCCATCTAATTTGTCTTATCCATAACTGCGTGAACCAAACAAGCTGAGTGCTATAACTGCTGGGAAGGCAACTGCTGTTGACATTTGTTTTGTAAATACAGTAAATGTAGAGTTCATGGGTTTTAGTCAGGTAACTGAATGCATCCCAGTTGGAAAGTAAATTTCTCTAACAATATGTAGCAATGTCTACTAACCTCCACACACCCTCATCCATTTGTATTTGGAAACAGCGGGTCACCAGCCTTCTTTCTGTAGTGTTTGCAGTCATAGCTAGCTTGGGCAATTTCCTGCTATTGAAATCTTTTGTTTACACAGTCTTGATTGAAATGAGAGACACAAACGATTTACCATTCACTTTATCATACCATGTGGCTTTTGGGGGGGGGTTGCAAATTCTTTTAAATCCGTGGAAAGAAATAAACACCCTTGTTATGCTCTTTGGAAGAACAAATTTTATTTGCTCAGAATTATATAAATGCCTAGATGACTGTGGAACTGAAAAAGTACAGTTAAGGAGTACAACCAGCCAAGCCACAAGTACTATATAGGAGAACAGGGCCTACTCTATCACAGAAGCAGAACAAAGTTCCTAAAGGCAGCAAAATTCCTTTGTATTGGCTGCCAGAGCAGAGAGTGATTCTGCAAGGGACGCATTTTCTTCTTTGGCAGGTTGGAAGGGGCAGGCATTCAACAGTCTGCTTAGGACAGCAAAAAAGAGAAGTCGCACAGTGACTTGGAGAGAGGGTTTATCTCTCTTTCACACACACACACACACACACACACAGTCATATTCCAAGCAGCTGACTAGTGCCTGGTTTGACCTCCATCTCGGGAGCAAAAAGTTGCTGAGCGACTCAGGAGGATATTATCTAGGTTCACATCCTGTTAATTCAAGTAGTTCAGGTGCAGCATGGCATTTGCAATAGAAATACTGGCAAGTGACTGCTGTCTATTCTAGGCTACTTCTCCCTATGGCCTACATCCAGGTCTTTTACACACACACTAAAATCTCTCTCTGCTCTAACGGGTGCCAGCCACATGTTCCCTTCTAACAGCTTCACTTTGCTGCCTTTCTAACCTACTAGGTAATGTCATGAGGCTGGGATTTTCGAAGAAGTCCAAGAAAGTTAGACAACTCTCACGGAAATTCAATGGGACGCCTTTAGGCTGCTTTGAAAACCCCAGCTCAAGCAACCACCAGCTCAAGCCAGCATGAGATAGTTTACTCTATTCCCTTACCGTAGTGCAGATCCTCATGACTGTGCTATATGATAATGACTTGGCATGGAGACACCTGATAATATATCTGGCTGAAGTGGCAGCAAGTGGTTTGCCATGGATTCAGCTGAAACAAACCTAAGAGACTATGGTTCAGCTGCTTGGCTCATGCTAGAAGTGCAGTTGAGAATAGCACTGCTGAATTGAAACACTAACTTCCAGGAGAACATCTCTACCTTGCAATCTCAGTTTGAGCAGGTCAATGCGAGAAGGGTAGAGGAATATCACATTTAACATTCAAGTTTCCAAAAGCTCTGGTCTCACAAGAACTCACAGAGCATTTAAGTAGCTATGGGCTCTCTCTCTCTCCTTGAGGGAGTCTGCAAATCTCCTTTGATCCCTGCCCCACATTTTTAAGTTTCCCCCCCTTTTCGCTTGTCCATTACAGTAACCCTCTCCTGAGTAGACAGCTTTACATCATTGTCCCACCATGCATCTACTTGAGGCCTGGATTGCTAGCAGGCAATACACAGTGCTCCATCAGTCTCAGCCTGCTTTGAAGCATCCTAGCTAGTGTTAGGGATATGGGGGTAGAAACCGCAACCCTGAAGAGTTTAAACTTTCAAGGGGGCACGGTAAATAGCTCAACATACATGCAAATACCAGCCTAGTAGTTACATTAGATCTGCTGCTATTAGAAGTGATCAAGCAGACCATGCATAGCATAGGTCCAAGAGACATTTTAAAAACATTATTGTAGGAACTGAACAATTACCTTACAGGATCAGACCAGAAGTCCATGTTGCCCAGCATCCTGCCTCTGACAGCGGCCAGTGGAAGAACCTCGCAGGAAGCAGATGTGGGAGATATTCTGCCTCTAACATAGATCTCATCTCGATCTCTAATAGAAATTGCTTTAAGCTCTGAAGCATGAGGTTTTATATCCCTTCCTAAATTTTTATCATTATGAAAGCTCTGGATACTCTTATTACTCATATAAATGTTTGTCCCTTTACGAATCTTGCTAAATTTGCAGTCTCAATAACTTCCTATGATGAGCTCCACATTCTAACAATATGGTATAAGAAAGTATTTATCAGTTTAATTTGCCACCTTTTAATTTAATTGACTGTCACCTTGTTGTGTTATGAGACAGAACCGATGCTCCTAACGCGCCTTCTCTAGACCAGTGGTTTTCAAACTGTGGGTCGCGACCCAGTACTGGGTCGTAGAATGTAAGGCACTGGTCATAGCGGCTCTGGTAAGCACCGCCAACCAGGCCGTTAAAAGTCCCATTGGCAGTGCTGCCAGCTAGTTCCTACCTGTTCTGACACTGCGCTGCGCCCTGGAAGTGGCCAGCAGCAGGTCCGGCTCCTAGGCGGGGAGGCCATGGGGTGTTGCACACTGGCCAATGGGAGCTGGTGGGGGAGGCAGTGCCTGTGGGCGAGAGCCTTGCAGAGCTGTACCTGCTAATGGCCGCTTCCAGGGCGCTGGCCGTTTCCGGGGCACAGCATGTCCACGGTGCCAGGACAGGCAGGAAGCCTGCCTGCCTTAGCACCCCTGCTGTGCCGCTGACCAGGATCCACTCAAAGTAACCCCGCACCTCAATCCCCTGCCCCAGCCCTGAGCCCCCCAAACCCAGAGCCCCCCTCCTGCACCCCAAACCTCTCATCCCCGGCTCCACCTCAGAGCCAGAGCCTGCACCACAGCCCAAATCCCTGACCCCATCCCACACCCCAGCGCCCCCTCCCACACCCTGAACCCCTCATTCCCGGCCCCACCCCACACAAGCCCTCACCCCTGCACCTCAACTCTCTGCCCCAGTCCTGAGACTCTCCCACATCCCAAACTCTCATCCCCAGCTCCACTGGGTCATGGGCATCAACAATTTTCTTCAACTGGGTAGCCAGAAAAAACCACTGGTTT
Organism: Mauremys mutica; assembly: GCF_020497125.1. Classification (NCBI taxonomy): domain Eukaryota; kingdom Metazoa; phylum Chordata; order Testudines; family Geoemydidae; genus Mauremys; species Mauremys mutica. The sequence goes on from NC_059078.1 coordinate 44,731,272, forward strand.
GAAAACCACTGCTCAAGATCATTCGTTATTCTATATATTTTATCATATTCCATCTTAATTTATTTTCTTTCTAAGGTAAACAACAACTGAAGATGAATTAACTGAATCTTTGATATTAATCAGATAGAAATTTAAACAAAAAGGGCAAAGGGATGGAGCTTTATTTTAATTCTCCCAACAGTTTGTTATACAGAAATCTGCATCTAAGTTGACAAGAACAGGAAAACAAGTAAAAGAGGGGCTGATTATTATATAAACACACACATATCCAGGCAGCATGGTCAGCTACAACGGTGCATACACACTATAAAAGTGGATATGGCACAGATGGGAAGTTATGGGGACATAACCAGCACTGTAAAATTTCATTCTGAAACAGGGGAGACAAAGTTCAGATCAGGACAATGTGGATTATTTTCCTTCAGTCATGTGTTAAAAAAAAAGATTCATTTAGATGCATCCTTTTACAATTATAATAAATAGGGGAAGTTAAAAATGTAGAGCCAGATCCTCACTTGGTGTAAACCAATATGGTTTGGTTGAGTTCACTGGTGGTACAGCAATTTACACCAGCTGTGGATCCAGCCTGTATAATTTAGGTAAGATGGTCTTGGGAAGCCATTTTTCTTCATAACTGGATAATTCTTTTACTTATACATTTGTGCTCTCATAACTTGTACTACCAATCTGAAGACTGTCTCAGAAGCATAGCAAGTGGTACATACTACAGTAGAATTAGGGTAGAAAAAAAAAAATCACAAAAGGAACCTACAAAACTCCACACTGAAATTTAGCCCCAAGGGATAAAGAATGTTTGTTTTGCATTCCCACCAATGCTTACAATGCAGTTATATTTTGCAGAGCATCTTTTATGCCAACTATACGCAAGATGCTTTCAGAGATATATAACTAAGAACAGAGGTATAGATATTCAAGAAGTATAGGTGAGAGATAAGAGGCTTTGAATGAAAATAGAAACGGAGTTGATCAGGTGCAGAGATCAAGGGTGTCCTGCACTTTATGTGCAGCTGAAGACTTATCTGAATACTGAGGATGATGTGCGATAGGATGCACAGGAGGCTGGTGCTGAGTGAAGGGAGTGGAATAGAAACAAACGCTCTGATCCTGTAGTTGAATCTGCATGGACAGATCCTGGCACCCACACAAAGCCCCAGTGATCTTAAGGGGTCTCTTAATGGGCATGGGGGTCCATGTAAAGTAGATCCAACTGTAGGATTAGGGGCAAAGTGAGAGGGGAGCTAGAGAAAATGCAATAGAGTGAGACTTTAAACAACAAACCCAAGAAGAGCAATCATGAACTGAAACCTGAAGTGAATGAAGAGCTGGTTGAGATGGTTAAGGATGGAAGATGTTTTATACACACTACACATGGCATGTCCTTCATCTGGCTGAATAAGTGATTGAAAATACTTTATTAGAAAAATATCATGCAATTCACAGATCAGTCACTCAGCTCTCTAAATTGGGTTAATAATGAAAAATATTTACATCATTTGAAAAATACTGCAATACTTGTCCAATAAATTATTTAACTAGCTCTGCCCCAAGGTGGAGGAAAGTCAATCTGAAGCAGGTACAAAGATCCTGAGAAGGAATCCTACTCTTTTTTCCTGGTTCCATGATTGACTAGTTTAACCAAGCTAAAGTGTGTGGATTTTAAAGCTTTTTGTAGCCCCTGGTCTCTATGTATGAACTGATCATATTTGATTGTTTCAACATTCAAGCAATTAAGGTATTGACTTCTTCTAGATGGATAGGTTCCATGACAGGAAGGCAAGCGGTCCTGGTTTTGAACTGATTTGGCACATGCAATTCCCAAGACAGATCTCATGAATAGCAAGATGGAGTTTTCTCCTTAGAATGTTGAGCCACATGTACACAAGGTGTGCAAGGAAAAGGCAAACCCCCACATCCCAAGTAAGTAGGAAGAATTATGAGCAATTCCCTCCAAGCACATCAGGTGCATCTCATCAGTATTATAACAGCTCTTATTCAGGCTAGTAGCAGTCAAACATCCCAATCAGACTCAAAACCCCCTTATGGTAGGCAATCCTGAAAATTCAGGGAGACAAGGGTTTTCCAGGCCAGTATTTTGCACTGCTTGTAGCAACACTATCTGATGATGAAACAATCATTCTGTGTGTTCTCCCCAGGGAGAAGTGGCTGTTTCCAACAGAACAATCTACACATCATACCCTAGCTACATTACTTTTGGCTGACTGTGGAGAATTTTGGACTAAAGAATCTAACAGAAGGCCAGCACCAGAGAAGCTCCTTCTAGAAGCCATTCCCTTCACATTTGCTCAGTTTTATTTTTTAAAATGAGTGCTTCCTGGCAAATAAGTAAGTGTATGGTAAAACAGGCGTAGTATGTTGCTTTCACCTACCATAACGTTCAGACACAAGTGTTGCTTTTAGGAGGCCTCTACCTCTAAACACTCTTCACTTTAGCATAGGTGCAAATAGATGCTTTTACTTACTAGGGCACAAATCTAGAGTAACTTGAGTGGAGTCACTCTGGTTTAAACAGCAGACGCTGGCCCTTATACTTGTATACAAATCATCTGTGAGGCTTTTCTATTAAACATCTGCAAGATAGAGACTTTTTTTTAGTTGTCCTAAGGTAAACATTTTCAGAAGAATTTAAGTCGTCATTTCACACGTGACTTAGGCACTGAGGAGCCTAATAGTCATTGTAACTCAATTGGACCTGAGCATCGTTGAATATTTTACCCTTAATTTTCCTCTTGTAAAAGAGGAAGTTTTTTTGGTCTAAAGGCAGTGAAGCTTAGAAGAGTAAAAATGCTATTTGAGGTCAGTATGTATTAAATTCCTGACTTAACTAGAAGAGATGTCTTGCTTTCCTGAAGAATTTACGGCCACAGGGCAGTCTCCTTTGGTGGAAGGTTCATACCCACAATTGATTAATTCAGTCTATAGTTTAGGAGTGCTCCTGGACTACTCATTGATGCTAAGCTCTGACATGGCAGCCAGTAACACTTTCCAGTTAGCTAGGAGATTCTGTCCTATTCTGGTGTATGACAAACTGGCCTTGGTTATTCACGCTTTTGTCATCTCAGCTGAACTATGGCACTTCAATATACCTGGGAATGAAGCCTTCAGTGCTTAGGAAGCTCCAGATGGGGTACACATTTCCACAGCAACATGGGCTACTGCAAATACATCAAACCGGTCCTCTGCTCCCTGGCTTCCCACACGATATCGCATTGATACAAGGTCTCGGGCATTATCTTCAAGGCACTCAATGATCTGGACCCAGGATATCTACAAGATCGAATGAAGCTCTGATATGAAGATTGTGGTTGACAACTTTGCTCCTCTAGCACAATGGAACTTTCTACAGTAAGGGCAAAGCTCATCTGTTCAGGAGAGTGCAGCTTTCTTGGGGCCTGGTCCAAGGCTGCAGAATGAACTCCCGCAGGAACTAAGGACCAGCACAAACCTCAACACCTTCCCGCTAAGTGCAAGGCACACCTTTGATCTTTCCTTTTCCAACATAAACGTATAGCAACGTGTGCGTATATAATACAAAATATTCCAAAACAAAATTCTCCCCCTGCCATTAGATAGATGCTAGTAAAGTTAAGGCCCTACAGGAAAGCGCTCAGATACTACAATGATGAGGGGGATATAAAAATGTATACAAAACAATCTTGCTATAAATCAGAAGCACTTACTTACAATCATCACCAGAACAGTTATTTATACTTCTAGAGTTAGGGACAGAGACTCAGTTGATCTAAACTGGCATAAGCTCTATAGCAGTCACTGCAGCTACGCTGCTTTATACAATCTTGCAAATGCTTGAAATAATCTGTGTGAATAAAGATATACAGAAAACAAGTCAAGTAAACAAACTGTCAAATTTCACTTTATTTGTATTGAGAAAGTAGGCAACAAACAACACTTGGTACTCAGAGGTGCAAATTTACCATTATTTGCTGGCAAAATGTTAGTCTATCAATGCTGGGCACTCCATTTCCATGACAGTAGCAAACTGATTTAATCATTTTACAAATCTATAATGAAAGAGTGCCACAGAACTATAATTTCAGATGAAAATGTAACATTTAATTGTGGTTTCTCCAGGTGACTTTTGCCACTAGGTTCATGATTAGCAGCAAACAATTAAATTTGACCTCAAAAAGACAAAATGTCAAAGTGTTTGTTGTCATTAAATAATAAGTGTTAGCAGCATACCCAATAAAATACATCTTGTACAAATACCATTGCACTTTTAACGTCACAAGCATTTTTCTTACCATTATTTACACAGTATAGTTTGTATAGAACAGCTAGACTGATATATATTGAAAAATAGTGGAAATGTTAATAGTCCTAGACAACATCTAGTGTTGACTCCTTTTGTTCCATACAGTTTCCCAGGATGCTTCATGAAAATTGTGTACGTATACCATTGCATAAAAATAGAATTTACAAAAAGCTTTTTTCTCAGTTAACACTTCAGAAGCTTATACTGTATTACTATATTAAATTGTTCACTGCACAAGGGAACCATAATGACAGTAGAGTCGAGCATCAGCCTCTGATTAAGTTTTCAGATAATACCAAAGTCCTACTTATTCAAGTACTGTTCTTTATTTCACATTCCAATCACTTAGCTGTGCGACAATTATCCAGTCAGTTCCAAAGGCAGCTCCCGACCACATAAGATCTCCCACTGTCTTGCAAGCAGTGATATTAGTTTCTCACGGCTTTCTGCACTTGGGATAAAGATATACCACTGGATCTCTCTATTCCCACTGCCTTTATGTTTAGCATTTAACTTTGGGGCACTGAAAGTATCTCCAAAGTGATCCAGCATTAGGTTCTGCATGAGATCTTGGTTCTGAACGTCATCAAACACAAACGTGAGGGCCTGTGGATATGTCTGATAGCCCATAAGCACTCTGTCTAAATCACGGATTCGTCTTCCATCTGTGAGTTGATATTTGTCTCTCTTTGGTGGTTCCTTTGCAAATTCAGGTAGCGGGTAACTGATATAATCCTCATTGAAAAGGAACAAATCCGAACTGGTTAAAATGAGTGTTTTAGGCTGAAGTGAACTATTGGCTTGAGCAGTTTCTTCTGTATGATTCACTTGAAATGCCAACACATACAGAAGGATATTTAGAGACTGGAGGTTAGCCAAACTGTACATCTTCTCTGCCACTAGAAAAGCAAGGTCCCCAATTTCCTCTTCACTGGGATATATAAACTTTACTCTACTAGAGTGAATCAGTTCATAATTCTCCATTTTTCCTGCAAGCACAAATATACATGAATTTTACTTTACATTCAGTATTACACAATACTTCCCTGATGCATGTGGCTAAACATTAGATCCTTTGACAGTTTGTTGCAGCTGGAACAACTCAAGTTTAGCCATTATTTATGCACAGTTTTTATTTGTATAAAATACGTGAATAATTTATTTGGATTGCATGTCCTTAACTGGATTTCTCATCTGCCTCTTGCATCGTCAACCATTTTCAGTTCCAATTAAATAATCTTTATTAGTGGTGGTGACGTAAGAGGCAGAAAAAAATAGCTGGATTCTCAGACCATAGATAATATTTGTCTTGCTAGTAGTTGGAGACAAATCAAGTTTTGAGTTCTAAACGGATTGAATCCAGTATGGAATCATTGAGAACACAAATATGAAATCCCTTATTATTGCTATAGCAGATGAACAGACATCTTTAAATGGTCCCTCTGAAAAGAACTCTCTCACAAGTTGTGTGTTATGTCTAATGTCACATCATGATGTGCACACCACTCCCTAAGGAGCAAGCTCCTGCAGTAGGAGGATTCGCTGCTTCTGGTCTACCATAAATGGCTGTAAGTAAAATGTTTTAGGCCAGACTTAAGCAATGATTTCCTTAAAAGCTTTCTTAAAATAATCACAAGCACCATCAAAAAATTCAGCTTTATTTAGAGAACCTTCTGCTAAGTTTAGAAATCTAGCCAAAAGCAGAGTTATCACTGTGCATTTTAATAGCTGAAGGTACAAATTTAACACATTTTAAAAATCCCTTAAATCTTCTCTAATCTGTCATTGTTACTGGTCCACGAACGTACAACCTTTAGAGACCAAAAAAGTCTCTCTCCTGCAGAAGTTAAGAGACTGTTCCTTAAAGAGCGCTAAGTTACAAGTCTAACCTATAAATACAAGCTACAGCTGTAGATGGCCCAAAAGATTATGTAAGGGATGTAATTTATTGGATTCTATAAAAGGAGAATTATATCATCATATTGCCTCCCCCTGTGCAAATGTATTAGAAATTAAACATTTCTGTTCAGACAGGAAAGTCTAGGATAAACTCACACAGGACTTCAAGTGGAAGTGGAACTGAGTTAATAGGAAGCAGACAATCAATGCATAAAATCTTTTACTTTTGGATTTTTAAAAAATACACATTACACAGTATTCGATATATACTAGAAGAGGGCCTCATCCTCCCTGATTGAATAACCTCGATATCTCTAGACTGATTCTTGCCTGCATATTTATATCTGCCTCTGGAAATTTCCACCACATGAGTCTGACGAAGTGGGTATTCACCCATGAAAGCTTATGCTCCAATACTTCTGTTAGTCTATAAGGTGCCACATGACTCTGTTGCTTTTTACAGATCCAGACTAACACGGCTACCCCTCTAGTATTTGATATACTAACCTAAGAGTGTAGAATGGACCATTTACCTGTATTTTTATTCCCAAATTCAGAGTAGAAATCCTTATCTACTGGTTCTGGTGAAGGTGTGCGTGCCAGCAATGACAGCACTGCCATGAGGTGCTGTATAAAGGCATGAGTACTGTAACTGTCTCTGGTTAGGCAGGTTACTATATGATCTGCAGAATGTCCTGGAGAAGACAGAATATAAGCCAGTTACATATCTATTTGTAGCTTTACTACAATTTCAGCAGACGTTCATTCACCACCATAGAATATTTCCTGTAATGACGGATTTGAGATGTCTTTATTTGGTTAACTAGTTAGAACTGATCCTCTGACCAAAAGATAAGGGACCCTCCCAGACCTACTGAAAGATTAGAGCATGTACTTTCATAAGGTACTTTATTTTGGAACACTGGATATGAACATTTCTGAATGTAGATATTTAACTCCATAACTGTTCATTACTTTGAAAATTTACCTTCAAAAGAAAACAAATTTCTGAAAATATTTTAATTACAGATGTTAAAAGTGAACTAAGTTAAAGGAAAAACTCCTCCTGCTTTTCCAGTTCAATTTGTGCACTTACACTTTGATAAGGTCACCTACAGCATCACCTTTTTATGGTCAGTTTCCTCATTAGGATCTTTGCCACGGCAGAGAGGATATAACAATGGACATACTGGGTCAGACCAATGATTCATCTAGCCCAGTATCCTGTCTACCGATAGCAGCCAATGCCAGGTGCTTCAGAGGAAATGAACAAACAGTGCAATTACTGAGTGATCAATGCCATCATTTAGTCCAACATCTGGTAGTCAGAGGCAAGTTGTAATACTTGAACTCGTATATTAAAGTCACTAGATTTCAAGGTGACAGAATCCCTTTAAAAAAGTATAAGGACTGGGTTTCAGTCTTAAAGTCTCCCATAAACTTTGCCGTACAAATTATACCTTCAATTGCAATCTTCACATGACAGGGAAAGCTAAGAACAGAGTTGACAGCTGTATCCCTAACTTTGGATTTCTTTGTTTTGTTGGGTCTCAGGTCAACTTGAAATTTATTTTTTATATTTTAATTAAATATCTGGCCTTACTGATTAAAAGTACTATATAAGACATAGATGATATTATTCTCTGATGGGGTTTGTTTTTAGGAGAGCTAAGCTAGTAGTTATATTATGTTCCCAAAAAAAGCAGAGGTAAAATTTTCAAAAGCTTCTAGGCTACTAAGTCACTTGAATCCCTTTGACTTTCATTGAGATTTAGCCATTTAAGTACCTATATCACTCTTCAAAATGGGACAGGTTCTTTTGCAAATGTTACCCTAGACCAGCTAGAAGTTTAGTGTCTACTTTTGCTGGAGGTCTCTGTTAGCATCACATCACTGAGACATGAAAATAGGACATACCATGCAATTTTAAAAATTGGTTAAAAGGATGGAATAGAGGCTTCAAGGCATAAACATTTACAATAATTTCTGGAAGCCAAAAGAAAAATTATAATGGGAAATGACATTTAATGAGTGACTACGATAAATTCACATTAAAAATGGAAGGTGCTACAAATTCTTAAGAATGAAAGACTAGGGAAGAATAGTTTATATTTCCCTTGTTTACTAGCCTTATGTATCTGGGAAGCATGTTCAAACAAACTGGCAGAATGGTCTCTTGGCAAGAGACACTAACTCTCATAATGGAGTAAGAGTCAGGGGATATTTGCATCTATTTCAAAATATGGTGGGAAATCTCAATTTGTGTGCAACTAGATTAAAGAACTGGATGAGCTCTACTCAGCAAACCTGCCAAATAAACCATTAAAACATAACTTACTTATATTCAGTGTTTAGAGTTCATTACTATCTCCATTTCTGCCCATTCAAGTCTTGAGGCAATAGCCAAATATCATTAAACCATCATAAAATCATTTTCTGCTTTTTGCTTGAATGAAGCTACAGCCACAGATTCAATAAGCACCATCATTTTGTAGTAGTTCATGGTTATCTGCCTACACATCTCAATGGCAGAGGCACTTGTGGTGAAACACTTCCACTAATGCATCACAACAAGGCTACAAGTTTCAAGTTTCAACCCACTATGCACACAAATCAAGAAAAACACTCAACATGCAGAGCACATTTTCATTCACTGATCACTTAATCCTTTGAGTGCACTATGGTGTACACATGCATACTTTAAATTCAAATCTTTATCAAACTGCAAAAAGATATGAAACATTCAATTGGAAATGTTCACTCCTGCGTTCCTTGAATGTTTTACACAAGGCTGAAGTGACTATTTTCCCCACATTTTATTTCGCTTTAGGCGAGGAAAGTGTAAAATTTCACACCCCAAAATTATTAATTGGGCAACATAAGCCACTGGAACTGGACAGTCTTTTCAGCCACGCTTATTTATATAGTGGCACCAGTGTGACATCATAAATGTTAACATATTGGAAATGTGTTAATTATAAAAAGACAGCAGGATAACATGGTGCTCCATATCAAGAGTGAAGTGAAGACAGGGATGAAATCAAGATGACAGTAGTATCTGCAACTAGAAAAATCTACAGCATAAAATGTTACTCACCAGTAATTCGAAAATACTGATCAAAAAGTCCAACATTTACTGATTGCAGATCGTTAAGTTTTAGCACAAAGCAGCAAGAGAGGTGGAAAGAGCTATTTTCAAAATCTGAGTTTTCTTGATTCCAAAAGTCTAATGAACGAAGAATATAGTATGATAAAGAGCAAGTCACAAAAAGGAAGAATAATAAATTTAGACTACAAACAATTACATTCAGATCCTAGAGTGATCTATATTAAAAATTAAATTATAAATTTCTCCACTGTTGTGCTTGAAACAAACCCTTGAAAAGCATTTTTCTTTAATGACTACTCATTTAATATTGGAAGCTTTCTTTATGCAGATACATTCCAAAAATTCAGAAACGAGAGATGATACTGCATTCAGTGAAATATCCACCCCCCCCCCATCACCATCTATGAGGATGATATAACTTGCTTTCAGACTTTCTTAGAGTTCAAAGTATATCACAAAGGCACAGGACCCCTAAACACATGGACACAGGCTGCACTCAAAGGCAGAAACTAGTCCTAAGATACCACACTTTATGAATGGTGGCTAATAGCTTTCTTGGGGCAAACTACAGCGCTGAACCTCATCTCTGGTAGTATACCTGAAAAAAGAATCTGGCCCAAAACGCACATGCCAGAGTAAACAGAGGAATGTTAAGAGGAAAGAGGTTTATGAAGAAGTCTTATTCTTGCCCAAACCAGAAGAAACCCATCCACCACACGTGCCACTGATCTACAATGAGCCACAGTATCATCGTGCTGGGAAATCTCTACTTGTGCGCAACTAGATTAAAGAGTTGGATGATCTCTACTCAGCAACCATGCCAGATAAGCTATTAAAACATAACCTACTTATATTCAGTGTTTAGAGTTTGTTACTTTCTCCATTTCTGCCCATTTTTTGGTGGAACATGTACTTTGCCTTCTGAAGATGAGCACATTTAAGGAATGGCTTATACATAATCAAAATAAAATTAGGCAACCTCAATCTAAAAATATTAAGCCTCGCTCCTGAGAAGACAATGTGGTAAACAGCTAGTGCGGACTGGGAGACCCAGTATCAAAAGCAATTGAGGTGTTTTGCTCCTCGAACTGGCAAATATTGCTGACAGCATGTCACATTCTCAGGGCCACACTGTGCCCATGAACCATATGCAACTCTCACTGACAAGTAGTCAATAAGTTACTCACATGACAGAGGGGCACAATACAACCCTTAGGCCTGTCGCACATTACTGCTGGCAATGGAATGGCATTTCAATTGCGTAGAAGATGCTGGGGATTGCTAAGTAACATCAGAAAGAAGCATGCACGGACGTCATGGAGAAGGGGCTATTTGAGGTGCAGTGCTGGATGAAGACCCAAAACCCTTATTGCAAGGTAAAGCCCCAGGCACACATGCATGCTGCAAAGGGCAAGCCTGGAAAAACCCATGATGGGATGTTTAGAGTCCTGCTTTGAGTAGGAGGTTGGACTAGATGATCTCCTGAGGTCTCTTCCAACCCTAATAATCTATGATTCTATGAGCACCTTGAATATAAAGGAAGAAGAGTGTGACAATAGAGGCTCACTTACCAATTAACCCTGCAACTTTATTAGAGATTCAAAATTAACCCTTTTTGTCTTACCCAACTGATGCTCATTAGTATGAGTTACAGAATCATCCAACAGAAAGTAAATAGCTTTTGTTGAGAGCATCACACAAGCCGTCACTTCTGTGTCAGGAGTTTTATAAAATAAAACAGAAGACCACATAAGATGTCTCAGCTCTTCGTTTTCCACCTGCAAGACAAATTATATTGCTTGATTTTGCATGTCTTCACCTCTGACTTGTTAGAAGCAGCTTTTGGGAACTGCTTTCCTGGTAAACCAATGCAAAACTAACATATGAACACAGAAGTGTGATAATGTTTTCCCCAAAGTTGCTGAGTGCAGCTGTATCGAAAGAGTTGTCCATGAAACTGTTCTAGTGTGTATGAGATTAAGAATTGGTGACAGGAAGTTTTTATTGTGGTCTAGCCTACCACACTACTCGATTCCAAGATTCACAGAGTTGATGAGGAACTACTTAAAAAAATCTAAAACCAGAAAACCTGGCAGAGTTATGCCCACAAAATCTAGTTAAGGAGCTTCTGTAAGTAAAAGTAAAGTTCACGATGCCTGCCATATCTCAAAGAGCAACACAAACCTTCAAATACTGCTGAGGAGATAAGTTTCAAGCAGCTTTATGAAAAAAGGAGGAAGCATGACTAGCAATTACCTCAGACACATGTTATACTGGGAAGTAGAATTAGAATGCATTTTACTATATTAATTTACTGCCATAGTTTCTTAGATGTTATGCCCAGAACACTTGATATCTGTTGAAACTACGCTAATGATTTTTCCAAATTCAGTAAAACCAAATTGAGTTCACAAATCCTTCATCCAACATTTGCCACAATATTGCTGTTTCAATTTCCTAAATCAGGGTTTCTGGGCCTCACTTTGAAAATATTTCAGATTGTGATGATTCCCCTGCCCCAAAGTGATAGCAAATTACTATACATATTCAGAGGAGCACACTTATGGTATTGCCACCCTTACTTCTGTGCTGCTGTTGTATCTCCCTTCCCCCTTCAGCTCCTTCTTCCCCCAGCAATATTTTTTGTGATCTTGCAACCTCCCTACTATAGCCTTGTGACCCCCTTTTGGGTCGGGACCCATAGTCTAAGAAACACTGTTCTAAACCATTATTTTAACAGCTCCTAATTTGATCTCATTCCATAAAAAGTCTGTAGGTTCTCAACTAAAACCATTGTCGAAGACTTATGAACTGCAGAATTGAGTATCATGTAGACTGAGTACGTTCTACTGAAAGTCTGGTTAACTGCACTTTAAAAAATTAGGGAAAAAATTCTTTGGTGTTCACTGCAAGTTTGAATAGCTTTTCAACTGACATTTTCATTCTGATCATAGTGAGTTTTCTTTCAAACTACAGCAAAATGACTTAAGATAAGAGTTGTATTTTCAAGCTGGATATCCAACCCATTAACATCCCAACTAATATTTGCTTGGGTATCAGATATTGGATTTGTCAACTCAGAGGGCGCTAGTCTTTTTGCAATTGTAATAGCTATGCCTATGTAATTCTGTATTTATACACAAGCATCACCTAAGAAGCCCTAAGACACTCTTCCAGTGAAATCTGAATGGCACGCAACTAAATTCCCTCAAAGCCCATCCTACCAATTGTTTGTAACTTTCTTAACTCTTACTGAAAAAAAAAAAGCTGCATCCTTGGAGAAACACTGTTTTCAAGACAAATATGCCATTAATTTAGGTACCGATCCTGTACTGAGGACCTTGTGGCCAGACCCGGAGCTTTGTAGGGCCCCAACAACATTTGTGAGACTCAGAACAGGGGTTCACTCAATTGGAAGCAGTTACAGGGTTGGGGTCTTGATCAGTAAATTCCAGATTTAGGAGTATCTATTATGTTCTGGGTTTAAGTTTGAACAAGAAAGGTTTTTAAATACATTTCTAGTTTTAAAAGGTTGATGGTAGCCTGCATAAAGTGTCCCTAATTTGCACACAATACCTCAGCAACGCTGTTATGGAAAAACTCCACAATCGCATTTCCTTTTAGCCCAGCCACATACTGAAGAGATGAAGATATTGGAAGATAAGCTGGAATTTGGTTATCTTCCGTAATTTTCTGCATCAGAAATTCAGATGGATATAAAGATGATAGCGTCAAACAAGGCTTGCAAAAGCTAGGAGGCAGAAGAGACCAAGAAACATCAGGTCAGAATGCACACACAAAAACTGTAACTAACAAGTAGAGATGCAGAGTTTTTTCCCCACATAAGCAACATTCATACTTTAAAGTCCATTCTGTAGTTCATAACAGAGATTTGTGGGTTTAGTAGCAGCATATTATATTTTGTTTCAATGGAGTTCCTGTTCACTACGTAAATTATTTTACTTTAACACCTCTGTTGTTTGCTTTCCTTCTACTAGGTTTCAGGCAAAATGCAAAGCTTCCTTTCACAAGAGCATACAATAGGTTGTAAACATAAAGCTGAGCAGCAGGTATGAACTGTCAACTGATATTGTATAACCCTGTATCCAGAGTGAAAGGATAGACACTACAAGTACTAGGGGCCTGATTCTCATACACCCAGGTCCTGCCGCACTGTTAAACTTAAGTTTCCAGTAACACTGTGCTGGTTAGGCCACGTTAATTTCAATGCTGCAGGGTATGTATTTTAAGGGAGTCAATTACCCTGCTGTCTGGCTGTGTCTGTTTTTTGAATCCAAGAGGTGATTTCTTACTGATTCCAAACTGTTGGAAGCTTTCAAAATAACTATAGTTTTAACATTCTGCAGAAGTGTCCTCAAAAGACTGTAGATTCTTAGAAAATGGAATTTTTCATGAGGTAGAACAAATACTGCTGTAACAAATTTGTGTCCAATGAGTAACTCTAGCACATGTCCATCTGAAAATGACCCTTTCTGCTGTATGGGATGATTGGTCGGATGCAACACAACAGAAGCCAGTGGAATCCTGCTCAGCTTGAATACATTTCTTGCATCTTCTGAGTCTATACATTTAGATGGCACTACATTAAAATCAACCTTTACTATGTGCAAATGCTGGGGTGTCAGAAATATCCAACAAGGATGGAATGCATAGTGACTCTGTTCAGCAGATTTATACAATGTGGAATAAAGTGCAGAACACAAGGCATGGTCAGACCATACTCTGTTATCATCCACTGATTCTGGTAGATGGAAGGCTTTTTGAACATCAGTTTTATTGCTGTAAACAAGGTAAGTTGGGAAGCAACCTTTTATCTCCATGCCATCTGGTGAAATGTGATAAAATCCCATCAGTTGGTAGACAAATTCTTGCAAGCTTGCTTTGCCACAGTACAACGTGGAACTTGAAAACAGGGATGTGCAGCTTTGAGAGCAACATGTTTGTAAACAGGAATAGAAGTCCTGAAGATTTTGGGAGTCCGAAACGACAAACAGGCAGTTGTCATTATTTCTCACCTTGAGGGTTAAACATATTTCTGGCATGAGAAAGCCAAACTCTGTAAGATCTGTATATGGAAAGCACAGTGCTAGTTTCAAGGCAGCTGGGATATGTTGGCAGTTGCCTTTTGGATCTTGATGAGGAATCTCAAACACAGCTACTACACTATCAGTCAAAACCAAACAAGAGGCAAACTGCCTGACTCCTCCTTTATGAACCTGAATAGAAAAACTCCAGAGAACTTTGACTATGTCTATGCTCTCAGCTCTTGTGCTATCTGGAGCTGGTGCGGCAATATCTGACGTAGCATTGAACTCGAAAGTCCGGTCTCCAAGTCCCATTTCAAAATAGCCATCTTCATTATCTGTGACACTGGAATCACTCACAGGGCTCTCTTTGTTTTCTATTTCAGTAGAGGAAGGAGGTGATCTCTGCAAAGCCTGTGCTATCAAGGTGGAGAGGTGCTGGATAAAATCCTGGTTGGTGGCAGTGTATGACATACAGGTAAAAGGCAAGATGATGGTGTAACGAGGGTCAGGCAATGCACCATGTTCTTCATCTGAATGGTCCAAACTTCAGAAACAGAAAAAAACAAGAGTGTAAGGTTGAGTTTAAGAGGAATCATATCTATCCAAGACCTTTTCTACTGTGTATCAAGACTGATTCTCAAGCCTATACAATCACTTCAAGAGAAAGTGTAACAGTGTAGTTTGTACAGAATCTGTGATCTTCAGCCAACTATTTCAAACACAAGACTGGTATAACTTAACCCTTAGAGCACTGACAAGTACACAGAGTTCACTTATCTTCTCTTCCTCATTCCTAATAAATTTAATCACCAAACATGCAATGATAGTTTAATCAGTATTAAAGCAGGATGGCACCTTGTCATCTGACCACTTCACTATACAGCCACTGAGGCAGTTGTGAACTTTCAAATACATCCCACAGTTCAAAAGAGAACTCTGATGAAATTTCATGAAGAAATTTTCAAGATGAGAAAAATAGGGCCAGAGTTCCAGAAACGGGAACATGTTCTGCTTTAAAGGCCAGGACTGTGTCCAGAGACGCACACAGTATCCAGAGACATTAGCCAACTACTATAAGCAAATTTATATTAGAAGTTAGTCATTTTATCTCACCAAATGTGATGACCTCTTCCATATTCTTTTGATAAGTCCAACAGAGAAATAGGCACCTAAGGAGAAGAAAGGAAGGTCAGGGAGCTGCCATGTTGTATTTAACAAACAGAAGTGTCATACAAACTTCAGTAAACATGGGTTTAGTCATAGAACAATATTAATCAACATAGGGTTCTTGAGCTGTTTACAGTCTGTCAGATCAACAAGTGTTTGAATCCAAAGGTCTGGCTGGTATGCCTCTTGCACTACTTGGTAATTAATTTTCACCTAAAGGACCTCATTAGAGGACCTTAAAATATTTTGCCAACATTACTTCAGCAGCCTGAACACCTCATGAGGTAGGCAGAAATTGAACCAGGAACAGAACCTATTTCCCCACCTGTAAAATGGTTATTTACCTACCTCACTGGGTTGTTTTGAGACTGCGTAAGAAAAGCAGTTTGAGATCTTTGGATGAAGGATGCTATGCCATGCAAAACTTTACTGCAGATGGGTAAAGGGAGGCATAGAGAGATAGAGTAATCTTCAACAAGTCACTTTAAGCCAGTGGCAAATCAAAGGTGCCAGCTGACTCAGCCCCCTACTCAGGAATGCTCCCAACATTGCTTAACAAATGCAAGTAGCTTAAAACTAATGAAGTAATGGTAAAGGAGCCATCAGGAACCTGGAGTCTGGATGGGGAAAACTGAAACCACTCTGAATTTTCCCTATCAGCACCAAAGAGAAACTTTTCCCACCCAGCAGCAAGTAGATAGCTATTCCCCCCCCCCCCCCCCCGCCCATCCATCCTACCTTCAAGCAACAAGACAGAAGCAGCAGAGAGAGAGGGGAAGCCCCATCCTGCAATCTTAGCAGCTAGGTGGATGTTAGTGACAGTGATGTGATACTGACATTATGTCAATATGTCATGGCACTGAACTGCAACATCACAATGCAAGTACCATGAAGCAAGCTCAGGACACTACACTCCTGTTCTCTGCAACTCCATACACTACTTGAGTGGTTCTAAAATATTAGAAGGTGGACCAAGCCCTCTAGCGCTACAGAAGAGTTACGTTCAGTTCAGGTGGAAGAAAACTCCTGAAAGTCAGCATTAAGTGTCCACGGGACCGAAAGTGTCAGTTACTGTAAATTAGGTCTTTAGTTCTTAGTCCATTAGAGCTGGACAGGTAGTGGCTTTGCCTTTAGCCCTCAGATATCTTGCTTAAAAGTTGAAAACTGATTTTATACCCAATTTATTATAAAAGTTCAGAGTAAAATATTTAGTTTCAGTACTTTACAAACTGAAACCTCTTAATAATTGATAAGTAATTTGGGGCTAACTCTGCTTTGCCCCATTACAACAGATCACATAGTACAGAAATAATCAGATTAACAGGAAAATTCTGCTGTGGATTATTTTAACAAAGTTTTTGCTCCAAGAAAAAACAAATTAAAACCATTTTTAAACAGAAGACACATGGGAAGAGAATTGCAGTTACCTGATTTCTGTATCTAGAGTCTAGTATTTCAGAGCATCTCTGGGTAACTGTATGGTCTGTAGGAGTCGAACTACTGGATGGCGATAAAATGCTAGCTAGGGCTGTTTTTCTACAAATTATTTCTAGAACAAATACAGATAGCTCTTAAAGAATGTTAAAACAAAACCAAAACACATTATTTAACTGCAAGTGTATGACAAGTATTCTTAAAATATCTAAGCAAAACTTGACAAGTGGTCATTAATACAGTAGAGGATAGTTTCATACAATAGATTGTACCAATCAAAGGAAGTCTGTTTATATGTTGAATTTAAGTCTTACTATGGAGGCATCAGCAGCTGCACTGAGATCTGCACTTAGCCCTGGTCTACACTACGAGTTTAGGTTGAATTTAGCAGCATTAGATCGATTTAACCCTGCACCCATCCATACGACAAAGCCATTTTTGTCAATTTAAAGGGCTCTTAAAATCGATTTCTGCACTCCTCCCCGACGAGGGAATTTGGGGTAGTGTGGATGCAATTCGATTGTATTGGCTATCCCAATCTGGGAGCTATCCCAGAGTGCTCCATTGTGACTGCTCTGGACAGCACTCTCAACTCAGATGCACTGGCCAGGTAGACAGGAAAAGCTCCGGGAACTTTTGACTTTCATTTCCTGTTTGGCCAGCGTGGCAAGCTGATCAGCACAGGTGACCAAAAGAGCTCCAGCATGGACCGAATGGGAGGTACTGGATCTGATCGCTGTGTGGGGAGAAGAATCCGTGCAGCAGGCAAGCGGAGAATCCCTTCTCCCCGGCAGCCAGGAACTGTTCAGCACCCTGGAGCCAATACCCTCCCAAAGTGGGCTCCTGGACCATGAAGCCAGAGAAGGCACCTCTGGTGAGTATGCCTTTGTAAATATAATACAGAGTTTAAAAGCATGTTTAATGTTTAATTTGCCCTGAAGACTTGGGATGCATTCACGGCCAGTATAGCTACTGGAAAAGTCTGTTAACGTGTCTGGGGATAGAGCAGAAATCCTCCAGGGACATCACCAAGATGCTCTCCTAGAGGTACTCTAAAAGCCTTTGCCAACGCGGTGGGTGGAGGCCCATTCATGCTGAGCTGTTCATGTTTGGCTGAGAGAGTTCTTCCCTGATACTAGCCATGCGGTGGGGGTGGGGTGAAGCACATGTGCTGTGTAATGTGAATCGCTTGATTCAGTGTGAAATAGTCTTCCCTTTGTTCTCTAAAATGTATCTTTTTAAATATTACTCTCCCTTTTTTCCTCCCACAGCTGCAAATGTTTCTACGCCTCTCCCAATTATCTCCATCCCAGAGGCTAATGAGCCTAATGTAGGAGCAAACTGACATACTCAGGCGTCTGGTGGAGCTGCAGGAAAGGCAGCAGGAGTACAGATCACCGCTGCAGTCCCTGTATAACCGCCTGCCCTCCTGCCCAAGTTCCATATCCTCCTCACCCAGATGCCCAAGAACGCGCGGGGTGGGGGGGTGGGAAGAGGAGGAAGAGGCTACAGGCACCCAGCCACTCCAACCCAGAGGATTGCCCAAGCAACAGAAAGCTGGCATTCAATAAGTTTTGAACTGTAGTGTGGCGTTGTCCTTCCCTCCTCCCCTCATCCACCACCCCACCCGGTGCTTCCCTCCTCACCCCCCCCCCTCCTCCAGGACTACCTTGCAAGTTTTCCCCTCTATTTGTGTGATGAATTAATAAAGAATGCATGATTTTGAAACAATGACTTTATTGCCTCTGAAAGCAGTGATCGAAAGGGGGAGGTTGGTTAGCTTACAGGGAAGTAGAGTCAACCCAGGGGGCGGGTTTTCATCAAGGAGAAACAAACAGAACTGTCACACTGTAATCGGCTGCCAAGCGATTTGCCTCAAACTCCCACCCCACCATAAATGTCTCCCCCTTACTCTCACAGATATTGTGGAGCACACAGCAAGCAGCAACAACAATGGGAAAACTGGTTTCACTGTGGTCTAACCTAGTCAGTAAACTGCGCCAGCAAACTTTTAAACGTCCAAATGCACATTCTTCCACCATTCTGCCCTTGCTCAGCCTATAGTTGAATTGCTCCTTACTACTGTCCAGGATGCCTGTGTATGACTTCATGTGCCATGGCATTAAGGGGTAGGCTGGGTCCCCAAGGATAACTATAGGCATTTCAACATCCCCAAAGGTAATTCAACTGTGAGGGCTGTTCTCATCTTGGTATTCTTGCGCTTCAGGGCAGGGGAAAGCAAGTCACAAAGTTCCATGAAAGTGCCCTTATGCATTAGTAAGTTTCGCAGCCACTGGGAATCATCCCAGACCTGCAACACTATGCGGTCCCACCAGTCTGTGCTTGTTTCCTGGGCCCAGAATCGGCATTCCATGGCATGAACCTGCCCCATTACCACCATGATGTCCAAACTGCCAGGACCTGTGCTTTGAGAGAAGTCTGTGTCCATGTCCTCATCACTATTGTGATTGTGCTGTTGTCACCTCCTCGCCTGCTTTTGCAAGCTCTGCACATAATGCAGGATAATGCACGACGTGTTTACAACGCTCACAACAGCAGAGGTGAGCTGAGCAGGCTCCATGCTTGCCATGGTATGGCGTCTGCAGGAGAGCAGAGTTTCAGCGGAAGTGGTGGATGACGACTGGATGCCACGAGAATAGATATTTATAAAGAACAACAAGAGGACCTGCGAGGTGGATTCATGGCACCAGGAGAGCAGAGTTGCAGCGGAAGCGGTGGTTGGATGATGACGGTTAGCAGTCCTACTGCACTGTCTGCTGAAAGCAGTATGGCGTCTGCACAGAAAAAGGGCATGAAATGATTGTCTGCTGTTGCTTTCACAGATGGAAGGGAAACAGATGACATGTACCCAAAACTACCCGCGACAATGTTTTTGACCCATCGGGAGCTCAACCCAAAATTCCAATGGGCGGCTGAGACTGCGGGAACTGTGGGATAGTTACCCACAGTGCAATGCTCCGAAAGTTGACGCTAGCCTCGGTACTGTGGATGCACTCCGCCGATTTAATGTGCTTAGCGGGGACACACACAATCGACTGTATAAAATCGCTTCCTAAAAAAAATCTACTTCTATAAATTCACCTAATTTCGTAGTGTAGACATACCCTTAGAGGGCTTTCAAACAAATGATTGAATTTAGCCTCCACATTTGGTACAATAAACTCAGTAGTAATTTGAATAATGTATTTTAAACATTTATTGGCTGGTACAGCAAAACTGAAAAATGCAGTGCTTCCTTTGCGATTCTCTCTCACATCTTTATGTTCTACTAGTTTACAGCTACAAAATCTCACCAAATCCAAAACCTTCACATACACACATACTCAGATAGCTGAAATGTGGCTGGTATCCAAAATACTAATCCTAAACCGTTATTTTACCTGATTCAGAATAGCTGATTTGAGTTACACAAGGATTAGCTGTCCAAACTACATTGCCTGAGTGTGTATAAGCAAGGGTTGTATGGGAAGCTCTATGTAATATTAATAGTGTTTATTCACATGATATAGTGGATCAATTTTTCAATGCTACCAATGATAAGGATTGTTTTATATCAGCACTTCATATAAATACTTGTAATTAATTATTAGAAACAAATGGACCATCTATTGATATTGTAATTCTTGATGTGAAGTATAGGACTTGCACAGAAGTTATGGATGCAACTTTTTAGATCGGCTTTAAAAAGATCATAAAGTCAAATCAAATATTCTTTCCCAACTCAGATGAAAAAAGTTATTTCCTCAGGGGAAACACTGCTTTAACTATGTAGGGAACAAAAGTAGCTAAGAGGCCGCTAAAGCATTATTTCTGGTATATTGTTTCCTATCTAGCTACTTACATCTCTCCCGTAAGCAATTTACTGCAACATTTAATGTGATTAATATATCATGGAAACAGGTGTTGTCTTGAAAGACAGCAAAGAATACAGCTCATAAAAGCAATGTGTCAGGGACTGCAGTTCAGTTCTTGGTAGTAACAAGCTTAACAGTGAAACTGATAATTAGATTGCATATTTCAAAATTTCTACCTAGAATTCTTAAAATCAAGTGAGATTTTAAAATATCCCCTTTCTAGATGCCCAAATACTTACAATTATTAAGTCTTATAAACTGATCTCAATAGTAGCCAGCTGTGTTATTGGACTTCTTTTCCAACTTTTTTTTTTAATTTTAGCCTTTCACATCTTGTTACTAAAACAACTTACTAAAGATTTAAGGTAAATGAATTTTAATCCTTTCACTATCTTTCTTGCAGCAAATTTCTACAAGATGACTGAGCACTTCAGTCAATAAGTCCACAATTTAACATACTCCTAATCATTTACAATAACAGGAAAAAGAATAAGCCTAAATATTTCCCAGAAATTTTTTAATTCCAATTTTTGTCAGCTATTTCCCACCTTCCTTTTACTTCTTCATGGATGCCCATCTAAAGCTACATGTTGATGTATTATAACAAAAACTCCACTCTTAAGCAATGACCTAGAATATTGAATAATTTAGTACATGGAAAAGCAATTACAGAATCAAAATACCTAACACAAATTAAGTAGCAGCTGTCCAGAGTTTAGAAAAATTGACTGCATTTAATCTGTAGATTACAAAAGAAATCTAAAATAGATTGAAAGGTTAGGTGAAGTACATAAAACGGTAACCGAGTCTGCTTTGATGTGTCGATTCCTATATTGGTCACATACAAATAATCATGTGAGTGCTATCATAACAATCTTTGCCTTCTCATAGAAGATGAAGGTTGGGGAAACCTCATGAGATTTTGCAGAAATGTTGGTAACATCTTATTCTTTCCCAGAATGGGAGCACGAGCTTTGGACACTTCCACCTCCCTCACCCGGAATAAAATGTTTACAGGAAAAGGGTCAACTGCTTCCCATCCCAACCCATACAATTGACGTACTCCCTTGTTTGCAATACCATCTTAAGGAATAAGAAATGGTCTTAACCCCTACCATTTGTTTCCATTTAATCATTTTCTGTGTTTCTAACTCAACTGAAGCCAAAAAAGCTCAGTGATGTTCACTTATCCTCAGTCATGCATCAACATTCCTGTAAATCAGCAGGAATGAGCACAGCTCTATAAATAGTGTTAATGGCTGCTGCAAAAGCAGTACACAGAGCACAAAGCCTTTTTGTGTATGCCACATTTATGCAGTGGGTTTGTTTTTATGAACATCTGACAGAAGGATTTTGGCACAATGGGTATACTGAGATCACAGGGTTAGAATCAGTGTGATAGCCCTCAAGTTAATATTGTTACTACTGATGTTTTTCTCTGCTCCCCTTCTTTTTCTACCTTCTTTCAGGTTTCCTGACTTAACTGTGTCTCTTGACAAAAAGCAATATGGGAACTACCACCACATCAATTCCCTCTTAATATCCCAAAACCAAACAGGGAAGAAAAGCCATTTTAAAGCATTGCTGTACATAAAGGTTTGCCATTAGG
Organism: Mauremys mutica; assembly: GCF_020497125.1. Taxonomy (NCBI): domain Eukaryota; kingdom Metazoa; phylum Chordata; order Testudines; family Geoemydidae; genus Mauremys; species Mauremys mutica. Next base: position 44,753,728 of record NC_059078.1, read on the forward strand.
GCACTAGAGATTTATCTACATTAGGAAAAGCTGGATGTGTAGTCCTCCACCAGTGGTTTGAGCAGGATTAGATACAGTGGTAAAAAGATTTGCACCAGGTTTATACTACAGCTACCACAGTTAACACCACCAGAGGAAAACTATAGGTCAGAATTTTGCCAATATAAATATAGCTTAGATGTCTGGGACAGTACCCGTTTGCCTTTACGCTTCAACTGATGCTGACAAAGCCCCATATTTAGTATATAAACTTCATGTATATCAATGCAGCCTAGAAAAACAGGACCAAGAGGCCCAACCCAGCAGCACGATACATACATGATTACCTTGGCTGGAGCTGACAGGACGAGGCAGAGAAGAAGAGGAAGGATGAACAGTAAGAGAAGAACAGTTTGATTTGGAGCTGGCAGCAGTGAGCCTGGAGTCCTCACTGATCTAATAAAGAAAGTATGTAGTGGTTAAAGAAACAAGAATCTAGCACCACTGAAACATACAGAGCAAATATTAGATCCAAGAACTCAAACAAATCCACATAATCACATGGCTTGTTTTCTGTGAAAGCTCAGCTGTCATGAACAATTTTCAGTTCACATCCATTAAAGTCTATATTTTATTTTCTGTTACAGTGAAATCCTGTTATAAGGGTCCATTTTAGAAAATGCCATTTTGATTATACTGATAATATTAACCAGTTGTTATATCTAGACTGATGGAACAGTGCATTTCACAAGTCAGATGAGTGACTAAAAGAACAGAGCAACTTCTGCTAGTTCTTCTAATGCCAACTCTGGACAGTCTGGTTATACCTGGCCTCACAGTCACAGTCAAAAGTGCAAACCTGAAACATACTTTAACTACAGGTGAGAGGTACTCAGGATATGTCTACGCTACAAGAGATGGGTGTGCTGCCCCTGCTCATGTACACATTTGCACTAGCTCTCACTGAGTACAAATGGCAGTGTAGCAGCAGTAGCTTAGGTAGCAGAAGCACAGCTGAGATGTGCCACGTACAAAAGAGTCAAACTGGTGGGTAGTCACTCTGCTGCTGCCAATGCTACCACAGGTACACTTCTATTTATACTTGCACTAGCTCAATGAGAACAAGTCTGAGTATGTGTACCCGCAGAGGTGGGGCAGTTTCGCCTGATTTTGTTTCTCCAACAATAAAAAAAAAAAATTCAAAGAAATCCCCACCAGTGCCAAAAGGGAGGGACTTTTAGAAAATTATTTTAATACTTTACTGCATAACCAGTGGAAATTGTTTTTAATGATCATCTTTGAATGGACTTTACAACTTGTAATATGGACCAGCATAGCTGTGCTTCTCATCAAGTTAGCCACTCTGTATATTGTGAAGTCATTCTATCTATCCCTCCTTCTCCCCATCTGCCAGACCACCACAGAAAGGAAGACATAGAAGACATTACTGAAGTTAAAGGAACAGAACAGGAAAAATGTGCAAAATTGCTGCATTTAAAGTGCATCAGACATTAAACAAGCAAGCAAAGCATGTTTTGTAGAAGTTGTTATAATATAGATACTTCATTAGAAGCCAAATAGATCCAAGAGTAATTTGAGATATTATTTAACATCTACAAGTCTTTTTATTTTCCCCAAGCACCACATTGTTCATGTTTTACCTTACATGGTTTCTAGCCCCTGATCCTCTCCCTCTTAAAAACTCACCTTCTTATCAGAGTTATTCAGTTTGTACTTAACCTCCTTTGCTTTTTGAATAGCTTTCAACACTTCTACAGTGTCGAGTTCCTTTTCTGTGGTACTGATATTATCCAAACAGACCTGAAGAAAATCCATAAAGACAAATTGCTTGGTTAAGCCTCAGTAGCAATACTGAAAGAATGATGCACTGATTGAAGCAAGACACTGCCGCTATTTTAAGAATGACCACTGACTGTTTACACTAATACAAACATTTAAAATAATCTGGTACCATAATGACAAACTAAGTACATCTGTAGGGTTACTTTTCATGGAAAACCAGACCTCCCCACCCTAACGCCCAAAGGACTGAGACATGTTTTAATGTAAGTTCAAAAGTGCCAGAAAGGCTATTTTCATGCCTTTGTAGCAAAAACTGTGTTCAAATGTAAATGTGGTGCTTCTCTACCAGACGAGGTTAAGTTTTCTTCCCATAACTGACCTTGTCAAGAGTAAGTTGGTTTCATTCTCTAAAATAGAAAACATCTACAACACATAGTAAACATTTAAGGGAATTTTTGCAAATTTAACAGCTGTGCAAAAAAAGCTGAACTAGCCACTTGTTTTCTCTACAGATTTTTAGAAAATAAAAAGATTGTTAGGTACTGAATTCAAATAAAAATTCCACGTGGCTTACCTCTGAGGCTCTGTCCCCAAATTGGGCTAGCACTTTGGTCCTGTAATCAGGAATGATGCTCAAAGGATTGTTGGATAAGACCACCTTTTCTAAACATGGAAGGCTTCCTATATTTCTTATTTCGTCAATCTGAAAGTATTTGCATATAAATATAAGTGTCACTCAAATTTGCATTCTTTGAATGTGAGCATATGTGTAAATGTGTAGACTAAAGTATATGGTGTATACAACAGGAAAACTATAATAATGCCACAAGCACAAAAATCTAGTATATCTGTATTTTAACTTTGAAACCAATTCTCCATAATCTGAAGGACAATTTGTTAAAGTTAATTTTATTGTTGCAATGAAGCTAATCATTTACCTGATCTATTTTGTTGCTGCTAAGATCCAGGTTGACTAGCGAGTACAGTTTGTTAAGGCCACATAGCCTTTCCAGAAGGTTTCCTGCTAAATTCAGAGTTTTGATGTTCCCAAGTTTTGTATGAACTCCTTCCAGTGATGTAAGTTTGTTGTAGGATAGGTCCAGATGAATGAGGTTGTAAAGATGCTGCAACACCAGAACACAACAGCAACATCACATACCAATTCAATCAAATTAAACAACATCTATTGGAGACATTGTGCTAAGGCTCACCCCAGCTGTGTGCAAGATTACATTGCACACTAGCCAGCATTGCTAAAAAATTGTGTATGCTATCATTCATCCACATGGGCCCATGTAGGGAGGGAGAGATCCCCCTGGCTCAGTTCTACAGACCCACATTGCCTTCACTGCCAGCTGGTTGCTATGCAAAGTGATAAGAACTGCAGGGGAGCTGGTGAAACAAGAAAAAACACAGGAGAGGGAAAATGGAGGACTGAAAGTAGTATATGGTGGAGCATGGACATGGAGGGAGCCACCCCAAATTGTTTTTAATAATGTCAGAATGTAATCTTTACAGTTCATGCACTATTCATGAGAAAGGCAGCCAATACCAGAGTCCAAACGAAGCAGCTCTGTGCTCTCACATCCCAAGACTTTGGAGACAAAAGTGAATCCTCAATAATGTCACTGACCTGTAAATTCTCTACTAGCGACACATCATTGTGACTCAATTCTAGGAATTCAATCTTCGGAATTAGTTTCTGGAAGAAAAGAAATGGTTTTATGCGGTAAAATGCCCTTTTGCGTCTGTCAATCAGCCCACATTTGCGAGGCTGTCAGCTGATTAATGATGAAAAAAGGCATATTTCTATGTCCTGAGTCTCTAAAGTAAAAAGAACAAAAACAAAAAACAATCACTCACTCACACAATATGGTAATTCAGCAATCTAAGTGGCACCATGCACTTCTTGAAAAAAACATTAGCTCTACTTTGAGAAGTGAGGTCAAGTTCTACTTTGAAATTCTGGCTTCATACTCTGACTAATGGTCTGTCTCCCAATTAAGCCATTCATTACAGCCCAAATTCATTTGAGATGTTTCACCTTAGTAGCGATGGATATTTGGGTTATGCAGCAATCCGGATAAAGCTAAAAATTGCAAGAGTCAGCTCGAGAGAAGGCTTTGGAGTCTTCAGCCATGGGATGTTGTTCCGGGAAGGATTGCTAGGAATAGATGGGATCCACCTAACGAAGAGAGGGAAGAACATCTTTGCAGACACACTTGCTAACCTAGTGAGGAGGGCTTTAAACTAGGTTCACCGGGGGATGGTGACCTAAACCCAGAGGTAAGTGGGGGAGTGGGATACTGGGAGGAAACACAAGGAGGAGGGTACAAGACGGGAAGCATCCTGATTCATACTAGTTATTTTAGGTGCATGTACAAACACAAGAAGCCTTGGAAACAAGCAGGAAGAATTGGAAGTCCTGCCACAATCAAGGAACTATGACGTGATTGGAATAACAGAAACTTGGTGGGGCAGTTCACATGACTGGAGCACTGTCATGGATGAAGATAAACAGTTCAGGAAGGACAGGTACGGGAGGAAAGGTGGAGGAGTTGCCTTGTATTTAAGAGAGTGGTATGATTGCTCAGAGCTCCAGTTTGAAACTGGAGAAAAGCCCGTTGAGAGTCTTTGGTTTAACTTTAGAGGCGAGAGCAACAAGGGTGATGTCGTGGTTGGCATGTGCTATAGGTCACCCGATCAGAAGGATGAGGTAGATGAGGTTTTCTTCGGACAACTAACTGAAGTTTCCAGATCACAGGCCCCAGTACTAATGGGGGACTTCAATCACCCTGACATCTGCTGGGAGAGCAATACAGCAATGCACAGACAATCCAGGAAGTTTTTGGAGAGTGTTGGGGACAACTTCCTGGTACAAGTGCTGGAGCAACCGACTAGGGCTCATGCTCCTCTTGACCTGCTGATTACAAACAGGGAAGAATTGGTAGGGGAAGTAGAAGTGGGTGGCAACCTAGACAGCAGTGACCATGAGATGGTTGAGTTCAGGATCCTCACAAAAGGAAGAAAGGAGAGTAGCAAAATATGGACCCTGGACTTTAGAAAACCAGACAAACTCCCTTAGGGAACTGATGGGCAGGATCCCCTTGGGAAGCTAATATGAGGGGGCAAGGAGTCCAGGAGAGCTGGGTGTATTTTAAAGAAGCCTTATTGAGGGTGCAGGAACAAATCATCCTGAAGTGCAGAAAGAATAGCTGACCAGTTCGGCTTAACAGTGAAATCTTCAGTGAGCTTAAACTCAAAAAGGAAGCTTACGAGAAGTGGAAATTTGGACAGATGACTAGGAAGGAGTATAAAAATACTGCTAGAGCATGCAGGGGTGTAATCAGGAAGGCCAAGGGACAAATGGAGTTGCAGCTAGCAAGAGATGTGAAGGATAGCAAGAAGGGTTTCTAAAGGTACATTAGTATCAAGGTGGTCAGGGAAAGTGTGGGACCCTTACTGAATGGAGGAGGCAACATAGTGACAGATGATGTGGAAAAAGCTGAAGTACTCACAGACATGGTCAGCTCCTAGACTGCTGCTCTGGGCAACACAGTATGGGGAGGAGCTGAGCAGCCCTCAGTGGTGAAAGAACAGGTTAAGGGCTATCTAGAAAAGCCGGACGTGCACAAGTCCATGGGTCCAGATCTAATGCATCCCAGGGTGCTGAGGGAGTTGGCTGATGTGACTGCAGAGCCATTGGTCATTATCTTTGAAAATTCATGGCAATAGGGGGAGGTCCCAGATGATTGGGAAAAGGCAGATATAGTGCCCATATTTTAAAAAGGGAAGAAAGAGAATCCGGGGAACTACAGACTGGTCAGCCTCACTTCAGTTCCCGGCAAAATCATTGCGCAGGTCCTCAAGGAATCCATTCTGAAGCACTTGGAGGAGAGGAAGGTGATCAGGAACAGTCAACATGGATTTACTAAGGGCAAGTCATGCCTGACCAACCTGATTGCCTTCTATGATGAGATAACTGGCTCTGTGGATATGGGGAAAGTGGTGGATGTGATGTATCTTGACCTTAGCAAAGCTTTTGATAGAGTCTCCCATAGTATTCTTGCCAGCAAGTTAAAAAAGTATGGATTGGACGAGTGGACTATAAGGTGGATAGAAAGCTGGCTAGATTGTTGGGCTCAACGGGTAGTGATCAATGGCTCGATGTCCAGTTGGCAGCCAGTATCAAGTGGGGCCAGTTTTGTTCAACATCTTTATCAATGATCTGGATGATGGGATTAATTGCACCCTCAGCAAGTTCGCAGATGACACTAAGCTGAGGGGAGAGGTAGATAGGCTGGAGGGTAGGGATAGGGTCCAGAGTGACCAATACAAATTGGAGGATTGGGCCAAAAGAAATCTGATGAGGTTCAACAAGGACAAGTGCAGAGTCCTGCACTTCGGAAAGAAGAATCCCATGCACTGCTACATGCTGGGGACCGACTGGCTACGCAGCAGTTCTGCAGAAAAGGACCTGGGGATTACAGTGGACGAGACGCTGGATATGAGTCGGTAGCGTGCCAAGAAGGCCAATGGCATATTGGGCTGTATTAGTAGGAGCATTGCTAGCAGATCAAGGGAAGTGATTATTTCCCTCTATTCGGCACTGGTGAGGCCACACATGGAGTAATGTGTCCAGTTTTGGTCCCCCCCACTACAGAAAGTATGTGGACAAATTGGAGAGAGTCCACCGGAGGGCAATGAAAATGATTAGGGGGCCTGGGCACATGACTTACGAGGAGAGGCTGAGGGAACTCAGCTTGTTTAGTCTGCAGAAGAGAAGAGTGAGGGGGGATTTGACAGCAGCCTTCAACTACCTGAAGGGGGGTTCCAAAGAGGACAGGGCTAGGCTGTTCTCAGTGACAGTAGATGACAGAACAAGAAGCAATGGTCTCAAGTTGCACTGGGGGGAGGTCTAGGTTGGATATTAGGAAACACTATTTCACTAGGAGAGTGGTGAAGCACTGAAATGGGTTACCTAGGGAGGTGGTGGAATCTCCATCCTTAGAGGTTTTTAAGGCCTGGCTTGACAAAGCCTTGGCTGGGATGATTTAGTTGGGGTTGATCCTGCTTTGAGCAGGGGACTGGACTAGATGACCTCCTGAGGTCTCCTCCAGCCCTAATATTCTATGAATCTGATTATGTCTACAATTCATGCACCAACTTAATACCTCAAGGAAACATTTATAGGCCACAATAAACTCTAGATTCCATTTAGACCCTTGCCTTCAAACTTATTCATACTGCAGAATTAAAGTCTATATTACTGATTCTCATTCAGAGTCTTGGTGTTATACTGCCTGCATTATATCCTTCTTTTGGTTTTGATCTCCCTAAAGATCCGTCTTTGCTAACACTGAAGGGAGGAAGAAATGCATTGTGGTTAAGGTCCTGGACTTGGATCCAGGATATCCAGATTCTTTTCTGCCTATGTCACAGACTTCATGACCTTGGACAAATCACTTACTCTGTGTTCCAGTTATCCATCTGAGTTATGAGGATAACTACTTCCCTGTCTCACACATGGGTTGCGAGGAAAAAGGTGTTAGTGTTTGTGAGGCACACAGACGACATAGCGGTGACAGCTATAAAAAACCCATAGTTTACTTAATTATCTTTAATTTGGGAACTGCAGAAGCAGCATGGAAAGGAAAACAAAGGAAGCAATGTCTTGACTGAATACTAAGGATGTGGTTTTCATGTTTGGAAGACTTTTCATAGTGAGTCATTGTCAACTGTGTTACTCTAACTGGTGGGGTTCAAGGCTGCCTTTAAACACCAATAAGGTCTGTAACATACAGTAAATTCTATCCCTGAACGGGATTTTGTTTTATATAATTGGGTTAAGAATAAAACTGGTTTGAAGCATAAAAGTTTCAGAAGATGTACAGCATTCAACTAATCATATACACAAAATGCTGCATACAGACACTGCATTTACCCCTGCCCTTGCTTTGCCTGAGGGCAGAAACTACTGAAATTAAACAAACCTGCTTAAGTTGCTTCCAAAAATATTGCTTTTTCTGTGATTTAGATTGTCAATGTATAATTTAAATTAAAAGCAAAATATGAGTGCAAATGGAACTCCTCTAGACAAATGGAAGTTTCTGATGTAAATTTAAAGCCCTGCTGGCTACCTAGATTGTTCCACAGCATGCTCGGTGTGCATTTTTTCCAAACAAGAAAATGTCTTGAAGACTAAACTCCATGAGGTCTTACCACTGAATCATCAATCTGAGATATGCAATTGTGACTCATATCTAAAGTTGTTAAAGTCTTCCAAGTTGGGATAACCGCTATCACAGGAAAACTTGAAAGGGCACCCTCTGGAACCCATTGGTCAAATTCAGAGGCCTCAGGCACTAGAATTTCCTGTTAAGACAGACATTAAAGAACATTATTAAAGCACTACAACTATGCCTTCAGGGAAAACTAATAGTTCTCAAAACAAGTCTTGCAACAGTTCAGTAAGGATAAAATAACACATTCAGATTAAATGTAATAGAATTTCGTATCTGGACTGACGGGGTTGAAACTGCAAGAACTGTGCTTATTTTGGGCATATGGATGGGGAGTTCTGACAGCACTAGCCAATCCAAGCAGAGAATCTGCATGAACACTAGGATTATTGAGAAATAACTACAGTTGCCATGAATACCGGCTGTAAATACAGCTGTTGAAGAGTTGGTACACAGATAATAAACACTTCCTTCCAATTTATAAAAATGACATTACCTCTCAAGGTAATACAGGACCCTTCAGTCATATGGCTTTAATAGTAACACTTGACACAGCAAGACATGACTTCAGATAAACACTCCTGCAACTGCAATACTTTTGGACATGCTTTAAACAATTGCCAGCCTTGGGAAACTGCACTTACTTTCATTGAAGTTGCTGAAAACTGAACACTCATCGTGGTTAAAGTGTGCTTTGATGATGTCAGCCCTTTAATAAGATTTGCACCACAGTGATTTATCTGTTTAAAGGGAAAATACAGCCATACAAAATAAGTCACAAGGACATGAGTATTGGAACAAACAAAATAATTAAGTAAGGAAGATGCTGGTGATAGCTGGTATACCAGGTGTTCAATTGTATCAACAGAGAGAGCATTTACAGTGTTCCTCTAAAATCTCTTTTCCATAAGAATATAAATAAGCAAAAGGACCAAGGAGGAGCTGATCCAGTCTATTGCACTGGAAGTTGGTCAAGACAAAGAAAATTTGACAATGAAATCAGTGGGGCAACCCGAAAGAAGCAAAATTCTAAAACCTTTTTCAACAAAGTTGCTCAGCACAAGTAAAAATTCTCATCATGCTGAAGCCACCCAGGCAGCTTAACTAAACATAATACTTTACTCTTACCAAATGGAAAGGACTCTTGCAAGTAAGTTTAACTATAATTACAGCAGCAGATATTTGATCATACTAACAATCCTTGTGCATTCTCTACATTTTAAAAAAACGTAAGTGTCATCCTTAGAAGTGGAGTCCTTCCAGGACAGAGCTGATACTCTGATGGAAAAGTTGCATTATTATTGTAAAGAGGATGTCAATCCAGAGCTAGTCAATCCAGTACTTTGCATGAACATTCAAGTTATAAAACCCCTGATGTTAAATTATTTTTCCTTTTCCATATTCTTTTTTTAGAAAGTGATCTGCCCCATCCAAAAAACTAAACACATTTTAGTTAGAACCCCTCAAAGAGATATTGAGATATATTTCCTTCCCACGATAATTTTAATTAAAAAAATCTTTATTAAATAAATGCTACAAACAGAGGCCACTAAGAGGGGAGTTTTGGAGGGAGTAGCTGCAGACTCTGTGCTTGAAAGTAGCAGGACCCAGTGAGTGGAGCATTTGGTCCATCTGTGGGTTGTTTGGCTGGCTGTTCTCTGTGTATGGGCTGCTTAGCAGAGCCATGGGGCCCTGAGTAAGCAGGATGCCTTGCTAAAGGCTGAAAGGCTCTTGGCTTTGGAACTCTGATCAGTGCCTTGGCAAAGATGGTAAGGCTCCAACCAATAGAGGCAACTAACAGGGTTTCTGACAAGTGAGAGAAGCTTTCTTTCCAGGTTCAGCAGTATGTGAGATATTAAGATGGCCAGTGATGGAACAGTGGTGGTGTTTGAAGACAGAAGGGATTTCCTGTGCATGAAGTGCAAGTTGGTGACTGTGCTGGAGGAAAAGATTCTAGGATTGGAGGAACAAGTTGAGATGCTACTGAGAATCAGCAAAGCTGAGGAGACAGCAAGGTTTGGGAAACACCAAGGAAAAATGACACTGGCCTCAGACTTTAAGGCCAGGAGGGATCATAATGATCATCTAACTGACTTCCCAGGAATCAGAGAGACAGAGGAAGTCATAGGAGGTCTGGTGGCTCATAACCACCATTGGCAAGAGGTCAAAGCAGCATTCTACATAGCTGGAGACAGATAAGGATGGGCAGGCTGTGGCCACTAGCGAGAAGACAACAGGAAGAATTCCACATGGTTAGAAGTTTCAAATTGATACCAGGTCCTTAACATGAAAACTACAGAAGATACCTCAAGATCCTGGAGGTCCAAGGGAACGGAAGGATGTATTGGATACACATGTGGATGGCAGTTTGGCCCAAACTGTAAGAAAATCAAGCTTGCCCACGAAAAGTTCTCCAATTGTCCAAGGAACACAGACAATCCTTGTTGTAGATTCAATATTCAGAAAAATTAAAGAACATTCTGCAAGGCATAGGTGGACAACAGGACAGTATGCTGCCTTCCCAGAGCCAAGACAAGAGATGTCACTCTAAGGCTTCTGAAGTCAGTGGGCTAGGATCTATTGGTGATGTTTCATATCAGCACTAATGAAACGAGCATAATTTCAACCTAGTTGGTAGTATTGAAACCTGGCGAGATAATTTGCATGATTGCAATGTTAAAATCAATGGTTATAACCTATTTAGGAAGGATCGAGAAGGCAAAAGGGAAGGGGGAGTGACATTGCCTGCTTCTCAGTCACTGATAACTCGGAAAAAAATGATATTGACAGCTTAGGGAACAAGATGACCATCTCCTTATGCATCTATCTACATAGTGTAGAAAGAGAAGGTGCATGATCATGGGGGACTTCAATTTCAGTGACATATGCTAGAGGTCTCATGCTGCCAGGACTAAAACATCCTTGCAATTTTGTAAACATTGCAGATACTTTCCTAACTCAAAAAGCATTGCAGTGAACACTGGGGAATTCTTTATTAGATCCTGTCTAATAAAGGAACTGATCACAGACCTAAAAATGAATGCTAGCTTAGGTACAAGTGATCAAGACTTGATTGCATTTATAATGTGCAAACAGAATAAAGCCCAGACCAGTAATATACATACTTGCTGCTTTAGTAGGGCCAATTTCACGAACCTGAAAACAATTATGAGCCAAACAGCTATTAGGAAGAATTTAATCAGAAAAATGTGAATGATAATTGGGAATCATTTAAGAACACCTTACTAGATGTCCAAAAAGCCACAATTGAGGAAGACGACTGTACTGGTTAAAAAAACAATCTGATTTAGAGTGGAAGTGAAGGCAATCGCAAAAAATAAAAAGATAATATAAAACAGGGGTTCTGAAACTGGGGGTCGTGAGGTTATTACATGGAGGGTTGCGAGCCGTCAGCCTCCACTTCCCACAGCTCACATTGGCTGGTAATGGCGAACCGTGGCCACAGGGAGCTGAGGGGCTCCATGCCTGCAGACGCTTCAGGTAAACAAAAGAACAATGTATTAGATATTCAATTCAATCATTCCATAGAGTTTAAAATAATCAAATGTTGAAGACCCGTTTATAAGCCAACCCCGCTCTTTGATGCGTCACTTTTTTACCAAAAATATACGGCTTATGAATGAGTATATATGGTAACTTGATTTTTTATGAGATTATAAATTTGGTTGAGAAAAGTAATAGTGTTGATGTAATATATGCAGACTTCTGTAAGGCATTTGACTTGCTACTACATGACATTTTGATTAAGAAATAAGAATGATAGAAACTTAGCACTGTTGTCTAAAGTACTGTTGTAGCCATGTTGGTCCCAGGATACAAAGAGACAAGATGGGAGATATAACATCTTTTATTGGACCAATTTCTGTTGGTGAAAGCAACAAGTTTTCAAGCTTACACAGAGTTCTTCTCTTACTCCCCACCTTGTCTCTATAAAAGGAACATGGCACACTGTAAATGGATTACCAGCTAGCTAACTGATAGGTATCAAAATGTAACTGTAAATGGAGACTCATCAAGGGATGTGTTTCCAGTAGGGTCCTTCAAGGATCGGTTCTTGGCCCTAATCTGTTTAATGTTTTTTATTAATGACCTGGAAGAAAACAAAATAATCACTAATTAAGTGATGGAGCAGCAAATAAAGAGGACCGGTCACTGATTACCAGGTGATCCAAACTGCTCTGAAACTAAGTACCAGCAAACAATGTGTGTTTTAATACAGCTAAATGTAAATGAATACATTTGAGAACAAAGAACATAGGCCATACTTACATGATGGGGGACTCTACCCTGGGAAGCAATGACTGAAAAAGATTTGGGGGTTGCTGTGGATAATCAGCTGAACAAGACCTCCTAGCGTAATGGTGTGGCCAAAAGATACATGACCCTGGGATACATAAACAGGGGAATATCGAGTAGGAGTAGAGAGGTTATTTTACCTCTGTATTTGGGACTCCTGTGACGGCTGTTGGAATAGTGTGTCCAGTTCTGGCACCCACAATTCAGGAAGTATGTTGTTAAATTGGAGAGAGTTCAGAAAAGAGCCACAAGAATGATTCAAGAATTACAAAACCTGCCTTACCGTGACAAACTCAAGGAGCTCAATCTATTAAGTTGAACAAAGAGAAGGTTAAGGGGTGACGTGATTACAGTTCATAAGTACCTATATGGGAAACAAACATTTTATAATGGGCTCTTTAATGCTGAAGCTAGACAAAGTCAGAGTGCAAATAAGGTGCAAATTTTTAATGGTTAGATTGATCAACCACTGGAACAATTTACACAGAGTTGTGGTGGATTCTCCATCACTGACAATTTTTAAATCAAGATTGGCTGTTGTTCTAAAAGATAGGTTCTAGGAATTATTTTGGGTGAGTTCTATGGGCGTCATACGGGAAGCCAAACTATATGATCACAGTGATCCCTTCTGGCCTTGGAATCTATGAATCTATATTGATTGATTGGAGTTCTTCTAGCTGATCCAATGCCTTCTTTGATGCATTTGCCATTAGAACACCAGAGTCCTCATTCTTAACATTTACTGTACTCCCAAAATGGAAGTTCACTATTGCTTTACATTTCATAACAAGGTACAGACATTGGCAGGTCTCCATATGTAAATATTCAGTCTGGTAAGCAAGCTACGACGTAATACATTAAAAGAATGACTGAAGTTCTCTCAGAAACTTGCTAAGTTCCACTAATGAATGTTAGACCAATTGTAAATAAATAAATTTTAACAATTAACAAGTAAGCTAACAAACAAAAGTACTGCACCACAAAGTGCTCTGCGGGAAAACATTTATTTCATGGTATATTTGTAAATATTTGGTATTTCAACAAGTAAAGATGTTTTAGTAACGAGACCTTGCTAAAACTTTGTTATTAGATTTTTTCTAAGAAGCAGAAAAATCACCACTACTTTGGTTTTGATTTTTATATCTAAAACAAAGTTCTGCTGTAATTATATTAGGAATCTTGCTTTTTAGGGGGAAGTACAAAATCAGCTGTTCTAAATATCTAGTCTGGAATCCATTTTTTCCAGACTAGAGAAAGTGGCATTTGTCTCACTTATTAGTAATAAATATAAGACATTGTAATTACTTCTAGTGCCAAGCCAAAGTAAATGATAGCTCACCAATACTAAGTGATACACGGCAATATTGGTATTGCTAGACTATGCTTTTGAATAGCCATTAGAAAGTTACTGAGCAAACAGTATCTCCACCATACCTCTATCTGATGAAGAGATTTAAATATTGACAAATCAAAAGGCAAGAGGTGCTCCTGAATGTTGCTGGTTCCAAAAGGTCCCTCTGTGCCAGTTACCTAGTAATCAAGATTAAAGACAGAATTAATACACAAAACCAATCAACACGCATCTGTTGTAGTGTCTGTTGTAAATTACAGGGATTGAACCATATAAATACAATTACTGAAAACCTTCTAAAATGACAACCAAAGAAGCTGAAGGATTCCACTGTTAATGACACTTGAACACAATTTAGCGTTTAAAAAAAAGAAGGAAAAAAAATTAAAGGCAAAAGCCAAACACACAGAAAGCAAGATGCTGAACTTAAAAGGCAGGGCTACACTTAGAACACTGCAGCTGCAGTGCTTCAGTGAAGATGCTACTATGCCCACAGGAGAGATTCTCTTGTCAGCATAGTTATTCCACCTCTGCGAGAGGTGGTAGCTATGGTGATGGGAGATGCCCTCCCATCAACATAGCGCTGTCTACACTGGGTATAGGTTGGGAGAACCGCATCGCTCATGGGTTTATATAAGTTTATAGTGCAGACTTGGCCTAAGGCTGCCACCTTGTGCTTATACATTGTAGCACATGGAGCTGTGGCAAAGACTTCATAGTTAACATGGTCACTAGTTTTCCATTCTAAACTAATTGACACCCTAGTCCCCCATTCACTAAAAATAATCTCTCTTCTTGAAATAAAATCAGAAACTACACATATTTCCATCCCAGAGTTTCAAATAGGGCAAGGCATTTCCAAGTTGAGAGCTTGGAAAAAGTTGAGCAGTTTTAGATATCTGCAAACTGAAGCGCAAATCTAGAAACTCCAAATTGGTTTTATCTGCTTGTCTTCAATTAATATTAGTACCAATACAGAAGTTTTGGAAACACTTGCCATGAACATCTGAATTTGAGAAGTCTGCAGGATATCTTGCTTGGACTCATCTGGGGTTTGCAAGCTCTTAAGGAACTGACATGCTCTAGGCACAAGCGATCAGAGCTTACAGGGTCAGAAAACACCACTGGGGCCAAAGAACACAGGTTTCTCTCTCCAAGACCGTGTAAATTTTATAGCATTGGAGCTGCAAGGCTGGGGAATGGAAAGCTCCATAGAAATGAAACTGCAGATGCATCTTTGCTTCCACAGAGCACAAAAGCTTCTGAAGAAGTTTCCATATTCTCCCCAGCTGTTCATTTTTGCCTGTTAAGGAACTGGACTCCCCCACTGCTCCCTAACACTGTAACTATTCTAATCCCAGATAAAAAAATTGATTCAGATTTAATTAAGGGTGCAAGAACATAACATGAGTGCTTTAACTTTTAAGTTTTCTTGAAAGGTCATCTTTACAGCTGGACTTCAGAAGCTGTAAGTTCAGTTGGATAGATTTAAATCAGAAGTCAGATAAGACAGGGAAGTTGTTCTCTTTTTGCTATGAAGAGTAAAAAAAATCAGTCTTTTTAATTCTGATGAGCTCTCAATTTTTGTACATCAGAACTGAGGAAAACCTTTCCAATTCACTTCAAATTTGGCAGAAGAAAAATCTGTCATGGTTCCAGACTGAACTTACTAATTTTGAGGTTGCCATATGAGCTTTTACTGTTAAGAGTACAAGGGGCTAAAATTGATTTTTAATGGAAACTCAGTTGCAACTCTCAACTACAGAACAGTTACTATTTACAATTACAGATATAAAATAATGAAGTGAAAATGTTGGGGGGGGCAGAGTTTTTATAAATTCTACATTAGACGGATAGTATCACGGAGTTATATGCGTTCCCAACGGCCAACCAAGGCTCAGAAAGATTACGTGGTTGTATGCCTATTTACAAAGGGCCTACAGTGGGGCTCTGAGGAGGCGGTGTCATGCAGGAAAATATCAGCTGCTATGTGTTGTTGCTTCTAGGCACAATAAAGTGAAGATTCTGGGCCACCTAATCAACATTAATATTGGTGTTTCCATGCTTTCAAAGGAAAAGTGACACTGACAGCACACCATTAATTTCTAGTGTAGAGGTGGGCAAACTATGGCCCGCGGGACCCTCCTGCCCAGCCCCTGAGGTCCTGACCTGGGAGGTTAGCCCCCAGCCCCACCCCTGCTGTTCCCCCTCCCCCACAGCCTCAGCTCACTGCACCACTGATGCAATGCTCTGGGTGGCGGGACTGCGAGCTCTTGCTGGGCAGCGCAGCTGCAGAGTCGCGGCCTGACCCGGTGCTCTGTGCTGTGCAGTGGCATGGCTGGCTCCAGCTGGGTGGCACAGCTGTCTGTCCTGGTGCTCTGGGCGGTGCGGCTGTAGCACTGCCAGCCACCTGTGCTCCAAGCAGTGTGGTAAGGGAGCAGGGGGGGCTGGATAGAAGGCAGCGGAATTTGGGGTGGTGGTCAGGGGGCAGGGGTGTGGATAGGGGTTGGGGCAGTCAGAGGGCATGGAACAGGGGGGTTGAATGGGATCAGGGATCCCAGGGGGGCAGTCAGGAATGAGAGGAGGGGTTGGATGGGGCTGTAGGGGGCAGTCAGGGGCAGGGGGTCCAGGGATAGTCAGAGGACAGGGAGGGGTGGATGGGGCTAGAGTCCCAGGGGGACCGTCAGCAGGCAAGAAGCAGGGGGGGTTTGGATAGGGGATAGGAGCCAGGCCACGCCTGGCTGTTTAGGGAGGCACAGCTGCCCCAACCAGCCCTCCATACAATTTTGGAAACCCAATGTGGCCCTGAGGCCAAAAAGTTTGCCCACCCCTGTTCTAGCGTATACTGCTGGAAACAACGTCTACATTATTTACATCAATACAGTCTACCTTTAAATATTTGAGTCTACATGTGAA
The DNA here is from genome assembly GCF_020497125.1 of Mauremys mutica. NCBI lineage: Eukaryota > Metazoa > Chordata > Testudines > Geoemydidae > Mauremys > Mauremys mutica. The sequence continues at coordinate 44,770,336 of NC_059078.1, forward strand.
ATCCAGAATATGACCTAGATCAGTTTTGGCATCTCCATTAGCGCACGTAGGTTTCCCCTGGCGCAATTGTTGAGTAACAGCATATAACTGCAATGGTCTGAGGCTGAAGACCTCTCCAGCCATTAGTAATTGTTCTCCTGAAAAACAAGAGTACAGTGATGTCAAACATGGAGTCATAATATTTTAAGATTTCATCCAAAGAGATAAACAGCTGATGCCCACCACTGCTGTGGGGAAGGGGCAAGAGAGGAGAATTACAGTGGTGGTGGGCACCTCATGCTGGAGATTTAACTGGTTGCCCTTTACACCCTAGCTCTGACTGAAGCACTGAAGCAACATCCACATGTTTTGCCATTTTAAACAAATATTTGAAGAACAGAAAACTATGGACTTCTTGCATCAGAAAATTTAAATGTTTAAAATATGCCCTTCAGCCACAACAGGCCTAAACCTCCTAATGGAGTTAAAGCCATACCCTCATTACCTTTAATAGAACAGGATCAGACATACTGAAGCCCATTTATCTAATTTAAAAGATCACTTTCTCCAAGCTATCCTTAGATAAATTCCCTAACAATTAACACTAACCATTCCATTTGCAGAACAGTTCCTTTTAATAAAACATATGTACCGACTTTGCAGCATTTGCTGTATACAATGGGGAATTATAGAAAATATTTAGAATTCCATCAACATTTCTTCAATCCCTTCTCACTCTAGAACTCTTATTTTGGACTGCTTTTCAAAGGGGGAGGGATAGCTCAGTGGTTTGAGCATTGGCCTCCTAAACCCAGGGTTGTGAGTTTAATCCTTGAGGGGGCCACTTAGGGAGGGGGCCACTTAGGGAGGGGGCCACTTAGGGAGGGGGCCGGACTAGATGACCTCTTGAGGTCCCTTCCAACTCTGATATTGTAAGAAATAGCATCAGATTGTCAGCCCTCATGGACACCTGAAAATTCTATCCTGACTATAGCCAATAAACTACAAATACACTGCTCTGGAATTGTTAGCATTTCTCCTCTCACTCAGAGGCAGCAATAAGATATTAGGGACAGGACAGGCATCAGTTTTCATAATAAACTTTATAAATTATGGATGGGGTTTCCAAAAGCACTCAGTCAATGATTCTCACTAGGAGCAGACAAAGGCCAGCTGCAGAGGTCTTTGGAAATCTCATCCTAAGTGCTGAAGTTACAAACTATGCCAGGTTCTGCTTTGCTACAGGCACATCAGTGTAAACCTAGAGCAACTCTGTTGATGCTAATGAGATTGCATGTACTGCAAGTCAGGATAGAATATTGTCCTGTAACTATTATTTTAAAGAGTTATACAATTTTCTGAATACTCCCTTTGAAACGGTTTTACAATTTCATAAGTTCCCTACTGCTGCAATACTGACCAGCTCTATCAGCAGCAAGAGCATAAGGTAACTCACTACACTAATGGAAAAGGCATTCAGTCTCCAAGTCTCAGGAAAGAATGCCTTTTAACAAGCTGACTAGGATCAGGGGCGGCTTCAGGCCCCAGCACGCCAAGCACGTGCTTGGGGCGGCAAGCCACGGGGGGCGCTCTGCTGGTCGCCGGCATGCCTGCGGAGGGAGCCGCGGGACCAGCGGACCCTCCGCAGGCACGCCTGCGGGAGGTCCACCGGAGCCGCAGGACTGGCGACCGGCAGAGCGCCCCCCACGGCATGCCGCCGTGCTTGGGGCGGCTAAATGTCTAGAGCTGCCCCTGACTAGGATGCATTCACGATACTATAATTATGAGGTTAACTAAACTATTAAGTTAGAAGTACAAAATAGCCACAAATTTATGTACAGTGAACAAATTAAGTTTTAATTCAGCTTATGCTAAAATATTATTAATTAATGTGGAAAAAACATATGTGTAAGTTGCAAGAGGAAGTGTTGGAATAATATGCCATGTCAAGAGATTTTATGAAAAAGTTTCCTGACAAGGGCACCCTGGGCTCATCATATAAGAGTTCTGAGTTTGGGAGAAGTTTCAGTAAGTCCATTCCAAGAGCCGGGCAGGGCAGACCCATGGCAGTGTCTATTTACTGCATTTCCACATTGCTGTTGAGAGCAACTTTACAAGCAAGCACTGCCAATGGCCCAGCATTGTTCAAACCAAAACACATCTGTCCATATGGAGCATGCAAAGAGTTGATAGCAAGACAGAGCGGAGAGCCAAAGAAAACGTGATCCACAACATTCAAAAGGGAAATCTATATCTGGCTGCCTGGAGACACGTCACTCCATGTATATTCATATACAATATAATTTTAAGAAAATTTGCATACCAAGTGCACACTATTGTTCTCTGTTAAATTCTAGGAAATTTGTTACAGTACCTCTGTGAAAGAGCTCTTCAGCCAACGCAGCTGTGATCCCATTGATTTCCTGCAAAGAACAAACCACTGTAACTGACTAATTTAAATGTTTTCCATTCTTCAAATGTTTAACACTTCTGACATTTATCAGAAATCTCCCTTTCCTGCCATATTAGAAGAGCTTCACAAATATCTTAAAAAATGAAGTATTGAGACCATAATTATATCTTATGGATTTTTTTATACTACTGAAGTCACTAAGGAAATAACCTGAAATAATTTTGAAAATTAAAATAGTCTTAAGTTAGAAAAAGACAGACAGCATTAGACTATAGTTAAATAAGCACATTCTTAACTAGATGTCTTTACTCTTTTAAATGTAACAGATGCTAGAGTAAATATTACAAAAAATATTAGCACTACTTGAAAGTAAGCCAATTCCTTATACAAGTTCTAGTAACCACTCACTGCTGAGAAATGTCAAGACGACTATTTTGAAAAGAGGTCTTGGAATAAGCTATTCATTTATTAAACATTCAAGAGTTCCTCTACTATGTCAGACTTAGACTGCATGCCACTAACATGGAAAAGATGCTTTCTTTGGCTTGCACAGGTGTGAAGAAAGGGATAGCTATAGAAAAGGCAATTGAATTCATTCCTCTAGACTTGTCTTCAACATATTTGCTTTTTGACAGCATTAATGCTATGCCACCCCGTCCTGCTCTGGCATCACCATTAATGCAGCCCCAGGAGTCGAGGCATATGTGTAGACAACTTTGGAAGAGAGGATGAGGGCAAAAAAATTTCAATATAGGGATGTCAACATTTCTGCCTCCCCAAGTCCATAAAGGAGGGGAATGAAAGGCACCAAGATGGGGAATGAAATATTTCCCACCTACGATGAGCAACGATGCTATGGAAATTCAGAGGCTGTTTTGGACACAATGCAACAGTAATAAGATAATTCTTGTATTGATTCTGTTAGACACAAAGAAAGCGCTGCAAAAACAGTATCAGAAGTAAACCTTCATGCAATAGTTTAATCTTAACCTTGAAATAGTCACATCATTTAAGTCAAATGATTCTTAATTCAGTACTCATCCAGAAGTCTACTTTGTCCACAGACAGCTCTAATGCTCCATAATAAGAAGATAAAGACACAAAGAGTCCATCAGCTACACACTACTTTGCTCATTTATTGAAGCAAGTATTTTAGAAAATATGCTCCTAAAATATAAACTGAACTGAAACTGCACTGAGTATGTATCAGCCTAAAATGTTCAAACCAAATAAACTTAGGGTGAAAAGCTACAAAAACTGCATTCTAATAAATAATTCAGTGGCACAGAATTGTTCTTGCTCCTGTTTTAAATGAACAAATTACAACAGGGGTAATTCTTAGCACATATGCACTTGATGACAAAGCTGTACAAACACCAGTTAATCCTCACCACTTCACTGGTAATGTAGGAAAGTAAGTTTTTCCATCTGTAAGATATGAACAAGTTAAATGACTTTGCCCACGGCCACACAGCAATCAGCTCATGGCTAAAGAGTCCCCCTTCCTATGGCAGACCTGGGAGGTGGGGAAACAGAAATCTCTGTCTCTAGCACTGCTCTAATCATATTTCTGTTTGTCTAGTCCACAGTAGTCTTCTGTTCACAGGATCAGTTTTCAGCTGCACTTCCAGGAGCACCCATCCTCTTTTCCTTGCTACAAGATTTTGTAAGTTTAGCAGAGGAGACAATTCAGGTGTCAAAAGTGAAGTATAGGACTTTCTCTCTATGGATACAAATTCTATGCTTGAGTAATAAGAGTATAGCAGTAGGAATATACTACCAACTGCCTCACAAGAATGGTGATGGTGACTGTAAAGTGCTCAGGGATATTACAGGGGCTACAAAAACAGAAAACCCAATAAAAGGTGATTTCAACTATCCCCATATTGACTGGGTACATGACACCTTCAGAAGAGATGCAGAGATAAAATTTCTAGACACCATTAATGACAGCTTCTTGGAACAGCTGCAAGGGTAGAGGCAATTCTTAATTTAGTCTTAAGCAGTACACAGGTTTTGGTCCAAGAAATGAAAACAGCTGAACCACTCCGTAACAGCAACCATAATGTAATTAACTTTTAACATCCTTGTAGGGAGGAAAATACCAAAGAAACCCACCACAGTAGCATTTAACTTCACAAAGAGGAACTGCACAAAAATGAGGAAGCTAGTTAAATGGAAATTAAAAGAAACAGTCACAGAAGTGACATGCCTGGAAGCTGTATGGAAACTTTTTAAAAACATCGTAATAGAGGCTTAAACTAAATGTATACCCCAAATTATAAAACACCGTAAAATACCATCATGGCTAAAAAGAGTAAAAGAGGTGGGCAGAGACAAAAATATATCCTTTAAAATCTGGAAGTCAAATCCTACTGAGGAAAACAGAAAGGAGCATAAACTCTGACAAGTCAAGTGTAAAAGGTAGGCCAAAAAAGAATTTGAGGAGAAACTAGCAAAAGATGCAAAAACCAACAGCAAAAAAAATATTGTTTTTAAGTCTATCAAAAGCAGGAAGCCAGTGCGGCCACAGGACAATCCAAAGTGCTAAAGGAGCACTCCAGGAAGACCAGGTCTTTGCAGAGAAGTTAAATGAATTCTTTGAATCCGTCTTCACTGTAGAGGATGTGAGGGAGATTCTCACATCCTTTTAATTGATAAATTAAACAGCAATAAGTCACCAGGACCAGATGGGATTCACCCAAGAGTTCTGAAGGAACTCAAACAGCAAATTAAAACAATGTGGAGTCCGGTGACACCTTAAAGACTAACAGATTTATTTGGGCATAAGTTTTCGGGAGTAAAACATCACTTCTTCAGATGCATGGAGTGAAAATTACAGATACAAGCATAAATATGTACCAGTATATTTATGCTTGTATCTGTAATTTTCACTCCATGCATCTGAAGAAGTGGTTTTTTACTCACAAAAGCTTCTGCCCAAATAAATCTGTTAGTCTTTAAGGTGCCACCGGATTCCTCCTTGTTTTTGTGGATACAGACTAACATGGCTATCCCTCTGATACTAAACACCAAATTGCAGAACTACTAATTGTGGTAAGGAAATTATAGGCCAGTAAGCCGAACTTCAGTACCAGGCAAATTGGTTGAAACTACTGTGAAAAACAGAATTAGCAGATCCATAGATGAACACAATATGTTGGGGAAGAGTCAACACAGCTGTTGTAAAGGGAAATCATGTCTCACCAATCTATTAGAATTCTATGAGGGTGTCAACAAGCATGTGGACATGGATGATCCAGCGTATATAGTACATAAAGACTTTCAGAAAGCCTTTGACAACATTCCTCACCAAAGGCTCATAACCAAAGTAAGCAGTCATGGGATAAGAGGGAAGGTCCTCTAATAGATCAGTAACTGGTTAAAAGATAAGAAATAAAGGGTAGGAATAAATGGTCAGTTTTCACAATGGAGAGTGGTAAATGGTGGGGTCCACCAACGATCTGTACAGGGACCAGTGCTGTTCAACATCTTTATAAATGATCTAGAAAAAGGGGTAAACAGAGAGGTGGCAAAGTTTGCAGATTATAAAAAATTACTCAAGATACTTAAGTTCAAAGCTGACTGCCAAGAGTTCCAAAGGGATCTTACAAAACTGCATATATGGGCAACAAAATCACAGATGAAATTCAATTTTGATAAATGCAAAGCAATGCACACTGGAAAACAATCTCGATTATCCATACAAAATGATGGGGGTCTAAATTAAATGTTACCACTCAAGAAAGAGATCTTGGAGTCCTCCCGGACAGTTCTCTGAAAACATCTGCTCAGTGTGCAGCGGCAGTCACATAAAGCTAACAATGTTAGGGCCATTAGAAAAGACGACAAAAAATATCACACCACTAAATAAATCCATGGTACACCCACACCTTGAATACTGCGTGCTGTGCAGGTTGCCCTATCTCAGAAAAAGATGCATTACAATTGGAAAAAGTACAGAAGGGCAACAGGGAGTAAGGAAGTGTTATTTACCCCCTCACATAACACACAAACCAGGAATCACCCAATGAAATTAATAGGCAGCAGGATTAAAACAAACATAAGGAAGCACTTTTTCATACAATGCTCAGTCAACCTTTGGAACCCATTGCCCATTGTTCATTGTGAAGTTCAGAAATATAACTGGGTTCAAACAAAAATTAGATAAATTCAAGAACGATAGATCCATCAATGCCTATGAGCCACGCTGCTCACAGACAGAAACCCATGCTCTGAGTGTCCCCAAACCTTTAACTGCCAGAAGCTGGGACTGGAAGATGGGGGATGGATAACTCAATAATTGCCCTGTTCTCTGTTCATTCCCTCTGCAGCATCTGGCACCAGCCACTGTTGGAAGACAGGATGCTGGGCTAGACTGATCATTGGTCTGACTCAGCATGGCCAGTCTTATGTTATAGAATGGGGGTGGGCAAACTTTTTGGCCCGAGGACCACACCTGGGTATGGAAACTGTATGGCGGGCCATGAATGCTCACGAAATTGGGAGTTGGTGTGTGGGAGGGGCTCCGGTCGGGAGTGTGGGCTCTGGGGTGGGGCTGCGGATGAGGAGTTGGGGGTACAGGAGGGTACTCTGGGCTGGGACTGAGGAGTTTGGAGGAGGATCAGGGCTGGGGCAGGGGGTTGGGGCACAGGAGGAGATCGGGGGGGCAGGCTCCAGGTAGCGCTTACCGCAAGCAGCTCCCAGAAACAGTGGCATGTACTCCCTCTGGCTCCTACGCAGCGGTGAGGCCAGGCAGCTCTGCACACTGCCCTGTCCGCAGGCGCCGCCCCTGCAGCTCCCATTGGCTGCGGTTCCAAGACAATGAGAGCTGCGGGGGAGGTGCCTGGGTGAGGGCAGTGTGCGGAGCCCCTTGGCTGCCCCTACACCTAGGAGCCGGAGGGGGGACATGCTGCTGCTTCCGGGAGCTATGCAGAGTGGGGCAAGACCTCGACCCTGCTCCCCGGCTGAAGCACCTGAGCAGGGCAAGCCCCAGACCCCACTTCCCAGCGGGAGCTTGAGGGCCAGCTGAAAACATCTGGAGGGCCAGATGTGGTCCCCGGGCCATAATCTGCTCACCCCTGTTATAGAATCATAGGACTGGAAGGGACCTCGAGAGGTCATCTAGGCCAGTCCCCTGCACTCAGGGCAGGTCTAAGTATTATCTAAACCATTCCTGACAGGTGCTTGTCTAACCAGCTCTTAAAAATCTCCAATGATGGAGATTCCACAACCTCCCTAGGCAATTTATTCCAGTGCTTAACCACCCTGACAGTTAGGAAGTTTTTCCTAATGTCCAACCTAAACCTCCTTTGCTGCAATTAAAACCCACTGCTTCTTGTCCTACCCTTAGAGGTTAACAACAACAATTCTTCTCTCTCCTCCTTGTAACAACCTTTTACGTACTTGAAAACTGTTATGTCCCCCTCAGTCTTCTTTTCCAGACAAAACAAACCCATTTTTTCTATTTTCTCTCAAAGGTCATGTTTCTAGACCTTTAATCATTTTTCTTGCTCTTCTCTGGACTTTCTCCAATTTGTCTACATCTTTCCTGAAATGTGGTGCCCAGAACTGGACACAATATTCCAGTTGAGACCTTATCAATGCGGAGTAGAGTGGAAGACTTACTTCTCGTGTCCTCCGTACAACACTCCTGCTAACACATCCCAGAATGATGTTTGCTTTTTTTGCAACAGTGTTACACTGTTGACTCATATTTAGCTTTTGGTCAACTATGACGCCCAGACACTTTCCGCAGTACTCCTTCCTAGGCAGTCACTATGTTCTTAAAGGCCTGCTGGAAGGTATATTTATTTAGCAGAATTGCTAAGTTAATATTTAGGGTTTTTTGATGTGTAACTAACTAATGTAAATATTTAAAAGCATTCTAGAACAGCCAAACAAAAAGATTTTATGAGTTCATACATCAAACCAGATTTGCCTACTGGGAAAAGAGCTATAATTTAAGCAGCACTGCACTTGGCTGCTAACACACAAGTACTATCCAAAGACAGAATGAGGGTCAATGTCTAGATAGCTAACCTCAGTTCTAATATTTTTTAAATAAAGATGAGTGGATAAATACATAGCAATAAGTAAGTTTCAATGAGCTGGGTTTGGATATATTCCCAGAAACAAAGGGGAAAGTAGTCTAGCACAAGAGCAGAGGACTGGGGGTTGAGACTCCAAGTCCTCTTTTCATCTCTAGCACTGACTTGCCAGATGGTCATCAGCAAGTCTCAACCTCTGTCCCTGAGTTTGAACAACTGTAAAATGTTACTACAGTGCCTCTCTCATTAGGTATACTTAAACTTGGAAGGATTAGATTGTTATTGGTAAATGTCAATAAACGCTGATTTGAGCATACAAATAGAAACCGAGGAAAAACTACTACCATGGATAATAATTGAAATGTACAGACAGGCAAAGCAAGAAAAGTACTGCTTGAGAACTTATCAGAGTTTGATTGAAGGATATTTACTTTGTATATTTTGATATGTGATATTTACAATTTGTGTATTAACTGCTATAAAGCTTTAAAACTTTTTGAATCTCATCTACTGTCATTAAGTTGTCTGACCCCCTTACACATTCCCCCCATAATTTCTCACAACTGTGAAAATTTAAATAGAAAAAATCCGTAAAAATAAACATCCTTATATGTCAAAGTTATGAAAAAATAAAAATCAAATTCTCGCAATCCTAGGTATAGTAAGGGTTTGTAAAGCACTCTGAACCCTGAGGTATTCTGAATTAAATTATTAGCTTTCATGCTAAACCAAAAATCAATTTAAATAGAGTATTACACATGCTGTTACAGTTTAGCTGCTCAATTTCAGACACAAGGTTGACTTTCAGAGGTGTGGGGCAAGCACAATTTCAGCAGCAGTTACAGGTATACAGCACCTCTGAAATTCACACCTCCTAGTATCTCAAATTGGGCAGCCACAGTAAAGAAACAAAAACAATGTGTGTTTGAAAATTTAGATCTATAAGTCTGTCTAAATACACCATTTTCCAAATCAATACTTTTTTAAAGAATATAGGTTAAATTGCCTACACAATAATGCTTTGTACATCCACGACATAAGTACATCCATTTGAAATCAAATACTTTCCAAAACATTAATGGATCAAAGTATTAATCCCCATTATATAGATAGGGGAACTAAAGTACAGGGAGATTAAGTGACTTGCTCTGGGTCACACAAGAAGCCTGTGCAGCATCAGGCTAGAACCCAGATCTATCTCCTAATCTTGTATTTTAAACACTATACCATGTCACTATGCACAGTTATAATAATTTTAAAAGTTGTCATTTAATTTAAACTAGTGCTTCTGCTCAAAATGGCAGATCAATAGCAATATTATGGAACAAAACCTCTATTTACTCCACCTTTGTAAACTCATTTATGATCACATTATGTGTTTTGAAATGGTTTTGCTTTGGCTACTAAAGCTTAATCAACCTACTTAACTGATCATTTGTGACTCAATTCCAAAACCTCTGCACTGAACTATAATTAATGCTAGGTTTTTGTCATGGATAGTTTTAGTAAAAGCCATGGACAGGTCACGGGCAATAAACAAAAATTCACAGAAGTCTGTGACCTGTCCCTGACTTTCACTAAAAATATCCCTGACAAAAGGGATAGGTGGATTCAGCATCCACCACTGCTGGGCTCCCGGGTCCCACACCGCCACAGCTGGGCAGCTATGGGCGGTCTCTCCCCAGACCAGGGGCTGGGAGCTGTGGGGGCAGGGCTGGCTAGGAGCTCCAGCCCCAGTGCAGAAAATGTCTCAGAGGTCAGTGGAAGTCACAGATTCCATGACCTCCATGACATAATCATAGTCTTAACGATAATGATCCACCCCATCACATATCCATCCATTTAAAGCAATTACTACTTTTCCTTCCTGCTCAAACCCAATGCATGTTTCTCTTCATAGTGTCTGCTTAGCCTTACAACACAACAGCATGCTACAAAAAGGAGAAACCCAATCACAAGAGATGAATGAACCATTTTGAATCTGTGAACCACAATAAGAAGTTATTGCTTCTTACTTCAAACATTCTCTGCTATAATATTCTATCTGCTGTGTAGAGATATTTCTCTAGAGGCCACTCCATCAGCATGTTTTCCTGGAGAGAGACCATTTTTCTTCATTTGGCCTACTGGAAGCTGTCTTAATATGAACCATAGTTCTAACCACTAACCATTAAGCAGGGTTGGGTTCAATTACATAATGTTCCTTTTGAGACCTAACAATATTGATTTCAGACTAACAATTAATGCAACTGCAGATTCATTCAGAGCACCAGAGTATAACTCCAACATATTTTTCAGGTCAAAGGCCCTGTCCACATTATTTGCTAGCAGAGTTTCAATGACAGTAGGGACAGCATCAAAGATTTCATTGGAGAAGCTCATTCTATGGCCTAACTTTTTATGTTGCCCAAATCCTGAAAAGGGAGTGATTTTAAAGCTATTTTGTTTAAGTCAGTCAAAAAAAAACCCAAGCTACTCAAAATTAGGGCGTACACTTTCACTGGACTCCTGCTCTGCTCATTGACTCAAATGGGCAAGATACCACAGTGAGAGGGCACTTTATAAATACCTAGATAGCTAGGATGCAACTTACATATAGATGAAAGTGTAAGAAGTGTGACAACAATTTGGGTGCAGCAATGGGGAACTTGACCAGAAGTGTTTGCAGGTAAACTTCTAATTCCTTCTCTCTTTTCTCCACCAGACTTTTGGAATTTTTCCCAATAATCTTCTTTGGAGGCAGCAGGATTTTATCTATCTTCTTTTCTGAAACAAGCTGTAGAAACAGATATATTATAAGTTATTACCTGAAGTAGTTCTTGATCTTGCAAGAATGATGTAATATTGTACAACTTAAGATATTAAGAGAATGTTTTCTTTTTCCTGTAACATTTCTCTGAAACTGCAGTTACTTGGCTACTTATCTCAATTTCTATAAATTTCAGACATTTTTTTTGGAGGGAGATAAGAATAGAATATTAGAGCATGAAAACAACAACAGTAAGTTTAACAATAAGTATATTTTGTGTTGGCACTCAGTGTCTGCAAACTTTTGAACCCAATCTTCTCCAGTCTCCCCAAAAACATCAAGTACAACCACCAGCACTGTTCCACAAGATCAGGGGTAGTCAACTGGCAGACCACGGGCCAAATCCAGACTGCCAGATGCTTTGGAATGGACTGCAAAATCTTTTTATTTACTTATTATTTCGGGGTGAAAAATGTTTCTCTGGAGTTTGGACCTTGAATTCCATATTTTGATATTGCTGTTTTAAATCAGTACAGGTTGGTAGGTATTAGAAATTACTATCCAATGGCTGCTCATTAGTAACCCATATGAAGCAAGTCTTTGGTCTGAAACCAACTTCTGGTGAATAGATCACATATGGCACTCTCAGCAAAGAGTGTAAGGATTAGAGTCTGCATGGTTGGTTCTAGGGTTTGGTGACAGGCAGATGCTAACTTCCAGGGGGTGCCATACTGCTTTTATTTGTTTTTGCTTTGGACTAATTAAGCAGGTTTGTTTGGATTTTTCCCCCTCTGCTGATTGGATAGCTGTGGTTGAGTTTAGGTTTTTGGTTGTAGTTTTTTTTTTGGGGGGGGGGGGCGCTTGATCTGGGAAGCAATGAAAACATTCTTCACCCTGGCAAGCCAAATGGCCGGGGCCCCTCCTAATAGTTGAACTACCTTCTTATTGGCCAATATGGTCCATCCAAGGGAGTATAGAAGAGGCAGACTGTATTGCTTGTGCAGTGAGAACTTCATTTTGCAATTCAGTTAATCTGCTCTTTCATTAACAATACACCCCAAAGGCCAAATATCCCTTACTTTGTATTTTTTTAAAAAGGATGTCAGTAAGCTTGTGCCACGGACCAAGATTTGACAAATTATTTATTTTGCAAGAGCTCAAGACCAGTCTTCTGATCTTTACCTTTTCATGCAAGTCATGGAAGTCACTGTAACGATGTTTGACTGTCCACTGATGACTCCCAACGCTGACTTGAATAATGTATACCTAAAGAAAGCAAACAGCAGAGTTAGGTACTTGAGGAGCATTTAAACTCAGCTACCATTTATCTGTATGATTTAAAGGTGAACCACAAATATTTCAAAATCCCACCACTTTCTGCACTATGCTCTGAACATTTCCTCTAGCCATGATAAATGGTTCTTCAGAAGCACCTTGCACAACCCTAAAAGCTAACATCTCTCCTCCAGATCTACCAACATCATGCCCAGTGTGACAACCTAGCATACACCATAGACTTCACAGCTACCACGCAGAGCTCTGAGAAGCCTAGGCAAGTCCACTTAATGATTTTTCAGTTTTTTAAATAACTGTATTCCCTTTGAAGGTATAGAAACTGAGAAGCCAGACAAGATCAACAGAATTACTCAAGCCCCAATGAGCTTGCTCCAGGCTATGACAGAGCTTCACGGCAGGTGTGACTGTGCATGATGGGCCATTATAGTTAAGCTGGAACCAACTGACATCGGCGGGACCCAAAAAGTGTTTTATTATGGATGTGCTGAATAGGTGAACCTTAAGATTTTCGTTTGCAGATGACCTTTTATTAAAGAAAACTTACAATCCACCTTCTGACGGATTGGAAGGAAGCCATCAGGATGAAACTTGGAAGGTATTGGAGGAAGATAAAAGGGGCGGCAGAGGTGAACCCTGAACCAACAGAACCAATCTCCACGTGTACAACAATGGGAAAACACAAAACTTAAGGCACCACATCTGTTCGATGTGCATGAAGTGAATAATCAGCTGATCAGCAAGCCTTGAAATCACTTGATATAATCAGGAATGTGGAAGAGACTGCAGGTCACGTGGTACCATTTCACAGCTGTTGGAACTCAATGAAACAGGTCTATCACTAATCACATTTTAAAAAAATTAACTCGTGATCAGTTTTCAAATCTTCTTAATAAATGAAGAATGCCTTTGTTTTATGTAATCAACCCAGAAGACTAGCATACAAAATATTAAAATATGCTACAATTTACACTTTAAAAGTGGTCAAAGACAATTAATTGTTCATGAAACATCAGAATTTATAGTATGTTAGAATGCTGAAAGAAAAATGAGTTCTACAACAGAATGCAATCAAGAAGTCTACCTAGTGCACAGCAGCTGCTACAGAAAACATTGCCTGGGTGTTTGAAGTACAGTAATGAAAAGACAGAAGTTAGGTCATACAAAGAATTACAAACTCCTCTGAGTATTGTGCCCAATTATAAAGTCTCAAAGGGCATGGTGAAACTTGCACTCCATGAGAAACTGTAAAGCCTACAGGTCTACACTGAAACACTGCATAGGCGCAGCTGCACCACTGTAGTGCTTAAGTCAAGATGCTTCTACGCTGACGTGGTGTAGTTAATACACCTCTGCTCTTCCACCGACATAGTGCCGTCTACACTGGGGGTTAGGTCAGTATAACTGTTCCTCAGGGGTGTGGATTTTTCATACTCCTGAGAGACAGTTATACCAATTCTCAGTATAAACTGATAACCTATGGCGAGGAGGAAGGAATTTATTCCTCTCGCCTAACGTAATAAAGTACTGCACAATTAGCATAGCTGCATTATGGAAGACTCATACCTCCTGTTGAAGCAACAAATATTGGCCACTTTGTTAAAAGCAAATGGATAAGGATACGATCAGCAATGGATCTGACCAAATGAACATTTTTAGGGGTACTGATAGGAGTCACAAAACGCTATTTTAAAATTACTGCAATAGGATTCCTGTGTAGACTTCATTCACCGTGTATTAGCACACATATACACACCCCTAAAAGCATTAGCAACCAGAGTATTGGTGAATCACTTCACAGTAATCCACACTGTCATATCTTACTCAGTAAATACAAAGAGCGCCTTGGATTTCCTGCAGTGTTTCAAAAACTGATATAGAATTAACTACCAATTGTTAAAGCAAAAATCTGATTAAAAAAGTTTTGTCAGACTAATGTTTAAAAATATTCCTAACTGATTTTGTTTGATCCCACTAATACAACAGGGCTGACTATGCTTACTACATTAAGAGTTTTCATGGGCCGTGTGTCTATTGAGCCATCTGTTGGAATGATATAAACAAAGTGAAAAAGATGACAAAATTGCATAATCAGGTATGGTCTTGCAGAGAAAAATTAACTTACTGCAAGAGATCTTTGCATGCATTTTAGCCATACACAGGTTTTTTATTAAATCTCAGAACTGTTTACAACCCGACAGTTCACTGGCTTGCCCCTCTGAGCACAACTCCCACTTTGCAGGCAGTCTCATTTTACCAGATTGCTCTGTTTAGTGAGGGGCTCGGTACTCTTCAGCATACACTAATTGTCTTGGACAGGTTAGATCCTTTCTTGTAAAGTCTTCAGTGTATTTATAGACCAGTCATTTTTTCATGCTAATACTCTTACAGTACTGAGCACATGCATCTCTTCATTCTTGACATGAAGCTGTTTATTTAGTCTAGTCACTTCAAGTTTTTAATTTGTTTGAAATGTTTATATCGGAGAAAGACCTATATTTAGCATGCATAATAAATAGCTGATAAGAATTTTGATTTTTTTTTAAGGTTGATGTTATAGTTAGGAGTTTTATATCCTAGATACAATTCCTCTCAAGCTCATAAAGAAAATGTTATATTAATTTAGTATTTCAAAAAGAACAGTGTGATTTTTAACCCCATTTGCTAAAGTGAACATCATTGCTACAGCCTGATTCCAGTTCACTTGCTCTAGGTGCAAGGAAGCAGCTAGTCTCACATTAGAGACTTGAATGATTTGTACTTCCATAGTAACTTCCACCTGAGGATCTCAAAGCATAGTAGATGTTAATGAATTATGCCTAACACAATGGTGAAAATGGCAAGTATTTTCATTTTACAGATGGAGAAACTGGAATTTGCCCAAAGTCTGGGGCAGAGGTGTGTAGATCACCAACAACTTCCAAATTCCAGACCCGTGACATAACCATAAAATCACATTTCCTCCCTAATAAAGCTACAAGTAAGTAAAAACTCTATCAATACACGAAGCTGCAATAATTTCCTTTAAAAAAAAATCAAGATAAGTATTTAGATTAAAAAATGTTTGCAATTGCCAGGAAATGCAGGAGCACATAACTCAGGAGCAACGAACCAGGTGTGTGGGGGAAACAAATGCAGTGCTAGTGGTATGAGAGTCATGTCTTTAACCAGACAACCTTCAGTGAGCATCTAATAGCAATGACATAAGTAGGAAGGACAAAGCTGTGGTATGCCTAAAGCTTACATTGCAAGCAGAACAATACAAAGGTAGTAAAAACAAGAGAAAGCCCTGACTCTTCACATTTTCGTTGATAAATGTTTTCAAAGACCAAGGGAGACTCAACAGCAAGTTTAGTTTCTGTCAGGTTAGCTTTACCCAGAGGTTCTCAAACTGGGGGTCGGAACCTCTCAGGGGGTCACGAGGTTATTACGTGGGCGGGGGGGGGGGTTTGCAAGCTGTTGGCCTCCTCCCCCAAACCCTGCTTTGCCTCCAGCATTTGTAAAGGTGTTAAATATATTAAAAAGTGTTTTTAATTTATAAAAGGGGTCGAGAGGCTTGCTATGTGAAAGGGGTCACCAGTACAAAAGTTTGAGAACCCCTGGTTTCATACATAATCCTTCTTTCCATTCCTCAGCACCTGTAACAATTTCAGTGAGGACTGCTAACATGTGTTTAAGCCACCTAGAACTGTTGTCTTACCCCGATGATATTTTACAGGACAAAGCTGTTATGAAGATACAGGCATTAAAATGGCTCTTGAAATTTTTCCAGTCTCTGTAACATTCTTGAATTCAGTAGTCTCATGGGGTGCAAGAAAATAAGAAGAAATGATGCTAAAGCATGCTGATTCTTTTAAAACCAACATCATAAAAGTTCATGCAGAAAATTCAAAGTGCAGGTGGACTTTTACCTTATTTCCTCTTTATTTAATTCAGTATTTTTAATGAAGGTGTGCCTTATTAAAACCCAGCACCAGGCCATTTAAAAAAAAAATTTTAAGGAGAGAACTTAAAAATCACAATATAAATATTGTTACCACTACCTTGGATTACCTAAAATGGAAGTTACAAAAATTCAGTTTGCTGCTAATTATATTTTTTCACATTTTTCTCAGATTGGAAAAAAAACAATTAAGTCATTTCACTTTTGTGCAGCCTCTTTCACTTTCAGATTCTCAGTGTTGCAATGTTTGAGTTCCAAACACTGAAGACAAATGTTTATTTTTTTAAAAATCTGTAGACTTTTAAAAAATGTATAAACACATTACTATTGCCCTTAAGTTTTATAAAAGCTTGATTTTATAAAATTTAAATTTTAGGTCAAATCTTTAGGAAACACTTGGGTGTTTGAGAACTAGAAGAGGAGAAAAAATTAACAGTCATGTAAGTACACTTTGATTTTCTGCAAACTCTACAGTAGTAAAATAGGATACAAAGATGTGATCCAGGGATGAAGAACAAATACATTAAGTACAAATGCTTTCCATCTAGGCTCTGTTACTCTGTCAAGACAGGAGGTGGACTATAAAGTAGAGAGAGGTGTGGAATCAGGGTTATGAGACCCCCTGTTTCAATGTTTAGATAATGCTTCACATCTCTAGCAGCCTTGTATAGTCTGTTATATAATGTCCATCTGCAGAGTCTGCTATATAATATGAATCTCTATTTTGCAGTGTTAATCCTGTCAGATTCTGCACGCTACACCCAAAACAATATCAGGGAGGAAGAACCTACAAAAATATTAAACAAGTCTCTTACCTTATCCACAGAACACCAACATACTAAGATTTCCAGAATCTCCATTATCATTAAACAAAAATAAACGTAGAAGTTGCTCAACATCATCATTACCACTTCAGTTCATAAACAAAGCAAAAAGGTTCTAAATTATCACAATGCTCTGGTCGGGATCTCCTAATGCATTGTCTGGTCTTTGTCTTTTAAAGTAAGTTCCTTGGAACAGAAACTGTGTCTCCAGCTATACAGTACACTTTTAGCACGTCAGCAACAATATAAATATACAAAAAAAGCTTGTTATAACTAGGGTAAGAGGACTAGTCAGAACATTGATAAGAAAATTCTTGATTGGTTTTCTAACAAACTAACATTCTGAATGCTCCTCTTAACCAAGTTAATTGAAATATTCAGCAGATACCTATGTTTTGATTTACTATCCCCAATATAGGAGTATCCTGTACAGCAGTGGTTCTCAACCAGGGGTCCTGGACCTCCAGGGGGCAACAAGCAGGTTTCAGGGGTGCCACCAAGAATGGCTGGCATTAGACTCACTAGGGCCCAGGACAGAAAGCTGAAGTCCATCCATGCAGGATACAGCCCGGGCCCCAAACCCCACCACCCATGACTGATGCCAAAACCTGAGCTTCACAGTGCCCCCTATGGTGTGGGGCCCCAGGCAATTACCCTTACTACCCAGCCCTGGCTTTTATATGCAGAAAAAACATTGTTGTGGCCCAGTTGGACCATGGAATTTTTATAGCATGTTGGGAGGGCCTCAGAAAGAAAAAGGTTGAGAACCCCTACTGTACAGGCAACACAGTGATTGCTCTTCAACAGCAAACAAATTTGCTTGTCACATCTGACTCATTGCAAAGTGTGGAAAACATAAGGAGAATAGTCACATTACACATGTTTAAAGGGACAACACTAACCTGAAATCTAGTCAATCTAAACAGTTACAGAATTTCAAGCACTACATCTGTCTGGGTCCTCTGGTTCAACACACTTTCCTATTTAAAAACTGTGTGAAGGTTCACAAATACAGGTGCTGGAACTAGGGATTCTGCCACACCCCTGGCTTCAAACAGTTTCCATCATATATAGGGTTTATAGTTTGGTTCAATGACTCTCAGCAACCCCACTATATAAATTGTTCCAGAAGCCCTGTTCACAGAGGTAACATGGAAAAAGACCGGATTTTTTTTCAAAAAAAATTTTCAGCTACAGTAAGCATAGATGTTACTTGTAACAATAGCAGCTAAAAAAAAATCAGAGAGGGCCATTTTTAAGTTGATAATGTCCCTTTAAATTTTCTAAAAATTTTCTGAGCACTTCATTCTGTGTGCAGAGTGAAGTTTGTGCAGCCATACTGATGGATTCAGTGAGAAGAGATTGTTCTAATCATAGTAAACTAGACTAGGAGGAGAAGAAATTTTTACTTATATAAACAGAGTGATGGACACGTGCAATTACTTTTTTAAATTCTAAACAGCTTCTTCCTGAAAAACAGATCAAGGAACTATTTTATATAGTGTAACTCCTATGTACATAGTTAAAAAAAGAATTTGCATGTTACGTATGACATTTTAAATTCCTTCCCCAAGTTGTTAAGTAAACTTAGAAATGTTTACTGAGAATTTTAACCCCAATCACCCCCCCTAAATCATCTGATTTTCCCCAGGAAAACTCTGAAAACTTTTCAACTGGAAGATAGGTTTAAAATGTTTTCATTATGTCAACCACTAAAATCTTTAATTTAGTCTAAGTTTAAAAGCTATCTTCCCTTACTGACATTCTCACAGCAAATGCATGCTAAGAACATGATAGCCACTCATACAAATCCTGCTAAATAAAAGGCATTGCTTTGCTCCACAGAGCTAATTTTTCAAATGAGCTCCTGGGCCAGATTTTCAAGGGCTCAGCACCAGCAATTGGGGCCAGATTTTGAAGAAAGGCTCATTCTCCGGTGTACTGAGCACTTGGAAAATCTGGCCCCAATAGTGGGGACTGGGCACTTTTGAAAATTCTGCTCTTCCTATCCCCAGGGCAGTAGAGGGAGGATTGAAATGAGGAGGATATCCAAACTGGCCACATCGCTATTCCAAGCCAGCACTCAGACAACTCCCTTCCATACTCCCCGAGGAGACCCTGAGCTTGGTACTAGTGCACTGAGGGGGGCGGGGGGGTAGGGTGACCATATGTCCCGATTTTGGGATCTTTTTCTTATATAGGCTCATATTACCCCCTCCACCCCATCCCGATTTTTCACATTTACTGTCTGGTCACCCTACTGGGGGTTGTCCTGTTCCCCTCCCACCAGCCCCATCTCACCCATGGGACCTGCTGGCAACCTACTCCCCTCTCTGCTTCCCACGATCCCATTCCACCCCATATATGGGATAGCGCCCTTGACTGGTCCCACTCCCCGCCTCCAGCCCCGTCCCCCAACAGATCCCCAGGGACGGCCCCGGCCCTCCAGCGTTACCCCCCCCCCCACAGACGGCCCCGGCCCTCCAACATTACCCCCCCCCCGACAGCCCCGGCCCTCCAGCGTTACACCCCCCCCCACAGACGGCCCCGGCCCTCCAGCGTTACCCCCCCCCAGACAGCCCCGAC
Organism: Mauremys mutica; assembly: GCF_020497125.1. Taxonomy (NCBI): domain Eukaryota; kingdom Metazoa; phylum Chordata; order Testudines; family Geoemydidae; genus Mauremys; species Mauremys mutica. Next base: position 44,790,173 of record NC_059078.1, read on the forward strand.
CCTCCAGCGTTACCCCCCACACAGACGGCCCCGGCCCTCCAGCGTTACCCCCCACACAGACGGCCCTGGCCCTCCAGCGTTACCCCCCCCCCCCCACAGACGGCCCCGGCCCTCCAGCGTTACCCCCCCCCCACAGACAGCCCTGGCCCTCCAGCGTTACCCCACACACAGACGGCCCCGGCCCTCCAGCGTTACCCCCCCCCCCAGACAGCCCCGACCCTCCAGCGTTACCCCCCACCCAGACGGCCCCGGCCCTCCCGGGTTACCCCCCCCCCCCAGACGGCCCTGGCCCTCCAGCGTTACCCCCCCCCCCCACAGACGGCCCCGGCCCTCCAGCGTTACCCCCACGCTGGTCCCTGGGGGCGGCCCCGGCCCCACTGGCCCCTCACCGTGTAGCTCTCCACCAGCTCGGAGCCGAGTATCCGGGCCTCCTTGGGCGGCTCCTCACCCTCCTCCCCGGCCCCCACCGCCTCCATCCCTTGTCCCGCGGGGGTCCGGCTGTCCGGGCTCCGGCTGCGCGGCGCTCACTCGGCCGCTCTCCTCCGCCTGGCCCCGGCGCCGCCTCCGCCCGCACCAGCCGCCGCCGCCGCCGCCATGTTTGTTTGCATCCCGCTCTGTCTCTCCCCCCTCCCCCCGCCGCCTCACAGGCAGCGGCCCGCCCCGACCACGGCAACTTTATTGGGAACCTGCACCGCGGACAGGCACACGGGAAGGGCGGGGCGTAGGACCAGGCAAGTCTGAGGCAGCGCCGGTGGCCGGGACGTAGCACTGGAGGGGCGGGGCCTGGTGCGCAGGAAGCGGGACCTTCAGTTTAGGGGCGGTGATATGGCTCAAAGGGCGGGGCCTGCAGTTTAGGGGCAGGGCTATGGATCAGGCCCGGTGGGTTATTCATGCAATACACTCTACCTAGTACATCATTTTTGCAGGACCCGGTACGAGCTTCCTCCAGTGCATACCCTCCCTGGTACATAGGACTGGAAATAAAAAGAAATATGGTAGAGAATAGTGATATTTACTGTTGTAATAGCCGATTGAAGTCTTCCTCATCTAATGGTCGCTGCCCTGCCTTTCAGGCTGATGACAGCATAAGAATGTAGTAATGGGGGCTTTCACAAGCATCTCAACAGAACAGCTCTGTGAGGAAACCTGGCCCCAGAGTTGCCCCTGCCTGACATGGACAGGCGCTTTAATCAGAAGATTGCCATAATTAGAAGGTTCCAGGGTACCTGGAAATGGCAATTTAGGCTGAACAGAGAGAGTGGAACAGTTTCTGACCTCAGTGACAACAATGTTAATCCATGGCAGGGCCGCCCAGAGGATTCTGGGGGCCCGGGGTCTTCGGCGGCGGGGGGCCCTTCCGTTCCTGGACCTGCCACCGAAGTGCCCCGAAGACCCGTGGCGGGGACCCCCCGCCGCCGAATTACCGCCGAAGCGGGACCCGCCGCCGAAGCGCAGCCCGGTCTTCGGCGGTAATTCGGTGGCAGGGGGCCCCCGCCGCGGGTCTTCGGGGCACTTCGGCGGCGGGTCCCGGAACGGAAGGGGCCCCCCGCCGCCAAATTACCTCCGAAGACCGAGCTGAACTTCGGCGGCGGGTCCCGCTCCGTCTTCGGCGGTAATTCGCCAGCGGGGGGGTCCTTCCGCCCCGGAGCGGAAGGACCAGCGGGGGGGTCCTTCCGCCCCGGCGCGGAAGGACCCCCCGCCGGCGAAGACCGGGAGCGGCAGAAGCTCCTGCGCCCAGGCGCACAAGAGTTTGCCGGGCACCCCGGAGCGAGTGAGGGACCCCGCTCCAGGGGCCCCGAAAAACTCTGGTGGGGGCCCCCGTGGGGCTCGGGGCCTGGGGCAAATTGCCCCTCTTGCCCCCCCGCTCTGGGTGGCCCTGATCCATGGGGCCAGATCTTCAGTTAGTGTAAATCGGCATAACTTCTTTGACTTCACTGAAGCCACTTTGTTAACTCCATTTACAGCAATAAGGATCTGGCCCACTGACTGCACTGTAGTCCAAATTACACCAGTGTCACTGAGAACAGAATATAGCCCCAGATGCAGACATTAGAGAAGAAAGCAGAGAATCTAAGGATGCCCAACAAAGAAAGCAAAGGGGAAAATTCTCCCCTCAGTTATATCCATGCAATTAAGGATTGAATTAGGCTCAACTTGATTGAAGTACTGTAAAGAAGTTAGAAAATAGAGAAAATAGGAGGGAGAAGGGAAGAGAAAGAGAGAGACAGATGATAGAAGAATTAATTAAAAATAAGGATTAGAATTGGGTGTTAATTTAATGCAATTAAGATAAAAACCTTTGGAGAACTATGAAGCAAATTCTGATCTGAGATATGTCCCATGAAATGGGTGGGGTTGCATGGGGTGTAACTGAAACTAGAATTTGGCCCATATGTAAATAGAATCTTCCAAATCAGTGTAGGGGACAGTCTAATTTCCACCATTGCTTACACTACACTTTATAAGTGAGGGTAGAATTTGTCCCAATATTATTTTATGATTAATAGTATCTAGCTCTTATATAGCACTTTTCAGAAGTAGAATTCAAAGTGCTTTATCAAGAAGGTATCATTATTCCCCTTTACATTATGTAACACTTTTCATCTGTAGATCTCAAAGCAGTTAGTTTACAATGGAGATAAGTATCATTAGTCCCATTTTATAGATGGGAAAACTGAATAATCGAATAAGTGCTGAGAGTCTCAGTGTCTTGAGAACAGAAAGGAGCATCTTGGGATTGGACAGTAAATAATCAGGACAAGTCTTCCACCAAGGGCAAATGCCAGCTTGATAAATGCATACTTTTTTATTTTTCCCTGAGCGTGGGAGTGCTGCCCTTCTTTCCCACAGCTTGTGACTTCAAAGAGGATCATGCCTGTGAGAAGACAAAGACCTATGCTGAATACATTCCAGGAAGAAGGTCTTCTGCCATCACTACAGTGTCACAAAGAGCTGCTGCTAAGCACTGTGTCATAATGAGATAAGTATTTTTAGAGAGCAATTTTAATTAAGATCCCTCTGAATGTTCCATCTTCTTAAGTAAATAACAATTTGCTGTACTGGCATGTTTGTCATCTTGTCTGATCCTGTTCTCCTGTTCCTAATTAATTCTCAACTGTGCGTGGGTGGCAGGATTAGCATATGCAGTCAGCGTCCCATCAGCCATTTCTCCTATCACTGTCTAAAGAAGCATTACACAAGAATATCATACTTGGAAAAGAGATGACTAAGGGGGGGACATGATAAATGTCTATAAAACATGACTGGTGTTGAGAAAGTGAATCAGGAAGTGCTGTTTACCCCGTTACATAATACAAGAACCAAGTGTCACCTGATGACATTAATAGGCAGCAGATTTAAAACAAACGTAAGGAAGTACTTCTTCAGACAATGCACAGTCTACCTCTGGAACTCATTGCCAGGGATGTTGTGAAGGTCAGAAGTATAACTGGGTCAAACAAGAATTAGATAAATTCACAGAGGATAGGACCATCAATGGTTATTAGCCAAGCTGGTCAGGAATGCAACCCCATGGTCTGCATGTCCCTAAACCTCTGACTGCCAGAAGTTGAGCCTGGACAACAGGGGATGGATCACATGATGATTGCCCTTGTTCTGTTCATTCCCTCTAAAGCATGTGGCACTGGCCACTTTGGGAAGACAGGATACTAGGCTAGATTGTCCATTGATCTCATAGACTCGTAGACTTTAAGGTCAGAAGGGACCATTATGATCATCTAGTCTGACCTCCTGCACAACGCAGGCCACAGAATCTCACCCACCCACTCCTATATCAAACCTATGTCTGAGCCATTGAAGTCCTCAAATCATGGTTTAAAGACTTCAAGGTGCAGAGAATCTTCCAGCAAGTGACACATGCCCCACACTTAGGGTGACCAGACGTCCCGATTTTATCGGGACTGTCCTGATATTTGCTTGTTTGTCCCGCGTCCCGACCAATGTTAGGTCGGGACACTGGACAAACAAGCAAAGGCTCCGGAGCCCAAAAGGGCTCGCGCCCTACCCCGTCCCAACTCCGCCCCCTTCTTCCCCCATTGGATCCCTCCCTAAATCCCCACCCCCATCCCTGCCCCCTCACTGCCCCATTGGCTCCCTCCCCAAATCCCCGCCTCTTGCCAAGCACATCATGCCTAGGAGACGCAGGGGAGCGCGGGGCCAGGGTGAGTGTGAGTCCGGCCTGGCCCCGAGCAGGCAGGACTCGGGTGCGGTACCTGGAGGGAGAGTAGGGGGCCGGCCCGCGGGGCCAGGCGGCCGCTGATCTCCCCACCTGGGCAGCGGGACTCGGGAGCAGCCGCTGCTGCAGCTCCCACTGCCGCGGGGGGAGGAAGTGGCCAAGCACGTGGCGCTCGGCGGCTGCGGCTTTGGCGCCTGGGCCCGAACCCCCCAAGCCCGGGCCTGCTGCGGGGACCCAGCAGCGCGCACGCTGCACCCAGCCCCTGGCCAGTCACGTCTGGGCTGGCTGCCCAGCTGGTGCAATCCCGCGGCGGAGGCATCGGCAGCCCAGCCCTATTCGTTCTCCTGCGGGACCCGAGCAGGATGGAGGGGCTGGGGCCTGCTGCCCCCACTCCAGGGCCGCCCGCGGGATTGCACTAGCTGGGCAGCGAGCCCAGACGTGACTGGCCAGGGGCTGGGCACGTGCAGCATGTGTGCTGGGTCCCCGCAGCAGGCCCAGGCTCGGGGGGTTCGTGGGCGCCAGAGCTGCAGCCGCCGAGCTTGGCCAGCGGCCGCTTCCTCCTCCCGCGGCAGTGGGAGCTGCAGCAGCAGCTGCTCCCGAGTCCTGTTGCCTAGGTGGGGAGAACAGCCGTTGCCTGGCCCCGCGGGCCACCTCCCTACTCTCCCTCCAGGTACCGTGCCCGAGTCCTGCCTGCTCGGGTCCAGGCCGGACTCACACTCACCCCGGCCCCGCGCTCCCCTGAGTCTCCCGGGCCTCCCTCCAGTGCTTGCGGAGGGAGGAGGAATCGGGGGTGGGGGATTTTTTTTTTTTTTTTGCTCTGCCGCCATTTTTTCCCCTCTGCCCCTGCCCCGTGTCCCAATATTTGACCTGGGTGATCTGGTCACCCTACCCACACTGCAGAGGAAGGCGAATAAACCTCAGGGCCTCTGCCAATCTGCCCTGGAGGAAAATTCCTTCCTGACCCCAAATATGCGATCAGCTAAACCCTGAGCATGTGGGCAAGACTCACCAGCCAGACACCCAGCAAAGAATTCTCTGTAGTAACTCAGATCCCACCCCATCTAACATCCCATCACAGGCCATTGGGCATATTTACCGCTAATAGTCAAAAACCAATTAATTGCCAAAATTAGGCTCTGCCATTATACCATCTGATCCTCTGTGGCCATTCTTATGTAGTTCAGTTACTTTACTAGGCAAACACAGGGTCAGAGTCTGTGTTGATTTAACCTGGGGTTACACAGGATGTAAATCAGTGCTGAATTTAGTCTATTGAGGATAGAATCACATGACACTACTACTTTAGTACCAAGAGTGAAATTTCCCTTTCCATTACACCATTTAATTTCCATTGAAATTAACAGGGTTGAACCGATGTAACAGAGGAAAATTTGACCCTGAGTGTTTAATCTGCTTGAATAAATTCAAGAGCTCACAAAGGTCTGATCTTCTTAAGTGCTAGACACCTTATCTCAGTTGACTTGCAGAGAGAGGAGCACGCTCAATATCTTACAGCCCCTTGCCATATCAAGCCCTCCCTTGTGACTAGTGGGGAAAAAATCTTTCTTACAAGCTCAGAGATTTACACCCTTCCCCTTTCTGATTTCTGTTTGTGTAACCAAAGACAGTCACTCTTAGAGCCACTGCCACAGCGTGTGAAGTGGACTATAGCTGCATCAAAAAATGGGTTGAAATCAGTACACAACACTCAGGGACGGCTCTACCTTTTTGGCCGCCCCAAGCAGTCATGCGCGGGAGGCGCCCCGGAGCCCCGGGAACAGCGGACCTCCCGCGGGCATGACTGTGGAGGGTCCGCTGGTCGCGTGGCTCGGCTGGACCTCCCGCAGCTGTGGACGGTTCGCAGGTCCGGCGGCTCTGCTTGAGCTGCCGCAGTCATGCCTGCGGGAGATCCAGCCGAGCCGCGGGACCAGCGAACCGTCCGCAGTCATGCCTACGGGAGGTCCGGTCGTCCCGGGGCTCCGGTGGACCTCCCGCAGGCATGACTGCGGCAGGTCCGCCGGCCCAGCCTGCCGCCCCCTCCCGGGAAAGGGCCGCCCCACGCGCGTGCTTGCCGCGCTGGGGTCTGGAGCTGGCCCTGACAACACTCCCACCCTCCTCTCTTTAGATGGTTTTGATTAACAGACAAATGAGGTTATAGAAATGACAGTTATTGTACCACAGAGAGCCTGCTGCCCACAAGGTACTGCCTCCCATGAGCTCCAGATTAAGTGAATTTCTGCTGTATTGATAATCAGGCAGATTGATGTTCTGTTTATCCCCAGAATGGCTACATTATGTACAAGCAGGAGTGCAAGCATCCTCTATGCTGCTCCCTGGGGGTCACATCTAAAGGTTAGAGGGAGGTTCAGAAGCAGATGGCATTCGGGGCCCTCACACAACTGCCAGAGCATGCATTTTGAAACAATCCCCAGTAACCAGCACTGCATTTTGATTGCCCACAAAAGGAGGGTGATGATCAAAATGGAGAGCAAACAGCCATGGAAATCAGCAGGAGTTTTGCTTCCATGAGGACAGCAGGATCAGACTATACACTGAAAGTTTTTCATTGTTACTAACAATGCTTCAGAATATTAAAAATGAAAGAATTCACATTTCCCCATCGCTCCTATTTGTTCAGGTTTTGTGGTTAATTCTGTCTGGACAGGGAACTAGTCTGGTTAATTTTACTTCGTGTTTGTAGTCAGTTTCATCCTTTCCTCCACAATCCTCACAAAAAAATGAACTACAGCATTCTACCTAATTGTGCAAAGCACTGCAATTTACAACACCACAATGATTAGAGACATTACTGTGCTAGTGTTGTCTTTTTAAATAAGGGACAGCTTTTGAGACCGATTTTCCAAAACAGCAGGTTAGTTTTTAAAGGGACACTGTCAAATAATTTCATTTTTAAAATGTGTTTCAAGGAGTTTCAGCTACTACATCTGCCTCTTCCCCCCGCAGCTTCTGTGGTTCACAGATTTTTTTGTTTCCATCATTGCAGCACCACAACACTTATTTACAATGAACAAACATTGGTGTAGGTGTAACCCCTCTCCAATAGATGGGACTCCTTGAAATGCAGCCACCTGCCAACAGCAGCACTTCAGTCCTAGCAACTCACAGAAATCAGGAGGCTGGGTTGAGGAGGAGAAAGAATCACCTTTTCTTGGCAGCAAGCAAGAGGCAGGGACAGTGAGGGGAGAAAGAGTTTCCCTCCAACTGTCGAGAGGAGGGAGGAGAAAAGAGAAGTTCTCTACCTGAAGCAGCCAAAAGGCAGCTTCCCCATCACAGCTATCAGGAGGCAGGGAGGGAAGAGAGCTTGATATGTATCAGACATCCATTTGCTAAGGACTGTACAAAAAAGGGAGGCACAGGCAGGGGCGGCTCTACCTTTTTGGCCGCCCCAACCAGTCATGCGCGGGAGGTGCCCCGGAGCCGCAGGAGCAGCGGACCTCCCGCAGGCATGACTGCGGCAGGTCCGCCGGCCCAGCCTGCCGCCCCCCCAGGAAAGGGCCGCCCCACGCGCGTGCTTGCCGCGCTGGGGTCTGGAGCCGGCCCTGGGCACAGGGCAGGACCTAGGAATAGATGGGAATCGCAGTGACCCTTTCTGGTCAGCCGGATCTGGGGAGCTTTGTGACAGGCTTCTATCCAGGTCATGCTCCTGGTCCTTGCGCAAGGATAGGGAAGTAACTTTCCCTTCTGGCTAATAGGTTTTGGCCTCTGGGTATAAGGATTTCAATAGATTTTACAAGCCCTTCTCATAAACCAGTCTAATAGGCCCTTATACTTTAAGAGGAGCATGCTATTTTTTTCTCTGTATAATTCCACATAAACAAACAGTGACTGCAGTTTTCATTCAGTGGAGACAAATACTAGTAATGAGCGAACAGGGATTTTATTCACAGGGAACAGGCACTGTGCTGTTTACAGCAAGAGTTGGTGAGCAGAGAAAGACACCTTCCCTTCTGCCTTCTCAAAACACCATGGACTGAGATGTGTTACAGCTTTCCAACCTCCGCTCGCCTTAACTAAATCACTGTTTTGCTTCTTGGAGGGCCTGATCAAAAGCCAAAGCCTTCCAAAGGCTTTGGATCAGGCACTAAAAATACTATGAAGCATCCCAGAGGCTTTACATGGGAGAATGACTCATAGCAATCACCTCCCAGAGCGGCAGGAATTGAGCATGAACTGGGTGTCACGCTCAGAATAACACCCACTATGGGTTTGCTTCACAATGGACCTTCAAGGCTGTTGTGGGTGGGGTCATAAAGAGACTTACACATTAACTCCCTGAAATGAGTATGGCATTTTTTGGCACAGAATCCTATATTATCAGCCTGGGAAACAAAAGTGGATAAAATAACATATCAGATGTGAAAAGAACTTTTCTGACAAAGAATTGTTATTGTATAGTATGCTATACTATTCATAACACCCAAATCGAACTACTACTCTGTATTGATTATAAAGCCCCTAATTACATTAGTTCAATCAAATTGTTTGCTAGAGAGAAGTGCAGTCGAGAGGTTAGAACAGGGGGACTGGAAGTCATGATTCCTGGGTTTTGTTCCCAGTCTATAGAATGTTCCTGGACAAATTGAGCTCTTTGTGCTTCAGTTTCCCTTAACACAGTGTATTCTTGAAAAGTGGCCATGACTCACAGCCACGAAGCACTTTGCTGTGTGCTGACCTTTGTGTGTTCAAAGCACTGAACCCCTACTCAGAGCAAATTCCAAAGGCTAATATGCTCTAAAAAGAAAAAAAATAACCTTTTTCTTTTAATTTCTGTGTTGGGCTGATGCTGAGGAGAGGCTGGTTGTGTGTGGTGAACAGGTATAACAAGGCTAGTAGGAGCCCACAGAACAGATAAGGCACAGGCAGCTGTACAACAAATTTCTCCTCTGCCACTCTGGCAATGTGCATCCACCCTAACCTGGAAGGACTACTTCTTAAGGGAGTGTTCCTGTGGCCATTTGGTTCTTGGCCTCCCTGCGACCACTAGCAAGGCTGCCAATTAATGCTAATGGATTAGATTATGGATTAGGGATTAGAGATGGTCAAAATATTTGCACAAAATGTCCTCTCCCCCTCCTCCCCCATGGAAAAGTGACCTTTTTGCAAACTATTGTTAGCATTAATCAAAGGTTCCTTTTTGGTTACATTTTTGGTGGTATTTTTGGTAATTTTTTTGGTATGAAAACTTCTCAGTTACTGGAAGCCATCTTTTCTTTCTGAAAACCAGATGGCCAATAAATGAAAAATAGTCAATTTCAGTAAATAATATCGCATATTTTTTTGAGAAAAACAGAAAACAGGTTCATTTCCATGTCTGTAAAACAGAAAAAAATAAAACTTTGAAAACTGCAAAATCATTTCCCTATCTTTTGACCAGCGCCAATGTGGATACCTGTCCAAAGGGAACTGGACAGAGGCCACCAAACTCATTTCACATAGACCACCTTTAGCCTCATTTTCAGAGGTGCAGAGCCCCCAAAACTTGCAACTAAGTGGGTGTTCAGCACTTCTGGAAATTAGGCCATTAATGATCATTACTGACCTAAGCTCTACATCATGTTACCAGTCCTAAGAGCCATCCACTCCCCTACAGAACATCCCTTTTCTCAATAGGGCAGAGATAGCGGTTGCTTTCAGTATTGGCTAATTTGTAAAACAGTCCAAGAAACACAGTGGTGTCACATTTGGATGACTTCTTTTGCTACTTTTTCTTGCTGTCTGCATTTGGACACAAGAGGGAGCCCTGGATTACTGAAGGAAAATGACCTCACCAGGGATTCCATATTTGTAGATTAAGATTTTTAACAATGTGCCAAACACTCTTCATGTATTTATTTATGCATATAGTACAGTTAATAATAATAAGTTTATTCCTGCTGGGCCAGATTCTGCTCTCAGCTGCACTGGAGTAAATCCAGAGTAAACTCATCAACTTCAATGGATTTGCACCAGTATAACTGAGGGCAGGATTTGGGCCAACATTTGTGAGTGACTAGGGAGTCGTGAAGTCACTCGTGAGCATCACCAAGGTAACTGAGAATTTAAAATACAATAAAATAATAGTGGCACTTAATAGCCTTTTCTTTAACATCTCTCCAGGTGTTTTATAAAGGTGGCTAGGTATTAAATATCTCCATTCTGCAGACAGAGAAACTGAGCCACTAAGAGGTTAGGTGATTTGCTTAAGGTCACTCAGTGAGTCAGTGGCACCGTTGTAGATGAACCTCAATGGCCCATTGTATTATGTCCCTGATAGCTGTGCAGTGAGATAGAAATAGTACCAACTGAAGTGGCAGCCTCTTTTGCTTACTCACTTTCTGAAGAGGAGAAATGTATATAAATTGTTCATTGGAAGCTCTTCCACTTGTTTGTCCTCTATAAAAAAAGAAAGCAGAGATTGGCCCAAGCCACAGAGCTTGGGTTCTGATCCAAACTATTCCAGGTATTGGGAGTGTTTGGATCCAGGCTTTGGGTCCAACCTGTTATAAAGAAAGGGTCTAGCTGTCCAAAACAGATGCCCAATATTTAGTTCCGAACACCCTTCTGTTCTCATTGACTTCAAAGGGAAATTTGCCAGGGAATTCCAGAGGATCAGACCCATAGCCTGACACAAATATTTGCCAGTATTCACTTAATGTATTAAGCTTACTGACTTCAATGAGAGCTGGATCGGGCCCTTGGAATGTCAGCTGTCGGCCTCGCACAATGCCCCTTCCCTCCCCTCCTCACAGGGATGAGGAATTCTCACTTGGAATGGGTATCATTGATAGTTATGTATTAGATTGCTGATGTGGTGAGCAGCGGCCCCTGAGTGACACATTTAGGGCTGACACCTTGCTATATTAGCAGGGATAGAAGGAGGGGACGGCTGACAGAGACTTGAAGTTTGTCTCTGTACTGTTTGCCCTCTCTGTCCAGCTCCTGACCAGCAGTAACTAACCATGGATGATATTTACAAGGCAGCAGTGAGTAATATGTTTAAACTTACCTTGGTCTGAGGGTGCATTTGTTGTATTAGAAAGATGTTTCAAAGAGTTTTTGCTGATCTCCTAAAGCCACAATAAGGCACAGCAATAACTGTCTTTACACTACAAGTACTTAATGTAACAATGAAATGCACTTAGGAATGTTAGTTGTAGTGAGGTACCTTCTAGTTCAGAACATAGAATTTTTCATCCAATGGCAATTCTAAATATGTAATGTTCTTCTTGTAAGCAGATTCTTCTAAAAATAAACTGCTAAATTATTTGTAATAAGTCTTTCCCTGGTTCTGAGTTGTGAAATAGAGAGATGGCATGTAAGTGTAATTTTACATATATTTTGAAAAATCTACTGAAGTAACAGGCATGGTTACTGCTTTATCCAGGACTTGACAGATCAACTGTTTCAATGGGGAACTGAAGAGAATTTGAATAAGCTGAAACTGAAGCATTGTTATTTTTGTGTATTAAAATTCTGCCATTTCCAAGCTTCTTCCCTAGCTGAATGTTTTTCTGCAAAATATATTTTGAAAACCCCTTTTGATAAAGGCTTTGGAAATAAGTGATCTGATTTGCAATTTCTCTTTCCTTGTTCTTGATATCTATTAATTATTATGTTTTACATTAATTATAATGTAAAACATACTGGTTGTGCTTTCGAAAGAAGACAAGAGAAAGCAGTTTTGCCTTCAACCACTGCATATCAAGCTTACTGTAAAACCCAAACTATTTTGTCTTCCCCCAGTAAAGATGCAGCATTAATTTGTACCTTAAATAGCTGATGATATGGAGGCAGAACAATATGAAAGCTGTATCTTTCTGGAATCTGTATTGCATGAATTCCTTTACCTTGAATTCTGTGTTACCAGGTTCTGTACATGACTCTTGTGGTTGGTTACAGGGTTATATATGGTGTTGCAGATAGTTAACAATTGATTAGGTTGGTCTTCACAGTTCTATCAAGAGCATAAAGATAAATCAAATGTGGATATTTCTTTCAAAATTCCAAGATGTCCTAAAGGAACAGGAGCAAAGAATCCTGTGGCATCTTATAGACTAACAGATGTATTGGAGCATGAGCTTTCGTGGGTGAATACCCACTTCGTCAACATGCATCTGACGAAGTGGGTATTCACCCACGAAAGCTCATGCTCCAATACGTCTGTTAGTCTATAAGGTGCCACAGGACTCTTTGCTGCTTTTACAGATCCAGACTAACATGGCTACCCCTCTGATACTAAAGGAACAGGGATCATGGTTGACACACGGCAACAAAACAAGTTGTTCTTCATATTAGACTAATCTATGACCTGTACTGAGCTGGGACTCCATTCTACAGACCCCAGTCCTCTTGAGTTCAGTGAGCCAAAAGTCCAGATCCTCAAAAAGAATGAAATTAAAAAAGTGACCTATAGAAGTAAACAAAATTCATGTCTCTGCAATTGGCTCTTTATTAGACTCATGCTCCATAATGTTTAGAGGCATCACATACATTGTTATGAAGAAATGTTGAAACGTTTTGAAAGCCAGCAATGCTAACAATTAGCCAAATGGATCTGTCAGTCAGGTGGATGGAATGCATTCTTTAGCACAAAGGAAGAATTAGAGTCAAGAGACGGATAGAGGAAGGTTTCCCATGTACAATTTTCAGCCTCTTTCATACCTCTCAACCTGCTAAATGCCATACAGGTCAAAGACTCAGAAAACCAAATTAATCCCTAATCTAACTCCATGGATTTCAATGGAGTTTGTGTTTAGCTCAAAAAAGGGCCACAAATACAAAAAATTGCCATCTCCCATAACCAACAAACATCTTACTCCAAGTGTAGTGTTCTATAGCCAAGAAAGAGAGAGGACCAGAAGACTCCATGAAGTCCAGTAGAGACTTTGCTGTGCCAATTTTTTTAGCTTGGGGCACATTCAGATACCATGTTGATGAGAATCATTAAAAAACTGTAATGTAGATAGATGAAGTGGGATTCCTGTCTTAAGCAGGTTAATATAGATGCATTTGTATTGTAATTAATTTACAAAGGCAAAGTAATATTGGGTTGGGGCACACACGTGGTTCTAAATTGCAATACAACTGAGTGTAAAGGATATTTCCTTGGACCATTCCATAAAAAAAGATCCTAAATATATGTACTGTAAGAAAATATTAAACTGGAAGAAATCTAGAGAGTAACTAAAGCAAGGCAAAGTTGATTGGCTCTCACCAGCACAATTTCTGATGGAAACAGTGAATGAAGAACAAAGCCAAAAAAGGAATAACCAAGACAGTACCTTATGGCACTGCTTATGTATCATGACAGCATCTTCAGCATTTACACACTGAGGCAGTAATGAAAGAAGTCAACCCCCAAAACAAGAAGATACAGAGACTAAAAGAAAAAGGCCATGAATAGATCATGTGGTCTTGGGGAGATCATAAACCACTTGAATTTCACCTCATGGTTTATTATCTTATTACCAGAGCCTTGCAGTGAATTGATCTTCCTAGCATTATTGTTACCCATCATTTAATTTATGTCCAGTACATTCCTATAGCTATAAATTTATGCACACAAAGAAAGGCTCTAGTTAAAGAGGGTTAGCTTGAGCCAAAGGAATTGACCATTTGTGGTTTGTTGCAAGTTGATGACACATTTTAATAAAGCATTGAATTAATTCCCACCAATTTCTCTAAATGCACCAACAGAGTCCAGTGGATTTTCATTTTCACTCATGTCTAGATAAGGTTATACAAATGCAGAGCTATTTTGGTAACGCTTTCAAACTCCACTGAACCATGCTAAGAACAGTGCCAAGGACAAGTGTCCAGATAAAAGGGCCCAAGGATAAATACCAATGCCATTCAGTTCCTGGGAACAATCAGAAGGTTTATCTTTATCTCCAGCACCTCAATCATTGGGGCTTATAAATAGCTAACATGCCAAAAGAGTTGAGTTACATGGAAGGCACGAAAGTGGCAATAGGCATTTATTTACTGGGAACAGCTCATACCTTCGGAGTCCCCAGCTATCCTATTTTACTGCCAAAACAATGGAAGAGCAGCCTGCAGCTGCTTGCCTTCCATCATGGGTGGCTGGACAAAAGGGTTCAAATTTCGTGATGCAATGCTGAAGAAGAATCCTGCTGCTATTGTTATCTGCATCTGATATGGATGGATCAGCTTCCCTGGTCTGTCCTCTGCATGTGTGGTTTGTAAAAGTCAACATTTCTCAGTAAGAAATGCTGGTCATTTTTGCCTCTGCCCTCACAACAGGCTTGGCAGTTTTCTAGCAGAAATTCGCAAGGCTCTTATCAACAAAGGCCCAAGTCTGAAATAGCAAACAGGGTGCTGCAGCTTCAGATTAAGGGGCATTGATAAAGCTCTGTCAGCGCTCAAGACTGGAATTAAGATCGTGATACAGCTCAGGAACAGAGTGTATTGGCAACACTGGGAATATAAGACTAAGAACCTAGGGAAGCTGCTGGTAATAACTGTGGTTCATTGGCCTTATGTTATGGGCTGGTAAAGTGGTTGCAGATTTGGGTCCCATTTACATAGACTGATTTCAGAAAGGGGGTAGGGAAATGTTGCGAGAGCAGGACCAAAGGCAGAACCCTGTAAGCACCAAAATAGAGCTGCCTAGTGACAGAGGAGTGTGAGTGGCGACAAGCAGTAGCAGTTGGATAGCTGCTGGAGGAAAGGAAACCAGGAAGGTGCTGAAAGCGCCACCGAATTCTGCAGGCCAGTTGAATAGGATGTGGTATTAAATGAAACATTAAGATCAGGAAGGAATGAACTGAGAGAGGGAAGTAGGTTCAGATAAGAGGAGAGGTGCTAACATTGTCCAGACCAGTGGTTCTCAACCTTTCCAGACTACTGCACCCCTTTCAAGATTTTGATTTGTCTTGCTTACCCCAAATTTCACTCACTTAAAAACTACTTGCTTACAAAATCAGACATAAAAATACCAAAGTGTCACAGCACAGCGGTACTGAAAAATTGCTGACTTTCTCATTTTTACCATGTCGTTATAAAATAATTGATTGGAATATAAATAGTGTACTTACATTTCAGTGCAATATTTGAACCTATTTTTCACTTAAGAGCCTTGTCTGAAGCTGAAGCCCTGCCACCAGGGGCTGAAGCACATAACTTAGCTTCATGGGGCCCTGGGCAATTGCCCTGCTTGCCACTCTCTAATGCCGGCCCTGCACTTGCGATCCCCCTAACCCATCCCATGACCCCTCTGGGGGCTGCAACCCCCAGGTTGAGAGACACTGATCTATCTGAATTGAATACCCTCTGGAGACCTCTGCGAACCTCCAGAGGTACACATACCCCTGGTTGAGAACCACTGGTCCAGACCACTAGCACATGACTCAACTACACAATCCTATTTGCTGTTTATGATTAGTTAAGTTCATGGAGGATTGGTCCATCAGTGGCTACTAACCAGGATGGACAGGGATGGTGTCTAGAGCCTCTGTTTGCCAGAAGCTGGGAATGGGCAACAGAGAATGGATCACTCAGTGATTCCCTGTTCTGGTCATTCCCTCTGAGGCATCTGGAATTGGCCACTGTCGGAAGAGAGGATACTGGGGTAGATGGATCTTTGGTCTGACGTTCTTATGTTCTGTTCCTGTAGATGTATCTTATTAATTCAAATTTACACTAAGCCTCCACTATTTGTTTGCTCTTGATAACCAGGAAAGGAGATGGAAATTATCTTACAGTCCAGTATTAGTTCAGTACTTGACTAGAGGAACTCATTTACATATGATGCATAGCAAGCAGGCAGGGAAAAGTCACTACTCCTATATAAGGCAGAGTAGAATGCTCCTGCAACCTGCAAAGGCCATGGGTATGTAGAGTTTGGGGATTGGACCAAGGGCATGACAGGCCAGCTTCACTGGTTGTGGGAGTACCCATAGACTTCAAAAGTCTGTGGAAGGGCTGCGGAGCTGCCCTCCACTCTGTCCATAGATCCAGGTGTCCGTTCCCACCAAAGCACAAAGCCTACTTAATCAAGGACTTGGCAGGGTAAATTTCACACTAAGATTTTTCATATTAAACTGTAGTAATGCAGTTTCATTTTGTTACCCTTATTTAATTCCTCTTCAGACTCTGTATTATTATTACCTCCACTTTTCAGCACACTTTTAGAGCACCAATGACTTAAGACTAGAACAGAAAAAGGAAGAACATAAGTCCCTCTGTTCTTCTGATAATCAAAGCAATGCAATAAAACCAGGAAACCTAACACATTCCCATTATACTTGAAGGGACCAATCCTGTTCCCATTGAAATCATCTGGGACTGGGCCCTAAAATTCTCATCTTGGAGTTCTCCAAGAGAGCTGAACAGTAGGAGACATGTCAAAAAAACAACAGCCCCTCGATACTTCATCCAAAATCAGAATTTATAAAAGATGAATCTTAATGAAGGTTGTCCCTAAATTAGTGGAATAGATAGTTCAGTAGATTCATACATTCTAAAGGGGAAAAGCAGGACCGGCTCTAGGCACCAGCTTTTTTTTGCTTTGGCAGTTGCGCTCTCAGAGGTGGTTGTTTTTTTTTTGCTTGGGGCGGCAAAAAACCTAGAGCCTGCCTTGGCGAATGGGGTCTATTATGATCATGTAGTCAAACCTCCTGCACAGCACAGGCCATAGAACCTCACCCAGCGATTTCTACATGAAACCCAACAATCTGATGCCACACTAGAACATCTTTTAGACAGACATCCAGTCTTGGTGTAAAGACTCTCAGTGATAGAATTAATCACACAGTTGCATTGTTGCTCTGAAGACTAGGAGATCGTTGATCAATGTTTGGTCACTGGGTTGATGGCATTAGTTGTTATTTCTCACTTAATAGAGTGGACCACATGAAGGCTGCCATTTTCCACTCCTGAAGAAAGTAGCCACCAAGGTGAAGACCAGGGTCAACCTGGTCCAGAAACTGGCAAGCACAATCGGAGGAGTGGGAAGGGGGGCATCAGCATCTTTGTCTACTCCTTAACTGAGTACTGTGCACTGGTATGGACCAGAAGTAGCCACACTTGACTTGTTAATGTCCAACTGGAACCCTCAAGTTGATGTCCTTCACTGGAACCCTCAAGTTGATCCCAACATCATGGCTACCTGTGCTCTCACATATTGCTCGCCCATCCATTTGCTGCAATGCTGCAACCCTCCAGGAAGTCTAGCGAATTGAGGAAAAGTAAAGTCTTCCCATGCACTAGGACCTCGAAGACCAGGGGCGGCTCTAGGCACCAGCAAAACAAGTTGGTGCCTAGGGCGGCCAAATCTAGGGGGCGTCCCCTGCGGCCGGGGGGGGCGGCAGGCTGGGCCGGCGGACCTGCCGCAGTCATGCCTGCGGGAGGTCCACCGGAGCCCCGGGAGGACCGGACCTGCCGCAGGCATGACTGCGGAGGGGGCGCTCGTCCCGCGGCTTGGCTGGACCTCCCGCAGGCATGACTGCGGCAGCTCAAGCGGAGCCGCCGGACCCGTGAGCCGTCCACAGCCGCGGGAGGTCCAGCCGAGCCATGCGGGACCAGCGGTCCCTCTGCAGTCATGCCCGCGGGAGGTCCGCTGCTCCCGCGGCTCCGGGGCGCCTCCCGCGCATGACTGCTTGGGGCGGCCAAAAACGTAGAGCCGCCCCTGTCGAAGACATCCCTCAGCACTGCTTGAAGTCACACAAGCCCTTTTGGATCCATGCGCTTACCCTCCGACGATGTGACATCAATCTTGATGAAGCTTGGAAAGCTGAATGGAGTTCACAAGAAGTCACAAACAAACAACTTGTGAAAGACCAAACACAGAAGATCCTGGGCTTCAGTCTTCTGCAAAGCTTATGGGCAACCTTAAGCCGCACCTGCACAAACCATTGCAGATGCAGGTATCTGATGCACAAATGGAAAATTAAAAACTCTCCAGTGTGTGACTGTGGTCACCCAGAACAGACCAGGGAACATATAATGACTCAGTGTCCGATTCCCAAATACGAAGGAGGCATCACAGTGACGCTCTGCGCTACTCCTGACACAATTATCTGGCTTAAGCTAACTGTAAAATTATAGTTGTTGCTCTACATCTACATCAGCCATATGAAGAACCACCACACAGTAGCTCTCAAGTGTGACAAATGCTCCTCGCACTCAGTCCCCCAACTTTGCATAATGAAATGCTGCCCTGACTGTCTAAAAGCCAATCATGCCACATGCCTGAGACTCACACTCTGGTTAAAAATAATGTTAACTCCAGAAGAGTGTAAAATATTTAAAATAGAGGAACAGAATAATGCAATATGCCAAAAAAAAAGAAAAGAAAAGGGGGGACCATGCCAAAACTATCGAGATAAAAGGCACCCTTACTCCACAGGAAGGGCTGTTGTGAAGATTAGTTGAGGGTTGTGAAGCATTTTGAACAAATAGTGTGCAATATAAGTGGTACTATCAATTAATGATAATGATTAAGTTTAATAAAAATGAATTATTCTCTCTTTTTATTTTCATCACAGGTTGAGCAGTTGACAGAAGAACAGAAAAATGGTACGTGTGTCTTTACTCTGACACCATTGTAGACAGAAGATACTCCCTGTAATGGATAGTCAATCCGCTATCAACCCATGATGTTAGCCTGTGGCTTGAACAGGCCAGCTCAGGGTCAACAATTGCTGCCACAAGTGAAAAACCACACTTCCAGCTGTCAAAGTACAAGGCAAAGCAAATGACTTCTCATCCCCAAGTTTAGGAAAAGGGCTAAGAGGCTGGCAGTGGAATTGCTACAATAATGTTTCATGGTATTTCTGGTCTTAATGCTCTTTGGGGCAAACACAGGATCTTTTTATGTGTCTGACCAACATCTAGTACAGTGGTTTTCAAACTTTTTAGGCTGCGTACCCCTTTCCAAATAATGTAGTCTACCATGTACCCCCATCTGACATAGGGTCATAATATATCTATGATTAGTTTGCCAGGTCTTGCTAAATAAAGTGCGTTGTCCGCTATTACAGGCTTTTCCTTGTGTACCCCTGATGAGAGCTTGCATACCCTAGTTTGAAAACCAATGGAGTTCTGTGCTGAACAGAGGCTTCTGGGCAGTTATGTGCCTAAAGTCTTGGATAATAATAAGGAAAGGGAGTACCAGAAATCCTGTTACAAAGCCTGTTCTCATGAGAGTTCCAGCCCAATTTTGTAGAGCTAAGATGCTTGGAAAGTTCAGTGGTGGGGAAGTTGGAACCGACCTAGTTTACCTACAGCTGTTCTAGCTGTAGGTAAACTAAGCAGCTGCCTTGAGGGCCAGATTTCTGGGGGCAGCACAGAGATTTCTGGGAGAAGTGATTTTTTTTAAATGCTCATGCTTGTCTACACTGTGCTGCAGGTGGTTTACAGGGATGTGAAGTGCAAAGCTCTCTAACGTATAGAGCTCTAATGGACCCATCTAGACCCTGCTGGAATGAAGAGGTAGCGAGTTTGTGCTGATGTAGTCCTGTGTCAACAGGACTATGTTAACATGCACTAGGTGCCCTTTAGTTCATGCCAGAAGGTCTATACAGGGCAGTTACAGTGCAACACATTACAGCGCTCTATAATTCACACCCCCATACACCCGTCTGTGGTAGGAAGTGGGGGCAGCACACTGAAGCTTTGCCTAGGGCAGCAGATTGTCTTGAGCAGCCTCTGGTTGGAACTTCTGGGTACTTATCCAAACTTTGAGCCATTAAGCTCTGTCTACTCTAGACTCTCCTGCTAGGGTGAACAGACAGCAAGTTTGAAAAATCAGGACAGGAAGTGGCGGATAATAAGGGCTATATAAGAAAAAGCCCCAAATATCAGGAGTGCCCCAATAAAATCGGGACATCCAGTAACCCTATCTCCACCTGTACTTTACAATGGCTGACAAAGAATCCCTCAGTTCTTCCACTGGGGTTCATCACACTGTGTTAAATTGGGTGTTGAGTGGAGCTTACACCAGCAGGATGATTGATTTCACACCAATGCAAGGGAGGTGGAGGAAATTAAGTTTGACTTCCATTGACACAGCTAAAAAGTCTTCTGCAGACACACCGTTGAAGTTTGTCCATTTTTGGATCACCACAGCAATGAAACTCCCTCTGATTTCTTGCTTGCAAACTCGTATTAAAAGGGTGAACCCCTCCATTTCTCCTTTTCCTCTCTAGAATTCAAGGCCGCCTTTGACATCTTTGTCCTGGGTGCTGAGGATGGATGCATCAGCACAAAGGAACTGGGGAAGGTGATGAGAATGCTGGGGCAGAATCCAACCCCAGAGGAGCTGCAGGAGATGATAGATGAGGTGGATGAAGACGGTGAGCTATTCTCTTAAATCCTCTAGGTGTCTCAGTGCACTGGCAAAGCATTTACAGGGGGCCAGAATCGCATGGTTATTAGCTGGACCTTAAATACTGTGCACTCAGGCTTTGAAGGCACAAGAATCACATGAAAGAAAACAGAGTGCACTCTACTTCCACCAGAGAAAGTAGATCAGTTGAGTAGATTCTTTGAGCACAGAATTAATTTTCTGAGAATTTTCAAGTAAAGCCATTCATCAGTTTATAAATTAAAGTTGAGACACCTTGGAAACAACCAAACTCTGGTAGGTTTTACCTGTTGCTTCGTACTTCTGGAGTCAGACAAACTGAGTGACCACACTGGTTAATACAGGTGGATCACTTCTGGTAATACTGTAGACACAGACATTCTGTGTGGAGTGGACAGTAAAGATACAATGCCATTTTGTGTAAGACTTTGAATTGGCCACAAGGCTATTGGCCACAATCCCATCTCTGCAACAGCTTTACAGCATGCTGTGCACCAGTTGGATGCCACTACCCACTGCATAAATTGCTGCACTGCAGAGCTACTGTGGGCACATATGACCCAATCCTGCAAGTTGAACTATGCAGGTGGACCACTCCACCCTTGTGGAACTCTAACAGAACTCAGTGGATGCAGAGCTCTGCCTGTCTGGAATAAGTTGCAAGACTGGGGCCGTAGGTTATAAAATGCTAAAGCTGAGATTTTCAAAGGGTCGCAGACACCCACTGAATTTCAATGAATGCTTAAGTGTCTTAGATGCCTTTGAATATTCCAGTGTAACAGATGGAAGGCACTAAAAATATTACTACTATAACGGATGCAAAGAGTTTTCTCAAACCTTTTTTAAGAGACACAGGTGCTCAGATACTATAGTGATGAGGGCAGTATAGGATGCATATAGAAGAGGACACATCAAAGATTATAGGTTGAAAATTTGATCCACCATTTTTTTTCTTCTGTGCTTGCAAATTCCATGGAATTATAGATGTGCAGCTTTTTTATCCCAAAACAAATTCTTCAACATGCGGACATGTACATGCACAACAATATACCCACAAACAACTCCACAATAACAAACCAGTATGTGCAGATTGGCAGAAAACAATCTAGGAAAGAAACTGATAAAGATTTCAGTTCCAAGCTTCCAAAAGCTTGTTAAAACCAAAAGCAAGAAAATTTATGCTAAGAATTAAGGAAAATATCTTGCCAGTGTCATTTAAACAACAAATGATAACATACCATCAGCATAAAAAATATAGTGCTTGATTCTCCACTGGCTTGCACCTTCCATAGTAATTTACATCTGTGCAACAAGGGTGTCAAATGCTACCAGATTAGAATTTTCCACACATTTACACCAGTGGTTGTGTTTTATATCCAATTTGCACTTGTTTAAATGACTACATAAGGTGCAAATCAATGGTGAATCCATCCCATAATCTGTTACCCACTCCTTAGTGCTACTAACATGAAGTCTGTGGCTGGATTACTAAATAAAAGCTTAATCTCTGTTTTATGTGTATGCCTGTTTGTCAAAAAAACAAAACAAAACAAAAAAACCCAGAAGATTGCCTTCTAGATTGTAGTGTAATCTAAACCTTATTTATTTCACCTTCAGGCAGTGGCACTGTAGACTTTGATGAGTTCTTAGTTATGATGGTCCGATGTATGAAAGATGACAGCAAAGGAAAATCAGAAGAGGAACTCTCAGATCTCTTCAGAATGTTTGATAAGTAAGAGACTGGAATGTAATACACTAAAACAAGAAACGACACTGATAGCTATTATTGTTAACATTTCCCCTTCAGCAGAAGTTGGTACGTAAAGATGTCTCCTCCAGGGAAAATCAAAGAATTTCCCTCTTTCAAAATGGACCAAAGCACATGCTTCAGCAGTTTGCTGAATTAGGTCTTCATCACTTGCAAAAGACTTTTACTTCTCCATGTATTATTTGTCCATGAAGACCATCCCTTAATTCACTAGCAGAAGCAAATAGTTACTATTCTCTGCTTTCTTTGTCTCAGGAGGCACACAAATCCTGTAGGGTTACTTCCATAGAGACCTGCAGAAAGGGGAGAGTTGGTGTCCCCTCATTTATTTATCCTACCAATTCATGACAGGAAACCTGAGACAATGAGTCACTAACGGGCAATTTGCTTATAAAAAACAGATTGGAGACCAAGTGGAAGTGATGTAACATGGAGTGTGGTTGTCCATCCATTTACAGTATTTTTGGTTTTTATCTTTGAGCCATTCTGTCGTTGCACAGAAATGCTGATGGATACATTGACCTTGACGAACTAAAGATCATGCTACAGGCTACAGGAGAGACCATCACCGAAGATGACATAGAGGAATTGATGAAGGATGGAGACAAAAACAATGATGGCAAGATTGACTATGATGGTAGGTGGGTTTTTGTGCATAATTTGGTTAAAAGTAAAAATGGGATATCCATTGTCCTCAGGAACTCAGAACCTTAACAAAAGATGTAAGTAGTATATATTAGAGATGGGCCTAAGACTCACAATTCAGATCCAGGTTTTAATTCCCATAAAGTTTGAGAGTGTATGGCTATGGGATTAGGATTTGGTCTTTCATAGAGGTATGAGCCAGCTTCAAAATTAGGCAGGCTGCAGACTTAGGTAGAGATTTACACCCCCTGCCTCCAGTATTGAAGGATGTAGATATTGGTTTCCACCCACTACAGAGGCAATGAACCAGTGCAAAACCAAGATCTGGATCCAATCTCTCCAAATTCCAGAAGGTTTGGTTCAGGCTCTGAAACATGACATTTGGTAGTCCCATGCTTTCAGAATAGCTTCTAAATATACACGTGCAATATTTGGGGAGAAGAAACCTTTGAATTTGCTTGCACGAGTGCTACTTTGGTTGGTGAGAGGTACACCTCTACCCCGATATAACGCGACTCGATATAATACAAATTTGTATATAACGTGGTAAAGCAGACAAAGGGTCTGGAGCTGTAAAGAGAGGCCAAGTGCTATAGGCCACATTTCAGAATACCAAAAGGGAAACTGAGGCCAGGCTGCTGTTATCAAACTCTTGGCCATGGGGGGTGCATTAAAGGGCTGGAGACCTGACAACAGGAGGTTAGTGGCCAAATTCTCTTCTCCGTTACACACAAACAACACAACTGATTTCATAGTGGGGAGTCTTGGATGGTACCTTCTTCAGAGAACTATAATTACGTAGGCCCTGGTCCTGAAACTGACTCCATGCAAGTGGACTCCTGTGCCCTCACAGAACCCCAAAGGGCTTCTATGCAGACACCTGGACTCACCTGAATGCACCAAGCTGCAGGATCAGAGCTTTCATCATCAGGGCCGGCTCCAGTTTTTTTGCCACCCCAAGCGGTGAAACAAAAAAACCCCAATCAACCAAACAAAAAAGATAAAGCCACGATCGGCGGCACTTTGGCGGCAGCTCTACCGCGCCACTTCATTCTTCGGCGGCAATTTGGCGATGGGTCTTTCCCTCCGAGAGGGGCTGAGGGACCCGCCACCGAATTGCCGCCGAAGACGCAGACGTGCCGCCCCTTTCCATTGGCCGCCCCAAGCACCTGCTTCCTTTGCTGGTGCCTGGAGCTGGCCTTGTTCATCATACCTACACAGGCACCAGTCTCCTGCACAATCCATGCTCTGGAGTCATCATCACTGACAGAAACTGAAAAATAAAACTATTACATGCACATGAGAGCTTGTCAACAACATTTTGTCAGAATTTTAAAATTTCAGCCACTCAATGAAGCTGGTTTAAAAAAATACATTAAAAAAAGGGTTGGGTTTTAACTTTTGTCAAAATTTCTAAAATTCCCAACCAGCTCCAGTGAATATGATTTTTAAAAAAAAATGGGAGTTGCAGTTTCAAATTGTACGCACAGGGCATTTTTAGAGAGTTGTTGCTCTGAACGTTAGATATCTTGAGCTAGAGCCTCATCTGATGTAGATTGGCATCTATCTATTGATTTCAGCGAGGCTATGCTGATTTATAAGATGAAATTTGACCACCTGTCTACTAAGCCCAGACTCCAGCTAGTAAGCCTCCTGTAAGTCTTTCTGTACTGCAGATCTTTCACTGTGCTGAATCATGTTAGTGGCACTTCCAGGAGGAGTAACAAACCTCTCCATGACTGGAGCAAAGCTAGCTATATTGTTAGGCATTTGGAATTGTGAAGGTGAGAAAACGGGTGAGAGAAGAAGGATGATTCTGGAGATACCCAGAAAGAGTGTGAAGTGCTACACACTGACTCTCCGGTTGTCATCTAAAATATGCGTCTTTAATTTCCCTTGCTTGGCAGAATTCCTGGAGTTCATGAAGGGAGTTGAATAAATCTGAAACACGATGTGCAGCCTCGACTTTTAAAGCCCTCTGATTCCTCATCTCGTCTATGTGGTTGCGTCCGCTTGGCTGCTAGCATGAAGACTAAGTGCTGAACAGGGTGGCAATCAGAAGAATACACTCTGTTTGTTATTAAGTGCCTCAGATGGTCAGTCCATGGATATTTAAGTAAGAGACCTAATAATTATCAAAGATGTTGCTCTTTTGAGCAATAGCAAATGTGAGAGAGCCAAGTCTTGAGTCCCTTGAGACACTCTGGAGCAGATAACATAGTGAACATATCATTAAGTCTGTAAAGAATGTTTTTCCTATAGTCTAGTAAGAACCTATCAGCTGTAAAAGGCAAAATCAGTGATTGCCAGCAGACTGTGCCAGCAGGGCACAGAACTCACATGTAACCTTTATGAGTTGGTCAATCCCTGCATATTTCTTACAGCTACACATTGAATCAGGCATGTAGAGCAAATTCCTGTTCCTAGTGAAGTTGTTAGGAGTTTGCCATTGGATTTGATGCTACCATGATTTGGCCCCCAGCGCTCGATGGATTGAATCACATCACTTAGAAAATATTATAGTGAAACAATTAGCATTTGAACCTTCAGTTGAATGATGATTTGAGACACTTAAACTGTCACTGAACATTCTGACAATCTCTACTCTTCCTCCACCTCCAACCATTGATTTAAAGCGCAATGTAAATGGGCAATGTGTACAGAAATAAGATTCCTTTTTGAAATGCTAATAAAATAATTCATAAGCTAGAGTAATTATTTCATTCCTGCTTGTTTCACAGAAGCAATTTATAGTTGCAGCTGTAAGACCAGCAAAAGGAACTCCCAGATGAAAGACGCTCAGTGAAGTGTCATGTCAGGTTTGAGTAAAACCACTCAGTGTTGGGAGGCGGGGGGGGGAGGGGCGGGACAGGTTTCTCAGGATGAAAGCTTTTCACTTTCCTCAAAATAACCTATTCATAATCTCCATTACTGAGTGCAGATATCACTGAGATTGTGCCACAAGTGGTCATGGTACTTTACAAACACTGAGTAAGGCACATCCACAGCCCTGAGAAGCTTTTGATTAGAGCTGGGCAAAAAAATTTCGTCAAATAGTTCATTTGCTGGAAAATGCAGTTTTGTGATGGACAAAAACTATCCACAAATTCAGGTTGAACTCAACACAGTTTTGGTTGAATAAAAAATGAAAGTAAAAAAGTCAAAATGGCTTGTTTAGACATTTCCTAAATGAAACACTGACTTTTCATTTCGAAATGACGTTTTGTGGTGAAATTTAGTTAGATGTGCTTAATTTTTTTCCTCCAAGGGTAAAAAACCACCCAAAACAATTTTTTCTGGTTCTTTGTTTCGGCACCAAACAAAAATATATACTCAGCTAGCAGAGACAGAATATGGCACTACAGTTTACAGAAGGGAGAACGAGGCAAGATTATTGGTGAGCAGAATAAGGTAGGAAGGCTCCCTGGAGGAAGCAGGTTTAAGAAGGGATGTGAAGGAGCAGTTTGAGAGAGCTTGCTGGGCAGGACGTGGGAAACTGTTCCAAGCATAAGGGGGAGCATGACAGGAAATGCAAAGCTGAGAGGCCCTGATTCAGCAAAGCACTTAAGCCTAAAGAACATCTACATTATGGGTGCTAGGGTAACAGAGCTAAAGTGCCGTAATTATGCAGCTGCAACCCCATAGTGTAGATGCAGACAACAGCAATGAAAGGGGTTTTTCCATTGCTGTAGGAACTCCCCCTCCCTGAGCTAGGATGATTGAAGCAATCTTTAGCCACATCTATTTGGTCAGCACAGCTACGGTGCTCAGGGTGTGGATTTTTCATGCCCCTGGGAACTGTAGCAATGTCAACAGCTGTTTTAAGTGTAGACCAAGCCTAAATCCGGTTGGCTTTAGTGGAATGTAACCACAAGTTCAGGCTCTTATGTTCTTTGCTGAACCAGGACCCGAGTGTATAGAAAGGCAGTAATGGGAGAGGACTCGGTGGGGCATCGGGGCAAGTGGAGAGCAGAAGAGAATGAGAGAAGAGATCTAGACATGGGCAAGATTATGTAGGGGCCTGATGAGGAAGACAAAGAGCTAGGAGACAGGGATTTGAGGGGACGGTCAGAGCAGCAAGAGAGGAAGGGTCAGGGGACTACATCTTTAGGAGTATCTCCTTTCCTTTTCCATCCCTTATTTCTCTTTAATAGTGGTCCCAAGCAGGGCCAGCTCCAGGCACCAGCTTAGCAAGCAGGTGCTTGGAGCGGCCACTTCAGAGAGGGGTGGCACATCCAGGTATTCAGCGGCAATTCGGCGGAGGGTCCCTCGCTCCCGCTCAGAGCAAAGGACCTCCTGCTGAATTGCCGCAGATCGCGATTGCGGCTTTTTTTTTCCTTTTTTCTTTTGGCTGCTTGGGGCGGCAAAACCCCTGGAGCCGGCCCTGGTCCCAAGGAATATTTTTTCCCCCGAGAAGATGATTAGCACATTCCTGTAGCATTAACAGTTCCTCCCATGCATCACTCAGCCATGCTGTTTATCTCCATTGAATTAACATTCACAGCTCAGCTCTCATTGCTTTCATGTCGCTAAAATCAAACATTTACCCAAGCAAAGCAGAAACATCCACAGGCTGAGAGAGCTGCATTGCTCAGTGCCTTAAATATTGAGCGAGATACTACTGCTGGAGGAATTCTCCGCTGGGCCTGTCAGAAATTGCCTAGTGACTTTGATAATAGGGAGAAAGAGCTCTTGGTTTCTCAGCATGCAATTTACTCTAGGATGTTTTTATTCTAGCTAAGAACAAAAATAGTATTTAAATGATTAGTTATCTGAAATTAAAATGTATGCAAAGCTGAGTGGCCTAGGTCCCACCCTATGCATTTCTCTTCTTTTAGATGAGTGCATTGCCACTTTAATACAAAATGGGAAACGAGTCTGAAAGGTGATCTGGAAAGGAAAATAAAAATTGGGTTTATGTCCTATATTGCTTCTTTTGAGGTATGAAGAAGGCCACATATATTTCTTTCCTGGCTATTTGTATTTTACATTGGAAATTCAGCCTTGTCTACTCTGTTTTACTTGAAAGGCCCTGTTGGCTGACTGGAGATCCAGGAGAGCACCTGTCCTGTAATGATCCACATATATGCTTTGCTTAACTTACAGCACTGTATGTAAAGCTCAGTGCTTAAATTTGTGCCAGGGCTTTCCAGGGTTGAGCCCTGGCACCTCTAGGCTTGGCAATTCATAGCCCTAGCATCTCTGGGCTTGCTACATCAGTTATGAATGTAAAAAAAATTGCTTGAGCCCTGGCACCTCTTTCATTACAAATTAAGCACTGGTTACGCATGTGAGTAGGCCTTCGCAGGATCTGTGTCTAGGTTTGTAACATCAGAGAAGCCAAACAAGTAAAACATGATTAAGTGGGGTGTGTGGGAGGGAAGTGATTTTAAAACTCAAGGTAAGACAAGGTGGGTTAGGTAATATCTTTTACTGGACCAACTTCTGTTGGTAAGAGACACAAGCTTTCGAGCTACACAGAGCTTTTCTTCAGGTCTGGGGAAGGTCCTGAGAGTGTTACAGCTAAATACAAAGTGGAACAGATTGTTTAGCAGAAGTATTTAATACATATTCTAGGGGACCATTCGAGGTGAAGTGGCTGGTTCAAGAATGAACTCACAGAAAAATGATAAAAAGACAAAAACACCATATCACCCGTGGGTGAACAATTTTCACAACACGACCACTCTAGATCTGACCTCTCAGTCCTCATCCTCAAGTGAAACCTGCACAACACTTTCAAAAGACTAGCCTGGGAGCTTAAATTTATAACTTCGCTAGACACTAAAAATCATCATCTTAATAGAGATACTGGATTTATGGTTTATTACAACAACCTGTAACCCCTTTTTTGTCCTATAACTGGAAGGGTATTAACTGGCCATTTCACCTTGAATGGTCCCTTTGATGTGTTAACTGCTTATGCTAAACTATCTGTTTCACCTTGTATTCATCTGTGACACTCTGAGTATCCTTCCCAGACCTGAAGAAGAGCTCTGTGTAACAGGAAAGCTTGTCTCTTTCACCAACAGAAGTTGGTCCAATAAAAGATGTTACCTCACCCACCTTGTCTCTCTAATAACCTGGGACCAACATGCCTACACCACCACTGCAAACAATAAAACTCAAGGTGTTTAACACCTATTCAACTCCTGGGAGTAATTTCTCTTTGTTGAAGATTCAGTTCTCTGTCCTCCTTCATTTAAATGGGAGAAAACTCCAACATATCTGAGTCATCCAAAGAAACCTCCATAGAATCATAGAATATCAGGGGTGGAAGGGACCTCAGGAGGTCATCTAGTCCAACCCCCTGCTCAAAGCAGGACCAATTCCCAACTAAATCATCCCAGTCAGGGCTTTGTCAAGACTGACCTTAAAAATCTCTAAGGAAGGAGATTCCACCACCTCCCTAGGTAACCCATTCCAGTGCTTCACCACTCTCTGAGTGAAAATGTTTTTCCCTAATATCCAACCTAAACCTCCCCCACTGCAACTTGAGACCCTTACTTCTTGTACTGTCATCAGGTACCACTGAGAACAGTCTAGATCCATCCTCTTTGGAACCCCCTTTCAGGTAGTTGAAAGCAGCTATCAAATCCCCCCTCATTCTTCTCTTCTGCAGACTAAACAATCCCAGTTCCCTCAGCCTCTCCTCAGAAATCATGTGCTCCAGCTCCCTAATCATTTTTGTTGCCCTCTGCTGGACTCTTTCCAATTTTTCCACATCCTTCTTATAGTGTGGGGCCCAAAACTGGACACAGTACTCAGATGAGGCCTCACCAATGTTGAATAGAGGGGAATGATCATGTTCCTCGATCTGCTGGCAATGCCCCTACTTATACAGCCCAAAATGCCATTAGCCTTCTTGGCAACAAGGGCACACTGTTGACTCATATCCAGCTTCTTGTCCACTGTAACCCCTAGGTCCTTTTCTGCAGAATTGCTTCCTAGCCATTTGGTCTCTAGTCTGTAACAGTGAATGGGATTCTTCCGTCCTAAGTGCAGGACTCTGCACTTGTCCTTGTTGAACCTCATCAGGTTTCTTTTGGTCCAGTCCTCTAATTTATCTAGGTCCCTCTGCATCCTATCCCTACCCTCTATCATATCTACCACTCCTCCCAGTTTAGTGTCATCTGCAAACTTGCTGAGAGTGCAGTCCACGCCATCCTCCAGATCATTAATGAAGATATTGAACAAAACTGGCCCCAGGACCAACCCTTGGGGCACTCTGCTTGAAACCGGCTGCCAACTAGACATGGAGCCATTGATCACTACCCACTGAGCACGACGATCTAACCAGCTTTCTATCCACCTTATAGTCCATTCATCCAGCCCATACTTCTTTAACTTGCTGGCAAGAATACTGTGGGAGACCGTATCAAAAGCTTTGCTAAAGTCAAGGAATAGCACATCCACTGCTTTCCCCTCATCCACAGACCCAGTTATCTCCTCAGACTCAGTTATCTCCAGCAAAAACAGAGATCAGATTTGACATCCTGATATTTCTAAGATTAAAAAACCAAGCAACCCTCTTCCTTCACAACAGCTGCTTAAAAAATCCCAAACTCTTTCAGGCCTCTTTATGCATATCATAAAACACATATACACATCCCAAACCAAACCAAACAAAACAAAAACAGAAACTCATTGTTTTCCTTTGAAAGTCACTTTCAAAAAAGAAGTAGCTTTGCCAGTCACCTCCAGTTTTTCTATTAAGACAGATGCCAGATGCATCAGTCTGTCATTAGCAACTTCCAGTTACAGCAATATAAAATAGGGTGAGATCATTTACATTTTTCTACCAAAACATTTTTAGCTGAAAACTGGCCTTTTTTTAAAGTCAGAAAATTTCATTTGTTTAATATATTCAGCCAAAGAGGAAAATGGAAAAATAGTTTACAAAATTTGGGTTTGGTTGATCTACTTTCTCCTTTGTTTCACCCTTTTTAGTGGCAAAATAAAGGGGAAAAAGAGAGTGGGGAAGAAAACAAGGGACGAAGGGTCAGGGAGGGGAGCCCAAAGTTAAAGAAAATTAAGTAAAAAAAAAAAGACCCCCCCCACCTCCCCAAATTTCCAATAAACAAAATTGTTCCGGACTGAAACCCGTGAAACAAAAATGACTTCAGCACTTCAGTGAAAACCTCTCATCTTTTAATCAGCTCTAAAATTATACCAAAGTTTGTGTCATAAAAATAAAATAGCTTATGTAAAAGAAACTGGGACCCCATCCAACAGCCATCAAAGCCAAGGTGAGTCTTTGCATTGACTTCTCTGAATGCTACTTTGGGCCCTCAGTACTTTCAGTCCAATTCCCAATGAACCAGAATCTGTGTCACAAAACCCAGAATCCATCACAACTGGCAGTAACTCATTACCTTGTTGGCAGCAAAACCAAGTACTGAATGATATGGAGATGGACTCTGACCTTAGCAACGGACCCAGAGGGTTGAGGGGCACTGGCAGGGAAGCTCGTGTTCTGTGGATCAATGGAGGAGTTCTCTATTCAGAGATGACCATCTGGTGACACCAGATGGTCATCTCTGAATAGAGAACTCCTGCATGAGCGTTAAGGGCCTGATTGTCAGAGGTGGTTCCCATTGAAGTCCATGGGAACTGTGCAGAGCTGGCCACATCGAGAATGGGTGCTAACCAAATAGGATTGAAACAGAACAACAAAAATGTGGATTAGCCATGGATACAAGGCCAAGTTTTCAATCAGGATGCTCATTCCTGCACAGTAGAAAAATGACAGGCAGTGCATGTTGGAAGAAGGCTGTCAGCTCAGTTTACAAGCTTTAGGAAGTCACAGAGCACAGACCACTCTAGATCGGCCGGGAAGAGCAGGACATCAAAGGGCACAGTCACAAGGAAATGGGCATTGGCCACATGAATATATTCAAATACATATGCAGCCATCTGAAGCAAGAGTTGTTCCCTCTGAACGGCCCCCATGCAAACTGTAGCTACTCTTAGAACAGAGCACATGAGGGATCAAGATGCACAAAGGGTTGGTCTCAAGAATAGGTGCAAATTTTCATACTGCTTGTGATAGGTATATTTGTGCCCATCAGAAGTAAGAAGGTCACACACTACCCTGCATTAGCCAGAATTTGGCCGATACTGTAATATTACTAAATTTGAATCTGTGATATGCTATTTATCTGTATCGCTTTTGATGTATAGTAGAATTATGCTGGATTACAATGAATCCATTTATACAGGCCCCGTCGATAGCAAATCTGGGCCCCAGGGCAGAACAGTCAGTGGGCTGCCGCTGCGCATTGGCATGGCGTTGCCACCTGGGTGCAGAGCTGGACCACGTGCGGCGGCTGGTGCACACATGCACAAGCTGCGCCCACACGGACGTGGTCCGCCTGACATTTGGGCGGTGCTGCGCTTGCACTAGCTCGTGCCCAGAGAGCTGCTGGCAACGCTGCTGGGCGCGCTCTTCAGCCAGGCGGGCATGTGGAAGCCCTGGCCATGCTAGCCTCAGCTACCGCAGCAGCAGTGGCAGCTTCTGGGCTCTTTTAAATCACCTGGGTCCCTGGGCAATTGCCCTCTCCTCCCCCCCCCCCCGCTTCCCCCCGCTCCCCGCCAGCAGGCCTGAATCTATATATGTGTATTTGAGACCTGCCTACCATTTATTTCTCTCTCTAATAACAACAATAGAGACAGATTTTAAAACATTAAGTATGCAGCTGTGTACCTAGTTTGCATGCACAGTTACCAGAACTGTGTGCACAAATCAGGTAAATTTGTTCACAAATGGCCAGTTAAGGTGATGTGTGCACAATTACCTGATTTATAAGTGCAGCTGCAGTAATTGCAAACACAAATTAAGCATGAATTATGTGAGCATTTGTCTCAAAGACTGGTGCATCTGTGTTTTTTAGAAAATCTGATCCATAAGTTTTAACTTATAACCAGCTCATGCCTGAAAGGCCCTACTTGGGACCTTAGCAAAAATAACTAAAAATGTAATTTACAATAAATAGTCCAAATGCCCAGTTAAATCTCCACATAGGAATAAAATCTGATGAAAACTCCAACAAACACACCCATCATATTCAAACAACATACAAAATAAATAGGATGTTTTAAACAAAGTCTTGAATTTCACCTTGAAGGATGCCACTGATGGACTTTTTAAATGTCAGGGGACAGAGAATCTCAGAAGAGAGAGTGATTATTAATAATCATAATAATTCTTAATTAATAACATCAATAATTCTTAGTAGTTACATAGAACTTTTCATCCAAAGTGCTTTACTAATGAGGCTCGACATTTGCATTTTATAGATGGGGAAACTGAGGCACAGAGCGGTCATGTGATCTGCCCTCTCTTTCCTCTACATCACACTGCAAGGTCTGTGGCAGTGACAGAAATTCAGGCCTCCTGACACCCAGCCCATGACACTGTCTGCTGCTGTGCCACACTGCCTCAATTAAATACTAATGGCCACATGGTCAAAAAACGCGCTCACATGCCCACAAAATGCACAGACATCCATGTCTGTGTATTTATGTATGCAAACCCCACATTTGTATGTGCAAAGGGTACCTTCCCCACAACCTTATGCACCCACGGGACTCTCTCTGGCCCCATCCTCACAGACTAAACAAAAATATGCTGTGGGTATTAAGGTAAAATGTTAGCCAGCTACAGCGTATTCCTTTAGTTGTGAACGAACCTCTGAAATGTTCATGGATTCAGTTCAGATGAGTTTCTAAGCACTTGGCTGCTTTTCTGAATTACCCAGACCTTTGCATACTAATCTCCCCTCTGAAATCAAATAGGGTCCCAGCTCCCCACCCCATTCAAGCCCTCCCAGCCACAGAGAGCTCCTTTGGGGATCTTCTTCACATGTGGCAGCCTCTTTGCTAAACCCCAGGCTGCTGCTCTGCACCCATTCCCTGTACTCTGGGGCTCCCGTGACCCAGCACGCACTATACACGCTGACAAAGCACGTGTAGAGCAGTGTGCCTCCAGGGCCAGTGCAACCATTTAGGTGACCTAGGCGGTTGCCTAGGGTGCTGGGATTTGGGGGGCGCCATTTTCTTGGGCAGCGACTGTGGCGGCCGGATCTTCAGCTGCCCCGGTTTCTGCTGGCATTTAGGTGGAGGGAGCTGGGGCAGGGGAGCGCGGGGAGGGCCACCTGCAGCAAGTAAGGGGGGGGGGGCGGCACGCAGGGGAACTCCCCGCCCCAGCTCACCCCTGCCCCGCCTCCTCCCCGAGCACGCCGTGGCTGCTTCACTTCTCCCGCCTCCCAGGCTTGTGGCGCCTAAGCTGATTGGTGCCGCAAGCCTGGGTGGCGCCTAAGCTGATTGGTGCCGCAAGCCTGGGAGGCGGAAGAAGTGAAGTAGCAATGGCATGCTTGGGGTGCTCGTGCTCGTAGCAGGGGTGAGCTGAGGTGACGGGGGGTGCCTCAGGGAGGAGGGGGGGGTGGGGAGCTGCCGCAAGGGGGGCGCCTCAGGGCGGAGGGGGGGGAGCTGCCGCAAGGGGGGGAGCTGCCGCAAGGGGGGGAGCTGCTGGGGGAGGCTCAGGGCGGGGGGGGGGGCAAGATGGACATTTCGCTTAGGGCGCGAAACATCCTTGCACCGGCCCTATGTGCCTTGCTGATTTACATACACGAAATGAACTAGGGATGGGGCTTAGTCTGGAATTCCACTCCCTGAACTGTGGGGGAATTCAGATGCAAACCCCAAGGCTTGGACCTGTCTGCTGAATGGGCCCAAATTGAAACTCTTCATGTAAACACGGTGGGCTCTCACCCACCTCTAACATACACTTCGTTTTCATAGAGCATCACCTTCTCTTTTGCTACCTTTGGTTGCAGCATCACATGGTTAATTTTACCTTGTGTCAGATTAACTGTACCTTGGAATCTGCTTTCATGTGTTTTCCTTCCTCTGCCTTTCCCAGAGCTGATGGTCCTGCGGTCCTGAGGTCTGCACACAGAGAGGTTTCTGGGGTTGTGCAGGCCGTTCAAAGCCAACTGCTTTGAGAAGAACCACACGGTGCTGGCTCACCTGTTTGTCTGCCTGTAGCATTTTGTTTGCTGCTTCCTGATTCCTTTGAGACTTATTCTTTTGTCGTATGGCAAACTCTTTTTCATCCTGCAAAAGGAGAATCTCCTCAGTCCAAAGGGAAGTTTTTATACTTAAGATATGATACTTTGCAATTACTGGGGAATCTCAGAGCACTTTGATGGGGGTGAGAAGTGTTATCAAGCTCATTTTACAACAGGGTAAACTGAGGTACAGAAAGGTTCTGGTATTTGCCTATCAACACAGAGAGTGAATGGCAGCTACAAGGTGCTGAGTGCCTCCTTGAGGTTGAGGGTGTTCAGCGCCTTGCAGAATGGAGTCTGGAAGGTTCTGAAAAGCGTTCCAAAAGGCTGTCTGCACTGGTTATATTTCTTAACAGGACATTCTGCTATTCACAGGCATTTTAAGGGGAGCAATTGAATTTCTAAGACAGCTGTGCAAATACACTTAAAACTTATGTTACAATCTCAAAACCCAAAACCAGTTTCCCAGAAGGTCCAGAGTGAAGCTTGGGGGGATTCACGGTTTCAGTGGTTACACAGCAGGTACCACTAGGGGTGATGGGAAGAAACTAAAAGAGAGAATCTAGAGTATCAAGGACATTTTTCCAACAGGGAGATGAATTATGTAGTGAATGGCCTCCTCCCACTGGAAATGGAGGAAACTGCATCGCGTGAGACATCTAAAATGAGGCTGGGCAAAGCACTGGACCATACTGCAGGGCGTTGTCGAGGAGACAGGCTGGGCTGAGTGAGACACAAAGGGTTATTACTATATTATTCAGGGAGAAAACCACCATTGGTTCTAGCTGAGCTCTGTGGTTCTGGGTTTGTTGGATGCAGCCTGCACATGCTCACAGGGCTCTGGGAACAACTGCCTTGTGGTAAACCCCCCCATTAAACTATGCAGGCTAGGTATGTCCTATGCCAGTATGACAGTGTCTATTTCTAGCCATATTATTCCTGACACACAGGGAATACTTGATGCAGGCGTTGATCAGGCAGCTGTCAGCTCATTCTGTCCCTGGACATCATCCCCTTTGACGTGCTGGTATCTACGTGTCTCTGTCAGGGTTTAGTCCGAGCATCTGTGAGGCAGGGAGAAGGTGACGCCTTGTTGGCACCACGAGAGCTGCTGCCAACAAGTCACATCGGTTCTCAACCCTTTCAAAAGACAGTGAAAACCCCCGAGAGTCATGAAAATGGGCAACACCCACACAGGGCCAGAACTGGGCCCTATTGAAGTCAATGGCTAGACAACAACTGGGATTCAACCCAATGGAAGCATGAAGAGCCTGGCTTTCCCCCTAAGATCTAAGCATGGAAGGTCCCTCCTCCTGCTCCCATGTGTGCATCTCACCCTTCGCAGGGAGGGAATAGGATCTCAGAGTCATCTGTGGAGATATGGACTCAGGGCTGGTGAGGTGCAGGATGGGTACAGGCAGGGAACTTCCTGCCATCTTAAGCCAGGCTTCCAGGAGCCACTGTTGGCAGGAGAAGCCCTGTGAGCAAAGCCCCATCACAGCCATGTTGGCAGGAAGCCAGAGAGGGCAGAGGGACACAGGGGCTCCTGTGCCTCAGTGGATCTCCAAGATCTGGATTTGTGGGGCTTGGGGGTCTCACTTCTCTGCTTCTTCCATAGGGTTGGAGGACAACCCCTGCCCCAACACAGAGAACACAGAGGATCTAACCTGGTCCCCTCCCCGAAGTTTCCTGTGTGCGGGCTGATCTGGGCCAAGGAAAGACTGGTTACTGTAATTGTGAGAGTATGGAAGTCTTGGGAGTCAAACCATGAGTCTTACAGGGAAACTGAGGAAGCCCATGATTACAAAGCAGAGAGCAGATCCTATGGAGGTCCTGAAACCCCCCAGCTCCTATTCACCTCAGTGGGGGGTGAGGGCACTCATCACCTCACTGAGGAGGGGTGAGGGATGCTCCATGCCACACGTGAACGGGAACAATTATTTTATGAGCTTGGCTGGTCCATCTAGGGTAGTATCCTCTCTCCAGCCAGATGTCAGGGAGAAAGGCATAAATAACGTTCCTAAATTATGCACTATTATACCACGGAGGAAATTCCTGCCTGGTGCTCAATCCAGACCCTGAAAACTGAGGATTGTAATTCTGATCCTAGTTATTATAACTACAGTTGCTATTCTACTGCATATACAATGGGACAATTCTAATACGATTGCAGATGGTAAAAATCCCTCCCGTCCATCAGAAAATCATAGCCTTTTTTGCATCCAGTTATCCTAATACTTATGCAGTGTGAACAACACTATGCTCTCATTTTTCCAAGTCATTTTAGTCACAGGCACAAACTAAGCAATGGCTGGTGAAACAGAAGAAACCACTTTCTGATGGGTTTTCCCTTCTCTTTCATCTCCCACTTCACAGGTGAATAGGCAACTACACTAATAAAATGAGTACCTGCATTCCAGCAATGCCAGCAATGGCGTTGCTGTATCAGTGCTCAACTGCTACTGCAGACAAGGCTCAGGCACACTTTGCCATGCATGCAAACCTGCTCAGAGCTGCATGTTCTGTGCACCCTCTTTAGCCGGCAGAGATTGCATTCCTGCCATGGTTAGGGTGACCATACGGCCTGTTTTGGCCATGACAGCCACTTTTTTAAGCCCTGTCCTGGCTGTCCCAACTTTTTTTTTTTCTTTTCAAAAGGAGCCTTTTGTCCCGGTTGCTCTTGCTGAGTTGCTCAGTTGGCAAGAGCACATGGGACAAATGCCCACTTTTGTCCAAAAAGTGGGGCGCGGAGGAACATGTGGGGGATGAGTGGAGATGCCAGGCCCCTGCAGGGGGGTGGAGGCAGAGCGGGGGGGGGGCGGTATGGTTCCAGCGATGGGCAAGAACCTCATGGGGGGGGGCCCTCGGGCAAGCGGCTGGGGGTGTCCCGTTTTCTCTTTGGGAAATATGGCCGCCCTAGCCATGGTATATTGCACATTCAGAGCCTCACTTCACTCAGAGGTGAGCACAAAGCTTTTTGTTATGCTTTAAACCAGAGGTCCCCAAACTGTGGAGTGTGCCTAGGGGTGTGTGGAGGAACATTCGGGTTGGGCGAGGTGTGGCAGGCCAGACCAGACCCCACATGGGGCAGGGAGGGAGTGCCACCCAGCCCTGTCCTGCCCCCAGCTCTGCTCTGGCTCCACCCCGGCCATGACCCCAGCTCTGCGCCTGACCCTGTCCCCAGCATTGGCGTGGCTCCACTCTGCCATCCCTCACTGTGGCGTGGCTGCCGCTCTGCTCCCAGCTCCATCCCCACCCTTGGCTCCAACCTTGGCCCCCTTATCTCTGTCCATCTCCCCCAAGCCGCAGCCCCGCTCCTGGCCCTGGCTCTCAGGAGGCACGGATGGGGGAAGGTGAGGTGCGACCCTCAAAAGTTTGGGGACCACTGCATTACACTAACCAAGCTACTTCCTATGCATCTTGTTGTGAGAGGTAGACAGAAGGTTTATGATTAAGATACTGACAGTTGATCTTGTGAATAAAGTGTTGTACATGTTTTTTGAATGGGCATACATTGGGGATCACTAGTGATAAACAATGTTTCACCATGTGAAAATGTCATTGATGCAGACATATGCCTAAGAGCTGTAGAACCTGTATCAAAACAGGGATATAGATCAGTTCACTTCCGAGACACCTGAGCACGTGTGTGTAAATTGAGCCCAAAAGTACTCATGAGCCCTGTGTACAAAGTGTTACAAATTAGACCCACATCTAGCCTTATTTCTGGTTGCCACCAAAGCATGATTCTGTGCAAAAAGTTTCAACTGAACTGACTGTATCATGGCATTGTAAATACCGGCCCTCTTGGGCGAATGTCCTCATCAGAGCCTTTCCTGGTGTTTTAAATTGGCATGTGGTATTACATTCTGACATGGTCACAAAGCTTTGCATGAGGACTTACTCCGTAATCAACTATTTCCCCATGTACTTTGTTTAGAGAGGGGCCAAATCTCATCTCTGATCTGAACCCCTTTACGTGTCAGGGTGGAGAGATGGGAAGGATACTTGCCATCTGAAGCAATGTAGTCTAGTGAATAGGACATTGCACTGGGACTCAGGACACTTGGGTTATATTCCCAGATCTCCCACTACCTGCTGTGTCACCTGGGGCAAAGTACTTCACCTTGCTGTCCTTGTCCCCCATCCAAATTGTAAGTGAATTGGGGAAGGGACTCGTTCTCACTAGCTGTTTGTACAGCATCTAGCACAACAGGCACCTAATCTCACTTAGGGCCTCTAGGTGTACTATAAAACAAACAAACAACAAACCTGGACTGGATCACCACTGGAAGGGTATCTGATTATGACTAGGACACAGCCAACCGTGTAAGATATTCATCCCTGAATACTGAAAATCTCCAAAGCATATTATTTTGAAGCCAAAATCTTGCAAGAGCAGCTTGTGCTATTTCTGTACCACAGAATCTGATCCCAAACACAAGGACTGACCCTGATTCAGCCTCAGACCCAGACCATGAACCCCACCTAAACTAATCCAGATCCACTCCACAGTGCACTCTTAGCCTCCTCTAGTTTGGTGTACTTCTATCAACAGCAATTTCACATGCAAAAGCTCAGACCCTTCATAACCCTGAGGCTACTCTTCCTGCTCAAGCACCTTCCATAGCCTCATGTGCAAGAGCAGTGGCTCTCAAACTTTTTTACTTATGACCCCTTTCACATAGCAAGTCTCTGAGTGCGACCCCCCCCCTTATAAATTAAAAATACTTTTTTATATATTTAACACCATTATAAATGCTGGAGGCAAAGCAGAATTTGGGGTGGAGATTGACAGCTCACGACCCCCCCATGTAGTAACCTCCTGACCCCCTGAGGGGTCCCGACCCCCAGTTTGAGAACCCCTGTGCAAGAGAGACTTTCATGGTGGTTAAAGCTAACTGAAATATCAGTGCAGACTTTGAGCAGAACATAAAATATATTTCTGTCTTACATATTCAGTTACAGCCATGTCTGTTTCACTTGTTTCCAAGCACTTCGGTAGCCCATTAATAGCTATCAAGGATGTTTGACTGTTTACACAAGGGCTTTCTCCTCTACTTGCTGCTGCTGTGGATTCATACATCTGACAGTAACATTTGTGACATCACAGTGATATCATAAACACAGAGCTATGCTTTCATGATGGGATCAGGCAGATGATGAAGGCAACTGGGGAGGGAGAAGGCTGGAATTTAAACTCATATCTAAAATAAAGGGAAAAAAGCATAGAGAATTACTGACAAAGCTGACTGCTACTGGTCTAAGGGGTCTCTTGCTGCCAAGCTGACTATTTTTTGACAGTCTCTGGGAAGCCCATAACCTAGTGTTTGGTC
Source organism: Mauremys mutica (assembly GCF_020497125.1). NCBI lineage: Eukaryota > Metazoa > Chordata > Testudines > Geoemydidae > Mauremys > Mauremys mutica. The sequence continues at coordinate 44,830,515 of NC_059078.1, forward strand.
CCTAAGACTCCTAAAATAAAAGTTAGTGGGGGACAGCATTTTGGTGCCCTGGGTCCAGAGTGCAGTTTGCTGCACTGTGCGCTTGAGCCTGCATTCCTTGCACCTCCACTCACTTCAATGGGAAGATTTCAGAGCATAAGATGAAGTAGCAGCTCTCCATAGGCACCAACTCCGTAAGTTCTGAAACCATCTCAGTGCTCAGCTGCTCTTAGATCTCAATAAACAAAACAGGCTTCATTTCTTACTTCATAGCTTCTCTCCATAGGAACAGTTTTGGGACTTCTAGATGACCAATAATATGTTGTGATACAGAACAGTCTCACTGCCAGGTAGCTAGGGTTAGAACTCATCTGAAAATGGCTTTATAAATACTCCTAAGCAGCCTCAGATTACCAGTGGGAAAATGAAGGCAGAGCATTTAAACGATTTGGCCAAGGCCACAGGAGCAGTCGGTGTCCATCCTGGGAACTTCCAGCCCTACACTCAAACCCAAAGGCCAGGCCACTATGGGCTGCCCCATCCATTCTACTCATATTGCTTTCCTCTGCCCAAGACGATGGAGTGGGGCATCTGGTCTACATGCAGGTTGAGAGCTCTTTGGGGCAGGGACCAGTTTTTTGTGGTATAGCGCCTGGCACAATAGGGTGCCCGTCTAGGACTAGAGCTCCCAGGTGCTACTGTGACAGAAATAATACATAATGGTGACCGTAACCAAGCTGTAGCTTGCTATGGACTTGCATTTAGCAGAAGCCTAGTAAGATAGTAAAGCGGGAAAGGACAGCTGTGACACGGATTTGGCCCCCAGATGATTCTGCCTCCAGCTGCCTGGGGTTTGGAAATCAAATGTCTTGCTCATGCCAAGGCTCCTCTGGAGGATGCCCAAGCATGTATAGGGAAGAGTCAAAATGGCACGCGGACAATAGTAAACCTGACACTGAGCAGCCGTGAAAGTTCAAGAGTCCCCGTCTCTCTCTGCACAATGAAGCCCTGGATTAAGGTTGCATTATTCCACGCTGCATTGTGTCACACAGGGGCTATTTTGGTCAGGAAGTAGCTGTGCCCATATTTGGGAAAGTCTCTCACATTGAAGGGCAGGCTGAAGGGCAGCGATGAGAAATGGCTCCTCACAAAGCCAGTTTTACTGTAGGAGAGAAAGGATCAGAAATTCTCCCCTTAGGCCCTTCTCCCCATTAACACCGGAAGCCCCTGCTCTAAACCTGACCAAGTGGCCACTACGTATTGTGGCTTGTAAGCAAGGTACTCAAGTTGCTGACACTTCTGTGAGAAAATGCTGAGGGGACAAGGAAAAGTGGAATTCGCCATCCAGGAGTAATCACCTCACAGATTTAAGGCAAAGTTACAGCTGATATTTTACATACACCAAAATGTACAGCAAAAAATTTACATGGCCCCCATAGCCACTATAACTCTGCCCCCGGCAATCTGTTCTAACTATCAATTGCACAAAGCATTGTAACTGCAATGCCTTACTAGCCAGAATGTCAGATACACGGATGGATCCGCAGCTTTGCCACAACTGACCCCCTACAGAGCCCTAGAAGATGTTCATGAAGAGACCAGCCCTGTTCTTTAAAGTCATCAAGGCCTCGAGCCTCAAAGGTATTTAGATACCTATCTCCCACTGAAATCAATGAGAGCAAGGCACCTAAATATGACTGAAAGTCTTGGCCCAGGGGACTAGATTATCTCCAGGGGATTTCTCTAAAAATAGACTCTGCAGGAAGGGTTAAAACTAACAGGGCTCTCTCCCACCAGCTAAGCGCATACAGGAACCTTGCTTCCCAGGAACACCTACTCCCCTGGCTTGTAGAGCACGGACCCGAGTCCCTTGCTTCAGAGTGTATTTAACACAGGCCATCTCCATCTCCTGAACAAGCTGCAGCAACTTTGAATCAGGGCTCAGTTTGGCCTATGGGCTCAGAATCTCCAGTCACTCTCTGGCAGGGGAACTCAATGTTCGAAGTGGGAAAAGCAGGGTGCCTGCTGCGGGGGGGAGGTTGGGGGCAGGCAGAGACAAGCACCTGGCAAGATTATGGCAGCCAAGGGATAGGGAGGGGCAGGTACTAACTCTTCATTTCCCCCTCCCCCGCTTTCAGAATAAAAACTGGGTCATGTTACATTCCCCCCACCCACTTCACTTTCTATCCTTGGCCATTTTCTACCTTGTATCTGCACCTCCAGCTCCCTCTCTCCTAAGTCTCCCCTGTTCTGTCTCTCATGTTATTTCTTGTTCTTCTCACCTCTGATACGTACTGTGCTTTCCCCTTTTCTCACACACACACCTCCCCCCCACTCCTTCCTTCTGTGTCCTTCCCCCTCTCTCTGCCCTGCCCCCATTCATTCATCTCTCCCCCACACCAAGTCTGCAGGGGCTGATTTAGGGGAAATGTTCAAAGAGCTAACTATGGTGAGTTTGTCAACTGCTGGGGGAGGGAAGGAGATAATAAAGCCTATAAATAACTGATGGGTCTAGAGCCTGAGAGGGAACAGTCCATGCAGTACAGAGAGCTGGGACTGGGATAAAGGGGGCAAAACTAACAAAAGGAAAATTGAGGCTAACCAGGAGAAAAATCTTCCCCACAGGGGGATGTGTTAGACTGTGGAATAGTTTCCCCAGGGAAGGCCCTGTCACCAGAGATATTGGAAACTAGGCCAGAAAACAAACACACTTCCATTGCCAGGAGGGTGGTCTGAGAGCAAGCCTTCACTGTCTTTGACCTCTGTGACTTACACTCCCTCCTAGCTCCCAAAGCAACAATCCAGCCCAGCTCTTTGCTGCAGAGGAGGAAAAAACAAACAAACAAGCCTGCTCCTTAACTAGTCACAGCTGGCACTGACTGACAGCCCAGGCAGCGTCTTCCTATAGCAGCTTTGAACTCCTTTGTTGCATGACTGGGTGTGGGGTACATGCCCCTCATTTCAGAGCACCCTTCCTTGGGTCCAAGGGAGAGGACACTCGTCCTCTAGGTATCTAGAAGTTTTTACAGGTAGATCTCCTGGGGACTCTCTAGTAGGGTGACCAGATGTCCTGATTTTATAGGACAGTCCCGATATTTGAGTCGTTTTCTTATATAGGCTCCTATTAACCCCCACCCCCGTCCTGATTTTTCACACTTGCTGTCTGGTCACCCTACTCTCTAGTTACAAGGAAGAAAGGGAGCAGGTGTAGACCTTGAATAAAAAAATCGGACCATTTCTCACCTGACAAGCATTCCTTTTGCACCATCTGGTGGTGAAGTGTCATTACAGCAACCCCAACATCAAATAATTGCTCCATGGTCATGTTCAAAGACAAAAACAATACATTGTCTAAAGCAGGGGTAGGCAACCTATGGCATGCGTGCCGAAGGTGGCATGCAAGCTGATTTTCAGTGGCACTCACACTGCCCGGATCCTGGCCACCGGTCCGGGGAGCTCCGCATTTTAAACGAAGCTTCTTGAACATTTTAAAAGAACATAAGAATGGCCATACTGGGTCAGACCACAGGTCCATCTAGCCCAGTATCCTGTCTACCGACAGTGGCCAATGCCAGGTGCCCCAGAGGGAGTGAACCTAACAGGTAATGATCAAGTGATCTCTCTCCTGCCATCCATCTCCACCCTATGACAAACAGAGTCTAGCGATACCATTTCTTACCCCATCCTGGCTAATAGCCATTAATGGACTTAACCTCCATGAATTTATCTAGTTCTCTTTTAAACGCTGTTATAGTCCTAGCCTTCACAACCTCCTCAGGTAAGGAATTCCACAAGTTGACTGTGCACTGTGTGAAGAACTTCCTTTTGTTTGTTTTAAACCTCCTGCCTATTAATTACATTTGGTGACCCCTAGTTCTTGTATTCTGGGAATAAATAAATAACTTTTCCTTATCTACTTTCTCCACATGACTCATGATTTTATATATGTCTATCATATCCCCCCTTAGTCTCCTCTTTTCCAAGCTGAAAAGTCCTAGCCTCTTTAATCTCTCCTCATATGGGACCCATTCCAAACCCCTAATCATTTTAGTTGCTCTTTTCTGAACCTTTTCTAGTGCCAGTATATCTTTTTTGAGATGAGGAGACCACATCTGTATGCAGTATTCAAGATGTGGGTGTACCATCGATTTATATAAGGGCAATAATATATTCTCCTTCTTATTCTTTATCCCCCTTTTTACGATTCCTAACATCCTGTTTGCTTTTTTGACCGCCTCTGCACCCTGCATGGACTTCTTCAGAGAACTATCCACGATGACTCCAAAATCTTTTTCCTGATTCGTTGTAGCTAAATTAGCCCCCATCATATTGTATGTATAGTTGGGGTTATTTTTTCCAATGTGCATTACTTTACAATTTATCCACATTAAATTTCATTTGCCATTTTGTTGCCCAATCACTTAGTTTTGTGAGATCTTTTTGAAGTTATTCACAGTTGGCTTTGGTCTTAACTATCTTGAGCAGTTTAATATAATCTGCAAACTTTGCCATCTCACTTTTTACCCCTTTCTCCAGATCATTTATGAATAAGTTGAATAGGATTGGTCCTAGGACTGACCCTTGGGGAACATCACTAGTTACCCCTCTCCATTCTGAGAATTTACCATTAATTCCTATCCTTTGTTCCCTGTCTTTTAACCAGTTCTCAATCCATGAAAGGACCTTCTCTCTTATCCCATGACAACTTAATTTACGTAAGAGCCTTTGGTGAGGGACCTTGTCAAAGGCTTTCTGGAAATCTAAGTACACTATGTCCACTGGATCCCCCTTGTCCACATGTTTGTTGACCCCTTCAAAGAACTCTAATAGATTAGTAAGACACGATTTCCCTTTATAGAAACCATGTTAACTTTTGCCCAACAATTTATGTTCTTCTATGTGTCTGACAATTTTATTCTTTGCTATTGTTTCGACTTACCCATCTATAATTGCCAGGATCACCTCTAGAGCCCTTTTTAAATATTGCCATTACATTAGCTATCTTCCAGTCGTTGGGTACAGAGGCCGATTTAAAGGACAGGTTACAAACCCTAGATAATAGTTCCGCAACTTCGCATTTGAGTTCTTTTAGAACTCTTGGGTGAATGCCATCCGGTCCCGGTAACTTGTTAATGTTAAGTTTATCAATTAATTCCAAAACCTCCTCTAGTGACACTTCAATCTGTGACAGTTCCTCAGATGTGTCACCTACAAAAACCGGCTCAGGTTTGGGAATCTCCCTAATATCCTCAGTCTTTAATATATAACTAAACTATTGTTGTATGTAAAGTAAATAAGTAAAACCTTATTTACTTTACATACAATAGTTTAGTTATATATTTAAGACTTATAGAAAGAGACCTTCTAAAAACGTTAAAATGTATTAATTCCTGGCACACAAAATCTTAAATTAGAGTGAATAAATGGAAGACGCAGCACACTTCTGAAAGGTTGCCGATCCCTGGTCTAAAGAGGTGCCACAGGGTTGGCGTCAGCCCTCATGCTGTCACTTGTTCTTCCAGGTTGCACACTGGCAGGAGACAGCATGAAGGGGCATTGTGCTGTCCCCTGCTCTGAGGAGCAGTAGAGACCCTCAATCTCCAGGACTCTCAAGTCACCAAGTTCATTAAAGAGACAGTAACAACTAATTTTAACAAAGGAACTCTGTAAAGCCACCAGGAATTGCTTGAAGTCTGGTAATTTTACATGGCCCTAAAAACCTGGATCACGTTTTCAGCAAGAGCGCCATTGATAACATCCATAATTACAGGGGTGACAGTTGCCACACCTGAGCTCCCAACAGTTTCCATTCTTTTTCAAATATCTTATTGAAACCTATTATAAATGACAATACACACACTTTCTTCCCAGTGTAATAAAATAGTCAGCTAGATCTATAGTATAGTTCTGCCTCTATTTTTATTACTCAATCTCCTTCCCAGAAAGCAAATGGAATTTTTTTTTTGGGGGTGGGGGAAGGCTATCTACAAAGAAACTGGCTTTGTGGCCCCTTTCTAGGCAATACAGAAGCTTTCTTCTGACTAGCAACAAGAGTGCTTAGAACAGGTCTGAGATAGTTGATGAAAACCAGAGGCAAATGGTTACCAAATGAGCAGCTGGAGATCACAGATACTCTTCCTAAGCCATCTTTACACTTTTCTAGTAGTGTAAAGGGAACATGAAATGAGGTAACTGATGTAGTAGAAAGAGAGCCTGAAACATAAGCCCTTGTATTAGAGGCCTGGTATGAGGCAGGGCTTGCTCACAAAATCTGACAAGAACAGGGCTGATAATGCAGAAATACACATTCCTAAGAAATGCCAAGCACAGATTACTCACACAAACACATCCCAATATCAAGTGGCACCAGAACATCCCAATATCAAGGATGGTACAAAAAACATTCCTCAAGGATAACAGGAACACACTGAGCGCTCCTAAAAGATAAGGTCAGGATGACAGTACGTAATAGAGATGTTTTGATTCAACCAACACGTACAAGGTGATGAGTGACAACTAGCCTCATCGGGGGAAGTAACTCTGTCAGAGGCAGTACTAATTTGTTTGTATCAGGGTATAAAGATGTATCTCAGGAGTATCTTTGTCCAGCGGAGGCGGGGGATGGAAAGCCCCGCCATTCACTGAGCAGCATCTGTTGTCAGGGGCGTACATGTCTTAGTATCCTCGTAGAGTCTGCCAGCTGCTATTACCGTGCTTTGTCAACAATAAATTTGCCCTGGTGCCTTTGTACCTTAATGGATCTTGTCATTGGGTGGTTCGCTTGAGGTCTGCTGTGCCGGCTCTTTGCACAGAGCTGGGGCAGCATACAGGGAGAACAAACATCAAACACCCACTTTACGGCTTTGAACATTATCAGAGTGCTGTGAAGAGGTCTTAGGACTTGCCTACACACAAAAGCTGCACTGTTTTAATTACACCAGTAGATAGTGAGACCCCCTTAGTGTGGCTATTATTATACAAGTTATACAAGGCCTGGTCTGCACTAGTTAGGTCAATGTATGGTAGCTTACGTCAACCTGCGTGTCTATACCAGGGGTCAGCAACCTTTCAGGTCTCTTTCTGTAAGTCTATAATATATAACTAAACTATTGTTGTATGTAAAGTAAATAAGGTTTTTAAGATGTTTAAGAAGCTTCATTTAAAATTAAATTAACACTGATGTAACTTGCCCGTTATGCTGACTTAACTCAATCTCTGCAAGAGGCGTTGTGCATAAGTCGATGTAGTTAGGTCGACAGTGACAGTGTAGACGCTGCATTGTGTACATCAATTATTGCTGCCTTTCAGAAACCGTCCCACAATGCCCCACAGTTAGTTAACTCTGTGCATCCTGGTGAGGATGCGCACTGCTGACACAAGGAACATAGTGTGGACATGCAAAAGTGGTTTAATTACTGGGGTGGCCGTACACTGATGCAACTTAGGTCAACTTAGCTTTGTAATGTAGACTTGACCCACGTATAGCTTTTCCCATACAGTAGAACTATAGCAGTAAAATAAATCACACTGCTGACAGATGCAAAAACCTTGTGCAGACCAGGCCAAATGAGAATCAGGCCAACAGCATACTTTAAAGTGAATTGTTTAAAACGTTGGTGTTATGCTGGCTTTACCAGCATCATAACTCTATAGCCAAGAAACACCTTGTGCCAGTGACGTGTAAAAAGGGGTCATTTTAATGACAGACGATATGCAAAGTTAGGCCAGAGTCATATAATGCAGTCACTCATTGTTAATGCAGGGATGCACACACCTCATAGATGATGCTTTACCTTGAAGGCATTAGACAAGAAACTACAACTACTGTGGCCCTCCCCAGTGTATTTAAAACTGTCAACTATCCCATTTTATATATAATTCCTTGGCTTTAGATAAATTGTCATTGACCTCAGCGATGGGTGTATCAGAAATACCTAAATAGAATGTGGTTATGCAAAGTTAGGATGGCCCCTGATAACTATACTACCTTGTCAGTAGTAGAACCCACCACTGCTAGAGCAAGAATTTTGGCGCATCAAAATTATTTTTTAAATTGCAATTTCTGGAAAAGGAAGCTAGTCCTTTAGAGAACGTATTTTGGTTTATACACAGAGAAGACATTTTAGTGAACTATGCTTTCCTCAAAGTAATTTGACAGTACTTTACATTTGAAGAAACTTACACAAGGTGCTCCATTTCCAGCTTTACTTTTAGAGTTCAAGTAACAAACACATTTTGTAACTTGGAAAAATAGGCTAGTGTGAAACATGTGCGTAAAATCCAAAACCAGAGTCACACCAATAATGTGGTGGGCTAAAAAAGCACTGAGGGGGAACAGTCATTTCAATTTCCTTTAAGGACAACAGACATCAGCTGGCAACTGTGAAAACTCCAGTTAATCTGAACAAAGATGCACACAGGTGACTATAAATAGCTTCTAAGATGCCTCAATGATATTTAATATGGAATTCAAACAATTTTAATATTAAATATGGAAATTTTTGATAACTCAACATTTTGAAGTCTCGCCTTCAAACTCAAAAGGCCAGGATGCTTGCTCTTGAATTTTGTTACTTCTCATTTTATTTGTACAAAAATGCTTTGAGCGTAACAAATGCCAGTAGAAAAAAACTGCTTTTCAGGATCAAAACAAGCCAGTCCTTTCGTCGCAGAGAGTCAAGCTGGTTACTTGGCATTGTTGGCCCGCATTTTTTTCAGTCCCTTCTTGTTGTGCTTCTTTGCAAATCGCATGTTCCTCAGAAACTTGGGATCAACCTATAAAACAAGGTAAAAATAAACCAATTGGGGGAGGGAATCGCAGGGCATTTGAAGTGTACATTCAAGATAGGAAGCACGCCAGTGTTTCCCCATTTGGGACAGATACGTTACACATTAAAAAAAAAAAAAATCCCCAAATATTGGTGGCATTTAAATCTGAAACTACTTCAGAATTAAGAGTTTTACACAACAGGTGTAGTTCTGAGAACTAAACTAGTGTTTACCCTCAGTTTTAGAAACAGTAACAAAGAGCACTTTGGAGTAGAAATTAGATAATAAAGCAAATTTAATTTCCATGCAATGTGATCAAAATTTCCTGTAATGATTTATTCTGGATCCAATATCACAGCAAACAAATCCTGTTCCTTTTTTGGGGGTCAGTTCTTAGTATTTCCAGGTCAATATAACAGCGCCTTGTCTTCACTAGGTTAAATGGTCTGTTCTTATCATGTGTTAGCTAACATGGGGTAAGAAGATACCTTTCCCCCTATCCACCCATAAAGTATAAGGGCAAAATAACTATGTGCTTCATGGAGCAATCTATGACAGTACCACTGCAGTGTAGTTAGCATGTGTGGACACCCCCCACCTTGCAAACTCAAGCTAATACACGATGGCCTAGTTCAAACAGCCAAACACTATTAAATGATCAAGTTGCAGATAAACACAATTTGCTATTTACTGTAGTCGCCCAAACAATGTTTTCACTAATCAAAAGCATTTAATGGCATACAATATAAGGACTTGATTCTTTGCAGTCTTATTCAATATAATGCTTATTCAGAGAAGTAATCCCAAGGAAGTCAATAGGACTAGTCACATGAGTAAGGTTTTGCAGGACTGGGCCCTAATGGTGGTATTAAAAAAACAAAACAAAAAAACCCAAACCATTATGCAAGCTTTGAAAAATGACTGCATATACCAAGATTTCAAGAGAATACAGATAAAGCCATAAACACAGGGAATGTCTTTGGGTTCTTATTCACTTTTGAGTGCAAGTAAACTTTATTTTTCAAAAAAGGGAGGCGCTGTTATATCAGCTGACTCATTTCACAGTTAGAGGAATTTAAAGCCACTTCTGTCCTATAGAGTTTCTCAACACCAATAAGGACAGAGAAATAATACACCTCTACCCCAATATAACGCAACCCGATATAACACGAATTGGATATAACGCGGTAAAGCAGCACTCCGGGTGGGGGGCGGCTGCGTGTTCCGGCGGATCAAAGCAAGTTCGATATAACACGGTTTCACCTATAATGTGATAAGATTTTTTGGCTCCTGAGGACAGCGTTATATTGGGGTAGAGGTGTACAAAGGGAACCAGTGAAGTCAGAAACCTAGGCAAAAAACAAATATGGAAAATAATTACCCAACCCACATATATTCACTGAAGGGGAGAAAAATGGGAAATAAAGATAACCCTTGTCCAGACTAGGATTTGAAAGGTGTCAGCTAATGTATGTTAGCAGTCTAGTATAGGCAAGGCAGCATACTTTTAACACAGTGGTCCTCAAATTTTTGTACTGGTGATCCCTTTCACACAACAAGCCTCTGAGAGCGACCCCCCCCTATAAATAAAAATAAAAAAACAAACGTTTTTTATATTTAACACTATTATACATGCTGGAGGTAAAGCAGGGTTTGAGGGTGAAGGCTGACAGCTCACAAACCCCCAAGGGGTCATGACCCCCCCAGCTTTAACAGGTATTAAGCTAGTAGAGTTAAAGTGAAGTCTAGACAAGGCCTGTGAGACTAAATCAGGGGTTCTCAAACTGGGGGACAGGACCCCTCAGGGGGTTGCGAGGTTATTACATGGGGGCGTCGCGAGCTGTCAACCTCCATCCCAAACCCTGCTTTGCCTCCAGCATTTATAATGGTGTTAAATATATTAAAAAGTGTTTTTAATTTATAAAGGGGGTCGCATTCAGAGGTTTGCTATGTGACAGGGGTCACCAGGAAAAAAGTTTGAGAGCCACTGGACTAAACACCGTTTGCGGATAGCTATTTAGACAAATCTGCAACACAATATAATGACTGCAGGAAAGGCAAGTGCAAAATAGTGAAAAGTGTTTACTGTAGTAAAGTTTAAACCCACGCATATTAGGAAATGAGACAACCATCTTCAAACAGAGGACTGGAAAGTAAGTGTGCAAGTACTGATGCTGGATGTCTACAGCTCATGTGTAAGACTGCAGAACCTGACATCAAAATTATAAAAAGAGAAATATTCACCCCCTTCAGAGATTCATATCTCTGGGATCTGGGTTTCTTGATACCATTTCTGTGCCATTTGCGAGCTGTTGACAGATAGAAACATTCACAGATTAAAAATAGGACTGCAGATATTATCAAATATTCTTGCTAGTATGCTATTTCTGACCACCACTTATCCTATAAACCCCCCCACTAAATACAGAATTTAGTCCAACACAGCCAAACTTAATACAATTAGTAATTTAAAACAAACATAAAAGTCCTGCTCTCTATACCTTCCCTTTGCATTACATGAAGTTTAATAGTTATTATTGTAGCTAAGTTTTGATGAGAAAAATGGCATAGAAAATATTTTATTCAACGGCACAACTGATTTTCAAGAATCCATAGAAACCAGTTTTCCACGCTTTTTAAGGTAAGCATAAATCCTTTCTGTGCTGCTATGTATCGATTCTTTATCATTTACATTTTATTTTTGCTTGTTTACAGTCACTTCCTTCAACTTGAGGCAAGTTAGGCCACAAGAAGGGCAGGAATGCTTTCCCTTGTTGAGTGACATAAAAGTTTAAAATAACTCACCAGATTGGTTGGTTTTCTACTGAAGGAAAAATAAAATGAGAACCCTAACCCAATCCTTCTCCAAACTAGCAGTCTTACAGAACACACCTGGAATTATTCTGACAACCAGAGGATGGCAAAATATCTACCTATCCCAAGGCCATGCTAAGTATTAGTGTTATTGGCAGAAGTAGTTCCCCCCCAATCTCCACCAACTCTCACCATCAGGGATAGAAAACACAGATCTCTCTTCCACAAGCACTAAAGAGGCAGTGTTAAAAATTTACCTCTACTGTACCTGACTGTACTAAAACAAGCAACGTTTTTAAAATCTCAATACTTTTGGGTCAGAACCAGACTCAAACTTACATTGGTTGTGAGTGGTGTGATTCTTGGACTTGGCCATGATTAAACCTGTGAGGGGGAAAGAAACGTTCAGCTCAGGACAGGCAGGAACAGAGGCACCAGACTCCTTCACACCCACATGCTCTGTGATGCTTCCAATGGGGGAATGCAGAAAAGGCAACCCCCACCTATATAACCGAGCCCTAGAGATTATCCCCAACCTTCCCCCTGCAGCCACACATGCTACCCACGCCATGGGAAATATCCTGATCAAATTCCTTCTGCTTCTGGTTCCATAGATATCACATGTCCGCCCTAAGCCCAGTAGGAGCCAGACTCGCCCCAAACTTCATGCTAATATTCGCCATCCCAGCAGCCCCATCCCTGCTCCCAGGGGCTCCCCCACAATCCCAGCAGCCCCATCCCTGCTCCCAGGGGCTCCCCCCCCCATCCCAGCAGCCCCAGCCCTGCTCCCAGGGGCTCCCCCCCCCATCCCAGCAGCCCCAGCCCTGCTCCCAGGGGCTCTCCCCCCCCGCATCCCAGCAGCCCCAGCCCTGCTCCCAGGGGCTCCCCCCCCGCATCCCAGCAGCCCCAGCCCTGCTCCCAGGGGCTCCCCCCCCGCATCCCAGCAGCCCCAGCCCTGCTCCCAGGGGCTCCCCCCCGCATCCCAGCAGCCCCATCCCTGCTCCCAGGTGCTCCCCCCCCCCATCCCAGCAGCCCCAGCCCTGCTCCCAGGAGCTCCCCCCCACATCCCAGCAGCCCCAGCCCTGCTCCCAGGAGCTCCCCCCCACATCCCAGCAGCCCCAGCCCTGCTCCCAGGGGCTCCCCCCCATCCCAGCAGCCCCAGCCCTGCTCCCAGGGGCTCCCCCCCATCCCAGCAGCCCCAGCCCTGCTCCCAGGGGCTCCCCCCCATCCCAGCAGCCCTAGCCCTGCTCCCAGGGGCTCCCCCCCATCCCAGCAGCCCCAGCCCTGCTCCCAGGGGCTCCCCCACAATCCCAGCAGCCCCAGCCCTACTCCCAGGGGCTCCCCCCCCGCATCCCAGCAGCCCCAGCCCTGCTCCCAGGTGCTCCCCCCCGCATCCCAGCAGCCCTAGCCCTGCTCCCAGGAGCTCCCCCCCCCCGCATCCCAGCATCCCCAGCCCTGCTCCCAGGGGCTCCCTCCCCCCGCATCCCAGCAGCCCCAGCCCTGCTCCCAGGGGCTCCCCCCCGCATCCCAGCAGCCCCAGCCCTGCTCCCAGGGGCTCCCCCCAAAAAACGATCTTCTGCCCCCGGATCCGAGTAGCCCCCAAGGCCCAATCCCAGAGACCCCCGCGCCCGGTTCCCGGCCAGGGCCCCCCCGCAGAGGAGCGAGCGCCGCGCTGCCAGGCGGAGAGCGGGGCCCATCCCCAGCACAGCTCGCCCCGCACAGGCCCCACCACCGGCTCCTGCGGGCACGATGGGGCCGGATTGCGGAGCGACGCTCACCGGCGCTTCACCACCGCGGGGACCGAGCCGGAAGAGAAGGGGCAGCTGCAAAGCCTTCTGGGAAACCAGCCGAGGGGAGGGGGAAGCATCGGACCGGAAACCTCACTCCCCTGAGTCCGTCTGGAAACAGGGTCCGCGAGCGCGGAGGTTCCGGGCCGGGGAGGTGCAGGCAGCGGACGCGGGACGAGGTGTTGGGGGCGAGGCTGGGGTCGCGTGGCCGGGACACCCGCGGGCCCCTCGCTGCGGTCTCCGAGCACTTCACCGCTTGCAGCCGCCCGGCGCTTCGGGGGCAGGGCAGAGCCGGGCTAGGCTCCAGGACCGGCTGAGGCGGCCTTGGGGGCCTAGTAGTCCTGGGTAAACCTGGCCAGGGAACAGCAGCCCTGGCTTAGCCCCCACGTGACGGCCGGGGGCCTGAGACACAGCGAGCCACGAGGTTTCCAAGGGGGAACCCCCCACCCCTTTCCCTGCGAGGAGGGGTGTGAGATTTGCCCCCGCAGGGCTGGTCCTGAGTCTGAAGGCTCCCCTGGCTGCTGCCCGGTGGTGCACAGGCATTGCATTCTTTGCATCCCTTCTCCTGGCGCTCACCCCACAGCGCTATGGCAGCCATGGTGTCTGGGAAACCCCAGCCCTCTGGCCATTCCACAGAGGAAGTTCCCCAGGAAAGGTAGGAAGGTACTGCCTCCCGCCAGGACCCCTAGACCGTTACCTTTTCTAGGCAAGGTCTATGGGGCAATAAGGGGGACAGTGCATGTCCACCCTAGCTTCAGCCCATGGGGGACTGTCCACTTGTGTGTCTCACTCACACTCTCCGTCTCCTTGAAATGGGGATGAATCCACAAAGCAACACACACGCCCCTTCTTTCCTAAAGGGAGGATGAGAGCTGGCCCTAATCATCATCATCATCATCATTATTATGCACAGACAGTCATGTCCCTTAGGCCATTATAAAGGATTGGATTCTCCTCTGTTTTACACTAGTGTATTTTAAGAGTAAATCCATTGAAATCACTGGTATAAGTGAGAAGAGAATCAACTCATAAAATATGTCAGCCAGTGCTGCTTACACTGAATAGCCAGTCCCTCATCAACCACCCCTTCATGTTAACTGTGAGAAATCCTCCATAACCTCCTCCCAACAAGAAATAAACACTTGGCCAAAAAGAGGAGCCTCCCACTGCACCCTGAAGAACAGCGAACTTGCTCTGACAGCTGGTCTTCAAGTTTGCTCAGAGTTAAAGAGTGTGCCTTACCTTCACTCAAGAAAGGAACAAGGGATTAGATTTGATGTGAGAGCTTCATGTAATAATTTAGGCAATCTTAAGTCATTTCATTGAGAATCCAAAGCATAAGACCATGTGATGTGGATTCAGTATGTACAGTTGAGATGTGTTTCTCTCACTTGGTGGCACTGTTTGATCACAGAATCAGAAACAGAACATCTAAAATAAAATGTTGATAAATTTTGGACTGAAATACTTATCTGCACTTGTACATGTTACATAATTTTAGCAGCAATTTTGTTTGCAATTTGTTAATTAAAATGTTAACCATTAAGCAACTCTTTGTTAAGTGGTTTTATTTTAATAAAATATAGGCCTTTTTCAAATGAGAGTCAAAGGCTGTTTTGATTCTTGGAGACACTGCTCATAACTCCCTTTGGAGTATCACATCAGTGTGATAATTAAAGGCCTCAGTCCTGCAAGCACTTATGCATGTGCTTATCTTTAAGAGCATGAGTAGTCCCATTGAAGCCCAGCAATCTATACAGAGAAAACAGTGAATGTGACTATCCACCTAGTACTGTCAAATGTACCAAATAAAAACACTGACAAATGGAGAAACTTTCCCCCCTTTCATCTCTTTCTGGCTGTACAGGATAGAAAATCAAGTCAAGTTTCCAGAGTAAAGCTGTGTAAACACACTTACTTAGGATTACTCAGGCAAGTAGCTTCACATTTCACACAGGCTCAGATCCTGAACTAGTGTACATTAGCATAATTCTGTTGAAGTCCATTGAGCTATGCCAGTTTACAGCAGTTGAGGATTGGGGCCTGAGTTTTTACCCTGAGCCTTAATGAGCCAGGTGATGTTTTCAGTTACTGTGTTATCATGAAGAGCTGGTCATCTTGACTATAATAGTTTTAATGATTACAGACTTCATTACTCAGTGTTATCCTCAGTGTCATCTATTAAAGAGTGGTGTTTGTAACTGGGATTTTAAAAATGCATTGGTTAAAATGAAAATCACAAAATGCCTTTGAAATGACAGGAACAGACAGTGTTGTATCAGCTAATGGCATTGCATAATATAAGACAATTTCTATATACCTCTCATAGCCTTATTATTTTTTTTTACTTTGTTGTTCCCATATCTCAGAAGCAATTTCTAATTCCATTGCTGAAACCACCCCCTTTAGCCTATATTTATACTTGGGACAATGAATTAACACAAGTAGTCCCTCATTCGTTCATTTCACTGATTGTCAAGGAAGTATAGTCACTGGGCCAATTCTCAGCGATGCTGATTCCGAAAGCCCTTGGCCTACTTCCGAGTGGTCTCCAACATTGCATAAGGGAGCAAGCACAGTTTGAAGGGAGTGCTATGGGTTTAAAATCCAAATGACACACTATTTCCTTAGATGTCCACTTTCAGCGGGAACATCCCACCCAATATGTTCCTGTCCATGTGTGCATTTCAGCTATCCGAGGCCAGCCACAGCACAGTTGCGCCAATGCAACCCCCCTACTGCAGACAAAGCTTTATTAATTTAAAATAGTGACATAGGAAATAAAGAATATCAAAGGGTTAACTAGGTCCAGCTGGGCCTTGGAGAGTTGAAGTCTTCTCAGCAGCATTAGGCCAAATGGGAAGGTTGTGAATCAAGCAAACACCTTAAAAAAGCATTAGTTAGTGAATGTCTGTAAAGATAAAGTGATATCTGGGTGCTAAGCGTTACTGTCATATTCACTACAGGAGCAGAGCTGCCAAGGTCCAGCCAGAGGCTTGAGGGAAATTGGCATCATGTACAGGGCAGGATGGAGATTTGGATCCCTTTGGCCTGCTTTGCATCTTGTTCTTTAGCCCTCTAAAGCTGTGTTTTTATCTATCCACCTAAGCATTTGTATGTGTCCCTATCCCTTTCTCTCCATTCTGCCTGACATGCATGGCCAGAGCAGGGAGTCCGGTTCCAATCAGAGGAGCATTCACAGGTTACACAGCTCCGGGTGCCAAGTGTTTCAGAACTGAGTGTGACCCGCAGGGTGGAGCAGCTCACAATGGGTGGGATGGGCCAGGGAGCCAGGGGAGATGAGAGGAAGCTAGTTGGGGAGCAAAAACAAAATATTATATATGTCACACACATGCAAGATACCACCCACTGCTGGCATGAGATGTGACAGGTCTGAGTGGCAACATTTCCTGTTGGTTGTGCACTTTTAACAGCACTACATCCCTCTTGTTGTTTGTATTACGGTAGCACACCGGGGCTCTGGTTAAGATCAGGGCCCACATTATCTAAGCCACTGCACAGACATGTAGTGACAGACAGTCCCTGCCCTAAGGAGCTGAAACAGACAGACAAAAGGTGGGAGGGGAAACGGAAGCCCAGAGAAGTGGAATGATTTGCACAAGCTCACACAGCAGAGCTAAGGTGAGAATGCAGGTCTCCTGAACCCCAGTCCAGTGTCCTCTCCACTCACACCATCCTCCTGCTGTGCTAAGGCTACCTTTCAAATGAGGCTCCAATGCTTGGAGAACCAGGGCCTGTCCTTGTGCAACCATTCATCCCTGTGCAAAGTGCATGTAAAATGCTGTCGCCTCCGCATGGAAATGTTTTACCCCCATGTTGCACAGGGCTAAATGACAACCCAAAGGGCAGGAAAGGGAAAATCTAGGCCCTCAGATTGTTAAAGCCCAGCCAAAAAGAAAGCAAAGAGTTAAACTAGACGCTCAATTGCATAACTGCATTCTGCTGCAGCTGAAATCTTCCCACAAACGAGGCCTTTCATTTCTAAATACATGGAATTGATAAGCACAAAATATTACAGTACTGGAGAGGCTTTATGGTACATAAGTGGCGTAGGAGGACTAACACGTACGAAATGGGTGGCCCTTTGTTGCATATCGAAGAAATCATTTAAAAAGAAGCCTGACGAATGTTCTGCTGTGCAAACTTTCACCCTTTTGTTCTAGGCTCATCCCCGTGATGCTGCGAATGTGTCTTTCTGCAAGACTTCAAATAGAAGTGGTGGAAGCATCAGTCTTTGTAAGATTCCTTGTGGTGTTGCTCAGTGAGAGGAAGGCTGGCCTGGGAATCAAGAGATCAGGGCTTCAGTTCCTAGGTCTGCCACTGACTTCCTGTGTGACTTAAGCTGGGATTTCAAAAAGGTGCATGAGGGAATAAGGTGCTACTCACTTTCCGTGAGAAAATTCAACTGCACTCTCTGTGCCTCACTTCTCCCTCTACAAAATGGGAACAATAATCCCCCATCTGTCTGTCTTGTCTAGTTACAGTGTAAGGTTTTCAGAACAGGGACGCTTACTATGTGTATGTACAGTGCCTAGCACAGTGGACATATAAGCGCTACCATAACATAAATAATAAGACAAGTCAGCTGGAGATTAAACTGGTAGATTTTCCTGTCCGTATGCAGGGAACCACATTGTCTACAGGTTGTGCTATGATTGGATTAATTGAATTCTTCCTTTTTAATACATCTGTTTATATGATGATGTAATCAGACTTTCCTTAAGCATTTCCTTAGCACTTTATAATGTATGACATGTTATACTTTAATTATGGCAATTTACAGCATCCATGATTATGCCAAAATGCATCCCATCATTAAAAGAGAAAACAAATCTGCCCTTTCATCTGCCTTTCCCCGGTATGGTCCATTTTGAAACAACAGGCTTGAGGCGTTTACAAACATTGTCAATTATACAAGACCAGCATGTGATTGGAATTGTGTTACATTGCATTTTACAAGGCAGACCTACATTGGCCCTAATGATAACCATTTCCAAAGTTTGCCCCTTCGGAGTGAGAGAGAGAGGGGACAGGGGATTCTTTATTTAAGATGCTGGACACACAGAGACGGTGTAGCTCCCCAACTCTCTCATGTGCAGACAGCCTCTGTTGCAGTATCACCACACCAGGGCCCTCATAATCTGCACTCTTCACAGCTCGGGGATGGGCGGGGAGGGGAATGCAAAGATGGCTTTAATACACCTTTACTCTCACCCAGTCCTGCCCTGGTGCTATTACAGTCCGTGAGCAGAGCAATCCAAAGGCTGCTATAATCTGTAACACCTGCAGACTGCATCAGGGAGACCATTCTGACCAATGGGGATTACTTGGGTGTATGAACACCTTAGCCTCACAATTCTTCCTCCCCCGCCCCAGACATACTCTCACTGCTCCATAGTCTGAGGGATGAGTTGTAGGTGCTATAATACCAGCCATTCCCTTAGTCCGAGAGAGCACCACTGGCTGGTTATGCTGGTATGGGGCAATTTTGTAGCACCACAGAACTGCCCCATTGCAAAGGATGATTGGGCCCAGAGTCCACCTAAATCTTAACCCAGATTTAGCAAATCCCAGAGTGGATGGGTGATTCCACCACTAAAGTGAGAAAAGAAAAGCTCAGCAATTCTAACCTAGAAGGCAAGAATAGCAGCTAAAACAAGCAAGTATGTGGGTAGTACAACCACTAGAAGGAGCCCGAGTGTAACACATCAGGAAACAAACAGTGGGTTTGGACATTGTAAAGTAGAATCATTAGTCACAATCAGGGAGAACAGAAATCTCTGGGGAATACTGGCAAAAGATGCAGGAATTTCCCATTTTATTTGCTATTCTATTCGGCTGCAGCTCTTCTGTTTTGATACTTGTTAGTTTTTTTTAAGACTGAGGAAGGTCATTAAAAATATTTCTTAGCTGATTGAAAGTGACTAACTGCTGTAGGGGAACTGGTTGGTTTGGGGACTAGTAAAGTGGCCAGGAGTCATCTGAAACCAGATCTAATCTGGTCCACATCAGCAGGGCCTGAACGCCAGACCATCTGATATTCTTTTTCGGTGGCCGATATTTAAAGGAGTTGCTTGTCTCAGTGCAGTTCCTAGTGGACGGACACCCATCTCATAACAATAACAATCGGTACCAACTAGCAGGAGTGAGTGTAATAGACAAGCTATATAGTTTAAAAGAATAAGATTTCTTGGAGGCAAAGGTTGTTAAGAGGAACAATGGAAATGCAAAATGAACAGACGTGTTCATTCGGACAGCACAGGGGGAGCAGCAAAGAAGTCCTTCTGCATTCTTCATGAAACCACTGCAGAGATGGAGAAGGCAGGAAATAAGATGTGTTGGGCCCAGAACACAGCTGGTGTAAACTGGCTGAGGTCTCAGAGTCATGGACTTTAAGGCCAGAAGGGACCATCATGATCTAGTCCAGGGGTGGCCAACCCTGTGGCTCCGGGGCCACATGCGGCTCTTCAGAAGTTAATATGCGGCTCCTTGTATAGACACTGACTCTGGGTCTGGAGCAATGTGCCAGGGGGTGCTCACTGCTCAACCCCTGGCTCTGCCACAGGCCCTGCCCCCTCTCCACCCCTTCCCGTCCCCTCCCCTGAGCCTGCCATGCCCTCGCTCCTCCCCCTCAGCCCCAGCTTCCTGCACGCCACAAAACAGCTGATCGGGAGGTGCGTGGAGTGAGGGCGAGGTGCTGATTGGCGGGGCTGCCGGTAGGCAGGAGGCGCTGGGGGCGGGGAGCTGATGAGGGGCTGCTGACGTATTACTGTGGCTCTTTGGCAATGTACATTGGTAAATTCTGGCTCCTTCTCAGGCTCAGGTTGGCCAACCCTGATCTAGTCTGACCCTTCTGCACACTGCAGGCCACAGAACCTCACCCATCCACTCCTGTAATAGACCCTAACCACTGGCTGAGTTACTGAAGTCTCAAAGCATGGTTTAAAAACTTCAAGTTACTGACAATCCACTATTTACACTAATTTAAACCTGTAAGTGACCCATGTCCCATGCTGCAGAGGAAAGTGAAAACTCCCCCTGGGTCTCTGCCAATCTGACCGGGGGGACAATTCCGTCCTCTCCCCAAATATAGTGATCAGTTGGACCCTGAGGTCAATGGAGCTATGTTGAGTTACACCAGCAGAGCATGTGTCCTGGTGTTAGCACTAGGTGGAAGTTGAATGGGGAGCAGGAAGAAACCTCTTTTCTTACTGAGACATCCTGTCCCTTGTTATTTTTTAATGTGAAGATTTGTGGGCCCTGCCTCTGCAATGGGGACTCAGCATTGCCATGTTTTCTCCATTGGTATTTTCTTAAGTTTTTCACTGCATTTACCTTGGCCATGGAATCCTGCTGTCTACTGAGAGCAGTCCCTGTGAATGACTCTGAATCTAGTACAGGCGTGGCCAAATTGTGGCTTGTGAGCCGCATGTGACTCTTTCACAGTTAAAGTGCAGCACCCAGAGCCTCCCATGCACCCCTCTCCGCCATTCTCCTGCTACCAGACTGGACCGGGGGTGGGGGCCTCAGGGCTTCTGCCCTGCAAGGGGTGGGGTGGGCCCCAGGGCTTCTGCCCTGCAGGGAGGGGTGTGTGTGTGTAAGGGACTTTAGCCCCTCACCCTGGCAGGCACCACCCCATGGGCAGGTTGTGCCTGTCTTGCGGCTCTTGCACTTCTTAAGAAGATTGTATGCGGCTCGGAGGGTTAGTAAGTTTAGCCACTCCTGGTCTAGTAGATCTAAAATCTGCCTTCAAAAACGTTGCTAAACTGAAGATTAACACGATGAAGAATAACGTCAGGATCTATGGGTTAAGTTCAGAGGCATTGGAGTAAGGTGCTCAGGTACGATGGGGACGGGCTCCAGCCCAAGACACTAGGATAGACAGTTTTGAATTGGTAAGTGGCTATAAAGCAGCGTAAATCAGTGTTCGCACTGAAGTCCCGATTGTGCTGTCAGTTATGCCAGTGCAAAGCCAGAGAAACCCTTGCCATGTCTACACTGGGAAAGTGAGGTGGCTTTAGAACACTTTTGCTCAACACTCCTTGTTTTCCCAGTGTAAACAAGACCTACTTTGGTTTCAGCAGTGCTATGCGAGCTCAGACCAACGTGAGAGCAGAAAGCAGCCCTGAATGGACAGGAGAGAGAAATGCAGCAGGAAAAGCAACTTCTATGAGAAAGAGAGAGAGTAGCCCCTACACTGCTCCAGCTCACCCATTCTTCTATCCCCTCTAACAACACCACAGTGCCCTGGATACCACCATCTGGGTCAGCACTGAACTGGGCCCTCTGACTGTTAACAATGATCCCGGTCCAGATCCTCAGAGGTATTTAAGTGCCTGACTCCCACTGATTTCAATGGGAGACAGGCACCTAAGCTACCTTTGAGGATCCGGGCCCACATTCCCGAGGAGCAAGCAGCAGACACCAGCTTGCAACTCTGTCTCACTCTTCACTCCCTTTCCTGCCGCCTCCTCCAACCCTCCCAGCGCTGGCGCGGACTGACATTGTTTTCCTCTTGTTGTTTTTCCACCTCCGCTCCTTCCTCCTCAGGGGAATCAGCATTGGTGACCTATGTATGAGTGACTCACAGCCTGGGGCCTGCAAGGAATCAGCTAAGCTACCAAACATTAGTAGCTTCTTATTTTCCATTGCCTGTTCTCAGGGCATTTCCTCTGGTGAGCTCAGCGGTGGCTCCAGGCACCAGCGCTCCAAGCGCGTGCCTGGGGCAGCAAGCTGCGGGGGGCACCCTGCCGGTCCCCCTGAGGGCGGCAGTCAGGCTGCCTGCGGCGGCATTCCTGCGGGAGGTCCGCCGGTCCCATGGATTCGGTGGCAATTCGGCGGCGGGTACGCTGAATCCGTGAGACCAGGGACCTCCTGCAGGCAAGCTGCCGAATCCACGGAACCGGGGACCTCCTGCAGGCAAGCTGCTGAATCCATGGGACCGAGGACCTCCTGCAGGCAAGCTGCCGAATCCGCGGGACCGGGGACCTCCCGCAGGCAAGCCGCCAAAGGCAGCCTGCCTGCCTTGCTTGGGGCGGTAAAAAAGCTAGAGATGCCCCTTGGTGTGCTGCTCTACTGGAATACCTTCTGCAGCTGGCTGAAGAGTCAGGGGAGGGCTGTTGGAGGACTAATTAAATTATATTCCCTAGAAGTCTTGGCAAACAGTGACCCAGTCTGAGAATGATGCTAATAAATTCCTTGTCAATGAATGTTCTGCCAGACTTCGCTGCTATCTACAAACTGTAATTTCTCCTGGACATCAAAGAGGGGCTTCCGGACTGGGGGAACTTGTAAACAAAGAGGGATGACACTTGGTCTTGTGAGTTAAGGCAAAGGCCTGGGAGGAATGAGAGCTGGCTTTCCTGTCTCTGCCGCAGTCTTCCTCTTTGATAAGGGGCACGTTGCTTAGGACTGGATCCTAAAAGGGATTTAGGCATCTAATTCCCATTGAGGATCTGGGCCTTGATCTTTGTGCCCTCATTATCCCATCTCTAAAGCAGGGTAAATAATGCATCTCTGCTTCACAAGAGGGTAGCAAAGCATTACACCACCTTTCCATTCCTCTAATCCTGGGGGAAAATGAGGGCTGCTTCAGTCCAGCCTTAGGGTGCCTTGAACTTCCACCAGCTGGTAACAGCCCTGATTGCCAAAGCACAGCATGTTCTAGCCACACTACCTCTGACCCCCCCAGAATGCCCCCCTTTGTGTGGCAGTCCCCCACTGACTATTTAAGCCAGCTTTCTGGCATTGGTGCAGTTCCAAAGATGCCAGAGTGAGAGCTAGAATGTGACTCAACATGTGACATACTCACCACTAAACTTGGCCCCTCTAGCCTGTGTGGAAAGACTGGAGAAAACCAATACCATGAAAGGAGACTCTCACCCATAGGGGGAGCATTTCCTCAGAACTCAAGAGTTCCCTCATTTAAAGCTGAGGCAGAGTGATATTTCTAAGAGCATTGTTTTGTATCCTCAGTAACCCCAAGCTGGCTCACATCAGTGGTTTCTTTTCCCAGGCCAATAATTACTTATAACTGACACTGCACGGAAGTGGTTTAGAGCAATTACCTGCTTCTCTCTTCTGGTGAAATGCCCCTGTACAGGGATTATTTCAGCTGGGGACAAGGAGGCCTCAAATCTGCCCTCATCACTGGCTTCCTGCATGCTCACAGACTGCACACTGATCTCCTCATTCAGCATAGCAGGGGAAGCTTGTTCACACCTGGGTGGTAGAACTAACATGCTCTACATTAGGCAAAGAGACATCCTAGTTTCATGAATTCGCTTTAGAGGGAACATGCCCCTCAAGGCCCTGGGCCAGATCTCCAGCGGGTTTTAAATCACCATCACTCTACTGACTTCAGTGGAGGCTCTGCTCTCCGTCTCCCAGCTCAGCTTGCATTCCCGAGTCCCTGCTTCCTCCTCACCAACCTAAACCCCTCCTGAATGAAGCTCAGGTTTCTCCAGTGCCACTTTCCATACCCAAAAGAGCACAAACACACAGTATCGCCATGCCCAAGGATTCACACCCTAGTCTGGCCCCAAAAATCATGAGATCGGCTTAAAAAAAAAACCATGATTTTTTTCTCTTTTTCAAAACCTCATGCATTCAGGGTTTTTACCTTGCCTTCGGGCACCTGAGCCTGCAGGATGCTCTTGCTCCACATTTCCAAGCTTTTCTCACGAGCGTGAGAAACATAAATGTGCTTTTATTAAAAAAAATGAAAGGCAGATTGTCATGCAGACTCTCGTGTTCAGCAGCTGGACTCACACTGAAAGTGGTGAGAGATAGCCATACTGGAAACGTTTGAAAAAAGATTTCCCCTTGGATAGTATTAAAGCTGCTTCACGTGCAGGATTCAAGGGTTGGAAGCTTGTAAGCTCTTCAGGGAAGGGATCCCATTTTTGTTCTGTTTGTACAGCGCCTAGCACACTGGAGGTCCTAGATGCTACTGCCATACAAATAAAGAATTAAGTTAACAGGAAGATGTAGCAGTTTAGAAGAAATGGTCGTTTGATCCACTCAGTGTTAAATCTTCCTCCTTTTAAGGGAAATGGCACAGAGAGGTCAGTGGGGTTTTGATTCACTAAGCTGTCTGCTCATGTAACACATCAACAGCTGTCTCTTGCATGAGTTTGTTCTGAGCTGGATGCTAAGTTTTGCTCGCAGGTTAACATGAGGACAGGGCCTGACCCTCTGCATATTGGTTTACACGGCACACTAGAGTGCCACTAGCCCACTAACAGAGATGGAAGACTGCAGCTTGACAAGGCAGGAATAGATAGATAGAAGCCATTTCCCACAGGGCAAAAGAGTCCTGGTGTAACGTCAACAGACCCCAGCAGGCAGGATTAAGAACATAAGAACGGCCGTACCGGGTCAGACCAAAGGTCCATCTAGCCCAGTATCCTGTCTACCGACAGTGGCCAATGCCAGGTGCCCCAGAGGGAGTGAACCTAACAGGCAATGATCAAGTGATCTCTCTCCTGCCATCCATCTCCACCCTCTGACAAACAGAGGCTAGGGACACCTCTGATTGAACCAGGGACCTTAGTGCATGAGTCTCTACCGGGTGAGCTGAAAGTCTCATGGCTGTGCTTACTGCTATAGTGTGAGCCCTCCTTTGTCACCCTGGGCTCTGAGCGTCACTGCTGCTGGCTGTATAGATGTACCTTCTGTGCCTAACCTTACCTGTCTCATTTACCCTGTGCAATGCAAGTGCAGACCTGCCATCAACTCACAGCTCTTCACGCTGCTGGTGTGTATTTTAGAACCCCTATGCTCAGTGGTAAATGACAACACAGCACCCAGCCTTAGAGAACCACACGCACCCACAAAGTCCGGTCTCAGCATACCCAGGGCTCACTATATAACCCAGGACAGATTTCTGGGGACAGTTACTCCAAAGACCACGTCAGGAACTTTGAGCGGATGCCCCCACAGGACATTACAGTGATCTAATGCAGTGTTTCGCAACCTTTTGGATACCAGGGACCGGCTTGCTGCCTTCCTAAACCGTGTCAGGGAGATCTCAGGGACCAGTCACTGACTAATATATGTGGCTGGGGAAACCCATAACTCAGGGTTTGGCAGTAAGGACAAGGGAACAGAATTCCAAACGTTTGCTTTAAACATCATAAGTAAAGGCATTTCTAAGTCTGCACCTATAGTGTGTGTGGTTAGCAGTATGGCATCTTCAGCAGTTTGAAATAACTCCTCCTTATTGTAAATTAAAGAGCTTTTCATTTCACCTTTTACAATTGGATGATGCCCAGAACTTTGACCAGCTTTTTGTTGTTAAGAGGAATCCCTATCACTGAGTTAGTTGGCTGGTGAAAGGATTTGTGCTCCTACAGCACAAAGCAGACTTCAGCTTCTATCCTCATTATCTTTTTTTGGGCAGCATGCCAAGTGAGATTGAAGCTCTGCAGCACAGGTTTTTCAAGGATAAACTGTGAGCCCGTCTAGCTTACAATCAGGCTCCTTTGGCTCTCTGCAATTCTGTGGCTGAAATAAAAATCAATCCCCAAATCCTTTGTCTGTAAGGAATTTATTGTAGTCTTGTGTGAGAGACACCAATTTCTGAGCCCTTAGGAATGCTATCTTGCACTCAGTTTTTGCTTATTTAGCAGCTCATCCTATGTGCTGCACATGTATATTTCAAAGCTGTAACATGATGCAACACTGTTGATTTGAGGGAGCATGTTCTAGATGTGAGCAGGAATCTGATTGTCTGGACTCCTGGGTCCTATTCTGTTACTGGCTCACTGCATGTCCTTGCACAAGTCAAATACAGTGGGGTTTTGAAAAGAGAATATGGGTAGTGCTTGTTCTTTGGAAATGTGCTGGCCAAGTGCTTGGGCCTCAGCTAGGGGCCCAGCTGCTGGGATATTCAAAACCTCATTGCTGTCTAATGCTAGACCTGTGAAGAAAAATTAACCCTTGCTGGAGAGGGGGAAAAGGAAGTTGGTACCAGCCTTCCTCTCCTATCCCAGCAGCACAACAAGCTGCAGCCAGTGCAATGAGCTGCTAAAGGGACTTTCAACTATCTCTGCTATCAGGCATCCTGCCATGACACGGAGATCTGCGTCTGGACTTGATCCACGCTACATACAGCCTAGTCACTTAGATAACGTGATAGCGTTTTGTGGGCTTCCAGGCCTTTTGTACAAGCCATTAGCACCTGATGGTTTGACCTCAAGGATGGCGCATTAAAATGTGTGTGTGTGTGTGTAGAGGTGGGGAAAGGCTGGACGGTTCACAGCACTGGCTATGCAGTGCCTTTCATTATAGGCCACCAGACTGCATCTGATTCAGGTCTGCAGTTATCATCTGATGGCTTTGCCCATGGCCTGTGAGAAATGACCTGAGCTCAGGCCAAGACCTAGGCAGCATGTGTCTGGAGTCACCAACAACCCTATCACCACAAATTACACTCTCAGTCTGGCCATCTTCAGACATTCAGCAATCATAAATTAGGCCCCCTAAAAAAAAATCACGCGATTATTAAAAAAATTATGAAACCTCTTAAAAATGTTTTTTATTTGCCTTCTAGGATTGGAGCCTTTAGAGTTTGACAAGCAGCTTTTCTCTAAGAAAGTAGGCAAGTGGTGATTTTCATGTAACAGGAGTCCAGGAGCTGAAGCTTTAAGAAAAAAACATCCAATATCATAGAAGTCTACAACCAATATCATACTTGCTGGCATTCTCAGCAGACAACACAGGACTGAAATTACTACAGAACATCCACTTCAGGCTGCACTGTCCAACTCAGAGATCAGACATGTTGCGCCGATGGGGGCTGTTCTGGGGGTAGATTTCTTTCAGGGCTCTTATCACAGCACCCTTCACCACTGCTGGGTTTTTAAAGAAAAAAATGTGGGGAATAAATTTACCCATATGTAGTTTCACACAAAGGAGCAGAGTTACCCAGAGGATTGAGGGGGCCTGGGGCAAAGCAATTTTGGGGGCCCTGTCCATAAAACAAGTTGCAATACTATAGAATGCTACATTCTTGTGGGGGCCCTTGTGGGGCCTGGGGCAAATTGCCCCACTTGCCCCCCCTCTGGGCAGCCCTGCAAAGGAGATCACATTTTCCTACCCAGCCCACTCCAAAGAGGTCTAAGATAGTTTTCAGAACTGACCTAGCATTGAACTACTATGTATAAGTTGCTCAGGATCAAACAGCAGCTCACAGTTCTGGGCATCAAACTCATTCTGTTTTTGTTTCCCAAACTCACTGAATTTTGTTTTTAATTGTGGTCCATGGTAGGCGTAAATGCTGCCAAGAAAATTCTCCAGCAGCTTCATTGTAATTATAAAAATGGAGGTTTTTAATGAATTGAACATCACAATTAATGCAAATCAGTACAAAAGCCCTGGCATTATTTAGTTTGCTAGCAAGTTCCATTTATATTACACTGCCCCCACAGTTTCAGTTTTTGCTATGTCAAACATTTTCCTATTAATACAGAATTGAAATGAAGAAATTGCCAGAGGGAAAATGGCAGTTGAGTAAGAGACAGCTAGGGCTTTGACACATTTTGGGATAGATATAAATGCGGTGGCTGGATGTTTTGGCTAAAATGAGCAGAAGTAAAGTAGTTAACAGCACTGACTTTCAAATTGTCATCCTCAGTATGATGGATTAAAAAATTGTTACAGTTGTCAGCTATCACCTTAAATGAGAGGGTTTTCTCCTGTTCCCGCTTCTGCATGAGGGGGCTCTGCAGGGAAGCATGTGTTCTGGGTCTAGCAGCAGTCAGTCTCCTGAGAACCAGCCCAGAATAAGGTGGGTTAAGGTGTGTGTGTGTGTATATTAATATATAAAGCTGAGCTATTGCTTCAGACTATCTGCACATGCAGGGAGACAACATTGCCTGGTTTACACTAGGCTCATGTTTGGTGGGTACAAGACACGGGCTAGAAGGTTAGGCCTTGTCTATCTGAGACTATTGCACTGGTTTAACTGAACAGAAGTAAAAGCATGGACTTAACTTCCGTTAATGTGAGGCACTTTTACATTGAAATAAAGAGTGCCTATGTAGGGATAGGCATCTGTGATTTAAAAACGCACCTTCAGTTAAACTGGTACAACTTGTGTGCAGACAAGGCCTTGAGTTTTTTAAAAGATGAAAGAACAGATTCTTTGCAAACTGAATAGCCATGTAGCCCACAAAGGGAAACTAAGAAGTTACACCCCATGGATTGGATATGACCCGGGGCAAGTATATGACATTTCTGTATTATTTTAAAATTAAGCATAACTCCTTCTGTGCTTCCCAGAGAGACACCATTCATTCTCTGGCACCCAGTATGTTTGTGAATTCTGGCTGCACGCAGTAATGCTATAAAATTATCTTGTCTGGTTTGTTGACAACATAGGGAGATTGCAAAGGTCAAGTCACAAGGGAGTTAAGGAAAATCCAATTTCACACTAGGATTTAAGATCAGACAGTCACATGGGGCATATATTCTTAGTTTCTCCCCAGCATGTGGGACTAGAGCAGAGAGGAGAATCCTTTAATGAATTGAATGAAATTTCAGAACAGGCAGTGATCCATTTTTTTCCAGCTTCAAAGAATCATGGAATCCGTTTGGATGCTGGATTTTCTTTACCTGTGGGAAGAGGATTATTGAAAAGCCACATTGATAAATGCTGCGGCTGAAAACGAAGATGAGCTTCTGCACAAAGACAGTTAGTTTGTGCTAGAGGGGGCATGGGGAGGGAGTTGACATTCAAAATAATGCTTACCTGTGACTCCTCTAATACAATGGCTGAAACCTTTCATTTGTAGCAACATAATCCAAGGTTCTCTTTCCAAACAGCAGGAAAAAACTGGTCCTGCTAAGCAGAGGTTAGGGGAGCTATGCACAGGGTTGTGGGCTGCCTTGTGAGGCACTGAGCACCCTCAACTTCCTTTGAATGCAGGATCGAACCTTTTGTTCTCAAACTCATTTTAGGTGTAGGGAACAGTAAACATGATTTTCATGGAAGGTCAGTCTATGTATTAAGCAAAAATGCTTGTATGTGCTGTTGAACTCAGTCCAGAATTACTATCAGGATAAATAGTTGAGAAAGGCATTTAAGATGGTCTGTGCACACTGGGAACCCTAGACATTCCGCTGCTGCAATCTTGCATGTGTAATGTTGAGGTCCTGAAACAAAGGCATACAATATTACTACTTAGCCTGCATGCAGCACTTTCCATCTCCCAAGTGGCTTACAGATATTAATGTCCCTGAAGCCAATAATCACACAAAGTAGGGATGCCTATGCTGATCCCATCACAGATGAAAAGTAAATAGCTAAGATATGGGCAACTGTCAGAGGCAAAGGAACCGTTTGAAGGGTTAATCATCTGATCAGGGTTGGTGAATGTATGCTTCCACATCCATTGAAAAAGAAGAAAAAAAAAGATGGTTTTAGGCATTTGTATGGCTCTTACCATGGTATCTGAGCTCATAAAGTGAGAGCAAGAGGGGCCAGATGGATTATCCTCGTTTTCTATCTAGGGATATCACACCATCACTGTGGTATCATAGCACCTCATAAAAAAAAAACACCTTATATGCTGAGGTAAAGAGACCTCTGAAGAGCTGACTCCTTTGCCAGGCTGTAGGCCTGGTGATATCTCCCAATACAGAGAATTCTTGGGTACTTGTGCCTACCATCTTAGCACACCCCACCAGATGGTTCAATGCTCTGGTAACATTTCCATGTGGCTGCTTCTCTTCTCTGTTGGGCATCCTTTGCCCAAGCCTGTAACTGCTCTGATTTCTTCCTGAGCTCTCTAAGGTTACTGACTTCAGCTTCCAGCTTAAGCTTCATGTCTTCTGTTTGTTCTCAGAGCCTTTTCAACTTTCTGAGCCAATGCCCCCTCTCCATCCTCTGTCAGGGAAGGGGCCACTTTCTCTTGCCTTTGTGCTTCTGCTTGTGCTTTCCCCATCTTTGCATCCCTCATTTCCCTTTTGTTTTCCTGGGCAGACCCTTCTGATGTGTCCCAATTTTTTGTATCTGAAACCTTACATCTCTGGTTCCTGGCCTTCCAGTGCCTCTGCTTCCCTGAGCCCATGCCCACTGCTCACACTGTCACCTGGGGCACTCAAACCTTTTGTGGCCAGGCTTTCTACAGTGGAAACACCAGCATGACCTTCCTCCCCTCTGATAACATTGGTCTTCTTGCCATCACTGCTGGGCTGGCATGAACTCTGGCCACATCTTCTGCTGAGCAGCCCACTGTACCTCCTGCTGCTTCTGCCAATGTTCCAGCAGGTGTAGAACGTCCTCTTGTTATCTTGCTGACTATGCCAGTGTCCCAGGATGTTACCACCCCCACATGGTCTGTAGCACTCATGCTTCAGTTTCCCCCTTCTTCAGGGCTTCTTGAAAACTGCACAGGCTGGTTTGGCTGATGCAGTGACTTGGCCCTCCAGCTAAGTCAGCCCCTTCCAGGGTAACCGCGTCCCTTTGTCCAAGTTCAAACCCAACAAAACAGAATCTTTGCCCCAGTCTCAAACTAGGCGCAGGTACAGGCCCTCTTTCCCAAGGGCTCTGTCTTCTCTCCTTTAGTTCTTCTACCCATAGACTCAGCTTTTGACCTTCCCAGGCTCCTGTTGTCTCTCCCTTCAGCCCCTCCTAGGCCCTTTTGGGTTGCTCCCTATTCGTTCCCAAGCAGGCACTTCCAGGCCTTCCTATCTGGAGTCTTCCAGGACAATATCTACACAGGATTTTTTTCAGCCTCATAGCCCAAGTCAGCTGACCTGGGCCAGCTGTGGGCTTTTTATCCCTGTGTATAAATACTTTATATAACCCCATTGATCTCTCCTAGCGAAGGAAATACAAGTTTCCAGATGGGTCCAAAACTTGTAATACAGACCAGAAACCACGGACCAAACTGTGATTGCTTTACTTGTGTGTATTCCCACTGATGTAACTGGGACTACCCACCTGAGTAAGTTGACAACGCTTTGGCCTGATGTGGAGAATGCCACTTTTCTTCCCCTGCAATTTTAGCAGCAGCAGAGAAAAGTCTCACTTGAACTTAGCAACCATTTAACTTGTCACTTGACTAGCCATCAACTATTGTAGTACACAAAGTGTAGCTACTACATTCAAGCACAAGAGCTTTATTGCCCATTCAGTAAAAGCATTGTGGTATTTGTACAGTATGTGAATTGTGAAAAGAGAAAATTTTATGCAGGTTAATTAAGTCTCCTTAACTCTTTTAGTACAGTGTTATATTGTAGTCCAGTCCTGTATCAGAGGGGTAGCCATGTTAGTCTGTATCCAGAAAAACAATGAGGAGTCTGGTGGCACCTTAAAGACTAATACTTTTATTTGGGCATGAGCTCTTGTGGGTAAAAAACCCACTTCTTCAGATGCATGTATGTTTCTTATTCTTTGCAGCCAAGAAGCACAATGACCAAAGCCGATCTAGTCACCTGGGTCCAAACCCTTACACCACCGATTTAGTGGTATGAACCTCCTTGGCTTCAGTAGGATTTGGCCCATGGTGATATTTTAAACAAGCCTTTGCATATTCACCCGTTCAGTTAACAGGGGAATGTTATGTTTACTCAGCAGAGCATAAATTGCCAAAACGTTTGCTCTCACACCCTTCCTGTTTATACTCAGTTTTGGGCAGGGTTGATTTCAGAAACAATTCTGAGGGGCAAAGTTTGCTTTACTAATGATTATGTCCAAAGCTGATGTGTGGAGGTGGAAGTAGAAGACAATGGATCACATAGACCTCTGAAAAGTCTCGGGGTGGCAAACACCTCTCAGGCCCCATCACAGGTGACATCCCTTGTTTTGGGCAATCGGTATAGAAGCTGTTACACACCTAGGTCTGGTATTGCTTCATGGGACTTACATTGAACTTAAACTGAGTTACAGCAGCTGAGGATCTGGCCCTTCACCTTTTTGTGGTTGTCTGTACAACATGTACCAAATAATCTTCACTTCTCAGAGACTGCAGAAGTCAGCAGAGGGGAGCAAAGATTGAACTAGAGATTAGCCTGAACCAGTAAGCCCAGATATAACCATCCCTAAACTTTGGAGAGAATTGGATCTGGTCTGTACAATGGGCCAAACCCAAACCAGGTCTAGACCACCCTATTCATCCGTTCATATCTGGCACGGCTAAGGTGACTGTCACCCATAGTAGCACATCAGAACTGTGGGAGAGTTCAAGTTCAGATCTGAGCTTTGTCACCTGGGCCTATCGCTCACTGATACACTTTTCAAATTCTCAGGGTTCACAGTCCATGCTAAGCTTAATGGAGCATTGAAACTGAAATCCTGTGTTACTGCACCGGTCTCTAGGAAAATACCAGCGCTCTGAACTGCAAGAGTACTAGTGCAACACTACAAACCCCAAACAAAGCACCACATGCATTAACCTGCTATACAGCTGTTAGCTTTTGAGTTATGTTTGCTGATAAAGGAGTTTTTATTAGGTTTGGACTCAAATGAGCACACTGGATCCAAACTCCCTTGGATTTTGACACGGTTTGGGCCTGGACCCAAGTCTGATTTTTGACTCCTGCAGAACAATGGAAAATGAATCTGGATTCTATTCTGCCTCACATGCCATCTGCAGAGCTAGCAGCTAAGTTTTCTGAATATAAAATCTTAATTGCTCATGATGGTGGAAGAGGAAGGACCAATTTTTCAGATAGCAGGTTGAGCTTGCGGAGAGAGAAAATATCATTATTTGTCTTTTAAGTTGTCTGGAAGTCATTGAGAAAGAACAAAGAGTAAACATGGAACAATGAGCATGAGGAAGTAACTATAAATAAATGAAACCACAATGCTATTGTTAGTCAATTTTTTTTACTGTAACCACAACATAAGTATGTCCACAATCTTGGATTTGAACTCCCCATTTGTTCTCTTTACCAGTAATTATCCTCCCTGAACAAAAGCTCAATCTCTTTCCCTGGACTCTCCTTATCTGCTCTCATTCTCCTGCTCAGCGCTGTCTCTCTGCGATGACATGCATTACATGTCTGCACACACCTTTGTCCTAAGCCGGGGGTGGCCAACCTGTGCCTGAGAAGGAGCCAGAATTTACCAATGTACATTGCCAAAGAGCCACAGTAATATGTCAGCAGCCCCCCATCCACTCCCCAGCCCCCAGCGCCTCCCGCCTGCTGGCAGCCCCCAACAATCAGCGCCTACTCCCCCCTGCCCACTGCAATCAGCTGTTTCATGTGTGCAGGAGGCTATGGGGAAGGGAAGGAGAGGGGGGAGGAGCGAGGGCATGGCAGGCTCAGGGGAAGGGGCAGGGCCTTGGGAGAAGGGGTGGAGTGGGGGCAGGGCTTGGGGCAGAGTGGGGGGTTAAGCAGTGAGCACCCCCCAGCACATTGGAAAGTTAGCATCTATAGCTCCAGCCCCAGAATCAGTGCCTATGCAAGGAGCTGCATATTAACCTCTGAAGAGCCACATGCGGTTCTGGAGCCACAGGCTGGCCACCTCTGTGCTAAGCAAAGTCAATTTTAATGTCCTTCTTTCAACTTAACAAAATACATGGAGCAGTTTCCCCTCCAGCTCACGTGTAAGTGGCACTGATTATTGCACTTAGTTCAAATAACTATCAGAAAAGAGAGCACATTCTACCTGTGCTGCTACTATACTTGAAAACTATCACATATAGCCTAATAGAGAGACCAGAGTGATGTGTGTGACCCACAGTCCAGCTCTCTTACATCTCCACAAGAAGAGTGACAGGAAAGAGTTTGTCTCTGTTTGAAAGAAGATGAGCAGTCTAAGGACAAATGGATCAATTCCCATAACTCCTACATTTCAGTTCTCCTTCCCCAGTCTCCAGGACACAGATGTCTGCTTCTTTCATCAGTACTGAGACAAAGAATTAATTCAAGCCCCCAGAACTGTTGTCTTTCTCAGTTACTAATTTCCCTTCTCTCAATGGCTCTACTGACTGCTTGGACAGCTGCTTTGAGGGTCTGATCCAAAGCCCCTGAAAATTAGTGTGAGTCTTTCCATGGATTTCAATGGGCTTTGGATCTGGCCCATGATGCAGCCTTCTCCCTTCACTGTGTTTTTGAAGTTTTTGAAGCTGTCTCTTGGATACATTTTCTCTCTCCTAAACTGTGTCCCTTTCAATTGTTCTCCAGCCTCAAGATCTGGAGTTTCTCACAAGCTCCTTTAATGAGTCCCTAAATCCTATTATTCTCCTCCAAAGGCCCCTTCCTCATACTTGCTGTTGTACTTTACACAAAGAAACATGAGTGATTTCCCTATTTCCCCTTATGATTCCACAGTGCCCCAACATTGTGCCAATACTTGCTCTTTGAAAGCCCTCTGCTCCCCACTTATTGTGTATTTCCATTTAAAATCCCAAGTCAAAAATAAGACAACACTCCAGAATCCCTCAGACCTCAGTTTTCTGCCATATTCCTGGTGTTACTTAGGACACCAATCGGTTGATAATCATAATTTTACATTATTTTATTATATATAATAAAATAGACTTTAAAATGAGAAGGGACTATCATAATCACATTGCAGGCCACAGAACCTCACCCACTCAATCCTGTAATAGACCCCTAACCTCTGGCTGAGTTACTGAAGTCCTCAACTCATGGTTTAAAGACTTCCAAATTGCAGAGATTCCACCATTTACACTAGTTTAAAACCTGCAAGTGACCTGTGCCCCATGCCACAGAGGAAGGTGAAAAAACTCACAGGGTCTCTGCCAATCTGACCCTGGGGAAAATTCCTTCCCAGCCCCAGATATGGTAGTCAGTAGGACCCTGAGCATTTTGGCAAGACCCAAACAGCCAAACACCAGGAAAGAATTCTCTGTAGTAACTCAGAGCCCTCCCCGTCTAGTGTCCATTAACTGGTCATTGGAGATATTTGCTGCAGGTAGACGCAAATCAGCTATATGCCATTGTAGGCAGGCAGTCTCACCATACCACCCCCTCCATAAACTTATCAAGCTTAGTCATCAAGCCAGTTAGGTCTCCACCCCCACTGATCCCCTTGGAAGGCTGTTCCAGAACTTCGCTCCTCAGATGGTTAGAAACTTTTGTCTAATTTCAAGCCTAAACTTGTTGATGGCCAGTTTATATCCATTTGTTCTTGGGTCAACATTGGAACTTAACCTGAATAACTCGTTTCCTCCCGGGTGGGAGGGAGAAGTGCAAGTGGGGCAATTTGCCCCAGGCCCCGGGCCCCAAAGGGCTCCCCACGAGAATGTCAGAGGCTCCCTCCCACCTCCGCCTTCCCCCATCCCCCAGTGCCTCAGCGCGCCGCGTCCAGGAGCGGTCCTGGACAGAGCTAAAGCGGCGTGGCTCCAGCAGGGCCTGAGCTCCTCCCATTCAGCACCGCGTGGTAAGGGGATGGGGCTCTGAGCTCTGGGCCGAGTGGCGGGAGCTCAGGTCCCGTGGAGCCATGCCACTACAGTGCTGTCTGGGGCTGCTCCTGGACGCGGCATGCTGAGGCTCTGGGAGAGGGGGGAGGCAGGAGTAAGCGGCATGGTAAGGGGGCCGGGGCCGGGGGGGGGAGGTTGGATAAGGGGCAGGGAGTCCTGGGGACAGTCAGGGCACGGGGACGGTGCAGAGGTTGGGGGGGCATTAGGAGACGGGGAACGGGGCATTCTGGGGGTCTGTCAGGACTCAGCAGCGGGGAGGGTGGATAGGGGTCGGGGCAGTCAGGGTACAGGGAGCAGGGGGGGTTTGTGGGGGGTGGGGTCCCAGGGTGGTGGTTGGGAGGGTCTCGGGGGGCGGTCAGGGGACAAGGAGCAGGATGGGTCAGGGATTCTGAGGGTGACAGTCGGGGCGGGCAGGAAGTGGGTGGGGGTTGGATGGGGGCAGGGCCAAGCTGTTTGAGGAGACACAGCCTTCCCTACCCTAAAGCTCATTCAGCAGTTTGAGGCTTGCAGACAGCTATTTAACACAAAGAGCCAAGCTGTTATCTTTTCCCTTAGGGTTACCATCCCTTTCACTTCTCAAATGCCAAATTATAGTCTACATTTAATTTCAGTGCCATAGGGAGATTCATGTCAGGGGAGGGTAGCTTCATTTAAAATTAGCCACTTTAGATTAACAGTAATAGAGCCAAGAGAGCCATGGGGGAGGGATCACATGAGAAGAGCAATATCCTACACCACCTACGTCCTTCCCAACTATACAAAGGGAGACTCCCCCGCCCTCTGCATTCCCTGAGGCTCCAGAGGGGTTAATTCAGTGGTTCTCAAACTTTTGTACTGGTGACCCCTTTCACATAGCAAATCTCTGAGTGTGATCCCCCCTTATAAATTAAAAACACTTTTTTATATATTTAACACTATCATAAATGCTGGAGGCAAAGCGGGGTTTGAGGTGGAGGCTGACAGCTCGTGACCCCCAGTAATAACCTCGTGACCCCCTGAGGGATCCCGATCCCCAGTTTAAGACCCCCTGCGTTAATTTAATTTTAGCACCCTGTGTCCATTCACATGCATCTGCTATTTTGAGCATTTCAGTTTTCACAACATAGGCTCATCCCAGATTCTGGAACAAGTTCAAATGCTCACTTCGTGGAGTATGTACATAAGCTATACTAAGACAAACCCACAGTAACTGTCTCCAGTTTGTGAGGGACCCCATGGAGCCAGTCTCTAGGAAACAGATAAATTCATGGTGGTGAAGTCCATTAATGGCTATTAGCCAGGATGGGTAAGGAATGGTGTCCCTAGCCTCTGTTTGTCAGAGGGTAGAGATGGATGGCAGGAGAGAGATCACTTGATCATTACCTGTTAGGTTCACCCCTCTGGGGCACCTGGCATTGGCCACTGTTGGTAGACAGGATACTGGGCTGGATGAACCTTTGGTCTGACCCAGTGTGGCCGTTCTTATGTTCTAACCTAAATGAACCCAAAGTTATGGAGACAGATATGAGTCAAGGAAGCCAGCAGAGTATCAGAAACCTGGAAAAATCTCTGACTGGATGGGCTCAGGCGTTTGGTCACAAGCTGTCATAAACAGATAGTAAGGGTTAAGGTCTCTTTTACCTGTAAAGGGTTAACAAGCTCAGTAACCTGAGGAACACCTGACCAGAGGACCAATCAAGGGACAAGATAATTTCAAATCTCTGTGGAGGGAAGTCTTTGTCTGTGTCCTTTGTTTGGATTGCCGTTCTCTCTTTGGATCTAAGAGAGGCCAGACATATTCTTCAAGTTCTCCAAGGTTTCCTGAAGTATTTTCTTCTATTCAGTATAGTGAGTATTAGAAGGCGGTTTAGGCTTATAATTGATTTCTACATTTGCAATTGTGTATTTGCTGGAGAAATATATTTATTTCTGTTTGCTGTTACTTTAATTATTCTGAGAAAGGAGGGGGGGGGAACCTCTCCAGGCTTATAAGCTAGACCCTGTAGATTTTATCCTGGTGATACAGAGATAGTGTACTTTTTTTCTTTCTTTAATAAAATCTTTTCTTTTAGAACCTGAGTGATTTCTTCCCTTGTTTGGATTTTCAGGGGAAGGGGAGGGGGAAAAGTGAATCCCTCTTTGTTTGATTCAAGGAGTTTGAATCAAGGTATCTCTCCTAAGGACAAGGGGAGGGGGAAGAAGGTGGGAGGAATGGATTATTTCCCTTTGTGTTAAGATCCAAGGAAGTTGGGATCTGTGTTCCCCAGGGAAAGTTTGGGGGAACAGGGAGTGTACTAGACACTGGAATTTCTAGTTGGTGGCAGCTTTACCAGATCTAAACTGGATTTAATTTTAGAGGAGTCCATGCAGGTCCCCATCTTGTGGACGCTAAAGTTCAAAGTGGGGAATAAACCTATGACACAAGCTGAGGTGGTTCAAAAGTTTTGGATTTTTTTTAAGCAGATTTTTTATTGTTTCTTTAAACAATCAAACACAGCAAGCAGCAAATATTTGGCCATACACTAATGAAACCCCAAACTATGTTCAGGTTTTGGCAGACTAATTTCAGCTTTTCAATTAAAAAAACCACAACACATTTTGAAGGAAAGCAGACATTGTCTGATTTTTTCTGCTTTTCAAAAACCCCGAGTTTTCGATCCAAAAAAAGTTTTGACGGAAAATATTTGTCCAACCCTTTTAATGAGCTTTAGTGCCTTTTAGCACTAGCTGATGCTGAGAACCAGTGATGCCTTGTAAAGGTGACTTGAAAAGAAGTTCTCAAAACTGGATTTGTGCCGAGATGCGGAAGGTTTTTAAATGTTTATTTTTCCCAGGGTGGCCCGGGGGGAGAGGGGGGCAAGTGGGGCAATTTGCCCCAGGTCCTGCGGGGGCCACCACAAGAATATAGAATTCTATAGTATTGCAACTTTTTGTTATGGCAGGGGCCCCTGAAATTGCTTTGCCCCAGGCCCCCTGAATCCTCTGGGTGTCCCTGACAGAGGTCAACATGTGTCCTTTGGGAAAAGGGGCTATGAAGTCTTGCAATTTGGTCAAGCCCATGGTTTTACAGAGGGCCACACTTCAGCAGCCCCAGCCCATGGTGTGGCACTGGTTCATCCGGGATGCAAAGGAAAGAATACTAGCTGGAATCATCAGCGCTGCTTCCTGCAGTGCCTGAGGTGTCCCTGGAAGTTTGCTAGCCAAGGAATGACGTTTCCTAACTCTGCTTAGCTTCTGAAGTGTGACAAGATCCCAGCCAGAGGTGTGGCTTCAGGGCACATACATATTAAGATAAAAGGCAGTCCCCAGGCAGGTGTGGGAATAAGGTGCCAATAAGGTGTGGGAATAAGCCATCCTGGTTTCATGTACTAATGTTTTCCTGTCTTTGCCTGGATAATTGTGTCTTAGTCAAACACCATGCTAGAGGACATAATTCTGGCTCTCGTTCTTCATATTGGACTTTAGATGAGGTAGTGTTTCCATTATCGAAAGCTTGAAATGTTTGATCCCACATATTGAACAAGCCTTTGGTCATCAGTGCAGTGCTGTGCTTGGGCTGGGTGATTTTGCTGTGGTTCACATTCCCCTGGAGCTGGAATGTACTGTCGGGGGGACACAGATTCAAAGCCTGAAGGGGAAGGAGCAGCAGAGACTGGCACCATCAACCACCTCATATGCAGCTGGTTTTGAATGATTTTCTTCCTGCCCTTGTCCCTACCTCTCTTTACCTCAGGCCACTTCCAGGAAGTGATGGAGAGGAGTAGGCCATTCAAGATGTTGGTCATCCTCTCTCATATGCTGCTGCAGGCCTGATCTTGTATCTTGATCTGTATTACTAATACAGAGCCTTGCACGTGAGTGGAGGCGCAGTCGTTTCATTGGGATTCTCTGGGGCACAGGAGTCCAAGCTACTGCAACTGTTTGTAGGACTGGTGCCTTTGTTTATACCTATCCACTCTTACAGCCTGGCATTCACCTGTTCCTCATACTTCTCCTCTGGGGTTTATGTATACAGGGACAGAGTACATGCTGCTAAATGGATGACTATCCCCGCTAGAGGAGCAAGTGGTCGAGGTATGGAAAATGAGGTTGCAGTATGGAAGAGACTGGGAACTACTTCCCTTAGGCATCCAAGTAATTGCTTCATGAAGATTTAAGTCAAGGATCAGAGAAGCAATATGGGCCTGATCCAAACCCCATTAAAGTCAGTGGGAGTGTCTACATTGACTTTAATGGGCTTTGGATCAGGCCCCATAAGATGTCTCCGAAGTCTTAGAAAGCAGGTAGTTGATACCCATAGTTAGCCAGGCACTAAGGACACAAAAGTCTTTAGCCATTCAAACAAGGAGGCCAGCTATGGTTCTTAGTGCCTCAAGGACAGTGAAGTCAGTTCACTGAACTTTGTTTTCTTCTATCGGTGTCTAGCAGTCTGTGAAGCAAGCACCTCTCGTGAATAATGTGACCATAGCAAGTGGCACTCACTCCTCAGCAATGTGGATCACTGCTTCCCCCACTTGGACAAATACCTCAGTAGTCTGTAACAATTGCAGACATGCTGCAGGGAGGCTACTGCCAGCTGGAGCACTGGGGGCCAAGCTATATTTATTTATTTGAAGCTAAGAGTCATAGTATAACATTGTTAACAATCAGAAGACACACAATGCTTGGGCCTCCCACTGGAAAAGTGAATGAAGGAGGACTACCACCTGTGATCCCAATTCAGCTGGCTATCTATTTTCAGAAGAGTACCTAAGTTGGGGTTGGTAAAGGGGCCTAGGAGATTTTCCATAGGAGTCAGGCATCTCAGCCTTGGGCTCTGTGCTTCGCAGGGATTTACGCACATATTAACAGTTAAGCACATGCTTAAGCAATTGCTGAATAGGCACAGGTTTTCGTACAGACTGAAATGCTTTGCTGAATCAGGGCCCATAAGAGGCAAAGGGAACTAGAGTGATATCTGGAATGGATGGTGGGAAGACACCTTAAAAAAAAAAAAGTCCCTGCCCCATCCAGCAGCATATGAAGGAGGGGAAGCAATACTCAATCATGTTTTTAGGTCCAAAGGAAAAAAAATACAGAGAAAGCCAAAGTGCAGCTGGGAAGGACTTGTTAATTACCGCAGAAGCTCTGAAATAGATGAACCATCCATTAAAATAATGTTCCCATGATGTCGCTCAGCTTCCAGTAAGTAAAGAACATAAATACTCTCCTCCTTAATGAAGCCTGACATAATGTATCCTGCCACAGCAGCTACGGTGGTCTGGGCTGGGCTTGCTATTGCATCTGGGTTTGCATTTCCAGGACCAGCAGGGGAACTTTGCCTTTTGAATGTGCTCCACCAATACTCCCAGTGTAGGACACCTGACACAAGGCACCTTTCGTTTAGGGTTTGCATGACCTTTTGTTCCCTGATGAGATTTCTGGTGGCAGCAGCAGAGGTTTTGGCTAATACCACCTACTGTTGGTGGCTTTGAAAGTTGTCCCCTTTAACACCACAAATTATTTAAAGGCAGAAAGATGAGTTAGGCACCCAATTCCCATTGGACTTTCATTGAGAATTGGGTTCCCCTCATGCCTTAAAAGTCTCCCCCATATTTATAACTAGGTATCTCATTGCCATGGCAACAGGTGCTCTAAATAACTCAGGTCCAGATTCTGATACCTTTACAGTGAGTAACATTACTCAGAATAATAATAATAGTCCCATTCATTTTACTCTTTTCCTGTCTGATTTCAGTGAGGCTACTGATGGAGTAAATGTGCTACTCAGCATGACTA
Organism: Mauremys mutica; assembly: GCF_020497125.1. Classification (NCBI taxonomy): domain Eukaryota; kingdom Metazoa; phylum Chordata; order Testudines; family Geoemydidae; genus Mauremys; species Mauremys mutica. The sequence continues at coordinate 44,872,045 of NC_059078.1, forward strand.
AGGAGGTAGAACTTAGCCCTCAGCAATGTACCCTTTCTCTAACAGCTGTAACTTTAGAAACCCAACTTTGTTAGAATCAGTCAATAGCAAATGGAGCTGTGGCAGAATCTCAAGAAGGCAACCGAAGCCAAGGCGATCATGTTGGGCCTCGTCCAGCATGAGTGTTTGCATTTGTTTCTCACAAGCCTTATTGGTTAGAGAGACAGGAATCGGATCAATTCTCCCACTAGGGATGGATGAACTGCTTTGGAATTCTTGAGAAATAACTGAACAGGAGCTGAGTCAGTAAGGTTGTAAAATGTTTAGTTAAAGCTTCCCCTTCCCCTCGCTGCCTTAGGTGGAGATCTACTTGCTATCTACATGTGCCCATCACTCTAGCAGTGGTACATTTATATGACGGTAGCTCCCAAAGGCCAGGCAGAGCGCTAACTGGCTTACACAGCATACAAAAACCACCAAGACAACTTCAGGTGGTGGTTTTGGTGCCCTACTTCTCCCTCTAGCTTCTCTTATCCTCTTGCATCTTCTCTAAAACCTCGTTTAACTTTGTAGGAATTCCAGAGGACAGCTGAGAGGGGTGGAGGGGGAGGGGGAAAGCCTTCCTCTCCCTGCCAATCTGTACCAAACTTCTTGTTTTGAGCTGAATTTAGAGCTAGTGAAAGATCCTGGCTGACATATTTGACCACCAGGATGCAAAGGGAAACCCATAGATGGCTCCTCTCACACAGGTGAGATTGGCCCACCCTCCCCTCCAGTTTGAGGGGAGGAGGCCAAAAAGAACTGGGAGCAACTCTTTACTTGGGACAACACAAAAAAAGGTAGGGTCAGGAATGGGGTACAAGAGCAAGAAAAAAGGGCCAGTCACACAGACAAACAGAATACTGGGCAGTGCCAACTGCTCTGAGGAGTTGCCAAAGAAGCCAGCGGACACTGCCCAGTAGAGCTCTGCCTAAGTAGATGTGGGGCTGAGGAAAACAATCCCACAGCCACAGAAAGCCTCCCTGCTCTTGGGCTTCATCATAACCTGTTTGGCCAATGGTGAAAGGTGCTGGGCCCAGAGACAGATGCCTTTTTTCTGTTTATTCCCACAGCCCCATGGCCAATGTGCTCATGCCCAGGGACTGCCTCTTGGAATAAAGGCAGAACAGCCTCATGGCCAGGACAGGCTTTGGCAGAGCAGAATGCTGGTGGATTAGCACTTGAGTAAAGTTACTTGTTACAGTTGAACCCTGTTATGTCGCCGGCCTAGGGGTTTGCCAAAAATAGTCCAGATAACCGATGATCGAGATAAACCCCTATCCACCCCCCCACCCCTGAACTCCCCTGCCCTCTCTCCAACACCCCCTCCCTGCCCCCTTACCGCGGTGCCTGCACGTGGCTGGATCCGGCGAAGCGGGACGGGGACCCGGAGCCGGGCAGCCAAAGAAGCGGGACCCGGTAAGCGGGCCGGGCGGCAGGCGAAGCGGGGACCGGGTAAGCGGGGCCGGGCGGGCGGGGACGGGCAGGGACCGGGTATGCGGGGCCGGGCAGGCGGGCGGGGACGGGCAGGGACCGGGTATGCGGGGCCGGGCGGCGGGGATGGGCAGGGACCGGGTATGCGGGGCCAGGCGGGCGGGGACGCGGGGAGCCGGGCTCGAGATATTAGGGTTGGGCAAATCGACATAACGGATGAGAAGCCCATAAGATAAAGAGGGAGTTTGGCGGTTCCACTTGTAAAACCTCGAGTTAATAGGATTGGCAAGTTAACCGAGGTCGAGATAAATGGGTTCGACTGTAATTCACAATGTAACTGGTCAAACATTATTTGTTTGGTCTAATCCATCCATCTGGGCTTTCCTAGCATAGTTACAGGCACTCTAGCTGTGCAGGATTAATTGTTAATGCTGCATGCCATTTACTTTTCTGAATCTGGCAGGAGGGAATCACCTTTCTAGGGTGCAGTGTCTGCTGCTTAATTCTGGTAGAGTTCTTTTACTAGGATCTTTTCAGATGGTCATGCTAATTAAGAGATCATATCCCTGTCAAAACCACTAATGCAAATATATCTCTGTATGCCTCGTGCATACTATGAGACTCACTGCAATTAGACTGTCTCTCTTGGAAGGCTGTTTAATATCCTGGCTCCAAGCAATAGGAAATGCCACAAACACTACGCTTCTATATTAAGGACATACATTTTTAAACAGTCTAGTGGCACTGGCCTTTATTAAGTCAGGGTGGATATGTGGCTGATCCAGTCCTTGCACATAATTAAAATGAAAAAACATTGATTACTCAATGGCTGTACAAAAAGTGCAGGCTAGCAAGTAGATCTGCAAACGAGCTCAGACTTTCCAGTAAGAGATCCATCAGTCTGCCAACATTTTAACTACATCTATATGTTTTCGAACCCACTCCCAGATCTGTTGGAATCAGCACCATGTGGTGGTGTCTGGGGTGCTCGTGTTTTATCAGCTTTGAGGTCCTAAGTCAGGAAAGCACTAAAACAGTTCTTAAGTCCATCCCTATTCTGGAAAGCACTTACACACGTGCTTGAGGCCTGTTAACTTCAGTATAACATCAGTCACAGTACAGCTAAATGGGACTTAAAAGGATGAGAAACTCTGGAGTGTGGTGAAACATCCATTAAATAATGCTCACCTGACATAGCACAGGTTCCAGTAAGTCAAGCACATCAATATCCCTCTGCTTAAGGCTCATGTAATGGCATGCGTACCTCTAAGGCCACTATCCATTTGTAACCCTGGAGCAGCAGCACAGCTGATGGGCTCAGTTGGATGGGGCATGGAATTGTTGCCTGTAAAGCTCTGGTCAATAAAATGTTGGCTTTTTTCCTATCTGCATGCTGAGGTTTGTTTCTCCAGGGATAGTGCAGCTAAACTTGCTCCCCTGATCAGCTGGAGCAAGGAGACACAAGTCTACCTCAACTGAGGGCAATACTGCGATCCTCTTTTTAAATCAGGCTCATCTTGAGCAGTTTATCAAATTAAAATAAAGTCAGTATTAGAGGTGACTTGCCTTAGCCATATATTTTGGCGAGGATTAGAACATTTTCACTTCCATAACAATTTTATCTAAGGCGCTCAAAACATTTTGCAAACTTTAATTGGTACAATGTCCCTGCAAGGCAGGCATCCTTAAACTCCATTATACAGACGTGGAAACCGAGGCACAGATTTTTAAGCCTGGTACTCCAGAAGTGGCTACTGATTCGGGGATGTCTGACTGACCGGGGTGCTGAGTACTCGGGACATTAGTTGAAATCAGTGGGAGCTGCGGGTGCTCCGGACCGCTGGAAAAATCAGGTCAGTAGGAATCCCACGTTTGGGTCCCCAAACCTGAGGCCACTTTCAACAACCTTGGTTGCAGTGACGTGCGTAAAGTGACACAAAAAGTCAGTAGCAGAGCCAGGCACAAACTCTAGGCGTCCTCCCCGCCCCAGTTCCAACCACTGGACAAACTGCCATTGGCTACACCAAACTACCATTGCAATCCTCATCTGCTGGGGACAGGATTGATTTTTAATGTGTAATTTGTTCACTTTTCTACTAAAAAACCCAACCAGAGGCTGGCAACGTGTACCGAGCTGGCCTTAGGGAGAAGGGACCTTTTGTGAAGTAAGACTGAGTGACTGCACCTAGCTCTCCTCCTGCCCCCGATGTGACCTCTAATAGCTGCCACATCCCCACAACATCCCTCCATCCTACCCCACGCTGCCTCATGAGGTCAAAGGCTGCTGCGGAGTATGCAGGACAACTGTGGCATGCAAGGAAGCAAGGCAGGGATGGGAACTGGTAGGAGAAGCTCTTTGGCCTGGAGCCTTGCTAGCCTGCAGCACTGCAGGTCAGATAAGTGGGAAAGGAACAGAATCTGAGCAGGGAACCGAGCACTGAGAGCAAACCAACAGTCTGTTGGCAGCTCTCCTGCTGGAGCTGTGGGGTGCAGAACACCTCTGGGGAGGGAGTAAGGGCCTAAGAACTATAGTTTCAGCTTTTGGACAGGCTAGCTGGGTGGGGGAGCTGGATGATCTCATGACTAAGACATAGGAGTGGGAATCAGGAGACCTGGTTTCTATTCCTTGCTCTGTTGTAACCTTGGGCAAGTCACTGACCCTCCCTGTGCCTCAGCGTTCCCATCTGTGAACCATTTATAATACTTGCCCTGTCTCCTGTGGGCTATGCAGCTTAATTCATTCATGTACACACAGCATGTTGGGGTCCTAGGATGGACATTTCTTCCTAGGCCATATTTACATAACTAATGTCCCAGTCCTGCAAACACATACACATACTCATGTGATTAGTTTCATTGGGCCCACAGATTGTCAGCTCTTCAGGGCAAGGTCTGGGTCTACGTATGCATTGCTATGATGCTAGAGGAATAATTAAGACCATAGGTCTCCCCCAAAAGCAGAGCCCAGGACAGATCCGCCTTTGCTAAGGCCTGCATGAAGATGAATCAGAGTAGGACGGCAGGCTTAGGGTCTACACAGTTTGCTTTGTAGCCTCACTGTCCTGGAGACCTAGTTTCAACTATGACCCACATTCCTCCTATGCGGCCCAGAGCATCCTCATTTCCCCACCCTTTTACTGCTGGCTGTACAATACTCCAGAGCACCTAACCAGCTCCTCCCTTGATGCCTATACTCTTTGAATAAGCACAGGACACCACAGTCTTGGACCTTCACCCAGAAAGACATTTTGGCTTCTCCAGGGTCACTGCAGCTGGAAACAGCTTTTTGTTTGCAGGGAAACAGTGAAGCATTCTTTAATATGTTGCTTCCTCCCACCATTAATTTAGGCTGAAGCCGTGGTGGGGAGGAGAGGGGAAGCCACACACTTTTTCTGAGGTGCACCAGCACAGAGCTAGGACACATGGAGAGCCCAATTTAAATAGTAATGAGACAGGCGGGTGCTTGCAGAGCTCTAGTAGCTTCAGCCTTGTCTCCCCCCCCCTCACATTTAACCTCCTCCACCCAAAGTCCTCAGCGTTGCATCCGGTGAGATTTACAGCTTCCGACAGCTGGCTGAGCAAGTGCTGTGAATTCCAGCCAGCCTTGTGGCCTCGCAGAGACCTGCGAGGGAGATTGCTCCAGGGAGAGGGGAAGGCTGGAGTGTGGGGAAAGGCCTTCCCTGGGCTGCAGATGTAGTGAATGAAATCGTGTTGACCTGGAAATCAAATGCCTGTCAGTACCTATCAGAGATGGAAAGTCGCTTTGGCCGGTGAGGACATCAAGACATCAGTGACCCAGCCGCTCGCTGGAGCATAGGCAGTGAAGGGCAGGGGAGGCGAGGAACAGCAAAGGAAAGGCCTGAATGCAAGCTGCCTTGCCTTTCACTCTATCTCCTCCCTGCTTTGTTATTGGGGGGGGATGGGGGGGTGTCTTTGTGACTCTGTCCCCTCTTTGCGGTTTCCGTAGTAACCGTGGTGTCTGTTGGCAAGTCTCATGTTTTTCCCCAATCCAGGCAGAGCATGAGCTCAGTACGTGCAAGCAGATTTTCCCCATATTAGGGGAGGCATGGGGCAGGGACTGAGGGGAGGGGACAGGTCATGGGAGTTTCATCTCCAGGGTGCCTGTTCAAACACAGTTCAAGCAATCAGCACCTATTCCCCCACCCTTTGGCTCTGCCCCCTTCCCCATCTTGTCAAATTGAAGCTTCTTGTGAGTAGCGGTGAAGGCAAGGTCAGCTGCCTTCACTGCTTCCCCAACAAACATCCCCTCATGCTCTTTCCGTCAAGCCCCCTCTTCATGCAGAGCCCTCCCAAAGCTTGTCTGAATGGCCACGGCCCTTCTGTAGGGCCATTTCTGTTGGGAGCCCTACAGTGAGTGACTTAGTACCCCTCTGTTCCACTGCTTTCCCTGTGCTTCATCTGATTGTTTGTATTTTTGCACTGATTTTTTTGGGAACAAGCTCTGTGTCTTTCCTCCATGTTCGTACAGTGCCTAGCACATTTTGGAGGCTACTGTCATATATCCCAACAGTAAGTCAGTAGCAACCGGCAGCTTTTGCTATGTCAGTCCAGCTGTTAACGGAGGGAGGATCATATAACAAACAATGCTACATGTGGCACTCATTGCCCTCTTGCTGGCAGTTTGTGTGCAAAGAGGCCAAGGACTGAACATGCCCCTACACCCTGGATTTCTCTCTCCTAACGGTGCATCTCTCCAGGTCAAAGCTTAGGCACGCTGGAAGTGCAGAGGGAGCTTCTGCAGCTGACCCCTCTACCTTACTCTCTCTCCTTCACAACAGAAACAGAAAAATGCACATATAGGAAAGTAAAGCAAATCTAATGGGGTTTGGATCAGCCTTCACGTATGTAAAGAGAAAGACTTTCATTAACTTAAGGACCCTGAACCTGATCCAAAGCCCACTGAATTGTGATACTTTCCTTCCCTACCACGCTCTGATGTCACTGCACTGAATTAGGTCTAATCTGCAACATCACAGTAAACTGCTGGCATGCGTGCACAGGCATGCACATGTAGCTGTACCACCCCCTTTTGGGATGGCAAGGGCCACTAGCCACAAATACACACACACACAGATTGCAACTGTGGCTGGCCTTTACACGGAGGGCATAAAGGGTGGGAGTTCTTTGTAACCTCCCCACCTCATTTGTTTGCCCCTTAACCTGTAAGCACTTCATGGCTGGAACCTTGCCTGTATTTCGGCAATGTCCCATGCACCCCCTTGATGCTGTGTAACTAAACACCACTTCATCTGCAAAACTCTGCAGTGCAATAGCTGTTATGGATTTTGGGTGATTCTTGACCTCCCAACTCCCTATGTTATTCTTGCCCAGGGATTTCTATAAATGCTGCGGCCTGGGGTTTCTAGGTTTGAAAAGGTTTGTTAAGAGCACATTTCCCAGTTGCTGAACACTCCACCATTATTGGGACAATTTCCCTTTTTCTTAAAACTAAACCAAAGCACAGTCAACAGCTCACAGCAGAGTGATCTCGGTCTCGAAATGAGCTTTGGCATGTCTGGACATGAGACTCAGAAGTCACTTCCCATCTTTGGAGACCTGCAGTATGTTCCACATCCTCCTCCTTAAGGTCTTTAAAACACTTAAAAAAACCCAGTTCATTCATCCACCAACAAAACAGGCTGTTATCTTGCATGCCCAACAGGGACAGTTTCTATAGAACTTTATTGGTTTCATCTGTACCAAGTTGCATAGGACTTTTCCATGAGTGGAATCAAAATACAAATGTCTCCTTTCTAATTTGGTCCGGTCTTTTGCAAGACATCAAATTAATTGCACTAAAAGAGAACTTGTTACCTAAAAACTAGATTTTCATGGTAGTCGGGTAGCAAATAGCAATGGTATTGGCAACTCCCTTTGATTTCCTCTTGTTAAGCTCCCTTTAATGTTGGTTTGAGCCAAGAACAGTGATGAGCAAATCAAAGAACTAGCTAGGCATTGGCTGGAGCCAATCAAGATAGGAAGTCAAGGATCTGTCTATGCAATTCATATAGATGCTCTTGCCATTCCTGAGTGGGCATTTCCAGTCCTGCCCAAGTCAAAGGTTATTTACAATGTTACCATCTGAAAAATGCAGATGTGGAGGCAGATAAACAGTGACTGTAAGTTAGGCCTGGTCTACACTACGCGTTTAAACCGATTTTAGCAGCGTTAAACCGATTTAACGCTGCACCCGTCCACACAACGAGGCCCTTTATATCGATATAAAGGGCTCTTTAAACCGGTTTCTGTTCTCCTCCCTGACGAGAGGAGTAGCACCGAAATCGGTATTACCATGTAGGATTAGGGTTAGTGTGGCCGCAAATCGACGGCATTGGCCTCCGGGAGGTATCCCACAGTGCACCATTGTGACCGCTCTGGACAGCAATCTGAACTCGGATGCACTGGCCAGGTAGACAGGAAAAGCCCCGCGAACTTTTGAATTTCATTTCCTGTTTGCCCAGCGTGGAGCTCTGATCAGCACGGGTGGTGATGCAGTCCCAAATCCAAAAAGAGCTCCAGCATGGATCATACGGGAGATACTGGATCTGATCGCTGTATGGGGAGACAAATCTGTTCTATCACAGCTCCGTTACAGAAGACGAAATGCCAAAGCATTTGAAAAAAATCTCCAGACAGAGGCCACAGCAGGGATTCAGCACAGTGCTGCGTGACAAGCGTAACGGAAAGCCAAAGAATCAAATGGACGCTCATGGCGGGAGGGAGGGGGTACTGAGGACTCCAGCTATCCCACAGTCCTCGCAATCTCCGAAAAGCATTTGCATTCTTGGCTGAGCTCCCAATGCCTGTAGGGTCAAACACATTGTCCGGGGTGGTTCAGGGTATAGCTCGTCAATTTACCCCCCAACCCCCTCCGGAAAGAAAAAATCGTTTCTTGACTTTTTTCAATGTCACCCTATGTCTACTATGTCTATGTCTTTGAAAAATCATGGCGATCGGGGGAGGTCCCGGACGACTGGATAAAAGCTAATGTAGTGCCCATCTTTAAAAAAGGGAAGAAGGAAGATCCAGGGAACTACAGGCCAGTCAGTCTCACCTCAGTCCCTGGAAAAATCATGGAACAGGTCCTCAAGGAATCAATCCTGAACCACTTAAAGGAGGGGAAAGTGATCAGGAACAGTCAGCATGGATTCACCAAGGGCAAGTCATGCCTGACTAACCTAATTGCCTTCTATGATGAGATAACCGGCTCTGTGGATGAGGGGAAAGCAGTGGATGTGCTATTTCTGGACTTTAGCAAAGCTTTTGATACAGTCTCCCACAGTATTCTTGCCAGCAAGTTAAAGAAGTATGGGCGGGATGAATGGATGGTAAGGTGGATAGAAAACTGGCTAGATGGTCGGGCTCAACGGGTAGTGATCAATGGTTCCATGTCTAGTTGGCAGCCGGTATCAAGTGGAGTGCCCCAAGGGTTGGTGCTGGGGCCGGTTTTATTCAATATCTTCATTAACGATCTGGAGGATGGTGTGGACTGCACCCTTAGCAAGTTTGCAGATGACACTAAACTGGGAGGAGTGGTTGATACGCTGGAGGGTAGGGATAGGATACAGAGGGACCTAGACAAATTAGAGGATTGGGCCAAAAGAAATATGATGAGGTTCAACAAGGACAAGTGCAGAGTCCTGCACTTAGGACGGAAGAATCCCATGCACTGTTACAGACTAGGGACCGAATGGCTGGGCAGCAGTGCTGCAGAAAAGGACCTAGGGGTTACGGTGGACGAAAAGCTGAATATGAGTCAACAGTGTGCCCTTGTTGCCAAGAAGGCTAATGGCATTTTGGGTTGTATAAGTAGGGGCATTTCCAGCAGATCGAGGGATGTGATCATTCCCCTCTACTCAGCACTGGTGAGGCCTCATTTGGAGTACTGTGTCCAGTTTTGGGCCCCACACTACAAGAAGGATGTGGATAAATTGGAGAGAGTCCAGCGGAGGGCAACAAAAATGATTGGGGGCTGGAGCACATGACTTATGAGGAGAGGCTGAGGGAACTGGGATTGTTTAGTCTGCAGAAGAGAAGAATGAGGGGGATTTGATAGCTGCTTTCAACTACCTGAAAGGGGGTTCCAAAGAGGATGGATCTAGACTGTTCTCAGTGGTAGAAGATGACAGAACAAGGAGTAATGGTCTCAAGTTGCAGAGGGGGAGGTTTAGGTTGGACATTAGGAAAAACTTTTTCACTAGTAGGGTGGTGAAGCACTGGAATGGGTTACCTAGGGAGGTAGTGGAATCTCCTTCCTTAGAGGTTTTTAAGGTCAGGCTTGACAAAGCCCTGGCTGGGATGATTTAGTTGGGTTTGGTCCTGCTTTGAGCAGGGGGTTGGACTAGATGACCTCCTGAGGTCCCTTCCAACCCTGAGATTCTATGATTCTATGATACTGAATGCTGCTGGTAGACGCGATGCAGCATCCTCTCCCCCCGCTCCCTGGTGGCAGATGGTACAATATGACTGCTATCCATCGTCATCATTAGCCCATGAGTGCTCCTGGCTGGCCTCAGGTGAGGTCGGCCGGGAGCGCCTGGGTAAAAATAGGAATGACTCTCGGTCATTCCCAGTAGATGGTACAGAACGGCTGGTAACCGTCTTCATCATAGCAACTGGGGGCTGAGCTCCATCAGCCCCTGCCCTTCATGTCTAAAGAAAAGATTCTGTACTGCCTGGACTATCATAGCAGCGGGTTGCTGGACTCCTCTCCCCCTCACCATTTAATGTCCTGCCTGGACTATCATAGCAGCTGGAGGCTGCCTCCCCCTCATTTTATCTCACTAACAAGTCAGTGTTTCTTATTCCTGCATTCTTTATTACTTCATCACACAAATGGGGGGACACTGCAACTGTAGCTCAGGAGGGTTGAGGGAGCAGGGAAGCAACGGGTGGGGTTGTTGCAGGGGCACCCCCCGTGAATGGCATGCAGCTCATCATTTCTGCGGGATCTGACACGGAGCAGCTGTGCTCTCTGGTTCTCTGATACACTGGTTCTCTAGTACAATTGCCCCATATTCTAGGCAGGACTGACTCTATTTTTAGATACCATAAAGGAGGGATTGACTCGGGGAGTCATTCCCATTTTTGTCTTTGCGCCCCCGGATGACCTCAGCCAGGGGCACCCATGACAGCAGCAGACGGTACTGAACGGCTGATAACCGTCTCTGCTATCATGCAAAAGCAAATGAATGCTGCCGTGTAGCACTGCAGTATCGCCTCTGTCAGCGGCATCCAGTACACATATGGTGACAGTGTCAAAAGGCAAAACAGGCTCCACTGTTGCCATGCTATGGCGTCTGCCAGGGAAATCCAGAGAAAAAGGGCGCAAAATGATTGTCTGCCGTTGCTTTCCCGGAGGAAGGATGAGTGACAACATTCACCCAGAACCACCCGCGACAATGATTTTTGCCCCATCAGGCACTGGGATCTCAACCCAGAATTCCAAGGGGCGGGGGAGACTGCGGGAACTATGGGATAGCTACCCACAGTGCAACGCTCAGGAAATCGACGCTAGCCTCGGACCATGGACGCACACCACCGAATTAATGTGCTTAGTGTGGCCGCGTGCACTCGACTTTATACAATCTGTTTTACAAAACCGGTTTATGTAAAATCAGAATAATCCCATAGTGTAGACGTACCCTTAGATAAGATCCAGGGCTGAAATGGCTGTTGCATATGAGCCGGCATTGATGTATAATGAATGAAGGGATTTCACATGGATTTGAGAGAGAGACTCCCTAGAGGACTGTGACTCATCTATTGGTTTATAGCTCTTATCTATGCCAGATTTAGCACCAGTTTGTTTCAACTAATACTTCAACCTTGTGATGCACTGATTTTTGTCCCACATGAACCCCCCCCCAATCTCATTCTTCCTGCCATCCAGGAGATTTGCCTCCTTCTCTAAGCTCCCCACAGGATTCTCTAGGAGAGTTCCCATGAGCACTGTCATCCTGGAGCTCTTCCAGCAGCCGGGGATCCAAACCTCGTCTCCTTCCTCACATCAACATCCTGTTTCCTTTGTTAAACACCAGAACAACTGGAATGGGAAACCCACTGTCCATGTTGTAGCATATCAGGCAGCTGCATGCTGCCACATGACTCACTATAAGACACAACCACAGTGAGGTGATAGACAAGGTGTCTAACAACTAAAGGGGAAACTGCCCCTCCACTTCCCTTTACAGACTCTCTCATTCTAAACAGGAATGGTAGAATGAAGTGACACACACTGGGGCTTGCCAACTACCTGGTGTCATTGTACAGTAGCTACAGTTCCATCCATCCACCCCCAGCAGCACCAGTTTATGATTTACCTTTAGAAGGTATTTTATGGGATGTGTGAGGGTTCACACCCCTCACTGAAGGGCAACACAGCCTAGCAGCCAGAGTTTATAGAGTTGCCTCTGGTTACAGAGTAGCACGGCCTAGTGGCCAGAATCCATAGAATTGCCCCTAACAGTGCCGTAGGACCTTGCCACGGGCTCAGCGGGGGGGGTCCTACCGAAACACACTGAGGCTTACCGGGGGCCAGGTACCAGTCCATCACTCCCCCCAGGTTGCTTCCTACAGAGTCGAGCGTTGGGGTCTCCTACAGGTCTCCAGGTTCTCCGTGGGTCTCCAGGTACATTGCCTCCTTGGGCTCTTTGGTCTCCTCCTGCAGCAGGGCTTTGTGTTGGCCAGGGGAAGCTTCAGGCCCCAGTGAGTTCAAGGGTGGTGGCTGGTCCTCCGTAGGAGCTTCCCGGGTAGGTCCTTCCCCTATGGCCGCTAGCCCAGACTGAGCTGAGTTCCCTCCTTTTATACTCCCAGAGCACTTGGCGCATGCCCAGTATGACCGGGGCGGGACTTCTGCCACCAGAGCTACTGGTCTTACACTACTGGGGCTAGTGCGGAGTGGGGCTTCCCCGTCACAGGGTGCCTATTGCTGGAAAAAACAAACAATATAAAAAAACGACAGTGGTTTCTAGATGAAATGTCAGTTTACAAATAAAAAGGGCTGATTAATGCCATCAGAACTGAGCTGGCAGTTTGGATGCTGATGTTGTTGGGAGGTAAAACAGAACTAGTTTGGCCTCCCATAACTGCAGTGGTGAGGGTACAGAAAACTTGGATTTGTCTAACTTTTTAAGCAGCACAACCTGAAGCCACACTGGGAACAGATGCTCTGCGTAAGAAGGTGCCAATTTCACATAGTTATTAACTAATCATCATTCTACTTTGTACTTTTTGTATTACCAGTATATAAGTGTGCCTATGTGTTCTGAATATTAATTCCTACAAGCCTTGCTGAGATAGTCCAACTGTCCCTAGAAGACATGTAACCACTGCAGTAAATTTATTAAAAATGAAGTCTTACAGCTGGACATGTTTTTTCCTGCAACCCTGCAAACTGGGTGCACTTACTTCCTCGAGCATGCAGTAACCACCAAGAGTTTGGTTAGTGAATTCAGAGCAGATGTATTTGCTGTTGAGAACTCAACAGCAACTACAAGCTTTGCTCCAAAGTGAACATTTCTTAGATGGAACAGAGTCTCTGCTGTAATTACAAACCCTTTAAATACAATCCTTCATCCCCCACTTCCTCTACAGAACCTCTCACTGATTAAGGCAAATAGACTCACTTATCCCATATGAACAGAATGTTAGAAAATGAGCCACATCTCTTGTACTGCAGATTTGGACTGAAGAGGTAGTATAGCCCAGTGGTTAGGATGCTCACCTAGGGCTAGGATACCTGGATTCAGTTCTCTGCTGTTGTGTAAACTTGGGTAAAGTACCTAGTTTCTTTGTGCTTTGGTTCTCCATCGCTAAAATGGGAATAATAGCCACCCACTACCTCCCAAGGGGGTTGTGAGGACAAAAACATTGGAGACTGCTCAGATCTGGGATGTTGGGGGTGGCATGAGCAATGAGGAGAGACAGAAATCTTAGCAGATCAGGTTTTAAACAGGATGAAAAAACCATAACAAAGTGCAAAGCACCCCCCCCCCCCCCCCGATCTGCCTCAGTTTAACTAAAATTGAGTTGGGAAAAAAATCCTGTTCAGAGTTTGAGATGGACATGATCTGAAGACTACATCTGACCATCCCTGAACATGGCAAAGTTTGGATCCTGAGCTGAATTTTACTGCTTAGCCTTTATCTCTATTCAGAGCATAGTAGCTCCCCTGTAGGAGATGCAGGCCTAACATGTAAAAGAATGAAAAGTACTGAGACCGGACAGGTTCATGGCAAGCCAGGCCTGAATTCTGCCAAGCACTGAAACCTGTGCTTAACTTTCATGTACCATTTAATTCTCAACCTGTCTGGCTCTGTATGCAGGGGTGAATTGTACCCTTAATGATTCTCCAGTGAAAGGCTCTGTACAAATGCGAAGCTCTATTCATACACCAGTGGCATAAGTAGAAGTGAATGTTTGGGAGGGAGCCAGCTTATGGTGAACAAACAATGACTAGAGGTCTGTTGTCACAGCAAATCATTTATATTCCATATCAGCAGTGAATGCTGTGGAGGGGGAAGGATTGGAGGGATGCAGAGGAGGGATTTGAGTGCAGGAGGACTGGGCTGGCCAGTGGAGATGGGCAATCCCTGCAGCCCCACTGGCAGGCAGGGTTAAGCCAGGTTCAGGGAGTTGGTTGGTACATGAGTAGGACCCAGCTCCCATGAAGTCATCTGGGGCTGGCAGAAGTTCACAGTGCTAGATGGAGACAACGGTGGGGCCAGCCAGGATATTCCACTCCATTCCCTGTTAGGGCTGCCCAGAGGATTCAGGGGGCCTGGGGCAAAGCAATTTTGGGGGCCCCTTCCATAAAAAGAAGTTGCAATACTATCGAATATTATATTTTTGTGGGGGCCCCTGTGGGGCCCAGGGCAAATTGCCCCACTTGCCCCCCCCAGGCAGCCCTGTTCCCTGCTGCAGCTGGGGCAAGAGCTCTCTGTTGCTGATCCACAACCCCATGGACATCGCCTCCTGCATTCAGACAGGCTCAGGTTTGGGTAGGGTTTCCAGGTGTCCAGTTTTCGGCTGGAATGCCCTGTCGAAAAGGGACTCTGGCAGCTCCGGTTGGCAGCGCAGTGCGGGCCAGGGGCTAAGGCAGGCTCCCTACCTGCCCTGGCTCTGTACTGTCCCTGGAAGCAGCCGTCAGATCCCTGCGGCCCCTAGGCGCTAGGGTGGCCAGGGACTGGGAGGCTCCATGCACTGCCCCCACCCCGAGTACCAGCTCTGCAGCTTTCATTGGCTGTGACCAATGGGAGCTGCAGGGGGCAGCGCCGGTGGGCACAAAGGCAGCACACACTGCGCAGAGCCTCCTGGCTGCCCATACGCCTAGAGGCTGCAGGGATATGGCGGGCACTTCCTTGGAGCTGCGGTAAGTGCCACTGGGACCCCGCACCCTCCTGCACCCCAACCACCAGCCCAACTCGGAGTCCCCTCCTGTACCCCATACTCCTCATTCCTCATCCCCTCATGCACCCCAACCCCCTGGCCCAACCAAGATCCCCCTCCTGCAACCCAAACCCCTCATCTCTGGCCCCACCCCAGAGCCTGCACCCCCAGCCAGAGCCCATACCCACTCCCACGCCCCAACCCCCTGCCCCAGCCTGGTGAAAGTGAGTGAGGATGGGGAAGAGTGAATGACAGAGGGAGGGGGGATGGAGTGAGCGGGAGGGGGACATCGGAGAAGGGGCAGGGCAGGGGCGGGGCAGGGCAGGGGTGTTCACTTTTGTGTGATTAGAAAGTTGGCAACCCTAGGTTTGGGTAGGTCAGGGTACTAACTGGGTGGGCTGTGACCCACCTGTGGCTAGGCCCCTGGCATTCACATACCCTCACAGTAACATGGTTTACTGCTCTTTCTACACAGAATTTCAGTTTTTCTTAGCGTGTCAGCCTATCACAGCAAACCTATGACTGGCAGAGTCCCGGTGGTTTGATATGAAGAGAGCCAACCCAACAGGCCTGATTCTCTTCCCACTGACTAGATTTACACCAGCATAACTCCATTGACAGCACTAGAGTTAGTCCTGACTTACACGCATCATGAATCAGGCTCTCGGTTTCCATTATTTAGCTCCTCTGACACAGCCATATTCAGCCTGGAAAAAAGTCAGCCCTCTCAAATGCCTTTCGCATCATTAGGTAGAGTCTGAATTAGGCCTTGTCTACACTGCCACTTAACAGCACTGCTACTTTCTTGCTCAGGAGTGTGAAAAAAATGCCTCCCTGTGTGCTGTAAAGTAGACAGTGCACCAGCTACTCTCCTCGTGGGGGTAGGTTTTTCTGCAGCTACACAGCATGCTTTAATGTTGCTAGTGAAGACTTACCCTTAGAGCATGTCTACACTGGCAGAGTTACAGCGCTGGGAGTTACAGCACCACTCAGAGAGCGCGGAAGGGAAACCACTGTTGTGTGTTCACACTGTCAGATGCCTGCGCATGTTCACACTTGCGGCATTTGCAGTGGTATTCAGAGCGTTGCACTGTGGGGAGCTATCCCACAGAGCATCTCTTTGTCTTCTGCTGCAAAGAGCTGTGGGAAGGTGGAGGAGGTCCTGGGGCAACCTGGGTCTTGTCCCAATGCCCCATGAGGCATTGCTTCGCATCCCAGCAATCTCTGTGCTTCCGTCTGCATTTGGCGCCATCTTTCAATGGTTTGTGTACTGTACACCCTGCCTCTTCGGGCTGCAGGAATGGATCCCGAACTGTTGATCAGTATGCTACTCGTTCTGACCAACACATCATGCGTGGCAGTGAAGATATTCCTTAAACTACAAAGGCAAGAGGACTGCGACATTGATCTCGCCATGCATAGTAGCTATGACATGAGATTGCTTGTGGCTTTCATGGAGGTGCTGACCACAGTGGAACGCTGCTTTTGGGCTTCGGAAACAAGCACTGGGTGGTGGGATCACATCATGATGCACGTCTGGGATGATGAGCAGTGGGTGCAAAACGTTTGGATGAGGAAAGCCACATTCATGGGACTGTGTGATGAGCTCGCCCCAGCCCTGCGGCACAAGGACACGAGAATGAGCGCTGCCCTGTCACTGGAGAAGCGCGTGGCGATTGCACTGTGGAAGCTGGATACGCCAGACTGCTACCGATTGGTCGCTAACTAGTTCAGAGTGGGAACGTCTACCATTGGACTCATGTTGATGGAAGTCTGCAGGGGGGCCATTAATTGTATCCTGTTCCGAAAGACTGCAACGCTGGGCAACGTGCATGACATTGTGGATGGCTTTGCACAAATGGGCTTCCCTAACTGTGGAGGGGGTGATCAATGGCACGCACATTCCAATTCTGGCACCAGACCATCTAGTTACCAAGTACATTAATTGCAAAGGGTATTTCTCAATGGTTCTCCAGGTGCTTGTGGATCACCGTGGGCATTTCACAGACATTAATGCAGGCTGGTCTGGAAAGGTGCATGACACACACATCTTTCAGAACACTGGCCTGTTCAAGAAGCTGCAAGCAGGGACTTTCCTCCTGGACCAGAAGATCACCATAGGGAAAATTGAAATGCTCACTGTGATCCTGAGAGACCCCACCTCTCCCTTAATGCCATGGCTTATGAAGCAATACACGGGGCAACTTGACAGCCGTAAGGAGTGGTTCAACAACAGGCTGAGCAAATGCAGAATGACTGTTGAGTGTGCTTTTGGCTATTTAAAAGCCCGCTGGCAATGCTTGTATGGGAAGTTGGACATGGCCGATGACAATATTCCTATGCTTATAACAGCTTGCTGTATGCTCCATAATATTTGTGAAGGGAAGGGTGAAAGCTTCACTCATGGCTGGACTGCAGAGGCTCAGCGCCTGGAGGCTGACTTTGAACAGTCAGAGACCAGGGCTATTAGAGGGGTGCAGTGCGGGGCCATAAGGATCAGGAATGCCTTGTAGCCGCACTCTGAAGCCGAAAGCCACTAATATTTGTTGCTATGATTGGGAGTGCAGTACTTGTAATGCTAGGAAGTGATTGGTGCAGACATGCAATATGTGGGTTTAACATAATCGTATGTTGCTTTGCAGGGGGGCTCTATTTGCTTTCAATTAATAGAATAAAGATTGCTTTCAAACCAACACAATTCTTTTATTAAAAAACAATAACTGAAGGAGAGAGTCAAACAAACAAACAAAAAAACATCAGCAGTGAGGGGGATGGGGGAAGGGATGGTCCCAGGAGGAGGAGGGGCCCTGGGAGGGCTAAAGATTTGTGTACGTCCAGGGATCATATCCAACCTTCTCCCTTGGAGTACAATGCAGCGGGTACTGTGCTTCAGCAGGGCCATACTGCATAGGGATGGGTGTTGAGTGCAGTGGGTAGTGGGAGTCCGCAGTGCTGGACTATGAGGCCGGAGGAGTGGAATGCTGCGGATATAGACTGGAGCCAGGAGGTTGATAACAGTGTGTTGGCAGTGTCTAGGGGGAGCATGAGAGTTTTTCAACAGTGGCTGCAGGGGACGGCAGGTGCGGGGCTGCTCAGTTTAAAGAGCTAGTATCACTTGGAGCGTGTCTGCTTGGTGCTCCATAACCTTTAAGAGCCACTCTGTGGCTTCATTCTGGCATGCCATGTTCTCCTTTCAGTCCCTCTTCTCACTATCCCACCACTCCTTCAATTCCTGTTTCTTGGCAGCGGAGTGCATCATAACATCACACACAGAGTCCCCCTTAGTTCTTCTTGGCCACTTTCTACTTCTGCACAGCTGTTCAGCCGCCGATAACAAAGAGGGAGGCTGGGCTCTCAAGGTCGTCTCTGTGAAGTTTAAACACAACATTTTACAGAAGCACTATTGTTTGCAACACAGAGAACACTGATTCCGTGCTTTAAAACACAGCCAGTACTCACACACCTGTCAGTAACTGGCTGACCCCAGGCAAGCACACATGAGCCACAAGACCCCCAAAATGGTGAGTAGCCACAGGGGCAGGGTAAATCACTGTTCCCAGACCCTGCTGTACACTGGGCATGTGGTTCTTGGGGAGAGCCAGCACTGTAGGGGGTGCCTGATAATCATTCCTGTCCCCACACTTTCCACAGGATGTGATCATTATGGAAGATATTTCGCTGGTGAGGGTGAGCAGGGAATCGAGGGAGGGTCTTCTTCAAGACTGCGGCTTCCGCCCTGGCCCCTATGTGGCTTGCCTGTGTGCAGAAATGGTCGTCCCCCCACCCGTGATGGCACAATGGCATGGGAAAGTTACCATTAATGGGGCAAGAAACAAAGCAGCTCTGCCAAAGAACCTGCAGCAGCAGATTGCCCAGTATCTCCATGAAAATTTCCTGGAGATCTCTGAGGGAGATTCCCACGAAGTGAGGG
Organism: Mauremys mutica; assembly: GCF_020497125.1. NCBI lineage: Eukaryota > Metazoa > Chordata > Testudines > Geoemydidae > Mauremys > Mauremys mutica. The sequence continues at coordinate 44,890,838 of NC_059078.1, forward strand.
AGTCAATCATCAGCCTGTTCTGCTGCTCAGACTAGGCATGTAGTGGCAGATAAGCCTGCTTTCTGCAACCGTCCTGTCCTCAACAAATCACTTCAAAGATTCCCAAAATCAAATCCACTTACGAAGGGCCTCCTCTCCTGTTTGTGCTTTGCCAACATCCAAAAGCTGTGACTGCCTAGCCTCCTCCAGGGTAGAAAAGAGCTCCTGACTGCATGAATCTCTGATCTCTGAGTCATCCTCTGCCTCTGGGTCCCTCTCCCCCCATCCACATCCTCATTCAAGATTTCCTCCTCCTGGCTTGGTCCACTTTCGACTGGCACATGAGCCACCGAAGTATCCACAGTGGTCTTCGCAGTGGAGGAGGGGTTGCCGCTGAATATCACGTCCAGATCTTTGTAGAACTGGCAGCTCATGGGCGCAGCACTGGAGCGGCGATTTGCCTTCTGCGCCTTGTGGTAGGCGTTCTGCAGGTCCTTCACTTTGACCCTGCACTGCAGTGTGTCCCGGTCATGGCCCCTTTCTGTCATGCATCGTGAAATCTGTCTGTAGGTATCATAATTTCTATGGCTGGAACGCAGCTTGGACTGGACAGCATCCTCTCCCCAAATGCTGATGAGGTCCAGCAGCTCGGCATTGCTCCAAGCGGGAGATAACCTGGTGTGTGGAGCAGGCCCGGCCACCTGGAAAGAAGAGCTGAAACCGCTGCATGCATCACCGAGCAAACAGGAAGGCAACTTTCAAATTTCCGAAGGAATTTACGGGGTGGGGATCACGGTTGGTCACCTGAGGGCAGGGCAGTAGAGTTCAAACCGATGACCAGAGAGGCGAGAACAGGCATTATGGGACACCTCCCGGATGCCAATCGCAGTGCTGTAATCGACTACAGTGTCTACACTGGCAACGCAGTGCCGTAGCCCCAGCGCAGAAAGCTCTACGCCTCATGTTGGGGTGTTTTTTTTAAAGCCCTGCAACTGCACAGTTTTTGCACACTAAGTGGCTTGGCAGTGTGTACACCTCGGGAGTTACAGCACAGAAAGCTGCTTTACTGTGTAGAAACTTGCCAGTGTAGACAGGCCTTAGACTCTGCTTCCGCTAGGCTATTGGTCTTCCAGCCCCGCTGTTTACAGGAAGTTCCATCGGCGAGTATGGAATTAGAAAAACCACAAGGAAGAGAGAGATTATTTGCTGGAGATTAAAGGACACAGAAAAACCACAGGACAAGTCAGTAGGGCCTAAGAAAGACTAAAATAGCAGCTACCCTTTCAGCCGCTGGCGTTTTTACCAGTCATGCTGCAACAGGAAAAAAATTTGACATGAATTCAGTGGGACAGATTGTTCCTCGGGTTTTTGCCAAGGCAGGCATGAAAGTAGCAGGAAACCTGCTAAAAAGGCCCAACATCAGCTGGAGGGAGGGAAACAGAGCCTAAGCTACTCCACCAGCTGCCACCACCCTACCAAAGCCCTTCTGCACAAGTTTATGGAGCATGGCTGGGGTCAGAGGAGTGTACAACTGGAGCCTTGCTACACAGCTTCATGGCAATCCCAGATAGAGCCAGGCTGCCACTGGTGCCCAGGACTTTCTTGGTAGATCTTGGCGCATCCATGGGGCTGGAGAACCAGGTCCTCTCTTATTGTGTGCAAAAGCAAATCCCACTCCCCCAACTCTGCCTCTAGTATGTGGGGGATAAGGGGAAGTCTGCCTGTAGGGGGCTGCAGCAGCACAAAGCATTCACAACTTCCTCTTTCCCTCTGGAGCATCCAGAGCCAGCCAGCATGGGCCCCAAATAGGGCAGAACTGGCTACAGGCAGAGTGTGTGGCCAAGGTGCCCAGGGAATGGGTTGGTTCTGTGCATTTCCAGGTGATCTTTTCAGTGGGGATCCTATGAAGTCCCAGCAGAGTTGGTTTAAAACTAGCATGTACGTGCATTATAGTGCAAAAATTGCCTGTGCTCCTCCAAACTCACTTTATCACCCTTGCTCTGTGGAGATGTTTAAAGCACCTGAGCTCCTGGAGTGTGTGAAATCACACTGTGCTAGAGGATGGGAGGCACAAGTCAGTGATCTCTCCTTGTGTTACAGCATGTGTTGTATCCTTTGGCAGCAGCACTAGCAGGACTGCAGACACAGGAATATTTGGGCATCAGCACTACACTATGTGGCCTTGATTCTTTTCCAAGAACAGGCAAAGGCTTTTGGGCTTGAATCATGAACATTGCAAAAACCCTACCTCTGAACCCACATCCACTAGACCACTGTGGAAACTGGGTATTTCTGTAGGCTTTGGGGCAAAGACATTGAGGTTTGTTTTTATCCACTAGTTAAAAGTACCTCTGTTTTTGAGTGCTCACAACTTGAGATACTGTGGGCCTGATTTTCAGAGGTAGTGAGTAGCCACCCTGCCGACACAAGCCACCAGTGCTCAACATCTCTGGAAATTGCACCCGATCTCAAGTCGGCCATTGACTTTAGAGGCTTCAGCTTTCAAATGTAGCCAAAGAAACGTGCCCAAAGATAATTCAGTCAGTAGCAGAGGCAAAAATGGGAGCCAAGTCTCCTGGCTCCCTGTCCCCAGCTCTAAACATTAGGCCAAGCTACTGATGGAAAATGCCTTGCTCTTTGCTCTCGTTCATTATCTTTCCATTGCATCTGTAATGCCATCAGTATTATCGCTATGCTTGTCTCCTACAGCAGACGCATTATACCACTGTTGCGCCTCTTCAGGGGGACCTTTGCTGTGGACCTTTGCTCAAAACTAGCCAGCAGAAAGGCTGCCTTTGGGAAGGAAGAAAGGAGGCTGGATGGACTGTTTACAAGAGGCCTCTTTTAGGACTGGCCCTCGAGGGTGGTTAACACAAGAAAAACGTGTTCCCAGATGTCATTTGAGCATGGATCACAGAATCCTTAGTGTCCTTGAATTACTTTTCCTAATAGCTTGCAGGCCTCCCGCTCCCACTGGAATAGAGTAGTTCACCAATGCCTCTGTCCCTGCCATGTTCCCTCTGTCTGATTCCCCTTCATTTGCACTAACTTCCTGGAAAAACATGCAAGCACCAAAACTGTCTCCTCTGCCAATTCTCTTCTAGACCGAGGGATTCAGATGGCCTCAATTTGTTTCTCTTTTGCCAAACATGTGGATTTCTTCTGACACCACCTAAAAATGAGGCAGCATTCCGGAGCGCTCGGAGCACACTAAACTTTATTCTCTGGCCCCATTCACATGACATGGGGTCAGCATTACAAAAGGCTAATGCCACTGTCATGTGGCCAGGTCAGTATCCCCCACCGGCTAGGGTTGTTGTAGCACCGGAAAGCTGCCACCTCCAGCCGCACTGTGTATTGATTCAGTCCTGACTCAGTGGGAACAGGGCCACCTACTGAAACCCCAACACCACTTCCTGCAGCACTTTAGGTTTAGCGGTTAGGATTCTTCCACTGAGAGTTCTATAGAGCCTGCACAACAGCAGGAGAGAGAGTGGCTCCATTTAGAAAGGAGAAGCCCACAAGAGAGGCTACTGTGAAGTGTTCCTTTGGCTCTCTCCCCCTTTCCCCTGTATCCATGTGGCTGAACACAAATGGCTCTCTGCCTGCACATTTGACTCAGGGCAGAATTTGGCTGGTGGTGCATCACCACCAGCTTGGTTTGGGAGAAAAAAAACAGAAACTCATTTGTTTTGTTCTTCTTACACACAGAGAAAGGAGAAGGGAGGTTATTTTATAGGATCAGTGGAATACCCAAACCCCTCTTAGCTCAAGATTGAGACTTGCTACAAGAAGTTACATTTAAGAAAAAAGTGGGTTAAAGAACAACCCAACCATGAAATGACAGCACATTTTTATTAAACTATGAGCCTCATCCAAAGCTGAATCAAAGGCAGTGGAGAGACTCCCCTGGGCTCTGAGGAGTTGAGGCCAGGCCTGAAAAGAGAATCCCAAAGTGATGAACATTTAAGGGAATGTCTCTTTGCTGATGTCACTTGGGGTCGGATCCCAAGCCCAAAGTCAATGGAAAGACTGGTGCCATATCAGGCTCACTGGTGATGTGGCAATAGACACCTTAGATGTACCACAGATACTGTAGATGGGAACACTTAGTGAGACCCCTCAGGGACTGAGCTAGTCTGAGGGCAGACTCCTATGTCTACACTGCCTAACACCTGTAATTAAAAGGAATTTTAGTTCCTTTCCTTTGAGAAGCTCTCACCCCTCCATTATTTGCAACATGCTGGGATATTGAGCCAGGGGCTAGAACAGCACTGGTTCCTTGTTCTGGGAAACAACCCCCCTCCCCATTTCCTTCATAAGGCCAAGTGTGCCAGCCTGCCAATGCTGAGCTCTCGCTGCTGCCATAGCACTGGCAGACACTGCTGTGAATGCCTGAGAGTGGCAGACAGCGAGAGCAGGCAGAGGGTTAAGGAGCAGCAAGAGCAGGCCTGGCTAACTCCACCCCTGTAACTCCCAGATCTGGCCCCAGTGGCCCTTTCATTACCTTCCACCCCACAGGGGCATCCCAGGGGGCAGCTGCTTCCCCAACAGCTGGGCCGGGGCACAGGGAAAGGCCAAACGTCTCAGCCACCACCTAAACCCAGCACATGGCACCAGTGGTCACTGCCACTGAGGCAACTCATGGGACAGGAGCGCCCACCCGCTCCAGGGGTTGGGGAGAAAAAGAGAGCAAGCCAGGCTGGGCTTACCCACCCCCTTAAGCTAGGGTGACCAGATCTCCCGATTTTATAGGGACAGCCCCGATTTTTGGGTCTTTTTCTTATATAGGCTCCTATTACCCCCCACCCCCGTCCTGATTTTTCACACTTGCTGTGTGGGCACCCTACATTAAGCCATCCTCCCCACTTGGCCAAACCAGCATCCCGAGCAGCTACATTAGCTGGCAGCAGAAGGGGTAGAAGTCAGTGCTGAGCATTTAGTGTTCAGACCTGCTAATGTTTCATGGCTGGGGGCTGTGCATGTGCATGTGCATGTGTGTGTGTGAGAGAGAGAGAGAGAGAGAGGCACACAACAGAATTTACCTTTTCTTCAAAGCGATAAATAAAATCTAGATAAGTAAATTACATTAGAAAAATCTATATTTAAAATATCAAAATTAGGAAATGGCAGATTTATACTTGCCCATGCAACCAAACAGGGGTTGGCAACCTTTCAGAAGTAGTGTGCCAAGTCTTCATTTCTTCACTCTAATTTAAGGTTTCGCGTGCCGGTAATACATTTTAACGTTTTTAGAAGGTCTCTTTCTATAAGTCTATAATATATAACTAAACTATTGTTGTATGTAAAGTAAATAAAGGCTTTTAAAATGTTTAAGAAGCTTCATTTAAAATTAAATTAAAATGCAGAGCCCCCCCGGACCAGTGGCCAGGACCCGGGCAGTGTGAGTGCCACTGAAAATCAGCTCGCATGCCGCCTTTGGCACCCATGCCATAGGTTGCCTACCCCTGCTCTAATACATGCATTGTGATAGCCTTGGATTTACAAGATCACAGACTATGCCCCTCCCATTCCCACCTGGAACCCTGCCTCATTCAGCACACACGATGGATGCACAAAGGGGCCAAAACCAGAGGGATTTTAATCCTGAGAGCTCACATTTTGACACAGCTTTATATGTGGAGCCACATGCTGCCTCTTCACTCAAGATCTAGATACATGTGAAATGTAATGAAAACACAATGGACAGAATCAGAATTGCTCAATGAGACATAGGCCCTATACGGAAATAGAGGACCTGTTTAAATGGCGAGAGACGGATTCCCTCCTTTCGTACCGAAGTTGCTCCCCATCTAGGGGTTGTGCAGGAAAAACAACAAGTGATATTTTAAAAATGGTTATAAAATAAATAGGCCAGATTCTAGCTGGTAAAAAATAATTATCAATAGAGAGTCAAAGAGAGCTAAGTAGATTTATACCAGCTGAGGATCAGGTGCAGAACCTTTGGAGGGGGTGTGGGTCGGGAGGAGGAAAGCACTAGAGAGGATGTTAACCTTTTATTAATAGGGGTGCATGTCTGTGTATTGCAGAGGCACTGCTTACGCTGCATATTCCTAGCGCAGGAGTTAGGGCACACTAAGGGGGAAAAATGACAAAGTCTTAAAAGGGTTAATGAAGAACATATTGCAGTGAAGAACAAAGAGGGGATTTTGCTTGGTTTGGGGAGATCTTTTCTGACTTATAAAATGGCTAAAGCGTTTAAGCCACATTTTGCAATGCAGCAAGAAGCTGTTTCTTAATATCGCCATTTCTGTGCCGTGGAGTCAGTTGTGCTTCACCATTCAGTTGTTTTCACAAGGGGAGCGGGAGAGAGATTCTGCAAGGAGAAAATGGCCTGGCCTGAATTACATTCATTATTTCATTGATTCCTCTGCAATGAATGGGGAGTTAAGGGATGTCACATGACTCCCTGCAGCAAGGAATCTCTTGGAACTATTCCTAACCTCATTATATACAGTAGCAGGCAGTCTACTGGAGTAGTGACAGCAAGTCTGTGCTGTTGCAGATAAAATGGCTTAACAGAAACTGGATCAAACTGGTCCAGCCTTGCGGGTTTTGCTTTAACCCTGCAATTACGAGGTGGTATTAGAAGCAGGGGATTCTATTTCACGAGCTCACCTCTGAAGCAAACCTCTCCTCCACCCCAAACATTTTTTCTTTCTTAAAATCTTTTTCCACCAAATGCCAGGTGCCTTCCAGGAAATCCAGTTCAATGCCCCTGCGCCCTCTGCAGAAATATTCGTTACTGCTGTTGTGTCAATACGGGCATGGGTGGCAAGTTTGTAAAAATTTTGGTGGGGCCCAGAACCCGCCCCCAACTCCGCCCCCCCAACTCCGCCCCCACCTGCCTAAGGCTCTGGGAGGGGGCTCGGCGGGGGAGGTCTGGGGTGCAGATCCTGGGCTGGGGATTAGGGTGCAGGAAGGGTGCTGGGTGCAGGCTCTGGGCTGGGGCAGGGGGTGGGTGTGCAGGAGGAGGTGAAGGGTGCAGGCTTTGGGATGGAGTTTGGGGTTGGGAAGGGGGAGGGAGTTTGGGGATAGGAGGGAGTGCAGGGTGAGGACTGTGGGGCTGAGGATGAGGGGTACATGATGCAGGATGGGGCTCAGGGCTAGGGAAGAGGGTTGGAGTGTGGGGTGAGGGCTGTGGATGAGGGGTTCATGATGTGGGGGCGCTCAGGGCTGGGGCAGAGGATTAGGGTGCGGGGGGATGAGGGGTTCATGATGTGGGGGCGCTCAGGGCTGGGGCAGAGGATTAGGGTGCGGGGGATGAGGGCTCTGGCTGGGGCAGAGGATTAGGGTGCAGGGGGATGAGGGGTTCATGATGTGGGGGTGCTCAGGGCTGGGGCAGAGGATTAGGGTGCGGGGGGATGAGGGGTTCATGATGTGGGGGCGCTCAGGGCTGGGGCAGAGGATTAGGGTGCGGGGGGATGAGGGCTCTGGCTGGGGCTGAGGATTAGGGTGCAGGGGGATGAGGGCTCTGGCTGGGGCTGAGGATTAGGGTGCAGGGGGATGAGGGGTTCATGATGTGGGGGTGCTCAGGGCTGGGGCAGAGGATTAGGGTGCGGGGGGATGAGGGCTCTGGCTGGGGCTGAGGATTAGGGTGCAGGGGGATGAGGGCTCTGGCTGGGGCTGAGGATTAGGGTGCAGGGGGATGAGGGGTTCATGATGTGGGGGTGCTCAGGGCTGGGGCTGAGGATTAGGGTGCGGGGGGAATGAGGGCTCTGGCTGGGGCTGAGGGTTTGGGGTTGGAGAGGCTCAGGGTAAGGGCAGCCTGCCTTGCCAGTACTGGAGGAAGGCAGGCACTAGGACCCTGCGGCAGCAGACAGCAAATCTGCTGGGAGCCCTCCGGGCAGCAGGCAGGGGAGAGGCGCGCTGCGTTCTGTCAGGCAGGGACGCAACACAACGCGGCGGAGGGGGGGGAACACGCGGAGGGGGGGTGGCAGGCGGGGGCTGGGACCTGCTCCAGGCAGGGTCGCGGCGGCAGGGGGAGACCTGCGGTGGCCGGGGCCGATCCAGGCAGGACCGGGGGGGGGGGGAGCGGGAAGAGACCCAGCTCCAACTATTGCTGGAGCAGGGCGCCCAGCCCTGAATATTGCTGGGGCCCGGGCCCCACACAAATATATAACCTGCCGCCCATGAATACGGGTGCCGGGAGACATTTCTGCCCTGTGTAGGAATGTAGCTATTGAATGGTTATTAATGCTAATAGAAGTGGTTGTAAAAGATTATATTCCTGACTACTATTCTGATCCAACCCCCCCTAAAGACAACAGGAACCTTTCCACTGTCTTTGCATCATACATCAGAGCAACCACTTAGAGATACTCCCTGAAACACGCATGCTATAGACAAGTGCCCTGGAGCAGCATTCGCTATATGTTCCCAAGTGACTAGTGATTTTGGTTGCCTCAGTGTTTGGGTTCCCACCTTGAGCTGCTTTAAAGGGGCCAGATTTCCAGAAAGTGCTGAGCACCCACTCTCCAGAAAAAAAAAATCAGCTCACCTTAAGAAGTCTCAGTTTGGGCACTCCAGAGTCACTAGTCTATTCTGGAAGTGCATTAGCAGTTGTTGACATAACCTCTAGCCCAGATAGATGCATTTGGTACAGTTGCTAGTTCTTTACCTTAAATGCTGAATTGTAGTGCAGTTAATTGCAAGGCTTCCATAAACGGAGATACATCTGTGGGCCTAACAACCCCTTGCATCACGCTGAAAATAGACCCTCGTCTATAGCTATTTTCTGCTAAGACAAATGTACGGTTCAGCAGCAGTGGAAAAAAAATATAAAAGACACCCACATGCCAAATGTAGGAGGCAGTGAATATTTTAGAGTGGCAGTGGTTTGGCTTTTGCCAATTTGCTATAATAAGCTTCGTTTTCAGAACCTTAAATAGTCCTTGCACGCTGGAAGCTGGCATGTTAGGTTTAAGATTGAAGAGATCTTATGGGCCAATGGATTTTGAGTTGGGATCTGTAATGTGGCACAGACTGGGTGAATGGGAGGAAGAGTAGTTTGGGGCCTTTGATAATATCTTATGTTTCAATGATGCCTTTCATCTCAAAGCTTATCAGATGGGTTTACAGACTCTGAGCCCAATGATCCATAGACAGGGGCGGCTCTAGGAATTTGGCCGCCTCAAGCACGGCAGCACGCTGCAGGGGGCACGCTACCGGTCGCTGGTCCCGCGGCTCCGGGGGACCTCTTGCAGACGTGCCTGTGGAGGGTGCGCTGGTCCCGCGGCTCCGGTGGAGCGTCCGCAGGCATGCCTGCGGGAGGTCCACCCGAGCCGCGGGACCACCGAACCCTCCGCAGTCATGCCTGCGGGAGGTCCACCGGAGCCGCGGGACCACCGAACCCTCCGCAGGCATGACTGCGGAAGGTCCGCCGGAGCCGCCTGTCGCCCTGCCGGCAAAATGCCGCCCCAAGTGCGCACTTGGCGCGCTGGGGTCTGGAGCCGGCCCTGTCCATAGAGAGAGTCCTTTCTTCCACAGGTGATTCATTGACCTCAATGGGAATACTGCTGATTTTGCAGGAATTGCAGGTTCAGAAGCCATGGGCAGATAGAAATCATGGTGCTGCCTCTGAAGTGGAAGATTGGTAGGCAGAAGTAGTGAGAAGGGGAATATTGGACAGTGCAACTGGACTAAACGCTGCTCTTATGCAAATTGCTCTCAGATGTTCTGTGCCCTGGCAGAACAGGCAAGGCTACGGTTTAAGGTTGGGCCAAAAAACCAGACTTGCAGTAAACTGAATGGAACTCAGTTTATGTTGCTAAGTGCTCAGCACTTCTGAAAATGAGGCTATTTATTTAGGAGACTTATTTTAAACCTCTATTTTTGGTCTCAGTGTTTAAGCTTGAAGAAAGTTTTAGCAGAGGAATGAAGTTTGACAAGAATTCCAGGACATAGGAACTTTTGTCCAGTTTCCTTCATATCAAACTGGTCACAGATCTTTTGCATTGTAACTAGGTTTAATTCATTTGCCATTCAATGATGGAGTGGCCCTTGAGTCAGCTGCTAAAGTCTGAAAGCCACTAAGATAGTGGCTATCTGGCCCCTGTAGAGGTAGGTCTATACTGGCACTGGAAGGTGTACTTCCCAGTTCAAGCAGACATACCTACATTAACTCTGACCAAGCTAGCGCAGTAAAGAGAGCAATTAGCCCCTCACATTGCCAGGGCTACCTGACCCAAGATACTGGGTCTTGGATGGGATCATACTCAGAGCAGCTAGCCCCTCCTGCTGCCATGACGACACGGCTATTTTTGGCAGGCTAGCTCAGGTGTGTGCACTCGAGCTAGAAGTTACACCTCCAGCACCAATGTAGCCACAACTGTGATTTATAACGAGCAGGTGGATGCCTGTTTTACCTATTGTAATCATCTAACAAACATTTTGCATCCCCAGCATAGGGCATATACTGTGCCCAGAGTTTTATTGTTTAACTTCACCTTACAGCACCAGCTGTCTGTCTTGGTTTAAGCTAAGGCATGTGAATACATCCCAAGCTGTCATTCTTGCTCTGGTATTGGCTGCAAGTGAAGTGGAAGGTCCAGGTAGAGGGAAGGTGAAGAGGGTCAATCTGTGCAGAAGTAATTGTGCAGTGAAGCTTGGGAAAGGGCAACACGTGCACCCAATGCAACTAGCACAGAAGGCTGGAGAATGAGTCAAATGTCTGTTCAGAGCAGGCCTTGAGGGGGTAAGGGAATGCTTTGTTCTCTCCGACAGCCAAGGGAGGTTTGCTTTCCTATGCCTCACAATTCATTCACAGCTCAAATACTCCATCCTGGTGCTGGTGTTAAGCCTCTGTGATCTGCCCTGGATTTCTGTGTTACATTATATTGCACAGGTGTGGTCTGTCCCCAGTTACAGAGCCGACTCACCAAAACTAAACTAGTCTAGGACTCCAGTGATCTTAGAGCCTCACCCTGAACAATAGTGCCTTACTCTAGTTCAGTTACCGACCCCCCCAAATCACCTGCACATGCGAGCAATGCTGGAGAAAGAGCAGGCGCCAATAGGGTGCTACTCCACCTTCTGCAGAGGGAGCAGGGTATAGCCACGCAGGCACAAGGAAATGACAGATTTTCGGCTCTACCCCATGGCACATAATAGCTGAGCCAACCCAGAGGGGAAGTATACTGCCTAAGAAAAACTGGTTAGGTCCAGCTTGATTCCCACATGGAGCAAGCAGGGACTGAATTGCAACTCACAGTTCATTCCCCAGCCTGCTCCTGGGGCAGCCCAACTCCATACTTCCCAGTGCTTAGTTTGTGCCAGGTCAGAGCCCCAGCATCTCTGGGCTTGCCCTGTTAGTTATGAAAGAAAAAAAATAGCTTGAGCCCCAGCACCTCTTTCCTTACAAATTAAGCACTGGTACTGCCCCTTAGGACAGGAGGGTAAGATTCCACTCTAGCCAGTCAGTAGCTCACCACAGTGACCAATGGTAGTAACTTACTCAAGGAGACGTAGTCCAGGCAGGGAGCTCAGCCCATCGAGGAGAACGAGAGTATGAGGCACCCGCACTATAACTCCTAGGAGGCTGCATGGCGATATTTCCAAGTCAAGTTTGTCTGTCATAAAATTTTCCAAGGAGGAAAAAATGCCACCTAGCGCTAGTTGTGTACTGCTTCCTTTCCAGCGTGAGGAAGTAGAGTGTTTAGAAGTAATCAGGTTTCAGGGCCCAGTACTGCCTCCACAGGTAATTGGCAAAGTTTGGATTAATTATAGTGGGGGCAGGTTGAAGTTCCCCATGTAATATTTGGATGTGTTTGATTATAGAGAGGAGCTGGTGGAGGAGAAGATTGCTGCAAATACCATGGCAAGGTGGGATTTGTTTGGATTAATACCTTTGTTTGGGCCAGATTCTCTGTCAGTTCCTCAGCTGCACCAGGGGTCTGCTTGGCACAGCTGACCGGAGTAAATGAGAGGTGGCTTTAATCTACCTTTTGGTGGCTCTCTCGATCTCCAGGCATCATACCTCGGTTTCCTGCTTGGGGTACCACCTCTGGGATGAAAGGGGTGGTTATGTCTGTTCAGTCCATGGCATTTCTGCTGAGATTGTCAGGATGTGGATCTCTGTCTCGTAAGAACCAAAAATGGGACCACCAATGACTTTATTTAGAAAGGGCGTCAAACCTGGTCAGAGATGGTATTTGTCTGCCACTGATGTTGACACAGGCCCAATTTGAGCTAGTATCCTTGATGAGAAAGGACAGAGATGTATCCTCAAGCCATCCAGTTCCATGCCGGGAGGTTCTGTGGCATGGAAAAAATATCTACCTGATATCACATCAGGCATTTGCTTATTATACTATAAAACACAAGTCATTATTATTTGGAAAATAAGCTGCAGCTAGGAGCCAGGCAGGACTCCCTTGCGGGAGTCGCTGTACAGACACTAAAAGGTTCCATTAGCAATTGAGGGCTGGTTTAAGCAGGCAAAACTCCACTGATTTCAAACGAGTGATATTTGTTTACACCACTGCTAAGTCTAGCCTTGTATTTAGAATTTCTGGGCAACTAGTAAAGGAACTTCTATTGTCAAAGCTCCTTAGAAATTCTTATTGCTACTCCTGCTGAACTTGGACAAGGGCGTGGCATACAGTATATTGAGAACATGTGATGGCTTTATAGTTTATGCTAATCCACATCTTATGCACTTTATGTGCTTAACATCGTATATGCCATTAAAATTCAATAAAAATCTTCATTTCCTAATCCACAGTGTACTGTGTTGTGGGAAAATGTGTTTCTCACTGATTTAGCAGCAGATTAAAACTGTCACACTTTTGTATTTGTCAGTAAATGACCCTATAACGTGTTTTGTCTGATCTTTCCCATCTGAATATCATGACTGTAAAGAATAGAAGCCTATAAAGCTCTTTTATAGGGAAACCAACCCACTTAAAAAAAAGTATCAGAATTACTGCACCAAGCAGGCCTGGGTTCCTAGGTATTGTCTTTAAGTAGGGTTTTTTGTTGTTTACGGAAAATTGGTGTGTGGTGGCACTAAGTCACCTCTACATTTTGGCAAGTTTGATATTCAATTTAGGATCAGGACAATGAAATACCGGCATCTTTATATAGCTACTCCCGGTTTGGTCCTGTAACTTCATCCCTTGGGACTAGAACTTGCTTGGTGTGAAATCGACCCGTTCACTTGTCCTGAATATGAAGATCAGAGAAGCATTTTCCTTTCACTTCTATTCTCCAGTCCACAACCACAGGGGATTCCGAAAGGGGGAAGTCCCATTGTCTTCAGGATAGTACTGATGGGTGCTCAGCATCTTTCAGGGTTGTGGCTGATCCCTCTGTACAGTATGTGCCATGGAAAATGGGAGCTAAGGATCTTCTGTTTTGAAGGAATAGGAAGTTGTGAATTGCCTTTGCACTGAGCTGTGCTGAATGAATTAGAGTGCACAGTAAACTAAGATTCAGTGGAGCAATGGAGAAGAAGAGGGGTGTTAGTTGGTAAGTTCCAGGACTAGGCAGAGCTAGTTGCAGTTTTCACCTTTACCGCAGGATTCCTGTAGCACCATACACCCTCTGCCTCATTCCGCCCCCCTGCCCCCATGCAGATCAGTAAAGTGGGGATGAATCCTACTGCCTTTCCCCGACCCTCCATCTGCCTGCTCTATTCCGACTGTAAGCTCTTCAGGGCAGGGGCAGTCCTTTACTCTGCATCTATGGCAGTGAGGGCTCTAGCATTAAATAGTGATGGAGGAATGAAGCACGGGCAGACATTGTGCTAGCAGTGTAATAAAGACTGTTCACTGTCCTAGAATTATAGTGAAAGCCAGATCATGCTGTCAGCTGCATGAAACAAATCTCCCTTTTGTTGCTACCTGCTTTCACATTCGAGAGACAACAGGATTAAGTCTTTGCTGCTGCTCTCTGTCCCAGCATGCACTGGGGCATCAATCACCCACTCCTAATTAACTTGATGGGTAATTCAGCAGCACGACTCACCTCAAGTTACTTTGGCCACAGAGCCTAGATAATACTACCACAAGGCAGCAACGCTGCAGGAATGATCAGAATCCAGAATTGTTCTTGAGACAATAAGTTAGCTCGGGCTAGTGGAAGTAGCCACGCAGAGGTAATTGAGCAAGTAACAATAATGGAAGCAAATATTCAATAAAAATGCTGGACCCAAGTAAAGTCTCTGTCCATTATATGAAGAATGGCTGTTTTTGGTTTGCTTCCTTGGGTCCAGAAAGGCATGTAGCCATTTGGAGAGACAGAATACAGCTCAGTGGGGTGCACTGTAAGACAGGTTTTGAGGAAGGAGGGGAATTACTTTCCTCTTGTAAGGTCATAGGCAGGAGAACCATTTTGCTCCTTGAATCTTGCCTGGATTTTCAGACAGCCTATTCTCAGCCACAACCCAGACATTTTAATTCCTTCAGGAGAAACACCTGTGTAATGACATACAGTAATGGCCCTCAGGCAAAGAACACCAGCTGGTCATTTTAAAACGGGCACTGGAATTTGTAAACCCGTAATGTCCCTACCTGCCCCCATGCACCCTCATAGAGAGGCAGAAACTGGATGAGGGCAGAGTCTACATACAAGGAGAATACAGGCAAGGCCCAGCTGCTTGGACAAATACCTCAGAGCCACCTGATTAATCCGTGTGCGTGTCCGGTGGAATATGGCTGTAACTCCCACTGCAGCCACCTAATGACACAGATACTCAGACTGGTATTGGAGACTCAGTCCCTGAGCCCCACAGCATTTGGCTTGCACAGAGCCCAATTCAATGCCTATTGAAGCTAAAGGAAAGATCCCCTTTAACTTCACTGGGCAGTGAACTAAGCTCACAGCACCAAGCCTTCCCGCGGCTCTCCTCAGCATCTCATCCTGTGTGACACCTCCAATGCCATATAAGGGGCCTAAAATCACCAGCAAATGAAGCGTGTGTGAGAGAAAGTCACAAGGAGCAGCTGAGACTCCTCTAGGGTATGGCTTCCCCACTATAAGAGCTACCCTCCACCAATGGAGTCCCCTTTGCTGCTGTACATGGTGCACATGCAATGTCTTAGCAGATATTTGGCAGCCATTTTTCAAAGGCTGGAGCTTCGTTATAATGGTGGTACTTCAGATGGGACAGAATAGGAATGCACAACAGGGCATAGAAGAGTTGGGTTTTGCCCTGCTTCACTGGAACTTCCCTGCGTTCCTTTTCCATCACTGCTCAATGCCCAGCTATTTCTCTTTATGATCATCTTCACCATGCCTGCCCATCTCTCTAAGGGCAGTGAGGAGCTGAAGGTTGATACAGGAAGGGCAATGAAGCCAAGTTAAAAGGATGTAAGGAAGGGGAAAGACAAAAACTGGCATAAACCTGATTTTAGCTGGGGGCATTTTGGACAGACAGGAAGAACATTCACCGTAGTTGAGGCAGGTGATGATCAACGTATGGATAGCAGCTGTAATTTGTCAAGAGTGCTCGGCATTAGCCCCACTTAAAATAAATGAGTCTCCTGTTGACTTCAATGGAAATAGAATTAGGCCAATGTGGAGCGTTTTTTGAAGTTGACACTCCAGCTGTCATCTTTGGTTTCAGTGCCCGGGGTCAGAGCCTCAACTGCTGTAAGTTATCATAGCTCAATTGAGGTCAGCAGATCTATGTTTTGCACCAGCTGAGGATCTGGCCCTAAAGTTCTATCCTGAGACAGAGTTAGGTTTGGCCTATTTGTTAGGTCTCAAGAGCAAATATAGCTGGCTGAGGATGTCAGAAGTGGGCTGGAGAGGGAAGAGATTCTCAGCTCCTCAGAGACTCAGGAGCTTTATTTAGTGAAGCTCAATAGCAACAATATGGGTTTGTGTGCACAAACGTTGCCAAGCAGTGGCATAAGGAAACAAGTGCGGGGGTGGTAGACACATTCTGGTCCCTCTTGCACACATTTCTCTCTTCACCAAGTGAATCCAGCCAATCGTTCTTTCATTTCATTGTTATTTTGCTTTGCAAGCTTACTGCCAAAGAGAAGGAGAAGAAGGTGTGTGCATAATACAAACATTTATTAGGAAAAGGAAAGAATTATTATTTGTATTACGGTCGCACCTAGAGCAGTGGTTCTCAACCTGTGGCCCAATCAGCACATGGCTGCGGCCCATGTGACATCTTCAGGGCCATACAGGTAGTATATATGTAACCCTTCTGCCAGGTGGAGCCAACAGCAACCAGGGCTGGGTTCAATACCTAGTGGATCCTTTTCAATAATAAAACACAGAACTGGCTTGTGCCCCCACCCAGTAACCTGGAAAAATTACACACCACCCCATGGTGCCTCACTGGGAGGCAATACTTCCCCATTGGCAAGCACAGAGTCTGAGTGTAGAAAATAAACTTTTAATGAAAGGAGGGAAGTCACCTGACATTAATTAGGGAAAATGCCGCAAGCAGGATTCATAAACCTAAAACTGTGAGCAGGACACCTGCCCCGGAATGCGTGGGGCAGAGTCGTCTGCCTCATGTTCTTGAGTTCCACAACCAAAAGTTCCTTTACTGTGCCCTACTCTGCTCCCTCACCATACCCCACTCACAGTGGTTGTCCTTGGTCAGTGAGGACCCAGGTTTCAGAAGGGCATCTGTATGAGTTCACCTCCTACCCAGCAAAGAAGGGCACTGGCTTACCCCACCAGCCGACTGCTCCTCGCTGTGTGGCTGCCCCACCAGCTGATTGCACCTCGCCACCTCCCAATAGACACTGCTCCCCACTTTTGCTGGTTGCTCCCGCTGGCTACTAGTCACCTCCTGCTGCCATCTGCCTCTCTGATGTGACCTCTGTACATCAGTCTTAGTGATTTTTAAGCTTTCAGAAGGCTGGGCAGAAACACTGCCCCACCACAAGTGATTTCAGCTCTCATTGAGTACTTAACATCACAAAAAGGCTCCTAATGAAATCTATTTAGCTCTGTCTTTGAACAGTGGGGAGGAACAGGCTAAACCAGACTGGGGACCCTTAGGGAAGAGCCCATACCTCTCTGTCTGGGACAGACAACCCCTGCATTCAGTACTGAAGTGATTTGTAAACCAATACCAGCCAAAGTTGATCACTTTAAGCAACACTGCTCTATCTGTTGGATATCTATGCAGAGTAGGTATGTTCATGTAAATACAGTTTTCTCCTGAAGTCTCTCCTCCTCCCAGTTAGCTGTCAGGAGAATGTTCATTCAGACACTGCTTACACCTATATTGTGTGGATGCAGTCCACATAACATATAGAGCTGCATATGCGACCCACGGTGGAAAATAGGTTCAGAACCACTGACCCAGAGCCTCCAGAGATCAGCCCCCATTGTACTAGGTGCTGTACAAACTTGAGTAAGATATAAATGCTTCAGGGCAAGTATTGTGGTCTAGGCAAAAGTGATGTGACTGACTCAAGGTTACACAGTGGGTTCTTCTATCAGCTCTACCACTGGCTCAGTCACCTTGCCCTACTTCTCCAGGGATGCCACAATACAGCATTTGTGAAATCACACCCGCAACCTCAGGCAGGAGTTATAGAAGTCCGCCCTTCCCTGCATTGGGCCCTCATCAGAATGACATGGGCAGGTCACCACAAAGAGAGAGCAGTGAGTGGTCAGCAATGTTTGGAAA
The DNA here is from genome assembly GCF_020497125.1 of Mauremys mutica. NCBI lineage: Eukaryota > Metazoa > Chordata > Testudines > Geoemydidae > Mauremys > Mauremys mutica. The sequence continues at coordinate 44,908,446 of NC_059078.1, forward strand.
GGGATTCAAGAAAGGTACAGGAAAGTGTAATGGGATTTTAGCTAAATCTATTAGGGTGGCCCAGTTGTGCAGAACATTGCAGGCATTTAGAGCATGCAGGGTCACCCTGCAAGTTAGTGAGCATAGGACTTTAAGATAGCCATCTGCATTTCAGAGGTAGTGTGCCGATGGAAGGTTGGCAGAACTCCAGAGGCAAAGCACTGCTCATTAAACTGCAGAGCAAATGTGAATGAATCAGATGAATGGATGAATAAATGAATGAATGAATGAAGAATAAGTGAATGAATATTGCATTAGTTGGTGATTTTCATCCTGAGATCTCAGAGCTATGCAGCTCAGCTAATGTGCTGCAACTGAAATGATTCCTCTAGAGAGAAATACATGGCCAGAGCAAATGTAAGACTATATGCCAGAACATATATGCTACATGTTCTCAGAGCTGTTTTGAAGGAGGGAAAAGGGGGGAAGATGGTGTTATAAAGATTTTAAACCCAAAGTGTTTCCTAACACAAGATAAAGTCAAACCCTGGATTGATCAAGGACAGATTTTACTTCTTTTGTTGTTACAGTTCCAGACACTAAGTAATTTCCATGGCAACTACTTCCCATTTGTCCCAGGTCTTTTCTTAACTGGTGTCATATCCTATCAGATCACACCAGCTCCATTTATAAAGCACTAACGCCAGGAACCCTTTGGTGTCTTTTGATAGCAGGAGGGTTGCAGGATACCTACAGGCAGAGAGGCACATTACATAGACACACTGTGGCAGAGTCCACAGGGAGCTTCATGCAGCCGCGGAGATTTTCAGAGAGACTCCAGACTGCACTGCCCACAAACCCATTTCTCATTACAGATAGGAATGTCACTGTCAGTGACCTTTGTAAAAAAACCAAGAAGCTGAGAGGTAAACAAGGAGGGGGAGGAATTTAGGATGGTTTAGATGGGTACAACTCAGCAAGGGGAAGAAATTGAGCAGAGGAAAAAAAGTTACGCTGCATATCAGAACTTAAGTAATGACATCTACTAAGCCATGGCATAGTCTCCCAGTGGAAGTGGATGGAAGAGTCCATCACTTGATTTTGTAAAACAAGACTTGAGTATAACTTGAATGCATCAGGCTTTGCAAAGGGTATTTTGGGGGGAGGTGGGAGCAGCGGATATAACAGGGGAAGGACATTAGACTTAGATTGTTATTTTTGTATTTGAGTTTCACAAATCCCCACGCTGGATGTTGTGCACTAGGAAGAAAAACTATGTAAATAAACAGCCTGTATGTGTTAACAAGGCATATACCCCCACCATGTCATTATCTGGGATAAACTGCAGACCTTCCCAATTGAAATCAAATACACAGGCCTTCAACTGCTTGAGTCTGGGCTCATAACCGTGATCAAATAAAGGGCTGTTGTAATATCTTTGTCTGGCCACTATAGGGGGACATTAGCACAAGCACTAAGTGCATTATATGAACAAGTCTTTAGTCTCTGGTTGTCAGCGCAATGAAATATTGTTCAGAGTAAAGCAGAACTTTAGGCCGAACAAACAATGGGAGAGCAGACACTTTGGAAGTGGTTTCTTTCCCAGCTTACTCCTGATGGAATTCTGTGCCAAAAAATAATAATTCTGTGCACATTTTAAAATTCTGCAAATTTTGTCAAATAAATGTAAAGGCTCCAGCATGGCATTGGAGAGTACAGGCCTGTAGCGGGGTGGCTACCCGCTCCTGCCCTTTGGGGCTTTAAAACAGCCCTGGGAAGGGGCTTTTGGCTGGGCTGATTGGGGAAATGGCTGCAGCTGGGGGCCATGCCCCAAACTGAGCCCAGGGCCTTATAAAAGGCCAGGGAAGCCAGAAGCACAGACAGTCTCTCTCTGCCTTCAGAGAGAGAAGGGCCTGGCTGCAGGGAACTGAGACTGGATACCTGGGTGAAGCAGGGCTGGGGAAAGGCTGAGGAGCTGGGAAGCTCCAGCCTAGAAAACCCCAGGCTGCGGCCTAGCATAGGGTAAAAGGTACTGGGGGTTGCAGGGGGCAACCTAGGGGTAGGCCAAGGCAGCAGGTCCAAACCCCCTTTGCTGATGATGAGTACTGGATACTGCAGTCTGCCCCAGCAAACAAGGGCTAGATAGAGACTGGGCAGTAACCACTACTGAGGCAAAGTGGGGATAGTGGGGTGGGGGTTCCCCTGGGAGGGGGAGACCCAGTCAAAGGGGCACCGGGGTCCTGGGAGGGACACGGGGGGCCAATAGTAAACAGGTGGATCACGGGCCTGCAGAGGGCGCTCCGGGCTGGAACAGAGCTAATTCCCCAGAGTCACCAGCAGGAGGCGCCGCAGGGGTGAGTACGACCCTGTTACAAGGCCACTGGATGCGCAGAGGTAAGAGATCACTCTGCAGCTCCCCCCAGGACATGGCTCAGCAGTGAGGCTGCACCCAACCCTGTCACAGTGCAAGGACCCAGCCTGCCCCAGAAATACCCCAAGGCCCTGCCCCTCCGTGCCATGTGTGGACAGGCAGGCTCAGCAAGGCAGGATCCAAATGTGGAGGGGCTTAGTGTGTGGGGGATCCAGGTGTGGGTAGAGAGGGTTCTGTGTGTGGCAATCTGGATGTGGGAGGTGATCTGAAGAATAGGGGCTTGTTGGGTGAAACAGTAATGGGACTCTGCAGGGGGCTCAAGGGGAAGGTGGTTGGGGCTCAGCAGGACAGGGTCCAGATGCTGGGGGAGTGGGGCTCAGTGGGGATGCGGATGCAGGTGCAGCTGGCTGGGGCTTGGTGGAGTGGGGATCAGGGTGTGGGTGGCTCATTGTGGTGGTTCATGTGAAGTAGGACTCAGCAGGAGGGTCTGAGTATGAGGAGGTCTGGATGCATGGGGTTTGGGCAGATGGGGAAGCAGCTCCCCGTACAGTGATTCTCCCCTCACCCCTGGCAGCTGAGGAGCAATGGGTGGGGATTTTGCAGAGATTCCTGTAGCCTGGGGAGAAATCTGGGGTCTGGCTCAGACCTGGCTGCTGTGCAGGGGAAGAGGAAGTTCTGTCCTGCCCAGCCCAGCCAGGATTAGCAGCTGAGCCCAGTGCAGGGTAGGAGCCACCAGCTGGGTCTTCTCCAGTCCCAACCCTGCCCCACAGCGATTTACCTCTCTGCTGGCTGCCCTGGGCACCCAAAACATACTGCTAGGGAGGGTTGCATGACTGCTCTTGAGGCTTCCCTTTGCTTCCCCATCAGAAAGTCATTTTTTTCAGTGGGGAAGCAAAGAAGTCTGTGGGGACATGAATTCTGCACTTGCACAGTGCTGCAGAATTCCTCCAGGAGTACCAAGCTATGAAAGAAGAAATCAAGTTTGGGAACACCTATCCCTGCTGCATCCACAGGCTCCAAAAGAAAGTTGGGCCTTCACTTAGCCACTCTAACACAGACCATCCAGTCTGGAACATCTTCATCTGTAGCTCTGTCTAGGGATGACTATCAAAGCTGGACATGGTTCAGCTCTGGGCATTTGGCTCTCCACCATTCTCTCATGGCACTCTGATCAGAGGATGGAAACCACTAACTTACACTGGCAAAAAGCCACTATTTCCCCCTTTGTCAGCCCATTGTTCATTGCTGCTAACCAGTTGAGAGAGAAAGCAACAGGAACTTTGTGACTGTCTTCAACAAGATACTAGGGGTCTAATCCAAAACTCATTGAAGTCAATGAGATTCTTTCCCAACCTCAGTAGGCTTTGGATCAAGTACCTAGAGCTTAAAGCATGATGCACGTAGGCATTTCTGCTTATAGTAAACAAAATGAAGTGATGCTATGTGAGCATGAATTCTAGCAATTGCCCAGACTACCAGCATGAGCTGTAAACAAATTGCTTTTATCTGACCCTCATTCACCACAGAAAGTAGCATTATGTCTGGATGGGCAGGGGGAACGGAAGGAGGCAGAATACAATTGCCTGAGTTGTAATTTGGTCAGGAGAGCAGGGCTGATCCTGCAGCACTTATTGTAAGAGTTAGCGGGGAGTATAAATGACTAGGAGCAGTTGGTCTGGTCTCTTATCCAAAAAGCCATGATGAATGTTAGGAAATTGCCTTCATTTGACCATTGTTAAATCTTATCCTCCTAGTGATTAGAGCATGGATTTTGTCTACAGTTGTTCACTGTGTAATGGGGCTTTATTGCAGATGCTTACGGCCCTGCCTCTGCCCACATGCCTTTTACATAATCAACCTTGAATTTCACAGTAGTCCTGCAGTGCTACTGGCTTATGTGAAATACAATTGTTGCAATAGATGATAGACAACGGTCATCTAATCCAAAGGTTAATAAGCACCAAATGTAGGGCATCGATCCTGCTTCCACTTATGTCAAGGGAATGTTTTGCTGTTGGCTTCAATCTTAGCAGGGTGGATCCCCAATGAAAGGTATCCAGTTTCAGAGTTCGGAGCCAATGGTTCCTTTGAATGGAACCCGGTCAGTTATTTTGCTGATATTACTCTTTCAATAAATTGAGGCAGACTTATTTTTTCAGTCATTTGGATAACGTGTTATGAGAGGATAAAAAAAAAAGTAATTCTAACACTTCCTTTTTTTAAAACTCTGGTTTCTAAGGAACAAGTCAGAGCTGGTTATTCCATCATGCAGCATGATCTGGAGGAATGTGCACAATGCTGGGAATCAGGAGGGCCAAAGTTTACTTTTGGCTTGGCCACTGGGCAAGGTTTTTTTCTCATATTCCCATTTTGCAGTGAGGAACTTTTATACATACCACGCTGGAGTGTGAGGCAGATTCATTAATATCCGGACATCACAATGCACATAGGGCGGAAGGAAATATTTCTGTACTGTATTCAGAAAGGAGCAGAATGATGTATTCATAATATCTTTGACAATGAAACACTTTTGCATCCTGCCTAGTTACTGATGAATTAGAAACAGCAGCTATTAAAGGTTAAAAAAATGTAAAGTCTGCAGTACTGGGTAACTAGTGCCCAAGAGTATTACAAGAATTGACTGAGGAGTTCTGAAGCATAAAGTGATTTTTAAACAAACTTTTGAATACTGGGGAACTTCCAGAGAACTTAAGAGGTAAGTAGGCTGATTAGACAGACCTCTGTCCTGCATGACATTCTGAGTAAAAAAGTGCAAACCATAGTAAATGAATAAAAATTGGTTAACAGACTGATCATAATAGAGTAATTGTAAATGGGGAATATAGTTGTCCAATAGGGGTATTTCTAGTGGAGTCTCACAAGTATCAGTGCTTGATCCAATGTTATTCAGTATCTTTATCAATGATGCAGAAGATATAAATATAAATCAATTATATCACTGCTGACAAAGTTTGGAGATGACCCAAAAATTGGTGGCATTGTAAACAATGATGGACAGATCAATTATACTGACTCACCTGGATTGCTTGGGAAGGTGGGCTCAGTTGTACAATACATCGCCTTTGTGTTAAAATGCATATCTAGCAACAAAGAATGTAGGTTGCACCTGTAAGATCGGGACTGTATCCTATAATGCAGTGACTTTGAAAAGGACATAGGGGTCATGGTAACCTTCTCTTTGATAGGCTGAGCTTTTTTAGTTTATCAAACAAAAGGTTACCATAAACCCTATAGGTATGTTTCCAGATCTCAAAACATTCTTTTAGTGCTCTGCCAAAAACTGTGAAGGGTTCAGAATTCTTCAAGTGTTTACACCAGAACTGGACACATGATTCCAGTAATAGTCTCCCTAATGTAGTAGGCAACGGTAATACACCAAATGGGAGTAGGGAAGTGGATTTTCCTCTCTTCTATACATCTCAGGATTATATTCCCCCTCTTAACTACAGCATCATACTGGGAGCTTATGTTCAATTGGTTAAGAGGTGACTTGATCATAGTCTACAAGTACATACATGAAGAGACTTCTGACAGACAACCGCTTAATCTAGTGGAAACAGGCATAATGAGATCCAAGGGCTGGAAGCTGAAGGTAGAATCATAGAATGTCAGGGTTGGAAGGGACCTCAGGAGGTCATCTAGTCCAATCCCCTGCTCAAAGCAGGACCAATTTCCAACTAAATCATCCCAGCCAGGGCTTTGTCAAGCCTGACCTTAAAAACCTCTAAGGAAGGAGATTCCACCACCTCCCTAGGTAACCCATTCCAGTGTTTCACCACCCTCCTAGTGAAATAGTTTGTCCTAATATCCAACCTAACCACCCCCCCACACTGCAACTTGAAACCATTACTCCTTGTTCTGTCATCTGGTACCACTGAGAACAGGTAGACATATTCAGACTCAAACAAGGTGCCCTTTGTTTCAGCAGGAAGGGTAATTAGCCACTGGAGCAATGTGCCCAGAGATGCAGCAGATTCTCTATCACTTGGAGTCCAAGTCAAGACTGGCTGTCTTTTTGAACGATACGAGAGAGCTCAACTGGAAGTTATGGGCTTGAGGCAGGAATTATGGGGTGAAGTTCTATGGCCTGTGCTATGCAGGAAGCCAGGGCTACATGATCATAATGATCCCTTCTGGCCTTAAATAAATCTGTGATTACTCATCAGCACTGACGCTGTGTAAGTATCTGGGTTTGTGGTTTAGCTTTTTTGGAGCTGGATCATGGCTTCCCTCAGCCTACGCAGATACTATTTGGGAGACAAAACGTAACGATTTAGCACTCTAGTCCCTCCTGACACTCATCTCCCTCCTTTGCTCTAATCATCCCCTTCCTCCAGAGACTCAAGGGGGATTGTGAGGGGAACAGCTCCCAGAGACCAGGCACCAAAAAACCTTTCATTACTGTCATTTTGGATGCTGTGACAGGCTACCCTTCAGTTCTTGCCTCTTTGTACTGTTCATGAGACTGTGCTTGGGAGCCAACGCCCCCATCATGCCATTTGTCAAGTGTTAGTTTAAATAAGTGCTTGCCGCCTATTAATAGGCATTATTTAAAAATCTCTGGCTGGCAACGCTATCTCTAATCTAAAGCTAGTTCAGAGAATAGGATGTCTCTCTTCCCCTGCTTAGCTCTGCCTGCTGTCTCTGCCTGCTTTGTTAACCCATATCCTACCCAAAGGATGGGGTCTGAACTAAAATCTTGGATCCAAGCATTCTGGAACTTTAGGACAGTCCTGAATGGCAGAAACTCAAACACAAGCTAAAAACTTCATCTAAAGGGATTTGAATAGGAGATTTCAGAATCCATGAGAGCAGGAGCAGTGACTGCAGGGGCTACTGTAGGTGTTAACAGCCAGCAGGGCTGATCTTTGAGATTTCCTTTTTGGAGCATCAGCTGTGCCTAAGGAAACCTACTAAAGAGGTGTTTCCGGAGAGCTTCTGCCAGCGGGTGGCACTGTAAACTAGCAGAATCCAAAGGAGTCAGAAAAACTAAGGGAACAGGAGTACTTGTGGCACCTTAGAGACTAACAAATTTATTTGAGCATAAGCTTTCATGGGCTACAACCCACTTCAGCGGATGCATAGAATGGAACATATAGTGAGGGGAGATATATATATATATATGCACATACAGAGAGCATGAAAAGGTGGAAATTGCCATACCAAATCTAAGAGGCTAATTAATTAAGATGAGCTATTATGAGCAGGAGAAAAAAAAAACTTTTGTAGTGATAATCAAGATGGCCCATTTCGGACAGTTGACAAGAAGGTGTGAGGCTACTTAACATGGGGAAATAGATTCAATTTGTGTAATGACCCAGCCACTCCTGTGGAACAACAGCCAGTGCCACCCTGCATGTGCACACAGCTTCTCAGATGGGTTCAGCAGGACACTGAAGAGAGTTTAAGTTTAGGGAAAAGATGGGAACCAGCAGCAAGTCTTGCCTCAAATGGAGAGAACAAAGATTTGGCTGTGCCCCCCTGAAGGCTTAGAGGGGCAAACACAGCAGCCAAGGTACATGAGCCAAGTGCCTAGGTGATTGTATTATTCAGTGTCCACATGGGTACAGAAGTGATGGCTGGCCAAAAAGTCATTAAAGATGTACCTCTTACAACACGCATGAGCAGCCAGTAAGCAGGGTCATGAGCCCCCAGCTTCCTCCTGCCACTGTACAATGCCAATGGCTAACATCAGACAGCCATGACTAGTCAGGCCTCACCTGGCTGCACTAAACCCCCGGTGCCTCACCATAGAGAAGTACTCTGAAGTGGCTGTGGCCATAGGAGGCTCACTTAGCAGCCCTCTTGCCTCTAAGACAAGGTTCACAGCCCACACAGATTTACTTGGGTGTGTATCTCCAGCACAATGCCCAAGGTACAGGAGGAGGGGATGAGCACAGTGCTGTTAGAAGCAATACCCTTCCGGGGAGACATGAAGGTCTCTTCTACCTGTGTGCGTAGAAGTTAGATGTCACATGGGCCCTTTCAGAAGGCAATCAGGATAGGCCAGCCAACAATCAAGCAGGCTCTAATCAGAGACTGGCTGGCCATGCTCTGATCTGGAGTTTGGGCTTGGTCCCATCACATTCTAGTGTCCAGGGCTATGTAAAGTCCATTGCTGAGAACACAGTTTGCAGCTCTTTTTGCACTAGTTCTAAGTGTAACCCCTTCCTCCCCCATGTATTTAAGCATTGCATAAAGACCCTTTTAGAGATACCTTGACCAGGAAAAGCATCATGCAATGCTGAATTCACACCAGTTCCAACCCTCCATCCCTGGGCTAATGCTCAGTGGTCAGACCCAAGTGTAGTTTCCTGGTGGATGACGCAGCAGTGCTCTCACTGTTGTCTTGATGCCCAGTAAGTAGACAGGGTGGAGACCTACCTACTTTCACTGCAGCATCATGTTAGAATGGCACCAACCTGACAGGACAACATCTATCAGATGAGCTGCATATGCACCAGGGGGCCTGAGCCAAAGCCCATTTAAATGCGCAGAAGGGCTCCCACTGACTTCCAATCAGGCCTCAAAGGAACAGATGAAAATGTCATATGGTTCTTCTGGCAGTATTTCAGCCTCTATACTGTGTTCACTAATGATGTGTTACAGGTAGATCTTACTGGTAGCTTTGGGATGTTGAAGAAGCTGGTTCTCTTTATTCATAGGGCCATATATGGGAGAAGTGAAAGACGGTATGACGGGGCTGGACTAAGATGTTCACACATGTGCCCCATACATATGAGTGCTGAAACTTTCAGCAGGCCTGGTCTGTAAATGTCTTCTGAATTGGTTTCTCCTTTGAGTCTCCAACAAAGTTTTTTAGCATCAAATATTTTGAGATGACAGGCCCAGTTGAATGTATTGTTGACCAATAGGAACTAATGTCTCCACTTCTCTGTTTATCATCATTTTGATTTGTTTGCAGACTGAGTCACTCATTTTGTTCCAAGAGCTGCATCAATCTGACTGAGGTGAGTGAGATACCACCAAGCCTTGTGGGATCTTAATTGCCACTGCCTGTAGATTAGCTGCTGCCTAATCTGAGCCTAACGATCCTAATCTATCGGTCTGTCTCATGCTTTCCTCACTGGGGTGAGAGAAGAGAATTCCAGTTCCCCTGAGGTCTCTAGAGCTCATCAAGGCTCATTTGAGGTCAGGTGCAGCAAAGCTCCTCCCCCCGCCACCACCAGAAAGCTAGAACTCAGGAGCTCCTTGGACTGATGTACTGTCTCTAGTGACCTGGCTCTTTCTGAAACCAAGGCAAGTATCTGTGACTCTTTAGGAGTATCCTGACAATATTATGCACAAAAAGTAAGATTAAAGGAGCTAAGGCTTGATTATTTCCTTCTAAAATACCCTTGTGCCCAGAGCCATGGAGGATGGAGCTTGGGAGGTGCTCAGCCTCATTGAATTGTTCTCTTTTTCCTTTAAAGAGAAGCCATCTGAAGGAGAGAGAGAGAAAAAGTGTTTCTTTCCAAGAGGTTAATTTCAGGTCAAAAGGTCCCCCAAGCAGAGTTCATTGTTCCTCTCAGTTAAGTTCTCTCAGCTAAATGGGGCACCCATTCCTTCACAATGGTAAGCATTTCATCAGCCACTGCAGCGTCTCAAAGTTTCTCCTTACCTGGAAGAGGTCCTAGTTACAATATCAGACCAGCTTGAATGATGAAGAACCCAAAGGAACAGACCCTGAGCAGCCCCACTTACAACCCTCAGCAGAGGAGAGCTGACTGCAAAAATGCAAGAGTGAGCATTATTCAGCAGTGCTGAACAGATCCCTAACAGGTTCCTGCAATGAGGGCTCAAAAAGTAATTCATGATTTGGCACAGGAAATTAACACTGAAGGGGGAAGCATCCTGCAAGGATGGTGCCTTATGGAGGAGAGCGACATCTGCCAGATTATGTTATACTTAGGAGTAGTAGAGGGCTCACATGGGATAGTCATATGGGAGTTTGCCTTTTCCTTTGCAGAAGAAAAGCAAGAAGAGCAGCAGGAATCAATTTCAGAATAATGAAGAGCTTTGATCCAGGTTTGCTGCTGCAACTGACCTGTACTTGATTGCTCTGTCATTATAGTACAGCCCACTTAATCGGGATGAGCTTAATTGGGAAATCCACTTACCAGGATGTCACCTAGGGAACCTATTTAAGCTCAGTAATACTTAAGAGAAATGCCTGCTGCTTTATGGGGAAGGTAATTCTACTTCAGGGAAATGCCTTTAGGTGGCTGAGTCATGCTACGTCATCCACGAATCTCCTGTTGTTCCTGTCTACTCACTCTTGTAACAGGACTTCAGCCTCTCCCTTAACTAGGATACGGTCAGGAAGTATATGAATGGCTACACTGCTGACAGATAGTCACTGTTAGTTTGCTTCTCTGCACCAGCTACGCAGCACACACTGGGGCTTCCCTGTGGAGTAGCTCAGAGCTGACCCTTGTTGCACTGGAATATGGAAGGAGCTTGCTATGTAAGTAGTGCCTCCTCCCACAGAAGGCCTACAAAAGTCTCTTCTATAGCCACGTTATGCTCAGTGTTGGCTAAGCCATTCATCGCAACACAATGATTAGTTCACAGTCAAGGTGGAAGGACATGCTGAGTAGGGTACCACAGAGATCCCCTGTGGGTCCAGTTCCATTCAATATCTTTGGAAGTGATTTGGATAATGGCATACACAAAGTCTGTGGACAATACTAAGCTGGGAGGGGTTGCAAGTGGTTTGGAGGATAGGAGTAGAATTCAAAATGATCTGCACAAACTGGAGAAATTGTCTGAAATAAATAGGATGAAATTCAATAAGGATAAACGCAAAGTGCTCCACTTACAAAGGAACAATCAATTGCACACATATAAAATGGGAAATGTCTGCCCATGAAGGAGTTCTGCGGAAAGGGATCTGGGGATTATAATGGATCACAAATCAATGAGTCAACAACAATAAAAAAGAAATACACCCCAAACCTCATTCTGGGAGGTATTAGGAGTGTTACAAGCAAGACATGGGAGGTAATTCTTCCACTCTACTCAGCGCTAAGGCCTCAACTGGAGTACTGTGTCCAGTTCTGGGCACTGCACTTCAGGAGAGATGTGGACAAACTGGAGAAAGTCTAGAGGACAGCAGCAAAAATGATTAAAGGTCTAGAAAGCATAACCTAGAAAGAAAGATGTAAAAATACCTGGGTTTGTTTAGTCTGGAGAAGAGGAGACTGAAGAAGGACATGATAAAAAATTATGTACAGGTACAAAAAAAATTATGAACAGAGGAGGCCCTCATCCACTGAGGGCAGGACAATAAATAATGGGCTTAACTTGCAGCAAAGGGCAATTTGTTAGAGACGTAAGTGTTCCAGGGCTTAACTACCCTGACAAGTTACCTAGGGATGTTGTGGAATCTCCATCATAGGAGGTTTTAAAGAACAGGAAAGAAACACCTGTCAGGGATAGTCTAGAATAGATAATACTTAGTCCTGCCTCAGTGCAGGGGACTGGACTAGATGATCTATCAATGTCCTTTTCAGTCCTACACTGTTATATTATAGGGGATATGACTAGGGATAGGTCAACAGGTTTGGATAAAATTAACATCCCCTCCCCAGTATTCCCAAGCCCCTACACCATACCACTTACTTCCAGGATTGGACACAGACAGGAAGTGGAGCTGTGAGCAGACCTCCCCTCCTCCCCGCAAAAGTAAGATACCGGTAGTTGGAGACTGTGAGTTTTCCTATAGTGGGTAAAGGAGATTTGGGGCTCTAGAGAGATGCTAATCAGTCTAGTTTTCACCTCTTGTAACACCCCAGCACCCGCATATTCACCATAGTGATATAATTATGGTGTGTTTTTACTCAGTATGCCGTGTGACATACCATTTTAAAAGTCTTGATCTGTTAAACATTAATATCCTGTTAAATTGTATCATTGTATGTGAAGTTATGAAGTTTTTCCATGTGTGTTACTTAAATACGTTGTGAAGTTAGGAACACTCACAAGCAGCCTTTCAGGTACAACAATGAAGACAGACAGTGTTGATGGCCCATTAAGGGGAATACACACACTCAAGGATCACCACAGGAACTATCAAATATAAAACTCTCAGAGATAGCACATATACAAGGGAGGCTGTTTGACTCACGTCACATCAAAGGATCTTTCCAGCAAGCTGGAAGAAGCTATAAAAGGGAGGAAGCGACATAATCACTTGGCCTCACTCCCCACACAATGGAAAACCTGAAAACAAGTCTAGAGAACAAAGACTGAACTGGGGAGGTGGTCCCAGGCTGGAAAGGAGTTCCAACCTGTGTATTAAGAAACTATATACCATCTATGAGGGTGAGACACTGCTTGATTCAAATCCTGTCTAGTTTATAGAATTCAGATTGCAAATTTGTTTTATTTCTTAGGTAACCAACCTTGGTCTGTACAGTATTACTTCTAATAAAATCTTTCTGTAGTTAATAAATCTGTTTTATATTTTAGCTAAAACAGTGTGTTTTGAGTGAAGTGCATGGGAAATCTCAGCTTAGTTAACAAAAGACTTATACATGTCCTTTCTACATTAAGGGAGGGGTGGATTGGGTAATAAACTTACATTGGTCAGGCTTCTGACCAGGGCAAGACAGTACAACTCTGGGGTCCTAGGCTGAGGAGAAGTGGGGAATTGGCTGGAGCTTCTCTATTGGTGGTTCATGAGTGGCTAGCAAGAGCCTTCATGTAATGCAGCTGGGTGTGTCGCTGCCTGTGAATGTTTGTGTGAGGGCAGCACCTTGAGAGGTTTGCAGCTTGTCACATTATCACAATGTGAGAGGGAGCCCAGGTTGGTAAGACAGAGAGCTCAGTTCCAGTATCCAGTTCCAGGTTGCACCTTGGGGAACCCATCACACCTCTCTCATAAGCATTTGTCATTCCCTTCTTCATCTCACTCTTTTTTGACATAACTACTTTTTCCAGACTGGGTAAAAGAACTGTGCTGGCTTTGACCTTAAAGTGGTACATCCCAGAATGTGCTGCTCAAGGGCTTTGTTATTGAAACATCCTGTGTTGCATGTCAGAAAATAGGATGAAACCTTTCCAGATCATGCTCTACTATTTGTCACTCTGCCCGCTAAGCTGAAAGGAGCAGAGCTGAATTCTTAGCATGAGTAATTGCAGACAGGCTAGAAGGCAGCTGAATAGAACCCCACAGTGCCATTCTTATTTCAGAGTTGCATTTAAAGCACCAGAAAATGTGAGGAGTTTACCTCAGATTAGATATTTTTATAGCTGCACATATTTTTTGCACTTCTCACAACAAGCCAAGTTTAGGATTAGACCTATTGGCTCTTCTAAGTGGTATAAAATATGCAAAGGCATTTGTAATGTACAGTGAACTTTGCAAAAATGTGAAATAAGTGTTGAAATGTACCTGGATTAACTTTGTTTCCCTTAGCCCACACCAGGCGTATGAAAAGAAACGCAAATCTCTAGCCCCTTTATGAAGTTATGAATGTTATTGCTCAGATGGGTAGAAGATGAAGTGCCAGCTCCTACTGGAGAAAGTGGTTTTCTAGCTGCTGAATTAATTTGAGATGTTACAAAGATATACCCAAATCCAGTTCTGAAAATTCAGAACATTTCCCCAGGAACGATGGTAGCATCTGTATAGTAGATCACATGATATAACAGAGCCAACTCGAATAGACCCTTAGGGTCTGTCTCCATTGCAACAAAACACCTATGGCTGGCATGTGTCTGCTGACTTGGGCTCTGGTTGTGGGGCTCTAAAATTGCAGTGTAGTTGTCTGGGCTCAGCCTGGGTCCTAGAGCCCAGACTCAAGCCCAAGCCTGGATGTCTACGTTGCAATTTTAGAGCCCCTTAGCTGGAGTCAGCTGACACAGGCCCATGGTGGGTATTTTATTGCTGCATAGACAGACCCTTATGCATATTGCATTGGCAAAAAAAAATGCTTTAAACCACCTTCACGTACTCTATACTTTGGATCAGCCAGAGGCCTGTCAAGCCCTTCCTTCCCCCCACCCCTCGTTAGAGTAGTCTTGAGACTGTTCTAGTATCAGAGGGGTAGCCGTGTTAGTCTGGATCTGTAAAAGCGGCAAAGACGACTATTCTAGTGTACTTTCTGCTTCCCTGTGGGCCCTAATGAGCAGAGAATAACTGAGTACATTATGTTCCAGCAATGGTCCCTTCTGTCCCCTCCCTGTTTGGGTCCCTGCTTGCCCCTTACATCAAAGGGGCACTAGTGTTACTGAGAATTGAGTTTACTGTGTGGGTCCCTCATTTTTAGTCCCAGTGGGATTTAGAACCAGGAAGCAGAGGCATGGCAAAGTGAATAGAACGAGAGTGTATCTATGTTATGAACTTGTGGGGGGAGGGGAGACGGAGGGAGAAGAGAAGAAATCAGTTCAGGCTTAATTTGTGTTGGTGGGGGGGAAGAAAAAAAAATATAGGTTGTTACTTCTTTGATCCAGACCGGTTCATCCCATCCTTTGTTCTAATGCAAGGACTTGCTGCCTTTTCATCCAAGCACTAGGATACATACAAATGAGATAGTGCTGCTCTCTGTGGGCAGCACTGAAACCACAGCTGTTGCTGCACATGAGCTCCACTTTGGAAGGCACTGGAGGTATTCAAGACCTACAATGACAGGTTACCTATTGCTTTACATCTCATGTAGTCATTGAGGGCTTTGGCCTGCAAGATGCAGTGGTGCACTCTGAACCAGATACTGCAAAGCATTGGAACACATTGTTAATCTTACTGGTGGCAAGTTTGGAATATTCACATTTGGAAGGCAAAGGGACTATTTAGGCTCTTAAATTAAGTGCATGGTTCAGTGCTCAGCACTGTGCATGATCAAGGCCTCCCACTGTTGCAGAGTAGCCGAAAGACCAGCAGAAGTGGAGAATTCTGATTGGGTAGTATTTTTACACAGGTGAAAATAATTCACCTGGGTTGTACCTTGTGTAAGTCATTAGGCCTGGAGTCTTTAACAGGTTCCTAGATGCCTTTATAAAATGCAAAAAAAAGTTTTCAACAAGGTTTGTGTAACCCAGTTGTGCTCCCTTTTAGAGTAAGTTAGGCATAATTATTTAACAACTGGCAGTAATTCTTTGCAGCCAGGCAAGTACAAAATTGCATCCTGAAAGCTAGTTAGAACAATTAAGGTTATTTTGCAGATTGTTCAGAAGCTTTTCATTCCCTCTGCAGTTAAGTAGGAAGGGAGGAATCTAATGACAGGCAAATTTCAGATGTGTAAGGGGGGGGCTGTCCAACCTTTGTCCTCACTTTTGAGGGTACTTATCCAAAGAATCACAGAGCCAAATTAACAACTGCATTAGAAAGAACAACATAATGCAAGGAGCCAGATTAAGACAGCCAACTACTATGCCGCATGGGAGAAGTGAAAGGGAGATTGTTCCTAAATTAGGATCATATTTGCAATAGTAATAATGGTTACTTTTCCACATGTTTTGCAGTTCAGGTTGTTTAAGCAGAAGCTTATCTAACCCTAGCCAAACCAGTTGGGGGATATACCATCTGGCTGACACTCTCACAAGAAAGCCTCTCTCATGAAATCTCCAGTACTGTCTGCTTCAAATTTTGTGAAAATTTCTGTGATACTCTAGCACTCCCACTGCTTGATGCCAGTTGTAGAGGTACAACAATTAGAAGTTAATCCGATTCCTGCGCCAGCTCAATAAGCCTAGACTTCAAGTTTGGTTGAAGGCTATTGTTTTCCCCAAACAAACTCTCCAATCTGTAAATTGTAGGCAAGGTGAGCAGGTTAACATAGGGGCATTTCCTATTAAGTTAATTATTAATTGATCTTACAGTAGCAGCTAGGGACTCCATTCAGGGATAGGGGCTCCATTCTACTAGGCAGTGTACAAAAAAAAAATAGCCTGTCTTAAGAGTTAATGAAGAAACTAGACTCTAGCACTCTTGTTCTTAACATATAGGTACAACACTGACTACTTTGGTAGCAGGCATAACAGATTTCAAGGTCAGAATCAGCTCTTCCAATATGTACTATTTTTTAAGTGTACCCTTGATCATATAGTAAGCAGAACCCAATACCATTAGGCCATCTTCAAAGGGCAGTTATAGTGAAAGGTCTTTATTTAACCAAGATTCAAGCAATAAGTGTCTTACAATTTTTGTCAAATGGTTAAAATGGGTAGAGAGCACAGCTATAAAATATACTGTGAACCTACCCCCCAGCATGCCAATTGTAACACTGGAGTATTCTTACTAGTCAGTGGGAGTCCCTCACCCCACAGAGGAGCTTGGTGGGCCATTTCATCCAATGCAACTCTATTTACTTCAGTTGCGTTACAGACAGAATGCTTTCTTTGACCCCACACAGTGTCTACTCCTTGCATACCATCACAGCCAAGTCTTGGAATCAGACACCTTTTGGTATCATAGACTGAAGATCTAGTCAGGCAAGTCAAAAGCTACATCAGCTACTGAGGTCATAGCAACTAAGAGTCCCTCTGTAAATCTCTTATTGAAAGAAAAAAACCAAGCAACTACCTGTATTTGGGCATGCATGGCCAATAGCTAGTTTTACAAGCAAGGCTGGCTCCAGGCACCGGCTCAGCAAGCAGGTGCTTGGGGCAGCCAAAGGGAAGGGGTGGCAAGTCAGGCTCTTCGGTGGCAGGTTCCCTCAGTCCCTCTCAGAGGGAAAGGCCTGCCACCAAGAAGAAAGCAGCACGGTGGAGCTACTGCCCATCATGATCACAGCTTCCCCCCCCCCCCACTGCTGGGGGCAACAAAACCCCTGGAGCTGGCCCTGTTTATAAGATACTATACACAACACATATCTGAGGCAGTAAGCCACAGACAAAGTTCATACCCTAGTCTCAACAAGCAGTCACAAAAGTTACTATCAAAAAGCCAAACTTCTTGCTTTGGGGTGCCGCCGCCGCCTCCTCCAGCAGCAGCAGCAGCAATTCCTCTCCTGACCCAGGCCACACAAATCTCTTTTATACTCTGGATTGGCTCTAATGGGACCCACCTGGTATCTACATGATAGGCTAAGTCAGCAGAAGAGCTCTGCATCTCTGTTCAGGGCCCTAAAACATCAGTACCAGCAACTCTCTAGGGAAAAAGGAGTGGCATGAAAAAAAATAATCAGTGTTCACCCCCCTACTGTAATGAAATTAATAGGTAAACTCTTGTTTTATTTTCCAAGCTTCTAGCTGGAAGACAGATCAGGATGAATGGTGAATGAAAACAATCAAAACCATGGAAGTGGTGTTTGAGTCCGTGCTTTAATTAATTAAAAAGAGCTAGAGACCTGAATTTTGAGTTGCAGAAAGAATTGGCGAGTTACACTCCTTAAGGAGCTTTAACACAAGCATATGCAGCAGGAGAACAGCAGACTTGTAGGTATTCAGTAAGCTCATAGATCTAATTTCAGTGGTTAGGAGTTTGTCTCAGCAGGTTCTGAAGTGTGACTAAGCTACAGTGCATTATCTAACCCTTGCGATTACCAGGTGGTGTAACTTTGCTGCCAGCTAACCATGTTCCCTTCATTGAGCAGATCTAATTAAATACACTGAAGATCAGTGGTGATTCAGATTGTCAGTCCATCCACACCTTCCCAATCCAGATGGGCCCTGCCAACAAGGCAACCGTGAGGGAGTTTTAATTGCAGGGAGTATTAAAAACCTCACATACGCCAATGATCTGAGTAGCATGAAGGAGTCCTGTGGTTTCCTGCATCGTTGTTGTGTCAGCAGTGAAAATTGGGCTCTTCCTCTATAAACACATGATGTTGGCCAATGCTGCCTTCACCATTTAGTGCCTCAGAACATTCAGTCCCATTGGGCTGCTGCCTCTCAGCCCAGTTAGCAACTCACACTAATGACTTTTCTTGGGTTATCTACTAAGATAAAGATTGCTGTGCAATCCCATGCAGCACCCAGACAAGTTCCTGGGCTTCCTCAGGGGATGGCTCAGAAAAACTTGGAGAGAAAAAAACGCGGATCACTTTTTTCAATTCATTGTTTTTCAAGCACTTCTGGGGGCTGCCAAGCTGGGAAGCATATGTGCTGCTTCTTGCAGGCCAGCCTGAAGCAGGACATCTCACCAGATAACCTCTTCTCTTCCAAATGCTGGCCCAATTCTGCAGTTGTTATTGATTTAGATAGTTCTCAGCATCAGTGCAGCATAAAATGTGCTACTTGATGGGGGGCTTAAAGTTACCTGTGCAGCACCCAGATTCTGGGTTGGCTGGGAGCCAGTGCAGCTCCTGGCATAAATTAGAGCTAGCTTGAGTGGGGGGGTCTCAGCCCAGGATTTCCATGGCAGTATACCCCTCACCCAAGGTGTCCTCCTGTGCCTGACCTTGTGAGGAAGAGCCTGAGAGGACCACCACAGGGTTGATCAGCCGTGTGCTGTCCCTGCATCAGAGGAATTCTCCCTCAGCCCCTCTATGTTGTCAGACTAATAGTGTGTAGGGGTCAGGGCAGGACTGGTGTGGGAGAAGATACCTACTTTATCTTTTCAGGGCTTATCCAGACTAAATTAGACCTGCAAAGCCCTTCAGGTTCTCTCCCTTGATGGTTCCAAAGTTGAAATACCTTGCTAGGGAGAAGTCATAGGTGGGGCTAGATCTCAAATGCAGTATCCCTACTTCCTTTGTACATATTGTATCAATGGACTGAGGATGACATTCACCCCTGTACAGATTGCCAGCACTGGGCTTATGGGCCATTGAGTCCCCTTTAAGGCCCTATGGTACCTCTTAGCAATACCCAGATTTCAGTGGAGCGTAAGCTTTATGCTCGCCCTCTGAACTTGCTGAAGGAGTAGCTCTCTTTCCTCCACCTTGAACTGGAGGGTGGAGAAGGGAGAGACTCTCCCAGGAGCAGAGAGACGTGACACAGGATGAGGCAAATGGTTCAGCCATTTGGATACATTAAAAAAAAAGGGAAATCCTGTTTACATGTTTTATTGAGACAATCCTCAGCCAAGTGTACGACTTAGCTCACCCGCTGAAATGAAGGCGTTTGCTGTGTCAAGTTTGAGCTGCTGTTTTAAAAGCTTCCAGGGAGCAAACATAGTGTAAACACACAGAGGAAGCGAATGGAGTCTTATTAATAGATCCTTGAGACAGCACCTCATGTTGCAAGGACAAGGCTTTCCCTATCTAGCTAAGGCCCCTCAACTGCAGTATCTGAGCTCCTGCTGAGCTTTAATGTTTTTATCCTCACAAGACCCCAGAGAGACCAAGTGACTTGTCTGAGGTAACACAGAGAGTCTATGGCAGAACAGGAATTGAACCTATGTCTGCTAGGCTAGCAGCCTGACCACTGGACCAGCCTTTCCACTACCAAGACTGCTGGAGAATGGGAGTATGGAGGCAGCATGCTGAGTCCCTGAGGAACATACATCCCCTCCCCTCCCTCACTAGTGAGATACCTTCCCCCTCTGGTTATTACTCAGGAGAGTACTGAAAGTGCCTGGAGAGCCTGCCTCACCTAGACAAAGGGCCTTGTAGGGGAGCAGAGCTCTGACAGGGTGAATCCCAAGCACACGGAATTGCATACTGGGTTAATTCTAAACACTGCCATGCATTGCAAGTGGATAGGAGGACAAACTCTGCTCTCAGTTATGCCCATATGCAAGCCCATTAATTTCACAGGTCTGCGCCCAAGACTGCCAGTGAAAGGGGGCTTTTGCCCTGCTTCTGATTGTATTTACAGTCTTCACCCTGACACTATGCATGAATTAATCATAGCAGCGAACTTGGAACTTGGTGAGAGCATGGCGCTGTCTCCCTCTGGCTGGCCAGTCCACTCCCTCCCCGAGGAGTTAAACAGTCCTGGAGTGGGATCAGCAGCCAATCAAAATACAGCCCTGCTGAAAGAGCCCTTTGAGTCACCAGCAGGTGTCCTGGCTTGGAATGTCAAGTCTAAAGTGATGGACAGTTCCTGGCTGCCTTTCTCCTCCTGCTCACGGACACTGGCGATAGAAGGCAAACGAGTGTTATGTTTCTGAGTTTGGTTGGTGGCTTTGCACTGATTTGTTTCAAGCTTTTAATTTCTTTAATGGGTCTATTTTCTTCCACCTGAATCCCTCTGTGCCTTGTGCTGCCATCTGGAGCTGAGCTCTTCCAACAAACCCCAAGCCTAGCCCTACTTTAGGTTCCACCAGAATTTTTAAGGTGAAAAGTGGCAGTCCAGATACTACATGTGGGCAGCCCTGTGGAAGTTTGTGGGGTAGCCTGGATATAGCTGGAGGCACAATCTGGATCCCCCTTCCCCAAATGGAACGCCCCCCCCATATCAAAATAAATCCAGCCTCACACCTTGTGAGCCAGCCCTCAGGTTGCCATTCCCTTTGGGTGTGGGATTAGGGTGGCTGTAGAGGGCAGAAAGCCCACCATGGTCTGATCTGTACTCTGCTGGTCCGCGTTTCAGTGGGTCCAATAGCACTGGATGCAGCCCTCTCTCAGGGAACTGACAGGAAAGCATTGGAGCTGTTATTTTCCACTGACTCACTGCCCAGAACTCCGGATGGGTTCTATGGTGCTGAGTGCTCTAATTCCTGACAAGCTTCTGGGATTTCTTGCAGCCATCCCCAGCCTGTTTTGCTAAACAAGAGTGGGAGAGGAGGCTTGGAGACACAGGGCTCATTCTCTACCTTTCCCTTATTCTGCAGACCTGAGTCCACATCGTGACTCAAAGGAAAAAGTGGGCTTGGTAGGTCTCATCCTGGTCCCGCCACACAGGTCCAGATCCTCAAAAGTAGGTGCCTGACTCCTATTAATGTCAATGGGAATTGGGTGCCTCAATAGCTCTGAGGCTCTGGGCCAAAGTCACTGCTACATCATCTGGCCCAGTTCTTTTACTGATAAGCAGCCCCTGCTCCAGAGAAGCAGGACAAGTAGAGGGTGTTTTAGGTTAGGAGTGAAGCGCGTTGGCAGAGCTGTTTGTGTCGGGGTTCAAGACTAGAATATAGGAGTGTTTGAGGGGCACTGGCAGAGCTGTGAAGGGGATGATCAAGACCGGAATAGCAGAGAGTGTTTCAGGTCAGGACGGAGGGGCATTGGCGGAGCTATTTTAGGAAATGTTTCCCACCCCCTTGCTCAGCTGATGCTGGGCTCAAAACATTAAATGTCTCACTTCTAAATTTAAAAAAAATACAGACTAAGAAGCTGGGAGCTTGCACAGCAATTGAATGCTACCAGGAGAGAACAAATGGTCTCTCTGCAGGGATACAAGCAAGGGTTTGCCTCTCAGCCAGCACAAGGTTCATATGTCAAGCTGACATGTTTTGTGGAAACTCTCTGGAAATAATTTGAGAAGCACATGTTATTTGAAGCCCTCACTTAGGTGCTGTGTTGTGATATACTCAGCATAACTGCATAATGACACTTGCAATCATCTCATGGGGGAGGAAAAGAAAGCCAAAGTGCTGGGGGATGCTGAAGGGGTGGGAGATGAGGCAAGTAGGCAGAGAAACATTAGCTGGCTCACAGCATCTGTAGGATGTAGAGAGGAGTAGGCTACAAAAGAGAGAGGAGGAATTAGCTGGGCTCATCATTTTTCCCTCTAATGACTGAATACACCCATTGCAAAATATATTCCCATGCTATGTGCTTGGGCACTAATTGATGGTAATTGAAATGATCACAGATTGAACTGCCTCCTTTTAACCTCTTTTCTTTCTTAAGTGTCTGATTCATCCTTGCTCAAAGGTACCTGTGTGGAACACCCAAGGACAGCTAGCAGCCAGCCTTTAGGAGCCTTGCGGCAGGCAGCACTTCAGAGGGCATGTGTCACAGGTCCCTCCAGGGCAGCCCATTGAAGTGTGACAGGGTCCCATTCTCAGTTGGCCCCTTGTCCTCCAGTGTAGACGTGTGGATAGAAAGAGCCCTCCAGCTGGGGTCCTTCTGAGAGGCAGGAGAAAAGAAACAAAACAGGCCCCCTTCCTCCAAGGAGCAAGCAAATGGCTTGAGTTAATCATTAGGAGTCTGACCATCCTTCCTCTCAGGGAGGACTTGGACTGTCCATAGTCCTGGCTCCCAAAAGCAGCAAAGGAAAGAAAAACTAACCAATGGAAGCCAGAAGCAGGCTGGCCTCCCGCCTGGCACAGAGCCCCCAGCAATCAGTCCTACAGCTCAGCACCCTCAGGCAAGCCGCTCGCAGGGGTGCTAGAGCAGATGCTTATAGGCAGGCTATCTTCTGCCCAGGAGGCTCAGACTGGCCAGGGTCACATGAGCAACCTTTGTCCTCTCCAGGAGCTGGGAAGGAAAGGTCTGTTCTCCGCCCAGTGCTGCTGTCTACTGAGCTGGGCCTCCCCCTTTTACAGGCCCAGCCTCCAGGCCTGACATGACTTGCAGATGTGGCCAGGCAGGGCTGCTTGAGTCCATAGCTCCTCTTTAATCTCTTCCTGTGTGGTGTGGGGTTTGTACACCCCGTCATAGTGTGCAATTGGAGCGTGCTGCTATGCAGCTGTAATTCTAGGATCACCTCCACTGCTCTAGTTTTGGAGGCTGCCTGAGTTTGACACTGGCTCTTTTCATCACTGACTTGTTAAAGCGTCTAACACAAACAGCATTTCTGTGGCAGCCCTCCTGGACCTGCTCAGGTCATCGTTACTACTGTTAGGTAAAAAGCAAGTCCTACTCACCTCTCCAGCACCCGAGTTTGTGCGGAGTTGGTATGGGGCTCAGAAATCTGTCAGAGACCAGACAACAATTCGTTGATCAACGGGCTCACACCATCCTTAGCTTAAAAGCAGAGCTTCGGAGTAAGTGTGGCAAGTTTATTAGGGGTGAGCATCAATGTTTATACACAGAAGTAAACAAAGTGATTAACAGATCATAATGGTCATGCATAATCAATCAAGATTCTACAGGATAAAACAGGTTAAAATGCAAATTGGAGAAGACAAAGGAGGAGATGGCTACTTATGGCTACTTATTGGGAGGGGAAGGGTCATGAGTAGTTCGCAGGTCAAAACTTTTGATTAAAAGTTTCAGACAGAGACATGTAGTCTGAGTTAAGTTTCAGTTCATAAAGAGTTCAGACTCAACATTCCTCCATTTGTAGCTTTGGGATAACTATTTACCAAAGCTACACCCTATTTTAAGGAGCCAAAGGTTGCTTGGCAATTTCAGCCTGGGCCAACTCGAAGAGAGTAAGGCCTTTGGCTGAAGTAGAAAAAGAATAAACTGACCCACATGAGTTTATGAGGGAGGGGACACATTGAATACAGCAACACAGTATTATAAGGATTACTATGGCCCCAACAACACCCACCAAGAGTTTTTTAACCCACCCAAATTCAGGCACCCAATTCCATAAGGCTCCCCACCAATCATAAGGTGGCTGGCCAGAGGAGTAGTTCTTAGCCATTTCCCTTAGATGTTTGGTACGTTGAAAAGTGTCAGGGTAGGTGTCGTTTACAAAAACACAGCATTCTTCATTTATGAGGGCGCAAGTTCCTCCTTGGGCTGCTAACATTATGTCTAAAGCCATTCGGTTTTGCAAAGCTAACTGGCGCAGCTGGGACATTTCCCCGGCCTGATTCTCAAATAGGGTCGCAGTTTCATTGGTTAAAGATTCTAGTAGTCCCTGTAGACGGATGACACCACCCCTCAAGCTAATAAGACCAGCCCACCGTTGCCACGACAAACCATCACGGATATTGATATCTCTGAAGGTTTCACGGATGTTACGAACGTGGGGAAAATGGGGGGGGGTGAGGGAGATGCGAGAAGGCGGTGTGAGCCACGCTAAATAACATGACCCTGCCCAATCAGGGGAGAGAAAGTAATAAGCTTTGGGCCCGCACACCCAGTATGTTCCATACATTGCGTTTCGGGTATTCCATTTCTCAAAGTAGGAGGTAACCCACCACCCGTTGGACCACTGTTCCCCTGGTAATGCAGAGGGGTCATTGTGCGAACCGCAGAGGCACAATTTGGTAGTGGTGTTTTCAAAGTGCAGTGTAGTACTGCTTGAGCAGTTGTAGAAGGCAATCGTATATCCCTTAGCAATTAGTTGGACACCCTCGTGATCTGAGCAGGGTTTCTTAAAAGCTGACTCTGAAGGCTTGTGAGGGATCCACATATGGGATAAGTGGGATGCGCAAGGCTTGAAGCCAAGGTTTTTACTAAAGGCGGTGCCATTAAAATACATGGTGCATTTACTGGTTCCCACAAAAGTTGACCCTTTTTCTTTAACAAAACACAGTGATCCTGTCTGATTTGTTACCCTGAGATATCTGTTAATTGGTACTCCTGTTTTGTCCCATGTAAGATTGTATTGGACTGGATCTTTTATTCTAGCCGGTGGCATCCAAGTCATATTAGCAGTGGTCAGGGGAATGGGTGTGAAGGGGAGTCCCTGTTCTGCATTTACTGGAAATTGAGTACATACCCAGCAATTACTTCTATTTCCTAAGATACGAGTTTTAACCTCGTGGGAATATCTAATAAAAGCATTATCTTCATAAGCAGAAAATAAACTAAAAAGGCATAATAAAAAACATACAGTTGTCAGAATAAAAGGTCCTCTCATTTTTTTCGAGTCAATTTAAGTCTGATGTCTGAAAGAGGTAAGCTGGTCCACTGGTCAGAGGCAGTGTCCTTAGTGGTGGCAAGGGCTGCTGGTCCGTCACTGTGGTCCACTACGGCTGGCTTGATGTGGTGGATCCAGGATTTGCGTCCTTCCAGGAACACTGCAGTCTGGGTTGTTAAAAGAACCTGGTGGGGTCCAGTAAACCTCGGCTGGAGGGCGTCGCCACGAACGAACTTTTTGGCCCAGACGAAGTCCCCTGGTTGGAACGGGTGGATCTGTTCTTCCAGCGGCACGGTCTGGGAAAACTGCGAGGCTTTCCAAAGGGTACGGAGGCGAGCCTGTAGGGAGAGAAACTGGCACGCGGTCATATGATCCCCTCCCAATAGTGAAACATCAGCACGTGGTAGCGCCCCGCCTTTGAAAGGGGGGTGTCCATAGAGCAGTTCAAAGGGGGATAATCCCAATACACGGGTTGGGCGAGTACGAAGGTGAAACAGGACCAAGGGAAGTACCTGAGGCCACTTTAACCCTGTTTCCTGACAGTATTTAGCCAATGTAAGCTTAAGCTCCCTATTCATACGCTCAACTTTCCCGCTAGACTGGGGGTGGTAGGGTGTATGAAAGGAGTGTGAAATGCCCAGTCCTTGTTCTAAACGGCCAAGGACATTACCAGTAAAGTGGGGTCCGCAATCTGAATCAAGTATGAGAGGGATGCCAAAACGGGGTACAATGTCTCTAAGGAGGATCTTCGCCACTGTGGCAGCAGTACAATTAGCAGTAGGAAAAGCTTCGACCCATGAAGTCAGAGGGCAAACCAAAACAAGGAGGTGCTTTTTCCCAAAAGCCTTTGGCATATCTGCAAAGTCAATTTGAAGATGTTGAAATGGAACAGCAGGCGGCGGTCTTCCACCCTTAATTTTGTTAAGAGGCGGAGCAGGTCCATTTCGCTGACATGTGCTGCATGCTTTCACTATTGACAGGCAGTAGGGTTGAATGCCTGGAGCATACCAAAAGCGAGCGATGGTGTCCACAAGGGCATGCGTGCCGTAGTGACCCCCCTTATCATGGTGCCAGCGAACTGCCACGGGGTATGTGGAGCGAGGGAGGCAGGCTCGGCCATCCGGCATAAGCCAGGTCCCTTTGACCAGAGTGGCTCCGAGGCTCTCCCACGACTGTAGTTCAGCAGCGGGTACCGGTACGGGGTGTGGTGGAGTAAAGGAGGAGGTCACAATAGCCAAAGTGGGCATGGCTAAGGGTAAGACGGCAGCCGCCTTGGCGGAGGCGTCAGCCAGGGCATTCCCACGGGTGACGGGGCTATCATCTTTAGTATGGGCTCGGCAGTGAACTACAGCCAGGACCGAGGGTTCTTGGAGGGCGTCCAAAAGCTTGTGGATGAGGGGGAGGTGCTGAATGGGTTTACCGGCAGCTGTCTGGAAACCCCGAAACTTCCAGAGGTGGATGTGACAATGCACGACTCCAAAAGCATACTTGCTATCAGTAAAAATGGTAACGGTCTTACCAGCGGCCAACTGGCAAGCTCGGGCCAGGGCATAGAGTTCGGCGGCTTGGGCTCCCCAGTTGCCTGGCAGTGAGGCGGCCTCTTGAATGTCCCATTCAGAGGTGACTGCATAACCGGTGAAACGCTTGCCATCAACATAGAAGGAGCTTCCGTCCGAGAAGAGGATGCAATCAGGGTTGTCCAGTGGCACGTCAAACAGGTTGTTCCTTATCTGTAAGATGCTATGAACTACTTCCACACAGTCGTGCTGATCCTGGAGGACTGGCAGATCAGGAAGCAAGGTAGCTGGATTAAGGGGCCCACACCTTTCAAAAATTAGGTTAGTGTCTTCTAGGAGTTCAGCCTCTAGCTGCTGCTGACGATGGGCCGAAAAGACTTGGGTCGTGCCCCTACGCAGAAGGGCTGACAAGGCATGAGAGGTCCAGACCGTGGTAAAATGAGCCAGGGTTAGGCTCTTTGCCTTTGTGATCAGCAGGGCAGCTGCTGCCAGAGTCCGGGTGCAGGATGGGGTTCCCTGAGCGACAGGGTCAATCTGCTGGGAGTAAAAAGCAAGCGGGAAATGGTGGGGCCCGCTCAGCTGGGTAAGGACGCCACTAGCAATTCCGCCCTTCTCGTGGACAAAAAGGTGAAAGGGTTTGCTGTAATTGGGGGGGCGGAGAGACATGGAGGAGGCCACACTGTCCTTGAGTAACTGAAAGGCTTGGATCGTGTCTGGGGACCACTGCAAAGGGTCAGGAGCAAGGTTAGCAGTGAGTCGGTGGAGTGGTTTGCTCAGCTCCCCGCAGGACGGCAACCAAGGTCGACAGAAGCCAATTAATCCTAAGAAACCTCGAAGTTGTTTCTTGGTGTTTGGCAGAGGGCAGTTTTGGATAGTCTTTATGCGGGCTGGGTCCATTTGTCTCCCCTCTGGGGTTAACAGGAAACCCAGATATCGAACCTTCTGTGAGACCCACTGAATCTTGTTAGGGTCTACCTTGTGGCCTCTGGTGTGTAGGTATAATAAAAGTGCCTTACCATCGATGCGGAGGGCGGCTTCTTCGCGGTTACCTAGTAGGATGTCATCTACGTATAGGACTAACGTGGATCCCTGCGGACTGGTGAAGCCTTCCAAGTCGTGGCGTAGGCATTGGCTGAAAATCGTGGGGCTGTCTCTGTAGCCTTGAGGAAGTCGTTGCCAGACATAACTTTGTCCCTCCCAGGTGAAACCAAAGAGATATTGAGAGTCTGGGTGCACAGGAATGCTGAAAAAGGCTGATTTTAAGTCAATAACAGTGAACCACTCAGCATCCCAGGGGATTTGGCTGATGATAGTAGCTGGATCAGGAACTACTGCATGAAGAGGGACCACATAGTTATTAATAACCCGTAGATCCTGTACAAAGCGCCAACGAATAGGGTCTCCGTCCTTTTTAGGAGGCTTTTTGACAGGCAGTATAGGGGTATTACAGGGAGTGTGCTGAGGGCGGACTAGCTTTTGTGCAATGAATCCCTCGACAATGGGGCGGATGCCTTCCCGGGCTTCCAGCGACAGGGGGTATTGGGGGACTGACGGGGGGGCTAAGGAGGGCTTCACTTGAATCCTTACTGGCTCTGCCGAAAGGAGCAGGCCAACATCAGTGTCAGAAATTCCCCAGAGGGTTGAAGGCAAGTCAGTGAGGTCAGGGGAGAGAGAGGGGGGGGTTTCCCAATTACCCTGAGCTGGGGCCGAATCTCCTAACACTGTCATCAATAATCCTACCCCTTCAGGAGTGCAGGTTAAAGTAGCCTCAAGCTTACAGAGTAAATCCCGGCCCATCAAAGGGATCGGACAAGCTGGGGAAAAAAGAAAACGGTGAGAAAAACATTTATCAGCATAAATAACATTTAGAGGCAAAGTGAGTCCCAGAGACTGTGGGTTGCCTTCCACCCCAGTTGCAGTTTTAACCTCAGAGGATAGCCAGGGAGAGGGGGCATGATTTAAAAGAGAGAAAGTCGCTCCAGTATCAATGAGGAAACAGACAGGCAGTCCCTGGACTGAAAGGGTTAGACGAGGCTCTTTGCTGGGAGGGGAGAAAGTGAGGAAAGAGCCGGCTAAAGACATTAAGGAAATAAGACCATCACATTGTTTGCCTTCTCCCCCGGGGTACCGTCATTGAGAAGGCTGAGTTTGCTGCAGCTGCTGCTGTTGCCCGTAGTTGATCCAGGCCTGAGGAACGGGCTGGGCTGGTGGTGCAGCGGTGTATTCGTCCCTGGTGTAAGTATCTGCGGATGCGACCGGACCCTCTGGGCGTCCCCAGGGGCATTCACGTTTAAAGTGACCGGGCTGTCCGCACTGAAAACAATTTCCTGATGGCTGGGGTTGCCAGGATCCTCTTCCCCGAGCACCCTGAAATCCCCTGCCACGGCCACGGCTTCTGCCTCGAATACCACCGCGAAAAGCTAAAGCCATCAACTTATATTCTTCCTTTTTCTCTTTCTTTCTGCTACTTTCCCTTCCTTTCTCCCATGCAAAATCAGCTACGTCCAACACTGAAGTGACTGACTCACCTCCCCAACCAGGGCGAAACTGTAAGAAATAATCCCTTACAGGGGGTACTGACTGATTCACAAAAAACGAAATAAGAGTAGGGTGGTCTGCTTCTCTCTCAGGATCCATCTGAGTGAACATTCGGGCCCCCTCCAATAGCCTCAACCAGAACTTTCTGGGTGGCTCATCAGATTCCTGCCGAATCTGCATGAACTTAGCCTGATTAGGCGAGCGGCGAGCCATTTCTTTGAGTCTTTCCAACAATCGCTCTCGATCTACCCGCAGCTGAGTCAGCCTTGGCTGACTCCAGTCTGGGGGATTCCAGCCAGCGGCTTGATCCCGCCTATCCATCCAAGTGGTATTAACCGCATCGCTATCCCCCCATGTCCTTTCTGCCATCCACAATCTACTACGTTCCTCTCCGGTCAAAACTCTACTTAACAACTGATCTACATCCGTATAAGTAGGATTATGACTTGAAAACAATCTTTCTAAAAGTTCAATGATCTTTCGGGGATTTTCCCCAAAGGACCCTGACAACCGTCCCCATTCTTTCAAGTCCCATTCTAGCCATCCTTTATATTCCACAATATTAGTATGTTGTATCTGGCCATTATTGTTCACAAAAGGTTGGTCGTGCACCTGTAAAGGCATTTCTCTGCTCACAAAAGGTTTGGCAGAGGCAGCCTCTGGGCTATCCTCAGGAGAGGGGTGTGCACCCTGCTGCATCTGCTTGATCTTTTGCCTAGTAACTACTCCTCCCGAGGTGTGCCCCTCCATTTCCTCCTTATCACTCTGCAGAGATTCCAATTTGGAGTCCTGCAGATTCCCCTCTGCGCCCTGGAGAGAGTCCCCTTGCTGAGGAATAGGGGCAGGTGCAGTGGGGACCAACTGACGAGTTAAAACACGCCGTGGTTTACACCCTTCATCGAAATAACATGGAGGGGGTTCACTCCCGGAAGAATACCTGACTGCCATAATTTTTAAAGATTTCCACAGCTCTGCTGCTGTGTCCCAACAAAACCAGTAACATAACTGTCCCGGATGGTCTTTTTCGATCTGGCTCCTTACTCCTCTTAAGGCAGCCTGTTCGAAAGAGCCATACGAAGGCCACCTCATCTCCGGGTTGGCCAATACCGCGGTATACCCAGTCCAATTCCTTACACACAGTGTGTACAACTTCCTCCTAGACATTCCTGTCTGTACTGGGAGTTTCCCTTCAATCCATAACTTATTTACAATCCCCAGCGGACTCTCAAGAGGCACGCTAGTCCCTTGACCCATGGTGTCTGACAGGAGCCCTCCAACTGGCGTTTATCCTGCTGTCCAGTACATGACCCCTCAATATTGAATTGGCTGGGAGAAATCTCCCGTGGCGCCTGCCAATTCGTATATGAGTGGTCTGACCACTGGACAGAGGCACCGCACCAGAAGGAATCCCGGACAAGCCCCCAAATTGTTAGGTAAAAAGCAAGTCCTACTCACCTCTCCAGCACCCGAGTTTGTGTGGAGTTGGTATAGGGCTCAGAAATCTGTCAGAGACCAGACAACAATTCGTTGATCAACGGGCTCACACCATCCTTAGCTTAAAAGCGGAGCTTCGGAGTAAGTGTGGCAAGTTTATTAGGGGTGAGCATCAATGTTTATACACAGAAGTAAACAAAGTGATTAACAGATCATAATGGTCATGCATAATCAATCAAGATTCTACAGGATAAAACAGGTTAAAATGCAAATTGGAGAAGACAAAGGAGGAGATGGCTACTTATGGCTACTTATTGGGAGGGGAAGGGTCATGAGTAGTTCGCAGGTCAAAACTTTTGATTAAAAGTTTCAGACAGAGACATGTAGTCTGAGTTAAGTTTCAGTTCATAAAGAGTTCAGACTCAACACTACTCTCACAACTAGTAGTGATTGTGCGTGTGGAGCCACTGAAACAATTCAAAATGGGGACTAGATGGCTCAGTGCACTGCTAATGGATTAGAGAGCTCTTCATTTTGAGGTCACTGGTTTCAATTCATCTGACACTGGTCATGAGTAACCAACACAGTCACCATCTGGCCTATGTGAAAGGAGCTGGTGATCTGACAAGTATCCACACTTCTGCTTCTACAATCAAAATTGGTATTAAATGGAACCCTGAATACTTGTCTTACCAGTGAAGTGAAGGACGGATGCCAAACTAATTTCTTACAACCTGGGTACAGTCAAAGGGTGACACTCATTAATAGATCAGTCAGTGTAGGGGAAGTTTGCATTGTCAGCCCTTGAGATGTACCTGTTCTGTAAATGGCAGACATCAGTCAATAAGGTAATTAATCCAGAATTTTAGATGTATTACATGTATTTCTAGGGCAGTAAGACACAGAGTCCCCAGTTGATATCAGAGCCCCATTCTGCTAGGCACTGTACAAACCCATAGGGAGAGAGAGTCTCTGCCCCAAAGAGTTTAAAATTCCCATAATATGGCAGATCATTAGATTGCTAAACACTATCACAGGTACAGGTGGCCCTTTAGCCAGGTTTCTGTAGGTTTAAACTGCCATAACTTTGCCAGCCAGAACAGATATCAGCAAGGGTTTCCGATGAGATTTATCAAAAGGCCAATCATGTTGCCAGAACTTGGTAGTGATTAAAAAGGTGGCTAATGCTAATTCATAGAAATGGAGATGACTTACTAGAACAGAGACAGCTCATTCCTTTGCTGATTTTTATGTGGATGCCATCATAAAAAAAACCAGTGGCCTCTAGTGCACATGCCTACTCCCTTCCTCCCTCTCTGTCTCACACTTCCTGTGTTAACAGAAGGAGCCGGAAGGAACAGCTAGCTGACAACAGCAATACACAATTTAACAACCTATTTGAATGTAGCCAAAGCTGGGTGAATGCCGAATACCAAGATAATCAACAGATCAACAGGGTTACAATCACAAGGTTGTGCAAAATTCAGAGCAGTCTGCATAATGCAGAGTGCTTGACCACTGTGATCCTAGATATGCTTAAGAGAACTTTTGCTCTATTAGCTTGATAATAGTCTTAACTTCTTAATGCATTATGCTGGGGTTTAGGCAGAACAGAGGTTTCACAGCAGGGTGCTGTATGAATTTTCTTTCCCATGAAAAGAGACTTGTGCATGAACATTAGCTACTTGTGCCCAAATCCCATTGTTTCTGGGTGGGGGAGTCGAGTGTTTTCGGGATTATAATTAAAGAAGTGTTTTTATGAGTGAAGGGACAATAAGGCTAATGTAGCATGTGGCTGCATTGTGCAAGGAGGAAGATCTGATAACAGAGAAAGGCTTGCAATGAGGGTGCTGCAGGGACCAGGTTACTCTCTGTGCCAAGCCGGCAGGCATGTATTTATAACCATGCAGCATGAGCTTGTTCTGTTTGGAGAAGGATGTTTGATTATTATGATATATGTATTATTTGTATTACTGTAGTACCGAGGGGCCCAAGTTATAGCCCAGGACCCCCAGTGTTCTAGGCATTGTACAAATACAGAACAAAAAGATGGCAAGCCCCTCGGGGCCAGGACCATCTAAGTGCAGGACCAGAGATGACAGATGGCTAGAGACCCATTGGGGAGTACAAGAAACCAATGAGACACTGTTGGCCAGTCTGACAGGCAGTGGTGTGAGCACTCTAGCAGCCTGATCCTTGGCAGGTTGAATATAGGCATCACTGCAAAGGAGAGTTTGGTAGGTTCTTCTGTGTTACTTTGGCCAAATTATCCAGGCCAGATCCTTGGCTGGTGTCAATCAGTGTCGCTTCAGTGGAGTGATGCTGATTGACACCAGTTGAGGAGGTGAGCCCCCAAGAGTCTGTTATATATTTTTACTGAAATTACATTGTATCAGATTTTCCACTGCAAAACAGAGGTTTCCTATCCTATCCATTATCAGGAAGGAGGAGCTGTCATGTGGCCATATCAATAAGAACTGCCAACATATGACATAATATTTTCCACTTCTATAGCATCATTCACCTGAGAACCTGAAAACACTAGACAAATAATAATCAAGCTTCACAACGTCCCTTTTTGGCAGATAAGTGTTATAGTTATTATATGGTGTAGGAAAATAAGCCTGGGTGATTTAGAGACACAATGAGCTGCAGACAGAGGCAATCGCTATGTAAATATCACCCACACTTGGGTAGCCAGACTAGAACCCTGCTTCTTCACTTCTAACAGCATCTGAACTAGAGAAGATCTCTCTTAGCCCTGGTCTACACTACGAGTTTAGTTCGAATTTAGCAGCGTTAGATCGATTTAACCCTGCATCCGTCCACACAACGAAGCCATTTTTGTCGACTTAAAGGACAGTAATTATGCCTTATTAAAAATCAGGCTAGGAAGTAGATTTAGGCAAGTGGCCTCTTTTGTATTGTTATTTTGCCTGTTAACTGTTGGGCCAGTACATACGCAGGATGCTGATAGATACAGAGTTACTGAATAAAGCACACTTTGAAGTGTCTTAACAAAAATTATTCTCCATCCAGTCCAGTGGGAAATGCGTTGAACTCAATGTGCCCATCTATTTATCTGCCTGTGTGCTGATACCATTCTCCTCTGACTACCTATGAGAGTCAGAGTTCCATTTTATCTAGATGCCCATTGCTTGAACGCATAGGGTGAAATTCATCTGTTGCAGAGGGACCATGGATGTAGACACTAGAGCTGATCAGGAAATTTTCAAGATTTCAAAAGACTTCCCCATGTCAAATTGAGACAAAAAGTCAAAAATCTTGAAAGTGTTTGCGAAAGAAAATTCCCCTAGCTCCCTCTCACAGTTTGGGTCAGTCTCACTGTTTCATTTTGATTTCAATCATTTTTAAAACCATTTTTGTTTCTGTAATTAGCTTAGATTTCAGAATGAAGAGTTGTTTTGAACTGGAAGAGTGAAATTTTTCATTCTGAAAACATCAACACCACACATTTAACATTTTTTCCCCTTCCAAAACTACTTCAGGTCAAAAAATTCATCAAAGCCAACCCTGCCCCAGGAAGAGTTTGGGTTTCAACAATACAACATTTTTTGATTAAAAAAAAAAAGTTTTGTCAAAAGAATCCTGACCAGCTCTACTACACCCCACCTCCACCTGCAAAACAGGGCAACAGTGGACCTTAAGTGGTTCATAAGCTTTGAGCTGGCCCTCTACATAGAGGGAGAGAGAGACCTGAATCACATGAAAACTACATTTTTAAAAAGATTATCTAAAGAGGTGATATTTAACTCAGAACTCTCAAGCATTACACACAACCTCCTAGCTCTCTCTCAAGTCATAATACTTTTACCCCAAAATCTCGGAGGGCTGTATCAAGGCTTGGTAAATACTCATTTCCCTATCTGTGAAATGAGAGATTAAAAAGCAAAGAGGAGTGGGATTGATTATATGCCCTTGTGCCTTGTGACACCCGAGACAACCCACTATTTCCAGCTCGATCTATCTAGTGTCACATTTCTTGCTCCGTTATAGAGAAGTGTAGTGACTAGCTAAGCTCATATAGTGAGACAGTGGCAAAGTCAGGAATTGTTCCCACATGTCCTAGCTCCCAGTCTCTAGTGCTGATCACTAGTAAAATATCACATAACACACTAGCCCAGGAAATGAGAGCAATTTAAAACAAATTAAAGGACACATGTTTCTCCATGCAGCGGGAAATGAGTTAAACTTGCACTTCTGCTGGTATCTACAATAAATGAAAGCTTTTCTGTTCATATTCCAACCTGTGTTCAAGCTTCTGGGGGAGCGTTTCAGCCAAGTTTATAACAAAACTTGTCACTCACGTTTGAGCATTCTCAGTGTGTTTAATTCAGTCCAAGGTGGCTCCCAGGCTATTAAAGGCGGAGTGCCACTGAGCTATGCCACATACAAAATAAATGAAACCGAGGCAGCAGGATTTGTGGAGCAAATCTCCTGTTTGCCCCTGGCCCTAGCTTCTTTTCCGTGGCATACAGTTAGATGTGTTAGTGGAGGGAAAATGCTTAGCAAGCCCAGATAGACACCTCCCTTTGGTCTTGGAGCTGGGGTGCTGTGATGGAGTGAGTAGGGCAGGAACCAACCACATTGCTGACATAGACCAGAGGTGAAACTTCTCTCTCAGAGATAACTTTGCTGTGGCTCAAATCCGGCAGTTCTCCCTCATGCAAAGCTCCCACAGACTGTAACAAACTGGAAATCTCCGAAGCTTTGCCTGAGTACATGTGCATTGACCCCTCTGTGCCCTGTGAGGCTGAATTTCACCTGCAGTTTCCATTTGTGCGCTAGGGCTGTGACCACAGCGGCAATAGAACATCTGTCCCCAGGCTTGTAGCTCTGATTCTACCACTGGACCCAGCAAAATGACTGCACTAACTCCGTGGGACAGAGACTGTCTTTTTGGTCTGTTGTTGTGCAGCACCCAGCAAACGGGGTCCTGGTCCTTGACTAGGGCTCCTAGGCCCAACTACAGGACAAATAATAAACTCTTCTGCACAAATCCCTGAGGTGTGAGAGCAAATGTGCAACCATCTAGCAACGTAAGCATTTGTGTGAGCAACTGTGATTGCAGTAGCATGGTGTGAAGCAGGCATGTTGGTGATCACAGACCTCAGGGCTAGGTACACACACTAATTTAAACACAAAGAGATGGATGTTAAAATCCCATAGCACTTTCAGTAAGATTAGGGGTTTTCTTGGAGTCCTTGGCCAGCATCTCCTCTTCCGCTGATCAAAGCTGGGAGCTGTGGGTGCTTAGCATCTCTGCTAATCAGGCCCACTTCCTGTCCACCCAACTGCCATCTACCTCCCCAGAGGTGGCTGCATATTGCTGCTGCTCTGTGTAGTGACAGCAGTTTGTCTTAGGAAGGAATAGCTATTTAAATAGAAAACAACATTTCTTGTGGATGACCAGGTCATTCTCTTGTAGAGCAGAGACATCCTTGTCCACTTGCAGTGTCTGCAGACCACTGAGTCACTTACAGTAAAACCTCAAGAGTAGTGGGTTCTAGTTAGGGTAACCATATTTTCCCAAAGGGAAAATGAGACACCGCACGGGGCTGGCCCGAGGCCCTACCCCTCACCACCCGCCCTGAGAGCCCCCCACACACCTGCACGGGACCATCTCGAGGCCCCCCTCTACTCCCTGTACATGGGGCCGGCCCAAGACCCCCTGCTGCCTGCCCATGTGGGGCTGGCCTGGTCTGAGCCACTCTCCTGAGCCCTCCCTCCTGCACATTGCCGATTGCCCCCCCAAGTTCCTCCACACCCCGCAAGGGGTCGCACCCCACTTTTTTGACAAAACTGTGCATTTGTCCAGTTTGCTCTTGGAAACTGATGATCAGTTGGCAAGAGCAAATGGGACAAATGCCCAATTTTGCCAAAAAAGTCGGGACAGCTGGGACAGGGCTTAAAAAAGGAACAGTACGTATGGTCACCCTAGTTCTAGTCATATTGTCTGGGGTTGAAAAATTCAAAGAGGCTGTAGCCTCAAGTTAAGTATGTGAAAAAAAGAAGAAGAGAGGATTCCCATTGTGGAGAGGAAGGATCCAAATAGTTAGGAAGTTCAGTGTCTCATTGATATCAGCCCCTCTCCTCCACAATCAGGCTTTTTCAAATCCATGCCAGCCACTGAGGCGAGAAACACCTGCTTTAACTCTGTCCAGGGAATGTTGCGGTGGTCTCTCAAATTGCAAGCAGCTGTGGAAGTGCTTATGCAGCTGGTGATTTTCAGAGAGGGGTTTTGTTTTAAATGGATT
The DNA here is from genome assembly GCF_020497125.1 of Mauremys mutica. Classification (NCBI taxonomy): domain Eukaryota; kingdom Metazoa; phylum Chordata; order Testudines; family Geoemydidae; genus Mauremys; species Mauremys mutica. The sequence goes on from NC_059078.1 coordinate 44,945,117, forward strand.
TTCCATGCCTGTCAGTATTTCCACAGTGAGACCTGGAGGTTGAGGGAGAGTTTGCTGGGAGATTGTACAGATCAAAAGTGCTCCTCTCTCTAGGCTCCTCTGCACAATCACCTCCGTAATGGTTTCACAGTTTAGTGATGGAGAGGCCCACAAGAGAGTATTGGCTTGTTTTTTGGCTAATGAAGTAGAATGTCTGTATAGAACTGGGGGTGAGGGAGGGGAGGCGCTTATTGAGTTCAGCTCATAGGGATTCCTGCCTGCTATATAGGACGCACGCACCCTAGGGAATGTTTTTTCACAAAGGAAAACAGAGATCCGGAGGTTTGTTGCTTACAATCCACCAGGCTTTATGGGCTGAATCCTCAGCAGGTGTAAATTGACACAGATTTGCAGAATCTGGCCCTGTAATTAAGCTTCAGAAACAGACACCCAACTTCTGGATAGAGCTGGCTGGAAAAGTTTAGACAAAACAGTTTTTTGTCAGGATTTGCTGATTCGAGAGAATCAGAATATTCTGGGGAGATGGTAGGTTTTCGATGAAGTCCCTCCAGAAGCTAGGCAGATTCCCAAATGCTGAGCTTCCAGTTCAAAGCAGCCCCGCAACCTCAAGTGCAACTCATCAAGACCCACTGAAATTGTAATAAAAATGTGGGAAAACATGGTTGTGGCAAGCCAGCACTGGGCTCACCCAAGCTAGGTTCTAAGAAGATCTTCTAATCTTAACCAATTGCTTGAGGGTTCTGGTCTTAGTTTCATATTTACAATGACACCCTGAGTTGGCTGAGCTTCACTGGATTTCAAGAGATAGGCCTAAGCCACACAATTTGGACCCAGCCCTGGATTCAGACTTCCCTCAAGTTCAGGGATCTGGGTTTTGGTTCGAAGTTCCCTGCAAACATTTCTAGTCCGGGAGGAACAGGCCGAGTTGGTAAGAGAAAATTGTGTGGAACAAGACATTATTTTGCTAATTGTTGATAGGAACACAAGAATTGCGATAGTGGATCAGACCATGGGTCCATTCAATGCAGAGCCTTGTCTCTGACTGTGGCCAAAACCAGAGAAAGGCACAAGGGCACTAAGGGCTTGGCTACACTTACAAATTTGCAGTGCTGCAGCAGGGTGTGAAAACACACCCTCTCCAGCGCTGCAAATTGAGGCGCTGCAAAGCGCCAGTGTGGTCAAAGCCCCAGCGCTGGGAGCGCGGCTCCCAGCGCTGTCCGTTATTCCCCACAGGGAGGTGGAGTACGGACAGCGCTGGGAGAGCTCTCTCCCAGCGCTGGTGCTTTGACTACACTTAGCGCTTCAAAGCGCTGCCGCGGCAGCGCTTTGAAGCGCTAAGTGTAGCCACAGCCTAAATTTGCCAAGTGTGGCATAGCCTAGCCACAATGGAAGTGCCTTCCATCAGCTAATGGTTGGCTTATGCCTGGAAGCATGCAAATACATGGAGGGATCCATTGGTGGCGCATTAGATACTTGACTGTTTGCTGGAGCTTAAGTACTGGAGTGAACGGTTGGATATGTTTGCACCCAGGAGTGGATTATAAGAATAATGTGGTCTGGCTACCTCTCAAAAACACAGTCCCAACTCTGCTGGTGGAAGACAGGTGGTTGTGGGCAAGGTCACATATATCAACACGGGCAGATCCAAGTGAGGGGAGGGGTGCTGATAAATCACATATGCAAAGAGATACTGGGGTGTTCAAGCAAATCTGTAGGTGAGCCAGGCTCCCCATCAAAGCACAGGGGCCACTGGACAGATCAGGAGAGAGGCCTCCTTCAGAGTGGGCTCTGGATTCACAGGCCATAAAGGCACAGCAGCCTGACTTTGCCTCTCTTATCATCCACCAGTGACATTCCTTTCCCCCTCACTAACATCCTGCGCTCATCCCTCATCTGATGTTCCCAGGCAGGAAACCCTCAGTTACACTCCCCTGAAAGCTGGGGCAGTGGTGGTGAGGGAAAAGAGCCAAGAATCATGGCAAGTAAATAAGGGATTACAAGTAGCTAAGGTCCTACGGCTGCCAACTCTCCAGGACTGTCCTGGAGTCTCCAGGAATTAAAGATTATGTCATGTGATGACACCTCCAGGAATACATCCAGCCAAAATTGGCAAATCTATAAGGCCCAGATCCACAAAGGTAATTAGGAGCATTTATACAGCCTTTGCAGAAGAGGCCTAGTGGCTCCGGGCTCCCTGTTAATTGGCTAATGAACCAATCCCCGTGGTTCCCATTTGCAATGCAGCGGCAGGGTCAAAGCGGGCATTGGCATCCCGACGGATGTTTGGTGGAAAATAACTGTGAGAAAGGAATAAACCGATTAACTGCTGACGGCAAACCCCGCTCCCCCCTCCCCAATAGAAGAAATGTGTGCATCTCTAGTGGATATCGGGGGTTGGGGAGGGGGAAATCGATGGCTACAGAGTTAGGAGAAGGGAAAATCCTTTCCCACTGCAGCTAAAAAGATAATCTGTGGGAGGCAATACCCTCTGCGAAACAGGAAAGCTTTTAAGAGGCATTAACACTTTAATTCGGACTTCCTCAGCATCCCCCGTACAAGCTGTGATTAATTACTCAAGCCACCTTGATCTCCCTGGGAAACATTGCTCGGCCTGGCCCTTGGGCAGGAGATTGGGCCCGCACAGAGAGCTCCCCTGGGGAACCAGCAGAATGCCCTCCTCTTCACCCACAAGCCTGAGATAAGCTGAAAAGATGGATTTGCAGAACCTGCTCTGGGAATTAATTGCTTCCAAAGGCCCATTCATGCTGGAGGAAGGGACTTACGGTTGACTAAGGGCCTGAGCTAGTTTAGTTTTCTCTTGATCTCTGTGGCCAGCACCTGGATGAGTGTTACTGTAGCAACAATGGCGAGGCCTGTCTCAGAAAGATCACAGCTAAAATACAGTGTGGCAGTTTTCCACATGGATTTTCTCAGCCTTCCCTCCTTTCCCCCTCCATCAACCCCTTTGCCCCCTCCCTCCCAGTATTCTTCCTCTCCCGCCCCTGGTGGTCTATTGGTATTATTTCTATTGCTGTAGCACTTAGAGGCGCCTAGTCACCCAGGCAGCTGCTCAGACTGAACCTGGGTTTGACATTCAGTACATCTGGGGCTTGCTGTAACAGCAGAGAAATTCAGTTCCCCCTGGAACATCTCTGCTCTCCCCTCCTCCTCCTGCCATTTAGGTTCCCCATCTTTCTGCAATGGGGAGCACTGCCCCCTGGATCTGTGGGGAGTGCCAGCTGGTTATCCTTCCCATCTTGAGAGAGGCGGAGGCTGACACACAGGACCACTGTCCCCCTCCCACCAGTTCCTGGTCTCCGCTGGCTTGATTCCCTACATAGTGTGTTGGGAGAGGGAATCCCTGCACCTGGCTTTGCATTAAGCTGCAGAAGTCCATTAGCCCTTATGATGGCAGCTAGGGCACCCTTCCAGGAGCGGCTATACTGAGCCTTATGGGGCATTGCCAGTCCCTGTAGTTTACTGCAGAGGCGATACAATGGGACTGGGAGTACAGTTCATTGAACTTCGACCCCAGGATGACCCTGAAAGGGCTGGCTCCTGGCCAACTCCTGTGAAACCAGTTGTGAATTGACACCCACCACCCCGCAAGGATCGAAGTGCTGCTTTATATGTTCTCCTTTACCTCCTCTTGACCAGGACCCTGTGTATACTGCAATTTCCCAGACCTGGAACTTGCTATTGAGTCTATATCTTGAAGCAGAATTATGTTTCAGAATCCAAGCTTTCATTATTAAAAAGAAATCATTTCTAGCTCTTATGGTGTAAAGTAAATCTTCTGTAAGTGAAGCAAGTATAAACCAATGCAATGTTACCTTCCTGAGATGTACCAACCACCCCATTCAGCTAAGTGGGGTGTGTTAACTCTGAAACCTAATGACAGCTATTTACATGTCAACACTGCTAATTACTTTACTGCTAATCATTTTAGGAGAAACATCCAGCTAAGGTGTCTATGGTCTTAGCTGTCTCCCATGCCTTGCCAGTTACCCAAAGACACAACTATTCCCTATCCAGCCTGTACAATCATCCTGCAGAGTCTATGGGGCCTTCCTCTTGACCTTCATGGTATTATAAAATCTGTGGGCCAAATTTCATGCTAATTTAAATCCTGTGCAACTCAACTGATGACAGTGTAAGTCAAGGCAGAACTGGACACGCCAGATCTCTATATAAATAGCTGCAAAGAAGTACTAGCCACATTTCAGTTACCTGAAGCACCATCAACAGCAGTGAATTTTCTAATATGATGCTGGATATAATTCAATTCAGTTTTCTCCTCCTCCTCGGAAGCATTTCAGGAAAATAGCCCTGTAACCTGGCATTTCAACACTCACCGAGAAAACAGCAGTTCTTCCTAGCTGCAAAGATGCCCCCCAGGCAATCATTCCCTAGTTGTTAAAGGGGAATTAGGTTCTGCACGGCCATTTACTTACAGGGAACTCGATATGACATCTATTGTGGAACTAGTGGTTAAAAGCAACTTAACATTCAAAGGTGTCTATGCTGCACAGCAGCAACTGTTAACTACAACAGGAGTGCGGACTGCAGTTTGTTTCTAGTGGCCATGGCTCTGAATGCCTGTGAAAGAAGGAAGCAAACAGAACCTGAGCTGTGGACAAGCTATGCTCAGTGCTGCTCATAAAGGAAGGTGCAAAGGTGGTTTTAAGCCATATCTGTGACCCCATCCCTCATACCTGGGGCCATCTAAACACCGGTCCAGTCCCTGGTGTAACTGTAGTGCACTACAGCTCTGAGATCGATCCTCTGGCGGCCGATTTAGCAGGTCTAGTGAAGACCCGCCAAATCGACAGCAGCTCGCTCTCCAGTCGACCCTGTACTCTACCCCTGACGAGAAGAGTAAGTTAAGTCCACCCCCTGCCATATAGACCCTTCGGTAACTCAACCTAAGGTGCGTCAACGTAGCTGGAGTTGCGTAGCGTAGGTCGACTTACCATGGTAGTGTAGACATGGCCAGAATTATGGACTGATAACTGAACCCCTTAGACCCTGCTAAGCTGCATCCTTTGTTTCTCTATAGCAGATAGGCTGTTAGAGGCCAATACTGCTGCAGCTCCTTCCAGCCAGGGGCTGCATGTTACAGCACTTTCCAGACATCAGTGAATGAGGCCTTACTCCACCTACTAGCTTCTGTGTGCAGGTGGCAGGGACGGCTTTAGGCTGATTCACCCAATTTCCGGGAATCGGGCCCCACGCCTAAGGCGCCTTTTTAATTTTTTTTACTTACCCTGGGTGCCGTCTGCTCCGGGGTCTTCCGTGGCCCCGCTCCCCTGACCAAAGCGTCGGCGGGAGCGTGGCTGCCCCACAGCCCCGCTCTCCCGGCTGGAGCTCCGGCCAGAGCGCGGCAAGCCCCGTGGCCCCGCTCTCCCAGCTGGAGCTCCGGCCGGAGTGCAGCAAGCCCTACCCTGCAGCCCCGCTCTCCCGGCTGGAGCTCCGGGCCCTTTAAATAGCCCCCAGAGCCCTGGTGTAGCGGGGGGCTCCGGGGGCTATTTAAAGGGCCGGGGCTCCAGCTGCCTCTGCTGCACCCCCTGCCCTGCCTGCACCAGCCCCGCCCCCCCCCCGCCTGCAACCAAGTCTGCACCCCCTGCCCACAGCTAGCCCCTGCCAAACCCCCTGCCCTGTCTCCAGCCAACCCCTGCCACATACCCACCCTGCAGCCCTGTCCGAAGCCAGCCAGCCCCACACACACCCCTGCCCGCACCAGCCCTGCACTGCCCGCCCTGCCCGCACCCAGCCCCGCACCCTCTGCCCTGTCTCCAGCCAACCCCTGCTGCACCCCCCTGCCTGAAGCCAGCCAGTCCCGCACTCCTCTGTCTCCAGCCAGCCCCTGCCTGCAGCCAGCCCCTACCTCCAGTCAGCCCCTGCCCTGCCTCCAACCAGCCCCATGTCCACTGCTGCCCAGCAGTTCCCAGGGCAGTAACCCTGCACACCTGCTTCAATGAGGGGGGCAGGGAACAGCTGGGACCCACACATGTGCACACCCCCAGGGAGTGGCGGGGACCCACACATGTGAAACGGCAGTCATTAATAACCAATCAAGAGCATATATGATGCAATGTACATAATATATAATTTTATTATTTATATAGTTATGGAAAGTAAATAATACATGGAAGAAATGAAAGGCTTTTTTTTTTTACACTTTTTTTTTTTAGTCATCCATGCCAGGGCCCCGCTGAAAATGTTCGAATTGGGCCCCGCACTTCCTAAAGCCGGCCCTGGCAGGTGGGGAAGCTGTATCTACAGTACAGCTTCATTTGCACAGGGTTTGCGGCATAACAGCCAGGAGAGTTTCAGTGTGGCTAAGCTGGAATACTGCTCTCCCCTTGGGAAGCACGTGCAACACCAGGTAAGTTACCAGGAATTTTGGACACAACAGTGTGAGGGGCGAATGCAGGACAATCTGTGCCATGCAAGTCTCAGGGCCAGGAGGTGCAGCCCATGGCTAGAGGGGGAAAGGTGACCATATTATTAGTCTTCATTATTTGTTTTACTGTAAAACCTAAGAGCCCCACTCATGGCCCAGGACCCCGTGCTGCTCCAGTTCCAGGCTGCTGCTACATCAGAGGGGCCTTTCCCTAGTTGCCTATGGGCTGCAGTGCAGCCGAGCATCTCCATAGTGTGCAGTGTCATGATTACTCCCTTCCTGCCCTGGCACACTCCTGCATACCCCCCAGCTCTACAGCATTGGCCCTACTCCATTCAGCCTATTTCAGCCCAATGGTGGAGTGAGACAGTTGTGTGTTCCCTCCATGAGGGAGGGGGGAATCTGTGTAGCGGAGGATCCCCCAGTTCTGCCCATACTCTACTCCCCCTCTCCCTGGTGTCTCGCTCACATTCAACAATCCTTCTGCAGTAGAGCCTGGCTGGTTCCAGTGCACAGGGAGCCTCCACCGCTGCCCGTGTGTGCAAAGTGAGCAAGCCATGCTGGCTGTGGTGGGAGCAATCTGCTCTGGGAAGGGCCAGCTGGAGAGCGGAGGCAGTGCTGAGGAAGGGAGAAGTGGAGGGAGGGGGAACAATATGGGAGCTTTTGGAAAATAAGATTAGAAAAGTGGGTTTGAATAGGGCTGCCATGGCTCAGTTTAGCAGGAGCCTGGAATTAGCACACGAAGGCAAAGCATTAGGGTAAAGAACTAGCTGCTTCTGTGAACGTGTTCCTGGGGTTCCCTGAGACCTCTTCCACTTGGTTCCCCAAGAATGCAGTCCAACTCCAGTCCCATCACTCAGGTTCCTTTATCTGGCACACAGCAAAGCTACGCTGCATTGATCAGACTCAAGCGTACGGGGTGGGTATAGGGCAAATCACACATCCAAAGTTACACAGCAAACTTCTCCCTTTATACCTATTTACACATTCCATTGCTTTCAGTTCACTGTACATTGTATTACAGGTTTGGGGATTGGTTTGGTCACTTTGTAGTAACCAATCCCTGCACAGCATGCTCTGCCCACAAATAACTTACTCTTTGCCCTGTCTTATGTTCCAGGTTTATCTTATCCATTGTTATCTTGCTCATTGTAAATGGTTTCCGGTTCCCCCTTATCTTAGCTAATACAGACAGTCAGTTTCCAGCCCACTGGCTCATTTACCTCCCTAATCCCGTCTCCTAAGCCAGGAGATCTCATCCATGTCCAATTACTCATGTCAAATGAGGCCTACACACCTGTGGCTGGGCTGAAAGGTTTAAACAGAAGTGACTCGATGTGCCCAAAGCATGCTGGGACACTTTGGGGTGCCAGGTGTAAGCAACCCTAAATCTGCTGTAAATTATGCCAGAGGCTGTCTGTCCCCAGCTGGCCCCAGGATCAGAGGGCTGAAAAGGTAGATTAAAGCCACTTTCCTCTTGAAGCTGCTCTAAGCGGAACTCGGCTGCAGCCCAGGATTGCGGCCCTGCCTATTTTTTATATTAAAATATTCCCTGGGAGCCCTTTTCATAAGCCCCCATCAGAATTAACATATTTTCAAAAATGAAAACATTTAACATTGGTTTTTGAGTTGAAATGCTGATGCAGCCGTTGGTTCAGTGTTTTGGTTCAGTTGGTTCAGTTTGGAATTCCTAGGACATGGTATAGTGGATAGTTTGGGATGGTTCTGCTTCTGGTCCCAAGTCCTGGCTGGCTGGCACTGGTAGGTCAGCACTGCTGTGCATCCCCCAGGAGATGAATGGGGAGTGTTTAGTTGCGGTTGGCTGCTTAGTGAGGTGAAAGAGAGAAGAGACTAACAGAGGGAGTTTATTTTGTGCCACATAGTCAGTACTTGTTTCTGCCACTGATATCTCAATTACAAGCGCTAAGAAGCAGAAGAATTTCTAACAAACGTAGGGGATTTTTTGCCAGTGATGGACTAACTATGGCCCAGAGTGGCCCCAAGTCCACTTACAGTGTGAGAGGAGATGCTGATCAAAACCTGGAGGCCTTTATTCTGGAGGAATTATTTTGGGTAACTCCTTTAGAGAATCTGAGGTACAGACAAGCCCATCCATTAGTCCTTGCCACGGCTGGTGAGTCAAAGATCTGAAAGCTGGGATCACTACACTCCCAGAGAATCCTGGACAGCAGTTCTAACTAACCAAGGTAGTGAAGATGGTTGTCATTTTCTTTTTAAGATGCAGTGAGATGAGTTTATGGAAATAACGACATGCCCATGAAAGCCTGCAACCAGCTACAAGTGCCTAAATGTTTGCTGGCAGAGCGTGCCTGTCAATGTTCGGTGATAAGGAGCTGTGCTCTAAATTGCTCCAGTAGGTGCCACTATGTAATAGAGAAATGCCATAGGTTTCCCCCGCCACCTCCTCCAAGAAGCTCTCAAATGCATTGCTAAGAATGAAAGACTTCAAACAGGGCTATTCCTTCAGCTGGCGTTTCACTGGAAGTGTGCAGTAAGGATTAAGCAAAGCCAGGCAGCTATTTTGGTCTTGCCATCCTGTTCAGTAGTGCCAGTGATTTTACAGGGGTCTAGTCTCTATTTGGATAGGCAGCTTCCAAGGAACCATCCAGGTGCTGCAGGATGCAGTTTAGGTGATTTAGTAGGTGGCCTTCTTCCCTCTGATGTAGCAAACTCCCTGGCATGGTGGTAGGGGGCACTGCGCAGCTGCAGGTGTGCCATATGAACAGCCTCTAAAGCTGACTCTGTGGTCAGTCGAGATCCCACTTTCTTGCAAAAACAGAGGTGTTAGTTCCAGGGTCCTGACCCAGCTCCAGTCTAAGTGATTCCACTGAGCCTGTCTCTATCTGCTGCAATTGCAGCTGGACAAGTTATTCTTCATTCTCCCTTTCCAGCACAACTATCCTCTGGTGTCCCCATGTGCTGTTAAACAGGACCCAGAGTAGCTGAATGACTGATTTACAGAGAAAACCTTGTCTTTGCCTTTCAGATCTTTCACATTTAGCCCCATCCCACTAACTGATCAAAAAGTCAATTCCCCCCTTCACTTTGCCAGTGGTGCCAGCATTGACTGGCATACCTCCACATGCCCAAAATGTGTAGAGCTGCTATCTCATCCTTCTTTAAATCCCTCCTGAAACCCACTCTTCTGCCATGATGCCTACAAATCACTCTCCTCTGGCATGGGTTAGCCAAGTGCTTCTCTGCTACATTGTTTTATTATCTCCTCACTGTATGCCTTCACCCCCCACCCCCAATCCTGTTTGGTCCACCTGTTGCATATTGTCCAACTCCTAGATTATGAGCAATCTTTTGGGTCTTTAGTTCTCTGTACAGTGCCTACCCCATGGGGGCCTTGATCCCTGCTTAGGAATCCTATGTGCTACTATAAAATAAATCGGTAATAAAGCCTACGGTGAGTTAGTGTTAAGATTTCAATTTTAGACAGACAGAAGTCTTGATTAGTGACAAAATGATTCAGTGCCATTAGATTAGTATAGAAGTTTGGAGGTGTCTTTAACTTCCTTTAACTCATCTCATGAAGTAAAGTTCTGTAGCTCTGAAGCTGACAGCTAGGACTGGTAGGAAAATGAAGTTTCTGTTCTGTGAGAAGTTTTGGTATTTTGAAATTTGTTTTCATTTCAAATGTGAAAAGCTGAAACTTTGAAATTTTCCATGGAATAGAAATTTCAAAGGTTTTTGACCCAGAACCACTGAAATGTTTAATTTGGATAATGTTGAAACATTACAATATAAACTATAAGAGTAAAATTACTATTTTAATATTAAAGTAGAAACACAATGAAACAAAGCAATAAAATCAAAACTAAATGTTTTGACCTTATCAAAGCAAAACCAGAAAGTCTAAACAATTCAATTCTTTCTGGTGAAGACCTTTCAGGCTGAGATTTTCAAAGCTCTCTACGGTCTTTGAGCACCCAGTTCTGGTTAACGTCAACAGGAATTGGGTGCTCAAATCTCAGCCTTAATCTCTTTTAAACTAGTAGTCTGTACTGCTCTCATTTAAGTCTCTTTTGCCGCCAAAACTGAAACCAGTCCTCAACTCAAGCATATTCCAGGACATTGAATGACTCATGTTATACATTCATATCTAACGAGCATAGCTGGTTGGTATCTGAAATCTCTTCCTTCTTCAGCAAGCTATTCCTTACTGCATGCTCTCATCTACACTCCCCCGACCCTAGCAACAAGTCTCAGTGAATGCTGAAGAAAAGGCGAAATGTAAAGCGTTCCATGTTAGTGTTTTACTTTGGATCCCTGAGAGTGAAAAGGCAATGGGGAAGGTTTTCAAAAGGCACAAATGGCAGTCAGGTGCCAGTGGGAGTTAGACATGTACCTGGCATCTGTGCCTTCGAGCATCTCCAAATAATGCCAGTGTGGCACCCCAATGAAAGCTGATCACGAGTAACTTTACTCCAGGGAGTGCTTACATGAAGTTCCATCGCAGAACTTGAGGAGGAAGGAATGGTTGGAGGTTCACAGGCTCCTGACCCGGGCTATCTGCCTTTAATTAATGAGAGAGACAAGGTGCGGGAGGTAATATCTTTACTGGACCCACTTCTGTGAGCTTTCCAGCTTATACTTATCTCTCTCACCAACAGAAGTTGGTCCAATAAAAGCTATTACCTCCCCGACCCTGTTTCTCTAATATCCTGAGACCAACACAGCTACAACACTTTGATTAATTACACAGTCAGACACGCTCATTGTAATGGGCTTAATACAAACTATTTTTTAGCTCCCTCTGCTGGACCACTGTATCCTTTTTGTGCAAGGCTGGTTGGGAACTGCCACATCAGAGTGCATGTTCTCTGGTGCTGCTGGAGTCCGACATCTGGAAATCCCAGCTCTTGCAGCCAGAGAGTTAAAATAAAAGATCCCCAAGCTGCAGACAAATTCTTCCCTATCACATCACTTCAGGGGCTCACACTATTGGGATGATGTGTGCTGCCCCCAGGGAGCAAGAGAGGGGTTCAAGGAATGTCATACTCAGGGTGGGAGTGGGCCTATGGCGCTCCTTACATTTAAAACACTACACAAAATAGCCACTATTGTCACTCAGGGGAAGTGTCCAGTCCCCCAACTCCTTTTCATTATCACCTTGCACACTCTTCCAACTTGCTCTTCCAAATCCACCCAACCCCCTCCCCACAGTCCTGTCTGTTCTTGGCCACCCCATCCCTCTACCCCACATCTGCCTACCCTTTCTTGGCCATCAGGATCAGCCTCTCTGTCACTACCATCTAATCCACATGGCTCTATCCCCTTGGGCAAACAGATCATTTCGCAAATAAGCGTCCCTGATGCTCAAATTCCAAACCTGAATTAGGAGCAACACTTGGAATCTTGCACAGCCCTAATTAACTGTCCAAATAGCATGGGTCAGACCTGTGACCATGCCATTTTCTAGGCCACATCAAATCCCAGACCTGCACCTTGACATGGAGCTATCGGGGGTTACCCAAGAAACCCACAACAGTTCATGTGCACCTATGGAAGAGGGAATGTCATCTGTGCAATTATTTCAAATTTATCTCAGCAATTAACTGCAATTACATTCCCACTGCAGAGTTTAAAGATTATTTTTATTGGTAATTAATCTAAAATTAGCTTAAGAAGTTGTTAAAGACATTGCCCTGGTATATCAAGCACGCTGGTGTGTCTTGGCCCAAAAGGCAGCAGCAATTCTATGTTTCCTCTGTGGCTGTGGGGCCAGTTAGTGGGGAACGCCGCACCCCCAGCATGCTATGGAGTCAAGCTCTCTGCACAGGACATGGTAGGGGTGGAAATGGCAGAAGCATGGCTAATGGGCTCACATACAGCACTGGGGTTCACTGGCCCCAAACCACCTCAGCTGTCCCGGACCCCCGGAAATCAGGTGGAGTTGTATGGCTTCTTTGCTGCCCATCTATTTCCCAAAATGCTCACCTGTAATGCACGTAGGGAGGTAACTTACCATTTTGTTTTCTGTGTGTGTATTTAAACCATTTTCAACCCCGGTTCAGGCTGCACCTGTGGCTGGGCTGTTGTCAGCACCAGGTAATTTTCCTACTGTAGATAAGGCTTGTGATTGTAGCTGCACTGGAAGGAGATTTCAAAAGGTTCTGTTCTGCGTTCAGCAGAAATCCAGCAGGCTAGCTGCCTGCACAGCAGGGAGGTGGGGCTAGTGGGCCCACAGCAGTCGCTGTTTTCCTGGCAGCAGGTGAGACAGCAGAGGAGGCTTACACTGTAGGTGTGGGGGACAGAGGGAAACATTGCAAGATCTGGCTAAAGATATTTTGATAAAACCAGAAGTCAGTGTATACGAGACAACTGTCACATCGACAACATGGTTCAGGGGGCAATGCTAGAATGGGAGGAAAGCCGCTGAACAGAAAGATTTTGACTGCAGAAATGAGCTGGCTGAGGGGAATACTGAGGGCTTCAAGACTGCAGAAAATAAAGAAATGAAGAGATAAGAAAATGGCAAGGGCAAGAAATCAAGTATCAGAGGGGTAGCCGTGTTAGTTTCTATCCACAAAAATAATGAGGAGTCCGGTGGCACCTTAAAGACTAACAGATTTATTTGGGCATAAGCTTTCATGAATAAAAACACACTTCAGATGCAAAGAAAGAGGGCAAGAAATAAGGCTGTTACAGAAGAACCAAGAAAATGACTGTGATGGTTTGGACACATGCCAAGAAAGGACACCATACATGGCAATGCACACCAGAGTGCAAGGAACTAGAAATCGAGGAAGACCTAGGATGCTTTGGCTAGACATGGTGAAGAACGACAAAGAACAAAAAGAGAGAATGTAGGGGAGGCGTCTCTCCGATACCCCAGGACCGACATGGCTACAACTACACTGCACACACAGAACAAGAAGGTTTAAGATTAATGAAGCTGTGAAGCTGGAACAAGATAGAAAGTGGTGGAAAAACTTCAATCGGCCCCATTGTTGCTGATGGATGGGACTCAGAGAAGATGATAATAGGGCGGGGGACAAATCTTTTCTACCTCCATGTCAATTAGCTTCTGCTAAAGATGAGTCAGAGCTTGACTTTTGTTTTTAAAGTCACAGCCAGCAAAGCCAAAAGGGGCAGATCGGTGAGCGTCTAAGGCCCTAAGTCAGCAAGGCACTGGAGCACAAATCTGCCTTTAAGCATGCATGTCGTCCCATTGATCCCAAAAGGCTGGATTCCAGTTATTCCAAAGTTGATGGTATTTGAATCCAGGATTTTGGTTTGGTCCATTGTTTAAACAGGAGTGAGGTGTGAAATGAATTTGGAGGCTGACCCTTCCACGCCAGAATCGGGGTGTATTTTGATTGGCATTTTGGTTCCTGTCAATTTCTGATAGTATGTTCAGTTTACTTTTATAACAGCTACTTTGGTGCTATTAAATCAGCAGATCCCCAGCATCAGCTTTAGAAATGTGATGCAACTGTATTGAATGACCTTTTGTCTCCCAACATGTAGATAGTTGTGTGCCTGCATTTCCTTTATTACTTTGCTTCCTCTGAAGTGAACTTGCTGCAGTAACCAAGATTTCAGGCTGCTCCCCAGGGAGGTGTGGCCCCTGGCATAAGCGAAAGCAGCCGTGGGGCTATTCTAATTGATGGCAGCCTTCCCTGGCTGCTTACGACCTGCTCCACGTTGGGAGCTGCATGGTAAGAGCTGCATGCTGGAAGCCATTTGTGGTGCATAACAGCAACGTTATTGAGGTACTTACAGACTGGGCTTGTGATTTTCAGCCTGGAGAGACAAAACCAGAGAAAACACACCCCAAATAAAATGAACAAAAGAAATCAGTGTTTATCCAATATCTAATGGAAAAATACCGGAATGGTTATTTGTATCTAAGGGCTTGTCTACACAGAGCAGCAATACGGACTACAGGGTGTGATTTCCAATGTGAACTCACATATTGCACATTAATCAGTTGGTGTAGACCCTGCTGGTGCACACTAAAGGTTCCCAGTGCACTTTAATGTACTGATGTTTGAGACAGAACTCTGTTAAAGCGCATGAGGGAACATTACAAAGAGATTATCGGTTACAGTATCTACAGAGGGCCTTTAAAACCTGACTTTTGTACAGCTACATAAAACTCAAAAATGGCTAAAAATAAATCCCCCAAAATGAAATTAGCAAACTCCGAAAAACAGAAGCCCTGCTCATAGACTGTGACATTTTTATGTGCCAGTAGATAGTGCTCATACTATCAACCTACATATGTTACATCCACACAGACATATCACTTTTATAGCGCACTCCTAGAACACTCTGCAGCTCGGAATTGCTGGAGCGCAGAGAGCTCTGATCCCTTCACTTCTCCTACCCTTGGTCCCATTCCCAACATGCCTCTAAAGGAGTGACAGCATAGGGCTGAGTATCTTGCCCTTCCACGGTGCCCCCTTTAAAGCCCTTGTGTGCTGCTGGTCTGGAGTAAAGGGGCTGTAATGGTGGCTAGAATCTGGCTCCAGATATTCAAGGATTTTACCTGATGGGCCAATTGTACCAAGCCGAACATGGCTCACAGAAGCACTCGTTGCAAGGATGGTCCTCTGAGAACAGATATCACAGCAAACAGGGCCCCTGTGCTTTCTCAGCACTGGAGAATCAAAATATGCATCATACATCAAAGCAAACAGGATTCTCAAACTGCTGGAGCCAAAAGTTCCCATGCAGGTGTCTGGGTGGCTGTGACCTTTTTCCTCATCACACCATACCCCAGCACTATGGTTTCCATCTCTGCCTGTTCTCTCCCTCCCTCACGTACTATTTCCTGTTCATCTATTCCCGCACCACCCTGTGTTTGTTTTTCGCTCAGATCTTTTGGTTTTAGCACCTCGTGCTGTTACCTCCACACGCCAGCAGGCTGCTCAGGGTGACATGGAGAGCCTCCAAGAGCCAAGAAGAGACATGTGGGCTGGCGGGTGCCTGCCTCATGGTACTGCTTAGTTTGCAGGGAGCTGCTCCTAGGGTTGGGCAAATTTTTTCATTTGTTTGCATGAAAAGGATGTGGATTCAGTGACACTGACATGTTTTGCAAATTCAAGCTGTTTTTGCCAAATTGTTCATTTTGGAAAAAACAACCCTCCCCCCAAATCAAAATGTTTCATGTTGACATTTTCAAATTGAAGTGTTTAGATTTTGAATGGATTTTTGTTTCAAAATTTCCCTTTAATTTTACTTTAAAAAAATCAAAAACATTTAACATTGGTCAAAATTGAAGCAAACATTTTGTTGGTCCCAAAATGATTTTTTAAACCCTTTTTATATGCTGAAAATTTCAGGGTTTTTTTTGTTTTCAGGCTGACCCAAAATGAGGGTTTTTTTGTCTACTTTTCAAAATTGCCCATGAACCAAAGGTTCCATTATTTGCCCAAATCTAACTGCAACTGTGTTTGATGAGCGTAGAGGCTGCTACAAGAGTAGGGGTCAGAGGTGAGTGACCATCTCCTTTGCCCACAACAGAAGAATCACATTTTTGATTGGGAGGTAGGGGAAGGCAAGGTGAATCTGGCATTATGCGGCTTTCCTCCCCCCTTCCCCCTAACACTTCCCTCTCCACTACCCCATGCACTAGTCTAGCACCTCCACCTCCTGACCAGGCTTATGGTGGGGAACCACCGCTAAGGCTGGGAAACACTGGCCTCAAGCCCATTCCTTATAATGCTATTAAACAATTTCCTTTTAGAGCTATAGCTGCTGTGATTGCACAGATTAAAAAACAACACCCCCCCACCCTTTAAATATTTCATTTTAATCAATGGCTTTCAGTAAGTGCCTGCTGAGGAATTCAGGGGAGTGTTTTCTCTCTGACATGCAGATACTTTCAATTATGAAAGATAGCTAAAAATAAAAGAAAATTATACTGTTCAGGCTTCTCTGGAGGTGGAAACAGATGGGGTGGGGGTGGGGGAAACGACGCAGGAGAGCCAGGGAAGACGCAAGGAAAGGCCACTTATTTTTAACCAAAGAAAATGTCAAGAGGAAGCCTGACATGATTATCTGGAACCTGCCACTCACCTTCTCTATTAATACTTTTGCCTCAGCTATTGGGTACATTTAGGGCCTGCTCCAAAGCCCACTGAAGACAAGAAGAGTCTCTCCATTGCCTTCACTTGCTTCAGCACAGGGGCTACAGTCCTCTAGGTTTACTAATCGGGGGAAATGATTTAAGTTTTGCTTTTAAAAAAAAGTTGTGTTTTTCATGTTTAACGAATGAGTAAAGTTTTTCATAACCTGTTACAAAGAGTATTGTCGGGGGCAGGGGCGGGGAGCTGATAATATAGGGTTTGTTACACACACAAAGAAAAATTAAGGGGTATAGTGATGATGATATTCCATTTATACACTGTAACTGACATCAGTTGGCCATAAGCAGGGTTTGAACCTTAGATATCTCATGCCAACTGCACGAGCATCTGCTATTCGAGGTAAGTGACTAACCACCCTAGCTGGCAGCTGTAGCAGACTCATTAACATCTTGTATGGACCAGACACTAGAGAGGAACATTGGCACACCCTCCCTTACTGTGGGTTATAGTAGCACCTGTAATCAGCTATGCACCGGCTGAGAATCTGGCCCTAAGTCAGTCTAGCACCAGTGGAACTACACTGATTTACACCAGCTGAGAATCTGATCCTCTGTGCTTTAAAAACTTATATCAGGATCACTTTCCATAGCAATATATCTGGGCATGAAGCCACCAGCCCTTAGGAAACTCCAGCTAGTTCAGACAGCTGCAGTGCATCTCCTCAGCAAACACAGGCTACTGTGAACTTATGTCTCAAACCTATCTTTTGCTCCCTATGCCAGCTTCCACTGAGCCAGGTTCAAGGTTTCAGTCCTTATCTTCAAGGGGTTCAATGGCCTGGACCCAAGATTAGCTAAAGCCAGAGTATGAAGACCACAGTCAACAGCTCTGCTCCTCAGGTGCAATGGAGCTGTCGACTGCATGGGTAAAACTTGTTGTGACCCAACTACGTCTTGCTGCCCACTGGCAGAAGACAAGGGGTACAGGATCCCCTCACTTCACCAAACCAATGTTATGTGACGTCTCTAATGAAAGCCTCTGTCACGCTGGTCATCAGAATCATTGCAAGATTTATGTACAAAAAATGTGAAGAGGTACGTATATATACTAACAATTATGTTCTCTTGGTCTGTGAGTTAAAACAGATCACCAAAGGGTAATCCACATACACCTGGCAGGTGGGGGGGTCTGTGGAGGGAGGTCTTACCTTGGCTGGTCTATTCAAATAGAGTATTGTATGGTTCACAATGAACACCCACTTACAGTCTGAGCAAAATACTAATCAATAGATTACAGCGGCTGGAGGAAAAAGCAGCAGGAGTTATCCTGTTTAGGGGTAAGACCATGACTTTTTGAAACTATCTGGGGTACAGTTGAATCCTTCAGTATTCCTTCATTCTGTGAGGACAAGCTGCCAGTAGGCTTGATCTGAGGAGAAGAGGTCTCACCTACACTGGTTGAAAATGCTGGGGAAAGGACTTGGGGTAAGCTACCTTTCGGGAGAGAGGGAAATGCCTTGTTATTTGAGTCTCCAGAAAGCGTAGTATGATTTTGTTTTATATGGAACCATTTGTTTCCAATATCCTTCCTCACTAGTGCTTGGATGTCTGTTTGTTGATGATAAACTTATTCCTGTTTTCACCTTGTCTATCTAAGTGCCATGTGGTAAGCAGAGGGGCGATCCTGAGTTCAGTCTCACAAGCTGGTGTGTATTGTTCCTTTGGGAGTAGCGAGTCGAGAGGTCTGTGAGTGTTAGTGGAACAGGGGCTCAACACTCCAGGAGGGATGCTTGGGGTTGGCATGTGCCTACCACTAACCTGTACAGAGAGCATGAGGCCAGTGGGGGCCTGGAAGGCAGGGCTTGGATTGCCAGAGGCTGGTGGTTTCAGGGAGCTGATCAATTTTACTGGTGCACAGACCTTGTTCTAGCCCTCTGTACAGGGTGGATTTCTTGCTTATTTATTTGAGCTTTCAGCTGAACATGTATAAAACACCTTGTAGCTCTCTGCTCCCTCTATGTGACTCAAAGTAAATTTCTATAATAAGTCATACAGGTCACCAGGGAAAGAGGTTGAGCTGCAAAAATTACACACACTGCAGCTGATATTTAAAGAATTGTGTGTATGTATTATCTCTATTTTCCAGTGCAAATTATAGTCACAGAAATAGTATTAAAATTACCTTAGAAGGGCAAAGTTTTATTATGTAGACTGCAGCTCAAAAGCCCATAGGGTTCCTGTCCAGAACACCTGTTTTATACGTGCCTTAGCAAAGTGCTCTGCGTTAATTGGATTGCGTTCTCTGTGCCACATGTGCTAAGTTTAAGTGAACAGTCTTAATTAACTACATTCTTCCTTGACTTTAAGTGGGCATTTTTTTTCTTTAAGATATTGCACATGTACTGTGGTTTTGGAGCATGATGCTATGTAATGCCAAGAGGGAACAATCTCCAATACTGGAGATCTCATAATATGTTTTCTACCAATTACCATTGAAGAGATAAAGGGCTCAGACAATCCCTGCGGTAACTTTTTAACTTTAGTGGATGTATTTTACCCAAGGAGTTTGCCTGGTTATTCCACACAGTTTAGATTCTGTTAGTGGATGCAGCTTTACATTATAGTGGGTTGTTTGTAGCCTGTATCTGTTAATGACTGGTCTGTTAACATAGCATGGTTTTCCTTTGGGCTAGCGAATGCTTTTCTGTGAGCCCAGTGTACAGAGCTGCTATTGGTAGAGTAAGAAAAAGGGTCCATATTATGTCTGTGAGAAAGGACTCCAACTATGGGAAATGAATCCTGTATTTCTCTAGTTCTCTTGTGGATGTGACATAAATGAACCAGGACCACTTATGATTATTGATCTTCTAGATATCATAGGTATGTATATGATACTATAGTATCTAAGCACCTCACGATCTTCAATGCCTTTATCCTCTGAGGCAGGGCAGTGCTATTATCCCCACAGTACAGATGGAAACTGAGGCATGGAGAGTCTAAATGACTTGCCCAGGGTCACACACAAAGTGTAAAACAAACGGCAAAGAGTTAAAAAGGGATCTCTCAAAACTGGGTGAAAAAATGGCAGATGAAATTCAGTGTTGATAAGTGCAAAGTAATTCACATTGGAAAACATAATCCCAACTATACATACAAAATGGGGTCTAAATTAGCTGTTACCACACAAGAAAGTTCTTGTAGTCACCATGAACAGCTCTCTGGAAACTTCCACTCAATGTACAGCAATAGTCAAAAAGGCTAATGGTATATTAGAAACAAATTAGAAAAGAGAGAGAAAATTAGACAGAAGATATCATGACAGTATATAAATCCATGGTGTGCCCACACCTTGAATTCTGAGTGCAGTTCTGGTTGCCTCATCTCAAAAAGGATACAGTGGAACTGGAAGAGTTTCAGAGGAGGGCCACAAAGATGATCAAGGGTATGGAATGGCTTTCATAAGAGGAGAGACTAAAAAGATTAGGGCTGTTCTCTAAAAAGAGACAGCTAAGCAAGGATATGATAGAGGCCAATAAAATCATGAATGGTGTGGAAAAAAGTGAACAGACAAGTGTTATTTGCCCTTCCCCACAATACAAAAATCAGGGTTCAACCAATGAAGATAATGGGCAGCAGGTTTAACACAAACAAGACAAAGTACTTTTTTCACACGATGCACGACTAACCTGTGGAACTCATTGCCATATTGAGATGGCCAAAAAGTATAACTGTGTTCAAAAAAGAATTAGATAAGTTCCTGGAGGCTAGGTCCATGAATGGGTATCAGCCAAGATGGTCAGGATGCAATCCCATGCTTACGGTGACCCTAAACCTCTGACTTCCAGAAGCTGGGAGTGGAAGACGGGATGGATCATTCCATAATTGCCTTTTTCTGTACATTCCCCCTGAAGCTCTGGCAATGGCCACTGCTGGAGACTGGAGATGGGCAAGATGGACCATGGTCTGACCCAGTATGGCAGCTCATGTTCTTACCTCACCCTCTCTGCTTCCTTGTAAATTTGAATTGCCTGATTCCTCTCAGGTGGGGCTCAGGCCTGGTTTATCCCCAGGCTCTGCAGTCCAAGGGCAAGCCACCCTTTTATGCCAACTGTAAGTGGGCATATGCCACATACAAATCACAATGGACAATTTCATTATTCCCTGGGGAAGCATCTCTTGTAGGACATTGTGTCACAGAGTCCCGAGGTGAGGCTCTGGAACTGCTCCCAATGAAGCCAGTCAGGACTCCGGTGAAGTCTCCTCTCTGTGAGCAGACTGTCTTCAGGGCAAGAAGCTCACACGGCTTCACCTTCCTGGGTCTGAACCTGGAGCATTCAGCATCCTCTGCCCCTCCGTGTGCTTCCCACAGCAAGTCCGCCCAGGCGGGGTCCTGGGGAAGCCAGAGGGTCCTGCACCCCAACTCCGCAGTCAGACATGACTCTTAGCCAGCCAGTAAAACAGAGGTTTACTAGATGACAGGAACATGGTCTAAAACAGAGCTTGTAGGTACAGAGAACAGGACCCCTCTGCCGGGTCCATTTGGGGGGGGCAGTGAGCCAGACACCCACATCTGCACTCACTCCACGTCCCCAGCCAGCTCCAAACTGACTCACTCTCCAGCACCTCCTCTCTGGGCTTTGTCCCTTTCCCGGGCCAGGAGGTCACCTGATTCCTTTGTTCTCCAACACCTTTAGCTATCCCCTTGCAGGGGGGAAGGGCCCAGGCCATCAGTTGCTAGGAGACAGAGTGTCGGCCATTTATGTACACTGGCCCTTTGCTCTGCAACAATTACACCCCCTTATCCCACCACCTAGAGACTTAAGAAATGCATAGGGGAAACTGAGGCACCCCTACAGTATTCAGAAGAAACATTAAGAACAGTCACACTTTGGCACACTTGGCAGCCTAAGGGGGGCAATGAAAGCAAGGGTGCTTATCCTAAGGGCTGTGCTGGATTTGTGTTGGTGCTGAACAGGTTAAACAATGCTATCCAGTTCGGTGCTATGGCCAGGGATGTTAGATGTGGGAGACACATTTCAGGGGTTGGCCCACAGCAGGTAGGTGGCGGGATGAGACTCTCCCTACAAAGAGCCTCGGGGAGAAGAGGAAGTATACACCGGATCCCCCATAAGTAGCATGCTGCTCACTTTGATGTCAAAGGTTCCCTTTCCCTCCCCTTTATTTTATTCCTCCATCTCCTTGTTTCCACCGGAGAGGGAGTTTCAACAACTTTTTCTTGGTCCAGCTTTATTAGTCATGTACATCAGTGCTTTACTGAACTTAAGAACATGTATAATTTTAAGCTCATGCTTAAGTGCTTTGCTGAATTGGGGACTTGGTGGAGACTTAGCCAGCATCTGAGAAAGACCCCGTGAAGAGGAGTGACCCAAGAATCTCCCTGTTCAGTCCAGGACCAGCAGTTCACTCAGGGGGCTGGACTGGCTAGGAGGTTGCCTTGTGCAATCAACTGAAGCAGCAGTAAGAAATTAACTGTCTCTGTTCTTCAAATAAAGAGCAAGGATTGACGAAGATGGGATTCTGCTAAGAGAAAGGAAGAGTGCAACCAGGCTGAAAAGAAAGGGAGGCAGATCAGGTGACGAGGATAGGCTCTAAAACTGCCAGATGGCAGGGGAAAGCCTCAGGGATTTTAAAATGTTAAGATTCTGGGGAGCAGAGTCTTTGCAGAGTCCTAGCATCTAGCTATATCAGTGGGGCTAGAAGAGATGGGGAGAGATCACAGAGGCCAGTGTCCAGCTCTGTGTGAACAGCTGGTAGTGAATCAGGGGCTAATACTCATCCTCAAGACCTAGTGCTCTGGGACAGAGATCATCTTTTTGTTCTATGTTTGCACAGCTTCTAGCACAATGGGGTCTGGTCCACGACTGGAGCCTGGAGGTGTTTTCACTAATACATACTCCTCCTCCCCTACCTTCTTGGGGATACAGAGTATCAGTACAAGACATGCAGTGTACCCTCAACAGAACAAGCCATGATACAATTACCAGAGACATGCTTGGAAGCTGGGCAGCACCGTGATCTGAAGCAGAGACACGAAAGGGGAAAGTGCCTGCCAATAAATTCTGCATTACTCATTATTGACTTGACTTTGCTGGTTGTCACGATCTACCTGTTCATTACCAGAGACTCCACAAAGCTGCTGGAGCTCCCTGTTAATGAGCTGTATTTGCAGCTTTCAAAGGATGATAGTTCATCAGTTCAAGGTTTTCCTTCTTTTTTATTCTTATGCTGCTGGGAGACTTGCCAGATTACTTTCTTTGCCTCACTGCAGGTGGCTTCTTGCACTTGTCCTGGAGAAGAACTCCATGTGCTGCTAAGCTTTTCCTACTGGCTACTTTTCTGCTCCCTGCAGGGGTGATAAGATTGGATAAGAAGGGGACCCAGGTGACCCCAGACTCTGGAATGGTGCTTCCCAATGAGCCCTTCTGTACTAACGTGACAATGAGCAACTTTGCTTCCAGCAGAGCACAATGACGGTGAATTCAGCCATACCCTCCCACTGGACACTTAGTGCTAGATGATACATAGAAGCTTCGCAGGTTCCTATCAGCTCTGTGTTGCTGACTGTTGAGATTTTAATCGCCAAGTCTTGTGATAGATGCTGTTTTCCTTAAAGCCCTGGGTGCCTGGAATCAGGTTATCACCAAAGAATCAAAAGTGTCAATTAAAGGAAAATTAAGCGTTTAGCCCTCATGGCTGCAGGGAACACTTTGAACATGTGACGCCAAGAAGCTCGAACAGGAGGAGGAGAGTAGAAAGGACTCTGACATCTGTTAAAATCCCATGGATTTTTGTGACCCAGTACCTGATTTTCTTCTTGGTGTTGTCAATCAGCCCAATTGAAATGCCCACCTAAGCTACTGCTGCTACTCACCTCACCCTGCCCAGTGCAGGTGTGGTTGAAGAACACTCTTCTAATCTTACCCAAACCCTGGTTCAAGAAACCATCCTCATTCAGGGCAATCCTTAAACTCATACTAAAATCACTCACTCCAGTGCTGTCCTGAAGAGGGCTGATCTTAAGCACACACCTACATGCTTTCCTGAATCGAACCTTAGGAGACCTAACAGTGTTTAGACTGATATTAAGCACTTAGTGGTTTACTTGATGCTGACTGGTCAAGGGGTGGGTGGAATCTGTGATCCAAGGGAGAAAGGGTCTATCTCCCAGCCAACCAGTCTCCAGAGCATACTTTTGAAGAATGCATCGGAAATCTCCTTTTATGCTCATTAGAGACAGTCGATGATTTAGGAATTCAATTATGAAATGTTCCATGGAAGGAAGTTCAAAAATGAAGGCAATTAACATTACTCTAAAGGAAGGAAACATTTTTTAATGCATCATTATTTTTATAACTTATTTTTTAAAAAATGAGTTATCACTCCCAATGCTGCAGTTACCCGCAAGTGCATCTTCCCAGCCGGGCCCCTGATTTTACTAAGACATGGGAAAGGGCGGTGGGGAGGCTGCAGCTAAGTGGGACAGACAAAGAAGGGTTTTTGTGGGAGATAAAATCATTAAGGAAAACAGCGAGCAACAGAAAGCGATGGAGAGCTAGAATGGTTCAGCAGTCAGCGGGAAGCTCTGTTAGAGTGCATCTCTACATCGGGGTGGTTTCATTCTGTGTCCCCCTCCCATGCCACACACACAGAGCAGGATCCGCTCACATTCATTCATTGTTATTTACCTGATGAGCACATTCCATGTGCTGGGCATGGTAGACCTGAGACGACTAATTTAGGAATGAATACTGGGCTAGGAGGCTGCAATTCACAGGCTGGGGGAGTCCGAATGCCTGTCCTTGCCACTGATTTGCCCTATGGCTCTGAGCTTCTAACTCAGTGCATGGCTACACTTGCAGATGTAGAGCGCTTTGAGTTAAACCAGCCTTCGTAGAGCACAGTAGGGAAAGCACTGCAATCTGTCCGCACTGACAGCTGCAAGTGCACTGGCGTGGCTACATTAGCAGCTCTTGCCATGGCCACAGAGAGCAGTGCATTGTGGTAGCTATCCCAGCATGCAAGTGGCTGCAACGTGCTTTTCAAATGGGGGTGGGGCGGAGTGTGACAGGGAGTGTGTTGTGTGTATGTGTGTGGGGGGGAGAAAGTGGATTTTGAGGGGGGCTGAGAGCATTTCAGCATGCTGTCTTATAAGTTCAGACAGCAGAAGACCCCCTCTCCCTGCTGCCTCTGTCTCTCACACACAGCATTCCACAGAAATGGTTGATTTGTCTCGGCGCAGATAAGCACGCTGGCTGTCAGAAACGGAGCTTTCAAAGGGCATATCTACATTCCTGCAGCAATTACAAAACAATGACAAGAGTGGCCACTTGACTTAAGGGGATTCTGGGATGTTTTCGGAGGCTGATCAGAGCACAGTAAAGCAAACCTCATTCACACTGACACCCAGGCATTTCAGCCAATGCGCACCAAACATTAATCTTCTCGCTGAGGTGGGGTACCAGGAGCACTTTAGTCCTGGAGTCAGAGCGCTGTACGTGTCTTGTCAGGGGCTGCTCTAATGTGCTCTAACTCACAAGTGTAGCCAAACTCTCCGTGGCTGATCTTCAGAGGTCCTGAGCACCCATAATGCCAGTGGAAGACAGTGGGGACTAGGGGTGCTAATCACCTCTGAAAAAAAATCAGGCCTTGACGGTCAAATCAACAAAGACGGGTGTCGATAATCAGCCTGCTTTTAGGCACCTGAAAGCTGATTTAGGCACTGATTTTGGGTGGGATTTTCCAAAGCATCTGAACAACTTAGGAGCACAAATCAAAGTGACTTTTAATAGGGCTTGTGAGCCTAAGTCACTAAGATGCTGTAGAAAACCCCTCCCATATTCAGATATTAGAACATGCATTTGGGGGCCTAAATGCTTTTTGTTCTGTGTTTGTATTGCACCTCGCACAATGGGGGCCTGGCCCATGATGGGGCTCCTAGGTACTATTGCAGTACAAACAACAGACAACAATTCTGACTGGAAATGAAAGGCTTCCCCCGATATCGGGGGTGTTCTCTTGCTGTGAAGAAGCTTCACATGAGAAAATCTGGAACAGAACAAACTGCAGGGGAAAAAGGGAAGTGTCTCAGGTCTTTGTCAATTCTTGCTCTCCTTCCAAATCTCAAGCACACCCCCCCCCCCCGTTTTAATTAATAACTCTGTCACCCTTCCAGAGTTCAGACAAAGGAGCAATGGAAAATGTATTTCAGTCACGCGGGTACCTGGGGAAATGAAGCAATCTCTTTAATGTTGCAAACCCTAATTAGGAGGCTCTTGTACTTACTCCAAAGCTGTTCTCTGCTAGAAAGGAGACCAGCAATTACCTCAGGAGGTCACTTTGAAGGTGGGCTAGAATAATATTTAAAATAAAGAATCATATGGATTGTTTGGAGCATCATAATGAATAAAACCCCAAACACTGACTAAGGAGAAGGGTTTCATGCAAGGTTGTTACTTTGCTTCAGGCTGGCTCGTTCCACCCGGCAAGGCAAAAGGGAGTCACTGCTACCAGCCACTAAGAAGGCTACTTAATAAGAAGGTCAGGGAGGAATCTCAAGAGGGTTCTTATCTGTGATCAGCCCCAAGAGGAGAAGAAGGTGTCAATGCTAGTTCCTAGCAGAAGTATGAGAACTGGTGATGCTGCTGAGTATTAGCTATCCATGTGCATATCTATGCATGTTTGATGTCACATGCTAGGGGTTGTGCCTATTATTGCTGCCAGCTAGGGGAGCTCTCTGGCTCAAACAGAAGAGGCCTATGATTGCGTAGCTGGAAGGCCCAGGATTCTAGCCTTACTCCCCACAAGTCTAGGTGTGATTTATCTGGCCATTCACCATACATACCGTATAGACTGCGATACAGCAGATCTTTCAGTCTCTCTTCCTCACTCAGGCATCTGCCACTTGTACACCCT
The DNA here is from genome assembly GCF_020497125.1 of Mauremys mutica. NCBI lineage: Eukaryota > Metazoa > Chordata > Testudines > Geoemydidae > Mauremys > Mauremys mutica. The sequence goes on from NC_059078.1 coordinate 44,971,522, forward strand.
TGTGTCTTCATGTTCGAAAAAGAAAAACCAACTTCAGTTGCACTGGGGATGGCAATGTGTGGTGGACAACATGGATTACATTTATCTTCACTGAAAAATGCCGATTTAGATTGATAAACATTTTACAAATTTGCCAAATTGTTTCAGCTGAGACAAATCTCTTCGCTCCCCCCGCCCCAAGTCTAAAACATTTCATTTTTTGGCATTTTCAAAACACAGCATTTCAACTTTTCCAATTGAAATGGCTTTGGATTTAGAATTTTTAAAACATTATTTAATAAAATGTAGTAAAAGGCTAAAAAAACAAAAACAAAACACCCCAACCTTGGAAAATGAAACATTTTGTTTCATGATCTGTTTTGTTTGACCTGAAACCAACTTTTCAATGCGGTGACAAAAATCTGAAAAAATTAGTTATTCAGACAGTTTTACTCTGTCTGTAACAGTCACTGAATCTTAATTGCAATATGCACTTGAGGACATTAGAGGGAGTGAGTCCAGGAAGAGTAGAAAGTAGTCCCATTTTGTCAGTCAATTTAAATTTTAAATCCAATTTAATTTGGCTGAACTGAATTCAGCCAAACTGCAAGAGGATACTAGGGCATAGATACTGCTGACTTCACACTGACTTGGGTGTGTGTCTGTGTGTGTGCGCACATGCTCAAGGATGGGTCCTTTGTGGGGACTGAAGCCCAGGCCTGTGGATCTAAAAGCATGTGCATCTACTGCTTGAGTAAATGGAGATACTAACTGGGGGAGGGAAGGAGTCAGTCATTAAAATCCTGTTTGAGGAAGCTTTGTGGAGGTAGCAAATGCCATTGTAGTATGTTTCTGATGTATATACAATTAAACTGTCACAGCCTGTCATGGCTATTACTTTTCTGTACAGTCAGTCATGGTGATATTGCTTCCCCTAATTACATCAAAAATGAAAGTCAAGAGTTCAAGATCCTCAACTATGTTAGAAAGAATTCATGGAGACAAAAGAATAATAAAAGTCTAGGAAAGTTGCTCCAGGGAGCGATGTTCCCCATAACTCAGATATTTTGCAGAGAAAATGATAAAGATACCAATTTCCCAGTTATTCGGATCCTGTCTTGGAGGGAGCAGTTAAAACTTTAATGTGGTCTAACAGTCAATAGGACCATGCATCAAATGAGGGAGTGGCCTCTGGGAGGGACAGTGGCAATACTTATATCAGTATTTTTGTAATAGGGTTAGAAATGGGACTGTGCCCCAGAGTTCCGGAAATGAATCCTCCCCCCATGTTTGGATCCACAATGCTGAGTCAGGATACATCTGTGGGGTTTTGGAAAAGGTGGGTTTCCGTTTCTAGGTTTATAGTTAGAGCCATTGGGAACTGAGGGTATGGCTACACTTACAAATCTGCAGCGCTGGTAGTTGCAGCGCTGGTCGTCCAGCTGTGCAGGGCCAGCGCTGGTGTGTGGCCACACTCACAGCTACCAGCGCTGCAGTGTGGCCACATTTGCAGCATTTGCAGCGCTGTTGGGAGTGATGAATTATGGGCAGCTATCCCAGCATTCAAGTGGCAGCAATGTGCTTTTCAAAAGAGGGGGGTGTGGGGCAGTGTGACAGGGTCCGGGGGGGGGGGGGGGGAAGAGAGAGTGGATTTTTGGAACTGACACTGTGCAAAATCAGAAAATTTTCCCACCCCCTTACTGTTAACTGCAAACAGCCTGCATCCAACATACTCTCTTTCCCCCCTCTGCCCCCTTCCCCCGTTTCTCTCAAGCAAAGCAAACACTCAACCCCTGTGAATAACTCCTTTTCTCGCTGCTGGTCAAGCAAAACGCAGACACTCAACCCCTGGAATCACACAGGGAGGAGGATCTCATTTGATTGTTCACAGACTGATCACAGCAAACAGGAGCTGATAAGCAGCTTGGTAGCAACGGAGCTCCGGAGGTTCACAACAAAACAAAGAGAGGCTGCATAACAAAACAAAGGGAGTAATTTAGTTAAAAGCATTCTGGGATACACCCTTATACCCTGGAGGCCAATAACAGCGCCGGTGTGTGGCCACACTTGATGACCAGCGCTGCAATCCTTATTCCCTATGCTGAGTGAGGTGTACGGCCAGCGCTGCAGCCAGGGAGTTGCAGCGCTGGAAGTGCCCTGCAGGTGTGGCCACTTACTAATTGCAGCGCTGCAGCCAGGGAGTGTAGCCATACCCTGACTTTCTTTTCCTGGGGGAGGGAGAAGAGGTTTTTTTGTTGAATACGGTATTTTCTTTAACATTTTCTGGATTTGGATTTAAAGATCAAAACCATAAAGTTTTTAATTTAAAAACAATCAAACAAAAAAGGTTTTTGGTGCCAAAACCAACTTTTTTCTTTCAGTTTTTGACTTTTTTTTTTTTTGGTTGCACAAGACAGAACCATTTGAAGCAGGCATGAAGACAAACTGAAGAGATGAACAGGTGCAAGTGTGCACTAGTTCTTATACATGTGCTCCAGGGAGCTGTGCACTATGGCATAGGTGCTACAATTTATAGAGCCTAGACTACTGTAGAGAGGATGGTATGGATGCATGGTGCATTGTGGCCATCTGAAAGGGCTTGCCTGGTTCCATCCCAGTAGTACAAATTGCAACAACACAGTATAAATACATGCTAAGAAGTTCACGATGGCCACCAAGCAGGGCATTTTTAAAGCAAAACCCCGAGAGTTTCCATCCGGGCATTTGCAGTTAGAATGAACTGCAGCTTGTCAAATGAATAGCAGCCCATTTGCATTCAGATTACAGCAAGTGAAATTTGCCCATAACATGGGATTAAGAATCTTTATGAATGCTATTAGCATGATGTATGTACCTTCCAAACACTGAGAACTGAGAGGGAATTTGAGGAACTTCAGAATCAGCAAGGAAGAGACAAACTGCAATGGTTTTTATATTTGTGTGTGAATTTGATGCTCAGGAAGAGTAGTAAGGTATAATGAATAGTACTCATGCCTTGCCATAATACAAAAACCTATTTGGCTCAAGATCTCATAGCATTTTAAAAAGTCAGGTAAGTATTTCCATTATAAAGATGGGGAGAGAACAAAGAGGTAAGGAACGCATTCTCGGTCACACAGCTAACCAGGAGCAGAGTGTGGACAGAGCCCAGTCATCTGATTCCCAGTGCTGTGCTCTAGCCACAAGATTACACTGCTTTCTCTTTATTTTTAACGCGAGATCTGTGGCTGCTTCTTCCACACAGTGCTTCAGTTCTGACCTGCAGCCCCATCACTACATTCAATTCACGGCATCTCGAGCAGAAAGTACCTCCTGGGCTTGCTTTGAAAACCAAGATGAGACGCGCCACACAAACCAGAATTTGAATACAAGACTCGAGAGGCAAAAGTACAAGTCAACCAATCTGCTGAACGGCAATAGTCTAGAACAAGAATCTAACTAGGGAGCAAGTGTCAGAGAGCGCCCAGCAGGGGTATGGCAACTAGAGGAGAAGCCATGTTATTGAGGAGAACATTCCAAGGGGAAAATGAGCTATTGGTTTGTCTGTCTTTTTCGGCCTCTTATTATTAGTGATTAGTGAATCTCAAAGGTCCATGTATCTGTCCAGATCTTGAAAAGAGTAATCTATAAATTACTGAGGCTGAACTGTGCATTGCCTCAGGAGATGTGTAGGCCTACAGAGTCTGAGGGCCGGTCTACACTTAAAAGTCAGGTCGACATAGCTACAGTGAATTTTTCACACCCGAGCACTATAGTTAAGCTAACCTAACCCCAGTGTAGATGCAGCTAGGTTGACAGTAGAATTCTATTGCTGCTCGGAGAGGGAGATTAACTACATCAGTGGAAAAACTGCTTCAGTTGCTGTTGGCAGCATCTCCACTATGGTGCAACGGTGGAATAACTGCAGCACTCTATTTGTGCCGTTATAGTGTCCGTAGTATAGACATGGCCTGAACATATTGATGAAGGCTTTTATTGGAGAAGTTCCTGCTGGCCCTTTAACTGGGCTTAAAGAGCAGATCAGGGACAATCAGGGTGCTCTACAGTATTTTTAAACAGAGCTGAGTGACAATAGGAAAAAGTAATGGTACAAATGTTGGCTTGACTTTTGAAATGGATTTCTTGCAGCCATATTTCCTCCCCTTTATATCTGCTTTCCTCACACACTTGTGTGATTGAGCATCATCTGATTGTTCACAGAAAGCAAGTTTCAAAGTCATGCTCATAGGCAACAGAAAAACATGTTTTAAATCTGAATGCATGAATAGTCACACCAGAAGGAGTTACATACTCTTCCAATCAGGGGACCAAAACAATGACTTGACTGACCAATCACAACCAATCAACACAAATATCAAGTGCTTGCAGAGAAATATTTGTGAAAAAGCCACAGAATTGGCAAAAAAGCTGCATAAATTCAAGAAAAAGAGACTAGCTTTAAGGAATAAATTCTTCATTGCAAATTATTCACTCAGCCATAGGTGTTAAATCCCCAGTCTCGGGTAATGACAGAAAGTCTCCAGCCATCTTAATAGTGGTGGGGTTATGGAAAAGGGACACAGGAGATTGAAGATTGAACTTCACCCACACCCAGAGTAGACTGATGCTGGAGCAGAGAGAGCTAGGGATGTTTTGGTGCACATTAGCAGAGTCCACGGGGGGAGGGGAGGAACTAAAAAAAAGGCACCCCTGAGCAAGATAAAATTGGTTTTATTAGGTCAATGGGAGCACTTGTCTCCTGTTGGCATAGAGCAGCTACATGAGCGATCTTATAGCGGCACAGCTGTAAGCTTGCTAGTGTAGACATGGCCTTAGTGTAAATCTACAGCATGCCATCCATGCCAGCTTGCCATGAAGTAAGTGTACATGTAGACACACCCTTTGTTAAGTCCTGTGGCTTTGCCAATAAGTCACTTTTCACTTAACCATGGTTGAGCATCCCACCACTATGGCTGACCCCAATGTAGAAAACCACCATTGCCACAGTCCAGTGGGTTGGTTCAAATAAGGGCACAGACATTCAAAGGCATGTCTGAACTTTTTGGGGCTGTTCCCCCACAAACATGGGTTGAGTTAAGCCAGGGCAAACCCCTGTCAGGACAGCCTTATTTTGATTTAGGATAACAAATCCCTAGTTCTGGTGCAGTGCTTTTCACTGGTAGATTTCCAAGGGCTTTTCGGGGTGGGGGGGGGGGTCTCGTTAGCCTCCTCGTTCAGAGGTGAAGTAACTTGCCCACCTGGCCAGAGGCAGAACCAGGAATAGAAGCCAGGTCCCAGGTCTCCTGAGTGGCGGTCCAGCGTTCTCTCCATTAGCTCATACTGCCTCCCCATTTTAAAGCTAAACTGCACGTCACTGTTCCTAATTGATTTAAACCAAACCAAAATAAACCAGATTCAAAGTTCAATAAGTGTCCACACAGCCTTTTCACAGGGTTTAAAAAAAAATCACACCTTGAGTTAAACTGGTACAGCTGTGTGTGTAGACAAGCCCTCCAAAACTGGGTTCATAATCTAATATGAATCAATCTAAAGGAGAGCCGCATTCCTTCCTGTTTCCAGGCATGCTGGAAACATGATCTGATCTGTGTCTCCACCTGCTGGCACTTCTGATTGGAATCATGAGCACTGAGGCACATGAATATTATTGACTTATGTAACTGTCCCTCACATGCCTCAATGAGTTTTATAAAATTACAAGCTCTGCATATACTTATATGGCTGATTTTCAGAGGTGCTGGGCATCTGCAGCTCCCATTTTTTTCAGCTGAATTGTCAGTGCTCAGCACTTCACATAACATGCCTCTGGGGTGGGAAGTAGCAAACCTGCCAATTCTGTTTTTCCTGAGTTTTGCTTAGCACAGGAATGGAGGGTACAGGGCAGGGCAAAGATGACTCTAGGCACCTTTAAGCCTTTCCAATATTCTTGATTTGGTCAGTGACCTGCCCTGTTCCCACAGCAAGTCACAGCAGCCTCAAGGCTGCTCTACTATACACTCGGCTGTGATAGTGCCCCTCCCCCCATAGCATTTGTAGCAGTCAAGAATAGCCGGAAAGCAGCAAGGTCCAGTTGCATCATGTCTTGCTGCTGGCTGCAAGGGAGCCATAGCATAAAACTGTTCTGTCAAGGTTATGGTTATGCCAGAGGTATTCCTGAGGCTGGTCCTGCCTCCTTAATGGCCCCTTCAAAAGCATTTGAGGGGAATAAAAGAATCAGTCTTAGTAAGGGCCTGATCCAGTTCTCACTGAGGTCTATGGATCGTGCCTTAAGAGAAGGCGAGTACCCCATTCAATCAATGCAGCAGAGGAATTAATTACCCCAATGGAAATTCATTTATAAAAGGATATTGAAATTTTGGGTGCCCCAGGAGCTTTTACTGAAAATTTGGCAAAAGTGTTTCATCTAAACCAGTTCTCTTTTCCTGGCATTTAATCTCTCTCAACAGCATTACAATTCATCCGAGGCCAGCACTGCAATTCTTTACACCCTTTATTCACCACAGCCAGGATACTGCTTTTTAAAAAACACAACTAATTAAACAAAGTCTGCCTCTATCTTTGTTTTGCTTTCAGTTTGTTTGGATACTCCCCATAGCTACTCATGGCTTGGGCATACCACGGCAGTTCCCTTGTAAACATCCCTGAAATAAGCCCTGGATTACAGCTGGAGTCATATTTGTTTGGCGTGAGATCAGTTTACAGGAAACCACGGCCTGCCATGCAGGGAATGTTTCCACCTTTGTTAGTTCTTGGGCCGCAGGGCCTCTTGACAGTGCCAAGAGCTGAAAGCTATTAATAAGGAAGTGGGAGGGGACACTCGCCACATTTAACCCTTGCCATGGAGCCATGGTAATGACTTCATAGTTACAGCTCCTGTGCTTTACACATCAGTATTCATAAATTTGCTATGAAAAATAAAATCGGGAAATGCTGATAAAAACCTTTGGTAAGTTATAGTTAGAGGTGTAAACACATATCTGTTAAAACGCTATTGAAACACGGTAGTGACACTTTCTTGCAAAGTGATAGCTGATGTCTGGTGGCTTGCAAATCCATTTTTGCACTGGAGGAGTGATCAAGGACATGGAGTCTGAGTGTTTTACATAAGAACATAAGAAAGGCCGTACCGGGTCAGACCAAAGGTCCATCTAGCCCAGTATCTGTCTACCGACAGTGGCCAATGCCAGGTGCCCCTGAGGGAGTGAACCTAACAGGCAATGATCAAGTGATCTCTCTCCTGCCATCCATCTCCATCCTCTGACGAACAGAGGCTAGGGACACCATTCTTACCCATCCTGGCTAATAGCCATTTATGGACTTAGCCACCATGAATTTATCCAGTCCCCTTTTAAACATTGTTATAGTTTTCCCAGCTGAACTTGTTTATTTTACACTATATGCCACCAATGTTTGAATAGAGAGGGACACAAAGAGCAAAGAGGCAATCCCTTCTTTTTGAAAGCTCAGCCAAGGCTCCATTCCCAGGGTGCAACTCTGCCTCAACAACTGACTAGTTAGAGAGATTAAGGCAGAGAGCAAACTCCTTTGATATATTAGTATTAGAATTGGAAAAGGTTCAGAGAAGGGCAACAAAAATGATTAGGGGTATGGAACAGCTTCTGTATGAGAAGAGATTAAAAGACAGGGAGCATTCAGTTTAGGAGAGAGATGACTCGGGGGGAAATGATAGAGGTCTATAAAAAATCTCCTGGGGTCGAGAGAGTGAACCAGGAGATTTACCTCTTCACATAAACGCAAGAACCAGGGCTCACCCAATGAAATTAAGAGGCAGCAGGTTTAACACACAAAGAAGGAAGTACTTCTTCACACAGCACACAGTCAACCTGTGGAACTCATTGCCAGGGGAAGGCCAAAAGTGTAACTGGATTTAAAAATGAATTGGATAAATTCCTGGAGGATAGGTCCATCAATGGCTGTTAGCCAATATGGTCAGAGACCCAACCCTGTGCTCTGAGTGTCCCTAAACTTCTGACTGCCAGAAGCTGGAACTGGATGACAGGGGATAGATCACTCAATTTCCCTGTTCTGTTCATTCCCTCTGAAGCATCTGCTACCAGCCACTGTCAGACGACAGGATACTAGGCTAGATGGCCCCTTGGTCTGACCCAGTATGGCTGTTCTTACGGTGCTCGCCATTGCTCCCCTGAAATGAAACTGCATCACAAAACTAAACAGTCCAAAAAACTGTACAGCACTTACGCATTTAGAAAGAGAATGTGGGGGACGGTGTCACTGTGCACCGGTTGACTCTCCCCATAACTGAAGTTACTAAGAGAAGTCCTGACCCTGCAGACATGTGACCTGTCCACTTATGCACGTGAGGAGTCCTATTGGATACACTCACTTTAAGGCCACTTTGCACTTACCAGAGAGTTATAAGAGATTGTATTGTAAGTGAGAGTCGGGCCCAGGGCTTTAAAGCAGGGGCTCTGCTTTTGAGTTACAACTGTTCCTGCAGAAATGGCAACACAAAACTACCAGGTCAGCACAATAGAAGTTTAAAGAACAACCTAACTTTGCAACCTGCATCAGATACTTCCCCAAGGTGTCACCTTAAACTTTCATTTGGAAGCAAAAATTACCTTGTGGGGTGGGGGGAGGGGGCAAGGTAATTCTCCTCATTTAATTTTGAATGGAAAGAAAATAAAAATAAAAAAAGTTCAGGATTTAGACAAGTAACAACCCAAACAATATTTGAAGCCCCTGCCCTTCTCAATAGCAGAACCTATATTCCCCCTCCACCACTCAAAGACCATTTTAATCATTATCCCTCCAACACCTCTTGATGCTCTATAAAAATAAAAATCTTTCTTTCTGTTGTTGATAATTACTTGGGTTCCCCCCCAGTTGGGATATAATTTAGTTTGTTTTAAACACAATTCAGCTAACATTCAACTGGAAAGGAAACCTACAAATGTGAGGTTAAGGAGAAAAGAGGAGAAATTAATGGAAATACATTAGCAAAACATAAAAAGGTGACAATGGGACTGATCTCGATGCCCTCTTGGGTTTAAAGGCTGTAGTCAAGGTATCCCTACACGCCAATGATTGCCAGCTGTTGGAATGGCCCCTTGGTGTCAGAGGCAGCTGGGCTTACATCTGAGCAGTCCTGAAGCTGCTCTAACTTACATTCCAGAATAGGAGGAGCACGTAGGTAGCTTAAAGCCAACGTTATCCCTATTCTGGTCTTGCACTGAGCCCGGGTTGGCCGCACCATATGAGCCAGTGACATTAAGGACCCAATCTTGCAAAAGTCTCATTTCAGAAAACCCAATGGGACTTCAGCACCTGACGTTAAGCATGTGCTGAAGTGCACTGCTGAATAGGGATGGAATAAGGCACATGTTTCTATGGTTTCCTGGCTCAGAATTAAAATGCTGAGCTCTCAAAAGTTCTGTTGAAACCAACAGGAGGTGAAGAGGTCAACCTCTAGCAGGACTGAGCGGTAAGCGGCCATAACCTAAGATAAAGGAATGTTACATTCATAACAACCATCTGGGGCCCAATCCTACTCTTCACATTTAGGCAAGACTTCCATTAACTTCAATGAGATTTTTGCCTTTGTAAAGAAAGCAGGATTGTGTCTTTGGTATGCTCATGGATCATTAATGAACAGGAAGTAGGAACACAGGAACTGCCATACTGAATTAGACCAGGGGTCCATCTTGTTCATCATCCTGTCTCCAGCAATGGCTAGTCCCAGCTGCGTCATATAACATATCTAAGCATAACCAGGGCAACATTCACTGTACTACATTGAACCACAGTGCCAGACTGTTTCTACCTCTACATTCACATTTATAAGCATGAACAGTTTCAAAGAAGTTAGGGAGCAAAACCTGTCTCGGGTGGACGGTTTTTGGTTCAAGCGCCATGCTACTACCATGTTCAAAGTTCCTTCCCAAGTCTCTCTCACACAAGGAAGTTTCAAGTTAAGTTTTTTGGAGGAAAAATATTCTGCTCGAAATAGCATGTTTTCACATTAACTGTCAGGGGAAATGGGATGTAGTAGAGTGTGACACCATTGTGCAATGAATACCAATTCCACTTGAATAATAATAAAAAAAAATCCAAACAAGAACAGGGCTTTGTCACTTGTTATAGTTATATCCCCTTTTGTTTTTACAGATATGCAGTTCACGGGAAATTAGATGATTAGTTCCTCAACGCATCTGTCAAGGAGACACACAAACCGGCTTTCTACAACCAAATTCAAATGAGGAGAAACGTAAGAAGTGGACTGGAGTATGGCTAAGTCTTTTTTCTGGATTTATCATAAGCAGCCTCCCCAGCACATTAGTTAGCTGAGATACATGGATGAAAAGGAAATTCAGTTGTAGCTTATAGACCCATGGCAATTCTGAAGATATTTTTTCTACTGTTTTAGTAGTGTGTGAAGGAGGCATAACCTAGCACCTTCTTTCAGTAACAGCTGTGCAGTTTAGCCCTTTACAGCTGCAAGCTCTATATAGCTAGCCAAGATATTTTACAGTGATTAGTTCTTCCATTTTTGGGTACCCACCTTGGGACACCTTATAAGGCCTGATTTTCAGACAGGTGGGTGCTCAGTGTTGTCTGCAAATCAGCAGTGGGCCTACTAATATGCTTCAAGTTAGGCACATTCTTAGGAGCCTAAGTGTGGAAGGATAGTCTTATGGTTAAGGCACTGGACTGGGATTCAGGAGATCTGAGCTCAGTTTTTGCCTCTGCCACAGATTTGCATGTCCTTGGGCAAGTCACTTGGTCTCTTTATAAAAGGGGGACTAATAAGTGAAGGGCAGGAGATAGAATCTAACTAGACAATGCTCCCTAAGCTCTTCAGCATAATGACTGTCTCATACAGTGTATTTGTATAGTATCTAGCACAACAGGGCTCTGACCTCACTGGGACAGTTAGATGCTAGGGTACTGCAAATAATAAAACTTCACTATAATGATGAGTGCCAGCTTAGAGGGCCTCATGACATGGGCATTGTATGCTTCCTGGCATGGAGCACAAAGGGATTTTTAATAAAGGAGAAAGACTGAACTCTAGCTGAAAGGAAGATTACTCATTTGTTCCAATACCTCTTCTGTTAAATGCCCCACCCCTACCATTACAGGGGCTAAATGCTGCTGGCTTTTGCTCACTGTGTGGCCAGTGCTACTCCAAACTCTTCCTTTCAGTGCTGGCTGATGATGATGGTGAGGTAGCATGGAGTGGAGCAAGCACTTAATAAAAGCAAAGCCTGCACAGCCCCTGGGATAACTGAAATTCCGTGTGTGCTCAGCAGGCCATGCGGAAGCCAGCCAGCCAGCCAGCGGTAGACGACATAAGTGGAAATGAGAGAGCCTGGGCATGAAAAGACAAGTGAGCTTTGTGGAGTTATAGTGGGTGTTAATGCTACTCAAGCATCAGCTGCCTGTTCTAACTAGTGCATGGCAGCTCCTTGCAGAATAGGCACTCTTTGGGCAGCAGGAGTTACAGAACCACCAGAGAGCACCAGCACACGGAGAGGCATGTGTTACCCAACACTGATCTGAGAAGCGAAACTATTGTTTGAACACGATCGCTTAATGGCGTCGTCTTTTTTCCTCCAGGTGTCTTCATTCAACACCTGGCTTTCTTCTCTCTCGTAGCGCTGGTGAAGCGAGCTGGAATGCAGACAGACAGCTGTCTTTATCCACAGAACAGGTCCGCACACGAAGTGGGCATCCAGGCTTGCCCTAGGATGTGGTACCTTTTGGTGTGACAGGGTACTTTAGTCCCTATAATCGGTTCCTAGGCTCACTGCCTAGCTTGCCAAAAAGGATGCCAAGTGTGATGGTACATATGTGGGGTCCCGCCCACTAGGGAAAGACCTGAGCCCATCCAGATCATTATGAGCATCACCAAACAGATGTCAGACAGCAAAGCTTTTGGTCACTACCAACCTGGGCTGAATTCACACCAACACCCTAGTTGCAATATGTTCCATATCTTATTACCAATCACACGAGGCCCTAAGTCCCTCTTCTTGCCACCTTCATGTGAAATGCATCCTGTGCACATGCTTCTGTGCCGCACGTGTGTATTTTAAATAGATCAGCTGGTACCTGCTCTGAATGGCTTCTCAGCGGATAAACTTACCCTGATATAGCTGCTCTTGTGATCCAAAGCACAGGCGCACGCACTGTAGTAACCCTACATGCTCTCTCACAGCCTTGCTCTCCAAATACTCCAGAGCTTCTAGACAATGCCTCACCCCTACCTGAGGAAGCCTCCCCATCACTCTCTCCCAGTTCCTCATTCTCCTCTTTAGTCCATGTGAGAGATAAGGCAGAATGTTTCTGAGGCACTCTGGATTGGCACTGGTTCTACAAGGTACCTACTGGCCCGGTGCTAGTATGTGGCTTTCCTTCTCACAGGAACTGACAAAGTTACACAGCATGATCCATATTTCTTGAACTCTTGCTGCAATAAATGTATTTACCCCCCACTCCCTCCTGCTAACAGGCTGACTAAGGCCCCAGCATTTACTTTGAAAGGGCAGCTCCCCAGACCAATGGCTTCCCTCAGACTCCACAGAAAACCAACTCATCTGCATTGTTCCATTCATCAGTTGCAGCCCTGATAGAATCTTTGTCAGAACCTGCAATGCCAGATGAGTCAATGCAGCCAGAGCGCTGCACACCACACGTAATGTTCACGGGGAGGCTCTGGCAGCTTCTGAGGAGCACCTTGACTAGGTGCAGAGCAGCTATCCTTCTGTGTAGTGAAACTGTAACACTTAGGAATAAAAATGGTGGTTCATAGCCTCTCCTCCTGCTCCAGTCATTTCGCGCCACTCAGGCTGCTCTCAGCATCAAGAAGCATAACCAGCTCCTACACCAACTGTCCCTGCACCCTAAGGCCTAAGGGGTATGAGAGGGCAGGGTGGAGCATGCTTGTGCTACACTGACTCAAAACTGGGATCATAATCATCTGCAGGAGTCTCTAAACTGCTCTTAATTCTGCACATAGGGTGATGCTTGGACAGATGCCCCACCAGAATCAGGGAGGTGTAACATGCTCCCTAGCTGAACATGTAACATGTGTAACATGTTCCACCCTTCCCCCCCCGAGCCAAGCACATGCTAATGCAGGAGAGAATCTGGGCCAGTACATTTGTGTTAACAGCCTTCTGTGTTTATGTTGCCCCTAAACAGTATGGTTTGGAAAGCATTTGGTACCTCCCCACTTATATGTCTGTATAGTTTAAGTAGGCGTGTATTAGGGAGTGTTTCTTCATAGCTTGAGAGAGGAAGAAACACAGCGGAAACTCAGCAAGAGCACATCAAAGAGAATTGGAAGGGATTGTTCCAGGCCTAATCAGAAGCACCTGCTAAGAAGATTTAGGAGCTACAAAGCATCCTGGGCAGGGAGGATGTTAGAACTGAAGGATGCTGGCCACAGAATCAATGGGAATGTGCTTGAGACTGCCCTGAGAGCCACAACATGCCACAGCACTGTTAAAGGATTCAGAGCATTTTAATGTGGAACGACAAAGGAGTATTCTTATTTCACAAGTATGAAATGTCACGTTTACAGTGCTACATTTCTGGTGTGAATATTTGTTTTTAATCAAGGAGGGGGGTATGCTGCCAGAAGATAACTCCTGAAGCTGCAGTAACAGCTATGGATTAGAGACCAACAAATACCACTTCCTCTTGTGTTAACCCGGGCAATCACCTTACACCTTGGCATTATCCTTACATTACAGCCTGTGAAATTATATCCCATCAGAACTACAAATGCCTTAGTGTAATTAGTATTGGGAACAACTGGCGTTTCATATCCAGTAACACAGTACAGGGATCCAGAATATACGCAGCTAACTTATTGTCCTGTAAATGCCATCTTCCAAGTACAAATGCCAAAAGGTATATAAATGATGGACATGCATAGGCTGGGCCTGATTCTCCTCTCACTACTCCAGTGTAAACCTAGAGTAATGACCCCCAAGACCAATGGAGTTAGAACAGTGTAAGGGAAAGGAGAATCCGATCCACTAACTAAAATGAGCGGCTCCTATGATATGAAAAAGATTAGGGGCCCAGTTCATTGTTGCCATGCACCTGGGGTAGTCACATACACTTGTGCAAAGCAGGTATACAATGCTACCCAATCAAACTGGCAGAGGTTTGCATGGGTATAAATGAGGATGCCAGGAGCAGGGCAATGGTGAATTAGACTGTAGTAGTAATGGAGCAGAACAAAGCGTGAAACATAGGAACTGCCAGATTGAATCAGATCAGATGTCCATAGCCCAGCATCCTGTCCCTGAACTGCTCTCATTGCACAAGCAGTACATATCAGCATCATCTGACAGTACCCCATTTGTTTTCAAATGCGAGGGTTAGGCTGCCCCAGTCAGCCAGCAGCACAACCCCCTCCCTCTCAAAAAAACCCACAACCACCCTTCTAGCAGATAATCAAAAAAAGATCAGATAACAATCAAGACTGTTTTGCTGAAGATGTAGCAATCAATCAGTGAGGCCTCTTCAGCTTGATTGATTCCTCAACTACAATATGTTCAATATGAAATTGTCGCTGGACATACATTCACCATCTGTGTCCCTATCTGGGTCACAATCGTTTGAGGACAGGATGATGGAGGGCAATGATATTGAATAATATGTAAGGCTACGTGTATTTTTAGTAGAGGTCATGGACAGGTCTCAGGCAGTAAACAAAAATTCACAGACCGGTGACCTGTCCATGACTTGTAGTATATACCCTGACTAAATCTTGGCTGTTCTGGGGGGCTCTGGCACTGCTGCTGTTGCTCGGGGGACTGGTACAGCTGGCCCTGGGGCTGCCCAAACTGCTCAGGTGGCCCTGGAGTCAGGCACACCGGCAGGCTGCGGAAGTCACAGAGGTCCCAGAAAGTCACTGAATCTGTGACCTCCATGACAGACTCACAGCCTTAATAATATGTGCCTAGTACATGCTGGTGGAGAAGGTGGCTTCAGCAGAACATGGTCATACTGTTAATTTTTAATAAAGCCAAACCCTAAGGAAAGGACCCCTTAGGGCAGGTTGGGAAAAGCACCTCTCCATCCGCTATACATTATACATTTTCTCCATATGCCATGAGCCCTGCTGTAATGGTGTCAGGGGCGGCTCCAGGCACCAGCATGCCAAGCGCGTGCCTGGGGCGGCAAGCCACGGGGGGCGCTCTGCTGGTCGCCGCGAGGGTGGCAGGCAGGTTGCCTTCGGTGGCATGCCTGCGGAGGGTCCCACAGGCATGCCGCTGAATCCGCGGGACCGGGGACCTCCCGTAGGGGCAAGCCGTCAAAGACAGCCTGCCTGCCATGCTTGGGGCGGCAAAATACCTAGAGCCGCCCCTGAATGGTGTGGCCACTCCCCTTATGGCACAGCAGCGACTCTGCCTCCATTTCCTTCCCATTCTTCAGATGACCCACCCAGCCTCCAACACCTGCAGGGCTGGGGTGACTTAGCCCTCCACTTAGGTTACATGAGGGCTCCATCCCGTTCACTGTACGCAAAGTCCAAGATGAACCAAAGAAACACATTCTGTCATCCTGCCTGGGCTCAGCCCTTAGCAGACTATTCTCCCTTCCCTGGAATTGCAGCATACTGAGAAAACAAATGCTTTCACCTTCCTGGGCTCATGCAAGCCGAAGTCAGTCACTGGCAGCCAAACAAGGCAATTAGTCCAGACCAGGCCTTCCTTCCCAGGGAGGCTTTTGTAGGCAGCAGTCTTCCCCCAGTCAGCCTTCTCTCCCACACTGAAGGTCTGGTCTCCCTCCTGGCCAGTCACCAACTGAGCTGGACTCTCCCCTTTTAGCTCCTCCTTCGAAGCCTGACACCTGCAGCAGATGTCACAGATCATGGTCTGATTGGGCCCCAAGCCACCCATTAATCCTTTCCTGACTCATGTGGCATTTGTGTAACCAGTCACCAATGGAGTGCTCGAAGAGGAAGATGCTGTGTCGCCATCAGTCCAGATCCCCACAAATTTCTGAGCGTTTCCACCATTATGGAAAATAAGAAGGCTTGAGGATGCTGGAGAAATCCAGTTGGCTGCTATGGAGACCATGCTGGGTATTAAGGAATAACATGGTAGGAGCGATCACATTCTTTTCTGTTACGCACAGCATAGCAGTACTTTCAGATGCCTACATCAGGCACTCACAGGAGTGTGATGGCCAGAATGCCCATTGACATATTGGATTTCAAGGAGGGGCGGGTTAGGACACGGAGTCCATCACACATTGTAATCGTCTCATTGCTCAGCCCCATGCACCAAATTCTGGGAAACAGTGTGAATGATTCCAGGAATGTTTCAAGAATGACTGTTTCCCAGAGGACAAAGATCCCTTTTTATTGTAGCGGGCTCCCCCTCCAGTCACACAAATGAATAGAAACACCAGTACACTAGCCTTGCACAGACAGTCCTCCTCTAGCTACCACCCTGTTGGTTTTACAGCAACTCAACCAGAGAATCAGATTATATCACCATCTTTCATAAAGCTGTCAGAGCCAGTTCCCAAGGGCATATCCAGACTCATTCAGCAGCAATCCTGCCCCAATGGCTTACTGCTTTCCAATCTAAACTCTCCTGAGTTTCCTTCAAAAACTAATGAGACTGAGGGCTTGGCTACACTCGAAACTTCAAAGCGCTGCCGCGTGAAGTGAGAGTGTGGCCGCAGCGCCAGCACTGGGAGAGAGCTCTCCCAGCGCTGCACGTACTCCACCTCCCCATGGGGATTAGCTTGCAGTGCTGGGAGCCGCGCTCCCAGCGCTGTGGCACTGTTTACACTGGCGCTTTACAGCGCTGTATCTTGCAGTGCTCAGGGGGGTGTTTTTTCACACCCCTGAGCGAGAAACTTGCAGCGCTGTAAAGCGCCAGTGTAGCCAAGGCCTCAAGCTGTGTGAAACTCCTCATTCTGTAGAATCTCCACCATTCAGCAGCTGTGGGATTGCAGGGCTATTGCACTCAGGAATTTCAGCTACAGATAGCTGCTCTGACCAGCAGTTCCTCACACCATTTCACTTTCTCCCACTCTAAATGGTCTGTTTCCAAATGGTCTATTTCCATGGTCCATAGCCAGATAATGCACCATCCTTATTGTCAGATGCAACTGGCCCCTTCAAACCACTCCAGCAAGTCTTCAAGCAGCTCAGCAGATGGCTCAGCAGGCTCAGAAGGCAGTATCTGGGTAAGAGGGTGGAGGCTAAAGTTTTCCAAGGGATTCTAAGAGGGTAGGCATCTAGCGTAGGTTGAAAGTCAACATGAAATTGGGCACCTAACTTCCTGAAGCCTCAAACCCAAGAGTTGAACTCACACCTTATAATACTGAAAACAAGCTGTCATGACTAACTGCTCAGCTCACCATTGTGATTTTGGGAGCTATAATCTGACCCTCTCTATATAATTTGCATTATGTGCCTAGAAGCAAAGTGGTGCTTGAACAGGTCAAAACCCATGGCAAATGCACTGACTTCAAGCTTTTCATATTTCATTCTAAATGGCTTCTCAACTAGTCATTATAGCATTAATATCTGCATGTAGCTTATTACGAATGGCTTATTGGACAATTATAGCTTGTCAGCAACCAATATAAAATTACTTGGTTTTATAAAGGCTGGAAATTCCTTAGAAAAGACTTTTCAGGCACATCTGCAGCCTAGGTACTTAGTCACATTCTTTTAATAGCTCCTGAATAGTGACAGCACAACCAAGCTTTGTGAATATTACACCTACTCAAGACTTTAGCGTTACTCAGGCTCGGATTTTCAATGGAAAACATTTTGTTCAACACTTTTGAAAGGAGGCATCTCCCCTAGCCCGGTCACGTTCCACTGTTCAGCCTTTGAAAAACAGGCCAGTGATGTGCATTGTACAATTGTTAGTATACGGCTGGCAATGGTCTTGACAAGCATTTAGTCAGGGACTTTCTAATGTATCCCTATGGAAGGAGGGTGTCTAAATCCCTTAGGCCCCTTTGAAAAATCTGAGACTTCATTAAACAGAAGTCACATGCTATAACTCCATTATTAAACCTTTGTCCAGTCTTTCTTTGGTCCTTCCTTCTTTAAAGGGTTTTAGGCTTGTTGACCCAAAGCTCATTGAATTCAATGGAAAAAAGTCTCATGTATTTCAACAGGCTTGGATCAGGCTTTATGGAAAGGTGATAGTTTTTGAATGGTTGCCACCAGTCACATTACAGCCCCTTCTTCCCATAATGTGAACGAAACATGCCACTTTTATTTGGAACCAATCAAGTTGGCTCAGTAAGGAAAAAGATCCATAGCTTCTCTGGAGTTTTCTTTTCAGTTTTGGCCATCAGGTGATGCCAGACCGCCGCTGCTAAATTCTTAGGATCTGACCCCTCCCATCCCACTGAGGAAGCTACCTGCCTGACCAATAAAGACTGGAAATATACCTTCTGATGTGGAGGCTCAATGGGGAAGCAAAGAGGTGGTGCTCCAGCATGGGATTTTGCTCTGTTCCTTATAAAATGTTTGGTAATTAGCGTGGTTGTCATTACAAAGATGAGCATTTACCCCCAGTGATAACAAAGATGTATCAGATCACAGGTCCCGCCTCCCCCCACTCTTATTCCTTATTGTATGGAATCTGCTGCCAAATGTTCACTTTTTAATGGCAACCACTGCACTTCTCACATCTCCAGAATCAACACACACAAATCCCTGCCTGGTTTCTTCCCTTCCCAATGAAGTGTGATGCTAAAGCACTTCGCCAGGCTTACAGAACCATTTCAGTTAGTATCAGTGGTCATTTATATGAGAGACGTTACCTCCTGAAGCACTATTTGCTTTTACAAATAATTTATTAGCAGTAGGGTAAATTGGGTTCTGATCTCCTCATTCATCATTAGCTTCAGCCCTCTTAGCAGCGCCAGACGACACATCTGTCTTTCCACTGTCACTATTGCTGAGCAAATGATTCTTACTCCACATCGAGGGGCATGGATTAGTGTTCACGTCGTGCTCCCCGTCAGTACCTAGCTTGGGGAAGCTAATGATTCAACCAGCTGACCAAATTTGGTGATGAATCCTGGTCACGTGCCACACGTGCATATATGCTAAGACGACCTCACATCTTTGGCTTTCAGCCTAGGTACTGGGACACATACCCCCAGTCTTCGTCTGTGTTTTCGGGGGTGGCATGAACCTATTTCC
This sequence comes from Mauremys mutica, assembly GCF_020497125.1. Classification (NCBI taxonomy): domain Eukaryota; kingdom Metazoa; phylum Chordata; order Testudines; family Geoemydidae; genus Mauremys; species Mauremys mutica. The sequence continues at coordinate 44,990,693 of NC_059078.1, forward strand.
AGTCTTGGGCTCTAAGCATTCTGCCTTACAAGTAATTGAGTGTTCTGCTATCCAGTCTTCCTCAGATCCCAAAGAGCTCCCATGAACCACTTGGCTGATTCCCACAGGGCCCTGTTTGAAGTGCTATGGGGTGGGGAGGGAAAGGTGAGTTCTTCATTTGCTTCTAACAGACGAGTGAGTGAAGGATGACGACCCTGTTGTGAGGGCATTAGCCTACGACATAGTAGAGCTGAGTCCAAGTCTTTCCTACAGACTCCCTGTGTGACCTGGGACAAGTCTCTCTGTGCCTCAGTTCCCCATTTGTACAATGAGAAATACTAGCACTTCTTGTGAGGCTGAACACATTAAATTTGTGACATGCTCTGATATTACAGTGATCAGGGCCATTTCAGGGTGTACACAGTGCTCTCTATTCCTTTAACTCATGACCAGGAACACATCGGGAACAAGTGGTTGCATCTGACAGAGCTTTGACCTAGTGAATGAAATCAGTCTAGGCTTGAGACTGGGATGCAGTGATTCACAAGCCTTGGTGACTGATGATGGCTCTCACTTGACAGAGTGCTGTGCACATCCTCAGAAGTTGCTTATTTCATTGGGCTACATATTTGCATTTTATAATTGCAAGTTTTTTTCACTGCAGATTCATTTGCTTACAGGAGGATTTCACTCACTCCTGGTGCTCGCCTGAATGGCTTTGCTTACAGGATTTTTCATGGGTCGATGAGAAGTTATCTCTGTTAGTGAAAATGGGAAAACTGGAACAAACTGTTGTGTAAATGTGCTCATTATGCAGGAAATTAAATGAGATATTCAAAGTGCCCAGCCAGCAGACTTCTGTCAAGGAACTCTTCTCACTCTGCATCTCATTCTGACCTGCCATGAACTGAACCTCCTTTTGGAGACTTTAAGGGACATGTTGTAGCTTGTCATGAGTATAATCCTGCTCTCAACACTTTCTGCACCTGAGGGCATGGCTACACTTGCAGATGTGGAGCGCTTTGAGTTCAACCAGCCTTTGTAGAGCACAGTAGGGAAAGCGCTGCAGTCTGTCCACACTGACAGCTTCAAGCACACTGGTGTGGCCACATTAGCAGCTTTTGCAATGGCCACAGAGAGCAGTGCATTGTGGTAGCTATTCCAGCATGCAAGTGGCCGCAATGTGCTTTTCAAATGGCAGGGGTGGGGTGGAGTGTGACAGGGAGTGTGTTGTGTGTATGTGGGGGGAGAGAGAGTGGGTTTTTGGGGTGCTGAGAGCATGTCAGCATGCTGTCTTGTAAGTTCAGACAGCAGCAGACCTTCGCGCCCCCCCCCACCTCTCTCACACACAGCATTCCGCAGTCATGGTTGCTTTGTCTCGGAGCAGATAAGCATGCTGGTTGTCAAATGGAGCTTTCAAAGGGCATATCCAAAACAATGACAAGAGTGGCCACTTGACTTAAGGGGATTATGGGATGTTTCTGGAGGCCGATCAGTGTGCAGTAATGCAACACCTGTTCACACTGACGCTGGGGCGCTCCAGCGGGGGCGCATCAAACGTTATTCTACTCGCCGAGGTGGAGTACCAGGAGCGCTCTAGCCATGGAGTCAGAGCGCTCTACTTGCCTTACCAGTGTGGACGGGGAGTGAGCTAGTGCGCACGGGGCTGCTTTAATGCGCTGTAACTCGCAAGTGTAGCCAAGCCCTGGCATAGCCATGCCTTGTGAAGTCAATACGTAATCTACAGTGCTTGGCAGGTTCTCTTTCAGAACATTGACTCTAGTGACAGGTTCATATACAGCAGGGCTGGTGAAATTGGCATTATTGGAAGTGTAGTGCTGGGGGATACAGATGCCACCTGGCAATGGGTTAGAATTACCATCCTGCCCCTAAGGCCCACAGGTTTACAGAGCACAGTAGCCAATCAGAGGTGGGGAATGAAGACACGTTGAAGCCATTTGGAGGAAAGCCATGGCACTGTCAAAGCAGCTGCCTGGTTGCTGATAGAGAGAGGAGCATCTGTGCAGGCTGAGCTCCATACCTAGCCGTTAAAGGCCTGGGTTGTGGCGAGAGAAGGGATCTTTGGGTTTTTGAAAAAAAAAAATCTGAAATTTCTGCTAACTTAATCATCTTCATAAAGCTCAAGCATAAAATCTTGGGGGAAAGACTGCAGCTGGTCAGGACATTAGCGAGGAGGGCGGAAGGGGGGCAAAGAGGTGTTCCTGTAAAGATTTCTGATGAAAGCATTTTATTATTGATTTTTGTCAGAATTCTCCTAATTTTTTTTGACTTTTAATCAAAACCCCCCAAATCCTCTAAACTGATTTTCCCCCCCAGTTTTTGGCAACCAAATAATCTCTCTCGGTTGGGCAAAAATGTTTGGTTCTCTCGCAATTGCCATTTCCTGTTGAAAAACATTGCTGGAAAGTGTTCTGCTAGCTCTGGGGGCCTGAGCCTTTGTGCCCACTGCACAGTCATTTCAGAGATTCCAAGGCAGAAGGGACCATTGTGATCATCTAGTCTGACCTCCTGTGTAACACACAGAACTTACCCCAAAAGAATCCCTTTCACACCAGCACAGAGTCAGCACCTATTGGGGATAAATGCTACCGCTTCTGATTCAGTCATGTTTTACGCCCACTTCACCCTGAACGACTACACAAGATGTAGGGCCATGGAGAATTAGTCCCTGTGTCTCTCTGAACCCCAGGGCCCACTCTGCCAGTTTACAGAGGCGTTCCAAAAACCATGGCGTGCTAGTAGTGCTCGCTAGAGACCAACATCAATGCAAAGTCTAGTCTGCTTAAAAATTAATAGGAAGTAGTTCCTGGTACTATACCTGCTCCTGAGTTTCCCTGTCATATTTTGTGATTTTCTAACCACATGTTTTCGTTTTTGACTTGTTTTCTCTCCTCTGTTGTTGAGTTATTATACCTGTTGGGACAGGCTGACCCTTTCCATAATGTTGTGCTGGAGCTTGGGTGGCTCCCAGCAACTGTGTCTTTGATCGATGGGCAATCACAAACCTCAAAGCTGTTGCACATACTGGCTGCCTTCAATTCAGATTAAATAGGGGGGGGGGGGAAGGGGGCAGGGACAATTAAATGTCTCTGTTTGGTGATAGCTAAAACATCAAGTCTTTGTCCGAAGACTAGACCACATGCAAGGTTTGCACAGAAACTAGGCCATGTGGGCCCAGGAGAAACACAGGAGCTGGGTATTGAGTGGTGGAGCTGTGTGTGTCTGTGTGAGTGAGAAAAGGAAGCAACCAGAAATCCAGCAAAGCACTGGCAGTGTAGCTTGAGAGAAATTCAAGAGAAAGCTTTTCAGGCAGAGTGCTGGCTTGGAATCATGAACAAGGAAACAGCCTCCTGTTTGATTCCTGCTGTGTACAGGAAAACAGGTTGTGTACATGCCAACGCACAAGGCCCCAAATAGTGGCTAACCGTTTGAGCCAAAAAAGGATTAACAGTTGCTTCTGAAATTAGCTAACAGTAATTTGAAAGGAACAGAGCAGAATCTCATGCTGCAGCACGCTCCCACCTCTGCCTTCTGATCAGCTGTTAAGCAGAACTTCCACTCCCTGCTCACCAGTGGATCAGCAGTCAGAACAGATAGGGAGATTAAAGAGAAGGGCCACAGTAGCACAGATCCAGATGTGTTACTAGTGCTTGGGTTACTCTTCTGTAGGGTGTAAGTAAGATGCAGCCTATTCTCAGACCCACCTGATCAAGGCAGGTCCGGGAATGGTATGTTTACTTCCCCGATGGCTGCTCTGGGTTCATGACCACTACCACATACAGAATAACGTGGAAATGGGACACGAGGGAAATATGCCCAATTTTTTCAAACCCTGATAAAAGGAGGATCCATTCAGGCCAATTCTAGACAACTGTTGAGATTGGTCTGGATAAAATAGAGACTGGTTTTCCAATCCAATATCATGTTTTAGTTTCCTCTGAATACTGTAGCTAAACTGTTCCAGGGCTGGTAGGATGCAGCTACCTTGCTGGTGTGCTGTCCTGGTCTGATGCCCAGTGGGCCAGAGGACAAGGATAAAGGACAACAATTAAAACAACTACACAAGGCTTACTTTGGGGCAGGTACTAGCTTTTATTCTCTAGCTGTGCAGCACCTAGCACAACTGGGCCACAGGTTCCAGCTTGCAGCATCCTACACCAGTGGTCCCCTACCTTTTCATCTGGCGGGTGCTAGATGAAGGACCGTGGTGGCAGTTGAGCATCCGCCGAAATGCCGCTGAATTTCGGTGGCATTTCGGCGGTGACGCCTCTCAGTGATGCCGCTTGCCGCCAACAAGTGACATCATTGAGAGGTGTCACCTCCGAAATGTCGCTGAATTTCAGCGGCTTTTCGGCGGAAGCTTGACCGCTGGCCAGGATGCGGGCGCATTTAGATGCCCCCGCGGGCGCCATGGCACCCACGGGCACTGCGTTGGGGACCTCTGTCCTAGACTAACTGTTGCCTTTGCACAACCTTTTCCTAGTTGTTTCCTTTTAAATAGCACCTAAGTATTAATAGGAGTTTGTCCTTTTAGGGGGAAGAGGTGTTCCAGTGCTGGCACAAAAGGATTTGCTGGTTAGGCAGAAGGTTTTACTTATAGCACAGAAAAATCAAAGGAGAAAAGAGACTATTTGCATTATGATACCCTCAGGAGAAGAAAACACTCACATTACATCGACTCACAGTACAGAGCTGATGAAACAGATATTTTGAAGTTCTTGGCAAAGGAAAAAAATCTTCACACTTCAGTTCTATGAGTAACGCACAAAGAGCAGCAAATACTATTTAAATTACATGGTTACAGATATTGTATATTAAAGAGCAATTGGGTCCTGATAGAAATTTTTCAGCATTATATTAGAGACAGTGCTGCTTACATGCTACACTAGATTGTCTGTTTCCTTCCTTCGTTTCTTTTTTTGGTCTCTAATTATTATTAAAGACATTCACATGGAAACAGCTCTTTGTTCTATAGAAACCCATCTGTTCCATTGCTTTTTCCTAGCTTGCAGTCATCATAGTTGTCTCTTTGTGACATAATAGTCTTCCCAACAGACAGTCATGATGTCACAAAGGACTAGGACTTTGTGTGAGGAATGAGCATCAGGAGCAGGTGAAACTCCGAGCTACAAGGATGCTGCGCCCGAGCAAATTCAATGGAGTTGTGGCAGTCTAACCATGAGCAGAATTTGGGCTCCTATTTTCATGCAACCATCACTAATAAAACTAAACAGAGAAATACAGACCACGTTCACTATGAAAACAGATTGTTCCAGACCCTAGGTCTACCCCAGCTGCTCTAGTCATTCTTTCCAGAACACAATGCATTTAGCGGTATAGCCTTTCTAGAGTCCCAGGGTGGAACCTCCCACTTTGGTACAGTGGGCTGCAACAAGGAGTTGTCTGGATGCTTGGGACTGTGGCTGTTTCAGGCCATGGTCTGGTATCCCTGAAAGGGATAAATGTACTGCTAGGGTTGTAGGAAGCTGTGGAAATGAATCACTAATGGGAAAAATCAGAGGTTTTCAGTGCATGTTAATGCACTAGGATCTGAGGGGAATAAAACCTGGCAATACTGTTCATACCACAAGCTGGGCACATGCAGAAAACCCCCACACAAATATTTGCCCAAATTTGTAAAAGTAATTCACTCCTGCCAGGTTCACACCTCTTTTAGGTTCTGTTTCTGTGCCCATTCCAGCACTTGAGTGATACTGGGTCAAATATTTGTGGAAATCTAATCATCATGCACACGAGCAAATATCAAGGTCCCTTGCTCCACAGGCCAAGTAATTTTCATGTGCCCTAGATCTGAAGCATATTGCTCCCCTCTTTGTGCCAGCTCAGCTGTGCTGGGAACGAGAACCAGAGTGGGAGCAGCACCCCCATGGAGTCTGCTCTCCTGCCTGTACTGTTACCAGAGATATGGTAGGGTAGACTCAGGGGTGTAGGCAAGTACTTGATATCCCTAAGCAGGTGCATAAGGCCATCTCGCCTCAAAGGCATATGGAGGAAGGCTAACATTTTACATTGCAGCAGCACCAACATCAAATCAAATACCCAGCAAGACCAGCAATTACAGCCTTCTGCTGTGTATTGTGCAATTACACTGAGTATATCCAAAAGAAATTCCCAAGGCACCTATAAGCATTTACTGAGAATGAAAAGTATTACTGTTTATACAGTTCTAATGAAGGACTTCAAGAAGGAGATGGAGGAGGAGGTGGAGACTGTCAGAGGAGGTTCCGCATACAACCCTGCATGTGATCCCTGCCTATCTAGCTGGTGAGACTTTTCAAAAGGTTTATCACTTCAGTATTGATATTGGTGCACAAGTGCAGTCAAAGCAAGGTGTAGCGGGCCGGTGTGGCTCCCCTCCTCCCCTCAGAGGGTTGAGCCCCGGACCCACCTGTTACACAAGGGTTCACAGATGATTTGCTAATCAAAAGGAGCTGAATTCATGTTATTTTTAATGAATGGTTTGATGACCAGCACTCTTCATTATACAGATTAGCAAGAAGAATGAGGACACAGAGCAAATGGAACAATGAGCACGTAGACCAGGGGTGGGCAAACTTTTTGGCCGAGGGCCACATCTGGGTATGGAAATTGTATGGCGGGCCATGAATGCTCACGAAATTGGGGGTTGGGGTGTGGGAGGGGGTGAGGGCTCTGGCTGGAGGAGCAGGCTGTGTGTGGGGTCAGAAATGAGGAGTTCGGGGTGTGGGAATGGGCTGGGGCAGGTGGTTAGTGCGGGGGGGGGGTGAGGGCTCTGGCTGGGGATGCGGGCTCGGGGTGGGGCTGGGGATGCAGGAGGGTGCTCCGATCTGGGACCGAGGGGTTCGGAGGGTGGAAGGGGGATCAGGGCTTGGGCAGGTTTGTGGGGTGTTGAAGAGGGTCAGGGGTGCAGACTCTGGGTGGCGCTTACCTCAAGCGGCTCCCGGAAGCAGTGGCATGTTCCCCCCTCCAGCTCCTATGCGGGGGGGCGGCCAGGCGGCTCTATGCACTGCTCCATCTGCAAGTGCTGCCCCTGCAGCTCCCAATGGCCGTGGCTCCTGGCCAATGGGAGCTGCAGGGGCAGTGCTTGGGGCGGGGGCAACATGTGGAGCCCTCTGGCTGTCCCTATGCATAGGAGCTGTAGCAGGGACATGCCACTACTTCCGTGAGCCACGCAGAGCAGGGCAAGCCTCCAAACCCACTTCCCGGCTGGAGCACTGGAACAGGACAAGCCCCCGATCTCACTTCCCTGAGGGAGCTCGAGGGCTGGATTAAAATGTCTGAAGGGCCAGATGTGGCCCCTAGGCTGTAGTTTGCCCATCCTGATGTAGACTGTATGAAAGTCAAATAGAGAGTCACAAAAACTAAGGCAAATACATGACCTTCATCTAGAGCCCTTGAAGGCAAAGGTAATCTATTAACTTTAATGGTCTTTGGATCAATTAGGAGGATACTAAACTAATAGGTTTTGTAGCAGCACAGTTAGTTTATGCCTTGCTAATAAAGGGAGATCACATTGCATATGTTCTTCTTGCTTATCACTCAGAAGTTTCCCCACTATAAGAACATTCTAGACCAGGGCTAGGCAACCTCCTTCGGCACGCGAGCTGATTTTCTGTGGCACTCACACTGCCCAGGTCCTGGCCACCGGTCTGGGGGGCTCTGCATTTTAATTTAATTTTAAATGAAGCTTCTTAAACATTTTAAAAACCTTATTTACTTTACATACAACAATAGTTTAGTTATATATTATAGACTTCTAGAAAGAGACCTTCTAAAAACATTAAAATGTATTACTGGCACACAAAACCTTAAATTAGAGTGAATAAATGAAGACTCAGCACACCACTTCTGAAAGGTAGCCGACCCCTGTTCTAGACCTTCATCTTTCTATTCTTCCAAAATATCCTCCAATACTTTATCCTGTTGTCATTCTTCATTTTAGAGACAGAGCCACTTTTCTCTAATTCCAACTAAGTTTCAAGGCTTCCCTTACCCCAGTCTCACATGTTTCTGATTCATGTATTTTGTTCCTCAGACTCTCCTGGTATTTAGGCATTAGCATCTCTTTTCTCCATGTTGTATCAATTGCTTTAAGGCAAGGCATTTTAATCTCCCCATGCATTTTCATTTATATTACTCCCTTCACTCACTTTCCATTTGTTTCTTGTTTAAATCTATAGCTTGGGGCGAGGGAACATAGCCTGTTTTTCCTATTTATTTATTTTAACTCTAAGAAATAAAGTTTTACAAAAAGTCAAAACATTTATAGAAAATAAAACAAAATTCCTGGAAACCTGAGACAGAAACTCCATTCTCAGTGTATGTGCTAGTTACATGTTAAATGGAGGAAGATCAAGTAAAAATGCAGGGAAACGAAGGCTAGATAACTACTGGAGATAGCATTCATGTGTTAACTGCACTGTTTGAAAGGAAGGGGTGGGGGGAGGAGAGAGAGAGAGAACCAGGTAAAAAATTGAAAGAAATATTTTTTCTCATTTCTGCAGGTTTCAAGAAGGAACAATTGTTCATTTAGACTCATTTTTTGAAAAATTTTTATAGAAATTTTTTTCCCCATCTTTCCCTCTGGAAGAGAAAGGGAATACGGGGGAAAGGAACAAAAAACCCCAAACAAATGAGTCATTTTTTGTTTTCCTGTTTCATTAAAATAAGGAAAATTTTAAAAATTCCATGACTATTTCCAGTGTTGACAAAGGCCATCTTTTGACAAAACCATTGTCCATTCAAAACATTTTGACCTATTCTACATTTGAGTCTGAATCATAAATTTGTTTTGCAATTCTCCTCCTGCCTTCTCTTGTGCAGCCTAAACTGATTTGTTACGGTAAGGATGCTCCTGAGTGCTAGGCTAAGCACAGGCTCTTTTGTTATTGTAGGGTTGCTCTCTGGGTGCTAGGCTGTGCAATGAGGTTTATTATGTTAAAAGCATTTGAGCTGGGGGAAATAAAAAATTAACAAGAATTGTATGGCCTCTGCAAATTGATAAAAAGTAGGGTGTTTTGAGTCACATATAAAATATTCATGACAAAACCCTAACGGCCAGCAGATATAACTAAGTGTAGTTCCATCAGCATCAGCGGAGCTTCATTGATTTACATCAGCTTAGGAGCTGGCACCTCGCTTTTAGCTGTTTTTCAAAATGTCTTTAGTTCCCAGTCACATCACCCTAAGAATCTGAGTCTATCATTTCAACCCTGTACACTTTGCACAAATTATAAATTACATTTCACCCAAAGAGGTGATGTCCCGTATACAAGATCTTCCACTCAATAGCTTAGGCCTTCCTGCTGCCATTCACAGAATCACAGAATATTAGGATCGGAAGAGATCTCAGGAGGTCATCTAGTCCAATCCCCTGCTTAAAGCAGGACCAACACCAACTAAATCATCCCAGCCAAGGCTTTGTCAAGCTGGGCCTTAAAAACCTCTAAGGAAGGAGATTCCACCACCTCCCTAGGTAACCCATTCCAGTGCTTCACCACCCTCCTAGTGAAATAGTGTTTCCTAATATCCAACCTAGACCTCTCCCACTGCAATTTGAGGCCATTGCTTCTTGTTCCGTTGTACTCTACCACCACACAACAAGGTCAGGGTGGCTCCAGGGAAGAAGTCGTTTAGTATTTCAGGTCTCTCCCTTCCATGGGCTGCCCCACTGCTCACTTGACATCTGGCTTTCCAAACCTGAGTGACCTATTTTATGTCCGAGGCACCAATGACACCTTTTCTATGAATCTTCTTTGTCAATGTGGCTCAGTTGGTAGCACTCATCTCTGGGCCAGAAAGTTAGGGATTGATTAAGTCCCACCCAGGGGCGGCTCTAGGGATTTTGCCACCCCAAGCACGGCAGGCAGGCGGCCTCCAGCGGTTTGCCCGTGGAGGGTCCGCTGGTCCTGCGGCTTCGGCGGACCTCCCGCAGGCATGCCATGGAAGGCAGCCTGCCTGCCGCCCTCGTGGCGCCAGCAGAGCGCCCCCCGTGGCTTGCCGCCCCAAGCACGCGCTTGGCGTGCTGGGGCCTGGAGCCGCCCCTGGTCCCACCCCAAGCCTCATATTCAGTACTGACAAAGGATAAGCCAAGGCCTGCTATGGAGAATCTAATCAATTACAGCTCACTAATGGGTGGATGCTCTGCTGTTAGAAGTGCAGTACCACCCTATAGCTGAGAAGCTAAACTGTGACTGTACTTTTAGTTAAATACTAGTGATAGCCAGCTCCTGGCCTACATTCTCTGCTGCGTTAAAACAAGCTCTAATGTCCATAACAGGACACTTTAGCTGTTGTATTTGCCTGTGCAGCATTGGGGGCACAAAAATTAAGGCTTTTATCCAGCTCCCCTTGCCTAAGATGTTGCTGGACGGGGTCTCAACAGCACAGAAATGGCAAAGGGTACTGTGATACTTTGGCACCCCTATATTCACTACTGTTATGTAATTAGGATATGCCTTATACAAAGTATGACTTGTGAGGTATCATTCTAAAAGTCTTGATCAGCTAGACATGGATATCTCAGTGGATTGTACGTGTTATCGTCGTACGGGAATTTATGAAGTTTGGTTATGTATGTGTTACTGAAACATGTTGTGAGGTTGAAAACACTCACAAGCAGCCTTTCAGGTACAATAGTAAAAAGGCCAAACAATGTTAATGGCTTATTGAGGAAATGCACACAAGCACAAGGATTACCCCAGGAACTGTGTGCAATAGAAACCTCTCAGTGATAGCACTACACAATGGGAACTATTTGACCCAGGGCACAGCAAAAGAGCTTTCCAGCGAGTGGGAAGAAGATATAAAAGGGGAGAAATGACATCATGATGGTACCTCATTCTCCCTACAACAACACACCTGGAAATGCCTGAGGAATAAAGACTGAGCAGGGGGGAAATTGATGGTCCCAGGGTACAGGGATTTGTAGTCTGTGTATGAAAACCCGGGAAACTCAAGCTGCAAAGCCAAGGCAGCTTGTGCCTTAAGAATCTACCAGCCTGTTTATCACTCAGGGTGAGAATTTGCTAATTCAAATCCTACCTATCCAGTATGTTAAACTCAGTTTGCGGTTTTGTTTATTTACAAGGTAATCTGTTTTGATCTGTTTTCTATCACTTATAATCACTTAAAATCTATCCTTTTGTAGTTAATAAACTTATTTTATGTTTTAATCCAAGCCAGTGTGCTTGACTAAGGTGTCTGGTGAAAATCTCAGCGTGGTTACCACAAGTGTGCATGGTCCTCTTGACATGGAGGGAGAGGCAGACCGCGTGTTAAAGCCATATACTGAATAGATTTGACCAGGGCAGGACAGTACTGCTCTGGGGTCCTAGGCTGGTGATTAGAGAGCCTGCATGTGACTGCAGCTGGGTGTGTCCCTACCTGTGTGAATGCTGGTGAAAGCTTGGAGGGCTTTGCAACTTGTCATGGCCACACAGTGTGAGAGGGAGCGCAGACTGGTGGGTCAGAGGGCTCAGTGGTACCCCAGTTCCAGGTAGCACCCTGGGCAGAACCCGTCACAGGTACATCTATGACAGACAATAGCATGAGCATGCTGCTAAATTGTCTTCTAACAAGGGTGAGACCCTAATACTCACCAGACTCAGCATCCAACCCTCTGATGCTCCAGCAAGCTCTGGCTGAAGGTGGTGGCCAGGAGCAGGCAGGATTACTGATCAGATGAATGATAAACTGCTATCCTCTTAGCACAATGCTATAGTTCTCTTCTCTATGAATTGGCTGAGATTACATGATGGAGAGCCAAAACTTGGGACGGTCCCAGCCAGACTGGTATCAGTGATTGACAATTGAGACCCTGATGTTGTGGATAAATCAGATTCTTTCCCTTATTGAGAAGTTTATAGAAATTAATAGGGCTGAAACCAATAGGGGTCAGTAAAAGTTTAATGGGGTGTATGCTTGATCAGTAAAATCAGAAACAGCTCAGCTGTTAGTCTCTATGACAGTCACCAGGAAAAATAATCCATTCTCAGTTCTCCCAGAAATGTTTCATCGCTAGAGGTTTTACCAGTGCTCAGGATCAAAAAGTGTTGGGTAGCTTGGGGCAGGGTGGAGCGATATGTGGAATGGGCAGGGACATTCACAGTCTTGAGATACATCTCCTCTCTCTAGAAATGCCTGATATGCTTTTCATGGGGACACCTCTGCTAGAGAAATATTTATGCATGACTTTGTACACTCAAGTTCACGCACACTCATGGCTGTAAGTGGCAGGGGTCTGGGTGACCTTTCATCACTCGGGATGTATACGGTACTCTGAAAACAATGACTATGTATGCACCTTCCCTAGCTGATCACTATGATGGGAAGCAGATGGTTAATTTTGCTGGGTTCATCATCTGGTGGCAGCAGGAGCCTGAACCTTTTGCAGGGATGCCCTTTAATTATGGATTTGATCTCCTGTTACCATTCAAAATGCTCAGACTGGGTCAGGATTGAAAATCAGGCTGAAAGCGTCTTTCCTGCTGCTTTTGACTATTTTTACTTCTATTTATTGTGTCTCACTCAGCAACAGCCATCAACTCTCATGAAAAATGCTGTAGACAGGTGTTGTGTTGTTAATGACAACCTTGTCTTTCCACAATAAAATATGGCAGTTCTCCTGCTCTCTCACATGGTATATGCTGAGCTAGGCCATCTACTTTAAGACCAGAAGGGACCATTAGATCATCAAGTCCAAATATCTGAATACAGACTGTATATTGCAGGACATTAAATCCCACTCAGTTACCCCTGTACTGAGGTCAATAATAACCTTGGTGTTTAGACTAAAGCATCTCTTTTAGAAAGGCATTCAGTCTTGATTTGAAGACATCAGGAGATAGAGAATCTACTGCTTCCCTTGGTAGTTTGTTTGAATAGTTAACAACCCTCGCAGTTAAAAAAGAACAAACAATCTGGGCCTTATTTCTAACTTGAGTTTGTCTAGCTTCTGCTTCCAGCCATTAATTTAGCAGAGAAAGCCTAGCAAAACCAAAGAGCTCTTTAGTGTCGTGTATTTTCTCCCCATGAAGATACTTACACTCTGATCAAGTCACCTTTCAATCTTTTTGATAAGTTAGAGAGATTGAGCTCTTTATATCTCCCACAGTAAGGCATTTTCTCTATCCCTTGAATAATTTTTGTGGCACTTTTCTGCATCCTTCCCATTTTTCCAATGTCCTTTAAAAAAAAAATGTGGATACTAGTGTCCTGTAGCTTTGCAGAGCTCAAGTACGGTCCTACACTAACATTTCATGAATTGTCAGCAATTTGACTGGCAGTGCTAAATGTAACCTTTTAAGGCAGCATTTCTCAAACTGGGGTCTGCAGACCCCTGGAGGTCCATGAGGGTACTCTGGGGGGGTCCCCATGCCCTTCTGATCAACTCCTCTCCCTCCCTCCTAGTGCCTCCTGCACACCAGGGAACAAAGGGAACAGAGATGGGGCACGTTTGGGGAAGGGAGCGGAATCATGTCCGGGGTTCCTTGTCCCACTGATCAACTCCTCCCTCCCCCTCCCAGTATCTCCTGCACACTCGGGAACAGCTGTTCCCCAGCATGCAGGAGGCACTGGGAGGAAGGGGGAGGAGTGGGGATGGGGCAAGCTCGGGAGAGTGGGTGGAAAGAGGCAGGGAAGAGAAGGGGTAGGGGTGGAGTGGGGGTGGGCAGAGGTAGGGTGGGGTCTTCGGGCTGAGCGGGGGGTTTGGGGATCTGCAAAAGTTTTTAAATCAAAATGGGGGTCCTCAGGTTGCTAAAGTTTGAGATCCGCTGCTCTAAGGTGTACAATTCTTGCTCACTGCGATGAACCTTGGGAGTGATGAGATCCACCAACACAGGGACCTCATTCCTTTTACTACACTGAGATAATCCACTCAATGGCCTGCAGCTGGTTCTATTGAACTTGTCCATGGTCCTGTAGGATCACAGGAGAGGCACCACTGTAGAGTAACGATGTGTAGACATGTCCATACCTCAGTTTCTACCCACTTCCTTTGTGCATGTATTTTGAGTGACTTGGGAAGTATCTTACCCTGATAGAAAAATAATGCTATAGCCATTTCTGATTGGAATTAGACAAGGAAACATTCTGATGCAATTTTGGAATGGTCTTTAACATTGTCCCTGTACTAGAATCTCCACTTACTGCTGTCTCTGTTCTAGTCACACTAGTAGGAATGGTGTTCCTACATTTATTAGGGAAACAGTCATAGAATTGTAGGTCTAGAGGAGACCTTGAGAGGTCATCTAGTCCATCCTCCTGCACTGAGGCATGACCAAGTATAGCTGGACCTTCCCTGACAGTAGTTTGGCTCACCTGTTCTTAAAAACCTCCAGTGATGGAGATTCCACAACATCCCTTAGTAACCTACTCTAGTGCTTAATCCTCCTTATATTTAGAAAGTTTTTCCTAACATCCAACCTAAATCTTGCTTGCTGCAGACTTCTTGTCCTACCCTTGGTAGACATGGAAAACAAATTGATCACCATCCTCTGTGACAACCTTTTATATATGTGAAGACTGATCATGCCTCTCCTAAGCTTTCTCCTCTCAAGACTAAACATGCCCAGTTCTTTCAACATTTCCTCATAGGTCAGGTTTTTTAAACCTTTTATCATTTGTGTTGCTCTCCACTGGATTCACTCCAATTTGTCCATATCTTTCTTTAAGTGTGGCATCCAGAAGTGGCTGACTCCTCTCCAGTGCTAAGCTGACCAGGACAGTTACCTCCCAGGTCTTGCACATGACAATCCTGTTAATACATCCCAGAATGACTGGTTTTTTTAAAAACAGCAACAGCATCACCTTGTTGTCTCATATTCAATTTGTGATTCACTATAACCCCTAAATCCTTTTCTGAAGTATTATCCTAAGCAATTATTCCCCTTTTTGTATTTGCGCTTTTGATTTTTCCTTCTTCTTAAGTGCAGTACTTTTCACTTCTCTTTACAGAATTTCATCTTATTGACTTAAGGCCACTTCTTGATAAATTGGAGATCATTTTGAATCCTAACCCTGTCTGCCAAAAATCAAGATCCACCAGCTACATCTTCAGCCTCTGATGCAATATTAGCCATCACCACCAGTCATACTACCTGTATTATATAATCTCAGATCCCGCTTCTTTTTCCATAGTCTCAGTCACTAACACAGGAGTTTCTACTATTTTTCATATTCTATAGCACTGCCACTTTGGCAAGTCTATGGATAAGCACCAGCTGCTTGTTTTCTCATGTACTGTTGCTTTAAAATATTTCCCTCTCCACCCAGTTGCTTAGGCAGGAAACAGAAAGAGATGAGGGACTCTAAATGGTGCTTTCTTGGCCTTGACCTGAGATTCCTGAGCAGCTTGATTTTCAGCGAGTGAACTCTTAAGACCCTGCCGAGGTGGTCATACACCTCACTCACTAGACACTGCCAGTTTATACTATTTTTACTTGCTGGCTATCAAAGCCATGGTAAGCAGAGTGCAGTTGTCTCTCTCTAAACCATTCTGGAAGATCCACTTTGATGCCTCCATCTTTCTTCCTATCTGCTAACTTGGGCCAAGACTGAAAAAGTCACGTCAGCCAGCCTTACAACACTGATCTCGCGTGCCATCTTACCTTGCCCACAGCCAGTCTCAATGCTTCCTCCGCCCCAGCTGGTTTTCAGCTCAGAACCACCCTCTTGCTGCCTGTTTCTCTTTTGCACTGGGTGATGCTTAGAGATGTGTGTTCTAGCTGCAGGATTCAGATCCATATATCAGGGTCTTTGGATTCAGAGTTTTTGGTTCAAGCCCGTTTTGCTCCAAACTGTTTACCTAGTTCTAGTCTCAGCTGTGGCAATGCTAGGAGATGCACACACAGCCTGTTCAGACTGGGGGTCTGCTGATTTGCTTGTGTCTGCTCTAAAAAACAGGCCCCCTAAACAGCACTCATCCCTGTGATTTGGCTAGAGCCACCAGCTCTAAGGATTTCCCCTGCAGTGTTTAAGTCCTTGGTTTTCTTATTAGCACAGAGCAATAACCAAGTGTTTGATGAATCCTCTATACCACACTGGCCTAATTCCATTCTGGTAAAGCTGCTGTTTTCAGCAGAGGGTATTTATTCCTTACTCTGAGTAGGTTTGAAAGCCTCACGTAAATCTGCTTTTTCCCTTTTTGCTCAGAGCTTTCCTAGTTCACATTCTTGCTTCCCTTTTCAAAGTGAGCTGAATGCAAGGACAGCTAAACCGTCGTGATGGCTTAGGAAATTTGTTTATATGAGGAAGCAAGCAGCTTCAAAGCCTCTCGGAAAGATGGGGACAGGCCTTTGTATAGCTCAGCTGGGGCATGGCAGCCCTCACAGCAGAACCCCATCAGACCTGCCCATCAATGAGACTAATTGAAAGCAGCGTTAATGCATTCCTTAATGAAGGCGGCAAAGGCTTTGTGAAAACAAACCAACCTGAAAACCCATGCAACAAATCCTTGTCTAAGCCCAGAGAAGCTTAAAGATAAAATTCTGGCAGGAGGAGGAAATTTAGGGGACTGACAGAAAACCACCCTATCACACTGATATCAAACTAATACTCTCCTTACGACAAGAGTCTCTTGCCCTCTTTAAAAAATTTGACTCACGCTCCACAGCTGAATGTGTACTAGGTGAGATGATGCAGTAGTGCTGTTCTCTGTTATTTATGCCAGAGCTTGCTAGCTCCCCCTTTCAGTGTATGGAAACAGCCCAATTTCAAGCCAAGCCTGGATTCCACTGAGCTCCAGGGGCCTCCATTGATGGCCTGGGTACTGTGGGTTTGTTTATTACACTGACTGCTTGGGAACAGGAGAAAGCACTGAACTAAAGGGTTGCCTACCTGACCCTTCAATGTGGACTCCAGGGGTGAGCATTGCCCTCTAACTGCCTCATGTAGACCCTGCAAGTATGAATTAGAAGGTACCTAGTTCACGTTAATGGTCGAAGTGGGACTACCTCACTGCGAAGTAGGTACCTTTTCGTTTGCACTAGCAGGGTGTATGCAGGGCAGTTAACAAGCGACGCTAAGTGTGCACTGCAACTCACACGCCAATCGTCCACACCATAGGGCTGTGTAGAGAAGCTCCAAGAGTCAGGGCACCTAGCTACCAGCTTGTCATGTGACCTCACGTAAATCACATCCTTTCCGTTTTCCCAGCTCTAAAATGGGGCTAAGATGCCTCACAGGAGTGTGGTGGGGCTGACTGACTTCATGTTTGGGGAAGCACTTTGAGAACCACAGATGGAAGAAACTAAGAAATTGCAGAGAACTATGGACATCTTTTCATTGTTCATTCCTGTGGCCATCATGCATTAAAGGCCAGAGCTCAGAGGAAACTTTCAAATATCAGGCAAAACCACCAAGTTTGGAGTACGGCTCGAGTTCCAGAGTAGGGTGACCTCTGTGACCCTCAGCACTGCTTTTCCATGGACAGTTCTGGATGGCAGAAAGCCAGCATTAGGGCAGGCCAGAGAGCACAAGGAGGATGCCTCCCACTAACAATGCATGAGTAGCACTCACACTACCTAGACCTCAGGGAGTAAAGTGTGTGTCAAATGAAAGCTCCAGGTGGGGTTTACAGTGTGGCTGATATAAGGAACGAGTAGGTAATCTTTTGGTTACCAGGGGGAGACATCATTCACAGCTTCAGCCCTGTTTTACTCCTAAATATTAAAAGCATGAGTGCTCTATGTATAGCCATCAGTCCCTGATACCCATGCTGGTTTCTAATGAACAACTTGAGTTCATTAAAATGTTACAACTGGGAATAGCCATAAGGTCAAAAGGTCAGCTGAGCATCCATGATCCCCTTCGGCCACAGATGGAGTCCTCCCCCATAGGATATTATTGAGAAAGCCACATCAATTTTAATCTACGCACAACCCCCCTGCATTAAAGTGGGTTTAATTGATAAAGGTGCTCATTCCTTGAAACAGAATGAAGCTTTTACGTGCGATATGAATGCGCCAGACAAGTTGCCTTCCCTACTTTAAGAGTGTCTGATTAGATCTGCATCCACCCCTCTTTCTCTACCCCACTGACATTATAAAAATAGGTACGGGGAGCTTCAAAGAAAGAGAAACTTAATGGGCCCAGCGGCTGTTTGATGAATAATTAATGATGCCGCATTAACAGGGAAGTTAACTAAAGCATGGAGAGCGCCCTGCTGTAGTGAAGAAAAGCTTCTATCTTTGGGCACTCATGCAGGGCCCTGGGTCACGAGGACACATGCTGATCTCAACAAACACCACCATGTTAAAAAGCAGAGCGATCAACACACAGTGGAAGTTAAGTGTCACTCTCCAGCACTTGGCACTAAGGGATTTTCAATAGCTCATTCAGTTCAGAGGACCCATGGACACCTGGGGCTGCCTTCAACTTCCCAGGCCTACCACCTGGAAGGGAAGGAGCAGTAATGTGAATGCAGAACATTGGAGCAAATTAAGGCCTTGTTTATATAACCCAATCCTGAGTGTTACAGGTCCCCATAGGTGCCATATACTGAGGAGGAGTCAAGTTCTGCATTACTGCCCCAGCCAGGGAGCTTCAGCTCCAGCTGAAGTAGTTCATGCTTGTAACTCAGGAGACCTTGGTTTATGCATGGCTGTGTCAGCCAAGAGAGCAGCCACTTCACAAGCAGGAGCTCATTCAAGATTCAAATGGCTGTGAGCCTTGTATTTGTCTTAAATCTCCCACTGCCATCAGGAACAGCCAGCACGCGAGGTTATTGCTGATATTTCTGACACCCCGTTCCATTGCCTCAGCTCCTAATCTGTAAAAATGGGGGGTGCTAACTCTACTTTTTTCTCCCACCTTTGGTCTGTCTTGCCTATTTAGATGGGAAGCTCATCAGGGCAGGGACTGGCTCTTAGGGTCTGTCTACACAGCTGCTGAGAGATGTAAATCCCACTGCAGGTAGCCAGACACAGGCTAGCTCTGTTCGAGCAACTGCCTAATAGGAGCACTGTGGCTGGGGCTGCACCTCAGGCTAACTGCCCAAATACATAGCCATGGGGATGCTAGGGATTATACTTTGGTGGCTAGCTTGAGCCACTACCCACGCTGCTGTGCCATGCTGCTAGGTGTAGGCAACTAGATCAAACACAGCTAGAGCAGGTATGTCTAGCGATGATGGGTTTTATACCGCCCAGCCCTTAGGGTATGTCTACACTGGAACTGGAGATGTAATTTCCAGTGTAGACAGAAATACCCATGCTAGAGCTGATCAAGCTAGAGCACTAAAAATATTAGTTTAGACATAGTGGTGGGACAGGGCAGCTACCCAAGTACACACCTAGGGTTTCACATGGGATCATACTTAGGATGCCCATCTCATACTGCCGCTCGCACTATGGCAACTACACTGCAATATTTGATGTGCTACCTTGATCAGAGCTAGCAGGGGTATGTCTGCCTGAGCTGGAAATTATACCTCCAGGTCCAGTGTAGACGTGTGTGTGTGTGTGTGTGTGTGTGTGTGTGTGTGTGTACACGCACAGTGCCTCATATCATGGGGCTCCAACCATGACTGGCACTGCTTCAATAGAAATAAATAAGTCACACATTACACATTGGTTGTACTTGTGAAACATGAGTAAAAAGATAACACATTTAAACACATTGGCCTAATTAATCTAGTTAAGAAAACAACAGCAATGATGTGCCAATAGGAGCCTTGTCAGATAAATGTTAAATGTGCACTTGAAAATATCATCTGTTCAGAATTAATTCTCTTCCCCTCACCCTTTCCAAAAATAAAATGGGGGAAAACCTCCCCCCCACTACTAGCTGAAACATTTGGTTCTCACTCAAGAATCTGGTCTGAATTTTATAAATCTTTCCTGGAAGCTGAGATCAAGAGGCTGGTTTGAGGCTCAGAAAAAGACCCTGTGGCGGGATAAAGATGAGAAGTCTGCCAAAGACCAAGACTGATATTTTGTCATTAATTTATTGGGAGAATTGCTCAGGACTGTTCATGTTAATTAAAAACAGTGGTGAACAAAGCTCGTTTGCAGGGACTGGGTTTTGGCCAAACATCTGTATAAAGATGAGGAAATTAGCTCATAAAAATCATGAAATGGCCTTCAATCTTAGGTTTTTATAACTGCCTCTCACACCTTTCCATGCCCCTCCAACTACTGCATTTCATATTAAAAGTGGGAATGGGATTCCATCCACATCTTGAGAGCTAGCATCCTGGAACATATGGAGGGGAAATCAAGAAAATCCTCATGCTGTTGTCCAGTGTCAGAGTTGATTACAAAGTGAGTGAGCTCATGCCTTGGCACCCATTCCATCCGGACATTACCTACACTATGAGTGCTGAGGACAGTAACATGACCGCTCATTCTTATCTCAGGCAAAACTCCCATCAGAACTCAGACAAAATTCCCATTGAAAGCAATGGGACATTTGCCAAAGTAATGACTGCTGGATTTATCCCTTGATTTGAATAAGAAGAGAACTCCACCACATATTAACAATTGTGCTGATAACAGATCTGAAGAACCCCATGGGAGATGACCTAGGTCACCAATAGAGATGTCACTGCTAACTGAATTGATAAGGGCACTGTACAGCTCTTTCATCCCAGGTGATGAACTTTTCAAAATAAGTTTGAGATGCACGGGGGTGGTGATGGGTGGAAGGTTGCATAGCTGCTGCCCACACATACCCTGTCTGCAGCTAATGTTATTTTCTATGTAGGTTTCTAGAGCACACCTAAGGACTTGCCTACGTGGCGAGTTATAATTATAACATTATAGTTATACCAGTATCACTCTGCTGGTACATTTTTCCATGTAGACAAACCTAAGATGCCTTTATTCTCTCTAGGACTAGCCCTTTGGTACCTCTCAGTAGCATTAAAACCCGCTTGATAAAGGAATCCCAATATAAAGAGCCAGAATCATAACCCAGGGATTGAAATAATCCTGTCTTCTTTACTGCCCTATTTGCTGTCTCCTCAAAGGATGGATTCAAAGCCTGAATTAACTAATTCACTCTAAACATCAACAAACTAATTGCACTGGTTTTGTTCCCTCAATTTAGTCCATCTGTCTAAACAGCTACTTAAATCCTAATGTGCCAAGCCACTTGCCCTGTGTTTAAGATTGGCTCTTTTAGTTGTTTCTTTTGCCATACGAATGCAATGCTCTTTTACACCGAGGTGATTGCTTCATCACCTCCCAACCCAATGTCATGGCTGGCACACAGGCTGTGTTTTTACGGAACAAAAACAAACAAAGAAACAAGAGTGCTCTTCTCCAGAGAGATAGTTATCTCAAGTTAGTGATCACAATGTCAAAACTCTAGTGGAGACAAGGCACAGGCAGTTCTCTTTACCTTGATGTAGCTAGTCAAGGTCAATGCCAGGTGGGAGACACTGGGTTGATCTTGATTAGCTACACTGAGGTAAAAAATTACCTGTGCCTTGTCTCCACTAGGGTTTTACATCAAGAGAGCAGCAAAAACAAAGCCAAAGAATCACTGGCACATTGTGCCATGGTGGGGTGACGTCATGGAATGATAATGGACTGGCTCAGAATAGATTTCAGGACTCATAACTGGTTCTGCACACCTGGTAGAGAGACAGGCCCCTGGAGAGGAGGACAATCCTGGAGTACTGGTGACCACCTGGTGTATTCAGTGAGTTAGTGCTATGTGACTGCCTTCCATCCATGAGAGAAGAATCCGTTTTCCTTCAAATACAGAATGTGACCGAGATACGACACCGCAGCAAGTGGTGCAGAGTGGGTAAGAATTGTGGAGCAAATGGGCCAGATTATTTTCCCCTCCTCTGGCTACTCTGTGTTGCTGAAGAGGTGCAAAGTGGAAGAATCTCACCCTAACTGGCCCGTTGAGAATTCCCCCTTTGTAGTAGAGCAATCAGTTCCTGTAAAGCAATCTGACTACTTCCTATGCCAACTTCCACCACCATCCTTGCATGAATGTAGGAAGGAGTGCAGGGCAGAATTCATTTACTCCCTGCCCCTTTTCAACTGGCATATGGAGACCAATACCCAGCCCCTAGGCTGCTCTAACTTCTGCTAGGACTGGTCCAGGACTGGCTGAGAAGCAAGTTGCTATAACTGGTTTGATGAAATTGGTTTTAAATAATCACTCATAAAATCTAACGGTTGGGTGGGGAAACAAGGGTTGGGATGTCTAAGGAGACTGCAGTTTGGACTTCTGCTAACCAGTGTGGTGAGACAGAAGTTTACTTTTGTTACTGGCTTGGTATATCTTATGATCGATATAGCCACCAATTGGAGGTGGGTCTGCCCATTTATCAGCAGTTTGTCCTGAAGCTGGTATTCTCAGCTGTGACCCACTGAGGCACAGTGACAGAGCCCATGAGAATTAATAAGAACAGAGGATAGAGCAGCAGCGTGAGGCTTTAATTAATAGAAAGCTAAGTCAGAGGTTCTCAAACTGTGGGTTGGGATCCCAAAGGGGTCGCAACCCCATTTTAATGGGGTCACCAGGGCTAGCTTAGATTTGCTGGGGCTGAAGCCTGAACCCCACTGGTTGGAGCTGAAGCCTGAGGGCTTCAGCCCTGTGTGGCAGGGCTTGGGTTACAGGCCCCTCACCTGGGGATGAAGCCCTTGGGCTTCGGCTTTGCACTCCCCCTCCCCCCCACGGAGAGCGGGGCTTGGGCAGGCCGGGGTTGTGTAGTAATTTTTGTTATCAGAAGGAGGTCATGGTGCAATGAAGTCTGAGAACCTGAGGTAAGCCCTAGGATGTGAGAAACGTTTACCTCCATTGGCTAAACCAAAGCAGGGCCTGGGGTTCGGCCTTCAGATGTGTGTAGTCAGTGGGTGGGCAGGTTTGCCTAAGGAGAACACGGCAGTGCAAACCACAGTCCTCTCTCAATAACCAGGTGCACAGCCAGTTAGAAACAGCAAGTAATGACCGAATATTTGTATGTTTATAGTGTTACTGTAGCCACGTTGGTCCCAGAATACTAGAAACCAGATGGGTGAAGTAATATCTTTTATATTTATATGGCACCTTTCATCCTGAAGTACACCAAAGTGCTTTCCACACTTCAAAAAACAGGGTTCACTTTCCCCACCACTATAAACTTAAGACTATTTAGGGCCCTCTGACAGCATACACTCACTGCTAGGGCATCTCCTCCTGGCTGCTCCAAGGATTATCTCCTTCCAGGTCCAATGCCCTTCTGTCCCATGTTCACACACCCTGCTGTGTCTCTCTCTCTCTCTGAGTCATGGTCTGGTCTCTTTGTGGCTTTGCCCTCTGGCCAGGTCACTATAGTCCTCCCCTTCCAGGGTATCAAAGTCCTATCAGACTACTGTCCCAGGCAGTCTTCTGCTCCACTACCCAGTCTGTGCCACTTCCCCAGTGGCTGGTAGGGGAACCCAGATCCACCATCTACTCCAGGCTCCACTCCAGGGACCCTACATGTCTAGCAACTGATCTGCTTGCTCCCAGGCCATGTTGCTATTTCCATGGACTCCTTCCTACATCTTTTGGTTCCACCCTCACTGGGTTGACCAGCTCAGACTCCCTTCTCCAGGGAGTGACTGCAGACTACTTCCCATACAGCTCCTTTCTATTCCCAAAGTCCTGGCTGTATACCAGCACCACCCATTCCTTCTCATCTGGATACCATCAATCAATCAGCTTTTCAGTTCCTGGCTCTTCCTCACATGCAGCCTATCAGGCTAATTAACCTAATTTAACCTGCTCTGCTTGTGTGGGGCGAACACCCCACCACAGGCACTAACAAGACAAGATAGATGTACATAAAAGAATCAGCTTATAAAGGAAGTTAATTGGGGACAGCACCCTATGCAATAAAAAAGCAACAATGCAAAACAAAAAAAAAAGGAATATTTGTTTACACAACACATTATGAACCTGTGGAACTCATTGCCAGAAGATGGCTCTAACAAAATTACTATGCATTTTGGACCAGCTCTTCAGCTAGTGTAAGTCAGTTGGCTTCTATGGGGATAGGGACAACTTACACCAGCTGATGACCTGTCCCTTTGCATGAATATCTGTAGTTACAATACAAATGAATAAGAGATACCAGCCTTTATGCCTTGAAACAAAAGATAACCACTACCTATTTGGGTTTAGGAAGAAGCCTCAACCCATGGTCATGTTATTGTATACTTGGGTAATATAGAGCTTTCACAGCTTCTTCCCAAGTATCTAGGCCTGTCCAATGTCAAGGACTAGATGGCCCATTGGTCTATTGCAATATAGTAATTCCTGTGTTCCTAACCAGTTCTGGGGTGGAGCGTGGCAGCTGTTTCACAGTGCATAGTTACACCACAAAACACTTTAGTACAGGAAGTGACAAAATATCCTGTATTTTTGGCTGGATATAGGAAGGATCAATGTACTTAGTCAAACTTGAATATGGTTAACACCAATACCCTTGTGAATAATGCTACATGAACCTTTACAACTGGAAGGATTGGTGTTATCTCCAGTAACAGAATGCCTCCATAAAGCCATGCTGAAGCACTGGACCAGTACTGGTTCAATCACCTAATCAATGACCAATATCTCATCCTATGGTACCTTGGGTTTCCTGGAAGGACTCCCATCCAAGGCCCTTGCAAGCTGTCGGTCTAGGTTTTTATAAGGTTGTCCACCACAGTGATGTCTGAGCACAAACCTTACCAAGCCATTCCCACCTAGGGCTTGAACCAAAGCCTGTGGGAGGCTTTCCATTGACTTGGAAGGGAACTGGTGCAGGACCTTTGTTTGTGAGATGTGAGGAATGAGAAAATGCATGGTAAAAGAGAAAGCCTCCTTTCTGGGTTTTACTGTCCCACCTGAAATGCACATATGTGCAATGCCTCCAGGCAGGGTGAACCTAGGGGTTAATGCCAAACAGTTTTGCAAATGCCCTTAAAACTTGTAGCGCTTAATCGAACCTGACCATGAAAGATCAATATGACAGTCCCCATGAAATGGAGGGTAGAGTTTAGCATAGCTGTGATTTCAAAGACACAAAATGTCTCTCCCAACCCTGCCAGTTGTCAGTTAGAAGGGTTCCAAAACAGGAAGTCATCTGCAGCTCTTCGTGCACTTCAACATCTGTATCTTTCATGCCAGTCCTTTCTAGAAAGGCAGAAAAAACAATACCATACAGTACAGAACCCAACACACTGGGGCCTTCATACCTGAGTGGGTCTCTAGGCATTACTGCAATACAAATACATTAATGAATTAATTCTCATTATCATCCAGTACAAAGGATCCTGAAGTGCATTTTGGATCAATCAGTAATTAACTGACTGTTTTCCTGAAGACTCAAGGGCATGAGCTGATATGCTACAGTATGAATTTGAGTCAACCTCACCTTTTCCAACCTAAAGCTGGCTCTAGGTGTAGATTAGTGTTTTAGGCAAAGAAGGAATTAGATTCTTCCCCACAGCCAGCTTCGTCCAAATGGTCTCTAAACCTTTGGTGGGGGCTATTGGAGCTGGCTGGAATACGGATTTTCTATCCTGAGAAAAAAATTCAGATTTGAAATTGTTTTTGTTCCAAACTGGGATAAAGAGACAAAGTTAAAAAAAAATATTTTTTTTGTTTCCAAAGTATTTCATTTAGATTTTAACCCTTTTTATTTTTAAATTATTAAAATATAAAATAAAGTAAATTTCAAAACAAAAAAAGTTTCAAAACAAGTAGTCAACTTTTTATTCCAAGAATACCAAAATGGAACACAGACATTTTCCAAAAAAAAGTTCAATTTCCCCCACCCCCAAATAAAATTGCTGAACAGATACAAATTCACAAAAAATATTCAGTTTAGTCAAAATGTTATTTTTCCAATGGAAATGTGTTTTGATGAAATTTTCCAGCTCTATTGCCTATAAGGCTGCCCTAGAATCTGGGCAAAAATATTTAGGGGCACCTGTTTCTCAGTTAAATCTCTGGCCATCTATTGTTCATGCTCTATTTACTTGTCTAAGATTTCTCTCTCTACTTTCTGTGTTGTCTTTTTCTGGCCCCTTTCTCACCCTTCCCTGACTCTTCAGGCTCTCTTTGTTCACTCCGCCCTCCAATGTACTTTTTCTTCCTGTCATGGTGCCTGTATGGTGTGGCCGCCATCTTGGCCAACCCTGGGGATTGAATCACAGCCACCTACCGCTAAACATAGGAGTTGCTACAGCTTGAACTGAAGAGTCAGGATCTGTAGCTGGGGCTGACCCAGAATCATATCCTCTATGAACAGGGCACAGAGGAAGATTCACAGCACATGCTGACCAGAGGGTTGCACACCTGCAGGATCAGTAGGGGTAAAACTACTCATGAAAAGGTGAAGACTGGTGACTTTAGAAGCATTTTCCTAAGGGGAACATTTCAGGGAATGCATAGACGCACCCGTGTAATTATCCTGTCTCTCAGTTTTCAGCAAGTTTGAACCCAGGACCTACATCACTGGCCTCTACCACTTGAGTTAAAGGAGTGACTCTGTTAGCTGGTAGCAGGTTGTTGTCCTCTAGTGAGCCAGCCACTCAAGGACAACACAACACATTCTTTGGCAGTGGGATAAAGAGGAGAGATGGCACCATAACATGTTGGGACAGCGATGGAAGCACCACGAGGAACAGGGAAGAGACTATTGGGCATATTAGGATAAAGTGAGACACTGCAGCTGAAGCAGGGAGAAGGTGGAGACACTTTGGGGATGGCAAGGACAAGTCAGAGAAGGGAGGAAAGGTGCATTGGGAGCGAGGAGGACACAGAGATAGGTTAGGGACAGGAGAGCAGCCACATGGGAAACAAGGAGAGCGACAAAGGGAGGGAAGCTACAGGGTCAGATTAAGGCATAGGCAGACAGATCATGCTTAGGCTACACATCCTGGCACACTCCCAGGTGAGACTCCATCTGCCCAAAGGAAA
This sequence comes from Mauremys mutica, assembly GCF_020497125.1. Taxonomy (NCBI): domain Eukaryota; kingdom Metazoa; phylum Chordata; order Testudines; family Geoemydidae; genus Mauremys; species Mauremys mutica. The sequence continues at coordinate 45,017,588 of NC_059078.1, forward strand.
GTGACAGCCTGCCAAGCACTTTTCCCTACCCCGGGGGATTGTCTTACAGCATAGCTGAATTGCACAGCTAGCTTGCAGGCCAGAGCAATAAAACAATTCCCAACTCCCTCTACTCCCCACCCCCCCACATTGATGATCAAGGGGGACAGAAGGGAAAGATGCCAAGCACCCAGAGGCAGGGTAGGGGACTCTGGGAGGCACGCCAAGGAAAGGGAGTAATAGTGTGGAGGAAGCAGTGCTTGGCATTTGATCGCAGAACATTTGGGCCCCCCGTCAGAAGAAACACACAATAATCTCCCCTTTATCTCTCAGATACACACTATGCCACCCACATCTCCATTATTATTAGTCCACAGGAATTGATTCAGTGGGCATTAAAACGTGGGACTGAAATCTCCAGCACTGTGCAAGCTCCTCCCAGACAGCTCTAATAGTGCCCCGCAACAGCATATGCAGTTCTAGTCCCAGGCCCTCATGTAGCTCTGCCAGTGACCTATAACCCCCACCAGCTGGCCCTCTACACTGCTCAGTGGTATAACCTCCACGCGGACTACTCCACTCAGCTTTGCAAGGGCACAGCACATACGGCACTGGCAATCCTATGTCTTTATTTACTTGTTATAAAGCAGAGCTTGCCAGTCACACTGAACTGGGGAGTAAAACAAATGTGAACAAATGGGGGCTAGGATGAGACCCAGCCAGTTGATATTCCCATGGGAGCAGAGGCAGGATTTGAAAACTCACTCTCCAGAGGTGAAGGGCCAGTCAATTGCCCACAGTGCCATTTACCTCTCTTCAGTCTAAGAGGGGAAATCAGTGGGAATTGCAGCCGTTGAGCAACTATCAAGAACAAGTCTCCGGAGTGCATCACCTTTTGTGCCTTCAGATGGGGTCAGCGGTGATTTTGGCTGGGTAAAGTATAGAGGTGAGAAAGGAGTGTCGGGTTAAAGTCTGTGCTGTATAGCATCTCTAAGCCGTGGCTGACATGCTGGAATGTCCTCTCTCTGTACATTGAATTGATCACACTTGTACTGTCACAATCTTAATCACAGCCTGAACTTAAGACTCAAGAGATAAACCAGTGTCTGCAGGAAGCACAGTTACTTTGCAGCTCTCTGGAGAAAGACGTCTTAATGTTTCATGTCTCCAAAAATCGGAAAGCCTTTCCCAGGCTTTTTGCTTTAACTTGAGCCTACATCTGCACACGGATACACATCCCCCCTTCTTCTGCATGCTTCCCCGCACTGGTAGATAGAAATCAGCCATGTTAAAAACCACAGAGCATATAAAATAACCAGGGCTGGTCTACACTTACCTTGCAGTCCGACGCGGGGAGTTCGACTTCTCGGAGTTCGAACTATCGCGTCTGATCTAGACGCGATAGTTCGAACTCCGGAAGCGCTAGGTCGAACTCCGGTACTCCACCGCGTCAGGAGGAGTTGCCGGAGTCGACCTGCGAGCCGCGGACTTCGCTTCCCCGCTGTCTGGACGGGTAAGTTTTCGAACTAGGGTAGTTCGAATTCAGCTACGTTATTCACGTAGCTGAATTCGCGTACCCTAGTTCGAATTAGGGTGTGTGTGTAGACCAGGGCTCAGATTGTAACATCATTCATGTGCTTGAACACTGCTACAAGACAGGGAGCCAGGACTCTTGGATTCTGTTTCTACTGTCTTGCTTAATGACCCCTTGCCTGGGATGATATTAACAAACTATATTAGGTTACCTCAACCTTTCTGTGCTTCATTTTACCTTTCTGTAGAATGGAGCTAACAACACTTGCCTACGTCTCAGGCCTGCTGTGATATCCGCTGTAAGGTGCTTGGAGAATCTCAGAGCAAAAGACAGTTTCAAATATTATTTATTATCTGTGTTAAGTAGCTCCCAAAAGCCTCAACCGAGATTGAGACCCCCTCGTCTTGGCTAGTATACAGACACATAGTAACACACAGCCCCTGCCTAAAAGCGCTTACATTTTGAATAGACAAGAGGGATGGAGTGAAAATCCTTGACCTGCTGCTCACAAACAGGGAAGAAATAGTAGAGGAAGCAATAGTGGATGGGAACCTGGGAGGCAGTGACCATGAGATGGTCGAGTTCAGGATCCTGACACAAGGAAAAAAGGAAAGCAGTAGACCAGAGACCCTGGACTTCAGAAAAGCAGACTTTGACTCCCTCAGGGAACTGATGGGCAAGGTCCCCTGGGAGAATAACATGACGGGGAAAGGAGTCGAGGAAAGCTGGCTGTATTTTAAAGAAACCTTATTGAGGTTGCAGGAACAAACCATCCCGATGTGTAGGAAGAAAAGTAAATATGGCAGGCGACCAGCTTGGCTCAACAGTGAAATCCTTGCTCGTCTTAGGCCTGGTCTACACTAGGCGTTTAAACCGGTTTTAGGAGCGTAAAACCGATTTAACGCCACACCCGTCCACACTAAGAGGCCCTTTATATCGGTATAAAGGGATCTTTAAACCGGTTTCTGTACTCCTCCCTAACGAGAGGAGTAGCGCTAATATCGGTATTACCATATCGGATTGGGGTTAGTGTGGCCGCAGATCGACGGTATTGGCCTCCGGGCGGTATCCCACAGTGCACCACTGACCGCTCTGGACAGCAATCTGAACTCGGATGCAGTGGCCAGGTAGACAGGAAAAGCCCCGCGAACTTTTGAATATTTCCTGTTTGCCCAGCGTGGAGCTCCGATCAGCACGTGTGGTGATGCAGTTAAAAATCAAAATAAAGAAAGAGCTCCCGCATGGACGATGCGGACGTGATCGCTGTAAGGGCAGGCAAATCTGTTCTATCAGCGCTCCGTTACAGAAGACGAAATTCAAAATCATTTTTAAAAAATCTCCAGACAGATGCCATAGCAGGGACTCAGCGCACTGCTGCATGACAAGCGTAACGGAAAGCCAAAGAATCAAATGGACGCTCATGGACTGGAGGACTCAAGCTATCCCACAGTTCCTGCAGTCTCTGAAAAGCATTTGCATTCTTGGCTGAGCTCCAAATGCTTCTAGGGTCAAAAACAGTGTCCGCGGTGGGTCAGGGCATAGCTAGGCAATTTACGCACCCCCCCACCCACCCCAGAAGTGAAAGGGAAAACAATCCTCTCTTGACTCTTTTACATGTCACCCTATCTTTACTGAATGCTGCAGATAGACGCGATGGTGCAGCACTCAACACCAACATCCTTGCTCCCCCCACGCTATGGATGGCTGATGGTGCAATATGGCTGGTATCCGTCCTCATCATCAGCCTATTGGCACATGGGGCAGTGCAAAAGGACTGGTAACCATGCTGACTAGCATCCGTCAGGTCGATCAAGGGCGCCTGGCCCTAATTTTTCCTGGTAGATGGTACAGTATGGCTGATAACCATTGTCATCATAGCAACAGGGGGCTGAGCTCCATCAGCCCCCACCCTTCATGTGTAAAGAAAAGATTCAATTGCCCCTGGACTAGCAGAGGGATGCTGGGCTCCTCTCCTCCACACTCCTTACTGTCCTGTCTGGACTATCATAGCAGCTGGAGGCTGCCTTCCACTCATATCTCACTAACAAGTCACTGTGTCTTATTCCTGCATTCTTTATTACTTCATCACACAAGTGGGGGGACAATGCTACGGTAGCCCAGGAAGGCTGAGGGAAGAATGGAATCAACACGTGGGGTTGTTGCAGGAGCACCCCCTGTGAATAGCATACAGCTCATAATTTCTGCAGGATCTGACACACAGCAGCTGTGCTCTCTGGTTCTATGATACAGTGGTTCTCTAGTACACTTGCCCATATTCTAGGCAGGACTGATTCTATTTTTAGATACCAAAAAGGAGGGATTGACTCAGGGAGTCATTCCCAATTTTGGCTTTTGCGCCCCTGGCTAAGAGCAGCCAGGGGCACTTATGACAGCAACAGATGATGCAGTGCAAAAGGACTGGTAGCCACGATCATCTTATTACCAATTTATGGCATGGTAGATGGTACAATATGGCTGGTAACCATCTCTGCTATCATGCAAAAGCAAAAGCATGCTGCTGTGTAGCGCTGCTGAATCGCCTCTGTGAGCGGCATCTAGTACACATACGGTGACAGTCACAAAAGGCTAAACAGGCTCCATGATTGCCATGCTATGGCATCTGCCAGGGCAATCCAGGGAAAAAAGGCATGAAATGCTTGTCTGCCGTTGCTTTCCCAGCGGAAGGAGTGACTGACGACATTTACCCAGAACCACCCGCGACAATGATTTTTGCCGCATCAGGCACTGGGATCTCAACCCGGAAATTCCAAGGGGCGGGGGAGGCTGCGGGAACTATGGGATAGCTACGGAATAGCTACCCACAGTGCAATGCTCCAGAAATCGACGCTAGTCTCGGACCGTGGACGCACACCACCGATTTAATGTGTTTAGTGTGGCCGCGCACACTCGATTTTATACAATCTGTTTTGTTAAACCGGTTTATGTAAATTTGGAATAATCCCGTAGTGTAGACGTACCCTTAAACACAAAAAAACAGCTTATAAGAAGTGGAAGGTTGGACAAATAACCAGGGAGGAGTATAAAAGTATTGCTCAGGCATGCAGGAGTGAAATTAGGAAGGCCAAATCACACTTGGAGTTGCAGCTAGCCAGAGATGTTAGGAGTAACAAGAAGGGTTTCTTCAGGTATGTTAGCAACAAGAAGAAAGTCAAGGAAAGTGTGGGCCCCTTGCTGAATGAGGGAGGGAACCTAGTGACAGAGGATATGGAGAAAGCTAGTGTACTCAATGCTTTTTTTGCCTCTGTCTTCACAGACAAGGTCAGCTCCCAGACAGCTGCACTCTGCAGCACGGTATGGGGAGGAGGTGACCAGCTCTCTGTGGAGAAAGTAGTAGTTCGGGACTATTTAGAAAAGCTGGACGAGAACAAGTCCATGGGGCCGGATGCACTGCATCCGAGGGTGCTAAAGGAGTTGGCCGATGAGATTGCAGAGCCATTGGCCATTATCTTTGAAAAATCATGGCGATTGGGGGAGGTCCCTGATGACTGGAAAAAGGCTAATGTAGTGCCCATCTTTAAAAAAGGGAAGAAGGAAGATCCAGGGAACTACAGGCCAGTCAGTCTCACCTCAGAGCCTGGAAAAAATCATGGAACAGGTCCTCAAGGAATCAATTCTGAACCACTTAAAGGAGGGGAAAGTGATCAGGAACAGTCAGCATGGATTCACCAAGGGCAAGTCATGCCTGACTAATCTAATTGCCTTCTATGATGAGATAACTGGTTCTGTGGATGAGGGGAAAGCAGTGGATGTGCTATTTCTGGACTTTAGCAAAGCTTTTGATACAGTCTCCCACAGTATTCTTGCCAGCAAGTTAAAGAAGTATGGGCTGGATGAATGGACGGTAAGGTGGATAGAAAACTGGCTAGATGATCACTACCCGTTGAGCCCGACCAATGGTTCCATGTCTAGTTGGCAGCTGGTATCAAGTGGAGTGCCCCAAGGGTCGGTGCTGGGGCCGGTTTTATTCAATATCTTCATTAACGATCTGGAGGATGGTGTGGACTGCACCCTTAACAAGTTTGCAGATGACACTAAACTGGGAGGAGTGGTTGATACGCTGGAGGGTAGGTATAGGATACAGAGGGACCTAGACAAATTAGAGGATTGGGCCAAAAGAAATATGATGAGGTTCAACAAGGACAAGTGCAGAGTCCTGCACTTAGGACGGAAGAATCCCATGCACTGCTACAGACTAGGGACCGAATGACTGGGCAGCAGTTCTGCAGAAAAGGACCTGGGGTTACGGTAGACGAAAAGCTGAATATGAGTCAACAGTGTGCCCTTGTTGCCAAGAAGGCTATTGGCATTTTGGGTTGTATAAGTAGGGGCATTTCCAGCAGATCGAGGGATGTGATCATTCCCCTCTACTCAGCACTGGTGAGGCCTCATTTAGAGTACTGTGTCCAGTTTTGGGCCCCACACTACAAGAAGGATGTGGATAAATTGGAGAGAGTCCAGCGGAGGGCAACAAAAATGATTAGGGGGCTGGAGCACATGACTTATGAGGAGAGGCTGAGGGAACTGGGATTGTTTAGTCTGCAGAAGAGAAGAATGAGGGGGGATTTGATAGCTGCTTTCAACTACCTGAAAGGGGGTTCCAAAGAGGATGGATCTAGACTGTTCTCAGTGGTAGAAGATGACAGAACAAGGAGTAATGGTCTCAAGTTGCAGAGGGAGAGGTTTAGGTTGGATATTAGGAAAAACTTTTTCACTAGTAGGGTGGTGAAGAACTGGAATGGGTTACCTAGGGAGGTGGTGGAATCTCCTTCCTTAGAGGTTTTTAAGGTCAGGCTTGACAAAGCCCTGGCTGGGATGATTTAGTTGGGTTTGGTCCTGCTTTGAGCAGGGGGTTGGACTAGATGACCTCCTGAGGTCCCTTCCAACCCTGAGATTCTATGATTCTATGAAAATATCTTTTTTACTGGTGGGGGAGGTGTGCCACAGAGCAGCGGATCCAGAGCCCATCTGAAGTCAAGGGGAAGACTCTCACTGATTGCAATTGGCCTTGGACCAGCTTCAGGGAGATTAAATGACTTGCCCAGAGTCAGGCAGGAAGTCTGTGGCAAAAAAAGTGAAACCAGATGCCCTAAGCTCCAGGCCAGTGCCTTAAACCTCCCCCCATCCCCAGAGGTTGCAGCAGCTACTCAAGAGACTGGAGTGTAATTATATGACAGACTCAGCCTTCAGCATCAAACACCATTCTGGTAGGAGAGTGCTGGTTTGTAAGCTGCTCCGCACATCGCCTGACTTATCTTCCCTGGTGGGATTTGAGGAGTTTTGTTCCTTAGAACCTGGGGTCTGGGAGGTCACTGGTAACAAGTATATTGCAGGGGAAAAAAATCCTGCCTCTAGTTCTCAGTGAGCTTCAGTTCCCAGTGTTACTGACAGGGGCACCATTGGGGTGGGGAGGGGGGCAGGGAGGCCTCCCCGCCCTAAGTTTTGTATCTCCAGTCTTCTCACAGCCCATGCCCTGTTAGCCTGCAACACAGCTGGAGTGTGATATGGGATGAGTTCTGTGCTTCTCCCAGCTTCTGCCCTTGGGGAAGGGAGTTTGTTATAAACAGAGGCAGATTAAGATGACAAAAGGCTTTTCATTAAATTAAATTAAGGATTGTTAGATGATCCTGAAAGCAATGCCAGATGCTCCAGTTAAAAGATAGGAAGCAAAGGGTAGGAATAAGTGTATTGGGACCAGTGCTGTTCATTTATCATTAATAAATGATCTGGAAATGGAGGTAAACAGCGAGGTGGGAAAATTTGCAGATGATACTAAACTACTCAAGAGTTAAGTCCAAAACTGACTCCAAAGAGTTACAAAGAGATCTCACAAAACTGGGTGACTGGGCAACACAATGGCAGATGAAATTCAATGTTGATAAATGCAAAGTAATTCACATTGTTGATAACTGCACTTAATATAATCCCAACTATAAATACAAAATGATGGGGTCTAAATGACCTGTTACCACTCAAGAAAGAGATCGTGGAGTCATTGTGGATAGTTCTCTGAAAACATCTGCTCAATACACAGTGGCAATCAAAAAAGCGAACAGAATATTGGGAATCATTAAGAAAGGGATAGATAAGAAGACAGAGAATATCATATTGCCTCTGTATAAGTCCATTTATGCCCACATCTTGAATACTGCGTGCATTTGGTCACACTATCCCCCCAAAAATATATTGGATTTGGAAAAGGTACCGAGAAGGACAACAGAAATGATTAGAGGTATGGAACACCTTCCATATGAAGAGAAATTAGAAAGACTGGGACTTTTCAGCTTGGGAAAGAGATGACTAAGTGGGGATATAATAGAGGTCTATAAAATCATGAAAATTGAATAAGGAAATGTTATTTACTCCTTCAGATAACATAAGAATAGGGGTCACCCAATGAAATTAATAGGCAGCAGATTTAAAAACAAATAAAAGAAAGTATTTCTTCATAGTCAACCTGTGGAACTCTTTGCCAGGGGATGTTGTGAAGGCCAAAACTATAACAGGATTCAAAGAAAGAACTAGATAAGTTCATGGAGGTTAGGTCCATCAATGGCTATTAGCCAGGATGGTAAGTAGCTCCTGGAATCATGGTTAAAGTTGCCTCCCCTACCAAAATCTGAAATGGCGTGTTTGGGAAGTGCCGGACAGGTCGTGGGAGGTACTGTACTTAATAATAAATAAGGTAAGGTGGTTTATGGGAATGAATAGTATCTCCAGTTCTTCAAGTATTAATGCAGAAGATGGGGTCATCTAGCTTCACACTCCTAACTTAGATAGACTTTACTGACTTGAAAGAACAGTCACTACTCTAAATCTGCCACCCTGGAGTTGTACCATCCCCATGATCCATAGCACTATGATACGTGTGGAAGTCTGACATCTAGTCTTAAAGCCACCAACAGCCAATGCTTCTCATGTGCTGCTTCTTAGGAACAGACTGAGCAAACAAACCAACCCAAAAAGAAATGTGTGTGCGTGTCTGCAAACATGTGAAACCAACTGGCCAAAGCTGCTTTCCTCCCAAAATGGCAGAGAAGAAATCACTCGTAAACCTGAAAACAATCTTCAGCTCTGCTTCCCAGCAGACTGGAAAGCACAGACTGTATCATGCACTTCACATAAGGTGGTCTGCAGGGCCAAATTTCAGAGGTGAAGTGTACCTTGGTGTATGGGGCTACATGCTGGTCAGTGATCTCAGAGTGAAAAGTTTTGCAGACAGATAATGAATAAATAATACCTCATTTTTAGGTAGTGTTTTTCAGCAGCAGATCTTAAAGGAGGTCAGTATCATTATGCCTGTTATACAGGTGGGGAAACTGAGGCAAAATAACTTGCCCAAAGTCACCCAGCAGTCAGTGGCAGAGCTGGGAATAGAATCCAGATCTCTCAAGTCCCAGCCCAATATTCTATTCACTAGGCCACACAACCTGTCTGCATCCTCTTGGATGCAAGTAAGGCTTTGATCCTGCAAACACTGTTGTATGTGAGGAACTTTGCACCTTTAAACTCAAGAAAACAGAGAATGGGGTTGGTTAATAATACACTGGACTCAATCCCCAAGTAGCTCCCATTGACTTTAATGGGAGCAGATTTAGGCCTACATGGAGTGCTTTGAAAATCTCCTCCTAACACCTGTACCATGCACTCCACCTGGAAACTAACTGCCAGCCAAATGGAGATGTCAGAGCGCTGGTGCCGGGTGTTCATCATGGCAAGAAGCCTTGCTTCATGAACTGGCATCCCCGTGCTGCACTAACTTCAGTTTCCCAATAGCCTCAACATGGAGCCCCCTGGAGAGTGCTAGCCTCCAGGTGACCAAGGCACGGATAAAGCAAGCAAAGCCCACTTCTGAAAGAAATTGTTGTGGATTGGAACCTTAGGCACCTAAGTGAGAGTGGACTTGGGGTGTGAAGCACCGGCAGCTCCCAGTGAGATTAATGGGTCCAGGTGCCCAGCTCTTCTGCAAAAATCAAGTCAGTTATTTAGGGAACTAAATATAAATGTTTATGGAACTCATGTTTGAAAATTTCTTAAGTGAACAATGGCAGCTCACGCAGCAGGTCAGGCAAAGAGCCTGAAGCCTATTTCAGGAGTCCTGAATTCCAGTTCCTTGTTCTAACCACTTATCAGCCCTCCTCATTTGGAAGAGCAAAATCAGAGATCCCTGAGAGTTTGACATGATTATACATCCTTCAGCACAACAGCTATGCAAAGGAAAGTGACATTAAAGCTGACAAACCAACCCTACAGTAACGGCTACAAGAGCAGTTAATGATAAAAGCGTCTAAAAAATAATCTGTGCACAGCTGGCTCTACAAAAATTACGAGGGGGGTGGGAAAAGGAAATGTAATTGAAATAAGAGCCTCTCTCCCAATAATGTCATTCTTGACATTTGAGCAAGTAATTTTGAAAAAGCCTAAATAATATTTACAAGAAGAGTTCAGTACTGGATTTAAGGGAAAAATGTGTCAGATCATCTCCAAGGATAGGAAGAGAGATGACTGGTTACTTGCATTAGTTAGAAATTGTCATTTTATTTCATTTTGATATTACTATTATGTATTGTTTGTATTGTGCTGATACCTGGGAGCCCTATTCCTGGACCAGGAACTTATCGTGCTAGTTGTTGTACAAACACAGAACAAAACAGTTCCTTCCCCAAGGGTTTATCATTGAACAACAATAGCAGTGAAGCCATGGCAGCAGCCCAATGTGTGCAGCCCTGCCTGATATACTGGGTATGTACTTGAGCAGCTGGCAACCCAGGCCACCATGGTTGTACTGCTACTGTAGATCAAAGCTAGCTGCAGTATGTGTACGTGTGCTGTAGTCATACCTCTGATTGCAGTGTACACACAGTCTAGGTCTTTGTGCAGCGCCCAACACATCGGGCTCTCTAGGTGTAATTGTAATACAAGTTAATAAGGATGATATCGGCCCAGGATGGGACATGTAAACCGCAGAGGTTTTTAGGTCTGCTCTTCCTTTCCCCACCCCACTGCCATGGGCTCTTCTCTCAAGTCAAAGCTCTAAATCCGAATACTCCTGAACTTTGGGGTGCTCAGAATCATGTGGCATAGCTCCACTGTCACTGCTACTAACTGGTGGAGAGAAAAACGATCCCAGCCAGCTGCAGTGCATTTCACTCAAAATGGCAGAAGGACGGATTTTACCTTTGGGAGCTTTGCCTGTTCCTTTGTCACTTCAGGCTGGTTTATTGGCAGCTGAGAATTGACCAGATCTGTTAATTATTTTAAATGCACTGCACCACTTTGTGCTGCCTCGGGCACATGACGCAGAGGAAATATTCGTCAAGCAACCGAGAGTACTCGGGCTAAAGTCTTCTCATGGGTATTTTCTGATGCTTGATGAGTCTGACCAATCTTCCATACAATACAGAAGAGTCTTCTGGTATCTGACGTGTTGTTGAACTGAATCTATAAAATCTCTGGTTAACAATAATCAATGAAACCTTAACCCATTGTTGCAACGAACCTGTATACCTTTGGTTATTAATAAAGGAGACATTCTTGCACCAAATCCATGATGATGATGATGATAATGGAGTCTTATGTCGACATCGACATGAGGATTCAGCAAACAATATATATGAACACGGTTACGTGAGATCAGCCCAAAGGGAGAACTGAAAACATGGTTACATGTGGGACAGAAATGATTGTCCATGACCACGGCAGGCTGTTTTACCCTTGCTTTGCGCTGTTCATATTTTTCATAAGGTGTTCATGTGCCTTGGTTCAAAGCAGTTAGTGACAACGTGGCAAAGCTGCCGCCACCTTGCTCTGTCGTGAGCTGTTGCTTCTCATGTGCTGGGGTCAGCCTGATGTGCTTTCAGATTTGATTTCAGAGTGTCTTTATCTGGTTTAGACCAGCCCCAGGAGAAGGAGTGCCTTGCTTTAGCTGAACATGAAGTGTGGCCTTGGGCATTCTTGAGTCGACCGTGAGCATGAGGTGCCCAGACCAACGCAGCTCAGCCTTTATGAGCATGCTTTGAATGCTGCACATTGATAGTGGTAATCTTGTCCCACCCTTTGACCCTGCAAACAGATGGAAGACACTGAATCCATACGTGTTATTGTCAATACTCAATGTAACATTAACTCATTGTTGCCCTGAATCGGTCACCCTAACTGCTTCCCTGCTTCTGCATTGGCCTCCCTCAAAAAGGGAGGGCTGGGGAGGCAGAGAGACCTGACTCTGCCCCATCTCTGCCCCAGCCATCACAGCTGGCCAGCTGTGTTGGCACGAGCTCATATGGAACCCCTTAAAGAGGGGGATTGCAGTGAGCGTACATCCCCGAATGCCTGGATGTCTTGGCACAATGCTTTCTGGCGCTCCTGTGGAGGGGGTGGGGCTTTGTCCTGCCCCTCCCTGCGTTCAGGGATGTGTTATACAGCACTAGTCTCACTGACACATACTAGCCATACTGCAGCGCTGGGATACTGCAGTGCTTTTCCTGCAGGGAAAGCCTAACTCATGGTGTCATTAGGAAATCCAAGATGGCATCACCACAAAGGAGCAGGGGAAAGCTACAAACTTTCCTCTTGCCACCTCTGGAGCACCAGGGGATTTTAACCGGGCAATTCCATATGCGTCTGTAGCAGAAGACACAAGCCACCCTCCCCCATGCCGTAAGCCTGTGTGCTCCAAGGGTCTCAGACCTGTCCATTTCCTACCAAACCACTTCAAAAACCTGGCGTTTAACTGCAGAGGAAATGAGTCAGATGGACAGATTTCCTGTCTCCTCGCCCTGCTCTGCAAAGCAAGACCCTGAGGATCAAGGTCCACAGGAGCTTAGGCAGTCTGAACAGTGAGCAGGATGCTGATGAGATACACCACAGTCACCTTCCACCCGCCCTCCCAGTAACAGCCCCAGTACTCACAGAGCCAGCACATGCAAACAGCACAATCACAAGCAGGGCCCCTTGTCTGAGACATACCTTTGGAAAAGGAAAATCTTTGACTTTTCTATCATTAGCAGGAAGAAGATGGGAAGGGGGGAGAACGGGGTGGTGGGCTTGAGCAGCCATGTGCACATGGCAAGGGGAAAGAGAGAAAGGAATTAAATACACTGGTATCCCCTATTGGCAAGTTTCAAGTCCCCTAAAAATACACAGTGGTCACTGACTATAGTGCTACTGTCTAAGAGTGATCATTTCCCTCTTATTTCCAAGCATGGTTCCAGGTTAAAATCTTTCTGAAGCCAATTTGCCCAGCAGCTTAATATATTTAGAGTGTGCTTATAATGAACAATCTGCTTTTACAATATGCTATGCGCCTTCTTTGGCACCAGGCAGATTCGGAAATGACAAGGATAAGTTTTCTAGCTAACATCCGAAGAGGGAGAATGTAGACGGGAAAGGATCAAATGCAGCCTCATTTCAACACAGGGCCAGAGCTGAAGTGAATTGTTGTGGAGCTGCCAGGCACTTATTTGAAAGAAGAAATATTATTAGACTGCCTTGTGAGGGTTGGCTTGCTGTTGTATCCTTGTAGAAGAGGCTGTAAAATAGAAGATGTGACTCAAAGTAAATGAAGGGTGATTTAGAAAGAAGGCTTCTGCTTAATACTACTAGTATGTGTATTAATGTTAGCTGGTTGGACATTTAAGAGAAGATTCATAGTGTCAACATCAATAAAGGTGCCAAGATAACGTTACTTCTATTTGTGCTCTCATAGCATCATTAATGGGCAGTCAGAAAAATGCCAGATATTTGTGAAAGCATTCACGAATTCTACAAGTCTCACAAGTTATTTGTACAAATCTTTAGTCATCCAGACATCTCAACTAGAAGCACGTTATTCATCACTTCGCTTTTAAAAGCTTCATTCATTAAATGGAAGCAATATCATGTGAACTTGGTAGCCAATCACAACACCAACTGTAGCAATTAACAATAATTAAACAACCCATAGGGCAGAAGTTGTCTAATCTACTGACTAGTAACAAATGCATTTACAGAAATCAAGATCTGTTCACAAACAAATCGGTGTGTGTTTCAAGGTATGTCTACAAAGACAACAGAGTTGTGATTGTAGCACAGGAAGGCACACCTCTGCTAGGTGTAAATAGCAGCGTAGACGTGGCGGCATGGGCTAGCGACCCAAGTATTATACCTACGGTCCCTGACCAGTTCTTAGGTTGCTAACCCATGCTGATGACTGTACCACCCTTTATGGACATAAACACAAAACCCTTATGGAAGAACTATGTAGTACAGAACAGAATAATGACAACTTTGCTACAGCGTTTTTAAGTCCTCCTTACAGAATTCCGTTGCACTGATTTACACCTGCTGGAGATTTGGCCCAGTATCATCTAATTGTAACTCTTGACTTCAGAGCTACACCACTTGACACCAGCTGGGAATCTAGCACACAGACTGTTTGTGTAATTGCTAGGACACCCTGTTGCTTTCAACCCTATTAAAAGCAAAGTGTATTTTTCACAATGGGAAGTCTACCTAAATCAAAGCAAGTCTAGTAGGAACCTAACATGTTTAAGGGTAACATGCGCACTGAGGGGGGGAGAGAAAGGCATAGGTTACACCAGCCTAGAGTCCCTTCTGAATCTGGCCTTATCATTGAAGCCCCTGGGACTAATCACACGTGTAAGGGCTGCAGGACTGGACCCGTCAGAAACAGGAGATTTCCAGATTGGAGCCAATATTGGAGTCCAATATCCTTATACCCAGTATCTTTGTATCTGGCTCTGCACCACTAAAGAGCTCTGAATTCTCTTTGCCCAGTGGAGAACCTCCCCTATGAATGGGGCCATGTCTGGGAAAAAGCGTGCAGAGAAACGAACTTGAATTTTATTGCTTCGGGGGAGGCCTTCAGGTCCAGAGGGGACACGAATTGCTGCCATCAAAATGTACACAGGCCCTCCCAAATGAAGGAATTTTGGGCTAGGATTGTCAAAGGCACCTAAGGCCATGTGTATACTGCAGTCACACTGTGAGATTGCAGCTTACATAGATATGCCTGAGCTAGCTTCAATCTAGCTAGCTAGGGTACTGGAGCCAGGGTAGGACAGGCCTCAATGCAGGCTAGCTGCCTGAATCATTATCCCAGGTTCCAGGCCCATTCTGCTGCCACTTTACAGCTCTGAGACGCAAGCTAGCTCATGCCCACATACCATGACTGCAGCATAGACATAACTCTCTTAGGGTAAGTGCCCAGCTCCCATTGAGATGCAATGGGATGTGGGTGCTTTACTTTCTTTGGTTCCTGTGAAAATCCTAGTCTTGGGCCATGTCTACACTACTCGCCGGATCGGTGGGTGGTAATCGATCTATCGGGGATTGATTTATCATGTCTTGTCTAGATGCAATAAATCGATCCCTGAATCGATACCCGTACTCCACCTCGGCAGGAGGAGTAAGCGGAGTCGACAGGGGAGCCGTGGCAGTTGACTTGCCGCCGTGAGGCCGGCCAGGTAAGTCGAACAAAGATACTTCAACTTCAGCTACACGAATAGCGTAGCTGAAGTTGCGTATCTTAGATCGATCCTCCCCCAGTGTAGACCAGCCCTTGGTCTTGATAGTGATATATATATATATATATATATATATATATATACACACATATACACACACACACACACACACACACCGTATTGTCCCGAGTATAGGCCGCACTTTTTCCCCCTAATTTAAGTCTTTAAACTAGGGGTGCGGCCTATAATCGGGATCTTGCAAAAAAACCCAAAACAATAAAAATACTTTAAATCCCAGCCACGGCGGGGAATCAGAGGGCTCTGGGCTGCCCTCTGCGGCGGGGAGCCCAGAGCCCTTTAAATCCCAGTCGCGGCCGGGAATCAGAGGGCTCTGGGCTGCCCTCTGCGGCGGGGAGCCCAGAGCCCTTTAAATCCCAGCCGCGGCTGGGACTCAGAGGGCTCTGGGCTGCCCGCCGCGGCGGGGAGCCCAGAGCCTTTTAAATCCCAGCTGCGGCCGGGAATCAGAGGGCTCTGGGCTGCCCCAGCTGTGTCCCCGCCTCCCCCGCCGCCCGGCCCCGGCCTGGCATACCCGCCTCCGCCGGCCCTGGCCTCGCGCCACCTGGCTCCGGCCCCGGCCGCGTCCCCGCCCCGCCCCAGCCCCAGGCCCGCATACCTGCCTCCACGGCCACGTCCCCGCCTCCCCCGCCGCCCGGCTCCAGCCCCGTGTACCCGTCTCCGCCGGCCCCGGCCTCAGGGCCGCCCGGGGGGGGGCAAAGGGGGCAATTTGCCCCCAGGCCCAGCAGGGGCCCCCACGAGAGTTTTTCGGGGGCCCTGGAGCGGGGTCCTTCACTCACTCCGGGGGGCCCGGAAAACTCTTGCGGGGCCGGGCGCAGGAGCTTCTTCTGCTCCTGGTCTTCGCCTGCGGGAGGGGGGGGGTCCTTCTGCTCCGGGGCGGAAGGACCCCCCACTGGCGAGTTACCTCCCAAGAGGGACCCGCTGCCGAAGTGCAGCCCGGTCTTCGGCGGTAATTTGGCGGTGGAGGGCCCTTCCGTTCCAGGACCCGCCGCTGAAGTGCCCCGAAGACCCGCGGCGGGGCCTCCCGCCGCCGAATTACCGCCGAAGACCGGGCTGCACTTCAGCGGCGGGTCCCGCTTCGGCGGTAATTCGGCGGCAGGGGTGCCCCGACGCGGGTCTTCGGGGCACTTCGGCGGCAGGTCCCAGAATGGCAGGGTCCCCTCCGCCAAAGACCCCGGGCCCCCAGAATTCTCTGGGCGGCACTGCCTGGCTTCGCGTCGCCCGGCGCCGGCCCCGGCTGCGCGTCCCCCGCCGCCCAGCGCTGCATCGCCCGTCCCCGTCCCCGTGTTCCCCACCGCCCGGCTCCGGCCCCGGCCCCGCATCCCTTCCCGGCCGCCCTACTCTGGCCGGCCAGCTACCTGGCTCTGGCCGTCCGGCTCCCACCACATCCTCCAGCTCCGGGCTCCGGCCGCGGCCGGACTGTAGTGCCGCCAGCCACATCCAGGCAGCGCAGTAAGGGGGCAGGGAGGGGGTGTTGGAGAGAGGGCAGGGGAGTTCGGGGTGGGGGGTGGATAGGGGTTGGGGGGGTCAGAGGGCAGGGAACAGGGGGATTGAATAGGGGCAAGGGTCCTGGTGGGGCAGTTAGAAAGGATCAGGGGATGGATGGGGCGGTGGGAGGCAGTCAGGGGCAAGGGTTCCAGGGACTGTCAGGGGACAGAGAGAAGGGGTGGTTGGATGGGGCAGGGGTCCCTGGGGTGGGGGGAGGTGTCAAGGAACGCGGGGGGTTGGATGGGGCAGGAGTTCGGGGGGGGGGGGCCATGATTCCTAACCCTAAGAACATTTGCTAATGTTGTTGATTGTTGTGCAGGGGAGAGGGTGAGAACTGTTCCCATCAGTCTCCTTGTTGTCCATTCCTTTTCCCTTCTTTATTTACAGTATAACTACAAAATAGTTTTCAATATTTCTGAGTATATAACATATGCCTCAAAAGCAGGACTACCAAAAGTGTTAAAAGTGTTAAAAATACTGGTACATGTCTTCCTATTCATTAAATAAAATACTGTTTTACTGTTCTACTAATGTGTATATTTTCTTTAAGTTAAAAAAAGTTAAAAATTTAATTTTTTTAAAATAGCACTAAACTTTAAGGGTGCGGCTTATAATCAGGAGCGGCCTATACTCGGAACAATACGGTATATATACACACACACATACACACACCCCTACACACATATACACACTTATATTTTGTGACCCTCCTTTGCAAGGCCTCCGATTCATTCTGACAGGCCAAGCTAGGAGGAAAGGTCTGTCACTTCCTTCCTCATGCAACGTATCTGCCCCAACTCCTGTCTCAAGCATAGGTGCTGGAACTAGGGGTGCTGCTGCACCCCCTGGATAGAAGTGGTTTCCATTCATATGCAGGGTTTTCAGTTTGGTTCAATGGCTCTCTGCACTCTCACTGTACAAATTTTTCCCCTAGTCTGAAGCTACCAGAGATCTTGCTATTCTACAAACATTGAAAGTAGCTTCTGAAAGTGACCTATACAGAAAGGCAAAAGGAAAACAAAGTGATCTGTCGTTCTGTTAGGGGACATGCATAGAATCATAGAAGATTAGGATTGGAAGAAACCTCAGGAGGTCATCTAGTCCAACCACCTGCTCAAAGCAGGACCAACACCAGCTAAACCATCCCAGCCAGGGCTTTGTCAAGCTGGGCCTTAAAAATCTCTAAGGATGGAGATTCTACTACCTCCCTAGATAACCTGTTTCAGTTCTTCACCACCCACCTATTGAAATAGTGTTTCCTAATATCCAACCTAGACCTCCCCCACTGCAACTTGAGAACATTGCTCCTTGTTCTGTCATCTGCCACCACTGAGAACAGCTGAGCTTCATCCTCTTTGGAACCCCCCTTCAGGTAGTTGAAGACTGATATCAAATCCCCCCTCACTCTTCTCTTCTGTAGACTAAACAAACCCAATTCTCTCAGCTTTTTCTCATAAGTCATGTTCCCCAGCACCCTGATCATTTTCATTGCCCTCTGCTGGACTCTCTCCAATTTGTCCACATCCTTCTTGTAGTGGGGGGGCCCAAAACTGGATGCAATACTCCAGATGTGGCCTCACCAGTGCCGAATAAAGGGGAATAATCACTTCCCTCGATCTGCTGGCAATGCTCCCACTAATGCAGCCCGATATGCCGTTAGCCTTCTTGGCAACAAGGGCACACTGCTGACTCATTTCCAGCTTCTCATCCACTGTAATTCTCAGGTCCTTTTCTGCAGAACTGCTGATTAGCCAGTCGGTCCCCAGCCTGTAGCAGTGCATGGGATTCTTCTATCCTAAGTGCAGGACTCTGCACTTGTCCTTGTTGAACCTCATCAGATTTCTTTTGGTCAAATCCTCCAATTTGTCTAGGTCACTCTGGACCCTATCCCTCCCCTCCAGCATATCTACCTCTTCCCCCATCCTAGTGTCATCTGTGAACTTGCTGAGGGTGTAATCTGTCCCATCATCCAGATCATTAATAAAGATGTTGAACAAAACTGGCCCCAAGACTGACTCCTGTTTCCATAGTGTTTCCTGATGCCATGAAAACTGAAAGCCCTGATAGGATAGGAAATACAGCCATATCTTTCTTCTTTGATGATAAACCAGGGAAAGGAAGCGAAGAAGAAGCAAGCTTTGCTTCTAAGCTGGCTCAAGACAGATGAGACAATAATTAGTTTCCTGAAAGATATAAACAAAGCAGCAACCAAAGAGATGCTTTCTCTGTTGTTTATCTACTGAAACAGGATTTTTGCTTTGGTTTACTTATCTCCCTCCTATGGAGCATTGTTTGGTCCTGGAGTAGATATCAAGTGCAATTGCCATCAATTTTTTTTCTTGGCTCCAGTGCTTTCTTGCCAAACCTGAAAACTCTCAGGACCAGATTCCACTTTCCGTTACATGGTGTAAAATCTGGATTCACTCAACTGAAGTCAATGAGCTTGCTCTGGATTTATGGTGGTATCACAGATCAAAATCTGTCCCCATGGTCTCTTCAATTTAGATTGCAAAAAAAAGTACAGTGAAAAGATCATGTCCTTCAAGCCCATAACAGCATAGCCGCTGTACAGCTGCTGCATTTGATTACAGGAGTTTTCTTCAGCCACAGTCTCTCCCAATGGACACCCCCCCGCCACGGAGGGCCCATGGGGGCCATTCTTGGATTCACTTTCCCATTTTCTCCCCTCACCCCCACCATCCCACAAGACAACAGTTTTCAAAACAGGAACCACAGGAGAACGGAAAAACAAGAAAATTGAGTTTGTGCCCCTTACAGCTGCTGGATTTGATACTCTGCCCCTTAAAAATAAAAATAAATAAATAAATATCACAGAAAGAGCTGTCTGCTGGCACTTCAGGTGCCAGATATCTAACCAAGATTTGGGTGCCAGGAATACTGATCAGTGCCAGTAAATGGAATCTAAAGTTTTTGCAGATTCAGTTACAAACTGGCATTGCAGAAAGCAATTTCAGGCCAATGTTTTGAGTTCTCACACACGTATCAAAGAACCCCACAGACTGGTTTATTTATTTAATAGCTGGGCAAAAGCAAGGAGGGTGGTTTTGGTTTAGCAAAAGCTCTCCAAGGATTGTTCTGATGTAGGTCCCAATTTATCCAAATTCTCACATTTTGATGGATGGGTTTCAATAAACAGCCTGCCCAAGTTTGGGGCCATTTTATCCCAAACCCAAGTTTGTTTTAGTTTTGTAAAACCTTATTAAGGTTTTTGTTTTAGTCAAAGCCCAAAGCAGAGAGTCTGGCTTGGATCTGGGGTCCATTTTGTCCCAACCCTTATATTCATGGGGTGGGCTGCAGAATTATATATCTTGTTTTGGACTCCCTTTATATGTTATATTAGTTTCTGAAACTTTCCTTTGCACACAGCTGGGATGCTGCACCATTTTAAACAAAACTGCTCCCTGTGGGTCAAACATGTAGTTATGCTGGGACAATCAAACAAAATGAAAAAGAAAATCACAAAAAAACAAAACAAAAAAAACCCACGCTGTTGAAAACACAGGGAGGAAATGTTGCCCTTGCAAGTGGAAACACTGAACTTTTGCCCTCGATCAAATATGACCAGTATTTGGCAAGTTCATTTGGGTTCCTGTGAGAAGCCAGATAGATCCCAAAATGGCAGCACTGAGGTAGCCGTGTAGAGAGCACCATTTACAGCTATCTGTAGTCTCCCTTATAACCATGGAAAGCAGGACTGGGAGCACTTGGGTGGAGAGAAGGCAGGGAGCTAGCCTCCAGCTGCTGTGCAGACCTTGTATAGCAGGAGGCATTGTTGCCTCGAGGATGTATTTTGCTGATCCCAGCCCCTCCTTCAGTGAGCGTTCTCCTCTAGATCACATCCACTAGTATCTCCATTGTTGTGTCTCAGCCTTCCAAAACAACCCCAAATGAGGGGGTGTCACAGGGCTCACTCACCTGCTCATCTGGCGCCACCTCCTGGCCACTCTGGGGATTAGCTCATGAGGGAAATACTCCTTCCCGTGGTTATATGCTGTCATTCTCTCTGGCATCCTCTTCATGACTCAGCCCTCTGGCCAGGTCACTCAGCATTCCCCCCTTCCCAGGGTATAGTCCTTCCAACTCTCTGACACTCCCGCAGCAACCTAGGCAGTCTTCCAGTTTACTTCCCTGCCAGTGCCACTTCTCTGGTGGCAGGGAGGAGAACCCAGGCCCACCTTCTACTCTGAGTTCCAATCCAGGGACCCTCAACCCAGCAGTTCTGGGTTCTACCCCCTCAGCGCTCCTTCCCTGGGCTGTTTTCTACTCTTCTGGTTCCCCCCTTTCCTCTTGGTGTACTAGCTCCAAACCTTCTTCCCAAGGAGTGACTGCTATCCCAATTGGTTGCCAGCTTCCTGGCTTTATGGGCCCTGCCTCTTCCTGCCCAGCTGAATCTGCTTGCAATCAATTGCCTGCTCCCTGGCTCTTCCTCCAGATGCAGCCTGTGGAGTTAATAGGCTGACCTGGCCACCTTAACTCCTTCCAGCCCTGTGTGGGGTGGAAACCCCCATCACAGGAGGTAAGCAGTTACACACACCTTCTGGTGTCAGTTTGGGGCACTGCAGTGGTTTTCACCTCTCATGGTCCCTACTGACCCTCCTTTTGACCCTGCAGGGGCTTCCCCCTCTCTGGGTCTTCCAAGATCTGGCCACGGCTACCCAAAGGTTTTTTTGGGGAGCCTGGTGCAATACCTGAGCTCTCCAGAAGTTACCACTGAGTGGAGGCCGGGGGATGGAAGGCTGGTGAGTGAGCCACACTGCACTCACTCCACAGTGACTGGCTCCATGTGGTTCTTTCCAGGCTTCTTTCACCAGGCCTGTTCCCAGAATAAGGAAGGAAACTCCCCTCTCTCTTCTCCTCTGAGTACTCCTTGTGCCTTCCACAGCTGGGATCACCAATTCTATTTAAATAGCCAGATCAGGACAAGCTGGGGATTAGCTACTGGGGCACAGGCAAGGCAGGGCCCAGTTTCCCTGAAAAAGCCATCCAGCCTGTGGCAAAGGGACATTGACCTATCACATGAGTCATTTAAAACTGGAATGGAAAAGGCCCTAGAAAATATAGTGCTCGATCCTGTATTGGCCAACAGGCACATGGACTAGATGTCCTCATGGGTTTTTTCCAATTCAGATCCTTCCATATTCAGGGAGCTTTGTATCCAGGGTTTCAGTTTTGGTCTAGGTCCATCTCTGAATCACTATTACACCAGTGGGTAGCTGGGGTAGCTAAGATGGCAAAAAAGTGGTGCAACTTTCATACAACTCAGGGTCACCTGGCATCCACAACCAACATCCCCCTTGGTAGTTGCATGAAAGAGATGACAAACCAAACCAACTAATTACTCATGAAGTAAAACAATTAATTGGTCTGCTTCCCCCAAGTCTCTGATGTTGCTTTCCAGGCATGTCCCTACAATTAACCATGAAGCTAATGAAGCCAATTATCAAGAGCAGCCATTGTCTTCCCTAGTTCGTTTTCCCAGGAAAGGTCAGCCAGAGCAACACATTGTGAGACCCGGCTAATTGCAAACCCTCACCTTAAAGTGCAGCACTCATTTCTGCTGGTTCAGGAGTGCCACCGCCAAGCAATGGGAACCCTCCATCTCAGAATAATGCTGCTGCCAAACAGAATTCCACAGCCAAGTTCCATTGGCCACCAACAGTGCTCGCAGATACAGGCTCTGATTGCTGAGTTAGCCTCGCTTTCAGATGTGGCAAGCCACCCCAGCAATAAAGGCTGACGATCAGAGGAATGTGCCAGGCTCTAAGGGTGTTAGCAGAAAGCTGCTGGCAGCTTTGCTTTGGAGATCATTTTGCTTTATAAAGGGATAGACTGTGTCGTGGGGAAGAGAAAAGGAGCAAGAGCTTTGGTTTTAAAAATTCATATTAGTTTAGCTTCTGTACAGTTTGTAAAGGGATGGGGGTGTTGTATGTAAAGATACCAAACGCAGGAGTATTTCCAAAAATAAAGTTAACATGGGAAAGAATGAAAAAACAAACAGGGACTTTTAGAATGACATACGGTCTAGGCACCCTTCCCTGAGGACTTCACCTGGATAAGGTGGGATGGGTGTGTGTTGTAATGACCGAGAGCTATGTCGGCAAGAGCTTTAACGCCTGGCTTGTGTGGCCCTACCAGACAGGCCAAAGGGTAGGGAGTCGATGAAAAGCAGTGCACTGGTCCTCCAGCTTGGGGGACTGAGTGATAGGCCAACCACCTCTCCTTTTCAGGTTCTAGAAACACCCCTGGCAGCCATTTTGGCAAATGGGACAGTAGGGATGGGGATCCTAGTTTGTGCCCTAATTAAGGTCTGGCAGTGCCGGAAGGATTCTGATCCAAAGGTCACAGCATGACCAGATAGATCTTGGAAAAGGAACCATTAAGGTGCTATGCCAAGCAAGCCAGGGCACTCTTCTTTCGCCTTGTTCCTACTTGGGTGAAACATCTCTATAGTAATAATAGTTAACCGCGTTCCTGTGCTGGTTGAGGGAGTGGGTATTTCTACTCTGTGTGTTATAATGGACCAGCTGGTGTTAATCAGGCTGCCTCCATAGATTTCAGTGTGGAAGGGCCGGCTCAGTCTATTTTTTTGCCATTTGTACAAGAGTATTGTCGACAATTTGCCATACAAGAGCTATGGACTATGGGTTCAATCCTGCAAGCCCATAAAACAGCTCAGGAAGGTGCAACGGGGAGACACAAACCTGCTCAGCAACACATGGCCTCCCAGCAGGTGCACACAGCAAGTATCTGAGATGGCGAATGATGAACTACGTGCAGCATGTGCGTCTAATAGGAAATATATCCAGAACTTGGCAGAGCTAAGCCCATTTACTGCTCATTGGCCCATTTTGCAGGGTTAGAAAGGGGAGACAGGAGTTCTCCGGGGGCCTCAAATTCATTTCTTGCAGAGGGGCCTCTGAATCCTATATCTGTCCCCACTGGGATTAAGAGCACTCAGTGTTTAACAGCACATGGTGACACTACATAACCCTTCAGGACAGGAGCAGAGTAAAACTGGCTTTAGTAAAGCAAAGCTGTTAATTTCCTGTGTTCGAATTTGGCAGGACCCTGGGATTTACCTCCCCTTGCTTACACAAAGCAGCATGGGCCCTTAAGAGGCTCTGCATGGTTAAGACCCCTGTGTCACTGACTGAAAGGTACTGCAGAATAGCAGCGCCATGTCCTCTTTGCATGGGGTGCTGCTTCAGTGACGCCGTAGAGGAAAAACTGCTCTCGTCTGAACCATCAGTGCTTTCTATACTAGATAGGATTCCTTGGAGGTTTCCTAGTTAAGCACGGACCTGGCCTATCCTTGCTTAGCTTCTGCAATCTGATGTGATCACAGCAGAATATCGAAAAGCTGCAGGCCAAAAATAAAGTCAAGGTCCTGTGCCAAAGCCCTCCCGACAGGGGCGGCTCTAGAAATTACACCGCCCCAAGCAGGGCGGCGCGCTCGCCACCCTTCCCCGGTCCCGCGGCTGGGGCAGAAGCGTCTGCGGCGGGTGCGCTGGTTCGCGGCTCCAGTGGAGCATCCGCAGTCATGCCTGCGGGAGCTCCGTCCGAGCCGCGGGACCAGCGCACCCGCCGCAGTCATGCCTGCGGCAGGTCCACTCGTCCCGGGGCTCCGGTGGACCTCCCGCAGGCATGACTGCGGAAGGTCCACCAGAGCCAAATGCCGCCCTGCCGGCAAAATGCCGCCCCACGCGCCTGCTTGGCGCGCTGGGGTCTGGAGCCGGCCCTGCCTCCCGACAAGTGTGAAGGTGCTAGTTCTGGGATTCTCCACACACCAAGGGAGGCATTGTTCCAAAGTGCCCCTCGCTCCACATCAGGACTCGCTAGAACAGGGACCACGTTCAACACCACGTTCAACATGCAGACAGAGGAAGGGAAACTGGGGTCAGCTTGAAGCTGCCATGGCCCACTAGCTTGGACATGGGAGACCTGGGTTTGTTACACTAATAAAATAATACCAATAGGATCTTATAAGAGGGATGAAACAAAATGCCACATTTATTGTAAATAGAGAAAGAGAGAAATCAGGATATGCAGTTTAATATTATTTCACTACTATTCCTTATTCATTCACACACTCATTCATACAAAAAAAAACAGGAGTACTTGTGGCACCTTAAAGACTAACAAATTTATTTTAGCATGAGCTTTCGTGAGCTAAAGCTCACTTCTTTGGATGCATAGAATGGAACACACAGACAGGAGATATTTATACATACAGAGAACATGAAAAGGTGGAAGTATGCATACCAACAGGCAGAGTCTAATCAATTGAGATGAGCTATCGTTAGCAGGAGGAAAAAAAACTTTTTGAAGTGATAATTAAGATGGCCCATAGAAGGTGTGAGGAGAACTTAACATAGGGAAATAGATTCAATTGGTGTAATGACCCAACCATTCCCAGTCTTTGTTTAGACCACAGTTATTATAATAATAATAATAATATGATAATATTATTATTAATTATTATTATTACTAGTATTATAATATAGTAGTATAATAGTATAATAGTCTAAACAAAGACTGGGAATGGTTGGGTCATTACACCAATTGAATCTATTTCCCTATGTTAAGTTCTCCTCACACCTTCTATGGGCCATCTTAATTATCACTTCAAAAAGTTTTTTTTCCTCCTGCTAACGATAGCTCATCTCAATTGATTAGACTCTGCCTGTTGGTATGCATACTTCCACCTTTTCATGTTCTCTGTATGTATAAATATCTCCTGTCTGTGTGTTCCATTCTATGCATCCGAAGAAGTGAGCTTTAGCTCACGAAAGCTCATGCTAAAATAAATTTGTTAGTCTTTAAGGTGCCACAAGTACTCCTGTTTTTTTTGCGGATACAGACTAACACGGCTGCTACTCTGAAACCTGTCATTCATACAAGTTCGGCAGAGTTATAGTTACCAGCCTAGAGGTTGCTCGTGGCAGAGTACTGGCCAGGTAGCCTGCACACAAGGGTGGAGCCGAGTCCTTGTCAGATGTGCATCCAATGCTCCTGGAGGGTGGTTGTAGAACCAGACTCAAAGTCCCTGGGTTTTTGGTTCTGTTCTTATAGGATTTTGTCCTTATACAAGTCTATGGGAATCGCTTCATCATGCTGATGTTTGTTTGAAGTGATCATCAATCAGCAGGTGGCACATCCCTGGCGGCTGAGTGTTATCTTGTTCTTCTGAGTCTTCAGCCCTCCATTGGGAGGGGGGGGGGCACTTGGGTGGATTCCAGCTTGCCCTGCGGGGTCATCCGGTTATCTCCATGCTACGCATTCTTCGGCCATGGGAGATCACAGTTATAACTCTTAGGCTGGCACCCTTGATTTGCTAATTATTTATTTGCATCACACACATTCGTCCTTTATCTTTAAGTCACATCTTACACTTTTTTTTTACACTACCTCCTCTTCCTTGACATTCTTATTTTACAATTCTATTTTCCCGATGTGACAGACTTTCATCAGTCAATTTAACCTTTTTAATACAATAGCAGAAAACAAGCAGGATAATAAATGAAGGGGCGGTGGGAAGGGTAAGGGATTTCTGCAAGACCAATTGTTTTTACAAAGCCTTATCACTCTTTGAAAACAGACTTTCTGTCTTAGGAAGTGTTAACACAATTAGCAGTTTGGCCTTGCATGTTTCTCACAGAGAGGGAGAGACACAGAAATGAAAAAGCAAGGGGTCTGTTTTGTTACCAATATCTTGAAGTTTAAGCTGTGGGGAATTCAATCTTATCCCTTGTTTCTCTTGGCCTCAGACTTGTTATACACATACACTGTATAGTTCTAATACAGAAGTTCCCTGATATGGTCCAACAGGTTCCCCAAATTGCCACTAGCTCACTGAGACCTTCAATCACTCACTTCACCCCATATGACGCTGCACCCCATATTCTTCATAGTGATGTTATTATATGGTTATAGCATAATTATGATGCATTTTATGAAAGATGGGTCATGTGAGATGCCACAGGAAAAGTGATAATTTGCTGAATGATTATCCTATTTGTATGCATGTATCATTTTTGTATCTGAACTTATGAATATTAACTGTGTCTGTATTTCAAATGTAGTTACACCTGAGGTACACCCACTAGACAAGATGCTTTCACTCTAGATAGTGAGCAGGGAAGGGCCTATTCAGAGCAATGGGCTATTAGGAAAAAAACAATAGGCCTTTGCAGAAGCCTATCTCCCACCTGGTGAGCCTTCCTGAGAACACTACAAACAGTCTGTAAGTAATGGCTGCTATGACTCTACAAGGACATGTGATCAAACCACGTATCTGGACTCCATCTTGGGATGTCAGTATTTTTCCACAGACTGGTCTGGGAACCAAGCTTCAGAACAAAGGGTTCCCACCATATGCAAAAGCTATATAAAGCAGGGAGTGCCATCATCTGTGGTTCTTCACTCCTCACACAAGAGGACTCCTGAAAACACCTGAGAAACAAAGACTGAACTGGAGGAAGTACTGGACCCAGGCTAAAGGGATTTCTAGCCTGTGTGTGAAAGATCTGGGGATTCCAAGCTGTAAAGCAAGTGAAGTCGGCCTGCATAATTTCTCAGGGTGAAAATCTGCTATTTCTTATCCAATCTATCTAGTATATTAAGCTTAGTTTGCGGTTTTTGTTTATTTACTAGGTAATCTGCTTTGATCTGTTTGCTATCACTTATAATTACTTAAAATCTATCTTTTGTAGTTAAACTTGTTTT
This sequence comes from Mauremys mutica, assembly GCF_020497125.1. Taxonomy (NCBI): domain Eukaryota; kingdom Metazoa; phylum Chordata; order Testudines; family Geoemydidae; genus Mauremys; species Mauremys mutica. The sequence goes on from NC_059078.1 coordinate 45,044,891, forward strand.
TGCTTTATGTAAACCAGGGAGTTGGAGTGAAGTATATCAGAATCATAGCTCAAGGGGCTGGCAGAGTAGGTCCCATTAGCAGGTGTGCTCACAAAAACAGAGTTATTCCAACTGAAAGCCAGTAGCCCAGTTTAATTTGTGTTTGATTTAAGCAGCACGTTATCCTGCAGAGCCTTTTGATCAAGAAAGCATCACTAGGCAGAGAGACCATGCTCCACTGAGCATTGTTCAGCAGATGCTCAGACTCTGGTGAGTCCAGACCCTCGGTGCTGGCTAGGGGAAGGGTTACCAGCCCACTAGGACTGGGATGGAAATCCAGCTGCTGTCATCTCAAGTTCTATATTTGGAGATGAAGCTGCTTTTATCAGAGGTTAAGACCATTTAGGAAGGGACAGAGGATTTGTGATCCCAGAGTAAATTAAAAAAAACAACAAAAAAACATAGATTCCTGAAGTCATGTTTTTGGAAGTGGCATCAGGAGGGTCCATGCAATGAGCTAGCTGCGCATTATCACAACAGTGCAGAATTTGCCATGTACTCCATGGCAATAACAACTTTCCATTGCAGTGTGCTTGTGCCACTGCCATGTGTGATCACATTCATGTCAGGTCGCACACAAAAGGGGGACAATGCAGGTGTGAGAGAGAAAGTCTTTCTCTGAGATTTCTTTGCTGACTCTAAACACTCTCTCCCACCCATTCAAAATCTGAAGCATAGAGGGAGGGAGGGAGAGACCCTGTCTACACACCCTAAGCAACTGAGTTTAATAATGGCCTTATATTCAGCTATTGCTGTCCCAGCTACAGCTTGGTTGATGGCTACACTATGAACTAGGGTTGCAATCTCTCTGCTCATGGGCACATCCTCGTATTTGCTCTCATCAAGCTAGAGTGAGTATAAATAGCAGCGTAGCTGCAGCAGCACTGGTTGCAGCCTTGGTGGCACTAATTTCAGGGAAGCACCTTGAGAAGTCTGTGGCTTGGCACTTCTGGAGCCCTCAGCTTTTCTTCACCCTTGTCAATCATGCTTCTGATGGGGGCACTGGACAGAGATGGGAACTGTACCAGTAGTATTGGCTGATCATCTCCACCTAGAGATGAAAATCACGTTTCTGTGCAGATTTTGTTAGGCCTTTCAGTTGTCTCTGATACCATTGCCCATGAAGTGTAATTGACACATGCAATCACTAGTATGTTTGGTTAGCCTTGACCACTCCACTCCTTTATTTCTGAGGGGCTTCTGTGGGTGGTTCAAAGTAATTGCTTTTCTGCTCCAACAAACATGTCCCCCTCCTGTTTAATGGATGCATGAGGCTGTTTGGAGGGCTAGGGAGAGTGCACAGGGTGGGCTGTATGTGATATGCTGATATGTCTGGCTGACTATCACATCTGATCTGTCTGGCACAGTGGAAGGAGAGTCCCAGGACTTCTAGGAGATTGGAGTCTGGATGAGAGCTGTGTCTGAGGCTCAGTTCTGAAGAGACCAGGCTAATGCTAGGATGATGGGAGAAGCAAATGGAAAGAGTCAACAGCCCTGACTAAGAAAGGATGTCAGCCATTTGCAAATATGCCTGCAACAGGAGTGTTGTTTTAGAAACAATTGCTCCTGCACAGCCAGAAAGCAGCAGCAACAGCAAGGCATGTTTTTCCATTTGCACTTGGCAAGGAGGCTGCAATCATTCCTTGCCTTTGCTACCCCAAGATTAGATTACTTGGAGCAACACACAGACCATCTGGGAACTGAAGCTAATGCAGAAGGCATCTACCCACTTATTAAGCGTGTGTCATGCAGGGAGCACATTACACCAGAAATACACACTCAGCACTGGTTCCCACCAAGTTTCCAATTGGCTTTTAAGGTGTAGCCTTTAACCCATTGGGCCATTTTAAATATATTAACTAGGATAAGCCACTGCCAATTTTCTTAGTCATAACTGTCTGGGTTCTCACCTCCCAGTTACACAGAACAGGCCTCCCTGCAGGCAGGGGCAGCTCTAGCTTTTTTGCTGCCCCAAGCACGGCAGGCAGGCTGCCTTTGATGGCTTGCCAGTGGGAGGTCCCCCGGTCCTGCGGATTCGGCGGCTTGCCAGCGGGAGGTCCCCCGGTCCTGCGGCAAGTACGCCGAAGCTGCGGGACCAGCGGACCTCCTGCAGGCAAGCCGCCGAAGGTAGCCTGACTGCCGCCCTCACAGGGACCAGCAGGGCCCCCCCCCACTGCTTGCCACCCCAGGCACGTGCTTGGAGCACTGGTGCCTGGAGCCACTGCTGCCCGCAAGCTACCACAGAAAAGCACACTTACACAAATAAATGACAAACAAAGTCACCCTTTAAAGAATGGGTTACATTACTATGGGCTCATGAACCCCTTTGCAATCCAAACCAAAGAATTTTAAGATATTTGCAAACCTTGAAGGGTCATCAACCCTGATAAATGTATTGGTCTAGGTATTTATATCACCCTTGTCACCATATCATCCTCACAACACCTCTGTAAAGTAGGGAAGCATTATGTTCATTTCACAGGCAGGGATCAGAGGCGTGCAGTATATCAAGTGATTTGTCCAGGAGCACTTATGAGGCCTGTGGCTGAGCCAGAAATTAGGGTAAGGTCTCCCGGGCCCTAGTTCAGTGTCTTAACCATAAGGCCAAGCTTCCTGTCCCCTAAGCAAAGTAGTCTCAGATTCGATCCGTACCAGCTCAATCATCTTTTTAATAAATACACACATCTCCAGTAGTTCTCTCACTGACAAGATCGCCATGTAATAAGCCCAGACCCACTGGTGAAGAGGTCATTCACTACCGGATATTGCATTTTCATAAGTGGTGAACTGTAAATATATTTCACAGCATGGTATCCTCCCAGTGCCAGGCACAGGAAAAGTGGTGGGAGAAGGAAAGAATTCTTCAAGAAGCCCAGCTGGATGGATAATTCAGTCTCAGACCATCTACAGCTGAGCTCTTCAGGCCATTGAGACTTGTGCCTTGTTTTGCTACCCCATCCTGCTGTAAGTTTAGTTGTACTGAATGACCTGATTGTCTTCAGTGTCTTATCTAATAGGCTATTCCACCCATGAATGATTTTCTACATCATTCAATGAAACCCGATGTCCATCCTGAATTGATTTCTCTTAAGCTTCCCCATAAGCCTCCTCATTTCTTGACTGAAGACACAGAGATTTACACTGAGAGGGACTGCAGATTTCACTGAGCACTTTTAACATGCTCAGGTGCAACTTCTGTCTGTGGACCATTGTGGTGGGGTGACGACTCACCGGCGCAATGCTTCCTGCTGGTTGTCCAGGGAATGAGCTCTTTTTCCAGCACGGAGCGCCCTCTGCTAGCTGATGTCTCACCTGCTGCTGGCCCCCCCCCATGTCCCTCCTGGACCCCGGTGCCCTTTCTCTCAGGGTTCTGCCCTCTGCAGTACCTCCACAATCTGAGTCTCCCCTCCCAGGGGAACCCCCAACCCTCTATCCCCACCTTGCCTCAGTGGCTACTGCCAGTCATCATCTAGCCCCCGCTCCCTGGGGCAGACCGCAGTCTAGAAACCACTCATCAGCAAGGGGGGGTTGGACCAGCTGCCTCTGCCTATCTCTGGGCTGCCCCTCTGCAGCCCCACTACCTTTGTGGGCCCTTAACTTGGTCTGCAGCGTGGGGCTTTGTTAGGCTGAAGCTTCCCAGCTCCCTCTGCCTTCTCCAGCACTGCTACACTCTAGATATCCTTCCCAGGCAGCCAGGCCCTTCTCTCTCTGAAGCTAGAGAGAATCTTCTTCAGCCTCTGGCCCTCAGCCCTCTTATAGGGCCAGCTGTGGTCTGATTGGGGCGTGGCCCCACCTGTGGCTGCTTCCCCCAAATCAGCCTCTCTTTTCCCCTCTGCAGCCCTCTCCAGGGCTGTTTTAACCCCTCTGGGCAGGAGCGAGGTGAGCATCCTGCTCCAACCATAAAGACAAGGGAACCAAGCTATAGCAAGGGGATGTTGTGGCAGAGCTCTATGGGAACTCAGGACTGGAAGATCAAGGAATGTTGCAGGTCAGAATTGAGGTGTGTTAGCAAAGCTGTATGGGGGAAAAACACAGACAACCAATGTTCACTCTACCAGGTTTAAATCTCATGCTGTTTTGCCTCAGGTTTACAAAACACACACTGTATTCTATATGAACCACGTGCTTTCCATCCATTCCATGTGCACCATCATCTTGATGGAGTTAGATGATGCAGACAGACAGTCTGAGATCTGGGTTAAATAAGTTCTTGGCATCGCTGCATGTTCTAGAAATTCTCACAGGGCAGAACATCTGGAGCATATTATTCATTAAGAACGAAAGATGCTGTTATGTTTGTGGAGGCATCAAGCATGCTTCTTATAAGGATCTGACACAAATTTGAGTGACAATGACATGGCAGAATTTCTTAGAGAATACGATTACTGCCTAGTGTTAAATAAAACTGGTGTAGGCTCAGTTTACTGCATGTTTCCAAAGATGCATTCATTTACATCAGCAGCAGACATGAAAGGGGACTTTTAAGCAGCACACAGTAATCTGGATGCTCAGAAGTTGGGATACAGTAGCGAGGTGTCAAACTGCATGTGTGACATGGAACTGACTGGATTATTTCTAACAAGCGGTGCTTCTAGGAATGTTCTAAGTCATCTCATTTCAATGACCTCTGGTAATGCCAGTTAGCTCTGATACTACTTACAGAAGTACTGGCTCAGGCTATGCTCAAGTACCTGTATTACTGCAACAGGCATATATGAGACAGATAGATATTCCAATTCTCAAACTGTATTTTTGGACCACAGCTGATCAATGGAGCTCTTGTGCATGGCCCACGGAAATGCAAGAATAGTTAGTTTTCAGGGAATGATGCTTTCTGCTAATTGCATCCCAATCCAGGGACCAGCTCCTTTTTAGATTCACTGAGCAAACACACTAAAACTTGTAACAAACAAGCACTACTCTACAGTCTGAGCAGTTGCTGTATGTCTTTCTTTGTCGAGTGTTTCCTTAGTGTAAAAACTCACCCAGGACAAAAAACGCCAAATGGATTCCAAATTGGCACGATAGCAAACATACCTAGAGGACAGAATTAAACTACAACGTGAGCTGGAGAGACTGGGTAGTGTGGGATGCAAGTAATGAGGGAGGGAGGGGGGAGAATGTCACTGGAAATTCCTACACCCAAGGAGACACATAGCAATAAGCAATGTATGTAACCAATAAATAACCCATCACACTAAAGTGGAGGTGATGTTTATCTTTGTCTCTTTAATGTAGCTCTACTATTTTATTGTGCAGCTAAGAAGTATTGCTTTCCCTGGAAAGACGTAGAATCTAGATTGGAAGGGAAAGGAGGGAAACCATGGTGGACTTTACCTAACACAAAGCTAGGAAGTGCTTAAGTGTTTCGCTGGATTGAGCCCAGTACCTTGCAGGATCAAGCCTCAAATCAGATTTTCCCAGACAACAACAAAAACAAAACAAAAACCCTCCCCCCGTCCCCCCTAGTCAGTGCACATTTGTTCATATCATGGCCTTTCAACTCCTAAATGCAAATATATTTAAGCCATTACAAAGCTACCTCTTTGTTTTGCTTTTCATCCTGGAGATTAATTCAGATATTCTGTTGTTACCTACTCTAGTACGAGGACACAAAAGAATCCTCTAACATGAGGTAACTCATGTCTAAGAGCACACTCATTTGATTGTCTTCACAAAAGAACTATTTGAGGTACAGCTGTAACAAAACAAAGGAAAGTTAATTTGCAGACCACGTTGGGCAAGGAATGGTTCCATTTATGCATGCTCAGGTCAATTATTACATTCCACTTAAATCCAAAACTAATTATACTTAGAAAAAAATTAAACTGTTAACACTTATTTGGGACATACTTTTTAAAATGTAGCTTTTTCCTATACAACTTCAAAAGTTGATATAGTTTGAAAAAGGTTTCTGCTCACTGGGATTAAGCATTGTCTATGGAAGTGATGCATTATATGGGCCAGATCTCCAGCTGGTATACATCTGTCAGATAGACAGACTGCAGGGCATCATGGGGGATTTATTCCAGCTGGGGATCCTTGCCTAAAAAGGGAAGAATGAGGGCATGAGCCAACAGAACAACTCCTCCCATGAAACAGTGCGGCAGCCCAAGATAATACAGAGATAAATGTTGGCCCAACCCAGAGAGTTTCATTTCCATTTTCCTGAGGGAAAATTGTTATTTTACTGGGCAAAACAAAACACAAACCCCCAACATTTTCCAAAAGAAAATTTTGTGGAAACCACACTTCCTTTTTTTTGGGAGAAAGGGGGGGAAACCCACACACTTGATGGAAAATTTCTCACCCACTTTTAATCAATTTTCTCCTGCATCTGAGCAGCCTGATTCTGTGCTGGCTGGCTCTGTCGGAAGTTAGAGCCACCACTAGAATTACCTAGGAGATGGATTGGCCATGCCCTTGCCATTCCCAGTTGTGCCTTCCCTCTCCTGTCATGCCGCTGATGTCAAGGGAATTCTGCATTGAGTAGTGTAGAGTGGCCAGCAAGAGAAGGAGAAGCTGGCTCCATGTGCAGGTGTTTAAACCTGAGATTGAGTTGACTGGTACCCACACACATAGCCAAGCACACAATGACAGACAAATGCACACATTCTCTGGCTAGTTTTTTCAAGGTTTTGCAAATTATATGTTGCCTTCTACAGGCAGAAGTTTAGAAATGAAGGGAATATTTCCAAACTGTTACTTAGGCTGTGATGAAGTGGGGGATTATCGTATTTTTTCCATTTTTTTGCATGCAGAGGGGGTGGGACTCAGTTTCCCTGGGTGTTACTGGTTTAACGAGGTGATGGGAGAGGGAGTTTGTTGTTACAGAGGAGCAGCGAGGGAACTTGGGACCCCAGCCAATGGCCTGGAGAATGGATACCCCAGTGACTGGTGACTCAGAGGCCCAGCTCAGGAGACACAGCTGGTTCTGGTCGTGGGAGGACAATGGGCTGTAAAGAGAGGACCCCAGTGACCTAACCAGCCAGTTCCAGCCAGAGGACAGAAGACAAGAGGCCCAGGCGACCCTGTTTACCTGGAGAGAAGACAATGGACAGAGGCGGGGCATGGGGGAGGTGATAAATGCCCAGCTGGGAAGCAGGGGCGCTCGGGACTGGAGAGGGAGCAGGCAGAGCCCACCTGGATGTAAGGGAGACTTGGATGTGCTGTGCTGAGGGAGGCCAGGCCCGAGGGCCCCCAAGAGTTTTCTATGCTGTGTTCAAACGCTCAATAAACCCGCCTGTTTTATGCTGGCTGAGTATCACTCCGGTCTAGAGAACAGGGTTGCATTATTCCCTTTGGGGAGTGGAGGCCCTGGGGGTCCAGAGCAAGTGGACTCCCTGAGGGGGCCCACGGCAAGAGACAGGCGTGCTAAGGCTCAGCGGGGTGCAGTTCCAGGAGGTGGAGGGGCTTAACCCATGAGAGAGAGTGGACCACCGAGAAGGGCTGCCACACTGAAGGGGGTTCCCCCACACGGGGCCAAGAGTGGGCATGATCGGTGAGTCCGTGGCACAGGTGTTTGTCACCTAGCTCCTGCTGACTTTAGTTGATGTGCTCCTTTGAACAGTGGCAGTTCAAAGTGATGCACATGGGGAAACACTGGGGTATTTTTTGCACTACCTATGGAGGTAGGTGAGTCATCAACCAACTGGCTAATAGGACTCAGAGCTAAAAACTGCAGTAATATTTTTGAGAGTCTTCTCTGTTCTCATCGAGATGCTTCAACTTACTACAGTGGCAGAAAGTAGCTGGGTTTTTCTGGTTGATTTACAAATCCTCTTTTTAAGGAGCCTGGGTGTAAACAGGAATTAGAGATGAGGTTGCTTTAAAACAAACAAACAATCAAACAACCCACCACCAAAACCAGAGACCTCCAAGGAAGTTTCGGGATGGGGTGGGGGGGGAGTTGACAGAGAAAGATACAGCACTAAGGCATATATATCCTCATCTTCCTGAGCCCAACAGGGTCTGCAAATGGTTGTTTGTGTTTAAAAAGCAATTGCATGTAGCCAAAGAAAAAAGGTACTTGATTAAGATGACCAATTAAGGTTTGGTGTGGGGTGCACTTTAAGTAGACAGCTTTAGAGCTGTAGACTATAAAGACATTTTCCTGAGGAAGAATTATTTGTTACTTTGCTGATATGGCAGAAGTTCTGTGAACTCTCACACTGTTCTGCATCGATGGCTGCACAGAGTTCTGCTGTGTTCCAATCTCCTTGCAATAATCCCTTGTTTTTTCCTTCTTGTCTTCCCATCCATGACTAGTTGGAGGCCAAAGTCCATGTAAAATGAAACTAGAAATAGTAGACATTTCTGTTTGCTCTTGTCAAAATAGAAAACAACAGGCTTTAATTCTAGTTTGCATCTTTCTCTAAGAAGTCAAATTAAAAACATAAGTAAACATTCAGATCCATGCAAAAAGCAAGAAATCCTTCTTGTCTCAGAAAAAGTTACAGCTCACACTTGTGACTGGCTGTCCCAGGAGGAGAACCCACAGACCTCTTTGGCTCCCCCATCACAATTCTTTTTCATGTTGGCATACTGGCTTCCCCATGAATGTCTGTACAAATAGAGCAAGCCCAGTTCAAAAGGCTGGATCCTACAGCTCCTGAAGTTTGGGAAAATTCAAGTTCTGATCTGAACTTTGCAGCTTTAATTGTGAGGAATTCATGCAGCCTGCATGCCACTTTTCCCACTTAAAAAGCAGACCTCATGCTAATTAGCAGGGAATATCAGACCCTGCCTCTACCTCTCTTTTTTCTTTATTCTCTGTAAACCCATGGGGCAAGATTTACCAAAGTGAGTCCCCAAAAGTTAAACATTCTGAATCTGTATTTCGGTACCTAAATAAGTCAAGCTTAATTTCAAGAGCCCTGAGCGCACACCACCTCCTATCAACTGAATATGGAATCTCCAGCCCTCTCAATAACATACAGTGAAACTGTGCCAGCTTTGCTTGCCAGTGTGCATGAGTTCCAGTGACTATCTAGGCTTCATACCTCTGGAGTTTCAGGTTTAACTGAACTCAATATGCCAAAGGTAGGGGAGGGAGGGAAATCACTATGGACCCACCAAGGCCCTTTAAGTGCCAACAACTGCCTAGGAGATGGTTTGAGACTGGAGAGGAGGACAGAAGCCACCTTGGAAAGCCTCTTGGAGGGTAGAAGGTAAAAGAAGAGGGAAAGATGAGAGAGGTCATGAACCAGGTCACATTTTTTAGGGCTCCTCTTTCTTGGGCCTTACTAGCCGCAATATGGCCCATAGATTACAGATTAGGCAGTGCTAGGGTCTTGCTAATAAAAGGGATGTAGGGCTCAAGCAATTTTTTTTTACATTCATAACCAGGCCTTACCAAATTAATGGTCCATTTTGGTCAATGTCATGGTTATAGGATTTTAAAAATTGTAAATTTCATGCTTTCAGCTATGAAATCTGGAATTTCATGGTGTTGTAATTGTAGGAATCCTGACCCCAAAAAGGAGTTTAGGGAGGGGAGTGGGGAATCACAAGGTTATGGGGTGTGTGTGCGCAGTACTGCTACCCTTACTTCTGGGCTGCTGCAGGCAGGGTGGTGTCTTCAAAGCTGGGAAGCTGGAGAGTGGCTGTTGCTGGCTGGGAGAAGTAAAGGTGGCAATACCATTACCCCCCTACAATAACCTTGTGACCCCTCTGCAACTTCCTTTTTGTCAGGACCCCCAATTTGAGAAACAGTGGTCTCCCCCTGTGAAGTCTGCATAGTACAGGGTAAAAGCACACAAGAGACCAGATTTCATGGTCTGTAATGCATTTTTCACGGCCATGAATTGGGTAGGACCCTATTCATAACGGACGCAGCAAACCCAGAGGTGCCGAGGCTATGAACTTCCAAGCCTAGAGGTGCCAGGTCTTAGCTCGGGCACAAAATTAAGCCCTGTACCCTAGTAGCTCTTGGTTACCCAAGTAATCCAGATGGTTCACTTGCAGTCTGAGCCTGTATGGTGCTGAACACTCTAGCCACAATCCAGCAAGTGCTTAAGCACCAGTTTAAAATTTAAGCCCATGAAGATTCCTACTTAAGTAGAAGTTGAGCACATGCTTGTGGGTTTTGCTGAATCAATGCCTAAGGACTCAGCACCTTGCTGGATTGAACCCTTGCACTATGAATCTGACCCAGCAGACAATCCTTAACTCTGAATTCTAGTAGACTATTCCCATGCTTAGAGCTTTGGCCCACTAGAGAATGGAAGTGGAAAGGTAAAACTGGCTGTGTCCCCCCCATGCAACTTCTAGTAAGTTTACTTTATTTAAAATATGCATGTATATAAAAGTTCATTTAAATTCTGTGACTTTGCACTTTTGCAATCTTGATAACAAGACTACTCAAGCGGCATTTGAAATATTTTATTTGTACTTGTGTATTTACAGTGCTTGCACATGCTCAAATGCATGTGGCACATCAACATACTGGAGAGAGGAAGAAAGGGCACAGATGGAGAAAAAGAGGGCACAAGGAAGGAGAGAGAAAAGGAGGAGGAGAATCAGAGAAAGCAGCATATGCTTAAAGCAAGGGAAAGAATGGGAGAAAAGGACTGAGGAAGCCAGAGAAAGGTGAGACAAGAAGATGGTTGTGGCAGACATGGGTGGGTGGGGGCTGGAGACGAGCAGACAGACATGATCCCCAGTAACAGCTGTGAAGTGAAAGTTTACAAAGAACTGGTTCTTTTCCACATTCCCACTTTACAGGACTTGAACTCAGTAAAAGAGAAAACCACATGCCTACTCCATCTGGGACTTTCCAAAAAGCCAGAGGAAAAGTGCTAAGATGTGTGGTTCTAGAGATCAGGAACAGTGGGCCTGGATCATCAGCTGCTTAGGCAAAGAGCAACTCCCAGCTGAGAGACAGCCTGCACAGTTCTTATTGGCTCAGCTCGAGCAGCTCCAAGGTTAGAGCTTCTATGGACTGCAGAGTGTCAAGAACACACAGAGCAAATTCAAACGCTGGGTGTGGGCTTCACCAATTGGACAAGTTCTTGCTAGTGCCTGGGCACAGGTGACAGCCAAACTGTCTTCATCTAAGGAGTTATGGTCTAGTCTGCATGGTTCAGGTTCACCATGGTAGAAGCTTTTCAGATAAAGGTAAATTAAATAACACGAACATATGTTGCATAGTTCCTTCCCTATTCCTGTCCATGTGTGCAGGGCCAGATTAACTCTTCTGTGGGCCCAGGGCTATTAGATTTTGTGGAGTCCCTGCATGTTTTTAGGGAGAGTGTGGGCTCAGGGCTGGGCCAGGGGATTGGGGTGCAGGAAGCAGTGCAGCTCCAGCTGGGGGGGGCAGGGATGGGACAGGGGGTTGGGGTGCAGGTGCGGGGTCTGGGAGGGAGTTTGGGTGCAGGAGGAGGCTCCAAGCTGGGGGTGGGGTTCAGGCTCTGGCCCTGAGGCACTTACCGTGGGTGGCTCTTGGTCACGGGCACAGTGGGGCGTAGGCAAGATCCCTGCCTACCCTAGCTCCGCACTGTTCTGCTCCCCGAGTTGGCTAGCATGTCCAGCCTCTAGGTGGAGGGGCCAGGCTGCTCTGCACAGTGCATGTTGCCCATGCTCACAGGCGCTGCCCCTGCAGCTCCCATTGGCCACTGTTCCCAGCCAATGGGAACTGTAGAGACAGTGCTGGGGGCAGGGGCAGCGCGCAGAAATTCCCTGAACGCCCCTCCCTAGGGGCCACAGGGGCATGCCAGCGAGCCAGAGCTCACTGCTCTAGCCCTGCGTGGCGGGGGGGGGGGGGGGGCGAGAGAGAAACACACTGAGGCTTGGGGACTGGTGTCCAGCCCACGGCAATAAAAAGAAAAGAAGCAGTGGGCTGCATCTGGCCTGTGGGCCCCCTTAGACCGAGGCTACAGCCCCTAAAGCCCATGTGTTAATCTGGCCATGCATGTATGGATGTTTGGATCTGTTTTAAAAATTATTTAAAGTTGAGGGGCTCTCTGCTGTTATTTGTGAAGATAAGGGCAAATAAATGCAAAAAGATAAGAACTAGCTCCAAGATTAATTCCCGAGGAATTGGAGTTCCACAGTCTTGGACAAACAGTTAAGAGAGAAGTGGCAGATTCATATCTGCCTAGGCAAAGCGTACTTGATTTCCTGTCCATCAGCTTATCTCAGTAGCTATCCAATCACCCTCAGCCATCCTTCTCATACATCTGGTTCTCCATCGAAAGTCATATTTAATGCTGTTAAGAGGAGAGCAATGCAAATTCAAACCAACAACTGTACAAGTGTGAAACATTGGGGTAGAGGATTCTACCAGGGAATGTGGCACTAAAAGGCTAGCCTTGTTCTTCCCTTCAGTAATTGTTTGTTCTGACTTGATCTCCCTCAAAAGGGGCCTGATGTAGTGGGGCATGACCAAGCTTAGGAAGCAAAGTACTGCTGAGAAGCGTAACTAATGGTCTTTTAAGTAGCGGGGGTAGCCCCCGTGTTACTCTGTATCCACAAAAAACAACAAGGAGTCCGGTGGCACCTTAAAGACTAAACAGATTTATTTGGGCATAAGCTTTCAGGGGTAAGTGAAGAAGTGAGGTTTTTTACCCCCGAAAGCTTATGCCCAAATAAATCTGTTTAGTCTTTAAGGTGCCACCGGACTCCTTGTTGTTTTAATAGTCTTTTATGCACCCAAGACCTCCCTCACCACACTTTCCCCGTCCCGGCTTTTCCCCTCCCCAAACATCCCACCATATACCCCTAGGAAACATAAGCCTGTGAAAAGTGTAGCTACTTTACCAGTACCCTAGGACTCACACATAGGTCAAAGTGCAGAAGTGCTGGAAACTCTTGCAGAATGTTTCCTTTCCCCGTATATTATGGAGTCCAGTTTGCCTGTCTGCACCTGGAGGATGGGAGATTATTGCCTTTCGTCCATGCATCTGAAGAAGTGTTTTTTTTGCCCACGAAAGCTTATGCCCAAATAAATCCGTTAGTCTTTAAGGCTTATTGCCTTTCATCCATGATTCCGCTCCATTCCCAGCTTATTGCATTGATTCCCTTTTAAGCAATACAGTATAGAGACTCCAAAATTGTTCTCCCAACTACCAAACCAATGCAGGGGCCTTGCTCCTTTTCATTTAATGGGTCTGCAATGTCCAGGCTTGATTCTGCCCCCAAGTATTCATGTTTTTCTTGACTGAGCCAAACTAGTTAAACCCAACCCTAATACCACGAGATTCATCAAAACACTTAAGCATGTGTTTAACTTTAAGCAGGTGAATAATCTCATTGAGGTCAATGGGACTACTCTAATATAAACCCCAACCAAGACTGAAGCTTCATTGTGCTGGGGACCACACAAAAACACAGTGAGAGGTAGTCCCTGGGGAGTTTACAGTTTGATTTCCTCTCTTACCTTGTCATCTTAATGAGTAAAGTGACTTGCCAAAGGTCACACAGCAAGTCAGTACCTGAGCAGGGAATAGAAGCCAGTTCTTTTGATTCTCAGCCCACTGCCCCATCCATGCTGCCGCCTTAAAATTAAGCACAGGCTTCAATGCTCTGCTGAATCAGGATCTAATGGTTACGATTTAATAAAAAAAACGTGAGACTGAGTGTGTCACAGCATAACACACCACAACATTCCTCACCACAAGAGAGACTAAAATCTGCCTTAAGAGAAATTAAAACCAAGTCAGGAAAAGATACTAGCTGCAGCAGAGAGAGCTACTGCATGGAAAATACTATCTGCTATTCTGCTACTGCTTATGCTTCCCAGGGAGGTGGAATAATCATTATGACACAAGCTTTGCCTCTGTGTTTTAGCTCTGCAGGGAAGCTCCTTAATCTGAGAGGAAGCTGGAGGACTCCAAACAAGAAAAAGAAAAGGAAAGGAGTGCATTGTTTTATGAAATGCACTGGAATACCAGCATGTAAATGTATTCAACAGATGGGAACAGGAGTGTCAAATTCTGGTGCTATTTTCTTTGAACCAGTCTGCCCGTCTCATTCCACTGGCAGAGAAACAGGCAGGATGTGATTTTTCTAGAGCATCCCAATTCCCCTTGGAAGTCTACAGTAATTGGGGGTCCAGGATCCTTTGGAATTTAAAAAATATCCCTGCCCCATTGTCTAGTGAGGGAAGAAGTCATTCAGCTGCATGTTCCTTCCCACATGATCAAGCTTAGGATGTCTCAGGGCTCAAAGAGAAATGGAAACGCAACACGTCTGACGATATCCCTTGGGACACCAGAGCACACCTTCCAACTGCATTTCAAACAGCTGTGGAAACTCTTGGTGGTGAATCCTGGCCCCTCTGAAGTCAGTGGTAAGTCTCCCATTGACTTCAGTGGGCCCAGGCTTTCACAGGACAAGTAGCTACTTTTAAGAAGGTAATAACAGGCTCTGAATGCAAATGCTGTGGCTGCACCAGTTTATACATTGGTTGATGTCTTAAAACACCAGTGACCTTATTCCAGCTCCTCTGATTTACTAGGAACCCTACTAAAGGCTGAGTTAGGGAACACTATCTTTTCTCTCCCCACCCCCCAATTATACCATAGCATCCCAAAGAAGCTGTGCAGCCATGTTGTTCTTGGCTTGCTGGGCCTTGCAAAATTTCTCAAAGACTGGGATTTACAAAGGAGTCTGAAGGAGTAAAGCATCCAACTCCCACTGAAATTCAATAGGACTTGGGTGCCTAACTCCCCTAGGATGCTTTGAAAAATCCCAGTCTGGGCACCTGAGCCTGCCCTTCTCATTCCAGGAGTCTAGGATTTCCCCAAATTAAATGTTTCTTTCATAATGAAGTTAAACTGAGGGGGAGAAGGGGAATTCATACTGGCAAAGAACACTCCCTTGCCCAGCACAAAGACTCCCATGCCAGTTCTGCCTCCCCAGAAGCCCAGTGCAGGGAGCATTCCTGGGCAGAACAAAGACAAGCAAGAGGAATGGTTGGGGCAGACCTTGGTTATTCACTGCAAGCTCCACAGGAGCTATGGCAATGTGACACAAGTTATTGCTGTCAAAATGCTTCCTTAGCTTGCAACTTCACCCCCAGCAGCAGCAGAGAGGGAGAGCAAGCAGCATCTCCTCAGTCACTACTCTGGTGCACGGATGACTCTGGATCTGGGACTGTCTCATTTATTCTTGCTTGGCTAAGATGCAACTAGAGATCACAACCACATTCCTCTCACCCCAGCAAACAACCCTCTCCCAAATCCAGTCACTTAAGGAGGGATATCTACTACATACGATTGGGTGATGGACCCATTAGCTCAGTTTTCCCACTTAGCGCACATGTAACCCCTGGTCCTATTTCTTATAGCATGGCGTGCATGTCTCTGCACCAATCCAATCTGCTCAGGGCTGCCTGTTGGTTAACTGCTCTAAAGAGGGGGTTCACAGGGTTTGCTTGAGAGAGCCCCTCCATTCAGAAGTTTGTGAAGTTCGGTTGAAGATACCAAACCAAACATCCATGGAGCTCACCAGAAGTAACCTGACTAGACTGAACAACATAGGGTATGGACTTAGGGGGGAAAAAAGGCAAATACAATAAATAAAGCTATTTTGCTGAGTTCAGGGGAAATGCAAGGCCCCTCTGAACAACTGCCTTTGCATCGATTCTGCAGGAGAAGGGGAGACGTGCAGGCCAATAACCACTCATATGAAGATGTAAGTTCATCAAGTCCCAGCAGTCTAAGGTGCAATAAGGCCCCCAGACATACACCTATATCCCAAGAAATACTGCGGATGCTCAAACTGGTGCTTCTAACAATGGCAGCCACAACAACTGTTCAACCCACTGGGCGCGAGGAGTGCCCAGCACCTGTGAACAACAAGCCATCCATGTAGGTTATGGAATACAACTTATTGTTCTTTATTTGCATCACAGTAGCACTCAGAGGCTTCAACAGAGAGCAAGGACCCATTTTGCTTGGTGCTATACAGATACATGGTAAGATAGCCTCTGCCCCAAGGAGCTCACCATCTCAAACAAGCTAGAGGACACACAGGGACAGAGGACGTGATTGCCCACACTAAGTTTTAGAGACACATTTTAAAACATTGGCCTCTTTCCCTGCAAAGTTCCCAGTGGCCCTGGTGCACAACACAGGGTATGTCTACACCGTAATTAGACACCCACAGCTGGCCCATGCCAGCTGACTTGGGCTTGGGGTTAAGGGGCTGTTTAATTGGGGTGTAGACATTCTGTTTTGGGCTGCAGCGCAGGATCTAGGGCCCTCTAAAGTGGGAGGGTCGCAGAGCATGAGTTGCAGCCCAGGTCCAAAGATCTATACTGAAATTAAACAGCCCTTGAACTTGAACCCCATGAGCCAGAGTCAGCTGGCCTGGGCCAGCCACGGGTGTCTAATTGCAATGTAGACTTACCCAGAGTGACAACCATGAAGTTCCTAGATAGCCCCAGATGTGGTGCAGTCTTTTGAGGTATAATCACAAACAGGTGTGTCACAGGATGCAACACTCACCACTGATCTGGCACCTCCTCCTGGTCACTCTAGAGATTAGCTCTCAAAGCCAACACCCCAACCACAGTTTGCACACTGTCACTCTGATCTGCAGCTCCACTGCCTCTGGCCAGGTCACTCACTTTCCAGGGTACAGTCCATCAGCAGTCTTCCCATTCGCTGCCTGAGCTCTATGCAATGCCCTCAGCGGCTCATAGGGGAACATGAGCCAACCCTCTGCTCCACAGTTCTGGGCTTCCTCTCTCTGCCCTCCCTGCTCCTTCACTGGACTGCTTCCTACCACTCTAAGTACCCTTCTCTCTCTGGGTGTGCCAGCTCCAAGAAAGAACCAACCTTCCTCTTCCCAGGAAGTAACTGCCCTTTCTCAGCAGTCCTCCAGGTCTGGTGCCAGCTTCCTGGCTTTATGGGCCCCACCTGTTCCTGCACAGGTGAGCCTGTTCCTAATTAGGTGCCTGCCACCAGCCAAAAATTCCTCTGGTTGAAGCCTAAATTAACTGATTGGGCCAGGTTGGCCCAATTCCCCTTGTGCAAGGTTAGTGTGGGGCTCTCACCCCATCACAAGGTATTATTTCAGAACAGGGGTACAAAGCAGCGGCACCATGTTTCATATCTTGACCTACACCTCCTCTCTTTATGTGATGGTCACCATTTCAGCAAGCACCAAGGTATGAACAGGGCACTGTAGCCATGATATAACACACACATTGGTTGTGTATTGGACAAACAGGGGGATGGATAACACACACTGGCCCTTGGTTTACCTTTGCATATTTCTAGTGGATGCTTACTTTATAAGCACAGCCTCCTTATGCAGTCGGGCTGAGAGTCACAAAGCTGCCTAAGAGATTTAGATGCACAGCTGCTATTAATTTCACGGGAGTGGAGCATCTGAATCTCTTAGGCAGAGTTGAAAACATTAGCTTAAGTTTACTTCAGAAGCAAGATCTGGGATTCCCTCTTTATACCTATTCTTTGCTTCGGCCACAATATCTGGTACTCTCTCCTCCCTCCCAAAAGGGGATCTACAGCACACTCTATACCAGAGCTCAGGATAGCTTTGAAAGAAGGAACCCACATTCTGACCTTTGCTCTACTCAGAGACCTTTTGTGCCGCTCCAGCGCTCTGTTCTATTCCGGCACAGTTTCTGACTAAGGGAAACACTTCAGGAAGCAAGGGTTTATTCTGCCGCTTACAATTGCAAACAGCGGTATCCCTTGGTGCCTTCATTGTCCAAAGGTGTTTGAATGTAAAGCTCATACATAATAGCAAGTTTCCAGAGATGCCGATGAAAAGCCTTTTGCTATTTGCCAGCCCTGCATGAAATCCAAGACCTCAGGTGTCTGGGCTTATCTTCCAACTGAACTCATTCATTTAATACCATCCCCAGATTATGTCTTGTAGTTAGAAGAAAAGCATGAAAGACAAAGACACAGCAGCTATGTTCTCAGCCATTCATCATTCCCTGAGTGCCTGATGCTTTAAGCAGGTGTTTCAAGTTCCCCCTCCATTCTTAAGATGCTAAAATAGGACACTGCCTCTTTAAATTTTAAGTAAAAGAGTAATTTTTTCAATGGGGGGCAGGAGAGGAAGGAGCATTTGCTAATTTATAGCATAAGCTGGTTGAGTGCTGCAAAAACATTCCTGAAAAGATTTCTTCAAATGTTTTGCTTCAGCTGTTTTTGCACTCCTTTTGGGTTTGCATCCTGCAAACAGTCATGCAGTTGAGATTTGCTAGTATGAGTATTTTATGGAGAGATAATTACAAGCTCAGAGGAAATGTATATTCAATTTGCTGCCCACAAACATTCACACTGGCAACCTGATAATGCGCCTAATCCACAGCCTGTCAAAGACAATGAGATGACTCCCACGGAACTCAGTGGGCTTTGGGGCAGGCTAGAAGAGTTATGCTCAGCCAATCAGGGAGCAGAAACACTACCAGGTGACTTATACAACCAGGTGTCCAAATGCAACTAAGCAAGTAGCTGGAGTTTTGGAACATGACTTTCAAAGCACAAGTTGTTGAATGGAAAAAAATTTGCAAAAAATGTGGGGGAGTAATTTTGAAAAAAGGGAGTAAGCATGAGCAGGAGATGAAATACACCACAACTCAAATAGCCAGTCAAGGCTTACAGGTATCTCTAACCGATTGTTTTTTCAGAAGTGGCCTCCATTTTGCTCCCGCAAATAACATTAATTGCACTTGTAGTTATTATATGGACAGAAAAAGAGAGGCCCTTTCAATATAGGCTGTAGGGACAGATTTTCAAGAGTGTTCAGCTTCCATTTAGGCATTAAGAGAAATGGTCACATTTTCAGAAGAGTGTAGCATGTTGGGCCCACATTAGGTGCTGAGCTCCTCTGAAATGTTGTCCATAAATATCACAGTGGAAGCTGCTGGGTACCAACTGCATTTGAAAATCTGCCCCCATTGGACGTGCTGAACACTAGATAGATAATCTGCCACAGATGTTCATTCTAGCACCAGAAGTACAGCACATGCTTCAGTTTGAAGCCATAAACCGTTCTTCACACTGCATTAAGAGACGTCTGGAAGTTCCTTTTAAATGCGTGCTCCGTTTTAATCCAACTATACTAAGATACCAGCATTCTTTTTCTGTTTTCAATAGAGCCGCCAGCTTTTAGACACAAAACTGCTGTGATGTGAAGAGCTACAGGCCATCCCTACCTTGCTGTAAGTGCTCTTTACTTAAAGCACAGTATTTAGGAACTGCAGAGAGCTTACTTATAAACTGGAAATATTGCCATGTCATTTCAAACTCTTGTGGGTTACTCAATAATTACAAAAGGTAATTACCATTCTGCCACCCTTAGTTAGCAGTTAGTTATACCTCTGTCTGCAAATAGTTACACTGACTTCAGAGGCGGCTTGCCTAGTAAGTTAGTTTACAGTAGGAGTAAGAGAGGCAAAATATGGTTTTATGGACTTGCTGTATAAATACCACCAGGCCCATCAAGAGAAATCTGGGGCCCAGGTACATCATGTTCATTGTGGCCCCACTTCATCCCAGTTACAGAAGGTTTGGGGGGCTCCCTGAGCTTGGGCCCCAGTACAATTGTCTCCCCTTCCTGCCCCTCTCTTCAGCCCTGCCTACGACAACTTTGTACTTACTGTGACGAAGTGGGACTGGTCTTACTGGAGTGCTGTGTGCAGTTCTTAAGTATCTAGCAAAGCAAAAGGCCAGCGCATCCGAATGCCTGACACTCTGTCTCCTAGCAACTGATGGCCCGGGCCCCTCCTGCAAAGGTGCCAGGAGAAGGTGTTGGAGACAAAGGGGTCAGGTGACCTCCTGGCCCGGGAAAGAAGCTGAGAAGAGGGGAGGGGCTGGAGGAGGCTGGGCAGACTGGAGCTGGCTGGGGAAAGAAGGGAAGCAGAGACAGGGCTCTGATCCCCAATGGGGGCTGTGGGCTCCTGGGGCCCCAAGATGGACCTAACAGGGGGGGATCCTGTTATCTGTGCCTGCAAGACCTGTGTTGGACTGTGTTCCTGTCGTCTAAATAAACCTTCTGCTTTACTGGCTGGCTGAGAGTCCTGGTGAATCGCAGGGAGCCCGGGGGTGCAGGGCCCTGACTCCCCCACACTCCGTGACACTTACCATGGGCTAGATTGTAGAACACATACCTGCTTTAGTGAGCACCTAGGCCCTGATCCTCAAAGGTAGTTAGGTGTTTAGGTAGTTAGGTTGATCTCTCTGGGAACTAGGGGCTTAAATATCTTTGATGAGCTGGGCCTTACCCACACCAGTAGTCCCATTGAGTGCTTCCTCAAATGGGTAAGCGTAGCATGATCTAGTCTATACATTGACTCAAACAAAACTGGAGATTTCTGACTGAAGAGGGTTTACCCCTCACCCATCTAAGCCATTGAGCGTTGAAAGTGATGGATCAGGGAACTGGGCACTCAGCGCATACGCAGATCAGCAGCAGTCAGTATATGGAATGGGTAAAGCTCTGGTGTAGCACTGTGGGGATGTCTCAGGCTGTGCGCGTGTTCGAGTCATTGTCATGCTATCAGCTGTCAGCAGGATGCCCGTGATGGAAAGGCGGAGAAGCAGCAGCAGCCTGTGCAACAATCGTCACCCTCAGAAACAGCCACACTAAAAAGCCCACTGGCCTCTCACAACTAAGCTAAAGGAGTTAGTCGCAGCAATAAGTAATTAGCTTTGAGTGGGAGTTAGGAGCTTTTGAAAGTGTTACTCGTGGTTGCTAGATTAAAATATATAGCATGTGAGCAGAGACATGGTGTTTGTGCCAACACACTACAAATTACTGTAAGGAAAGGACTCTCCATCCCCAATCCAAACAGCTAGTGTCTGTCCCACAAGAGGGAACCAAAAGATTGACCAAGAGCATGGTTTTTGTGCCCTTTCTCTGCCCTATCATTTAATGTTGTTATACAACCTCCCTCCCTGCCCCCCCCCCCCTTTTTTTTAAAAGAGTAGCAGAGAATAGGTTATCCATAGGCTGTTGCTGCAGAACAACTACTATGATTAAGGGTTTGGGAACAACAGACACAAATTACAGACTGGGAAATCTTGGTCAGCTTGACATGTCAGTGAAAAATATGTAGGAATGAGAGGTCAATGTACAGTTTGACTGAATTTGCAAAGAGCATGTTAAAAGCTTTATTGTTGGGCATCTCATACTGGTGGCTGCTTTGGTTCACTCCTCTAGTCTTAAAGCTATACTACCTTTTATTTTTCAGTCCAATGACTGGTAAATTACCTAAATACGCCACCAGTTAAGTCAGTCATCTCCATAAAAAGCAATGCATTGATGTTAATTTACTGAGAAAAAGTATTGTGATAAACCCAAGCAAACAGTCCAGGAATAAGTTGCCATATATTCAAAGACACTGCTAGTAAAAAGCTAGAAAATACATAATGTAGTATATATTCATTCTATAGTACTGCTTACTGAACAAGATGACAAGTATCAGAGGGGTAGCCGTGTTAGTCTGGTTCTGTAGAAGCAGCAAAGAATCCTGTGGCACCTTATAGACTAACAGAAGTTTTGCAGCATGAGCTTTCGTGGGTGAATACCCACTTCTTCAGAGCTTGCATCCGAAGAAGTGGGTATTCACCCATGAAAGCTCATGCTGCAAAACGTCTGTTAGTCTATAAGGTGCCACAGGATTCTTTGCTGCTTGAACAAGATGAATTATTTTGAATTATCTCCAACCTTTAAAATAACCTAACCAGGGCCGGCTCTAGACCCCAGCGCGCCAAGCGCGTGCTTGGGGCGGCGTCCCAGCGGGAGGGCGGCAGGCAGCTCCGGCGGACCTCCCGCAGGCATGCCTGCGGAAGGTCCGCTGGGACCGCGGCTCCGGTAGACCTCCCGCAGACGTGCTTGCGGAGGGGCCGCTGGTCCCGCGGCTCCGGTGGAGCATGCGCAGGCGTGCCTGTGGGAGGTCCACCAGAGCCGCGGGGCCAGCTGACCCTCCAAAGGCATGTCTGCGGGAGCCGCGGCACCGGCGACCGCTAGAGCGCCCCCCACGGCGTGCGGCCGTGCTTGGGGCGGCGGAAATCCTAGAGCCGCCTCTGAATCTAACCTTAAAAAAAAAGGTACATTTTATTAAAGGTCAAGCTAAAAGTTCTAAGTCCCTTATTTCCCTCTGCAGATCAGACCATTTGGGGGGTAGGAGGGTCAGCTATTGCTATTGACATTTTTGAGGAAAGGAAATCCTAAGATGGAATCATTCAAGATCATTCATGCCATAACTGCAGATCAGATGGGTCTGAAAATATGTTTTTTCCTCTGTGAAAAATTTCAACAAAACCAAACTTTTTTTTCCTTTATCAAAATCATGTAGGTTGTTTTGAAAAAGCACCCCCCCAACCTGAAACACTTTGCATTTTTCAGTGAAAATAAGCATTTTCAGCAAAAACATGTGTTTTTTTGAAATTATCATTTTGTCCAAAAGCCTATTTCTCCCCTCCCCAATCAAAAAACATTTTGACAGAAAATTTTAATGTGCTGTAGTGCACAGTACCATTCCAAGGTTTTGGAGGTAGGTGTCAGACCTTCCTCTTCACTGAGGAGAAGATAATCCAGCAACATGATATTTAATTATATACAGAGATTCTTCTTTTTCGGAAAGACTCATTGTCTCTGATGATCAGGCCCTGAATCCAGCTGGAGCTCTCTCTCCCTCTTTCCCTTGAACATTCTGGATTGGATTTTAGTCAATACAGAAATGAAGGAAGAAAAAAAGACTAGGGATGCATTTATTTTGCCTAATGTCAAACTCACTTGAACATCTTAGATTCTAAAGTTCCATTTGTACTCAAACATTGCCAGGGTCACATTCCAGCTCAGAGCAATGGTTCGAACAAAGCAAAGAGAGAACGCTCCACTGAAAGATACCTGGATAAAAAATTGAACAGAACGGGAAAAGGTATCACAACTGAGGGGAAAAAAATCATCTGGGGTAGGAAACAGGGAGAACAATTCTACTGAAAAAATGAATATAATAAATGTAAAAGAATACAGAGTACCCAGGAGTACCAATGTAGCTTTTGGGTATTCTTCAGCCTTCACTTGGCACAGACTTCCCTCTAGCTAGAAAAACCTCTTAATTTCATTTTCTAATGACTATGTGACTGTCCTGGTTAAAACATGGGTTTAAAACTAAAGGAGAAGAGGGTTGACCTAGATTTGTGAGGCCTGAGAACCTAAAATATAATTTGAGTGGCTTGTAAACTCTTGAACTCTATCCTTACCTATGAGGTCCTCTATCTAATCCATTCCCCGGCAAGTTCAGAATTAGCCCCATATGGTATGTTACAGTCCAAGGCTGGTTGGGCCTTTCTGGTGATGTCACTGCTATATACCAGCTCCCAGCAGTGCACAGCTGGGACCCTCATCATTAAATCGCACACAAAGAATCCCTGTGCTCGTTATGTTAATAAATGTCAGCACGGTGGTGGGGAGGGAAATGACAGGGAGAGGATACAGAGAACACAATGTCCTGTAGGGCTAATGGGAGAAGACAGCCTTTGGAGGGGACAAATGAAGGACAAAAGGAAGAATGTAGCTTTAAAAGCCCATCACAGTGTTAAGCTACCATTTCAGTAACTTTCTAACTCACTCTCTGGTGTAGAAGCTAATTAGCTGGGACATTCCCAGAAGCAGGTGACAGGATACTGACTCAGTGGGGTTAGAGTGCGAACGTTGGATCAGAGAGACAATCTCACAGAAAATGGCCCGGTTACAGAGGAAGGATAAACAAGGCACAGACCAAGGCAGCTGAAGCCTGTTAGAGCAGGTTTACAGACTGTTGCTCTAGCCTGAAGGTCAGAAGGAAGCACTGTCTAATCACCAGCAATCTATGCAACACACTGTCAGCGATTAGCCCTAATCTTCTGAGTTTGTGGACAATCACAGTTTTGTTTCCTAGCGTGTTAGACAGGTAAATCGGGCTGAATCACCCCTGGCATGTAAAGAAGTGATGACTGTTTTACAATGTCCTGTTTTATTCTATCTAAAGAGGCACCTTCTGAAGCCAGTTTGTCAGAAATTAGGATAGAAACCGCCCTACCCCCATTTCACCAGAGAAGTAAAGTGACAGATCTGAAGCTACTGAAGTATTTACAAGTGAAATCTGAGCTGTGAACTAATTGGAGGCAAACTAATATAACGCTGAAGGGCAGGAAAAACTTCCTGGGGGAAGAGCTGCTAGACTGCAGCAGTCTCTCTCAAGGGATGTGGTTCTAAGCCCCACTCCTGGATGCAGCTAGGGTGACCAGATGTCCCGATTTTATAGGGAGAGTCCCAATTTTTGGGTCTTTTTCTTATATAGGCTCCTATTACCCCCCACCTCCGGTCTGGATTTTTCATATTTGCTGTCTGGTCACCCTAGATGCAGCCCAATTTTTGGGCAGGCCCTCTCCCATTCAGATTTGCATATGCAAATGAGCTGCACAGGAAAAATGGATAAACTGGCAGTTAAAGGTCTACCTGAGTCAATGGCTGAGATATCTAAGGCCTGGTCTACACTACGCGTTTAAACCGATTTTAGAAGCGTGAAACCGATTTAACGCCACACCCGTCCACACTAAGAGGCCCTTTATATCGATATAAAGGGCTCTTTAAACCAGTTTCTGTACTCCTCCCCAACGAGAGGAGTAGCGCTAATATCGGTATTACCATATCGGATTAGGGTTAGTGTGGCCACAAATCGACGGTATTGGCCTCTGGGCGGTATCCCACAGTGCACCACTGTGACCGCTCTGGACAGCAATCTGAACTCGGATGCAGTGGCCAGGTAGACAGGAAAAGCCCCGCAAACTTTTGAATATCATTTCCTGTTTGCCCAGCGTGAAGCTCCGATCAGCACGGGTGGCGATGCAGTCCCAAATCCAAAAAGAGCTCCAGCATGGACTGTACGGATGTGATCACTGTATGGGCAGACAAATCTGTTCTATCAGAGCTCCGTTACAGAAGACGAAATTCCAAAGCATTTTTTAAAAATCTCCAGTCAGAGGCCACAGCAGGGATTCAGCACACTGCTGCGTGACAAGCGTAACGGAAAGCCAAAGAATCAAATGGACGCTCATGGAGGGAGGGAGGGGGGACTGAGGACTCAAGCTATCCCACAGTTCCTGCAGTCTCCGAAAAGCATTTGCATTCTTGGCTGAGCTCCCAATGCCTGTAGGGTCAAACACATTGTCCGCGGTGGTTCAGGGCATAGCTCGTCAATTTACTCCTCCCCCCACCCCCAGAAGGAAAAGGGAAAAAAATCGTCTCTTGACTCTTTTAAATGTCACCCTATGTCTACTGAATGCTGCTGGAAGACGCGATGCTGCGGCAGTGAACTGCAGCATCCTTGCCCCCCCTCCTTGGTGGCTGATGGTACAATATGACTGATATCCATCGTCATCATCAGCCTTGTGGCAGATGGTACAGTACAGAAGGACTGGTATCCGTCCTCATCATCAGCCCATGAGTGCTCCTGGCTGGCCTCCCGGTCATTCCCAGTAGATGGTACAGAATGGCTGGTAACCGTCTTCATCATAGCAACAGGGGGCTGAGCTCCATCAGCCCCCGCCCTTCATGTCTAACGAAAAGATTCTGTACTGCCTGGACTATCATAGCAGCGGGATGCTGGGCTCCTCTCCCCCACACTGCTTAATGTCCTGTCTGGACTATCATAGCAGCTGGAGGCTGCCTTCCCCTCATTTTATCTCACTAACAAAGTCACTGTTTCTTATTCCTGCATTCTTTATTACTTCATCAAACAAATGGGGGGACACTGCAACGGTAGCCCAGAAAGGCTGGGGGAGGAGGGAAGCAACAGGTGGGGTTGTTGCAGGGGCACCCCCTGTGAATGGCATGCAGCTCATCATTTCCGTGGGATCTGACACGGAGTGGCTGTGCTCTCTGGTTCTCTGATACACTGGTTCTCTAGTACACTTGCCCCATATTCTAGGCAGGACTGATTCTATTTTTAGATACCATAAAGGAGGGATTGACTTGGGGAGTCATTCCCATTTTTGTCTTTTGCGCCCCTGGCTGACCTCAGCCAGGGGCACCCATGACAGCAGCAGACAGTACAGTACAGAAGGACTGGTAACCGTCATCTCACTGCCAATTTACAATGGCAGCAGACGGTACAGAACGGCTGATAACCGTCTCTGCTATCATGCAAAAGCAAATGAATGCTGCTGTGTAGCGCTGCTGAATCGCCTCTGTCAGCGGCATCTAGTACACATACGGTGACAGTGACAAAAGGCAAAACAGGCTCCATGGTTGCCATGCTATGGTGTCTGCCAGGGCAATCCAGGGAAAAAGGGCGCGAAATGATTGTCTGCTGTTGCTTTCCCAGAGGAAGGAGTGACTGACGACATTTACCCAGAACCACCCGCGACAATGATTTTTGCCCCATCAGGTACTGGGATCTCAACCCAGAATTCCAAGGGGCGGGGGAGACTGCGGGAACTATGGGATAGCTATGGAATAGCTACCCACAGTGCAACGCTCCAGAAATCGATGCTAGCCTCGGACCGTGGACGCACACCACCAAATTAATGTGCTTAGTGTGGCCGCGTGCACTTGACTTTATACAATCTGTTTTACTAAACCGGTTTATGTAAAATCGGAATAATCCCGTAGTGTAGACTTACCCTAAGAAGATAAGTGCCCAAATCCTATGTGTGTGATGCTTACCTCTTAAGTGCCTTGAAAATTCCAGATAGTAACCTTAGGATATGTTTACACTGCAATTAAACACCTGCGACACACCCATGTCTGCTGCCTTGGGCTCACACTGGGAGCTGTGGAATTGCAATGTGGACTGTTGGGCTCGGGGTGGAGCTCTGGGACCCTCCCCCCTCATGGAATCCCAGAGGTCAGGTCCAGCCCAAGACCAAACATCTACACTGCAATTATACAACCTGTAGCCTGAGCCCCACGAGCCCGAATCAGCTGCAGGTGTTTCATTGCAGTGTAGACGTACTCCTAGAGG
The DNA here is from genome assembly GCF_020497125.1 of Mauremys mutica. Lineage (NCBI taxonomy): Eukaryota > Metazoa > Chordata > Testudines > Geoemydidae > Mauremys > Mauremys mutica. The sequence continues at coordinate 45,071,868 of NC_059078.1, forward strand.
CTAGATTTAGACCACACTGATAACTGCCCTTTGAAGCCATTTAGAGAGACAAGGTGGGTGAGGTAATATCCTTTATTGGAGCAACTTCTGTTGGTGAGAGAGAGACAAATGTTTGCGCTGCACAGAGCTCTTTGAGGAAGGGCTCTGTGTAAGCTCAAAAGTTTCTCTCTCACCAACAGAAGTTGCTCCAATGAAGGATATTACCTCACCCACCTTGTCTCTCATATCCTGGGACCAACATGACTGCAACTTTGAAGCCAATATGGGTCTTTTCATTGCATTTCAATGAACTTTGGATCAGGCCCTAAAACAAGAGGGGGGGAGGGGGCAGGGAATCCTAGACAACATACTACAGGGAACAATCCAGCCTGGAGCAGAAGTAATTTCTGTGATGCCACCTACTTTCTACTGGACCCTGGCTACCTAAGGGGTTTGGACACACTGAAAATGAATGGGAATTAGATGGCTGTGAAAATCTTGACTGCTAAAGTACTAATGCCTCTTATGTAGTATGCTGCAATTTCCCACGCCAGGGATTGGCAACCTTTGGCACGCAGCCCACCAGGGTAAGCCCCGCGGCGGGCCGGGCTGTTTTGTTTACCTGCTGCGTCCACAGGTTCAGCTGATCGCAGCTCCCACTAGCGCGGTTTGCCGCACCAGGCCAATGGGGGCTATGGGAAGCGACGGCCAGCACATCCCTCGGCCGGCGCTGCTTCCCACAGCCCCCGTTGGCCTGGAGTGGTGAACTGCTGCCAGTGGGAGCTGCGATTGGCCAAACCTGCGGACGCGGCTGGTAAACAAACTGGTCTGGCCTGCCAGGGTGCTTACCCTGGTTGGCCGCATGCCAAAGGTTGCCGATCCTTGTCCCACGCACTGCACAAACATCAGTCTTCCCAACTCCCTGTGAGGGAGCCCACTCTCAATATCCCATTTCTACAGAGGGGCTTACCAAGGCAGAGAAGTTAAATAACTGTCCCAGGCTATTCAATGAGGTAGTGGGGAAGTCCGGATTAGAAGCCAGGCTTGCTGCCTCGTGTACAATCCATCAGACCTCCAAACTCTTTGTTGCTACTGACACAGGATGAGAGAATAGCTATGTTGTCTGGAAAAAAAAATCAAGGCCTTTTGCTTCACTCCCATTAAGCATGGGAATTGTACTTTGGTGGGAAGCTGCAAAGTAATTTAGTTAAAAGACTCAATGATTTTTTTTCCTGAAAGAGGAAGTTAAAAAGACACTTCCTCTGTAGGAAAGCAACTGGCATTGCCAATGCTCAGGTCACTTTGCAACCAGCAGGATGGTGTCAGGCAGACAGTAGATCAATATGGAATCACTTAGGCGCACAGCTGACTGACAAGCCGCTTTAAGGAGAAAAGTCCTTTTCTCCCCTTCCTACCTCGTAGAGAGCAAGGTAATTGAAAGAAGTAGCTGCACGATTAGATGTAACGCCCCGAGGGGGCATACTGATCAGGCTTTATTAGACACGTCTCAGCTACTATGCTTTCCCGCGTCATTATTATTTTGAAATCCACATTGCCACACACCGTCTTGTGCAGAAATTAACCATGAGCCAACAAGAGACTGCATTGTCAATAGTTACCATCCCACACGCCTGCTAGAGCAAGAGATCAAAGGGCTTGTTTGCCATGTGAACGGCATCATGAATATTTATAACCTGGATTGTTAATTGGAGCCCTGTTCCATTCCATTGGCATAGCAATGAATAACCAGGAGTGTGCCCCAGAACTGCTAATCATGTACAGTGACTTCCTAGGCATGAGCACTGCTGTTTGGGGATCAGGAGAGAGGAAGAATCAGCTGAGCGCAAAGGTGAAATGAAGTGTTGGATTTATAGAAACTCCACTGTGGGCATCATTGCAAACTAGAGTGGGCAAAGCATTGGTGAAAGCATTGCAGGGTCCAGGCCTGCACTGGCCCCTGAGAGATAGGGCAAAAGATGTCTAATTTCAACAGGCCAAATCCTTCACTGGCCAAAATTCCACTGAAGTCAACAGAGCTACATCTATTTCCAGCAGCAGAGAATCTGGCCCTGGGAGTCTGTGCATCTGGCTTTGGGAAATGGATGTGCTGTTACGGCCTGTAGACAGAAGCCCTCCCTCGGCTGCTCGCGTCTGGAGTAGCATTGTGGGTGGGCTTGAGAAGGAATCCATTTCCTGAGAGACAAGGTATTATGAATAATGCTGTGCGCTTGGTGCCAGATGGAATCCTGGCACTGTGGAACTGTGCTCTGGTCCCTTGGAGAGCCGCTGCCGAGCAGACTTGTTCGCAGCAAGGCTGAAGTGGCCACACATTGAATAAAGCTGCAGCCCCATGTGAAAGTCCTCTCTCTGCTTGTGTTTTACTTGAAACCAAAAGGATGTGAAAATAAAGAGAGACAGCAGAGAAGTCAGGCCAGGACAGATTGATGGGGATAAAAGGCCTGATCCTGAGTGGTGCTCAGCACTTGCAACTCCCACTGAAGCAATAGGAGATTAAGGCAATTGGCAGCTGACAGGATCGGGCCCATCCCCATAAATAACTGGCAAAATACAGGGAGAAGACTAAAAACAAGGTATCCAACAGTAACAGCTCTAGTTCATGATCACTCACAGGAATGTTACTGCAATGGCATGGGATAAAAGGAGAAACTGCTGGACTTTGAGAACAAGGCAGGAGGCCACTGCGGCCAGTAGAGCTGACCAAAGGGCAAGGATTCTGTTTCAGGGCAACTTTTGAACATTTTTTTTTCATTCCACACTGGAACAAAACCAACATCTTTCCAATGTGTTTGCAAAAACAGAACTGCGTCAAAGCTTCCGTTTTCAGAGCTTTTCAATTCGGGTAGTCTGGGATGTAGAATATCCAGGATCAAGTCCTTGCCTTATTCAGAACAGAGCTTTTCATCCGAGACCTCTCTCTGAATCAGGCAGACCTGGGATCTCACAGTCCTAGGCTAGTGCACTAATCACTAGAACAGAGTGTCTTTCAGTTGTTATCTGTCTCTACCTTCCCCATAATAATTTCATCAAAACTGAGATGTCTCCACAAAATCTTTTGACATCATTAAAATTCTGTTTTTGTCATTTTGTCAATATTCCAACCAGCGCTCATGACTAGTTCTAATGTATGTCTTGTGAGATGGAATCAGATCAGATCCAACCCGCACAATCTGAAGAACACAAGGGTAGGGAGGGAAACAGGCAGCTGGGATGTCAATGAATCGTCATTCACAGGTACTGAAGAGAAACTGCTGTTAGAGAAGTGCACAGAGATGAGTCACACAAGCCCCAATTATTGCGCTGTTCCAGGATGTTCTTAGAGGCCATAGGAATCTGCGTAATAATGATCTGTCACTCCAATCATTAATTGGTGCCAACCCAACTGCAGTTTATGACCAACACACACTGGTAGCAACAGATAAAGGTATGTTCACGATTATAAGCTTCCCTCTGATTCAATCCCACTGTCCAAATTAACAGGATTTAAATTTTCAGAAATATTTGCCTAAATGACATAGAGAGAGCTTCCCACAACACCACAGAATGGCAAACTATGGGCCTGATTTTGATTTTCTGCTTTCCACAAACAAGCTGGATGAAATTGAATCCTCTGGCCTGGGCTGCACACAGAGGTTTTGGGGGGACCTCAGGCTTAGAAGCACACATACCCATCTAGTTTGCTTTGCTCTGTTAATGTTTTTGAAAATTTAGTCCATGAAGTGTGGTTTAACCCAAAAGACATGACTAGGAGTGGGCATTTGCATCCCAGGAACATCTGCCACAATAATGGCAATTTAAGATGTTTAATCACACTCCCATTAAAGTTGAAATCACCTTTGAGATAAATGTAAATGTGTGTTCACCTCAAAGACTGTTTAAAATTAGTCTGCTGTACCCCGAAGGAAGATTCAGCATCACACCCTGACTGGGACTCCCACAAACCTGGCTTGCCCCAGGATATCCAGCATCAGCTGGAGACAAAAGCGTACACAAGAAATAATCCCAAAGCTGTGGAGCTCCTTCAGAGCAGGGAAACTGGATCAACTAATCCGTGTGTAAGTGTGAATGATGGTTCTCACAAGTATAATCCTGCCACTTGTTTAAGGACCTGATCCAAAGCTCAGTGAAGTCACGTAAAAGTCTCCCACTGATTGGAATGAAATTCTCATTCAGCCCTCCAGAAGTGGAGAGCTGAAGAAACAGCTTGTAATTGACCGGCCCAAATTGTATTCAGCAGGCTGCACAATGATTCAAATAAGCAACATGCAAGTCCTATAAGAAAATCTGCCCACCTCCGGAAGAAAACACCTACACCTGCACTTCCAGCTGCTCTGCCATGACTGACTTTAGCACATCCTTTTGCAGCAGCTGCTCATGCATTCATGGCCAGTGCTGCTGGCCAGTGCCAATCTTGGATGAACAACAGCATCTCAAAAAAGATACACCTCTACCCCGATATAACGCTGTCCTCGGGAGTCAAAAAATCTTACCGCGTTATAGGTGAAACCGCGTTATATCAAACTTGCTTTGATCTGCTGGTGCAAGCAGCCTCCCCCCCCCGCCCCGGAGCGATACTTTACCGCATAATATCCAAATTTGTGTTAGATTGAGTCGTGTTATATTGAGGTAGAGGTGAATATTGGAATTGGAAAAGGTACAGAAAAGGGCAACAAAAATGATTAGGGGTATTGAAAGAGAGATTAATAAAACATGGACTTTTCAGCTTGGAAAAGAGATGACTAAGGGGGGATATGATAGAGGTCTATAAAATCATGAGTGATGTGGAGAAAGTAAACAAGGAAGTGTTCTTTACTTCTTCTCATAAACACAAGAGCTAGGGGTCACCAAATGAAAATAATAGGCAGCAGGTTTAAAACACACGACATGGGATTCTTCCCAAGCCCTATCTTTAGGGCAGGAAGTTTTAGACAGAATCATTTAAATGCTCAATTTACAGCATAATGTTGGAACTCACCTATTGGGGAATGCACCAGTAGTCATAATGAACAGGTTTACTTCCTTGCTGCACCAAAGCAGCCAATTCATTGATCAGAACAAAATGGAAATCGCACATCTTCCCTTACACTAAACAATGGGTTAATAATTATCAGACCAGGCAAATTTAGAAGGATTCTCTACAAGATTCTCTTCTGTGTGCTTAAAATGAACTAATTGAGATTCAACAATCTTAAATAAACTGTAAAAGCAGCAAAGAGTCTTGTGGCACCTTATAGACTAACAGACGTTTGGGAGCATGAGCTTTCGTGGGTGAAGACCCACTTCGACATGCATCCGACGAAGTGGGTATTCACCCACGAAAACTCATGCTCCCAAACGTCTGTTAGTCTATAGGTTTCAGAGTAGCAGCCGTGTTAGTCTGTATTTGTTAATCTATAAGGTGCCACAAGACTCTTTGCCGCTTTTACAGATCCAGACTAACATGGCTACCACTCTGATACTTAAATAAACTGGACAGCCATCTAAAACCTGTCAGAGGCATAATTGGCTCACATACAGAAAGCAGAAGCTTGTAAAGGTGGTGTTGAACTCCAGCTGGAGGGAATGAGAAAGAGGCCAGCATATATTCACAGGGAAAGTTGCGGCCAACATGGCTTCCCCACCCTTTAGAAGACGTTGGAGAAATCAAGTTTAGGGTCCACATCTTGCCTTTGGCTAGAAGGACAGGGGCCCCTCAACCCCAATGGTTAGATCGGTCCTGCAAAATGTTTGACCTAGATAAGGTTGCAATTTTCTGAAGAGTCCTTATGTGTAGAATATATTAATTTGTGCTACTGGGGCGATACTGGAGGATGTCAGCTTGTGAGGAGAATGATGATAGCTTGGCAATTTAAATTAAGAAACAGAGGGTTTCTTAGGCTACACCTACACTATGAGGTAGGGGTGTGATTATGAGCAGTGTACCTGTGGTAGCACAGGCAGTGAGAGAGGAGGCCCGGCTGAGCTGTGCTGAGTACGTACCCATGGCCGCCCGGGGGGCAAGTGGGGCAATTTGCCTCAGGCCCCACGGGGGCCCTGTGAGCCCTGGCCTGGCAGCGGTCTGGGTCTTCAGTGGCATTTTGGCGGCGGGGGGGGGGGCCTTCAGTGTTGCCGAAGACGCGGAGCGACTGAAGGGCCCCCTGCCGCCGAAATGCCTCCGAAGACCCGGACCGCCGCCGGGTGAGTACAAGCGCTGCAGTTCCCCCACTTTTCCCCATACCCCCTGAATCCTCTGGGCGGCCCTGTACATACCCAATATTTTTGGGTGGAGTTGTACTCAACATGGCTCAGTTGTGCTACTGCGGCTACACTGCTATTCATACTCACACTAGCTCTCAGCAAGCGCACTCAAGTGTACATGAGGGGGGGAATCACATCCCTAGCTTATCGAGTAGACATAGCTTCAGAAGAAGTAGGAGAGAGGATGAATTTGGTGCTTCCTCTAAAGAGGAAGTAGCAGAATTTCTTCATGAGCAAAAAATAAAATGGAAGTGACAATCCCAGCACCCCAATTCCCCTGTCAGGAAACAAATGGAGAGAATTCAGAGAAAAAACAAAGCAGATTTCTTCGGTGTAATCCAGAGATGTAGTAAATAGAGAGAACATAGGCCCTGATCCCACAAACACATGCATACCTAACGTCACACATATAAGGAATCCCACAGAACAAAACACAGCACTTAAATGATTTTGGTCATCTCTCGCTAGACAAGACAAAGTCTGTGGACTACAGGGGACAAGGCTGCTCTAGCTGAGGTAGTGTGGATGTTAAGACGCAAGAGATCCCTTCTATTTCTAACTTTTAATATTTTATGAATTCTGAAACTGCAGTTCAGGCCAAACTTGCCAATGTCACAAGCTTATTACACTTGCCTCGGCTTGTTTTGTTTTGTTTTTTTAAATAGCACTATAGTATGATTTTTATTGTAGCTAATGAATCCCAGCCTACAGCTGTGAAAGATTCCAAACACCCACAAAACAGAGGCAGGGGAAGGAAATGCTGGAATTGTTTGCTGAAATCTGGCATAGACCGGGTTGTGGGGTTGTTGGGTTTTTTTTGACTGTCCAGAGGAACACAGTGTTCTTCTGAGATCCTGCAAAGGGGCAAGGTCATGGATTTACTCCTGCCATAAGGCCTGGACATTAGTGTTTGTCTTTGCAGTTACATAATGTCTTTTCCATTCTTTAGTTGGTTGCTTCCAGGTTTCTGTAGAGAGTTCTGAGATGGCAGACTTTACAGCTTTAAAAGTCACAAAACGACAAAGCCCTATTTCCTGCCATGGTCCCATACTCTAGCAGATGGCAGGAGGGGGAAAGGTGTTTTTTCTTCCTCTTTCATTTTTCCATATTACTCTTGGCCTGGCACACTAAGGCTGTTGCGGAATGGTGGAAAGTTCATTTTACGGGAAACCTTCTGACTATGGAGCCCCTATAAAGGCTTTTAATACCAGAGCTGGTTAAACAGTAATGACAAGGGACTTCAAAGTCTTTTTTTTTTTTTTTTGGTTCAGCTATGTAATGTGCTGTTCACGTCTTAATGCATCTGAATGAAAATATTTAAAGCACAGTTTAATAATTAAAAAGATAGCCCATAATTCTTCATGGGATGTTACAGGCCAGGCCCTCAGCAGGTGTTAAACATAAAGCAGATGAGATGCTGCTCTCAAACTTTAGGAAATGAAAAAGGTCACATTTAAGTACTTGGGGAAACCACAGACTAGGGAGGAAGGAAGATCTTGATGGATAGAGCACATGGCTGAGACTCAAGAGCCCTAGGCTCAATTTCCAGCTCTGTCACAGACTTCCTGTGCAAGCCTGCACAAGCTGCTTAATCTCTTGTGTTCCCCGTCAGTAAAACAGAAATAATCTGTCCTTCCTTCATATAATTGAGGACATGTTTATTAGTGACTGTGGGGCGCTCATGTACTATGGTGATGAGCCCCTGTAAGTACCTAGATAGATAGGTGCATTTGAGTGTAACTGACAGAGCCCCTTAACACTATCTCAGAATAGCACCCTGGAACCCCATCATTCATCACTCTCATATCATAATTATATGTTTGTACACAGTATGCCTTGTGAGGTATCATTTTAACAGTCTTGATCTGTTGAACATTAACATCCTGTTGGATTGTATGTGAAGTTATGAAGTTTTGCTATGTGTGTGTTACTGAACTATGTTGTGTGGTTGGGAACACCCACAAGCAGCCTTTCCGGTACAACAATGGAGTAGCCAGACTGCAGTTAATGGCTCATCAACACCCAGCAAGGAAAGAATCCAGTGGAGACTTCTCAGAGAGAAAACACAGACAGTGGAGACTGCTTGACCAATGGGGGAAGATCCCCACGTCACAAGCAAAAATCTTTCCAGCAAACTGGAAAAAACTATAAAAGAGGAGATGTGACCTCATCATTTGGCCTCTCTCTCCCTCCCCTCCAACTCAACACCTGGAGGAACATTAGGAGGACACAGACTTTGAACTGGGTGAGGGTAGTCCCAGGCCAGAAAAGAGCCCCAGCCTGGGTATTGAGAATCTGTGACCTGTTTGTACCATCTGTCAGGGTGAGACAGTGCTTGATTCAAATCTTGTTTAATTTGTAGAACTCAAACTGCAAATTTATTTTTGTTTCTTAAGTAACCAACTCTGATTTTCATGCATGCTCCTTATAATCACTTAACATATCTCTTTCTGTAATTAATAAATCAGTTTTATATTTTACCTAAAACAGTGTATTTTGGTTGAAGTGCTTGGGAAATCTCAGCTCAGTTTACAAAGGCTAGTAGTGTTTCCTCTCCACATCAAAGGAGGGGGTGGTCTGGGTAATGAATTTACACTGCTCAGGCTTCTGACCAGTGCAAGATGGTAGAGTTCTGGGATGCTAGTCTGGGGAGCTGGGGGGAATTGGCAGGAGCCTCTCTGTTGTTGGTTCCTGGGTGGCTGGGAAAGCATTCATGTAACTCAGTTGGGTGTGTCCCTGTCTGTGATGGCTGTGTAAGTGCAGCACCTGTCAGAGGTTTGTAGCTTGGCAACAGCATCACAGAGTGAGAGGGATACCCCAGATTGGTGAGACAGAGGGCTCAGTGGCCCCGCAGTCCAGGTTTCCCCACCAGGTCACAGCCCCATTCTGACCTGTGAATGATCACAGTGTGGTTCAGTGATACAGGGCCAGATGCTTAGCTGGTAAGAATCCGTATGGCTCCGCTGACTTCACTTCAATGGAGGTACCATCCATTTACATCAGCTGAGTTTCTATCCCATAGTCTTTTGCCTTCGGGAGCAAACTCCGTGTGATGGAGAAAAGTCAGTCTATACCCTGGAAGGGAGTACAGAGAGAATAGGAAACAATAGCAAGCCATTCACAAACAGCCTATTCTGTCGTCCACTGTTGGGTAACGATGAAGCAGAAGCATTTTCTACATAACTCGCATTGTATGAACAGGAAATCTATGTACTAATGTATTCCCACAGCCGTTCACATGAGGGGACTATGTGCCTCTGGAATGCTTACAATGAATCATTTATTGTCCTTATTCAGTCTTTCCAGTAGGAAGAAGCTACACATTTGACCTTATAAAAGGCAATAATTTTGCTTGGTAAAATGCGGTCAGCAATAGCCCATCCTTTGCCAACTACCTAAAATACAGGAGGGTAGCAAAGACTGCTCGTGCTGCTGCCATGTAATTCAGGGCTCAGTGTTTCCATCTGAAGCTACAAGTCAGTCCTTTAAAAAAATAAAATTAAAAAAAGTTACTCCAGGCCGGAAGGCCTTGGCCCAAAAGCTATTATTTTTCTAAATCCATGGTAAGAGCAGTCTGTAGGATACTGTATAGGAGCACAATGTAATTTCAGATGCAAATGGTGAGATAGGAGGTTTTAAAGAATAGGTTGTACAACCACCTATCAGGGATGGCCTAGGTCAGGGGTTCTCAAACTTCATTGCATCACGACCCTCTTTCAACAATAAAAATTACTACAGGACCCCAGGAGTGGGGACTGAAGCCTGAGCCAGCCCAAGCCTTGGGGATGGGCAAAGCCCAAGGGCTTCAGTCCCAGGCAGTGGCCCATAATCTGAGTCACGACACCCATGGATAAAGCCCTCGGGCTTTGGCCTCAGGTGGTGGTGCTTGGGCTTCAGCTTCTGCCCCGAGCCCCAGCAAGTCTAAGCCAGCCCTGGTGACTTCTTAACATGGGGTCATGACCCACTTTAGGGTCCCAATACACAGTTTGAGAACCACTGACCTCGGCTAATTTGGTATGATGTATGTGTGTGTTTGGAGGCAGGGGGCTGGACTAGACGACCTCCTGAGGTCCCTTTCAGCCCAACATTTCTATGATTCTATGATTTGTAACTTAGATTTTAATCCTTGAGGTAGCCTTTAAAAAAGGAAGGAAGAAAAAAACCCTGTAGATTTATTGTTAGAAAACTGGCAACAGCACTACAGTCCCGGGCTCCAGGTTGATACAGGACCTGATTCAAAAGCCACTGAAGTCAATGGGACTGACTTCAGACAGGACTCTGGGCACAATCCAAAGCCCCAAATAAAACAATCCTTTTAGGGCTAGCTACTGCCTAACATTTACACTGGAACATGGTGGAGGAGAGGAAGTGAAGTATCTGCAGATATCTCAGGTCTGCTACCTTAGGTCCAGCACCAAACTTGCTTAGGTGCTTTTGGAAGTCCCACAAGGCACCTATGTGCAGCCTTAGGCACCCAGATAGTTTGAAAATCTGATCCTTAGTCTCTCTGGCCCAGATCCTCAATATTATTAAGGTGATCAATTTCCACTGATTGCAGTGGGGCTAGGCACCTAGATACCTTTGGGATCTGGGCCTCAGTCCCCCATCTCATCTATAGATGGGATAAAACCACTTCCTGCCTCACAGTGTGTTGTGAGGAAAAGATACATTATTAAAGGTTGTGGGGTGGGGTACTCAGACTCTCCAGTGATGGTGCCATATAAGTACCTAAGACAGAGATACCTGGATGTTGAGAAAGTGCTGAGCACCCACCCACTGAAAATCAGTCCATTCTATGATGTCCCAAATTGGGCACCAAAATAATTGAAGTTCCCACAACCACTTTTGAAAATCTTGGTCTGTAGTTTTGATACCTGCCAAAATCTAGGACACAGACATGTCATACTTTGAACCTTGGAATCTCAGCTATCTGGCAACGTCCTTTAAACTATTTTGATTTATGATCTCACGTAGCTGTTAATTGAAACCCTGCATCCCAGACATTGTGAAATTTAAGGAATAATGAATATGAAGCTGTGCTGTTAAGGAGCTGCACAGAGCTATTGATATTAAATAAGAGAGTGTAGCGAACGTGATGGTTTGCTAGATTAAGTAATGCATCACTAAGCGGTAAATACTTTTTAATGGATGCTTTGGAAACATCATTGCATTGGGTAATCAGTGAAATGAGAGACTTTAATACAATTAAAAAAAAAAGAAAAGAAAAAAGAAACTTGGGGTATGATTGGAGCTTGTGTCTTATCCAAGCCTGGAGGAGAATTTTAAGATTTAATTACAGTTAATGAGAACACATTTCAAAGCTGCAAAGCTCTTTTTGCAATTGAATAATGCATAGAAGGAAATGTGATGCTTCTGTTAAGGGGGTGGCTTTGGGAACATGTTCAAAATGCCAAGGAAAGTAGAGAGTGATTCTGAGGTTAACAGTTAGAGGGGATTCCTACAGCTAGATGGTCATTTCCCACCCCCAGCTTTCTACCCATTAAATTTCCCTCTCCAACTATTCTGAAAGCTATTGCATTAGCCAGTGCTTATGGTAAGGAGAGAACCTGAATAATTGTCCTCCAAGGAGCCAACATGGTTTAAAAAATCATCTCTGCCAACTGTCTCCTTAACACTAAACTTTGGTGCAGTGCTGATGAAAGAGGCCGGCTTTGACAGTCCTGAGTCAAGTCCTCGAAGTACTCTCCGAACAGGTACAGCCCGGGTGTACAGTCCTCACAAAGCCAAGCCAACGTGCCTCAACTTTTGATCTGGAACGGCTCTGTTATGTTTGGAAAGGTACTGTGAACACTCTCCACGCTGTTATTCAGTCTCTAGAGCTCATTCTGACCTTGTCAAAATTCCCAATCAGAGTATCAATTAGTGCCACTTGGTGCTTGATTGAAGTCAGCACCTCAACTCACATAGGCCAGATATCACCATGTGATGGCTGCTGACAGTTGCTACCAACCCAGAAAGTACATGTTTCTGTAACCCATATTTAGTCCTCTGGTCTATCCAGTTGCATTTACAGATGAGGCAAGCCCGTTTGAATAAAATATGAACTATACTGAGCTTTCCTCCAAATGGAACCAAAGTAAGGCTCAAACATCTCTCCCCCCTACCCCATGTTCCTATTTCTTTTGTGTTTGTAGCTCTTGCAGAGCATTTCCAAACTAGTATGTATCAGGAACACATGAGAGTGCCCAACTTTTGGACCAAAGGGGAAAAAAACAACAACAGATAACCAAACTTTTGTTACCTATCCACTCTGAACCTCATAGGAACTGACACACTGGATCAAATCAGTGATGCATCTGGCCTTGTTCTGTCTCAGAGTGACCAGTGCCATCTACTTCAGAAGAAGGGGCAAGGAACCATCTATTAGGCAGTTATGGGATACATGTCCATAGGGAAAGCTTCCTTCTGCCCCATCCACCACATACAGTGAGACGTGACAAGTTAAGATCCAAGTTACCTTGCAGTGTATTTGAAGAAGAGAGTATGCTAGATCTAGGAGTTAGAGTCGCAGACTTGGAGCCAGGACTCCTGAGTTTTGGCACACTCTGACCCTGAGTCACTGTGTGATCTATACAATGGGAGTAATACTATTTATACCCATCTCACAATTGGAAGGGAGACTAAGTTTGAATCAATATTTGTAAGGTGGCCAGAGATCCCCATAGGAAAGATATAGGGCTTGACTTACACTAAAGCTACTTTACACCACTGTACTTAAGGGGCCTTGAAGTTGGTAGTAATATAATTTACTCTCCCTTAAAAGTCCTTTTCTACTGCCAGAGTGGTGTAAAGGTGTCTTGCTGAAAAATGAGAATCAGGCCCACAATATAGAGTAAAAGCAATACTTAAGTCTAAGTAGTGTGAATTATTTATAACCGATAGTTTACTGGTTGACTTTTGTCTGTCTTTGGAGAATGTTCACAAACAGCTCACAAAACCCTTGAATCCATTCATTATTTGAAACTTCTTTGTGAAAAATGTCTCTCCAAAAGAAAAGCTTGCAAAGGATTTATTTCAAATATTTTGCAGTCAAAACCTAAAAAGTCATTCTGTGTTGGTTCATTATGTAAGTCACATAGTATTGGTCTGTTCCCTGATTGGATGACTTCACGTAACTATTTGAATTGCAAAGTAGACATTCTGGATGTTGTAGTGAAACATACAAGTTCTCTTTCAGAGACTATTGGAGCAAATATACTTCACTTTTTTAGGAGTATGCATGTTACAAAATCTCTACTACTGGAATGATCATGGAAAGACAACATGGAAGGGCATGAACAAGGTAAAATCATCAGATTCACTTTCACTTCTCCTCCCATAACACTCAAGGACAATAACTAGAGCCAACAAAGATATAGGAACAGATTCACCAGTGCTAAATTATGCCTCTTGATCAGCTAGGGCCCTTGCATCATAGGTTGGAATTCACCCAGAGGGAGGGCAGGTGGGGTTACATCTGTTCCTCTGTTGTCCCCGTCCCCCACAGCTTTCCATTGAGGAAGCGGTGTTTGGAGCAGACTCTCTCTCTGTTTATTTTCAAGTTAATAGACTAGGTCTCAGTAGTTGGCAGGCAAGAATATGGAGTATTTTTTCTGGGTTTTTAAGGACTGGTAGAACTGGTTGCTGTGCACTGCAAATTGCTTCATTTGTGCAGCTCTTTACAAGAGAGACAGCCTAGGAGGATCATCTAAATTAGAACATCCCACAGATGCAATAGTCATGTGCCCTTCCAGACAGTGCTGTTGGCTCCCAAAGATGTCCGGGGGGCAGGTTGGCAGAAAGGAGGGGTAAATTAGACTGCTTTCCACCACTGCAGTCTCCCTCTGGTGAGACTTTCTGCTGCTTGAATCCTGGTCAAGGTTTGCACCAGCTTCTACCTTTTTAAAACCAAGAGGAACCTAGCCTAGCCTAGCCCATGAAAGGATAAAGGTGGACCTGAGCTGCAAAGACCTCAGCTTCTGCATGGTCTTGGGGTGTTCAAATTCCAGGAATAGCAATGCCGGGGTTCCACAAGCAGTATAGGCCTGGTGCAGGATATCGCCCATGCAGAGACTTTCAGAGTGACAGTCTGCTCCAGGGGTTGTGAAGAAATACACTGCTCCATGCTTAGGATCTGGGCTGGGGCAAGGCTATGAAGGAGCTCTCAGAGAAGAGAAGTATTCTACCCAGGTGCTGGAAATAGGATATTCATTTGGGAGATGGGAGGAGATGATACCCTTCCCCGCCATAGCTAATAGTTCTCTGCCATACTTGGCTCCCTTCAGCAGCATTTTGGGAAATCCCAGCCAGTTGGAAAGTCTCCAGGTGTTAGCCTTCTGGGTTACTTATGAGCCACATGAGAGTTAGGGAGCAGCAACAATCACTATACTAAAGTGTATAACATACCCAGGACGCACATGCCCCTCCAGATGTACAACCAGCACTTTGAAACAACCAGAGAAGAGTCTCTCTCCCAGAGAATCTATCCCAGGGTTTATACTGAACTGGGACAGGAATTTGATTGGTACTCCAGTGAAGAAGATGTGGCTCATGTTACCTCACTACTGAGCCTGCATGATTTAAGAAATTCCCAGAAATTTGGGACAGCACAAATAGCATGTGATTTCTCTCTAAAGCTATAAAGGTGATTTGCTGATATTTCTAGGACTAACAAATAAAAGTAATATATATATATTCTCTTGCCATAAAGTTGCTATTACAATCCACAGGTGAAAGCTGTGCAATTTATTGGCAGTCTAGTACCACTTGCAGACAGCCAAAATTAGTTATTAAAACCATCATAATAAATTGCCTTCTTAAAGGCACCCAACCTGTACCGCAGGCAGAATTTGAGTGGCACCAACTAGACATTGTGCTTTTCTCTGTTTGGAGAGTTAAATCAACTAAAATACACACAAAGGTTAATTTCCAACATCGGGCACTAGCCATGCGTCCAATTTTCAACCCCTTTGGACAAGCTGAAATTTCTGTCTGATTCTTTCTTACAAGTTGTCAAGGCTGATTCCCCACTCTGGCACTTTGAATGCAGAAGGTGGGGGCCCGCAAGGACTCTAAACATTAATACTGGCTACGCCAGGGTTGTATTAAACTCCCAAGGTTACAACTTTACTCTGACCTTGGATTGGTAGATGCTGCCACCACCCAAGTGCAGAACCCTTAAGTGATGGACAGTATGTTAATTGAATGAGGGGCAAATCCTTCTACATGGGCACATACAGTGCTAAATGCAGCGAAAATGGTACGGGAGAGGCAATGTAAGGGACATGTATGTAGCCTGTGCTGGAGAGGGGTATTAAACATGCAAATGGTGTGGAGAGGCCGTGGCCAGTGGAGCCTCAAGGCAGGGCCGCCCAGAGGATTCAGGGGGCCTGGGGCAAAGCAATTTTGGGGGCCCCTTCCATAAAAAAAATTGCTATACTATACAATACTATATTCTCGTGGGGGCCCCTGAGGGGCGCGGCACAAATTGCCCCACTTGCTCCCCCCTCCACGGGCGGCCCTGGGAAAAATAAACCTTCTGCATCTCGGCACAAACCCAGTTTTGAGAAAACTTCTTTACAAGGCATCACTGGTTCTCAGCATCAGCTAGTGCTAAAAGGCACTAAAGCTCATTAAAAGGGTTGGACAAATATTTTCCATCAAAACTTTTTCTGGATCGAAAACTAGGGGGTTTTAAAAAGCAGAAAAAAATCACAGACAATGTCTGCTTTCCTTCAAAATTTGTTGTGTTTTTTTTAATTGAAAAGCTGAAATTAGTCTGCCAAAACCTGAATATGGTTTGGGGTTTCGGAAATGTGTGGCCAAATATTTGCTGCTTGCTGTGTTTGATTGTTTAAAGAAACAATAAAAAAATTCTGCTTAAAAAAATCCTAAACTTTTGAACCACCTCATCTTGTGACCAAATGCCTGAGCCCATCCAGTCAGAGATTTTTCCAGGTTTCTGATACTCTGCTGGCTTCCTTGACTCATATCTGTCTCCATAACTTTGGGTTCATTTAGGTTAGAACATAAGAATGGCCATACTGGGTCAAACCAAAGGTCCATCCAGCCCAGTATCCTGTCTACCAACAATGGCCAATGCCAAGTGCCTCAGATGGAGTAAACCTATCAGGTAATGATCAAATGATCTCTCTCCTGCCATCCATCTCCACCATGGGTGGCAAGTTTGTAGAAATTTTGGTGGTGCCCAGAACCTGCCCCCCAACTCTGCCCCCACCTGCCTAAGGCTCTGGGAGGGGACTTGGGGGGGAGGTCTGGGGTGCCGATCCTGGGCTGGGGAATAGGGTGCAGGAGGGGTGCAGGGTGCAGGCTTTGGGATGGAGTTTGGGTGCTGGGTGCAGGCTCCGGGCTGGGGCAGGGGGTGGGGGCATAGGAGGGGTGAGGGGTGCAGGCTCTGGGAGGGAGTTTGGGGGTGGGAAGGGGTGTGTTGGAAGGGGGAGGGGGTGCACCCTCTGGGAGGGAGTTTGGGGATAGGAGGGAGTGCAGGGTTGAGGGCTGTGGGGCTGAGGATGAGGGGTTCATGATGCAGGAGGGGGCTCAGGGCAGAGGGTTGGGGTGTGGGGTGAGGGCTGTGGGGCTGAGGATGAGGGGTTCATGCTGCGGGGGGGCTCAGGGCTGGGGTTGAGGATTAGGGTGTGGGCGGATGAGGGCTCTGGCTGGGGCTGAGGATTAGGGTGCTGGGGGATGAGGGCTCAGGGCTGGGGCTGAGGATTAGGGTGCTGGGGGATGAAGGCTCTGGCTGGGAATGAGGGTTTGAGGCGTTGGAGAGGCTCAGGGCAGAAGGGCAGGGGAAGGGCAGCTTGCCCTGCCATTAGTGGAGGGCAGGCACTAGGACCCTGGGGCAGCAGACAGCAGTTCTGCTGGAAGCCGCTCTACTCCGGGCAGCTCCAGCAGGCAGGGGAGAGGTGCGCGCTGCTTTTTTGTCAGGCAGGGACGCAGCGCGGGGGGGACACGCAGGGGGAGGAGTGGCAGACAGGGGCTGGGACCTGCTCCAGGCAGGGACGCGGGGGGGGGGGAGGCCTGCAGGGGCCAGGGCCCGATCCAGGTAGGGTGGGGGAGAGACCCAGCTCCAAATATTGCTGGAGCAGGGCACCCGGCCCTGAATATTCCTGGAGCCTGAGCACCGCAAATGTATATAACCTGCCGCCTATGATCTCCACCCTCTGACAAACAGAGGCTAGGGACACCATTCCTTACCCATCCTGGCTAATAGCCATTAATGGACTTAACCTCCATGCATTTACCTGTTTCCTAGAGACTGGCTCCATGGGGTCCCTCACAAACTGGAGACGGTTACTGTGGGTTTGTCTCTAGTATAGCTTATGTACATACTCCATGAAGTGAGCATTTGAGTTTGTTCCAGAATCTGGGATGAGCCTATGTTGTGAAAACTGAAATGCTCAAAATAGCATATGCATGTGAATGGACACAGGGTGCTAAAATTAAATTAATCCAGGGGTTCTCAAACTGGGGGTCAGGACCCCTCAGGGGGTCATGAGGTTATTACTGGGGGTCGCGAGCTGTCAGCCTCCACCTCAAACCCCGCTTTGCCTCCAGCATTTATAATAGTGTTAAATATATAAAAAAGTGTTTTTAATTTATAAGGGGGTGTCACACTCAGAGGTTTGCTATGTGAAAGGGGTCACCAGTATAAAAGTTTGAGAACCACTGAATTAACCCCTCTGGAGCCTCAAGGAATGTAGACGAGGGGGAGGGTCTCCCTTGGTAGGGTTGGGAAGGATATTGCTCTTCTCATGTGATCCCTCCCCCAGTGGCTAATTTTAAATGAAGCTACCCTCCCCTGACATGAATCTCCCTATGGCACTGAAATTAAATATAGACTATAATTTGGCATTTGAGAAGTGAAAGGGATGGTTGCCCTAATGGAAAAGCTAACAGCTTGGTTCTTCTGCAAGCCTCAAACTGCTGAATGAGCTTTAGGGTAGGGAAGGCTGTGCCTCCCAAACAGCCTGGCCCTGCCCCCTATCCAACCCCACCCACTTCCTGCCCCTCGACTGCCCGCCACCGCCCCCAGAATCCCCAACCTCTCCTGCTCCTTGTCCCCTCACCGTCCCCCAGAGACCCCCACCACCACCACCCCGGGACTCCACCTCTGCTCCCTGTCCCCTGACTGCTCCAACCCCTATCCACCCCCCCACTGAGTCTTGATAGACCCCTGGAACGCCCACGATCCAACCCCCCCCCACATTCCCTGTCCCCTGACTTCCCCCCCAACCTCTGCTCTCTCCCTGTGCCCTGACTGTCCCTGGGACTTCCTGCCCCTTAGCCAACCCCCCCGGCCCTGGCCCCTTACTCCCGGCTCCCCCCTCACCCGGAGCCTCAACGCATCCAGAAGCTTCCCTCAACAGCTGCAGCTTGGCTCCGGCGGGGCCTGAGCCCCTCCCCGCTCAGAGCTGCTTGGTAAGGGGGCGGGGCTGCGAGCTTCAGGCTGAGCTCAGCTCTCTCCGCTCGGCCTGGATCTCGCAGCCCTGCCCCCTTACCACGCGGCTCTGAGGGGGAGGGGCTCAGGCCCCGCCGGAGACACGCTGCCGCGCAATTCAGGGATGCTCCTGGATGTGCTGAGGCTCCGGGAGAGGGGCAGAGATGGGGCGGGTGGGGCTGGGGCCAGGCAGGGAGCCTCAGCCATTCTCGTGGGGGCCCCTGCGGAGCCTGGGGCCTGGGGCAAATTGCCTCACTTTCCCCCCCCCAGGCGGCTCTGCCTCAAGGACAAACCCACAGAGAGAAGCTGCGAGCTGAGTCCAGTACTAATAGCAATTGCATCCTGCCTGTGTAAGAACAGTGGGGCCTCCATCCCTACAACCACTATGTAGCTTTGACAGGCAAAGTTCTTTCACTCGGGGTCAGCTCACAAGACCAAGACTTGGTCTTATGACAGCCATGCAATGGGAGCTTTCAATGACCTAGGGCCGATTCTCCACCTCCTCATCTGGTCATTTTCTTCTCTTCATCTCTCATCCCCTTCCACAGGTGCTAAACTCTGCTGTCCTGGCTTTGCCCAGGTGTAAGTGGCTGGACTGATGGGGCAAGGCAGCAAAGAAACAGGCACTTAGCAAGTCACACGTGGGAGATACCATGCATCAAAAATCACACATGGCCTCATTTGCTCACCCCAGAAGCCACACAGTTCTCCACCCTCCCCGGTTAGCCAGTTGGCAGCCTGTTTTGAAGATATGGCCCCTGAGTTTTCTTCATTGCTCCAGCAGCTCGAGAAGCTACCAAGAACAGCATTTAATATTTTCCCTTCATCAGAAAAGAACAGACCAAAAAGAACAGACCAAGAATGACAGCATGTGTCTGGGAGAGGGAACAAGCAAAAGTCTGCATTTCTGTGCTGGACTCCTCCCCTGGCTGGTGCTTAAGGGCCTGCAGGGCTGGCTCTAGGCACCAGCTAAGGAAGCAGGTGCCTGGGGTGGCAAATCTGAAGGGGCGGCATTCTGTCTGTTCTTGGGGCAGCACTCCGACTTTATTTTTTTCCCCTCTTTTTTGGCAGCACTTCGGCGGCAGCTTTTTCTTTTTTTCTTGTTCTGCAGCAGTTTGGCGGCAGCTTTTTCATTTTTTCTTCTTCGGCAGCACTGCTGTGGCTGCTTTTTTTTTTCCTTTGCTTCGCCACTCGGGGTGTCAAAAAAGGTAGAGCCGTCCCTGAGGGCCTGATCCTGCTCTCATTGAAATCAATGCTCTCACTGAGTTAGCAAGAGCAAGTTTGGGCCTTATGACCTAGATTCATAAAACACATAATTTTAAGCTCATCTATAAATCCTATTGACTTAACTTAAGCAGGAATGAGCTCAAGCAGGCGATTCAATACTGTACTGAATTGGGACACAGAGGCTGATTCAGATTTTTAAAAGGCCACTTTACAGTGCTCTAGCAGTGCACAACACCTTAAAAATCCCATTCTATGCTCCAGTTACACACACTACCAGAACCGTGTAAAGTCACCTAAGTGCAATGAGAATCAGATCTTACGTCTTTAAGCAGAATTTAGCACCAAGTACTGTGGGGTGCACAGTAGAAAGTCAGTTCAGACTTTGACATGTTCATTAGCCAATCCAAATACTCTTAGTCCAAGGGGGTTGATGGTAAAAGTACGTTTTCAGTCAAGACCAGACAAAACATCTTTCCTCAACCTCTACAGATTATTTCTATCTATCTATCTATCTATCTATCTTGCATCTGCCCCCATTATCTCTCTCTCGATCCCTGGATGTACATGCTATTGAGAATAAAGGCGGCATGTTGAAAATTCATCTCGTGCACCTTGGCTTTGATTTGCTAACACTTTTCTGTTTCCCCATCATTTTGCACTTTAAGTGAGTGTCAGTCACTGGAAAACTCAGAAATACTCTCTTACTCTCACAGTAGTGCACTAAAATATCTTCTGCTGCAGGAGCTTATTAGGTTAAGCAGAACTTGTCCTTGTCAGTCTGCTTCTCTAGTGTGAAAATCATTATTCTTTTGGCAATTTATTCAGTTCCATTCTGCTCATTATAATAAGTACTGGAGCTCATTAGCACAAAATATAGTGTTTGAGTATTAACAACACACAGTAAAATATCCACACATAACATGGAAGTAAATAAATACATATGGTTTTGGAATCTATGGGAAAACACCATTTTTGCCAAGTTTCAACTAGAGAAGAGTCCAGATTGGATTGTCAGCTCTAATACAGCTCCTTTGGATCTGGGTCTGTCTGTATCTTTGGTGGCTGAAATGGGTCAAACCTGAGTGGCCTAAAGTCAGGCTCCTAAATCCATATGTAGGCACCTCAGAAATAGACATGGTTGGTTGGTTGAAGTGCTGAGCACCCATAAGTCACTGGATGCTGCAGGTGCTCAGCACCATTAAAAATCAGACCACTTATATTTAGGCATCTAAATATGAATTTAGCAGCCTAACCTTGGCCACCAGCTACGGGTATTTGGGCCCGTATTTGGAAGGCATCTGTCAGTTTGGTAACAGAGTGCTTTTGCCAACAATATAGCAAATAACACCCACCAGCCTCAGGGTCAGTATGTGTCACCTTCTACTCCTGCTGAGATGGAGCTGAAAGACCCAAGGAGAAGCGGAAAAGCAGCGATATCTCCCTCAACACTCACATGCCACACCAGGACCCCAGCCATGGACCGAACTGCTCGAACTCGTATGGGCCTGAAATAGACCCCTGCCAAAGGTAACAGATGGGGATTCCCCTACACTGGAAAAATCCTGCCCTGCCCGTTAGAGTGGGGAGGGCTGTAAATGTGCCCTTTGCGCTGTGGAACAGGGACATATCATGAGCTACAATATGGCCCTGTATTTATTAATCAATTTATTAACCTATTCAAGAGCAGGGTGCCTTATGCTTCATCCCCGCAAGAGAAGCACCCGCATTCCGAGAAACAGAGTGTGCTGTACTCCCAAGCATCATGTTTGCCAACCACGTAATCAGGGAAATTCCACAACACAGAAGCATAAACCTCTCGCCGATAGATAACAGCTCCCCATTCACTTATGGGCTGGCATCCTGATCCTAATCAGTTACCTAGTAAAAGGGAAAAGGAGCCAGTCTACGTGCTCGGAGGTGGGTACACATAGAATTAGCTCCCTGACCTCAGCCGCTGCACATGAAGGTTAAACACAAGAGCGGATATGAACTTTGGACACTCATCAAACATGCACGCACACACGCACACTTGTTAACACTAGCAATGTTTAGAAAGGAGATAACGTAATTGCAAAAAGGGCCAGCGATGGAGGCTTATAAACAACTGCTATCACAGAGCAGCAAGACTGAAGAGGAACTACTCCTTCCAAAGCACCAGTCTGCTGAGGATTTTTCTGACTGTTCACTTCTGCTCCCTTGGCTTCTAAAGGAGACATTTCTCACACTGGAACTGATGTGAGATGATGTTACAGAACAAGACATTTACATGGCCAATGTTTCCCTCATATTCTCTTTACTGTTACCAAAGGCATTTTATATCCTTTTATTATTCTCTCTCTCAGATTAGTTGATTTTCCTACTGGAAAAAGCAGTGAGTTCGGTCTTAATTTTACGAGTGTCAAGTGGCATAGAGATTGTGATGTCAAAAATTTACCATAAATTACAATAAATAATAATGTTCAACATTTGAACAGTGCTGTCCATTTTCAGAGCACTGAACCCACATAGGGCTGGTCTCCCTCCACCACACTATTTCTTTTAGTATTTTGAAATGTTGACAAAATTCTAAAATCCTAAAAAAAAGTTAAAAAAATTGGGGAAAACATTGACTGAAATTTTGGCAAAAAAAAAATCTCCCTATGTTTTTCAACCAGATATAGGGCCGGACTATATTTCTCTTGAGATTTGATAAAAAGGGGGAAAAGTTATGAAAAATAGTGACTTTTCCTTTCTTTTTTAAAATCAGCCTTAACAAACATAAATATAACACCTCTGCAAGGTAGATAAGAACACCTTGGTCTTCGTTTTCCAGCTGGAAGAAATGAGATGCAGGGTGTTTAAAATACTTTCCCCAAGATCATACAGCAAGTGAATGACGGAATTAAGAATACAATCTGACATGGTTCCTAACTTCCAGTCTTGGACTCAGTCCTACTAAGCCACACAGCCTCCCATCAGAGCAAACAGGAAGCAAATATGAGCAGTGAGGGAGTAAACCCTTCTTAAAAATAAAAATAACTTCAATAGTAACTAATAAACAGAGCAAGACTATTATGAATGACCATGTGATGGGAGGGTGGACAAATGTGTCAGTCTGATATACGTCAATGACTTTACCAGTATGAAAGTTCTTCTCTGAAGTGGATACTGCCTCTGGCACTACCTAAGATTTTATCCACACAGAGGAAAGAGCGCCAGGCCCTTGGCTTCCTATGAGTCTATGTCATTGTTGTTAATACATAACATCCCTGCCTCAGCCTTCAAATAAGACTCAGTAAACGTGCTATCCTAGGCGTCTTTTCTCCTGGAGACACCAAATGCCAAGGCTTCCACTGACAAGAGCCTCAGTTAAAAATTCTGCCATCTCAGACACTCCATGAGAAATGTTAATTCTAGTTTGCAGCAACCCATGCTGCTCCCTTCCTTGGTGGTGGCCCGAGAGAGCAAAATAAACAGACAACTGGCAACGTCATGAGGTCTTGACTCAGTTCTTATTCAGGGTAAACTCCCATTGAGTCAATGGGAGGGTGCCTTGAGTAAGGACAGCTGAGTAAGAACAGAGTAAAGGCTTTATGTTTTGGACCAACAACACTTAGCTCTTACTTGTCTTCATAAGTGGGAAGAATCAGATCCTTTTCTCTCTGCCACAGCTGAGCAGGTCCCTGCCCCATGGAGCAGGGGTGGTTCTGGGAAGCTTGTGATGAGGTCTACAGCTGCAGTAGCTACCACAGAACATATCTGTTACCTTTGAAGATTAGGAGAGGAGAACTCCATCAATTTAACTTATCTCCATGAAACTCTTGGTGCTCCACTTCTGACATCAGAGGAGGATCTTAAAGTGAGGGACTTCTAGGCAGGAAGTTGTTCTTTAGCTCTCGGCTTAAGCACCTGCAGTCTTATCTTTCTGCTCACACATCAAACTCCAGCCCCATGGAACACAGGGCTATGCAGATTTAGCCCCATCTCCTAAATTCACAGACATATGGACTCTGCACTGGCCCTGGAGGAGGACAATATCATAGAATATCAGGGTTGGAAGGGACCTCAGAAGGTCATCTAGTCCAACCCCCTGCTCAAAGCAGGACCAATCCCCAGACAGATTTTTGCCCCAGATCCCTAAATGGCCCCCTCAAAGATTGAACTCACAACCCTGGGTTTAGCAGGCCAATGCTCAAACCACTGAGCTATCCCTCCCCCGACAATATGACTTAGGGATCTCTTTTCTTCATTATATAGCTATCATAGGTTGCTAATATAGTGGTTATCTGTGTAGTATCTAACCTTAAGATGTTGGAAAGGGAATGTACCTCTGAGACATTAGCTTATAAACTAAGCTGCCTGGCTAGAGAAACAGATTCTGGCCCATGCCGGCTAAGCAAAGAGATCTGAAAGGGGAAATCATTTCCAGAAGCTCTTTTAGGCTCACATACTTGTACTGAAGATACTTCTGTTTACTTTTGGACATAACATAGAACATAGCTTGGCTCACTTGTAGGCAGCTTGCTGCCAATTTCTCTTACATTTTCTTTTTTAAAAGGGGCCCAAGGATTGTTAAAACCACCTTTGAGAAATATCTGAAAAGCAGGAGTAATAGTAGGGGTTGGCAACAAGCTATGGAGCCTTTCAGCTCTAAATCATTGGTGTGACTATAGCTGTGACGTTGTCTAATTAAAATATGACCATGCAAGTCATTGTTGCTACCATGGTTATATAATTGCAACAAATCTTATACAAAATGTGATGCATGGCCGGAAAAGGTTAAGCATCCTGCAGGATAACTGACCCAGAGTCAACCATTAGAGAGAGGTTAGAAAGGTATGTCAATGGTAATTAGGGCCATTCCATGGTAGATAAGCTAGAAATTTGAAATGCAAACCTATATTGTTAAAAATTAGAGGTGATACTAATTGTATGTGTGTACTCATATCTTGTTGAATGTTAGCCATGTAAACAGACAGTTCCTGTCTGTCAGTATAGCTATTGATTCAGAGATCAAAAGGGACTATTAACATTTAGATGAATCTTGGGTGAAATAATGTCATTGTCTATATGTCTCTTTAAAGTTTGTGATAGACTGCCTAATGGAAAATTGCCTTGTGTTAATTTAGGTAGCTAATTACCAGTGATGCTTAGGAAATAGGGCTACATCAAAGTATCTGAGATTGCCTATTGTTCGCCTAAGGACTCTGGACTGTATAAAGATGCCTTGGGTCCTGATCCTTTTTATCTCAGATCTCCTTGATGCGTCATGCAGGGGAACCTTAAGCCCTAGGGTATGTCTACACTACGGGATTATTCCGATTTTACAGAAACCGATTTTTGGAAACAGATTGTATAAAGTCGAGGGCACGCGGCCACACTAAGCACATTAATTCGATGGTGTGCATCCATGTCCCGAGGCTAGCGTTGACTTCCAGAGCATTGCACTGTGGGTAGATATCCCATAGCTATCCTATAGTTCCCGCAGTCTCCCCCGCCCATTGGAATTCTGGGTTGAGATCCCAATGCCTGATGGGTCCAAAAATTTGTCACGGGTGGTTATGGGTAAATGTCATCAGTCAATCTTCCCCCCATGAAAGCAACGGCAGACAATCATTTCGCGCCCTTTTCCCTGGATTGCCCAGGCAGACGCCATAGCATGGCAACCATGGAGCCCGTTCAGCCTTTTTTCACTGTTACCAAATGTCTACTGGATGCTGCTAACAGACGCGGTACTGCAGCGCTACACAGCAGCATCCTCTTGCCTTTGCAAGTTGACAAAGACGGTTACCAGCCCTACTGTACTGTCTGCTGCTGTCATGGGTGCTCCTGGCCGGCATCGGTGAGGTCGGTCGGGGGCGCCTGGACAAAAATGGGAATGACTCCCAGGTCATTCTCTTCTTTAAGTTTTGTCTAATGGAGAGTCAGTCCTGCCTAGAATATCAGGCAAGCCTACTAAAGAACCAGAGAGACAAACAGCCGCTCTGGGTCACAGCCCCAGACATCCCGCAAAAATGATGAGCTGCATGACATTCTAGGGGGTGCCCCTGCAACAACGCCACCCGTTGCTTCCCTCCTCCCCCACCCCTCCTGGGCTACTGTGGCAGTTATCCCCCCATTTGTGTGATGAAGTAATAAAGAATGCATGAATAAGAAACAACACTGACTTTATTGCCTGTGCAAGCAGAGATCAAAGGGGGAGGGGAGGGCGGCTGGCTTACAGCGAAGTAGAGTGAACCACCATTCTGCACTTGCTCAGCCTATAGCTGAAAATGGGAATCTGTGACAAGCACTAGGATAGAAGCACAGGCAGGACTGAATCTCCATTTGTGTGTGGGCCTTTGGTTGACACTGGTAAAATACAAAATGTCCCAGGATATGTATGTTGGGGGACAGTTCTAAACGGCAGCTTAATTTTTTTATTTGCAGCAAAATGTAGAGATCTAAGTATCTGATTGTGAGCCCTGGTAGCAAGGGGTAGGCTGGGGTAGGCGCGACCGTGCGGTGCTGCTGACTGGGGAGAGCAGCCTGAGGCAGAAGCCTCCAGCTGCCATGATATTCCAGGCAGGACTGAATCTCCATTAGACAAAGCTTAAAGAAGAGAATGACCTGGGAGTCATTCCCATTTTTGCCCAGGCGCCCCCGGCCGGCCTCACTGAGGCCAGCCAGGAACACCCATGGGACAATGACAACGGATATCAGTCCTACTGCACCCTCTGCCGTCCGCAAGGCAGGGCAAGGCAAGGGGATGCTGCTGTGTAGTGCTGCAGTACCGCGTCTGCCAGCAGCATCCAGTAGACATACGGTGACATTGAAAAAAGGTGAGAAACAATTTTTTCCCCTTTGCTTTCACGGGGGGGGGGGGGGCTGATGACATATACCCTGAGCCACTTGTGACAATGTTTTTGACCCTTCAGGCTTTGGGAGCTCAGCCAAGAATTCAAATAGTTTTCGGAGAGTGCGAGAACTGTGGGATAGCTACAGTCATCAGTCACCCCTCCCTCCGTGAGTGTCCATTTGATTCTTTGGCTTTCTGGTACGCTTGTCTCAGCTCCTTAAGTTTCACGCAGCATTGTGTTGAGTCCCTGTTGTGGCCTCTGACCATCATGGCCTTGGAGATTTTTTCAAATGTTTTGGCATTTCATCTATTGGAACGGAGTTCTGAAAGAACAGATTCATCTCCCCATACAGAGATCAGATTCAGTATCTCCCGTACGGTCCATGCTGGAACTCTCTTTTGATTCTGGGACTGCATGGTCACCTGTGCTGATCAGCTCTCCACACTGGGCAAACAGGAAATGAAATTCAAAAGTTCGCAGGGCTTTTCCTGTCTACCTGGCCAGTGCATCTGAGTTCAGATTGCTGTCCAGAGCGGTCACAATGGTGCACTGTGGGATAGCTCCTGGAGGCCAATACCGTTGAATTGCGGCCACACTAACCCTAATTTGAAATAGCAATACATATTTCAGCGCTACTCCCCTCGTCGGGGAGGAATACAGATATCGGTATTAAGAGCCCTTTACATCGAAGTAAAGGGCTTTGTTGTGTGGACGGGTGCAGGGTTAATTTGGTTTAACGCTGCTAAATTCAAGATAAACTCGTAGTGTAGACTAGGCCCAAGATTGAGATCTCCAGTCTGAATCTGGAATCACCCTGAATATGAACGTTTGGACTATTTCTGAAAGAGCTCTTTGCAACTACAAAGCTCACCATCTCTGCTCTGAATTTGATCTCAAGAACGGTACTCATGTTTGTATGTATACTGAGCTTTTAACAAATACTCTCTCTTTTCTTTTTTAATAAATTTTAGTTTAGTTAATAAGAATTGGCTGTAAGTGTGTATTTGGGTAAGATCTGACATATTCATTAACCTAGGAGGTAACGTGTCCGATCCTTTGGGATTGGTAGAACTTTTTCATATGATGAATAAGATTTTCAGTAATCCTCATCATATTTGACTTAGATGTCTGGGTGGAGGCCTAAGGCTTGGTTACTTTAAGGGAACTGTGTTGTTGGCTTTTGGGTAACCAGTCAGGTATTATAGAAGCTGTTTTGTGCTGGCTTGATAAATCTAAGTATTGGAATATCCACCAGTTTTGGGGATTGCCTGCCCTATTCTTTGCAGTTCACCCTCATTGAGTGACCTCAGTTGGCTCCCCTGGGACTCCAGTCACAATAGCCCAGGTGAACAGTGACGGGAAGTCATTGTTATCTGATGGCTCTATAGAATCCAATATGGAATGCACTGCAAATATTAATTTCCTTGTGGACATGGACTGATGTTTACATGAAAATCACCATATCTGGCCTCCCCACACCATGTTGACATTCTTAGCAGAGGAGCCAGAGATTGAAAATTAAAACTTATCGACCCAGTGAGGTGCCTTCCATCTCACAGCTGAAGCACTTGATGGCATGGTGGTAGTAGGGAAGCTTGCATTGTTGCCTGTGTGTACTTGGAAGGACTTCAGACTCCAGGACATTCAGTTTGGCACCCTTCAGCAGCTCTGCTAAACCCACTTTGAAATATTTCAACGGAAAAAAACAAAATAGAGAATTTAAGCCATTCATCCCAGTGAATGGCTCTTTCTCACAGGATAGACTTTTCCTCTATGTTAGTGTTTTTCAGACCATCCCCCAAGGTGCGATACTTTCTTAAAACAAGGATCCTAGCCTGATTGGCTACATGATGCTGTAATATTGGGACAGCATTAAAGGGATAAAGAGGAGAATAAAATGTGCTTTAACAGTGGATATGGCTGCTTTCTTATCCATCTTCTACCTCTGCATGCTTCCCCTGCTTTTCAGGTTTGTGAGGCTAGTCCTTGGGTTAGGATTTCATGCTCAGAATTTTTAGAAGGATTCAGCTGGGGCCAGATTTTCAGGACAGCTCAGCTACCATTTGGGTTCCTAAATAAATGGTCAGATTTTCAGCACATTGGGTCACCTGAGCTCTGCTAAAAGTCTGGCCATAAGCGTCGCGATGAGAGATACTGGATGTGCAGCTGTTAGGCACTCAGGTACCATTTGGGAATCTAGGCCTAATTCCCATTGATTTCTAAATGGGAGCAGAGCCCATTTGAAAATCTGGCCTTCTATGGATTTAGGTTGGAAAGATGGAGTTTTCAAAAATGCCTC
This sequence comes from Mauremys mutica, assembly GCF_020497125.1. NCBI lineage: Eukaryota > Metazoa > Chordata > Testudines > Geoemydidae > Mauremys > Mauremys mutica. The sequence continues at coordinate 45,100,906 of NC_059078.1, forward strand.
CCTAATTTAGGAGCACAAGTCTCATTGGCTTTCAATGGCACCTGTGCTCCTAAGTCACAGACACACTGGAAAATCCAACCTCAAATTGCCTTCCTGCTGCCTGCAGCCGTCCTTCCCCCGCTTTATCCTCTGCAACTTGCTTTGCAGTTTGTGTTCTGTCCTTCTGCTTGGTTTTTCCATTTTAACCCCTCAAATTACAGTCTTCTGCTAATTTGATCCCAGCTGTACCAGTGACGAAGGACACAGAGTAGTTGTTCAAGGTTGGGTCCAGTCTGAGACCCATTGTTCTGTACAGTGCAGCTGTTCCATTGTGCAGAATAAAAGTTTCCATAATAATAAAGTTAAAGAGATTTTTGTTAAACGAGTCACATAGGAGCTCTTCAATTGTCTGCCACTAATGGGTCTGACTGCAATAGGTTAATAAAATAACCCTGCTGGATTTAATATTTGGGACTTTGCCTTATGGCTCTTATATTCCTGTACAACTGGCAGATGACCCAATTATAATTTTCTGTTTTTGATATTTAAAAAAATAATAAATTCCTAGGTAGAAATAATTAATTCAGTGCAATTTTCAAGCCTGCTGTGTTGGTTTCAAGGCTGTTAAAAATGATCTGAAAATCTCTGCATGATAATTTAAATACCAGACCAAAGAGGGAAGGGAAAATAAATCAAACAAAAGCGTTCCACTTGGAAGAGTTAGATGGTGCCTTTAAGATGTCCAGTCATCTTCTGGAGGACATTGTGGTTGTAATTGCCAGAAGACCTTTGAGAAAGGGGACTTCTCAGATGCATCCATGATTGAGGCACTGGATTAGTGGCAGATTCTGGCTCCCTTAATTAAATCGATCAGCTAGCTCCATTGAAATAGTAGGACTTGTTACTGAGAAAGGTGCTACTCAGTGCAAGTGTGGCAGAACCTGGCCCTAAGACTACAGTTTGCTCTGATGTACTGGCCTGGAAGTCAGGAGACCTGGGTTCTGTTCTCAGCCTTGCTTCTCAGCTTCTGTGTTATCTTGGGCAAGTCACCTCCCATCCCCGTCTTGTCTATTTAGACCATAAGCTCTCCTGGGCAAACACTCTCTCTCGTTCTGGGTATGTACAGCATCCAGCTCACTGGGGGTCTGACACTCAGTTGGAACCCCTACGTGCTACTGTAATACAAATAATAATAGAATCTGTCCATAGGTCTCCTATATTTGTAACATGTCTGTGGCTAGGTAGGACACCATGATTGTCACTGTGCTGCACCTCAGCATCCCCAAAGGACTTCATGGTGGCTGCAGGAATATAAGACAGATGCTGCTGTTCCATGCCACATAGCTGTTAGCAGGATAGGGCTGGGGGCACACAGCTGAGCTATTGTGATTCCAACCAGTGGCACTCCTACAAGCCAGCCAGTTCACTACAGTACGATACATTATTAAATCATTACAGTGGTGAGTGCCTACTAGGGTTTGGGGGTCCAATTTTCAAATAGGATGAACAAGTTGATATTTTGAGGCTCAAGTCAGCACATTAAACAGGCTCGTACAAAGCCAAATGCAGGATTTGTGCCCCCTATTAACTGAGTCACATTTTGGAAAGTTGAGCCCACAATCTGTACTCTTGGTTACAGGGTATGCGAGAATAAAACCTCCAAGACAATGCTAAGAAACGAGAGAAACAAAGAGAGAGAGAGAGAAACAGAGAAGAAGAAAGGACCTTTATTCTATGGAAGGTTCCAACACTCTGCTGGATTCATGCTGGAAGAATCAAGCTGAGTAAGAGGTAGAGATAATGGGAGAAAAAAAGTGGAGGGAAGGGATTATGCCCCTATTTTTTGGCAGCATTTAGCCCGTAATTTCCTTGTTGTAACATCATAACAACATAATAAGACATCATCTACTGATCAACTTTCATGCTCACTCTGCTTCCTGCACTGAAGCGGGACCCTAAAAAGATATTTTACAGTGATTTTTTTGGGGAGGAATATCACAGAATATATACAATTGGATACTAAATTGAGAGCCACCTTCAACCTCCCCTTCTCCAGCCAACCAGTGGATTCCTGAAGCAAAAATGCGACCTTGTCACATTGGGGATGGGCCCCAAACCAAAATCCCAACACCCCCAGAACTTAAGGGAAGTATAGACCTGGAGGCAAAATTCACAGCTTTGGCCTTCTCTACTTTTGCACAATCCTAACCTCCCCCTCTCCACCCCCCATGTTCAGAGCTTGCACGCTTACCAAAAACAGTAACATCTCCCACAATACAAACTGCACAATGGAACAAAGGCCCTGCCACAAAGAGTCACGGCTCAGCTGGAGGCTGCTGTCAATCCTGATTCTTCTGGGTCCCCAATTGTGCCACCCTTAGCCACAATGGCCAGTACCTTACTGCACATACAGTCCCATTGATGGCAGTGGGATTACTCATGGAGTAAGGGACTACTCAGTGTGAGAAAGGCTGGCATAACTGGTCCCTTAAACTGATAGTCTATATATAGAATATACAGAATACGTTTATCCCCAAAGAAGAGACTTGAATTGCCTCATGCAAACTAATGATGAGCATTCAATGCCTGGAGAGCATATGTGGGGTTGTTTTACTTTTCCCCCCATCTCACCTGTACATTTGCTCTCCAGACAGTTTTCCCGAGTCAGATAAAACCTCCTCTTGACATAGGTGTGTATTTGTACCTAGTTTGGAGCAATCACATGTTGTAGACGGAGATCAGAATCTAAGCGGCTGAGATGCAGCCTTTCCAGTGAACAAAAACAACAACAACAAACACTTGTACCCTACCACTAACTCTTTTCTCCCTCTTTTTCTTTCCTTTCTTCTGATGTCCGTTCATGGCGCAATCCCAGAAATAACACGAAGAAATTCTTGGCTTGCTATTTTTGGCATTGCCTCCCACTAAGGAAAGACAGATTACACTATGGGCTATTCAGGCAAATTGGCAAGCAGGCAACAAACAAACTTTCTAGCCCGTATGGTTCTAATGATATATCCTGGCCAAGTCGAGCAGACAGCCTCAGCCGCAGCAGAAGTTTGGAGCTGCCGGCGTTGAGCTAGACAACTGGCCTATGCATTCAGAAGGTGGTATTTACTTACTAAGCACATTTAACAAGTAGAAATAGAGCGGTATAATGGCTGTGAGTAGGGCCGCTAGTGATGAAGTCAGGCTGGTGTGAAGAGTGTGTTGCTTCTAGGCCGACTGGTGCATTAAGTATACATTGGCTGGTGCTGCTGTTTGGAGTCCAAAGATAAGTAGCTGGATGATCACCTTTTAATTTGTGTGTAATTAGCAAGGGACAGATGGCAGGCCACAGAGAAGCCAAATCAAATAAGGCAGTTTACTAACTGTGTGCCACAAAGAGGCCTCCTGTATCTAAACTGCAGCTTGCTTTAAAAAACAACCAACCTTAGAAACAACAACAACTAGTAACATTTAATCAGCCTCTCTTAGAAGCAGAATACCCTGTGTACTACACCGGTGGTTCTCAACCAGGGGTATGTGTACCCCTGGGGGCACACAGAGGTCTTCCGGGGGTACAATAACTCATCTAGATATTTGCCTAGTTTTACAACAGGCTACATAAAAAGCACTAGAAAAAAGTCAGTACAAACAAAAAATTTCATACAATGACTTGTTTATACTGCTCTATATATGCTATACACTGAAATGTAAGTACAGTATTTCTATTCCAATTGATTTTTTTTATAATTACGTGGTAAAAATGAGAAAGTTAACAATTTGTCAGTACTACTGTGCTGTGACACTTTTGTATTTTTCTATCTGATTTTGTAAGCAAGTAGTTTTAAGTGAGATGTAACTTGGGGGTACGCAAAACAAATCAGACTCCTGAAAGGGGGTACAATAGTCTGGAAAGGTTGAGAATCACTGTACTACACTATTCTATTTATGCCTTTATATCACTATAAGTTAATATATCATCATCATCATCATCTTGCAGCATGAGCTTTCGTGGGTGAATACCCACTTCTTCGGATGCAAGTAGTGGAAATTTCCAGGGGCAGATTTTGTAGGTGTTCAACAGCTTCCACCCCACCATCAACCTCAGCCTGGACTAATCTACACGGGAGGTCCACTTCCTAGACACTACGGTGCAAATAATTGATGGTCACATTAACACCACCCTATACCGAAAACCTACCGACCACTATGCCTACCTTCATGCCTCCAGCTTCCATCCCGGGCACACCACAAGATCCATTGTCTACAGCCAAGCACTGAGGTACAACCACATCTGCTCTAACCCCACAGACAGAGACCAACACCTACAAAATCTCCACCAAGCATTCTCAAATCTACAGTACCCGCACGAGGAAATAAGGAAACAGATCAACAGAGCCAGACGTGTACCCAGAAGCCTCCTACTGCAAGACAAACCCAAGAAAGAAACCAACAGGACTCCACTGGCCATCACATACAGTCCCCAGCTAAAACCCCTCCAGCGCATCATCAGGGAACTACAACCCATCCTGGACAATGATCCCACACTTTCACAGGCCTTGGGTGGCAGGCCAGTCCTCGCCCACAGACAACCTGCCAACCTGAAGCATATTCTCACCAGTAACTGCACACCGCACCATAGTAACACTAGCTCAGGAACCAATCCATGCAACAAACCTCGATGCCAACTCTGCCCACATATCTACACCAGCGACACCATCACAGGACCTAACCAGATCAGCCACACCATCACCGGTTCATTCACCTGCACGTCCACCAATGTAATATATGCCATCATATGCCAGCAATGCCCCTCTGCTATGTACATCGGCCAAACTGGACAGTCTCTAAGGAAAAGGATAAATGGACACAAATCAGATATTAGGAATGGCAATATACAAAAACCTGTAGGAGAACACTTCAACCTCCCTGGCCACACAATAGCAGATCTTAAGGTGGCCATCCTGCAGCAAAAAAACTTCAGGACCAGACTTCAAAGAGAAACTGCTGAGCTCCAGTTCATCGGCAAATTTGACACCATCAGCTCAGGATTAAACAAAGACTGTGAATGGCTTGCCACCTACAGAACCAGTTTCTCCTCCCTTGGTTTTCACTCAACTGCTAGAACAGGGCCTCATCCTCCCTGATTGAACTAACCTCATTATCTCTAGCTTGCTTCTTGCTTGCATATATAAACCTGCCCCTGAAAATTTCCACTACTTGCATCCGAAGAAGTGGGTATTCACCCATGAAAGCTCATGCTGCAAAACGTCTGTTAGTCTATAAGGTGCCACAGGATTCTTTGCTGCTTCTACAGAACCAGACTAACACGGCTACCCCTCTGATACTTGATCATCATCTTACTATGTGTTTATACCGTGCCTACTATAATGTGGTAGCAATCAAAAGACCCCATCAAGATCAAGGCCATAATACCAATAAATAATGATAATTTAAACAGAGGTTTCTTAAATAGTTCATGTTTGTTTGGACTGTAAGACACCAAAAATCGACCAAACAGGCCTAGTTTGAGGAGAATAAGTTTAGTATTTAAGTCATGAATGTTTAAAATTAAATGGCCAAGGATTTGCAACTGTCAAGTTTGACATGATCCCTGCTTTGACACTGATCTGTTTTAGACTTTCCAGGATTTGAACCAGTTACCCGTCTGAGACAATCTCTGATGTAAAGACAATACCAATTCTGAGACAACTCCTAGTTGGAAATGACTCAATATTCCAAACTATTTGTGCTCTGAATCTATCTCTAAAACAACACACACACAAATGCAACCAAAAGAACCCCATCGGTTGGAAGGATGAAGGTCTGAGTCATCTCTTCCAGGACTTCAATCTACGATATGATGCCAGGAAGTATAGCTCTTTCAAACATGAACTAGAAGTGCCTCAGCTGTAACAGTTCAGATCCAAACCTAAGTCCAAATTTTCCAAAACCTGAGGTTGTTCCAACCCAGGATCTGGATTTAGATCATTATGAAGATAAAGACCTGAAAGAAAGTTGGTAAGAACAGCTCCAGAGTTAGGGGCTGTTCAGGCCTGTAGCTTTTATTCAGATCCAAATCTAATTGTAGCAAGCCTAATGGCCAAGATTAGCTATATAACTGCTCAAAATCCTTCTCCGTGCCAAATAAATAACTGGTGAATTCCAACACTGCAGTTTCACAAGTCCTAGTCACACTACAATACCAGCAGGGAGCAAATTAGTGGCAAAGACAGCAGGAGCTTTGGGATCTCCCAAGCCAATGGAAACGGCAGAACCAATATCTCTGAACTTATACTGCATCATGAACACTGAGTACCCTTCCCAGACTTAAAGAAGAGCTCTGTGTAGCTTGAAAGATTCTCTTTCAATAGCAGAAATTGGTCCAATAAGAGGTATTACCTCATCCACTTTGTCTCTCTTGTATCATGGAGTCAAGCCATTAGTCTATTCTCAGTGATGTAGAGTATGGCAGAAGAATTCTTTTCACCATGTAAACAAAAAGCAGAAGCAGCAAGTCGTATTTCAACGGCCTAATTACAGTTCACGTCTGGCTTCAAAATTGAGTGTACCATGGATGAAGGAGCCACTCCTTGGTACAGTTCATCAAAAGACAAAGAGGAAAGTTATGTTCATTTTAAAACCAGAACTAGAGAGATTGCACTTTAATATCAATGTATAGGTTGGGAATGGAGTCAAAGGGAGTTAGGCACCAAACTCATTGAAAGTCAGGGGAAATTGGGCACCTAACTACCTTGTCTCCTTTGAAAATCCCCAGACATTTAAAGCCTTATTGTTGATCCTGATGCAGTGCTCTAGTTCACAGTTAGCTGGAATGGTCAAGGCCCACTGCAGGATATACAGTTAACATTAAGCAGATGTGTCAGCGCTTTCCATACCTCAATGAAATGGGCTTCAGCATCCAAGGCTGGGCTCTTGGTTATATAATGAGCATGTGGGGCCAAGTTATTAAGAGTTCGACTACCATCTGGACACCTAAATAAGGGAGAGATTTTCCCACAGTGCTCAGCACCCAGCAACTCCCAGTTATGACAGTTATGGCCAGGGTTTCAGAAGAGATCAGCAGCACCCACTGGGCTGAGCACTTTTGAAAATCTGGATCAAAGGCCCAGCCCCTCAAAAGGTATTTAGGCACCTAACTCCTATTGATTGCGCTGGAAATTAGGAGCCTAAATACTTAGAGCAGTGGTGGGTAACCTGCAGCCCATCAAGGTAATCTGACTGTGGGCCGCGAGACATTTAGCTGACATTGACCGTCCGCAAGCACGGCCCCCCGCAGCTCCCAATCGCTGCAGTTCACTGTTCCCTGCCAATGGAAGCTACGGGAAGCAGCAGGGCACAGGGCCATGCTGGCTGCAGCTTCCTGCAGAATCTTGTGCTGAAACATTCACTTTTTGAGCTTAAAATTTTCACACTTATTTAAAAAAAAAAAATCCAATATGGTTGTAACTATCAAGTTGCAGCAAAACCACTGCTGATGTATAGAATGCGTGGAAAAAAAACAATTTTCCTTGTGTAAAAAAAGTTATTTTCGGGGGGGGGGGGGGGAGGGAATAGCTCAAAACTGGCAGAACTTAGAAACCTGAAACTTGGCATATGAATAGTTCCCAAGGAAGAGTATATGCTTTGCTAAATTTAGAAAAACTGTGGTTGTAACAAAGCTGCAAACACTTGAAAATGTGCTATGGTGCATACACAGTAGAAAATTCTGTTAAGGTTTAAACTGCAGTATTAACCCTGATGTGCTGTGTATGCATGTGCGATGACTGTCAAACTGGTTGTGACTAGAAATTGAACAAAGGTCCTCTAGTACTAAAACCATGCTTTCCTACAGCTTGAGCTAAAAAACTGAGTAAAGTAGATTGGAGCAATAAATACACATTCTCAAGCTTGGACAAGTACGTAAGACTTGGGAGCGGGCATGGGCAAGTACATAAGACACTCTGATCAGTGGGTTGCACGTGTGCACCTAAGAAAGGTTTCCTCCTAACTCTCAATAGCCAGAAGTTGGTAAAAACCCTCATGGTTGACGGCATTAGTCCCTATACCCTTACCTAGTTTTTAATATTTACTGTTAAAACTCCTGATCATCTCATTATCCATATTGTGACATTCTGTACCTCGAGGGAACACCCAGCACCCCCATGTTCATCCTTATAATATGATTGTGTGGTATCTAATGCAAAGTTTGTCATGTCGGGTGTCTTCGGAAGGCTCATGATGCACTGAGCATTATTATAGAAATGTTATAGTAATCGTTGTTATAGTAATGTTATAGGTTGTCATATCATGTATATAGTTATGAGGCTGAGGATGTGTCCTCATGGCTTAAAGCAAGCCCAGGCAAAAACTCTCCAAGAGCAGAGGGGCAGTTCACACCTCATCAGGCCAGGTATGGGACAAACCCAGCCCAGCCTCACAGGAATAAAAGACACTGGCCTAGGCAACAGCAAAGGATCTGTTGGACTCTCGAGTGAGTCACACCCCCCCTTCCTTTGGTCAGTTTGGGACTGCAATAAGGTAATGCTCACCTGACTCTGAAGGGGGGAGGGAAAAGCCAAGAGGGAAGACAGGACATGATAAAAGGGAGAGACTTTTGCCATGCTTTTCTTCTCTCTTCCTCCTACATCTACAGACACCACCGCCACCAAGCGACTGAAGCACTGATCAAAGGGGAGAGCCTGGCTGAAGGGCAACCAGCCACTCTGTGGTGAAAAGCATCTAAATTTGTAAGGGCATTGAAAGTGTTAAGATTAGCTTAGAATGCGTTTTGCTTTTATTTCATTTGACCAAATCTGACTTCTTGTGGTTTGACTTATAATCACTTAAAATCCATCTTTTTAGTTAATAAATCTTTTTGTTTACTCTGCCTGAAGCAGTGCGTTTGGTTTGAAGTGTGACAGAGTTGCCCCTTGGGATAACAAGCCTTGTACATATCAATTTCATTGTTAAATTGACGAACTCATATAAGCTTGCAGCGTCCAGCGGGCATAACTGGACACTGCAAGACAGAGGTTCCTAGGGTTATGTCTGGGACCGGAGATATTGGCTAGTGTAATTTGGTTGCACAATAAAAGGAGCAGCTTACATGCTAGAGGCTGTGTGTGAACAGCCCAGGAGTGGGGGTTCTCACAGCAGAGCAGGGTAAGGCTGGCTCCTAGAGTCAAGGATTGGAGTGACCTAGCAAATCACTGGTCTGGATAATACCAGGGGAACATCACACATATCTGCAGCTGATGCCTTTTTGAATCATGTTAAACTCTTGGCAGAAATGACATCTTGTGGCAATGAGTTCTGCAAACTCGTTGTGTGCAAAAGGATTTCCTTTGATCGTGTTGCATTTTCCACCTTTCCGTTTCAGCAGCACTCCCCGTGTATAATGAGTGTCTGAGTAGGAATATTTCATCTACCCTCTTTACCATTCATTTAGTAGAGGTATGTAAGGAGAAGGCAAACCACAAAAAAACAAGCATTGGATCTACTGCCCGAGGAAAGAGAAAAATGACTGACTGTGCTGGTGATCACGGTATGTAAAACAAAATGTTATTCATGTATGAAGTGTTAAGTAATTAATTCCGCCCTAAGAGTGATCCACTTGCTTCTCTGCCTCTTAGCTTGTTTTCTTAAAACTCAGATCCTTATTGCTGATTTAACAGCAACTTGCCATTGTACAACCATATCCAGTCTCCATTTAATCCTCTCTAATTCATTTAATCCCCAGGGGATGCAAGGTGGCAGCAGCAAATCACACTGTGCACAGACGGTCACCTGGTGACTTCCTCCCACAGAAGAGATAAAGTCCCTGGGATTAGGACATTGATGAAGATAACCAGATGTGACTGGCAGCAAACCAAGGCCAGGTAACCTCTGCAGCAGAAAGCAGGGATGTAGCAGCAATCAGATTAGCCATCTTCCTCAGTACCAGGCCGCCACTGCAGTTGTTTCCAGCTGACAGCTAGGGAGCTGCAGTCACAGGTACAGCATGTGCTGGTTAACACAGAATAATTTTCACATTCACACTAGGAAATGCAGGCAGAATTCACTGCTGTGCAGCCAGTCTCTACCCCCTCCTCCTCATTTCCCAGTTGCACAGCCGAATGAGAAAAACAGTCAGCATTGTTAGCATCATTCAAGCAAACAACAGCCAGCTAAATCAAAGCCTGGTTAAACCCAGGATCATATCTTTGGGGATGGAGGCTAATGAAGTGTACAAACACCAGCTCCAACGATCATAGCATGGCACAGACAGTCTCTTTATCCATGCATTGGGCCCAGATGACATACTGTATCTAAGAGCACTAATTAGAATGGCTGGTTCTGTGATTAAGGCACTAGACTGGGATGCAGGAGACCTGGCCTCAGGCCTGGATCTAGGGTTGCCAATTTTGGTTTGTCATATTCCTGGAGGTTTCATCACATAACATTAATCTTTAATTAAAGATTAATCTTTGTCCTGGAGTCTCCAGGAATTAATCCAGGAGGGTTGGCAACTCTACCTGGATCCTCAGGAGTTTAGTCCCTAATACCCATTGATTTCAGTGGGATTTAGGCACCTAAATACCTTTGAGGATCTGGGCCTCAATTCCTAACTCAGCCATGGATATTCCTTTGTGACCTTGAACAAGACACATTCTCTCTGTGCGTCAGGGGCCTATTTGCAAACGGGGGATGTTACTTCCTTTCACTCACCCTTTGTCTCTGAGGAGAGCATGCTTGTAAGACGGTCTCTCCATGTGCACTGTGCGTAGCATATTAGGGCTCTGATCTGACTTGGGGCCATTTGATGCCAATGTAATACGAGTAGAAGCTTGTTGTCTCATCCATTGCTCATACTAAATATTTCCATAAAATATAGGAAGAGGTCAAAAAGCTTTTTTAAGTTTTAAAGCTTTAGGGATAAAGAGGGTCAAATCCCTTCTTAAGTAACCAACACAAAGGAGCTAGTGAGCCTCAGTACAGTGGTTAGAACAGTTAATTAGGAGTCCAGGATGTCTATGTCCTGTTCCCAGCCCTGCCACTCATTCACTGTGTCATCTTGGGTAGTATATTTTCCTCTTTCCTCATCTGTAGAAAGGATAAAATAACACCCAACCATATGCGGGGGTGAGGCTGTGAGGACGCTCTTTGTGGAGCCAGCAGAAGAGAAAAGGAGATAAGATATAAATTTGGTCTACCTGCCCACTCAGGAATATGTTTCCCTTAGGAGCCAGCTTCTGCAGTAGTATCCAACTCAATCTATTTATAGAGATGCTTAGATGGTCCCCATCACCATAGTATCTGCATGATACATGGGAACTACCACCTGCAGACCAGCTCAACTGAGCCCTTCACTTACCAGGGTTGTAGGAATACCAGACCTTTGAGCCCATTCTACAGAGACCAGCCCATCAAGCAAACATCCATGGCCTCAAGGGTGGGGTTTCTGGGATTCTGAGGCACTTGAGTTGAAATCCAACACGATGAGCTCTTGATGACTTTACTGGAAATATCAAAGTTCGAAGGTGGGATTTTTCCCCATGTTCAGCAGCTCAATAAACAAATGCATCAGATTCTGAGATTTTCAGTGAATGGTAACATGCAAATTTAGTGTCAGTTGTCATACAATTATATATCACATTAGTCACCCCTTTTTTGGGGGGGGGAACTCTGAATATTAAGAGGAAAATTGTACAGCACTTATTCTCCTGAGTCTGTGTACAGCAAGGGGAGATTTTTTGCTGAGTGGTTCCATGAACTGCACTCTACTAGTGGATTCCCTTTGGCAGTGTCCCAATAAGAATCCTATGTCCTGTACAAAAGTACATTATACTCACTGCTAAAACATCTACTACACCGTGGCCTGCGTCCCTGGTGTGCATTCAGACTTTGAATTCCACCATCTGAGGACTGAATGAATTCAGAATAAATGCATGTAAGACCATAAGAACGTCTAGACTGGGTCAGACCAAAGGTCAGTCTAGCCCAGTATCTGGTCTTCTGACAGTGGCCAATGCCAGGTGATTCAGAGGGAATGAACAGAACAGGTAATCATCAAGTGATCCATCCCCTGTCGCCCATTCCCAGCTTCTGGCAAACAGAGGCTAGGGACATCATCCCTGCTCATCCTGGCTAATACCCATTGATGGACCTATCCTCCATGAATTTATCTAGTTCATTTTTTAAACCCTGTTATAGTCTTGGCCTTCACAACATCCTCTGGCAAGGAGTTCCACAGGTTGACCTTTTTATATAATTGTTGTCGGTTATATAAACATTTTAGGCAACACTTGACTAATTATTCCTGTTAAGTACAGTTATAGTTGATGCCCACACAATATATGCAGCTCTTGAATAGTGCTTTTTTTCATCCATGCATCTCAAAGCACTTCAGAGGCAGGCAAGTATCCTCACCCCAATTTTACAAGAAGAAAATGGAACAGAGAAAGGTGAAGTGAAATGATTTGATGAAGGTCATACGAACAGGAGAGTGGTAGAAGCAGGAACAGAACCCTAATCTCCTGACTCACAGGCCAGGGGGCCTATTCACTGGCCCACACTACCTCACCTAATTAGAGCCCTTCTTTCATAATGCTCACACAACTACCATGGTATTAATACTGCACTACCCTAAATTGCTAATGCTAAACCACAGCTATGTAAACAAACATCTCATTTATACAGTGCAAGCTCAACAGGTCATTAATATTCACACACCCTCTTTATGGCTTTAGAGAACAAAGACCTGCACCTGGGGCTTGCGTTCCCCAAGGAGCACTGTGGTACTCTGGAGAACAACACTGGAAATAAATTACATACGAAGGGCAGCGAAATAAGGGAGGGAGGAATACGCTGGCCTAACTCACAATCCAGAAATACAAGGCTTAATCCAGAGCTCTTTGGTGTAAATGGGAGTCTTTGCATTGACTTCAGTGGGCTTCAGTTCAGGGATTTACAGAATAAAACCAAAGAAACAAGCAGGTATAAATTAGCAGCCAAAGAAACTGGAACAATTTGGAACACAAGTGCTTAGAACTAGAACTGAGTTCTTTCTTTGTTGGCAAATCTCATGGTAATAAAGGTCTTAACCTTGCTCTCTGCTGAGTACCCATGGTCTTCAGTGGATGTTAAGGGTGCTCACTATTACACAGGGTCAGGCTCTATGTCAGAGATTGCACAATAAAGGCAGAGCCAGGAAGGATCTTCACATCCACAGTCGCATGAGGCCTAGGACCTAGGGAAAGCAGGGGAAGCCGTGTTCAGCTGCAAAGCTTAGAAAAACCACTAGCTTCTGTTATCTGAAGCTGAAAGACAGGGGCAAAACAAGGGCAATGCAAACCTGAAATCCTACAGGAAAAGCTGATGTTTAATTTACAATTTTTTACCTCAAGCTATAGCCTCCACCTGGCTCATCAGTCCCATACTGCGAAGGGTTCCAGATATCTTCCTGAGAAGAGCTATGGGCACAAGATGCTATTGAAGAACTAAGAACCATTCTATAAATTTTTATGTGAACTTAACTGGTTGTTTTGGGTTGACAGCCTTTGAGTCTGAACCCTTTTCCCCACAGAACAAAGGTAACAGCAGTTCAAGATTCCCACACTGCCCTGACAACGTACTTCAAACCTTTGTGGCTCAAACGGTCTTGATGAGTCTTCCAGGTCTTTTCAAGCCTTGGCCTTCTTGCTGAAACTTCCAGCAGGGGTGCCAATTAGTGGCATTTGTGGTTGAGCTTTTCTGTGTGGTGAGGTGGCTACCTGTCCACTAGGTACTGGATTGGAACAACCAAAGTAATGTCATGTGGGCAACTGAAATTATAAATGTTTAAAAATACCTCCTAGTTTCACTATCCAAATTAAACTCTATATTTCCTTTTTCAAACAAACAAAAATATCTAAAACCCGGGAGAGTTCTGAACACATTGTATTCAGAGACACCTTTCATGTGTTATCCTTGGTCAGACGGAGACTGCATGTTCTAAATCTTTGGCCCTTCTTTATGTTTAAATAATGTAAAAAACTTGTTTTAACATTTTCTGAGGTTTCACTTTTAGCTGCAGCATCAAGTAATGCCAAAATGGACACCAACATCAATCTGGATTAGTTCTGTAATACTTTATCTTGAAAGCATGAACAAAGTAAGCCAAGTCAATACTGGGAAATGACCTGAACATTCATCCAAACTGCTTTGAGGTTTGCGGGGGAAAAAATCAAGTAAATCATGTTTGCATTTGTCATTTTCCAGCTTCTTTCTCTTTTCTGGTTCTAGTGAGGGCCAGGAGCGAAAAGACCAACATCCCAAGATAGTGTGTCATAAATATTTTGAGGATAGCCCAGCTGAAGCAGGAAGTCTGGGAAATAGCATTAGCCTCCCACCCCCACCCCCCCATTCTAATGTGATTTGCAGCCCGATTTTGCAGACTTTGGGAAGTTTGGATACTAGTGCTTCAGAGAAGCATCCAAACTGGAGCTACCTGGATACAAAACTTCTGTAATGAAATCTGAAACAGAGCTGGAACATATCGATATTTTACAACCTTTGAGTAGATCATACAAACACTAGCATAGGAGGGGCTTGACAAAAGTTTGGCATAGTTTTATGGAACACTTGGTGAAATCCTTCACCATGTACTTATCTTGTGGCAATGAATTCCATAGTGTATCACTGAGGCCAAGAGCTTATCGGGATTCAGAAGAGGATTAGACGTTTGTAGGGATAACAAGATTATAGAGTGTTTTAGGAGAAGGATGAAAAATAATTTAGGAACCCTCATGCTTCAGGGCCAGTATCTAATTTGATCAGGAAAAAAAAAGACAACTTTCCCTGTGAACAGGTTACTGAATAACTGCCTTGCGGCTTCCTCTGAAGCAGTTGGCCACTGCTGGAGACAGAATATTGGTATAGATGGTCCCGCTAATTCTATGATTCTAAGTGAAAGTGGGGATTGATTGTATGACATATACCACTTTTCCATTGCTAATATTTAGGATTCCACATTTCCTATCTTCTGAACTTGGTTCAAGTATCTTTAAATTGTGAGTCCCTCAGGTCAGGATCTGTGGTTCTCTCTGTGTTTGAACAGTGGCTAGCACACTGTCTGCTACCAGAAATATATTGGACGTATCAAATGAACCTGGATCCCAAATCTCAGGCAAGTCTGGGACTAATTATTCTTTCAGTTAGAAAATGTGATGCTTGGCAGTTGTGCATGGATTCAACCCCAAGCCACTAACACTCAGCAGATTCTGTTGACTTTTGCTTTGAGTCTTTTGAGTTTGTTCAGTCTTGAAACACACAGAGAAACTCAAGGACTGTGACTCCACCAACCTGAGATAATTTTAAATAGGTTCATGCAATGCCTCCTGAACAATGAGATTAAATGCCCTGGCTCTGAATGTTTGGCAAGTCTCCCTTCACTGGTGGAGAAGAGTGTGAAGTCCTAGGTTTAAATTAGCTCATCCTGATGCACCATGCTATTGAGGAAACAACATCTTGTGTTCAGAAATCACACTCAGTTAGGCTGTTCCTGCCCACATGGTACTATTCTGTGGACAAACAGAGGCCTTCAGTCCCTTCAGGGATCTCAATCTGGTCCTTTCCACCAGCACTAAAATCCCTTTCAAGAGAAGACAATCCAGCCTTCGGCTTTTGGAATGATGATCACAGTTTTCACCTACGCTTTTAGCACAGTCATGAACTTACTGGGAAAAAATATGGAAGGCAAGAGGTGAAACACCATTCTCTGAGAGGTTCAGCCGCAGGAAGGGAACTAAGAACTGTCTTTCAGATAGAGTTAATTTCAGAGTAGCAGGCAGTAGCCATTTGATGTTGAGGGAATGCCCAGTGGTATATGGGTGCATGGACGGATGGAAACCCCAGGAGTGTGTGGAGTTGTTCATCAGCTGAAGACACTCCAACTTTTGGTCGTGTACATACATTCATGGAAAATGTTTTGTGGTATTTGCCCCTCTGAACAGACCTAAGCAGCAGCCAATGCAGCTCTGTGAGAGGCTACCTCTGTTACAGTACATGCAGCCCACAGTAGCAAAGTAAGACGAAAGGTGCTGGCACTAACTGTTCATAACAAAGGGTCATAAATAATTGGAGTTCTTCTAAATGAGGTCAAGTTTTTGCTGCTGCTTCTGTTCCCCGGCTTAATAGTCAAGGGAAAGAGCACAAATCATCCAGCTAGAGAGGATACTGGCCACAATTTTCTCTTTAGCCAAAGCCGATGATAAAGAGACATATTTAGCATGAGTCTCCTTGTGGAGCCAGGGACTCAGAGGAACATGAACTCAGTACAGTTTGTAAAGACTGAATGTAATCTCTGTCCTTGCTAGTGAGACTCTCGTACTGCATGGTACAGTGTCGGAGGAGGTGTAACGATGCATCACTGTGCAACTCCATTACATTCATGTGGAAACATTATATGAGCTGTCCTGTTCTAGGTCATGAGGAAACTTGGTTAGCTTGGGACATCACTGCCTCTTACATAAGAGAAGTGGCTGCAGTGTGGCTTAATGGCTAGCACAGAGATTCAGGAGAGCTAGGTTCTATGCCTGCTCGGTGATCTAGGCAAGTCACATCACCTTGATGAGACTTTGAACCTGGAAATAGACATGCAGTCTGGGCCTCATTGTCCTGCACCTTGCACAGTCATTTACACTATAAAATGTTACCCAATCAGAATGAAAATCAACCTCCATGAAATTTCAGCAAGCAGGAGGTTCTAGATAAGAAATATTTACCTAAATAATATAAATATTTTTTCCTGGGGAGATAATGCAGCCTATTAGCCTAGCAATCAGCTTCACTAGGAGAGGTCCCTAATGTGCTTAGCACAAAGTCAATGTAAGGCCACCGATACCATCAGCAGAAGCAGGCATGAAAACAGACATGTAGAAGATGAATGGATATTAGGAATGCAGTCTTGAATCCCAAGAGAAAGGATAACCTATGAGTGTGATCAATCACAATAGTCCCAGAAGATCTATGGTACGGTAGTTCCAGACTTTACTATATACAAGTAGTGCTGCTCTTTACTCTACTGATGATTTATATAACAATTTGGCTGTACTTGTGTCTGCCTGTTATAGCTGGTTTTGTCATTGAAAATACCCACACACTGTTTCCAGCAACACGTCAATCAATCTAAATAATACCATGAAGAGATCATAACTCTTTGGAGCTGGATCATTCATGGATGCTGGACCCCGCAGTATATCTGAACATCAAACCGAACACATTTCTTTTGCAGAGGCTTGTCTGTCGAGAGTAACTAAACTTATAATTGCTGTCTGGAATGGGTAGGATGGTAGTGCAGGAGTCGCCTTAGAAGAGCCAAAGCATTCTGGTGTTAATTAATACCCAGCATGATCTTAGAAAGCAGTGCTAGGTGCCAACAGGCTAAATCCTGTTAACTCGCTGCTCCATGTATTTGTTTTGTGGGACATATTGCCCCTCCCATGCTGTCCCCTATGCACCAGATGGAGACATTTAGAGTCCTACAAACTTCAGCTAATGACACACAGAAGCAACAGTGGGAAATTGCAGGAAATGGACTCTCTTTCAGGCCTGACGTCGGAGAAGAACTGTGGTGGACGGGATGGGTGACCATATCATGTATAGTTGGCCCACTACAGACTTCTTTTATTATACCTTTTGGAGGATGATCATTGCGGTAACTTGGATCTTACTTTCACTGAAGTCTATAGCCTCATCCCATTCACTTAAATGAACTTGGCTCAGGGAATTAAAAAGGGCCAGGCTTCCCTTTTCACACCCATAACATGCAGACACAATTAAGGCCATATAGGACCTTGCAGGACCTAGGGCTAGCTGGGTGTATCATTGCATAGCACTTTGTTTTCCAGATATCCAGGTCACATTGTTTTCATGTGCTTACAGTGTTGAAAATTGAAGTCAGATGAAGGTGGAGATTTTCAGCTCCACCTAGGGGATTTTCACATCCAATGGGAACTGGGCATGAGAATCTCTTTTTACGCAGCTTTTAACATCTCAGCCTTCATGTTTAAATGGCAAGAGCAAGACATAAACCAGTGGTATTTGGGCTGTGCTGTTACAGAGCCTGCTTCGCAGGCCACCGTTGCTGACACACTAGGGAAGCAGGGTTACATGGGGAGAAAAGGCCCATTTGTCTGTTGGCTTTGTGGGCAGTGCTGAGCCAATATGCACCTCTGGATTTTGTTACTAAGTGCTGAAAAATTTCGGCTTAGTTCGAATAGGTACAATGGAGCCTTTGGAGTCCATCCAAACCATCCATTAGGCTTCTCTTATCAAATAGATTCTTCGGCATGGCTCATGAGCAGCACTTTTGTCTTTAAAGTAAAAGGTTAACTAAAATGTAAATAGGACTAGTGTTTACCACTACAGAAACACTACTGAGACAGACGTGATAAATATTAAACACCTGGCAGAGCTTTGTTTTGATCAACATTTATCAGTGAATTTAGCGTTCGTGAAGAGCTAACAGAACTAGCTCTACGGAGCCAAACAAGAAGTGATCATGGACCGTGTACGTGTTCCTTGACTCCTAGCTCTGCAGTTCTAACCTGCAATCACCGCCTCTACTAAATCCACAGCCACTCCTCACCCAAGCAGAGGCTGCTGGATGTGTAGCAGTTTGGGGATATGCAGAAAGATGAGGCTTACCCTGCAGATTCTCTCCTGGGAGCTATACTAAAAGCTATGGCCAAACCGTGCTATAGTTCTCCAGAAGTGAAAGACACTCCACTGTGCAGCCAAGTAACAGTATTTATGAATCCTAGTGTGTCATACGGGGTGTCTGGAACAAGACACCAACATTGGTTAAATTGTTTGGAAAATAAACACACAACAGATTTAAAACACTAGGCAGTATGGGCCAGTTTTTCAAAGGTATTTAGCTGCCCAAAGAGGCAAGTGGGATATTCAAAAGCATCTAACTGCCATTGAACGCCATGTGAGTTGATGCTTCGCCTGCAGAGGCACTTTTGAAAATCCCACTAAGCACCTCTCTGCATCTTTAGGTACTTAAATACCTTGGAGGAGTTGGGCTCATAGGCTAGTGAAACTACACCAAGGCCAAACTCAGCTCTCTGCCTAATCCTGCACTAGTTTATATCCCACTGCAATTTCCTTGACTTCCACGTTACTTCATAGAGTGCAGAATTCAGCCATATGACGGTCATGTCAAATCCCCTATTTCTTTTCAAAGAGCCATAAAACAGATGCAGTAAAACAGCATTAGGTCACCTAGCCACTCTCCTATCAATACAGGTATACTCGTCAGTGTTTGATCTAGTGTGATTTTATATTACTGAACCAATGGGATCTCTTTCTAAAAGAGATGTGATAGCTCATCAGAAGTGGTGGGCCTCATGCAGAAGTTACTGGGGGAGATTTTTCTGGCTTGTATTACGCAGGAGGTCAGACCACATGATCATAATGGTCCCTTCTCTCCTTCAGGTCTGTTTATGAATGATTCTATTGCATAATTTCCCTAGAGAAGTTATTCCCCAGCCTAGTAGAAGTGACATCTCTTGATGTGCACCCCGAGCTTTCCTTGCATTTCCATGACATCTGGTTATGCCCAGTCAACCCTCCTAAACAGTTATTCTTTCCTCATGCAACCCATAACCACATTGAAGTCTACTCATGTAAACACTCTCCTATGGGATGACATGTGAGAGTCTTGGGGTTGATTAAGGGTTGAATAATTAAGCTCTTTCAAATATGTGGACAGTTATTCCCAGCCTCCTTGTCACACAGATAAAGAGACACAACAGGCCAATTTTTCTCACAGGTAGGTGGGTGTAAAAAAGAAAATGTAGAGTAACTGCATTAAACTCAATGAAGATACTCTGACTTTACACCAGGATATCATCTTTAGCACAAACACAATCCCAAGCATGACAGTACTGACAAATGTTTCCCCATCGTTACTGAATCATTATTGTCTGAGTATAACTCCACATGCATCATAAAAGCAGCTGAAGATGAAGCCAACTTCAAAAAGCAGATGAGAGAGACTGAAATTACCACCACAAGCATTTTCAGTCTTGAGGTCTGGACGAGTGTATAAAATAACTGAACTTTGTTCCTGTGGCTTATTACATCATATGGCCCCTCTTTCACTGAAAATATTTCTACTCCTCATTCCAGCCCATCTGTTCCTCAGCAAACTCCTTCTCTGTATTTACTTGAAAAACAACTAATTGAGGCAAAAGGCATCTTTCCAGAGAAAAGCATGTTCATAATTATCCAAAGAACATTTCACGTTTGTTCCTGCCAGTATATCTAGATATATGTATTTTTAGTAACGCTGTCAAAAGTGGTCTAATATTTCATTGCAGAAAGTCTTCCTGACACAAAACACATGGTTATTTCTAGTTAGGAAATAAAACAGGATTGTGAAAAGGATCTCTCTAGATGGCAGAATGGCATGCCCTCCTGGGAAATGATGGGGGGTTTCCCCTACTGTTCTTTTTTCTTCAGTTCTAGTATATTTTTCTGAGAACTAAACCCAATGAAGTTATTTAGCAGGCTGGGTTTGAGGGACCACAGGTCTGAAACCTCAACCCTCTTAGGCATCAGTAAGTTCCAACCTGCCATCCAGTACCCTGTTAAATTACTAGAATTACAAGCTCAACACAGACAGAGGACTCCAGTCCTGGGATCTGATTGGTGGAAATCCAAGGGTCCTCATTGGTTCCCTATTTCTATTTAATCCAAGCAGAGAGACAGGAAATTGTCAGTGCAAGTGGTTTTCCCCTATGCTACAGGACCCTACTGCCTGACTATGATCTCCAGGTACCCAACCCAGCCAGCATTCTGATTCACACTCTGACTATTAGGGAAGACTGTCCATGTCCTGGTTGTGACCTTGGGAAAGGAAGGATGACTTTATAACTCTGCCATTGGACAGTGGGTCAGAAGTTCCACATACAGCAACCTGCTCTACCCCAGTATAGTTGAAGCAATACAACCCCCTCTAGTGTGGATGCAGTCATCTTGGTATAAAAGTGCTTTTCCTTTTCTCCCACCCTTGGTCTATCTCATCTTTTTTGATGGTAAAAGTTTTAGGGCAGGAGCCTTGACTGGACTCAAGGCCTCTAGACATTACTTTTAATACAAATAAATAATAATAATGAGAAGCTTCCTTTGACAAGGTAACAAGCCTTGTGGAGCAGGGGAAGCAGTAGAGGAGTATATCTTGACTTTAGTGTCCAATTTGTTAGTCTCAGATGACATTCTCATAAGCAAACTAGGGAAATATAGCTTAGACAACCTACTATAAAGGGCTGGGCAAACTTTTTGGCCTGAGGGCCTCATCTGGGTGAGGAAATTGCATGCTGGGCCATGAATGTAGGGCTGGGGCAGGGGGTTCGGGTGCACAGAGTGGGAGGTGGTGCGATGTGCAGGAATAGGCTCAGGGCAAGAGGTTGGGGCAGAGGAGGGGTGCAGGAGGGGGCTCAGGGAAGGGGGTTGGGGTGCAGGAGGGGGTGCAGAGTGCAGGATGGGGCTCAAGACAGGGGTGCAGGGAGGAGTGCAGGAGGGGGCTCAGGGCAGGGAGTTGGGGGCAGGGAGGGGTGCAGTGTGCAGGAAGGGGCTCGGTGCAGGAGGGGTGCAGGGTGTGGCAGGGGGGTTGGGTGCAAGAAGGGTGTGGCAGTGGGCTCAGGGCAGGGTGTTGGGGTATGGGGTGCAGGAGGGATTCGGGGTACGGGCTCTGGTCCGGTGCCGCTTACCTGGAGAGGCTACAGGGTGGCAGCAGCGCGCACTGGGGCAAGGGCAGGTGCTGGCTGCTTCTGGGAGTGGCGCGGGGCCCACGGCACCACAGGGGTGGCAATCCTGTGGGCCAGATCCAAAGCCCTGAGGGGCCAGATCCGGCCCGCGGGCCATAGTTTGCCCACTCCTGTACTATAAGGTGGGTATATAACTGGTTGGAAAACCATACTCAGACTAATTATCAATGCTTTACAGCCAAGCTGGAAGTGAATATTGGGTGTAGTCCCACAGGGATCTTTCCTGGGTCTACTTCTACTCAATATCTTCAGAAGTTTTTTGGATAGTGGCATAGGGAATACACTTACAAAGCCTGAGGATAATACCAAGATGGGAGGTGTTGAAAGTTCTTTGGAGGACAGGACAAGAATTCAAAGTGATCTTGACAAACTGAAGAAATGATCTGAAATAAACAGAATGATATTCAATCAGTTGCACAAATACAAAATGGGAAATGATTGCCTAGAAAGGAGTAAAGGAGAAAAAGATCAGGGGGTTATAATGGGTCACAAACTAAATGAGTCAACAATGTAATACAATTGCAAACCTCTCCCCCCCCCCCCAAAACCCACACCCCATGAACATCATTCTGGGGTGTATCAGCGAGAGTGTTGTAAACAAGACATGAGAAATAATTCTTCCACTCTACTCAGCACTGAAAAGGCCTCAACTGGAGTACTGCATGCAGTTCTGGGCACCACACTTTGGGAAATGGAAAAGGTGGAGAAAATCCAGAGGAGAGCAACAAAAATGATTAAAGGTCATGAAAACATGACCTATGAGGAAAGATTTAAAAACTGGAAAAAAGTCTGGATGGGGACATAAGTCTTCAGTAAGTAAAAGGTTGTCATAAAGGGGAGGGTGATAAATAGTTCTCATTATTCACTTAGGACAGGACAAGAAGTAATGAGTTTAAATTGCAGCAAGGGAGATTTAGGTTAGAAATGAGCAAAGACTTTCTAATTATAAGGGCAGTTAGCACTGGAAAAAATTACCTCAGGTTGCGGAATGTCCATGCGGAATGTAGGTTTTTAAGAGCAGGTTAGACAAACACCTGTCAAGCCTGGTCTAGATAATACTTAGTCCTGCCTCAGCGCAGGGGACTGGACTGTATGACCTATCGAGGTCCCTTCCAGTCCTACATTTCTAGGAGGAATGTCTGCCTCAGGAAAAAATAGTTTGCATGATTCAAATGGGCCATTTGGACTCAAACAGCACAAAGAGGTCTTGAATTACCCAGAGCTGAGCTCATGTGAAAATGATGAATCCAGTAGCGCATATGAAAGGGTGAACTCCTCTAACGACTGAACTGCTGAATTCTCAGAAATTGTCAGCCATGGGGAAATGTAATTGTACAGTTGCTGTTGAAAACAAACTCCAATTTGACCTGAGGTTATTGCAATATTAAGATGGTAACAATTATGTATTATGGTTATGCTTGAAACCCAATTTGGAGGTAATTTGAAGTCCTTAAGTCATCTCAAAGGCCAAGATTGGATTTTTTTCTAAAAAGTATGCTCTAGCTCAGCCATACGTTATGGGCTACATACAGGAATTACTGATTGAAATTCTATGGCCTGCGTTATGCAGCAGCTCAGACTGGACAAACATAATAGACTCTACTGCCTTTTAAAAAATATCTTTGGATCTGTGAATTTAAGAGACAGCTGCCCATGTCTTGTTGTAGTGATTTTTTTTCGTTGGGAGGGATTTCAATAAAGTGTGGGAGGTTGCCAGGTGCACCAACAGGGGACAAGTTGGCCACTTTTTTTTGATTTTCAAATAAGTTTTGAAATGAGAAAGAAAAAAGGAAAAAAATTGGGACAATGTTAAGATTGGCTGGAAGATTTACCCACATAAGTGGTACCGGGCGGAGAGTGGGCTAGTCCAAAGGTGTCCATACTACTTAGTGCATCAGGCCTTACCTGCAGGCTCCGTGACTAGGGGTTGAGAAGCTAATTCAGTTTTCATGCTCACTGAATCCCTGGTCTCTCAGCTAATACCATCAACAATAATTCAATTAGTGTCTAATGAAGGCTTAACTCCATTTAGAACTGTACTAAGATCATGATTCGTTGTAGTACAAAGAAACCTAGAAGTGCCAACCACTGTGCTAGGTACTGTATAAACACATGGGAAGAGACGGTCCATGCCCCCAAAGCATTGCCGTCTAAATAGGCAGGGCAGGCAAAAGGTGGAAGAGGAAATAGACACAGAGGTGAAGTGACTTGCCCAAGGACACCCAGATATTCACTATCCATTGGGCTATGCTGCAACAATCAGTTTAGGACTTCCATTTACAGTTTACAAGTGCCCTATTGGACTAAAGTGCTAGCAAAGATGTTAGCTAGTGAGATTACATGTTTGTGATACGTCGCACAAGGTCCCTCAATGCAGAATGAGAAGCCACATTTGCTTTATTAATAAATTAATTATTATTATAAAGACAACTCAATATGCGTAATGTCTGCATTCATCTTGAGAATGAAATGGATTCACAGAGGTCTATTTTATCCTGAGGAGAGGAAATGCAAGCAGCTATATATTTCTATTCTTGATGATGTTAGACGCATTCATGATTCCTGTTGAGTAGATCAGACAGATAACTACAATCAAGCCATTTAGCTTGGTGAAGGAAAGTGGCCAGGCTAGCAACAAACTTCGTTTCACATATGGAATGCAACCGAACTGTCAAAGTGCATTGTCATTTGCAGAGACTAGAGTTTGCAGAAAGTATTTGCCTGTCATCTATAGAGCACAGAGCTATGAGGCCTGATTCTCCTCTTCATTCCACTGGTCTGATGCCAGTGTAACTTCACTGGTGCAAAGCTGCTGTAAAGGAGTGGAGAATCTGGTCATGGAGTAGCAGTTATAAATCAGTCATCTGGCATACCTGGGTTCATTCACCAAAGTCATTTGCTTATACAAGTCCTGATCCTTCCTCACTTAAGTCAATGGGAGAGTCGCCATTGACTTTAAAGGGAGTAGAGTTGGTTTAATTTTCCAAAGGGTCGGCACGGTTCTGCAGATGTAATTTATGTCTGTAAAATGTGCATCTGTATTTTGGCACCTGCAATTGAACAGCACAAGTCCCCGCACCTCTAGCTACCTGGCCGCAAGTATAAACCAGGCAGAAGGTGCATGAATTCTGATTTGGATCTGCAATTCATTGCACAGGCACAAATTGCACCTGCAGAAAGGGAGATTTGGCCCCTGCTATTTTGAAATTTGAGGGCTTTGCTATCAGAATGTTTGGAGATAAGCAATCCCCTAGAAGAATTTACATCATAACCCATCCCAAAGTGCTGATGGTGGCTCAGCATGGGCAAATATCTGCTAGTGTGGATATGGACAGAGGCACAGAGTTTGTTTGGCTGCAGGTGCCTTTTTGTGCTTGTCTCTGGGTAGCGTTAGTGCAGACATTTTTAAAGCTCCATTGGAATGGGCATGACTGATTTGACTCTGTGTCTTGGACTCTGTCCAAACCATCTATTAGCCTTTCATTCACAAATAGATGTGTCTTCCAAGTGACTCATGGGCAACACCACTGTTTTTAAAAAGAAGTTAAGTTAGGGTAAGTGAAAATAAGATTTACTACTTGGGAAACGTTATGGGGGCAAACATAAGAAAATGTATGAATCATCATCCACTAGGCTTCATTCATCTGCAGAGATAAGGAGCCTTCTTTTGTGTTTAGGACCACTCAACACGATGGATCTCCACTCTTATTATTTGTATTACTGTAGCAGCAAGGAGCCGTAGTCATGGAGCAGGACCCCATTGTGCTAGGCAGTGTGCAAACTCTGTGGGAAGTAACCCTGTTGATATGGAATATTGAACGCCCAGAGTATTTGGTGCAGTTCTGGGACATGGTGCTCAGCGGGACCTCACCTTGCCCTGCAATATCTTGCCATCATCCGATGGTTTGAAGTACACATGAGTCCTGCAGATATTTTAGTGGATTGGCAGGACAGCCAGAGTTTATAGCAACAAGGACGTAAAAACACCAAAGGCTGGATCCTTAGCTGCGTAACTTGGCATTGCACAATGCACATTGTGCAGTCATATTAAAATAAAGTCAGTGGAGCCACTTTGATTTATACAAGGTGAAGAGCCAGCCCTCAGGGCTGCTATGTTTCCAGAGAATTACACTGACTTCAAAACTCCCAGGGGCTTTGATGGGACCCACCTGGCTAGGATTTGGGCCCATTATTAGGAAACATAGTGGCTAGATTCCTGTGTTTGGGGCAGACTCTTCCTTTCTGTCAGAGGGCTTCTCTCCTCATTCACAAACTTCGTAGCCCTTCAAACAGTCTCAGTCTTGAATGAGGAGAGGCAGCTACCAGAGACAGGTGCTACCAGGACATGAAAATCCCCTTGACATCCTTTCCATTTGTCCAGATGAAGAGTCGACAACTAACTCTCAGAGGGGAAGCTGAGGCAAGCTGTGCTGGCTGATCTTACAAAATCCCAAATATTCTAGGGGCAGTCGATTTTTTTGTCACGGTCCAAATTTCTTGGTCAAGGAATAGTAAAGGTCCAGACTCCAGAGGAAAAAATAATAAAAACCCAGCAACAAGTGTTTGGGGTCCATTCAAAAGGTCCTGGCAATCTGGATTTGGCCTGCGGTCAGTCTATTGACTACCCATTCTAGGGCTTTCACGGTATGATTGTCCAACCTTTCTTTGAGCCTTACAAAGGCTGTGATACTACAATATTAATAACATGGGTGGACCATCCCAGCCTCAAAAGAACCCCTCTGAAGTCAATGGGACTCTGTGGGAGTGCCAGGGAATGTCCATGTAGTTCTCATTACATTATCAGAGCTTACATTATCCTGCAGCAATAAATTGGACGGACATGCAGACTCAGACTTAGGGAGGGCCCGACAGAGACCTTAATACTGTTGTTTGCAGTTGCCAACAAATTCCATCACTAAAGCTCTTAATCCAGAGCTCTGGGATTCTGGAGCTTCAGAGCCTTCGATGTGTTCAAGCACAGATTTGCCCATGCAGCTGTTGCAAATTAAGTTTAGACAAGCTTCCTTCCTGGGATACAGACCTACAGACAAACTGATATAACTGAGCAAGACCTTCATCCTTTCCTTTAGCTGTAACATGGCTACCAATGAACCAGTGCCGTCACAATGCTGACCCATTACACCAGCACATATGTACAACAAACCAATCTGTATCAGAGTGCATAACAGCCCGCAACTAACAAAGTATTCTCAGTCCTGGGGTCTAGATGGCTGGAGGGGAAAAAATAAGACAACTTGGTTCTTTTGGCTTTTTACATTATGGTTGAAAATATTTCTTCTCCTTACTGCATCCTCATCTGTTTTTCAGTATAAATGACTTATTGAGTCCAGGGGATTTTAATATGGGACAAGAGTTAACCAAGAGGCAGAGAGATACATTCATGGAAAAATATGCACACACACAGTTACCCAAATATTTCATACAAGGAATGTCACTGCCGATAATTTATACATCACTACTGAATGTGATTTGGTGTCTCCTTGTTTAAAATTCCAAGCCTGACTTGAATGTATGAATATTTTGCACTGGACGGGGGAAACAACCCAAAACAATGTGAAAATTGCCATGAGTGAGAGCATTAATAACAGAGTTGCAGACCCTAGAAAGTAACAGAATTACTGAGACTATGTGAGATAATAGAAAGCACATCAACTGTTTGCTTGAAATGCAATTATGTCCAGAAAGTGTCTGTATGAAAATGACACTTTCAGATATGCTCCCTGGGTGAAATTCACTGAATCAGATGTCATCGTCCCATTCAGGCCCAGATTAAGCCCTAAGAACTCTAAGATTGTATTTACTGCCTTAGTACCTGATGGGATTACAGCAGAAGAGAAAATGGAAAGTACATTTCTAGCCCTCTTGATGGTCAAGAAAATCATGTATGTCTGCCTGAGTCTGCAGGCAGCCTGAAACAATAGCTCTGAGAAGCCAGAACTGCCCATTCTACTTACTAGCATGTAAACGCCAAGCCCTGCTGTTCTAAGAGGCTCTGCCAAATCACCTCAATGGAGGACTATGAATGGCAAGAGAAGAAAGCAGTGGACCTAACTTACTCACTCAAAACAAACCTCACATATCAAATCAAATCAAACCAAACCAAACATACCCTGGGTGCTGGGTTTTGTTCCAGAGGACCCTCATACTGCCATCTCAGCCTCTCCACTAGGAAAGGGGGAGGAAGAAGGAACCTTGCTGCTGCTGGTGCATGGTGAGGACAGAGGCCCATGTCATGGCTCCTGCTTCCCTGCAAGTGGGGGGCAGGGCCATGGGGTGGAGCCATGTGCCCCCATGCGATTGTGTGCCTGGGACCTTAGTCCCCTCTCCCCCCGATTTAAGGGGAAATGGGTGTGGCCCTCATCTAAAAAAGATCTATAAAATGAGCCAGCATTTTGCAGTGACCTAATGCAACATGACGATAAACCCCTCATTGACTTCAAATGGGAGCAGAGTTAGGCCAGCACTGGGAACATCTGAAAATCCTTCCTCAAAAAAAGATTGTCCCTGATCCTGTTTTTGATGGCTGCAAACCTGCTGATAAATAAAGTGTGAATGAAGCTTCTCTCTTCCAGATTGGATCAGACCAAGAGAAGTAGCATGCCGTTTACAGGCACCTGCTGGTAACATATACACAAAAACACAGCTGTGCATTATTATATAGGATTAAAAAAACCACAGCAGCCATTTATGCAGTAGTTAATCATTGGTCTTATTTTTAGTAATGTGTTAACAATTTTACAGAGACAGATATAGACAATGATTGATCCAATTTTATTTTTATTTTGAGGTCAAATCCGGAGAGGTGCAGAGTATCTGAAAATCCCATTGAGGCTATTTGAAAATTTGAACCTTATTTCTAGTCTGAATTCACCTAGCATTAGCTTCCAGCCATTGGATCTTGTTACTCTTTTGTCTGCTAGATTAACGAGCCCTTGTCAACTATTGGTTCCCCAGATACTCTCAGGGCTTGGGGGGGGGGTCCGTTATTCAGGACTGGCCTTACCATGAGGTGAACTGAGGCGGCTGCCTCAGGTGCCAGACTGGGGATGGGCCAGGGGGGTATCACTAGGACCCAGAGTGTAGAAAATTGTGTCTGCTGCTGGTGCATGTATTCTCTCTGCTCTAGATGCACAGAGATGGTGGAGTGCTGTGCTGGAGGAAGGAGGGCACAAGAGACATAACAGGTAGGCAGGAGAAAAGGTGAGAGGGAATAACGGAAAGCAGCAGGAGCTGCAGGGAGAGAGAGGAGGAGGAGCCTCTTATGTACCTCTCTGGCACCCCCAGGAGCATAGACTGATTAACACCAGCTTCTCAGGGAGCTTCCTGTTTCCTGCTGCTTCCCTGAACCCACTGGAGGAGAACAGACAGTCAACTGAAGTAGTAGGAGCCAGTTAGGCCCTTAAGACACTGATATCTTCCTTCACTCAGGCCCTGCTACCAGCCTGCTTATTTGTCCCCTTCAATTGAGTATTGAGAGCCACTGTAGCTGGCACAAGCAGCAGTCATGAGTGAAAGAAGAAAACGCCCCTCTGGGGCAGCATTCAGAAAAAGCAAGCAAGCAAAGGAAGCTTTTCTATCTAAGCAGGAAGGAGCTCTCCTGAGATACATAGACACAAATGTTCATGGTGAGCCTTCCGGCCCCAGTGAGGATGTGAGTGGTGAGGAGATGCCTGATCTTTCAGTTAGTCAGGGCTCAGGTGACCTGGCAGCTACAGCAGCATCCAGATCTCCATGTCAAATGGATGTAACCATGCACATTCCTGAAGAAAAGTGTAGATCAGAGAAGAGTGTGGTGGAGGTGCAAGAAACAGCTGCTACTGAGTTTAATTCCTTAAGTCTAGATGATCCAGGACTGTGGACCCACGTGAGCAGTAGCCTGAGGGACTTCCTTGTACTGCCTAGGCCACAGCAAGGGAAAAACTTCATGTTCCCCAAAGACAATGAAAATAGAAGTTTCCATCCAACACATTATTGGGGTGAAATCCCCAATGGTAACAAAGTGGAGAGGCCATGGCTTATGCACTCAAAAAACCAGAAAGCTGCATACTGTTTTTGTTGCAAACTCTTCCAGTCTAATGTTCCAGCCACATTGGGTTCTACAGGAACAAAGGACTGGAAAAATCTGGCTCGAAATCTGGCATGCCATGAGAAGGCAGCATTTCACCAAAGAGCATTCCATAGGTGGAAAGAGCTTGAGATGAGACTAGAGGTTAAAGGCCACCATAGATGATCAGCATCAAGAGAAGACTGCATCAGAATCTCTTTACTGGCAAAATGTTCTGAAAAGGCTCATTGCCATTGTGAGAATGCTTGCTACCCAAAACCTAGCACTGCATGGCACTTCAGATCAGCTGTATGTGCCAAACAATGGAAACTTCCTTAAAATTGAGGAGCTGATGGCTGAGTTTGATGCTGTACTCAGGAGCAGCTAAGAAGAGTCACCACCCAAGAAATGTACACACACCACTACCTCGGAAAAAACAATTCAAAATGAGATCATAGAGTTACTGGTAACAAAAGCCAAACAGAAGATTGTGGCAGATCTGAAGTTAGCAAGATATTACTCTGTTATTCTGGACTGCACACCTGACATCGGCCGTATGGAACAAATGACTTTAATGGTACATTTTGTAACAATAACAGGACCTAGTGAAAATGTCCCTGCAATGGTGACTGTCAGAGAGCATTTTCTAGAATTTATTGACACTGATGATACTACAGAAGCTGGTATGACAAATGTGCTTCTTAAAAAGCTGGAAGATATGGGAATTGCGATAGCTGACATGAGAGGTCAGGGCTACGATAATGGTGCCAACATGAGAGGAAAGAACAGAGGAGTGCAGACACAGATCTCAGAGTTAAACCCTCAAACTTTTTTTGTCCCATGCAGTTCTCATTCATTGAACTTGGTGGTCAGTGATGCAGCATCAGCTTCCAGTGAGGCTGCTGAAGTTTTTAATGTAAGTCAAAGCATCTATGTATTTTTCTCTGCATCAACTCATCAATGGCAAATTTTGAAGCAATATCTGGGAACATCCTCTCTGACACTGAAACCACTGAGTGCCACACAATGGGAAAGTTGAGTGGAGGCGATAAAGCCTATCAAGCACCAAATTGGGAAGAGAGATGATGCCATAGTTGCCATTATGGAGTATAATGATATGACAGGAACTGTTCGTGGGAGAACAGTGGCAGAGGGAAATGGAATCACCTCAATATATCTGGAGCAATGGAACAACTGGACAAAGCAAAGTCACACCTACAGTCTTACCGGTCAGATGAGGGATTTCAAAACATTCTGAAGAGTGCACAGAAGTTGGCAGAGGAACTTCACACTGAAGCTATTTTCCCACCCATTCAAGAATACAGGAGTCACCGAAGAAGTGATTTAGGTGATGAACTGAAAGCCCTTTCAAGATACATTTCAGCAGGATCAACTCCAAAGGCTGTTCTGGAATATATGTGCACAAATAAGATGACCACCCTCTTTCCAAATGCTTTTGTTGCTCTGCGCATACCTCTAACACTTCCTGTAACAGTTGCCAGTGGAGAACGCAGCTTCTCCAAGCTGAAGTTAATAAAAACACATCTACGCTCCACAATGACACAGGAGAGGCTGGTCGGCCTTGCAACCATCTTCATAGAGCATGTGCTGGCCCAGACTGTGGACCTTCAGCAGGAAGCAGTTCAAATCTTTGCAACCAAGAAGGCACGGAAAGCACCACTTTGATTTTTCAAACAGATAAAAATGCCAGCGTTTACTATGCAGACAAGAAAAGTTACATTTGCTTTTCAGGTGTTTTAAAGTTAAATGTTACTTAAAATAGTTGAACAAGGCATTTTAAGTTGTTAGTTCTCCTTTATTGGGGTAAGTAGCAGAGCAGTACAGTAACTCCTCACTTAACATTGAAGTTATATTCTTGAAAAATGTGACTTTAAGCAAAACAATGTTAAGTGAATCCAATCTCCCCATAAGAATTAATGTAAATGAGGAGGTTAGGTTCCAGGAATTTTTTTTCACCAGACAAAAGAATATATATATATATATATATATATATATATATATATACACACACACACACACACACACACACACACAAAGTTTTAAACAAACAATTTAATACTAGTACACAGTGACGATGATTGTGAAGCTTGGTTGAGGTGGAGGAGTCAGAGGGTGGGATATTTCCCATGGAATGCCTTACTGCTAAATAATGAACTAGCAATTGGCTGAGTCAGGGCTGGCTCCAGGCACCAGCAAACCAAGCACATGCTTGGGGCAGCACAATTACAGGGGCGGCATTTTTGCTTCAGCAGTTGTGCACTTGGAGCTTTTTTTTTCTTGCGCTTGGGGCAGCAAAAAAATAGAGCCATACCTGGGCTGAGCCCTCAAGGGTTAACTCTCACACTCTACAAGGCAGCAGAAAAAGAGGGAGGGCAGACAGGGACAGAGACACACACCCTGTGTGTGTGTGAGAGAGAGAGATGCGCATTTCCCTTTTAAGTATGAAGAGTGGGGTCAGAAGTACACTGCCTTATTAATTAGATCAGCAAGCTAAGACCTGATCGCAGCTGCAGCTGCTGCTGCCTGGAAACTCCCTCTGTTGTGTGTCCCCCCTGCTCTATGGAAGATGGGGTAAGCGGGGTGCAGGAGTAGGAGGGGAGGGGGACACCCTGACAGTAGCCCCCATCTTCTGCCTCTCCCCGCACCCCAGCAAGCAAGAGTCCAAGGCAGAGGGCAGAAGCAGCACATGGCAGTGGGGGGAGGGACAGCTGAACTGCTGGCAATTGCTAGCCTGCTGGGCAGCTGCTGCACAGGGAACTTAGGGGAGCAGGGACCTGATAGGGAGAGCTGATGGGGGGCAGCTGGTCCACCCTGGTTCCAACCACCCACCAGCTAGCTCCAATGGGCTGCTCTTCCTGCAAGCAGTGGACAAAGCAGGCGGCTGCCAAACAACGTTAGAAGGGAGCATTGCACAACTTTAAACGAGCATGTTCCCTAATTGATCAGCAACATAACAATGAAACAACATTAACCGGGACGACTTTAAGTGAGGAGTTACTATACCATGAGAGGAGTAGAACAGGAAGAAGGCAGAATTGAGACCTTTCAAAGTTTTGGCCCAAGCAAGGGGCCATGGGGGCATCATTTGAGCTCCCTGCCTCAGGTGCCAAAATGTTGAGGGCCGGCCCTGCATTAATTTTATGTGTTTCAGTGTTAAGGGTGGGTGGATGTGTGAAAATGACCAAAAAAAGGCATCATATATTTTATGGACAGCCCCATAACTGTGAGCAGGTCAACCCTTTACTTTCTTTGATAATTAAATAGATTGAGCTCCGTGAGCTGATCACTATAAGGCAGGTTTTCCAATCTTTTAATCATTCTTGGGCTCTTCACTGAACCCTCTCCAAGTTACCAACATTCTTCTTGAATGACAGCAGAACCGGACATGGTATTTCAGTGCCAAATACAAAGCTAATATAACCTCCTGTCGTGGTTGCAGGGCTAGCTGCACCTCTCTCCCCCACTCCTTGTGCCTTTCCCCGTTATGGTGGAATTCTGCCGTTCTCCCACTGTCACCAGGCTGAGGTGACAGTACCTTGTCCTGTGTATCGGCCATGCTTACTGAGCAGGTCTTGACCGAGCAGTCAAGTTTTCCCAGATGCACCATGAACAAAGGGGTACAGAGTTGCCACAGTTTGGAAGGGTGCTACAAAGTCTGGGATATGCGTGACTGGACTCAGGGATGCAGTAGAGATTCCTAACCTGGGGTTACAAATGAATGTAGATGCTCAAGCCCTAGGTTAACAAACCCAGGGTCTGCTAATTTGATAAGTAACCCTGGGCTTATGGGTCAGTGTAAACATATCCATTGAGTTTAAGCAGGGCTGTCTTTAGGCATATGCAGCTGCGTAGGGCACCATGAAATTTGGGGCACCAAATTGCCCAAACTTCATGGTGCCCTAGGCAGCTGTGTGCTGCATACGTGGCAGTACCAGCCCCAGCAACCAGCCCTACCCCTCGGCCGGCCCCCCCCTGCAAGGGGCAGGGCCATCCCTAGTGGGATGTGGGACCCTGGATAACTCCCTCCACCCTGCCTCTTACCCTTCCCCCCTGCTCCACCTACAGCCTGCCCCTATTCCACCTCTTCCCCCAGTGACCCCGCACTCACCGGCAGCAGCAGGAAGCGGAGCAACCTGGCCCCAGCCCCACTCTACTCCACCAGCTCCCAGCTGCGGCGCCCTGCTTCCCGCCACCAGTGAGTGCAGGGAAAGGATCGCCCCCCGCACTCACTGGCAGCGGGAAGCAGAGAGATAAGGCCCCACTCCCCTCCGCTTCCCTGGCCCCGGCCCAAGCCCTAGCCATGTCAGTCAGGTTGGGGAAAGGACCACCCCCGGCTCTCACAGGTGGCAGGAAGCAGAGCACCGCAGCTGGGAGCTGGCGGAGTAGAGTGGGCTGGGGCCGGGCTGCTCCGCTTCCTGCTGCTGCTGGTGAGTGGGGGATCCCTTCCCCCAAGTCCCCTTTCCTGAGCGAAATGGCTGGGGCCAGGGTGAGGGAAGTGGAGCAGGCTGCTCCTGCCCCCCCCCGCTAATCCCCTAGGCCACTCTGGGCCTGTGAGACCCCCAAAAGTGGCCCCTCACAGCTCCTGCCTTCCAGACCCTGGGGGGGAGGCCTGGGGCCCCATAGAGCCCCCGTGAGGGGGGGCTGCTTAGGGCACCCAAATGGCTAGGAACGGCCCTGCGTTTAAGGCCAGAAGTATCACAACCCGTGGTTCTCTCATGGTCCTGTAACCATCCTCAGATATTTTCCAACAGGTGTCTTATCTGGAGCCAGTGTGTTCTTCCTCCCTGCTTTTCCTTACAGGGTGCTATGAAGCTACACAAATACAGTCAGTCAGTCATACAGTAAGCTTCTCAATAACCAGGTTAATAGACAGTACATATTACAGAGCAGCCTCAGCTTCCCTCCACATGATATTCCTGTTTATACATCTCCAACTCGCATTAACTCCTTTAGCCACAGCATTGCACTGGAAGTTCATGTTAGAATCTACCCAGCTCCCAGGGGGTGTGGCTGTCCCATTTTGCTTTTAGAAAACATTTGTATTTGGACGTTACACAATGTCCCTTCATTAGGGTAGTGAGTGTGGAGTATATGTCCAGTGCTCCTGTGTGTACGGCCACTGTGTCTGATCACTGTGTTAGAAGAAGTAGGTGGAAAGTGGTTATGTAACTTCTTCAGGCTGAATGGTTCTTCTGTGCATGCTCTCAGCACAGTGGGAGGCAGTTAATCGTGTGCCACTCTGGACTGCTATTGTATCCATAACAGATCATTTTCCTCATTAACCAAGTGAGCAGATGCAGTGCTTAGGATTATACGTTCGTATATCTTTCTTTTCAGTCCAAGCATCATGGATATAGGTCAAGTTGGCACAGCGCAGCAAACTCAAATGGTTCCAAGCTCTGCAAGAGCACCCTTCCCCCCCCCCCCAACTCCATTTCTTATTCTTATGCTCCTTGAATTGTCATTTTAAAAAAAAGGCAGAATGACAAATGCTAGCTGAAGTCATGGGGGCAGAAGCCAGGAAATCAGGTAATAAAAAGGAAGAGGGAAAAAAGTCTTCAAAGGCTGGATTTTGAAAAGAGCACGGCAGCCAAAAGCTCTCAGCAGTCTCATTGGGAGAAGGTGGGTGCCGGCCACTTTTGGGAGGAAAAAATCCTCCTCAATCTTTTGAAAACCTTTTCCCTTTTTTGTCTTCCCTTTTATTAGAAAGTTGATAAAACGCCCACAGAAGTTTTTTTTCCTAACTTCCCATTAGTTAGAGGTTGGTGATGTCCCCAGACATGAGGGTTTATATTCCTTCCAAAACACTTCTTTTCAGGATTACTCTCTGTAGTAAATTGGGGAGGGTTTTGAACTGGTTGCTTTTAGATGGGCCCCAACAACAAGGCTTCCATTGGGAGATCATTACCCTATCTAATTCACGTTCAGGGTCCAGTCCTCATCTGGTATAAATTGGCACAGATACGTTGACTTCAATGGAACTGCAACAATTTACACCAGTCGAGAATTTCACCCTCCGTTTATGTTTTCCTTTTCTTAAGGTCATCCAATTCCTCCCATTCTGGGTCCCGCTAGCAGAATTCCCCCTTCCTCCCAAATGTTTAGCCCCTTTGAATACTAGAAGAAAGAAATTAGTTTCATCATTTAGCTACGTTATGAATATTTACTCCTTTTAATCTCTCCTCAATCAATCAGTCCCTCCATCCCTTTATTCATTTTTGCTGCTCTTCTGTGATCATTATGGTACTGAGCTTCCTGGAACCGCTAGTTTTGGCTGCTTATCTGAAGCAGACAGAACACACAAGCCTTTTGAGCTTGCCCCAGTGCTAGTCAGGGCCGCCCAGAGGGGGGCTCAAGTGGGGCAATTTGCCCCAGGCCCCGGTCCCCACAGGGGCCCCCACGAGAGTTTTTCGGGCCCCTGGAGTGGGGTCCTTCATTTGCTCCGGGAGCCCCGGAAAACTCTCACGGGGCCTGGGCCCCTGGAGCTTTTTCCGCTCCGGGTCTTCGGCGGCAATTCGGCAGTGGGGGGTCCTTCTGCTCCGGGACCCGCTGCCAAAGTGCCAGGTCTTTGGCGGCATTCGGCGGCGGGTCCTGGAGCGGAAGCACCCCCCGCTGCCGAATTACCGCTGAAGCGGGGCCCCCCCGCTGCCAAAGACCCCAGGCCCCCTGAATCCTCTGGGCGGCCCTGGTGCTAGTGCAGGATTAAAGTCAGTGAAACCCTAGGATTAGCAGCAGTTTATGAACCTCAGCCAACCTTCAGACTTTTTTCCCACCCCCTAAATATAAAACCCAAATACTTCCTGTGTGGCTGATCGACACATGCCAAGGGGACACTGCTGCTTTATATCCAGTCCTGATGCTGCATGCACTACAATCTCAGGAGTTCAATAAGCTACATTCAGCAGTCGCAGAAATAGACAAAGGTGCAATACTGAGAGAAATTCAGGATATTTTATTTCTAGTGCAGAACACATTGAACAGGCTCAGTATTATTGCCTGAGTGTTCGTTTATGCACTGCTTTGGAAAATAGCTTCAGGAGCACGCACAGGGTCAGGTTAAATGCTGTTTTTACTAGCAGCCTTCTCCTTTCTCCCAGAGCTCTTGAAAGTCTATCCTCCAGCAGCATAGGGAATGGTGTTTGGTTACAAGTGTATGGTGGCTTTAAAGGGACAAACTATTACAATTTAAGGCCCAATCCAATGCCAATTAAATCAATGGGAGCCTATTGACTTCCAGGGGCATTGGATCATGGCCAGAAGGCTCATAGGTTGCTATAAGCAGCCACAGTAGTCAGGGTCGTCATTCTCACTGGACATTTTCCCACTCTCTATGGTTAATACTCTAAGGCCCCCATCCACACTGCAACTTTTAGCTGCAATTTTTTAGCTATAGGCCAACTGAGGGACACAGGTAGCTTTGTGGTTTCCACCTTGGAAAACTAGCAGAACCGTTAACTGTGTCCAACTCCTATATCCCACAATTCTTTCTGGATACATGGGAGTGAGACTATCCACTGATACGTTATTAGTTGTCAACCAGCCATACCCTGGAATTACTAGTCTCAGTTCTGTGAGGCAGGAATTTGTATCCACATTGCTGACATAATCCCTCCAGACCATGATAGATCAAGGGGATTCAGCTCTTTACATTGTTCTCATTCTGCCACAGAGGAACTTCTACATCTTGGGGCTTCAGACATAGTGACCAATTGCCCATTGACCAACTGCGTACACATAAATGGTGTCACAGCTAGGGAATATTACCACAGCCTTGGAGTACAAGGGAGAGAAGGGGAGAGGGGTCTCACAGGTGTCTCCCCCCCCCCCCCCCCCGCTGAGTTTTAGCGCCTGAGCAGGATGGCTACACTGCCTATTTTTAGCCCTACAATGACCAAAAAACTCCAAACTGGACATAAGAAACCAAGATTTGTTTTAGTTTTTCCACCCAAAAATCTCAAAAGCCCCTCTTCCACCCACATAAAAAGTGTGATAAACCCCACCTGTTAGTCAAAAATTGCCATCTAGGTCTAGTCACAGGTACAGTAACTCTGT
Organism: Mauremys mutica; assembly: GCF_020497125.1. Classification (NCBI taxonomy): domain Eukaryota; kingdom Metazoa; phylum Chordata; order Testudines; family Geoemydidae; genus Mauremys; species Mauremys mutica. The sequence continues at coordinate 45,138,808 of NC_059078.1, forward strand.
GTAACTATGGGTACGTCTACACTGCAAAGAAAAACCTGGTTCTGGAACAAAACAAGTGTGGAGGGTTTCAGAGCTCAGGCTCCAGCCCAAGTGGGAACGTCTACTCTGCTATTTTTAATCCTACAGCCCAGACTCCAGTCAGTTGACCTGAGACTTGGCACCTATGGGTTTTTCTTTGCAGTGTAGACATACCCTATATGGCCTGCATGACCATCTGGGACTGTGAGCTTTTCAAACTAAGCAGACCAAGGATCTGGATGGAAATGTATTATTCTGTATTTAGTGAAATGCAGCCATGTCTGGAGTGGCACTGCTATTGTGTACAATAGCCAGGCACTATTTCCAAAATGGGTAGGAATAATAATATTCAGTTAAACTGTAAAAGGAAGAGTTGATGTGGGCAGCATGGAATTATTTATGTCAGAATTTGGATGGGACACACCCTTAAGCACTCTTGTTCTTGCTACTAACGCAATGGAAATTTTAGGCGGAATTTAGGCTCCCGTTGGGTGCCTGACTCCCTTAGACTCCTTTGAAAATCCCAGTCTTAGTACCATAAGTAGGCAGGATTTCAGATATTTTATCTGAAGAGCAGCACCTGCAAGAAGAACAGTGCCCCCTAGCACCATGGCAAGGCACTGATTCAGCACCCACTAGGAGGAAGAGCTCCACCTAACACCAACTCCTGCAGCACCTGAGTTTTCCTTGAACACCTCCAACCTAAGGACTGCCCTGGCCAGGACTGCTTAGCTTGAGAGATCCCAACCCAAGACAATATGGCTGCAGTTCAAGGTTCTCTCTGGGATATGCAGTTTACCTGGCTCTAGTGAAAACAGGAGAGCTACTACATCACAGGGGGACAATGAGGAATCACCTGCTAATATCTGTACAGTGCTTTGAATGTGTGCAGCTAAATGCTAGCTATTACTTAGTTAGATCTCCCCCCCACACACCCCCATTTCCTCCCCTTGTGCGTTACCAGCTCATTTCCCCCTTACTTAGAGCATGCTCCAGCTCTTGGCTGGCATTATTCCAGCTGCCTTGACATAACAGGTTCTCTCATTCCCAATCATGCATTTCCTGGCACTGTCCCCATTGGAAACCTCCAGTTCTCAGGGTAGTTGATAACATCTGGTGACCTTTCCTTGATTATTTCCCTACAGCACTCTTCAGTCTGATATTTTCTAAAATTGGGCTTTGCCTTCCTGGAAAGCACGACACTCAGGGTGAGTGACTCATGAGCTTTGGCATGCAGTTCCAGCAGCCTGGGACATGAAGGCAGCACCCTCCCCCTCATGCAGCAGATGTAACAGTAGGAAGTATTATTTTGCAAGGCTGTGCTCAGATATTTCCTAGAAAAGCAACACAATGTCACATGTGTGTGTGTTCCTATGTGAAGTCAGTACAAGGAAATCCATATACACCATATGTAGTCTAGAAATAGTAGGTGTTTTTAAGACCCATGTCTGCATAATCTCTTGCCTGTGGTATGCAATAAACATTCCACATCTTTAAGGGAAACTCCTACATGGCCTGGGTAAAGGAAGGTTTTTAAAACCAGGTCCCAAAATAAGTGTAGAGGCACCAGAAAGACAACACATTTTACATCTGCATGCAGGGACATCTGTCGTCACCTGGTTATTCTGATGGATGACAATTAAAAAGTGGAGCAAGACTAACCCCCAATAGATAACCCCCAATAACATAAAAGGGCTTGGCAACAATCTGTATGCTGAAGAGAGGAAGGAGAATCTTGTGGCTAAGGCATTGGCCTCGACTCTGGAGATCAGGGTTCAGTTCTGAGCAGGGCCGGCGCTAGCTTTTCTGCCGCCCCAGGCAGAAAAGAAGAGCGCCGCCCCCCCCAGCGGCGCCGACCGCAGCCCGAGCCCCCGCCCCCCGAGCAGCGCAGCGCCGCCCTAGCCCCCCCCCCCCCCGGGAGGCGGCCCGCTGCTGGCTACCGGTTTGTCTGGAGGGTGGGGGGTGGCCGCTACCCGCAGGAGAGCAGCGCGAACAAGCTGAGGAGCGGCCCCTCCTCTGCAGCCTGGGCAGGGCTGCGCTACCGGCTCCCGCCTGGGGAGGGGAGGAGGGGAGTTGCTTACCTTGGAAAGGCAGGAGCCGGTAGCGCAGCCCTGCCCGGGCTGCAGAGGAGGGGCCGCTTCTCGGAGTGCACCGGCGGGGACAAGCGGAGGAGAAGCGGCCCCTCCTCTGCAGCCCGGGCAGGGCTGCGCTACCGGCTCCCGCCTTTTCGCGGTAAGCAACCCCTTCTCCTCTCCTCTCCTCCCCTCCCCAGGCGGAGCTGGTAGCGCGGCCCTTCCCCGGCTGCAGAGGAGGGGCCGCTTCTTGGTGTGCACCCGCGGGGACAAGCCGAGGAGCGGCTTGTCCTCTGCAGCCGGGGAAGAGCTCCCGCCGCTCTTCCGGTAAGCGGGCACATACACGCCTGTCATTTCGCCGCCCCCTAAATTTCGCCGCCCTAGGCACCTGCTTGTTTAGCTGATGCCTAGAGCCGCCCCTGGTTCTGAGAGTGACACATCTTGGGCAAGTCAGTAGGGCTGGCTTTCTGCAGGAGCTCAGAGGTGCACTTTCAAAGAGAACTCCAGCAACTTCTTTTGTTGCCTCACCAGGAGCAGATTTCCAGACAGCTCAGCCCAGGTGATGCTGAGCTGTTTTTAAAGCCTGAGTACGCATACCACCGACAGCTGGTTGGGTGGGCTGCGCTTGTTGGAAAGCCTTGCCCTAAAGGTGCATGCTGGGAGCTTGCATCTCACCTCACCTCACACTTCTATAGAGGGGGAGCAGAAGCACAGAGAAAGGGGAGAATGGTACTTTCCATCTTCTACTTGGTCCTCCTTGTTTATTCAGGGGCAGGCTCTGTCATTCACTATGTTGATACAGCACCTAGTAGACTATGATTCTGAGCTTGTGTGGGGCCTCTAGAGGTGTCTTCACAACAGCCCCTGGCAGCAAGTCCCAGAACCTGGGTCTGCTGCCATGGGCAGTGTTTTTGCTGTGTAGATGTACCCTAAGTGCAACTAAAATACAAATAAATACCCCATAAGCAGCTATACTGCCTCATGTCTGAGGTCTCCCCCTATCTAGTGTATCTGACTCTACAGCTTAAGTAAGGCAACAGTAGTTTACCTTTAAGAAGTTAATTGTAGTGTAATCAAACTCCTGAAGAGGATGTACACAACAAAAGCACCATGTGCTATGGCATCCAGCTGTATGAGGGAGGAGTCATGTTGAGAAACATAATTTAAGGGGAGGAAAAAGCAATGAGATCAATTATATTGATTCCTGTCTGGTCTTGATGGAAAGAGTTAGAAAGCTAGATGTTGACTTGAAATTGGTTATTAGAATAAGACAGATGGAACACTATCTTTGGAGAAAACATTACTGTTTGTAGGTTTCCAGTACTAGGTTTCTTAGGTAACTGGAATTCTGCCAAACCATCTGGCTCTTCTGCGGTTCATTCTAACAAAAAGAGAACTGTACAAAGTCTGTAAGAAAATGCTGCTATCTGAATGTGCAGGAAGTGTAAGAAACTTGTTGTGAGATGTGCCACTCAAGAGGTTTTAGAAAGATTTACGAGTACAAGATAGGAAAAAACAAAACAAAACAAAACCAAACCCAGAAAACCACAAAGCATCTCATTAGCTGTGAAAAAAAAGATCCCAGGAGAAACATGCTTAAGTGTGAAGGAAATATCATAACAGACCCAGATCCACCAATATCTTTAGGTACCTAAATGCCAATTTATTTCAGTGCTGTAGGTCTACTGGTCCAATCATCCCAGGGAAACTAACAATATTTTAATATTTCTTGAAATTAAAAACTTTAGATTGATATTCTTCTATTCTGCCCCCATCTCAGAGTTCTAGTCCCTGCCAGTCTGCTTCAACCCTGTTTGGAGGACACCCTCTCAAGAGGATAGTTCAGGGGTTCTCAAAGTTCATTGCACTGTGACCACGTTTGCACAATAAAAATTACTATGCAACCTCAGGATGGGGGACTGAACCCTGAGCCAGCCCAAGCCCCCAGTGGGGTGGAGGGCAAAGCCGAAGCCTAAGAGCTTCAGCCCCAGGCAGGGGGGCCTGTAACCTGAGTCCCGATGCCCAGGGCTGAAGCCCTCAGGCTTTGGTCCTGGGCCCCAGCAAGTCTAAGCCAGCCCTACGACCCCATTAAAATGAGGTCCTGACCCAGAGTTTGAGAACTGCTGGGATAGTTTAGTCTTCTGCTTCTCTGCAGAAACTGATAAAGGGCCAATTAATACCAAATACCAGTTTCTTGGATATAGACACTTGTCTATAATGGGACTTGCCCCAATATCACATCGCACCTGTTTCTGTGCACTACTAAATGTGGTTGGATATGAACTGGCAACATATGGGTTAAAAGCTGCATAGCCCATTGTTACTCTGCGAGGACCCCCGTCCCCTCTGTCTAATCCATTTATCTTGCATTTAGTCCAAGAAGCTGAAATAAACTGAAAAGGCACGAGGATTATTAGAGGGTGTATGAGGCATGTAATTATATCTGTTCTTGGCATCTCTCCATTCCAACTGGGGTCAGGACTTACAGAGAGAGTCTGACATGGCAAGCCTAGGTTGTACTCGCAACTGCAGCATGGTTGGTGATGAAAGGGATCATTAGGCTCCACAGGGGGATTCCTCTAATCAGCACACAAGAGGCAGGTGGGAACAGATCAGAAAATTCTTTATACTCAGGTGCCAAATGGGTTTTTCCACAGATCAGATCAGCCAAGTATTTTGTCATGAGTGTTTGCACCAGTATAGTATGTCTAAAGGTGCTGCTGCTCTTCAGTAGTCAAGCACTGGAATGAGACAAGGGATCATGAGAGAGAGATTGATTCATCCTCTGCTAACCTTTCATTGTTTTCTTGACATCCCCCATTCTGTGGCTTCAGAACTTGTGCCTTTTCATTCCAGGTCCCTCCTAAACAGTGTCTATGTGACAGCATCTTTGTAGCCAACCACCCTGCCTTACTGAATTCACTTGTAGTGCCCCTGGCGGTAAATGACAGGCCATCGAGACATGGCCAGGACATCGAAGTGTCACTGTCTGTTGCCATGCCAGTACTTAAACAGGACAAACAGACTGTAGGGAAGACCGAACTTTCCTTTCAGATAAGTCAACAAAAGGCCTTTTGGCCTTTCTCTGGGGCTGGGCAGGTGGCTTTGGAAGCCCATGGCAGTTTATGAACAGAGAAGGATGTAAACCCAGTTTTCTGGCTCTACAGTTTTGAGAGAAGAATGTCCAAGGCTGTATAGGCTGAAACGCCCTCCTGAGCAGAGGCACTGCACAATGTCTGTCTGCTGCTAAAACCCTGTTTTAAGGGCTTAAGTGCTCTATAGGCCCTGCATGGACTCTTTCCACTGGGGGAAGTTTTCAAATATATGGTGAAATATCTATGGGTGTATGGCCCAGGAGACAGGGCATTGGACTGGGAATCAGGAGACCTGGGTTCTAATTCCTAGTCCTTGGGCAAGGCACTTCTCCTTTCTGTGCCTCCAGTTCCCTTGAGCCTTCTATGTTTAGAAAGTAAGTTCTTTGGAGCAGGAACTGTCTCCTGCTGTGCATTTGATCAGCACTCAACACAATCAGGCACTGATCTTGGTTGGGGTCCCTCGGTAGGGCTGGATTAAGGCAGGGGCTTTAGGGGCTCAAAGGGGGCCCCGCAAAAAAAATCGCAGGTAGCAATCTCTGGGCCGCTAAAAGGGGCGCTCAGGCAGGCTGCCTGCACGTTGTGGCCCCACGCTGCTCTCGGAAGTGGCTGGATGCTGGCAAGTCTCTGTGGCCCCTGGCGGAGAATGGGAGGGCGGCTCTGCATGCTGCCCCTGCCCCCAGCACCATCCCCACAGCTCCCATTGGCCAGGAACCAGCCAATGGGAGCTATGGGGGTGGCACTTACGGGCACAGACAGCAGATGGAGACCTGCTGCCCTCCTCCCTCCAAGGGCTGCAGAGATGTGCTAGCAGCCAGCCACTTCCGGGAGCAATGTGGGGCTATGGCAGGCAGCCTGCACCTCACACCCCCTCCTCCATTCCAAACCCCTGCCCCAGGTCAGAACCCTCTCCTGCACCCAAACTTCCTCCCAAACCCCACACCCGCTCCTGCACCAGGTCAGAATCCCCTCCTGCACCCCAATCTCCTGCCCCAGCCCCCTCCTGCACCAAACTCCCTCCCAGGAAAAAGACTTGTATTCAAAAGTCTAATAGCCCCGGGACCCCAGGAGAGTGAATCTGGCTCTGTCCCTCGGCATTACCTTGTTACAAAACACTTCCTGAATACGATGGCTGCTGTGTTACAAGTCTAAATCATAACACTATGAGACAGCAGCTTTCGTGCCTGAGCTAAACCACTATTGCATTCCACATTAATGGAACAACAGGTGGTTGTTCTCTGAGCCTTCGGTTCTATTCACCTTGGGAAACTCTTTAGTAAACAGTGGACACCTAGTTTTATGTTGTAATGTTGACAGACTGGGTTATGCAAACATTCCTGCCCTTATCCTCACCTAATGCTCCTTTTGCTTTTCTTCCTTCCCACATGAGACAAGGAATCATCTTCTGAAGTCTAATTGTTTCAGGCAGCAAAGCACACACCCCAGCAGGCCAACAGTCACTGGCACCGTGCGTGACAAGGAACTGCAAACTGCTGCAGTCAGAGCAAAGGCAAGATTAGCAGAGGTTTCCAAAGATAAGCACGCTAATCTCCGATAATTGGCCTCATTGTGGTGATCAGACCAGGCCTGTCACAGGTGGCACCATGTGTGCACCAACTAGATAACAGTGTGATAGAATTACATATCAGCCCTCTATGGGAGTGGATTCCCACATCATGGCCTCTCACCTAGTTCTGATTTCAGCTAAAACTAACTCTCAAGGCATTAGGTCTTGGATTTATGGTTGCTGAAAGTGTCAGACAGAAAACAAAAACACAAGTCAGAAGAGGTAAACACCAGTGAACTGGCTAGGAGCCACATCTCATCTGAAGACTCCAGTATAGTGCCTGGATGGGACCGATGAACACAAGTAGTGCATCCATGTGCATCGCCACCTAAAATTACATTCCTAACAACCATCCCATAATTACTTTGGGGTATGCAATGTGGTTTTCCTTGGAAATGGTAGTTATGGGTGTCATCATACTGCCTCTCTGCTCTTCTATTCTTAGTTTCCAGGAAATACTGCCTTCCATAGAAGAAACGTCCGAAAAGCGTTTTTATTCTTTGAGTGAGGTGTTGACAGAATAAAACGATCAATAAGATTGCATTGCTTCTGCATCAGATATGCCATGTAATAAATTCAACAAATAGGGCCAGATCCCCAGCTGGTGTGACTCAGGGTAGCTCCACTTACATTCTCTGCTGGAGTAGATCTTTGAATTTACACTATCTGGGGATCCAGCCCTAGAATTCACGAAGTGACTAGTGACTTTTAGCGTTTCCATTTTTTTGGGTGTCCAACTTGACACACCTTGAAGGGACCCCATTTCAGAGAATGGGCACCTAACACTCTTGAAAGAGAACCAGTCTGCTCATGCAACTGAAGCATTTCCAGACTGGCTCTAAATGATTAGAGGTCAAAGTAAGTCCCTTTAACGACAGAGCATGGAACAAAAAAGTTAACCCCTCTCCCCAGATCTGTAGTGTAAAGTGCTGTTTGGTATGTGCCTTACTGCTCAGATATGAAATCAGACCCACCCAAGTATTTGAACCCATTGCCTTGTAGCTAGCCTCAGTTAGAGGCTGCAGGCCTGATTCTCAGAGAATAACTTATTTTCAATCAGAGAATGCAGATTCAATCAAAACCAAACCTTTTTGCAGAATTCTAACAGTTTTGATTAAACTTATCGGGAAAGTTTCAGTTCCAGGATGGAATTTTGATCAAAACCAGAGAGAGGCATCCCAGTTTAGCCAATCGTCTGCTGGGTAGGGCACACATGGGAGATATGGAAAACCCACATTCAAATCCCTGCTCTGAATCAGAAAAACCTGAGCCTCCATACAACCTAGGGAAGACCCTGACCAATGAGCTATTGGCTACTCTGGAGCATCGCGCCTTCTCTCTCTCATCAGAAAAAAAAAAGATGTCAAAGGTCTCAGTTTTGTCCTGTTGTAGAAAAAGACTTTTTGAAGTCTCTGTCCTGTGAAAACAATTTCCCACCAGCTCTAATGCCAAACACCTACAACTCCAGTGGAAGTCAACAGGAATGGCAGGCGCTCAGCATCTCTGGAAATCAGGCTTCATATGTCCCAATACTCTTGGCAGGTTCTTTTAGTTCCAATGATGGAGGTTCTTATGAATTCTGTTCCCCATGCTATATATGGGCTCTGGCCAAGCATTCCTAGTGATGGTGAAGGCATGTGGTCATGGGCTGTTTCATTTACAACCTTTTACTGTAAAGCGAGAGGTGAGCTGGTTTCTGTCTCCCACAGGGGACAGGCAGGTCAGAGGGATTTATATAAGCAAGCTAAGCTGGTACAGAGTCTCTCAAACACAGTGATAGGAGATATAACCATCATGTAGGTCTACCGCATGCTCCAGAATGAAGATTTCCCCTGAACACACCACCTCTCAATGGTCCCTCATTTTCGATCCAAATTTACTTCTGTTTCCCACAAGCTTGCTATTATCCCCATTTTCTTGCTGTGAATTACAGGCATGAGAGATGCCTAACAAGGGTGAGGTTTTAGCAAAAACAAAGTTTGCTACATGGATGATGGCTGGGCAAGCTTCCTAGAATCTGAGGATGCCAGGACCTCTGGTGCTATTTTAGGGGGGATGCAGAGCTAACCCACACCCGTAAAGCCTTCTCTTCCAGTAATTCAACCTTACGTTACAGGAATCCAGCCCTGTTCCTCTAGTTATCAGAAGCCCATGGTAAAGCCTCTGTATTAGCTGTGCATCCTCTCACCCAAGGCTTACACTGGTATCAGTATTTATCCCTCATTAGAACGATCCCTCTGCCAATTTTCCCACAGGGCTAGATTGAGTTTAGACACAGCCCTGAGTAAGGATACTTAAGCAGCACCATCCCAGAGATATTAATCTGTCAACAGCCTACTTCAGCAGCAAGTTACGACACCTAACACCGCCCCCTCTCCAACCCCCCGCCAACTCTGCTCAGCTGCACTGGCCAGAGATAGAATCAAAGTGATCTTTTTCTCATCCTCCCAATGTCCACTCTCCACCCACTCACCTCCCTCCTTTGCACCTGGACCCATGGTCTAGATGGCCCCTGTGGGGATGCAAGAGGCAGTCCTTACACTCCCCCCACATCCTCTCCTGTGTGGTCATACAGCCCAAGGCCCCATCTAGCCCATATTCTTTATGTTTTTCCACTGTCTGCTCTACTTCTCCCCTACCCCCCAACTGTTTCCATTGGGTTGTGAAACAGCAGGAGAGGGGGACAATCTTCCCTAAACAGGATGGGAATCCAATAACAATCTAGTGCCAGAGAAGCTTTCTAACCCACTATGTTCAAGTAGGTTTGATATTATGCAAAAGAAGTGCCTGTCCTGCCCCAAGTCTTAAACAGAATATTAGAGCCTTATAGAATATCAGGGTTGGAAGGGACCTCAGGAGGTCATCTAGTCCAGCCCCCTGCTCAAAGCAGGACCAATCCCCAGACAGATTTTTGCCCCAGATTCCTAGATGTCCCCCTCAAGGATTGAACTCACAACCGTGGGTTTAACGGGCCAATGCTCAAACCACTGAGCTATCCCTCCCCCAATATAAATTTTGTTTTACAAGCACATTTGCTTATATCCCTTGTCCTGTGAAGGACCCTCACAAGACACTGGCTGTACACATTGCAGTCAGACACATATGAGAAACAAACGGAAAACCCAGAGAGAATTTTTGAATGGAGACCCACTGATATCAATGGGACTTCATACAGGCATAAGAATCAGCTCACATGGCCCACAGTGAAGGACTGGGGCTTAAATCTGATCATCTCTCCATGAACAGAGGCTTTCTGTATTATTTCTAGTCCCTCTCACTTGAAGTCACCTCTCCTGCACTGGATACTGCAGGCACTACGGTGTATACAGGATGCTCTTTCCATCCGAGTACCAGTAACTCAATCATTACCCCCATGGCTTATATTTCCCAATCAAAACAGTCATATCAAGCAAACTTATATTCACCTCTGGCTAACCGAGGCTGCAAAGGTCTGGACTGATGAAGAGACATGGCAACTATTGCAAACAGTAAAAGCCTAATGGGAACAGAGTCTGGAAAAGTCAACACCTCACAAGCCAATACTTTTCTGTGTATAATTTTAAGAGTAGACAAGACAATGCAGGGTTAATGCACAGGCACCCAGAGTTAATGCACATGCACCACGCGATAGAAAACCTCCACAGGGGATATGGTCCCAAGCTTTGTATTCATGGAACTCCCCATTAGAGACAGCAAAAAGTACCAGAGAAAGTGAGATTTGGCCTGATCCAAAACCACACTTCAGTCAGTGTCAAGACTCCCATAGGCTACAGATCAGGCCCATAGTGCTTACTGGAGTCTATGGACATAATTCACCAACGCACATGCTCAAGTGCCTTGCTGAATCAAGGCCTATCTCAGCACCTAGAACCTGACCCAACACCCGCTGACATTTACAGCAGTCTTTTCAGTGACTCCAGTGGAAGTTGGCATTTTGGAAGATGTCTCATAGATAAACCGGTTCAAATCTTTGTACAGCTTTGAATGAAACTGAATATTAGAGTTATAGATGGTCAGTTACATTTTTGTACTCTATTGTAATTCTAAAAAGACTATAGACAACCAAAACGAATCCCACAGTTACAGAATCAGTTATATATGAAAAGGTTTTAAAATCCTTCTGGAGTGTAGTTCAGGTTTTTTGGGGTTTTTTTGCAATTTGATATATTATTTGTATTATAGTAGCATCTTCAAGAGGCAGTCAGGGCCCTAATTGTGTTAAACACAGTGTATACTGAGTGAGAGACAGTAGCTGCCTGGAAGAGATTACAATCTAAAGAGACAAAACCAACAAAGGGTAGGAGAGAGGATGCATTAATATATTTCCTTTTTAATACAATCTTGCTCCCTCCCCTCCCCCCCATTTTACAAATGGAGCTAGTCACAGTAGTCTGTCAACTCCATCACCATAGTGACATCTAGGCATGTTTTGGCCAAGTTCCCCCTCCACACACTAATACTGAACACAAAACGCTGTCTCTCATAGCGTCTCCTGGCACAGTCATGCCCCTGTTTTATAGTAGTGCATCATTCCCCTCCACCCGCCATTCCTCAATAGGAAATGTACTTTTCCAGTATCTGGTAATACATTTTCTAGTTCAGGCCAGAAGAATTTGTATCTGGTCCAGATGATACATACAGGGAAGAAAGTAATCATTTTACAAAAGACAACTCAACTTCAGTCTCATTTTTTCTATATATTTCACTATGTGCTATATTGCAGAGCAGGTCAAAAATGAATGGGAAGGGAATTGAAATGTTTCCAGGGCTCATGAGACACCCATTTTTCATTTTTGAAGGTTTGTTGTGAAGTTTTTAATTGAAAATCTTCTTGAAATGCTCCTTTAAGAAAACCCAGGTTTAAGTTAATGAATGTTCTTTTTGTAACTGGCTTGATAAGAGGCGGCAAAAAAAAAGTTATGCCAAAAAAGTAAGTTTTTTTGAGTGGTTTTCAAAAAGGTCATTTTTTGTACAGTATGTGTCAAGCAGCTCTCCTGGACTGTGGCTTAGCTACAGTCCCTCCGTTTGTGGTGATGGGTGAGCTTAGATGTTGATGATGTTTGGCTGTGTGTATGTGTGTTTTCTTTGTGTGCCACCCAGCCCTGTGAAGATAGCTGGCACGGCAGACCTCGAGCGAACCGCCCAATGACCACAAGATCCGTTAAAGGACAAAGACACCCAACCAGGTTTATTGTCAATGAAGCACTGTACTAGTATTCTGCTGACTTTACTGGACCACTAATACATGTATGCTCATGACAAAGGACCAACTCAGTGAATGGCAGATAAAGATATTCCCTCTGAAACACATCTTTATACCCCGATAAAAACAAGTTAGTATTGCCCCTCTGACAGTTAGTTACTGCCCCCTGATGTGGCTAGTTATTACCCATCACCTTGTACATGTTGGTTCCATCAAAACATTTTTATTACATACTATTATCCTGACGTTATCTTTTAGGAGGGGTTAGTATGTTCCTGTTATTTTGGGGGAATGTTTTTGTACCATTTTTAATATTGGGATGTTTTGGTACCACTTGATATTGGGATGTGCTTGCCTGAGTACTTTGTGACTAGCATTTCTTAAGAATGTGTATTTTTGCAATATTAGCCTTGTTCTTTCAAGACTTTGTGAGAAGGTTTTGCCTTATGCCAGGCCTTTGATACAAGGGCTTATGTGGCTTAATGAATGGGGGTGGCAACCTAGTGACAGATGATGTGGAAAAAGCTTAAGTACTCAATGCTTTTTTTGCCTCGGTCCTCACAGACAAGGTCAGCTCCCACACTGCTGTCCTGGGCAACACAGTATGGGGAGGAGGTGAGTAGCCCTCAGTGGTGAAAGAACAGGTTAAAGACTATTTAGAAAAGCTGGACAGGCACAAGTCCATGGGTCCAGATCTAATACATCCAAAGGTGCTGAGGGAATTGGCTGATGTGATTGCAGAGCCATTGGCCATTAACTTTGAAAACTGGAGGCGATCGGGGGAGATCCTGGACAATTGGAAAAAGGTAAATATAGTGACCATCTTTAAAAAAGGAAGAAGGAGAACCTGGGGAACTACAGACTGGTCAGCCTCACCTCAGTCCCTGGAAAAATCATGGAGCAGGTCCTCAAGGAAACCATTTTAAAGCACTTGGAGGAGAGGAAGGTGATCAGGAACAGTCAATATGGATTCACCAAGGGCAAGTCATGCCTGACTAACCTGATTGCCTTCTATGATGAGATAACTGGCTCTGTGGATATGGGGAAAGTGGTGCACATGATATATCTTGACTTTAGCAAAGCTTTTGATATGGTCTCCCAGAGTATTTTTGCCAGCAAGTTAAAGAAGTATGGATTGGATGAATGGTCTATAAGGTGGGTAGAAAGCTGGCTAGATTGTCAGGCTCAACGGGTAGTGATCAATGACTCAATGTCTAGTTGGCAGCCGGTATCAAGTGGAGTGCCCAAGGGTCGGTCCTGGGGCCGGTTTTGTTCAACATCTTTATTAATGATGTGGATGATGGGATATATTGCACTCTCAGCAAGTTCGCAGATGACACTAAACTGGGGGGAGAGGTAGATACACTGTAGGGTAGGGATAGGGTCTAGAGTGATCTAGACAAATTGGAGGATTGGGCCAAAAGAAATCTGATGAGGTTCAACAAGGAGACAAGTGCAAAGTCCTGCACTTAGGATGGAAAAATCCCATGCACCACTACAGGCTGGGGACTGACTGGCTAATCAGCAGTTCTGCAGAAAAGGACCTGGGGATTACAGTGGATGAGAAGCTGGATATGAGTCAACAGTGTGCCCTTGTTGCCAAGAAGGCTAATGGCATATTGGGCTGCATTAGTAGGAGCACTGCCAGCAGATCGAGGGAAGTGATTATTCCCCTTTATTCGGCACTGGTGAGGCCACATCTGGAGTACTGCATTCAGTTTTGGGCCCCCCACTACAGAAAAGATGTGGACAAATTGGAGAGGGTCCAACGGAGGGCAACAAAAATTATTAGGGGCTGGGGCACATGACTTACGAGGAGAGGCTGAGGGAATTGGGCGCATTTAGTCTGCAGAAGAGAAGAGTGAGGGGAGGATTTGATACAGCCTTCAGCTATCTGAAGGGAGGTTCCAAAGAGGATGGAGCTCGGCTGTTCTCAGTGGTGGCAGATGACAGAACAAGGAGCAATGTTCTCAAGTTGCAGTGGGGGAGGTCTAGGTTGGATATTAGGAAACACTTTCACTAGGAGTGTGGTGAAGCACTGGAATGGGTTACCTAGGGAGGTGGTGGAATTTCCAGCCTTAGAGGTTGTTTAAGGTCAGGCTTGACAAAGCCCTGACTGGGATGATTTAGTTGGGAATTGGTCCTGCTTTGAGCAGGGGGTTGGACTAGATGACCTCCTGAGGTCTCTCCCAACCCTAATCTTCTATGATTTTATGTTTTAGGGCCTTTAGGCTCTCTTCCTACTACAATGGGCAGCCATCCCACCCCACCCCAGAAGCAGCCCGAGAGCAAGGGAAACGGTGCCTTAGACAGAGTTACAGTCTCATCTTCTCTTCCCTCTAGCACATGGAGGCATATGTGGGGATAGTAACTGTCACTGAGGTTGTACCATTCTGGGGTTGCTCAGTTAGATTGGCCAGTGTGCTAGGTGACTGTCCCCTTCCTGCGTGCTTGCTTAGAGTGGAGTTGCAGGAGCACAGCACTGAATTACCCCTGCACGACTAGGCTCAAGGAGCTGGAAAACCTGTGTATGGATATAAAACACCCTTCCACCCCTTACAACCAATACTGCATGGGCACAAAGACCAAGGACAGCCCAGCCTTATGTCTCACCACTAATGTCTTGTTTTGAGGCAATCCCAAAGCTCTGCAGTGCATTTCCCCTGAGAAGCATTACATACCCTGCATCCTTCTGTGGGCTTGCTTAGGCAGAGAGTTAGTGAGCGGCAAGCTGGGACATAAGTCTACAGCATACTAATGTGTATGCCCTAACTGACTGGGTGGACCCTGCTACCACACACTAAATGCATATTAGGGACCTTTAAGTGCATGGTAGCAAGGTCCACATGGCCATTTATTGTGCAGCAGGCTAGTGCATTTCAGATCAATACCACTGCTTGCCCTGCACTAACTTTCCAGTTAGACAATGGGACTTCATACAGGCATAAGAATCAGCTCACATGGCCCACAGTGAAGGACTGGGGCTTAAATCTGATCATCTCTCCATGAACAGAGGCTTTCTGTATTATTTCTAGTCCCTCTCACTTGAAGTCATCTCTTTGTTCGCAGCTCTGGCCGCCCTGTAGGGGGCGGCGGCACAGAGGAGGGGAGCGCCCTGCAGCAAACTCGGCAAGGCAGCCCGCATCCTTCCCTCCCCGCCGACTGGAGTAGAGCAGAGCCCTCCCGGCAGGTGGCGCAGTGATCGGGGCCGCGGGGTGAGTGCCCCGCTGAAGCGCTGGCTGCCCCCCTTCTCTCTCTCCCCCCTGCTCCCTCCCCCCCCCCCCATTAGACTGGGCGCGCACTCTGCAGCACAGGGAGTCCGCTAGCTCCGGCTGCCCTGTAGGGTTTTTTGTTTTGTTTTTTCCCTGCTTTGCTGGCCACGCAATTGTTCCCCTCCCCCTTTGCCGCTCCAGCCGCGCTGTTTTTGTGTTGTCCCCCCCCAGCTTTGCCGCTCCAGCTGCGCCGTTTTTGTGTTGTTTCCCCTCCCCCCTCCCCCGCTTAGCTGCTCCGGTGGCCCTGCATTTTTTTTTTTCGCTTGGGGCGGCAAAAAAGCCAGAGCCGGCCTTGGGTATCTATACATGTTTTTAAGGGAAAGGATCTGTGCCAGGGGTATCATATGGGAAATATAAATGTAGCCAATATTTTAGCATTAGAGACCAAATCCTTGATCCCTCATTCTACCTCCTTGGCATGGCATCAGCCAATCACTATGTCCAGGGGAAAATGTCTACTGGGTCAGGCCCTGAGATGGCAAACACACGTGAGGAAAAGAATCCTAGGAATAGAGACAAAAGGCGTGATCCAGCCTGTTTGTCTTACAGCCAGGAGGGAAGCTGTTTTCCCATTCTGCGAGAATCTAAGGTTTCAAAAGTTTTTGTCCTAATTCAGAACAGGAAAAGTCAATGTCTCAAATATTTTTGTGAACAGAAAATATAAAAAAGTTTTAAATTGGGGTGATCAAATCATTTTGTTTCAATTAAAATCTTGTTTAAAACTTTAAATTAGGTTAAATTTCAAAATAATCATTTAGAATAAAAAACAAGAATTTTTCCCCTTAGAAAATGTCAAAACAGGCCATTGACAATTTCAAAACTTTTCAATTTTTTCTTCAAAATGAGAAGTTTCTGAAAACTATCCCTTTCCTGCAGAGTTCTCTTTTTGATAGTTTTATATCAGAATATTCCTGACCAGCTCTAGCTGGTTTCTGCGTGCCAGAAGTGTTCACCAGAATCAGGCTGCTGTACAGTGTTTCATGCACTTCCACTAATGGCATCATCTCCCCAGGCCACTGGTTACATAGCCAGCTACTGGAAGTGTTAGACTCTCTCTGATCCTTGGCAGGGGGCTGATTGGCCAGAATAAGCAGTAAGCAGGCCCTGTGGGTTTTTATACCACCACACAGATTACAACAAAAACAGTGAAGTTAGGTAGAGTCAGATCCATGATACTCAGCAGAAATAATTACTCCTCTGCTACACATCTGCGGACTCCATGCTGTGCTTTGATCAGCAGCCCTTAGCTATTATGATTAAATGGCCATGGGACTGGCCAAGGAATTTGAAGAACTCATGGAAAAACAAGTTAAGTACTGTTTTTATGTAATAGAAGGGCACCATTAAAGCCCTGAGGTTGCATACTGTATGCCCTGATGTCAAAAATATTTCCTCTCTTCCTGTTCACCCGCCTGAAATGCCTTTTGGAACCACCACGACATTACAGCAAACTTTGCTACAGTCTTTTACTAAACCACCACAGACTTGTCATGTGATAGTCCCATATTTCCAGTCCCATCACTGCAGAACAAGGATATTTTTGTTTGTAAACACAGCAGAGCTGTAACTATCCCCCCAGTGATCTTATAAACATATTTCTATAGCACTGCAAGTGTATTCAGCTCTTTACAAACTCAAATAAGACTCATGCACTGCATAAAAAAAAGCTTGTGATATAAGATGAACCCAGTATTGTCAATCTCATATTCAATAATTGTGACTCAGGTCTCCTCTCCCAAGCCCAAAACCATGACATTTAAGAAAAATTGCCATTCACTTGTCTTTTGGCTTCTGTGCCATCAGAGCACACTCAGGTCACATTTTCAAGCTTTTCTATAACCATGAGCATTAGAAATCTTTTAAAAATGAAAACAGATTCTCACCTAGTCACCTGACTCCAGGAGCCGGAACTTTTAAAAAAAATGACACTAGATATTGCAGGACTGCTCATCAAAATTGCAAGAGTGGGCAACAATGTAAACAAGACAGAGACAAGCAAGACAGATCAGGAGAAGAAGGGAGGGGATCACTGATCAGAAGAGAGGGGGATTGCTAGAGGAAATAGGATTAAGGTGGGGGCTTGGCAACTGAGCACAGGGAAGGTGTTCCAGTTGTAGGGGGATCAAGGCATGAACAGGCATATGGGGGAAAAGGAAAACCAAAGGGCCAGATTCCCTAGCTGGTGTAAGTCACTATAGCACAGTGATTTCAGGGGAGCTGTGGTGGTTTCTACCATCTAAGGCTCTGGCCCAGTGACTAGCAAACTGAGAGGAGTGGGGAGAGAGTGAAAGGGAATCAATAGAAGGAGTCCAGAGATGTTGTGGGGACAGGATTGTGTCTGGGCTTGCAGGATGAGGCAGAGAAGCTGAAATCTGATGCTAGAAGAAACTAGAAGCCAGTTTAGGGATTGGTCACCTTACCACGAGCCAGCTATAGCATCCCCAGAGATGGAATTGTCACATCCCTGACACTAAACAGTGGGTACAACCGAGTGAACCGAGCAAGGTCAGCGCAGGCTGACTGGAAAACGGGAGGCTGGAATGTGGTATACAAACCAGAACACTGGTGATAGCAGCACCACAGCTGGAAGCAGAAAAAGAGTGTGTAACTCTTTAAACTGAGTTGTCTCCAATAATTACTAAAAAAAATGTCAAAACAACCCCAACTCTGAGTTAAGGTTACTAAGGACAAGGTTAAGGTTACTAAGGACAAACACCCAAACCCACAGAATTTAGGAAATGTAGAAAAAAAGCCATACAACGGCCTCCATTAAGGAATTCTACACACCACCACACCACCAACCAGAATGTGGCATCGCAGAGGGTCTTCACCTCAAGCATCCCCTTTTGCCAGCTGATGTGGTTCTGCCACAGTACTCTTCTACTGACCTGGCCCTCTGGCCTGGTCACATACAAGGTCAGTCCTCTTCCAGGGTAGCAGAGGTCCACTTAAACAAACAAACAAACTACATCATGCTTTATCCCCTTGGGCCTGACAGGTTTCCCACTACCTCCCCTCCCTGGGGATTCTAGAAGCTTCTCCCAGTGGCCTCCCTATTTCTTATGAGCCCTAACTCAGAACTTCCCACAGGAACCTAAGCTGCTGCCTGCAGCTCCTAACCCAGCTTCCTTCTGACTGTGTTCTTTTAAGCCATTTTATCACAAGACTCAAGCGTTCACCGTCCTAACAGCTGACCCCTCATCCTGCCCTCTCAGGCTGGGCTGCAGTTAATTACGACACAGGAGGGGCTGATTAAACAGGGTTGGGCTAGCCCCAGGCATCCTGGGGCATAAAGGGGCAGGGCATCTTACAGTTTACTACCTTCTCCCACATGCACCCCCAAGCAGTAGCGAAGAACCCTGAGTTATGCAGGGCCCACAGGAATTTATAGAGCACAGCATTGCTAACTCCTATGCTTTTATCACAAGTCTCGTGGTGTTTTTTTAAAGCCCTAACTCCTAGAGTCAGGTAATAATGTGGGAATCTCAGGTTACGTTTTTATTTTTTTAAAGGCTCTAGCCCTCATGGTTCTGGATTAAAACTTGAAATCATCAATGATAAGGGCTCAGACATCAGAGGGAAAATAGAGAGCCCAAAATTTAAGATCTCATGGTATTTTGAGGTCTTTTGATTTTTTGAACAGTTGAGGCTGCTGAAGGAAGATAGATGTTTGGACCATAAATAAATTTTATCTTTTCTTGTGTGTCACACTGGGATCATAGGCTCAATTATACCACTGCAAGACAAAGCATTCTACTCTGGCTCTGTTCCATCCGAGCATTTAAGTAGGTGTTTAGCTTTAAGCAGGTGAGTAGTCCCACTGAAATCAACAGGACTTGAGCATGCCCTTAAAGTTAAGCAGGTGCATAAATGGTTTACTGAACGGGGTGAGGGTGCTCCTGTGACTAAAGTCAAGCACACAGTTAAGTGCCTTGCTGAATGAGGGCCTTAGCCTATAAACCACAATTCACAGAGTAGTTCTTTCAAAAGAAGATCCCCCAGCAACAGAACCTGCTCTTTTCAAAACTAGAAGATCAAAGCTCTATAATTCCTTCATATTTTAATAGTTCCCTTTCCATCTGTCATACACCAATGAGTCACTGGGAATTAAGCTCTCCTTTGGGGAGTGCCACATCTTAAGCACTTCTGTAGCTTGTAAGCCGCTTGCCATTGTGCAGCTTATCAGTTATTCACTCAGTCTGTGAATGAGCCTCAGCTTCTCATTCATAAACCAGCCCCTATTCCTTGAATAAAAGGGGAGGAGAGAGGCACTTGCTGTGTTTCTGTCATCTCTTTCACACACTGGCCTGTGCTCGCTGAATCAATGGGGACCCCAGGCATCCTCTGGCTTTGTTGTGTTGTGCCAGGGTTTTCCCTATTAAAAGAGAAGGTAGCAACAACCAGCCCCAGCACAACAATGATCTAAAGGCAGAGAAAACCCATCTGCAGATAGAAGCCCCCTTTGTACAGGGAAGAATGCCTGAAAAAAAGCTTTAATAAAATAGACCTATAGAGTTCTTGAATGTTGCAGGTTAACGAGGGAGTGGGCGTTGATTTAACAATGGAGAAGGATGCTGTGTTTACATAATGGAGGCAAAGAAAGGAGGATGAAGTAGCAGTCAGAGAGATAAGAGACACCTGTGCTCATGAATGAACTCCAGACACAGCCCTGCTGCATAAAGAGAAGCCTCTGACTCGTATGGCATTGTTGTGGCATATCTGCTCCTTGTCTCAGCCAGAACCTAGAAATGTAGATCCTTAGAGGATTAGGAAATACCCAAAGGGTAACAAGATTTGCAAATATGAGTAGAAATTTTTGGAGCCTCATTTTTTTGGGTGGCCAAATTGGCATGCTATAAAAAGGCCCCGTTTGACAGTGCTGTGAAAATCAGGCCCTATTAAAAGGTCTTTCAAGTTGGGCACTTGAAATCACTTATGAAAATCTTGGACACTGTTTGAATTTTAGGTGACAGCTCAGGTCAGATCTTGCTTTATTGGAATGTCATCTGTCCCTGACGTGAACAAAGTTCAGTGGTGACACTATGCCTTCGAGGTAGGGCAGCAAAGTGCCTGAGCTAAGTATGATAAGCGCTTGAATGTCTATTCAGACCAACCCACAAAATGCCAAACCTACTGATGTTTGCCTGTCACTAATTCAAATCAATCACTCAGAATGATGGATGTGGGCAGGTATGTGCCACCACGTACAATTTTTAATTCTGATTCCTGAGGTGCAATGTTTCTTTTGGGAAATGACAGATTTGGTCCATTCTTCTTCAGGCCTTTTGCTGATTATTTATAACAACAATGCTAGTGATCACATTGTAGAAGCAGCAAAGAATCCTGTGGCACCTTATAGACTAACAGACGTTTTAGGTGCCACAGGATTCTTTGCTGCTTCTACAGAACCAGACTAACACGGCTACCCCTCTGATAGTGATCACATTGTGTAAGGACAGGTCTCAGAGTGTAAAATCGCTACTGTTACTTCTCTCCTGGTAAGAACACCTATGTGCATCAGCCAAGGCTTTTGTCACCCCTTTCCTCAGATGGGCGGGATAGAGGTACAAGTTACATAGGTCTATTTTTACCGGGCCTTCATGATATATATTCAATGGGTTGTCACTCACTGTAGAAGTCTATAGGATTCATGGACACAGTTAGGTGTTTAAGTGACAATAGGGTGACTATATGTCCCATTTTGGCAGGGACAGTCCCTTTTTAGAGCCCTGTCCCGGCTGTCCCAACTTTTTTGGCAAAATTGGGATTTGTCCTGTTTGCTCTTGCCAACTGATCATCCAGAGCACCCACGGAGTCAGCACCTATGGGTAGTGCACAGTTGCAGGGCGAGCTATCTCCTCCTCGTCTCTGATTGCACCCTCTCAGGACTTAGGCCGCATGGCTGTACCTAGCAGCAGTTCTCATCCTCCTGAACTGGCCACTGGGCTACAATAACCTGTGTATCAGTCGTACTCACCTGGCAGGTCTGACAGGATTCGGCGCCTGAGTTACTTACCTTTGGGAGTCTGTAACCTGTGGTGTACATAGTGACCAAACAGCCTTTTTAAAACAATGTATTGTTTATTTACCAGTAGGAACAAAGAGGAAAGGGGTTTTAAGAACAGTCTGCCTGCACGTCTCTGATTGCAAGCCACACTGTCTTGCCACTGTGATTAAGCAGGCCTAGGTTCTGCAGAGACCCCAGCGGGGTCCCCATGCGTCAGGCTGGCCCTCCTGAACAGCTCACCCTTCTTGAGAGGGAGACTCTTTTTAAACCTGTTCAGTCCTTTTGATTCCCCTCCTAGAATTGTTTCAAGTGTTTGCTGAGAAGTGGCTTGTCTTGAGTCATTCTTCCCTTCCTGCTTGTTTTTCCTAATAGCCCTCTATTAAACTAAAAAAAATAAAAAATTTCAGACAGTAAACATCCCAATAAACATGTCAACATACATTGCTCATAATTAGTACAGAGCAGCTCTGATTCCATCACATATGCTCTTTATTTTATTATGGGAAAGCCAAATTCCTTTTGCCTCAGGATTACTTGATTAATAAGGCAAGTCATATATCTTGAGGAGTCCCTGCCTCCAACACACTTTACAGAACTGATGTACCATCACTTAGAGATTTGAGGTTAGGCACTTCAATAAATGCATACATACATTTGAACCCATAGTTCATTATCATGCATTTGTATTATGGTAGCACTTCGTGGCCCAATGTGCTAGCCTTTCCTGCAGCTCCCATTGGCCGGGAACAGCAAACCACAGCCACTGGGAGCTGCGGGCGACCGTGCCTGCGGATGGTCAATGTAAACAAACAGTTTCACAGCCCACCAGCGGATTACCCTGACAGGCTGCAGGTTGCCTACCACTGTGCTAGGGCCTGTATGAACACAGACACACCCACAGGGCTGAGGGGAAAACAGAGATCCAAGGAGGTGAAGGGATTGGCTGCAGATGACGCGGCCAAGCCAGGAATAGAAACCAGCGCTCCCAAGTTCCAGTCCAGTGCACTGTTCTCTGGACCATGTTGCCTCACAAGAAATTACACCTCCAAAGAGGGAGGCTGGTTTTCAACATCTGGCCTTTCGTTGTCAATGGAAAAAGCAGCCCCTCTTTACTGTGTGTCCTGGAGATGCATGTACAACATTTTGAACCATCCTGTGGTTTTCTGAAATAAAAAAAAAGAAATATTTGATCTACAGTGGGCTGGCCAGTTTCCCCTGTGAAGAATAGCTGGTGGTCTGAGCAGATTGTTATCCTCGGGGTGTGAAGGCAGAGATTCAGGGTTCTGTGAGTCATTAAGCAAACAGCTTGCGAGATAGCCCAGGAGGATGAGACAGGGATGGATACTTTATGAATGATTGTCCTCCTTTCATTCCTTGAGCAAGATTCCAGTCACCTGCTGGAGCCTTGCAGATGCCGACTAATAGCGAAGGGAGTAGGAGGGGATTGGGGGGGGAAGGGCAAGGATCCCTGAAATTAACTCGGCAGGGAATATCTCACCACAATGCATTATTATGTAAATTTAGTGCTGGCAAAAAGTACCAAACTGACAACTGTGACATGACTCAAGTCCAGTATCCTCCCACACCACTTCCCACCAGACATTCCAAACCTGCGGAAAAAACGCAGAAATTGGGCTTGTTTTTGGCTTACATAAGAACATAAGAACGGCCGTACCGGGTCAGACCAAAGGTCCATCTAGCCCAGTATCTGTCTACCGACAGTGGCCAATGCCAGGTGCCCCAGAGGGAGTGAACCTAACAGGCAATGATCAAGTGATCTCTCTCCTGCCATCCATCTCCATTCTCTGACGAACAGAGGCTAGGGACACCATTCCTTACCCATCCTGGCTAATAGCCATTTATGGACTTCACCACCATGAATTTATCCAGTTCTCTTTTAAACACTGTTATAGTCCTAGCCTTCACAACCTCCTCAGGTAAGGAGTTCCACAAGTTGACTGTGCGCTGCGTGAAGAAGAACTTCCTTTTATTTGTTTTAAACCTGCTGCCTATTAATTTCATTTGGTGACCCCTAGTTCTTGTATTATGGGACTAAGTAAATAACTTTTCCTTATCCACTTTCTCAACATCACTCATGATTTTATATACCTCTATCATATCTCCCCTTAGTCTCCTCTTTTCCAAGCTGAAAAGACCTGGCCTCTTTAATCTTTTCTCATATGGGACCCTCTCCAAACCCCTAATCATTTTAGTTGCCCTTTTCTGAACCTTTTCTAGTGCTAGAATATCTTTTTTGAGGTGAGGAGACCACATCTGTACACAGTATTCAAGATGTGGGCGTACCATGGATTTATATAAGGGCAATAATATATTCTCAGTCTTAATTGGCTTGAGAGTTGCTTGTTGGCTAGTTTTTGGCTTGTAGCTCATTTGGCTTGTAGCAGCTTGTTGCTTCTTGTTTTTGATTGGCTCCCAGCAAGCAGGGGCAAGGGTCAAGCACAGGCAAGAGGGGGAGAGAGTCGGGGTGCACAGTGTGGGGTTCTTAGGGATTGGCTTGTTTTGGCCTTGTTTTGAAATGGGATTGGCTTGATTTTTGGCTTATTGTGAAAGTCAGGGTGCTTATTTACCACATGAAAGTTGGCAACTGTGCATCCCACTGGCCTTGGGTATCTATAGGAAGCTCTTTATGCATCCCCTTTTATACCACTCTTTGCCATGGCTGCCAGCGAGGGTGTCAACTAATGCCAATTGTCAGGGTGATTTGTGCATTGCTGTCTGTGCTGGGAACACCAAGTTGACATCCAAGCCCCTGAATAGCAATCCAATGAGTAATTGTTTGCATTGCTTCAAAAAGAGACCAGAATTGAACCCAGGACCTAGCAATAAATCCCAGCCTCCTGAGCCATTTAAATCTCTTGTGTGGGGCAGATGCTATAACCATTTAAAGCAAGGCAACATGCAGTATGAACTCCACTTAGGGGAGTTACAGAGCATTCTATTTCTGCTGGGAGATGGATACCATCACATCAAATTTGGACCCAAATTTATGTTCTCTCTGGGGCCTGCCCACCTCACAGATTTGATCTGTTTGTAATCCCCTCCTTTTACTCTCACCTAAAATACTAGCCTGTTCTCTGATCTTTCTCCTTGGTCGTAGAAACAGAGAAATGTTGGGCTGGAAGGGACCTCAAGAGGTCATCAACTTCAGCTCCCTGTGCTGCGTCAGGACCAAGTAAACCTAAACCATCCCTGACGTGTGTGTCCAACCTGTTTTTAAAAACCTTCAGTGATGGGGATTCCCCAGTCTCCCTTGGAAGCCTATTCCAGAGCTTAACTACCCTTATAGTTATAACATTTTTCTTAATATTTAACCTAAATCTCCATTGTTGCAGATTAAGCCCATTACTGCTTGTCCTACCTTCACCAGACATGGAGAACAATTGATCACAGTCCTCTTTATAGCAGCCCTTTCCATATTTGAAGACTGATATTGGGTCCCCCCTTAGTCTTCTTTTCTCAAGAGTGAGCATGTCCAGTTTTGTTAATGTTTCCTCATGGGTCAGGTTTTCTAAAATATTAACCTCTTTAGCAACTGCATCACATTGTTGACTCATTCAATTTGTGATCCACTATAACCCCCAGATCATTTTCAGCAGTGCCAGCGCCTAGCCAGTTATTCTCCCCTTTTGTAGTTGTGCATTTGATTGTTTTTCCTTCCTTAGTGTAGTACTTTGTACTTATTTTTTATTGAATTTCATCTTGTTGATTTGATTTTGAATTCTAATCCTGCTTGCAAACCTTGCCAGTTAGATGTCATCTTCAAATTTTATAAGCATACTCTCTGCTCCATTATCCTATCCAAGTCATTAATGAAAATCTTGAATAGCACCAGACCCAGGACAGATCCCTGGCTGACCCCACTAGACACGTCCTGTCTGTTTTGACAGCGAACCATTGATAAATTGCTATTTGAATATATTTTTTCAACCATTTTTGTGCCCACGTTATAGTAATTAAATCTAGATCACAATTTCCTTAGTTTGCTTATGAGACTGTCATGTCAAAAAAGCTTTACTAAAATCTGACTACCCTTACCCTCCTCTTCACTAGACCAGTAACTCTGTCAAAGAAGAAAAGTAGTCTGGTTTGGCATAACTTGTTCTTGACAAATCCAGGGTGGCTATTTCTTATAACTATATTGTGCTCTAGGTGCTTACAAACTGATTGCTTACTAATTTATTCCAATATCTTTCCAGATATCAAAGTTACACTGATGGCTCTATAATTTCCCGAGTCCTTTTTTTTAAATCATGTCATTACTGATACAAGATACTCCTCAACCTCTCATGCCTTTGAAAAGAGATTTCCTTTCTCCAGCCCTTCGCCTCTTCAAGGCTTTTCAAATCTCATCTTTAGTATTTGCATCTGTCTTTGTAGTGCTTGTATCTATCTGTAGAGGCCCGTAGGGGCAGACTGCTGAGCGGGCAGCTGAGCCTTGAGTAGGGGGCGGAGCTAGGCTGAGGAGGGGCCTATAAAAGCGGCCGCCCAGCCAGGCAGCGGCACAGCTGCGAGCAGCGGCACGGGAGCCAGCGAACAGGGCTGCTAACAGGGGAGTTTGAGTGGGAGAGTTCCCATTGGAGGAGCAGGTATTGGTATTTGCATCTGTCTTTGTGTATTTGCATCTGTCTTTGTAGTGCTTGTATCTATCCGTAGGGGCAGACTGCTGAGCGGGCAGCCGAGCCCTGAGTAGGGGGCGGAGCTAGGCTGAGGAGGGGCCTATAAAAGCGGCCGCCCAGCCAGGCAGCGGCACAGCTGCGAGCAGTGGCACGGGAGCCGGCGAACAGGGCTGCTAACAGGGGAGTTTGAGTGGGAGTTTACAGAGGGAGTCGGAAGGGGCGTGGTGCTGTGTGTGCTGTGTTCTCCAGGTGAGAAGGCTGATAGAGGCAGAGACAACAGCAGCCATGAGCCAAGCAGCAGAGGATACAAAGAGGATGATTGCATGTGGCAGCTGCGGTATGTACATGGTCCTAGTGGGGGCACCGGAACAGAGGTATGTATGCATGAAGTGCCGCCTAATAAAGCTGATGGAAGAAAAGATCCTAGGTCTAGCGATGCAGGTAGAAACCCTGGTAGAGATTAGAAGGGGGCTTGAGCAGCTGATGGAGCAAAGGCAAGCTGTGGCTGAAGGGGAATGCTCAGAGGTACAGGGGGAAGCAGGGGCTAAGGCCTGTGAGGGGGGAATGCTGGATGGGGAACATGGGCAGTGGAAGCATGTGACCGTGAGAAGCAGGCAGGGGAAAAGGAGAGCCAGTGAAGGAGAAATAGAGCTAAGGAACAGGTTTGAAGGTTTGGAGAATGAGGAAGGGGTACAGCAGGTGGTAGCTGACGGTGGGAGGGCAAGGAAGAAGAGAATAGCGGCTAGTCTGATAGAAAGAGGGGAGGAGTCGATGGAGGCAGCACCAACTTTGGGCCCCGGGAGGATGCAGGATGGCTTAAGGGGGACTACAAGGGATGATAGGAATGGAAGGAGCTTGCAATGAGGGGGAACGGGGGATAGGTTAGCAGACTGCACTGTCACCAGGCAAAGGCAGGTCTACGTGATTGGGGATTCCATACTGAGAAGGTTGGACAGGCCTGTGACCAGGGCCGATCCAGAGAACAGAAGGGTGTGCTGTCTACCGGGTGCTAAAATATGAGATGTGGACCTGCAGTTGAAAAGGATCCTAAAAGGAGCAGATAAGAACCCGTTGATCATCCTTCATGTAGGAACGAATGACACGGCTAGATTCTCGCTGGAGAGAATCAAGGGAGACTATGCCAGGCTGGGTAAGACGCTCAAGGAAATTGAGGCTCAGGTGATCTTCAGTGGGATTCTACCTGTCCCTAGGGAAGGGCGACAAAGGGGTGACAGGATTGTGATGATAAATAGTTGGCTCAGGGAGTGGTGCTATAAGGAGGGCTTTGGGATGTATGGGCACTGGGAGGCTTTCGGGGACAGAGAACTGTTCTCACGGGATGGGCTCCAC
Organism: Mauremys mutica; assembly: GCF_020497125.1. Classification (NCBI taxonomy): domain Eukaryota; kingdom Metazoa; phylum Chordata; order Testudines; family Geoemydidae; genus Mauremys; species Mauremys mutica. The sequence goes on from NC_059078.1 coordinate 45,166,026, forward strand.
CTGAGTAGGGAGGGAAATAGACTTCTAGGAGGGAGGCTGGCTCATCTGATCAAAAGAGCTTTAAACTAGGTATTGGGGGGAGACGGTTGGGAGATGTCCAGGCACTCTCCACGCCAAATTTAAACATTGAGAGGGAGGACAACAGGATAAGAATGGATATAGCCAGAGGGAGGGGTTTGGACATAAGGAAGAGGGGGGGGGATGGATACTAGACCAATAGGTCATACTGGTGGTACTGGGTCCCTACCAAATTGGGTAACAAAGGTGAGAGAAGCCAAACAGCAAAAATTAGGATGTTTGTTCACCAATGTGAGAAGCCTAGGTAACAAAATGGAGGAATTGGAGCTCCTGGTCCGAGAATTGAAACCGGATATCGTAGGAATAACCGAAACATGGTGGAACGCTAGTCATGACTGGAGTACAGGTATGGAAGGGTATGTGCTGTTTAGGAAAGACCGAAACAAAGGTAAAAGTGGGGGAGTAGCATTGTATGTCAATAATGAGGTGAAAAGTAATGAAATAACTAGTAATGGAATGGATAATACGGAGTCTGTTTGGGCAATGGTCACATTGGGGAAGAAAACTACTAGAGCCTCCCCTGGGATAGTGATTGGGGTGTGCTATAGACCGCCGGGATCTAGCCTGGATATGGATAGAGAACTCTTTAATGTTCTTAAGGAGGTAAATACTACTAGGAACTGCATGATCATGGGAGACTTTAACTTCCCGGATATAGATTGGGGAACAAATGCTAGTAGTAATAATAGGGCTCAGCTTTTCCTAGACGTGATAGCTGATGAATTCCTTCAACGAGTAGTAGCTGAACCGACGAGGGGGGATGCCATTTTAGATTTGGTTTTGGTGAGTAGTGAGGACCTTGTTGAGGAAATGGTTGTAGGGGACAACCTTGGCTCGAGTGATCATGAGCTAATTCGGTTCAAAATAAATGGAAGGATAAACAAAATTGCATCTGAGACTAAGGTTTACGATTTCAAAAGGGCTAACTTTACTAAATTAAGGCGACTAGTTAGGGAAGTGGATTGGACTAACATATTTAGGGATCTAAAGGCGGAAGACGCCTGGGATTATTTCAGGTTGAAGTTGCAGGAGCTGTCAGAGGCCTGTATCCCGAGAAAGGGAAAACGGTCCTTAGGTAGCAGTTTTAGACCGAGCTGGATGAGCAAGCGTCTCAGAGGGGTGATTAAGAAAAAACAGAAAGCGTACAAGGAGTGGAAGATGGGAGGGATCAGCAAAGAAACCTACCTTATTGAGGTCAGAGGGTGTAGGGATGCAGTGAGAAAGGCCAAAAGCCGGGTAGAGATGGACCTTGCAAAGGGAATTAAAACCAATAGTAAAAGGTTTTTTAGCCATATAAATAGGAAGAAAACCAAGAAAGAAGAAGTGGGACCACTTAAAACTGTAAATGGAGGGGAGATTAAGGATAAGCTAGGCATGGCACAATATCTAAACGAATATTTTGCCTCGGTCTTTAATGAAGCTAATGAAGGGCTTAGGAATAGTGGCAGAGTGACTGATGGGAATGAAGGTGCGGGGTTGGAAATTACAGTATCCGAGGTAGAAGCCAAACTTGAACAGCTTAACGGTAGTAAATCCGGCGGCCCGGATAATCTTCATCCTAGAATATTAAAGGAATTGGCGAGTGAAATTGCAAGCCCGTTAGCGATAATTTTTAACGAATCTCTAAACTCGGGGGTTGTACCGTTTGTCTGGAGATTAGCTAATATAGTTCCTATTTTCAAGAAGGGGAAAAAAAGTGACCCGGGTAACTACAGGCCTGTTAGTTTAACATCTGTAGTATGTAAAGTCATGGAAAAAATATTAAAGGAGAGAGTAGTTACGGACCTTGAGGTCAATGGCAATTGGGACAAATTACAACATGGTTTTACGAAAGGTAGATCGTGCCAAACCAACCTGATCTCCTTCTTTGAGAAAGTAACAGATTTTTTAGACAAGGGAAATGCGGTGGATCTAATATATCTTGATTTCAGTAAGGCGTTTGATACGGTACTGCATGAAGAATTACTGGTTAAATTGGAAAAGATGGGGATCTAAATGAAAATCCAGAGGTGGATAAGGAACTGGTTAAAGGGGAGACTGCAGCGGGTCGTATTGAAAGGTGATCTGTCGGGTTGGAGGGAGGTTACCAGTGGAGTTCCTCAAGGTTCGGTTTTGGGTCCGATCTTATTCAATCTATTTATCACTGACCTCGGAACCAAAAGTAGGAGTGGGCTGATAAAGTTTGCAGATGACACGAAGTTGGGAGGTATTGCCAATTCGGAGAAGGATCAGGATATCCTCCAGGGAGATTTGGATGACCTTGTAAACTGGAGTATTAGTAATAGGATGAAATTCAATAGTGAGAAGTGTAAGGTTATGCATTTAGGGATGACTAACAGGAATTTCAGTTATAAGCTGGGGGCGCACCAGTTGGAAGTAACGGAAGAGGAGAAGGACCTTGGAGTCCTGGTTGATCACAGGATGACTATGAGTCGGCAATGTGATGTGGCCGTTAAAAAAGCTAATGCGGTCTTGGGATGCATTAGGCGAGGTATTTCTAGTAGAGATAAGGAGGTGCTAGTCCCGTTATACAAGGCGTTGGTGAGACCTCATCTGGAGTACTGTGTGCAGTTTTGGTCTCCCATGTTTAAGAAGGATGAATTCAAACTGGAACGGGTACAAAGAAGGGCCACTAGAATGATCCGAGGAATGGAAGGCCTGTCGTATGAAAGGAGACTTGAGGAGCTTGGTTTGTTTTCCTTAACCAAAAGAAGGTTGAGAGGAGATATGATTGCTCTCTTTAAATATATCAGAGGGATAAATACCAGGGAGGGAGAGGAATTATTTCAGCTCAGTACTAATGTGGACACGAGAACAAATGGATATAAATTGGCAGTTGGAAAGTTTAGGCTTGAAATTAGATGAAGGTTTCTAACCATCAGGGGAGTGAAATTCTGGAACAGCCTACCGAGGGAAACAGTGGGGGCGAAGGACCTCTCTGGCTTTAAGATTAAGCTTGATAAGTTTATGGAGGGAATGGTTTGATAGGATAACGTGATTTAGTCAATAGGTCAATAACGTGCGACCACTGGTAATTAGTACCAAGGGTCAATGTTGGGATATTGAAAGTCTTTTTCCTGAGTGTCTGGCTGGAGAGTCTTGCCCACATGCTCGGGGTTCAGCTGATCGCCATATTTGGGGTCGGGAAGGAATTTTCCTCCAGGGTAGATTGGCAGTGGCCCTGGAGGTTTTTTGCCTTCCTCCGCAGCATGGGGCAGGGGTCGCTTGCTGGAGGATTATCTGCTACTTGAAGTCTTTAAATCAGGATTTGGGGACTTCAACAGCTGAGTCAAGGGAGAGAATTATTTCAGGAGTGGGTGGGTCAGCTTTTGTGGCCTGCATCTTGCGGGAGGTCAGACTAGATGATCATAATGGTCCCTTCTGATCTTAAGTTCTATGATTCTATGATTCTAAGATTTAGACAGATTTCCTTCCTGTTCTCTCTGTCACTGTTATTGGCCTCACGACCAAAGATTTTACCAGTGCCCTCCACCCCACAATTGTGATTTAGACAGACCACAGCTAAAATCCTTCACCTGACTTTTGAAAACATTCAGATCCCAGTTCCAATGCTGCAGTTCAGACCCATCTCTAGCTTATACCACTGGACTGTACATGTTCCTGGTATGCATTGGTTTGAATTATTTGCTATATGTCAGTATTTTTTGGCATGATTTGTACAATCTCTGTAAAGCATTTGGAGATAGTGTCATGAAAGACTTCCAAAAATTAATATAATATAAATATGAACTCCATCCGTTTTAGTGAAGAGCTAAATAAAATTTGCAATTAGTGTAGTTATTTTTCTAAGCCAAAAGGAAGACTGGTGAGCATCAGGCAGTAATGCACCATTTTCAGCTGCTGGAAATGCCATAGCTCTATTGAAATCAGTGGAGTTGTGCTGAGACACTGTAATCGTTAGTGAAGACAACACCTCTACCAGTAGATAGTGATATAACTATCTTAATGTTATCTTGTATATTGTCGATCTGACCTGGAGGGCGAGCAGGATGTTCAGTCCTGCCTGTGTATACCAGCATTGGTGCTTGCATTGCCCCAATAAATCCATGTGCTTCCATCAGTGAGTATAACAACGCACCAGAATTGCCCAAATATCTTTGAACATCCATTATGTTTGCAAATCAACATACTGTTTGTTGCCAGTAAGTTGCATCCCTCCCCCAGTTCCGATCTTTTGGCAGTCATGTTTTTTAGATTGTAAGCTCTTTGGAGCAGAAACTCACACATACAGAAAGGCTCCCTACCACCTTAATTGCAGTTAGGGTCTAGATATTACTGTAATTCAAATAAAACAAACTCTAGTCCCTACTGAAATGCTACAGCTTTCCCTCCCATTCTTCTTAACTTCACTTGGTGTCCTTTCAAAAACAAATGTAGCAGAAACCTGCCACAACTGTCTATTGTAGTTTGTTATTAAATGTATCTCTTATAGTGAGCTATAGCTCTTCAAGAACAAGGCAACTTATACTTTGAATAGATTATTCAATCATTAGCAGAAGAGCACTGTATAAAAAGTACAGCAAATTGCAGATAATTTGCTCTCTGCTGTTAACTTTTTCCCAACAGGATTTAAAATCCAAGACAGCTCCAGGACAGAAGTTGTAGATTCTGCTACTGCACTACTGATCAACGATTCACCAGAAGCCAAAAATAGATTGCTATGAAAGCTATGAAGGAGAAGCTTTTTGTCCCATCTACTCCCATTATTTTTTAACAGAAAAAAAACCATACAATACCCAGCCATAGCTGGGGATATTGTCTGCTTCACTTACGGTCTGATCTAAAGCCTAGTGACTCCACAGGAGTCTTTCTGCTGATTTCATTGGGCTTTAGGTCTTGGCCCTTAGGACTCAATCCTGCACTTCTCACCTTAGCAAAGCCAGTGGAAGTGTAGCCTGATTCTGCATTCCTGACTTTGGCTTCTGAAAAAAGATCAGCAATGTGGTGTGTCCCAAAGCTGCATTCAGTCTCCACAAGGGAGAGGAGCAGCAGGCACATCACCGGGCAGAAACTTCCCTGACAGGTGGCAGTGAGCAGCTGGCTATTCCATTCAGCTCATCACAGCCAGACACAGCCCCAACCCCAACAGTGCTCTGGAATCCTTCGAGTGGATATTCCCAGGCCTGCTGAAGGAGGTAGCATGGGCACTGTAAATTGGCTTGGGGGCCAGCAGACCCCAGCAAGTTGTCACTGAGCAAATCAGCTTCAGCCGAGGAGCAGAAAGAAACCAACCAGAAAAAAATTCATGAACCACTTCCCCAGGGACAACTAGTCACCCATATGCAGAGAACCACTGCTGTAGGCAGAGACTATAGGTTCCTGCCAATAGTGTGGGGTGGCGGGGGGAAGAAAGGGAGCCCTCCCCCTCTTACTGAGCATGCTGGCTTAGGCCCTGAGCATGCTCCGTCCAAGCCAAGCAGCAAATCTTGGGGTGTGTGGAGGGGTGTTTCATGTAACCCTGCATGCCCATCCTCCACGCGTCACCTTTGGCTGTAGTAGATATTGCAGTCTCAGAAACTGAAGGAGAGTGCCAAGATATATAGGGCTCCCTATGGACATGATGCAGGTGGAACGTTACAAGCAGAACGCAGTTCCATTAGATGCCAAAGTGGCATGTATTCATGGGAGGCATCCAGTTTACCTTAGGAAGTGTGTTCTAATCCATCCCCATCCTACCTCCCCACCCTTCTCAGCAGCCTGCTTCATGGTTAACAGCCAAATGAAAACATCCTGTCCTTGCTGCACCCCAGAAACAATGGCACGTCTGAGACACCAGTGAATTTCTCTTGGAGTCGTGCTGACCTAAATCGGGATTATCATCGGTTCCTTTATATTCATTACCGAGAAGGGTTGGCAGCATTAGTGGCTTCTGCAATGATTCATGGGTTTAAATGCCTAATCCCCTCCAGAAGAGGAAATGAAAGCCAAGCCGAACAATACACACACACACACACAGAAATACATTTAACAACTGTGTGCTGTGCTGAGGAACTCAGGAAAGTTTAGCTAAGTTTTTTTTCATGTGGTTGGTTTGGTGCTAGATTATGGCAGCTGGCATTTGAAGGCAGGGTGGGCAAACAGGATGTGGGTGACAGGAAATAATTACTCCAGCTTCCTTATGTTGATTTTAGCTCTTTAACTAAACACTGCAGAGGTGCTTCTTGCTCCAGACTCTTCAGCATAGGACCAAAACCATCTAAGGAGTAAGAACATATTATGCTTCAGGGCCTAAGCCAGCCACTAGTTCATGGGACAAGGAATAAGATTCCCCTGTGGGCAGATAATTCCATTAAGGGGTTTCTTGAAACTTTCTCTGAAGCTTTTGGTATCAGCGCCATCAGAGAGATAATACCAGAGAGGCTGGGCCACTGGTCTGATCCAGTGCACCAATTCTGACATGCCAGCTCACCCCTGGAGAAGTAGTCAATTCAGAACCTAGTTCATCCACTCCTATGTATGTGCCTAGATGGCCCATATCTTCATAGGATCCAAGTACAGATAGCATCTATCAGAGTCAGGAATTGAACCTAGGTCTCCCAAGGTCTGCTTACGAGCCCTTCCTTCCTACTCATCTTAGAGTTCCTTGTTACAGGTGGGTTACATAGCCTAGAGTTATGGTTGCCAACCCTCCAGGATTGGCCTGGAGTCTCTATTGAAAGTAATCGGATATTTTAACAGGATGTTTTAAGAAAATGACATTACGTCATGTTGGGGGGAAAAATCTCCTGGAATAGCTTCAGTCAGAGTTGGCAACCCTACCCAGAGTCCAGCACATTGTTTTGCCCACTTTAGCTAAAACAAGCAATGACACTATCTACAATACCACTCCATCAGGGAGATACAAACCAAGGTGCAAGGATACTGGAGGCACACTGAGAAACAGATAGCCTCTGTGCCAGACATGAACACTTGGAGCAGCGTGATTGCAAAATGTTCAGCTCTCAGCGATCCCACATGCTGGGCTGCCTAGACAGAGAGGGCTGCGAGTGTCGGTCTGGGAGAGCTTTGGATGTGCCAAGAACAACCACTGAGTTACCAAGAAACTGAGCTATAATACTGCTAAGTGTTTCAATTAAAAGGCTTGGGACGTCCAGATATCAGAGCCAAGTAATTCTCTAATAATACATTTGGGTTATGGATATGACTTTGGGTTTAAACTCTTAACAGAAACATTATAGGGACAGTTAAGACAAACACAATGAAGCTGACTCTCTGGAAGGGAGCCTCAGATTCCCCATATGCTCAGCACTAGATGTTTAAATCAAAGCTGCCATGGGAGACCAGGATTGCACTAAAAACAGGAGAGAGGAAAGCACTCAGGGAACTGCCTCCCCCACAGCCTTGTTAATTAGAAGTAGAACAATGGCCTCCCAGTGTACGCAGAGAGGGATGGATTATGGCTCAAAGATGGATTGAGACCAGTCAACTCAAAATAAGGGACACATGTCACTTATTTATTTTTCAGGTGAAGCAGTGGGGCTGCACGCTGTGGGGCCCTTTTGTAGTATATAGGGTTGGTCCTCTGGGTCAAGGGTTCCAGCTCATGTGTTTGATTCTTTCCTAACCCACCACTGTGGTGCGACACGAGCCCATAACTCAGGCTATCCTGGTCTCAGGCTTGGTTATAAATCCAAGAGTTGGACCAGGATCGCAAACCTGCCAAGTGAATCTGGGCCAGTTTATAGTTTAAACCAGGCAGGATCTGGTGGTTTTGACATGCCATCAAGTAAAACACCAAGCAAAGCTTTTGCAAGGCACAAATGCCATACACCTCCTGCTTAATAATTAGTAACTAAGTACATGGTAGATAGCTTACAATGGCTGAATAGTTACAGTAGACTCAAGGCAAAATACTAAACTCGCCATGCCACAAAGCCTGCAAGAACTCCAAACATTTTACCTGGGCTTCACAGCTCTGGAAAGGGCCCCACACTGCAAGAAGATAACCCCGGAGTTAGCTGAGACACTCATGATTGACTAACATAAGACTTCAGAAAACAATATAAACTCAGTTCAAGACTTGACCTAGGTAATTATATGGAGCTTGATCCAGAGCCCACTGAAGTCAATCGGAGTCTTTCTAGTGACTTCAAAGGGTTTTGGGTCAGAACTCTAGTGTATTTACATACAAAAATTTATATAGCACTGTTTATATGAAATGTTAATTCCACAAAATATCCAGATTTACTTAACTGATTCCAAGGCCAGACAATCATCTAGTCTGACCTCTTGTAAAACACAAGCTGGAAAACTTCCCCAGAATAATTCCTAGAGCAGATTTTAGAAAAATTTTAGAACAGTGCAGGAAAAAGACATATCTGGCTTCAAGACTAAGCTTGATAAGTTTATGGAGGGGATGGTATGATGGGATAGCCTAATTTTGGCAATTAATTGATCTTTGACTATTAGCGGTAAATTTGCCCAATGGCCTGTGATGGGATGTCAGATGGGGTGGGATCTGAGTTACTACAGAGAATTCTTTCCTGAGTGTCTGGCTGGTGAGTCTTGCCCACATGCTCAGGGTTTAGCTGATCATCATATTTGGGGTCAGGAAGGAATTTTCCTCCAGTGCAGATTGGCAGAGGCCCTGGGGGAGGTTTCACCTTCCTCTGCAGTGTGGGGCACAGGTCACTTGCTGGAGGATGCTCTACACCTTGAAGTCTTTAAAACCATGACTTGAGGCCTTCAGTGGCTCAGACATAGGTTAGAGGTTTGTTGCAGGAGTGGGTGGGTGAGATTCTGTGGTCTGCATTGTGCAGGAGGTCAGACTAGATGATCAGAATGGTCCCTTCTGACCTTAAAAAGTCTAGGACTAAAAGCAGCCAAGCTTGATTTTAAAGTTGTCAGCGCTGGAGAATCCACCACAGCTCCTGGTAAGTTGTTACAACGATTTATTACTCTCACTTTTAAAAACGTATGCCTTGTTTCCAGTCTGAAATAAGGGATAATCACACAAGATCTACTGTAATTGGCACCCAGAAAGGTTTCCTTTTGCCCCCAATGGACTTTCAGAAGTGTTCTCTAACAGATCCCCTCTCTCTCAGTATTTTCCCATTTCCTTTTTTTTACCCTAGGAGCACCTGGAGTCTCATCGACTCCTCCACAACTGAATCCATGCAGTGCGATGAGCTACATTGATGTCTGAGTCAGATGAGCACACAGTTCAAGCCACCTCCACATCTTAAAAATAGGATGAACAACTTGCTGGAGAGAAGCAGCTTTTCTATTCATAGAAAGACTAATTTGCATATCGAGCAGCAGGTCTGATGGCACTCTCACAGGCTAGGTTTCACAAGAATGCATATCCCATACTTCTGAATCTCCAGGTTTAGCCTCTCTGTAGCACAGTGCAAACATTTCACGTTACTTCAAAAGATGGTCAGGGATCCTCCTGATAACTGTACTACCTGCAGTCATTGCACGATCAGCCAGTGACAATCACCACTTTGCCACCAGCCTAGGCAGTTCAGCACCTCTCCCAAAGAAATCCTTGTGTGAAAAAACAACTTAATATCATCCAGTATGCTCTACCCTGAGTTGCAGTTTACTTCCTGGAAGTGCTACATTTAGCCAAATTCTACCCTGCTCCACCAGTTCAACTTTAAAGGGTTTGCTGCACAGGTGTAACAGTAGAATCTGGCCCTTATTTAATTAGGGAAGGTGGTCTGTATTATAGCAGAGCAACAGCTGCTATCTTGATTCCAGGGACCTCTTGAAATAGATGATAGAGGCTCATGCTTTTGCTCAAAAGGGCCAAATCTCTTTAGCTGGGGTTGTAACACTCTCATCCTCTGCAGATCAGGACAGAAGTAGCTTTATCACACTCACCAGCAGGTTACAGTAGCACCTACCTAAAAAGACTGTATTGATCAGCTGAAGGTGCACTCATCCTGATGGCTGTTTAAGTGCAAGTTAGAGATGCTATGGTATGCGTTTGTGAAGAGGAGGGTATATCTCTACTTTCCTGGTCAGCATTATATTGACAAATTCTTTTCTAGACATGCAGCAGCCTTATCACCATTCACTTAAAATCTTAATGCCCCATTATGCAGCTGATGTTTCATAGAATCATAGACATATAGGGCTGTAAGGGACCTCAAGAAGTCATCAAGTCCAGCCCCTTGCCCTGTGGCAGGACCAAGTAAACCTACACAAGTGGTGCCCAACCTTATTACCCAGGAGGGCCACACAAACCTAAGCACAACCTTGTGTGGGCCACCCAGATTCTACACATTTTCATAAGACGCAAAGTCACCTGTATTGATTTATATTTTAGATTGAAACAACCTATGTGTAGTATTGTCTATTTAAAAACAAACAAAGAAATCAGAGAACAAAACATGTATCAGAATTATAGAAAACAGGAGGAAAAAAAGTAAAGAACACACAACCCTCTCCTTACTTAGCCATTAGTATATTGTGTTGGAGCAGACCACAGGCCTTATGAAATGCTCTGGTGGGCTGTGTACAGCCTGTGGGCCATAAATTGGGCACCCATGACCTGGACCATCCCTGACAGGTGTGTGTCCAACCTGTGTAAAAACCTACAATGATGGGGATTCCACAACGTCCCTTGGAAGCCTATTCCAGAGTTTAATTACCCTTATAGTTAGAAGATTTTTCTTAAATCAAACCTAAATCTCCCTTGCTGCAGATTAAGCCGTTAGTTCTTGTCTTACCTTCAGTGGACATGGAGAACAATTGATCACAGTCCTCTTTACAGCAGCCCTTAACACACCTGAAAACTGATATCAGGTCCCTCCTCAGTCTTCTTTTCTCAAGACTGAACATGTCCAGTTTTCTAAACCTTTCATTATTTTTGTTGCTCTCCTCTGGACTGTTTCGAGTTTGTCCACATCTTTCCTAAGGTGTGGCACCCGGAGCTGGACACAGTACTCCAGCTGAGGCCTCAGTGCCGAGTATAGCGGGACAATTGCCTCCTGTGTCTAATGTAAGACACTCCTGTTAATACACCCATGACAGGGTTGCTCTGCTCACTGCTGGACAGCGCCACCTCCTAGCAGTTCTGAGGATTAGCTCAGTCAGGTAGACGCTCCTTCCAGCGATTACACTCTGTTAGTTTCTCCTCTGCAGCCAGGGCTGGTTCCAGGTACCAGCTTATCAAGCAGGTGCTTGGGGCGGCCACTCTGGAGCGGGGCGGCACTTTCAGGTATTCGGCGGCAATTCGGCGGAGGGTCCTTCACTCCCGCTCGGAGCGAAGGACCTCCCGCTGAATTGCCGCAGATCACGATTGCGGCTTTTTTTTTTTTTTTTTGGCTGCTTGGGGCGGCAAAACCCCTGTCTGCAGCCACTCTTTCACTTCAGGAACGGCAGTGTCCTCTTCATGATTCAGCCCTCCGGCCAGTTCACTGTTGTGGTTTCTCCTTCCAGGGGGAGTGTATCACGATTCCTACTCTTCAGCAGCCTGAGGCTTCATTGCCTCACAGGGCCACTCCCACAGTGGCTGGCAAGGGAACCTGGGCTCACCCTCTACTCGGGGTTCCAGCTCAGAGGCCCCGTACACAGCAGCCGAGATCCATTCCCTGCACCTTGCTGCCTTTCCCTGAGCTGCTTCTGTACTTCCTGGCCAGTGCTTAATATGTAATGAAAGAGGTGCCATGGCTCAAGCAATTGTTTTACATTCATAATGGATGCAGCAAGCCCAGAGGTGCTGGGGCTATGAACTGCCAAGCCTAGAGGTGCCAGGGCTGACCCCTGGCAAGTCCTGACACAAATTAAGGACTGGTCCTGGCCCTGCCCACTCCTCTGGGTTTGCCAGTCTCTCAACTCCCTCCTCCCATGGAGTAACTTTAGACAGCTCATTTCTCCAGCCACCCAAACACACCTCCATATTCCCAGGAAGTGACTGTAGCCCCCTCTGCTTCTAATTTCCTGTCTTTTGTAGAAGTCTCACCTGTCCCTTAGAGGTGAGTGTCTCTTCAGTTAGCTGCCACCAGCCTAAAATGCCCCCATTTTCAGCCTGATTAGCTAATTGGGCCCAGCTGGCCCAATTGAACCCTTGCCGGGCCAGTGCAGAGCTCATACCCCTTCACAACACCCAAGAATGATAGTCTTTTTCTCAGCTGCATCACATTGTTGACGCATATTCAATTTGTGATCCACTGTAACCCCCAGATCCTTTTCAGCAGTACTACAACCTAGCCAGTTATTCCCCATTTTGTAGCTGTACATTTGATTTTTCCTTCTTAAGTGTAGTACTTTGCACTTGTTGATTTCAGACCAATTCTCCAATTTGTCAAGGTTGTTTTGAATTCTAATCCTGTCCTCTAAAGTGCTGCAACCCCTTACATCTTGGTGTCATCTGCAAATTTTATAAGCACGCTGCCCACTCTGTTATCCAAGTCATTAATAAAAATATTGAATAGTACTGGACACAGGACTGACTCCTGTGTGACCCCATTAGGTATGTCCTCTCACTTTGACAGTGAACCATTGATAATACTCTGAGTATGGTCTTTCAATCAGTTGTGAACCCATGCTATAGTAATTTAATCTAGACCATATTTCCTAGTTTGCTTATGAGAATATCATGTGGGGCTATGTCAAAAATCTGACTTTCCTGATCCTTTGGAAGGAGCGATGATGGAGGAGTGGATGGAGAGATTTATTTTCATCTTTTTCAAACATTTGTCCAAGTGTCCCAATAAGTATGGGTGGGACTTTTGAGAAGCACTCAGCATTGAGCTAACTCAGGATGAGGAGGAAGAGATGTTCAGAAGGCCAATAGCCATTAAACATCTAATTCCCATTACATTTGGTCAAGTGGGGAGAGAAGTAGATCAACACTGAGCATTCTTGAACATCCCACTTTAAAGGCTGGCAGAGAGAGGGGAAATTAAGAGTCCTTGTTCTCCCTAGCAATATATTTCAAGACAAACAAGAAAGGCTAAATCAAATACAAATTTCCACTGCAGCACCATTGACCCCAAGACCCAGCCTACTAAGTCCTTGAGATACACACCTTGTTAGCATTCCACATGCTTCTTATCACTCCCCCAGCCCTTCCTCCCCTGCCCTCTTGTTTACTTACCAGCACAGTGCACACACACACACTTTACATTCCTTCTGTTATAGCCTACACCACTTCTCCTGGGCTGGAGAACAGCCCACCCACCTCTTGCACAAACATGCCCCGGGGAATGCAAGCAGGGGTAACAAAGCAAAGTTCCCAGCCAATGGGAGCTGTGGGGGGCAGTGCCTGCAGGCGAGGGCAGCGCGCGGAGTCCTCTTCCGCCCGCCCCCCACCCCCACCGGGAGCTGCAGGGATGTGGTGCCAGCTGCTTTTGGGAGTGGCACAGGGCCAGGGCAGGCAGGGATCCTGCCTTAACCCCACAGCACCACAGGGGTGGTAATCCTGTGGGCTGGATCCAAAGCCCTGACGGTTTGCCCACTCCTGGTCTAAGAGGTTGTACCTGGTAAAAGTTTGCAATGAAACTGGTGATGGCAATAAAGACATGTTCACATGGCACTTCCCCATTTTATGTCCAAGACTCATCTTTCAGGCACATTCCTGTGCAACTCACCCAACCCTTCCTGAAAACATAATGTAAATGGCCACGCATGCAACACAGATACATTCCCAAGAAGGAATTCATTGGTCTTATGTAGTAACATTATGTACGGGAGAAAGTGCAGGGGCTGAGAGGGACTTCTTAGAGAGAGAAATTTTCATTTCCTGGGTGCTAATATTTAGTATCATGACTGATAGTTTGGGAAGGGCCTTGATCAGGAAATAGCTGCAGGCCAACCATGCCTGGCTTAATTCCTAGGTTCTCACTGGAATTGTACTGTATGTTTTTCTTGTACATAGAGTGAAATGGTTTCTACATCAGATACAACACAAGGTTTTCATATTTATTGAGCCCATTTAGAAAGTTTCCTTATCTACTGCCATTGTGTAACGTGAGAATGGCTGTCTAAGAAAGAGGAATGCCTATTTGGATGATGACGTTCTGTTCCCAGGAAGTTTGCCCTGCACTTCATCTAAGAATCAGGGTTAGTGCAGTTCTTGTTTGGAACATGCAGTGCGGACAGGCTACAAAGAACAGCAGAGAGACAGTGCCAGAAGACAATTTGTGCATATAGGAGTGAATTTGCCAGATGAATTAAAGCAGCAGTTTTGGAAACAAGTTGTATTCCTGTTAGACTAGGAAATGTCAACCTTAGTCATCACTCAATAAAGCAACAGACCCTACAGGGGATTGTTTCTTGCAGATATCCTACCAATTCACTTTCCCAATGTGACCCCCTAACTATCCTACTGTTACATTATTGCAAATGGTATTGTTTGGACCGGATATATCGTCTCAAAGGATTGGCAAATTAAGAGAATTGAGAATCTTTAATTGTGAGACCTACGGGATACTTAGTACTAAATATGGAACCATGTTGCAAAATTTTGCTCTGAGTCTAGATTTTGAGCACCATAAATTTTGCAGTCATCTGAATTTAAGACTCAGGTCACGGTCACTGTGTAGCCTGGAACTAGCCACAAAATTCAGCTCTGGGTCCAGTTTCAGATTGGAATTCCCACTCCATCAGTTTCAAGGGCATTCATGGTCAGGCCCATTTCAAGTCTATAGTCTTTCTAGATTGCCTGGAACCACAACTGCCAACCATTCTTTATCTTGCCTTAAGGGAACACGTGAGTCAAATGAACAAACCCAGATACATGACTGTCAGCAAGCAGGCCAACAAAGAATATTTTGCCCCGACTCAAATGTTCGTCTGTAAAATGGTGCTTTCTCCCCAAAATGTAAGATAGCCAAAAGCTATCATAATCATAGAATTAGAATCATAGAATATCAGGGTTGGAAGGGACCTCAGGAGGTCATCTAGTCCAACCCCCTGCACAAAGCAAGACCAATCCCCAACTAAATCATCCCAGCCAGAGCTTTGTCAAGCCTGACCTTAAAAACCTCTAAGGAAGGAGATTCCACCACATGTGGAGGAAGCTGAAGTTCAGAAACAGTCAAGCAGGTGTTTTCACCTTGTGAGGACTCTGGATCAGTAGCTAGGTCAGCATAGTTCCTGCAGCATATCACCTCCAAATAAAAAATTCCGTCCTGGAAGCACAACATTACTCAATCTCTTTACAATGCAGTGGCAATCTGTATGAGAGAGAGAGAGAGCCCATCTCTATGGCAACAACATGCTGTGTTCTGGTAACAAGGGAGCAGACTGCTCTTCACCTCTGACAGGAAAACGTGCAGTGAGGTTCGCCCTTTCCTTGACACGGCACAAAAATTCTTCAAAGTTCAACAAACGGGTGTCAAAAAATGAACAGCTCACCCCATCTTTTTGAGCTATTCTTAGGCTGTGTTTCAAGCACTCCCATCTTGCCTGACATTTTCTCGCTTGACAAAGTGATGCACTGAATAGACTAGAGGGAGAATTCCCAGCTTAAAACCTCCCAACAGAGAATTTTTAAAAGTCTTGAAAACTTTTATACGCTAAAAATAATCTGTAGACAAACCTAAGATTTAACAGTTGCCGTGATTCTGAACAGTATGGCAACCAGGAAGTGCCTCACTGCAGGATTAGGGCTCCCGTCACGCTGCTGGAAAAGGCCAAGAGCCCCTCCCAGTCAAACTGAAGGAGTATCTCAATTAGCCATTGGTAGGACGGGGTCTGTGATGTGGCTGGGCAATTCTGATTCCATCCAGTAAAGGGCTGTGGAACTCATGCACACTAGCCAGTTTATTGTAATCCCCTTCTACTTCTTACTCACTAGATTTAAAAAAAAAAGGCTCAGTAAGACTTGAGTAATAGAACTAGAGGTGTAGGTGCAGTACACTTAGCTTACAAAGAATGCCAACATTTATGGCTGCGTGGCAGAAGTTGACTTGCTCCAGGGATGAGAAGTATATTATGGGGAGAAAAACAAAGTCTTTAACTTGTCCAGTGGAGGGAGGGGTGTGTATTTTCCCCCTCTGGAGCCTTCACTCTGCTGATAGACTAATGATCTGCTCCAGTTTTGCAACTTTGCTAATGAAGAGTCATTCCGCAGGCTGAAGCAAGGATGGGCAAATTGGCTTTGATTAAATAAGATCCTATCTCCAGCTTTCCCCAAGACGTGAAACGGATGTTGGAGGTTTGAAAAGAATTCATTCTCGTTTACCTCCCTCGCTCCCCGCAATCCCTCCATAATCTTTCCTTATTGCTCTTGCATTTCCTGATTCTGCAAGAGAGACACAGCAGAAATACAGTTAGAAAGCACTGCATATCCTGCCACAGCATTTGTTCACCCAAGATTGGTACCCAAACATCAGTTACTCAAGAGGCTCGGAGAAGCATCTTGTGATCGAATGCACTCCTGCACTCCCACCCTGCACACCATTGTAATAATCTTTGCACAAAATATAACTAATAACTTGCTGGTCAATATCATCATGGTGAAACATATGTAGCAATGTGACTGAAGTGTGTGTACCAGACAAGTCTGAGAGGGGGGGTTATCAAAGACAAAGCAGACACCTCTAGCCAGGTGCCATCAAAGTTGATGGGCCATCACCAATCAAGTGGCCTTTATTGGCAAGGAATGGGGCTGGAACAAACAGATCTGCCCTTAGCACACCTTTCACCACCTGACTCCTTATCTCCATCCTCACAGCAGGAATGAAATTTATTTAAGGGTAACCCTCAGGAAAATGCATTTCAAAGGGTGACATTTCAAAGCAAAGAGCAAAACCACCCAAAGTTATCAATTCCTATCCATCATTTGCTCTTTCACCTAAGACAACAAAAGAAACCAGTGCATTTGACTTTGGGAGAGACCCTGACCTGAAATTAGGTAAGCCCTGTTGTGGGAAGGATGTGGGAAGAATTTTACTTGCACTAAGTCTAGTTTATTAAGTTTTAGCACCAGAAAGTTTATCTTTATTTCTCTTATAAGAATTTCTGACTTTAATGCCTTATACTTGTACTCACATAAAATCTCTCTCCTTGTAGTTAAATTTGTTTTATTCTTTAATCAAAACTAATCCAATGTTGTGAATTGTTTCAGTAACTCCATTTAGGGTAGCAAACTGTTGTATGTTGATCCTCTTAGGAGGCAATGGACCTAATATATCTGGATTATTGAGGAGGGGGCTCAACAATGTAGAACTCATGTTTTAGGGGGAAATCCAGGACTGGAAGTGTGTTCGGGTCACCGTGTGAGTGGTGACCAAGGTTGGTGGAAATCAGAGAGTGTGATTGATGTGTGGCTGGCAGGCTGCAGCTATACACAGACACTCAGGGTGTGACCTGCATGCTGTTTGGCTGTTTGTGAGTGGCCCAGGTGGGAGCTACAGAAGCAAAGCATTGAGCGGCACCCCAGGTTGCAGGACAGGTGGTGACACAACCCCTCATGTATCTGGATTGCACCACACAATGTCATACATCTGAAATTGTAGATGGAGCTTCCCCAAACTGAACCAAATTAGCTGAACACTGAGGTTGGCCCCTCAATATTCTGAAGACACTGCACTTTTTGGATGGGAGAGTTTCCCCAATAGGAACACTTTCTAGGCCTTAAATGGTTAAGGCTCTAATTCCTATCCAAACTCAGAAATTAAATAAAACTTTCTGGTGACTGGAATAATTCCAAACATTCTGTGAATGTGACTTCACAGGGGGGAAAAGATCTGAGATGGACCTCTTCTCCCCCACCCAATGCTGGGTTGCTTCTGTTTGGAGACTCTTGCAGAATTTTGGGAGTGCTGCTAAGCAGAACGCCTGGTCCTCTCATTTATTGCTCATGGGTATGAATGCTGTAGACCACCTGGTAGGACCACCATCCCTCTACCACTATCTTGGAGAGTTTGAGCACAGCTAGTCAAACAGTAGAGCACCTTTCATTACTATGATGATCGCTACTGCTGAAATGGACAAAGCCACTCTCCCCACAACCAACACTGGCTTCATTAGTGGGGGCACTGCTAACAGCAGGGATGAAAATACCAGTCAACTCACCACCACCTGTGAGACAAAGACTCTATGACCCACTGGCACTCACAAACAGCATTATGATACTTTGTTTTATCTATCCCCTGTTTACTAATGGTTCCTCACATTGTTAGCTTTTTGACTGCCACTGCACATTATCCGCAACATCAGCACCCAATGTGCTGGGTCATATGAAGACCTCCTGATGACCGTGAAGAAGTGCAAGCTGAAGTGGTACGGCCATGTAACAAGATCATCTGGCCTATCCAAGATCATCCTCCAAGGGACAGTACAGGGGAAGAGAAGAGGAGGTAGACAGAAGAAGAGATGGACTGACAACATAAAAGAGTGGACAGGAATGGACTTCATGGAGACTCAAGCACTGACACACAATTGTCAGGGACGGAGACAATTGATTGATTGCTCATGAATGATGGTGCCCCAATGACCAGTGCGGTTATGGGAATGATGAGGCACATTAAACAGATGTTTTCAGAAAACTATCCACAATCACTCCAAGATCTCTTTCTTGAGTGGTAACAGCAAATTTAAATCCCATCATTTTGTATGTATAGTTGGGATTATGTTTTCTAGAATGCATTATTTTGCACTTACCAACACCGAATTTCATTTGCCATTTTGTTGCCCAGTCAGATCCCTTTAACTCTTCACAGTCAGCTTTGGACTTCACTATCCTGAGTAATTTTGTATCATTTGCAAAATTTGCCACCTCACTGTTCACCCCGTTTCCCAGATAATATATGAATACGTTGAAAAGCATGGGTCCAAGTACAGATCCTTGGTGGACCCTGATATTTACCTCTCTCCATTGTGAAAAATGATTTACGTGCTTTAGTAAATCCTATCTGGAATGAGTTAATGTAGAAAGACAAGCTATAAAGGACCAATATCTATCTAGGCCCCCTCACTGCAATCATGTGGCCCATGATGAATTGATCCAAGTCAGAAGATCCCAGCTCAGTGATCCAGAGGAAGCCATCAGATATGAAATGTCTTTCCAAATCTGGGATCCAAAATCAGTTTAAACCCCTATATCTGAATGAGAATCACTGTAGTAGTTGATCTACTCCCACTTATGCACTGAGAATTGTATTGATTCATGAAGGAATCCTATTAGTCAATATTAGGTGGATTAACCAGCTGAGAAACCAACGAGATGTTTTCATACGTGTACAAACACAAGATCAATATTGGTTTATAGTTTGCAAACATAAGTTTGTCTTGTGAATTTAGGCAAAGGGTGACTGGGGATATGGGGCAAAGTTAAAGTTGTCTGAGGTCCTTAACTTTGCATTTCTGTACTTTTCAACTCTATTTTTTTCCTTTAGTGTGAATTTCCTTACTGTCCGATGCATTTTAAACATCTATGCTCTATTAAGAAGTGTCTTTCCCTTAAAGTTTTTGCTACTTTAAATACAGCAGAACAGAATTACATCAATGTACCAAAAGTTTCTACTGTCTGCCTCAAAACCCAGCTAGCGTAGACAAGTACAGTCAGGGTTAAAAAATGATTAAAAAATGAGCTCATGTCAATATTTATTCTCAAGGCAGCATGCCAGGATGGTGAGGGGCATATAGTGCAGCTCTATTTTTCAGTGTGAACATTAGAGCTGGGAAAATATTGCAAAAACTAGTATTCACTATCATTTGTTCAAGTAAAAGCCATGCGTTTACTTCAATGGACTCCTCTCCTTCTTTATCCATTTTCTTCAAACATTCATACAAGTGATTTCACATTCAAAAACTGTCTGCAGAAAGCAGGCGACTCCTGGATACTATAGCAAGCCTGTACTCATGAAACTGTTTGTACCACAGAGTTCTGTGACCATCCATCTCTTTGATTTCACTCTGCCTGCTTATGAAAGTTTCGGTGATGCAACGAAAACGCAGATACACAGGAGACCATTCAGAGCCAAGAGGAACAAATAGTGAAGAGCATTCAAAGTGAAGAGTTCATAAACAACCTTCAGGCTGCGAGGAGCAAAACTTCTGCATCGGATCCGAACCCTGGCACGGAAATAGCAATGGTGTCTACTACCAAACTCTGCGAGTGACTTTAAATGCCTGTTTTCCCCCATCAGTATCAGGGGGGTGGGAGGGGAAGTAATACTCCCCTACCTCACAGACAGCAGGAAGGAAACTGGTGGGGGCAGAGATGTGTACAAAGTTGGCAAGTTTGTAACGCCTATGCAAGGAGCGGGGTGGCGTGGAGGTAAGGTGACCAGATGTCCCAATTTTATAGGGACAGTCCCAAATTTGGGGTCTTTTTCTTATAGAGGCTCCTATTACCCCCCACACCCATCCCAATTTTTCACACTTGCTGTCTGGTCACCCTACGTGGAGGGACAGAGCTTGGAGTTGTCTTGTCCTCCACTCAGCCTGTTCTGCACAGAAGCCACAGCAAGCATGGCACATTAGTTCACAGAACTAGGATCTGATTCAATGGCGACTGAAGTCAATGGGAGACTTTCCATGGGCTTTGGAACAGGCCCTTACAGATTTAGAGGAACAGGACGGTGCCCCCATCAATGTGGCAGTACATTTTCCAGTATTCTGCTTGGTCTTTCAAAAAGAGTCCCAGCGGCAGAGCTTTCACTAGTTCAGAGCTTAATAGCACAGAGTACTGGGAAGTTGTTCCAGATCAGTGTTATTCATATGATATTGTGGCAGCCAAACCTAACAGGGGAGGTCTCTCTTCACTTTCATACCCTGTGCCTCAAAAGTTAATGCTACTGTAACCTTTACTGTACTTTCAAACAACTAAAAACCAGCCTGCTGTAATTCTGTTTCCTGGCGGATCAAGGCATTCACATCCATCAAAAAACAAACACAAAACCCATTTCCTTATTCTCAAGTTACACGCATATGTAGAGACTGTCAATGTGAACCAGGAAGGCAAATTCACATATTCCTGAACAGCACAATAAAGGATTTGTTGCATCATTCAAGTATGTTCTTGCACTGTAAGAAAATTGCTTCCCTGCTGTGCGTTCCCTGCTAGCTCACTGACCCATACTGTTTAGTGCACAATATTGATCCTCCCTCCCTGCTGTCGATTGATGCAGTGTGTGCGAGCACGTGTCTCTGTGAAGTTTGCAAAAAGAATCTGGCTTTTTATTTCATGAGGAGTTCATAGATTTCAAGGCCAGAAAGGGCCATTAGGATCAGCTAGGCTGCCCTCCCGCATAACACAGGACACTGCACTTCACCCAGTGATTCCTGCATCTGGCCCAACAACTCGCAGTTGAACTAGAGCTTAACTTTTAGGAAGACATGCCATCTTGATTTAGAGACTCCATGAGTGAATCTTTCCCCCAGCCCTGGGGAAGCTATTCAAATAGTTAATTACCATGCGTGTTAAATGTTTCCATCTCATTTCAGTTTCAGGTTTGATGACTTCCATCTTCTAGCCACTGATTCTTATTATGCACCTGTCTGTTAGATTAAAGAGTCCTCTACTATCAGATATCTTCTCTCTGTGTCTATATTTATAGACTGGGATTTAGTTTACCTCTTCATTTCCATCATCTCTTACTCCTGGGGGAATTCTGTGCCACTGCGCGTGCACAAAATTTATGTCCTCTACAGATTTCTTTGCTTCCCCACAGAAAAATTACTTTCTGATGGGGGAAGGCACAAGAGCGGTCACACGACCCACCCCAGCAGTGCCCAGGGCAGCTGGCAGAGAGATAAATCACTGTGGGGCAGAGAGTAGGACTATGGAAGACCTGACTGGTGGTTCCTACCCTGCACCAGGCTCAGCTGCTAGTCCTGGGAGGGCTGGAAAGTACAGGAACTTCCTCTTCCTCTGCACAGCATCCGGGGCTGTGTCAGACCCACCCCCAGATTTCTCCCCCACCTCTACGAAGCTCTGCAAACTCTCCCACCCACCCCGCATTTCCTGCACCCATCGCTCCTCAGCTGCAGTGGGAGGGATCACTGTACAGGTAGCTGCTCCCCCATCCGCCCAAAACCCGTGCATCCAGACCCCCTCATACCCAGACCCTCCTGTTGAGCCCCACCGCACCCAGCCCCGCCATGAGCCCCTCTCCTCTGCAACTGGACCCCTGTGACAAGCCACCTGCACCCAGATCCCACCCCACCGAGCCCCAATCAGCTGCACCTGGATCTCCACCCCACTGATCCCCACTTCTCCAGCATCTGGACCCCCCACTGAGCACCCCCACACCCAGACCCCTCTCTATTCTCTATTCTCTAAACTTTATTCTCCCCACACCCAGACCCCCTCCCAGCCCCAACCACCTTCACCTGGACCCCCCTGCAGAGTCCCATTGTCATTGCACCCAGATCCCCCCACTGAACTGCCTGCACCCAGATTGCCCCACATAGAACCCTTTCAACCCACACCTGGATTGCCCTCCACACTAAGCCCCTCCACACTTGGATCCTGCCTTGCTGGTGCACTTGGCATGGAGGGGCAGGGCCCTGAGGTGTTTCTGGGGCAGGCCTAGTCCTTGTGCTGTGTGAGGGTTGGGTGCAGCCTCACTGCTGAGTCTGTGTCCTAGGGTGAACTGCACAGGGATCTCCCATCTCTGTGCAGCCAGTGGCTTGTGCTCACCAATACCATACTGGAGCCTCCACATGTATTTGACAAAATTTGCAGAATTTTGCAAAATTTTAAAATATTGTGCACAGAATTTTTATTTTTTTTGGCACAGAATGGCCTCAGGGGTAATCTTTCCTCACATAGAGCAGAAAGGGAAAGAGCAGAATTTGCTAAGAGGACCTGATTTAAAAAATGCCACCCACTACATCTTCAACATGAACTATTCCAGTTAAATTCATGAAAACTCAGATAATATGGTATGGCAGACATTGGGGTGGACCAGGCAAATAAACTCCAAATGTATATTGATCCTCTTACTGAGCACAATAGGTTCTTATCTCTGCCTCTGTTCGTACATCAGTTTTCCTCCCGGGGGCCTGCAGTCTCCCACTGGCAGATGGGGGAACTGGGCTTTAGCACTCTAGCCAAACTTCAGATAAGGTCTTTTTCCTCCTGGAAATAATGAAAATACCCACATTACAGTCAAATTACTCCTGCTGGGTAACATTGTCCCCTTGGCTCAGAAGTTCATTTGTCCTTGATGACACAGGGCCAGAGAAGGGAGAGGAGACTTCTCCCAAACTCAGTGGAAGTCCCAGCCTGAAGCCCCTATAGGTGGAGGTGGTAACTGAGATCTCGAACACACGCTGCCGTGCATTGGGCTCTTCATTCTCACTTCACCCCTCCTTGCAGGTCTTTCTACACCCTGTCCCAGGTCCCTTCCATCAGCCCATCATACCTGTTTTCCAGCCTTGCCACTCGGGATCCTTTCCCCACATCTTACCCCC
The DNA here is from genome assembly GCF_020497125.1 of Mauremys mutica. NCBI lineage: Eukaryota > Metazoa > Chordata > Testudines > Geoemydidae > Mauremys > Mauremys mutica. The sequence continues at coordinate 45,189,450 of NC_059078.1, forward strand.
CGTCTAAACTCTCTCTGACTGACCACAGAGCTTGCCTTTTATACAGACCTGCCCCACCAGACTGCAGTCACAAGGTGTCATAAACAGATAGTTAAGGGTTAATGTCTCTTTTACCTGTAAAGGGTTAAGAAGCTCAGTAAACCTGGCTGACACCTGACCAGAGGACCAATGAGGGGACAAGATACTTTCAAATCTTGGTGGAGGGAAGTCTTTTGTTTGTGCTCTTTGTTTGGGGGTTGTTCGCTCTTAGGACTAAGAGGGACCAGACATCAATCCAGGCTCTCCAAATCTTTCTGAATCAGTCTCTCATGTTTCAAACTTGTAAGTAATAGCCAGGCAAGGCGTGTTCGTCTTATTTTTGTTTTCTCAACTTGTAAATGTTCCTTTTGCTGAGAGGATTTTACCTCTGTTTGCTGTAACTTTGAACCTAAGGCTAGAGGGGTTTCCTCTGGGCTATATGAATCTGATTACCCCGTAAAGTATTTTCCATCCTGATTTTACAGAGATAATTTTTACCTTTCTTTCTTTAATTAAAAGCTTTCTTTTTAAGAACCTGATTTATTTTTTCCTTTTGTTAAGATCCAAGGGGATTGGATCTGGACTCACCAGGAATTGGTGGGGGAAGGGAGGGAGGATGATTAAGTTCTCCTTGTGTTAAGATCCAAGGGGTTGGATCGGTGTTCACCAGGAACTTGGTGAAAAAGCCTCTCAAGGCTGCCCAGGGAGGGGAAGGTTTTGGGGGGACGGAAAGTGATCCAGACACTGAAATTTCTGGATGGTGGCAGTGTTACCAGATCTAAGCTAGTAATTAAGCTTAGAAGTGTCCATGCAGGTCCCCACATCTGTACCCTAAAGTTCAGAGTGGGGGAGGAACCTTGACACAAGGTTCCCTCAATGACCTGATCCCTGGCCTACAATTCCCAGGCTCCTTTCAGTCTACGTTTCCCAGCCAGGGCCGGCTTTAGGGCAATTCAGCCAATTCCCCAGAATCGGGCACCGCACCCCTAAGAGGGCCCCGCAACGTCCTGAAGGAGCTGCCACCAAAGTCCCGCCACCGTCTTCGGCGGCAGCTCAATCGCTGCCACAGAGGAAGGTCCCTCTGCTGAAATGCTGCCGAAGGCACTGGCAGCCAATTGAGCTGCCGCTGAAGTCCCAGCACTGTCGGCGGTGGCAGCTCAATCATTGCCGCTGTCTTTGATACCATTTTGGTGGAGGGACCTTCCTCTGCGGCAGCGATTGAGCTGCCACTGAGGACAGCGGCGGGACTTCGGCGGCAGCTTCTTCGAATCGGGCCCCGCGGTGCCTAAAGCCAGCCCTGTTCCCAAAAGTCCATTGCCCGTAACACCCAGCGTAGCGACCTAGTGTAAAGGGCCCAGCATGCTACTGTGCACTCAGCAACTTTTGAAAGATAAAAGGGCAGCAGATCAGGAGCAAAGGCTAGACTATGTGGAGGAGAGGTAGGCTGATCTGGACAGTGTTAGAGGGTTGCGGGCTGCAGACGAGTGGATTTCCTGATTGTTTGATCACATTGCTAAGTTTAGCGCTTAGTGTGCACTAGCGCTGGTCAGGAGCTTTCCAATGGAATGTTTTTCCCCCCAGAAAATCACCATTTGTCGAGAGCAAAATGGTTCAAAAACTGTCAGTTTCGACAAAACATTTAGATAGCGTCAAAAAGTTCTGGTTGGACCTTTTGGGGAGCATTTTTTTTTTTTTGCCAAACAACTTTTTGATTAGAAATTTCTTTTATGTATTATACCAAATTTTTTAAAAATTAAAATGTCAACATCCAAAACATAATATTTTGATTGACCCAAAACATTTTTTTCCTTTTTAATGGATATTTTAAAAAATGGTTCTGTTCCAGAATGGAAAAAAATAGTAACTTGGGGTATTTCCCATGAAATAGAAAAATCTGGTTCCCACCCAGCTGTATGTCCACTTCAAAAATAACCAGGCCAGAGAGCTAGCTCGAGAGCAGTAAAGGGTCGTCTCTGTTCTTTGAACATTAGCAATCAGCAACCAAAAAAAAAAAATTGCAGAAAGAAAGAGGAATTTTTCCTTCAACTAAGTCAAGAAGGAGAAAAGAGAATTTTCAGGATGGGATTCCAGATCCTTTCAGCTTTGCTTGACAGCCAACATAATCTGAATTGCATGGAATGTCAGGGGCTGTTCTCTCTCCAGTTCATAGAAAAAACATTTTGTCCCTGGTCCAATACTTGAGTGGCATGTTTGAAACCCACTTATCGCAATCTGAGCACTTTAGTTTAAAGAGCGCCTGGGCCAGGCATACTTTCCATTCCACTTTTAACGGCTGCAAATGCCAAGCCACAATTTTCTGCACTAACAATATATCCTCTTCAGTTGGGGTCACTAATGGTAAAAGGAACAGCTTATATTTACTGTGCTCTTCATCCTGAATGATCCCAAGCTGCATTACTACAGAGACAGCCACACTTCAGCTATGGGAGGCACCCAATCTGGAGTGGAGTTTAGGACACATCTGTGTTCAGGCTCCCCAATAACATCAAGTTGTAGAATTTACTGACATCTGAGGCCAGATCCTCTGCAGGTATAAACTGGTGTAACTCCACTGAGGTCACTAATTCAGGATTTGATCTTTCATCTATTGGCTGCTGCCTGCAACCATGTATCCTCCATGAGGAACTGGGTAATTTTTTGTAGGACACCAGTATTTTGAGGAAGATGTTGCTTGGTATCATTCTAATTTATGCAAAATGCACACACACACACACCGGGTGAATTTTTTTGGCTGAAAGATTTTTCCAGTGAAAAAATGCAGATTCAGCAACACAAAACCCTTTTCTGAATTTATGTCATGTTCAGCTAATTGTTCATGTACAAATACCAGCCCTACCCCCCAAAATATCTGAAAAAGTGAAAAAGGTTTCATTTTAATGCTTTTGAAATACTTAATAGGAGTAAAAGGAGGGGGAGGTCGTCAATTTATTACCAGCTGACAACATAGTTCCTGCAATCTCTTATGTCCGGAGTGGACTCCCCCCAACATTTTCCATTTGAACACTTTGCTAGGCACATGTTCTGTTATGTGAAGAAGGTTCAGTTTGGCAGCAGCATTCCACCTCCTACATAGCAAGGTAGGATAGATTCTGTGATGAGGTTAAGTGGGTTTTTACTAAGGGTGGCAAAGTAGGCTAACATAATGGAAGAGTTGTCTCCAAACATGCCAAATCCATAAAATGATACACGTTTCAGTAGCCTTGTGGTCTCAATAATCTAGGATTAATAGATTATTAATCCCAGGGATTGCTTTGCATTCTAATGATGGTTTAAATGAGCCAGTAGGCTTTGCTTGGAGCTATTTGGAAGGTCTTGCATCCAAGCATGGAATCTTATTTGCTTCCCCTCCCCCTCCACAATCATCATAATTTTCTTTCTATGCTGGGTTATTTTTTTCCATTTCTTTGGCTTTAACAGGGTCTTTAAATCCACCAAAGGTGAGAGCAATTCATTAGATCACAGGGTTTTCCTGGTATCCTGTCACTTCCCCATTATCACTGATGCCTGATTGCACTAATATTTTGTCTTGGTTCATCCTGTTGCAGATGTTTCATTTTCTAGAATTACTGGGTGCCTGCAGTCAGGGATAACTCTCTGACCAAAGGGCTTGTGAATTATACAGACAAGACAGACAATGGGTAGAAGATTAATTATTCCTACTTTACATGTGGGGAATTGAGTTCAGAAAAATTAAGGAAATGGTTCAACAGAGCACTAAAGTGTATACTGAATTTAAGTAGCCCCATTGAAGTCAACAAGGCTATTCACATTTCCACTTAAGCACATGCTTAACTTTGTTTCCTGATCCTGGGGGCTAAGTGATCTATCAAGGTCACACCCAGCATCTGTGGCAGAGTTGGGTATTTAACCAGGATCTGCTCAGTCCCAGTGAATTGCCTTAACTACAAGACTACCCTGGCTCTTATAAACACCAGGCTGACCAAAGTAATGTCATAAAAGGAAACAATAATTAAGGAAGAATTGATTTCAAATATTTTGTTTTAAACGATAGTTAAGTTTATTCAAAAATCGACATATCTATTCCAATATGATTTGAGAACTTAAACTAGTAGTTATTTAATTTAAAAAACCCCACTGCAATCCACCTTTAAATTGCATTTACAACCATTTCCTCTTACCCCTGAATAGAGCTGATGAAGACAAAGAAAGGCCATGGCTACATTTCCTGTGTCAAATAATGTAAACAAAAACCCCAGTCTAATTCACTTAAGTTATCTAGCGGAGGCAATTAACCTTTTGAGTGAGAGACGCTAATTGCTAAGTAATTCTGTTTTCTACTGTTTCATATCTTTGTGTAAGCCTGACCTGACCCTGCAATAATCAATCATTTCTTTTGTTGAAAGTCAATACGCTCTCATTAGTTGTTTCTTAGATATTTTTAGGAGCAGAAGAATTGCCAGATGAGAATACTCCATTGGCCCCTCAAGTCTGGTATTTTGTATATAACAAATGGACAGAACCAGATGCCACAGAGGCAGATAAAAGAAATCACATAATGGGCAATTATGGAATAGATTGCCCACAAGGGAAAATTTTTCCTAACCTCTTTCAATTAGTTGAATGGTTGGCTTATACCCTGAAGTACAATATTCTCTGATGGCTTATCTACACTACCAAGTCTTGTTGACAAAACTTACGTTGATGCCCAAAAGTCGACAAAACAAAAATCGCGAAAGGGTGTTCACACTTGCTCCCTCTGTCGACAGATCACGTCCACATTGGGGACACCATCATCGACAGGGTAAGCAATGCACCGCGGATACATATCTCTCAGTGCAGTGTTGTGGGAAGGAAGAGCTGATCACTGTGCGAGTTCTCCCACAGCCCTCTCAGCTGCAGAGAGCAGCATCATGAGTAGCTCTGTGAGCTCTCCATGCTGAGGAATGGCAAAGCAGTACAGTGGTCTGCCCCCCTTCCCCTGCAGCAGCAGTCTGCCTGCCGCTGTGTTCCTAGTGCTGGGCAGAACAGGAGCATTCCAATGATTTGCTCTTTGTACCCCAAATGGAGCAGCACACAGATACTTCCCCGAGCTTTGAAAGGGGAGGGGCGCATGCCTGCAGGGCAGCAGAGATCAAAACACTGAACAGAGCAATCAGGGCAGGCATTGTGGGATACTGGCGGAAGCCAGTTCTGTCGACAAAACAATCAGCAGTGTCTATGTTGAGTCTGAACTTTTTATGAGTTTAAACTTAATCCAGACTTGATGTCTCTATCTGAAACTTTTAATCAAAGTTCTGACCTGCGAACTACTCATGAGACCTCCCCCTCCCAACAAGTAGCCATCTCCTCCTTTGTCTTTTCTAATTTACATTTTAACCTGTTTTATCCTGTAGAATCTTCATTGATTATGCATGACCATTATGATCTGTTAATCACTTTGTTTACTTCTGTGTATAAACATTGATGCTCACCCCTAATAAACTTGCCACACTTACTCCGAAGCTTTTCTCTTAAGCTAAGGATGGTGTGAGCCCGTTGATCAACGAATTGTTGTCTGGTCTCTGACAGATTTCTGAGCCCTATACCAACTCCGCACAAACTCGGGTGCTGGAGAGGTGAGTAGGACTTGCTTTTTACGTAACATCTACACTGGCTCTTTGTCGACAATAAAGGGAGGAGAAAAGACAAAAGTCTCTCATAGGGATGGAAGTTTTTTGTTACCAAAACTGGGCATTTTTCGCGACAAAAGTCCCACTGTAGTGTGTATGCTCTTGCTGTTTTGTCGCCAAAAGGCATTTTTGGCGACAAAACTTGCCAGTGTAGACAAGCCCCCAAAAAGGCTTTTCAAATAATCATTTTATTTTGTTTTTAATTTCCCACCTAGCTCTCATGTGGACCGAGCCTTTGACTCTATGGGAGAAAGCTGTATAGCAACCGCCTTTAGTTAATGTGATCAGCCTTTCACTGTCATGCATCAGGACCCTAAGCTCAGTGCCTTTCTGGGAGGAGGGAAGATGGGCAACATTAATATCTTGAAACTACTGCACTGAGTGCTCTGCAGAAGACACTGGGGATCAATTCGGTCCAGTCCTCTCTCTTGTTTCTGGTACAAAAGGGCTTTGAAAACCATCTCCCTAGTTTACAGAGCTGTTGAAGAGGCTCCTTGATAAGCATGAGTTTAGTTAGATCAATAGCACAAGCAATAAATCACCCCTCAAACACCAAAGGCATTTTCTCCCCTCCTTTGCATTCTTGGAGCTGGGTGGCTGGTTTAGATCCACATTCAGATTCCTTCAGATACCAGATGTCAGGCGCTGTCTGGATTTTATCTACCTCAAATCAAAAGGGGGAAAATAAAAAGGCAGACAGAAAATAGAGCAAATAAAAAGTTAAAATAAAAGAAGAGCAATGTGTGTGTTTTATGTACCGCATGCTGGGTGTAAACACAAAAGGACTCCATGTTTGTAAAACTAATTTGGCTGTTTATCAGGAAAACTGTTTATAGAGATGCTGCAACTGCAGCTAGTATTTTAGTTGTGTGCACATACAATGAGTTCCTGGTGCCTCCTCCAAATACTTCCCTCCTACAGCCTGTGCTCCTCCCTTCATGTGCAGGTTGCTACAATGTGCACCATTAGATCTCACTGCAGCTGGGTCCACTGAAAATTGCAGGGGTACTATTACTATCAGAATGTAAGGCACAGGTGGAATGGCAGGGGCAGGCAGTGAAACTTTCCCAAGCTCCAGCCAAAAATATAGGCACCACCCCACAAATAAGCCATGCTCACTTGAGATATCCAAATGAGATGCCACTCACAGTAGGTTTCCCCTCTCAGTTTCCTAGGCATCTAAATATCTGCCCCTCTGGGCATTGCTCACTAGTGCCTCACTGCAGGCATTTGGGAGCCCCACATCAGAATATCTACTAGCCCTGAGGTGGAAGACCCCTTTTCAAATCCCTTCTCCCTTTCTGGCAGAGGGTAGGGAATTGAACCTTGTCTCCCGCATCCCAGATAAGTGCTCTAACCACTGGATGAAAAGTTATAACCCCACCATCTCTTCCTCTTTCTCTGGACAGATTTTGAATAGGACCTGATCTGGTAGGTGGCCTCTGACCATGCCTTGGATCAGGCCCCATGGCTGAGCTAGGTGCTTCTCCACTTATCTCCCCCAGTTCATGGATCACACTGTGGCTCAGACATCCAGCTGCTGACAATGAGGCAGCAGCGAGTGGTGCCCACGGGCAGAAACACAGGTGTCAAGGAAACTTTCACAGTGGAGATTTAGGTGCCTACAGGGTCAAGGGGCATCTGAGTGGGAATTTTGTGGATCAAAAAAATGAGACTTGCGTTCCAAGTCCCTTTGTGGATCTAGGACTAAGGGCCAGACTTCTAACATTAGTTCAAAGGCCAAAGATGCAGCTAGGGGCCTGGTAGGATATTCAAAAGCACCAGGGCACCTAATTCCCATTTATTTCAATGGGAGTCAGGCATCTAACAAATCCCACTAGACACCTATCTGCACTTTTAGCCTCCTAACGAACTTTAGAAATCTGGCCCTGCTGGGTTCAGCTAGTCCCGGTTCCTTCTCAACTGGGGAAGAAGAAAATGGTATCTTCCAAGAACCACCTACTTGTGGCCCCAAAAATCAAATATCATGCACAATAGACGGCGCATAACATCCCAAGAGAACCGTTCCTCTTCTCTCCTCTAGGTTTTGATCAGCAGTGAAACACTTAACGTTGATATTTCAAGTTAGCATTGACACAGCTCTGCCATCATACCTCTGTTCTTATTAGCAATACCCTCAGCTATTGAGTAGTTTATGAGATGCACTAATAAGGACTATGCCAATGTCCAGCCCCAAGCAAAACGTGGAAACATGATATTCACTGAAGGCTAAAGAAATTCTGGTATGACATACACTAAAGATCTTTCTATACCCTTGATATTCCCTCAGTTATCTGTCTAACTCAAGTCTCCATCCTTCAAACTACATCTCACCCTAATCCCCTAAATTGAAAAAAGAACAGGAGTCCTTGTGGCACCTTAGCAACTAACAAATTTATTTGAGCATAAACTTTCGTGGGCTACAACCCACTTCATCAGATGCATAGAATGGAACATATAGTGAGGAGATATCTATACATACAGAGAACATGAAAAGGTGGGAGTTCCCCTACCAACTCTAAGAGGCTAATTAATTAAGATGAGCTGTTGTCAGCAGGAGAAAAAAAAACGTTTGTAGTGATAATCAAGATAGCCCATTGAAGACAGTTTGACAAGAAGGTGTGAGGATACTTAACATGGGGAAATAGATTCAATATGTGGCTGTGGCTACACTTAGCACTTCAAAGCGCTGCCGCGGTAGCGCTGCCGCGGCAGCGCTTTGAAGCGCTAAGTGTAGTCAAAGCGCCAGCGCTGGGACAGAGCTCTCCCAGCGCTGTCCGTACTCCACCTCCCTGTGGGGAATAACGGACAGCGCTCCCAGCGCTGGGGCTTTGACCACACTGGCGCTTTGCAGCGCCGCAATTTGCAGCGCTGGAGAGGGTGTGTTTTCACACCCTGCTGCAGCGCTGCAAATTTGTAAGTGTAGCCAAGCCCTGTGTAATGGCTCAGCCATTCCCAGTCTTTATTTAAGCCTAAATTGATAGTATGTAGTTTGCATATTAATTCAAGTTCAGCAGTTTCTCCTTGCAGTCTGTTTTTGAAGCTTTTCTGTTGCAAAACTGCCACCTTTAAATCTGTTACTGAGTGGCCAGAGAGGTTGAAGTGTTCTCCTACTGGTTTTTGAATGTTATGATTCCTGATGTCAGATTTGTGTCCCCCTAAATTGGTTTACTTTCTATTGTTTTGACCATTGCCAGAAGGAGGATTTTTAAGGAAACAGGAAAGGTCTGCCTGTCCATTTCACACAGAATTGTTCTCTGACCTAGTTAACCCAGAAAAAAGGTGCTAAGTACAGGCCATCAGCACCAACCAAGTAAATAAATGATCATTCATTGAAGACTTCTGGGAACCTTAGCAAAAGATAACTAGGAGTAAAAAGATCTTGGGTTTTTTGAGATATACAGACTTTATATCGTTTATTTTTAAATATTCTCTAATAAACTTTATATCTGGACAAAGAGGAGAGAATTCTGTAACTTTACATTTCTTCAGTTCATTTCATCCTGTAGAATCCCCAGAGAACTTTGTAGACTATGCATAACCATGGCCACAAGCTTAAACATACAGCTGGCAAACATCCAAAGTAGAGATCAGAAAGCCCAGGTTACGTGCCCACATCTGAAAATCAGATTCTCCACACACAATGAGGCACATCTTTCCCATCTCTATTTCCCTTTTTAAATGTTCCAATATATTAACATTACAGAATTAAAAACCAGCAGCTGCTAAATCACACAACTGACAGAGGCCAGTGTCCTTTGCGTCTGACTCATCCTTTTGCATCAAGCTGTGTTCCTGAGGAAATGAGAACGTTTGTCTCTCTCTCTCTCTCTCTCTCACTTCCTTACACTGCTCCCTAGTCTCAGCCACTGCTGTGGGTCTCTGTAAAAGCTTTCGGTATGTCAGCTTGCAGTGACTGCTTAATGTTCTGTATTAAGCTAGGCACTAACGACTCCAAGAGACATATCCGAGATATCATATTGCTCCCGCCTTGCTCTGCTTGTTTGAAATAAGAGGGATACAAATTAATACCCATGACACTGGCAGAGACTGAAATAAATGGGACAGAGGATTATTAACCAAGGGAGGCCTCACAGTGTTAAAGATTATTGCTAAGTGCGATCTGATCTGTTGTATGGAAAGCAACCAGGTTGGCGCAGTACTGTACTGGGCCTCACTTTGAAAGACGATCAGAAACCGAAAGTCAGGCAAGTCAAGACTTTGCTTAAAGATTCCGATCTCACATCAGTTATCAACAAACTCCCTTGTGGTGTCTTTTCCTTTCACAAACACCAGAGAGTCAAAGTAAACTTGACAGAGGTCACGTACTAAGAGAAGAGAGCCAAGAAAACAACAAATGCCTGAGTCTCTTCTGCCCTTCATTTACACCAGTGCGACAAGGGTCCAGATAGGATGAACTGGATAGTGCTTTATGCTCACTTTGCACTGCTGTGAATGATTGCACAAAGCGCGGGGAAAGAGAGAGTGCATCTGTTACATCATACAATCCAAAGTGGATGTAAAAACCTCTTCCATCTAACCCACAGATCTTAGTGTTGTGTCAGCAATTGCCTCACTACAGCTCAGTGTTAAATACAGTATATGGAATGATTGGTGCAATACACTTACTACCTGGTCTGTGTACATGCTCACAGGCACCACTGCCCTTTATTACAGACAATTAAAACTGCTCAGTTGTGGACCATACACCCTATACTACTAACAGCTAATGGAGATTCTCCATGAGATCAATGGTCAGGGGGCTGTGCTTTTGCAGCAGGAGGAGCTGAGCTACACCCAGGCTGCCAGCATAGGGTTCTGAATGGCCCTGGTGTGCAGCATAATGACCACCAGGGAGTTCCTAGATGGCCACAGATTTGTTAGAGTAACAACATGCCGTGATTAGAAAACAAATTTCATCCCAGAATCACAAAGCATTGTACAGACATTAATTCACTGTGCTACAGCGTATTCCTGGGAGTTAAGGACTATACCAGTCAGGATAAGTTTTTGTTCCCGTGACAAAAGTTCTTTGACAATTTTTCTTCAAAAGTTGTTGGGGTTTTAATTGAAAACTCAAACAAAAAATGTGGGCTCAAAACAGACAAGTTGCTCCTGAAGCCAGACATTTCCCCATGGAAAAGTCTTTTGATTAAAAGAAAAAAAAAGCCATTTTTCTTCCAATCTTTTCTTTGGAATCAAATAATTTGACCCGCTCATTCAGGGCTGGCCTTACCATGAGGTGAACTGAGGCGGCTTCAGTTGCCAGACTGTGAGGAGGCACCACTAGGACCCAGAGTGTAGAAAATTGTGTCTGCTGCTGGTGCATGTATTCTCTCTGCTCTAGATGCACAGAGATGGTGGAGTGCTGTGCTGGAGGAAGGAGGGCACAAGAAATAACGGACAGGCAGGAGAAAAGGTGAGAGGGAATAATGGAAAGCAGCAGGAGCTGCAGGGAGAGAGAGGAGGAGGAGCCTCTTATGTACCTCTAGCACCCCCTGGAACCTGGCCTGATTAACACCAGCTTCTCAGGGAGCTTCCTGTTTCCTGCTGCTTCCCTGAACCCACTTGAGGAGAACAGACAGTCAACTGAAGTAGTAGGAGCTAGTTAGGCCTTTAAGACGCTGATATCTTCCCTCACTCAGCCTGCTTATTTGTCCCCTCCAATTGAGTGTTGAGAGCCACTGTAGCTGGTGCAGAACAGCAGTCATGAGTGAAAGAAGAAAATGCCCTTCTGGGGCAGCATTCAGAAAAAGAAAGAAAGCAGAGGAAGCTTTTCTACCTAAGCAGGAAGGAGCTCTCCTGAGTGAGGATGTGAGTGGTGAGGAGATGCCTGATCTTCCAGTTAGTCAGAGTGCAGGTGACCTGGCAGCTACTGCAGCATCCATATCTCCATGTCAAATGGATGTTGCCATGCACATTCCTGAAGAAAAGTGTAGATCAGAGAAGAGTGTGGTGGAGGCGCAAGAAACAGCTGCTACTGAGTTTAGTTCCTTAAGTCTAGATGATCCAGGACTGTGGACCCACTTGAGCAGTAGCCTGAGGGACTTCCTTGTACTGCCTAGGCCACAGCAAGTGAAAAACTTCATGTTCCCCAAAGACAATGAAAATAGAAGTTTCCATCCAACACATTACTGGAGTGAAATCCCCAATGGTGACAAAGTGGAGAGGCCATGGCTTATGTACTCAAAAACCCAGAACGCTGCATACTGTTTTTGTTGCAAACTCTTCCAGTCTAATGTTCCAGCCACATTGGGTTCTACAGGAACAAAGGACTGGAAAAATCTGGCTCGAAATCTGGCATGCCATGAGAAGGCAGCAAATCACCAGAGAGCATTCCATAGGTGGAAAGAGCTTGAGATGAGACTAAGGTTAAAGGCCACCATAGATGATCAGCATCAAGAGAAGATTGCATCAGAGTCTCTTTACTGGCAAAATGTTCTGAAAAGGCTCATTGCCATTGTGAGAATGCTTGCTACCCAAAACCTAGCACTGCATGGCACTTCAGATCAGCTGTATGTGCCAAACAATGGAAACTTCCTTAAAACTGTGGAGCTGATGGCTGAGTTTGATGCTGTACTCAGGAGCATCTAAGAAGAGTCACCACCCAAGAAATGTACACACACCACTACCTTGGAAAAACAATTCAAAATGAGATCACACAGTTCCTGGCAACAAAAGCCAAACAGAAGATTGTAGTGGATCTGAAGTCAGTAAGATATTACTCTGTTATTCTGGACTGCACACCTGACATCAGCCATACAGAACAAATGACTTTAATGGTGCATTATGTAACAACAACCGCCTAGTGAGACTGTCCCTGCAATGGTGATGTCAGAGAGCATTTTCTAGAATTTATTGACACTGATGATACTACAGGAGCTGGTATGACAAATGTGCTTCTTAAAAAGCTGGAAGATATGGGAATTGCGATAGCTGACATGAGAGGTCAGGGCTACGATAATGGTGCCAACATGAGAGGAAAGAACAGAGGAGGGCAGACACAGATCTGAGAGTTACACCCTGGAGCTTTTTTTGTCCCATGCAGTTCTCATTGACTGAACTTGGTAGTCAGTGATGCAGCATCAGCTTCTAGTGAGGCTGCTGAATTTTTAAATGTAATTCAAAGCATCTATGTATTTTTCTCTGCATCAACTCATTGATGGGAAATTTTGAAGTGACATTTGGGAACATCCTCTCTGACACTGAAACCACTGAGTGTCACACGATGGGAAAGTCGAGTGGAGGCGATAAAGCCTATCAAGCACCAAATTGGGAAGAGAGATGATGCCATAGTTGCCATTATGGAGGATAATGATATGATAGGAACTGTTCATGGGAGAACAGTGGCAGAGGGAAATGGAATCACCAGAAACATACATAACTTCAAATTTCTGTGTGGCTTAGTGTTGTGGCATGACATACTGTTTGAAATAAATATTGTAAGCAAGAGACTCCAAGATATTGACCTTGATATATCTGGAGCAATGGAACAACTGGACAAAGCAAAATCATACCTACAGTCTTACCGGTCAGATGAGGGATTTCAAAACGTTCTGACGAGTGCACAGAAGTTTACAGAGGAACTTCACACTGAAGCTATTTTCCCACCCATTCAAAAATACAAGAGTCACCAAAGAAGACGACATTTTAATTACGAGGCATGAGATAATCCCATAAGAGACCCCAAACAACAATTCAAAGTTGAATTCTTTACCAGGTGCTAGATTGAGCAATAAAGTCAGTTGAAGAATGTTTCATGCAGCACAAGGAACACAGCAGTATATTTGGGATGTTGTATGATATTCCAGCGCTCCTCACTATACCTGAAGACCACCTGCCTCACCAATGCAGGGCACTAGAGAGTGTTGACACGTGATGACATGCATGTTATTGATGTGGGTCAGTGCTTCTCAAAGTTGGGCCGCCGCTTGTTCAGAGAAAGCCCCTGGCAGTCCAGGACCAGTTTGTTTACCTTCCACGTCTACAGGTTTGGCCGATCATGGCTCCCACTGGCCGTGGTTCACCGCTCCAGGCCAATGGGGGCTGCGGGAAGTGGCGCAGGCCGAGGGATGTGCTGGCCACCCTTCCTGCAGCCCCTCGGCCGTACCAGCCCATGCTGCCTTACTTTCACTCCTGGTGCCAGGTTACACAGTGAGTCCATGACAGAGCTAGGAAGATAACCCAGGGGTCCTGATCATCTTCTCAACAGTCTCTAGCCTATGACATTCTTGAATCAAGGAGCTGTGAGCTTTTGGTTTTTCAAAGATTTCGTCTCCCTTGATCGCCACTGTGCTTTGTAGGTTCTTGTAGGGTCTCCCTTCAATGAATTCTGGATCAGGCCCTAACTCCTAAGCTCTGAGCTGGTCTAGTGTTAGTACCCTGAGGTGTAATATAGAGCAATAGCTATACACGGTCATGAAAAGAGCCATCTTGCCATTCCTAGGTAGACTGAGCTATACCACACTTGTATCATTGCTTTAATTTATTGTTCTTAAAGTGCTTTGAGGCTTCTGTTCTAAATGTTCTCTTTAAATTTCCACTTACCCCTTAAAGATGTCACTAGCGCTGACACTGCCTATGCTGTTAATATCTCTGACACATGTCAAATGAATCCTTTTCTTCGCTGGCTTTTCCCCCCTACTATGCTGCATAGATTTAGAATTTTTTTAGCTCACTACTTCGCTATCCTCCTCCACACAGTTTTCAGCACTCAGAAATCTTATATTTTAAACAACACAGTGCTCTGAGCTGATCCTATTATCATTTGTGGTAGTGTTTCCCCAGAGAATTATATAATCGTAACCTGACTTCCTTAAGCAGCAGCTAACCATGCAACCTACTGCACTAAATTGGAGCTTAATTCTATTTTTTGAAACATTTGTAATTAACTTCCCCATGTTGTCTTGCCATCTCCTGAGCAGTTGGCTCCCTTTTAGGGTGACCAGATAGCAAGTGCGAAAAATCAGGACGGGGGTGTGGGTAATAGGACCTTATACAAGAAAAAGACCAAAAAATTGGGACTGTCCGTATAAAATCAGGACATCTGGTCACCCTACTCCCTTTCCCTGATCTCCAGCCACTGTGATAGGAAGAAAACTACAGACCTTCTCTTCTCCATCTAGATATGGGATCACAAAACCTGCTGCTTAGCTGAGTCTCAGCATTTCATTCTCTTCATGGTCATGTAATGGGCATGCTAGGATTGCTGCTGTTCACTAGTTTTCTTGTCCTCCTCCTCCATCTACTTGTTTTTCTCCCTCAGTTGTTTCTCACAATATGTTCACACAGGGCCCAGACCTACCAAAATGCAGTCCTGATCCCTGACTGAGGGCTCTTGGTGCTACTGAAATGCAAACATAATAAAATAATAAACAGTAAGTAGGGCTGGTCAAAACATTTCCAGCAAAAAACTATTTATTTTTGACAGATAATTGGTTTTTGATTAAACTAATTTTTTTTGTGAGGAGTGTCAGCTTTCCATAGAAAATGATTTTTTTTGGTTAAAATCTGAAATATTTCAGTATAGAAATACTGCCATGGTGCTTTATGGGAACTGCTGTATGGTTGACTTAGGTCTCTATTCTCTTCTTTGAGCCAGGCTCTCTGGCTGGACATCTCCCATGATGCACCATGGCCAGGGAGTTCCATGGCATACCACCTCCCTCTTGAATAGGTGAGACCATGATGCATTATGGAAGATGTAGTTTGGCCAGGGAGGGGAATGGGAGCATAAGACACACAACGACGCCTCCCAAGATGCACCACAGCAGTATTCTGAAATCTAAATATTTTGGGTTTTGGCTAAAATTTGTCAAGTTTCTAATTTCTGATGAAAACCCAAAAGTTTTTCATTGGTAACAAGATCAGTTTTTGACCAGCTCTAATAATAAAGTTCAGCATTGTGATTCTCTTCTCAGCTAATGTAACAGTAAGCAAAGCAAGGCACAGGGGTCTAGCATGATTCCGCATTCACTCACTCCAGTACCACAGGCTGTTTGCAAACATTAATTCCAACTGTGTAAAAGAATTAGCTTGGAGTGTGTGTGTGTCCCTTCTGTGGGGATTTTCTCCAAACAGTCTAGCAAATGAGTTCCCTGACAGCAATGTTTGCTGAGATGGCAAACTGAATTTCTAGATGTTCGTAGAAAACAACATTAGAATACATAACGGCAAGCATTTACACCTGAAACCGGATTCTCACCCAGCTGGAGACTGAAAACATACCATGTAACTGATGTGTCCAGAACCGCTGGGCTTTGGAATCAAGGGGAAGGATTACAAATAGGGCCCTACCAAATTCACAGTCCATTTTGGTCAATTTCATGATCATAGAACTTTAAAAATAGTAAATTTCATGATTTCAGCTATTTAAATCTCAAATTTCATGGTGTTGTAATTGTAGGGGTCCTGATCCAAAAGTTATGGGGAGGTGGCAAGGTTATTGTGTGTGTGGGGAGTGGGGAGGGTGTTGCAGTACTGCTACTCTTACTTCTGCACTGCTGCTATTGGCGGTGATGCCTTCAAAGCTGAGCAGCTGGAGAGCAGCAGTGGCTGCTGGCTGGGAGCCCAGCTCTGAAGGCAGAGCCACCACCACCAGCAGCACAGATGTAAGGATGACATAATATGGTATTGCCCACCCTTACTTCTGCGCTTCTGCCTGCAGAGCTGGACCCTCGTCAGCAGCCACCACTCCCCAGCCCTGAAGGCAGCAGCACAGAAGTAAGGGTGTGGTATTGCTACCTGTACTTCTGTGCTGCTACTGGCGGGGCGCTGCCTTCAGAGCTGGGCACCTGGCCAGCAGCCGCCCCACTCCGTCTGTCCAGCTCTGAAATCAAGGCAGAACTAAGGGTGGCAATACCAGGTCCCCCCTAAAACAACCTTGTGACTCCCCAGCAACTCCCTTTTGGGTCAGGACCCCCAATTTGAGAAACCCTGGTCTCTCCCGTAAAATCTGTATAGTATAGAGTAAAAGTGCACAAGAGACCCGATTTCACAGTGGGAGACCAGATTTCACAGACACATTTTTCATGGCCACGAATTTAGTAGGGCCCTACCTATAAGGCTGTACTAACAACCCCTTCATGTTCCATCCACCAGCCACAACACACACACATTGCCTCGATGAAGCAAATGGAAATTTGTGTGACAATCAGATTTGGAGCAGAAAGAAGAAAACAGTCTGAAGTTGACTTAAGCTCTGGCCAATTTCCTACTGTAACAATGCGGTGTCCTGTATGTATACAATAGCTCTTTCCATCTGTGGCCCTCCTCTTCGTCAACTCATTCCTTCCAGGAGGCCCACAAGAATTGACTTAATATAGTATTGCCAATGAATCTTTTAAAACTCTCCATGTTTCCTAAATTATATGTGACCATTGTGATTGATGAGGGCTGTGAATTGAATCCTGCTCTCCTGAGTGCTAAGCAATCACCCTAATGGTTGGACCATCCTTTCTCTCTTCCCTGTTCCTTTCCCTGCTTTTCCCACAGCATCCTGGCCTCTTGGTATCTCCTGTGGGTTACAAATGTTTCAGGGAAAGGATTGTCTGTATTTTGGGGTCTTACGGCAGTGAGCACCATAAATAATAACAGGAGCCCTGGCAGCCTGAGAGCGCACAGACAAATGAGGGTCTTCCAGTTTGACTGACTGGTATAACCAGACTTTGGGAGACGCAGCCAAAACAAAGAACAGGCTTCCCTGCAACTGGCAACAAAGCGCTGTGATCTCATGGTGCCGAGCTTCCCATGACAAATATTACTGGTAAATATCAGCTGGAACAATTCAAAGAAAACTGCATGAGGGCCACATGGTTCATTCTCTCTTTCAAAAAAAAAAAAAAAAACCCTCTACCATACCCCACATTACAGGCCTGATTCATTGTACTCGGTGGAATTCTATAGCTAGAATTCAATGGATCACTCCTCATGGGATCATGCCATAATTACTCTAAACATTACAGCGCAGAGCCTTAGCTAGATCTGGCCCGGTGTTGTTATTGTTTAACATTTATATCACGGGAATGCCTAGAGGCCCCATTGTGCCAGTGCTATATAAACATATAATGAAAATCCTGGCTTCAAGAAGCTTACATTCTATGACAAAATAAAATGGGGATGAGACAAATAAGTGGGCAGGGAAGGGAGGGGGTATGTGGTAACAACAACAAAAATAGGATGTTTTAGCTCAAACTAGCTGTATGCACAATACTTGGTGATCACCACTTCTGAATGGCTATTTGCCTCCAGCCTAGTCCTCACCAGATGGATTGTATCTTACAGCAGTTACTTCGCAGTGTTATGGCCCATTACTGTAGCATAGTTTTCATAAGGGTAAGCGTGAACATGCTTCATTCTCAGCCAGCGGCTCTGATGCACGTGACACTGTAATGAGACTGTAACGAAGAGTGCCAGGCTAATGTAATAGAAGTAATGAAGATTAATCTCTCCCCCGAGAAGAGGACATACATGCCTTCTCTAAGACCTCGCGCGCTGCTACAGCATTTGGAGGGTCAAAACTGGGTCAGTGCAAGCTAATTAATAGCAAACGTATTTCTTGTTCTTAATTATGGGGTGGTGTACAGGGATTTCAAATGAGCATCTCATTTCTATTCCAGGAATGGCATTCCCATGTTGGAAACAGTGAGACATTCAAGAAGGAACCGCTGACTGTACATCTGGCACAATCTTCCAGTGGGGATGCAGAGTAGGGGCTTTCCAGCATGATTTCATGCAAATCACTCGATCACATTGTGCCTCGGCTTCTCATCTGTAAAATGAGGATAATAGTGGTCACTGCACCACATGCGCGATGCACTACTTCACTCTCATGGACATCCTCTGCACGAGGGGGAATTCCATCTGTTGCTTGAGAGGATGCAGTCCTGAAAGGTACTGAGGGCCCTCCATGCTCACTGAGTTTGGTTGGGATCAGCTGGGCAATCATTATCATATTTGTCTCTTAAGTCAGACCTGGCAACAATCTACTCATCAACTTCCTCCAGATGAGTAAAATAGCATCTGTTCTCGAGTTTCAGTATTCTTTTGGTTAAGGTGGGCAAAGAGATTTTGGATCTAGACTGGTAAGTGGTCAGGACATTTTTGCAAAGCTGTCGTAATTTAGCCATCTCAGGTTTTTACCATGTCAAAGAAACAAACAAGATGCAGGATGTGGAGGAGTTTCTACAGATTGCTCAGGTTTTGCTGCATGTTCTCACTTGAATTCTAACTGATCTTGGCTATGAGCCCAGAATCAAGACTATCAACCATTTTAAAGTGATAAAGTTGATTTAATTTTCATGCAAGGTGCTTGATATCCAGGAAGAGCCATGAGCCTTTGATGTGAGCATGGTAGGAGCATCCAAACTATTTAAGTTGGCTTTCTGGGAACAGCCTGGGTAGGATAATAAAGCTAATAAGTATTCAACAGGGGGTTGCTAAATGAATTGAGTTTCAGTAGCTGGCTAAGCTGCCACCATAACCTTTGGCAAAACTACAGGGGTCCAGTATAAATAAATACTAGTCTAAACAGGAAACAGTCCTGATGTCAGGAAAACAAGGCACAAGCAAGCAAGCAAGGGATTAGACAGCACCAACTACAACAAATAATATTGTACTGAGGCTTGCTAAAATCAACACGGAAAGCAACAGTAAATTCACCCCTGCAGGGAAAGAACAGCAAAAGCGGCTTAGACTTCGCCAGTTTCCAAGCCACACAACCATAGTAGGCCCTCCTTCCAATTATTCTGTATTATACCCAGGGGTCTTTTCTATGCCAAAAAATATTCCGCAGAAGCCTGCTTTGCTTAGGAGTATGATTCAAATCCCCTCATCAACCCAAGTCTCTTCATTCATAGGGTAACAATATTGGCAAAGCACTGTGCATAAGCCACTGAGCTCCTATTAGCCTCAGTGGGATTTGCACTGAGCACTATGAAAAATGCATCCCTCCAAGTTGTAACACCCCTGATTCTTACCCTCTTTTTTAGGGTTCCACATAGGGAATCATACAAGCCTATGTCTAGCGAGCAAATATGGAATCCTGGTCCCATTGGAGTCCTGTCATTGACTTCAATGGGAACAGGATTTCACTCATAGTATCTCTTCCTACACATATTCAAGGGTATTGGCCATAAGGTAATTTTATCCTCTCTCCATATCTGCAAAAAGGGCTAATCCTATTGGAAAGCTTTGGCCTTCAATGGTATCTTGGGGTGGTGAGTTCCACAGGTTAATTATGCATGATTTTGATCTCATTATCATCTTCCAAACCACACATGCAACCGGCCCCTAATTATAATCTGGGCATTATGAAAGTACGCCAAGAGGCTGACCAAGGTTTATATCACAGAGGCGTCCAGAATAGCTGGTTGGGACCAGCTTCATTAGGCAATTTGTTGCAAATACTTTTAATGAGATCATATTTGTACAAGGGTGCCAACATTTCAGGAAATAGTTCTCCTAGATACCTGCACTGCTCAGGTGGCTGAAGAGCCTCGGTTGGACAATATATCTGAAGCAGGGATATATACAGCATAACCACACGCATTGCTGTGCATTACCCTAGAGGCAGTCAAGTGTCTGGTAAAAAACACACACCTTCTCATGTGGCATTGCTAAGAATCTGGTAATACACATGCACCCACTGGGTCATATTGCCCCTCAGGCAGGAATGCTTCTACTCTAACCACAGCTCCTGTCATGTTATTGCTGACAGATAACATCTTAGTTTGATAACTTAGAAGTTCTGGCCTTAAAGGAAGGGATAGAAGAATTCCCCTAATAAACATGCTTGCTGCTCCTACTGATGGAATATAGACAGCTCTTTGCTTTGAGGCTAAGCACACAAACTAAATACTGGAATCTCTTCATCTGTAGATTTCAAAGCACTTCACACAGGAAGCAAACAGATGGAGAAAATGAGCAACAGAAAGATGAAGGGACTTGCCTAAGTTCAGCCAGGTCGGTGGCAGGGCTGGGACTAGAATCCAATCTCCCAATTTTCAGACCAGTGCCTTATCCACAGCAGCACACTGCCTGTCTCCTGGCATGACCTGGATTTTACCACACTTCTTGCTGAGAAGTCGTATCCAATAAGCCTGCAGCACATCATGGGGGATGATACCACCTTTTAGCCCATTCAATAACTCCAGTGCTAATGCTTTCCTCCTCTGAAAAGCCCAGGGAAACAGACAACAACTCAGAGTACAGTTAACCTTCTTGGAATCTCACTTCTTCTCTAAGAGCAGCACTGATTTTTTTTCCTTTGTTTAATTACTCCCCAACTTTCTCACCCTCAGCTATTAATCAATACATCAATAATAATACAGGTTTTTTACTCCTATGGGACCTGATCCCCCATAGCATAAAACCAGAGTAAGGCAATTTCCATGGAATTGAAATCAATGGGGGTGAGGGACCCTCCGCCGAATTGCCGCCGAATCCCTGAAAGTGCCGCCCCACTCCCGAGTTGCCGCCCCAAGCACCTGCTTGATAAGCTGGTGCCTGGAACCGGCCCTGCCACTAGGGCAATGAATACTTCAAATCTTGCCCAAATACATGCTTACAGCCAATTCTTATTAACTAAATCTAAAAGAAAGAGTTACTGTGGTTAAAAGATCATTATACACACAGATATGAATAAAGTTCTCAGGTGAGTTTCATAGTGGAGGCTGCTGATTTATAAAAATCCTTCCAGAATCAGTTCAATAGATTCTAGTCCAGTAGGCAGTTCGTGTGCAGAGTTTGTTCAAATTCTTCCACAAGAATTTGCAGGGATAATCCAGAATAGACCTGGAGACCTCAGTCTTGCAACTGTAACTTCCCCTGATAAAGTTTAAGCAGATCTGAGATAAAAGAAGATCAGGCCCCAGACCTTCTGTTATAGTTCCCAAGCAGCTAAGAAGCTTCTTGTCACAGCAGGACCTCCTCCTGAGGAAGAACTGGCAATGTAGCTCTTTGCTTTGAAGCTAATCTGCTATTTCCTGTGGGAGGAGGTGAGGGGCCTCGTCCTTAGGTACACTAAGTTATGCTCCTTCACATAAGGCAGTTAACCGAGGAAATTAATGATGATATTCACATTGTCTTCAGTTCTTACATTTTTGATCTTAAGGTTAACTGAATACAGATGCATACAGAATTAAGGCAATTAAGACATGAAAGGGAATTAGCATCTACAAGCTAATCCGGTTACACTATTAAACTTCTAACAAGATGTAGGTAAACAGACAAATACACTTAGTATCTAGCCTTTAATTCTCCAACAATACATATTAAATAATTTAGTCTACTTAACATGGCTTTGATAACTATCTAGAAGGAATGGCCCTGTTTACCATTTCAATACTTTTCTAATATGTCCTTAAAGGTTGATTTTGGGTCACTTAGCTTGCTGTTTGCTTACCTCCCTGGCTCAGCTTCACAATCATACTATCTCTCCGGGCAATACACATGCATGCCAACCCCCACAGCCCACACAGAGAGGGAATCTGAAGAAAATGAAGACTTGCTGCTCTCAACACACTGCAATGCAGAAAGCACTTCAGAATTGCATCTTGTCTGGTTGGAAGTCCAAGTGGAAGCAAATTCTTTGCACACAGAGCTGTCCTGCCACCTGCACAATCTCACAGAGGGAAAACATGTTGGGTCTAAAGAAAATTGATGACTTCGCATATGTCCTTGCAAAGCTCCATTTTGGAAGATGACTGGTCCAGGAATAGTATCTAATGAACAGAACTTTGGCCTAGATAGCAGATCACGAGAAAAAGTGACCCCCACCCCTACTGCAGCCAGGCAGGCCTGCTGATGGGTGGGGGGGGGAAGGTGCGGGGGGCAATTGCCCAGAGGCCCAGGCAACTTAAAAGGGCCTAGGGTCCCCGCCGCTGCTGCAGTAGTGGTGGCTGGGAGACCTGGGCCCTTTTAAATTGCCTGGGCAGGCCACAGGGTTCCTAGGCTCAGGCTCCAGCGGGCCCCCTCCTCCCCCCACACCTCCCAGCAGCGGCGGGCCCCACCAATCAAGTCATCCCCATCCCCGTCAGTGCCTCCTGCCCACTGCTGTGAGCTGTTTGGCACCTTGCCGGAGGCACTGCGGGGCGGGGGAGGAGCCAGGGGTGGGAAGAGGCGGGCCTGGCCTGGGCGACGCATGGCCCAGATGCCAGGAGCGGAAGTGGTGGGACCAGCCCCTTCCAGCTGCTGAGACGCTGCTCTGCAGTTGCCTGAGAAAGCCTGGCTGGGGAGGTGACTCCCGCTCCCTGCCCAGGCTCAGGTGCCCGTCCCCAGCAGCTGAGCCGGGTGGGGCTGCAGTGCAGTGACCGGGAGGTGCTGGCGTTAAAAGCGGCTCCCTCCTGCTTCCCGCCTGGGTTGCCTGCAAGGGAGAGCAGTCAAACTTGCCGGGGGGGAGGGAGGGGTAGATGGGGCAGTGGGAGGACAAAGCGCCCCCCACCTCCCTGCAGGTAGCATGGGGCAGGGAGAGTGTGGTGGCCCTGGGGTGGGCACGGGGGGAGGGAAGGGGAGACACATGACCTGCCCTTTAAATCGTGCCCCCCCACACACACTATGGCGAGGCACCAGCTGTATATAGGGCACCCTCGGGGGAGGAGGCAGAAAGGGATGGGGTGGGGCATTGGGAGAAGGAGCCTAGGACGGAGCAGGAGGTCGAGCACTCCCTGGGAAATCTGGACGTGGGAGCCTATGTTTCTAGGTGTGCACAGGGTGGTACCGGCGGTGGAGAAGGCAGACAGGAGGGCATGTGGAAGCCCTGGCCATGCGGGAAGAGCACACCCAGCAGCGCAGCCGGCCGCTCGCTGGGCACCAGCAGGGGCCCATTGATTGTTCTGCCCTAGGGCCCGGAATTGCTGTAGGCGGGCCTGACTGCAGGAGATGGACTTCCATTTTCCATCTTATTTTGTGCCTTGGATTATATTTGGCATGGGACTTATTAAAAAGGGAGCCTGCCTTCAACAAGCAAAGACCATCCTTTAGGAGGTCAAGTATGTATGTGTCCCATTAGAGATTCAAAGGTAAACCAACAGCTTAATGACACTATTTTAATTCTTGTACAGTTGATTACCACAGTGTCAGATTACAGCTGGGCAAAGCTTTTTGGATAAGTATCTTATGTGCCAAAAATTCAATGGGGGTGGGCTGTGGTGGGCAATGGCTAGCTCTTGGCAAATTCAGTGAATAGTTTCAGCTGGAAAAAACTGAACATTTCTCCAAAACATCTAAATGGTTCATTTCAACATTTTTGGAATGAAACATTTATATGTTCCATCTCAAAGCAACGTTTCATTTAGCAATTTAGCTAGATTTATTTAAAAAAAAAAAAAAGAAAAGAAAAGGAGGGTAAAACCACCAGGAAAATGAAACAAAAATTCATTTCAAAACAAACAATGTTATTTTGGTTTTTCATTTCACAGTGAGAAAAAAAAATCAAACTGTTTCCATTTCAGCCCAACTTGAAATGAAGCTTTGTCCGGATTTTTCATTATGGTCACGAAACCAAAAAAACCCCCAACCAATTATTTGCTCAGCTCTACCTGTCACTGCCATCGTCCATAAACACGCCATGGAAATCCATGGACTTCTAGAGTTCACGGTGACTAATGCATACAGCCAGAGGCAGTTCTAGGGATTTTGCCGCCCCAAGCACGGCAGGCAGGCTGCCTCCAGCGGTTTGCCTGTGGAGGGTCTGCTGGTCCAGCGGCTTCGGCGGACCTCCCGCAGGCACACAGAAGCTGTGGGACCAGCGGACCCTCTGCAGGCAAGCTGCGGAAGGCAGCCTGCCTGCTGCCCTTGCGGCTCCGGCAGAGTGCCCCCCTGTGGCTTGCCGCCCCAAGCACGCACTTGGCATGCTGGGGCCTGGAGCCGCCCCTGCATACAGCAGAAGCGTTCTGCTTGGAGATACTGGGACTGTTAATGATTGTGCAATATCAGTAAAAGGTGATCATATCAAAGGCAATCTGCATATTGGAAAAGTGCTCAATAGCTTTATTACAGTACAAACAGCAGAGCCTGTTTGCGTGACCGGCCCATTACTGAATTGCAAACAGAATCCGCCTGTGTTTGTTTGAACAGTAGCATAGCAGCTAGCCAATTGCATATCCTGTGACTTCTGCTTTTTAATGAGGAGCAACACAATCTCCCATTAAACACATTCAGAAATTTTCCCCATCTTGTATTGACAAGGATTTAGGGAGAGTTACCTTCCTCTGGACCACTGAGCAGGAACCATCATCTCCTAGGGTCAGCTGACCCCATCCCCAATGGTGAACACTCTGCAGACAGGTCCTGTTCCTTCCTGTCTCCTCGCTGTAGGTTTCTATATAGGGGTCTTCTGTCCCCTAGATGAGAACTCGCTGCACATGCATTGACAGAACAACAGATTCCCTTAACGTTTACAGTGATGCCTTTGGCTATTTCCTCAGGCATCAACTCCAATTGAAATTGAGGGGGATTTAGGTGCCTAACTATATTAGATCCCTTTGAAAATCCCAAATCTGGTTTTTTACATTGTGATTCTCCAGATAAAAACAGAACTTCCAAATATATAAAATAATTGGCACCAGTGCCAGTTTACACCAAATCTTCTTTGGACTCATCACTGTGCCATTCCCAACATTGGAAAGAGAAAAATTCCCTACATGTTCCACACCTTTGTAATACAAGTCAAAGTGCCTTGTGTGTATATTTTATGTACAGCCAAATTGGACAGTTCTAACATCTGAACCAAATGGACACAGATGATCTATTCTGAACAGTATGGTAAGTGCCAAGTGTCACAGTTAACTGCACTTTTGAGCCCCCTTCTGGTCTTCCTTGAAGGCACCCACTGAAGGTTTCAGGCTACCAGCCTGAGTGGAGACCTGTGTCCCTCTTCCTCCAGATTGGAGGTTGAGGCTTACAGGCACTCTGCACCTCATTATGATTTCCCCAGCAGGTCTGAGCAGGGCCCAACACCCAGGGTTAACCTTTCTCCAGGGTCTACAATGGCTTATATCAGTTACCAACCAACCTGCACAATGCAAAACATCCGTTATTAACGTAAAAGGATTACAGAAGGAAATAAAACAATACAAGTTAATACCCCGCAGCTTATCATCAGTCTTATGAGGTCCTAGTAGGCTAAAGTCCTTTCAACCCCTCTGCAAGGGATTGGGGGGGCCCATTGGCCAGAGGATCCAGTCTTTGTTGAATCAGAAGAAGGTCCTCTGTCAGTTTAAACTCAGCCTTTTTATTCAAAAAAGCCTTTGCTTTGAGTGTTGGTCTCTGAAAACCCAGTTTGAACCAGTCTATTGGGGGGTGGGAGTGGTACCTCTCTGGACATGTTTACAACCTGAATGATTCACCTGAATCATCCCCCATCCCTTCCCATGTTTGGCTTCCAGAGGAGCTGTGGTAACCCTCCAACCTTGTATTTGCATACAATCCCTGGTCTGTAGTGATACATACACTTAGGACAGTAGGATCCCCAGATATACTGTATGCCATTGCAGTATCTGTCACACTGAGTTTTGCTACAGGTTAACACCACAGCTTGCTTTTTAGTACATTTTCCAATTTTCAAGTTAATTGCAGGATCCCTGAAAGTTCTGAAACTGACAGACTCAAAGACTAACTCTCCCTTGTATCCTAAGAACCGGACCTGCAGCGGCAGAGTCACCAATATGCCTCTGTCCGGGGCTGCAGGGCTGACTCTGAGGGGTGAGAGGGTAGATCAGCCTCCATGGCCCTTTCTGGCTTTGACTTTTGGGCTGAGATTGCAAGCAAAAGGAGGCCAGCTGGTACCAGCTGTGATGAGGACAGTGATGGGCAAAGTTCAGACTGCTCAGACGTTCATTTTAGCCCATATCCAAACAGCCTAAAGCTCTGGGGCCTACCAAATTTAAAACAGGCTTGACGTTTTATAACAGCCCTTCTTGCAGAATTTCAACTCCTCTGCAGGACACGTGGACAATCTGAGTACTGCCAGATCTCAGATAAGGTTTACTGCATGAAGATTTGTGTTAGTTCTTGAATAATCCGGAAAGCTTCACATGTCCCTAGTCATTAGGGGCTTGACCCAAAGCCTACTGAAGTCAATGGAAGTCTTTGTGTTGACTTTGGCATGTTTTGCACCAGACTGTCGCACCTAGACTTCATCTGAAGTAGAATTGCCAACCCCTGAGACGCTAAATCCTCTTTAACTAATTTATCCAAACCAGTCCATCAGCTACATATAGAGAAGGGGCTGAGCTGTGGAGAGCAGACCCAGATCCAGTCTTTCCCCAATATTTAGGTGTGTTTGGATCCAGTGGTTTGGTTGGGCCCAGTGTAGAGACAGGAGCTAGTGGTGAAGTTTGGGCCTGGATCTGGTGCCAAACATCCACCCAACTTTGAAGTGTTTAGGTCCAGGGTGTTGGCTTGGACTCAGCTCATTATGAGCGAAATGACTTTTGCTGCTTTAGCACAGGCTTCCACGAAAATGCACATACATTATAAAACCATCGTGTAGCATGGACACTTTGCAGCGTCTCCACAGGAGAGGAACTGAAACAGCAAGGGACACTCCAGATCAGAAATGAGGTACCTTGGAAGAGATATAGGGAGGGGAAGTATGGGAAAAACAGTTTTGGGCCATAGAGGTCAGGACTCAGGTTCATAAGCAAGTCTCTCTCTGGCTACTTAGGTGGGGATTTTCAAAGGATTATTATGGAGATAGGGCCCCAAACCCCATTATTAAATTGTGGGGTTTGGGTACCTCACTCCCATAGATGCCTTTGAAGTTCATCACTGTGAAATCAGAGTGCCTTTGTGACCCTGGTAGCCCCTCAATACCCACTGGCAGAGGGCCACCCTACTGTAACTCGCATGAGACCTAAACACTCACTACCCCTAACATACAATTGTCATAATACATATCTAAAAGGTGTTGTGTAAGGTATCATATGTAAACTGGTAACATCATTGCATGATGTATGTACAGATAGTGTGCAGAGAGTCGTGTGTGTGCCGGAAATATGTTCGTAAAATGTATTTGGGAGGCAGTGCACAAACCCAGCCAGCCTTTGACAAAGAAATGAGGATTTCCTTTTCTGACTGGCTTGACTATAGGCAGAGGACAGTGAAAGTACATTTACATATAAGATAATCAAAGCCATCAAGCTAATAAGTGGCAGCTGAGTGAGCACATCAGAGGGCAGAGCAGGCACCTCAGGAATCTGCCTGGCTCTTGAGGCAGAGACAATGGACTTTGAGTAATATAAGGGGAGCAGAAAGACATTCTAGTTATCCATCAGTTAAGGGACAAAAGAGGCTAGAGCTCTTGGACTCCATGAAAAGTGGATCCTTCAACCATGGGAGCTGAAGTCTCTGGGAACTGCCTATAAATGAGAAATTGGCTGAGACCAAGATTTAATCCGTTAAGCGTTAGATGCTAGAAAGCATTCTTTATTTTGTTTGAACCATACCTGTCCTTTTCTCTTGCTTAGTATCACTTACATCTGTTTTTTGCTAATAAACTTATTCTGGTTTTATTACAAAACCTTCTTAACACAGTGTATTTACGTAAAGTGAGAGGCTTCAGCTAACCTCACACGCTGATGTGCGCACAGTCTCTTTGGAGGCAGCTAACTTAATTTCTGTGAGTGTCACACAGATACTGGACACTACAGCATCCCCGGAGAACTCAGGAACTGGGATTATCTGACTGTTACTTGCAAGGCAAGGTTTACACTGAAAGAGTCTTGAGGAGCTTGCTGGTGAGACAGAGAGCCGGGTGTGGCAGGGAGCTGACAGTCTAATCTCCAGCAAAGCTCTCACTTGCAGAGTAGTAACGGTGGCTCACAGTTCTGAGTGTCCTGATCAGAACGCCACAGCCTTACAAGAAAATAAAGAGGTGGCTTGGTGCTCATGGTTCCCTTTTCTTGGTCTCAGGGAAACAAGGGGTGAAATGGGGGAAGATTTGGGTTGGAAAGTGGTAAGGTTCCTGGTTATCCTCATCTCTTCAACAAGGGAGCTGCACACCTGAAAAAGGCCTATCTTACCCTTGGTATGATCTGGAAGAGCTCAGCCGTCATGGATGGCAATGGCTGTAGAGAGAGAGGGGCAGTCCTTCAGGTATATCAGTCCCAACTTTTGGAAGGCTTGAGATATTTATGACCATGATCTTGACTGACAGTTCTTTCTCTGAGCCGATCTGTGTAGTACTCTACTCCTCACTGCAGGATCCAAACTGTACCAAGAGCCCAAATAGCCTCTGACCACGCTATCCCTCAGATTAGCTAATGCTTTCAAGTCTTTTCCTTTTTTTAAAGGTTAAAACTCACTGAGTTTCACAGCCCAAAAATATCAGTTAAAAAAAATCAATTGTAGCCAGTGTCCTCACACTTCTGCTATCCTAGTGCTGCTCTGCACTGTTTATGTGTGTAGCAGTGTGGGACTCACCCCTGCGGCGCCTCCTGCTGGTCGTCCAGAGAATTAGTGTTTCCGGCCTCAGGAGCGCCCTCTGCAGGCCAGTATCCCGCTTGCTGCTGGGCCCGAGTCCCTTCTGGACCCCGGTGCCCCTTTCAGGCTGGGGTCCTGCTCCCTGGCAGCACCCTCACAAATCTGGGTCTCCTCTCCCCGGGGAACCCCCACCCTTTATCCTCACCTTGCCTCAGTCTATGACTACTGCCAGTCACCAACTAGCCCCATTCCCTGGGGCAGACTGCAGTGTAAATGCCACTCATCACCAGCAAGGGGGTTTGGGGCCTGCTGCCTCTGCCTGCCCTTGGGCTGCCCCTCTGCAACCCCAGTACCTTCCTTGGCCTTTAACAAGGCCTGCAGCCTGGGGGGTTTCTAGGCCAGAGCTCCCCAGCCCCTCTGGCCTTCCCCCAGCCCTGCTCCAGTCTTGTTACCCTCTCAGCTTCCAGGCAGCCAGGCCCTTCCCTCTCTACTGCAAGAGAGACTGTGTGCTCCTGGCCCACTGCCCTCTTATAAGGGCCAGCTGGGCCCTGATTGGGGCATGTCCGCATCTGTGGCTGGTTCCCCAATTAGCCCCGCTTTTCCTTCCTTGCCACAGCCCTCTCCCCATGCTGTTTTAAGCCTTAAGGCAGGAGCGGGTGACCACCCCGCTACAATGTGATACAGCTAAAAGTTCATGTGAGGATTGGGCTGCCCTATTGTGTTGAGGGCCTGTGTGACCTATCTTGCCAAGCGCCAGCGTATAGATTTTCTTGGAGCTTGCTGAGCCAGCCCTAGCGCTAACTGTCTGATCAAAGAAAAATCAAGACAGTGTGTTAAATAAGCAGGCTATTTTCCCACTTGCATGAGGAGCAGGGTTCAGCTACTTCAGAGAATAGGATGATTAGAGAATTTATTACCAAGACTTTGAAAACAGAATTTGTCATTTTAAATGTTAAGCTATGAGACTGGATCAATGAACATGGACAGATGACAGTTGTAGCACTGCAGTTCTACATGTTACTAGGGAAACCAGAATAGACAGCATGGTAAAGAAGTTGGTGGGGGTGTATCAGGAGACTGGGTGGTAGGCAGTCAGGCCTAGTGGTCAGAGGCAAAATCCCAAAGCCCAAGGTCGAATTAGAGCCAGAGACAGGGATTGGAGCCAAAAGATCAGAACCAGAGTCTCAATGCCAGAGCCAAGGGTCGAGACAGAGTCAGAGCCAAGGGTCAGCACCAGATTACCTTGTGACGGGTTGGATCACAGAAACCCCTTTAGGAGCTGCCATCCAAAGTGCCAAGACTACTTCTCCCCCTGCCTTCCCTGCCAGCTTGGGGCGCCAGCACCCTGTGCTGCTGAGCCAGACACGTCTGTCTGCTCCAACAATGACCCAGGGTCTGAATTGCTTGTCCCAAAGCTGCAAGTTTACCTGAAAGCAGCTAACAGAAGTGCTCCTGTCTTTAACACTCAGATGCCCAACTCCCAATGGGGTCTAAACCCAAATAAATCTGTTTTACCCGGTATAAAGCTTATACGGGGTAAACTCCAGTTGTTCGCCCTCTCTAACACTGAACAAAGTAAGTCACCAAGCAAAATAAAATAAAATGCACAAATCTATGTCTAATCAAACTGAACACAGATAAGATCCTCACCAGTTCCGGAATGCTCCCTTTTACAGACTAATCTCCAGCAATCACTCACACCCCTTGCACACTGTCCTTTGTTCCAGTTTCTTTCAAGTATCCTAGGGGGTGGCGAGCCTCTCTCTTTAGCCAGCTGAAGACAAAATGGAGGGGTCTCCCAGGGGTTTAAATAGACTTTCTCTTGTGGGTGGAGACCCTCTCCTCAGTCCTATGCAAAATCCAGCTCCAAGATGGAGTTCTGGAGTCACCTGGGCAAGTCACATGTCCATGCATGACTCTCAGTCTTTACAGGCAGAAGCCATTGTCCACATGGTATCTTGTAGGTCTCCAGGAAGACTTCTTATGTGGATTGGAGCATTCCAAGATGCATTGTTCCCTAAGTGCTTCTTGATCAAGTACTTAACCTTGTCAATTCCTTCCTAAAGAAGCTGACCAAATGCCTCACAAAGCTTACTTAGGCCATGGCTACACTTGCAAATTTGCAGCGCTGCAGCAGGGTGTGAAAACACACCCTCTCCAGCGCTGCAAATTGCGGCGCTGCAAAGCGCCAGTGTGGTCAAAGCCCCAGCGCTGGGAGCGGCTCCCAGCGCTGTCCGTTATTCCCCACAGGGAGGTGGAGTACGGACAGCGCTGGGAGAGCTCTCTCCCAGCGCTGGCACTTTGACTACACTTAGCGCTTCAAAGCGCTGCCGCCAATATACAGCCAATATTCTTAACCTCAAGTACAAAATGATACATGTGTACAAATAGGATGAATAGATATAGTAGACCATAACCTTTACAGAGATATGTTACATGGCACAGGCAGCACAAAACATATTCCAGTTATGTCATATTCCCATAAAGCATTATGGGGTACAGCATCACATACCTGAAGGCAGGAACAGGGCTGGGACAGGACTGGAACAAGGCTGGGTGCAGGGCAGGTTCTAGGCTGCAGCAAAGCAAGAATGGGGCTTGGAGCAAAGAAACCACAGGGAGGCAGAGAATCCACAGGCATGTGCATTGAGTAGCTGCTGATCTTCTGCAGCTACTGGGCTTACGACCATGCCACCTGGCTGCCTTAGCCAAACAGGTGGTTCTGCAGTGGTCCAGCTGTGCTCATTGACGGCCTGACCAATGGGCAGGCACAGCTGCAGGCCTTCATTATTGACACAGAGGTGGGATAGAATACATTGTATTTGGCAACCATAAGAACTGTAGCTTGTTGGATAGTCTCAGTACGAAGGGACTATCCAAAACCCATTGGAGTCAATATGAATCTTTCCATTACCTTCATCAAGTGGGTATGGAGACTGAGCTATCTTATCATGGCAGGTCACTAAAAATGAGAGTTATGGTGCTTTAGCAGGTGGTAAGGGGTGCAGGTTCTATACGTGTTCTGCAAGTAGGAAGATATCGGAAATTAAATTCACTTAAAAAACCCACTGATAGTTATCTAGAGCCAGCTCCTCAGCCGGTGTAAATAAGCAAAGCTTCACTAAACAGAACGCCACTACTTTATACCAGCAAAGCGTCTGGGCCACAGAATCCTTCAACTTGCCATTTAGGTATCCTTTTCTTGATCAGAGCATGAAGTCTCCACTGAGGTGGTGCCACCCTTACGTCATTTCTTTCTTAACATGACTACAAAACGCTGGGAGCTCTTCTTGACGCTCCACCAAACAGCAAGAAGAAATCTCTCTAGCAACAAAAGTGCTAGCTGTCCCACCCTCTTGAGAATCAGACCCATTCAGCCCTAATTCAGCAATACACACAATGGGATTACTCACATGAATCACACATTAGTCACGGCTGGGAAGCATGCAGGCTGATCTAGTGGGTACGACTAGGAATCAGAGCAGGAATAGAGCATCAAGCCAAGAGTCAGAAACCAGAAGTCAAACCAAAAGGTCAGAACTGGAGAACAGAGCCAGGGTCCATAGCAGGGAACAGGATCAGGATCTGTTGTAGCAACAAGCCAAGTTCTGCTAAATTGCATGGACACCTTCCTGGAACTTCCTCTATGCTTAAATATCAGAGGGGTAGCCGTGTTAGTCTGGATCTGTAAAAGCAGCAAAGAATCCTGTGGCACCTTATAGACTAACAGACGTTTTAGAGCATGAGCTTTCGTGGGTGAATACCCACTTCGTCGGATGCAAGTCTTGCATCCGACAAAGTGGGTATTCACCCACGAAAGCTCATGCTCCAAAACGTCTGTTAGTCTATAAGGTGCCACAGGATTCTTTGCTGCTTTTATGCTTAAATAGTGTACATGTCATGGAGGGTGCTGCCAATTGGGTCTTCCATGGGCAGCATTTCATCTCCCGGGTTTATAGTGCATTGATCACAGCTCTGCCATGGCGGCAGTATGGAAGCATCAGTTTCCCACTGCCCTGCAGACCTGGGTTCTACTCCTTAGACCCATCCCTAGTCAAACAAAGCACGTGTGTGCTAAACTTTAAGTATATGTTTTGTTGAATAAGGATGCGATTACTTGCATGTTCAAACTTAAGCCATGCTTTACTTAGTCAGGGTTTTAATGGAGGTGCCTAAACATGGATTTGGAGTCCATTTTTCAAAACGTGCCTCAAGTCCAGCTCTGCAAAAGGTATTTGGGTGTCTAGCTTCCATTGATTTCAACACCTTTGAGCTCAAGTGACTTAGGTGTCCAAGTCCCACTAACTTTCAACAGGATGTAGGACTCATCCAGGCCATGGGGTAATGCGCTCTGGGATGGCGGGCTGCATTTCTAAAAGGTTCTGGTGTGTTGCACATCAATTGGTCTGTGTAGATCCTGCTGGTGTGCTTTAATGTTTGAAACAGAACTATGGTAAACTGTACTAGGGAACTTTTAGACTCTGCTGGTGTGCACTACACAGACCGGTTAATGTGCCACACGTTAGTGTGCTTTAGAAGTCACACCGCTGTAGAGCTCATTAGCCCACCATGTAGACAAGTTCTTACATTTCTAAAACATTTATATGCATTGGAAAAATTCACCCTTGATGCTTAACTTTAAGCATCCACATTTCAAACCATTGGCCTTAACTGCTTTGTGCTTCTGTTCCCATCCCCCCCTAGAGTGGACTCTCTACAGGGGATTGGTGAGGATAAGTTTATATTTGTAAGGCATTTTAATTGGATGAAATGTATGACAATTAGGGGATAATTACTGAACTGATTAAAAGACTCAACTACCTGAACCGAATAAGAAAATTGAAAGCCAGATAATAATGTGCCAAGAACCTAAGAAACTATTAATTAACAATTACTGTTGATTTCTGGTCCTTAAAATAGTGGCCTGTTTACAAAATCAGCTTTCAACCATGATTCTGTAAATAACCACAAAGTGCAGCACAACAGTACATTGAAAATGAGTCAATGTTTTTATTTCTCCCAGTACATGCTGCAGAAGCCATTGCAACACTTCACTGCCTCTCCATAAATAAGTCCTCTCTTTCTCTCGCCTCATGGACATAGTGTTCTAGTACAATCATTAAGGGCAGTCCAATATAATTTAAACACATTTACACACTCCACAATAAATGATCTCTGGCATCAACACTTTGTATGAGTAAGCTGACCCCCAGCAGCTGGAGGAACCCAAATGCACTTATTTGTGACTGTCCCTTTCCTTGGCTTTAATTAGAAGCCGTCTTCTACTTATTGATGGCCCCTCTCAACTATAGGGTCCTGTTTATGTGGTAAGTATCTTGCGCCTTGTGGCCAAGCCATCATTCACACTGCTTGCAAAAGCATAGAGGCCTGAGTTCAACAAAGCACATGCCAAACTTTAAACATGTCTCCCATGGAGATTAGCGAAGTACCTAAGCATGCGCTTAGTATCATCATGAATCAGGACCAGAGCATATTGATTACCTATAATAATGAATAATATGTTAATGATTTATTTTTCTGAGAAATGATCAGATAGTAGGTATCTAGGCCAAGATGATTAGACAAATCTGTATGCATCATTTGTGCATGCAGTCCTCATGATTACACGTACATTCATGGTAAATGTGTAGCCAATTGATCCAGCAGCTACCGTGGTCACTTATGCACTTGCAAACATTGTGTGAACAAATTATAAGTGTGCATTTTTGCATACCCAATTGTACAAATGCAATTCTAAATATCCAGGCTCTGTTATACTGTAGGGAACTAGCTCTCTTTTTGTCACTCATGAGGTAACTCACAGGTAGACTTACAGCTGGGTGCAGGGCCGGCTTTAGGCCGATTCCCTGGAATCGGGCCCCGCGCCTTAGGCGCCTTTTTAATTTTTTTTTTTCTAAACTCACCCGTTCCACTCTGGGTCTTTGGCAGCACTTTGGCAGCAGGGGAGGGGGAGCAGTCTGGGTCTTCGGCGGGGGGGGGGGGGGGGTGTCCTTCGGTGCCGTGGAAGACCCGGTGTGGACCCCCTGCCGCCAAAGCCCCGGACCGCCGCTGGGTATTCAAATCGGGCCCTGTAGTTCATAAAGCCGCCCCTGGCTAGGTGTATATGTGCGTGTATTATTAGATTATATATGTTACATATATATAGTCTTATAGGTAGTGTTATAAGAAAGACTACCTATAAGACTATATATATGTCCCAACCTTAGTTCATTCATGATGCCCACCAGTTGGTATTGCAGCAGTTCTAATATTCTGCACCAGCTCCTTAGCTGGTCTAAACTGCGTAGACTCCATTTCCTCCAATGGAGTTATACTGATTTAAAGCCAGCTGAGGATCTGCCCATTGTGCTGTATTTGCTGTTATAGGTAAAGGACAAAGGGTAACATTTTAACGTAAGGGCCTAAATTCCACTGTCTTTCAGTAAGGCTCCTAATCCGCTGAAGTAAAATACACAGGGCCAGTAGCTCATTTTCCCTTACACTGCTGCATATCAGGAGTAACTCCACGAAAGCACATGTAGTTACACTGATGTCAGTGAGGAAAATCAGGCCCATTTTGTGCTGTACATCACGCAACAAGAGTAGAGCCACAGACTACCAAATAGGGATCGGTTGGTAAGAGTTACTTTTATGGCCATATGCTGCTATCAGCAGTTCTTAAGGAAACTGACAGAAAATCATTCAAAATAGTATCCTAGGGCCAAAGCTTCATCTAGTGTAAATGGGCTTCACAGGAGATCCTCAACTGGTGTAAATCAGTGCATCTGGCCCTGTAATACCTATAGGCCAAATCCTGCAGTTCTTACTCTGGCAAAGTGCTCATTCTTCTTCCCATCTTTTCCCCAAACACCCGATAAAGCCACGTTGCCCTCCCATTTGTTTACATTTTGCTGGGATGGTTTTCATTTGAGACTAGAATTCCCCATCAGGATTCTTCGAGGGCCTTTCAGGTCTTCCCTCACAGTCAGATGTTCTGGATGCTGCACTCAAACCTTGGAATCCAGTTGCTCTTTGATCTCAGATCCTAAAAGCACCTTAAAATTCGCTCATGGCTCATATTCCATGAGGAGGTCCAGGCAGACCAGTCCCTGGCTCTGTTAAGGCAGCTATCAAGTTAATGGTGCAAGAGAGCAATCTTGTGTGACCCCTGGAAGCACGTTCCCTCTTTTTTTAGTTTTTCCATGCAGTTAATCATTAAACCCTTTCACGGTTACAGGAGGTGCTGGTCTCCCTACAAGCCACCCTTATCTGCCATATTTATTTCCTGATCTGCTTTCTCTTAACTACCTGGCAGATTTAACAAAGCACCCAGGAATCACCTGATGGCTTTTACTGCCCTATATTCCAGTCCAAATAGGTCTGTGCTGTGTCAGCTACAATATTTACAGCATGTTATTTCTCCTTGCCCACGCACCAACATAAAAGATGTTCTGCCCTTTGCCTCTGTCTTTATATTGTCCCTCATGCCATGAAGCAGCATTTATTATAGAAACAAATCTCACCATTTTTAAAAAAAAAAAGCCAGTTCCTGTTACCTAAAAATACCTCTGCCCTTTCCCTCCAGCTGCCTCTAGCTAAGTTTAATGTACTGCTAAGCACAGCCTTTTAGTTTTACAGAACGTATCTGTATTTATTCAAATTAATGGATCTATTTTTGCATTTTTCCCCTTCTTTCCTTCTGCCCACAAGGCCTTAATTCACAAGTGAAGGATGGAGAAATCAAAGTCCTAGGCTAGGCCTCAAAATGTTGCCAACAATGTTGGCAGTTGAGAAGTTCGCTGATTTTACCTAAGGGCAATAAATACGAATCTCTCAGGCTACCCCTGGGTTACAAATAGTACTACTGGTGGACTGATGGGGTATGTCATTTGTCACAGATGGACTAACAGCACCAGCCTACAGCAAGCTTACTGTGAGTCTGCATACAGGGGGCCAGCTCCTGAGGTCCTAATTCTGAGGAGCCAATGGAAGTTTTCCTGAACAAGGGCTGAATAAAAACTGAATCATAACGACCCTAACCTATGAGAATTTTGCCCAATTAAAAACAGAGCAAGGGCCTAAGGATTCAGCTCCTAATATAGTCAATGGAAAGGCTCTTATTGACTTGAATGGGAACTGGACTAAATCACTCACTCCACAGTATACACTGGACAGTGGCTTCCAGCACACACCTGACCTAGGATACAAAAGATATTCCAGTGCAGAGTGAGTATTATGCAGAAGACATCCTATGCCTACACATGGAAAAAGTTTTACAAAAACAAAGAAAAACAGGCCTGTGGTATTTCATGATCAAGGTCGTTTTCCCAGTGGTGCAATGTCATTTGAGGCCAAGTCATGGAGCATAAGCACAAACATGCATTGTGGGGGGATTTTCTCTTTGCTGCCTAAATTTATGTGAATATATTTTAGGGAAATTCAAAACCACTGAACAGGGGATGTACATGAAATAACCCTGAGGCAGGATTATATTGCAGCTACTTAACCCCAGTACATGACAAACAGCTGACTCAGCATGCAGATAGCAGGGTCATTTAGAAACAGACGACAACTGAAAACCTTTAGAGAGTTTCCTCTTTTTGGAAAGGTATTCACACAAAATTGCCAGTAATTCAGAGAATTTTCAAACATGAACAAGAGACCAGGAATCTTTAGACTTATGTGATTCCCACTGCTGCACAGAAGCAGGTCAGGTTAGCATGGAATGTCTCACCAGGGATTCTTGTGATTTGGGAAGGTGTCTGAGCACAAGAGATCAGAGCACGTCTGTCACAAAGTGAAAAATGGGCCAGATCCTGATCCCCACTTCCACCACTATAAATGAGGAGTAACCCAGGGAGAGTCACGGTACATAAAACCAGTGGAAGAGCAGACTTAGCTTCCCTGACTTCAGTGGGGAATTTGAGAGAGTAAGGACTTGGGATACTTCTACAGTGCTAGCAGTGTGGCCTTAGCATGGGCTTTGCACACCTGGTCAGGGCCCTGGATATGGCTTCAGTGCTATTGTTATTTGAGCTAGGTAGGGCTGGCTCCATGTGCTGCACTCACATCTCTAACAGCAGTCTATGCATACCCTGAGTTAGGCCTGGCCCTTGGATGTTTTGCACTACTGTTACATCCAGCAAAATCCCACATTACTGAAAAGCAAAAACAATTTGCACTAGTGCTGGGCCTGAACCAACCCCCCAGATCTAAATACCCAGGGCAGAGGGCAAAATTCCTTATTCAAATGCTGGTCCCAGTTTTCATAATAGAGTAAATGGCTAAACAAACATCAACTCCAAACACACCAGAAACTGAAGTATTCAGACTTCAGGCCCAGCTCTGAATTGTGCAGCAAGAGCTCATCCCAAGTTAGCACATTTCCTTTGATGTAGCAGTGCAGCCAGGAGACCTATGAGGAAGCCTCCAGCTGACCAAACAGATAGGATTCATGCTATGATTGTCTTGGCTGGAAGCAGTTTTTGCATCTCTTAACGTTTAGCTGACAATCATTTAGGCTTTGGCTACACTTACATTTGAAAGCGCTGCCGCGGCAGCGCTTTGAAGCGTTAAGTGTAGTCAAAGCGCCAGCACTGGGAGAAAGCTCTCCCAGCGCTGTCCGTACTCCACCTCCCTGTGGGGAATAACGGACAGCGCTGGGAGCCGCGCTCCCAGCGCTGGGGCTTTGACCACACTGGCGCTTTGCAGTGCTGCAATTTGCAGCGCTGGAGAGGGTGTGTTTTCACACCCTGCTGCAGCGCTGCAAATTTGTAAGTGTAGCCAAGCCCTTAGGCTTAGGCAGCAGCTGGGGAAAGTAACATCTATTTCCCATGAAGAGGACTCTTCCTTCTCGCTGGAGAGATGATGAAAGAGGAGGAGAAGAATTTGGCACACCTGATCGGACATTCTGGAATCAGAAGAGTGGGGTGAATATTAACTTACTGTTAGCATATTTTGTTTAGCTTTTTGCTCATTTCAATCCAGTCCATTTGGAAGTGCTTTGACAGAATTAAGTGACTGATCTTGCAACCCAGATGACCACCAAGGAGAATATCATACGTGGTATGCGCCAAGGGTGTAATTGATAAGATATGCGCATATATGTGCACATAAGGGAAAATTGTATGTGCAAACAGGTACTTGCACATTAAGTGCCTGTTGCATGCGAGATTCCCCATTTTGCAAGTGTAAATGTTCATTGATGCTCTCACGGTCATCTTTGAGATAAATTGTGCCCCTCTAATCTATGCAACCAAAGAGCTAAAATTTGGAATAGCAATCCCGTTATGTCTTGCCCAGCATCTAGCACAATGGGGCTCTCAGATGTCACTACCTTTGTTATTACAGTTTTTCCTTGGCTCCCTTTTTTTGTTAAGTCATTTTAAATTTGTGCGAATTTATTGC
Organism: Mauremys mutica; assembly: GCF_020497125.1. Lineage (NCBI taxonomy): Eukaryota > Metazoa > Chordata > Testudines > Geoemydidae > Mauremys > Mauremys mutica. The sequence continues at coordinate 45,228,947 of NC_059078.1, forward strand.
TGGTGAAAGATGCTAGATTGACAGCCATGAAGACTGATATCCTCTGTTTATCCACAAATAATAGCTTCCCCTTACACTACATTCTGTCCGTGTTCCCTGACCCTGACCTCTTCTAAGGGCAAGGCTGGAGTTCCATCTCCATGGCCCATTGAGTCTTTGGCCTCTCTGCTGAGACTGCCAACAATGGCGGCAATTGTGGTGGTTACTTATTGAGATGTGAACTCCGGTCACATGGGGACAGAACTAAAGTTCCCACACTCCTTTCCCGCTAGCTCCTGAAAAGCCAACAAGGGGCCGGGGGAAGGGAGCGGTTTCTTCTTCATTCAAAAGGTCTCATCCTTATTATAATTATAGGACAACTGTCTTGAGCCAATGGTTGAATCAATGATCCAACGATAATCGGCCCAATGTGAGCAAAAGTAACAAATAAATGGCAAAAGTTGCATTTGGTTTTATTAACAGTTATTCAGTTTGTGAAGTTTTGATCAAATTTGATGAGGGACCCAATGTACCAGTGATCAAATTAAATTGAAGGCGCTGTATGTATATAGTGTTTATTATTTGTATTGCAGTAGTGTCTAGGAGCCCCAATCACAGCTCCATTGTGCCAGATGCTGTACAAAAAACATAATAAAGAGAGGTCCTTGCCCCAAAACATTTACAATCTAAATGATTTCAGTCACTCATTTAGAAATTAGGAAAGGGTTTGGGGTTTCGGTTTCCAAAAACCTCAAAATTTTAAATTATCTGGTTTTTTTGTTTTTTTAACAGAAAAATCTGAAGATTTGAAACAAACAAGGATGTTTTCCATAAAAAACAAATTACATTTAAATAGAAGGGAGATGGGGGAAAAAACCCCACCCTTGCCTCATTCTCCTTTTAGGAGAAACAGGAGCAAGAGACACTTTTTAGCCCTAACAGAGATGTCAAAGCTGGGAGCCTTGTCATATGCCACACTCAGCTATGCCACTGCTGTAAGATGACACATCAGTTCTCTCCTGTGAGAAGATTCCTATCATCAGCTGGGACAGAAACCCTTCCTGGAGAAGAGTGGCTCAGATGTGGCACAGCAGATGCCACCAGTCATTCTGATTCCCTGGTGCATAGTCCTACTGTCAGTTTCAATGACATCTCTGCCTCTTGATGGCTCTACAAACAGACAGTCCAGACAACACCAGGCAGCAGGGCCAATGGTGCTTAACAGGAATGGAGGTTTAAGCCACCTAATTTACCGAGCTTTCATTTTGCTCATTGTGCAGCCAACTTTTTCAAGGCTCATGAGAATGCCAGACACAAATAATGGGCCTGATTCACCACTGCCCTGCCCTGTGGCCGTTGACACCAGGATCAGACTGGATGCATTACACTCCGTGGGCACAATGGTAGCTTTTCCTCCTCACTTTTCACTAGGCAATGGAAAAATTAGGTCCAGACAGCATAGTGAGAGAGTTGTTTGCTCATCATCATTTCAAACAAATAAACATAAACAAACACTGATTCATAAACAGAATTGTTTACTCCCCTATTTCTTTACAATGCTCTGTTCAGGGAGCTGGAAGCACTCTCTGCTAATTAGCTGATTTGCCTGTGTCTCAAGGCTTTTCCTGTCTCTTAAGACTAGCGTGCTTAGGTAATGAGAACAGTGCATTCATTTCCAGCAGTCACCCCGGGCCCCATACCAAGGCTTCCACTCACTATCCCTGAAGCTGGAGTCAAGAGACATTCCTAACTATTTCCTGCAGGATCTTCTGGGGTTTGGGGGCTTTGCTAATATCCTTGCCAGCAAAGCCAGATGGGTTTATCATCATCTGCCTGATGCCATGTGACTGAAATGGACAGGATTTAAAGGAAAATGAAAAACCAATAGAAGCTAAGCACCTAAATACCTTTGTGGAGATGAGGGTAAGAGATTAAGATTGGAGGTTTCAGATAAGCATCAGCTTCTCACTACTGCTTACCTGAGAGGGAATAGTTCCTAAACAGCAGGGTTAGGGAAACTCCCTTAATTCTCTAGACTTAGGAGGAAAATAAGGGAATGTGAACCCATAATAACCATGGGAAGTTGAGGGCTGTTGATTGAAATCTAATGGCCAGATGAAAGTGAACTGCCTAATTAGGAAGTACATGTGGCTCCAGTCTGATTTTCTATTGTTTCACCTTCTTGGAGTGGTTGGTCAACACGTTGCTGTCTTTACATCTTCTCCCTCTCTTTTTTCCTCTGCACCCAGGATGACCCCTAAGGTGCAAAAAGGAGACTGGAAACACAGGAACAAAGGGAAGGAATTAAGTGAGTGCAGTTGGCAGAGAGCGACTGGGAGCCCTGTCCGGCAAAGACAAGCGCTAAGGAAGGCTAACTCCAATCTCTGTACATTGTGGAAAAGGCTCTTACTACAGAAATGCCTGCATATTCCATTGTAATGCACCCAGCCGGGAAAGGATCATTAACAAATGCACTAGGCCAGAAGAGGGTTTTTGCTGCTCTGTTGGATCTGAGAACAAAGATTGAGGTGGCAGGATTTTTGTCCAGTCTCTTTGCATTAAAAGATCTTGTATGATTTCAAAAGGGGAACTTGATAATCATTTGTGTTTCTATTTAACTTTATATGCCGTGCCAGCTATACCTAAGGTTTCCCTTCAACCCTCCCGTTTTTCAGTTGCTGATTACTGGCTCAGCTAAACTTTTCTGGTGCTACCTCTCTCCATGCATGGGCTCAGTCCACAGCTGATTTGCGAACATTTGGACAATGTAACAGTGGCTGCAACTTCAAATGTAATATGATTTGCAGACTCCTTTGAGAGGGGTGGTTCTAGCAGTTAGGCACTGATGGAGGACATGGGAAACCCGTGTTCAATTCCCTGCTCTACATAGACTTCCCGTGGGACTTTGGGCAAGTCATTTAGCCTCTCTGTGCCTCATTTCCCATCTGCAAAGTGAGGATGATAATGATGATGATTCCCTTCTTCCCAGGGCTCTTGCGAAGATAACTAGACTAAGAGATTGTGAAGGGCTTGGAGATCGGTGGGTAAGAAGTGTTCTATAAGAAAGGCAGTGGTGGTGTTGTTATTAATCAAAAGCTCTCTTCGTTGCTCAAAGAAGATTTTCCAGGGGCTTTCCAATGTTAAACTTTCAACCAATTTTCTTCTGAACTTGATTTTTTTTAGATCTCCATAACATTGACAGCAAAAGCCAAGTGTGAAGCTGCTCAGTTCTGTATTCTAAGGAGCTGAGCACCCCAGCGCCTATTGATAAGTGTAATTGCTTGTTGTCCTTCAGAGTCTCTCATTGCTCCCACATTGAATCAGCTGGAGTCACGAGTACCGACTCAAAGTTATCAGTGAGTAATAATGGCAAGGGGAAACCTATTCGTCGGATTCTTGGAGGGTGATTTAGAGTGGGAGGTTTTTTGCCGCCCAGGTTTTTTGCTGCCTCAAGCAAGAAAAAAAGAAAAAAAAAAGTGCAGCCTTGAAAAGTGCTGCCCCCCTCCAAAGGGCCAGAGCGCTGCCCATTAAACGTGTCACCCCAAGCACATGGTTGGAACGGTGATGCCTAGAACCGGTCCTGAGTGGGAGCAATTTGGAACACACGGGTTCATAGGGCTCATCTTGAATTCAAAATCCGTAAAGATCTCCCATCCCAAAGGCACAACCAAATTCAACTCTGGGGCTTGCAAAGCTGTTATGCTGAAATCAGGGATGATTCATTAAGGGACTCAATTGCTAAAAATGATATTTTAACTTCTCATTATACAAGCAGGGCTGAGTTTTAAGATGCAGTCAAAGGTTCCTCTTTCTTTGCACTCAAGGACTTTCCCAGCCATTATATAACCACAGAGCAAACAGATGTATCTAAGGGTGAGTTTGGGTAAAGAGTGACTCAGGATTTCAAAAGCTGCATCGAGTGCAAACAAGACCTTTGAGACAAGTTACTTACTGCCTCAGAGTGAAACAGCTATGGGCAAAGACAGCATGCGCCATAGAGAACAGTCACCCTTTTCTCTTAAAGGAGGAATTGTTCTGGAGCTCAGAGCTCTGACTGTTAGAGGGACTCTTTTCTTGGCTGTAACCGGGGACTGTTTCTTCCCCTCACACCTCCCCCCCAAATTAGTGGAGCAAGGGATACACATCACCATTTTTTTCTCCCTGCAAACTTTTCCCTTTGGCACCTCCTGGCATCTCCTGACTTGAGGTTCCTTTCTCGTACAGCCACAACCCTCTCTATGGTCCTGCCTTCAGTAACTCCAGCCTCCTGGCTCCCTGGTCTTTGCTTTTAAAGATGCTCTCCTAACTATGGAGCAGACTGATGAGAGGGAAGGGAATTCTAATGCAAGTTCTTTTTATTATTATTTATTATTAAGAGGGGTGGTTTTCAAGAGAGCCTCATGGATTTGAAGCACAAGGCCCGTTGGCTTTTCAGTGTGTGTTCCTAAATCCCACTGGCACTTCTGAAAATCTGCCCCAGGGATGTGTGTCTGTAAACCTCCTATGCCAGGGTTCTTCTGTGAAAGCGTTGTGACACCCCACAGTTATTGAGGTTCCTGCAGCCTGCAAGGTTCCTCACCTTCCTTGATCTCTGAGAAGTCACTGCTGACAGGTACCTCCACTGCATTGGCTGGGGAGAGGGGTCTCATCCAGAGCCCTGTGAAGTCTGTAGGAATATTCCTCTGGACTTCAACAGGCCTTGAACACCGTTCATGTGACTTGCTGCCAGTGGGCCAGATTCTGATACCTTTACACATGGTGAATAGCACCTTACTCCATGGCTAGTCCCACTGAAATAAATGGCAAGGATATATACCTCAGGTTTTATCTCCAACTACTAGGCATTAGGATGAGACCTGCTTAGGTGGCAGATTATCCCACAACTTTCTACTGAGGGGTTCTTTGCATTTTCCTCTGAAGCAGCTGGTTCTGGAAGCTATTGGGAGACACTGAACTAGAATGACCACTCAGATGTACCTGTATGATGGTAATGTTCCTATGGAAAAGGCATCAGAATCTGGACCTAAGCTGTTAAGGAACTTGTAGAAAAGCCAAACAGGATTCTCCCAAAATATGTTATCAGGCATCCCTCTGAAACTGGAAACTTTGCAGCAGCCCAATGGTGAGAGAGAGGTCAGTACAGAATCAAAGCAGCTAAAACTGAAGTTCCCCAGATTTTCTAAGCTTCTCCTGTTGTTTAAAACTACACGGCTCACCCATGAGGCTCCAGGGGGATCAAAGCTTGAATCTTTGCAGCATAAACATGCACCACGTGAGATGCATCAGAGGATTATTCATTTGAGAGAAATGGGTGTAAAGTAAGTGTGCCAAAGGGAGGCCAATCTTTGAACTGGTTGCTTTAGAAGATGGCTGCAATATAATAAAGCAACTGCACGTGCATTTCCCTTTAGAAAAAACATACTGCACAAAGCCACTAGTACTTCATATGAGTAGGAAGAGAGGGACAGATCTTCAGCTGAGGCGTCATGAGTCACTGGAGCTACGTTGATTTATACCAGCTAAGCCTACAAAACAACTAGCTAAAGGTAAAACGATAAGAGCTATTCATTGCTCATCCTTCAGGGCATACACTGATTGATGGCTGAGGTCCGGAAGGAATTCTTCTTCCAGGGAACAGTACGGCACAGTTAGATTGTTGGGCCAACATCTCTGCTGATGTAACTCCACTAAATGTCCGTGAATCTGGCCTATTATACAGGATTTGCGTCCTCATCTCAGTCATCTATCAAAAGCCACTGATGGAGATAGGACACCAAACTGGATAAACAATTACTCTGTTCTGCTCCCAATTTCTCTCCTAATACTTTAGGAAACATAGAGGCTAGTAGTAGGTCAGGTTTAATTTTAACTAAATCATAAGCCCCAATTTTAATAGGTTTTAGGACATACCATTTACATCTCTCCAACTGATCAGCTTTTCCCTTTCTCTGGCCCCAGTGATTTAACATTTACCTGCAATTAGTCATTATTCTCCCTTTTCCAAGTCATGCCCACAGCACGATGACAGCAGTGAAGGTTAGAGAAATGCTGCTGCTGGCTTCTGCTTTGAGTCCAACTCAGGGATCAACAATATTAGGCAATTCAATAGAGTTTCAGTCTGAATTACAATACATATAGATCCACCTAACTGAGCTCAGAATTGAGGCCTCTCAAATGAAGTGTCATAAATCTTCCACCAGACTAAAGGCCATGATCCAAATGGGATTAAGTCTATGCTGTTTCCCTTTTGTATTAATGTGGACCTGAAAAGGAGGGCTCTCTTTTCCCAGAAGAAGAGTGTTGCTTGAAAAACCTAGGAAGGGGGAGATGCAGATGAGTACTGTTGTGCTACTGGCAACTTCAGTACATACACTGAGATTCAGTAACATCTTTCACCCGCCAGCTCTTCTATAGCACTTTTCATCCGTGGAGCTCAAAGCACTTACCAAGGTGTGGCCTTGTACAGATGGGGAAACAGAGGCACAGAGCAGGAAATTAACTGACCCAAAATCACGCAGCAGTTCAGTCACAGGAATAGAACACAGGTCTCCTGAGTCAGTCCCATGCTCTATCCACTAGGCTGCACTGCCTGTCTATGAAAGGAAAGACCACACAGTCTTAGTGGATACATCCTGCTTGGCCAAACTTCTACCTGAAACTCACCAAGGCTGGTGCCCAAGGAAGTTAGGTACCTAATTGTCACTGAAATGAAAAGATTTGGGCTCCTAAACCCCATAGGATCTTCTGAAAGACCCTAGTCTCTTACATCCTGTGTTATGCAGGAGGTCAGACTAGATTATCTAATAGTCCCTCCTGGCCCTAAAACCTCTGAATACATCGGCTGAAGCCATTATTTATTCATAGACATGTCAGGACAGAGCCGGACAGACCCAGTAAATGGTTTACCACAAATAGTTCTGATCCCTTCTGCTTCTGTAATTTGTTTCTCTACACTATTCATTAGTTGTAAACTGACATAATCATACACAGACAGGCAGGCAGGGGGACATTCATGAAACCGACAGGCAATTTTAACGCTGAAATACATGGGTTAATTATGTTGTATAAAAAGTAACTCCTTGCCACAAGATATTCTCCATGCTTGGGAGGACTCAGACAGGACTAGCTCTTCAGCAAGAACACCCACCGTTATGTTAGATAGGTACTTCCACCTTTTCGTGTTCTCTGTATGTTAGATATCTTCTTACTGCATGTTCCATTCTATGCATCCGATGAAGTGGGCTGTAGCCCACGAAAGCTTATGCTCAAAATAAATTTGTTAGTTTCTAAGGTGCAAATACACAAATACTCCTGTTCTTTTTGCTGATACAGACTAACACAGCTGCTACTCTGAAACCTGTTAGATAGGAGAGATGTATAAAAAAATGTGACCCCTAATGCTTTGAGATGATAAACCAACTGCTAACAGAGAGACAGCATGAACAAATTGCCCCCATGGGTAGGTGGTTTTAGAATGGTGTTTCTTCAATCTTCCTCTGAAGCACCTAATCCTGGCTATTGTCAGAGACAAGATGCTGGACTGGCTGGATCAGGTATGGCTGCTCCTACTCTGACCATACAAAAGTTTTGGGGTGCTCAGATGCAGGATTTAGGTTCATCTCATGAGAAAGACATGGGCTGCTTGAGAAGGTCAGACCTCAATTTGACTAGCAGACACCTTGAATGTTGATGGGTGTTCTGAGCCAGTGGGTGTGTGAGTAATGAAAAGTATGTTCCTCTTTCCCATTATGTAGGATTCACATCTCCCTTCCCCAGCTTCCTCACCCAAACCAGCCAATTCCTTTCAATTTCTCCCTTTGTTTTTCTTACTATTCCCCAGGATATTTCATGTGTGTGGTTCCAGTTGAGAAATTTCCTGCCTGAACACCGCCTCACATTACTCATTAGTATGAATTTCTTGCTTTATTACCCCAGAGTGCCAGGGCTTTCAATGCTAATTAGATGAAGCTCTCTAAGCGAGCAGCTAAGATGCACACAGCGTAAGCCTGCTGCTGCTGTCTCCAAAAGCACAAGTGCCACATCTTGAAATCTGAGTTGGCACCAGCGGCGGGCAGCAATTGAATCTCAGCTGAAATTGAATTCAGAAACAATGCCCTCCTGATCCTAATTAACTCATTTCCTCCCCAGCTTTTCTGAGACGAGGAGATCGGGTACATGTAGCTATTCAAAGCAATAAATTAAATAGGAACGGGCACTGCACACTCACTGCCTCACACCCCGCTCCTCCTCCAAGCTGTAAAAATCACCACTGCCTTCCTTGTTCCAGTTCATTTACTTCTGGCCCAGTTCTGCACTCCCCGACAACAGTTTCCATAACCTAAAGGTAGCAGCTTGAGAAATGAGTCACGTTCCCTCCCCCTTCCCTGTGTCAGTAAGAGAGCTGTCACCGTGAGCCAATGAGCTGATTACATGATTCATGGGACCTGCACTGACCAGCTCTTCTTGGCAGGCCCCTCCGGTTTCCACTTTTAGAATGGCAGGTTAATGTTTGCACAAGCTATTGAGGGAGCTGTACATTAACTGCGTTCGGAAAAAAACAACCCAGAAGGATTTCTAACCTGAGGGAAGATCTCCATAAAAAGCACTTTAACGAGTTCTCCATGGAAAGACAACTTCCAGAGATGCGCTGCCCCAGTTTAGATCAGCTGTATGCCGCTCTAAAAAGGAACAAAAAACAGACTGTCATTCTAGAGTCCAAATTCATTAGGAAGTGCAAAAACACATTCTCTCTCCTCCCTCCATCCCCAGCACAATGAACCCTGGGGCCTGATATCCCTCTTCCACCAGTTTCATGTTAGTGCAATTCCATTCACATCAGTCATCTCACTCCTGATTTATACCAGCGTCGGAACGGAAGAGTCTCAGGCCCACAAGCCTTAGACTCAGTGCAAACTTCGCTCATCGTCACCAGAGATGGAATGAAGGAAGTAAAAGGCCCTGGGCTGTTATTAAAAATGGAGGGCCAGATCCTTAGCTAGTGTACAGCAGTGTAGTTCTATTGAGGTCAGTCAATTTCGCTGATTTCCACCAGCTGAGGACAGGACTCTGAATCTGTAGCCATAGGATTTGGTTATTAAATTAGTGGGCATTTAATACCTTTCCCAACACAGCCTGGGAGAGGGGGATCAGTGCCTATGACAACTGTGAAACGCTGACCGGGGAGGCTACAGCAGAAATACAATACTAACCATGTCACGGAGATTTTGAGATGCTCTGGAGGAACCAAGTAGTACCCAGGCAAGTTCCTCTCTGTGTTTTCTCTACAGTACCAGCCAAGAAGCAACCAACCTACTATTCACAGCTCCATTCAGAGAGGCACAGACTGCAAAGGTCTATAGTCCAGCTTCACAAAGAGCTTTGCTATATTAAAGCAGCTGGGAGTGCGGTTACAAAGGTGTAAAGACCTTGGGGCCTCTGTGAGGCACAAAGCTGCAGGACAAGATTCCTGAGCCATTAGAAAGTATGTATCTAGCTACACAATAGCATACACCGGCATGCACTTTTGTTATACATAAGGCTCCTGGATACACTAAGGGGAGTGCATGGATCAGGGGGATGGGCAATGGGACACAGCTTTTTCCATGCTTGCTGTCTGCCACTGGTCGCCTAAGGCCTCATGCTCCACCCAAGTGACCAGAACCTCCTGTCCAGCCAGCGTAGAGAAGGATCTGGATGGATACTGGATTTACTGTCTAAGGCCCAGCTCCTCAAAGGCAGGTAAGTCTAACTCCCATTGAAATCAATGGGAGTTGATTTCCTACATGCCTTTGAGGATCTGGGCCTAAGCTCCCATCCGCTATAAATCAATACAAAGAATTTAACAGAGGAAGAACAATATTCTGGAGGGCCAGATTTTTAAGACAGCTCAGCACCCACAATTGGAGCCAAGTTTTCAAGAGAGCTCAGCTCCCATGTAGGTCTCAGAATAAGTGGACAGGTCTTCCAGAGCACCAGGTGCATATTAGGCAACGAACCCATCTACAGATCTGGTTGCAAGTGGCAGTGGGAACAGTTAAGGTGCTGAGCAATTTTTGAGAAGCTGGCCCTTAACATCTGTGGTCCCCCCTTTGATGCTCCACTCTGTGGCTGTGTTGGGCTCTCCTAAACTGGGCATGAGTGGGGAGCATAAAACTGTATCCAAACATCTGTCAGGGATGGTCTAGGTATAATTAATCCTGCCTGGGGGTGAGGGGGCAGAGAAGAGGAAGAGAGAGACTAGATCATCTCTTGAGGAATCTTCCAGCCCATCATTTCTACAATTCTATAAGAACCAAAAGACTGATGAACACTGGGCCACACTCTCCTCTCACTTACCCTTGTGTAACCCTAGCCAACTCAGAGTCACTCCTGATTTGCACCGGCATGACAGGGGTATTGGGAACATTTTATGTGTCTGTGGGAAACTAATGCTAATTTTCCAGGCTATAGAATTCATTGATGCTCATTCCACAGAAAGCACCAATACTGACATAGCACATAAGCCACCTGGGCTCTGATTTGGCAAAGCACTTGGGCACGTGCTTTGCTGAATATGGATGCACTCATGTACAATTTGAGTACTTTTGCCCATAAACCAGATTCTGTGGAATTAAGTGCAACTTAACCTAGGTGAGTTGCTTGGGCTAGAAAACTAAATATCACATCCTCAAATGGGACAAGACACTAATAATGGGCCCAGTTCTGTAACCTTGATGCTGAGTAATCCTGTTCAAGTCAATAGAGCTCTCTATGGCACTGTCAGGCCCAGTGTGAATTCTTTAATTTCCTCATTAGGACATGGAGGGCCCTAGCATTTTTCCTTTCGTGTTCGCAGAAGTCCCTGTATTTACTGAAAGGCTCTGACTGTTTTAGATGAGCAGGAGCCTAAAGCTGTATTTCCTGCACACGTATGGAACAAACTCATCTTCCTGGTTCAATATGAAATGGCCTTTGAACTTAGTGCTCCAAGCAGACATGACAACAAGTAGCACAGAGACAGTCAGAATGTGTGACCTAGCTGTGACTTTTCAGAGCATCCGTGGGGGAAGCGGCTACACAGAGAGATAGCAAGACAGGGTTGGCAACTGAAACTTCAATGTTTGACTTTAAAGGGAACTTACTGTATTTCCACAACCAAGGTGCCAGGAAATGTGTGTATTTAGAATGAAATTCCAGGAAATTTGTCCAAGGCAAGACAATCTATTTACTTGAATGCTGTTTTATTGACTTTTTTATGAATAAGATTTTGTAACTGACTAGAGTCAGAGATTAATCACCACAAGATGCCCCGCCTCTTAGGTGAGATAATCACCAGCACTACAAGCCACAAAGTTTCTAGACCCAGCTTGCTTGGAGAGGGGACTCTTGCCTTTCAGATTAATATTAAAGTAGAACTGAACCAAAAAAAAATCAGATGTGTTTATCCACACCCATCCCTGAATTTTGTGGAGTCAGGTAAAATAGGATCAAAACTACTCCTGGATTTTGGGTTTGCAAATCCCACACCACACCCGCCTCCATAATTTCTGGGTCTGATTCTGCCTGCTTCCCTCACACTGAGTAGCATTTTACTCCATGTTGAAATCACTGGCACTACTCACCAAGTAAGGTGACCTCAGTGTGAGTAAACGTGACAATCTGGCCCCCTAATTTTAAAGGCCTTTAAAAAAAATCTCAGTCTTACAATACAAAAGTTTGCTCTGGTTCAATGACACCCTTCAAATCTCTCATAATTTTGCTTTTTTAAAATCTCACACATTCAGACTGGCACAGCTTCGCATTCCTAACTTGTCAACTACTAATTAGTGGGTTTGGGGTGGTGTTGGACTGGGTTTGAATGCCAGGTTTCAAAATAGGACACATGTGGGGAAAGGTGAGGACAGACACAATCCTTCTTTCACGGATGGGAAAAAAAGGAAAGGTAATTGAAATGAGACAAGGATCTCTGCTCAGGGAAGGTAGTTGCTCACTGAAGGATTAGACACAAAGATGCCAGACAGGCATACTAGCTTTTGTCTTGTACCTATCCCAAACAAGCGCTGTCAGAGTGAAAAAGCAGAAATGTGATATCCCCTTGGATTCCTGACTCTCGATCGTACAGTGAAAGGACACCACTTAACATACTACTGGCATTTATACCTCACAAAAGACTTGCTGAACAGTGGTAAGCCATCATCTCCACAGTGAATATGATCATAATGACTCACAGCCACTGGTAGGGCACAGGCTATCCAGGGAGAGATCTTTTAGTGAGCATGTAATTGACTTGGGTCATCACTGTATTCACACACAACAGACACCATAAAAAGCCACTTTCGTTGTTACGCTTCAAACTGCTAGACAACGTGCTTATTTTACCCGTTAGTCTGAGAACCATGTAGGTTTTGACTCTGTCTGTCATGCCAGTTAACTAACATTTTTACATTAGGCACCTGATCAGAATCAGGGATGAGTCACCATTCCAGCTGTAGGTTGTCCCCATAGTCCCAGTTTATATCCTTAGGACACCCGTTTTATAGAACCTCTCAGTGCTGGGCTAGGTAGGTACCAATGCCCTGCTCCTGCAATGAGCTCTGGAGCAGTGCTGCACTCTGCCCATATAGAGGCCAGGAACTCTTCAGTTGGAGGGGCTGTATTTCATGGCCATTTGTTCATGGTTTAATGGTTCATTTGTTCTCATTCTGCATTGTCTTAGGAGTAAGTAGCTTCCCCTCCGATGACTGAGTTACCATCTCCTGTTTTATGTCAGAACCTACCATTATTTGAGGAAAATTGCTTTGTTCCTTTTGTGACCTCTGAGGCCTTAGGCCTATGTGACATGGGCCCTGACCTTCCCAGGCCTTCCGCTCTCAGCCGACACCACCAAATTGAATGAGGCCGTTACTGCTGGTTCCTCCCATCCACAGTCCTGTCTGAATCCACTGCTGAAGAGCCACAGGAGACACTGAATTCCCTAACTGCCCTCTCTTGTTTCCACTCTACTTCCTACCTTCTTGCCCATGTAACTGGGTGTAGTCACCGGGTCCACTCAATGTTAGGTGGTGGCTCCTTGTGGTCACTCTGGGGATTAGCTCTCCACCCATCTGATGCCCCCTTCTGTCAATTCCTCACCCTGCAGTCTCTCCTCCCCTCTGGGACATGGGGTGCTCCTTCGGCCCTCTGATCAGTTCACTGTAGTCCTCCCCTTCTGGGATACTATCAATGTCCTCCACTGCATCCCAGGCAGTCCTTAAGTCCACTGCCTTGGCCAAGTCACTCCCTCAGTGACTGGGATGAATGGTCCTGGACAGTCTTCAGGATCACTGCCCACTCATTCAATGGCTGGTAGGGGAACCCAGGGCACCCCACTGCTGTGGGTTCCAATCCAGGATCATATACCTGGCAACCGTAGTTTGCTTTCACTCAAACCCTGAGCTCTTTCCCCACCTCTAGGTGTACCAGCTCAAATGCCTTCCTCCCAGAGAGCAACTACAGACTACTTCCCCTGCAGCCACTTTCTGCCCCTTACTGGCTTTATACCCGCCTTTCCTGTTTCTCCCCAGCTGAGTGGGCTCCATCAGTCCTTCAAGCCCCAGCTCTTCCCCAGAGACAGTCTATCCAGTTAATTATCCTAATTTACCACGTGTGCCTTGTGTGGCGTGAACCCTGACCCAGTGTAATGGGGTGCATCTGCTGCTGTGTCCACAAAATATCAACTGCAGGATTCAGGTCTGGGGGCTTTCTCACAGCCTGTATGTTAAGCAGACAGGAGGGTGTACATTTCTCTGATAGGCCAGGCTGTGATTCTGTATGGGGAAGGTATTGGATTGGATCCTAAAGTGCCTGGGGCTTGCACTGAGCTGTGCTTTCCTGGGGAAAGAAGTTATCCAAGTTACTGCTCTCCTGCTCTATTCAAGGGAGAAAACCCAAGTAAAGCCTTGTTTAGATTAGGGACATATGCATCAATGTAACTACAGCAGTGCAACGTAACTGGCACTATGAAATTCTGGGTCCTCTCCTGCCGAGTGCTGCTGCTGCACCTCAATTCTGACCTGAGACATCCTCGCTGTTCAACTCGCCAAATGCTCCAGAGCAAAGAATGCCATTTGTTTAAAATTGTACAGCAGTTTGGTAAACTTGATAAAAAAAGTTTCTCTAGGGACTTTTATGAGTTGTGACCTTAGATAGGCTTTGAATTCAGGTCTCTAGAGATTTATTCACCTTCGCAACCATGTAGTCTCCAATCCCCAGTTTATGGTTATTTTCTTAACCCCAGTACAATCTGAAGATCTTTGATGATGTGGCTAATGTATCAGTCAACTTCCCAGAATAGAAACCGTGCCATTTAAAATGTGAGAATCAAGTTTGCAAAAGGGAAAGGAAATAAATGTCATGTGCAGCTCAAGCGATAGTAACAAGCTAGATTCCTGCTGCAGGTTTTTCCTTCTGAATAAGCCATTTCTCACTCAGTTAAAGGTCAGAGGTGGCTATTAGAACAGGGAAAAGATAGACTCTTGCCACCCTGCAGCTTTTATATGAGTGCTGTTGGACTTGAATCGTTATTTCATACCCATGGCTGAATCGTTTAATGTACACTGCACAGGAATATATAATTGCGAAGCTACTCTGCATTGCAAACCTAGCCTGGAATCAGGAAGTAACCTCTGCTGTAACTAGTGGTTGTTTCCTTGCAAATAAAACTGTGATTTCACTTTCCCCAGGTAGATCGGGATTACAGTATAGGCACCACAGGCCTGGGCCTATGCTCCCAGATCTTCACCTCATGTGACTACATCAGAATCTCAACCTCAGATTTCATTTAAAAATGAAGGCAAGTTCCTAGCCCCCCATGGCGGGGGGAGGGGAATATCTTTAAAACATGACTCAAGTCTGACCAAAGCAGCAATGCCTGATTTTGCAGAGACCCTGAAACAATAGTTCTGCGATGGCTGAGCTGCCCCATTCATTGCAGCATGGGGTGTCAACACCAAGACCATCTCCTAGAAAAGCCCCACAAAAGTCCCCAGTTATTTGATCAAGGGGAGCTGGGATGAGCATTTGCTACATAAAAAATTTCACAACAAAAAGGATTGGCCACCTCTGTGCACTTGCATGTTAATTCTGGCACTGGACATTCTAGAGTTTGTAAAGAGCTACCAAGTGACTCTCAAACCAGGTCATTATGCAGGTAGAGGCCCCATACAGGGCTATTAATTTCTATCGATGGATTCTAAAGAAGTCGATCATTTTTAGCATATGAATTACATCCCCACTTAAGGGCTGTGAAAAGGAACATGTTCATTGTACTAATAATTAAAGAGGTACCAACACCCTGAGGTTACTCTTTACAGCCCTCTTTTGCATAGAATTTTTGTACCTTTTGCTAAAACAATTTAATACCTTGCCAGCAAAATTAGTGAATTGAAATATTTCATATCTTTAAAAAACCACCATAGAATCTAGCCAATGTTTTACATCCAGATTCTCCCTTGAAATGGAGTAGCACTGTCTCTTTGGTAATGAATTTCCCATATGGCTTCAATTGCAGCAGCATCCATTGAAGATGTGGTAGTGGCAGATGTTACAGTATCATGGCTTCTTCTCTGTCAGGCATCCCTGGCTGCTAATTTATAGTTGTGTCTGAGGGGAATAGATGGGGGTTGCCTGTATGGAGTCATTGGCCAGGAAGTATCTACGCTTATAAGTAGTACAGTAGGAGAGCAACTTGAGTGCACTGAGGAGATAAGCATGGCTGTGTCCTCAGATATCTCCTGCTAGGGGCCTTAGCAGCACCTCCTAGTGCAGAGGTTCTCAAACTGGGGGGTCAGGACCCCTCAGGGGGTCACAAGGTTATTACATGGGGGGTCACAAGCTGTCAGCCTCCACTTTGCCTCCAGCATTTATAATGGTGTTTAATATATTAAAAAGTGTATTTAATTTATAAGGGGGGAAGGTCACACTCAGAGGCTTCCTGTGTGAAAGGGGTCACCAGTACAAAAGTTTGAGAACCACTGCCCTAGTGCTATTATACAGCACTAACTACATAGGACCAGCTTTGGCAGCATGAAGAGAGTTGTTTTACTGCAGCTCCAAAATCCTGCTAGAGTTCTAGCCTTGTGATCGGTGAAACAGAGAAGTTATGTAAAATTCAAAAAGATGCTTCTCTGCTCAGGCAACTGTTAAAATAAGGGAACGTTTCTGAAATCTCCCTGAAACAGTGATGTGCATCTGGATCAGCATTTCCTCTCCTGTGATATCAAGATGCCGGAGAGCTTTCTGGAAATATCCTGAGCCAGCTTTTTCAGCCAACTAGCTCCCCAACAAGTAACTGGAGTACTTGGCGTCCACTTGTTTAAGGGACAGAGGGAGCCCAGCTTTTTGGCTGGAACTCAGCAGCCAACAGCACCATTCAGGGTTAGGATGGAGGTGACAAAGTGGGTTTGAAACACATTTGTGCTCCCTATGTCAGGCTGGTCCCCCAGCATAAGTCAAAGCAACCCAAGAGCTCCGGTCATTGCTCTTTGGCAGACCTGACCAAAAATAACTATTCCACAAGAAACTGCTTCTTACAAAAAAACCCACACACAACACAGGGGAAAAAAGGTCCATTCTAGAAAGTTTAAGAGGCTCCAGTGCTCTTTTCTTGGGATTGAGGGCTTCTTTCATTGAGCATTATTTTTACAGAGTGTGAATCATGTTGCACTGGGAGGGAACTGAATTGTTCCGCTGTCAGTATCATCACCATCAGTTGTGCTAAAAATACAATATGTTCTGAAGTCGGAGATTGCTCAGCTTACAGCTCAGAGCCTGATCCAGAGATGTGCCAAGTACCCTCAGGTCCCAGAGCACTGACAGCTTTCGAGATCAGACTCGCAGATAGCACAGGGCTAACCCACACTACCAAGCAATGACCAGAGGGGTGGGGAAGAGGTCTTTCAGTTATACTGGTGCCCACACTGGAATCACTCCACTGACTTCAGTAGCATTACTCCTAATTCTCTCAGATGCAAGTGAGATCAGAATCAGGCTCTTCCTTCCCTCCCCCAACTCCTTCTTACACTCAGTGGTAAATATTTGATTCTCCCTGAAATCTGACAAAGAAAGGCTGGCGATCATTCCAGCTAACGACTGCAAGATATATACTGCTGTCAATCATTTTTGCTTTACCTCAGACAATCAAGGAAGGGAAGACTTTAAAATGCTTTCATAGCACTGGCCCCCACATGCTGCACACTTCCATCCAATAGCTCCAGTGACTGACAGTTTTCTTTTAAAGGCATTAAGAGGTGAATCAAAGTAACAAGTTTCATTTTGACAAAGCCTTTTCTATGTAGATATTCAGCTGCTCAGAGTGCATAGAATATCGGGGTTTGACGGGACCTCAGGAGGTCATCTAGTCCAACCCCTGCTCAACCAATCCACAACTAAATCATCCCAGCCAGGGCTTTGTCAAAACTGACCTTAAAAACCTCTAAGGAAGGCGATTCCACCACTTCCCTAGGTAACCCATTCCAGTGCTTCACCACCCTCCTAGTGAAAAAGTTTGTCCTAATATCCAACCTAAACCTCCCCCACTGCAAAATGAGACCATTACTCCTTGTTCTGTCATCAGGTACCCCTGAGAACAGTCTAGATCCATCCTCTTTGGAACCCCCTTTCAGGTAGTTGAAAGCAGCAATTAAATCCCCCCTCATTCTTCTCTTTGGCAGACTAAACAATCCCAGTTCCCTCAGCCTCTCCTATCATAGAATCTCAGGGTTGGAAGGGACCTCAGGAGGTCATCTAGTCCAACCCCCTGCTCAAAGCAGGACCAAACCCAACTAAATCATCGTTATAAGTCATGTGTTCCAGCCCCCTAACCATTTTTGTTGCCCTCCACTTGACTCTTTCCAATTTTTCCACATCCTCCTTGTAGTGTAGGGCCCAAAACTGGACACAGTACTCCAGATGAGGCCTCACCAATGTCGAATGGAGGGGAATGATCATGTCCCTCGATCTGCTGGCAATGCCTCTACTTAAATAGCCCAAAATGCTGTTAGCCTTCTTGGCAACAAGGGCACACTGTTGACTCATATCCAGCTTCTCATCCACCATAACCCCTAGGTCCTTTTCTGCAGAACTGCTGCCCAGCCATTCGGTCCCAAGTCTGTAGCAGTGCATGGGATTCTTCTGTCTTAAGTGCAGGACTCTGCACTTGACCTTGTTGAACCTCATCAGATTTCTTTTGGCCCAATCCTCCAATTTGTATAGGTCACACTGTATCCTAGCCCTACCCTCCAGCATATCTAACTCTCCCCGCAGCTTAGTGTCATCTGCAAACTTGCAGAGGGGGCAGTCCATGCCATCCTCCAGATCATTAATGAAGATACTGAACAAAACTGGCCCCAGGACCGACCCTTGTGGCACTCCACTTGATACTGGCTGCCAACTAGACATGGAACCATTGATCACTACCTGTTGAGCCCAATGATCTAGCCAGCTTTCTATCCACCTTATAGTCCAGTGCAGAGATGGTGGCACTATTGTACAGGCTTAGCTATCAAAACCATAGCTATAGAATAGCCCAGTGATTAATGCGTGTCATTTGTTCCTGCATATTTACATATATTTGCACTTCATTGCACAGGAAATTCTCTTAGCAGTGGAAACATATGTTCTCATTACTATTTACTTGCCATGAAAGAGATTTGCAGGGTGGTTTCTCCCTTCCACCCCCCATGATGGGCATATGTGGGATGGCCCCTCCTAGAATGTAGATTATCCCCCATTCATTGCATGATGTGGACCAGTTCGGAATTTGCTTAGTGACAGGACTTTAATTTGGTGTCAGGTTTATCAGACTACCCCCCAGCTTGCCATTTGCGCAGCTTCCCAGTTACTTGGTCTATTGTCTGGAAAAAACAAACAAACCAATTTTTGGTTGTACATATTTGTTAGACATTGGAGCTGTAACCTGTTGCTGATGTAGGTGTAATCTAGTTGTACATGGAGGTTCAGTAACTTTATTACTATAGGTTTTGGTGTGGTTGTATTTTGAGGCATTTAAGTTATTTATGCTATGGTACAGGACACCTTATTCTGGTTCTCTATTGAGGTTCACCTATGCAGAGGTTCATACTTGTGTATGACAGCGCTATCGCTGGCTTGGTTATACGTTGATGTTTGGAGGTTGAGGGACTGAATGCTATTGCAGCTGTATACCTGGCTTAGTTGTATATACTGATTTTTTGTAGCTGAAGGACTCTAGTCTAGTGGTTCTTAGTCTGTGTTTCAGAGACTATCTGGTATTCCAGAGAATTTAAGATTTTGACAGTGGGAAGGCAGAAGTGGAGTGTGTGTGTTGGGAGAGATCCCAGCCCCCTCAACAGTTCTCTCTTGTACAAAGAGGTTTGCAGAATGAAAAGCTGGAGACTATAGCTGGCCAGGAATTTCTCCTCACAAGTGTTTTTCCCCCCCCCAAAGGAAAAAATATGGTTCCCCAGCTAGCCATGGCACACCAGGCCCTGCCCTCTGGTTGAGCTACCAAAGAGGGTCATTGGAGTCCCATGACCACGTGCATCACAGGAGATGTAGTTTGGTGGAGGAGCCCAGCCCAGAGAAGAGAAGGGGGGCACAAGACAGCTGAGCTGCAACTCCCCTGAAGCACCTTGGTAGCTCTGGCAGATGCAGTTCAATGCCAAACCAAACAAACAAAACATTTTGATTTGGGAATTTCAAAACATTATTCCAATAAAAGTGTCAAAACAAAACTTTTCAGCAATTCTCCACTGAAGATTTTCAGAGTTTTCTGTTCCGTAAAATATTTTGACTTTTCATCCTGATGAGAATGCTGATTTTCAGCTGGCCAGCCTCTGCTCTGACCTATTGCTAGGGCAGTTCTGGCTTGGCTGGATGGTGAGCTAGCGTAGCTTGTCATGATGGAGTTAAATGAAATTGGTGCTCAAAGTAAGTTGGATACTAGAGAACTACTAGCCAAAATGCAGTTCTCTTGTATCTCATTTCCTTTATGAGAGTGTGTAAAGGTCTTGTGGCAGAATTCCATTCAGTGGAAACAAATCATGTACCTAATGTGTGTAGCTATCAGACCCCTAAATATATTTTTCTCCCTCCTGGTTGGTGCACATAAAAGGATCATAACAATTTGGTGAGACCACTTGAACATTGCGAGTGCCTGATAACCAGACATAAACCAGACATTGCTGTACAGGCCCTGCTGTGTTCTTTATTTTATGTCCCATACTCTGACACAGGATGAAATTTATTCCTAGTGTAACTCCACCAAGTTGAGTGAAGCTACACCAGGGATGAGTTTGCCCTGCAAGACTCACTTTGGCTAACAAAATAACCCCCACCCCACATAACATGTGGTTCAAGGCCAACATAAGACCCACCTGTAACAAATAAAATACCTAACTGTGTAAGTCTATTTTCTCTCTCTGTCCCCAACATGGCGCCTTTCATACACGTTGGGGAAGAGAATGGAAGATTGCAAATATATCCACAAAACTTTTTTCACCTCCGTACTTCATCAGAACTTTGTTGTTTTATAGATAAAATCCTACTTTCAAAGGCTGCCTTTTCCAGCTTTATATTAAGTGACTCATTGTTTTTTATTTGTTTGTTTTTCCAGACAAACAGTCAGGTCTGACTCACCTGCCTTTGGGTGTGAGTAAGTCAGCTCTGGAGCATAAAATACCTTATAAAGGTGAGACGTACTCCATGTTTTCCAAAGGGATTTGGCTAAGAATCAGCTCTCCACCGTAACAAACCATCTTGCTTCAGAACTGTACTGAGATTATGAGATCACGGGGGCAGGGACAGTCTCTCTGTTCCATGTTTGTACAGCAGCTAGCACAATGGGATACTAGGTACTATGCTAAGAAGCCAAACAGTAACAAAGCCAGCGTCCTTTGTGATAAATGGAGCTGTCACAGTTTCAGGGTAATTGCACCTACGTTTTCCCCTCTGCGATCCCTCCAGGGCATTCCCTTGAGGTTTTAGGTGCCCAGCCATCACCTCTCTTGGATGGAGACCCCATGTCTGTCTCTCTCCCTCCTACCCAGGGGTTTGGAGGCTGCACAGCTCCCTGACTACACTGTGATATCCCCAGCAAGCCAGTCTGCCTAAAGACCAGAGCCCGTGTGTGGCCTTCTCTCTGAAGGCTGTGAACAGTGTTTTTAGCAGCGACCACACAGCTAAGTGCGCTCGCTCAGAGCAATTCAAGTACAAAAAAGCACACAGAGACAACAAAGACCAGTAGAAGTTCCTACATGCTTACTAAGCATACCACCAGACTCACCCATCAGTCTTATGGGCTCTACTAAGGCCAAGTCTTTCCAACTTTTCAGCAAAGGTTGGGTCCCCCTAGGGCCCATGATCCTGTTTGGTGACACAAGAGGAAGACCACCTAGTCTCAGCCTTTATACACCAAAAGCCATTTCTTTGTTTCCCAGTCTCTGGAAAACTCAGCCTTAACTAGTCTATGCAAACCACTCCATGGGGTTGTTACTTCTCTGGAGCCATTTAGAATCTCAAGGACAGTAGTAATCACCCAGCCACCACACACACACTGATTTTAATTCCTGGGGGAGCTCTGGTAACCTTCCCCCCATGGAATTGCATGCAGTCTGTAGCCCACACTGATACATAAATCATTCATAAACCTAATACGATATGGATGGGTCCCAAAGATACTGCATGCGGTTGCAATACATGTCACAGGAGCACTTTAACTTTCTCTGTATGAGTCTTAGGCCATCCCTTGGGATTCTAAGAGGAGGAGTACAATAATACAATGCCTTATATTATACTGTACTGTACTTCTCATCTGAAAAGGCATCCCAGAGTCATTCTCTCTTCTTCGTCCAGCTATAAGCATACAGTATCCGGTTAGTTACGTGAACTCACTTGGCTGCACTTGAGTGGTTTGTTATCTCTGAGCCTAAACACAGCAGCCATTGCTCAGCGACACTCCTGACACAGTATGCTTTTAATGTAAAAGCCACTAAATATGAGCATTAATATACATTGGAAAGTGACTCAATACTCCCTTCTTCCTCTTCCCCCACCACTACCTCTTCCTCCCTCACTTCCCCCAACCAAGAAAGGCTCTAGTTTAGACAGAAATTAATTCAGGGAGGTCCAAATGCTGGGGTCATACAGGAGGTCAGACTAGCTGGTCTCAGGGGTCACTTTTGCCCTTATAATCTATGACCACAGTGGTAGGGTAAACTGGAGGTAGGATGAGGAGGTGTCTGGCCGTACACTGATGTGGAGGGGTCTGGGGGTAAGCTGCAGGCAGAGCTTCTCTGAGCATCACCACTTATTTTTTTCCAGGTTGACCCCTGATGGGAAGAGTGTGTGCATTAGGAAATGCAAGGAGACTGAAGAGCTGTAATTACCCAGTGAGGACTTGACTGAGACCCCTGGGCTAACCTGTTTATTCTTCTAAGACAAGTGCCCTGAGATCTTTAATTACAAGTAGCAGCCAGGTCCTCTATTTTACATTCCCCTCCAGAACCAAGGTCCCTCTCAGGCTGAAACCCTGTTCATTTCTCAGAGGAAGGGGTGGCCACCACAGCAACCTCAAGCCCAGATGCTGAAGGGAAGTTCCTGCCATTGCCTTGTCTCCATGACCAGTGCAGGCCCAACAAGCTGCAAACCCCACTTGCTACATATCTGAAGCACATAGTGAAGAGCTGAGGGCTGTATGCTGGGATAGGTTGTTATTTAGACAGAAGGCGAATCCACAGACGTTTTCTGAAAGCACAGATAACACGTGGCCCCACATTAGTGAATTGTAGGCATGTGCCAAAATGTGTTCTTAAGCAACCTTGTAGGTCATGTTCTAAATAGAACAGCTTCAATTAGTTACTTCCAATGACTGACTATCTTCTCTAGTGGCTAAAGAGGCCTGCATGAGGCTGTCTGAGCTACTGAAGTGTCTCCTTCAACTCAGGTAGTAGACTTAATGAGCCAGATCCTCATCTCATAGAAATCCATGGAGCGCTATTGGAGTTAGTAGAGCTCCACCAATTTACATCTGCTGAGGACCAGGATCCTTGCCTTTAATCCTCAGCATTGTCAGTTTAAATTTTGGCAGGAGCAGCCTCCTCCCAAACTAACAGGCACTTCTACAAGGAACTGGTCAACTTCTGCTACAAGCATGGAGGACTCTGTGCTGCATGGGGTTTCCAAGAGAGTTTCCAGGCCTGCGCCTCATTTACTTTAGCAATGAAAAGGGACCCGAAAGTGAGTATAGTTATGGAACCCTTAATACTGCCATGTAAAGGAGTCTTGGTGTAAAAGATCAGGCCCTTAATGGAAATGCTGTTTAAGGACACCTAAGAATCTGCCATCATATTGACTGCAGAGTGCCTCCTCAGCACTTTTGACTTTTCTCCCTGAAATTTTATTAACAAAAATGGAATCAGTTTATTGAATGCTTCCCTGTGTTTTCTTAGGGGATGATTCTTCGCTGTTACACTTAAAGCTCAGCTTCACAGCTGGGACTTGCACAAGGCTTCAG
This sequence comes from Mauremys mutica, assembly GCF_020497125.1. Taxonomy (NCBI): domain Eukaryota; kingdom Metazoa; phylum Chordata; order Testudines; family Geoemydidae; genus Mauremys; species Mauremys mutica. Next base: position 45,252,432 of record NC_059078.1, read on the forward strand.
CATGAATGTATACAACAACCACCTATGTCTTATTGCTCCTTTCACCCCCAAGGATCCCAAAGCACTACACCCACATAAAACAGCTAAAAAAAATCATTAAATATATATCAAAACATATGGATGTCTATGTATTTCACTCCTTTATAATGCGGCTTATTGCAGTGGAATCTGGTTGCTAATACAAATGCAAACATCCATTTTAACTCAGCAATGGGAAAAGTAGGTCAAGTAAAGAAAAGAGGTCAAATCCATTCAAATCAATAGAATTACTTAGGAGCAACTGAACTGAAGTTGCTGTTGTTACACTAGAGACACAAGCTGTCATAAATGTGATCAATACCAGGCCTGTTGTCCAGTCCTGTAGTTCAGAGCTTCAGCAACTAGTGCAAAGCTCCCTTATGGTGCATCTGGTATTCTTCTGGCCAGACCTGAGCAAAGAACTCCTCCCTACATAAACCTTGTTACCAAACGCAACTGCTGAACCTAAGGGAGGGCACGGCAGAGAGTAGGAGAGGGCACTCAGAGAGTCAGGTGGCCTAGCAATTAGCACATCTGACCTCCAGCCCCCTGGCTCTTTGTCAGGGGGCAGTAGATGTGCCTATTTCTGGGCCTTAGGGTAGGAGTTTTTTGGACTCCACCCACATCTGGGACTTTGCCCTTAAGGGGGAAGGTATTAGGGAGACCCAGGCCCTCCCTCTCCATTGGGTCCCCACCCAGGGCCCTGTGGGAAGCAACACCGGCAGGGTCCTCCCTGCAGAGAGTCTACATCTGCTGCCCTGGGCTGCTTCCTACCTCTGTAGACCTTCAGTTTGGGGTGTGTCAGAGTAACAAAGAGTCCAACTGAGCAGGGTTCTGCATAAACTGCTGGTTCTCCAAGTGGGTGGTGGTTGGAGAAGGCCCTGCCTATGGCCCTTACCTGCTCTGTAGTCCCCTCTCAGGCTCAACCTTCTGTCTGGCCTCTCAGGTGAAAGTTTGTCTCTCTACAGCCTGCCCACCAGCCCTTTACCTGGGCTTCTGAGCTCCTGTTAGCCCCACCCCTCTGGTCTGCCAAGCCTGCTCCTCCAGATGGAGCAGGCCTGGCAGATCAGAGGGGTGGGGTTATCTGGGTCCAGTATTAACCCCTGGGAGCCCAGTGTGGGGTCTGCATACCCCCTCACGGAGGGACTGAAAAGGAGAGCAGAAGCCTAGTCTAAAAGAAAGGTCATTTGGCTGGTTGTGCCTTCTCCTGTTTGCTTTTCTCCCCACTCTCCTGTTTGTTCATTTCCTCACCTTCTGATCTCATTGATTCCCTGAGTCCTTGCTTGTCATAGTGACCTTTGCAGATTAATTCCATGGCATCTTGCATTTGTATAGAAGTTTTTATCCCAAAGCAACCCACAATGCTTTTCAAACGGATATGCAAGCTATGGGCACAACGGTGACACATGGTACGAGCCCGAATACTCTCCTGCCATGTACGGGTTATGCTTAGTGTGGGTCACAGTATTGCTGCAGGTGGCGTAGCCTAGGTGCAGCTGCTGCTTTCCCTTCTGCACAGGAGGACAAAGAGTGGGTGCTGTCTTGTTTCCTCCCCACAAACACACCAGCTAATGCAGCTGAGAAGGCACAGAGAGGCAAGTAATCAGACAAGCTATAGGGCTGGCACAGATTACTTCCCCTCTGGCACAAGAGCAGGGCTTGAAGCAGGAATCATAGTGCACCTCTCTGACTGTTCCTGGCCTGCTGTTGGGGTAACACCACCCTTTACTCAGGTCTTGTGGCAAAGCCACAGTCTAGTCCCATATTTAGGGCTTGTTGTAACTGAAATGCAACTACCTAGGGGAAATTTAGTAATTAACCCTGCACCTCTACGTATGGCAGGAAATGAAAAAGAATCTGGTGTCCAGCTGAAAGTGCAGAAGGAATTTAACCAGGTGCCAAGATTTTCTCAGGGCTAGTCTAGACTGGCAATGCTAAGAGGCACGACTCCCAGCGCTGGTGCACTGTTTACACTGGCACTTTACACACCCGAGCAAGTTGTACAGCCGGTGCTGCTGCCAATGCTACTGTGGCTTCACTGAGATTGTACTTAGAACTAGCCAGATCAAACCTAGCTCAGGTATGGCTACACATGCTGCATTCACAGGATTTGAGTCAACAGTGTGCCCTTGTTGCCAAGATGGCTAACAGCATTTTGGGCTGTATAAGTAGGGGCATTGCCAGCAGATTGAGGGACATGATCATTCCCCTCTATTCGACATTGGTGAGGCCTCATCTGGAGTACTGTGTCTAGTTTTGGGCCCCACACTACAAGAAGGATGTGGAAAAATTAGAAAGAGTCCAGCGGAGGGCAACAAAAATGGTTAGGGGGCTGGAACACATGACTTATGAGGAGAGGCTCAGGGAACTGGGATTGTTTAGTCAGCCAAAGAGAAGAATGAGGGCTTGGCTACACTTGAAAGTTGCAGCGCTGGGAGTTACAGTGCTGGTCGTGCAGCTGTGCAGGAACAGCGCTGGTGTGTGGCCACACTCACAGCTACCAGCGCTGGTGTGTGGCCACATTTGCAGCATTTGCAGTGCTGTTGGGAGTGATGCATTATGGGCAGCTATCCCAGCATTCAAGTGGCAACAACGTGCTTTTCAAAAGAGAGGGGTGGAGTGGGGTCTAGTGTGACAGGGAGCAGGGGGAAAGAGAGAGTGGATTTTTGGAGCCAACACTGTGTGTTTAGCTTCCTGCCTTGAAAAAATCAGAAAATGTTTCCAACCCCTTAGTCTTAACTCTTAATTGCAAACAGCCTGCAGCCAACACGACTCCCCGCTGTTTCACTCACTCCCTGCCTGCCTCTCATTTGATTGTTTACACCCAGGTACAGCTTGATCACAGCAAACAGGAGCTCTGTTTGTTTTTTAGATAAGCAGCACCAGCAACGAAGCTCTGCGCGGAGCTCGTTCACAACAAAACAAAGAAAGGCTGCATAACAAAACAAAGAGAGTAATTTAGTTAAAAGCATTCTGGGATATCTCCTAATACCCTGGAGGCCAATTAAAGCGCTGGTGTGTGGCCACACTTGACGAGCAGCGCTGGATCACCAGCGCTGCAATGCTTATTCCCCAAGCAGACCAGGTATTCAGCCAGCGCTGCAGCCAGGGAGTTGCAGCGCTGGATGTGCCTTGCAGGTGTGGACAGTTACTAATTGCAGCACTGGAAAGCCTCCACCAGCGCTGCAACTTGCAAGTGTAGCCAAGCCCTGAGAGGGGATTTGATTGCTGCTTTGAACTACCTGAAAGGGGGTTCCAAAGAGGATGGATCTAGACTGTTCTCAGGGGTACCCGATGACAGAACAAGGAGTAATGGTCTCAAGTTGCAGTGGGGGAGGTTTAGGTTGGATATCAGGACAAAACTTTTTCACTAGGAGGGTGGTGAAGCACTGGAATGGGTTACCTAGGAGGTGGTGGAATCTCCTTCCTTAGAGGTTTTTAAAGTCAGGCTTGACAAAGCCCTGGCTGGGATGATTTAGTTGGGTTTGGTCCTGCTTTGAGCAGGGGGTTGGACTAGATGACCTCCTGAGGTCCCTTCCAACCCTGATATTCTACGATTTGTCCCCTAATGTTTATCAAATGAGATGATCTTTTAAAAAAATAAGGAACAATTTCTGTCCTCAGTTGTATACTAGCTAAGCCTCTGGGTGTCATTTATGACAGAATTTGGCCAGCATAACTCCACTGATGTCAACAGTTATAGATTTGACCCTCTGTGTTTTAAAGCCAAAATTTTGACTGGATGACCCATAGATGAACCAGCCTTCGCGGTTTGAGATTGTGTATAAGACACCTGCACAGAGGTGCCATCCCATGCAGTGGACTAAGGAGCAACAGAGAGTTCAGATGAAAAGAGTGATAAAATATCCTGAAGTAGTAAAGGTCTAAGGGCCGGATCCTCAGCTGATGTAGATTGGTGTAGCTCCACCGCAGTCAACAGAATGACATCAATTTCTAGCATCTGAGGATCTGGCTGTAAATGGGCTTGCCTGGAACATAGCCTGAAATGTAGCAGGTAGAAACAAGTTCTGGGGGATTTTTCTTAACATTAGTTACAAATCCCAGTAAGGAGGAGTTGTAATGGAAAGACTGACACACTCTTTAACTGGAGTGATGAATGCGGTCTACAAACATGCTCTTGTTAGGATTCCCCAATCTGTGACTCCTTATTCCCAACCCAGCTACAACTTACTGTAATATTTCCTCATTATAAATCAATCATTTTTCCATATAGGAATCAACATTCACAAATACAGCTAATAGAGATATTTATCAAAATTATCCTATATTACAATACATATGCCATACAAGAGCCCCTATGTTAAGAACGTTTTTCAGGATGCAAAGGGTGAAAGTAGGCCTTAACTCAACCCCTTGTGCATAAGCTGTTTGATTAATTCACTCCTCCTGACATGGGGCAGGTGCATCAAGGGTTGCACTGCTGGATGTTCCCATGGTGCACCACTGTATCCCATCACCATGGGTTATGCCTTAAAGAAACAGGTCTGATTCACAGTCACTCCATCGCTGCACTTGGGGCAAGCAGAGAATAGGAGGAGCAAGCTTGAAGCCACCTTTGTGCTCTGTGTATTCTGGGGCCATGCAAGACTCTGTCTGGCCCCTGGTGTAATTCAGAGCAGCCCCAGGGTTGTGCTACCATACACTCTACTTCCCATAATCTTTGGAAATGGAGAATAGCCATAGTGCAGCACATCCCAGCCATGCATCAGACACACCCCAATCCCCCACACCCAAGTGTTGGGAGCAGGGCCAGAGTAGAATTCTTATATGAACTGTACACCAGCCAGGAAGTCTCCCTAAATGGGGGTGTTCTCAGCAGGCCAGTTCCACCCAGTTAAAGTCCCCTGTACTCTGCCAGAGAAGTATAACGTGGGCTTGTTGCAAGGGAGAATCAGGCCCACAGTCAAGGCCATGTATGTTTTAAAGTTAAGTGAAAACAGGGTTCAGTGAAAACTTATTTTTGAGTTGAGTCACTACAGCTGAAGGCAATTGTGCAATATTAACCTGTTAAAATATAACCAGGTACCGGATGTGCCAGTTAATTATCTGCATTAAAACTAGTCCCATTTGATAATAATTTTCCATGGCTGCAGAATTAAAGTCTAACCAGTCCCCAGCTGAAGAAGTGACCTTGTATGACAAGGGATGTAGGAGAGGAAACAGAAAAATAACCTTCTCACACAAAATTCTCAGTAAGGATTGAAGGGGAGAAAAATAAAGCTTGCAAATGCCAACTGACTCTGCAATTTGACGCCAAGACACCTGCAGTTATTTCAAAATCAACTCAAATCACAAAGTGTGTGAGGGTTTTCCCCAGGGACTAAAGTATAGATAATTAGGACAAAATTAAAATCTAAATTGAATATTGGATTAATATATCCTCAGAGTGAGACTTATTAGATTGTAGAATAAACACCATAAGGAAGGGATAGGTGCATCATAGCTTTAGGGCCTGATCCAAAGTCAATTGAAATCAAAGGGATTCTTTCCATGGGGCTTCAGTGGGTTTTGGATCAGGGCCTTATTTAAAACAGGAATGGACAAAGTACTACTGTAGGGGACAAGCCTACACTGGCAGGGGTGACATGCAAGATGATCTAACAGCTCTTTTCTCTGTAGTCACTAATATGCCATGAATGAATAATGAAAAATGTCTGTGTTGCTAACTCAGTTGCCACACAAGAATGCTTAAAAGCCCCACAAGGCAAATATATCTGTCAGATGTTGGGAAAACAAAATGACCAGCAGAAACAAATGGAAGATGTCAGACTGTAATGACACCGTTTAACTCTGCTCTAACTCTAAAACCAGTGGGGTTACACCAGGTTATGCTCAAATAAATTTGTTAGTCTCTAAGGTGCCGCAAGTACTCCTGTTGTTTTCAACAGGGGCAAGCTTGATCCAGCAGGTTAATTTGGCCTGTTGTGGCTTGGATCAGAATCCAAACCAGTCCTGAAGAGTCTTGTAGGGTGGAAGTCCACCAGGTAGGGCAAGAGATTGGAAAAAGAGCACAGAAAGCTCTGACACACAGGATCTCATTTGTACCAAATCCACCAGAAAGTGCTTTGTGGGCTAACCCAGGACCAACAGAGAAAACTCCTGAAGAATCCATGCCTGACTTTATCTAAGCCCCAGTGCATGCTAGACTCAGAAACTTTGGAAGTTGTGGTTAGTTACAGGTAGGCTTATCAGAAAAGTTGTTCATATTAAATAACCCTGCTGGCTCTTTACTAAACCTAGTCATGATTTTTCATTTTAAAAAATTAGATGATGTAAATTTTCAAAAGAAGAAGAAAAATTTGCAGAAAAAAAGACAGCTGTTTGATGAATAACTGAGCCCCACAAAATTTAATTTCACTTTTTGGATATTGAAACCCACCAACCTCCTCTCCCCACCCCTCCAAAAAATAACCCCCCCCACTTAGTTTAGGGGAAATATTTGTTTAGGATTTTTCTAATGAAAAAACAATTTGGGAAGATAAATACAAATTCTAATTTATTTTGAATTTTTTCTTTACAGAAAATATTTATGCTTTTCCAAGCAGCTCTACTCTTTACCTTATTATAGTTGGTCAGATCCTTAGCTTGTGTAAATCAGCCTAGGTCCATTGATTTCAATCATCTGCTGGTCTGCTCTTTGAGTTAACTTCTGAAAAAGAGCTAAGCTCCAACTTCCCATTTTGCAGGAGCAACTGGCAGCTGCATTTTTGCACCTTCCAAACAAATTACAGCTGTTGAATACTTGCAACACTTACCTGATTGTGGATGCAAATCAGGTCATTAATGAAAGTACCCAAATCTGCACCCATCATTTGATTGCAGATGGAAAAACACAGGTGCAAAATTGGTAGTTTCAAACTTCAGCAGCAAATTTGAAGATTTGGCCATTGCTGTATTTACTAAATGCTCATAAGGTGACGTTTTCAAAAGCACCTAAGTGACTTAGGGCCAGACTTTTTAAAATATTTAGGTACTTCAACTACACATGCAGACAGGCACCTAATGGGATTTTCAAAAGTATGTAGGTGCCTAAATCCCAATGATTTCAATGGAGGTTCAGCACCTAGGCACTTTTCAAAATGGAACTTAGATGCTTTTAAAAATGTTACCCCCATGAGATTGAAGGCAACACCACCATTTCCAGCAGCAGCATGCTATTATGGGAAAAAAGAAAGAAGAAAACATTAGTAGGTATATCCCAGCTAGAATTGAGGACTATTTAATACTTTAAAACAGTAAAGGTGGAATACTCTAGTGTTTTGAGAAGGAGAATCAGGCATTCACCACTTTGTATTTCAATGAGCTATTTTGTACTAAACTTTCCTGCTGATCCAGCTACGTTCTGACAGATGAAGTCTGCTGGCATCAATCACACCTTATTGCTTCCCCCACCCCCGCACCCCCAACTTCAGTTGTAAGAGACACAATGCATCACTATGCAATAGGATGGAAGGAAGTCACTGCCAAATTTCCCATAGGATGCAATATTTATCCCATAAGTGGGGATTAACTGAATAACTTGCAAGCTTTGTGTCAGGGCTTGTAAGAAGTAGTGACTAATCCTAGCTAGTGAGGATTAACAATTATGCTGTGGGAAATCTGCCAGACGTTTCAATTATATCATGTCTTACAGTAATGCAGTTGAGTTCCTGCCATAGGACGATCGTCATGGGGTACGTGCTTTTATTCTTAAATTTCACACTTTATGGTACAATGTAAAAGGTCTGATAGATGCGATGTCACTTTTGCACAAGGGCTAGAAGATAGGGCTGAGTGATGAGTGAGGCTGCACCAGCATTTCTTATTAGGAGGCCGAAGTTCATATTCTGTTCACCTCAGAAGGGAAAGTCACTTGGTGCCCTCGCTGTTCAGTATACCTGAACCCAGCATCTGTCCAGAAAGGCAACACCGGAGGGCACAGCTTGGCAGAGCCGAGGTGCACTGGCAGAGCCGTGTGAGGGCCCAGAAATGGGTGCTGTCCAAGAGCCCTTGCAGAACTATGGGAGCTCTTGACTGAGGCCTGGCCTTCACCGAGAACACAGGGCATGCCCTTCACTAACTGGAGTGCCCTTCTGGTGGCACTAGGACCCATGTTGCCTCCCGTCTCCCCCACCAATGGCCCTGGGAGAAGACGTCAGAGAAGAACCAACCAAACACTCCAGCCCATAGGGGCAGAAGCCGCCAAAGCAGGGACTTCCGGACATTCAGAGAAACTTGTACAGTTCTGACCAGGCTTTCTCAGCCCTGTGCTGTTTGATCCAGCCCTCCTTCTTTGTCTCTTCACCTCAGCCTCACTCCACACCTGCCCCTCTTACCCCCTGTCACTTCCCAGTTAGCTCATCCCCTTCTAACTACACCTGCCCCCCCCAAAATCATGAAACGAATGTGACATTTGCTACCACCACATTGTTTGCTCCACCGGCGTGTTCTACCTCTTCTCCTCCTTGGCTCTGTCTGCTCTATTTAGCTCATCAGGGGAGGGACCTTCCGGTTTTACCTAGCACACTGAGGTCCCATTCTTGTTTGGTTCTTAGGCACTACCATAATAAACACGATTCATAATCTAAATAAACTAGCTTGTAGTTTTCACACGAGTTAGGTCAGGTTATGACAGAGCCTAGTCTTCAACTCACCCCGGCAACTTGTGTGAAAAGTTCAAAGTGCCATGTCTTCACCAGGATTTTACCTCCAGTTACTCACCAGCACCCATCTGTTCATAGAGCAGCAAACGTGCGAATGAGCAGGAGATACTGCACAGAGCTGAGAGAGAGGCAAGGACGGGAAGGGCAGGGAATGCTGCAGGTCAGGACTGAAGTGGATTTGCAATGGCAGAACTGCTGGAGGGTCCAATAACCAAGTAGCAGGCGTACTGTAGGTGACGGTGTGGGGCAATGATACAGCTGGGCAGTGCCTGCATTCTCAACCTTATATTTGACATTGGGCCTGTAATCTTACCAGAGTGGAAAAGTTAAAACAAGCTACACTAATAAAAACAGGATGACTGTCCCTCGTGGCACAAAATGGCCTTTTTCCTAGAAACCGGTTCCCAGGCTAAGTGCTGCAATAACAATGTTCTCTCCTCTCTCCAAACTTGTTTCCTGTTCTCTCACCCTGCAGAACAGAGCTTGGAACCTGCAAGTTCCAAGTCAGTAAAATTAAGTAACTGTCTCAACGCCAAGACCAGTGTACCCAACCAACAACCTTGTTTGACATTTGCTAATTTTCCACTGTGTCCTCTCCAGGCATGACTTACTCAGGGTACGTCTACACTACAAGACTATTTCGAATCTACTTAATTCGAATTTGTGGAATCGACCTTATGAAGTCGAATTTGTGTATCCACACTAAATACACTAATTCGACTGTCTGAGTCCACAGTAACGGGGCCAGCGTCGACTTTGGAAGTGGTGCACTGTGGGAAGCTATCCCACAGTTCCCGCAGTCCCCACTGCCCATTGGAATGCTGGGTAGAGCCCCCAATGCCTGCTGGGGGAAAAAATGTGTCGAGGGTGATTTTGGGTAACTGTCATCATTCAACCGTCACTCCCGCCCTCTCTCCTCGAAAGCGCCGGCGGGAAATCTGTTCGCGCCCTTCTCTGGTCGGTTACAGCTCGGACGCCACAGCACTGTGAGCATGGAGCCCGCTGCGATCATCGCTGCACTTATGGCCGTTGTCAACTCCTCGCACCTTATCGTCCACCTCTTCCACAGTCAGCTGCTGAGAAATCGGGCGAGGAGGCTCCGTCAGCGCGGTGAGGACAGGAAGTCACAGAGTGGCGCAGACCTCTCACAAAGCAGGGTACGCCGCGCAGTGGAGATCATGGTGGCAATGGGTCAAGTTCATGGTGTGGAACGGCGATTCTGGGCCCGGGAAACAAGCACGGACTGGTGGGACCGCATAGTGCTGCAGGTCTGGGATGAATCACAGTGGCTGCGAAACTTCAGGATGCGTAAGGGCACTTTCCTTGAACTCTGTGACTTGCTGTCCCCTGCCCTGAAGCGCCAGGACACCCGAATGCGAGCAGCCCTGACTGTGCAGAAGCAAGTGGCCATAGCCCTCTGGAAACTTGCAACGCCAGACAGCTACCGGTCAGTAGCGAACCACTTTGGCGTGGGCAAATCTACCGTAGGGCTTGCTGTGATTCAAGTAGCCCACGCAATCGTTGAGCAACTGCTCTCAAAGGTAGTGACCCTGGGAAACGTCCAGGTCGTCATAGATGGCTTCGGCGCGATGGGATTCCCAAACTGCGGTGGGGCTCTAGATGGGACTCACATCCCTATCCTGGGACCGGCCCACCAGGCCAGCGAGTACATTAACCGAAAGGGCTACTTTTCTATGGTGCTGCAAGCACTGGTGGACCATAGGGGACGTTTTACCAACATCTACGTCGGGTGGCCGGGCAAGGTTCATGACGCGCGTGTGTTCAGGAACTCTGGTCTGTTTAGACGCCTCCAGGCAGGTATTTTCTTCCCGGACCACAAAATAACGGTTGGGGATGTGCAGATGCCTACAGTGATCCTCGGGGACCCAGCCTACCCGCTAATGCCCTGGCTCATGAAGCCCTATACAGGCGCCCTGGACAGTGACAAGGAGCTCTTCAACTACCGGCTGAGCAAGTGCAGAATGGTGGTGGAGTGTGCTTTCGGACGTCTCAAGGGGAGATGGCGGAGCTTACTGACTCGCTCGGATCTCAGCAAAAAAAATAACCCCGTTGTTATTGCTGCTTGCTGTGTGCTTCACAATCTCTGTGAGAGCAAGGGGGAGACCTTTATGGCGGGATGGGAGGTTGAGGCAAATCGCCTGGCTGCTGATTACGCTCAGCCAGACAGCCGTGCCGATAGAAGATCCCAGCGGGAAGCGCTGTGCATCCGGGAGGCTTTGAAAGCTAGGTTCCTCGGAGAGCAGGGTAACCTATGACTTTCCAGTTGATTTACAGAGAAGCTGAACCTGAGCCTGTTTCAGTGACTGTTGACTTCGATCTGCGGTTACATACCCCGTTCTCCAGGTTTCCCCCCTTCCAACACACGTTTTAAAATAAATTTAATGGAACACTGATTATTAACAAAGTTTTCTTTAATTATGAATTCCTGTTCAAGGGTTGAAACATGGACGCAGACTGTGGTGGGTACGGTGTGCACTGATGTACAGACCGCTTCTACACTAGAGGAATGACAGGCTCCTGCTCCTACAGCGGTCTCTGGGGGGATGACGGTTGCAGGTGGGTGTGCAGGAAGGGGTGGGTTTGCAGGAAGGGGTGAGGGGTGTGTGGGAAGGATGAGTATGTGTCCGTGGATGAGGGCTCTTGCTGGGGCTCAGGGCATCGGAGAGGCTCGTGGCTAGGGTGGAAGGGCATGGTAAGGGCAGCCTGCCTTGCCATTTGTGGATGGCAGGCGCTAGGACCCTGGGGCAGCATACACCTCACAGACTGACCCGGGGCAGCATACACCTCACAGACTGACCCTGGTGCCTAGTGACTGCAGTCTGTGTGTGTCCTGCTGTTGATCCTGCCCCCAAGTCTGTACCCTGGTAATGGAGGCTGTCCTATGCAATTAAAAAAACCCTCCCCCCCCTTCACACAAAGTCTTCTGACAAGGAAAACGTGACGGAAACAGTGAATAACAACAAACTACTCTTAATACTCAACTACACAGTGGGGGGATGAAACTTGGATTTGGGACTGGGTGATCCAGGAAGGGAAGCACTTCTCAAAATTTATGGCATGAGAGCTGTTTGGTACATGAGCGCTCTGCTGGGGTGGAGTGACAGTTTTCACGGCCCCTAGCGCCCCTCCTTCTTGTGATTTTGGGTGAGGGGGGGACAGGACTTTGTGGCGGGGGAGGGCGGTTGCAGATACAGTTCAGGGGGGCTCTCTCCTCCTGCCTGCGGTCCTGCAGAACATCTACAAGGCACCGGAGCGTGTCCATTTGCTCCCTCATTAGCCCAAGCAGCGTTTGAGTCGCCTGCTGGTCTTCCTGCTGCCACCTGTCCTCCCGTTCGCTGTGTGAGCGCTGGTGCTGACATAGGGTCTCCCTCCACTGTCTCTGCTCGGCCGCCTCGGCTCTGGAGCAAGCCATCAGTTCCGAGAACGTGTCGTCCCTAGTCTTTTTCTTTCGCCGCCTAATCTGCGCCAGCCTCTGTGAGGGGGAAGCCGGGGCAGTTCGTGAAAGAGCCGCAGCTGTGTGATGGGAAAAAGGAAGTGATTTCCTTGAAAAGATACATGTTTGCGAACACTGAACACAGTCTAGTCAGTTTCTGTGAACAAGACCATACAGGGCACCTAGTCTCACGAGCTCTCAGGACAAGTTCGAGATTTCGGAATACGCTTTCATTGGCTGCGGTCGTGCACAGGAGATCGGACAAGCGGGGCGGTACAGCTGAATCCGTGTAGCAGCCAGGCCTGGTAAGCACTACACTATAGGCTGCTTAACAGTTAATGGATAGCTGTGCCCTCCCGCTGAAGGCAATCTGGAAAGCATAAAGTCTGACCCTGTTCCAGCCCCTCGCGGCTGTGCCCGGGAAAGATCACTGTATGCTTTTCCTCTGCGGCCTCCAACACGTGGCTGTTAAACGAAGGTCATTGCTATGCAAAGTAAAAGTCAAGCATTCACAATAGTAACAGTACACTAATTGCCCTAATTAGATGCAGCAGTCGCCGAACGAGATTACCCTGAGGCGGGTCACTCGGAGAGAGAGAGAGAGGATGCTGCGAGAATCCCTGCACAGACCAGGACCGTATGCTGCCATGCTGGTGGAGGCAATGATTCCGCTGTACATTAGGATGGCCTGGCGCGGAAGAGTGTGCTTCCACGGAGCACCAAATAAGGCACCTCTCCCCAGGAACCTCCTGCGGAGACTTTTCGAGCTGCTCTACGAGAGCTTCGTGGAAGTGTCCCAGGAGGATTTCTGTTCCATCCCTATATGTGTGGACCTTCTTTTTATATAGTTTTATAGGGAAAAGTTTTTATATAGTTTTTATACATTTTTTATTCCTGTTTTTTAAAAAATAAATGTTTCCATGTTTATAGCACTTACCGACTGATCCTTCCCCTGATTCTGAGTCCGGGTTAACGGCCGGGGAGGGTTGGTAGGGGATCTCTGTGAGGGTGATGAAGAGATCCTGGCTGTCGGGGAAAGCGGTATTGTAAGCGCTGTCGCCTGCGTCGTCCTCCACAAACCCTTCCTCATCTTCCCCATCGGCGAACATCGCCAAGGAACTGCCCGTCGACACTATGCCATCCTCAGAGTCCACGGTCACTGGTGGGGCAGTGGTGGCAGACCCACCTAGAATGGCATGCAGTGCCTCGTAGAAGCGGCATGTCTGGGGCTGGGCTCCGGAGCGTCCGTTTGCCGCTCTGACTTTTTGGTAGCCTTGTCTCAGGTCCTTGATTTTCACGCGGCACTGCGTTGTATCCCGGCTGTATCCTCTGAGTGCCATGGCTTTGGAGACCTTCTCGTAGGTCTTTGCATTCCGTTTGTTGGAGCGCAGCTCCGAAAGCACAGACTCGTCGCCCCACACAGCGATCAGATCCAGGACTTCCCGGTCTGTCCATGCTGGGGACCTCTTTCTATTCTGGGATTGCATGGACTCCTCTGCTGGAGACCTCTGCATCGTTGCAGGTGCTGCTGAGCTCGCCCCGATGTCCAACCAGGACATCAGATTCAAAGTACCCAGACAGGAAAAGGAATTCAAATTTTCCCGGGTCGTTTCCTGTGTGGCTGGTCAGAGAATCCAAGCTTGGACTGCTGTCCAGAGCGTCAACAGAGTGGTGCACTGTGGGATAGCTCCCGGAGCTACTAAATTCGATTTGCATCCACACATAGCCTAATTCGAGATAGCCATGTCGAATTTAGCGCTACTCCCCTCGTCGGGGTGGAGTACCGAATTCGAACTAAAGAGCCCTCTAGGTCGAATTAAACGGCTTCCTGGTGTGGACGGTTGAGCGGTTAATTCGAATTAACGCTGCTAAATTCGATTTAAAGTCCTAGTGTAGACCAGGCCTTAGATAGCTTTACATTTCTTTGGTTGTGAATATCATCAGTGAACTGTGAGACTAATTCTAGTACAATAGGAGATTTGTGATCTGGCCCTCAAAGCAGGTTAGACCACTCTGACTCATTTCCATACAACCAGCACACTTGAGGCCCAATCTAGGGTCCTTGATCCAAAGCACCGCAGGAGTCTTCCCAGTGAATGTTTAATGGTCTTTGGATCAAAAAGTGATGCATATTTCTCTGTTTGTAAAAAGAGTACCACACTCACTAACTTGACAAATGTAATCAAATGGCCTCAAAGGATCTGAAGAGCCTATCTTCTGGGTGTGTTAGTTTTCCATGTAAACAAATGCATCTGCTATTGGACTGATCCATGGGAGGTTTTATACTTAGGTTACATGAGAAAACATGCAGCTGCATTTGTCTGTGTGTTCTTTCTGGTCAGCCTCCCTAACTAGCAACACATTAACCTTCATTTTTCCCCACACGCGTAAGTGATTATCACTGTTTAATTGTATTCAAAGGTGTCCCTGAGACTACAGATATTACACAGATAATTGAAATTTATGAGTAAGATACATACATCTGTGAACAATAAAACACTCAGAAATAATTCTGCAATGAGGTTACTATACAAGTAATGGCAGATCCAGCCCTGGGGCAGTGAAGATTCTGACAATGAGGTTATGGTTTACACGAGTGATTCTTTTTCTTCACAGTAATGCCTAACTTATCATTAGTACTCCAAGCACTCTACAAAGTTTATCATCATTATCCCAATTTTACAGATGGGGAAACTGCAGCACAGCCAAGGGAAAGTGACTTGCCCAGGGTCAACCAGCAGGCCAGAGCTCAGACTAGAACCTAGGTCTCTCCTGACCCACAGTCTAGTGTATCATCTGCTAGGCCACACTACCTCTTAGTAACACTACCCCACTTTAAACCACCTGACAATTTGTCCCACTATCTGATTTGCATCACTTGTGCAGTGTATGTCACTGCCCAATTTTGAGCTAGGAAATTCTGCTCTTGGCAATGCACACCTTCCCTTTATGAATAATCACCAAAGCTGTAACCATCCCAATAAGCAAACACACCATTTTATTTGATTAGTTGCTTTTTCCTCACACTATTCTAGTGACAATTTGTTTAGTTTTTCCATGGGCCTGACAATTATTAGAGATGGGACTAAACTGCAAAGTTTGAATCTGGATCCAAACTGCCCCAAAGTTTGAGGAGTGTTGGGATCTGGAGTTCTCATTCCAGGCTATTTCCAGAGTGTGCTTTTGGCTATTGGCCCTATGACAGCACACTTCCTATGGTATCCATTAAGTGTGGCTGGAACTACACCTTGTTTTCCCTTTAGACATCATTCCTGCAGGCTTCTTGGTGGAGACCACATTGTCAGCATGGAAAACAGCTTCACACCCTGTTTTCAGGCTGCTTCAAAAAGAGAGCTGCTCCCTAAATGTGTATTGGAAGCCCTGCTTCTGCATGCCACATGTCAGTTCATGCCTGCTTGAACTGAGCCTTGTGTTTTATGAATCATACACAGAGCTCTCACCTTGAGTCACTTGCAAAAATCAGTAAGAGGCAAAACATGATATTCGGAGCTGCTTGGCTCATTCAAGCCTGACCACATCCTGGTGCATCAGGCTCTTTTCTTGTTGCACAACTTTTCTTTCAAGTGCTCAGATAGCATCAGGATGGGTGGGGCAGAAAACCCTAGACAGAGAGCTCTCTCTGAAAATGTTGTACAACGCAGACGGGGCGCAGTGTACAGTCTGGCTCACTGATATTAATGGAAGTCATGCGGCTAATTCCCTAAATGGTGCTTTGAAAGCTAGGCTGATAGTAGTACCACAGTGCAGCCAGCGTGGTTCTTTTTCCATATTTGTGAGTGGGAGCTTCCAATAGGAAAATCAAAGTACACCTCTACCTCGATATAATGCAACCTGATATAACGTGAATTTGTATATAACTCGGTAAAGCAGTGCTCCGGGGGGGCAGGGCTGTGCACTCCAGTGGATCAAAGCAAGTTCGATATAACGCAGTTTCACCTATAACGTGGTAAGATTTTTTGGCTGCCGAGGACAGCGTTATATCAAG
Source organism: Mauremys mutica (assembly GCF_020497125.1). Classification (NCBI taxonomy): domain Eukaryota; kingdom Metazoa; phylum Chordata; order Testudines; family Geoemydidae; genus Mauremys; species Mauremys mutica. The sequence goes on from NC_059078.1 coordinate 45,268,573, forward strand.
GTAGAGGTGTAATTAATGTTCACAAAGACTAATCTAAGTGCTCACTCTTCTTGCAGAGGTGGTCTTTGCCAATCAGAATTGATGCACATTTTTCTGATGAGCCAGTGAGGTAGGTGATCATTACCACCTCAGATATTAAGGAGGTGGGAGTGTCTTTCTAGAGAGAAAAGATGATATAGGGTGTGGGCTGAGCTGGGAACCCTAGGAGCTCACAATGCCAGAGCCTTGCTTTACCTAGTCTGTGTCCTTAACATACAGTGTTGTCAATATGCACCATTCACCACCACTGCAATCGCTAAAAAAAGTAGATGTTTTTACTATTATTTGCTCATAATGAAACCGTCTAGTCAAGATCTTCTGGGCAAAGGATTAGCATGCCACATAGTCTTGAGTTCTGCTTCTGTAGATATCTTCTGCTGCAGCCTATTGGGATGACCCATTGCCCTTAAGATAGAATGAGGTGCAAGTGGTATGGTGCCTGGGACTCTCTGGCCATGGAGGGTGCAGCTGCTATGACAGTGAAGTTAGTAAAGCTAGTTGAAATTTTTCTCATTTCAAAATGTTGATGAAAAATGTCAAAATGTCTCATTTCAATGTAAAAAAAGTAAAAAAAAATCAATTTTGGGAAGGAAACCCCCCCCTTGTTTTTTAAGCCAACTAGAGCTGGTCAAAATTTTTCAAATGTCAGAATTTTGACAAAATTTCAATATAAAAACAGAAAAAAATTGAAACAAAAATTATGATTCCCCTCTCTTATATTTTCCAGTCAGCTGTAACATGTAGGTTCTTTTTTTGCATGAATCACTGCCATGGTGCCACCTGCCCTGTGCATTACATACTGTATGACCTACACAAACATAGAAATTGATGTGTTAGTGGAATGCAAGGTTGTTACAGACAGGGCCGGCTCCAGACTCCAGCGCGCCAAGCAGGCGCATGGGGCGGCATTATCGGGGCAGGGCGGCATTTGGCTCCGGCGGACCTTCCGCAGTCATGCCTGTGGGAGATCCACCGGAGCCCGGGACGAGCAGACCTGCCGCAGGCATGACTGCGGAGGGTCCCCTCTTCCCGCGGCTCCGCTTGAGCTCCCGCAGGCACGACTGCGGCGGGTGCGCTGGTCCCGCAGCTCGGACGGAGCTCCCGCAGGCATGCCTGCGGATGCTCCACCGGAGCCGCGAACCAGCGCACCCACCACAGACACTTCTGCCCTGGCCGCGGGACCGGGGAAGGGCGGCGCAGCACGCCGCCCTGCTTGGGGTGCTGTAATTTATAGAGCCGCCCCTGGTTACAGAAATCCCAGAAACACTGTGCTGGATAATAACTGATTGATTTACAAAGGGCACACATACACACTATATGGAGTACAGAGACCACTTGAAGTAATTGACCACTAAAACGCAAATACTTCTGGAAGTAAAATATCACATAAAATATGTAGATGGTTTGTTCTGGTCTGTGTTTTATATTTCTCTAAATGGTAGGGGAAGGGGAGAGGTTATTAATTGCAAATTGATTCCCCTCCACCCCCGCATGCTTGAAGTCAGTGAACAACACTGGCAAATCATATTGCAAAATAAACCTAGTCCCAGCCAAAAAGCAAATGCACTTAGTGCAGATTTCCGCCCCCCCCCCCAACACTTTCTCAATTTGGCTGATACAAAACATAATATCAATCCACTAAATTGGCTCTTTGCTCAAAGTCCTTTCTCAAAAGCACCCTTCCTTTATGGGGCAATGTCCATGCTCCTTGCCCTGTGTTTCCTCACTGCCCCATTATTTACAAAACCTCTCTTCTCATCTTCTCCTTATACTATATTTACACTATGCTTTTTGCCAAAAAAAAAAATTACATTTGAGACTATTACTCATGCTGAGCCAAATATTCTGCAAGACATTCCCTACCGTTTGCACTTGCCAGTCTTGATGCTGAAAGGGATTGGAATGGAAAGGTTACACTGATTGTAAAAGGACATTTTTATAAAAGGAATCCAAACCCTTGCCCTTTTCCAAAGACACCCACCCGGGGAACAGAATGGAGTGACTCACAGACAAGTTCTTACTGGTGTGTCAGTGTGCGAGCATGTAGCGGGGATGCAGGGAGAGGTTGCTGGCAGCCTGTTGATGGCAACCTGCATGCTTGGTAGTCTTAGAAACAATGGCTCTAAACATGGCCTGAAGCCCTCCCGCCTCAGGCTAGGACTTGTCAGTTCTTACAAGCCAAGCAGGAGTAGGTGTGGTCAGTGTTTGGATGGGAGACCTCAAAGGTTCTACAGGAAGTGGTGTCTGAGTCAATATTGAACCAGTACTCAAGCATGGAGTTAGGAGGCCACTGTGCTATTTTAGATTCCATCAGCTGGATGAGAGATAAAATGTACAGCCTGGTCTAGCATTGTCACTGAAGAGTCAGTGGCAGTTTTTGGAAGAGATCACAAGCTGTTCTTTGCTTCCTGCCCTAAACAATTACGTGGTATTGTTCCAGACTGTTTATCAGCAGCGCCTCAGAGATGGCTGCATTTGAGTGGGGAGATACGGAAATGCCTACATGTGTATCATTTATACAATGCTCCAAGTAAAAAGGTGCTATTGAAATTCAAGATATAATCCATGTGTGACAGTGCCACCCACAAGGCTTTATGGAAATATGCTTATGTGTGTGTGTGTGTGTATATATATATATATATATATATACACACAAACATAACTAGAATGTGTTTTATGCCAGTGCTTCTCAAGCTATCTGATGTGGGGAACCGGAATTTTTTTTTTCCAATGTGCCAGGGACCGGTGTCATATTATTATCCTATTCGATGCTCTTATGAGGAAACTCGCCACGGACCGGCAGCCGATGGCTCGTGGACCAGCACCAGTCAGCAGACCACCACTTTGAGAAGCACTGTTTTATGCTACATATGCCATGTAATATATCTCTGTAAAGATCATGATCTACTGAATCTATTATCCTATTTGTATGCATGTATCATTTTTGTATTCAAAGTTATGACTATTGGCTGCATACTTGTTTGATTCTAAGAAGGCTGTAGTGAAGCAGTTGTTCAGCTTCCTGAGAAAAGACTATTCTCAGTAAGTGCCCCATCAAGAAACACTTAAGACAACAATGAACTTGGAGACACCAATCCATATCTGGACTTTCCCAGGAATGTGGCTTGGCTGGTAAGGAACTCAGTCATGCATGGACATGTGACTTGCCCAGGTGACTCCAAAACTCTATTTTATAGCTGGACTTTGCTTAGGAAAGAGGAGAGGGTCTCCACCTACAAGATAAAGTCTATTTAAGCCTAGGGGAGACCCTTCCATTTTGTCTTCAGCTGGCTAAAGAGAGGGCCTCTCCACCCCCAGAGATACCTGAAAGAAACTGGAACAAAGGACAGTGACTGTAAGGAGTGTGAGTGATTGCTGGACCCAGACTAAAAGGAGATTAGTCTGTAAAAGGAAGCATTCTGGAAATGGTGAGGATCTTATCTGTATTCAGTTTCTTACTGTATTAGATATAGACTGGTGTGTTTTATTTTATCTTACGTGGTAATTCACTTTGTTCTGTCTGTTACTACTTGAAACCACTTAAATCCTACTTTCTGTATTTAATAAAATTACTTTTTACTTATTAATTAACCCAGAGTATGTGTTAATACCTGGGTGGGCAAACAGCTATGCCTATCTCTCTATCAGTGTTATAGAGGGCAAACAATTTATGAGTTTACCCTGTATAAGCTTTATAAGCTTCATACAGGGTAAAATGGATTTATTTGGGTTTAGACCCCTTTGGGAGTTGGGCATCTGAGTGTTAAAGACAGGAACACTTCTGTTAGCTGCTTTCAGGTAAGCCTACAGCTGGTGGGGCAAGTAATACAGACCTGGGTCTGGGTTTGCAGCAGGCTTGTGAGTCTGTCTCAAACCAGGCAGGGCACTGAAGTCCTAAGATGACGGGGTAGGAAAGCAGCGGCAGAAGTAGTCTTGGCACATCAGGTGGCAGCTCCCAAGGGGGGTTCTTTGATCCAACCTGTCACACCGTGCATTGTTGAGCAGGTTTCCCTGCATGCAGCTTCCCATACTTTGCCCAGCCAGCCGCCAGCCTTCAACTCCACTGACACAAATCATGAATTCATGCTGGCCAATTTTAAAGGCGGAATTATCAAAGTTTGCACACACATTTGCTTGCTCCTAACTGGCCACACATGTGTGCTAGTACTTCATTTGCAGTGCACATCTGGTATTTGCATGCCTGAGTTACATGAAAGCACCTCTCACAGGGCACAGTGCAAAAAAGAGATGAGCTAGTCTGGAGCTTGGGTGTCACACAGTAACTTCTTCCTTTGATCTCCCATTGGGCTTACTGTCCCTACAGACCTGACAACAATGCTAGGCCAAGTGCATGCACTCTCTGGCCAAGCTTGTGAGCATCTCTATTTTTGGTGTCTGACTTGAGCCACCTTCTCAAACTGGTACCTCAGAATGGAAGCACCCAAACTTGTTTGTCACTTTCCTGAGTCAGCCAAGCCTGGCTGTCTCCCTCATGCCATTTTCCTCTGTGGCACGTGTTCCAACATTTTCTAACAGATTTTTCTCATGCTGTAGTACTGGCTCAGCTGGTGAGCATAACACTGTACAGCATTTGGAGATATGGTAAATAGGCAGAGAAAAGAAATCATTACAAATCCTACAAGCTAACACTCTGTCACATGCTAAAGGACTCAATCGAAAGGTCACCATTCTGTATTATGTTCTATAGGGCTTTTCAATAAGGGATTGAAGGCCTCCTCTTAGGTGATGGAATGTGGTCTGTCAGCCTAAAACCTTGGAGATCATCATCCATAATTTCAGTCTCCTAAAAGTTCTCTTTAAGGTGTGTGGGGGGAAAGGTGTGTGTGTGTAGGGGGGTGTCTGCAGGACATCTAAGAGTTTTTGCTTCTATAGAGCTCAATCCAACTCCATTTGAGTCAACTGAGAAGTTCCTTTTTATTTTAGTGGCTGTTGGATCCGGCCTCTAGCTACCAAAACTTCAAGACAACTAGCATCTGGGGAACCAAATGTCTGCCCATTTAGCTAACAAAGCAGATAGTTGTTTATTTAAAACAGCATTATTGTTGTGAACTAGTTATACAGTAGTTACTTCTAATAAAACATTTACTCAAACTTACTGCACACAGTTACTGACTCCAGTGGGCTTTGGATCAGGGCCTTATTTCCTATAATTAGATAGAAATAAATATGGGATAAAGCTGTGATATCTCAGATACCAGTGTTTATACTAAACAAACTGTTTTTGAAAGCGGTTGAATGAAAAATAAAAAAACAAATGTTAGGTAGTTCAGAGATAAGGTTACAAAACCACTGTTTGAAATTTAGGAAGTTGCAAAAGAGACCAGTAAGTTGAAACATGAGCATTGGGAGATGGCAGCCATTTTGAAAGATGACAGTTTTGTGTGAGTTTCTCTAAAGTACACCATGGGGGAATTTCTTTGAAGAATTTGTCTTTTAAAGTCAGTAAGCTGGGACCACAAACACTAGTGTGCATTAATCAGAATTATTGCATGGCTCCACACTGCATGGGCAGAGAGGTGGGATCTGTACCCTACCTGCCTGGACAACCCACTTCCCCCTTACTTATGTAGGAAGGGATGCAGTGGCTTGCTGGAGACTCTTCTGTGCTGTGAGGCACAGCATAAAGTAGTCTTTGAACCACAGTAAGGAGGTCTTCCCACCCCACTACAACCTGCATGGATGTATAACCTAGAGGACCATCTTACTGAAAGGAAGTAGGCCTAACTGTAGGGGAAAGACTGGGTGCTCACACTAATAAGCAATTTTACTGTGTGACATATATTGTATTGATGTTATGGGGAAACATTTTAATGTAATTGGAATACCCATGCCTGACCTCAATAGATACAATAGTGAATAAACAGGGATGGAATTTGATTAAGCTGATATTGACTAATGGGTATGTTTGGGACAGAACATCAATTATTTTATTTTCAGGAGGCCATCATAGCTGGCTCCCTTCTTCATCTCTGACCCACTGGGATCTGAAATGGCCAGGTGTAAAATGACGAAGCAGCTGGTTCACAGTCCAGGTCCAAAGGCATAGGCGCCAACTTACTCAGAGGCCAGGGGGTGCTCAACCCCTGCTCTGCCCCAGGCCTCGCCCTCACTCCACCCGTTCCTCCAAGCCCTGCCCCGCCTCTTCCCGTCCCCACTCCGCCTCAGGCCCCACCCCTGCCCTGCTTCTTCACACCCCTCCCCCGCCTCTTCCTGTCCCCATTCCTCTCCTTCTCCGCCCCAGCACCTCCTGCACACTGCTGATCACTGGCAGGTGGGAGGCACCGGGGGAGAGAGGAAGGAGCTGATTGGTGGGGTCACCAGTGGGTGGTAGGCGCTGATCCACAGGGCTGCCAGTGGGTGCTGAGCACCCTTTTTTTTTTCTGTGGGTGCTCCAGCCACAGAGTTGGCACCTATGGGCAAAAGAACAAAAAGTGAGCTGTGGAAAAATTAAAAGCTTTGTTTGCTCTGCCTGGAAGGACAATATACTGTAGTCAGAGGTAACACCATAGACTCATGTTATTTGGATCGCCACTACAGTATTTCCACAATATGTTAATGGTGCTCAATAGTGATTTTCTCGCCAGAGCTAAGACTGTTACAATGTGTGACAATCTCAGTGTAGAATTCCTGACATTTTGTCCTGAAAGGTTCACCAAAATAATTCACAAACTTGGGTTGACCTTGGCAAATTTTAAACTTTGCCTCCGGGTGGAGGGGGTGAGTTCAAAGTGACCTACTGAGAATATAGTTCAATTTCCACTCATGTAATGCTCCTGCCTTTACTTGTGGACACACCTCAGTGTAGGGGCCAGAACAGAGCCTTGTGGCCCACAAGCAGCATCAGGAGAGACTGTGCATCTTCCAGGATTCCTGGGCATCCGTGGGAGTATGCCCCATACTATCCATTGGGGGACTCAGATTGTCCTCTGTCCTGCAAGAGACATGATTCACTCTATGGGCTACTGCCTAGGGCAATGACCACACCTTCTCCCTGCCCCTTTCTGGGTGATTTGTTCCACAGAGGGAGCAAGGTTCAAATTGCCCCTGGTAACACAGATTAATGTGTTTTATCTTTGCTTGGGCCATGAAAGAGGTGGGGGGGGCTCAAGGCCTCTTGCTCTACCCCTACTCCGTAGGCCCATGCCAGGGCAGGACACAGTCCGGATTTTGGTACTTTGCCACTGAAATCTTTTATCCTGGACCCTGCTGGGAGACAGCCCAGTCTGACACGCTGGAGAACATGAAGCACTGAGTAAAAGAATGTGCAGCTCCCAGGCTGAGTACAGAGGTTATGTTCTCCATCCCCAAACAGAGCCAACGGAGAGGCCAAGATGAGCATAGGGAGAGCAGAATGATCTGATGATAGCTAAGGCCCTGTTACAAGAAATTACCAGTGACTACAGAAACTTCCCCTTTGCCATGGCCTATCACCAGCTGCACTATTGGCAGATTTGCTGTAAAGAAGTGGACATGTGGCACTGATTCTCAAAGGGATGGAGTGGACCTGGCAAAGACTCCTCTTGAAGAAGAAATAGAAAGTTATATCTAGCAAACTCAGCACAGGAAAAAAGTCCACAGCAAAACATTCATGTTTATACCTTTGAAGCCAACAACCTTCTCCACAGACCCCAACCAGGGTCTGCAGCCCTTACCCACCCAGATCCTGAACCATCTGCCCTGGTGTTCCTCCCTTGGACAACATATGGGGGAGAAAGCTCTCTCCCTAGCAATACTGCTGCATAAGCCAAGGCAGATGAGGACTGGACAAGCTAATGCAGCCATTCCCTTCTAATTTACATTCAACACACACTGAGTGATATTGGTCAAAGAGCAAAAAAAGTGGAGAGCTGATGAGGCAAAGAGATACAGAAAGGCTGCTCCAGTTGGAAAGAGCTGCAGAGGAGAAATCTCTGACAGTAGGAAGAAAAACAACAACAACATGCTATTCTATTTGTCAGTTCAGCCCCCTTATTGGCAGGCACAGTGGAGAGATCAAGCATCAAATGAGTATAGAGAGGGAACTATTGGCTTTTCTCTACAGGTGGTTGTGTAGGAATTACGATGTCACGTCTGTGTGAAATGGGGTTAAGACACTAGAAAGTCTGCATTGCTCATCTCCCTACGTTGCCTAGCTGTTCTAAGGCTAGAGCCTACAAACTTTAAAAAAAGGGGGGCAGAGGGAAGAGAATACAAGCTGTTGGGATACAGAGGTAAGAATACAAGACTAGACACAATAGCCCTATATTTGAGGGATTCTTTTCTCCGCTAGCTTATTGGGCCAAATTCAGCCTTGATGTAGCTCTAAGGAACTCAGGGAGTTGTTCCTGGGATGAGTCTGCCCTGTTATTTCAAATGGTCTAATTATGAGAGTTCAGATTATGAGGAATTAAAAATAGTTAAATTTCACTAAATGAGTTTGGTCTCTCTTTTGTCTACAGGAGTTTACATCAGAGAAAACACAGTGTTTATGCATAAAGTCCCCCGTGATGCTCAGTGACACAGTCGCAGCACTGTTGAAAGTTCTACACCAGTGATTCTCAGCCAGGGGTACGCATACCCCTGGGGGTATGCAGCAGTCTTCAGGGGGTACATCAATTCATCTAGATATTTGCCTAATTCTATGACAGGCTATATAAAAAGCACTAGAAACAAGTCAGTACAAACTAAAATGTCATATAGACAATGACTTGTTTATACTGTTGTATGTACTACCCACTGACATGTAAGTACAATATTTATTCCACTTGATTTTATAATTATATGGTAAAAATGAGAAAGTAGCAATTTTTCAGTAACAGTGCGCTGGGACACTCTTTTGTAGTTTTAGGTCTGATTTTGTAGTAGTGGTTTTAAAATGAGGTGAAACTTGGGCATACACAAGACAAATCAGAGTCCTGAAAGGGATACAATGGTCTGGAAAGGTTGAGAGCCACTGGTCTACACAGCCGTGTCATGCAGCACTGCACCATTTCCAATCCAGACTGCATTCTACAGGGGACATGTCAAGATCACAGATTGTTATTAATTTAGTCATCTGAAATGAACCATGAAATGAAGACAAACTAGTGAACAGGGTCTGGTAGCGATGAAGTCTTCATTTTTCAAAGAAATATTGAACTGTGTGTGTCAGAGAGATAATGTTAAAGACGATGATTAGACTGTCTGGAAAGGGAAATGAGAAGTACGAAACAATGACCTGATTGAGACAGAATTATAGTTGAAATATCAAGTATGGGACAGTTAGGAAAAATGAATTTTATCCAATTTAATTTAAGCAGCTAGAACCCTAGGTGGTGTTGCCAGGAATTGATGAGACAGACAGACACACACTCTCCCTGCCTAATTCTGGTCCCACTGAAGTCAATGTGGAGTTTCCTATTGGATTTCAGAGACAGCTGGAGTTAGTTCTGACAGCACTAGGGATAGAACCCAGGATGTTTCACTCTAGTTAACACAGACTCCTGTGCCTGGAATTAAAGAACTTCTGCCTGAGGGTGCTGGCAGTTTGGGTAGCTGTGATAATTCCAGACATAACACTTTTGGTATGCCGTCCACTAGGGAGCAGTGGTAAGTATACAAACTAGCCAAGCATGGCAGTGGATGTGGTGAGTGGCACCATGCAGGTTGTGGTAGCCTCAGGACAACTGCAGTAAAAGACCAGAAACCTCCCACCTCCAGGCATTTCCATCAAGTAGATGAGGCCAGAAGTGAAAGAAGCAGGCAGTTGCTGGGCAGGGGCATTAGAAACAGGGAGATGAAGGACTATGTGAATGGCATACACCAGAACAATAACTCCTTGGGAGGCTATGGGTAATGCCTTGTTAGGATGATTCCTGCTAGTCTTCCAATTACAAAGCTGTTTACTAGGGTTTAGGTTCAGCCTCTAAAACAGGGGTTCTCAAACTGGGGGTTGTAACCCCTCAGGAGGTCATTACATGGGGAGGGGGAGGTCACAAGCTGTCAGTCTCCCCCCCCCAAACCTGCAGCATTTATAATAGTGCTAAATATAAAAATGTTTGATTTATAAGGGGGGTGGCATTCAGGTTTGCTATGTGAAAGGAGTCATCAGTAGCAAAGTTTGAGAACCACTGCTCTAAAAATCAATTCAGCTACACACTTGAAATCTGACTTTGTAATAGGGAAATCCCTCTAGGTTTCTCAGCCCCTGCATGAAAAAGACAATCATTGTGGGAAAATGGGAGACACATGTGTAAGTCAGAGGGATATATTTACATTTGACTCAACCAGTAAGTTACTCAACTTCTTCTCTTCCATAGAATAACCTGTTTGCTTAAAACAGGTGGGAAAAATTCAGAAGCAACTGGGCTAGGATCTCACTCACAAAATGACTCAGATGCATATGCCAATGTTATTTCTATCAAGCCCTAAGATCCTGTCCACCTGCAACTGGTGTAATGCTTATTCCAAAGCCTAAAGAAGAAAAGATTAAAACATGCCAGAGCAAGTCCAGCCTAGGAACTGATCCAAAGCTCACTGAAGTCAAAGACAGTCTTTCCATTGACTTCAGATCAGGCCCTAGAGCAGCAGCGACTGAAAAGAATTACCATCTCATGGCTGTTCTGTGGCCCACCTGAAATGAATTGTTGGCAACAGTCCAGTTTCCAGTGGCACGTGACCACATCACAGCCACCACCAGCTCAGTTCACAGTCTGCCCCTTTGTTGGCAGCCTGAGCAGAGATGCCAACTTCCCCCATTCACATCTGGGCTGAGTCACATTTGCACGGCCGCATGGGAGACAGGGCTGTGCACTGCTGATGCCCATATTGTACCTGTGGCATGAGTAAGTTTAGGACTCATGTCTCCACGGTTGTCGGTTCTGCACTTAATTTTTAAAAGGGACCTCCCCCCCAACTATTAAATTCATTTGATAAATACTGAGTAGATTTGATCAAATTATGCCCATTGATGTGTTGACGAGCATTTGTAAATCAAGTCATAACTGTATTATAAATGTAATACATTACAGTATGTCAGCTACATTCTATTGCTCAAATCCTGATCCTCAGGAAAGTCTGCAAGGCAACAGCTAGAAGGTGGATACATTCATTGTAAATATTTGGGCCTGAGGAATGTAAGGGAATGAATGTGAGGATCCTCACCACAATGCTTAGTTTTTACTAGGCTGTGAAGCGATTAAAAAAATTGTGACTAATCACATGATTAATTGTGCTGTTAAACAATCAGAATACCATTTAAATATTTTTGATGTTTTCTACATTTTCAAATATATTGATTTCAATTACACCACAGAATACAAAGTGTACATTGCTCATTCTATATTTATTACAAATATCTGCACTGTAAAAAAAGAAATAGTATTTCTCAATTCCCCCATTGCAAGTACTGTAGTGCAATCTCGATCATGAAAATTGAATTTACAAATTAGAATTATATAAAAAACCTGCATTAAAAAATAAAATGTAAAACTTGAGCCTACAAGTCCAATCAGTCCTACTTCTTGTTCAGCCAATCACTCAGACAAACATTTGCAGGAGATACTGCTGCCCATTTCTTGTTTATGATGTTACCTGAAAATGAGAACAGATGTTCACATGGCACTGTTGGAGCCAGCATCACAAAATATTTACATGCCAAATGCCCTGAAGATTCATATGACACTTCATGCTTCAACGACCATTCCAGAGGACATGTCTCCATGCTGATGACAGGTTCTGCTCAACAATGATCCAAAGCAGTGCAGACAGACATGTTCATTTTCATCATCTGAGCGGAGGCCACCAACAGAAGGCTGATTCTCTTTTTTGATGGTTCAGGTTCTGTAGTTTCTGCATCGGAGTGTTGCTCTTAAGACTTCTGAAAGCATGTGGGATATAATGAAGGGGGTGGGAGGTTAGCTCCCTTTTATGGAGCCAGCCAGCCAGCCATAAAAATCCCTCTTAGTAGCTGTTCTCTACTTGCTTTACCTGTAAAGGTTTAAAAGTCACTGTGATGCATAGGTAAAAGGAAGTGAGTGGGCACTTGGTCAAAATGGGGAAGCTAAAATTTTAAAATTGAAACAAGACTCCCCTTTTGTCTGTCTGTCGTTGTCAGAGAGGCAGTTATGCCGTAAGAAGCTTTGGGCCAGGTATGAAAAAAAATCATCAGTATCATACTGAGAAACTACTCATTTGAAATCCCAGATATGTAAGTAGATCAGGAAATGTCTAGGAAGACATGATTAGATTTCTCTTATTATTTCTTTATGGTTTGTGGACATCTCTGTGCTAACCCCAAATGCTTTTGTTTTGCTTGTAACCTTTAACCTGGACCTCAAAAACGTTACTCTTGATGCTTAATCCTTGTAAAGGTTGTTTTTTTTAAATCTAGCAATAGCCTGAATTTCCAGATTTTCTTTTTTGTTTTTAATTTTTTTTTACCATTTTTAAGAACTGGATTGGACGTGTGTGTCCTAATGGGTTTGTGCACATGTTTAATTAGCTGGTGGAAACTACTGATTCTCTGTTTTTCTTTCTCAGCTCTTCCCTGTGGGGCAGGGAGGGGGGCGTGAAAGGGCTTGAGGGTACCCCACAGAAAGGAATTTCCAAGTGCACCTTCCTGGGTTCTCAAAGGGGTTTTGCACTTGGGTGGTGGCAGCATCTAGTCATCCAAGGTCAGAGTAAAGCTGTAACCTTGGGAGTTTGATACAAGCCTGGAGTGGCCAGTATTAATTTTTAAAATCCTCGCAGGCCCCCACCTTCTGCACTCAAAGTGCCAGAGTGGGGAATCAGCCTTGACAGCATGCTCAACACCTCATCCCTCAGATTTTGGAAGCACTTCAGATTCTTAAACCTTAGGTCGAGTGCTGTAGCTATCTTTAGAAATCTCACATTGGTACCTTCTTTGCATCTTGTCAAATCTGCAGTGAAAGAGCTCTTGGGGAAAAAAACAAACAAACAAAAAACAACCATGTACTGGGTCATTATCCGAGACTGCTATAACATGAAATGCATGGCAGAATGCAGGTAAAACAGAGCAGGGGATATACAATTCTCCCCTAAAAAGTTCAGTCACAAGTGTAATTAACACATTTTTTAACGAGCGTCACCAGCATGGAAGCATGTCCTCAGGAATGGTGGCCGAATCATGAATGGGCATATGAATGTTTAGCATGTCTGGCACATAAATACCATGCACCAGGACCAGTGCAAGGATATTTTGCACCTAGGCGAAACTTCCACCTTGTGCCCCTCCCACACACTGGTTCATTGAGGGGCAAATCCCAATGAGCCTTTATAGACCCCAGGGGCCAGCCTGCTCAGGGGCCAGCTGTGCCCAGGGGCTGCTCTCCAGACTAGGTTCCCCCCTCCCTGCCCCCTGAACTCCCCTGGAGGGTGCACAGCCCCCCCACGAGCCCTCCCCACTCCACCCCGATGGCCCCCACCCCAAGTCCACTCACTGGACTTGCTGAGCTTGGGCCGCTGCCACAGCTCGACAGAGAGGAGCCGCCTTCCAGAGGCACCGGAGAGCCAGAGCATCCCGCTTGCGGCCGCGGCGAGCCCCAGCCAGGGAGGAGCCAGCACGGTGCAGGGGGGCAGCAGCCCTGCAAAGGCGGTGGTGCTGCTAGTGGGGAGCAGCCACGCCCCCTGCTCCGCCTGCCCAGGCTGCGGCCCGGCCCGGCACCTCCCCCCCGGGGGCTCCTACAGGCGGCAGCAGATGTATGTGGTCGATGGCCTCCATGCTCCCCCCGGCTCCCTCCTCGCCGCTCTCAGGCTCTGCGGCTCCCAGGTGTGTGAGTCGCTGCGGCGCAGGGCCCTGAGTCTGTGCTGGGAGGGGCAGCACTTTCATGATAAAAAGATTGCACTACAGTGAATTTAAGGTGAATTTAAAAATACTATCATTTTCACAGTGCAAATAATAAGCAAAAATATAAAGTGAGCACTGTACACTTTGTATTCTGTGTTGTAATTGAAATCAATATTGTGACAAAGTTCCTCCTCTACCTTGGTGGGTCCTGCGCTTATTGGCAGATTTGCTCGCTGTTATATCCTTGGGGCAGCCGGTGTAGGAAGCAATCACTTGAGGCCAGAGAGCAGGCAGCTAACCAAAACCTCCATTTTATTTACAGATATACAGAGAGCTCACTCAGCTGGTTGAAACCGGCTGAGCTAACCCATAATAATCTAACTCAGTTGCCATAGCAACAAAAACCATGACAACCAAATACACAACATATTCCTCCCCCCCTAATAAGAACATCCCCTAAATAAAACACACACTAGACTAGAGAAGGAGGGTAGACTGCCTCCATTCCCGGCTAAACCCTGGGGATTATTTTGCCCCATAACCGTGGGTTCGCCCTAGCTAAAGATCCAGCCGATGAGGAGGCCTTCTGTCTCTAGGTGGATTACAGCGAACTTCTGGTGTTATTGCACCCGAAAGCACTAGGGGCTCAGGGTCCGCAGCACGAACAGGTGAGGAGGTGGTATCAGCTCGTGCTGGGCAAAGGGGTATCTCAGCCGCCGGCAGTAATGGAGGAGAACAGTCAGAAACAGGTGACTCGTGATTCGGTCCCTCACCAGAAGAGGTGAAGTCAGACCCCTCAACTGCAGATGGGTCCTGAGGACTGGCATGACCTGGCAACAGCTGATCTACATGTCGCCACCAGGTAAGATTCTCTGCAGTCCGGACTGTGTAGGAAACAGGTCCTGTTTGAGTGATGACTGTGGCCGGAATCCATTTAGCTCTGGAAGTATAATTCTGAGCCAAAACTGGCTGTCCCGGGCTAAAGGTTCGATCTTTTGCTCTGGGTGCCCGTCTGATGACTTGATATTGCTGCTGATGTTGCACAATTTGTCGGGGTTCAGAAGGTTTCAGCAGATCAAAGCAAGTGCGCAGCTGTCGTCCCATCATTAGAAAGGCCGGAGATGCGTGGGTCGTAGCATGAGGTGTGTTTCTGTAGGAAAGTAAAAAGGTATCCAGACGCTTTTGAATGGAGTGTTGTCCCCTTGCTGATTTCAAAGCGTTTTTCATTGTCTGCACAAATCTTTCAGCTAATCCGTTGGTGGACGGATGATATGGTGCTGACGTGATGTGGTGTATCCCATTTGCCTTCATAAAATTTTGAAACTCCTGAGAAACGAACTGCGGTCCGTTGTCGCTCACAAGTTGTTCTGGCAGACCAAAACGACTAAAGAGTCCTCGTAGTTTTTGGATAGTACTCTCTGCAGAAGTGGACTGCATTATAGAGACTTCTGGCCATTTAGAATGGGCATCTATTGCCACCAAGAACATGCTTCCTTCAAGGGGGCCAGCAAAGTCAACGTGAATACGTTGCCACGGGTTTTCAGGCCAGTCCCATGGGTGTAGGGGTGCCCACTGGGGTGCATTCCTCACACCCTGACATGACATACAAGCTTTTGCCTTCTCTTCAATAGCGCTGTCCAGTCCAGGCCACCAAAAATAGCTTCGTGCAATTTCCTTCATGCGCACTATTCCACAGTGACCGGAATGTAGCTGTTCTAACATCTGTGATCTCAGTGGTGGTGGAATAATGACACGTCTCCCCCACAACAAACAACCAGATTGGACCGATAACTCCGTCCGCTTGGACATGTAGGGAACAAGATCGGATGAGACCGGAGAGGTTTGTCGAGATTTTCCATGCATCACCAGGTCCATAACGTGGGACAATACTGGGTCAACGCGAGTTGCCTTCTTTATCTGAGTAGCAGTGATGGGTGTATTCTCTACCTGTTCAAAGTAGAAGATTTCCTTTTGGGCACTATCTTGGTGTTTGACCGGCAAATGCAACCTTGAGAGGCCATCTGCATTGCCGTGCAGAGTGGATTTCCGATATTTGATTTCATATGTGTGTGCTGAAAGTAACAATGCCCAACGTTGCATACGACTAGCAGCTAATGGGGGAATGCCTGTGTAGGGTCCAAAAATTGATGTCAGAGGTCGATGGTCTGTGAGAAGAGTAAATTTTCGCCCAAACAGGTACTGATGAAACTTCCGAATTCCAAAAACAATTCCTAATGCCTCACGTTCGATTTGAGCGTAGTTAGTTTCTGCTTTGCTTAGAGTGCGTGAAGCAAAAGCAATAGGTCTCTCTTCTCCTGAAGGCATAATATGTGACACGACTGCTCCCACTCCATAAGGGGAGGCATCGCAGGCCAATTGCAGGGGTAAGGATGGATCAAAGTGCGTTAGAACTTCAGAATTTAGCAATGCATCCTTAGCTTTGTTAAACGCAACATCACAGGCTTCAGTCCACTTCCAGGCCTTGTTCTGCCCAAGGAGCTCATGAAGTGGTTTTAGCAGTGTGGCTAACTGTGAGATGAACTTTCCATAATAGTTCAGGAGTCCTAGAAACGAGCACAGCTGGCTTACATTTCGAGGTGGGGGAGCCTCCACAATAGCTTTAACTTTTGCAGGGGCCTTATGAAGACCTGCAGAATCAATGATGTGTCCCAAATATTCAACAGAGGGCTTGAAGAATTCACACTTGTCTTTGCGAACTCGTAGGCCATACTCTTCCAGTCTTTGTAGGGTAGCCTCTAAATTCTTTAAGTGATCCTCTTCATTTCTTCCAGTGACCAGGATATCATCCAGATAGCACTGAACTCCTGACAAGCCACACAAGATCTGGTCCATAGCCCTCTGGAACAGGGCGGGAGCCGATGTGATTCCGAAGGGTAGGCGACAGTATCGATAAAGCCCCTTATGAGTCACAATAGTCAACAGCTCTTGGGACTTTTCATCGACGTGCATCTGTAAATATGCTTGACTCAGATCAATCTTACTGAACTTTTGTCCCCCAGCCAGGCCTGCGAAGAGGTCATCGATGCGGGGAAGCGGGTATTGCTCTGCACACAACACTGGGTTGACAGTGACTTTAAAATCGCTGCAAATCCGGAGAGAGCCATCTTTCTTCACGATTGGAACGATAGGAGTGGCCCATGAGCTATGGGTAACTGGTATTAGGACTCCATTGGTGACCAGGCGCTCCAGGTCTGCTTCAACTTTTGGCCTGATGGCATATGGCACAGTTCGGGCTTTCAGATATTTTGGTGGACTGTCAGGTTTAATGTTCAATGTCACAGTGATTCCCTTCATACTTCCCAAATCATCTCCAAAAACAGCAGCATGTTTCCTTAGAATAGGGGTTAGACTGGTTTCTTCTTTAGTCATCCGGTGCACTTCTGCCCAGTTCAGTTGAATCTTCCCAAGCCAAGACCTATCCATTAAGGCTGGGTAGTCACCTCTCACCACAAACAGTGGCAATTTAGCCGCCTGTCCATTGAGCTCCACCTTAACATCAATAGTGCCCAACATGGGCACAGCTTCACCTGTATACGTCTTCAGAACAGTTTTTGTTGCCTTAAGCCGAAGATGCTGTAGCTTTTCCTTATACACAGTCTCAGGAACCAGCGAGACAGCTGCACCGGTGTCTAGTTCCATGCGTATAGGTTTGCCCTCCAATAAAGGGGTTACCCAGTATTCATGTGAGCCCGCTGCAAAAGACAAAACATGCAGTGGCACTTCCTCTTGTGAGGAGGTGTCACCTTGATCATCCTGGGTCTGCTCTAGGGTATGCAAGGTTCCTCTTTTTGTTGGCCAGACCACAGGCCTCTTTTTCTTTTGTTTACAGGCATACTCAATGTGTCCCTTTTTGCCACAGTGTCGACACACCAGGTCCTTACACCAGCATTCTGATGCCTGGTGACCCAGCTTACCACAGCGGTAACATTCTTGACTCTGCACCGTTTTGTGGGTCAGTTCTTGTGACACTTTTTGCACCCTAGGGGATGCACCGATGTATTGTGCCTCCCTTGTAGCCAGTTCCATGGAGACAGCAATATCAACAGCCTTCTGTAATGTAAGCTGAGCCTCTGTCAGTAGGCGCTTCCGTATAGCTTCACTGCAGAGGCCACACACTAACCTGTCACGCAGGGCATCATTTAACATCTCTTTAAATTCACAGTGTTCTGCTAGCTTTTTTAAAATGGCTACAAATTGTACAACTGTTTCATCTTCCTTTAGGTCTCTTTTGTGGAACCTATATCTTTCAGCAATTACCAGTGGTTTTGGGGAGAAATGAGACCCCAGGATTTCCACAATGTCACTGTAAGATTTAGTCTCAGGCTTAACAGGGTGTAGTAAGCTGCGTAGCAGAGAGTAGGTTTTAGCCCCTACAACAGTTAAGAATATTGGCACCTTCTTCGCTTCTGTAATGTCATTTGCAATACCAAAAAGCTCAAAACGCTCAGTATACACATGCCACTGCTCTGTATTCTCATCAAAAGGCTCCAGGGGCCTGGTCAGAGTAGCCATGATTTTTAGTTTCACTTTCACAGTCAGTGCAAACAAGCAGCATTTTTTGTTTGTTTGTTCTTTACCTTAACTTCTACTTCCTTCTGTTACTGGAGCAGCACCGAGTCTCACCCTCGTCGCCAGTGTTATATCCTTGGGGCAGCCGGTGTAGGAAGCAATCACTTGAGGCCAGAGAGCAGGCAGCTAATCAAAACCTCCATTTTATTTACAGATATACAGAGAGCTCACTCAGCTGGTTGAAACCGGCTGAGCTAACCCATAATAATCTAACTCAGTTGCCATAGCAACAAAAACCATGACAACCAAATACACAACACTCGCCTCAGAGATTCACCATGTGGGTCAGGAAACAGCCCAGAGACCTTCCCCTCTGGTAGAAGCCACAGTCCAGGTCAATTCCTCCTGTGTCTGTTCAGGAGTTGGCAACTTAAGCATGTGCTTAAGTCATCTGCCAGAGCATGGTCTAAGGAGTAAACTAAGATGCGTAAAAATACAAGCTGGATTTGCACCTTGATTATTCACAAAAGAAATGCAAGTGTCTGCCATTTGATTCCGTAGTAAAATATATAGGACCTAATTCCTATTCTCATCCAGACTCCAATGCTTCAAATTAAGCATGTGCTTAAGTGCTTTGCTAGATTGGGCCAGAGTCCAGCACTTTGCAGGATGAAGTGCACAGAACCTCCAGAGAGCAGAGCAGAGCCCTCACCATTCTACCCAGCAGGTGGAAAGCGACAAGATTCAGTACTGTTCCAAAGAGCACTGCCAGTGATACTATGAAAAAGGAATCAAACCTCCTGGTCAATGGAAGTTGTACACAGTTCCAAGGGAGAAGAAAGGAACATGGGGAAAAGAAAAAATGAAATGGAAAATATAGAAGGAAAGACCAAGAAGATGGGGAGGAAGTCTGAGAAAAACTGGGGAGTGGGAGAGAAACCTGGGTGGCTGCTGTATATTACCTTCCCGATTTTGAATGGAATACATTGGGAGACATACTGGGAGCAAGCTGACAGTGACAATTTGCTGTTTCCTCACTTTAGTGTATGTCCCTGACCTCCATTTTCTAGCTCTGTCAATCTGGAGACAGGAGAGGAGACGGTAAGAGTGCTGTAGGTCAGGAGGAGAGTCTTATTACTCCGCAGTGCTGCTGTTGGACCTGTAACTAACTCAGTGCTGGGTTTACTTTGGAGATGATCTGTTTTACAGCTGAATGTTCCTGGGAGATGCCTTCCTGAAAATCCCTGTGAAAGGAGCTCTCCAATACCCTATGGGAAGAGACATTTACAAAACTCTTCCTTCACCTCCCCTGGCTCTGACAAATACCTGCAATTTTAAGATCTCCTAAATAGGCACCATCTTTGACAATGTCCAAATTCTGTAACTCTTGGCCATTTGCTGAGGTTGCTTTGAAAAAGAGACTAGCTAGTTCTATGACTCTAGCCTCATGTCCCCATGCTACAAACACCTTCCGATTCCTTTGGTCCAGTTGACGTCAGAAAGATGCCAGCGCACGTATGTGCCGCAACCAAATGAACAATGTTGTTGCCAGCACAGGACGGGAAAGGACAAAGTTACAGAGAGATAAGAGAAGATTATCCTC
Organism: Mauremys mutica; assembly: GCF_020497125.1. Classification (NCBI taxonomy): domain Eukaryota; kingdom Metazoa; phylum Chordata; order Testudines; family Geoemydidae; genus Mauremys; species Mauremys mutica. The sequence continues at coordinate 45,288,531 of NC_059078.1, forward strand.
TCGGTTGCCATTCACTCTGCAGTTCTAAAGTCCAGGACTATAAAGTTCTGCAGTGTTGGCATTTTCCATTATATAATGCTAAGGAAAATTTTAAAAAAATGGAGTAGGGAGGGCTGATGAAGTCACAGCTGAGTATCACCTGGGAATAGGCCTGTTACTGTCATATCATGCACTGTACAGATCCTCCTAGCTTTGGCTTCAACGAGGTACAAGTTATGATGATTATTTATCATCGTGTATTGCAGTAGGTCCTAGAGGCCTCAAACTCCACTGTGGTAGGCTGTCACAAGGGCCACTCACCCCAGGTGGACACCTCCTCCTGGCTGCTCTGGGAATCAGCTTCTTCCAGGTCCAGGGCCCGTTCTGCTGCTTGCTGCATGCCCTACTGCTGCGCTCTCGCTCTCTGACACCTTCTTCACAACTTGGCCCTCCAGCTAGGTCACTACGTGTTTCCCTCTTCCAGGGGTGTATCAAAGTCCCTTCTGACCAGCAGTCTCAGGCAGTCTCCCCTTTCACTGCTCTATGGTACCATTTCCCCAGTGACCAGCAGGGGAACCCAGACCCACCCTCTACTCCAGGTTCCACCTCAGGAACCCCCCACTCAGCAGCCAAGATCTGCACCCCCTTGAACACTGCTACCTTTTCCCTGAGTCTGTCCTTACCTGCTGGTTTTTCCCACTTCTCTCAGCTTGCCAACCCCATAACTCCCTCCCCGTAGAGAGTGACTCTAGGGTACCCTAGTTCTGTAGCCTCCAAACATACTGCCCTTCTCCTAAGAATAACTGCAGCACACCCCCACCCCCTTCTCTGCATCAGCTTCCTGTCTTTATCACCCCCGCCTGTTCCCACACAGGTGAGTTTCTCCAATTAGGGCTCATAGCCTTAATTCTCCCACGTTGTAGCCTAAGTGGTTAACTGTCCCCTCTGGCCACCATTAATCAATAAATGATGTGACCTCAAGGAAGTTAGGCACATGCTTAAGCAGCTTGCTGTACTAGAGACTTATGCAAGCAAAACTCCCCTTGTGATAATCCATTAAGGATGAAGGCTTTCAAATGACCAGCACTCTTTCAAGTGATCACCATTCTCAGGTTTGAATCCTTGATATCAGGAACTCCCCTTAACCGCCTAACTGCTCCCATTCATTGCTTAACATTGCAGGTATGCTAGGCAACATTCACTTCCACTCTTGCTAGATGTGGTAAGATAGTACATTAAGACAGTTCAGCTGGACACAGCAATATATATTCCAGGGCAGAGTAACAGCTGTGAAGCATGTAACACTGAAGGGAAAGGGAAGTGAACATAGATCCAAAAAAGCAATAGCGTACCCTTGATGTTTATGCAAATGTCATTGCCATCAAGGGCCTGATCATGAGATCTTTATGCAGCTGGCAACCCCTCCCCCACAAGGAAATCGAACTATGGACCTAATTTGTCCTCCCCTGGCTTTTGATTGGCTCTAAGTCAATTTACTAGTTAATACCTTCACCGGGGTATAAAAACATGTTTTAAAGAAGTCAAGTATCAGAGGGGTAGTCGTGTTAGTCTGGATCTGTAAAAAGCAGCAAAGAATCCTATGGCACCTTATAGACTAACAGACGTATTGGAGCATGAGCTTTCATGGGTGAATACCTACTTCGTCGGATGCATGTGGCTCTCAAACTTTTGTACTGGTGACCCCTTTCATATAGCAAGTCTCTGAGTGTGACCCCCCCGTATAAATTAAAAACACTTTTTTATATATTTAACACCATTATAAATGCTGGAGGCAAAGCGGGGTTTGGGGTCAAGGTTGACAGCTCGCAATCCGCCCGTGTAATAACCTCATGATCCCCGAGGCGAGGGCTCCCGACCCCCAGTTTAAGAACCCCTGTTTTAAAGTTACAAGAATGTTAGTCAACACAGGTTTATTATTAATTATACGCACTGCAGGCCAAATGCAGCCAGTGTTCAGCTCCAATGGAAACCTCTGGGGCCAATTTAATAGTGATGTAAATAGTGGAGTAAGTTACACATCAGGTTGAAGCATTGTTGGTCCCTGCATATTAGAGAGACAAGGCGGGTGAAGTAAAACCTTTTATATGGTACAACTTCTGTTGGTGAAGGAGACAAGCTTTTGAGCTATATACAGCTTCAGGCCTGAAGAAGAGCTCTGTGCAGCTCATTAACTTGTCTCTTTCACCAACAGAAGTTGGTCTAATACAAGATATTACCTTATCCACCTTGTCTCTCTAGCATCAGGTTTAAGGCAATCAGAAAACAGCCGTAAGTGGTTAAAGAGCATCATTTGCCCCCATTAGCAGTCAGTGAGGGGGGTTACACCTGGGGTAATTTACAAGCCCCAGAACAGGGCAGTTGCAAGAAAAGCAGCAAAGAAGGGACTGTAGAATAAAATAGGGTTCTGCTCCCTAGATACCATGGTCATGTGCGCATGGTGATTATCTACAGGTGACTCAGCTGCAGAAAAGTGACCTCGAGGGAAAGAATCCATCTCTCATTAGCACCTTCCTGGTGCTGAGCCATCCAGTGCTTGGTGCTAAAACCCCCCACCCATGAAACCTTTCCTGTCAAAGAACAGGATATAAAAATGCCCATCTTGCTATCCTGCAACTGTTCGAGAATATGCTAGAAATCGCTGCTGAATAATTCTCGACTAGAAATAGGCCCAACATCCAGAAATCTGAAGTCATGCAGATCCAGAGCTGAGCTTTGCTGCTCCATGTTCATAATCTCTCTGTGCTCCCCATCAGTTAGAGAGCCGTTGTTCAAGGACAGGGTTTGATTTTGACCAGTTGATCCAATGCTGACCAAATAGATTTTCTCTTGCAATTGAGGCACTAGGTCAGAATCCCCCTAATGAACCTATTAGAGACTCTCCCAACTGCTTTATCCTAGGGAAGGGTATTTAGGAATCTAAATTTAGTTTTTCGCATGACAACCTCTTTAAAATGGCTTCCTATGTGCTTTCCTGCTTCCCTGAGAAACGGCAGCATTTGCCTCTGCAGACCGACGTGAGCCTCTCCTTTCTGAGGCTGCCACATGCTATGCTTTATCCAGCGCAAAAGCACAATTGAGCACAGCACACCTGCCAGAGCAAGGAGTACTTGCCAGGCCACAGGGCCAGGTGTTTATACTGGGATTATACTGTTGGGGGCAATGCTAGGCAGCATTTTTTAGACCAACAACCTGAATGTATTGGAATAAAGTTGGAATAAACTAACAGCCCCTTCCTACCCATCAGCCCTCCTCCTGAACACAGTCGTACAAAACTCAGCATGTTTAGGCCCAAGCCAGCAAAGCACTTAAGCACACGCCGTACATTAAGCATGCCAAACAGTCCCACGGCCTAGTGCTCAGCTGTGTCCCCATTTAAGCACCCACATAAACCGCCAGATTTTCAGAACAGATCAGCTCCCTGGGAGTTCACTAGGCACTTCTGAAAATTGGGCCGGAAGTGTTACAATGAGCATCTTCAAAAATCTGGCCCCAATTGTAGATGTTGGGCTTTCAGAAATCTGGCCCCAGTACTTTGTTGGATCAGGGCCATACAATCCAAGGGGTTTGGCAAACTTATTTTCCAGTTTAACTTCAGGTTTGAATGAGTCTAAAAATGTCAGTGTGAAACTCAGTCAATATCTCTACATTTGGAAGCTGGGACTCCCCTTCCCCACAATCTGGGCTTCCCACTTACTTTTTGCTGTTTTCTGGTGTGTGGGGCCCCAACACCTTAAACCACCTCACTGCTGATGCCTTTGGAGTATGGGAAGCTAGCTCTCTCCCCACCCTTCCTCCTTCAGCATGTTGGTAATGCAGATCTTCTCCAGAGATCTCCCTCCTCCGCTCCCAGTTCTGTACCCACAGGACCTAAAAGGCTCCACTGAGTCCCCCGTCACTTTACATCACTCTAGACCAGAATAAGGCCTCCAACTTTACTACTGTATCCTACCTAGAAATGGGTTCAAGCCCAAATATTTAGACTCGAATTTCAGACTCCCCCCAGGGACATGTCTGTATAATGGTGTTACAAGACTCCACTAACCACAGCCTCTCTGGCAGTAACATGCATGCCCCCTTTTCATTAAATAGGGTGTGCTCAGACAACTTCAGATATGTTTCAACCAGTGAGCATGAGCTTTCATGGGTGAATGCATCTGACGAAGTGGGTATTCACCCACGAAAGCTCATGCTCCAAAACGTCTGTTAGTCTATAAGGTGCCACAGGACTCTTTGCTGCTTTTACAGATCCAGACTAACACGGCTACCCCTCTGATACTCATTGGTCATGTGAGGCTTTGGACAGAACACTGGGAGGAAGATATCCTGGAACTAGTAAACTATAGACATTTTCTAATAACTATATACAAAAAATTCACAACTAGGCACAGTTGAGAAGGGAAGCTTGCTGAGACAAGAAGATGTTTCAGCACCATCACTGGCAGTAAGAAGTAAGTGAGAGGAAGGGGAGCCAGCAGCAACCCTTATGCCAGCGCATATGCGCGTCACTTCAGAGAGTGCCAGAGCCAGTCCCCTACAGATACCACTGAGGGAAAAACTTGCAGCACTGGCGCATGTGGCAAGCACACACACCTACAATGGAATTGACATGAGCAATCACTCAAAGCAGAATGAGTGTTAAGATTTTTATTAACCCATGAATATCACATCTATTAAATGTAAAAAAGCCCATCCTGATGATGTTTTCTAGCCATGAGCTCAGAGGCGGAGTCAAATGGAAATACTGGTTGAAACATATCTGAAGTTTGTAGACGTGAGAGTAATTAAACTCTGAACCCAGATGCAAGTTGTGTCACCTTTCTCTGTCTGGCTTCCCCAAAGTTTGCAGTTTCTACGTTTAGATCAAAATTTTGCATCTCAGGTCCATTTTTAGCACTATGTCTACACGAGAAACTTTTGCCAGTACAGTCATATCACTTAGGGATGGGATTTTTTCCAACCGTTTTATATCAGCAAAATCCCGAATGTGGAAGAAATTATTCCAGCAAAAATGTGATTTTGGCAGTATAGCTTATTGTTCTTGGGGAAGTGGTATAAGCTATACAAGCAAAAGCAATTAAATGCTGCTTTGTTTAGTGATAGTTGAAACAGTGGGAAACCACCAACCCAAACTGTAGAAAATTTAAAACTACAGTAACTCCTCACTTAACCTTGTAGATGTGTTCCTGAAAAATGCACCTTTAAGCAAAATGATGCTAAGCTAATCCAATTTCCCCATAAGATTTAATGTAAATGAGGGGATTAGGTTCCAGGGAAATTTTTTTTCACCAGACAAAAGACTATATTATATATTTATATGTATAAATATATATATACACATACACACACACACACAGACACACAAAGTATAAGTTTTAAACAAACAATTTAATACTGGTACACAGTGATGATGATTGTGAGGCTGGCTTGAGGTGGTGAAGTCAGAGAGTGGGATATTTCCCAGGGAATGCCTTACTGCTAAATGATAAACTAGCATTTGGCTGAGCCCTCAAGGGTTAACTCGGTGTTAATGTAGCCTCACTGTACAAGGCAGCAGGCATGGAGGGAGGGGAGAGAGCATAGCAGACAGGGACATGCGTGTGAGAGTGAGAGATGCACATTTCCACTTTAAGTAGCTGACTCCAGTCTTAGGTACACTGCCTTGTTAATTAGATCAGCTTGCTGAGACTGCAGCTGCTACATGGAAGCTCCCTCTGTCCTGAACCCTGTTGTATGTACCCCCTACTCTATGGAAATGGGGTAAGCAGGGCCGGCTCTAGACACCAGCGTTCCAAGCATGTGCTTGGGGCAGCCTTTTCAAGAGGCAGCATTCCGGCGCTTCAGCAGCGGCACTCCGGCTTTTTTTTTTTTTCTTCAGTGGCGGCACTCCGCCCCCCCCTCCTCCTCTTTTTTTTGCTTGGGCCAGCCCTGGGGGTAAGTGGGGTGCAGGAGCAGGGAGGAGGGGGACACCCTGGCATTAGCCCCCCACTTCCCTCCTCCCCCCGTACAGCAAGCAGGAGTCTCTGGGTGCAGCTCCAAGGCAGAGGGCAGGAGCTGCACATGGCAGTGTGGGGAGGGATAGCTGAATGCTGGCAATTGCTAGCCTGCTGGGCAGCTGCAGCACAGGGAACTTAGGGGAGTGGGGAGCTGATAGGGGGGCTGCTGGTCCACCCTGATTCCAAGCTCCCACCAGCTAGCTCCAACAGGCTGCTCTCTCCTGCAAGCAGTGGACAAAGCTTTGGCGGCTGCCAAACAACGTTAGAAGGGAGCATTGCACAACTTTAAATGAGCATGTTCCTTAATTGATCAGCAGGGGCGGCTCCAGGCCCCAGCACGCCAAGCGCGTGCTTGGGGCGGCATGCCGTGGGGGGCGCTCTACCGGTCGCCGGGAGGGCGGCAGGCAGGCAGCCTTCGGCGGCATGCCTCCAGAGGGTCCGCTGGTCCCGCGGCTCCGGTGGACCTTCCGCAGGCACTGCGGGAGGTCCACCGAGCCACGGGACCAGCGGACCCTCCGCAGGCACACCTGCAAGAGGTCCACCGGAGCTGCGTGACCGGCGACCGGCAGAGCGCCCCCCGCGGCATGCCGCTGTGCTTGGGGAGACGAAATGTCTAGAGCCGCCCCTGTTGATCAGCAATGTAACAATGAAACAACGTTAACCAGGATGACTTTAAGTGAGGAATTACTGTACAATGCTTGGGCTTTTCATTGTCTCTTAATCTCCTCCTAGTAAACCCAGCTCAAGCCCAGGTTACTTCTATTCATCCTGGTCTGCCAAAATCAGTGAATAAAAAGAAGAGTTTGAGCTGGAGTCCATGGTTGTTATACTTATTAGGGCACATTTTTAACAAATTCTGATGTACAAGAGCCTTAGGTATGTGGGCAGCAATTGATCCCTGGTTCTCTGAATGAATCATGCTCTCTCTTATCTGCAGGACCTTTACAAACAGGACACTGTTGGCTTTCATGAGCTAGCACTTTGCCTTGGTCTCCTAACACACTGTTTGTTTATGCTACTTTCCCAACATATGGGCTAATGTGATAAAGGTTAATGTCGTACAAAAGGCAAACAGAATTACACAAAACTGTATTTAGCAATTTAATTTTATTGGTCTGCTAGGGAAGGTAATTATCAGAATTCGACAGTGCAGGTAATGAGGAAATAGTCAAGTGAGATAAAGTATCTGTGCAATATAAACATCCTACCCAGAGCCTCCTCCCTACTTGCATATCACAAAGCAATTGTTAATGGAGGCCACTTGGCAGGACTATGGCAAAGCTGGTAATGAGCCCCTCCTCAGCTGGTGGAACCATTCCAAGCAGTGCCCTGCTTAAACTACTTCACTCACTGGGAGAAGAGTAAGTGAGCTGTTGGGAGCCAGCCTCATGAATGAGAGATATGAGGCATTTATCCCACTGGGTCAGCCCAAATGTGAGGCCCTATCTGCCATTGGTTAATAGCCTCCTGGGAACTTGTAGTTAGCCATCTTCCAGCCGAGCCTCGGGCAGCTTTCTCCTCCAGCTCTTTGTTAGGCCCCATGGTCAGAGCTGCATTACAGGTTCGTGGCCATTTGCTGATGCCCTGGTTCTGGAACTGGAGGGCCCATGATACTAGAGATTTTAGTGGGACAAGCAGATGGGTTGGTGGTTTCCTCTCATTACTGGTGCTCTGGGGTTGTTTTGCAAACTGGCAGCTACCCCATGGTTCTAACACACTGGTGTGAGGTGGCATATAGGAAGCAGGACAGTGATTTATCTGGCAAATGCTCACTGCCCACAATGGCCCCTCTGCAGTTGTACCCAAGCTCGACATCACTGCTGATGAGGGACATGGACTCATTCCCTATATGCACGTGCCATCAACTTACAGGGACAACAGCAGACCTGCTGTCTAGTGTCACACAATTGGGGGCTTTTAAATCAAGGTGTTAATACCATGTAATGCATTATATTCTTGTGCTAGGGATTGGGAAATTACATCCCCTCATTGCAGCTGCTGGGTGTGATAGCTACCTTCAGTTGGACTAAGTGAGGGAACAATTAAATGTCCATTTGTTCAATGATAGCTGAAAATGGAAAACCACCACCCAAGGACTAGACCCCATGCAAGCCTGTGTCATTTTGTGCAAGGAGTTTCCTGGGGGTCTGTAGTCGGTTGGTCGGGGCTCGACCCTCCAGCAGGCCGGAGGGGAGCCACACCGACTCACTTCTGTTCTCCTGCTAGTCTTTAGGAGTGACAGGGAACAACGTTTAGACCGCCAGGCCCTCTGGTGCAGGGGCTGGCCAACAGCAGTACAATTAGGCCCAGGCCCTCTGGAGCAGGGGCTGGGCAAACAGCAGTACAATTAGGCCCAGGCCCTCTGGAGCAGGGGCTGGGCAAACAGCAGTACAATTAGGCCCAGGCCCTCTGGAGCAGGGGCTGGGCAAACAGCGAACACAGGGCTCAGACCCTCGGGCAGGGCTGAGCAGCAGTTCAAGTTCGGGGACTCAGGTCCTCAGTCAGGAGCTGAGCAAACCGTCGGTAAGTCCAGACGTTTGGTTGGGGTGCAGGTGTGAGGGGGGAGACTGCCACCCGTGGGTGGGGTGGCAGGGGGGACACAGGCCCACCCACTCCACTGTGTCCCAGCCCGGGGCCCTAGCAGCGGCGTGGATCCGCTGCAGTCAGTGGGGATCCTGGCCGCAACACACTGACCTGGGCACGTCGGTGCCCTCAGCCGGACAGGGGTCGGCTACCCCCGGGCTCCATTCCATTCCCCCCTCAGGGCCTACCTCGTCGGTCGCACTGGGTTCAGGCCAGTCCGTCTGCATCGGCTCCGGTGGAGGGCTTGGCGGCAGGTCCGGCAGCTCCTCCGGGAAGTCGGGCCAGGCCTGCTCGGGCGGTTCCTCCGGGTAACAGCAGGGCCTGGGGGGCTCCTCTTCGGGGCGGTCGCTAGGCAGCTCAGAGGTCTCCTCGTCGTAGCGCCCCCTCGGCAAACATGGGGGCTCCTCCCAGTACCGGGTCCGGGAAGGCTCCGAGGGCTCCTCGTCGTAGTGGGTGCGAGGCAGCTCCGGCCAGGCCGGGCAGCCACCTCAGGCCGGGGAGGGTTCCCGGTAAGGAGCTCCCGCCGGCACGTCTGCTCCTGGGGGTGGCTGGGCCCTGACTGAGCTTGGGCGCGCTCCTTTTCTACTTCCTGCCCCGCCCCTTGACTTCCGGGGGGCGGGGACTGGGGGCGGAAGTTCCGCCCACTGAGGTGTTGGCAGGCCAGCTCCCTCTGCCGGGCCGGAGGGGAGCCACACCGACTCACTACAGGGTCTGATAACAAATGCTGGAGTGTGGTTTGATTTGACTGCAGTCTTGTGTCTGTAAGAGAAGGAGCAAAAACCCCACAGCAGCACACAGAGAAGGCGGCAAGGAAGCCTGACAGACAACCAGAGAAGCAGTTGCATGATCCTGAGAAAAAGCTCAGTGAGACAGCTTTGGGATAGAATGCTGGCTGGAAGGAGGCTTGGAACCGTGAGAAGAGAAACTGTCTCCTGCTGCTTGAATCCTACCATGTGCAAGCAAACAGGACTTTGTGTACATTCTTTGTAAACAAACAGGCCTGCATCAAAGAAATGCCTGACTCTATCATTAGTCTCTTCTCCTCCCAGAAGCACCTCCCAAGATTACAAAAATTGGCTGACTGCTCAGGCCAAAAGAGAAAACAATATTAATGAAGTCCTTTCTGAAAGCATCAAGCTCAAACATGTAGAGGCTTTTAAATTCTAACTGTTAGCACCTAGGTAATATCATTGGAAAGGGGCCAGAAATAAAACTTGGGATACAAACACTACTGAGCTTTGGGGAAATTCAGATGGAGATATGAACTTTATTCATTATTAAATAAGTGCTTGCATGTGCTGTTGTGCTCACTCTGGCTTTCTCTTTCATTTCTTGTTAATTAATTTTATGTGAGATTGTATAGTTCTAGCAGGTACAAAGGAGACAGTACCTGCAAAATTCACTTCTATTATTGCCATGTTAACTAAGAGTTAATAGAATCTATCTTTTGTATATGTAAGAGCGTGTATAGCAAAGGAGGACGGTCTTCTAGTCAGAGCACTGGACCACTTCAGGAGGCCTGCGTTCAGTTCCCACCTCTGCCACAGACTTCCTGTGTGACCTTGGGCAAGTCATTTATCCTCTCTGTGCCGCAGTGACCCATCTATAAATTAGAGATAACATTACTTCCTTTTTCCTGTCCTTTGTCTGCCTTATCAATTTAGATGCAGGTTCTTCAGGGTAACATCTATTTCTTACCAAGTGCACACACTGAGGCCTTGTCTACACTACAGGGAAAAGTCGCTCTAAGCTATGCAATTTGAGTTATGAGAATAGCGTAACTCAAGTTGATGTAGCTTAGATCTACTTCCTGCGAGATCCACACTATGTGACGTCAACGGGAGATGCTCTCCCGTTGACTCCCCCTACTCTTCTCAAACCGGTGGAGTACAGGAGTCGATGGGAGAGCGATCTGCAGTCAATTTAGCAGGTCTTCACTAGACCTGCAAAATCAACCGCTGATGCATCGATCACCACCCATTGATCCCCTGGTAAGTGCAGACAAGTCCTGAGTGATCTCAGTTGTAGCCTCTAAGTGCTAGTGTAATACAAATAATATTTCTGCTATTCTGTAGGAGCTTTTATTTTTATTATCCCTCTAGTCATTTTCCTCTTCCTCATGCCCTAAAGAAAAACAAGACACCAGTTATCTCCTCCAGTATCTTGTGTTCTCTTATCCATCTCCACAGACACCTAGTATGCTTTGAATAGCTGAGTGGAAGAGGAGTCCCATATCAGTTCAGAGCATTCATGCTTTTCTGGGTGGTTTGGTTGGGTCGTTTAATCCTGTCTGCTATAGAACAGTCCCTCAACAGCACAGCTGTCCAAGACTGCATTCTCGTCCCCAGCAGACAGCTTTCCTCGTGCTCACCTTTGCCATGGCAGAGAGTTGATCACTTGGATCCAGTGTCAGAGAACACACTCCTGAGCCAAACCCAGTCCCAGATAGATAGCTCTCTTTGTCCAGGGATAAAGTCACCCCTCTCATATCCTGTTTGTTGCTAAGCTGTCTTGGAGCAGTTTGAGAGGCTCACTCAACAATACCAGGCCCAGCTGAGGAGCTTCCACGAGGGTGCAGGGCGGGAAAAAGAAATGAGGTCTGTCTCCCTCCAAAAGTTATTAACTTAAGAACAAGTCCACCAGCCATTTGCTCATTTTCACATGGTTTTCCTACTGTGGGCAAAAGGGGCTCAGCCCGCTAACGTACGGTGTAGGTTACTTACAAAGTCTAGGCATTGTCCCAAATAAGATTACACCAGTTTCCTATGTCACATATTAATTTATGCTCATTTGTTTCACACAATTGATTTCTAAGCACACTGTGCTCTCTTTGCCAGTAACTGTATACTCTGAGGAATTCTTCTTAGGTATGGTTTACAGAGAGCCATATCAGGGAAAGGCAGTGTGGCCTAGTGGCTAGAGCACTGCACTTGCACTCAAGAGATCTGGGTCCTGTTCCCAGATTGGCCTTTGACCTCCTGGATGACCTTGGCCAAGTCACTTCACCTCTGTGCCTTGGTTTCCCCATCTGTACAATGGGGATAATGATAGTGATGACCTGTGGGAAGGAATGAAGAAAAGAGCTAGGTATTACTATAATAGGTGGCACTGTACGGTAAATGAACTATGCCTGTCCTGTCTCCAGCATCAGGTCATTCACCAGGTGTTTCAGATATGGGAGTGGCCCCAGAGGGAATAAACTCCCCTATGCAGGCAGAATTTAGGTAAGCAGACTATATTTGCTAGATTTGGAGTTCTGGCAAGACATTAGGACTAAACACTCCGACTGTTGCAAAAAGTCCACTGAGACTTGTAAGGACGAGGACCCTGAGCTGCGCAAACTTACTGACAGGGGGCTTGAGCCAAAGACCACTGAAGTCAATGAGAGTCTTTTCACTGACTTCAGGGGTCTTTGACTTAGGGCCCTGCTTAACTTCTGAGCCATTCCACTGACTCAGTTAAGGCTGCATTTGTGTGTTTGCAGGACTGAGGCCTACTAGCAGCCAGTGATTCTGTTTTGCACCTCATAACGTTGCATGATAACACCAAACTTGGCCGTTAGTTTAGTCCAAAGCAACAGTGCTACCTGCAGCCGTTCCCAATTTTTTAAAAAGTAGGTTGCCTATCCAGCTTTCAGCCAGGCTTGATCCAGTTTAGTTTCACACTCCAAAGTGGCATGACTGTAGATGCAACATAGATTCTTTGTGAGCTATGAGTCATCCCCCACCCCCCATATTTAAAATCAAGCACATCAGACTTAACTATGGTGTAGATGTCACATGTGAAGAGTCTTTCCAAGTATTTAAATTAGTTTCCATTTAACCCAGATCCACTACACTTCTGTGGGACTTTCATTTAACCTCTTTCATTCTCCTCTTCACAGTGACATGCTATCTGCAGAGAATAGCTCTTCTCTTCAAGCTCCGCTTTCCACCGCACGTTCTGCGGAAGTCTCTGACCTAAGAGTTCACCCGATTCAAATCTAATCATTTAAGTATGCCTGTCTCTTGAAAACTGATGATAGCGACCCGGCTCTCATCCTTTTCCAGCTTTCTGTGTGAGAATTCCAGCCGGTGTAAACTGGTACAGTTCCATGCAGGGCCGGCTCCAGGCACCAGCTCAGCAAGCAGGTGCTTGGGGTGGCTAAGGGGAAGGGGCTCTTAGGCGGCAATTCGGCGGCGGGTCCCTCGGTCCCTCTCGGAGGGAAGGACCTGCCGCCAAAGTTCTGCCGAAGAAGAAAGCGGCGTGGTGGAGTTGCTGCCGATCGCTGAATATCTGGCTCTCTGAGTTGTTTATAATTATACCAAACAGGCTGCTAAGTCCAGCAAACTTTCATCAGGTGCACAACACACCTATCTGTGTAAAGGAAATTGATCAACAAAACTCCAACGATAAGGAGAATCACAAACACTTCCCAAGCCACCAGTCAAATAGGAGCAGTGCCTTTTCTGATAATAAAGACTGGTTTAAAACATCACAACCGATTCATAGCTGCGGACTTCAGAGTTGTTTATCTGGGCAAACAATTATGAAATGTTCCTTTGTCCCTGTGTGTACTGTGTGGGCAAAAGTCATTATGACTCTGCGTTACTTGAAAGGGCTATTGTTCAACACCTATTCATGGGTAGGACAACATGCAGTGCACAGAGCAGAATCTGTCCAAGATCCATGGTCCCATTTACCCAGATGCAGGCAGGTCCATGGCTAACTTCTTGAAGAAGATTCCAAGCAGCTTAGTTGGAGTGACTTTTGTCTGTTAAGGTTTGGGTTAAAAATTTCAAAAGCAAAGTGGTTTAGGAGCCTAAGTCCCATTTTCAAAAGTGACATAGGGCCAGATTTTCAATGGTATTTAGGCACCTAAAGATGGAGCTAGTCCCCTAGTGGGATTTTCACAAGCACCTCAGTGCCTAAGTCCCATTGCCTTTCAATAAATGCCTAAGTCTGTTTTGAGAATGGGACTTTGGAACCTAAGGCCTGGTCTACACTGGGGGGGATCGATCTAAGTTATGCAACTTCAGCTAGATGAATAACGTAGTTGAAGCCGACGTACTTAGATCTACTCACCGTGGTGTCTTCACAGCGGTGAGTCGACTGCTTACGCTCTCTCCTCGACTCCATCTGCGCCTCTCGGCCTGGTGGAGTACAGGAGAGTGCTTGGGGGTCGATTTATCTTGTCTAGACTAGATGCGATAAATTGATCCCCGCTGGATCGATTGCTGCCCGCGATCTGGTGGGTAGTATAGCCATACCACTGAGCTACTTAATCACTTGAAAATACTCCCCTAATCTTGCATATCACATTGGGTGTATTACATGATCTATTCCTGTTATCATTTTAGCATGGTTTAAAAGATTTAATATGCTTATGCATAGATTTGGTTGTATCTAGGTACTTATATGGCCTCTGTTACAGTAACTTCTTACAGTCATTACTGTATTTATCACCACACCCCTTAGAGCAGGGGTGGCCAACCTATGGTTCCGGAGCCACATGCAGCACTTCAGAAGTTAATATGCGGCTCCTTGTATAGGCACCGACTCCAGGGCTGGAGCTACAGATGCCAACTTTCTAATGTGCCGGGGGGTGCTCACTGCTCAACCCCTGGCTCTGCCACAGGCCCTGCCCCCACTCCACCCCTTCCCACCCTCTCACCTGAGCCTGCCATGTCCTCGCTCCTCCTCCTCCCCGCATCTCCCCGAGCCTCCTGCATGCCACGAAACAGCTGATCGAGAGGTGTGGGAAGGGAGGGGGAGGCCGGGGCAGCTCCAGGCCCCAGCACACCAAGTACGTGCTTGGGGCGGCATGCCGTGGGGGGCGCTATGCCAGCCGCCAGGAGGGCGGCAGGCGGCTCCCTGCGGGAGGTCCACCAAAGCCATGGGTCCGGTGGCCCGCGGGACCAGCGGAACCTCCGCAGGCACACCTGCGGGAGGTCCACTGGAGCCCCCTGCTGCCCTCCCAGCGGCCGGCATAGCGCCCCCCCGCGGCGTGCTTGGGGCGGCGAAATGTCTAGAGCCGCCCCTGGGGGAGACGCTGATCAGCAGGGCTGCCGATGGGCGGGAGCGGGGGTGGGGGGATGATGGGGGGCTGCTGACGTATTACTGTGGCTCTTTGGCAATGCACATTGATAAATTCTGGGTCCTTCTCAGGCTCAAGTTGGCCACCCCTGATCTAGAGGTAGGAGGTATTATTGCCCCCCTTTTTCCAGGAAGACTAAATGACTTGCTTGGCAATGTCTGTGGCACATCTGGGAATTGAACACAGGTCTCCTAAGTCACAGGCCTAGTGGCAAAAAAGGGGCCATCAAGAAACAATGAATTGGGCCCTCAGGGTGATCTGATGAACCTCAACTGTGACCTAAAGCACTTCTTACTGTTCTAGTCCTGGGCTTCCCACAGAGCTCTGACAATGCCCTGCAGCACCCCAGCTATTGCAGTTCTGGGGTCCCCTACACAGCCCCACCAACAAACCCCAGTCTTGACCTATATTTTGCAGCTCCATATACTTTGCTCCCAAGTTTGTTCCGGTGCAATTGGAGATCTCTGTCCCTCTCTATCATTAATAAGATAGAGAGCCCTTTACAATCTATTGTGCGGGTGGGGAATTGTGTTCTTGAGTAAACACAGTAGGTCAATACAGCACTAATTCATAAATCCTATGCAATCTGTGTGTGTAGGGAAAAGGCTTATCAGGAAGTACAGTACTGCTCTACGGTAACCACATTTTCAGACTAATTAATTCACTGGCTAATGTTATGAAGCTCACATTTGGCTAGCAGAGAAAAGGAGAGGAATGCTGGTCTAGTGGTTAAAGTGCTGGCACTGCTCGTTGTGTTTGATTCCCAGCTCCGGTCACAGGATGTGCTCTTTGAGCTGAATGACTGTAGCTACCAGCTATGTGGCTAGTGCCGGAAAGATGCTCCCCCAGCATGGGCAGCTGTGCACTGGGACACTACTCAGTCTACTCTCTGGAAGAGGTATGGAGAACACACAGTAGGGAACAAAAGCTGCACACCACTGGGCCTGCAATTGTAACTGGTCCTTGCTCAGGCCATTCAAGTGTGTGCATGTGGGCAGGTCATTGCAAACTCATCTCCCACCCTATTCATCCACACAAGGATCTAGCTCTCTGGGAAATGGAAACACTAGTATTTTTCCACAGTGCTCCCCTTAGCTCAGTAGGGTTGCCCTCCTTCGGGGGTTGCGGGGAGACAGCACATTAAAACCTTCTGGAATAGTGTCAAGATGATACATTCCCACTTGACCTTTTCTAATATACTAATCTTGTATCACAGGCCAGATCCACAACTGGTGTAAATTGGCATAGCTCTCTTGTACTTCAAAAGAGCTACATCAGTTTATACCCACTGAGGAGCTGAACCCACATCTTTCAATAGCTGAACTTTTCTTATGCCAGTGTGGATCTGGGACCTTGTGAAATGTCTTTGGAGCAGATTAAGAAAAGCCAAGGGCAACAATTTAATCAATCAAATAAACTTATGGGCATTTCCTTTGTCACACCAAGATCTAGAGGTTTGCGGAATTTTATGCAAATCAGGTAATTTACCATGATATTGGCTTTTTCAGTAATAAGGTTGACATCTCTCCATAAGCATGTCACCTAACTGAAATGACTGTGGGATACTACAGAGATTAATCCTGCTCATAAAAAATAGGCCATTAGGATTAAAGTTCCAGCAGTTGGTATTGTCAAGACAACGCACCATGTTTCCCACCCAGTTTGGCCCTTTATGCAATAGATAGTGACATTAAAGCTGTATCTCTAACATGATTCTAAACAGGGCCAATGGCATTAGTCAGCCAATGACTATCTTTATTACTGTACAGATTGCAGCTGCATAATCTCGGTGATTCATTACAATAATAAACTCTGCACAATAAAATGGGCAAAATACCCATTATATTTGTACAAAAGTGCAATGGTTTAATTTTCCTGTTAGGCATGGTCTAGTATAAACCCAGCATCATGTGCACAATTAGCAACAGAACCGCCATGTACGAGGTGACTGCCCTGAAGGTTTTTGATCACTGTAATCTAGCTTTGAACAGGAAATGCTGCTGCAGTGCGAAGCGTGAGCAATTAACCCCGTTCAAGGTGTTGTTAATGCCGATAAGGAGTTTGGTGATACCATGCCCTGCACAGGGACAAGCAAAACGAGTGACTACAAGAAGCCTGGGGCTTGAAGGAGGGGCAGTGCCCCACTCCCTGAGCGGCATTAGGCCTTATCTTCACTCCTAAAAAAAATGCAGTGTTTGCCTTGTGTAAACTACTATGTATGGGCTACCCTGAAGTAAAAACCCAGCAAAGACCAGACCCTTAAGTTTTCAAACGAGGTATAGTCACCGAGATCAGCTCTATACTCCCACTTAGGGTTGACCTAAGTTTACTTCATGGTAGAACTAAAGCCCCTTGTCTTCACTGTATTTTAACCTCCGGATACCTCATGTATGGTAGCTCCGTGAAGTAAAAAAATAAAATAAAAATAAATGCAGCTTTTTTAGCAGTGAAGACAAGACCTCAAGAATTCTAGGGCTAGCTCTCGTTTGGCCTCTCTGGCCATGAGCCTACAAGAGCAGGTCATTTGTAGCCCCAGTACCTTGGCATTCCATACATGGACAGACGAGTGTGTGTATTAGCCACACATTTTAAGGCCAACTCTGATTCCCTAGCCATTTTTAAAGCCCACCTCCTCTAATCCACCAGTAACCAACGAATTGTTCATCAATTTGCCATGCTTACTTTTACTAGTCCCTTTCTGCGTCCCCTAGGCCTCAATTCAGGAAAACATTTGGGCACATGATTAAGCCCCACTGAAGTCAGAGTCATTAAGTTTCATTAATTTTAATGGGATGTAAGCACATGTTTAAAGTTATGCACACGCCTAACTGCTTTCCTGAATTGGGGCCACAGTCTATGGTTTCTACCTACTTCTTGAGCTGCCTACTGTTTCCTTTCTTTCGCTGTAACTTCTCTGCACTCAGTAACAGTGGTATGAATGCTGTGTTATAAAATTAGGCCCCAGTGCAGCAAATGGATCCACATGGATTTCCTTCCGCTAGTTCTCATTTCATGGTTCATCCTCACTTGACTCCCAACGTTAATCACATTCCACAAAAATTTGCTTTTCCCTTATTTTTATTGTTCAACATTGTTTTGGTCAGAAATAAGTAATCAGCAACCAGGCAAAAAATAATTAAACCACTACACTAAAGGGAATGAATCCCACTGCGTTTTAACCTGCCTGCATCAACATGGGGTTGATTTTGTGTGTGCATGTGTCCCTCATTTTGATCTATGTCACACATAGCACACCCACATTTGGAACCATGCAAGTAGAGAGGCATACTTGCAGTGCAAGGTTTGCAGAGCCTGTGAAACCAAAAGATAGCTGGGAAGGCCGACAGAACCTCCCACTCAATGAATTATAACCCACCTCTAGCTGTGTGATACTGTAAAAGCTCTGCTAGACATTTTAAATGAAAGAATGTACAATTTAGTTTAAATTTAAAGAGAAAAGCCTCTCTTTGAATTTTCTAGCACCTCTATCATTACCGGAGTTTGTCTGGCACCAGATATGTCACCTCTGAAGCACCACATGGAAGGCTATTCTTGCAGTATGCCTGAATCCGCTATGAAGATTTGCGTTAGCATGGTACAAGAAGCCTTAGATTTACTGCTACTGTTACAGCACAGGACATAACTCTGCTCTGTAACTACAGATTCTCTGTAGCTCTTGTTAGACAACAAGAAATTATTCACTTGATTGGCAGCTTACTTAGGCAGGAAGTTCTTAAAGGCATAGTACTAATATATCTTCATGGTTACTTAGAACACTGCACAAGCCAGATGTGAGGAAATACCACGAATCTGACAGGGGGAAAAAAATCTTTTCCATAAAGCTACCAACCTGACTCCTGGATCAGAGAGGTTTGAACTTTGCAAGAGCCCCTGGCACTTTTGGGTGCTTATCCTAAACCATCCTATGAATCTTTTAAATCTGTTATGGACTAAGCTTAAGAAGGACAGACATTAGAAAATATGGACAGCTATACTGGATCAAATCCCCTAGCCACAAATACCTGATGCTTCTCGGGATGGCAAAAATAACAGTTGAGGGACTGATTCTGATACTACTGGAGGTGAGTAAGCATATCCTACTTCACGGCTAGTCCCACGGCGGGGAGAAGAAATCTATCAAAATCTGGCCCTCGGCCAATTTCACAATGCTGTATACAGAGGAAAATTCCTTCCTGACCTGAACAAAGATCATTTCACGCCCCAAAGCAAGAGATTTGATTACTCTTATCTGAGCTTCCCTGTTGTGTGCAGTATAGTGACAAAGTTGCCTAGATGTAGAACTCAACTCCTGGATCACTGCATTCCACAGGACTCTATGGTTTGCAAAGTAACCTTTTGTTTATTTGTTCCACACCAACTAGCAATGCTAACAGCCTTATTACCAGCATGAATTACAAACAGATGGCTCCAGTATATTAAGGTTTCACTTTTCCACACCAAAGATATTTGTGAATGAGTGTTTCCAACTTTCAAGGTTTTATTGTGGGTGAACTGTGCAATATTTGCTGGGCTTCTTAAACCTCCCTGATGACGTGAGAATCAGCTTTCAGTTAAAAAAAAAAAAAAAGTAGTCTTCATGGCCGTGGAGAAAATGTAAGCCCTAAAGGACCAGGCACCAGAAGGCAAATAAAAGACTCCACATCTACTTACTTATTGATTTAAATCATGACTTTTAAGTTAATCTCATGATTTTGGAGAGAGTTGACTCATGATTTTTGAACACAGGAGGTGGGCAATACTAGAACAACAAGGCTCTGAGTTAAACAAAGCAAGAAGCACTTATCCCCATCAGATCAAGCCATAGCATCTAAAGTGAACAGGTCTTTCTTTGGTTTAAGAGGGACCTAACTAGAGAGGGAAAGTTCAGGTCGTTATGAATGGGAGGCACTTGCTCCAAGCTGGGTAGATTGAGATGGTTAAATGTTCTCAGGTACCCACAAAAGTTTATGCTCCAATACGTCTGCTAGTCTATAAGGTGCCACAGGACTCTTTGTCGCTTTTTCCAGCTACCATGTGAGCAGCAGGTGGGTGACTGTAGATTAAATATACGTGACTCAAAGCTTACAAATTTTCCTGTTGACGTCAAATTTCCTTAAGTGGGCGTGACTTAGGTGAGACCAGCAAATCTTTCACTCCTACTCCTGCTAGACATCCATCCCTGCTTCTGCTGTCTCAGGCCCCCTGGGTTGCTTCACAAACCCTTGTTTTGAGAGACACCTGTGAGCCCTATTCTGCAACCCGTACTGATGCTGAGAACCAATTAACCATGGAATCATTGACTTCAATGGAGCTGCTCACCTAAGTAGGTGCTACTCAGCATAATTGAAGGTTGGAGACTCAGGCTGTTTATAAATATATATTTAGAGCCTATTCTGCTCATCTTACTCCTGTTGAGTTGTCCTGTACTCTAGGAGTATAGGCCTATTGAAATCAATGGAACTATTGATAGAGTAAAGTGCTACTTGCCATAAAGGTGGCAAAATCTGGCTCTTGATGAGCTGCTTGCTGAAGACACAGCTGATTCAGAAGACTATATACATCTCTTCACTTGGTTGGCTCTTTGACAACACACCCAACAAATATACACCATAGGATTGCAAATAATGGAGCTAGCAAAGCCCTCTGAGATCATCTACCCTGCCACACGTGCACAGGAGCATACACGCACCCAGGGTGTTTCCCAACCAGGGACAGCAGGGATAAATACCTTGCTCCTCCGATTCTGCAAACACAGAGTTCCCTTGTACAACCTACCACTTTTAATATTCTCGTAACCCTCTGCTCGAAAACAGTTTGATTACATATCACCATCATAAATTCAGCCTGGTAACAGCTGGGACAGATTTAAAGAGGATGTGTGGGGTTTTTTTGGCTATCTATTATTCATGGTGTGTTAGCCCTTCCAATCCGTTTAGCCAAGAAGGAGATAAGCTATCCTCTGGTAGATTATTGACAGACACTTGGCAGCCTGCATCTCAGGGGCTGCTTCCTCAGAGAAAGTGAATTCAACCTTTAAAAGCAATGATTTGATAATGTGACTGTGTCTGTCTGGGAAATAACGTGTAGTGAACGAACAAGGACAAGCCAATTATAAAGTGGGGGAGGGGTTAAGTCAATGCTGGTGAAAACCCAGGAGACTCAGTTGTGTTCCTCCACAGGCCAGGTAAAGCAAGGTCAGCTGGGAACACACGTGTCCCTTGCAGTGCTCTACCAAGGCATCTCACCTCCGTGTGAGAGGAACTGCCACTAGGTGTAAAGGGCAGTGCAGTGTCCCCAGCCATTTGCCCCATGTCCTCTCTGCTGAGCCTGCAAACAAGGAGGCCACTTAGATTCTGTCTACACTGCAAATTTTAGCCCCACAGCCCAAGCCCCAGGAGCCTGAAGTTCCTGGGCTCTGAGACTCGGTGCCGTGGGTTTTTGATCACAGAGTCTCAGAGCCCAGGTCAGCTGACTGGGGCTCACAGGGTGCAGGCTGCAGGGCTAAAAAATGCAGTGTAAATGTTCGGGCTGGAGCTCTGAGACCTTCCACCCCCCACCAGTTTGAGTCTGAGTCTGGATGTCTACACTGCAATTTTATAGCCCCACAGCCCGAGCCAAAAAAGAGCTGTGGGGGTGGTGTCTGTGGATGGCGACAGCACATGAAGACCCCTTGCTGCCCCTGTGCCTAGAAGCCAGAGGGACATGTGGCTGCTTCCTGGGAGCTGCCTGAGGTAAGTGCCAACCAGAGCCCACACCCCTTGCACCTTGCACCCCAACCCCCTGCTCCAGCCCTGAGCCCCCTCCCACACTCTGTACCCCTCGGCTCCAGCCCAGAGCTCCAGGCTAGGGCAGGGAGTTGGAGTGTGGGAGGGGGTGAGGGCTCTGGCTGGGGGTGTGGGTTCTGGGTTGGGGCGGAGGGTTGGGGTACAGGCTCTGGGCTGGGGCTGTGGATTAGGGGTCTGGAGTGCAGGAGGGGCGATTTTATCTGGTCACAGCCAGGCAAAGATACTAGTCAATTACCAGAGCTGAACATGCCAGTGAGAGATTTGTACCCCACAGAGGGCTGCCAGAGGGGCTGGAGAACTGCGTTAAGGGAGGGGTCCAGTGTGACCAGTACTGGTAGCATAACCTTCTGGCTGGTGACCCAGCTAACACATTCTCTAGCCCAGTACCAGCAGCGCAGCTTGGGTCATTGCCACGCTGCCATCTGGCCCCATACAAGAGAAACACACTTCTGAACTTCCAGTCTCATAGTCCTTGCCTATCCCAAGCCCTCTCTCTACTCCTCCCATTCCTTCCTCACACTGTACTTCTTCCAGAAATACATTTTTTTTCCGTTCCTTTCACCAATATTCCCGTCCCTCCCTTCTCCTCATCTCTGCCACCTCTTGTGAACGTTCTGGTGTTCGGTTTGCAAAGCACCACCGACATTACAGCTCCATGTATGCAGTTGTTGTTATTAATACAGACTAACTTAGCTAACATACCCTCCCTTCATTGGACTGTCTGCACTGGCTGAGCGCGGCTAGCCATCAAACTAATGCTGCCACAGACCAGCATGCAGCAGAGTCTAGCAGGGACTTTTACAATTAAACCATTAGAGACGTACCTTTATGGATTCTAATGAAACCTCAGAGAGATCAAACAGGGCTCAGCCCAAGCCGTCTGGAGCAGCCAGGTGGATTTTAAACAGTCTAGGAGACCTAAAAATAACACAGACACAAATTAAGTAAAAAAAACCCCAAACCCACAATACAGGATTTGAACTCTGAGTTCGTTTCTAATTACGAGCCTCTCTCCTGAGCCTTCCTGGCTAGTGGGGAAGGGGTGTTTTATGAGGCATGAGGAGCTGCCTAGGGCATTCCTGGCAGCGGACTGCACCACCGCTACCTTCCTCCTTCTCCAGAGCTGGGGCTTCAGGCTTAGAAAATGGGAATCCAGCCAGATTTTTTTCCCCCTCTTGCTTAATATTAACAGTTTTCTGTGTATATCGTCTAGCCATGCCTCCACTCTCAGGAGCTCAAGTTCTGCCTGAGAACAACACAGGGACAAGGCCTCGGACCCCTTTATGGGCTAAGCCTTTTATACCTATGCTCACCTCCTAGGGCACTGTGGTGGTGGCCCTCATGCCTCGAATACTCCCAGGTAACCTGGTCTAGCATCACAAGTTTGTCTCTACCTCGGTTTCCTTGGCTAGGCATATAATTCCTGCAGCTTCTGAAGGTGGAGTCCTTCAGTGGGGTCAGGTTTCACTGGCATTCATCACTCCTCCCTTTTGGAGCCTCTCCCACCTGGGAACATTCTTCCTTGGTTTCCTTTCCAGGTGAGCCCCCTCCCAGGTCCCCCTGGGAAGCCCTGGTCTTGGGAGAGCTCGCTTACAGTGTTCTGGAGACTGTTCCTCTCCCCCAGAGCCTCTGTTCTCTAGACCATCAACAGTGCGAATAGCTTCCTTCCTGGCTGGGTGCTTCCCTGTCCAATTAACTGCCTCCTAGTTGCTCAGTAAGTTAATTAGTCCCAGGTGAACCTCAGTTGCCTCATTCCCCTTTGTGGAGCCTGTCAGAAGTAGACTGAGCCCATGACTCCTTCAGAGGGTCAGCTACTCTCTGACAGGCATGCTCAACATCCTTTAGGCACAGTGAATTAAGGTGGGATGGAGGTGTTGGGAACCTCTCAGGAGCCTTGCCGTTGATTTATTTATACTTGTGCTTGGGTAGCAACTGAGATTGAGGCCCCACTGCGTCATGTGCTGTACAAATACATATGAGAACAGTCCCTGCCCAGAGGAGCTTGTAATCTAACTACTAGATAGACAAGGGGAGGGAAAAAATAATGATTGGGTGGGATTTTCAAAAAACCCTAAGTGACGTAGGAGCACAAGTCCCACTGACTTGCAATGGGCCTGGCTCTCCTGATTCTCTTTGTGCTTTAGAAAACTCCATCCGTCATCTCCGTCTTACAGATGGGGAACTGAGATATCAAGGGATTAAGTGATTTACCTCAGGTCAGTCAGGAAACCTGGGACAGATCCTGGAATTAAACCAGACCTCTTAAATCCCAGTCCAGTGCCTCAATCAGAAGGCCTCTTTCACTGGTATTAATAGAAGACAGGTGTTTGGATCCCTGAGACAGCTTTGTAAATCTCGGCTGTGATTTCTATCTGGACAATAACCCTTTGATTCATTTTTGAGTGTCCTGCCAGCAAAGTAACACCAGTCGTCCCCCACTCTTGTGAAGTTTTGTCACGCGAAGTGAGGACACCTCTTACACCGCAGATTCTGAAGTCCTGTGGCATCATGCCATGCAAAACTTTAGTGGAAATCAAGGACATATTCAACTTAAGCTGTGTTATTAGGGCCAAATGGGTCACACTTGGGTTTGCTAAGTGGCCAGTGTGCAAAACTCTTTGTGCTTCCATTCTGCCCTCTGACGCTAGGCACAAACAAGAGCATTCTTTGCAGCATGCACTTCAAAGGTGGAGTATCTGTACACAGGACGGCACTGGAGGTTCATTTTGCCTCGTGCATTAGGCAGCACTGAAGAAATTAAGCTTAATGAGAGCTATATGCACACACTGAGTGGCGCTTCAGTCCTTAAGCATTTCTTCTGCCACTGACAGCACGAACATACTGGGTCACTCGTTTGAATGCAGCACAGGCAGGCAGGGAATTCAGCTGGTTATCCCAGCACAGATCCTAATGAAGAGCTCACCCCATCACAACACAGCTGGAATGCTTGCTAGTAGGCTCACCAGAGACTGAACATTCATGACAACTAAAATCCCTTCTCATTCCCTAATGGTGGGCTTCTCTGGAGCAAGTTAGGCAGAAGCTGTTTGAAAGGAGTTGGGAAGCCTCCCATCAATTCCCAGCACTCCCAATCCAGCAGTTCTATAGGCCGGGTCATAGTTCCCTAGCCTGCTCCCACTGTACATCTATTGCTTCATAGGGACCAGAATTTCATAGTTAGATGGCGGGTCTGGCTGGAAATCTTGTGTGTGCCCTTTCCTGCTGGATTGTTTAAATGTATCTGCCTCCAACTGATCTGTTACTGTGGATATTTAATATGAGACCAAATAAACTGTTAATGAAACTAACTTCTTTGTACCTAGGCATTTAGAGTGTGTGCAGCACACTGGTGTCTTACAGCAATGCAGACAAAACAATACCCTGTCCAGGGCTGGCAGCATGGTCTAGCTAGTGGACGGGGTTTTACAGTGCGAGTCCAGGGTTCAAATCCTGGCTCTGTCACTGATTTATTTTATGACCTTGGGCAAAGCATTTCACCTGTCTGTGTCTCTGTTTCCCCTCCCACCTGGGCAGGGCTGTTCCCTCACTCTGTGTTTGTCAGGTGCCTAGTGTGATGGGGCCTCGAGGCGCTACACAAAGGGGAGCAGTCAGGCTTCATACCAGTCCAGCCAGTCATAAAAGCAAAGGGGAGGGATTATGGCACTTCAGGGCCACAGCAATAAGCGTCACCCCATGACACGTCAGTGTGGGTAGAACACTGTGTCAGACGTTCTTTGATGGGAGCTGTGCTCCCAAGCTGTGGTTATTTAGAGACACGCTGGCTGTCTCTGTTTTATCTCCAAATGGGATACCAGGTGGATAGAACACAAAAAGGTCTTGTGCTCTGTGACCACAGCACTGACGCATATCAAACAGAAAACTTCAAAAGCCCTTATCCAGCGCCAGCCAGGGTGCTGACGGGGCTCCTCGAAGCATGCCAGTGCCCTTGAGAGACAAAGGGAACCGATGAGAGGCTGGAATGCACAGAGCCATCAGAGGCGCTGCTTCATTAAAGACTTTGGGCTCGTTCCCAAGAGCATGGCTCAAGGCAAAGTCTCAGCACCAAATCCAGGGCTGGGGCCAGGGCAAGATAGGGAAAAAGTGGTGCCTGCCAGCCCCCTTTTCCAAATGCCTATCTCCCTGTATTGGCCGTGGAACGGGGTTGGCCACCACCTGAGCACCCCCTCACAGCCAGAGGTTGCTTTGCTGCACTATGCCTCTGCTTTCGTCTTCTTTGGGGCTCTTTAAACAAGGCCCAAAGAGTCTCATTCAGTCACAGCCCTTCTTAGAGTCTGGTTTCTTTATTCACCAAGTTCCAAAAACACATCTTCCACCCAGCCTTCATCTGGGCCCAGCCCCTCCTCCCTGAAGAACCGTCTCAGCTGGGTTTTCTGCCTCACTTTACTGCCAGCCCTCCTGCCTCTGGCTATCTCAGCTACACTCTCAATCACAATCCCTTTCCTGCAGCTTCCTGCTGCCTTTATATTGGACTCCCTGATTTCTCCTGTGGGGGGCTCACCTTGTAATCAGAGTTGGCTTAGGCCCAGGCTCTCCAACCCAAGGACAAGCCAACCTGTTACAAGCCCCTTAAGCCTTTTCATTTCCTGCAGTTCATTTCCTCTCCTTGTGTAAGGACTTTGCAATTTCTAAAGCTGCCCAGGTACCTGCACACAGACCAGACAGACCACTCTAGTTTCCCAGGCCTTGGAGCCATTTACAAAGCAATGCTTTTGGAGGTTGTCCCTGGCTAATGCAACATATTCAATGTAACAGGGACAATGACTGACATTTCCTGAGTGCCTTCTATCTGGCTGGATCCCAAACTGATATACAGACTATTAAGCAATCCCTTTAGACACCACTGACATGCAGACAGATTTCAGGTAGAGGCCAGCAGCTGTTTGACAAATGACACCAACACCGTACAACAGTTTAGGACAGGAAGTGAAAAGAGATACCATATGAGTTGGAGCTTCGGGGGGAATTTAGGAAGTCAGAATGCAAATATCCCTACTGGTATTCAGCCATGAGACAGATTCCATTAATTCCCATTCAGTAATAATTTGTTGTCCTTACTTTTGCAAAGTGACCTTACATGGAATCCCGTACTTTTCTCAAAAAAAGTATTTATAACTGGGTGTGAATTATAAGAAGTGATGAAATGGATGGTGACACCCTATAATCCAATGTGAAGTCTCATAACACCTGTGTCATCCAGGGATGCTATTTTGTATAGTCCCACATCCCCGGGGAGTACTAATTCAGAGCCCCGTTCTGTAACCTTCACATTATTTACTTACACCTAATCCCCCCCCCAAGTGAGTTCATTGGAACATCTTATGTAAGCACAACTCAATGATTAAGGGTTGAAGATTTGGGCTCTCCCAGGAGGTGGGTGAGTGCTGTTGGCTCAATTTGCAATCTCTGCCTTTTGCTTCACACAACAACATGAAGAAGGGCCAAAACTTAGGTGCCCTTCCATGCTGTGATATTTTATTTTCAAGTAGGGTGACCAGAAAGAAAATGTGAAAAATCGGGACGGGGGTGAGGGACTGTCCCTATAAAATCGGGACATCCAGTCACCCTCCTTGCAAGCAGCTGAGCAAAAGATTCTCACATATTTGTCCTACAGGAAAACAATAATGAAGTAAGGCACATATGGTGGACAATTTCTGTGAAAAAAATTACAAACGGAAAACAAAATAACTGTTTTTTCCCACATTTAGAAAATATTTACCATTTTCCAACCAGGGTGTTCCTGTTTACAGTCCCCTCTTAGTCCAAGGCAAAGAGGTGAGCAAAATTTTTAGAAACATTGATCTCAGTTTGTGTCAGCTAAGGAAAGATTTGAGATTATACAGGTTATTTTATCCAAAACAGTTTGTCCTTCCATAACCATGGCATTGACAAAGCATCCTGTTTGCACAGCATTGCAGCAAAGAGAGAACAACCAGGGCAAATTCAGAACTCCAGTACTCCCCCAGCTGCCATCAGACAACATGTGATCCCAGATTTAAAATGTCACACAAGGTTCTTTCCATCCGTTTGCAGACAGTCTCCATTCTAGCCCTATAATCCTCAAACCACAGCATCCAGTTGACACTGCACTTATTACAATCAGTTGATAAAGCTCCATTCCAGCCCCAGGGATGACAACTTCCTTTTTAAACACAGCTCAAATCACTTAAATAAATCCCTTGGTGATACTCTGACACCTTGCAGAATCCAGTAACTTTGTGACTTGTGCCTTCCTACATAGGAGGCCAAACCGAGACACCAGCATACTCTGGATTCGGATCTGGAGTCATAAGGATGGGGGAAATAGTAAGGGTATCAATAAAGACTTTTCAGAACATATCACCCCAGTGCTCTGCAAACTCCACACACTCCACAACGACTTCTGCATGGACCTGGTTCTAACTGACAGAGCACTGACTCACTTAGGCCCTAGGTATCAGAAACCACCTCATCAGCTGCACAGAGACAGGGATATTGTAGCCAAAGGGCCCAGGATAAGATGCTTAGGCGCTGGGGCCGACATTCTCAATGGCAGGACTCCAGCCATGGAACTATTTACCAAACAAGGTCAGCCTGACCCCAAGATTCACGAAATGTAGGCTGAAATGAAAGATCCACCTTTTCAACAAAGCCTTCCTCTAGCAAAGGCAGACTTTAAAAAGAGGGCAGACAGAACACACAACATTCTTTTGAGCCCCAGGAAGGTAGAGAAATAAGAGCTTGTTAATTACACTCAGTGCTTAGGTTTTTAGTGCTTGTTAATTATAGTCAGTGCTTACATGCCAAGATGACAGGCACATTAGAAATACCATAGATTAGAGTGATTTAAATCCATTAAAGCTGATGGCTAGCACTGAGTTCCTTATTCTGTATGTTAATGACACTCAACATGGCTAGAATGGCCCCTTCTGAGCTTTGACTCAACCTTGTCTGAATTCAGATCCTCTTCAGCTGCCTGGCTTCAGTCTTTATCCTGTAAGCTGAACGGATTCAGGGCCCAGCAGGTGTTTTGGTTCTCTGATAAGCGATGGCCGATGTGGAGCACTGAATATCATTGCAAGCCAACTCTACCAAAATTCTCTTTCTGCCCTTGCTGTCCCCAGCAATGACTATTCTTCCATCTATACTGTGCAGGGCCGGCTCCAGGCACCAGCCCAGCAAGCAGCTGCTTGGGGCGGCCAATGGTGAGGGGTGGCATGTCTGGGTCTTCGGCGGCAATTCGGTGCTGGGTTCCTCACTCCCTCTCGGAGCAAAGGACCAGCCGCCGAATTGCCGCCGAAGACTGAAGCAGCAGCGGTAGAGCTGCAGATCGCGATCGCGGCTTTTTTTCTTTCTTTTTGCTGCTTGGGGCAGCAAAAACCCTGGAGCCAGCCCTGATACTGTGTCTCATG
This sequence comes from Mauremys mutica, assembly GCF_020497125.1. NCBI lineage: Eukaryota > Metazoa > Chordata > Testudines > Geoemydidae > Mauremys > Mauremys mutica. The sequence goes on from NC_059078.1 coordinate 45,317,377, forward strand.
GAGCATCTTTAAATCTTGCCCATTCCCCATTCTGGCTGCAGCACACACACCAACATAGCTAGGAGTGACTTGCATGCTGGAGGCTGTTTGCGAGCAGTCCAGGCTGGAGACTCAATGCAGCAATGCATTGTAAAGGGCACCCCAGGTTACAGGGCAGGGGTGACACAGCTACTCATTACTCTGGATTGTACCCTCATACATCACAGTAGTAAAGTACTCCCTTTTCCAGGGTGACAGTGAGACAATCTGGAGCAGAAACAAGCCCTAGGTAAGGTTCCACAAGTTCAATTTAACAGCAATGGCCAATCACTGGAGTCAGAATGTAATCTGAAAAGCCAGAGATATATGATTAGAACTCGAGAGAATCCAGGTGTGTCCTCCAAGCGTGGTACTTGCTAAACCAATAAGCCATTGGTATTTGGTTGTATCCTCTTTCTGTAACGGTGAATCTTTGTCCCTTGCCTCTCTGTTCACCATTCTGGAAGGCTTATCTGCACAGAGACAATACACCCAATAGAGATACCTCTGCTTCAGAGCACTGAACAGTTTTCTGACATTTAACTATTATTTCCTGAACTGTCATTTCTTGAAGACAAGATTTCTAGGAAGGCCAGTTCAATCCAGTGAACCAGACAACTCCTTAGCAAAAAAACCTACTCTCTAGCAGATCCTGGTAGTTATATCACTGAAGCAGCATTAGTGCCCCGTCTAGACAATGTGGTTATTAGTATTATTGTATGAATCACACATCCTTAGCATTTTGGAACAACGGGCAGAAAAAAAATACCCCCGGTTCTACTCAAGTGCTTTGCTGCACTAATCCACCTTCAACGTTCACCTTGCATAGCCACCAGAAAGGAAGAAGAGATCTCTGTTTGACATTTTATCTAAAAGGACAGATGAAAAACTATGCTTAAAAAAGTAACCATGTTGGCTGTTTGCAGGTGCCTTCCACTAATTGCACGTCTTCACTGGCAATGTTAAAGCGTTGCCGTGGCTTGTGGGTGCACTGTTTACACTGGCACTTTACAGTGCTGAAACTTTTTTTTCACTCCTCTGAGCGAGAAAGCTGCAGCGCTGTAAAGTGCCAGTGTAGACAAGCCTTGTGAACATCTTGAAGCAAGAATCTTGTACACCAGAGTAGTGAGAGCTGAGCAACCCATCCTCCTGACCGGTGAAATTGAAACCTGGAATCTCTTTCTCTTTGCTTGTGCTTTCAAGCATGAATCTATGCCCCCAAGGAAATCATAAAGCAAGACTTCTCTGGAGAGAGTTTAGAATGGGGGGAATAGGATGACCAGACAGCGAATGTGAAAAATCGGGAAGTGGGTGGGGGGTAATAGGAGCCTACATAAGAAAAAGACCCCAAAATCGGGACTGTCCCTATAAAATCAGGACACTTGGTCACCCTAAGGGGGAAAGAAAAGTGGGTTTTCTTTGCTTACTTCCACACCCCAAATTTGTGAATGCCTAGAAAAAGAAAGTACACTTTTTGTCTATGTAAGTGCTGTATGTAGAAGTGGGTATGGCGAATATGATATGCAAAACTTCCATTGAGAAGAGAGTCAGAAAAAACTTCCAAGGCTCATAAAATTCCTGAGAAAAATTATTCCCTGACCATAAATATATTTAAAACACATAAATATAATCAAGATCCTGGGTAGACTAGACAGCTCAGATTATTGTTAATAGACTATGACACTTTTCATCTCTAGGTCAACAGGTCAATTACTGCACTGGTCAGTATCGGTCCTACAAAATCAAAGCAGTGAAACTCTTTGCCTTAGGTTTAATTCAAAACTCAGGCCAGTTTCATTGGTGGGTTAGCAAACTAATTTTATGGTCTCACATCGAAACCCAAAGAAGTGTGTGGTTTTGAAGTGAAACCAGGGGAAAACTGATGGTTTTGAGCAAGTTTCACTTTGAGTTAATGAGTTTGTTTGAACCCAAAATGCAAACGTAAAACTTGGGGGCTGTGAAACCACATAGAATGAAATTTTTTTAAAATGGTTTTCAGGGACTCATGTAAGCAAAAGCCACCAGATTTTGCATGGCTCCAAAAGCAGTCACCTCCTGCTAAGTGTCGAGAAGCCCCTATGTGAAATAATTTGGCAGCCTCATTCCAGTTCCTGTTGTGTTGGTGTTCACAGCCCAAAGATCAATGCCACAGTTCACACCTGTTCTAGCCATCTCAGTGGAGAAGCCAATTACTGAAAGGGCCATGGAGTCCAAATGATCCTCACTGACAAGGGCCCTATCTCCCTAGCATGAGCGGCAGCTTTGTAGAAATTTTGGTGGTGCCCAGAACCCGCCCCTGCCCAAACTCCGGCCCCCCAAAACTCCATCCCCTACCTGCCCAAGGCTCTGGGAGGGAATTTGAGTGGGGGAGGAGGTCTGGGGTGCAGGTGCTGGGAGGGAGTTTGGGGATGGGAGGGGGTGTGGAGGGAGGGAAGGGGTGCAGACTCTGGGAGGGAGTTTGGGGGAGGGAGGGGAAGCAGGGGTAGGGCTGGGTTTGGGGTGGGGCTGGGGATGAGAGGTTTGGGGTGTGGGAAGGGGCTCAGGGCTATGGCAGAAGGGTGGGATGTGGGGTGAGGGCTGTGGGGTGGGACTGGGGATGAGGGGTTCATGATGCAGGAGGGGGCTCAGGGTTGGGGCAGATGGTTAGGGTGTGGGGGGATGAGGGCTCTGTCTGGGGCTGGGAATGAGGGGTTTGGGGTGTGGGAGGGGCTCAGGGCAAGAGTAGGAGTGTGGGGGGCGAGGGCTCTGGCTGGGGCTAGGGATAAGGGGATTGACGTGTTGGAGAGGCTCAGGGCTGGGGCAGAGGGTTGGGGCGCGGCGGAATGAGGGCTCCGTCTGGGACGGGGATAAGGTTTTTGGGGTGCTGGAGGGGCTCAGGGCTAGTGCAGAGGGTTGGGGTGCAGGGGTGTGTGAGGGCTCCATCTGGGACTGGAGATGAGGGGTTTGTGGTGTTGGAGGGGGCTCAGGGCTGGGGCAGAGGGTTGGGGTGTGTGGGGGATGAGGGCTCTGGCTGGGGGTGTGTGCTCTGGGGTGGGGCAGGGCTGGAGATGAGTTTGGGGTGCAGACAGGCTGCTCCAGGACAGGGGCCAGAGAGGAGGACTCCCCCCAGCCCTTTCCCTGCCGGCAGCAGCGAGCTCTAAGGGAGGAGCCGCCCTTTCCTGCCCTCCCCCAGCAGCACACTCACCCCCACCACTGTCACTGCATGTGCTCCTAAGGCCCCTCTCAGGTCCAGGAATCTCCCTTGCCTCCCCCATGGTGGGTGCCGAGGGGTGCTGTGTGTGCCTCCTCCCCTGCTGTTGCCCCTGACTGTAGCCTCACTGGGGGTAAGGGATGGGGCTGTCTCCTTGCCCAGCATAGGGCAGGAGCAGTGACGGGGGGAAGGGGGCTGTGCTGCTGGAGGGTCCTGCCAGAAAAGGGAAGGGTCTGAGGGGAAGGGCAGGCTCAGAGTCAGTCTGCCCTGGCATTGGAGAAGGGGGGCACTAGGACCCTGCATCAGCAGTTCTGCAGGGAGGCAGCATGGAGCTGCACAGAAGAGGCAGGGACGCTCTGTTCCCTCCGGGGCCAGCAAGGGGGGACCGGGGGACACTTGGGGGAGGTGCGGGGGGTGGGGGTGGCAGGTGGGGCCGGGGGGGAGACCCGGCCCCAAACATTGGTGCAGATGGGCCCCTGGGCTCTGAATATTGCTGGTGCCTGGGCACCATGTGGGTATATAACTTGCCGCCCATGCTCCCTAGGGAAATTTTCAAAACATTTCCCCACATTGCTAACTCTGGTTTAGTTCCACCTGTGTCAGGAACAAGACCTCGTACTGTTAGCCCCAGCCCCTGGGCAGTGCCACCACTGCAACCAGCATATTGATTGGCTGAGCACTGACAGAGTTAAAAGCACCAGGAGACCATCTTCACTTAGGCCTGGCCCCTGCTCTCATTTATGTCAATGGCAGAACCGCTTGACGTCAGTGGTGCAGGATTAGATCCCAAGGTTCCAGAGGCTGCAGACACTGATGAAACTAGAAAATTTGCCTAGTGCAGATGGGGCCTAGATGGGGCTCGTCTCAGACAGAATTGTGCCGCACTGTCGAGGGGGAGGATGCAGGGAAGCCAGCACTGTTGATGCATTTACTCTGCCTCTTCTGTGGGTAAATAGGGGGCTCTGCTTTCTTAGGTTGACAATCTGGCCTCTTTTCCCAGCCCCAAACTCACCATACTTAATGGAGCGCTCTCCTTATATCTCTGCATATAGAGCAGCACAAAGCAAAGATTAAATTAAAACCCACATGGTGGAGAACAAAGCAATAAAAAGGCACAGAAGAACAGGGAACATAAAATAAGTGAGGAGGGATAATAAATTCAGGGAGAGTCCCATTCATTTAAATGGGCTGCTCGGGAAAGTAAGGGCTACTCACATAAGTAAAGTTTCCAGTTTCGGCCCCTCTCATAGGGCTATTTTGAAATACATAAAAATGCATAAGCAGAAAACAGTATTACTTATGTTCTGCTCCAAGTACCAAGCATTCAGCAGAAGGAGAATTCAAGCACAGTGAATGGCTAATAAGGCATAAATTACCAAGGTACCCGCAATGAGAATTCTAAGCTAGGCATTTTCAAAAGGCAGACCCAATATCTTTGAATACATTAAGCTGTTGAAACCATTCCAAGACAGGCCAGTTCACTGAAGATACAAAATTATCAGCTTGCCATATTTCTGTGAAATAAGAAAATGGCCTGAATTCATCACTGGCATCATTCTAATGATCTCACTGGAATTACACCAGGGATGCATTTGGCTTAAGATCACCAAGAAATTGTATATTCTCTTCTCAAATCTTTTTCCTTTTATCTTTACATTGTAATTGTATCCATGGGAATGTGGTATAATCTACGTATGACCCTTCGCGTCCTTTTATTTTTTAAACATTCTGCGTACGGCCGATTGCTTGGATGGGCAATTAAAATGCTCTTTGACACCAATGGAAAAAGGATGAATTTGTGTTTAAGGCACTGGAGTGACATTCAGGAGATGCTGGTCCAATGCCTAACTCTGTAACCTTGGGCAAATCACTTTGGGTGTGATTTTCAAAAGCACTCAATATTGGTCTCTCTGTTCCCAATGGTAAAACTCTTATCGACTTTAATCGCAGACAAGTTAGGCCAACACTGAGTCTCTTAACATCACTGTACTTCAGTGTCCAAACTTTGCTTGTATGTTGTGAACCCATCTCTCCCACTCTGTCATTTTAGACGGCAAGCTCTGTGGGTCAGGGACTGCCTTTCACTGGGTACATGTACTGCAATAACAGACCCACAGCGCCAAGTCTCAGAGCCTGGGTCAATTGACTCAGGCTCAAAGAGTTCAATGTAGATGTTATGGCTCGGGCTGGAGCCCAGGCTTTGAACCTTGGATGGGGGGTAGGTGTCAGAGCCTGGGCTCCAGCCAGCACTACACTGCTATTTTTAGCCCCAAAGTCCAAACCCCATGAGCCCAAGTCAGTTGATTTGGGCTCTGAGACTCAGTTCCGTGGGTTTTTCTTTGCATTGTAGACATACCCCCTAGGTACAACACCTAGTAAGATGAGACCCTGATCTTGGTTGGCGCCTCTAGGGGCTTCCATAATATGGCTAATAATAATTACGAATGCAGGATTGTGTCATTGGTGTTCTAGCTAAGCACACAGCCATTCTTTTCACATCATTATTTAACTGAAGGCTGTAGCTTTTCTTTGCTAACTTGTCAAAATAATTGTTCATTCTGGAATCTTCCACCTATCTTGAATGACTGCATTTTCACTCTCATTTCATGAACTACCTTGGAAGATCTAAGGCCAAACCCTATAGTCCTTGTTCAGACCAAATTCCAATTAAATCAACAGGAGTCGTGATTGAGAGTCGAACCCTAGCCCCATTGCAAATTGATGGCAAAACTCCCATTGAGTCAATAGGCCCAGGATTTCCCTCCAAGTGTATATATTTCAGGAATTGGCCTATCCTGCACAGAAAAACCATCCTGCATTGACAGAGAATGAGAGGCTAGGTAACCTAGAGTCATTCCCATTTCTTCAATTCTTTACAGAGTATCAGGACCGGAACATGTGGAGGTAAGAGGTAATTGCTCATCAGTATTGAAACTAAGGGTATGGCTACACTGACGAGTTGCAGCGCTGGTAGTTTGCAGCGCTGGTCGTCCAGCTGTGCAGGGCCAGCGCTGCAGTGTGGCCACATTGACAGCTACCAGCGCTGCAGTGTGGCCACACTTGCAGCATTTGCAGCGCTGTACTGAGAGTGCATTGTGGGCAGCTATCCCACAGAGCACCTCGTCCCATTTTGGCGCTGTGTATTGTGGGAAGGGGAAGGAAGTGTGTGGGTCATTCCGCTTCCTGTTCCAACGCCCCGTGGTGCATCGCTTCACTTCCCAGCAGTACAGTTTCCCCGTCCACGTTTCTAGCCATTGTGAGTGCAGCATGCTTTCTGTGTGAAATGGAGCCTGAGCTGCTGAGGACTTTGCTGATGACTGTCGCCAGCACATCACGTTTGGCAGTTGAGCTATTCCTTCAGCTCCAAAGTGACAGTGAGGAGTCCGACGATGATCTGGATTTGCCTAATACGGGTGACATGAAATTGCTTATGGCGGTAACGGAAATGCTCAGCACCGTGGAACGTCGCTTTTGGGCTCGTGAAACAAGCAGTGAGTGGTGGGATCACATTGTCATGGAAGTCTGGGATGACGAGTAGTGGCTGCAGAACTTTCGTATGAGAAAAGCCACTTTCATGGGACTGTGTGCTGAGCTCGCCCCCACCCTGCGGCGCAAGGACACGAGATTGAGAGCTGCCCTGACGGTGGAGAATTGTGTGGCTATTGCAATCTGGAAGCTGGCAACTCCAGACAGCTACCGATCGGTCGGGAACCAGTTTGGAGTGGGAAAGTCGACCGTGGGAATCGTTTTGATGCAAGTTTGCAGGGCCATTAATCGCATCCTGCTAAGGAGAACCGTGGCTGTGGGGAACGTGCAGGACATTGTGGATGGCTTTGCAGAAATGGGTTTCCCTAACTGTGGAGGGGCAATAGATGGGACGCATATTCCTATTCTGGCACCACCCCATCTAGCCTACGAGTACATTAATCGCAAGGGGTATTTCTCTATGGTTCTCCAGTTGCTTGTGGATCACCGTGGGCGTTTCATTGACATTTACACTTGCTGGCCTGGAAAGGTGCATGATGCACGCATCTTTCGGAACAGTGGCCTGTTCAGGAAGATGCAGGAAGGGATATTTTTCCCAGACCGAAAGATCACAGTAGGGGACGTTGAAATGCCCATTGTGATCCTTGGGGACCCCGCTTACCCATTAATGCCTTGGTTCATGAAACCCTATACAAGGAAGCTGGACAGGAGCCAGGACCGTTTCAACTACAGGCTGAGCCGGTGCCGAATGACTGTGGAGTGTGCTTTCAGGCGTTTAAAGGGGTGCTGGAGAGCCCTTTATGGGAAGCTAGACTTGGGGGAAAGCAGCATCCCTGCGGTTATATCCGCGTGCTGTACCCTCCATAATATTTGTGAAGGGAAGGGTGAAACATTCAGCCAGGCATGGACCAACGAGGTACAAGTCCTGGAGGCTGAATTTGCACAGCCAGACAGCAGGGCTACTAGAGACGCCCACCACAGGGCAACAAGGATTAGGGATGCCTTGAGGGAGGAATTTGAGGCTGAAAGCCAACAGTAGTGTTTTTTGCCTTGCCCAGGAGTGACGTGCACTGGTTACAGTGCTTTTAATTGCCTGTGTTTTCCTTGCTGTTTGTTACCTGTGTTTTCCTTGGTGTTTGTTATCTTTCACTTTATGCAATAATAAAAACTGTTTCATAATCAAAGAAATCATTTATTTAAAAAAAAGCAAGTAAACGGGCATGGAGGTTGGTTGTTGAACTGTACATTCATAGGTTTGTATATGTACTGCCAGGAGTGCTGTGCACCTCAGGATTGTACTGTTGCATGGTGATGTGGGTTGAGTGCAGAGGGTAAGGGTCGTAGTTCTCTGGGCTCATAGGTGACCGTACAGGTGTCGGGGGCAGCTGGTGATGGTGTAGGTAAGAACCTGGATGCTGGGGAACGGGACTTGGAGCTGACATTGGTGCATAGGGGAAAGAGGTTTGGGAGGGTGGGGGTTTGGCACGGTAGTGCTCTGCCTGCATTGCTACCAGTGACTGCATACAGTCTGTTTGGTGCGCCATGAGGTTTATAAGCTGCCTCGTGGTTTTCTTCAGCGTCAATGCGTTTCTCCTGCTTTCTGTTTCCTTCCAGTGCTGCATCTTTTCTCTCCATTCCTGCGCAGTTTTATTCTCTGTTGCACACTGGTTCATAACTGCCTTCACCAAATCTTCTTTGCTTTTGTTAGGCTTCCTTCTCAGGTTCTGAAGCTTTCTTTCAGTCACTGATCAGACCGGTCCAGGACTAGTCAAGGACACTATAAAAATACAGCAAATGATACATTTTAAGAGAGCCTGCATTGTGTATAATCTGAAGTTAGTTTCAAGTCTCACACTGTAGCATTCCTCAGACATTTCAAACACAGCTAGAGAATTCACAGCCTCCCAGAAATGGTAAGTGAGGGTATGGCATAGTAGAAGTAGAAGTCAATAAAACCTGGGAGACATGCTGGGAAACACTCCCTCCATGTCCCTCAGGAATTAAACCTGGGGTTCCTGCCACGGTTTGCCTGGGCAGGGTGCTTTTTGCTTCATGGGTGCACTGCTTTTTTTGGGCTTTGGTAAAGGCAGGAAGCAGCAGTTGGAACCTGCACTGAAACACTCCCTCCATTTCCCACAGGAGTTAATACTTGAAGATATCTCCCTGCTGCGGGTTACCTGGGAAGCAAGGGAGGGTCTCCTACAACAATGCGGATTCCGCCCTGGCCCCTATGCAGCTTGCCTGTGTGCAGCCATGGTCCCCCCACCCCTCCTGGAACAGTGGTGCGGACGCGTTAGCCTGACTGGGACAGGGACCACACTGGCTCTCCCTTTAAACTTGGTCACGCGAATTGCCTATGCTCTTGCAGAAACTTTTGAAGAGATTACAGAGGCAGATTACCGCGACGTGATAGACCACATCAATGGGATATTCCATGTCTAGGCATGCAAGCATGCAGCCATACCACCCCCCCTCCTCTCCCAAAACCTTTGCATTGCAATAAAAGCTGCTTACCTGGGACCTGCTCCTGTGATTCTTCTGCAGCAAGTTCCAGGGGCTGCGACTGGCTAGCTTCCTCCTGGCTTGAGAAGAGCTCCTGACTGCATGCCTCCTGGGACTCCGGGGTGTCTTCCCCCACCACAGTAGCCTCACTGTCTGCCTCCCCCTCCCCCTCCTCTACCGGCTCTGAACTGTCCATCATGGTCCTTGGATTTACAGAGGGGTCACCCCCATAAATCGCATCCAGCTCCTTGTAAAACCGGCAGGTCGTGGGGGCAGCGCCGGATCGGCGGTTTCCCTCGCGTGCTTTGCAATAGGCACTCCGCAGCTCCTTTACTTTTACCCTGCACTGCAGCGCATCACGCTCATGGCCCCTATCCTGCATGGCTCTTGATACCTGGGCAAAGGTATCATAATTCTTACGGCTAGAGCGCAGCTGTGCCTGCACAGATTCCTCCCCCCAAACACTGATGAGGTCCATCAGCTCGCCATTGCTCCATGCTGGGGCTCGTTTGCCACGTGGAGGCATGGTCACCTGTAAAGATTCACTGATTGCACTCCACACCTGGCTGAGCAAACAGGAAGGGGATTTTTAAAATTCCCGGGGCATTTAAAGGGCGGGTCACCTGAGGCCAGGGCAGTAGAGTCTGACCTGATGAGCAGAGTGGCTGAACAGGCATTCTGGGATACATCCTTATACCCTGGAGGCCAATCACAGCGCTAGTGTGTGGCCACACTTGATGACCAGCGCTGCAGCACCAGCGCTGGAATCCTTATTCCCCATGCTGAGTGAGGTGTACGGCCAGCGCTGCAGCCAGGGAGTTGCAGCGCTGGAAGTGCCCTGCAGGTGTGGCCACTTACTAATTGCAGCGCTAGTGGAGGCTTTCCAGCACTACAAATCGCCAGTGTAGCCATACCCTAACAAGCTTCTGGAGGGTTACATACAAAATCAAGGGCAGAGGAAGGTACATTGATTCGCTTTGTCTCAAACCAAGATCGTGGCAGTGGACTCATTCACCAAAGGTAAGTGACAGCAGCACCTTTGAAATCACTCCCAACAAAAACGCTATTCAGCTCAAACTTTTACAGTTCAAGAGAGAGCTGCTGCACAGGTGCTCTTTGCCCAGATAATTAGATCTGGGTTTCCTAAGAGACCAACAAAAGCTACAGATAGGAGGGAGACATGGTGTTTATAATCTCTCTCCCTTACTGAGATATTGAATGCCACTACCTGGACAAGCCTCCCAAGTACCATGCTGCTACAGCAACCAAATGAATGCTTGCAACAAGTAGGACAGTTTGCCTTGCTGTCACCTGTGCAGCTTAAGGCAAACAGATGTGGGACGGAAGGAATTTAGCAAAGAAACTGAGAAGGCAGGGTCTGTCTCTGCCCCCCTCTCCTATATCCCTGTTTTTTCAACCTAACTTCAAAACTGATATGTGCAAATGTCATTTACATGCAATATTTTCCCTGCTGCTTTGCAAGGCAGCCCTGACAAAGAGAATCATGGTGCTGGGTTGCAGCAACCCAGAGACAGTGATTTAAAAAACTAAACCCAAACAGCCTTGCCCTATTTTATCTGTTATCCATGTCTCTGACCCAATGAGCTTTGTTTGCTTAGTTAGGTTTTAAGAAGCCCCCTACTGTGTAGCCCTATTTACTTTTTATTCCATGTGTTTATACGCAAATCCCAGCTCCTGACATATTCGAACAAACAGCTCCGATTTACTGTGGCACATTTAATAACGATCAGTTCATGCTTCCTTAGTTTGTTAGTTTAGCAAACATGGTGTATTTGTCACCTAGCCACAGTACCAGTGCAAATATCACATTAAGCCGCTTACACTTTTTCTCTAGCTGGGCTCTGAGAGATACCAGACTTGCTAAGAAATTCACAGATGGGTTTGTGCTGAATAGATCACTATTGTTAGGGTGTACAGGGGGCTCAGTGGAGAGTATATCTCACTTTCAACTCTAGATCTTTGAGTAGCACTTCAGGAGGGTCTCATCTTAGTACCCACTTGTTCACGTCACAAACCCACTTTAATAATGGGAAATACCTATTTAGAAGGGGCTCAGGGCTACAATAACAGTGATTGCAATAAAGAGGATGGGTAGCGGAGCTGAGTGGGAAACATTTTTCTCATTCCAGAGAGAATTTTCAACATGTGTCTGAATCAGGAAGTCGATATGTCATAATCTTTTGTGAATCTGTAAAAAAACACTTGGCTTTTTATTGCTTCAGTAATTTTGAAATATTTTGTTTCAGTTTTGACTTTGATTATTTTTAACCTTAAATTAACTTAAACTTCAAAACAGTCAGTTTGAACCAAAAGATTACACTTTTTCATTTTGAAAAATGTCAAAATGGGACATTTCAAAACTTTTTTTTTTCCCCAAAAAAGTTTCAGAATGGGAAATTCATGGAAACCGCCCCTTTCCTGCGAACAGTTTTGGTTTGGACAAATCAACCTTTTCTGATTAAAAACATTTTGTCAAAAAATTCCTGACCGGTTCTAATGAATAATCTTGTGTCTAAAACACTGGACAGGGCATCAGGAGAGGTCGGTTCTTTCTTTGCTCCGCCAGTGAGTTACTCTCTCGCCTTTGGCAAGTCACCCAGGGCCAGATTTGCAAAGGTATTTAGGTGCCTAGTTGGATTTGCAAAAAAAAAAGTTAAGGTGCCAGATTTCCTTTGAAGGCCAATCTGCTTCTTTAGGCACCTACATTCCTTTGCAAGATGATAACCCGGAAATTCTCAAAGAAGAGTACAGGATTTCTCTACTTGCAGTCCCCTCTTTCCCTGAGTTGTCTCAAACTACCACCCACTTGCCTTGGGGTGAAGAATTAATCTACTAATGGTGAAGAATCAGTACAAGGTTGCTCTGTCTAGAATTCTGTGCACACCAGCGTGGGAGCCAAACATGCCAGGCTTTAATAAAGCATGATAGCAGCAGAATACTGCAGAATACTGCTGCTAATACTGTGATAAATCCCCTAGGCACCTGGGAAGTCCATCGTTATTCCTCACATCACAGCCACTTGGAACTTCATGGTGACAATGAGAATAGAACCAGTCCTCCATCCCCAAAAAGCACAGGCTCCAGCCACTTAAGCTAAAAGAGGAGTCCCCACTAGCTGTGAGCATAGCAGTACAGAGTCCCTGACACACAGTTGAGCAGTTCTGATTCCATTCCAGATGTGTCTGAGTCAAAGTGATTTGTGAGGCTATTCCTGGAATAGTGCAACTTATTTAAACCAGAATACAATTTCCAGCAGTGATGGAGGAACCAGTTCAACTAAAAGAGGAACAAACTAAACCGTCACCTGCAACTTCTTGGAGTCCAAAGCCTCTGGTTAATAATTTGTTGTTACTCCATTAATTTGCATCTGCACTGATGGTTTTAGCTGCTAGCTGAAACAGAAATACCACAGAACAGTGACGCCAACAAACCCAGAATGAACTGGAAATCAGCCTCTCCTCTACCACCAAAAGATCCCCATTGGCTTTCACAACCAAAAAAGATCTGTATGGAAACTACAGGTCCAAAACTCTCAGGAGTTCATTCAAATCATGCCAGTAAACTATTAACAAAATCTGTGGTTGTAAATTAACCCCATACTGCTCTGTTCTGTCTCCTGCATGCTTCTTCAAAAGGCCTTTGCAAACATAGCACATCATGTAGCCATTATGTCCAGGGATGGTAAGTCTGACCTCTAATAAGCTATAGAGTCATCTTCTGTTCACCAATACACAAACCAGTGAGTAAAGCTTCAATTTTCCAGCTCTGAAGTTTTCTAGCAGAGCATTTTTGAGCAGTTTTACCAGTCTGAAGCTTGTATACATTCTGTCACCACAGCATCGAAGTGCAAAATGCTGGGCAATGAAGGTTTTCAAAAAGATCATACTTCCAGTAAACCCATAGATTGATGGAGGGATCTTCCCATAGACAAAATACTGGAATCTATGCAGAACCACTCCCAGAGATCAATCTTTTGCATCAGGTCCTAAAATATTGCCAAGCACAATGATGCAAAGCAAAAACCCATCACCATTTCAGGAAAATGACAGGACTTGCAGTACGCAGATTTGGGACTCGTAATGAAAATGCCAGTGTTTTTCCCATGCATGACATTTTTTGTTCCTTCTGTCATTGAGAACCTATTTTTTCAAGACTACTCATATTCCCTACAGCTATTTGGGTATTTCAGGAAGCACCCATTTCTAATGAAGGAAATGGACCTCAAGTCAGGAGAAATAAACACTGGGATGCTCAAAAGAGGAGCATGTTGAAATCTTTGCTGACACACCTTCTCTTTTCAATTCACTGCCTGTTTTAGCCTGTGGAGTTGAGCTCTCTCCTGCCAGACAAATGAAAGAGGAAGAGTATGTCTGATGCCCAGAGTGTGGAATGTTCAAGATATCAAAGCCAGCGTGGGGCAGACTCATTGAGGGTGGCCACAGAGCCAATCAGATAAGCAGAGTGTTAACGAGGAGGCATGGCACAAGAACATGCATTGACTCTTGGAGCTCCCTCCTCCCTGTGTTACGCAACTAAACAGAATGGTAGGAAGTAGTTAAATGATGAAAGGGGTGGATGGCACGGAGGTGGCCTGAGGAGATGGGAAGGGAAGTTAAAACAAAAACAATTAACCTGTTTCAGGTTCTGAGGGCCTGTTTCACAGCCAATTATGTGTTGTTTATACATAAAGCAGCTACTGTGAACCACCGCCTTTCACCTGCTCAATGGGTACATGCTGTTTCCTGTCTTTCCCCATTCCCTGAGCAAACAGGAGGCAGGACATGTGCCCTCATTCACTGCATGGGTTTCAGCTCATTTCCTCACAAGCCTATTGAGGCCATGTTTCCATTTCACGCCTCATGCCCAAACTAAACAGAGCATGCTAGAACAACCATTGTCACCACCCTTCCATAGGTTCTTGCATCTCACCACATCCAAACTCAAAGTTAATGGTCATGATTTCAGGGCAACTGCATTGGTAGTTCCCCTCTATGGTCCAGCAAGGGCACCTCTTTTAGGCTCCCAGTTTCCACCAGTCGTCTCTCTTGGGCAAAGACCCACATCTCTCTCCCTCTTGACTGGGGTTTTTCCAGGCTGTGCAGTTCCCTGCCTACATTATGAATTCCCCAGCAAGCCAGACTGCCTGAAAAGCCAATGTCCACATGTTGCTCATTCTTTCCAGATACTATAAATGGTGTAACTGCCCACAGCTATAAGTTACCACACAGCCTGCTATGAGCAAGCATATTTATTCTTAAAGTGAAAGCAATACAGAATAAAAAAAACAATAAAAACAATAAAAAACCCTACACAAATGCTAATAAGTTTACCAGAGATCACCCCAACTCTAACTAGGAGTCAGTCCTTCAACTCCCACCAAGGGGGTTTTCTATGGTTTATAACAGCTTTAGCTCAGAACAAGCACCCACATGCATAGGTTAGTCTTTCCTTTATACAGGTAATCTGCAGACAATGGTCTCCTCCTTAGGGCATCGTTTCAGAAGGCTGGGTTTTTGCATAACAGGGAGGGGGGGATTTGCATTCACCTCCCCCTAGATATTTCCCAGGAAATCCACTTCACACATCTTGTCCCAGAAGACCATTCTTGTCTGCCACTTTGTTCGGTATAGTCCCTTGATCATCCAGGCCCATATTAATACAGAACATTTGTGTTTCATGCAATGGAATCCAAAGATACGTAAAGGTTTTAGAAGGGTATGTAAGAAATTGCTACATCAATATCATGAATCATTGCAATATTCCCAAGAAGGCAGGTCAGCAGCATCCCTATTTTACAGGGGATGAAAATGACGCAACGGGGAAGTTAAATGACTTGCCCAAGGCCAACCAGGTTGTCTGAGGTAGGAATAGATCGCAGCTCTCCTGCTTCCCCACCCACTGGTATGATCACAAAGCCATCTCCCCTTCATTTGATAGAAAGAACACTGACCATTTCTTATCAGACCTTCTACCAGACTCCACCAGAGCATCACCAACTCCACCAGAGAAGGAGAAAGGCCTTTAGGATTGGCTGGGATTCCCAAAAGCTAACTCAGTTCCCATGGAAGTCAGTTGGAAAGTTTCCCACTGACTTCAATGGAGCTCTAGACCAACACTGAGTGCTTTTGAAAACCCCACCGTTTAAGGTTCCCAGGCCTCTGTTACAGGGGTACCAAGGATTCAGACCCTCCCTTTCCACTCACCCTGCAATGCATTTTCTAATAAACCTTCCACAACCATAAAATGGTGGAGCTTCCTCAACCCACCCCAAATTTTCTGAAATGAAAAACAATATGCATAGACTCACCCTTAAAAAAAACAACACACATACAAACACACACAGAGAGTTAGTCATCCCCAACAGCTGCACCACACATGCAAAACATTCCCTCTGTTTATTAGTTAATAGCAACACCAAAAAGCGTGTGAGGCACCTCACAGAAAACCCAGAGAATATGGATCCCAAGCAGCTTATAGTCTAAATGATGGACTTGACAGGCTAGCGAGGAGAGTATATAGCAGGAAGAAGAGGCGCAGTAGACACTGCCTATGGATCACACAGTTAGACAAATCTATGTCTCGGTGGGTGCACAAGGAAGTGTTTTGACAGTGTGATCTGTGGCTAGAAGACTGCTCTGGGATTCAAGGGGCCTGGGTCTGTTGCTACTGCTGCTGGATAGCCATGGGTTAGTCACCTTAACCGTTTGTGCCTCTGGCCTGGTCTACACTACGCGTTTATACCGAATTTAGCAGCGTTAAACTGATTTAACGCTGCACCCGTCCACACAACGAAGCCCTTTATATCGATATAAAAGGCTTTTAATACCAATATCTGTACTCCTCCCCGATGAGGGGAGTAGTGCTCAAATCGGTATTGCCATGTCGGATTAGGGTTAGTGTGGCCGCAAATCGACGGTATTGGCCTCCGGAAGCTATCCCACAGTGCACCATTGTGACCGCTCTGGAAAGCCATATGAACTCAGATGCACTGGCCAGGTAGACAGGAAAAGCCCCGAGAACTTTTGAATTTCATTTCCTGTTTGGCCAGCGTGGAGAGCTCATCAGCACAGGTGACCACGCAGAGCTCATCAGCACAGGTAAGAATGCAGTCTCCTGAGAATCGAAAAAGAGCTCCAGCATGGACTGCACGAGAGGTACTGGATATGATCGCTGTATAGGGAGAGGATTCCGTGCTAACAGAACTCCATTCCAAAAGATGAAATGAAAAACCATTTGAAAAAATTTCCAAGGCCATGATGCAGAGAGGCCACACCAGGGACTCAGTACAGTGCCATGTGAAAGTTAAGGAGCTCAGACAAGCCTACCAGAAAACCAAAGAAGCAAACGGAAGGTCTGGGGCAGGGCCGAAAACATGCCGCTTCTACGCTGAGCTGCATGCAATTCTAGGGGGATCCGCCACCACTACCCCACCCCTGTCCGTGGATTCCAAGGTGGGGGTGGTAATCGCAGCCCTGGCTGAGGATTCTGCGGACGGGGAAGATGAGGAGGAAGAGGAGGACAAGCTTGTAGAGAGCACACAGCACTCCGTTCTCCCCAACAGCCAGGAGCTTTTTCTCACCCTGACAGAATTACCCTCCCAGCCCTCCCAAGCAACTATCCCAGACAATGAAGCCATGGAAGGGACCTCTGGTGAGTGTACCTTGTAAATATAAGACATGGTTTAAAACCAAGCGTTTTTTAATGATTAATTTGCCCTGAGGACTTGGGATGCATTCACGGCCAGTACAGTTACTGGAAAAGTCTGTTAACATGTCTGGGGATGGAGCGGAAATCCTCCAGGGACATCTCCATGAAGCTCTCCTGGAGGTACTCCAAAAGCCTTTGCAGAAGGTTTCTGGGCAGCGCTGCTTTATTCCATCCTCCATGGTAGGACACTTGACCACACCATGCATGTAGCAAGTAATCTAGTATCATTGCATGACAAAGCCTAGCTGCGTATGGTCCTGGTGATTGCTGGCATTCAAGCAACATCCGTTCTTTATCTCGCTGTGTTATCCTCAGGAGAGTGATATCGTTCATGGTAACCGGATTGAAATTCAGGAATTTAAGTAAGGGGACAGAGATGGCCATTCCTACTGGGCTGTTTGCCTGTTGCTTAAAAGAATTCCTTCCCTGCAGGTAGCCAAGCGGGGGGAAGGGGGAGGGGCGCAATTGGCGCTGAGCTTTTCCGTGTTTGGCTAGCAGGGATCTTTCCTGCTACCAGCCACCCGGTTGGGGGGGGTGGGGGAAAGGGGGGTGTTTAGCAGTGATATTCTAGGATACCAGCCACGGGGTGGTTTCTGCTGCTGCACATTAACAGGAAAGAAGCAGCACTCAACGGGCTTTGCTTGCTATTTGGGAAAGGAGGGCGCTGGATAGATGAAGCCTGCAGAAGACGAAAGACAATGGCTTACCATGGCCGCATGCAAGCAGAATTCTGATGCCCAGACCTGCGTCTGTGATCTGTAACACCAAAGCCGCAGGCACTCAATATTAAGATGCAAAATGCGACCTTGTAGTGAAAACACATGTGCTATGTAAGGTGAATAGTGTTGTTCACCGTGAAAGAGTATGACCATTGTTCTCTAAAATGTATCTTTTTAAATACTTCTCTCCCTTTTTTCCCTCCCTCATGCAGCTGCAAATTTTTCAAGCCTCCCTACTCCGTCCCGAAGGCTATCTCAGATAAGGTGGCGGAAAAAAAAGACGCGAGAAGAAATGTTTTCGGAAATCATGGAAGTGACCTGCAATGAAAGAGCGCATCTGAATGAGTGGAAGGACGTGGTAGCAAAGTACAGGAAAGATGCCAGTGACCATGAGGACAGGAGGGACCAACGTGAGGATAGGAGAGACGCTCGAGATGAGAAGAGAGATGCTCGAGATGAGAGGTGGCGGCAGGAAGATCAGCGGTGGTGGGATGCAACTCTGGGGCTGCTGCGTGATCAAACTGACATGCTCCGGTGTATGGTGGAGCTTCAGGAATGGCAGCAGGATCACAGAGTGCCGCTGCAGCCCCTGTATAACCACCCTTCCCCCTCACCATGTTCCTTAGCCTCCTCACCCGCCAGACGAGTAAGAACTCGTGGGGGTAGGCTCCGTGCACCCGCCCACTCCACCCCAGTGGACAGCCCAACCAAAAGGCTCTCATTATTATGAAATTATGAAATTTTTACAGCGGCCTTTTACTTCCCTACTATTCTCCTCCGAAACCCCACCCGGGCTACCTTGTCAGTTCTCTCCCTCTTTTTATAATTAAGTAATAAAGAATACATGATTTTTAAATGAGGGTGACTTTATTTCCTTAGAAAGCAAGCTGTGGTCGAAGGCGGGGTGGGAGGGTGGCTTACAGTGAATGAGTCAATCAAGGGATGGGGGTTTCATCAAGGAGAAAGAAACACAACAGTCAGACTGTACCCTGGCCAGTGATGAAACTGGTTTTCAAAGCTTCTCTAATGCGCACCACTTCCTGGTGTGCTCTTCTAATCGCCCTGGTGTCTGGCTGTGCGTAATCAGTGGCCAGGTGATTTGCCTCAGCCTCCCACCCTGCCATAAAGGTCTCCCCCTTACTCTCACAGAGATTGTGGAGCACACAGCAAGCAGCAATAACAATGGGGACATTGGTTTGGCTGAGGTCTGAGCGAGTCAGTAATGTGCGCCAGCGCGCCTTTAAACGGCCAAATGCACATTCTACCACCATTCTGCACTTGCTCAGCCTGTAGTTGAACAGCTCCTGACTACTGTCCAGGCTGCCTGTGTATGGCTTCATGAGCCATGGCATCAAGGGGTAGGCTGGGTCCCCCAGGATAACGACAGGCATTTCAACATCCCCAACTGTTATTTTCTGGTCTGGGAAGTAATTCCCTTGCTGCAGCCGTTTAAACAGAGTAGTGGTCCTGAAGACGCGAGCGTCATGAACCCTTCCTGGCCATCCCACGTGGATGTTGGTGAAACGTCCCTTGTGATCCACCGGTGCTTGCAGCACCATTGAAAAGTACCCCTTGCGGTTTATGTAGTGGGTGCCCTGGTGCTCCGGTGCCAAGATAGGGATATGGGTTCCATCTATCGCCCCACCACAGTTAGGGAATCCCATTGCAGCAAAGCCATCCACTATGACCTGCACATTTCCCAGAGTCACAACCTTTTGTAGCAGCAGCTTAGTGATTGCTTTGGCTACTTGCATCACAGCAGCCCCCACAGTAGATTTTCCCACTCCAAATTGATTCCCGACTGACCGGTGGCTGTCTGGCGTTGCAAGCTTCCAGAGGGCTATTGCCACTCACTTCTCAACTGTGAGGGCTGATCTCATCTTTGTATTCTGGCGCTTCAGGGCAGGGGAAAGCAAGTCACAAAGTTCCATGAAAGTGCCCTTCCACATGCAAAAGTTTCGCAGCCACTGGGAATCGTCCCAAACCTGCAAAACTATGCGGTCCCACCAGTCTGTGCTTGTTTCCCGGGCCCAAAATCGGCGTTCAATGGCTAGAACCTGCCCCATTACCAGCAGGATCTCCAAAGTGCAGGGGCCCGCAGTTTGACAGAATTCTGTGTCCATGTTCTCATCACTCTCGTCACCGCGCTGCCGTAGCTGCCGCCTCCTCGCCTGGCTTTGCAGGTCCCGGTTCAGCATTGACTGCACGAGAATGCGCGAGGTTTTTAAAACGTCCATGATTGCTGTCTTGAGCTGAGCAGGGTCCATGCTTGCTGTGTTATGGCGTCTGCACAGTTCACCCAGGAAAAAAGGCGCGAAATGGTTGGCAGCTGCTGCTTTCACGGAGGGAGGGGTGAGGCTGTACCCAGAACCACCCGCGACAATGTTTTTTGCCCCATCAGGCACTGGGATCTCAACCCAGAATTCCAATGGGCGGAGGAGACTGCGGGAACTATGGGATAGCTATGGGATAGCTACCCACAGTGCAATGCTCCAGAAATCGACGCTAGCCTCGGTACATGGACGCACACTGCCGAATTACTGTGCTTAGTGTGGCCGCGTGCACTCGACTTTATACAATCTGTTTTACAAAACCGGTTTATGTAAAATCAGAATAATCCTGTAGTGTAGACGTACGGCCTCAGTTTCTGTGAAATAGGGATGTACGTCTCACGTCCTCGGCAGAGCACTTTGAGATCTGCAGATAAAGATGTGCACAATAAGAAGTATTGTTTGAAGGTGGTCAGGGCAGCTTGACAAGCAAAGTGTGGCATGTGGCAAAGGAGTGTCATGGAAAAGTCACTTAGTAAGAAAACAGCTACAACTACGTCACCCGGCATGTGTACTGGTGCAGAGTGATTAGTCAATCCACTCTTGAGGTCACCCATTGTCCTCATGCAAATAGGAACGGGGTGACATTCATTTGCTGAATGACCCCAGTGCACACAACAGCCATGTGTCATTCACAGGGAGGGTCCTTCAGCAGCCATTCCTTCCAGTGGCAGTACTACGCCAGACTCCCTGGCACACTTTCCAATTCTCTGTGGTTGGCTCTAGGAGAAAATGTACATTTCTGCATGCAGAACAAGCTAAACCAATGTGTAAATGCTCCAGGAATATAAATCATCCCTGCTGGAAGAGAACATGGTGATAAACCAGACACTGACATCCAACATCGGAAGCCTTATGGCTTCCAAAGTGACTAAGCACTGGGACAACGGAAGTGAAACAGAGATCCGGGAAGAAGGTTGGGGACAGGCAAGCCACTGCTTTCACCCACTGTATTCTACAATGCCATTTCCCCCTGCCCCATTTTAATCTTTGCTCTGTCCCTCGACGCTAATCCTCCTCCTCACACACTTCTATCTTAGGTCACTATCTGCCCCCCTTTACCATAGACGTGAACACCTCACAATCCGTACTGTGTTTACCCTCACGCCGGAAGCACTATCATCCCCACCAGTGCAGAATTGCCCAAGATCACACAGGAAGTCTGTGGGTGAACAGGGAATTGGACCCAGGTGTCCCAAGTCTCTGAGCGCTGAACTATCCTTCCTCTCACATACTTCCTGGAGATGTCCAAAGGGTGACCGAAGCTTATGTTCTTCTTGGAGTCAGAAAACATGCCCTCTGCTTGCAAAAATCACCGGCTGACAGTTGTCATTTGTTTGGCTCTTTAGAGCACCCTGTAAGCATTGCAGAGCGCCGTTCAGAAAGGCACCTGTGCGGGGAGCCAGCTGCCTTGTGTGTGACAGGCTTTCAAGTCCTGGGCCACTTTACAAGTTAGGCTGGACCCAGTTTAGATCACCCGTTTCTCCTCTGCCTGGAACGCGATCAAGACCACCTCAGAGGAACGTGCATCTG
Organism: Mauremys mutica; assembly: GCF_020497125.1. Lineage (NCBI taxonomy): Eukaryota > Metazoa > Chordata > Testudines > Geoemydidae > Mauremys > Mauremys mutica. The sequence continues at coordinate 45,338,883 of NC_059078.1, forward strand.
AGACAACAGAGTGCCAAGTGGGATCACTCCATTGAAAAGCAGCAGTGTGCACTTGTCCCAGGGCTGCCGGCTGCCCCACCTTTGTGGGTTTTTTGTTTATTAGCTTACAAATCTGTGAGTGAATTTAGTGCTGCTGAAAGTTAAAGATGCATAGCCCCGGCTAGAGCCGGGCAGAGTCTGATTCTCCCCTCACAGCAGTTTCACGTTTGCTTTCAGTGGAGCTACTCGCAACGTACACCAGTGTAAATGACAGGAGTCAGGCCTGCAGTGTTCACACTCCCTCTACCCCCCTCTCCCCAGTTCACCTCCCTCCAGCCCTGCAGCACGCCCTGCTATCCCAATCCATGCACACCTCTCAGAAATGCTTCCTCCTGCCTGTTAGACTGAAAGACAGACTTGACTAATCCTCTGCTGAGAAGAATGGCACCTAGGAAGGCAAGCCCACTGCGCCATCCAGAGTTAGCCTCCTGGGGGTTAGCCACAGATAGCTCTCAGTGCTCACGGTAAATAGCCCCACCCCCACCAGAATACCTCCCCGGACACAGCCATCAGATGACATCACACTCGCTTCATCTGTTTAACTAAATGCATGTAGACTACCAGGCTCAGCTCTCCAATTCCAGCCATACTCAGTCATTCTATTAGAGATACACAAAGCAGGCCACCCATATTACAGATAGTAACTCTCAGGAGGCACCATTATTGGACTTGGAATCAGAGGCTGCATTAGGATCGAAGGAGAGCTTTAATCCACCTTGGCCCTTTCCACACCAGACTTGTGCCCTGTGTAGATCCAGGGTGTTCCAGCCATGCCTCTTTTATCCTGTTATGCCATCAACAGTGGGGAATGGTGAAATAACCCCTATCTGGGGGTGATTTGCCCTGGGCTGGTAACACCAGCTTTAAAGGTTAGATATTGCAGGAGGTACAATGCAAGGTGGTCACAGTGCATGGGAGCAGCTGGTCCTTATGCCTGGAATGGTTAGAAGGGCTCAGCATCCACCAATGGTGACAGATTTTCACAGAGCTCAATATGTTGGGTACTGAGCTCTTTTGAAAATTTGGCCCAGTGGTAGCAAGAAAAAGAAAGGACAGAGTAGATTAAGTGTGAGGTAGCTCTAAGAATAAAAGGTTACACTTAAGAGTAACAGCAAGAGAGAAAAAACACTCCATCAGCAGGAAGGAAAATGAGCCCAGGTGGGAAAAAGTGCTTTTAAAGCAGCAAGCTAAGGCCTAGGACTGGGTGTCACAAGATCTGAGTTCTGTTTCTATGCCACAGATTTCCTGCACTCCTTTGGGCAAGGTACTTAGTCTCTGTGCCTCAGTTTCCCCAGCAGTAAACCAGAGATGATACTTCCTTACGTCACGGGGGTCTTGTGAAGACAGAACATCTCTACAGCGTCTGAATGTCTTGGATGGAAGATGCTGTGGGAGCACGGTATCATTCTGATTATTACCTTTAGCCATCTGCTCTGTGATGAACAGGGGCCTCAAGGTAAACTCTGCTTTGTTTCCTTCTGCACCCTCATCCCTGAATCTGTAAGGTGTGGAGTGCCCTCAACCCCCAGTGAAATCGACGGGAGCTGCAGGTGTTGAATGCTTTGCAGGTTTGGGCCCTGAGTAGGCATTTTTCCCATTGATTAATAATTTGACTGTTTTAGCATCTTTTAAAAGGTTTCTCCAAAAGCACCTGGAAAAGCAGCACCCAGATAGCTTTTATATCCCCATTTTAGGAAGAGAGGGCCAGATTCTCAGCTGGTAGAAGTCAGCACCATCCAGGGAGCTCTGGTAACGTACACAGGCTGAAGAGCCGGCCCCAAGTGTTTTAATGAAAAAGGAGAAAGGAACATGAATTTCTGCTTTTGAGATGAAAATTCATACACAAAGTTTTTAACTTGAAGGAATTTTCAGCCCGAGTTCTAACAACCACCAGAAAGGGGAGTTTCATTTCATGCTAACAGATTTCTCTCTCCTCAGGGTACATCTACACCCTGGGAGTGTGCTTCCCAGCTTGGGTAGGCAGACATGCTAGGCTCTGGTGGAGCTACGGCGCTGAACATAACAATGCAGCGGCGGGTAACACGGGTCGTGTCTCGGGCTAGCCATCTGAGTACAAACCTGTCCAGACCCCCAAGGTATGTACTTAGGTGGCAAGCCTGATCCACCTCCTTCGCTACCCTGCTATTTTTAGCACACTAGTTTGAGCAGAGCTAGCACATGTCTATCGCTGTGAGCTGGGAAGCACCCTTCCAGCTGCAGTGTACCTGTTCTGAAAACATGAAAAGTCACTTACCTGCGGAAGAATTAACAGACGCTGCTGGGTGGGGAAAAAACAAATTCAGCACATAGTGCTTAAAGAGCAGAAGATGAGAAAGAGAGAGCTATTACTGCCACAAAAATAAATACACCAGGAAATAAACTCACCCCTGTTCCTTCAATTGGGCATTAAACTGCAAGAAGCTAATTAAGTGATATCATTTGTTATTCAACAATGAAAACGCCAAAGGGAGGAAATAATGAACTTTCTACATATGAAGAGGACAAGAAACAGCTCAGACATTATTTGTCTAATATCATAAGAAATTCATTAAATAGCCAGTTAGTAGACATGATTCGAATGCAATTCTCTGAACTGATAATGAAACAGATTAAGCTGTCGATTTAATAAAAACCAATTCACAGAAATGGCTGGTGCTCATTTATGCTAAGACAAATAAAATATGCCTCTGTTTTACAGCTTGGCTGAGGAGCTGTAGGAGAGTTTACTCTTGAAACAAAAAGAAAACTTTATAATTAAGTAGCCACATAACTAGTCTGTGGAAAAATCTATAAAGACACTTCTTTTCTTAAGGAAAAAAATGAACAACCAAGAATTAAATGAGATTTGCATGTGGTTCTGGGAGAGCTAGCTTCCATAGCCCGACTCTCAGTCGTGCCAGAAGGATTTGAGACACAGTGAAGGAAGACGGAAATAACAAAACTAATACTTGGCAAGTCTGCTCGTCTGACTATTTCAAAGCACTCTATGAACACTATTAAGCCACACAGAACTCCTGGCACATCGGATGAGAGATGGTGTGGTCCAAAGCATGGGGAACTGAGATCTCCTTGCTCTATTCTCGGCTCTGTTGGGTGACCTTGGGCAAGTCACTTCCTCTCTCTGTCCCTCTGTTTTCATAACTGCCTTTGTGCCTGTAAGTTATTGGTGTCAGGAATGGTCTCTTTTGTATGTATAGTGTACAATGTAGCCCAGAATTTTATTGGGCTCTCTGGGTGCTACTGTAATCCAAATAACTATGGGATATGCCCACTGCAGTCATACTTGGCATGGAACACAATAGCTGGTTAACATTATATATATAATGTATATTACGGTAGTGCTCATTGGCCCTAACTGAGATCAGGGCCCTCTTGTGCTCAGTGTACATACCCATGAGAGAAGACAGGCCCTATCCCTATAAATTGGCAAACTGACAAAGGATGAGAGAAAGGGACTATTACTCTCATCTCACAGATGGGGATCTGAGGCACACAGAGATTAAGTGGTTTGCTCAAGATCACACTGGCAGTCTGTAGCAGAGCGGAGAAATCAACCAAGATTCTCCCGAGTCTAAGCTCAGTGTCTTCACTGCCAATTTGCTATACAGTAATATATGTTTGTAATATTATGATGAGGATTGATTGTTACTCATATTCATTACAAATAATTGAACAAAAAGTTTCAACCACATGTATTAATAATGGAAACTGGAGTTTGACTAAGATACCACAATCCTTTTAGAAATGGCAGGTGAATCATTGGTGACTGTAAGCCATCAAAGTCTATATTTTACCTCTCTCCTAAAAGAGCATCCCTCTGGCAACACACTGCATACCAAAACCTGGGTTTGACACCACCTCAGAAGAGTGTCACCTACTAAACCACCACGGCCACTTCTTTCTTGCATCGATTCTTCGTTCAAGTACGACCTGGCCTGATGCTGCAGAATATGCAAGAGTTGATGAGTTCATAGCCTAAAGAGACAGGGCTCCAGGATACAGCATAAGCATCCAAAAAAGCACCTGGAAGATGATTATCTAAACTGAACCTCCAAGGCTCACTCCTGCATAGTTGCTATCAGGATGTGAAGTCATTTATCACTGAAACAAGGCAGCTGAACAAGTTATACAAAGCCAAAGAACTAAAATTAAAAACAGGCCAACCCCACCTATCGCCTACGGGATGAAAACACATAGCTAGGGGTCTGCTGGATACGTGACAGATGAATCATCCTTTGTTTGAACTAGTTGTTTTAGCCATTTTCTTTGTCAACCAAACTCTCCTTTTACAATATCAGATCTTCCATACCAACAGCATCATGGTCATAATTTTCTACAGCCATGCAAAGCATCTCACACAGGTTAATGTAGAGGTCTCACTAGTGCCAACTAGTCCCAGTACTAGGCTTCCATCTCGTTCCACTGCTTTTTTCTAGCTCCCCTGAAAAACAGTTACGTTTGTAGTCAGCACTTTACAAGAGGAGAGGAACATTTTCATCACATAAGTCACCCCCAGAACTAACATGCTTTAGAGCCAATTCTTCATCCCTACAACTTTCCTGCTAGGTGTTCACCTCCTCACCACATGCAGATTACCCATGGAAATGCTGCAGCCTTCCTACAGTATTCCTTCTGTCTCCATCTGTGATGCAGTAGGGAGCAGGGTGGATTGACCTGGGAATGTCATCTAGTTTTCCTGGGACTGTCTGCATTGGGGATGGGATAGCAGGGGATGACTTTATTTGAAGGACAATACCTGGGACTGTCTGCATTGGGGATGGGAGAGCAGGGGATGACTTTATTTGAAGGATGATACCTGAGCCTGTAACCTGAGCCAGGATGGGGGTGGGGCCAGGTGACACCTTTGCCTGAGAAACTGGACAAAGGTAGAGGAGGAGCCGGGGGGAGAGGAATGAGTCAGTTGGAGGGGTTTTTTCAGTTTTTGGGCTGGCTAGGAAGAGGCAAGGAATCCCAAGTCAGGGATCTAAGCTCCTTGCCACAGAGGGACCTGGCTGAGGGGTCCTGGTTGTACCTACAAGCCCTGCTTGGGACTGTGTTCCTGTTGTCTAATAAACTTTCTGTTTTACTGGCTGGCTGAGAGTCACGGTGAATTGCAGGAAGTGAGGGTGCAGGGCCCTGACTCCCCCACATTCCATGACACCATCTTACCCATGTCTCAAAGGGTCTTAGAATTTCTTGAGACACATGAAAATAGAGGATCCAGTTCTCTGTGGTTTGTCAGGGCCTTTCAAACTCCATAATAATTATGAAACTATAAGCTGTTTGGGACAAGGCTACTATGTGTACAGTGCACAACGGGGTCTCCATCTCAGTTGGTGTCTCTAGACTCTACTGCAATACAATATTACATATAAATGCCAGAGCAATATCATGTAACATGACTAAGGCTGTCACTAATTACATTCTCAGATGGAAATAGTGTTTCTCAAGAGGTACTCATGCTACAGATTTCAGATCCACATTTCAAACAGCCCAAAACTCAGAGGTTTTGATTTGGGACCCAGTTCGGCTTGAAATAGAAGGAAAATAAAGGATTTGGAATTAGCCAGGTAAGTCAGAAAGCAGGTGCATTTTATCCAAGCCACCAAAGCACGGGATACAGCTATAACAACAGCCACTGGAAACAATGGGTCTGACACCTGCCGTGTGATGGGGGATAACCTGTTGGGATCAGAACATAAAGTTGAGTTGTCTGTTGCCACCACTGTCATGCCTTTATTACAGACACTGTGTATGGCCTATATTTACATCCATTCTGTTCTGTGCAAGAACAGAACCATCCAGTCATTAGCATGGGTGGCCAACCTGAGCCTGAGAAGGAGCCAGAATTTACCAATGTACATTGCCAAAGTACCACAGTCATATGTCAGCAGCCCCCCATCCACTTCCCAGCCCCCAATGCCTCCCGCCTTCTGGCAGCCCCCACCAATCAGCACCTACTCTCTCCTTCCCCTGCTCACTGCAATCAGCAGTTTCATATGCTCAGGATACTATGGGGAGGAGAGAGGGGGAGTGAGGGCATGGCAGGCAAGGGGAAGGGGCGGGGACCTTGGGGGAAGGGGTGGAGTGGGGCAGGGCTTGGGGCAGGGCAGGAGGTTGAGCAGTGAACACCCTGCAGCACATTGGAAAGTTGGCATCTGTAGCTCCAGCCCAGGAGTTGGTGCCTATGCAAGGAGCCGCATATTAACCTGTGAAGAGCCGCATGCAGCTCAGGAGCCACAGCTTGGCCACCCCTGCATTAAGGAGACACAATAAGTCAAATCTACGATGCTGCTGACTGAGAAGATTTTAATGCCAAGTTTTGAAAAGCTGAGTTGCTACGTCCGTTCGACTCAGAAACAAAACCAAAAAAGTCAGGAGTTGGGTGCCAAACCCACATGGATCAAAAGAAAGCAAGTCTGCATGAACCCGGGTGAAGTGGCACTTCTGTCCACCCAACCCCTTTACATCCCTCTTCACTACAGGTTCATTCCCTGGGGGTCCCAGGCTGAAAAAGCCAGGTTAGCTTGTGGCTAGGGCACAGCAGTTCCTTCTTTTCAATGCTTTTGTTCCCTCTTCATTCTAAGCCCTTTGCTGCAGTAACAGTGGTGTCCTGTGCCAACTGGTGGCTAGACAATAGGGTAAACAAACATGTAGGGGAGTTCCCTACACAGCGATTGGTCTTCCTCCCCAAGCATTGCTGCAGCCAAGAATCAGACAACATGCATCTGTGTGATTTATAGTTAGTTGCTGTACCAAGGGAGCAGAAACAACCATGGTGGTAGCTCTTCTCGCCCAGAACTCAACCTTGGCCTTTCTTGAAACTGAGGTCCTGGAGGGACCACGGCCTCTGGTTAAAACCAGCATCTTCTAACAGCAGCAGGCAAGAGCATAATTTTCCAGCCATCAGTAAATTACAGGGAAGATATCCTGGCTCCTGATCTCGTTTTCCATCCATGTTAATTAATCAAACTTAATTTGTGTTAACACAATTAAACATTGATTGCAGAAGGCTTGTTCCTATCTTTCCATTCAATCTTCTTGTGGTTTTGTTTGCTTGGGTGTTTTCTTCTCCCTCATAATATAACTGCTGGCTTTCACTGGGAATGTAAGGATGGCAGAGTGAGGCACCTGCTGGCTTCCTGTTCAGCTGAGCTGTTGCTGCAGTCTCTTTTAGGGGTGGGGTGATGACTGAGTTAATTCATTGGATTTGTGTCCCACTCATCCTCTGAGGAGGAGATCACAAGTCTGATGAGGATCCAAGGATCAAAGACTAGTTCTGGAGACAAGCAGGCATGCAGAGCCACCACCCCTAACTTGGGCAGGCACATTCTGAAGGAGATTCTCTTCTGCTGAAAAATACACAGACTGTCAATATAATTAACCCATGCAAGTTTTAATTAACCAGTTAGAGAGCCCCAAACCTGTGCTTTATCTATTCCAGGTGATCTTTATAGATGTTAAGTGCACTCATGTGATTATTTGGTAGCACTAAATCTTTCTACCCAAGAAAGACTATCTAGCAACTAAATTCTCAGTTGCTGGGGGCAGAGGATGCAGAAGTCCCATATGTAAGAATATATATATATATACACACACACACACACACACACACAATGCTCCTCATCCTGTATAAAACCAGCTCTGGAATGAATGTAACTATTTTTTCCCCACATGTACCAGCATTATAACACTAATTTAGGAATAGAAACAGAAAGAAATATTGTAGCCACTTGAGATTGCTGGGAGAGTTTTTGTGGGCAGAACACCTGAGATAAACATTCCTACTCTTCCAAAAAGGACCCCAGGATATTTAGGGACCATGAAAGTTCAGGACCTCCATTTGATCTCTCACCCAAATGCCCCTGCCTGCAGATGGCCTCTAACATATTGCCAGGACATTTGTTCAGTGGTGACTCAGCAAAAAGAAAAAAGTCACCTCCTGATCGAAAGCTCCTGGGCCAGGTGTATGCCTCCCACATTTCCACTGACAGGATTCTGGTGGAGCTGCACCAGGGATGAATTTGGCCCCATGTGTTGAAAGCAGGCTTAGTTCTCAGCAGAACTGCCTCTGTGGAAAAGACATTTACCCCACTGCTATACTCCTGCAGTGGCAATGTTACCTGAGCTATCGTATGAGGGCTGGGATCATCACGCAGTTGTGGGGGAGAGGTCCTGACATAGAACATCTAGGTACGGAAGGAAAACACAATGGAAAATCACTGAGACATATAGGAATACACAGAAGCATTCCCATTTTGTTGCAAAATTGATAGAGAAAATTGATCCAAAGGATTTTAAAACAAGTATACAAATTATCACTCCTGCATAAAGGTTAACAGCTCAAGATCTTCTCCAAGAATGCTGGAAATGGCCGAAGGACACACAGCCTCTCGTATAAAGTTCTGGGTACCAACCTACCAAAGTTTTGGCTAGAAGCAGATTACTTTCCATAGTCATGAATTTGATCCAGGGCAAAAATCAAAATAGCCAACATAGCTATGGGAGGTGAAAACTGCAACATGTGGCTTCCCGAGAACCTTGGGGCAGGGAGTGAGTGGGAAAAAAGAATTTGGGGATTTTTGCTGTGGCAGAAATTGACCTTTTATTTTTAAAGGCAGCTTTGTGCTAATGAAATTGCCTTTCATTTTCACAATTACAAAACACAACACTCTTTGGCCTTCTCCATAAAACCTCAGAAGCAGGGTCCCTCACCAGAGAGAAGTTGTGTCTCATTTTCTAGTGGTTTGTCTGGTCTTGTTTTACACATCCCAGTGGTTGGTTTTCCAGTACTCCCCCCACACACTGAAGGCTGAAGCTAAGAGATCTAATACATAGGAGGTTTTCCTTGTCTCAGAATTTCATGCCATTACCCCTAGATAACCTCCTCCCAATGTCATCAACACATCCATCACCTGCATGAATGAGGGGATATTTACAAGCACTAGTAGCAGAATACTTTTTATTTTTCTTACAAACTTAATCCACCTTCCCCTCTGCCACCACGGAAGCACTATATTGAGTTCAGTGACTTTGCTGCTGTCTCTATTTTAAAAGGTGTGATTTCCTTTCCTTTGCAATACCTATTTATGTGCAATTGTCCTAGTAACTGGTTACAACATTTTTTAAAAGTGCTGTAACACATTGGCAATGTGTATTTGTTTTACTCTCTGTGGCTGACACACTCTCTGTTACTGCTCTTACCTAATGCACGGAACCTTTTACATCAAGTGGTAGAGATCTGGTGCTTTGCACCTAAAGGTGTCAGGTTAAATCCCTGCTGATTGATGCACCCAAGGGATTATTACAACACATTGGATATGTAGATAGAGGAAGCTAAGGCCCAGAACTATTTGTCCAAGGTCGCAGATAAGGAATAGAAAGCAGGATTTCTGCCTCCCATTACTCTAATTATAGGCAATTGGTTATCCCAGGGATAGGACAGGCAACAATGCTAATAGCATTAGAATTTATTCAGGATCAGATAAGGAACAAAATAAATGGTGGTGGCTGTAGCAAACCAGATGTTAATTCTCTAGTCAATCTCCCAAGAGACAGTTGCTATTATACATTTATGATGTGTGCTAGGATTGGAGCCATCCATCATAACAAGTATATTGAGAAATCAATTAGGGTCATATGGTTGAATTGAAGATGGCTGGATAAGCTGAACGTTAAATGTTATTTACTCTTTGACACTCTAATAAGGAATTATATCCCAAAGCTGTTAATATTAAACACGATAGCCATAGGAATGTAAGCTTCACCAAAAAGGATTAGTATCAGAGGGGTAGCCGTGTTAGTCTGGATCTGTAAAAGCAGCAAAGAGTCCTGTGGCACCTTATAGACTAACAGACATATTAGAGCATGAGCTTTCATGGGTGAATACCCACTTCGTCGGATGCATGACAGGATTAGACATTTTCGATCTAGTCTGATCTCCTGACTTTTGTATAAGCCTATATCATAGATGGCAAAAGCCAGAAGGGACCATTATGGTTATCTATTCTGATGTCCTTTATAAAACAGGCTATATAGATCTTCCCCAAAATCATTCCTAAATCATATCTTTCAGAAAAATATCCAATAATGATTTAAGAATTGTCAGTAATAAAGAATCCCTTCATAAATTGTTCCAATATTTAATTACTCTCCAGTCTACATTTGCCTAGCTTCAATTTCCAGCTCTTGTTTATACCTTTCACTATTACATTAAAGAGCCAATTATCCGATATTTGTTCCCCGATGTAGGTACTTCTAGCCTGTGATCAAGTCACCCTTTCTCTTTCCTTTTGTTAAGCAAAGCAGATTGAGCTCCTTGAGTCGATCACTATAAGGCAGGTTTTCTATTCCTTTAATCATTCCTGTGGCTCTTCTCTGAACCCTCTCCAGTTTATCAACCTCCTTCTTGAACTGTGCCCAAATCCAAATGTCTACCGTAGCCTGAGCCCTGCAAGCCCAAAGCAGTTGACACAGGCCAGCTGCGGGTGTTTCATTGCAGTGCAGACATACCATAAGAGAAAAATGAATTCTCTCTCTTTGGTGTCAGTGTTTTGATTGTAATAAATTCTCATTCACCAGGAACATAACACTAAAGCTTTGCCTTCAGCAATGTATTCTGCACTTGAGAAGCTGTCTTGAAAATAGTTGAGCCCACATTAGCTTTTAAACCTTTGTTAATACCCACATATCTACACCCATTCCTGACAATCGGGACAGAGTGTGCTAGAGGAGATAAGACATCATTTATCTAGTCCCATCAACAATTGCACCAGCATGCACTGCTTTTTAAAGTGACTCTGTTTAAACTGCACTCCAAATTTGATTTACTTTCTCCAAACTGTGACATGTCATTCCATATTCTTTATTTAAATACGCTTATGATATGAATATGACATAACTGAGATATACTTTATGCAAGATGGCTCATGTGAGATATCATTGGAAAGGTTATGATTTACTGAATGTGATTATCCAATTTGTATGCCTGTATCCTTTCTGTATCTGAAGTTAGGAATGTTGACTATGTATCTGTATTTCAACTATGCTACTTTGGGTGACGCCCACTGCTATCAGGCACAACAATGGTAAAGCCAGACAGGGCGGATGGCCCATCAGTGAGGACAATGAGCTGTGAAAAGGTTGGCCTTCCTGTGGATGCACCATACTGCCACTGACTCACGGATGCTGTGATAAGGTGGTCTTGTCACATGATACTAAAACATTACCTGGGACTTCTTGTAACTTTCCACTGTGAGGGAAGGGGGGTCAAGTTTGGGAAACAAAGGATTCCCGCCTTATGTAAATCCTATTTAAGAGTGGGGAGGAAGGCAAACAGGACTCCTCCTCTCCATGGCCTGTCTGCCCAAGAAGAAGAACTGAAGGCAAGGGGGAGTCCAGACTGAGACAGGGGTCCAGTCTGAAAAGGAATATAACTGGAACTCTGAACCACAGAAGGTTTGCAAACTGCCTGCAACAATATTTAGGGTGAGAAATACTATTTGTAACCAATTTCTTTAGTGAAACCAGCTTGGTTTGCCTGTTTGATTTTATTTGCTTAGTAATCTGCTTTGTTCTGTTTGCAGAAAGCTCATGCTGCAAAACGTCTGTTAGTCTATAAGGTGCCACAGGATTCTTTGCTGCTTCTACAGAACCAGACTAACACGGCTACCCCTCTGATACTTTGTTCTGTTTGTTACCCCTTTTACCACTTAATATCTGCCTTTTGTAGTCAATAAAATGTGTTTTGTTTATTATTAAACCCAGTTTCTGTAATTTCTAACTGCGGGGGTGGGGTAAGAAGTGTGCACACCTCTCTCCACACCGAGGGAAGGGGCGAATTTCATAACATCTCTTTGGGTCTGTATTCCAAGGCAGGGGGACATCTGAGTGCTGGAGCAAGTCCCTTAAACTGAGTCTTCCCAGCGCTGATCTGCAGCTGGGTGTGGCCCTGCCTGTGTGTGTGTTAAAGGAGGTCTTAAGAGCCTGGCTCAGCAAGACAGGTAAAAGGGGGCCCATGCTGGCAAAACAGGTAGACTCAGTGGTATCTCAGCACATCAGGTGACTTCCCAAGGGGTCGGACCATCACACAAACCCATTTGGAACATGAACAAGCCATGGACATTTTATTGGCGTGGGTTAGAGCTGAGTTAAGTCCTATTTGACCCATGTTAGGGGATCAAAGCAATGGTATGGGCAGGGCTTAAACGTCTCTAAAAGGGAAAATAGCTTAACAATATGTCAGAAAAAGGCAAGATAAGTGGAGATGAAAGAACAAGTCACAATTTACCAATGCTAACACCCACACGACACCTGTAACCAGCTGAGCACATTTACCATGAGTTACATTTCACAAGGGGTCACGTGAGCATTTACTTCAGCTTTGATCATGTTGCTCCCGCACACCAAACTTTGCTTTCACAGTCTGGGTTCAAACAAGCCCCAAATCTCAAGGTAAAATGACCAGCGTACCTCCAGGATTTGGCTTCAAAAGTGCAATCGTCATTTTAATGGAAAGGTAAAGAAGAGTGTCCTAGGTTTGAACCCAGAATTATGAACATGTTTCTCTGGTTATAGGTACGCTGCAGTCACTTCCTTGCAAATTGATAATTAGCACTCTGCAATTGGCACTGAAATCTCACATGGCATGTGGTACTCTGGCAGACCCCCAGGGTTCAGGAAGATAGAGTGGCAGCCTTGGGACCTAGCAGAGAGAGAGAGACCACCAGACCTGATAAACCCTCAGAGCCTTTAAGGTTAGCAGGGCCTGTGAGAACAGGCAGGAGGAGTTGTAGGGAGGAAGGGGGAAGCCAGTGGGTGGGTTTATAGAGAGAGAGCCATGTTGGGGAGTAGGGTGACCAGATGTCCCGATTTTATAGGGACAGTCCCGATTTTTGGGTCTTTTTCTTATATAGGCTCCTATTACCCCCCACCCCATCCCGATTTTTCACACTTGCTGTCTGGTCACCCTATTGGGGAGAGAGGCCAAGAGCACGTGGAGGGAAATCAAAATATTTTGAAAAGGGCAGGTGAGGATGATGTTTTTCCATTGTTGAAGTCCCAGCTGGCCCCTTTTTAGAATTGGCTTCATCATCACTACACAGGCAGTCCCAACCATGGAAGACTCCACCCACTCCACATCGAGATGCTATCAGTCAAGGCTATCGCAGCCGTCGCTGGCTGAGGTGAGCTGCCTGTGGCCCTTTTTGGAAGGCACCAGCACCTCTCCTCAGCCCTAGAGCATGCTGCACAGCACTCTCACTGTCGGAGCTGGCCCAGAGTGAGAGAGACCAGGCATTGTCAAGCAAACATGGATCTCCTCTGTGTCACATCGAGACCTTATCGGTCCAGAGTCCTCACTTTGTGGCTGCTTCCACATGCTGGATTCTTCTGAGCATTCCCTCACCAGCACCCTTTTCCTGATTCATTTGATCCTGCCCCACCACCCCTGTTTATTTAGCATTTGCTTCCTTTTCTGTCTCATTTCTCAGAAAACTTGCTTATCTCATCAAACATTTTTCTTCCCTTTGTCTGGCTCCCATTCCCAGAAGACCCATTTCTGCTTGTCTATTGCAGCCCTCTCTCTCCATTTTCCTGTAATTGCATCTGTCATGATCCACACTTCCAAACACAATGAGTCACATGAGCTACTCTTTAGGGAACTTGCATAGGAAAGAGTCTGCGCATGTTTTTCCAGGAGGCTGTGTCCCCAATGCCCCAGCAACACAGTGAGCAGACTGCTGACAAGTTTATGACTTGAGCAGCGATATCAGCACTAGCTGGTAATTAGTTAATTGTTCAATACAAAGTACTAATTTGGCCAGCCTGCTAGATTTAGGAAGTACATTGCATTTGACTGGCAAATGACTAGTGAATTTTAAAACTAATAATTAAAATGTCAAGTCCCACTGAAATGTATAATCCGGTAGCATATTTCTACCCTACCCAGCGGGCTGTGAGACACAAGAAATTGGCTGGGCTATTTGGGTTGTGTGCTTGGTCACTTTAAGTCATATGGTATTGTTTCTTCTCCCTGATTGGATGAAACATTTTAAACAAGCAAATAGATAATGGCAGAGTTTGAATTTATAGGCAGATCATCACTCATGATCAAATCTGTCAGACTTTCAGGATTTGCAGTCCCCTCTCTCCCAAGACACGGGGGGTGGCCAAGTATCTGTGAATAATGAAAATTTTGCCTCGTGGACCGTAGTGACAATGTTTTGTGAATCAGCTTTTTTACTTCTTGAGCAGGTATTGTGCACCATCATAAAAAAGGGGTCCCGTGGCCACCCCACTCCTATAATTCAAATACTCATACTATTAAATTGTAAATCCCTTGGGGGTAGGGAGTGTCTTTTTGTTCTGTGTTTGTACTGTGCCTAGCACAATGGGCTCCTGGATGCTATAGGAATACAAATAATAAATACATAAATAACAAGGGGCCATATGAAGATTCATGACCCATGGTGAGCACCAAGCATGGGCTTCCATGGGTTAATCTGTCTTTTGCTGCTCTTCCTGTTTAGCTGCAAACTCCGCAGTGCTGGAGTAAGAAGAAGTCTACACGGAGATAACTCTATGGGCATGAACTTCCTCCTCTGCAATAAGAGCAGAAATGACAGTTCCCTTCAGACAAGAGCCTGAATCCCAATGAAACTTTACAAACACAGGCAGGAATTACTTCGCTTTCCCCAGCACTGGAATGCAAGCCACCTTTTGGCTGGAACATGGCAGCTGTTGAACAGCGCACAGCATTGCTGTGTTCCAGCAGTAGACCAGCACAGGGGAGAAAAGCAACGGCGATTCAGGAAGCTATTATACATTCAGTTATCTTAGCTGCAGTGCTGAGTAAGCGGCTGGTTGGTTGTGCTCTTGTCTCTAAGTTCATTGCCTTCATAAAAAGCAACACAATGACGATAGTTTAGGTCAGGGAGGGAAGCTGAATAACTTTGTCAGCTGAAACTGCCAACAGGCTGGAAGTCAGGGTGGAATTAACCAAGGGCACAAAGGCAAACACCCTTCATCGGAAGGAAAGAGCCAGGGGAAATGTAAAGCCTCCAGGAGAGGAGGACAATTGCTTTCATCTTGTTTGAAAGAGGCCACCTCTAGCAGCAGAGTGTCCCACTAGCACTAGCATCATGGTGCGTTCTTTTCTGGGTGATGTTTAACTTAATCTTCAAATACCAGCCAAGAACGCATTTGGCAATAATCTGAGATGTCCGATAATGAAAACCAGACAACGGTTGCCACTCTGTTGCTGAGCTTTATCCCTGCCATGGTACCCTTTGACCCAGCGGTGGAACATAAAAGCCCACATCAGAAAGATTTAATGAAGGCTATGCTATGCCCAGCCATCCTGCTGCCAAAGGGCAGGGGGAGGGGAGGAGGGGAAGAGCAGGAATAAAACAAAATAGACTAACCCCCCTTCCCCCATGCATTTCCAGCAGAGAATGTGGATGGAATCGTCTAAACGGTCTCATTTTGGGGAATTACCACCACCACTTACTTGCAGGCAAAACAGAACATGAATCTAAGAGCGTGGGGCCAGAAAAAGGGCTTTGCTTTGCAGCTGTATTAGTCTCTCCAAAAGTCCCATTTGTATTGCCTTGGCTTGTTCTTCTAGCTAAGGAAGAAGGTTAAATTGATGTCACTTCCTCTCCAATTCCCTGAACATGCAACATTGCCAGCAAAAGCACTCTGAGTTCATTGCAAACACAGACCCAGGCCCTGTCAGCTACAGATTGAGTGGAATTAGCCTTATGGAAGTATAAAAATATTAGGGGCCTTGGGCATTGATCTCAACAAACGGATTCTGGGAAGATGCATTTCCTTAAGAAAAAGCTAATCACAAGATCTGCCTTCAAAAGCACCTTGATGATTGTATCAGTCTGACATAGGGATGTGATCTGCCAGGAGTAGGGATCAGGTCTTGTCGTCAGTGACAGGGGAAAGTAGCCAGCATCATTGCTTTTGGCATGTTATGTTGAGATTGCTGTATTTGCTGGCTGAATAGAATTAGACACATCTGCACAGTCACCCATGCATTTAAACCCGGACCTTTTCCTTCATCGCCACTTCATACATAGGCTCATTCAACCTTGGGTTGCAACTTGTTCAGTTCTCCCAAGCTAAATATTGCTCAGTATTCAGACAGGAGATCTCCAAGAGGGGCTTAAGGGGGGGGAAACCAAAGTGCTGCAGGAAGTGGTGCTGCCAAATCAGTAGATGGAGCTCTTCTCTCGCTGACAGTCCTAAGCATTGTGCCAGGGTCAGGGGATAATGGTGATGCCATCTTCAGATAAGACATTCAGTCAAGATCCTGAGCACATGGCACATTTTGCAATAGTGGAATGTTAACTTCAGTGTCCTCTGCAGCTTCTAAATTTGGTAATGGGTATGTTCTATCTGCCGACAATTCCCCTTAGAGTTTCAGCTGGGAAAAGGATTCTTTATTTCCCCTCATATAAACCCCTGTGTATTATTATCTATGATGTGTATTATGGTTGCACCTACAGGCCATGACTGCGATCAGGGCCCCTGTTTTGCTATGCACAGTAAAAAGCCTGTCTCAAACTGTGTGTCTGTATTATAAAGCCTCATTTTACAGATAGGAAACTGGGGCCCAGAGAAATAAAGTAACTCACCCTAGGCCGCACTGGGAGTTTGGGAATTGGACCCAGAGCTCCAGATTCCCAGTGCAGTGCCTTAACTACAAACTGTCGTTCCTGTCATCGTTCTGCTGCCTCAGTTCACCCCACAAGCTCCTGCGTTTCCGTGGCATGTAAAGTGCTTGGAGATCCTTGCGAATGAAAGAGTCTGTGGGTGTATTACGACCCTCTCGGTTAGGTTTTACACTGACAGCAGGAATAAGAGGCTAAAGGAATTAATTACTATGTCTGCAAGAGATGAAATTGCCTGGAGCTCATTCCTGAATGAACTGCCCATGGGATTCTTTGGAAAGCATCACCTGTGTTTCTGCTTGCTTCTGAAGGCAGAAGGGGTTAATAGAATTCTCCGTCTTTCCCATCTTAATTGGCTCAGAACTCCTGGAGCACCATGTGCCAGGCAGTTGTTCTGGGCTAGCAAGCTCATTGCCAACAGCATAGGTTCTATAACAGGCTATACGGCCACTCACTGATCCTGGGCCAAACTCATTGCTGGCGTAAGAGGGGACACAAATCCATTGAGTTCAGCTGAGTCCAGAAGCGAGTTTGGCTCAAGCCTTCACAACACACATTTTACCATTACAGAAAGGGAAAGAAAAACACCAAAGACATTTACAAAAATTCCTCTCGTTGGACTCACTCGTAGTCCTGCTGGAGTCAATGGGAGTCTTGGATAGCACCCTGAGAAAAAACAGAACAATTCTTCTAAATGCAAAAGGGTCCTTTCTCAGAAAACCAAAACCAAAGAACATGACTCAGTCATTAGGTTAACACTTCCCCATCGCACAGTTTAAGCCTTCCACTGCCAGCATCTCGCTGACATGGGATTACAGATCTGTCTGCTCTGATGAAGAGTGAGACATAGGGTCTGCAGGGAAAATTAAAGATCCTGAACACACACTTAAAATACAACTTGGGCAACTTAGTTGCACAGATATCTTAATTAGAAATTGTCTAACTTTTGAGTGCTTGACTTTTCAACCTTCATGTTAACAGGTTTGTTGTATGTAATAATACTACATTTTAAAACCATCTTTCATTCCAGAGGATGCCAAAATTGTATAGATTCAGATATTTTAAGGGCAGCAGAGACCATTATGGTCACCTAGTCTAACCTCCTGCAAACCGGAGGCTATAGAATTTCACAGAGTAATTCCTCCATCAGGTCCACGTCTTGTAGCTGAACTAGAACTTTTAGAAAGACATCCAGGCTTAATTTAAGGACTCTGAGTGATGGAGTATCCACCATATCCCTTGGCAATTTGTTCCAATGCTCAAGAACGGTCACTGTTAGATGTACACTTGATTTCTAGCCTGAATTTGTCCAGCCCTTTGTTCTGACTCTATCTGCCTCGATCCATATGCAGGAATCATTCCACCCTCGAAAGAAATGCAGCCACTTCTGTTCACTGGGGCACACAACAATGCTACACAAGCATTTAGGGCAGGAAGAAAAGAATCCTGCAGCCCATTGAAAATGCGGTGAGGAGGCAGAATGCAGGTACCCAAACAGGAGTTTGACTAGGAGCATTAAAGGCACCATTTGCTTTGTAATTAAGATTCGCACACAGAGATAAAGACTGGCTTGGTGCAGCCCCCACATGCCCAAGGCACCATGACAGATGATGGCCAGAAGCACATAGGCAAACATGATAGCAGACAATCACGCAATTCATGGTCTGCTGTGACCAACAGCGCAGGATCAAACATAGTACCAAAAAGAAATGTGGTAAGTTGACGAGGGCCAGGGGATTTTTGCAGTCATTCTTCTTTTCTGCATATGTCTTCACCTTGCATAGGATCATGTCCCGGAGGCAGAGACACCAGCAATAACTTAGTGTTATCAGGCTGACAAACCACAGAGGTAAAGGAGTCACCGGTAGGAAAGATTTCTCATCTGATATTAATGGCATCCCATGTCAAAGCCTAAAACCACATTGTACACTCCATCTTGGCCCAGCTCTACAAGAAGTCTGCGTGCAATGCATGGAAACTGTTCCCCCACTCCTCGCAATCACCACTGAGAAAAGAGATGTGCTCTGGAAGAAGCAAACACTGCATACAAACCTCCCCCAAACACAAACAGAGACTGAAAATATTTATGATCCAAAGAACTCAAAGGGGAGTTTGCCTTGGAATAAAACACCAGCTGCAGATGGGGCCTGGGTTTGGATTTTAGTGCTTTATGAGGACTCTGACCAAACGGTGCTGCTCTGAAATTCCTCCTGATCTAGAGATTAAGAGGATGAAGACACAAGCCTGGAAGAGCTCACCTACAGGAAGTTTATTGCACTCATTGTGCCAGATCCCAGGGACTAGCTCCTCTGTGCCAGGCACAGCTCCAGAAATGAGGGTACCATAGAGGTCACTCTGTGATCTTGAGCTGCCAGGCATCAGTCTGCTCCTGAGAAGCAACTTAAAGCAGCCTCAGGATTCCCAAAGGGCCTGATTCAAAGCTTTCAAAGTCTCTTAAGTGGTTTCAGCTCCAAAGCTTCCAAGAGGCCCTTCTGGCAGCCCTGCATGAGTGCTCCAGCCAAGCCTCATCTTTCAACTGCCCCTCATGCCCAAAACACATCCTGAGGCTGGGAAACGAGCTACCAGAGCTCGGGTTGCCAGTTGTATGCTGGTTGGGGATCCCCTTATCCCATGCCATGCCAATCTGTGGGAGCAGGGCAGAGCAGGCAGAATAGGCAGCCCACTACAATTTTTTGCTGGTTTCACTGTATTAATGGAACAAACCTTGAACTCCTGAGTTTCCTTCTTTGATCATCATCGGGCCAACTCTCTCTCACATCCTGGGTGTGAGTGTGAGAGAGAAAATGTTTCTAAGAGTATGGCTCTTTGATCTCTTGTATGCGACCCTTTTACAGCTCAGCAGCAGGACCCTCCTAAGGAGGGAAGCACAATGGTCCATAGTGGAATCAGCTCGGAGGACTGGGTGCCCCATAACTGTACAATAGCGTTATCAGGTTACTGTGCTGGGACCTACCACTGCCATGGGATTCGCCCAAACCATGAGCAGTAGCCCAAGCAGGTTGGAATGGCTCAACCCAATTAATCATTGCTATTAGGCTCCCGGAAAAACACTTCCATCCTATCCTTAACCTGTCTCTCAGACATTACTTTACCACCATTTACCAGAGTACCTGAGGAGTAAATGGAAAAGTCTTATACACCTGAATGGCAAACTCCTATTCAACCGTACAAAGAGTGATACCACATCTATAGCATTTGTTTTAAAGCAATCCATAGAACTCCATAGAAAATGTTATATCCTTTACTACAGAATTCCACACATTGTTTTTAAAAGACTGCAGAAGCATTCTGTTCTATAGGCTGTTTGGAGTAATTTCTACAGAAGCCAGTTGGTTTCATCCATATTTAAGTCTAGCAGATTTTTTGGTAAGGGAATAGATAAAGGGACCTCCTGCATGATAAAGATTAGTCTCAGAAAACATCTCATTCTCTGCAAGTCACCATGCCCTAAGAGCAGCTTCCACCCACTTGGCACCTCTGACCAGCCTGGCCAGAGCAAGGCATGCTGGGAAACCTTTCTCTTATAGACTAGGGTTGTGTCTTTGCTCGCTACACAATATGAGGTAACCATACTGGCACAGCTGGATAACCATGTTTATTACCTGTGTACAAATACACAAGGCCTAGCTATCTGTCTATGCTGCTGCTCTGGCATGGTCCTCATGGCTTCTGCACTAGAGGAGACTGGGAAGCCCACTAGAATGATTACCTGATTCTATACACTACAACTGGGAGAATCCCCCCCTACCCGCCACAGCACCAACTGTGCCCTCTCCCCAAAGCCAGAAACACACACACAGAGCACTGAGTGAGCCCCTCAGAACCATCCACACACACAGCACTGACGGTGCCTGCGGAGCATTCACTGTGCCATCTCTCCAGAACCAGCGCCCTGCTGTGCTGCCTCACCCCCCTTGATCTCTAGCAACAGCTCCCCTCCAGGAACTCTCACACCATAGCACAGAATTCCCCCTTCCCTCTGAAGAATGCCTCTCCCTCAGCACAGACATTAACTCCCCTGCAGCTGCATTTCCACCATCCCCAGTAGCAAAGTGCCCTGTCTCCTGTCCTGTGTATTCTTCAGCCCCCCCAGGCTGCCCCCTAGGGCTGTAGACATTTATAGACATTTTATACCTCTTGCATCTTGGCTCCTGATAAACAGAGACGGCAGGAGGAATTTAAATTTTCTGGTGGTTGCAAAATCAGAAAGGGCCTGGATCTTTCTTTCAGAGCCTCCAAAACGGTGCCAGTCAATTCCCTGCCCTCCTCCCCATTCTTGTTATAGCTCAAAGGTTTCCCATCCCTATTCTTTCTACCTACTTGAAACTTCTGAGCTTTCATTTAATTACAGCTTTCACTACTGAATAACAAAACAGACACAGGCTGAATAAAAAGGGGATATAGTTTGTATTTTTTTTTTGGAAAAAATATATATTGAGGAATTATTTGGAAATTGTAAACGCTATTTCTCATTTCTTCCCATGTAAATGTAGGTTCACATCTCTTCATTACAATAGTCCAATAATAAAAATAATTATGTTTTTATGCATTAATAATAATATCTCCTATCTTAATCTAAAACACCTGGGGAAATTCATTAGACATGGCTAAAACCTGGGATTTGGTGGATGAGGCGTCTTTATGTCTTTTTTTATTTTTATTTGAGTACTGTGTGAATTCTATTATTGTATTGCACAGAAAGGCTTAGTATTGTGGCGTGTATCATGACATGACTTGCATTAAGTGGTTCTGTATCATGGTGTTTCTGTGGCAGCTGTAGTAGGATTGTGGCAGCTCTGTACAGTGGTGTTTTGGGGTTGTGTATATGGAGTATTTTGCAATCTGGGAGCTGGGACTCAGCTTCTATCATCTCTGTGACAGAGACCAGGGATCCCCTGGAATGTGAGGGCTAGTTTATTACTATAGCACTCTCTGATCTGGCAGAGAGCCCTCTGCCACCCGAGTAGAGGTTGGCACCTGCACAGGCGATACCAACAGCAGGAGGAGAAACATGGGCCATGCTAGGGCTGCCTCTCTTTCCTGTCTCCTTGCTCCTTGGTGATTTCTCCTCAGTCTGAAGGGGAACTTGAGGGCCCTGATTTGTATCTTGGCTGTGACAATGCACAGAATTTGCACAAAACACCCTGAGTCCGGCTGGCAGCCAAGGGGGACTTGACTGATAAAGCAAGTCTGATCTAGTTGGAGCCTGGAACAGGCAGACACAGGAGAGAGAGCTCATGCAGGAAACTGGTTCCAAATTCAGGAAGGAGGTTTCAAAAACCCAGCTTTTATTTCTCTCAGCTGCTTTCCATTGCAGCGCTGGAGCAAGGCCTCCATCTTTTTTTCTCCTTGGCTCACAACTACTTCCTCTTTCACTGTTATAGCTGAGGACAACACACTGCCCTTATCTAAATAGGAGCCTCATGTTTCTTAGCCTAGTAGAACAGAAAACCTGTCTGGCTGCCCGAATTCCTGCAGGAGGGACGGTGAGACACTAAGAAAACAATTCCACCTACAAAAGCTCTCAGGCCGAAACAGCTGCTTTTGTGGCTGCTTGGATTTTTTGGCTGGTGGTCAGCTCCCCAGGCCCTCGCTTCAAGATACTCCACTTACTTCCTGTTCTCTGAGCAAGTCCCCACAGGCCAGTCCCCACAGGCCACAAGGCCAAGATTAATGTGCACAAAGCAGCCAGGCCAAAACACACAGCCTGATTCCAGTACAGAATACAAGGCAAATTCAAGTGTGACAGTGGAATGAACAGAATACATGCTTGCATCTGGTGCAGCCCCATGCAGAATGTAACATGAACATCAGCTGGCACAGCTCCAGCCTGACAGATTCCATAAAAGCAGTGTTTGCAACACAGCAGGTCTCAGTAAGAGGGACTAGAAGCTCAAGAGATTCATGAAGAGAGCTGGAGACTTCACCTCCAGGTCAATGGCTTGAATGGTCCCAGCCAGGAGCAATGTAGGGCTTGTCTACACTTCAAGCTGCGCTGCTGTAGCGCTTAGTGAAGATGCTACTTATGCTGATGGGAGAGCTTCTCCCGTTGGTGTAGGCACCCCGGAGAGACATAATTATACTGACATATGTTTGTAGCAGAGACCAGGGCTAAGAGTTGTTATTTGATGGCTGTTTATTGGCCCGTGTGAAATGATCTGGACGCCTCAATCCTGTCCCTAATCACCACGTGACAAGCACTAATTGGGTTTCCTTCCTGGCAGTCTCAGGAAAAGAGCAAAGGTTGATCAGACTGGATGCTGAACAACCTTTACCTCATTAGTAATTTGTCTTACAGTTGCACCTCGAGGCATCAAATGAGATCAGACAGGGACCTATGGTGCTGCATGGGCCGTGCATCTAATTTCTGGAGAGACAGTCCTTGCCCCCAAAGAGCTTTACAATCTCAACAGAGAAGAGAGACAGAGGGTGGGAAGGTAAAGGAAACTTTGAAGAATCTCATTTCGAATTTGTCAATAAATGGGAATTTCAAAGAAAATAAAACTGTCTTCACAAAATTTAAATGATTTCTTCAAAGTAACACTTTTAATCAAAAATGTGTTTTGAACAAAAAAATAAATTTCATCTCTCTCTGCTTCAAGGCGTTGCTGAACTGGTGTTTGAGAGACAGAATGCTACAGACCTCTGGGGCCAGAAAAAGAGCTGGCCTATGAGATAAAGAATTGAGACCTTCCTCCTCCTATGACTCTGAATCACTTAGCAGATTGGAGGAGGCAGATCACAGCATCTCTCTGTCTGGCTAAAGCAGAGGCAGCAGCATGCAGTAAACAGACTGGCTCCTCCAGATGGGCAGGAGGGCAGGAGACCTGCAGTGGAGGTACTGTGTCACCAGTGTTTATATTTCAAACTGTGGTCACACAGGTCAGCATCAGTCATACTGTGAAAAGGTCAAAAGGTGAGGGGAGGGTAGCATTCACCTCTGCCTGAGGACCAGAAGAGTAAAAGAAAGAAAAGTCAAATGGATTCACAGTTCAGAAGGAACCAGGGGCTGGAAAAAAAAACAATTCTGGATCAAATAGAACAGCTGGCCACTCAAGCATACACCCAAAGCATGAAATTCCTCTCTGTAGAAGAGGCAGGTATATTCTCTGCTCATACATTGCACAGATCCCATGAAGCATCTTAACTTTACTGCCTGTCTCCCTTGTAAAGACATGTTTTCATTCCTCCAGTTCTATCTTCTGATTCTTGGGGGCTCCAGCCCCGGGAGTGCTTAACATAGGATATTGGACAGGCACAACTAAAAAGCAAATATTTCCAATCCACTGAAAATGTTATACTCTTCTTCTACTACCTTTCAAAGGCAAAGTTTGTTTCATGGAGGTGGGGGAAGAGGGGGAAGACTCCATTTCTAAAGCTGGTCAAATATGTCAGAACAAATGCATTGCAATTCCACAAAGTAGCGGGGCTTTGGTTTGATTTGACCACAGCCGAATCCTTTAGAATTTGCAAACATTTGTCTGACTTTGTTGATGGCACACATTCAATCATGGATACAAGTATCTGATGAAGAACACAAGCATTCCACCCACTGGAACACTCTGGGTATTTTGAAGCTTAAACACTGATTACTATCATCAGATGTTTATGAATAATTCTTAGATGGTCACACATTCATTTGTGAGGGTCACTGAATATGTTAATACTGCCTAAATTAGCAAATATGGAGACTGGTTTGGAAATTCTTTGCCAAGCCAAAAGAGATCAAAGTTAGTTGGATGTTTTCGTTAGCAAATACTAACCCAGCTCTGATAATTTGCCTGATTGCAGGAAAAAACAAGCAATGTAAGAAAGAAAAATAACCCGTTTTCAGGATAAAAAAAAAAAATTGTGCAAATTTAATTCACATAACACAGCAAGACCAACACGAGGAGACTGTTGGAAAAACCCGAGCCACATTGAAATCAGTGGGAGTTTTGCCATGGACTGCAATGGAGTCATGAGTTCACTCTGAGTGTTTTGATCAGAGCGCCAAGGTAATCGGATCAGCAAGTGTTGAACAGCATGCATATTAAAGTGTGCTCTTAGTGTGCTCTTAGTCTCTTCAAGACACTTCCTCTATGGGTTTTATAACCCTCAGTCCTCTTGCCAAGTAGTGAAGAGATGGAGTGGGAGATGCAAAAGAGAAGTTTGAATGAAATCTAGACAACATTGAACTAACATGCCATGTGACTAACCTCCCTACTCTGCCACCCATTTTCATTGCTTCCCCCATCTCGCTGTTGTCTGTTTTGCTCTCTGAGCCTAGCACTGTTTCTGGGCTATAGAAAAATAATAGCGCTGGGATTGTCAAAGGGGGATCAGTTGATACTCAACAGGAGCTGGCCACCTAACTTCCTTGTCCCAGCGTGCGGACTATTCTGCTGGCCCGGTGTCACACAGATGGATGCCAACTAAAATAAAAAGGGGTCAGTGTGGCTAAGAAGCTATTTACACTGAACTGAATTTCACAGGGAAATGATTCAATGGAGAAACACCTATTATTTGTTATTCTGTTGTATTTTTATTCTATATAGGTCTGTATATGACTAACTCAGAGAGCTCAAGGATAAAACACTGTATCTGAATCCAACATCAACTGATCCAGTGAGTCAGACTTTTTCCATGATCACGGGGGCATGAGTGACTATTTCAATAGAGGCCAGGATCCAGGTAACCTTGAGTTTCATCTAAGCTCTCTTTTTTGTGAGTGACTTCAGTGCTGGTGAAAGGTATCACAATGATAGCACTGGACAGCATGGTCTCTCTCTATCCACAGAGTGGGCGGGGCTCTCACCAGCCTGCCCAAGACCCTGTGGTGAAGGGACACATCTCTGGAAGGGGTTTGCTAGTGCAGTCTCCATGGCCCATTTAATCCATGACATTTAGCAGGGAAGCCCATCAGCTGGCACTGAGTGACTCCCTTATGATGGTGTTTTCTGTGGTGTGGGCATCTGTTAAGATTCAGAAGTGAACAGAGACCAATTTACATCAGAGAGGTCTCTACCAAGCTGTCAGATGCTATCTTTTAGGCATTGCATCCACCTCCAGCCCCTTTTTAAAACCTACGGCTTCTTCCAAAAAATAAGATACAATGATGTGCCAGCACCCTGGCCTTTGGAACGTTCACACGCTTACTGCTCTAGGGTAACGACCAGGTAGAAATACAATTTGGCTCACCTAGTTTATTCTCTACCTCGCTTGGGATGTCCCTATTGCCAGGCATATCAAAGGCAGCCCAGAGCAGTCAGAGAGAGAGCAGGCGGACAAACATTGCAGTCCAGTGGATAGGGGACTGGGCAAAGACATAGCTTGCTCTGAGATGAGGATCCCCACTCATAATCCAAACAATGTTGTCAGAATCCCACATTTCAATTATTTAAAGACATTTTCTGACTCTCACACAAAATACACAGGATGATCAAGTTGCCAGTCCTCTTTTCTAGTGGGAAATACACCAGCAGGTGAGGCAAAGATGATTTTATCCTAAGCCAATGTCAATCAACCCTCACGCACTGCAAGTAGCTGGCAGCAACCATCCCCATGTGTTGGGTGCGGAAGAGGTAACATAGTAGGAAGAAGCACAAGGACTAAGTTGATGGAAACAAGAAATAGATGCGTTAACTATATTGCCTCAGACCTAAATTCCTTGAAAAGATTTTTTTTCTTTTGTCTGCAACAGCATGGAACATCATTCAGGTGAAAGCAGCATACACACAACGTCCAATTTGTGAAGTTAGGAGAAAACTTGCAGACTGGACCTTGTTACCAATTTGCATCTCTCTTCTATGAGGCCTCACTGGGATTCCAAGCTGCTGATCTTATTGGTATGTCTGTCTGGCTGAGGAAGATGCAGAAGATCTGGAAAAAACATACTTTTATTTTAAATAGGAGGGTCGAGCTCTTGCTTTATCAGCTTCCAGTATACACAGAATGTTACCTGTCATGTGACGGGGTCTTTAGCAGCTTTCTTGCATCTATGCCAAGGGTGACAAATCACCAAAGCCAGTATTCTCCTACTCACATCAAATAGCCAGATCTCAGCTGGTGTAGCTCCACTGACTTTAGACTGAGAGTCCTGTGGCACTTTATAGACCAGGGGTAGACAACCTATGGCACGTGTGCCGAAGGCGGCACGCGAGCTGATTTTCCGTGGCACTCACACTGCCCAGATCCTGGCGACTGGGCTGGGGGGGCTCTGCATTTTAACTGAATTTTAAATGAAGCTTCTTAAACATTTTTAAAACCTTATTTATTTTACATACAACAATAGTTTAATTATATATTATAGACTTATAGAAAGAGACCTTCTAAAGACGTTTAAATGTATTACTGGCACACGAAACCTTAGAGTGAATAAATGAAGACTCGGCACACCACATCTGAAAGATTGCCGACCCCTATTATAGACTAACAGACGTGTTGGAACATAAGCTTTCGTGGGTGAATACTCACTTTGTCAGATGACATGCATCTGATGAAGTGAGTATTCACCCACGAAAGCTTATGCTCCAACATGTCCGTTAGTCTATAAGGTGCCACAGGTCTCTTGGTCGCTTTTTGCAGATCCAGACTAACACAGCTACTCCTCTGATACTTGACTTTAGACTGACTCTCTTTAAAGCAAGTCTAACATTCTCTGGTTGTGCAATCTTGGAAATAACTGCCCTTTGATATTTATCATCACAAACTTCTCGTTTTTAAAAATAATGCTCCTGATTCACCCAGTCTCTGCTTAAACTCCCGCTTCTCTCTTTAAAAAGGTCCTGATTAGGCTTAAAAAAAAACTCAACTCCAACCCAACTGCTTTTGTAACATTTTTGGCCTGAATTTCCTAATCTTTTTACAAAGAACTCCAGCTTCTGCCCTGAGCTACATGTGTGCAATTGATTCCAACGGGAGATATGTTTGCATATCTAAGGGTAGAATTTGCCTCACAGAAGCTGATGTCCATTGACACAGAACAAGGAATTCCTTTGGAGAAGAATATTAAGGAAACAGAATTAAAGGAGATGTGGGGGGCAGAGGGAAAGAGTAGGTGATTAAATGGATTTTCTCCATGCTTCTATTCACCCATCTGTAAATGAACCTCTGAAGCCACACTGAAGTAGGTATTTATGTTATTATTACAGTGAATGCAACATCAGGCACCATTGTGCTAGGCGCTGTACAAACACATAGCAAGATGCAGCCCCCGCCCCAAAGAGTTTACAATCTAAAGAGAGGGAAACAGGTTAAATGACTTCCCCAAGGTGACAACAATGGAAACATGCAAGCCAGGACCCTGGGCATCAGACCACACTGCCTCCCACTCACTTACAAAGCACTAAAAAGGTGCAAAAAGTTGTTTCTAGGCCGCAAAGGTAGGTTTTGCAAAAAACAGGGAAGGAAGCACAAAGAAACATA
This sequence comes from Mauremys mutica, assembly GCF_020497125.1. Taxonomy (NCBI): domain Eukaryota; kingdom Metazoa; phylum Chordata; order Testudines; family Geoemydidae; genus Mauremys; species Mauremys mutica. The sequence continues at coordinate 45,367,031 of NC_059078.1, forward strand.
AAAATATAGTAGCATATCAATGACCTGAGCCACCACTGTGTTACTTCTCAGGTGTATGTGGGTGTGACTCCATTGAAGATTATGCTGGTGTAAAACTGAAGCAATGCAAATCTTATATGGTCTTCTGAAGATTTTCTAAAATTGTGCTGAAAGCTCTGTGTGTGTGTGCGTGTGTGTGGTTTTGAAAATTAAAGGGACACAAACATCCTGAAAACTGGTCAATTTAAAACAAAAAAAGACGACTTTTTTAAAAAAAAAGTAATTTCCCCTTTCTCTGCCTCTATTTCCCTCCCCCGACAAGTCTTTATCTCATCAATTTCAATTGTAAGCTCTGTGGAGCAGGGATTGTCTCTCGCTGTGTCTGTACAGCACCTGGCACAATGGGACCTCTAGGTGCTACTGAACAACAGATAATGGTTTCCAGTACTATACCCCATTTCTCCTGCTCACTTTTGTGGTTTTCCAATTATACATTATTTTCCCCTGCTTCCTTTTTAAAAAAAGAACTTTCTCTTCCCTTTGCTGTGGGAAAGATACACACAAATACAGGAAACCAGCTCAGGCCTCAGTCTTCAATTGGGCTTCTTACAGGGGTCCTCCATGCAGGGTCAGGACCTTCTTACAGGGGTCTTCCATGCAGGGTCAGGCCAATTTAGTCATTGGCTTTACAAGAGAAATAGAGACTATTAGAGCTGGTCTGAAAATAGGTTCTCCCACCCGCCCCCTGCCAGAAATTTTTATTTTTTCATGGAACTGCAAAAACCCAAAATATTTTGGCCTAAAATGGGAGCGGCAGTGCCTCAGGGGAGTAGCTGTCTGCTTATGCCCCCATTCTCTGTGGACTGGGATCTCCGGCTGGACTGCATCCCCTATAATGTCTCGGTCTCCCCTCCCGGGAGACTGAGATATTATAGGAGATGTATCAGGAAGTCCCTAGGTGTGGGTTTTGGTAAAAATATTTTGACCAAAAAAAATTAAAATTTCTGTGGAAAGCAAACACTTTTCACAAAATATTAAATTTTGTCAAACCCCCCCCCCCACAGTTTTCCACTGAAAAACCATTGTGACTGAAAATTTTCAATCAGCCCTAGTGACAATGGACAACGGGCTGAACTGGGATACCCTCTATTAGTACTGAGAAGAACCTTATCCCTTGAGTCTTCCCACTCACTTCATTCAAAAGGTATCACAACGTAGCCCATTCCACATGTTAAACAAAGAGAAAAAACAGACAACTGATGTGTGCCTCCATCACTTGCATTTACAGTTAAAGTTATTTGTAACAGGAGGTAAATAATTCAAGATGAAGCTTTAATTTTTAGAAGTTAACACCCCCTTAAACATTCTGCTGCAGTGGTAGGGTATGTGTATGCTACAGAGACTCATAGGATAGACACAGTCTATGTCAACAGAAGGAGTTTGTTTGTCGGTGTAGGCAGGGGCTGCTCCAGGCCCCAGCACGCCAAGCGTGTGCTTGGGGCGGCATGCCACGGGGAGCGCTCTGCCGATCGCTGGGAGGGCGGCAGGCGGCTACAGTGGACCTCCCGCAGGCGTCCCTACGGAGGGTCCGCTGGTCCTGCGGCTTCGGTGGAGCATCCGCAGGCACGCCTGCAGGAGGTCCACCAGAGCCACGGGACCAGCGGACCGTCCGCAGGCACGTCTGCGGGAGGTCCACCGGAGCCGCGGGACTGGTGACCGGCAGAGCGCCCCTGACGGCGTGCCGCCATGCTTGGGGTGGCGAAATGGCTAGAGCCGCCCTTGGGTGTAGGACCACCACCTCCCTGAATGACATTTAGCGATGTCAATGGAAGCCTTCCTCCAGCAACAGTGTCAACATAGCTATGTCGATCAGAAGGTCATTTTTTCACATCTCTGGCTGATGTAGCTAGGCCAATACAGCTTTTTTGGTGTACACCAAGCCTTAGGGCTGGTCTACACTAAAAATTAGATAGAAGAGTCAATGTCACTCAGGAGTGTGAAAAATTAACGTGCCAAGTGACATAGTTAAGCCAACCTAAGATCCCATGTAGACAGCGCTAGGTCAGCCGGAGAATTCTAGCTACTTTCTCTCAGGGAGGTGGATTTACTAACGCAGCAGAACCACCCCTCCCATTGCCGTAGGAAGTGTCTAAACTGAAGCACTACCTCAGAGTAGCCTCAGCACTGCAGCTGTATCGCTGTAGTTTTAAGTCTAAACATAACCTTAGAAACCCCCCAAGCAGTCTCGTGCTAGCACCTGGAGCCTCACAGCAAAACTGTCTCCAACTAGAAAGTTAAGCTGTCCAGGCACAAGATGAGGCAAATGCAAACAAACAGCATAAGTGGGGGTGAAAAGTAAATGAGCTTGTTTAAATGCTTTCCATATTAATAGTCTAATGTACCAGTAACAGAGGTAAGGAAACAGGTTCTCTTTTTAAATATAGGGGCCAGATCCTCAGAGGGTGTAAATCAAAGCTCTATTGAAAATCAATGCCAATTAACACCTGTTGAGGATCTGGCTTGTGGTTTCTCTCAACAGTATCTCTGCAATTTCATGTTTAAAATTAAAATCATGTGGAGGCTGTGGTTTTAATAATATACTCTTTGATGCCAAAAGAGTAAAGGAAACGCCTCTCCACTGTAGCTTGCATTCAAGGCCAGAAAAGAACCACAGGATAATTGTATAAAATCCCTTACAGGAGTCGCACTGGATAATTAGTCTCTTCTTTTTGGAAGGAACCCGTTGCTGGGATGACGGTTTTAGAGTTTAACACATTTCCTCACACTCAGCCAACAGTCTAGTGTACATTATTGGAGGAGAAGTCCTGGGAACACAAAAGGACAGCCAGACGATACAGCCTGACAGGTAACCCATGGCACCACTTCCCTTCCACTGTACTAACACTAAACATTAGGTGCAGAGGCCTTGGTCAATGAAGAATGAATGGCATTTGGCCAGCCACAAATACTTGCCCCGAAAGCCTGACAAGTCATAAAAGAGTGTCCTGTGAGCATCATAAATCCACTCTCCCCAGCAGGGCTTTAGAACGTGGATTTCTGCAGCTTACAGAAACCTAAAGGATAGTCAGCCATGGGTCCTAGGATGAAAAGGACTTTGGAAATTACTCAGTCATCAAGAAACAAACTAAGGGTACGTCTACACTACGGGACTATTCCGAAATTGCATAAACCGGTTTTGTAAAACAGATTGTATAAAATCGAGTGCGCGCGGCCACACTAAGCACATTAAATCGGTGGTGTGCGTCCACGGTCCGAGGATAGCATCGACTTCTGGAGCGTTGCACTGTGGGTAGCTATTCCGTAGCTATCCCATAGTTCCCGCAGCCTCCCCCGCCCCTTGGAATTTCCGGGTTGAGATCCCAGTGCCTGATGGGGCAAAAATCATTGTCATTGTCGCGGGTGGTTCTGGGTAAATGTCGTCAGTCACTCCTTCCTCTGGGAAAGCAACGGCAGACAAGCATTTCGCGCCTTTTTTCCCTGGATTGCCCTGGCAGATGCCATAGCATGGCAATCATGGAGCCTGTTTTGCCTTTTGTGACTGTCACCGTATGTGTACTAGATGCCGCTGACAGAGGCGATTCAGCAGCGCTACACAGCAGCATGCTTTTGCTTTTGCATGACAGCAGAGATGGTTACCAGCCATACTGCACCATCTACCAATCCATAAATTGGTAAAAAGATGATCATGGCTACCAGTCGTTTTGCACCATTTGCTGCTGTCATAAGTGCCCCTGGCTGCTCTTAGCCAGGGGCGCAAAAGCCAAAATTGGGAATGACTCCCTGAGTCAATCCCTCCTTTTTGGTATCTAAAAATAGAATCAGTCCTGCCTAGAATATGGGCAAGTGTACTAGAGAACCACTGTATCAGAGAGCACAGCTGCTCTGTGTCAGATCCTGCAGAAATTATGAGCTGTATGCTATTCACAGGAGATGCTCCTGCAACAACCCCACCTGTTGATTCCGTTCTTCCCCCAGCCTTCCTGGGCTACCGTAGCATTGTCCCCCCACTTGTGTGATGAAGTAATAAAGAATGCAGGAATAAGACACACTGACTTGTTAGTGAGAAATGAGTGGAAGGCAGCCTCCAGCTGCTATGATAGTCCAGACAGGACAGTAAGGAGTGTGGAGGAGAGGAGCCCAGCATCCCTCTGCTAGTCCAGGGGCAATTGAATCTTTTTTTTACACATGAAGGGTGGGGGCTGACAGAGCTCAGCCCCCTGTTGCTATGATGACGATGGTTATCAGCCATACTGTACCATCTACCAGGAAAAATTAGGGCCAGGCACCCTTGATCGACCTGACGGATGCTAGTCAGCATGGTTACCAGCCCTTTTGCACTGCCCCATGTGCCAATAGGCTGATGATGAGGACGGATACCAGTCGTTTTGCACCATCAGCCACCCATGGCGGGTGTTCAGTGCTGCAGCATTGCGTCTATCTGCAGCATTCAGTAAAGATAGGGTGACATGTAAAAGAGTCAAGAGAGGATTGTTTTCCCTTTCACTTCTGGGGGTGGGTGGGGGGGTGCGTAAATTGCCGAGCTATGCCCTGACCCACCGCGGACACTGTGTTTGACCCTAGAAGCATTTGGAGCTCAGCCAAGAATGCAAATGCTTTTCAGAGAGACTGCAGGAACTGTGGGATAGCTTGAGTCCTCCAGTCCATGAGCGTCCATTTGATTCCTTGGCTTTCCGTTATGTTTGTCACGCAGCAGTGCGCTGAGTCCCTGCTATGGCGTCTGTCTGGAGATTTTTTTAAAATGTTTTTTAATTCGTCTTCTGTAACGGAGCGCTAATAGAACAGATTTGCCTGCCCTTACAGCGATCACGTCCGCATGGTCCATGCGGGAGCTCTTTCTTTATTTTGATTTTTAACTGCATCGCCACACATGCTGATCGGAGCTCCACGCTGGGCAAACAGGAAATATTCAAAAGTTCGCGGGGCTTTTCCTGTCTACCTGGCCACTGCATCCGAGTTCAGATTGCTGTCCAGAGCGGTCAGTGGTGCACTTTGGGATACCGCCCGGAGGCCAATACCGTCGATCTGCGGCCACACTAACCCTAATCCGATATGGTAATACCGATATTAGCGCTACTCCTCTCATTAGGGAGGAGTACAGAAACCGGTTTAAAGAGCCCTTTATACCGATATAAAGGGCCTCTTAGTGTGGACGGGTGTGGCGTTAAATCGGTTTAATGCTCCTAAAACCGGTTTAAACGCGTAGTGTAGACCAGGCTTTAGATTCCAGGTGCCTGCTCATCCCCTTGAAAGGAGATGTCACACCTCGTCCTCCATCTGGTTATCCAGAGTAATCAAAGTGGACTGAGCAGGATTATTACAAATATATATGCTGGTGATGGTAAAAAGTCATCGTGCTTATAAAAAGTGTGTGGAAAAACATCAGTGATGGCCACAATTTTGGGATCCAAGTCTGCAGCCCCCCCACTGCTTTCCTCCCCACCCTCCGAGTCTGATCCTATCCTCCAGGTCATGCCTTGACTCACTGTGGAAACTTACTGATCCCAAGAGGCTCTGATTTCCCCAAACTCTCCTTGACTTCAATGGGTGCTTGGTCTCCCTCAGGATCAGGCCCATAAGACAACGAGGACATTGCTAATTCTGTGCTGAAATGGGTGGAAGTTTTTCTATTCCAGGTATGAGAAATTTCATCATTGCAACAGGCACAGGGAACCATGCAACTCTTCTATAATTACAGGGCCACGTGAAGTCATGTGGGCAGCCAGCTGTACCCTCGCCCCAAGCCTCATCGGCATTGCTCAATGAACCCAAGTGGAAGTGATTAGCAAGTTGTTGCCATAACAGCCTCTTCCCTCACTTTGTACAAATAAGGCACCATGAACAAGCGGTGGTGTGAGTCCTGTTGAATCATGTTCTTCCCTATTGCAACATGGGAAGTAGTATTTTACATTGATTGGGAAAGCCATGAGCAGCAAAGGCAGTGGCAGGGTTGAAAAGAATAGGCTTAGAGATGAAAACATATCTATATTTTGTAAAGTACTGGGAGAGTCTCCAAGAATTGGGAGTCAGAGGGTTGGTATGCAGGAACTAGCTAATACTAAAGTCATCAGGGCAGGCTTCTGCCCCAAGGCTGAATGGGGCACTTGAGCTTATGCAAGCAGCCCTTAGAGATAACGAAAGCCAAGCAGACTCCAGAGCCAGAGGGGAATCTTGTTACAGCAACAGAGATGACCAGAAAGGGGGGAAAAAACAAAAATGGGCCAATATTACTCATCAGGACAGCTTTCTAGACTCAAATTAAATGCCCAAAGACTAGCAGTGCATTCGTTTGTAAGCCTGTCAGGTCTCCTAGGAAAACAAAGGGACTGCCTTTTATTTTTCAGTGATTGATTCCAATTATTCCACACAGAAGACCAGAATCAGACAGTTACATTTACAGGCACCTATCCCATCCACCCACTTTAGGGTAAGCTACATAGCTGGTGTAAATCAATCTATAGCTGGATCGCTTGGTAAACCAAGTGCAAGCAAACAATGTGTGTTTTAATACAGCTAACTATAAATGTATACATCTAAGAACAAAGAAGGTAGGCCATATTTAAAAGATGGGGGACTCCATCCTGGGAAGCAGTGACTCTGAAACAGGTTTGGCGGTTGTGTGGATTATCAGATGAATGTGAGCTCCCATTGGAAAGGGCTAATGTGATCCTGTGATGCATAAACAGGGGAATCTTGCATAGGAGTAGAGAGGTTATTTTACCTCTGTATTTGACACTGGTGACACTGCTGCTGGAATCCTGTGACCAGCTCTGGTGCCCACAATTCAAGAAGGATGTGGATAAATTGGAGAGGGTTCAAAGAGGACCCATGAGAATAATTAAAGGATTAGGAAACAGGCTTTATAGTGATAGACTCAAAGAACTCAATCTATTAAGTTCAACAAGGAGAAGGCTAAGGGGTGACTTCATTACAGTCAATAAGTATCTACATGGATAGCTAATATTTAATCATGGATTCTTTGATTTAGTAGAGAAAGGTACAATACAGTCCGATGGCTGGAAGTTGAAACTAGACAAATTCAGACTGTAAAAAGGGTGTACATTTTTGACATTGAGGGTAATTAACCACTGGAACAATTTACCAAGGGTCGTGGTGGATTCTAGGAATTATTCTGGGGAAGTTCTATGCCGTATTATACAGGAAGTGGGACTAGATGATCACAGTGGTTCCTTCTGGCCTTGGGATCTATGATTCCATGAAATCAGCATTGCTCCCTGGATCTTGCCCTCAAACCCTTAGATGCCTGTCCATCTAAATGGGACCTTTGGAAGTGTGTGTCCACCACTCCGTAAGGAATCAGGAGTCTACGTATATCATTTATGAAAAGCCCAGTGCATCTCTGTTGACGTACAAGCAGTAGGATTCATCAGTTTGCCTTTCACAAAGGAGACTTCCAGATTTTGCATTTCATTTATAAAGTCTGCCAGTAAATCTCAGCCACAAAGCTTTGATTTAGAGATGATTTAAAGCCTTCAACTGCTTCAGGAAATAGATTCACAAATCAGGCTAAGTATCAGAGGGGTAGCCGTGTTAGTCTGGTTCTGTAGAAGCAGCAAAGAATCCTGTGGCACCTTATAGACTAACAGACGTTTTGCAGCCTGAGCTTTCGTGGGTGAATACCCACTTCTTTCGGATTCACCCACGAAAGCTCATGCTGCAAAACGTCTGTTAGTCTATAAGGTGCCACAGGATTCTTTGCTCCAAATCAGGCTAATCAATTCTAAATACAAAAATACAAAGCCTTGCCTTATGATCCCACCCCGCTCCCACCCTCTGTTTTTTTATCTTTATACTTGGACTTTGAGTAGCCAGTTTATAAATCTAACCTTCAAAGCCTTGCCAATCAGACAGGGAGAGCAATGTGAAGTATTGCAATGTGGCTGTAGAGTTTGGGGGGGTGGGGAGGACAGTCAGCACCCCACAAATTGTGCTGGTTCCAGGAAAAGCAAAATATGTGGGTTGTTTTCTTGTTGATGCTGCTCTTTTACACTAACTCCCCCACCCCAAGAGTCTCAGCTCCCAAAAATAAAACTAGAGAGATTTCACCTGGGAGAGAGAGAGGCCTCATCGTGAGAGCTCACTGCACAGCAGGCGCTAGGATGACTTAGAACACTTAAAATTTGATTGACTTTGCCACATCACTCAAGGCTGTGAAAAATTTCACACCCTGTGCAGCATAGTTAGGTCAACCAAACCCCCTGTGAGGACATGGGTAGGCCAATAGAAGAATTCTTCCATCAACCTAGCCACCGCCTCTAAGAGAGGTGGATTAACTCCACTGATAGAAAACCCCCTTCCATCAATGAAGAAGTGTCTACAATATGGAGCTACAGCAGCACAGCTGTAGGATAGGCTTACCCAAGGACATCTCTACCTTTGGGATTCAGAAATCATGGCCTAACCAGAGTGGTAAGGAGCATCCTGGCTCATTGCAATTAGAAGCGATGAGTGCCCCCTAAAATCACTCAAGCTCTTGCATTTTTATAGGTGGATGGCCCAGAAACTTTTACAGTATATTTAAAGTACTTATATGGCCATCATCACTGTAGCATCTGAGCACCTCACAACAGGGCCGACCGGGGAGGGGGGGGGCAAGAGGGGCAATTTGCCCCAGGCCCTGCAGGGGCCCCCACGAGAGTTTTTTGGGGCTCCTGGAGTGAGGTCCTTCACTCACTCTGGAGGCCCCGGAAAACTCTTGCGGGGCCCAGTCCCCCGGAGCTTCTTCCGCTCCGGGTCTTTGGTGGCAATTCGGTGGCAGGGGTGGGGGTCCTTCCGCTCCAGGACCCGCCACCGAAAAGCCCAGAAGACCCGCAGCGGGGGGTCCTTCCTCCCTGGGACCCGCCGCCGAAGTGCCGGGTCTTCGTCAGCAATTCGGCAGTGGGGGGTCCTTCCGCTCCGGGACCCACTGCCGAAGTGCCCCGAAGACCTGCAGCGGGGGGTCCTTCCGCCCCGGGACCCAATGCCGGAATGCCGGGTCTTCGGCGGCAATTCGGCGGCAGGGACCCCCACTGCCGAAGACCCCAGTCCCCCTGAATCCTCTGGGCGGCCCTGCCTCACAAATCCCCCTTTTGAGGCCAGACAGTGCTATTTCTCCATTTTACAGAAGGGAAACCGGAGCATGCAGAGACTAAGGGTATGTCTACACTACCAGAGTAGTTCGATTTTACTTAACTCGAATTTGTGGAACCGACCTTACAAAGTCGAACGTGTGTATCCACACTAAGGACAGTAATTCGACTTTGTGAGTCCACACTAACGGGACAAGCGGCGACATTGGAAGCGGTGCACTATGGGCAGCTATCCCACAGTTCCCGCAGTCCCCGCTGCCCATTGGAATTCTGGGTCGAGCCCCCAATGCCTGCTGGGGGAAAATATGTGTCGACTGTCGTCATTCAACCGTCACTCCCGCCCTCCCTCCATGAAAGCGCCGGCGGGAAATCTGTTCGCGCACTTTTCTGGTCAGTGACAGCGCGGACGCCACAGCACTGCGAGCATGGAGCCCGCTGCGATCATCGCTGCAGTTATGGCCATTGTCCACTCCTCATACCTTATCATCCACCTTTTTCACAGTCAGATGCTGAGAAATCGGGAGAGGAGGCTCCGGCAGCGCGGTGAGGACATCAAGTGTGAGAGTGGCACAGACCTCTCACAAAGCATGGGACCCCGCGCCGTGGACATCATGATGGCAATGGGTCATGTTCATGCTGTGGAACGGCGATTCTGGGCCCGGGAAACAAGCACGGACTGGTGGGACCGCATAGTGCTGCAGGTCTGGGATGAATCACTGTGGCTGCGAAACTTTCGCATGCGTAAGGGCACTTTCCTTGAACTGTGTGACTTGCTGTCCCCTGCCCTGAAGCGCAAGGACACCCGGATGCGAGCAGCCTGACTGTGCAGAAGCGAGTGGCCATAGCCCTCTGGAAACTTGCAACGCCAGACAGCTACCGGTCAGTAGCGAACCACTTTGGCGTGGGCAAATCTACCGTAGGGGTTGCTGTGATGCAAGTTGCCAACGCAATCGTTGAGCTACTGCTCTCAAAGGTAGTGACCCTGGGAAACGTTCAGGTCATCATAGATGGCTTCGCCGTGATGGGATTCCCAAACTGCGGTGGGGCTATAGATGGAACTCACATCCCTATCCTGGGACCGGACCACCAGGCCAGCCTGTATATTAACCGAAAGGGCTACTTTTCAATGGTGCTGCAAGCACTGGTGGACCATAGGGGACGTTTTACCAACATCAACGTCGGATGGCCGGGCAAGGTTCATGACGCACGTGTTTTCAGGAACTCTGGTCTGTTTAGACGCCTGCAGGAAGGTACTTTCTTCCCGGACCACAAAATAACTGTTGGGGATGTGGAGATGCCTACAGTGATCCGAGGGGACCCAGCCTACCCGCTAATGCCCTGGCTCATGAAGCCCTATACAGGCGCCATGGACAGTGACAAAGAACTCTTCAACTACCGGCTGAGCAAGTGCAGAATGGTGGTGGAGTGTGCTTTCGGACATCTCAAGGGGAGATGGAGAAGCTTACTGACTCACTCTGATCTCAGCGAAACCAATATCCCCATTGTTATTGCAGCTTGCTGTGTGCTCCACAATCTCTGTGAGAGCAAGGGGGAGACCTTTATGGCGGGATGGGAGGTTGAGGCACATAGCCTGGCTGCTGATTATGCCCAGCCAGACAGCCTTGCGATTAGAAGAGCCCAGCGGGAAGCGCTGTGCATCCGGGAGGCTTTGAAAGCTAGGTTCCTCAGTGAGCAGGGTAACCTGTGACTATTAAGTTTGTTTACAGAGAAGCTGAACCTGCCCCCATTTCTTTACCCAGTTAATGTTGACTATCCTCTGCAGTTACATACCCCGTTCACCCCGTTCCTCCCCTTCCAACACACGTTTAAAAATAAAATACATGGAACTTTAATTAACACCGTTTTCTTTAGTACTGATTTCGCGGTAAAGGGTTAAAACTGGGACGCAGACTGTGGTGGGTAGGGTGTGTAGTGCTGCAAAGACTGCTTCTAAACTCGAGGAATGACAGGCTCCTGCTCCTAGAGCGGTGCGCGGTGTTGTTTCATCGGAGCCTGCCACCCCTCCTTCTCGGGACTCTGTGTGGGGGGGCTATGTGACTTTGTGGCGGGGGAGGACGGCTACAGATCAGCTGCTGCGTGGCTCTGTGATCCAGGATAAGGACCGCTGCATAAGATCTCTAACCACCCTCCCCCACCACAAAGTCACATAGCCCCCCCACACAGAACATGAAAACCACCTCCCAGACTGACCAGGGTGCCTAGTGACTGCACTGTGTGTGTGACCTGCTGCTGAACCTGCCCCCGTGTCTGTACCCTGGTAAAGGTCACTGACCTGTCCAATTACCAACCCCATTCCCCCCTTGAAACACAGTCTCCTCTAAAAGAACATGACAGAAACAGTAATTAACAGAAAAGTCTTTTTTATTATCACCTAGACAGTTAGGGGATGAAACTGGGATGGGGGCTTGGGTGAGGCAGGAAGGAAAGGACATCTCAAAATTTAGGGAATGAGAGCTTTTTGTTAATTGAGCACTCTGCAGGGGTGGAGTGACAGTTTTCACGGCCCCGGGCGCCCCTCCTTCTTGTTACTTTGGGTGAGGGGGGTATGGGACTTTGTGGCGGGGTAGGGCGGTTACAGATACACTGCAGGGGGGCTCTGTCCTCCTGCCTGCGGTCCTGCAGAACATCCACAAGGCACCGGAGCGTGTCCGTTTGCTCCCTCATTAGTCCAAGCAGCGTTTGAGTCGCCTGCTGGTCTTCCTGCCGCCACCTGTCCTCCCGTTCGCTGTGTGAGCGCTGGTACTGCGACATGTTCTCCCTCCACTGGGTCTGCTGTGTCGCCTCGGCTCGGGAGCTGCCCATAAGTTCAGAGAACATCTCGTCCCGTGTCCTTTTCTTTCACCGCCTAATCTGCGCCAGGCTCTGTGAGGGGGATGCCAGGGCAGGTCAGGAAACAGTCGCAGTGTGTGATGGGAAAAAGGGAGTGAATTCCTTACAAAGATACATTTTTGCGAACAATGAACATAGTTTAGTCTGTCTCTGTGAACAAGACCATGCACAGCACCTATCTCATGCGCACTCAGGACAAGTTCGAATTTTCGGCCTTCGCATTCATTGCCTGGGGTCTTGCACTGGAGATCAGACAAGCGGGGCAGGACAGCAGAATTCGTGGAGCAGGCACACATGGTAAGCCGTAGACTTTTGGCTGCTTAAACCTTAATGTATAGCAGTGCCCTCCTTTCACACTCAAAGCAATGGTCATAGCGTTTGCAAGTTCCTGCTGCCGGCAATCCGGAAAGCATGAACTCTGCCCCTGTTCCACCCCCTCGTGGCTGTCCCCGGGAAAGATCCCTGTATGCTGCCCCTCTACCGCCTCAACCACATGGCTGTAAACCGACGCTTATTGTTATGTAAAGAAACAGTCAAGCATTCCCAATACTAACATTCCCCTAATTCAAAGCAGGACGCCCTGAGCGAGATCACCCTGAGGAGGATCACTGACAGAGATAGAGACCGCATGCTGCGTGAAAGCCAGCACAAACCAGGGGCCTATGCCACCATGCTCGTCGAGGCAGTGCTCCCAGAGTACCTGCTGATAGCCTGGCGCGGAAAAGTGTCCTACCACGGAGGACCCAATAAGGCCACTCTCCCCAGGAACCTCCTGCGGAGGCTTTTCGATTACCTCCAGGAGAGCTTCGTGGAGATCTCCCAAGAGGATTTCTGTTCTATCCCCATATATATTGACCTTCTTTTCACATAATTAATATTCCTGCTCTGTTAAAAATAAATGTTTACCTGTTTAAAGCACGTACCGACTGATCCTTCCCCTGATTCTGGGTCCGGGTTAACGGCCGGGGAGGGTTGGTAGGGGATCTCAGTGAGGGTGATGAAGAGATCCTGGCTGTCGGGGAAATCAGCACTGTAAGCGCTGTCGACTGCCTCGTCCTCCTCATCTGCTTCCTCATCTTCCCCGTCCGCGAACATCTCCGAGGAACCGGCCGTCGACACTATCCCATCCTCTGAGTCCACGGTCAGTGGTGGGGTAGTGGTGGCGGCCGCACCTAGAATGGAATGCAGTGCCTCGTAGAAGCAGCATGTCTGGGGCTCGGATCCGGAGCGTCCGTTTGCCGCTTTGATCTTTTGGTAGCCTTGTCTCAGGTCCTTGATTTTCATGCGGCACTGCATTGTATCCCAGCTGTATCCTCTGTCTCTCATGGCTTTGGAGACCTTCTCGTAGGTCTTTGCATTCCGTTTTTTGGAGCGCAGCTCCGAAAACACAGACTCATCGCCCCACACAGCGATCAGATCCAAGACTTCCCGGTCAGTCCATGCTGGGGCCCTCTTTCTATTCTGAGATTGCATGGACACCTCTGCTGGAGAGCTCTGCATCACTGCCAGTGCTGCTGAGCTCGCCACGATGTCCAAACAGGAAATGAGATTCAAACTGGCCAGACAGGAAAAGGAATTCAAATTTTCCAGGGGCATTTCCTGTGTGGCTGGTCAGAGCATCTGAGCTCGGACTGCTGTCCAGAGCGTCAACAGAGTGGTGCCCTGTGGGATAGCTCCCGGAGCTATTAGCGTCAAATTCCATCCACACCTAGCCTAATTCGACATGGCCATGTCGAATTTAGCGCTACTCCCCTCGTCGGGGAGGAGTACAGAAATCGAACTAAAGAGACCTGTATGTCGAACTAAATAGCTTCGTTGTGTGGACGGGTGCAGGGTTAATTCGATTTAACGCTGCTAAATTCGACATAACCTCCTAGTGTAGATCAGGCCTAAGTGACTCTCCCAAGGTCACACTGGAAGTCTGTGATAGGACCAGGAACTGAACTCCAGGTTCCACCAGCTCAGGCTGGAGTCTAACCAGTGAACTATCCTTCCTCTCTGCAAGTCAGAACAATCTGAGAACAGAGCTGCAGCTACACATGTACCTTTAAAAACAGAGACATTGTCAAATAACCTACATTTTGGGCCTAGACTATGAAAATTCTTATATGAAATTAAGAGTTTATTTCATATTTTAGGAGGATTCCTTCTTCAGTGCTAGGAAGGCAAACAGAACAGCTTTGGGTGAGCACTTGAGAACCACAAAGAAGGGCTGACCAGGCTTGTGGCTAGGGGCCAAGCTGAGTGCAGCGTAATAGAAACAGAATGGACCCAGTTTTCCCCACACCATTACACACATTTTAATTACACTGGTTGTGCAAGCAATTGTGGCAGTTTCACAGGAAGGAGATCAGTTACAAAATTTCATACATAATTTACACAGGCGGTTATGGAAGTTTGGGCAGTAAATTGCAAAAAGGTAGAGCATGAAATGAAAGGATATTAAAACCTAAGGTGATTAAAAAGACAGATCAGGGCTTTTTAAATCTACATGAAATATACTTGGGGTCTGATTCTGCCCAGTCTTATGCCCTTGTTGTCATTTACACTTCTGCAAAGATTGTTTTTAAGCACACAAGGGACCATTATGATCATCTATACCACCCCTCCTGCATAACACAGGCCAGCAAATCTCACCCAGTAATTCCAATGACATCATGATTAAACTACCACACATTTTTAGAAAGGCATCCAGTCTCGATTTAAAGCTTTCCTTGGTAGGTTGTTACAGTAGATAATCACCCGACACCGTCGCTGTTAAGTTGTGCTCTTTGTCAAGCAAAATATATATGAGGCCTGGATTCTCTATTCATTTACACCAATCAGACCATTTTACACCCGCCATGTCCAGGTGTTAATGCAATCCCAGGTGCAAGGCAATGGACAATCAGTCTCAGTCTGTCATGCCTATAACCTGCATTCAAGTTCTGACCCAAAAGGATTTGAGTTTAACCCTCTGAGGAATGAAATTCCACAAAGGAGGGATGTGGCCTGCAGAGACCTTTTCTCAACAAGAACAGGAGTACTTGTGGCACCTTAGAGACTAACAAATTTTATGCTCAAATAAATTTGTTAGTCTGTAAGGTGCCACAAGTACTCCTGTTCTTTTTGCAGATACAGACTAAGACGGCTGCTACTCTGAAACTTTTCACAACAGTCATCCCGGGACATGGGAAGTACAGCAAGGCCTTGGAGAGAATGAAAGGCTGCCTAGAGAAAGTGTGCAGGAGCAAGTCCCTGCAGAGCCTTATTTGGGAGTCTAATCTTAACATCGCTCCATCACCTTAAAGGACACCAGTGGAGTTCCCTGACCAGGACTGTATGGCTCAACTGATTTGTAATAAGTTACTTTTCACCTCCAGGTCAGCAGTTCACTGGTATCTCTTGAATGATCTCCTTGGACTAGGTTGATTGTATCAGTTAGTTCCTAGTAGGCAATTGTCTACATCAAGACAGTCTCAGCAGGCAGGCAGGCATGGAAACCACACCCCCCTCATGATCCCGAAGGATAATGCCCCCAGATCAGAGTTGAAGCACATATGGAGAGAGGCAATGGGAGGCAGGCTGCATTGCTGCAGCTTACGCTATGCTCATTCTGAAGGAACACAGAGACCTTCACTCCCAGAGCCATCTGCATGACACACCTGTTCTACATTCACTCACTGCTGGAGACCATGCAGCAGGAGGAGTGGAGATTAACATCATCCCACCCCCCCCCACACACAAAATGCTAATCAACCTCCTGGAATAGCTAATTGGGACATTCCACCTGTGCTCTTCAGCCCTTGAGGTAATGAATTAACTACTGAGGCCTTCAGTGTTTCAGCCCCTATCACAGGAGCAAACATTTTTTATAGCACTGGTCTTGTTGCACAGTTAAGGGCTGAGGGGAGGGCTGTTAAAATGAACTGGTTTCTCAGAGGACTTTCCTATTTAACAAGATATTTGATTGTTCAGTTCTGGAGGGTGCTGAAAGAGATAACCAAATACAGTTACATACCAGCAGGGAGGAGGCAGGTGGAAGGGAAATTAACCCATATTAACTGCTGACCAATGGGGACTTTTATATTTATGGTAAAGCCAAAGAATGTTAGGACAAAATGCTCCTCTCCACTTCAGAAAGCAGCAGACCTGGGTAGGGGTGCACAGACTCTTCCATAATCCCTGGACTCTGTGGAATCAGCTCTGTGGTTTTTCTTCCATGCTCCAAGTGTCAGAGCATAGATCTCCACCATATTTTGGGACCATCCTACAGTCTGAACATTTATCCATTTGGAGAAGTTGGGAAAGGATCACAAAATGATCCACTAACCAAGAAGGCAAGTGGATTCATAAACACCATCTACAATACCTAAGGCTCAGATTTTGTCATGGATATTTTTAGTAAAAAATACACACAGGTCACAGGCAATAAACAAAAATTCACAGAGGCCCATGACCTGTCTGTGATTTTTACTAAAAATATCCATGACAAAATGGGGAGGGAGGAGGGTCCAACACTCACAGTGGCTGGGGGCTCTGGGGTCCCCTTGCCACCTGCCGTGGCTAAGCCGCTGTGGGTGCCCCCTCGCCGTCCACTGCAGCTGGGCAGCTGTGGGGGACCCCTGGCTGCCCACAGGGGTTGGGAGCTGTGGGGGACCCCTACTACCCCACAGATAGGAGCTGCTGGGGGCAGAAAATGTCACACAGGTCTCTGCAAGTCCGTGACCTCCATGACATAGTCGTAGCCTTAGCAATAACTATTAGTTCACTAAGTATTATTCTGATCACAAAGTTGGAAAAAGACCTGGTCAAAATAATGCCAATTATTGTTCGTAGACTGGGATTAATTGATTGACTGATGAAAAGCAAATTTGAGAATTTCCACATTTGATCAAAATTTTGGTTTTTGAAAAAACAAACAGAAAAAATTACCCTTAAAAGTTTACTGAAATGTTGTAAAGCTTCCATTACCTCCCACCTCTGGAAAACTGAAAAGTTTTGACCAAAACAAAAAAGTTTTCAGTCCAAAAAAGCCATTTTTCCTCCAAACCAAGCAACCACCTATTCTGACACAAGCGTTCTGGCCAGCTCTAGCCAGAACACAGCTCATACCTGGATAACAAAGGGTAAGAGCAAAGAGAACTGGACACACTTTGGATGGGCTACTGAACTGACACTGCCAAACAGAACCTGAGGTAGACAAACTGTACTCTGAGACACAGAAGCTCTTCCCAGAGACCAGGCACATCAAGCCGCAACTTGAGTCTTCCTAGTAATTCACACACCCATGTCTCTACATGAAAGCAGCAGAGATGGAAAGGAAGCATAGTTAGGGCCTGAGCTATGCCAAACCCTGTGCAATTATAAGAGAGGTAAACATCTTATACAAGGATGAGCCATAGCACCTAAAGGGAAAAGGCTGAGGGATCCACCTCTCCTGAGAAGGTCATGACAAGATACAGGAAACAAGAAGAGACTTTTGCGCCTGGGAAACATTAACAATGATGCAGACCAATGGAGGGACTGGCTGCATGTGCAAGAAGTAGCAATAAATTCAGAGTTTTCAGATCAAGTCAAAGAGGGACTGAGTGGGCCAGAGGGTGCAAACAAGGGGACTATGGAACTTTTTACCTCATAAATATTAAGGCTGGAAATGACCATTAGGATAATCTAGTCTGGCCTCCTAAAACAGGCCAGGGAAAGTCATACAGTCATCCCTGTCCAACGCCCATAATTTCTAGCTGAGACAGAGCCAGGGGCGGCTCTAGACATTTTGCCACCCCAAGCACGGCGGCATGCGCGGGGGGCACTCTGCTGGTTGCCGGTCCCGCAGCTCCAGTGGACCTCCCACAGGCGTGCCTGCGGAGGGTCCGCTAGTCCCACAGGCGTGCCTGAGGAGGGTCCGCTGGTCGCGCAGCTCCAACAAAGCCGCGGGACCAGCGGACTCTCTGCAGGCAGGCCGCCAAGGGCGGCCTGCCTGCCGCCCTCTCGGCGACCGGCAGAGCGCCCCTCACGGCTTGCCGCCCCAAGCACGCGCCTGGCATGCTGGGGCCTGGAGCCGCCCCTGGACAGAGCATCTCTTTTAGAAAGAAATCACATCTTGATAGAAAGGCTTCAGGTGATGGAGAATCTACCACATCCCTAGGGAAGCTAATGGTTAAATACCCTCACTGTTACCAGCTCTAATGCAGGCAATAGTCTTTAAAGTTGCTGTTTATTACTTGTTAAGCACCAGTGCTACCCTTGGCACAGTGCAAGGCATTCAGTGTCTGACCCAAGCAGTTGAAAATAAAATAAATAAATAACCACATCATCTGGTGGCAGTCTGGGGTCTGGTGGTTCTCGGTAAAGCTGCTGGAGTCCAGGTGTCCATAGTTCATGATGATCATAGCCAGCATCATTCCTGGCAGTCTTGGAGACTGGATGTCTCCCTGGAAGCTGCCCCTCCACAGCAGGGTTGCAGAGCATTGTGGATAGGGTTGCCAATTTTGGTTGGATGTATTCCTGGAGGTTTCATCACAGGACATAATCTTTAATTAAAGATTAATCTTTAATTCCTGGAGACTCCAGAAGAATCCTGGAGGGTTGGCAACCCTAATTGTGGTGACAGCATGATGAAGTTTGCAGTGTAGCTGTTCCATGGATAAGCCGAGGACCTCACATTCCAAAACCTTTAAAAGAATAAATAGATCCAATATAGCAGAGCCACTAAAATGGAACACAAAGTGAGCAAGATGGGTGCATATCAAAATACACTGTGTGGATACACAGGGTGTGATCCGAGGCCTGCAAAAGTCTTTTCTTTGACTATAGGCCTACAGTGACAGGACAAACTGAAAAAAGGCCCCATCACCACCTCACCTAGGCCAGCTAATATCAGCTAGATTAATGGCTGTGTTAATGCTCCTATCCTCCTGCTATTTTTAGCCCCACAGCCTGAGCCCTGTGAGATGGAGTCAATTGAGCCGGGCTCGGAGACTCAATGTCACAGGCTTTTCATTGCTGATGTATGACTAGGGAGAGGTTTTCAAAGGCGCAAACGGAAGTTAGGTATCCAACCCCT
Organism: Mauremys mutica; assembly: GCF_020497125.1. Lineage (NCBI taxonomy): Eukaryota > Metazoa > Chordata > Testudines > Geoemydidae > Mauremys > Mauremys mutica. The sequence continues at coordinate 45,386,033 of NC_059078.1, forward strand.
CATGGACTTTCAAGAGGAGTTGGGGTCTTAACTGTCCTTTGTGCCTTTGGCCTGGTCCACACTAGGACTTTAATTCGAATTTAGCAGCGTTAATTCGAATTAACCGTGCACCCGTCCACACCAGGAAGCCATTTAATTCGACCTAGAGGGCTCTTTAGTTCGAATTCGGTACTCCACCCCGACGAGGGGAGTAGCGCTAAATCCGACATGGCTATGTCGAATTAGGCTAGGTGTGGATGCAAATCGAACTTACTAGCTCCGGGAGCTATCCCACACTGCACCACTCTGTTGACGCTCTGGACAGCAGTCCGAGCTCAGATGTTCTGATCAGCCATACAGGAAAAGCACCGGGAAAATTTGAATTCTTTTTCCTGTCTGGCCAGTTTGAATCTCATTTCCTGTGTGGACGTTGTGGCGAGCTCAGCAGCACTGGCAGCGATGCAGAGCTCTCCAGCAGAAGAGTCCATGCAATCTCAGAGTAGAAAGAGGGCCCCAGCATGGACTGACCGGGAAGTCTTGGATCTGATCGCTGTGTGGGGCGATGAGTCTGTGCTTTCGGAGCTGCGCTCCAAAAAATGGAATGCAAAGACCTACGAGAAGGTCTCCAAAGCCATGGCACTCAGAGGATACAGCTGGGATGCAACGCAGTGCCGCGTGAAAATCAAGGACCTGAGACAAGGCTACCAAAAAATCAAAGCGGCAAACGGACGCTCCGGAGCCCAGCCCCAGACATGCCGCTTCTATGAGGCACTGCATGCCATTCTCGGTGGGTCTGCCACCACTGCCCCACCAGTGACCGTGGACTCTGAGGATGGGATAGTGTCGAGGGGCAGTTTCTCGGCGATGTTCGCCGATGGGGAAGATGAGGAAGGGTTTGTGGAGGACGAGGCAGGCGACAGCGGTTACAATACTGCTTTCCCCGACAGCCAGGATCTCTTCATCACCCTCACAGAGATCCCCTACCAACCCTCCCCGGCCGTTAACCCGGACTCCGAATCAGGGGAAGGATCAGTCGGTAAGTGCTATAAACATGTAAACATTTATTTCTTAACATAACAGGAATAAAAACTATATAAAAAGAAGGTCAATGCATATAGGGATCGAACAAAAACCCTCTTGGGACAGTTCAACGAAGCTCTCTGAGAGGTACTCGAAAAGCCTCCACAGGAGGTTCCTGGGGAGAGGTGCCTTGTTGGGTGCTCCGTGGAAGCACACTCTTCCGCGCCAGGCCATCAGGAGGTATAATGGGAGCATCGCCTCGACCAGCATGGCAGCATAGGGCCCTGGTCTGTGCAGGGATTCACGCAGCATGCGCTCTCTGTTTCTCCTGGAGACCCGCCTCAGGGTGATCTCGCTCGGCGACTGCTGCATCTAATTAGAGGAATTACTTTAATGTTACTATTGTGAATGCTTGACTTTTCCTTTGCATAACAATGACCGTCGTTTAACAGCCACGTGTTGTAGGCTGCAGAGGAAAAGCATACAGGGATCTTTCACGGGGACAGCCGCGAGGGGCTGGAACAGGGTCAGACTTTATGCTTTCCAGATTGCCTGCAGCAGGAGGGCACTGCTATCCATTAACTGTTAAGCAGCCTAAAGTTTACGGCTTACCAGGCCTGGCTGCTACATGGATTCTGCTGTCCTGCCCCGCTTGTCCGATCTCCAGTGCAAGACCCCAGGCAATGAAAGTGAATGCCGAAAATTCGAACTTGTCCTGAGAGCACATGAGATTAGATGCCCTGTATGGTCTTGTTCACAGAAACTGACTAGACCGTGTTCAATGTTCGCAAACATGTATCTTTGGAAGGAAATCACTTCCTTTTTCCCATCACACAGCTGCGGCTCTTTCCCGAACTGCCCCGGCATCCCCCTCACAGAGGCTGGCGCAGATTAGGCGGCGAAAGAAAAAGACTCGGGACGAGATGTTCGCTGAACTGATGGCCTGCTCCAGAGCCGAGGCGGCCCAGCAGAGCCAGTGGAGGGAGACCCTCTCTCAGCAGCAGCGCTCACACAGCGAACGGGAGGACAGGTGGCGGCAGGAAGACCAGCAGGCGACTCAAACGCTGCTTGGACTAGTGAGGGAGCAAACGGACATGCTCCGGCGCCTTGTGGATGTTCTGCAGGACCGCAGGCAGGAGCAGAGAGCCCCCCTGAACTGTATCTGCAACCGCCCTCCCCCACCACAAAGTCCTGTCCCCCCCTCACCCAAAATCACAAGAAGGAGGGGCGCTAGGGGCCGTGAAAACTGTCACTCCACCCCAGCAGAACGCTCATGTACCAAACAGCTCTCATTCCCTAAAGTATGAGAATTGCTTGCCTTCCTGGCTCACCCGATCCCAAATCCCAGTTTCATCCCCCAACTGTGTAGTTGAGTATTAAAAATAGTTTGCTGTTCATTACTGTTTCCGTCATGTTTCTTTGCAGAAGACTTTGTGTGAAGGGGGGGGAGGGGTTTGTTAATTGCATAGGACAGCCACCATTAACAGGGTACAGACATGGGGGCAGGATCAACAGCAGGTCACACACAGAGTGCAGTCACTAGGCACCCGGGTCACTCTGCGAGGTGTCTGCTGCCCCAGGTCAGTCTGGGAGGTGTATGTTGCCCCAGGGTCCGAGCGCCTGGCATCCACAAATGGCAAGGCAGGCTGCCCTTACCATGCCCTTCCATCCTAGCCATGAACCTCTCCGATGCCCTGAGCCCCAGCCAGAGCCATCATCCCCCCACACCTACTCACCCTTCCCACACACCCCTCACCCCTTCCTGCAAACCCACCCCTTCCTGCACACCCTCCGGTAACCGTCCTCCCCCCAGAGACCGCTGTAGGAGCAGGAGCCTGTCAGTCCTCGAGTGTAGAAGCGGTCTGTACATCACCGCACACCGTACCCACCACAGTCTGCGTCCCTCTTGGAACCCTTGAACGAGAATTCGTTAGTAAAGAAAACTTTGTTAATTAAAAATGTTCCAATAACTTTATTTTTAAACGTCTGTTGGAAGGGGGGAAACCTGGTGAACGGGGTATGTAACCGCTGAAAAAAGTGAATAGTAACTGAAACAGGGGCAGGTTCAGCTTCTCTGTAAAGAGACTGGACAGTCATAGGTTACCCTGCTCTCTGAGGAACCTAGCTTTCAAAGCCTCCCGGATGCACAGCGCTTCCCACTGGGCTCTTCTAATCGCACGGGTGTCTGGCTGAGCGTAATCAGCAGCCATGCGATTTGCCTCAACCTCCCATCCCGCCATAAAGGTCTCCCCCTTGCTCTCACAGAGATTGTGGAGCACACAGCAAGCTGCAATAACAATGGGGATATTGGTTTCGCTGAGATCCGAGCGAGTGAGTAAGCTCCTCCATCTCCCCTTGAGACGTCCGAAAGCACACTCCACCACCATTCTGCACTTGCTCAGCCGGTAGTTGAAGAGCTCCTTGTCACTGTCCAGGGCGCCTGTATAGGGCTTCATGAGCCAGGGCATTAGCGGGTAGGCTGGGTCCCCTCGGATCACTGTAGGCATCTCCACATCCCCAACAGTTATTTTGTGGTCCGGGAAGAAAGTACCTTCCTGCAGGCGTCTAAACAGACCAGAGTTCCTGAACACACGCGCGTCATGAACCTTGCCCGGCCACCCGACGTAGATGTTGGTAAAACGTCCCCTATGGTCCACCAGTGCTTGCAGCACCATTGAAAAGTAGCCCTTTCGGTTAATATACTGGCTGGCCTGGTGGGCTGGTCCCAGGATAGGGATTTGAGTGCCATCTATAGCCCCACCGCAGTTTGGGAATCCCATCACGGCGAAGCCATCTATGACTACCTGGACGTTTCCCAGGGTCACTACCTTTGAGAGCAGTAGCTCAATGATTGCGTGGGCTACTTGCATCACAGCAACCCCCACGGTAGATTTGCCCACGCCAAAGTGGTTCGCTACTGACCGGTAGCTGTCTGGCGTTGCAAGTTTCCAGAGGGCTATGGCCACTCGCTTCTGCACACTCAGGGCTGCTCGCATCCGGGTGTCCTGGCGCTTCAGGGCAGGGGCCAGGAAGTCACACAGTTCAAGGAAAGTGCCCTTACGCATCCTGAAGTTTCGCAGCCACTGTGATTCATCCCAGACCTGCAGCACTATGCGGTCCCACCAGTCCGTGCTTGTTTCCCGGGCCCAGAATCACCGTCCCATAGCATGAACATTGCCACCATAATCTCCACGGCACGGTGTACCGTGCTTTGTGAGAGGTCTGTGCCACTCTCACACTTGATGTCCTCACCGCGCTGCCGGAGCCTCCTCGCCCGATTTCTCAGCAGCTGACTGTGGAAGAGGTGTTCGATAAGGTGCGAGGAGTTGACAACGGCCATAAGTGCAGCGATGATCGCAGCGGGCTCCATGCTCGCAGTGCTGTGGCGTCCGCGCTGTCACTGACCAGAAAAGTGCGTGAACAGAGTTCCCGCCGGCGCTTTCAAGGAGAGAGGGCGGGAGTGATGGTTGAATGATGACAGTTACACAAAACCACCCTCGACACATTTTTCCCCCCGAAGGCATTGGGGGCTCTACCCAGCATTCCAATGGGAAGCTGGGACTGCGGGAACTGTGGGATAGCTGCCCAGAATGCACCGCTTCCAATGTCGACGCTTGCCCCGTTAGTGTGGACTCACAAAGTCGAATTAGTGTCCTTAGTGTGGATACACAAATTCAAATTCATCAGGTCGAATCCACAAATTCGACCTAAGTTAAATCGAACTACTCTTGTAGTGTAGACATACCCTTTGAAAACTAGTAACCCACAGCACCCCCTGCTGGTGCCATAAACAGCAGAACCCAAACCTGCTGTTTGTGAAGCAAGGGCTTTCGCTCTGTCAGAGGTTCCCCTGAATACCTCCACAACACTAACTGGCTCACTGCACTGAACAGTGCTGAAGGAGCCTCCAGGAGACTGGAGACATATCTGCCAGTGCCAGCAGCTGTGTTTCTTTCCTCCCCGATGAATGGGAGAGTGGCAGTGACAAAGGCGAAAAGCAATCTTAAAATAAAGTAACTTGCAGAGCCCAAAACCCAGCCCAAAGGCACAGAAATGAGTCTTCCACAGTGACCCATCTGCCTGCATGAAACTCCACCCATGGTGGTTTGTGACTGACGTGACCTTCCTCCATCGGAATCGGTTTGTCACAAAGCCCATAGCAGTGAGCTAGCAGCTTGTTCCTCTGGCTGCAAAACAAAGGGTCAGAGGTCCTAGGAAACCGCAACTGGGAACAAGCATTCTAAGGAGGCATTGGCTGTGCGTCAGCACATGGCACTGATCTGGCAGCGAGACAGGAGGTATGGAGAGGTTAGTCCAGCAGTCTCTCTCAACCCACCTCCTGCTGCTGATTCTGGTTACTTAACGTCGATTCCTCTACCTCCTACAGTTTCCTCCCGTCTGCAGACCCCTCAGTGTTGGCACCAAATCGATTATAGCAGAACTAAGTACAGGGCCAACGCTGACTCTCACAGCAGAGGAAGAATACTTTCTCTATTCCACCAAGCTATTCCAATTTCACGACCTTAAGCTGCCCTCTGACCCTTTGCACAAACACGACCCAGCCCATTGCAGAATGATTGCCTCTGACCCTTTGGCCTTTCTCCATTGTTACAGATTAGGGAGCAATGATATGATTAGGCTTGGAAGGTTCACATTTGAAATGGTAAATACTGGTAATCATTGACTTCTCCTCCCCATCTGAGACCTTCTCAACCACCCCCATCATTATTAATTATTAACGTCTATGAAGGGGAAATGGTACAAACAAAGGGCCTTTCTGGAGATGGTCCCAGTTGGATCCACAAGTTTCAAGGGTATTTGGACCTGGGGGTTATGGGATGAATCACTGTTTCTGGTGGATTGTCAGAAATCTTATTCTCTTCTTTATAATGCCTAGTAAATACAGTAGAACCTCAGAGTTACGAACACCAGAGTTACAAACTGACCAGTCAACCGCGACACACCTCATTTGGAACCAGAGGTATACAATCAGGCAGCAGCAGACAGGGCCAGCTCTGGCTTTTTTGCCGCCCCAAGCAAAAAAAAAAAACTGTGGCACGGCCGGAGCAGCAAAGCAGGGGAAAAAAAATAAAAATAAAACCTGTGGCACGGGCGGAGTGGCAAAGCAGGGGGGGGAAAATATAAATAAAACCTGCGGCGCAGCCGGAGCCAGGGTGCAGGGGGACTCCCTGCGCTGAAGACTTGCCCCGGCTAGTGGAGGGGAGGGGGAAGGGAGGGAGCGGGGGAAGAGAGAGAAGGGGGGTGGCCAGGGCTTCAGTGGGGTGCTCGCCACGTGGCCCCGACCGCCGCGCCGCCTGCCGGGAGGGCTCCACGCTGCTCCGGTCGGCGGGGAGGGAAGGACGCGGGCTGCCAGGCTTGCTGCAGACCTGGCATCGGCTGGGGCAGAGGGAACATGCAGCCTGCTCCCAGCAGGGCACTCCCTTCCTCCGTGCCGCTGCCCTCTATAGGGCGGCCAGAGCGGCAAACAAAAAAATAAAACAAACAAAAAAACCCAACACCATGCTGCCCTAGGATTGGACAGAATGCCGCCCCGTAGAATCTGCCGCCCCAAGCACGAGCTTGCTCGGCTGGTGCCTGGAGCCAGCCCTGACAGCAGAGACCCAAAAAAATCAAATACAGTACAGTGCTGTGTTAACATAAACTACTAAAAAAAGAAAGAGAACATTTTAAAAAAATTGACTAGGTAAGGAAACTGTTTCTGTGCTTTTTTCTTTTAAATTAACATGGTTAAAAGCAGCATTTTTCTTCTGCATAGTAAAGTTTCAAAGCTGTATTAGTCCAATGTTCAGCTGTAAACTTTTGAAAGAACAAACCTAACATTTTGTTTAGAGTTATGAACATTTCACAGTTATGAACAACCTCCATTCCTGAGGTGTTCGGAACGCTGAGGTTCTACTTACAAGCATCTGACAGTTTTACATACAGTATTTGCAGGTATGAAATGCATGTCATAATAGCCATGAGACACTCCACAGATCACATCAAGCGGATCAGTTATTGAACTTCCTGGCTAGTTAATTACATGGCCTTCAGCCTCAAACTTTAGACCTACCCAGGGAGGCTCTGCCTATTGAGTCTTGCTGCTTAATGAAGAATAATACATTGTCACGACTGGGGGGCTGTACACAGCCAGCAGCAAGAACATAGGCCATGGTTTGGCAACAAGAACACCCTCACAGCTGGGGACTTGCAGACACTCTGTCACATGACTTTACTTGCCCAAGCACCATTTGTCGTAGCCTCATGTCTCAGTTAAGCACAGTGGATTTTACCACAGGCAGAGGGACATAAAAGACCACCTCCGGATCTTTACAATGACTGCATCAATTTGGTTTCCTTAGTGCATACTGGAGAAAAAAATAAGTTCCATTAAAACAAAAAGTGCAATACAGCCTCTCTTAAAACACATCTTGGTTGTTTGCTCAGTGTGGCTTGAGTGCATGAACAAAAAAAGCTTTGCAGTTAATTAGGAGTGTTCAAACCTGTTAAGGAAGTAGAGCAGAAAGGGTGGCAGAGATAATTACAGCACCAGCAGCTTCAGATCTTGTTGCATTTCCCTCTCTGACAGCAAATCAAGAGTGGTTATTTGCTAAGTGACTTTTAACTTTCTGTTAAAAGAGGAAAGCAGGACTCCGGTTCTCAAATGACCTCTCTGCAGAGTTGAAGTCCACTCCCCTCCTACCATTCCAAAGGTTGTAGGTAGGGCCAGTCTTCTCTGCTTGGCTGGTGGAAAAGAGGAGTGAAGTGGGATGTCTCGCTGGAGGACAGGGAGAAAGAGAGGCCTGGATTAGAGTGACCAGATGTCCTGATAAAATTGAGACTGTCCCAATATTTAACCCTTTGTCCCATGTCCCGATCAATGTATGATCGGGATGCCATTTGTCCCAATATTCAGGTAAGGAGACGAGCAGGAGGGATGCGCTGACCCTGTGGGTGCTCCAGGGCTGGAGCACCCACGGGGAAAAATTGCAGCCAAGCTCCCCCCTCCTCACCTCCTTTTCCCTCCCTCCCCCCAGCGGGCCGCATCCCCGCTCCTCCCCCACACAGTGCTTCCCACCACCTAACAGCTGTTTGGTGGCTCTTAGAGCTTCCCAGGAGGGAGAGGGGAGGAGCAGGGACATGGCACGCTCAGGGGAGGAGGTGAAGAAGAGGCAGGGCAGAGGCGGGGATTTGGGGGAAGGGGGTGGAATGGGGGCAGAGCAAGGGCAGATGCTTGGGCGGGAAGAGGCGGGGGTGGGCGAGCACCCACCCAGCAGAGGGGAAGGCAGCGCCGTAGGGGTGAGTAGTGGGCGGGGGGATGAAGAGGTGAGCGGCGGGTGGGCGAGCAGGCGGGGAGGTGGGGGACTGAGGAGGGACACAGCAAGCCAGCAGAGGGCTGGGGGATGAGGAAGGACGTGGGGGGGGCTGAGCGGGGAGGGGGCGGGGCCTGGTGCAGAGTGGGGGCGGGGCCTGGGAGGAGCAGGGGTGGACTGTGGGCAGGGCTGATGGCACCCCAATGTGTCCCGATATTTTAGTGTGGTGATCTGGTCACCCTAGCTGGATTCACAAAGAGACTTCAGCATTACAAACACTGAATGTCACATGCCTAACTTTTAGGTGCCTAGAAAGTCACAGGAACAATCCTGTGAGTCACGAAGCCACGCTAGGCACCAAGGCTGCTTATACAGTACAGTAACTCCTCACTTAAAGTCATCCCAGTTAACGTTGTTTCATTGTTATGTTGCTGATCAATTAGAGAACATGCTTGTTTAAAGTTGTGCAATGCTCCCTTATAACATTGTTTGGCAGCCGCTTGCTTTGTTCACTGCTTGCAGAAAGAGCAGCCTGTTGAAGCTAGCTGGGGGGGCTTGGAGCCAGGATGGACTGGCAGCCCCCCATCAGCTCCCTGCTCCCCTAAGTTCCCTGTGCGGCAGCCACCCAGCGGGCTATCAATTGCTGGGCAGTTCAGCTGTCCTTCCCCCCACTGTCGTGTGCTGCTCCTGCCCTCTGCCTTGGGGCTACTCCCAGGAGTCTCCTGCTTGCTGTGTAGGGGGGATAGGAGGCAGGCTAATGTCAGGGTGTCCCCCTCCCTCCTGCTCCTACCCTCAGTCAGAAATTAAGTCTTTTACTTGAAATACTGAACAAATTGGATTGGATTGGGAATAAGTGAGAGACAAGCACGGAATCGCACAATGCCATTTTTGCAGAGTCCCTCTCCATCACAGAACTGCACTTTAAATGGGGCTGATCCTCAGATACTGCAAACTGTCCTAATTCCATTAACTTCAATGGAACTAGGACAGCTCACACCAGTCAAAGATCTACCCCAAAATCTCTGCCTCAGTTTATCCACCTGCAAAATGGGACGGCTGCCAAATACCTACAGCACATCACACGTGAGTTGTTATTCTTAATTACTTAACATTTGCAAAGGATGTAGAGAGCCTTGGTTGAAATCATCATAGAAGTGCTCAGATACCAAAGTGATAGGTACAACATAAGAACCTGAAGAGAAAAGACCACAAGGGCAAATCACCATTGTAAAATAAACTCCTGCCAGAAGAGGGAAGAATTAGGGTCATGTCTCTCAGAAGCATGGCAGTGTAAAACAATCACATTGCTGCAGAGATCACCCTATTGGCAGCAGACCAGAATGAGCCATTGATGGGAAATTGGACACAGGGTTCCCTCGCATCTGTTTATTACATCTGCACTCTGAGCATTAGCACGGCCAGCTGATCCCTGCTCCCCACTGCATCTCATTGCAGTTTCCTACAGGGCTCCTTTGCTGATTAAGCAGCATTCAGTGCTACCTAATCAGGCTGTATTTTTAGCACAGGTTGGCAGCAGAATCTGAACCTTTTAACGATCCCTCCTTGACACTGTAACAAGCACATTATTGCTGAGCAAAAGTAAATAAATAAATAAATAAAAGACTCGGCATTTCTCTGGGTCACGATGAATTTTCTCCACATCACCTGTAGCCAGTTTTTATGGGAAGTGTGCGGGTAATAAATGGCCATTATGGAAATGGGAGGGAAAGAGAAGATCCTGAGAAATTAATAGACAGGAGAGATATCACATTAATGGGAGGTAACACAGAGCTTCAAAACTGTTATAAAAAAGGCATTAGAAGAGCTCAGTAATTGGGGCTATTAAACATGATCGCTCCAGCCTTTTCTGTGTGTGCATGTGCCTATGATGGATGTCAATTTCAATAGTGATAATAACAGTAAAATATCTATGTTAAGGCAGAGTACATTAACTTTTATATTGGCATAATTTACTGCACAATGAGTTCTGATCACTGATGAGCTAAAGACGGAGCAATCTTCTCCAGGAAGCCAAAGATAATTGATAGGCTTCTTTACGGGGAAAAGGGGTTTTGTTAGATATATATATTATGCATGAAATAATTCTTTCACATGTCCATTACTCTTGTCCACAGGGAAGGGAAAAAATTTGCATAGATCACTTAGATCTTGGGTCTGATTTGCTATCATCCTGCACATTGTGCAGCCGTGGTTGGATTGTGCCATTATTTTGCACAGGTGTAGATGATGACACAGGTTACAGGGGACAGAGAATCAGGCCCCTAATTGACAGGAATTTATGGGGGGGGGCATGATAAGGCAACAGCAGGACTTCGGGCAATTTAGTGCGGATAAACATCCAAATGTTCCTTGGCCTGAGTGGCTCAGGGAAGTGCTAATGGGCTAGGGAGCTTTTTACCTGTACTCACTGATCCTTTGTGATTTGGGGCTTGTTCCTGCAGGCCCTTACTCATGTGAGTAGTTCCACCAAAGCCACTTAGGCTCAGATCCTCAAAGGTTTTTAGGCACCTAACTCCAACTGACTTCACTAGGGGTTAGGTACCTAAATATCTTTGAGGATCTAGGCCCTATTCACTTGAATATGGACCACGCTGAAGTCAAAGATACTACATGCCCTGTCAGGCCTGAAAAAGTATCACCTTGTAGATGATTTTAACTCTCAGTCCAATCCTCTGGCTTCCCACTTTCCCCTTCTCATCTCTTATCCCCTCTGCCCCTTCTTCTCTGCAAATAATGCCAACTTAGATACGCCATTTGTCAGCTTTTCTCATAGTCTCTCCTGGTGTTTTTGTTACACATGGAAATATCCAATGTGCACATCAATAGCAGAACTTAGGCTATGCCAATCCTTGTCTTATAGCTACGTATCTGACAATAATTGAATCTCCAGGGTTGTTGATACAGCAGCTCTCACCAGTACTACAACGTCATCCAGAATTTTATTAATTTTATAATAATGATAAAGTAGTGCATTTTTTTCAGCTTACCTAAACGCAAGGAAAAAAATGAAGGGAGGCGATAGCTCCCTTTTATGGACCCAGCCAGCCAGTAGCTATAAAATCCCTCTTAGTTGCTGTTCTCTACTTGCTTTACCTGTAAAGGGTGAAAAGTCCCACTGTGATGTATAGGTAAAAGGAAGTGAGTGGGCACCTGGCAAAAAGAGCCAATGGGAAGGTTAAAAGAACTTTTTAAAATTGAAATAAGACTCCCCTTTTGTCTGTCTGTTTTTGTTCTCGGGAGAGGCAGACAGGACAGTGCAACTATGCTGTAAGAAGCTTGGGGCCAGGTATGAAAAATCATCGTATCATACCTAGAAACTACTCATTTGAAACCCCAGATATGTAAGTAGATCAGGAAATGTCTAGGAAGACGTAATCAGGTTTATCTCCTTTTAGTTCTTTATGGCTTGTGGACTCCTCTGTGCTAACCCCAAATGCTTTTGTTTTGCTTGTAACCTTTAACCTGGACCTCAAGAATGTCATTCTTGCTGCTTAATACTTGTGGTTTTTTTTTAAATCTAGCAATAGCCTGAGTTTCCAAATGTATTTTTTTCTTTTTGTTTTCAATAAAATTTACCTTTTTAAAGAACAGGATTGGATTTTGTGACCTAAGAGGTTTGTGCACATGTTGTTTAATTAGCTGGTGGCAACAATTGATTTCCTTTGTTTTCCTTTCTCAGCTCTTCCCCGGGAGGGCAGGGGGTGAAAGGGCTTGAGGGTACCCCACAGGAAAGAATTCCCAAGTGCACCTTTCTGGGTTCTCAAAGGAGTTTTGTACTTGGGTGGTGGCATCCAAGGTCAGAGAAAAGCTGTAACCTTGGGAGTTTAAGACAAGCCTGAGATGGCCAGTATTAATTTTTAGACTCCTTGCAGGACCCCACCTTCTGCACTCAAAGTGCCGGAGTATGGAATGAGCCCTGACACAGCCATTCCACCTGGCTGCACTTTTAAGGCACTACTTGCATCGAATCTTCAGGTATACAAACCATCCAGCCCATTTAATTTCTAGCAATCTTGCATTTCAGAAGCCAACATCTGGAACCATGGCTAAATGGAGGACACGCTACAGCATTACTAGAATGTAGCTAAATATGAACAAAGAGGATGTTTACACACACAAGCCTGGTCTGTGCTGAGGAAATTTGCACTACATGTGAAAGGCAGTGGTTTTATGAATAAGGCAGTGGACTTGGGATCAGGGGCAGGGCACCTGGGTTCTACTCCTGACTTTGGCCTTCTGCGTGGCCTTGAGCAAATTGTTCCCCTTCCTGGTCTTTGTCTTGTGTATTTAAAATGTCAGTTCCTCAGGGCAGGCACTGTTCCTTACTATGTCTGTACAATGCAGAGCACAGCGAGGCATCCAACTGCTACCATATTAGGAACAGCAGCAGAAGTACTAACCTGTTCAACTATGCTGAACAGTATAGACCAAGCTATACTGTAGTATAGACCAAGCTACAGGCAACCTGAACTAGTTCTACTCTCTTCCTTTCAAAACTGGGTGAAAGTGGTTTTGAAACTGGCTCCATTTAAAATGGTTTGGGCCTCCTGGATAGAGGTCTGCTTGGGCCTAATTTAAAGCCTGACCCAGAATTGAGACCAATCTGGGCTTAGCCAACCCAACACTTCCCCTCCTAAACTGTTGCAGTGCCACCACTGCTGCCTCATCCTTGGGGTTTGGCCTGGTGCGGGATTCCCGCTCCCCACACCCTGCTCCAATGATCCACCTCCAGCTGCCTCCTGCCTGTGTGCCCTGCTCCTGCTGACCACCACCAGCTCGCTGCACTGGGCATGCACATGCAGATACCACCTCACCAAACCCACATGAGCTGGAGATGATCAGAGACCACCTGACCCAGGCCCCATCAGGTTCGGGTCAGGCTGCAACTTGCAAGACTATTCCTGGAGCATTATCTCTACTATAGCTCTGCTAGAGTGTTGAGGGCAATTTCTCCAATGTAAGCCAAGCCATACACACAATGCAACGCAAACCCTGTTGTCTGACTGGCGCCTTGATTCGCAGTTTCATTGCAAAGATGCCTCTTTGCAAAGGGCCAAAATCCTGTGCTGAGCATCTACAATGCCCATTGGAGCCAATACTCTCCAGCATTTGTCCAAGTGGGATTAGACCTCTTTGGCTCTTGCACCCCTATTCAGGAAGGTATTTAAGTGTGCTCCACATTTAAGCTTAAAACAATGGCTCTATTCACCTGCTTAAAGCTAAGCCCCTGCCTTAACTGGAAAGGGGCCTTATCCAGAAAATTTTCAATGCAAGCCCAAGGTGTCTCCAGAAGTGGTGGCATGTACTGACTTCTCAGAAGCTAGTGCTCTTCTTTCTAACAGCCAGACTGTGAGTTCTTTACACTAGTGAGCCATTACTCACAGCATTAGTCCCATTGGAAACAACAGGATTACTCATTGTGCAACAGATCACCAATGTGAGTAAAGGGGTCCCGCTACCACCCAAAGTCAATAGCCATGAATAATTCAGTACTCTAGCTTGGTGGTAGGGGGCAATATGCTGCTGGGGATGCCATCTTGTGGGTGAAATGTAAAATCAAAATCATAATGGCTAGGAACCATCAGAGATTCATTGGCACTTTTTGCAAGACTGAAGGTACTAACCCCATTGCCCTGGCCAAATTCTAGGTGGGCTGCTGTATTCTGCCTTCCTAAAAAATCCCCCTACAACTTCAGTATGACATTTTTCTGTCCTCAGTAGTTATGTAGTGTTGCTGGACACTGTTAGACAGTGGCTCCATTTCACCCCAGAAGTGGCTGCATTTCAGCAGCAGGTTCCTTTATCCTTGTCTAGGGCTTTGGGATCTTTGTATGAAAGGCATTTACCAAGTAGCACTTTATCAGCAGCAGCAACAGCAAGTTAGGACAAAACAGGAGAGTTCTCTCTTTTCTGTGTCCCGTACTGCTAGGGTGACCAGATGTCCCGATTTTATAGGGACAGTCCCGATATTTGGGGGTTTTTCTTATATGGGCTCCTATTTCCCCCTCTCCCGATTTTTCACACTTGCTGTCTAGTCACTCTACGTACCACTCAGCTGCTCGCTGGGGACAGCGAGGTCTCCTTTCTTGTCCACAGCTTTGTGAGTCAATTTCTGAACCCCTTTTCCCAGAAGGGCTGCATTGTCTCCTGTATTAACTGGGAGAGAAACTGAGAGGTCAGCCTCAGAAGCTGGGCAACAGCAACAGAAGGGAGAGGCATGCAGACTTCCTTCTGGCACAGGAGAATTCCCCTCTTTCTCTGCCCCTCTTAACAAGGCTAGAGGAGCCCTGCTGGCTGCACAGCCCATACTCTTCTAGCTTTGGAGGAACACTGCCCTTCCTCACCAGTATTTTTAGGCTCGCCATCTCTACCTCAGGCCCTCTATTGTTTCTCTCCTAGTGAGTAAGCATTTAAAGATAAAGGCCAGCTCTGTGAAAAGGTGTTTGCTCTGCCTGTGAAACAGGCACCTGGATGGATTCAGGCTAATGTAAACAGCTGCCAAGGACCAACAGAAAGGTGAGTCAGCCCCAGCGAGACAAAAGTTATTGGAGCTAACGCGCTTGTTACTCCCTGTGTTACTCCCTGTATTCTAGGCAGAAGAAAAGGCCAGCAGTGGCTCAGAGCTCAAAGGAGGGAAAGGCTTCACATTGGCCATAAAAAGCCACCACCCTAGCCCCTGGTTCAGCCTAGAGTCATGTCTAGCTCTCAGCAGGAAGTAGGGGTTAGCCCTAAATAGGATCAAGGTGGGGAACAAATAGGAAGATTCTTTTCTTGTATCCGCACGAGTTTGCAACAATATTTTCCATCAGTGTGTCTTTCAAAGACACTTTCCCAAGGTGACATGTGTGCAAACACCAGCTGAAATGGGGATAAGTTGGACTTTACTGTCTAGCCTGGGAAATAGTTTATCAAGTGAGTGTTTACTTTGCTCTATCTGTAGCAACTGGAACACTACAGCACATCAGCTCTATCACAGTACAGCTCTATCTAGTCAGCATTATGGCTAATGAAGTGGGATACGAGACAGCGAACCAGCTTTGGAACACGACACACTTTTGCTGGAGAGATGTGTTTTTCCACACTCCACTCAGAAAATGTTGTTCTTAGCTCTCAAATTCATTTCTAACCAATGATTTGGCTGCTCATTAACATCTCTGCAGGTGCAAATCAAGCCAGACTGTGTGTGTGTGGTCTGATAGAGTAACGGTTATTTAACCAAGCTGATATGTATTCTTTTAGGCCCTGCTTCAGCAAACCATCTAGGGCGAGGTTTTCAAAAGCAACCAAGGGGGTATGATGCCCCATTCCCAATAAAGGTCAATGGATATTGGGTGCCCCACTCCTGTGGGTGTTTTTGAAAGCCTCATCCTTAGGCACATGCTTAATTTTAAGTATGCACTTAGGTCTGATTGATGTTAATGGGATATAAGCACATGTGTAAGTGGACTGCCAGATCAGGGCCCTAGTTTATTTAAGAAAATGGTATGAAAATACTTAGTAATTTCAATGACAAAGCCTCCCCACCCATAACTGTGCAAGGAACAATAATATCACTTTGAAATCCCACCTCTCTCTGTAAAACTTTACCCTACTGTTGTTAATGTAACACATAAGGCGCGGATCCTTTAAATACTTAAGAGTTTAAATAACTTTGGGCCTAATCCAAATGCCCTTGAATTCAGTGGGAATCTTTCTATTGACCACAGTTGCATTCAGATTAGTTATTTCATACACAGGAATAGATTCAGTGAGCTCTGCAGAGCTACTCATCTGCATCAAGGTACTCACAAGTGTAGATGTTTGCAGGATCAGAACCTAAGATTATTATAAGAAAACAAGAACAGCCATAATGGATCAGACCAAAGGTCCATCTAGCTCAGTATCCTGTCTTCTGACAGGAGTACTTGTGGCACCTTAGAGACTAACAAATTTATTTCAGCATGTGCTTTCGTGAGCTACAGCTCACTTCTTCGGATGAGCTGTAGCTCACGAAAGCTCATGCTGAAATAAATTTGTTAGTCTCTAAGGTGCCACAAGTACTCCTGTTCTTTTTGCGGATACAGACTAACACGGCTGCTACTCTGAAACCTGTCTTCTGACAGTGGCCAATGTCAGATGTTTCAGAGGGAATGAACAGAACAGGGCAATCATCAAGTGATCCATCCCGTCATCCAGTCCCAGCTTCAAGGAGTCGAAGACTCAGGGGCACCCAGAGCACAGAGTTGCATCCCTGGCCATCTTGGCTAATAGCCATTGATGGATCTATCCTCCGGGAACTTATCTAATTCATTTCTGAACCCAGTTACGCTTTTGACCTTTACACCATCCCTTGGCAACAAGTTCCACAGGTTGACTGTGTTGTGTGAAGAAGCACTTCCTTTTGTTTGTTTTAAACCTGCTTCCTGTTAACTTCACTGGGTGACCCCAGATTCTTGTGTTATGTGAAGGGGTAAATAACATTCCCCTATTCACTTTCTTCACACCAGTCATGATTTTATAGACCTCTATCATATCCCCCTTAATCATTTCTTTTCTAAGCTGAACATTCCCCAGTCTTTTTAATCTCTCTTCATATGGAAGCTGTTCCATACCCTTAATTATTTTTGTTGCCTTTCTCAGTACCTTTTGCAATTCTAATATATATTTTTTCAGTTGGGGCATCCAGATCTGCATGCAGTATTCTAGGTGTGGGCATAACATGGATTTATAAAGTAGCATTAAGATATTTTCTATCTCTTTATCTGACCCTTTCCTAATGGTTCCTCACAGTATGTTAGATGACAAAGAGACTGACAAAGAGAGAAAGAAAGATCTTTCCCTCTAGTTACGTTACACATTTGACAACACTAAGGGCATAGGGTGAAATTTTCAAAAGCATCTACGGGTATGTCTACACTGCACACTAAGCCCAGGCACTGACTCAGGTTTGAGCCCAAGCCTCCCTTCCATCCATATACAAATCAGTCTGACTCAGGTCAGCAAGCACCCTGGACCCAGGTCCTAGCACCCTGCTGGGGTGGTGGGTCAGAGCCCAAGTCCCATTTTGAATCTGGTTCAAGCCCCATTATTTTGCAGTGTGGACACAGCTCAAGCTGCACACTTGTGTCAGATAGTCTGTGTGGTGCCGTATGGACATGTAGCACAGCTGTGAGAGCCGGTCCAGCAATTGTAAACCCAGGTTTACAATGAAGTGCATGGGATTGGGACCAATGAGTCCACAAGTCCACGTCCCACAGAGCTGGGCTTAGTGTGCAATATAGGTGTACCCTAAATGATTAGGAGCCTAAGTCCCATTTTCAAATGGGAGGTAGGGCCAGATTTTTAAAGGTATTTAGGAGCCTAAAGATGTAGATAGACACCTAGTGGGATTTTCAGAAGTATCTAGGTGCTTATCTGCATCATTAGGTGCCTAAATACCCTTTAAAATCTGGCCTTTAGACACTTTCAACAAGATGTAGTCTCCTAAGTGCCTAAATCACTTTTGAACAGGATTTAGAAGCTTTTAAAAATTTTACCCATACTGAATTAGGGCCTGATCTGGCCAAGAGAACCAGAGATCAGGGACCTAGTCAGTTCCACTCTTTAGAGCCAGCCATTTTCCTCTATTAGTTATATGGTTTTCCATATACACACTCTCCTCTATGCTCTGTAAGACATTTTTAAAAAATGCAGGAAAATATTACTGTAAAGCAACAAAAATTAGCAACTGTGGACAGGTGTAGCGCCTTAAATTATTTTATGCTCGTTGTTTTAAAAAGACAAGATCTCAAGTTGACAGTGTCCCTGTAACACAGCCCTTTGTATCTACAGAGAGAATCGCAAACATTAGATTAGTTATGTAATTCTTTTTACGTCGCATTTGGCAAGACTCAGATCTTGTGACAACGCAGATATGTTGTTGTGAGTTTCCCCACCTGCTTTGCCCTTTTGTGTCATTCGCAGCCACGGCTCTTGCAAGGACAAGCTTAGAAATAGATTTATACTCATGGCCGCCATTATTTAATAATCCCATTGCCATTTTGTTTATCTCTGGGCCCGAAAGGCTTAAAATTCAGCACTGGTTTGGCCACAAGGGCAGCCAGCAGAACTGTCCAAATTAAATAATTAAAGCAGCCAGGCATTCTGAGCGCAATTCATTGGCTCCCTGCACCTTGTACAGAGGTGTTGACATCAGAGCAAAGGGAGTGTAAAATGCTTTCACTTTTCACCAGTGTGAGTGACTACACAATGTGCAGAGCTACGGTGCGTTGAGTCCTCTGCCATTTGCTCACTGCTCTATACATAAGCTTTCAGGGATTTATGTTTTTATTGGAAGCTTCCAGTGAAGCTCAGGAACTGCTCCTTGGGTAATTGTTTTCCATCTGTTTCTCTTCATTTCATTCTATCTGTGGGGCCCCACCATGATGCACAAGTATTTAATAAGGACAATAATCAGAACTTTCTGCTTTAAATTGCAATTAGAGTGAGACAAGTGATTGTGAACCCAGAAGCGTGGGGGTCTAGATTTAGCCTCTTTCCCAATTATTCCAGATCACGTTGACCGCGTTTAAAAGACAAAACACTTAAAAAAACAAAAAACAAAAACAGGATGCCTAGCATTGCACATTCATTGTGGGCTCGGTGTTATTCTCCCTTTTAAAACACCCACAAACCAAAATTTAGCAGACAATTTTCCAGATGACCTGCGAGTTAATAGAACCACCCCCCTTCCTCTCCTGCTGCGACAATGGTTCTGCAATACCCCCAGAAGGAAAACAGATCACTTCCAGCGTAGAAAGAGCTGATACGCTTTGAAACTCACACAGGGAGTGTACATGGCTCGCTGCAGCTGGTAGCTGCAAGGTGAGGATGTGGCTGTAAAGTTTAAAGGTCATCCTCCAGTTTGGAAGGAGGGGTCCGCACTGCAAGAGGCAGAACAGATTGGGGAGGGCATTCATTGCAGTGTTACATAGCGTTTGAATTAAAATACATTAAATTGCTAAAGACAGGGTCCCTGGGCCTTAATAAGAACAAAACTGGTGCACTGGAATAATAAAGTGTCATTTTTGCATAGGCACTTTTCTAACCACCTCTGTACTATAAAACTAGTTCCTTTGCACCAATGATAAATAAACCGTAAGGGACCGTAGGCATAGGTGGTCTGGCCTAATGGTCACAGCTGGGCTGAGTCTGCCCACTAAGGACGGGAGTCACCAGCCAGGAGTTGGAGGAATCACATGGCCAGGTTCCATAAACAAGCATCAGGATCAGAGTCAGGCTGGGGTCAACGGCCAGAGATCAAAGGTAGTACCAGTTCAAATTGAGAGGCAGAAATAAAGGTCAGAATCAGGTCGGAGTCAGAGACTGGAGCTCAGGAGACAAGGCAAAGTCTAGCATTGTTTGTAGCAGGCAAAAGAGTCTTCATGGTTGCCCAGACAACTTCGTGGGACAACCCCTGGGATTAAGTAGGGACACCTGGCCAATCAGAAGGCCTCCGGGTATTGTCACTCTGGATCGCTTGGGCGGTACTTCCTGCTGTGCCAACTCTCCACAGTGCTCCCTGCCTGGGCCTTTGCATGGTCTACCAGTGGTACTATGGGAATCTCAGCCACCCCAGGCTCTGCAGACCCAGGTACTCGTGTCCCTGAGTCCTTCCGCTAGCTCCTGGTGAGCAGCTCAGCAATGTTAACTTCCTGTAGCTAATTTAATTAACTGTCCTCCTGGAAACCAACTAGCCAATGGCCTGGTCTGCAAAAGCTTCAGGAGGAGCTAGAAGTCTGATTTACAAAATATGCATGCAGAGCCAAAGCCCCAGCTGGTGTAAATTGTCTTAGCACTACTGACTTCAAAGGAAATAGAACAATTTACATCAGCTGAGGATCTAGGAACACAGGAATCACTCGCCAATATCCTGTCTCTGACAGAAGCCAGCCCCAGCTATTTCAGAGGAAGAAACCCTGCAGTAGGCAGGGATGGAATAACTGACCCCTAAGGGAAGTTTTCCTCAAGCCCCAGCAATTAGGAGCTGGTTATCCCTGCAGTAGGAGGGTTTATATCCCTTCCCAAGCTCTTTTTTAATATTAACTATTCTAAATGCTCTTACCACCCTCTGGAGAATGGAGAATGGAGAGGCAGGGCAGGCTGCTCAACGCACCCCCTAAGCACCTCCATCAGTCCAAAATCAGGCAAGCCACCACGTGACAGCCTTCGTCACTCCTGGGAGTGCGGCTTCAGAAAGATACCGCTTTCCAAAGACTTCCCCCAGCTGCATGGCACTACTGCTAGCCTCTGAGCCACCCCCTCCACTGCTCTCACTCAGGGCCACTCTCACACACACGAATGCTTTCTACCCAGGCCGGCTACCCTCTGTTTCTAGCACCACCAAAACAGTGCAGCAAGAGGCGAAAGGAGGAAAAAAATGGAAGAGGCTTTAGGCAGTAGTGTCTAGTGGTTAGATGGGACGGATGTCAGGAAACTGCTCCTCTTGGTTCTGTTCCCAGCGATGCAATAACTGGTTTTGTAGCCTTCGCAAGTCACAGGTTAACTTCTCTGTGTCTAATTATTTACTTCCAAGGGGCTTCTGAGGCAGGATTGTTTGTGAAAGGCCCTTGAGAAGTGCAATTAGGGTAGGATTCAGTAATGTATTAGTTGCCTCCCAGCCTGTTCCTTTGGGACTGGTCCACGCTGGGGTCTTTGCTGCTGATCGGTCCTCTTCAACTGGCAGCCTGGGCACTGCGACTGCCACCGCTCATCTAGGATGCAAGCTCCTTTTGCTTTCTTCTTAAGCCGTTTTCCCTTCTCCCAGGCCAAACCGCGTCACCATGTGCTAAAGGAGAACGCTGGGCCGGCTTTCAGAACAACTGTCAATGTCACATGCCAGCAAACTGTAAAGTAGCCCTGTGCGCCGACCCAGTCAAAAAGGAACTGAATGTCTTCCAGCTGGCAGCCCCATGAGCAGTCAGACAGCAGTTATTTACTCAAGGTAGCAGAAAGAGAGGGTTGCAGTTCCCACTGGAGGAGGCTGGCAGAGAAGCAGCAGAGCTCTGGGTCTCGTTTGGCTGGCAAACCTCTTAATAAAAATCATCCCTTTTCCCCTTTGTAGCCAACCCCCCGACCCCCTGCAATGCAAAATCTAGACCAGGCCTGGGTTCTTTGGCAGCCTGGGCTATTGCAAAGGCTTTGAGTTATTATTTATTAGGAGTACTAATACGATAGCACTCAGAAGCTCCTGCTAAGACCAAGCCCCCATTGCAGTAGGCTCCGTACCAGTGCCTAGTAAGAGACAGCCCCTGCTTTGAAGAGCTTGCAATCTATAAAGACAAAATAAGTAGTCGTGTCCCTGTTTTACAAATGGGGAAAAGAGGTACCAAAAGGTTAAAGGTGCATTGCCAAAGGTCACATGGGAAGCCTGTGGCAGATCTGAGACCTGAATCCAAGTCCTAAGCCAGAGTCTTAACTACATGACCATCCATCCAGTCTAAAGACCCAAACTGCTGCTTACACGGTCTACTCCAGCATACAGCATGTGCTGGCTGGTACTGAAACAGAGGCTACAATATTTCATCTGCAAATCCAAGAAACACAGACCTTTTACAAAGCCTGGGACCCATAAAAACCTGCCTCTCCTCAGCGAAGTGCAGGTACCCAGGAGGAGATGGGCAGAGGGGGCATTTCGGAGCCTGTGATACACATGTATAAAATCTGTAACTAATGGAGGAATCCCTCTGGTTACACCTTCTGTGCTAGTCTCTGGCATGCTGCATGGCTCTTCTTTCCTGTTCTACTCCAGCAGTCCCTCAGCAGAACTCCTCTGTGCTGAGGAGGAAGCTCTAATAATCCAGCCACGCTGAGGACAGTAACACACTGCCACCAAAATCAGCAGTAGAGCCAGAGCATTACAGGAAAGCTGCCATGTGAAAAGCTCTCTGCACACGGGGATGAGGCATGGAAACTGACTGCATTTGAGCTATTATGGGGAGGGGGTGACCTTCCCCTCCCTCTTTGTGAGTGCCAGAGGTCCTGTTCTCCCTCCAGAGGAAGAAAGAAATGATTGTCTCCTACTGGCATTTGCAGACCCTCCATCTCTGCCCGCCTCACAAAGCAGTGGTTTATGTGTCTGCAGATCAATGCATTTTGCACAGCAGCAATCTGCTGGGATGCAGAAAATTCCACTGCTGGGGTTAAATGGATGTCACTGCTAAGTGGAGAGGCTCTTCTGGAATTTGAATGACATGCCTCTGTCTCAGACTCTATGGAAGTGGGGGGGGGGGCAGGAGGAAGAGGTGGGGGGGACGGAGGAGGACACAAGGCTCCCAGGAGAGACAATGCAGTTCACCATAGGGTGACCCCAACATCCGTGCTTTCCTCTCCCCCTCAACCACTACACGTCTGCCTGTGCAGTTAGACCTGAAGGTCTCATCACAGCCTCATGGACAGAGTAGCCCTAGACACCGGTAGAGGTTAGTCTGATGCAATTCAGGAAGGGCCCCAGGAGGTACCGCCTAGTCTGAGCCAGTAACAGCATCAGGAATATGCAAAGAAGAGATGGCACCAGGCAAGGTGCCTAAGTCAAAAAAGCGCAGCGCTTCGCAGGGTGGAAAGAGAACTGCAAAAGTGGGACAGATCAGCTGGAATGAATAGTGCTCAGTCATGGACGCAGGGGTAACTAGCAGTGCTTGCAACTGCAAAGGACTGTAGCTTCCCTGATAACTCGAGTGTAAACCAAGCCTCAGATTGCATGAACCAAGGCCATTCTTAGACAGAGCTCAGGCTAGCAAGGTGCTAACATGGGTTCTCTGGCCAAAGCCGGGGTAAGGCCTCAGTTGCTAATGGAGGATCTCAAGTGCCAAGTGACAGTGCACCCAGCACATAGACACTTATGCTTACGGCCTTTCGTTTTCAGGTTTGAGTTTGTTTTAAATTTCCCAGAGAATTTCGGTGTTTTTAGATTGTGGAATAAACGGGTGAAAGTCGTTAAGAACTGAAAATGAAGGGCAGCGGATGGCAAGGGGTGCCTGGTACTCACGGGGTGCAGCAGGAGTGGGAGGGGGTATGGTACCCAGTACTCACAGGGGTAAGGGGGAGAAAGAAGAAGGGTACCCCAATTAGCAATTGAAAAAGCCTTCCTCTCCCCGTGGGGCTGTCACTGCAGCAGTCGTGTGGTCTCGGCTGTCGGGACCTGGCTCCCTGCCCATCTCACTCCCCTGCTGCACAGAGGAAGAAGATGAAGCTGCACTGAAGTCTGATGGGGACTGTGAGGGGGGAGCTGGGTTCCGAAAATGCCAACATTTGGGCAGAAAGCAGTAAAACCCGAAGACTGGCTTTTCCAAAACCTGGGGACTTTTCAGAGACAATTGGTAACTACCACAAGCAAAGGACCTTGCTTATACTTTACACCTCTCACACCTGTCTACACACACTAATGAGAGTGTAGCACACTGGCAAGAGACTGGTTTTATTTTAAGGCTCCAGTCACATGACATGGGTCTGGGTTCACACTCCTATCATTTTTTTAAAGGCCCGCCCCCTCAACTAAGGAGGAAGAAGCACTAAGCCCAGGCCACAGCTGAGTACTGGGACAACGAAGGAGAAAACAGGAACAGAAGTGAGGCAAAAGGTTAAAAATGAGGAAACCAAAGGAGGACACTGAGCAGAGAACCCTGGAGGCACCCACCACTCCTCAAAGGTGTCTAAGGAGTCAGTGGACACTGCCCAGAGGCGTGTTTGTACAAGGGACTGGAGATAGGTGAGACAGTCACGAAGCACCCCCCGCCATCTAGTTTTCCCCTCCTGAAGTGAAGGGTGGCCATCTTGTCTTATACTACTCTCACGTGGCCCAGGTCAAGTGGCCTCTGACTCCTGTGGCTACGTTGTACCTTATCCTGTTGTACTTTATACTGTGCCCCACGGGCAGATTTTCAAAAGAGCTCAAGGGCTAATTTTTCAACTGTTCACCACCCAAAATTTGGGCCTGATTTTCAAAAGATCTCAACACCCAAAAGATCTCTACAACTCTTCCTCCCTTGACTAAAGATCATTTTTCTACAAGGAAACATACACTCCAATCTTTGTTTGACAAGTTATGTACTTAACATCTGGTAAATCACCATTTCACTACTTGGCACTAGCGAAAGTCAGCCCCCGGAAGTGGAATTTAGGCTAAGGCCAGCTCCACCAGACAGCAGCCGTAGTCTAAGGATTAATGAATGGTCAAGTCAGTTACCCTTCATGTGATATCTCACTGGCATGTCTACGCAGCAGCGGGAGGCATCCTTCCCATGTGAACATACCTCTGCTAGCTTGGGTCAAGTACATACCTAGGACCTCATATGGGATTGTGCTCAAGGAGCTGGCCCGAGCTACCATCCATGCCATCACAGCCACACTGCTATTTTTAAACTGCTGGCTCAACCAGAGCTAGCGCATGTATGTCTACCTGAGTGAGAATTACACCTCCCAGCTGCTACAGAGGAGCACTGCAGCCATCTCAACAAGAGATTATCCCCTAAGAGGAGGGCAGCACCTTCTCCCCGCACATAACATTTTGAACAATACTTAGTACTGACGTGGCATTCCTTCATGTGTAGGGCCCAAAGCGCTTCCTAACCGCAGATAAATGCGTGGTGCCACATTTTACAGATGGGTTGTTGGAAACGGAAAGGCTGCCAAAGGCTACATACTCCCCAGAAAATATCTTCAGTGCAGGCTCCCTCCCCAACAAGTGTAGAGATGGCAGAGCAGACTCCATACACCCTCACCGGAGGTGTTCTGGGACTGGCGAGGGTTATAGGAGAGTAGGTTGAGATGGAAGAAGGCATGCCTGTCCCCAGGCTGATAGAAGGCCTCTGCAGACCCTGAGAACCACAACGCAAGCCCAGGCCGTTCTGTCTAACCAGTCACACACCGGCTCCAGGCAGTCACAGCATAGAAGAGGCACAAACTATGTCCCCTTGGTTTCCTGTGTGGGACAGAATCACAAGTCTTGATCCCGGGCCACAGGTCCCCAGGCAGTGCTCAGACTGTGGCTGCCACTTAGCAGCTCACCTGAACCCTTCAAGAAGGGGGCTAGGGAAGCTCTAGCTCACAAAGGGCCCCACTCATGAAGCTCCTGACTGGGGGAGA
The DNA here is from genome assembly GCF_020497125.1 of Mauremys mutica. Taxonomy (NCBI): domain Eukaryota; kingdom Metazoa; phylum Chordata; order Testudines; family Geoemydidae; genus Mauremys; species Mauremys mutica. The sequence continues at coordinate 45,411,466 of NC_059078.1, forward strand.
CATCCAGCCCCACTGATGGGGTGGGATGCGCTACTTAAATCAGAAAGAAGCTGGGGAAGTTGTCTGAATAGCTAGATCAGGGGTCGGCAACCTTTCAGAAGTGGTGTGCCCAGTCTTCATTTATTCATTCTAATTTAAGGTTTCATGTGCCAATAATACATTTTAACATTTTTAGAAGGTCTCTTTCTATAAGTCTTTAATATATAACTAAACTGTTGTTCTAAGTAAATTAAATAAGATTTTTCAAATGTTTAAGAAGCTTCATTTAAAATTAAATTAAAATGCAGAGCCCCACGGACCGGTGGCCAGGACCTGGGCAGTGTGAGTGCCACTGCAAATCAGCTCGCGTGCCACCTTCGGCATGTTAGCCATAGGTTGCCTACCCCTGAGCTAGATGAACAGCTGTCTGGCTGCTACAATGGACCCTGCCTGCTCGCCTGACTCCCGAGCGCTGCCTCCCAGCCTGTACCTACCCTCCTCAGATGCTCCCAGTTCCTGCTTTCCAGCATTGCTCCAGGTCGCTGCTCTTATGCACCCGACTCCAGGTCCCTGCTCTTATGCACCAGCTCCAGGCACCTGATTCCAACCATTAGGCATGACTGCCCACACCCTGGCCCCTGCACTGTGTTAGGCTCAGCACCAGGCCTAGACTGAGTCAATGATTTGTCTGGGAGGCAATAGAGAGCTCAGCATTCCAGTCCTGCTACTGTCAATAACTAGCTGCCAACCCTTGGGAGTCACTTCCTGTCTCCACATGTCAGTTAGTGTATGTCCACAATGGGGATAATAATACTTGCCAGCTACCTAGCACAGGAGTGAGGCCTTACTCAACAGCATGGGTTAGGTGCAAGACAATATTAAAGGCTAATTGGTGGAAAGAGGTGATACCATAACGAAGAACCTCCTGACAGCCAGCTCTGTCCTGCAAAGGATTGGCAGGGGGTAAGCAGCTTTTGACAAGCAAGTCTCTTATGCCAGGTGCCCTGTGACAGTTGGCTCACCTTGGCCAATTAAGGATTTCACCATCCAGGTAACTAGACACAACTAACTAGATGTGTATGCACAAAACATCTTCAATCAACAGTGCAGCTTAAACCATAACTGATTGCTCTACTGGACATGCATGTTCAAACACACACAAGTATTATTTCATAACCAAATTTCTTTGCTCGGTCTTTCCAAAAACCCAAGCAGACTGCTTTGGCCAATGACCAAAGCTGGAAAACATCCCTCCAGAGCATGCATGTTTCAGAGAGATCTGAGCATCTGGAAGCAGGGTTCTTACAATGGAAACGCTTTAGCAGCCTTAATTGCAGTAGTCATGCTTATGCACATGTTCAGTGCTCATTCATGGTGAAGAGCACCACCTCTGGAATCAGAAAGGTCAATTCCAATTGCCTCTTGGCTTTTCCCTACAAATAGTGACCAGGCCCAAATGCTTGTCTTGTCAGATCAGAGCACATGAGCACAGCCTGACCTAGGATGGCTGCTAGCCATATGGTATTTGTACTTTGAATAGGTTGGCCAGTTCTCACAATGCTGTTTGTGGTGTGCAGCAGTAGCAAGCCCAATTAACATGTGTTTTAGAGTCACATGCCTGTCATATAAATAAAGCTGCAGCCTTTCTCCTTCCCGTGTTGATGCTGATTGGAATCATTCTCGGAAGGAAGGCTGGAACCTGGCAGTGTAAGGTGGCCTTTGTTCTCGTGTTTCCAGAGAACTAGGCACCAATTAGGAATCAGGAACCAGTGGTTGTGGCAAGGATGTCTAAGCTCCCCATGAGCCACTGACAGTAGTAATTTCATACCTGAACTGACCTGACTGAGCGGTGATAGGTACAGCAAATTCATTCTGTCACTGTGACAGAGCTTGGCTCCTTTCTCACCAGCACAGCCATTGCTCTGCTGGGTTGTCAGAGCCCTGCCCTTTAATAACCAATGACTTAGAAAGCAAATCTTACTTTCCATGGCCCTTAAATACATCTTTAGCCAGCATGCAAAGTCTGCCTCCCGGCAGGCTTCAGAGAAACATAGGGAGACACAATATCAAAATGACAAAACAAGGTAGTGTAGACGCTGCATGGGGAAAAAAATCTGGATCTAAGCGTTCCTCCAGCTTCCTTTCTGCTAGGCGAGAGCTCAGCAGGAATGCTGATACATACACAGCAGTGTGTGCCAGCTAACTGCCGTGGACTAGCTTCTTCAGCAATGCTCCAAAACCCTAACCTGGGGGATGGGGGGGTTGATTCCCAATCAGAATCCAAACTTCCCCTTGGCTTAGGGTGATGAGGTGCAGGGCTCAGGGTGTTGGGGTGCAGGAATCCCCTTGGCTCAGGGTGTCGGAGTGCAGGAATCCCCTTGGCTCAGGGTGTTGAGGTGCCGGGCTCAGGGTGTTGGGGTACAGTCCTCTGCAAGGAGAGGGGTGAGCTGCAGCCAGCCAGCCATGACCCACAGGCTAAGTCAGCCCATTAAAGGCCTTTCATAGAATAGAATCTCAGGGTTGGAAGGGACCTCAGGAGGTCATCTAGTCCAACCCCCTGCTCAAAGCAGGACCAAACCCAACTAAATCATCCCAGCCAGGGCTTTGTCAAGCCTGACCTTAAAAACCTCTAAGGAAGGAGATTCCACTACCTCCCTAGGTAACCCATTCCAGTTCTTCACCACCCTACTAGTGAAAAAGTTTTTCCTAATATCCAACCTAAACCTCCCCCTCTGCAACTTGAGACCATTACTCCTTGTTCTGTCATCTTCTACCACTGAGAACAGTCTAGATCCATCCTCTTTGGAACCCCCTTTCAGGTAGTTGAAAGCAGCTATCAAATCCCCCCTCATTCGTCTCTTCTGCAGACTAAACAATCCCAGTTCCCTCAGCCTCTCCTCATAAGTCATGTGCTCCAGCCCCCTAATAATTTTTGTTGCCCTCCGCTGGACTCTCTCCAATTTATCCACATCCTTCTTGTAGTGTGGGGCCCAAAACTGGACACAGTACTCCAAATGAGGCCTCACCAGTGCTGAGTAGAGGGGAATGATCACATCCCTCGATCTGCTGGAAATGCCCCTACTTATACAACCCAAAATGCCATTAGCCTTCTTGGCAACAAGGGCACACTGTTGACTCATATTCAGCTTTTTGTCCACAGTAACCCCTAGGTCCTTTTCTGCAGAACTGCTGCCCAGCCATTCGGTCCCTAGTCTGTAGCAGTGCATGGGATTCTTCCATCCTAAGTGCAGGACTCTGCACTTGTCCTTGTTGAACCTCATCATATTTCTTTTGGCCCAATCCTCTAATTTGTCTAGGTCCCTCTGTATCCTAGCCCTAGCCTCCAGCGTATCAACCACTCCTCCCAGTTTAGTGTCATCTGCAAACTTGCTAAAGGTGCAGTCCACACCATCCTCCAGATCGTTAATGAAGATATTGAACAAAACCGGCCCCAGCACCGACCCTTGGGGCACTCCACTTGATACCGGCTGCCAACTAGACATGGAACCATTGATCACTACCCGTTGAGCCCGACCATCTAGCCAGTTTTCTATCCACCTTACCGTCCATTCATCCAGCCCAGACTTCTTTAACTTGCTGGCAAGAATACTGTGGGAGACTGTATCAAAAGCTTTGCTAAAGTCCAGAAATAGTACATCCACTGCTTTCCCCTCATCCACAGAGCCGGTTATCTCATCATAGAAGGCAATTAGGTTAGTCAGGCATGACTTGCCCTTGGTGAATCCATGCTGACTGTTCCTGATCACTTTCCCCTCCTTTAAGTGGTTCAGGATTGATTCCTTGAGGACCTGTTCCATGATTTTTCCAGGGACTGAGGTGAGACTGACTGGCCTGTAGTTCCCTGGATCTTCCTTCTTCCCTTTTTTAAAGATGGGCACTACATTAGCTTTTTTCCAGTCATCCGGGACCTCCCCCGATCGCCATGATTTTTCAAAGATAATGGCCAATGGCTCTGCAATCTCATCGGCCAACTCCTTTAGCACCCTCGGATGCAGCGCATCCGGCCCCATGGACTTATGCTCGTCCAGCTTTCCTAAATAGCCCTGAACTACTTCTTTCTCCACAGAGAGCTGGTCACCTCCTCCCCATACCGTGCTGCAGAGTGCAGCTGTCTGGGAGCTGACCTTGTCTGTGAAGACAGAGGCAAAAAAAGCATTGAGTACACTAGCTTTCTCCACATCCTCTGTCACTAGGTTCCCTCCCTCATTCAGCAAGGGGCCCACACTTTCCTTGACTTTCTTCCTGTTGCTAACATACCTAAAGAAACCCTTCTTGTTATTCCTAACATCTCCAGCTAGCTGCAACTCCAAGTGTGATTTGGCCTTCCTGATTTCACTCCTGCATGCCTTAACAATACTTTTATACTCCTCCCTGGTTATTTGTCCAATCTTCCACTTCTTGTAAGCTGTTTTTTTGTGTTTAAGACGAGCAAGGATTTCACTGTTAAGCCAAGCTGGTCGCCTGCCATATTTACTTTTCTTCCTACACATCGGGATGGTTTGTTCCTGCAACCTCAATAAGGTTTCTTTGAAATACAGCCAGCTTTCCTCGACTCCTTTCCCTGTCATGTTATTCTCCCAGGGGACCTTGCCCATCAGTTCCCTGAGGGAGTCGAAGTCTGCTTTTCTGAAGTCCAGGGTCTCTGTTCTACTGCTTTCCCTTTTTCCTTGTGTCAGGATCCTGAACTCGACCATCTCATGGTCACTGCCTCCCAGGTTCCCATCCACTATTGCTTCCTCTACTATTTCTTCCCTGTTTGTGAGCAGCAGGTCAAGAAGAGCTTTTCCCCTAGTTGGTTCCTCCAGCACTTGCACCAGGAAATTGTCCCCTACACTTTCCAGAAACTTCCTAGATTGTCTGTGCACTGCTGTATTGCTCTCCCAGCAGATATCGGGGTGATTAAGATATTGAGGTGGTCAGGGTCAGAGGAAGGGGAAGGCAAGGGAGTGCAGCTCTCTCTCCTGTGCTAAAAGCATAGGGCCAGGTTCTAATCCCCTTACTCCTGCTGAATAGCACCTTCCTGCTGGTGTACTCCCACTGGGGATCAGAACCTGGCCCACAGAGCGCTCCCAGGCTCCTTCCAGTTTCAGATCACTGCTCCCCATTCTCATTCCGACCCCTCCAGCAGGCAAGATGCAGATGATGAACCCACACAGGCCACCAGAGTGGCAGGGAGGCCCCTCAGTCTAGCCATAAAATGGAGAGCCATCCCTTAGGGTTAATCTACTCTAGAAGTGCTACAGCAGCGCAAGAGCTCTCCTGCTGGCATAATAAAGAGGTTGGCAGGAGAAGCTTATGTGGTTTATTCATAGCCCTGAGCGGCATAAGTTATACCGACGTAACCTGTAGTGTAGACAAGCCCTTAGTTTGCATGCATTAGCATCATGCACCAGCATGCTCCCACAGGGATCCCCTGCACCCAGATTCCTAACTCTCTAGGCCTTGTTGTTAAAAAGCCAGGCATTCATTGTTATTCCTTTGTAAGCTTCCCTTCCTCTAGTGACCAACTCTGAACGAGGGTGAAGTGGTTGAGGTTTTCCTTAATATCATCAAGGTGGGGCAGGAGAGGAAGAGGAGAGCAACCAGGTTCTTCGGGAAAGGTTGAAGCACTGGGAAGGGAAGACAGGAGATGGAGTTGGCTGAAGTGGGTCAGCTTAATTATGCCGCAGAATCTGAGATGGCATTTTGATTCCTGTCCTACAGCCAGAGATAAGGGGAGGCCAAGCGGGGGCAGATGACATGATCTCTGAAAGCCGCCTTTCACTTCAGCATAACACATCCTCTATGCGATCAGAGAGCTTCTCAGACTGAAAGAAATAACTCTTCACTTTAGCTGTACCTCAGGGCAGCAGCAGTGGCATCTCCCCAGCCCATCCTTCTGCAGGCAGAGAAGAGATTAAATATCTTAAATGAATTGACATTTGCCAAAGTGTCGGGGATGGGAGAGAGGAGAGAGAGGAACTAAAGGCAGTGGTTTAAAAAACAGTAAAGAGGTGAGAATTAAATCACAATAATTCTCCACAACTTATTCAGCACTGAGGAGTGTAAAATCTCTCCCTGCCCACCCTACGCCTTCCTCTTTCTCCTAGGAGCAGAAGGACTGTTCCAAGTACATATAAATAGACTTGACAATCTCCAATGTATCAGCAGTGTTTGAGGAAAGGGACACGTTGAACAGCTCTTACATGAAAAGGAACTAAGCAGGGAAGGTCATTCCCTGGGACCCCAGAAGCTTAGATATTGTGCAAGCCATAGACAGCAAGATGGGGACCTAACACAAAATCATTTTAAAGTGGCAGGAGGTGCCCAAGTCCCATTGACAGCCAATTGGAGCTGGGTATTTAACTTTTTTAGCGGCTTTGGAAAATCCCATCTAATATTTGTACCCCATCCCCTGCCTACCGACAGAGTTGGGACTTTACTCATGCAATTGCAATTGGATCACATCTGTGGACACTTTGTACTTCACGGATGACACACCCCAGCCATTCAGAGCTGCCATAGCAATGGCAGGAATGGAGCTCCATCTTCCTGCTACAAAAGCACAAGCCCCCCTCTCTTGAGCTCACGAAGACTCTAGTTTTGCTCTTAGTGGTGTCTATGGTGAAACTGAGGGCTTTGGAAAATTGCTAGTGAAGGGCAATGATGCACATACAACGTGAGCATAAGGATAGAGAAACTGAAGGGAGATGGAGTGACTTTGATATTATTAATAATAATTATTTGTATAGCGGTAGTGCCCAGGGCCCCCAGTCATGGACCCACACCCCATTGTGCTAGGTGCAGCACAAACAGAACAAAAAGCCAGGCACTATCCCTAAGAGCTAGGGGACTAGGGCAGCTAGCGAATCATAATGGCCACATTCTAGGCAACTCAAACGCATTCAGTGAGAGGGTTTAGCAGACACTGCAACATGGTGCAAAGATGCTTGCACCATGACTGAGGTCACTTGCAATACAAGTGTCATCATCATGTCATGGTACTGAGCCAGCAGAGCAAGAGTTGGGGATCTCAGAACCTTGCGGCTGGAAATTAACCTGGACTTCCTCTTGACACCCCTCCGTCAATCCCTAGCTACTGTCTGAACCACTGGGAGGGGGAGTGTGAGAGAGAGAGAGAAGCAACAGATCACTGGAGATTAAATGGTTACAACAGCAACTGGAGATGATAAGTGTCTAAAAAATACCCCCAAAACATGCACAAATAGTTTCTTCGACTGTTTATCAGGCTCAGGAAGGAAGTGGGGCTTGGTGAGAGAGATCAGAAGAGAAGCTGGGCCGTCATATGACACTGCCTTTCAGAGACAAAACCACAGATCACACACACACACAGGAAGCTACAAGGAAGGCCTTGAAGACAGCTGAGGAAACCCGAACCGCAAGCTGGAGGTGGGGCCGCTATCTAAACGCTTCCCAAGTGGTTCATGAAAAGCATAGCCAAAGAATTTAAGTTTTGGGGTGGCAAGTGGGGAGCCCTCTTCTCCATAAACCATGCCACCTTCCATCAGACCCACACAACCAGGGTTGTATTTCATCTCTCAGCATATACTTATGGGCCTGGCCTTGCAAGGATCCAGCATCTCAGAGGTTGTGCTGAGCTCCCACAGCTCAGTCAGCACCACCCAGGAGCAGGCCAATTCTGTGCAAGTGCCTTCACTCACAATCACCAGGTGCCAGGATGCCAGCTGGTGTAGGTTGGTGCCGCTCCATTGAAGCCAGCTGGTTTGGAGGACCTGGCTAGATGTGAAAAGGCCCCATTAGATTATATCTAGCTCATGCCCCTGCCAAAGCTTCATATAGCTCAGTATGCCTTAGGCAAAATGTCCTTTTTATTGATTGTACCTGTGAGTCAATATATTCATCCTGTTTATGGCCACTGAAACAAAGAGAACCTCATTCTAAAGAGGCTTCAGAATAGGGCTGAGGCCAAAACTCCAACACAGAAAGACAGCAGGGAAAAATATAGGATGTGATTTCTCATGCTGAAGTGGGAAATACTACAACTGGAGCCAAATTTCATTAGCTGCTCTCTGTTTTCACCCATCATACATGAAGCCCAGGTGACAAATTGCTTCATGCGAGGGAGAGGGAGAGGAGTGAGTTGCATATGCAGCCAATCCCATATTTCAGTACATCATATACCATACAGCATCCAGTTTCCAGCAGCTTCAGTAGGCTTTGGATCTGGCGCTTTCAACGTACAGTAAGCCTCATTCTTGTTCCATGTGTCTGTCTTTATGTGCACATTTCCACCATGTGATCCATATTATGCCTGGCACAAAAAGAAGATTCTTGATGTTTCACGGCCAGATCATTGCTTCCAGACTACACTGCGTCAGAACTGGTTAACCCTTGTTGTTATGCATAGTGTCATTTTGTATGGGCCAGCTCTATTATTCCCCTTATTCAGGGACTACTTTGCCTGGGAGTTTCCTTGGCGTTCTTTCAGGGTGACGTATCTCCAAGCTGTGAGTGCGGCTGAAATGTTGTGAAGCATTTAGCCCAGCCATTTAATATAGTCACAAACAAGGTGATATCTAAGCAACCTTCAATCGGAACTTTGTACTTTCTCTCAAACTGTAACTCTAAATACACACAGTCTGAGACTGGGAGCCAGGGGGCATGGGGTGGAGATTAGGGTTTTAGGTCTTTGCTTGGGGTCTTTTCAATTAAAATACTGGACCCCTTTAATGTTAATGAAAGAATTAAAAAAAAAAGTGGCTGGATGCAATTCAACCACCATCTCTTTCAAATAAAGGATCAAGAGAAATTCACTGATGTATACATATCCCTGAAAAACTGCCAGACCCATAACAGACAGGCTACTGTACGGAAAGCTTCAAATGTGGATGCTTCTAGTACCCATTGCTTTATGCACAGGATGTGTCGGTGCTTATTACTTGTTGGAGCGCTGTAGGAGAAAGCAACAAAGAATCTGGAAGAGCACCATCTGAAAATATTAACCAGACAGAATTAGGAGAGAAAAGTAGATCCAGCTTCAAAGCTCATGCACACCACCTGTGAGCTTGTGGAGAATGCACAGGCAATGAAATGAAGGACTACTCAGCCAGCTGTCCCCCTCACCCTTTGTAGCATTCAGGTCATGCCATCCTAAACCAGCACATTTATGCCTAGACCTTGCTGCTAGCTAGCAGTCAGGAAGGGCAAACTTTTCAAAAGTAGCCACTGGGTTTGAGTGTCCAGCTGGAAACACTTTGGACTTAGCTCCTAGATGCACTGAGCAACTACAACTCCAGTTCAAGTCAGTGGGATCTGTGGAGACCCAAGCCCCTCTGAAAATCAGGCCCTAGCCGTCTCAAATTAAACATCCACAAATGGACACCAAAAGTCATTGGCCATTTTTGAGAAGCACTGTGAGGTCCACAGCATTCGGTCCCCCTATAACATACACAAAGAGGAGAGAATTGACAGTGTCCGTCCATTCCTACTAGACAGAAAAGCCCAACCTTGGAGCAAAGACTTCAAACAAAGCTCACACCAGGAGGTCATTTGCCTTCTCTCAACAGTCTGTTTTATTAATGGGGTGGTTTGATTTTAGAGTGCATTTGGGGCTAATGAAAAGTGCTGAACTGATGGCCCTAGTAACAGGTCCTCTCTCCACAGAAGAAGTTCAGTCAGAGCTATCTCAGTGCTAACTTCCCCTGCACTCAGCACCTGCCAGCAGGGTTGCCTCAACCCCATCCAAGATGGACGATCTACAAGGTAGTTCCTACAGCCATTCATTCCTGAGGAATCCGAGTGCATGTCACCAACTCATTTCCAGTAGATCACCAAACAGCCATCCAATTTTAACAACATTCAATGGGCCAAAACTGCTTTTATCCAAGCAGCCCTTTCCCCCTGCACACACACACACTGGTGCTTCAGATGAAACAGAACTTGGATCTGAATCAAGACTAAAAACCCATCTGCTGAGGTGTTGCAAACTCTCAACTACCAGGGCTTGCCCAGTGTGAAGATGGGACAAACCCACCAAAATTGGCAATGCCCTCTTGGATGCATGATCTGCCTTTAAAGTAATTAAAAGCAAAAAAAGAAATCCACGCCTAGGCATAAAGGGGATTCCAAATATTTCCTGGGTGTTTGAAGAGACAGAGCTGGGACAGAGAAAGAACTGGTTCTTGGGGGTCTGACTGATCACCACATGTGTGGTTAGGAAGGAATTTCCCCGCAGGTCAGATTGGCAGTGATCTTGGTGCAGGAGGTCACCTTCCTCTGCAGCATATGAGTGCGGGTCCCTTGCCAGGATTATTTCTCACCTAATCACATCCCTGCCATTGGTGCCCTTCGGTCCCGCCTGGGGCACAGAGTAGTCTAGTCTGGTAGAGTAGTAATACGTTGATCTCCTTTTGGTTGTTGGGTTTAGTGTGCATGCACTGGGGACCTGTGATATGCAGGAGGTCAGACTAGATGACCTGTGATATACAGGAGGTCCCTTCTGGCCTTAAACTCTATGACTCTAAAGGGCAGGGAGCAGCCAAAAAGCAGTGCTCTGGCCCTCCTGGTTGGGGATGAAGCAACAGGCCAACAACAGGTTAAATTAAGGAAACATCAAAGCAGCCGTTCCAGCAATCAGCATGCTAGAGATGGCAGCGCCTCCTGCCCTAAGCAACGGCTGATGGTGCAGGGAGGATTCAGATGTGACTGGGAATAGTCCATATCTAGCCAATCTTGATAAGCTATGTCAGCTCAAAGGCGCAGAGGGAGGCAGCAAGGCCATTCAGGAAAGGAGTAGGAAAAGGGATTTGTGATAACAGACAGAAGCATGGAGAAGCACAGAGGCAAGGAGTCAATTCAATGGATGGAAAACAATGGAAACAAGAACCAAGAGCAGAATTTGGAGCCATTTCCAAAACCGAGAAGGGAGAGAGAACAGTGCAAAAGCAGAAATGGCAAACGCCATTCATAAGGAGAGAGCTACACAGAAGGGTGCAGAAGTTGGTATCTTCCAAGGAGTCCCCTTGTTAGCTGCATTTTGCCCCATCCCCCACACCCGGGTTATCAGCAAACCTCTCCAAAGGGCAGTAAAAAGGTGGATAGGCCAGGAGACTGCTCTGCTGTTGCCTGCAGCCTGTAATTTCACACGGGCCAGGAGCAATTAGAGACTAGAATGTGACCTTGCCTGCCCTTGTGCGGGGTAATTTTGCAAATCCAGCGAGATAACGGCTTCACTGAACTCTCCAAACAGATCAAACCAGTGTGGCAATAGGCTGTACTGGACATATTGAATCGAGGCTGGAGCAGGAGCCAGCCTGCACTCTTACCAGGGAGGGTTAGGGTAATGTGCTTACCCATTTCATAAACACTACGATTGCTGGAACAGAAGAGATGGTTAAATTCCATTCACATTTCACTGCATTTGATGCAGCTCAGAGAATGAAAAAGCATTTAAACAGATGGAGGTGGTGTGATCCAGTGGACAGGGTGCTGGACTGTGTATCAGGACACCTGGGTTCTAGTCTTGCTTGGCCACTGAGCGAGGGGGAGGGTCTCTGTGCCTCTATTTTCCCTTCCACTGATTGTCTGTCTTGCCTATATGGATGGTGAGCTCTTCAAGATAGGGCCTGCCTCTTATGTGCATGTGCAGTGTCCAGCACAACAGGGCCTGTAGAAGCCACTGTGCTAAGTAACAGCAATAGGTTCCCTCTGTTTCTTGCAGCCTAATGTAACGCTGTTGTGTTTGCATTTCCAGCACTGCACGAGACTTGGAAACAAAAAATAAAAACACATCAAGCTTAGTTGTTTTAAATTTCATAAGCACTTTTCACCTCATAGTAGGTTGCGGGGGGATAACCCCCATCCACCAGCCCTTTAACATTTTTACTGGTTCTAGAAAACAGTCACACTAGGACGTACCTGTGCACAGTTAAGGAGACATGATCAAGGCCGATGGGCCCAAACTTTAACCTGCACCACTAACAATTTCCTATTGATCTCTGTGAAATCTCCTTGTATCCTCCAAATGAAGTGCTAGAAGTGTGACACCTCTGCCAAGTGACACACAAAATGGCAAACCCAGGGCACTAGGCCTGCTGGAAAAATCATGGCTGACATTTTCGGGGGATTTGGAAACTGGGCACCCAAATTCTCTGAGGCAACCTTAAAAGTCTCAGCCGATAACATGCACTTGTGTGGCACCATTAGTAAGAGGAATTCAGAACGCTTTGCGCAGTAGGATTTTGCAGATTGGGGACCAGCGGCACAGAGAACAGAATGGCACATGGTCACTTGGCAAACCTGCTTGATTCTCATGGGAGTAGAGGAGCACCTTTTGATCAGCCCTAAGCCAGGGTTCCTAGCTGTGTCCCATGCATCTGCTGGCTCTTAGCCCTGCAAGTGACACAACATGTGGGAAAAGCAGCATGGTCTAAAGGGTAAGGCATTAGGCTGTGGTTAAGAGGGCTGGGTTCTAGTGTGAGCTGTGCTACTGACCTGCTGTGTGACATAAGGCAAGTCACTTAACTTCTTGTCTCCCCGCCGAGCTTTGTTTGCCTTGCCTTTTTAGAGTACAAAGCCTAGAAAATCTTCACAGGTATTTAGCCTCCTAACTTCCATTGGAATTAGGTGCCTGAATAGTTTTGTGGGTCTGGGTCTAAATTTGGGATAAACACTAGGTGTTTGTACAGCACCTAGCACAATGGGGCCCTGATCTGAGCTGGGGCATTTAGGCATTATCATAATATTACCACAAGTAATGAAAGAGAACACCCTCAATCCATGCCCATTCACCTTGAATCCTGGCAAGGCAGACTCCAGATACATTTCTTTCCCTACTTCTACTTGAAGCATGAAGGTTAATTCTCTCTCTTGGAACAATCAACATGAAATCCAAGTAAGGGGCTAATTCTCCATTGACCAACATCCCTTTTCCACCACCCTTATATCAAACGTGCATTGTGGGCAGATTAAAACTGATTTGTCACAGATTGGTCCATGAATGGTGTTGTCTTTGTTAAAGACAATGTTCCCTATGGGTAGGGATCCTGCATGTCCGCCTGCCTCTGGAGACAGAGCTCCAAAGGTATCTGTGACAATGTAGTAATCAGCTAGCAATACAAGCCCATCGTGCCCTCATTTAAAGTTCATTGTACTATTACTCTCTGCCAACCCTACAGATTTTTAAAATTAAATTTCTTTCAAGGGCTAAAAATGTAATCAGCATTCTACTGGCATATTTTGCATACACACAGCTCTCAGCCTGCCAAGGAACAAATGTGATTGTGAAACAGCAGCCGACGGAGTTACTGAAGCAGAGTGGATAGAATGAGCTTTTCTTTGAGTGGACTATGAATGCCCAGTTCTCATTAGAAAATAGAACAAACTCTCTAGGCAGCTTTGCAAATTCCATGCTTTAGTGTCAGCTTCATGATTCAACATTTCTGGCAAGAGAGACACCAATACACTAGACCTGGTGGTTTGAATGGCACCCAGGTCAAATAAGCAGGCATAAAACTGGCCTAAGCAAGAGGGCCCTGAAAGATTAGGCCATCTACACGGGTGGCATGCGTGCAAGAGAGATACATGTGGAACATATTTCTGTGTTAAACAGTTCGTCCATCAGTTCCCTGCCTTTCTGGCATAAACTGGCTTGCTGAGGCTCAGGAAAATGAGAAGCCATCATTTTTAACAGCCAGTAGCTCTTGAGACATTTGGGTGAGCTGTTCAGTTCTTCATTGCTGACCAGCCTGAAAAGGTGACCATGATGGCTCCTGGATGTTCATTTCCTCCCTCACTCCAAATGCAATTGGTACAGAGGACGGCAGAGGACACAGCCACGATAACGCTGCAGAGCCAGGAATGAAACACGTGGACGGTATTTTGTCTAGAGAGGCTGTTTCTTGCATTCTTGGAAACGTTAACCCTCCCTCCCTCCCTAAACTCTCATCCCATTCATTTCTTCCTCCTCCCTTACTCCTCTCCAGTTCATCCCACCCTCCTCAGTCCCCACGCTTAGATAAAAGTGACTCTTACTCTGGCATCCAGCCAGAGCCCCTGAGCTAAAACTGCCATGTGTCTGGAGCAGATTCCAGAGGGAGATTACTCAAGCAAGAGAGTTTTGCACGTGATTTTAAAAATAAGAAAAGTTTGCCAACTATCTCCCCTAGTGTCCTGGGCTCTGTTTTCTGTATCTACAAGGAAGAGTTATAGAAATTAACCAAGAGGTTAGACAATGAATTTAGAAGAGTTATTCGAGGCCTAACCAGCCAGATCCTCAGCTGGCATCAATTGATTTCAATGGAGTTACACCACGAAGGAACTGGCCAAAAGTGTCTCCCCAAACTAACAGCCAGTCTATATATTCCACAAGGATTTGACAAATTATGACCTCCATTTTTATAGCAAACATCTTGCACACTTATGCTGGGAGGACCCTTTCCAGGTTATTTTCTTGGCCTTCATAATGCACTCAGAGCTGAATGGTGTCTGATCTCGCCATATACTTTGTTATGTGCCTTTGCAAGCCGTGTGTGTGTGTGTGTCTCTACTACATTTGTCCTTGCATGACTCTAACATATAACCACATATCTTGTCATATTCTTGCAGTTTTCCTGTACAATCACATGCCTTGTTGTGTTATTGCACCAGTGGTGTGTGGTTGAGAACAGATACCACATACCTAGAATTGTTTGTATTACTCAGGAGGATTTTTTTTTAAAATGCGTGACTTGCTCAACCTAGCAAAATGATGAGCAATTAAAATATTTGTTTTTTTCAATTTTCCCCGTGTCACTGTGATGATATAGGGCAGGCATGTAGATTGTTTGCTCAGGCCAATAAATATTCCTGGCAACTTTGGAGGGATTCACTTACCCAGGCATTCTAACCCTGCAAATACAAGTTTGGATTTCATTTTCCCACAAACATTTTTTAGGGATTAAACTTGACTGCTTGAATCTCTGCAGAAAATAAATGCAAAATGAGGCCCAAGTGAATTCACTTTAAGAAAGCCAAACAAGTATTTATGGAAGGTCATTTGCATCATTAGCCCAGGTTTGGTTTATACATTAGTTTGCCACTCCAAGTTTGTCCTCAATTATGCTAATCTGAAACAGGGAACACCCAGCACCTCTAGAGCATTTTCCTGCTAATGCAATTATTCCCAGGGGGGGCACAGGGGCTGGGGATTTCCTGTGCTCAGAGCAAAGAGGCAGATCGTTCCTGGCTCAGCTTGTTCTTCTAGCAGGCAGCTGAGGCTCAGCAAATTGCTCTGCATGGTCTGCAAGTGTTCCAGGACTTGGGCTCTTGATTTCCAAAGGAGAACAACAGGAGGGAGCGGCCAGGGAAACAGAAGGCAAGTTCAGACAAGGCTCATGGCTGCCTGCCCAGGTTGGCCTCTATTAGTCTTTTATAGTAAATATTTGTTCTGAATGATGGTGCCGTTTACCCAGGAGCGCACTTGAAATCTGTAGCAGGGGGATGTGGTCGACTGGTAAATAACACTTTGCACTTTCATCCTGGGACACTAATGCATTTTACACATCCTAAGTCAGGAGTTCTCAACGCTTTTCTTTCTGAGCCTCCCAGCCACCCACCCACACATGCTATAAAAACTCCATGGCCCACCTGTGCCACAACTGTTTTTCTGCATATAAAAGCCAGGGCCGACATTAGGGGGTAGCAAGCAGGGCAATTGCCCAGGGCCCCATGCCACAGGGTGCCCCACGAAGCTAAGTTGCTCAGGCTTTGGCTTCAGCCCGGGTGGCAGGGCTTCAGCTTTCTGCCCTGGGCTTCAGTGAGTCTAATGTTGGGCCTTGCTTGGCAGACCCCCTGACACCTGCTCATGGCCCCCCAGGGGGCCTCGGACCCCTGGTTGGGAACTGCTGTCCTAAAGCCTACAAGTACAACTACCCCTCTGGGGTGGGTAAGGATCACAGATGGAGTGGGGTAGTGTTATTAAACTGTTGTCCCACTGAGGCTGCAAGGAGGCCAGGATTTGGCCCAGAAGAACAGATGCGGAGGGTCCAGTTCTGCTCTCAGCTAGACAACTACAGCTTCCATTGAGGTCAGCTGTGATGTTGGCCCAGCCCGGTATAGCTGTGGTATAGTGAGTGGAACTGGAGAAGGGGGGCGAGGTTTCAGGAGGGACCTAGTTTGTGGTAGCACGAGGGTCACAAGCTAGGATATGGACTGCTGCCAATCAAACTGGAGAACGTGACATAGAACACGGAGCAGTCAGTAAAGATCTCTTTCCGACAACCCCGCCAGCCTATTGCAGCATTTATTGTTAGTGACTAGAAGTGAATTGCTCAAGGTCACATACCAAGCAAGTGGTGGTGAGCAGAATAAAACCCATGTCTCCTGACGTACAGTTCCCTGCTCTGGTAGTAAACACCATTGTTTCCGTCACGCCTGATTTAAAGGAGGTGATCTTGTAGGGTCAGCAGGTGTCCCCCAGGGATCAAAGCTGTTTTACCTTCTCCTAAAATGAGCAGCCACCTATAAGCAGGGATGTGGGAAGCTGGACCCTTCCAAGTGGCTGATAAATACAGAACTTTGACCTTCCTAAGCCTTATGAGCAGAGATATTTACCCAGCAAGATTCAGAGAAACATAAGCAAATCATGGAGCCCTGCCTTCCCTCTTGATGACAGAAGTGACTCCCTCCCCATCCTCTATTGAGCCCCCTGGAATGAAGGCTGAAAGAACATTACAACTCCAGCTCCTACAGTGGTGAGATCAACCCACAGCCAGTCATGGTGGATGCACAAGCAAACACAGATATCGGGTGTCTGCCACCCTAGAACCGGTTCAGCCCAGTTTCTGAAGTCCCTCACCCAGCGGTTGTATGCACAGAGAAAGCCCACTTTTCATTAGTTACAGCAGCAGAGGTTGATCCACAGGTGAGCCAAGACAGCTTCCTGCTAGCCAAGGCCTCTGCAGCCATGCTAAGCTCATCCCAGCTCTTTATACCCTCTGCTCTTGCCACTGGCTCTGTTCTTGTGATAACAGTGGGATTGGACCTGTTCGTTTCAGTCCCTTGCCAGCTAACCAAATCTACATGGAGAGCAGGAGTGCTTGATGCGCATATGTACTGACTTGAACATGCTTTGAAAATCCTAGTCTGAACTTTTAGAAGAAAATAAACATTTGGAGACCTGGGCACTGTGACAGTTAACTAACTTTTTTTTTTTTTTTAATTAAAGGACACCAGATGGCATTTTTCTCCTCTTAGCTTTCAACCGGCGGGCTCTTCATGGGTAATGTTGATGTCCCGAGTCAGCCAGGAGCAGCCACAGAGAGATGATAATGCATCTTTAATGTCCAGGAAGTCAATATAAACCCCTCGGCACTACTGCTGTGTTTTTTCTTTCCTGCCTTATCATTAAAGAGCAGGTTTCTGAGTTTGGTTTTCTTCCTCTTTCCTAATGTTGTCCAACCTTTCAGGCAGAGATAAAAAATAACAGCTTTTAAAGAAGTGTCTTCAAGATTAAGGAACTGGCCTGCAGTCTGTAGCCAACATGAAATAAATATTTGTGACGTCATTTTACTGTAATTCATCTGCCTGCTACACCACTCTGATCTTATTTAGCGTCTCCTATCCCAGGACTTCTGTCACTGGACAAACATTAATTAAGCCTCACAACAACCTAGTACGATAGACTGTAGTAATGGCCCAAAACACTGTATCTTAGTTTACCTATATATACATTGGGGCTAATAACTCATGTGGGTATGTTTCTCTCTCTGCATCTGTCTGTTTATCCATACATTGCATGTCCCCTTTCTTATCACCTGTTTACTTCAATGGGATACATCTGTGAGTAAGTGCTCCTCAATGTGAATAGAGGTCACACAATCTAGCCCTATATAGTAGTGTATGGATAGACATAGGCCACATCCCCCTACTCGCACACACAGCCACACACCCTCAGTTATTAACTATTATACCCATTTCATATATGGGTAAACTGACACACAGAGGCCTAGTTTCTGCCACCTTCACTCCCACTGAGTATCACCTTACTTCTTGTGTGGTCCCACTGAAATCAGTAGTAAATGGCACGAGCAAAGGTGGGAGGATGCTACCCCACATCACAGGGGCAGATCTGTGAACAGACCTTGCCTGCTAACGGCCTGCCCTAACTATTGTATCACTATCCCTTCATAATGTCCAGACGTTTTTCCTTTCCCCCACCCTCCCCTCATGCTTGCTCTGTCCAACTAGCCTGGGCAATTCTGACAACCCCCAACAGCAATCGTTTGGCAAAGTTGACACAATGAACTCTGGGAGCTGGAAGCAGGCATCATGTTACTCTCATTTTCTTCTTTCGTTCTTTTCCCCCCATGTAAGTAATTATCTTCTACCTGCCTAAGTGTCTCCCTTACATCCATTGGCTTTTATCTCCATTTTCTGTCTTTAAACTGTCAAATATATGAGCTGTTGCATCCCACCATAGAGGTGGATGCATTTTAGTGATCCAGTAAAGTTAGCTTTCTATATTGTACATATGTTTAATTCTATCAGGCTTGATGCTTGTAAAAGGTGCTATGTGATTTGGTATATAGCATATTTAGAGGAGCTGTTGAAGATGCTGGAGGAGTTGTTGTTGAAACATTTTCCTGATTTGTCAGATTTTGGAAGGCCATTGACATTTCCAACAGTTAAAGATTTTTGACCAGCTCTATTACTTAGTGATTGTGAAAGGTGTTGGGTTGACAGGCCTGGAAACCCAGATCATTGTTTATTCACAAGGCAGGGGCTGCATGACCAGAGGCAGTACCAGTTTCCATCACTCTGCCCTGCCAATAAGCCTCAAACTTGACCTCGGCAATAACCCACCTCTCAGAGTGGACAAGGCAGCTTAATATCCATGGCTCATTCTCTCCTGGGCCTGTCTTCTAGGGATGGTTGGAGAGTTGAGGTCAGAAGATGGAGATTTGGTGAAACAGAGGCTGTTGGCAGAAAGGTTCTGTCAGGGCCGCCCAGAGGATTCCGGGGGCCCGGGGTCTTCGGCGGCGAGGGGCCCTTCCATTCCTGGACCCACCGCCGAAATGCCCCGAAGACCCGCAGCGAGGGCCTCCCAGCTGCCGAATTACCGCCGAAGTGGGACCCGCAGCCGAAGCGCAGCCCGGTCTTCGGCGGTAATTCGGCGGAGGGGGGCCACGCCGCGGGTCTTCGGGGCACTTCGGCGGCGGGTCCCGGAACGGAAGGGCCCCCCGCCGCTGAATTACCGCCAAAGACCGGGCTGAACTTCGGCGGCGGGTCCCGCTCCGTCTTCGGCGGTAATTCGCCAGCGGGGGGTCCTTCCGCCCCGGAGCGGAAGGACCCCCCGCCGGCGAAGACCGGGAGCGGCAGAAGCTCCTGCGCCCGGCCGCACAAGAGTTTGCTGGGCACCCCGGAGCGAGTGAGGGACCCCGCTCCAGGGGCCCCAAAAAACTCTGGTGGGGGCCCCCGTGGGGCTCAGGGCCTGGGGCAAATTGCCCCTCTTGCCCCCACCCTCTGGGCGGCCCTGGGTTCTGTTCCAACAAAGTTCTCTGGTTTTGGAAAGAAGGTTTGAAATGGCCGTGTGGCAAAGTTGTTGCCCCAACAACCCCTTTCCTGACCAGATGTGGTGCAGCAGCAACTTTTGCCTCAGTTTCTCCCACAGTCCTTCAGCCAACTCCAGCTGTATGGGCATCCTGGCTTCCGTCCAGGCCACTTGACAGAGTCCAGCCCCTTCTGGGGCCTCAGAGTCCTTTATCAAAGTCCAACCAAAGATGAAAACAACCAAACCTTCAGCTAGCTGGCAGCCACCTTGTTGCAGGCATGTCTCCGGTACTTTAGACCGTCCTTCTGTGCCTCAATCCATCCCACAAACCAGGGGCTGGCCTACTCTTCCCCTTACTCAGAGGTTCAAGCAGGCTGCACTGAGGCCTCCAGGTCACCCTGGAGAAGCCTGTCTGGTATTCTCCCCTTTCTCCATCTCACTCTTCCTTCAGGCTGCTTCTCAGAGAGAGGGAACTCCCACCTCCTCTTGTCTGGGATTTTCTCCCTTCAGCTGGGCTCAGCTTTTTATGGAAACCAGCCATGCTCTCCCTAAGTGGGGCTTTATTCCTAATTAGGCCTGGCCCACTGTCCAGGTGTCAGCAAGCAGGCCTCACAGGGTATATCTTCACTGCAATAAAAGACCCGTGGCTGGCCCAGGTCAGCTGACTTGGGCTCGTGGGGCTATAAAATTGCAGTGTAGACATTTGGATTCTGAGACCCTTCCCCATCATGGGGTTTCAGAGCCCAGGCTCTGGCCTGAGCCCGAACGTCTACACTGCAATTTTATAGCCCCACAGCCTGAGCCCTGTAAGCCCAAGTCATTTGACCTGGACCAGCTGTAGGTCTTTGATCGCAGTGTAGACATACTCCATGCTGGGAAAGGGTTAAGATGGGGCTGTGTGGGGAAAGCACCCCATCATAAGTCAAAAAAGTGCTGGCTTGGGGGTTGTACCTACATTTCATTTCAAAATTTAAGTTTATTTATAGTTTTTTAAAAAGCTACTTTTTTTTAAGGTGAAAAATTCAACTGGCCTGATCTAAATTGTTTAGGGATTTTTGGTTGCCAAACATTTTTGAGAAATTGAATTTTTGTCCCATTTCAGGATGGGGGGGGGGGGTTTGTGCTGTGGATCTAAGTCCACTAGGACTAAACTGGGGGGATCACCAATTTATTTGTAGGAATGTAAAGAGCCATCAGGAGCAGTCTTCTGGACATGTCCAGCTTAGATTCTATTTGAACCAGAGAGCCAGAAGCAAAAGGTTCCAAGCTCTTGAGCTGAACAGTTCACCTTAAACAATAACAATGAGGAGGATGCAGAGGTGCTTTGAAATAATTCATTCCAAGTGCCTGTAATGAGAGTTTAGACCCGTGTCTGCCCTTCTCTGGCTCCACAGTGCACAAATGTATTTACTAATCAAGGGGCCATCGTATACTGCATCCAGTGTACTCTATACATCCAAAGTCATAGATAAGCCCTAGCAGAGGATTAATTAGGTGGATTTGTGTGATCCAATTAGCTTTGCTATTGCTGCACACTGGACTGCAAAGCAATTAGCACAGCAATTCAGCAGGGTTTAGAGAACAGTTTATATTAAACACAGTCATCGGTAATAAGCCTGACTAACATCTTTGTAACCATTAGTCTGCGGCACTGAAATAGTAATTATCCCTGCCATTCTAAAGCAAGGATGTTCTAAAGGTGGCTCCAATGGCCTCAGAACCTGATGGAAAGCCCCATGAATAGAGTATTGCAGCCCATTGACATCCCTGGGCTCTGGAGCAGGCCCTAATATGCAGCTGTTTTGAAGGTGTCTGTCATGGGACACAGAAACCTATATCCTAATTATGAAGAATTCACCATCAGAAACCTGCCAGTGTGCTGCCTGAATCAATGAGCTACTAGGCTGTCCTTTGACCTCTAGAGACTCCTGTGCAAATCCTGCCTACCACCTACCCAGAAGTTTGATGGCCTCCATATCCTATGGACATTGGCCACGTTATTGGCCTGATCCTGCAAGGTGGTGCTGAGCCCCCTCAACTCCTGCTGGAGTCTCTGGGAGTTGAGGACATTCAGCACCTCTCAGGATCAGGCCCTGAGTCTTCTATTCCTTAGGCAGAGTGGCTTCCTGCTGAGATGGGTTTAGCCCAGCCAGCGGGAGCAAAGAGAAAGCGTTCACTAGACAGAGCTGTTGTCTGTGGGTTATTATTCTCTGTATGATCGAAGCACCGAAGAGCCTCACTCATGGACCAGGACCCTGCTGTGCCAGGCGCAGAACAAAAAGATGGTCCCTGTGCCAAAGAGCTTGCAATCTAAATACAAGACAAGTGACAACAGATGAGATGCGGACAGATGGGGGAGCACAAGGAGACAAAGAGACTATTGGGCAGCATGACAGGCTGTGGTCCCAGCACACAGTTAGACCTCTGTCCAAGACTTGGCCATGGGAAGGTACCGGATACCACACCAATACCAGACTGTGACCTCACACCAGTTTAAATCTGGGGTTACCCCCAATGGCTTCCAGTGTGAAATCAGACCCTGACTTGGCAGGTCCAGCCACCAGGTTCAGACAGACACCCCAGTGCCGAGCATCCCTCTCCCCAGTGTTGCTTCTGGGGCATGGGGCTGAGTGACAGGTGAAAAGGGTAGAGATGCAGATAAAGTCGAAAGAAGATACTTATATTTTCCCCTTCTCCCTCTCAGGATGACCTTTCTGGGTTCAAGACACACTTTAATCCATTTCTTACGATCTCTCTCCCTCTTTCCACTTTCTCTCTTGTCTCCCACCAATTGCTTTAAATATCATAAAACCCTTTCCTAATTACTCCAGCCCTCCCTCCCCTTGTAAGTTGGATGGCTTGCAGCCGATCTGCAGCGCCATCTCCCGATTATGCAAGCGCACGGTGCAAACTGGCATCTCCACTGAGTATGCTCCCCATCAGGGATTGACAAGCGTTACTCCTTAGGTAAAGGGCACAGCGGACTACCTGGCAGAGTACATGCGCTGCATCTGCTCGTCTGCAATGACACTGCTGGCAAACACAGCAGATATAGCATGCAGGGAGGGATTCTCTTAGAAAGGCATACTATTGAGATATACACCATAATAATCCATGGATATCAAAAGAGACTGGGAGAGCTCCAGGTGAACCAGGGCCCTACAACACTGCTCAACAGAGGTCTAACATCCAGCTCTTACTACAACCATCACCCATATCAGAGAGTCAGAGAGCTCAAGGGAAACACACTAAGCATCTAGAATCATAGAATCATAGACTTTAAGTCAGAAGGGACCATTATGATCATCTAGTCCGACCTCCTGCACAATGCAGGCCACAGAATCTCACCCACCCTAACCTATGTCTGAGCTATTGAAGTCCTCAAATTGTGGTTTAAAGACTTCAAGGTGCAGAGAATTCTCCAGCAAGTGACCCGTGCCCCACGCTGCAGAGGAAGGTGAAAAACCCCCAGGGCCTCTGCCAATCTGCCCTGGAGGAAAATTCCTTCCCGACCCCAAATATGGCAATTAGCTAAACCCTGAGCATGTGGACAAGACTCACCAGCCAGACATCCAGGAAAGAATTCTCTGTAGTAACTCAGATCCCACCCCATCTAACATCCCATCACAGGCCATAGGGCATATTTACCGCTAATAGTCAAAGATCAATTAATTGCCAAAATTAGGCTATCCCATTATACCATCCCCTCCATAAACTTATCAAGCTTAGTCTTGAAGCCAGATATGTCTTTTGCCCCCACTGCTCCCCTTGGAAGGCTGTTCCAGAACTTCACTCCTCTGATGGTTAGAAACCTTCATCTAATTTCAAGTCTAAACTTCCTGATGGCCAGTTTATATCCATTTGTTCATGTCCACATTGGTACTGAGCTTAAATAATTCCTCTCCCTCCCTCATATTTATCCCTCTGATATATTTATAGAGAGCAATCATATCTCCCCTCAGCCTTCTTTTGGTTAGGCTAAACAAGCCAAGCTCTTTGAGTCTCCTTTCATAAGACAGGTTTTCCATTCCTTGGATCATCCTAGTAGCCCTTCTCTGAACCTGTTCCAGTTTGAATTCATCCTTCTTAAATGTGGGAGACCAGAACTGCACACAGTATTCCAGATGGGGTTTCACCAGTGCCTTGTATAATGGTACTAACATCTCCTTATCTCTACTGGAAATACCTTGCCTGATGCATCCCAAGACCGCATTAGCTTTTTTAACGGCCAGGTCACATTGGCAGCTCATAGTCACCCTGTGATCAACCAATACTCTGAGGTCCTTCTCCTCCTCTGATATTTCCAACTGATGCGTCCCCAGCTTATAACAAAAATTCTTGTTATTAATCCCTAAATGCATGACCTTGCACTTTTCACTATTAAATTTCATCCTATTACTATTACTCCAGTTTACAAGGTCATCCAGATCTTTCTGTATGATATCCTGGTCCTTCTCTGTATTGGCAATACCTCCCAGCTTTGTGTCATCCGCAAACTTTATTATCACATTCCCACTTTTTGTGCCAAGGTCAGTAATAAAAAGATTAAATAAGATTGGTCCCAAAACTGATCCCTGAGGAACTCCACTAGTAATCTCCCTCCAGCCTGACAGTTCACCTTTCAGTATGACCCGTTGTAGTCTCCCCTTTAACTAGTTCCTTAACCATCTTCCAATTTTCATATTGATCCCCATCTTTTCCTATTTAGCTAAAAATTCCCCATGTGGAACCGTATCAGATGCCTTACTGAAATCGAGGTAAATTAGATCCACTGCATTTCCTTTGTCTAAGAAATCTGTTACCTTCTCAAAGAAGGAGATCAGGTTGGTTTGGCATGATCTACCTTTTGTAAAACCATGTTGTATTTTGTCCCAATTACCATTGACCTCAATGTCTTTAACTACTTTCTCCTTCAAAATTTTTTCCAAGACCTTGCATACTACAGATGTCAAACTAACAGGCCTGTAGTTACCCGGATCACTTTTTTTCCCTTTCTTAAAGATAGGAACTATGTTAGCAATTCTCCAGTCATACGGTACAACCCCTGAGTTTACAGATTCATTAAAAATTCTTGCTAATGGGTTTGCAATTTCATGTGCCAGTTCCTTTAATATTCTTGGATGAAGATTATCTGGGCCCCCCGATTTAGTCCCATTAAGCTCTTTGAGTTTGGCTTCTACCTTGGATGTTGTAATATCTACCTCCATATCCTCATTTCCATTTGTCATCCTACCATTATCCCTAAGCTCCTCATTAGCCTCCTTAAAGACTGAGGCAAAGTATTTGTTTAGATATTGGGCCATATCTAGATTATCCTTAACCTCCACTCCATCCTTGGTGTTTAGCAGTCCCACTTCTTCTTTCTTTGTTTTCTTCTTATTTATATGGCTATAGAACCTTTTACTATTGGTTTTAATTCCCTTTGCAAGGTCCAACTCTACATGGCTTTTGGCCTTTCTCACTTTATCCCTACATGTTCTGACCTCAATAAGGTAGCTTTCCTTGCTGATCACTCCCATCTTCCACTCCTTGTAGGCTTTCTGCTTTTTCTTAATCATCTCTCTGAGATGCTTGCTCATCCAGCTTGGTCTACAATTCCTGCCTATGAATTTTTCCCCCTTTCTTGGGATGCAGGCTTCTGATAGTTTCTGCAGCTCTGACTTGAAGTAATTTCAGGCCTCCTCTGCCTTTAGATCCACAAGTTCTTCAGTCCAATCCACTTCCCTAACTAATTCCAAATACAATTTAGGTGGGGCTACTATAAGGTGGGTGCATAACTGGCTGGATAACCGTACTCAGAGAGTAGTTATTAATGGTTCCCAATCCTGCTGGAAAGGTATAACAAGTGGGGTTCCGCAGGGGTCTGTTTTGGGACCGGCTCTGTTCAATATCTTCATCAACGACTTAGATGTTGGCATAGAAAGTACGCTTATTAAGTTTGCAGATGATACCAAACTAGGAGGGATTGCAACTGCTTTGGAGGACAGGGTCATAATTCAAAATGATCTGGACAAATTGGAGAAATGGTCTGAGGTAAACCGAATGAAGTTTAATAAAGACAAATGCAAAGTGCTCCACTTAGGAAGGAACAATCAGTTTCACACATACAGAATGGGAAGAGACTGTCTAGGAAGGAGTACGGCAGAAAGGGATCTAGGGGTTATAGTGGACCACAAGCTAAATATGAGTCAACAGTGTGATGTTGTTGCAAAAAAAAAAAGCAAACGTGATTCTGGGATGCATTAACAGCTGTGTTGTGAGCAAGACACGAGAAGTCATTCTTCTGCTCTACTCTGCGCTGGTTAGGCCTCAACTGGAGTATTGTGTCCAGTTCTGGGCACCGCATTTCAAGAAAGATGTGGAGAAATTGGAGAGGGTCCAGAGAAGAGCAACAAGAATGATTAAAGATCTGGAGAATATGACCTATGAAGGAAGGCTGAAAGAATTGGGTTTGTTTAGTTTGGAAAAAAGAAGACTGAGAAGGGGACATGATAGCAGTTTTCAGGTATCTAAAAGGGTGTCATCAGGAGGAGGGAGAAAACTTGTTCACCTTAGCCTGTAAGGATAGAACAAGAAGCAATGGGCTTAAACTGCAGCAAGGGAGGTTTAGGTTGGACATTAGGAAAAAGTTCCTAACTATCAGGGTGGTTAAACACTGGAATAAATTGCCTACGGAGGTTGTGGAATCTCCATCTCTGGAGATATTTAAGAGTAGGTTAGATAAATGTCTATCAGGGATGGTCTAGACAGTATTTGGTCCTGCCATGAGGGCAGGGGACTGGACTCGATGACCTCTCGAGGTCCCTTCCAGTCCTTGAGTCCATGAATCTATGAATAATTTCCTTCATTTTTTAAAGGTAGTCCTTTTGAAATAAAAAACCCTAGTCACAGGTCTATTTTTGTTTATCCTTCCATTTAGTTTGAACTGAATTAGCTCATGATCACTCGAACCAAGGTTGTCCCCTACAACCATTTCTTCTATGACGTACTCACTACTCACCAAAACCAAATCTAAAATGGCATCCCCTCTTGTTGGTTCAGCAACGACTTGGTGAAGGAATCCATCAGTTATCGCATCCAGAAAAATCTGACCCCTATTATTATTACTAGCACTTGTCCTCCAGTCTATATCTGGGAAGTCAAAGTCTCCCATGGTCACACAATTCCCATTAGTATTTACTTCATTAAAAACATTAAAGAGGTCTCTATCCATATCCAAATCAGATCCCAGTGGTCTATAGCACACCCCAAGCACTATCTCAGGGGAGGCTCTAGTAGCTTTCTTTCCCAATGTGATTTTTGCCCAGACAGACTCTGTCTTATCCATTCCATCCCTTATTTCTTTACAGTTAACCTCATCATTGATATACAATGCTACTCCACCACCTTTGCCTTTATTTCTGTCTTTCCTAAACAGCATATACCCTTCAATACCTGTACTCCAGTCATGACTACTATTCCACCATGTTTCTGTTATCCCTATAATATCTGGTTTCACCAGTAACTCTAGTTCCTCCATTTTGTTACCTAGGCTCCTCGCACTGGTGTACAAACATCTTAATTTTTGCTGTTTGGCTTCGCTCACATTCTTTACCCGATTAGGCACAGACATTCTACTGCCAGTATCACCTATTAGACTGGTATCTACACTCCCCTTCCTCCTTATGTCCATTCTCCTACCCACGGCTGTATCCTTTCTTACTTCGTTTTCTTCCCTCTCAATGTTAAAATCCGGCATGGCGATTACCTGGACATCTCCCAACCATCTCCCCCAAATTCCTAGTTTAAAGCTCTCTTAATCAGTTGTGCCATCCTCCATCTTAGAAGTCTATTTCCCTCCCTACTCAGGTGAAGTCCATCCCGAGAGAATCCTCCCAGTGGCCATACATCCTAAGGTCCTCCTTATAGCACCACTGCCTGAGCCATCTGTTGATTGTCATAATCTTCACACACCTTTGTTGCCCTTCTCTAGGAACAGGCAGAATCCCACTGGAGATCACCTGAGCCTTGATTTCCTTAAGCATCTTCCAGAGCTTGGCATAGTCTCCCTTGATCCGTTCCAGCGAGAATCTAGCCGTATCCTTTGTTCCCATGTGAAGGACTATCAGTGGATTCTTTCCTGCTCCCGTTAGGATCCTCTTCAGCCTCAGGTCCACATCCCGTATCTTAGCAAACAGAAGAGAAATAAGGAGGCCAAGAGAAAATGTTGTATGGTAACATGCAAGTATACACAGACCTTTAGAGCAGGGGTCCCCAACCCCCGGGCCGTGGACCGGTACCGGTCCGTGGCCTGTTAGGAACCGGGCCGCGAACCGACCGCTAGCACATCAAGCGGCGTGTCTCCGGCAGGGCCCCGAGCCCCGCCCTGCTCAGAGCCGCGTGGTGAGGGGGTGGGGCTGCGAGCTCCGGGCTGAACTCAGCTGCCTCCGCTCGGCGTGGAGCTCCCAGCCCCGCCCCCTCACCACGCGGCTCTGAGCGGGACGGAGCTCAGGCCCCACCGGAGGCACGCCGCAGCTGTCGGGCAAGGCGCTGAGGCTCCAGGTGAGCGGGGAGCCGGGGGTAAGAGGCTGGGGCCAGCGGGGTTGGCTAAGTGGCAGGGAGTCTTGGGGACAGTCAGGGCACAGAGAGGGGGCGGAGGTTGGGGGGGCGGTCAGGGGGCAGGGAATGGGGGGGTTGGATTGTGGGTGTTCTGGGGGGGTCTGTCAGGACTCAGCAGGGTGGGGATAGGGGTTGGGGCAGTCAGGGGACAGGGAGCAGGGGTGGGGTGGGGTCCCAGGGTGGTGGGGATCTCTGGGGGATGGTGAGGGGACAAGGAGCAGGATGGGTCGGGGATTCTGAGGGGGACGGGCAGTCGGGGGGACAGGAAGTGGGTGGGGGTCAGATAGGGGGCAGGGCTCCCACTAATTCTGCATTATGGTCAGTTGTATAATTATTTCATTATATATTACAATAATAATAGAAATAAAAGTACAAAAATAAATGTAATGCGCTTGAATCGTCCCAAAACCATCCCACAGGTCCAC
Organism: Mauremys mutica; assembly: GCF_020497125.1. NCBI lineage: Eukaryota > Metazoa > Chordata > Testudines > Geoemydidae > Mauremys > Mauremys mutica. The sequence goes on from NC_059078.1 coordinate 45,439,978, forward strand.
GGAAATTTTTTTTTCTACGAAACCAGTCCCTGGTGCCAAAAAGGTTGGGGACCGCTGCTTTAGAGGTAGGAATAACAGAGATACACCCAGTATCCACCACTCAAGCCCAACAACTTGAAACGAATAGGAAAACCCATTTGTTGTTATTGGGAACCTTTAATAAATACACTCAGCATTCATGCTAAAGAATTAGAAGGTTTTATTGACTGCATCCAGCTTTGTCAGAGGCATCCACAGAACTGAATGAATGAACGAATGCTCCCAAAATATCCTGTCCCAATACACCAGCGTGCCCTGGGTCTCATGAAAAACCTGGGTGGACATTTTGGAAAGTGTCTCTACCTTGGTTGTTCCACAGTCCAGCTCAGAGACATGGCGGGAGAACAAACTAAGCCATTGCATTCCTGCATGGAAAGGATCATGTTTCACAAGCTAAAACAGGCTGCATGCACGGTTTGAATATTTTAATGTATTCCAAGAGGGCCTGGGGAAATTTTGTCAACTTCCAACCCAAATTAACCACGACTAGCCTTGAGTTTTGATGAACGTGTTCATTCTGCTCACTTATTCAGTGAATGGTTTATGAGAACATATTTCAGTTTATAGATAATTCACGACCTATCCCTTCGATTATTTGCAATTTGCATTATGCAGCTGGTTATCTGGATCATGTGGTATTGTTTCTGCACCCTCATTAGACAACGTCCAAACCAACACGGAGGCCAAGATTTTCCCAAACGACTAGTGGTTTGGGGTGCCCAACTCGCAGCATTTTAGAGAGGCCTGAGTTTCAGAGGGTGAGTGCTCAGCCCAGGGGTGAAAGTAACTTAAAAGTCTTACTGGTACAGGGGGGCCCAACTCGGGCAGAAGGGGCGGGGATGGGGGTCAGCCTCCCCAGCCAGCCCTTCAGTGCTGCCTGGCCTGCGCCACCCAGGGCTCTGGCAGCAATTTAAATGGCCCAGGGCCCCAGCCGCTGCCACGGTAGCAGCGGCCAGGAGCCCCAGGCCCTTTTAAATCGCTGGCTTTGGGGCAGCTGCCCCTTCCCCCCCCCCGCCTTGGTGGCCCTGGGGGAGGGGGGGAAAAAAGGGCAGCGCTTTAACATTGGCTGTGTATGGGCCCATACCGACGGCCACTTCTTACCAGTACACCGTACCAGCCCGTACCGGCCCACTTTTACCTCTGGCGCAGCCCTCCCTGAAAAATCAGGCCTTTTAAAGGCATCTCCAGCTGAATATCCAAAAACTGAAGCTCCCAAAATCACCTGTCACTACTGAAGAATCTAGAGCAGGGATTTTTAAGAAGGTCGTGCAAACAAACCCACATTCCACGAACATTACCACAAACAAAAATCTCGCTCAGACAACTAGCCCCAGAAAGCACGGAAAGGGGACTGTGAATACCTCTGGAAGCATAACTGTGGTTTTTATTTAAATTCTTTCTGAGTGTTTTGTAGCCTTCACCAAGATCTACTAGACAAACAAAAATTATAATCACTTCCTTTTCTGCGACACAATACACACTGATATTTGATAGTTAATACTTCCTCCTCTGAGCTGCACTGATATATTTTCAAAAAGGCTCATCCAAGGCCCTCCCATCATAGATGCCAAAAAACTTGCAGCCTGGAAATGAAGTAACACAACATTATTTACATATTTTCATGTTGACCTTTCCTTTGCCTGGCTATGTAGGCTTCTTTCAAAGCAGGAAACAACTTCAATTAACAAATAAAGAACTAGCACATGCAATTAGCTGCTTGGTGCGCTTGGGAAATAGGAGTTTTTTAGGATTAAAAAAAAATAAAATTATAAATCCATAATGCAGAAAGCAGCCATACAGAGAAAGTTACTTTCCCCATGCACAGAAGTGACCGTGAGCATAGTATACGTATATTACTGTCAGCTATTATCTTACTAATCATACGAAACAGAAAAGTTGAATATAGGGTAACTTCCTGTTTGCAGTCTGCAACGCTAGACTAGGTAGTGTTGCACAAAGTCTTTGTGCTCTATCCGTAATACCATGCAAAGGCAGAGCTGACTATTTCTCTTGATTCCTTTTTTTGTGTCCATTGTGATTAAAAAAAACCCTCAGCCATATACACTGGGTGAGGGTTGATATTTTGTAGCATTTCTGCAAGGAGACACAGACCATTAATTATTTTTAATATTGTGGTAGCACATAAAGGCCCCAGTTTGGGATCAGGGCCTCACTGGTCTAGGCATTGTACCCATATGTAATGACAAGACGATCCGCACCGAAGAGAGATTACAATCTAAGTATCTGACCTCATCTAACTAAACTTCTCCCTGGCACTTCATCTCTTTCAGTTGCCAGTGACAACATCAAAATGATCTGCAATGAAACTGGTACAAAATTCCCTCTCCCCCTCCATCTCCCCCAACAGTGTCTTTTGATCACACCATTGTTATATTAAAAAACAAAATCCTATCGTTGTTTGGAACTGGAAGCTCCCTTAGGAAAGGCCCTAGCTTTCAGGAAATTGGTTCCTTCAATCAAAACTGGCCCAAGTCTCCAGGCAGAAACTTTAATGAATGAATAATGCCTCCAAGGAGAAAGGAGGCAAGCAGCATTCAGATCAACATCAGTCATTCACAGAAGTGAGAGTTTTAAGTGCAGTCGCCACCACTCCCTCTTTCCTGGAACACACTGTCCCCTCCCAGAGGCACAGGGCACATTTAAAGGTTCTGCCTAGGATTCCATGAAGTCAGACTCTGGGAAATCAACTGGAATGTGGCAATGCTTTGAGTCCGCACCCTACTGAAATCCTCATTCACGCTTTCTACATAATCTCTGGTTGATTATAGTCTTTCCCTTCTCTATGGCTTCCCACGTACCAGAACGCTGCTGCCAGCCCTTCACACACAGGGGATGGCTACTCCTTGAGCTGAGGGTATAATTTTCATTAACTATTTATGCAAACCTCTCTACGCATCATCTCAACTCTTGGTAAATCTAACCCTCTTATAAAGTGTGACTGTTTTGGCACCCCGCAATTTTGGGTTGCCCAATTTGAGACACCCATCAGACCCTCTTAAGGTGTCTCCCATTGGGCAACCAAAAAATCACCAGTCAAGACAGTGTCCCTAGCCTCTGTTTGCCAGAAGCTGGGAATGCGCAACAGCGATGGATCACTCAATGATTTCCTGTTCTGGTCATTCCCTCTGGGGCACCTGGCATTGGCCACTGTCGGAAGACAGGATACTGGGCTAGAGGGACCTTTGGTTTGACCCAGTCTGGGTGTTTTTATGTTCATAAAATCATGGCTCTATTGTATTGAAAGCTGAGATGTTTCACCTGGGTCTGATCCCACCACCTATAACCTAAGAAAGGAAAGGGAGCAAAATAGATTGGGGTGAAATAAGAATGGAATTTATTCATCCAAAACTCACACTGAATTTATTTTTTTTTTAGAAGTTCAAAGCCATGTGAGCATTTTTTTCTATTATTTCCCACTTTGGCTTGTTTTGCCTCTTCCAACACCCAGAAGGAAAAGTGTATCTATGAGACTTATCTGGCACTCAGTGCCACAGTATTTGAGCACCTCCTAAAATTTAATGTATTTTCCCTCAACATCCCTGTGAGCCAGGGCAGTGCTATTATCCCCATTTTACAGAGAGCCTCTCTGTGCCTAAGTTGCCTAAGTGACTTACCCAAGGTCACACAAAGTCTGTGGCGGAGCAAGGAATTGACGTGGGTGCAATCAAGTCCTAGACTAGTGGCCCAGGCACTGCACCATTCTTAGTCTTCAGGAGTGGCTAATTTGGCGGTGTTATAAACCAAAATGAAGCAGAAATGTCATGACAAGCTCTGGTAAGATTTCCAGCCAACTTTTTGAATGCTCGGGAGATCCAGAAAGCTGCTAAGAAGCAGTTGAACTTCTAGATGCTGATCCTAACTTCCACATCTTTGTAGCTCTCACCTATCACAGCTTCTATGTGAAGTGAATGGGGGCAAGGAGGGGAGCCAATCTGGGTAGTAAATAAATGGCTCAAACCAACAAAAATCGGCCACCTGTTGTCTCCTGTCACGGGCTATGAACAGGAGGGAGGGTACGGGACTGAACGTGTCCAAACCCGCAAGGACATGATGGCATATCCTAGGAACTTGCAACACTGTCTCCAAGGTGGGGCGTCCTGTTCCGCTAAGGCAGAGCAATAAGTGTGCACGCCCTGTTGCGTTTTATTAATTGTGCATTCTCTGGCTGTGTCCGAGTATCAGCTCGGAAGTATTATGTGGTTAAGAGTTTCTCCAGGCACGAAGACACGTTCACACATACTCACACTTGTACATACTTTCACATGGGGGCATATTGAGCGTCAGGAAGGAATTTCCCCACAGGTCAGATTGGTATGGACCTGTAGGGGCAGGAGGGGAGCCTTCCGCTGCAGCATGGGACGTAGATGACTTGCCAGGGTCATCTGAGTGTAATTTAGCCATTTCCCTGCCATTGGTAGGGCCCATGGGTACTGATGCACCTTAGTGGCACAGAACAGTCTCCCAAGGGCTGTGATACTTTGGTTTGACTCTGATCATTGGGCTTGGTATGCAGGTGCTGGGTGGTGTTTAGTGGCCTGGAAGTTACAGGAGGTCGGGCCAAATGATCTGATGGTCCCTTCTGGCCTTAAACTTTGTGACATGCTCGCACACAGAAACACCAGGACAAATGTGTTGATCGTGCCAGGTGCAGAGACAGCATAAAGAATTATAAATCTGTGGGGCTGATTTTGCCTCAGGCCTGTACACCATTCTTGTGGCTTCCAGCGCAGTGCCTGGCCACGGGAGAATTACCCAACCGTGAGCAGCCCTTCACTACTACCCTCGCAGCCCATACGGAAGAAGGTGTGCTGAGGAGGAAGTTGAGTGCAGGAGGCAGAGTCTGCAGTGCTGAATTCTACAGAGATTATGGCCACCACTAGAGCTGGTAGAAAGATGCATGCTATTTTCAAACCACACACTTCCGAGATTTTCTTTTTTTTCCCCCAATCTCAATTGCCCCACATTTTTTTTTAAAGTTGGATGAAAAAAAGTGTGTTTTCAAAAAACATTTTCATTAAAATAAATTTCAGTTTTCAGGGGGGAAAGTTTCAGTTCTTTCAAAAAGGGAAAACTTTTACCCAAAGTGTTAGGTTTAAACCAGAACATTTGGTTGAAAATGAAGGTAGTTTTTAAAACCACCTCTTGCCCCACTCTACTGCATCTCTCAGGGAGATGCACACAGCATCTGCTTCTTATCCTTTTATTAATGCCGAAGATCAAACATTATTCACCCATGTGATTATGCAGGACTATCAGAAATCACAATTGAATCTACTCTAGAAAAAATTAATAGTTTTTTTCCCCATTCACTAAATAAATTCTGAAATTTCCTCTGCAGCTTCCTTTCATTTGGTACATACATCACCACACTGATAAAAAAATTCCTCCTTCCCCCATCACAACCCTTGTGCTTCTGGCAATTGGATCAGATCTTGTGGCACTTCCTTCCCATTGATAAGGGATATCTAGTATGTGTGGACAGGAAGGAGCCAACTAAGGATACAGAGGATTAATAGAATCATTATTACACCATATCAGCACTGCAGATCAGTATAGAATTACTGGGCTGCTGGTTTAACAAGAACATCACGTGGACACATGTATCATAGTCCAGGTTGCCAGATGCTTGCTCATGGGGTGGGCTTGCCATGGGGGCAGCCTGCTCAGAGGTTGGAAGAATTAAGTCATCACATCTCTTAAACATCTCCTCCCAGCCAACCAAGCACTGGCATGGATGGGCACTGGAGTCCTTCGACTGTTCATTCCTCCTTGGCCAGGAACATGGCACTCCTTAAGTTAGGGGAGGAGAGCGAAGCCTCATCACGCCATTAGATGAGCTCTCTTGGGGGTGGCCACTTACTGCATCCCAACATCTATGGGACAGTCATGCAAGATAAATAGGGCAGGGCTATGGGAGTATCGGGAGGAGCACAGCATCCATCCTGTGGAGCCCTTAGAGTCGGGGCATCGTGATGGCCTTTCCTGTGAGTCAGTGCACGATGACACTGTCACAATGCAGGCACTGACTGCACCACCAAGATGCAGCATCGCAGCCCCAAAACACCACAGAACAGGTGGAGTGCCCTTCCTCCTCCCCACCAGCCAGAGTGCCCCCCCATCTCACCCCCACACTCATAAGGGCTCAGGATCAGCCTGGCTTGTATCATCATACTCTATAGCAGAGGTGGGCAAACGCCGGCCCGCGGGCCTCATCTGGACCACGGGACCGTCCTGCCCGGCCCCTGAGCTCCTGGCCGGAGAAGCGAGCCTCTGGCTCCTCCCCTGCTGTTCCCCCTCCCCCGAAGCCATGCCACCGCGTGGGCAGCGCTCTGGGCAGCAGAGCGGTGCGCTCCTGCCAAGCAGCATGGCAGTGTGTCTAGCTCCGGCCCGGCGGCGCAGCTACCAGACATGCTGCTCTGAGCGGCATGGTAAGGGGGCCAGGGCCGAAGAGTTGGATAAGGGGGTGGGGGGTTCCAGGGGGCAGTCAGGGGATAGGGAGCGGGGGGGTGGATAAGGGGCAGAGAGCAGGAGGCGGTTGGATGGCTCAGAGGTTCTGGGGGGTGGGAGCAGTCAGGGGACGGCGAACAGGGTGGGTTGGATAGGCGTGGGAGTCCCGGGGGGGGCTGTCAGGGGGAGGGGGTGTGGATTGGGGTCAGGGCACTCAGGGGACTGGGACCACGGGGGTTGGATAGGGAGTGGGGTCCCAGGGGGTGGTTAGGGGTTGGGGGTCCTGGGAGGGGCGGTTAGAGGCAAGGAGCAGGGAGGGGTTGGATGGGCTGTGGGTTCTGAGGGGGGCAGTCAGGGGTTGGATGGGATGGAGGTTCTGAGGGGGGACAGTCAGGGGACAGGAAGTGGATGGGGGTGGGGGCCAGGCTGTTTGGGGCAGGGCCAGCTCTAGGTTTTTTGCCGCCCCAAGTCAAAAAAAACCCAAACCCTCCGAGAGCGCAACTGCCACCCCCGGAATGCCGCTCCTGCAATTGTGCCGCCCCAAGCACGTGCTTGGTTTGCTGGTGCCTAGATCCGGCCCTGGTTTGGGGAGGCACAGCCTTCCTTACCCAGCCATCCATACAGTTTTGAAACCCCATGTGGCTCTCGGGCCAAAAAGTTTGCCTACCCTTGCTCTATAGAGATTATCTTCCATTACTTAAGGAAGCCACTGATTTCAACACAGCAAGTAGGGGTGGGAAGTTTGATTAATACTTTTCATTAGCCAAAAGGAATCCTTTTTCCCTCTGGGTGTCCGGCACACATTACCCAGTGCCTTTAGGATAAAGCGTATTGCCATGTCTGCAGCACTCAAGCTGTCACAATCCCGCTTTGGTAGCAGATGTGTAATCATGTTTATGGTTTGTGGGGGGAGGCTGCTCTTAGAGTGATTACCTTTTGGCAGCCTCCCTTTGCTAACCTAATATATAACGGGAGCAATATACATCCACTGTATAACCCTTGGATATACACCCAGTCATAACACTAAGGAACTGTTGCTTCCCCATCTGCATTAAGGGCTACGTTTCCCACTCCATGCCCAGATCCCAGCACCAGGCCTGGATACAGGGAGTTCTATAAGGGCTGGGGCGTGGAAGAATATCCCCAGGCCTGTGGCTGAATCCCTGAGATGGCATTTCCCCCTGCACCTCTGCTCTGCATGGCGGTGGGAAGGGTGGGGCTGGGGGAATGGCAGTGCAGTAGATCCATCTTCCTCAGTCTCTTCCCATCCCTGCTCTCTACTCCTACTCTGTAGTTTGCAGGCAGTGATGCTGGGCCGGTGCAAGGATGTGTCACGTCCTAGGCGAAACTTCCACCTTGCGCTCTTCTCCCCCCCGCCCCACAGCCCCCTCCGCAGCAGCTCCCCCCCTCTGCCCTGAGGCGCCCCCCTTGCGGCAGCTCCCCACCCTCCACCCTGAGGCACCCCCCCGCCCCAGCTCACCCCTGCTCCGCGCACGAGCACGAGCACCCCGAGCACGCCATTGCTGCTTCGCTTCTCCCACCTCCCAGGCTTGTGGCACCAATCAGCTTAGGCGCCGCAAGCCTGGGAGGCGGGAGAAGTGAAGCGGCCACGGCGTGCTCAGGGTGCTCGTGCTCGTGCACGGAGCAGGGGTGAGCTGGGGCGGGGAGTTCCCCTGCGTGCCACCCCCCACCCACTTGCTGCAGGCGGCTCTCCCCACGTTCCCCTGCCCCAGTGCCCTCTGCCTAAATGCCGGCGGCGACCGGGGTGTCCAAAGATCCGTCCGCCGCAGTTGCTGCTGAAGAAAATGGCGCCCCCCAAATGCCAGTGCCCTAGGCGACCGCCTAGGTCGCCTAAGTGGTTGCACCGGCCCTGCAGTGATGGCCCCTCCAAACCTTTACCTCCCCAACACAGCAGAACTAGGCGAGTTCCACCACAACTGCTGATGGCTGGGGAGGAAGGGAGAGTTGCCATCTCCAAATGCCACTCCATGAGCAGCATTTATTCATTGGCCTATTGTTGACAACACTGTCTCGGCAGAAGCATATTTTCAAGGCACCTAAGATGTTTGTCTAGATGAGCAGAGCACTGTAACCTGCTGAAGCTCAAAACATTCTGGGTTTCTCCCTGGATAGGATTTCCCCAAGTTCAGACAAAGAGCTCCTTGGCAGTTCTTGGGGTACATCTACACAGCAGGTTTTCTATGCACGAGTAGAGGCGTGCTAGATGATGTGCAGTACATAAACTGCAGTGAACATTGCGCACATGGACAACTGTTTTCTGTTTCAATCCAAATCATTGCACACACACACGATAGGGGCTTGGTGTGCACTAAGCGCCAGGGATTTGGGATGGGTCTCCGCTGGTGCTTTCCCCTGAATATATTCTTATTGTGGTGGTTGCAATTATTTCTTTGTGCCAGCATTTCTCCCTAGATGACAAGGAGATCAAAGATCTCTGCATGGTTCCAAATGGATGCTCGAGGCATGGTGAAATGCTGCTAGAATAATATTGCTATGATGCTGATATAATCCAATGTATCAGCAAATGGGCTTTTGACCAGGGAAGGGGACTACAGGACCACAGGCCCCAGAGCAGCGGAGGCCACGCAGGGAAACAAACAGTCTGGCCAAGGCTGCTCGCAAGGCAATGTGGGATAGGAGCAGGAGGATTGTCAACATAGTGCACAGCAATGGTGTGTGAACACGAACAATAGTTTGCACTAACTCAGTTCCCAGAGAATGTGGAATCCTTTGAAACTCAGAACAGCATGTGCAGCAAATGGGGAGTTAATGCACTTTAGGGGTCTGTGTCATGCATGCACAGGCTTTTTCAATGCACACTAACCCAAATTAGTGGGAACTAAAGCCCCGGTACACCCAACCCTTGGTTGGGAAATCTATTGAGAAGAGGTCCTCATGTAGTCATTAACCATAAGCAGGGGCGGCTCTAGGTATTTTGCTGCCCCAAGCACGACAGGCAGGCTGCCTTCGGCGGCTTGCCTGCAGGAGGTCCCCAGTCCCGCTGATTCGGCAGCACACCTGCTGGAGGTCCACCGAAGCCGTGGGACCAGCGGACCCTCCACAGGCATGCAGCCAAAGGCAACCTGCCTGCTGCCCTCGTGGTGACTGGCAGAGCGCCCCCCCGTGGCTTGCCACCCCAGGCACGCGCTTGGCGTGCTGGTGCCTGGAGCCGCCACTGACCATAAGGTGCACAGCACCTTCTCCTAGAATGGTCAGGGCTGGGTTGTCATTGGCCAACAATGCAGCCTCAGTACCCATCCAAATATTGTAAGGATCAGACCTGTGCAACACCCACTCACCAGCTACCAACCTGCCTCTGGCTCAGGAAGAGGGAAGGATAGGAGTCAGACCCAGAGTCCTAGCCAAATTCCGACCCATTTCTGCAACCCTAAAATTCTCTCTGTAGTTTCAGCTACAGCCTCTGTTCTTCCCTTCCCAGAACACACCAGACTGCTATGCAGCGTGCTGTTGACTCGGTCCACAGCAGAGGTGGCTGCGTTTCAGCAGGGAGCGAAACATCTCGATCTAAAAAGAGAACAGTGAGTGCCCTCGTCCTACTTCAAAGGGAGTGCCCAGTCATCCAACTTGTTAGCTGAATGGTGGGAGTGAGATCCATTCCCACAAGGAAATGGACAATGACAGTGACAGTGACTAAAGTCAGGTGAAGCACAGGCGGCCGCTCTTCAGCCTTACAGTGCAGAGAGTAATTCGCTCATTACCACTGGCGTTCAGTGCTTTCGCTGCTGATGTAATGTGATTAAATAATAATAACTCAACAGCTCTGCAGATTGCATCTCAGCCCTGACCTACCCACCTCCCGGGGTCTCTCCTGAGCAGAGAGTGCTGGCAGATAACATGGTGGCTTGGCCCTGATTACAGGAGGCGGCCTGGATTCCAGAGACGGAAGGGAACCGCGTACACCGGGCCAAATGCAGCTCTGCAGGATGAGAAGCATTGATTGGGGACTTTAAAAAATTAGAAAACAGCCCTAAATTCCACTCTGAGTTACACTGCTTTGAATAAGTCAGTGGAAATACTCTGGATTTAGAGCGGCGTGAGAGCCGAGTTCGGGCTATCAGATTTAGAGATGACTGTGCAATCCATCCACTGCTCGGCAGGACCATTCCCTACCGAATGGTCTGAAGCGCTTTGTCTATCCATAGCTGATGAACACCAGCAGCAGGCAGCCCATCGCTTCCCTGGAATGCCTGCTGCACAAACAGCCCTGCTATTTGGAGCCACCAGAGCATGGTCGTAAATTATTTCAGTCCATGGGCCCTGTGCAGAGCAGGGGCGCAGCCTGGGAGACTGAAGAAATCTGATTAGGCAAAGGGCAGAGCCAATGCAGACAGCACAGGGCAGGTTTTCCTTGTGCTGGCACTGTGCTATGCGGGCAGTATGTATAATCTGATCCTGGAACATCTCCCCAGCGACTTGCATTTCCCCCACTAATTCTCCACACTACGGCGCTGCCCTTGTGACAAATGAAGGTGGGGGAGGGTAGCTCCCTTTTATGGACACCCAGCCAGCCAGTAGCTATAAAATCCCTCTTGGTAGCTGTTCTCTAATTGCTCTACCTGTAAAGGGTTAAAAAGTCTCACTGTGATGCATAGGTAAAAGGAAGTGAGTGGGCACCTGGCCAAAAGAGCCAATGGGAAGGCTAGAACTTTTTAAAACTGAAAAAAGACTCCCCTTTTGTCTGTCTGTCATTGTTCTCCTGGGGAGAGGCGACCAGGGCAGAGCTATGCTGTAAGAAGCTTGGGCCAGGTATGAAAAAATCATCAGTATCATACCTAGAAACTACTCATTTAAAACCCCAGATATGTAAGTAGATCACAAAATGTATAGGAAGACGCGATTGGGTTTATCCCTTTTATTTCGTTATGGCTTGTGGATTCCTCTGTGCTAACCCCAGGTGCTTTTGTTTTGCTTGTAACCTTTAAGCTGGACCTCAAGAAAGCTATTCTTGGTGATTAATTCTTGTAGTTGCTCTTTTAAAATCTAGCAATAGCCTGAATTTCCAGATGTATTTTCTTTCCTTTTTTTTATTAATAAAATTTACCTTTTTTAAGAACAGGATTGGATTTTGTGTCCCAAGAGGTTTGTGCACATGTTGTTTAATTAGCTGGTGGCAACAACTGATTTCCTTTGTTTTTCTTTCTCAGCTCTTCCCCAGAGTGGGGATAAAAGGGCTTGAGGGTACCCCCCCAGGAAGGAATTCCCAAGTGCGCCTTTCTGGGTTCTCAAAGGGGTTTTGCACTTGGGTGGTGGTAGCATCTACCCATCCACTGTCAGAGGAAAGCTGTAATCTTGAGAGTTTAATACAAGCCTGGAGTGGCCAGTATTAATTTTTAGAATCCTTGTGGGCCCCCACCTTCTGCACTCGAAGTGCCAGAGTGGGGAATCAGCCTTGACAGACCTCTACCAGAAACTTTTCTCCCCATAATGCCTTTCTGGAGCTGGCCTTTTAAATTGGGCAGAAACAAGTAGCGATAACCCTGTGGCAATCATTGTGCTGCATCTTTCTGTCTTCCCAGTGGTAAGTGTCTTTCTCTCCTGTTCTGTTGTCTCCTTCCTATTCCTGAGGAGAGGGTACATTGCACATCGCCCTACCAGTGTGCCCCCAGCCAACGACTCCTCTTTAAGCACAAGAGAGGGTCATTCACTCGCCACCGTGCAGTGATTGGTTCTTCTGCTGAGGCTGACAACACGGGAGCCAGCTGAGACCTGAACCTGCCTCCACTCTTGATCAGCCAGAATAGTCACTGCAGAGCAAGCCAAGGCCCTCATCTCCCTCCCTCTGTGGGATGCGAAGTGTATGTTGTACCCTTTTGGCCAGCCACCAGCTTCTCCCAAGCTGTGTCCTTCACACACCCAGGGGGATTGCCCCTGTTTTCCATTGAGGGCTAGAGGGGACCTGAGCTGAACCCAAGCCAAAAGCAGTTTCAGAAGCCAAAGATGACCATGGAAATAGGAAGGATGAAAAGGGAGCTACTTCCCAAACCTGCCTAGCCCAAAAGTAACAGAAGTCTCCTACTGAACGAGAGGCAGAGTCCTTCTCCCCTCCCCCAGTCACTAGCTCTGGCAGAGCAGCTAAGCAGTGATTCACTGGGAAGGGGGTTTCCAGGGCTCAGAGCTGCGCTGCCTTGTTTGAGTTTCAGATGGGAGCAGAGGTCTAGCAGCCAGCTGAGTCCCTAGAGAAGCAAGACAGACAGACATAATCCAGGCCTCCAAGGGACATGAAATCCTTTTGCATCCAAGCTGGGAGAAGGCAGTTTCCAATAGGACTTGGTTCTTATTACACTCTGGGCAAAGAAAACATTGAGATTCTATAAAGCTCAGTCTGCTTCCTTCTTGTCTCTCCTCCTTTCTTTAAGGTCTAATAACTGCCCAGGGTCTCAGCTGAGTAATTAAAGAAAGGAGCACGGTTACTACACTGACATTTTCAGAAAAAAGTATTTGTTGTGCAGTTCAAAACTTTGCACTCATGTATAGGGTGCATCAGAGCTGGGAACAAAGTATATAAGCCAAACTCACACAATGCCGGACTCTGCCCTGAGAAGCAGTGACTCACACACAACTATTTCAAATTTGATGACAATATATATCTCCAGATCAGTGGCACTGCTATGGGCACCCGCATGGCCCCACAATATGCCAATATTTTTATGGCTGACCTGGAACAATGCTTCCTCAGCTCCCGTCCACTCACGCCCCTTCTCTACCTACGCTACATTGATGACATCTTCATCATCTGGACCCATGGGAAGGAGACTCTGGAAAAATTCCACCACGATTTCAACAGCTTCCACCCCACCATCAACCTCAGCCTGGACCAATCTACATAGGAGGTCCACTTCCTAGACACTACGGTGCAAATAATTGATGGTCACATTAACACCACCCTATACCGAAAACCTACTGACCGCTATGCCTACCTTCATGCCTCCAGCTTCCATCCCGGGCACACCACAAGATCCATTGTCTACAGCCAAGCACTGAGGTACAACCGCATCTGCTCTAACCCCACAGACAGAGACCAACACCTACAAAATCTCCACCAAGCATTCTCAAAACTACAGTACCCGCACGAGGAAATAAGGAAACAGATCAATAGAGCAAGACGTGTACCCAGAAGCCTCCTACTGCAAGACAAACCCAAGAAAGAAACCAACAGGACTCCACTGGCCATCACATACAGTCCCCAGCTAAAACCCCTCCAGCGTATCATCAGGGATCTACAACCCATCCTGGACAATGACCCCACACTTTCACAGGCCTTGGGTGGCAGGCCAGTCCTCGCCCACAGACAACCTGCCAACCTGAAGCATATTCTCACCAGTAACTGCACACCGCACCATAGTAACTCTAGCTCAGGAACCAATCCATGCAACAAACCTCGATGCCAACTCTGCCCACATATCTACACCAGTGACACCATCACAGGACCTAACCAGATCAGCCACACCATCACCGGTTCATTCACCTGCACGTCCACCAATGTAATATACGCCATCATATGCCAGCAATGCCCCTCTGCTATGTACATCGGCCAAACTGGACAGTCTCTAAGGAAAAGGATAAATGGACACAAATCAGATATTAGGAATGGCAATATACAAAAACCTGTAGGAGAACACTTCAACCTCCCTGGCCACACAATAGCAGATCTTAAGGTGGCCATCCTGCAGCAAAAAAACTTCAGGACCAGACTTCAAAGAGAAACTGCTGAGCTCCACTTTGACACCATCTGTCAAATTTGACACCATCAGCTCAGGATTAAACAAAGACTGTGAACCAGTTTCTCCTCCCTTGGTTTTCACTCAACTGCTAGAACAGGGCCTCATCCTCCCTGATTGAACTAACCTCGTTATCTCTAGCTTGCTTCTTGCTTGCCTATATAACCTGCCCCTGGAAATTTCCACTACTTGCATCCGAAGAAGTGGGTATTCACCCACGAAAGCTCATGCTGCAAAACGTCTGTTAGGTGCCACAGGATTCTTTGCTGCTTCTACAGAACCAGACTAACACGGCAACCCCTCTGATAAGTGACTGTGAAAGAGATTTGGAGCTTGTGGTGGTCAATCATCTGAGCTCCCGGTGCAATACTGTGGCCAGCTAGAGAGATGTGCCGGTCACTTTCAGGAGCCATCCGAAGTAAGAGCCACCCTCCTCACCCCCTCCCGCACCCAAACTCCCTCCCAGAGTCTACACCCCCTCCCGCATCTCAACCCCCTGCCCAGCCCTGAGCCTCCTCTTGCACCCAAACTCCCTTCCAGAGCCTGTACTCCCTCCTCAGCCTGGATACCCCCCACACACACTCTGAACCCCTTAGCCTCACCCCCCAAGCCCAACCCCCTGCCCCAGCCCAGTGAAAGTGAGGGAGGGTGCGGGACAAAGTGAGGAGGGAGGGAGGGGTGAGGGTGAGTGGGGGTGGGCCCTTGGAGAAGGGGCAAGGCAGGGGGCATGGGCTTGGGGAATGGGTGGGGCAATGGTGTTTGGATTTGTGCAATTAGACAGTTGGCAACTCTATTCAGCGAAGAGCCCCAAGAATGATTAAAGCATTAGAAAACCTGCCTTATGATGATAGACTCAAGGAGCTCAATCTATTTAGCTTAAGAAACACAAGGTTAAGGGGGTGACTTGATCACACGCCATAAATACCTGCATGGAGAGCAAAGGTTTAGTAATGGGCTCTTCAATCTAGCAGAGAAAGGTCTAACATAATCCAATGGCTGGAAGTTGAAAGAAGAGAAATTCAGATTGGAAATAAGGCGTCATTTTTTAATAGTGAGAGTGATTAACCACTGAGAAAAATTACCAAGGGTCGTGGTGGATTCTTCATCACTGACAATTTTTATATCAAAATTGGACGTGTTTCTAAAAGCTCTGCTCCAGGAATTACTGTGGGGCAGTTCTCTGGCCCATGTTACACAAAAGGTCAGACTAGATGATCACACTGGTCCCTCTGGCCTTGGAATCGATGACAATACCCAAAAGCTAGTGCACTGGCTGCTGTTTTGCTGCATGACTCCGTTGCTGGAAGCTTACTGAGTAAGAGGAGTACTGTGGCTTCACCAGTCTTCAATAACAACCCCCGCCTCCCTGCCCCAAACTGTGGGATACTCCTATTCACAACCAAAACATGTTGTAGATGTAAATAATCACCAGAGAATTTCAGCACTGAGCTGTGCTAGAGGTGCATGTTTGGGCAGAAGTCAGCGCACATTTCAGTCAGCACAAGTTAGGAAAGACAAAACACCTCCCACGCAAAACTAAAGGCAGAGGAAGCAGCAACAGCTCGGAGGCAGATAAGAGGCCTGTCAGAACAGGCTTGGACTATCCCTGCAGCCAGAAGCCATCCAATGAGAGAGAAAGCTATTCGGGGAATGAATGAATGGATATCAAGTCTGATGTTGAGACTTCCATTTGGCAGAAAGCTGAGCGAGATGTTTGGATGCAGGGTGGGTACATCTAGGCGCTTGCTCTAACCTACAGCACTGGGTGATTAGATGGTAGCAGGCTGACCACAAACTGAACAAGGACAGAAGCCTACATCCTGTTTTGCTTGGATGAAAAAAAAAATGGAACACTGGGTACCACTGAAGGGAAAGGGAACGTTCAATGGCACATATCCCAGTGTGGGAAAAGACAGCTGGCACCCATGGAAAGACAGTCAGTGACACACACTGGAGCCAGTCCTGTTCCCATTGAAGTCTATGGTTGTTTGCCTCTGGTGCTGGTGGGAGTAGGGTCATAAACAAAGGGCTAGCAACGTCTAGTTTACATGAGCCTAAAGCATTCGGCCTTTGCGCTCTTAGGGCTTGATCCAAAACCTACTGAAGTCTATGGGAGCTTTTCAGATGATGTCAGTAGGCTTTTAATCAGGCCCTTGGAGCATAGGGCCTGGGTGACACTTAAAATGGAGGTTACTTTGTCAACCTAGCCCTCAATGTAGGTGCAGCTAGGTTGATAGAAGAATGCTTCTGGCAACTAGCTACCATCCCTTGGGAAGGTGGAGTTCCTGCCACGATGGAAAAGCCCCTTCTGTCGCTGTAGGCTGGGTCTACACTATGAGGTTACAGCAACATAGCTATGCTGTGTAGACATGGCCCAGCTGTGACACACAGAGCCAGCCCTTCAGGGAAGAAAGTAGCATCACAGGATCATATTTTCACACCGGAAGTGGAAACAGGGGAACGCAACCAAAAACTGATAAAACTTTGTTGTCAGAGCTACACTACAAACCTGTTTCCATAGACGGATGATTTGGCTGCATGGTTCATGTGGCACAGAGAGGGGCCCAAACCAAAATCCCAAATCCAAAGCACTGGCGCAATATGGGTCTGAATCCAGCTCCAGAATTCACCATCTCCTCTTATCTTTATAAAGGGTCAGTTCAAAATTCTAGAACCAAACCCACACATGCTTTGAAGAAGCACAGATGCAGACCTAAACCTTGTAACCCTTTGAGCCTCTCTCTAGTATAGGTTTTTCCATAGCAATTGCCATTGAAGCATAGCCCTGTCGAATTCCCTCAATTTTGTTCAGGGTTTTATTATAGCAACTCCCATGTAAAAAACCAAACCAAACAAAACTGGAGACAGGATTGTACAGGAAGCCACGGTAAAGCTTGGAAACATTGTGTACCAGTGGTGGCACTGGGACGGCTTCTGAGTAGACAAGGAAAAGCAAACACACAAGTTACAAAAATCCCAAAGAATCTGTCTTTAGGGCAGCAGTTGGAAACAGGAAGAGCTGAGTACTGGGTGCAGAGCAAATACCAGAGCTACCGAAGTAATGTCGTAGGAACCCCAGCAAGTGGCTTTCCAGAAGACAGGTGTTTCTTACATGTTTGTATTCCATCCCTTTGACAGCAATTTTTTAAGGCTGTGCGCATTCATCTGGTCTCCATGAAAGGCAAGCTACTAATCGGAGATAGGCCGCAACCAGAACTTCAGATCTCTTTGAATTCCAGGAGATGTTGCACTTTCAAATCCCCAAACCCAAACCTGCCTCTGTTTCTGAGTCTGAATCAGACTGGGGATTGGTCCTGCTTTGGGCAGGGGGGTTGGACTAGATGACCTCCTGAGGTCCCTTCCAACCCTGATAGTCTATGAGAAGGGAACTCTACTCGTTCTCATTCAGATGAGGCCAGAAATCTTACATGAACAATTTGTGAGATGACAGCACCAGCAAACCTGGTCTCCCCAATTCAGTTTCCAACCCTCATCTTGAACCTATATATAATCCAAAATTGACCACCACCGCCTCTCCCCACCCCCACCTTTAGCAGTAATAGTGCTAGTGGTCACTCTGCATGCTTCTCCATATGGTTCTCATCTCAGCCCTCAATTTGCAGCAATCTCTCCCATTTCCACCCTGCATCCCATTACTGCTCTGTGTAGGAATGTATAAGGCTACCAAATCAGACAGCCCTACATCTTTTCCCAACAATAGATCTTCCACCAGGTAAAATGCCAAGCTAAACAGATGCATCTTTCATCACACTTTAAATACATCTCAGTGGGAATCGTGGAGTTGTCAGGGAAGACCCTTGGCTTATTAGAAACTCGGAAGCCAGTTGCAGCCAGCTCATTGTCACTGAAATTGCTTGTTCTGTCCACTCCATGGATTCTATATGCATCATCAGTCCTGCTGGTGACCTATTCCCTTTGCTAAGTGCAGATTGATTTATCTGCAATTAATCAGTAAAAACGAAGGTGCTTCTCAGTTATAATACTTTGCTTCCCTATGGTGCCTCGTATAATAGAGGAGTTCTCAGTGTTCTACAAACATTCATTGAGTCTCATGACACCCTCTGAGGCAGATGAGGGACAGATAAGAGGTGACTTTGCCTAGCAATGAAATGCAACCACCTCTGGATTGGAATACAGCAGCCGTTTGGCAGTGCACAGAAACAGTGCCCAAGAGTTGTAGGGCAGGAAATGAAGGATCCACCATGCAATTACATGTGCAGGAGGGCTGAGCTCAGTCAGGTTGTCCAAGTAGGAATTCAGGGAGGACCTCAGAATCTTTCAAAATTGTAATTGGAACTCTAGTGGCCACCAGTGGTCAGGACGTATGTTTTACACCCCAAAGGAGAAGACCTCCAGCAGCCTCACAGAATGCCTTTTCATACCAACAGAAAGCATCATGCTGCCTGTACACCCACCAATCCCCCTTCTGTTTTTCCCTAGAAGTCACCAGCCCGTTTTGACCCAGCCAACGCTGCTCCTGTAAAATTTCGCAAGATTAGCCTAACGCCAGATACTATTGCTGTATCTTAGCATCAGTGCTATATGCGTCCCCAGAAAACAGACTTTATCTCTCCATAATAAAGCACCTGTAGGTGATGATCATTGGCTGGAAACCTCCCCCAAACATACCACTAGGTGCACTGGTTCTTTATTCTTTGTCTCAAGAGCTGCATATATTATTTCAGCAGCTGATGAAGTGACACTTGTCTAGATACTGTAGAGTCTCTAAAGCTTTGGGGGATCTTTGGGATGGAAGCTGCCATACAAGGTTATTATTTCCACTTTCGGTTGTGCCACTATTTTGTACCTCAAGCTTCTCCTAGACTTATGAGCAGACCATGTTCATTAGATGGATTCCCCCACGCTCTCTCGTCTCCCTCCTCCCCAAAAGATATCTGAGCTCTATGTTTAATTTACACTTGGAAGAAATGTCAAGAAAGAAATCTTTCCTTTTAAAGCCATAAATATTCAGAACATGGTTCTTAGGCCATTTCCCCTCACTTCTCCAGCTAATAGCTTAGTGCAAATTTAAAGCCAGTCTTGCCAAAAAACTTCACTTGTGAGACATCACTAAAATATTTATTGCTCGCATTTTTCACAGCTCCTTCATTTTAAATGCAGCCATGTGAGTTTCTTCTGATGCCCTGCAAACGATAATAGAGGAAACCCGCACCCATGTCAAGACATAGCTGCAGACCTCCCGCTCTCGCATGTTCAGGGTTACCAGATTCAGCTCTAATCTTTGAGAGATCATTGGTTTAACCAGTGACAATGCCCCTTTCTGGGGCTACCAAATTTCAGGCATCTCACCCTACACCATGCAGGCAGCAGCCCTGTTGCCCAGACTGGCTGTCTCCTCATGCATCCAGCCAGGCTACATGCATGAACTGCAGTTCCTTCCCTCTGTCCCCAAGGGCTGCTACAGCGCCTGGCTTCAGGCAGCTTCTCTGGTTCTTCTCCCTGGTTCCACTGCTTGCACCAGGCCAGGATGCAGGCAGCAGCAACTGCTCCTGGGGAGGAGCAGGCCAAGGACTCAAAGGAGGGACAGAATAGGGCAGAATCTGGAAGAGGATGGGGAATATATGCAAATTCTCATTCAACAGCGTGCATCAAATGTCACCCATGGAGCTATCCCAAACTTGGCAGCTATGACTTCCATTGGAGGTAAACTGAGGCACGGAGGAGTAAGGTGATTTGCCCCTGGCTAGAGAGTGAGCCAGGAATAAAACTCAGGAGTTGTGGGGACCCCTCCCCTGGCTGTGGTTCCTACGCAGAACTCTCTGTCCTAGGGGAAAAGTGCACGTGTGTGTTTACATACACTGGAGAGCTGCAAACGGTACCATGGTCTGTGTTAATGGCAAGAGCTTCCACTGCCATGGCCCTGCAGGCTTCCATCCAGA
Organism: Mauremys mutica; assembly: GCF_020497125.1. NCBI lineage: Eukaryota > Metazoa > Chordata > Testudines > Geoemydidae > Mauremys > Mauremys mutica. The sequence goes on from NC_059078.1 coordinate 45,460,166, forward strand.
ACATGCAGCAATCACTTCGCCCACCACTAACGCAAGCAAAGGACTCTTCACACTCCACGCACGCTGATGCTAGGACAAGCTCCCACCTCCAGCAAGAGGCCCCAGGGGGCTTTTGTGGCCATGCAGAGAGCACCCAGGACCTCTGTTTTTAAGGCCTTGTCCAAATGAGCCACCCCTGAGCAGGGGCGGCTCTAGCCATTTCGCTGCCCCAAGCATGGCGGCACGCCGCGGGGGGTGCTCTGTTGGTCGCCGGTCCTGCGGACGTGCCTGCGGAGGGTCCGCTGGTCCCGTGGCTCCGGTGGACCTCCCGCAGGCACGCCTGCGGGAGGTCCACCGGAGCCGCCTGCCGCCCTCCCGGGACCGGCAGAGCGCCCCCCACGGCATGCCGCCCCAAGCACGAGCTTGGTGTGCTGGGGTCTGGAGCCGCCCCTGCCCCTGAGTAAACTGCCCAGTGTCAGTATTCAGTACAGCCTCTCCCCACCTGTACCAGAGGGGCTGTAAATGTCCTTTTGGGCGGGATGGGTTTCTTCTGGGTCCCAGCCACACAGAGCTCCCTCCTGCATGATGTGCCTAAGCCACAGTGAGTGCAATGCTTGCCCTACACAGGAGTGCAGCAGGGACAACAGTTTTCTCCAGTCATGCTAAACACCCCCTTGTCTGACTTCAAACCAAACAAACCCTGGTGTTCGCTTGCACCACTGCTGGGGGAACAATGATGCAAAGCATGAACAAGCCATGGAGGAGAAAGAAACAACAACAAGGTCTGCTCAAACCTGCTGCATTGGGCCCCCCTGCAGCTCAGCTCTGACTTACGCCGCACTTCAGCCAAGTTGCCTCATGCTGAGCCTTCCCCCAAGTCTACAACAGCCTCAACATTTGGGATGATGCCTGAATCTGCAGGGAAACTAAGCTCTGGGAGGCAGTATGTGGCACAGGGGGTCTCCCTAAAGAATTCTCCTCCAGAGGGAGAGAAAAAGCTTTACCACTCATCAGCTCCTTTCACAGCCTGCAGGTAGCTGAGTCCCACGCTAATGGAAAAGAAGGGAGAGGAGAATGCCTGAGGCAGGGTGAGAACAGCACCACAAGAACACCAATGAGACTTAGGCCCTGTCTACACTGGCAAGTTTCTGCGCAGTAAAGCAGCTTTCTGCGCTGTATCTACCGAGGTGTTCTTCAGCAGAGCTGATTTGTTTCTTGCCCATTAATGGGAACTTTCCCACCCCACTGTACCGTCGGGCTGGGAGGGGACACCATTGCTGCATAGGGGTCAGGGCAGAAGCCACAGTCTTGGAGAAGACCCTTCCTTGATTCCCTGCTCACCCTCAGCACTAAGAGATCTTTCATAATGATCACCTCCTGTGGAAAGTGTGGGGTACTGGCTGTGTTTTAAATCACTGAATCAGTGATCTGTGTGTTGCAAACAATAGTGCTTCTGTAAAATGTTGTGTTTAAACTTCACAGAGACGACCGTGAGAGCCCAGCCTTCCTCTTTGTTATTGGCGGCTGAACGGCTGCGCAGAATTAGAAAGTGGCCAAGAACTAAGGAGGACTTTGTACGTGATGTTATGATGCACTCCACCGCTGAGAAACAGGAATTGAAGGAGTGGTGGGACAGCGAGAAGAGGGACCAAAAGGAGAACATGGCACACCAGAATGAAGCCACAGAGTGGCTCTTAAACTTTATGGAGTGCCAAGCAGACATGCTCCAGGTGATACCTCTTCAAACCAAGGGGCTCCACACCTGCCCTCCCCTGCAGCTACTGTCACAAAATTCTTTCCCATGCTCCCCCCAGACACTGCCAAAACACTCTTATTGACCTCCTGGCTCCAGTCTATTCCTCACGTTCCACTTCTCCCCCCTCACAGTCCAGCACTGCAGACTCCCACTACCCACTGCACTCAACACCCATCCCTCTGCAGTTTGGCCCTGCTGAAGTACAGTACCCGCTGGATTTTACTCCAAAGGAGAAAGTTGGACATGATCCCTGGACATACACAAATCTTTAGCCATCTTGGGTCCCCTCCTCCTCGTGGGACCTTCCCTTCCCCCTAGCCCCCTCACTGCTGATTTTTTTGTGTGTGTTTGTTTCACTCTCTCCTCTGGTTGTTGTTTTTTAATAAAAAGAATTGTGTTGGATTGAAAACAATCTATATTCTATTAATTGAAAGCAAATAGAACCCTGCAAAGCAACAGATGGTTATGTTAAACCTTCATATTGCATCATCTGCACCAATCAAAATCACCTCCTAGCACTGCACTCCTGAGCACAGCAACAAATATTAGTGGCTTTCAGCTTCTAATTGCTGCCTCAAGGCATCCCTGATCCTTATGGCCCTGTGTTGTGCCCCTCTAATAGCCCTGGTCTCTGGCTGTTCAAACTCAGCCTCCAGGCGCTGAGCCTCTGCGGTCCAGCTCTGAGTGAAGCTTTCACCCTTCCCTTCATAAATATTATGGACCGTACAGCACGTAGTTATAAGCATAGGAATATTGTCATCAGTCAGGTCCAGCTGCCAATAGAGGCAGCACCAGCGGGCCTTTAAACAGCCAAAAGCACACTCAACAGTCATTCTGCACTTGCTCAGCCTGTTGTTGAACTGCTTCTTGTTGCTGTCAAGTTGTCCAGTGTATGGCTTCATAAGCCACAGCATTAAGGGGTAGGCAGGGTCTCCCAGGATCACAATGGGCATTTCGACTTCCTCTACAGTGATCTTCTGGTCCAGGAAGAAAGTCCCCACTTGCAGCTTCCTGAACAGGCCAGTGTCCCAAAAGATGCATGTGTCATGCACCTTTAATGTCTGTGAAATGCCCATGGTGATCCACCTGGAGAACCATTCCTTGCAATTAATGTACTTGGTGGCTAAGTGGTCTGGTGCCGGAATTGGAATGTGCGTGCCATCTATCGCCCCTCCGCAGTTAGGGAAGCCCATTTGTGCAAAGCCAGCCACGTCACGCACGTTGCCCAGAGTCATGGTCTTTCGGAGCAGGATGCAATTAACGGCCCTGCACTCTTCCATTCACATGAGTCCAATGGTCAACTTTCCCACTCCGAAATGGTTAGTGACCGATCGGTAGCAGTGTGGAGTAGCCAGCTTCCACAGTGCAATCACCATGCACTTCTCCAACGACAGAGCAGCTCTCATTCTTGTGTCCTTGCGCTGCAGGGCTGGGGCGAGCTCATCACACAGTCCCATGAATGTGGCTTTCCTCATCTGAAAGTTCTGCAGACACTGCTCATCATCCCAGACATGCCTCATGATGTGATCCCACCACTCAGTGCTTGTTTCCCAAGCCCAAAAGGGGCGTTCCACTGTGATCAGCACCTCCATGAATGCCACAAGCAATCTCATGCTGCAGCTAGTACGCATCGTGAGATCAATGTCGCACTCCTCTTGCCTTTGTAGTTTAAGCAATAACTCCACTGCCACTCGTGATGTGTTGGTCAGAGCGAGCAGCATACTGGGCAACAGTTCGGGATCCATTCCTGCAGCCCAAAGAGGCAGGGCGCACAGTACACAAACTGTTGAAAGATGGTGCCAAATGCAGACAGAAGCACAAGGATTGCTGGGATGCGAAGCAATGTACCACAAATCATTGGGACAGGACCCAGGATGCCCCGCGACCCCCTCCATCTTCCCACAACTCTTAGCGGCAGAAAAGGAAGAAATTCTCTGTAGGATAGCTCCCCAGAGTGCCACGCTCTGAATACCATTGCAAGTGCCGCAAGTGTGAACACACTATTGCACAGGCAGCTGACAGTGTGAACACATAACAGTGGTTTGCCTTCAGCGCTCTCTGAGCGGCGCTGTAACTCTGCCAGTATAGACATGCCCTTAAAGTTACCAGCCGTGTTCACAAAGGACCCCATCCTTCAGCCAAGAGCTGAGCCATCCCCAGGTGTCAGGCAGGAAGACCAACTCCAGCAAAGAGGGGAGTGGACTCAGAATCAAGCTTTCAATTGCCTACTGGGTGCCATGGCAACTAATTAGAGCTGGGACTTGAAGCAGCTGCTGGGGAAAGGAAAAGAACTCACTTATACAAGAAATCCCCGGGCTGAATTGTTTTTTATTTCTGCTCAGAATTATTCCTCTCGCCCCACCTCTACCCTCTTTTCAAGGCTAATTTTCAAATGGGGCCTTGTCCTTCCACCATGCTAGCTTGGACTCTGAACCTGCAACATGTTACAGGCTAACCACTGTCAGGCAAGGGCAGCAACTGGATGAGAGACCGCTGAGAAACACCTGTTATGCTGGTAGCTGTGGACAAAAGTGGTGCTGGTAATTCAGGAGGGGTCCCTGAGTTAGTATCGAGCCTCCAGCATGGCTGTGCAGTGGTGGGCCCCGCTCGTGTCCAGAGCCCTGCATGGGCACAGGGGTGAGGAGCTGATTGCAGAACACGAGTCTTGGTGTTTGCTGGTCCCCCACTTTGAGATCCTCTGGTGAAAAGCAGGAGGGATCCACTGTATTACCCTCTAGAGGCTCACTGGTACTGGTGCCATGATATTGCTGTCACTGGCACCCTGCTATCCCTATCACTGCCGCCTCCAGGCAATTCCATCCTCCCCATTTCCAGCCATGGTCTGTCCCAACCCTGTGAATGCATCCTCCAGGCTCCTGCCCCACACCCCACCCTGGTAGCCTCTCCAAGTACTGCAGAGTCACTGCCTCATTCCATGCACCCTTCAGGAAATAACCCCAACCCCCATGTCTTCCCCAAGCAAAGCGCCATGTTCCTCCATCATGGCTGCTCCAGCCACTGCCCCAACCACTCAAACGGCCTGACCAGGAAATGCCCTCATCCTCGCGGATAACTCTTTCAACCATGGCTCCCCTGACCCTGCTGATGTCCCTCCAGGTAATGCCCCATGGCATGGTCTACTACACCTTCATTGCCTTCCGGCACTCTGATCCCCCCATCCACTCCTCATCCATGCATTGCTACCCCCATCCAAGCTCTGTCCCAGGCCCTTTCCAGAGAAGGCTCCCATGCCCACCAGCTGCTCTGGGACGGAGTCTGTATAAGAGAAGCCCACTATCAATGGGCAAGAGAGTTGCCCTGACTATGGGAGGGAAGGGAAAATCAGAGCAGGCAGGTGGGAGGAGTTAGCAACGCTCTGGCTGGAGAAGCCTTTAGGATACGGGGGAGGAGGGTTTGGATAGAGGAACTTTGGGAAAAGGAGCAAGCGGATACAGAGAGCAGGGTAGGGGGGGTCTGATTCAAAGATAACTCCCTGCCGCTTGGTAGCCATGCTGCATCTGTTCTGCGGCCATTGTTCCGTTCAGCCTCTTGTGCTCCCAGGTCCACCCCCCTCTCATCAGCTTGGAATTCGTGCCCAAAACACAATTAAAAGGGAAGAATTTAAGCTCGTGATAAAGAAAAAAGCACTTTTCAAGCAGCCAAGTGCACGACTCTCTAAGCATGTGCCAGTTGGCTATTAATACAGAAATGTGTTGATTAGCTGAATTATTTATATGCTTTCAAAATTTCCAGACTATACCCACCCTATTTTACTCAAAACTGAGGGGGAAAAAACCCAGCAATCCTGTTACTCTGGAAAGCCAAACCAGCAAATTGGGTTTAACACTTTAAGAGTTTGCTCTGCTTGTGTGTCTCTCTGTGCCACAAAGCAAGAGGCAAATTGTGTGTGACGGGGCCTACATTATTATTGCTTGGCACTATTGAGAGGAATGAGGTGCCTGGGAGTGAAATCCTGGCCCCATTGACATTGATGGCAAAAAGTATTTCACCCCAAATCTCTGGCCTGTGGTGATAACCTAAGAGCTCAGTGCTAAGTGAGAGGCAATCAAACGGCCACTGAAGTATTTTCATTGGCCTTAATGAGAATTGGATCAGGCTCCTGGAGAGAAATAACCTAAGCAGGGGAGAACAAGCAGAGTTCATGGAACCATACCCTCAGCTAGTGTCAATTGGCCCAGCTCCACTGGACATGCCCAAGAGTTTGCTTGCACTAGGGGGTGGGAACTGGGTAGGGCCTACCATCCCCTGCGGATAAAACTGAGGCTTCTACCCTAAAGCCGTGTTCTCAGTACATCTGCTAGCGGTCTAGGGCAAGGGCCTCTGCACTGTAACCTGCCCACCCCACCCCCAGCTAACAGAGCTCCTCTAAAGGGCACGACAGACACAGGACCAGCCAGAAGGTACATGTCTCCCTCCTGCACGCCCACCCCCCCCCTGTGTTGCTCTTCCTGTTCCAATCCTGCCATTTTAGCAATTTACCCCAGCTCTGAACTAATCTCTAGGGCTTTGTTTCCTTCCTCCAGGACTAGGGTTGCCAATTTTGGTTGGATGTATTCTTGGAGGTTTCAGCACATGACAGACTTTAATTACAGATTAATCTTTAATTCCTGGAGGGCTGGCAACCCTATCTGGACCACCACCTCATCTATCCCAGGCCGGGCTGGGGCTTTCAGAGGGTGGCAAGTTACCATGGTGATGGCAAGGGTTGCCCAGCAATGACTCAGGTGCTGGAGGAGCGACCATGGGCACTGTGTACTGTGCGCCAGGGCTGGGTGCCCAGGGGACTCAGAGCTGAGTGTGGGGCAGCCAGCAAGGCATGAAGGCTAAAGGGAATGGGTGACAGGGGATGGATCACTTGATGATTATCTGTTCTGGTCATTCCCTCTGAAGCACCTGGCATTGGCCACTGTCAGAAGACAGGATACTGGGCTAGATGGACCTTTGGTCTGACCCCGTATGGCTGTTCTTATGTTCACCCCACCTGTTCTCTCGAATTACCATAATTTATCCTAGTGCTAAACTGCCCTTCAGCCCCCAACTTTTATGAGAACCAAAGCAGAGTCATTTGTTTTAAAGAGAGTTTTTTAAACCAATGTCCCAGATTTTCAACATTCATGCCCATTTTTCTTGATGAGGCATTTGACTTAATTTACTGGACTATTACAATCAGTGAGGAGAGTGGGGGGTTTGGAGGGAAGATTATGCCCCGTGGAACGATAATAAATAAGATTTGTGGGGAGCCATTAAAAAAAGGCAAATCTTAGATTCCCTTCTCTTCCACTGTGACATTGGCTGACAGGGGGCACTGTCAGCATAAATTCAGAGTTTCCTACATTTCCTTGGCTGGAAACTGACAGAGGCAGGGATATGAAAAGCAACCTGCTAGTACAGAGATGTCCCTATAGGGCTCCTAGCATTTAAAGATGGGTAAGGATGAGATGTATCTTGCAGGTGAAATTTCCCCTTTAACTACCCAAGTGCTTGCAGCATCACCGCTGAGAATATTTGAAGGGGCATCTCCCCCCAAATCGGGAGAGCACCTAGCTTTGTTTGCAGAGCAACCCATCCTGTGTAAGAACAAGCTATGAGTTGCTTGAGGATAATTGTTTATCCAGAAGCCCTCCCTGCTGTGTGTAAAACACCATCTCCTGGATGCACTGAACTCCACCCACCTGAATTTCACCAGATAATGGCATTTCTCTCACCCAGCCCTAGCTCCTCTGCTTAGCTACTGAGGAGGTCTGGGGGGCTCATCCAACATTGGGCACATGTACTTCCGGGGGCAGGAGAAATGGACTCCATCGAGTCAGCCTTTTCTAGTTCTGTTCTGATTCTGTGCTGACTACTACACTTCTCTGTGGCTCCTAGGGCTTTGCTGTGTTTACTGGTTGCTTTCAGTTCTTTTCTCCTCAGAGAATTATCTTTAAGACTTCAGGAGTCATATGTCTCTGTGCAAATCCCCTGTAACAAGGAGCAGAACCCCAGAGCTCCTTAACACGCACAGATGCTTAAGCTCATGGCTGGGCTTCCATGTCAGGGCCAGAGAAACTGAACAAACCTCCTTTAGAGACCGCTGGGAGATACCACTCTCAGGAGGAAGGGATGGTTAGCAGGGGCAAACTCTTTCACACCTTAGGCAAAAGGACCTTCTAATGCAATGCGTTGCTAGTACCATTTGCAACCACCTGAAGCCATGCTCGGGTGTGGGGCAGTGTGAGATCAAGCCATTCAGAACCAAGAGAGCTTGTTTCACACAGGCATTGAGTGAATACAAATTCTTGTAGTTAAAGAGATTAAAAATAGCATCTGCACTGTTCCAGACAGCCACAATCAAGCTACTGTGAAAGCCAGCTCACATGGCTGATGCTAAATGCTATTATTAACCTGAATCCTACCCAACAGTATTGTAGGAAAGAGAAAAATCAGATTGAAGAAGACAATATAACAGTGTTACTACCTGCTGAGCTGTTCTGCACCCTTCCGGCCCACATTTATGCTTATACATGGTTTCCAATCTTCCACACAAACCGCTATTCCATGTAATTAAGGGAGGAAAAATGTAAAGGTCTATCTTTCCCCATGTACAAGATAGATTTTCATTTGTTGAACCACAAACAAGCCTCTAAATCAATATATGGATTTCCATCATGCAGTAAGCTTTCTGCGATGGGGCACGTTAGGGGAGGTAAGCAACACACAAAGGTTCACTTTTCTTCTGTTTCAGACTTTTGACTATATTAGCCCCCTTCCCCCCCACCACTATATCTGAGGTCCTTTGCAGAATAAAAAGCGACAGTCTTTTGTTCCCCGTAGTAGGTACAAGAAGAAAAAATCATCTTATTTGAGGACTCTGGTCCATAGAAAGGATTAAAAACCAGTAAGTTTGTTATTCACCTATTGGATTGAAACAAAGAATATTGAAAAAATTGAAATTTGCTTTTTTTGCATTTCTCTCAGCTGGGACATGGAACCAAACTGCTGAGTTTCACTTCCCAATTCACATTGGTGCAGCTTGGATTTGCAGTTCTGTGGGGGAATGTTCAACTTTTCAACTAAATAAAAACCACATGAACACGTTGTAGGTGTTAAACTCATTTGAACAACAAAATAATCTAGTTTGGCGTAAATGAATGAGTGGTGATCTTCAAGTTCCCAAAAGTTTGTTTCCAAATTTAACTATTCCCAGGCTTAGTGATTACTTGTCAGGTATTTTGCTTACCCTTTGCAATTCCATTTAAGGAGGCACAAGATTCTTGGTGCCTCTTATAGGACTGGAGTTTGGTATTTAAAAATAAAGAGACCTAAAAGAGACCATTTTTCCAAGCCCCCGGAGAGAGGTTGATTCCTTTACCTCCACCCAAAGCTACTTTCTAGCCAAACTTTTTGAATGGGTTCAAGGTGGATACCTGCCTGTAATGAAATCCAGGTCTCTCTGCTAATAAAGAGACAAAGACCAGGTGTTCAGGCATTCAATGGAGAGGTGGCTAGAATGGGAAATAAAATAGGATCCTTGCTATGCATTTTGTCTTCATTTGGACTACAGATCAAATAGATACTGTGATGTCTTTCTGTTCCTCTAGGTATAGAGATGCTATCAGGCCATTGAGTCAGAGTAAAGACCCATCTATCACTTCCTTTTTGAAATACAACTACCCCTGCATTAGGCATAGCCCAAGTCACAAATATGAATCACGCACCAAAGTTTAGACTCTTGTAACAGGTGGTTATGTACCAGAGCTAGGGCTCTGCCCTCACAGCTGGGCTGTAACTAAGACGTACATGTGGTGATTTCGAGCTCCCTTCTCCCCCAACTCCTGATTTCACATAACATTCAACATGCCAAATGAAGTAGCAAGGGGACTATGGCCTTGATCCTGAAAAATGCAGAGCACCTACAATTCCAACTGACTCAGGCCCTAAATTACTTTCCACTGAAATGAAAGCAGCCCCTTTACATCCACTATAGAGGTTATTGGCAAGGGCCAGGTGTCTCCCCAAGCCACATGTGCCTTATGAACAAAGGGCTTTTTTGGGTGGCAGTTGCAAGGGGGTCAAAACCAGTACCCATCTCATGCTGTTCTTTGTTCTCTGGTGTATTCAGTCCCCACTCTCCCCACCAGCACCCCATTACTGCAAGATCTCAAAAATTACACTGTGCACGAAACCAAACCCCACACTTGAACACAACCCAGAAAGTGCTGTTCATGGTCACAGGAAGACATAAAATGGGCCATAAAAAGGGATAAGAGAACAGCCCAGCCTTAATACAGACAGGTTTCACTGACTAGCCAAGCACCGGACACAGAAACGTGGTTTTTAAAGAAAAAATAATATTTATTTGCAATATAAACAGAAGTCCCAATATTGGTTCAGTATATATATAGGGTCATTAATTTACCTTCATAACTCAAAGCAAAAACCATCCCTCGCTAACAAGCTCTCATTTGTATTAATCAGAGGATGTATCTTTTTCCTTTAAAGAAGACAGATCACTTACAGCACAGGAAGCCTTTATAAGCCAGCTTAGCTGTAATGCAATACATATGCACTGTCTAAAAAATCCCTGAAAAAAAAAAAAAAAAGTTCCTCCATGAGGTAAAATGTAAGTAGGATATTTTCAATTTGCTCGCTCACTCTCAGCCATACTTACGTCCATTCTCCCTTCCCTGATGACCCTCAATCCCAACATTGTTACAAAACAAAACAAACAGAAGACAACCAACCAACCAAAAAAACAAATCGTTCCAACATTCTGGTAACATCTTTAACCAAAAAAAAAAAAAAAAGTCATGATGTGACAGCGTCGAACATTCCTCCGTAAGGAGGGGGTTTTTTTCTTCTTTTTTCTTTTTTTTTGAAAAAAAAATACAAAAACCTGGATATTTAGAAAAAAATTCCGTGGCTTTCTCTTTTTTGTTTTGCGTTAGTTACATGAGAGTTCCAGTGGATAAGGAGGTGGAGAGAAGGGAAGGACTACATTGCAGCCAATAAAAGAAACCTCCAGATCCATTCTGCCCTCCTCCCAGACATTAGTACCACTTCTTCAACGTACGAGACCTTTGCCAAATGTTAGCCAGAAACATTAACAAGTCTTCTTGTTCTAGAAGGCACGGCAAAAAGTTACTCGAAAAAAGGAAACCCATCAGAACCTCCGTTGAACACTCTTAGAGTCTTGGAATTTGCCAGTTTTTACAACGTTCTGGTCATTATTTCCCACATTTTCACTCCCCTTCCATGGTTTGTGCATGACTCCGCAGCAGTGTCATGCTGCAAAAACTTTGCTCTGCTCCAGTCTTTTGGAGTACCAGTAGCACTCGATTCCCACCCCTGCACACAAGAATTAAGTGTGCCAGATAAGTGCCAACATCACAAGTACTTTCTTTACTTCAGAAGCTGGAATGCTTTCAGGCCAGCTGGGTGACACCAATCGTCATTCAACCGAAGGCAGAGAATGAGTGCTAGCCTCAGACATGCTTCTACCAACTCTGGAGGCCACACCAGGTTTACCTCTGGCAACAGCAGACAGCGTTTTTTGGTGGTGGGGGAGCGGGGGTGGTATTTAAAAAAAGCTTGCAGCTTAGTCACCTTTGTTGATTCAGTGCAGAGTTTGTGATTGTGAGTGTGGAAGTGGCAGACAGGTTAAGACCAACTGGCCTTCACAAATAACAAAGCTTCCTACCAGATGCTAGCAACAACAGCAGCATGTGTCTCTCTTGGGGTGTACCCAGTAATATGCCAGGATGTCTCAAGGCTTCACAAAGTGTGCAAAATGCATTTGGTCAATATAAACATTTGATTTAAAAAAAAAAAAAAAGAGAGAAAGAAAGAAAAAGGAAGAAAGATCAAACGAGAACAGAATAAAATACTGGTTTTGCAACCTCGTCTGTACAAACAGGAACTTACATATTTAAAACGAGTTGGAGCCCAAGACTCAGAGAGTAAGATTACCTTTTTTTAAAAAAAAGTAAACATGGGTTTTAAAATAGTCTTGGGCCAACATCTTTTGTTCAAGGTCGCCAAGTGCGTAAGTCTCCTCTACTTTCCACAACAACCTACCACGTAAGTAGCTTTGCGTATGTTTGTGTGAGTGTGTGCAGTTCACCAGTCTCAACAAACCCAGGAAAGCAGTTATTGCCGGTAACAGCTGCGCTCAGAACGCCACGAGATCCCCCATATTAAATAACCCCTGTAAAGAGACTACTCTTTGATCCACTTTGATTAGCATCAGGATACTAATAAATGGCCTTAGCCTTTTTAAAGCAGCAATCAGACACCTCTACTTGGAGAAACTAGTTCTTTCAAGGCTGCCTGGCAAGATACATACTTTTTTAATATTTGAAATGCTCAAGAGAAGCTATTCAAGGCTCGAGTTCCCAACCAAACAACATCCCCTTCATGTGGACTCCAAGGTGTTCAGCTGGAACAGGTTGTGATTGGTGGGTGTGGTGAAGTACAGTTGCTCACTGGGGGAGCGGTTATCACATGGGCTGTTGAGCCCCAGAGTCCTCTCAAAGTCCAGGAGCTGGCCCATGAAGTTAAAGTTCGGGGAGATATTTGACTTTTTCCTTTTCACAAAGTCATAGGCATCATTCAGGGACAAGTTCATTTTCTGCATCAAGTAGGCAACGGTTACTGTTACAGACCTGCTGATGCCGGCTAGGCAGTGAACCAGGATACCACATTTCTTGGTACGGGCCTCATCTGAAACAAAGAGGGGAAAAAAGAAGGATACATTTAGACTTCTGTAGCAAAAATGCACTGTCCTGGAGCAGGGCTAGATGGCAGCTTCAGACTTTTAGAACCAGGTCATTACCAGCAGTGGATCCACTGCTCCAACAGTTCAGAGTGATACTACATAATTTAACTCTGCATATTTTCCTCCTCAAAAATCAGGCACCCTGACAATATACCCCAGCGATGCAATCAGTCATACTTAGCACTTCAGCTTCCCCATGCTTAACAAAGATTAATTTAATTAATTAAAGCTTACAACACCTCTGTGAGGTTAGTATTATTGCTTTCTATTTCATAAAGGGAGAAACCAGTGCAGTTAAGTCACTTGCCCAAGGCCAGAGAGAGGCAGTGTCAGAGTTGAAATTCCAACTCCAGAGTTCCTGGCACCTAGACCTGCACCACACCCCTCTCACAATTCATATTAATCAATCAGTGCTAAGATGGGGTTGTGAAGTCTAACCAGTCTTGTGACCAGACATGACATCGAAAATCAGCAAAACTGAGGTGGTTTTTTTGTTGTTGTTGGCTTTTTTTTTTTTTTTTAAGATATTTATTTTCTGAGTACTGTACAGTGGAAACTGATTCAAGTGAACTCTAAAATAGAGGAACTTAATTATTGTGATGTTGTTCTTTAGGTGTGGCGATTGGGGAAACAGACTTCCCTATAGCAAGATTTGTGCTAGAGTGAATCTATCAAGATACATGGTGGCAGAGGGAAAAGGAAAGCTAGTTTGTAGTAAAACTGCAATTTCTCTCAGCAACTGCTGCCACTGCTTGAAGAACACAGATGTATTGTCTCTTTCTCAGAGCCTAAACAGCATGAACTGGCATCACAGTGTTGAGAGAGAGGAATGCCGCTGAGAACACTGCATACGTAAATATATACTGCAAAGTTTACTTCTGCGCAGAACAAATTTTCAAACCAGTCATTGCCATAGAGCTTGGCTTTGAAGAATAAAGGTACTATGAGAAAGGAACCTCCAGTCCCACTTTACTCAAAGGCAGAGCTTAAAAAAAAAAAAAAAAAAAGTACTCCAACACTACAATCTGAGGGATGGGCAGAGAGGAGGATACAAAAATTAAAAACAAGCCTCAGGTTTGACTTCCTAGTCCCCATTACTGTGTGAGGAACTCCAAGACAAAAAGGATACTAACTCTTCAGATTGCATTGCTGCTCCTGCAATTTCAGAATTTCGCTGAAGTGTGTGTCTCTTTCATCTGAGCAAAGCCCCATTTCTAAGTTTTGGTTTTATAGTAAGCGGGTGAGGTAATCCTCCATTTCCTGACATTAAAGACAAAGCACAGGTTTGGTGTTCACAGAAACATGGATTGACTGTAGCAGACAGAACCCAAATGCCACAGCTCATCAGGAACCAAATGTATCCACCAAGGAAGGTGAAACAGCATCCCCACACCTTGCTAAACCCTTGGGCTTTTGAGTGGAACTGTGCTATTAGAGAGTGGGAGAAAAAAAAATAGCAGTGACAACTTGTTCCTCCAACATAACTGCAAAGCAGCCAAGGTCCTAATACGGTATTGTTCCATTTAAGGACTCACAGTCAACATAGAAGCACCTAGGCCCCTTACAAAGCCTAAGGTATGAAGGCAAGGGGATCATTTCATTTCCTAGAGATATCAAAGCTTTTTAATGGTTAAATGAGGACAGTTGCTTGTGCCATTCAATCCTAATAAAAATCTAGTGTTAGTAGGCCAATGACTACCATCACTGAATAGTTGACATGCACACTGGAAGCACACATTTTATTCAGCCTGACCGTCATCTACCACAGAACAAAAAGCACTTCTGGATGTTAAAGCTATCCTGGGAAAGGATCTGTCCTGCAAGGACCTTTAATAAAAGTGTCTTAGGACTTGTTCACACAGGGAAATTTAACAGTATAACTATATCAGTATGATTGTATTGCTTTATTGTGTGTTATAACTCCCTGTGTTATACTAGAATACCAGTATAAGTATAATGGGATAATTACAGCCGTATATTTCCCCCTGTAGACAAGTCCTCTGATTTTACCTCTGTAAGGATTAAGGCTCTCCCTACAGGTATGGAGAACAGGCAACTGCAGACATCAGTCAAACCACAGCATTTCTTGTCAGTCCTCATTTCCCAAAATAAGAAGGTACAGCGCCCCTGATTCTCCACTGCCTCGTATAGTCATTTTATACAGATGTGAATACCTATGTAAGGTGGGAGGCAGTGGAGAATCAGGCCCCATAGAGGAGATTGTTAAAAGTAATCAATTGTGGGGAACACAACTTCAGATGCCTTAAAGGAGACTGGTTTGGTCAGCACCAGTACTGAAGATGAGGCACTTTCAAAAAGTACCTCAGATTGGACACTGGAAAACAATTGATTTTGGGTGCCTCTTGACTAACATCTGATCTGAGAATTGTACAACTTTTATATCCATGTACAGACAAGTGGCGACTGCTACAGCACGCAGCTTGCTGCATTCTCAAGTTGCGATTGCTAAAGGAATGTTCTGCCAACAGCGGAATTCCAACACCTACCAATGAAAGCGATGGCCTCAGGAAAGAACTGAGAGAGATTCTGGCTCCAGTGATCCGAGATGGGAATCTGTTTGTATTTAAACTCTCCGTTGTGCTCGAACATGTTTGGCAGGTTGGGAGTCACATTCAGGATGTACTTGATGCCGTATTTGCCCAAGACATCTAAGTTGGTAGAATCTTTGGCACAACCCAGATACAGGTAAGGTAGGATCTGGACAGGGAAGGCAGGCTGGTTGTTAGGGATTGGGCTCCCATCCGACTCTGTGGCACTGCTTGGCTCCCTGTCAGACTCGCCGTCAGAGCAATCGGAGTTGATCCTTAGTCCTCCAAGGCCAAGGACAGATGCAGGAGGAGAGTTGCTGGGTGAGGAGCTGTCAAGGTTGGTCTCACAATGCTCAGAGTATTCGGTCTGAAATTTGTTAAAGCCACCTGGGGAAAAAAGGCATGTTACTATTTAAAATGAGAGATTCTTGCATCAGTGAGTGAGTTAAACACAATTTACTTTGGTCTTTGTTTCTCCCTAGCAAAAAGGCAGTATAAATTCAGATCCCTGAAATGCAGAGTATGGGCCCGATTGTGCTAACCTTACTCCCGTAGAGTAGCACTTTACCCAGCAAACAGTCCCACTGAAGTAAACATAGTACAGTACATGAGTATGGGTAGCAGAATTACTAAGTAGGGGCTCAATGCACTTCCTATTTAAAAATCAATGGCAAGAGCCAAACCACAAAAGCCAAACAATTCAAACCCCAGCTACAAAAAATTTCACTTTAAAAACAGTTAAAATGACATGGGTTTTGCACAGTAGATTGATTCCAACCTCTAAGCTGTACAGGACAGACACACTTTGCATTGGATCATTTGTTACAGAATTTTTTAAAACAAGAGAATCATTTTATATAAAAATACAAACAAGAGACTGAGAGGATCCAAAATGCCAATTTCTCAGCAGCATTTCCTCTTCAGTGCCTCGGCTTAAGAAAGGACGGAAAGTCTGGGGGAGGGGGAGGGGAAGAGAAGAGAATCTACCTCTTTTTAAGATATATTAAACAGGAGTTCAGCCATCATTCTCCAAAGCGGACAATGGGTGTCATTAGAAAGCCTCCTGGAAATTTTGTTAGTGGGTTTGGTGGTTGTGAGTGGATCATTGAGTAGAACAGACAGCTCCTGCCACATCCATTCATGAAAACAGGGCTCTTTTTTCTCCTCCTCCTCCTCCCTCCCCCAATAGAGAAAGACAACATGGAGAAGCCATCTTGGAATTTTAATTGAAAACATTTCCCACCAAGGCCCCAGGAAAAAAAGAGAGCAAGAAAAATCTAACTCCTCCCCTCCCCATTAAAGATGGCTTAAAAGTAACTTCAAAGCTGTTCCTTCCTCTTAATGGGAGAGAACAGTTAAAAAAGCAAGTGACAGAGCTAATCAGATAACACTAAAGAGAGATGGGGGTAGGGGAAGGGATTTCATCAGGAAGGGGAAGAGATCAGATCCACAATCAGATCAAGAGCCATGACTGGAACATATCGGCAGGCAGGTTCCTTTATTTCAGTTAGGAGTGGACCTAAATGCTAGAAAGAAGGAAATGCTCTATCCACAGATAATCCATTTCCCCACTCCTCCCATGCACTCCAAAGAGCCTGATCATCTCCTCCCTCCTCCACAGATCACTTGGCTCCTCTACAGGAAAAAAAAAAAGTGTGTTTTTAAATGGTTGAAAGTGGCAATTTTGCTTTTGCTTCATCTACCATTTCTGCCTCAACCCTGCCGCCCAGCGACTGCAATGGGGTGTGCTTTGGGAGAGAGGGTGTCTAACCAGGCTAGTGTTTTGGGGGGGGGGTGCCTTTGAGACATTTTGAGGAGGAAAGAAAATAAATCAAGATCTTAAGTATGAAGCTACAAGGAGTTGCGTTTTCATTCAGAGACTAAAAGCCAGGCACCCTCCCACTCCAACAGAGTGAATCCAGGGGTGCAAACCCAGTGCTCTGAGCTATCCCTGGGTGTACATCAATGGAGTTCGTGTCTCAGAGGCAAAGGGGGCAGGAATCAGTACAAGAAACATCCCCTCTTCCTCAGAGGTTACTGGATCTAGGAATTTCAAGATGAGGGGGGAGCCAAGAGCTGTTTTGATTGAAAATGAAGCTCTGACCACTCTAACTTTGTTTTGTGTTGATTTTTTTTTTGAAACACAAAATTAAGCTTTAGTCTATGGGGAAGAGAGTCAGATCTTCTTCTGGGTAAATGTCAATAAAGGGCCCCTGCCACTTCAGAATACCGGAGGCAGGCCTTTAAAAATACTCTGGGGGCAAACCGTGTGTCCCCAAATGGTTTCTACAGCCAGTCAGCGGCACACATGAGAGCGGGGGTTATTGTTTTCATGCCCAGGGTATCCTGCCTCCACCATTCTTCTCTGCTGGATAATAAAGTTCTGCTTTAGTGTGGTGAGTTTGGGGGGCTGCTCTAATTACTGCAGGTCAGTTCAGGACATAGAAGACTGCACATGATCGGTGCCAATCTCAATTTTCCTTTGAGAGATAAAAGAAGAAGAAAGATGCTTCTATCTCCCTCCAGTAGGAATCGGATGTGGACTAAAGAAACGGATGAGGGGCGAATCCTTAAGGGTAGGGAAGGGAAAGGAATCTGCTAGGTTTTTACTTTCACCCTGCCCTGCTCTCTGAAGGGAGAGAGGGGAATCCCTCTGTTCTCTTATAGCCTCTGGATTGGAAGAAGGGGAGGGGTAAATTTGCTTCCCAGATGAGTTGCAAAGGAGGTGGTGGTGGTTCCCCGCTTCCAAGACACAATTGCAAAACTCGGGGCGATCTGGCCAACCTCTCCAGTCCCCCAGCACACGGAACCATTTTGTAAAAAGATTAGCAAGGGAGAAAATAACCCAGGCAAAAGAAAGTGTGTGTGTCTTTCGCTCCGAGTCTAAAATCACATCCTACCTCGGCTTCCCCCTCCACACACAAGAGATTAAAAAAAGATAATCCTCGGGGGGGGCTCTTCCCCCCCCCCAAAGGTCTCGATTTCTCCTCAGAGAAGAGTCAGAGCCAATCGAGGGCATATGGGGGGAGGGGAGACAAGACGGAAAAAGAAAAGCCTGAAATAGGAAATCTGTCCTGGGGGGTACAAACTGCAAAGCACTTGGGGGGCTGGACAGAGCCGGGGGGGGCGCCAAAGGAAACATCTGTGATCACATCTGAAGGGGGAGCTCTGAGGTCCGAGGCAGATCGGGGGCTGGCGAGCTTGGGGAGGGCGATCTGCGAGCCCCTTTTCGGGAAGGGAGGGGGGCTGGGATAGGGACCGATCCGCCCGTGTTACCTTTCAGGTAATACGCCTTGCACCCATCGTCCCGCAGCTTCTGCAGCAGCAGCCCCAGGACGGAGCTAGGGGCGCCGTTGTCCTGCTGCCACTCGGCCGTGGCCTCGTCATAGAGCAGCACGGTGTCCGCCTTGCAGCGCTTGGCGAAGCGCTCCTTGTCCTCGTGGTTGGGGATGATGGAGCGGATGGGCAGGTTGCCCTTCTTGAGGCGGCGCAGCATGAGGCCCGGGATGGCCAGGTTGATGGCCGTCTCGATGTGCGAGGACTCGAAGAGCTCGTGGGGGCGGCAGTCGAGCAGCAGCAGCGAGCTGCCCCCGCCGGACTCCAGCTCCTCCTGCAGCCACTCCACGCTCTTCCACGGCACCGCCGCCGCCATGGGAGCCCGGGGGGAGCTGCCCCACAGGTGATTTTTCATGAGGCTCGGAGGACAGGGGGCGCCCCCCAGGTCCGAGGAAGGGAGCACACGGGCCGCCGCTGCTGCAAGGGAAAGGCCCCCTTCCCTCCCCCGGTCCACTCCCAGTGCACCACCGAGCCGCAGGCAGCGGGCGCCAGAGGGGCAGGCAGGGGAGTCGAGAGCGATCCCAGGGCTGCCAGACCCGCTCGCCTCCCTCCGGGGGAGCCTGCTCGAGCAGAGATGCCGCCTTCCACTTGCAGAAGCGGCGGGAGGGGGATCGCCTTGCTCCTGCCCCCACCCCGGGGAGGTGGACGCTTGCTGCGGGTTGCTGGGCTGCCCTCTCCCTCTGGCAGCGTGGCCGCTATCGCTCCAGCCCCAAAGACACTACCGCCGCGGTCGATTCGCTTTCTATCCTCGCGGGCTGACTCCGCTGCCTGACAGCCTCAATTAAAAAGGGGCTTCGCTATCGGAGCGGCGTGTCATGCTCCGGGAGGCGGGACCGGGGAGGGAGAGAGGCCAGCCTTAAAGGGGACGCGGGGCTCTCCCACACTTCCAGGCGCACATCTACCCAGCTGCCAATGCCTGGGAAATCGATTGCAAGTGCAGCCTGCCCCCAACCTGAAAGGTCGGATCCTCCCGCATTCTGGAAAACACCCTCCTCCTCCCCCCTCACCACCATGGCAACCACATGGTTTAAAAAAAAATCTTAAACTAAGTAGAACTGAGAGAGCACAGCGAACCCACTGGTTATTTTAGGTGAGACATTTCCACACAGCTATACAATATTTCTGTGCCTGAGCCTAGAGCAGCTAGTTGCCTGCATTCACTTCAGTGCAAACAAACTAGTGCATGTCACAGGATGGAGACACGAGCTTATTGGACCCGGTTTCTCCCGTTGTTCATCAATGGGAAGGTGCTGGGGTAAAGGCACCACTCGATCCTGGAATAAAACAGCGACAGACCAGTAGATCAGCCGTAGGAAAAATAGTGGATCTTAAACAGAGGTTTTCATCCTTAAATAGATACAGAAAAATAAACTGGCTTCTTTTTACAAAGGACAGGAGGAATGAATGGGCACCTCATTCAGTTACTTTGGGTGACTTGAGTGTGTGTGTGTGTGTGTGTGTGTATATATATATATATATATATATCATAGTATCTCTCTCAAATACAGAATAGTGGAATCAGAAATAATTAAATAGATATACCTATACCCCAATACAATACTGTCCTCGGGGCCGAAAAATCTTACCGCGTTATATTGAACTTGCTTTTGATCCCCTGGAGTGCGCAGCCCCGCCCCCCTGAGTGCTGCTTTACCCCTTTATATCCGAATTCGTGTTAGATCGGGTCCCGTTATACGGGGGTAGAGGTGTATTAGATTGCTGCATATCACCAGTTCAGGCTCTTGTGACCATAATCTGGATGCTTTCACTCTCTCTACCCTAATAATCAGCCTCTGTCATGAAACTTGCACATCACTGCACCTTTCTCATTCCCTTGCGCACTCTCTAAACTGCTTGGAGCTAGGGCTCTTCCAAAACCCAGTCTCCCTTGTTCTCTAAAACCCATCACAGAGTTTGTGCTGCTCCAAACCTCTTTGAGCTAACAAGACACAAGCAGGGGTAGAATACAGCACACACAAGTGATGCTCTGTAATATGACAGAGGGGAGTGAAGCAATCCCTATTTCGTGGCAGGATAGAGCGGTCTGATTTCCCTCTAGAAATTAAGTTTACACCAGTCTGACTTCAGTGGAGTCACTCCTGATTAACACCAGCAAGTTGAAAATCGGGTCCAACCCCCTGCGATTGAGGGTTGGCATACCCCAGGCTGGGCGGTATGTGAGCCTGGTCGTCCCAATGGTACATGCTGTCTGTGTTCAAGCTGCACAACTCAACAAGGGGCTGACTGCCACTGGTCGGTTCAGCTTATTCTGGCAGAATGGACGCATTGCAACGTCCTCAAGGGGTTCGAAGCAGGAACCTCCTCGTGCATTATTGGTATCTGGATACAAAAATTAAACACACGATCAACTCCACAGACAAACTGTTCCAACAGCGCTGAGACCACACAGCAACGCGTCCCGGGCAGTGAGCGTGTCCGGGGCTACTCGCTGGCCCTTTAAACAGCTTTACAAGCTGAGCCTCTGATTGACGGGCCCGCTGCTCCACGTGACTTTCCCGCTTGAAAAAAAAAGGTCTCTCTCCTCCCCCATCCTTTCCCGTTTGTTCGCGGCGCCAATGAGACGCTCCAGTGGGCGGCGATGGAACGCGAGAGGCCCTATCCGGGGGAAGAGGGGCGGGGCGTTTGGAACCTGGTGTATCAGGTTGCTAATTGCAAAGCGCGGGAAGGGGGCGGGCTCAGAGGAGGTGAATGGAGACGCAGGTAGAGCTGTAGCTGAATGTTAGGAGGCGCAGACGCAGGGGCCAGGGCTGTGATGCAGTTGATCAAAGCAGAGGCAGGAGCCGCACGGGCGGCGTTCCTACAAAGGGGCTTGTCATTTTCCTCCTTTGTGAGCCCCCGTGCTCAAGGTTTAATACCCGTCCTGCTCAGGCTGAACATCCAGCACACACCAGTGGGAGGATTAGGACACTGGTGCTAGCGAGGCTGCTGGAGAGACCTAGGCACTGCAGCTACTCCTGGCTGGGCACATTCATTGAGCTGAGAACACTGCCAAGCAAACACGATTTCTCGTTATTACATTTTGTTAATCACGGACTCGACGCTCCCCAAGCCACAAGAGTAAAGACAGATCCTGTCCCAAACAGCTTGGAATCCCCACCCCTTTTAAAAAAATATAGGCCTGTCCTGATGGCTTGTGCTCAGGCTAGTTTTTAAAAATTAATTGGTAAATTATTAAAGTGAACAATAAAGATTCAGCTGACTCTCTAAAGTAATTCTGTTTTTAGGTGCAAAAAGACTCAGCTATTCTAATTTAAAAAAAACAGCATGAAGTGTAGTTACAAACTAAAACGTAACCCAGACTCATCTGAACTTATAATTCTTTTTTATTTAACTTGAAAATAAATGGGAATTTAGATGTGAATCCCTGTACATTTTTAGATTAGAAGGGTGTCTTGCTTTTCAGCATGCACTAGCATAAAAATTAGCCTTGCATACTGAAATATTGAACTTTCAAAATGTAAAAATAATTGGAAGAATTATCCTCATGTGTCAATTTTTTTTAATGGATGACTGCTCTGTTCCCTCCAGCTTTCAATGTTTGGTATAAAGTCTTCCGGTTACCTATCAGACATTACAAGTCTCTCCTTTTCAACATGTAAGAGTATTTTAAAAAACAGATTCTTCTGTTTTCATACAGACCAGTTCTTTCATAGTCTATTTCCAAACTCCTATTGACTTCAATGAGAGTAGGACAGACCCTCTAAACCTTGGAAGGACATAATCTCTGTTGGCAGTAGCCTAATACTCTAAATTTTTCTAGCAAATAATGTGAAAGATAGACTCTGACCCTGCAATGTGATCAATGCACACAGACCCTTGTGCTCAGGCAGAATCCCACGTAAGTCAATGAGGCTCCATAGGAGGGTCATCTATACAGAGGAGAGTAAAGGATCAGGGCCGTATATGCAGGTTTGGAAGGATTCCATTTTTAGTCAGTAAATGCTGATTTCACTGGACTTACACATGATGACAAAAATATTCCCCATTGCTCATAATTGAAATGTACAGATCGGCAAAGAAAAACGCAACTTGAGAATATACTAAAGTTTGATTTACTTTCTATATTTTGATATGTAATGTTGACAATCTGTGTTTTAATGGTTATAAAGTTTTAATGTTTTGACTTTCAGTGTCTATTGACAATAAATAAATGTCTGAACCTCCCACAACTGTGAAAATTTTAAATTGATAAAAAAAATTATCAGCTTTAAAACAATCACATTTAGAAAAAAAAACCATGTTCTGCCAAGCCTACATATCATAGAAAAATAACTGTCGTTTTAAAACACTGGACCTCATTCTTTATAAATGCTTAGATTTTAAAAGATACTGAGCTCATTTGTTTTAAATTACATTTTAAAAATACACTTTTTATTCAGACTGGCAACAAACATCATGTTGTCTTTGAAAAGATCTTGAAAGCACTCCAGATCAGGTTTTCCCAAAGTCAGGGCTTGTAACTGGAACTTTAGTTTAACCAGTGCCCTTGTGGTACAGTAGTTGCTTACATATGCTGGAGATTTACAGTTTTCTGAGGTACCCATTTGTCATTGATACTTTGTTCAAGACATGCATTGGGTTGCTTTTAAGGAGGATTGTCTTTTCTTTCTGATTTAAAATAATAATAAAAAAAACCCACCCTATCAAATGCTCTTTCCTCTTTGGCTGATCTTTAAGAGCTTGAGTCTTCACTCTGGTCCTGATTCAGCAAAGCACTTTAAGCATGTATATAGTCCCATTGCAAAACTCATTAAGTGGGAACAAGAGCTATACATATGATCTATTTTCAGCAGTAGCAGTGCCAGCCCTTTGGGGGCCCTAAGCAGCAATATCCCCCCCCCCCCATCCCAATACTAAAACATGGAAGTTCATATGAAAATAAATGAATGGGGGGGAGGAGGATTTTGCTGCTTGGGGCCCTAAGCAATTGCTTAGTCCTCTTATGCGCAGCACCAGCTCTGGGTATCAGTACATTAAAGGCCTAATAAAGAGGAACAAAATATGGTAGTCTACTTCCCCTTGCCCTGTGTATTTTTACTGTTGGCTATTGTGGGAAACGATTATGATTCAGTAAGGAGCGTTGCTGTAAGAAATTACAAATATTGGTGTTACAGAACAGGATGTTTCAGTACTTACAAGCCACTGTGAAACTAACTTGTAAACTAGCTGACCTTTGAGTCCATTCAATTCATAAATGAAACAGCAACGTCATACAAAGAAAGCATATCTGTATCGAAAGCATTTGTTAACTTAAAAAAAAAATGATATCCAGAAATATCTGGGTGGACTGAGTGGACCTGATTCTCCATTATCTTGGGTAGTCGTTGACAAAGGTGCAAAGCACTATCAAACTCCAACCACTTTGCATTGATGTTAATAACTACACAATGGGCAGGACAGTGGGGGAGCTGGTCCATTGACTTTGGCCAAAGGTCACTTCTAGATGTTGCTTGGTATTTTTGGCCTCCTGTCTGTGCATTCGAATATTGAGAGATATGCCTGAGCCCAGTTCAAAAAGGCTTTAGCTGAGCGTATAGTCATAGGTCAGAGTAAGAGGCAAATACGGAGGCAATTGAGAAAGCATGAGCTTCCTTTTCTTCATTCTGAGAGCGCCTTCTTGCTCAGCTTCCTGTCCTTTTGGCAGGCTCACATTGAGTCATGGCCTCTCTCTGCCCGGGAATGCAAGGAGGCAGCTTTGTGCAAGTCTTTCTGAATGCTGCCCCCATGAGTCAGTAATTAGAAAATGCTGATTACATTGGTTTCTAGTGCATCAAGATAATCACCTCCTCCAACAGGGTGCTTTTCCACTGACTGGGGGAGGGGAAATCACTGCTAGTAAGTGCTAATGTCATCAGTTAACAGAGCTTTCTTTGAAGATTTCTGTATACTACCACACACACAAACAGAGAGGAACCCATGCTCTCTCTCATGTCCCCTCTACCATGAATAAGACAAGGTAGAGCAGGCAGTCAGACCTACATAAGCCATGTCTGACTTCCCCATGATCCAGTTTGAGGAAACGCAGGAATCAGAAATATATCTAATCATGAATGATCTCACTGGTGAGAGATTAGAGAGATTGCCAGATATACAATAGCTACATATGATAGTATCTGGCCATGATGTCCATGGAGTCAGCTGTTCACGTTTCTTGGCTGTTTTGTGGAAGAAGAATTCAGCCAGAGAGAGGGGAGTGGGTTTGGCTATTTGCAGAGACCTAACTCATGATTCCCCCTCTCATCCATTTGGTCACTTGAATCTGTGTGTGTGTGTGTGTGTGTGTGTTTGTTTTTACTGGATAGAATAAGAAACAGAATAATGGCTCAGATGTTTCATTCGTGTTCATCTAGTCATGTGTGTGGTTTAGATGCCACAGTTGTGATGTCTGTACATAGGGTGTTATAGGCTACTTCCTGACTGTTGGACTATATTCCTAAGAATCCCTCACACTTGAGGACAAGCTGTGTTTTAACTGGGAGAGGAGAGTATAGCATAGTAAGTGCTCTATGTATGTATCACTATAGCTGCTGGGTGGACTGTTGAAGCTGTCCAAGTGGTTTTAATATGCTAGTGTCTCACTCAAGAGGCTGTCCCACTTCTGAAAGTTTCTTTTCTTCATCTCTCTCTCTCTCTCTCTCTACTTGGATCCCATATTCATATTTATTTTCATCTTTCCCCATCCACACCAATACCTATGTTCTTGATCTCATCAATAGCAGCACATCACTCCCTTTCCTAGTCTCTTTATAATCTTGCCTGCACAGACCACTCTTGGATTATATTTGGACACCTGGCCCCATGGTTTCTCCTTAGAAAATGAGGACATATTAATGCTTGCTCAAGCACCTTGATCCCACTTGACTTTCCTGCCTGGTTTGCTCTTCAATAGCTATTTTGCTGACCCTTCCATCCCAGTCCCTTCTGTTGATGCTTCCAGTGCTGTTCTCTCAACTCCCTTCAACTACCTTATTTCCTGCTGTTTATCACATCTAACTCATCACATTCTGGGCTGCCTCTCACACATCAAGTTATCTTTGGTACAGAGAAACCAGCCTTGATCCTAAAGTGCACAAGCTGGCTGGTGTCTTGAAAAACAAGAGCATGTGTCCCTACTCCATATCCATCAGTACAAGATTTGGAAAGCTGCCAGTAGTTAGTCTATAGGGTTTGCCTCACTAGTTGCAAATTCAGATATCTGTTTCCTCACTTGCAGGGTAGCTGATAATCCTTGCTTTCTCTTTTGCGCCATGAATTCTCTTCTTCCTTCCCATGTTCTCAGACTTTATTTCCTTTACCCATCCTTCTTCCTCTAACCTCAGTCTCATGAGGACATATATGTATTTGGCAATTTACAAAATAAAGGCATCAATTCCACATTATTCAAAACTTTCCCCTCTGTGTTTTAATGTCTCCCTTCATTTGGGTCATTGTCTCAAGATGTTAGAGACTAACATCAGAAGCTTAAGTTATGGCAGTATAAGAGCTAATAGTATTGTTCGCAAATGCCTACCCGAAATGCTCTCATCCCTGTCTCTGCTGTGGTTATTGCTCCCAGATAAAGTTCTGATCACAAGAGCAAGCAGAGGGAGTAGTTGAAATCTTAGTAATGAAGAATGCTGCTGTCTATTGGTATCAAATTAATGCCTGTCGGAAACAACAAGTGAAGACAATAGGGAAGTGACCCATGGGTAGATGTACTCTCCCAAAGTACCATTACTGAAATCCTGCAGAATCAATGTGTGCTTCAGAGATAGTTTATCACTTCAGTGTTTTTGATGACTCTTACAGTAAAGAAGTTTGTAATTAGAGCTGGTCTAAATATTTAGACTACAAATATTTCCCCTCCTCCCCACATCAAAAATGGACCTCTCTCATGAAAAGAACTTTTGCACAACATTGGTTTTTCCAAAATTTTCCAAGTTTTCTTCAGTGAAAGCCAAACATTTGGGGGTTTGATTTGATTTTTTGTTTTTCAAGTGGCAAAATGGGAAGAGGGAGGGGAAGGGGCAGAGAAAAGGTGAGAAAAGGTTGGGGAATGGACTCCTAAAAAAAAATTCCAGCAAAAAAAATGTCATCAGTTCTTTTCAAAAATTTTGAAACAAGAGCATTTTTGAGGTAATTGAAAATTTTTGCAATGTTCCCTCCCACTTTCTAACCAGTTCCATTCAGAGCTTTGGGATTCAGCTGTGGGGTAGGGGGACTTGGCGCATCAGCCCCACAGGAGCCCTGGTGCCTCCTGCAGGTTTGAAAATATTTGCCAGAGTTCTGCTCCAGATGGCTCCAGCTGAATTTAAGCTCTGATTGCTATACATGGAGTGCATTATTCCTTCCGGACTCCCTTCAGTAACTGGCTGACAGTCTGAAGCATTACATATGAGACACAGCATTTGGACAGGGCACTCAGTCCAGAGCCCCAGGTTCTATTCCTAGCTCTGCCTTTGATGCGCTATGTGGCCTTGAGCAAAATCACAAGCTCTGTGCCTCAGTTTCCCCATCTTTAGAACAGTGATCATGTCTTACCCACCTTTGCAAACACATTGAAATTTGCAGATTAAAGGACACTATACACATTTTTATATCCAGCTGCAGTATTTGACACTGCAGCCTCCTTCCAGCATTGAATTCCTACAAAGTAAAGAACAGTTTCCTTTAATTTGCTGTGGATTTACCATATAATTACTTAATTGCGATTCTGCTGTGGAAGGGCAGGTATTACTGCAGAGGTTGGACAGTTTACATTGTCTTTTACTAACGCATACAAGAGGTTAACGCCGTAGATAAACGTATGCCTGGTTTCAATGGTAGAAAGCCTTGCTTTCCACCCCTGCACTAATTTGTGACTATTTTTAATCAATGTTAATGTTGAGCTATGGTAAAAATACTCCCTGGAAAGTTTAGGATTTACATTTGCCTTCATATCTATTCAGCAGAAAGCTGGCGCTGCAGCCCCTATTCTGATTCATTAGCTTCACCCGCCCCATGAAAATGTCAGATTGCTTTGGCCTGGTGGGCCACCTCTCCTGCAGACGCACAGCTTGAGGATTTGAAGCAACTAACTCTGAATTTTAAAAAATTAAATTAAAAAAAAAATCTAGACGTCTCTCTCTAACAATAGCGCTGACACAATGAACAACATCACAGAGCTGCAGTGATCAGGTTCATGAGCTATCCCACTATTTTGCACATGGGTCCTCTCTCAGGGTAGATCTACACTGCAGGTGACTGTTGTGTATTTGGTTGTCATGGGTTTTGTTACTATGGCAACTGAGTTAGACTATTAAGGGATAGCTCAGCCGGTTTCAACCGGCTGAGTGAGCTCTCTGTTTCTGTAAATAAAATGGAGGTTTTGGTTAGCTGTCTGCTCTCTGGCCTCAAGTGATTGTTTCCTACACCGGCTGCCCCAAGGACTTAACAGTGACTATGTGATTTTAGTACCATATGAGCTTTAACCTATCCCACACAAGTAGCAATGGCAGTGTAGATGTGGCAACATGGGCTAACAAGCAGATTACATACCCAGGTTCTCTTGAGGACTTGTAATCTGGTTGCTAGCTAGTGCTTTGAGACTGATGGAGTAAGAGGGCTATATAAGAGCTTGATATTCACTAAGTAATCACTACCATAAGCCTTCCTGTATCTCTCCTCTTCTCATTGGCTCTCCATTTCCATTCACCTCTCCTCTTACAATGTCTCTTTTCTCCTTTGCCTAGGTCCTCGAATGTTCGCACTCTGCAATAACTGTTTCTATTAAGCCTTGTAAAGCATTGTCAGCTCCCGCTGCTGCACACTCAGCTGGCTGCTTTGTTTGGGTCCCGCTACATTGGGCCCATGTGCTCTTAAGCTTCCTTTGGTCTGAGCAGCCTCCAGCCTCTTTCCTTGATCTCGCTGGCATCCTTCCTGGGCATGGCCTCTCTATAAACCTTTGCAGAAATGGGACCTTATGGCCCAGCTACCCCAGGCCCCCTGGAGACCCTCCAGTAGCTTAATCACTCCCTTTCCCAGAGCTGCAACCTTGTGGGCTCTCTGGATTTACAGTTCACCTCTTCAGGGACACATGATCGTTCAAAGCCAACAGAGGCTTCATACAAGCTCCCCAAACCAAACACTCGTCACGTCAGTTAAAACAAGCAATGTACATATCCAGAAAAAAAATCATAAACATCGACATGCATTTCACTGCCTCTGTTTCCTCACTGACTGAAGTCTAGAGAATGCTCAAGCAGAGTCCTCTATGGAGTCCAAGATCCCCCTTCCGGCACATGGCTTCTCCGCTGCAGGCAGTTTCTTTCTTCCATGTCTGGTCACACAGTTAAACAGGACACCTATGCTACAAAAGCATATCCCTATGTTCCTCTCCCGAGCCCAAGTTTTCTGTGTCAGAGTCCCTCTGCCTTCCCCCTAAATGTCTCAGGAACTGTGATATTTTAAAGACCCAGCATTCACAGTTGATCTTTGTTCTCCTGATAGGATAGTGAGAAATCCTCAAACCCCAGCCTCCTGTTGAAAGGCTGGTGTGACACTCTGTGTCCCAAAGCAACACCCTGGCACCCCCATATTCACCACTGTCATATAAATTATATGTTTTGTACACAGTATGCCTTGTGAGGTATTATTCTAAAAGTCTTGATCTGATGGACATTAATATCTGGTTAAGCTGTATGTGCTATCATTGTAAGTGAAGTTATGAAGTTTTGCTACCTATGTTCCACTGAAACATGTTGTGAGATTGGGAACACATACAAGCAGCCTTTCAGATACAACAATAAAAAGGCCAAACAATGTTGATGGCTCATTGAGGAGACTACAAATACTCACAAGGATTGCCCCAGGAACTGTGAACAATGGAAACCTCTCAGGGATAGCACATACCCAGAGGAGGTTGTTGAACTTATATCACAGAAAAAGATCTTTCCAGTGAATTGGAAGAAGATATGAAAGGGGGAAGTGACATCATCGCTTGGCCTCACACCCCACACAACAGAACACCAGTGGAACAAAGACTGAACTGGGGGGAAATGCTGGTCCCAGGCAGGAAAGAAAAAAGCCCTGCCTGTGTATGAAACATCAGCAAACTGCTTGTACTATCTAACAGGGTGAAACACTGCTTGATTCAAATCCTGTCTAGTGTATAAGACTTAGATTGCAGTTTTGTTTATTTCTTAGGTAATTTTTATCTGTACATCTGTCACTTATCACTTAAAATCTATTTTTCTGTAGTTAATAAATTTATTTTATATTTTACCTAAAAATAATATTGTTTGAGTGAAGTGCTTGTGGGAAAATCTCAGCTCAGTTAACAAAGGCTTGTGCATATTCCTCTCCACATTGAGGGAGGGGTGGGCTGGGTAATAAACTCATACTGGTCAGGCTTTTGACCAGGACAGGACAGCAGTACAAGACTGGGGAGCTCTGAGGAATTGGCTGGAGCCTATCTATTGTTGGTTCATGCAGTGGCTGGTGTGGTGTGGCCCCTGCCTGTCAATGTTTGTGTGAGGGGAAGCTTGGAGGGCTTTGCAGCTTACCACAATGTCACAGTGTGAGAGGGAATCCAGATTGATAAAACAGAGGACTCAGTGGTACCCCAGTTCCAGGTTACACCCTGGGCAGCCGATCACAGTTGGAAAACACTGATTTCTCCTAGAATGTGTCCAGCCATCTTAATAGTTCACCAGAGGAGGTTGTGTGTAGTCTCCGCCAAAAGCAAAGAACTAGCTGATTGTCAGTTATTGCAAGATATTTGCACAGGAAACAATTTTAAAGCTACGTAACATGTAGGATATTAGGTTTCACTCGCAACAGACTTGGAACACATCCCCTGAGGAAGGCGAGTGTGACAGCTGACAATCAACATAAGAAGGATGGACATCAATGGAGACAGCCTGTGTTTGGTGTCTGGACTAGATGCAGGTGGAATGATTCTCAAGGGACCCACAACTGAGAGTCACCTTATTCACACCCTGCCTCCAGCATGAGAGAGTCTTGCTTGTGCCCAGCTGGGTGGCAGCTCCTTAGGCTGTGCTAGCCCTTACTGTACCTTGCAGGTTAACAGTAGAGGCATCCCAGTCCCACAGTCCCTCTGAAGTGTTCTGCCACTTATCCACTGACCACCCTCAGAAATACCAGGTCTGCTGTCCCCCAAGGAACAGTTCACACTAGCTTGTGTTATTCAGCTCCCTTTACTTAAAAGCACAACACACCAATGTATTTATAGTGAAAACAAGAATATATTTTTTCCTCAGAGATTCAAGGAATAGCAAGTCAGAATACTGGAAAAAAACTGCTACATATAAAACCAAATCGTAACACGCTTTCTAGAGGCTAAACATAACTAATCAGTTAACCTCCTGTCTCTTCTCACCCAGAATCCTGCAGCATTTTCAACCATGTTTGGCTGAGATCCCATTTTCATTAAATGTAAGCGCACTGCCTGTTTACTTCCTAGGTGCAGGAAAGGGGGATGGGGGGTCTTCTTTGCCTTCTACATCTACCTCCCCCCCACAAAGTTCATGGTTTGTCCTCAGTGACAGGATAACCACCAGTGACTTATTTTTTCTGTGTGCTGCTTCCCTCTTGACTTCACAAGTCTCCACTGACTTCATATGCAAAGGACATCCATTGCATTAGCTTACAATGCTTAATTTACATCTCAGAGAGGCAGGTAAATAAACATCTCTTTTCTGACAGAAAACCTGTTCCTCCTTCTCTGCTTGGGGCACAAACCTTGGCCCAGACCCTACGGACGTATTTTCAGCATATACACATAATGCCTTACTTATCTGTACAGACATTTTACACTGATAGTAGTGACTAGAGTGACCCCAGCTTTCATTTCCGACCTCACGTGACATTCTTTGGTGAACCAGAATGTACATACCAGGCTCAGGACACTCCTGTAAACCCCTTGCCTGTGGCATTAAGGGGTTTTGGGGTTATAGTAGGCTGGAGATTTACAAGACAAGTGAACCTCCGGGAAGTTCTCTGAAGAGGGGACCTTCTGGGCTGAGAGGCAATGGCTTGTGGCTGGATAAGAGAAGACATGGTCCATATGGTTACCCATTACAGAGGAGTGACTCTGCCAGCAGGAGTTGTTTCCATGAAGTGGGTCCCAACTCTCTGAACTGGACAAGTGCTGCAAGAACTAGTCAGTGGGTGAGAAATAGCTTAGGAGACAGGAAAGTAATTGGCTACTCAGTGTAGGCTACAGATTACGTTTTGTTTCTTTTAACTGTAACCTTATGTTTCCCAGTCCTCCTACTTGCTTTTATCTGAATCGTTATCTCAAGCTCTGTTAAATACATTTCAGTTTGGTTTTACTACAAGCCTGTCTAAGGTCCTGTCTACACTGTAGACCTGTATCAGTGTAACTACGTCACTCATGGGTGTGAAAAATCCGCATTCCTGAACAATGTAGTTATAGCAAATTAATCCCCCTGGAGACAGCGCTTCTCCCGCCAACATAGCTACTGCTTCCCAGGGAGGTGGATTAACTAAGCTAATGGGAGAGCTCTCTCCTGTCATTAGAGCTCTTCATTAGAGCGCTGCAGCCGCACCAATGCAGTGTTTTAAGTATAGATGTGGCTTTAGTGACTTGTGCTAAGGAGAGCAATGAACTGAGGTGAAACCAGTGAACTGGAGCGCACTGGTTCTGCAGAGGCAGCAGAGCAGCGTACACTGTGGATGTCCCTAAGATAGGGGACTAGGCACTCAAGAGTAACAAATGTGCTCATTGTCCCCCAGCATTCCCACTTAAATGGGCACCATCAAGGGTTAATGACCCTCCACTGTTCCTGGTCTGAGAGATACATGTGACACAGCCCTGACAGCACATGACTGACTCCACAGCCACTGAGACATTCACTGATACACCAATTTCATAAGATCAACCAGAATTCATAGGTTGTGCCAAAACAGATCCCCCAAACCATCACAAGCATGTTCTCTTTTGTATCAAAAAATCTTATCAAACTGTTACCTGATAGTTTTCAAAGCCACATGGGAGCATTCTGACAATACAGTCCGACTTCTCACATTGTGTATTAGGCCCAGATCCTCAGGCGCCTAAATACCTTTTAACTCCCATAGATTGCAATATGGACCTTAGAGCTCTTTGCATCACAACAATCCGAGTCTTGTGGGCTAGATCTCAGCTTTCTACCATGGTTGGGCTTTGTAGCACAGCAACTGCCAAGCAAGTATTTCTGTAGAGAGGCATCCAAATCCCACAAACTGCGAAAGAGGCAGAGGCTGAACCTGGATCCAAAGTTCCACAGCTCTGCCCCTTGCTTTATCATAAGCCAGAGCAAACCCCCTCCCCACAATGAATGCTCCTGAATTTTGAGAGCGTTTCTTGACTGGGCATTTAACTTTCAAATTCCTTTCTAAAGAAGCTGACCAATGCCTTACTAAGGCTACTTAAAATCAAACAGATACACAGCCAATATTCATAACTTCGAATACAAAAATGATACATGCATATAAATAGGATGAATATATTCAGTAGATCATAACCTTTGCAGAGATATGTTACATGGCATATGTAGCTGTCATGGGGCGGGACTCACCCCTGCGGTGCCTCCTGCTGGTTGTCCAGGGAATTAGCATTTCCAGCCTCCGGAGCACCCTCTGCAGGCCGGTGTCCCACTTGCTGCCGGGCCCAAGTCCCTCCCGGACCCTGATGCCCCTTTCAGGCTGCGGTGCTACCCCCTGGCAGTACCCCCACAGATCTGGGTCTCCCCTCCCAAGGGAACCCCCAACCTCTATCCCCACTTCACCTCAGACTATGGCTACTGCCAGTCTCAATCTAGCCCCCATTCACTGGGGCAGACTGCAGTGTAAATGCCACTCATCACCGGCAAGGGGGGTTTGGACCTGCTGCCTCTGCCTACCCTTAGGCTGCCCCTCTGCAACCCCAGTACTCTTCTTGGCCTTTAACAAGGCCTGCAGCCTGGGGAGTTTCCAGGCTGGAGCTCCCCCAGCCTTCCCCCAGCCCTGCTCCACTTTAGGTACTCTTTCTCAGCTCCCAGGCAGTCAGGCCCTTCTCCCTCAAGAGCTAGAGGGAAAGTCCTCTCAGCTCCTGGCTTCACTGGCTTTTATAGGGCCAGCTGCAGTCTGATTGGGGCGTGACCCAGCTGCAACTGCTTCCCCAATCAGCGAGTCTTTAGCTCACGCCCCAGCCCTCTCCCAGGGCTGGCTTCAAGCTCTTTCAGGGCAGGAGCAGGTGACCACCCCGCTACAGTAGCATAAAACAGATTCCAGTTATGTCATATTTACATTCATAAGCATATTTCCATAAAGCATTACGGGGTGCAACATCACAGGTGGGTTCCGTGTCAGAGACTCCCTGATGAGCTCTTTCTTCAGGGAGTGAGGCTGAAAGAGGAGGCAGAGAATGGCTCTAGAGCCACTCACAAACTCCCGCCCCACGGGAACAGAAGGAGCTGCCACAGCAGGCTTGAAAGAACCAGAGCACAAATACAGCACATTGCTCTGCCACTGAACAGCAGCTCGCCCCGTTAAGCAAAACGCCTACATTTTCCACAAAAAAGCAGACAAAATTGGGTTGTTTAGTCAAAAAACAGTTTATATGGAAAATGTTTGACCAGCCCTGCCTCCAGGGACATCACCAGGAGCTTTGGCTGAGTGAAAGCTGCAGGATTGGGTCCAAAGCACCTGGCTTCTGAAATACAAGAGAGGTTCCTGAGAGCAAGACAGCTGCCCAGCCAGCTCTCCCTGGCAGCTGGCTGCTCTGCAGATAAGCAGTTCTCAGCACAACTCTGGTTCCAGATTAATTAAACTCAGGAGCAGGCTGGGCAAACAGTTACATCAACTCTCTTCTTTCACCCATCACAGACCTCCAACCAATAGCAAGACAGCAGGTCACCCAGTCTTTAGGGTAGCCAATGTGCAGACACTTTACAATAATTACCCCATTAGTTAGTGCGCTAAACTAAAACAGTGCAAAACAGGAACCTAAAACCACATGGCATGGATTGGCACCTGCATGAGGAGCCCATTGACCTCCCTGAGAGATCTGCACAGGGAATGGGGACAGACAGTCACCCTGGGAGTCTCTCTCTTCCCTTCCTAACTGAAGACACCAATGTTTTCACTTCACAGAAGGCAAATGGAAGGATCTGCCCCCAGTGATTTGACTGGTCATGCTGCTCAGACTGTCAGTCCCCCAGGATTGGAGTCCGGGACTCTGACATGTTGAGTAGCATCAGACCCCACTTACAGTCCCTTTGAATTCAAAGGAACTGTGTGAGGAATATTATATCCAATGTGAGTAAAGGTGTCCCAATCTGGGCCTTACAAGTTAAGTTAGTAGGTGGACAGGGATCAGGAACTAAGCCACTGTGCTGAACTACGGCTACAAGTTTCTTCCCTGTTATTTATCTTCATGTAAAAACCAAAGCCAACTCCTCCACCAAGCACGGAACCTCATGCACCCAACTGCTCCACCAAGCACTGAACCTCATGCACTCTGTGCTCACCATCCAACCTACCAAGAAGGCTGAGGGAGAGGTACGTTTTGCATCTCCCCCTCAAACAGGCAGATGGGGACAGGCTGGGGAGGTGGGAAGATTAGAAGTAAGTGATTTCCCTGCTTGGAAGTTCCTGGACTCCCACTCTTCCTAGCTCTGCCAAGCTTCCTGCCTGAAGTAGGAGTATCCCGCATTTAGAGACATCCCTTTCCACTTTCTGGAACACCACCTTGGAGCTGCTGCTGGAGCTCTGGCATTGTGGGGAGGACTGGATGGATGGAGGGAGAAGCAGGTAACCAGAAAACCTGTGCGTTGAGAGACTGTCCCTGGAACACAGCCAGCAGGGGAAGAGAGCAAGTCATCTGCCTGGGGAAGTGCCAGAAGACTAGGCCCTTGTGGTGTGAGAGGGAGGAAAAGAGATGGGAAGGCCAGAAGAGAGGAATGGGCTAGAGGCAGGGAGAGCAAAGGGAGTGTGAAAGGGGGGTAGTTTGTCATGGGTAACTGATTTATTAAATCTCTCTCATTTTCACAGGACTTCAAGCAGCTCAGCTAAACACCCAGCAAAGGCTATTCCCCGTCCTGTCCAAACTGGGCAATAGCTGCAGCCTTGTAAGAAAGCCTGGTCCCTTGAGACTTCCTGATCCTAGAGGCTGGACATGCTCACCTGAGCTGAACCCCTGAGGAGGTTTGCCCATCACTCGAATGACGCTGCAGGATCCAAGTCTTATCTCAGCTACACTGCTGTAAATCCAGGGCAATCCTATTGGCCTCAGCATAGTTATTTGGGATTGAGACTGGTGTGAGCTCACAATCTTGCTCAGTGACTTGACAACACAACTCCTCTGCCCCCATTACCCAAACCCATCCACAGCACAGATTAGTCCCTTTTTGGTGCACAGAGGTGAAAGGGATGTTTCTCTGTGCTGCAGCTTTTCACGCTGTGCTGCTTCGCTCCCTCTTACTGTGTATTAAAGAAGAGGGTGGCTGCAAAGAGGCAGGCTATGGATACTAAACTATAGGTCTCACTGCGCAGTGTTCCATCCTGATCCGGGGGCTTCCTGCCCCTCTGCCAATTTCTGTACAATGCTTTGTAAGCCATGCGACAATGCGTGCTCACCTGCCCAATGAAAGCAGCACATCCATCAGTATTTTTACATACCTACCTTGTGTGCTGATTTGCATGTTCAACCCAAGCATCCACTTGAGACATGGCTTAGGCCCTCTGTTTTCCATATAGGCTTTTGCCTCATTTCTTACTACTGAATCTGTGTTCTCACCTCTCTGCATTACAGAGGAAGACATTAAGCTCAACAACCTGCAGGTCCAATGGAGTTTCCAGTCCCTCTGGGTCAAAGCCTCTTATTGAACAGAAGGCCTGGCATGGATCATGCTGGGAAGCACAGGAGTCAATATTTTTTCCAACCCTCCTTTGCAAGAACTTGTGGATCCAATTCCACTTGCTATTAGAGCAAAGTGAAATTTTTCAGACAAGGAGGGGGTTGTTAGTTTGGGGTTTTTTTTGTTTATTTTTGCTAAAAAAAGGGGGGGGCAGTTTTTGTCAACTGAAGGTATTCACAAATTTGGGTTGAATGCAACAAATAGTTTGAGGTGGGAAAAAATGTTTTTCCCCCTCCCTGAAAGCACTGAAATGATTGACACTTTTGAAACACAACGTTTTGAGGTTTTGTTTAGAAATTTAGCTATCTTTGGTTTAAAACCAAAAGGGTAAAACACACCTGAAAACTAAACCAAACATGACAACAACTCACTTTAGGGCAGGGGTCTCAAACATGCGGCCCGCGGAGCTCTTCCCTGCGGCCCGCGGAGCTCCCCCAGTTACTTCCTGTCGCTGCCAAACTCCCCTCACCCCGAGTTATTTTCTGTGCCTAAGCTCCCCGCGCGCTGCTCCCCAATGTTTGGGGCCGGGTCTCTCCCCTGGCCCCACCTGCCGCCCCCATGCGCCTCCCCCCAGTGTCTCCCGGCCCCCACTTGCTGCCCCCTCACCGCTGGGGAGCCTGCCCGGGAGCTCACGCTGACTCCACTCCTCGGCGGCTTCCGGCATCACCTGCTGCCGCAGGGTCCTAGCGCCCCCCTGCACTAGGGCCAGAGCAGGCTGCCCTTCCCCTGCACCTTCTGCCCTAGTCCTGAGCCTCTCCAATGCCTCAAACCCCTCACCCTCAGCCCCACAGCCCTCACCCCTGCACCCCCTCCTATCCCCAAACTCCGTCCCAAAGCCTGCACCCCCACCCCCTGCCGCAGCCTGGAGCCTGCACCGAGCACAGAGCCTGCACTCCAGACCCCCTCCCCCACCCAAACTCCAGCCCAGAGCCTTAGGCAGTAAATCTAAGTGCGTGTTTTGTCCTTTGAGTGAGGTGCATTACTGAGTGTATATATTTATTAAAACTGCTTGGAAATGACTTCGTCCAAAAAAAGAACACTCATGGAAGAAAAGAGAGTTTTCCAAGACAAATGGGAGAACTTATATTTTTTCACAGAGGTAAAAGATAAAATTCAATGCCTTATTTGTCAGCAAACGATTGCTGTTCCCAAGGAGTATAACGTGCGTCGGCACTATGACACGATGCACCGTGAAAAATATGATGCATTCACCGGAAAAATCTGAGAGGAAAAAGTTCAGCAACTTAAAGCAGCATTTGCCAAGCAAAGAAATTTATTTTCAGGGATTAACAAGTCTAGCGAAGATTCAGTAAGAGCAAGTTTTGTGATAAGCGAAATGATAGCTAAATCATCGCGACCTTTTACAGAAGGCTTATTCATAAAAGAATGTCTTATGAAGGCCAGTGAAATTTTATGTCCTAATAGGAAGAAAGTTTTTGAAGGCATAAGCTTGTCTGCAAATACAGTTGCCTGCAGGATAACGGATTTAGCTGATAATGTGCAAAAACAATTGATTCAAATGGCAAAAGACTTTGAAGTATTTTCAATTGCTCTTGATGAGAGTACAGATGTATCAGATACCGCACAGTGTGCAGTGTTCATTAGAGGTGTGGACTGCAATTTGAATATAACTGAAGAATTGCTAGACTTAATACCACTGAAGGGTACCACAACGGGACGTGACATATTTCAAGGATTGGAAGAGTGCATTGAAAAAGCTGCGCTGCCATGGAACAAACTCGTATCTTTGGTTACGGACGGTGTGCCATCAATGTGCTCTGAAAACATTGGTGTGGTTGGATTATTGAAGACCAAACTGAACAGCCTCAATATACCAGGAATTAGCTTCACCAGTATACATTGTATTTTGCACCAAGAAGCCCTGTGTAGTAAAAGTCTACAAATGAAAGAAGTTATGGATGTAGTTGTTAAAACTGTTAATTTTATACGTACACGAGGGCTGAATCACAGACAGTTCACTTCTTTTCTAGCAAGTATGGACTGTGAATATGGGGAACTTCTGTATCACACTCAAGTTAGATGGCTGAGTTGTGGAAATGTTTTGAAGCGTTTTTTTGCACTTAAAGAGGAGATTGATTCCTTCATGAAAATGAAAAACAAGGAGGTTCCACAGCTTGCTGATTCCACTTTTATCTGCAACCTTGCTTTTCTAACAGATGTAACTGATCACCTGAATGCACTGAACTTGAAACTTCAGGGTAGAAAACAGGTGATAACACAGATGTATGACAGTATTAAGTCATTCAAAGTCAAGCTTACTTTATGGGGGAAACAGCTGATTGCTGGCAATTTGGTCCATTTCTCAACTCTGAATTCCTTAGGAAAAGTTGAACCCAAATCCTTGAAAGAATATGCAGAGATCATTTCTAACTTACACAAACAGTTTGATGTGCGGTTTAAAGATTTCAAGGCACTTGAACCACATTTTCAACTTTTTTCCACACCATTTGCTGTTGAAATTGACAATGTTGCAGAGGAAATGCAGATGGAGTTAGTGGAGCTTCAGTGTGACACGATTTTGAAGCAGAAGTATACAGATGTTGGAATTCCAGAATTCTACAGGTTTCTTTCACAAGAAAGATTTCCCATGTTATTCTCTGCTTCTGCAAGGATAATGGCAATGTTTGGAAGTACATATATATGTGAACAGTTTTTCTCTTCCATGAAGATTAACAAATCTGTGTTAAGGTCAAGGCTCACTGATGAACATTTGCAAGCAACACTGAGATTGGTTTCGTCTCAGGATATCAAACCTAATATTGATGCTCTGGTTGATGCAAAACGCTGCCAGCTAAGTGGCCAAAAATGAAATGACTGTCAAAATTAGCACTGACGTTTCACATTACAGTTAAAGAAGTTAATAAAAAAGTTAATAAATTAACTTTTAATAGCATACTATATTTTAATACTATACTACTATATTATTCTTCATTTTTTTTTCTGCCTACCTCCAGGCGCTTCCCGCCGCCAAACAGCTGTTGGTGGCACTTAGCACTTTCCAGGAGGCAGGGGGGAGGAGCGGGGAGCCGCACACTTAGGGGAGGAGGTGGAGAAGAGACAGGGCAGGGGCGGGGCCTCATGGAAGGGGTGGATTGGGGGTGTGGCCAGGGGCAGCAAGGGGGCGTGTCAGTGATGCGGCCCTCGGGCCAATGCACTAGTCCTCATGCGGCCCTCGGGGTCATTTGAGTTTGAGACCCCTGCTTTAGGGCAAACATTTCATTTTGTTTGACCTTAAAACAAATAGCTTTTGGTGTTTTGTTTTGGCCACCCAAAAATGAAAATAGAAAATAAAAATGACCTATTCTCTCAGATCTACTCCCCATCCCCGTGTTCAGCTTAATGGGAGTAAGTGTGTCCACACCTGGAGTTATTCAGGAACAGCTGAATAGCTCCATGTATAAACTAGTCATTACCCTAGGCAAGCCCACTGATGCTAATGGGGCAATAGGAACAGGAGGGCAGAAC
Source organism: Mauremys mutica (assembly GCF_020497125.1). Lineage (NCBI taxonomy): Eukaryota > Metazoa > Chordata > Testudines > Geoemydidae > Mauremys > Mauremys mutica. The sequence goes on from NC_059078.1 coordinate 45,499,952, forward strand.
ACGGCCAATGTGCGTGAGATTCCAAGGGGAAATCGACAGAACATTAACTACTGGCAGCAAATAGCATAGCAACAGTACCGCTAGCCTTCAGTAAGTGCGTGGAGCTACAACAGATCAGGGACTGCTACAGTGTTCTAGGTTGGCGTGTGGAGCAAAGAGGCATCTCTGCTCTACGCACCTGTTTTGCAATTCTGTTCTGAGAAGGACAGGCAAAGAAAAAAAACCAAATGTTTTAGCTTTCTTTTTAAAGAACACGAGAAACTTTGGACAAAGGAGGCCATAACAGCTGCTTGTGTTAAAAAGTATCTTAGGCCTACTTCCTTGCTGGATCCCTTAGTCCCTTCCTTCTAGAGAAAGACGTCTAATAGACTCATCAGTGCTAGATTCTACCCTCAGTTATGCCCTTGCAAGATGCAAGCCCATTGATTTCAGCTGGGTTGAACAGATAGCGGCAAGAGATCAGCTGGCCTCCCGTGTTATTACCTTTTGCATTCAGGGCAGCAAGGCACTAATAACCCTTTGCATTGAGCAGTTTAGCCTGAGTTCCCTAATAAGTCCTTGCTTCCTGGTGTTCTACGGTAAGTCCTTTCATTCTGAAATGTCTCACCAATAGCAGTTGAGAGCTGGTTTCAAAATGAAATCCGGTTTCAAAATGAAAGCCCACTTTTGTGAAATATTTTGCATATGTCAATATTTTCCCCATGTCTGAATTACACACTTTTTTTAAATAAAGATTTTGTTTTGCATTCTGAAATTTGTGTAGATAATGTAATTGAATTTTTTTGGTTTGCCCCAATGTTTTTTTTTTTTAAGAAAAAAGAAAAACAAGTTGATGTTTTTTGTTTTTAGAAATTGTTTTTGTTAAGACATGACATTTCATTTTTTTAAAAGGACATTCAATGAAAAAGATATTTTCTTTTGAAGAATTTCAACCAACTCTTGTAAAGACTAAACCACTCTCTAGTCGAGCCCAGTTGATTTTATCAAATACATTCATGACATTGAAATGATCCTTTGGTCACTGCAAAGCCTCTGCTATCAACAATAAGGACTTGAACATCTACACTAGTTTTTAGCCTCTGGCTTCTCTTCAGAGCAGTGGTGCCTTGCAGCTAGAGCACTAGGCTGGCCTTGGGAGACCAAGGTTTTATTCTTAGCTCTGCCATTGGGCTGTTGGATGACCTTGGGTATGCCTCATTGCCACTCTGTGCCTCAGTTTCCCCATCTGTAAAACCGGGATGATGACCTCATTGGTAAAGAGCTTTGGGATTTATTGATGAAAAGCAGGATATAAAAGAGTATAGTTATTATCCTAAAGTGTAGTCCCAAGTGGAGATTAGTAGTGCGGCGTGACAGAATTCAATCACCACCAGGTGCCTCCCCATGGCGTAGCTGCTCTTCCCTGGGCCAGTGCCCCTTTGTTGACAGTCACTCTGGCACTGGGGTGGTCTCTGCGCCTAGTAGCACAGTTCTCTGGCCAGATCACAGTCCTTAGTCCCCCACATCGACTGCTCAGCCTGCAGCCCCCTTTCTGGGCTCGATAACTCTTTCAACAGGCTTGTACATCCCCTTTCCCTGGGGCTGGTAGAGGAACCCAATCCCACCTCTACTCTGGGTTTAAGCCCAAGGCCCCATACTGGAGAACTAGTCTGCTCCTTCACCTGTGCTGTGCTTTTCCCTGGGCATTTCCTACCTCTCTTCTCAAGTTCCTCTCACTCACTTCCCTAGTTAGTCCAAGCCCTCCTCCCCCCCCCCCCCTGGAAAGCTTTCTTCTCTCGCTCCATGTTTGGAGTCCCGCCATGCAGCTTGGCTTTCCTTCCAGCTTCCCCCTGCCCAGGCTTTAGCCTCACTTGAGCCTGCTTTTCCCTCCTTCACTTCAGCCACCTTCGGCTCTCTATGGGAAAGCAGCTGATTCCCCTCAGGTGGGGCTCAGTCTCTGATCAGGCTGGCTGAGCCCCAGGTAACATGCCACCCTGTTCCAAGCAGCAATATCACTGCATTTTTACCAGGAGCTAAAAAGATCCACTGTGCACGTGGCCCAAGGCCAGGTCCCTTCTGCCCCCTGCACAACTTCAGTTATACAAGCTGGGTCTCACCTTGTTGCTCAACCAATGATCTCCTTCCCACTCCGTGCTACACGCTGTATTGCAGACAGTGGGGCCGGGCGTCCAGTGCCCTGCACCTCGTGGCTGTAAAATACTACCAGGCCGGAACAGTCGCATCGCGCTGCTCCATGGCCCAGGGGGAAGTGACTGCACAGGATGGAGAGAACTAGGCCCTTGATGTGTTTCAAGTTCCATAGGCCTCAAATCCTTAGCCCAGTACAGCATAGAGTAAGCAGGCAGTGTGCTACGGAGAGGTGTTGGCGGCGGGGGGGCGGGGGGGGGGAGATGAAGGGATCTCTCTCCCCACTCCTCCCACCAAGCGGTAGATAGGCAGTAAAGACCCGTTTGCTGTACTGTGGGGTAGAGTGCTGCTTGCCTGGGGTCCCGTATCCAGTATCAACATCCCCCCATTTGCTGCATAGTCTGCCCTAGGCTAGCGTAACGCTCTCTTCTTCGCTACGAGTACTGCTGCTGTGCCTTGGGCTGGAAATTTCAAGGAGGTCTCCATTTTCACCCCCACGACACCCATCTGAGTCTGAGAGGTTGTTCAACTTTCTAGCCATCAGGAAACAGTTTTGGTGGCAAAGTCTTTGGCTCCATCAGGCCAGTTCCTAGCTAGAGTAAACAAGAGCCTAGGTGAGAGCAGCGCAGGCGAACAATGCACAAGAGGTTATTGTAGCCAGTACTTGTCAGAGCTCATCTGGGGCACTGCCTGCATTACCGGGCTGCTGCTGCTGACGGTGCGTTGTGTCTCTGAAGTGCACTCAGGGATTTTTAATTGTGTGCTGGCACTATTAGAGTTGGTCAGCTTTGCTGCTCCAGAGCCGAGAACTGGGAGGGCTATGGGGAGCTCTTCTAACCAGTTTTAAAACCAGCTGGAGTTATAATGCAGAGACAGTTTCAAGCACTTAAGCTGGCTTCACCTGTTTTTACCAAGCTGGCTTTATGACCCTAACCCACCTAAACCTGTGTCTATGCTATTTCATGAGCCAGTTTTAACACTGGTTTAGCTGAACTGGTTAGGAAATATCCCCAGCATAGCCCGTCACTGAAATATTTGTCATTTGTGCAGTGTAGTGTCCCAGAGAAATCTAACTTAATTGTCCCTCTAGTCCACTGTCCACATATTAACCTGCTGAACTATGTCTGTGAAGCTGTTAAATACTGTATTTAGCACAACAAAGGAAAGGAAATTGAAAATATGGAAGGGCCCTTGCTGTGCACTCAGGCAATTTAATTAGGTATCCAAGCATTGTGTGTATGTCATGATTTCACCAGAGCCTATGTTAAAAGAGTGGAGGATAGTAATCAAAGAAAGAGGCAGCCAGGCAGCTAATTTAAGTAAATACATCTTGAGAAATGAGTCATTCCCTTTACACTAGACTGAAAGACATCTCTGCAATGGATGGGGCCACGGAGGTCACTGGGCAAAATGAATGATCTAGGGCAGGGGTGGGCAAACTTTTTGGCCGAGGGCCACATCTGGGTATGGAAATTGTATGGCAGGCCATGAATGCTCATGAAATTGGGGGTTGGGGTGTGGGCTCTGGGGTGGGGCCAGAAATGAGGAGTTCAGGGTGTGGGCTTTGGGCTGGGGCAGGGGGTTGGGATGCAAGAGAGGATGAGGGCTCTGGCTGGAGGTGTGGGGTCTGGGGTGGGGCCACGGATGAGGGGTTTGGGGTGCAGGAGGGGGCTGAGTGCTCGGGGTGGAACAGAGGGGTTCGGAGTATGGGAGGGGCGATGCAGGGGTTTGGGGTGTCAGAGGGAGTACGGGTTCTGGGCTGGAGGTGTGGGTTCCAGAGTGGGGCCAGAAATGAGGGCTTCAGGGTGCAGGAGGGGGCTCCAGGCAGGGGCAGGGGGTTGGGGTGTGGGAGAGGGGGCTCCATGCTGGGGCTGAGGGGTTCAGAGTCCAGGAGGGGGCTTCGGGCAGGGGCAGGGGTTGGGGGTGAGGGCTCTGGCTGGGGATGCGGGCTCTGGGGTGGGGCTTTCGGGGTGCAGGAGGATGCTCTGGGCTGGGGTTGAGGGGTTTGGAAGATGGGAGGGGGATCAGGGCTGGGGCAGGGGGTTGGGGCGTGGGAGGAGGTCAGGGGTGCAGGCTCCGGGTGGCACTTACCTGAAGCAGCTCCTGGAAGCAGCAGCATGTCCCCCCTCCGGCTCCTACGTGGAGGCGCAGGGCCGGATGCGGCCCACGGGCTGTAGTTTGCCCACCCCTGATTTAGGGAGATGCCTGTGTGGAAGCTTAAATGGCAAGTTGTGCCTTGAATTAAGGGACCGGCTCTTCCACCTTGGCGACTGTCATCTCAGATCAGTGCTGGGAAGACCATGCTTGTCTAAAAGCCAGGGCTTCGCTGCTCTTTCCTCAGGCGAACGTGGGGAGGTCGGCGTGTGTCAGCTGCAGAGCGCAAAGGCTGTGACAGAGGGAGACAGCTTCCCAGCATGGGAGCTGTAAAATATTAACAAGGCTTTGTCTTGCCTTTCCTGTGCACTAGCACATCATCCAGGTGTGACCAGGCACCTCCTCTACCTTGCTGGGCTTGGCATGTCCACCTCTGGCAGCTGGGGACCTGGACAAAAACAGCCCTACTCCGGACTGTGTTTATTTCTCACTACTTTCAACGTAGGCCGAAGGAGAACTCCTCCACCAAACCAAGGGGATACCTTTTCCTACTCCCTCTTGGGGTGGGGAGGGGCCCTTGTTTTTAGTCCTGGGGGGCTAGTCCTTCCCCTAAACCAGCAGTCAGTCATGTAGCTTCCCCTGTTGGGAGGAGAACTGCCTCTCACGCTGGAGCAGCTTCTCTCTCTGCTGCCATTAGCTCTACAGCAGTTTTTCTCTCCTCCCCTCTCACCAGAGGAGGGGTTGCTAAAGGTCTCAGGCAGCCCTGAATTGGACTCAGATGGCCCTAGTTGACCTGCTGTCACCCTTGTTCAGCTCATAGGGAAAAGGGCCTTTCTCTAGGGCTAATATACCTGCCCTCCCCCACTCTCTTACAGCTGCCCAGCGTGACTTTGTCACCCAGGAGAGCTGCAGAACACGGTTCACCCTGGCCTCCGATACTGCACACTGAATACACGATCCATAGATTTTTAGATCTCATTAAATGGATTAGGCACTACTGCAATCACAGCGGCCCCAGCCAAGATCAGTTCCCCGGTGTGCTAGGCACGGTACTAACACGTCATAAGAAAGAGTCGCTGCCCCCCGGGCTTACAGTCTAAAGAGACAAAGGCTGGAGGGGAAACACAGAGAGAAGGGGAGTGACTTACCTAAGATAGGTTTCAGCGTGGTAGTCGTGTTAGTCTACCACTAAAATCATGCATCTGATGAATTGGGTTCTAGCCCATGAAAGCTTATACCTAAATACATTTGTTAGTCTCTAAGGTGCCACAAGGCCTCGTCGTTGTTTTTACGTAAGATAGCGCAGCAGCTTAAGAGCAGAGCCAGAGAAACCAGGTCTCCTGACCCCCAGTTCGGTGCCCGCCCCACTGTCTGCTATACTCTGGGGAGCGGAGGCCATCTGAGAGGGATTTCCCTTCCTACCTCTGCTCTGGACGGATGTGTCAGGTGGGTTTCAGTCTCAGAAAGGAGGAGGTCTGCTGGTAGTTAGGGGACCACCTGTAGGCATTGTCGGCAGCCTGTAGTGCGAGCCAAAGAGGCAGAGGGGGATTGGGGCAGGGACGTGCGCAAGGGGAGGCAAGGAGGGGCATAGGCCCCCCAGTAATAGGGCACAGAATGCCTCCAGCCCCAGGGCCGTGGAGTGGGGGAAAGAAGAACGAGCTCCTGCCAGAGCCGGGGGGAGGGAGGGAAGAGTGAGCTCCTGCCAGGGTGGGGGATGGGGGCACAGATCCAAAAAGAGGTCAAAGTACAATTTCTGCACAAGCCCCTGGAGTGGGGAGAAGAGTGTGGCCAGGCCAGACCCTGAAGGACGGTAAGAGTTACAGAAAGGCTCAAACAAGGGGGAAATGGCACAGCTCCATGGGTAGGGGCAGGTGGGGTATGTCAAGCCAGGCTCTGACTCAGGTTTGAGCCAAGCCCCCTGTCCAAACCACACACAAATCAGTCAAGCACTCAGGACCCCAGTCCTATGACCCCGCTGGGGGGTGAGTCAGAGCCAGAGTCCCAGTGTGACTCTGTCCAAGCCCTGTCATTTTGCAGTGTGGACGCAGCTCAAACTGCAAAGCTGAATCTGAAGATCTGGACACGTTAGCCCGGCTGAGATTGCTGGGGCCAGCAGTTGTAAACCCAGGTTTAAAGCACAGTGTGACCATGCCAGCACACGTCGCTTGGAAACTGTCCACAAGCCCAGGTCCCCCAGACCCAGATGTGGTGTGCAGTGTAGACATACCTGGAGACACCATCCAGGGAACTGCCACACCCTCTGCATACCATAAAGCAGCCTCCATAGTAAGCCCTCAGAGCAGGGATTTGGGAAGGGAGGGTATCTGGCCAGGGGAGGACAGCGGTGTGGCCAGTGGGTCCAGGACTATATGGATTCACTGGCCTACCCCTTCCAGGGAAAGGCTGGGCAGCAGCTCCCCAATACCACTCCCTGAGGCCACAGTAGCAGCCATCAAGGAGTGCAAAGGAGCTCTGCCCCCTGATTCCAGGTTGCATGGGAGGACTCTGCTTCCAGCACACCCAGCCCTTGCCCAGCTCCCCTGGGTACAGCCTGCTTCACTTGGGCCCTGTGCCGACACCGGGATTTGGTCCTAAGCCCTCCCACTACTTGCTCTACTAAGCCAGCCTAAGCTTCTGAACTAGCTGAGAGGAATCTGGTACTGTTAAGAGGCTAAAGCTGCCGCCTCGGCTTTCCTCCAAGGGGAAAGCACAATTGTGTGGCTTGTACTTAGACTGGGAGCTCATTGGTACAGAGCAGCTTTTCATTGTGTGTGTACAGCGCCTAGCACAGCGGGTGCCACCCAATGGGCTGTAACCGCTACCACGCCACAACTGCTGATGATTTTGGAAACGAAGGCATCCAGCTGCTCCTTCTTCCCCATCAAAAGGACACATCCAGATTCAGGAAGCGAAGTCCCACTGTTTCACGATATGTCCAGCCACAGACTCTGTGTCACCTTCTTCTCCCAGGGGAAACACACCAGCAAGGCTCTGGCATCTGCTACAGAGAAGCAACAGCATCTTGCTTTGGGGCCGAATCAGAGATTTCTTCTTGTCCTTTTCCTGATCTAACAACCTTTGGCATTGAACAACTGAAAAGCTGGCCCTCATCCTCCGGTAAGCTGCAACTAAACAGGGACATGACACACTTAAGCAGTGTGATACACACTCCCCCACAACAGGGAAGGCTTGTCCTGACTATTTGAAGTCCACATATCCTCATAGGGACCACCACTACCCCACTGCAGCTTATCAGCAGGGATGTAACCCTGAATCAGAGCACAGGCCTTTACCACTGAAGTTAAGAAACAACTATATTAGCTGGTAGCAGTAGCTGGCTTTTATCCACAACACACTTAGTCAGCATGTTATAGACATGTCACATGCAATGCAGAAAATATTTTTTTAAATGTTAGACTGTGTCAATTATATTTATTTACACTAGTTTTTCATATCTCTTCACTCATCTGGCCTGGCTGACAGAATATAACTAATAAAATCTTAGAAACTTCTAAACCTTACCTAACAACTTGCCTATATATAATAAACCAGGTCTGTCAAGTGTTGTGAGATGCTTGGCTGAAATATGCCAGAAGTGCAAAATATTATTATGTAAAAGCAATTTGGTGGGATAGGATAGACATTGGGTCCAATTCTCAGCTGATTTCAATGGAGCTATGCTGGTCTATGCCAGCTGATGATCTGGCCCGTTATTTCAATGTAAAATTAGATTTGCCATATATCTCCTCATATATTTCAAATTACTTTTGTTAATTCAAATGGTGACATTTAAACAAAATATTACTGTTATTTATCTTGCACAGTAACTGAAGTTGTCATGCCACTCAAAAAAAATTAGTTTCACATGCTAAACTTTTTTTTATCTAAGAATGGAAAACTAAAATCAAAGAGAAATCTCAACGCTTATGAAACAAGGAATGCAAATTAAGGCCTAGAGCCCACAAACACTAATATATGTTTGTATCTGTATTCATGTGATTAGTCCCACTGATTTCAACAGATCTCCTCAGGTAAGTAAAGTTATGCACATATTTAAACATTCAGAGGATCAGGGCCTATGTAGTGGTTCTGGGCAAACTGGACGACGAGTGCATATTAGGGTTGCCAATTTTGATTGGATGTGTTCCTGGTGATTTAATCACATGACATAATCTTTAATTCCTGGTGACTCCAGGCCAATCCTGGAGGGTTGGCAACCCTAGTGCACACAGGAAAACACAGTAGGCCAGTTTCTGCTTTCTCTTATATTGGTGTAGGCCCAGAGTAACTCCATTGATGACTGCTACTCTGGATTTATACTGGAGAAACTGAAAGCAGCTCAGTGAATCTATCTTCCTGAACTATTGCACAACACTTAGGACCTTTGAAAACAAAGCATCCTTTTGCAAACACAAAAATGAAAGCAAATTAATTAGACAAAAGATACAGAACACTATGAACTCTAACCCAGTTCTCAAACTTTTTTTTTTTTTTTTTGCAGACCACTTGAAAATTGCTGCCAGCCTGGGGGGTCCATTCACTCAGCCAGCAGCGGTCTGAGCTGACCAGCGGCCAGGACCCCGCCTGGCAGGAGCCCGGCGGACGGAACCCCAGACCGTCAGTGGGCTGAGCGGGGCTGGCTGCTCAGCCCGCTGCCAGTCTGGGTTTCCGTCTGCCAGCTCCTGCAAGCCGGGGTCCTGAGGATCATTCATGGAGTTTTGGTTAGTCAGTCAGGGAACTTGTTTTGGGGAGCCCCTACTCCCTGAACTGTGTCCTCAAGCCAGGGAGTAAGGGTTTGGGGCTTTTATAACGTGCTCCATATTAAACTTTTGGAGGGATTTACCACCTTCTCCTACTTGTGAGTCCTTTGGGCTGTACTGAACCCAGTCAGCCACACTGCTAGACCATTGCAGAGAAGAATTTTGTGCTCATAGATCATCAAGGGCCCCAACAAAGTATGCGTTCCAACGGGACATTAATCTTACATTTGCTACATCAGGTCACGTGACTGGGGAAAGTCATGGGTATTAATCACCAGTGACCCTAAAAATAGTGTTTTACTCTGTTATGTTATATTTGTCTCCTGTTTAATATAATTATTGTGTTGAATATATTGTAGATGTTTGTGTTATTTCTTGGAAATCTCCAACTATCTGGCAAGTAAGTGGGGATAACCCTGTGGTTAGAATTTTCCTCCCAAGCTGCCCTGGTAACCCTGCCAGGAAGGGTGGAGTGGGGTGGAGGCACCACCAAACAAATTCATAGGAAAAAATAAAGAAGATACACCCTGCTGAATGAATGGCGGGATCCAGAAGAACCCAGACCTGTCCATCAACACCTGTAAGCAGATTGGCATGAAAGAAGGTAACTGGGTGGAGAGGTGGCGCTACAATTGTGAGATCAGAAGTAACTCAAATCACCAACCCTTACTCTACAGCTAATTTGCATGTAACAATTTCATTGGCTGCATGAGGGAGACTGCACAAATAGTGGCTTGCTTGGTCCAATTGCTACATCCATGTGACTGCACCAGCTACAAGTAAAGCCCATCAGAGGGCAGATTCAGATCTCAGTTATACCCGTGTAAACACAGAGTTGTTCTGCTGAAGTCAATAGACTTCACATTCGCACCAGTGCAACTCAGAACAGAGTCTAGACCTTACATTGCAAAAGCCTGTATTTGTGTGCCCATATTCTGGCTGGGACCAGCCCTGTGCCCAACTGCCCATTGGACAATCTGCTTCTCACTAAAGGACAGGTAAGAATAACCTGCAGAGGGGTGGTGTAGAGAAGCCATGGTTCAAATCACATGCAGGTAAACATGTGGATCATGTGTTCTGACCACAGGCCATGTCCCATAATGCCTCTCTGTAGCTCTTCAGCTCAGAGAGCCTGCTGGGTGCCTTTCTGTCATATTTCAGATGGGTTAGTATAGGGTCTAGCCATCCTCTGCCCCATGCTCCATCTGTTGGCCAGGGGCTGTCTGTCTATTCACAGTGCCAGGCAGAATCTGACCCAACACTGTGACTTGTTAATGGCCTACAGAAACAGTTATACTGAATCACTTTGTTTTAAGAGCCTTGCAAGTCACTTAATTCCTGCATTAGATCTGCCCTTTCCCACTCTGGCTAGGAAAGAATAATCAGTTCCAGGAACAGGAGAAGACCATTGGGCTGACATATGCTTAGTTATTCTGTTTTGTTTACTTAAACTTTTCCTCCATTCTTCTCTCCCTACTGTACCTTTCCAGCCTTTTCCATTCACAAACCCGCCCAATTCTTTCTTGCGCCATTCACTCTCCAAGTTGTTTCAGTAACTAGAGGCCAAATTTGTCCTGGTGCAACCAGGCACAGTTCCAGTGAAGTCAACACCAGGCTGCTTTCACTTACACCAGGGCTGCATTGTGCCCCTTGTGGTCCCGGCCAGTTTGAAGAGCTTGATTGGCTGTTGCATCAGTCACACTGGATTTCATAACGTTAGACATTTCAATGGGAGTGACTCATTCCCTCTTGGAGTGTATAATATGTATGAGCAAAGATGATTAACTTTTGCTGAATGGGATGATTTCTGGAATGGGAACTGGTGTTAATTAGGAACAGATCTCAGGCTTTCACAATCTCTGTTTTTAATGACCTTATATATACACATATATTAAAAATTCAATTTGCTTTTTAGCCCAGGCTTGATGTTAATGTTAAAGTTAAATACCCTTGTCATCTCATCTTAGAAAGGAACAATGGAGACTCAGAGTTAAGGCTTCAGATTTTGATAGCCCCTGACATTGCCAACTCTCGTGATTTCATTGCAAGTCTCATGATATTTGCAGAAGAATCTCAGCTTTCATTTGAAAAAGAAGTTTTTAGCCCTTGCAGGGAAAATCCTTTAAGATGTGAAGCAAGTAAATCCTGAAGACTCAGGAAGCAGAAGATACATTTAAAGAACCAAAACTACATCTTTTATAAAAATATCACAGGATTGTTAAGCCAATCTCACAATTTGGGGGCATCTGACACTTGAATGTTTGAGTTTTACCAGCTCTTGTTGGCCTGCAAGCCAGTATTATCCCATGGTGATTTGTCTCATGTTCCAGCTTCGAAGCCTCTATTTTATTTTATGTTTAAAAGCCTCCTGCTATTATGGATGCAGACGAAGCCTTCAAGATGTAGGCAAAGTGTAAACCGATGCAATGCTGTCTCATCTGCCTGGGTCTGCAGAGCTGTGAATGGCTTCTGGTCTCTTTAAGGGGGTGTTGACTCTAGAGCCTAATAGCAACAATTTAAAAGGCAATGTTGTTAGCTATTTCACTGCTGATCATAAGAACATAAGAATGGCCATACTGGGTCAGACCAAAGGTCCATCCAGCCCATTATTCTGTCTGCCGACAGTGGCCAATGCCAGGTGCCCCAGAGGGAGTGAACCTAACAGGTAATAATCAAGTTCTCTCTCTCCTGCAGTCCACCTCCACCCTCTGACAGACAGAGGCTAGGGACACCATTCCTTACCCATCCTGGCTAATAGCCATTAATGAACTTAACCTCCATGAATTTAACTAGTTCTCTTTTAAACCATATTATAGTCCTAGCCTTCACAACCTCCTCAGGCAAGGAGTTCCACAGGTTGACTGTGCGCTGTGTGAAGAAGAACTTCCTTTTATTTGTTTTAGACCTGCTGCCCATTAATTTCATGTGGTGACCCCTAGTTCTTATATTATGGGAACAAGTAAATAACTTTTCCTTATTCACTTTCTCCACACCACTCATGATTTTATATACCTCTATCATATCCCCACTTAGTCTCCTCTTTTCCAAGCTGAAAATCCTAGCTTCTTTAATGTCTCCTCATATGGGACCCGTTCAAAACTCCTAATCATTTTAGTTGCCCTTTTCTGAACTTTTTCCAATGCCAGTATATCTTTTTTGAGATGAGGAGACCACATCTGTACTCAGTAGTCAAGATGTGGGTGTATCATGGATTTATATTAGGGCAAGAATATTCTCTGTCTTATTCTTTATCCCTTTTTTAATGATTGGTAACATCCTGTTTGCTTTTTTGACTGCCGCTGAACACTGCATGGACGTCTTCAGAGAACTATCCACGATGACTCAAAGATCTCTTTTCCTGATTAGTTGTAGCTAAATTAGTCCCGATCATATTGTATGTATAGTTGGGGTTATTTTTTCCAATGTGCATTACTTTACAATTTATCCACATTAAATTTAATTTGCCATTTTGTTGCCCAATCACTTAGTTTTGTGAGATCTTTTTGAAGTTCTTCACAGTCTGCTTTGGTCTTAAGAAGCAGCAAAGAATCCTGTGGCACCTTATAGACTAACAGACGTTTTGCAGCATGAGCTTTCGTGGGTGAATACCCACTTCTTCGGATGCAAGTGGTGGAAATTTCCTGGGGCAGGTATATATAAGCAAGCAAGAAGCAAGCTAGAGATAACGAGGTTAGATCAATCAGGGTGGATGAGGCCCTGTTCTAGCAGGGTTAGTCTATAAGGTGCCACAGGATTCTTTGCTGCTTCTACAGAACCAGACTAACACGGCTACCCCTCTGATATTTGGTCTTAACTATCTTGAGCAGTTTAGTATCGTCTGCAAACTTTGCCACCTCACTGTTTACCCCTTTCTCCAGATCATTTATGAATAAGTTGAATAGGATTGGTCCTAGGACTGACCCTTGGGGAACACCACTAGTTACCCCTCTCCATTCTGTAAATTTACCATTTATTCCTACTCTTTTTTCCCTGTCTTTTAACCAGTTCTCAGTCCCTGAAAGGATCTTCCCTCTTATCCCATGACAACTTAATTTACAAAGCACACAAGAAAAAAAGAGGGACACCTGCATTAGAAAGTTCTGCACAATCTACTGTGAATGGCGACAGTAGTGGGTGGAGCCTATATTGTGGATGGAGTCTGGGAGAATATCAGCACTTTTCTTTTTCCAGCTTGTCCCATGCTGCTATTTTAGGGTGACCAGATGTCCTGATTTTACAGGGACAGTCCCTATTTTGGGGTCTTTTTCTTATATAGGCTCCTATTACCCCCCACATTTGTTGTCTAGTCACCCTATGCTATTTCTGGCTATTGTCAATGATGTAAAAAGCTGTTCTTCTTCTTCTTATTTGCATTGCAGTAATCCCTAGGAGTTCCAGTCCTGGGCTAAGAGTCCACTGTGTCAGATGCTGTACAAACACACAACAAAAAGGCTGTCTCTGCCCCAAGGAGCTAACTGACCGTCTCTATTGCAATCCCCATCCCTGTCTCAATGATTAATTCAGGTCTCATGCCTCTGCATTGGGGCGTTCCACCTCTCATTAAGAACCGGACACTCTAACCCAAAGCGGAACATGGGAACACATCAATAAAGACTTTGCCTCTTTGGAGTGATGACTAACCTACCTCATTTTCTAGGGAATTCAGAGGAGGTGCACTGGTCCTCTAGACACTTACTTCAAAGTACTTTACAAAGGAGCTGCAAGCATCATCAGCCTCATTTTACAGGAGTGCAGTGACAACGCACAAAGGTTAAATGACAAGGCTGCAGTCATGCAGGGAGTTGGTAGCAGGCAGAACACAAGCCTCCTTGAATCCTGGCCTGATGCACTGGATCACGCTGCCTCCCCCATGGAGGTCTTCAGACCTCTCAATAGGGCGCCTTTCAACAACATAAGATATTATTGTAACGGAGATGCTCACAAGTCCTTACTCACAGCAATGCTGCTGGCCAAGTCTCTTCGTAGCCTCTGTTATATTCATCTTGGCATTTTCTTCTAGAGTTTATTTACCTGAGTCTTGATAGGCTAAGAAAGATCTCTGAATACAGCCTCTAAATGTTAACCAAAAAGAACCTGGCGATTGTGTACATTGATGTAGGAAGTAGCTACATCTTTGGAGTTTTGCTGGGTTCCCCCACCCCCACCCCCTTGCTATTTTCTTGCTCTTTAGCTTGCTCACTTTTCAAAAAAATGTATGGGCAAGCAACTGGCTCCAAGGCTATTTCCATAATAATGGGTGCGTTTCATGGCTTCTGCAAAAAACAGGCAATAGGTGCACTGCAAATCTGGTGGTGGAGTGTGTGTGTGAGATTTTAAAAATACCATTTAACAGATCTGAACACTCTTGAAACTTGTTTGATAACTAGCCCTGGAGACTGAAGTCCCCTGTTTATCCCCGTACACAGGCAGCGGCATCCATAATACTCAGAGGGCAGTGATCAGTCCTGTGCAACTCCAGCTAAAGCAATGAGGTTGCATGGGTGTGGAAGGCCCAAGACTATTTGGCCTTTATGGATAAAAACGCCATGTAATGGACATAGGAGAACAGCAAGCGTTTCAGGATGGCCCAGTAAGCAGCAGAGATAATCTTCCAGCAACCTGGTGCCTATTTAGCGTCTCAGCCTTTAGCCATCAGCAAATACAGCCACTGAGCTCTGGAAAGGTGTCCTTCAAAGAAAGAGAAACTCAGCAGATGGGCCAAGGGCAAAATGGGTTTAAAGACTAAACTTCCCTCTTTGCCCCTTAGGCAGTTCCTTCAGCTCAATCAGGATTCAATTTGGCTCCGATCCTGGGCCATGCTCCAGCAGCGCTGTGCTGCTCTGCCTGTGCAAAGAGGCCATTATCCCAGTGAACATAAGAGTGGCCATATTGGACCAGATCAGTGGTCCTTCTAGCCCTGTATCTTGTCTTCTGACGGTGGCCAATGGCAGATGCTTCAGAGGGAATTAACAGAACAGGAGTCAAACAAACTGGCATCTTTAACCAGCACTGCATTTAGTTTCAAGTTAAAGAAACTCAGGCCTGCAAAGGCACTGTGGCCTAGTGGGCAGAGCGACTATTATTTTTTAAAAATCAGATGATTTTTAAGCTAATCTCATGATCTTGGGCACTTGGGATTGGCAATATCAGCTTTGTCTTTTCCTTCTCTAACTTTTTGCTGCCTATTGCTCTGCGTAGCATTAACATGCAACTATTGCTTCTGTTTTTAAACCCAGCCTTCAGGTAACTAAAACTCTTTTAATTTGTGCTGGGTGGAAACCTGTTGTCAGCCATATACTAATTTGTATGTGGAGCGGGTTAGACCCCTGCTTCTGGGATGCCACCTGATGAGCTGGGGTTTAACTGAGCCTCCCCTGCTCAATCAGCCTGGGTTCCCTCTCCCTGCTTTGCTGAATTAGGCTCGCTGGACTCTTGCAGCACACACACAGGTAGGGCCAGACCCCGCTGCAGTCAGCTCTGTGTGAGAGGGCTCCCCCACCCCTTGTCGGAGACAAACCCCAAATATACTGTTTTGCGCTGTATAGAAATAGCTGTACAGTGCAAACTCATAAAATTTGCCCTCTTCCTCAATGTGACAGAGATGTGCATGACTTCTTCCCCCCCCCCCGAGCTATAAACTGCATAAACTGGGTTTTATTATAAACAAGAAATAAGTTTATTAACTACAAAAGGTGAAATGTAAGTGGTTAAAGAGATAGCAAACAAAACCACGCTGATTACCTTAGTAAACAAAAGTTGCAGAGTCAGACTGAGCTTAACACACTAGATAGGTAGGATACAAATTAACAAATTCTCACCCTGAGTGATAAACAGGCTGGCCGATCCTTATGGCCCAAGTTGCCTTGGCTTTCCCAGGTTTTCTTACACAGGCTAGAGATCTTAGCCTGGGACCATCACTTCTCACAGTTCAGTCTTTGGTTCCTCAGGTGTCTTCAGGTGTGTTGTTGTAGGGAGAGTGAGGACCTGCCATGTTGTCATTGTCCCTCTTTTATACCTCCCCCTCACTTGCTGGAACGTTTTTTTCACTGTGACCTGAGTCAAACAGTTCCCATTGTATAGAACTATCTAACCCGAGTCAAACAGTTCCCATTGTATAGGGATATCTCTGAGAGGTTTCTATTGCACACAGTTCCTGGGGTAATCCTTGTGCTTGTGTGCATTTCTTCAATAAGCCATTATCATTGTTTTGCCTCATCGAACATGGCACATTTGAAATACAGAGACATGGTCAATATTCTCAATATTCCCAGCTTCAGATACAAAAATGAATCATGATACCTGCACACAAATTGGTTAAACACATTCAGTAAATCGTAACCTTTCCAATGATATCTTACAAGACCCATCCTGCATAAAGTACATCTCAGTTATGTCATACGCATATTTTCATAAAGAATATGGAGTGAAACATCACAATGTTTCCAATTATATGTTTCCATCTTTAAATCTGGTTTTTCAGCCAATTGCAGCTCAATTTTAGTGTGTGTCTGGCTGCACCTTGATATATTCATTGTCAGCCACCCAGACACAAATTTCATTGCATTGCACACCAAAAAAAGGGATTTTAAATGGAATACACTACATATTTTAAAAAATAAAACAAAACCCTAGACAGGGGGTTGGTTGTCTTCATAGATTTTTCTTTTTTAACTCTCCCTTGAAACAAAATTAATCTGAGCATGACGTTTGTTTTTTTTAAAGAGAATTAGATACAGCAAAGCACCAAATCACATGCTTAATTTCAAGCACATGTTTAAGTTCAAATCAAAATGGTATATACTCAGGCAGCTAGTCCCTCCCATTGCCCATCATTCTGCAGCTACACCGTTATTGTTAGCGAGTTAGCACAGATGTTTCTAGCTGATCTGGAAATTATAGCTCCAGTGAGGACATAGCCGGAGTCCATGCGAATTCACTCCATGATCCCACTGATCTTGGAGTCTTGCTTTCAGGGGGAAAAATCCAACAGCCACAGAAATTAAGAGCATAGCTTCTCATTTGTGCTTTCCATGCATTTCACATACACTTTCCCCTCTCATTCAAGTCTTGTGCATGTTACACATTATTTCCCATTCTTCATTTAACATTAGCCCCTCTAAGGACAGATACATTCGGACGCAAGCAAATCATTCCAGTCTTTCTATGCTAAGCACTTCCCTGCTTGTTACACTTTCTCGTGACTTTCCGTAAACAAGGCCTGACTGTAACTGGCGAGTGTGTGTTACAGGGCCCCCTCTGTGCGATCCATGGAGGGTAGGATTTGTCACAAAGCACTGGCTCCAGCAGCTCATGCTCTGAGGTCCTTGGTGTATTGGCCAAGAAGACAGCCGTCACAAGAGCATTTGTTGAAATTACTAGATCCCCTGCTTTGGCCCCCATCCCTCTGGTCTGCAAGGACACAGCGCTCTGGTATATAACTTCACAGGCAAAGAGAGGAAATTTTAGTGGGAGCCTCATGTTATAATATTAGCACACATCACTGGCTAAGCCATCAGCAAAGCAAAGGAAAGAGGAAACCTTGTCCCAGTTCCTCACCTTTTGAGCAGAAAAACTGATTGCATTACAATAGTGCCTACAGACCCACCCCACCCCCCCATGGAAAGCAGGGCCCCTATTATGCTAGGCCCTGTACAGACACAGTGAGACTGTGTGCCTTGAAGCGCTTATGACTTAAACAGACAGGGCCTAAGGGGAAACAAGAAGAATAACTTGTCCGCTTTCCCATACCAGGGCAGTGGAAGAGAGGGGACGAGAATCCAGGTCTTCTGGGTCCAAATCCAGGGCTTTATCCACTACATCACACTGCCACGTATAGGACTGGCTGGTGTGATACACTGTGGCACATAGATGCAGGAAATAACACTTCAAGCAGGGGATGCAGATGCACTTAAGTAAAGGCCATAGAAATTAGACAGCCTGTCCGCCTATTTATCAAAGCACCTGCAGTTCCCATTTCAAGTCAGGGGAAACAATTAGAAATACACAAGAACAAACGGATATAAACTGGCCATCAGGAAGTTTAGACTTGAAATTAGACGAAGGTTTCTAACCATCAGAGGAGTAAAGTTCTGGAACGGCCTTCCCAGGGGAGCAGTGGGGGCAAAAGACATACCTGGCTTCAAGACTAAGCTTGATAAGTTTATGGAGGGGATGGTATGATGGGAGAGCCTAATTTTGGCAATTAATTGATCTTTGACTATTAGCGGTAAATATGCCCAATGGCTTGTGATGGGATGTTAGATGGGGTGGGATCTGAGTTACTACAGAGAATTCTTTTCTGGGTGTCTGGCTGGTGATTCTTGCCCACATGCTCAGGGTTTAACTGATCACCATATTTGGAGTCGGGAAGGAATTTTCCTCCAGGGCAGACTGGCGGAAGCCCTGGGGGTTTTTCACTTTCCTCTGCAGCGTGGCGCACGGGTCACTTGCTGGAGGATTCTCTGCACCTTGAAGTCTTTAAACCACGATTTGAGGACTTCATTAGCTCAGACGTAGGTTAGGGGTTTGATACAGGAGTGGGTGGGTGAGATTCTGTGGCCTGCATTGTGCAGGAGGTCAGACTAGACAATCATAATGGTCCCTTCTGACCTTAAAGTCTATGATTCTATAATACTGTGCTAAATGAGGATGCTTGAAGTAGATAATCTCAAACAATTCCTTTCTAGGAGCTGCCTACTCAGTTGTAACTTAAAGACCTTGAGAGATGGAAACAGCCAAAGCTACATGGGCAAAAGGAGGCTAGATACGCTGCATAATGAAGAATGAGCTGGAGATGGTGAATATGACAACTCTGTAGCTATTCATTCTACATACAGATGAACCCACTGCTTACGTATTTCGTGACCAATCCTGCCCACCCTGTCTGATTTTGGTGAGTGCAGCGGGCTGGAGGAGTGATCTAGAATGAGGCTCTCTCTGTCACACCCTCTAGGACAGCCCAGATTTATCAGTGTATTGGAAAGCTGAGTGCAAGGTGATGGATTTGTTGGCTTCAGCCCATGCCTCTCACTGCAAAGTGGAAGGCTGCAGCTGAGCTGACCTCTATTTTATGAATTATGGGAGTGTTAATATGTGAGACTCAAGAAAAAACTGATCAATATAAAGGGGAAGATTAGCCACACCGTACATGCACGGGCAAGGATATCCCGGAGAAACTTCCCAAACATGACAAATGCTTCTCCAGTAACAGAATGTACAAGCTGATGGGCTAATGAAATGAGAGGATGATCTCAGGTGCTAGGAGACAGGTCTCTACCATCCTCCATCTGCAATGCCACCCATGTCTTGGCAGGAAATCCAAAGACCAAAGACCATAAAGCCCCTCATCAGCAAACCCTATTGAGCACCAGGGACCTGAAAACCACCTGTGGTTTCTTGCCACCACCACCCTCCACATCCCACAATCTTGTGTGTCTGCAAAGGACTGTGGGATAGGGATCCTGGCATGAAATGGCAGGTAGAATATGGGTGCTGGTGGGCCTGTTGCTGGCGGGGCATTGAAAAGGTGTTGGGTTGAGGTGTGTGGTGTTATTGTGCTTTTGGAAACACTGGAGTGTACTGGGGTTGGAGGATCCTGGGTAGGGATGTTGCCTGTGGGGCTGGTGGGAGATCCTGGGGCTCAGTACTGAATGGGGCTGGTTGACTTGGGAGGCTGTTGCCTTTCTCCCCGCCTCCACAGCTCCAGCCCAGGGCTGCTTCACCACTGTCTGCAGAGCAGCAGCAGCAGCAGGGGAAAGATGAGGTGAGCTGAGGACCTGACTGGTTGGGAAAGAAGAGATTGGAGAGCAGGGAGGGGAGGGCAGGAGAGGGGCAGAGGCAGAGCAAGAAGGAGCTGCTCCTTCCCTGGCTCCCACTAGGGCCTAGCAGCTGCATGGACTTTGTCCCCTCGACCAGCTCAGCAGTCCCATGTTAGAGGTCAAGGCCAGGGCACGACTTTGGGGCAGGGAATCCCATGTGGCCACCACTGAGCCTTCTGCTGCATGTCTGTGAATAGCAGGGGACAAGGTGCTCAGGCTAGCACCTTCCAGCAGTACTAGAGCCACTTGAAATGAAATAAAAGGGGTGGAGTGGATAAGGAATAAACAGCCCGATACGGGGCTTTCTGCTATGAACTTAACTGCCATAAAACAAGACATGCCTAGCACAACTATAATGCGCATTCTGCCTCGCCAGCACCCTCGATCCTGGGCAATAATCATCAGAACACTTTACAGTTGCTTTTAGCCTTCTTAAAGGTGGGTGAAATATCTCCCCCCTTTTACAGATGGAGAAACTGAGGCAAACAGAAGTGACATGCCATGCTTAAGGTCCACAACAGGTCAGTTGCATAACCCAGAATAGAACGCAGGTCTCCGCCTCACTTGTTTGTCCCTGTTCACACACACAAACCCCTGACTTGAGCGCAGGGGTTCTAGTAACACAAGAGGGCTGGCAAGACCGGGGGTATAGGCCAAAGCTTGAGAGAACTCAGTTCATTGGCTAACATAACCACTCTACTGTGGCCGGAGAATAGGTTCCCAGCACAACACTCAAGGGACGCTAGGCCTCTGATGCCCCAGGGCCATCTTTTCTTGTCGTCCACCCATTCCCTGATTCTGGACTGGAAATCAACGACTAAGCCAGTTCGGCGTTCAACCCCCACGTTCTCTTGCAGCTTCCAGTACCAGGAACTGCATTTCTCTAGTGGACTGCACCACGCTGCCATCCTAACACCACACCCCAGAGAGGAGAATGAATGAAAAGCAAGCCACACAAAAGCCGGAGTTCCACATTCATACTTAAAACTACATAAACTGAGCCCTCCATAGCTTTGGCATTAGAGAAGACCAGAACCTTGAAAATCAAGCCCATTTTCACCCTATACAAATTGGACTTCTGAATGAAAGTGCCCCCCTGGAGCTATATACTTCCCCAAAAATGAGGAAAGGAGATCAATTTGTCCATTGTTACTGATCTCTCTGTTGCCACACCTGTTCACAATCAGCCAAGTCACCCTGTAGGAGAACTGTCATTCAGTTGCAGCAATAGGTAAAACAAGGCAAATCCGGTAACCTCCCTTTGGGAATTCCAAGCATGGGCATGCAGTATTACAGCGGCACAGTGCTCAGCTGTGCCAGTTCAAGGAATTGATAAGAACCTCATCTTTGGATTTCACTCATTTGGTTCCCCTCACCTGATGCTTGCGGGAGTTTATATCCAAAAATAAGTCAAACCCAGCCCAGAAAATTTCACCTAGTTTACAATCTGTGGGAATTTTAACTTCACTTGCGATGATTATTCATACCAGGATCTGTGCCAGGAAAACATATCTGTTTATACAATCAGGAAACAGAAATGATATTGTTTTACTTATGACCAATCGCAATGAAGCAACACAGCTCCCAGGTGGGATTTTGCGGTTTGAATAGCAAGCCACAGAGTAAACACAAAAATTACCAAAAAATTGCACAATGATGTCAATTAGTGAATAAATTCAAGGAAATCATCTGCTCACAGCCATCCTGAGAGAAGGGGAAGAGATCAGATAAGAGAAGAGATCAGATATCAGGAAAAAACTTTCTGTCGGGGTAGTTAAGCACTGGAATAAATTTCCCAGGGAGGCTGTGGAATCTCCATCATTGGACTTTTTAAAGAGCAGGTTAGACAAACACCTGTCAGGGATGGTCTAGATAATACTTAGTCCTGCCATGAGTGCAGGAGACTGGACCAGAAGACCTCTCGAGATCCCTTCCAGTCCTACGATTTTATGATTCCATGATTCTATAAATTATTAAAAATTATTTGCTCACTCTAGGCATTATGCACTTTAACCCATGAACATACCCAATATCAATGGTTTTCATTTAAAAACTAAGGGCCAAGGTTTTCAGAAGTGCCTAGATTTTGAGTGACTATGCTGAGACACTTCCCGAAAATCAGTCCCCTCGAGATCCTTGAAGCGGGGTCCCCAAAATCTTGGCCAAAGCCGTTTCTTTGCTTCCTGCAGTTCCAAAATGAATTAAACAAAATTCTGGAGCAGCTATTCACAAAAGGGGCAGATCTTTTGCTGGTGTATTAATGACACTGACAACTGACATTAGCTGAGGCTCTGCCTTGGACTGTTTTCACCCTTTAGACAGATTAGCTGGGCCTTTCATACTGTTTTATTACTAATAAGAACAATACTAACTTAATCTTAAAGACATCTATCAGAGCATGCAGCAGTCCAAATGCTGAAACACATAAACCGCCTCTCCTTCTGCTCCATGCTAGCAAAGCTGTTCCATAGTTAGCTCAGAATCCAGCTATCCTACATTTGACCAACTGTTCTCTGTGGTGTCATCTTTGTTTGTTTATCCCCAAACTGTTCTCTGAAATTCTGGGTCTAAAAAAAGCCCAACAGGCCTTTTTTTTTTTTTTTTTTTTAAAGACAAGAAAAATAAAAAGCAAGAGCTGCTGTACAGCTGCCAGTGTGTTTTACAGTGGGGCAGAAATCTCCATCTCCCCATTTCACAGATAAGGGAAATCAGGGACAGAGGTTAAAGGGCTTTTCCAAGGTCTCATATAAGCCAGTGACAGAGCCAAGACTAGAAGTCAGGTCTCTTGATTCCCGGGCCAGCATGTCATTCCCAGGATCACACTGCCGCCTCCTTCCTGCTGATTGCTTTTGGCTTTCTGACATCATCTAATCAGGCCAGGTTGCACATGCACGCATTTTAGGTCATACACTGAACTGACCAGCTCCCATAAGAGCCCTGACTCCGGTGTCGGCTGTGGGAACATGTCGGATGCCACTACAAGCCGAGCACTCAGCTAGCAGGTCATCTGGGGAAGTCTGCAGTGTCCTGAAAGGCTGAAGAAGATCTCAGGGCACGTTCCATTACACCAGGGATGATAGATCCAGTGCCTTGGAAGTAAGCAGCACATCACAGTCTATTTAGCACATGGCATTGCAAGTCACAGAAAAATACAGAGGGAAGTGCAGGCAATATAGCCCCTGGCTAGAAAGTTATGAAACACAGAGCCAGGAGGCAAAGGGAGAGGGGAGCCTTCCGGATCAACCACTGGGCAAGTCACTGTGGTATTTGGGCAACTTCCCCAGCAGCAGCCTGGGTACAGATGTTTTCTCCCATGCAGATCATTTTTCGTGCGGCCGACAGACATCGTTTGGTTCCCTGGTACGAGAGGCAGCTGTAATCACTTGTCCTTTCTCACACACATGTCCTGGAGGCTTCTCATTAAACTTCCACATCTGTTCCTGGTTTGCTCTTTGTCTGAAGATATTCCTGCTATGCCAGAGGATGTGCAGCAAAAGGTCAGCTGACATCTCAAGAGAGAGGGGGCCTCCGGAGAGCCCTCAAGATTTAGCCCTGTGGATGGCAGGTGAAGCAGTAGCAGGAGTTATTATATAGAACGTGGTGGGCTGTTTGTATCAGCACCCTATTGATGTCCATGATGGACATCAATAGGGTGCTGATACAAACAGCCCACCACGTTGCTCCTCCAAAATGGTCCCACACGACTCCTTAAGCAGTCCGGAGAAAGAAAGAAAATGGGCACAAAGAAGTCATTGCTTCACCCTGGCCTCTCTGGGTAATTAATCCACAGCGTTAGGGGGCTCTGAAGGCAGGTGGGGTGGGTAAATTAGGTGGGGTGGTGGGGAAACTCGGACGATTAAAGGAAGTTGCCTCTCTATATCCCTTCTTGCAAACCCACATTCCAACAACTTGGCTGCTAGGTGCATTTTTAGCTGCTGAGTGATCCCGGCTCCCACCCTGCCCCCATCTTATGGAGTGAAGAGTTCTTTTTTGGTTTGCTTTGCCAGTGGGAGAGCGATCTACAACAGGCCAGATGGAAGATGTTCTAATTTGGGTTTCCTATGATTTATATCATTAGGTTTAGGCAAGGTTGGCTGTATATGGCACAATCATTTGTTAGCTTTGTTCTGTCTACTCCCCTTCCCCCACCCCAAAGGGTTTTCATGAGACTGTAGTAATGTCTACTGTGCCACTGCTAGTGCTCTGCATCTAGATATCGTAGGTATTTAGATCAAATTGCTGCTTGGGTAATATACACCCAGAATAACACAGGGCCAAATTCTGTGGTCCTCAATTGAGTAAAGTTCCCACTCCAGTAATTGCAGTGGCCTAATCCATCCAGGGAGAGAGACACTGGGAGAGACAGCTCAAGGCTAGACCAAGAGTTTTCTCGCAGCTGTGGCCACAATGCATTGTAGGGGAGTGAAGGAACTTATGACCCCCACGAATTTGCATGTCATCTTTGCACAGGGGCCATGCTAACCTTCTCTGTATCGTTCCAATTTTAGTATAGCACCCTAGGCAAGCATATAAGACAGGTCACAATTTTCCCCTGCACATTGCAAAGGGACCTCAAAGCTGTACTTATAAGGGAGAAAAAACCAAGTTCGTCATTAATGTCAAATAGATATAGTTTAAAAATAAACCATCTTGTTGCTAATACATTTCACAACACTTCTGTCAAGAAAGGGGCTCATGATGAATGCCTTTATCATTGCGAAAGATCTCACTTCCTCAGTGCTCTCCAGCTTGTGTTACAACAAATGCTGCTTGGGCAACGCAGTTCATTACCATACTTCCCTAAACACAGTATCTGTGGTGCAGATCTTCTTACTCAACACTTCAGAGTGACTCATCAGAGAGCAGTCACACCATGTCTGGTTAATCAGGGACAGGTTTCTTGTTTCCCAGGCTGCTGCTTTGGGCCTGTATCTGAAGGTACTTCGTTGGGCGTAGTCCTTCCTCTCCTTGGTTTCAAGTGGGATGTATTCTTTTATGGAGAAAGCAAGTTAAAATATAAAATAACCCCTTTATATAAAATAACCTCCACCTATGGAGAGGGGGCATCCAAAATATGGTTCATTGGTTCTGTGGTTTTAGGAAGATCAGTAGTTTTCTGTCTGAAGAGAAGATAGGGTGACCAGACAGCAAATGTGAAAAATCGGGATGGGGGTTGGAGGGTAATAGAAGCCTATATAAGAAAAAGACCCAAAAATCAGGACTGTCCCTATAAAATCGGGACATCTGGTCACCCTAAGAGAAGAGGACAAAGGACTAAATTGTGCCCTTAGTTACACTCTTACAACAGATAGGGTTGCTCCATCCATGGTAATTATATGGCCCCCATTATTCTAGTGTCCATGCACCTCAGACAGTCTTCAATGTATTTATCCTCACAACGCCCCTGTGGGGTCAGGATTATCAAAGTGACTTGCCCCAGGTGTACCCTTCACCCAGTAGAGAAAGCCTTTCTATTGAAAATTGTACATATCTATTTTTTTCCTTGCCCAAACTGAGGGATTTATCACCAGGCTTGGAATCTGAGGACTCAGTACTGGCTCACTGCAATGTCTTGAAAAGGCATTTGTCCAGAAGGATTTAGGTTTGGACTCCAGCTCAGAAAACATTTGAGATATTTGGGATTTTGCTTAAAAAAAAAAAGAGAAAGTTGTAGTTTTTCTTTTCGTAAACACCTGTGCCGCTAATGGCAATGACATTTCTCTAATGGAAGTGTGTCTCACTCAGACGGAAGATGCCCTGAAAGGTGGTGAAAATTCAGACAAACATGCAAGATCCCAAAGGTAGAGGAAAAGATACAGCTGTCTAAAGACAATTAGCACTGACTGTATTTTGCAACATTTGAGACAATTTTTATCTTGCTCAGGTCCTCTCAGATTCAGACAAGGGCAGTTTTTTTAACTTTATTTTTTTAACGACAGATTTCTTATATTGTCTTTGGCAAATATTGCTGAGATGTAGCTGAAACCATTGGTCAACCTTGGCTTATTCCTACAAAGGGTTATTCCAGTTCTGCTCCCTTTGAAATCAGTGGCAAAACATCCACTGATTTCAATATGAGCAGAATCTGGCACTTATAAGCCACTCTGTACAAATTAAGACCCTGATTCAGGGAAGCACTTAGGCACTCACTTAAAATTAAGCCCCCTTTCTGAATGGGGATACTTTGCTGAATTGGGGCCTAAACATCTTTCACTTTATAATGAGAAATCAGAACTGCGCCTTCACGGTGTCTCTGTTGGGTTGAGTGAAATCACAATCACCAACAAGAGAGACGGAAGGCACTCTTCCCATTCAAGGCCCGCATGTTCATTCACTCCTAAATGTCCCCTGAAATTTAGCATTCTTTGCATCATCCCAAAAAAGGATTCCACAAGGATGGGAAGGGGCGAGTTAGTGAAGCGATTTGAGCAAATGCAACTGAGCTGTTGGTGTGGTTTGCAAAGTAAATAAACAAACAAAATTAAAAGGACATTTCCTTTTGCACTTGGCTAGCACAAACCAGGAAAGCATTACATTTAAGGTGCTGGGTTTTTCAAAAGCATCCAGCATTGGCTTAATTCAGATCCTCTTGAAATCAGTGTTCAAATTCCCACTGGCTCCCATCGGAATGGAGCTAGGCTAACACTCAATGCTTTCAAAATAAAGCCTTCCCCCAGTTCACGAATGCAGTTAAAAGTGGCTGGAAAATGATGATCTAGCTACACATGCACATCACCCTGTTGTTACTGCTGCGGGGCCTTATCCTCCCAGGGGCTGAGCATCTTTAAGTCCCATGGCAATGGAGAGCACTCAGCACCTGCTCAGCTGTGGTATAGAACTAGACCCCTACAAGCTCACACAGCAAACTCTCTGGGCCTGTTCTAAAATAGTTAAGTGCTGTGTGTGGCTAGTGTGTCATATATTCAATTGCTTCTAAATTAATACGCCAAAGGGCAGTGTACCTGATGTCTAAAGCTACCACCCCATCCCTACTGGTAACAGCCTTTCTGGTGGCCTTTAGCTAAACTTGGAAGGATTAGATTTTTATTGATAAAGTCAGTAAATGTTGATTTCAACGTGCACACGCAAACCGAGGGAAAAATATTTCCATCAATAATAACAGAAATTTACACATAGGCAAAGTAAGGAAAAATTCTTCTTGAGGACTTGGTTCAGACTTTTGAATGAGGCTTGTTACAAATGGACTAATTTATGAATAGGAAAAACAGATACGATTTGTTGATTTAAGGATATTGACTTTGTATATTTTCACAGGTGATGCTGACGATTTGTGTTTTAATGGTTTCTAGAGATTCAGAAAGTTAAAGCTTAATATCCGCACTCACAAAATCATTGTTTGACCCCAACTTTCCTGCAATTGTGACAATTGAAATCAATAGAAATTTTTAAAATGCTTAAAAATAAACAAACATCGATATTAGCTTTCGAAATATAAAAAAATAAAAATCAAAATTCGGCCAAGCCTACCTTTATCATACTGCTGGACTATTGTTGGATGACAATAGTTGCACACTTCTGTCATCGCACAGGCAGATTTGAGTGGTATCAAAACATATAAAGAAAAAGTAGTTTAAAAAACAAAATAAACAAACCCAGGTATTTAGCACACTGTTTAAAGCGTTGCCGCCAAATTCTGCTTTCAGTTACACTGGTGTAAATCCATCCAGATAGCTGGGTGGAAAGCAGGGTGCCAGAGCAAAACTTGTCTCAGAGTATATTTCCCCACTTGATATCCTGGACACAATGGGCTAAATTCAGCCCTGATATAATTCCATTGGCCTCAGTGGTTTTACACCACAGATGAATCCAGGGTGCAGAGACAATCTGAAATAGACACTGGTAGAGCCTAGAATTCAGCCTGATTACAGGAGATAAGGATTGGTCTCTACACCAAGAGACAGGTCTTTTATAGAAGCAAAATCTCCCTAACGTTGGCTCAGGCCAGGTGGTTTAACAGTTTGTAGTGGCTACCGTGCATGGGACCTGGCTTATCGAGTACTTACCATGGTGGCGATAGTATGAAGCCAGCAGTGTTAGAGCACAAGGGAAGTTGACTTCCTAGAGTACATTTCATACAGGAAGATGTCTCGTAAAACACACTGAGGGCCTGACCTTACCTTCACTGTACAGGCAAAACTCACTAACTTCAATGGGAATTTTGCCTGCATATGAACTACAAAACAGGACCCAACAAATGACGGCCCCAGTTCAGCAATGCACTTTAAGCACGTGCTTAACTTTAAGCATACAAGTAATCCCACTGAAGTTAATGGGAAAACTCATGTGTTTAGTTAGGCAACGTGCTTAAGAACTTGGTTGCACTGGGGATTATTTACAGAAAGCTAAAGTCTCTTCCCAGTAATACTCCGGCATCTGGGTCATATCCTGAATGCACTGAAGTCAATAACCAAACTCAGTGTCCATGGATGTCAATGGAGTTGCTCAGGATTTAATACTCCAGATTAAAGGTGAGCAGACGTTGTCCTGTAATCAGTGAAACCTTGTGTTGCAGCTCCAGTTGTGGGGCTCAGCAGCGTATGTTCCCACCCATACTATGCATCTGTCTCTTGCCAACGCCGGCAGAGAGCTAGGGTCCCCTGACAAAGCTGTTGTGAGAGCCCTGATTTTAAAACAAACAGACACACAAAAAAAGAGAGGCGCATTTATGTTCCTCCCAGCTGTGCTCTCCAGGACAGAAGGATTTCTGTGACCAGACAATAACGCTTTATACGGCAAGGGTAAGTTTCAGTTACTTGAAACTATCAGCTCTTGTGTTTGAATCATCTTATATTCTCCACAATGAAACGAGGCTTCCCCACTGGCAAATATTCGGTCGTGCTGTTAAATCAGACACAAAGGCCAAACAGGATTTGGATTTAAAGTGATGTCACAGGAGAAGCCTAAACCCAGCCGCTTGCCCAGTTTGGGATTGTTTATGTATGTTCCAGGCACTGTCTTACCTGCCCCTTTGAGCCAGCTCCGCTCCCTCTCGGCAAGAGGAAAGCGAGTCCAGCATTCTAATCCGTTACCAACAAGGAGGGCGCTGAAATTTAACATAGGCTGTTGGGATTTTTACTCCCCAGCAAAATCTTCAGTAAAACCCTCGCATCTCTTTTCAGAGTACCAGAAAGAGCCAAAGTTTGCACCATTTGCTGAGTGCTTGGGACCGCTGTTTACCAGCATTTACAGCACTAAATCCTACATAAAAAGGGTGGGGGTTCTGAGCACTATGAAATATTCTCTAGTCCCTGTCTCTGCGTGTGTGTTTCGGGGGGGGGGAGGAGATGGTAGGGAGTAGGGGGTAATTTAATGGAAGCGGATACTACTCGTTGATTAAAAGAAAGGCCTGGGATCCAGGACTCTTGCATTCTGATCCTGCCTCTGAATTGCTGTGTGACCTTGGACAAGTCAATAAGAACATTGTTCTTCAGTTTACCCATCTGTAAAATAGGGATATTAATAACGACCATCTTCCCTCGCCAGGGTGTTGTGAGAAACAGCAGTTCGGGAGAGGGAAGGACAGAGCTAGCCTGGAACTAGGAGATGTGGGTTCAATTTTTGGTCCCCCCACAGCCATCCTGAGCAAGTCAGACCCAGATCCTCAAAGGCACATACCTCTAAGAGAGTTAGACCCCTGAATGCCTTTGGGGATCTGGGCCTCTCTCTCTCTCTGGCCCCATCTGTAAAATGGGAGCAATAGCACAATCCTGTCCCAGAGGGGCTTGTGAGGATAAATGGCTTAAAGATTGCAAGTGCTCCAATGCCCCAATGATGGGGACCATCCAGATACCTTAGTAATGTAATTAGCAACAAGGCCTTAAAATTCCTCCTATCCTACAGGAAGGAGAGAGAGAGTGTGTGTGTGTTACTATTATTATTATTAGAACTCTGCACTGGCCAATGGGAATTCTCTCTGCAAAGCAGAAAAGCCCCCACAGGAGGCAAGGTGGGATTTGAAAGGATCCCAGACTGTGTATAGTATTTTGCAGAGAGCTATTAATACTGATAGAGAGATGGTGTCAGACATGGTTACTATGTGAAATATACAAGTCAAAGAGGAAATCCCATCAGGCATAAATCCATGTCTACTAACTCTGGTGGCTGGTTGGAACAGGGACGCTCAAAACAAGCAGGGGAGATGACTTCATGGCCAAACTAAAGGTTTTGTGACCATTAAAGTGATGCAGGAAGATGGCAGGTGGGATTAAAGATTAACATTGTAATCTGGATGGGAGATGTCTCCAAATGTACCACAAACTGCACATTGAATGTAGGTTAATACCAGCAGAACTTGATGCCCTGAGCTTCCACAAGGGATGGAGTTTACAAGTTTTATGTAGAGCATAAGGCCTATTGTTTAGTCAAGCTTTTAATTGATCTTTAGGGCCCCAATTCAGCAGAGACATCAATGGCACGTAAGCACATGCATAACTTTAAGCATGTGCTTACGTGCTTTGCTGAACTGGGGTCTAGCTCACCTGCAATAGCAAGGAGTAGAGGATTTGCTGATGTGTCTTGTATTGTCTTGAAAGACACTTGGTCATGGCTTGGGTTATTCTTACTGGTGGAGGCCACAACCATGATTACAAATCAATCAATAAATACGCAACAGCCAAAGCAAGATCTGATTCTAAGGCGGATGAGCCACAGTAGCCAGGGGAGACCTCGGTGCCAAGGAGTTGTGAAAACCCTCCTTCCCAGTTCAGTTAAAACATCCACAAACCCATTTCTATGTCAGATCTGGTTCACGGGCTCTGAAGTTCAGAAGGGACTGGGTGGAATTAAGCCAAACTTTCCCCATGGCTGAATCTCCAAATCCATAGGCAAGGTGAGAGTTCTACAGGTTTGTATATGTCTGCATGGACTCAAAGACTTGAGGGGACTGGAAGGGTAGCTACTAGCCATATACCAGAATACCATGCTACTGCTCCCACGTGATCTCTCCCAAAAAATGCAGGTTGAACCAGATATAGATCATGAACAGAACCCTCAGAATATTACCCCAGATGGGCACACTGTCAATGGCAACTAGAAATAATAATTCACAAGCTCTGTAGATGTTCACACAGAGCAAAATATTGTGCTCAGAGTATCCAGAGAATCTGGGGGCACGCACACAAAGAAGCCAATGAACCAGCGCCTCATTTGCAAGCTCTTGGAGAATTGCAGAAACCAAGAAGAACGTCGTGTGTCACCTTAACAAAGTTCAGCAGCGAAGGAAAGTGGGCACTGCCTTCTGTCCCCTGACAAAGGGAAAAAGCCATTAGCAGTAGCACCCAAAGCAACTTAACATCTCTAGGGAGGAGGAGAGGGGGTGCCCACCCTTCACAAAGGCACCATCGTATACAGGAGGGGGAAGAAACGGAAGAGAAATGTTGAGGGAATGATGTGGTAGTTGCAACAGAGTCTCAAGGAGGGAGAGGCTCAAAGAATAAGAGGGCAGAAGAGTAGCAGTGAGAGAGAAGATCTAAGAGAGCAAACATCTACAGCCTGGGAATGAGGAAGGCGGTGGTGGTACCTGTGAGCACATGTTAGCAAACTGCCCAGGGAGAGTCCCAGAAGCATTTTCTTCTCTCTCTCTCTCTCTCTCCCCCCCCCTCTCTGGCCATGTGCTTGGGAGTATGGATGGAAGGGAAGTGGGGAGATGCTAGCAAAGGACAAACAGGACTTTACAGCCTATAGCACAGATGGGAGGGAGAGTGAGGCACCCCAAAGGCAGGCAGTTCTCTGGCTCCTGACAGCAACCTAACCCCATGCATTTGGTTTCTAATTGTGGGCAGTTGAAGCCCTGTGGAACCGATGTGGCACAATCAGCACCTTCTAGTGCTCCTGAGGGACACTCTCACTGGAGGGACCAATACTATCAACAGCTCTTCACAACTGTCCACATTCTCAGAGACTATGCTACCAGGACACTTTGGAGCAAACACGACTCAGAGCTGCAATCACTAACCCAGCAGCCATCTTGTACAGGAAGTTTTAAGTTGCAGGTCTATGGGGAAATACCTGCATTTCCTTACTACAGCAGCCTTTGACCCTGTTACTGCTAGACCCATAATGACAACGTAATGCAAACCGACAGGGTGGAACAGGAAACCTGAAAATAGAGTGGCAGCTTTGAGTGTGTAATTGGTGTCAAAGAGGAAGTATATTGTCAGTTCTCTCCAGTTACATGTGCAGATGCCTGAGGCTTTCCTATACACTGCCAGCCCTATAAATAGTCTTAAGTAACCTTTCAGAAAAAATGCACTGAGGCAGGTTCTTTGCTTTTCTTTCAGGGAAGAGGTAGGTAGGGATTAGCGCAGGGCCAACTCGCCATAGTCAGCATGAAATGTCGCTTTTTTGGCCCCCATGTCCATGAATGATCTCTGTCACGGTTGTGTGAAGAACCTTCGTACGAGCATTCCCAGCACGATAGCTTCCCCCAGACATTCTTAGTAACAAATACAGAAAATGAGCAAAATGCAAAAAATAACAGCAGCACCCACTGCCTTCCTCTCTAGGCTCTGAGAAAGCTAAGCATCATTATTGCTGGTTTTACAGATGGGGAAAGGGAGGTTAAATAACATGGCCAGTGTTGAACTGCAGGTCAGTGGCAGAGCTAGGAACAGAACTCAGGGGGGGTAGATCCACTAGCTGAGAGTCTGTCCCCAGGTCCCCTGGCTCTCAGTTCAGTGCCCTGTCCTGAGTAGGCAAATCTGTTTGAATTCCAAGGAATTCTCGTGCATACTTCTCTGCACTTTCTGCCCGGCTCTAATGGAGACAGGCACTGGACAGACAGCACTTAAATCCATTCTCAAGCCAAATAGCTAACTCGGAAAGCTCACACACACCACTTGCATAATACAAGTGGGATTTCCAACTGGGACGCAGGCGAGGCAAGAGCGCAGTTTGCCTCGCTCTCTATTTACCAGAAAGCCTGAGAAGTTTGTACATAGCTAAAATAAAGTTTTTTTGCCACAACAATGCTTTTTATTTTTTTAAAAAAAGCATATTTTGCTAACGTGGGGCCATATCTTACAATGTTACTCAGGCCAAGCTCTCATTGTGGCCAATGGAGAGTTTTGCCTGAGAAAGAACCGTAGAATTACACCCCCAGGTGTGATTGAAAAGACACCGAGTTTTACAGTCACGAAGACATGGTGGAGTTCTGTGGAAGCACTAATTTGTGGGGAGGGAGGAAAATTATATACTGTCATTTTATCTGACTTCTAAATCTCCTAGCACATAGGTACCACCAAGTTGGACTCTACAGAAAAAAAACCCCCTAAAATCAGGTTAGATAGATTGCACTAACAAGATTAGATGTTATTAGATCCATGGCTGGGCACCAAGGTTTACGCATGTTTTGGTACAGTCATCCATTCAGTAAAGAAACTAGATAGATAGATAAAGGACTGTCAAAAAATTAACTGCGATTAAAAAAATTAATCGTGATTAATTGCACAATTAAAAAAATTAATCATGATTAATCGCGCTGTTAAATTATAATAGAATACAATTTATTTAAATATTTTTGGATGTTTTCTATAATTTAAAATATATTGTTTTCAATTACAACACAGAATACAAAGTGTACAGTGCTCACTTTATATTTATTTTTGATTGCACTAAAAAAACCCCAAAGAAATAGTATTTTTAAATTCACCTAATACAAGTACTGTAGTGCAATCTATTTATCACAAAAGTTGAACTTACACATTTAGAATTATGCACAAAAAAAGCCTGCATTCAAAAATAAAACCATGTAAAATTTTAGAGCCTGCAAGTCCACTCAGTCCTACTACTTGTTTTCAATGTCACCTGAAAGTGAGAACAGACATTCTCATAGCACTGTTGTGGCCTGCGTTGCAAGATATTTACTTGCCAGATGCGCTAAAGATTCATATATCCCTTCATGCTTCAACCACCATTCCAGGGGACATGCATCCATGCTGATGACAGGTTCTGCTCGATAACCATCCAAAGCAGTGTCAACTGATGCATGTTCATTTTCATTATCTGAGTCAGATCCCACCAGCAGACGGTTGATTTTCTTTTTTGGTGGTTTGGGTTCTGTAGTTTCCACATCAGAGAGTTGCTCTTTTAAGACTTCTAAAAGCATGCTCCATACCTCGTCCCTCTCAGATTTTGGAAGGCACTTCAGATTCCTAAACCTTGGGTCGAGTGCTGTAACTATCTTTAGAAATCTCACATTGAGACCTTCTTTGTGTTTTGTCAAATCTGCAGTGAAAGTGTTTTTAAAATGAACAACATGTGCTGGGTCATCATCCAAGACTTCTATAACATGAAATATATGGCAGAATATGGGTAAAACAGAGCAGGGGACAATTCTCCGCCTCCACCCCCACCCCCAGGAGTTCAGTCACATTTAATTAATGCATTATTAATGAGCGTCACCAGCATGGAAGCATGTCCTCTAGAATGGTGGCCAAAGCATGAAGGGGCATACAAATGTTTAGCATATCTGGCACGTAAATACCTTGCAATGCTGGCTACAAAAGTGCCATGCAAATGCATGGTCTCACTTTCTGGTGTCATTGTAAATAAGAAAAGGGCAGCATTATCTCCTGCAAATATAAACAAACTTGTCTTAGCAATTGGCTGAACAAGAAGTAGGACTGTGTGGACTTGTAGGCTCTGAAGTTTTACACTGTTTTGTTTTTGAGTGCAGTTGTGTAACAAAAAAAATTACATTTGTAAGTTGCACTTTCACGATAAAGAGATTGCACTACAGTACTTGTCTGAGTTGAATTGAAAAATACTATTTCTTTTGTTTATCATTTTTACAGTGCAAAAATTTGTAATAAAAATATACACTTTGATTTCAATTACAACACAGAATATATATGAAAATGTAGAAAAACATCCAAAATATTTAATAAATTGGTATTCTATTGTTTAATAGTGCGATTAAAACGGATTGTGATTAATTTTTAAATCACAGTTAATTTTTTTGAGTTAATCACGTGAGTTAACTGTGATTAATCAACAGCCCTAATATATATACACACACAATATATATATATCTAAGATACTTCTTGTGCCTTGTCTGTCAGATTGTAAGCACTTCAGAACAGGGACCAGGGCCTAGATCCACAAAGCTATGTAGATACAATTGAAATCAGTGGAAGTTAGGAGCCTAAATACCTTCAGGATCTTTCCATGTGTTTGCACAGCACCTGGATTCTGTTGTAATGCAAATAATAAACAACAGCAGCAGCTGCTAGATTGGCCATTTCAGATCCCTTGATGACCCCACAGTCACTTTTCTCAAGGACAGCGTAACTGGGACCAGAGCAGTCTTGTATCCCCCCCTCTTCCCTGGCTGCCAATAGAGACCTGAGAGAGCTCAATACAAGCTCAAGCATTCCAGAAGGCTCCCCTAACCGGCCCCGCATCAGCAGGTGCAAGCCCCTTCACTCCAGCATCAGTGCAGAATCGTGGCTTGAGTCCTTAATTGCGTCCCACACTTTCCAGTCCTCATTGGGCAAGGTGAGGCTGGCCACAAGGATCTGCTTCTGAGGACAGCAAATGGACAAATTAGCATGAATTAATTAATTAATGGTTAAAAGGCTCTTTGAAGGTGCAAAGCCCTCTGAATGATGACAAGTGTTACCTAAGCAAGGGCTGAATGCCCACAAAATGACCTCATTCCGAGAGCTGAGATCCAATGTTATTTTCGGCTGTGACCTGCCCCCAGGTTGCTCATCAGCACAGTATGGACCCCGCAGTGCATCAGCTGTGCTGGTGGCGGCATCGTGATGGAACGGGGGACCCTGCTTTAGTGCTGCCAGGATACAGCGCCTCAGTTTTCCAAGCAAAATGGAATTGGAAAGCTTCCCGAGCCATCTGCTCCTCTGATCTACTCGCCATATGAAGATGCTATGTAGGGAAGCAGTGAGATTGGAGGAGTGAATTCTTTTCTCTCACTGGCTGTCTCTGCAGAGCAGCTTGGAGAGTCCAGCATTTCAACAAGGCGGCTCCCCTCCACACAGGGATGTCCTTTGAGCAGCAGAGACTGGGGGCCTCAACCCATTGTGTGGAAAGATGTACAGCCCAAGCAGAAGAGGAAGAGCAATACTGTCGAAGCAAACTGCAAATCTTAGACCCTGTTGAGGGCTTAGGAATGGGTGCCATCAGATACTGGGAGGGAAAGGGACTAAGGGAGCCGAGTTCTTTTTAAAGTGCAGAGATTTTCCTACAACATGGAGGGTTTTCACTACAGTTGCAGAATTAATTATTTTTATTTATTCAGTTACCTGATCACTGGCAATATTCACAATCCAGCAACTGTTTGCTACAGTCTTATGTGCATATACAGTCTAATGTGCCTGCAATACACACCACATGCCAGCTGTGTTAATCACACTGCTTTGGGAACAAGAGCTACCATAGGAAAGTTGAGGCTTTGTCTGCTTGTGTTGCACTAGTGCGTCTCTTGTTCTCTCCATCTTCTGGCAGGGATGCTTCATCCTGGGCAGCTGTATCTGATCCTGTCCTTGGCCAGGGAGTCATTTCTAGTTCCCTGAGGACCCAGCATAACAAACTAGTGAAATGTTTTCTGCAAAACTATACTTTTTTCTTACTTGAGCCAAACCTATTCCCTAGTATTTGTCCTGCCTTCCCCACATCAGAAAGCTTCACATCTATTTCAGTGGTCCATCCTGAATCACCAAGGTGCTAAATGATCAGTCTGGAAAGGCACAATGAATGGCACTAATCGTAGCATCCTGATACAAGCCCAAGGCCCAGCAAGCTGCTTAAGACAGGAACAGCCCAACTGTAGCCAATGGAGCTAATCACGTAGCTAGCTAGACATGTGCTTATGCACTATGCAGAATCAGGGCCTTAATCAGGGAAAGGATGTCATGGCCCATGGCACATGGACCTCTTTTGAACGGGGATTACACGTAGCAAGCAGCAGCAATTTGGCGCATAAGCAGCTCCCTGCTATGAAGGGGCAGGCGCTGGGGCTAAGTAATTAGCATTTGGACTTAGGAGAAATGGGGTTTCAGTGCATATGGGGCACTATTAAGAATTGTTCCTATGTCAAATAAAACACAGCATCTTAGTCTGCTCTACAACTGAAGCCCAACCCCCCAAACTACTGAGGCACCTAATGCCCTTTGAAACCTTTGAATCAGGGGCTTAAATACCGTCAAGGAGCTGAGCCTGAGACCAAGAGACCAGCATGGAGAGGTTCAGAACAAGGACAGACTAACATGGGCTTCTGACCAAAAAGTAATGGGCATGAGTGAGAAAACTCCTTTCCATGCACTTCTGCATTAACACTGAGAGACATGACTATTAACCCAATGCACAAGGTGACAATAATTTCTAAACCATTGGCTGGATCCATGCCAAGATCAGCTCAGAGTCTAAAATGCTCAATACAATCTCGCTCTTATTCATCACCACTAACATGTGGAAGACAGTTGGTGAAGAGGGGCAAAGGAAAACCCATTGTTTATTTGTAT
This sequence comes from Mauremys mutica, assembly GCF_020497125.1. Classification (NCBI taxonomy): domain Eukaryota; kingdom Metazoa; phylum Chordata; order Testudines; family Geoemydidae; genus Mauremys; species Mauremys mutica. Next base: position 45,537,251 of record NC_059078.1, read on the forward strand.
GCTGAAAGCCAGTAGATTGTGCCAGAATCATTGCTCCTTTGTTTAGCTTTGGTCTATTAAATCACCTTCCCTCCCACCCCCTGTGGCACACAGAATGTTTTATAATCACTGCTACTAACAGAAGAGAGAGTTGATGAAATCAGTTAAACATTTACGCAATAACCACTGAAGAATGATCAAATCGCCTGCTGCTGATGGTCTATTTTGTGGGTAATGAGGGACAGCCCCTCTTTGGTTCAGGCTCTCTCTTTGCTGCTTAGTTAAGGCTACGTGATTGCATTCAGATTTCACACACAACAGCTACAACCCTTTCACTGGGCACGGCGGCTACTGGCCAAAAGTACAGATAAGACAAAATTAGCCTCAGCACAATTAGTTTGGTAGGTACACGTGCTAAAGGTTTCGTTACCAATGAGCAACACTGGAAGCCTGCAGTGTTGCAGGAAACAGAACTTTACTAGACATGCTGAGACACCGGTGCTACCCATCTGCAGCAACCAGCACTAGGCTTGCATTCCCGAAGCCCTGCTCCCTCACCCATCTAAATCCCTCCAGAAATCCAAGCCTTTTCCTCCCATTCCACTCGTCAGCCTGCACTAAAGGAAGAACTTGGCCCAGCTCTGCACAGAGAGCGAGAGGATCTGTGGGGTAGTCATGCGACCTGGGATTGACAGTGAAGGTGACATGGATAAATCTTCTCTTTACAACAAGCAGCTGCCTGGCTTTTGACCCAGAAAGACCAAATCACATCTGTGATCTGCTCACTCCACTGGCTACCCCTCTGAGTCCAGTCAGACGACAATGGGAAAGAGGCTGGAGAACCCAAGTACAAGCAGGAGAGAAAAGCCAGTCTGGACACTTTCAGTGCAACTCGTACATTTGTATCTGGCATCTAGGTGAGTGTGGGAAATGCTGCAGACTCGGCTTACACTCATTGGGCTACAGTGCCCGGTGATACAGCTGTACTTGATTTACAATTGTCACGGAGTCCCTGGGAGATGCTCTGGAACTGCTCCCCACAAAGCCAGTCAGGACTCTGGGGAGCCTCCTCTCCCTTGGAGCAGACTGTCTTCAGGGCAAGAAGCTCACACGGTTTCACCTTCCTGGGTCTGACCTTGGAGCATTCAGCATATGCCTCTCCTTGCGCTTCCCACAGAGAGTCTACCCAGGCGGGGTCCTGGGGAAGCCAGAGGGTCCTGCACCCCCACTTCGCAGTCAGACGTGACTCTCAGCCAGCCAGTAAAACAGAGGTTTATTAGATGACAGGAACACGGTGTAAAACAGAGCTTGTAGGTACAGAGAATGGGACCCCTCAGCCAGGTCCATTCTGGGGCCCAGCAAGCCAGACAACCCCGTCTGCCCTCACTTCCCATCCCCAGCCAGCTCCGAACTGAAACCCCCTCCAGCCCCAACTTTCTGGCCTTTGTCTCTTTCCCAGGCCAGGAGGTCACCTGATCTCTTTATTCACCTTTAGCCATCCCCTTGCAGAGGGAAAGGGCCCTGGCAATTTGTTGCTAGGAGACAGATTGTCAGCCATTTGTGCACACTGGAGACTTTTAATGCATAGGGGAAACTGAGGCACCCACACAGTATTCAGAGGAAACATTAAGAACAGTCCCACTTCATCACAACAATTAGCTACATAAAGGCCTGAATCCTGGAGGGGAGACAAAAAACCTCAGTCCCCATGGGTGAAATCCCCCTTGACACCACTGCGATTCCATGGGCCTAGTATCCAAAGAGGCAGGTGCCATTTACAAACCTAAGATTGGCTCACCAGGAATTCTGCATGCAGAGATGGTGCAGGATCAGGCCCCACACATTATAACTCACTACCAGAGGTGAAGGGTTGATTATTATTTTTGGAAGAAAAATCCACACAGGGGCCTGCTCATGGCCAAATCACAGCAAGGGTTACTTTTGCAAAGCGATGGTATATAGGTTTGACAAAGCAATTATATTACAGTGGTTGCCTAAAGGCAGGGGTGAGGAGAAAGAGGACAGTGCTGTACACCACAGAAAGCAGACTAGAAACCCATGAGGCATATCCTCTCTAAGGGCAGGAAGCATTTCCTCTGCCCTGCCCACCAGCTTTCCTAGAAGTTACAGAACAGGGAAGGAAGCCCAGTAAAGAGAAGAGGTCAAGTAACTCAATGGCTTGGGGAAGTAAACAAACCTTGTTGTCTTAACAGCCTTTCCAAAACACTTTGGAACCTTTTCACAAAGCGGGAGTGAGACTCTGAAGAAGGGGAGTCACCACGTGCATGCATACAAAATACACACAGGTTTAGCACCCAAAACTCAGACCTTTCTCCTTGCCTTCATTCTTATCTTAATTATGACCCTCAATCACTCCTGAGCCAGCTCATAAACATCAGGTGACATCCCCTCATTCACAGAGGCAAAGCCCCTTTTATACTCAGGGCTAGGAGAGCTACCTTGTCCATCATGCTTCCCACGTGAGTCAGCAGAACAATTCTGCATCGCCCTGCAGGGTCACAAACCTGAAACCAGCATCCTTCCACTTTGTCACTATCAGCTCTGTTTAAAAGTAAAGCAGTTGTGCAGTGGCTACTCCAAACAGGATTGCCATTTTAATCACTTGGTTTCAGATGATCTATCTGCGAATAGTTCCCAGATAGAATTAATGATCAAATTAGTTCCACCCAACCCCCCAGTTTTAGGGAAATTTATTCTGAGGCACTGCAATCTATAATACACAGCAACAAATCCACTGTGGGGAGAAACTGGCGCAACTCCCCCTGCTTTGCCCCAGGTTTCCCATGGCCCACGGAACAACAAGAACAAAACTGTTGTAGCACCTTCCATTCAATGAATAGAGCCTCACGGCACTCAGGCAATGTAGGGAAAATTGTTGCCCTCATTGTAGAGATGAGAGAGTCCAAGATCATACAGTGACTCAGTAGCAAAGCTGGGAATGGACACAAATGTCCTGACTTAGCCTTGAACTTTAGGCATACAAGTTCATAGAGTGTGAAAAAAAATAACTTCAATCATGTCATTATTTCTGTATTCCAATTGACATGTTTTTTAAAGGGGAATTCCCCCCCACACCACACCACCCCACTACAAGTATGTGTTACCCATAGGATGTGCTGGGAAGGGGTAAAAATCATAGTTACTGTTGGGGACTTGTTGCAGTTTGTTACACAATTCACTTCTAGCTTTTGCAAGTGGGAAAATGCAATAGCTGTCTTTGGTAAGTGAGTCTATATGTTTCCGTTCATTAATTATCAGCCAAACTGAGGGATGGGAAGGAAAGCAAAACTTTTCAGAGGTAGCAGAGTCATTGTGGCCAGAAATACAGTTGTTTATTTTAATTCTTATTTGTATTCTAGTATCCCCAGCTGAAATCAGGGCCCTATTGTGCTAGGTGCTGTACAAACACCAAGTGAGAGACAGTCCCTGCCCCAAACCGCTTACGACCTAAATAGCTATTGATTTGATCTGGGTTTTTTTTTAAGATGGAGCAAGACTCCTTTTAAGAAAAAAAATCAGATAAACTAAAACACGGTAAATATGTTTAGTCCTGTCCCTACATCCCAATAGGCCAATCTGTTTCTGTGTTTTATTATTTTTCAGTGTGGTTATTCTTATTTCAATAAACAAAAACTCTCTTACCTCATCTCATGCTTCGGGGGAGGAAATTCAGCATGGTCCTTGGGTTCAGAATCAGTGCTGTGTTAATTCCCTTTTGTGCCAATGCAAATGCCACAGAGGCACTCACCACTTCCTAGTAATGACGGCTGTGATAGGCCATGGCCATGATTTTCAGACAGGACTCAGGAGGTTAGCAGCAGGGGTGGCTCCAGGCCCCAGCACGCCAAGCGCGTGCTTGGGGCGGCCTGCCGGTGCCGTGAGGGCGGCAGGCAGGCTGCCTCTGTCGGTTTGCCTGCAGAGGGTCCGCTGGTCCCGCGGCTTCAGAGGACCTCCAGCAGGCGTGGCTGCAGCAGGTCCACCGAAGCCACGGGACCAGCGAACCCTCCGCAGGCAAACCGCTGGAGGCAGCCTGCCTGCCATGCTTGGGGCGGCAAAATCCCTAGAGCCACCCCTGGTTAGCAGCCTCACTTCTAGGGTGCTCAAGATGAGATGCCTTTAAGGAGTCTAATTTTAGGAAGAGCCAAGCGCTCACCCGCTGAAAATCAAGGCCCTTGGGAAAATGTCTCATGTTGAGCAGCCAAACACAGAGACACCCAAGATCCCTATTGACAACCTTGGCTCCACGAAGCTCTGACACTGCTCGGAGTGGCGTTGATTTCAATGGGGGCACTGCGTGGGTGCCAGGGTCCATCTGCACTGAGCCACCTGGGTTTCAAGGTGGGGCCCTGGCTGCATGGAGCTCTTTGCAGGATCGGCACCATCGTTATTTATTATTTATGTATTTGGATTTCTACAAAACAGAATAAAAGTGAGGCTGTCCCATTGCCTGTCCAGTTTGCAGGGAGATCCCACAGCACACTAAGTGCCACCGTGATTATTTTTTTAAAAGAGCATAATGAGAAAGGTCTGAGTGCAGGACTGGGAGCCAGGGACTCTTGAGGTAGAATCCTTCCCCTGACGACCCCCGCCCAGCAGAATGTTTACTATGTATATTATGGCTTCACAGTGCTAGGTGCTGTACCAATGCATACCTGCCCTGAAGATCTAAGAGTACCTCCACACAGCAGCTGGGAGTGTGATTCCCCGCATGGGTCTACACTACAGACAAGCTGTAGTTTTACTCAAGTGAGCGTACTAACAGCAAGAGCAGTATGGCCGCAGTAGCGCAGGCACAGCTAAGGGTACAGTCCCACCTGATCCGTGGGTACATACTCGGATGGCTAGCCCAAGCTGCTGCCTGTGCTGCTGTTTTTACCCACCTGGAAATCCCCCTCCCAGGTGCTGTACAGATGTACCCTGAGCACCAGGTGAGAGCCCGGAGTGGCTATGACAAACCGATTGGGGGAAGCACAAGGCAGGGGTGGGACCGTCATGATTGGCGTACTAAGTGGCAGGCAGAGCACAGCAGCTGCTGAGCCCTGGCACCAGCAGGGAAGAGTTTTAAGGCGGTGTTTGAAGGGTGGCACAGTGGCCTTGTGAGTGACCATGGAGACTCAGGTGCAGCATGGGAGAAAGCGTGAGGGTACTTCTTGGAAAGTTCAACAGGCGGGTCCCTGTTGCCCCATTCCGCCCCTCCCCCCCCCCCTCCCCAACTACACTCACCTGACAGGGACGTGGGAGGACCAGCGTCAGCTCACACCGGGAAGGGGGGCTGAAGGTGAGCTGGGTAGCTTGTTGTGGTTTATTTAAATAAATGCCTTAAGGAGAAGAAGGGAGGAAAATACAGCAGCTCCAGCCACCCATTGCTTTGCCGGAGCAGCCAGTGCAGCAGCCGCCAGCAATTTTCCACTCCCGGGACTCTAGCTGGGACCCAACACAAAAGAGGCGGCTGGAAGCTCTTCCTGGCACTGGAGGCTTTGTGGGTGCCTCAAGTTGTATCCTAGTGGAGCCAAGCTGCGTCTCGCTGAAGAGCATCAATGGGGCATTTGTAAATAATGTCTGTAAGGGGGCACAAAGATGAAGACACCATTGGCAGTGCTTTTGCTAGGCTTCCGTCCAGAACTCTCCTTTCAGGGGAGGGGGAGGGAATTGATTCACCCAGCGGTTTTGTGAAGTCATTCTCTCCTGATTTCTTTTCTCCTCCCCCAGCGTCAACTGTGGAAAATGAACACAATAGCCATAGTCTGCTGCAGCATTTGCTTCCTAAGGTACCAGCAAACCAGCCTCTCCACTGCCTGGTCCCTGCCAACAAAGCGTCACAGATGGGCTGGCGACTGGCCTGTCCCTCGGACACAGCGTGGATGTTTAACCTAGTCACCAGACTGCGCGGCCTCCTTCAGACTGCTCAGCATTACTAGCCTGCACTGTGGGGCGCACCACAAAACAAGGGGAGCTGGCGTCCCTCACTTTGGAGTGAGGAAAGAGCGACTGGTTAGGAGCCAAAAGGGGCAGAATATCTGGCTGCCCCAGGGGGCTCAGGAGAATAGGCTGACAGAGGAGAGCTCTTGAGAAATGACAGCTGGTAAGTAGCCATCAATGGCTGGATATTTGGTGACCTGCATGACGTTGGCAGGAGAGGAGAGAACATCCTCAGTTAGAAAGAGCAAGAAAGTGACTTGTTGGCCAGATCTCTCACTCAGGGGCGGCTCCAGGCCCCAGCACGCCAAGCGCGTGCTTGGGGCAGCAAGCTGCGAGGAGCGCTCTGCCGGCGCCGTGAGGGCGGCAGGCAGGCTCCCTCCGGCGGTTTGCCTGCGGAGGGAGGTCCGCCGAAGCCGCGGGACCAGCGGACCCTCCACAGGCAAACCACCGGAGGCAGCCTGCCTGCCGTGCTTGGGGCGGCAAAATCCCTAGAGCCGCCCCTGCTCTCACGTGCACACTCTCCTTCCCCATTCGCCTGGCCAAAGCAATCAAAGACAATTCACTCACAAAAGGGCTACATTCACAGCTGATGTAACCTGGTTCATCCCCACGAACTTCAGTGGAGTTGTAGTCATTTATGGCAGCTGGGAATTTGTCATAATTATCTCCTGCCATTTCCTCACCATCTTTTCTAAGTAGTGCTGATGGGCTCTGAAGCGGGTGCGATGCCAAGCGTAGAATGCCACTGGTTGGTTAGTGGAAAGGGAGTGTGGAAGGGAATTTGTGAACATTGGCTAATTGCAGACTACAAGCTACTGGGTAAAACATACAAGAAACAAGGACCAGAAATGGTTTGCTGATGCCTGACAGCTGGTGTTAGAAGAGGCAAGAGCAGAAGAGTATCAGCTTTGTGAGCTGAAGGATGCTGGGAGCTCTGGATAGGAGAACATGGCTTGAGCCACACAGCTCACTGCAACCAATGGAGACCCATTGACTTCAATGTGGCTCACACTTGTGAAGACCAGCAGCTGAATGGCTCTGGTAGAAGTGGTGAGAGGCAGAAGAGGTGGAAGAAAAAAGTGGAATGAAAATGAGGAGTCAAATTCACTGCTGATGTAGAGGAGGCAGCTCCATTGGCTTCAATGGCATTTCACTTGTCTACATTTGGTTGGAAGCATCCATCAAGTTTCAGATAAGTGAGATTCAGTGGATTGGATAGAAAGTAGGGTGGAAACTGTTGGATAAAACCAGGCTGGAGAAATGCTGGTAGCGAGGAAGATATCCCAGGAAACACTTTCCTAGGGAAGAAGGCCAGAAATTTGATCCTCATCATGGATTTTTCAAGTTCTTAGACACCAAGCCAATCAGCTATACCACAGAGACCCTACTACTGCTCATTGCCAGCTGACAAGGGAGTTACAAGCGCATCCTGATCCCAGTACATACATTCTGGTTCCCCAAAGAGTGTTATGTAAGATTTTAAATGAAAGCAGGATCATGCTAGTCATTAATAACTTAGTGATAAGTATGTCCAGATACTATGTAAGAAATTATGTACATATAATGAAAAGATGTTCTTAAAGTGTGTATCAAGACAGGGTTGACAAACATGTTTCTGCCAGGCAAAGGATGTATATTCACCTGTCTCTCTGGGTCCGCATTGTAAATTAAGCATTATAAGCCAATGCAATGGAAGCCCCATTTACATACGAAGTCAACAGGAGGATGTGAGGTCAACAGAGAGACAAGAGACTGAATGATGAGTGGATTGTCCTGTCTCTGGGGCAGACAAGGCACTTTGGGGAATATAAGAAGGCAAAAAGACACCCCATTTTCCTGTACCTAGGAAGTAATCAGGCAGTGCGATTCCATTAATGAAAACAGGATCACAACCAGCCCTGGTTGAAATGCTGCAGAAGACATTTGAGGTGTATTTAGACTGGAGATTATCCTGTTAAGTTTAGTCTCTAGAAAGCGTTTCATATTTTTGTTTTATACGTAACCTGTTGTTTCCATTATCCTTACTCGCAATCTCTTAAATCTTGATCTTTGATAATAAACTTGTGATTGTTTTCATTGTTTTCAGTGCTCTGGTATTAAGTGCAGGTCCTGAGCTGAATCAAACAAGCTGGTGTGCAAAACATTCAAATAAACCCAAATGTAGCTTCTTTTCTAAACAAAAATTACTTTCCATTCTTTTGTGACCTTTTCTTCCCCCCTCTCCCTTTTTCAGCCAGCTCCAGTCATAATACAGGAAGGAAAAAGCTTTATGAAAAGAAAATGGACTCAGAAATAGGTAAAAATTAGATGCCTTAAATGCCAATTTCTGTAGCTCTAGACAGGTTAGTGGAGCAGCAGTTAGTTTGTTGACAGCTAAATACTCTATTTTACCGCTGGAGCAATAATGGAGTGGGAGGGAATTGCTAGAATATTCTTTCAAATTCTCAAATTGATTCACTTTGGCTGTCTTTGTACCTCTTCGTGTTCACTTTCATGCAATTGAGTTTTATTAGCATGAAATGTTCACGCAAAGTGAAGGTTAAGCTTGCACTCTCAAATATTATTGGAAAGTAAGTTTTAGATTAAATTTTCCATACAAAGTAACCCCCATGCCCCGAAAATGACTATTAAAGAGTTATTTATATGCCTCCAAGCAGGGAACAGCAAGGACGCCATGTAACCACTCACAGCTAAGCTACACAACTGGAACTTCGCCATTTAACTGCAACTGGAGAAAAAGTTCATTGAATAATTTTGAATCATGAATAAATCTGAGCTAATCCTGATCTGTCCACAGACATTCTGCCACCACTGAGAGAGGACATATTCAGCAAACAAATTTTTTGCTCTGAATTATTCAAATGAGGAGTCAAATTCACTGCTGGTGTAGAGGGGGCAGCTCCATTGACTTCAATGGTGTTTCACTTGTCTACATTTGGTTGGAATTATCCATTGGGCATAACTGATTTGGAGGGCAGTAGGAAACCAGCCAATCTCTTCATGCCCTTTGACCTAAAGAAAGGAAATACACAACATGAAGGATGTGACCACACAGGGATGCAGTGGTTGAAATGAATTTACAGGGACATAAGCTTGACAAGACAGCTGCCATTTTCAGGACCAAGAATTAACTGTGTCTAATTTACACATTTTACAGTTGTTCCATCACTGCCTCCAAGCTCCTGTGAATCAAATGCACCTAAAACCAGAATATATTACAGACAGATTCCAAGGGTAACTACACCCCTTATTTCGCTCGCTCTTTCACGCACACAAGAACTCAGAGCAGATGAAATTCTGAGTGGTGGTTTTCTAGTTCGTGGCTCCACTCACAACACAATTACTCCAAAGGAAGAATTTTGTGCCTGGGCGAAAGCCTGCAGAATCGTACCCTAGTTAACGTGAAAGAGAACCCACAAGATGTGTTTGAAACCAACAACAGTGATACACATTTGGTGAGGGTGCTTGTGTCATGCCATGAGTCAGTGTGTTACCCAGGTGATATGTCAAAAACAGACACAAATAGCTGCTGCAGAGTAGAAAGCAAGGAATGTGGGGGTTGGGGGGAGTAGAAATCTACATTACGACGCCATATAGAGGGTACTTTTGTTCCAGGTGCTCTCTAGCATTTGTCAGTTACAGAGCGAGCTGCTCTTTAACCCCTTTTAGACTCTCTTGAGGGCACCTCTTTTGCCTCTCTGGGCGCAGCTGCATGGCCCTACCACTGTTGGACAGCTCGCTGAGCTGCAACCCGCCTGTTCAGCAACTGTATTAACCCAACAGGCCCCAATGGGGCTGGCACCTGAAAGCCTTTTAAGGAGCCTGTTTACAGTGATTCAAAACCAGCTTCTTCAAAACAGCGTCACTTATTTACCGAAGCCCATAGCTCCACTCTGCACCTGCCCCATATCTCTTCTCCCCTGTCCTGTGCCCCTCAACCTCCTTCCCTTTTCATTTAACTGAACCCCACTTAAATTACCCCCCACCCCAAAAAACCAACCAACCAAATCCTGGAACTAACATGGCGTTTGTTGCCATCCCATTGTTTGCTCTGCTGGCATGTTCTACCTCTTCCCCCACCTCATGCCTGTCCTGTCTATGTAGGCTGGAAACTGCCTGGAGGGAAAGGACCATCACTCCTATGTTTGTGCATTGCCTAGCACAAAGGGCCCCGTTCTTGGCTGGCTTTTAGGAACTACCATAATAAACACGATTAAATAAATAAAAAATAATAATAGCAGCATGCAGAACAAAGGGATCAAATTAAAAAAAAAAAGACCTGTCTCGTACCTACATCAGAGTATTTGGTAAATTCCCCTCAGCCCAGTAACCCTGATCTCTGGGTGGAGAAAGAACCTGCTTGTTGCAGACACAGAGAGAGAGAGAGAGAGAGAAACTGCATCTCCCTCAACTCCAAGTAGCTGCTTACAATCCATTCAACTCCTCTTCTTCCCTATGTGAGAACCTCTTGAGTGTTAGTATTCCCTTTAATCCTAGGTTTTTTGGACTGGCAAGAATAAACCTTGACAGTGTGGGTGGAACCAAGTAGGGGCATTCCCCAATTAATAGCTCCCCCCTCCCATTGTTCCCTAAGCCTTCTCTCTCATTGTTTTGGATCCTGTCTGTTTTCCCACTAACAGTTTCATCTGATTTAATGCTATCCAATCAGGCAGGATTATAATAAATAGGTAAACTGAGTCATGTGTCATCATCATACAAATAATACCAATAGCTCCCTTGTTCTCCACCTTATTGTCGAATTCCCTCTCTATTTGGAAGCCATCTTTGCTCTGCCTCCCTTCCCCTCACCCCACTCAGTTATGACTCTTGGTAACTGTAACTAGGTCAGAAAAACCACCCCTGTGCATCACTTTAGGGGTGATTGATAGTAAACAGACTTCCCCTAGTTTGTCCCAGTTCTTCTGTAACCACAGCCCGCAACTATCGTTCATTAATAGCTGAAGGCTCAACGGCTGTGAGTGAGGGCAGGTCAATGTGCACTGTCTGACACATACACCTAGACAAATGTCTCCCCCAGACCAGGCTGTTCGTCTTAATGTTAACTAGACAGGCATATAGATCTTTACTTGAGCTTGTTCCCTCACCTAACCTTGCTCAACTGCCACTGAAATCCTTGGGTGCTACATGCACATATCCAAGGGCAGAAATTGGCCACCTGTTCTATTTTAACTGGGTCTCTGTACTAACAGGTGTAGTTCCATTAGGGGGGCAACTTTTACTGATGTGCAAAAGTAAAATAGCTCCCCCCTCTACTAGTTTTCAAGCAACAAAACTACCCTCAACACTCACACGCATGTTCAGAATTGAACTGATTATTTACAGCCGTTTATTCATTGAATTTATCCCTCTTTTCTATTCAAGGATTATGCCCAAACTGGTTTTATTTTTTGTGAATTTGTTTGTTATTCAGAATTCACTGATGAATGGTTTATGCCTGCATTTCACCCTATGGCTTACTTGTAAATTAATCACCAAGACTATTCCTTCTACTAATTGCGGTTCATAATTTGCAATTCACACCATCTGATTGCTCCCCAAGGTCACATGGTATTGTCTCTGCTCCTTGATTGGACGACTCCTAAACTCACGTAAACCGTCGAAGATGGCTGTGTGATCACTTCTGCCATGAACACTTGTGCTATTCTAAAGAGTAGACTAATGGAAGAATGACAAGCCAGTGAAAAATGCTTGAAGTGGGTGACTAGTAATGGAACAAAAGCAGGTAGTGTGTCTGGTTTTTTCCATGCTCGGTTACAGACCAGACTTTCCGCACTGAGTGCCAAATGGCCATACATTTACTGAGCATCTAGAGTTCTAGCTCATATTTATCTTCTTCCACCATGATCTCACAGCTTAACATTCCCCAACACACCAAATTGCACTAAGCATGTGCCACAGTCCCAATTCAGACTGTCAATGGAACAAATCCCCAGAAATCACTATTGTTAAACCTGCTTAAATCTAGAGTTGCCAACCCTCCCGGTTTCGCCTGGAGTCTCCCAGAATCGGGCTCTAGCTCCCGGAGGCTACTGAAGCCAAACTGGGAGATTTTAGGCCACTAAAAGTCCGGCGGCACAGCAGCGTTAAAAGGCAGGCTCCCTGCCTGCCCTGGCCACCTGCCGCTCCCAGCAGTGACTGGCAAATCCCTGTTGTCCCTGGGGGTGGGCAGGGGGTCTTCGCATGCTGCTCTCACCCCAAGCACTGACTCTTCAGCTCCCATTGGCCGGGAACTGCAGCTAATGGGAGCTGTGGGAGCGGTGCCTGCAGGAATGGGCAGCACGCAGATCCCCCTGCTCCACCCCAGGGCCGCAAGGATGTGCCAGCCACTTCCAGGAGCAGCACGGGGCCAGGAAAGGCAGGGAGCCTGCCTTACCCTTGTTGTGTGGTCAACCAGGAGCTTCCCGCGGTAAGTGCTGCCCGACCGGAGCCCACACCCCTCACCCCCTTCTGCACCCCAACCCCCTGCCCCTGCTCTGAACCCACTTCTGGAGCCAGCACCCCAAACCCCCTCCTGCACCCCAATCCCCTGCCCCAGTCCTGAGCCCCTTTCCTTAGCCCACACCCCCTCCCACAACCCAACCCCATGCGCCAGCCCTGGGCCCCCTCCAGCACCCAAACTCCCTCCCAGAGCTTGCACCCCACACCCCCTGCCCCAGGCTCAGCCCAAAGCCCCCTCCCACACTCCGAACCCCTTGGTCCCAGCCCAGAACCCACACCCCCTCCCACACCCCAATCCTCTGCCCCAACCTGGTGAAAGTGAATGAGGGTGGGGGAGAGTGAGCGATGGGGGGGGGGATGGAGGGAGTGGGGTGGGGCCTCGGAGAAGGGGCATCAGAGGCAGGGCCTTGGAGAAGGGGTGGGGCAGGGGGCGGAGCAAGAGTGTGTGTGATTAGACAGTTGACAACCCTACTTAAATCAGGTCTTGAATCTGGCCTCTTTGGATTTTGCCTCTTCAAAGTGGCTCTCTGGATCCAATGCCATTCCTCATGCCTCTTCCGAACTAGTTTCTAGTAACACTTCATTCCCATGGAAAAGCGTACTTCAGCTGGACATTTTTAATGGCTTCTGCTTTCGTGGCTAATTAAATTACTTTAACATGACTATTAATTATACAGAATAATTCTCAGACAATCACATCAGTCTCTGAAGGTTGATATCTTTGAAAGACAGGAAGTCAGTGGGAATTCTAGTTATGCTGAATCACTAAACACCACCATGAGTAAAAGCAACTGATGTAGGGATGCCACCGCCTAACTTGGAGGAGACCTCCGGAGGCACGAATTCAAGCTACAAGCCTTCATGCTTCAAGAAGCATCCTCTAGATTAGATAGTGGAGTCATCACATCTCCCAGTGGGCATGTGCCAGCATCACAACCAGTCTCCTTCCCCTATTAGTCTAACCCCTATTACCAGAGTCTGGGACTTTGGCTCCCTCTCATGGCTGGTCCTCATAAGAGGTAAATGCGTGTTCTGCGAGGGGGGTTAGGGGATTTGTAATCCATTAGCTGAGGCCATAGAGGCCTGTGCTTTTAGTGAAAGAGGTCCTGGGTCAGTCCTGACCCATGGTGGGCGGCATCTCAGCAAAGCAGCCAAGGATTATTTGGAGCATGGAGACTGAACTGCCCTCACATCCCTAGACTTTGTTCAATGTTGAGGATGGAGTGAGGGAAGCTCAAGATGCTGTTAACCATGCTGTAGATCATTAGAGGACTGGTATACTCTGGATTTACACTGGTGACACAGAGCAGAAGGTGATGTCGTTTCTGTTGTGTATTTGGTTGTCATGGTTTTGTTGCTATGGCAACTGAGTTAGATTATTATGGGTTAGCTCAACCGGTTTCAACCGGCTGAGGAGCTCTCTGTATATATGTAAATAAAATGGAGGTTTTGGTTAGCTGCCTGCTCTCTGGCCTCAAGTGATTGCTTCCTACACCGGCTGCCCCAAGGATATAACACTGGCGACGAGGGTGAGACTCCGGTGCTGCTCCAGTAACAGAAGGAAGTAGAAGTTAAGGTAAAGAACAAACAAAAAAAAAAAGCTGCTTGTTGCACTGACTGTGAAAGTGAAACTAAAAATCATGGCTACTCTGACCAGGCCCCTGGAACCTTTTGATGAGAATACAGAGCAGTGGCATGTGTATACTGAGCGTTTTGAGCTTTTTGGTATTGCAAATGACATTACAGAAGCGAAGAAGGTGCCAATATTCTTAACTGTTGTAGGGGCTAAAACCTACTCTCTGCTACGCAGCTTACTACACCCTGTTAAGCCTGAGACTAAATCTTACAGTGACATTGTGGAAATCCTGGGGTCTCATTTCTCCCCAAAACCACTGGTAATTGCTGAAAGATATAGGTTCCACAAAAGAGACCAAAAGGAAGATGAAACAGTTGTACAATTTGTAGCCATTTTAAAAAAGCTAGCAGAACACTGTGAATTTAAAGAAATGTTACATGATGCCCTGCGTGACAGGTTAGTGTGTGGCCTGTACAGTGAAGCTATACGGAAGCGCCTACTGACAGAGGCTCAGCTTACCTTACAGAAGGCTGTTGATATTGCTGTCTCCATGGAACTGGCTACAAGGGAGGCACAATACATCGGTGCACCCCCTAGGGTACAAAAAGTGTCACAAGAACCGACCCACAAAACTGTGCAGAGTCAAGAATGTTACCGCTGTGGTAAGCCGGGTCACCAGGCATCAGAATGCTGGTGTAAGGACCTGGTGTGTCGACACTGTGGCAAAAAGGGACACATTGAGTGTGCCTGTAAACAAAAGAAAAAGAGGCCTGTGGTCTGGCCGACAAAAAGAGGAACCCTGCATACCCTAGAGCAGACCCAGGATGATCAAGGTGACACCTCATCGCAAGAGGAAGTGCCACTGCATGTTTTGTCTTTGGCAATGGGCTCACATGAATACTGGGTAACCCCGTTATTGGATGGCAAACGTATACGCATGGAACTGGACACCGGTGCAGCCGTCTCACTGATCTCCGAGACTGTGTATAAAGAAAAGCTACAGCATCTTCCGCTTAAGGCAACAAAAACTGTTCTGAAGACGTATACGGGAGAAGCTGTGCCTATGCTGGGCACTATTGATGTTAAGGTGGAGCTCAATGGACAGGTGGCTAAATTGCCACTGTTTGTGGTGAGAGGTATCTACCCAGCCTTAATGGGTAGGTCTTGGCTTGGGAAGATTCAACTGAACTGGGCAGAAGTGCACCGGATGACTAAAGAAGAAACCAGTCTAACCCCTATACTAAGGAAACATGCTGCTGTTTTTGGAGATGATTTGGGAAGTATGAAGGGAATCACTGTGACATTGAACATTAAACCTGGCAGTCCACCAAAATATCTGAAAGCCCGAACTGTGCCATATGCCATCAGGCCAAAAGTTGAAGCAGACCTGGAGCGCCTGGTCACCAATGGAGTCCTAATACCAGTTACCCATAGCTCATGGGACACTCCTATCGTTCCAATCGTGAAGAAAGATGGCTCTCTCCGGATTTGCGGTGATTTTAAAGTCACTGTCAACCCAGTGTTGTGTGCAGACAATGAAAAACGCTTTGAAATCAGCAAGGGGACAACACTCCATTCAAAAGCGTCTGGATACCTTTTTACTTTCCTACAGAAACACACCTCATGCTACGACCCACGCATCTCCGGCCTTTCAATGATGGGACGACAGCTGCGCACTTGCTTTGATCTGCTGAAACCTTCTGAACCCCGACAAATTGTGCAACATCAGCAGCAATATCAAGTCATCAGACGGGCACCCAGAGCAAAAGACCGAACCTTTAGCCCGGGACAGCCAGTTTTGGCTCGGAATTATACTTCCAGAGCTAAATGGGTTCCGGCCACAGTCATCACTCAAACAGGACCTGTTTCCTACACAGTCCGGACTGCAGAGAATCTTACCTGGCGGCGACATGTAGATCAGCTGTTGCCAGGTCATGCCAGTCCTCAGGACCCATCTGCAGTTGAGGGGTCTGACTTCACCTCTTCTGGTGAGGGATCGAATCACGAGTCACCTGTTTCTGACTGTTCTCCTCCATTACTGCCGACGGCTGAGATACCCCTTTGCCCAGCACGAGCTGATACCACCTCCTCACCTGTTCGTGCTGCGGACCCTGAGCCCCTAGTGCTTTCGGGTGCAATAACACCAGTAGTTCGCTGTAATCCACCTAGAGACAGAAGGCCTCCTCATCGGCTGGATCTTTAGCTAGGGCGAACCCACGGTTATGGGGCAAAATAATCCCCAGGGTTTAGCCGGGAATGGAGGCAGTCTACCCTCCTTCTCTAGTCTAGTGTGTGTTTTATTTAGGGGATGTTCTTATTAGGGGGGGAGGAATATGTTGTGTATTTGGTTGTCATGGTTTTGTTGCTATGGCAACTGAGTTAGATTATTATGGGTTAGCTGAACTGGTTTCAACCGGCTGAGGAGCTCTCTGTATATATGTAAATAAAATGGAGGTTTTGGTTAGCTGCCTGCTCTCTGGCCTCAAGTGATTGCTTCCTACACCGGCTGCCCCAAGGATATAACAGTTTCTACCTTGGGCCACACCAAGACCCTCCATTCCTGAACACTTCTCAATTTCCTGGGTTTGGATTCCAGAGCTGAGTCTGAACTTCCCCCAATACTGGGGTGTTTGCATTTGTCCCGTGATAAATAGAGGGTTGAGCTGCAGAGTCCAATCCAAATTTGGATCTGGGGTCATGCTTCAGGCTCTCTCTAGGGCAAAAGACAATCATCCTGGGGCACACATCAAGGACCTGCTTGGGGGCTTTGCTTCTTAATGAGGTTCCAGCCTGGACCTGTCCTTTATCTCCTTACTCTCCTTCATCCTAGCTCACTTTATAAGTGTATAAGAAATCTCCTGTACCTGGCAACAGCAAATCATGGCCCAGAAAGCTCAATCAAATAATGATAATTAATAAGCATTTACAGCACTGAATAAAATCACCTCCTGCATCTCCAAAGGGTGGCTCTTCCTGAGCTAACCAGCCTCTGTACAGATCATTTTCACCCTTACAACAGGAGAATCTCTTCCTTTTGTTGCATACAGTGAAGTTGCCATAATCTGATATTATTACAACACAGCACATGCGGTTGCTATAGAAATGACTGAGATGCTACAGAGAAAGGGCTCTCTGCCACATAGCCAGGCAAGGTATGGGGATGAATTAAAGCTCAGGAAAGGCCTTGCTTGAAAAGAAATATTTCAGCAGGAGCAATTTGGAGAAGATACTAAAAACCAAACAAAAGTGAATAGGATCAGAGGTACCAGATTTTACAATCAAACTGAGCCTTCTCACAAACATCAGTGGCCTAGATCGCATGAATCCATAACAATGTGATGTTCTATCTATCTCGGTACTTATACAGCACGTCTCAGTCACGGCAGTGTCAAAGCACCTTCTTTAACTGATTGCATTTAGAAACTCGCGGAATATCCTCAGGTACATCTTGAGCTAACTAAATGAACTTGTTTGTTTGTTTTCAGGCTGTTTTGTATCGTGTCTTTAACACACAGGGCTTGACTGTTCAAGTCGTGCAGGGTGCCCAGTGCCGGTGTAACCCACACACCTCCTTGGTGTGGTGTTCTGTCCCATCTAGTGACACCCAGACCACTCAGAGAGTTAAATGAGTCTGCTCTACAGCCCTAGCTCACAGCCAGTTCGCTTTAAGCTGATGCTGTAGAGGCTCATGCTCCGGTTTGATCCCGCCCACTGACGACCAAGGTCTGTCTGCGTTACACAGGCATGTCTTGAGTCAACCCAAGGGCCCAGGCAAGGCTAAACACTAGGCATGAGCGCACTACAAAGAACAACGGTTGCTCTCCAGCCCCATGCATGCTGCTTCCTCACTTGCAAGCTTGCAGAGTGGAAAGAAAAAAGAAGGACATTTCTGAGACATGGGCTTAAATGTGATCCTCACACTGCCTGTGAAGCATTTAGCTAGGCACTGCCAGCCACAAAGGAGGAATTACTTGGGCCCTGATCCAGCAAGGAACTTAAACAGGTGTCTAACTTTCCATGAGCCATCATCACATTGGGACTATTCACATGCTTAAGATTAGGCACCCTGCTGACTTTGGAGCGGGAGCCCACAATGGAGCCCAGGCCCATCGGGTCCCCAGATTGTATCCCTAGCCTCACACACCTGCCCACCAGCCTGAGTGCTAAAGGCCTACAGCCCCACAGCAGCCACGCCCTGTTCCCTGATTGGTTGGACAGACAGCATTTTCATTGGCTACCTGCAGGGGCGGCGAGTTGTATGGGCCCGTGGTGACCGTGCTCCACCAATATCAGAGCACGAGGGCCTGGCTCCACCAATATTTGGAGCCAGGTCTCTCCCCCGGCCACACCTGATGCCCCCACACGCCTCCCCTGGAGCATCCCCCGGGCCCTGCCTGCTGCCCCTGGGCCATTTAAAAGGGCCTGGGGCCCCTGCCACCACCATTGGCAGGGCAACAGGGATAAGGCGGCTTCCTGCCCGCCCACCTGGCTCCGCTGCCGGAAGTGGCCAGCATGTCCCTGTGGCCCCTGGGAGAGTGGTCTCTGTGCGCTGCCCCCACCCTGAGCTGCGGGGACGGTGCCTGCAGGAAGCACTGCGTGGAGACCCCTCTGGCCCCTTGCCTAGGAGCTGCTGCCAGAGGGGGGTGCGGGTCACTTCTGGGAGCCGCCTGAGATAAGTGCTGCACCCCTAACCCTCTCCCGCACCCCAACCCCCTGCCCCAGCCCAGAGCCCGCACCCTGCACCCAAACTCCCTCCCAGAGCACACACCCTGCACACTCTTCCAAATCCCAACTCCCTGCCCCAGCCCAGCCCCTGCACCCAAACTCCCTCCCAGAGCACACACCCTGCACCTCCTCCCACACCCCAACCCCCTGCCCCAGCCCAGACCCTGCCCCCAAACTCCCTCCCAGAGCCTTAGGCAGGTGTGGGGGACTGGGACTTGGACCCGTTCTGAGCACCATCAAAAATTATACAAACCTGCCACCCCGGGTACCTGGACTACATAAAGGCCCCAACAGAAAGCAGAAGCTGTCTGAGCAACAAGCCATTGCCTACTGGTTGCTGCTTAAACTGTCTTGTCTTGTTGCCCTGCTGTCTTGCATGGCCCTGCCTTGACACGTTGCCCGACCTTCACTCCCTATCCTGCCAACCCACCCCTTTGGCTTGATTCTTCTGGCTAATAACCTCCTCCAATCATTGCCCCAGATTGTCTCCAATACTGACTCACCTCCCAGCTACCAGGCCACCCGCTCACCACTTGACCACCTCTCTGGCCTGTCCCTAGCCCACTTCAGCCACTGGGCTGAACAGTACATCAGTAGTTGCACTGTTGTACTCGCTAATGCCATAAAAACAGAGCGTGAGAGAGATTCAGAGGCAAAGACAAAAAGAAGAAGTTTTCAGCTAAGCTTTGTGCTGTAGGTGAAGTGGAGAGTGTGGCAAATTGTCGGCACTATTATGATGGTGTAACAGGTTCGACTCACCCCTGCGGCGCCTCCTGCTGGTTACTCTGGGAATTAGCTCTGTTCAGCACCGGAGCGCCCTCTGCAGGCTGGTGATCCACCTGTTCTCAGGCCCCCGTGTCCCTCCCTGGACCCAGTGCCCCTTTTCTCCGGGGTGCTGCCCCCTGGCAGTAACCCCTTTTCGCTCTGGGCTTCCCCTTTTGTCTCA
Organism: Mauremys mutica; assembly: GCF_020497125.1. Lineage (NCBI taxonomy): Eukaryota > Metazoa > Chordata > Testudines > Geoemydidae > Mauremys > Mauremys mutica. Next base: position 45,556,876 of record NC_059078.1, read on the forward strand.
GGGAACCCCCACCCTCTATCCCTACCTTGCCTCAGTATGTGGCTACTGTCAGTCATTGTCTAGCCCCACACCCTGGGGCAGACTGCAGTATCAGCCTATTCATCATTGGCATGGAGGGTTTGGACCTGCTGCTTTGGCCTACCCCTGGGCTGCCCTCTGCAACCCCCAGTACCTGTTAGCCTTGTGCTAGGCCGCAGCCTGGGGCTTTCCAGGCCAGAGCTCCCCAGCTCCTCAGCCTTTCCCCAGCCCTGCTCTACTCAGGTATACAGTCTCAGCTCCTAAGCAGCCAGGCCCATCTCCCTCTAGCAACAGAGAGAGACTGACTGAGCTCTGGCTTCCCTGGCCTTTTATAGGGGCCAGCTGTGGCTCAGTTTGGGGCATGGCCTCAGCTGCAGCCACTTCCTTATTCAGCCCAGTCTTGAGAGCCGCTGCTCTCAAGCCCTGCCAGGCCACTTTCAAACCCCTCTGGGCCGGAGCAGGGGGTCACCCTGCTACAGATGGGTCTCGTGCTTTCTCTTCTTTGGGGGGGTGGGGTTCAGAGTGCCATATCTTGCCCCTGAATTGGAATATTAATTGCCCCACTAGTGTCCTAGAGGAGGGGAGTGGAGAGAGAGGGACCTGGGCCCACCCTCTACTCCAGGTCCCAGCCCAGGGGCCCTGAGGATAGTGGTGAACCACTTGAACTGACGGTTCCTTCCCCTGGGCTTCCCTCTCCTGCCCTTCAGCTTGTGGGGGGCTTCCTGCCCTCCCTCTGCACAAACCAGGTGCCCCTTTACCTAGGGTCTAGGACTTCTTAGCTCACCACAGCACTTCTCCAAACTGTCCTCTGCTTCCCTTCAAACTGTTCTCTGCTCCAACACCAATCCTTTCTGCTCCAACTCCCACACTGTCTGATTGAAGCAGAGGTTTTTATCATGTGACTAACTGCAGGTGCTCTAATTGGCTTCAGGTGCTCTAGTTAATCTATAGCAAACTTTCTTCCCCTTACAGGGAATAAGGCTCCCTTCTAACCCTCTCCTGCTGCCCTCTGGCCATGCTGTATCACAAGAGATACAGGAAGGCTATTCCAAATGGCAGGAGCTGTACAAAAGAAACCTCTTTTGCCAACAGTGGGGAGATGGTGTAGGCACAGTGTCACATTCTGGGGTGCAATCCAGAGCAGCGAGGGGTTATATCACCACCTGCCCTGTAACCCTGGGTGCCTTAAATGCTCTATTGCTGCGGCTCACAGACCAGACACTGGCAGCCAATAGACAAACATGCAGTATCCTGAGTGTCTGTGTACTGTGCAGCCTGGTTCAACTCTTTGACCCCCAGCAACCTGTCTACAACACAACAGCTTGGTTTCCACCAGCCTTGGTTACAGGCAGAGAAGGCCAGTACTGTACAAGCGGAAGGAGCCAGGGAAGTGTCTGTTCAAGGTTGGAGAGGGATACTGGTGTGGTTAAGGCACTGGTGGAGGACTCAAGAGTATAGCTGGGCAAAATCTTCAACCAAAACATGTTTACGGCCAAAAAAACAAGGCAACACTGAAACTTTTCATGAATTCATGTTGATTTCATCAAATTGTTACAGTTGGGGAACAATCTGGCATTTTCGAAAGGAAGCATTTCAATTTTTCCATTGGAAATTTCCTTCAATTTTTTTTTTACATTAAAAAACATTCTTAAAATGCTTGAAATCAAAACGAAGTATTTTATTCAACCAAACAATCTTTTTTTAAACTTTTCCATTCAACATTTTTTGGAAAATTGGTTTTGGGTCGACCTCAAAATGAAATACTTTAAAAAAAAAATGTTGGAATTGGCAGCACACCAAAAAAATCTGTTAATTGCCAAGATCTAATCAGCGATGTGAGGTCAAGGCCTGGCAGTGCCACAGACTTGCTGGTGACTTTGGACACGTTTCTTGACTAGAAGCTGAAGCTACACGAGAAATAAGGTGCAATATTTAACAGTGAGGTTCATTAACCACTGGGATAATTTAGCCATGTGGTGGATTCTTTGTCACTTGACTTCTTTAACTCAGGATTGGATAGTTTTCTAAAAGAGATGCTTTAGCTCAGCCAGAAGTTATGGGCTTCACCCAGGAATTATTGGGAAGGGTTCTATGGCCTGTGTTCTGCAGCTCAGACTAGATGGTCATAATGGGGCCATGTGGCCTCAAAATCTAGACTATTACTTCAGTATCTGTGTGCCTATGTTCCCCATCTGTGAGTTGGGAATAATGCCACCCCATCCGACAAGGACAGCCTAAGGATAAGTCTGTGAGGGTTTGAAAGAGGCTCCAGTAATGAGGGCTTTATAAATAGAGATGGATGCAGAGACAGACAAGGGTGGAAAATCTAAGGAGAGTTTTAAAAACAGAGAGAGCAAATGAAGCAGAATCTGACCAGGAATGGGGGAGCCCCTTTGAGGATGTGTTTACAGCAGAAGGTACGCATGAATAAAAAGGGTCAGAATCTGAAGCTCTGTCTCAGCAACCAGAGCTAGTTTCAGACTTGCGTTTGAACTTGTGGGTGGAAACAATGAAGAACTGGTTGGATCTTAAGTTTTCGGCTTCTACTATTAAGCACATGCATGACTGATACTCACTTTACTACTTTTGGGTCCCATGGTCACATGGACTGCTCCACTCTTAATTACGTCTCTTCCAGGGATAAGGACTTCTTTGGCCCCCTGGGCTACCAAGCAATAGGAAGGGCTAGCAAGACTGGTGATGCTTGATTCACCCCAGAGTAGCTGGACCAACAGCATATCACGTCAGCAGAGAGCAGACTGCTTTGCAAAATGTTAACTGAAGCTGGTCAATATTTTTCAAACGCAAGATTTTGGGGGGGGGTAGGAAAATGTTTTTTTTAAAATTTCTGGGAGGAGGATTATGAAACTTTTTTTTTCATTTCCCCTTTATCAGTGGCAAAAAGGAAAAAGGAAAAAAAGGGGAAGTGGGGGGAGAGAAGGGAGGAAAAAAGAGGGGAAGGGAAAGAAAGTAAACTTGAAAAAACAAAAAATGTCCCAAGAAATGTATTTTTCCAAAACAAATATTTTTGTACAAAATTTTTGAACACAAAACAGTTCCTTTTCTAAACATGTAGGGAGAAAAATATGACAACACCTTCAAGATACTATACAAAATGTGTTTGGTTATTATTACAGCAGGTTGGAAAAAATTAATCAGCAGAGGCTGGAGACCCACCCCTCCAAAAAGATGGAAAAAATCTCAGCGCCAATCTACAGCAGCGTGCCGAATAGAACATAAAACAGAGTATGCAAGACCTCCTTCCTGCCTGGACTAGGGATCTTTCATCCAGCCTACTACACAAATCAATCACGGGGGTTAAACAGGCAAAGAATACAACCCATCAGGAAATGCATGAGCCAAACAGCGAGCAACAGCTCAGGGGATCCAAGCTTCCTGCTCAGAAAAACATGCCTCTTTCACACATCACAAGCCCTTGCTGACAGATGGAGTTTCCCAAGGTACCTATTTCCCTTCAGGGAGCAGGCATGACCTAGTAGCTGAGCCACCCACATGTACATTTCTAAAACAAGAAGTGGGTCTGACAAAACCCTCTTACCGTGCAGCCAAGTGATGGAATCTGGCGATGAATTGCCACCTCCACTTTCTTCGGGGCCTGCCCATAACTGAGTCACATAAGAGGCAGCTTCCAGCACAATTGGACCTGCCCAGCTTACAGCATCCAAGCAGGATCACTGGTTTGGCTTTTTTTTTTTTTAATTGTCTGTTAAGAAAAGCATATTGTATATCAACCCAGCAAAATAAATACCACCCTGAGAAAGGCTGACGGATACACAAGGGGCTTACTGGGAAACAACCTCATTCATTATCGTCTGCTTAACACAATCTGCTCAGTGCTGGAGAAATCACAGTGTAAAGACAGCCCCTGCCCCAAGGGTCAGAGACTCCAAAGAGAGGTACCTAAAAGATGGGGCCCACTGGAAAGTTTTAACCTGGAGAAGGAGCTTTTTGTACTTTGTTTCAGAACTACTGACTGTATTGCATTTTGTCTCAAGGCTGCAAGATGGCAGGAGACTTAACGCCCGCTGTCACCTCTGCACCCCAGCAGGATCACCATGGCACTGGGGTGACCCATCCTGGGATGGTTATGGGGTTACATCAGCAGTGCAGCACAAACCATTGGCTTCACACAAGGAGTGGAGCCAGTGTGACATGCTTAGCATTCCCACCCTCTTCCCATTCCAGAATTAGAGATAGGCCCACAGCAAAACCTGGCATCTGAATTCCCGGAGTCAGGGAGAGCTTGGGTCCAGATCTGAACTCTGTGGCCCAGGCCCATTGCTCTCAAAAATGGAGGAACTGGATCTTTGGTGTAAACACCACCAGCCCATAAGCTCCCTTTCTGGAAGCTAATACAAGCATTGCTGGAAGTGCCGTGTAAACCAAAAACAGTGCCGAGACACTTCTGTACAGCATTTATACAGCAGAGTAGGGACCAAAGTCAGGTGAGTAATAATATGCTCTTCTCTCCTTCGCCTTCCCTCAGAGTACCGTTAAAATACTTTACAAGCCTCCATGACTCCAGCCCTGTGACGTGTGTATTCCACCATTCTACGGAGGAACAAACTGAGGCACAGCAATTAAGAGATGGAATCCCAATTAAGGGAGGGAATCCAGAGTAACTCCAGCAAAGTCAGTGGGGTTCTCCAAGTTCACACCAGCAGCCTCAGCTCAGAACCTGGTTCTGATTTGCAGAAGGGTTCCTGAGAGGAGTTGTGGATGATCGGCTTCCAAATAGCTAGCTTAAGATCACACCAGGAGTCTGTGGCAGGGCTGGGAACAGAACCCAGAGCCTCTGGCTGCCAATCCTTTGCTTCAACCCCACAACCATTCTACTACCCATAACAAATGGCCATGTCTTAACCAGGGTGGGGAGCGGAGGAAAACATGGATAGTCCAATATGAGCGAACAAGTCCCAAGAGTGGCGGACTCCATTAGTAAGGTGCTACACTGCCTTGCACAAGGGAGAAAAAAGAAACTCACTAAGTAGACTCCTTCCAGGACCGTTCATTTCTTCACTGTGGTCCTTTCGGGGGGCTGTTAATGCTAACAAAGCAGACACTTTTCGCTCACATGGTTACCCAGGGAAGTACTATGTACAGTTCCCAATACCATAGTAGGGTGTGCTGCCTGCGTGGAGGAAAGATATTAAACCAAGGCCCCTTCTGGGGCTCGATTGGGTGGAATCTTTTTTCAGAGTCACTGCTTCCCAGGATAGAGCCCACCATTGCTTAAGAATGACCTATGGTCTTTGTTCTGAGATGTATACATGGAATCATAGAAATGTAGGACTGGAAGGACCTCAATAGCTCATCTAGTCCAGTCCCCTGCACTAAGGCAGGGCCAAGTATTACCTAGATTACCCCAACAGGTCTTTTTTCTAACCTGGTCTTAAAAACTTCCAGTGATGGAGATTCCACAACCTCCCTAGGTAATTTGTTCCAGTGCTTAACCACCCTGAGAGGTAGGAAGCTTTTCCTGGCATCCAACCTAAATTTCCCTTGCTGCAATTTAAGCCCGTTACTTCTTGTCCTGGCCTCAGCAGTTAAGGAGATCAATTTATCATCCTCCTCTTTATAACAATCTTTTACATACTTGAAGACTTATGTCCCGCCTCAGTCCTCTCTTCTTCAGACTAAACAAACCAATTTTTTCAATCTTTCCTCATAGGTCATGTTTACTAGACTTTTCATTAGTTTTATTGCTCTCCTCTGGACCTTCTCCAATTTGTCCACATCTTTCCAGAAGTGTGGTGCTCAGAACTGGACACCATAATCCTTATCAGTGCTGAGTAGAGCAGAAGAATTACTACTTTCATCTTGCTTACCACACTCCTGCTAATACATCCCAGAATGATGCATATTGACTCATATTTAGTTTATGATCCACTATAACCCCCAGATCCGTGTTTTGTAATACTCCTTCCTAGGCAGTCATTTCCCATTTTGTATTTGTGCAACTGATTATTCCTATCTAAGTGTAGTACTTGCAATTATCCTTATTGAATTTCATCTTATTTATTTCAGACCATTTCTCCAGTTTGTCAAGATCATTTTGAATTTTAATCCTGTCCTCCAAAGTGCTTGCAACCCTTCTTGGGTCTGTATCATCCACAAACTTTATAAGCATACAGTCTATGCCAAGGGGGGGGCAAACTACAGGCAACGGGCCGGATCCAGCCCACGAGCCATATCACACGGCTTGGTCCCGCTCCAGCACAGGCACTGGGTTGGGGGCCGCACCACGCTCTGGCTCCCATGTGCTCCAAAGCAGTTCCGATATTCCAGATATGATGCGTTTGTCAAATGAGTCGGATACTTGCTGCCAGTTGGAAGCCACAAGTGCCTCATTAGGAGTTTCTCCATCAGGCGAACCCCCACCGCAGCCCTGTTTTTCAGGAATCCTCCGTATTGCTGTTTAAAAGCAGGAAGTATTGTACAGACCGGGAGGTCCCTGACGTTAGTAAGACAACAAGCCTAGGCTCAGCGCAGCTAGTGGCTAGAGACCTTGCAAATCATTCCAGCTCATTCTTTCATCATTCCCAGAGATCCCCAGATAAAGGCACCTCGGAGGGTTGTTTGGGATATTCTGCTGCAGCATGGGAAGAAACGCAATAGGTGTCAAGGATCCAGTTTTGATGAGGCTGAGTCGGATCACAAACATTTCCTTCCCTCCCATTCCCAACCAACTCCCTGTATCCTGATCTCAGCAGACAACCAACCTCTTATACAGGGGGAAAGAAGAAGGTGGTGACAAATCGAGCTGTGATTGAGGAACGGCTCCTACACAAGTGGCTCTTCTTTGCAGATCTACACTCCGTGTAGCATGTAGATAGAGGAATCTTTAAAGTGGAAAAGGCAGGAAAGCACCTATGTTGATTTTTTTTTAAATTTCTTTTCCAACATGAAAAATAAGACTGTGCAGCAGTCTTGCAAAATTCTACTCGCCTGGGGCAAGTGCTGTTGACAGGCAGTGTAACTAAAATATAATTAGCTGCTCCATTAGCACGGTAAAGGGTGAGCGAGCAGATTTTATACCCGAGCTGCCAGCATTTTCAGGACAGCTTTGCAAGGCTATTGTACAACAGCTCATGTTGAAAAATCCTTTTCCAAACTGACATTTTAAAAATGGACTTCCAACGAGCTCCATCGCCCAATTGCTCAGAATTAGCTGGAATTTGTACTGGAATCCAATGGGATGAAGGCAAAATACTGCACAAGTTTCAGCACCCATTCAGCAAGGCTCTTCAGCATGTGTGTCACTTTACCACCTGGCCAGAGTAAATTGTCGTCTCTCTATTCCTTAAAGTTAGGCACATGCTTATATAGCTTTCCAAATCAGAGCCTTCGCTAAAGGATTATGCTGAGTGCTCCTTACACCCCAGTCCTGGGAACCCCTAACTTTACTACTTCGAGTAGCCCCACTGATTGATTGACTTCAATGGAATTACTCATGGGAGGGAAGTTAAGCAGGTGCATAAGGGTTCGCCTAGCAAGGAACATCACTGATTGCAGTGGAATTACTCAAGAAGTAAGCTCCTATTCAGTTTAAAGAAGGATGGCTGTAAGGGATTACATCAACTGCTGTGATACGTATACACTAGGGCTGTCGAGCGATTAAAAAATTAATCGCAATTCATCGAGCTATTAAACAATAGAATACCATTTATTTAAATATTTTGGATGTTTTCTACATTTTCAAATATATTGAATTCAATTACAACACAGAATACAAGGTGTACAGTGCTCACTTTATATTTATTTTTATTACAAATATTTGCACTATAAAAAACAAAAGAAATAGTATATTTCAATTCACCTAATACAAGTACTGTAGTGCAATCTCTTTATCATGGAAGTTGAACTAGAATTATGTACAAAAAAACATGTATTCAAAAATAAAACAATGTAAAACTTTAGAGCCCCCAGTCCCTCCCCTGCTGTCCCCCCTCTCCCGCAACCTCAGCTCACTGTGCCGCCAGTGCTCTGGGCGGCGGGGCAGAAAGCTCCTGCCAGGCAGTGTGGCAGCATGGCTGGCTCTGGCTGGGTGGCATGGCTGCCAGTCCTGATGCTCTGAGCAGCATGGTGAGGGGGCGGGCAGCTGGCGGGGGAGGTTGGATGGGGCGGAGGTTCTGGGGGGGCAGTCAGGGGACAGGGAACTGGGGGGGTTGGATAGGTGTGGGAGTCCCAGGGGTTGTGTCAGGGAGCAGGGGTGTGGCTAGGGGTCGGGGCAGTCAGGGGACAGGGAGTGGGGGAGTTGGATGGGGTGGGATCCCTGGGGGGCAGTTAGGGTGGGGAGTCCTGGGAGGGGGTGGTCAGGGGACAAGGAGCAGGGGGGGTTGGATGGGTCAGGGGTTCTGAGGTGGGCAATCAGGGGGCAAAGGCCAGGCTGTTTGGGGAGGCACAGCCTTCCCTACCCGGCCCTCCATACAGTTTCGGAACCCAGCCAAAAGGTTTGCCCATCCCTGCTTTAGAGCCTACAAATCCACTCAGTCCTACGTCTTGTTCAGCCAATCGTGAAGATAAACAAGTTTGTTTACATTTGCAGACGATAATGCTGCATGCTTCTTATTTACTATGTCACCTGAAAGTGAGAACAGGCATTTGCGTGACACTGTTGTAGCTGGGGGTCGCAAGATATTTACATGCCAGATGTGCTAAAGATTCAAATATCCTTTGATGCTTCAACCACCATTCCAGAGGACATGCGTCCATGCTGATGATGGGTTCTGCTCAATAACAATCCAAAGCAGTGCGGACCGATGCATGTTAATTTTCATCATCTGAGTCAGATGCCACCAGCAGAAGGTTGATTTTCTTTTTTGGAGGTTTGGGTTCTGTAGTTTCCACATCAGAGTGTTGCTCTTTTAAGACTTCTGAAAGCATGTTCCACACCTCATCCCTCTCAGATTTTGGAAGGCACATCAGATTCTTAAACCTTGGGTTGAGTGCTGTAGCTTTCTTTAGAAATTTCACATTGGTACCTTCTTTGCCTTTTGTCAAATTTGCAGTGAAAGAGTTCTTAAAACAAATAGCATGTGCTGATCATCATCTGAGACTGCTATAACATGAAATATATGGCAGAATGCGGGTAAAACACAGAGCAGGAGACATAAAATTATCCCCCAAGGAGTTCAGTCACAAATTTAATTAACACATTTTTTTTAACGAGAGTCATCATTCTATCTGAAGCATGAAGAAGCATATGAATCTTTAGCACATCTGGCACGTAAATATCTTGCAATGCCAGCTACAACAGTGCCATGCGAATGCCTATTCTCACTTTCAGGTGACATTGTAATTAAGAAGTGGGCAACATTATCTTGTGTAAATGTAAACAAACTAGTTTCTCTTAGTGATTGGCTGAACCAGATGTAGGACTCAGTGGACTTGCAGGCTTTAAAGTTTCATATTGTTTTGTTTTTGGGTGCAGTTATGTAACAAAAAAGCTACATTTGTAAGTTGCACTTTCATAATAAAGAGATTGCACTACAGTACTTGAATGAGATGAATTGAATACTATTTCTTTTGTTAATCATTTTTACAGTGCAAATATTTGTAATAAAAATAATATACAGTGAGCACAGTACACTTTGTATTCTGTGTTGTAATTGAAATTGATATATTTGAAAATGTAGAAAAACATCCACAAATATTTAATAAATTTCAACTGGTATTCTATTGCTTAACAGTGCGGTTAATCATGATTTTTTTTATTGCGATTAATTTTTTTTAGTTAATCACATGTATTAACTGCGATTAATCACCAGCCCTAATATATACACACATAATGATACCTACTGCTCTTACATAGCATGTTTCATCCATAGATCTCAAAGCACTTTACAAAGGAGGACAGTATCATTATCCTCATTTTACAGACGGGGAAACTGATGCACGGATAGAGGAAGTGACACGCCCTGAACTCCTGAATCCTAGCCTGCTGCCCTATCCCCTAAGCTATGTTGCCTCCCCAAGGGTCTATAGCTGCCAGCTGGTAGTGAATACCATGGAGCTAGAGTTGCAAAATGACTTCCATTAAAGCCCACGTACACACACACTTATAACTTTATGAAATTTTCACCTTTGGAACTGAAAATTATCCATGATGCGCAATGATGAATCTTTTCATAAAGTTGGAGCAAACACTGCTCAGCCTTTATGAATTACTAAGGAGTGGGGGAGGAACCAATTGTACATTTTCTCCACAGTAAAAATAGTTCTCCCTCAAACTCCCAGGGATAGAACTCTAAACAAGGCTGAAACTTTCATCTTAGAACTTGCCATGAACATAGGTGTTAAAGAGTAATATGTGCTTCCATAGATTGAGAGATCTTAAAGCCAGAAGGGCCCATTATGATTTGAGCATATAAAAATGCTGCTGCTTCTTCATTATGCGTCTCTGAGTACTTGAAGATTCAGTTGTAAGATAACAGGGCAGGTCAGACCTTCCTTGAGAAGGACCATTCGGTTCAAGGTTTCCAACATGACAAGCAGATCATGCACGACGTTGCATTTGAAAGCTCATATGCAAGAGAGAGGGTGGATATTTTTCAAATTTCATCAAAAGTTTTGAAATGTGGGGAGGGAAAAACATCAGCTAGATTTTTGCAAAGAAAAAAAAGTGTCCTTGTTTTTACACCGGCTCTAGAGCTGGTTGGAATGGTTTGTGTTTGTGTGGAAAGCTCCTCAGAGAAAAGCTTGGCCAATATTTTCACAGAACTGTTTGCCTTTCTTTGGACCAGCTGTAGCATGTGATCACAGGCAGGCCACAACCTTGCACTTGCAAAAGGGGCAGAGTTACGGTCGTGTGCATAACCCAAACTTGGACGTTCCCTACTTTCCAGAGGCTTAGCTACATAGTGCAGAATAGCTTTCCATAGAACACTGAGTCCTGGTAGACCGCAATTAGGAGCTGACGTTTTGTTCTGTTTGTACAGCACCAAGCACAATGGGATCCTGCTTCATACCTGGGGGCTGCTAGATGACACCACAAATAATGGCAATATGCACAGCATCAGTATTCCTGCAATGCTACCAGTCAGGTGCACTGCAGTAGAAGTTTATATTGTTGTAATGAAAACCCAGCTTTCCTCCTCTGTCTGTTCCTCCAATGCTCAGAGTTAGGGAGGTAACACTTAAACGTCTCCATCCCTCTCTGAGGCTCCCGGTGGGTAAAAGAGCACTCAGAGGTAAGTGCTTAATCTGTGCCCTCATCCAATCTCAGCAGCGTGTCCAATGCTCATGCCTCAGCTCTCTCCACCAGAGAGCACGGTCCAAACAAGGGGTGATGGTGCAGTGATCCGGTGTTGATCATCCCCCTGCCTCCCCTTCTTGCAGCTGTCAGAAATTCACTTTCAGCTCAACCAGACTCAGATGCAGAGGCCCCCCAACCTGTCCCCACGCCCTCTCCGCTGGCACCCACAACTCTTTAGTACCAGCCTCAATGGGCGAACAGCATGAATTCAGATTCGCTCTTCTCCAAGAGCTTAATAGGCAAAGGATAACATGCTCAGGAGCAAACAAATGAAGGCAGAGATGGGAGGGGTGGAGAAAAAAATCTATGGTGACCAGCTCTCTGTGGTGTTGGTAAATATGCATGGAAATGTTTATAGCACGAAGATTAAGTTTCAGTTTCCATCTATTAAAATGCCCTCAGGGTTGAACAGAACAGAAAAAAAGAAAAGCAAATGCCTTGTCATGTCTGAGTGATAAACGCTTATCTCAGAAAATATGAAGAGGTTATTGTTCGGAGCCCCCCGGCTCCCATTCCCCCTGCACCGCCCCTTGTAACAGGCAGCATTTCTGCCTACATTCCAACGACACATGGTTTGGGTTTCACCGGGCTTGGGGATGAGGAGAAAGAAAGAAGGAGGAACTATGCCATTGCAGTTCAAAGTTTAGAGGAAATCGACTCCCTTTGGCCAGCCAGCTCATAATATTTAATAGCAGGAACCACAAAGCCTAACATTCCACCCCAAACAATGGTTTTGTATAAAAGTTATGCAGGCACTGAACAGAACAGACATCTGCACTGGATCAAGCACACCAAAGGGAAACACGCTCATTGCAGTAAAGCCAGGCTCCCTGAGCCGGGTAACTTACACCAGGTGGGGCTGGGTTATACATATTCCAATACAGGGCTTCCTGTTTTCAATGGAGATTTTTTGGAAGCCAAATGCCCAGCTGAGAGGCCTCATTTCTTTCCTGCAGTTCCCTGTGCTTGCCCTATCCCTGGCACAAAACTGACAAGGACCTGAAGCCAGAGTCGGGAGACCAGAAGCTAAGGGTCTGACATTCACAGGTGATGAACTCCCGTGACTCCAAACAAAGTCCATGGGTCTTTAGCTCTTCTGAAAATCAGGAGCTGAGTTAAAATGTTTCCAGGCTTTGCCCCCCAGCCCCAGCCCCACTGAGCACTCTCGTACGTAGCAGGCATTTGTTGGGAAATACTGGCTTATACTTAAAATCTGAAACCGTGGTTACACCCCTTCTGCTGCAGAAGAGGCTATGCTATTGATAGTGCAGATATAAGAGGCTATGCTAGTGATAGTGCAGATATAAGACAAGGTATTACAGTCCTCTTCTTAAGCATCCTGAGTACACTTTACATGGTGCAATCAAGGCCTGGCCCCTTACTCACATGAGCAGCCCCAGTGAATAAGGGTTTGCAGGAGTGGACTCTACATGGCCTCATCGGTCTTCTACATCTCTAGGTTCCATGATTCTCTGCCAGTTTGCAAGGCTATATGGTGTTCATGGCAGAGTTTAGAGGAACGCACTGAACATGAGATGAACAGCAAGAAAAATAGATATTCACAGCACCTGCCATAATACTAACAGTACTTAGCCCTTACAGCTTCAAAGTGCCACATGGAAACGTTGACTAGCTACTTCATGCAGCACCCTCATAGGCATTATACCCCCTTTGGAGAGATGGGCAAACAGCAGGAAAATCTTTCAGAATGTGGAGCCCTTCCGTCAAGCCACTGAGAGTCCGCAAGCAGGTATCTCAGCACCATGGAGGCCTGGCCCCCCCGTGACTTGTCCAAAGTTACACAGTAAGTCAGTGGCAGAGACGCGATTGGAGCTCAGGAACTTCTGAGGCTCAGCCCTGGGCTCACTCCTTTAGACCATGCTGACCTTGCCTCCACCTTCACCACTACCGAACATAGGAGCATATTGAACTTCTAGGCTGTAAATTACTGTTCAGGGCTAAATAACCCCATCACACTGTAGCCGCAACATATTCTAACAAGGCTGCACACTAACTTAGGCCACAATGCTGCAAAGGGATCCACCTGCCTAGGGTCAGTGAGTCTCTGCACAGCTTTGCTAGGGTCCACCTAGGTAGATCCCTGTGCAGGATCAGGCCCTGAAAATCTGAACTGGTCAGGGCAGGTTCCGGGTCTGTGAAGCACCACGCACACCTATGCCCCGGCTTAAACAAGCCTCATTCTTTAGTTGGCCTGTAGCAGATCACGTTGGCTTTTCTCCAGCGTCTAGTGACAAACTGGTGATTGTTATTTCCCCACCAGATTGGCAAATTGAGAAGATAATCTGAGGCCAGAGGGATATTTTTGAGTGTGTGCATTTTTCTCAAAAAGTGACCAAAATAATAAAGGGACAGCTCCCAAATCCCTGCGCTGAAGATTACTACTTGGTTACAGCTGACACCACTTAGACAATTCTGACACAGATTCTCAACCCCTTTCCTTTATTTCTCCTTGGAAGTTGTAACCGTTCCTACCACGCCCCAGTGGTGGGAATTGGTGAAAGCAGTAAAAGTTTGTGCGTCACGCTGAACACATTAGCGAAGGAAACAACACAGGCTGAGCCATCCATTTTGTGCCTCTGGCCTCAGGTTGCATAACACAAATAACCAGGGCAGATCATCACAAATTATTTATTTATCTGATCATTGTAAGATTAGTGTGGTAGGCATCACAAGATGATTTACTACTACAGATCATCAGGCAACATGCTGGGCAGAGGCACAATAAGTATTAAAGTTTGAAAAATAGAAGGATCTGTTTTTTAAATAGGTGGATCAAGTTTTTTCTGCTGGGAATTTTGTTCACAGCACCAGGCATTATAATGGGAACTGCCCTTAGTCAGTTGGGCAGCAAAGACAGTCTATGTGTTAGTTAATTGTCTAGCATCCAGCCAATCTCCAGGACCTAAGTTCTAACTGAAAATTCCTCTTAATTCCTGCCTGAGGGATGCATCTGTCATGATTTACAGAAACACAGTTTCACCTTAAACAGGAGACCTTTGTTAAAATAAACCATGACAACTACAGTCTTCCACACAACTTGCGTTCCTGCTTTGTCTTCTTTATATACCAGGGACTGTATCCTGTCATGAACTTTATACAGCATATAGAGACCTCTAGTGACTAAATAATATAATGCACATAAACATATTACAGCACACAGATTTCCAGTTGGCTGGGCTTTGATATTGCTTTGTTCATTTTAAACTCCATCACACCTCCTCCTCCATCCCCTTGCTCCCCAGTAGGTAGCCTGATGGCTTAAACTGATCCCTTCCAAACAAAAGAAAACTAGAGAGGTTATCTTCATGGTTTAGGCTCCAACCTTGGAAATCTCACTTTAATACTAGTTTGTCACAAACAGGCCCCATGAAGCCACGCTAGTTCCTAGAATCATCACAGGGGAAACAGCAAGCTAAATTGATTGAAATTCGCTTGACTTTGGCAGAGTTACAGTAGGATACATTTGGCCACATACTTTTATTATGCTATTTTCTTCATAGGTACAAGCAGCATGAAAATATGCAACTCCAAACACAGCCCGGGGAGATACATGGACTTTATAACACATTCTTTCCAATCAATTCTTTAATGCTATTACACCATGTCCAACTGGCCATGTGACAATCCAGCCACCCACAAGCCATTACACACTACAGGCCAGATCTGAGCTTGTGTAAATCGCCATTGCAGCTGCAGCAGTTTACACCAGGTGAGAAGCTAGCCTTACAGGTGTCTCTGCAGTCACCCACAAAGCCCTGTTTGAGCTAACGTCTGCTATCCAGACTAGACCATTTAAACCAAACAACGGCTGCTGACAAGCATCCTTTAAGATGCTGCAACCCACAAAAGTAACCCAACTGGAAACCACACACATCATTTCTGGACTCTGTCAGATTTAAGAGAGCTTGCGTACAGACCCTTCTGAGCCAGACTTGCTCCGGGGCAGCCAATGCAGAATCTGTGGCTAGGAGAGAAGCATCAGGGGTCAGCCAACGCAAGGCTGCATAGCAGAAAACCTCCCATTCCAATATGGCCTTGTACACTCCATGCACATATCAGCCTTGATCCTACAAGTCTCTGTGCAACGCGCCAGGTTGTGCTGAGGACACAAGTGTGAGTGAAAGGCGTATGTGGCCAGGAGCAGGGGTAAGCTCTAATCATAGTCCTTTGCATTGAGCAAGAGGTTCAAAATGCCTGTGCTCCTGCTCCATTTCTCATGGGCATCCAGGATGGGACATGGGTAGAGAACGGGCATGTCGGAGACATGGACATAAACACGACCCTCATCCTGCTGAGATACTTAACTACAGTCCAGGAGTGTCTCCATTCCGCCCACATTCCATGCAATATGATTGAGCCCGGTAGGGAAAAACAGACTCTCCCTCACTGTATGTCAGGAGGAATCTTAAGGCTCCACCTTCTCCTCTCAGGCTTCATTCCTGCTAGAGGGCAAAAAGAAACTTGGTGGCCATGCTCATTAATACCATGCCAGACACCCCTCACCTGCCCATCAGTTTTTACTTTGGGCTCGTGAAGGCAACCTGAGCTGGGGGCTTCACACTTCGAAGATATTTTTAACCAAAACCACAAGGCCACTCTCTGGAGTGAAAGAGATTGTCCCCCCAGGGCACAGCATCCTTCTGCCTAAGCAGTAGCGGCGCTGGATTGTACGCTGTGCCATTCACACTCATTGCACTGACAGCCTATTTTAGGGGCCGTAAGTAATCATAAGAACATAAAAATAGCCATACTGGGTCACACCAAAGGTTCACCTAGCCCAGTATCCTGTCTTCTGACAGTGGCCAATGCCAGGTGCCCCAGAGGGAATGAACAGAACAGGTAATCATCAAGTGATCCATTCCCTGTCACCCAGTCTCAGCTTCTTGCAAACAGAGGCTAGGGACACCATTCCTGCCCATCCTGGCTAATAGCCATTGATGGACCAACCCTCCATGAATTTATCCAGCTCTTTTTTTAACCCTGTTATAGTCTGGGCTTTCACAACATCCTATGGCAAAGAGTTCCACAGGTTGACTGTGCGTTGTGTGAAGAAATACTTTTTTGTTTGTTTTAAACCTGCTGCCTATTAATTTCATTTGGTGACCCCCTAATTCTTGTGTTATGAAAAGGAGTAAACAACACTTACTTACTTTCTCCACACTAGTCATGATTTTATAGACCTCTATCATATCCCCCCTTAGTCGTCTCTTTTCCAAGCTGAAAACTCCCAGTCTTATTAATCTCTCCTCATAGGGAAGCCATTCCATACCCTTATCATTTTGGTGGCCCTCTTATGAGCCTTTTCCAATGCCAATATATCTTTTTTGAGACGGGGCGACCACATCTGCACACAGTATTCAAGATGTGGACGTACCCACAATCAAACGGGAGAGTCCCTGTCGCACGCACCCTCCTACAGTCACTTGTGTAAGATCTCCGCTGCCATTCGTATCACACACACGGCCCAGGGCTGCCTCGTCTCTCCAAGATTCGGCTGAACATGAGCATCGGGTGGGCTAGAGTTACAAGTCTGCACGGTCTTGGTAATGAGTTCCACATGCCAGATAGGGGGAGGGTGATGTGCAAGGGTCAACCAGTGTTTCGTTGACTGGAGGACATGTGAGTGAGTGGGGAGAGATGGGGAAGGGATATTTCATTAGGCTGGGATTTACAAAGAAGACTACAGCTGGAAGAGCAGAGAAGACTGCTTTAACATGGTCTCAGCAGCAGCCCATTCCCTATGCACAAGCCCCCAGGAGAAGGAAAAGGGAGGATGTGAGAGAAGGAAAAGCGGGGAAAAGTTTAGAATGTGACCTATTCCTCCTTGCTCACACCACAAGCTTGACTGTGGGCTGAGCAGGGATTGTTATTCAAAAGGTCTATGGCACAGGGGCAGACAGATGTACATACTGGAGCTGTGCAAATAGTTAGGTTTTTTGATTCGTTGGCTGAAAAAGTGGGGAAAAAAATTGTTACAGGTCAAAGCAAAATCAAATTTCTGTTGCAGTGTTTCGTGGACTGAAAAAATAAAAACAAACGTCCTGTCAGGTTAAATGAAAGGCTTCCGTTGTGAGGTGCTTTAAATTAAAAAAACGGAAGTAAATTTTGAATCCAAAAATCAAAAAACATTTCATTTAAAAAAAGTTGAAATGAAACATTTTAATTTAAAAAAGAATTGGGATTTCCCCCTCCAACCAAACAATACAGCGAGTTATCCAATGGTTCAATCAACTCGAATCTTCAACTTGCAGCAAAAGCCAGTTTCAGATGAAAAATGTTGCCCGACTCTGGGCATGTGACCCAGAGATAAACTTGGGAGAAAGGCTCAATCTAGCTGGCAGGCAGAAATGCTCTGCGTGTTACACCAAACGGAGCAGCCCTCCTGAGGAGAACTAGACAACTCTGATCATGCTGAAGGATCAGAACCAAGATGGCAGCTGGGGTGGGGGTGGAGGGGTTGGGTGTCACAGATCAGTCCTAACCTAGGGCTGGGAGCATGTCTGAGAAAGCCATTCCTGCTGTTTTGGGAAGGTGAGGTAACTGTGTGGGAAGGAGGGAATTCTCCTGGGAGGAGGAAGGAAGCATCAGATGTAGACTCAAAATGATCTAGGAAGAATCCAGCAGCCAACGGTCAACATGCAGGAAAGCTCAAGCTGAGGAAACCAGCCTAGAGAGGGAGTCACCGGGGGAAGAGGTTGGCTGTGGGAACAGGGGAAGGCTCCCGTGAAAACTCTGTTGAGATCAACCATGGGCTAGCAGCAATGAGGTGAACAGGAAATGAATGAGTGGGTGTATCTTTGGATCTGGGTGGGAGCCCAAGCAAGTTGTGTCCTAACTCGGCCTCTCTGTCTAAGTTCTCTAACAAACCAGGGACGTCATGGAGTGACATGGGAGATGGAGGGAACACATCCTTGGGGTGCTCTGCCTTTGTGTGTCTTCCTCACACTCTCACAGAGCCTTTCTTCTGAACAGATGACGATTTGTGAAGTTTTTTTCCCCCTGGACAGTTTTAGTGGTGGGATACACCTGATGGGGCTAAAACCTAAAATGAAGCCAGATAGGCTTGTCTCTTCTCTAAAGCTGCAGCTCGTCAGAGGGGGCCTTGGCCTCGTGGGGCACATCCTAGCCCATCCACAGCTGGGAAATGGCAATGCCAAGTTAATGATCACCACCACCTAGAGCATGGATTGTTCTGGCTCTCTAGGTACTTACACAGACTTCATCACTATGGTATCTGAGCACCTCCTCATCGTCCATGGATGTTCTCCTCACAACACCTTGGTTAGGTAGGAAAGTATTCTCATTTTACTAGTGGGAAACTGAGGCACAGGGTAGACTTAAGTGACATGTCCAAGCTGACACAGGAAGTCTGTAGCTAAGCCAGAATCCATGTCCTGTGCCCTCACCACTACTCCATCCTTCCTAGCCATCAGGGCGTGACTGTCTTCAGGAGAGCTTGGCAGCAAAGAGATGTGGAGGAAGTGCTCCTGACAGAAATAAAGCACCCAGGTTAGGCCTCAGGAATTGTTGAGTGCTCATCTTGGCTCTCCCACTGACTTGCTGGGTGTCCTGGGTGAGTCACCTCACCGCTCTGTGCCTCGGTTTCCCCATCACTAACGCAGCATATACTCCTGATTATCCTGAGCTTGTGAGGAGCTGATCAAGTCTACACAACACTTTGATCATGTGACATGTCGTATATGTGCTAAGGACGGTCATCAGCTAGGAAGCGAGAGAAACTGACCAACAGGGAGGTTTGTGTGGGTGTCTGTGAAAACTCTGCAGCTGGATGGTGGGGGGCACGATTCCCGTAATTGCTCAATGGTAAGAAGGCCTTTGCTACATAGGCTGGTACCTTAGATAATAATGCTACAATCCAGTGTCACCAGTGGGACCCAAAGCAGCCCTCCAGGCACATGAGGCAGTTCTTTGCTGGAGTCTTGAGCTTTCCTTACAGCCATTTCACGGAGTAGCCACATGGGGACATCTGAAGAGATCAAGGAAAAACTCAGCTCCTGGCCCCTGGACAGCCCATATTACCTCAGAAAGCCTGCGAGGGAGAAACGCTGCCTCGTGATTCGGATCCCTGACCTGCTCGAATAGCAAGTTGTAGGAAGAGAGATGGTCCAAACTAAACCCCGTCCTTAAGCAGGATATGTGAGAACATCCCCGGGGTTAAGCTGGCAGTGCAAGGATCTGGGATCCATTGTACTGTATGTTACCCTGTGAGACTGAATCAGGCCTATACTGCCAAAGGCAAAAGGCCTGGTTCTCCACCGGTTTGCATAGCAACTTACATTCACTTTCCATGTCTGCACATCAGAACGTCAGCACTACACACGCGCTCAGCACACGTGGACCTGACGACGCCAGGCGCAGTGCAATGGAGATCCAGGCCTGTGATCTTAGCGGGTGCTGAGGTCCAACAAGCAGGAGCAAACCTGACCTCTTCAGGCTCCAAAGACTCAACCGTGAGAGAACGTCCTCATTCAGAC
The DNA here is from genome assembly GCF_020497125.1 of Mauremys mutica. Classification (NCBI taxonomy): domain Eukaryota; kingdom Metazoa; phylum Chordata; order Testudines; family Geoemydidae; genus Mauremys; species Mauremys mutica. The sequence goes on from NC_059078.1 coordinate 45,576,688, forward strand.
GACGGTGTGCAAGTTTTCCTTTCTCGAACCTCAGCTTTGTGCTGCTGCCACCGGTTACATAAGACTTATGCTATGAGCAGCTCTTGGCTCATTGTATCAGGTTTAACAAAAATTGCTCTTTATATTGTTCATGACTGAGCCCATTATGTTGCTCCTTTTTATTTTTTTTCCCAACTTTACCTGATTAAGAAAATTGCTTGTAGGCGGTTTTCTTGCATAATCTGGCTGCTGCTGGAAATAGAGGTGGGTGTAAGGAACAATAGCTATGGGAAAGGCGTATGCCCAGACCCTCACAGGTATTTAGGCACTTAAGTCCCATTAATTTAAGTGGGAATTAGGCACCTCAATATCTTTGGGCCTTAGCCTTTTTGGAAAATGCTCCTCCAGAGTTGGACTATACCCTGGGAAGGGGGTTTGACATGCCCAGTCCTTGGAGCCGTTATACAGCTACTGAGCTTAGAATAGATTTTCAAAACCAGGCCTCAATCTCACAAGCCCTCGCTGGGCATAGCCTGCCGTAATCTATTTTATCTTGTTTTATCCAGCCTACCTCGTGTGATGTGTAGTGCACATGCTAGTGCAAAATCAGCGTATTTTGCTTTGTGTCCACTTCTGAAGTGAAATAACGGCCCACAAAGGCAGACGCCAAGCGTCCAGTGTCAGCAGTGTTGCCAGGTGTCCGGTTAGCACCGCCGACCAGGCCAGTTAAAAGTCCAGTTGGCGGCACAACAGGGCTAAGGCAGGCTCCTGGCCTACCATGGCTCTGCACAGCTCCCAGAAGCAGCAGTATGTCCCCTCTCCAGCTACTATGCATAGAGGCAGCTAGGGGGGTTACACACGCTGCTCCCACCCCAAGCGCTGACTCTGCAACTCCCAATGGCCAGGAACTGTGACCAATGGGAGCTGTGGGGGCAGTGCCTGCGGACAGGGCAGTGCGCAGAGCCTCCTGGCCATGCCTTAGCACAGGAGCTGGAACGGGGACATGCCACTGCTTCCAGGAGCTGCTTGAGGTAAGCGCCGCCCAAAGTCTGAAGCCCGGACCCCATCATGCACCCCAACCCCCTGCCCCAGCCCTGATCCCCCTCCAAACCCCCTGATCACAGCCCAGAGCACCCTCCTGCACCCCAAACTGCTCATCCCCAGCCCCATCCAAGAGCCCACACCCCCAGCCAGGGCCTTCACACCCCCAGCGCCCCAACCGCCTGCTCTGATCCCCCTCCCACACTCCAAACCCCTCAGTGCCAGCCTGGAGCACCTTCCTATACCCCAAATCCCGCATCCCTGGCCCTACACCAAGGCCCACACACCCAGCTGGAGCCCTCACCCCCCAACTCCCTGCCCTAGCCTGGAGCCCCATCCCACACCCGGAACCCCTCATTTCTGGCCCCACCCTGGAACCCACACTCCAGCCCAGAGCCCATACCCCCCCCCCCGCACCCCAAACCCCTGCCCCAGCTCAGAGCACCTTCCCATACTCCGAACCCCTCAGCTCCACCCTCCAGCCTGGAGCCCCCTCCTACACCCCAAACCTCTCATCCCTGCCCCCACCCTAGAGCCTTCACCCCCAGCCGGAGCCCTGACCCGCCCCCCCTGCACTCCAACCCCCTGCCCCAGCCCGGTGAAAATGAGCAAGTGAGTAAGGGTGGGGAGAGTGAGCGACAGAGGGAGTGGGGGATGGAGTGAGTGGGGGTGGGGCCTCGGAGGAGGGGGTGGGGCAGGGGGCAGGGCAAGGGTGTTCAGTTTTGTGCAAGTAGAAAGTCGGCAGCCCTAAGTGTCTCTTTATGTTACCTGAGAACACCACAGTAAACTTAAACAGTGCTTGTAAATAGCGAAACTATTCTCTTCCCAGGGTTTAGTCCAACTTTGGGGCCACATCTTCCCATGATACTCAGCCTCTGCCAGAGATATATTAAACATTGTGAAGCACCCAAGATACTAGGTAATGGGGCAATATAAGTATTGTAGATAAAGAGAATCGAGAAAGAAGGAAGTGTCCGCTGTCTGTATGTTTGGAAAAGGGAAGAAAACAAAATATAAGCTCTAAATGAAGTATCCCTAAAGAAATAGTTACACCCAAGAAAAACAGAAAGCCCCTGTTTGTAGCTGTGATGTGAAAGGGGGTGGCAGAGTGGTCTCTGTAACAGGTTTGAAATTCACCATGTTCCCAGGAATTGCAGCCCATCAATACTTCTGCTGGAGAGAAATTTGGTTTCATTAAGTTTATTCTGCATAAGTTTATTACGGATCAGGGCTTAAAAACCTCCAAGGTCCTTCTGCTCTATATGGATTTAAGGTGTACACTCTAAGCCTGGCCGGCAAGAGCATGCATGCAATTTTGCACATGCATTAATTGTACATGCAGCATGTCAGATACTGGATGATGCACTGTACAAATGCTAAGACCTGAGTGCACACTGAGCCAGCCCAAGGCACCATTTTTGTTCTACTTCAGCCCCATGTGAAGCCTCGTGTTTGCTCGCTGCAGTAGGGTGGATTTCACCCACCTTGAATAGTCCAACGCTTTGCATGTGCAGGTGCTAGAATTTGCACCAACAAACTCCATTAGCTGCAGCTGGTTTTGAGGGTACAATTCCTAACATGCAGCATTAGCATTAGAGCTGGCCAGAAAACAGACTCCCAGTTCCAGGAAAAAAAATTGGTGGGGGGGGGGGGAATTCATCCCAAAATGGAACAAAAGTCCAAAACCTCAAATTTTTCCCCCGCATACTGGAAGGCCTTAATAATTCATTCAGAAAACACCAAAACCTTCTCACTGTAGGATCGTTTTGTTGTTTCTGAAGTAAAATAGACTCCCCAGGAGCCATGCTACCAAGTAGCCAGGCAACTGGCAGGAAGCCTGCTTTGTCGTCATCAAAATGTCATTGACAACGACATATTCTTGTGGTCTGTTTCAATTTTGATGAATCCGGATTTTTCGATGGCAAGCCCCAGTTAGAATATTCAAAGGGAACCCGCAGGCGTTTGCACCTGCCAAGTGCCTGTGCAATAGTGCACATGTAAAGGAGAGGCTCGTCAGGGGGAATCCAGCTTGAAAGATCCAAACACTTTCCTCCTCCCTTCTGCTGTTTTGTAACATGCTGTACTGCGCAATTCAGTGGTGCATGAAGTAATTCCAGTGTGTGAGAGATATACATCTACAAAGTGCCTTGAGATCTTTCAGGGCTATAGGAATGGAAGTGAATTCCTGCATGGGATTAAATTTATTTTGATGGTCACCATTCTAACCTCTTTTCTCTGCTATTTGTAATACTGGCTGTGGAACATTATCAGCCCAGCCAAACCAGAACACCTGGATAGTGTGATCACTCCCCGCTAAACCTGGACAGTATCTATGGAGACAACACTGTAGTGACCACGACTGGTGTGTCTTTCAGGGAAAACGGGCAGCCCTGTCCCTCCCATACACCCTTTCCCCCCACCCCCTGATACTGTGAAGTCTAGAAATTAAGACTCAGGAAAGGGACTCCGTGGACCAGCGCAGAGTAGGCATGACAATCCCATAAACTGCTACAAAACGGCAATGTTGGATCTAAAGGAATCCCTCTGCCGTCTTTGCAGGAGCACGTGTTTTACATGTGAACCCTTGATCCTAGATGATAACCTTGGAAGGGGCCTCTCGAGTCGGCTGGTCCAGTCTGTGACTCAAAGGCTCTGCACAATTTCCATACATGTCTCTGCTCAGCGCTCTCGACTCAACCGAAATAAACGTTCCATGCAGCGAGCAGAGACATAGCTGCACATCTTGTGTTGATGTTAAGGGACAATGAATGGATACATCCCCTTGAAATGTGCTTCAATTTATACCCTCAAGGAGCCTGATTCTCACTCACACAAGGGCCTAATCAACATACAAATTTGCACTCATTCATGGCTTTAGTTCAACTGGTGCAGCCCCCCGCGTGGACACACTGGGTTTTTGTCATTTAGCAAGGAATTGCCTTGAGCTAAATCAACAGTGGCCATTTTAAAATCCATTTCCACACTGGCGTATGCACAAGTTTACACCAGTGTAAAAATCTATTTTAGTGAAACCACTGTGAATTTGTCAGTAGACAAGGCCTTCAGACTCTAGACCACTCTAACAGAGCAATGGGGCCTTAATACTGCCAAAGTGATTTAAATAGAGGCTAAGGGAAAGTGAAAATCAGGCCCTTGGTGTCTACTCCTAAACTGAGTAACTTGCTCATTTGAGAGAGGGTGAGGCGATGTCATATCTTTTGTACACTGGGGCATTTGGGTTTGAAAAGAACAGTCACCAACGAAACCATACTGAGGAATTCAGCTTGCTTTGATAAAAGAACCAACACTTGAATGTAAAAGTCTGGCTCCCGCTACTGGGTAATCTGGCAAAAAGACAAATCCTGTACTCTATGCACTGGCAGAATGCAAGGATTTAACGAGCACCCTACTGGGCTCCTGGGATGGGTAAAGGAGGGGCGAAGCTTCCACTGCTGCTGCCTTGATCTGATCTGCAAACAAACAGGGGATAGATAGCTGTCTCTGAGGCTGAAGACCTAGCACCTTTCACTAGTGCTAAACCTTCTCCGAGGGACTGGAAAAAAGAAAGCCATCTGTCTGTATGCAGGCGTGCGTACGTGCACGCGCACACACACACACACACACACACAGACTGGTTGGCTGAGTACTGATTGCCATTTCTTTGTCTCCATGCTTTGGTTTGTCCCAACAAACTCAAAGGTCAATACACGCTAGTTGAATTATCCCTGGGAATATAGATTCTTTGGGTTGCAAACTTTGGGGCCGGGAGTGTCTCACTATGCTTGCATAGCACCTAACGCAATGGGTCCACAATCTGAGCTAGGCCCTCTACGCGTTAGCGGAATAAAAATAAACAAATAATAATTTGAGAAATTTGTTCAAACACATTCTTGTAGCTCTGCAGCTCCAATTATCTTAGGACCTAACATATTTGAGACAGGAAACACCCCCAAATCCCCATTTGCCTTGAAGTGAGGAAGATGCCCCATTTCCTGCCCATTTAGAAAACACAAGACTACACAGAAGAATAAAAAGCTAGAGCGGCACTAGAACAAGTGCACACATATACTGAACTTGCTCCAAGATACAAAGCAGGACTTGGGAGATGCCCAGGGTTGAGAGAACACAAAGTTCTCCCCTTGACTTTCAGGTTCCTAAATGCATGGAGATAAAATGTCAAATTATTCCAAAGCAGTTTGACCCTTCACAAGAATGAAAGGAGACAGATGGCATAAGGCTGAGCAGCAAAGGATTTGTAAAGATTGGCAGATGCCTTCTTTTGCTTCTTTGTAATGTGGAAAGACGGCCTAGAAGGATTGGGAGGATGGGTTATTTTTTCCCTTAAATGTCATGTCTGTTCTTCCCTGAAGGACTTGTTGGAGGTCTCAGGTTTATTGATTTATTGTGGGGACTGCCTCATACCTCTACTGAAGGAGGTGGCATTTTGAATATTTAACAAAGACTGCTCTTTCTCCCAAGGGTTTATTAGGTTCTCGAGTTATATTGGTGTTAAAATAAAATTTAAAAACAACTAGTTTAAAACTGTGGCTAAAAATGCCCCTCTCACTCAACCAATCAGTTCTCAGCTTCTTGTCTCTTTTGAGATAATATCGGTCCGTCTACATGAGGGAACATTCTAATCCTTTACATAAGAACGGCCCTACTGGATCAGACCGAAGGTCCATCTAGCCCAGTATCCTGTCTTCTGGCCAATGCCAGGTGCCCCAGAGGAAATGAACAGGTAACCATCAAGTGATCCATTCCATCACTCATTCCCAGCTTCTGGCAAACAGAGGCTAGGGACATCATCCCTGCCCATCCTGGCTAATAGCCATTGATGGACCAATCCTACATGAATTTATCTAGTTCTTTTTTGAACCCTGTTATAGTCTTGGCCTTCACAATATCCTCTGACAAAGAGTTCCACAGGTTGACTGTGCGCTGTGTGAAGAACTTCCTTTTGTTTGTTTTAAACCTGCTGCCTATTAATTTCACTTGGTGACCCCTAGTTCTGGTGTTATGAGAAGGAGTAAATAGCACTTCCTTATTTACTTTCTTCACACCGGTCATGATTTTATAGACCTCTATCATATCTCCCCCCCCCCCCCCCCGTCATCTCTTTTCCAAGCTGAAAAGACCCAATCTCCTTAATCTCTCCTCATACAGAAACTTTTCCTGACCCCTAATCATTTTGATTGCCCTTTTCTGAACCTTTTCCAATTCCAATACATCTTTTTTGAGATGGGGCAACCACATCTGCATACAGTATTCAAGATGTGGATGTACATAGAGGCAATATGATATTTTCTGTGTTATTATCTATCCCTTTCTTAATGATTCCCAACATTCTGATTGCTTTTTTGACTGCCGCTGCACACTGAGTGGATGTTTTCAGAGAATTACTCACAGTGACTCCAAGATCTCTTTCTTGAGTGGTAACGGGTCATTTAGGCCCCGTCATTGTATATATAGTTGGGATTATGTTTCCCAATGTGCATTGCTTTGCATTTCCCAGTGTCAGGGAAGCCACGAGCCCTAGTGCAGATGATACGCTAGCTGCTGCTGGCATTCTCAGGCCTTGTCTAATAGGCCGTGTTCTGAGCAGGGCGAGCTGATGCAATGTTAAATATCAACAGCCTGTTCAGGCATGGGCTCCCGACATTATGACCACTGGTGGAGCTGAAACTGCCAACCCCAGTGGGAAGCTTTTAGAAAATGTATCTCGTGTAGAAGGGTAAAGGCCACATGAATTACTATATTTTATACAAACCCAAGCTAAAAAAAACCAAGCAGTCTCCCTTATTTTGACAAAATCATTCCAGCCTTCACTATGCAGCATAAAGGAGAACAAAGAACACAAGCCCACGTTTGCGTATTAGTTTTCAATTGTACTTAACACTTGAGGGTCTCCCAGTATTTAAAAATGCGTTTAATTGAAAGCACCACTGTGCTTTCCCCAGCTGCCACAGTGAGAAGTCAAGACCCTCTTTATGCTTTAAGCATCCATGAGCCTGTAACTTACCTCCAGTCTCTCCCAGGTACCGCAAGAAGGTGTCAGCGACTGGGAGTGAGAATGGACTAGAATAATTCAGTCAGTCCACAGCTTCTCTTCTACAGCAGGGATTCAGTCGAGGTGCTGGAGCTTGCAGTCTGGGTCACAGCTCGTCACCTTGGACTAGCAAACATTTCAAGGGCCATTACCAATGAATAAAGTTGGGTTGAGCTACAATTCACAGCTGAAGCTTGTTCTCACAGAGAAGGCAGTTGGATGCTAGCTGCCTTTGGTTCAGAGGGTTGCAAAGTCTGATGCAGCCTGTAGGGCTCCAAGACAGAACCCTGCCACTCAGCACGCAAGAGGCATCCCTTCAGGTCCAAGTCCTTTACTGCTGTTACCATCCTCCTCCCTGGTCTTGGTGGGCAAAGCCACTTGTGTCTTCTGTGGACATTGGGCCCTCTCGGGGCCAGCTACTGCTTTTTATTCTGGGTTTGCACCATACCAAGCACAATGGAAGGGCCTTCAGGCGCTTCTGGGATACATATAATCATCAATGAAATCATTTAAGCTGGTGGGAGCTCTGCCATTGATGTCAAGGGGAATAGGAACAGGGCCCTGCTGAACATTCTCTCCTCACGAGTGAGCATGAAAGAAGCCAGAGGCCAAATAGGGTTATAATTCAAAATGATCTGGACAAATTGGAGAAATGGTCTGAGGTAAACAGGATGAAGTTTAATAAAGACAAATGCAAAGTGCTCCGCTTAGGAAGGAACAATCAATTTCACACATACAGAATGGGAAGAGACTGTCTAGGAAGGAGTACGGCAGAAAGGGATCTAGGGGTTATAGTGGACCACAACCTAAATATGAGTCAACAGTGTGATGCTGTTGCAAAAAAAGCAAACATGATTCTGGGATGCATTAACAGGTGTGTTGTGAGCAAGACACGAGAAGTCATTCTTCCGCTCTACTCTGTGCTGGTTAGGCCTCAACTAGAGTAGTGTGTCCAGTTCTGGGCACCGCATTTCAAGAAAGATGTGGAGAAATTGGAGAGGGTCCAGAGAAGAGCAACAAGAATGATTAAAGGTCTTGAGAACATGATCTATGAAGGAAGGCTGAAAGAATTGGGTTTGTTTAGTTTGGAAAAGAGGAGACAGAGGGGACATGATAGCAGTTTTCAGGTATCTAAAAGGGTGTCATAAGGAGGAGGGAGAAAACTTGTTCATCTTAGCCTCTAAGGATAGAACAAGAAGCAATGGGCTTAAACCGCAGCAAGGGAGGTTTAGGTTGGACATTAGGAAAAAGTTCCTAACTATCAGGGTGGTTAAACACTGGAATAAACTGCCTAGGGAGGTTGTGGAATCTCCAGCTCTGGAGATATTTAAGAGTAGGTTAGATAAATGTCTATCAGGGATGGTCCAGACAGTATTTGGTCCTGCCATGAGGGCAGGGGACTGGACTCGATGACCTCTCGAGGTCCCTTCCAGCCCTACAATCTATGAATCAAATGCTTCTCCAGTACAGCTCTATTTACACCATTAGCCTTACACCAGGGAAATTTGATCCAAACTCCTTAATCTTCACGTTTTCTCGCCCCTCTTTCCAGGTTACCTGCCACTATATTAAGTACTACGCACAAACATCACAATACTCTAGTAAGCTGCTGCAGATGTGTACACACGTCCCACTTCTAGCCAGCGTGGCATTTTAAACATCTCTTTGCCCTGACCTATCTCAGTTCTCTCCTGCCCCCTCCTCCACAACTCCCTTTAACTCTTTTTTGAATTGACAAACAGGGGTGCTCAGAGCACTAAGGTTTGAAATCTTGCTAGCCAGGGGGAGATTTCAATAGGCACAAATTGGAGCTAGATGCCAAATTCCCAATGACAGCTAAAGGGAATTGGTGTCTAATTGTCCTTTTTGCCTTTGAAAATTGGTCTCTGAATCCAAACTCTTGATGCGATTCTTAAGGCACTGGCAGAGGAGGGGATCCAGCCCCCAAATCTCTCAAGTTTCAGACACGCAGTTTGTTCCTAAAGCTACAGAGCACAGCGGCTGGGATGAGAAGGAGTCCAGCAGGCCTGGATTCTTAGAAGTTTCCTACCTCAGAACCATTACAAAAAACCATCCCGCATCTCTTCTGTGTGGTGTTAACTGCTGTCTAGCAAGCTCTTTGCACGTCGCTGCTGGCAGTTTCCCTTTTCACTATTAACAAGCCCCTTGTGTGGGTGGGGAAATGACTCACCCTTCAAGATCATTGGCTTGTGTGTTATTTTCCCCTTCTTCTTGGAGCGCAGCCTTGCGCTGGTGCACGTACTCAGGAGTGATGGAATGCTCCAAAAACAGGCCGGTAGGTAGAGCAAAACCTGCCTGGAGCGACCACCCGGGGGACTAGCAAAACAAGACATCAGTGGGCAAACAAAGGTGGCTTTTACAAGGGGAATGAAACCTGTCTTGGGATCCCTTGGGGGTGATGTCAAGCAGCTGGTTAAGGCATGAATATAGTCCTTAAGGTAGGTTTTACTGTGTGGTTAGATACACCGGCAGCTACAGTTCTATCTGCATTGACTCTTGAAATGGTTTCGGTCCCTTTGATGGTTTCGTATGCATTGGGTGGGGGAGGAGATTTCAAATCAGACAGAACAAACGGAGGACTACATGGAATCACGTGCTTACAACAGCCCTTAGCCCCAGTTGTCTTCAGTGCATCTTGTTGCCTGTCTTGCTATAGGGCTAGACTGTGACTTGGCCTGTGCCTGGGCAAACCAATAAGAGTCCCCTTGTGCCCGCACCTGGGGCCTGGGAACATGGCCGGGGCTACCTGCCTACTTAGTCCCTCCCCAGAGCAGGGGGGCGAGGAATGAGTGAAGCATTAGCTCCACCCCTGCACTTTTAGGCCAGATTAGCTGACGCAGCACCGCGGGCAGCAGGTAATTACTGCTGGGAAAGACACCCACACAGTAAATTACTACCCCCTGGGAGCAAGAGGGAAGCAGGGAGGTATGACTCAGGGGTGTGTCTGTCACAGCACCACCTGGGGTGGAGCAGTCTATCCACCATCCCTTGCTCTGGGCAGCTCCCTAAAGTCACAATCTAGCTCTTCATTAATATTAAATGAATATTGAGATGATGGCAGCGTCTAAGCTGTTAAAAAGGTTTCTCCCTACCAAGGCTGACTTATGCACTTAACTTCGGGTTTATCATCTCACCGCATGCTCACTTTTCTGGAAATACCAGCAGGCTCTCAGTTTGTGGGATGAGCGTCAGAGTCGCTTTGCAGAGTCACCCATACTACTCAGGACACGATGTTCTTATACCATAAAATGCGTATTATTGATTAATACCCTGGTGCCTTAGAAATACCCATGATAGATCCATTGTTCAATAACTATAAACTCACCCATCCAGTGTGGTGGACACTGTGCAATTATATAGGTGACAAAGGTAAATCCGACACCCCGGGCCATTCCCCCATCTATTGCTATTAGATGTCCTATGCGACATCCCAGATGAAAGGGTCTCACCCATGCTAGATGTGAGGACCATTGGTTTGGCTGGTGAGAAGCCGATGAGCTTTGCTGCTCTTTGAAATGTGTTGTTTGTGCTCTGTCATAGCCAGGGGCTACCACCACCCAATACACACCACTTAAAAGCTGGCACAGCCCAGGAAGAGAACAGCATAGTTCCATGATCTGGCATCTGAAAACATTTTAAAATTAAAAGGAAAAAATACAACCTCTGCTCTTGTTGATGTGAAATGCAGCCCAGCCATCGCTCATTTAGCAGCCCTCAGTCAAGCAGCACAAACGGTATATCCCGCCAGGAGTGTGACACACGTTATGTTTGGAGGCACCGTGTTCGTGACGGACAAGAGCGCAGGGCCCAGGCAGTTTGACCTCATGGCAATGAGGTGGAAAGGAGGGCTATATGCAAGCAGCGTTCCACATGAGCACTTAGCACACTATGGGAAGTGGAAGGAAATACGTCCTAGCAAGCCCTCATTTAGTGTCATATACTTTCTGCAGTTCCTTTCCCGGCATTGTTAATTACCAAGATATTTGCATCTAAAAGGAAGCCATGTCTTTTACAGCCAGATGGCCCCTCTTGCCTGAGTCATCCATAGTGTGGGGTCTACGGCATGGCATTTGCTTCCATGCCGGCATGCAGAAAGGGTTTTAAAGCTAATTCAGGCACCACTGGGTCCAACATGGCACCTGAAACACCCGGATAACGCAAACCCTCAACAGAAAATCCATCACTGGCTTTTAACTATCAAATGTGGAGGCACAGAAAGGGGCCTTCGTTTGAATGTAGGCGCAGGCTGTCTAGTGGGAAAAATATAGTGCATGACTTCAAAGGAGCTTCATCGCTTTAATAGGCGGGAGAGAAAGGCAAATGGCTCCCAAATCATTTTGCCAATTTCCAGTGCTATTAAATATAATCATCTCTGCTCCCTTTAATCTTTGCTTCCCTTCTGGGACCTGGCAACAAAGGAAGTGCAGTAACGAGAGGCAAAAGCAAGATGTAATTGCAGCAGAGACTGTAACCTCCCAAACACACTGTCAAACTGCAATAGACTCCACTTTTTATGGCAGAGGGGGCGGCATAGGAGGCAGGGAACTCAAGGATGCCCATGGCCCAAACGCAAGTGAGGGGAAGAGCCGGTCCACTAGTGGCCAAGTTTGGAAACCTTTATCCACCCGGGATAGTACTTTCCTGTTGGAATAATCCCATTGAAATCAATGGCATGTGACCTAGCCCTGCCCACACAATGTGTGGAGTAAGAATCAAGAACAATAAGAAATCAACACGGCAGACATGTAGTGCATTAAAACCAGGCTGACTGGGGACTCCACATCGAGTAGGCATAGTACCATACTGGTCCGATAATCCCACTGAAAGCAATGGAGCTAGTTGTGGAATAAGGACATGCTCAAGGAGAGCACAGTCTGAGGGCCTCACTTCATAGCAAGGTTCCATTTATAGTTTATAAGGGGTTAATACACGAGTAACATATTTTAATAGACAGTTAGTCAACTATTATAGAGTCCAACCAATTGCTTATTACTATGGCTTATAACCTTTTCTTGCACCTAATGATTTTCTTATAACCCTTCTTATGGCTGTAGCATGCTCTTAACATCTATTAACCCTTTATGGGCATGTTACAGCCATGTATAGGAGGGTTATATGTAAATCAGTAGGTGTTAGAAAAAGTTATAAACCATGGTAACAAGTGTTTTGTACATAAGTTTGTAAATTACTGCACACTCACCTATTACCCAAATAGGTGGAACATCACAGCCGTTTAACAGCATGTGGCAGCACTAGGCAGAAAGGCATGGATTTTTGTTCTGTTTGTACAGCGCCTAGCACAGTAGGGTCCTGATTAGAGCTGGTCAGACGTTCTCTGATGGAACGTTTTCAATCAGCAGTCTCCGATCAGTTGACATCTAAATGTTCCATGAAGACTGTTCAGTTTTGACAAAGTCTGACAGAAATCAAGCAGGGTTCCTGTAGACACCAGTCTTGCTTTCTGCCATCTCACCCACGAGCTCCTCCAAAGCTCACCAGGTGAGCTAACGGGGCGCCAGGAAGCACAAGCAGAGCTGGGTCCCAGCTCAGCCTAGCCTCTTAGGGCTTCCAGGGACCAGGCCAGCCAGCCAGCAAGATAACAACAAAGATCCCTGCTCTGATGGTTTCACAAACTGAGGCCCCAGTCCAGCCAAAAGGTCTTCATGAGGTCTATGTCCAGTGACTAGAGCTGCCAAAAAGATTTTCAATTCCCAGATTTTGACAAGTTTTTTCGTGATTATTTTTCACTGTTTTCCACCTAGCTCTGTTGGTAAAAGACAGTTACCTTTTTCCATAACTGATGTTCTTCCGGGAACATACAGGCCCAGCTTTTTAAGGGTTGTGCAGGAGTCCTTTAGGTCATGGAGCTTATTGTCCATCTGTTCCGCAAGCAGGGCTTGCCCATCGAAGGGAAGGTCTTGCATCGACTGCTGAGCCTCCAAGAACAAGCCAGAGAGGAGCAGCCAGGATGCCTGGCGCATGGCGATGTCTGAGGCCATTGTTCAGGCGGTAGTGTCAGTCACATCTGACGCTGCCTGGAGCGTCGCCCTGGCCGAAGTCGAGCCCTCCTCCATAATAGCCTGGAACTTCTTCTTAGAAGCCTCAGGAAGGGAGCCCTCGAAGTTGGCCATGGCTTGCCACATGTTAAAATCATAGCGTCCCAGGAGGGCCTGATGGTTGGCCACCCTCGATTGGAGAGTGGAGGACGAATAAACCTTACGCCCAAACAAGTGTAGTCTCTTGGAGTCTTTGTTCTTAGGGGTAGCCCCAGGTTGACGTTGCTTCCTGTGATTAACCGCTAGGGAGCTGGGAGCAGGGTGGGTGTACAGGTACTCGTGGCCTTTGGATGGCCCAAAGTACTTGCGCTCAGCCCTCTTGGAGATGGGTGGCAGGAAGGAGGGAGTTTGCCACAGGGCATTAGTGATCCCATCGTGAAGGGGCAGAGCCACCCTGACCGGTGCTGTGGAGCAGAGGACAACGAAGAGAGAGTCCAAAGGCTCCTCTAGCTCCTCTGCCTGAAGACAGGTTGGCTGCGACCCTCTTCAGTAGTCCATGGTGTGCTTTAGTGTCATCCGGAGGAACCGGGGGAGGGGGCCCCGTTATCGCCTCATCTGGCGATAACGAGGAAGATACCAGTGCTGTAGGGTCCTCCACAACCATTGGTGGCCCAGTGGCTTCTTCCCCTGCTCTCTCTTGGACCTGCGGGGTCCTTGCGCCTGAGGCTTTGTGCACCAGAGGAGGGTGGGAGAGAGAGGCAACAGGTCTCTCCAAGGCTCCGGACACCGAGTGGGTGGCCTGGGTGAGCCCTCACGGGTTCCATGGGCACCATGGTGCTGGCCACTGCGCCTGAGGTCATGGGGCAGGTTTCGGTGCTGACAGTGTAGCCGCTACTGCTGGTACCAGAGCTTGTCCCACCATCAGGGAACCTCGCTCCGAACCAGGGCTGGACAGAACGGAATGGTGGTGGTCCCAACCATCACTCTGCCTGGAGTCCGATCTGGAGCAGGGTCTTAGGGACTGGTGGCACTCGACATATCTGCGGCGCGATCTATGTCTCATACTTGATGAGTGGTACCAGGATGAGGAGTGGGACCAGGAGTTGGAATGGGCCTGGTGCTGGGAAGTGCCGGCACGTGGTGATGCCCTCCTAGTGGATTGGCGATGGCCCAAGGACTGGTAACGTCAATCCCTTGATGGGTCCCTGGAGTGGTACTGCGGTCTTGGAAATACCAGGTGCCGGGACCGGTACTCCTGCTGGGGCCGCATGCCTCCAATGGTCTGCGCCCAGTGGCCAGCAAGCTGCACCTCAAGTCTCTCTGCCCGTGCCCAAGGTCTGGAGACTAAATGGGGCTGTGCTGCATCTGCCTTTTGTGGTCAGAGGCGTAGCGGCTATGGGAGGGTGAGCACTGGTGAAGAGTTGCCCAGCACGGGACCTTGCTCACACCCAGTCTTATCCTTTCCCTTGCGGGAGGTTGGAGACTGGCCTCGCCCCGCCTTCTTGGGTTTCTTGGTCGGAGCCATGGATGGACACTGGTGCCAACCAGCGGACAGTCCCGGTGGGGCGCTGCATACCAAGGTCACGGTACTTGGCACCAAGTCAGAGCGTTGCTCCAGTGCCGGGGTGAGGGCCAACTCCATAAGGAGTGCTCTTAAATGAATATCACAATTCTTCTTAGTCCTTGGCTTGAAGGACTTGCAAATTTTGCACTTCACCCTAATGTGTCCTTCGTCCAAGCAATGCAGACAACTGCTGTGTGGATCACAAATGGGCATGGCCCTTTTGCAGTGATCACAGGGCTTAAAGCCTGGGGACTGGGGCATGCCCCGTCCCATGGCAAGTCCCGTTCAGGACCTGCAAAGCTTCTAACTATAGCTAAGGGATTTATAAACACTAACAGAAAACTATATACACTATAATACAAGTTGCGACCAGCAACAGCTCTAGCTGAAGCAGCAGCAGTTCCAGCACTGTCACTGGTGGCAAGAGGGAACTGACGGTGGGAGGAACCCGGTGGCGCCTATATACTGCGGCATGTGTGCGCCACTCCAGGGGGCGCTGGAGCCGATCCCCTATGGATACTGCAGAGGGGGAAAAAACTTCCAGCACCAGTGCATATGGCAAGCACACACACCTAAGTTAAATGGCCATGACCAAGCACTCAAAGAAGAACATTGTGTTAGGAATCTAGGAGCCTGTAATAACCTGTAACTATAAAAATGCCTGTGACAATCCTGCTACCATTTTTCCCATAGAAATTCACAATGCTCTTCCATTTGTACATTCCAGGATTACCATCTTCTTACACTGCCTCAGGGGCCTCAGAACCATCTGCGTTTATCCTCACAATGGCCTGTGAGGTAGGGCAGTCATGCTACTGTTCCCATTTCACAGATGGGGAACCAAGGCACAGAGACACTAAGTGACTTGCTCAAGAACATACAAAGTCTGTGGCAGAACTGGGAATTGAACCCAGGTCTCCCAAGTAAGCACCTGAGCCACTGGACCATCCTTCCTACCTAATGTAGCCCTGAGGATTAATCTGTTGGTCTGTATAAAATGTCTTTTTGATAAAAGTGTGTAGGCTGCATAGATTAATAGAATTATTTACAATAAGCTGTAATGCAAGATACCTAGAAGCTTCTAGGCCAGACATCCTGGCCAATTTCCTCTGTGACGCTGAAAGCAACCTTTAAGACCGTTACTCAGAAAAGTAATACAGTCGAACCCATTTATCTCGACCTCGGTTAACTTGCCAATCCTATTAAGTCGACGTTTTAGAAGTGGAACCGCCAAACTCCCTCTTTGTCTTATCGGTTTCTCATCAGTTATGTCGATTCTTTAATCTCGCCGAACCCTAATATCTCGAGCACAGAAGAGCGCCGAATTTGCCACTAACCGAGGTCGAGATAAATGGGTTCGACTGTAACTCCGGCGGCGGCCCTGCCCGGCTCCTGCCGCATCCCTCCCCGGCCACGCGACTCCTGCCCTGGCCCCGGTTCCCCAGCCGCGCGGCTCCCCGCGTCCCCGACCCACCGTGTCCCCAGCCGCCCGCTCCCCGGCTCCCCAGCCGCGCTGTTCCCCAGATGCCCGGCTCCCCGCGTCCCCGGCCGCCCGGCTCCCCACGTCCCCGGCCGCCCGGCTCCCCGGCTCCCCAGCCCCGCGTCCCCAGCCCCGCAGTTCCCCGCGTACCCGCCCGCCCGGCCCCGCTTCGCCGGTCCCCGCTTCGCCGCCCGCCCACCCGGCCCCGCTTACCCGGTCCCCGCTTCGCCTGCCGCCCGCCCGGCCCCGCTTACCCGGTCCCCGCTTCGCCTGCCGCCCGCCCGGCCCCGCTTACCCGGTCCCCGCTTCGCCTGCCGCCCGCCCGCCCAGCCCCGCTTCCCCGGTCCCCGCCCGCCCCCGCATACCCGGTCCCCGCTTCGCCTGCCGCCCGCCCGCCCCGCCCCCCTTACCCGGTCCCCGCTTCACCTGCCGCCCGCCCGGCCCCGCTTACCCGGTCCCCGCTTCGCCTGCCGCCCGGCCCCACTTACCCGGTCCCCGCTTCGCCTGCCGCCCGGCCCCACTTACCCGGTCCGGCTTCGCCTGCCGCCCGGCCCGCTTACCGGGTCCCGCTTCTTTGGCTGCCCGGCTCCGGGTCCCCGTCCACGGCCGCCCGGCCCCGCTTCCCCGTCCCGCTTCGCCGGATCCAGCCACGTGCAGGCACCGCGGTAAGGGGGCAGGGAGGGGGTGTTGGAGAGAGGGCAGGGGAGTTCAGGGGTGGGGGGGTGGATAGGGGTTTATCTCGATCATCGGTTATCTCGACGCTTTTTGGCAAACCCCTAGGCCGGCGACATAACAGGGTTCAACTGTAATAGGATACAAACCTACGCAAAATGTCTAGGGACCTTTTGAATGTCTGCTAACCTTTCACCTAGATAGGGTGAAAAGTGGGGTTTTTCTGCCCACAAATTTCACACATACACCCGCAGATGCGTACATATTTGTCATTAATACGCACACAAAAGGTCAGCCTATGAAAACAGGTACCCTCACCTTTCCATGGGGGAAAGACAAATTTGGGCATAGGAGGAAGGATTTCTCCCTATAAAAAGGGTGACAATCCACCATTAGGTGGGCGATACACCTCTCTGTTTCCTTATCGTCTCAACCTACAGCGAGGTCTCTCTCTCCTATGAAAGCTGTCAATACTAAGTCGTAGTATTAATTCTTTTCAAAGTTGTAAGTATGAACCAATTCTTATTTCTGCTAAAGCATCTATGCTAAGAAGGGTTTAACTCATAACTAAACTTCCTCTATCAAGGGTGTGAAAATTCACTCTAGTGCTATTGTTGCAGAGTGCATTTAGAACTGTGATATTTGTAACTTTGTAATCTCAAACTGCTTTTAACATTTTACATTTACTTCTTGTTTCACTGATTTTAAATAAAGGGTCTTGATTGACTAGTTCTGTCTCAGTGTAAATTTTCTGTCATATACCCCAATCTCCTTGTATAAATTCTGTGAAGCCTGATTCAAGACGAACTTTATCTTCTGATCACACATATTGGCGAGCCATACCCATATTATTAATATCTATTAATTATTATTATTATTAATTAATTAGGAAATTAATTATTAAATACAACTAAATTAAGTGGATAAATTCCACTGTCCCTACTAACCCTCCCCAAATCAGGCTACACTAACTGCTCACCGGATTCCAGGATGGCAGACAGAGAGCCCCCTCTTGGTGGGCTTAATTCAGTGTTATGTGGATTGGGGATTTCCTCAGTCTTCCAGCTGCAATGGTAGGCCACTAAACATTAAAGATAAGTACACAAGCTACTTGAGTAATTTACTGGAAAAAGATAATCTAATTAAGGAAGACCTCACTGCAAAATCCAAGGACATCAGAAAGTCATCCTGCCATCACACAACTCAATCACTGATTGAATGAGTTAAGAACTAGAGCGAAAGTTAACAGAATTAAAGCACTTAAAAATGAAAGTTAATTCCGGAGTGTTTGCAAACTTCTCAAGCTACTGCTTCCACTTGCCTGAGGACAGATGAATTTTCTTCTCCAGCTGAGTTACTGAACTAGTCCCTAATTCAATGCTTGTCTATATGGGGACATGCAGGAAAATTAATCCAAATCAACTAATGACATGGATTTAAAGTGGATTTGTTAAACTGCATTAAAAACTCTGTATGGATGGACTGATTCAGAATTCAAATCTCCTAAATTTGGTTTGCTTAAAATAAATTTAATTAAGACCATTTTAATTCTGAGTGAGACCATCCACACTGGTTTTGTGCAGTTTAACTAATTCACTTTACAAATTCACACCATTAGTTAATTTGGATTAATTTCCCTGTGTAGACAAGGCCTAACACAGTACAAGCAGGCACAGCTCCAGCTCTCCCAGAACCATTGCTAGAAAGGGATACATAAAACTCCATTCCCAAAGACTGTTCTAGGGGAGTAGGGGGAAAGCGTTCAGAACCATTCCAAGCAAGTGACCCGGTCACAGCATTGCTACTCTGGTCAGGGACATTGGTGCAGATCTCACTAGCTTTCACTTTCCCTCTGGATCCAGGAAATCCCCCAGGCTGGCTTCTCTCTCTTCTCCTCTCCTTTCCACCTCCTAATCCCATTCTCTTTTTTCCACTGTGGGAATCCTTCGAAAACACAGCGTTCCCTCGGGGAAGCCAGGTCTGCGTCTCTAGCAGCAATCCCCCACTTCCCCCCCCTTTCTAGCCTAACGTGTTTTATAGATAAAATTACTAGATTAAATCAAATTTATTGATCTCATAGATTAGCTACTATACGCGCACATATCAACCACAACTTAGCCACTACGTTTACTCTTTTTAAACAAAAACTGCCCCTCCTCCCTCGAGATGAGAGAAACAAAGAGGGAGAAACTTAACATGCTCTCTCAGCAGTTCCTTTCCTTATTCACAGAGGGGATTCTTCTACCCAGGTTCCCAGCTGTACAAATAACTAATGGCTTTACCCCAGCTCCCTGCGCTGGTCAGACTCCTCGGATGGTTTCAGTATTTCAACAAACAGCGTGCATCAAGACTAATTCCCCACTCTGGCACTTCAAGTGCAGAAGGTGGGGGCCCGCAAGGATTCTAAAAATTTATACTGGGCCACTCCAGTGTTGTATTAAACTCCCAAGGTTGCAGCTTTTCTCTGACCTTGGATTGGTAGATGCTGCCACCACCCAAGTGCAGAACCCCTTTGAGAGCCCAGGAAGGTGCACTTGGGAATTCCTCCCTGGGGGGTACTCTCAAGCTCTTTCACCCCCGCCCCAGGGAAGAACTAAGAAAAAAAAAGGAAATCAGCTGTTTCCACCAGCTAATTAAACATTTGCACAAACCTCTTAAGACACAAAAATCCAATTCTGTTCTTAAAAAAGGTAAATGTTATTAATTTTTAAAAAAAGTAAGAAAATACACCTAGGAACTCAGGCTATTGCTAGATTTTAAAAGAGCAACTACAAGGACTAATCACCAAGAATAGCTTTCTTGAGGTCCAGCTTAAAGGTTACAAGCAAAACAAAAGCACCTGGGGTTAGCATAGAGGAATCTAGACATTTCCTGATCTACTTACATATCTGGGGTTTTAAATGAGTAGTTTCTAGGTATGATACTGAAGATTTTTTCATACCTGGCCCAAGCTTCTTACAGCAGAACTGCTGAGCTGTCCACCTCTTCCCGGGAGAACAGACAGACAAACAAAAGGGGAGTCTTTTTTCAGTTTTAAAAAGTTCTAGCCTTCCCATTGGCTCTTTTGGCCAGGTGCTGCCTCATTTCCTTTTACCTGTGCATCGCAGTGAGACTTTTAACCCTTTGCAGGTAGAGCAATTAGAGAACAGCTACTAAGAGGGATTTTATAGCTACTGTCTGGCTGGGTGTCCATAAAAGAGAGCTACCCGCCCCCACCTTCATTTATCACAGCGGGCTGGCTGAGAAATGTTGCAGCAACACTACATCCAGTCACCCGGTCCTGGGCTAGCATGTGGTGGGAATGTCACCCTTTGGAGCATCTAGTATTACGTTCTAGGGCAATCCATTTGGCTGATGCACAGAGCACTATTGATGGGCCATGGCTACAGATGCCACTCATTCTTCAAAAGGAAGGAAGGGTTTTTCTGTACTCAGCATCTGGTTTATCGTCCCATCAAGTGTGTTTGGGTCTCAGCACTCCACTGATTGTTCCTTTTTAAGATCTAGTGATCTTATAAATAATAGACTAAAAAAAAACAACAGACAACATACAAGTCAATCTCTCCCCCGGGAAACATTAAACAGGATCTTAAAAAAGGCTTGTGGGGGGAGTGTGGGGGAGAAATCTATCTTTAAGCAAAAGATCAAATGGCATTAAAGCTATTCCTGTAACCGGCTGCTTTAATCAGCTCAACCGTGTTTTGATACAACAATATTTGAACAGGACACCTTTGGGATCTTTAGTCCCTGAATTCTCTGTATTTCACTGCTGCATTCCTCAGACTTCTACATTAAGTTGCAGCGAGTTCACTGGGGTTTAATCCCAGTTTCCCATTGAAGGCGAACACCTCTTACAAACACTAAATATCACAATTCCACTGACTGCAATTGTAACATTCTCAGCTCCTCTAGCCTCCTGCTAGCCATTCTGCTGGACATCATCTCCCTTGGTCCTTGCATCTGAACTCCTCTTGCCAGCTTTCCCTATTGACTTATCCCCTCGGTGCAGGGATTTTGTTTTGGAGGATCACATTCAGCCTGTGCCCTGCCCAGTGTTGAGTGTAACAGGTAAGACATCTTGTTGTCAGTACTCAGCAAGCTGGAAGCAGCCTGGACCAGGAATCCAGATTTCTTTTCAGTATGGAAAGGCAGCGTGGTTTAGTGGACAGGACTGATGGGAAGCCAGGAGACCAATGACAATGACCTGCTAGGTGACCTTGAACAGGTCACTTCCCTTCTCTGTGCCTGTTTTTCCCTCACCTTCTGTCCGCTTACGCAGTAAGCATTTGGGGCAGGGACGGTGTTACTGTATGCATGTACACACCTGGCACAGCAGGGCTGCGATCTCAAATGGGGCATCTGACTGCCTGGCAAACAAAACAATTATGGCCTTTTAAAGTGGCACTGCAGAACTGAGGTGGGTGTTAGGTCTAGGCAGAGAGACCAATACAATATCTTGCTATTCCAAACTCCTCCGTAAGCAGGACGGCCTTCTAGGGCCTAAACTCAAGACCAGACGTTTTCATGACCAGCTGCGGTAACTGCATTTAAACCCAAGCAGTGTCCCAGGAAGAAGATCGCTTCCCAAAGTGACCCAATACAGCGACCAAGCAAGCTGCACGGGGAACAGCTAGTTACTCTCCCATGGCAGAAGAGCAGTGTTGTGTCTATGAATTGTGTCCTTTCCTCTTCACCCTCAAGTGAATGAGAAAGCATTGAAAGGTGGGGCAAAGGGACACATCTCCCTCTTTAATTCAGAACGTGATGAATTCCTGCTCCTCCACCCAATTTTACATTAGCACCATATGGAGTAGAAGATCCAGTCCCTTTGGGTGGACATTTATTGGCATTCGGGCAATCAACATTGCCTAAACCCCAGGAATTTCGTGGGTCCTCTACACCCCCGTGGTATATGCTGGTATCACCTAGTGTATCGGGAGAACGCTCTACCACATCAGATTTTAGTGGACTAAGGGATGTCCTGCATCAGTGTGGAGACGCTTTGAATGTAAGCCATAGACATTTCATGGAAAGTTATCCTAGATACCCAGGATTATCTCCAGTGGAGAGTTTTGATGGTTCAGATGAGGAAAATGTGAATCCAGGTAGAAGGAATCAAGGAATAGAAATTGTGGATTTAAGCTCAGATGAAAGCTCAGATTCAGATCCAAAAGAAGGAACTGCAGGTTCCAATTCTGATTGTCCTGTAGCAGTTGTTACAGATATTAAAACCTTAGACCTGGTAGCTAAGCAAGTAGGAATGATGGAGGATTCTTCAGTTGCTATGCATGCACAACGTGTGCAGGAGACAGCAAAAGTGTTTGGCTTACCAAGGGAAGATTGGGTTAAAATCTTACAACTCACAGTGAATCGTGCATTGTGGAGTACTTTGCCACTTAAGTTTAGGGTAGGAGAGAAAACTTTTGAAGAGACAGTAGCCCTATTGGAACATAATCAGCACCCAGGGCAAGCTGGAGTAGCAATTCTGTCTAACTTAAAGCAGAAACCTAATGAAACTCCACATCAGTTTCATTTACGGTTAAGTGCAGCTTGGCGGAGTCATATCAAAGAAGAAACAGATGAACTGCCATACATCAGTTTGTTAGTTAATAATTCAATTCCTCAGTTAAGAGAAATGGTTAATATGCATATCACTGATTATATTTCTTTAAAAAGAAAATTAGCCTTATTGGCTAAAGCATATGCACAGGGAGGCTCTAAATTAGGTCGGCATGGAGCCCCGGTTGCAGTACTTCAGGAACCACAAACTAATCCTACGGTAAGGATTGAGGGACCTCGACCTCAGCCAGGATTAGGACGAGGAGTTCCTAAATTCCCTAAGTATCAACGTTGGCAAAATGACCCTAACCCACGTAATAACCCTGGACCTTCGAGTGGCCAGGCCCCTCGACAGGGTTATGCGTTTGGATCCTATGCAGGAGCCCGGGATCGTGTTCCTTTCTTTTCAGATGCTGCACAGAACAGTTCACGTCTGCAGAGACCTAAATCACCGCCTTTGCACAAAACTGAGGACTCAGTTGTGAAAATGTTTAGAACAGTGCAACAGACGCTTGAAGCTCAACGACGGGATATCCGAGAACTTCATGCCCATGTGAATGAGCTGATGATGATGGAAGGCCAAGGCTCAGCAACCTTGAACCGTCCAGTGGCCTCCGTTGATCCATCCCCTTTTCCCCAGTGGACAGCCACTCCTCCAGAATTGGCTGCCTCTGAGGAGATAGAGGAGGAACCCCTAGATTATCTGACAGCATATGCTGCATGACTGCAAACAACCCCAAGTGTAGTCATAACCCCTTTAGGCAGAGATACAAGTGGAAGACCCACAATATCTGCAGTGATAGAGGGACTAGACAGGAATCTCATTATAGATACTGGAGCAGCAATCAGTATTCTCCATGTCGAGGATCCTAGATCCTCTCCTCTATCATCAGGATGTACCAAGACACTTGCAACTTTTGCAAGTAATCAGGTTACTACCACACTTTCTATACCCCTTGAAGTACAAATAGGTCACCTAAGAAAGAATCATACTTTTGCATTAATGAAGTTAGCAGACCCAAAGAATTCCTTATTGGGAACTGATTTCTTATACAAACAAGGATGTGTTTTTGATTTGTGTAACCAATTATTGTGTCTTTCAGTAGAACAGGAAAAGGATGACTCTCCAGTAGTCATACCTGAGTGTGGCATGGTATCTCCAGTGGAGGACTTTGAACCTGAAGGGTATGATTTGGACAAAATAGTGGCTAAACATGCAGACCAACCTGAGTTACAGGCATTACTGTACAAACATGCAGATGCCTTTGCTAAACACAAACATGACTGTGGATGCATGGCCGTCACTATTGTTGTGGAAGGAGAAATTTCAGCCCAAAAACAGTATCCTTACCCAGAACAAGCAAATCCATACATAGAGAAGACTATTAAGTCTTTGCTGACACAGGGAGTACTACGAAAATGTACTTCCACTGCAAATTCACCCATTTGGCCTGTTAAGAAACCGGATGGTTCGTGGCGTCTCACAATAGACTACAGACGCCTAAACCAGGTCACACCAACTATATTGGTACAACCCAATATACCAGATCTGAAAGATCCTTTGACTCTATCCTGGGATTCACAACAGAACCCAATGGCAATAATGAGATTCTTACACTGCCAACGCTTGGCCCCAGTGATCTCCCAAAGCTCTCCGTTGAGTCAGCTGTTTACAGCAGGATAACAGCTTGGATCGGTTGGTGTCCTCCACCTTCTCTCCCTAACTCCTGGAAAGTGTCCATATTTAATGAGATGTGGACATTTACTGCTGCCTTTACTAAACGTGTTTTTTTTTTTAAATCTAGCGACAGATACCAACAGCTGAAGTAACAAAACTCTTTCTCCAGGGCAAAGAACAGAGTCTCCTGAACCAAGCCCAACCTTGTGGCAAGATTGTACAGTACAACCTTGCATCTTGAGGGGTGAGGAAGGAATTCAGGAGTGAAAGCCAACTTGATGTCTCTGCAGTTAGCACGTGGCACCTGGCTACACTGATAATGCACTACACAAGTTAACACAGGCAACACCTTGTCCTATTACTGCCTCACCTACATACAGTGTATGACTTCACAGAAAGGTGGGAAGTAGTGACCTTGTCCTCTAACTGGGGTTCCATGGGGATCCTATTCACTGAATGTACAAAGCGAAGTGGTGAGACCACTCAGATTTCCAGAGACCCTTTTCGCTTGCTGTTTCAGCAGAGTGATGGAATTTCCCCCTCCATTAAGAATAAAAATACGGTATCAAGAAAGTCATGCTCCATGGCAAATTGCAGGAGCGTGCACCAAGGCCCATTTTTAGCTTTCCAGTAAAGGCTATGTGTGTGTGACAATGGAAACTTTCCTGAGTGCAGCAGACTAAGTGTTTTCATAGGCCCACGCTGGGGGAAGTCTGAATGGAACAGCTCCCAGACAGCTGTTAAGAAAATACTCACTGAGGGAGTGTAGAAGGGAAGTGAAGCAATGCTAAACCTCATCCAGGCAGCTATTCTGCAACTTCTGGAATTAACCCTTCCAGCAGGCAAACCAGCATTACTACCAAAAGATGCTGCCCCTCCTCCACTGTGCTGAAGGCTTGCAAAATGATTTAGACCTGCTGCTTATTTGCCATTTTCAGAAACACACACTGATGTGGCCTGCTAACAGTTTAGCCATACGAAGAGTCACTGTGCTCTTCACTGAAGCTGCATTAACAACGTGGAAGTGAATTATTGGCTGTGTGAAAAATGCCCGCAAGGAGTAGAAATGGCAAAGGGGCGCAGAAGCGATAGGATTCTGGACACTACTCACCATGCTAATTTAGCCTGGTTGTTTTTGTGACGATGTAAGATCCATGGGGTTCCCAGCATGCACTGCACTACTGGAGAGGAGGATGTTTATGTCCTAAGTGATGTACGGAGCATAAAGTAGTTCGGAGTGCTGCTAGGGAAAGGCCCCATCGTTTAGTGTACATCCAGAGTACAACTGTCTCCAAAACATTCCAGTCTGAAAAATCCTAAGTGACAGGAGCCAGTCATTCAAGCCAAGGTAAAGCAAATGCCAGAGAGGTGGGAAATTTGTAACTACACACTGATGGCTTAATTTGCTGCAGTTAGAAAGATGAACCAAAGTATGCTAAAAATCTACTTGAACAGAATATTGGTTCTCCCCCCCCCTTTAACAAACATACTGTATTAAGATCTATCATTTGCTCTTCTATAGAGCTCAAAGCACATTACAAAAGTTGTGTCATTATCCCTATTTTAGAGACTGGGAAACTGAGTCACAGAGATAATGAGATTCCCCCATGATGACCGTTTCATTTTAGAGCTGGAAACAGAACCCAGACTTCATGGCTCACAGTCCAGCATGCTATCGACAGCACCAAGCTGGCTCCACGCGAGACAGATGTTGGTTGGGTTCTGGTTTTTCCCCCAACACCTGGATTCATGTGAGCCATCCATGTTCTTCACTTCAAATCAGTGCTGTGTGGAACAAAGGTAACAGAATAAATCATCCCATTGGAAATGCACTTGGCATAGGGTGACTTTTTCTAAAACCTGGAGAAAAATTGCACCTCTGCCTTCTTAGCACCGCAAAGTGGCTATTTCAAGATGCTTAGGCTTTGAAAAGCAGTTTAATTTTAATGCAGATGTAACTTTTTTTTTCATTATTAAAAGACCAAGAAAATGTGTGATTTGTACCACCAGACTGGTAAGGACAAGCACAGCTTCTCCATAGTGCTGAGTTTAATCTTATTTTTTAGTTAGCTAACGGATGTCTGGTTATGACACTGCAGCTAGAGGTAATTTCTGCTGGGCACCCAGCCTCTAACCCAGAACAATCAGCATCATAGTGCTCTGTGCTTTTACCTACTTAGTTATGAGCTAAACTGTGGAATTGGCTTTCCAATTCCAGCTCTCAGACAGGAAGGAAAGTGGGCAGTGCTTGAAGATTCTTGCATTTTCACAGATCATGCTTATGTTTAACATGCTCCATACCCAGAACAGCCAAAAATCCATTTGCTGCAGCCTTCAGGCATATGTAGCTCCCCTAGGGACCAATCTCGGCACAAAGAACTGTTGCTAAAAGTTTAGTGAGGTCATATGTCTGGCAAACTTAATGCCAACAAATTAAACTACTTTTTTAAGAACTTGGCTTAGGGTTTGCCTTGGAGATCCAAACCAAAATCCTTAACCCCTGGTTGTCCTCCCAGGAGTCACCCAGAGCAAAATCAGCAAAACCGAGCCCTTTTCAGACTGTATAGATGTACATTTTGGAATAAAATTACAATCCATCCCCCCCCCCCACTCATCTATTCAATTGCTTCCTGAAGTAGTAGTTTTGCAAAATGGTCATTGCAGATTGTCCAGTGCCATGAAAATGAGAAATTTAAAAGTGTGAGGAGATTTAAATCATTCGGGGGGGGGGCGGGGGGAGGGGAGTATTTTGTTCTAGGTTCTGTTAAGATACTTTGTCAGTCTTTCTGAGATCACAGAAACCTGGAGCTACATTAGTAACATGAAATGTGGAATTTCCAAAACCGCCTAAGTGAATTAAGAGGGCAATTCTCATTGAAGATCCATGGCACTTGTGTTCCTAACTTGAGAATACAACCTCTAATGCTCAGGAGAATAACCGGAAATGTATTGATCCCATCTACCTATATACACACAAATGAGTATCTTTGAAATTAGTTCACCTTAAAAACTAAAAGGAAAAGGATCTACATTGAATGTTATACCCAAATTGCTTTTATTGAAAGCTTCCATCAAAAATACTACACAAAATGCTTACATCTCCAAGACGTTAATATATTTACACTATTAAGAGCAATACAAAGCATTGTTTGATAAAGTTTTAGATGAAAAGCACTTAAGAGAATCAAGAAACTGGAGAAAATTGAAATTTAACTTAACTAAAGAGCGTTCCAAGATCTTTCGATTCAATTGACAAGATCCAATTACAAGTTCTCATTCCATGAAACCACTTTTTATTTTAATCATTTCTGCCAGTCAAATTAGATCAGTTTAGGGATAGCCCTTCTCCTTTAAAAGCAAATTTTCATTTTTTTTAAATTTTTCTTTCTCCATCAATGAAAATGATGTAATGACTTCAAAACAGAAGGCCACTGAAAGTTTCTAGAAAGAGAATTAAAAAAATGGCTGTTAGGGGAAAAAATATCACTGTATCGATTCCAGTAGATGAATCTAAGTGAAAATAATGATTTCTCAGATTCACAGCTTGGAAATGGAGAAAATAAGCATTCTTAGTCTGTGGTTATGCAGAAAGAGATTCAAATTCATCAACCAAAGATGCTTGGAAATAAAACAAAACCACTGGCTGCTTGCAAACCAAAAGGAGTGAAATCTATTATGTAGCTCCAGCTAGAAGGAGTTGGAGATGTGGGAAGCACTTGCATAGGAGGAGATAAGGAACTTTCTGGTGCTGGGAGACACAATGTAAAGAGTTTTATCCTGGTGGAAATAAGCATCTCTCAGTCAGATTTAACAAGGTTTCAATAGAATTCAGGGGGACACAGCCTTCCACAGAAACAGGTGCAAGAAAAGGGCTAGTTTTGCATAGCCCTGTGTGAAGACAGACATGCCAGCCAGGCCTCAGGCAAACTTCCATAATGCCCAGAGGATTTGGAAGCTATGTGGGAGAGGAATGAGGCCAGGAGTCAGTGCAACTGAAAGGGTCAGAAATGCAGCAGCTAGGAGGATTTCAGCAGCCAAGTGATGCTGGGGCTTCTGCAGCCGATTTCTCAAGGTGGGTAGGTAGTAGTGACACAGCAAGCAGTTACGTCGGGGGAGGTCATGGGTGAATGCTGGGAGGAGTATTAGCAAAGGTTCCTGTGCAGTCACATACTAGACACATGCATAGAGCCCTGACAGTAGAGTATATGGGGGGAAAATATCAATGTGAACTGAAGTGCCATTCCAGCTATAAAATATCAAGATAAAATTGATTTGAGACAGTCAGAAAAAGTAAAAGGCTGCGCTAGCAGTTCTGCTATTTATCCTCCTCCCCACAACTCCCTTAAAAAAATGAATCAAGATTTATTAAGGAGAATGTTCCTTGGGACCATATTGTTTCTTACTAGCTGGTGCATCTCATCTCACCTTAGGCCCTGCTATTTTCACTCTCTATACACTGCATAAGAGATGAGTAGATCCCACATACTACTATATCCTTTGTGCAAAGGACATTCAGATTCGCTCTTCATCAAATTCCCTAGGAGCCATTTGGGACTTGGATGATGCAGAACCTTCTAGAAGCATGAGTCACATTCTCTGCTTGATGCTTGCTACAATTTCAGAATAGAAGTACACGGCCACCATTTGGGCATTCTTTGCCTGTGAGCAAACCCCCCAGCACGCACGCAGACACCTCAACTATAGATCAGCAAATCTGGTACAACACTTTCCAGATGCTTCACATTCCCCAGATGCTCAGATTAACTAGTTTAACTCAGCAGCAGCTCCGAGAAGTTAGGCTCTTCCCTTCCCCTACACTCCACATACACTTGTGCTCTCAACAGAGCTGGCGCTAGGCATAAGCAGACTTCGAGTTTGTACACACTAGTGCTTACTTCGGTATAACTTATGTCACTCAGGGGTGTGAATAAGCCACACCCCTGAGTGACCTAAGCTACTGCTGCTCGGGGAGGTCTACTAATGATGCCGATGGGAGAGCTCTCCCCTGTCGGCATACAGCATCTGCTCTAGCAGCGCTACCGCGGCGCACCTACAGGCATACAGCTGTGCTGCTGGAGCGATTCTAGTACAGACTAGTGCTAAGTAATTGCTTAGGGTCCCGAGCAACTCATAGGGGACCCCTATTCACATTTTATTATGTATTGTGGAGACAAAAAATATTCCTGCTTAGGGCCCCCCATGGGCTAGCACTGCCTCTGCTCAATGGGGATTTAACTCAAAGGATCACAAATTGTTAGCTGTGTTTAGTGAAATAAGAGAATTTTATTCTTACAGTAACAAAAAAGTGTATTTACAGATGCCATTGGCTGTACATTTTATTTTAATAAAATAAGTGATTCCATCTGTTAAAAATGATTCACCCAAAGTATTAGAAACACACAAACAAACCCCCAAGCCTCCAGACAACTCCGGCTTGGTCAGCCCCTCGTGGAATCAATTCCCTTTACTGTGCATGAGCTTCTGCTGATTCTCAAGACACTCCTTCAGCTTGTCTTCAGTCAGCGTCAGTCTCTGCTCCAGAATGGAAACAGTCTGCAAAGGGAAATAATAAAATAAAGGGTGCTGCTGAGTGATATATGAAGATAAGCCACATGCTGTACGTTTACTGCTCAGCACAGCTGCTAAATATAACGTATCACAAGCTATTCCAGGGCTATTCTCCACAATCAGAATTTCCAAAGAGGCTTCAAGCTCAGCAACTTCTATGGAGGATAATGGGAGCTGCTGAGCTCAGTCAAAAATCTGGCCCTAGTTATGGGTGTTGAGCACTTTCAAAGCGTGGGCCCAGATTTCCTCTTCACTCCCTCCCTCCTTTTGGTGGAGTGGTGTCTCTTTTGACATATAGGCCAAATACCAGAGAGCTCATGTAATAGGTGTACACTTTAAACCCCTGACATACAGGTGTTTTGAGTAGTTATTCCCTTTTTTGGCCTGTTGTCTTTGATTTCATGTCTTAGTTCCAATTCTTTTCTCCTTTCCTGATTGCTGTGACAGTTAGCTTAGATGGGCTGCGGATTTATGACAAACAGACCAGAAATTAAATAAGCAAAAAATCAAGTCTAGAGTAGGCACAATTGCAAAAACAATGGTAAATATTCTTAGATATGCTGTGACATTACACTCCATATTCTTAATGAAATATGCTTATGATATGGATATGACATAACTGATATACTTTATGTAAGATATCATGGGAAAGGTTATGATTTACTGAATGTGATTATCCAATCTGTATGCCTGTATCATTTCTGTATCTGAAGTTAGGAATATTGACTATCTGTATTTCAAATGTGTTACTTTGAGTGTCATCCCCAACTAGCCCTTCAGGTACAACAATGGAAAAGCCACACAGGACTAATGGGCTGTTAGCAAAGACAATGGTCTTCCTGTGGACACTCCAGACAGCCTCGGAGTAATGGCTGCCACAGCCCTACAGAGACATGAGTCTGGGCCACCTGGTACTGGACCCACCTCTTGGAATGCCAGTGTTCTTCCACTGGGAGACAAAGGGTTCCCACCATACACAAGAGCTATATACAGCAGGGGAGTGACATCATCATGGTTCTCCTCTTCCTCCCCACCCAAAGAGACACTGAAAAACACCTGGGAGCAAGAACTGAACTGAGGGGAGAAGGCTTGAACCCAGGCTGGGAGGGTGTCCAATCTGTGAGTGGAAATATCTGAAGTCTCAAGCTGCAGGCCAGTGCAGCTGCCTTTCAAGACTTTCTGTAATCTACCTGTGACAATATTTAGGGTGAGAAATTATATTTTGTAACCTGTTTCTTTAGTGAATTAAACTTAGTTTGCGTGTTTTGTTTTATTTGCTTAGTAATCTGTTTTGTTCTGTTTGCTACCCCTTTAACCACTTAAAATCTGCCTTTTATAGTTAATGAAATTTGTTTTGTTTATTATTAAACCCAGTTTCTGTAATTTTTAACTGGGGGGGGCAAGTTGTATTACATATCTTCCTCCACATTGAGGGAGGAGGCAAATTTATTAGCTTGCGTTGTATAGATTTCTCCACAGCGCACTACAATATACCTTTGGGTCTGCACTCCAAGGGAGGTGGACACCTGAGTGCTGGGGCTTCCCAGAGCTGATCTCAGTGTCTGTCGTTTTGCAGTTGGGTGTGGCCCTCCCTGTGTGTGTGCTAGAGACGACTTAATAGCCTGGCTCAGCAGGACAGGGTAAAGGGGGCCCAGGCTGGCAGAACAGGTGGGCTCAGTGGTATCCCAGCACAACAGGTGGCATCTTAAAGCATCACATGCTTATTTTAAGATTGTATTTGTTCCCTCTAAAGAGACTGATTAATGCCTTATGAATACGATCACCACTAGCTCTTTCTCATAGCTCTAAAATCTAGATACAGACATGCAAAGTATGCAGGAAGCATATTTTAAATTACATGGAGATAAAATTTTCTACTGGAAGTCATTTATCGATTACTTTGAAGTAATCCAGGATAGTCAGCAAGGTAAAAGTGCATTTCAAGGACACTGGAGCAGTTGGTAATATTGAAACATTAGATAGAGAAAGCATTAAATATAATTAATCAATATTTAAACACTAAAACACAATAATTTCACATATTTTTTTACTAGGGCTGTCAACTAATTCCAGTTAAGTCACACGATTAACAAAAAAATTAATTGCAATTAATCGCAGTTTTAATCGTACTGTTAAACAATAGAATACCAATTGAAATTTATTAAATATTTTGGATGTTTTTCTACATTTTCACATATATTGTATTCTGTGTTGTAATTTAAATCAAACTATATTTTTTATTACAAATATTTGCACTGTAAAAATGAAAAACAAAAGAAATAGTATTTTTCAATTCATTTCTTACAAGTACTGTAGTGCAATCTCTTTGTTGGGAAAGTGCAATTTACAAATGTAGATTTTTTTGTTGTTGTTACATAACTGCATTCAAAAACAACAACAAAAAAATGTAAAATTTCAGAGCCTACAATTCCACTCAGTCCTACTTCTTGTTCAGCCAATTGCTAAGACAGACAAGTTTGTTTGCATTTACAGGGGGAGGGATAGCTCAGTGGTTTGAGCATTGGCCTACTAAACCCAGCATTGTGAGCTCAATCCTTGAGGGGGCCATTTAGGGAACTGGGATAAAAATCTGTCTAGGGATTGGTCCTGCTTTGAGCAGGGGGTTAGACTAAATGACCTTCTGAGGTCCCTTCCTTCTATGATCCTACAGGAGATAATGCTGCCCCCTTATAGATGCATAGACTTTAAGGTCAGAAGGGACCATTATGATCATCTAGTCTGACCTCCTGCACAACGTAGGTCACAGAATCTCACCCATCCACTTCAATAACAAACCTCTAACCTATGTCTGAGTTATTGAAGTCCTCAAAATTGTGGTTTGAAGACCTCAAGCTGCAGAGAATCCTCCAGCAAGTGACCCGTGCCCCATGCTGCAGAGGAAGGCGAAAAACCTCCAGGGCCTCTGTCAATCTGCCCTGGAGGAAAATTCCTTCCCAACCCCAAATACGGCGATCTTATTTACGTCACCAGAAAGTAAGAGCAGGCACGTTTGTAGCCAGCACTGCAAGGTATTTACGTGCCAGATATGCTAAACATTCATATGCCCCTTCATGCTTCAGCCACCATTCCAGAGGACATGCTTCCATGCTGATGACGCTCATTAAAAAAAAATAGTGTTAATTAAATTTGTGACTGAACTCCTTGGGGGAGAATTGTATGTCTCCTGCTCTGTTTTACCCACATTCAGCCATATATTTCGTGTTATAGCAGTCTCGAATGATGACCCAGCACATGTTCATTTTAAGGACACTTTCACAGCAGATTTCACAAAACACAAAGAAGGTACCAATGTGAGATAGCTATCTAAAGATAGCTACAGCACTCGAGACAAGATTTAAGGATCTGAAGTGCTTCCAAAATCTGAGAGGGACAAGGTGTGAAACCTGCTTTCAGAAGTCTTAAAAGAGCAGCAAAGAATCCTGTGGCACCTTATAGACTAACAGACGTTTTGCAGCATGAGCTTTCGTGGGTGAATACCCACTTCTTCAGATGCAAGTGGTGGAAATTTCCTGGGGCAGGTATATATAAGCAAGCAAGAAGCAAGCTAGAGATAACGAGGTTAGATCAATCAGGGTGGATGAGGCCCTGTCCTAGCAGTTGAGGTGTGAAAACCAAGGGAGGAGAAACTGGTTCTGTAATTGGCAAGCCATTCACAGTCTTTGTTTAGTCCTGAGCTGATGGTGTCAAATTTGCAGATGAACTGGAGCTCAGCAGTTTCTCTTTGAAGTCTGGTCCTAAAGTTTTTTTGCTGTAGGATGGCCACCTTAAGATCTGCTATTGTGTGGCCAGGGAGGTTGAAGTGTTCTCCTACAGGTTTTTGTATATTGCCATTCCTAATGTCTGATTTGTGTCCATTTATCCTTTTCCTTAGAGACTGTCCAGTTTGGCCGATGTACATAGCAGAGGGGCATTGCTGGCATATGATGACATATATTACATTGGTGGAAGTGCAGGTGAATGAACCGGTGATGTTGTGGCTGATCTGGTTTGGTCCTGTGATGGTGTTGCTGGTGTAGATATGTGGGCAGAGTTGGCATCGAGGTTTGTTGCATGGATTGGTTCCTGAGCTAGAGTTACTATGGTGCTGTGTGCAGTTGCTGGTGAGAATATGCTTCAGGTTGGCAGGTTGTCTGTGGGCGAGAACTGGTCTGCCATCCAAGGCCTGTGAAAGTGTGGGATCTTAAAAGAGCAACACTCTGATGCGGAAACTACAGAACCCTAGCCACCAAAAACGAAAATCAACTTTCTGCTGGTGTCATCTGATTCAGATGACGAAAATGAGCATGCATCGATTCGCATTGCTTTGGATAGTTATGGAGCAGAACCCATCATCAGCATGGACACATGCCCACTGGAAAGGTGGTTGAAGCATGAAGGGACATATGAATCTTTAGTGCATCTGGCATGTAAATATCTTGCGACGCCAGCTACAACAGTGCCATCAGAATGCCTGTTTTCACTTTCAGGTAACATTTTAAACAAGAGGCGGGCAGCATTATGTCCTGCAAATGTAAACAGACTTGTTTGTCTGAGCAATTGGCTGAAGTAGGACTGAGTGGACTTGCAGGTTCTAAAATGTACACTGGTTTATTTTTGAATGCAAGTTTTTTTGTACATAATTCTACATTTGTAATTTCAACTTTCATGATAAAGAGATTGCACAACAGTACTTGTATTAGGCAAATTGAAAAAATACTCTTGTTTTTTTACAGTGCAAATACTTGTAATCAAAAATAAATATAAAGTGAGAACTTTGCATTCTGTGTTGTAATTTAAACCAATACACTTGAAAATGTAGAAAACATCCAAAAATATGTAAATAAATGGTATTCTACTATTGTTTAACAGTGCGATTAATCGCACAATTAATTGTGATTAATTTTTTTTAATCACTTGACAGCCCTAATTTTTACTTTTATCAGTTAAAAGCTAAAATGAGCT
Source organism: Mauremys mutica (assembly GCF_020497125.1). Lineage (NCBI taxonomy): Eukaryota > Metazoa > Chordata > Testudines > Geoemydidae > Mauremys > Mauremys mutica. The sequence continues at coordinate 45,611,257 of NC_059078.1, forward strand.
CTGTTATAAACACTGATAAAACACTCCTCACACAAATGAAACTGGTGTTTATCCAATAAACACTAGAAAAACATGAGAAATGGTTATTAGTATCCAGGGCCTTCTCTACACAGAGCAGTAATGCAGACCATCAGCAGGTTGGGGGGTGATTTCTAAAATTAGTAATTCTATTGGCTACTGACTCCTCAATCAACACAGCAGCAGATCTAGACACGAGAGGAACACCACACATCCCCCTGGATAGTTGGGAAGTGGAATCAGTCTAGCAAGATGACTGGTCAATCCAGCAATCTGTTTTGGCCTGGGTCTGAGGGTGAAATAGATAAAAATATAGATCAAAGACTTAATGCCAGGGACTAGCACAGCCCCACTAAGACATCTACAGGTGGATGCTATGGACATTGTTGGAATTATTTTCCTTACTCCCTCATCGTTAAAGATTTTACAGTACAGAATCTGTATTTTTTTTTAATTGAGATTTGAAGAGTTTACAGCTTGATCTTTTAACTTGAGGAGTCTTTGTTATTTCAAATACAATTTGGATGAAACTTGTTTGGTGGTTTTATGATAAGCGGAAGCTAGTATTTTGGACACAGTTTGGAACATGTTACCTTAGAAATATTTGGCAGAGCATTAGCATATATTGTATCAAATAGAAAAAGAGCTACTATTCCTACCTCTTAAGATTTTATTCTAAATCACACACATTAATTTATAAAGATATGTTTTCATTCTACCAAAAGAATCTATCAGAACAGGACACAATGGCAAAAATCTTTTAGTGGAAAAGGAATTAAAGGCATCCTAATAACTTAATTTTAGATATGAGGATTTTCAAACCAAAAAGCACAAAGGGGACACTGGGGGGGAGGGATAGCTCAGTGGTTTGAGCATTGGCTTGCTAAACTCAGGGTTGTGAGTTCAATCCTTGAGGAGGCTACTTAGGAATCTGGGGCAAAAATTGGTCCTGCTAGTGAAGGCAGGGGGCTGGACTAGATGACCTTTCAAGGTCCCTTCCAGTTCTAGGAGATTGGTATATCTCCAATTATTACCTTTTATTACGAATGATTACATTTTGGCATTATGAATACGTTATTTCATTTTCTTCAGTTTTCATAATCTCATAATGATGCTATCAGTATAATAAGGCCAACACAGATTTCTAGACCTAATGTATGAAACAATCCAAGTCCCACAGAATAGTTTGTGATCCATATCCATGCCAATGTTCCTGGTAGTATTTGCCATATGAAAAGCAGTGCTGAAGCACCACAATATTGTACTGACAAACATCAGAATATAGACTTAGACTCAGACTTTACGGTCAGAAGGGACCATCATGAACTTCTAGTCTGACCCTCTGCACACTGCAGCCACAGAACCTAATCCACTCACTCCTTTAATAAACCCCTAACCTCTGGCTAAGTTAGTGAAGTCCTCGAATCATGATTTAAAGACTTCAAGTTACAGAGACTCCACTATTTACACTAGTTTAAACCTGCATGTGACCCGTGCCTCGTGGTGCAGAGCAAAGTGAACCTCCTCAAATTATGGCTGAAGTTTTAGGGTGTAATACTCCTCACAAGGCCCTCACAATTCTCATGGACACTTATGACAAACATGGCCAAACTGCACTGGTGTTAATCGTGATGTATTTATCTGAATCATACATTTATTGTTGAGATTAAGGAGTTACCTGGAAGTATCTACCTGAGCAAGGACTGCTTCGAGATATTATTTAGGCTTGTTAATGCTATATTGGAGTAGCTAAAGCCTTTCACACAAGTCCCTAGGGGAAGACTGATACATTCCAAACATACAAACTAATCAAAGAAAGGAAAGAAAAAATACAAAGTAACTCAAAGCCCCAAAGCCCTGAGGGCTTTTTCATAATTACACCAAGAAAAATGGGCTTCAAAAAACTAAGATGGGGTGGGCCACATGATTCAATGTCATCAAAACAATGCATGCTGGATTATAGCAAGGTAAACTCTGAAGGGAACTGCATATTGAAGGACTGTAGTCTCTAGGGCTGGTCTACACTAAGGGGAAAAATCGATATAAGATACGCAACTTCAGCTACGTGAATAACGTAGCTGAAGTCGAAGTATCTTATATCGATAACTTACCCGTCCTCACGGCACGGGATCGATCTCCGGGGCTCTCCATATCGACGACGCCACCGCCGTTCGCGGTGGTGGAGTTCCGGAATCGATATAAGCGCGTTCGGGGATCGATATATCGCGTCTAGATGAGACGCGATATATCGATCCCTGAAAAATCGATCGCTACCCGCCGATACGGCGGGTAGTGTAGACGTAGCCGTAGTGTCATATTTTTAACCAAAGTGGCAACATGAGAGTTTGCTTAATCATTCTTTATTGCATTTAAGACACGATCATTTTTAGAGCACTTTAATGGTTAGATTATCTTAATATTATATTGGAGTTTTATTTAAGGACACTGCATGGGATATTTAAAGATGGAAGCTGTTCTTAACTTTGATTTTTGGTCTCCTCCCCCGTGTGTTATTTGGTGACCTTTCAGACGTTTACACTGTTTTATAGTATATAGAGAAATATATACAATATACTCCTAAAATTATCTACTTTAGTTTAGCCACAAATATATACTGAATATGCATAGCTAAATATAGTTCACAGTGATCTAAACACTGATACTGTCACAGTAGCTCTGCAGAATTAGTCATTTTAAAGGCATTCAAACCACTTTAAACATATTTAGTCTATCAGATTTCTTCTTCAGCGGACATGGACAACAGCCCAGGTTTAAAGTAATAGCTTCTAGAAGCCAAAGTCCCAGTCCTGCAAGATGCTGTGCACCTCGGGCCTAATCCAAAGACCACTGAAGTCAATGGAAATATTCCCATTGACTGCAGAGGGGGATTGCATCAGGCCATTTCTGAGAGAGCTTCTTCTCATTGAAGGCCAATAGAAGCTGAAGGTCCTCAGCAGCCCAAGGGAGGTGCTCAGCACAGGAGTAGAACTTTGGATTGTATCGTTCAGTGATACTACAGTGAGACACGAGGAGCATAAGGGTGGTATTTAAGCAGTTTTAGAAGGAAAAAACCTTCCACATTTCCAGATTATAAAGGACTCAAAACAAGCATATTTCAGAGAGTTGCTTTCAGCAAACAGTAGCTACAAGAAAATAATGCAGAGCACTGTCAATATCCTGCAAAGAAATGAAATATCCTGAATGAGTCAGAGCTCAAAGCTATTGTATCATCAAAAGGGAGGACTGAGAATATGAAAAATAGTATCTTGGTCCTCTAGATGAGGTTAAGATGTCAAAAAGCAACAGTTCCTCCAGTATTTCAGAGGTTTTTCAGACTGAAATGTTTCTAAAGATATCAAATAAGGAACACAGCATTGGAATCAAAACTGAGTCATTTAATATGTTCTAAAAGCCTCTCTTCTGATCTCTATTATCCACTGGTGTGTTTGTGTAGTGACAGAGGCACAAGAGCCAAAATTTGCAACTATTTAAAGTCATCAGTGAATTTTACTGAACCACTTGCTTGTTCTACACTTAATGCATCTCAGAGAAGGGAAGGGCCATTTCATTCCTTTGCATTATGTGTTTTGAATAACATTTCTGAATGTAAGCACAATAATGATTTTGCTTTACTTATTTTAGACTACATAATTTATTTTGAAGACCACTTTCAGTTTGAATTCAACTCATTCTCCCCCCACCCCAACTGCATTTTTATACTAGTGAATTTCATTTAAAAACTTACCCCTGCTACAGTCACTTCCGGAATAAGTGAAATGATCTTTTAATCTCACACAACCTAGACTGTCCTGAGTTCCTGGTGGGGATTATCTCAGGGCTTTAGGAACTCTTCTAAATTTAACTGTGTTGTTTTTCCCCTGGCTTTAATGCAGGATTAGTTTGGATGCATATGAAACTCCATTTCCTGTGGGTGGATTCTCTCAGCAATTTATGAATTTTTATGATAACCTGATTCTGAACTCGGTTTTCATTTGGAATAGACACATCTTTCTTCCCACACAAAACAGAAGCTATTTCTCCCAGCAAGTGCCCACTGTGTACTAGTGTTACATATATTTGTCCTACTGATAATGTCAACTGCAGGTGTTTGTGATAATGGCAAAGTATATTAACCTTGCATGCTAATCATTCCAAATTAAGTTTTCCCATTACAGCTGAGATATTCATTCACTAACCTTCTGCTCTTACAGAGGAATACTTGAGCTGTAAGTGCAGCTAAGAAAGAGTGTGAGATAGCACACTTTAACACACATTTGAATACCAGCTTTGCTCTAGTTACATCAAACATATCCTAGAGCAAACAGGTTTTGAATGAAAAAGCTACCCAAAAGAAAACATCTTTGTTGCCTCATAAAAATGTTATGAGAATATTCATTCCAACTCCTCATCTGGACACATTTGGTATGACTACACTGCAATTAAACACCAGTGGCTGGTCCATATCAACTGACTTGGGCTCAGGAGGCTCAGGCTACTGTGCTGTTCAACTGCGGTGTAGTTGCTTAGTGGAGCCCATGCTTGGGACCCTCCCCACTCCACCCCGGACAGGGTCCCACAGCCCATGCTCCAGCCCAAGCTTGAACACCTCCACCGCAATTAAACAAATCCATTGCCTACGCCCCTCGAGCCCAAGTCAGCTGCTGCAGGCCAGCTGTGGGTGTTTAATGCAGCATAAATGTACCCATTGAATTGAGTGCTGCATCTTTAAGTTTAGCCCATTTCTGAGAACAGCAAAGATATGAATTTCATGCTGCTACTCAGGAAAATGAAGCCTAAAGTTTTTAACTTTTTATCTTTGCAGGTCAAATCTAGGATAACACTCATATTTAAGATTGTGTGTGTGTGTGTATATATACATATATATATATACACATACATATATACATACATATATACATACACACACACACAAAATATTTGCAAAGTAAATCAAAACTAAAAGTGATTCTAGTTAATATTCTAAATACATAATTCTTGCTTACATGTCATCTTAAAATCACTTCATCTACAAAGTAAACAAAGGAAGATGGAGTAACATTTACTCTCAAGTAAAAATATACAATATTGGTTAAAAACATTTGCACAAACCAAGAGTAAAACATCATAACATGATGCTAATGGGCATAACAAGAAGCATCATCATGGACATTAGCTACATCAAATTCACCTACTGTGTCATTGCTAAAAGTGGTATGCAGCAGCCACTAGTCCCTTCTCATACAGCTTTCTAGAGTTAGTTAACGTACTTCACTGAAGAATCAACCCCGCTTCAGTACGTCCAGTTGGGCAGGCCATAGCGTCTCTACAGCTTCATCACTTCTACTTCCAGCTGGCATCTGGCAGGAAGAGGCCTCTTAGTAGAATCAAAACAGTCCTCCTGTCTCATAAGTAGACAGCACTCCACTTCTTTGTTACAGCCGCTCTCGGTGGAGGGACGGTACTGACAACCGGTGAGCAGACAACGTAACTTCACAAATTTGCAACATGGACCAAAGAACTGTGCGTTGGCCGCAGCACAGTTCTCAACTTTCAGATGACAATGTTCAACTGGTTCCCTAGTACAAATGATCTCTCAGCATTGCGAAGTCATGAAAAATCATCTTTTCTCCCCCCCGTAAAATACTATTTAGGATATAAAATTATAAATCATTTAAGTGATGGGCGAAGTAAAAAGAGACATTAGAAGGGGGGAGGGATAGCTCAGTGGTTTGAGCATTGGCCTGCTAAACCCAGGATTGTGAGTTCAATCCTTGAGGGGGCCATCTGGGGCAAAATCAGTACTTGGTCCTGCTAGTGAAGGCAGGAGACTGGACTCGATGACCTTCAAGGTCCCTTCCAGTTCTATGAGATAGGTATATCTCTATATGTTAAAAAATGAATAGGAGATCAATGTGATGTTTGCAAAATTTCCAACCAAAGTAGTTTATTACAACTACAGTGTGTTCCCCACATTATGTTAATTAAAAGGTTAGAGCTGAGTAAATTCAATGAGAACAAAAGAACATCATGATCACAGTTTTACTCCAACCTTCTCAAGATAGTTTATTAGAAATATACTAACGCTCCCTCGATGCTAAACAATTAAAATGCCTGGGAAAACTGGGACAAATGTGCAAATATATAGCATGTGGAAATATCACAGCAGAAGCCTGTCTTGTTTTCTTAAATGCGTGGTTCCGCTTATGAACGTAAAGCTTTTCTAACTGGTGCTATTCAGGCATATTAATTAAACGGTTCATTGTAAGATACCAGTAAGAGACAGCTAACATACTCCTGGTCTTTTTCCAAGCAGACCCTTTGTGTACCTTTAATTTTACGGAGACACCAGAATTTTTTTTAAGAACCACTTGAAATGCAGTGGCATTTATATATTTTAGAGAGAGAAGCCTTTTATATCTGGAATCTGAATTCAAACATGCAGCACCAGTCAAGAGGTAGATCGACACTTCACTAGGCAATGGGCAGCATGCAGATGAGTTGCCACCAGAGCAGCTCAGGAAGAAGACTGGTATTCAGAGTCACAATCTCCTTCCCAGTTTACTCTTGCTCTGGATGGAGGGCATTGCCTCAGGGCTACATCCAGCAAAGGTCATGTTACCTGGTTACCAAGGCTTCTCCCAGTCCCCAACCACCTGTGTGAAAAAGTAGTAGTGGTGGCTTCGCAGAGCCTACTTCCTCAAGTGTTGTAATCCATGGTCCATGTAGCCTGCACAAGACAGGAAGAGGCATTTTACACCCCTTTACTCCCTTGCATGGATCCAGAGAGCTACTGGTGATCTAGGGCCAAGGCCTCAGGGAATGGTAAATTTAACCAAACTCTAATAACATGGTTAGTTATGTCCTCCAGACTTGCAATGATAAAACTCCACAATCCTTTGGAGCGCCTGACTCCACAGAAGCACAAATTCAGTCCTTTCTGACCTCCTCTGGCCTCCTATTCTCCACACATGCCTCTCCTCTCGGTAATAAGAGTAATTATTTCTACTGTTCCCACCTGCAGCACTCTGAAGTCTTAGTTGTTTTTGTCTTGTCTCATTCAGCCAGTCACACACTCTAAGGGGTACAATACCATCATAGTGCTTGCAAAATTATGGAATTGTTTAATATCATTAAATGCACAAATCACCTCTCACATAAGTATACTGGGTGCAGCTAAGGATACAGACAGTGTCAAGTGAAAATTAAAACATTAACATTAAATTATTTTAGTGTTATTCTGGTGTCGGTACAGCTTGGAAAACTTTTTCCCTAAATGCAGCTATTTTTACCATCTTTTCAGACTTCATTTCCAACTTTATCCTATGTTCTAATTTATTCCTCCTCCACTCCTCTCCCTGCTAGGTCTAAAATAACATTTGGAATTTCTGAAGTTACTGAACCTCTTTTTAAAAGGTATGTTTGCATTGCATAGATCTATTTTAAACCTCACATATAGTGTTTACTACAGTATTTTTCCTCCTATAAAAACACCTGTACAGTAGGAATAGAGCCCATTACACAACAATTAGAATTGTGTATCAGAATACATAATGAAAGAAAGAATGCATTCCAATCCTACTACTGGTGGGATACTGTATGAACTACTAGTTTCCATTTTATTCATGTGTACAACATTGGAGATGCTAACCAGAACGGTTTGAAATAGATCAGCAGTAGGATCTAAAAGTACTCCCCCTACTTCCCACCCCATCGTTTTCTTGTATTTCTATTGAATAGCATTATGGTTCTTTTGAAAGAAAATGTTTTTTGGTTTTTACCTCCCTATTTCCACTCAAGATGTAAGTGTCGCAAGATTCAACACATTTAGATAAAACTAAGACTATTTTGACAATCCACCCCAACCTCCACACTTTTCAATCATGTTCATGTTCCTCAGGAGCAGAAGACTGAGTTGGAATGAGAATTAGTGTTATATATATGATGATACGATACATTCAGATTCTTCTGAATTCTATGAAAAGGGCAGGATTTCTTTTTAATATGAGAAACAAGGGAGACAAACCTGTTATATAAATGCATATAGAGACACTAATTTTTATATCCCCCTCAGACAAAAAAATACCTTAATTAAAAAACAAGTATGTGCACTTGAATAACCATACCACAAATATAACCATTAAGATAGCTATGAAGCCACTTGTTAAATCTTCTCACTCAGCCTTTCCAAATCACAACCATGAATTAATCTTCTTTGCATTATGTCATCAACATGCACAACTCTAATACGTGGCTTCTCCCTGCACCTCCACATACAATATTTAATCTTTCCATTCCACATGGTTACCATTAAGAAATTACAATTTTCTAACTGGAGTGATGAACTGGTGTTTTGTTGAAGGTGGTGTTGATTTTTAGTTGCTGGTTATGTTTTGTTATGCTGTTAGATTTGTATGTGTTGCATGTTCACGGTGGGGATTGTTTAAGTGGAAATGGTTTGTAAGTTGTTTATCATTTTAGGAAGCTGGTATTGTAATGTTTAGAGTATGTCATTTAAGTGATACTGTAAGTAAGAACAGTATGTTAAGATTTTTTCAACAGTTAAATGTTTGTGGTTGAAGTTAAAGAAGTGTGCGGAATTAGTGGAGGCTGGAGTTGTGTGTGGTGGATGTGGGTGAGGTAATGTGGTTAAGACAAAATTAATGCTTAAAAACTTAACACCCCCCCCCCCCACACACACCCCACAAGACAGGGCTGTGGTGAGACCCAGATATGTGCAAGGGAGAAGCATGGTGGAGAGAAACAGGACAGAAGCTGTTGAGGAACATGTTGGAACTTCAAGTATGTGGAAGGAGTTAGGGAAAGAGTAGGATTTGAGCAGGGGAGGGGACAATGGAGCTACGCTGATTTTACAGGCTGAGGATCTAGAACTGAAGTTAATTCTCTTATGCAAGATAGCGATGCATTCCCCAAACGGAAGAATACTATGTGTAGAATCTACTGACACGGTTTTTTTAAAATATGAATTGAACACATAGATTTCCTTAATTTCCAGAAAATAGTATGCTACTAGACCACCCCTACCATGATCCATGCAGGCTTTCACACTTGTGGAAAAGGAAAGTTTAAAGGACACAAAGAAATTTATTTTAATGTTTGGAACGCCACATGATTGTAAATTCACAGAAAGTGGTCTTAATTTTAGTATATGATTTGTAACCACTGCAAATTTAAATTTTACAGTGCTTTGAAAGCATAAAGTGCTTATATAAAGGACCAAGAATTAATTGCTGCAAAGGTTACTGCTGACATACATTTTAATAGAATAATCTAGATCTGAATTTAGATTGTTATACTAGCCCCTGTGACGCATGACCAGAAAGGTTAAGTGTCCTGCAGGATGAATGACTCAAATTCAACCCTTAAAGACATATGGGGAGAAAATGTTTGTGTTTTTGTGAGTTTACATATATATTGGTAGTGGTCAACAATGTAATCAAACAGTCCCTATCTATGCTATATTCCGTTAATTCAGAGATCAAAGGGACATAAATGAACTGTAAACATAGGCTGTCTGCAATATTAATCTCTCTTTGAAATATATAGCAAATCTGCAAATGGTGGAAAAACAGGCAATTGCCTTATGTTAATCTGTGTGAATAATTAAGAGCAATGCTTAGGAAATGAGAGTCTATTGTTTGCCGAGGGACTCCAAGCTATCAAAGGCCTGAACTTTATAAAAATGGGTTGGGTCCTAATCCTATCATCTCAGATCTGCTTAAGCTTTATCAGCAGAAGTTTAAGTCGCAAGATGAGATCCCAGTTAGGCTGTAAAAGCAGCAAAGAATCCTGTGGCACCTTATAGTACCAGTTAGGCTGGTACTCCCTGGATATGATATTGGACATTGGACTATAACCTATGGACTAAATTCTAAAAGAACTCTTTGAAACTACAAAGCTCATCTCTGTCATAAATCTGAACCTCAAGAAAAACTCACGTTTTTATGTATATTGAGCTGTTAACCATACTCTCTCTTTTCTTTTTAATACATTTTAGTTAATAAGAATTGGCTGTAAGCGTATATTAGGGTAAGATCTGGAATATTTATTAATACGGAAAGTAATGGTGTGATCCTTTGGGATTGGTAGAACTTTTTTATGTGATGAAATAAGATTTTCATTAATTTTCATCATATCTGACTTGGGTAACTAGGTGGAGGCCTGAGGCTGGGTTACTTTAAAGGAACTATGTTTTAGACTTCTAAGTAACCAGTAAGGTATAACAGAAGCTGTTTAGTGCTGGCTTGGTAAATCTAAGTATTGAAATATCCACCAGCTTTGGGGTTGTCTGCCCCATTCTTTGCAGTTCACCTTAATTGAGTAACCTCAGCTGGCTCTCCATGGGACTCCAGTCACACAACCCTATATTATTCTCTAATGAGCTCCAAAGTACTCCCTGAAAAAAAGTTAAGATTAGCTCCACAAAAGGGGATAAAATATAAGGTGGGATTTTGAAAAGCCATCAGCACTGGACTAACTCTGCTCTCAATGAAGCCAGTAGAATGTGGCACAATGCATATGCCATAGATGTTGAATTCACTAGCCGTTTGTGTTTTACCATAAAGCAAGATAATAATAGATGGAGATGGGATTATATTTAAATTACACGTTTTGTGGAGTGTAAACTTCTCTATGTCCTTCCAATACTTATCAGAAACAACATTTTAAGGATATTGTGACAACTTTTTAGATAATCCAGAAATTTGACACTCCATCATTCTACAGAGATTTACCAATAAGCTTATGTAAAACAGATGAGTTTTGAGACTACTCACATATTTACTTTAAGGATCTATTTCAAAAAGTCCCTATTTCACTTGATGACTGAAGATGGCCTATTATCAAGAGCCTATAAAGCATTTCATACCTGAGTAAGAACATCTAACTGTCCCACAATATGTTCTAGGGTATCTGCAAGACTTGTCTCCTCCTCTTGCTGGTGCTGGTTCCTGGCAGATTCTTGTATTTTGTTTTTCTTAGGAGGATCACTGCAATCCATTTCTGATTGCTAGGAAAGCAAAGAGACACTATATGTTAGTACAATGCAAGCAACAGAAGTATTTCTGCCTCAGGGATAGGTGGCAATGAAGTATGATCTGACCTGGAGAACTGAATCTGTGCTATGAAAAGGGACTGATGGTGTTGAGGCAACAGCACACAGCTAGAAATCAGGAAAGCTACCATGGACTTGTGTGACTTAGGGAAAGTAACCTCTGGAATATGGCAATAATCGCAAGATTCAAGTTACTAAAGATTGTGAAGAGCTATGGGCTATTAGGATGGAAGGTGCTACAGAAATATGAAGTGTACCTGAAGAGAGAGACACCAGGGAGACAATTTGTATACTTTTGCACACACACAAACATGATTATAAATAATATACAAGTTACCATGGTGATGAACATCTCCTACAATTTTAGTCCAACACTGTAAAAAGCAGAGAGGTTTATATCAATAATACAGGGAACAACAGGCTCTCTTCTCAGATCTATTGGCTACACTAAACTTGACTTCTACAGCTAAGCATGTAAAATTAAGCAAAAATGTTCCAATATACATGTAAGTTAAACATGCATAGTTAGGTTCAGCCATTTTAATTTTGTTTAGATCTTGAACTCTCTCTCTCGCCTCACAAAAACAAGTCAACTTTGAAGTTTCAATCTCAGCTGTTTTTGTTATGCAAGCTTGATAATTTCACTACATAAACTAAAACATTTTTGCTAAAACTTCTCCCGTCCGTCCTCCTTAAAAGGTGATCTTTTATGTGAGACAAGCCCTATAACTTTATCTACCTTCTGGATGCAAATGAACTGGGGTCAGCTGAATAAACTGAAAGCTGTTTTTGGTAATGTAAAAGCTAGCTGCTGGAATAAGTGATGCTGAATGTTCCAATACTTACTACTTTACATAAACGATCAGAATTCGACATGGATTTGAACCTAAACTCCAGATCCAGACATCCCCAGAATCTGATCCTCCATCACCTTGCACAGTAATTGATAACCAAAGAAGAATGTTAGCATCTTTCACTTGCTTGGGACTAGTGTAAATGACTGCAAAATGTCCAAGCCAGAGAATCAGGCACTCAGACTTTGGATTGCTGGAAATCATGCTGCTCAGGCGCATCTCTAGTTAGAACGTGGCTAATGACTCCTTGCCTTCTTCACTCCTGACCACAGTATTAATAATCTGTTTCTCTGAATAATGCTGTTTATTCTGTCCCAGCCCTACTTGATGTGAGTCACTTGAATACATTATACAACAATGCTGTAATTTTAAGACTAGGACAAGTTCTTACCCCATCTGAAATATTTTATATATTTCAGATGGGGTGTGTGTATATGTAAACGGGTCGGACTCACCCCTGCGGCGCCTCCTGCTGGTTGCTTTCCGAATCTAGCTCTTTTTCCAGTCCGGAGCGCCCTCTGCAGGCTGGTGATCCACCTGCTTTACTCTCGGCCCCGTGTCCCTCCCTGGACCCGGTGCCCCTTTAACTATACCTGGGTCTCCCCCTCCCAGGGGAACCCCCACTCTACTATCCCCACTTTGCCTCAGTAGTGGCCACTGACAGTCATGGTCTAGCCCCACACCCTGGGGCAGACTGCAGCATCGGCCCACTCATCACAGGCCAAGGGGGTTTGGACCTGCTGCTTTGCCTACTCCTGGGTTGTCCCTTGCAACCCCCCCACAGTACCTTCTGGCCTACCGCTAGGCTGCAGCCTGGGGTTTTCCTGGCCAGAGCTCCCCAGCTCCTTAGCCTTCCCAGCCCTGCTTCACCCAGGTACTCTTGCTCTGCTTCTAAGCAGCCAGGCCCATCTCTCTCTAACCACAGAGAGAGACTGTCTGGGCTCCTGGCTTCCCTGCCTTTTATATGGCCCTGCTCCTCAGTTTGGGGCGTGGCCCCCAGCTGCAGCCACTTTCCCAATCAGCCCAGCCAAAAGCCCCTTCCCAGGGCTGTTTTAAAGCCCCACCAGGCAGGAGCGGATAGCCACTCCACTACAGTATATATATATCAACAGCCCTGCTCCCTAACAATCCACATTAATTCTACATCCCTTGGCTTTTGAAGTTAGAAAAGCATAATTGTGAAACATTTGTTTTAAATATTAATTGCATTGCTTGGTGCCCTACATTCCTTCCAGCTGTTGCTCAAAATAAGGCCCTGATCCTGCACTGGTGTAATTCACTGTCTGCGCAGAACCCCACTGAAGTCCATGGATCAGCAGGCCATCTGAGCAGATCACAAATAAAGTCAGAACCTCATTTGTACACAAGCTTTATTTTAAGCAAAGAAGTTGTTGGGAAGAGGGGGAAACCAGAGCCCTACAAAGAATCTCCACAATTTGTATATTAGATCTGTTCCAGGAATGTTTAACCACCAAGGATTGCACTCCAAACAGTGACCGTTTACTAATATAAGTTTGCTCTAGCATAAGCTAATCAACTCCAAAGGAAACCTGATAGAACTGCAATTTGTCTGAGTTTACTTAAAAGAAAAATTTGATGTGCCCAGTAGATGATCAGCTTAAAAAAAAACCCCAAAATATTCTACTGTTACTAACCAAACTAATTTTATATTTTGATTGACTGCTCTATAGTTACTCCATACCCATTCCTGTGTATCTGAGCTTCAAGCAAACGAACATTATACAAAATCTTCACTTAAAATGTTTACGGGCTTTCATGTCAGAACCCATTAGAAGAAGTTGACTCGCTGAAGCAGAAAAATAATTGTACTGATAAACTGTTATCCTTCTACCTTTAAACAAAGCAAGAACCTGACAGCTTTTCTTTTTTTAAAAAATGGTTCAACTTATAATAATCCTGAAAAAATACTTATAAAAGTTTTTTTTTTTTGGTTCTTCGTATTTAGAGACAGTCAAGAAATAAAGGTTTAAGAGCCCATTGCCTCAACATTTAGCTGGCACTACCATTATTCTATGTGATCTTCCCTCCCCAACAAAAATCATCACTTTTCCTTTTCTGGGGTAAGTGAAAGCATTTTCATACAGATTTCCATCTTGTTCAGATTCTGGCAGAGCTATTAGACTCTAAAAATATGGATTTGATTAAAATGGGACAGATGAGGCTCAGAAGCCTGTAAACGACACTATTGCCCGAAACATCCTAAAACAGAAGTCAATGAGAGTTTTGCCTGTATAAGAAACAGAACCAGTACTTTGCAGGGCAAAGGCTGCGTAGAGTAACTAACAGATTTTAAAACATACCAAACCTGATTGGGGCCTCTGGGATTTCTTTTGTGACCCACTTAGGGGGAAAAAAGGTAGACAAATTATTATTTTTAAAAATGAAAGAAGTTCTCCTTGGTTTAAAAACAAATAGATGGGAAAGAGCCTGTGCTACATAACTGTGTGCCAGGCTGAGCGGCAGTTCTTCCAGAAGCAACTTCCAGCCCTTTTGGCTCAGTGCAAATACAACGAGATGGGGGAGGGGTATCTCAGTGGTTTGAGTATTGGCCTGATAAACCCAGGGTTGTGAGTTCAATCCTTGAGGGGGTCACTTAGAGGAATCTGGGGCAAAATCAGTACTGGGTCCTGCTAGTAAAGGCAGGGGGCTGGACTCAATGACCTTTCAGGGTCCCTTCCAGCTCTATGAGATAGGCATATCTCCATAGGTTGCTGCTGCATTATTGGGAAATAACCTGCCATTATTAACTAGTTACTATGTCCCCCAGATTACAGTGATAAATATCATTGTGGGGTCCCAGGAGAGCCTGCAGGAGCTCTCTTGTCCTCCTTTTGTTTTTAATGAAAGGCCCAAGTGCTTGCAAACTTTTCCGTAACAACCACCACCAACTTGTGTCTGGGATACTGGAAGTAGTAACATGGCCTACTGGAATTTTGTACCCAACTGAAGAAAAATAAGGAGAATATGAATATTGACACTGTTTTCCATTTTGTCATAGGGCTATTTTTGTTCCTTTTACTGTGCTTTGAAAAAAAGCAGCAGCTATCTTGTATTTAATAGATGTATAGGGCACGTGGTAAGCTGGTGACTACAATGGGACGGGAAGTAGGTTCAAGAGCCCATTCTTCAAGCAGATGAAAAAGAAAAAAATGCTACAAAAATAATACATGCTATCAACAGCATGAAATAGGTACCAGCTTCACAATTGTTTCAGCACTGTCAAGTGTCATCATTACATAAAAAGACACGTGTACTCCCTCACTACTAAATTATAAGGTAACATGCCCGATGAACTCTGGGAAAGGACACTAAAAACAATGACACTGCTGTGGAGGTTTAATCTTTTTTAGTCAGTTCAAGTGAACAGTTTATTCAGCACAACTGAGTAAATGTATGTGCTATTAAATATCTTATTACAACATCTGCTCATCTAGCATTGAAAGTACACCTCTACCTTGATATAACGCTGTCCTTGGGAGCCAAAAAATCTTACCGCGTTATAGGTGAAACCGCACTATATCCAACTTGCTTTGATCCCCCAGAGTGTGCAGCCCCGCCCCTCCGGAGCACTGCTTTACCACGTTATATCTGAATGCGTTATATTGGGGTAGAGGTGTATAGCGAGAAGCAACTGAACATTAAAAGAAGACTGGATAAGCAGTTTTTGAATACAATACAGCTCTTAGCACTCACTTAAATGGCACACTTCAACTACTTGGAGGGCCATGGAGACAGGTGAAATAAATCAGCCTTCATTCCAAAAGTCTTCACATTGAAACTTTTTATGAAAACTGTTCTAACTAGAGAGCATTCTACTAAGCTACTGTACTGCTGGGTCTTGGACGAGTCAATTTTGGAACATATAATCCAGTGGAAAATATAAATTGATAAGCATTATATAAAATTACAGCTAGCTTCTGAAAAGCTAATCTTAAAAAGGGACACAATCAGCTTAATCACATTTCTATCTGAAACCTTTATACTGACTATTGTTACAATTAACACCCAAGATTAATATAACAAAGTAGGAGCAAAAGGTTTTTCTGGGGTTTTTTTGCAGTCTATTTTATCCATTTGACAACACCCTGCCTCTAGTCAGTTTCTCTGTTTCTCATTGACTATTAAGTTTCTCCCTTACTTGACAGACCCTCAGAAGCTAAAAGGGGGAGCTAAAAACTCACTTAAAATAAAACAAAAAAAGGAATTAACAAGAAGTCAACAGACACTACTTAAAGGGTACTTTATAAAAAACTGGAATTTTTAAAAATAATGTTAATTTAGAAAGAAAACAGTTGACAGTCTAAACTATGGATAGTCTGATATTACAAATATTAGACTGTTTGAGGGCTTAGCTGGAATAAAACAGGAACTAATAGAAAGAAATTGGGTAGTACAAGTTGTCTTATCTGGGTTCTTATTATGCAAGTCAAACAAAGAAGATACTTAAATCTCTTTCAGAGTCATTTTCACTACAGGTAAAATGTTATTTTAACTGCATCTGTGGAGAGTAACAGTGACATCCAGTGGAAATTCTCATTAGCTTCAAGATAAACTAATCAGGAAGGTCACGAGTACTACACAATACCAGTTCTTGGGCACTCCCCATCGTGAGGTTCTCTTGTTCCTCCCTGCTCATCGATGCAAAATACCATTATCCAAACAAATACAACATGATTTTAAATGTGTAAAACTATTCAAAAGCAGACTGTGAGAACTTAGAGAGGGATCTCACCAAACTGGGTGAATGGACAACAAAATAGCATGAAATTCAATACTGAAAAGTGCAAACGTAAGGCATATTGGAAAAAATCATCCCAGCTATACATACAAAATGAAGGCATCTAAATTAGCTGTTACCACCCAAGAAAGACCTCAGAGTCACAGTGGCTAGTTCTCTAAATACTTCTGCTCCATGTACAGCAGTGGTCAAAAAGGCTAATAGAAACCATTAGGAAGGGATAGAAAATAAGACAAAATATAATAATCCATAAATCCATGGTAGGCTCACACCTTGAATATGTCCAGTTCTGATTGCCCCATCTCGAAAGAGATATAATGAAACTGGATAAAAGTTCAGAAAAGAGTAATAAAGGTGATCCAAGGGTATGGAACAGCTTCCATACGAGGGGAGAGACTAAAACGAGTAGGGCTTTACAGCTTAGAAATGAGATGACTAAGGGGGGATATGAAAGATCTATAAAATTACGAATGGTGTGGAAAAAATGAATTGAAACGCATCCTTTACCCTCTCATACAATACAAAAAAACAGGGTCACATGATGAAATGAATAGGCAACAAGTTTAATACACACAAGAGGAAGTACTTTTTCACACAACACACAGCTAACCTGTGGAACTCATTGGCATGTGATATTGTGATGACCAATTGTATAACTGGGTTAAAAAAAGGACCAGATATGTTTATGGAGGATAAGTTGGTCCATCAATGACTATTAGCCAAGACAGTCGGGCTGCAACCCCATAATCAGGGCGACCCTAAATCTCTGACTACAGGAAGTCAGGAATGGAAGTTGTGTGGAGCATTCCATAATTGCCCTATTTTACACCTTCCCCCTGAAGTCTGATACAGGCCACCATTAGAGACAGGATATTGGGCAAGATGGACCATGGTCTGATAATATGGCAGCTCTTATGCTTCCTTGTCAAGTCAGTGTTAGCATTTGAATTTCTGGAATGCTCAAATTCGGAACTATTCCACAAATCAACATATTTGCATCTGTAGCTAAGAAAACACAAGCTGTACTAATTTGGAGGAACACTCAGATACACACCATTATGGCTCATCTCTAGAGGCAGCCTGTCAGTCTACCACACAACTCGTTTTTGATTCTCTAAAAAATAGAGCATATCCCCAAAACACCATGCGCGTTTTTGTTTAAGGTATACTTCTACACCGTGCTGAAATGCAGGATAGATCAGATAGCCCACATGTGCATACATCAACTTTATCCAAAAATATTTCAAATGGAATCCCCTTTTCCTTTTGCTGGCACAGAGAATGTTAAGTTATAACATTAATACATGGCTCATCTACATTAGCGCCCTTGGTTTTTGTAAACCATGGAGTATTCTTTCTAGTATTCCATGATTATATGGAAGATAAAGACATTAATTTCAATCAATCAAGTAACTTTAAACTCAAAAGGGACCATTGCCAGATGCCTGACATCTTCCTACACTGATAAAACTAGGCACTGACAAATTTGGGATATTTCCAGTGAAAGAGCATCATCATCTAGCTTTGCTAAATAAGAAACAAAATAAAATGCTGATGGGGAGGACAGCTAATGGCCAGTTAGCAATCTTACTACATGTATTTCAATAATCAATTTAAGACAGAGAGCTTATGAACAAAAAGGGGGGGAAATGTTTATGGAAAAAATTTAGATTTTCATAAAAAACATTTGAGTGTCCAGTCGCTCATTCCTTTAACACCCACTTCCTCCCCAGCATTTTTATATTAAAAAAAAAAAAAAAAAAAAGAGCAGCAGTTCCTCTTTTCTACAGATGGGCATTCCTAGCATGAGCTTCTCTTTTCCCTACCCCTTTCCTCCTGTTTACCTAGCTCTTCTCTTTCACTTTCTCAGTCTCACCTTGTTCTACTCAGCTGTGCTTTATCTTTAGCAAACGTCACTTTGCAGACTAAGAGATAACTGTTATTAGATAAGTTTTTAAAGGTAATGTGCAGAAGCATAAAAAAAACCAGAATTCCTACAATGTCTCTTCAGAGTGACCAATTTCCACGGCATCCAGGCATTCCATTTGGTTTGTATTTTGTGCCAAAATTCCATGGTATCCATGGTTTCCATCCATTATTATGCTCACGTTTTCTGGGCCATATTTTCCTTGTTTCCATGCCAGAGCTGGAAGAAAATAACAGTCTGTGGTGTTTTCCAGGCAAGAGAGTATATCTAGTAGTTGGCTCTCAGTCCTGTGGTCATTTAAGACACTGTGATTTTGGCAAGAAAAACTTTACACCTCAGATTACTTATAAAGACTAGTGAGTACTTACCTAATTAACAGAAGCAACAAAGAGTCTTGTGGCACCTTATAGACGAACAGACGTATTGGAGCATAAGCTTTCGTGGGTGAATACCCACTTCATCAGACAAAGTGGGTATGCACCCACGAAAGCTTATGCTCCAATACGTCTGTTCGTCTATAAGGTGCCACAGGACTCTTTGTTGCTTTTTACAGATCCAGACTAACACAGCTACCCCTCTGATACTTGACTCCTTAACAGATGTTTTGGAGTCAGTGTCTAATGCAGGCTGAGAGACTCAAATATGGGATAATAAAAGCAAACAATGGAAGAACTAATTCCACAGTCTTACTATGGAAAGTTAAAACATAGGAAGAGATTTTTTGGTGAAATGTCGTGCAAAGTTTCCAGGTCCTTTTCCACTCCAGTAACAATTTGAACTACCTAATTACCACAGTGATCAAAGAACCTGCCAAATCCTGTGTGAATTTGTTAAGAAGACTACATCGGGAGGTTGTGGAAGCTTTTTTGCTGGAGGTTTTCAAAAGGAGGCGGCTGGATAGCCATCTGTCTTGGATGGTTTAGATATAACAAATCCTGCATCTTGGCAGATGGTTAGATCAGATGACCCTTGCAGTCCCTTCTAACCCTGTGATTTATTACTGTACGTACATGCATACCTTTGCAAGTTACAAAATGTTATGACAAGGTGTGCAATTACAGAGCCAGATGTCTGGTGCCCCCTTCTAAGGATAATTCTTTGGGAAGGTGGAACTTCAAGTACTATCAGCTGGTCCTAAAGAAAAAGCTCCATTCTATTTATAGTAAAGAGAAGCTAGAAGCAGGATTCACATCAGAAGTTTTCACTAGGTAGGATAACAGCCAATTGTACTGATTTTTAGATTAAGGTTATGTCTTATTCCTTCCTGCTCTCTCAGATCAGGTGATTAGACTCTTTTCTTCTTGTTCCTGCTACTTCCCAACCCCAGGAGGCAGGTCTTCTGATCTCTGATCAGAGGAGATAGTTTTAGTTTTACCTTCCCGAACCCTCCTGGGCCATCATATCTCCCTACCACAATGCAGCCTGAGCATTTTTGGCAAGAGACATCAACACCCCATTGCAAGTCTTGGATGCACACAAGTGATCCCTGATGGGTCAACATGATATTTGACTTCAGAAGGATAAAAAACAATACAAATTCAGAACAGTTTCTGTGCTTAAGGCACCCTGACATGAATTCTGTACTAGGGCCGGAGACGAATTTGAACAGGAGAGTTGGTCCAAAGGACTTCTACCACAAAGCTTACTGTTTTATAAACCACTCAAGATAATTCAAGGAAAGTATATGAATGAATAGCTATCAACACACCAATATTTTAGGTGCTTATGCACAAGTGTTCTGAGATGTATGTGTAACTGGGTGCTTTTAAAAATCAAAAAGACATGGGCTCAATGATAGAAAGCAAGACACACATGAATGACACCTTCAATAAAGCAGCACAGCAGAAGCTGCTATGATTTACATTTAGTGTCTCACTTTATTTACTGGTGTCATTTTCCTTTGTAGTCAAATAAGAAATTACAACCGTAACAGTTTCATTTGGTATTTCATTCACTTTAAACTATTAGCGCAAAGAAACAGTCTATGGTTTTATAATTAGCTAAGGAGTGAATCATTTATGCCACCCATCTCTCTCTAAAGCTGACATAAAATAATGGTTTGGAGGGGAAAACAAATCTTGCTTTTGTCTCTCTCTGAATTATGCCTGAAGTATTAAAATAAGCCACAAAGCAGCAGCATAAGTGGGTGAATTTACATTAATTAGCCTGAAATGGCACTCCTGAAATAAAGGTAATTTTCCCCTCTCCAATAATGCCTTGTCGTGACTTGCTTTATTGTCCAATAGGCTGAACACTCAATAAGTGCCAGATATTAGCTGAAGAAAAAGTCTACTCACTGCTACAGGAGGAAAACAAAAGTCTGATTATTCTCATTTGTATTTCTGCAAAAAAAGAAATTGTCTAAGCAGGACACTTTCTCTTAAGGAAAATAATTGTCTCAGACTTGGCTGTTAGTATCTATTAATCTTCATAGTGGTTAAATCAAATCACTCAATGAATCTTCAAAAGCAAAAGCTGATGCCACATAGCTCCTGCTTTGAGGAGACAACGTGGAAAAAGGTGAGTAAACAATCTGAGGCTAGGTAAGACTATGGAAGTGTTACAGCTCAAATAAGAGGACAGCATAAAGTTTTAGCATCCCTCTCCATCAATACAGTCAACGCAGCAGGAGTAAACACAAACTCAAGGGAGGAGTACTTTAAAAGGTGGGGAATACTATACGCTTGTGAAAAGATCTGTCATTTTAGTTGGCTACCAAAAGCTAAAAGTGCACAAAAAAGACTAGAAAGCTGTTTCAAGATACTGTACCAATACTTTTTACATAAGCCCAGATTTTTAAAAAGTATTTAGATATTGCTGCACTTAGCATTGCAATGCTTAGCTGATTTGGGAGTCTATGTCTCATTTTCATTGCTTGTTTTGATACAGTTTGCAATCAAATGTACATACTTTGCTCACTCTGCATCTGAGGTAATGCTTCATGAAAAAAATAGTCTTGTTTGTCTAGCTCTGTTCAGGTAAATTCAGACACCTTTCTAACATCCAAGATGCAATTGACTCCCTCCTTTAATTGTGTCTTGTCTACACCAAGTCTGATGCTGCTGCAAGGTTTATTGCGGTATTTACACTAGTGGTCACAACAGTGGGACTATTTCCTCCCACATACCCACGCCACAAACCACCCAATTTAGTGCTTTGGGTGGCCTCAGACTAATAGTCTTCACAACTCAAGTCACTGTACCTTCAAAACAGATACAGAACTTACAGCTGTAATGTAAACTTCCACAACCAACATGTCTCAATCCTAACCTAGAATGTCTTCCGCTAGAAGACAGCTCTGTTTATATGCCCTTTCAACCCTGGCCTGTCTGCTGGAGGCTGCTAAAAAGGTGCCATCAACTGTGGATTTTAAACAGTTTAAATCCCAACTTCGAGAATCATTTCTCTAGAATGCTTTGAACATCTTGTTGGATATCAAAATGTTTTTAACCATTCAATATGTAATTCATCAGCTCTCTTAGAAGTAGAATAAAAGCAATCATCTGCCACAAAATGAAATGTGTAAGCTTTATTGATGTAAGGCTCTTGATCAAAAAGTAAAATATCAATTTCTACAGCTATGAGTACATATTTCATACAATTTGGCTTAACATAGCTTAGCATATGTTATACAGTCAATGAAATTGGGAATAAAGGTCCAGTTGTCATTTCCAATTTGGAAAAGGTTACTTGTATGCAAAACAAAAGTGCACAGAAAAAAATGCAGTTTTAAATCTCTAATTTAAGAGACACCTGTATTCACTATGCTCTGCCCCTCAACTAGAAAGCCAGACAAAAAACATTTGTTAGTAAGAATAAACTCGGAAATTAAATGACAATTGCCTTTTCTAAGAGTACAACTTTTAGCAACAGACTTCCTTAAAAAAGTGGCATCTGAGACCTTGGCAATACGGAAGTTCCAAGCTAAGTGATTCAGAGACATTTACAGGTAAATATTTTCCTTCCTGTAACTCCGATACATGACTCTAGAACTACCTAGCAGCCCCTTTTATAGAAAATGGAATATGGAAGGAAAAGATTGTTCAGGAACAAGTGCCTCCAGCACTTTACAGCTAAAGGTTGCATCTGCTGTGACATGTCAATGCCTTAAGGCCGGGTGAAAGAATGCAAAGAAGCCCAAAATATGAAACTGCAAATCTCAGCCTGTCTCATGGGCATCCTCTCTCTTAGCCAAAGATGGACACAAAGACCTGACGCTGCTTGTGTATTTGTAATGCTTCTGGGTAGTAATTTGACCCACCTTCCAACAATCTTAGAGATGGCTTGTTTTATTTCGTTAATGTTTGCACTACCAATTAATATTATATCTGTTCACTGAAATATTTCTGGTAAGATGTAGTCCTGTGCCACCCAATGCTCAGGATGCTGAAGAACTGAACTTGCATGCTCTAATTCCATCATCTGTAGAAAGCATGCACCCAAGTGTGAACCTCCATTATACATTCTTTTTATTTAATTAGAAACTTATCCACTGAGTTTTTATTAATCAGCAAGGATGAGAAATAAAAACCCAGGAAAAGTGAAACAATGAGATTTTCATGTGACTTCACTCAACCCTGACAATGGTTCTTTATGCATCACAGCTTGTCAGAAACTACAGTTTAATACAGGCCAGTAAAAAGACGTGTAGGAATTAAAAATAGTACACTGATTCTATGTTTCTATAGTTTTATAGAAGATTAGGATTGGAAGGGACCTCAGGAGGTCATCTAGTCCAACCCCCCTGCTCAAAGCAGGACCAACTCCAACTAAATCATCCCAGTGAGGGCTTTGTCAAGCTGGGCTTTAAAAACCTCTAAGGATGGAGGTTCCACCACCTCCCTAGGTAACCCATTCCAGTGCTTCACCACCCTACTAGTGAAATAGTGTTTCCTAATATCCAACCTAGACCTCCCCCCACTGCAACTTGAGATCATTGCTCCTTGTTCTGTCATCTGCCACCACTGAGAACAACCAAGCTCCATCCTTTTTGGAACCCCCCTTCAGGTAGTTGAAGGCTGCTATCAAATCCCCCCTCACTCTTCACTTCTGCAGACTAAACAAGCCTAATTCCCTCAGCCTCTCCTCGCAAGTCATGTGCCCCAGCACCCTGATCATTTTAGATGACCTCCACTGGATCTCTCCAATTTGTCCACATCCTTTCTGTAGTGGGGGGCCCCACAACTGGACGCAATACTCCAGATGAGGCCTCACCAGTGCCGAATAGAGGGGAATGATCACTTCCCTCGATCTGCTGGCAATGCTGCTACTAATGCAGCCCAATATGCCGTTAGCCTTCTTGGCAACAAGGGCACACTGCTGACTCATATCCAGCTTCTCATCCACTGTAATCCCCAGGTCCTTTTCTGCAGAATTGCTGCTTAGCCAATTGGTCCCTAGCCTGTAGCAGTGCATGGGATTCTTCCATCCTAAGTGCAGGACTCTGCATTTGTCCTTGCTGAACTTCATCAGATTTTTTTGGCCCAATCCTCCAATTTGTCTAGGTCACTCTGGACCCTATGCCTCCTCTCCAGCATATCTACCTCTCCCTCCAGCCTAGTGTCATCTGTGAACTTGCTGAGGATGCAATCCATCTCATCATCCAGATAATTAATCAAGATGTTGAACAAAATCGGCCCCAGGACTGACCCCTGGGGCACTCCGCTGCCAACTAGGCATCGAGCTGTTGATCACTACCTGTTGAGCCCGACAACCTAGCTAGCTTTCTTTCCACCTTATAGTCCATTCATCCAATCCATACTTCTTTAATTTGCTGGCAAGAATACTGTGGGAGACTGTATCAAAAGCTTTGCTGAAGTCCAGATATATCACGTCCACTGCTTTCCCCATATCCACAGAGCCAGCTATCTCATCATAGAAGGCAATCAGGTTGGTCAGGCATGACTTGCCCTTGCTGAATCCATGTTGACTGTTCCTGATCACTTTCCTCTCCTCCAAGTGCTTCAAAACGGTTTCCTTAAAGACCTGCTCCATGATTTTTCCAGGGACTGAGGTGAGGCTCACTGGTCTGTAGTTCCCTGGGTTCTCCTCCTTCCCTTTTTTAAAGATGGGCACTATATTTGCCTTTTTCCAATTGTCCGATCAGACACATTTGTGTAAGTATTGCAAGAAAGGTCTGCCACACATTGCATAGGTATCTGCTAACATATTGACAGTTCTAGTCCTGTTCAAAACTTTTAGATGTCTTTGTTCCCTTTAATGCACATGTTTTGAAGATGCATGTTTTCTATAAAGAAAAAAAGCTGCTGCCATCAAATCCAGTTTGAAAAAAGAAGACCCCCCCAATTTATTATAGGTGATAGAGTGATATATATAGTTACGATTGCCTGACACTTTCCATTATCAGACCCCTGTTTTCAGCTGCTTATAACCAACATTGTCAAATTTTAATAATTTGTGCTGAAATTTTCCATGGTGTCTGCCTGCCTCAGGCTGAACTTTTTTGAACGTTTCAGCCATTCCAGAGCATAAGATAGGGAAACATGTTCTCAAAGAGGAAACAGAAATTCCACCATGTGGCATCATGTTGACATCCACAGCAGGGTTGGAACCTTTAGATCCATTGCACTGAGCTAACAGAGTAACTGATAGCAGCAGTAGACTGTCATCCACTAAGTGGAGCAACACTAGAGGAGGGGGATAAGAGACTCCCACTGCACCATTATCATAGAATCATAGAATATCAGGGTTGGAAGGGACCTCAGGAGGTCATCTAGTCCAACCCCCTGCTCAAAGCAGGACCAATCCCCAGATTTTTTTTACCCCAGCTCCCTAAATGGCCCCCTCAAGGATTGAACTCACAACCCTGGGTTTAGCAGGCCAATGCTCAAACCACTGAGCTATCCCTCCCCACTATCACTCCTATTCAGTGTGGTGTTTTTGGCTATTCCTGTAGAATACAGTAGCGGTTTATCTGAAGGGCAAGGTACAGTATATATTCACATCTGACTGTGCAGGGCATCATCAGTTAATGGGAGTTCTAGCTCCATGCAGTTAGATGAAAATTCACGCCACGAGGGGATGCAACAGCAAGTAGAAAAAAAATGCTAAAAGGGAAGTATGAGCTGATGCCAAAAATAGAGATTGTTACTAATTTGAAAACCAAGAGGTCAGAACAGAAAAAACATCTGACATATGAGTAATTCAGGAAGAATTTCCTTACATAAAGAATGACTGGATAATGGAATGAATGCAGCACTCAGCAATAAAAGCAATGTGACAGACCACAGGGCAAATGTGGAAAAGAAAACGGTACAAAACACTACACAGATTTAGCTGGGAGAAAATGAGACAGGTAGATTTGGATAGTCTATAAATTCATAGCTCTTACAGCCTCCTCCAGGATACTAGGCAAGGATGCCTGCTACTTCCATTGCTTTTTGATTTGGCTCTTGAGTCCTTGGCAGTAGCTATATAGGATCATCTAGATACCCGAGGCATATAAATGGTTCCATGGAATATAAAATGATGTTCTGTGCAGCGGATGCCCTTTGGTATATATTCAAACCAGAAACCACTATTCCAGCTCTCCTATCACTAATTCAAAAATTCAGAGCAGTATCTAGTACTAACTAAATTGGAAAAGATTGAAACTACTGGAAATCTCCTGGTTATCATGTAGAGGGGCTTTTTCCCAATGGAATTTCCATAGGCAAACAAAAGTAACAAGAAACATTAATGAACTATTTTCTCTCATATAACTAGTGATACGAATAGGTGGCATTCTCTCTCCCTGAGCCTGTGGAGAAGGGTTAATACAATAAAAATGAATAGTCTGCCTAGGCTCCTCTGTATTCTAAATAGCCCATCTTATTCTAGACAATTTAACAACAATTATGAGAGCTTTTTGGTGGGGTCCAGGTCAATGCCCATGACTACCTTTTAAAAAGCTCCAGCTACCTTTAGTCTGGGTAGGGTTGGGCTCCCAGACCTGCAAAATTACGATTATGCTTTTATCGTGTCAGATGCCAAAGTGGGTCCAGCATACTAACCTCGGTATACTCGCATGGGCAGAAACTGAATGGGTATTAATCACAGTTAACTCACGCGATTAACTCAGAAACATTAACTGTGATTAAAAAAATAATTGTAATTGATTGCAGTTTTAATTGCATGGTTAAACAATAGAATACCAACTGAAATTTATTAAATATATTTGGATGTTTTTCTACATTTTCAAATATATTGATTTCAGCTACAATACAGAATACAAAGTGTACAGTGCTCACTTTATATTTTTTATTACAAATAGTTGCACTGTAAAAATGAGGAAAGATAGTATTTTTCAATTCACCTCATACAAGTACTGTAGTGCAATCTCTTTATTACGAAAGTATCAGAGGGGTAGCTGTGCTAGTCTGGATCTGTAAAAAGCGACAGAGTCCTGTGGCACCTTATAGACTAACAGACGTATTGGAGCATAGGCTTTCGTGGGTCAATATCCACTTTGTCAGACACGTGAAAGTGCAACTTACAGATGTAGATGTGGAGGCTGCATGAAGAGTCTGGGCTATCCTAGCTAAGAGGTACCAATTTCATCCTCAGCATTATGCAAGAGCATCTATCTGGGGTAACCCAGCCTTGCATATTGGGGAAAAAACTATAATTTGGAAGAAGTGGCTGAGCAGGCATCATATGGATTCCCAATTAGTCATGGATAAGGGCTCTCTCTCTTTTCTAACACTTAAACTAGTGGTTCTCAACCAGGAGTACGCAGATGTCTTCTGGGGGTATATCAACTCATCTAGATATTTGCCTAATTTTACAACAGGCTACACAAAAAGCACTGTTGAAGTCAGTACAAACTAAAAATTCGAACAGACAATGACTTGTTTATACTGCTCTATATATTATACACTGAAATGTAAGTACAATATTTATATTCCAATTGATTTATTTTGTAATTATATGGTAAAAATGAGAAAGTCAGCAATTTTTCAGTCATAGCGTGCTGACACACTTTTGTATTTGTGTTTGATTTTGTAAGCAAGTAGTTTTTAAGGGAGGTGAAACTTGGGGCATGCAAGACAAATCAAACTCCTGAAAGGGGTACAGTAGTCTGGAAAGGTTGAGAGCCACTGACTTAAGAAAGCAGCAAAGAATCCTGTGGCACCTTATAGACTAACAGACATTTTGCAGCATGAGCTTTCGTGGGTGAATACCCACTTAAGAAACTACATGACCTGCCAATCTCAGTGGAATGGCAATACTTACAACAAAAACACTTGATAATGCATCAATTTGGTCCAGATGCTCTAGGACTTCCAGATTCTAAATCCCTAGATCTATTGGGAACTTTGGAAATACTTCATGAACTCCACAGGCCCATGTCCACTACGTATGCTTTACTAAGGTAGAGGACCTCCACTGGTCTGGAGTTTGAGAACCTTAGAAGGGGAGTTATGACAGCCCTTAAAAGAACCCCAGTGGCAGAGCATATTACAGAACATTAAAAATGTTTCTGTGGATTTCAGGCTATAACTGACACCACAAAAGATTCTATTCAAAATGTATTGGACGCCACAGATATTGTACAAGATGGGGGGCCTTGCCTTCTGATATTTGTTGGTGCTGTAATAAAGAAAAAGGAAGCCTGATGCAAATGCTATGTGACTGTCCAGTAGCCAGGCAGCTGTGGAAAGAGGTGGATACAAGAATGGAAACAATGCTTGGCTTGAGCAACCAAACCTGAGCTGAAAATTATATCCTAGGGTATATACCTACTATGCTGAGTTTAACTCCAACGCAAAAATGTTGATTCTTGAGAGCTGCAATGATTTCTAAGCACATGTTTTTACAAAAAAGGAGGAGTAGGCTTATGCCCAGAACAGAGCAGTGGTATTCGGACATGTCTGAGTTAGCAGCAAAAGGGATAGCTTATCTATGTAGGGAGCAATTATATGAGTTCAAAGAAATTTGGACCTCCATTTCTCGATATATTTGGATAAGGAATGCTGAGATAGGTAGAATGGAAGCTTAGAATTATTTGAGCTGACTTCTCACTTTTTCCCCACCTCTTCCCCCTCCTAGTCCATCCTCTCTTCCCCTTTTTGCTAATTTGTGCATGTAGTTTTGTTGATTATTGCTACCCCACCTTAACATGTTATGTCTGAGTAATATTCTCTAATTTTGTATTGTCAAAGCTGCAAGACCAGACAAGTTAGAAAGATGCATAATTGCATTATATTGTTAGATATGTGAAATGTGCAGTATTTGCTGACATATACAAACTGTAAGTGATTTACCTTTTTGTATTTTTACTGTTTGCTTCTTTATGAAAATTAATTTAAAAAATCATCATACAAAAAGTGTCACAGATCTTGGTGAACTATATGCTTTACTTCTACATCATCATTATAATAAGTAACTGGTAAGTAAACTGTATTTGAAAATAATGGTTTCATGCCTTGTCATATATTGCATTTTTTAATATTTTTGAAAAAGAAAAACAAGAGACAACATGAAAGACATCGCAGTTAAGCATATGAAAATGAATGCACTTAGATGGCAAAGATAACATGGAAGCACACAGCAGAGTTAAAAGGGTAGAGCCAATGTGTATCAGAAGACTATTCACTAGGGCTGTTGAAAATTATTCAGTTTCTTGGTTGTTTGGGAAGGATTTTATCCAACTTACCAAGTAAAGCCATTTTTACTGAAGTTACTAAGAATCAACATTAAACTTTTCTATAGGAACATGTCCCAGCTCCTTTTATGCAGAGCCATTTTAGAATGACAGATGCTATGGAATTAAGACATTCATTGAGTAAGCGACCATGGGAGGAAGTATTAAATCCACTAGTGCAGTAAGAGTTCCAAACCTACTTCGCTTTTCCAACAAGACAAGGTCAGGTCAAGTATACTTAAACTAGAAAAGCATCTGTTTAGAAAGAGAACAGGCTACCGTCCCTTTGGTTAGAATGTACTGCAACTATACCACTATTGTTCGTGAGTTTGCTATACCATTAGCTTCCAAATTTCACAAACTGTTAAACACAAATTGAAAATTAAGATTACTACTGGAAAATGTGTTACTGAGCAGTGTTCCCCTTAAGACATGTAGAGGATGTGTCCGTATACACACGCATCTACCCACATCTACACCCACACAAATTATAATTTAAGAAGGATATGAGGACTATTTGTTAGTGGAAGCACGAAGCTTGGAAACTAATTTTGCACATCTGAATACACAAGTTCAGCCTTTAAAATAGGCACATCAAACATTCAGTCATATCCAGATGTGTTGTTCTAAGTTACGGTGACTAATTTAATACATGTGCTATCTAAACACATCCATAACATTTCTAGGCTTGAAAGGATTAGATGTTTAATGGTAAATGTTGATTTCATTGTACATACAAAATGAAGAAAAAATATTTCACCAATAACCAAAATTTAGATCCAGAAAGGAAGAAAAATGCTGCTTAAGAACTTGGAGTTTAAGGATACTTACTTTGTATATTTTGACATGTGATATTGAAATTTTTGTTTTAATGGTCATAAAGGTTTAACTTTTTGAATCTCAACATCTACAGTAATTAAATTATCGTGTGACCCCATCAATAATTTACCCCAACTTTAAAAATTTAAATAGATAACAGAAAAAATGCTTAAAAATAAGTATCAGTATTAGCTGTTGAAATTATTTTTAAAAAATTGAATTCTGCCAAGCCCACTTATTTCAAAAACCAAGATTCGGCAGACAGACCAAAGGCACCAGGCCTCATTCTGGAATACATATAAACCATGTTTGTTTAAAAAAAGTATTTGACTCATATAGTTGCAAAATTCACATCTGAAGAGGTATAGCACACTTTTTCTGCCATCAGTGATCATCTTACCTTTTGCCATGTCCATCATCATACTCTCAGATCTTCACACTTTTAAAACTCCCTTACTCAAGACCATGTCTCTCCTTTTCCCATAGAGTGTAAAACTTTCCCCACAGTAAAAAGAATTTCATAGAAGGGCCTAGCACAAACTTGGCAAGCATCAGACAAAAAGCAGGGCTTTCAGAAAGTAAAAAATCAGCAGAAAATACAGGTTTACATTCTAAAATCCATCTCAGCCTTATCTAGTGTAGCTACTGCACTGCAGTAATATCACATACTTCAAAATCCAGATGCTAACATGCCTAAACAAAGGTCAATATTTGAGCTTAAGGAAAATTCAGTATCTTAAATAAAGACTTTTTTCTTATTTTCATATGTATGAAAAGTTATATTTACAAATTTAACTCACAAACTACAATCTTTGTTCACCACCACACTTTTTAGCACACAAATAAAGATAAATATCTAAGCAGTTTCCAAATGCCAATGTGATATCAATTGTTCAGCATTTGCTCTTCTAAGAATTTACTATACATAGTCTTCCTAGAATCTGGAAAATGATACCAACAAATATATCATATAATGAAATACATATGCTAGTAAAATCACATCAATGATAACTATGTAAGGGAATTACCTCCCGTCAATATGCTTTCTTTATACTGACAAGAAAATATGACAACAGTGTGATCAACTCTCTCTGCGAAGAATAAATTATAGGATTAAAGATTTCAGATCACATGTTCCAAGAAGATGGAAATATGGTCTATGGACCTCATCTTGTCATATGCACAGACTCCTGTGCCCACAATGATCCCCACTGATTCAAGCAGCCTCTGCACAGGCATAAGCATCTATCCATTTGGAGTCATTTCAGGATCCAGACCCCCATCCTTAACTGCTTACATGCATGCTTAGCTTTAGGCATGTAAGTAGCCCCTTGGAATTCACTCACTAGTCACACGCTTAAAGTTGAGGTCTGAAGTGTTTACAGGATTGAGGTCTAAAACTAAGCTGCTTTTGCCTGGAACCATGTCTTCCTAGGAACTTACAAAGCACCTAGTGTGACGCCCCGATCCTGATTTGGGTCTCAGGGAATTAATGCAATGCTACTAACATCACCACCTGATCCAGTTTGTAATTCAGACACAAAAGTTTGTTTTTTTTTTATTTGACAACCTTAGCTTTCAAGTTACCATATAGAACCTATGATTGACTCATTTAAATCAAGTGTTGTTGTAGCCATCTTGGTCCCAGAATATTACAGACAAGGTGGATGAGGTAAAATCTTTTATTGGACTAACTTTAGTTAGTGACACACACAAGCTTTCAAGCTTCCCCAAACCTGAAGAAGAGCTTTGTGTAAGCTGAGTCGAAAGATTGTCCCTCTTACCAAACAGAAAATGGTCCAATAAAAGATATTACCTCACCCACCTGAGATATCACATTTAAACAAACACATTTAGAGCTCACAAGCCCAAGTTACACATACGAGCTTTAGTTTTGTTCACACAAGACATAAATAAAGGGAACATGTCATGCCTCTCCTTTGCCTAGCAAGGTTTTTATGTCATGCCCATTATTGTAGTTCCTTATGACCTTCTGTTCCAGATGTGCTAGCTTGAAGTGGGACAGGGCACTGAAATGGACAAGAATTCTATTTCTGAAATGAGCCAGGATACCCAAACCTTAAGAACATAAGAACGGCCATACTGGGTCAGACAATGATCCACCTAGCCAGCAGCCTGCCTTCTGACAGTGGCCCATGCTTCAGAGGGAATGAACAGAACAAAATTCCTTTTTGAACCCAGTTATCCTTTTGGCCTTCACAACATCCTCTGGCAACAAGTTCACAGGTTAACTGTATGTTGTGTGAAGAAGTAATTCCTTTTGTTTTAAACCTGCTGCTAATAATTTAATTGTGTGACCCAGAGTTCTTGTGTTATGTGAAGTGATAAATCACTTTCTCCACACCATTCATGATATTATAGACATCTTCTAATATCCCCCTCTGAGTTGTCTCTTTTCCAAGCTGAATAGTCCCAGTCTCTCCTCATACGGAAGCTGTTCTACACCCTTAAACATTTTTGTTGCTCTTCTCTGTACCTTTTCCAGTTCTCATATTTTTTTCAGATGAGGTGACCAGAATTGTATGCACTATTTAGGTGTGGGCATAACATGGATTTATATAGAGGTATTATGGTATTTTCTGTCTTGTTATCTATCCCTTTCCCAATGGTTCCTAACATTGTTAGCTTTCTTGAATGCCAATGCACCTTGAGCAGATATTTTCAGAAAACTATCTACAAGGCCTCTTTCTTCAGTGGTAACAGCTAACTTAGACCCCATCATTTTGTATGTATAGTTGGGATTATGTTTTCCAATGTGCATTACTTTGCATTTATCAACAGTGAATTTCACCTGCCATTTTATTGCCAGCACCCAGTTTTGAGAGATCCCTTTGTAACTCTTTGCAGTCTACTTTGAACTTAGCTGTCGTGCATAATTTTGTATCACCAGCAAACTTTGCCACCTCATGGTTTACCCCTTTTTCCAGATCATTTATGGATACATTGGCCAGCTCCAGCCCAGTACAGATCCCTGGGGAACACAGTTAATTACCTCTCTCCATTCTGAAGACTGGCCATTTATTCCTACCCTTTCTTTCCTATCTTTCAACCAGTTACTGATCCATGAGAGGACCCTTCCTCTTATCCCATGACTGCTCAGTTTGCTTAAGAGCCTTTGGTGAGGGATACTGTCAAAGGCTTTCTGAAAGTTCAAGTGATATCCACTGGATCCACATGTTTGTTGATTCCCTCAAAGAATTCTAATAACGTGGTGAGGCATGATTTCCCTTCATGAAAGCCGTGTTGACTCTTCCCCATTATACTGTATTCACCTATGTGTCTGATAAATTTGTTCCCTACTATAGCTTCAACCTATATACTTGGTAATGAAGTTAGGCTTACTGGCCTGTAATTGGAACTGAAGCTGATTCAAGTGATAGGTTACATACCACAGTTAGTAGTTCTGCAATTTCATATCTGAGTTCCTTCAGAACTGCTGGGTGAATACCATCTGGTCCTGGTGACTTATTACTGTTATATTTACCAATTTGTTCCAAAACCTCCTCTACTGACATCTCAATCTGGGATAGTTCCTCAGATTTGTCACCTAATTCCTCAGGTATGGGAATCTCCCTCAAACCCTCTGCAGTGAAAACAGATGCAAAGAATTCATTTAGCTTCTCCACAATGGCCTTGTCTTCCTTGAGTGCTCCTTCAGTACCTCGATTGTCCAATGGCCCCCACTGTTTGGCAGGCTATCTGCTTCTGATGTACTTAATTTTTTTGCTGTTAGTTTTTGAGTAGTTTGCTAGTTGGTCTCCAAATTCTTTTTTGGGCTGACTAATTACACTTTTATATTTGACATGCCAGAGTTTATGCTCCTTTATTTTTCTCAGTAGGAGTTGACTTCCAATTCGTAAAGGATGCATTTTTGCCTCTAATCACCTCTTTAATTCTGTTTAGCCATGGTGGCATTTTTTAGGTCCTCTTAATATTTTTTTAATTTGGAATATACATTTAATTTGAGCCTCTATAATGGTGTTTTAAAAATGTTTCCATGTAGCTTGCAGACATTTCATGCATGACTGTTCCTTTTAATTTCAATTTAACTAGCTTCCTCATTTTTGTACATTTCCTCTTTTTCAAGTTAAATACTACTGTGGAGAGCTTCTTTGGTGTCCCCTCCCCCCACCCAGGATGTTAAAATTAATTGCATTATGGTTACTATTACTAAGCAGTGCAGCTATATGCACCTCTTGGACCAGATCCTGTGTGCCACTTAGGACTAAATCAAGAATTCTCTCTCCCCTTGTGGGACCAGGACTAGCTGCTCCAAGAAGGAGTCATTAATGGTATCTAGAAATTTTATCTCTACATTTGGTCCTGAGGTACCCAGTCAATATGGGGATAGTTGAAATCTCCCATTATTACTGAGTTTTCTATTTTTATAGCCTCCCTAACCTCCCCGAGCATTTTAAAACCATCATCCTTGTCAGGTGGTTGGTAGTATATTCCTATTGCTACACTCTTATTATTCAAACATGAAATATCTATCCATATAGATTCTATGGTACAGTTTGAGTCATTTAAGATTTTTACTACATTTAACTCTATACCTTCTCTCACAGATAATGCTACTCCTTCACCAGCACGACTTATTCTGTCATTCCTATATTTTTTGTACACCAATATTACCGTAATTAACATTGTTCCACCAAATTTCTGTGATGTCTATCAATATCTTCATTTAATACCTGGCACTCAAATTCACTCATCTATCTTTTCCTCTTTGCAAGAATATAGAAAACCCCCTTTAATAGAGCATCCCCTCAGGGATGTGTCTGTCTGAACCATGTGTTCTTATGCACCTGTTGGCTTATGCACCTCAGCCCTTAGTTTAAAAACTCCTCTACAATCTTTTTAATTTTACATGCCAGCAACCGGGTTACATTTTGATTTAGGTGGAGCCCATCCTTCCTTTATAGCCCAGGTCCCTAAAGTCTGGATCATGGAATCATAGCAGATTAGGGTTGGAAGAGACCTCAGGAGATCATCTAATCCAACCCCCTGCCCAAGGCATGACCAACACAAATTAAATCATCCCAGCCAGGGCTTTATCAAGCCAGGTCTTAAAAACCTCCAAGGATGAAGATTCCACCACCTACCTAGGTAACCCATTCCAGTGATTCACCACCCTCCTAGTGAAATAGTGTTCCTAATATCCAACCTAGGCCTCAACTAGCTGATATCTTATAAAGCTGTATCTTATAAACGATGCAGCAATTTTATTCCCCCCTACTACCAGGATCAGAATGGAAGTCATTTTTAGATCAAGTTCTGTTTTGAGTCCAGCACAATGATGCAATGTCAGGCCAATATGATCTCAAGTAGTCTGTTGCAAAGAGTAGTAGGAAGATAGAAGCGTCATGTATAATTTAACATGCAATCACTCGTTTCTTATTATATCCATCACTCGTGCTAACCTGCTTCTCCTCTCTCAAAGAGGCTATCAGAAAAGCTATCTGGCATTATATGTTCTGTTTTTGTTTACATTACCTCTACTTCGGTCAGAATACACATTTTCACAATGCTTAATAAAGTAGCAGGACTTTGTAGCCCAAACTCATTAGGAAACACATTTATTGATTTAGGTTAAAGACAAAATGACACAGGCAGTACTGAAGTATAATGCCTAAGTGTATCCCCAGTATTGGTAAGGAATAATAGACAATAGCCCTTGAAGGGATAACTCAGTAACAAGGTTAAAGGATTCTGCAGACAGCCTTTTTAAAAAACAAAACAAAATTCTCAGTACAGTCATGCAGCAGAGGTGGAAAAGATTAAACAGCTTCCCTTTATAGTGGGTGAAGTTATTGTTCTTAATTGGGAAATCAAAAGCTACTTATGAGAAAAACAAAAACTGCAGTTTTAAAGTTTGATTTTGTAAATTTTTTGAGAGGTGGGTTGAGCACAAGGATGAGGGGAGAAAGGAAACTATAACCTCTTAAAATCATAATAAAATTTATCTGCAGAAATATCTTGTTTTTAAACCACTCTAGCTTGCCTGAGACAAAACACAGCCCTTACATATAAGGGAGGCTGAACATACCTCAGTTTTAATGCTTGCAACAAACTGGAGTTATAAGAAAGTGCTTTAAAAAAAACAAACCCAGATTTTACCTTTAAAGTATTATCCAAAAATAACATTTAAGGATAAGAAGTCATCAAACTGATGTGCAAGTGCAATGTTACGGAAACTAGGGCTCAGCGTTCAAGCTATTTACATCACTTAAAATAATAAATCAAACCACCTCCAGAATCATTAACCTCTTTTCAACAACCATACCTGCTATGCTTTACAGACCATTTCACATCAATTTTAAAGCTAGACAACCTATGGAATTTAAATCAGTGCTTGGGCTCTTCACAAGGAAAAATGTATTTAACATCCTCTCATCCTCTTACAATCCAACCTATAACAGGAGAACTATGGATTCATAAAATGAAATATTCTTAGTAATCCAATGTATATCAGGATACTGAAAACTGAGGCTGTTGAGCATTTTTATTTTGAAACAAAAAAGGACAGGACCATAATTTTGATTATGTGTAGCAAATCCACTGATAAAGCACTTGTATAGGTCCTGCCTTCACTATATTTATAAGCAGGTTGCAATTCACCTGTTTACAGTATGATTGTTATACACATGGTAAGAACAGTGACAACCCTGAAGCCCATGAGTGTAATCCTGTAACCACTGTAGCCAAGGGGGGTTTGCCACTGATTTCAATGGGGCAAAGATTTCATCCTAAAGTCTACTGTTCTGCTAAGAATCAGAGCAGTCTCTCATCCACATGGCAACGCTAGAACATATTTTAATCAATTCCCGTGATACAACAGAATTTACACTGTGGTTGGAATCACAGTGATATAGCATGGAAGTCCTGAATTGTTTTAATGGACTATCCATTCTCAGACTGTGTCAGCTAGTGTTTTTCTTAACTTCCACTCTTACTAACCCCTGTGCAGTTCCACCAGCTGTAGTGCTAGCATGGAAAGGCACCTGAGTGTTTTTAACCAAGATGTCTTCTAACCATGGTCACAGCAAGTCAAGAAGACCCGGTGGTTAAACACCATGCCATCCCACATGGTGCAATGGTATAATATTTTTCTTAAAAGTTTCCCTGTCACTAGGCCTCATACTAAAACTTCACTCTGCATCTAGTTATGCTTCACTCCAGTATATGCAATTTCTACTGGTCTAATATTTTTGGAATGCAACAGCTTTAACAGATAGATTATGATGCTTTCCTTGGAAGTGTTACTTCCCCTTGCTCCTCTGTCCAGTCGAGAAAAGTCTCCACTGTCATGAGAAAGAATGGAACTGAAGTGACTGCAACTACTCTTAACATGGAATGAAGAGCTGATCTTCCAGACACAAGCATGCACACAACAACGGCCAGCACAACCAGTGGCCACTGGAACTCCGGGGCGGGAGAGGAGATGGGGGAAAAGAGGGCTGAGTAAAGAGACGGGAGGATCTGCCTGGTACACCTGCTTCTTTTGCAGTGACACACTGCTTTTAATGAGTGAAAGGGCAGCAGGGGTCAGGGATGGCAGGCCATCTGAAATTAGGGAAGACATTAATAGTCTAAAATTGTCTAGTTCATTTTAGTAAAGTGACAACTAAGGGGGGATATGATAGATGTCTCTACAATTATGAACAGTGTGAGGGGAAAAAAGTTATTTACTGCTTCATATAAAACAAGAATCAGGGATCATTCAATGAGATTAATAGGCAGCAGCTTTAAAACAAACAAAGTAGTACTTCTTCACACAACGCACAGTCACCTGTGGAACTCGATGCCAGGGGATGTCACGATGGCCAAAAACATAACTGGGATCAAAAGAGATTTAGGTAAGTTCATGGAGAATAGGGCCATTAGAGGATATTAGCCAAGATGGTCAGGGACCCAATCCCATGCTCTTGGTGTCCCTACGTCTGGCTGCCAAAAGCTGTGACTGAATGACAGGGGATGGACCACTTGATAAATTGACCTGTTCTCTTCACTCCCTCTGAAGCATCTGACACCAATCACTATGGGAAGACAGGCTACTGAACTAGATGGGCCATTGGTCTGATCCAGTATGGCCTTTCTTCTATTCTTATTACAAAATATATTTTAGCAATTCTGACACAAGCCTAATGGATTTATTCATAAGACTAGACTTCAGTTGCTGCTAATGTTTTGTTTTCTTTTAAATGAAACATCCAGATGGTAACTATATCGTTAAGAGCAATTCTATTCAGGTTATTGCTTATATATTGCCCTCTCGCTAAGGCCATATTATTTATCCAGTTCTTTAATTGCACTTTTTATGGGGTAATCAGAAACAATACCAGCCTCATCAATAAAACAGACTTTCTGCAACTTAAGTTTATGCTGGAGAACAAGATGACTTTGCAGCCTGAAATGCAGCCAGACACCTCATAAGGGTAGGTAATGCTAATCAAATATCCTCTGAGTTTTTCATTGAAAAGGGAAATAGCTGGCTCACAATATACGCAAAAGCTAAAAAAGTGTTAGAAAGAATATCAGTGAGTGGTGCTCACACAGATTTCAAGAGCTATTGTTAGGCACTTGATTAGAATTTAGCTTCACTTGGTAATGACTTGAAACAGGGAGATTAGCTGATAGGGAAGAGAGAAGATAGCTCTTCCTGCAAAGCTTCAAAGAAAATCTAGTGTCTCCTCTCAAATATATTATATAGGTGGTAAACTAGGGAAGTCAAAACATCAACAATAATCATCAGTGTTAAATGTAATATGGTCTGACCTACCAGATTGTGAAGAGTTCCTGTTACATTAGTGGCATACTTCTGAGTTTTCAATACATCTCCATAATCAGCAGCATCAAAGTTAGTTTTCCATACCATCACCTGCAGAATAAAAACCAGCTGGCTAAAATTAATCCTTTTAAAAACCTCAATTTACATATATACATTCATTTTGCTGGCAGTCTGGAAAAGTGTCAGCACACCCAGCGTTCTGAGAGGAAAGCTTTGCCAGCAAAGAGCAATATAATAAGCTTTGGCAAAATCAGAAAGATTGTATTCAATAGAGAAGTTATATAGGGCTTATCTACATAAACATTTAGTTTGCTGCAAGATGGGGCATGAATCTATCCCACAACTAGTCTGCCATGGACTAGCCTGTCTGGACCCTACTGATGCACATTAACAATATGTTAATGTGCTTTGATCTACTCCTCAATGAAATGGGATTAGATCAAAGCGTGTTAACATGCATTAACAACATCCACATGTTCAGTCAGTCCACAAAAGGCTAGTAAGAAGTAAAGTCACACCCAGCAAACTGCAAAATTGTTTGTGTGGACAAGCCCATCATTTGAGTTCTCAAAAGATAATGACCTTTTCTGACCTCCCTTTGGTCAAGTATCCCCTGGAACTAGACTGCTAACTAGGTAATACTAAAAATGTTTGAATACTACTAAGAAATCCAATAAGAAGTTATAATTTTACATTATACTAATCTTCAGGAATGGACTTGACTACCAGTACTTACTTTTTTACCTATGGATTAGCACTCAGGAGAAGAGGGCTTAGTTGGCAAAGTAAAATGAGACCTATGGAAACATACTATCTACCAAAAATGAATCTTAACAACAAGCAACTTCTCTCCATAATTACTTACTTATCCACCATAAGTACTTTTGGAGAGTGCCAAGACAAAAAAATCTGGCTTCTCTTCATAAACTGACCATTTGAACATATGAAAATGAACAGGGAGGAGGGAAGGGAATTCCTTAAGACAGTGAATTCCCATTTAAGTTGGTACGTGTTTAAAATATTTTAAGCTAGTCAACAAATAAAAGGACATTTAAATATCTGTGGGTTTAACATTTGTGGAGTTTATTTTAGCTACTAATTAAATACCAAAAGTATTTGTGGTGTAAAAAACTGTTTACAGTTTTATTTCCATGTTTTTAGAAATATTAATCGTATTTCACATTATACTTCCATAGTTACAGAAACTTATTGTGCAATTGTGAAACAGTAGCCAAAATAGAAAGACACCTTTGTGTATAACCTAAAGCCCCCAAAAGACTTATACCCAGGCTTAATTTTACACACAGAATAACTCAGTGCATAAAGTCAAGCATGTGTATAAAACTTTGCAGGATCAGGCTATAGGCATTAAACTAGGAGATGGGTAAAAGCCGACTGCTGCAGAGGAGCGTGTGGATCGGACACAGACTTTTCTTAGGGGAGAATCTGATGATAGAGAATCTCCAGGTTATAGTCAAGAGCAGAGGACTGAAGAGTATAATGTAAGGGCCGGATCAGATGATAAACAGTCACATAAAAAAGAATCTGGCACATTAGAAAAAGGCAGGCTAATAAACAGGGACAAGTTTTTTAAAGTGCTTGTACAGAAATGCCAGAAGTCTAAATAATAAGATGGGTGAACTAGAGTGCCTTGTGATAAAGGAGGATATTGATATAATAGGCATCACAGAAACCTGGTGGACAGAGCAATCAATGGGACACAATCATTCCGGTGTACAAAATATATCGGAAGGACAGAACAGGTCGTGCAGGGGGAGGAGTGGCACTATATGTGAAAGAAAGTGTAGATTCAAATGAAGTAAAAATCTTAAGCAAATCCACATGTTCCATAGAATCTCTATGGATAGAAATTTCATGCTCTAGTAAAAATATAACATTAGGGATCTATTATCGACCACCTGACCAGGACAGTAATAGTGATGATGAAATGCTAAGGGAACTTAGAGAGGCTATCAAAATTAAGAACCCAATAATAGTGGGGGATTTCAATTATCCCCATATTGAATGGGAACATTTCACTTCAGGACGAAATGCAGAGATAAAATTTCTCGATACTTTAAATGACTGCTTCATAGAGCAGCTGGTACGGGAACCCACAAGGGGAGAGGCAACTCTAGATTTAATCCTGAGTGGAGCGCAGGAGCTGGTCCAAGAGGTAACTATAGCAGGACCGCTTGGAAATAGTGACCATAATACAATAGCATTCAACATCCCTGTGGTGGGAAGAACACCTCAACTGCCCAACACTCTGGCATTTAATTTCAAAAGGGGGAACTATACAAAAATGAGGGGGTTAGTTAGACAAAAGTTAAAAGGTACAGTGACTAAAGTGAAATCCCTTCAAGCTGCATGGGCCCTTTTTAAAGACACCATAATAGAGGCCCAACTTCAATGTATACCCCAAATTAAGAAAAACAGTAAAAGAACTAAAAAAGAGCCACCGTGGCTTAACAACCATGTAAAAGAAGCAGTAAGAGATAAAAAGACTTCCTTTAAAAAGTGGAAGTCAAATCCTAGTGAGGCAAGTAGAAAGGAGCACAAACACTGCCAACTTAAGTGCAAGAGTGTAATAAGAAAAGCCAAAGAGGAGTTTGAAGAACAGCTAGCCAAAAACTCTAAAGGTAATAACAAAATGTTTTTTAAGTACATCAGAAGCAGGAAGCCTGCTAAACAACCAGTGGGGCCCCTTGACGACCAAAATACAAAAGGAGCGCTTAAAGACGATAAAGTCATTGCGGAGAAACTAAATGGATTCTTTGCTTCAGTCTTCACCGCTGAGGATGTTAGGGAGATTCCCAAACCTGAGCTGGCTTTTGTAGGTGACAAATCTGAGGAACTGTCACAGATTGAAGCGTCACTAGAGGAGGTTTTGGAATTAATTGATAAACTCAACATTAACAAGTCACCGGGACCAGATGGCATTCACCCAAGAGTTATGAAAGAACTCAAATGTGAAGTTGCGAAACTATTAACTAAGGTTTGTAACCTGTCCTTTAAATAGGCTTCGGTACCCAATGACTGGAAGTTAGCTAATGTAACGCCAATATTTAAAAAGGGCTCTAGGGGTGATCCCGGCAATTACAGACCGGTAAGTCTAACGTCGGTACCGGGCAAATTAGTTGAAACAATAGTTAAGAATAAAATTGTCAGACACACAGAAAAACAAACTGTTGAGCAGTAGTCAACATGGTTTCTGTAAAGGGAAATTGTGTCTTACTAATCTATTAGAGTTCTTTGAAGGGGTCAACAAACATGTGGACAAGGGGGATCCGGTGGACATAGTATACTTAGATTTCCAGAAAGCCTTTGACAAGGTCCCTCACCAAAGGCTCTTATGTAAATTAAGCTGTCATGGGATAAAAGGGAAGGTCCTTTCATGGATTGAGAACTGGTTAAAGGACAGGGAACAAAGGGTTGGAATTAATGGAAAATTCTCCGAATGGAGAGGGGTAACTAGTGGTGTTCCCCAAGGGTCAGTCCTAGGACCAATCCTATTCAATTTATTCATAAATGATCTGGAGAAAGGGGTAAACAGTGAGGTGGCAAAGTTTGCAGATGATACTAAACTAGTCAAGATAGTTAAGACCAAAGCAGATTGTGAAGAAAAGACGGTTACTCACCGTTGTAACTGTTGTTCTTCGAGATGTGTTGCTCCTATCCATTCCAGTTAGGTGTGCGCGCCGCGCGTGCACGGCTCTTCGGAACATTTTTACCCTAGCAACACCGGCGGGCCGGCTGGGCGCCCCCTGGACTGGCGCCGCTATAGCACTAGATATATACCCCAGCCGGCCCGTCCGCTCCTCAGTTCCTTCTTGCCGGCTACTCCGACAGTGGGGAAGGAGGGCGGGTCTGGAATGGATAGGAGCAACACATCTCGAAGAACAACAGTTACAA
Organism: Mauremys mutica; assembly: GCF_020497125.1. NCBI lineage: Eukaryota > Metazoa > Chordata > Testudines > Geoemydidae > Mauremys > Mauremys mutica. Next base: position 45,654,077 of record NC_059078.1, read on the forward strand.
CGGTGAGTAACCATCTTTTCTTCGAGTGATTGCTCCTATGGCATTCCAGTTAGGTGATTCCCAAGCCTTACCTAGGCGGTGGAGTCGGAGTGAGACGTGGCAGAGTGCAAGACTGCGGAGCCAAAGGCTGCATCGTCTCTGGATTGCTGCACCAACGCGTAGTGGGAAGTGAAGGTGTGGACAGAAGACCAAGTGGCCGCTCTACAGATGTCCTGGATGGGGACATGGGCCAGGAAGGCGGCAGACGAGGCGTGCGCTCTCGTAGAGTGAGCGGTGAGACGGTTAGCTGGTACACAAGCAAGCTCGTAGCATGTTCTGATACATGCAGTGACCCAGGAGGAAATCCTCTGAGAGGAGACCGGCTTGCCTTTCAAGCGCTCCGCAACTGCTACGAACAGTTGGGGCGAACGCCGGAAGGGTTTTGTTCGCTGTATGTAGAAAGCAAGGGCCCTGCGGACGTCCAGCGTGTGCAGCGGTTGTTCCCGACTCGAGGCATGAGACTTCGGGAAAAAAACAGGAAGGAAAATGTCCTGGTTTAAATGGAAGGCCAACACCACCTTAGGGAGGAAGGCCGGGTGTGGCCGAAGCTGAACCTTGTCTGCATGAAAGATGGTGTACGGTGGACCGGCCGTCAGGGCATGGAGCTCGGAAACTCGCCTCGCTGAGGTTATGGTGACGAGGAAAGCTGTTTTCCACGAGAGATGGAGCAGCGAACACGTGGCCAAGGGCTCAAAGGGGGCTCTCATGAGCCTGGTCAAAACCAGATTCAGATCCCAGGGCGGAGTAGGACGCCGCACTGGCGGGAACAAGCGATCTAGGCCTTTGAGGAAGCGGGAAAACCGTCGGATCGGAGAAGATGGACCGGTGACCGACGGGCGGCCTGAAGGTGGATATGGCCGCTAGGTGCACTTTCAACGATGAGACCATGAGACCTTGCTCCTTAAGTGACCAGAGGTAGTCCAGGATCGTTGGTATAGGGACAACGAACGGATTCAGGTCTCTCTGATCGCATCAGATTGCAAATCGCTTCCATTTCGAGAGGTAGGTCAAGCGAGTGGAGGGCTTCCTGCTCTCTAGCAGGACTCGCTGGACCGCCACCGAACAAGCACGCTCCGCTTGGGTCAACCACTCAGGCACCAGGCTGTAAGATGGAGGGACTGCAGGTCCGGGTGGCGGAGCCTACCGAAGTCCTGCGTTATCAGGTCCGGCCATAAGGGGAGAGGGATGGGATCTCGTACCGAGAGCTCGAGCACCAGAGTGTACCAGTGCTGTCTCGGCCAGGCCGGAGCGACGAGTATGAGGTGGGCCCTGTCCCTCCGAAGCTTGAGAAGCATCCGATGTATGAGCGGAAACGGAGGGAAGGCATATAGGAGGTGACCCGTCCAGGAGCAGAGGAATGCGTCCGACAGGGAGCCCGGGGCGCGACCCTGGTACGAACAGAACTGGTGGCACTTCCTGTTCTCTCTGGAGGCAAACAGGTCTATCCGGGGAAACCCCCACCTCCGGAAAATTGTGTGCACCACATCTGGGCGGAGGGACCACTCGTAGGAAAGGAACGACCTGCTGAGATGGTCTGCCAGCGTGTTCTGCACCCCTGGAAGATAGGACGCTACCAGGTGAATCGAGTGGGTTATGCAGAAGTCCCACAGGAGCATCGCTTCCGTGCAAAGCGGGGAAGATCGGGCCCCACCCTGCTTGTTGACATAAAACATCGCCGTTGTGTTGTCCGTCAACACCGTGACACAACGCCCTTGGAGACGGGGGCGGAAGGCTTGACACGCGAGGCGAATCGCCTGCAGCTCCCTGACATTGATATGTAAGGAGAGCTCTCGGGGCGACCAAAGACCTTGGGTGTGCAGGTCGGCTAGGTGCGCCCCCCACCCTAGCTCTGAAGCATCCGTGGTCAGAGTGACGGATGGTTGAGGAGGGCGGAAAGAGACTCCGGCACACACGACTTCTGGGTCCAGCCACCAGGTGAGCGAAGCGAGGGTCGGCTTCGTGGGCGTGACTACCAAATCGATGGAGTCGCGGTGGGGCCGGTACACTGACGCAAGCCAAATTTGAAACGGGCGAAGGTGCAACCTCGCGTACGGAGTGACGAACGTGCACGAAGCCATGTGGCCCAGAAGGCGGAGGCAGGAACGCACCGTTGTCCATGGAAAGGATTGTAGGCCCCGAACTAGGGAGACCAGAGACTGATGCCGAGGTTGGGGCAGGCAGGCCCTGGCCAAATTGGAATCCAGGACCGCACCGATGAACTCCACTCTTTGCGATGGAGTCAACATCGACTTCTCGGCATTTATCATAAGTCCTAGGCGCTGAAACAGGGCTAGGATCGTGGTCATGTGGGACGCCACCAGTTGGCGGGATGGTCCTCGGACTAGCCAATCGTCGAGATACGGGTAGACATGTATCCGACGACGGCGGAGGGCCGCAGCAACCACTGCCATACACTTGGTGAATACTCTCGGCGCTGTGGAGAGGCCGAAGGGTAGCACTGCGAACTGGTAGTGCGTACTGTTGACAACGAAACGCAGGTAGCGTCGATGAGGAGGGTAAATCGCGACATGAAAATATGCGTCCTTCATGTCGAGGGCGGCAAAACAGTCTCCCGGATCCAGGGAGGGAATGATAGTCCCCAGGGTCACCATGCGAAACTTGAGCTTGACAAGGTATTTGTTGAGCTCTCGGAGATCGAGTATGGGTCGTAGACCTCCCTTCGCCTTGGGGATTAAGAAATATCGGGAATAAAATCCCCTGCCTCGCATATCGCTCGGCACCTCCTCTATGGCACCCAAGCTCAGCAGAGACTCGACCTCTTGTAATAGGACTTGCTCGTGAGAGGGGTCCCTGAAGAGGGACGGGGTGGGTGGGTGCGAAACAAACTGAAGGCGGTAACCGGACTCTACCATGCGTAGCACCCAGTTGTCCGTTGTAATCTGGGACCACGCCGGGAGGAAGTGGGAAAGACGGTTGAAAAATAATGGGGAAGGATCCAGTGGAGAGAGTGATGGGCCGTCCTTGGGCGTCCCATCAAAACGCCTGTTTCGGCCCTTGAGGGGCCTTGGAGGGCACCTGGGACTGGGTACGCCGATTGCCCAATGGTCTACAGCGGTTCAGTCTGCCTCTGCGTCCATTATCAGGCCTCGACCTGGACTGATTGAATGGGCGATAGGGCTGCTGCCTGAAGGACCTCCGCTGGGTCGCAGGTGTGTGCATGCCCAGGGTGCGGATGGCAATGCGCCCATCCTTAAGGGTCTGGATTCTGGAGTCCGTTTTCTCCGAGAATAGGCCCTTGGTATCGAAGGGCAGGTCTTGCAAAGTATACTGGACCTCTGGCGGCAAGGTGGACGATTGCAGCCAGGAGATCCTCCTCATGGTCACTCCTGATGCCAAAGTCCTGGCTCCGGAATCTGCAGAGTCCAGTGAGGCCTGGATGGAGGACCTGGAGGCTTTCTTGCCCTCTTCTAGCAGGGCGGAGAACTCCTGCCTGGAGGCTGTGGGAATCAACTCCATGAACTTAGAGGGAGCCACGAAGTTGTCGTAGGCATAGCGGCTAAGGAGAGCCAACTGATTTGATATCCGAAGCTGGAGGCCGCCAGCCGAATAGACCTTTCGGCCCAACAGGTCCATCCTGCGTGCGTCCTTGGACTTCGGCGCTGGCGCGGGCTGCCCATTTCTCTCCCGGTCATTCACTGACTGTACAACGAGGGAGTCCGGGGCCGGGTGTGTATACAGGTACTCGTACCCGGTCGGGGGTACGGAGTACTTCCGCTCCACTCCTCGAGCAGTGGGAGGGATGGACGCAGGCGATTGCCAGATTGTAGTGGCATTTCTTTGAATAGTCCGAATAAAGGGCAGGGCCACTCGCATGGGGGCCTCAGCTCCAATCACATTAGTGACTGGCTCCTCGTCCTCAGTGACCTCTGCGACCGGGAGGTTGATGGCTTGTGCCACCCGACGGAGGAGGTCCTGATGGGCACGCAAGTCAATTGGTGGGGGATCCGATGATGAGGACCCCGCCACCGCCTCATCCGGCGAGGAAGACGAGGAATGGCCCTGACCCATGGCTAGCGGCTGTGGCTCGTCCATGGGGTGCGAAGTCTCCGCCTCTACGGGATGTTCCGCTGGTACCGGTGGCGGTGGAACCTCAACCGGAGGTGATGGAGGGGGCCTGCTGACGGTGGCTTCCGGCACCCTGTGGTAGGAGGGCCTGTGTCGCTGGAGGGAGGGGGCAGCACCCTGGGCCTCGTGAAAAGCCCAGGGGGTACAGAAGCCCCATTGCTGAGGACCGTGGTCCTGTCCTTGGGGGTCTGCTCGGTGATCTGCACCGCTGTCCTCGTGCGAGGCGACCGACGGTTGGCGGGAAGGCCACGGGGGGGCAGAGGCGCTCAGTGACTGCGCCGTCAATGCCGCTAGTCTGTCCGTGTACAGTGCCGGGGACCGGTGCCGATCGTCGCGGTACCGGGAGCAAGAGCGGGACCTTCGACCGCATGAGTATCGGGAGGTCGACCGCGATCTCGACCGTCATCGACAGGAGCGGCTCCGAGAACGGCGGCGGGAGCGGTGTCGTGATCCGGACCTTCTTCGGTGCCGACGGTCCGGAGACCGGGACCGTGATCGCCTCCGGGAGTGCGACCGGTACCGCGATGAGGAGTGGTACCGGGACTGCGACCGGCGCCGAGACGGAGAGCGGTACCGGGATGGTGACCGGTGCCGGGACCTGGATCGGTGTGAAGGTGACCGTCTCCTGGATCGGGATCAGGACCTGGATCGCCTTCTATCCCATCTGTCAGGGGAAGGAGGCCGTATCATGGCCGGCTTGCCCACTGACTGCACAGCCCGCACCGGCGGTGCCGGGGGCCGGAGGCTCGGTGCCTCTGTTAGCTCTATGAGCTCCCTCGCCGTCGAGAACGTCTCGGGCGTGGACGGGAGAGGCAGCTCGACCACGGCTTGCACCGGGGAGCACGGAGGTACCGGACTCAACGGCCCTGTTGGCGCCGGTACCGCGCACGGTCCGTGCGCTGTCGAGGTCGGTACCGAAGGCGCCGCCACTGGCTGCTGGACAGGCGGCCTCGATGTAGCAGTCTTCCCAGACTTGGGCTGCGGCTTCCGTTTCCCGGATGGTGAGAGGGAACGGTGCCGGGGCTTCGGTGCTGGCTGTTTCTTAAGAGTCTCGGTACCGGACCGGTCGGGGACCACTGGAGCGCTCCGTGCCGAGGACGACGGCGGAGCTGATGGTGTCGGCACCGCAGGGGTAAGCGCCGATTCCATTAGGAGCTGCCTTAATCTAATGTCCCGCTCCTTTTTCATTCTAGGCTTGAACGATCTGCAAATAGGGCACTTATCTGGTCGATGGGCCTCACCAAGACAACGCAGGCAGGAGTCGTGAGGGTCCCCAATCGGCATGTGCCGCTGGCAAGCCGCACAGGGCTTAAATCCCGGTGTCTTGGGCATACTCCCGCACCGGACGGGAAAAGAGGGGTTAAGCCCCCCTAATTCCCCTCAATCTACTTAATAACTTAGGGCTAGTCTACACTTACCAGCCGGGTCGACGCGGTGAGTTCGACTTCTCAGAGTTCGAACTATCGCGTCTAATCTGGAAGCGATAGTTCGAACTCCGGAAGCGCCGCGGTCGACTCCGGTACTCCACCACTGCAAAAGGAGGTGGCGGAGTCGACCTTGGAGCCGCGGACTTCGATTCTGCGGCGTCTGGACAGGTGAGTAGTTCGAACTAGGGTACTTCGAATTCAGCTACGCTATTCACGTAGCTGAATTTGCGTACCCTAGTTTGACCCCCGCCCTTAGTGTAGACCTGCCCTTACTTAACTAACTATTTTAACAACTATATACACTAACTACAAAACTAGAACCAAGGTGAGCTAGGGAAGTGGAGGACAAACGAGCACTCCACAGTTCCAACTGGCCGTCACGGGCGGGAAGAAGGAACTGAGGAGCGGAAGGGCCGGCTGGGGTATATATCTAGCGCTATAGCGGCGCCACTCCAGGGGGTGCCCAGCCGGCCCGCCGGTGTTGCTAGGGTAAAAATGTTCCGAAGAGCCGTGCACGCGTGGCGCGCACACCTAACTGGAATGCATAGGAGCAATCACTCGAAGAAGAACTTCAAAAAGATCTCACAAAACTAAGTGACTGGGCAACAAAATGGCAAATGAAATTTAATGTGGATAAATGTAAAGTAATGCATATTGGAAAAAATAACCCCAACTATACATACAACATGATGGGGGCTAATTTAGCTACAACAAGTCAGGAAAAAGATCTTGGAGTCATTGTGGATAGTTCTCTGAAGATGTCCACGCAGTGTGCAGAGGCGGTCAAAAAAGCAAACAGGATGTTAGGAATCATTAAAAAGGGGATAGAAAATAAGACTGAGAATATATTATTGCCCTTATATAAATCCATGGTACGCCCACATCTCGAATACTGTGTACAGATGTGGTCTCCTCACCTCAAAAAAGATATTCTAGCACTAGAAAAGGTTCAGAAAAGGGCAACTAAAATTATTAGGGGTTTAGAGAGGGTCCCATACGAGGAAAGATTAAAGAGGCTAGGACTCTTCAGCTTGGAAAAGAGAAGACTAAGGGGGGATATCATAGAGGTATATAAAATCATGAGTGATGTTGAGAAAGTGGATAAGGAAAAGTTATTTACTTATTCCCATAATACAAGAACTAGGGGTCACCAAATGAAATTAATAGGCAGCAGGTTTAACACAAATAAAAGGAAGTTCTTCTTCACACAGCGCACAGTCAACCTGTGGAACTCCTTACCTGAGGAGGTTGTGAAGGCTAGGACTATAACAATGTTTAAAAGGGGACTGGATAAATTCATGGTGGCTAAGTCCATAAATGGCTATTAGCTAGGATGGGTAAGAATGGTGTCCCTAGCCTCTGTTGGTCAGAGAATGGAGATGGATGGCAGGAGAGAGATCACTTGATCATTGCCTGTTAGATTCACTCCCTCTGGGGCACCTGGCATTGGCCACTGTCGATAGACAGATACTGGGCTAGATGGACCTTTGGTCTGACCCGGTACGGCCACTCATGTTCTTATTATGTATTTAACTTCCATAAATAGCATTTTAATTCTAACCTTAGAGGAAAATTTTACTGAACACATAACAGACGTGTGCAGAAGACTTTAAATATATACACAGTTTAAGAGTTATTTCTTCCTCCTTGCATTAAAGTTTTGCACATGCACATACACTTTCACAAAATCACCTTTTTGCTGATATTAAGTACAGAAAATTACAGCCAGAAGGGAGGATTTTTCAAAAAGGTATAAAACTGGAAGTTATAAAGGAACTTGCTACCACAAAAGCTAGATGAGTAGGACCTTTTGGAAAAAAGAAAAGATCAAGTGTCATAATTCAGTTTCCCAGCTTACCAGTAGCAAGAGATATTTCTAAACATGAGAAATGTCATCTCTGAGAAAAAAAGGTCTAGCTGCCAGATACAACAGAGATTGCCTCATATGAAAAAAATATACAAATTCAAAATCAAATAAAGGAATCCAAGAAACCTTTGTAACTTACAATTAAAGGGGAAAAACCACCACATATCCAGGTTACCACACAAGTCATCCAGTTATGTAATGGAGAGAAAAATAGCTAATAGTGTCCACTTTCTTCATATTACTTTAAATTGGAAATTGAGATGTGTTAAAAAAGTCACTTACAGGCATCTTTTTATATGGTAACTATTTTTGAAGTGTATCGTTACTACAGCTTTCAACACTATCCCAGTTTCTTCAGGAAAAAAGTCAATATTAGCAGAAAAGCCACAATACAGCCAGCTTGCTATTTCTATTAATCTCTTTATAAACACACAGAGTTAGGTAATTATTTCAAAAGCAAAACTACAAGTAAAACCTTAATACAATTACTCTTATTATTTAACAATGCAAGAAAAAGGGGGGGACGGGGGAGTAATCAGACCAGTGCCTCAAAAGATGCTGTCTAAAGGCTAAAAAGAAAAAAAAAATCTTATTTAACTAGTAAAGTAACCTTTACAAAAATACATGTGCCATTTCCTAGCAGTGCTGATAAACTATGTCATGAGTTGAGGGTAGAATTTTTTTCTCCTTAAGAGCATAACACTGAAGAAAGCAAGCTAAGGAATAGAGCAAGCCAATTCAAAGGGATTCAGATGCATGGGGCTTACATGTTGATATAAGCCTCATATAGACAACAGGGAACAAAATAATCAGAAGCTATTATAAAGGAACATTAATAAGGAATGTAGACCAACACAAAGAGCATAAGAGAATGAAAACTTGCAAAACAACAACTGTCACCTACCCCCACCACACATGCCTGCCTATCCAATCTCTCAAGTGGTCAGAGGAAAATGAGAGTGATATCCCACTGAATGCAATAGCAAAACTTTAATAGAGCCAGAATTTCACCCTGCAAGCCAAGGTCCTTGAGTAATACCGCAAACTCTGGTATTCTCAAACTGTTTGAACAACCCCCCTTACTGTGCCTCAGTTTATCCATGAGGAATGGGTATAATATTGACTGACCTCTTGGGGTGACACTTAGAGAGCCCTTTACCTTACAAATGCTCCAGAGGAGATATTCCATCTATATTTCATTCCCTAACCTTAGACATGCAACTTTCTCAATTTTAGCCAAATTTCAAATGCTATCATCTTAAAAAGGTCATCTGTGCTAAAGCTAATTTATCCCCTCCTCCCCAAACTACATAGTTCCACAAACACTTGATTTTTCTGCAACATAATTAAACACATTTTCTGTTCACTCAATTACATCAAGAATCTAGCAAACAGAGTTTAGCAATGTCAGATTAGGCAGATACATCACACACCTGTTCATCTGACCCTCCAGAAGCAAAAAAGTCCCCAATTCTTGAGAAGGCAACACAGGTAGCTGGCCCCTGTAAAACAAAAACATTTATAGATGAGAGCTACAATGTTGAGGTTCAAGATAGATCTTCAGACAAAAAGTATTAGTATAATTTTAACTCAGTCAAAATCAAACACTTCTTCCTCAATACAGATTGGCAGGTGCTACTTTAAATGAGAAACTTCTAGTAACCTCTTTTTAATTTAAGATACCCAGCTCTTCAATACCAAATAGCCAAGTGTAAAAAGAACTACAGTAGGTGTTTTAGTGAGAAGCAATTAAGGACCATGTGTAAAATTTTCAAAAGTACTTAAACCAGTTTGAGCCAGATTTTCAAATGGTATTTAGGTACCCAAAGAGACTGCTTCTGAAAATCCCACTAGGCACTTATCTGCATCTTCAGGCACCTAAATGCCCCTAAAATCTGCCTTCTAGACACTTAATAAACATCACTCCTCATCTTTTAAAGAGTAACCCACCCTTTGTACCTTCTCTGTACATTCAAAATAATGTTTAAGTGATTTTAAAATTCAGATTTTAGGAGTGGAAGAAGCAAGAGTTTCCGGGGCCCCGGGAGCGAGTGAAGGACCCTGCTCCAGGGGCCCCGAAAAACTCTCATGGGGGGTCTGGGCGGCCCTGTTTTCAAGAGGTAAAAGACTGACAGTAATGCAACCCCAAACATTCAAAAGTTATGAATCAGCACCTCCACCCCACAAAAAGAAATAATGATTAACTTTTAAAACTGACTTTGAAAAAGCATATCTAACTATTTGGGACTCCATTTTTTTCTGAGCCTTTAGAAGTCACATTTTCAAGCTTCTCCTCCCCAACTACAAGAACTAGATGTTTTAAATAACACACCCACCAAGTTGAGATTCACACAATCATGTATCTGCAGGAGCTGGTGCTTTCAGAGACATCAAATATTGTGAGAACTGGTAATACTGGGATTGTAGCCCTCATCTGCTCAGATCAGTGAATCACACAGAGCATACCAGAACATTAATCCAATTATCTTTTTATCAGTATTTTTTTAAACAAGACAGAGAAACCTGTTAATGCAAAATGGACATGTCTCAACTGATCTGTCCCTCTTAAATGTAATCCCATGCTATGTTACTGCATTTCTTCACTCCCTGCTATAAATGTGTAGCTGTAGCTGGCATGAGGGAGGAGGCAGAGGGGACCAGTGTGGATGGGATGGAGAAAGGATGGATGATTAGGACTGTGCATGCAGCTTGAGGTGGGGATAGCCCAGTGCTTCTCTGCCAAGTTGTCAGCAGGTGAAGAGTATCCAATGCTGCTACCACAATTCACCAATGTACCAATTTACTAGTACTACAGCACGACCTTGGTGTGCTAATGTCTCTGTGCTGAATCACCAGGATCTCCCTGCACTCCTCCCCCACACTTCATTGCAGAAGCCCTATGTGACCCCAAAACCCCAGTCAATCCGCCATGCCACAAACATCCCCAAAGTCCCACTCATGCAGAGCTTCATCTCTCCTTTGGAGCCCACTTCTCCTATCCCCACTACCCAGCCTGCCTCCCAAGGTGCTTTGTGCTGAGCAGAGCAAAAAGAAGGGAGGCAGGCTGGCAGGCAGTGTCAGAAAAGAGCTGCAGCTGATAAATCTGAGCAGCCCCCTCAGCTAATATTTGCATAGTTCAGGTCAATATTCAAAATCGAGGCAATAACTTGTGTTTCATTTTAAAAGTGCAACAGCAGCCTGTGTCAGAAAATCGCTCTCATGACATCTAAGTAGTCCGGGACAGTGGTTAGTTAGAGGAACCCACAGAAGCCTGAGGAACATAGCAACATTTCAACAAGGGAGCATTTCCAAAATCAGTTTCCTCTGCAGAAGTCAGTAAATATTATACTAAAAGAGCTACACAGAAAAGAGTCACTGTGTCAAACTTGGAAACTAAGTGTAACCATTAAAGAAAGCGGGACTTTTTGCTTTAAGTACAAATCTCATGTCTACAGTGCCCTGACCAGACCAAAATCCACACTGAGATCCAGACTGTGTTAAGTCTACCCGTTACGAGTTGTGCAAGAATTCCTCTCCCCCCCACCCCCGCCCCAACATGATGTTGGGAAATGCACAATGATTACCGCAGTTTGCCCTATCACCATTATGTTTATAAAAGTAGACAACGTCGGCATCCTTGAAGTCCTGTGGCACTGATTCTTGCTCCCAGATAATGCGGAAGAGCCATATAAGATGCCTTGCAGTATGGTAGTCACTCTGCTTACAGAGCTCTGCTGGACTGCCATCTGGTGCAGGTGCTTTCCCTTGTGACATCGCTGCTTGATTGTTGTTATTGTCTCATAAAATAGGGGACTAGTGCAAGCTTTACTTGTAATGGGCATTGTGGAAGAGCATTAATTGCTTTCTTGGAAATGTTGGAAGCATGACTGAGAAATAAACTAAAAAACTTTCCATCCATTTGGAGCAAAAACGTGATCTTTTTATGGTGGTCGTCAACTTCACTAAAGCTTCTGTAAATCATGAGGGACTCTGGTGACTTTTGCTTCTCGCTGGCTGCCCTGCAATGTTCATTTCTGTCATTCAGTCCTTCAATGATGAGATGAGAGCCCGAATAGTGGAAAATGGTAAGATGTGTGTCACACTGCCTGGAGTGGCTCACAATCGAGTGCACCAAGCTCAGCGCAGACTGTCAAAAAGCTGGGCAGACACTCCAAATTGCTTGTATGTTTTAGAATTAGATTTCACCAACCCAGTAACAAATGTAAACTCCCAAAGTACTATAATAGTCTTATAATGGACAGTCCCCTTGGACACTCCAGTCTATCTTGCAACCCATGAAAGCTGGACTATGTGATAAATGGTCACTTACACCAAAGATCACAAAATATTCAGGCTACTCCTAGTCCCAAGAGACCAGTCACTTACCTCAGATCAATTTGTATCTTAGATCTCACACCAAAGACAACGTTTATAGTCAATCCTGTACTAAGTTAACTAAAGGTTTATTAACTAGGAAAAAGAAAGGAGAGCTATTTACAGGTTAAAGCAAGCAAGCATATATACACAAATGAGTTTCAGTCTAATTCAAAAGGTGACAGCTGTAGTCATCTCAATTCAAAACATCTTTCAGGGCTAAACCATACTAAGCTGCATGGGGGTCTCTCTGCTTATGTTTAGGAATCTTTGCTGCTCGTAGTCCAGACAGCATAGAAGAGATTCAGTTTCTCTTTGTCAGGGATTTTTGTCCCCTCCACTCCAGAGCACAAACTGATGGGATGAGTTCATGCATAGGTTCCTCCTTCCTGGATGGAGTTAGCAATGCAGTCAGTCAACAGGGCTTCTGTCCTTTGATGCTATACAATACCTCAGTTGCTTCAATGGGACATCTTGTATGCAGGACAAGCATTTTACTTTAATTAATGCTTTTTGTCCTGTTTGGCGAGTTACCCAATTACAGAGGTTTACAATGCAAATACTCAATATAACTTTATACCATGGGCTATAGAGGTTATAAGAGAGATCAATACATGCAGCATCCTACAAGCATTGTATAAAAGTCTAAACACACTCTTAACTTAAAATCTAATATCTATTTTGATTATGCTAACACACAGGTAAACACGACTGTTTTCTAGCTATGCATTTGTAAATGTTCAGTGAGGCCTGGGGCCTTGGCATGAGCTGGCACCTGGTCTGCCAGTCACTATCAAACCCCTTTCCTGTCACCAACAGCTCCAAACAAGGTTGCGTGCTGGCTTCCACTCTTTTCTATCCTTTGTTTGGCTATGCTCATGGATGCATCTCATGACATTGATGGAATATTTATCCACTGATGGGAAGACATTCAAGGAGCAATGCTTCCGTGCTCATGCAGAAGAGGCAGATTTACTCATTAAGGAGCCTTTATTTGCTAATGACTGTGCACTGCTTGCTTGCTCAACTGATGACATTCAGTTTATAACTGATCACTTCGCTCATGCACTTTGATTTCACAATCAGTCTAAAGAAAACTGAAATACTGTAGCAACCTGTGGCAGGCGATGCTAAGATCAACAACACTCCTCTCAGGTGTAGCCTTTTATTTATTTAAAGTGAATTTTGTAATGTGGTATTACACCACCATGGGTTCAGCTCTGGCAGCTACAGTTTCAAGCCTAACAGAGTGAAAATTACCTCTGCTACTTGCTTTAGATTTAGAGTCTCTAGGAACACGTAGACCACGGGTAGTGACCACACATACATTCATAAGTACAAGGTCTAGTCTGTTTTATACGTTTTATTAAAAAGTTACAATTAAAGTTATTACCCAAGTATATAGAAATTCTGTACAAACCTATACACAAGTTACAAATATAGTTATGCTCCCATCCTTAACAACAGTGTTTGGGTCTGATGGGTCGCTCATAGTTTGATCAACAGTAGAGGGATGGTTCCTGCTGGAGTCTCCCATAGGGAGCTCGATTTTCCCATTATGGGAATCTCATTTTTATAATATGATTCTGTCTATACCTACATTTTGTGCATGTGCATAAAAGGGTCAGCCCTCTTTTCTCTTATTGCTCGGTGTTCCCTGGAAACTTAAGAGACCCCAATTTTCTATGGGCTGTGTAAGGTCGCTTTAGTCTCAATGGCACTGATTCAGAACCTGTATCCTGTGGTTAAGACACATTTCGGAGACAGATGCACCTTTACAATATTTTTATGATCTAATATTAATCTTTTGGGTGATTTTGTGAATTACTACCACTTGGTACCTTTTCCCCCCCATAATCTTCAGGCATCAGGATATTTTTCAGTCACTGGCTTATGTCATCATTTCTTGTCTCCAAGGCCTACAATAGCTAAGCTAAAATCTTGCAGGCCTCGGCCTATCAGTTCTTGCATTTCAGCTTGTCTTACTTATGTCTAATACATGATTCTTCTAAATACATCACACAATAAATGAATAATAAACTAAAATCATTGGCTACACAGGTCTGTGGAGAATTTTTGCTACCCAGGGAGTATGCTATCACAGAATACCACAATTGATGAGGAAGGCCAGCTCTGCATTTGGAATGCTCTCATATCCTTATGGAATGATAGCGGCATCAAAACAAGGAGTAAGCCAAATGTCTACCAAGCAGGCATGCCTCTATGCTTCTGTATTGTGGTGAGATATGGATAACATCAGGAGTCAATTCTTTTAGACGTGAAATAGTCTTAACTAGTCTTCCACTGAAGTAGTGGTTGAATAGAAGTGCAGTACTATTCACACAGGTTTAAACATCTGGTTTAAAGTATTTTCACAAACATTTAAGTAATACACAGTCTCAAAAGGATTAGGCAGACACTTATATGCAATAAAGCAGAGTTAGGAAATACTTATCTAAGTACAGACGCAATAGACAAACTGTTCTATTAGGAATAAATAGTGGAGAATACCGGGAATGAAATATTATGACAGACACTAAACAATTACTTTGCAGCCTGCTTCAATAAATGTATATGGCTGAGCTTCTGTCTAAGTCTGGATCAGGTTTCCAGAGACTGCAGATGACTAAGGCTTTTGGGAAAGTTAATTTAACAAGTAAAAACATACACAGAGAACACAAAATGTATACTTTGACTAAAGTAGAGTTTGAGTAATCTTGCTATGTTACTTCAGGTCACACTGCACCCAGACAGGCAGAGAAGCAGCTTTTCATTATCCTTAATCAAGTTAAGGGGATGTGCTACTTTAATAGCATTGCACTTATTTTCCCAAAAATCAAGCCATGCCCCTTTACCCAGTTCACCTTCATACTCTGATGTGCTTAGAAAATAACATACATTGAACCTTACAAATGCTGAACATATACAAACACATATAGGACAGATAAATTGCTGTTGTAAACCACTAAGCTCGTCTGTTTGTTGTCAAACAGACAACTGCTGCTACTTGCATCCACATTTCTTTGTGCATGCAAATACACAGGCACAAGATTATACCTGCACAAGTGGAGGCTATGAATGTCTGGAGATCCCAGGACATCTGTCCATCTATGGTTTTAAGGGGGCTAAATCTCTTGCTAATTCCTTAAGAGGACAAATCCAATGACCCCATGGAAGGATTTGAAATAAGTTCTTAAAACAACTTTCTTGTAACATAAATCACCTCTTAATGGAGAGGTCTTGCCAGGATTTGACTTGGCGATTCCAATTTCTATATGTTTGTACAGGACTTACCACAATTAGAGGCCAACCAGTGTGGGCTATAGGGACTATTAACAATACAGTAACTCCTCACTTAAAGTCGTCCCGGTTAACGTTGTTATGTTGCTGATCAATTAGAGAACATGCACTACCTGCCGGATTGGCCGGCAGCGCAATGCTCCCTTATAACGTTGTTTGGCAGCCACCTGCTTTGTCCACTGCTTGCAGGAAGAGCAGCCCGCTGGAGCTAGCTGGTGGGGGCTTGGAACCAGGCTGCACCAGCAACGCCCCCCATCAGCTTCCCGCTCCCCTAAGTTCCCTGTGCAGCAGCCGCCCAGCAGGCTATCAATTGCCAGGCAGTACAGCTGTCCCTCCCCCCCACTGCCATGTACTTCTCTTGCCCTCTGCCTTGGAGCTGCTCCTGGGAGCCTCCTGCTTGATGGGGCCGGGGGGGGGAGGGGGGAGGGGGAGGGGAGAGAGAGAAAGAGGGGTGATCATGTCAGGGTGTCCCCCTCCCCCCTGCTTACCCTATCTCCATAGAGCAGGTGAGGGGGGACATAACAGGGCTCAGGACGGGAGGGAGCTTGCTGGCAGCAGGGGCTGTCTCAACTTGCTGATCTACTTAAAAGGACAGTGTACTTAGAGTCGGGTCAGCATACTTAAAAGGGCAATGTGCGTCTCTCTCTCACACACAGTGTATGTCTCTGTGTCATGCAGTCTCCCCTCCCTCCATTACTGTTGCTTTGTAGCGTGTAAGGCTACATTAACAACGTGATAACCTTTGAGGGCTCAGCCGAGTGCTAGTTCATCATTTAGCAGTAAGGCATTCCCTGGGAAATATCCCACCCTCTGACTCCACCACCTCAACCAAGCTTCACAATGATCATTGCATTGTTTGTTTAAAACTTATACTATGTATGTGTGTGTATATACATAGGGTATGTCTACACTACCTGCCGGATTGGCGGGCAGCGATTGATCCAGCGCAGGTCGATTTAGCACATCTAGTCTAGACATGATAAATCGATCCCTGAGCGCTCTCCCGTCAACTCCTGTACTCCACCACCGCAAGAGGCACAGGCAAAGTCGACAGGGGAGCAGTAACAGTCAACTCACTGCAGTGAAGTCAACACAGTGAGTAGGTCTAAGTATGTCGACTCACGTAGCTGAAGTTGCGTAACTTAGAACGACAACCTCCCCCCCACCCCCCCAGTGTAGACCAGGCCTTAGTCTTTTGTCTGGTGAAAAAAAAATTCCCCCCCATTTACATTAATTCTTATGGGGAAATTGGATTTGCTTAACATCGTTTCACTTAAAGTAGCATTTTTCAGGAACATAACTACAACATTAAGCAAGGAGTTACTGTACTAGTAGCCCAGCAGTTCTCAAACAGTGGGTCGGGACCCCAAAGTGAGTCGCAACCCCTTTTTAATGGGGTCACCAGGCTAGTGTTAGACTTGCTGGGGCCTGGGGCCAAAGCCCCCCCTGCCCCCTGAAAATGTTACAAGTGGGCAATGGAGGCAGCATCGTGGGCTGATGAGAGATAGGAGTCAATGTGTCGACAGTTAGAGAAGAGAGGTAGTGTAGAAACTGGCAGCAGGGCTCAGGTTACAAGCCCCCTTTACCCCCCCGCCTGAAGCAGGGGGGCTTGTGTGGACTCAGGTTTCAGTCTCCCCTCCTGGGGTCAGAAGGGGGTCATGGTGCAATGAAGTTTGAGAAAAGACGGTTACTCACCGTTGTAACTGTTGTTCTTCGAGATGTGTTGCTCCTATCCATTCCAGTTAGGTGTGCGCGCCGCGCGTGCACGGCTCTTCGGAACATTTTTACCCTAGCAACACCGGCGGGCCGGCTGGGCGCCCCCTGGAGTGGCGCCGCTATAGCGCTAGTTATATACCCCAGCCGGCCCGTCCGCTCCTCAGTTCCTTCTTGCCGGCTACTCCGACAGTGGGGAAGGAGGGTGGGTCTGGAATGGATAGGAGCAACACATCTCGAAGAACAGTTACAACGGTGAGTAACCGTCTTTTCTTCTTCGAGTGATTGCTCCTATGCATTCCAGTTAGGTGATTCCCAAGCCTTACCTAGGCGGTGGGGTCGGAGTGAGACGTGGCAGAGTGCAAGACTGCGGAGCCAAAGGCTGCATCGTCTCTGGATTGCTGCACCAACGCGTAGTGGGAAGCGAAGGTGTGGACAGAAGACCAGGTGGCCGCTCTACAGATGTCCTGAATGGGGACATGGGCCAGGAAGGCGGCAGATGAGGCGTGCGCTCTCGTAGAGTGGGCGGTAAGACGGTTAGCTGGCACACCAGCCAGCTCGTAGCATGTTCTGATGCATGCAGTGACCCATGAGGAAATCCTCTGAGAGGAGACCGGTTTGCCTTTCATGCGCTCTGCAACTGCTATGAACAGTTCTGGCGAACGCCGGAAGGATTTTGTTCGTTGTATGTAGAACGCAAGGGCCCTGCGGACATCCAGGGTGTGCAGCTGTTGATCCCGACTGGAGGCATGAGGCTTCGGGAAAAAAACGGGAAGGAAAATGTCCTGATTTACATGGAAGGCTGACACCACCTTAGGGAGGAAGGCCGGGTGAGGCCGAAACTGGACCTTGTCCGCATGAAAGATGGTGTACGGAGGACTGGCCGTCAGGGCCTGGAGCTCGGAAACTCGCCTCGCTGAGGTTATGGCGACGAGAAAAGCTGTTTTCCACGACAGGTGGAGCAGCGAACACGTAGCCAAGGGCTCAAAGGGGGTTCTCATGAGCCTGCTCAAGACCAGATTCAGGTCCCAGGGCGGAGTCGGAGGCCGCACTGGCGGGAACAAACGCTCTAGACCCTTGAGGAAGCGGGAAACCGTCGGATCGGAGAAGATGGACCGGTGACCGATGGGCGGCCTGAAGGCAGATATCGCCGCCAGGTGCACCTTTAACGATGAGACCACGAGACCCTGCTCTTTAAGTGACCAGAGGTAGTCCAGGATCGTTGGGATAGGTACGACGAATGGATTCATGTCTCTCTGGTCGCACCATATGGCGGATCGCTTCCATTTAGAGAGGTAGGTCGAGCGAGTGGAGGGCTTTCTGCTCTCCAGCAGGACTCTCTGGACCGCCACCGAACAAGCCCGCTCAGCGTGGGTCAACCACTCAGGTACCAGGCTGTCAGATGGAGGGACTGCAGGTCCGGGTGGCGGAGCCTGCCGAAGTCCTGCGTTATCAGGTCCAGCCATAAGGGTAGAGGGATGGGATCTCGTACCGAGAGCTCGAGCAGCAGAGTGTACCAGTGCTGTCTCGGCCAGGCCGGAGCGACGAGTATGAGGTGGGCTCTGTCCCTCCGAAGCTTGAGAAGCACCCGATGTATGAGCAGGAACGGAGGGAAGGCATATAGGAGGTGACCCGTCCAGGGGCAGAGGAATGCGTCCGACAGGGAGCCCGGGGCCCGACCCTGGTACGAGCAGAACTGGTGGCACTTCCTGTTCTCCCTCGAGGCGAACAGGTCTATCCGGGGAAACCCCCACCTCCGGAAAATCGTGTGTACCACATCTGGGCGGAGGGACCACTCGTGGGAAAGGAACGACCTGCTGAGATGGTTGGCCAGCGTGTTCTGCACCCCTGGAAGATAGGACGCCACCAGGTGAATGGAGTGGGCTATGCAGAAGTCCCACAGTAGCATCGCCTCTGTGCACAACGGGGAATATCGGGCTCCACCCTACTTGTTGACATAAAACATCGCCGTTGTGTTGTCCGTCAACACCGCGACAACGCCCTTGGAGACGGGAGCAGAAGGCTTGACAGGCGAGGCGAATCGCCCGCAGCTCCCTGACATTGATATGGAGGGAGAGCTCTTGGGGCGACCAAAGACCTTGGGTGTGCAGGTCGGCTAGGTGCACCCCCCACCCCAGCTCTGACGCATCCGTGGTCAGAGTGACGGATGGTTGAGGAGGGCGGAAAGAGACTCCGGCACACATGACTGCTGGGTCCAGCCACCAGGTGAGCGAAGCGAGGGCCGGCTTCGTGGGCATGACTACCATATCGATGGAGTCGCGGTGGGGCCGGTACACTGACGCAAGCCAAATTTGAAACGGGCGAAGGTGCAACCTCGCGTACTGAGTGACGAACGTACACGAAGCCATGTGGCCCAGAAGGCGGAGGCAGGAACGCACCGTTGTCCGTGGGAAAGATTGTAGGTCTCGAACTAGAGAGACCAGAGACTGATGCCGAGGTTGGGGCAGGCAGGCCCTGGCCAAATTGGAATCCAGGACCGCACCAATGAACTCCACTCTTTGCGAAGGGGTCAACATCGACTTCTCGGCATTTATCATAAGCCCTAGACGCTGAAACAGGGCTAGGACCGTGGCCATGTGGGACGCCACCAGTTGGCGGGATGGTCCTCGGACTAGCCAGTCGTCGAGATAGGGGTAGACATGTATCCGACGACGGCGGATGGCCGCGGCCACCACTGCCATACACTTGGTGAATACCCTCGGCGCTGTAGAGAGGCCGAAGGGTAGCACTGCGAACTGGTAGTGCGTATTGTTGACAACGAAACGCAGGTAGCGCCGATGAGGAGGGTAAATGGCGACATGAAAATACGCGTCCTTCATGTCGAGGGCGGCAAAACAGTCTCCCGGATCCAGGGAGGGAATGATAGTCCCCAGGGTCACCATGCGAAACTTGAGCTTGACAAGGTATTTGTTGAGCTCTCGGAGGTCGAGTATGGGTCGTAGACCTCCCTTCGCCTTGGGGATTAAGAAATATCGGGAATAAAATCCCCTGCCTCGCAGATCGCTCGGCACCTCCTCTATAGCACCCAAGCTCAGCAGAGACTCGACCTCTTGTAAGAGGACTTTCTCGTGAGAGGGGTCCCTGAAGAGGGACGGGGTGGGTGGGTGGGAGCGAAACAAACTGAAGATGGTAACCAGACTCTACCGTGCGTAGCACCCAGTTGTCCGATGTAATCTGGGACCACGCCAGGAGGAAGTGGGAAAGACGATTGAAAAATAACGGGGAAGGATCCAGGGGAGAGACTGATGGGACGCCTGCTTCGGCCCTTGGGGGGCCTTGGAAGGCGCCTGGGACTGGGTACGCCGATTGCCCGATGGTCTACGGCGGTTCAGTCTGCCCCTGCGTGCATTGTCAGGCCGTGACCTGAACTGATTGAACGGGCGAAAGGGCTGCTGCCTGAAGGATCTCCGCTGTGTCGCAGGCGTGTGCATGCCCAGCGTACGGATGGCAATGCGCCCATCCTTAAGGGTCTGGATTCTGGAGTCCGTTTTCTCCGCGAATAGGCCCTTGGTATCAAAGGGCAAGTCTTGCAATGTATATTGAACCTCTGGCGGCAAGGTGGACGATTGCAGCCAGGAGATCCTTCTCATTGTTACTCCCGATGCCAAGGTCCTGGCTCCGGAATCTGCAGAGTCCAGTGAGGCCTGAATGGAGGACCTGGTAGCTTTCTTGCCCTCTTCTAGCAGGGCTGAGAACTCCTGCCTGGAGGATGTGGGAACCAACTCTGTAAACTTAGAGAGGGCCACGAAATTATCATAGGCATAGCGGGCCAGGAGAACCAACTGATTGGCTATGCGTAGTTGGAGGCCGCCAGCCGAATAGACCTTTCGGCCCAACAGGTCCATCCTGCGCGCGTCCTTGGACTTCGGTGCTGGCGCGGGTTGCCCATTTCTTTCCCGGTCATTCACCGACTGTACAACTAGGGAGTCCGGGGCCGGGTGGGTGTACAGGTACTCGTACCCAGTCGGGGGTACTGAGTACTTCCGCTCCACTCCGCGGGCAGTGGGAGGTATGGACGCAGGTGACTGCCAGAGTGTGGTGGCATTTCTCTGGATAGTCCGAACAAAAGGCAGGGCCACTCGCATGGGGGCCTCCGCTCCGACCACATTAGTGATCGGGTCCTCGTCCTCGATGACCTCTGCTACCGGGAGGTTGATAGCTTGTGCCACCCGACGAAGGAGGTCCTGATGGGCACGTAAGTCAATCGGTGGGGGATCGGATGACGAGGATCCCGCCACCGCCTCGTCGGGCGAGGAAGACGAGGAATGGCCCTGACCAATGGGAAGTGGCTGAGGCTCGTCCATGGGGTGCGAAGCCGCCGCCTCCACGGGATGTTCTGCCTGCACCGGCGGCGGTGGAACCTCAACCGGAGGTGATGGAGGTGGCCTGCTGACGGTGGCTTCCGGCACCCTATGGTCGGAAGGCCCCTGTCGCGGGAGGGAGGGGGCACCCTGAGCCTCGTGACAAGCCCAGGGGGTCCAGAAGCCCCATTGCTGAGGACCCAGGTCTTGTCCTTGTGGGTCCGCGCGGTAATCTGCACCGCTGCCGTCGTGTGAAGCGACCGACGGTTGGCGGGAAGGCCACGGGGGGGCAGAGGCGCTCAGGGACTGCGCCGTCGATGCCACCAGTCTGTCCGTGGACGGTGCCGGGTACCGGTGCCGATCGTCTCGGTACCGGGAGCGCGAGCGGGACCTTCGACCGCGAGAGTACCGGGAGGTCGACCGCGATCTCGACCGTCGTCGACGGGAGCGGCTTCGAGAACGGCGTCGGGAGCGGTGCCGGGATCCGGACCTTCCTCGGTGCCGACGGTCCGGAGAGCGGGACCGGGACCTGGAACGCCTCCGGGAGTACGACCGGTACCGCGATGAGGAGCGGTACCGGGATGGAGACCGGTGCCGTGACTTTGAACGGCGGGAAGGTGACCGTCTCCGGGATCGGGAGCGGGACCTGGATCGCCTTCTATCCCGTTTGTCAGGGGTGGCAGGTCGTACCATGGCCGGTTTGCCCACTGACGGAACAGCCTGCACCGGCGGTGGCAGGGGCCGGAGGCTCGGTGCCTCTGTTAGCTCTATGAGCTCCCTCGCCGTCGAGAACGTCTCGGGCGTGGACGGGAGAGGCAGCTCGACCACGGTTTGCACCGGGGAGCGCGGGGGTACCGGACTCGACGGCCCTGCCGGTGCCGGAGTCAACGGTACCGCGCACAGTCCGTGCGCTGTCGAGGTCGGTGCCGAAGGCGCCGCTACTGGCTGCTGGACCAGTGGTCTCGACGTAGCAGTCTCTACAGCTTTGGGCTTCGGCTTCCGTTTCCCAGATGGTGAATGGGAACGGTGCCGGGGCTTCGGTGCCGGCTGCTTCCTAACAGTCTCGGTACCGGACCGACCGGGGACCGCTGGAGCGCTCCGCACCGAGGACGACGGCGGAGCTGAAGGTGTCGGCACCGCAGGGGTAAGCGTCGATTCCATGAGGAGCTGTCGTAATCTAATGTCCCGCTCCTTTTTCGTTCGCGGCTTGAACGACCTGAAAATGAGGCACTTATCTGGTCGATGGCCCTCGCCAAGACAACGAAGACAGGAGTCGTGAGGGTCCCCAACCGGCATGTGCCGCTGGCAAGCCGCACAGGGCTTGAATCCCGGTGTCTTGGGCATACGCCCGCACCGGACGGAAAAAGAGGGGCTAAGCCCCCCTAATTCCCCCTAATCTATCTAATGACTACTCAACTAACTAATTTTAACAACTAACTATGTACATTAAACACAAAAGTAGAACCAAGGTGAGCTAGGTAAGTGGAGGACGACGAGCATTCCACAGTTCCAACTGGCCGTCACGGGCGGGAAGAAGGAACTGAGGAGCGGACGGGCCGGCTGGGGTATATAACTAGCGCTATAGCGGCGCCACTCCAGGGGGCGCCCAGCCGGCCCGCCGGTGTTGCTAGGCTAAAAATGTTCCAAAGAGCCGTGCACGCACGGCGCGCACACCTAGCTGGAATGCATAGGAGCAATCACTCGAAGAAGAACTCCTGTAGTAATCCAACTATCCCAGCAGCTGTATCTTCCCCCAAAAAAGAGAATATGCATACATGTGTGAGCAGTGTGTAGTTTTCCCCCTGCCTTCTCCATATTAAGAACTGCTAAACTCTCAATTACTACCACACACTCTCAAGAAGAGAGATTCTAAATAGAATAAACCAACCAGGAATGACGCAAGTGTGAAACATACAATCTGCTTGGAAAAATCTAAATACTGGTGCAATATTGAAGGATATGACATTTCTGAAATAAACAAAGAAGTCTTACAAAGAAAGATCAACATTTTGGAAAGATTATAATCCTCCAGGTATTACGTACTTCATCTGAAGTTAACACCTTTCTAATGCAAGTTCCATTGTGAACAGCATGACTGTAATGAACAGGTGGGGAAAAGACAGACAGAAATTTACATCAGACAAGTTATTCACAATCAAGACCAACCCAGATGTCTAAGCTGTAGAACTAGTGTTCTTTAAATGATTTTATCAGTCACTAAATATTTGAGTATATTCAGGTAAATTTAGCATGCTACAAAAATCACTCCCAAAACAAGGAATGTAAACAGCAAGAACAGCAGCTACCATATGCCAGAGGAAAATGGAGATTCAACAGGATGTAGTGGGCTAAAAATAGAACCTGATATAAAAGAATACATGTGTGTACAAATGGAAAGAACAAGGGGAACAGACAGGTCAATAGATGCAACACACTTAATTTGTTGACATGAAACAAACAAGGAACACTGAGCTTAAGATGCAGTTTTAGACAATGTGTATATTTTGGGATTAGTAGAATCTTTTAAAAGTTTTTACACTCTCTCAATTGTTTTAGTACTACAAATTGAAGCAAAAAAAAAGTGTTTGAAGTATACCTGTGAGGATGAAAAAGTTAGAGCAAGCCATCTCTTTGAGTAACATCACCCTGTCCAAGTCTTAGATAGGTCTCTAAACTTCCTAGTTTGCACCATTCCTCAAATCTTTGGGACTGCAACAGATCTCTAGCAGATAACTTTGTCCATCCTTCTGTACTTTGGCAGGAATGCCTTTTGTTATTAATATTAGTATTACTGTAGCACCTAAGAGCTGTAATCATGGACCAGGACCATGTTGTGCTAGGTGGTGTATAAACACAGAGCAAAAGACCCTCCCCTGCCCTGGACAGCTTACAATCTATATACAAGACAAGATATGACAGATGCACACAGACACATAGGGGAGCATGAGACAATATTGGTTAGCATCACAGGCTGTGGTCTGCCTACATTAGCAGGCTTACCATTGCCAAGGTTTTTGTAGGTATGTTCAAAAGAGACTAAGGAGGGTTTTGAAAGCGGTAAGGAGTTAGTTTTGCAGATGTTTACAGTGAGATCCTTCCGAGCATGAAAGGCAGCATGGGAGAAAGGACAAAGATGCTCATTTGAAAATGTTACAAGTGGGCAATGGAGGCAGCATCGTGGGCTGATGAGAGATAGGAGTCAATGTGTCGACAGTTAGAGAAGAGAGGTAGTGTAGAAACAGGCTGTGAAGCATACTGAAAGAAAAAAATAAGCTGATTATGTCTGGCATGACAGAGAAGGTGGAAACCTGTATACAAAGAAGAGGGTCACAGTCAAAGTGATGGGCTAGGAAAGTGATCTTTGCAGCAGCAGCAGCATTCTGAATGGATATGGGAGGGACAAGACTGCATTTGTCAAGACCAGAGAGAACAACGTTGCAGTAATCAAGTCGCAAGACAAGGAGAGCCTTGACAAGAGTTTCAGCAGCATAGATGGATAAGAAAAGCCGTATCTTAAAGATGTGATGCAGAAAGATTCTGTAAGACTTAGACATAGCCTGGATCTGAGAACCTGGAAAGGTCTGAGTCAAAGACGACATACAGGCTGCAGGCCTGCATGACAGGCAGGATGGTGGTGTCATCCACAGTGATCAACAAAGGAACAGGAAGGGCAGGCGGTGGTGGGATTAAGAGCTGTTTTAGCCATGTTGAGCTTGAGCTGCTAGACACCTATAAGCAGATGTCAGACAGAGAGAGAGACCTTGAGATTTTAGTTTGAACAGGTGACAGGTCCCGAGTAGAGAGGTAGATCTGTGAATTGCCAGCATAGCAAGGGTAGCTGAATTTACATTTGCAGATGAGATTACCTAGAGATAAACTATAGAGGGAGAAGAGAAGGTGACCAAACAGAACCCTGTGGAACTCCAAAGAAAATTGGGGAGGAGGTGAGGAGGAACATACTAAAAAACAGTAAGAGGTAGGAGGAAAATGAGGAGAGAATAGAGTTATGGAAAACAAGGGAGGCCAAGATTTCAAGAAGAGCATGGTTGACAGTGCAGACAGGTCAAGGAAGATGAGAATGAAATGCTGATTTTGAGCTTTGCCTGGGAAGAGATCATAAACTTTAGTGACAGCTATTTCAGTAAGGTAAAAGGAGTGCAAGCTGAATTGGAGAGTGTCTAGGATGGAACTGAGGGAAAGGAACTCTAGATAACTATTTTAAACTGCATGTTCTGAGCTTACAGATGAAGAAGGCAGATGGGGTAGTAGCTGGGGAGGCAAGTACTGTCAAGGATGGGTTTGTTTTAAGATTGGAGAGACTTGTATTGAGGAGAAAAGTCACAAGAGCAGGAGCATAAGGAGACAAGTAAGGGAAGGAGAGAGTGGGCACATGGGAGATCAGGAAATGGGATCAGATCACTGGGGCAAATGTAGGGGTTAGTCAAGGAGAGCAGATGAGAAACTTCTACATTAGTCACAGGTAAGAAGGGGGAAGAGACCTGTAGGAGAGGAAGACAAGACAAGACAAGGGAGAAGGGAAGGTCACATCACATTTGTCCATTTTCTCTTGGAAGAAGTCAGTGAGATCCTGTTCAGAAAGAAGCAGAAGCAGGAAGAGGGAAGGGTTTAAGGAGTGAGTTACAGGTGGCTAAAAGACATGCTGGCACTGCATATGTGAGATTCAATCTAGGTTTGATTTCGTCCCATTAAGCTATTCGAGTTTGGCTTCTACCTCAGATGTGGTAATATTTACCTCCATATCCTCATTCCCATTTGTCATCCTACCATTATCCCTAAGCTCCTCATTAAAGACTGAGGCAAAGTATTTGTTTAGATTTGGGCCATGCCTAGATTATCCTTAACCTCCACTTCATCCTCAGTGTTCAGCGGTCCCACTTCTTCTTTCTTTGTTTTCTTCTTATTTATATGGCTGCTGCGTCATTGCGTACTTCCAGTTCCAAATGAGGTGTGGGGTTGACTAGTCAGTTTGTAACTCTGGTGTTCGTAACTCTGAGATTCAATTATATTAACCAATAAGAATGCACCTTTCTTTTAAAAAATAAAGGAAGTACAAATGGAAACGTTGATTAAAATAATTTAAAATCAAAGCTTTCCACCTGGTGATTTATATTGCTGATTTAAAATTGCCTTGATTTAAAATCAATCCACCCTAATTCTAATAGGATGGGTATCATAGAAAGGCCAAGTGACAGGGCATAAAAGTGGGAGTTGATGGGCAATGCTGAAAGAGACCAGATGATGGTTGGAGACAAAGCACTTAGCAACAGTAAGAGATAGGTGTCTGCTTAATGGAGACCAAGTGAAGCACATGGCCCTCTTGGCAAGAAAGTAAGTTGAATTGGGGCAGGAGCGATGCAGCAGGTCCCCCTACAAGGCAGCTAGGACACATTGCCCCAGGGAGTGGGAAGAAGACTATTGTAAGCCTTTCAGAATAGAATATTGTCTTATTGAACCTTCAAAGTCTTCATAAATGGAGATTCCAGAGCCCCAGGTAGGAGCAGGCTCTATTGTTTAGTGGTTATTGGGGTTAGAGTTTTTCTTAATACTTAACCTACTTAACCCTGCGGTCCTGCAAGCTCACTACTTTTTGGTTGTAGCTTCCTGTCCTCTTTGCACCATCCCTTTATGTATTTGCAGAGTTATGTCTCCCCTCAGTCATTTCATCCAGACTCCTCTCCCTTCCTGCATTCCTTGCACATCCAGAACTCCTAGAGCAGGGGTTCTCAAGTTTCATTGCATCATGACCCCCTTATGACAACAAAAATTACTTCACAACCTCCAAAGGGGGGGCCAAGACCTGAGCCTGCCCAAGCCCCACTGCCCCAGGTGAGGGGTAGGGGGGTGCACCAAAGCCTGAGCTCCACTGCTCTGGGCAGGGGGGCCAAAGCTGAAGCTCAAGGGCTTCCACCCCAGGCAGGGGGCCTGCAACGTGAGCCCCACCAGCCAGGGCAGAAGCCCTCGGGCTTTGGCCTGGGGCAGTGAGGCTCAGGCTTCAGCCCTGGGCCCCAGCAAGTCTAAGCCAGTCCTAGCCACCCCATTCAAAAGGGGTCCCGACCCACTTTGGGGTCTACTGTCCTAGAGACTTCAGGAGGAGCAATGCATGTACGATCAGGCCCGTAGCCATTAAGGAAAAAAAAAAAAAGTCAGTCTTACAAATTCTGCATTCACCACCTCCGATTACTAAAAGGAGTCAACATGGATTTCTTGATGATCACCTGTTCTGTTCATTCCCTCTGGGGCACCTGGCACTAGCCACTGTCAGAAGACAGCATACTAGGCTAGATGGACCTTTGGTCTGACCCAGTATGACTGTTCTCAATTACCCATCTGTATTTTGAAAATACTCCTATGTATTATTTGTTATACATGACTATGAATACACCTCTACCCCGATATAACGTTGTCCTCAGGAGCCCAAAAAAATCTTACCGCATTATAGGTGAAACCGCGTTATATTGAACTTGCTTTGATACGCCGGAGCGCGCAGCCCCGCCCCTCCCAGAGCACTGCTTTACCGCGTTATATACGGATTCGTGTTATATTGCTTTACGTTATATCGGGGTAGAAGTGTACTTCTATATAAACACATGCATAATATGGTTCAATTTGTGACACTGCAGAGGAAACCAAGGTAAATCTCTGCCATTGATACCATTTATTTTTTAATTATTGAATTTATGGTGTAATATATTATGTCATTTCTTCAACAGAAAGCAGTTTGGCAAAAACAGTAATGTTTCATAGTCAGAGGTGGCAATTGTTTTAAAGAGATTATCTTCACTAACTATTTTACTATTAAAAGGTAAAATAGTACTATTTGTGGTAGCCATCGGTTACACAATAAATATACCTGTTAGGTACTATAAATTGCCATTTAGCACCACCACACCCTGTTATAGTAATTTTGCTCAAAAAAGAGTTTGAACATTACACGTGCTGCTGCCAAGCTTAAAACATTCAGTTTATAAAAAGACACCACTGTAACCTGGGACTCTCATAAATCAGAGACCCAAAATTTATCTTAGTTTCTATCATCTGTTAATAGGATTTGTGCTTTTATTTCCTCCCTCCCATTTCTGTTTGCTATTCCCATCTCCACTCTCAAATGCTTAGTACTTTTTTCTTTTCTTTTTTTTTTAAGACAGTGCCAACAACCCCGCAACAAGCTACTGACCCCAAGCAAATTTAGTTTTCCAGCATCAAATTTTATTATAAATAAAAATGTTTTTAAATTATAAAAATATTCTTGTAGTACTGCTCTTTTACCTTCTTTCCAACACACACCTCCCTCACACAACTCTGCCCCTCCTCCCTCTTACTCTCCTGGCATGTCTTAAGTTACACCTAAATATAATCAAGACAAAAAGTTATTCGCCTTTTGGAGAAAAAGCCAACACCCCACCCCCACCCCCAAAAAAAACGGAACAGAAAATATTCGTATCAGATTTCTAAACTACTTGCAAAGCAGGTTTCACAAAAATAAAATCTCATCTACCAGGGGATTCATGAAGCTCTATAAAAGCTGGGGATTGTATTGTCTAGCAATAAAGCACTATACGAGTCTAACAGAAGCAGTCCTATAACTTTCTGTACAAATGCCATAATGAAAACCTAATAGTTCCTCCCCTGTCAAAGCTAGAACAAGCTTTCCATTATAAGCTTCATTTTTTAAATCCTCCTAAGCCTCCTCACCCAAAACGTTTCATGAATGTCTTCAGACCCAATCACCCCAAACTTGAGGCTAATTAGACATGGCAAGTCTGGCATATGGAAGGTCTTTTCATCTTTAGCCTGGTCTACGCTACGAGTTTATCTCGAATTTAGCAGCGTTAAACTGAATTAACCCTGCACCCGTCCACACAACGAAGCCCTTTAATTCAATATAAAGGGTTCTTAATATCGATATCTGTACTCCTCCCCGACGAGGGGAGTAGTGCTCAAATCAGTATTGCCATTTCGAATTAGGGTTAGTGTGGCCGCAATTCGACGGTATTGGCCTCCGGGAGCTATCCCACAGTGCACCATTGTGTCCGCTCTGGACAGCATTCTGAACTCGGATGCACTGGCCACGTAGACAGGAAAAGCCCCGCGAACTTTTGAATTTCATTTCCTGTTTGCCCAGCGTGGAGAGCTGATCAGCACAGGTGACCATGCAGTCCCAAAAACAAACAACAAAAAAAGAGCTCCAGCATGGACCGTACAGGAGTTACTGAATCTGATCTCTGTATGGAGAGATGAATCTGTTCTATCAGAACTCCGTTCCAATAGACGAAATGCCAAAACATTTGAAAAAATCTCCAAGGCCATGATGGACAGGACTCAACACAGTGCTGCGTGAAACTAGGGAGCTGAGACAGGTGTACCAGAAAGCCAAAGAATCAAATGGACGCTCACGGAGGGAGGGGCGACTGACGACTGTAGCTATCCCACAGTTCCCACACTCTCCAAAAACCATTTGAATTCTTGGCTGAGCTCCCAGAGCCTGAAAGGTCAAAAACATTGTCGCGGGTGGTTCAGGGTATATGTCATCAGCTCCCCCCTCCCTCCCTCTGTGAAAGCAAAGGGAAAAAAATCGTTTCCCACCTTTTTTCAATGTCACCGTATGTGTACTGGATGCTGCTGGCAGACACGGTGCTGCAGTGCTACAGAGCAGCATCCCCTTCCCTTCCCTTGCCTTGCCGACAGCAGAGTATGACTGATATCGGTCATCGTCGTCCCGTGAGTGCTCCTGGCTGGCCTCGGTGAGGTCGGCCGGGGGCACCTGGGCAAAAATGGGAATGACTCCAGGTCATTCTCTTCTTTAAGCTTTGTCTAATGGAGATTCACTCCTGCCTGGAATATCATAGCAGCTGGAGGCTGCCCTCCCCTCCCCACTTTGCCTCTGCAAGCAGAGATCAATAAAGTCAGTGTTTCTTATTCATGCATTCTTTATTACTTCATCACACAAATGGGGGGATAACTGCCACAGTAGCCCAAGAGGGGTGGGGGAGGAGGGAAGCAACAAGTGGTGTTGTTGCAGGGGCACCCCCTAGAATGGCATGCAGCTCATCATTTCTGCGGGATGTCTGGGGCTCTGACCCAGAGCGGCCGTTTGCCTCTCTGGTTCTTTAGTAGGCTTGCCTGATATTCTAGGCAGGACTGACTCTCCCTTAGACAAAACTTGAAGAAGAGAATGACCTGGGGAGTCATTCCCATTTTCGTCCATGCGCCCCCGACCGACCTCACCGAGGCCGGCCAAGAGTACCCATGACAGCAGCAGACGGTACAGTATGATTGGTAACCGTCATTGTCAACTTGCAAAGGCAAGGAGATGCTGCTGTGTAGCGCTGCAGTACCGCGTATGTTAACAACATCCAGTAGACATACGATGACAGTGAAAAAAGGCTGAACGGGCTCCATGGTTGCCGTGCTATGGTGTCTGCCTGGGCAATCCAGGGAAAAGGGCGCAAAATGATTGTCTGCCATTGCTTTCACAGAGGGAGGATTGACTGATTACATTTACCCATAACCACCCGCAACAAATTTTTGGTCCCATCAGGCATTGAGATCTCAACCCAGAATTCCAATGGGCAGGGGAGACTGCGGGAACTATGGAATAGCTACCCACAGTGCAACGCTCCGGAAATCGACGCTAGCCTCGGTACATGGACACACACCACTGAATTAATGTGCTTAGTGTGGCCGCGTGCACTCCACTTTATATAATCTGTTTCCAAAAATCAGTTTCTGTAAAAGCGGAATAATCCCGTAGTGTAGACATACCCTTCGGAAAGGAGAATAACTTCTCTTACTATGTCATCTCAAAAATGGCTTCGTCTGGAAATCTGAAGTTCTGTTCTGTTACCTGCAATGAGAACTAGCGTCCAAGTATTTTTAGAATAGTTGGGAAGTCAATTTTGGAGAGTCACTCACTGTAAAACTCCCAAAACTTTTCAAAACGGTTAAGTCCTGACAGAGGTGATGAACTCCTCTGTTTAAGCTTTTGTTAACAAGACAGCTTCTAGCTCTTTTTGTTAAAGATAAATTGAAAAAGAACATCAATCACTACACTTGGCAAGTATCAGAGGGGTAGCCGTGTTAGTCTGGTTCTGTAGAAGCAGCAAAGAATCCTGTGGCACCTTATAGACTAACAGACGTTTTGCAGCATGAGCTTTCGTGGGTGAATACCCACTTCTTCGGATGCAAGCGAAGAAGTGGGTATTCACCCACGAAAGCTCATGCTGCAAAACGTCTGCATCCGAAGAAGTGGGTATTCACCCACGAAAGCTCATGCTGCAAAACGTCTGTTAGTCTATAAGGTGCCACAGGATTCTTTGCTGCTTCTACACTTGGCAGTTCACCAAGTTAATCTTTCCCTCAAAGTCATTCAGTTATTCATGGGCCTCCTGTACCACCCTCCTCCACATCCAGGAAGGAAAACATGTCAGCCACCAGAGCTGCCCGGTAGAGTTTCTGCTCCTGACTGAGAGCATCTATGCACACCCTTCCTACCATAATGGAGAGCAGATGGGGAAATCCTAGACCTCATCTTCAATTCAGTGACTCCTCCAGTGATTCTACAAAAAGACACCATGACCCACCAGTCCTTGAGCCAATGTCACTTTCCTTTCCACAGAGGTAACTGCATACTAACGTGCCTCAGCAGCAGTCATTGTCCACCCATTTATCCACTGACAACCAGTTGAGTAGTGGATAAGGAAGATGTAGTGGTAGAAATTCACCCTACTGACGGGTGAGCCCATGATGGCATGATATTTAATCCCTTCTCTCAGGTAAAAAGAGTGGTATAGACAAAGACAATTACTTCTTTAAAAATGTTGAGGTAAGAAGGCATTATACAGATAAATTATCTTGTCACAGGAAAAAAATTTAGATGACTTCAGGTCACAGTTAGTAAAAAGAGCATGTATGCCAATAAAAAATAAGTACATAAATACTTACAAGATACTTCTTCACTAGCTTTTTGACCACAATTTTTTTTTTAAGTTTAAAAATGGAAAAACAAAAGCCTCCACTTCCTATATTTATTTCAAGTGGTATCTAAAAATTTCACTACTTATAAGACCCCTATACACAGACACACATGCATCTACCTCAACCCTCCCCCTCCTCCCCAACACACACACCCTGAAAGCCTGGAACTACATGCAAATCTGATGCTGTCCTCTATATATTCTGACAGCAGATAGCGGAGTAGCACACCCTGCACAAACTGATATACCTGTTTAAAGTGTCTTACAGTTTTAGTCAGTGAAGTGGAGAGTTTCTATAGTTTTACCACTTACCAATCAGGTGGGCAGAAGATGAGGATTATATGGCCAAAGTTACGTTTGCTTGCAGAATCTTAACTCTGCATTTTTTGGTCTCCTATTTATAAATATAACAATACTAATGTTTTACATAACTATTTGCTTACAACTCCTACTCTGTTAATGAAGTTGTCTGGAAGTAGTCATTAAAACCTTCAGAGAAAGTATACATACAGGATACATATTTACATTTTTCTAATGACTACCCAAGAATGACTTAAAGGTCCTGTAACATTCTGTTCCTGTATGATGAACAAATATCAATGGTGGGCCTGCATACCAAGTCTCATTTGTATGAGAGTGAGTGAAAGTATTTCACAACTTGAAGCACTTAAGAATAAAAATGTGCAGCTACAGCATGATATTTTGCAGCTGCAAGATGTCAGCTCAGAGCTACAAACTCCAGTCTCTCTAATGATCTTTCTGGTATGAGAGGCCAGCTCCATTATAATTAAAGACAGCAATATAAACTTGGCAATTCTCCCTATGTAAACTAGAGCTAATCAGCTGGTAACACAAATTCCTGGCACTCCAACAGTTGCGTCAAAGCATGTTGAAGGAACTCAAGTCTTTCTTCTTGAAATTTTTGCTTACGAATAACTGTCCCAGAACAGCAATCAGCTGTCAGAAGAACCACCAAATCTGGACCAGGCATATTCTCCCACACAAACTCACAAGTCAAGAATGTCTTCAGAACAAGCTGTTCATCTGGGTGACTAATATTTCTACAATCTTGCTCATTTAAAAAAAAATACATGTGTCTTTTAACACTTCATTTTCAACCACAGCAGTTACTGACACTGACTTAGGAGACGTCTACACTGCATCAGAAGTGTGACAGCAGCACATGCAGACATCACCGAGCTAGCTAGTTCAGGTACCAAAAGCAAAGAAGCTGCGCCAGCAGCAGATGGCAGCATGGGCTAGCTGTCCAAGTACATACCCAGGGTCCCGGGCACAGTTGTATAGCCCATGCTGCCATGGCTTCACTGCTACTGTTACTTAAACTAGCTAGATCAAAGCTAGCTTGGATAGGTGCACACTTGCTGTATCTCTCTGTCACTGGGGCGGTCCAGACAGATGTGTTAAGGTTAGAGAGGAAGGGGTAAAGACACAATACATATCACAAGTTTTTCACCCCCCAAAAAGTGTGTGTTAAAAATCAGCCTCTAAATCAACATAGTAGATTTTATAAGGTTGGGGAAATCAACCCAGGGCCAGAACAGGTCTGTTGAACCAGGCCCTAAGTTAATACACTACTAAGATCGCACAAGAATGTTTGATTTTTAGAAAAAATGCTCTCTCTCATCCCCACCTCCTTCCATTACTCCCTAACTGGAGGACCTAGCGTGTTGCAATGCAGATTGTAGCAGTCCATCACTGCAGAAGAGTTTCCAGCTGTTGCTAATATAATGTAACAAGGAATGCAGGATTCCAGCAGAAGATGAGAGGCATGTCTGATTGATCTAGACCAGACTCAAAACTGAGGGACTTGTATGTCTGTGTCCATATGTATCCAATGCAAAATGGTTAGTCCCACATCTGACTAGCTGATTCAAGAAAAATCTAGTCATTTTTTTAAAATATAGCATCAATCCACATAAAACTACAAATGAAGACTCCTCTAGTATTGCACAATGCAGAGTTTAATGACTCTCAGCTATTCACTACCTTTTCAGTTCTGGAACTACTCCAGGCCAAGGTCAAAGAGGGAGGGAAAGAGATGGAGGCAGAAAGAAAAAGAAAAAAAAGTCTGTGTAGAAATCAGGCTCAGGCTCCTAATAAATAAGTTCATCATTTACTAAAAAGGCACTCTTCCTCCCTCTGCTCCCCCCCTTCTCCTGCTCTCAAACTAGGACTCACTTTAAAAGGCACAAAGTCCTTACTCTCCACTACCTAAGCCCCCTTCCAGTAAATAATTAATGCCCTTGTTCCCCCTAACTTAAGTATGAAAGAAAGCGTGTGTGTGTGTGTGTGTGTGTGTGTGTGTGTGTATTTTTTTTTACATGTCCTGTATTTAGTGGATAGCTCGTTTTTGTATTTCATGTAACTCACCTTTCTATACAGCTTCAGGCTAGGGTTTTCAAAATGGGGCCTACAAGAGTTGAGCTTCCAAGTGGGGCTACAAAAGTCCAAAGCCCTTTGACTTTGACTG
The DNA here is from genome assembly GCF_020497125.1 of Mauremys mutica. NCBI lineage: Eukaryota > Metazoa > Chordata > Testudines > Geoemydidae > Mauremys > Mauremys mutica. The sequence goes on from NC_059078.1 coordinate 45,688,690, forward strand.
TTGGGTTAAAATTTAAGTTGTCACTATCATCATCATATTTTAGAACTTGTTTGCTTTTCATTCTTCATGCCTTTGCTGCCTCACTCAGCTTGGGCAGTAAAATTAGACTATTTATTTAGATTTAACATTTAAAAAACACAAGAACTCCAAGCACTCTAAATATAATTAGACCTATCGCAACAAAACACCCAGCAGCATAAATACTAGAATACAAATAAGTTAAGTATGCCAATCAAGAATATTAATTAATCAAATGAAGATAATTTAACTTAGGCAGCTGCCAAAATGGGTGGACTCCAGAAAAACTCTCACCCCAAAATCACACCCAGGAACATACCCCTCCTCGTCCCCAGAAACCCTATCAGGCAAAGTAACTAGTCTGTGTATAGAGCCAATTTCCAATATTAATCTCCATGTATTAGCACTTTTTATTTCAGTAGCTGACTCTCTAGGAAAGATTGTTTTTAAATTGTAAGAACTTATTTTGTAAAACAATTTTAAAGCCAAATCTAGAACTGAGGTGTATACGGTCTCCTTTTTTTTCTTGCTTATGAAAGCAGTACCTTAGATTAATAAGTTACATTTCTTGTCATGTTTTCTCTACATTTCCTCCACCACCACCGATGAAATTTCAGGTTTAATTAAAAATCTAATCAAGGAACCTTAAGAGTTATAGGCCGAGAGAACTGAAGCCTAACACTTGACTCAACATCATTTCTCTGTCCATCTGCTGAGTCCATGTGCTTTATGCATTACTTTACAAAAGCAATAGTGAAGATTCTCCTCACCTGATGACCATGAAGAGTATACAGCAGCCTTCCTTCTAGTAAATCCAGAATTTTAAGGGTTGAATCATTGGAGGCAGTAATGAGGTAGTTTCCAGAGGGGTGAAAGGAAAGACAGTTTACCACAGCACTGTGCACTAGGGGAGAAAAACAAAACAAGCAAATAAATAAATATACACACACACAAACCAATGTACACAATAAATCGTGCCCCCCCCCACGTTCTAATATGTTTAATGTGTTTTCTGATCATAATTTTCACATTATGCAGGAACCCTTTTCAAACCATTCTACAATGAGGGTCATATTCAGGTCTGGGGAAGAGTAAGTTTTGCCAGTTACTCCAAAGCCCAGTTTGGCCCTATGCATTTTAGGTTTAAACCAGAAATTTGAACTCTACACCAAGGTCTTCTCTAACCAGTGAAAAGGGATTCTGTGAGTCAAAACTGAACATTAAACATTTTTCCACCAAGGCTTTACTTTTCTCAAATTCTAAGCCATCTTAAAATGAAGGCAAAACCTCAAAGCCAGCATCTCAGGGAGAATGTTAAGTAACACTTTTGTGAAAAAAACTACGGCAAGTGATTTTGTTTTGACTTGCCAAAATTTCGTCTTCCTCCAAAATCTGTAGTCTTAGTTTAAGACACTTTGTAAGAGAAGTACCAGCCAGCTTGAAAACGTATGTTTGACAGCGGCCCTATTTGAAGGTCTAGCATGAGATGTCTTTATAGTTTCAACAAAACTCACCAGGACATTGAAAGTTTGTTAAAACAGTAAGTAGTATTTGGGGATTTTTAATTTTGAAACATGCATGTCCAGTGATACAAGCCTTTCTACATGGGGACAGAGCCTAAGAGCGGTACTTAGAAGAATTTAAAAAAAAAAACTTCAGGAAAAGTCTGAATTAATCTTCTGAATAGCATCTTTTTCAAACCTTCTGCAACAAAATGATCTCCTTATATTTATGTATTATAGCATAAATATGCTATTGAGCATATTTATCTGTGGGAACATATAGTACTTCACATAATGTATAACTGCTTATGCATATGTGATATTACAGGATACCAGTAACCACCACTTAAAGATGTTTTGAATATGAAGTCTAATTTGTCTCTTAGTTACACTATCTGGCTCAAAATGTTCTAGCGCCTTGAATTTATGCTTTATTATAAAAAGAGACCAAAACTAAATTCTTCGTTTTTATTTCAGTCCAAGTTGCATTTACCTAGTCTTACTACAAACCACAGATAGAATTTTAAAAGCACATAACACTGTGCATTATCATTAGATTGTAAAATCTGAAATAATCTTGTTGAGTTAACACAAAATGTAGATATTTCCCCTTAAATATTACTAACAGTTGTCACATCATCAACAATTCTTAAAGTTTTTTTTTTTTTTTTTTTTTTGAAGGACAGAGGCCCAACTATACAAAAGAAGATTCTTAATCCAACCCAGGTAACCTGGAAATGATTACTGCCTCAGGTAAACACTTAACCTTCTCATGTAATTGAAATAATGAATTTATGCCATCATGTACACTACTTTCTCAACTGGTGGGCAGTGGGGAAAAAAACAAACAAACAAAAATGCAAACATTTCTGGAGACAGAAATTGATCCAGAGATCGAAAATAGAACAAATTTTTACTATAGATATTTTATTTTGGCTCATGTCACAAGAATAGGGTTGTTAGTACAAGAATCCATCACAATGGGATAATATTTCACCTAGTAATAATTTTCTACTGCTAATGAAATGTATATAGCCTCCACAGTCAGATCTATTATCCCCCACTCCATATACCCATTCAATTAATGGACGTACATGTATTTTATCAAAGGAATAAGTTTCAGAACAGAATACTTTGACTAAGCCTGCACAGAAAAGTGACCAGAAATATGGTGGCCAAGAGTGGATCCTCTGAAGCCCGGGACAGGAAATGAACTACTTCCAACTTCAACAAAGAGCATGGGAACTTTCTAGGATGGAAGGAAACCATACAAACCCCGTAGACAGGTCAAGGCCAAGCTTTGTAGGCAGCCACAGCTTTTGTGTCCAAGTACTTCTTGGTAGCCATAAGCTCAGAGAAAGGTCTATCTGTCCTCGTCTGCCATCAATTATTGCTATTTATTATCTGTACTACCTTAGTGACTACGGACCAATTCATAGATCAGGGACACCACTGTTCTAGGCATTTACAAACACAGAACAAAAAGATGGATTGTAAGCCTCTTGGGGCAGGGACCAAGTATAAAATGAGACAACAGATGGATATAGACAGAGGGAGGAGTACTAACAATGAGGCAGTGGTCTCAGCAAACTAGCAGCATAATCATTGTCAAGTTTTTTGTAGGCTTCACAGCAAAGGAGTTTTGAGGAGGGATTTAAAGGTGGATGATGAAGTAGCTTTGCAGATATTAATGGGGAACACCTCCCAAGCATATCTGGCAGCATGGGAGAAAGCACACCGGATGTTTGAGAGGTTAACAAGTAGTAGAGGCTGGGATCATGGGCCGGTAGGAGGTGATCATCAACAGCTCAACTGCTTCCCATACCAGCTCCCACACCTCAAGAGATACTTACCACCACCACCACCACCTCCTTCCCCAATCCACTCACACTGAGCTTGATAGCAAGAACTGTGATCCAACTCTATTTCATGCTGCAACTAATGATACCAATGAATGGTAGAGACAACAGGGGAAAGAGGAAGCCCCTGCCACTGACTTGTCCATTTGCCATTCAAAGCTTAGAAGCGTGTATGGCCAATATTAGAGAGACAAGGTATCTCTCCAATATCCTGGGACCAACATGGTTACAACTACACTGCACGTGGCCAATATCAACAGCCATTTATGATTAGCCCAGTATTAAGGTCATACGCACATCTCTTTTTGCAGATTTATCCATAGGGTGAACTTAAGTACTGTGAACAAAATGTAAATCATGAACTGTGACAATGGTCAGCCCATTGAGTACCAGAGATTAGTTAATACTAATTTAGCAGCCATTGACTAGAATATAAATTAAGATGGCCATAACAACCTCAATAAAGGTGGTTTCCATTGTACATCTATTGTTCGATATTTTTCATCGTTTTTGTTCTTTATCAACAGTTCTAATAAAAAAATATAGTCATCATGTTACAAAAAAAAAAAATGTGTAGGGCTGTTCCAGTAGACTAATGTAAGCACAACTGCAGAGCCAGCAGAGTTGGATGCTAAAGTACTGTAATCTGGGATCACCTCTGATCTGATGGCTTACTCACAGATCCATGACTCTGGGCTGTAGGTTTTAAAAAAGAGAGAGAAATAATGGGAAAAACTGAAGGAAATCCAAAGGATTTTAAGCTACTATTAGTAATACAACCTCTGTTCTCCTCTGCTGCAAATGATGCCTCCCTCATACCAAAAATTTAAACAAAAAACAAATGTGGAAAACAAATATTTTGGCAATGTACAATGTGATCAGGATGATTGCTCAGGGTACTTAACTCCATGAAATCTGCATTGCACTATTTTTTATGACCTAAAATGTACAATATGTGATATAGTAATTTATTCCATATGTAATAAGTATAAATGGAATAAATTACTATCAACCTTTATTATTAATTTGGATTGTGGTACCACCTAGGAGCCCCAGCCACGGACCAGACTCCATTGTGCTAGATGCAAATAAACACAGAACAATAAGTCGATCCCTGCCTCCAAGTGGCTCATATAGCATAATCTAGTCCCCTAAATTATTCTGTTACTAGCCAGAACCCCCAAACACACTTCTATTGACATCTCTGAGACTAATGCGAAATAACCAAGTACAAAGACAGATGGCGGACATGGAAAATGTATTTCATTAGGCTACCTCTAATTATTTATGCACTTGCTGTAATTAGACTGGTAAGAGATGTCACTATAACCTTATGCTGCTACCTATAAGAGTAGTGCATCATGCCTAATACACACAGCTTCACACTAATAAAATTTTATGTCTGAGTAAATTCAGATAGTCATTCTGAAGAGTCCACTATTTACTCCTCCTAGATAATGAGGAATTGAAGGTTAAGTCATATCACTAGGATGCTAGTTTTCCTTATTTTGCAATATGGCATCAGATTTGCCCCACACAACAGGTTTTAACATATTAGTGAATTTCATACCAGTAATACTGCTATACAGACTTTTTTTGATTGATTTGCTGTACAGGAGTACTCTTCTCAGTGTAGTGAGTAAACAGTTCATTTGTCTGCTCATTAAGTATGTCCAGATTATTTATAAGTTAGTTTATTGAGACACCCTATAGAAAAGCAGAAAGCAAATTGTAAAACCTTTAACTATCATTTACAAACGTTGCAGTTGGAACAAAGTCATGGCAACAACAACAACAGACTAATCAGTGATTGGGTAACAACCAAAGCATTATTCACCTCTCTATCGGGGGGGGGGGGGGGGGGGGGGGGGGGGGGGGGGAACACTACTCATCAATTACAGCTCTTTAATCAATCCAATTTGACTCTTAAAATGGATTCGCTTGAAAAATCAAACAAACGTGTCAGTTTCTTAACATGATTATATATTGAAGGAAAAGATGCCCTCTAGTGGAATTTAGTGATTTCATGGTTACCTGTTCTAAAAATATAATTTTCACATGTGGAATACCTGTAACTTCTATCTAAATCAAATGAGTTAGGTATATAAATCCTTATGCAAGAAAGAGAGAGAGACCCATTTGTATCTGCAAAGCAACTGGAATGACTTCACTGTGCTCATAACCATTGCAAGTTATTAGTTTTAATTTATTATTTCAGATTGAAAGTTTGGTGTCTAATTAGGATTTATGCAGTAGCTGGTTTTACAAGATTTCAACAACAAAAGTGTAACAATAAAATGCTACTCAGGAAAAAGATACAGTTAAAATTCCAAGAGACAAAAATAATCCTGGCAGTCAAATGGCAACTAAGCCACACTGGACCCAGACAATTTAATCTCTCTAAATCATAAGCAGGAAGAGATCACTGTAGAGCCAAATAATGGTGTGGCTAGAAATACATGCTGTATATCCTGCCACTGTATAAAAGCTGATAAGCAGTTTCAGATTGCCCTTTACCCTAGTTTAAGGATTTAAAAAGTTCTGCCTGTTTTAACAGCAGAGGTTTTATACCCATTTCCAAGTTTCACTAATACACATGCAGTTTGGAGTAAGCCCTTCTCGCAATACACAGACAACTTTGCTAGTGGAGTTATGGCCATCAGAAAGAATATACTCCCTTTACCTCAGACACTCATATTTGGTTTGTGTTGAAATTCTCGGTTACAACTATAGTGTAACCAATAATATGGTGACATGCATGCACCATCCACAAGCATTCTGCACTTCACCTCTTCTGGAAGGTCTTTGTTTGCCTTAACATATGTTCAACAACATAAATGTTGATACATTGGAAAGGGCTCACAGAAGAGCCCAATAACGATTAAAGGATTGGAAAACATGCCTTATAGTGGAAGACTCAAGGAGTTCTATCTGTTTAGCTTAAAGAAAAAGTTAGAGGGGACTTCATCACATTTAATAAGTATCAACAGGGGAACAGAAATTTAATAATAGAGGGCTCTTGATTCTAGCAAGCAAAGGTATAATGTGATCAAATGGCTGGAAGTTGAACCTAGACAAATTCAGACTAGAAATAAGGTGCAATATTTTAACACTGAGAGTAATTACCGGGTAATCATAGGCACAATTTATCAAGGGTTCACCTCCCTTCCTTTGGTCAGTTTGGAAATGCAATGAGGTAATGCTCAACTGACTCTGAAGGGGGGGCAGGGGCAAAGCCGAGAGGTAAGAAAGGACATGATGAAAGGGAGACGTTTGCCATGCTCTCTCTCTCCCACCTACATCTACAGACACCACACCAAGCGACTGAAGTGCTGATCAAAGGGGAGAGCCTGGCTGAAGGGCAACCAGCCAGCCTGTGGTGAGAAGCATCTAAGTTTGTAAGAACACTGAAAGTGTTAAGATCAGCTTAGAATGCGTTTTGCTTTTATTTCATTTGACCAAATCTGAGTTATGCTTTGACTTATAATCACTTAAAGTCTACCTTTATAGTTAATACATCTGTTTATTTTACCTGAAGCAGTGTGTTTAGTTTGAAGTGAGTCAGACACTCGCCTTGGGATAACAAGCTTGGTACATATCAATTTCTTTGTTAAATTGACGAACTCATATAAGCTTGCAGCGTCCAGCGGGCATAACTGGACACTGCAAGATGGAGGTTCCTAGGGTTGTATCTGGGACTGGAGGTATTGGCTAGTGTCATTCGGTTGCACAATCTAAGGAGCAGCTTACATGCCAGAGGCTGTGCGTGAACAGCCCAGGAGTGCGGGTTCTCACAGCAGAGCAGGGTAAGGCTGGCTCCCAAAGTCAAGGACTGGCGTGACCTAGCTGATAACCAGTCCAGACAACACCAGAGGGGAAGTCACAATATGCTCTAGTGCAAACTGGAATTAATTCAGGGAAGTCCTGTGTCCTATGGCCTGTGTTATACAGGGAGTCACACTAGATGATCACAGGCCTTAAAAATCTATGAACAGTAAAAACAGCTCTATATATGCGTGATTACAGTTCTGAAGTTTGCAGACTGGTTCATTAAAACACTGCCACTAGGAAGGATTATTTACTAAAATGTGGTTAAGCAGGGACGTGGTCATTTAACAAATGAGTGCAGCAGTCTCTGAAGGCTAACTCTAGGGACTATCTCATCACACTTAGACTACAAGGAGAACATCATGTAGCTTTGAATTTCAGAAACCCTCAGAGAGAAAGGAAGGTAAATTCTCTCTCTCTCTCAAAAAAAAAAAAAACCACACAAAACAAAACAGTGCTGCTGTTCACTTGCTTCCTTATGGTACCAAAGGACTATGACAGCCTCAGTGGCCTCTTTGCACACTTCCTGATTTACTATTGAACGTGTTCCTCTCAAAGCGCACATCTGTAACAAGAGTTTAAGCACATGCTTTTAGAGGTAGATATGAAGGAGGAGCTGGCTACTCAGGAGAAGTGATAGGACAGCTCTGCTCTTTTGGCATTGCTACAGCTTTCCACACCTTTCAGCCATATGTACATTCACTATTTATTAATAATATAGGGAGGCTAGAGAATGATTAGTTCTCCCAGTCTGACTTACGTAAACAGATGCAGAAAGCTGAAAACATTGTTGGGTAGGAAGATAGCACAGGCTATATAAACACCAGAGGTGCCAACAGTTTAATTTAGAGCTGGCAAGTTCTATTTTCATCTTGTAAAGTGAGCAAGAATTCATTGCAAGCAATATTTTGTCCTTTGCCTAGCCTCCTGGGGATCCAGTTATTAGGTTAAACACCACAGTGGAAAAAAAACAAACAACAAACAAAAGAAACAACTCTCTTAGGTCTGTAACTTACCTTGATAATGCTGAAGGAGTCTGTTCATCCTAACATCCCACACCTTCACTGTGTTATCTGTACCAGCTGCAGCAATGCAAGTACCACTGGGATGAAAATCCACATGATTCACAAACCTATAAAGAAAAATCCAACAATTTAAACTTGAAGGGATCCCTTTCAAGAAGAAGCACTACAGTATGTTAGTGTAATAATATGGGGGCAGAAGGAAATCTGACTTAAAGATACTAAACACGGCTCAAGTCAACTAACATTTATCTTGTGCGTCTCACATCCCTAAGGCAGGATATGATATAGCACTCTATTTTATATATATTTGTATTAAAAAGAATTTGAGGACAATTACGAGTTCCAGAAGGCTTGCTTCTGGAATTTTGTAGATTTAGATGTCTTAACATTAATTTTCAAAAGTTAATATTTAATAGAAGTAATTATTTTTTACTAAGAGTTCTTAATTGGTGCTTATGAGATACAAGATGCAGCCATATCCTTTGAACACACTGTTATTTTTAAAAAGTATAAAATAGATCCTTTGTAAGGTGCTTTGCAACTCTTGCTCCATTAATACAAGCAAGACATCGGATAACAAGAAAACTGACTGCCCTATTAGAATCCTTACATTGCATCATATTAAGAATACCACCAAGCGCTTATATAGTGCTTTTCATCAGATTTTTAGATCTGTTGTGTGGGGAACCATGTATACTAAAAAGGCTTATGAAAAACAACAATATTGTACCATGCCATTAACGAGATCAGAATCAAAGGTCATGACATTAAATACAACCTTATGACAAATTCAGACATTATCTTGAAACAAGAGAATTGTATGAAAGGGAAAATAAAAAAGGCAGTATGCAGTTACTGGTGTATTGAGGAGGGGTGTGTCAAATGATGCCAGGGAATCGGAACCTAGAAAACATGGATTCTGGTCTCAGTTCGATCATTGACTTGTTCTGTAACCTTGGACAAGTCCCTTAATCTTGTGGTGGTTCAGTTTCAGCTGTAAAATAGGTATAACACTTCCCTACCTCACAGAAGACATGTAGGAGATTTGATTAATTTTATGAATGGTTTAGAGAGCCTAGAATGAAAGGTACTGCACAAGTGCAAAGCATTATTGCAAAGACCTTTTAATTCTTGAACTTCATTAATTTAGAGCACAATAAAAATAAAGTTTTGGAAAATCTAGTGAAGAGAAGTGAGATTCAAACCTCCTTAACTTTCCTAGACCGAGAGAGAGAGAGAGAAATGTATGTATGTATTTTGGGGGGGGGGGGGGGGGGGGGGGAGAAGAGATGTGAAAAGTTTCATTTAATGTGGTTTTGTCCTCAGCATAATATGGCTAAAATGATTTCTAAGAACTGTTCTCATATCTAGGCCATTTACACTAACATTTATGTTTAGCTCCATTTACACTAACATCCATGTCACTTTCAAGCCCAGCAGTAAGGGATCTGGAAGGAATGGTTGGTGACTAAAGGTCATTTCTGTATAGCTAGGATCTATGTGACCGTGCAGTCAGTCACGATTTAACCTCTGCCAAACAGTGAAAAAAGTGTGGAAGGCTCAAATAAGACAGTCTTGTGTGTCTTCCCTCTGTGCATTCTACTGGTACTCACCCACCGTGCTCACAAAAAGAATGTATACATTCTCTGCTGGTTTTATCCCATAGTTTGATAGTTTTATCATCACTGGCAGAAGCTATTAGTCTTCCATCTGGAGAAAATCTAAAACAAAGACAGGAGTTATAACAAAGTTCAGAACTAACAAGAAGCTGGAGGGGACAGATAGTCTGGGCTAGATCTGGATACCTTACTCATGGTAGGATGCATTTTAGGGTTTGTCTACACCAATATTTAGTTCACAGCATGCTGGGATGTAAATCTACCCCGCACTAGCCTGCCATCCACTAAATGTCATTGTGTGCCCTTGCTGTTCTCTAGTGCACTTCGATCTACTCACATTTCAAAGCAGGGTAGATCAAAGTGCACTAGGGAATGGTTAGTGTGTAGCAGCTAGTTCCTTAGACAGTTAGCATATGGTGGATTTACACCCCAGCTTGCCACAAATGAAATGTTCATGTAGACAAGTACTTACTCTTTGAGTAGTCCCACTGATGTTAATACGACTACTTGAGGAGCAAGGGTAGCAGAATGCAGAGCTAAATCTGAAAAGCTGATTTCTATTATTACTGAGAAAAGCAACCTAAAAGGACTGAAATTATTGAACAGCATGCAGATAGATTAAATAACTTCAGAAAAATGGTTAAACTGATCTCAGATCATCTATCCCACTTGTTTCCATTTAAGGCCGTTTCAAGTGCTTCATTTCTAGGCACTGCTTCGGACAATTTCTAGATTCACTACCAGTAGGAAAGGTAATTTATTTGTCCTCAAAATGCCTATATTTCTGGTTAAGGCTGTTAGGAGAAGTTCAAACTAGATAACAGTAACTGTAGCATTAGAAATACTGTTTGACAGTACCAGACAAGTGCAACCTTAAGCCGCCCTCTCCAACAAGTAGGACCACTGAGATCAACACATCTACTCACATGCATAAATCTTTACAGGATTAAGGCTTTAGCTTGCAATGAAAGAATTATGGCCATGTATATAACACAACGGATGTGACGTTGCACTCTATGTGATTTTATGAAAATATGCTAATGTGTGAATATAATGTAACTGGAATATGCTTCATGCAAAAGGTCGCATGTAAGGTATCATTACAAAGCTTATAATCTACTGAGTGCAGTCCTCTTATTTGTATGTACGTATCATTCTTGAATCTGAAACTAGAAATATGAAATACAACTCTGAGGGCCTACTGTAATTATGAAAAGTGTAGGCCATTAACAGTGGTTTGGAATCTTGACGTAAATTTGACTGTGGATGGCTCTGTTTGCTTGCAGGCCTTCCTGTGAGTCAGGCTGGGAGGAATGAAGGCTTGGGGTCTCACCGGACATGTGACCATGGCACCTGGTACTGAAATCCATCTTAAACCTGGTGCTTTTCCATTTTATTTTTTTTTGGCGGGGGGTGGGAGAGGAACCCCAGAGAGGAACAAAGGATTCCCGCCTTGTGCAAAAGTTATATATGGGAGTGGAACAGAACAAAGGGGGCTGAGAAATCCCCTAGCTACCACCTGAGCTGGAATAAGGGCTGTACCAGGGGAAAGGATTGTGCCCAGACTAGGAAAGTATCCAGTCTGTGATAGAAGCTTATTGAAACATCTCTGGAGGTGACATTCCATCTGTATTCACTTTCTTACTGTATTAGGCATAGGCTTGCATGGTTTATTTTATTTTGCTTGGTAATTCACTTTGCTCTGTCTGTTATTACTTGGAACCACTTAACTCCTACTTTTTTGTATTTAATAAAATCACTTTTTACTTATTAATTAACCCAGAGTATATATTAATACCGGTGGGGGGGTGGGGGAGAGACACAACTGTGCATCTCTCTCCATCAGTGTTATAAAGAGAAAACAATTTATGAGTTTACCCTGTATAAGCTTTATACAGGGTAAAATGGATTTATTTGGGGTTTGGACCCCATGGGGAGCTGGGCATCTGAGTGTTAGAAACAGGAACACTTCTGTTAGCTGCTTTCAGTTAAGCCTGCAGCGTTTAGGGGACGTGGTTCAGACCTGGTCTGGGTTTGCAGCAGACAAGCGTGTCTGGCTCAAACAAGGCAAGGTTCTGGAGTCCCAAGCTGCCAGGGAAAATGGGTTCGAAGTAGTCTCAGCCCATCAGTTGGCAGTCCCAAAGGGGTTTCTGTGATTCAACCTGTCACAATGGGGATAACACTATTTCTGATATCCCATCAGGGTATGAAGAAGTGAAACAGAAGTGCATCAAGGTAAGAAGTAGTGAAATAGGGCTGAAGTAACTAGACAGTTAGCTTCTCTTCTGGACAGAAAAGATCACAAGAGTGGCCATACTAGGTCAGACTAATGGTCCATCTAGCCCAGTAGCCTGTCTTCCAACAGCAACTAGTGCCAGATGCTTCAGAGGGAATGAACAGAACAGGGCAATTTGAGTGATTCCTGGATGGGAACCTAATGTTTTTTTAATCCAGTTATACTTTTGGCCTTCACAACATCCTCTGACAAGTTTCATAGGTTGACTGTACAACTGTATGAAAAAGTACTTCCTTTCGTTTTCAACTTGCTTACTTATCCACTTTCTCCACACCAAGTCACAATGTTTAGACCTTTATCATATTCACTCTGAGGTCATCTCTTTTCCAAGCTGAAAAGTCCCAGCCTTTTTAATCTCTCCTCAGATGGAAGCTGTTCCATACCCATAATCATTTTTGTTGCCCTTTTCTGTACCTTTTCCAATTCTAATATATCTTTTTTGAGATGGGAAAAGCAAAACTGCACACAAGGTGTGGGAGTACCATGGGTTTATATAGGGGTATTAGGATATTTTCTGTCTTGTTATCCATCCCTTTCCTAATGGTCCATAACACTGTAAGCTTTTTTGACTGCCACTGCACATTAAGATGTTTTCAGAGAACTATTCACGACTCCAAGATCTTTCTTAAGTGACAACACCCTGTATAGAACCCATTGTGATGTTACACTCCATATGTTTATGAAAATATGCTTATGAGTGTGAATATAATGTAACTGGAATTTGCTTTATGCAAAAAGTCTCTTGTAAGGTATCACTACAAAGCTTATGATCTACTCAGTGTGTTCATCCTATTTGTTTGCATGTATTATTTCTATGTCTGGAGTTAGGAGAATAAGATATACACTTGTATTACTGATGTAAACATGTTAAGTGGAAGCCATTAAGGGTGCTTCAGAATCAATGAACTGTGAATGGGTTTGTTTACCTGCAAGCCTTCCTGTGTAAGTGTCTCCCAGCTACTAGGTAATGAAGAAGGATGTCATACAGTGACATGTGACCATGTCACCTGGTATTGGAATCCATCTTAAATCTGGTGCTTTTCCATTTAAAAGGAGGGGTGGGAATCTAGGGAGACAAGATTCCCACCTTGTGCCAAAGATTAAAAGGGGGTAGAACAGAGCAAAGGGGGCTGCCAGTCATGAGAAAACCCCTAACCACCACCTGAGCTGGAACTAACAAGAACTGTACCAGGGGGAAAGGATTGGGCCCATACTAAGGAGGAGTCTAGTCTGTGAAAGAAACTTATTGGAACATCTCTGAGGGTGAGATTTACCTGTATTCAGTTTCTTAAATGTATTAGGCTTAGACTTGTGTGTTTTGTTTTATTTTGCTTGGTAACTTACTTTATTCTGTCTGTTATTACTTGAAACTACTTGAATCCTACTTTTTAAAGTTAATAAAATCACTTTTGTTTATTAATAAACCCAGAGTAAGTGATTAATAAACTGGGGGAGCAAACAGTTGTGCATCTCTCTCTATCAGTGTTAGAGAGGGCAGACAATTTATGAGTTTACTCTGTATAAAATGTATACAGAATAAAACTGATTTATTTGGGGCTTGAACCCATTGGGAGCTGGGTGTCTGGGTGCTGAAGACTGGAATACTTGCTGGGCTGTTTTCAGTTAAGTTTGCAGATTTTAGGGGCATGGTTCAGATGCTGGGTCTGTGTTGCAGCAGGCTCAAGCCAGGGAGAACTTCTGGAGTCCCAAGCCATCAGAGAAAATGGGCTCAGAGGTAGTTTCAGCACATCAAGTGACAGCCCCAAGGGGGTCTCTGTGACAGAACCCATCACACCCATCATTTTGTATGTATGGTTAGGATTGTGTTACTCAGTGTGCATTAGTTTGAATTTATCAACATTGAATTGTATCTGCTATTTCGTTGCCCAGTCACCCAGTTTTTAAAGATCCTTCTGTAATTCTTCACAGGTTGCTTTGGACTTAGTTATCTTGAGTAATTTTGTATTGTCTGCAACCATTGCCACCTCACTGTTAACCCCTTTTTCCAGATCATTTATGAATGTATTGAACAGCACCGGGCCCAGTACAGATTCTAGGGGGACCTCATTATTTACCTCTCTCCAGTCTGAAAACTGACTGTTTATTCCTACCCTCTCTTTCCTATCTTTTAACCAGATACTGATCCACGAAAAGACCTTCCCTCTTATCCCATGACTACTTACTTTGCTTAAGAGCCTTTGGTGAGAGACCTTGTCAAAGCATTTCTGAAAGTCCAAATACACTATATCCACTGGATCACCCTTGTCCACATGTTTGTTGATTCCCTCAAAGAATTCTAATAGATTGGTGAGGCATGATTTCCCTTTACAAAAGCCAGCTCGACTCTTCCCCACTATATTGTATTCATCTATATGTCTGATCATTCTGTTCTCTACTATAGTTTCAACCAATTTTCCTGGTACTGAAGTTAGGTTTACCAGCCTGTAACTGCCAGGATTGCCTTTGGAAACTTTTTAAATCATGGGTGTTACATTAGCTATCCTCCAGTCGACTGTACCATGGCCGATTTAAAGGATAAGCTACATACCACAGTTAACAATTCTGCAATATCATATTTGAGTTCCTTCAGAACTCTTGGGTGAATACCATGTGGTCCTGGTGACTTCTTATTGTTTAAATTTATCAAGTTGTTCCAAAACCTCCTCTAATGACACCTCAGTCTGACACAGTTCCTCAGATGCATCACCTAAAAAGAATGTCTCAGGTGTGACAAACTCACACACATCCTCTGCAGTGAAGACTGAACCAAAGAATTCATTTAGCTTCTCCACAATGGCCTAAGCTTCCTAGAATTCTCCTTTAGCACCTCCATCATCCAGTTGCTCCACTGACTGTTTGGTGGGCTTTGCCCTACTTCTGATGTACTTAAATTTAGCTGTTACTTTTTGTGGTTTTGCTAGTTGCTCTTTAAATTTTTTTTTTGGCCAGCCTAATATTTTTTGACTTGCCAGAGTTTAGGTTCCTTTCTATTTTCCTCAGTGAGATTTGACTTCCAATTTTTAAAAGAATGCCTTTTTGCCTCTAACCGCCTCTTTCACCCGGTTGTTTAGCCACGGTGGCATTTTTTTTGGGTCCTAAAAAAAACAAACAAACAAAAAAAACCCCACAACCACACACAGTAAAAGGGTACACATAGTTTGAGCCTATATTATGGTGTTTTTAACGTTTCCATAGAGCTTGCGACTGTCCCTTTTAATTTCCTCATTCTTTTGTAGTTCCTGTTTGAGAAGCGCTGATTTAACTTGAAAAAGGGGAGTCATGAGGCTATTAAATGGGGGTTTGCGAACTGTCAGCCACGACCACCAAACCCTGCTTTGCCTCCAGCATTTATAATAGTGTTAGATATAAAAGTGTGTTTTTAATGGGGGGTGGGAGGGGTGTCACTTGTAGTGGTGAAAGGGGTCACCACTACAAAAGTTTGAGAACCACTGAATTAAATGCTACTGTGGTCATTTTCATTGGATTTCCCCCCCAAGTATGTTAAATTTAATTACATTATGGTCACTATTACCGAGCGGTTCAGCTATAATCACCTCTACGACCAGATCCTGTGCACCATTTAGGACTAAATCAAGAATTGCCTCTCCCCTTGTGGGTTCCACAACTAGCTGCTCCAAGAAGCAAATTAGTGGTGTTTAGAAACATTTATCTCTGCATCCCATCCTGCGATGACACATACCCAGTCAACATGGGGATATCTGAAATCCCCCATTACTGGATTTTCTGTTTTTTGTAGCCACTCTAATCTCCCTGAGCATTTCACAATCACCCTTACCATCTTGATCAGGTTGCCAGCAGGATATTCCTACTGATATAGTCTTATTATTCAAGCACACAATTTCCATCCAAAGAAATATTATACTGTTTGATTCATTTAAGATTGTTACTATAATTGACTCTATGCTTTTATTCCCCTACATATACTGCCACTCCCCCACCAGTAAGACCTACTCTGTCATTCCTATATTTTCTGTACAGTGGTTTTACCATGTCCTATGATGGAACAATGGCAAAATTCCCATGATGCCTATTATAACAATATCCTCATTTAATACCTCAAGTTCAACCATCTTACTATTTAGACTTCTTGTATTTGTATACAAGCATTTATAAAGTTTGTCAATATCTAGTTATCTGCCTTTGTTTGACTGTTTCTCTTCAGTGCCTAACTACTTTATCAACTTCTATTGTCTCCTCTTTATTAGACTAGTGTACACTTTAATAAATCCTCTCCTCAGGGATGTGTCTGTCCAAACTGTGTGCACCTTTATACCTGATGGCTTTCCCCCAGTCCTAGTTTAAAAACTCCACTACAAGCTTTTTAATTTTACATGCCAGCAATCTCATTCCATATTGGTTTAGGTCGAACCAGTCTTTCCTGCATCGGCTCCTCCTTTCCCAAAAGGTTCCCCGGTTTCTAATGAACCTAAATCCCTCCTCCCGA
The DNA here is from genome assembly GCF_020497125.1 of Mauremys mutica. Lineage (NCBI taxonomy): Eukaryota > Metazoa > Chordata > Testudines > Geoemydidae > Mauremys > Mauremys mutica. The sequence goes on from NC_059078.1 coordinate 45,705,302, forward strand.
CACCATAGTCTCAGCTGGCATTGAGACCCCATTGTTTGACTATCAAACTGGCACTGCACATAGAACTGGAAGCATTTTAGAGAATGCTATCATGGAGGACTTAAAAACAAAAAACAAAACAAAAAAATTATCTTACCTACTGCCCTAAATTCAGCCTCCAGGACCTCTCTCTCCTATCTTTCCCTATGTCATGTACTATGACTACTGGTTCCTCCCCAGCACCGCTTACAAGTCTATCTAGGTATCTCAAGAGGTCTGCAACTTTTGCACCCAGCAGGCAACTCTCCATGCAGTTCTCCCAGTCATCACAAATCCAACTGCTAAAGAAAAAAATTTAGAAGTCGCATCTACCTGGGGGTTGGGCAACGAGGATATATGGATCTCTATACCTGTTCAAAATTACTTCAGCTCAGGACTGATTTGAAGCATAAGGCAAGGTTGTTACACCAAAGCCACATGTTGAATGCACTCTTTGTTTTAAGACATACATCACCACCACTGTTTTTTGCTGGCAGGTTGTACTTACTTGGCACAGCGAACCCAGTTTATGTGCTGGCTCAAGGAAAAGAGAAATTTCTGTCTGTGAACTGTCCATACTTTGACTGTTTTGTCATCAGAAGCTGTAACCAAGGACTGTCCATCACTGGAGAACTGAACGCTTCTTACAGTTGCCGTATGAGCCTTGAACACAGTAGATTCTCCTTTGCTGGGTAGAAAAAGGAGTGAATGATTTTTTTAAGTTTCACAAGAGGCTAAGACACTATGTTCTAAACAGCCTGAAGTTTGTGTACACTAGACAGAGTGTTTCTAACCGCTATTTCTATGGACACCATATACATTTATGTTAGGAGGAAACTGTTGACCTATCCTGAGCAGACAAGTGTTTAGGAACTATACAAAACATAGCACTAAAAGAAACTGCTCTGTTTGATTTTAGTTACTGGAGCCCATCCTAACTTGAGACAATTTATGTTTGTGTTGTCTATACAGAGGTAAGAAAAAGGACATGTTTTTAATTAGTGTAAATCAAATAGTCTGCTAAAAAGACTGTTTACATCAGTGATGCTCAATCAGTATACAAAGACAAGAACAATAGTGGCTGAATTTCTGGGCTGACATCAGGTCTTAATTGTCACTGCAATGAGGAAAAAGAAAGGTATAAAGGAGAGTTTCAATTATAGTCAGATAAACCATTGATACCAAATGGAAGTGTGTCTAATATTACAGCAAATACTTTTCCTACACAGCATCTTCTGAGAAATACATGAGTTACTTTTAATCAGAAATACGAGAAGTGGACAAAGTGAGACCAATTTAAAAAACACAAACAAGCTACAGAATTTAATATTATTAGTTCTTCCTCTCACCAACATTTTCAAAGTAGTGCAGAAGGTATTTTTCTGGCAAACAAATACAAGACTGCAGAACAAAATTCAGAGAATTTCAGGATTCAATAGGTGCCTGGTAGGCTACCAGTCCTGCACCACTCCCTAGTATAGAGTGGGCTAGCAGTAGCACAATGCTGAACGATCGAAGAGCTCAAGCCAAGAGCTGAATGAGAGAAGTGGTGGGGTTTTCTCATTAAAGCTAATATTTAATGGACCAGCTCCCAAGTGCTGTAACTGGAAATCCAGGTTCGGTTACCAGATTCTTGAACCCTTGGATTCTTAAATAAAAAAAAAAAAAAAAAAAAAAAAAAAAAAAAGAGAGACATGAAGTGCTGCAGAAGGAATGCACTCAGGCCCTGGGAAGAGACAGCTTTCTCTTATCTTTCAACAGCAAACCCCCATTTGACTGGCTCCAAAATAAATCCCATCCAGTCCTAATCTGCCAGAAGACTGGTGGCCTCAAGTCTTTAAGGTTGACAAGGGACAGGGAATTCTGGGTTCTGAAAGCTATATAGAATATTCCCTAGTTTTAAAAAGAGTCTATTGGTAACTATTTTTTCTTGCCAACTCAAAAAGCTTCAAATTGGCATTTAAATTAAATAATAGCAGTGTGAAGTGGCAAGATTTGTAAACATGGTCCAACAACAAACCTAAGGCCCCAATTCTGTAATCTATTCCCTGCAGACAAACTCTGCACCCATATACAGCCCCACTTAATTCAAAGGGGGTCCATTTGCTGAGAACAGTTTGCAGGGGCCCCAAGTATTTTACCAAGACCACCTTTCTCCATCTAGTGTAGATCTCTGCTTCTTTGGAAAAACATAACCCCTTATCCACCAAGGAGCAGATTATAAGAGCTCACTGGTTCACTCCTGAGAACCTCACAAGGCATTCAGCAGCCAGCCCTCCTGGGTGAGCCCACCCTTAATTCCCTGATCTTGCCATGCTTGCTTGATAATAAGATAAGGTCTCCAGACACGGTCACAATCATCATTGTAAATGCTCATAATAAGGGTAGAAAAAAAAGTGTGTCATTTAGTTTAAATTTTTTTTTACTAATTAATTTTAAAAAAAACCCTGGATTAGAGAACAGGATAAGTGGGATCAAGGAAGATCTGAAGAGGAAGGAGAAGGAACGAATGAATGAATCTCAAAATGGATAAAATCCATGTTTTCAGAGCAAGACATGCAAATGTTAATTTGGTACTGAAAATTTCTGAACTAACTACCTTCATTTTTAATGAAGTCAAGACCTTCTCACACAGTACAACACTAACAGCAATGCTACTGACCTTCATGTTTTGTTAGGTTACTCAAGACTATCCTTATTGCTTTTTAAGTTCTCCCCTCACTAAAGATATTGCAGTGCATTCATTGGACTACATTTAATCAAGCTGTGAATTTAACACCCTAAAGAGGCATCTGACTTAAACTTGATATTTTCCTTGAGTATAGTTATAGAAGTTCAGTGATTGATAACAACCATACACACACAAATCAACAGTACTGAAAGTTGCCACATAATGAGCTGCCTCAAGACAGGCAGAAGTGGAATAATTGCCTTTCCATTCTAGTTTACTTCTAAGATGGCAACCACACATACAGCTTCAATCACTGAACTGATATTTTCAAGGCACTGAGATTTCATCCAGCACAATTCATTTAAATTCAGCCTCCTCAGAAGATCTAGTCTTTCCACACAATTTACACATTTACTTCCAAGAACTCCAGTAAGTGGTGTTTTTTTGTTGAATTTATTTTCAGGATTACATATATTAGCAGCCAGGCTCTGGACGCAGAAGAAGAAACTGTCACTCCCTTTTTTTTTTTGTCTAGATGGATGAACAATGAGGTTAAATTTTAATCAAATATAATTTATCTAGTGTCTTAAATAATATACATGTTTTTATATACAAGTGTGTCATATTTCTTCCAGGGAAGTTCTACTAAACAGAAGTTAACTATAACTGAAATTGCAATCTGCATATTTTCATCCTGCTTCAATGTAAGTATAGCTTAACTTTATCCAATTTCACTGTAAAATGGATCTATTGTACAGTCATGCTGTCATTATGAAGGTACAATGGCACCTCCATATTAAAAGACAAATTGAGATTTGCACTAAAAGCAGGGATTAAACTTTTGTTATATACGAATAATAGAGTAATACATTTAGGGAAGATGCACTGAGTACATAACAAAAATTTAAAGAATTTACAAGAGAGCCTATTAATTTATGAATAAGAGGGTTTTTTTAAAATGGGTCTCAAGACTTGAGGGGGGCAAGGAGGGAATCTAGTTTTGTTTTATTCTTCTAGCAAATAGATTCTGGATTTTTTAAATCTGACACTTCTAGATTATAGCAAGAACTAGGGCACAGGCTAATTTAGGAGTACTGTGTTAACAAACAAAAAAAATTACTCATAGCCATAAAACATTCCAACAAAAATAGAAATGATTTATTTTAGAATATCTTCCCTACTTCCTGGGCTGCTGTGTTTAGTTTCAATTGCTAAAGAGTGCAAACCAAACACCAATAAGAGAGACCCACCACGAGTCTGCTTCCCTCTCAGGGCCCAGACTCACTATTTCTTTATAGTCTTTAACAGTTGCACTTCCCAGAAAGCCACCCTTCCCCAGCTCTCTGGGCCCAAATCCTCACGCTGGCTACCACATGAAGGGGAAGATCACTTCCCCAGTTTAGCGAAAGAGGAGGGAGACATTCTCAGCTCCATACAGAGGTCCAACAGATGTTACTTGTAGAAAAAGAAAAGTTGCAGACAGAAGCGTGATTTGAGTCTATGTTGCAAGCATGCCTTTGCCACTTACGGTGTATTTCAGTTGGATGAGTAGTAGATGGGCCTGCTCTGGGCTAACTAACATACTTCAATCATTTTAAGGCAGCAGCACAGACAGACTGGACGGTTAGAGGAATGGTAAAAATAATGGCTAGCAGCTGCCAGACAAGCATTTCAAAGCACATTACAAACATCAAACTAAGTCTTCTAATCTCCCAGTTTGGTAGGCCACCATCACAATTTTAGAAGTTACGAAAACTGAGGCACAGAAAGGGTAAGGTCTCATGCAAGTCCATGACAGCGTAAAAAATTTAGGTTTCCTGACTTCCAGGCCTATGTTTTAGCCATATACCATCATTCTGCTATTAATGGGACAGGGAGTTATTAACCAGAGGTCATGAAAAGTCACCCATTGTTTGGCGGGACAACAACAAGCAAGTCAGAAATCCAACTCCTAGAACAGATGCCTATATTACAAAACCTGAGCACTGTATTTGTTAGTGCCAGAGCAAAGCAAAGGACTAATGAGCCATGAAACATGAACTGGGAGGGACACCAGTACGTAACTATTTAAGTACAGTATTACAGTGTCAGGAAGTTTACAGATATTGTCTGTGCTGGACCTGTTCTGTAGACAGAGGATTTCAGTCTCTAGGGCTAACAAGCTGGCATCTTCTTCAGGACTAAATTCACTTTATAGAAGAGTTCTATGCAGAATGGCTGTTGCATCACCTAATATTTTTTCCTTTAGCAAATAACTGATTCCCAACTCCCACACTGGAGCACTCCTGCCAACGGAAATCACACACCACAACCTAATATAAAAGAGTTAGGAAGCAGGATATACTTACACATTTGGAACCCATAAACGGACAGTTTTGTCTCTGGAGCCTGAGGCCACCAGATGGCCAGAAGGTGAAAACTGAACACACATCACTGCATCTTTGTGACCCACAAAGCGATAGGCTCTCATTTGGGGTCTCATACTCCAGATCATCAAGCACGAATCCATAGAGCCACTTGCTAAATTTAGAGGAAAAAGACTCACTTAATATCTTCTCTTAGTACACTGGAACAATCATATACACTGAAGGGATCAGCACAGATTTCAGCCCTTTCAAACACTGGGTCTCTCCACTGAATTAAGACATTTGTTAACCTGGGAGACCACTACAATTCTATTTTTTATTGGCAATTCAAACCAACCATTCAGAATCACTTATTAATTGAAAGTAGGCATGGCAATTAGTTCATGTAATTCTGTTATTGCAGTAAACAAACAAAAAAGTACAAATATTGTAAGAGCTATTCCAATAGAAGGCAATACACACATGTGCTGAGGCTCTAAGATTTGAGACTCAGTGTCTCTTCATCAAAATATTTTTTTTTTTTGGAGAGCAAACAGCAATCACGACTTTGCTTGGTTAATTATCCAAATGTAGATACACAAAGCAGACAAGCCCAGCAAATTAGCAACATATAAAACACACACACTTGTGACAGTGCTTTGTGCCCCAGGAACCTGGCTTTTCTATGATTACACAGTTACCAACATGTCCTTCTGAGGCACTGCTTCAGATGAATGTTCCCAGCCTTCTCTATGCCACTGTCCCTGATGAAAGTGCAGCTTCCCCTACAGCCTGCCATGTTTTATATGTCCGTAGTGCAGTGCACACTTACTGTGATGTATAATGGCACAGATATTTTTCTGTAAGTTGCCATTGAATATTAGACAACAAACCTCTAAAATGGTGACAATTAAAATACCTCTTCAAACTAATCCTACATTTAAACTACAGAAATTTTGTGGGAAAGGAGTTGATTTTTTTGTGGGTTTTTTTAAAGCAAACAAACAACAAACAGACAACTATGCGGTATAAAAATCTTAGCCTGTCAACAGAAAAAAGCATCATCTTTAACTCCCTGTCAGAGCACCAAGTGGGACATATCTCCAGTGAACATAAAACATGCCTAGGAAAAAAAACAGATTAGTTTTTTATATTAGGTTTAGATGCTACAGTATCATAATCACAAGTAGATTTTAGTTCGTTTCAGTTGTGGCAAAGTACCAAATAGCTTTTGCTGGAAACATCCTTTTATTTCGCAGTCATTTCAATACAAAAAGAATAGCTCTCTCCTTTCTTGGATAGGATTCAGGATTAACCTAGACCCATTTCAGACAGGGATGTTCCATTATTCATGTTCCTTTAAAGGGAAAAAGTTCATACATTTCCATTCAGTGGCTTTTTGCCAGCGACACCTTTCCCTAAAAACATTAGGATTAAAATAAAGAAGGCAGCTAAACATATGTGGATTGAGGACAGGGCTGAGACTCTAGTCCTAAGTATGCTACTGATTCACTGTATGATGAAGTTACTTAACTGCAGTACCACAATTTCCCTATCTATGACATGGGGAAAAATAGCACTTAGCCATCTCTGTAAAGCACTTTGAGATATAAGCAGTATTTTGCAGTTTATTGTTGGTGAGTCATTAATAGCATTGGGTAGGGTAAACACCCCAGTAAAATGGCATTAAATGAAAGCTCACTTCTTCAGCTTAAAAATACACCTCTACTTCGATATAATGCTGTCCTCGGGATCCAAAAAAATCTTACCGCGTTATAGGTGAAACCGCGTTATATCGAACTTGCTTTGATCCACCTGAGTGCGCAGCCCCCCACCCCCGGAGCACTGCTTTACCGCATTATATCTGAATTCATGTTATATCAGGTCACGTTATATCGAGGTAGAGATGTATGAAGAATCAAATATAAAGGATGGGAAGTGTACAGGTTGCTTGAATATAGAGTAGCTGACTCAATATACCTCACTCAAATATTTTGAGTCTTCCTGCCTGCATTTTCATTCATATAAGTGCTGTACCCACAGCACCTGCTATGTAGGACTGTAGCACTGCTCTTGCTCTGCAGTTGCTGGCCTGAACCTAAAAAGAAGAGCAAGGGAAGGGAGACAGGAAACAAAAAAAGAATAAAGAAGCCACTGAGAAACAAAAGGGAAACAGGGTAGGAGGGAGTGGTAATTAAGGGCTGGTCTACACTGGGGGCGAGTGGAAATCAATCTAAGATACGCAACTTCAGCTACGTTATTCGCGTAGCTGAAGTCGAAGTATCTTAGTTTGACTTACCTGGCCATCCTCACAGCGGCTAGTCGACTGCCACGGCTCCCCTGTCGACTCCGCTTACTCCTCCTGCCGAGGTGGAGTACGGGCATCGATTCGGGGATTGACTTATCACGTCTAGATGAAACGCGATAAAATCGACCCCAGTAGATTGATTACTACCTGCCGATCCGGCGGGTAATGTAGATGTAGCCTAAGAGAATATGCTAAACTTTGATAATCCCTAATTTTCATAGCAAAGGGTCCTGATAAGGGATACTGAAATATGCCTTCTGACAACCTATTGGGACTACTGAATTTCAAGGTGTTTAGCCCTGCTGTATCTGTATGAGTCTACTGGACACCTTTGCCATATAATTTCTTTGTTCACCACCTCTGCAACAGACATAGCAATTCTCTCCTGTACTAAAATGCACAGTGGGCCTCAATGTAAGTAGTAGGCCAACGGACATCTGTTAATTTCTATTTGGTTCTCAGAAAAGACAACTGATTACAATGCAATGCATTGTATTAATGGACAGTAGATGGAAAACAAGCCTTTGTTTAAGTCACACCAAGTAGAACTGAAGTTTTGCCATACAGTGGTTTCAGAGTAAAGTGAGGCACACAAATATGCAAGACACAGTGTAACACTCAATGCTCCTTGCAACTTTGTCAAGATAAACACGCACTCACGCACACCACTTAAAAATGCCATTTCTAGAATGTAAGCAAAAATGTGGGCCTTTCAGACTTGAAAATAACTCTTCAGTGCTCTACAAGTGATTATTTCTGAGCCTGTTTTGTAACTCAGCAGCTCTTTTAATTTCCCTGAAAAAAGGAGAGACTTTTGAGGTGACTGTCAGAACATAAAGAGATAATTTACCCAATTGTTTCTTATTGAGACTGAAATCCACACTGGTGATGGCATCTCGATGGCCTTTAAAGTGTTTCTCCAGAGACGGATCCTCCTGAAAGACAATAAAATTTAAAGAATATAGGCTAATGTTAATAGTGACCTTAATACAATAAAAAAAATACATATTTTTATGACAAGGCTTGGCAATTTCCCCACCCTAAAATATTCAAGACCAGATTTCCAAAAGAATAGTAGCCCAGCATTGGGTGATAAAACAGTCTACATACAACTACTTGTATAATTATGCATATAATTACAAAAACAGTATATGCAGCTAGTCAGTTGCACATCGAAGGAAAGGTGTGGGGGAAGGGCAAAGAAGAGAAGCAGATCAGAAAGACCAGAAATAGCAGCAGGGTGGCTATAACATCACTATCTCACATCATTTGTATGCTTAATGAGATTTGTGAGACACCAGACATTGGTGGCCAACTACCAAAGTATATTTTTGGCCCACTGGGCTACAAAGCAATAAACCTAGTTGCAAAAGACACCTTCAAAAAGCGAGGATGATTTCAATAAGAATTCATAAAAATAGTTTTGGTTTTTAAAACGCCAGGACTCAGCAGGGAAACCCTCGCGGATCCGGTAACTGCCTGTCCCCCTCTCTGTGCCTAAACCAATCGGCCCCTAGCTCAGGCAGGAAAGTGTTCGCGCCCCTTTTCAAGCTGACTGGGGGCTGCACCGAGCACCCCACAAGGCCCCGCCCCGCAGCTCAGGCCAGGCTGCGGTATCCTGCAGGGCGGGACCCGGCAAAGCCCCCCCCCGGAGCACTGCCACCACCTACCGGGGGGGGGGGCAAAGGCGGGGCCGCGGGGCGGGCGGCTCTGCGGTTGGCAATGACTTTCTGCAATATTAACAGGGCGGCAACACGCTCCCTTCGCCCCTGGCCCCACCCCAGCCCCGGCAAATTTAGCCCCCCCGCCCAACTGCTCCCCCAGCCCCACAAACTTAGCCCCCGGCCCCACTCTCAGGGGCTCCCTACCAGGCCGGCGGCGGCGGCCATAGCGTGCGGCGGGAGCTGCCGGGCCTGTCGCTCTGGCCGCAGCGCCGGTTCAGTTTCCGCGCCTCCCCGGCCGCCCTAGTAACGGCGTCAGCCCTTAAAGGGAAGGTCGGGCCGAGCCGAACTTCGCCTCCGACAGGAAAAGCGGCCCGGGGCTCGCTTGGCGTCATGCTGGGGCGGGGAACGTGGGCGCCGTGCGCGCGCACTCGTTCTTACACACTCAGTTCCTTCAGCTGTGCACACTTGAGCTCCGTCACACATACTGTTCACATGTACACGTTCATACACACACACCACATGTGCACACATGCAATTCACACGTTACTCCTGAGGGCATTCTATGCCAAAAAAAATAAAGTCTCCACCAACAAATCAAAAATTCTGTCCACAATATTTTAAAATTCTGCAATTTTTATTTGTCAATAAATAAATGCAGATGCTCCAGCATGACAGTGGGGAGCACAGGCCACTGGCTGCACGAAGGTGGGAACTCAGCCTGCAGCCCGGGGGGACATAGACTCATTGGTGAGGCTCCATCCAACCCTGACACAGCACAAGGCCTGGGCCTGCCCCTCTGTGCCAGGCGCACCAGGTGTGGGGCAGGCAGGCTCCAAACATGGAGGAGCTCAGTGTGGGATGAAAGGATTCTGTGTGGGACAATCTGGGCGCAGGCAGCTCAGTGGGGAGGTTAGGAGGGTTGCCAACTTTCTAATAACACAAAATCAAACACCCTAACCCCATCCCTTCCCCGAGGCCATGCCCCCTGTCCCACTCCTTCCCTGAGGCCCTGCCCCCCATTCACTACATTCCCCCTTCCTCCATGGCTCACTCTTCCCCATCCTCACTCACTTTCACTGGACTGGGACGGGTGTTGGGGTGTTGGAGTGTTGGAGGGAGTGAAGGCTCTAACTGGGGGTGCGGGCTCTGGGGTGGGGCCAGAAATGAGGGGTTCAAGATGTGGGAGGGGACTCCAGGCTGGGGTGGGGGGTTGGGGTGCAGGAGGGGGTGAGGGCTTTATCTGGGGGTGCAGTTCCTGGAGTGGGGCCGGGGATACGGGGCTTGGGGTGCATCAGGGGGATCCAGGCTGAGGGTGGGGCAGAGGGGGTCAGGGTATGGGAGGGGTTTCTGGGCTGGGGTTGGGGTGCAGAGGAGGGTGAGGGCTCTGTCCTGGGGTGCAGGCTCTGGAGTGGGGCTGGGGATGAGGGGTTTGGGGTGAAGAAGGAGGCTCTGGGTTGTGGGGGGGCTCAGGGCTGGGGCAGGGGTTTGGGCTCAGGGTTAAGGCATAGGCTTACCTCCAACGGCTCCCAGTCAGCGGCACAGCAGAGGGGCTAAGGCAGGCTTCCTGCCTGTCCTGACTCCGCGCTGCACCCCGGAAACGGCCAGCAGGTCCAGCTCCTAGGCAGAGGTGCAGCAGGTGGTTCTGCGCGCTGCTCTCGCCTGCAGACACTGCCCCCATAGCTCCCATTGGCCACGGTTCCTGGCCAATGGGAGTGTGGAGCCAGTGCTCGGGGTGGGGGCAGCACACGGAGCCCCATGGCCCCCCCACCTAGGAGCTGGACCTGCTGGCCACTTCCAGGGCGCAGCGCAGTGTCAGGACAGGTAGAGTCTAGCCTGCCTTAGCCCTGCAACACCAACAACCGGACTTTTAATGGCACATGCACATTTGCACACACACACCAGGGCCATTTCTGCTGGTGCTTCCCTCTAACTGTGCTCCCAATTGCCACTGCCTCCCAATTCCCTCGCCTGCATGCCATGCTGTGGGCTGCCCCTGCCCTGGTCTAGCTCTGCAACAGGTAGGGAGCAAATCATGACTTAGAATGGTTTTGCATGTCAGCGCTAGAGGTTTGCAGTGATGTGACTACACCAAGGGCTGCTCACCGCTGGATGAAATTGCCAGGTAGAGCTAGCTGACAATTTGTTAGAACATTTCAATTTTCCTGAAAATTTTTGATTTTCCATCTTAAAAAACCAAAATGATGGAGGCTGACTGCCCGCCAAGAAGGCTTTTGCCAATTTCACTTTCGGCAAGCAGGAAGAAAGTGAAATTGACGAGATGCCTCCAGGAGAACAGCTGCAAAGGCAACAAATTCTTTTCTGAGAGAACCCAAATGGATTTTTTCTGGAAATTTTGTCATTTTTGACATTTGCCCTGATTCAGGATGAATATTTTTTCAAAAACATTAATTTTTTTATGGGATGGTATTTTCATTTTCTGGCCAGCTGTATAGTGTCAGAAGAGTCTTCAGATTCCAACCCCTGAAGCCCTGGGGCTCTCTGCTGAGATTGCCTAGAGAAGGCTCCAATGGTGGAGATGGCTTTAGTGAGATAGACACTTTTCCACCAGACAGCCTTCTCCAGTAACATTCAATCACTAGTAATTTTAGTCAAGACTAATTCTCTAGGGATGAAAAGCTCTATAACTCTGCTAATCCAATGAGCCATCCAGATTGCCATTGTGTTTTGGAAATCATCAGCCAGACCTGATTAGGACAGCCATCTGTGTCATTTTGAGGGCAGAGATACAGATACACATTACTAGATGTTGCCATGCAGCTGAGCACAAAAAGCTCCCCAGATCATTAACTTTGAAAAAAAAAATCTGCATTGCCTCAAGAACAGAGCTTCGCCCAGTATTTCATGTGTCTAAAGAGTGTGGTTCATGAAGCCAGTTCTGCAAGCATTTACTAAGCAGCAGAGATAGTGCTTACCACTGCGAGTAACTTTATTGATGTCAGCACTTACACATAAGCATTTTTGAAGGGTCCATCCCCTATTATAGTTTAAAATTGTTCTATGAAGCAAGAAGTGTGTCTGCCTCGGTGTTCTGTTTACACTGATGGTGCTCCGTAATAATATTATTGTCATGTACTTCTTGTACATGGTAGGTTGCAGGTCAGGCTCTTGTACCAGATATGCACTGATTACAGGGCTTCCTTTGTAGAGAGATACATCAGATACTCCTGGGAGAATTCTGTACCACTGTGCGCATACATAATTAATAAGCTGTGCATATTTTTTAAATTTTTGTGCAGAAAAAAGCTTCTGACAGAAAGTTGCTGCAGTTCCACCTTTTGCCCACCAGATGGCACTGTGGCAATAGAACAGAGCAGCAGCTCCTGGCCAGCTAGTTAAGAGAAAGAGCCTGCATTCTTCACAGCTCCTGTCAGGAGACAGGGGCTATGGGGAGACAGACAGTGTGGGGCTGCTGGTGGGGGGGGGGTCACAGACAGGGCCTCATAAGGGCTAGTGGGGGAGGACAGACTGGGGCAGGGGCTGAATGGGAGTGGAGGCACAGGGTCACAGGAGGGAGGGAGGTGCAAGGCCAGATGGGGAGAGGGTGTAGAGCTACTTAGGGACAAGGGGCGGCTGAGTGGGGGCACAGGGACACATGGAGACAGGGGTGGGGGTGCAGGGCCACACAGGGACAGAGTAGTGGCTGAGTGGGGACACAGAGACACATGGGACGGGGGAGGGGGTTCAGGGTCACATAAGGATGGGGGGTTTCTGAGTGGGGGTGCAGGGACACAAGGACGGGGGGTGCAAAGACATATGGGGGCTCGGGGACACATGGAGACAGGGACAGATGTGCCTGACTGAATGGGAGAGGCTAGGGGTCAGCCAGGGTCTGCATGGGAAAAGCTCCCTAACAGTCCCTCCATGCCCCCCCCTCCCCGCTAAAAACCTGTTCCATACTTTTCCCACCTATACGCAACAACCCTCCAAGTTCACACCCAGGCTTCTTCCAAGCAATCCCTCTCCCTCAGCTGCTCCTTTACCCAACTCCCCTAAGCCTTTGCACTGCTTCTGAGGGGTGTGGGAAATGCGGTTCTGTATTGTAGTTTACCGTATATACTTGTTCATAAGCTGAATTTTTTTAGTAAAAAAGGGGAGCACCAGAGAAGGGGGTCGGCTTATGAACGGGTATAGAGAGGGAGAGGTGGGACACAGCCCCTCCTCCCAACAGAGGGAGCAAGGAGAGGCAGCACAGGTAGCAGAGCCAAAAGGGAAGAGGCAGGGCCAGAGTCTCTCCACTTCTGGACATGCTGCTCTCCCCCCAGCCTCCAAAGCAGCTGCAGCTCTGGGGCTGGCAGGCTGCAGCCGTGCCACCTGGTCCTGCCCACTGGAGCACGCTGCGGCCATGCTGCCTGGCCCACCTACCAGAGCACACTGCAGCCGCACTGCCCGGTCTGGCCCACCAGAGCAGGCTGCAGCCGCACTGACCAGTCTGGCCCACCGGAGCAGGCTGTGGCCACGCCACCCAGCCTGCTGGAGCAGCTCCGGCCAGGCCAGAGCCGTCTTCCCCTGGCCCGCTCCAGCTAAGATGGGAAGGGATGGGATGGGGAGAGTGGGGGGGGTTCTGGGCTAGGGGTGGGGTCATGTGGGGGGTGGTAACAGGGGTTACTCCCCTAACCCCCAGCTTCTCCACCCCCCCACAAAATTTCCCCACCAATTGCTGTCCTGGCCCATCAGGGTATGCCACTGGTGGACCAGGACACTTTGTTTACTTAGATTTACCTCTGTGCCTGCAGATGCTTGAGATAAACAAACCATCTCAGCCGGCCAGTGGCTTATCCTGATGGCCTGAGAGCCAAAGTTTGCCAACCCCTGAATTATAGGGTCGGCTTATGAATGTATCATAAAATTTTTCCATTTTTAGTTATCCATCTTGGCGGCGGGGGGGGGGGGGGGAGTCAGCTTATAAACAAACCAACTTATGATCGAGTATATACAGTAAATGAATTATTGCTCGGAGTTCTGAATTAATATGCCTAGTAAGGAATCTATTTGTCAAAAAACATTTCCTGAATCTTTTTTTTTTGTTGTTGGTGTCTGTATTGTTACAGACATGCTTGCTGACAGATATTTTGAAACAAATGACCAAAAATAATTGAAACTGGTGTGATTACATTGTGTTATTTTGACAAATAAAATATGCAGAATTTTGCAGAATTGAAAATATTGTGCACATAATATTTAATTTTTTGGTGCAGAATTCCCCCAGGAGTAATCAGAGATGGGTTCACCATAAGATTTAATGCACTGCCAGGAACAGCTATTGTCAGATTTAAGTATATTACACATGGCTCCGCCTACTAGTTAAACAGTATAATACAGTTTCACATTCTATTACAAATATAACTATTTGAATGCAGAGACGGATTTAAATTCACCTGAGGATATTTTTGTTTTATTTTGAAACTCTAAACTGAAAGAAAATCCACCTTCAAACAACCAAGTAAAATATCCAAAATAACAAAGAATGATAAAAACCTAGTAAAAGAAATAAAAATATATAACTAATATATAACATCAGTTGTTAAAGAGCCTTACATAGGCTGGTTCCTAACTAAATAAGGTTGCCCAGGTCTGGCAGAGGAAAGGGGCTTTATGTGCATAGAGTGGACCCAGAGCCGTACAGGAAATGGTTTTCCCATCCCATAAGAGCTTTTGAAATTTCAAAAAAATCTCCCCATCTCGAGTCAAGACAAAAAGTCAAAATCTTGATAATTTGCACTTGTCAATAATCTGATTTTTTTTTAAATTGGATCAATGAAAACATTTTGTTCTGATCATTTCAAAACATTGTTTCAATTCTGACCTTTGTTTTTAAAAAAATAACCTTCTCTTAAGTCTGAATAAATTAAATTTAGAAAGAAAAAGTAATTTCAAACCAGAAAATTAAACTTTTCATTTAGAAAAATGTCAAAAGGTTCCATTCTGACTGTGATTAATCTCTGAACAAAAGTATTGCCAAGCTAGGGTGACCAGATGTCCCGATTTTATAAGGACAGTCCCGATTTTTGGGTCTTTTTCTTATATAGGCTCCCATTACCCTCCACCCCCATCCCGATTTTTCACATTTGCTGTCTGGTCACCCTATGCCAAGTTTAAAATGAACAAAGGTATTGTCAGTGTTAGGCCTCAGACTTCCACTTTGCAAAGTTAAAAAGGGCACACTTTGCAGAGGTAAAAAGGGCACGCTTTGCAGAAGTAAACTAAAACTTGTGGTCAAAACACGCTGCAACCAGATAACACAGTATGCTGACTCCTATAAAGCGAGATAAGTTGTGCCCCCGGGCACAGCTTGTCTAACCCACATTTAAAACAATTGGCTACAAGGAAATAAGTAAGCATAAATTATACAGTCAAAGCGACACAAGGAGATAAGTAAGCATAAATTATACAGCCAAAGCGACAACGCAAACCACATTAAAGATTTGGCTGATCCTAATTGGTTGGCCTGTTTTAAGACATGGCCGGCAGATCAGATAAAAACTACGAAGGCACGGGACTGTGGTGTGTTTCGGTCATAAGGGAAACCTGACCCACACCCCCTGAACTGAAGGGACGTGCACTTGTCGACTATCTGTACCTGACCAGTGTGAAAAACGGCTGACTGAAGGATAAAGTATTTTTGGACAAATTCAGGGTAAGTTTATGGAGTAAAGAAGTCTGCTTGCTTGAGCTGAATTGATCTCAAGTCTGTATCGATACTATAGCATTAAGAATAGTATTAAGCAGCTAATGAATAATAACTTTACATGTACTCTATAGTGTTAAGAATAGTAGTAAGTAGCTGATGAATAATAATTTTACATGTACTTGTGCTTGTCTTCAGTATAACTTGCCATTTATATTAATCCTTATTCAGTGTTGGTCTTTATTCTTCCTTTTCTTATTTTGTCTCTGTTGCCTTTACAGTCAAAAGTCATTAAAAACCTTTTCTGAGGAATAATCAGTAGTTTTAATTTTTCTTACATGGGCACTACTCAACCTCATTACATCTGTGTTGGGTGGCGGGAAGTAGCCATCACCCAGGGCCTAATTAGGGCCCTGACACGTGCCTCCTTCTTCCTTTATCTCCGTACTGACAATTTAAAAAACCTTTTTCTCCGAAACATTTTCAAATTGGGAGAGTCAACAAAACAGACCTTTTCCCTCTCAAACAGTTCTGGTTTTGACCAATCAGCTTTTCCAATGAACAGACATTTTGCTGTTCCCAAACAGCTGTAGTGTGTACCCTGGGTCAAAAATCTTTCGGCCTCTGTAGGTCACATCATCCTGGATCTCAATCTTCTGGAAAACATACCTTCAGGCTGGCTCCACGTCTACACCCTGATGGTGGGCGATGGAGCAGAGATTAGGCTTCCTAGTAGGATGTTCTCTCACACACTTTCTGATACCTCTTGGCAGCTCCTTTTCCCAGCCAACTTTCTATTATATCCTGCAAGGTGCCAGCACCCTCAGCTCCCACTGAAGCCACAAGTAGTTCAGGGGGCTCAGCACCACCCGTGAGGAGTTCTGCACCTTGCAGCATCAGGCCTTTGCGGTGGCCAGACATTCTGAGAGTCTGGGTAATGGGCATGGAAGTGAGACTGACAGAAGGAAATGAATGTGTTGTGTATTTGGTTGTCATGGTTTTTGGTTCCTATGGTAACTGAGTTAGATTATTAGGGGATAGCTCAGCCAGCTTCAGCCGGCTGGGTGAGTTCTCTGAGTCTGTAAATAAAATGGTGGTTTTGTTAGCTGTCTGCTGTCTGGCCTCAAGTGATTTCTTCCTAAACCGGCTGCCCCCAAGGATATAACAAGTGGCGACGAGGATGGGATCCTGGTGCTGCTCCAGTAACAGAAGGAAGTAGAAGTCAAGGTACAAAACAAACAAATAAAAATACTGCTTGTTTGCACTGACTGTGAAGTGAAACTAAAATCATGGCTACTCTGACCAGGCCACTGGAACCTTTTGATGAGAATATAGAGCAGTGGCATGTGTATACTGAGCGTTTTGAGCTTTTTGGTGTTGCAAATGACATTACAGAAACAAAGAAGGTGCCAATATTCTTAAGTGTTGTAGGGGCTAAAACCTACTCCCTGCTACGCAGCTTACTACACCCTGTTAAGCCTGAGACTAAATCTTACAGTGACATTGTGGAAATCCTGGGGTCCCATTTCTCCCCAAAACCACTGGTAATTGCTGAAAGATATAGGTTCTACAAAAGAGACCAAAAGGAAGATGAAACAGTTGTACAATTTGTACCCATTTTAAAAAAGCTAGCAGAACACTGTGAATTTAAAGAGATGTTAAATGATGCCCTGTGTGACAGGTTAGTGTGTGGCCTGTACAGTGAACCTATACGGAAGCGCCTACTGACAGAGGCTCAGCTTACCTTACAGAAGGCTGTTGATATTGCTGTCTCCATGGAACTGGCTACAAGGGAGGCGCAATACATCAGTGCATCCCCTATGGTGCAAAAAGTGTCACAAGAACTGACCCACAAAACGGTGCAGAGTCAAGAATGTTACCGCTGTGGTAAGCCGGGTCACCAGGCATCGGAATGCTGGTGTAAGGACCTGGTGTGTCGACACTGTGGCAAAAAGGGACACATTGAGTGTGCCTGTAAACAAAAGAAAAGGAGGCCTGTGGTCTGGCCGACAAAAAGAGGAACCCTGCATACCCTAGAGCAGACCCAGGATGATCAAGGTGACACCTCAGCGCAAGAGGAAGTGGCACTGCATATTTTGTCTTTGGCAGTGGGCTCACATGAATACTGGGTAACCCCGTTATTGGATGGCAAACGTATACGCATGGAACTGGACACCGGTGCAGCCGTCTCACTGATCTCCGAGACTGTGTATAAAGAAAAGCTACAGCATCTTCCGCTTAAGGCAACAAAAACTGTTCTGAAGACGTATACGGGAGAAGCTGTGCCTATGCTGGGCACTATTGATGTTAAGGTGGAGCTCAATGGACAGGTGGCTAAATTGCCACTGTTTGTGGTGAGAGGTAACTACACAGCCTTAATGGGTAGGTCTTGGCTTGGGAAGATTCAGCTGAACTGGGCAGAAGTGCACCGGATGACTAAAGAAGAAACCAGTCTAACCCCTATACTAAGGAAACATGCTGCTGTTTTTGGAGATGATTTGGGAAGTATGAAGGGAATCACTGTGACATTGAACATTAAACCTGACAGTCCACCAAAATATCTGAAAGCCCGAACTGTGCCATATGCCATCAGGCCAAAAGTTGAAGCAGACCTGGAGCGCCTGGTCTCCAATGGAGTCCTAATACCAGTTACCCATAGCTCATGGGCCACTCCTATCGTTCCAATAGTGAAGAAAGATGGCTCTCTCCGGATTTGCGGTGATTTTAAAGTCACTGTCAACCCAGTGTTGTGTGCAGAGCAATACCCGCTTCCCCGCATCGATGACCTCTTCGCAGGCCTGGCTGGGGGACAAAAGTTCAGTAAGATTGATCTGAGTCAAGCATATTTACAGATGCACGTCGATGAAAAGTCCCAAGAGCTGTTGACTATTGTGACTCATAAGGGGCTTTATCGATACTGCCGCCTACCCTTCGGAATAACATCTGCTCCTGCCCTGTTCCAGAGGGCTATGGACCAGATCTTGTGTGGCTTGTCAGGAGTTCAGTGCTATCTGGATGATATCCTGGTCACTGGAAGAAATGAAGAGGATCACTTAGCCTTTGGCTACACTTACACTTCAAAGCGCTGCCGCGGCAGCGCTTTGAAGCGCTAAGTGTAGTCAAAGCACCAGCGCTGGGAGAAAGCTCTCCCAGCGCTGTCCGTACTCCACCTCCCTGTGGGGAATAACGGACAGCGCTGGGAGCCGCGCTCCCAGCGCTGGGGCTTTGACCACACTGGCGCTTTGCAGCGCCGCAATTTGCAGCGCTGGAGAGGGTGTGTTTTCACACCCTGCTGCAGCGCTGCAAATTTGTAAGTGTAGCCAAGCCCTTAAAGAATTTAGAGGCTACCCTACAAAGACTGGAAGAGTATGGCCTACGAGTTCGCAAAGACAAGTGTGAATTCTTCAAGCCCTCTATTGAATATTTGGGACACATCATCGATTCTGCAGGTCTTCATAAGGCCCCTGCAAAAGTTAAAGCTATTGTGGAGGCTCCCCCACCTTGAAATGTAAGCCAGCTGCGCTCGTTTCTAGGACTACTGAACTACTATGGAAAGTTCATCTCACAGTTAGCCACACTGCTAAAACCACTTCATGAGCTCCTTGGGCAGAACAAGGCCTGGAAGTGGACTGAAGCCTGTGATGTTGCATTTAACAAAGCTAAGGATGCATTGCTAAATTCTGAAGTTCTAACGCACTTTGATCCATCCTTACCCCTACAATTGGCCTGCGATGCCTCCCCTTATGGAGTGGGAGCAGTCGTGTCACACATTATGCCTTCGGGAGAAGAGAGACCTATTGCTTTTGCTTCACGCACTCTAAGCAAAGCAGAAACTAACTACACCCAAATCGAACGTGAGGCATTAGGAATTGTTTTTTGAATTCGGAAGTTTCATCAGTACCTGTTTGGGCGAAAGTTTACTCTTCTCACAGACCATCAACCTCTGACGTCAATTTTTGGACCCTAGACAGGCATTCCCCCATTAGCTGCTAGTCGTATGCAACGTTGGGCATTGTTACTTTCAGCACACACATATGAAATCAAATATCGGAAATCCACTCTGCACGGCAATGCAGATGGCCTCTCAAGGTTGCCTTTGCCGGTCAAACATCAAGATAGTACCCAAAAGGAAATCTTCTACTTTGAACAGGTAGAGAATACACCCATCACTGCTACTCAGATAAAGAAGGCAAGCCGCGTTGACCCAGTATTGTCCCAAGTTATGGACCTGGTGATGCATGGAAAATCTCGACAAACCTCTCCGGTCTCATCTGACCTTGTTCCCTACATGTCCAGAAGGACGGAGATATCGGTCCAATCTGGTTGTTTGTTGTGGGGGAGACGTGTCATTATTCCACCACCACTGAGATCACAGCTGTTAGAACAGCTACATTCTGGTCACTGTGGAATAGTGCGCATGAAGGAAATTGCACGAAGCTATTTTTGGTGGCCTGGATTGGACAGTGCTATTGAAGAGAAGGCAAAAGCTTGTATGTCATGTCAGGGTGTGAGGAATGCACCCCAGTGGGCACCCCTACACCCATGGGACTGGCCTGAAAACCCTTGGCAACGTATTCATGTTGACTTTGCTGGCCCCCTTGAAGGAAGCATGTTCTTGGTGGCAATAGATGCCCATTCTAAATGGCCAGAAGTCTCTATAATGCAGTCCACTACTGCAGAGAGTACTATCCAAAAACTACGAGGACTCTTTAGTCGTTTTGGTCTGCCAGAACAACTTGTGAGCGACAACGGACCGCAGTTTGTCTCTCAGGAGTTTCAAAATTTTATGAAGGCAAATGGGATACACCACATCACGTCAGCACCATATCATCCATCCACCAATGGATTAGCTGAAAGATTTGTGCAGACAATGAAAAACGCTTTGAAATCAGCAAGGGGACAACACTCCATTCAAAAGCGTCTGGATACCTTCTTACTTTCCTACCGAAACACACCTCATGCTACGACCCAGGCATCTCCGGCCTTTCTAATGATGGGACGACAGCTGCGCACTTGCTTTGATCTGCTGAAACCTTCTGAACCCAGACAAACTGTGCAACATCAGCAGCAATATCAAGTCATCAGACGGGCACCCAGAGCAAAAGACCGAACCTTTAGCCCGGGACAGCCAGTTTTGGCTCGGAATTATACTTCCAGAGCTAAATGGGTCCTGGCCACAGTCATCACTCAAACAGGACCTGTTTCCTACACAGTCCGGACTGCAGAGAATCTTACCTGGCGGCGACATGTAGATCAGCTGTTGCCAGGTCACGCCAGTCCTCAGGACACATCTGCAATTGAGGGGTCTGACTTCACCTCTTCTGGTGAGACACCGAATCACGAATCACCTATTCCTGACTGTCCTCCTCCATTACTGCCGGCGGCTGAGATGCCCCTTTGCCCAGCACGAGCTGATACCACCTCCTCACCCGTTCGTGCTGCGGACCCTGAGCCCATGGTACTTTCGGGTGCAACAACACCAGAAGTTCACCGTAATCCACCTAGAGACAGAAGGCCTCCTCATCGGCTGGATCTTTAGCTAGGGCGAACCCATGGTTATGGGGCAAAATAATCCCCAGGGTTTAGCCGGTAATGGAGGCAGTCTACCCTCCTTCTCTAGTCTAGTGTGTGTTTTATTTAGGGGATGTTCTTATTAGGGGGGGAGAAATATGTTGTGTATTTGGTTGTCATGGTTTTTGGTTCCTATGGTAACTGAGTTAGATTATTAGGGGATAGCTCAGCCAGCTTCAGCCAGCTGGGTGAGTTCTCTGAGTCTGTAAATAAAATGGTGGTTTTGTTAGCTGTCTGCTGTCTGGCCTCAAGTGATTTCTTCCTAAACCGGCTGCCCCCAAGGATATAACAGAATGGACCATCTGAGGCTCCTGTCATTGACAGAGTGGATGGGGCAGGAGGGCATGCAGTAGGATTCTAGCTGGGCCAGAGTTTAGGGTTGCCAACCCTCCAAGTTTGTCCTAGAGTCTCCAGATTAATCTTTAATTAAAGCTTATGTTATGTGATGAAACTTCCAGGAATATGTGCAACCAAAATTGGCAACCCTACCAGCACTGTGGAGAGCCTTGGAGGCAAAAACAAGAAGTTTAAATAGATCCAGTTGGTGATGAGGAGCTAGAGATGGGATTCAAACAGAGAACAGTTTGAGGTGGAAGGAAGGTAATTTTAGCAGCTGTATTTTGGATGGACTGGAATGGGAATGGTGGGACTCAGCCAAAAGATTCTGAACCTCAAAGAGCATCTGTCATTCATTCTTTTTCCTGTGATGCCATCTAGTGATGATTGTATTACAGAAATTTGAAACTATTTACAAACTCGCTTTCCCTTTCTTTCTCCCTCTCATTCCTGGAATCCAGTGCACTTTGGATACTGATATATGTTTCTGTAAATTCTGAGGAAACAAACCAGAATATTCAGGAAGCATCAGATATGTCTAAGTTGTTGGACAGAACAATACTCAGCCTAGGGTGACCAGATGTCACGATTTTATAGGGACAGTCCCGATTTTTGGGTCTTTTTCTTATATAGGCTCCTATTACCCCCCTCCCCCGTCCCGATTTTTCACATTTGCTGTCTGGTCACCCTAGCTCAGCCCAGCTTAAAGAAGCAGTGAAAGTAGAACATTTGAGGAGCATATTACCAATGTGGAACAACAAGCAAAAAGTATTAAACAGGAGCATTTTCTTTCATGCCTTCTGCACCTGCCAATTGAGGTGCAGAAGAAAGATATGAAACATGAGGTATATTTACATGATCCATAATTATTATTTACGTCAGAAATGTTGAACCAATTGAGGTTAAGGAAAACTTATGTGAAGGGGAAAAGAAATTCTCCCTCATCCTGAATTTTAATTTGCCTTTTTGAGTCTTTCATTTTGGACACTAGAACCTAGAAACCCAACTGAGATCAGGGCTCCATTGTTGTAGGTGCTGTACAGATACACATTCTGATCCAGATACAGATGGTCCATTCTCTGAAGAACTTGCAATTTAAACAGATAAGCCTAAATAAAAGGAAGTATTATTGGAGACTGAGACCCATAGTCTCACAGAGAATCTGTAGCAGAGCCAGGAATTGAACCCAGGTGTTGAGTTCAAGCGCACTGCCTTAACCTCATGATCATCTTTGCTCTCTTTGTCTCACCCTCGGATCTTGTCAGCTTGAGAGGTGTGCATTACGGTGGCAATGTCCTTTTGTAGATTTAGCTCTGTATTTTAGTAGGGTGGAGGGTAAAATGAGGCCGAACAGCTGTTAAATTGCTGCATTGATTGAAGTAGTTCTACAACGTAGCCACCAGGGGGAAACACCTATTCACACCTTTAAAAGTACAGCACAACTTTATTTTATATAGTGCCTTCTGTACAATCCGTATCCCAGTGTTTTCCATAGTTTAAAAAAAACGGCCATAAAAGTGCACAAAATGAAAGCAGAGGGAGGAAAATTTAGACACAGAGACAAGGGAGAAAAGAGCTTTTCAGAGGAGATTTGAAAATAGATGGAGAGTCAAACAGGCAGATAGACAAGACACCAGACAGCAGAGGCTGTGCAGGAGAAGGCTCTCCGAGTGGTGAGACTGCAAGGGCCAGGGAGGAAGCCAGAACAAAGCAGGAATAGGAGTGAGTGGAGGATAGAGAGAATTTCCCTGAGCTAAATGAGAGCAAATCCAGGGAGGGGTTTGTAAACAAGGGCAGTTTTGAGCTGGAGCGTCAGGAGTCGGGGAGCAGCCTGGCTCTGAGGAGGTGGGTGATGTGATCACATTGCACATGAGGGAGTGTGGATAGCTCGTAGAGCCAGTTCTGGGGCAGGGAGGCTGGCAGCCCTGGGGTCCTCAACCCTGGGGGAGTCTGCATGGCAGGGGTTCCCTGAAGCTACAGACCCCGGTAGCTTGGGCTCTCCAGCAGTGCACCAGGCCAGCTGGCAGCAAGGCAGGCAGGTTTCAGAGGGAAGCCCGCCTGGCAGGCTGGGTTCTGCCAGAACCCAGCCTGTGATTCGTCAGAAGTTAATCAAACCCAATGTGCCTCCATAAAACATGTGAGGTTCAGCAAATCTGCATTTTTCACCTAAGCCCTCAAAATTCCTAACCCGCTCATGTACACAGCTCGATCGTTAGCCTGTAGGTGGTTGTCTGGGGTAAAGTGGCAGAACAGACAGTGAGCCTTCACTTCTCACTTATGGGTCATCTGCATTGGGGATGTTTTCATTTCAAACTTCCCTATAGTAGACAAGCCCTTAGTCTTACACTGGGCATATTACTAATCCCTCTTGCAAGGACTTCCCACCACTAGATGTCTCTAGCCACCTTTTAGCTCAGGGGTGGGCAAACTTTTTGGCCTGAGGCTGTGCCTCCCCAAACAGCCTGCCCCCCATCTGCTCCCTCCCACTTCCCGCCCCCTGACTCCCCCCCTTAGAACCCCCAACCCATCCAACCCCCCCCCCTGCTCCCTGTCCCCTGACTGTCCTGACCCCTATCCACACCCTCGCCCCCTGACAGGCCCCCTGGGACTCCCACACCTATCAAACTGCCCCCTGTTCCCCATCCCCTGACCACCCCCCCAGAACCGCCCCATCCAACTGCTCCCCGTCCCCTGACTGCCCCCCAGAACCTCCTGCCCCTTATCTAACTCCCCCCGCTCTCCACCCCTTTACCATACCGCTCAGAGTGGCAGGACTGGCTTATTGGAAAGCCTGGGAGGGGGCGGGCGCAAGCCTCGCGGCCTGCATGGTGGTGTGGCTGCAGGGAAGGCAGGACAGAAGGGGAGGAGCTGGGGGCTAGCCTCCCCACTCGGGAGCTCAAGGGCCAGGCAGGACAGTCCCATGGGCCATAGTTTGCCCACCTCTGTTTTAGCTGCTCAAAGGGCCAGCTCCTGGCCCATCAATCAGGAGGAGAGTTAGAAAAGAACCTTGAGAGAGAGGGGTTTTAGCACAGAGGAGGAATCCTCGCAGTATGCTCCCAGTGTATCTTCCACAGAGGAGTGTAACCATGGAGGGCCCAGAGGATGTGAGTGATCCAGAGATGATAGGCAGATACGCAGACCAAAGAGATATGGGTAAATGAGAGATGAGGAGGAGGAGGGAGACAAAGGCAGAGTTGTGTGTAAGGATGTTCTTCTTGCCTGAGAGAAGCACTTCTGCCTTGGAGACATTTAGATGAAGGAAGCTGAGATGAAGCCACAGATTGCTAGACTGAGACAGGTTGAGATGGTGCCCTAAATCTTGACAGACTATTATCTAAATTTGAGTCTAGACTACATATCAACTAACAATACAAAACCAGCTTTAAACTACCTGTAAACCCATCAGTTATCTGTGCGCTTCTCAAAGAAATGCCACCTTCTTGGTGTTGTAATCTCCCTCCTCCCTACCCAAGCCCCTTTGCCCTATATCTACTCAGCCTAGCATGTTATATTTCCCTTGGAAGGTCTTTAAGGCAGAGACCACATCTTTCACATGATCTGTAAAGCACCTAAAACTTTTGCCCATACTTAGATATCTCAAAAATTGCAGAATTTTATCAGCCTTCCCCCCACCCAAAATCCACCTTTAGGCTATAAAACAAGTCTGCACAATTATCATAGCAACCAAAAAGTGCCTTTTTCAGCAAAGGCTTATAATGAAAGTGCCTCTTTAACCATAATCATGCGATTACTGCTGCAAAGCAATAATGTCTACAATAAAAGGCTCATTAACTTATATCCTGGGACTGCATGGCTACAATATCACTGCATACAATTTTCCAACAGGACAGTTTTCTCCTCAGAAAATGCTGATTGGACTAAATCAAAATGTTTCAGGAGAATGTATCAATTTCATCATTTCCAATGAAAAATTATCAAAAGGTTTTGTTTGTTGAAGTGCTTTGATTATATTTGAAATGGTGAAGTCCAATGTAATGTATAATATACAACAGATAATATAATAGTCAGAATGCTAAAGTCGAAACAAAGCTCTTCCACCTTATTGAACCAAAGCACTTCCATAAAGGTCATTTCAATATTTCCAAAACACATTTTTTCTGAAATTTTGTTTTATGGGAAATTTCAAATCTTCAACTTCTCATTCCAATTTGGAGTAAAAGGAAGTTTCAAAATGTCGGAATTTCCCATGAAACAAAAATTCTGCATTTCAACCAGCTCTAATCAGTAGTAAAACCAACCCGATTCTAGGGTGAACTATACCCTACTTCTCCTGAGCTTTCATAAATACAAGATATGTTTGTTCCATTAGACACCTAATGTGACTTTAGGGTTATTTCTTCAATACTGGGGCCACCTGTAGGTCCTGATCCAACATCCTTTGAACTCTCTGGGAATTTTTCCATTGATTTCAGTGGGAGTTGGAATGAGTTCTACAGTGCTGGGTGTATGAAAAGGAGTTGGAATATGAGATGGCAGATGCAAGTAGATTTGAATTTTCCCTCACTGGGCTGATTGCAGTGACACATCTGAAAATGTTAAGTATTATTAGTTCAGAGAAACTTGCAGACTCTGCGATCCTTTTGAGATTCTCCTGATCCCTGATATTTACATTCAGCAAATCTCACTGACACTTCTCAGTCCAATTACGTGCTAGCTCCAAGGTCCAGAACCCAGAGGCTATTCCTGAAATTAGCAATTTATGCATGTGAGTTGTCTGACTGTGGGTTGCAGAACTGAGTCCCCAACCATTTTGAAGTCCACTTTCCAGCCTTGCATTCACTGCCCTGGCTATGTTCTAAAAAATTAGAAGCTAATTTACAGTGAATCTTTCAACATAGGCTATTTATATAACTGTGATATAGCAGCAATCCAGTTATCACATGGAGGTCTTCTTATCACCCACCTGATTTATAACTGAAAAGACCTTCTCTGAGCATTTCCAGCCCCTGCCAAGGATACACACTGAAAGCCTCTCTATTATTCTGTGTAACCATAGAGACACGAACTAGCATCATAACTCCTGCATTTCATGAATAAAGAGTCAAGGATAAAACAGCAGCCCACTTTGTGCAGTACCGGTATTGTTAAGCATGCAATCCTTCCACAGAATTCAGGTCAGACAGTTGTTACAAGAAAGTACAGTGAGCCTTTGACTTCAAAGAAAAAGCCTGATTCAGAAAGCAATTGGGTATTAATTTTATCGCTAGACTTGTCACTCAGCCTATTGGATCTAAATTTATTACTCACTAGATTGGCCACTTATTTTTGCATTACATAGCACAGTTTGGAAAGGTTTCTCTAATATTAGAGAGGCCAAAAATAACCCCAAAATATATTATATATTTCTATTTCTTACCTTTTATATTGTGGTAGCACCTAACGGACGCAAATGGGGTCAGGCCAGCTCTGGGCTAGGTGCTGTACAGAAGGACAGGCCCTGCTCTAAAGAGCTTACAGTCTAAATAAACAAGAGACCAAGGAGAAATGGAGCATTATTATCCCCATTTCACAGATGGGGCACTGAGGTGCAGAGAGATAAAGTGACTTGCCAAAAGTCATACACAAAATCTCCAGCAGAGACAGGAATTTAAGCTGGATCTCCTGGGCCCTAGGCCATGCTTTAACCACCAGGCTCCTATTTTCCAGCCAAGGGTGATCCTCAAGAATGAATTTCTTTGGCTTTGTACTTTTATCTTGGAGTTTCTAATTAAATAAGAACTGTCCAAGCTTAACCTGCCACTGACAAACAGTTCAGAGAGCAAAGTACCCCACTGTGAGGCCCTGGGGACCTGGGAAGGTCGCAGCAGAGCATGGGTGAACATAAGAATATAAGAATGGCCAAAGGTCCATCTAGCTCAGTATCTGGTCTTCTAACAGTGGCCAATTCCAGGTGCTTCAGAAAGAATGAACAGAAGAGGTAATCATCAAGTGATCCGTCCCCTGTTGCCCATTCCTAGCTTCTGGCAAACAGAGGTTAGCAACACCATCCCTGTCCATCCTGGCTAATTGCCATTGATGGACCTATCCTCCATGAACTTGTCTTGTTCTTTTTTGAACACAGTTATAGTCTTGGCCTTCACAACATCCTCTGGCAAGGAGTTCCACAGGTTGACTGGCGTTGTGTGAAAAAATACTTCCTTTTGTTTGTTTTAATGGGCTGCTGTTAAGCACAGAGCTGGCGATCTCTTTTCATTATGTGCTGGCACAGTTTAAAATGGAAGCTGAGGCAGGTGCTGCAGTTTCTCCAGTCTGAGAAGTTTAGTAAGGCCATATCACCCCACTGCATCTCTCTTCTGGGTAATTCCTCCCAGGAGAAAGTTCAGCCTGAGCAAGGTAATGCATCTGATTACAGTGGCCCTGTTCCCATGCCAGAAAGCTGACTTCCTCTGAGCACATCTGGCCAGACAAGGACTGCAGCAGGTGTTCGCAGCAAACACAAGCTGGAGCACTTCACGTGCTTTTCTGATTTGTCCTGGGGACTGGGTCCCCCAGGATCAGGGGAGTAACTTAAAAGCTGCCATCATTTCTTTCCTGCCCCAGTGCTTCTCATCAGTCCAGAGAATCCGGCCCACTGATTTCAGGGAAGTTATTACTGACTGAGAGCAGAATCCAGCCCAGTGGCTTTTAGAATGTTAAAGCAACTCAAACCAGGTCTTGGGATGGAACAGCCACCTCGGCATTAACGACATCACCACCATTGGGACACTATCTTGTGAACATAAACAGCTCAGGCAAGTTGTCATTAGCTCCGAGGGGCCAAATCTGCAGCTGATGTTGGTGTAGCAAAGAGGATCCTGGTACACCAGCCACAAGGAGACCTAGTGTGGAGGAGCCCCTCCACCGTGGTAGTATCCCCTTTATACGGTGGTGATCCTTCTAGGCCTGATTAAACCAGCTTTAGGACCAAATGACACCAACCATGTAGTGCAAAGCAGACACAGTCCACTGGAGAAGCTGGCCCATAGGATCAGTAGTGTTATACATCACCCCCTAGGGTCAGATCCCCCGCCGATGTAAACTGATGTCACGCTGTTAGCTTCCATGGAGCTATGCTGATGTACAGCAGCTGCGGTGTGGCTTCTTATATCCCTGTCACTTCTTTTCTCTGTACGTACATGGCCTACTTTGTCCTGCCAGCAGCTAAGAGTGAATTATTCGTTTGTTTGTGTCTGATGGTTTTTCCTGTGCTCATTTTCATTTTTTAGAGTTCAGAAAATGTCCAGGGGCCAGATCTAATTCCTAGTTGAGCAAAACTCCCGTTGACCTTAATGGGAGTTTGCCAGAGTAAATATTGAGTAAGGACCTCAGAATTTGACCCTGTGTTAATGGAGAAAAAAGAAACGTCACCTGTATTTATATCAGAAATCCTTATTGCTATCTAATCACTATGCACAAAAGTCATCAGAGTTTAGAGAAAAGGGAGAAGAACTCTGCTATAGGTCACTAGAATCCATTCTCTGGACTCTGATAACAAATGTGTAAACCAGTGAGAGGGATGGTATAGCATTCAGCTTTATAATGATATTAACCTGAAAATGTCCAGGAAAGAGAATTGCTGTCTGGCAGAACTACCAGCTCCCTCCCACTTTCTGTCTTTTAGAACCACCGGCGGTACTTTTAATTTTTTTTGAACCAAGGGTTTTCCAAGTGTGGGGTATGGAGCAGCACCAGGTGGTGAGTGGAATGCCTCTGTCACAATGATGAAGCACCTGGCAAGGTGTAAGCCTTGATGTTACCTACTTCTTGTAACCCAGCCCTGGTTTCTTTAAGAACTTGTCTTCACCCAAAAGCTGCAACGCTTTAACTATAATGGTATAGTTAAAGTAGTATGGCCCCTTGTAGCGGGGTGGTTACCCACTCCTGCCCTTTTGGGGCTTTAAAACAGCCCCGGGAAGCAACCTTTAGGCTGGGCTGATTGGGGAAGTGGCTGCAGCTGGGGCCACGCCCCAAACTGAGCCACAGGGCCTTATAAGAAGGCCAGGGAAGCCAGGAGCAAAGTCTCCCTTTGCCTGTAGAGAGAGAAGGGCCTGGCTGCAGGGAGCTAGACGCAAGGTACCTGAGTGAAGCAGGGCTGGGGAAAGACAAAGGAGCTGGGGAGCTCCAGCCTGGAAAGCCCCAGGCTGTGGCCTAGCATTGGGCTAACAGGTACTAGGGGTTGCAGAGGCAGGCCAAAGCAGCAGGTCCAAACCTTCCTTGCCAGTGATGAATAGGCTGATACTGCAGTCTGCCCCAGGGGGTGGGGCTAGACAATGACTGGCAGTAGCCATACACTGAGGCAAGGTGGGGATAGAGGGTGGGGGTTCCCTGGGGAGGGGAGACCCTGAGAGAAAGGGGTTACTGCCAGGGGGCAGCACCCCATGTGAAAGGGCACCGGGGTCCAGGGAGGGACTCGGGGCCAGGGAACAGGCGGATCACTGGCCTGCAGAGGGTGCTCCGTGCTGGAAACCGAGCTAATTCCCTGGGATCACCAGCAGGAGGTGCCGCAGGGGTGAGTCCAACCCAGTTACACCCCTGCAGTGCAGACACAATTATCCCAGCATAAAGGTGCTTGTACTGGTATAGTTTCCCCCCACCACCCGCATAAGAGAAGGGGAATAAGATAGACTGGTATGAAACACTTTTATACCAATATAACTGTCTATATTAGGGGGTGTACCAGTATAACTATATCAGTTTAAAAAAAAATCAGGAGATCCTAGTCAAAATGGTTATATCAGTACAAACTGTGTGAGAGACCAGGCATTAGGGAAAAATCTAGTTAATACAGGAAACCCTGTCTCCCTCACTTTTTCTTGCACAGTGCTGCTGCGAGGAAAGAGTAAAATTGGGATAGAGAGGAGAGATCTCCACAAGAGGATCCCTGTTTTAAGAAGCTGTCCACAACAGGAAAGGATTAGGTCCTGCCCCAATAGGGGACTGGTCCTGCTTTGAGCAGGGGGTTGGACTAGATGACCTCCTGAGGTCCCTTCCAACCCTGATAGTCTATGATTCTATGAAAGACGCAGGAGGGTGAAATCCTGGCCCTATGGAAGTCAATAGGAGTTTTTTCATTGACTTCAGTGTGGGCCAGAATTTTACTCTGAGATTCCAGTGTCCCATCAACAGCAGTGAAATTGTCTAACCAGTTTTAATACTGCTTAGAACCATAGTGCTAACCCAGTTTTAGGTGTCTTAAGGTAACCTGAGGTCTTGAAACCAGTGGCTCTCGACCTTTCCAGATTACTGTACCCCGTTCAGGAGTCTGATTTGTTTTGCATGCCCCAAGTTTCACCTCCCTTAAACTACTTGCTTACAAGATCAGACATAAAAATACAAAATTGTCACAACACACTACTAATGAAAATGCTGATTTTCTCATTTTTACCTTATAATTATAAAATTAATCAATTGGAATATAAATATTGTACTTACATTTCAGTGTATGGCATATGAAACAGTATAAACAAGTCACTGTCTGAATCTAATTTTCTTTTGTACTGACTTTGCTTGTGCCTTTTATGCAATCTGTTGTAAAACTATGCTAATATCTAGGTGAGTTATCATAGAATGTGAGGGTTGGAAGGGACCTCAGGAGGTCATCTAGTCCAACCCCCTGCTCAAAGCAGGACCATTCCCCAGATCCCTAAATGGCCCCCTCAAGGATTGAACTCACAACCTTGTGTTTAGCAGACCAATGCTCAAACCACTGAGCTAGCGCTTGGAAGACCTCTGTGTACCTCCAGGGGTACATGCACACCTGGTTGAGAACCACTGAGTTAAGGGAAAATGGATCAATCAGGCCACGTTAAACTCCTTAATCTGTTCTAACTGGTTTTAAAACTGTCTCTGCTGAACAAACTTTAAAACCAAGTAGAAAAATTTCCCCACTGTATACAGGACCTAAAAATATGGAGCCACTTCTTTTGTAGATTGCAATGAACGTTAACAATGGGCAGGGGAGGGAGGGTATGTGCTTGTACACCATTCCAGGACTGATTATACCTCTCATTCTGTGCATTTTTCCCCCAAAGCAGCCCAGCCTCCAGCCCCTTAGCTCTGAATGTGTTTAATCTTTGAGTAAATGTTCGTGCCTGCTAAGTAAACATGGAGTCTGCCATCCAAGGCCCTGGCCTTGCTGGGCTGGGACACACAAGCACTGTACATGGAGTTTCCGACCTTTTTCCTCTGCCTTGCAGGGCTTGCACGAAAAGGCCATGGGAGTTCACAAGGTCATGGGAGTGCACTCACAAGTATGCTGACACAACCACAATGAACACAGAGATCGGTGCCAGGTGAAAGTCACTGGAGTTCACAGGAATGCACCTGATCTATTTAGGGCCCAAGTCTGCGGCTCTTACTCACAATGAGGAACACCTTACTCTGCGAGTAGTCCTAGATGCACTCAACATGGGTCTCAATGGCAGGAAATGGCTCCCACTTCACTAACCCCAATACCATCAACTTCTCCATACTCTGCTGATCTCTAAAGGCCAGACTCTGATAACCTTACTTGTGTGGAATAATATCTGAGTCCAGGAGCAGTCCCATTGCTACTCAGTGATACCCTAACACTGATTATCTAATAGCATGCTTCCTTGTTCTAATTACTGTCTAGCATGCTGACTAGTATTGACGCCCTAGCCTGAGGCCACCCTGTATAGTACCGTACTATGCAAGCTGAAATCAACAGGACCATTTCTGAATCTGAGTCAGGATGGTAGAATCTGGCTCATTTACATGTCTGTGAAGTTTGTTGGTGTCTTGCTTATGGTCCAGCTCTGCAACCCTTCCTCCTATCAGGTATCAAGACTGCCTACTCGTGCAGTCGTCCCACTGAAGCTCAGGTGCATAGATTGCAAGCTCTGTGAGGCAGACAATATCTTCCTCTAGATTTTGTACAGCACCAAGCACACTGATGGCAGACGATAAATTATAACCATGATACAGCACTGAGGTGAATCCTGATCTTGGGTTATCAGTCCCTTCCTCCCAGCTCTATCCCTTCATTTGTAGAAAGCTCATTTAATCAGCCTGGTTCCTGGTTCACCCCAGTTCATGAATATCATACCACCAAACTGAACTCTCCACTGACTACATTCAGCAGCTTCTTGGTCATTACATACTTTTTTTTTTTGTTTTAAACTTTGACTGTACTTCGTGGGCCTTGGCTGCACACAGTTAGAGCACTGCAAAGCAGCCAAAACATCAGCTCTGATAGAAATTCCAGTACTAATTAACTCATCTCAGATGTGTCCTTATTTGGATCACAGCAGCTCTCACACATGCACTGCAATAGTTCCTCCCCTGCTAGCCTTAGCATTTACCTGCCTGTTAATAGCTGGCTAAGACACATGATTGCAGCAACTTTATCTTGGCATGCTGAACTCTAGCCATTACATCTGGTCATGTTGACCCTTTAGAGAGAGAGTGGAATGTTTAAGAATTCAAAACCCAGCACAACACTGTCTGTCATCTATCGATGTATGAACCCTCATTCCCTTTTGCCTCACCCCTGTGTGGCAGGGCACTGCTATTATCCCCATTTCACAGGTGGGGAAGTGAGGCACAGAGAGGCTAAGTGACTTGCCTGAGGTTAGCCAGTGAGTCTGTGGCAGAGAAGAGAGCCCAGGTCTCTGGCCCCCGCTCTAACCATTTATAATCATGATAGGCTATCCTGGCTGTCAGACACAGTGAGGGGAATCTCTCAGCTCTACAGTACTCTCTCCTCCTGTAAGGCGCAGAAACTGCAACAGCTTCCTGGACCTGCCGAGCTACTCTGGTGACTCACCTTGGCAGTCAGATCAGATGGCTCTCATTAGTTTCCACTCAGCAAAGATAAAAGGCAGAGAGGCCTCCCTGAAGCAGGGAGCTAGTGTAACCCCCTCTATGTGATGCTCTTTCCCTTTCTGGTGATGACTAGGCCACTGATGAGACTGCTACAGTCTTAACTAACAGAGCAGTTCATGCTTTTGTATCAGGAGATCCCATTCCCACGTTCAATCCCTGCTACTCTCCACTCACCCAGGGGTGTGGTGCTACTCCACCAGTAGAGAATAGGCTAAGAACTTCTGCCAGGGAAGCCCCTGTGGCTAACCCATTGAGGCTGGAGCTAGAGTTAACTTTACCTTGACTAGTTTTGAATTGCTTCACATTTTCAAGATGTAAGGCCAGATTCTGCTCTCTGTTAAACCAGTTTAAATCCATCAACTTATCCCAGTGCAATTGAGATCTGAACCTGATCCTGTAAGGAGAACAAGGAAAATAGGAATCTGCCCAACACATCCACAAAGCATATTACAGCTTAAGCATTATAATGACCTTGGGGCCAAATTCAAGCCTGGCTTAACTGGATGAAATGCCAGCAAGGAAGTTTCACAACTGTTTGTGCTAGTTGAATTATTAAGCAGCATGAGCCTCTGCGCTGTCCAGATGAGCTGGGACATTTTCTGCTGCTAGAGATTTTGTGGCTTGCACGGTTAATTGGCATTGTGTTAGCAGATGAGCTAGTCAGATGTGCCCAGAAACCTCCCAGTGCACACAGAGCAGAAAGAATATCTTGTTGTCCCCAAACCCAATTAAACTGCAATGTAGTTTCTCTTGAAGTCCTCTCTCATGGCACAGTGTGTGCATATCAAGGGAAGCCATCTCCTTTCTAATCCAACTCCCCATTTGTGCCTGATTCACTTAATGATCTTGGCTCTCACCCAGTACAGTTGCCAGTTACGAGGATGCACATTTCTGGACTGGGGCATCAGTGAACGACACACTGGACCATAGACAAAGCTGGCTGTATGATTCAAAGGACCCCAAGCTGCCTGAGCAGATCTAAAAAAGGGGATTTTTCTGTCCTGTGGGTCAAGTAGTGGGGTGAGGGGGAGAGAATCTGTCCCCTTCTGATTCCATTACCAAAGGGCGCTTACAGGCTAGCCTGCAACTTGCAAAGCCTGATGGGTAGAAGTGGGAGGACTGGTACATTTTTTTCTTTTCACATTTCAAGTCTTGATGAAAAAAAGGGGAGGAAACACTTTTTGGATGAAATTTTTGCACCATTTTCCAACCAATTCTAGAGCTGGTTGACATTTTTCAAATTTCAACTTTTCCAGTTTTGATGCATTTTCACAAATTGTATCCCTCCCTCCTCCCACCCCCGTTTTTCAGCCAGAAAGGGCTACTTCATTGGGGTGTGCTCCAGGGCAGATGGACCAAGCATTGCTTTGTGGGGGAGCAACCAAATCATTAAGGCTGTGGGAACAACTGGGAAACAAACCCTTAGAGAGGCTTGGAAAATTGCTGTCTGTCCCCAGTTCTAGACTACAGGAATGGAGCATCTGATCCTGATTCACCACTCACATGGTTCGATGATGGAGTAATTCCATTGGCTTTACTGGAATTACTCCAGATTTACACAGGGATAAATGAGATAAGAATCAGGCCCCTTGACTTCAGTAAGGTGGCAGCTGAGGGGTTCTGGCTCATAGCCAGAGAGCTAGGCTGAATTCCCTGCTCTGCCACAGACTTCCTGGATGACCTAGGGCAAGTCACTTAGTCTCTCTATGCCTCAGTTCTCCAGCTGTACAATGGGGCCAGGAAGCCGCTCCCCTCTCTGTTCCTTGGTCTCTCTTCCCTCAGCATACTGTGTGTCCTGCCTTCCCTCTGTACTCCCCACCCCTGCCCCACAGACCCTGCAGCCCAAAGTCACACGGCCCCTTTGTTCTCAGTATGGGCTGGTTGCAATACTGGAAAGTGGTCAGATACAACAGTGAGGGGAGTGGGTAAGAACCTGTATAGAACAGAAGATCATACAGGTGAAGTTTCTGTAACTAGCCATTATGGGGATCCTTTTGGCAAAGCTCTCTCTTTATACCTGTTTCTACTTATATCTCATCCAAAACCCACGTCTCAGGTCAGATTCTGAAATGAGCCAAGTCCTACTTTGTTTCTTTGCCCTCCATTGTCCTCTTCTTCCCTCCCCAAATTTTGAATCATCATCACCTCGTTCAATAATTGCACTGCATGTTCCTTCCTCCAGAATGCTGATAATAATCTCCGATGGCCTGACTCAGCAAAAAGCGAACCAAATAAAAGAGTTTTGCTGCTGGCCTTCATGATGTTCTGTTCGTCACACCTCTTTCCATCTCAAACCAGCACCACTCAAAATTGTCCCATTTCTCTTAGATCCTAGACAGCTCCTTTTCCATTGAAGATGTTCACCCCCCTTCCCCACCCTTATAGACAAAAAAAGTTCTACAGATGGGGTGCAAAACTCTACACCTCCTATTGGCGACCCCGCTACCACTCTAGAACATGGCTGTTTAGTGTGTATTAGGGAATTGTTTCTGGTGCGTTAGAAAGTCCCGGCCATTCCTTTCCCGCTCCAACACTTTTTGTTCCTGTCCCAGAAACTCTTCCTTGGGACACTAGATTTGTTAGGCATGACTTTCCTCATGTGAATCCAACGGCTAATGAAATCATAGCCATCTAGGTGGCTGCCTTGTTCTGTCCTTGCTTAACACTTCCAGTACACTCCCTGCTGGCAGACAACCTTGGAGCGCTATGATAGAGACAAACACATTGGCTGGCTAAAATAAGCAGCACCCACCGACCTTCATCAGTCCCAGACGCTACCCTGAACCAAACTACACCAAAGGCTTCAAAGTGTTCTGTGAAGTTTGATCAGGGTTTGTCAGTTTTGTTCATCTCTGCAGTGGGAGTGAAAGCTCTAAATGCCACGTGGAAGGCTGTGGCAGTTCTCCCAGCTCAGACAGCACTGGCTCGGAAGCCAGTAATCTTGACAGATGGAGCTTGTTTGTTAAAGATTTGAAGACCAAGGGTCTCAGTATGTAGCCATTAATCACACTGGGGCAGGGCCTGGTCCCTTTACTTGCACTGCAGAGCACCTTACTCTAGGGGGAGCTCCACTACAGTCAGAGAGCATGTACGGAGCAAGGTATTACTCAACCCACGTAAGGGGGTTAAACTCTAGCTAAGGAGTAGAGTCATCAGGAGCAAGGGCTGCAGGTTTAGACCCCCATTTTGCAGACCCAAGGGGTTCAGAAAGGACTGGTAGAATCCAGCCCTACCTGGGTAATACCTTATCAGAGGAGTAGTATCATTGGAGCCACTAGCACTGCCCTCAGAGTGACATACTCCTCCCATAGGTGGCGAGTTATATGGGCCCGTGGTGCCCATGCTCCATCAATATTCAGGAATGTGGGCCCGGCTTCACCAATGTTTGGGCTTATGTTTTCAGAGCCGTCTCGTCCATAGGACGGACCGGGGCAACCACCCTGGGCCCCATGCTTAGGGGGTCCCTGTGCTTGAGGAGTACGTGGAGCCCTGCCCCTGCCCCATTCTCATTCCGCCCCTGCCCAGCCCCCACTCCATCCCAAGCCCCTTTCCACCTGTAGCTTCACCACCCAGCCCTGAAAACTACGACCCTTACCCACTGCGCTCAACCCCCATCACCATGCAGTATAGCCATCCTGGAGTGCAGCACTCATTGCACAGCACTCAAAAAAGGAAGGCTGAGTATGATAACAGGACATACACAAATCTGTGATTTTACTGTTCCCCACCCCACCCCCTTGCCCTTTCTGTTTCCCAAGCAATTGTGTTTCTTTTCAATAAATGGGTTTTTTTGCTTTGAAAACATTCTTTATTATTGCATAAAGTAAAAGATACCTTAGCCCAGGAAAGCAACAGGCATTGCAAGTCAGTGTATCATATGTAGCAAACACAGATTCCTACTAACATTGGAACCACTGCACTTCACTCCCGTGCAGGGCACCAGACATTACTGGTGGTTTTCAGCCTCAAATTGCTCCCTCAAGGCATCCCTAATCCTTGCAGTCCCGTGCTGGGCCCCTCTAATAGCCCTGCTCTCTGGCTGTTCAAATTCAGCCTCCAGGTGTTGAACCTCCGAGTTCCATGCCTGAATGAATCTTTCACTCTTCTCTTCACAAATGTTATGGAGGGTACAGCATGCGGATATAACCGCGGGGATGCTGTCATCGGTCAGGTCCAGCTTCCCATACAGAGAGCGCCAGCGGCCCTTTAAATGGCCACACTCCACAGTCATTCTGCACCAGCTCAGCCTGTTGAACTGCTCCTTGCTGCTGTCAAGGCTCCCTGTGTAGGGTTTCATGATCCACGGCATTAAAGGGTAATTGGGGTCTCCAAGGATCACAATGGGCATTTCGACTTCCCCTACGGTGATCTTCTAGTCTGGGAAAAAAGTGCTGGCTTGCAGCTTCCTGAAGAGGCCAGTGTTCCGAAAGATGCATGCGTCAAGCACCTTTCTGGGCCAGCCTGCGTTAATGTCCATGAAATGCCCACAGTGATCCACAAGCACCTGGAGAACCATAGAGAAATAGCCCTTCCAATTAATGTACTCGGAGGCTAGGTGCACTGGTGCCAGAATTGGAATATGCGTCCCATCTATCACCTCTCCACAGTTAGAGAAACCTGTTTGTGCAAAGCCAGCCACAATGTCATGCACGTTACCCAGAGTCACGGTTCTTCTGAGCAGGATGCGATTAATGGCCCTGCAAACTTGCATCAACACGATTCCAACGGTCAACTTCCCCACTCTAAACTGATTAGCGACTGATCGGTAGCTGTCTGGAGTTGCCAGCTTCCAGATTGCAATAGCCACCCGCTTCTCCACCGTCAGGGCAGCTCTCAATCTTGTGTCCTTGCACCGGATGGTGGAGGCGAGCTCATCACAGTCCCATGAAAGTGGCTTTTCTCATCTGAAAGTTCTGCAGCCACTGCTCGTCATCCCAGACTTGCATGATGATGTGATCCCACCACTCGGTGCTTGTTTCCTGAGCTCAAAAGCACCGTTCCATGGTGGTGAGCATGTTCATGAATGCCACAAGCAAACTCGTGTCATATGCATTACTCAAGTCGATATCGTCGGAGTCCTCACTGTCACTTTGGATCTTAAGGAATAACTCGACTGCCAAATCTGATGTGCTGGCGAGACTTGTCAGCATATTCCTCAGCAGTTTGGGCTCCATTCCTGCAGACCGAAAGGGAAGACAGAGCGCGCAGTACAAAAAACATTGAAAAATGGCACCAATTGTGGACAGAAGCAGAGCGATTGCTGGGATGCGAACTGATGCATCACGGGGCATTGGGACAGGACCCAGAGTTCCCCGCACCCCCTACCCCCTTCCCACAAGCCACAGTGCCGGAATGGGAAGAGGTGCTCTATGGGATAGCTGCCCACAATGCACCGCTCCCAATGCCACTGCAAGTGCCGCAAATGTGGCCACGCCAGTGCGCTTGCAGCTGTCAGTGTCCTACTGTGCTCTACGAAGGCTGGTTTAACTCAAAGTGCTCTACATCTGCAAGTGTAGTCATGCCCTGAGTTATTGTATTTTGTTGCTCCTCCTCTTTCCCATTGGGCTGTGATTCAGTGTAAGCTAAACAGCTTCAGAGGATAACTCTAGCTGCTGCAGGAAGTCGTGTTAGTGATTCAGTAGGTGGCGCTCTTCTCTCGGAGTTTGCACTGTGGGACTGGAGAGCCTGTCTTTCAGGAGAGCCTGTGAAAGCTGGGCCCTGGTCATTCAAGATTTGTTGATACTGCACCAGCAGGGGCGGCTCCAGGCCCCAGCACGCCAAGCACGTGCTTGGGGCGGCATGCCGCGGGGGGCGCTCTGCCAGTCGCCGGGAGGGCGGCAGACAGGCAGCCTTTGGCGGCATGCCTGCGGAGGGTCCGCTGGTCCCACAGCTTTGGTGGACCTCCCACAGGCGTGCCTGCGGAGGGTCCGCTGGTCCCGCGGCTTCGGTGGACCTCTGCGGGAGGTCCACCGGAGCCACGAGACCGGCGACCGGCAGAGCACCCCCCACAGCATGCCGCCGTGCTTGGGGCGGCAAAATGTCTAGCGCCGCCCCTGTGCACCAGATTAACCCTGGTGTCCTAACCAGATGCTAGTCTGTATTAATTGCACTCTATCTGCCTCCAGTCTACTCTGCAGCTTCCACTAGGCATGCTATTCTTCGTCCTACACTGCCCTGCGCTGTTGATGAGTTCCTCCCCAGAGGTGGCTTTATTTTCCTGCCATGGGATAGAGGCTTTGGCACAGGACGTGATTCCTATCTTTGTCAAGAGCATTCAGATGCTTCTGGATAAAAGGTGTCCTCTAACTTTAAGATTACATGTGTAATATTTACATCCTACATATAGTCGCAGCCTGGTTCTTCACTGCCTTACACCTTGGTTAGTCAACCATACCTGGACAGAGTAGGTGTAAAATGCTCCGCAATCAGAATCCACTTGGATTATTTCTTGTACCTCCTGGTTAGCCCTGCTGCCTTTTCTTATGCTTGCTTTCTAAGCTATCGCTAAAGGTTCTGTCAGTTAGCACTTGCTATTATGGCAGTAGGTGCAATAGTAAACCCTTTGGTAAACAAGGGGAGTGAGGTTCCTGGGCTTGTACCATGCATGTAGGTCATGGTGGCAGCTGCTTCGCTCCTGTAAGCAAACAAATGACTTTGTTTCATTTCACCAGCAGACGTATTAACTATTCTGGACCCTCTCTAACCATTTATGCCATTTCTAGTTCCCGGAACTGCTCTAAATGGCATAGGAAATATGGCTTCATAATTTAAATCCCACCTGTGAGCTACAATGTCTTGACTCCACCTAGGATTCAATTCAGACCCAAGTATTCTCCCATGCAGGGGCAATTCAGGCCTTTGTATTTCTGAGGTGGATACATTGAATACTATGGAGTTTCTGAATGGACAGTGTGGCACAGACCTACTGAGTGAACTTGGACAAGTCCAGGCATATCTGTTTCTCCTCCCATGTCTTGTCCCTTATTGCATATGCATTCATGCAGTGCCTAGCACAATAGGGCCCTGAACTCGGCGCCTCTAGGCACACCCACAATATTCATACTACTACTTGTGATGGGGGCTTTTCCCCCTAGACTTTTACCAAGCTCCCCTCTGCTCCTCAGAGATGTTAACAATCCTATAAGAACATGGATTTGTCCAAAGCCAAAATTTCCCCCTCCCACTAGGACATGTGCCTAGGCTGGTTGTGACCCTCCCCTCTCCCTGCTCTCCGAGGTGGCTGCATTTCAGTGGAATGGTAGGCAGGAAGGCTGCAGAGCATGCTGGGATGAAAGGAGCAATAGGAACGCAAGATGTTATTTATCAGCTCATGCTCTGCCATAGACATGCCTCACAAAGGCAGAGGCTTTAAAAAGAATGTGAATGGCTCCCCTCTATAAACTATGCAAACACTCACAGTCAGTCACAGTTACCTCCCATGCCTATTTCCTGCCAGCTTTCAGCACCCAACTGAGGGAGACCCAGGGGCCTGTGAAAGAACAGCTTTCATCCTGATATTTCTGAGCTGCTCTGCACCTTTAAGATTCAACTCTTCAAGCGATGGGGAGTCCACCTGCCCCGCTCTCTGTACCAGCCCAACAACAGCCCCGTGCAAAAGGAGTCAAGCTGTTCAATGGATTGGCTGTCATCGTAACCTTTGTCACAGGAACAAGGGGTTATATAATAATCCCAGGTGCTCACATGCTCCAAACACGCTTCACTGAAATGCTTTGACCTTTCAGATCAACCTCTCACTAGACTGGCTGCTCAGTGCCATCTCACTCTATAAAGCCTCTCTAGCCATGCAGCAGTCTTTAAACGAGCAGGACATTGCGGGGGGAAATCTCTGAGCAATCTGCACAATGAGAGAACATTTTTGCTGGTAGAGTTTGCAGATGATACAAAGATGCCTCTGCTGCCACGTTGCTATTTTTAGCTGGGCTAGCGCACGTAAAGCTAATGCACAACATTTGTACCTGTGCTCCAATCGCACCTTGGACTGAAGTATAAATATGGCAGGTACAGTATCGTAATAACATTTTCCCATGGGTTGGTACCTCAGGCCTTCCCCAGTGGTTTCATTTCCATTTCAGATTACTCAGCTGCTGCATTCTCCACTGCCACATTTCACCAGTTCTCCTTAGGCACAGATGTGTTCCTCTTCCTCTGACCTCCAACTCAGTGCCAGATTTGCTGTCTGCCCGTTTGATGAACACATGCACTGTCAAAGTTACATCATTCATCTCTCCTTATCACTGTGCCTTGATCCCATGCACAGAAAACTTAAATTAAACTGCTAGTGACGCAGTGCAGCTAGACTCAGCATCCCAAGGAGACAATGTTGCTCCTTGTCTCCATGAAAATAAAATCAGAACCAATTTGAAACATACTGACTACCCGACGCAAACAGAACACACAACCCTGAGCAGCCTCAGAGAGCTGCCACGCTGAGAGTGGAAACCGACATTCCTAATTACAAAATACTTATGCTCAGAAGCTAGAGAATTTTGTTTTAAGTGATAGGAATTTGGCCTTTTGTTTTATTTCTCTGTTATTCAGTGACAGAGCATTGCGCTCCTGTATGGGCTCGCTCATCCCACACAAAGATGATCGACACGCAACTTAATTCGACTACCTGTATTATTTCAGGCACACTTAAATCTACTCCTCTACCATGGTTCTCTGCAATATTGCTCCACCCAGTGTTCGCAGAGAGGAAAGCGTAGCAAAGCTCATGACGAAATTGCATGATATGCCACATCTACCATTAAAGACTTGTTTAATCCAGCACATGGTCACTTGCCCTCATGTCACCGGTTGTGGATAAATCTACCAAGTGAAGGATTCACAGTAGATGACATGTGGCATGCTCCATGGACCGCAGAGAAAGTGACAAATAATTATCTTGTCTCAGACCCCACTCAGCGTCAACCCGGGTTTGATTTACCGCGAAGGCAATGGAATATTCTGACCTGGTTTTGTACCCGACATGGAATTTGTGCTGCAACAGAATTTCAGTGGTGTTTTAGAGACAGCCCACTAGGTCAGTGTGGGCAGTCACAAACCATGACCCATAGTGTTGAGGATTGCAAAATTACTCCCACTCCTGGAGGTCTTCATGCCTTGAACATCGTTGATAAGAACACTGTGGTTTGGCTTGACTAGACTCCATACACCAAATAATACCTTTTATTTCCCCAGATGGATAATATCAATGTTTGCAAGCGTTTGGGGGGGGCCAGGGGGGAGAGAGTATCAATTTAAATTTTTGAAGTTTGTGAAATTATGGGGTGGGAGAAATCAATTATTTAGTGACAGTAGAGATTGGATTCAACATGTTAAAGCTTTATGAACCATTAACACAAACGGTCAACATCATATGTCAAAATATACAAAGTAAATATCCTTAAATGAACAAATCATACCTGTTTTTACCATCCATCCACTAGGACATATTTAACATGCTTAATTCAAAAGTCTAAATCATTGGATTTGGGCTCTAAGTTCTCAAGCAGCATTTTTCTTACTTTATATATGTGTACATTTTGAGTACAATTGATGGAACTATATTTTCCAACTTGTGCCCATACAGTGGAATCAACATTCACTGACATTTACAGATAAAAATCTAATCCTTCCATATAGGTACTGGAGGGGACTGGTACAGGAAGGGTTAAAAGCTATTTCATCTGCAAGTGTCCTGACCTTTAGAAGAAAAAAACTTCCAGCGAGACAGACAGTTCATGTGAATGCTCAGAGCATGATACAGGAGATGTCAGAAACACAAGTTATTGATAGCACAGGATGCATAAGCCAGAAAGGAAAACCATACTCATAAAACAGCTAGCTGCAGAGGAGACAGATTGGTCTTTTCACTGTAGGACTGGGATATGCAGCCCTAGAGCTTATGCAGCAGGAAAAAAAATGCCATGAATACAATAGTGAAAGCTTTATGCTGTTTTATGTGAGCAAAGGGGGCACAATCTGGCCTGCAGTGAGGTGCTACTCAA
The DNA here is from genome assembly GCF_020497125.1 of Mauremys mutica. NCBI lineage: Eukaryota > Metazoa > Chordata > Testudines > Geoemydidae > Mauremys > Mauremys mutica. The sequence continues at coordinate 45,748,718 of NC_059078.1, forward strand.
CAGGAGTATAGCAGGGTGCCATCTCTGGAGCATGCCCCCACCTGGCCTGGTATGGCATTACAGGCACATCACCATCGGTGATGTAGAATTGTGCCCTCTGAACGTTTTGTATCATATCTACAATAAGTTTCTGTTAAAGCTTTTTTTGAAGCCCAATAAAGATTATGCATCAGATCAAAGGAGCTGTGCAAGAGTACACCGGCTGGGAACCTGGGCCCAGGAATCCAGACAGTGGTGTGCATTTGATGCTCTATTTTATGTTCATGCAGAAGAATCTCTCTCCTTTGTCCAGTATGCTGTGGAATTCCATGGGAATGTTTTTTCTTGCCTCTAGTTTTTTCTTCATTACATCATGCCCAAGATGAGTAACAGATGAGGTCTCCCTGCTGTCAGATGGGATGCACGCCTCCTCATGGGGCTGTTGTGATCATTGCTGTTTGTGAAACATTGCAACATGCTTTGCAAACAATCATGGATTTAGCCTCAGAACAGCCCCAAGGAGGCAAGCGTCATATTGTTGAAGGCAGTTCACATTTATTACTCATACTTATGTTGCAATCACTGACATAATGGACAGACTAGAGCCCTAAAAGAAGAGTATGAGAAACATATCTGTAACAACTGCTTATTACAGTATCTGGTGCTTTCCCTTTATCTCTTAAAGGACCAGTCACCTGTTCACAGTATCCACCTGTTGTCTCTCATCTTATACTTAGCTTGTAAGCTCTTTGAGGACTATCTTTTTATTGTGTGTCGGAGTGCAGCACAAAGGGGTCTTTGACCATCAGGCCTCCATGATCCATGGGCTGAGGATTTCTCTAATACTGGAAAAATAAGACAGTTATTCTGCGTTAGCATGAACTTTAGCAATAAATATACAGTTTAAATTAGATCATTTCTTCCTTCGTTATCTATATTGGGCTCCCCCCACCCCAAAGAATTAAAACAGAAGGCTCTCAAGGATTCACATTTGTTGGAGATGTAATCTAGAAATCTTTGGCTTAGTGCTGATACGCTGAGGACTGCTAATGGCTACTGAACAGCTGGGTCCTGGATCCAAAAACAAATCACAGACCTCTTTAAAACCAGTTGGGGTGCCAGGTACTCTCCTTTAGGTTCAGCAGAAGGAGCAATCAAGCCCCTCTATGTAGTAAAAACAGCCGCAGACAATGGGGGCGACAGCCCAAGGCAATACATCGTTTGGCAGGTCAGAGCTAAGCTGTATACACTCTATGGTTTCCCCGGTCAAAACACATGCAGGGGTTTGGATATGGATTATAGGCTCTGTGGGTATGTCTACAGTACCCGCCGGATCGGCGGGCAGCAATCGATCCAGTGGGGGTCGATTTATTGCATCTAGACTAGATGCGATAATTCGACCCCCGAGCGCTCTCCCGTCGACTCCTGTACTCCACCGCCGCAAGAGGCGCAGGCAGAGTCGACAGGGGAGCGGCAGCAGTCAACTCACCGCAGTGAAGACACCACGGTGAGTAGGTCTAAGTACGTCAACTTCAGCTACGTTATTCACATAGCTGAAGTTGCGTAACTTAGATCGATTCCCCCCTGTCCGCCCCCCCCCAGCGTAGACCAGGCATGTTGCAGACAGGAAGCCTAGAAAAGGTGTTGAGAATGTGACCCTGAGAGGAAGCAGAGGGACAGGGCTTCTTGGGCACAGAGTTTGCTGGAGTGGCAAACTTGGGGATTGCTGACCAAGCAAACAGCCTGCTGTTTGTTTCTACTGTGTTCAGGGAAAGAGGGCTGTAACGGGGAGCAATCTCAGGTGCCCCCTTTGTGGCACAATGTGGCTCTGTGACTGCATTGCCCTCACCTCCCTGTTTTTTGGCTCTTGCACTTACTCCTAGGGCAGAATGCTTAAATGCAGATTCCCTTTGGTGATGTCTCATTTATTCAGTCTAGTACAAGACACCAAACTATTCCTTCTCCCCTCAAGCCCAACACTTGTTCCCTCCATTTTAGGGGTCCTATGGCCCTCCTTCTGGGGTCTGAGAGACAATTCCTGTAGGTTTCACCCTGGGACAGGCAGGCAGGCAGGCCTTCTCCTCTTCTCCATGCCTCTCTGGAGGCTTCTCCTTTAATTACTAGGCCTGTGATTGATTTAACTCCATGACCTACCCATCACGTGGCTAGTCAGCTTTGACACTGGCAAATATGAAACCGGTCAAAGCCAAGCTCTATGTCCTGGCTGGTACAGGTAGGCAGTGCCTTCACCGCCCCAGCAAGGTAAAGAGTGGATTATTTACAAGCTAAAAGCATTCTGCATATCACCCATGACTAAAAATTCATCACTCAGACTATAAATATGGCTAGTTTGAATGTGTACTTCAGAGCACACCTTCCCCATAACGTGAACTGCATGCTGCAAGAATCGCTTCCCAGAAGGAGCGATACATATTCCTCCATTCCGTACTGTACTACTTTGCCTTTAGACTGTAAGTTGGCAAGGCCTAGTTTTTTGGTCTCTTGTACATTTTTAATATTGAACCACAAGTGTAGTCAAGGAATTGACTATACTTGAGACAATAACATGGACATAGAGAAATGTGGCTCATCTATATAATGTCACTAAAAATCAGTCGCTAAGTGATGGGCAACTGAACCGCAGTGACCATGCAGGACTGGATCATTTTGTTACTTAGCCCTACAATGACCGTGTCATCTTCTGTGCAAATTCAAAAGAATTGGAGGGTGGGAGGGAAGAAAGATTCCCTAGTTCTCCTACAAGAGCTGGGTGAAATCCACCCCTGTCCTGAAGGCCCACACAAAGCTATGCACCATTTAGATCTTACTTAACACTTACTTTGAGGTCCTAAGTGGTGCATAGACACTTTGCAAGGCCTCTGCCTGGAATGAATGTCACCAGAATGCACAAGAGATGAAATTCAAGGGTCCTTGCAAGACCCTCCATGCTACTGAAGCCCCATGTCAAGGTGAAATTCACCCTTCTACAGAAGGTCAGTACACATCCCTGTGTTCCAGTTAAATCCTCCCCAAGCCTTTACACATGGCCCCGGTGGTGTATAGGGCCTGATGTGAACCCCTGAGGAAAGGTAAGTTTCACTCAAGCAGCACAGAGAGTTATAGGACTGTATTTATTATGCTAGAGAAATGTATCAGTTAGGGTTACCACAAGAGCCAATCCCAATCTAGCAGATAAAGTCATAACACAATCCAAAGGCTGAAAGTTGAAGCTAGACAAATTCAGACTGGTAATGAGGCATATATTTTTAACAGTCACAGAAATTAACCATTAAAACAGTTTCCCAAGGGGCATGGTGGCTTCTCCATCACTGGCCATTTTTACAACACTGGAGGTTTTTCTAAAAGCTCTGCTCTAGGAATTATTTTGGGACAGTTCTCAGGCCTGTGCTATACAGGAGGTCAGCCTAGAGGATCACAACGGTGCCTTCTGGCTGCAGAATCTATGAATAAAAATTACACAGAGGGGGTCAAATCCTGGCCTCATTGATATGAGTGGGAGTTTGGGGATTGACTTCAATGGGGCCAGGATTTCACCCAGGAAGTAAAATTTTGCAGTTACTCCCAGGATTTATCATTCCACTGTATCAGAGAGCCACAGGGTAAGAGTTCAAAGTACACTACTGAGTAATGGTCATGCATAGCTTAAGTAATAAGATGCTATAAGATATTGTGAGCCATTGACTTCAAGTGGAGTTACACCAGAGATGAGTTTGGCCCAAACTTTTAGGGCCCAATTCTGCCACCCTTACTTGCAACACTCATCACCTTACTCCAGAAACAGTCTCATTAATTAAAAACAGGACAGTTCCTGGAGTTAGAAGGCATTCAGTGTGAGTAAGGGCAGTAGAATGTGTCCCATAGTACTGCCCATAAAAGCAACTGTTTGCATTCATGCCCTGAGCCAGAATTTCCTCTCCCACATTGCTGTGCATGTGCTCTCACCCAGAGGTGGCTGCATTTCAGTGGTGCTGTGTAGATGACAGCATGGTATAATATATAGTATGTGAAGTCCTTAGGGATCTTTTAGGATGGAAGACACTACGTGAATGTAAATTATTAATCATCATCATCATCACTAATTATCTAGCCCCATTAGCAGATAGCTTCTTTATGTTACCTAGAAAAATACTCTCCTCTATTCACTGGGCTAGTCTGGGTGGGGTTTATTTAGTGTAAGCAAACGGGAGGAAATAAAATTAAGCAAAGAAACAGATAAAGGGTTTGAGAGCTGGGGAATAAAAGGAAGAATGGTAATAATGGGGAAACCATTTGAAAACTCCAGCAAGTTGTATGTGGGCGAAGTTTGTGAGGGGTTTGGGTTTACCAGAAGCATCGCAAAGCCAGACAGGAACTAAGAGTAAATGAATCTAGAGAGATGTCAACATCTTGGACTTTACCACACCCATTGAGTAAATGAAAACCAGTGGAAGAGGAAGAAAGCTAAGAGAGGAGCATTTAGCAGCTTGTTTAGAAGAGACTAGAGAGACAAGGCAGAAGAAGTAATATCTTTTTATTGGAGCAACTTCTGTTGGTGAGAGAGAGAAACTTTCACGCTTACCCGGAGCTCTTTGTCAGGTCCGTACTTAATGTAGAATTGTTATGAGGAAGAATGAAATGGATGAGTTTGGTGATTTGTTTGGGGTGGATATCGGAGGGTGGTCCATTGTCTTGTAAACGTTTGAGGCAGGCAGCTATGCCGCCACGGTGAGGGATATTGGCGTATAGGGAAGTGATGTCCAGGATGGCTAGGTTGGTGTTATGCGGGAGGTTGTTAATACTGCAGAGTTTGTAGAGAAAGTCAGTTGTGTCCTGGAAGAAGCTGCCCCTTTGTGCGATGAGTCGTGTAAGGATGATTACTATGAGTCCTGATAGTCCTTCAGTAAGAGTGCTGTCACCAGATATTATGGCTCTGCCTGGGTTCCCTTGGTTTTGTAACTTGGGAAGCATGGAGAAGGTTCCTGGGGTGGGTACATGGGGATGAGTTTGTAGACTCTCTCTCTTGGAGTAGTTTGGGGAGCGTTTGATGATATCCTTAAATTTCTGGGTAAATTGTGGTGTAGGATCTTCTCTGAGCTCTTTATAATAGGACGTGTTGGAGAGTTGTCGGCTGGCTCAAAAGTTTGTATCTCTCGCCAACAGAAATTCGTCCAATAAAAATATTACCTCACTCACCTTGTCTCTCTAATATCCTGGGACTGACACTGCTACAACTACACTGCATATAACAAATGCTAGTTAATTAAGGCTCACAGCTTCACTGTGTTGTTATGTCCATTTCACAGATAGGGAACAGGCACACAGAGATGAAGTGACTTGCTTCAGGTCACAGGGCAAGTCATAGACAGAGGACTTGCCTGCTCACTGAGTCAGCGTATGGCAAGCTGGGGTGTGAATTTTCAGCGCACTAATTTGCCATGTGGACCCTGCTACAGTGCACTACAAGCTTCACAGGGTGCTTTGATACACTCCCATTTCAAAGCAGTATGGCAAAGCACGCTACAGACCTTTTAGTGTGCTGTAGCAGGCCCACCTGGCAAGTTAGCGTGCAGCAAGCTAGCGCACTGTAGATACACACCCTGGCTTGCCACACACTAAGGATATGTCTACATTACCACGGTAAGTCAACCTAAGTTACGCAACTCCGGCTACATGAATAACGTAGCTAGACTCAACGTAGCTTAGGTCAACTTACTGCAGTGTCTACACTGAGCTGGATAGATGGGAGATGCTCTCCTGTCAACTAACCTTACTCTTCTCATTCACGGTGGAGTACCAGGGTCAACCGGAGAGCGATCTGCAATCGATTTGGCGGATCTTCACTAGACCCACTAAATCGACCCCCAGTGCATCGATCGCCGGAGCATCAATCCAGCGGTAGTGTAGACATAGCCTAATTTGCTGCATAGAGGTGCCCAGATTTGGGAATAGAATCCACAAATCCTGACACCCAGTCCCTTTGCACTAACACCACCTGAGAAAATTGGGATGAGGGCAGTATCTAAGCACTAGGGTCCATGGATTTAACTGACTATATACTTAGGACGAAAATTAAACAGGAACTAGGATGCTAACTAAACCAGTAACATTCAGCACAGAGCAGCAAGCCCTGAGTAAAACTGATTGGGATGGTGCACTAAAAGCATGGGCGGTGGGTGAACCACGGGCTTGGGGAGGCTAGCCCCCAGCCTGGCCCACCCCTTCCGCCTGAGGCCCCACCCCCCTTCTGCCCTCCCAAGCTCAGAGCCCCTCCCCCCAGCCATGGGTTGCCTGAGTACCCCCAGCCCCAGAACACCTGGCGGGTGGTGCACAACCCCTGCCAGCCCCAGAGCACCCGGCAAGTGGTGTGTGGCCTCCCCCTCAGCCCTGGAGCCTGGGCGGTGCAGCCCCAGTGCAGCCCCACCCCCAGCTCTGGGTGGCCCCATCCCTGCTGCCTTAGTCCCAGCCGGCTTCCCTTCCCCTGGGCTGGTGCAGAACATGGGGAGCCACGCAGGGCTGTTTGGGGAAACACAGCCTTCCCTAGCCTATTATACCTGCCACCCATGACTAAAAGGGAAAGGGCGCATAGGATTAAAAGTAAATTCATGTACGCCCAAAAGTTACACATGCCATCAAGCCATCCAGCCAATACCTTAGAGGTAAGCAAAGGCCAAAATAATAAGGAAGCACGTCAAATAAGCAACAGCAGCAAAGCACTCTAATGCAAGGTTACCTATGCATGCAAAGGAGGTCTGCAAAGATGACAAGGTGAAGTCATCTGCAAGAGTGTACACAAGCCTGATAAGAAAAGCCAAGGTGGCCATAAAAAGAGGATTGCACAAGAGAAGCTAAAATAAACAAGAAATTCTTCAGCAGGAAATATTCCAAGCAGAAACAGGTCAGTGAGAGACTACAGCTTCTGCAGATAAGAAATGTATTGAGAGAAGAGGCAGAGAGACACAGCTTAAAAATAAAATGGAGATCTTTGCCTGTTCGCAAACAAAGGAGGATGCCTGAAACAGAGCGTTGTTTCCACTGCTTTGTACCTGATTTAGTCATTTACACCTGATTCTGGCACAGTTTACACCCATTGGACCAAATTCTCTGCAGTTGTAAGTGGACAGACCTCCACTGACTTCAAAGGATTTTCACCCATTTATACCAGCCGATGATTTACACATTTGCAGAATGGTGCAACTAATAATGATACCTAGCTCTTCCATAGCATTTTGCACCAGTAGATCTCAAAGTGCTTTCCAAAAGCATCCCCCTTTTCCAGATGGGGACACTGAGCAACAGAGAGGGGAAGTAACTTGCCCAAGGTCACCCAGCCAGCCAGCGGTAGAGCTGGGAATAGAATTGAGGTCTCGCGTCCCAGTCCAGTGCTCTGCCCCATAGGCCACCCTGCACAATGCACGAGGCAGTGGAAAACCAGACCCTATATTTCCACCTGATGCCTTTTGGGGGCACACTATGGCAGGTCTGCCTGTAGGAAGTTGCCTGTGAATCACCGTTGTATTTTACCCAAGTGTATCATTCCATTTTTGCATATCAATTGCTGTCAAAATACCATTTTAAATAACACTAAGTTTCAGGTAACAATAAGATCAGGAAAGAGCTAGATAAGGAGTGGGGAAAAGAGGAACACCCACAGTGGGATTAAAAGTTAAACACGATCAATGACAGCTATCTAGATTGTTGTTTGACTCAAAAATCCCTTAAAAACGTTAACATGTAAGACAGTGTCAGCTGCCATGTTAATTTCATACTAGTTCTTTCTAAGTCAAGTTTGCTTTTTATCAAGGAAAATATCTCCAGGGCCTCAATTACCTTAAGCAAGGGCTCCCAGCAGGAAAAGGAGCATGTGAGACGTTCTCTAAACGTCAATAACCCAACCCAGTTGTTTTATTATTTTTATGGCAGCAAGCCCAGCAGGCTCCAAGGCTGACATGCTTCTCTTCTTCAAAGCATACAGCCTCTGATTCTGCTCTCACTCCCACTGTTTTTACACCAAAGTAACGCCACTGTCTCCAGTGAAGTCACTTCTGATTTACACCAGCATGAGTCAGGCCCAAAGCATGGTTTTAGCTCTGAAAAACGACTGTAAACATGGCATCATTTATTCTTGGTCATTGATACCACAGCAAATTTATGCAGCTCACTAGTAAAAAGGTGCTTTTTTCCTAATTGCCAGCACCACACTGCCAACCTGGGATCTCAAAGTCAAGCAGGGTTCTTTCCTTCACATTCATCATGGTTTCCAGCAATAAAGGCCCAAATCTGCCTTAGGTTACAGTTGCACAATCAATGTGTCCTTACATTTGTCCCTGTGCATTTTAGTTAATAACTTCATTGGTGATGTGTAAGTCTTAACGGAATCCAGCTTACTCTTGGCTGTGCAGTGCTACTAGGATTTAAAAAGGAGTAAATATTTATTTTTGTCACTGAAGTCAGCAGAAGTGACTGAATGCACATAGGGAGCAGGTCTGTTGTGTAAAGAAGCACCAGTTATACATCTTCATTTCATTTCACACACATTTCATTGTAGAATCTCACTATGGTCTGTAGCAATAGATTAGAATAATTTGCAGTGTCCACTGAAATCAATGGTTAATTAAAAGCTGTGACTGTAACACATACTGTCAAGGCAAAGACTTCCACCAACTTCAGTAAGCTTTGGCTTAGGCCCACCATGAGTGATTTACTGGTCCCGCAGTTATTGTGCATACAAATTTGGCAGTTATGTGCTCAGCAATATTTCACATGCAGCCTGATTGTATCAGTCACCAGTACAGGGGAAGTGCACTTGTTCGATGGATTGCACAAGGAACTGGCAAAGGGCCGCAAACCAAAGATTCTTACAATCTGCTCCACAAAAGTTACATAATCTAATAACAGATCTGTCTCCCAGACCAAGTGCTTAGCAAAGTGCTCTCCATGTTCCACTGAAAGTCTTTCAGTACCCACAATATTTCACCCGCATCTGCAGTAAAAGAGAACTATTGAAAGGAACAGTTGACCACCTATAGTCCTAGAGTCCATGGAACCCCTTTTTGAAGCCTTAAGAGGCGCTTAAGTAGCCTAAAGGCCGATACTGGCACTCTGCCCTGGTGACTTATCACAGATTCAAGCCTCCCAACACTACTATTAGTATATAAGAGGATTTGAGGCTGTTTGTGTATCTTAGGGTCTGGCTACGTTAGGCAAATGTACCATTGCAGGGATGACCAGTGCAAGTGAGCATTGCTTCACAACACTGGTCTCGTAAAAGAATGTGGCCCAAGGAATGGAAAGAGAACAAATGCAGCAGGTAAAATAGAAGCAAAGAAAATAACCTTGAGATGAAAGGGTTAGTGAGTATATGAGCTGAAATTGAACAAGTGGGACTATATGACAGGAGGGAGATCAAAGGCAGGGAAGAAGAGAGGAAATTAAAAAGGCAGCATATAATAATAGACAGTGTGAACCCAATCCTATATCCACTGAAGTCAAGAGTCTGTGTGATCAGATCCTATGTGTATAAGAAACTGGAGTGCAGAAAATGATCTCAGGTTTTCAAAAGAGATGTTGAATGGAAGCAAGTAAATCTAAAAGCCACATTTAAAGTTGATTGTGCCCAATATTTCAGCCTGAAAAACTCAGAGGAAATGAGCAATTAACATTAATAGCTGGAAAAATGTTTACAAAGGAGAAAACCATTAATTATTTCAGCAATAGCAGCTAGTTTTTCTTGAACCCGGCTGAGTTTTGTAGATGCAGATTTTAAGCACAGAACTTTTAATTATATTTTTAATAACAATCTTATTTAAATTGCTTACTTTTAGCAACTTTTTTAACCCACAGCAGTAAAAATGTACATCCATTTCTCTATATACTTTGTTTGATTGATTAATTTCACTGTCTCCACAAAACATAAACCTCAGCAACCTCTCTAACTACAGCAGACGACCAGCAGTCAGTGGTCTAGCTAGAAAAATTCTGCAACAAACCAACAAGTCAGGACAAAATTTAATAAGGATTCAACTTTACAGTTGAACTTCCAAGTTTGGTTTGCTTCTGAAATGGTTCACTGGGGAAATGCCTTAATACTTTATGTTCAACACAGCGAGATTAAAAAAAGAAGCCTCGCTGTGACTCTTATTAATGCCAGTGGTATTAGAAGCAAGTATTAATTTCAGTGAATAGTCAGCAATGGCAAGGAACTGGTAGGTCTGTTAATTGTATTAGAGAACTGTCTCTATGCAGCCTGTTACTCAAGGCAACTAAACTAAGGTTACTTTGTGGTTAGGGGAAACTGGGTTTAACAACTTTCAAGCCTTTCATCTTAAAGTTAGCTTCCCATCATGTGTTGAGCAAGTAGCACTCCCTGATCTTGCAGAGAGCATTGTACAGAGACACCTGGGCCTACACCGAGTGCCGTTTGCTTCACCTACACCAAGCTCTTTATAGGATCATCATCTAAGGCCTGGTCTACACTAAGGCATTAGGTCAACACAAGCTGCCTTGTGTCTTCACTTAAATTTGGCTCCCGCCAGTGTAAGTACCCCTCTAGAGCGATTTAGTAACCACCTCCCCGAGCGGCGGGGATGTAATTACACCGTCGATGTAATTAGGTCAACGCAGCATCAGCATGGTCAACATAAACAATGTAGTGTCTGTTACCGGCTTTCAGGAGCCAGCCCATAATGCCCCACACTGACAATACAATGGATCCAAGCGCTCCTGAGGAGGACACGCAGCGCCGACATAAGGAGCCACAAGTGCGCATGCACAAGCGATCAAATATGCTGAGGTAAATTAGACCAACATAATTTTGTAGTGTAGACATGGCCTAAGTGCCCAAGCCTTAGTGTGGCTGAGCGTCTCCTGCGAGCAGCTCATAGACTCATAGACTTTAAGGTCAGAAGGGACCATTATGATCATCTAGTCTGACCTCCTGCACAATGCAGGCCACAGAATCTCACCCACCCACTCCTGTAAAAAACCCCTAACCTATGTCTGAGTTATTGAAGTCCTCAAATTGTGGTTTGAAGACCTCAAGCTGCAGAGAATCCTCCAGCAAGTGACCCGTGCCCCATGCTGCAGAGGAAGGCAAAAAACCTCCAGGGCCTCTGCCAATCTGCCCTGGAGGAAAAGTCCTTCCCGACCCCAAATATGGCGATCAGTTAAACCCTGAGCATGTGGGCAAGACTCACCAGCCAGCACCCAGGAAAGAATTCTCTGTAGTAACTCAGATCCCATCCCATCTAACATCCCATCACAGACCACTGGGCATACTTACCTGCTGATAATCAAAGATCAGTTGCCAAATTAATTGCTAAAATTAGGCTATCCCATCATACCATCCCCTCCATAAACTTATCAAGCTTAGTCTTGAAGCCAGATATGTCTTTTGCCCCCACTACTCCCCTTGGAAGGCTGTTCCAGAATCTCACTCCTCTAATGGTTAGAAACTGTCGTCTAATTTCAAGTCTAAACTTCCTAGTGTCCAGTTTATATCCATTTATTCTTGTGTCCACATTAGTACTAAGCTTAAATAATTCCTCTCCCTCCCTAATATTTATTCCTCTGATATATCTCAGTGAAATGAATGGGATTTTAGGGTGCTCAGCATTAGACCTCAGCAAGTTCTGAGCCCTTAAAACTCCTTGCAGGGGAAGCCCCAGGGGACCCGATAGTGGCCTGATCCCGGAGTATTAAACCTGGTCTACACTAGGCGCTTAAACCGGTTTTAGGAGCGTAAAACCGATTTAACGCCACACCCGTCCACACTAAGAGGCCCTTTATATCGGTATAAAGGGCTCTTTAAACCGGTTTCTGTACTCCTCCCTAACGAGAGGAGTAGCGCTAATATCGGTATTACCATATCGGATTGGGGTTAGTGTGGCCGCAGATCGACGGTATTGGCCTCCGGGCAGTATCCCACAGTGCACCACTGACCGCTCTGGACAGCAATCTGAACTCGGATGCAGTGGCCAGGTAGACAGGAAAAGCCCCGCAAACTTTTGAATATTTCCTGTTTGCCCAGCGTGGAGCTCCGATCAGCACGTGTGGTGATGCAGTTAAAAATCAAAATAAAGAAAGAGCTCCCGCATGGACGATGCGGACGTGATCGCTGTAAGGGCAGGCAAATCTGTTCTATCAGCGCTCCGTTACAGAAGACGAAATTCAAAATCATTTTTTAAAAATCTCCAGACAGATGCCATAGCAGGGACTCAGCGCACTGCTGCGTGACAAGCGTAACGGAAAGCCAAAGAATCAAATGGACACTCATGGACTGGAGGACTCAAGCTATCCCACAGTTCCTGCAGTCTTTGAAAAGCATTTGCATTCTTGGCTGAGCTCCAAATGCTTCTAGGGTCAAAAACAGTGTCTGCGGTGGGTCAGGGCATAGCTAGGCAATTTACGCACCCCCCCCTCCACCCCCAGAAGTGAAAGGGAAAACAATCCTCTCTTGACTCTTTTACATGTCACCCTATCTTTACTGAATGCTGCAGATAGACGCGATGGTGCAGCACTCAACACCAACATCCTTGCTCCCCCCACGCTATGGATGGCTGATGGTGCAATATGGCTGGTATCCGTCCTCATCATCAGCCTATTGGCACATGGGGCAGTGCAAAAGGACTGGTAACCATGCTGACTAGCATCGGTAAGGTCAATCAAGGGCGCCTGGCCCTAATTTTTCCTGGTAGATGGTACAGTATGGCTGATAACCATCGTCATCATAGCAACAGGGGGCTGAGCTCCATCAGCCCCCACCCTTCATGTGTAAAGAAAAGATTCAATTGCCCCTGGACTAGCAGAGGGATGCTGGGCTCCTCTCCTACACACTCCTTACTGTCCTGTCTGGACTATCATAGCAGCTGGAGGCTGCCTTCCACTCATATCTCACTAACAAGTCACTGTGTCTTATTCCTGCATTCTTTATTACTTCATCACACAAGTGGGGGGACAATGCTACGGTAGCCCAGGAAGGCTGAGGGAAGAACGGAATCAACAGGTGGGGTTGTTGCAGGAGCACCCCCTGTGAATAGCATACAGCTCATAATTTCTGCAGGATCTGACACAGAGCAGCTGTGCTCTCTGATACAGTGGTTCTCTAGTACACTTGCCCATATTCTAGGCAGGACTGATTCTATTTTTAGATACCAAAAAGGAGGGATTGACTCAGGGAGTCATTCCCAATTTTGGCTTTTGCGCCCCTGGCTAAGAGCAGCCAGGGACATTTATGACAGCAACAGATGGTGCAGTGCAAAAGGACTGGTAGCCACGATCATCTTATTACCAATTTATGGCATGGTAGATGGTACAATATGGCTGGTAACCATCTCTGCTATCATGCAAAAGCAAAAGCATGCTGCTGTGTAGCGCTGCTGAATCGCCTCTGTGAGCGGCATCTAGTACACATACGGTGACAGTCACAAAAGGCTAAACAGGCTCCATGATTGCCATGCTATGGCATCTGCCAGGGCAATCCAGGGAAAAAAGGCACGAAATGCTTGTCTGCCGTTGCTTTCCCAGCGGAAGGAGTGACTGACGACATTTACCCAGAACCACCCGCGACAATGATTTTGCCGCATCAGGCACTGGGATCTCAACCCGGAAATTCCAAGGGGCGGGGGAGGCTGCGGGAACTATGGGATAGCTACGGAATAGCTACCCACAGTGCAATGCTCCAGAAATCGACGCTAGCCTCGGACCGTGGACGCACACCACCGATTTAATGTGTTTAGTGTGGCCGCGCACACTCGATTTTATACAATCTGTTTTGTTAAACCGGTTTATGTAAATTCGGAATAATCCCGTAGTGTAGACGTACCCTTATAGTCAGCAGGGGCAGAAACAGGCCCCACATGCTCAGGGACTGGGTGAGCCAGACAGCATCCAAATACGGAGAAACTTGTGGGAGGAGGTGAGAGGAGCAAGAGAGCTTCCTGAGATGAGCATCACAGAGCATCCATAGTGCAGTGCGATATGGCCCTGCCCCTTTTGGGATCTGTCCAGGAGACAGGTCTCAGATGCCACCCACCCCAGCAGAGAACTGTGGAGGCTTCCAGCAGAGCCATAATGGGGTGGCGGCCATAAGAGCCGATGCCCCACACAAGACTCCTGCTGGGGTGTTGGTAATGAGGGTCCCCGCATATGGAGGAACCCATACTCCAAGGGACTGGGGGAGGTGTGGGGGGGTGATCAGTGTTTCCTCCAATGGGGTGTTTCCTGTGTGTGGAACAAATGACTGTCTGAACTCAAGTTTAACTCCAGGAGAACCCTTCCCTCACTCCTGTGCCACAGTGGTAAAATAAGAAGTGGGTAAACTAATCTTTTTGGCATCCCAGGCCAGGCAGTGGTATAGTAGGTTTTACAGGCCACGATTTCTGCGACTGAGCTGTTGCTGAGCATAAACCAGCCAGTAGATAACACACACCCCAGTGCTGGTGGTTGTGTGATCAGCAAATCCTGGCTACAAGAGAGTAGGAATGCTTCATTCCTTAGAGGACAGTTGGATAAACCCTGTTTAGCTGCATTTACCCTCAACTACACGCTTAGCTCCCTCCATGTACTCTTTCCTTCATTTCTTCTCCTTCCTCCCTCATTCCCTACCCGACATTCATAATTGCTTCCTTTCCATCACTCACTCTCGCTCTTTCACTCTGGAGAGGAAGGGAAGGGATGAGAGAACCAGAGTGAGCGACGGGGAAGAAGCCAACCAGGTAAGAATTGGTTTTGTGGCTCCCGCTCCCCTCAGGATTGAGGGACTCCTTCACTATCAGAGCAGTGAAGGTAGCAGTCAGTGTGTATTTGCTTGAAAGGGTGGATGAGTGGGCACAAGGCAGCAAGCCACGCCCCATCAGGTCCACTGCACTCTTCTCTTTCTCCTGCCACACACAGCATCTGCGGTTGGGCTGGTGGTGGGCGGGCCCGCCAGCATGGTAGGATTTAGAGATGGATGGATCAATTCATCCATAGAGTTATTGTTGCAGGCTCTCTGCACACTCAGACATGCAGCACTGCATCCACTCCATGTGGGTTGTATTTTCAGTACTGCCAATCCCAGTTATTGTTTACAAATGATTAATACATTTCAAGCTCTTTCTCTTTTCTTTTTGGTTTCTGTGCTTTTAGGTTGCACCCAGGTCACATTTTCAAGCTTTTCTCTACAACCACAATGGCTAGAAATTATTTTTACATGAAATATGAGCGCCTCATCTAATCACATGATTCCAGGAGCTGAGACTTCAAGAAAAACACCCAAATACCAAGAGACTTGCAATAAAGTTGTGAGAGTTGGCAACACTGTGTTTACAACTTTTCTTCTCAGACACAAGGACTAGAAATACAGTTTTTAAAAATGAAAGCTGAGATTCTGATGGGATCACATGAGTCCAAGAGGTGGGGGTTTGGGCATGTGCCTGTAAAGTCAACACCTTAATCCGCTCCTGCCCCTATCTTCTGTTCTATACGTATCCCAGTCATATTGCTGCCTTACATAGTAACATAAGAACTGCCAAACTGCAGCAGACCTGAGTTAATATCCAGTCCAGTTCCCTGGCTCTGAGATTATGTCTACAGTGCATTCAGGAGGTATGATTGCACATATAGGCATACCTGAGCCATCTTTGATTTAGCTAAATCAAAGCTGACTAGCTGCTTGAGTATAAACCCAGGGTCCTCAGGGAGTGGTGTCAGCCCATACCTCCCCTCATGCTGCCAGGCCTTCACTGCTATTGGTACTTGAGCTAGCCAGAGCAACACTAGCTTGGGTATGTCTACCTATGCTGCAGTCACACATCCTGGCTATAACACAGACATACCTTCACAGCGGTCAGTACCAGATGCCTCACAGGAAAGTGTAAAAACCCTGCAGTAGCAAATATGAAATAATCCCCGCACCGCCGCCCCCCCCCAAGCTCTCATTCTAATCTCTAATAGTCAGTCATTGGCATAAGCCCTGAAGAACAAGGTTAAATATCCCTTCCAGAATGTGTTGCCATTAAATTTGGATAACTAGAATATCCAGAGTTATCCATATAAGTGACAAATCCCTTTTTGAATCATATGTTCTTGGCCTCAATTACTTCCTGTGGCAAGAAGTTCCACAGTTTAATCCCTTTCTCATACTGTAACTTTTGCACCTCACATTTGATTATCTGGGAGCATTTACGTGCAGGATTTACATCTGCTATGTCAATATCTTGTAGCCAGGAAAGCAGAGAAGGTTCAAACAAGAACTGTGGTTCTGGAACTTCTCTCTGGCATCTATACAAGAAAAATATTCACCCAGGAATGATTCGGTTACCTGCCCAGCAGGTGCAGGATGGCTGCTTAATGTGCCTTTGGTAGACTGAAGGGCTAGAGGTGTTATTTATTGACTAGATTGGATCTCAGCAAGGTGAGCTTCCCTGTCATTACATCTGCATGTTGTGTACTCCATAATATCTGTGAGGTGGGCAGTGCAGTCATTTATTACGCCCACTGGGATAGCCTTGCCTGTTGTGTTTGATATAAATATACAAGAATTGTCTCCAGTTTTCTCTGTATTCACCCCTGCTGAGGTGTTTAATATTGCTAGCGAATCCAAGATGAGTCTAAACAACTCTCCTTTGGGGCGGCTAGCTGGCTGGCAGTGACAGCATCACAATACTGCCAAGTGTTATGTGTATTTAGTACCTGCCCTCATTCAATATGCACATCTTTATATGACAGGTTTTAATAGAAGCTCCTTCTAACTGCAACAGGATAAAAAGCCAGGACTGATTTGATCATCTCATTATTTATCTATGCTGCAGTAGCCCCTCGAGGTCTCAGCCAGGTTGGGGTCTCAGTATGCTAGGAACTATACATACAGTAAAAGCAGCAAAGAGTCTTGTGGCACCTTATAGACTAACAAACGTTTTGGAGCATGAGCTTTCATGGGTGAATACCCACTTCGTCGGATGCATGTCATCCGACGAAGTGGATATTCACCCACGAAAGCTCATGCTCCAAATCATCTGTTAGTCTATAAGGTGCCACAAGACTCTTTGCTGCTTTTACAGATCCAGACTAACACAGCTACCCCTCTGATACTATACATACAGTGAATACCAGGCCTTGCCTCAAAGAGCTCCCAGACTGAAGGGCAAAAAGAGTCTTGATTACTTACAGTCAGGGAACTGTTTTTACTGTAACTGCCCATTCTGAAACAGCCGTTCTCCAACTGAGGTCTGCACGGGGCTGGCAGGTCACATGGCCCTGCCTAGCTGCTAAATCACATGAAAAGACGGCTGCAAATACACTCAATACTTTCTTCGTATTCCTGTTCCATGTGAGCAATTACCGTAGGGGCCCCAGGAGCGTTCTGTGACTGCACATGGGAAGGGAGGAGGAACATGTGATCACACGTGTCCCCAAGACACTCTGCTCAGCTGGGGGCTGTGCTGTGAAAAGGTTTGAGAACTTCTGCTCTAGGAAAGAGCACTTCCAATCTAGTCTCTCTCTTCTTGATTGTCAAGATCAGCTCTGTCCTGCTGCCCGCACCTGTCTGTCCCAGAGTTTGGGACAGGAAGGGGGAAGGGGTTGTTTGTTTTTTTAAACAGAGGCTGCTTGTTGAATTGCCTATGATTTAAAGTCACAGGAGAAAGCAATTCAGTGTAACAGAAGCTGCAGTTTCCAAATGTATATCATCAACTATAGATGCTTCCATGGAGAGAAAGGCTGGTATTGTGGTTAATGCACTAGACTGGATCTTAGGAGACCTGGGTTCAAGTGCTCAGCTCTGCTACTGATCTTCTGTGCCACTGTCTTCCCTATTCACATTTTAAGTTCTTCATAGTAGGGCTGTCTCATGTGTATGTACAGCACCCAACACAAAAGGGCTCTGATCTCAGCTGAACACATAGGGGATTCCATAATCCAAATAATACATTGTACATACACCAACAAACAGTGTGATGGAGAGGAGACTGGAGGGGACAGACTCATAATAAATGAATCTAAGTGCACCACTCCATTTGAGACAGATTAATTAACCCTTTAATGCTAGTAGGTCTGGCGTCCCCTGCCCAGGACTGTCCTTATGCATATGCAGCATACACGGCTACACAGGGCACTCGAGAATTTTGGGCACCACTGGGACAGCAGGTAAGAGTAGGTCGGCTCCCGCACACCCAGCGCACGCTGCAGTCTCCTTAGGCGGGGGCTGTATTCACAGAGCCGAATATGCAGGAGTGGTGCATTCTGTGTGAGGGAGAGGATATAGGGGTCTCTGCGGGGAACTGTGACTGCCTCAGTGAGGCAGGTCAGGTGACTCGGTATCCTTTGCTGCCTCATCCCTTCCCCCACCCCGTGGGCTGCCACAGCATCTTCTGCATATGAAGCTCAGTGTGTGTCAGCAATGGGAGGGGCATTCTTCTGGGGGTCCACGGGTAGGGGTGCTGTCTGTGCCCCCTCGACACACTGAGGTCAGAGGCGCCAGCTGGGGACCGCTTTCAGTGGAGCCCCCGCCTTCGCCTCCCCCGTCCCTCAATATCCCCCCTCAGGAGCCCCCGTCTCCCCCTCCATATCCTCCCTCAGGTAACTTGGGGGTATACAAGACAAATCAGACTCCTTAAAGGGGTACAGTAGTCTGGAAAGGTTGAGAGCCCCCCATGTAAATAGATCAATGGTATTATCCAGTTTAATAAGCTGGGTTTCCAAGGAGCAGAGAAGTAGATATTAGTGAAAAAGGAAAAAAGGTCTGTGAAAAAGGATTCTGATGTTGAAGTTTTGGAGACTTTGTGGGATTTCATGGATGGTTCATGCACAGCTCTAGAGTAGAAGGAAAAAACCCCAGCCCTACTTCTAGAAAGTCTTTCTTCACCATTGGACTGTCATTGTAATGGCTAGCCAAACCTGGCATTACAATAAAAATTACCGTAAGGGAAGCATGTTAATCAGTTCATATCCAGTCAAGATTGCAAGAGATCAGAAGTTATCATCATCATCTGATTACTCAGTTGTCTATGTAAAATGAACTGGTGATGCAAGTTCAGCGTCATAATTGACATTGTTTATCAGAAAGGATGAGTGACAAAACCTGGAGAGGATCCTTCTGTAACAAGGGCATATTAGGTTGGAAAAAGAAATTAGCTGGTCTCTGTCCATGCTGCATTAATTTTACTGGATAGGACTTCTGTAACATTTCTGATCTACCATAATCTAGATGAGATGATTCTGTGCTCGCTTCATTTTTGGCACGTTGTGCTTTACCTAGGAATAAAACTAGGGTCCTATTTTCCCACTGCTTGAAAACCCAGCTTATTAAACTGGATAATGCCATTGATCTATTTACAGTATAAAGTTGATATAGAGTTGTAACTAACATTAAGACTGACACCCACTACATTTAAAACTAAAAAGTGACTTTGGAAAAATGACATGAGTTTCTAATTCTATTGTGTCTCAGTCAGGGTTGAGTACCTTGTGAGGTGTCTCTACACTAACACAAAGTC
Source organism: Mauremys mutica (assembly GCF_020497125.1). NCBI lineage: Eukaryota > Metazoa > Chordata > Testudines > Geoemydidae > Mauremys > Mauremys mutica. Next base: position 45,768,166 of record NC_059078.1, read on the forward strand.
ACAGACTCACGGCTATCCTATATTAGTTATTTTAAATAATATTTCTGATAATCTGACAATAATTTAAACATCTATTTCTTTTTAAAAAAACCACCCTTATAAGTTGTCATATCAAAAACAACTTTCCGAGTCACAAAAAAGAAAACAAAAAGATGAAATAGAATTATCTATAAAAGCACAGAAAAGTTCTATACTTAAGTTTGTAAGTCATGAAAACAATGAAGTTGATCAACATCATCAAGTAATTGCCGAAGAAAATTTTTATGCAGACGAAGTTCAAGAAACTCAACAAAACATAGAACAATAATTTGAAACAGATGCAGACACAAAACAAGAAATTACAACAGTTGAAACTGTACTAGCATGGGATATAGAGGACATTGGCGTATGGCTGTAATCTTTAAACAACAAATTACGCGCTATTTTACTTGAGAAAGGCCCTGTGAGAACAGAAGACCTCAAATATCCTAAAGACATTAGAGGTAAGAAATTCACAGAAAACAATTACTACAAAAGCCTTTCTAATGGTGAAATTGTCAACAGATGGTGGCTGGTGTACTCTAAATGCAAGGATGCTGCATTTTGTTTCCCATGCAAGATTTTCAACAGTTGCACTTTTAACATAGCAACTGTGGGTATTAATGATTGGCAAAATTAGTCACACATTACTGCAACATGAAAAGGCACAACACCACATTGAAAGTATGCACAAATGGTATGAGCTGATTGTAAGGTTTAAAAAATCAGACAACTCTTGATGCCCAAAATCAAAGATTGCTGGAGTCAGAGAAGCAGCATTGGCATCGTGTTCTTGAACGTCTATTATCTATTGTTGAATATCTATTGACAAACAAACAATCTTGCTTTTAGAGGAAGCATTGTCAAATTATACCAGCCCAAAAATGGCAATTTTTTTGGCCTTGTACAACTGCTGGGAAAATTTGACACAGTGATGAATAAACATCTCCGAAGAGTAACTGAAAATGAAATGATCAGTATTTGGGACCAAGAATTCAAAATGAACTGATCATGCTAATGAGTGGTAAAGTGAGAGACAAAATTGTTTCATTGGTTTCTTTGGCAAAATATTTTGCTGTGATTCTAGATTGCACTCCAGACATGTCATCAAGAACAGATGTAGTTAGTAATGAGATTTGTTGACATTAATGATTCAGCACAGATTCCAGTTAAGGAATCATTTATCATATTTTTAGAAGTAGAGGACACTACAGGTTTTGGACTTCTTCAAGTTCTCCTTGATGAACTAAAATGAATAGGATTGTCCGTAATGAACATTAGAGGACAAGGCTACAATAATGGTGCCAATATGAGAGGATGCATTTCTGGTGTGCAAGCTAGATTGATGGTGGAAAATCCACAAGCCTTTTTTATTCTGTGTGCATGCCACAGCCTTAATTTGATTTTGTGTGATATGGACAAGTCTTCTGTAGAAGCTATTTCTTTTTTTGGTTTGCTGAAATGCATTTACACGCTCTTTTCAGCTTCCACTCAACAATGGCAAATATTCAAAGCATGTGTCAGTGGTATTACCATTAAGCCTCTATCTGAGACACTCTGGGAAAGCAGAGTAAAAAGTGTAAAAAATGTTGAGATATCAATCTGAGAAAGTTTACGAAGCACTGGTTGCTATTTTGGAAGAAGACAGAGATCCAAAAGCTAAAAGTGAAGCTCAGTCATGGGCCTCTGAAATATCCAGCTTCAAGTTTCTAACATCTGTCGTAATCTGGTATGACATTCTTGTTAAAATCTCAAGTGTAAGCGAAATAATGCAGAGTCCAATGATGCAGCTTGATTCAACACTTCTCTTACTAAACAACACACAAGACTTTTTAGTGAAATATAGAGAAACTGGATTCAAAGAAGCACAGGTTATAGCAAGAGAGTTTGCAGAGGCACTCGGTGTAGAACCAAAATTTCCATGTCCAAATGTGAAACGTTTCGAGGAAAAAACGGCAAGTGGAATATGAAGGACCAGATGAGCCCATAGAAGATCCAGAAAAGAAATCTGAGGTGGAATTTTTTAATGTTGTGATGGATAAAGCAATATCTGCCATTGATGAAAGGTTTAATACCTTAAAAGCACACCAAGAACAGTTTGGATTTTTGAATGACAACTAAATTCAACAAAATAGGAAAACAAGAGCAGCTAATGACAAAGTGGAAGAACCTAGAGAGCCTCCTGAAGCATGGTGATAGTTTTGATTTAAATGGACTTGAACTGTATGAATAATTGAGTACATTGTTATCAATGTTGCCACATGCAAAGTCAGTGATGGACATTGTACAGTTTATTCATACCAGCAAACTTGTCGACATATATCCTAATATGTACATTGCCACTCGTATTCTATTGACAATTCCTATAACAGTAGCATCAGGAGAATGGAGTTTCTCAAAACTAAAGCTCATTAAAATCTCCACTCTACAATGAGTCAGGAACGCTTGTCTGGTCTTGCTATTCTTGCAATCAAACAAGACATCACTTCGTGTTTGTCATAAGATGACATTATTACTGATTTTGCAGCCAAAAAAGCCAGAAAGATTGTTTTTAATTAAAAACAAATCCTTGTTTCAATACCTCTTCATAGTAATTCCCAATAAAATGTTGAAAAATTAAAAAAAATATATTATTTGCATCATTCTGTTAATAAATCAGAATTTTTCTATAGCACTACTTCTTTAGGGTTAGTACAGTCCATCAGTAGTGTGCTTAATTTGTTTAAATTGTTTTTAATAAAGTGCATGTGGCAAGTTTCCCAATACTGTAAGCTTATGTTTGTGTTGCTAAGAACAAGTTGGGCATAGGGACACCAGTTTAATAATACTGCGTAGGGCCCCATAAATCATAAGGATGGCCCTGCCCCTGCCCACTGTTGTTCCATGCTAGAAAAACCCAATTCCCACTTCAAAGGGTTAAGTGTGTTCTTAAAGTTTCTGATTGCCTTTGTGTGTGCATGTAGCATTCCTGCCTGCCAGGGCCGACTCCAGACCCCAGTGCACCAAGCGCGCACTTGGGGCGGCGTCCCGTGGGAGGGTGGCAGGCGGCTCCGGCGGACCTCCCGCAGGCATGCCTGCGGAAGGTCCGCTGGTCCCGCGGCGCCGGTGGACCTCCCGCAGACATGCCTGCGGAGGGGCTGCTGGTCCCGCGGCTCTGGTGGAGCATCCGCAGGCGTGCCTGCGGGAGGTCCGCTGGAGCCGCGGGACCAGCGGACCCTCCGCAGGCACGTCTGCGAGAGGTCCACCGGCGCCGCAGGACCGGCGACCGCCAGAGCACCCCCCGCGGCGTGCCGCCCTGCTTGGGGCGGCGGAAATCCTAGAGCCACCCCTGCTGCCTGCCAATATTTGCCATCTTAACTGAATGGTTTGCTTTGGCGGAGGGGAGGGAAAGGAAGAGATGTGGTCGGCCTCCCCCTCCCAAGATAAATGTCTTGGCTTTTCCAGAGGGAGTTGGTGGCTCCCAGAAAAATAGCCTGTTACCCGTTTCTGATGCAGAAGCTGTTTTTCTTGAGCCTGTCTCTGACCTAAATAATAAATGGGTCACTGGAACATAGGGGACATTTTTCTGAGACTGAGGAGAAAAGCCACTGCAATCCCTTCACAGCACGTGCTTCTGAGAACAAACAAAACACTGTTCCCAGGGGTCCTGTTCCTCCTCAGCAGCCTCGGAGTGACTTTGAGATCAATGAGAGTAAGTGGGGTCCTGCTGGAGGACAACGGGGCCCTTACCAGTGCACCCGACTTGTTTAGGGGGAGCAGCAAGGATAGAGTAGCTTAGGAAAGGGGCAGGGATTTCTTCAAGAGCCTAGATCCACCTCACTTCCCCCGGACAATAATGCTGGGTGCAGGATAGGGTGACCAGACAGAAAGTGTGAAAAATTGGGACAGGTGGTGGGGGGTAATAGGAGCCTATATAAGAAAAAGCCCCAAATATCAGGACTGCCCCTATAAAATCGGGACATCTGGTCACCGTAGTGCAGGAGCAGCTCATGAGGACAGAGCTGCAGGCTCAAGGACAGGCCCACTTCCTCAAGCTCCTCTTCCAGCATGTGCCAGGACAGCACATGTTGTCTGACCTGCCTGAGCCATCAATGGGTGCCGCCACCCTGAGTAGCATGCAAACTACTGGGGAGAGGAAGCAGGTGGGGCGGGGGGGTGGGAGACAAAACAAGAAATCAATAAAAATAAATTAGAAAACATTAAAAGAAAGACAGGAAGAGAAAAGAGGGAGAATGGAGGCAACTGTCTGAGGAGACAATGGGATGTGGGTGGTGATGACACCTGCTTAGACCATAAGCTATTTGGGGCAGTTTGTAAAGCACCTAACACAATGGGGTCCTGCCCTGTGACTGGGGTTCTTAGGCACTACATGCCAATCCACCCCATGGGGTCGGGGTGGAAAGCTCTGCCAGAACCACTGAGGCAAGATCACCGGAAGAAGAAAATTTAGTTTCTAAAGCAGTGGTGGGCAACCTGCGGCCCATCAGGGTAATCCACTGGCAGGCTGCCAGACTGTTTACATTTGCACGGTCACGCGCAGCTCCCAGTGGCTGCGGTTTGCTGTTCCCAGCCAATGGGAGCTGCAGGAAGTGGCGCGCGCCGCAGGGACATGCTGGCCGCCGCTTCCTGCAGCTCCCACTGGCCAGGAACGGCGAATCACAGCCACTGGGAGCTGCAGGCGGCCGGACAAATGTAAACAAACTGTGTGGCAGCCCGCTAGAAGATTACCCTGATGAGCCGCATGCAGGTCTCAGGGTGTCCACCACTGTTCTAAAGCATCTTCAACACACGTGATCTGAGGCTGGGGAAGAAAGACAAGTGAAGGCCATGAACTCCCATCTTTTACCGTCACTGATTAAGATCTGTGAAGATGTAAGAGAGTAGAAATGACTATAGGAGAGGTTAAGGCGCAGAGTCTCAAAGGTATTTAGGCACCTCACTCCCCTTGATTTCAAGCTCGGTGCTGGCTTTCGGGATCTGAGCCTGAGGTTTGCTGCATTAAAGAGGATAATGCTGGACCAGGTAGTTTGGGAGTGACAGGATGGAGGTACAATCAATATCAAAAGCTCCAAAATAGAGGGCCGGTATGCCCCTGCAGTGGGGCTATGCCCCAGAGACTTCAGTTGGGACTGCAATCTTGTGTAACTTAGGGCAAGATTTAGGTCAGTGTATTAATCCACACAGGTGTGCTGTGAGCAGGAAGCAGCTGGCTAAATCCTCACACGGTAAAGCGGGAATCTATTAAAGAAATGGATGTAACACGAGCGCTCTGGGCTCAACAACAAAAAAGACACAATCCCAGAAGGATATGCACAGTGAGTAACCAGAGCAGAGGGGCTTGGAAATGCCACATGGAGATATCCCCACAGAAAAGAAGAGGAGCAGAAAAAAATAATGAAGGCTTAGGAAGCATTTTAATTAGGTCACGCCTGTGATCCTTAATAAAGACAGGGGCTGAAGAGTCAAATCTGCCATGTGTTATCAGACAGCTGAAGTAACACTAAGTCCATAAACAGACCTCGAATAAGGCAGGATTCTTGGGATGTAGGCCACAGAATTTGAGGGGGCCTGGATGGGATGAGACAGAGGTAGGCAGCAGTGCATCCACCAGCTGCCTGTTGGGGTGGGCTGGGTTGCCTCACTTGGAAGAAAGATGGACTCTGGAGCAGTGGTGAGCTGGAGCCAGTTGGCACCAGTTCACACGAACCGGTTGTTAAATTTAGAAGCCGGTTTAGAACCGGTTGTTAAAGGAGTTGACAAACTCTGGCCCGCGGGCCACATCTGAACTCCCGGCTGGGGAGGCTCCCCTGGCCCCTCCCCTCCCCCGCCTTCCCCTTTCTCGCAGAGCCCAGCACCAGTGCTCTGGACCACTCCTGGGCAGCTCAGCAGCTCCTGCCGCTTTGAGTGGCATGGTAAGGGGGTGGGGCTGCGAGCTCCAGCAGGCCGCGCGGCATAGATACATGGCTGCCCTGAGCAGCATGGTAAGGGGGCCAGGCCAGGGCTGGGAGGATGGGTTGGATAAAGGGCAGGGAGTGGTTGGAGGGGGCGGAGGTTCTGGGGGGGCAGTCATGGGACAGGAAACGGGATCGGGGGGTTGGGTAGGCGTGGGAGTTCCGGGGGTCTGTCAAGGTGGTGGTGGATGGAGTCGGGGCAGTCAGGGGACAGGGAGCGGGGTGAGTTGGGTAGGGGGTGGGGCCCTGGGGGGCAGTTAGAGTCCAGGATTTCGGGCTTGTACTCACCGGGCGGCACTTAATAACTGGTTCCCTACCAGGTCGGCGGCGGCACTTCGGCGGCGGGTCGTTCACTCGCTCCAGGTCTTCGGCAGCACTGAAGGACCCGCTGCCAAAGGTCCTTCACTCACTCTGGGTTTGCCGCCAAAGTGCCACCGAAGACTCGGTAGGGAACCGGTTATTAACATTCTGCAGCTCATCACTGCTCTGGAGTAAGAAGAAAACATGATTCTGTCCTAGGAGTCTGGGTGCAAGTGTCTGTCTCAGGGTTTAAGGGAGTGGGTGGGGCCAGGGGACACAGTTTGAAAGTCAAATCTGTAATCTGCCCTGCCTGGAAACTGGGTCAAGCTTTGCAACTTTCTTCATGTGACTGCTCCATGTTTTGGAGCTGCTTAGGACCCTGTTGATTCTCCTTGTGTCAGGCAAATGGGCTGCGATAATGATGATTATGTTTTATTTATCAAGCGACTGTTTCCTTTGCTCAAGCAATTAAAATACAATCACAATCCTCAGGAGAGCACAGCACATGCCAAATGCACTAAAAGGAGCATTTCAAAATATTTTTAAAGAGCTGGGCTCAATTCCTGAAGTGAAGTCTGGATTTCAACACCAGGTAGTGTTTGGATCCAGGATGTTGGCTCATGCTCATTTCTAGTCTTCCAGAAAGAGTGGAGAGATGAGCTGACAATGATGATCTGTGCACCTTTCAGTATTTGAAGACAGCAAAACAAATGTGAATTATTTCAAGTTTGTACAGGTTTTAGAGTAAAGCAAGGGAGGGAGTGGGAGAAGTTAAACCAGCCTTGCATATTTCTGCTCGTCCAGTCACCAAGGTGAGTAGTTGTTAATGAATGAGTGCAGTCTCACTGGTAGGTCATTACCATTAAGTGAAGGTAGGAGAGTTAATTAGGTTTGGGCTTGCACGTTTTTTATAATGCTTTCTCAAGGCTGCATTTCACAATACCTTTTGGAGGAAGTAGTTTCACCTTCGCTAAGGCTAAATTCACGGCTGAAGTGAAAGGGTCAACAGTTGCCCAAGCCTCTGCTATGGAGACCCCCCTCAGATGCTGAATTCACTCTAGCAATAAATTGGCAGCAAGCCTATCCTATCACACTCCAATGGTTGGAAGTTGAAGTTACACAAATTCAGACTGGAAATAAGGTGCAAGTTTTTTAACAGCGAGAGTAATTACACCCTGGAAAAAACTGCTCATGGATCTAGCTTTTAGCCTTGTGGTTAGGCACTCACCCAGAATGTGGGAGGCCCAGGTTCAATTTCTTCCTCTACCTAACACGGCTGCCCCAGGGACTTGAATTTCGCTCTCCCCTCTGCCAGGTGAATGTCCCAACCACCAGGCTATGGAGTTATTCTCACTCTCTCTGGCCCACAGAATACTCCATTATTTTATACAAAGTGGAATAGCTTGTCCCTCTCAGACAGGTCTGCTGGAACAATCTTTCACACATTTCCTGTAGTGCAGGGGAGGTGCAGCATTCCAAGGGAACAGGTGTGTCCATGTATCCTCTATTAGATAGATAAAGTCTTTGAATTAGACAGAGGAGCTGGGTTTTTCCACCAGGTGTTTCCTCTTCCTTCATGATTTGAGACAAGAGCATCACATTAAAACTTTCACAACCCTTTAATTAACTTTTGGAGCATTGGCTGGCTTCCCCTCGTGACCCTGGATGAGTGCATGGGTGTGGGCATGCACTTTCAGAGCATGTCTTTTCCTTTTAGGTGGATTTCCATGAACAAGTCTATAAACCTCGTACATTGTGTATGTGGCACAGCTGGAATAAGTCCCTAATTAAACTTATGTGATAAGAAAACCACAGCATCTCAGTCTCCTTCTATACTGGAATTAGGGTTACCAGAACTAGAGTGGACATACTTTCTATGGGCTAGATCCAGCAACTTTATTGGGAGGCATTCCATTGACTTCAACAGTAATTGGATCAGCACAGATTTAACCAAGCTCCAGTACTGCACAGGTTTTTTTTTTAAGCCCTTGGAGGAGAGCCCACCATCCTAGTAAAGAAGCTGAATGTAGATTTGTGCTAGAACTGGTCTGCCCAATTCAGATAGGGCAGTGAAGACTGGTGAGCTGACCTATGGAAATGGACAGCTAAATGTACCCCAAGGCCTCCAATTTCATTTCAAGTAGGGAGTCAAGATCATATTGTATCCATCTTGAAAACAGAGAAGGCAGCTCTGTCCCTGAGGAGCCTCCACTGGGGAAAGAGAAGCTGCTGAATTTGTCAAAGATTCTGAATTCCAAATCTGGAGAGAAAGAAATCAGAGGTTCCCACACTGGGAAAAAAATATTGCAAGTGTGATGCAACTTGGAAGTTCCCCAAAGAAACACAACTCTCATTCCTCTGAGCCCACAACTCCTTTTGAGAAGTAGCCCAGCCTATGAACTCAATGCAGTGCCCCTTTCTGGGATGAAAGGGAAGTGCTGAGTCCAGCTGAGCTGCTGGCACATAGGAGGCAAACCTAGCAGACAGACTAGATGTTCTGGAGCTGTGGGTTCAATAATGGATGTTTTAACCAGTATGCTGGGCTCCAGTTAAGTACAGTCACAGCTTGACCTGGCATAATCCACCCCACACCTCAATGAGATATAAACAAACTTTGGAATAAATAAGCTGTCAGTACACAAATTAATAGTTGAAAGAATCACTAGCACTTTCACCCCTCGATCCTGATTTAGCACATTGTCTCTTACAGGTACCTAGCCACAATATAATATTTACATGCCATTTCTCCACAGACCTTCTTGGTTAACTACACACAAACAGACCTTCAAATACCACCAGCCCTGGATACTGTGGGTTTCTTCACCCAGGTATTAGGTACAGTGTAGGTCACATCAGAGACTGCATATGTTTCCTCTGAACTGCCACACTAATATGCCTCAAATCCAACATGGCTGGGCCACTTCTAGAGGTGAACAGTAGTTCAGTCTTCATATGCAGTCAGCTCTTGGCCTCTGAGACTGCTAATCAGAGCTGTTATAACAGTGTTTTTTGTAGAGGAACTCCTGTCCATTTGGCCCTGGATTGAGACACACTCTCCCCCCCAAAAAATCAGTTCACCAAACAGTCATCAGATAACAATAAGCACTCACCTACTCCTCCAAATCCTTCCATAGCAGGATCACCTTGCTTCCATCCCACATGGGAACAGCTATCTCCAGCAAAACCATCCTCCCTTCTCCTTAGCATTACTAACTGACAGATTGTAAGATCTTCAGGACAGGGAGCACATTCTGTAAAGTGCCACATCAATAGGCAGCAACATAAAAGTGTTGCAGATCATTCATCATATTAACACCCTTAAGCTACTTGTGGAGAGGGACAGATTTGGATAAGCAGCTCTAAAGTGAAAGGGTTTATAGCCTAATCCCTTGAGCCATCCAATCCTCTACATAGCACCTGCAAAGACCTTTAAAACACTTTGGCAGCTGCCTAGATAAAAAGGCAATACTTGACTAGATCACCATCATTCTCACCAAACTGCTTGCCGCGTTACTGTTCCCCAATAACCACCCTTTCCCTGCCTCAGGGAAGTCTTACAAGTGATGTTCATTAGCGCTGCCTCCAGCCACACCTGTGCTGCTCCATTTCTTCAAAAGGACTACACCCTGCATAGGCCTGGCCCTTAGAAAGCAACCTTTGAAAGGGGGCTGTTATACTAACTAACTGCTGATCAGATCCCTGTGTATGATGGCAGATAAGTGCTTTGTAGGCCTGTCTCATTGTAGGACACCCCTACACACAGCCCAGAACTGAGGCAAGACATTGTACTTCCCAGTTGTTACAGGAAAAACATTTCATTTTGAGGATAATCTGTTTCAAGGCCATACTAGACCTAGGGAGTGAGAGAAGCCAACTCCAGAGGGATGGAAACTAGAGAACCTGGAAAAATAAGAGAGTTCAACTGACAAACAGAAGAAGGTAAGAACAAAATAATTTCTGTCAGGTTGCCTCTCAGCTGTATCCTTCTATCTGCTCTGGGTTATGTACCTTATCATGGTAAGTGCAAGGCCGTCTGTTTCTTATTGTACCCAGAAATCTAAGCTTGATGGCCCCCCTCCCCTCACCCTGACCTACTTAAAAGTCTAAAACACAAAGATTATTATACAATGTCACTCATAGGCTATTGATCAGGGAAAGGGAGTCCTACCTTTACAGAAATCTATGTGGTATTGCAATACAGTATTTACATCTCTGTGTGGCTTTGACTATATTGTGCAGAATCCTAATCAAGTTTTTTGGCTGTTTGATTACAAAGCTCTTCTCCAATGTGCTGGACACATTATTGCCTCTTTCAGTCTGCAAGACTAACTCATTAGTGCTGAGAGAGGTGCAAATTTGTTGCCCTCACACACACAAAAATTCACCTATATCAATTGTGTGACTTTCAGTGTTATGAGGACTAGAGTCTTGTCACGCTCACAATGGAGTCAGAATCTAGGTGACCCAAATGAATCTGAATGTTGTGCCTGTGGAAACACAGAGTTTCTGGGTACGTCTACACTACGGGACTATTCCGAATTTGCATAAACCGGTTTTGTAAAACAGATTTTATAAAATCGAGTGCGCGCGGCCACACTAAACACATTAAATCGGTGGTGTGCGTCCATGGTCCGAGGCTAGCGTCGATTTCTGGAGCGTTGCACTGTGGGTAGCTATCCCGTAGCTATCCCATAGTTCCCGCAGCCTCCCCCGCCCCTTGGCATTTCCGGGTTGAGATCCCAGTGCCTGATGGGGCAAAAATCATTGTCGCGGGTGGTTCTGGGTACAGCCTCACCCCTCCCTCCCTGAGCAGCAGACAACCGTTTCGCGCCTTTTTTGCTTGGTGAACTGTGCAGACGCCATAGCACAGCAAGCATGGACCCTGCTCAGCTCAATACCGCAATCGTGAATGTTTTAAACACCTCGCGCACTCTCATGCAGTCTATGGTGAACCAGGACCTTCAATCCGAGGCGAGGAGGAGGCGGATACGGCAGCGCGGCGATGACAGTGATGAGGACGTAGACACAGAATTCTCTCAAACCACTGGCCCCTGCGCTTTGGAGATCCTGATGGTAATGGGGCAGATTCTATCCATTGAACGCCGATTTTGGGCCCGGGAAACAAGCACTGACTGGTGGGACCGCATTGTGTTGCAGGTGTGGGACGATTCCCAGTGGCTGCGAAACTTTCGCATGCGTAAGGGCACTTTCATGGAACTTTGTGACTTGCTTGCCCCTGTCCTGAAACGCCATAATACCAAGATGAGAGCAGCCCTCACAGTAGAGAAGCGAGTGGCGATAGCCCTGTGGAAGCTTGCAACGCCAGACAGCTACCGGTCAGTCGGGAATCAATTTGGAGTTGGAAAATCTACTGTGGGGGCTGCTGTGATGCAAGTAGCCAAAGCAATCACTAAGCTGCTGCTACGAAAGGTTGTGACTCTGGGAAACGTGCAGGCCATAGTGGATGGCTTTGCTGCACTGGGATTCCCTAACTGTGGGGGGGCGATAGATGGAACCCATATCCCTATCTTGGCACCGCAGCGCCAGGGCACCCAGTACGTAAACCGGAAGGGGTACTTTTCAATGGTGCTGCAAGCACTGGTAGATCACAAGGGACGTTTCACAAACATCCACGTGGGATGGCCAGGGAGGGTTCATGACGCTCGCGTCTTCAGAAGCACTACTCTGTTTAAACGGCTGCAGCAAGGGAATTACTTCCCAGACCAGAAAATAACAGTTGGGGATGTTGAAATGCCTGTCGTTATCCTGGGGGACCCAGCCTACCCCTTGATGCCATGGCTCATGAAGCCATACACAGGCAGCCTGAACAGTGGTCAGGATCTGTTCAATTACAAGCTGAGCAAGTGCAGAATGGTGGTGGAATGTGCATTTGGCCGTTTAAAGGCGCGCTGGCGGACATTACTGACTCGCTCAGACCTCAGCCAAACCAATGTCCCCTATGTTATTACTGCTTGCTGTATTCTCCACAATCTCTGTGAGAGTAAGGGGGAGACCTTTATGGCGGGGTGGGAGGCTGAGGCAAATCACCTGGCCGCTGATTACGCGCAGCCAGACACCAGGGAGATTAGAAGAGCACACCAGGAAGCGGTGCGCATCAGAGAAGCTTTGAAAACGAGCTTCATCAATGGCCAGGGTACAGTGTGACTGCTGTGTTTGTTGATGAACACCCAGCCCCCTTGATTGACTCAGTCCCTGTAAGCAACTCCCCCTCCCCCTTCGAGTACAGCTTACTTATGCAAATAAAGTCACTCTCATTTAAAAAGCATGAATTCTTTATTAATTCATTATAAAAAGAGGGAGAGAAGTAAGGGTGTGGTTTGGGAGGAGGATAGGAGGGATGGAGAAGGCCATTAAAAAAAATTCACAGTAACGACATCCTTCTGGTTGGGCTGTCCACGGGGGTGGAGTGGGCGGGTGCACGGAGCCTCCCCCCACGCGTTCTTACACGTCTGGGTGAGGAGGATGTGGAACATGGTGAGGGTTGAGGGTGGTTATACAGGGGCTGCAGCGGCACTCTGTGATCCTGCTGCCGTTCCTGAAGCTCCACAAGACGCCGGACATGTCAGTTTGATCACGCAGCAGCCCCAGAGTTGCATCCCGCCACCGCTGATCTTCCTGCCGCCACCGCTGATTTTCCTGCCGGTCTTCCTGCCGCCACCTCTCATCTCGGTTGTCCCTCCTGTCCTCACGTTCATCCCTCCTGTCCTCACGTTCACTGGCCTCTTTCCTGTAATTTGATACCACGTCCTTCCACTCATTCAGATGAGCTCTTTCATTGCGTGTAACTTCCATAATATCCGAGAACATCTCATTTCGCGTCTTCTTTTTCCTCCGCCTTATCTGTGCTAGCCTTTGGGATGGAGGAGGGATGGTTGAAAAATTTGCAGCTGCATGAGGGAGATAAATATTTAGAAAGATACATTTTACAGAACAATGGTTATACTCTTTCACAGTGAACAGCACTATTCACCTAGCACATGTGATTTCCCTACAAGGTCGCATTTTTCATCTTAATAGTGAGTGCTTGCAGCTCTGGAGTTACAGATCTTACAGACACAGGTCCAGGCATCAGAATTCAGCTTGCATGCGGCCATGGTAAGCCACTGTCTTTCGGCTTCTGTAGTGATTTACCCCCTCCCCCCCAACGCATGGCTAATACCACGCTAGCTCCCTGCTAATCAACACCCTTCCCACCCCCCCACCCACTGCGTGGCTGGTAGCTTGGGGAAGATCGCCGGTGACCAAACACAGAAAAGATCATCGGCATTTCACTCCTCCCCTCCCCCCGCTTCGCTACGTGCAGGAAAGTTTTTTTTTTAAGCTGATGCAGTCCACGAACCCAGTAGAAAAATGGCCACCCCCCTTACTTAAATTCCTGATTTTTAACCAGGTTATCCTGAACGATATCACTTTGCTGAGGATAACAGAACAAGATAAAGAGCGGATGCTTCTTGAATGCCAGCAGTCACCGGGACCATACGCTGCTATGCTTTGCCACGCAATGATACCTGATTACTTGCTACATGCATGGCGTGGTAAAGTGTCCTACCATGGTGGGCGGAACAAGGCTGCCTTGCCCAGAAACAAAGGCTTCTGGAGTACCTACAGGAGCGCTTCATCGAGATGTCCCTGGAGGATTTCCTCTCAATCCCCGGACATGTTAACAAACTTTTCTAAGTAACTATACTGTCTGCGAATGCATCCCAAGTCCTCAGGGCAAATCAATCATTAAAAAAGGCTTGCTTAAAAAACAATGTTTGCTATTTGCAAAGGTACACTCACCAGAGCTCCCTTCCATGGCGTCATTGTCTGGGATAGTGGCTTGTGAGGGCTGGGAGGACGGTAATTCCGTCAGGGTGATAAAAAGCTCCTGGCTGCTGGGGCTCACGGAGTGCTGTGTGCTCTCTGCTAGGTCTTCCTCCTCTTCTTCATCTTCATCTTCCCCGTCTGCATAATCCTCAGCCATGGCAGAGATTACAACCCCCACCTCGGAATCCACGATCAGGGGTGGGGTACTTGTGGCGCAGCCCCCTAAAATTGCATGCAGCTCAGCATAGAAGCAGCATGTTTTTCGACCTGCCCCGGACCTTCCGTTTGCTTCTTTGGTTTTCTGGTAGGCTTGTCTGAGCTCCTTAACTTTCACTCTGCACTGCACTGAGTCCCTGCTGTGGCCTTTATCCGTCATAGCCTTAGAAATTCTTTCAAATACTTTTTCATTTCGTCTTTTGGAACGCAGTTCTGTTAGCACTGAATCCTCTCCCCAGATAGTGATCAGATCCAGTATCTCCCGTGCAGTCCATGCTGGGGCTCTTTTACGATTCTCAGGAGACTGCATTGTTAACTGTGCTGATGAGCTGTGCGTGGTCACCTGTGCTGATGAGATCTCCACGCTGGGGAAGCAGGAAATGAATTTCAAAACTTCGCGGGGCTTTTCCTGTCTACCTGGCCAGTGCATCCGAGTTCAGAATGCTGTCCAGAGCGGTCACTGGTGCACTGTGGGATACCGCCCGGAGGCCAATACCGTCGATCAGCGGCCACACTAACCCTAATCCGATATGGTAATACCGATACTAGCGTTACTCCTCTCGTTAGGGAGGAGTACAGAAACCGGTTTAAAGAGCCATTAAAATCGATATAAGGTGCCTCCTAGTGTGGACGGTTGTGGCGTTAAATCGGTTTTACGCTCCTAAAACCGATTTAAACGCCTAGTGTAGACCAGGCTTCTGTTTGAGCCAGTGACATATAAACTCCAACAGGAAGGTGTGATCAAGTCCTTTCTTTCTCTCAGGTCTTTGCTTCCCCTCCAGCACTACTCTGTTCCCACACTGCTGTCTAGCCATATCCATCTGCTTGTGGGCATGGGTGAAAAGATGGGCCTTGCAGTGGGCCCTGAAGATTATTCGGTTATTACAGAACAGTGGGAGGGAAGCATGCTTCAAAGGCATGAAACAGTAGAGAACAGCCTGCCAGCAACCCCCATATCTCTTAGGCTGCTGGGGACAAAGCTCAGATACCTCCAGTTGCCCTAACTGTGGCAGTAAGGATCTCTTAGGTCAGTCCCAGGACATTTAGAGCTTTATGGGTATGTCTACACATGCCTTCTACACAGCAACTAGATGCCCGCGGCTGGCCCGTGCCAGCTGACTTGGACATCCAGGGATTGGGCTGTGGGGCTGTTTCATTGCTGTGTAGCTGTCCAGGCTCAAGCTGCAGCCTGGGCTCTAGGATTCTGTGAGGTGGGAGGGTCCCAGAGCTCAGGCTTCAGCCTGAGCCCAGAAGTCTACACAGCAATGAACAGCCCTGTAGCCCCAGTCAGCTGGTATGGGCCAGCCAAAAAGGGTTTTTCTTTACTGTGTAGACATACCCAATATGTCTCAAACTCTCTAGGCCCCAAACCGATACTCAGCACTTCTCACTCCCTTCTGGACCCACGGCAAACATCAACTCCCCCTTTTCTTCTGGTTCCTAACACCTTGGCCACTTTGCTCCCAGGTCAGTACATGCGCCTTGCCAAATCCTGACAGACCCATTCCACTTCCTCAGCTGTTTTAAAAGATAAATAGATTTTCTTTAAGGTTTCCTTCCTACTACTGTGCTGATGTCTCCTGGCCTTACTGCCCTAGTGGTGATGCTGTGGCAAACCAGGTGCCTGCTACCCATCGCACTTCCCCATATTACCTGACAGGATGCGCTATGTGTGGCATGAAGCAATCACTGATACAATAGAAGGCCTGGGAAACATCATACCTACAAAGGGTAGCACCACAGGAAATATTGAGTCCCAGCTTCATAAGATCTAGTTCCCCACAGGACACGGTGGGGTGATTGAGGAGTGGGGGACCGTGGGGAAGAGAAGGAGGGTATCAGTTACATACAGGCTTGTCTTTCAACGACAGCAGCTTCAGTGCTGGTGCAAAGAACTGGCTAAGTTCCTTCTCTGTCCATAGAGGTATCTTTGTAATAGCAGAACTTTCCCATTGTCTTTTCCCTTCCATCCATCCAGACGCTGTATGTAAAATCAAACTAAAGTACAGAACAGCACCAGTGATAACCCTGATCACCAGTCCATACACAATGTAGCTGCAAAGATTGTTCTCCTGGTTCATTGCACTGACTTCTTCCCTTTGAATACCTCCGCAGGCTTCCCATTTTTTACCAGGTCATATTCGAGCTTTTCATCCACGTCTTCAAGGCCCTACACAATCCTGTCGCCTCCCTACTTATCAACTCTTCTCTTACTGGATCGTCTCTCCTGCCCTCTGCCAGTGCCAACCTAGAGCCCACACTTCCCATACAAACCCCTCCATTCCACCATCTCAGCTACCTCTTATGCTTGGAACCCCCACTAGACACAGCCACTGTACCCTTCTCCTTTAAATCCCTCTTTGCAATCCATCTATGCTGAGATGCCTAGAAAAAATTACCGGAGCCAGTGTTAGTTGGCTCGTGGGCCAGTCCCAGATAGTTGATATTTGTATACAAACAGAGAACTTTGCCTGATTTGCACTTCTCTCTCCCTTGGTGTGAGCTCTTCAGGGCTTATGATATAGTGTATTGAGTGCTATCCTAATACAGAGAACCTCCCAAATACTGGTGGCCAATAATCTACATATGGCATAACGCCTGCTGGGTAGCTTTAGTCCTTTAGGACTAGTAATGAGGGCATTTCATTTCTGAGTATTATGGTATTTCTTACACTGAAGTGGGCCAACGGTTGCATGAGGCTTTATAAGAAAGTTAGAGATTGCCTAAGAAGTGGTGTTGAGCTTTACCAGGGTTTTCCGTCAATTTGTATCTGAGTTTGGTCAGAGGAGAATATGGGATCCTAGAAGTTTACCGGTAGATGGAGTCAAGGAGTAGTAACTGAGTTTTTGCCAACTTAGAAATATTGGGCCAGAACCTCAGCTGGTGTAAACTGGCAAAGCTCCACTGACGTCAATTGAGATTCACTGATTTGTGCCACCATTCTCACCCAATATTTCTGCCTTATTAAGAACACTCATAACTTTCTGTAACACCTGGCAGGAAAACAAATCACTGCCACTTTCATATGAGATGCCAAGGTGGCATAGACAACCCAGAAGGGTTACCTATTTCCTGGAGGGAAAGATGTTCAGTACTTTAATGTATCTTCCTCAGAAGAAAAGTTGTACTACTGGTGACATAAATAGTGAATTTCCATTCACTTTAGGAGGAGAAATGCCTACAGAAGCACTCACTGTCCAACATGGAACAAATAAAGGAAGCAAGTAATACACACACAAAAAAAGGTACAAGCACAGGCCAAAAACAGTCCTGACAATGCTGAAAATTACACCCCATACTCGAAAACCCACAAACATGTCATTCGAGAGAGAAGGAAGAGAAACCGACCCTGCAACTTAATAGAGAGGAACAAACTATAGGGAGTGACTGTATATGAGAAAGTATGTGATAGAGAAAAAACAAGGGTTGCTAAAAGCCCAGAGAAAAGCATGCCTTCTACAAAGCAAGATGAGAAAATATCTTTTGCACTTCCTTTGGGGAACATCAAACCAACAAACTGAGAGTGCTGTGCACATTCCAACTCAGAAAGAGCTTGTAGAAAAAAATATGGAAACCCGAAAAAACAGTAAAATGATGGATTCAAAACTATTTGTAATCATTCAGGGTACTTGTGGCAACCAATTCAACAGCTAGCACAGACCCCACTTACTATATAGGTAACTACTGTGATATTGAAGAAGCATGGATCTTTCACAGCAGTGAATACTATTTACTGGGCAGAATCCTAAATACCCAGTAATATTTCAGCCTAGCATGCTGATTGCAAGGGTGTTTTGTGTACTCCTGCTGTGAAACTGTACTGCTTCAGTCTAATAAAGAGCAAACCAACCGTATAAAATGGAAGATTTCTGGTGAGAACAGTGTTCTTTTGACAGTGTTAAAACTATCTTTGTAATCTGGGGCTGTCAATGGGTATTTGTTCATTTCTCCACTGGGGGATGGGGAGCAAAGTGTTCGCTCTCTGGTGGCATGATATATATTTATTTTTAATGATGGATCAGGTATGGCTTACTTCTTTTGATGAAAGTTCCATTGTGTTCTGTACAGGGATCTGCCCTTCTTGGGAAAAGACTGACTTTCCAGATTTTGTCATTTTACTGGGTTAATCCACATAGAGGGATATGTTCCATTTCATGTGATCTATGAGGTAATAGGTGTCCACCAAGTTTGTTTTTAAAAGGTTGGTACTGAGTGGGTCATTATGATCTATTTTTAGTGGCCTGAATAGTTAAGCTGATGTGTCACGGGTAACATCGTTACTGGGTAGAATTTTGGATTTGAGTATTTCTCCTACATACCATATGTACAAAACCTTCCTCAACGCACAGCAAAAATATATGAAAAAAAGGATGCTTACTCCAATTAACTGACTTTCATCCTGCCAACTCCGCTACAATTCAGATGTTTAAAATATTATGGTCCATGTCCTGGATCATGAAAATGTGCATCAGACCATTCTTCAGTGTAACTTACACTATTACATACACTTGTCAAAATTGCCAGCATCACAAACTATCAGATCAGAACAGTTTTTTGACTGCGAGAAAGTCAACTACACTTCTAGAACTCAAATTCAAATGAATTTGAAGATCCAAGTCCAAAACGTAATGACTTATTTTGCGATATTCTGACCTTGCTCTCCACTTGTATATTTCTCCTGCTTTTCAGATTGAACAAGATTTATCAAAAATGAAAACACAATATATTAACTTCAATAACCAGAGTCATTGCTGCCACCAACTCCTACAAAACAAAAGCAATTGTCTTCCACTCTGGGGCTGCTGTCACCTGGGTAAGAGGAGAACATATTTGGCATGAATGCAATGATTCTGTTATTACTCCTTGTCTCCATCTACCAGTAAAACTCTGGGATACATATTATCCCCCTCCAAGCAAACTTTACATACAAATTAACTGCAAACCATGATCAAAACTTCTTATGCCATCTCTAACTTTCTTGTAAAGCATCATGCAACCGTGGAAACCATTTATTATAAGAAATTCCATAGAAAACTCAGCTGAATATTCCTGATATAGTTAGGGGTTGTTGTTGTTTTCCAAAATAGACCAAATTAGTATGTTTGTTTTTTTGTTTCTGGACCTATTATAAAGGCCATCATTTTCCTTGTATTCTGAATCTATTAAGATTCAAATTTGCTGTTTCTCCTTCTTATATACACGTACACATGGGTTTATGTGCCTCTAAGAACATAAGAATGGCCATACTGGGTCAGGTCAAAGGTCCATCTAGCCCAGTATCCTGTCTTCTAACAGTGGCCAATGCCAAGTGCCCCAGAGGGAATGAACAGAACAGGTAATCGTCAAGTGATCCATACCATCACCCATTCCCAGCTTCTGGCAGATAGAGGCTAGGGACACCATCCCTGCCCATCCTGGCTAATTACCATTGATGTACCTATCCTCCATGAACTTATCTAGTTCTTTTTTGAACCCTGTTATAGTCTTGGCCTTCACAACATCCTCTGGCAAGAAGTTCCACAGGTTGACTGTGCGTTGTGTAGTTCTTGGTGGTTCTGACTGCAAGACCTTTCTTCTGTAATCTAACCCTTTCTTCCTCCTCTTTGATACCCTATTCTTGGTTGCCATCACTCATTGCATCTTTACTAGGGCTGTCGATTAATTGCAGTTAACTCACACGATTAACTCCAAAAAATTAATCATGATTAATCTCAGTTTTAATCACACTGTTAAACAATAGAAGACCAATTGAAATTTATAAAATATTTTGGATGTTTTTCTACATTTTCATATATATTGTATTCTGTGTTGTAACTGAAATCAAAGTGTATATTTTTTATTATAAATATTTGCACTGTAAAAATGATAAATGAAAGAAATAGTATTTTCAGTTCACCTCATACAAGTACTGTAGTGCAATCTCTGTTGTGAAAATGCAATTTACAAATGTAGATTTTTTGTTTGTTTGTTACATAACTGCACTCAAAAACAAAACAATGAAAACTTAAGGGCCTGCAAGTCCACTCAGTCCTACTTCTTTTTCAGCCAATCACTAAGACAAACAAGTTTGTTTACATTTACAGGAGATAAGGCTGCCCTCTTATTTACAATGTCACCAGAAATGAGAACAGGCATTTGCTTGACACTTTTGTAGCTGGCATTGCAAGGTATTGATGTGCCTGATATGCTAAACAGAAGTCTTAAAAGAGCAACACTCTGATGCACAAACTACATAACCCAAACCACCAAAAAAGAAAAACAATTTCTGCTGGTGGCAGAATAATGGTGGCTAACTCAAATAATGAAAATGAACATGCATCGGTCTGTACTGCTTTGGATTGTTATCGAGCAGAACCCGTCATCAGCATGGACCCACGTTCCCTGGAATGGTGGTTGAAGCATGAAGGGACATATGAATCTTTAGTGCATCTGGCATGTAAATATCTTGCGATGCCGACTACAACTGTGCCATGCGAACGCCTGTTCTCACTGTCAGATGACATTGTAAACAAGAAGTGGGCATTATCTCCTGCAAATGTAAACAAACTTGTTCGTCTGAGCGATTGGCTGAATAAGAAGTAGGACTGAGTGGACTTGCAGCCTCTAAAATTTTACATTGTTTTAATTTTGAATGCAGTTTCTTTGTATATAATTCTACATTTGTAAGTTCAACTTTCATGATAAAGCCATTGCACTACAGTACTTGTATTAGGTGAATTGAAAAATACTATTTCTTTTGTTTTTTACAGTGCAAATACTTGTAATCAAAAATATAAAGTGAGCACTGTACACTTCGTATTTTATGTTGTAATTGAAATCAATATATTTGAAAATTTAGAAAACATCCAAAATATTTAAATGGTATTCTGTTCATGTTTAACAGCACAATTAAGCATGATGATTTTTTTTTCATCGCACAACAATTTTTTTCATTGCTGTCAGGGTTTCCTCCCCACTCTGAACTCGGGTACAGATGTGAGGACCCGCATGAAAAAAACCCTAAGCTTATTTCTACCAGCTTAGGTTTAAAACTTCCCCAAGGCACAAATTCCTTCCTTGCCCTTGGTATCACTGCCACCACCAAGTGATTTAAACAAACATTCAGGGAGGGCCACTTGAAGCCCTATCAGCCCCAAAATATCCCCCCAAACTTCTACACCCCCTTTCCTGGGGAGGTTTGAGAATAATATCCTAACCAATTGGTTACAAAGTGAGCACAGATCAAACCCCCTGGGTCTTTAGGACACTAAAAAACAATCAGGTTCTTAAAAGGGGTGTGTGTGTGTCTGTGTGTGTGTGTGTCTGTGTGTGTGTGTGTGTGTGTGTATTAAAAAAAAATCACCTCTGTAAAATCAGGATGGAAGATAAATTTACAGAGTAACAAAAAGATTCAAAACACAGAGGATTTCCCCTCTAGGCAAAATTTAAAGTTACAAAAACAGGGATAAACCTCCCTCTTAGCACAGGGAAAATTCACAAGCTAAAACAAAAGATAATCTAACACATTTCCTTGCTATTACTTACTATTTCTGTAATATTAGGTGCTTAGTTCAAATATGGCTTAGGGAGATGTATTTTCCCTGCCCTGGTTCCTCGCTGACCCGGAGAGAACAAAGGAACCCAAACAAAAACCTTCCCCCACAGATTTGAAAGTATCTTCTCCCCTTATTGATCCTTTTGGTCAGGTGCCAACCAGGTTATCTGAGCTTCTTAACTCTTTACAGGTAAAGGAGGGATTAACCCTTTGCAGGGTAAGGAGGGATTTTATGCTACCCTTAGCTGTATGTTTATGACAATAAAGATTAGGGCTGTCATGCAATTAATATTTAGGCCGAGATCGTGAAAATTACTCAATGCAAGCAGATTCTTGTGCCCACACAGAACCCCATTGACCTTCATGGGGCTCCACATGGGCACAGAGTTTGCTCGTATGGGAAAATTTGCAGAATCTAGCTCTCAGATTGTAAATTCTTTATGGCAGGGAATGTCTTTTTTTTTTTTTTTCCCTTTTCCTTAAAGCACTTAACACTGTTCTGGGGGCTGTATGAATAGGTCGTGCATTTTTAAGGTACTCTGCATTTTGCAGTCTAATGGAATAAGAACATGGATGGGAATTGGGAGATATGGGTTTGGCACTCAATTTCTGACATTGACTGCATGACAGTGGACAAGTCGCGTAACCGCTATGCATCTCTAAAACGGGAATGGCTCACTTTTGTAAAGCATCTTTAGATCTGCTAATGAGAGAGCTATATGTTCAAATATCATTATTCTGTGTATCCTCTTCTAACTCGATAGGGGTAGAGAAAAAGCACAATTGCTTTTACTTCAAAATTTTCCATATGGACCAATAGGGCAGAAAACCACTAAGGACAAAACCACTTATATGGAGGAGGGGAATGAATCCTATTAGTAGCACTGGGCCTGGGTTTAAGTTTTGCCCATGTTCCTGTGGAGCTAGTAGTTTATATACTGTCTTGGTCTATTAAAGCAGGAGGCAGGCAATGGTTTTCAGTCTAACCGTCTTAAAGAAGCTATTGAAATCTCTTCTTTGGAAGCACAAAAATCCCTCAGCACCTACCTCACTAAAAAGCAGGGTATAGAGGCTTTAATCACTAATAGGTGTATCTGACTGGAGTGAGAGTTGCAAATTTGCTATTCAAGTTTTTGTTTCCAGGAATATTAGACAAACCTGCCTTGAAAAAAGGGGCAGTGCTCCTATAGGCCTCTTTTAAAAAGGCAACATTCTTCTGAACTATTTTTACACTGTATGCTTAAAAAAAAGGTATCTTCAGCCGTGGTGTTTTCTGGATTCCTGCAGCATTCTGGTTGGCCCCAGCCTGGGATTTTCCCCTGCTGACTTGGGGCCAAATCTTGCAAGAAGTTGAGTGCCCTCAACTCCAGTTACTCAAATGGGGAGCAAGGCAGAATTTGGCCCCTGAATTCCAATTCACATACCAAAACAAACATTTCCTTGTATGTCGTTGCCTCATAAAGAATTGCTCAATATCTTGGATCAAAGTCTGACCTATGTTACACCTGTGCTACCCCAGTGAAATCAGTGAGTAGCACAAGAGGGACTAATGTCAGGGTAATCTTTTTATAAATGTAGCTAAAAAGGATCCAAAACTACAACCTACCTTTGCGTCTGGGAGAAGTGGGGTGTGGGGTGGCAGCTGAATTTTACAGACTATCTTTTCTAATTACAGGAGTCTTCATTTAATAGGTAGAGCTGGATGAGAGACCATTTTCTCATCCTGAGTTTTTGAAAAACTTTCCCATTCTGAATTGGGACAAAGCTGAAATCTCAAATTTTATGAACCAAAGCTCCTGAGAGTTTTGTTTGGGTCTATCAAAACATTTCATTTTGATCTTTTAACCTTTTCTAAATTTAGTAAAAATCTCAAAATCAAAATAGTTTTGACTCCATGCTAAAACTTTTTTTCAAAAATGTGAGGATTTGATAACTTTAAACTTTTTTTCCAGTAACTTTTTGAGTTGGGAAATGTATAAAAACTGACCATTTTGCAAACAGTTTAGGCTTTGACTCATTGACAGTTTTTGGTAAGAAAGGGATTGTCGAAAAATTTCCAACCAGTTCTATTAGTAAAGCTTTTTTTCCATCTTAGCAATAAAAGCAAAAAAAAAAAACCCCAAATGAACTTGTCACCAAATCACAATGAGCTTTAATTAAAACCCCTTTGTCACCTTTAATAAATTTCAGCTTTTAGTGTCAGCTTTACTGGTACTGGTTTCACCCACAACAGCTAAACTCTGGGAATACTACAAAATGCGATCACCTTACTTTTCTTTTTTTCTCCCTTTCTCTGTCTTCCTGCCTGCTTTCCTTTCTGCAGACAAGCAGGAAGGTAGAATAGTAGACGCATTCCCCTCCCACCTACTCTCATTAGACGCCCTGACCTTCCCAATGTGACGCATTCTTTGGCAGCCCTCCAGGACCCAGCAAGTGCAGTAAGAATCAAGTTAACTGTACTCCAAAACTATTTAACTTTGCTCAACTCCGGTCACTTACAACGTTAAATATTTTTCTTTCACAACAGATATTTTTATATTTAACCACCAGAATCAATGTTCAAATCATGTATGGGGAGTCTGACTTAAGACCACAGAATCTAGGAATGTTTAAAAATATAGCTGAAAGTTTCCTTGCTATTTGGAGATCTTAGTAACGTAGCCAAGGTCATTCTAACCCTGATCCAACTTTTTTTTTAACCAGGGTCCATCAGACCCTACCACTCTCCCCATTTTTGTTTAATTGACCAGATATCTTTGTGGCTTACTTTGCTTTATTTTTCATGGATTCAGAGACTAAGGCCAGAAGGGACCATATTTTTAAATATAAAAACAATAGTTGATGGATTGCAAATAGCACAGTGGGTTAGTTCACTAGCCTTTTATCTCTAGACCTGGAGATATAACAAGATGCAGCTTGTTGGGATTGAGAAGCATTGTAAGATTTTTTGTGAAGGCACAGAATCAGAGTAGCTGGTGGTAGTTACAACTTAGATTTGAGATGCACTGGCAGAACACTGCAAGAAATTTTTGCATGGCACTTGTCCTCACAGTGTATCCTGCTCTAAATACCACTAGTCTCTCTAACTTCATGAACACAATGTTTTTTATTTTAAAGGGAGTGTGGAAAGGGGGGAAGATGTGTAAATCCAACAAATCCGAATCAATATCCATATAAGAAAGTCCTATATGCATGATCTAAAATAATTCTTGTTTTACTTAGGGTCAGCTGCTTCAACTGTAGTTTAAATTCCGTTAATGTTTCAAGACATTAGTGGGAAGAAAATATCTCTTCACAATTAAATTTGGCAACCAGTATCCTCACAAGTGGGAAATATTTTCCCAAATAAATTGCAATGACGGAAAGTTTGATTGAAATTTTTCTTTTCTTTTTATTTCTAACTTTTTTTAAGCTTTAATAGGGAGAGGAAAGGTCACTAGTCCAGAATAAAGAGCAAGTCCTCTTTAAAAGAAGTGTTTAAAAATACATTCCAACTAACTCTCACATTTTGCATCATTTTAATATTGGAAGCATGTCACTACTGCAACTGGAGTCAAACTGCTTTCTGTACATGACTGAACTGATGAGGAATCATGGCCAGGGGGACCTTGTCCTGATAATACCAAGCAGTGAACCACTGTCCTGTTTTCATGCCCCCATCTAATCCATACAAAAATACCTTTTGAGGTACCATGTTAAATTAATTTCTGATATCCAAGACCGCTTTTTATTCAATAAAACAAGAAATCACACTTGATTTTGAACAAACTTTTGAATGCACCTAACTTTGAGTCTGACCCAGTAATAGGCTTTGATAAGAGACTTGGGCCTTGCATTCAGCTCATTAATTTACTTGTCGTTCTCATTTTGTTTCTCCTTGTGGTAATTTAAGTGTAAAATCGCCATTGATGGCAATGGACTGTAACCTGGTGGATAGCTTTGCATTCTACAGCCAAGAGTGCGTTCAAATCCTGTTTGTTTTATTGGTATCAAAGATTTTGACCAATGTAGTCTAAGATTCTTACTACTTAAGCAAAAAAGTCATTTAAACATTTTACATGTAGAAAAAACTTCAATCATAGAACATTATTGATCAAGAGGCCAAATTCCGTCCTGGACAATACTGATTTTTATTGGAGTTGCATAAAGTTTAAGTTGGGAGAGAATTTTGCCTTACTTTGTCCCCCGTTTCCCCAGTTCAGTGTTCCTGGACAGCTGGAAGATGAGTTAGCCCTGATTCTTAATAGCTAGCTCTTTTAATGAGACCTCTTAACCACATACCACATCATAAAGTTGAAAAGCTGGAAGTTTTTCAACAACTTCTGGAGTTGTAATATAGCCTCAGCCACTAACTGGGTGGTATCAGCAAATAGCCTGTCAGTTTTCCCAGTTACAAATGGGATTTTTTACTTTAAGGATCAGCCTGTAACATCTCCGTATCTCTTAGAAAATGTAAATTGCTCTGTAGGGACAGATTATCAAGTATTCAGGACCCTCAATTCTACGTACGTTTTTACACCACCCTTCTCATCACCATAATATCCAAGCACCTCCCCAAAGTGCATTAAGGTCACATTTGGTTCAGTTGGGGTTAAACTTTCAAAAGAGCTCAGCTCCCTTTTAGACACCTAAATTAAGTGTTCAGGCTTTTAAAGTGAGGTGCAGATCACTTTTGGAAATCTGGCTTCCTCATCTTAAGAATTCTTGATCTCAAAAAAAAGACAATATAGTATTAGTCAAAGTAACATTATATTCCATGAAATTATCCAGGCAAATACTTGTACTGTTGAATAAAAACAGAACCAAAACTGCATGGTCATTATCCCACCAATATTAATGATCACTTTCACGAGGCCAAAAAAATACTGAAAGTTTATGGAGTGCTTTTAAAAACCTAAATGCTAGTGCCAAGGAAATCACCAAATGTGATATATAAAAGGGTAGATTGCACTGATGATTGAAGTGACATATTTACTAAATCTTCAGAATAACTGAACTGTAAATTAAAAGATAATGCTGCAGTGGTCAGTTAACCATGAAAACAAACGACAGCAGTAAGTTATCTATCAATTCCCCCTTTCTTGCTCTGTCCTCACCCCTAGACAATGGTGCAGAGCTGCCTGTTTTCTCGTGTTAGCACATCAGAGTTTAACAAAAAGTGTCAATGTTTGAACAAAACAAATCCTTGTTTACATTAGCTGTAGCTTGAATGAGGTAAATAGTAAAGATCCTGTTATTAATGCTGAATACTATTTATTTCCTTAAACATAATTCAAAATGAAGCTCTCTCTTAACTAGGAACTGGGAGGAGTGTCTTACAGCAGAAGTAAACAATAGTTGGCATTGTTCTAGTGTGTGGGGGTTTTGTTGTTTTTAATCCAAGGACTTAAAGCACCCTACATGTAATAAGCCTGGCAGTGCGTTAGACTAGGGGGGATGGAAGGACATGAGAAGCAACAGTACATAAGCCAGGGTAATGGTCCTTAAAAGAAAAGACTGGATATCCAGTCTTCCTGTATCTATGAGCCGGGTTTTGAGGAGTGGAGGAGTCACCTATCTATCATCTTCCCTCATAAATTTGCTACACAACAGCATGGGCAGGTGCCATATTCCACCTATGTGTCTTGCTATCAAGTCTTAGACCTACATATGGCTGATGTGATATTTGTTATCCCACAAGTATCTGTCCATAGCACCTTTTATCGTAAAAGTTCAAAGCCCTTTATTTACTCCTTGCATGGTAGCAGTGCCGAGAAGCCCTAGTCGCACACATGAAGCTAGCTCACTACTAGCTCCATTTTACAGTAAATAAATCAAGCCCTTCAGTTCAGATATCTTCCCAAAACTGCACAGGGCCCCAGTAGATGACCCAGAACTAGAACTTGGGAGGTGATTCCCAGACCCCTATTCACCTTTAGGTCACATATTACATCACCACTTCTAACATGGAAACACTGAATCACAAAGCTGAAGTAATGAAGTGCATCTAAATGGCAGGAAATGTAGCCTGCAGCCTCCCTAGTTACTACCCTGCCTCTCAATGTGGCTAGTGCTGCCTCCAGGTGGCCCCATGGAGGGGAAGGGACAGTGCCCCTCCATTCTCCCCATACTAGCTTGAACCGGGGGCTGTTGCTCCCTTCTTGTGGCAGATCCACGTGCAGCCACCTTTCTCCCACGACCTTGTCCAGTCCCAAGGCCCTAATTTCCAGGCCAAGCCGCTGCCACTGAGCAGCCAGGTGGGTCCCCCTTTTCCTCGCCCAACAGGTCCTTGTTCTCTCCCCTCTTCTGCCCCTACAGAGGCAGCGCCTAACTGCATCGCACCTCCAGCTTCTGCCCCAGCTCTCCCCTTCCTGCCCCCCTTCCACCTGCCTCTGTCCTTTCCCCCCTGCCCCTGCCCCTCCGCCCCTGCCCCGCCTCTCCCCCCCCCCCCGCAGCCAGCGCTGCGCCACTTGCTCCCTCCTCCACACAGCGCGTAGGCACTGGCGTGAGAAGGCAGGAGATCGCGCGTGCGCCATAGCGCGGGAAGGACTTGTGGGAGGGGGTGCGCATGCGCCTCTGCCTTGTGTATGGAGGGGGTACAGCTGGGCGTCGTCCCGTAGTGCGCCTGCGCGGTGCTCGGGGTGATTATATAGGTAGCAGCGGACCGAGGACACCGCGGAGGAGCGTCGGAGCCGGAGAAGCGGATCGGTAGCGGGTGAGGTGGGGTCCTCGCGGGGCCCGGGACTGGGGACGCTGCGCCGCCCCGGGGAGCGGGCGGGGACGTGGGGGCGCCGGGGACCCCCGGGGGCACTCAGCTCCCTGCCGCTTTCCGCTGGCCCAGGGGCCTCTCCTCCGTGCGCCCCCTGCGGTCCTGGGCTCCCTCCAGCCTGCTGTGGCGGGGACACGGTCAAGCTGAAATCGTATCCGTTACAAATAGTCGGGCGGGGCGGGGGCTACAACTGCCCCTCGGGGCGACCGTAAAATCGCATTTCCGTGTTGGTTTTGCGTTGTGCTCCCTCCCCTGGGGTGTGCGAGCCCAGGGAAACCAACCCAAAGTAAACCCGGGGGGGGGGGGTATTTTAAGTGTTGTCTTATTACAGTAATCTTACAGTCAGTTAAGAAACCCAGCAGTTCCGTGAATAGGCTGCTGATGTCCATTTAAATGTGCCAGGGCTCTCCCTCCACTTCCTTTTGGAAGACTGTTGCACAACCCCCCTGTTAAGAAGATATTTCTAATACTCTACCTGGTTCTTTGCTTAAGTCATCCCATTATTATTAGTAAATACCACACTGTACTGCTTTCCATCTGCTGTAACCTAATTGTATTGTGTATCATTCAACTCTGAAGTAGTCTGGAATACGGTTTTATATGTAAGAAATGATCTAACACTTGCATTTAACATTATCATTTCTGTATCTTGCTACAGGATCAAAAAAAACAAAAATGGAAACTGTTGTTCGCCGCTGCCCCTTCCTGTCACGGGTATCCCAGGCTTTTCTGCAGAAGGCTGGCAAGTCACTGCTCTTTTACGCTCAGAGCTGCCCTAAAATGATGGAAGTTGGGACCAAGCCTGCTTCCCGTGCTCTGGGTACTTCAGTTGTTCACTGCCAACAAGCTGAAGAAACAACCTCATCCAATGATAGTCAGTGTCAATTTTGTGTTTTTTTTTATAGCTAGTTAATGATGTACAAGCTACCATACCCAGAAGCTTATTTATTTTAAACTAATTTTAAGCTTCCTCATCAAAAGGCTTTTTAGATTTTACTTACAACTGTATTTATGTTTACTATTAGATCCCATCCTTTTCCTTTCATTTGTCAGGTTATGATGAAAGGTTGTACAGTAGAACCTCTCAATTGCCCCTAATTTTGCTTTCTCCGTGACTGGCATGAACACCTCAAAAAGACTGAAATGTTTACCTGTAAACATCTCAAAATGTTGTCCTTACTTAGTGTTGCTTATGTTCTTATTCAAACACTTCAGATGTGATGGGTTCTTTTAAAGACTCATCTCTGATTTTAATCTGTCTGGTTTGTTAAACTTTGCTTTGAAAGTAAACTACTTAATCCTGTAAAATTCAGTGCCTTTCTTGTTGCACTTAGAATAGTGTTATGAGTTTGGAATTCCAAACTTTGGATTTGGTAACACATCTGAATCTTGGCTTTCTTGTAATACAGTAGAAGTGTAAATGAAATCAGTTTTGGTGTGTGCTACACACTCAACAATTGAATGGCAAATTGTGCGAGGGGGAACCTGGTTGTTAGAGGAACACACCACCTTCCAAAAACCTAGGAAATGCAGAGAATTATAACGCTCACCTTTTGCTGTGGGAGCAAACGTGAAAAGATATGCAGTATAGAAGAAGCAATGTTGCCTCTACAAGAGGAAAGTGAATTGTCCCTGGGGCTGTTGTAAAGCAGACAGTAAATTATTACAGGACAACTTTAGTTGGATATAATTTGCTCTTGTCAGACAACTTGCATGCTAGGTGCATTATTCTACAACATTCCTTCCTTTTAACTTGCATGTACGTGCACTACATTAATCTTCACTGGTAATGACCATAGGGTCACTTGTTCCATAAGATTTCCAGGTTGTCATTTTTATTCACTTGTTTTTCACAATAACAATCCTTGACTTGTTTAATAAATGCTTCCTGCTTAAGTAGACAAGGAAGAACTTTTTCAAAACACTTCAGGATCTGCCCAGCCAGAAGGAAACTTCTGGAAACTGTAACTGCCTGAGCTGGTGTACTCTAAATATTTTGCTTAATCTTCTCAAACACTTGTTGCTTAAAACTTAACATATATGGCTTCTTTGAAAATAATTGGACTATTTTAAAACTGAAGTTCATACTCTGCAAACTCTAATGTAATATCTGAGAGCAAAGTTCTGCTGATCATAACTATGTAATTGGTGCAAATCCAGGTCAGTAGAGTTCTTAGTCTCTTATGATTTGTGGCTGTTTATTGACCCTGGTTGAGAAAATTTCCCTAGAGGATTTATAATCTGAGATAATAGGGGAGAAGGGGCAACTGAGAAACTCAGCTGAAAAAAAATTTAAATTGAAATTAACTCATCCACAAAGCACACTGTCTCCTCATTTAGGGAAGAGGCAATAGTATTGCATTCTTCAAGAAAATTTGGCTTTAAATGTTAATCAGATACTGAGACTTCATACTTTTGTGTGATAATACAAGTACAGATGGCTCAGTTGAGCAATTCTGGCTGGCTTGTGGTTTAGTGTAATAGATAGTTGTCAGAAGTTTTATGTTCTTGTGCAATCAGATCACCCCAGTTTCTGTTTTTTAACCCTTGTTTTGTTTCTCCTATCCAAGAGGCCAAAAATTCCAAAGATGTGTCCCAGGAGAACATCAGTGGATCCCAGCTGCCTATTAGCCATCCACCTGCTGTTACTAGCCAGAGCACTAGTCCGAGCTCTGCCACTAAATGCCCTTTCCTGGCAGCTCAGATGAATCCTAGGAACAGTAATGTTTTCTGCAAAGCCAGCCTAGAACTCCAAGAGGATGTTCAGGAAATAAAGGCTGTAAGGAAAGGTATGTTTTTATGTATGCTGCAATAGATAGTGAAATATAGACTCTTGTAACACTCTGCTTGCTCGCACTAGTCTTAGAGATAAAAGCCAAGGCTGACACAATTGCGACCTTATAGGCCAGAGGGAGGGTCATGGGACAGTGCAACAAAAGGATTTTATTGCAGAATATGGAGATTTTAATTGTGCTCATGCAGTTCTGTTCATATTACTAGTTTGTTGTGGTATCTTATCTTATACCAACTCTTTATGTCTACTTTTTTTTTTGCAGCTGGTTTTAGTGAGAATTATGTTCTAATTGCAAAACAAATAATATATGTCAAGCTACAGCACTCTTTATCAGTTGGCTCTAAGAAATAGCTCTTGATATTGCTTATAAAAATTCAATGGTAAGACTTTTTGGTGAGGATAATGTGTAGAACACATTAGCATTGCTGCCTACATGAACATACTCAAAGAATTAAGCAGCTACAGGCTGGAAAGCGCAAAGCAGGACACTAGAGACAAGAAATAATTTAATAAAAACCACCTCCCTTCCACCCTGGACCATCTTCTCCTTAATATTTTGATTATAGTAGTGCCTTATGGCCCTGATCAGAAATTGGTGTCCCATTGCATGTGTCACTATACAAATAAGACTGTTACTGCCATAAAGAGAACAAAGTTACTTTCAGATTAAAGTAGTTTTGTCAAAGCATTGTGTTAAAGGAAGCCTTTTCTTTCACCAATACTAAGTCTTGCTGCTTCCTCTGGAAGAAGTCAGTTTGTTCCTTATCCATTCACTCCAGCTTTTCCAGTCTGCTGCAAGCCCTAGTAACAACGATCCATAGCAGTAGAACAGAAGCTTGGAATAATAGAGAAACACTTTTACCTACAACTAAAGCATGTGTTTGGCTCTCGTAGCCTACATACCAATTGGTCCCAGGCCATTATTGAATCTTCTGAATTGGACCTCAATTTTTGTTAGACAAGATCTGATTTCACAAGGTCTGAGGAAAGTATGACTTTCTCTTCAGCTTCTGAGTCTTATTGCTGTGCTTCAGTATCTCAACTAAGTTTATTTTGAACAATTTAAGATACTGGATTCATAACTTTTCATGGCATACAATCTTTTGTATTTTTGATATAAGATGGTGTGAAACTGACTTTAATAATCACTGGATTTCTTTGCAACATCTCAAATGTACAGAGTTTACTAAAACACCAGTGAATCCCACTGTGATAAACACCAAGACTTCTGGAGAAGAGCAGAATGGCTTGCTGAAGAAGTTCCAGGATATTATGTTAAAGCAAAAACCAGAAAGAGTGTCTCATCTGCTTCAGGATAATTTGCCAAAATGTAAGGATCGTTCTTTTTTGATTAGCAAAATAAATCTGAGTCTACTATTAGTCTGCTAAATCCATTTTTGCAGTATCCAACTGCAGACAGATCTTCTGACATTCAAAAGTGTTAATTCTTTCTTGTATTTAATAGCCTCTCTCCTCCTCCTCCTAGCTGTTTCTACTTTCCAGTATGACCAGTTCTTTGAGAAAAAAATTGATGAGAAAAAAAAGGATCACACATATCGTGTATTCAAAACTGTGAACCGAAGGGCACAGGTCTTTCCCATGGCAGATGACTACTCTGATTCCCTTGTCAGCAAAAAAGAGGTGTCTGTATGGTGCAGCAATGATTACCTAGGGATGAGTCGCCACCCGCGAGTGTATGGAGCTGTTATGTAAGTAGTTCTATCACTTAAATTAAAAGTAAAATGTTTGGTAACCACAAGGTATGCAATGATCTACAGGAAACTAACTCAAAGCTATGACAAGCTCAAATTTTTCCAAAAGAATGTAAATTCTAGGGAAGGTAGTTTTGTATAATTAAATTCCTTCTGCTGTGTAAAGGGTATTACTTTTTAGCACATGGATAATCCTCCCTTCTCACACATTCGACTACTGTCATAAAACAACTTAAAATATAGTTGGCTGTAGTGCTGCAGCACTTTAAGTGGTGAACCCCTGATATTCCTCCTTTCTGTATTAGTTATATGTGGGGGCTTATGGGAAAACTGCTGGACAGCATAATTCTTATGTCTCAGTACCTATTAAATACAGATAGCTCAGCATAAGGCAGTGGAGTCCTACGATTTTTGTAAGGGGCACAGCTAGTAAATAGCATTAGCTTTGAGCTCATGAAGTTCCTTACGAAACTTAGTTTTGGCCTCCAAGATCCTTACTCAAACTGTAAACAAATACAGTTGGGCACCTCTTGTACCCATTTCTCTTTAACTACTACTGCTTTTATGTAAGTTATTAAGGAATAGTGATTTGTTATAGAAGATAATGTCCCTTTTCCTGAATTGTTCACATGCAGCTGAGAGTCAAATAGTATTGATTAATGCTTCTCCCCCCTCTTGAACATTTCTTAAAGGGATACGTTGAAACAACATGGTGCTGGAGCAGGAGGCACCAGAAATATTTCTGGAACAAGTAAATTTCATGTTGATTTGGAGCAAGAGTTGGCTGATCTCCATGGAAAAGATGCAGCATTGCTGTTCTCATCATGCTTTGTAGCTAATGATTCCACTCTCTTCACATTAGCTAAAATGTTACCAGGTGAGATCTGATGTATTACATTGCATAGTATCCAGTACTACATTCTGCAAACAAAATACCCTGAAATTTCATTGAAAACAAACTTCTTTCAGATGATACCTGAGATTCTGACCATTTTTTGGTCATGAAATACCACTTTTTAAAAAAGCAATCTTCACTAATTTCTATTGTGGTGGCATCTAAACACCTTGATCAGGATTTGGAGCAGTGTTCTATATGCCATATTAGAAGTTATCAGGCTGCACCTGTATCAGACACAAAGTGGAGGTACAACCTATGAGCAGAGTGTCCAAGGTGGTGGTTGGTACATATCTCAGTTCCGTTTATTCTCTTTAATATAAAAGTGAAGAACTTTAAAAGGTAGGGAAGGATGGAGAGGAGCAGGGAGAAAGGAGACTGACAGTGGAGGGATTGAGGGAGAAGGACATGAGTAGAAGACAGAATCAACCAGCAAATGCCAAGTTCAAACTGTAAACGCAACCCGCTGATATCACAGGGGCTGAGGAGGTATTGGAGGGATGGGTGGCAGCAAATGATGCCCCAGTTGAAGGTCTTCCTGCCCGGTTGCTGTAACTTCCTGCTGTTTCCAGAGGCTGGTTTCACTTCTGGAAAGTCCTACTGTTTTCCCCACCCCATGTAGCTGCAGGTGAAAGAATGGTTTTTCCCCTGCTATAGTCCAGGATGTGGTTAACGCTGGTAAACTGACTCTTTCCAATCTTGTATCTGCTGTTGCTGGAGAAATGTCTACAGTTAAGACTTCTGTAACTTCCAAATGTAAAATTTAAAGTATATTCTGTTTGGGATTGGGTGTTTAAATTTGCATAACTGACTTAAGGCAAGTAAAGTTGTGAATTCCTGGAAATAAGTGTCTTAATTTCAGAAGCGCTCCTAAAGCAAAAATAAAAAATGTAGCTATTTCAGTGGGTATTGTCTTAAATATGTTGTTGCAAAGTTTCTGATTTAACAAAAATGTCTATAGCTACTCCTCTCTTCTGGGGCTAAAACACAAATTTACCAGCACAACCCTATTTCATATAATTTTTAGGTATCTGTACAATCATCTGTCTGCTCTTTCAGTACAGCCATAACTACTAGTAACCTTTGGTTGTCCCCTCAGGCTGTGAGATTTACTCAGATGCAGGAAACCATGCCTCCATGATTCAAGGAATTCGGAACAGCAGAGTGCCTAAGCACATATTTCGCCATAATGATGTCAATCATCTCCGAGAACTACTGAAAAAATCAGATCCGTCTACTCCCAAAATTGTTGCATTTGAAACTGTTCACTCAATGGATGGTAAGTCTGCTTTAAAAAGCATGTATCCTTTTGTTAAATAGGTGCCTTACTGAAACACATAAATTGTCTTTGTTTCTTTAAGCTACAAAATATACATATACCATCAAAAGCAAGAACTTGCGATTAATTGTGATTACTGTTTTGATTTCAGGTGCAGTATGTCCACTGGAAGAATTGTGTGATGTAGCTCATGAGCATGGGGCGATCACTTTTGTAGATGAAGTACATGCTGTTGGGCTGTATGGCGCTCGGGGTGGTGGCATAGGAGATCGGGATGGAGTCATGCATAAAATGGACATAATCTCTGGAACACTTGGTATGTGTATCTTCTGGCCTTTAGTTACAAAAGTGTATAAACTGTTTTTGTACAAATGCCAGCAAAGTTCACGCTGCAGACAAGATGAAGGAATAAAATGAACTCGAATCATGTCAGTAAACTGACTTGTTTCTAGGAATTGAAGCATGGGATTTTTAAAACAGCCTGAATGACTTAGGCTCACCAGTTCCATTAACTTTCAAAGGCACTTGTGCTAAGTCACTTAGGCTGTTTCAAAAAATGCCACCTGAAATGGTAAGTTAGCAAAATGACCCTAGTGGCATAGTCACTAGTCCTCTATCAGTGAATTCATATGAGAGAGTTAATTGTGGTGCAGTGCTCTATATTTAGATCTTAACTCTCCTTTGTGTAAGGTGGAATGTTCCTAATCCAGAAACCTGAGATGGGAGTTGTGTAAGGAGATTTGGCGAGAACTGAAAGAACCAATAAAATTCTTTTGGATGCAACGCAGACTGTTTTCTAACTATTGGAGTTCAAATACTGGAAACTGAAAATCTGCTTAAACTATGTACTTAAAATATAGAGCAAGAGTTGAAACTCTACCTTAGAAAAACATGTGGTGGTGATTTGGTTTAAGAATTTTATTTGCAATCTCAAACCTCAGCATGATCTAAACAAAAATAGTGCAATAGGCTTCAGTTTAATTTGGCTTTGTTTTGGCCTTTAACTATTGGGTAGTATCCTTTGAAATGGTGATTACTGTACATACCCAGTAGATTGCATGAAGCACATAAATAAGATGCAAATAGAAGACAGGAGTGAGGGCTATTTTTAGTTATCTCAGGAATAGCTCACCCACCTAAACCTGCTGGAGAGAAAAACCGAGGGAGTGGAGTACAAATAGTGGTCCCGAGTGTTTAAACTCATTGGAATATATTTTATTACTCCAATACTTACTGAATTTGTTTATTTTTGGGTAGGATTTACAGTTTTCTTCACTGGTGTTAAAATATAGTGCAAGAATCTTTTGTCCTAGGAATCAGTAGTAGGTGCTGTTTGTAAATTTTTTTTGTCTTAAACAATACTCTCATAGCGGTCACAAGGTTTCTTCATAACAGGTTGGGATTTTTCTGGGGTGGGGTGGAGTTGGATTAACCTTGTCTTGTGCTAATTTACCATTAATTTGGAAGTTGTAGAATAAAATTGAGGTGCTTTACTGTGTGCTAAATTATTGGAAAGACCTAATTGTGTTGCTCATAGGAAGGTCAGGATTTGGAGTCCTACTTCTCCAATGTTTTTATGTCAGGATGATCTCTGATTCCAAGAAAAAAATAAGTACAACTGTCAGATCCTGGCTTGCAGTTATCTTTTCTAAAGGATAGAGTAAATCTTGACTGTTTCTTATTTTCAGGCAAAGCATTTGGTTGTGTGGGCGGTTACATTTCCAGTACAAGTTCTTTGATAGACACCGTACGTTCCTATGCTGCTGGCTTCATTTTCACAACATCCCTGCCACCCATGCTGTTAGCTGGTGCGCTTGAATCAGTCAGAACTCTAAAAAGTGCAGAAGGGCAAGTTCTTCGACGCCAGCACCAACGCAATGTTAAACTCATGAGACAAATGCTGATGGATGCTGGACTCCCTGTAGTACACTGTCCCAGTCACATCATTCCAATCAGGGTAACTAAAGATTATGGTATCTTTTCTTTTTAAGTTTAGTGAAAGATGTTCCACAAGAATAAACTTGTTTGTATTACAGAAAATACCTGAAGCTGAATCGGACTTGCATTCTTACACAGCATGTAAAGTGCATAGCTTATTTTAGGTTTATATAGTATGAAGTAGGCTGAAGCTGAGGGTTTTCCTTAAATGACTAAAACCTGCTGTTCTTATTAAAAAAAAAAAAAAAAAAAAAAAAAAAAGTGCAGCAGGGTGTTAGCCAACAAACTGAACTGGCAAATGCTATAAGTTCCATTCACACTTAACTAACTTTCTGTGATGTACTTTACTATTTGTACAATATTCTAAATTTTTAAATATCTTCAGGGGTACAAAAATGCATACTAAAGAAATTAGTCATTGGAAGTACTCTGGCAAGAATACTAGAAGGAAGTTTTAAATTTCCCTTCTTATACCATGTTCTGTTCTAATAAGCACAGGGAGGACAAAATGATTAAATTCTGATTTTTGTGGGTAGTCCATACTTAAAATAGAATCTTCCACAGATTGTGGCTTTTTAACTAACTTTTCAAACCTAGAAGGTTGGTTGGGATTATGTATTCTGATAATTACACATGCACAATTCCAGTTACCATGAACTTGACCATTTTGTAAATCTAGGTTGCAGATGCTGCTAAAAATACTGAGATCTGTGACAGACTGATGAGTCAGCACAGCATCTATGTCCAGGCAATAAACTACCCCACAGTTCCACGTGGAGAAGAGCTGCTGCGTATTGCCCCAACTCCTCATCACACACCTCAGATGATGAATTATTTCCTGGGTGAGTGAATGGACTCCAACAGAGTTAAGAACTCTATAAAATGCTCTAGTGTCTTCATTCTGAAGATTTACGATATGATCCCTGATCTATTGCTAACTTAAAGAAAATATCTATCTACACTTTGAGTCCAGCTGGGAAAACTCACCTTGGAAGAAGGTGAACTATTGCTACAAATGAAGTGTTAGAAAGTGCTGTCAGTGTTTCCCATTGATTTGCCTTTGAGCATGAGTGGTGGTAGCATTTTGTAGCTTTCAGACAGAGGGCTGCAGTACAAAAGCCCAGAGCAATACTAAACCAGTCTTCAGTCATCTTCTGGTTCTTTTACGCATTGTAGTTTAAGGATTGTTTTTTTGTTAAATTAAACAGAGGTATTGTCTTATAGTGGGAGCTTGTTTAATAGTGCTGCTCTGTGATTTTTGCAGTTTCCATAAGAAATCACCTAGTCATCTGTACATTTAATCAATATTTGTTACAGCAAAGTAGCCTGGTTAATTTATACTAGTTAAAAGCTGGAAAATGAGATTTAGGACTCCTGGATTTTCAACCTAGTGAGTCTAGGCAGAGCTGAGAAGTCTGCACAAGTGAGCCTCCCAGCCCAGGTAACAGAGTTGGCATGGCTCACGCTAGTACTCTAAAACTAGCTGTGTAGACAGCATTTTAGAGTTGCAGCTTAGGCTGGAGCCTGGGTTCCGAAGGTTATCGTGGGGGGGAGGCTTCAGAGCCTGAGCCACGCCTTCAATAGTTGTATAGACAGCATTTTGTAGAGCACAAACCCAAGTCTGTTGACCTGTGCTGGGAGGCTTGCTTCCATGGTCTGCGTAGACAGACTGTGGTGGCCATGGGAAACTCTTCCATGATTTCAGTTTAGTAAACGGTAAAATGAGGTAAAGGCTGTGAACATGATGAAAGGCTTTAAGTGCTTTGAAGAAAGGCAATTCCATTTTATTATGGAATAAGAGTAATGGACTGTGGATGGATGGCTAGATTCATAACTTTGAAGGTGAACTAGTTTCAGTATTTGAGCTCCCTCAACACCTTTCTTTGCTAAGCAAAAATTGTCAGGCATTTCAAGTAGGTGGCTTTTTGTTGGGTTATTTTTACTTTCCCCTCACCTCTAAACATTGCAAGTGATGAATTACAGTACTCAGTATGTAGAACTCTTTCCAAAACACTGAAAGCTTATTAAAATCAGAATATTCTTAAATGTCTTCCTTTTGTCTAACAGAGAAACTGATGGCTACATGGAAGAACGTTGGTCTGGAGTTGAAACCGCACTCTTCAGCAGAATGCAATTTCTGTAGAAGGCCTCTGCATTTTGAGGTGATGAGTGAACGGGAAAGATCCTTCTTCAGTGGCATGAGCAAACTAGTTTCTGCCAGTGCTTGAGAGCAACCTGTTAACCCTGTCTACGTCTAGTCCTCTCTAATATCCAAATAGCCGGGGTAGCCTTTTTAAATTGCATATTAAATTATAACATTTTAATCAATAGTCTAAACACAGCTCTGAAAATAAAGTTCAAAACAGGGTGTCCTGCTTCTGTCCTTTTAAGCTCTTTGCTGTTGTTGTGTTAGCGTTTACAGAGAAGACTGTAGGATTAGTGGTCAGAAAAATAAAGTGGAACAAAAACAATCTCAATTATAATTTAATCCATTAGTAGGTAGTGTCTGACTTACCATCTTATACCAGTGTGACTATTTCAGTGAAAAATAGTATCATTAAATGGAACATTATATAAAGTCTGTCATCCTAGCCTCCCCCCACTCCCCAACATGAAAGGGAAAGTTGTAGTGAGAATTAATGTGGATGCAGACTTGACATGGTATAGGTCTTCCTAAGTTCAGGGCACTGAAACAGATTTAAGAGTGTAGTACTCTATTTCTTGACAAGAACTTTTTCCACCTTGTGTAGCTTATGCAGGTCTTGAAAAAAAAAAGTTGGGCCATGTGATTAAACATTTAAAAGTATAACACTTGTACAATAATAAAATTAAAACATTTACACACTCTTCCCAGCATTACCATCCCTCTGGCCTTGAATCAACAGGGAAAAAAATAAGCTTGCATATTGTCCACTTGATCAATTTCCCTGAGGAAATTGCACAGTGCTTTTTCCTTCTCACACCTCCAGAATTACTTCCTTATGCAAATACATACAAAAAACCCTTAGGCAAATGTTCTAGTAAATAACAGTGTCAAACATTCTGTGAACAAAGGTTTGGGATTATTTGATATCATTACATATACACAGGGTTGGAGTGATATAGTCAGCAAGAACAGCCTGGGGGAGAGGGAACAATGCATGTGGTATATGCCCCTCTACGGTGTATTTACTTTCCTGACTCAGCAGTTTTGACTGATAAGGGAAAAGTACACCTAGTTCATCCAATTTACTTAGTAGCAGTGATGCGTGCAAAGGTCTCCACCTAAATAAGGGAAAACTTACATTTAAACCCCACAATTTGCATTCTCTAATCCAAACAGACTGCAGCAGATCAATAGTGTAATAAAAAGCTCACATATCTACCATATATTATTTAAATCTGTTTGTTTCAGTTATTTTCTTTAATAAATACTGCTCTCATTAGAATGTTGCTGTATCACCACCT
The DNA here is from genome assembly GCF_020497125.1 of Mauremys mutica. NCBI lineage: Eukaryota > Metazoa > Chordata > Testudines > Geoemydidae > Mauremys > Mauremys mutica. The sequence goes on from NC_059078.1 coordinate 45,808,828, forward strand.
CTAAAATCAAAGGGCTTGACTGTTATGTAATATGACTCTCAGGAAAACCTTTATGAACCATGCCATAAACCAGGGGTCAGCAACCTTTCAGAAGTGGTGTGCCAAGTCTTCATTTATTCATTCTAATTTAAGGTTTCATGTTCCAATAATACATTTTTAGAAGGTCTCTTTCTATAAGTCTATAATATATAACTAAACTATTGTTGTATGTAAAGTAAATAAGGTTTTTAAAAGTTTAAGATGCATCATTTAAAATTAAATTAAAATCAGCTTGCATGCCGCTTTGGCATAACTGCATAGGTTACCTACCCCTGACATAAACTAATGTTCATTGAAAGTCTGTTTAATATAATGTGCCATGGCTGGCCAGAGGAAAAATCACAATATTTCACCATGCACACAAATACCCATGGAACTTAGATTTAATTCTTTAGGTGAACTGTCTAGAAAATCCAGCTGTCTTCCTTTTCCTGTGAAACTGAATATGAAATACAGACATTATCTGTGATACACAGAAATGATTTCAGAGTACAGTCATAGCCTACTATCATAGAAACAAAGGGTGGTAAAACAAATGACCTTAATGGAACTGGGATTCACTAGTCAGTGTAGCTTATACTGTATCTGCTTTTTTAATAAAGTAACAATCATTAATATTTTTAAATGATACAACATCCAAAATACAGTGGGGCCAGCAACATAGTGCCCCTTCAACACCATTGTGAGTTGTTGAGTCAAGTCTCCATAGAAAAGAAGAACATCAGTTTCTATAGAACCAACACTGCTGCTGGCAGAAAAGTGAACTTTCATTGTCCTTTTCCCCTTCAAATACTGAGTTGGCCCAACACTTTAGTGTGAACAAGTGTAACCCTTCTACCAGGTGCTGTCAGCAGCAAGAAGGGCCAGGTTTGTTAATCTAGAGATTTCTTCAGAAAACCTAAATAATAGCAGCTTGAGGCCCTGTCACCAGGGCAGTGCTCTGGAACTACTCCATACAAAGCCGGTCAGGACGCTGGGAGAGCGTGCCTCCTCTCTCTGAGCATACTGTCCCCAGGGCAAGAAGCTTACTCAGCTTTGACCTCCCTGGGTTTGAGCTCGGAGCATTCAATCCCCTTCGACATGGCACGCCTCCCACAACAAGTCTGCCTGTGTAGGGCTCCCGGGGAAGCCAGAGGGCCCTGCACCTGAACTCCACAGTCAGATGTGACTCTCAGCCAGCTGGTAAAACACAAGGTTTATTAGTTGACAGAACCACACTGCAGGACAGAACTTGTTAGCACAGAAATTAGTGACTTTCAGCCAAGTCCAGTTTTGGGGGAGGGGAGCCCAAAGCCAGGGGTCTGGCCTTCCCCCTGCACTCCAAGCCACCTGAGACCGATTCACTTCCAGCTGCCTGGCCCCTGCCCTGCCCATTGCTCCTCCTCCTGCCTTTGTCTTGCTTCCTGGGCCAAGAATCACCTGATCACATCCCCCTCCTGGGTCTCAGGTTACAAGGGGCGGGCATAGTATAGGTGCAGGCAGCTGGAGCAGCCCCACCCACAAAAGTCTCACACCCTTATTCCTACCACCTAGCCAGGGAAACTGAGGCACACACAGCATTCATGCAAAACAGTAAGGTTCACATACAACATAACAAGGGAAAATCCCCACTACGTCACAGCCCCCAATCCCAAATCCTCTGCTGGGCACCCTTGCTAGACAATATTCCCCACTCACCCACTAGCTCCAGAGGTTTAAAACAAGACAACATTATTTAAAGGAGGCAGTCAGGCGGGGAGACAGGGAATGGGACAATAAACTTGAGGAAGTACGCAATTAACAAATGAACAGCAAATATTAACTAAGATTCCCCACTCTCTGAAGTTTCGTGGCAATAATCTTAACCTTCTTCTCACAGTGGTGAATGGCTAATACATTCTAGCCACTTTCCTCCCCACCCTCTGGCTCCCCACTCATAGTTGGTTGTCCAGGGTTGGCAGAGTCCAGCCCATAAGGGCTGCCTCGGCAGCGCCAGACGCTCTTCCACCCTGACCCAGCTGAAGTAAGTTCAGCTTTGATTGTTGAGTAGGGAGGCCCACCCTGTAGTCCCTCAGTGGCTATTCTCTGCCACTTCAGGCCAAAACACCGGCCTCGGTACTGCCTCTGGGCCATCTACCACCTTAAAGTTGCTTCAGCTTTATACTACATCTTCAGAGCAAAAAAATCAGCAGTACATAAAATCCTGAGGATAAGAGCATTGTATTGCCCCATAACTGAAAACTTAACTGTTCACCAAAAGATGCTGGCAGACAGATCCCCTCTCCTGTGGAGTCCCTGTCCATTGGGAGTTCTCAGCTCTGGGCTGCTCTTCTCCTTGGTCACTAACAGTTGTCAATAGTGAGTTCCCTACTCTCTAGGGCTTCAGGCCCCAGAGCTTTGATAAGAGAGTCCAGGGTTTTGCTGTTACTTGTAATTACACTGCATTAAAGTGTACAGGCAAATAACAGAAAACCCAATATGAAAAAATGTACCATGTACCCTTAATAGTGACACCCTGTAGCTGACTATTCTCAGTCAATTGATAACAACATGGGTTTAAAATGGACAATATTTACATAGAAATAAGTATGTCCAAACTTGACAGACAATGATTTTCATTTATGAACACATATGTCAAAGACGGTAACAGCCACTTTTATGCTGATAGACTTGGTGCTTGTAAATGCAGGAGAGAAATCTGAGACAGACAAGCCACAATAGAGATGGAATCTGCAGAAAAATGTCATGGCTGGTGAATGTGAAGAACTGCAAATAGCATGCTGAAGAATAGGAAGGATCAACTTTCTTTGAGACGAAGAGGAGAATAAAGAAATATAAATGTCATTGTTCCTGTGCAAACAAAGCTTGGAAAATAAGGTTGCATAAATGAGGTTATATAATTCATTAGTTTGGTTTACAGATCCATGGGGAAACTAATTGGAAAGATATTAAATTACTAGACTAAAAAGCCCCGGGAAGGAACAGATCTTGGGGAGCATGTTTATGAAAATCTAAACGAACTTTGGGAATGTCTATGCAACAAACAACCCCCCCTGTCTCTCTTAAGTAGTTAAACTTTAAGAAACAAAAACGAGTACAGGTGCAGGAACAAAAACTGAATGCATGTGAAAAACACACTCTACATCCCACTGGAAAAAGGAATTTGCTTTATATAAACAAAAAATAATTAGCAATGCAAGGTGACTGTGTGCTGCATTATTGACCTTAGGTAGCACAGATGGGTTGCTTAAGTGGATACCACAAAGTTAAGTAACAGTAATAAGAGGGAAGGAGAGGGAGGAAGATTAGCCATAGAGGGCACAAAGGAGGAAAGTGGCTGAGCAGAGATGCGGATGTGTAGGTGGATGGTGATGCAGCCATACCTTGATTCATGGTCTTGCAGAATGCCACAGGAGAAAAGACCCCATCCCGACTCTTGATTCTGGAGAGGGTATTTGTCTCACTAGGCGCTGAGCTGTGTTCTTCATGAAGGATGATTTGGGCTGTTTCAATAGCTTTCTCTTGAAAACGGTTATCACTGCTGAGGCTGATTTTCTAAGGTGGACTGGAAGAGGGATGTCTACTAGCCACAATTTGGCTGATGGGGTGACAGTTTGTTTAGGATTTGAAAAGCAAGGTGACAGGTTGTACCAGAGGGGGTAATTTTGTTCCAGGACAAGCGTATAGGTGATGGAGATGCCATGGAGTGCTGCCATCTCCACCGAATAGCTGAGCAGATTCTTGCTGGATCCCAACAATATCAATTTAAGCTTTTGTTTTGGGATAAGCCAAGATCAGGTGATGGAGAGATTAGGCTGGCATTTTGCTATAACTGAGGCATTGTCTACATGGAAAGGTTGTACTGGTATAACTTAAGGTGTGAATTTAAAGCTCATTATACAATGCAATTCCATGTGTGGACACAATTATTTCAGTAAGAGTGTTTTTTTGTGGTTTAGCTTAAGTCAATTGGGAACAGATTTAAAATACACTTTAAAAAGAATGGCCACATATGGGGTTGCATTGGTCTAGTTATACTGGTTCATAAACAGATTTAAGTTAAACAGGTGCAACTTTCTCATGCAGAGAAAGCTTTAGTCCCAATTTTCATCCAGCAAGATAAGATCAAGTTCTTCCTCCCATTTTTTCCTTAGTAAAAGCATATTTGATTATAGGCATTTGTAATAATTGCCAGCAAACTGAGGCACCCATGTCTTCTAAAGGCAACAAGCTGACATCTATGTTTCCAGTGACAACAGTCTGTGCACAGATGTAGCCAAAAGGGGAGACATAAGCCCAGGAGTTGGTATTTTTTCTTAATTTAGGAGAAGGTTATTTTTGGAGGCACGTCTCCTATGCAATGAATACGATGAGTTTTCTGGTCCCATGGTCCTGTTTATAAAGTGGCCTTAGAAGAAGTGTGTTGGATTCCTCTTGGGTTAGGGCAGAAAATGAGAAGGTTCTTCCTTCATTGTACCTCTGAGAGAAGCTGTGCATAGCAACTGACTCTGTGCTGGATTCCCTCAGACCTGGCTGAGGATCTGCCACGTCTAAATATCACTGTGTCACAGACTTTGCATGAGTCACATTATTTCTGGTCTCGATCCAAGCCATCATTCATGTAGGCATATGCTACATGCAGTCACTCATCCACGAGCGACTCAGTGTGTTTCTGTTCCCTATTCTTGTAATCAGCTCTTGGAGAAAAATTTCTCCCTGTATGAGGGACCATCGGGGAATCAAATGGGGAAGCAGTAGATGTGATATATCTCAATTTTAGTAAGGCTTTTGACATAGTCCCACATAACATTCTCATAAGCAAACTAGGGAAGACTTGCATCCGACGAAGTGGGTATTCACCCATGAAAGCTCATGCTCCAAAACTTCTGTTAGTCTATAAGGTGCCACAGGACTCTTTGCTGCTTTGACAGATCCAGACTAACACGGCTGATACTAGGGAAGAGTGGTCTACATGAAATTACGGTAAAGGGGGTGCAAAACTTGTTGAAAGACTGGCTTAAAGAGTAACTATCAATGGTTTGCTGTCAACCTGTGGGGGACAGATCTAGTGGGGTCCTGCAGGGGTCAGTCCTGGGTCCAGTACTATTCAATATTTTCACTAATGACTTGGATACTGGAATGGAGAGTGTGCTTATAAAATCTGTGGATGACACCAAACTGGGAGCAGTTACAAGCACTTCGGAGGACAGGATTAGAATTCAAAACAACCTTGAAAAAATGGAGAATTCGTCTGAAATCAACAAGATGAAATTCAATAAAGACAAAAGTGCAAAGTACTTCACTTAGGAAGAAAAAGAAATCAAATGCACAACTACAAAATGGGAATGACTGCCGAGGCAGCAGTACTGCAGAAAGGGATCTGGGTGTTACAGTGGATCACAAATGGAATACAAGTCCACTATGTGATGAAGTTGGGAAAAAGGCGAATATCATTCTGGGGTGTATTAACAGGAGTGTTGTATGCAAGACATGGGAGGCAGTTGTCCTGCTCTCTCCTGCACTGGTGAGGCCCCAGCTGGAGTATTGTTACCAGCTCTGGGTGCCACACTTTAAGAAAGATGTGGAAAATCTAGAGGAGAGCAACAAAAATTATAACAGCTTTAGAAAATCTGATCTATGAGGAAAAGTTTTTAAAAATGACGTTTAGTTTTAAGAAAAGACGACTGAGTGGGGACCTGATAGTCTTCAAATACGTTAAGGGAGGATGGTGATCAATTGTTCTCTATATCCACTGGAAATAAGACAAGCAATATTGGGCTTAATCTGCAGCAAAGGGGAATTAGTTCAGGTATGAGGAAAATGTTTTTAAATATAAGGATAGTTAAGCACTGCAATAGGCTTCCAAGAGGGGTTGTGGAATCCCTGTCATTGAAGGTTTTTAAGAACAGGTTGGACAAACATCTGTCACGGGCGGCCTAGGAATACTTGGCTCTTCCTCAGCACCATGGGCTGAACTACACAACTTCTTGAGGTCCCTTCCAGCCCTGCATTTTATGGTTCTATAGAAGCTTGTGCTTTAGTCACTCATTGGCTTAAGAAATGGTACTACAGCACCAGGAATATAGAGGACAGTGTCTGCTTCCAATTGCCTCTGGTACAGATACAGTGGGGAAAAGTGAAGCTTCAGGGAGGTCTCATCTGTCTCTTCCACATGTGGTTGTAATGAGGCAGCACAACCTAATTTTGTATCAGATGCCGTATAGTGATAGTTGTGTGTGGGGGGCCACCTCTTCCAGCCCATCTCTGCTCTTCTGTCCTCTCGCTGTCATGGGCTACTTACCAGTTCTGCCTTCTGGCTCGAAGCTGCAAGGACCAGGATGTCCTAATTTCAGATTGATCAGGAAGGCTGGAAGAAGTGCTGTCTATGAGACAATGTATTTGTAGACAAAGGGATGCAGTGGCTTCTAGGGAAAGGCAAAGACTTGCAATCAATCAGTCAGAAGTTTTTGCTTCACTTTCCTTTCTCACTCTCTGTCTTTTCTGGTCTTCAAACAAAAAGGCGGGAAACCAGACATGGTCTGACAGAACAGGGAGCGGGGGGCCAGGATGGCCAGGTTCTACCCCAGCCTCTGGCACTGATTTGCTGTGCAATATTCAGCAAGTTACTTCACCTTTCTGTACTTCGGTTCCCACAGCTGTAAAATGAGGACAGTAATTCTTACCTACCTCTTGCAAGTATGCGGAGCGAGTCTCAATTAATGTCTGAAAACACTTCAAGCTCCTTAAGGAGAAGGGTGATATAAGAGTACAAATCACAACTTTTAGTATGAATAACAAAAGTTACTGTTAGAATTCCAAGTAAGTCTGGAAACTTGAAGCTGTTTACCTTGGTACGTCATTCCAAGAATGGATCCAATGACTGACAAGCACTTTGAGCCATGTGGAATTTGTCCACTGCATTTAAGTTGTTGATTAAATGTAGCCTTTTAGCTTGTCCTCTTGTAGATGGCAGTTATATTGCTGAAAAAGTGAAAACATTAATGAGACCACTAGTGAGGGACTCCTATGTAGAATACAGCAAACAGATGGTTTAATAGTGCACCACAATGCTATGCAATTGCCTCTGGCAACACCCAAAAGATAATACCCTACCTGATCAAAGCTGCAGGAGGAATTTGGCTGGGACACAGAGGTTAATGGATGCATTTCCCTTCTCCCCCTACCCCCTTCCTCACTCAAATGGCCAAGTCTGAAAGAAAACGAGGTGACATTCACTACCCAGCCCATGGTTCACAACAATTCAGTGGTAGAATGAACTTAGAATAGACAGTGTTGAGAACGACAATATGCTCTGTTGCTATTTTAGAGGTTGCCTTTACATACAGTGCAGCATAGGGAAAGTGGAGAGCACTTACAGATCTTTTCAGCAATGTCTGTCTTCGTGCGTCATTACCTTCTATTGTGTATACAGCTTGGTAACCGTCTGGAACCACACAATTTAACAAGCCAGGCTTTGTGCTCAGGCCTCCCACACAAAATGGATGGTGCCGCTGAACTTATTCTGGCTTGTCTTCATAAGAAGACAAGAACATAAGAAAGGCCGTACCGGGTCAGACCAAAGGTCCATCTAGCCCAGTATCTGTCTACCGACAGTGGCCAATGCCAGGTGCCCCTGAGGGAGTGAACCGAACAGGCAATGATCAAGTGATCTCTCTCCTGCCATCCATCTCCATCCTCTGACGAACAGAGGCTAGGGACACCATTCTTACCCATCCTGGCTAATAGCCATTTATGGACTTAGCCACCATGAATTTATCCAATCCCCTTTTAAACATTGTTATAGTCCTAGCCTTCACAACCTCCTCAGGTAAGGAGTTCCACAAGTTGACTGTGCGCTGCGTGAAGAAGAACTTCCTTTTATTTGTTTTAAACCTGCTGCCTATTAATTTCATTTGGTGACCCCTAGTTCTTGTATTATGGGAATAAGTAAATAACTTTTCCTTATCCACTTTCTCAACATCACTCATGATTTTATATACCTCTATCATTCCCCCCTTAGTCTTCTCTTTTCCAAACTGAAGAGTCCTAGCCTCTTTAATCTTTCCTCATATGGGACCCTCTCTAAACCCCTAATCATTTTAGTTGCTCTTTTCTGAACCTTTTCTAGTGCTAGAATATCTTTTTTGAGGTGAGGAGACCACATCTGTACACAGTATTCGAGATGTGGGCGTACCATGGATTTATATAAGGGCAATAATATACTCTCAGTCTTATTCTCTATCCCCTTTTTAATGATTCCTAACATCCTGTTTGCTTTTTTGACCGCCTCTGCACACTGCGTGGACATCTTCAGAGAACTATCCACGATAACTCCAAGATCTTTTTCCTGACTCGTTGTAGCTAAATTAGCCCCCATCATGTTGTATGTATAGTTGGGGTTATTTTTTCCAATGTGCATTACTTTACATTTATCCACATTAAATTTCATTTGCCATTTTGTTGCCCAATCACTTAGTTTTGTGAGATCTTTTTGAAGTTCTTCACAATCTGCTTTGGTCTTAACTATCTTGAGTAGTTTAGTATCATCTGCAAACTTTGCCACCTCACTGTTTACCCCTTTCTCCAGATCATTTATGAATAAATTGAATAGGATTGGTCCTAGGACTGACCCTTGGGGAACACCACTAGTTACCCCTCTCCATTCGGAGAATTTACCATTAATTCCTACCCTTTGTTCCCTGTCCTTTAACCAGTTCTCAATCCATGAAAGGACCTTTCCTTTTATCCCATGACAGCTTAATTTACGTAAGAGCCTTCGGTGAGGGACCTTGTCAAAGGCTTTCTGGAAATCTAAGTACACTATGTCCACCGGATCCCCCTTGTCCACATGTTTGTTGACCCCTTCAAAGAACTCTAATAGATTAGTAAGACACGATTTCCCTTTACAGAAACCATGTTGACTATTGCTCAAGAGTTTATGTTTTTCTATGTGTCTGACAATTTTATTCTTTACTATTGTTTCAACTAATTTGCCCGGTACCGACGTTAGACTTACCGGTCTGTAATTGCCGGGATCACCCCTAGAGCCCTGTATCAGGCGGGTCCGGGGCTCATCCCTCTGAGGGGAGGAGGGGAGCCACACCGGCCCGCTGGTCTCACAGGGGTGCTCTGTCCTGTCCCTTTAAGGCGAGGTAAATGAAGACAGAGTCAGTTGGGGCTCAGTCCTTTTGCTGTCAGGCTGAGCTATAGGCAGTACTAACGGTCTGGCAAAGGCCCAGGCCCTCTGGATCAGGGGCTGGGCGACAAACAGTATAAGGGCAGGCCTCTTGTGGCAGGCTGCCCGTAGCAAACAGTACAGGGGCTCAGGCCTCTTGTAGCAGGCCGAGCCAGTAGCAAACAGTACAGGGGCTCAGGCCTCTTGTAGCAGGCTGAGCCAGTAGCAAACAGTACAGGGGCTCAGGCCTCTTGTGGCAGGCTGAGCCAGTAGCAAACAGCACAGGGGCTCAGGCCTCTTGTGGCAGGCTGAGCCAGTAGCAAACAGTACAGGGGCTCAGGCCTCTTGTAGCAGGCTGAGCCAGTAGCAAACAGTACAGGGGCTCAGGCCTCTTGTGGCAGGCTGAGCCAGTAGCAAACAGTACAGGGGCTCAGGCCTCTTGTGGCAGGCTGAGCCAGTAGCAAACAGTACAGGGGCTCAGGCCTCTTGTGGCAGGCTGAGCCAGTAGCAAACAGTACAGGGGCTCAGGCCTCTTGTGGCAGGCTGAGCCAGTAGCAAACAGTACAGGGGCTCAGGCCTCTTGTAGCAGGCTGAGCCAGTAGCAAACAGTACAGGGGCTCAGGCCTCTTGTGGCAGGCTGAGCCAGTAGCAAACAGTACAGGGGCTCAGGCCTCTTGTGGCAGGCTGAGCCAGTAGCAAACAGTACAGGGGCTCAGGCCTCTTGTAGCAGGCTGAGCCAGTAGCAAACAGTACAGGGGCTCAGGCCTCTTGTAGCAGGCTGAGCCAGTAGCAAACAGTACAGGGGCTCAGGCCTCTTGTGGCAGGCTGAGCCAGTAGCAAACAGTACAGGGGCTCAGGCCTCTTGTGGCAGGCTGAGCCAGTAGCAAACAGTACAGGGGCTCAGGCCTCTTGTGGCAGGCTGAGCCAGTAGCAAACAGTACAGGGGCTCAGGCCTCTTGTGGCAGGCTGAGCCAGTAGCAAACAGTACAGGGGCTCAGGCCTCTTGTAGCAGGCTGAGCCAGTAGCAAACAGTATAAGGGCTCAGGCCTCTTGTGGCAGGCTGAGCCAGTAGGTAGAGGGGGACGGCTGCCACCCGTGAGTGGGGTGGCAGGGGGGACACAGGCCCACCCACTCCACTGTGTCCCGGCCCGGGGCCCTAGGCAGCGGTCGTCACCGCTGACGGTCAGTGGGGATCCTGACCGCAACACACTGACATGGGTTCAGTCTGGTCAGCAGCCTGACTGAGGTCAGCTGCCCCCGGGCCACTTCCACTATCCCCCTCTTGCCCTACCTGGTCCACGGCGTCTGGCCCCGGGAAGTCCCACTGCATGGGCTCGTCCCCGCCCGGGCTGGGAGGTAGGTCTGGTAGGCTCGTAGGAAAGTCCGGCCAAACCGGGGGCTCCTCAGGGTAACAGCACGACAGCTGGGGCGCTCCCCCGGGCTCCTCGTCGTAGGTGGCGCGGGGGAGCTCCGGCTGGTCTTCCCAGGAGCGAGGTAGGGTGCTCTCCGTCCAGTTCAGGCAGTCGCTCGGGGCTACTGTGGTTCCTTCGGTAGGAGCTCCCTCAGGCAGGTCTGCTCTCTCCGGTGGCTGAGCCCTGACTGAGCTGGGAAGCCCGGCTTTTATTCTTCCGGGTCGCCGCCTGACCCTCTGAGGGGCGGGCTCACCGTGCTGTAGCCCCGCCCCTTCCTGTGTCCGGGGCTCAACCCTCTCCGGGGAGGAGGGGAGCCACACCGGCCCGCTACAAGCCCTTTTTAAATATTGGCGTTACATTAGCTAACTTCCAGTCATTGGGTACCGAAGCCGATTTAAAGGACAGGTTACAAACCTTAGTTAATAGTTCCGCAACTTCACATTTGAGTTCTTTCAGAACTCTTGGGTGAATGCCATCTGGTCCCGGTGACTTGTTAATGTTGAGTTTATCAATTAATTCCAAAATCTCCTCTAGTGACACTTCAATCTGTGACAGTTCCTCAGATTTGTCACCTACAAAAGCCAGCTCAGGTTTGGGAATCTCCCTAACATCCTCAGCCGTGAAGACTGAAGCAATTAACCCATTTAGTTTCTCCTCAATGACTTTATCATCTTTAAGCGCTCCTTTTGTATTTTCATCGTCAAGGGGCCCCACTGGTTGTTTAGCAGGCTTCCTGCTTCTGATGTACTTAAAAAACATTACCTTTGGAGTTTTTGGCTAGCTGTTCTTCAAACTCCTCTTTGGCTTTTCTTATTACACTCTTGCACTTAAGTTGGCAGTGTTTGTGCTCCTTTCTATTTGCCTCACTAGGATTTGACTTCCACTTTTTAAAGGAAGTCTTTTTATCTCTCACTGCTTCTTTTACATGGTTGTTAAGCCATGGTGGCTCTTTTTTAGTTCTTTTACTGTTTCTCTTAATTTGGGGTATACATTGAAGTTGGGCCTCTATTATGGTGTCTTTAAAAAGGGCCCACGCAACTTGCAGGGATTTCACTTTAGTCACTGTACCTTTTAACTTTTGTCTAACTAACCCCCTCATTTTTGTATAGTTCCCCCTTTTGAAATTAAAGGCCACAGTGTTGGGCAGTTGAGATGTTCTTCCCACCACAGGGATGTTGAATGCTATTGTATTATGGTCACTATTTCCAAGCGGTCCTGCTATAGTTACCTCTTGGACCAGCTCCTGCGCTCCACTCAGGATTAAATCTAGAGTCGCCTCTCCCCTTGTGGGTTCCCGTACCAGCTGCTCTATGAAGCAGTCATTTAAAGTATCGAGAAATTTTATCTCTGCATTTCGTCCTGAAGTGAAATGTTCCCAGTCAATATGGGGATAATTGAAATCCCCCACTATTATTGGGTTCTTAATTTTGATAGCCTCTCTAATTTCCCTTAGCATTTCATCATCACTATTACTGTCCTGGTCAGGTGGTCGATAATAGATCCCTACTGTTATATTTTTACTAGAGCATGAAATTTCTATCCATAGAGACTCTATGGAACCTGTGGATTCGCTTAAGATTTTTACTTCATTTGAATCTACACTTTCTTTAACATATAGTGCCACTCCTCCCCCTGCACGGCCTGTTCTGTCCTTCCGATATATTTTGTACCCCGGAATGATTGTGTCCCATTGATTGCTCTCAGTCCACCAGGTTTCTGTGATGCCTATTATATCTATATCCTCCTTTATCACAAGGCACTCTAGTTCACCCATCTTATTATTTAGACTTCTGGCATTTGTGTACAAGCACTTTAAAAACTTGTCCCTGTTTATTAGCCTGCCTTTTTCTGATGTGCCAGATTCTTTTTTATGTGACTGTTTATCATCTGATCCGGCCCTTACATTGTACTTCTCATTCCTCTGCTCCTGACTATAACCTAGAGATTCTCTATCATCAGACTCTCCCCTAAGAGAAGTCTGTGTCCGATCCACACGCTCCTCTGCAGCGGTCGGCTTTCCCCCATCTCCTAGTTTAAAAACTGCTCTACAACCTTTTTAATGTTTAGTGCCAGCAGTCTGGTTCCACTTTGGTTTAGGTGGAGCCCATCTCTCCTGTATAGGCTCCTCCCATCCCAGAAGTTTCCCCAGTTCCTAATGAACGTGAACCCCTCCTCTCTATACCATCGTCTCATCCACGCATTGAGACTCTGAAGCTCTGCCTGCCTACCTGGCCCTGCGCGTGGAACTGGGAGCATTTCTGAAAATGCCACCATAGAGGTCTTGGATTTCAGTCTCTTCCCTAGCAGCCTAAATTTGGCTTCCAGGACATCTCTCCTACCCTTCCCTATGTCATTGGTACCTACATGTACCACGACCACCGGCTCCTCCCCAGCACTACACATAAGTCTATCTAGATGCCTCGAGAGATCCTTCACAGCAATTTTAACCTGGTGGGAGAGCGTGTTATAGCCCAACAGTCCCCAGAGCGTGTTCTACCACAGTCGAGTCTTGTATGTGTAGATGACACCAACACATGATTTAATCAGCTTACAGAAATGTGTTCCTGTAATGCCCGAAGCTGCTGTAGGTTTGGTGATATGGGTTATAACAACAAGGGATGTGTCCTATCGACACAGGCAAGACCAACCTGTGTTAGATAACTTGAGTGGCCTAACGAAGGGCTATCTTTCTAAAGTGGATTGGCTCCAACCCCAAGTGTATACGAGGCCACAGTAAAACACAGACAACAAACGGTTAGGCAGCTGGTGTGCTTCTACAGCACCTATCCCACTGGGTCCTGGTCCTTGACAGGGTCTCCTAAGGGCTATAAATAACAACAACAACAAACAACACAGAAGGTTCCAGAGGAAAGAACGAGAGATGAAACTGTCTCCAAGACTGACGGTGTGTCAAGTTCATGGAAGTCAGTGGTGTGTCAGTCATCAAAATGCTGCCTGGAGCACACACAACACACAGGGAGGGCGTTCAATGGTAAAAAAAAACCTATCCATAGCTTTGAGAGCAGATGGCCAAGGCACTGTGCACCATTTCTGATTTTATCCTCTGGTGTGGCACTCTTATGGCTCAGTGTTAAAACCTCCATGCTGTTAATAACAGGATTGGGTCCCTTTAGCTATCCAAGAGCTGCAATGTGGCCCTAACTGTGACCACTCCAGTTTTAAACCAGCAAGACTCTACTGCTTTCAGTGGCTTTATTCCAGATTCACACTAGTGCGAGTGACTGGAGAATCAGGATCTTTAGATATTGCTTCTGTATTTTTAAAGCAATAGGAATTTGAAGCAAGCACTCAAGAAGTAATTAGGTCATGTTTAGGTAATAATTGCTGGGTTAGTCTGCCATTCCCTTCAGTAAAAGAAAAGCAATGCAGCTGTATTCAGAGTAGCAAGAAGGTGCCTGTCAGAATTACCCAACAGCCTGAGATTGAAAATCAGCGCCGGATGCATATGTTTCCCTTTATGCATTATTATGCAAGGGCCTGGTGAGGTGACTGTTAATTGATCTGCATCTTTGCTATTGATTAACTTATCACCAGCCAGTGTTCCACTTCCTCACTGCAACAGGAAGCCAAAATGTCACTTTAAGCTTGGCTAATTGCTGGTCTTTTCTGGGAAGAAGGAAGTGCCATTGAGCGACTGTTGAAAGGCCGTCATGTGACCAGAGAGCAGAGCAGAAACTGCATGAAGCAGAGGCTGCCTAAACAGAGTCAGCTGGGGTTTGTTTATAATCCATTAAATGTCAGCTCAGCTGGTCTTTACAGCTGACATGCAATGGGATCAAAATGCCATTGAGAGAGAGTAAAGCCTGGTCTACACTACGCGTTTAAACTGAATTTAGCAGCATTAAACCGATTTAACCCTGCACCCGTCCACACAACGAGGCCCTTTATATCGATATAAAGGGCTCTTTAAACCGATTTCTGTACTTCTCCCCGACGAGAGGAGTAGCGCTGAAATCGGTATTGCCATGTCGGATTAGGGTTAGTGTGGCCGCAAATCGACAGTATTGGCCTCCGGGCGCTATCCCACAGTGCACCATTGTGACTGCTCTGGACAGCAATCTGAACTCAGATGCACTGGCCAGGTAGACAGGAAAAGCCCCGCGAACTTTTGAATTTAATTTCCTGTTTGGCCAGCGTGGAGAGCTCACCAGCACAGGTGACCACGCAGAGCTCATCAGCACAGGTAACAATGCAGTCTCCTGAGAATCGAAAAAGAGCTCCAGCTTGGACCGCACGGGAGGTACTGGATCTGATCGCTGTATGGGGAGAGGATTCCGTGCTAACAGAACTGCGTTCCAAAAGATGAAATGAAAAAACATTTGAAAAAATTTCCAAGGCCATGATGCAGAGAGGCCACACCAGGGACTCAGTACAGTGCCGTGTGAAAGTTAAGTTGCTCAGACAAGCCTACCAGAAAACCAAAGAAGCAAACAGAAGGTCCGGGGCAGGGCCGAAAACATGCCGCTTCTACGCTGAGCTGCATGCAATTCTAGGGGGATCCGCCACCACTACCCCACCCCTGTCCGTGGATTCCGAGGTGGGGGTGGTAATCGCAGCCATGGCTGAGGATTCTGCGGACGGGGAAGATGAGGAGGAGGAAGAGGAGGACGAGCTTGCAGAGAGCACACAGCACTTCGTTCTCCCCAACAGCCAGGAGCTTTTTCTCACCCTGACGGCATTACATGCTCCGGCGTCTGGTGGAGCTTCAGGAACAGCAGAAGGATCACAGAGTGCCGCTGCAGCCCCTGTATAACCACCCTCACCATGTTCTACATCCTCCTCATCCAGACGTGTAAGAACGCGTGGGGGGAGGCTCCGTGCACCTGCCCGCTCCACCCCCGTGGACAGCCCAACCAAAAGGCTGTCATTACTTTGAAATTTTTTTAGTGGCCTTTTCCTTCCCTCCTATCCTCCTCCCAAACCACACCCGGGCTACCTTCTCAGTTCTCTCCCTCTTTTTATAATGAATTAATAAAGAATACCTGATTTTTAAACGATAGTGACTTTATTTCCTTACAGCTTGCTTAATCGAAGGGGGAGGGTGGGTTGTTTACAGGGAATGAGTCAGTCAAGGGGGGTGGGGGTTCATCAAGGGGAAACAAACACAGCAGTCACCCCGTACCCTGGCATGTGATGAAACTCGTTTTCAAAGCTTCTCTGATGCGCACCACTTCCTGGTGTGCTCTTCTAATCGCCCTGGTGTCTGGCTGTGCATAATCAGCGGACAGGTGATTTGCCTCAGCCTCCCACCCCGCCATAAAAGATCTCCCCCTTATTCTCACAGAAATTGTGGAGCACACAGCAAGCAGCAATAACAATGGGGACATTGGTTTGGCTGAGGTCTGAGCAAGTCAGTAATGTGCGCCAGTGCGCCTTTAAACGGCCAAATGCACATTCTACCACCATTCTGCACTTGCTCAGCCTGTAGTTGAACAGCTCCTGCCTACTGTCCAGGCTGCCTGCGTATGGCTTCATGAGCCATGGCATCAAGGGGTAGGCTGGGTCCCCCAGGATAACTACAGGCATTTCAACATCCCCAACTGTTATTTTCTGATCTGGGAAGTAATTCCCTTGCTGCAGCCATTTAAACAGAGTAGTGTTCCTGAAGACGCGAGCATCATGAACCCTTCCTGGCCATCCCACGTGGATGTTGGTGAAACATCCCTTGTGATCCACCAGTGCTTGCAGTACCATTGAAAAGTACCCCTTGTGGTTTACGTACTGGGTGGCCTGGTGCTCCGGTGCCAAGATAGGGATATGGGTTCCATCTATCGCCCCACCACAGTTAGGGAATCCCATTGCAGCAAAGCCATCCACTATGACTTGCACATTTCCCAGAGTCACAACCTTTCGTAGCAGCAGCTTAATGATTGCTTTGGCTACTTGCATCACAGCAGCCCCCACAGTAGATTTTCCCACTCCAAATTGATTCCCGACTGACCAGTAGCTGTCTGGCATTGCAAGCTTCCAGAGGGCTATTGCCACTCGCTTCTCAACTGTGAGGGTTGCTCTCATCTTGGTATTCTGGCGTTTCAGGGCAGGGGAAAGCAAGTCACAAAGTTCCATGAAAGTGCCCTTACGCATGCGAAAGTTTAGCAGCCACTGGGAATCATCCCAAACCTGCAAAACTATGCGGTCCCACCAGTCTGTGCTTGTTTCCCGGGCCCAAAATCGGCGTTCAATGGCTAGAACCTGCCCCATTACCAGCAGGACCTCCAAAGCGCAGGGGCCCGCAGTTTGAGAGAATAGTGTGTCCATGTCCTCATCACTCTCGTCGCCTCGCTGCCGTAGCCGCCTCCTCCTCGACTGGTTTTGCAGGTCCTGGTTCAGCATAGACTACTCGATAATGCGTGAGGTGTTTACAACGTCCATGATTGCTGTCTTGAGCTCAGCAGGGTCCATGCTTGCCGTACTATGGCGTCTGCACAGTTCACCCAGGAAAAAAGGCGCGAAACGGTTGGCTGCTGCTTTCACGGAGGGAGGGGTGAGGCTGTACCCAGAACCACCCGCTACAATGTTTTTTGCCCCATCAAGCATTGGGATCTCAACCCAGAATTCTAAGGGCAGGGGAGACTGCGGGAACTATGGGATAGCTACCCACAGTGCAACGCTCCGGAAATCGACACCAGCCTTGCGGGTTACTTCCATGATATCCGAGAACATTTCATCTCGCGTCTTCTTTTTCCTCCGCCTTATCTGAGCTAGCCTTTGGGATGGAGTAGGGAGGCTTGAAAAATTTGCAGCTGCATGAGGGAGGGAAAAAAAGGAGATAAGTATTTAAAAAGATACATTTTACAGAACAATGGTTATACTCTTTCACAGTGAACAACACTATTCACCTTACATAGCACATGTGATTTCACTACAAGGTCGCATTTTGCATCTTAATATTGAGTGCCTGTGGCTCTGGTGTTACTGCTGTTACTGCTAATCACCCCCCTTTCCCTCCCCCCACCACGTGGCTGGTAGCTGGGAAGATCCCTGCTAGCCAAACGTGAAAATGCTCATCGCTATTTCACTCCTCCCTTCCCCCCGCTTGGCTACATGCAAGGAAGGATTTCTTTTAAGCAGCAGGCCACAAGCCCAGTAGGAAAATGGCCATCTCTGTCCCCTTAATTAAATTCCTGATTTTCAACCAGGTTACCCTGAACGATATCACTCTGCTGAGGATAACACAGCGAGATAAAGAACGGATGTTACTTGAATGCCAGCAATCACCGGGACCATACACAGCTATGCTTTGTCATGCAATGATACCCTATTACTTGCTACATGCATGGCGTGGTAAAGTGTCCTACCATGGTGGACGGAACAAGGCTGCCTTGCCCAGAAACCTTCTGCAAAGGCTTTTGGAGTACCTCCAGGAGCGCTTCATGGAGATGTCTCTGAGGATTGCCACTCAATCCCCAGACATGTTAACAAACTTTTCTAAGTAACTTTACTGGCCGCGAATGCATCCCAAGTCCTCAAGGCAAATCAATCATTAAAAAACGCTTGCTTTTAAACCATGTTTTATATTTACAAAGGTACACTCACCAGAGGTCCCTTCCATGGCTTCACCGTCTGGGCTAGTGGCTTGGGAGGGCTGGGAGGGTAATTCCGTCTGGGTCAGAAAAAGCTCCTGGCTGTTGGGGAGAACGGAGTGCTGTGTGCTCTCTTCCTCCTCATCTTCCCCGTCCGCAGAATCCTCAGCCAGGGCTGCGATTACCACCCCCACCTCGGAATCCACGGACAGGGGTGGGGTAGTGATGGCAGATCCCCCTAGAATTGCATGCAGCTCAGCGTAGAAGCGGCATGTTTTTGGCCCTGCACTGGACCTTCCATTTGCTTCTTTGGTTTTCTGGTAGGCTTGTCTGAGCTCCTTAACTTTCACTCTGCACTGCACTGAGTCCCTGCTGTGGACTTTTTCCATCATAGCTTTGGAAATTTTTTCAAATACTTTTTCATTTCGTCTTTTGGAACACAGTTCTGTTAGCACTAAATCCTCTCCCCATACAGCGATCAGATCCAGTACCTTCCGTGCAGTCCATGCTGGAGCTCTTTTTCGATTCTCAGGAGACTGCATTGTTACCTGTTCTGATGAGCTCTGCATGGTCACCTGTGCTGATGAGCTCTTCACGCTGGCCAAACAGGAAATGAAATTCAAAAGTTCGCGGGGCTTTTCCTGTCTACCTGGCCAGTGCATCCGAGTTCAGATTGCTGTCCAGAGTGGTCACAATGGTGCACTGTGGGATACCACCCGGAGGCCAATACCATCGATTTGCGGCCACACTAACCCTAATCCAATATGGTAATACCGATTTCAGCGCTACTCCTCTCGTTGGGGAGGAGTACAGAAACCGGTTTAAAGAGCCCTTTATATCGATATAAAGGGCCTCGTTGTGTGGACGGGTGCAGCGTTAAATCGGTTTAACACTGCTAAAATCGGTTTAAACGCGTAGTGTAGACCAGGCCTGAGAGACAAGGTGGGTGAGGTAATGTCTTTTATTGGACCAATGTCTGTTGGTGAGTGAGGGAAGCTTTTGAGCTGCACAGAGCTCTTCTTCAGGGCTGGGAAAGGTACTGAGAATGACAAAGCTCGATTCAAGAATCCTTTATTTCAGGGTGTGCTGCTTTAGCTGTCTTCCCTCTTATGAATTGCACCTTGCTATGTGAAAATAAGTAGTTAGCACAGTGATATTCAGACCTCAGTGGTTCAGGAACCAAATGAGCAATCAGTATTGCCCAAAAGACCCCCAATAGTGTGAATTCAGTGTTTCATTTACTATAGTACTAAATATTCATATTTAAACAGTATGACAGGAAATATTTAGTGTATATATATTATTCTCACAGCAAAATGACTGACCAAGTATTATTATTTAATCAACTACAATTGGTTAATAATATAGTAAAAGCCTCCTGATTGGTTAAAATTACACAGTGTTTTAAATGCTGCAAACAGCCGCAGGACACATTAAAGAGTCACTTGCAGCTCACAAACCTCAATCTATCACTGAGTTAGCATATATTCTAAAGGACCATTCAAGATGAAGTGACCTGTTAGCACCTCTGCAGTCAGTCATCGGACAAAAAGCAGGTTACCGCGTTCCAGGTTGTTGTAATAAGTCATAAATCCTAGTGTTGAGCAAAGTCATGAATTTAAGTGCCCAGGCTCGTCGTTTGAAAGTGTTGCACGGGTTACCTTTGAGGATCTATCACTCGATGTCTGACCCCTTTGGGATCACTTCTTCTCTTTGACATTTTAAAGCACACAGATTAAACATAGCAAGATGCAATTCATAAGAGGGCAGCCCACTAGAGCGCCACACCTGCAGTAAAGGAATGCTGCTTATTTCTAAAACTGCAGAGTCACTGCAAGTGCTTACTTTGAATATAAATCAGTTTAAGGACTCGCTAGGCAAACAGAATGGTTCTCTTTTTGGTGCTGTCCCTTCCTATTCCTAGGTCAGGGAGCCACCTGGTGGCCATTTTCCTCTCTTGATTTCCAGCTGCACTATTTTTATATAAATAAAAGTGTCTCTTGAATGTTTATAACGTCCCTTATAGCTGTTGGGACCAGATTTCTCAGGTGAAAAGCCAGGACCACTGGACAGGGTGCCAGTGTGTGCGAGGGAGTTGAATCATTTTTTCCTATGCAGCCCACTCACCATTTCAATGTCCCCATTCTCCCAAACCCATGGTGCCCTCTCCTCCAAACTAGTCCCTACCTCCCTGGAAACATGCTGTTCCCCTACCTGGTTGCAGATAGTATCAGTGCTGCTGCTGGCCCATCCATGCTCCTCCTTCCTTGGTCTGCCAGCCCCTCCAGGGAGAACAGTGCCTCCAAACCAGCACAGGCCCAGTAACAGGGAGGGCTCTAGGCATGTGACAATGGAAAGTAATCACAAAGGGCATGGCTTTCTTCTAGTACTCAACAAGGAACTTTGTTACAATAAGGGAAACACCCTGAGCCCTAAAGCTACCTTGTCTGGCTCTCCTTCAGTGCAAAACTTCTGCCTAGAACCTTTCCCAGCCCCTCTCTTGCCTGGCCTCCTGCTGCAGATTTAAAGGGCCAGGACACAGGGTTCTCACAGCTGTGTCTGTATTTCACTGGGCCATTCAGAGAACAGGTTCCTTGCTCTGGGAACACACCAGGTTCATTCTGCTGTTTCTTCACGGGTGACATGATTTTGGCTGGGGCTAGTGACTGTCTGACAATGACAGGAGACGCTCCATCTCTCCCCCAAATTCCAGCTAGGGCAGAGCTGAAGAGAGGGAGGGGAAAGGAGACAATTGTACCAGGGTCCAGAGCTCTGGGTGGGTCCACAAAGTCTACATAAATAAAGTGAAATGGGAGGGGGGGCCCCCAAACAAACGTGTTGTACTGGGGCCCCAAATTTCTCTTGACTGGCCTGCCTGGGTGGATCCCCTCTCTGACTTGCCCACCTCCTGGGGAAGAGCAGCCATCCCAGGATGCTTTGGGAGGCAGGCAGGCAGCACATTCCCCACAGAGTGAGATCAAGACAGCTGATGTTACAAATCTGGGCCCTGTCTAGGGACTTTACTTATGTTCTTTCCTGCTGTTATTACTCTAAGGCCCTGTCTATTTACCTATGGAAGAGGAATAAGCTATAGTGGGGTAAGACCCTCTTATATTGGTAGGTATATCTCCCCCTGAAGCAAAAGGACAGTGCTCTCCCATGGGGTAGGAGGGGTGGGCAGACCCTTAGCTGATCCCAGTGGTGCTGGGCTATAGTCAATGGGGCACACTGGCAGGTGCTGGCAAGTGAGGAGGAAGTTTGCTCTCCTCATACCATTAGGGATACACAAAGGAATCTGTCCCAAGGGGCCACTCACCCAGTGCAGGCCTTTGCAATCCCCGTGCACCTATCCCAACCTGTGCACCCCCTAAAAGGAAAGGGCTGTGTCACAACCGCTGCCACGGCCAATTCTCTAGAGCACAGATTCCTCCCCGTGAAATCTCCAACAAAGCACCCACCTCGCACCCCAGTGAGATGAGGGATCCACAGAGACTCTGGTCCTCCTCAGAGGGATTGTTCGCCCCTGAAACTCAAGCTTGCAGGGTCAGGAAGAGCCCCTCCCCCCCCAACCCAAGGCTCAAAGGGGTGGAAGGGCTGTGAGCTGCTGGGGTGGCTGTGAGGGGGAAGAGGGAAAAAGAGGGTGAAGGGTGGTGGAGGGTGGGTAGGGGTGTCTGGAGGGAAGGTGAAGGTCAGTGGGGCATGGGCAGGGGCTGAAGACCTGTGAGGGGGAAAGATTGTGGAGGTTATGGTGTAGCTGGAGGGGGAAGGGCTGGGAGAGGGGCATTAGGGTGACTGGAAGGCTGCAGGAGGGGAGTGTTATGGAGGAGGACGGGAAAAGCACCAGAAAGCTTTTCCCCAAGCAGTGAGAAAGGAGGTTCAAAGGGCACAACTCCCCCGGGAGGAGAGATGAGAGAAACTCCGGCCCAGGGGCAGGGAGAGAGATGGGCAGGGCTGGATTACAGTGCTGGCAGCGCTTGTGATGTTATTGGGAGTCTCATGCTCTTGGGGGTTTGCTTTGTTTTTTCCTCAAAGCCCCAGCTCATGGAGTCATGCAGTTATGTGAGACTCTGCTTTCACTTCAAACGAAGTAAGTTGCTAGCCCTTTGGTTGCAGAAAAAAGCTGGCAGCATCAGGCTTGCTTTATATACAGGAAAGCAGCCTTTCAAGTGCTAGCATCATCTGGGGGTATTGCTAAACCACCCTTGGCGAGGGGTGGCTTATCCCCTGATTCATATTGATGCTTCTGTAGACCCACTATCTCCTCTTTGGAATGCAGCAGATACCAGGGATGTCTAGAAGGCTGAGCCTGAGTCCCCTCACCCATTGCAATGGCTTCACTCACAACATCCCCCACACACACACGCACGCACACTTCCACTGGAAGTTAATCATGGGGATACTAAAAATATCAACTTGCAGGAGTCTTCAGTTACCTGAAAGCACATTACAATCCTGAACTGGTAAAGGCTCCAGAGCAACAATCAGCGAGTCAGCAACATGCTCGAGTTTAGCACGGTTAGAATAAAGCTGGACGGGGAAGAAATATTTCCATTTTTTCCCCTGAGTTTTAAGCATTCTTCTTAATGTTCACTACATAATATTTCCCAATGCACAAAACCCCAAGAGGAGATCAGCACCACAGCAGCTTGAGCTTGGTGGGTTTTTTTTAAATTGATCTTTTTCATGCTTTAAAATATATATCTACAAAGGCAATGAAAATGCACAGGCATCGTCGTGCACTGTTTGACTTGACAGGAAGTTGTGGCGTTGATATGAGGTATGTGAGAGACAGGTGAGAGCCATTCATCCTGCTATACTGTACAAATCGGTAAGGACAATCCGGAGGGCTGACATGAACCAACCTAAACCAGGAAATGTAGAGTTAAGGACAGAATTTCTTCCTTGGCTCACCACATAATCCAGTACACTTGGTATGGAAAAGTGGCTTCCTGTACTGATCTGAGATCCTCTAAGACACCAAGTCACAGAAATGAGAGTTATGACTGGAGCAGCAGCCTTACCTCTATACATTTCATTATGTTGGGCTTTTAGCATTAGAGCAACAAGAGTACTGTTTATTTAACGGTCTTTTCCTCCTGCAGAGATTCAGGTGCCCCAAACTTTACAGCACCACGTACACATCAGATGCCTCATATTCTTTGTGTCTGAACCCTATTGAAGCCTCAAAGCATGGAATCGAAAGGATTTCCACCCTCACTCTCTAGTCTTTTCCCCCGTGAAAACTGGTACCACCCAGGTAGGACTCCATGGGACAATGGAGGCCTTTATTTACATATCCCCATTGGTAGAACATGGTACCAACCACTGTTCTTCTACCCTCAACACCTGCAGACATGTAGCATTGTCTCGTCCCCTACTCACCTTAGCCAAACATCATTAATGAATCATCCTCCTATACCAAAGGTCAGGTATCTCTCTGCTGCTTCCCACTATTGCAGCTCAGAATCATTCACAGAGCCTAGTGCCATTGACCCATCCCCTTACTGGAGCACAGTAATACTGCTGCTTCCTTGCACTCAACTAGAGTCCAAAATCTCAAGCATTCCCCAACCTTGAGCCCATTCAACTCTCACTGTGGCACAGTAACCTCTGCTTCCCCAGCCCTGGCTATAATCCAGTAGAGTTGGTGTGTTTATTGTTTTGACGGCAGTCTGGCATTTTTGCACGCTTCCCAGCACAATAGTGTATGCGGAGACACAGCATCTCATTAATATTAGCAGTCAGGTGTGTCAGTCCTGGTTCTCATCAGTAGGTAGACAGTTCTCCCCAATAAATACTAACTTCCCTCAGATCGAGTTTGAAATCTTAACCAAATGATCAATATCATCTTTCTGTGCAAGATCTTTTGATGGTCATATGCGGGACAGCATATATTTTATGACCCTGTTGATAGGATCCAGCAAAGAGGACTTTTCCCTCACTCCAAAAAAAAGTTAAATTCTATTTGTCCATCTTAAAAGCTCCGGCTGAATTTTTTGCTGTACAACCTGTGGTTATCCTTGCCCAAGACTGTTCATAACTTGCCCTAAAAATACTGCTGCCCACAGGGCTTTTTGGGCCAGAACAAGACTGTCTTCCTACAGAGACATTTCCGAAGCTAAAGGTACTTGGATTTCTTTTGCATCTTTTCCAGCACCACTACATCCTTTTTGTCCTCCAACAACCGCTGCTGCGCCAGGTGAAAGGTAATTCTCAGGATGCTACTCACAGACTGGAACTTGGAAGCACAAAAATTATTTTCTTGCTTTTGTGGACTGAATCCCACAAGTTTTCCATCAAGGATCTCCCTGGAATCCAGTCTCTTTCTTCAAGACAAAATTTGAGCCGAGCGAGGCCTCTCTCTTCCATTCTGACTTGGAGTTTGTTATAGACCCAGTCGGTTACAGCTTTCTGATCTTTGTTGAAAGCCACAAAGGCATCATATTCCACCTCTTCGGCACTACTTTTCTTCACTGAGCATGCCTGGAAATGTGCCAGCACAGATAGAAGGTGTACCAGAGGTCCCAGCCAAAGAGGCATTCCATGGTAGGCACAGCCAAGAATGCCAAGGTGAAGAGCACAGAAAACCCAAACAGGCAGAGTGAGACAGAGTTTTCAGAGCAGAAAAGCAGTTCATGGGTGAAGATGCTCTTGCCCTTTACCTCGCATGGAGAGCCAAAGGTGACTTCATTAGTCAGGTTGGGTATTGTGATGTTCATGATGATGAAGTCAAACAGTAAATCGACCTGCAGCACAATGGGTTAAATCTGAGGTCCACTTCCATCAGGTTTGGAAGGCACTCTGCGAACTGATTCCTATCAATATTTTGGAGCAAATTGTAGCTTAAGTCCAAATGAGTGAGCATGGTCACATTGGCAAAGAAGTATTTGCAGATATCGTCTATCTTGTTTTTGCTCAGAAACAGCTTTCGAAGCTTGGCCTTCCTGGGAATGCTGCGGCAGGACAAGAAGGGGAGATCATTACCAGTCCAGCACCTCCAGGTTAGGCAGGAACTGCAGGTTGGTCCAGTTGAAAAAAGTGATGTGATTACTCCTAACACACAAGATCTTTACAGTCTTAGGCAGGTTTTCAAGAATCTGTGAAGGGAGGCCCATCAAGTGATTACTGGAGATACCTAACTTGATTAAATTGGTCAGATTCTGGAAAAACCTCAGGTAGATGTATTCATGCTCTCACATCATCTCTAATTGGTTTCCGTTGAACATCAGAACCTTTAAGGAGGTGCTGCTGATAACCAAATTACAAATAGAATCAACAGAGCTATGAGCCAAACTAAGGTACCACAGAGATTTGAGGTGTGCTATGAAATTTGGGTTGTGACCAATACCCTGCATCAAGAAGTGGTAACTGTTGTAACGGAGATCCAAGGCCTCCAGGAGGGGGAGCTCAGTAAAGGCAGTTTCAAAGTACAAATTAATTTTATTGTAGGAAAGATCCAGCATGAGGCAGTTGTTCAAGTGGGTGAACTGCAAGCCATTTATAGATTGACTTAAGCTATTTTGTGATAGGTCAAGGCACTTAATGCGAATCAAGTTCTTAAACATCACTGCTTTCACAGCCACAAGATTGCTTCCTGCTAAATTGAGAATCTTGCTGTAATTCTGGAAAATTTTAAACCCAGTTACCAGACTGGTGGAGTTCATATCAAACTTTGTATTTGTTGCTGCCTCTTCAAAGTCACTTTCTGTGTCTATTGACACAAGCAGTTGCCTGCTTAAGCCCAGGAGATGTGGTTCCCCAGACGTCCTGAACTCATTCCTATTGTTCAGTTCTGTGATACTATTCTTTAACAGATCAATGTAGTTTAATCTAAGAAACTGGCTAAAAATTGACATCTCAATATGGCTGATAAAGTTCAAGCTGAGGTGTAACTTAGTGAAATTCTTTAGCCCCATTAAAGGCTGTGTGTCCTCTTCAGTGAGCAATTGGAAGAAAAACCCATTGATCTCCAGCTCTTGCAATGACTCCAAGTATTGGAGGATTGGGTCAGGTTGAGCATTGTAAAGGTGTATTTCTTTCGGTAATTAAAGATAACAAAAGCTTTTGGAGCCTGGTGAGCCATTTGAATGCTGTGCTGCTTG
This sequence comes from Mauremys mutica, assembly GCF_020497125.1. Classification (NCBI taxonomy): domain Eukaryota; kingdom Metazoa; phylum Chordata; order Testudines; family Geoemydidae; genus Mauremys; species Mauremys mutica. The sequence goes on from NC_059078.1 coordinate 45,835,079, forward strand.
TGATGGTGTTGTAGAGATAGTTATCAGTCAGGTTAAGCATCTTTAAGTTCCCCAAAGACCGAAATAACCAAGAATCCAGTTCATGCAAGGAATTGTCCAACAGCACCAACTCCTCCAGGGACCTCAGGGGAAAAAAGGAATCAGGGCGTATTTGGAAGGAACCATTGCACTCTGCACACAGGTTCAGCACGTGGTCACATCTGCAGTTCCCCTTCACATCCAATGTCTGGAGATTGGCGAGGTTTCCAAAAATCACATTTTGAGATGTGAGTAAAGGAGAGAAAGATTTTCAAGCCGGCTGGAAGGTTCTGTGGCACACTGGTCAGTTTGTTATAGTTGAGAGAGAGCAGGGTCAGGTTATCCTAGGTGGGACAGGACTCCTTCAGGAACAGCCACTGATGTGCTACAGGGATTTTTGTAGTAGCAGCTCATCCGTGCTGAGCATTCTCAGGCTGAGCAGATTAGTAAACACCTTGGGTTCCAGCCTCAGAATACTGTGCTTAACAAGTTCAGATGCTGCAGGGTTGGAGGTAGAAGTGGAATGGATTCTAAACTGTGTTCAGACAGATCCAGCTGTTTCAGACGCTGCAGTCCAATGAAGGCTCCCAGCTGGATGGTTATACAACACAGGACAGGTGAGATGCTCTGCCCTGGGGGTAGACAGTCCACTCTCAGATTCAGTTTGACCAGGTTGGGGAGATGAGAGAAGGAATCATTAATCTGGTTGTCCATTAGCAGCAGGATAATGATGTTAGCCACACAAGAAGAGGCAAAGGATGGGACGCCCTCCTGTGCTTTCTGCAGTCTATCTTATTTGGGCCTTTAGCGAAGCGACAACGCACTGATGTGTCACCTCCTGCTGGTCGTCTTGGGAATTAGCTCAACTCCAGCTCTGGAGCACCCTCTGCTGGCCAATGTCTTGCCTGCCTCTGGCCCCATGTCCCACTCAGACCCCGGTGCCCTTTTACCTCAGGGTTCTGCCCCAGCAGTACCCCCACACTCTGGGTCTCCCCTCCCAGGGGAACCCCCAATCCTCTAAGCCCACCTTGCCTCAGGGGCCACTGCCAGTCATCACCTAGCCCCCTCTCACTGGGGCAGACAGCAGTCTGTAATGGCCACTCATCATTGGTAAGGGGGTTGGACCAGCTGCCTCTGCATAACCCTGGGCTGCACCTCTGTAGCCCCAATACCTGCATAGGCCTTTATCAAGGCCTCAGCCTGGGGAGTTGCCAGGCTGGAGCTCCCCAGGTCCTCTTGCCCTTCCCCAGCACTGCTCTGCTCCAGGTACCCTATTCCCCAGCAGCTAGGTCCTTCCCACTCCAGGGCTAAAGTGAGATTTGTAGGAACTTTACACTTCTTAAGCACTAAGGGGGTAGGAAGACCGCCCCCGAATTTAGAGCGGCTGAAGTGGTTCCCCCACCCCCACATCCGGTCAGGAGACACACTGATTAAGCGCCGACCAGGTGTTTACCACTGGAATACGCAGTGCATAAAGCACCAATCAGGAGAGGGGGCGAGAAGTTGGATTGAGTTAGTACATGCGCATAATAGGATGATTTATGTAACCGATTATAATAAAAGGACGTGGAAAACCCCCGTTCGGGGCGCTCCACTGGAACAGACTGACGGACTTGGCTTCATTTATTGCTACATCTGGTGACCCCGACGTGATTCCCCCTGCTCACCGGCTGGAATAGCCTTCGGTGCACCGAACCTCGCTGGAAAGCCCCGTTCCGTGAGTATGGGGGGGGAACTGTCAGCTCAGCAGAAAGTTCATGCGAAAGAGCTGCAGGCTATCATACGACAGGCTGGCAGGCCAGTCTCCCTGGGTCAGTTAGAAGAGCTACTTGCTGAACTCAATCGCCAATGTCCTTGGTACCCGGATCACGGGTCACTGTCGGTAGATGATTGGATAAAGATAGGGGCGACACTGCACGCGGAGCCTCGAGCCGCGGTGCAGTGGCTCCTGCTTTGGCAGCGATGTAAGGAGGCTCTGGAGACAATCGGGATTGGAGCGTCCTCCAGGGCTATCCTTCTCGCTCCCGCGCCTTCGGCCCCTCCCCCTTACCCTCGGATCTTGCCCCCCAAGCCGCCTGAGGCGGCACCCGAATGCCATGATGCATGTCCGGGTGCGGATGGCTCTTCACGGCCGACTTCTCGGCTGTCCCCTTTTCAGGCAATGATACAGAGGGAAAAGGAGAAGGGAGAACTGAGCGGCGAGGAGATGGGGGAGTTATTAGCTGCGTTCCCAGTGACACATCGTCCTGGCAACGCAGAGGGAGAGGCTGAAGTGGAGATCACAGCCCTCCCCTATTCCGTTCTCCGAGAGGCGAGACGAGCGGTTACTGAGTCGGGATTGAAATCCACCTTCACCCGAGGCATGTTAGAAGGGATTGCAAATGGATATAGCATGCTCCCCCAAGATTGGAAGGATCTTTGTAGGATGCTTTTAAGCCCCGCGCAGTATGTTATTTGGGATACTGAATTTCAACAGGAAGCATTACAACAGGGGCGGGCATCGGGGGGGGCCTATACTCCCGAGCAACTGTATGGAGCAGGACAGTTTGCCAGCATACGAGAGCAGGCTGCGAATATCCCTCTCTTAACGCTCCAAGTTGTGGGGCGTTGTGTTTTAAAAGCCCTGTTTAAAGTACCGGTGACGGGAAAACCCTCCCGGTCCTTTACCGTCACCCGCCAGGGCCCTCAAGAGTCGTATGTGGAATTTATTAACAGACTACAGGAGGCTATTCAGAGGCAGGTAGATAATCCTGATGCCCAGTGGGAATTAATGAGGAAACTCGCTTATCGGTATCCCCCTTGAGGGGTTGGTGGATACTGCAGCTGACATTACAGTCATCTCCGCTCGGCAGTGGCCGTCCACCTGGGACAAATCCGAAGTGCCAGCCATTTGGGGAGTGGGCGGATTGCAGGCTGCTCAACAAAGCACCCGATGGATTGCTATAACTCCGCGAGAAGGGGGAAGGAGATTCTCCTTAAACCCTATATCATGGATATTGCTGTATCCCTATGGGGAAGAGACTTGTTAAGCAAATTTGGATCACATCTTACCATTCATGACTGAGTTTACTGCCCTTCCCTTTTTGGCTAACATATTTTGCTATTGCCTGGCCGAGTTCTGCCGCTCTCATAGCTGCTTTTTTTGACTGTCCGCCAAGCCCCCCTTTTTCTTGGCTGTCCGCCAAGCCCCCCTTTTTCTTGGCTGTCCGCCAAGTTTTAGCTGTGAGCGGTGTCCTTGACTGTGGCCAGTGTCTTATTTTTAGCTTTTTTTAGTTAATTCATTCTGTTCTTTTCGGATCCCATTGATAGTCATGCATTTTTTCATCAAAATGCTAAAATGCTTCGCCAAGGATTTATGATCCCCCTAATTCAGGCCCAACGTATTGTTTAAACCTGTAATCATTGTGCAAGTCTTCATCATTATCCCGAACTGGGTGTTAATCCCTGCGGCCTTCAATCCAACCAAATTTGGCAAATGGATGTCACGCTTTACCACCCTTATTCTCCCTGGAAATATTTACATGTTACCATTGATACCTACTCTCATTATATTTGGGCCACCCCCCAACAGGGCGAACAAGCCAAACATGTGATTAATCACGTTCTTGGTGCGGTGGCCGTTATGGGCCACCCCCGACAGATAAAATCCGATAATGGCCCCGCCTATATTTTTCACAGATTTGCGGATTTTTGCACGCAGTGGCAAATTAACCACGTTTTTGGTATTCCGTACAATTCCACTGGTCAAGCCATTGTGGAATGAGCCAATCGTACACTTAAAGAGTACCTAAAAAAGCAAAACAAAAAAATGGGGGATGATGGGCCATCCCTGGGCGCCAAGCAAAATCAATTAGCGATAGTATTGTTTATCCTAAATACTTTAAATATTTTTCAAAATTTTACAGCCACTGAACGACATTTTAAGACAGAAACCCTGCTCCCACGCCCATCTGTTAAATATAGGCAGAGCCCGGACCCTAACTGGTATGGCCCCGTTCCGTTGATAACCTGGGGACGGGGGCATGCCGCTGTGCTTACTCCCACAGGTCTGTTGTGGGTCCCTGCCAAAAATGTGCGACCGTGGCACGATGACGTGGCATCAAAGCCCCAAGAACCCGATACCCAACTTCAATCTGAACCTAACCGAGACCTTTCCAGCGTGCCGAGCCACAAAGACGGCACCAAAGGTTACCTGGGGGCAGGTGAAGCGACTGGCGCAGCAGGCTCAGCAAACGCTGGAGAATAACAAGGCCGAGCCTACCCCCAAAAATTTTACTGCTGCTATTTTTGCCTGTTTGACCACTAATTCTTTTATTATATTGTTGTGTTGTTTTTGTGTATTACTGGTTGGGGCCGAACCCGAATTGCATAGCCGCATGCGTTATAATATATGGGCTCGACTTGCGGTCCTTGCCAATCAATCTTCCTTTTGTTTACAGCAGGCCCCTGAGATGCATGGCCTGTTGGGCACCTGCCTGGTCCCAGTATGTAAGGGGCCAGGCAGTGCTGCACGTGCAACGGGGATGTCTAATTTTATAAATGCCACCGAAATTCAATATTTTTCTATGAGCCTATGGGGCCAGGCCACTTATGTGAAACCCGCAAGTGCCTTGTCCCTCTTTACCCCACGGGTAGCCAATCACGCCAATCTGACCTGTGTACGGATGATTAATTGCACACGTCACAGGCCCCCAAAAGGATGTTTGCGGGTGGGTACCCCAAAATGGAATTGTACACATTTTCAAAATGTGTCCAGCAATTACGGGCACATTTTGTTACCAGAAGGTTGTTTTTTTACGTGTGGTCAGAGGACCTTTAATTATATTCCGGCCAATATTTCAGAAGCTCAATGCTGCCTAAGCAGGCTCACATTGATACTCCCCACAAGGTCAATGTTGACTGGCTCCCAAACTAATGAGGCCCGCACCCGACGCCGGCGAAGCTCAACCCCCATGAGATCAGAATGTAATGCCAATGTCAGCCTTTTCAGTCGGGCTGAGTACATCTCTCTGGCTGTTTCCTTGGTGGGTCTCCCTGCGTTGGGAGTAGCCAATCACCAACAGCTTAGTCGATTGGCATGTGCCTTAGCGAAAAATATTAATTATACGTCTGCCGCCTTGGCCTTGCTGAATCAAGAACAGGAGGCGCTTCGCAATGCCATATTAGATAATCGAGCGGCAATTGCTCAGCCATGTGGGTTGTGAAGAGGTATATGGCATGTGTTGTTTTAATCTGACAGACAATTCTAAACGGATTCAAGCACACATAGATAACCTCCAAGAATTGGCACAACACATTCAGCAGGACAGGAACCCATCATGGTGGGATGACCTTTGGGCGTGGCTGCCATCCATGGGATGGGTCTGAACTGTTTTGCAATATGCTTTGATTGGTATCGCCTGCTTGATTGGTTTTTGTTGCTTTGCTCAGTGTATTCCTAATATAATTAGGATGTGTTTTACACCCTGTCGGCGCAAACCCCTGCCTACACCCCAAGCCGTCATGTATGCATATAAAATTATGAAACATGCGGACCAGGCACGGGTCGACAAAACAGAAAAGGAGGGGATGTAGGAACTTTACACTTCTTAAGCACTAAGGGGGTAGGAAGACCGCCCCCGAATTTAGAGCGGCTGAAGTGGTTCCCCCCCCCACATCCGGTCAGGAGACACACTGATTAAGCGCCGACCAGGTGTTTACCACTGGAATACGCAGTGCATAAAGCACCAATCAGGAGAGGGGGTGAGAAGTTGGATTGAGTTAGTACATGCACATAATAGGATGATTTATGTAACCGATTATAATAAAAGGACGTGGAAAACTCCCATTCGGGGCGCTCCACTGGAACAGACTGACGGACTTGGCTTCATTTATTGCTACAGAGATTCCTCAGTGCCTGGCTCACAGCCCCTTTATAGGGCCAGCTGTGGCCTGATGGAGCTGGCCACACCTGTGGTCAGCTCCTCCCTCCGCTGCTCTCACTCCTTTAATCCCAGCCACAGCCATCTCCAGAGCTGTTTTTAACCCCTGTTCTGCAGGAGTGGGACAGCCACTCCACTACAGGGCCATTGTAGCTGCAAGGCAAGAATTCTGAGAAGCCACATCTAGCAACGTCACAGGGTCACTGCTCCAGAATAAAAGTGTTCACACAGAGCTAAATCAGGAACAACTCCATGTGTAGACAAGTCCTTATATTTGCTAATGCAGAACTGTCCATTATGGAAAATTTACAGCTTCCTCTGCAGAGACTGGTACTGGTTTCCCTCAGTATCCATCAGTGGAGGAGATGGAGCAATGATCAGATCAACAACAGTCCTATGTTCCTACGACCAAGAAAGAGGAATGTAGGCAATACCATTATTGTCCTGAGATGCAGAAAATCTATCCAGCAGACAGCCTTTCCAGCACTGGGTCCTCCAGAGAGCTCCTACACACAGGCAAGTGAGAGCAGGTACTAGCAGGCAGATGGTTCCCACACTGGGCTGCTGGCTCTCATCAACGGGGCTCTCTCTCATGAGACATGGCAAAAATAAAATCTACATCCATTCAAGAGGCTGCATGTCACCCCTCTTCAGTCCAAGTTAATCACAGCTTTATTTGACGTGGTTCATCACCGCTACCCATGCATGGATGTTGCACTTCTCCCCACACACCTCCTGCGCCGTTCAATGCAAATTACTCCCCCCCTCCCCCACAAACTACTGGTCACACTTCTCCTTCCACACCCTTTTTCTTGGTATGGTTTGTAATGCTTGGGAGAAGGGACTTAACCCTTTGGTGAATGCTGGAAGGCACAGCAGCAGTTTTCAAACAACACGATTCATTTGACTGACACTCCACAAGAAAGTGCCTGGTTAGATCAGGCCACACTGGAAGTCAGCAATGGTACATTTCTGGCCACATAAGAGCCCCCTTTCCCTGTAAGACATTTCCTGCCTTGAGGATGGGTGCATTCCACTGAACAACATGGAGTTCCAGTACGAGGAGGGCCTCTGAATGGACAGGACTGCTCCTGAGTCCTCATTCACACTTGAGATTAAATCCCAAAGACTGTAACCCTCTTTACTCCCAGACAAGGTGCAAGGAGAATGGTCATACACCCCTCAGCACACAGTTACAGTTTCAAAGCCTCCCCAAAGCTAACAAGTACCTTTATCCAATGCCCACATTCTCTCTTTCCAGGTGCATCATCCAGGGCCTTTCCCAGCTCTGCCTGGGTACGTCCAGGTGTTCTTGTTTTCCAGATATGCCAACTATGTTTTATTACCCTGAAGGGTCTCATTTTCCATGTCTACCTGGCCTTTCTGGATGTAAGGGAAGAGCGTCTTTCTAGGCTGAACCTTGCTCATCATGAGCGGGGTCAGCCTGTTCTATTAATGCAAGGTCAGGAATAGGATGAACTATCTCGTTGTCAAACAGTGATGATGAGCCCATGTTAATAAATGAGCCCGCCAGGATGGAAATGCATGTCTGGGCTGGTAAACGTTGTCCCATGGGCCTGTGATCTAGCCCAGCTGCAGGAGCCCCACCCTGCCTGGTCCCAAGGGGATGGACGGGGCCCTGCGGTTATCTGTCTCTGTTCCTCTTTTAGAACTCTGCTCTTAAGTAAATACACCCATAAAAGGACTGTTCTAAGCTGCTTGAAATTTTTGTAACAATTGCTCATCTGAACGTCACCGTGAGCTGAGCACATCAATGGATCCATCCAGGTTCTGTTCAGAAAGGTGTGCTGCAATAAACAGTTGGTCCACAAGCAGCCCGCTAGGCACCACGACAGCACATGCAATCCCTCTCTTCCATGATGTGAAGAGACAGGAATAATTCTAAACACAATCTCATTTTAAAATGTAACAGAACACGGCCAAAACCATGAATAGATCGTTGTACTGTCTGCAGTGCTTGTGTCAGCAGGTGGCGCCATAGAGCTGTTTTCCATGAAAACCTGCTGTTGTGTCCTGCTTGAGAATTTCAAAGCTCTCTACCAAGGTATAGGGCTGCCAACATTGTATTTCAAAATCATTATTAAGAATAATAAGCAGCACTCACCTACATTCGCCAGAGATATTTCTTGCTGCTTTTTGAAGCTCACAGCAACTCCCAATTTTGTTGTACAGAGATGAAAAAAAAAATAAGAGATGTCCCTTGAAATAAGGGACGGTGGGCAACCCAACCAGTGTGATAAATCAGAGACCCAACAACCAGGCAGCTAGAGGCTGTGGCCATTTTACAGATGCGTAAATGGAGTCATGGAGAGATTAGAGATCAAATTTTCAAAAGCAGGGTTCTAATTTTAGGTGCCTCGAGTGTTGGGTGCCCAATGCGTAGGTCCAGATTTTCAGAAGTGGACAGGACGTTGAAAGCCTTGAGACACGTTAACGTAGATAGCTGTATTTATGTAGTAAAATGTGAAAGTTCCTCTTTAAAGACTTGTGGACTCCTGACAGAAAAAAAAAACTGTGAGAAACAGAAACAATTCTGCCAACTCAGTCTCATTTTTCTTCCCTTTTTAATTTTTGTTCAACCTTTGCATGAAAACAGGATCCTTTCTTTTATGAGAGTTTCATCTGCTGCAGCTGCTTATTCCCCTTATAATGTCATGATCCTACACTTGTAACATCATAATCACCATAGCAATTAACTATAGTATTAACTGTAGTAAATAGATTGTGGTAACTTCAGCTGGGACATATGCATCTGAAGCAGGGAAACTTTTATTGATCCAAGTTCCTGGGCTCAATTCACCACTGCCTTGACCTTTGTGCAGCCATTGACACCAGAACAACCAATCAGAATGGTAACACTTTTACACCCACTTTGCACTAGTAGGAGTGTCTATGCAATAGGCAGAGCAATGCGGAATTACGGTCTCTTTTGCATGCAAATCTTAACAGATGGTAAGTGAGAAATGAATACAGAAAAATATAGTTGTCCCTAAAAGGGATGTGTATAAAGGGTGAGCTGCACTGAAGTCAATGAAGGTATGCCCATTTACAGCAGATGCAGATCTGGCTTAATGCTTGTTGAGAAGTTCCATAAAGTCCTATTGACTCTTTAAATCAGGGGTGTTGTTCCCAAGCCAGCTCTTTGAAGCAGGGACTGGGACCGTCTTTTTGTTCTGCTTTGGTACAACGCCTGGCACAATGGGGTCCTGGCCCATATCTGGGGTTCCCAGGTACTATGGTAACACAACAATAAGCAGTCTGGAGAAGGAGGGGCAGTAAGGATACTTTGAAGTGAGGGTGGTGGACAATGATATCATTAGGAAATCTTTAGAGACAGGAGTGGTAAGAACATTAGGTGAATGTTATAGCCAAACCCTGCCAAAATTAGATTCCACTTTTCAAATGATGTGTAGTTCCCAACCTTAAAACTACAGGGCTTTAGCTGTGAGTGCTCAAGCGATCAGCTGCTGATTAAAATCACAGTTCCTTTTCTGTGTTGCTTTGTTTTCTGGACCCAGTGATGTGCCTTGAGAATGGCTAAAATGTCTTTTAATTTAATTCACTTGGCACCTTTTCTCCTTACTACTCTCAGCATTTTACAAACGTTAATTACTCCTCCCAACAGCCTCTTGAAGTATTACTCCCCATTAACAGATGGGGAAATCAAGGCAGGAGTTCAATGACTTGCTGAAGGTCAGAGAGTTAAGCCTGGCCTACACCTACAAATTAGATCGACCTAGCTACATTGCTCAGGGCAGTGACAAATTCTGTGCACTGTGCAACATAGTTAGGTTGGCCTCACCCCCACTGTAGATGCAGCTCCATCAATGGAAGAATTATTCTGTTGACCTGCCTCTCAGAGAGGTGGATTAACCAGGGCCTGGTCTACACTACAGGGAATAAGAGTGGGGAAAACAGGACAGATCAGGAGCTAGGAGAAAGTGAAATGACTCTGCTGGGTGATCCAAGAACCTGCCCAGGACAATGAGTTTGTCCCCAGCTAGTTGGATACTTTCCACTCCCCTCCAACTGCCCACTCTGTTCTTGGGAGCAGGGAGATGACTCAAATAGGTAGAAAGCCTGTTCTGTGAAGTGTTTATAGTCAGTGCCACTCAGCTGAAAGAGCACCACCCAACATCTAGCCAGGCCCTTTACTCACACAATCAAATTGTCCAAAACAGGTTTCCAGCCGCATTGATGGAAGAGGGCAGCTTTGTACAACCCAAGTGTCATTTCACAAACTTTACCTTAAGGAATTAGCAACAGGCCATTATCTTTAAGAACCAGCTATTAAAGAGAGAGGCAACACACACTGAATGAGCAGGTGACACTCCCATCCAGTTTAATTCCCAGAAGGATTCATACACGCTCTTCTCAAAACAGTATCAATGTTGTTCAAGGTCATTCAAACAATGCTTTGCCAATGAGGTGACATCACACAGCATGGACTAGAAAGCCCCAGAAGAACAATCCTGGCCAACAGCTTGTGAGCAATCTACAGGCAACACCTTCCTTGAATTTTGAATCACACTTGTTTGCAACACAGCATCCCTGCCTACAAAGTCAGCTGGTTCCACCAGGTCACAAGCAGAGAAAGTTGACTGAATGGCTACAATTCCTTTGCTCTGCTCTGCACTGAAGTGATTAGGCCAGCCTGTGTGTCTATGCGTGTGCAAAACATGCTCAGCCTTTTCTGCACCCACTTTGCTACCTTTTCATCCTCGCCCTCCCCCGGACGCTGCTCTCTCCCTAAGGAGAGCTACTTACCTGTCCCTCTAAACTCCCTGGTCACACGACCGTCCTCTCTGCAGCCCTTCCTGCCCCCGGGAGCCCCCCATGCCCTTCCAGGTGCAGGCTCTCCCATTTGCCATGGGCTCTATTGCAGGTGTCAGGTGGAGGCGCCGCAGAACACTCCCGCCACCCCCAGGAAAAGGAAGGCGAGGCACCAGTTCACAGGCAGGTGAGGGCTAGAAGTGGGCGTGTCTTGGAGCGGGTGGGCGTGGCCGGCAGGTGAGGGGCCGGCCGCAGGTAGCCGAGGCCGGCATGAATGGCAGCGAGAGGGGAGCGCGCGGTCATGCTCGGCTGAGCCCCGGAGCCGGAGGAAGAGATGGGGCGGCGGCGGCAGAGGTAACGTGTGCGTGGCCCGGCCCCGCTCCTGCCCCGGGGGGGGGCGATGTCCGAGCCCTCCGCAGAGCCCGGCTGGGGCGCGGATCCTTGGCCGGGTCCTTTGTTTGGGGGAGCAGCGACCCCCTGTTCCAAAGCCTTAAACCCCAGAGACTGCAACGGGGGACCCCCGCCAGAACAGACACAAAACGCAGCGAGCCTCAGCTTGGGAGTTTGTGGTAGTGCAATAGCCAGACACTCAGCTGCCAGCCTGAGGGGTGCTCCCTTATTCCCCATTGTCACCACCCCCGCCTCTCCCGGAGCCCTCTGGGCAGGGAGCCCTTTGTTGGGTAGGGGGATGGATCGACCCTGACTCGAGGGGACTGTGTTCCAGGATGGAGGGAGGGTAAGTCCATTGCAACTTGCTGTTGAGCTGGGGCTATATTGGAAACCCTTTAGGTGGCTTCCCCTCAATCCAGCCCGGAATGTCACAGCTAAGGCCCCGATCCAGCGTGTGGAGCCACTGACCTCAATGGGGTTTGGAGGTTGGTCCAAACATGGAGACTCCATAGGTGCAGGAGCTGGGGGTGCTCCTGCACCCCCTGGCTTGAAGTGGTTTCCATTAGATACGGGTTTTACAATTTGGTTCAAAGACTCTCAGCATCCCCACTTTACAAAAGTTCCAGTATCCCTGGCAGTCAGTGACACAGGCCCTGATCCGAACACCTCACACCAAAGTCAACTTTGTGGCAGAAAATCCCTGTGCTGTCTCGCAGCCCCAGGCTAGCCCTGCCCCAGCGAAGAATTGGTGGTGGGGCGTGTTAGCCTTTTTGAAACACCTTCAACAGAAATGGAATCTATTAAAGACCAGCTGGTTCTAGAGGAGAACCTGCTGGAGCTGGGAGAGTTCTCACTGGTACTTACTGCTGGAGGACCTATGGCTGGTCTGGATGGTTACATGAAGCCAAGATACTGATTGCATGTCCAGTCAGTGCTGGCCCATGCAGTTGTTGGGGCAGGCTGCATAGAGATGCAGAAGGCATGTTTTGTCTGTAGGTACAGGACACAGGGGATGGGCAATAAGGCATCACAGGATCTGGTTAGCCACAGCTGGACAGGGCCAAATGGCAGAAGTCAGATCAGGCTCTAGAATGCCCCACAGGTCAGGCACTGCTTTCCAGCTCCCTGGTTTCAATTAAGCTCATTTTAAAGATAAGGGCCAGTTGCAAACTGTGCTCCCAGCCTCATCCCATACACTGGGGGGGCCTGGGCGTCCATGGGGGTTGCCGCAGGTGCTGAGGGCCAGAGTCGTGCTGCAGTTCCTGTGCCCAGTTCAAAACCGATCTGGGTCTCACCACCATGGTTAGGGTAGATTTCATCCAGAAGTGAACAGCTACTGAGACAACTTCTGCCCTCGCGGCTGCTTAGAGTTCAGCAGGGCTGCAGGGGTGGGACTGAGTGCAGAACTTAGCCCACGAGTTCTCTGCAGTTAATGATGGTCCTGGTGCTGTTCTAACTCGGGGCAGTAGCCAAGACGTCATTCTAAATCCATCCACTTCTTGGTCACTCTGCTCTGCTCCCCTTCTCCAGGTGCTTTTAAACCTGGCTCCAAAATCAGGCACCATGAAAAGCAGAGGAGTTTCATCTGATCTTCCAGATGAGGCCCACCCCTAGTAACCTGGCTGGTAAATCACTGGAGTCTTGTACATGGGTGTACTGGTGATTCTGGAGAGCGGTCACTGTGCTCACAACAAGAGGAAGGGGAGTAATACAATGAAGTGTAAGGAAATGTTCCCCTGGAAAAGAACACTCTTCGGAGAAACAAGAAGAGCAATAAATAACCAAACCCCAAGGTGACAGCTACATTCCTTCAGGTTTCAGAGTGGTAGTCGTGTTAGTCTGTATCAGCAAAAGGAATGAGGAGTCCTTGTGGCACCTCAGAGACTAACAAATTTATTTGAGCACAAGCTTTCGTGGGCTGAAACCCACTTCATTGGATGCATGCAGTGGAGAACACAGTAGGAAGATATATACAGAGAAAACATGAAAAAATGGGTGTTGCCATACTAACTATAACGAGAGTGATCACTTAAGGTGGGCTATTATCAGCAGGAGGAAAAGAAAACTTTTGTAGTGATAATCAGGATACAAAAGGTTTTTTTTTTCTCCTGCTGATAACAGCCCACCTTAAGTGATCACTTTTGTTATAGTTAGTATGGCAACATCCATTTTTTTCATGTTCTCTGTGTGTGTATATGTATATATATATATATATATATCTTCCTACTGTATTCTCCACTGCATGCATCTGATGAAGTGGATTTAAACCCACGAAAGCTTATGCTCAAATAAATTTGTTAGGCTCTAAGGTGCCACAAGGACTCCGCATTCCTTTTACGTTCTTTCAGTCACTCAGACCCTAAACCTTTGGAAATGCTTGGGTGCTTTTAAGACCCTGCTGGAATTCTGCCAGAGGCCTGGGTCCCTACAGTTCAAGGGGCAGCCTCGGTGCCTGCTATAAAAGTATCCATGACTGTGTCCAGAGCCCTTCAGCTATTCAGGCCCAGACCAGCCTGTGATCAATTGTCAGAATCTTCCTCTGACAGCCGCCTGTATTCTCTAATCCTGGCCACCAAGCAGGAGTGAGGTGAGCAAGAGGGGATGCTAGATAGAATGAAGCTTTATGAGTGCATCTATTTTGTTTCCCTTGCCAGAGTGTTTGAGGAAGGCTACCTGCAGCCAAAATAGCTTGGGGCAGGTATTTTGCAAGAATGGTCCAGAATATTAAAAATATTAAGTGGAAAAAACCAAAATGCAGTAGGGAGTGGGGTTTTTTCTGGTTAAGGTATTTTACAGTTTTGCATAGGTCCTCTGCACATGGGGTGAAATCCACTTCACCCACACTGAGCCGGAGTAATTGCTCTGGCTTTATAGTTGTTGAAGTGTAGGGAGCTGGGGAAGCGAAAGCCATCCCCTCTCTAACCCAGAGCCAGGTGCGGAGGTCTCATTCTGGAGTTCTATCCGCTGGCTGCTTAATAAGAGTCTTGCATTTTTCAGCAGCCATCCCATGCATGTTTAAAGGCCCATGAGTAGCAGAGTCAGGAACTGAAGCCAGATTTCCTGGGTCCTGATCCAGTCACAGAAGCAGCTACTCTAGCTCAGCACACAGTAGATAAGAATTTTATCACAGATATTTGAGAGATTCAGGCAAATATCATTACCAAAGAAGTCAGGGCTTGTGGCAAAGGGAAAAAAAAATAAAAAAGCAGTAGTGATGAATTTTACATTACAGAGCTAGCATCTACTACAAACATGAAAGCGATTCCTTGCTGAATTTCTGGATAATAAGCATCTGTTTAATTTTGAATTAAAAGGAATCTGATGAATTAGGGTAAAGGATAGGGAAACTGAAAAGGGTACCAGGGTGTCTAAATAAGGTTAAATCTATAAAAAGAAAGAATCAGTGTCAGGGCAGGTGCTACCAAATTTTAGAGGCAGTATTAGAAATGCCAGAGGGTGGAGGTAATAATGGGCCTACATATGTGCAGTGATGGACCGACTCCTATTCTCTGCACACATGATTCAATAGGAGAAGCTAAGTACGGCCATGAGCCTGCATTTGGATCCACTGAAGCCAGCTGGGCTCTGCAGGGGCATAGAGGTCTGCCCACCTGGACCAATTGCAGCCTCAAGGCGTAAAGAAAGAATCAATGCTCCTACACTACTTCAGCCTGAGCTGCGTTTTGGTTTTGAGTCAAAACACTGTGGAGCTTGGCAGATTCAGGGTTAATCCAGGTGAAATGATGATTTGGGCTGAGTTTGGCATTGACCTTTGGGGTTTGTTTAAAGCTGAAACTCAAAAGGAGCCATAGGACCTTGTTGGTAGCACCATGGTTAGAGATGTATGCCAGCAGCATCACACTGTTTAGTTGAGTTTAAGGTGGAAAATAAGAACCTAGCAGCAGGTTTTGTTACTACATCAATTACTACTTTGATTTATTAAAATTTATTAAACTGGGATTGGCTTTTTTTCTTTGGGTCTTTTGTGGAATTTGCTTTAATGTTTCTATATTACTGAGATTTGCATCTAAAGGCTGTGCATGCTGATAAGCATTTTTTAAAAGGCTAGTGTGCATGCTGGAGAGAGAGATAACTTTAAAGGGGCATTTCTGTAGTTTAGGTTTTGAGATTATACCTAGGGAGGCAGAGGAAGCTGAATCTGGTTTGAATTAGATCCATAGGACCAAATTTTGGTCCCTGGCTAGATCCACATTAGAAACTTTTGCCCATATAGTAATGTTGCCAGTGTCTTTTTGTATGACATCACAATGCTGGCAAAAGCCTCAGTGTATAGGCAGTGATAGCAGCTAGAGTGCTTTTGCTGGTATAGCTTATTTCATTCAGGGACTGGTATAAACTGCAGAGGCAAAAGCACTCCTTTCCAGTATAAACTGTACCTACAGTGGGCAGGTTTGCCAGTATAGTTGCAAAACTGTACCTGCAATGCTTTTCTAGTGTAGACTAGACTCAGTTGAACAGGTGTAACTCCAGAATAACTCTGAAGTCAGTGGAACTATTCCTGGTTTAAGGCCCATTGTTTTAACATCTCTTTTAAAATTGCTCAGCAAGCAGTGGCTTTTCCTCTGTGTCTTTTATGGTTGTTTACTTCCTTGTATGTCAAAAGGATCTTGTGAGGCAATCAGAGATGTCAAAACTGTTCTGGTAACAGGGTTCATTACCATGGCTGCCTTTGGCTGGCTGCCTCTGCAGCAGAGCACAAAGCTTGCTGTCATCTAGTATAAATACAACTTCTTATTTCTCAGTGAGACACCAGAAGATTAGAAGTTAGGTGATTGCATATGACATTTTGAATTAGCTCAGATGCAAAACTTGTCAAGGTCTCCCAGCTGTTCCTCTCTGCACAGAACGCTTTGTTGTAGCCTATGCATGATGAGAAATAATTACTCATTCAATATGCACCCCACTGACCAGATTCTAAATCAGTTCTTAACCAACAATTGTAAGTCAAAGGTAGTGCTTATATTTAAGTTGCTACTTAGCTTACCTGCAATGCTTTTCTAGCATAGACTTGACTCAGGGTGACCAGATGTCCTGATTTTATAGAGACAGTCCCGATTTTGGGGTCTTTTTCTTATATAGGTTCCTATTACCCCCCCACCCCCATCCCAATTTTTCACATTTGCTGTCTGGTCACCCTAGACTCAGTTGAACAGGTGTAAATCCAGAATAACTCTGACGTCAGTGGAGCTGGGGGGATGCTTTCAGTACAAACCTGTAACTTGGGGCAGGTTTGCCAAGGTCTCAGGACCTGTCGTGAATGCATGTGGCCTGAGTTGCAGGAGAAGGCTGGCCCATTTGCGGGTCAGCATGAATCTGGGTGGTTTCAATCAAGTTTTGCTTTGTTTGAAAAAAACAAACCAATTTTTTCTGTGCCACTTCTCTGTGCTGGGCTCAGTTTCCAAGGGTCTGACTCACCCCATGTTCTGCAAACACTGGCTTCTGAATTTACTTTAGGGGTGGGGACATAGCTTTGCTCAATGATATGTCATCATGAGATATTACTTTGGCACATGGTAAAGGAAAAATAGGTGGGAACCCTCCTGTAAGTGCCTCTTTGATACTAAACACTTGGACATGCAATAGCCAAAACCATTTAAAAAACATAATGCCCACCTAAGTCAAGCCTGTTTCAAGTCTATTTCTATTGACTTCAGTCAGTATTGGATCAGACCCTCATCTTGTACTATTATGACCACATTGTGGGGAGAGCCTCCCACTTCACAGGGTCCTAGAGCCTGGGCTCCAGCCAAGCCCAGATGTCTATACTGCAACGAAACAGCCCCGCAGCCCGAGTCAGCTGGCATGGGCCAGACGCAGATGACTAATTGCATCTATAAGATACCTTTAGCATCTATAGGATGGAGAATGTCAAGATGTGAATGAACTTGAAAACTTCTCCAATTATAACTATCCCAAACCTCAAAGGTTACTGGAGCTGGAAAAGCTGGATTTAAATCCAACTCAATAAACCAGAGCACAGTGCCATGCACAAAGATCCTTCCACGGCGAAAGGGTTCTTCTAGGAATTGGCATTGACCTGCGATAAATGCCCCTCTTTGCCACAGGGTTAGGTTCAAGAATCTTTCTCTATTGGCTGAGTGGCTATGGGGACTGTGCAGATTTGGCCTGGATCATTAGTCACTGAAAGCAGTTACTATATGGCAGCTGCTAAAAGCCTTTTTGAACTCTTCTCCCCCGCCCCCCCCCCGCAAACACACGTAATCTAGCACTCTCCTAGCTATCACCTCTTAAAAAAAAAAAAACCAATTGCATCTATTACCCTATGCCTGCCCTCTGATAATAAAACCACCAGCACGTCACTGACATATTTAATGGAGGAGTACTAAAGGCCACCCAGACTCCGGAGAAAATAAAAAACAAGCAAACAATAATGATAAGTAAATAAAAAGATTTTAGAGTCTGTTTAACAGCATCGGATGGTCCAGATTTGGCCCACAGACTATTGACTATCTCTGTCCTAAGCCATTCATGCACCTCAAATTGAACACAGAAGTATGTTGGCAGCTAATGGGTAGCACAAAGTCCTGGGAGTTTATACTCATGCCAGCCTACCCAGGTAAGAAGGGATGGCATTTGCCTAAGCTTTCAGGATCCAGCCAAATAAAGCTCATGATCAGAATCCACCCTGGCGGTGACAAAGGCTGAGACCTACATGGGAGAGGATAAAGGCAGGTAAATCTGTTGCTGAATTTAGCTCAGCTCAGCTAGCTGGGCCCAGTTCCCAGCTAACACAGGCTGATTTATGGCTTTGCATCCCTACAATACATTGACTGTTTCCATAGGCAGGCCGCTGACATGAGATTGTGGGTTCATTGGAAACCCAACTTCAAGGGACACCTAGGAGGGGAGCGAATCCTTGAGGCCTGAAATCAAAGGCAATATTCAGACAGAACTGCTGCATTTGTCACCGCGCTTAGCCCCACAGTGCTGCTGGTGAAACCAAGGCACTGTTAGGGGAAGCGACCTGTCAGGTAATGCCACGAGACGATGGCAGAGCTGGGAAGACAACCCAGACGTCCTGACTCTACTTGACATGCCTCTTCTTTGCTGGGTGCTTTCCTTGCTCTGCTGCAGCCTGATCACCTAGCAGATTTTTATGCCTCACTCCTGGCAGAAAGCACTTGGCTACAGTCTCTCTCTGCTATTATGTGAAACTAACTCCCTAGACAGCTGCATTTCCAGACATCTGTTAAGAGATCTCCATTACAAAGGGAATCACCGGCACACAAAGGCAGCAGAATATTGTTGGCTGAAATTGACTGAGGAAATTACTCTCTCCCTCTAGAAATGTTTTGCATAACTGTGCTCTCCAAGATCCAGTAAGTCTCCATCCCTCCCCAGTCCTGGGGAGACAAGAGAACCACAACTGGACAGGAAGTTCTCCTTCCTGTAGCCACATCTCCCACCCCCAGCCCTGTGGGGGGGGGGGTCCACTCCCATGGAAGCGCATTGCCATTCACACTCCTACATATTTATTATCTGGCCCATCACTAGGAGCCCGAAGATTGCTTTCTAGTGAAGTACAAAGCAGTTGCAGGAGGATTCAAAAGTTGAGAGGCAGATCAGTCGCCCCATCCCCAAAGTCATGAGTGATTTAAAAACCAGATTCCAGGTTCTTTTTATTTGTCTTCTGCTTTCTCATCCTACATCTACGGCACTGGAACTGTGCTGCTTCCTACAGCAGCCACAGGGTTTTCCCATTCACTGTAGTTAACTCACCTCTCCAGGAGGCGGTCGCTAAATCAGTTTCAAAGTGATCAAAATGAACGTTCACTTTCCCAAGCCATCGTTTTATGCGGAGTTCTGGTGGACCAGCCGGGCCTTGTAGCAACTAGGCTAATGGGACCTGTGCCCTGGGGCCATGGCCAATTGGGGGGGCCTGGAAAAATGGATGCACCCCAACCCACTCCACTTCACCCATTACTCCTCCCAGGGAGCAGGGTTGGGGCACGGAGGCTTGCCTTGTTCCGCTCGCCCGGCGTGCCTGCCAGGGAGCAGGGCAAGCCCCCAGGCCCCGACCCCACCCCTGGGCAGGAGCACCAAGGGGGTGCAGAGGGGACTGCAGGTGGAAGGGGTGAGGAGGGGGCTCCCACTTGCTCTGGCCCAGGGCCCCATAAACCTATAATCCACCTCTGTTTGTAGCCTTCCAGTACATCAAGTGCACCTAGACTCAAACCTCCGAAAGCCAGGAAATAGAGTTGTAGGAGGCTGGCCTGGACTGTAACTGGGGTCTAGAGCAATCTGTGGGTTAAAATCAGCTCCTCACTGGGGAGCTGAATCTGAGGATACCCTTGCCCAAATGACTGCAAGTTTGCCCGTTAGGGCACAGCAGTCTCCAAGGTGATCTTACGATAGATGTGAATTACAGAGCCTTTAGAAAATTAAAAGATACTCACATGTGGGGGACTGAGTAATGAGAACCCCTTGGTCTAATGACCCCAAATTTTCACCACAAACACTACCCCAGCCCCAGCTGTGGCATACCAGTTTTCAAGACAATCTTCCTCTGTATGTGGATTTTACAGCACTTTTATTTTTAAAGCGTTCTTTATTTAATTTAATGGGGGGGAGGGGTTTGCATCTTGGGAACCCTTTGACTAAAGGACTTCAGCTTGCACCCCTAATCCTATCCCTTACCCCAGCATGACACATCAATGTTACATGGGGCAGTAGCATACCCCAGTTAAAATGGAAATTTGGGTGTAACCTTAACAGGGGTGAAAAATTCTCCAGCAATCCAGTCTTTTGGGTCAAAGTATATTTAAGGTTTAGTGTAGCTTGTGCACTGCTTGATTTTTCTATGGCCGTTTGCGGGGGAGGGGGGGGCTGTGTCTCATTTGCTGTTTGCTAAGACTGCTTGAAAAAGGGCCATACAACTAACAGAAAATACAGTACTTTGAAGAGTGAAATTGATAGATGTGAACACTTGCATCAAAGGGCATGCCTACCCTGTAGCACCCCCTTCTGGCCAGCACGGTTCTGCCAAGGCTGGCCTCACTTTCCCCTTCACTCAGGGCCCCTTACAAAGGCCAAACAGTCCAGATATTCAGAACATTCCCCTGCTGGTATCCACTTGATTAAGTCCTGCACAGTCTTGCAAAATAAATCTCAAACTTACCAAGTCTTCATCCCAGTCTCAGCTGGTCCCAGCCCCTCCTCCCTGAGGGTCTATCTTCCTCCCAACACCACTTGCCTGGAGCACGGCCTTCTCCATAGGCTTTCCCCCTTGGTGTCTTTCTTCTACTGCCTCAGGGCCCTGCAGGAATCTTCTTACTCCCCACAGTGCCTCCCCCTTTAAAAGACTCAGGTGCCATCCCTTAAGCCTAGTAGGGCAGCAGGTAATAAGCCCAGGTGCACTAGTGTAGCAATGGGCTACCAAGGATTTCATCTCTAGGCCACGTTTCAAATCCAGCCCAGTTCTGTAGCAACTGACGGTTGTTACCAGCCTGCTGTGCTTCAAGGGCCTCTCTGAAATCCCTCAATAGCGAGGAGAGTTAATGGACTGGCACAAATAAAATAGGCCAGTGCTGAGGTGTTAGCACTCCAGTCCACTAGACCCACACACCAACTCCCTGCAGCATAAAGGGACGGAGTGGGCAGGAGCTCATTAGCAGGGTGTGTGAATGAACATGTATCGTCAATGGGCAAGCCAGGAGCATGTGAGCCCCAGCCACGCACAGAGTCATTCACAAAGAACCAGCTTAGCTGTTATCCCCTGGCTTGAAGGGATCTGCACACTCTGGAGACAATGCAGAGAAAAGCCCCAGATTCCCTAGCTCAGCTTTAAATGAGCTCATATGCTTTGTTCTGACAGTGCCTGGTTCTACGCTGAAAAGGGACTGTGTCCAAACAGCACCGTCTTACTGAAATACCAGCTCCCCATGTGAGCCTGGAGTCAGCTCCACCAGTGTCAGCAGAGACAGAAATGCGATGTCACTGCTTTTCGTTCCTGTTAGTGGGGCTGGCTGGCTCATCGTTAGAAATAAACTTGGAAACAGAGCCCATTTGATCTGGGGTCCCTGGGAGCCGATATCCAGGGACCCAGGCCAATCAGAATCACTTATCACGGTCAAGCCAGACTATTTGAAACCCCCTTACCATCTAGAATGTGTCCAAAACCTGCCAAGCACCTAGAGCAGGAGTGGCCAACCTGTGGCTCCAGAGCCACATGCGGCTCTTCAGAAGTTAATATGCGGCTCCTTGTATAGACACTGACTCTGGGTCTGGAGCGACAGGTGCCAACTTTCCAATGTGCCAGGGGGTGCTCACTGCTCAACCCCTGGCTCTGCCACAGGCCCTGCCCCCACTCCACCCCTTCCCATCCCCTCCCCTGAGCCTGCCATGCCCTCGCTCCTCCCCCCCATCCCCAGCTTTCTGCATGCCACAAAACAGCTGATCGGGAGGTGCCAGAGGGGCTGCCAGTGGGTGGGAGGGGCTGGGAGTGGGGCGGGGGAGCTGATGGGGGGCTGCCGACGTATTACTGTGGCTCTTTGGCAATGTACATTGGTAAATTCTGGCTCCATCTCAGGCTCAGGTTGGCCACCCCTGACCTAGAGTGTATAGACTGAGCATTGGTTCCCTCTGTTTTTTAACCTATCGAGACTCTTGCGTACCAACCTATTCTCAGTCCCAGGCATGCGAGTGGGAGGGTCTCTTCCAACAGGCCACTTTCCGGGGAGAGCAGGGGAAAGGTGGGCATGAAGAGACAGCGCTGCCCTCCCCGTCTGCCAACCAGGGGCTGAATGAGTTGATCGTAGTGGAGTCTCTATGCAACTGAATGAACACACACACCACAGTCAAACATGAGGATAGCCCGGAGGAGGTACTCATAAACACAGCTGTTCTAGCAAGCACACAGACATGGATTGTACCACTTCAAAGGCAGGGGTGGGCAGCCACAGGTAGACCCCCTCCCCTGCAGTTCTGATGGTCTTAGCATCACCTACTTAGTGGCTCTCAGTGCAAAACTCATCTGCAAATGCATCTGAAAGTGGTGCAGGCGAGAGGCACTGAGCTACCTTGGGCAGCCTGGGAGCTGGGAAATCAGTGCAAGCCAGAGTGGACCCACCCTCGGAGCTGGGTTAGCAGGTGCCTTGATATTCCAGGTCTCAGCCTTTTTAAAAAAAAATAAAAAAAATTGAAGGACAGCACATTAAAGTGGTCAGGGCACTGCTGGGAGGAAAAAGGGGGCGAAGGGACAAGCTCACGGCCATGGCTGCAAAACCCCTCTGGTAGGTGAATCCATCTCTCTCTCTTTCTTTCTCTCCATTCATTTTCCTGCTGGGTTATTTTATTACATTGTTTTTCTTCAAAGGCAAGAGAGCGAAGGCTGTGCTTGAAACCTTCAGGATTCACCTGTCGGAGCTCGCACAGCAGCAGCAGTTCTCTTCCAGCTCCTGGACCAAGAGCAGCTGAGAATAAGATGGGAGAGGAATATTACCCCATCCATCAGCTGGGGGCGGGGGAGGGTGAGAAAGAGGTGCAAGTTTTGCAATGACCCAGGATGTTTCTGAGAGACTCTCTCTCTTTCTCATATATACACTCATCCGGCAGGTAGAGGCAATTTCTACACCGCTACTGCACTCTGTACAAGTGCGGTGCAGAGTACGTGAGTTTAAGAGCCAGGAGAAATTGGAAATAAGATATACAGTGTAGCGAGAAGGGGCTGGGGAAATTAGCTGCATAGATCAGTGGTGGAGTAAGCAGTGATCTAGAGTGCAAAGGGGGAGCCAGGGAGATTACCAGCCTCTCCTCTAAACTGTCTCTTTCTCTTCCCTGGTTGTGAACATGCCATAACTTCCTAGACTAGGCAATGCATTTTCCCTTCCTCTATAGATTTTCCCCCCCTCCCAGTGCGGTTTCCATTATCATTTGCTAAATATACGATGACACTCTGGCCATAGCTTCCTGACCTATGTATGACTTCCTCCCCCATAGGAATTGCAGATACATTTCTGGCTACAAACAGCTTTTTATTGATCCCCAAAGTGAGGGCATAGCAAAAAATCAGGGACAACTGTTTTTTAAAAAATTATTACTAGATGTGCAAATAATGTTGTTTTCTTGCAACATTTAAGCAACTTATCCTTAAACATTTGTCTTCTGGGGACCAGATTCTGATCTGATTCCCATTTTATACCGATGTAACTCTATTAACTTCTGTGCCCTTTCTCCTGATTCACACCAGGTTTTAAATAAGCTCAGATTCTGGTCCTGAATATCTTTCATGGACACCAGAAATATTTAATGTTGATTTTTTTTTTAAACCAGGAAAATCATACATCCCTCTAAACTTGAGCAATTATTGTTAAAACAACAGCTCTGTAGTTTTGTTTTTTCATACAATAATCTAATTAGCACATAGCAATTTTTCTTTTGAATCATTTTTCTTCTTTCCACCATATATGGAAGAAGCTGGGGAATAGGTGTACAGTAAAGGGCAGGAAAGGAAAGGAGTGAAATAAGAATGAAAGAGAAATAATTTTAAAAGGGATGAGATATTTGTTTGTTTCCTTTGTACACTTGCATGGAACAAAATTCTGCGGAGTAGTGCAGGACCTGGCTGTTCCAGCTGGTGTGTAGAGCATGTGTAGTATTCAAATCTGTGTTCTTCCCTGGGAAAAACTTCTAAAGAAGCTCATCCAGAGGACGGATGTGGTGGTGAAAAGCACAGAGGTTGTTAGTGGATAATGGTATTCCAGAGTTTTTGTGCAGCTGTCCCCTTAAAAACCATACACCAATGGCCCCAAACACTTCAGCTGCCGCTGCTGTTAGGTTGAGGTTGAAGCTATTCCTGTAAGAGATGTGCATGGAGCGATGGCAGAGGAGCTAGGGGATTTCCCACTGGAAAATGGGAGAGTTCTGAGGGTCATTTTGTGCATTTGTAATATAATCCCAGGCAAAAATCTTCATTATGCCTGGCCTTTAGGGGGAAAGAATCTGTCCCTGCATCCAAAATGCCGTTTAGAGAACACTGTTCTCTTCTCAAACTCACATGTGTGAGATGAGCGCCTTGAGAATCCAAGAGAAGAGCTTGCTTTACGTTCCAAAGTACAGGCCTGCAGTCACCCAAACAACCCTAACTCTGCTCCCCCAGAAGCACCATGCTAATAACAAAAACACCCACAAAGAGACAGCAGTATCCATCCATCACATAGGTCCATCTCATTCGTGACCCCCAAAGTACTGATATCTTAATGAGCCCATGTGATCGATGGGTGAGGTTGGATCACACCAACCCCCTACTATGGCCAGAGGTGTCTGGCCATGGACACTTTACAAAGTGATAGTGATGCCTAGATAAGCATGCATCAAAGTGATGGGTGTATATAATACAGATGTTCTGGAATGTACGGATATGTCTTAACCAGGTGTTGCCCTTCAACCCCACCTCCTGACACAAAAAAACTCACCTGAGTTTAATGGTGCTTTCAACCCTGACTAGCTGGCACAGCTGGGGTATGGGTTAGAGCCTGGGTTCCTTTTCCACTTGGGCTGGTAATCCGCCAGCATTGCAACGACGAAGCAGGCTAAATTACCTGAGTGCTGATCGTCCTCCAAAATTTCCCCCATGTACCCAGAAGGACAGACAAGTTCTCCCACAATTCACTGGGGAAGACTCATGCAGTTCAGTTTTCTGCAGCACACAGAACCCTGGGGGTGTATCCCAGAAGACCTAGCAGCGCACAGAGGGGAGTGGGGACCAGTGAGTGGAGCTGTGTCAGGAATTTTTTTATAAAAAGAAATTGTGTCAAAAAATGCAAATTCATCAAAACTGAAACTTCCCACAGGATCATGTTTTCAATGATTTATTTGATATCGGAAGGCAGATTGGGGAATGTCAAAATAGCCCATTTCAACATTTTTGGAAGGAAACATTCTGACTTTGGGTTCAAAATGACTTACCTTTTGAACTTTTAGTTAAATTTTAGTTATATTTTTAACTGAAACAAAACATTTCAAAGTTATCAAAATGAAACATTTTAAAAGACCCAAACCAACATTTTTCTGTTCAGGCACATTTTCAAGACTTTGACTTCCCGTCCCAGTTCAGGAGGGGAATATTTTTCAAATTCTTGTCGGTCAGGAAAACCATTTCCCACCCAGCTCTATCAGTGAGAGCATAATATACAGAACACAATAATTCAGGTTCAACTTTGTAGTGTGGCTGCTCACACCTGGGCTAGGCTAACTTAGGTGCTCAGTCTACCTGGGGGCCAGACACCTAGGCTAACTCTGCAGTGAAGACACCTGTCACAGCTGGGTCGTGTGCAGCCAGACCTAGTGGTCAGAGCTGGAGTCCACAGTCATGAGACAGGAGTCGAGAGTCTGCTGATTCAGGCTACCAGCAGGTCAGAAGTAGAAGACAAACGAGATCAGCACCACAAGTCGGTAACCAGAGTCGGGCTGGGGTGGGATGTCAGGAAGTCAAGCTCGGGGAGCAGGAGCAGGGAGGACACTAGCTGTTCAGACAGATTCCTGTTCCTGCTTCTGGCTTAAGTAGGGCCAGCAGGCCAATCAGCTGCTCTGGGACTCTGCCAATAGGATCTCAGGGTGGAGCCTCAGACTCGGGTTGATGGGTCCTAAGTAAGCAGTTATTAGCAGGCTGCCAAGTGGAGGGATGGAGCAGGGCTGATCCTGCAGACCAAGGTTTGAGGCCCAGGGTTTATGACAACACACTATGTGATAGTGCCAAAATAATTGCTACCTCCCCCTCAAAACCAGTCCAAAGCATTTCTCCTACACAAAGGACATTGGCTTAAATCCAGTCTGATGATTGTACATTGAGAGAGACAATGAGACACAAAGCCATTGGAAAAAATGTTCTGAACGGTGAAATCTGTAGCCTCAGCATCTCAAAAATGCCTTTTCTGAGTTTTGTACCAACCTTTCCAGACATAGTCTCCCTCAGGATGAATTGTGGTATGTAAAATTTCAGGTGGTTTGGATTGTTTTAAAGGCAGTTTGTTCATATTAAATTGGACTTATAGCTGGGAAGGAAGGAAGAGAAAGGAAGAAGAGAAAACCAGATATGAGTCACGTCACTTAATGCACTACTGAAAGGGCTCAGACACTTTGGCAATGAGGGGATGTTAAGGAATAGAATAGAATCTCTCCAAAAAATACAGCTTTGCTGTAGCAACCTTCCATTTGAGCATCTCTACCTATCAAAGGTGAGGATCTAAATCTTTTATAACTGATTTGGGATCCTCTGGCATATTCCAAAACCCCTGGTCTAGCACCACCTGTCACTGAGGCAGGCAAAGCCAAGGAGAAAGATCTTTGCCTCTTTTGAGGGGTACGTGAAGCCTTCCCAGACTGCTTGGGTTGCTGCTGGTAGCCATGCCTGGAAGCTAGTTGCTGAAATTGCTCCTTGTGGCCTTCCTTTGAGGAGATGATTGAACCTCCTTTAACGCTGTAGTTCTTGGGGTCTTTAACTTCTCTAAGATCTCGTCTGTCTTAGCACCAAAGATGGCAGTTCCTTCCAGAGGCAAATCCAGTATTTTTTCTTGAACCTCTGTGAAAAGATCTGAACTCCTGAGCCACAGATTTCACCACAGATTGAAGGACGCTTCAGATTTAAAGGGCATGCAGGTGAGTCTTAGCCTGTATCCCCCCATGTGAGGCCAGATAACCATTCCTGTGGGAGTGTATGTCTCCTCTTTGTACCCTCTGCCCACTTTGTACCCTCTCCTGCACTTCTCAGGGAGGAAGGCTCTGTGCCACCCCCTCATCCCCTGTCGAATCCCCCTGGCATTACAGTTACTGCTCCTGGAGCTCCTGCCCCAGGCGCAGCTGAGAGCAGCTTTTCCTCCTTGACTGCTGCTCATTCCACTCCTGGGCAGGTGTTTAGAAGCAGTGAGTGTGTGGCTGAGGGTGCTGAGCTTCCTGTCTTGCTTCTGGCTTTGCTGAGCATTGAGGTTGCTCTGGGGACACCCAGCACCTCACAGAATCAGGCCTTTCACTTTACGGTAGAATAAGACAAGAAAGAACAGGGCCCTGACTATTGGTATCCTGCACCTCAGAGCACTAATGGGCACAGAGCAGTTCATTCTCCCCAGCTAACCTACATTTCCACAAAGCTTTCCTAAGGGGGGGCGGGCTGGAGAGGGGGGGAAGAAGGTGGTTGCCATGGTTACTTTGCTATCATTAACTCCACCAGGAACCTGCCAGGGGTTCTGGGTCTCATCTGCAGGAGTCGCCGCTGCTCCATTACAGTTCGCATGCTGTTATTAAGCAGCAAAGGGGTCGTGCCTGCTGACACAGTGGCAGGAACCTCGGGCTGCTCACGGAGTAGTGAGGCTGCTCAAGAGCCATGGGCCTGTCACATGCAGCCATGGCCAAAGTGTCGGGCTGCCAGTCCCCCTCTCCTGCAGGACAAAGTAATCTTGGGCAGGGTCACACAGGCAGACTGTGCCTGGAATAAACCGATGGCTCTTTGATGTCCTGCACATGCAGCTAGGAATCCCGGTCCAGGGAAAAACAGGAGAGTCCTTCCAACTTTTGCACAAGCATTACCCGGGCAAGGCAAAGTCTCTCTGCTGATGCGGGCACTGAGCATGTGGCTTGAGGATGCTGGCTCAGACTCTCCTATGTTTACATGTATTCACTACACGAGTCTATTTCAGGGAGAGCTGGTAGCTCTGGGGATTAGCAGATAACTGGCTTATAGAATCTTTCACCTCTAGGGTGCTAGTTCGAATACAAGCCAACAGTGACTGCCAGTCACCACCAGCTGATGTCTGTTTGTTGGCATGGGCAAAATGAATTCAGTGACCTCAGGACAGATCCCAGCGGATAAGTGTCCCCATCATAGGGCCCACCAGGCCAGGTGGCCCTAACTGCCCTGTGTTGGGCTGGTTCATGCCACCTTTGTGAATCCCAGGGGCCAGCAAGGAGGAACTTTCACATTTGTAAACTCTGACAACTGCCATCCACAGCAGCTGGAGCTCAGAACCCCCCCACCCCAACTTCACCCCCTCCCAGTCCCTGCAGCTCATCTTCTTCTGCCTCACTGTTCTATGCAGAACACTGCGCCTGCACCACTGCCTTCTATCTTTGCTGCTCCACTGCACTGTTAGCTTCTTCCCAAGGCATTTTGATAGCTTTCAATTCTGCGTCTATTGGGTGTTTCCATGTTATCCTTGGTCTAGTCACCTCTTGATCGGGGGGTTGTAGTCCAATGCCTGTCTAGGTATGTCGTTCTGCTCTTTCCTCCATGTATGTCCTAACCGTCTCCATTTTCAGTCTGGAATTTCCTGCCTATCTGTTTGTTTCCTCCTCCTCTGGAGTGATTTTTTCTGACCAGCTGATGCTGAGATTTGTCTACAGAATCTTGTTTTGGAAAAGCTGGAGTTTAGATAGTAAGAGCTTACTAGGTTTCTTGAATACACGTACGTTATATGGGCCCCACACCACCCATGCAAGGGGAATTCCCAGCCCAGAACTGGGGGGGTCAGAATCTCCTTGCTCCCCAGCTGTTTTATTCTAATTAAGGCAGCTGCTCACTCTGTTCTCCCTGAGCCAATTGTCTCTGCTGCTCTGCTGAGTAAATCCTGCCTCATGGGAGCCAGGCAGGTTCCTCCTCAGTTCAGCTAATTGCCCTCACAACTGCAAAGTGTATTAAACCTGTCCTCCATTGCCTCTCTCTCGGAGAGCAACCTTTAGGACAGTTTCTCCCTCCTGCCCCCTAACCACCCTCCCTGCAGAGATAATCTTAGGGAAGGCTCACAGGAAAAGGCAGGAAGGGAGCAGCCCCGGGTGCATTGGCACACGGAGGTCCCAAGGACCAACACTGGGGGAATGGGGGAGAGCTGATGGATGACATATTAAAATAAAAGGCTACCTCTAGTAGAATCTGAACTTGCTACCCCCGCAGAACAAGGCAGAGGCTTCCACCACCAGGCTGCGCAATCTGTGCTAACAAGGCTGAAATTAGATACAGGTGAGCTCAGATTTTCTTCTCTAAGGGCTTGCTCCCAAAAGGCCTTCTCCTCTACCATCGACTGGGGTGAGAGCTGAGAACTCTCAGAGCCTGCCGGAGGGGCTCTTGGCACCTTACATACAGGGGGTGGAGGTTTGTAAAGAACACAGATGAATGGGGTTTGCAAAGTTCATTGTGAATCATCCCAGCGGGACCCACCCCATTAACCCTTTTGCTTTACAGGGCTGGTGTGCCCCTGTGTCTGGTGAGCTAATCAGAGCCTTGGTGGTACAGGGCTATGCTCAGCAAGCACCTGAACGCTGGTGGGGTGGCAGGCACCTGCACTCTGGTCAGTGGGTGGTTTGGTCTAGTAGAGCAGCAGGGCCTTAATGTCTTGGGGGCAGGCGAGGCAGAAACAGCCTAGTACAGGGGTAGGCAACATATTGCACATGTGCCAAAGGCAGCACATGAGCTGATTTCAGTGGCACTCACACTGCCCGGGTCCTGGTCACCGGTCCGGGGGACGCTGCATTTTAATTTAATTGTAAATGAAGCTTCTTAAACATTTTTAAAACCTTATTTACTTTACATACAACAATAATTTAGTTATATATTATAGACTTACAGAAAGAGACCGTCTAAAAATGTTACAATGTATTACTGCACCCAAAACCTTAAATTAGAGTGAATAAATGAAGACTCAGCACCCCACTAAGGTTGCTGACCCCTGGCTTAGCACTTAGCAGCCTGCATGAATTGCACTGCAAGCTGATCAATGACCCCAGCACCAGAAGAAGAGCATCCCTTGCTCATCCATGCACATCTAAATTGAATTGCTCTGCAAATTAGCTTACTTAGGAGGGCAGCCTGTGGCACAGAGGCAATTTGCAAACATAACGGTTCTTCTGGGAGCCCTTTTTCCACTCCAGGCCCAGGAGAACGCCAATGCTTTAGATTAGACAGATGCTTTGCCACTAGCCCCCAGTGCTGGCTCTGGGACCCGCTCCCACCCCCGTGAAGAGAAACGACACCCAGAAACGTGAGAGCCAACCCAGAGCAGGGTTGTATTGTGCTTTTGATAACACTGTCCCCATTTGCAGGGCTTTACAAGCACTCAAGAGATGTAGCCTTTGCCTTGGGATGCTGACGCTAAATCAGAGTGAAAGATTAGGGTCAGGCATGGGCGCAGCTGGCATCAGAGAGGAGACGGAGGTGGTGAGGCAAAGGGAGGGGGTGTGCCTCAAGAGGGAGAGATGGGGCAGGTAGGGTACCAGATGGGGAGCAAGGTAATAAAGGCGGAAGGGCCCATGGGAATTCGTCACCTAAATGCCTATGGGGATCTAGGCCAAGGTCCATTTGTGGAAGGAGGAGCTAAAGGGAGCACTGCAGAAGGGGGCTGGGGAGGGGACAGAGGGTGGAAAGCAGAGATGTAAGGGTCATGTATTCGTACAGCTCCTCAAAGGGGAGGAAGAGCAGCAGAAGCAGATGACTGCGAGAGCTGGGATGGCGTCCCCCATCCGCCCATGAGCTAATGTGCTGTCATTAGCTAAGTGCCTGGTGGTGGGGAGGAAAGAAGACCTGGCTGGAGGGAGGGATGGTTTGCTGAAGTATAGATTGCCTGGCCTTCTCTTCCCTGGCTGGGCCCAGCCCAGAGTGAGCTGTCGGATTCCTGCCCACGTTCCTGGACTGACTGACACTCTCTTCCACCCTTCTTACAGCAGAGTGGAGCAAACTGCAGTGAGGCCCAGCTCGGGCAGGCTCCTGGCATGGAGCTCACTGGCCTTCAGGCTATACAGGTGCCCCCTGCACCGCACCGTCTTGCTGCTTCTGCTCCTGTGCCCCGAGCTGCCCAGAGGTCATAACCTGAAGCCATCCTTGCCCCCCATTGTGACAGACCAGCCCTTTCTGGTGGCCTGGAATGCGCCAACGGCTCGGTGCTGGACTTCCTATGAGGTGCCCCTCAGTGTGGCCTCCTTCAGCCTCCTGGCGAACGCGCAGGAAGACTTCACAGGCGGGAACATCACCATCTTCTACTACGATCAGCTGGGTCTGTACCCCTACTACCTGAACAAAACCACGCCGCCTGTAGCCATCAACGGCGGCTGCCCCCAGAACACCAGCCTGCTGGACCACCTGGACAAGATGGCCAGCGACATCGCCACCGCCATGCCCTCTGCCTCCTTCGCTGGCCTGTCTGTGATCGATTGGGAGAACTGGAGGCCCCAGTGGATCCGAAACTGGGACAAGAAAAACGTCTACCGGACCATGTCCACCCGGCTGGTGAGGCAAAGGAACCCACGCTGGTCCGATGAGCAGGTGGAGCTGGAGGCTAAGTGGGAGTTCGAGACAGCTGCGGCCAGGTTCATGGCAGAGACCCTCAAGCTGGCGCAGTTGCTGCGCCCTGGCGGCTGGTGGGGCTACTACCTCTTCCCCGAATGCTACAACTACCATTACTGGGATGACTTTGAGAACTTCACTGGGGGCTGCCCCCAGGTGGAGGTGCAGCGCAACAACAAGCTGCTGTGGCTGTGGGAGCAGAGCAAGGCACTCTACCCCTCCATCTACATGGAGGAGGTGCTGAGAGCCTCCCCGCAGGGCAAGAAGTTTGTGCAGGCCAAGCTAAGCGAAGCTCTGCGCGTGGCTCAGCTGCCCTCCGTCAACCACTCCTTGCCTGTCTTTGCGTATGCCCGGCCCTTCTACAGCTACACCCTGAAGGAGCTAACCCAGGTGAGATACTGCCCCTCCTCCTCCCCACTCTCTGGGCATAGCAACCGCTGGGACTAGTCAACAGTGGGGATTGAACGCAGGACCTTCAGCCCTGACAGCGCTGGGAGCTGGGAAGGAGCAGGTGACTCTGCTTTGTGCATCAGGCAGGCCTGAGAGGGTGGGAGGGGGACCGTCAGGCATTTAATTCCGTATGAACAGTTTAGCTTCATGTGATGAGGTTTCCCCCCAGCCATTCCACTGTCCCCATCGGAGCTGATCCCACATTAAATGCCAGCCATTGTCCACAATAGGGTCAGGAATCCTTTTTAAATTCTGCTATCCCACTAATGACTAACTCCCAGTCCTGGTTTGGGCATGAATCCCTACTCTACCCCAACTAGCAAACACCACTTGCTAGCAGGATTCCAGCCATCCCATGAGCCTGGCCTAAGCCTTTGCATAACTGAACTAACAAAGGCAAATCCTTCCCTCCCAAGGAGCAGGATTCCTCGCTGCTCCTTTTATCTCATGCTTCACAGCAGCTCATCTGCACAGCGCGAGGGATCAGTGTGAAGCCGGCAGGATTGGGGGTAACCACTGCTCTGCCCATTAGCACCTGACAGTGCAGAAGCCCCAGCTGCTGCCTAAATAAGGGCTAGTCTACACACTGGCACCACTAAAGAGCTCAATGAGGGGTGTAGCTCCCAGCGCTGGGGCACGGTTTACACTGGCGCTTTACAGCACTGCAATTTGCTGTGGTGACAGGGGAGGGAGAGAGGGGTTTCACACCCCTGAGCAAGAAAGTTGCAGCGCTGTTAATTGCCAGTATAGACAAGCTCTTAGTTTCTTTGCTTGCACTGGAGAAATTCCCCAGAAATTCCCATGGTTCAGCTGGTGGCTGGGGCTGTTTCTACCACCTTTTGCTTAGCTTTGCTTTTCTGCATGTTTAACTCGAATAGTGTTAAAAGTGATTCTAGACTTGTTTACACTGCAGCTTTGCCACAAGTTCAGGTGAGCATCGGTGAAAATGTTTGATTAAATACAGTAGCCTCTGTGTAGACCCAGCCTGTCCATCTAGGGTTCTCCATTCGCTCCCCCACAGTCCCTGTTCATTTGCTGTCTCACATACACTGCAGACGGTCAGTCCTTCAGAGCTGAGGTGTGGGGAAGGAGTATAAAGATGGATGGTCAAAGCGGGGCAGTTAACATAAAATCCCTTGCTCCGCCAGCCATCACCCCACTCTTCCACCAAGCCCCATTTGCTGTTTGATGCCTTTAAGCACTGTTAGATTAATGTTAACTTTTATGCATCTCTGCGCTGCTGGCATCTGGCTGGGACCAAGAGTGGAAAAGCCAAACCAGGCTTTCCAGGGCTCACAAGATTTCCAGCTGAATCTTGCAAGCCCCATGCGTTGGACAAACAGCTATCTGCATGGAAGCGCTGAATGGTTCAAGGTATTGCTATTTACAACCAGCCAAAAGAACATGCTCAGGGGGATTAGGAGGTTACTGGTTCAAATCTGGTGCAGATAGGGACCGACCGAAAGTTGTTTCTAGTTTCCCCCCTCAGCCCAGGCCTTAGTCACCACCTCTGAGTCAATGCTAGGCGCCTATTACCCTACGCTCCATTTCCCAGCACTTTGCCCGGACCCTTGCTCAGCCCCGTCCTGTTTTCATGGTGCGGTGGGGGCTCTATATAGAATACAGCCGGATGTGCCACCGGTGCCGTTCTACACCGTACAGCAGCCCAGTCCCATGGCAGCACCATTAGTAACCCCCGTTCTTCAGGGGCTCCTGGTACTGGGTCATAAAAACTCACTCTGGGCTGCAACCTGATGTATTAAGTTTGAAGGAGCCCTTCTGCCTTTCCCTCCCCTGAGGGCCTAAAGTGGTTTGGACTCACACTCAGAACTCTGAAAGGGAAGAGGCCTAGCTGCTATCCTGCTCTCGAGGGGGCTATCACAACCCCAGGGAGGGCTTGCTCTGAGCACCTGCCAGGCAGCAACCCCACTACACAGGCTGTCGCTGCTGTTCAGCAGCATAACAGGGAAAGGAACTGAGTCATCTGGATGCTCATGGGCCTGGCTTTACCGGACTCTCTCAGCTGCCCAGCCAGCTTTTCTGTGCTTGGCGTTCTCACTGCGCTGCTGGTTTCTCTTATTACAGACAGACCTTGTGCACACGATCGGGCAGGCAGCAGCCATGGGGGCTCACGGCATCGTTCTCTGGGGAGGTGTGGAATATTCTCGCAACCGGGTAATAAAGACTACTGGTGGAGTTACCACTGGTTGTTCGCGTGAGTGGGGGGGGGGTGGAGGGAACAGGGGGTATGCATGAACACCTGCATCTGGGATTGGGGCCCTTTACTTACTCCCCCAAGTGAACACCCCTGAGCTCCTCCCTGCCTTAGCAGCAAGGGGCTGGATGCACCTCCCTCCGAGCACCGCTGTTACATACAGCTGAGCTGGCCCTAGAGGTGCTTGGAGGGGACACAGGACAGATCCAGCTCCCAGCAGTGGCAGCAAACTGGCCAAGGACTGAGAAGGCTGTTGAAAGTGTGCTCCCTGCACCAATGATCCCTACACTTAAGGGCTGAGGTGGGGCCCAGCAGCTGCCAGCTAAATGCCAGTTGTTGCTAGAGAGCAGGTGACATTTTTTCACTAGAGCATGGACTGAGACCTGCCAGCTCATCACAGGGGCAAGCAAACAGCTCTCAGAGGTTAACTGCAGCCTAGTACGCTGGCCTGGAATTGGAGCAGACAGCATGCCATGAAGGGAGCCACAACCCATTAATTAAAAAGGAAAGCTGATGTTCTACTTAAGGCACTGAACTAGGCCTCAGGAGAGCTGGCTTCAATTTCCTGTCACCCTGAATTTGATCCCAACCAAAATACACCTCTACCTCGATATATTGCTATCCTTAGGAGCCAAAAAAATCTTACCACATTATAGGTGAAACTGTTATATTGAACTTGCTTTGATCCACTGGAGTGTGCAGCCCCACCCCCCAGAGCACTGCTTTACCACGTTATATCCAAATTTGTGTTAGATCGGGTGGTGTTATACTGAGGTAGCGGTGTACTGGAACAGCTGATAAGGGACTCAAAGAATTTAAAGGAGGGTAATATAACCACTGCCAAGCAACATGGTTTATAGAAAATGGCTCTTGTCATACTAACTGGATATTAACTTGATACTGTATTACAAGTTTAGCTGATAGAGTTGATGTTCTATACTTAGACTTCTGTGAGGTATTTGACATGGTACCACCTAGTATTTTGATTAAGAAATCAGAATGATGCCAAATCAGCATGGCACATGTTACATGGATTAAAAGCTGGGTGGCTGCTGATTCCCAAGTTCCAAAATGTAATTATCATCAAGCATGTATGTTTGTAGTGAGGTCCTGCAGAGAGTGGTTCTTGGCCCTACACCATTTAATATTTTTATCAATGACCTGGAAGAAAACAAAATAATTGATGAAAGGGTTAGGAATAGGAGGTTATATTACCTTTCTATTTGGCAATGAAGTAATTTCAGTGGGACAGCTACTGGAATCCTGTGCCCAGTTCTAGTCTCCTGAATTCAAGCCAGATGTTGATGAATTGGGGAGGGTTTAGAGAAGAGCTGCAAGAATGATTGCAGGAGTGGAAAATATGCCTTATAGTGACTGAGCTCCTGGACTCTGTCTATTGACCTCATCACAGAGAAGGTTAAGGAGTGACTTGATCACAGTCTATAAGTACCTACATGGGCAACAGAAATTTGATAATAGAGGGTTCTTCAACATAGCAGACAAAGTGATAAGATCCAGTGGCTGAAAATTGATGCCAGACAAATTCACACTAGAAATAAGGCACTATTTTTTAATAGGAGGGTAATTAAACATATCAAAGGTTGTGGTGGATTCTCCAGCACTGGAAGTTTTAAAGTCAAGCCGGGATGCTTTTTCTAAAAGATCTGGTCTAGTTCAGTCATAGCTTTTGGACTTGAAACAAGAATTAATTCAGGGAAGTCCTAGGGCCTATGTTACATGGGTGGTCAGACCAGCTGATCTCAATGGTCCCTTTTGGCCTTGGAATCTAGAATAGCACAGCCTGGCTGCGGTGAGTAACTGCTTTAATTTTCCTTCTCCAGCCCAACTGTGTAAAGATCCAGAAATACCTGACTGGCACCTTAGGCCCTTACATCATCAACGTGACCACGGCAACCAAACTCTGCAGCCAGTTTGTCTGCAACAACCATGGCCGCTGCCTTCGCAGGAAGATGGATTTGGACAGCTACCTGCACCTGGATGCGAGCTCCTTCCAGATCCGAGTGGACAAAGCCGCCCATGGACCGCACGTGTCCGTGAAAGGAGCCCTCACCACGCAGCAGAGGGACAGGATGAGACAGGAGTTCACATGTCACTGCTACCAGGGCTGGAGGGGGGAACACTGCCATTCCCGGGGTCACAGCAACCAGCTCTGGGCATGGGACTTGTGCATCCCCATGGTGGTGATGTCTGCAATGTGGACGTGGGGCATGTGACCCACTTTTGCAACCAATTATTTTCAATGTGAATTTGTGAAGCCTGTGATGTGACGTGAACCCTGGAAAGAGGAAAACCAGCAGCAGGTTCTGTGCGTTGGCAAGAGATCTGGAAAGTTTCCAGACATTTGTGAATGCCACCAGCTCCCATGACCCCCAATACCTGACCCCTCCCTCCCCAACAGGGGTCACGCAGTGTGGGTTTTCCCCAGCTTTCTTTGCAATATTTGTAGGGTGCTATTACATTCCTCACTTAGTTCAGTGACTTTCGACAGCACAGAAGCAGCTTTAAAAATATGTATGGTGCAAATCTTCCTGAATCACAGCCAGACAAAGGACAGTTTTCTATTGCTCCTTTTTAAAATATCATATTGGTCAGGATTAGTTGTTTACAATAGTTACCAATGGCCACACTCTTGCCTCTTCAAGAACCAGAAACATTTAAAGTCCTTCCTATTTATATGCAGAGTGGATTTATCCTACTCAGATTGTTTTTAGGTGCCTTCCCAATGTGACCGGTGCTATTTTAACTCCTGGATGTGTGTATGGTGCTGCATTCCCTCTCTTTGTTAAGAGTCTGGGTTGATTATTTTTAATTAAATATTTTCCATGTGAATACCATGTTTGTGGTGTATAGGCCTGGCCCCTGGCTGCTCCACCTAGCCTGGAAGTGCAAGCTGCCCAGGAATGATTTCCAGCCTAACTTGGAGCAATCCCCTTGGAGATGGGCAGGGAAGCTGCTAACTGAAGAGGACTCCTGTCCACTAGGAACTGCCCTGAGACTAGGAAGGCGACTTTCCAAGGGCAGTCAGCCACCCAACTCCCTTTGAATTTCAAGGGAACTTGGGCATTTACCTCCCTTAGGCACCTTTGAACAGCCGAGCCTAAACTCTCTTCCCACAAGGTACCTCCCAACTAGCAAAGGCTGAGGTGATTTGAGTCGTATGAATTCTTTACTCACCTAACCAGGAGATTGCCTCTGACTCTATTCTAGGCAGTCCAGCATCAGAAGATGCTTAGGCCATGTCTACACTACTAAGTTCTATAGGCGTAACTACATCAGTTGGGGGTATGAAAAGACTACTCCCCCCAGCTGACATAGCTATGTCGGCAAACCCCTCAGCCTGGACACAGCTACGCCAGCAGAGAAGAGAGCTGCTGCTGTCATAGCTAATGTCATTTGGAGAGGCGGTGTTCCAACACTGGCAGAAACCCCTCTTCTCTTACCATCCATTACATCCACACTAGGGGCTCCCTCAGTATAGCTAGGCCAGTAAAGCATTTACAGCATAGACAAGGCCTCAGTTGCTCCTCTCCCCTCCCCTCAACCCACAAACAGCACTTCCAGACTGAGAATGCAAGACTTCCTTTCCCTTTGCAGACTGCCCCGGAGCTATCACCCCCACGGAGAGACAATGAAAACATTCCACCGAGTTAGCCACAGCTGGCATGTTTACACCTTCTGTCACTCCATGGTATCAGGGTGTGCTCAACATAGGCCAGTCCAGGAGACATTAGGAAGCATCGAGGAGGTGACAGGGCAGAAGACATGAGATCCAGGCATTTATCCTTACAACAAAAGAATGGAGGTATCATTTCCCACCGCGCTTTAAATTTTCAGCAGAGACTCAACAGAGCACATTGAATACAGCGACTCCTCCACATTATCCTGGACACGGGCAGCCGGGCTTGGGCCTTGAGCCAGTCTCTTGCTACCTCCACACCTTGTCTGCACCGGGGGAATTGCTAATTAGAAGCAATTGGCATAGCTGCACCAGACCTGAGCCTTAAAGGCTGAAAAAGGCAAGCTGGAGATACTACACCTGTTGCGCTAATCAGTTTATTCCTGCTTGAAAAAGGGGTAAACACCAAATTGGTGCAAACCCTGCCTTGCCCTTGTCTACACTTAGAGTTCATCTGGACTCAGATTTAAAAGCGGGGAGTTAGACATGTTAGCAGACATTCTATAACTCTAGAGTAGAAGAGACAGCACAGACTTTAATGTGAGTTAATTGGTAGAGAGGAACCCAAGCCTATAGCGTAGGATTCAGCTCCACCAGTTTAGAGCATGTTAAAATCGACAGGGCCTCATCTACACTAGTTTTAGAACATGCTAACCAGCACCTTTGAATGATGCACCTTCAAACTCTAATTGGCTTGTCAACAGCCAGCTGCTCAAACTTGGCTCTTCCTGAGGGTAAACCCAGTCAGCTCAAACGGCAGTATTTTAGTCACCCTGGCCACGCCCTTTAAAAGCATGGAGAACTGTGAGTGGAGGAGCAGGTCTGAGCCACCCCTGGGAACTAACAGGCCCAAGTTCAAGAGGGAATTTGGAAACCCACTGCAGAGGAGGCCCTGCCTCTACCATGAGCTGGCATCTGCTCCCTCTCTGTGCACTGGTGCTCACACTTCTAGTCCCAGGCCTTCCAGGAAACTGGAGCAGGGTTAATAATGCATTGACATGTTTAGAGTGATTAGTTTGATCCTCCTGGTGTTTTGCTGCCTGAATGCCCAGCCTCCTTTTCACAAGGATTTCAAATACCCATTTGACAAGGGGCCCATGGTTTTACTACTCACCCATCTGCTCTGTCCTCTCGTCCACACCAGGCACCGCCTTCTTCTGCTGCATTCTCTGCTGCAGGTGGCTGAGCCCCGCGGAAAAGCCTGTCCACGCTGGCACACTGACTTTGCTGGGGGATTGTGTGGGAATCAGAGCGCACCTCAACTGTGTTACAGCGTGGCGTGGGAGTGGAGCGAATGAGTGGTCACAGCCACGCTACTGACGAGTTACACATCCTGGCCCCAGGAAACTACATGAGTCAGTCAAACAGGCTCCATCCACAAACACTGTTATGTACAAGGTGATGGTGGATCTGTATATACAGTGACAGTGAGTTTCCAGGTTTTCCTCCCAGGGTGGGTGCCATATTAGTGTCCTTTTGGTCCTTACAGTGTCAACAACAGAGCTTCCTCAGAACTAAGCGGACAACAGGTGAGCTAGAACAGACTCCAGCTCAGCTACCCATCACTACACCGCACAGCTAACGAGTCAGGCTAGTCCAGCAGCGCCTCAAGCAGATCTGTTATGAAAATGCCATTTATAGCCTGAGTCTCTTAAGCATTCTGCTGTATGGGAACTACAGCTGGGTCAGAACTAGCCCAGTTCTATTTGAACGGCTATAGCCCTTGGGATGCTGCTCATTAAAGGACAGTTGTCCAGACCCTGAGATGGACCAAGGGTCCTTGCAGTCTTAGGGTCCTTGCAGTCTTATCCTCAGCCTGCCTTTTAAAATGCTATCCAGTTGTTAAGGGGTAGCTTTGTACAGCCCTCTCCCCCAGGGGGAACTGTTCTGTTACAGGACGTTCAAGAGGCAGTCCCCCATGAATCACCAGCGCAATAACTACAGCATCTGGTCTAGAGAGATGACTGCCATGAAAGTGATTCTTCTCCAACCCAAAGCTGGGTAAGCAAGGTGTCAATTAGAGCAGGGAGCTGGGTAGTTGACATTAGCCTAGTTCAGGAAATAAGTGGATGGACAGAGGAGCTGTAAAAGCCAGAAGATCCTTGAAAGAGCATGCTGACTTGAAGCTGCAGATACCCAGAGCTCTTTGGGGAAGGGAATATATCCTCATATACATTTGTTCAGGGTCTATCACAACAGAGACCCAGTCTTGAGGGGTGCTTTGGTCATTACTGTAATAGAAAATATTGAACAAGAGTTCACCCAGAGACTACGACCCGTCAGAGAAGAGTCCCACAGAACATAGTAGTGAAGGAAATTGAGTTTTTAAATCAACCCACAGAATTCTACAGCAGGGACAATTAAAAAAAAAATCAAGTTCTATAGGGCCATTTAAAAACTCTGTTGAAAAAACTCAAGTCCCATGGGTTTCTTAGGTAATTTTCACCTGGGAACTAGCCACCTTCTTATAGATTAGGTAGATTTTTAGAGAGGATGTAGAACAGACATGAATTATCCTACTTCAACACTGCTAGCAGCTAAAAGTTACCCTGACTGGGAGACAGGGCCGGCTCCAGACCCCAGCGCGCCAAGCGCGCGCTTGGGGCAGCATTTTGCCAGCAGGGCGGCAGGCGGCTCCAGCGGACCTTCCGCAGTCATGCCTGCGGGAGGTCCACAGGAGCCGTGAGACCAGCGGACCTCCCGCAGGCACGACTGCGGAGGGTTCGCTGGTCCCGCGGCTCGGGTGGACCTCCCGTAGGCATGACTGTGGAAGGTCCGCCAGAGCCGCCTGCCGCCCTCCCAGCACACCCTCCGCAGGTGCGTCTGCAAAAGGTCCCCCGCAGCCGCGGGACTGGCAGCGTGCCCCCTGCGGCATGCCGCCCTGCTTGGGGCGGCCAAATTCCTAGAACCGCCCCTGCTGGGAGAGAGAGTTAACAATGATTTAAGAGGCGCAGAGGAGAAGGAAAAAGGATTTCCAGAAGTCAGTCTGGTTTGGTTTCTCCCCTCCCACCCCAAAGTTTTCTACCGAGGAATTTAGCTCTGACAATGTTTTGAAGAAATATAACTAAATTCCATGTTTTTACAGCAACTTGGAAGAAGAT
Source organism: Mauremys mutica (assembly GCF_020497125.1). NCBI lineage: Eukaryota > Metazoa > Chordata > Testudines > Geoemydidae > Mauremys > Mauremys mutica. Next base: position 45,875,967 of record NC_059078.1, read on the forward strand.
GGCAAATAAACTAGCAAATCTGAGTGAAGAAGCTGTTAAGGGGAGAAAAAAAGACAGAGGGTTTATATTACAAATTGCAGCACGACAGTGTAGACTTCATAACTTTCATTTCATCCCTGGGTTACCGTCACTGCACCTAGGGCTTTTGCCAGGTGAATTATGGGCCCAATCTGGTACCTGTCAAGTGGGAGTGCACCAGGCCCTACCCGGGAAGGAGTGTGTTAGCACGAGGCAGGGTGCGATAGCTAGAGAACTTCCACTCAAACCACAAGCAGTCAAATTGTTTTAAAAATATTTTATTCTTTAGAAAATACAGTGTTGAATACAGTGTGTTCTGCTTCTCCTTGCCCCAAGCTCAAACCCACACTGCCGCCCAGCCTGCTCCCTCTCTCCCCCACAGGCTGTGTCTGCCACACAGCTATCGCTGGCTCAGCTGCGCAGCGGCAGCTCTTGTGCACATAAGGCAAAGGCTGCTTCCAGCACATGACCTGGCAATTTTATCACCATGACCTAGTGGTAAAATCTCCAGAAGCTGACAGAGTCTTGTCTAGGACTGCCCCTGCTGCAGCTGTAGAGGCCGATAGCACCAGTAGGGAATTTCCCCCCTAAAAGTCCTTAGTGTAGACAAGCTCACAGTACTACCGATGTGTGCCTTTTGGCGTTTGGGTAGGCACTGGAGGACTTGAGGGCTGCTGGGAGTCCCAAGAAATCCCCCATCCTCCTACGGAGGCGGCTCATGTCCAACTGCCCTTAACCATGCAGTCGGCAGCTGAGATAGGCCCCAGATCAAAATCAATTCAATTTGGTGCTGGTTGTACCAAGAATTTCCTTGGCTTTCACCATTCGGCAACATCTGGATGGCCTATGCAACTCCCAGGACAGACTGGAGACCAGGTCTTTGTAGATTTGGTGTCCACAGGACAGAAGCCAGCCCGGTAAGTGTCCTAGCAGGAGGAATGGGCACCTTAGTCCATTGCTCGCACACACGCCAGCTCTGAGTAGGCCTGGCTAACCCCAAGAATGTTCAGGTTGGTGTAGCCCACTCCACAAAGGGCCGGGGGCTACAGAGCTGCCCAAGGTAGGGACTGATGGAGCTATTCAGAGGACAGAGTTCATGCAATGAGCTCTGTGGTCCCACTCTCTCCCCCATCCCTCTCTCTTGGGAAGGATCAGATAATGTAACTCCGAGGCTGCTGTGACATCTACAAAGTAGCCTAGGGAGCTGAGGACAGGTCCAACAATGTGCCCTCCCTAAAAAAAACAACTTGAGGGCAGAGTGGGGGTAGGTGGTTCTTCCTCCAACTCACCCAAGAAAATGGGGGTGATGGAGGGAACTACTGCAGACAGCCCCATTCAGGAAGTGGCAGATGATCTTCAGGCTACATGACTCCTTTAAGTTCCTCAATAAGCCTCCGAAGATCCCAGCCACTCTCCATGCCTAAGGCCTGCCAGACATCATTCCCAAACGTCTGGTGGTCAGAGTCACCAACTCCACCGCAGGCACAAATTTAGAGTGGGGAGAAAAGTGGCTACATGGCTACCCCTTCATCCCACATGATTCCAGCTACTCCAGGACCAGAATTTGCCTTAAGCATGGGGTTACTTTATGGAATAAGTGGGGCGAGGAGGGGAAAGTACTAATGCCGGCTATGGGTTTTCTCTTCCTTTACTGAAGTTCTGATAGGTCCTATAGCTACATTTGATCATGTATTAGAAGAGTATCAACTGGACCTTCGCCATTATTATATGGCGATGTTTTGCATCAATAGAGCAAAACAGTGGGATCAAAACTAACTGACAAGCCCAAATAACATATGGTCTAGAGACAGTCTGAGTGACCTAGTTTACATTGTAGACTCTTTTCTAAAATGGATTAACTTTTTTCTAAATGGGGAAGAGACTTAGGTGACAAGTCAGTGAATAGGTCAACAGCTACCACCACCCCAGATACTTAATGCCTACAAGATGACCAGGTCTCCATGTCTTTTCCTGGGATCAAGGGTGGCCAGAAGCATGTAATCAAACACTTCCCATGAACCTTCTATGCCCAGATGAGGATGCGGAAATCAATTCCTCGCCCAGGGAAAGAGACTAGAACTCTCCTAACACAGCTGTTCCAGCACTTGCTGTCCTGGCCTATTATACGCTCCTGAAAAGTGGACTGTGCGCACATTCCTGATGGAATGGGATAACATGAGGCACCAGCATGACAAATTAACCCTCTGCCTTGACAGAACTAATACAGATCACTTATTCACTGGATCTCACCATGGCAGAGGGATGCCCTGGCAGGTGTTAGTGTCCCACAGCACAATATAAAACATGGGTCGAATAGGTCCTTGCATGCATAGGATACCCACCCCGTATGTGGACCCTTTCACATAACTTTCCCAAAGGTATAGATGAACGGACAGTTCAGCAACATCCAGAAATGTCAGCAATGGCTGTGCAATTAGAATGGGTGCCACAGAAGATGCAATTACATCACTCCACGAAGAAAGCAGGTGTCTAGGTCTGTAAAGCCATTGGACCTCTAGAGAGCAGGGAGAAAGGGATACTCCCCTCCCCCCTCCCCCACATGGCTGGATATTTCATGGTTTGGTCACAAGAGAATCCCGCTGACTAGTTCCCATTACTATTGGCAGGAAACGAAAGAGTTCGACTGAAAAGCCAGGGAGGTGAAAACCCAGCTCAGACTGGGACCTGCTGGATAGTCTATGCTAGGGAAGATGAGCAAGGCCCCTAAGCTAAAATCCCTGGCAATGACTGCTTATGTCTCCTGCCAGGTCAAGACTTACCCCTAACCTGCTGATGGGCATCAGGAAGTCAGCTGCCCCAGCGCTGCCATGATCAGTTCCAGGCGGTAAGGCCAGCAGCCAAACTCTTGGGGACTAAAGGACTGCTGAAAACCTCGCAACAAGGAGACAGATGGGCTGAGCCGGGAGCTGGTAAAATCCCTTCCTCACCACCTCCCTGTCTTGCACTGTAGACCCAAGTCACCACCATTTCCTGCCTGGAAGGGATGAGCTGACCTCAATCCAGACTCTTCCTCCTCAAGGATTGGGATGATCCCTGCTGCAGAAAATCAACCTGGCTGACACCTCCTTTAAAGTTTCCATGGCAGCCAAGAGAACAAAACAAACAATGGCTTCGAGTCTAATGGAACACCACACAGTTCTACTGTATACAGAAGGCTGAGCCCCCTCAGATGTGGTACAAACGGACGAGTCAGAGGCTGCCCAGGGGCTGGAATGATGTGTGCATTAAATACTGTGACCCACAGGAACAAACATCTACTAGGTGGATTTTCACAAGCCACAACTCTCCCCCTTTCGCGGCAGTGGTCCTGATGCTCTAATGCATGTGGGCCTGGACAGCACACGCTCCTTCCCCATCACCACCACAGCTCACCTCACCTTTCCTCATGGGCCACAGCTCTCGCCTGTGTCCCTGGGAAACATTCTTACATAGACACCTCTTTGCCCAACCTGGTTTACGTGGATCTACAACAGTCTTTTTCAGGCACCAAGCATTCCCGGTCAGGGTGAACGACAGCCCTGCTAACCAGAGTGCAGAATGCAACAGATAAACCTGCTAATGTTAATGTTCTCCCAAACCAGCAAAGCTGCACCGTTAATGATCAATGTGACCGTGTACTGTAGCCCACAGTTATAAGTGGCTACCCCCACTGCCCTGGTAGACGAATGCAGCGCTGGCATGAAGGATGGGGATGCAACTGCTGGGCATACTGAAGGGTTAAACAATCGTGTGAGGATGAATGGGTTGACTGGGACGCACAACGTACACCTGGTTGGCTGTGGGTTGCTACCCTACGTTCAGAAGTCCCTGTGGCTTTGGATGGTGGATTCAGGACTGAATGGGTGTCAGAGGTTCAGGAGTGGAGCTTGGTGAGTCAGGGCAGGATGCTAATGCAGCTGTAGGGCTGGGAGTGAGTGTCATGAGATATGTTCCTGCACCAATGCAGTATGGTGAGGCAGCCCAGAGCCAGATACTGGAGATCATGGGTCCAGTGGATCTGCCTGGGTTCAGATCCACTGGACCCATGATCTAGGGAGGTGGCTGGAGCTGCAAGAGGATCAAATCCCAGGCAAAGAAGAGCTGCCAGCAGGAGTTGATGGCTCAGGGCTAGCCTCCCTTGTCCTCTCAACTCAGCTGTCATGAAGCAAACCTTTCACATATCACAGGTAGGATACAGCTTGAAATTCCTTTAGTAGATCAGAATCCAATGCCACAGACCTAGGGCTTCTCCTGGGCTGCTCTGTAAGCCAGAGAAGCCAATGGGTGGAAATGGAGATGACTAGAGGAGCCTTCATACCTGGATACACAAATCCAAGTCAAACCATGTACTGTGAAATACACAGAACAGCTCTCCGAAAGCCACTGCCTTTCCACCCAGAGGTGAGGAACTGCCTGGCTTTCACTCACCTAGACAGCATGCCATTGCTCTTGGGGAGGTGGGGGGGGGGGGTCACTGATCACAGACCACCTGCCCGTTGAGTGCGTTCATGCCAAGCCTGCCAGCCTCAGGGTGAAGTTGCCCTGCTGTGGCTGGGAATGCCAGGGCAGCATTCCTGCCCCATGCTCCCCAGATCCCACACACCAGCAGAGCTGGCTGCCTCCCCAAGGGGGCCAGCCATCTGGCACGTATGTACCAGGGCACTGGCCAGCTGAGGGGACCGTTCCATAGAGGGGAGTTGTCAAGATTTAGGGACTTGGACACAGATAGCAGAGGTCTGTAGCAACACATTCAAGGGGAGGGGGAAACCCTTTGGTTTTCACCATCAAATCAACCCCAACCAGGATTTCATTCCAAGGCCACTGCATAACACGGCTTATTGGTAAGTGAGCCCTTCAGTCAGTGCAGGCACCAGGTAAACCAGGTCACAAGGCAGGTGAAGTCGCAAGAGCATCGGTTTAAATCTCATTTCAGACTAGAACAACCATTTTGCTTAGGAATTACACAACAAAAGAGCGAGGGGGAACAGAAAATAAAAACACGCACAGATCCCTCCCCTGCCCCAGATTCTTTGGCCCCCCCCACCCCCCAATGAAGCCAGGTGTTAATGATTTTACTAAAGAAGAGAGGGAGGGAAAGCCTCTCCGGGCTCAGCGGGCAGGCTCAGAAGTGGAGACGTGGATCCCGTCGACACGGCCCTTCTGGGTGCCATCGGAAGTTCACAGTCCTATTCCTGACCCGGCTTCCTGCCCTTTGGGATCTAACTGTCCTCGCCGTTCTCCCCCGGCCCTTTGATCAGTCGCTTCTGTCCCCGTTTCCCCACGGGGCCCTTGGGCTTGGCGAACGCCTGCTTGAAGGCGTGCTGCTTGGGGTGGACCTCGTCATACAGGAACTCTGCAGTCAGCTCTGCTCCATCGTCAATCTCGATCTGGCACACAAACGGCACGGGGGGGGGGGGGGGGGTTTAACTCCACAATGCTGGTTCCTGATGCCCTTGAGCCACTGTGGGGAGAGAACGGGAGCCTTCTCCCCCCCAGCTCTGAAACAAGAGCCCCTCACTGCTGCCCTCTGCGCCTCAATGACCCCTGGAGAAAATCAACTCCCTCCTTTCCACCCACAGCGTCCTCTCCACTCTCACATCCGACTGGGCTTAGGGAACTGAGACTTCCTGTTCTTCAGAGCTATATGGCTTCCTGGGGCGTCACTGGCACAATCACCATGCTCCAGGCAGCCTTTGGTGGGAAGCAATTACCTTGGCCCCATGCCACCAGCCAGCCTCTCCACCAGCCATTTAAAAGGCGGCCGCTCTTGGGAGGGACTGTGGCAACTGATGTGACAGACAACATCCCTAACACACACACATCAGTGCAGGTGAACGCTAGTTCAGATTTGCACCCGCTATGAGGGGATGGATCAAAGGGCACCAGAGCCTCGCAGTGAAAGGTCGTGAAAAGCAGGAGGAAGGACGGGGCAGCTGACAGCCTCACATGGCTGAGCTGGTGCCTGACCCCGTTTGAGACGAGATTTCAGGCCAGACAGAAAACCCATCTCAGACCCAAAAATAAGCCCAACCTCCATTGATTTGATGCTGGTTTTTAAATCAGACATTTGAGATGGGAAGAGACTTATGAGGTCCTCTAGTCCAGCGTTTCTCAACAACTGGTCTGTGGACCAGCGTCGGTCCCTGACATCTCCCTGATGCAGCAAGCTAGTCTCTGGGATCAAAAAGGCTGAGAAGCACTGCCCTAGTCTACCCCTGAGGAAACAGTCCTGCATTGGCCCCTTTAGTATGTTCTCCTATATGCTCCCCAGGCCACTCTGAAATGACTGAAGGGATGGGGATTTCGCTACTTCTCAGACATCAGTAGGACAGTGCCCTTGGATGTTCACCTTAAATGTTCCCTTGCTCAGCTCTCAGGTGGGTTCCCTTTGGAACACCCGACAACAAGTCCACTCCCTCCTCTTTTTTCACGCCCTCCAGAGACTGGCAGAAAGATGTGAATCTGCTCTCTCCATTGTCCAGCTGGGGGGCATGACCTGCTGGCCAAGTGTTAGGAGACAAGGCAGGAAACACGGATTTACCTTCTTTATGATCTCCAGGGAGAACTCCTGCTCCACAGTATCGAGCAGCCGGCTCTTGCAGCTGGAGTACAGCATACGCTCCTTAATGCCGCACTTGTACCCAGGCATGGAATAGATGAACACTGCAAGAGAGTGCAAGACGGTCAACATCACCCCAGACTTAAAAGTTGAGGAACATATGCAAACTGAGATCCAGCAGTGAGAATCCAGTCCTCAGCCCTGCATGCTCACAAGAGTGCCACACATGCAGTCCCATGCCAAGCTTGCTACCATAGACAGGACTGAGACAATCAAACCACCATGGAGAGGAAACCCAAAAATCAAGAGAAAAAGCCTCCTCCAGCCAAACAGCTTCCTCCTCCTAGGACTAAACATTCTGGTGCCTGCAACCGGACTGCCCCAGATACATCCTTGGCATTGGCTTCCATAGCACTTCTTCAGCAGCAGTGTGGGTCAGGGGCCCTGGTTTAAGGGGTCCTCTGCTGGCATCCGAGGAGCTGGTGGCAGGTGAGTGAGCAAACACCCTTTCTTGTCCTTCCGCTGAAGAGAAGGGGTTCAAGATCCCAAAACAACTGAGGATAAGAACAGCATGGCAAGAACAAAACGAATAGCCATCTGCCTGCCAGGACGACAGCAGGCCAGCAAAGGCATCTGCCTACTGACTCATTCACTGGAATAGTAGCGGCCCGTGTGGAGGGGAAGGTAGGCCTTGCTCCAGCCAGAGATTACACAGGAACACTGCACTGCACACATGAGCAGAACGCAGAATAACACCACGTCTGCCTAGGGCAGGGGGAAACCGTCTGACCCAGGCATTCCCTCTCCTAGGGGGGTACAGGTCGAGAAGGCTGAGCTTACCCACAGATTCCAGGTAGTCTCCCTCATGAGAGTGCTTGTACAGGAAGAAATGATAGCGACCGGAGTCCTGGGGGATCCTTTTGGGGAGGTCTGCTAGCTCCGTGGCATTTGTATGGACCAGGTCTATAGTCTCCCGCTCGAGATCCAGTTTCTGGTTAAAGGGGAAGGGAGAAAGAGTTCAGCATAAAACACTGAAATCAACGCTCAGAGGCTCAGCAGACGCAGGGAGAGCCCAAGGGCCGGGGCAGGAGCTGGGGGAACTGAAAAGCGCAAGGGCGACTGCCACTGCCTCCTTACCAGCTGGATGTAATTGATTTTCTTCTGCTTTAACAACTGGATGGCCTGCTGCGCATCAGGCTGCAGTGGGAAAGCCAGGCCCTGCAGAGTCTGGTGTTTACTCTCCACACTGATCTCAGTCTTCACCTGGAAGCAGAGACCCCAACGTCAGACTGGACCGAGACAAAGCCAGTGAGGAGGAAGAGGAGGAGGGGGGTGGGATAAAGGGAACAAAACCAAACACAAACTGTGCTACTCTAACCCAGCCAGAATGGGTCACTCACAGCTCACTGAGCAACAGGATCTCCTGGGCAGCCCTCGCCAGGAGAGCAGCACCTGCCAGGATGGCATGCCCACAGGGATGCCCACATGCCAGCTGCAGTGCTTTCCAGGCTGATCAAAGCTGAGCAAACACCCTTTGCTTTGCCTCATTGAGAACCTTAACCCCAGGGAGAAGGGTCATAGCCTACCTGCCATGGGAGACAAGTGCATGTTGTATGAAAAACCAGCCCCCACACCCCAGAGAACATAGAGGGCCAGGGCAGCAGTGAGGAGTGATCCTGAGCAGCACACGGACACCCAGTCAGCAGAAGCACTCCAGAATCCATGCCACTGGCCAAGAGATTGTACACTCCCATCCCAGACAAACAGGCATCCACGTGCCGTGGCCCCTCGAGGCTGCACTATTGCAATATGCTGCCCCTGGGGAGGACTCTGAAGGCCACCTGGAAACCAACAGCTGGTGCAACATGGAGCGTCCCACCTGCATAGTGCAGCGAACCATCCGGAGATCAAACTAACTCTGCCGGACCAGGTACATCTCAGAGTCCTGCCACTTATCTCTCAGGTCCTAAATGGAGTTGGGCAGAACTTAGACACTAGGCACTCACGCCCTGAAGCAACTATATTCAATGGGGACAAGGAGGTCATTCCCACTGGTGCCCGGGACAGGGCACTCTCCAAAGAGGGCCCTCAGCTATGGAATTCACCACTGATGGAGATCACATTGAGCCTGGGGCTTGTCACTGTTAACACAAGCAGGAAGACAGGCCACTTTCAGCACCTCTGCTCTTAAATTTAAGGGGATGACCCCGCTAAGGGTTGAGGAACTAATCTCAGAGATTGCACCAATAAGGAAGCTGCTGAGAAGCAAAGGGAGAAGGGGTAGAAGATTTCTCTTCCCCATCCTTAGGATTCACTGGAACGTTAAAGCTAAGCAACAACTCAGACACCACCATCACAAGCACCTTAAGACATACCATGTAATAAAGTAGGTGGGTTATTGACCTAGACACCCCTCATGTCCCTTATTCTCATTTGAACGTCTTCAGAATTCAGTAGCACCAGCCTGTTGCCCAGGATCGAGAGAGAGGCAGGAGAGATTCCAAGCCTGCTGCACCATTGAAACCGATACATTTACATGGACATACAGGGGAGCGTCCTAGCAAAAGTCACAGATGCCACAATGCCAACAAAATTCAATAGTCCTCTACCTTCACCAAAATTCTTGGGTTTCTAATAAAAATACAGCTGTCAGACAGCCAACACTAAACCAAACACTGGGCACTGGGCTGCTTGGCCCCTTTAAGGCTTCCCAAGGCAGGGGGATTCTTTGGTTTCAAGCAGCCCTGCTGTTCATTCTGGAGGGCTGGTCCAGAGATTTATGTGGCCATGTGAAGTGAGAAGCAAGGACCACAGAAAATCTACTCTGAGTGCCACCTGGAAGCACATCTTCCCACAGACTTCCAGGGCATCTTGTTCACGTGGGCTGCTGTGTGTTCAGAGAAAAGTCTTGATCAGTTTTCCCCACAGCTAATCTCTGCCTAAGTGGATGAGTGGTGAGGAAAGTTTTCACTGGCGGAAGATGCCCTCAGCTTGTCATTGTGCATGAGAGAGACAATCAAGCACATGGGATGCTGCAGCTGTCATTGGGGGACTTCAAATGAAACAGGAATGGGAAGCGACTATGGTGTTTTCTTGATCAAACTACTTCCATTCTCTAGCATTTGGGGCCCACATTTCTCAGCCACAAAAACCCCTTGTTGCACAATGGCTTTAGCCAGTTTTGCCATGCAAGGACATCTTCAGTAGAGCTCTGAGGAGAATCTGCTTAGGGTCTCGTGAGACGGCAACATCCTTGGTTGCCGGGTCCTCCAGTGCCATCCCAGGACTTGCTCTGCAACTCTCCAGCTTTGTTCTGTGTTTGTACAGCACCTAACACAATGGGGTCCTGGTCCTTGACTGGGGTTCCCAGGTGCTACTGTAATAATCTCTCCTCCAAACACCCACTGTGTTTTTCAAATTTTGGGGTGTTATGACATAGCAAGATTTTGTTTGCAATTTTTAATTCTCAATATAGCCTTCCAATAAACAATCGACTGTAGCATTTGTGCACCATTAGCTCTGGATAAGAAGTGGTAGTGCAAACCCATCCCCCAAATTCCCACTGAGGATGCCACAGGTGATGGGGAAAAATCCCTCAGAGCAAGCCCTGGAAAGTGGAGGTAAGCCACAGGCACGTGACCGTTTATGTTAAAGGCTTACAGTGGACCACCCTAAGAAGCAATACTCTGCATCAACAAATCCACTCTCCAGTGCACCCAAATCCACTTCAAAGCGGGGGGGGGGGGGGGAAGAAGGAGAGGAGGGAAGCAAAAGAATCAGATTTTTTTTCCATTGGAAATGTAACTTCCCCCACCAGGTAGCTTACTCTTCACATCTCTCTCAGCACCGTGAGAGGCGCTGCTCAGAGTACAGCTTCCATGTGCAAGTGTTTAAAAAGAAGAGACAAAAATCCCACTCAGGAGAGGAGGTGAAGAATGAGAGGAGAAAGAATCCCTCAGACACAGCTCAAAGCACAACACATGGCAGGCAACACAGCGTACCTCCTCAGAGCTGGGGAATTCTACCAGCGCGGGGCAGCACCAACAGCCCACTACTATCTGTCACATGGAATACAGGGAGACGGAGCCACATCAGTGACAGAGAAGACAGAGGAGAGAATGGCTCTCTGAAAAGCCTCACACGCCCGCTTCAGCTTGGTGACTAGAGGTTGCTAAGCACTGAGAGTACCGAATGTGCTCTAAAAGCCATGTGTGGAAAGGCTACCTCCCGTTGGGGCTGTTCCACTTTATCTGGCGCTGGTTGTAAAGTGATTTCCATTGCGACGCCCAGATTCAGCTGCTCACAGCTTTCTGAGAACACCCATCTTTCAGGCTCAGGCTCTGCTTCCAGGGGAAGGTATTTTACTTGAGGAAAGATGGTTCAGCCATTTTTGAGTGAGGAAAAAAAACACTCCTCACTTTCTCTTAAAAAAACAATGACTTTTTAAAATAAGTACAGCCAAAATGGCTTAGAGCCGACGGATGAAAAGTGCCATGGAAATAGTCACCTCTGAGTACCAGCACACAGCCAGATCTCACAGGGACATGGGTTTGATTTGGTGCAGTTATCCACATTTGCAAATTGCATGAGCAGCCACAGTGACCTTTGTATGTGCTAATCTTTATAGTGCTGCAAACCAGCGAGACTGTGTGCGCTGCTATCTGTTATGGATAACACTGTTAAGCACTTTTCAGCCATAGTGCTTTATACAAGGGAGGCAAGTAGCATTATCCCTTTTATACAGATGAGGAAATTAAGGCACTCGAAAGATGAAGTGACTTGCCCACGGTCACACTGGAGGTCAGGGACAGAGCAGGAACTAGAACTCAGGTTTCTCAAACATACACTGAACGTATTGCCCTGAATTACTCAGAAGTGACCAGGAACTCTTCACAAATGTTTCAGTAAAAGTATCTGGTAAATGACAATCCCCCACTCCCCGCTTTCCACCCCAAACGTGGCCCCCTTGGGAAAATGTGCCCAGCAGGGCTGGAAGCATGAGGTCCCACTTCTTCCTCCCCTAAAATGATTCTCTGGCCTTCACAACCCTTATTTATCAGAGGGGTAGCCGTGTTAGTCTGGTTCTGGTTATTTAGTGACACCTCAGAGAAGAGCTACAGGGATGATCAGGGGAATAGTGGGCCTATCCTACAAAAGGAGAGCTTGGCTCATTCAGGCTAGCAAAAAGAAGATTGAGAGGTGATATCACTGCTCTCTATAAATACATCGGGGGTAAATATCAAGGAGGGTGAAGAGCCATTTAAACTAACGGACAAAGTTGGCACAAGAACAAATGGATATTAACTGGCCATCAGCAAACTCAGGCTGGAAATTAGAAAATTTCTAACCATGAAAGGGGTGAGGTTCAGCTCACTTCCGTTTTATGTCTTATGGTCCTAAAAGCTCCTGCTTCAAAACTTCAGCAGGAGGGGTCAGACTAACCCACTCCACCCAATGAATTCTGTTTTTTATATTTCCTTTCTCTGAAGCATCAGGGATGGCCATGGCTGGAGATGGTACACTGGGCAGGGAGGGACAGGGCTCTGAGGTGACACCAGGATTCTATGTCTCAGGTGCTGGGCTGGCTGGTTCTTGTCCACATGCTCAGTGTCTAACTGATGGCCACGTGTGGGGTTGGGAAGGAATTTCCCTCCAGGTCAGATTGGCAGTGACTTTGGGCATCTTTCCCCTTTGCAGTGTGTGGGGTGCAGGTCAGTTGCCAGGATTATCGGAGAATAACTCACTTCATCATCTCCCTGCCACAGCGGGGGCCTTGGTCCCTCCTATTCTCTACCTGTGGCATACAACAGTCTAGTCTCCCGCGGGCTGTAATACTTTTGTCTAATTTGGGTTGCCGGGTTTAGTATGCGGGTGGCTGGGTGGTTTTTAATGGCCTGTGAGATGCAGTAGGTCAGACTAGATGCTTTGGCGATCCTTCTGGCCTTAAACTCTATGACACTCCAAGGTTAGGAGGTAGCAAATATGACCATGAAGCAGCTCATTCCCTACAGAAAATAATCCAAAAGGAATTGGGAGCATGGGACTGAGTAAAGCAGGCATAAGATGAGATTTCTGAGCAAGACAGAGGCGTGGGGAGAATGCACAAAATATCCAGAGGCCAGCCTACCATCTCAGTGCTAGAGTCCTGCAAGCAGGAGTCCTGGGAGCATGGGGAGAGGAGAAATCAGATCAGCAACTCAGAGCAAAACAGAGGGTAGCTCCCCATACATTTCTCAAACTAACGAAGGGGGTGGAGAACACTGACTAAGGAAGGGGGGGTGTCTGGACAAAGTACGGCACACAGAGGAGATTGTTTTAAAGGAGAGGAGGGGAATGGACACACTGGAGGAGAGAGGCCTACCATCTCACTGCTGGAGGCCAGGGAGCGCAGATCCTGGGAGCACAACAAAAAAAAAAAAAAAGCACAGGGAAAAACATCAGCACCAAGCAACCCACCTCCAGAAGGGAGAGTCCATTCACACCTGCTAATGGGATTATGCATGGGTCGGGTGGGGACTGACAAAGCTAATGCAGAGGGAGGTGGAGGATGAAGACAACTAGAGAAGAGGACTCTGGACACCTTCAGCAACTCTTTGTTGTGGCCTTCTTGGCTCTTCAGTCATCACTGACCCCTCACACATTTTGGATGATTCTCTCTAGAGCAGAGGATCCCAAATTGCAGTCCATAGCTCAGCTGTGGTCCAGAGCGCCTCCCAGTGTTCGGGGGAATTAATGAAAGCCAAGAAATAGGCGACTGGGGAGTTAGAAGGGGAGGTGGATCCATACAAGGATCTCTCTTATGGAAAAAAAATGTTTCAGGAGCAGTGATCTAGAGGTCTTGAAGAATCAAAGACCAAACATACCATAGTGCCACAGAAGGCAGATGATCTTCAGGCCAGGGCTGAGATTTTTTTTAGTGGAGCAATGTTAGGTTCTCCATAAATAAATACTGTTGGGGGTCTGAGTACCATCTCCTGCCCAGATCGATGCTCACACGAAAGGGTGGCATCTCCACAGGCAGGACTAGCATGAATAGAGAGCTAAGGATTCAGCATAAGCTGTAGAAAATCGGTATTAAAAAATTGTAATGCCCTTTGATTAATCGGCCCATCGCTCTCTCAAGAGCTACCCAGAGCATCACCATCCGAGACCTAGATCCAGGTACATTAGAATGGGATGAATATCTTAATCCAGGACATCAACACCCCACAAATGTTGCCACCAGATAGCTCTTTCGCTACTAACTTCAAACAAAGGCTTGAGGCATGTGCAATATGTTGTAACGAACAGTCTAGTGCAGGGGTGGGCAAACTTTGTGGCCCAAGGGCCAAACCTGGGTATGAAAATGGTATGGCAGGCCATGGATGCTCATGGAATTGGGGATTGGGGTGTGTGTGGGGGGGATGAGGGCTCTGGCTGGGGGTGCAGGCTCTGCGGTGGGGCAAGAAATGAGGAGTGCCGGGTGCGGGAAGGGGCTCCAGGCTGGGGGTGTGAACTCTGGGATGGGGCTGGGAATGAGGGGTTGGAGACGCAGGAGGGTGCTCCGGGCTGGGATCGAGGGGTTCAGCGGGCAGGAGGGGGATCAGGGCTGGGACAGGGGGTTGGGGCATGGAGGGGGTCAGGGGTGCAGGCTCCGGGCGGTGCTTACCTCAAGCAGCTCCCAGAAGCAGCGGCTTGTCCCCCCTCTGGCTCCTATGCTGCGACCTGGCCAGGCGGCTCTGTGCACTGCCCTGTCCGCAGGCGCCGCCCTACAGCTCCCATGGACTATGGTTACTGGCCAATGGGAGCAGTGCAAAGGGGCGGTGCCTGGGGCAGGGAAAGCATGCGGAGCCCCCTGGCTGCCCCTATGCATAGGAGCCAGAGGGGAGACATGCCACTGCTTCTGGGAGCCGCACGGAGCGGGTCAAGCCCCCGACCCCGCTTCCCGGCTGGAGCTCGAGGGCCAGATTAAAACATCTGGAGGGCCAGATGCAGCCCCCAGGCCATAGTTTGCTCACCCCTGGTGTAGTGTGTGCATATCACTGCCCCCTACTGAACGGAATGGGCACTGACTGTGTTTCATAGGCTCAACAATGCTAAAAGAGATGCACTGTCACAGGAACAGCAGGGATAAACCCAGATCCTTCTGCTGTTCCTGTGACGTTTCAAGTGGCCATAGCATACAGCAAATTGGCAGCTTCAGTGGCCATGGATGTTACAATATTATAGAACCTAGGAAACTTTCAGTTTCCAGCCACTAACTCAAAAGTGTTGGGCTGAAATTTTCCATCGCTGGTCTCTGCCTGAAGGTGAGAGAGTTGCAACAAACTTTTATCAAGAGATTTTGAGTGGAGGGAAAATAAATACACTTCTTCCATTTAAAAATATTCCAAAATAATAATTTAAAAACATACTTTTAGACAGGGCTACAGGACAAATGTCTATGACCATGCCACATTTCATGGAGCTAGTGCTTAGCTTAGTTAAAAAATGGTTTGAATGTAACCACTATATTAGTGTTTGAAAATTAACCGCATGTTAGGTAAGGTGCTTAATTCTAGATGGGTGCACTTCAAACAGATGCAGTGAAGTTAGGGAAGTGGGCACGTTGATTCAAAGAGCATACATGCTTGTCTGGCAAAACTAGAGGAGCTATAAGCTTCAGAAAGCAAATTGGTGTGGAAAAAGGAATTCACTAGTACAATACCTCCAGATTCTAATTTTCCCTTTAAATGCATAGGAAATTACCGAAGGTGAAGGGGATCAACGTTAATGCAACAGTAAGGCTGAAAGATTGAATGCTCAAACGTCAGAAAATCCCAAAAGGTTTAAGGTTGCTCTGGCAACGTTAAATCTACCACATACCATAATCACAGTATTCTCTCCTCCTTTCCCTTGTTAAATGTAAGCCTTAATCTATTATCTGTAGACACCATTAAACATACAAGATGTGCAGTAAGGCTGAGTTTACTTTATATTTTGGAATTTCTGACTTGGAGTCTTTGCATCAACGCCACAAAGTTTGCAAGATCGATGGTTTTTGCATTTAATTATCAGTTGATTAGATCCACTCCCAACTAATGCAGCCCTGGCTGGTTTTGAATCCATACACAAAACTGGTATTCCAGAGAGACACTGGCTGTGGCTTCATTAAAAACAGGTGTGGGGTTTTAAACTACAGGATAACAAATGTGCGTTAGCTATCGCACTGTAAAACTGTAGCAGAAACACAAGGCACCTGTAGTTTTTATCATGAGGACGCTAGATGGGACCAAACCTACACCCCTCATCTGTGGTTCATCTCACCTAGCTACCTCAAACTAAAAACTACAACACACTTTTTTTGGCAGTGAAAACCAGGCCTCCATTCACCTGTTCTCTACCACAATGCCCAGTAACTGACAGGTGTGCTCTAATAAATCAAACAGCCTATCCTCACTGCTGCACCTTCTACATTCAGACCCCAACTGGTTTTGGTTTGAATTCTTTTGCCTTGTTCCCACCGCTCTTAAGCTATTTTTATTGCTTATGGGATACCACAGATGCCTCAGATTCCAGGTATATTATAACAGCAGAGAGTGCAGGATTCCTACCCTGTACAGATGGGATGTATGCTGACTCTTGCTACAGACCTATCAGCAGATCCATTAGCAAACAGCTATATAATCTTTGCTTCCTGCATGTCAGATATAATTCGACCCAAGCTTAAGGCCATGGCTGGCCTGCAAGCTGCATGGTATTTTAAACTCTAAAAATGAAATCGTATTTTGTGACTGTGTAAGTGGTGTTCAAACCCTCAAATGCTTTCACTTTTTTTTAGTCTCCCCACTGCATTTAAAAAGCAACCTAATAGCAGCTTCTTATGGACAAAAGGAAATTAGCTGTTTCCATGTATTTCACATGAGCAGCAGAATAGTCACGTAAGATGCATGAAAACATTTGAGGTCTCACACCTTATAAGAAGTTTCCCATGCTTTCTGCAAACCAAACATGCACAGAACTAATCCTGTCAACATGAAACCCATGGATATTTTGCTTCTGTGAATTCTAGAAAGTACAATTATATCGATGTTTCTCATATCTTTTTGCCTACATCCTCTTCTGGGCCGTGTGCTTTACACTTTCTCAGGCTGAAGCCTTCAGTCTTACCTTCTGCTGATTCAGCCTGATGGGTTTTTTTTTTTTTTTTTTTTTTTTTTTTAATACCTGCACCTTGCAGAGTGGTTTGATGTGTTCCAGACATTTTTTATATGGATAGTCTTGTACAGACAATTTTTGCAGAAATGTGTTTTAAAATAGCATGTAAATTGAGCACAGATTTGAAAGTTAATATGTCTGGCCCTAGCAGCAAGAGACTCAAACTGTAGTTTATTCTACTGGAAAGCCTACTTTGGCTTGGGCAGCAAACTATACTATCGCTTGCCTTTCTGATGAGATAACGGTCTCTCATGAGATAACTACCTGAGATGAGATAACTACCTTAGAAGCCCACAGTCAATCTCTCACCACAGACCTCTATCAAAGCATTAACACATTCAACTAAGGCCTGGTCTACGCTGGCGAGGGGATCGACCTAAGATATGCAACTACAGCTGTGAGAATGGCACAGCTGAAGTTGATGTATCTTAGGTTGACCTACCTCGTGTCCTCATGGTGCAGGGTCGACTGCTGCCGCTCCCCCGTCGACTCCGCTTCCTCCTCTCGCCACAATGGAGTACAGGAGTCAACGGCAGAGCGATCAGGGATCGATCACTACCCGCCGATCCAGTGGGTAGTGTAGATGTACCCTTTGGCTCAGCCTCTGGCTTGTTCACCTGTTCCATGGCCCATCCTCTTGTCCTAGAGCATTATTTCTGTGGCTGACATCCTCCCCTTTGACCGGCAGCTCTGTTGCTTTGCTCACTCCCTTCATCTGCCACTGCCTTTGAAGAGATTCTGTTCTCTTTGTTCAGCAGCTTGGGCCCCCCTTCTTTGACAAGCAGTTAAGTGTTGTGTCTGAGGTCATTGTCACCGGACAGGGTCACTTGCTTATCCAGCACTTCTCCTTGCCCCAGGTTTCTGGGCAACAAGCCTTTCCCAGTCTGAACCAATGAACCAGAGCAATGGATGACACTGCTGATGCTGGTTTGAAATTATTTCAGTGACGCAGGAGGACTTATGAACAACAGGTGAGGTCCCAGAAGACTGGAGAAGGGCAAATATACCTATCTTTAAAAAGGGGAACAAAGAGGACTTGGGGAATTACAGACCATAGGCTTAACTTTGGAACCTGGAAAGATACTGGAACAAGTTATTAAACATTCCATTTGCAATCACCTACAGGATAACAAGGCGATAAGGAATAGCCAGCATGGATTTGTCAAGAACAAATCATGCCAAACCAACCTAGTTTACTTCTTTGACAGGGTTACTGGCTTGTGGGTGGGAGGAGAAGCAGTAGACATGATGTATCATGATTTTAGTAAGGCCTCTGACACAATCCCACATGACATTCTCATAAGCAAATTAGAGAAATGCAGGCTAGATGAAATTACTATTAGGTGGGTGCACAACTGGTTGAAAGACCAAACTCAAAGAGTAGTTATCAACAGTTCACTGTCAAACTGGAAGGACATACCTAGTGGGTTCAGACAGGGATCAGTCCTGAGTCCAGAACCATTTAATATTTCATTAATGACTTGGGTAATGGAGTGGAGCATTCGCTCAGAACATTTGCAGACCAAGCTGGGAGCACCTTGGAAGACAGGACTAGAATTCAAAATTGGTCTGAAATCCACAAGTTGTAATTCATTAAAGACAACTGTAAAGTACTTCACTTAGGAAGGAAAAATTAAATGCACAACTACAAAAGGGAATAACTGGCTAGGCAATAGTACTGCTGCAAAGGATCTGGGGGTTCTAGAGGAACATAAATTGAATATGAATCAGCAATGTGATGTAGTTGTGAAAATACAGCCCAGAATATAAGCCTTAACAGGAGAATCGTTATGTAAGACATGGGAGGTAATTATCCTGCTCTACTCAGCACTGGTGAGGCCTCCGCTACAGTACTGTGTCCAGTTCTGGGTGTCACGCTTTAAGAAAGAGGCAGACAACTTGGAGAGAGTCCAGACAGCAGCAACAAAAATGATAAAAGGTTTAGAAAATCTGCCTATGAGGAAAGATTGGGGAGGAAATGGGCATGTTTAGTCATGAGAAAACAAGACTAGAGGGGACTTGATAACAGTCTTCAAATATGGTTTAAATATCCTCTTATAAAGAGGATGGTGAACAATTGTTCTTTGTATCTAGTGATGGTAGGACAAGAAGTAACTGGCTTAATCTGCAGCAAAGGAGATTCAGGTTAAGTATTAGGAAGCTTTAACAATAAGGATCGTTAAGCACAGGAAAAAGCTTCAAAGGAAGGATGTGGAATCCCCATCTTTGGAGGTGTTTAAGAACAGGTTGGACAAACCTGTCAGGGGCGGTCTAGGTTTTCTTGGCCCTTCCTCAGTAAAGGGGCTGGACTAGAGATCAATTCCAGCCCTACATTTCTGATTCTAGGAAGCTGAACACCAAACCCCACTCCTGGCACCAACACCACCCTTCTATTTATGGAAGTTTGTCTAATTTTGAAGGATCCTCAAGAATATGAGAGTTTTTTCCAAACAGATTAATGTAAGCATCACTTGAACCCCCCCAGAAATACAGCCACCTCTGAGGTGGAAGGCAACAGCAACACCACACAACAGATTTGGACCAGATATTATTCAGTCACACATGCATTGGAACAGAAAGTGAACAGAACAGAGATGCATTTGAAATTGTATCTACAGGAAAAAGGAAGAAACACACATGGGAAACAGTGCGGGTCACAACACACCCCAAATCCCCCACTTTTTTTTTTTTTTTTTTTATGGTAACAGTGCCCCTTGTCACCCACAGAATTCTAGAGAGTTTAATAATTAAGCTTTGTGGAATTTGTAGTCAACTTTTTCCTGGTGGACTGTACAATCAAGTCCCAGCTACTACTTATAGCTGCCAGCCTTGATCTTTAATTTACACATTTTCTTTGTGTTCCAGGATCAAGAAATTCTCCACGCCTAAGTCCAGCCTACCTAGAGCTCATGAGCAACCTGACATAGTAGTGGCATATGTGATTGAGAAAGATAAATGAAGGGAATGATTCACTGTCAGGCTTGCAAATTACTAATGAGTAAAACCAGATACATGTAAACAGGGGCAGCTCTAGGATTTGCGCCGCCCCAAGCAGGGCGTCACGCTGCGGGGGGCGCTCTGGCGGTCGCCGGTCCCGCGGCTCTGGTGGACCTCCTGCAGACATGCCTGCAGAGGGTCCGCTGGTCCCGCGGCTCCGGTGGACCTCCCGCAGGCACGCCTGCGGATGCTCCACCGGAGCCGCGGGACCAGCGGACCCCCCGCAGGCACATCTGCAGGAGGTCCACCAGAGCCGCGGGACCAGCGGACCCTCCGCAGGCATGCCTGCGGGAGGTCCACCGGAGCCGCCTGCCACCGCCCCAAGCGTGCGCTTGGCGCGCTGGGGTCTAGAGCCGGCCCTGCATGTAAATGGAATGCAATAAGTGCGCAGTTACCTGGCTTTATGATCAGTGTTCCCTCACAGGACATGTTTTTTAAATTTGTATGGGTGGGGGAGTCAGGAAATTGAAGTTCTGGGTCCCAAAGCAAGTGTAACTAAGTCACATTGTACGTGGATACACATGCACACACCTTTCCCCCTAGCATCTCAAAATGCTTTACAAATATTACATAATTCAGACAGACCCCCATGTGGGACAGAGTATTAGGCCTTTTTTAGTAATGGATAAACTGAGGCTCAGAGGTAAAGTCAAGTTTTCAAGCGCACAGAGAAGAAGTGAGTGACAGAGCTGGAAACCAGGAGGTAGATCCTGTGCTAACCACTAGACTACCCTTCCTCTCTAAAAGGAGAATGGTATCTAGATCAATGAGCCAAGATACAGGTGCTTTGGGAGCCATCATTTAATTTCCTGGGGTTTGTGTCTTTAAAAACCCCAACCAAAACACCGCAGTGACTATTTACATTCATGCAGACAGCATTTTTTGTTGTTGTTCTAATATTTCAGTGGTTCGACTTCAGAATTCTACACAAGGGACAGTGTATCCTTAGAACGTGAGTCATGACACACCATGCACCTAGCAGGACACTTATTGAATACATGCCCCCTTATTCAATAGGGGAAAGCAAACACCAAAGACAGCAATCAGAAGATGAGCAGCAACAGAAAGCACTTACCTGGGCAACTTTATCCCGCAAGACACACCCAAAAAGCACTTAATCCAACAACACTGAGCGAGCCAGTCGGGCAAGCATGACAGAGGCCAGAAGGAGAGGGCGCTACATGCAAAGCTGCAGAGCCAATACTAGCTTGATGCTCTGCCGGAACACACTAGCAGCATGTTGCGCTCTCGTTTGCCGCCGCATTTAGCTACAAAGCTAACGCTGATCAATTTCTCTCACTACACTATATTTGCCTCTAATCAGCTTCTCTTCTATGTATTTAAGTGAGAGATTTCTGCTTCCCTGATGGAACCCCTGTCTCTGCCTGTTTGTCTATTACACATCATCTGCAGGGTGTCTTGATGCTATTTACTGCACATAAAGTAACGTGTTCGGAACACCTTTGGCATCAGCCCCCATCACCCAATACAGCTGTCCCCTAACCCCCAAGAACATAAACCAGACCTAGAGAGACCAATAATTAAGGGGCTCCCAGCATCCTCAGACCAGGAAAACGGCGCGCAAGCACCATGCTCTAAGAGCTACAAAACCTGGGCTACGCTGAACTCCCAATGGGAAGGATTACCAGTGTCATGGCCCCCCAGAGAAAGCCATGCCACTGCCTCATGATAAGCTCCAGGCTGTGGATCAAAAGCTACTGTGAAAGGGGCAAGTCAGAGACTATTTAGGGCTTTATAGATGGAAATCAACATTCTGAACTGCATCCAGAACCAGCACCCTGTTCAATCCCTCCACATTTCAGCATCAGGTTACAGGGAGCAGTGGCCTGACTCAGGAGACAGGATTCTCTTTGGAGCATGTCAGCATCACCAACCCATCGAAAGGGCAAAGAAAGGCTGTAGCAGAGCTGGGAGCCTGATATCAGGAGTAGGGGAAGAGATCAGAAACACTGATAGGTACATTTTACCACCAAGCGTACTACTGTAATAGATCCTATCCAACAGATGGGCTAGAATCTCAAGTGCTTTAGCTGAACAGCTCGGTGAGGGTAAAGCAAGGTCTCTTCTGGAGACCGCATCACAGACTGATGTGCTGAGTGAAAGAGCATGATGCTCAGGGGGGACAAGAGGATAGACACCTTCTCAAACTAAGGATTATAATACAAAATGTGTGTGTGGTGCTGAAACATAACTATAGTTCTGGCTCCAATCCTATTGGAGTGCTAGAGGGGAAAGGAGAAAATTACTCCAGGGGAAGAGGTGATAAGTGTGTGTATCTGGGGAAGGGAATAGAAATGGGGGAGGTCATCAGGATTTGTATAAATTTTGGAATTTTACCTGGGCTGAGCTCCCCAGTCTCAGCAGCACCCCAGAACCTCAAGATGCCTTCAACATGCCCTGCAAAGCTCAGGCAGCTGAATTCAGACCCTGCCAGGTCCACCAATAACCTTGAGGGAAGAGGCACAATCTAACATCTGAGTTTTCAGAGGACACAAATTTAAGGCAGCAGCAAATGTGGAGGAACACAGCGAACAAATCCAGACTGATCTGGAGAGATTAGGTTTATGGGCTGCGGGAAGCAATAGGGAAGGGAACAATGGGGCCAGAAGCCGATTAGCGACCGCAAATCTGTAACACTGATGTCACCACTCTAACAGAGACTGGTTTGAAATAAAAATCTGAAGGGAAGACAGACAGGTGAAGTGAAAAGCAGAAAAGTCAGAAGGCTTCTCCCCACAGTGCATTGGTACAGACTGAAGAGGCAAATATCTGATAGACTGGCTGAGAGATCACTGGCAGAAGAAATCTCCAGCCTTGCGTCTATCAGATAAATATTGGAATTGGATCATGTTGTATTCTGCTCCTCTTATATAGGGTAGGCTTCAGAAACACAGACAGGTAAGAGGAGGGATAGCTCAGTGGTTTGAGCATTGGCCTGCTAAACCCAGGGTTGAGAGTTCAATCCTTGAGGGGGCCACTTAGGGATCTGGGGCAAAAATTGGTCCTGCTAGTGAAGGCAGGGGGCTGGACTCGATGACCTTTCAAGGTCCCTTCCAGTTCTAGGAGATTGGTATATCTCCAATTATTACCTTTATGCTCCCTACTTATCCAGCCCTGCCTCTCAGATCACCCCTCCAATAATGCCATTGTTTATGGAGTGCTTGTCTCTCTCTGTTAAGTCTCGGTGCCATTTTTACGCTGCCTCCTATACATGGGGAGCCAGAATGGCTTAAATGGAATGCTCCCCTCATCCCACAAGCCTCTATTTGCCGAATGAAATTCCTCCTGAAATCTCACTCTTCCCAGGATGTCCTCCATAAGTGCCTCAATAACATTCACTGTCTCCTCCCTACATTATCTGCATGCACATGCCCACACACAGAACCACCACGAAGTACAGAGGCCAGGAAAGTATCCACTTGATCGTACTGCTGTCACCCCATTCTTCCTCGGCCCAGTCCCTCCTTTTGTTTCACATCCCTGCCCATCATGTCACACCTAAAAGTTTCGAATCCGAGCCCCTTGTGACAGGACTGTCTTTTCAGGAAGTACCTAGTACATTTCTGGGTGCTAAAAGAGAATGGTGTTAAGCACATTTCAGAAAAAACATGGCTGAAAATCATTTCTTCCTACCCTTCCCCTGGAGTACAAGTTCTGGGTTCTGCTTGATAACAGTGCTAATGCCTACAGCAGTGTTCAGAATGCAGCCTCCTGCTCTGCTTTGGATGTTAAACCATCATTTGCCAACCAACTACAGCAGGGGAAATCAAACAGAACTGTGAGCAAACGTGTAAGCATATAAAAGGCTTCAGTGAGTTTATTTTGTGCGTTAGTTTTAAAGAACATGGATGGCAAATTTTGCTTTCAGAGATTTAGCCAAACATAAAATGGCAGTTGTAGCTTTAAAAATAAAGGCACAATCATTTAAAGTGAAACTGGCTCAATTACAAGGCAGCTTTGCCATGTTTTGATTGGACCCTTTTGCTTTGGCTGCTGGTATTTTTCGTTTGAGTCTTTCCTGTCTGTGTCTCCCTGCACTGGCTGGGTGTGGCTCCCACACCAAGGCCCACGCAGAATCATAGAGTGTCATACCCACTCCATCTCTCTGCCAACACAGCTCTAATTCCTACAGTACATTTGCTGGCATTTTGTAGAGTCTAGTTGTGTATATTCCAAGTGAGGAGTCAGCCAGTCTTTCCCTGGAGAGGCTACTTCACAGCTTAATGCATCTCCCTGTCTGGAAGCAACAGCTCCCAGCATTAACTGTTTTGCATCCATTGCTGATACAAATCCTTTCCCCATCTCTCAAACCCAGCCTCTCACCTCATTAATGCGGATTTGCTGGAGCTCCTGTTCAGCTGCAGTCAGTGGGGCTGGGGCAGAGCAGGACGACACATGCTTCTGGTAGCCACTTAGTGAGATGTCTTCCTGCAGCCACCAGACAAAAGTGGGAGTAAATGTCATTAGCATAATTATTACAGAATGAAGATCGCTCCCTCCCCTGACCACAATGTTCACCAATGCATGAGAGACGGAAGAGAATGCTCTCCTGGAAGTTCTACACTACCGCTGCTTTAGACTCTGACCACACAATCCATTACAGTGTGATCTCACTTGGTTCCCCAGGTTTCTCAAGGAAGCACAGCCTGTAAACAGGCAATATAGGGGCTCGACATTTTTGGCCACTATAACAGGGGGCTACTTGATACAATAACAAAAATCACAGAATGAGGCTCACCTATCGGTCTCTCAAAGAGTCAAATCTTTGAGTGCTCGGGGAGTTCTCACTCTTCCCAGGAGCACATGACAAAAGGACAGTGATCCAGTCAACATGGGGTATCTTTAGAGAAATGGCAGCTGTGCATGCACTACTGCAAGCTGTGTCAACACCTCAGCTAAATCATTACTACTATTAGCTCCATATAGCAGGTAACACATTGCGTAGAGTAGAGTAGCACATCCATTGTGGCACTATGACCTATATGAAGATGTAGATTTGATCCTCGCTCAGAAGAACTTACAGTCTACACCAGTTGTACACTGGGAAACTTTACCAAATATTAATTATTCCAGAATAACTATGATATAAATAGCTACTCACTGAAGTTTCCAAGCATAGACAAGCCCTATGTCTTCTTTTAGAAGTTAAACAAAAATCTTAACTAATTTTCTCCACATTTCAAATAATCCCCCATTTGGAAGTGGGTTCTCCTTCCAGCTGCCTGACTGCAACAGAGTTTACAACCTGGGCAAATCTGCGGCAGCTGGAGATAATCCATCTGTAACAGGTACTTATCCCAAGCTCTAGTCACAGAAACAGCTGACCCGCAGAATTCAGGCTGGCCGATGCCAGCAATTGCAGATACTCCCAGCTCACTAAAAAGTGAGCCCCATCCCCCATCATGTCCCTTTGGGAAAAAACCCTTGAAAAATAAGCCAGTGTTGGAGCATGCTCTGAAAGTCAGAAAAACGTGGGCTATGTTGGACCATGATGGGTGGTGGCTATTAGTACAGGTGGCTGCAGTTAGCAAACAAGTTTTACTGTATAGCAACCTGGTTTCATTTATTGAGACAAGCTGCCACCTTGTGGCGTTATTTAAAACGGCACCTTTATAAAAAATGTACATCCTCCCCCCCACCCCATCTCTTCTATAAATGTAATAATCGGTTTTCTTTGATGTTCCACTAGATTAGCAGAAAAGAAACCTTCTCTTCTGCTTAGTGCCAAGGGGCAATATGATTAATCATTTTATAAATGATTTCTTCATTCAAACAGAACAAGGGCTAAGGAAATTGCCAGGATAACCCTGAATGGATAAAGATACAGCCTGTAGGCAGTGATGGGGTTAAAGGAACCAGCTCTCCCATGGGTGAGCAGACTGAAAGCAGCCTGTTCCCAAGCTGCCAAGGTAGCGACCCACACAAATCACAGCACCTGCTGCTGAGCTGAACAGGGAAAGTCAAAGATCTTCATCAATTTCACTTGTGTGCAGGCACTTCAAGAACAGAGCGCCTGCAGGCGCTCTTTAACCTTAAAAGAGCGAAGACGGACTCTAAAGAAACAAGGACAGAGAGCAGTAACAAAGGTGGGAAAAACCCAGTAGTGATCCAGGAATATTTTAACCCCCATGTGCGGTATCCCAGGCAGTTTTGGCACTGGTTATTGCATCAAGCCTGATCTACACCTAAAACTAAGCTCAACCTAGCTACAGTTGCTAAGAGGTGTGAAAAATTCACACCCAAGAGACACAGTTAAACCAACCTAAGTCCTAGGCCATCAACCTAGCTACCACGTCTCAAGGGAGTGGATTTACTCCAGTGATGGAAAAACCTCTCCCTGTTGCTGCAGCAAAGGTCTACCCCACAGTGCTCCAGCGGTGTAGCCATACCCTGAGATGTTAACCAGAAGGTGCTGTGGGCTTGCAGTCCATGCCATGAGCAGGTGTCCTTACCTTAACTGTTCCAAACAGCTCATCCTTTATGTGTCCTCCTCCAAATTCTTTTTTCACAGTTGCTCGGGTCGCTGCATACAGCATCTTCAGTCTAACCTGGACAAGTAGAGAGTGAGCAAGATCTATTCAGTGAGGCAGAAAGTTTAACAGGATCTGAGTCTGGGCTCCTGCCCTCTGCTAATTCAAGGGCATCAATTCTGCAGCTGCTGAAGTGCTAGACTTCTACCGATGGTGATACTACAAGGCATTGGAGAAGATAGAACTCCTCTCATTAACAGGAATCCACCCCTATCTGTCAGCAACTGCATCATCCCAGCTAGGCAGTCACATTCACTGTCTTACGATGTATTCCAACAGACTGTCCTATCAGTCTGGGGTTTCACTTCCACACAGCTATAGAATTAGTAATGACAGCTGAGACCCACAAGACGTCATTGAGATGCTAGTCAACCTAATTCTGGAACTTTACTGGCATGACAAGCCCAAACATTTCCCCTCTCTTTAAAAGGGTTAATCTCTACACACAGATCATTTCTAATAAGTGCTCCAAAACTGCAGTTTGGATTTCAGTCCCCCTCTAAACTGGATCCTTTATTTGACTGATCTCCCTGTTTAAAATTCCGCTTTAAAGCAACAGGAGAAAGCTATGGCTTGGTTTTAATTGAAGCTCATTGTTTCTAATCTTACCACATCTAACTCCAGAGAATAATTTCTCCAGGCTGTTTTGGTTGCCTCTTATCTTGCTCTTTGAGCCAGAAACAAATTGCCTTCCTCCCCATGCCCACACACACCATCACAACCAACTTCTTGATTTCTTCTGTCTATCCCACATGTAAAGACTGCTTTACTAGCCTTTCCCTCCTCAACTCACCACCCCCCCAAAAAACCTGCGGTTAGTCAGTGGCCCCCATTACAGAAGAATTTTGGATAGTGCTCTGGACATCCCAGAATGGCTTAAATGCAGCCAGTAGTCACCTTACCACAAAGCAGAACCTGACTCAATAGCCAGTGGTGACAACAGAAGTAGGATCCTGGCACTCCTGGGGGAGAAGGGTTCTGTAGTGAATTTAGTTCTGGTGGCAAGTGTCTGATGAACTGAGCCAAGCCAGCACAGGCAACAGCAATGACAGCTTTAATAATACCATGTAGCCTCTAGATTGTTCTTTTCATCAGATCTCAGAGCACTTTACAAAAGGTCAGCATCATTATCTCTATTTTACTGATGGGGAAGCGGAGGCCCAGCGCGGTGAAGTGACTTGTCCAAGGTCAGCCAGCAGAGCTGGGAATAGATCCCATATCTCTCGGGTACCGTCCAAGTGCTCTACCCCTAGGCCACACTGCCTCCCAGAGCAATCTGCTACTGTGATTCAATCTTATTTCATTCTAATTCTCTACAGCTGGCTTGAGATGACCTTGGGTTAAGTCACCAGCTGTCACTTTCCCTCCTCTGAAAAGTGGGAATGAGAATACTTATCTTACGCGGGGGAGGGGGATTGGGGCTTCAAAAAATGTTAGGTGCAACAGGGTCAAATACAAACATTAATATCTTGACTGGCCACAAGGTGTCACTGTGGCACCAGAGTAAAGTTTTTTTCTTGTGGCATTTGATGTGTTCATAGAGTAATACAGACTGGTAATTGGAGAGGGTGTACAGGAGAAGGAGTCTGGCCCACATACTTAGGGTCTAACTGATCGCCATATTTAGGGTCAGGAAGGAATTTTCCCCCAGGTCAGATTGGCAGAGATCCTGTGGGGTTTTCACCTCCCTCTGCAGCATGGATCATGGGACACTTGCAGGTTTAAACTAGTGTAAATGGTGGGTTATCTGTCACTTGAAGTCTTTAAATTATTATTTGAGGGTTTCAGGAGCTCAGCCAGAGGTTAGGTGTCCATTACAGGAGGGGATAGGTTAGGTTCTGGGGCCTGCAATGTGCAGGAGGTCAGACTAGATGATCATGATGGTCCCTGCTAGCCTTGAAGTCTGAGTCAACCCTGCCGTAAAACTCTGCCTGCATGCGGTTACATGTCAGATCTCAAGTAAAGCAGGGCCAGGCTGGATCATGACTTGGGTGGCCAGAGGATTCTGTAGGTAGCTCTCTTCCCTCGAGTCAGCACTGGATCGACCCGAGCAAGCTGGAAGGGGACACTGCTGACAGGAACAGCTTGCAAATGAGAGCTAAAACTCGGGTCTTGACCACTCATGGTGGCACTTTTTGCCAAAGTAGGAGTGTAAAATCTTGGCCAAGTTTCCTCATGGATAATTACATTCCACTCCCTACAGGCTGGATTCACTCCTTGCCTGTATCTGTCATGTAGTTTACAGTAGTCTGTTAAACAGTAGCCAAGCTTTCCCCCGGAGGAGAACTGATGCACGCTACAGAACAGAGCATTTGCAGAGCACGTTAGGGTCCATCTGGCTAACCAGTGTTACACGGAAGTTAGATGATTAGCTCTGCTAAGCGAGTCTTCAGAAAATGATACACTAACCTTTGAACAATTCCAATAATTAGTCCTTAAATACAGCTTTCCATCCTCTACCCACCACACAAACATTCTTGTGAGTGCCAGGAAAATTACAACCCTGCAAAGAGGAATTTAGAGAGACCAAAGGCTTACAGGAGAACTGTCAGGGGACCAGGAGATGAAGAGCCACTCAAAGCCCTGTGCATTCTGGGTGTCCAACCGGTAGAGGATATAACATGGCTGTTGTTCATCCAGCAGCGGCAGCACGAAGGAGTCATAGTCTTTATCCCAATGGCGAGACAGTTCTTTGTAGGCTCCCAGCACTAGCTGCTCTGAAAGGAGGAAGAGAAGAACTATGAATTACAAAGCAAAGGTTAGTACAGGCCATGGGGCTGCATGACTCATTGCTCTAATGCCTTGCACTCCTGAGAGCTCAGATGCTGCAGCCCTATTCTCCGCTCTCCCACCTGTGAGATCTTGTGCAAAGCAATCTAGAAGCTATTCCCTTATGTGCTTTAAAGTGTGGGGGACCATGTGCTCTCAGAGCCTCTGGGGGAGCGGAGTGCATAATACCACCACCATAAACATGTGCGGATGTTTCAAAAGTCCCACCCACTAGGAGGTAACGGGGAGGAGCAACGTTACTTGGTCTACCCCATTCCACGATTTCTGAACACAAAATTAACATTGGAATACGAAGCTTTTCCCATATCGGGAGAGCAGGGCTCAGGAGTTGCAGTTCCAAAGATTTGGACGAGCTACCTGTTGCATTAGAACAGGCACCAACATGCTCAGGTTTTAATTAATCCAAATGGCAACTGCTCCGCATCACCTTCTGCATCCAATGGTGTCTCCTGTGCTGGAACGTGCTGGGTGGCTGCCTCCTCCCAGAGACCTTCCCCACAGCGAGATACAGCCTCACCCAGTCTCTCAATGAGCACACATTACAGCAGGCGTTACCGGGGAGGAAGACAAGTGGGAGATGCTGCAACTACCAGGGCTGAGGAGTGGGCACACAGGCCAGTGCCAGCTAGGGTGGAAAGGCTAGGACACCACAGCCCCACTATAGCCACTGTGGGCGTGTGGCCAGCACAGACCAACTTGCACTCCTCCCAGCTACAGGAGGCCACTGCCAGCAGCAAGGAACTGATCGGTCAGCAATCGCACCAGCTGCTTCTCCATATTGCAGAGCAGTTGATTTCCAGGAGGCCCAAAGGCAGGCTGGAATCCCATGCATAGCTAAGCTCCCCTGGAATCTCCTCTCTTCCAGCTGCTCCTCATACCTATACAGCCTCCCTGGCAGACGTGGTGCGTGTGGCTCTCACAGGATCCCCCCTGTGCGATGCTACCAGCGTTCCCTAGCTCTGCAGACTGATCAATGTGTGGATAGCTTCCTTCTCCCCACAGCCACCCGGAACCCTCCCTGCTCGCTATCCCCACTCCCGCCCAGGGTCAGGTTCCCCACCCCTCCCCAGGGTCCTGTGGTCACTGGTCCAGTCCCTAGGCTTTCGGCTGAACAACTATGGAGGTGACAGGGGAAGGCAGCAAAGAGTTTGGGGCTTGTCGCTACCACAAGCCAGGGCTGGCAACGTATTCTCAGAAACCTCAACTTCCCCTATGATGCAAAAAAGGGAGAGAAAACACCACTGAAATACGACTGCCAACATCAGCCGCTTCCTGCCCTTAGCCTGCTGCTGTGGCTTGGTCCAAGCACACGTACTACCATCTAGGGGCAAGGGAAGTTATGGGCACATCTCGCTGATGCAGCGGGCCCTGATCTCACCGCTGCCATTTTGATGGTGCCATGGTGCCACGCAGGGCAACACGCTGCACCTCCTGCGCTTCCTCTTCCTGCCGAGCTTGTCGCCAAGGCCGATGCCACACCACACAAAAGGCGTCCAATGTGCCTGGGAAGGAAAGCACTGAGCATGCAGGGGAGGGGGAGCAGGGCAAGGCACCATTCAGGAGTGACAGCCAATGAGATGCTAGCTCACAGAACTGGTGTTTCCCTTCCCCATTCAAACACCCTTCTGCGGTGTTGCAAGGAGGGCGACCGGGGGCCATGCTCAGGGCAGGTAGTAGGGTCTGGGGAATCAGTGTAAAGGAAGGGTTGGGATGTGCAGGAACACACTGTCCCCCTGTGCTCAGGGCATGACCACATCTTCACACGAGCAAGGCACAGATTGAGGAGAGGTGCTGTGGAGAAAGGCAGGGTGGGACCCACAGATCAGCTTTCATGTAGTACCTCCAAGTCAGACCCCAACATACACCACTAGGGCCTTCCAAGGCAGCAGGGCTTCAGCAAACAGCCCCAGCCAGAGCCCTTAGGGAAAGGGCTCACATGCAGCTAGGGAGCATTCCTGAGCCCTGCAGCCACCCTGGAGAGAGATGACGCTGTCAGTGTGTAACAATACAGTGTGTGCAAAGAAAGCAGGGACTGTCTTCTCAGGGCCACAGCCGCCCCAAGGGGCAGAGCAGTCTCGCCTGGCAAGCTGCAGCCATTCAGTCCCTACGATAACCCAACCCCATCAGACTCACAAGTCGAGGAGCCTTTGTGTTCCAAAACAAACGACATGCTCGTGGCTAAACACAGTCCGCTAAGTGCAGGGTGCTGGCGGGTGGTGAGCCAGCGCGCGAAAGGCAGCACAGAGCCTGCAATTTGCACTTCACTCACGTCCAGACCTTCCAAGAGAGGCCACAAACAGTTTTCTGTCTTTTTTCCGGCTTCTTGCCGCATCCCAGGACAGTTCCCATTGGCTTCAATGGGAATCTCGAGCCGGCACTGGCTGAGGGAGATTTCTAGGGATTTCCATTGCTCCCTCACCCGGGGCTCCAGTCACTTAGTGACGTGCCAGGGCATTGTAAGGTTCCCACTCATGCTGTGATAACCCTGGAGACTTGGGTTTCCCAGAAGCTGAAAGCAAAGCAGCCTCTGCAGGGTTGTCAGGAAGCTGGGAATTGGATGAACACAGCTCCAGGCGGAGCAGCCTACCTGCTCTGCCCCCAATATCCTTCCAGCGCTTTCCCAAACAACCACCATTGATATCCCATGGGGTGGGGAAACATGGCCACAGGCATCTCCCCTGTGTCTTGGGATTCCCCAGGAGGATCTTCAGAAAGCCACCAAGGAAGAAGGTGGAGTGCACCTCCTGAAAACCACAAGGGTAGCTGGCAAGGGGAACACACTCCGGGTCCATCCAGAAGTGCCTCCTAAACCCTGGTTTCAGAACACTGGGGCACCCAAACAGCCATCCTCTAGGGATTGTGGTGCATTGCTGCTAGGGGACCTAGGTATGCTCCCAAGCTACTGCCTGAGCAATTGTGGGGCACCTCTCCATGTAGGGGTTTGGGAGACAGTGGCCTATGCCAGGTGGGACATGGATGAACCTGCTGGATTGAAGAACGGACTCACAGAAGGGAGCCACCCAGTCCAGGAGGATTAGCAGGAGCCCTGAGGCTCCCACCACCTTTGAAGATGCCCTATCTAAAGCAACAGTTAAAGGCTATGTTTGTGTAGGGTTTGCGCTTCTCCCCCACTCCCCATCCCACTGTACAAACACCCAGCCCCCGCATGTGCACTGTCAAACTCAGCAGGACTGGGTTTGAGGATAAATAGAGGTTTCATACAGCCCTAATTTCCACCTACCCTCGCCACAGCTGCATCCTCCGGCATATAATCCCATCCCACATATCCACTGCACTTGACACTCCAAGGGACCTAGCAATTACAGTTCTTCTCCTGAAATCACAGGAATTCAAATCCACCAAAAATGTATTCTGTTTCTACCATGCACGTCAGAAAAAACAGGTCCAGATTTCCAGAGCCATTTACACACACACACGAATAATTACTGCACACAAATATTGAAACTGCTTGCAAAACAGCAGTCGTGCAACTACGCACCCCTTTGACCTGTGAGTTTAGCAGTCCTGGACTCTCAGTAAGTTACAAGTGGCACCATGCCACAGCACTGATAACGCATGTGTGTGGGGGCAAGGGAGAGAATATTAAGTGGACAGTTACCCCTGCAGCTTGGCCCACATCCAGTGACTTTCAGCCCATCTCCAATACATCACTTGATTCAAAACAAACGTGCTCACAGTATAGTTTGCTCTTGCTTCTAATCAGGAATAGGAAGCTTTCAGGTTTGCAATCAGTTCTGCTTTACTTTTCCAGCAGGGTTCATGCAGGGCAGCTGAGAGCGGGTTCGGGTCCCAGTGAAAAAAGGGCGGACCAGCTAAATAGGGTTGACAAAGCCAGGCCCCAGGCCCCCTTCCGGACAGCTGGGCCCCAGTAATTTGTACTGGCTTCCCCCCCCACCCTCGTCAGCCCTGGGTTCATGTGATCTGTAGGGTCAGGTCGGCAGATTTCCAGATTTCCTTTGCTTGCAGGGGGCAGGCATGCGTGTTCCTCAGCCTTTACCCTCCTCATCCAAGTCTCTGGTACCAGGACATCCTCAAACCGCTCTCCACCACAGCTGAATTAATCACGCACACAAATCACTGTTCCGCTGCAGTTGCGGAAGTCGCAACTCAACCTGTTTGTTCCCAGCTGGCAGATCAGCGGGAAGATCTCAGAAGAGCTGAACGTTTCCCCAGGGAATGGCACTACAGTAGGCCTGCACAACATACGGCCCGCGGGCCGCATGTGGCCTACGTGGGCTCACTGTGCGGCCCGCGGAGGGTGAGTAGGCAAGCAGGGGGGTGGGGCAAGCCAATGGCTGGCCAGCCGGCGGGTGGGTGGGGTGGTGAAGAGGCCACTGGCAGGCTGGGGAGTGAGGGTGAACCAGTGGCAGAGGCAGCGGCAGAAGGTAAGAGGCCAGCGGCGGAGGGAGCAGGCAAGCCGGCGGTGGACAGGCAGGCGAGCTGGCAGCGGGGGGGGGCAAGAGGGGGGAGTAGGCAAGCTGGGGGGCAGTGGCAAGGGGGCAGGTGAGCCAGTGGCAGGGGAGGGGGGCTGAGGAGGTGAGCGGGCAGTGGCGGAGGGGCTGAGGAAGCAAGCAGGTGGGCAGTGGTGAGCTGAAGTGGTGAGCGGGCTGGGGCGGGTGAGTAGGCAAGCCGGGTGGGTGGGGGGCTGAGGAGGCGAGCGGGCGAGCAGTGCAGGGTGGCTTTATACTGGGGGGGTGAGGAGGCGAGTGGCGAGTCGGTGGCTGACTTGTTCTACTGATCTTGTCTCATAAAAATTGGTCCTTTTTGCTGCTTTTCTCTGGACTGGGGGTTGTCCCAGTGCTGCAAAGAGGGTGTTCCCAAAGGAAGGTGCTTGCTTCTAACCCCCTCCCCCTCAGGCCATCAGTATGTCTGCTCTTCTCTAGTCAGCCCACTTGACAAGTTTAATTGTTCTTGGTCTGGCTCTCAGCCCTTCTCCAAGGGTTGCAGCTGTCTGGAGGTGCTGCCTTCCACATCTTCCTCAGTCACACCTTGTCCATTTAACAGGGCAATTGATTACCAAGTGGGGGGAAAGATCTTATTCTACTCCTAGCAAAAAGACATTTTCTTTTACCTTAATTATACTACCTTAGGGGCCTGCTATAATATATTACCAAGGTTCAATACTGCTGTTTCGGCGAGGCAGCACTGGGGAAGGAGAGTTTGTTTCCGCAGGGTGGGTGGTGGTGAGGGGGGTTGTTTCAGTGGGGCTGGGCAGCACTGGGGGGAGGGTGTTTGGGGAGGGGGGCAGTGGGTTTCGGCCCTCAGCTGTTTTCTTTGGAGTAATATGGCTCTTGCTGCTTTACGAGTTGTGCAGGCCTGCACTACAGCAATAAAGAAGTCAGACTGGGGAGAACTACTAGGGCACCTATCCATTCACTCACCCCCTTCCGTCAACACAGAATTGTTCCTCACAGCAATGTACCATCCAGTGCTTTGTCCAGCCTCATGGGGAATGACTCAAACAATGGCCAGCCCCGTCATCTCCTCCAGGAGACTATTCCTCAGTCCAGCAGAGCTCCCCGTTATAGCCTCTCCGATATTCAACCTCACTTAATTTCATTCTGCTACCCCAACACCCTTTGTCCTACTGACAGACGCGCAAGTTCCCACTTTGTCCTGCACCCAGGCCATTTGGTTCCTTCCTCCCAAATGATCCCTTCACGCTCTAATCATCTGTGCTGCTACGACATAAAGAGTCTCTGGAAGTGACCACACACACACACACACCCCTCAAGTCTCTAAAGTACGTTTTTTCCCCACAGCTACGAAGTACACAACTATCTACAGTACTAGATAGAGGGATCACGCTTCACATGCAGGCCTGTCTATTTGAGCAACTGTCTCTATCCCCAGATAACCAGGTTCTTGTGTTAACACAGCTCAATTCGTATGAAGGAAGGAAGCAGGGATGGGGAGGGGTCCAACAGGATGTTCTCAGAGAGGGGTCCTGGCTTTGGAATTTGTTTCCTTTCCTTTGCTCTGCTAGAACCTGGATCAGGGAAGCATTAGAACATACTGCCAGACCCACCTGTATCACCCTTAAAGGTGAGGTGCTGATGACTGGGGGCTGGGTGAAGGAGAAGGGAGTGTTTGGAGTTGAAGAAGGTCCCACCCTTTAAGTTTAACAGGCATTGCTCTCTCAGAGAGAGTTTGCTTAATAATTGTGTTGTCTATTTTGGAGTCAAATTAAATAAAACCCACAAGTGCACCCCACCACCCCATCAGGAGCTGATGGATTTTACTGGTTACACTAATACTGATCCTAACATAAAAGGGGAGAACAATTCTGGATGCCAAGTCAGGCAACCAGGAAGATATAGCAGGGAACGGAAACCATAAGCAAGCACAGGACAGAGAGCCACTGCCAATTTCAAATCAATGGAAATTAGTCCATTTAAAAAAAAAAAAATCAGGTGTGGCTCATTTGGGTACTGAAATTTTAAATATTTTTTCAAGTTCCATTTTTAGACATCCTAAAGGGCTTTCTGCTCCTTTGGAAGGGACTGAATGCAGGTCAATATACTCAAGTCCAGCCCTACATCCTCTCTGGGCACATCCCTTCCTGCAACCTCCTCCATTTCAGCTCTGCAGCAGCTGTCGATGCTGAACCCCTTCTCACAGCGACTGGGGTCCAGCATGCCTATGAATTCCCACGGAGCAGTGCACAAGAGTGAGGTCATGGTACTACCACAGAAGAGACAGTGCAAGTGAGCATCACCAGTGAAATGAATGATACGCAAAGGGCTGGCAAACGCACAAGCTCAAAGAATCCCTTTCTGTTATAGCAGTCGTGGGGACAGAACTTTCAGCTGGGAAGTGTTTTTTCAATTGGACAGTGCCCCTTTGACTACTTCTGCTGGCTCCAGGAGGAGACGCCAAATATTCTGAAAAATTCTGCATTAACTCAGAAAGAGAATGGAGAGATTGAAAATGCTGAAAAGGAAAGGACCAGGCCAGCCCTTCCTTGGTCCCCATGAGATGGGGGGCTCTCTTCCAGCAGCAGTTGGCCACAGCCTCAGGCAAAGTAAACAAAAACACATACTGACAGCACTCACACCCTGTAACAGCAACCAAGAAAACTACCTAGGCACATGAGACTAGATCAGACACAGAAGATCACCAGTGCTAGCCAGTGTGCTGTATGGGGGTCTCAGGTTAAAGACTGTCCTGTCACAGAGCCTGATCAAGAGCCCACTGAAATCCATGGGAGTGCAGCCAGTTTGGGTAGCGAGTGAACCTGAAGTGAGGCCAGAGACTCCAGCCAGTGGGAGAAGCAGCAGCCAAAGCAAGGTCCTCTGGACAGTCATAGAACTTTCTCTGCCAGGTGCTCATTGGCTGTTTGTTCCGACCTTCTCCCTCCCTCCTTGTCCTTTCACCTCTGCGTCACACCTCCTGCCCTTACCTACAGGATGGTAACAGCAGACAAGAGGCACCTGCTGTTTGGTCTACAGGGAGCACCTCCAAACTCCAGACGTGCAGAGGTGAAGGGACAGACACCCACCGGGCAGCACAGGATTCGGAGGGCTGTGGTGGGGACTGAGTATGTTGGATCCCTTGTCTGCCTTTCTCTCGCCAGAAAAATGGGTTGCACAGGGCAATTTTTTCCCTTTAATTTGCAGACCAGCTCTCTGGACAGGTAGCTCCATCAGTCAAGTGAGGCCCTGCTGGCTCTGCAAGTGCGAATAGGCAGGAACATGATTAGAAGTTGTAGAGTGGCTGGGACTTAACGATGGACTTGTCTAATTTCAGGAACACCTCAGTCCCATCTACACTGCCACTTTCACCATTTAGTAACCGCGCAGGGGACAACCGTGTTGGAATTGAGTCCCCTGGTTTGGTTACAGATGTAGCATAGACTAGCCTGAAGCTCCAAGTGTTTAGGCAGCAGACATAATCCTGAAGAAGAAGCTGACAGGGAGCCATTCCCAGGGCTCCCACACCCTCCAAGGCACCTGTCAAACAAACATGGGCGTTTCCAGGCTTGAAAGGAAACTAAGCCACAGGAAATCTGGTCAGGGAGAACAGTGCATTACAAGTCAATTTCCTTAGGAGTCCTGATCTCACCAATACACAATTGCCAGTGTCAATAAGAGAAGACATTTCAGGTGCAATTCGCTAAAGTGCTCAGCATTGGCCTAACTCTGCTCCCATTGAAGTCAATGGTAAAACTCCCATCGATTTCTAGGGCAGCAGAGCTACGTGGATGCTGAGTGTTTCCTAAAATCTCACCCTCTGTTTTTATTAATCCTGGTTTCTACTGGATGGATTTTTGGGGCAAACAAGGCGGCACCGACTTCCAACTATTCAGAAGTCACGCTGTCCCTGATCCTTGTCTCACCTTTAGGAATTGCCACCGGGCATTAAAACAAGCTGTTGAAACAGATAGACAAGAAAAACTGGCAAATCAATAAGTTATTTTCTTTGGTGTATTTTAGCTTCAAACTAGCACAGCATATAGGCCTGAGATTCACAAGATCTGAACTGTACTTAAAAAAAAAAGTATCAATCCTTATGTCACTGGTCAGCAAGTAGCTACTGCCGTTACTAATAAACTGTTTATTCTGCAGGTGTTACTCTGGAGAAGTATTTTAGGAGGAAAAGGAGAGATTAATTTATCAACCTGAAATGGCCTACAATAAATCACCTGCTAGGGCAGCATTTTAATTTCTCTGCAAAATTAACCGACAGTAGGTGGGATTTTCTAAACTCTGCACATGCAATCATCCACCCAATGTGCACTGCACAATTGTCACAGATAGATATGGAAATCGAGTCGCTTAGCATGCAAGCAGCCAGAGAGATGCATTTGAGGAGTATCTGCACACTTGATAAGATTAGTCCATAGGTGTGACTGTTGGCAGAAACCTCAGTTTCCTCTGAGCTCTCTCTCTGCTTTGATGTTTTAATGATGCCCATGCTAATTTCAGTCCCTGCTGTGCCAGTTTGCCTTTGCTGCTGCTGCTGGAGTCTCTACCACTGCTGCAGTCAGATGCATCACTTATCTTCCACTATTTACCATGCTTTCTTCAATTGCTACCGTAACTAATGTGATTTGCTTTAAAAGCTTCCTTCTCTTAAGATCGCTCCAGTCTAAAGAGAGAGATCAAAAAATGAGAGCAGACTCTTAGGGCTAGGACACTGCATGTTTTTATGCTTCACTGGGCCTCAGACTTAAATAGCTCCTTCTACCTCCCAGACTGGCAGCTCCCCATCTCCTTCCTTCCAACCCTTAACTGCAGAAAAGCTCTGCTATTGAGCTAAAGGCTGCGTGACTCCACCCTGGGCCTATGGCTTGGCAAAGGCAGGCAATTAATCGCGCTGATTCTTACAGAGACGATTTGAATCATCCCTTCAGTACAATGTTCACTACTAGAACCCAGCCTGGAAACCAATAGGTGGGTATTAACTAGGGCTGCCAACTCTGACTAAAGCTATTCCAGGACATTCCTTCTTCCCACCACCCCCCACATGACAATGTTATTTTCTTAAAATATCCTATTAAAATCTCCCAGATTGCTTTCAATAGTCACGGGAAGGGCTATGCAGATTTTGGGAGACTCCAGGCTAACCCCGGAGGGTTGGCAACACTACTATTAAATACCAAACAGCAGTGGAATGCCCTGTTCCCACCTCCGTAAACAACGGGTTATAGATGGGAGGGAAGAAACCAAATGGGACTGGGGCAGTGGAGCAAGTGAAAAACTTCTCAGACAACAGGAGCAATCCGTGGGTTGACAGCAAACCTCAGGGAAGCAACGAAAGCCTGATGGCATTAAAAAAAATAAAGCCAGGACACTTGTTGGCACATTTGTTAGGGTCAAGAAGCCGAAATACACTCACTCTTCCCCCAGTGCCATTAATGCCAACTTCTGCCTCAAGCAGGTCAGAGAGCAGAGGGTTTTTCTGCCCAGTAACTGCGTGCTGTGAATGGAAGAGTAACGGCGCAGCTGAAAACTAAGCAGAAGAACAGTTCTGGTCATGTGTACATTCACCATTCCTTTTGCCTTTTCACTCTCAAACATTCAGTGCATTCGCTGTGATGCTCCACAGCATTGTTTGCTCCCAGGGAACACAGGGCACATGCTACCACCACAAGGCGGCAATTTGGATCAAAGCAGTTAAAGAGCTCTACCTACCTAATGGTAAGCCCACATTTATCGTGCACTTCCTACTTCTCAGAGGGGTAGCCGTGTTTGTCTGGTTCTGTAGAAGCAGCAAAGAATCCTGTGGCACCTTATAGACTAACAGACGTTTTGCAGCATGAGCTTTCATGGGTGAATACCCACTTCTTCAGATGCAAGTAGTGGAAATTTCCAGGGGCAGGTATATATAAGCAAGCAAGAAGCAAGCTAGAGATAACGAGGTTAGATCAATCAGGGAGGATGAGGCCCTGTTCTAGAAGTTGAGGTGTGAAAACCAAAGGGAGGAGAAACTGGTTCTGTAATTGGCAAGCCATTCACAGTCTTTGTTTAATCCTGAGCTGATGGTGTCAAATTTGCAGATGAACTGGAGCTCAGCAGTTTCTCTTTGAAGTCTGGTCCTAAAGTTTTTTTGCTGCAGGATGGCCACCTTAAGATCACCCATGGGAAGGAGACTCTGGAAAAATTCCACCACAATTTCAACAGCTTCCACCCCTCCATCAACCTCAGCCTGGACCAATCTACACAGGAGGTCCACTTCCTAGACACCACGGTGCAAATAAGTGATGGTTACATTAACACCACCCTATACCGAAAACCTACTGACCGCTATGCCTACCTTCATGCCTCCAGCTTCCATCCCGGACACACCACAAGATCCATTGTCTACAGCCAAGCACTGAGATACAACCGTATCTGCTCTAACCCCGCAGACAGAGACCAACACCTAGAAAATCTCCACCAAGCATTCTCAAGACTACAGTACCCACACGAGGAAATAAGGAAACAGATCAGCAGAGCCAGACGTGTACCCAGAAGCCTCCTACTGCAAGACAAACCCAAGAAAGAAACCAACAGGACTCCACTGGCCATCACATACAGTCCCCAGCTAAAACCCCTCCAACGCATCATCAGGGATCTACAACCCATCCTGGACAATGATCCCACACTTTCACAGGCCTTGGGTGGCAGGCCAGTCCTCGCCCACAGACAACCTGCCAACCTGAAGCAGATTCTCACCAGCAACTGCACACCGCACCATAGTAACTCAAGCTCAGGAACCAATCCATGCAACAAACCTCGATACCAACTCTGCCCACATATCTACACCAGCAACACCATCACAGGACCTAACCAGATCAGCCACACCATCACCGGTTCATTCACCTGCACGTCCACCAATGTAATATATGCCATCATATGCCAGCAATGCCCCTCTGCTATGTACATCGGCCAAACTGGACAGTCTCTAAGGAAAAGGATAAATGGACACAAATCAGACATTAGGAATGGCAATATACAAAAACCTGTAGGAGAACACTTCAACCTCCCTGGCCACACAATAGCAGAGCTTAAGGTGGCCATCCTGCAGCAAAAAAACTTTAGGACCAGACTTCAAAGAGAAACTGCTGAGCTCCAGTTCATCTGCAAATTTGACACCATCAGCTCAGGATTAAACAAAGACTGTGAATGGCTTGCCAATTACAGAACCAGTTTCTCCTCCCTTGGTTTTCACACCTCAACTGCTAGAACAGGGCCTCATCCTCCCTGATTGATCTAACCTCGTTATCTCTAGCTTGCTTCTTGCTTGCTTATATATACCTGCCCCTGGAAATTTCCACTACTTGCATCCGAAGAAGTGGGTATTCACCCACGAAAGCTCATGCTGCAAAACGTCTGTTAGTCTATAAGGTGCCACAGGATTCTTTGCTGTTCCTACTTCTCGTCTACACAAAGCAGCACACCTCAGCCTGTTTCCACTGAGGAACTGAGTTTTAAACACATCCTCGCAACATGGATATACTCCCATTTTCTATCACTGCAGCCAGGTGACCCGAACAAACATTTCGAACATTGAAATGAAAATCTGGGGCCCTGCAGGGAAAACCAGGCAGATGTCTCTTTATGTGGTTTGTAACATTTAAAACTGGACTGGATAAGCAAGATGATGTGCCTTAGGGTATGGCTACACTTGCAGGTGTGCAGCGCTGGGAGTTACAGCTGTCTTCGTACAGCTGTGTAGGGAAAGCGCTGGTGCGTGGCCACACTCACAGCTACCAGCGCTGCAGTGTGGCCACATTTGCAGCGCTGTTGGGAGTGATGCATTATGGGCAGCTATCCCAGCATTCAAGTGGCAGCAACGTGCTTTTCAAAAGAGGGGCGTGGGGTGGAGTGTGACAGGGAGCGGGGGAGAGAGAGAGAGTGGATTTTTGGAGCCGACACTGTGTATCAGCTCCCTGCCTTGCAAAATCTGAAAATTTCCCTGACCCCTCATTTACTCTTAACTGCAAACAGCCTGCAGACCAGATAAGCAGCTGCTCCAACAGACTCCCTTTCTCCCCCCAAGCAAACACTCATCCCCCTGCCTGCCTCATTCACAGCAAGGTAGTGGGTTATCTCAATTGATTGTTCACAGTCAGTTACAGATTGATCACAGCAAACAGGAGCTGTGTTTGTTTTTTTAGATAAGCAGCTCCTGGAGCCCCGAGTTCACAACAAAACAAAGAGAGGCATCATAACAAAACAAAGAGTAATTTAGTTAAAAGCATTCTGGGATATCTCCTAATACCCTGGAGGCCAATAACAGCGCTGGTGTGTGGCCACACTTTACGAGCAGCACTGCAGCACCAGTGCTGCAATCGTTATACCCCAAGCAGACCCAGGTGTATAGCCAGCGCTGCAGCCAGGGAGTTGCAGCGCTGGATGTGCCCTGCAGGTGTGGACAGTTACTAATTGCAGCGCTGGAAAGCCTCCACCAGCGCTGCAACTCTCAAGTGTAGCCATACCCTTAGAGAGCAATGCTGCATTGGACGCTGGCAAGCAGGTTCCATGAAGCAAGAGGAATTAGAGATAGAGAATTAACCCATCACTCAATTACCATGAGAAACAACCAATGTCCCCTGGCAGAGCAGAGATCTCTGCAGGTGTCCTAACCTGGGAAGCAGCCATTTGTTAACATTTTACAAGAGGCATACACAGCTGAGCAGCAGTGGCTCTGCCCCCTATCACTGGGAGCTGACTCTCACCACTCCAGCAGGGCACATTCCTCTCACACATTGTTCCTGGGGCCAGGAGGAACAGAGTCTGGCTACTTAAATGCTGATCACTCCTTCCCCTCAACCCATATATGCACACAGGCCGCAGGCTAAGTCACCAAGCACAAGCTAGTCTGTCTGCAGCCAAGAGAGCTGCACTGCAGTAGCTGTGGATGGAGAGAAACAAACCACTTAGCTTTAGGCAATACCTCTGACTCTCTCAGCATAAGTTCAGAGTTAAGGCCTCATTATGCATCCTCTTGCCACAATTACTTGCATCTTGGACTGGGGGGAACTGATGCTAAGCATTTTAACCCTTGGGAGGACAGGCACAGAATTCAGCAGTGATAGCAGTGACATGCTGCCTCACTGGCTGGCAGGCAGGTAAAGGGATAGACAAAGTATTTAAAAATAAAACTAGGGGGGACGGGGGACCATGTGCTCCCACAAAGACTAAAGTAATAGGGCACAATGGATTCCTCCAGCTGGGATTCATGGGTGGCTGACAGTTGCTTTGCCTCATTTGCTGGGTCTCCTGTGATCTCACACACATTCCAGTTCATTCTGTGACGATGCTGATCTACTCAGAGTTCCTTAAGAATCAACTTCAAACACAGAGCTTGAAAGAACTCAGATCCCTTAGCATTTTTGTCCAGAACCTCCAGGTCCAGATCTCAAGTAGGCTGGAAGATCTGCTTCTTTTCTCCCTGGACAACGTTCTGCCAGGCCTAGCATGGATGGGCAAGGAAGCAAGGAACCTCCATGAGCAGGAACTGAAAGGTAGCTTGAATTTCTGTCAAGGTCACAGGCTTGTCTGATCTCAAAGCTAAGTGGGTTTTGCGGTTGATTTATCTATTCTAAAAAGAAACAGGAGACTGACCCCAGTCATTTCAAACCTAGCAGGACTGCCTCTATTGTACTGGCTTCCTCCTAGTTTTCCTACTGTTAGTGTGCGCTGGAGTTCTGTGTTCAACGACCACTAACAGTCATGACTGTGCCAAGTGGTGCTTCAAGAGACAAGTAAAAGAGAAACTTTGCTTCCTTAAAAAACATGCAAGGGTTTGCCCTGGGGGAGAGGAGGTTTCTCCCTTTGCCTACTGCCTTCCCCACCACTTGCTTCTCTCCCCCTAACCCTCACTTCTCAACTTCACATGGTCCCCACTGCTTCACACACAAGCTCATCCCCAGATTTCCTTCCTTAGTCCTGCTTCCTTGGGCTTGTCATTTTGCTACGGCTGGTCTCTAGTAACAAGGATTCTGTTAT
This sequence comes from Mauremys mutica, assembly GCF_020497125.1. Taxonomy (NCBI): domain Eukaryota; kingdom Metazoa; phylum Chordata; order Testudines; family Geoemydidae; genus Mauremys; species Mauremys mutica. Next base: position 45,919,517 of record NC_059078.1, read on the forward strand.
TTTGGCCAACCAGTTTCTGCAGTGACGGCTCTTAAAATACATCACAAGTGACTGTTCAAATGGAGCAGTGCAACATTCGGAAAGATTTCAACTTCCAACAGATTGGGCTCTGGGGAATGATAAAACTTTGATCAAGAAGCACTGCAATGGAGCTAGAAGGCAGATGGAACAAGAACAGGAGTCAAGTACCAGAGGGGTAGCTGTGTTAGTTTGGATCTGTAAAAGCAGCAAAGAGTCCTGTGGCACCTTATAGACTAACAGACGTATTGGAGCATGAGCTTTCGTGGGTGAATACCCACTTCGTCAGATGCATGTCCGACGAAGTGGGTATTCACCCACAACAGCTCATGCTCCAATACGTCTGTTAGTCTATAAGGTGCCACAGGACTCTTTGCTGCAAGAACAGGAGAGGCAGCTGGGATAGAATTGAACTGTGCCAGGCTTAAAGCCCACGGTCTGTGGAGATGTGAGAAATAATAAATAAAGATGCTTCCCCAACTACTGCATGACTCAACTGGGGAGAGGTTTGCACAGGCTAAGCATTTTTCGGAAAGCCTAATCCATTACACAGCATGCTATTTACATTTGGGAGAGTGCTTTGCTTCCTGACCCCTTTTAGATTTGCTCACCGAATAGCCATCAGCAGGCTGCTTCACTTTTAATTACCTTAAAAGGCAGGCGGTCCACAGCTTCGGTCTCCTGCATACAGAGCTGAGCGGCTGTTCTGCAGTGATGTCTGCAGGAGGACGGACAGACCTCAGAACAGTGGCAGGAGAACACTATAAAGCAGGGGTCGGCAACCTTTCAGAAGTGCTGTGCCGAGTCTTCATTTATTCACTCTAATTTAAGGTTTCATGTGCCAGTAATACATTTTAATGTTTTTAGGTCTCTTTCTACAAGTCTATAATATATAACTAAACCATTGGTGTATGTAAAGTAAATAAGGTTTTTAAAATGTTTAAGACGCTTCATTTAAAATTAAATTAAAATGAAGAGCACCCCGGACTGGTAGCCAGGACCCAAGCAATGTGAGTGCCACTGAAAATCAGCTCATGCCATAGGTTGCCTACCCCTGCTATAAAGAGAAGTCATTAGTCTCATGACAGCCTCTGGAGCCATCCTGCCTGGTGTTCCAAGCAAAGTCCCAGGACGCAGGGACGCCCAAACTCTAGTCCTGGATCTGACACAGACGTTGGGCAAATCACAACCTCTCTGCCTCAGACTCCCCATTTCCGAAAAAGCACAGAATTGTCCGAGAAGCAGGGAGTGGAGAGCTCTTTGGGGCATTACTAGTGTTACTCAATACTGCTGTGTTCAGAGCTACTGTGGTCAGGGGCTAACTTAAACCTACCTTCTGCACAGGGTGTTGGGCACTCCTTGAAGATGAGAAGTGCCAGCTAAACACTAAGTATTATTATACCCCAAACAGGACAGCCGGTGTCAGGGTAAGACTTTGGTAGAAATTCAAACTCTGCCTAACACCTAGAAGCAATTCAAGCAGAACCCATAGTGCATGATACAAAAATGCTTTGCAATAAAATTAACTTTCATAAAGTTAGCATCTTCCATCTAGCCCAGTGGTTCTCAATCCACAGGCCACTTGAGGCCTAATCAGCGCACAGCTGTGACCCATGGGACATCCTCGGGGCCATACAGATAGCATATATATCAGGGGTCTCAAACTCAAATGACCACGAGGGCCACATGAGGGCTAGTTCATTGGCCCGAGGACCGCATCACTGACAAACTCCCACTTGCTGCCCCCGGCCTGCCCCCCTTCCACCCTTTCCATGAGGCCCCACCTTTCCCTGCCCCCATTCCAACCGCTTCCCTGAAGTCCCCACCCCAACTCCGCCCCCTCCCTGCCCCCAGAGGGTGCATGGGAAGTGTGGCGGGGTTCAGGGCAGGGAGTTGAACTTCAGCAGGAGGTTGGGGTGAAGACAGGGGGCTCAGGGTGCAGGGGGGGTGTGGGATGCAGTAGGGGGCTCAGGGCAGGGGGTTGAGGTGCAGGGAGGGGGCTCAGGGCAGGGGGTTGGGGTGCAGGAGGGCTGCCGGCCCCGGCCCGGCAGCAGCGCACACCAGGGCCAGGGCAGGCTGCCGGCCCGAGAAGTAGCTGGAACCATGTCCCTGTGGCTTCTGGGGGAGGGGGGGATGCAGGGCTCTGCGTGCTGCTTGCTGCGCCTCCAGGTACCTCCCCCGAAGCTCCCATTTGGCCGCGGTTCCCTGTTCCCGGCCAATGGGAGCTGACGGGGGACGGTGCCTGGAAGCTAGGGCAACACACAGATGGAGCTCTCTGCTTCTCCCACCTCCCACCCCCACCCCCCGGGATGTGATGCCAGCTGCTTCAGGGAGCGGCGCGCCGCTCGAGGGGGGCAATTCTGCGGCTGTAGTTTGCCCACCCCTGGCCTGGAGGTGGGCCAGGGGGGCGGGCGTGGGCCACTTGGTGGGCTGCAGGAAATAGCCCCGTGGGCCACATGCTGCCTGTGGGCCACGTGTTTGAGACCCCTGATATATATTGTGTGGATGTGGCCCACATAACAGAGAGAGCTGCATATGCGGCCCGCAATAGTAAATAGGTTGAGAATCACTAATCTAACCCACAGAATAGCAAACATGATATGACAGCCAACCCCAAGTTCAAAGAGACAACGAGTGGTAAGTTCTAACTTTGCAGCACAAAGCGCCTTGCTGGGGAATAGCATCGACAGCTGCCCAGCCTCAGGGTCAGCTAGGTAGAGAGGGGGACGGTGGACGCAGGCAGGTAGGGTCAGCCTGGCACCGTATCAATCCATTTCTCTGCTAACATTTCCATTAAATTTCAGGCCATTTTAGCAATGCCAGCCTATGACAGAATAGCTGAACGTGCCTGCTTTCATTACTCATTTGCTGAGCTTGCTAACCAAATATGAATGGAGCATAAATATTTTTAAATAAGCGTCACTGCACTAGATGTGCTCAGGACAGCAATGGGTTGGTTTTCTAATATGCTCCTTTCTCCCTAATCTGGTAACTCAGACACCATTCCTGATGCAGACACACTTGGAATGGTATTGCAACCAAAGATGGAATGCCCCATCCTCAGCCTCCTCCCTTCCCCATTCCCCTATGCCAACTCCCATTTAGGCCCCCAACTCTCCTCTCAGATCCACACAATAGATCTCGATCCTCCTATTCTGCTCTCCCTACATATGCAGAACGGGAAAGCAGAATACTAGAATACGGCCTCCAGTTATCTCGTAGGTATCACTTTCAAAAAGGGGAAATCTGGACCGAAGACTACCCTAGTTATCCTAGGCCTCCAGCACTCTAGCACCTCACCATTTAATTTCTTATCCTAAAGAGTCCCCTGTGAGGCAGCGTAGTGCTGCTAGCCCCATTATGCCCCAGTTCCCCACATGGACAGACAGAGGAAGTGCTTTGCCGTAAGGTCAGACAGGGAAGTCAGTGGCAGAGCAGCAATTCAATCTAGGTCTTCCACGACCCAGGGAAGCATCTCAACCACGAGCTCCTCCTCATTGCAGGAGCTCCCCCTTTCTGACTCCTTAAGAGAATTGAAGAGGCTATCCTCAGCCCAAGAGTCAAACCCAGTATCAGAGCACTGGCTCACTAGAAGGACTCAATTGGCAGCAATCATACCTTCATCAGTGGGTCTTGCCGCTTTGTGCATGATAGATAGCGCCAACTGCTATTATCCCTCAACTCAACAACTCCTAGTAAACTGGTTAAATAGATCTCTCCATTTCCTGTAACCATCCTGCTCAGACACGGTCAGGCATTTCTGATGGGTAAAAAGCCGTTTGCCAATTTTCTCCGCTGTACTACAAGAGCTACACACAATTTAAGGACTGATGATGATTCCAGGTTAGCTGCTAGCAATTCTACACAATCTCTGTTGATCAGATTCTAAGTCCCATGGTCTACACCTATTCCCCTCTCTACTGTCAGGAACTTGGGCTATACACAGTCCCCCACAAAAATCACTCTCGGAAGATTCACACAGGAAAACCAGAACTCCTGCCCTGCAGATAAGGGGAGCTCACAGTTAAATCCTCACATGCAGTTCCCCATGGGGTCCTCAAGTTCTACAGCAACACATCATGCAGATAAAGATATCCCATTCAGTCTCTGCAGTGATGACATGAGTACAGCTCTCATAAGTGGTGACGAATGTATCCTCACTGAGATCACCAGTTGCAAATAATACAACACTGAATCAGCTGCACTGACGGGAAAGAGTGGGCACCCTGCTTATGCATAAACCTTACTGAATTGATCTTACCAAGAGCCCCGTGAGCCAGGCAAGGGTTATCCCTTGATACAGAGAAGGAAATTGCAGTGCAGAGAGATTAAGAGCTTTATTTTCAAAGATGCCGAGAACACTCAGCTCCCACTAATTACTCTGAAGGGGTGGGCGATCAGAACTTCTGAAAATCAGGCCCCAGGTGACTCTGCCCAAGGTCACAGTGAGTCAGTGACAGAGCTGGGAACAGAACTTGGAACGCCTGACTTCCAACCCATGGTTTAGTCACAAGACCGTCCTTGTGGTTCCCAACGTTCAGCCTCTACCTGGAAAATCCCTGGGTATTGCAACACACCAGGGCACATGGAAGCAAGCAGAATCTGCTCAACATTACCAGCATGACTTGCACTAGTTCCTCACCCAGCATGGAAAGAATACAAAACTAACACCGAGCACAGAGAGAGACTGACTCCCATATGAGAGGTTGAAGGGGACAATGGAACATCCTGGTATAACTGGGTATGATAATCTTAACAAGAGAAAGCAAAACAGCTGATTGGTCATAAATTCATTACTCCTCCTGCTCCATGGGTAGCAATAACTAGTCAGTTTCCTATTATGCACTCCGGGTCAAACTCTGTGCAGCACCTCCACCAGGTACCCCAGCGAAGGCCTCAGCACACAGGTGGGGGTGCAGAGGTGGCTTTATGGGTCTTAGGGTCTGATGTGGGGGGGAAAGTAGCCCCTTGTGCGAGTCTGAGTACACCCTAGCTGCTCTAACTTACGCAGCGCAACTCATATAGCACCAAGAGCTATGTGCCTGCTCTCTCCTGACCCCTGCACATCCCCTTATGCTGGGGTCTGCACAGAGGACAGCATAGGGCTGTTTTTAGTGGCCCTCTGCAGTGTGCACACCACAGGAGCCAGTCGCAGCTCCTTTTCAGCCCCTCTATACAGATCGAGAAGTATGTAGGAACTGGTGAGGCGAGGCACAGAATCGGTCTCTAACATTTACCCCCACAAATTCATTGAGAGCTACAGTGCAGATTTCATGCATTTCCACATGCCCTGGCACTACTGCAGAGAACACACCCTTGCGATGCTGAGGGATCGAGCATACAGAGCACTGGCCAGAAGAGAACACAGATACAGTGCACACTGCTGTATTCTATTACAGGATAAACAGACATCTTTCGACAGCTGATTTTGAAGTCTCCACCTGATGGAGCCAAAGACAAGCCTGCCCGTCACCCCAAAGAGAAACATGCCCTGAACCCTGCTGCCCTAGCAAGAAGCTAATGGACTGGCACGGATTAACATCTGCAGTGCAGGTTTTACAATGGTCAGCTAATCAGTAATGCAGCCTGCTCTGGGACATATTGCAGTTAGGGCTATGGAAAACCTACCAAAAAGGTTCTGTAGTAAGTTAGCAGGCAAATCAATGCCTTGTTCCATTTATTTATTTCATAAATATGAGCTACCGAAAGTTACCTTTTGATATCTCAAAACCAAAACATGCCACAGATTGATTTGCTCCACTCAATTTTAACCCAAAATAGAAAGAACAGAAACTGGAAAAAATTCTAAAGGACAAGAAACCAGGGATGTGAAAGCCATAGAACAACTGCGACCAGAAGAAACGCAGTCTAGGATCTGGTCCGAGTGAACACCTTCACTTACTCTCTCTACATCTGGGGCCAGCTCCCGAGCAGCTGTAAGTCGCAGTCCTCCACTGACTAAGTGAAGCTGAGCCCATTTACACTAGCAGAGGATCTGGCTCCGGCATTTTGCTCACCCTATCCAATGCTGCTGTCAGGTAATGGAAGGAGAAAGCAGCCATTTGGCTGACTCAGCCCTGGCCCACGCTACAAACATATGTATAAAGACGCCGCTCAGGGGTGTGGACAAGGCAGTTATACCAACCAAACTCCTGCATAGATAGCGCTATGTCGGGAGGGCTTCTCCCATCAACTGAGCTGCCGCCTCTCGGGAAACTCTCCCTTCAGCACAGCGTGACAGCAGCACAGCTGCACCGCTAAGTGTAAACAAGCCCTCAGGGATGTTGCTCTTCTGAGGTTATGTCTACACTACAGCTTATGTTGGCATAACTTCTGTCTCGGGGGGGTGGGAGGGAATAAATCACCCCCAAGTGACATAAGCTGCACTGACGTAAGCACCAGTGTGGACAGCGGTATGTTGGCAGGAGAGCTCCTCCGGTTGACATAGCTACTGCCACTGGCGGGGGGCTGGAGTAGTTAAGCCGACGGGAGCGCTCTCTCCCAGTGGCTTAGAACGGCTACATTCGAGAGCTTACAGCAGCGCTGCTGCATTGATGCAGGTCCGCTGCTGTAAGCTCTCTAGAGACTAAAGGCACAGCTACACTAAAGAGACTGCTGAGGAAAAGCTCAAGCACCCCAATAAGGAACAAACTCCCAGACTAGGAACAATCCTACACCCACTCACCGCCTCACTGAAAAAGGCTACGCTAACGGTCCAAAGCACTGCCATTTACAAGTATTACTGCAGCATCTGGGGCAGTTATCCTGCTCTTGGATGTTTCTATAGCACCCATCACCCAGTGGGGTCTCCTTCCTGTAGGATTCTTTCAAGGGCAGCTGGCAAAAGCCCCAAGGAAGCAGAACAGTCTACTCCAGCAAAGCCATATTGTCAGGACGCAGCCGCAACATCCAAGAGACCTGACAGAGAACAGCAAACCAGATACCAGCACTGCATCAGGCCAGACTGACTGTGAACCCCTTACTGCCACTGCGAAGCGGTTACTGGCTGCCTGCACAAGTGACTGCTCCCCAATGGAAACAAGTGGGTCCCATAGAAATACCACTGAAGAAAATAAAAGGCATCAGAATTCTGCTCTTTTAAAATGTCAGCTGTGTTCACTCCGCACCCGGCAGTCTATTCTGAGCAGCCGCATTCCAGGAGCCCCTAGCAGGATTTTCCATCGGCTGCAGCACGGTCTTCTCCGTTATAGCAGGATCGGCCACACCCATGGAGAAAAGACGCTGACAAGGGAGGGAAACAAGGTAGCGCAAAGAAATGGAATTAAATAGAACTTACCATCTTCAATGACGACTTTGATGAGACGGATCGAGCCATTCCGGGCCTTGGCAAAAAAGTCCTTTAACTCTGTGGTGGCTAAAAGAACCAGAAACATCGTGATCAGACTTAGTAGACAAACCAAATGTTATTCTGCTCTTCAAACCAAGTAAGGGGAAGGTGGGAGGGGACAAAAACTAAAAAAGAACTAAATGGGAGAGAGTAAAAAAATCCCTGATGGTAAAAATGGACAGAATAAAAACAAAGCAGCTGATTTCACTTGCTGTGTGACCTACACTGTGGAGGATACGAAGTCCTGTCTCTCAGAGGTTTCAGAGTTAAATACTGGCAGGGAGCACATGTGATCCAGAGAACTTGATACTTGGACTGGGTGAACATAATCACCCAAATTTAGATGATAGTTTGGCTGGGGCAGGGAGGGCAGGCTCCAGTGTCAGTTTATTAAGTGTGCAGCGCAGGGGAGGAGGGTGGCTGGAAGGTGTGATGATGGGCAGAGGCAGCTCTGTTGTGTTCAGACACTTGCCTTGGTTACGTTTTGCTTTGGATGCTGTATGCCAGAGCGTGTGACTTCCAGCAGGAAGGCTGCATAACACAGAAGCTGCCAGAATGTTACAGGAATCGGAACTGTAGCCACTTTGAATTTCACTCTCTGCTTGTCCCAACGTGACCCCTCAAGGATGAGCTGTGATAAACTTTGGGAACTGAGGACTCAGATTCTGCAGAATGGAGACCTGTTTGTGTGTTAGGCTTTCCCCCAGGGCCTGAGCAGCTTTGGTTATAAAAGAATAACGAAGGCCAGTTTGGCCTAATCAATTGGTAGCAGGTTTAAAACAAACACAAGAAAGTATTTTTTCATGCAACGCATTGTCAACCTCTGGAACTCCTTTCCAGAGGGTTTTGTGAAGGCCAATACTATAACAGGGTTCAAAAGGGAGCTAGATAGATTCATGGAAGATAGGTCCATCAATGGCTATTAGCCAGGATGGGCAGGAATTGTGTCCCTAGCCTCTGTTTGCCAGAAGCTGGGACTGGGTGACGGGGCATGGATTACTTGATGAATTCCTAGGATGCCTTCCCTTCCTCCCACCAACCAAGGTTACCGGTGACTGTGGATACTGTGATAGACCCAGGCCAGTTGGGTCCAGCAGAATAGCAGAAGGCAGATATACTGGCCACTGGATTAACAGTTTTCTGTTCACTGACTGACCAGAGCAGGGGCTGCTCCAGGCTAATGAGAACACCTGACTAATTAACCTGCAAAGAGTCAGGTGAGGCCATTAAGTTAATGTGACCACCTGACCCTAATTAAGGCCCTGCTGATACTATAAAAAGGGCTCACTCCAGTCAAGCAGAGGGGAGCCAGAGGAGAGGAAGTGCGGCTGAAGGGCTGGTTAATGAAGATACCCCCAAACCATCGTTAATGGAGCCCTAAGGTAAGGGTGAAGAAGGAGAGCTGTGGGGAAGTGGCCCAGGGAAATGTAGCAACTCTGGCAGTGAAAGGTTGGCTGCCAACAGCTGCTACCATTAGGGTCCCTGGGCCGGAACCCGGAGTAGAGGGTGGGCCCAGGTTCCCCCCAACCCACCACTACAGGAATATCTCCTGGGAGGGGAAGTCAGGCCCCTGTCAGGACAGGAGGCTAAACTGTTCTGAAATGAGCTCCCAGGGACAACAGAGACTGTGGGAGTTCTCTCACCAACCTCCTTGCTGGCCTATGATGAAAAGGGCTCAGTAGACTGTAACCCTGGCCCTAGAGAGAGAAGGGCTATGTGGAGGGTCGCAGTGAGCCACTGAGGCTACCATAAACCGCCTAGAAGCGCAGGATCCAAGGGAGCAAGGTCAGAGCTCTGCCACAACACTTATCTAGTTAGAATCAAAATCCTAGGGATGCTAGCAGACAACCCCAGTCATTCATCCCAGAGGATCCTCTAGCACTTTATATGCTCTCAAACATACAAAGGAATTGCTCCACCCCAGGCCTCACTGAGAGGACACCATCTGAACTCACCAGCTGTTTAACAGCATCCAGCAACATTTGTAACAGCAGCTTAGGGCAAGAAGTGGAGAAGAGTCCCAGCCCAGTAATGACCAGAACTAGTATTTAAGCTAGGAATCTGGGGCTGGCATCCCTATTCTTGCTTGATATCTTAATAAAAATGAGCAATCAGAGCTTTAGTTACATCTAACCTGCAAGAAAGCATTTCCAGCAGACAGCGCCCCAGCCTACCTCCAACACAAGGGTTTTCTGCTGGCCTTTGAAATGCTACATGTTGGTTTCCAGGTAAAGAAGCCACCATAAATATTCAGAGAGGGGAAAGACTTGGGTTAGAAAAGGAAGTGTACCATACAGCAGTAACCTGGCCAGTATCACATCACTACTGCATGTGGCCAGTCATCCCTAGTGCACAGAGGGAACCTGGCTGCTCTGTGGAGTGATAAGACATGCCAGATGGGTAGCTGGGATCAAAGGGTACCTCAATACTGCAAAACACACCACAAACCAGGGCAGTGAGTCTCTAAGCCTGGGTCAACTGACTCAGGCTCAGACTACAGAGCTAAAAACAGCAGTGTAGACATTCCCGCTGGGGCTGCAGCCTGGGCTGAGAGACACACCCACCCACGGCCCTACACCGGGTTCCAGAGCCCAGGCTCCAGCCCCAGCAGAAACATCTACACTGCTATTTTTATCCCCATAGCACAAATCCAAGTCAGTTGACCCGGCCCAGATTTGCTGCTCTGGTGTGTTTCTGTGTTGAGTTTTTTTTTTGGTGCAGTGTAGGCATGTTCTAAGGAGCTTAATGAAGTATTAATACAAGCCTAGAGTTTGCAATTTTACTGAGGACAGATTGACAAAAGGGCCAGGGAATACCACCAACTCTGACTGCCCATTATATTTACTTATAGAAATGTAACAATGTCCTAAAGCCTGCAGCCGAATGGATCATTAGACTGGATCAATGGGATTTTTAATGCATAATGTCAATGGACAGTCACGGTTACAGGCTGCCTTTTCCAGCCTGTTCAGTTTGATTGGAGGAGGATGAAAGAAGAGGTTACTTTAAGTTCAAATATTGACTCTTCTGGACTTCTGGCTGAGGTTTCATTTGTCACCAATCACAGGAAGTGCCTACAAGGCTTACTTGTCTGCATTAGAGACTGACCACTCTGCTTTGCTCTGCTCTCTTACAGCCCAGGGTCAGAACTGCAAAGGCAGCTTCCCTTGAACTCCACAGAGTTAACCTCAGAGGCACTTATTAAACCTGAGCGACATGCAAACTGGATGTCTGCAAAGTCTGGCCCAACACCAACAGTGTTTCTAGGCTTTTTTGAGGGTGCCGTGTCTCAGAGATGGGACCAAACGGAAAGAGGGATATTTTGGACAAGAGTGGGAGGTGAAAGGAAAGGCCACTACTGTTCCAAGCATCAGGTCTTTCTAAGCACCATCTGGTCTTCCCCGGCTTAATCTTTCACTAAACATGCCAGCCAGATGGTCACAAGCCCAGATCTGTATTTTATAGCACAGGTCCAGACTGCTTGATTACGATGTGGAGCACATGCTCTTTCCCTACATGCTTCCAGGGACAAGGAACTCTCTCTGGTCTTCAAACCACTGGGAATCAGCAGCAACAACAATGGTTCTAGCTGGGGAGGACTTGTTTCCTCTCTCAGGGACATGCAAAGATCTCTGGAGCTCACCTTTCAGCCAAGTGCCTATGGTATCTCCACCAATATTGGGAAGGGCCTTTAATTTCTTCCTCCCACCCCTCTTCACTGAAGATGCACCACTCATGTTAGTTATCGGGTATATCCCAGTCCTTGCAATGGACAGCCCTTTCAAGCAGCCCAGTTAGTGTCTATATTACTCAAGTGCATCCTGTTTGGTGATTTGGATGCTGTGCACAAACACATTTCTAAGCACTTCCTTGGTAGTCAGCCTAGAACACATCAGTGCTGTAAGTGTCAATTATATGATTCTTCACCAGTCAGCTGTGCTGGTAAATCTCCATTTTGTTCCTCATGAGCCACCTCAATATCAACACTTAGATTTGTCAAGACCAAATTTTCCCCTCCCCTCCCTGGGTCACACTGCAAGTGCTCATTAAAAACCTCCTTGCCAAAGATAGATTTTAATCAGACTTTGTAACAAAGGGACTTGTTACAAAGAGGTGGCCAACAAATGCTTCAATATCCACAGGTAAGTAGCATTACAAAGGAAGCTGTCACAATCTCACTTGTTAGCAAAGAGCTGCACTGAAAGGCTGCTGGTCATGCTGAGTGCTGGCTCCAATTCCCTTCCAGCAGGGGCCATATCTCTTCCACTTGTTCCTGTTCACACAGGACCACCAGACACCTGGGTTTTACCGTAGAAACACTGCAACAAACTTTAATCCATTCCCACAGGGCTTCTTCCAAAACCTCCCGGGCAAGGAACCGCTTTTGAAGTGCAGTGGGAACTGGTGCAAAGGATTCTGGTGCACATCTCAGAACCATTTACAAGGGAACACATGGAAAGAGGTTGAGAACTCATTTGGAAATGAAACATTCACAGAAAAGCTTAGTACAGGATCTTCCTTGCAGCTGCCCATCAAACATGCCAGGGCTTCTCTTCTCTCTAATCCACAGGCAGAACTCTTGTTAAAGCAAATGCTAATTACATGCCCACGTGGACAGGCAATAACAGCCTAAAGCACTAAAATGCATTAAGATGTTACTGTTTATGTAAATTCATAACAGCGACAGTTTTCAGATGCCACAGATTAATTAATAGAAATTTCTCAGAGGCCACTAACTTCTCTCTCCCTCCACTTCCCAGTTGGAGGGAATAGGAGAGAATTCTCCATCAGGCTGGGGGCTTGGCTACACTTGAAAGTTGCAGCGCTGGGAGTTACAGCGCTGGTCATGCAGCTGTGCAGGGCCAGCGCTGGTGTGTGGCCACACTCACAGCTACCAGCGCTGGTGTGTGGCCACATTTGCAGCATTTACAGCGCTGTTGGGAGTGCTGCATTATGGGCAGCTATCCCAGCATTCAAGTGGCAACAACGTGCTTTTCAAAAGAGGGGGGTGGAGGGTGGTGTACTGTGACAGGGAGCGGGGAAGATAGAGAGTGGATTTTTGGAGCCAACACTGTGTGTTAGCTTCCCTGGATTTAAAAACCACAAAATGTTCGCGAACCCTTAGTCTTAATTGCAAACAGCCTGCATCCAATGCTGTTTCTCTGTCAAGCAAACTGCTTGCCTCTCATTTGATCGTTCACAGCCAGGTACAGATAGCTCCTGTTTGCTGTGATCAGTGTTTGTTTTTTAGATAAGCAGTTCAATGGAGCTCCGATCGGAGTTCACAACAAAACAAAGAGAGGCTGCATAACAAAACAAAGAGAGTAATTTAGTTAAAAGCATTCTGGGATATCTCCTTATTCCCTGGAGGCCAATAAAAGCGCTGGTGTGTGTCCACACTTGATGAGCAGCGCTGGATCACCAGCGCTGCAATCGCTACACCCCAACCTGACCAGGTGTACAGCCAGCGCTGCAGCCAGGGAGTTGCAGCGCTGGATGTGCCTTGCAGGTGTGGATGGTTACTAATTGCAGCGCTGGAAAGCCTCTACCAGCGCTGCAACTTGCAAGTGTAGCCAAGCCCTGGGACTTTGTGAATTACAGCAGTTATAAGCCCCTTAGAAATGTACGGATTTGAAATAAACTCCAGAGACTTAATGATTGCAGGTTGGGGTGTATAACTGGGTGGGGAGAGCTCCATAATTAAGATCCGTTGAGATGAAATAGAAATGCAGGCAGTGTGACTGGGGGCAGGGGACCCCTAAAATTAAGGTATTTTAGGGGAGACAGGAACATTATAAGCCAAATGGTACTGCAGCCAGAAAATTGCCCAAAGAAACTGGAAACGCGCTCTGCATAGCTGCAAGATGCTCCTTCCGTTTCAAGAAGACTGCTCACACTTTCAACCTACCCCAGCACCAGCTCTGCTGTCAGAGACAAGCTAGTTTTAACATATTCGCCACATGAGCTTCCTCTGATATTTTTATTACCTTTCCCATACCTGAGCAGGCTGTTTCCTTCCTGCCCTGTTTGTGGCAATCTACCACTCAACAAGATCCTCTAAGGGGATAAAAAAAAGATATATACAGTTGTACTCACTGGAACCCATGAAAGTGAACATAACACCTCAGTAAGTCTTTTCTGACCCAAATTTCTATCACACTGGTAAAGCAGAGAGATAGTGTCTAGCTTAGGTATTTATATAGCTCTAATCACTGAATGACCAGGAGAGCTCTAATGCAGAAAAACAGGTTTTTCTTCATTCTTCATCCTAAATAAACCTTACAGTTGGTAAAAGGTGCTGACAGCCCTCAGAATTTATCCATTCTATTTAGCTGCAGATCAGGTACTTAGAGTCACTTAAAGTAGAGTGTATTATTTTTCTGGTAAAAACTGTGGGCGAGCTTTCCAAAAGCACAAGAGTGACTTTGGAGCACAAATCCCATTGCAAGTCAGCGGATTTGTGCTCCTAGATCACTGGGGCAATTTTCAAAATCTCATCATGGCTCTGAGGAAGGTCAAATAGCAAATAAACCAGAGGGGAAAAGGAAAATGTTAGTTAAGAGCATTTTCAGTCTGAGCGCAGAGCGCCTGAACTTGACCACTTCTCTTAGCAGCCTGTAATAAAATTTGACAAGTGTCGGAGGTTGTCCCACTCATCTCACTCCCTAATAAGTAGGGCCCTACCAAATTCACGGTCAGAGGATTTTAAAAATTGTAAATTTTGTGATTTCAGTATTTAAATCTGAAATTTCACAGTGTTGTAATTGTAGGGGTCCTGACCCAAAAAGGAGTCGTGGGGAGGGGGGTCACAAGGTTATTGTAAGGAGGGGTTGCGGTACTGCTACCACCACTTTTGTGCTGCCACTGGCAGCAGTACTGCCTTCAGAGCTGGGCAGCTGGAGAGCAGTGGCTGCTAGACAGGAGCCCAGTTCTGAAGGCAGAGCCATTGCCAGCAGCAGTGCAGAATTAAGGGTGGCATGGTATGATATTTCCACCCTTACGTCTGCTCTGCTGTTGGCAGGGTGCTGCTTTCAGAGCTGGGTGCCTGGCCACCAGCCGCCGCTCTCCAGCCACCCAGCTCTGAAGGCAGTGCAGAAGTAAGGGTGACAATACCACAACCCCCCTAAAATAACTTTGTGACCTCCCTGCAACTCCCTTTTGGGTCAGGACTCTCAATCTGAGAAACACTGGTCTTCCCTATGAAATCTGTATAGTATAGGGTAAAACCACACAAAAGACCAAATTTAATGGGGAGAGACCAGATTTCACAGTCCATGATGTGTTTCTTCATGGCCGTAAATTTGGTAAGGCCCTACTAAGAAAACATTCCTGAAAACCTGCTAGGACATTACCATATTCACCTAAAGTTCTTGATGAACTTCGTGCAGAGCAGTGACTGCTCTAAATAATAGGATGTGTGAACTACAGTGCCTTGTATTAAATGAGAATATTGATATAATAGGCACCACAGAAACTTGGTGGAATGAGGATAATCAGTGGGACACAGTAATACCAGGGTACAAAATGTATCGGAAGGACAGAACAGGTTGTGCTGGTGGGAGAGTGGAACTATATGTGAAAAAAAGTGTAGAATCAAATGAAGTAAAAATCTTAAATGAACCAAACTGTACCATAAAATCTCTATGGATAGTAATTCCATGCTGCTTAAATAATAAGAATATAGCAGTAGGGATATATTACTGAGCACCTGACCAGGATGGTGATAGTGACTGTGAGATGCTCAGGGAGATTAGGCTATTAAACTAAAAAAACTCAATAATAATGGGGGATTTCAACTATCCCCATATTGACAGGGTACATATCACCTCAGGACGGGATGCAAAGATAAAGTTTCTTGACACCTTAGATGACTGCTTCTTGGAGCAGCTGGTCCTGGAACCCATAACAGGAGAGGCAATTCTTGATTTAGTCCTAAGTGGAGCACAGGATCAGGTCCAAGAGGTAAATATAGCTTGACCGCTTGGTAATAGTGACCATAATATAATTAAATTTAACATCCTCGTGGCGGGAAAAACACTACAGTGGCCAAACACTGTAGCATTTAATTTCAGAAAGGGGAATTACACAAAAATGAGGATGTTAGTGAAACAGAAATTAAAAGGTACAGCACAAAAAGTAAAAACCTTGCAAGCTGCATGGAAACTTTTTAAGGACACCATAATAGATGCTCAACTTAAATGTATACTCCAAATTAAAAAACATAGTAAGAGAACCAAAAGAGAGCCACCATTGCTAAACAACAAATTAAAAGAAGCAGTGAGAGGCAAAAAGGCATCCTTTAAAATGTGCAAGTTAAATCCTAGTGAGGAAAATAGAAAGGAGCATAAACCCCAGCAAATGAAGAATAAAAATATAATTAGGAAGGCCAAAAAAAGCATATGAGGAACAGTGAACCAAAGACTCAGAAAGTAATAGCAAAAAAGGTTTTTAAGTATAGCAGCTTCTTGCATCTGATAAACAACCAGTGGGGACACTGGACGATCGAGATGCTAAAGGAGCACCTCAAGGACAATAAGGCCATTGCGGAGAAACTAAAATTATTTGCATCGGTCTTCACGGCTGAGGCTGTGAGGGAGATTCCCAAACTTGAGCCATTCTTTTTAGCTGACAAATGTGAGGAACTGTCCCAGATTGAGGTGTCATTAGAGGAGGTTCTGGAACAAACTGATAAACTAAACAGTAATAAGTCACCAGGACCAGATGGTATTCACCCAAGAGTTCTGAAGCAACTTAGTTATGAAATTTAAGAACTACTAACTGTAGTCTGTAACCTATCATTTAAATCAGCTTCTGTACCAAATGATTGGAGGATGGCTAATGTGATGCCAATTTTTAAAACAGGCTCCAGAGGTGACCCCAGCAATTAAAGGCCAGTAAGCCTGACTTCAGTACTGGGCAAACTGGTTGAAACTATAGTAAAGAACAAAATTGTCAGACACATAGATTAACATAATTTGTCAGGGAATAGTCAACATGGTTTTTGTAAAGGGAAATCATGCATCACCAATCTACTAGAAATCTTTGAGGGGGGTCAACAAGCATGTGGACATAGTGTATTTAGATTTTCATAAAGCCTTTCACAAGGTCCCTCAAAGGCTCTTGAGCAAAGTAAGAAGTCATGGGATAAGAGGAAAGGTCCTACCATGGATAAGTAACTGGTTAAAAGATAGGAAACTCAGGCTAGGAATAAATGGTCAGTTTCAGAATGGAGACAGGTAAATAGTGGTGTCCCTCAGGAGTCTGTACTGGGCCCAATCCTATTTAACATATTTATAAATGATCTGGAAAAAGGAGTAAGGAGTGAGGTGGCAAAATTTGCAGATAATACAAAACTATTCAAGATAATTAAGTACCAGGCAGACTGCAAAGAGCTACAAAAGGATCTCTCAAAACTGGGTGACTGGGCAACAAAATGGCAGATGAAATTCAGTGTTGATAAATGCAAAGAAATGCACATTAGAAAACATAATCCCAACTATATATATAAAATGATGGGGTCTAATTTAGCAGTTACTACTCAAGATAGATCTTGGAGTCATTGTGGATAGTTCTCTGAAAGTATCCACTCAATGTGCAGTGGCAGTCAAAAAAAACTAACAGAATGTTGGGAATCATTAAGAAAGGGATAGATAATAAGACAGAAAATATCATATTGCCTCTATATAAATCCATGGTAGGCCCACATCTTGAATACTGCATGCAGATGTGGTCACCCAATGTCAAAAAAGAGAGACTGAAATTGGAAAAAGGTTCAGAAAAGGGCAACAAAAATGAGTAGGGGTATAGAACAGCTGCCGTGTGAGGAGAAATTAATAAGACTGGGACTTTTCAGTTTGGAAAAAGAGGTGACTAAGTGCAGACATGACAGACAAAATAGATTGACAAAATCATGACTGGTGCGGAAAAAGTAAATAAGGATGTGTTATTTATTCCTTCTCATAACACAAGAGGTAGGGGGCCACCAAATGAAATTAATAGGCAGCAGATTTAAACAAAACGAACAAAAGGAAGTATTTTTTCACACAACACACAGTCAACCTGTGGAACTCCTTGCCAGAGGATGTTGTGAAGGCCAAGACTATATAACAGGGTTCAAAAAAAGAACTAGATAAATTCATGGAGGATAGGTCCATCAATGGCTATTAGGCAGGATGGGCAGGGATGGTGTCCCTAGCCTCTCTTTGCCAGAAGCTAGGAATAGGCAACAGGGGATGGATCATTGGATGATTACCTGTTCTGTTCATTGCTCTTAGGGTGACCAGACACCAAATGTGAAAAATCGGGATGGGGGTGGGGGGGTAATAGGAGCCTATATAAGAAAAAGACACAAAAATCGGGACTGAATTAATAAGGACCAATCAGTGAACAAACAGGGCAGCCATTTCCAGACAGTAATACTAAACTGAGACGCTTGAGATGAACCAGGAGCCATGGGCCTGAATGCTTCTAATGAAGAGCTGCTACAAGAACAGGGGCCAGACAGAAGAGCCTAAGGGACAGAGGGCTACAAGTAAAATGCAGAACACAGATTCCCAGGAGATACCTCTGGCAAATCTATTTGCCGTCATTAGAAGCTGAGTAAAAAGGCTGTTTTTCAAAAGCCTTCTAGACAACCCACTGTTCCAGTCTGAGAACTAACACACACTGAATGTAGTCAGAAGAACAGATATAACTTAGATAATATTTTCACCTCAAGGTCCCAGAGACACAGACAAGGTTTTCATCTCGAGGCCAAAAGACCAAAAACATCAAAACACTTGATCACGGCCTTGGATAGACCAAGAGACTACTCACACTTGATACTACATGATTGCACTAACCAGAGAATGACATAAGAGCACATCGAGCCCTGCTGAAAGGGTTGCTCAGCCTACAGGGGTACGTCTACACTGGGAAGTGTGATTCCAAAAAGGGGTAGACAGACTTGCACTAGCTCAGCTCTGCTCCACCTAATGTGCCAAAAATAGCAGTGTGGACGTTGTCATATAGACAATGGCTCAGGTTAGCCTGCCTGACACCCTGGGTCTAAACTCAAGTGTATGCCACAACATACACACTGCTATTGAGCTAGCGCAAGTCAGTCTATCCAGACTGGGAATCACACCTCCCAGCTACAGTGCAGACATATCCTTGGAGCGGGCAGAAGGTCTCACTGCCTCAGGATGCAGGCGCCAAGGCATAAACAACCTGGAGACCTTAGAACTAGATCCACTGTGATTAGTGGCTAGAGTGTCCCACCAAAAGAACACAATAAGGGCTCAGTAAAAGTGAAAGCCCCAGACCTCCGGCTACCTGAGGGACAGATGTGCTGTGCATGTTCCATGGGTGAGATGCTTATTAGACCAAGTGCAGACAGAAGGCAAGCTTGTTCCACGCAGAGCGGAGAGAGACACAACTCCCTCATTTTGCACTGATCTCTACATTCCAGGGAGGATTAGAAGCCATGACCAGCTCCATTTGTATTTAGTTTGCCACCCAGACCCATTGGATGGTTAAAAATAAAGAGAACAAATAATTGCTCAGTAAGTGGAAAGCTGCACCTACAACACAGAATCCTTTTCCCAGAAGCTGATACACCTTCCCTCTATCATTTAATACCAAAGGAGCCCTTTCATAGACGGGTTCTCTCTTATATAGACTACCAAGGCTTTGTTCATCAGTCCACTTAGATGCCATTTACTCCGTTCATTAGATATCTGTGCTTGGAAACACCTTCCTCCCTCACAATTCACCTAACCTATTTGATGGTAAAGATATAATCTCTCATTTATGACACCCTCATTTCCATGACAACAGACCAGTCTCCCAGTGTAACCAGTACCAGAGTGATGAGGACTACTTAGAAATGCCTGTATTACCATAGTAAGAACACAGGTTGAAGCATAGGCCATGCCCAATGTTCACTCCACCAAGTGGGGACACTCACCGATACAAAGATGCCCCAAGCCATTATGTGCCCCTTCAGAGGAGGACACAGGTCCAGGTATCCCCAGACCCACACCCAAGGCTCATGGCACACAGGTAGATTGGTGCCCAGAGCTTAGCACTCCAAGAACAGCAAACATGTTAATAAATGCCCCAAACTTCCCAGACACATGTACCAGTAAAGTACAAGCACCCTGCTCTGCTCTGGTTACATTCCTTCTAGACTCACTCTTCTCACACATACGCCTACTGGGGAGAAAGGGAGCTCGGTTTTGTTTGCACAAGCTTCACCATCAACCCCTGTCCCAGTGACAGCTCAATGCTTCTGGATCAATAATACATGCTCCCTGAAATGGATGCCTTTCTGAATGCGTCGAGTCACTCTGTCCTCTGACAGGTAACTTAAGCCTCCGGCCATCAATCTTTCATTTACTGGACATAATCCTCATATTAGAGTGACTCCAGGCAGCTGCTTTCATTTCACATTCACAATCTCTGAGTTCGGGGCCAGAGATACACTGCTCCCGTGCTGCTGGAGAAACAGGGCCTGGAAGGACAAGAGGCAACACAATGCACTGAAGACAAATTAAATCTTGTACCACATCTTTTCCCAGGGTATGTTTACACTGCAATAAGGCATGACTGTGGCTGGGCCAGCTGACTCAGGCTCACGGGGCTTGGGCTGCAGGCCTATAAAACTGTGGTGTAGAAATTCGAGCTCAGGCTGGAGTGTGGGTCCTAGCAAGGTGCCAATATGCTGTTTGGTGTCTCAAACTGGGAGCACTCCCATTGTACAGGGTCAAGAATGGAAGCAGCTGTTGGGTTGTCAGGGTGTTATCAGCAAAGTTACTGCAGTAGCCATAGGTCGACTTAAGATTGTAATGTAGACATGCCTTTGATAGCCATTCCCATATGGAGACCACATACAGCAAACAGTGAAAACATTCCAAAGCTACTGACTGCTCAGCTGTACACAGAACAGGAAACTGCATGTATTTGCACAAATTGATTTACCACCACAAGAGGTTTTAGGAACGTAAGGTTAGTCAGTCCCAACTTACCTGCCTGATTTTTGTTACTCTGAACCCAGTCCCGCCCACTTTCCACCATATCTCTTACTCCTCTCCTTTCCTTAAAGGAAATCCACCTATGCTCTTTGCTTTGGTCCCCTTCCTTGGTGAGATATAATTGCATTTTGTATTACCCCTTGGATAGGTCTTCACTGCAGAATAAACTCGAGTAACTGGCAGCCAGGTCTCAACACCAGTTAGCCTAGCCTGGGTGTGAGCAGCCACACTGCCGAGGCTTATCCAAGTTACTGTGTCCTCATGGCTGCTGCACTCATCTGTGTGTGTCACTAGGACCGCTGGGGTTGCAGTATGCCAAGCCACTCTGATTTTTTTCCACCGTGAACTGTGAGAGAACTGTAGGGTGACCATACATCCCATTTTGGCCGGGACAGTCCCTTTTTTAAGCCCGTTCCCAGCAATCCCAACTTTTTTCCCCCACAAAAGGAATCATTTGTCCTATTTGCTCTTACTGACTTGCTAAGTTGGCAAGAGCAAACAGGACAAATATTCACTTTTGTCAAAAAGGTGGGGTGTGGTTTAGAGGGGTAGAGTGGAGATGCCAGTCCCCTGCAGGGGGATTGGCGGGGGGGGGGGGGCAGGAAGCAGTGTTCCAGCATGCGGGGCCCCCGCAGGGTTTCAGCAACCAGGCAACAGCATCCTGTGGGGGCCCCACAGGGTTCCAGGGACTGGGCAACAGCCTTGCAGGTGGGGATGGGGGGAAGCGGCGGCGGCGCAGGGTTCCAGCAAGGGGCAACAGCCTGCCAAGGGTGGGGGGGGGGGAGAGGAAGAGGGGGCATGGTTCCAGCCATCGGCAACAGAATTGAGGGGAGACGCCTCAGACGAGTGGCTCAGGGTGTCCTGTTTTCTCCTTGGGAAATATGGTCACCCTAGAGAATTGTCTATCCTTCTAGGCACACGGGGAATTGTGCGAGGGCACTGGAGGACTAGCAGCACTGGAGTGATTTAGCCTGCATCCTCACTGCAAAGGGAGTGAAAGCAGAACCCAAGCTCTAGCCCACACCCCCAACTGGACCAGCTAGCCTGGGTTTAAAGCACCACTTATCTAAGATGAGAGGGGTGAGTGTACGGGAACAGGGGTAGGGGCAACACCCGGGTAAGAGCTCATGCTAACTCTGCGGTGAAGTCATACCCTTTGTGTGAACAGTTCTGCCCAAGTTTAACATTCACTAGTGCTCGTCAACGTTTTTTGAAAGAAAAGTACTTTCCTCAAGAAGGGCCTTTTTTCCCAAAACCAGGGTTTTTGCAAGTTTTCCATTTTCCAAAATTTTGCAAAGTAACTCGATAACAGAAATATTGCCCGTTCACTCTGCAAAATGCTATTTCATCTGAGTGCTTTCATATTGACAGTTCGGACTGAAAAAATCCCATTTGATGTTTAAGCTGACCAAAGTCAAAAACGTTTTCCTTTTAGAAAACTACTGATTTTGAAAATAAAATACAACAAAGAATACAGCAGCAAATTGAAAAAAATCTGTGACGAAGAAGAATTAAAACTCTTTTGAATTTTCCATGAAGTTTGGTCCTATTTTGTTTTCCTATAAGCTCAAATACATACAGCTCCTTTCCTGACTTACAAATCACACCCCTAATTCACAACAGGTGACTGGTTTAGGAACTATTTACCACTAAATGACTAGCTTTCCCTTGCATAAATTCTGATAGCCCTGTCACCTCAACTCACCTCTTTTCCAATCAGAATTAGTTCTACCTTTCCTCAGTTGCCTGACACTAGTCTGGCCCACACAACCTTCATCAGGGCTCAGTCACACTCACTATAGCATCTGTATTGCGTTTGTTGGGGAATGGAAAGAGATTACAAGACAGACTCATGCTGTCTCAAACACAGGCCGAATGAGACAGCTTCAGAGAAGAGCAAAGAAGTCACCCCAGTATATACATTACTGCCTGAACTCCAACCCTGTAAAACAATCTCATCGGTTGCTAGCCATTCTCCCTCCCAAAACTCCTGATAGTCAAGCAGTGACTGGGAGCTCTGGATCAGATGTCAGGCACCCAGGACCCAAAGGACAGATTCAAGTTGTGATCACATTTCACTTAAAGGTTCTCAGCACACTCTTTCCAGGGGATTTCCTCTCCTCTGGTGCTGTATGTGCCTTCACAGGGTTTTAATTATTTACACATCTACAAAATTACAGCTCGATATCAAATGAAACACTTCTTTGGTTTAAAACTTCTCTCAATTTCTGAACCATTTGCGTATTATCTGTACACGCTAAATGGTGCGCACAACCACCTCTAGGTGCCCAATGTACAAAATAAGAGCTGCACCTGGTAGAGTCTTGGTATGGACAGAAAAAAAAATGGACCTACCTGTCAAACAGGTCAATTACAGACTGCATTTCTGCATTTGCACAGAAAGAGACCCATTAGAATGCCTGAGATGGGAGCACATACAGCTATTAGGTTTGAGATGAATCCATGGTAGGATCTATTGCAAAGTTACCCACTGTGAAATTCTCTCATTTATGAGCTCCACAAATGTAAATGTTTCACACCCTGTGGCTAGGAGGCGGCAGCTGCGGTTTATTGAGGCAGGAGTTTCTACTTAAACCAAACAGGGGACTAGAGGGCTCAAGAGACAGGTAAAATTGGGCTGTGGGAACTTGGCAGATGGGAATGTGAGAAGCTGAAGTGTTTAGGCTTCAAGGACGGGCTAATTAGGCTGTGAGCTGTGTAGTGAGATGCTGGCCTTGGGCTGGTTCTCATCTGCCAGTAGGCAGTAAACAGGATAATAAATCAGAAAGTTGTACAGGATGACAATTACCCTATGAAGTTATAGCTGTGCTTGTGTGTATTTTATTAACCAATTAGCAATTGCTTGATTGCCTGCCATAATTGTATATAAGAGCATGCTGGAGAGAAATAAATGACTTTGCTACCAATCACATTGATTGTTGGGCTCTGTCCGTGCCCGCCTGAGAGGCACCGAGACGCAACAAATGGTGACCCCGACGTGATTCGAATCGAATGATGATAGTGTCGGTGGCCTAGTGTCGGTGGCCTGTTCCAGGCGGAGGAGCTGCGGTGGGGAGTGCTGGAGAAGCCCCCGGGCGTCCGAAAGGAGAGGCGCACCTGGGCTCAGAGGTGAGCGGCTATAAGCTGCTGGGCATCCGAAAAGAGAGGCGCGCCTGAGCCCGGAGGAGAGCGGCTATAAGTCGCGGCGGGGAGTGCTGGAGAAGCCCCCAGGCGTCCGAAAGGAGAGGCGCACCTGGGCTCAGAGGTGAGCGGCTATAAGCTGCTGGGCGTCCGAAAAGAGGGGCGCGCCTGAGCCCGGAGGAAAGCGGCTAATATGGGAACCGCTGTATCAGCTGAAGAAAAGATAACACAGAAGCCTTTATTGCACATTATGAACCGACAGGGGGAAAGAATCTCCCCTGCTGCACTACCTCACTTGTTAAGGAAAGAGGGGGAGCTGGAGAGGCTCCTCCTGACCGCCCTTCGGGCACAGGACGAGGTGCTCTGCTGGAAGCGAGCCCTGGATGGGAAGACGTTGGAGTGCACGGCGCAGGCAGAGGCTTGTGCCGTGGCCCCGGAGGTCGTTCGGACCTACAAGCAAGTAAGTTGTTTTGGCAGGAACCTGGAGAAGGCATCCTACGCTGGCTGGTCTGAGCCAGGTACAGTGCCGAGAAAATCGTTATGCCTCTCCGGTATGAGCAGCAACAGCTGGGTGTTCTGACACAGGATTCACAGATTAAAAGAAGCCAAGCAGGGAAAGTAAAAGAACAGAATGAGTTAATCGAAGACAGCTCATTCTTTTTTTTTTCGCCCCGGTCAAGGACACGCCGCTCAGCTAACGGAATGTGTTAGCTGTTTCTTCTCACAGGTATGGAAGAGCTGCCCAAAGGTCCTAGCAGCCCCCCCCCCCCACTCCTTGGAACCAGGAGACTGATTGCCTGGACCCATGATTTTTACTGCAAAAAGACCACTTCACATCAAGAGAATTTTTCTACTGATGATTGGCCTATATATATATATATTTTTTTTTTTAGCTTTATTGTGCTTTTAAACAGCAGGAAAAAAGGACAAGGTGACGTGCTAGCTAACCTCTCCCTTGTCCGCTGCAGCCCCCATTGTGTTATTGGATTTTTTTTTTTTTGAAAGAAGCAAAATCACTATAGGATAATGTCCTGATAATTTCCCCCGTAGAAGCTGAACCACGACGGTGGTGGAACAGAAGAAAAAATATTCACATCATTGATATTGCCAAAGTCCAGAAATTCCTGACTAAAAGGACATTGAGAACTGACCCTGGTGAAGAAACAAAGAATTGTACACTGGCAGGAAGAAATTTGGGACTCCTGCTGAGACATGTGATATTAATTGGATTTTGGGATTTATTCTACAGGCTGCGCCCTGTGTTTTGGATAAAATTTTTAGCATGTATTGCCCTCCCTAATTGGATTGTAAATGATATTGCCCTTATTTAGTTTTTTCTTGTTGGAGCTCTGCTGATGGCCATTCGGAGTGATTTTAAGCACCAAGATGGCCCACTGCCCTTACAGATACATTAGGAGTACCATCTGATTTGGGGCTGTAGAGATATATCTGGACACTGTCTGGGTGGAAGTGTGAATATTTGCAGTGCTCCTCCCCAGCATGTGGACCAGTTGGGGGGTGAGGGCTCTCACATCCCGAATCCTGCCGGGTTCATGGGGAGGATAATGTGGAACTAATTACCCCAGCTTCCTAGAGTTTTATTGTTTTTTGTTCTTAAAGTTTGAGAAAACTCAGCCAAAAGGTTTGTTGAGTATTCTCAAAGGGGGGAGTTGTAGGGTACTAGGCATAAATTTAGGTAATTTGGAAGAATGGCTTTGAATTTATGTGACCCTAAGTACCTTTATGTAAAGTGCTTTTGTTAGCCTTGCTAGATTTGTAAATTTTGTGTTATGTGCTGATATTGGCAGTTGTAAGACTGCTTGATATTAGATGTAGCCTATATTAAAATAGATAGGCTGAAAGCAGATGCTGTGATTAAAGTTATATGTATGAGAACGTAGCCCCCACGGTGGGAAAGTACAGATAATTGTTTATAGAATACCAGAAGGATGGGGGCTAGTTAAAAGGTACACCCTCTTAGCTAAATTGGTAGTAAAATAAGTTGGTATCCTTGAAAGGAACGGTTTAGCAAGAGGAAATAAGGATCGGGCCCAGGCGGGCAGGCAATAAATAAAGAGATTACAAAACTGGTTGGAAACTTGTGAGGGTGTAGTGGAACGAACAGGTAATTGAGCACAAGCTTGGGAATTTCAAATATTATGGGGGATACTTGGAATGGTGATTTAAGTTGAGTAAAAAGTTAATTCTGTGGTTGCTAGAGGGATCAGCAGTTGAATTTTGTAAAGATGTTAAGAGAAAGTTTTTGGTGTTTTTAAAATGTTTGTAAATAAATTTAGGCAAAGAAATTAGTTTGCAATTGTTTGCTTATAAACAATTTTGTTGCATTAGCTGAAGAATGTATATAGTGCTATGTAATTGAAATTGTATTAGGTCCTAAGGGTATATAAGTGGTGATGTTTTCCTTCAGTGTTTAAAAATAGAAGTTATAAGTAAGAAACTTTAAGCTGTGAATAGCTTTGAATTTAGAAGCAAGCCAGAAGCAACTGTATTAATGTAAATGATTTAATTGATGAAGTGATTTCCCTGTTTTGCCTGAAATCAATAAGGGTATTTGTATATTTTACGTAATGATTGATTGCCCAGTAGGGGTAGATTTGCTTTTGTTTTTTAGATATTATAGAAAATTGATGCTAGCTGCATAGCATTTAATGTACCATGCATTTACTATAGAGTGTAATTTATGTTTTGTGTTTTATGTTTTGTCTTGTGGTGTTTGTTTTCTGGCCAGAATTGTTGTATTATTTTTAATGAAGATTTAAAATGTGGTTACATGGTGTGTTTTCTTTATTTCCCCCCCCCCTCAGTGTCAGTTTGATCACCTGACATATGAGGGATGAATTGGTAACAGAAATGTGTCACAGTTTGGTGAGCAATAGAGAATGGGGGAACCCTGCAGAATTTACACCATCTATTTGTTTTATCCTTGTTATTTTATGTTTGTTTTGTTTGGTGCTGTTGGTGTTATGTGTTAAGAATTGCATGGTTATAGGTGAGCCCTATAGAATAAGGAAATACTATTTGGTTCTGGTTCTGTTTTAATGCTAGGGATGCTGTGTAATTTTGCTGCTTGCCTTTTGTATTTTTTGCTATTTGTGTGGCCGCCGTTGCTGTTGTGTGGCACGCACCTTGGCGGGACCCTCCTGGCCCCCTGGGCCACTTATGTTACCTGGAGGAGGGATGTATAGGTAAGAGCAGGGCACTGCGGAAGATATTGTTACGGTTTAGTTAGGCAGTTGGTGTTTTTATTTGCCCTTTATTTTTGGCTTGTGTAGATTGTAGTATTGATATTATGAGTTGGGAATGTTTTGCTATTGCCTTTCCTTGTTTTGATTTTGAGTAAAGGGGGGAGATGTGGGAACTTGGCAGATGGGAATGTGAGAAGCTGAAGTGTTTAGGCTTCAAGGACGGGCTAATTAGGCTGTGAGCTGTGTAGTGAGATGCTGGCCTTGGGCTGGTTCTCATCTGCCAGTAGGCAGTAAACAGGATAATAAATCAGAAAGTTGTACAGGATGACAATTACCCTATGAAGTTATAGCTGTGCTTGTGTGTATTTTATTAACCAATTAGCAATTGCTTGATTGCCTGCCATAAGTATATATAAGAGCATGCTGGAGAGAAATAAATGACTTTGCTACCAATCACATTGATTGTTGGGCTCTGTCCGTGCCCGCCTGAGAGGCACCGAGACGCAACATTGGGCTACGGAGCCTTTTACAGCTTTGGTTCACCCCATTCTAAATCTAGCCTAAGTCACCAAAAGTTGTGGCTGTCAGATCCCATGGGCTATGTCAGACATGGTCTCAGGCTAATTCCTTATGGACAGATGTCTACATCACAACTGGTCCTCTTGCTAGTAGTCTCAGCAGAAAGGCCAAGAACTGGACGTAGCACTGAAGCTGACCTATCCTACTATGCGAGGTCAGAGCAAGCCACACTGGCAGGGTATGGGTGGCTGCTGCTGCTTGTTATCCCTACTCTGTGGGCAGGGAGGGACCTCTGGCTTCAGAGTTATCAACATGGGACCCTTCCCTAGCAACAAGTCAGCTTCACTTTTGAAGACCGCAGCGGCCCTATTTGTATGTTCTGACCACAAGGAGCACCTGTCACAGCTCCTGCCACGTGAACTACATGAAAACATCCATCTATATCGCCAGCCATTCTTGTATTTTTCTAACTCACACCAAGGAGGTCCATAAACAAAACTGTTCTTTGCAATACACTGGGCTTGCAAGCTATTATGAGATATCATCCTCCAGACTTCTCTGAAGAGATGGTCTCATTTCAACTTGCAGCGATTTAGAGCTTGGATTAAGAATAACTGAGAAGAGCAGACACTTCATTGCACTGAAGGAACTGTGCAAGTTTTCCACACAGATATGTCAATGCCCCTCAGAGACAACTTGCAACTCACCCTCAATGGCACACCATGTGAACTCCTTCCACACACACAGCTGTCAATACCTCAATCCCAAACTGTAGCTGGGTTCTACAATGTGTGTCTTAACTAAGGACAACCTAGATCTCAAGTCTGTTTTCAAAACAAGATATAGATGACCCAGATTTATTCTGTAGCAAAAACAAGCTGTGTTGTATATTTGCCGTATTTCTGATCCACAAAGAGAAGCTGTTATCCTGATTTATGCTTTGTGCCTCCTTTGTGCACGGGACATGCATTTTTTTAGCTTCTTGCCTCAGTTCCCTTGTAACCAAGCCCACACTGCATTATGGGGAGCACTGACAAATAATTAGCCCCAGGCATGCTTCCTGAAAGGCAGGAGTTGTCAGATGAGGAATGTGGCAAAGTAACTGGCTGGACACATGAATGACTCCTTACTTCTGCCACTTGGTGATTTTACAAGAGGAAAGCAAGGGACTAATTTTCATTTGCTGCCTCAAGTCACACACACTGCTTGGAAATCGTAACAAGGATTTTAAAGTGCTGATCAGCAACTTGTCTGGCAGGCAGTAAGCAACTGTTTCACTTTTTTAGACTGGCTTTCCTAGAATTTTTCCTAGTTTGCCTGAAGCAACCTATTATAATCCTGCATCCATACACAGATCTGTCACTGCATTGTCCACCCCCACCACAGGGAACAGCAGACTCTGTATTCTATCACCTGATGAGAACACCCCCTTCCCACAAACCCAGCAAATTCCTATGGCTGAGAATAGAGGAAGTATAAGATACTACTATACATGACCAAAAGAAGAGTGCTTTGACTAGACTGGAAAGCTGAAGTCAATCAACTTCTCCTTTTCACTATGAGCAGATAAGAGGAAGTGTTCTCCACTCCATCTTGACTATGACTGACTGCTCTACTGTCAGAGGGTGCTTCAGAGTACAGTTTATACCAGACAGGCTGGTCCTTCTTTTCAACCCTCCAGCATATCCATCATAACCTCTTGAAAGCAGAGGCCCAGCACTGAACATACATGGACAAGTCATGCCCCTAAGTAAGGGAAAGGATGTGCCAGTCATGTTACATTTATAGCAAGCAAGGGGAGGAGAGATTCCTGGGAGGCGCCTTTTTGCAACAGAGTATTTTGCGGAG
The DNA here is from genome assembly GCF_020497125.1 of Mauremys mutica. NCBI lineage: Eukaryota > Metazoa > Chordata > Testudines > Geoemydidae > Mauremys > Mauremys mutica. Next base: position 45,948,610 of record NC_059078.1, read on the forward strand.
TTTTCAAGGCCCATGGGTTGACGTCTCTGATCTGACCGTGAGCACTGAGAGCTTTGGTACAATGAGATGGGAAACAAAGTCTGTGATATTCTCAGCAGTGCACAAGCAGTTGGCATAGACTCATAGACTAAGTCCAGAAGGGACCGTGGCGATCATTTAATCTGCCCTCCTGCACATTGCAGGCCACAGAACTTCATGCACCCACTCCTGTAATAGGACAAAAAGCCTCTGGCCGAGTTACTGAAGTGCTCAAATCTTGAAGATTTCAAGTTACAGAGAATCTACCATTTACTCTAATTCAAACCAGGAAGTGACTCATGCCCAACAGTGCAGAGGAAGGCAAAAGAACCCGTGGTCTCTGCCAATCAGATGTAGACAAAAATTCCTTCCCGACCCCAAATACCTGTAGAAACTCAGAGCCCTCCCCATCTGGTGTCCCATCTCCAGCCATTAGAGATGTTTACTAATAGTATTTGCAGATGGGCCACATGCCACGGTCGGCAATCTCATCATACCATCCCCTCCATAAACTTATCAACCTGAGTCTTGAAACAAGTTAGATTTTTTTGCCCACACTGCTCCCCTGGGAAGGCTGTTCCAGAGCTTCACTCCTTTGATGGTTACAAAACTTTGTCTAATTTCAAGCCTAAACTTATTGATGGCCAACACTGGCCCTTAATTTAAATAATTCCTCTTCCTCCCGGGTATTTACCCCTCTGATGTATTTATAGAGAGCAACCAGATGACGGTTGGTGTAAAATACAGTATGGTCCTTGTCCCTTTATTCCCTCTTGGTTTCTTCCATTCTTTTCCTTCACTTTGTTTCCCTAACCCATTCTTTGGTGGGTTTGTTGTTTTTAGTTTTCCTTTTTCCTCCCTCCCAACAAAGAAACCAGGGTTGGAGCTCAGAGCTTTACAATAATCTCTTGCAGCCATGTATATAAATAGAGCCAGGTGTCAATGCTGGACTTAGTTCACATCCAGTCTTTCAGCTTACTACTCCTGGGGCCCTATTCTCCCCCACTAGGATAGGAGTAAGTCCCACTGACATCCATGGGAATCACTTGAATCTATGGGTGGAGAACATGGCCACCGGAATTTCTTATGCATTAAAGAGCTCTATAGTCATTTCTAACTGCCAGGCGGTGGATGTCAGTGGACCTGAAGAGCCATTTGAACTTGCAAGTCCTCTCAGCATCTATCAGGGCTGGTGTCAGAGCCTGGCCATGAGTGGCCCGCGTGCACTGGTCAGTTACCAAGTTGCAATCAGGAGAGGAGTTGCAGAGCCAGAGTCAGGAGTTCACAGCAAGGAAAGGTCTGGAGCAGAAGCAAGCAGGTAGTCTGCATCATTGCTCAGACAGCTCCCTGAGATGGCTTCCTGGTTTGTATACTGCCATGGGCCAATGAGTGGGCTGCAGGGGCTCACTATAGAGGCTCCACTGGGTGGTACTTCCTGCAGTATCTAGACTCACAGGGTCCCCCAGCAGAAACCCAGTTTGAGCTTCTGTGTTGCCACCAGAACTGCTGGCAGCCCAGAACACCCATAGTCCCACGCTTTAGTCCTGCAGACTCGTACAGCGTCTATGAAAGCTACTGTTTAGATGGACAGCAGTGAGGTGGTGGAGAGGGGGACTGACACAGGAACAGGAACCAGCAGCCACGGGGGAGGCCATCTAATTCTCTCTGCTTGCTTTCTTTTCACGTTCATTGGTCTTTCACCGCAAAACTGATAACATGCCAGAGTTGCAGCAGTTTCTAGGGAAGTGTGTTCATTGTGGGATTAAATCTGCATTTTCAGTCTCACTTAAAGAGTAAAAATTGGGGGAGGGAAAATATGCTGTGTTCAGGTCAGAGTATGTTAGAGCCTCTTTCAAAACCCAGTGACGTTGATGGAAAGCCTCCCAGGACATCAGTGGGCTTTGGATCAGGTCCTATATGAAAGCCATCGTCTCTTTTAGTAAGATATATAAGATCCACAGATTTTAAAGCATAAAAGAACATCTAGTCTGAGCTTCCTGCATAGCAGACCATAGAATTTCTCCTAGTAATTTCTGCATCAAGCCCATAACTTGACAAAGGCATCTCATCTGGATTTAAGAATTGCCATGATGGAGAATCTACCACATCCCTTGATAAGCTATTCCAGTGGTTACATATCTCACTCTTTAAAGTTTGCATGTGATTTCTAACTTGATCAGAAGCTGGATACTCCAAGTAAGTCATTTTAATGACCGGCAGGTTCCCATTAACAAGGGACAATTAAAGTGAGACAAACCTTATATAGCCACAGCTTCATAAAACCAGGAAGGTAGCCCCAGATTCAAAATGAGGTCAAACTTCTTGAAAAGTCAGCAATGGAAAACTCAAAGGACTCTCTTTCTTCCAGGACACCCAGCTAGGCTGCTTTTACTTCAAACTGACCACCCCGTCAGCCTGTATTTAATTGTCACTTCCTCCTCAAGCCCTCATGTGGAATTTCCATAAGACAAGTCACAAATGAAGTCCAATGGATTATCTGAATCCTGTAATAAGAGATCTTTTCTTATTTACTCTGTGCCATCTGGCAGCCCAACCCTGTCCTCTAATGTCGTAGGCATTGACTGTGGAGTAAACAAAGTAGCATCTATTGTTTCAGCAAGGCAGGTACTGCAAGAGCAAGCACTAGAGAAAAGTCACCGTGAAACCCAATGGGATCAGAGAAGGAAAGTTATCCTCAGCTACAAAGAAAAAAATATCTACATAATAATTTGCAGGTCCCACCTAAGTTATTCTTGGGAATAATTTGTTTTGCTGTGTTCAGCTTCCACAGCAGAAGGGGAGGCGTGCAAGTCAGAGCAGTCTGGGGGCTGCTCTAACTTATGCCAGCACATACAGTTCCCTAGGTACTATATGCCATCTGGAGATAAATAGAGTCCAGTCACTCCCTCTCCCTGATCATGCCCATCCCATGCACTGGGGGCTATGGGGAAGGAGGCATAGTAGCCAGCTCTATGCCTGCTGGCAACTCCTCCCCCAGCAAGGGACTTAGGGGAGCATATTTGGGCCAAGATTCCACCCCATTATTTCTGCAGCCTTCCTTATATGCAGACATGTCTCTCTGCTCCCCTTCCTTGCGGACACAAATTTAGAACCGTCTCACACAAGCCTGCTGAGCTGGCACCTTGTATCAGTGCCGATTTTTAGATATTAGACATGCTGAATCAGGGAACGGAGGCCCTGAAAAGTTTTACCTACCTTGAAGAAATTATTCTCACGTCACTTCATGCTTTCTGCTCTGCTAGTATTTGGCCCTGGCTCAGGGCCTTGCCCCAACTGCTGTGTTCTGCCAGATTGAAAAATCATGCCTATAAATCTGGGACTAGGCAACAGGGCGGGTAAAGGTGGCGCCTGAATCCCTGAATGCTGGAGTCCCCACAAAAGAGAGCTGAAGACAAGTGCTGAGATAAGCACTGGGAAAATGATTTTCCACTAAGCCAGCCTGGCACTTAGTAAAGATTCCCCATATCTGTTCATTTTCCATACAGCATGTAATGAGGAAAACCATGAGTGGTCACAACGGAAAATAAGGTCAGGATTTCTGTGGCATCACCAGTCACTCCATTCTGGACAGTGTGAGCATCCTGAATTAGTCTAATCTGGTACCAACTGGCCATTGCTAGCTGGCTGTTTGTAGCCCGTCCTGAGCTGGCTGACACCTATCCTATAGCAGTACTTTGAAGAGCTGCCCCTTACCGCAAAGACCAAACCGAAAACATTCCAAGAACAGGGAGGATCTGGAAAATTCCTCCTTCTTTGCAATTACCAGCCTCAGACATTCACAAGAGAGGGCAACACTGGCATCAGATTCAAGCCATCACCATTTCTGATATGACATTATCCATTCTTTACAGGAGGAAAAAGACGACAATAATAGTACCATGATGGGAAGTCTCTCCACAGCAGTAGAGGACAAAAAGATATGAAACACTCAGCAGATTTCCTTAAAGAACTGCCACAGCCTGAGCTCGGTGTCTCAGGCATTTGATAAGCAGATTTGTATTTAAAAAGGAACTGTCTATCTCCTGGAAGCTTTAACATGAAGCACTGAACGTGCGTGGATCCATTTGTCATTTACTGCCTCCCGAAGGACAGATGACGACTCAGGTCAAATGGCACTGGGTGCTTTAGCCTGCAATGGACCGAGAGCGCTAAGCCTTTCCCACTCTGCCACCTTCTACACTGGGGTAAAGAACGCTGTTGGAAGTTCAGTAGCACAGTTTGCATCCACATAATTCAGTTTTGAAACCACACTACAAGCTTGTCCCACAATAACATCTGAGACTTGTTAAGGGAGATAGTTTCAAACATGATTCTGATTTGGTTCCTGGCAGGACAATCTGGAGGCACTAACCCTGATTTCACTCTCACAGCTAAATCCTACCAGGGGAAACTCTAAACCAGGTTAGCTTTCCCCAGGCCACACAGTGCTAGAGGCAGGCAGCTGCACCACTATATGCTACGGACTAGACAAAATCAAACTTGGTGGGATACAAAGGGGTTCTACCCACTGATCTCTTCTGTCACTGTGGTGCTAATCTGCAACTACTTAAAAAGAAATTCAAACCTCCTTCCTGTTAACTTGCAGGTTGAAGAGGGAAAGGGTGTGTAACTGGGTTGTAAGGAAGACAGGAAGTGATGATGTGCATTGCCCTGGAGAGAGACCAAAACAGCATCAGGTTCATGGCTGACTGTAAGGGAGGCACTATGAGTCACTTCTCAGGAACGCCACTGGCTGACCACACCAACGCCTGAGAGATTTCAGAGGGTGGGGGGGAAATAAAATGGACTAACTTTGGAATTAACTCTATTCTGCCCAATGAAGAATGCACCTGGTCTGAGAGTTGAAAGAATAAGAGAAGGGGGGAGGTGCTAGGCTTAATCTACTCTCGTATTTTTCTTTATTTCTGTGACCTACTGGGCTACATTACAATGCTGTGCACATGACATGGGATATGGAGCTTCTCCTCCCCCTCCCCACCCAGGTCATCAGCTCAAATTCAGCCCATAATGGCTGCAACTCATTACAGTCTGATGGCTGCTTACTAGCTTTTAAGAAGAGAGCTGATGGGTTTCACTTCTGTTTCTGGTAGCAGGGATCCAGCATCTAAATTCACACCAGGGTCGGCAGCCTTAGCTGAGATGTATAGGACTGGATTGGCCATGGACTCCCCTCTTATTTCAGATGAAGGAGGCAGCACTCTGGCAGAGCACCGTGGATAGCCCATGACAAAGAGGAGTGTCCTAGACACTGGATAAGAACATTGATGGTTATGCCAGAATGCTGAGATCCAATATAATGAATCACAGATCATTGCATCAGGACATCCTAGAGTAACAAATATGCAATACCCTCAATAACTATTTCTCAATACAGCTCTTTCTGGAGCATACAAAGGGAGAGATATTTTTGGCTTTGTCCTTGAGTAACAGAAGTTTATACAGGAAGAAAGTGGTTGAGCCACTAAGTAACAGCGACCATAAATTCAACACACTTGCAAAAAGATCACGCCAATGTGTTTAATATAAGGAAACATTCAATATTACTGAGATCTATTATATTGCCCAGTCTACCCAGGGTAGAGGAAGAAGCATCACCGCTTGATTCATTAAAATCAGACTGGACAAAACACTGAAGTATATACTTTAGAGAACAACCGTGCCTTGTCCAAGGGGATGAGCAGGATGACCTCAGAGGTTGCATCTCTAACGACTATGCTCTCATATTGACGGTGTTGCTTAAATTATGCAACATTTTAAGTCTTGATTAATACTGTAAGTTAGTTGCCAGGTAGAAAAACAATATAAAGTAATGAAAAGCTCCACACAGCTAGGACTCTTAAATCTGAATACAATTACCATCACCTCCCATGGCTATTTTAGTCACTCCCCCTCAATTGTCTGGCTATTCTTTCTGAAGCTGCCTTCTTCATTCAAGAAGTCAGCTGCCTCCAAAGAAGTTCTAGAGGACATTAAAAAGATGATTCTTACTAATTTCCAACAAACAGCTGCACCCTCAGGCTAGTCAGGGCTCCAAGGAAATTCTAGGGGACATGGGGGTGATACTTAGAATGCTTCCCTTGAAGTAAATATGGCTCCAGAGCTCCACAGCCATGTTAGGGGGCACTGTGGTAGTGGAGGGGAGACACAAAACCAATACCTTGACCACACATGCTAATTAAAGATCCATGGCACTTTGTGCTAGAGTAGGGCTGGTAGCTCCAATGTGATGACCAAATTCTAATTTAAAGAACTATATTCTGACTATTGAAATTCCCCCAACTGAACCCCCAGGGGAAGGCATTCCTTCCTCTTGCTAAAACAAACAAAAAGCTGAGTAGGTTTGCTGTTGCAGATTGGTGGTCATGTTCCCCCCACAAGAGGCACCTGCAAATCTGTAAAAGGTGAACACACAATTGGCACTTATACAGTAGTGTAAAGAACTTTGGAACAAAGTTTCTAGAATATCTGGTTGGGGCCTTTGTTCTATCAACTGGGATGGGACTTATCAAAGGACCAGGAGTACACCTGAAGTCCAGGAGGTTAACTCTGGCTGGTCACATGGAATGTTTGGTTGGCCATAAGACAGATAGCCTCAGCAACTAGGGACACAGTCACAAACATATTTTTTGATTGCATTCTCAGTTGTTAATGCCCATTCAGGACTTGGATCTGCTTTGGAGGGACGTGATTTGCCCAAACTTGTACAGCTGAATAGCTGATCTAAGGGCTTCCTGTAGATTACAAAACCACTGTACCAGTGCACTGCTCTATGCCATCGAGAGCTGTCCATGCTAGAATATTTGTATTAGTAGCATAGACAACCAATATAGTGATTGTTTCCAACAGTAATAACAATGGTCTGATTTAGCCAAGTTTTTAAACACTCAAGGACGCAACACCATGGACATAAGAATGGCCATACTAGGTCAGAACAAAGATCCACCTAGCCCAGTATCCTGTCTTCCGACAGTGGCCAATGCCAGGTGCCCCAGAAGGAATGAACAGAACAAGTAATCATCAAGTGATCCACCCCATCACCCATTCCCAACTTCTGGCAAACAGAAGCTAGAGACACCATCACTGCCCATCCTGGCTAATAGCCATTGATGGACCTATCCTTCATTAATTTATCTAGTTCTTTTTTTGAATCTTGTTATAGTCTTGGCCTTCACAACATCCTCTGGCAAAGAGTTCCATAGGTTGACTGTGGAACAGATGGATAGCTGGGCCAAACCAGAGCAGTGCGGGGCCATGTGAGTACCAGGCAGGCAATGTGAGTGAGCAGAGCTAGGCATCCAGGATTGGGAGGAGCTCTCCTAGTCTGGGAGGGCTGCAGAGTTCTGAGCATGAAGGACCCCAATGAATCCCAGACACAAGATGAGAGTGTTGGAGCCTGTGGCTGTTGAGCTGAGGAACTGGGGGAAGCAGTGAGTCGGATGTACGTCAGAGCTGCTGGGATGTGAGTGAGAGCAGTCAGAAGGTTGTTGGGGTATATGTGGACAGCAAGGGGCATTCGGGGGTCTGTGAGAGAGTTGGAAAAAAGGCCATTCTGGGGTCCCTATGGGGTGGTGTCACTTTAAGGAAGATGCCCCTCCTCAATTTCCACAGCACAGAGGACCCCAAAATTCTTTAATCTGGGCCTGATTAGATATTAGTGTATCTTTAAGTGACCCTGCTGGGACAGTGTCTCATGCAGTTTTGAGAGATGTAACACATTTTATCATCAAGTCTGGCTTTGTGTGCCTGTCTGCTCCCTGGAAGTTCTTTGTAAAATGTTACAAATAAGAGAACAATAAAAGGTGTGGGAGATTAATATTTCAACTCCTCCCCTGCCCTCCATCCCAACATTAGCAAGGCACTGCTGCCTTTAGTTATGGATCAAACCCTGCACTCTCTTCAAACTTTCACAGCCATGACACATCTAGAGTTGAAATGAGACCCAAGTAAATCTAAACACATGGATACTATTTAAGCTTCAACTAGACTTTTATGGGACCACGTTAAAAAAAAAAAAAGACACACAAATCAAGCAGCCACCTGCTTTGCAGAAAGGGAAATGGTTCCCAAGATTATGATTCACACTGCAGAGCTAAATGTGTTGTTATGAGATAATGGAGCAGCAAAGGAAAAGCAAGAACATTTCAGATGGACAAAAGTTACTGATAAACAGCTTACTAAGCACAAAGACAGGACACTAAGATATCTATAGGATGCATTTGCACCCATTTTCTATAGAACAAAATACTGGCAGGGAATATTTATAGAAACCATAGGAGAGAAGATCCTGCAGCCATACCAAGCTCAGTGCTGTAGAAGGGAAGATGCTGAAGGCTTAGTGAGAGGCAGGATGTTTAAGCCATCAAGGACAGATGGCTATAAAGCCTATAGACTTGCCAGGGCAAGATACTACTACATACACACGTCCAAGAATATAAAAGCAAGATGCCAGTGCAAACAGTGCAGCACATACAGGGTCTGTACTTGGGCTTGTAAGTGCTTTGAGGCAAGGACTCTCTTTGGTCTGTATCTGTACAGCGCCTGGCACAGGGGGGTCCTGGTCTACATCTAGGGCTCCCAGACACTACCGCAATACAACTACTAAACAGCAGAAACGTGACTGCCTGTAGGAGGACCGAGTGGGATACACAACCTCCCCAGGGACATCTGTTGCTGTGGGTCTACGGGCTGTATAGGGCCAAGATCTGGAGAAGGGGCGCTGCTGTGGGTTGGGCAGTACAGGGCACATGGGGAGCCAGGTGCGTCGAGGAGACATGCAACCCCCCTAGGGCAGAGATCCTGCTCCAGGCTCCACAGGGTCCCGCTATAAGGGCATCAGTAAGGGAGAGAGTGGGCTGGGGGGCGCAGCCCGGACCCCAAGGAGCCGCGGCAGCCCAGGCAGGGCCAGGGGAGATCCGGACGGGGCGGGGCGGTCCGGCCCGGCCCGCGCGGGGGCAGAAGGTTGCGGCCCCGCCGCCCTTACCGTGGATGCCGGTCTGGTGAGCCATGGCTCCGCTCGGCTCGGCTCCGCTCCCGCCCTGGCCGCTGCGTCCCGGGCAGGAAACGGCTCTGGCAGAAACACCGCCCGCTTCCGGGTTCCGCCGCCTCCGCGGGGCGGGGCCTGGCTGGGCTCCGCCCCCTGGGCAGGGCGGGGCGGGGCCGCGAGGGGCCCAGACCCTGCTCAGCCCAGAGAGCCGGGGAGCCCTCGGGGTTGCGCGGGCTGCGCCGCTGGCAGGGCCGCTATGGGCGGAGCACCCGGTCTCGCTTAGCCAGCTGGGCGTGGGCCCTAGGGGGCCCCGGTACACGGAGAACGGCCTCGTGCCAGCGGGGGAGGGAATGGGTTGTGCTGGGCGCTGTACACACACCTCGTCCCAGCTCCTACCCTGCCCCGTGCTGGACGCTGCACATGCACCTTGTCCCAGCTAGCCTCCTGCATGCTGTGCTAGGTGCTGTACACACACCTTGTCCCAGCTAGCCCCCTGCATGCTGTGCTAGGTGCTGTACACACACCTTGTCCCAGCTAGCCCCCTGCATGCTGTGCTAGGTGCTGTACACACACCTTGTCCCAGCTAGCCCCCTGCATGCTGTGCTAGGTGCTGTACACACACCTTGTCCCAGCTAGCCCCCTGCATGCTGTGCTAGGTGCTGTACACACACCTTGTCCCAGCTAGCCCCCTGCATGCTGTGCTAGGTGCTGTACACACACCTGTCCCAGCTAGCCCCCTGCACTCTGTGCTAGGCACTGTACACACACCTTGTCCCAGCTAGCCCCTTGCATGCTGTGCTAGGTGCTGTACACACACCTGTCCCAAACAGCCCCTGCCCCACGCTGTGCTAGATGCTGTACACCTTGTGACACAGCCTCCACCCCACCCTGTGCTAGGTGCTGTATGCATCTTGTCCCAGCCCCTCCCCCACACTTTGCTAGGCTCTGTATGCACACCTCATCATAGCCCCTGCCCCAGGCTGTGCTGGGCGCTGCACACACTCCTTGTCACAGCCCCGGCCCCACACTGTGCTGGGCACTGTACACACATCTTGTCACATCCAGCCCCTGTCCCACACTCACCCGCGAATAGAGACCAACACTGGAGCTGGCATGTGCCTGGCAGAGCCAGGAATAGATCCCTGGGTTCTCAAGTCCCAGGTGTCGGGTGCCCTACACACTAGGCCATGCTATTGCTCAGACCCTGCCCCGCGCCTGCTCAGGTGAAGGGGCACTGGGAGGCTGAAGCCAGGCCCAATAGGCTGTACCCCAGATCGGTGCCCACTGAACTTAGATATCTGCAGCATTGACAGGAGAGCTTCACTATAGTGGGACTAGTAGAAAAAGTGAACCAACATCTCAGCCTTAATATAGCCCTCAATAGACCCTGCTGGGAGCTGCCTAATATACGGAAACCTTGACCCTCAGGGCCAGTCCCAAAGGTGCCCCTTCAAGTCCAGCCCTCTCTCAGAGAGCAAACAAACTGGTCTCAGAGGCCTGGACTGAGGAGCAGCCCTAGCTGAATTGCTGGCCAGGGTGAAAAATGTTTTCAGCGCTGCCCCCTCAGCCAAGCAAAAAAAAAAACCCAACCCTACCAGCCAGGCAACCAGCGAGCAAAATAAAGAGGGTGGCCAATCAGTGGAGAGGAAAAAGAAAAAGCCTAGCAGCACAACTGCACTGCACCCCGTGCAAGTCAGTGTCCCGCCTGCCTACCCTCGTCCCAGCGCTGCTTGGGCTGATCTCTTCCTCTAACCACCTGGTGACACATGGGGGGTATCGCATCATCACCTGAGCTCCCGGCATTGGTCCCCATGGAACCACGTTTGGGGGCTTCTCCTGGATAGAGCTACAGCTGCACCCTCCTGCCCCAGCATCTGGCCTGATGTGTCCACTTCCAATCCTGGGTTGGGTAAAACGCCCTCTAAAATAGTCCCTGTAAGTGCCCAGCAGTCTTTGCTAGCGGCAGCACCATTAAAAGTGTCAGATACCCCATGAGGCTCCCCTGCTTGATTTCCAGAGACTCTTCCCCCAATACAGCTGCTATTTTAGATTCTGGGAGGAGTGCTGTTTTCACAAGGCCTTCCCTTGGCATTGCTAGCCACCTGTGACTGCACATCCTGCCAGCTGGGGTTACTTCAGTGCCAGTTTTCTCTGCAGGCTCCTAAACTGACTTTCCTGACCCTACCACCACATCCTTGACCTTGACTTCTCCAGATCCACTGGGCGGTTACACAGCTGAGCTGCTCTTCTTCCCTTCTCAGTCTTGCTGTGGGCCAGCTCATGACCACTCCTGGCTCTGACCCTCTAGGGTTCTAGCTGCTGCTGCCTCGTGGAGATTGTTCCTTGATCTTCCCTTTGCAGCCTCTATCCGGATGCTCACTATAACCCTTCCTGGTCATGATTGCTGAATGTCATACTGGGCCCTCTACTGACCAGATACCGATCTGGGTGTCTTTCTCCTTCCTTAGATAACTTGTGGCTTGATTCAACTCCTCCAGCTCATCACAGGGTTGAAGACACCTACTTATGAGAACTGAGTCAATCCCTCACACCTGTGGCTCCAGGGAACCTAAGCATTTCAATCCTGATGCCTGGCATGCTTACATATCCCCTCCTACCTAGCCTTGCAGTCCCTTCTGCCTCTGCTCCAACTTTTATAGCTGGCTGCCAGAGGGGGCATGGCTTGATGCATCTGTCACGCCTTCCTCTGCCAGCCAGGGGAAAGGAAGAAGCATGACAGGTGCTATGGGGATACTGGGCAGCATTGCTAGCTTTGGGAGGGAAATTGATTAGTTGTGGGGCAGACTGGCAGATGTCTGTGCATGTTCCATACACATTTCATCCTTAAGTGGAGGTTGTGGAGAAAAAGCAGCAGCAGAAGGGGAATAGGGGCACAAGAGGGGAAGGAGGGCAGAGTAAAGGGAGAGTAGGGGGCAGAGTAGCAGTAGGAGATGTTGACTCAAGCTTCTCCCCCAAGTGGGTGACCTAAGGGCAGTGATGGAGAGTTGGGATGGAATTGAGAGGAGCTGGTGGATTTTGATAGGGAGAGGGGTCCAGTAGGACACTCCCTTTGACATGTATGCATATTGCATGCAGATTTAATCTGTATTGTAGCCACATTTTTAAGGCTTTTTGCCTTACCAACATGGTCTCTGGTCTAGATAAGGACGTGAAGAGTCTGAGGAGAGACCCTAAGATTCCTAAGGAGAGGAGGCTGGGAACAGACGGCAAAAGAGAGAGTGTATGGGGGAGGCAGAGAAGAGCAGTTGAGTAATCCTGCCAGGGCAATATGGTGTCAAGAGAAGTTGTAGGAAGACATAAGACAAGGACAACACTGGAAAAAAAGGGGACATAAGAACAGCCATACAGGGTCAGAACAATGATCCAGGTAAACCAGTTTCCTGTCTTCTGACAGTGGCCAATGCCAAGTGCTTCAGAGGGAATGAACAGAACAGGCAATCATCAAGTGATCCATCCCCTGTTGCTCACTCCCAGCTTCTGGAAATCAGAGGCTAGGGACACACAGAACATGGGGTTGCATCCCTGACCATCTTAGCTAATAGCCATTGATGGACTTATCCTCCATGAACTTATCTAGTTCTTTTTTGAATCCTGTTATAATCTTGGCCTTCACAGCATCCCCTGGCAATGAGTTCCACAGGTTGACTGTACATTTTGTGAAAAAAGTACTTCCTTTTGTTTGTTTTAAACCTGCTGCCTGTTAATTTCATTGGGTGAGCCCTGGTTCTTGTGTTACGTGAAGGAGTAAATAACCCTTCCTTATTCACTTTGTTCACATGAGTCATGATTTTATAGACCTCTATCATATCCTACCTTAGTCATCTCTTCTCCAACCTGAGAAGTCCCAGTCTCTTTAATATCTCTTCATATGGAAGCTGTTCCATACCCCTAATCATTTTTTTTGCCCCTTTCCGTACCCTTTTCCAATTCTAATGTATCTTTTTTGAGATGGGGTGACCGGAACTGCATAATATGGGTGTACCAAGGAGAGTCTCTCTTCCCTAAAATTTAGAAAGGCCAAATCTTAGAGCACAACATGCAGTTTGCACTCTCCCACTCCCTTCATCTTCACCTCCAGAAAAAAACCCACTGCACGCAGAGCAGGTTCTTTGCTCTCTCTGAATGAACAGCACAAAGATGCTCAAATCAGCTAGCACCACCTACTGGCAGTGACACCAGCTTTGCTGCTTAAGGAACAGGTTGTAAGTCACAAGACATATTACTCTCTTCCATGGAAGAATGTGTAGGAGGGGACATGGGAAAGAAGAGGAACTTCACAGAGGCCTTGTCTGTATTCAAAAACTTCCACTAGTGGAACCAAATGGATCTGAAATAGATTCAGTTAAACTGCTGAAACCGCACTGTAGATGCACTTAAACTATTTTAAGCCCTTGCCCTTATACCAGTTTAGCTTAATTCAGTAAATTACCAAATTAATACAAGGTGGGTGAGGTAATACCTTTTATTGGACCAACTTTGGTTGGTGAGAGACACAAGCTTTCCAGCTTACACAGCTCTTCTGACCTCATCAACAGAAGCTGGTCCAATAAAAGATATTATCTCACCATCTTGTCTCTCTAATATCATTGGACCAACAGAGCAACACCTACACTGCATACAAATTAATACTTACACAGGTGACAAAAACAAAGGAACAGGGATTATCTTTGTATTGTGCCTGTATAGTGCCTAGCTCTCTGGCGCTCACTGGGGTATCTGTACGCTGCCTCTGCCTCACTACCATAGTCAAACAAGCATCCTTCTCTGCTGCATTACCACCAACACCTGGAAGAAGTCAAACAGAAAGAATTTGTATAATCCAATATGCTTTTCACCATTTGTTTTCTGCTCTTGACTCAACTTGGACAGTGAAAAGAGTTTCCCTTTTTGCCAATAGTCACTTTCACTTCCTGGTCCTAGCAGAGTGGTTATTTGGGGTTTGTGAGAGGAAATGTCAAGCTAAAGAAGAGGATGTTTTACTTCCAAATAGGAAAATGTTTGCAATAGCTGATGGCAGCATTTAGCTCAAACCCCACATCTGGGTGCAAAATTATCTGACATGTCTCTTTAATTGAATCTTTTTATTTTGGTAGGCTTTCATGCACCTCTAGGAACAATGCAAATATAAACTGCAAGCCTCTGTGTTTCATCATTCTCTCCCCAGCCCTCACAAGTTTCACTTCTGCTTTTAAGTTTCATCAGAATAATTATTTTTAGTATATGTATCACAGCAACACCCAGAGCAGCCTTTGCTCTCCCGCAATCTTGGACTGGTCTGGTCCCAGTCCCATTCTCTGGTGTAGCCCAATCATTTACATTGGCCTCTTGGAGATGTCTTTTCGGGGACACAGAGAAGTTAGTAAACACACAAAAGGGGAGAGAAAGGAACAGCAGGGATAGAAAATCCAGTTCTGTCTTTGATATTGACATTCCATTGCAATCTCACTGCTGAAAAGTTTGGGCCCAGCACACAGTCTTATTAGCCACCGCAAGACCTGGCAAGCTGGTACCAGCATCTGGCCGTTGGAATCATTGCATTGAGCTGCCTTTCTGGTCACAAGCTTACATCAGTGCTGCAAAATATACAGTTTTGTCTGGCTAAGACAGACTTGGATTAGGTAGAAGGAAAAAGGAGAGGGATAGGAAAGAGAAGAAATAAGGTGGGAAGGAAAGGGACATACAGGGGAGACAAAGTCTCATGTCCCAGGTGCTGGTTGGGATTTAGTCAGAGCCAGTGGAGGTGATAATGTCATCTGAGTCCCTCTGTCTGGCCTGCTCTGCTCAGGACAGTTCCCAGGATTAGGACAAAGAAGGCACAATGGTGTTATGCTGGATCCTGGGGTCCCCCGTGTGTAGCTCGCTCTTTCTCTTGTCTCTGTCACTCAGCTCTGCAGTAGCCAGATTTCCCCCAAAAGTCCTTCTTGGGGACCCCAAATGGGAGTGATGGGTGGAATAGCTCAGCCCCTCATTACTTTGTTCACCAGTTAGGCCTAATTTCAGACACAGCAATTTTGGTTTATTGATTTCCGGTCTCACACTGTTCTTGTTTACCAGGCATGATCTTAACACGGCTTGAATTATATCTGTCGGCCTTTGGTTTGGACTAATTCAGTCTTTCTGTCTCTTTTTTAGCACTTTTCCCCATCTACATTTGTTATTATAGGCTATTGTGATCTCGTATGAACGTTCACTTACTTTTTACAGCTCACAATTAGGGTACTTTGGAGGCCCAGGACGAGTATGATCATCTAGGCTGTGCCTTCACTTGGAAAAAGGGGCATTTTTAACCAATGTCACAATCCTAGTGCAGACAAGGCAGTTGTAGTTTTAAGTTGCATGGTGTTGAGGCAAACTCTCAGCAATACAGCTTCTGAGTGAAGACAATGCCAAATTCCTTGTTTTCAGCTGTTTCTCCTTGAAGCCTGGAAAAGCAGCAAGAAGCAAGGGATAAAATCCTAGTGGAACTGAAGTCAATGGCAAAACTCCCATTGACTTTATGGGGGCCAGGACTCCACCCCAGGAGATGGATTGGGCTCGAAAGAAGAACTACTGGGTGAAGTTCTATGGCCTGTATTGCACAGGAAGTTATGCATGGGGACATGTCTACACTAGCCTTCACAAGTGGGATAAGTATCTCACATTAATCAGCACTCAATAAACTCTAGGTGAAAATAGGCTAGTGATGAAGACAAGGCCAAGGAGGAGATGAGCCACTGCCACATCACCAGCCAGTTTTCCATAGGCCATTATCGAGTGCTCTGGGGGCCACAAGTGGGGACTGCTGGTCTAGTAGGTAATGAAAATGCACAACCCCAAATGTATATTAACTGCCCCATTTTCCATGGTGGGAATCATAACAAATGCTCTTGGGAAACATGGGCATTCAACAGCCAGGGGAGGCATCTATGTCAGATCTGGTGATAATACTTAGCACTTAGATAACTTTACAGACATGACTTAATCCCCACAACCCTCCAGTCCCCTGAGGTAGGATGGTAAATATTATCTCAAAGGGGGTGGCACAGACAGGACAATGCAACAGATACAGAGCTGGAACAGAGTCCTGCAATGCAGCAGGATTGGGCGCTAAGAGATCCAGGCCTGAAAATCTGCTTGGAACCCATACAGCCATGAGTTAGTGAGAAACCAATATGTTCTCTGGGCTGGGGAAGGAAAGACTGTAGACGTGGGGTGGAAAGCTTTGTGTAGGAGCCCGGAGAAGAGCAAGCAGTGTGGGAGTGGAAGAAATTGCTCAGTGCTTCGGGGGGATCCAGTAGTTTTGGAGGGTCAGAGGCCTATTTAATTTTAATTTGCCCCTTTATTAAATGACTTACCCAAGCCCATAGATGTAGTCAGTGTCAGAGCTAGCACGAGCCTCAGGAGTTGCTGACTCACAGTCCTGTGATCAGACCACTACCCTTTTCTAACCTACATCAAGGACCTCCTTCGTTCTGGTTTTGTCCTTCAGTGGTTGCTCAAGTTTGTACAGTGCCTTAAATGTGTCCCTTTGACATCATCTTTACTAGCCATCAGGAAAACAGCTGTTCTACTGTTCCCTGTAGTGTCAAATATCACTAGGACCAAGGAAGTCTGCTCAATGGTTAGAGCACTAGACTAGGACTCAAGAGATTCAGGTTTGATTCCTGGGTGGGCAAGTTACTTCCTTTCTCTCAGGGCCTCAGTTCGCCACCTGCATAATGATGATAACACCACTCCCCATTTGTTAGTCTCTAATAGGGTGACCAGATGTCCTGATTTTATAGGGAAAGTCCCGATTTTTGAGTCTTTTTCTTATATAGGCTTCTATTACTCCCCACCCCCGTCCCGATTTTTCACACTTGCTGTCTGGTCACCCTAGTCTCTAAGGTGCTACAAGGACTCCTCGTTGTTTTTGCTGATAGAGACTAACATGGCTACCTCTGAAACACTCCCCTTGTCTGTCCAGTTTAGAGTGTAAACCCTTTGGGGTAGAGACTGCCCCTCCCCATGTTTGTACAGAACCCAGCATAACAGGGCTGTATTCTTGCTAATGCAAATGACCAAAGTCTTCCGTTAAATAACAAAGGGAACAGCCTGTGTGCGGTTCTGGGTATTGTGGAGGCTTGTGCAGAGCGTGGGGGGAAGCAGGGGGCGGAGTTCTTGTGCAGTCAGCGCGTGTGTGTGGCTGACTCACAGACACTGAGGTCACTGATTGCACAGCGCCCTGCATTAGCATTTATGATTCGTCCCACAGCAGCCAACTTCTGTTTTGGTCTCTGAGTTGTAGAGAGCAGTCGCGGGCAGAGCACGAAGCTGACGTGGTTTCCTCCTCGCGCTCCTTTTTAATGTCTTCAGTCTGGTTCAAGAAGCATTTTCTGAAAAGCGGATCCTCAACAAACCCAGGGAACACCGAGTCCCTCGGGCGGGGGGCGGAGCAGCAGCTGCCAGCTGCCTCCCTGTACAGGCGGCCCAAGTTCCTGCGCGGAGTCTGCTCCGGGGAGAGGCTTCCGGGCAGCCGGCCTATTTACTGCCCCCCCCGGGACAGGCCGCTGCAGTGGGGGACGGGCTACGCGGAGTGAGTACCCTTTGCTCGGGGTTGCTGGGGGAGAATCCGGTGCTGGCGGAGCCTGGAAAGCGCGTGTGTGAGAATATAGGTCTGCTTACAGCTGGGCGGGGGAGCGGGAGCAAAACTGATGGAATCAGCAGCTTTAATGCCACAGCAGCTTTATACTGAGTGTCCTGAAATCCCAGCGTGAAGCCTAGGAGGAAATGCAAATGCCGGCACTTCATCCTATACTACGGCTTTTGTCCCCTCCCTGTGTCTCTTGTTGACCCTGCCAGCAGATCTAATGTCTAACTGGCTATAGCCACCAGCCACAGTTCTAGTAACTAGGGTTTGGGGCTAGAAGTGCTGGGAGTCCTGACCCCTGTGGGAACGTGCCAGGCTGTGCCAGGGACACAAAAGCAGGACGGGGTTAGAAAGATCTGCAAGTTTACTACACCACGGTGAAATAGGAGCTTTCTGAAAACGTGCAGAGCAGTCAAGTCAGATCTTCCCCCCCACTGCTACAGAGTAGGAAAGGGAGAGGGTTCTCCTGTCAGGGGGTGTGAGCATGTCAACAGAAATAGTGCCTGCATGCTGCTGCTCGCACAGCCCCTGGGGCCAGGAGATGGACTCCCCGAGCTCCCTTAGAGCTGCAAAAGGTGCAGCAGAGGCAGAGATGATCAGAGAACGACTGCCCAGTTAGGAGCTGCTTGGACACAACCAGTGTTGTCTTCTTGGACTGCCACACAGCAGGGCATCAGCAGCTGGTGCCAGGCCAAAGACTTCTACCCTGAAGGCTCCAGATCTTCCCGACTGCTAGAAAGGCAGCAAGAGAATTAGGATGCCATAGTATTTCCATTTCTCTCCTGCCTGTCCTCCCAGAGGACTCAAAGCCCTCTCCAGGGATCCCATCTCTGGTGAAGCTCAGGGCAGGAAGGGAAGAAAAAGAAAGGCACAGTCACTTGAAAGTGCAGGGAGAAGTTTACAGGCAGAATGTAACTATCGCTGTTGGAGTTTGGCCAGGGTACCAGTGCAAGAGAGATGACACTTTCTGGCAGCAGAGAGCTTCTTAGCCCATGAGGGCCGCATCAGGTTTCTGAAATTGTATGGAGGGCCGGTTAGAGGAGGCTGTGCCTCCCCAGCCAGGCGTGGCCCCACCCCCTGCTTCTCTCCTGATGGCCCCCCCGGCACCCCTGCTCTCTGTCCCCTGACTACCCCCAGACCCTCTGCCCCTAACTGCCTCCTGCTGCCCCATCCAACCCCCCCTCCTTCCTGACTTCCCCGCCAGGACCTCTGCTCCCATTCAACCCCCCTGTTCCCTGTCCACCCCCCAAACTCCCCTGCCCTCTATCCAACCCCTTCCTACGCTGCCTGGAGCACCGGTGACTGGTGGCGCGGATGCTCCAGGACAGGCAGCCGCGCTGCGCAGCACAGAGCACCAGGTCAGGCCTTGGCGCTGCGCTGCCCCAGGAGCTCACTGCTCCACTGCCCAGAGCATTGCACTGGTGGCGGGGTGAGCTGAGGCTGTGGGAGAGGGCAGTGATGAGCTGCCAAAATCTTAACAACGGGTTCCCTATAAAAAGTTCTGATTTAACAACGGGTTCCCTATAAAAAGTTCTGATTTAAGGGATGTGCGACAGCATGTATTTTTTGTACCAATAGGGTTACCATACGTCCATATTTTCCCAGGAGGTGATTAAGAACCGAAAAGCCTGACATGTCCAGGAAAATACAGATGTATTTTAACCCTACCTAAAGTTCTTTTTTAAAAAGATGGGGCTGAACTAGAAATGAGCTCCGTTTCACATGTGTGGGTGGTGATCAGGGACAGTCTCAATTTTTGGGTCTTTTTCTTATATAGGCTCCTATTACCCCTCACCCCCGTCCCGATTTTTCACACTTGCTGTCTGGTCACTCTAGGGTGTGCACATGTGTGGGTCCCAGCTGCTCCCTGCCCCCCCCCCCATTAAAGCAGGTGTGCAGGGTTACTGCCCTGGGAACTGCAGGGCACCAGTGGATGTGGGGCTGGCTGCAGATAGGGGTGTGGGGCAGGGCTAGCTGGAGGCAGGGAGTGACACGGGCTGGCTGTGGGCAGGTGATGCAGACGGGCGGGCTGCGGGTGGCTGTGGGCAGGGGGTGGCTGCGGGCGGCTGTGGGCAGAGGCTGGCTGCAGGCAGGGGGTGGCTGTGGCAGGGGCTGCAGGCAGAGGCTGGCTGCAGGCAGAGGGTGGCTGCGGGTGGCTGTGGGCAGGGGGTGGGGCAGGGGCTGGCTGCGGGCAGGGGGCGACTGGGGGCAGGGGGCTGGCAGGGGCTGGCTGCGGGCAGGGGCGGCGGTGGGCAGGGGGCGGCTGCGGGTGGCTGTGGGCAGGGGGTGGGGCAGGGGGGTGGCTGTGGGTGGCTGGGGGCAGGGGCTGGCTGGGGGCAGGGGCTGGCTCGGGGTCGCTGGGGGTAGGGGGTGGCTGGGACTGGCTGGGGGCAGGGGCTGGCTCGGGCTGGCTGGGGACAGGGGGTGGCTGGGGCTGGGGGCTGGGGCTGGCTGGGGGCAGGGGCTGGGGCTGGCTAGGGGCGGCGGGGGGCAGGGGCTGCGGGTGGCTGGGGGCAAGGGGCTGGCTGGGGGCAGGGAAGGTGGGGGAGGGGCGCAGATACTCACACGGGGGGGGGGGGGCTGGGAGCAGCAGGACGCAGCCGGGGACTCACCAGGCAGCAGCAGCAGGAGCCCCAGGGCCAGAGGTCCAAAGAGCAGGAGCAGCAACAGGGCCAGGAGGCAGCTCACACGGCTCTCGCAGCACAGCGCAGCGCCCCCCGGCGGCCGGGAGGAGGAATTACAGGCTTCCCAGGCAGAGCCCGTCAAAGCTTCCCTCGCAGGGAAGCTAGTTAACAAGCGGTTCTAAAACCACTTCTAAATTTAACAACGGGTTCTCGGCTCCAGCTCACCCCTGGGAGAGGGGGAACAGCAGGGGAGGGGCCAGGGCAAGCCTCCCGGGCCAGGAGCTCAGGGGCCGGACAGGAGGGTACCGCGGGCCGGATGTGTCCCGTGGGCTGTAGTTTGCCCACCTCTGCCTTAGCCTGTACTGGGGCAATGGCTTAGTGGGCGGGGAAGAATGCCCCTAGTGAATCAGTAGCATTGCTTTGTGTAGCACACAGGAGATTTCCCAGCCAAGTGCTCTCCACACCCAGTGCTGCTTAGCTGGGGAGATTTGACATGATTATAGGCAAAGGTTCCATGGTTGTAAGTAAGAGCGAAGGCAAGGGCTTAGCCCACCTTGCAATGGTGTCCTGTAAAGCTAGCCAAACCAGGCACAGGTGAATGGGGAGACAGGCAGCCTCTCAGGTGCCAGGATCCAAGCTCATCACAGAGCAATGTCAGCACCCCTGCAATTGCACTCAAATGAAGAGGGAGCCACTGTGGTCCTTAGAGGATCCATCCCCCCAGCTTTACTCATTCACGCATTTCCAACAGGCCTCAGCCTCAGTTCCTGTGCTGTCATCACTCTTCGACTATTGAAGACAAACCCTGAGCTGGTGTAAATCTGTTGGTGTAAATACACTACTTCAGTGAAGCTACGCCTGCCTCCTTCAGCTGAGGAGCTGGCCCTTCCTTTTGAATGTTCCTCCTGTCCTCTGTGGTGACTTTGTTTATATTGAGTTGCACAGGTCTACTAGAAACCTCAAAGCTGCAGAGAACTGGTCAAACGAGGCTCTTCAGAATAATTCCTAGCATTGGAACAGGCAGGCCGGGCTGCGCTGTGGTGTTGTGTGAGCCAGACTTGCAGGCAGGAGGAGGAGACATTAGTTCTTTGCTCCAAGGAAAACAGCAGAAGAATTCTGATCATGCAAATGCCAACTTGAGGAAATAAATCAATGAGGTGCTCGCTGTGCCAGCCAGGACTAGCTCAGCCCCCTCTTCCCCCCCGAAGAGCAAAGCGACTGTTTGGGCTTTGGCTGCTTTTTAGGGTTAACAATACTGCTGGTTGCAGAAGCTGTTCACTTCATCCCTGGCCAAGGAAGGGCCAAGTTCTCTGGCCTACTCTACAGTGTAAAGGGAGCGGAAACCTACCTTGAGTCTCCTGCTGAGGATTCCCCTGGTGTGGGCTGAGTCCCCAGCAGGTGAAGAGCGGGTGGAACTGGCTCCTGTGCCCCTTTCTCAGTGTAGTGGGCGTGTTTGGGGTGGGGAGGTATATGTCTTGGGCAGATAAGGGGAATGGCTGGAGCACAAAGCTTCTTAGGGCCCCAGCCAACTGACATAATTCAGAGCAGCTCCCAGGCAGCTCTAAAATGTGCCGGAGCCGGGACCAGAGCTAAAAATCAAGAGTGTGTATTGGTTCCATCTTCCCCTCTGCTGTGCCAGGTGTAAGCAGAGAATCAGGCCTGAAGCGTCTGGATGGTAATGACTGCCTGTTCCACTCCATAGAAGAGCAATGAGGGCTTAAAAGCGGTAAGACTGGCTGGACAGCTCACAGATGATGAGACTCCAGTAGTCTTGTGCTGCGACTTTACTGGGCTTTATCGTTGGGCCACATGTTCCTGTGGCTGGGCAGAGCAACTTACAAAAACCGTCTCCAAATCCTTACCTGAGCGGGTTCATCTCGGTGCTCAACACGAACAGCCCTGCACCACCCAGGGAATCCTTTGGGGGTCAGTTATACTGGCATTACAGCTGCTTTGTACTGCCAGGGTGGTGCAAGGCAGTGTAGCAAAAGCACGGGTCTGGCCCTGTTGGTGTTAGGATGTGAATACCAGCCAGAACATGGAGAGAGAGACCTTTAAAAGAGGGCACACTGGGACAGATGCAAGCAACCACAATGACCATGCAGGGACATAGACACAGCACAAGTCCTGGCGTAGGTACTAGTACCATGCCTGCCAGAAATGCCAGTGCTCCCGGAGCCAAGGTCCCAGAGAGCCCAGGCTCTAACACAGACACTCCATGCTGTACACATAATAGATTATCACACTAAAATTTTCCGTATCTCCAATCACTTGCTGACATTTATGCTCTTAATAAAAAGCTTTCTCCCTCCCAGTTCAGCGCCTTCATTGTTCGTGCAGTGACTGCATAATGACCCTGTTTGTTAAATCACGGTCACATGACACAGAGATGACTGAGGTTGAAAAGGGAGCAAGCGTGGTCTAGTGGTCAGAGCACAGGATTGGGAATCAGGAGATCTGGATTCCATTCCTTGCTCCACCTTCGCTGCGTGACCTCGAGCAAGGCCTACGTTTCCAAAAGCCTGCACTGTTTTAGGTGCCTCTGGTTTAGGGTGGCCAACTTGAGACATGGTGAACTGGTTTTCAGAGGTGCTGAGCACCCACAATTGCAACTGACTTTAGAGAGCTGGGGGTGCTCAGCACCCTGAAAGTCAGACCTTATGGATCTCAAGTGGGGCACCTGAAAATAAGTGGACACCTTTGGAAATGGAGGTCTTAAACTTTCTGTGCCTCAGTTTCCCCATCTGTAAAGGGTGTGTGTGTGTGTGTGTGTATCTAATGATACACACACCTCTGAGGTGGGACTGTGAAGCTAAACTCACTGAATGTTTATAAAGCATTTTGGAATTTTGAATGGAGGGTGCTAGAGAATTGCAAAGTACTATAATTATACATATAATCATTCAGGCTTTGCACCAGAATGGATACTGGAACCACCACCTATGTACACACCTGCACTACCAAAAAGGGCAGTGACTGTGTGCAATGACTGACATCACTGACTCCTAATGCCTGGGACACCTCCATCTCCAATAAATGACTTGGGGCTCTTCCTGGTCATTAGTTTTCTGTATTTGCTCAGACTCCTAGGCGATCCATCCCTAGAATTGACTTGCCCTTGTGTGCTTCACAAAGCATTTCAGAATCATGATTCACTGTCCCCCAAAACATGAGACTAACTTTAAAATAATGAGATTTTAAAAAGCTAAGTGTTGGATTCTTTGTATTTGCCTTCTGGCAGTTGAGCCATTGGGGATCATGTTTCCCAGTTTTTCTCTGCAGACAGGAGGGCCAGAAATACAGTTTTTTAAACAAATGCAAGCTGAGATTCTCACTATCCTATGACTCCAGGAGCTGGGGTTTGAAGAACAGCAAATGCCATCGGACTCATGATAAAAATCACAAGAGTTGGCAACACAGCAATACTATAATATTCCCCAGAGGCTCTTTACACAAGTGTCTTGGACCTCGCATAATGCCAGGTGTGTATGTCATTTCCCAGTTACTTGGAGTGTCTGTCTCCTCAGAGTCATCAATGCAGAGAAATCGGAGTTCAATGAGGACCAGGCGACATGCTGTCAGATATCTGTCAGGAGGAGGGAGATAGGCACTGAGGAGGAGCAGGACTGGTTGATTCTTTGCTCCAATCAGGTGATTCCATATGTTCTGTCTAATCTACCTGTATCGCATGTATGGATGTATGTCTAGTTCCCCACTCACCCTGGAACCTAGCTGAGTTGTCTGATCCTTCATACGCATCTGTTTGGACGATGAGTACCCTTGCCTTGGGGTTCGGCTCAGGGAGCCTGTTCCAGTCCCCGTGGGAGGCAATGGAAAGCCTCCCCTTCTGTGGGTTTTGGATTAGGCACTGAAAGAGGATATCTGAAGAAGCATGGCAGTGCCCTGGGGTGGAAGCAGCCACAGGCCACATAGCCAGAGATGGTGAAACCTATACTATCTAGATGGTGCGAGGACCACCTGCTCTGACTGTACAGATGGCATGAATCTACCTGCTGCTGCCTTTCAAGAGTCCCATTGCAGGAGACAAGCTGTTCTCAGTGTATATCCCATTGCCGTCACGTGGCCAGTTGCTAGTAAACAAATATCCTTGATATCCCTAACTATGTGGCTCTCATTAACTACTCCAACCTGTTTTGCCATGTCAGTTACCATCATTGGGCTGCTGTCAGTGGACTGTTTGTGTCTGCATCGTAGCCATGTGGGGAAAGGCAACTGTGGATGGCAAAGGATGACCAGCTCCTGCTGTGAGTGAGAAATGCTGCCTCATGGTTTTTAGCCATGCAGTGAGAGCATTAATGGTTTTGTTGGTTGGTTTTGTTAATATCCTGAATTTCCCATGAAACACTACAGGAGGCATGAACTCAGCATTATCCCTGCAGAGCACCACTGCGATTCTGTGCCAGGAGTAAAACAAGAATGTTCAGAAAACTTCCCGGAGCTCAGCAGTCTGTATGTTGGGGAGGCCAAATGATGTGCTAGTGAATCTGAAAAAGACATGGGTTATGTATATGCCATGCTGGCAGGACACATATATATGTATATATAAAATCTGTCATCAAAAGTTCCAGGCTGTGCTACTACCTGCACAGAACCCCTCTCACCTTCACTCTTCTTCTCCCACTAGTATCTGATTGGTTATTACTGGGCCCTGTTTGATGGCCACGGTGGCCCAGATGCAGCAATAATCGCCTCCAACTACTTGCATTACTGCATCAAGCAGAAGTTGGAGGAGGTGGTGGAAGGCATCACTGAAGCTCAGCCCCCCATGCATCTGAGTGGCTGCTGCATTTGTCCCAGCGACCCCCAGTTCGTGGAGGAAAAGCAAATCCAGCAGGAAGATGTGGTCATTGGAGCACTGGAGAACGCCTTCCAGGAATGTGTGAGTGATCCTTCCATTGGTACCCAGAGTATTGCACCACTGCTGCTCCTCCCATGCCCAGTATCAGGGATGGCCACAATCAATGAAGGCAACTGCTCAGGCCCCAGTGATACTCAAACTGGCCCCGTTTCTCCCTCCATCACTGCCGCTGGAGGACAATTCTCCTCATCTAGCACAGCGAGGCCTAACTCTTATCTGGTGTCCCACAAACCAGTCTGCAGTCACACTGCCCAAACTTGGATCTGCAGCCTCCTGCCGACCAAACACCTCCCCTCTTGCTTGATCTCTCTAACGCCACCCAAACACGCAGCGGTTTAGGCAACCCCTCTATCCACACTCTTAATTTGGTTTAAGAGCAGCTTATTGTAGTTTAGCTTAAACCTGATCCTAATTGACATAAACTAAACTGAAGTAAACCTGGTCCAGACCAGACTGTGTGCCCACACAACTGTTTTCACTGGGTTAACTGAATCCGTGTACATCCTGCCTGAACTAGTGCAACTGCACATATTGACAAGCCCTCAACTGGCCTCTGTTGAGACATTCAAGGGTATAGAGGAGATAGGTGCCCAACTCCCATGGATTTCCAACAGGAATTGGGAGCCTAACTTTGAAAATCTTCCCCTCAACCTGCTACAACACACTCAGGTGTCCAGCGGTTCTGAGATCTATCACGTACTAGGGTCCTGTGATGCTCTGGCAGCCAGAGCAATATCTTCATTCCCCACTATCGTTTTATCAGTTCTGTAGTCACTATCCTGGATTTAGTCTGCTGCCCTTCCTAAGAGCCACACTGCCACAGATCAGGTCACTAACTGGAGTTGTTCACACCAACAGGATGAAGTGATTGGTCAAGAGATGGAAGCTACTAATCAGTCAGGTGGCTGCACTGCTCTGGCTGCCCTCTACCTACAGGGAAAGCTCTATGTGGCTAATGCTGGGGACAGCAGGTGAGTTCAGCCCCCAGCTCATGGTGGATTTTGCAGGAGGCTCAGTGAGTGGGTACAGCATGCTGGCTTACGGGGTGCTGAGCACATGAATATGGCACACTGGGTTACCCCATCAATGGGTAAGATATATTCCTTCAGGCAGTGTGCAGCCCCTACAGAATTCCCTTGCATCCACAACGTGACAGGGTTACAGACAGACTGGCAGGGCTATTTCTAACTGGCAATGTGCAGATAGCATTGGGCTATTGAATATGAAAGGAGCTGCCAAGCCAAGGGGCCCCAATGGCTTTGTTGGTTCTAGATCCATTAAGCTGCAGCTAATACCACCTCCAGCTGGGCTAGTGTGACAAAAGCATTGTATATGTCCCTTCTTCCTGATCCTGGCCTGTGGGTGCATTCAAATACAGAGCAGGGGAGGATTTTAGAGTCTCCTCATCAGTTGTGAGTCCATTGCTTCCTCCAACAAAGTTGTGTCATTCTTAAACTGACCAGGCCAAACTCTGCTCTAGTGTAAGAATGCAATTGCAATGAAATTCTGGAAGTTACATCAACACTGAATAAGGCCAGTTGTGTCCATCTGCCCATACACCAAATTCATTCCTGGTGTAACTTTGACCTCAGTGGACTTTCACCTTCTGACACCAGTGATGAATTGGGCCCCAGGTGTTTTGGTGTGTACCTTACCCCGGGGAACAAAACACTCAGTAGGGATATAAGGGAGGAGGGAGCAGAGAGCGACTACTGCGGTTACTGACTCAGAGGAGGAGTACTGTAAATGAAGATTAAATTCAAGGTAAGAAGGCATTTTCCTGATGGCTATAAGCTTAGAACCTCCTCTCTTTTCCATGCAGGGCAATCCTTGTTCAGAAACAGAGCGTCATGCCCCTGAGCAGTGAGTTCACCCCAGAGACAGAGCGGCAGAGAATCCAGCAGCTGGTGAGTGGTGCCTTCTTTTAGCTGCCTGCATGTATTGTAATGATGAATGTGTGTGCCTGTGAGATTGTACAGGTGAGCATGTGCCTTTCACCAGCCACTGCCTAGTCAGCGCCCCCAGCATCAAAGCTCCTCCAAACGTCATGGATCGTCCAGGCTGTCAAGAGCATCATTTGTGGTGCACTGCCTCTTTGGTGCTGGGGAACTGGTAAATGCAGTATGATCAAATTAAGAAGGAGACCACCCCCTAACACCAGCTCAAGCTGGTGGTAAATGGAGCTCAGAAAATAGGGGTTCTGTCAGCCTGCACTTCAGCCATAGTAAATGCCATACTGGAAGGTAAGGGGATCAAGTCCAGACTCTACAGCCCCCAAGAAGGAGTAATGATGGCTGAGCCACAGCAGATCCTAGCGAATAATACCACTACTTAGCTCTTACATCGCATATTCAATATGTAGATCTCAGGCATCTTAAACTTAAGTGTCATTATTCCTGTTCTACTGATGGGGAACTGAGGCACCGAGCGATGACGAGACTTGTCTAAAAAAAAAAAAAAAAAGTCACATGGCATGTCAGCAACAGAGCAAGGAACAGAGCATAACCCCACTGCTGACTTCCAGCCCTGGGCTCCATCCACGAGTCCGGGGAGAACGTCGTCCTTAACCCTTGAGATGACACTTCCATTTTGATTGCTTTTCTAGGCCTTTCTCTGCCCCAAGCTCCTGGCAGACGAGTTCACCCGGTTTGAGTTTCCTAGGAGACTGAAAGGCAATGACGTAGGCCAGAAGATCCTGTACCGGGATTACTCCATGGCTGGCTGGTG
Source organism: Mauremys mutica (assembly GCF_020497125.1). Classification (NCBI taxonomy): domain Eukaryota; kingdom Metazoa; phylum Chordata; order Testudines; family Geoemydidae; genus Mauremys; species Mauremys mutica. Next base: position 45,976,491 of record NC_059078.1, read on the forward strand.
AGTCTCCAACGTGTAGAGATACCCTTATAATTGCACTCCCTTCCCCGGGTGTCTGTGAGCTAACTTTTGGCAGTGAGGAGATGTGCAAAGAAAGGGGAGGTGCTGGCCTGAACCCTCTGATCCTGAATGCTGCTTGTGAGGGGACAAGTGAATTTAGCACTGGTGACAGGAGTTGGACTGATGCACTGTTGTGGTGGAGAGGGGACGTCAGGCTCCAGGGTAAGCTGCCCTGCCAATGGGCCTCAACATCTGCCCAGGGGCAACTAGCCTTGAGGAGGGAGTTTACGTTAAATTCTGGACTCCTCTACTGCGAGTGCCAACAAGGGAGACTTGAGTGAGGCAGAATCCCAGCCACCAATTTGTTTTGTCACTGCATAGCTGTCAGATGGCAACCAGTGCAAAATGCTTATGGCCAGCTGATTCCCACATTCCATCCCCCAGCCCTTTTCCTTGCACAGAGTAGGTTGGTGTTTGTACTGGCCACATGCAGTAAGGATAGAGAGACACACCTGAGTTCAGTCTCCCTGGGCACTGCTGTTGCCTCACAGGAGGCTGCTTGCCAGCCATTGGCAAGCCCTGTTCTTGTCTAGCTATGAGGAAGGGCAACGATGGATTCAGGACAAAGAAGTGACGGTCTACAGCATAAAAGCCATTCTGCACCTCATCTCTCTAGGTATATGGCCAGGAAGCCCAGTCTTGGTGCACCAGCAGGATGCAGATGGTGAGAAATGAGAGGGGAAGGGTCTGGTCTTGTCACTGAGGAACTGGACCAAGCCTCAAGAGAGCTGGGGTCAAATGCCAGCTTTGTCAGAGTCCTTGTGTAAGCTCAGCTGTATCACTTAGTCTCTGTGCCTGTGTCACAGGCAGTGTTGCGAGGCCGAGTTCACTGTTGTTGAGAGGCTCACACACTGGGTGATGGGGCCCCAAAGAAAAGCCTTGAAGTAAATGAAATGCCAGCTGATGACATATATTTATTCTAGGGGATATAAGACAGTGGAGAAAGCTGACCTCAAGTACCCTCTTATCCATGGCCATGGGAAGCAGGTAACTGAATTTGCTACAGACCCCTACCCACTGGGAGGGCAAGAGCCTTACAGAGAGCAGGATGAGACCCTAGGCCTGAAGAAGAGCCCTGAACCCAGCCCCACCTCCTGCAGATTGAATCTCCATAGCACCCCATGACCTTTGCACCAAACCAAGGTCTAGTGGATAGGTGTATTCATGTCAATGAAAACATTCCACAGGCATTTGGCCCCTCTGACTTTTTGCTCATATTGGGCCAGGCAGAATCAGACTCTGTCTCAAGGGTTCTCTTCTCTCCCATCAGTCCCATGCTCTGTGCCAAGCGGCATGTCCTGTGGCCTTTATGCAGTTCTGCCTGGGAAGGGACACTGACACCCAAAGTCACAGAACTCCTTCAGAGCACTGAGTTCTGGGTTGCTCTGACACATGGCTTTGTTCCGTTCCAGACGCGCTTGCTGGGGACCCTGGCTGTGTCGCGAGGGCTGGGGGATCATCAGCTGAAAGTTATTGACACAGACATTGAAGTTAAGCCATTCCTCTCCTGCATCCCCCAGGTAAGTGACTAGGGGGAAGTGAGGATTGTGATGGTGAACATAAGAGTCTAGCTGCCAGAACTAGGGATCCCACTTTAGCAGAACTGGGTCATGGAACCTCCTTTCTGAAGCAGCAGGACTCAGCCTAACTTGGTATTGGTTTGCATACTGCACAGCTTCCAGCAGGTGGTATTAATCCAACAGCACAGGTTGGGGCGGAGAGGACAGGGATAGGGAAAGTTTCACATATATTGGTCTGTTTTCATAGCCCAGGATTCTTTCAAAGGAGCAACCCCTTGCTCATTCTAAGCTTACCCATTCAGTGGTGCAGTCACCAGCCTTCTATAACAATCCACTAGAGTGGTGCTAGTGCCCCAGCTTGTTATAAACCATGATGACTCATTTAGTTTGGGATTCAAATGCTCTTCAGGCTTCCTGACTATGGCAGAATAGGCCTACCCAAATGGACATACCCTAGCCATGTGCCTTTAAGAAGTTCATTAAGCATGACCACCCTTAAACAGGGAAATCAAAGAAAGATAGAATTTGCTTACATTTTTGAGGCCAAACGTACTAGAAGAAACATGAAGAATACTATTTGCTATGAACTAGAGCTGATGGGGGAAACCTAAGTAAATCACTAACTGTTCTCTAGGTGAAAGTGTTTGACTTTGCTTCACATAACATTAAAGATGATGATGTCCTTGTCCTGGCAACTGATGGCCTTTGGGACATTCTGTCCAATGAAGAGGTGGCCCAGTCTGTCAGGAGCTTTCTTGACGAAAACAGAACAGACCCATACAGGTAGTACTGATCTTTTCTAGCTGTTACTACCCCATGGAGCTGGCATGGAGATGAGGGCCTCTCTCTCCCCTTGATTTGGCTGTGGGACTGCTCATGTTCATAGTTAAGACAGTTTTGAAGTCACAAATCACTCTACTCTCTGGCTAACATGTCTTGCCCCTGTCTGTTAAATTCAACTCCTATAGCATTAGCTGCTGTACTCAAACCACATTGGCTTATCCTCCCCCTCTCTTATGGAACATTGTGGCCCTTCTGTACCATCAGCCAGTGTAGTCTGGTCAGATGTTCATCAGCATTCCTGTAGCTATCCAAACTCGCTGCTTATTCCCAAGCCCATGGACCAGTCACGCTTCTGGAGACTGTAGATGTAGATACATGGGGAGGTAACATAGCTCAATGGACAGAGCATGGGCCTGGAACCAGGGGACCTAGGGATTCCTGGCTCCATCAGTCAGTAAGCCACTGACTGACCTTGGGCAAGTCATGTCACCACTTTGTGCCTCAGTTTTCTCATCTGTAAAATGAGAATATTGATCTCCTTTATAATTATGATTAGCATCTGTGACAAAGCTCTGCTTGTCTCTGTGGGTCCCCCCTTTTCTGGCAGTTTTCACCAACCTCAGTGGCTCTCTGTGACCCTCCATGTAGCCCTTCTCTCTCTAGAGGCAAGGGTCACAGCCTACGGAGCCATTTTCATCATAAGCCAGTGAGGGAGGTGAGAAGCTATCCTCCCTTGCACACACTCTGTCTCCCAGTCTCGGTGATTAATTGGAGGGGGCAAATGGGTGAGCCCGGACCCACCCTCTACTCCGGGCTCCAGCCCAAGGACCCTAATAGTATCAGCCAGGGTAGCTGACCTTTTAGAAACAGGATGCATACAATTCCCTGGGCTACTTCCCCCCAGCAGCCCCCACTTCACCCTTACCTCAAGGCCTCCTTCCTTGTGCCTGATATAGCGTGTACTGCTCAGTCTCTCCAACAGGGCAACTTCCTCCCACAGCTCCTGACATACATGCCCACCTGACTGAGAGGTTTTTACTAGTTTCAGACAGCTCCAGATTAGCTTCAGGTGTCCCACTAACCTAGCTGTCTCCACTGCTTTCTGGAAGGATCTTAATTAGCCCCAGGTGTCTTAATTCTGGATGGGTCTTAATTGGCCCCTAACTTCTACCTCTGCGTTGGAAGACCTTTGGGGGGGTTGGGGAAAGCCATAACTTTTTGCCCCTTGTGAAATGGGGAGAATGATGCCTCCTTCATGGGGATGATAAGAGAGTGTCAGTCAGGCTCCAGGTTATGCTTTGAACAATAGCAGTGCCATCTATTAAGTCCTTGAGAGAGAGATCCATGATAAACCCAAACTAATCTGGTTTTCTTGTTGCAGGTTTTCAGAACTAGCCCGGTACCTCGTGCACACAGCAAGGGGGAAGAAGAATGGCCATCACTGGATTTTGGATGACAACAGCCCAGCATCCTACGATGATATCTCTGTGTTTGTGATCCCACTATACAACAGAGATGAGGACTGTTAGTGTTGCGAGATATGAGAGAGAGATATTCATATATCCATGTAATGTTATAGGTCTTTGAGGCCTGGTATTAATGACACGTGCTTGACAGGAATGCATGCATTTCAAGTTAGCAACCGAAGCAACAACTTAAGGTGAAGGTCTATTAGAACTCTATGCAAAAACAATCTTATGTTCCAAGAAAAATACGGAAAGTCATAAAAAAAAAAGGAAACAGTAGATATAAAATTGTATAAGAATTGGAGGAAATTCAAACGCCTTGAATTATGGCAGCCTGCCCAAGATTCTCTTTGGAATTGTGCAGGTAGAAGGCTTAGTAAACAAAGGCAAAGAACGATGACAACAGAATGGACTATAAGTGGATGGCTATGATTTCTGCAGATCGGAGTAATTTATTGATCCAGAGAGTTCAGGTTTTGCCAGCTCCCCGCATCTTATGATTTTATCCTGACGGAAGGAAACTTGACTAACCCTTGGGCCCATTCTGACCTTTGCTCTCTGGTATAGTATGTTTGGGGTGTGAATGTGGAGTGAGTAAAGATTTGTTTTGTAATCAAAGAGCATTTAGAGTATTATATACCAACTCTGTGTCTGGTATCTGCTTGCCCCCCATCCTGTAGGGAGACTTCTGTTGCGGGTCTAACATTAGCATCATACAGAAGCTCTACAACTCTTGCATAATAGGGTTTTATGAGTAAGTAGCACTAAAGGAGACAGGTGTACTTCAAAGAACACTGTATGCACACTTACTAGTCAGAGGAAGAGTTACTGTATAAACCAGGTACTGGAACTGTGCCAGCTTGAGGGGAAGAGAACTTTCATTTTGCTCTACCCACTGACAAAACAAAACTGATACTGGCCCAAGTCTACCATTTCTGGCTCTCTACTTCTGTTACACATCCCCTCATTCCCTTCCAACCTCACAAGAATGGACAAGGTCTGAGGGGTAGTACTGGATATCCAAGAACATCAATTGTCCTTTTGAGGCTAACCCAATGTATGATTTAACTACAGCACAGCAGGGTCAAGCTAAAATGGGGATTGGCTCACTGAGAAACACCAATGAACAGGGTGATAATTACCACAGCCTTTGAAAGAAGTTAGAAACAGTTAAAAACTTGCCCTTAAGATGAATCATTGAACAATAGTAAGACATCTCCAAAGGAGAAACAACCAGCTTATGGTGCCACCAATTTCCTGACTGTACCTGTATTTAACCCTTTCCAGAGAAGCCAGTCAGTTACTAGAGTTGCTTTTGTTCTTTAATTCACATGGATTCTTTCTTTTAAGCACAGTTCTCCCAGCTTGTCTACAGTTGAAACACTACAGCTGTGCCACTAGTGCTTCAGAGTAGAATCTCCCCCCCTTGGCACAGGATGGGTAGGGAGCTCATAAGTTTTATTTCTGTAAATTGGGGGCTCAAGCAGACTACAGCAGCTGAGTGTTTTTTGTGAAGGTTTGTATACATTACAGTCCCTCATAGAATGCAGCAGTTGGCTAGAGCCACGTTCATGCCTCATGTATCAGGCATTGCTCGAGTTTGGGATTTACACTTCACTGGAAGAGCAGGGGAAGCTGCTGGGAAGAACTGTAGTGCTAGGTGTGGGAACTATGCATATCTGAGGCATCCAAGTGCTGAAGCAACAGCATCAAGGTCCTCCATATCAGTAGAGTGCCTCCACAGCCAATGCCATTTTAAATGGAAGATGCTGTTTGGTAAAGGAGCCCTGAATAATCCAATATAACAAAATAAACTTCAAAGATGTACAAGAAGCTTCTTGTATAAAAAGACATACATTCTTCACATATATAAGACAATTTGAATGGTATATTTTGCAATTTAATGTACATAATTGCTATAATAAAAATTATCTATATGTAAATCCATAACACTTGCTTAAAACAAAAGAGCATTGTTCATGAAACCCAGGCCTGTATAACCTCAGGGCCTTCAGCTTTCATCAGATGCAAGTGGCTCAGCTGGTTCACTTAATGCATAGATTGAAAAACCTCAAGAGAAGAGTCAGGCTGCTTGAAGTAGAGCTGATGATTGAGATGGTGGTATTTTGTCACTGAATCAATGCAGAGACCAATTCCCCAGGATGGTGGGAAGATAGTACTTTCAGCACCATAGTCTATCTTTCAGAGGTGACAAAACTGCTTTTGTAGGCTCTACATCTACGATTCAGCTCAGATTTGGGCAACTATTTGTCTTGCTGAATTCCCTAAGCTCTTTTAGGATTATCTAGCCTAAATATCTGCATACTCTTAAATAGATGGTGCATTTCACAACCGCAACTGCCAGATTTCTGTGACAATAAAAAGTCTCATATACTTTATAGAGTGCTTTAAGCTCCACAGGGATAAGAGGAACTAACTGAAAAAATATTTCTGAACAGATTCCTTTCACCTAAGAAACCTGTTACTGCATCACTTCCAGTCAGATGACCCCTCCTCCTTTTCATATCTTTTAACAGCCATTTCAGATGTAGAGCAGGACATTGGGGAATTGCACAAGCAGTGTTAGGGGTTTTCCATTAGCAGACATGCCTTACTTTAGCTACAATCTGTAATAGCTTTCAGGTGAATTCAGTAGGGAAATTTATCTTGACAAGTTGTTCTTTCCATCCTGCTTATGGACAGCCATTATCATAGCACCACATTTACATAACATTGTATGAGCAAAATGTAATAGATTGGCAGGTTAGAGAAGTTAAAGAATCTTATTCCTGACCATCTGAACAATGTGTTAGGATAGGTAAGAGGCTCAGAGTAGCCATACTTTAGAGGGAGAACTTTAGAACTCATTTCCCAGAATCTGTTTTTCCCTGTTTCTTAAGTTAAACCAACAATAGAATTCACCTAATGGTTTAACAACTCAGATTTAACCCACATTAGCTTAAAACAGGTCTTTGTCCTTCTCTAGCAGCCAAACCGTGTTAAGAGGTTTGTGTCTCCCGCTAAATTCAAGCCAACAGAGAAAGCAACAGGGGCTCATGCTTTTAAATCCAGAGGTCACAGGTTCAATCCTAAACAATCACCTGACCAGGGCTGCAATCACACACAGATGAGAAAAGAAGTCCCAGTACAAAACTCATGTCTAGTTATTCATGGTACTGGTATATTAAAAGGCAAGAAAAGCATCTTAGACAGTACAGCAGTAGCTTAAGATGTCGGTTTCCATTACAAACACTTATAAGTGGGTAGAACAAACTCTTCAGAGGCAGGGAGCATTTTTAATATAATAAAATAAATCAGTGATTTTAAATTAGTTTTCCCCTTCCCCTCCAAGCGGTAAATAAATATGCACTGTAAAACTAATCAAGTAGTAAACGCAGAACCTACATTACTCAAAAAGAAATCAGTCTACAAAATATTTATTTGATAACAGCCACAACACTGAATTGTCCATATCTGCAGTATTTTATGGCATCTCATAATTTGACATTAATGTATTTACACACCTCCAATAGATGGTCACCACCTAAAAATTAAATTCACAAAACCAAGCTCACAACCAAGAATAGTCAATAGGACAGCAGTTGCAATGGACAGCCTCTCTCAAAGGCAAACAGGATCCCAGCCTGCTACCCAGAAATCCTGTTGCAGATTGTTAAAGTGCAAATATAGCCAGAACTGTGATCAGAAGAGATAGGGAAGCTACAATTTATTCTCAGTTGCTTATCAAATCTGATTAGATTATGAATCAATGCCACAATCCTGCAAACTTTTGTACACATACATCAATGGGATTATTCACATACTTAAAAGTTAAGCACCTGTGTAATATTTGCAGGATTGGGGTACAGACAGGATTTTTTTTATTTTTTTTTTAATAAATATGAACTGTCTCCTTTGCAATCTCATATATGGATCTGAGAAGAGGTCAAGCTGGGCTCCTTTCTACTACTATTACTGACACCACCAGTAATGAAGATTTGGAATCAGAACTTCCATTGATTAGTGCCTGAAGCAAAACAGAATCCAGCTCCCTCTCCAGGATTTAACTCTGCTGGGCCAACGAGAGTCAAAGTGACAGGGTATAGCCATGGAACTCTGACACAGTAGGCTGGGTAAGGTGGTGCTATTTTTAGATGTACTTTTCTGATTATATCCAGTTTCCCCTAAAAGTACTGAAGTGTCATTCCTAATATTCTTTAGTTTTCAAACCCTGCATATTCCTTAAAAGCCTTTTTCCCTGTCTTTCAGTTTGCTCTATGAAAGCTAATGAATGCAACTGAATCTGCTTTTTTAAAAGTTTCCAGGTAATTGTTCTGGCAACACAGTCAGTTCTCTTTCCGTTTTTTCCTAAAACCCTGATCGCTACATTAAGATTGTGAGAGACTCATGCAACAAAGAAAATAAGTCAGGGAAAAATATCTAGTTCCCTAGAGATAAAAATACTACCAATTTTACACTGACAGTCAGTGCCGCCTTGCGTATGATCCTGCAAACTTCTCTTGACCTGAAAACGTTTGATGTTTCTGATGTGCAAATTCTTCGATCAACATTTCAGCCCTCTATAGTGTTAAACATTCCACGCTGCAAATACACATTGAGAGGGTTACAATGCAGCTGGGGATACCTAACACAGCCTTATGAAAAGTGTTTATAGCAGGTTTGCAAGTGGCATTTCACAGAAGAAAAATCTTCTGAGTCTCTTCCCTGCCTAAGTAATATCTGGTGGGGACTAACTGTTCATTTCACTCATCTAAAAGCAAAAACCTGAATGAGTTCGCTTCAGGTTATCATTGTTTCAACCTCAATTTTATTTTAATTTTAAACTCACCACCACCACCATAAACATGCTAAGTTATAAACCTCTGCAAAATATGGCTGCTCACAGAAACACTAAATGGCAGCTATAGCACCAAACAGCCCAGAATGCAACAAGAACAGGCTGAAAAAGAAACAGTTGCAGAAGCCTAGTCATGTGTGAGAACAGATGTCCATCTCCCTTTGCCCTTGGCTTTTTGAGGTGAAATCAGCACAGTATTAGCCAGTAGAAGGGATGCTGGTGCAGCCATACAAAGGAATCTCTGATCTGGAACTCCTGCAGCGTAAGTGTTTGGCGAGATCAAAAGAAAGTCAGTCTGTCATCCCCACCAAGTGAGTAACAGACGAACTCGCGTAACACAGAACACACCACAGAATCGGCTTTAAACATGTACAGTATAATTAGCACAGAGGCACATCACAGAGTCTAAACAGCATTTTTAGTCACAGCATAGATTCAAACAATTAATTTCTCAGACTGTCTCATGCACAGCAGCCCTTTTGATGACATACAGTGTCTGCCATAGATAAAGCTGCAGCACAACATGCACTAATACCTCAAGGGGACTGGCAGTGACGAGAAACCCATTCTACACCCCTAGCCCTTGCTTATGGAAGTGTGTGTTATGCTAACAGTTGTAACAAGCAAGGGTGGAGCAGAGAAAATGGTGGGCTGTACCACAAACCCATACATTATTCCAGTGGAACATGCTCTGCATTAGATGCGAGGCCCTACAGTAGAGATGGAAACTACACAACATAGAGCATCAAGATCACTATTACCAGAGGTGTAGCAAATTATTTTCAGGTATGAGGGGACACTAAAATGGCATCCAGGATCAGCCTATTCCCTGTTTAGATTGCCACCTTGACAGTCTCTTGCATTTTTGGGAGGTTGAGGTCAGCAGCAGAAGACAAAGAATGGATTTTCCAAGCAAATGTACCTAGGGTGTATGCTCAGCCTCTAGGTTGCAAGTATTTGGTTAAGATGAGAGCACAGTACATAGCTCCATGGACATTGTACTTTTCCCATCATGCTAATGGAGATGCATCAGACCAATTTTACAATGTGATGACTTAGGAAAAGAAAGAAAGTGGAACAATACCAGCTGGTAGGCTTGGTTTACTTTTTGCATTGCCCAAAAATGGACAGCAGAGTGCAGTATATCCAACAGAGGTATAATACTTCTGCAAGGGCATTCTTTACAGAAATGCCAGGGCAAAATACAAGAAAAAAGGGATATCAGACATCTCAAATTCTCCATTTGGCTTTGGATAACACCCATGCGACTTAGGTGAGCCACAGTCTTTTAAGCAATTGTTGAGAACTTGCACAATGTGTGAGTAAATACATAATGGAATAAAATCTTGTGTGTGGACGTATTACTAACAAAAGGGATACAGGCCTGGACCCAGTTTGGGGAGAATTTAATGGAACTTATTTACAGAACAGGAGGAGAAAGCTGCATCAATGGAAGGTAAACAGCCTGAACTCATCCCACAATACTGGCCCACATCATACTCTTTAATACCTAAAAGTAAAAAAATATGACCCCTCCCTATTATCCTCCCCCCAAAATATTTACAAGTAGGATCAGCAAAGATGATACAGAAGGAAGATGTATTGGAGACTACTGCAGTTTCAGTCTTTATTTTAATTGTCTTCCTGCTGACAGACTCCTTTATTGCTTGGGATGCCCACTGGACCTCTTCAGTACTCTGTGTGCCTTGGATGATGAATGGCACAGAGGCTGCTTCAAGCTTCCTCTGCCAGCAGGCAAAACCTGTATGGTCTGCCAGACACTAGACCACCAGAAATTGATGATGGATGCCATGATGCAAATATGCAGCCTTTGCCTAAGTGTTCAATAGCAAAAGAAATCTCTGTGCATCTGACATTTGGGTTAAAAACAGTCAGTCTGCTTGTATTTGGCACAAATGAAGTTTGTATTTGTAGAATTCAATAGTGACGCTGTAGAGATCCCAGGCGTGATAAACATGTAGGTATGGGACAGAACTGTACGTCCCAGTCACCCACCGCAGTTTGTCTGTAGCCTTGTGTGTTTACAGTAAGAGAACGAAACACAACAACACCTTAGAGACTGCAGCAAACTTCATAAAAATCAGACTGTTATTTCTCCACCACGTTCTCAAAAGTAACACTGTGCCAGTTACAAGTTCTGCTGGAACCTATTGGACTTTGACTGGAAAGTAGCTACATGTTGCACCCAGCTTCTGGGTACAGCATGATCAGACTCAAATGAAGGAGTCCTTCTGAAGGAATGCAGAAAAAAAAAAAAAAAAGACATACAGGAACGTATGTGGGTATGATGGATGAGAACATACAGTCCAGGAGGAGTAGGCAGCTCCGACACCATCTTCGCAAGAACACGCTGCTATTAACAGTATGGAAGCCACCCAGTGGGCATTGTGGTTTCAGAATTAGTCATCTATGGTTGGCAACCAAAAGGCCTAAAAGAAGAAGAAAATGTAAGCATGGCGCTAGAACAGGCGCCTGAAATTCCCCACCCAGTAAGCCCCAAAGCAAGCCAAGGAATCTGATACATGCTACCAGCAGTTTAGGATTAGTATCCCTGCTTGGACTGGTTTGGTTTGGGAGGCATGTCAGGCTGATGCTGCCAAAGGCAACTGCTCATTCTATATCTTACACACAATACATGGGCAAGCTCAGGCCTAGCAGTCCTCCCATACCTTCCTAGACTGTTAAGAACTCTACTGCCTAGCAAGACTCTAAGACTGAACCTGAACAGGACCTTAAAGCTCGCAGTGTTTATGATAGAGGATCATGAAATGTCAGCCATATTACGGTGGTGTGAAAAAGCCCATATTTCTGTGTGCATGCACATGCACTACTTGTTCTCAATGTGTCCATATACATTGTTCCTTTCTGTCCCCAATGTACTGCCACACTTCCATCCACCTGCCAGGCTGTGGGAATCACAGGGAGGGCAGGATGCAAGTTGGACTGGCTCTTCCTGAGCTTAGGGGAGGACCTAGCAAAGGATGACTACCCTCTCCCACACAGTCATCCAGGGCAGCCCAGGAGACAAGAATTAGAAAATTCTGAAAACCAGCCACTTCCCCAGTGCCCCCGGCCTCAAGCACAACCTCTGCACCAGAGGCTGTGAGAAGGGAAGCGTATGCATGGCTGGGCACTCCCCCAGCAGGGGACTTGTGGGTGGTTTCCACTCCTTTGGCACTGAGCAGCGCAAAGGAAATGAACAGGGCAGAGAATCTACTTCAATATTAAATTCTGGCCCACTGACCTACCAGAAATAAGGTGTTGGAACCTCAGGCTGAAAAGGATGGACTTGTGTTCTTACCATGTTGGAACATGCACTGGCAAAGGTCATGAATTTGGGATTGAACTGCAGACAGGTTATAGGACCTGTGTGTTTCCCATCCAACACAGCCACCTTCATCCCACTCTCCCCATTCCAGACATGAATTTTTCCATCCTCTGAACCTGTGGGTTGGAGAAGACATAACAAAAAAGGCCAACACAGCAGACAAAGTCAAAGTATCACTGGTAAACTGTAGTTGAGGCACCAGAAGAGTTATCAGACCTACAGGAATCAAATCTCTGATTGCCCCCCACAACAAGTTGGGGTAAATTTTCCCTTCAGACTTGCAGGTACAAATTCTGCTGACTTTGAATGGCATTCTGTATGGGCAGCATTTTTAAAAAGGTTGCAGGGCCAAATGCTGCCCATACAGAATGCCATTCAAAGTCAGCAGAATTTGTACCTGCAAGTCTGAAGGGAAAATTTACCCCAACTTGTTGTGGGGGGCATACTCCTCCTTGGTAGCGATATGGATTTGATCAGAATAACTCTTTATATACTCAAGTCTGATGCAGCCTAACAAACCATCTCATTCCGCAGAAGATGACAGTTGGCATTAGCAGAGTGAAATCTTGCCTACACTTAAAACGCTAGTAGTACAGTAGCAGCTGCACCAATGTAGTGCTTCAGTGTAAATGCTACCTATGACGACAAGAGGGATTCTCCCATGGGCGTAGGTAATCCACTTCTCCGAGAGGCGGTAGCTAGGTCGACAGAAGAATTTTTCCATTGACCTAGTGCTGTCTACACAGGGATTTAGGTCAGCCTAATGACGTTGATCAGGTGTGTGGATTTTTTCACACCCCTGAGCAACATAGCAAGGTTGACCTAATTTTCTAGTGTATACCAGCACTATGAAGGATAGAGTTTTGCTATGCATATTAATGGCTTGAAGACCAATATCAGAGGATAAAAGGCATTGTTAAAAAGGTAGCTGTAGTGCCAAATAAAACTCCATGGCATCCTAAAAGCCATCTGATTACAATCCTGCAATTTGCAGATCATGAAAGGCCTGGTTTTCAGCAAGCTGTGCACGTATCTATGCATCTACTTGGAAGATGGAACACAGTATTCATCTGCACAAATTCTCAGTTCATACACAGAGAAAAGGTAAGCATCTTACTAGTTACATGCAGAATCACATCAAAGATTCACACACGTGCACAACAGCTTGCTGAAAATCAGGCAATAGAAGTGCCATCTAGTCACTGAAAATTGTGCAGTCTGCAAATAATCAAAGAGTATGGTAAACCAGATTTCAGTGAGTTACGCTAAATGTGACTGGCCAAGCTTGTTAAAGACATCTCAACTCTCATGATCACTAAATACATGTTTTTATAACAGAAGTCTACAAATTTCCATTTTAATGGGACACCTTGAATTTTTAAAACTGACCTCTTTTCAAAAATATTTTAGTCTTTGGTATAACCCCCTTTACATAAGATTATCCTGATTGTTTAACAAAATCCCTAAAAAGTTTTTTTCTGTTTCCTTTTTGTCTATATGGGCTTTTCAGGAAAGAAACCAAGTGGACACCCAGGGTAAATTAGTCAAACTGCACAAAGTAAAAATGGGAAAAAATGCATTATTCTGGAGTTAAGCAGTTGTAGGGACAAAGTTGAGAAAGAAGTGAATCTGTCCAACAGCAGGAGGACTGAGGATACCAAAGAGTTAGAGAAGGGATACGTTTCCTGGCAAGAAGGGTAAAACATGCAGAACTGAGCTGACTCCAGGAGGATAAAATGAGGGTCTGTAGGATCAGAAGGGAAAAAGAAAACATTCACCAGAATAAAGAACCACCACCAGAATGGTCTTTCCTGAGAGACCGAAATACCATCCTAGATTTAACTTTAGTTATTAAGGAGAATTTATGGGCAGGTTACTGATGACCAGCTAGATTTCAATAATTAGCATAGTATACAGGGTAGTTTCATGTATATATGAAGAACTGAAAGAAAGTAGTGGGGGAGGCAGTACAATATATAGAGAGAGATAGAGATGGTAATTGGCCATGTTGGGTAGTAAGTTAATAATGCAGTGTTATAACTGTGCATGTAGTAAATAGATTATCCAGAACTACCTACAGTCTAGCCATAATCAGCCAGTTAGTTTCTTGTAATCATCACTGTAAGGAGGATCTTTAGGAGGAATATGAATGTGGAGACGGTGGACTTGTTTTGCAGATCAGCTTACATTCACTGAGGGCAGTGTATCCTAGGATATCCCAGCTGATACTGTGCAGATTACCCTACACAGGTAGCCCAAAAAGGTAAAGAATGTAGTCTGCAGATAGAATGAAGGGAGGCTGCAACATTCTAAACTACTTCAATTGGTTTTTCCTACTACACAACTTTACCCATGCTGCTCTTCCGATCCATCTCAACAGCAGCCTGAGGGGACCAACTCTTGGGGGTGACAGTAAGAGGGAAGTTCAGTCAGTAGCCCATTCTATTCTTCCTCTCAGCTGAGATTGCCAGCCAAGCTATCAATTAGTGTCAGCTGTAGTGGTAATATATGATGCAAACACTTGGCCAGCAGGAAACATGGACAGACCTACCTACTAAATTAAACATTAAAGTACATTGTATTAAATGACAGAATTTTGAGAGTGTTTTAAGTGTCTCCCACAGCATACTGAGGAAAGCATTTTGTAAGTCCTAAAATAGCCTGTTGCAGCCTTTAAACCAACTTTCAGTTTAATTATATAAATACCCAGTTTCACAGCACTGAAATTGCCTTGTAATAAGACCCACAATGGCAGGCTACAAGGGGGTAAGGATATCTTACCAATCATTATGAACTGGGAATCTGGTGTGAATGATGCCTCCAACGTGACAGCCTTACTGTTGTTATAACCCTACAATACAAAAGAGGTTAAATTCCTTCAAGCCTGTGGCAAGGGGGACATGTCAAACCATTCTTCTAGCTGAAGAACAGGAGCCCCTCCCCCAAGCATTACAGACTGCACTATGCAAAGCCCTCCAAGTACTACAGGAGGGGACAGAGCACAGATGTAAGGATTAGAAGTGGGCAATAATTTATCAAGGTACTAAACCAAACACTTTCCCCTCATTAGCAGAGCTTTGAAAGCTCATTAAAGGGAGTTAAATATCACAAGTAATTTCTAAAAGGGAAGAAGGAGAGAAGTTTTCAAGTGAGTCAAGGATAAGGGCTTGTCTACACTACAAAGTTAAGTTGACATAAGGCAGATTACATCAACCTAACTCTGGAGGTGTACACACTACAATGCTCCTCCCACCGCTTCAACACACCTGCTATGCCGACCTAATAATACCACCTTGACGAGAGACTTAAAGCTTAGGGTGATGTAGTTAGAGCGACGCAGTGTCAGTGTAGACACTGCATTGCTTACTTCAACCTAAGTGACCTCCAAGACATGTCCCACAATGCCTGCCATGGCTGGTCTAGTCACCATTTTGAACTCTGCTGCCCTGCAGCCAGGTATACAGACATGCACTTCCTCCCCTTTTACAGCCCCAGGAAGTTTTTAACTTGTTCTTTCTATGAGAGCTTGCCAACAGGAACTGCCCAGTTGACCATGCCGGCTCCACACTGCAAACACGCTCCTTCCTGGGGTACACAGGAGGCCCTGGATCTCCTGGGTCTGTGGGGAAAGGAGGCCATGCAGTCACAGCTCCACTCCAGCCTTAGAAATGTTGACATCTACAGGCACATTGCTCAGGGCATGGAGGAGAAGGGCTTGTAAAAATCAAAGACCTGTGGCAGGCATACCAGAAGCAAGGGAGGCAAACAGTTGCTCTGATGCAGAGCCGCTTCAATACTTGCTCCATATATCTTCCAGGACTACAGCAGTATCCAAGGCACATTACCCCGCAGGAGATTAAACACAACAACAGCCTCACAGTCACGCAGCTGCGAGAGCCTCATTGGTGTATGTGCTTGTGAATCCCCGTTCCCCCGCCTTTAAAGATACTTTCCCCGGCATGTATGAAGTTTACCTCAGCATTACATAGATAGGTTAGCATGGGTGTGGAATAAAAATCACTGTTTTTTCCTTATAGCCTTGTATTCATAACACACAGCACAATACCAAACAGCAGTGCAGGGTCCGTGCTTTCTGACAGAGATGGCTGGCTTGCAGGTTACCAGGGCAATTGAATACCCATGGAATGATGGGATTGGAAAAACCTGCATCATGTAATGCTGAACCTGCCCCCAAGAGGCAAACCCTTCCCCAAGACACCCTGTGACCAGTTGTACAGTGGGATAGCTGCCCATGGTGCACTGCTCTGTGTCAATAGAAGAGTTGCTACTGTGAATGTGCTCCATTGACACAAGGAGCATAGGGTGGACATGCAACAGTGGTTTAATTACAGAAATGGCTGTACACCCATGTAATTTAAGTCGACTTATCTTGGGCCTTGTTTACACTACAAAGTTAAATCAGGGGACCAATAAGCAGCAAGTTAGTAAAGAAGCCCTCTCCTTAACACTTGTCTCATCCACAGGGCATCAGCTATCTCTATTACTGAAACTGGAAGGGAGCTCCAAGAGACCTGCCCCTGGAATACATGGAACTGGGGTGTTTTATCCTCCAAGCTAATAATCCCACATCATCCCATCCCTTACAAGGACGTAGCAAAGAGAGAGCAGTTTCCAAGAAGGCAACCAAGATAGCATGCTCACCCCAAACGTATGCAGTACAGCTCCCTTAAAGGCATCAATCAGTCGAAGGAACCCTCCGTTGGTTGATATGAGGATGAGCTTCCCGTCGTTACTGAACTTCAAGCCTGTCCACTCACAGGTTCGATCGTACTGCATCTTGAATGTAGCAAATGGACCCTTCCATAAATAAATAAAATATAAAAAAAAGTGGTGGTGGGAAATGATTTGTATGCATGCGCACCCAAACATTTACTTTGTTGGTAAAAAAATAATAGTAAAAAAAATTATATCTCCAGCACAGGAAAACATTTTAGATTCCTAAAAGGAAACGAACCAGACTGATATTGAACAATCCAGTACTGGCTGCCACGCAAAGGATGGCAGGGGAGAGTAGCAACAACCTGTCAAATTGTGATGCAGTTGTGTTCTGACATGCCACGATTCTGTCATCTCCAATAGCAACCAAACCACAACAGGAAGTTTAGGAAACTTGTGGTTTCACCACCATAAAGGAAATGACAGTGAACAAACATCTGGTTCACCACTACAGTCACCAGAGAGAAGAATCAATTCTCACATTACATCTGATTATACAGAGACAGATTTAATGTACAATACAGTGGCCATTTGCTAACAAGGCCGCCAAACCTAATTTAAACTAAGGGCTGGAGCATCAGCACTGTTGCACTCATCTAAGAACAGAGCTGTTCTCCACCTATTTGCAACTACTGTCGTCCAGTTACAGTTTTCCTTCTTGCTCTGATGTTGCTGCTAGGTCCACCTGACCTAGCTGTTCTTCCAGTACAGCCAGCAAGGAGGAAGAAACACTAACTGCTGCTTCCCACGTGTTACAGGAAGCCTGAAAAATGGGTTGAAGTTCCCACCTGACTCCTATCAGCCTCCCTACACCCAGAGGCATCATCAGCATAAGGTAACAATGCCATTCAGCTCCTCAGTGATGATACCCCATAGGCTTGCTCCCAAGCTCTCCGTCTAGTCTCTG
Source organism: Mauremys mutica (assembly GCF_020497125.1). Classification (NCBI taxonomy): domain Eukaryota; kingdom Metazoa; phylum Chordata; order Testudines; family Geoemydidae; genus Mauremys; species Mauremys mutica. The sequence goes on from NC_059078.1 coordinate 45,994,168, forward strand.
ATACCAGTTCTCCTGGGGCAGAAGACAGAGAACAAATGGATTGTGCACTGGTAGATTGCTACACAGAGTGGGGTCTGAAGCACAATGTGCCTGGCCTCTGAGGCAACAGCTCAGCCTGAACCTCAGAAGGTGGACCAGATTCATAACCAGTCTTGGAGATACTGTTATCAAAGACCCTAAATGATGCAGGAAAGCGAGGCTAAGGAAACTGAGTATAGTTCAGTGCTGAGTATGTTGGTGAGGGAGCACGAGGATGCAAAGGCATATGACAGGGGACAAAACGTGTTGGGAGAGCAAGTGTCTGAGAGGAAGAGATAGGAAGGTGAGAAGTGGTTGAGTCAGGAGACGGGGCATAACCCAGGACAAATGCTTTTTATTGCTTTTAAGTTGATCTGGGGACTCCGATTTTATTAATTCTCTGGCTCTGGGGTTAACTAGAATGAATTTAGAGGCAAGTCCAAAATGGGATTTAAGGATCTGGTGGTGGCACCTACTTGTACAAGAAACTCTTATACAAAGCTCTCTTCATATATTAAGTATTAACTCCTTGGTGCTGCTGGCTGTAGCACATGCTAAGATGTTTCAGGGGATGCTCCAAGTCCAGGGTTTAACATGCTGTTTCTTGTAAGCTATAAAGTGTCAGAAATGCATCTAGCTTGTCTCTTACCTTGTCAAAAGAGCGGAGATCGTAAAGCTTCACCATTTCAGAATTGACTCCAGCAGCAAAGATGAGGCCCTCTGGATCAAAGGAGCATACAGGCTTCCCCTGAAGATGCATTAAACCCTAGAATATGGAAAACAGTTAAATATGGATTCAAGTTGGGAATACAGGCGTATGCACTTAAGTCCATTCCTGACAGCTCCCTCAGCTGTGCACAGATCCAGCAGGGCAGTCTGCTGGTAGAACAGCTGGGTTTTCAGTTGTCATTCTTCGTTCTTAAGAATCTTTCAAAAGGTGGCTTCTCATGTCCCACACTGGCACTAGCCTCTCAATTCTGTACACAGAGTATCAACAAAGAGTTTGGAGAAGTGGCTAAGTGGCCATCCATCCAGAAAGGGTATGAGGAACTAAATACATGGCCTCAACTCATCCCTAGTGGCAAGTGATGATCATGGGACACCGTGAAGGGGACAATCCTAAGAGGTTAGTCAATTTAATGCATTCTAAAATTAGAAGGTTTAGAACAGAGATGAGAAAGACTTTACATTAACTTCACTATTTAGGTGAAATAATCCAATTGCGTCTGCGAGGAAGGAATTGACTGGTCTAAATTACTGCTGAAGAAGTTTAGGAAAACAATTCAGATACACCCCCTGCTCACCACCCATCTACATCTCTTATGGGAAAGAAACTTGCATCACAAGAACAAAAGTAACCAACCAGAACAAGATGTGCTGCAGAGGCAACATACTGCAATTCTGTGGGGAAGGGAGACGCATCTTGTATTGGTAACAATTATCACTTCTGAGAGTTTCACAGAGCACTCCTGCTGGAAGTGATGGCAACACATGGCTGGAGGTTGTGGGGCTAAAACACTGACCATTCAGGAAGATGAGCACCCAGGTGCAGCTCTGACAAACACTGTCACTGCCCATCTATGCTGATTTAATACAAAAACCTAACCTTCCAAATGCTAGACGCAAAAACTGTTAAACTAAAAAGATCAGATTCCCACACAAAGGTTAGCATAACAGTAATGGACAAATTCTCTCACTCTGCACAAACTTTGCACTGGTTTGACTACAGGTGTTACATTAAATAACTTAGATAACCTAGTGCAGCTTTGTTTAGTGACAGGTTTCAGAGGAGCAGCCGTGTTAGTCTGTATCCGCAAAAAGAACAGGAGTACTTGTGGCACCTTAGAAAAATTTATTTGAGCATAAGCTTTTGTGGGCTACAGCTTCGGGCTGTAGCCCACAAAAGCTTATGCTCAAATAAATTTGTTAGTCTCTAAGGTGCCACAAGTACTCCTGTTCTTTTTGTTTAGTGGACACCCTTACATCGATTAAGTTAAACTGATGCAACATTGTGTTTAGACAAGCCCTCTGCATGAACCTGCAAAGCGGGAAAATTAGACTTTTAAAGAGAGAGTCTTAGGGAAGACTGGTAAACTAAGATTTTTACAATGTCAAAATTACATAAAGTCGCACACAGAATGGAAGTGAGATGTGGAGAAAAATGTCATGTCAGCAACATCTGCTGACTTCCCACGAAGACCAAGTTAAAGTTTAGAAAGCAAGAGGCTCTTACCAACATGCACACTACCAAAGAAAAGTGAGGTTTCTGATTTAAAGGGCTTATTTCTTAGGCAGATATAACTATGTTGTGAGTAAAAAAAAAAAAAGTTTTCAATTTGTGCTTTACAGCTGATCCTCATGAATCAGTGACTGTCTCTCTCTGTACTCCCAGTGAGAATGGAGGCATGTTTAGGACCTGCCAGCCTCTTCCACAAACATTTTTCAATACCACAAACACTGCAAGAGTCAAGCTGTGTGAATGCCAGGTACTTTCAGTGTCCATTTTATGAGAAGGCCTATTCAAGTTTCTGCTTTAGAAGGATTTTACTATGAAACCAGAAATACTAAGTACAACATAATGGAGGTAACTGGTAATAACCAGAGATGTTAATAAATATAAAAATGTTATAGTAAGCTTTAGACAGCATTTTGGAGAATTGTCAAATTAATTATAACATGCTCAGCACTTGAAACAGTAAGGGCTTATCATAGACAAAGTTGCAGTGTTAAGACAGGGTGAATCTTCCAGCTTCACTAAGTTTAACACAGCTGGGAAACCCTGGAATCCTCATGGCTCTGAGTCTGCTTGTGTATTTAACTGCTTAATGTTTTTCATTTTAAAACAAACAAAGCCAGAGCATTCAAGGGGTCCCATTCTGTCATTACTGATTCCAAGGTACATGAGAGACTTCTAGAGAAGACTGAAGACTTTTGAGGCTACAGCGTCATTAATATACTGACAACATCCAACTAGCGTCTTGTTTCATCAGCTCCAGGAGTTGCTGTTTTCTTGCCTTTCCAGCACTTCCCCAAGATAGGACCCTGGAGGAAAGTGAGTGAGGACACAGTGTATGCACAAAATGAATATTGAAAGAGGGATTCTGCCTGAGATGATTTCTTTTGAATTCCAGGAGGTGCTGATGGGGACCAAGAAATACTTCATGATAATATAAAAACCAGACCACCTATTTAATCTACAACCCATTTTTCATCATTTCAAACTAGAAACTCTTTCTTGCACATTTCATGACAACTGTCAGCAGACAGGCAAGTGAATTTGGTATCCCACCTGGCAGTTTGGAGACCGGAGATCCCAAAGTCGGATGGTTTTATCAAGTGATCCAGAAATAAAGGTATCATCTACTGGAGACATGGACAGGGCAACAACTCTGCAATATAGAAGATTAGCTGTATCAGGTATTACACAGGTATGCAAGAAAGTTAGCAATGTAACTATTATCCTCTTGGCTTCACACAAGTTCAAAATACTTAACATTTTTTATGGCATGAGAAGTAAAGTGAATTAAGTCTATCATGGTTTAGGTTCATTACAACACTGCTTTAGCCTCTCTTGTTCTGTTTTATAGCCACCAAGACCTTGATCACCGAAATGTCCCCTTGTCACATCTCTTACCTCTTGCTGTGCCCTGGAAAATATCGGATGTATTTATTATCATGTAGGGAAAGGTAACGGATTGTATCTGCAAGAAAATATAAGAAACACATAAGCATGTATCTCATAATAAACCTTCTCCAACAGATAGCAACAATGGTCTGCTTTGTCTTCAAGAGGGATGTTAAAATGGGATTAACTGAATGAGAAACTGAAATCAAGTAGTCTGGAAGAAAAACAAACAGTAGAACTAGTGAGGATGTTCCCAATGGTTTGGAGATAATACGAATACTTCACATAGTGTAAATGAATTGCCATGAGACATGTACAGTTTTCTGCTGCAAAGTTATTGAAGCAAAATAAAAATCAAGTAACTGTCAAGTTTTTATTCAAGCATTTCTCACAAAACTACAGCTTTCTAAAAGTTGGTGCCAGCATTTCCTGTTAGAAAGCGAGTACAGATTTATCAACCAAATGCCATAGTCCTGTTAATGCAGCCATGCAGGAAGAACTGTCCCCAGCTAAATAACCACTGCAAAGGTGTGAACTCTGCCACTCAAAACGACAATGAGGCCATGTCTATACATACAGCATCTGGTTAAGACGCTCTATGCCAATAGGAGAGAGCTCTCCCGTCGGCATAAAAAAAAAAACACAAAACAAACAAACAAGAGCCCATCTCCATGAGTGTCGTAACCTATGTCAGTGGAGAAGCTCTCCCTCCAACACAGTGCTGTGCACATTAGCTCTTTACGGTGGTATAACTTCTGTCGCTCAGCGGTGTGGAATATTCACACCACCGAGTGACATAAGTTTTGCTGGCATAGGCTGTAGCGTAGACATAGCCTGAGATGTGAACGTCAAAGCCAGGCTGGGACCATTTAAATATTAACTGCTAAGCACAGGCATTAAAAACCAAACTCCTCAGATGGAGAGGCTTTTTTTTTTTTGTTTTAAAAAGCCAAACACTTGTTGCCTTTGTGCTTTCTTTGCACCTCTTCCAGACTGGAAAAAGCTTTGGGGGTAAAGGAGGAATACGTGATGAGAACAGAAGAAAGGACCCTTTTAATCTAACAGCAATTTCTTTACAAAAACATAATATAGCACGGGACAGAACTGATCACAGTATTCTGAAATCAGTAATTCTTTTAAGTGGCCTTCACTGAATATAGATTGCAGTACTAACAGCATTTTTTCTTTTGGAAGATTCTATGGAGATTTTTTCACCACAGATCAAAAGCATTCTGTAGAACATAAGCCACTTTAGTACAAGTGTTGAGAATATGAACCACTTTTACTTGCACATACATTTGTGAGTGGAGACATGCAAATAAGACCAAATTAAGCCTCCAGCATCAGCAGGTAACTTTTACTGGGGGAGACAAAAAGAAAGAACGAGGGAAAAATAAAAGCAGCTAACTCCCTCCCAATTTTTTTCTTACATACACCCTGTTTTAGAAATATAGATGGACAAAAAGACTGATGTTCTAGCCCTTTTTTTGTTGTTTGTTTTTTTAAGCTTTGACACCTGTTGAGTGTTTATTCAGGTTGACATGTTCAATACTGTTACATCGACAAGTGGTGCTGAGACTGCAACATAAATAACAAATCAAAGGTGGAAAATTCTGTTTTCACCTTTGTTATTGCAATACTAGCTGGTGTGCTAAATGACTTTTCTGCAAGGCAGGGTGAGGGTAATGAATCTGTCATCTGTAGGGAACATTCTTGACATCTGGAAGGCTAGAATATTTTTCTAAATGCCTTTTTCTGTAGAATACATGTTACGTGGAAAATCCCTCAAATCCATCAATTCTTGACAAAGGTTTTCCACCGAGTCAGCTGAGGTCAGAGTTCTGCACGGTCCCCCAGAGTTTGGCAAGAGAAATTTAAGGGTAACTGTGACCAAGCATGAATAGCTCAGACTGAGGCACCATTCTGAAAGGCTTCTTCTCCTTTGAGTACCTCCAGATGATTATCAAATGACATAAGTCAATCCACCAAAATCAGCAGTTTTACATCCCATTATTGTTAGTACTTACCTGCTTTTACACAGCAATTTTAGTGCATATTCCTAGTTTTTCTGCTAAAAGCTGCAGTTACCTGTTTCAGAAGAATGCAGGTGGAATCTCACCTTCTTCTGCTAAATACAAACCATCTGTGAAGCATGAGTGGGTGATCCTTTTAGCCGACAGTGCTCTGTCCCAAGCAAGGCAGTGGCCTGTACAGTTATCTCCTGTACCGGGTGGTATCATAGACCCTCAAACTGTACAAACTACTACCTCAGCCTGGAATTAGGCAAGAACAACCAGGTTTGAAGCTCCTGAGGAACCCTTCAGAAAGAATTGGATCAGAAGCATATATGTACTTGTGTGCAAATACCAGCATTTGTACAGTAAAGGAATGGCTTCATTTCACCCTTCTTTCTGTATATGCAACATCCTGAAAAGTTAACATCCTGTACACTTGCCCATAGTTTCATTCATTAGGGACTATGCAGAGTATGGACCAGCATATGGACCACCACAGGGAGGGAAGCATACCAGTTCTCAGGCCAGTTTACAATTACCAGTAATATATTTTTCTAATCCATTTCTATCACCAGTGCATTTGCTTTAAAAGCTAATCAAAGGGAAAATGACTACAAAATGATAATCAACTTCAAACCATCAAATTACAAATACCACCTTAATAAAATGGATTTAAAGAAACTAAAATATTGTACCAACTCAGAGCTTCTCTCAATGAACGATACCACAGTGGGGATTGATGCAAAATTAAAACACTATCATTACAATGAGACAGTCAGTAAATGCACAAAATAAATTGTAACCATGAGAGAAAGCTATAGGAGGATCAGAAAATTGAATGGGAATTTCACCAAGAATGAAGTTCTCTAAGGATTCCTGACATTGCAGCACAGCCATTTACACCAGCTGTTTCTGACACAGAAGAATCACCACTTTGCTGAGGAAAGAGTGTGTACCTGTGGGAGTTGATGAATTAAATAAAAATTTTTAACACCCAACTAATCCTTTCACCCCAGGCTCTGAAAGTAACTTTAATTCACTCAAGATTATGAAGTGCAGTTATGATGAAAAATGACTATGAAAAAAATGACACTTTGAAACAGATGGGTTGCCCATGCATATTATACTGGGAAAGCAGAGGGGCTAATGGACAAAGCCAAGATTGGACACAGAAGAGATGTGTTCTACACCAGGCTTAGTTAGTGATTTGCTATGTCACCTCAGTTTCCTGCCCTCCATTATGTACAAATAGGGACTATACATCCCTATCTTTGTAAGGCACTTTGAGATATAGAGGTGAAAGATACTATAGAAATGCTACCTATTGTTTTGAGTCATCTACTTGCTTTGACAATTTTTTTTGTTAAGCTACTCTTTACTCCTGCTGGTACTGCAAAGCCAACACAGCCATAAGAGCACACCTGCATGAGCTGGAATGGAACCCACAGAATTGTTAACTAAGTTCCAGATACTGAATCTTAATCAGCAATGATGCACTAGTCAGAACAAAGTTTGCCTCCTGATCTCAAATTGAATTTGAAAGGCTGTCAGAAAAGAAAAACAAAGTTTTTAAAATGTTAGCTTGAGCATCATTTGCTGTGGAGTCACTGAAGGGGGGGGGAAATCTTCACAATGGCAATTTTCAAGGCATAACTATTCAAAGTTTCACTAATAAGGTAGTAAATATGCTTATTTGAAACAGTCACAGAGAAGCTAAATGATTGGACCAATACGAAACAGCCAGTCAACAACAGAATCAAGAATAGAACTCATCTCCCTTCAACTATCAAATCATATTAACTCTGGTTATTATAGCAAAGGGGAACAGTAATTAGCAACAATAGGTCATTATATGTTAGGGAATGACTGAGTTATACTTTAAAGATGAACATGTCTGTTTGCCACCATTCTAGAGGTTGCTAAGAATGAGCCATTCATGTCAGTCAAGACCAAAGCTTTCCCCGGCACTCCACTACGGTTTATCTGGGTGTGCCATCTAAGTGCAGAAAGATTATACATGGTCACTTACCGTCTATTTTGTTGGAGCTGTACACCACAGTGTTGGCAGCATGTGTGTATCTGATTAGGTCCACTCCATACTTTTTACTATACAGTGTTCTTTTTGGTCTGTCAAAAGAAAATACAGAAATAATTGTCTACTTCAACACACACGAGCTCAAGCTGCAACCTACCAACTATCAGTTTACTTTTTAGTAACTTAACACTATAAGTCCTTTGAGATATCCAGGTCCTTTTATATGAGGAAGGAAAACTGTTGAGATCTTTAAAACCAAAAAAAACAGAACCATAAGAGACCTTGTTACATAGTGCACTAATGGATTAGTCTCCAACCCCTAGGGACCTATATTAAAACCCTAAGATAATTAATAGGACTCATTTTAGTCTCTAGTGAACAAGATATCACCACAACAGTCACTGTAGAATTTGACACATTTGTCAGCTCAGGAAACATGTGGAATTGCAACTACAGGGGTGTTTTAAACTAGGAATGGGCAACAGTTGACAAAGTTGTGTGGTATAAGCTACTGCATGAGACATTAAACCTAGTACAAGTTATGGCAGTCTGTTCCTTGCTTTCATTAGTGTTACATTCATGCACACACCCCCTAAAGTGTAACTTGGATTATTTTCCAATACCTTAAAAGAACCCAAAGCTCTCTTTTTCATTCGTTCTTAAGCAGTCGAAGACTATCTGCTTTAGGAAACGTTTTGGGAACATCTTTGACATTTCTTCCACAAGTTAAAAGGCCAATACACAAATGCAGCAAAAAAAGTCCTGTGGCACCTTACAGACTAACAGACATATTGGAGCATGAGCTTTCGTGGGTGAATACTCACTTCGTCGGATGCATGTATTCACCCATGAAAGCTCATGCTCCAAAACGTCTGTTAGTCTATAAGGTGCCACAGGACTCTTTGCTGCCTTTACAGATCCAGACTAACACGGCTACCCCTCTGATACAATACACAAATGTTATGGGGGGGGGGGGGAGAGAACCCACACATACTATTTGCTTCTAGCACTCCCAAATTTTAGTAACCTCTATCTAAATTTTCTCTGATAGCCTAAAAGTCAAATTCTGACATGTCAAGAGCCTCAGTAAATGCCTGAATATATGCTAGAAGAAGTTTTTCCATTACAGATTAATTTGTTTTGTTTTCAGAATACAAATGGACAAACTTTAACTGCAACATATTACAGTGGAAGGTTTCAGTTTCTGCCTACAACCAGAGGGAACTCACGGAGGTAGATTGTCTGAAACTGAACCATCTGACAACCACCACAGTTTATGTATAAACAAGTATTCATTCAAAGTTTCCATAGATACTGAGTGAGACTTCGTATTAAAACTCCAAATTCCAGTAATCAAACCTGTTACTAGCCCACTAAATCTTCTCCCAATTCCATGTCCCTCTAGTTTTCCTTGGCTGCACCACTGATCAAATTCTCAAGCATTTTTTTCCAAGTGTTAGAAGTTTAGCCTCTCCACTGGCTCCTCTTCCCCATCACATCAAATGTAGACGTTTTGTCCACTCTTTAGAATACCAACTCAACTCAAGCCAGGCTGGGAAAAGTCATATTGCTCAGAGACCTAGAACAAGTACAAGCCGGAAAGTTGAATGACTTTAGGCACAGTAGCATAGAGCTGCTAGAGGGAGAGTGACCAAAGGAGCTAAACTGGAGTGCAGCAAAGAGTTGAGCTGCTGCACAGACAAGGAGACCCAAAATGACTAAGCAACAAAGAGTCCTGTGGCACCTTATAGGCTAACAGACGTATTGGAACATGAGCTTTCGTGGGTGAATACCCACTTCGTCGGATGCATGTGAAAATGACTAAGCAGAGAAATAAAATTGAGCTGCCAGGCAGAGGAGAGGAAATGGGCCTAGTTGATGTTAGCTATACAAGTAGTGCCTTGGGAGAATGGGTGGGAGGAGTGAAATACTTGAGCATGCCCAAGACTATGGACTGGTCTTCACTGCAGGCATAATTTGAAGGCATTTTACCACAAGGTTAAGTGTTAGGTTAGCTTGCCCACCAAGCCAGTGTAGGCTTTGAAGTAAAATAAACTTGACTATTTGCTGCTGCAAAACAATTAAATTTGTTTTAGGAGGGAAATGGCTGCTCTAATATTTTGTTACAACTTGGTAATCAAACTTCGCTGCTGTTCCCAGAATCAGCCAGTTTAATTTGCAAGTTAATAATCCCTGACTGCCACACGATTTTATACATACATTTGTATTAAAAAATATACACAAACTGTCAATTTGAAAAATGCCTGGATCACACTTTTTTTTTAAATCAAAAAAACTCTACAAGCAGCCTGGATCTGCAGATGGTAATACTGAAGTCCCTGAGCCAATTAAATGGAACGCTTAATATCCATAGGGTTTCTTTTAAAAAAGATGAATGTTTTGTGTAACTTGCACAAAGCATGAGAATCTGATAAGGGCTGTCCTCTTGTAAATTGGTGCACGACCTCTAGAATTAATTCACTGAACACATTCAACTTTCCTTCTTATACTTGTACCAGGTCTCTAAGCAATACGATTCATATTCGAATGACTACTCTTTGGCTCATGAAATGTACAGAAACAGAAATTGGCATTTTGTCCATAAGAAACGCCTATTATTAGATTACTCCATAGAAACCCAACAAGGAGATCCAAAAGTTTGTCTTTTTTTTTTAAAGACAAAAACTGGATTATAGTCACAAAAAGTAATTTTAATTCTTAGAGATTCTGAAATATCCTGCCTCTTGAAAGCCAAAAGTGGCCTTAATCCTGAACCAAACAATACAAACACCCACAAAGTAAAATACTTTAGAAGCAATTACAGTGTGTCCTAGGGATATTCTCAGAACGAATACAGTAAGATAGGCTTACTGATGGAGCTACTGACAAGCCTGTACCTGAGCAAGAGTCAATGCACATCAGTTCTGTACACCTTCTCGGCTCTCTGAGCTAAGAGGTGAAAACATTATCTTCTGGATGCAGCAATTAATATAGCAAAAATAACGAGGCATCCTTGTGGCACCTTAGAGACTAACAAATTTATCTGGGCATAAGTTTTCATGGGCTAAAACTCACTTCGTCAGATACATGGAGTGAAAAATACAGTAAGCAGTATAAATATTAAAGCACATGAAAAGATGGAAGTTGCCCTACTTGGGAGGGGGGGGGGGGGGAATCAGTGCTAACAAGGCCAATTCAGTTAAGGTGGAAGTGGCCTATTCTCAACAGTTGACAAGAAGGGGTGAATATCAAGAGAGGGGAAAGTACTTTTGTAGTGCTAACGAGGCCAATGCAACCAAGGTGGACATCGCCCGTTTCCAACAGTTGACAAGAAGGTGTGAGTATCAGCAGATGGAAAATTACTTTATAGCGACAAATCCACTCCCAGTCTTTATTCAGGCCTAATTTGATGGTGTCCAGTTTGCAAATTAATTCCAGTTCTGTTGTTTCTCATTGAAGTCTGTTTTTGGAGCTTTTTTGTTGAATGGCCACTTTTAAGTCTGTTATTGAATGTCTAGGGAAATTGAAGTACTCTTACTGGTTTTTGAATGTTACAATTCTTGATGCCTGATTTGTGTCCATTTATTCTTTTCCCTACTATCCGGTTTGGCCAATGTACATGGCAGAGGGGCATTTTGCTGGCACATGATGGTATATATCACATTGGTACATGTGCAGGTGAATGAGCCCCTGATGGTGTGGCTGATGTGGTTCCTATGATTGTGTCCCTTGACTAGATATGCGGACAGAGTTGGCAAATAAATGTGTTAGTCTCTAAGGTGCCACAAGGACTCCTCGTTGATTTTGCTGATACAGACTAACACAGCTACCACTCTGAAACCAATTAATATAGGTTATTCTTGAGATTCAATTGTTATGCATCTTTATACCTCAAAGTGATGCTGCATTCTTGATCACCTACTAACTTGTGCTTGCTAACCTGGATCTCAAAAAACATTGTCCATATCTTAAAGTGTGAATTTGTTTTGAAAGAATTTCAAATTTTACAGTTTAAGTAAAAAAAAGCTAACTAAGCTAAACTGATGCCTTTCAGGCAACTGTAAGCAATTTTGGAGGTATCCATCCAGGGATGCTGCGTTGTGAGTCAAACCACTGCAACAAAAGGTAATGATCAATCATTTGAGTTGTCACCCATTTGGGCCATGCAACAGAAACCGAGACAGGGGCTAATATAGCCCAATTTAGGTGCATTTATTGGAACAGGCAAATATGCAGACACATTGTTTACCACGATTACTTGCCATTTCTCACATTTCAAGGAGACTATCTCCTTTGGAGACTTTGACATTGTTGACCCTTAAAAGCTTTGTTGCTTTAATTATGCTGGCATAAAATTGCAAAAGAATCCTAGTGTAGAAGCAGCTATACCAAAATGAAAATGTATATGCCTGTAGAGCTTACTGAGGTCAGTCAAAGTGAAATAAGCTACACAGGTATAAAGCACCTCATACCAATAGTTATGCAGACAGAAGCAGTAGTATATGCCAGTTAAAATAAAAGCAATCCCCTCACCAACAGTAATGATGGTAGAATTTAGTGAGTTTAGACCTGGCATTTCCAAAAGCTAGGCAGCACTATGCTGGAACACAGCAATGAAAGAGAATCATCCTGTCCTTATTTTCAAAAACATATTATTAGGGATAAAAACTTTGAAAGGAAAGAGGAGTACTTGTGGCACCTTAAAGACTAACCAATTTATTTGGGCATAAGCTTTTGTGGGCTAAAACCCACTTAATCGGATGCATGCAGAGGAAAATACAGTAGGAAGATATATATTCAATAACTCAGACATAGGTTAGGGATTTGTTATAGAAGTGGATGGGTGAGATTCTGTGGCCTGCATTGTGCAGGAGGTCAGATTAGATGATCATAATGGTCCCTTCTGACTTTAAAGTCTATGAGTCTATATAAACACACAGCATGAAAAAAATGGGTGTTGCCATACCAACTCTAACAAGACTAATCAATTAAGGTGGGCTATTATCAATAGGAGAAAAAACACTTTTGTAGTGATAATCAGGATGGCCCATTTCAAACAGCTGACAACAAGGTGTGAGTAACAGTAGGGGAAAAATTAGCATGGGGAAGCATTTCTGGCTCCTTGGAGGCAAAACTGTAGGGAAAAAAAAAACAACTCATCTACAGGCCTGATGCTGTCAAGTTTCACCATCGTACAGCAACCATCATTCACAGTTTCTAGTGCTTTGAGTCCACACTATGGCCTAGTGATAAGAGAAATAATCCAATATAGCAATGTACAAATTATGTATCTTCGAGGCTACTTTACAAAAACAAGTAAGGAGAAAACTGGCTTACAATCAACAGATGCCTTTAAAATTGCACATATTTTCAAATTCACAAATGACAGTGGATATGCAGGTTTTAAAAAAAATCCTGTAACCAGCAGGCAACCTACACTTCCAGATAATGTTTTGTCAAAATAAATGTAATTACCTTTCAGCACTGCAATATCAAACTGTGGATTTTCCACAATTATGTTAATCTAAACAAGTCCACATCAGGTCATGACACGGATAGAAACTAATAACCCAAATGTAGATGCATTCCAGGCCCATCAAGCTATTGTCTACTGATTTGAAGTATACTCCTGGGGGAACTCTGTGGCAATAATTAATATATATTTATATTTATATATTTTACATCCAATATTTTAAAATTCTGCAAAAATCTATTTATCAAAAACACTATATAATCATGTCAATTTCAATTATTTTGGTAATTTATTTCAAAGTACCTGTCAGCATGGATGCCTAACAATACAGAAACACACAAAAATTCCCCCAGAAGTAGAGGGTTAAAGAAACCCCTAAGATGGGGTGGGCTAACTTTTTGGCCCGAGGACCACATCTGGGTATGGAAATTGTATGGCAGGCCATGAATGCTCACCAAATTGGGGGTGAGGGTGTGGTGGTGGGCTCTGGGGTGGGGCTGGGGATGAGGGGTTGGGGGTGCAAGAGGGTGCTCCATACTGGGACTGAGGGGTTAGGAGGGCGGTAGGAGGATCAGGGCTGGGGCAGGGGTGCAGGCTCTGGGCAGCACTTAACTCAAGCAGCTCCCAGAAGCAGTGGCATGTTTCCCCTCCAGCTCCTATGCGGAGGTGCGGCCAGGGAGCTCTACACAGCCAATGGGCTGGGGCAGTGTGTGGAACTTCCTGGCAAGCCCTGGAACCCACTTCCCGACTGGAGCATCGGAGTGGGGCAAGCCCCGGACCCCGCTCGAGGGTCTGGGGGACCAGATGTGGCCCCCGGGCCATAGTTTGCCCACCCCTGCCCTAAGACAATCCAATTGCTGTTTCTCTGCCCCGCCCCACCCCCACGCCACTGCCCTCCTTGGCTCAGACACTCACACCCCCTATTCCCCAGAGTCCAGGGGAAAAACCAGCCTGATGCTGGGTCCTGGGCTTGCATGGAGTTTCCTGCACACCACCATCTCCTTCTTTCAGGGCATGCTGGCAACTGCAGCTGCCAGGAACCCTCCAGCTCTTTCCCCCCACCCCCCACAGCAGTGTCTCCTGGGTCCAGTGGCCCTTAGCGGTGTCCAGCAGCTCTGCAGTCCATTTATGAGGGGGTGGGGGAAGGAAATTCTGCACGCACAACATTAATTTCTGGAAAATTCTGCATTACACAGTGGTGCAGAATTCCCCCAGGAGTAGAAGTGGGACTAGGAACAGTACAATCATGTACAGTCACAGTAACTGCTCATCAGCACCAGCATTAGTGGAGGATGTACAATTAAGATGTAGATTTCAAAGCTAGTGGACACCATCCATGGTATTAGGGTATTAGATTTTTACTTGAATTTGAAAGAACGTATAGTCTTAGTTTAGGCTCAGACAGGCCGTGACAGTAACAGTTTAATTTGTATGAAAGCAAAGACATACTACACATAAAACCAAGTGATATACTAAACCAGGGGTCTCAAACATGCAGCCCGTGGAGTTATTTGCTGCAGCCTGCCAAGCTCCCCACTCCCCCAGAGTTATTTCTTGCGACCGCCAAGCTCCCGTCACCCGCTGCCCCCACAGCACGCTGCGTCCCCGCTCCTCTGCCTACCTCCAGGCACTTCTCGCTGCCAAATAGCTGTTTGGCAGCACTTTCCAGGAGGGAGGGGGGAGGAACGGGGAGCCACGCGCTCAGGGGAAGACATGGAGAAGAGGCAGGACAGGGGGAGGAATTTGGGGAAGAGGTTGGAATAGGGGCAGGGAGGGGGGGAGTTGAGGTGGGGACTTTGGGGAAGGGGTTGGAAATGGGGGTGGGGAAGGGGTGGGAAGAGGCAGGGCAGGGGCTCATGGAAGTGGTGGAGTGGGGGCAGTGCCAGGGACAGAGGGGGGGGGACTTTTGTATCTTTATATTAAAAGGTGTCAGTGATGTGGCCCTCGGGCCAATGTACTAGTGCTCATGTGGCCCTCGTGTTTAGTACAGGGATCTCAAACTTAAATCACCACAAGTATAAAAAGAATCCACACAAAGTAGTCCAAAATAGAACAACCAGAATGCAGAGAGATGCCATTCTACAATCACAGCAGTGACAATAGTTCATTTTAATTTCCTTGACAGAATAAAAGCACAGCCAAGTAACTGGAACTATCATGTTTTCTTGTCAAATAATCACACACCACCTTTCCCTACTCATATGGAGTAGCATTTTATTGGACAGGCCCACACCTCCACTCTGCTATTATTGCCCTCTTCATCTACTTCCCCTACAAGGTGGTGTATTTTTTCCTCTAACCAACTTATGAATGACCAAAGTAGGCTGCAAGGCATACATGCCACTCCACTCCTTCCATCACTGAATTCCTAAAAACTCACCTCTACATTAAGCTGCACAGCATATGATTTGAGAAAATTCTTTTAAAAAAATTAAAAACACTGGAGACAACCAAGATGTGCTCATGCTTAAACTGAGCAAACACATGACCATATATGTAACCCTAGTCATTCCTTGTCCCATCCACACCTTACTTTTGGTCACCCTTTTGTGTCACATCAAAAGATCTAATTAGGGACCACGTCTTTGTCTTCTGTAATGCTCCATGCTCAATTCTGGGCCCTATAACAACCATAAACACTATCTTTGGTACACTGCTCATATTAGCAGAAAACCCACATCAGAAAGAGGCATTTTTTGAGAAATACTAAGTAAGTGCACAAGGCGGTTTACCTTTTCTTGAAATAATTATATTTGGGACTTATGGTTTGGCTCACTTTGATCTGAGTCTTATAGTACATGACTCATGTCTTCCATCTACAGATGTTCTGTTCCCAAAACACAGTAATTTACAACTGATTATTTTTTATATATATTTTGTCTTATACCAAATCAGAAAGCGCATTTTTCATGAGTTCTGTAAATTTGTTATTTATTCCCATGATGGATGTTCTTGTAATCTTCCTTGGAGCATGCAGTAGATGAATTTTATTCATTTCTGTTATTGAATGAAAATGGCTATTCTCATTGTCTACATCCATATTTGCTCAGTTTTTGAAAACCATCTCCATTCACTCAATCATAGAACTGGAAGGGACCTTGAGAGGTCATCTAATCCAGTCCCCTACACTCAAGGCAGGACTAAGTACAGTATTATCTAGACCATCCCTGGCAGGCATTTGTCCAATCTGCTCTTAAAGATCCCCAATGATGGAGATTCTACAACCTCCGTAGGCAATTTATTCCAGTGCTTAACCACCCTGACAGTTAGGAAGTTTTTCCTAACGTTCAACCTAAACCGCCCTTGCTGCAGTTTAAGCCACTGATTCTTGTCCTATCCCCAGAGGTTAAGAACAACAATTTTGCTCCCTCCTCCTTGTAACAGTTTCAAATACAAAAAAAATTATGTCATGTCCCCTCTCAGTCTTCTCTTCTCCAGACTGAACAAACCCAATTTTTTCAGGTTTCAGAGTGGTAGCCGTGTTAGTCTATATCAGCAAAAACAACGAGGAGTTCTTGTGGCACCTTAGAGACTAACATTTATTTGGGCATAGGCTGTCGGCTGTCCCACAAAAGCTTATGCCCAAATAAATGTGTTAGTCTCCAAGGTGCCACAAGGACTCCTCGTTGTTTTTGCCAATTTTTCAATCTTCCCTCATAGGTCATGTTTTCTAGACCTTCTGATCATTTTTGTTACTATTCTATGGACTTTCTCCAATTTCTCCACATATTTCCTGAAACGTGGCACCCAGAACTGGACACAATACTCCAGTTGAGGCCTAATCAGCACGGAGCAGAGCAGAAGAATTACTTGTCATGTCTTGCTTACAATACTCCTGCTCATACATCCCACAATGTTTTCTTTTTTCCCCCCCAACAGCGTTACACTAACTCATATTTAGCTTGTGATCCACTATGATCCCTAGATCCCATTCCACAGAACTCCTTCCTAGGCAGTCATTTCCCATTTTGTATGTGTGCAACTAATTGTTCCTTCCTAAGTGGAGTACTCTGCATTTGTCCTTATTGAAGTTCATCCTATTTACTTCAGACGGTTTCTTCAGTTTGTCCAGATCATTTTGAATTTTAATCCTATCCTCCAAAGCACTTAAATCCCCCCCCCCCCAACTTGGTATCATCCGCAAATTTTATAGGTGTACTCTCTATGCCATTATCCAAATCATTGAAGAAGATATTGAACAGAACTGGACCCAGCTCCGATCCCTGCGGAACCCCACTTGTTATGCCCTTCCAGCATGACTGTGAACCACTGATAACTACTCTCTGGGAATGATTTTCCAACCAGTTATGCACCCATCTTATAGTAGCTCCATCTAGGTTGTATTTCCCTAGTTTGTTTATGACAAGATCACATGAGACAGTACCAAAAGCCTTACTAAAGTCAAGATATACCATATCTACCGCCTCCCCCCATCCACAAGGCTTGTTACCCTGACAAAGAAAGCTAACAGGTTGGTTTGACATTTGTTCTTGACAAATCCATGCTGACTGTTATTCATCACCTTATTTTCTAGGTGTTTGCAAACTAATTGCTTAATTATTTGCTCCATTATCCTTCCAGGTACAGAAATTAAGCTGACTGATCTGTAATTCCCCAGGTTGTCCTTATTTCCCTTTTTATAAGATGGGCACCATATTTGCCTTTTTCCAGTCTTCTGGAATGTCTCCCATCTTCCATCACTTTTCAAAGTGAATTGCTAATTGGCTCACATCTCTCCTCAGTCAGCTCCTTAAGTATTCAAGGATGCATTTCATCAGGCTCTGGTGATTTGAAGACATTTAACTCATCTAAGTAATTTTTGGCTTGTTCTTTTCCCTATTTTAGACTCTGACCCTACCTCATTTTCACTGGCATTCACTATGTTAGACATCCAATCGCCACCAACTTTCTTGATGAAAACCGAAGCAAAGAAGTCATTAAGCACCCCTGCCATTTCTACCTTTTCTGTTATTGTCCCCCCCTCCCCAATGAGTAACGGGCCTACTCTGTCCTTGGTTTTCCTATTGCTTCTAATGTATTTGTAGAATGTTTTCTTGTTTCCTTTTATGTCCCTAGCTAGTTTGATCTCATTTTGTGCCTTAGCTTCTCTAATTTTCATCCCTACATACTTGTGTTATTTGTTTATATTCATCGTTTGTAATTTGACCGAGTTTTCACTTTTTGGAAGACTTTTTTTAGTTTCAGATCATTGAAGATCTCCTGGTTAAGGCAGGGTGGGCTCTTGCCATACTTCCTATCTTTCCTATGGAGTGGGATAGTTTGCTCTTGTGCCCTTAATAAGGTCTCTGAAAAACTGCCAGCTGTCTTCAATTGTTTTTCCCTTTCGACTTGCTTCCCAAGGGATTTTACCTACCAACTCCCCGAGTTTGCTGAAGTCTGCCTTCTTGAAATCCATTGTCTTTATTGTGCTGGTCTCCCTCCTACCATTCCTTAGAACAGGGGTAGGCAACCTATGGCACAGGTGCCGAAGGCGGCATGCAAGCTGATTTTCAGTGGCACTCGCACTGCTTGGGTCCTGGCTACTGGTCCGGAGGGCTCTGCATTTTATTTAATTTTAAATAAAGCTTCTTAAACATTTTAAAAACCTAATTTACTTTATATACAACAATAGTTTAGTTATATATTATAGACTTATAGAAAGAGACCTTCTAAGAACGTTAAAATGTATTACTGGCACACGAAACCTTAAATTAGAGTGAATAAATGAAGACTCAGCACACCACTTCTGAAAGGTTGCCGACCCCTGCCTTAGAATCATGAACTCTACCATTTCATGATCACTTTCACCCAATTTGCCTTCCCCTTTCAAATTCTCAACCAGTTCTTCTCTATTTGTCAAAATCAAATCTAGAACAGCTTCCCTCCAGTAGCTTTCTCCACCTTCTAAAATAAAAAATCGTCTCCAATACATTCCAAGAACTTGTTGGATAATCTGTGCCCTGCTGGGTTATTTTCCCAACAGTGTCTGGGTAACTGAAGTCCCCCACCAACACCAAGTCCTGTGCTTTGGATGACTTTGTTATTTGTTTAAAAAAAAGCCTCATCTACCTCTTCCTCCTGGTTTGGTGGTCTGTAGTAGACCCCTACCATGGCTGTTTTTTTATCCCTTGTTTTCTACCCCTTTTATACTTACCCAGAGATTTTCAACAAGTCTGTCTCTTATTTCTATCTCAACCTCAGTCCAAGTGTATACAGTTTTAATATACAAGGCAACACCTCCTCCCTTTTCTCCATCTCGCTCTATAGCGGAATCATACATGTTTTAATTCTAGTTTGTAGGTAAAGATGCTAACTACTCAAAAGGGATTCACAAAAAGCACAGTAGAATCCCTTCTCCCTACATAATACTGGCAATGTATTCTAATGGAATGTCATCCCGTTTTTTAACTGCATCCAAAGAAGTGGGGTTTTTTAGCCACAAGAGCCTATGCCCAAATGAATCTGTTAGTCTTTAAGGTGCCACCGGGCTCCTCGTTGCTTTTACAAATTTTTAAAGTTATTGAGCATGTACAGTATACCATCTTCAACTATGAAATGAAAATATATTTAAAAAGTTATCTTTTAAAATGGCAAACTGTTCTAGATGTATGTCAAAATGGTTTCTTATTTCATCCCATTCATTTAAACCCAAACAAGGTATTTAACATGCCCAAATCAATTTTTTTCTCTCTGGCTTAGATTTTCAATAGAAAGACTCATCAAGAAATGAGTCTGCAGCAACGGGTAGGAATTAATGGTAAATTCTCAGAATGGAGAGGGGTAACTAGTGGTGTTCCCCAAGGGTCAGTCCTCGGACCAATCCTATTCAATTTATTCATAAATGATCTGGAGAAAGGGGTAAACAGTGAGGTGGCCAAGTTTGCAGATGATACTAAACTTCTCAAGATAGTTAAGACCAAAGCAGATTGTGAAAAACTTCAAAAAGATCTCACAAAACTAAGTGATTGGGCAACAAAATGGCAAATGAAATTTAATGTGGATAAATGTAAAGTAATGCACATTGGAAAAAATAACTCCAACTATACATACAACATGGTGGGGGCTAATTTAGCTACAACGAGTCAGGAAAAAGATCTTGGCGTCATCGTGGATAGTTCTCTGAAGATGTCCACGCAGTGTGCAGAGGCGGTCAAAAAAGCAAACAGGATGTTAGGAATCATTAAAAAGGGGATAGAGAATAAGACTGAGAATATATTATTGCCCTTATATAAATCCAAGGTACGCCCACATCTCGAATACTGTGTACAGATGTGGTCTCCTCACCTCAAAAAAGATATTCTAGCACTAGAAAAGGTTCAGAAAAGGGCAACTAAAATGATTAGGGGTTTAGAGAGGGTCCCATACGAGGAAAGATTAAAGAGGCTAGGACTCTTCAGCTTGGAAAAGAGAAGACTAAGGGGGGACATGACAGAGGTATATAAAATCATGAGTGATGTTGAGAAAGTGGATAAGGAAAAGTTATTTACTTATTCCCGTAATACAAGAACTAGGGGTCACCAAATGAAATTAATAAGCAGCAGGTTTAAAACAAATAAAAGGAAGTTCTTCTTCACGCAGCGCACAGTCAACTTGTGGAACTCCTTACCTGAGGAGGTTGTGAAGGCTAGGACTATAACAATGTTTAAAAGGGGACTGGATAAATTCATGGTGGCTAAGTCCATAAATGGCTATTAGCCAGAATGGGTAAGAATGGTGTCCCTAGCCTCTGTTCGTCAGAGGATGGAGATGGATGGCAGGAGAGAGATCACTTGATCATTGCCTGTTAGATTCACTCCCTCTGGTGCACCTGGCATTGGCCACTGTCGATAGACAGATACTGGGCTAGATGGACCTTTGGTCTGACCCGGTACGGCCTTTCTTATGTTCTTATGTGTAGCCAACATTAGGCATATTTCTCAAAGGAAAATGCAAGGCCACTCCATTGACTTCAAAGTTGGACCCATATACATAACTCATCTGTAAGTATAGCTATCCAATTTTACTAACTAAATCTTGAAAAGCCATTCATTTACTCACCAGTGAAAGTAAAGATTTCTGTGGTCAGTGAAAAGTCCTGGGCCATCAATTAATAAAGAATTTTAGCTCTTGTAAAACAAAATTCTAGTCCCCATAGATGTGAAAATCACATTTGTAACCTTCCAACTACGGAGCAAAAGTCTTCCAGTCTATATCTACAATGCTACATTTAGGAGCTGTGAATCACCTGTTTCAGCTCCATTGCAGGTAGTAACAGTGAAGGCTGTAGTGTAGATGGGAATCAAGTGCTTTATCACAGTGCCATGACAGAATTGAATAAAAGTAATCTTACTGCTGCTGTTGCCCCATCATTTTCAAGTCCTAATTTTTCTGGTTTTTTTTTTTTTTTAAAGTTTTATACACTCATTCTATTCAAAAATAAATAAAAAAACCCCAAAACCAACATCACCTATCCCAGGGCAGAGAAGGTTCTCTAATCCCCAGACACACAATTACAGTATTTTCAGCTACTGCTCAGAGCTCTGCCGAGCAGCAGCACAGCCAAGCACATAGGAATCTCTGATCAACTTTACTTTTGCAATGAAGAAAATTGTGGACAGCAACAAAGCTAACAAAGAATGTCAATTTCACTCAGGAGCTTCTACCTGGGGGAAACCTGAGCATCAGCAACACTGGGTGGCTGTCTTCTCCACCCCGGGTCTTTCACATCAGTGCTTTAGCTGGGTAGCTGGTAGCTTTAGCACTCTGGCTAGCAGGTATACATTAAACCCGTGCTAGTCTCCGCCCTTCCTGAACCCGCCTTTTCTCCCCGACAGGCTCCTCACCTGGGAGAGCCGATAATCCCAGGGGATCGATCCCTCCTGTTCCACCCGCCCAGTCCCCCAGGGCAACACCCCACTAGGCAGCGCTACGGCGAGGCTAAGTACCACCCACGGGCACGGAGGGTCCTGCAGTTGCGCCTTCGCACCCCCACCACCACTCACCGGCCACCCTCCCCACTCCGCTCACCCCCCTCCCGCAGGCAGCGCTCCCCCGGGCGGCCCGCCACTCACTTGCCCTCCTGGCAGTCGTAGAGCACGATGGAATCGTCGTCGCTGCTGGAGATGACGGTCTCGCCGTTGGGGCTGAAGTCGAAGCAGTTGATTTTGTCCGAGTTCTCGCGGAAGACCTTGGCCACGCGGAAGCTCCGCAGCACGTTGTCCGTTAGCTTCATGCCGCGAGGGATGGGGCGGCGCGAGCGGGGCCTAAGGAGCCGGCCGGGGCCCAGCGGGAGCCGGGCACGGAGGACGCCGGTGAACGTGAGGAGCCGGGCGGCGGCCTAGAGCCCGCGGGGCCTGCGAAGCAGCGAGAAAGGGAAGCCGGGCGGGAGCCTGACGCGCGCGGATCTCCGGGCAGGGGCGGCGCGTCGCTGGCAGGCGGCTTCGGCACGGGCGGGCAGCGCCCTCAGGCGGGGTCGGCTCAGGCTGCGGAGCGGCGGCCCCTGCTCATTGTGTCCGCCATCTTCCTGCTACAGGGACAGACCCTGCCGCTCACGGGGGAAGAAGGGGGCCGGCAGCAGGGCATTGTGGGGCGGACGAGGGGGGGGTCTTGTGGGAGAGCGGAGGAGCAGCGCATTGTGGGATTGCTGAAGCGCGAGGGTTGAAGAGGGGCAGTGCATTGTGGGATGCCGAAGGGGCACTCGGAGAAGGTGCAGTGCATTGTGGGATAACGGAGGGGGACGTCACACACCGCCGGCTGGACCTGACGGCCATTTTGTGTGTGGCAGCGGGCCCTGCTCCTCCCCCGGCAGCTGCTGGGCCCGGGCCACTAAGCCCCCTTTCGGCCTCATAAACTAAGCTACCAAGCGCCCCCCTCCCACACACACACCTTATAGCTAGTCTATCAAGCTTGCCCTCCGTCTCAGCTGCTCAGCCCCCTTCCGGCACCATAAACTAGTCTCCAAGCCCCTGCCCCAGGCACACTGCAAACTAGGCCACCAAGGTCCCAACCCTGGGCCACTACGCCCCCTTCCTTCCCCATAAGCTGGGCCACCAATCCCCCCCCCCCCCCAAATTCGACCACTAAGGCCAACTACCACCCCACAACCCTGGGCCACAGAGCTCCTGTCCCCCCCGGCCCTCAAGCTAGTCACCTCACAGCCCCATCCACCAAGCCTCCCATCTCTCACCATCAGGAGTTGGTTCAATAGAGGATATTACCTCAGCCATCTTGTCTCTGGAACTCAGGAGTCAGACATGTTTGCTGCCTTCGAATAGACACTTGGTCCTCCATATTCAGATGTAGCCACTGATTTGGGGGGGCCTGGATGAAGTCAGTGGGAGCTGTGGAGGCTTAGCACCACTAGAAATTAATGCCCTGGGCTCTGAAGTCACTGGGGTGGGATAGCTCAGTGGTTTGAGTATTGGCCTGCTAAACCCCGGGTTATGAGTTTAATCCTTGAGGGGACCATTTAGGGATCTGGGGCAAACTCAGTACTTGGTCCTGCTAGTGAAGGCAGGGGGCTGGACTTGATGACTTTTCAAGGTCCCTTCCAGTTCTAGGAGATAGGTATATCTCCATATATTAAACACATATACACCCTTCTTTAGGAAAAATTGGCTATTTCTGTACCTCAGTTTCCATCTCTGTAAAATGGGCCTAATGATAGTAATTCACCTTTGTAAAGCACTGTGAGATCTACAGCTGAAAAGGACAAGGGGTTATACTTTAAATTAGTGCTCAGTTTAATTTGTAATCTACCCTAGTTACAGTGGGTTTTTATGCCTGGTAATTTGGTAAAATTCAGACATATCAGTCTGCTTTTATTTTCCAACTAACAATTTAAGGTGCGGGGGAAGGGGAGAGACTTCAAACTACTGTCCTGATTTCATTCTTGCTTACCTTAGGGTAACAGGTAAAGGAAAGGAGGCTTCACACTACTGATATGATGTCATTTCCAGCCACCATGTTGGAAGCTGACAAGATTGCAGCAGGAAGTTTCTTCTGAGGATAGGATGTTCCCTATAGTTGACTTATATGTACAGAATCTTCTGGGCTATTGTATCTCTGTGATCTTCACAGACTAATGGCTTGATTCACTCTATTTACCTTCCTTCTCCTTTACAAAAAACATATAGAGCATTTGCCTCTTTCCTAGGGCCTGATCCAAAGCCCATTGTGGACTTGAATAATGCTCCTAGTGCTTCCATGACAGATATCACAGTTATGATGCAACATAGTGATGCCATGGAAAAACAAAATCACTTCTTAATGTAATGTGTTCATCATGTGACATTCTGAAGATGTGATGACACTTTTCTGGCCTGACACACTTTTTAGGACATGCAAAATGATGTTGCAATCAGGATGTGTGATTGCGTGGGTAAAATAGCTGCAAAATTAGAACTGTTTGCACTGGCAACTCCAAACACTGAAAGAGCCGCTCAAACTGTCCAGAAAACCACAAAGAAATCTACAGAATGTCTACGGAAGTGGTTCCCAAACTTTAACAACCTGTGAACCCCTTTCACTAAAATGTCAAGTCTCGTAAACCCCCTCCTAAAATGAGTATTTCCAGAGATTTTCTCCTTTACCTGAGTATAAATTATAAAAGCAGTGATCTTGGAAATATAAAATTTGTTTTAATGACATGCTTATTACACACTATTATTAATTATTATTTATCGTTACAGTATTTTTATTACATTATGAAAACAGCAACATTCTTCCAACATCTCACTTTCGTAGCTTTGAATAAGCCTGTTATAAGACAAGGCTCCTATGTTTCATCAAGGAGTATCAGATATGAAACAAGCATGAAGGAATTTAAGAAGCCAACTTAAAGAGTTCCTCCTACACAAGCATTCAGGTCTTGAGCAGTCCAGGCAAACAATGCACGTTACAACAAAGCTTAAACTTGTTCTTCATAATAATTTAAAAAACAATACTAGCTCCCTATTTAATTTTAAAAACAGCAAAAAATATCCACCTCCCTTTCCATTTCTTATAAGGAGTCTTGAAGTTTAATTTTCCTCAGTGTGATAGATATGCTTGCTTTGATCTACTTAGCTCTTGGAAGTCCAGGGGCTCTGGGCTGCTGGCCCCATGGTGCCTGGGCTCCCTAGGGACAGCTCTGTCCGCCATTAGGGAATTTTTTCCTGAGAACCCCCTGTAACATTTCACAAACCCCCAGGGGTTCACGAACCCCAGTTTGGGAACCATTGGACAGAAAACACATATTCTGAGTTTTAGGAATTTCATCCCGATCGCTTTCTTGACTGTGGTCATTTGTATGTAAACCAGGCAGTCGCAGTGTGACTCAGACCCACAACCTTTATCACACTCTCAGCAGGGCTATTTAAATATAGTTACAAACTTGAGCTGCTTCCTCTTCCAGTCTTCTTCCATCATCTCTAAAATAAGTAGAACCTCATTCTAATCTCTTCCCAGGTCTATGTTAATGCAAGTCCATTGATTTCAGGAGTTACTCCTGGTTTTTACCAGCATGAGACCAGAATCAAGCCTTTAGAAAAATATAAAATAGAAACAGTACAACTTTCTAATCCCAAACATTGGAAGCAGGAAATAGAAGAGGAGTCTTTTTGATCACATTAAATACTCTTATTGTGTTGACTTCAGCTAGAAGTTTCAGAGTGGAGTGTATTAGGAGTTTCAAAGGGAGAGAGTTGACTAGAAGTCTAAAAGAGGATTATTATTTATTGTTTGTATTGCAGTAGCAAGTAGGGGCCTTGGTCATGGATTAGGTTCCCACTGTGCTTGGCACTGTACAAATAACAAAGAGGCCCCCATCCCAAAGATCTTACAATGTAAGTATAAAGAGGCAACTGTGTCAGCCGAGACAGTATTTATTTCCCATCTGCAGCTCTTTTATTACAATATTGTCAGTTAACTAATGTAGAAGCGATGGTGATGTCACAGAGATTTATGACTTTAGGGGCATGAGCAGCAGGAGTAAAAAATGAACCTTTAAGAAGCACAAATCTAAGCTTCATATAAATATCCCTATAAACAGTATGCCGGAAGATACATGTCAGCAGGAGAATGGTTTCAACTGGAATGTTTTTTCAGAGATTTCCATGAGGCAGCAGCACTTTAACAGCAAATCCTCTATGTGTTTGCAATAGGACTGTGTATTTAAAGCCCATAATACAGCCAATTAGTTTGGAGTTTGTATGTGTTTTATGTTCTTTTGATATTTCGGGAAGATATTCAGGTGGCATAACAATAGGTCATAGGTTCTCAACTTTTGTCTTTCTGAGCCCCTCTCTCCTCCCACATGCTATTAAAGCTCTGGGGCTAGGGGCCCTCAGGGCTTCATCTGCAGAGGGGTCTTGGGGTTCTGGGCTTCAGCCACAGGGAGGGGGGTAGGGAGGCACTCAGGCTTCAGCCACAGGGTACCAGGGCTCTGAGCTTTCTGCCCTGCTTTGCAGACCCCCGCTTGAAAACCACTGTGTAACAGGGTTCACGATCCACCCCTCTTCCTGGGGCCCGCTTGCTCTTCACAATAAGGCTAAGAGTCTTCAGGGTTGTGCAACACCCGTGTCTTTATTTACTTAAGGTGATCCCAAGCTTTACAGACAGAGTCAGCCTTCAGCTAGGAGGTGTCCAGCTTCCTGACTGATTGACTTTTCCCTTACTGCCCCTTGCCTTTATAGCCCTTGGCTTGTCAGGCCAGCAGGTGTTGCCATCCTCGGGCTGGCATCAGGCCTTTTCCATCAGCACCAATCTGCTTTCCTTGATTGGAGCTGACTGGGCAAGGGCTAATTAGGTGCTTTTGCACCAGCACCCTGCTATATACCTCCCCCCGTAAGACAATGCCAGGCCTGATCTTGCTCGGCCCCTCTTTTCTCGGCCTCGGGTTTTACTCTGGGGATGGCCTCCCTGCCCATCTGGGTGGTCCCCGGGCTCAACCCTGTGGGGTTTTGGCATGCCCCACCCACAAAAGGTGCATTGGGTAGGGGGTGGGCCACCCCACAAGTCCACTTCCACCCAAAGGTTGTCATACCAGTCGCAACCTTGGGCAGGTTGCCCCAGACATTCTCTTTCCTTCCCTGGTGAGGGAGACGGATTGACACCAACTGCCCTGAGGCTGCCCTGTGTCTCCAGTTCAGGGCCACTCCCTATTGGAATTTGAGCCTCCCCCTTTTGGGTTCCTACACTCTCAACTTTCTTTGGCTTCTCTTCCTCTATCATGGGGATTCCCTCCCCTGGGTGGTCCCGTCCTGGGACCTCTGTTCCCTCTTTGGTCCCTCCCATAGGGTTCCTATCCTTGCTGTGTTGTCTAGGATTCCTATCATTTTCCTATTGAGGGAGTGGGGAATCCCTTTTCTCAGGGTTTTACTCTTGCCTCCTCCCTCCATGTTCTTCCCTCTTGCTTTCTCTGTTGGTCTCCTCCCCATGCCCTCTTTCCCTTTTGGGGTGGGGTTCCAATCCAGCCGCGGGGTAGGGCAGCCTCTCTATTACCCCCACTCGCTTCCAGGCAAACCTTCCCTGCGCCTCCAGGGGTACCAGGGCCATGGGACAATACTCCCCATCCCCGTGGATGCATTCCACCAGCATCCTTTCTCCAGGGACAAGCCAATGCGGCTTCACCAAGCGCCGCTGTATGAGGGAGCGGGCTGAGGCCATATCCACTAGATTCCTCTAGGGCTTTCTCCCAACCCACACGGGGATGGTGGCTATTCCACGCCTCTTCTTCTGCCCCGCAACCTTGGTTCAACCACAGAATACAGCAGCCCCACAGTTCATCACCAGGCAGTCATGGCTCTTATGCCCCAGGTGTCCACAGTGCCAGCATACAAGCTGTCCCAGGGTGGCTAGGGGTTCCCTTGTGCTCCTCTTGTCGCTTGTCCGAGCGGGATGCTCACGGAGTTTCTTGCCTCCCTCTGTGTCTCGCAGGGTCAAATGCTCCCTCGGGGGGAAAACTGCCTCTGCATATTCCTCCGTCCTTTTGACCGTGGCTTCTCCAGTGCCAGGCTGATGTCATCGCACCCAGACCCGCATGCTATCAGGGAGGCACTGCACGAACAGTTAGAGGATCACCTGATCCATAATCTGCCCCATTGTTTGGACGTCGGGCCTGAAACACTGCGTCACTCAGTTCGTCAATTTCTGGGTGAAGGCCCGGAGGAGGGAAATGAACACACACACAAAGAAATGTAAATACAAGCAGAACCCCATTTATCTGCTCTAATTGAGACCAGGGCCAGATCAGATAATCAAACATTCGGATAATTCAGAGAATGAGAAAGTATGAGGCTGCAGCACCATCTAGCGGCCACAGGTGAGATCTCCCTCTTCTGGACCTGCATGCTACTAAATCGCCTCAAACACCCCTACCACACATATTTTCCTTTAACATCCTCTTCTTGGCACATGGTGTTGTTTCATCTTTAGAGCATTATTACCCCCCATGGCCAAAGTATTGCCAAAGGACTATTAATTATTTAGCATCCAAAAACACACAACATGCCCTGAAGATCTTACAATCTAAGGCAGGGGTGGGCAAGCTTTTTGGGCCAAGGGCCACATCTGGGAATAGAAATTGTATGGCAGGCCATGAATCCTCACAAAATTGGAGTTGGGGTGTGTGAGGGATGAGGGCTCTGGTTGGGGGCATGGGCGCTGGGGTGGGGCTGGAGATGAGGAGTTTGTGGTGTAGGAGGGTGCTCCGGGCTGGGACTGAGGGGTTTGGGGGTGGGAGGGGGATCAGGGCTGGGGCAGGGGGATGGGGGGAGGCTCAGGGGTGCAGGGTCCAGGTAGCACTTATCTCCTGGAAGTAGCGGCATGTCCCTTCTCCGGATCCTACGCAGAGATGCGGCCAGGTGGCTCTGCACACTGCCCCGTCCGCAGGCACCGCCCATGCAGCTCCCATTGGCCATGGTTCCCAGCCAATGGGAGCTGCGGGGGCGGTGCTTGGGATAGAGGCAGAATGCACTACATGTAGGAGCCAGAGGGGAGCCATGCCGCTGCTTCCGGGAGCTACATGGAGCGGCCACCGACCCTGCTCCCTGGCTGGAGTAACGCATATGACATGAGTTTGCTTGTGGCATTCACGGACATCCTCATCACTGTGGAACGCTGCTTTGGGGCTCAGGAATCAAGCACTGAGTGGTGGGATCACATCATTATGCAAGTTTGGGATGACAAGCAGTGGCTGCAGAACTTTTGGATGAGAAAAGCCACTTTCGTGGGACTGTGTGAGGAGCTCGCCCCCACCCTGCAGCGCAAGGACACAAGATTGAGAGCTGCCCTGACGGTAGAGAAGCGGGTGGCTATTGCAATCTGGAAGCTGGCAACTCCAGACAGCTACCAATCGGTCGCTAACCAGTTTGGAGTGGGAAAGTCGACCATTGGAATCATGTTGATGCAAGTTTGCAGGGCCACTAATCGCATCCTGCTCAGAAGAACCGTGACTCTGGGTAACATGCATGACATTGTGGCTGGCTTTGCACAAATGGGTTTCCCTAATTGCAGAGGGGTGATAGATGGGATGCAGATTCCAATTCTGGCACCAGCCCACCTAGCCTCCGCGTACGTTAATCAGAAGGTTCTCTATGGTTCTCCAAGCGCTTGTGGATCACAGTGGGTGTTTCATTGACATTAACGCAGGCTGGCCCGGAAAGGTGCATGACGCATGCATCTTTTGGAACACTGACCTCTTCAGGAAGCTGCAAGCTGGGACTTTTTTCCCAAGC
Organism: Mauremys mutica; assembly: GCF_020497125.1. Classification (NCBI taxonomy): domain Eukaryota; kingdom Metazoa; phylum Chordata; order Testudines; family Geoemydidae; genus Mauremys; species Mauremys mutica. Next base: position 46,024,028 of record NC_059078.1, read on the forward strand.
CAGAAGATCACCGTAGGGGAAGTCGAAATGCCCATTGTGATCCTTGGAGACTCCTCTTACCCTTTAATGCCATGGCTCATGAAACCCTACACAGGGAGCCTTGACAGCAGCAAGAAGCAGTTCAACAACAGGCTGAGCCGGTGCAGAATGACTGTGGAGTGTGCTTTTGGCTATTTAAAGGGCCGCTGGCGCGCTCTGTATGGGAAGCTGGACCTGGCCGATGACAGCATCCCCGTGGTTATATCCACGTGCTGTACCCTCCATAAAATTTGTGAAGGGAAAGGTGAACGATTCACTCAGGCATGGAACTCGGAGATTCAACACCTGGAGGCTGAATTTGAATAGCCAGAGAGCAGGGCTATTAGAGGGGCCCAACATGGGGCTGCAAGGATTAGGGATGCCTTCAGGGAGCAATTTGAGGCTGAAAGCCACCAGTAATGTATGGTGCCCTGCACGGGAGTGAAGTGCAGTGGTTCCAATGTTAGTAGGAATCTGTGTTTGCTACATGTGATACACTGACTTGCAATGCCTCTTTCTTTCCTGGGCTAAGGTATATTTTACTTTATGCAATAATAAAGAATGTTTTCAAAGCCAAAAAATTCATTTATTGAAAAGAAACACAACTGCTTGGGAAACAGAAAGGGCAAGGGGATGGAGTGGGGAACTGTACAATCACAGATTTGCATATGTCCTGTCTGGAGTGCTGTGCAATGAGTGCTGCACTTCAGGATGGCTATACTGCATGATGATTAGGGTTGAGTGCAGTGGGTAAGGGTCGTAGTTTTCAGGGTGGGTGGTGAAGCTACAGGTGTTGGAGGCAGCTGGTGGTGATAAGAAGCCAGATGTTGGGGGAAATGGGTTGGAGGTGAAATGGGGGCACAAGGGAAAGAGTTTTGGAACAAGGGCTGGGGGGGGGGGGCACGGTAGTGCTCCGCCTGCATGTCTATAAGTGCCTGGATAGAGTCTGTTTGGTGCTCCATTATGCTTATCAGCCGATCCGTGCTTTGCTGCTGGAGCTCCGCGCTTTTGTGCCGGCACTCCTCGTTCTTCTGGCGTATCCTCCTTTCACTCTCCTGCCACTCCTGCACTTTTTGATTTTCATTACTTGAATGTTGCATTACTTCATGCAACATGTCTTCCTTGCTTCTACATGGCCTCTTTCTGATTCTTTGGAGTCTTTCAGCCGGTGATAACACGGACGGCTGAGATCTCAAGGTTGCATCTGTAAAGGCAAAATGCAACACTTAACAGAGGCAGCATTGTTCACACCAGACAGAGCAATGATTCCCCCATACTTAAGGGCAAGCACAGTCTACACAATAGCATAATTCGCCCATCCCAAAGCGAGCGCACATAACCCACGGGAGCCCCAAAATGGTGAGTAAGCACAGGGTCAATCATGACTGATTGTTTCACGGCCGTACTGTCCTCTGGGTTTCTGTGCCAACAGCGGCAGGGGCCCCTATACTGAACAATGTCCCCACATTTTCCACAGGAGTTCATCCTGGAAGATATCTCACTGCTGAGGGTGACCTGAGAAGCAAGGGAGGGTCTTCTACTGCAATGCAGCTTCTGCCCTGGCCCATATGCAGTTTGCCTGTGTACAGCAATGGTCCCTCTGCCCCTCACGGCACAGTGGCGCGGACATATTAGCCTTACTGGGACAAGGACCACAGTGGCTCTCCCAAGAAACCTGCGCAAGCGCATTGCCCAAGTTCTGGATGAGACCTTTGAGGAGATCACTGAGGCCGATTACTGCGATGTGAGAGAGCACATCAACGCCCTATCTAGGCATGCATGCAGCCCTAATCCTCTTCGCCCCAAGAGCCCACACCGAATAACTTCCTTCCCAAAATAAAAGCCGCTTACCGGGAACCTTCTCTGATGTTTGTCTTTCCCCAAGCACCAGCCGCCGTGACTGGTTACCTTCCTCCTCCTTTCTTCTGGCTTGAGAACAGCTCCTGGCTGAATGCATCTAGGGATTCCGGGGTGTCTTCCTCCTCCTCAGCACTCTCACTCCCACTTTCCTCCTCCTCCTCCTGCCTCGTTGAACTGGGCTCTGAAGTGTCAATGGTGGTACTCAGAGTGGAGGTGGGGTCACCCCCAAATATCGCGTCCAGCTCTTTATAGAAACAGCAGGTTGGGGGTGGGGGGCAGCACCGGAGCGGCAGTTTGCCTTGCGGGCTTTGCCATAAGCATTCGGCAGCTCCTTCACTTTAACCCTGCACTGCAGAATGTCCTGGTCATGGCCCCTTTCCATCTTGTCCCTTGATATCTGCCCAAAGGTATCGTAATTCCTATGGCTGGAGTGCAGCTGGGACTGGACAGCTTCCTCCCCCCAAACACTGATGAGGTTCAGCACCTCGCCATTGCTCCATACTGGGGATCGCCTGGCACATAGAGGCATGGTCACCTGGAAAGATTTGCTGAGAGCTCTCCACACCTGGCTGAGCAAACAGGAAGGGGATTTTCAAAATTCCCAGAGAATTTAAAGGGTGGGTGTCATAAACAGTTAGTTAAGGGTTAAGGTCTCTTTTACCTGTAAAGGGTTAACAAGCAGTACCTGATGAACACCTGACCAGAGGACCAATCAGGGACAAGATAATTTCAAATCTCTGTGGAGGGAAGTTTTTTTCTGTGTTTTTGTTTGAGAGGAGTCTCTCTTTGGAGCTAAGGGAGTCCAGACACCTTTTCAAGTCCTCCAAGATTTCTGCAGTATTGTTCATCTATTCAGGCTAGTAAGTGTTAAAAAGGCGAACTAGTATTATAAGTTTATTTCTACATTTGCAATTGTGTGTTTTGCTCAAGGAATATCTTTATTTCTGTTGCTGTTACTTTGCTTTTACTGAGAAAGAAAGGAGGAGGGAGAAATCTCTCCAGGTTTATAAGTTAGACCCTGTGTATTGTTCCATCCTGGTATTACAGAGATAGTGTACTTTCTTTTTGTTCTTTTAATAAACTCTTTTCTTTTTAGGACTTGATTGATTCTTCTCTTGGTTGCATTTTCAAGGGAAGGGGAGGGGGAGGTGAGTCCCTCTTTGTGTTGAGTCAAGGATTTGACTCGGTGTGTAATCTCTCCGGAGCAGGCTGGAGAGGGGGAAGGGGGGGAGGGGAACTGGCTGTTTCTCTCTCTCTCTGGTGAGATTCAAGGGGTTTGAATCTGGGTTCCCCAGGGTAAGTTTTGGGGGACAGGCAGTGTGTTACCCACTTTAAACTTAACTGGTGGCAGCAGAACCGGATCTAGACTAGGATTAGTTTAGAGGAGCCCATGCAGGTCCCCATCTTGGAACCCAAAAGCTCCAAGTGGGGGAGAAGACCTATGACATGGTGGCAGAGGTGGGATTTTTAAGAACCAGGAGCCATTGAGAGCTGTTTCTCCTACAGCAGGAATGCAGGCTAGAAGGGAGAGATACCCTGAAGGCAAACAGACAAGGTTTTTCTAACAAGGGATTGTTAGAAGGAATTTTCAGCTAGGCTGGCTGGAGGGAATGAAGTTTTTATAACAAGGCTTTTGTTAGAAGAGACCCCTACTGAGAGGTACTTAGAATTTGCAAGAGGCACTTGCTAGACCGGTTTGTCTAGTTCTTGTGAGCCAGGAGGGGGAAAAAAATTTTTTTCTCTCGGTCAAAAGCACAGTAAGTAACTGTGAACAAGCAACATAAGCATCACACAATTGCAAATCAAAAGCTTTTGTTTCTTGCTATTCAGTCGCGAGTAGACAGGGTAGGACTTGGGAAGGAAGCAACCCAATTCCCTGACTGCAGAGGGGTGTGGCCAGCACCAGAAGGCACAAACATGAGTGGCAGTGAAACAGTTAACAAACTGGAACTTGCTAGGTTACAAATGGAACTACTGAGGGTAGAAATGCTCAAGGAGGAAGCTGCCCACAAGAGGGCGCTGGAGAAGCAAGAGACTGACCACAAAGCCAAAGAGGATGACCACAGGAGGGAGATGGAAAAGCAAGAGGCTGACCACAAAGCCAAAAAGGCAGCCAAAGAGGCTGACCACCGGAGACAAATGGAGTTAAAACAGAAAGAACTGGAATTAGCAAGGTCTAACCCACCTGTTCCAGCCCAACCCAACAACCCTTCTCCAGGCACTGTTCCCCAGCCCAAGATATTTCCCACCTACAGGGCAGGTGATGACACTGAGGCCTTCTTGGAAAATTTTGTAAGGACCTGCCATGGGTACCACATCCCTGAAGACCAGTACATGATAGAGCTGAGGCCACGGCTCAGTGGACTCTTAGCAGAAGTGGCAGCTGAAATGCCTATGGACGACATGAACAATTATAATCTGTTTCAAACAAAGGCAAGATTCAGGATGGGGCTAACACCTGAACATGCCCGTCGGCGGTTCAGAGCCCAAAAATGGAAACCAGATGGGTCATTCCCCAAACATGCCTACTCCATTGACAAACATTGGAATACATGGCTATCGGGAACAAAAACTCACAATTTTGAAGAGCTGTCACTCCTTATATGACTGGAACAGTTCTTAGATGGTGTTCCTGAGGAAATAGAACGGTACATCCTAGATAGAGAACCCAAAACTATTGTCCAGGCAGGAGAGATTGGAGCCAAATGGGCGGAAATAGCAGAAAAGAAAAAAGCTACCACCCAGGGGAGCGAATCTAACAAGGGACAAACTGACAATAAATCCTACCACCGGGGGCCAATCAAGACTCCAGCTACAACCCAAGGAAAACCTCAAACCACCTACAGTCCCACCTCACCAGTCTCCAGCAACCCACCACGGCCCAGTGACCCGTCAGCTGGGCGATGTTTTAAATGTAATGAACTGGGACATATAAAGGCCAAATGCCCCAAGAACACCAATCGAGTACAGTCCATTACACCATCATCACACCAAGGATCCCCAGGCCCAGATATCTCTCAAATACCCCTGAAGCGCAGGGAAACCTTGAGAGTGGGCGGGAAAAGATTACAGCGTGGAGAGACACCGCGGCAACCGTGTCAGTTATCCACCAGTCCTTAGTGGACCCAAAATTCATCAACCCAGAGGTCAAAATCACAATTTCTCCATTCATGTCAAAATCTGTAACCTTACCTACAGCTGAATTGCCTGTCCAGTACAAGGGCTGGTCAGGAAAGTGGACTTTTGCTGTCTATGACAATTATTCCATCCCCATGCTACTGGGGGAAGACTTGGCCAACCATGTGCAGCTGGCCAAGAGGGGGGGAGTGGTCACCCGCAGCCAGGCCAAACAAGCTTCCACTCCCATCCCTGTTCCTGAGCCGTCCACCAGGACCCCGTCTGTGTTACCAGAGACCCATTCAGAGGTCGTGGAACTGGATCCCATGACAACAACTACAGCAGCCATAGTACATCCAGTCCCAGAACCGGAACTGGAAGAGCAACCAGCGGCAAAACCATTGCCAGCACTGACTCCAGCGCATCCAACTCCACCACCAGAGGGCGCCAACGGGCCCGAACTGGCAGAAGCAGCAGACAACCCTACCCAAGAGGCTCAGCCAGAGCCTGAAATATCACCTAGTGCACCAGCGGAGAGCGGTCCACAGTCAACGGAAACAACCTCATCACCTACATCGCTTCCAGAGGGATCAAGCCCAAGTCCACAGTCTACAGAGGAACTAGTGTCTCCAGCCTCAAGGGAACAGTTCCAGACTGAGCAGGAAGCTGATGACAGCCTTAAAAAAGCATGGGCGGCGGCACGCAGCAACCCACCGCCTCTCAGTTCTGCTAACCAATCCTGGTTCGTTGTAGAACAAGGACTTTTATATAAGGAGATTCTTTCTGGTGGACACCAGGATGGCTGGCATCCTCAAAAATGGTTGGTAGTTCCAACTAAGTGCCGGGAAAAGTTCTTAAGCTTAGCCCATGATCATCCCAGTGGCCATTCTGGGGTGAACAGAAGCAAAGACAGGTTGGGAAGGTCCTTCGACTGGGAGGGGATGGGAAAGGCCGTTGCCAATTATGTCCGGTCTTGTGAGGTGTGCCAAAAGGTAGGAAAACCCCAAGACCAGGTCAAGGCCCCTCTCCAGCCACTTCCCATAATTGAGGTCCCATTTCAGCGAGTAGCTGTGGATATTATGGGTCCTTTCCCAAAGAAGACCCCCAGAGGAAAGCAGTACATACTGACTTTCGTGGACTTTGCTACCAGATGGCCGGAAGCAGTAGCTCTAGGCAACACCAGGGCTAAAACTGTGTGCCAGGCCTTAACTGACATTTTTACCAGGGTAGGTTGGCCCTCCGACATTCTTACAGACTCGGGAACGAATTTCCTGTCAGGGACCATGAAAGACCTGTGGGAAGCTCATGGGGTACATCACTTGGTTGCCACCCCGTACCACCACCAAACTAATGGCCTGGTGGAGAGGTTTAATGGAACTTTGGGGGCCATGATCCGTAAATTCGTAAATGAACACTCCAATGATTGGGATCTAGTGTTGCAGCAGTTGCTGTTTGCCTACAGGGCTGTACCACATCCCAGTTTAGGATTCTCACCATTCGAGCTTGTGTATGGCCACGAGGTTAAGGGGCCATTACAGTTGGTGAAGCAGCAATGGGAGGGGTTTACGCCTTCTCCAGGAACTAACATTCTGGACTTTGTAAGCAACCTACAAAGCACCCTCCGACACTCTTGGGCCCTTGCTAAAGAGAACCTAAAGGATGCTCAAGCAGAGCAAAAGGTCTGGTATGATAAACATACCAGAGAGCGTTTCTTCAAAGTAGGAGACCAGGTCATGGTCTTAAAGGCACAACAGGCCCATAAGATGGAAGCGTCATGGGAAGGACCATTCACGGTCCAGGAGCGCCTGGGAGCTGTTAACTACCTCATAGCATTTCCTAATTCCTCCTTAAAGCCTAAAGTGTACCATGTTAACTCTCTAAAGCCCTTTTATCCCAGAGAATTACAGGTTTGTCAGTTTACAGCCCAGGGAGGCGATGACGCTGAGTGGCCTGAAGGTGTCTACTACGAAGGAAAAAGAAATGGTGGTGTGGAAGAGGTGATCCTCTCCACAACCCTAGAACGTCTACAGAAGCAACAGATCAAGGAGCTGTGCACTCGCTTCGGCCCTTTGTTCTCAGCCAACCCAGGACGGACTGAGCAAACGTACCGCACCATTGACACAGGTAATGCTCACCCGATTAGAACCCCACCCTATCGGGTGTCACCTCATGCCCAAATTGCTATTAAACAGGAGATTGAAAACATGCTGGAAATGGGTATCATCCGCCCCTCTACCAGTGCATGGGCATCTCCAGTGGTTCTAGTTCCCAAACCAGATGGGGAAATCGCTTTTGCGTGGACTACCGAAAGTTAAATGCTGTAACTCGCCCCGGCAACTACCCAATGCCACGCACCGATGAGCTATTGGAAAAACTGGGACGTGCCCAGTACATCTCTACAATAGATTTAACCAAGGGGTACTGGCAAGTACCACTAGATGAACCCGCCAAAGAAAAGTCAGCCTTCATAACCGATGCAGGGGTGTATGAATTTAATGTGCTTCCATTCGGACTGCGAAATGCACCCACCACCTTCCAAAGGCTGGTAGATGGTCTACTAGCAGGATTGGGAGAATGTGCAGTTGCCTACCTCGATGATGTGGCCATTTTTTCTGATTCCTGGCCCGAACACCTAGAACACCTGGAAACGGTCTTTGAGCACATCAGGCAGGCAGGACTAACTGTTAAGGCCAAAAAGTGTCAAATAGGCCAAAACAGAGTGACTTACCTAGGGCACCAGGTGGGTTGAGGAACCATACCCCCTACAGGCCAAGGTGGAGGCTATCCAAAAGTGGCCTGTCCCAAGGTCAAAGAAACAGGTCCAATCCTTCTTAGGCTTGGCCGGATATTACAGGCGATTTGTACCACACTACAGCCAAATCGCTGCCCCACTAACTGATCTAACCAGAAAAATGCAGCCAAATGCTGTTAAGTGGACTGATGAGTGTCAGAAAGCCTTTACCCAGCTTAAGGCGACACTCATGTCTGACCCTGTGTTAAGGGCCCCGGACTTTGACAAACCCTTCCTAGTGACCACAGATGCATCTGAACGTGGGGTAGGAGCAGTTCTAATGCAAAAAGGACTGGATCACAACTTCCATCCTGTCGTGTTTCTCAGCAAGAAGCTGTCTGAGAGGGAAAGCCACTGGTCCATCAGTGAAAAGGAATGTTACGCCATTGTGTATGCCCTGGAAAAGCTACGCCCATACATTTGGGGACGGCGGTTCCAGCTACAAACCGACCATGCTGCGCTAAAGTGGCTTCATACTGCCAAGGGAAACAACAAAAAACTTCTCCGATGGAGTTTAGCTCTCCAAGATTTTGATTTTGAAATTCACCACATTTCAGGAGCTTCCAACAAAGTAGCTGATGCACTCTCTCGTGAAAGTTTCCCAGAATCTCATGGTTAACAACTGTTCTTAAAATGTGAAAAATCTCGTTGGTTACATACTTAGTAATATCTGTAATAGTGCATGTGTTTTATTAATCTGTTTATTTTAAAGTTCTAGGAGGAAATCACCGCCAGTGTGGGTCCCCCACTGTCCGCAATTTGGGGGGCGTGTCATAAACAGTTAGTTAAGGGTTAAGGTCTCTTTTACCTGTAAAGGGTTAACAAGCAGTACCTGATGAACACCTGACCAGAGGACCAATCAGGGACAAGATAATTTCAAATCTCTGTGGAGGGAAGTTTTTTTCTGTGTTTTTGTTTGAGAGGAGTCTCTCTTTGGAGCTAAGGGAGTCCAGACACCTTTTCAAGTCCTCCAAGATTTCTGCAGTATTGTTCATCTATTCAGGCTAGTAAGTGTTAAAAAGGCGAACTAGTATTATAAGTTTATTTCTACATTTGCAATTGTGTGTTTTGCTCAAGGAATATCTTTATTTCTGTTGCTGTTACTTTGCTTTTACTGAGAAAGAAAGGGGGAGGGAGAAATCTCTCCAGGTTTATAAGTTAGACCCTGTGTATTGTTCCATCCTGGTATTACAGAGATAGTGTACTTTCTTGTTGTTCTTTTAATAAACTCTTTTCTTTTTAGGACTTGATTGATTCTTCTCTTGGTTGCATTTTCAAGGGAAGGGGAAGGGGAGGTGAGTCCCTCTTTGTGTTGAGTCAAGGATTTGACTTGGTGTAGCAGGGTGGACCCTGCTCCTGCTGAGAAGGGGTTTGAAAATTGGCCTGACAGGGCCTGAGAGCAGTGGCTCTCAAGGCTGAGCTGATTAGAGAAGTGGCTGCAGCTGGGGGCCACGCCCCAAACTGAGAAGCAGGGCCTTATAAGAAAGGCAGGGAAGCCAGGAGCCGAGACAGTCTCTCTCTGGCTATAGAGAGAGATGGGCCTAGCTGCTGGGAAATAGAGACCAGGTACCTGAGTGCAGCAGGGCTGGGGAAGGCTGAGGAGCCGGGGAGCTCCAGCCTAGAAAGCCCCAGGCTGCGGCCTAGCAGTGGGCCAATAGGTACTGTGGGTTGCAGAGGGTGGCCCAGGGGTAGGACAAAGCAGCAGGTCCAAACCCTCCTTGCCAGGGATGAGTTGGCTGAGACTGCAGTCTGCCCCAGAGTGTGGTGCTAGACAATGACTGGCAGTAGCCAAAAACTGAGGCAAGGTAGGGATAGAGGGTGAGGGTTCCCTAAGGAGGGGAGACCCAGAGAGATGGGGGTTTACTGCTAGGGGGCAGCACCCCATGTAGAAGGGCACCGGGTCTAGGAAGGGACACGGGGCCAGAAGAACAGGTGGATCACCGGCCTGCAGAGGGCTGGACTGAGCTAAAATTCCAAGAGCAACCAGCAGGAGGCGCCGCAGGGGTGAGTCGACCCGTTTACACTCGGTGTGTAATCTCTCCGGAGCAGGCTGGAGAGGGGAAAGGGGGGGAGGGGAACTGGCTGTTTCTCTCTCTCTGGTGAGATTCAAGGGGTTTGAATCTGGGTTCCCCAGGGGAAGTTTTGGGGGACAGGCAGTGTGTTACCCACTTTAAACTTAACTAGTGGCAGCAGAACCGGATCTAGACTAGGATTAGTTTAGAGGAGCCCATGCAGGTCCCTATCTTGGAACCCAAAAGCTCCAAGTGGGGGAGAAGACCTATGACAGTGGGTCTGACGGTTTCTCACCTGAGATCAAAGTGATGACCAGAGTGGCTAGAACAGGCATTGTGGGACACTTCTGGAGGCTGATCAGAGTGCATTAACAGACCAAGGCATCCACACTGGCGCCGCGGCGCTCCAGCGGGGACGCATCAAACGTTATTCCACTCGCTGAGGTGGAGTACCAGGAGTGCTCTAGCCGTGGAGTCAGAGCGCTCTACATGCCTTGCCAGTGTGGACGGGGAGTGAGTAGTGCGCATGGGGCTCTTTTATTGTGTACTAACTCACAAGTGTAGCCAAGCCCTTGGTCTAAGCCTTCTTCCTAAGCTTGGCTGTTTATAGGGTTTCTTTCCATTACTTTCTCTAGCCTAGGTTTTTAGTTCACATATAGGGCATGGCTACACTTGCAGATGTGGAGTGCTTTGAGTTAAACCAGCCTTCGTAGAAAACAATAGAGAAAGTGCTGCAGTCTGTCCACACTGACAGCTTCAAGCGCACTGGTGTGGCCACATTTGCAGCACTTGCAGCGGCATTGGGAATGGTGCATTATGGGCAGCTATTCCAGCATGCAAGTGACTGCAACATGCTTTTCAAATGGGGGTGGGTGGGGTGGAGTGAGACAGGGAATGTGTTGTGTGTATGTGGTGTGGGGAGAGAGTGGGTTATGGGGGGGCTGAGAGCATGTCAGCATGTTGTCTTGTAAGTTCAGACAGCAGCAGACCCCCCTTTCGCCCCCCCTCTCTCTCACACAGCATTTCACAGAAATGGTTGCTTTGTCTCGGAGCAGATAAGCAGCCAGCTGTCAGAAACAGAGCTTTCAAAGGGCACTTCCGCATATTCAAGTCAAAACAATGACAAGAGTGGCCACTTAAGTTAAGGGGATTATGGGACGTTTCCGGAGGCTGATCAGAGCGCAGTAATGCAACACCTCGTTCACATTGGCGCTGCAGTGCTCCAGCAGGGGCGCAGCAAGTGTTATTCCACTCGCCAAGGTGGAGTACCAGGAGCACTCTAGCCACAGAGTCAGAGCACTCCACATGCCTTGCCAGTGTGGATGGGGAATTAGTGTGCATGGGGCTCCTTTATTGCGCACTAACTCACAAATGTAGCCAAGCCCATAGTCGTGTTCTCCCCCTTTATATCCTGTTTGGAGATAACTGTACTTGCCTGCCAGCAGGTCTCAGCAGTACTTACCCTGAATTGTAATACAGGGTTTAAACACCTGAGCCTAGTGTGAGGCAACAAAAGAGCCCCTGCATTTCTATAGAGTGTCTTAGGGCTTGTCTACACATACGGCACCACAGGGGCACAGCTGCAGCGCTTTAAGTGAAGCTGCTACTATGCTGACTGGAGAGCTTCTCCTGTCAGCGTAGTGAATCCAGCACCACAAGAGGCAGTAGTTATGTCAGCAGGAGAAGCTCCCCCATTGAAATAGCGCTGTTACACCTGGGGTTAGGTCGCTAGAACTACGTTGCTTGGGGGGTGTGGATGTTTCACATCCCCATGTAATGTAGTTATACTAATGTGTGTTTGCAGTATAGATCTGGCCTAAATCAGGCACCCTATTAAAAGCCCATTGAAAAACCTGAAATAATTAAATGATGAAAACCTGCTCTTACATTTTAAGGCCCAGATCCTCAAAGGCATGTAGGTTCCTAACTTCCATTGAAATCAAGTTTTTAACAGGGCACAGGAAAATGATTCCCCTGGCATGTTTTAATTTGCAGGAACCAGGCCCTAATTATCTCCTGTTGGCCCAAAAGGATGATTTATCAATACCATCAGAAGGTGATTTACTTAAATACCTACAATACTTAGCCAGGTTTCAGAGTTATGTAACACTGTGGGTCATGAAGTGATATTTTGTTACTCCCTTTTTATCTCTCCTTTCTGATAATTGGAACTCAATCTGTCAATTTACACAGTGTTGGAATTTATCTGGCAAAATGACAGCTTTAGATTATGGACAATGCCTTTACAAAATTGGCTAATTGATAGTAACAAAGGTTTAATTGCTGCTGCTTGTGTAATATTGATCAAATGCAGTTGGTGCCTCTATTGCATTTATAGGCTCAGATCCACAGAAGTATTTAGAACTTTACCGTAGATCTTAAATACCTTTGAGGATCATTCTGTAACCCTTCTGCCCCTCTGAGTTGGCAGCAACAAGGGCCGGGTTCAGTATCCAGGGGTTCCGTTTCAATAACACAATGCAAAACCGGCTCGAGCCCCCACCCAGTGACCTGGGACAATTACCTATCACCCCCCCCCCCCCGGGCGCCTCTAGGAGGCAATACTTCCCCACTCGCAAGCACAGAGTCCGAGTGTAGCAAAATCCTTTTAATAAAGGAGGGAAACAATGCGGCATCACGTTGGAGAGACACCACAAACAGGACTATACACAAACCATAAGCAAAAAAACCCCACTTCCAAGTACATTTGGCACTGTCCTTTTCCCCCTTTGGGTCTTAAGTCCAATCACCCCAAAATCCAACAACCCAAGAGTCTCTGTCTCTGGTCAGTGCCACCCCAGAGTTCAAAAGTTTATCTGCAGAGTTTTACCCCCCCAGCCTGGGTGGAAATGGGGGGGGGGGGCGGCACACACAGGGTGTTAAAGGACACCTTACGTGGGCCAGGGCCAACTGCCCCACTTCTCCGTGGAGTTCTGCTGCAGCCTTCACCACGACTGGCTCCACTCCATCAGCTGTGCCGCTCCTCCCGCCAACCTGTGAACCGCATCAGCCGTCCCCGCGAACCGCTCCACACTGCTCACTGTTCCACAGGCTGCACCAACGTGCTGCAGACTGCTCGGCTCTGCCAGCTGCTTAGCAATCAATCTTCAGGCTCCCCCACTCAGTGATCTCAGCTCAGTAAGCTTAGCTCTTTTAGTGATTTCAGCTCTTAGTGGTTTCAACTTGAGCCCCAGTGCCACCTTGGCCCAACATGAATTCAGGTCAGCAGCCTCCAGATGGACTCCTAAAGGATTCAAAATTAGCTCTGCTCTTTAACAGTGGAGAGAGGAGGATGTGCAATTGGTGTTCCAGGCCCTCAAAAGGGGCCCATACCATCAGGTACACACACCAGTCCCCAGCCTCTCTCCCTTCACTGGGTTTTGGAACCCATGTCCCTTGTCTAGCAAGTACTATTTAATGTAGGTTGAATCATTTCTGTCATAAAGCAGTCTCATAGTTCCTCATTCACATAATTAAGGTAACAGCACTTTTTTCTCCTTCCTGCCCCAATAACAAAGAAATTGGGGATTCCACAGTGTGAAAATAACCATCCCATGCTGCTGTGTGTTATGCTAAGTGGAGTGGGTTTACCAATGCAAATGCACATTCCTAAAATTCCTTTGCCCACTCCTCATAATGTACCACCAGATGTCAGGGTAGATCTCATCCTGACTCTGCTTACAATTCTATGCCACTGTTGTGGCATCTAAGATGCAAATAGGCACATACTGAAGTTTACTCAGATGAGTAGTCCCATGGACTTCAATGGGACTATGTAGCGGGGCAGTTACCCTGCTCCTGGGATAAAAGGAGTGAGAGCAGCTGAGGGAGGCTGGCTGAATAGCTAGCCACGATAAGAGGGCGGTGAGTAAGGAGCTGTGAGAGTCTCACTCCAACCCTGGAGTGAGAAGGACCTCGCTGCCTGGGAGAGACAGGGTACCTTTGACAGAGCAGTGCTGTGGAAGGGGCAGGATGAGCGGGAAGCTCAGGCCTGACTACCTCCTAGGCTGAGGCCTGGCAGGAAGGCCTCAGGAGGTACTGGAGCTGCAGGGAAAGGCAGCAGGTCCAACCCCCTAGCCAATGATGAGTGGCCATTGCAGACTGCAGTTTGCCCCTGAGTAAAGGGGCTAGATGCAGTAACCACTGAGGCAAGGTGGGCATAGGGGAGCTTGGGGTTCCCCTGAGGAGGGCCACCCCAAAGTAAGGGGCACTGGGGTCCGGGAGGGACACAGGGCCAGAGGTAGTGGAGATGAGGAAGCAGGTACAGGTAGGGAGAAACTGGCCAGCAGGAGGCACTCTGAGGCTGGAAAGAGCTAATTCCTAGACTGACCAGGAGAAGGCACCATGGGGGTGAGTCCGTGCTGTGCTATAGACTTTACATACATATATTCTAGTGTGTAAAGTTTCTCATGTGCATAAGTATTTGGAGGATGAGGGCCTTGGTGATTTTTCACCATGTGTTTTCCTTATCCCATCACTTCATAACTAAAGGCTTGTGTGAAAGACCTGAACACTAGGACTCAACATCTTGATTTCTTCATGAATCCTAAATAAGATTAGGACAAATATTTTAAAAAACCCAACAACTTGCCACTTTTGCAGTATGGCTATGGTTTAACAATATTTCTAAAGTTTATAGAAATCTCTCGCTGGAAGGTGCCAGTGAAGTGCTAAATAGTAAAGTATGTTATTACGATCTAATAGGCTCTGGGTTTCTGTCCCACTGGGGAAAGGCTCTCTCTCTCTCGCTCTCTTCTATTCTAGTCTGATTTTTCTCTTTCAGAACTTTATGGATCTTCAGCTTGCTGCATATGACTGCTAGCGTGAGAGGTATTTAGTAATAGAAAGATTTGAATATAAAAACAGTATTCTCTCTCAGCAACATGAGGGGCAGTAACCACTCTGCCTTTGAACAGGTAGTGCTTATTACTCATTAAGGCCCTACCAAATTCATGGTCCATTTTGGTCAATTTCATTGTCATAGGATTTTAAAAATGGTAAATTTCATGATTTCAGCTATTTAAATACGAAATTTCACAGTATTGTAAGGGTCCTGACCCAAACAGGAGTTTGGGGGGGCGGTGTTGCAAGAGGGGTTGCGGTACTGCTACCCTTACTTTTGTGCTACTGCTGGCAGGGTGCTGCCTTCAGAGCTAGGCACTCAGCCAACAGCTGCTGCTCTCTGGCCACCCAGCTCTGAAGGCAGTGCAGAAGTAAGGGTAGCAATACCACAACCCCCCTAAAATAACTTTGTGACCTCCTGCAACTTCCTTTTGGGTCAGGACTCCCAATCTGAGAAACACTGGTCTCCCCCATGAACTCTGTATAGTATAGGATAAAAGCACACAAGATTAGATTTCATGGGGGCATACTGGATTTCATAGTCCGTGACATGTGTTTTGTGGTCATGAGTTTGGTTGGGTCCTATTAATCATCATGTAACCCTTCTGCCAGGTGGAGCCAGTAGCAACAAGAGCCAGGTTCAATATCTAGGGGGTTCTTCTTAAGAATACAACACAGACCTGGCTCAAGCCCCCACCCAGTTATCTGGGAAAATGAAACACCACCCTGGGCACCTTTAAGAGGTAATACTTCCCCTCTTGCAAGCACTGAGTCAGTAGACAGCAAATAACTTTTTTTTTTAAAAGGGAAAGGAACTAGGCGTTAATTTGGGGAAACACTGCAAGCATGATTCACAAGCATATGCCCATAAGCAAAACACCCATCCCAAAGTATGGGGAAAAGGCATGGTGGGAGCAGTGCCTAGGGGGAAAGAGGCATGAGGGGGGAGGGCCATGGTTCAGGCCCCAGTGGCCCACACACTCTTCTAGGAAGCTTCGGACGCTCCTGGTTGCAGGGAAGGAATCAAGCAATGCCTCTGCTGCACCATTCTCTGATGCTGCCTGCTGCTGCCACCATGCCATTATCCACTTTGCTGCTAGCCACCACACAGTCGGTCACTCCATCACTATGCCATCCCCTGCTCCGTCACTGCATCGCTCTACTGTAACCTCTGCACTGTCTTGAAGTCCCACCACTTAACACAGCTCTCAGTGATGTCAGCTGTTAGTGTGGGGGCCTTGCTAGTAGTGCGGGCTGCTCAGTCTCTTTCATTGGAGACACTCCCCAACAGCACATGTAAGGTTTAGAACTTAGAGCTGGTTATCAGTGATTTCAGCACTAGTGATCTGTAACAAACCAGAAGACTCCCAAATGAGTCTAATCAGTGGAGACCAAAAGGATTGAACAGCATCTAGCACTCTTTGGGCAAAGACCACACTACCAAGTACAAATACACCTCCCCACCCATTCTTCCTCCCGTGGTCTTTGGCACCCCTACCCGCTGCTTAGCAACTGCAGTTCAATGGAGGGTGACTCATACAACAAGGGCAGTAGTTTCCCCAGGAATTGAAATTAGGGGGGGTGTTTGAATTTACAGGGGGGGAGGGTGTCAGGACCGATGAGATATATAAAAGATATGAATAAAGTAAATGTTTTGTTAGGATAATGCAAATTTAACATAAGGATAATGCAAGTTACACCAAAACATAACAGGTCTAGATTTCTAAAAACATAATTTTTTTTAAAAAATGTATTTAATTTAAATTGACTTTTGAAAAATAAGCCATCATGGGATAAGAGGGAAGGCCTCTCATGGATCAGTAACTGGTTAAAAGATGGGAAACAGAGTAGGAATAAATTATCAGGTTTCAGAAGGGAGAGAGATAAATAGTGGTATCTCTGGGGGGTCGGTACTGGGACCATTACTGTTCAACATACTCATAAATGATCTGGAAAAATGGGTAAACAGTGAGGTGGCAAAATTTGCAGATGGTACAAAACTGTTCAAGATAGTTAAGTCCCAGGCAGACTGCGAAATGTTACAAAGGGATCTCACAAAACTGGGTGACTGGGCAACAAAATGGCAGATGAAATTCAATGTTGATAAATGCAAAGTAATGCACATTGGAAAACAATCTCAACTATACATACAAAATGAAGGAGTCTGAATTAGCTGTTAACACTCAAGAAAGATCTTGGAGTCATTGTGGATAGTTCTCTGAAAACATCCACTCAATGAGCAGTGGCAGTCAATGATTCCCAACATTCTGTTTGCTTTTTTAAAAAGAACAGAAGTACTTGTGGCACCTTAGAGACAAACAAATTTATTTGAGCATAAGCTTTACTTCATCGGATGTAGCCCACAAAAGCTTATGCTCAAATAAATTTGTTTGTCTCTAAGGTGCCACAAGTACTTCTGTTCTTTTTGCGGATACAGACTAACACGGCTGCTACTCTGAAACCTTTTCTTTTTTAAGAAAGGGATAGATAAGAAGACAGAAAATATCATATTGCCTCTACATAAATCCATGGTATGTGTACACCTTGAAAACTGTGTGTAGATCTGGTCACCCCATCCCAAAAAAATATATTGGAAATGGAAAAGGTACAGAGATGGGCAACTAAAATGATTAGTGGTATGAAACAGGAGGAGAAATTAAAATGACTGGGAATTTTCAGCTTAGAAAAGAGATGACTAAGGGGGGATATGATAGAGGTCTATAAAATCTTGACTGGTGTGAAGAAAGTGAATAAGGAAATGTTGTTTAATCCTTCACATAAGACAAGAACTAGCAGTCACCCAATGAAATTAATAGGCAGCAGGTTTAAAACAAACAAAAGGAAGTACTTCTTCACACAACATAAAGTCAATCCGTTGAACTCTTTGCCAGGGGATGCTGTGAAGACCAAAACTATAACAGGATTAAAAAAAGAACTAGATAAATTCCTGGAGAATAGGTCCATCAGTGGCTATTAGCCAGGATGGGGAGGGATGCAACACCATGCTCTGAGTGTCCCTAGCCTGTTTGCCAGAAGCTGGGAATGGGCAACAGGGGATGAATCACTTGATGGTTACCTGTTCTGTTCATTCCCTCTGAAGCACCTGGCCTTGACCACTGTCGGAAGACAGGATACTGGGCTATATGGACCATTGGTCTGACCCAGTATGACCATTCTTTTGTAAAAATTAATTATACTAATAAAAATGTTGAGTACAGAAACTCCCCAACATAATGACCTCTCAAGATAGCAACAATGTGAGATGATAACCTTGGCAAATAATGCATTTTAAAAATTGTGGCCTACTAGGAAACATATTTATATAAGTTTCCATTCCCAGTCACAAATCTAGCATTCTGGAGCAAAGTCACTAAAATATAGTCCAACAAATGAATGTTTTATTTAACATGCTTCTTATTTAAGCCATCAGAGGTGCTTTCATGTGAGTATACCTCCCAGGTGGGGGGCAAGAAGGTACCTTACTCGTTCCTCCAGCTGCTCACTCTTTGCTCTGGCCACGGCTGTTCATTGTGGCACCGTTCACTCCACCTCTCAGTTGCCAATGGCCCTGCACAGTCACCGTCTACTGCCACCTGCCACTGTGACCTCTGCAAGTTGGTCTCTTAAGGTTCCACCCAGCTCTCAGTGATTTCAGCTGAGCTCTCAGTGGGGGAACCTCGCTGCTAGTGCAGTCTGGGCTGTCTTTTACACAAAAACACTGTACTCACAGGAACACTGTCCCCACAGCAGGACTAAGCACTTAGACCTGATTATCAGTGATTTCAACTGCAATGGTCCCTTAACAGGACAAAAAACTATCTATGGAGGCTAATCAGCTCTGTCTTTAAACAGTGGAGAGGGACAGGTCCCCACCCTCTCTTTTGATGCCCTCAATCAGCACAAGCTAAGTACAGTTCTACTTCCCTTTACTCATACAATAAGAAGAACAACATTTCATTCCCAACCCCACCTCCACCTCCCGCATTCAAGTGATTTGTAACCCAACCCCAGCCAAAATCTATCACTTGGGCAACACAGCGCTGTTTGCTGGATACCTAGGTAGATTAGGTGTGAATATAAATACAATCTGGTCCTGAAGCCTTCCCCCCCAACCTCATCATTAGCTGTCAGGGAGAGCTCATTTAGAGTTTGCTTACAAATCATCATTTGAAATTATTAGGTTGCCAACCTCACTGAAATGAATGCACTGACATTGTCATAAAACACAACATCTGTATAAGGAAACTAGTCCGTGTTCATACTTTTCAAATCTATTATACTTTCAGATACATGTATTTTATCATACACTGTATATGCTTTTAAAGTGTGTATTAATGTTTCAATTTCAATTCAAATTTCCAAACAGTCACTAAATTGGCATGTTTCAGAGTAGCAGCCATGTTAGTCTGTATCTGCAAAAAGAACAGGAGTACTTGTGGCACCTTAGAGACTAACAAATGTATTTGAGCACAAGCTTTCGTGGGCCCACTTCATCGGATGCATAGAATGGAACTTATAGTGAGGAGATATATATATATATATATACACATACAGAGAACATGAAAAGGTGGGAGTTGCCCAACCAATGCTAAGAGGCTAATTAAGATATGCTATTGTCAGCAGGAGGAAAAAAAACTTTTGTAGTGATAATCAAGATTGTCTTAAATGGGCTGTTTGACAAGAAGGTGTGCAGATACTTAACATGGGGAAATAGATTCAATGTGTGTAATGGCTCAGCCATTGCCAGTCTCTATTTAAGCCTAAATTGATTGTATCTAGTTTGCATATTAATTCAAGTTCAGCAGTTTCTAGTTGGAGTCTGTTTTTGAAGCTTTTCTGTTGCAAAATTGACACCTTTAAATCTGTTACTGAATGGCCAGAGAGGTTGAAGTGTTCTCCTACTGGTTTTTTAATGTTATGATTCCTGATGTCAGATTTGTGTCCATTTATTCTTTTGCATAGAGACTGTCCGGTTTGGCCAATATACATGGCAGAGAGGCATTTCTGGCACATGATGGCATATATCACATTGGTAGATGTGCAGGTGAATGAGCCCCTGATGGCGTGGCTGATGTGAATAGGTCCTATTATGGTGTCATTTGAATAGATATGTGGACAGAGTTGGCATCGGGCTTTGTTGCAAGGATAGGTTCCTGGATTAGTGTTTTTGTTCTGTGGTGTGTGGTTGCTGGTGAGTATTTGCTTTAGGTTGGGGGGCTGTCTGTAAGCAAAGACAGGCCTGTCTCCCAAGATCTGGGAGAGTGAGGGATCATCTTTCAGGATAGGTTGTAGATCTTTGAGGATGCGCTGGAGAGGTTTTAGTTGGGGGATGAAGGTAACTGCTAGTGGCGTTCTGTTATTTTCTGTTGGGCCTGTCTTGTAGTAGGTGACTTCTGGGTACTCTTCTGGCTCTGTCAATCTGTTTTTTCACTTCAGCAGGTGGGTATTGTAGTTTTAAGAATGTTTGATAGAGATCTTGTAGGTGTTTGTCTCTGTCTGAGGGATCGGAGCAAATGCGGTTGTATCTTAGAGCTTGGCTGTAGACAATGGATCGTGTGGTATGTCCTGTATGGAAGCTGGAGGCATGGAGGTAAGTATAGCAGTCAGTAGGTTTCTGGTATAGAGTGGTGTTTATGTGACCATCGGTTATTAGCACAGTAGCGTCAAGGAAGTGGATCTCTTGTGTGGATTGATCTAGGCTGAGGTTGATAGTGGGATGGAAATTGTTGAAATCATGGTGGAATTCCTCAAGAGCTTCTTTTCCATGGGTCCAGATGATGAAGATGTCATCAATGTAGCGCAAGTAGAGTAGGGCTGTTAGGGGATGAGAGCTAAGGAAGCTTTGTTCTAAATCAGCCATAAAAATGTTGGCATACTGTGGGGCCATGCGGGTACCCATAGCAGTGCCACTGACTTGAAGGTATATATTGTCCACAAATGTGAAATAGTTGTGGGTGAGGACAAAGTCGCAAAGTTCAGCCACCGGGTTTGGCATGTAACTAGTTCACAAAACTGGGGGGGGGGGGGGAATTCAGGGGGGTGTAGGGAAATCACTGAACAAGGGTGACTACATTTTATTCTTCTTCGAGTGCTTGCTCATATCCATTCCAGTTAGGTGTGCGCGCGCCGCGTGCACGCTCGTTGGAAGATTTTTACCCTAGCAACACTCGGTGGGTCGGCTGGGCGTCCCCTGGAGTGGCGCCGCTATAGCGCCAGATATATACCCCTGCCGCCCCATCCGCCCCTCAGTTCCTTCTTACCGCCCATGATGGTCGTTGGAAGTGTGGAGAGCGGCTTTGCTGACCTCCACATCCCTAGCTTCTCATAGTTATTTACTCTTTATCATGTATATAGTTCAAGTTCTTGTAGTTATAGTTAGTTTTAGTACGTATTTTCATAGTTAGTGTATATAGTTAAGCGGGGGATTGGGGGAGTAGCCCCCTTTCCTCCGACCCGGTGCGGGCTCATGCCCAAGGCACCGGGATTTAAACCCTGCTCGGCGTGCCAGAAGCCGATGCCGGTGGGGGATCCTCATGACTCCTGCCTAAAGTGCTTAGGAGAATCCCACCTGACAGACAAGTGCCGAATTTGCAAGTCGTTCAAGCCAAGAACGAAGAAGGAGCGGGACTTCCGACTAAAGCAGTTCCTTATGGAATCGGCCCTTAGTCCCATGGTGCTGGCACCGACCGCCCAACAGACCGCATCGGTGAGGAGCGTACCTTTGGCACCGGATCGCTCCGGTACCCGAAAAGGACTCCCGGCACCGGCATCTGCCGGCACCGGCTCCCCGGCACCGCTCCCTTTCCCCGACGGGGAAACGACGTACTGCTCCAACCCCATCCTTGCAGAAGGAGCAAGCATCAAAGTCCGTCCATCGGACCCCAGTAACTGCTGCGGCACCGTCAACACCGGCACAGCAGTTGGCAGCTCCTCCTAGCGCGGCACCGTCGATTCCGGTACTGCAAGGGCCATTGAGTCCGGTGCCACATAGCTCCCCGGCTCACGCTGTGGTCGAGCTCGCTCTCCCTTCTACGCCGGAGACCTTCTCAACGGCAAGAGAGCTCATCGCGCTGACGGAGTCGATGCAGCCTCAACCCCCGGCACCGCCAGTGCGGGTTATCCAATCCATCGGCAAGCCGGCCCTCATAAGGCCTCCAACGTTGGTCCACCGCAGAGATGTCTTTCCAGGTCTCGGTCACGTTCCTGCTCTCACCGTTCCCGCTCCCGGCACCGCTCGCAGTCCTGGCACCGCTCTCCATCGCGGTACCGGTCGTACTCGCAGAGATGTTCAAGATCTCGGTCACTGGACAGATACTCCTGGTACCGATCCAGCTCTCGGTACCGATCTCGGTACCGTGCGTCCCGCAGTCACTCCCGGCACAGGGACTTGAGATCCCGGTCGACCTCCCGGCACCGGCACGGTAGAAGGTCCTGGTCTCGTTCGCGGCACCGACAAGACCGGTACCACTCACTGGTACCGCCCCGGGACCGAACGTCAGCAACAGCGGTACCTTACCAGAGTCTCTCGGCCCCGCTGTGGCCTTCGAGACACACGTCAATGTCGTCTCAGGCTGGGAGTGCTTCTTACCACCAGGACCGGGCATCTGATATTCTGTGCCACCATCCAGAGGCACAAAGCCAGGAGCAAGGTCCTCATCAATGGGCCTTTTGGACTCCGTGGGCATATCACGAGGCCCAAGGTGCCCCACTTGTGGCTCAACGCTCCGGCCCCTCAGAGCACAGGGTTCCTGAAGCGACAGTGAGCCGTCCTCCTCCCGTGGGCACGGACGAGGATCCACTTCAATCTGCAGACCCTGAGATTCCACCGGATGCAGATGGTGCTCCGCCGGTCCATGACCCACCTCAGGACCCGTTGGTACCGGGCCTCTCCTCCTCCTCCTCTCCTGATGAGGCAGTGGCAGGAACATCCTCCTCTGGTCCTCTGCCTATTGATCTCAGGGCCCATCAAGACCTCTTGCGGAGAGTAGCCCAAAACATGAATTTGCCAGTGGAGGAGGTTGCTGAAATAGAGGATCCTGTCATAGACATATTATCGATGGATGCGCCCCTTCGAATGGCTCTCCCGTTCATCCTCACTATCCAAGCCAATGCAGACACAATTTGGCAATCCCCAGCTTCTATAACACCTACAGCTAGGGGAGTAGAGAGAAAATGTATGGTCCCTGTTGCATCGCAGAGGAGCATGGACAGAGTCTGACAACCCATGTGATCATAAGCAGAGAGTTCTTTATTCATTTCCAGCATGCTCTTATATCCCATTATGGCAAGCAATCAGACAATTGCTAATTGGTTAATTAAATATACACAGCCGCAGCTGTAACCCCATCCTAATTAACATCCTACACACCTGTTTGACTTATCATCCTATTTACAGTTAGCTGGCCGATGAGAGCGCGCCCAAGGTCAGCCCTTTATACACAATTCCCAGCGTTATCGGCTCGTCCCAGAAGCCTAAACAATCTCAGCATTTCACATTCTATTCCCAACACCTCCCCCCTCTACCCAAAATCAAAAAGGAGGGGAAAAAAAGGGGTAAAAACATTAGCAAAACATTTCCAACTTATAACAACATAACACCACAATCTATCACAAACCAAAATTAAAACTTTATAAAGCCAACCTATATAACCATGCAATTCTTAACATAACCCCAACAACACCAAACAAAAACAAAGCACAACAAATAAATGGTATAAATTCTACAGGATTCCCCCCTTCTCTATTGCACACCAACTTGTGGCAACCTTCTATTACCAAATCATCCCTCAGATGTCAGGCGATCAAACTGACACTGAGGGAGGGGGGGTCCTAGAAAAAACACAACATAAACCACATAGAACGCAAAAAACAATTCTGGCCAGAAAAGAAACAAACAAACACCACAAAACAAAACAACACCACAAAACACATAACATAAATTTAACTCTATAAATAAATGCATGGTACATAAAATGCTATACAGCTAACACCAATTTTCTTAATATCTAAAAAACAAAACAAAACTACCCCTACTGGGCAAGCAATCATTACATACAATATACAAATACCCTTAGTACCATCAGGCAAAAAAAGAAAAATTACATCATCAATTAAATCATTTACAATAATACAATTGCATCCTAACTTACTTCTAAATTCAAAGCTATTCACAGCTTAAGGGTTCTTACTAATAACTTCTACTTTTAAACCCAAAAAAAATCACCACTTATATACCCTTAGCCTAATACAATTACAATAACATAGCACAATATACAATCTTCAACTAATACAACAAATTATTTATGACCAAACAATTGCAAACTAATTTCTTTGCCTAAATTTATTTACAAACATTTCAAAAACACCAAAAACTTTTCTCTTTAGCATCTTTACAAAATTCAACTGCTATTCCCTCCAGCAACCACAGAGTTAACTTTGTACTCTGCCTAACATTACTCGCTAGTAGTTAATTACCTTTTCTATCAACTACACCCTCAAGGTTATCAACCAGTATTCCAAGCTTGTTGTCTGTTGCCCGCCGCCTGGGCCCGATCCTTTTTTCCTCTTCAAGCTCTCTATCTATTGCGTGCCTGCCTGGGCCCGATCCATATTTCCTCTTGCTAAACCGTACTAGCCCCTACCTTTCTGGTATCTTCTGTGAACAACTATCTGTACTTTCCTACCGTGGGGGCTACATCAAATATCAAACAATCATACAACTGCCAATAATCAGTACATAATACAGAATTTACAAAAATCTAAAAAGGCTAACAAAAGCACTTTACATAAAGGTATTTTGGGTCACATGAATTCAAAGCCATTCTCCCAAATTACCTAGATTTATGCCTACAACTCCCCCCTTTAAGAATACTCAACAAACCTTTAGGCCGAGCTTTCTCAAACTTTAAAAACAAAAAACAAATAGGCTCTAAAAAACAGGGGTTAGGAATGGGGGGGGGGGGTAATATCATTTACAATCCAATTGTAAAATAAACCCCAAAATCCAATCAATACCACATTTTTTAGCAGGAGTCCCAAATCTTTTCCTGCCAGTGTGCAATTCTTTGCTTCTTTACCAGGGTCAGTTCTCAATGCCCTTTTAGTCAGGAATTTCTAGACATTGGCAATATCAATGATGTAAGTGTTTTTTCTTCTGTTCCACCACCATCGTGGTTCAAGTTCTACGGGGGAAATTATCAGGACATCATCCTATACATTCAGGCAAAGCAAAAATTATCTCAATCAATTAAATCATTCAGGGAGGATCAAACAAAAAGGATCCTGGCACAGCTAACAAGCAGTTGTCCTCCAGGGGCTCAGGGTGTGTACATCTTGTGGCTCTTCCAGACATTCCATCCACCACTGCAGCAGACATCTCTGATACTACCACAGTTGCAATTGCTTCACTGCTACTGCTTGCAGCCTCAAATCCCGAATGAGCAGTGGTAACATCGTGGACTAGTTCAGGAAATAATATTTCAGGCACTGCTTCTAAAGGCTTTAAAATTTCAGCCGAGGTTTCCATAGGCGTTACAGTTTCTGCAATGATTTGTGCGTCAAATGCTGCAGCTGTAACAAGCACAAATGTTTTTTGAGCCCCAGAGCTTTCAATACTAAAAATGGGTGAGCCAGCATCTGCCAGCTGCACAGCTAAACTCTCTTGCTGCACTGGAGTTGAATAAAATTTATCACCGTTTGCAAGTTCCAATTTTCCAGATTCAAACAAATCCTTTTCCACTTCCGTCCTTAGCTCAAACTTGGTTTCCTTTCGCTGATTGTCATTTGAGCTTGTCGCAGTCAGTAGAAATGTTTGTTTTGCTTCCATAGGCTCCTCTTCGTCTCCCTTTCCACACACAGGCAGTTCTTGAGGACACATGTCGCTCTGTAGAGGGGCCCCATTTACAACTGCCCCTGGGCATTCTGATACTAGGTTAGATGGCGCATCTCCTACATCATTCTGCATGGGGGCCTCAGCTGCAACCGCTTCAGTGTGCTCTGATTCCAAGGTAAACACAGTATCTTCTACCTCTGTCATCCCAGGTGCCTCAGTTACCCCACTCTGCATTGCATCCCCAATAAAGGCTTCCTGAGTGATTTGCCGCCCATCGGATCCCTGAAGCCGAGCAGTTCGGGTGGGCTTGCGCAAAGTGATGTCCATAGCAAAGGCAGTTTGGGGAGGGCCAGTGGATCCAAACCCTCGAGACCCGCGGTCAATCGGGGTCGATCGGGGCACACATCCCTTGAAAGGTATTAACTGAGCAAGACGTGTACCAGCAGTTATAGTCACAGGGGGACAGAGGGCACGTACCATTATCCCAATATTCCCCGTATAGTCGGCATCAATAAGGCCAGGCAAAACAAAAATACCTTGTTTCGATGTCGACGAACGGCCAATCAAAAGGGCACTCAGTCCAAATCCTAATGGACCATCGGTGTTGGAAGGAAGAACTTGAACCTCGTCAGTCTCTAAAACTACATCTGTCGCCGTGGCCAAGTCCACTCCGGCACTGCCACGGGTTGCTCCGGTGAGGTGTTCCAGGCAGCCGGGTTGGCGGGTGGAGGCACTTGTGTCGTCGCGCTCCTCCGAGGGGCGCTCCGTGATCCGTTTCCCGGCAGCGGTGTTCCATCCTTCGTGTAACGCGCCCAACAGTCGGCGGCGCGATGTCCAAACTTATCACATCGTGTGCAAGCGCCAGTTGCAGCTTCAGGTGACACATCAGAGGCCCGCTGCCCATTTTGCATAGGGCAGTTCCGCCGGAAATGCCCGGGTTTTCCACAACCAAAACAGGGGCCGGCTGGCCGGGTCGGTCTTCTAGCCCCCCGCTGTCCCCCGAGCAGGGGTTGTAACGCCACGGCCAGTGCAGAGGCCTGTGCCTTAGCATGAATTGCTGCCTTATCCGTCTCCTCAAGCATAGCGGCCCTACCACATGCCTCAATCATTTCCATCAGGGTCGCAGTCTTGGGCAAGGTGGCTAATATACGGCGGCAAGTGGGATTTGCATTCTGGGTGGCAAGATCAAGTCCAACTGCAGTTCTGGCTTCTGGCGTCAGATTGGGAGATCTATCAATAGCCTCTCGAAGGCGATCCAAAAAGGTGGAATACGGTTCCGATGGGCCTTGTGTAATTTTAGCGTAGGGAGGGACCGGCTTTCCCATCTGGGGCACCGCTTTAAAGGCAGCCAAAGCTAGTTCCTGTGATTGCTGCAGGATCCGGGGCTCAAGGCGAGCTTGCAAGTGCGGGTCAACAAAGCGACCGGCTCCCAAAAACATATCAGCAGTGGCCAGGCGCCGAGGATCATCATCCGGTAAATCCAAATTGCGGACAAGAGCCAAGTCAACTCTCTTAGCCCAATCATCTTTCCACAACAGTTTCTGTGTAGGTGTAAGAAGCATATCAGCTAGCTTAATCGCATCGTACGGACACATTGCTTGGCCAACAAATACCTGTTCAATGATGGACTGTACATACGGATTATCTAGTCCATAAGCCATGATCGATTTCTGTGCCTCACGGATCAACTTCCAGTCCAAAGGGGCCCACCGTCTATGATTAGGGTGTTGAGGGTCTGGCGTAATCACCGGAAAGGCCTCGGGTGTTAGACCTTCAAGGATGGCTTCTCTTAAAACCCCATGCCAGCGCTGTACCGGATCCGGAGGGTCTCCAGTTGGAGGGTCCCCGGGGCCAGGCGGGGCGGGGGGGCGAGTTGAATGAAAGCACTTGTGAAGATGCGACCGCGATGATCCAGGTGGAAAACTTTCCAATTGGTCCAACTTATCACACATATGCTGCAGCTGTCGACCCTGGCGCTCCATCTCCTTATAGAAGGCATCAAACTGAGTAAACTGAGTAAACGTAGTCAAATCGGGATATGGGTTTGATGGCACACGTTCCACCCGAGCCTCCTCTGTCCCCCCGCAATCGTGGCACCCCCAGGCCCCGTGGACACGGCATGGCTTTGGAGGGGGTGCATACGGCAAGGCTGTCTCCATAGGCTCGGGCGTATCGGGGGGTAACGGGACCGTAGCAGGATCAATCATGTCGGGGCCGATAGCCACATTGGAGGGTAGTGGGGCCGTAGCAGGGGCAACATCATCCATAGAGTAGGGGTTGGAAGCCAAAGGTATCACCGTGTCCTCACCACCGAAAAACTCTCTGGCTCCAACCGGCAACACAGAAGGCATTCCGGGCGTTGGGCGGCAAAGCTCAGAAAGGGCCGCCTGCACTCCTGCCTCGGCCGCGAGAGTTTCTACTATCTCCTTCGCCTTATTCCATACTGGACTCGGGGAGAAGGCCTCCTTATCGCCCCGAGCCACCAACTTCCAAAGCTCGGAGCCTAGCCGCTCCCAAACAGTTTTATCAAAAATTGTACTTGGTTGAACAGAAAGTCCCCTTCTCCGTCCCCACCGCAGCAGACGGGATAACGTATCAGAGGGGAGCTTCTCTCCCTGCCGCTCCGCGATGCGCATCAAATATTCATGCACCGTCCTTTCTTCCGCTGATGCAGCGGTTCCCATGTTAGCTGCTCACCTCTGGGCTGGGGTGTGCCTCCCTTTTCAGACGCCCTGCGGCTTGCCGCTCGACACTGAGCTCAGGTGCGCCCCTCTTTTCGGACGCCCTGCGGCTCCTAGCCGCTCGACACTGAACTCAGGTGCGCCCTTCTTTTCGGACGCCCTGCGGCCGCCGCTCGACACTGAGCTCAGGTGCGCCCCTCTTTTCGGACGCCCTGCGGCTCCTAGCCGCTCGACACTGAGACTCAGGTGCGCCTCCTTTTCTTCTTTTCAGTTCAGGCCACCAACACTATCCTCGTTCAATCACGTCGGGGTCACCATTTGTTGCATCGCAGAGGAGCATGGACAGAGTCTGACAACCCATGTGATCATAAGCAGAGAGTTCTTTATTCATTTCCAGCATGCTCTTATATCCCATTATGGCAAGCAATCAGACAATTGCTAATTGGTTAATTAAATATACACAGCCGCAGCTGTAACCCCATCCTAATTAACATCCTACACACCTGTTTGACTTATCATCCTATTTACAGTTAGCTGGCCGATGAGAGCGCGCCCAAGGTCAGCCCTTTATACACAATTCCCAGCGTTATCGGCTCGTCCCAGAAGCCTAAACAATCTCAGCATTTCACATTCTATTCCCAACAGGTCCCCTCCAAGGGATATGAATATCTCTACACCCACCCACCTCCCTGCTCCCTGGTTGTCCAATCTGTGAACGAATGGGAGCGTCATGGCCAGCAAGCACCAGCTCCTAAGGCGAAGGAGGCTAGGCGCATGGACCTCCTAGGCCGTAAGGTCTACTCGGCTGGAAGCCTCCAACTTAGGGTGGCAAATCAACAGGCCCTCCTAAGTCGCTATAATTTTAATACATGGGTGTCTGTGGGGAAGTTTACAGAACTCCTTCCCCAGGAGTCCCGCGCAGAGTTTACGGCCCTACTAGAGGAGGGTAAAAAAGTGGCGAGAACTTCTCTCCAGGCCTCTCTGGATGCAGCGGACTCAGCAGCCAGAACGCTTGCATCCGGGGTAACGATGAGACGCATCTCTTGGCTACAAGCTTCAGGCCTTCCCCCAGAATTGCAGCAGACAGTTCAGGATTTGCCTTTTGAGGGCTAGGGCCTTTTCTCGGACAAAACCGACCCCGGGTTGCAGAGCCTGAAGGACAATCGAGTCATAATGCGCTCATTGGGTATGCACACGCCGGTGACCCAACGAAGGTCCTTCAGGCCCCAACCATACCGCCCTTATAACCAACCTAGGCTGCGCCAGGATACGACCAGACGGCTTGGCAGCGGGAATCGGCGGAGACAGTCTGGCCCTCAGGGAAACCAAAGTCAAGTGCCCCCTAAATCACATACGGGGCCAAAGCAAAACTTTTGATGGGACGTCCAAGGACGGCCCACCAGTTTCCCTGCCAGATCCTTCTCCCACCCTCCCTACCCGTCCCTCTTCAGGGACCCCTCTCACGAGCAATTCCTCTTACAAGAGGTCCATGCGCTCCTAAATCTGGGAGCCATAGAGGAGGTGCCAGAGGACATGAGGGGCAAGGGGTTCTATTCCCGCTACTTTTTAATCCCCAAGGCAAAGGGCGGTCTACGACCGATCCTGGACCTGCGAGAACTCAACAAATTCATGATAAAGCTCAAGTTCCGCATGGTATCCCTGGGGACCATCATCCCATCCCTGGATCCGGGAGACTGGTATGTTGCCCTCAATATGAAGGATGCGTATTTCCACATTGCCATTTACCCGCCGCACAGACGGTATCTCCGTTTTGTGGTCAACCAACAGCACTTCCAGTTCACGGTGCTTCCCTTCAGTCTTTCCACGGCCCCGAGAGTCTTCACCAAATGTATGGCCGTAGTAGCTGCCTCCTTCCGCCGTCGTCAAATACACGTCTACCCGTATCTCGACAATTGGCTCATTCGAGGGACTTCCCAGTTGCAAGTATCACAGCACCTGTGTGTCGTCAAAGACCTCTTTGGGAGGCTAGGCCTCATGATCAATGTAAAAAAGTCTACTGTCATAAACAGATAGTTAAGGGTTAAAGTCTCTTTTACCTGATGAACACCTGACCAGAGGACCAATCAAGGGACAGGATAATTTCAAATCTCTGTGGAGGGAAGCCTTTGTCTGTGTTCTTTGTTTGAGTTGTGTGCTCTCTTTGGATCTAAGAGAGGCCAGATATGTCTCCAAGTTCTCCTGGAGTATTTCCTACTATCCAGTATAGTGAGTATTAGAAAGGCGAATTAATCTTCTAATTAATTTCTGCATTTGCAATTGTGTGGTTGCTGGAGAAATATCGTTATTTCTGTTTGCTGTTACTTTGATTCTTCTGAGGAAGGAGGAGGGCGGGCGGGGGGGAAAGCCTCTCCAGGCTTCTAAGTTAGACCCTGTATTTTTGCATCCTGGTAATACAGAGATAGTGTACTTTTTTTTCTCTCTTTAATAAAATCTTTTCCTTTTAGAACTTGATTGATTTCTTCCCTTGTTTGGATTTTCAGGGGAAGGGGAGGGGGGAAAGTGAATCCCTCTTTGGTTTGATTCAAGGAATTTGAATCCAAGTATCTCTCCTAAGCACTAGGAGAGGGGAGGGGGGAAATGGTTTGTTTCCCTTTGTGTTGAGATTCAAGTTTGAATCTGTGTTCCCAGGGAAAGTTTTGGGGGAACAGGGAGTGGGTCAGACACTTAAAAACTGACTTGTGGCAGCGAGAACCAGATCTAAACTAGAATTTTAGTTTAGAGGAGTCCATGCAGGTCCCCATCTTGTGAACGCTAAAGTTCAAAGTGGGGAATAAACCTATGACATCTACCCTGACGCCAACGCAGAGAATAGACTTTATTGGAGCAGTTCTGGACTCCAATCTGGCCAGGGCCTGCCTTCCTCTGCCATGTTTTCAGGCAATGTCTTCGATCATTCGAAGTTTTCAATCCTTCCCGACAACGTCGGTGCGCACCTGCCTTGGTCTATTAGGCCACATGGCGTCCTGCACCTTTGTGACCAAGAATGCGAGGCTGCGACTTTGGTGCTTCCAAACCTGGCTTGCTTCTCTATACCGTCCACACAGAGACAATATAGATTCGGTGATGACTATCCCCAGGACGGTTCTCGACTCCCTCACTTGGTGACTGGACCCCACTGTAGTTTGTGCAGGGATGCCGTTCCACCCTCCTCAACCCTCGGTGGCACTAACGACAGACGCATCTTCTCTGGGTTGGGGTGCCCACCTTGGGAACCTTCACACTCAAGGCCTCTGGTTGCCCCAGGAACTGACCTTGCATATCAACGTCAGGGAGCTGAGGGCAGTCCGTCTAGCATGCCAGGTGTTTCGGGTCCATCTCCAAGGACGCTGTGTATCCGTGTTCACGGACAATACGACTACCATGTTTTACATAAACAAGCAGGGCGGGGCGCGCTCCTCCCTACTTTGCCAAGAGGCCACTCACCTGTGGGACTTTTGCATAGCCCACTCTATCGATTTGGTAGCGTCTTTTCTCCCAGGAGTCCAGAACACTCTGGCAGATCGACTCAGCAGGTCCTTCCTGTCTCACGAGTGGTCGATCCGTCCCGACATCATCCATTCTGTTTTCCGGAGGTGGGGCTTTCCCCGCATAGACCTCTTTGCCTCCCGAGAGAACAGGAAATGCCAGGTGTTCTGCTCCTACCAAGGACGCTCCCCGGGCTCCCTCTCAGACGCATTCCTGATCCCGTGGAAGAGGCACCTCTTTTATGCCTTCCCACCATTTCCGCTCATTCACAGAGTCCTACTCAAGCTCCGCAGGGACAGAGCCCACCTGATCCTCATTGCTCCAGCGTGGCTGAGGCAGCATTGGTACACCCTGTTGTTCGACCTCTCAGTGGCAGATCCGATTCCCCTGCCACTGTGGCCGGACCTCATAACGCAGGACTTCGGCAGGCTTCACCACCCAGACCTGCAGTCCCTTCATCTCACAGCATGGCTCCTACATGGTTGAACCAATCTGAGTTGTGTTGCTCTGCTTTGGTACAACAGGTCCTCTTGGGAAGTAGGAAGCTCTCCACTAGGATGACTTATCTCGCCAAGTGGAAGTGTTTCTCGCACTGGTGCGATCAGAGTAACTTAGTCCCCGGACAGGTTTCTATCCCTACTATCCTGGATTACCTTTGGTCCCTCAAAGAGCAGGGCCTGGCGGTCTCTTCTATAAAGGTTCATCTGGCAGCTATTTCCGCCTTCCACCCAGGCGAAAGTGGCCATTCATTTTTTTTCTCACCCCATGGTTTCCAGGTTCCTTAAGGGACTGGAACGATTGTACCCCCAAGTCCGTCGCCCAGCCCCCACCTGGGATCTAAACCTGGTCTTGACCAAGCTTATGGGGGCCCCCTTCGAGCCTATGGCCACCTGTTCCCTGCTGTACCTTTCCTGGAAGACGGCCTTCCTTGTCGCTATCACCTCGGCGAGGCGAGTCTCGGAGCTTCGTGCCTTGACGGCTGATCCTCCTTATACGGTCTTCCATAAGGACAAGGTACACCTGTGGCCACACCCCTCTTTCCTCCCTAAGGTGGTGTCTGCTTTTCATGTCAATCAAGACATCTTCTTCCCAGTTTTTTTCCCGAAGCCGCATTCATCGCGCCGGGAACAACAACTGCATACTATGGATGTCCGTAGGGCTCTCGCCTTTTATATAGAGAGAACCAAACCCTTCCGGCGTTCACCTCAGCTCTTTGTAGCGGTGGCAGACCGCATGAAGGGCATGCTGGTCTCTTCCCAACGGATCTCTTCTTGGGTGACATCCTGCATCTGAACGTGCTATGAACTGGCTCACATTCCCGCTTGTCATCTCACTGCCCATTCTACGCGGGCGCAGGCCTCTTCTGCCACCTTCCTGGCTCATGTCCCCATCCAGGAAATATGTAGGGCGGCTACCTGGTCATCGGTTCACACCTTTGCCTCACACTACACATTGGTCCAACAATCCAGAGATGATGCAGCCTTTGGCTCAGCAGTTTTGCATTCTGTGACATCTCACTCCGACCCCACCGCCTAGGTAAGGCTTGGGAATCACCTAACTGGAATGGATATGAGCAAGCACTCGAAAAAGAAAAGACGGTTACTCACCGTTGTAACTGTTGTTCTTCAAGATGTGTTGCTCATATCCATTTCAAACCCGTCCTCCTTCCCCACTGTCGGAGTAGCCGGCAAGAAGGAACTGAGGGGCGGATGGGTCGGCAGGGGTATATATCTGGCGCTATAGCGGCGCCACTCCAGGGGGCGCCCAGCCGACCCACCGAGTGTTGCTAGGGTAAAAATCTTCTGACGAGCGTGCACGTGGCACGCACACACCTAACTGGAACGGATATGAGCAACACATCTCAAAGAACAACAGTTACAACGGTGAGTAACCATCTTTTACCCTTGCACCCAATCCCAAAGTGATTTGCTATCCAACAACAGCCAAAAGCGATCATTTGAGCAAAGCAGCTCCAGCAGGCTGCACACCTACGCAGAGACAGTGTATGTGATACGATTAAGATGGGTACCGGCCGGTGTGGGGTGAGTGTACCTGCCTCACTTGGGGAATAGGAGCAGGCGCATGAGCCTTACATTCCTATTTCCCCCAACTCAAATCTGCACATATGGGCTTAGCTGCAGGGTAGAGTGGCCCAATGGCCAGAGTGTTGGCGTAACATGCTCTAGTGGCTGGAGCGCAAACAACGTATTCCTACTGTCAGGGCAGTGCGGCCCAATAGTCAGAATCCATACAAATATCCCTCCCACTCAGGTTAGTGCAGCTTAGTGGCTAGAGTCCATGAAACATGCCCCTACTGCCAGGGCAGTGCATCCCAATGGCCAGAGTCTATGCAAACACCCTGCTTGTTCAGAGTAGTATGGCCTAGTGGCCAGAGTCCATGAAACACACCCCTACTGTCAGAGCAGTGTGGCCCAATAGCCAGAGTTCATGGGGGGCTGTTGGCAGGATGGCCATTGGTCCAGGTAGGGGGGTCTGGGCCCACCCAAATCCACCAGGCCCTAACCCAGTGCCCTAGTAGCAGTAGAACTACCAGCTCAGCAGAGAGTCCCACTGAAACACACCAATCTTACCTCAGAGGGAGGTGCCACTCTGACACCACCGCGGGTCACTTGGAGTCTCGGGCGTTGTAGTCTAGGAGGCTTGGGATCTCCTAGTTCCCCAGCACCGGCCACTCCATGGGCTGCTGTAGTCCACATCTCCGCTCACCTCTGGCACAGGCTGGAGGCCATCCACAGCAGGAGCTCCTGGTACACATCCTTCCCCACCAGCATGTCCTCCTGAGTGAGCTGGGCTTTTCTCTTTTATACTGGTACACCTGAAGTATGCCCAACAGGGAGAAGGGGGCATGGCTTCCTCAGCCCACAATGTGCTGTTAACCCTTTCCTGTCCAGTGCGGGGCGAGTGCACCCTGTCACAGTGTACCTATGCGAACAAGGTTGGTTCCTGGAATATTTTTCCCCAGCTCATCACTAGATGTCAGAGGAGAGCTCATTCAGAGGAGAGCTCATTCATAAAGAGACTGTAGTTTGAAGGCATCTTTCATCCTAGGATCTGAGAGCGCTTTGCAAAGGTGGCTGAGTTTTGCTAACCTCGTATAGTTAGGTAAATGAAGGCACAGAGGGGTTTAAGTGATTTGCTTCGGACAAGATAGTGGCAGAGTCAAGACTAGATTTGGCAGGTCCTTGCTCTAACCACTAGGCAACCTTCTTTAGCACACTAGAAACATGGCTCTTAAATGATCATTAGTCCCAGTTGAGATATAGTAGAGAACCCAGGGAGTTACAGAAAGGAGGGAGAGTAAGATGGTACAGGTCTGTTGTGCAGCATTGGTCTGGGGAGCTTGAGGAAGGATTATACCACACAATCCCTCCATGAAATCCCCACACTCTGAATAAGCACTTGCAAGGAATGCACAGAGAGGGAAGGTGAGGTGATCCCCAAGGAAACTATAGGGTGTGTGTGTCAAATCGAGCTATTGTACACAAAACCGATGCTGATGCCTGGGAAATGCTACACACATCAGTTCTCACCTCCTCTGGGACTCTAGTTGACATTAGTCTGCATTCTCTGTGGAAGGCAAGGAGACAAAGGTGACCACTTACAGTGCAGAGAGCACTCAGGAGAGCTGCACTGTTTCTTTCCTTCACTACATACGAAGAAGGTGTTATAAGAATTGGGGCTCCCAAGATCTGAATGAAATACTGCTGACATGAGCATACATCCCCTCCAGCCTACTCACATGCTTGCCTAGCAAGTACATCTTCTGTCAGTCACCATGTGTTCTGGGCTGCATTTGTCTCACAGGCCCAGCTCCTCAGAGGTATTTAGGCACCTAAATTGCAATGAGAGTTAGGATACCTTTGAGGATCTGGACTACAGGGACCATTGCAGTAGCCACTAGGTGAGCAGGGAAGACTGGAAGTATCGGTACCCCCTTGTGCATCTTACTCTTAAATCTGCCTGCTGTCTGCTAGGTCTATCACACCCTCAAACCACAACTGCAGATATTTTTCCTGTTATAAAGTGTATGGTAATTTTGATGTAAATTAATATACATTTTACAAAAAATAATTCCATATAATTTTTTCATTTAAAAGAGATTAGTCTTTTAAAAATCTAACCCTCCTCGAATAGTGCTGGGTTCTTACTAGGACCAATACTGGGGCCAGTACTGGGGTCTGTATTGAGACTAGTGCTGCAATCTTACTGGGTCCAGTACTGGAACCAGTACTGGGGTCTTACAGGACCAGTACTGGGACCAGTGCTCAGGACTCTACTGGGATCAGTACAGGGGTGTCTATTGGAACAAATGCTGGGGTCTTGCTGGGACCAGGTCTGGAACTAATACTGAGAGTCCCCTGTACTGGTCCTAGTAAGACTCCAGCACTGGTCCGAAGACAGTCTCTAGTACTGTTCCCAGTACAAACTCCAATACTGGTTCCAGTAGTGGTCCCAATACAGACCCCAGCACTGATCCCAGAACAGACCCCCCCCACTGGTCCCAGTGATACTCCAATAGTGGTCCCAGTACAAACCCCACACTGGTTCCAGTATAGATCCCAGTAATACTCCAGTACTCATCCCTATACTTATCCCAGTAAGACACCAGAATACTGGTCCCAGTATAGACCCCTGTGCTGGTCCCAGTAAGACCCTTTCTAATCTTGCAGCTGCACTTTGCTTTCCTGTAGTGAAGGTGTCCTCCAGACATGCCCCGTACTTCTTATCTGCCCTGTGTTAACCGTCTTCTTCTGGGGAGTGTGAAATGTGGCCATAAATCATCATGTGCAGCTGGAGCCAGGAAACTCTCACTGTTCCAGCGCAGGCTGCACAGGGTGGAAATCCTGTCCCACAAGGCCACTGATTTATGCTAAGGATGTGAGACCAACCGAACCCACATTGCCATTGAAAGAGGCTGTCTAACATGGCTTTTCACTGAGATAAATTGTTTCCTGTCTCTGTTATTCTGAGCTGTTTTCCCTGCAGCTTTTGGCTCATGCCTGGTTATATTTATGCTGTTCTTGCTTCACCAGGATTCACCCCTCTTCCAAAGGGGTCAAATTCTGCCATTGGATCCATGGTGCCGATCTCAGATAATCACCTTGGCAGCAGCACTTTGGGACTGAAACACGGGTATAGCCACTCTGAATCAGGCTGGATCTCCTGTCTGGTGCACTGGGGCCAGTAGACCCCAAAAGGGATGTTTAATGCAAATCACCACTCAGCTAGTTCTGCTCCCTTAACGCTTGCTGCAGTGAAGATAAGTTCAGAACTGAAATTAGTTTTGAATTGAAGTGAAAGTTATTCCAGTCTTTAAGTAGAAGCAGGCCATGTTGATTTTCACAGTACTCTCAATGAGATACTACTACCAGTCAGATGAATCGATTCCATGATCTGGTGGGAATTACAAATGAGAGGGAAGCACCCTATTTGATCATATGGTCCACTGCAGAACTATTCTCTACCTGATCGTTCTCTGCCATCCCTGGCCACTTCCCCATATTTATATTCAGCAACAGTTTTGTTTCATGTTGTGACGAAGTGGGTCTGTTCTTAATGTTTCCTCTGAATACTGTGTGGGTGCTTCAGTTTCTGGCCGACACTCTGTCTCCTGGCAACTAGTGCTGCAAGGGGATAGCTAAAGGTGTGGGAGAACAAAGAGGTCAGGTGACCTCCTGGCCCGGGAAAGAGACAAAGGCCAGAAAGGAGGGGCTGGAGGGGGGTTCAGTTTGGAGCTGGCTGGGGACAGGAAGTGAGGGCAGACGGGGTTGTCTGGCTCGCTGGGCCCCAAAATGGACCCGGCTGAGGGGTCCCATTCTCTGTACCTACAAGCTCTGTTTTACACCGTGTTCCTGTCATCTAATAAACCTCTGTTTTTCTGGCTGGCTAAGAGTCACGTCTGACTGCAAAGTGGAGGTGCGTGCAGGACCCTCTGGCTTCCCCAGGGCGCCGCCTGGGCAGATTCGCTGTGGGAAGCGCACGGAGGGGCAAAGGATGCTGAATGCTCCAAGGTCAGACCCAGGAAGGTGAAGCCGTGTGAGCTTCTTGCCCTGAAGTCTGCTCCAAGGGAGAGGAGGCTCCCCAAAGTCCTGACTGGCTTTGTGGGGAGCAGTTCCAGAGCATCTCCCGGGGACTCTGTGGCACATGACACTTGTGGCAGCTGTCCATCAAACAATAAAAGATTAGGAAATCCAAAATTAAGGATTACACTTCAACTACAAATAGGGCATGATAAATATTTTATCTTTACAAAATCTGACTCATCCTTCATTCCAAACAAAATATTCAATAACAGTATTTCTGGATTCTGAATACTGAATCAATTACTGTGAAACTGTCGTTTTTATCCCACTTCATAAGAGATACCAAGGTTGTGCACACGAGAGGTCCTAATGGCATTGTGGTAACTGTGAATGAAGCCACCCTCATATCTATATGTCTGTTGCTGCCCTATAGATGTCGGTTACATCCCAGTAAATCTGTGGTGGGTGTTATGTGAAGTGTATTGTAGCAAACAGTGGTGGCCAATATACTAGCAAAAATGAACAAGAAATAAGAATGCAGACAGGGATTTACATTGCATTGTGGGAAAATTTGGATCCTTCCTAAAAGGAGTTAGTGACCATCTTATAATTACAAGAGAGCCCTTATAAGGCATTGCCATCCTCAGTACATATGCCCCTAGCACAGTGGTTCTCAGACTTTTGTACTGGTGACCCCTTTCACATAGCAAGCCTCTGAGTGTGACCCCCCCCTTATAAATTAAAAACACTTTTTAATATATTTAACACCATTATAAATGCTGGAGGCAAAGTGGGGCTTGGGGTGGAAGCTGACAGCTCGTGACCCCCCAAGTAATAACCTTGCGACCCCCTGAGGGGTCCCGACCCAGTTTGAGAACCCCTGCCCTAGCATGACATAGGATGATCACAGCAGTTTGCAATTTTGTCAAGGCCTAATCAGTTTCATCCTGTAAGTGTGGTACTCTGGATCTCAGGAGAAGAGGAATACCTCCCTGCTCTGCTGACTCAACAAGCCAGTTCTTATCTCCAGTGCCCTGGGCTTGTGGACCACACCTGCCAGAGGGAGCTTGCCCCAGGGCCACCCAGAGGATTCAGGGGGCCTGGGGTCTTCAGCGGCGGGGCCCCGTGCCACCGAATTGCCGCCAAAGACCCCGCACTTCGACGGCCAGTCCCAGGGCGGAAGGACCCCCCGCCGTGGGTCTTCGGGCCACTTTGGCGGCAGGTCCCGGAGTGGAAGGACCCCTCACTGCTGAATTGCCACCGAAGACCCGGAGCGGAAGAAGCTGTGGACCTGGGCCCCGCGAGAGTTTTCCGGGGCCCCCAGAGTGAGTGAAGGACACTGATCCAGGGGCCCCAAAAAGCTCTTGTGGGGGCCCCTGCGGGGCCTGGGGCAAATTGCCCCACTTGCCCCCCCCCCCCGGGCGGCCCTGGCTTGCCCCATGTTGCTTTGTTTACATGAAGCAGCAGGAGCCTGGCCTCACAACAAAAAGAAAGGAAATTCCAAAATAAAAATGTCATCTCCTTGCAGTGAAAGTGGCTTACTGCAGCTCAAGGAAAGGTGCAGTGTCAAACACCTTGATGAAAAACCCAGCCCTATGGAAAGCACAAGCGAGAGTTATACCTGTCTTATAGCTCAGTTCATGCGCATACACTACTACTCCAGAAACCATCTCAGTGATCAGCACCCAAACAGTCTGAACTCAGTCCCTACTTTTAAAGCCCAATTCAATTATTTTGGGGCTGGCTCCAGCTTCCATTGAAGTCAGTGCTAGTCCTTCCTTTGGCTTTAACGTTAACGGGTTTTTATATGTCTTATTACAGGCCAGACTGGTAGCTCCTCTGCCTAGTATTAAGGTTGCCTGATACTTCCCATTAGAAAACCCTGGTTTTAGTTGCTTGTAACTTTGCCAAGCTTTAACTCTCCAGGTGAAATTTCCATGCTAGCTGTCTGCCTCAGGCTGGCATGGTTCTGAAAATTTCAGCCAAAACAGGCATTCCCGCAGAACATTTAGATTCCATCAAATCAGCATTTTCAGATGGAAACCTGTTCCATCAGACAACTTTTGACCACCTCTACTTTTGACCTTAACCTCTGTGCCTCAGGTTGCCATCTGTAAAATGGAGATACCAGCCCCACCCCCTTCCCCAGGCATGTTGTGAGGATAGATTAATCAATGTTTGTGAAGCGCCATAAAACAGCCCACACAGAATGTCACAGGGTGGCTGGCCCCTCAAGAGGAGATGGGCCCTGCCCACCTGTGACACAGGCTATTTGGCTCCCCAGATGGAGGAAATGAATTGAGATGTGCAACAGATGGTTATGTGACTAAACCAAGCCTTGGGGGTGGAGGGAGTGTTAGAGAAAGAGAGGCTTGTGGACAATCGAGGAGGACAGGCTGAGAGCTGGAGCAAAGAACAGGCTCCTCAGGAAGGAGAAGCTAAGTCAGTTGGAAACTAGTGGAAAGATGCTGCAGGTACTCTGAGAAACCAGGAAAGCAGCAGAGGCTGGTGAAACGACTCCAGGTAGGAGAAGCCTAGGAAAGGCCACTTGAATTATTTTGGGGCTTTGAGGATGGTTTGAATTATTTTAAACTTTTTGTTAAGAAACCCAGATCCTAAGGGGGGGGTGTTACTGGACTTGTGAAAGCTTTTTTTGAGCTATTGAGGAGTCCAAACAAAGGGAAACCGAGGCAGGAGACACTCCTGGCCATGAGGAGGTGCTTGGGAAGCGGCCAGCTCTGTTACAAGGAAATTAATAATTCTGTCTTCAGAAGAGGGTTTGAATAGTGGGCAGTAAACAAGGCCTGGGCCATACATTGAACTAGAAGGATAAAATGAAGCTTGACTAGCTGATCATTCATTGAGCACCATCCACCCTGTGCACTGAATGATGCAGGGGTCCTGTGGAAAAACAACAATGCAAAGCAGTGGGAAAGGGGGCTAATGCAATCCTTGAATGTGTAAACAGGGGAGCAGTGAGGAGGAGGACAGAGCTGATTTCATCTCTGTTTACAGCATTTACGAGACCAATACTGGAATCCTGCTGATAGTTCTCATGGCCACATTTCAAAAAGGATGTTGAAAAACTGGAGAGGCTGCAGAAAGAGTCCCAACACTGATTTGAGGGCTGGGGAATGCCTTACAGTGAGAGACTTGAAGAGCTTATTCTGATTAGTTTATCAAAAAAGAAGACTGAGAGCATTAAAGTGCATTAGTTCTTTCATGGAGAGAAAATACCAGGTTCTAAAGGACTCTCTAATCTAGCGGGAAAAGGCAGAACAAGAGCCAATGGCTGAAAGCTGAAGCCAGTCAAATTTAAATGAAAAATTAGGCACATATTTTTAACAGTGAGGGTGATTAACCATTGGAACGTACTACTAAGGGAAGTGCTAGATCCTCCATCTCTTGAAGTCCTCCAAGAGGTTATCTTGATGTCATCTCTGGATGGCTCTGTGGAAGATAACTTGAGCTTGGCTAAAGCCTATCTAGCTTAATATGGGGGTAACTGGGTGAAAATGAATTGCCTCTGATACACGGGAGGTCAGACTAGATGATCTATGGTCCCTTCTTGCATTAAACTGTGAAACTACAAAGTATGTGATCATGGAATTAAAGACTGTCTCATAATGTGTACAGACAAGAGAACTGAACTAAGATTGTATTTGCTAACCTGGTAACTCTCATTTCCTAACTTTTGAGGGCTTGAATTTACAACATCAATAATGTTCTTTTAACATAGTTCTTTTGTGTATAACTAATGTTTATAAAGCAGAATAATGAACTGTGTATTATATTTCTTTTGTCTGATGGTTTGCTGTATCATGAAGAGTTCCTGATTTAATATAATGGGTGTCATTTTATGTTCTGGTCCACGCACTATGGTTATTCTATGTT
This sequence comes from Mauremys mutica, assembly GCF_020497125.1. NCBI lineage: Eukaryota > Metazoa > Chordata > Testudines > Geoemydidae > Mauremys > Mauremys mutica. The sequence continues at coordinate 46,065,604 of NC_059078.1, forward strand.
TGCACGGTTTCTTCATCTCTAATGGTATTTATCTAATTAGGAGCACATACAATTATTTTGCTCCTTAAAAAGATTACAGTTTGGGTATATAAGCAATTTGGGTGTTGGGTGCTATAAGCAATTTCTAATTAGTTAGATTCTGGTAGCCTTAAACTCAAAGTATTTTTGATTTTGTGGATGACTACGGTTGCACGAAAGATTGATCTTTTTATAACATATCTATTATTATTATTTTGATTATATTAGCATCTAGGGGCCCCAGCCAGGATCAGGGCCCCATTGTGCTATAGGGTTGGCACCTCTGAGCTACAACAAAACAGGACATCTGGGATGCTCCTGAGCCCATAAAACTGGACAGCTGGCAATGCGTACTGAGCACACTTGCAGGACAGCTGCCTCCAAAAAGGAACAATCCTGGGAAAACATGGACAGGTGGCAACCCTACTGTGCTAAGCACTGTGCAAATGCTTAGTGAGAAATGGTCTCTGCCCCGAAGAGCTTACAGCATAAATAGGCAAGGCAGACAAAAGTAGTAGTATTATCCTCATTTTACAGATGGAGAATGTGATTTGCCCCAGGTCACACCGGAAGGTTTGTAATCATCAGAGGAGTGAGGTTTTGGAACAGCCTCCCGCTAAGAGTTGTGGGGGCAAACAACCTAATTGATTTTAGGCTAGAGCTTGATACATGTCTGAGTGGGACTGTATGTATCACTGGACATGGCAGCCATGGGATCCCTTCCAGTTCATGTCTTATGATCCTAAAATCTCATGCTTCAGGCGGTCACCTGTAAAGTCTAGAAGGGATTTCCCTGCCACCTCAATGTATTATGGTGTGTGATTGTTCTGGTTTGATTGTTGTCTTCTTCCTCTGAAGCAGCAGAGATGGCCACAGCTGAAGATGGGACACAGGACAGAGTGGGCAGTACTCGGAGGTGGCACTGAGAATTCTTTCTTGGGCGCTGTCTGGTGTGTCTTGCTCACGTGCTTAGTGTCTAACTGGTCACCGGATGTGGGAAGGAATTTTCATCTAGGTCAGATTGGCAGGGATCTTGGGCATTGGCACACCTCTGTCCCTCCTGTTCTCTGCCTGTGGCACACCATAGTTTAGTGTCCTGAGGGCTGTAATACTTTGCACTAATTTTGGTGGTTAGCCTTGGTGTGGAGGTGGCTGCGGTGGCCTGTGCTATACAGGAGGTCAGACTAAAGCAGCAGTTCTCAAATTGTGGGTCAGGACCCCAAAGTGGGTCACAACCCCATTTTAATGGGGTCACCAGGGCTGGCATTAGACTTGCTGGAACCCTGGGTTGAAGCCCAAGCCCCACCACCCTGGGCTGAAGCCCAAGCCTGAACCCCACCACCTGGGCATGAAGCCCTGGGGCTTTGGCTCCCTGCCCAGGGTGGTGGGGTTTAGGCTTAACCTTTGGCTTTGCCCCACCTAGAGCAGCAGGGCTCAGGTGGGCTTAGGCTTCGGTCCTCCCTCCTGGGGTCATGTAGTAATTTTTGTTGTCAAAAGGGGGTCATGGTGCAATAATATTTGAGAACCCCTGAACTAGATGATCTGATGGTCCCTTCCAGCCTTAAACTCTATGTGGCAGAGGCAAGAACTGAACACAGATCTTCTGAATCCCAGTCTAGTGCCTTAATCACCAGGCCAATTTTCCTGTACAAATAAGTTCAAGGGTAACATTTTCAAGAAGAACCTAAGTTCCATTTTCAAAGCGACTCAGGAATCTAAGTCTCAAGGAAAGTCTTTATGCACCATTCTGAGAGAGAGTTATTAGGCTGCTGGTTCATTTCAATGTATTGTTTGTGTATGTTACTACTTGCCTTGAAGGTACCAGAGTCTGGCTCTTAGGTACCTCAGTTGGGCTACACAGGGTGCGGAGTGCAGTTAGAATTTAAATAAATAAAATCTAGATATAGGCTCTTACTCAAACTCCCTGTTTTAACTGACGCTGAAATACACACCAGTGTGCCAGAAACCAAACCAAGCATATTAAAAATCTGTATTCTCCTCTGCAAAATACTCGCCGCAGCCATGATTAATACTCACATCAATATGATACATACACAGCAAGATAATATCACTTTTTTAAACTCCATCAAAGCACACCTAACCCTAACCTGGGCCACTTTCCAACACTGGGTGTTAACTATGGCTCATGGCAAAAGTCCCTAAAATTATTTTGGACCCAGCATGGTAACCACTTTGTCTCATCTCAAGCCAGACTGATGCTACACTTGTTTTTTTTCTTCTCTAACGGTCGTAAAATAAGGTCAAAGTAAATATAACCCACCCCTGTTGGAAGTGGGGAATTTGTGAAGTGATCTGTCCCTTCTATTCTTATTTTTAGTAAGCAGGGCAGTTGTAAGGGCTGCCTGGCTCAGTGGTTTAGTTGGGGACTTTTTTTTTTTTTTGGTCAATTTACTGCAAGATTCCAGCTGAGTTAAAGTGAACTTTTTTTCAGTTTCACTTGCTGTCACTACTCAGGACTGCCATCAGAAGGAGATCACAGGCAACGCTTGCGCTGCTTTCCATATCACTAACAGGGAGTGAAATAAATAGCGCGCAGCTCATTGTAAGGCTCCTGAAATGAATGTGTGCAGAGAGCTAAGCTAGGTCCTCTCCCCAGTGCAGGAGGAGTGTCAGTCACTGGAGATCTCAGTCTCTTTCTCCCCGGTTTTCACCATTAGCTCTACTGGGGCCAGGTCAAGTGGAGCTGTCCAAGTTCTTGACAGGTAATTTTGCTTCTTTCTTATCGCATTACCGAGCCTGCATTTGAAATGCATGTGCACAGCTCATGTGTTAGAAATGGGGAGATCACCTAGATCTGGGAAAGCAATGATTGTTAATTGCATCTTGGGAACCAGAAAGCACTGCATAGAAATAGGTCATGGAGCAACATTTGGTCCTAGTCCATCCCTCCGCCCGGTCCCTGAGACGTCTTTGCTCACTGGTCGTGCAGAGGACCTTCTCCTGGGTGTGTGCATGAGGACACCACATAGTAAATGCCAGTTACTGGATTTGGGTGCCCCAGTGACTGCTGAGGGTTGGAGCTTTGCATAGGGGCTGGATGCTATTTGGGATAAGACAAGCATAGGATTTTTTTAGTTTGTGCTAATAGGTTTCTCTTTATTCTCTTATTTCTCTCCTGGTTCTGGATTATTCCTACTGGGTCTGCTCTGGATTTCCATGGGGAGAGGTGGATTTGGGGGAGAGGTGTCCAAACAGCGAAATTAGAACTAAAAGCTGGGGAAGGAGGTTAGTAGGGGAATCTGGGACCTGGGACAAAGATCCTGAAAGGGATCTGCTGATTGGATTAGGGGTTCTGCAACCTGGGAGGCACTTCAGGTATCTTGGATCCAGACATGGACCTTGGTACTTTTGGTGGGAGGGCGCTGGGGGAGTCTGAGACCTAGGACCATGCCCTCGACCTCAGGACCACCCGTGTATGTGAATCTCCCTGAGCTGGGCTCTGACCACACCTTTCCTTTCTGGCTTGGGGCTGGACGTGGCTTAGACACCCTGATTTGCTGAGCATTTCAGCAATACCCTGCAGCTCCCAGTAGCCCCAGCCTGTACTCAAGCTGCTGCCATGGCCCCAGGATTTCAGGGGGGGACTCTAACTCATGACTTCGTGTCAACATATCTTTTGCCAACCTGGACCCTTGGGAGCAACAAGGCTGCCTTCACCGCACAGCAGGGTGTAGCAAGCAATCCCTACATATGCCCACAAATCCTGGGCTGTAGCACATCCTTCCTTGGTGCCTCTCCATCATCTCCTAAACCAGCGCTTGCCCTTGTGCTCACTAACACAGCAAGTGCAGTGAGCTATCAGGTATAATCACGGCCCCCTTCTTTAGCTCCTTCACCCTGAGGATCCCTAAGTGCTTTACAAACTGTAGTGAATTAACCCTCCATTTCCCCCACTCTCTGGAGGTGGATGACTATTAATATCTGAATTATTACTTATGCCATAATTTTAGACAGGGACACTGAGGCACAAAGCAGCTACAGAGGCTGTGAGAGAGCCACAGGAATAGATCCCAGATCTCCTGAGCACCTTTCCCCATTCTAACCACTGGGCAGAGCTCCCTTGTATGAGTCCTGACATTTGACCTCCGTTCATATCCATCACCCAGCAGTGCTACTCAAGGTTCCTCCATGCTCTGCCTGGTCAGAGTCCTGATTGTGAAGGCTCCAGGACCCTGGTAGATGGTGGTGGGGGAGCTGTTGGAGCCTACCAATCACTGTAAGAAATGTGGCCATCCACACTCCAGGAAATTAACTATTCCATGTGATGGCACATGCCCTCCTGTGCCCATACTCCTAGGAAGACACTCTGGGGACTTATAGCTGCTAGGAACTAAGGGCTGAATGTGCAAAAGGAGTTAGGCACCTAACTTCCATTGACTTCATTAGTAGTTAGGCTCCTAAGTTTTATTTAGGCTTGTAACTATTTTTGAATAGTCAGTCCTAAATACCACCAGTCCTCCTGTGTATAGAATCCTGAGGGCCAGGGACAGCTCCTACTGCAAGACACTGAGAGAGATGACAGTGCACATCTGGCAGCACGCACTCAGCCCCTGGGGGCGGGGGGCAGAGGGGAGAAGACAGAGGCTGAGGCAATGGAAGAATAAAAAGGAAAAAAGTTTGTGCCTCCAATTCCACCACCCCATGTCAGCTTTCAGATTAATGGCACCTCCCTGCTACACACAAGGTTGGGTTGACAGGAAGTGTGACCTGGGATGTTAACCTGCCCCAAAGTACCTTTCCTAGGCAAATTCATTGGAAAAATGGCAATGACCAGGCTGCAGCAGTCCCATTCCTTTCAGATGAAAGCCTAGCACCCGTGACTCATGTGCTCATCTCCACAAGACTGTGCTACTGTAACCCCTGCTGCCTAAAGCAGCCAGCCAAGGCCTTTCAGACTCCAGCCTGTGGGCTGTGGTGTGAATGTGACTGGCAGCTGTGAGCACATCACACCAGTTCTGCATGTTTTCCACCAGTTCCCTGATTGCTTCTAAATCATCTAGTTCAAGGACTTAGTCCTAATCTTCAAGGCACCAGATTTTCAAAGGTATTTAGGAGCCTAAACATTCAGAGGGGTGTTTGGAAAAAACTAAGTCCCACTGATTTCAGTCAGAGTTAGGTGACTAGGCACTTTTGAGTATCAGAGGGGTAGCCATGTTAGTCTGGATCTGTAAAAGCAGCAAAGAGTCCTGTGGCACCTTATAGACTCCACTGGCCATCACATACAGTCCCCAGCTAAAACCTCTCCAATGCATCATCAGTGATCTATAACCCATCCTGGACAATGATCCCTCACTTTCACAGGCCTTGGGAGGCAGGTCAGTCCTCGCCCACAGACAACCTGCCAACCTGAAGCATATTCTCACCAGTAACTACACACCGCACCATAGTAACTAACTCAGGAACCAATCCATGCAACAAAACTCGATGCCAACACTACCCACATATCTACACCAGTGACACCATCACAGGACCTAAGCAGATCAGCCACACCATCACCGGTTCATTCACCTGCACGTCCACCAATGTAATATACGCCATCATATGCCAGCAATGCCCGTCTGCTATGTACATCGGCCAAACTGGACAGTCCCTATGTAGAAGGATAAATGGACACAAATCAGATATTAGGAATGGCAGTATATACAAAAACCTGTAGGAGAACACTTCAATCTCCCTGGACACACAATAGCAGATTTAAAGGTAGCCATCCTGCAGCAAAAAAAATTCAGGACCAGACTTCAAAGAGAAACTGCTGAGCTTCAGTTCATCTGCAAATTTGGCACCATCAGCTCAGGATTAAACAAAAACTGTGAATGGCTAGCCAACTACAAAAGCAGTTTCTCCTCCCTTGGTGTTCACACCTCAACTGCTAGAAGAGGGCCCCATCCTCCCTGATTGAACTAACCTCATTATCTCCAGCCTGATTCTTGCCTGCATATTTATACCTGCCTCTGGAAATTTCCAATACATGCATCCGACCAAGTGGGTATTCACCCACAAAAGCTCATGCTCCAATATGTCTGTTAGTCTATAAGGTGCCACAGGACTCTTTGCTGCTTAGGCACTTTTGAAAATCACACTGGGGCTATCTGTATCTTTAGGTGCCTAATGCCTTTGAAAATCTGCCCAAAGTCCTCCATGGTCTTGGATCAGGGTATGTCAGGGACCTCCTCTCCATATATGCTCCACCAAGACAGTGGTGCTCACTGGGAACACAAACTAGAAGAGGCTACAGTGAAACTGGCACAAGCTGGAGTCAAGGCATTCTTAATGCTGGGTCCTTGCCTGTGGAACCTCCTACTGGAAGAGTTCTAGGGTAAATCCTGGCACTACTGAAGTCAGTGGCAAAACTTCCATTGGCTTTAGTGGAGCTAGGATTTCACACCTAGTCTGTCTGTTTTTAGAGGCAAGGGGAAAACCTGCCCTTTCCCAATAGCAGGGCAGGGAGAGAGGGAGAATTCTAGACTGAGTGACTGGACTCTGAGATAGCAAGAGCAGAACCCACTGTGATGATTTATATAATTATCTTCATGGATTTTGCACCTGGACACTACTCTCATTGGCACCCAGGTGGCTGGGCAGACAAATAGATTGATTGGAATGGCACTAAATATGGATTTTCTGTCTAGAAATCCCTCTTACAACGGAGTGAAACTGGATGATTCAGGAGCTGGGTAATGGGAAATAGAGACATTGACACCTACATCACTGGTTGAAACCCAGCCGAAGTCAGTAGTAAATAGCCCTTTTGTGGAGGTAGCTGGCTGGTGGCCCCTATGTGAAATGAGCTGGTGGCACTAGTCTGTTTCTTAGCAGATGGACCTTTGATCCTGAAAGCCGCCATCACAACTGGCAGGACTCAGCAGCCTTGCTGGCTATGGAGGGACTGAATGGACAGCGGGTAAAACGTTTTCCCCCTGGTTTATTCAGATACTTACCCCATGCCCATCACCATGGTCTCTGAGCACCTAACGGATTATTCCCATTTTCTGGTTGGGGAAACTGAAGCACAGAGAGAGACTAAGTGACTTCCCTGGGGATGCACAGGAGAATCTATGGTACTGTCAAGAACTGAACCCTCAGAACCCAAATAGAGCTTCTCCCTCAGCCTCTGAATTGGCCTTCTCAGTACAGGTGTGAAGCAGGAAGCTTGCACACCTGCTGTCTTTGTACCTTATGGGGCTAAAGAGAAGATTCCAGTTTCCTGGACTGTGAGTTGGGAACCTTTTACCACCACTATAAAATACCTGGTCAATGGTTTGCTTTAGAAGCAGCCCACCTCTCCCTCCCCTGAAAGCAAAGGGCTCTGCTGTCAATGATGGGCACTGAAAACGCAGAACTGGTACCCATCTCTGCAGATTCCTGGGACACTGGGTATACACACTTGGAAACTCACCTCGTTAACATTGCACAAGGGCGGAATTTTTCCAGGGGATTTGGTGCTGCACTGTTTCTGCAAGCGTATTTCTCTGACATGTCAGGGATAGGCTAGGCAGGATGGCTTCATTTCCATATAGGAATCTTCCAGGGAGGGGATGTTTTCCAAACTCTTGCCACTGTCCCCTTCTCCTAGAGAACATTTAACTTCCCAGACAGCCTAGTGCACTGGCTGAAGAGTTCATAGGAAACGACAGTGAGCTCCGATATCTCTTGATCTGCCAGCAGTGTCTGTAGAGACATGAGTGTTTGGTTTCTCGGAAGGTGAAAGTAATTTCCTATAAGGTGAAAACAGATCATTGTTGCTATGGTTGTTAAAATGAAAGGTTTCTCTTTGCCTTGTCTTCTCAGTCCCTGTGTATTCAGTATCATATCCTCCTCAGTTTGATGCAGGGCTTGGGTCAAATTCTGCTCTCACAGCTACCGGTGTGAATCACGCCTGACCATATTGATGTCATTGGAGTTACTCTGGATTTACATAATCATAAATAAGAGTGGAATATGGCTCTTTTTTTTGTGGAATGAGAGTTTTGCTCTGTGAATGTTTCCTTTTAAAGAGACAGCCGCTGTTCTATAGTCAAGGCTATAACAAGGGCTCCATTATCTACCCCCTTGATAGTCCTTTAAAAAAAGGTTGTGTGCACTTTGCAAAATTCATCACAGGTCCACAAGGTCTCTTGTGGCATTTATAAATCCCATGGTGTAGCGGCTAGAGTGCTGTCTTGGGACTCAGGACAGCTGGGTTCTAGTCCCATGTCTACCAGTGACCTTGAGCAAGTCACTTTGCTTATCCATGCCTCAGTTTCCCCACCAATATAACATGAATGAGGATACCTCATTTGTAAATCCCAGAGATCTTCCAATGAAAAGTGCTATGTAAGAACTATGACTGTTACAAGTGCTGCTGTCTTGTACAAGCCTAGCATCAACTCCTGTGGTGTTTAGAAGCCACCCCCATCCCTCCAAGGACTTTTGCTTGCAAGTCTCTTCTAATCCCCATGCCCCAACAAATACACACCTCTGGGGGAAAAAATGTAAGAACACAGTGTCAGCTCCAGGTGACCTTCATACGTTTTTTTGCAGGCCTGATAGACTTTTTAAAGCTTGCCAGACACTATAAAGTTTGTCATCGGTCTGGTAGGATTTCGAAAGTGGTCCCCGTACAGGGACTAGGCCTCTCTGAGTTTGTACGAAGGAAAACACTTGAGTTCTGCTGCTATGCCTGCTGAGCTTGAACATTTACACCGAGTACACAAAGTCTGGGGTTAGTCCACCCCTAAGCTTATCATTGGGGAAAGGCTACAATCAGGGGGATAATTTCCCTGTATGCACACATCCCCTGGGACATTTGCTAGAACTCAGCGGGAAAGCTGGAGGGATTTGTAAGTTTCATTGGCAGATCCAGCACAGGACCCAGAGCTCCAGTTTCAGGGGTTTGTCAAGTCCTTTGTTGGATCCAGCACTCATTATAACCTTCATTAGACTCAAAGTTCTGATTGCAACCCCGAGGTGTGTCAGATCAATCCATGCAAATATAGAGTGGGCTGTGGCAGAGGGGGATGGAAATTCCCCATGCAAAAGCTTGGTTAAGCTAGGATTAAGGTTGAAAGATCATATCAATACACAAGATAAAATCCTATTAGGTCATTGTAGTTTTACAATAAACAAATGTTGAAAGGTCACAAAATTCTAAGTTAAGCCGGCACAATTTAAAAATAAAACCCAAACAATTTAAAATATGGACGTGCAGAATTAAGGTACCCTAACAACCTTAATTCTGCCCCCTTTCCCTGCACACTCCCCCTCCAAATACATCCTTTACATTGTATTCCCAGTCTGGCCAATGGCCTGCTAGGTGACCTTGGGCAAATCATTTCACTGCTCTGGGCCCCAGTTTGCCCATCTGTGAAATGCAGATAATGACACTGACCTACTTTGTAAAGCCCTTTGAGAGCTACTGATGAAAAGAGCAATATAAAGGCTAGGAATTATAATTATTTCATTGGCAATGTCAGCCATGCCCCATCAGTAATGTTCTCCTTCTGCATTAGAGGTGGTCCAAAAATGTCCATCGAAACTAAATTGTTTTCATTGTCTGAGTAGCATTTCTCCAAATACATTAGGTACCCACTCCCCACGGGCTACCTGCAGTTTCTTCACCACTGCTTTGCTCAGCAAGCTGGCTTCACTAACATCTTGTCATGCACTTCACATATACACACTATAGCCATGTCCATTCTACCTGCTTACTCATCTTCTCTTCTATGTATGCCACAAGGAGCCTCCACAACCCACTCTCCACCACTATTCTAGAAGTCTCAAAGCCACAAGAAACTGAGGGAAAAACTAGGCCCTCCAGGACACCTGTGCAACCCAGTTTCCAAAGATGCAGCTGGGTAGAATTTAACAAACACTGCCGTTCAGGTGTGAACAGGAACTGGATCCAGAGTATTCGCTCTAGGCATTATTTTAGAACAATACAGAAAATCTTATGCTATTCTATAAATCAACAGTGCACCATCACGTGGGACACCATGTCCGCTTTAGTCACCTCAGGTAAAATCTTCGACAGTGATTCAAGCACTCAGCAGCCTAAATCTCATTGAAAGCCAGTGGGACATTGGCTCCTAAGTACCTACATCACTTTTGAAAATGGTATTCACCTAAGTGACTTAGGAGCATTCTTTAAAAAATGTTACCCCTGTGATGAGGGGAACCCCATCGTGGGAGAGAAAAGGTTAAAGGTCACTTAGGAACATTCACTCCACCTGGGTGGTGGTTAGATAGCTACTTGTCAGCCAGAAGAAGCAGGACTTAAAGACAGATCAAGTGCTAGCAGATACCTTGGCCTTATAAATAAATTGAGAGTGTTCAGACTCAGGGAGAGGCAGTGGGCTGGCTTGCTCCTGTGAAGGGATGAAGCACCAGAGGCTGTTGGCAGATAGAGCCCTCAGGAAGACAAAGGTGGGGTGGAACAGTGTGGGATACCAGAGCTGGGGAAGGCAGTGGAACCCCAGGCAAGGGTTGAGCACAGGATGGGTGTTACCTCCAAAGGGGTTTGGACTAGCCTGTTCTCAGCTGGAGAGCTGAGTGGTGTGCAAAGACAGACAACCTGATGGGCATGCTGGAGACAAAAACCCCTGCAACATCACACCCTGATGCCAGGGAGCATGCTGGTGGTGAGCACTCACCATTCCAACCCCTTATTCAGGAAAGGGAGAAAGAAGTTGGCCTTGAAAAGGGCAATAACAATAATCCTTGGTTGAGGTGGAGATGGAGCTTCCACAGGAGGAGAGATTAAATGGACTAGGAGTCTTGAGATTGGCAAGAAGAGGAGAAAGAGCTAAGCGCTCTATGTAGGGGGGAGAGACGCATTGTCTATGCATATTCAGTGCTGTGATTCCTGAGCAGAGAATGGTTTTGGTTCCCCGGCCACGCTATTGTTGACTATTTATTTTGTGATCAGAATTCCTGCCCAAAGGGGATTCAGTTGAGGCTGCAATCTCCATCTGCCTAGTCACTCCAGCAGGGCTCAGTTCGCTAGGCTTAGCATAGTCTTCTAGATGCTTTCTGTATTCAATGCAGTAAGAAATGAAGAGCAGAGATCTGACAGGTCAGATAGCAAGTATAGTAAGCATCCTTCCCAGGCAGAGCAGCAAACTGGAACCTGTGCTGAGAACCAGGCAGGCACTGGCTGCTCAGTCCTCCACCAGGGATGGTCTGACACATAACCAGCAAAAGTAACTGCTGGAGGCTCCACTTATCCGCCTCAGCTCAAGGCCAGATTTATTCCACTTCCACCACCCTCTTCTGACAACAGAACCCAAGGAGAAGGTCCATTGACCCAATCTCCCATCACCAGCACTGGGGACAGAGAGTGAGGAGCTTCACTGTCTGACTTCCTTCTTCTCCCTGGCAACAGCACTGGAGGAGACCAAGCATGAGCAAAAAAAATAACAGGTCCCCCCTGTGCTCTCAACAGCTCATGGCCTGAGTTACTTCTTGGAACCATACACGTCCTAAGACCAGAGCTGATTCCAACCACAGAGGGCTCTCAGTGGGACTTGGGGAGAGAAGGGGCAGATGGGAAGGGATGGAGTAGACATTAAACTGTTCTGCTATTCTGACATCTTTCCCTCGATGTTAGTTTGTCTAAAGCAGTTATACGGGAGCCAAACAAAATAATGTGTCAAAATGAAAACCCACCAGAGAGAGACCTGGCCCTGAGTTGTACATCCTTGCTGCGTTCTTCAAAGGCTACCCCATCCTACTGGGAACAGTAACGCTGATACAGCACCTGTCATCCAAAGGAGCTAAATGTTCTACAGTCCCTGAGCTGAATCTACCTTGCTGCTGTCGCTGTCCATATGATATCCATTGCATGAATCATTAGAGAACTTCTGCCTTAAGGGCTAACACCCGCACCACATTCACCTCCTAAAAATAAATAGCAGCGCAAGGCTTTCATGTCAGAGTAGAGGGTGGGGAGAACAAATAACTGTTCACAAAATGTTCTTGTGCTTCTAGAAGGCAGCTGTGTCCTCAGACCCTCCTCATGAGCAGGCATGGTGACATGCTGTTGTGCCTGACTCTATCTTCACTTCAGTCCCTGCAGGTGGAGACAGGGTCTGCTTGCAACAGAAGAGAAAGAGAGCGAGGAGGTGAGATTTTCCCAGCATCAGCTGCCCATGGAAAAATAGCCTGTCAGGCCATCATCTGGAAGACGTGGCAAGGGGCACCATGAGCAGCAATGAGAAGCAAATAGACCCTGACTCATCCCCTCTGCCTGAGCCACCAAAGAGGAAGAGGGGAAGACCAAAGAAGCAGCCACAGGTGAGTGCCCAAGGCCTTAAGAAGACAATGGAGAATGCTGTGTTGTTAGACTAATAAGTACCATGCTGCTCAAGAAAGGGACGGCATGGTACACTACATGTTATCTGCCACCAATGGCAAGTACCTAGGTGTCTCAACCATGTCTCCTAATTGGCAGCCCACACCCACCTGGGCCATGGAGCCTCATCAGGAGAGTTAATCACTGCCCTATTCTAGCTCTCAAGAGAGCTGGATGCAATTTTTTTGGTGAATAGTTTATTCACTGAACAATGCAAATTGGGGTCGACTGAAATTATTTGCAAATCAGGTTGAATATGGTGAATCGTTGTGGCCGCGGAAAAAGGGAAGGAACTTCCAGACAAATTGAAATGTTTTGTTTTTAAAAAGAGTTTAAACAAAATATTTAGACTCTTTGTTTCAAAATTCAGCTATCTTTACTAAAAAAACACACAAAAGGGTGAAAAACATTTGAAAATGAAATGATGTGTTTCATTTCAGATGGAACAAAATATTTATTTGACTCAAAACTAATTTCAGGGTGGATTTTTTTGGTTCACCCACTGAACTGAAAAATCGGTTATTCCCCAGGCTCTACTACTGTTTTGCTTCTGTGTGGGTAACTTGGGGATGCATCACAGCTGGAATGAACAAAATTTTGTCCTATATAGATATACAGTGTACTCACGTTCGTATGCCTACAAAATCAAATACATGTATTTGTGTTTATATATGCACCAATATATAGATAGAGTGCAGATAAATTAATAAATATATGCATCAGCATATGCACCTCCATGTAATGAAACGTGTGTAAAGCAACACACAGACATACCCACTGTGATGAAGTGGAGGATTTTCTTAGTGTTTTGCCTGAATACTGTGTGGGTCTTAGTTTCCCCGTGTGCTGTGTGTTTAATGAGGTGGTGGGAGAGGGAGTTTGTTGTTACAGAGGACCAGGTGTGGCCTCGCCTAGCAGCCAGAACCCCAGACAATTGCCTAGATATGGGGGACCCTAGCAACTGGTGACCTGGTGACCAGGAGGCCCACCCCAGCTTGGCAGTCAGCCAGTTCTGGCCAGTGGGAGGACAAAGGGCAGAGGAGAGAGGACCCCAGTGACCTGACCAGCCAGATCCAGCCAGTGGGAACAAAATACAGAAGAGAGAGGGCCCAGAAGACATGTTTACCTGGGACCAAAGACAAAGGACAGGGGAGGAGCTGTTGCAGGAGATGATATAGGATGACTAGCTGGAAGGAGGGGGCTTCTGGACTGGGGAGAGAAAGCAGCCAGAACCCACCTGGATGCAGAAGAGACCGAGATGTATTGTGCTGAGGTTAGCTAGGCCCAAGGGCCTAGAGAGTTTCCTATGCTGGGTTCAGATGCTCAATAAACCCTTCTGCTTTACGCTGGCTGAGAGTCACTCCAGTCTAGAGATCAGGGCTGCATCATTCCCTCTGAGAGTGGAGGCCCTGGGGGTCCAGAGAGAGTGGACTCCCAGAGGGGGCACACGGTGAGAGACAGGTGTGCTGAAGGTTCAGAGAAGTGCAGTTCCAGGAGGCAGAGGGGCCTACGGCTTAAGCCCTGAGAGAGAGAGTGGACCCCTGAGAAGGGCTGTCACATGGAATGGGGTTCCTCCCAGGAACTGTATGGAGCCGAGAGATAGCATGCGTCCTGTGAGTCTGTGACACCCACATATGCTAAGGCATCCTTCTGGCTATGCACACACCTATATGTAGGCTTGGAAGGATTAGATTTTTATTTAATGTCAGTAAATATTGATTTCACCCTACGCACACAAGTCAATGAAAAAATATTTCCATCGATGATCTTTGAAATTTACAGATAGGCAAAGTAAGAAAAATGCTGCTCAAGAACTTATTAGTGTTTGACTTAAGGATATTTACTTGGTATAGTTTGCCATGCAATTTGTGTTTGAATGGTTATAAAGCTTTAACTTTTTGAATCTCAACATTGATGGTCATTAAATAATTATGGTCGGACCCCCCATTATTTCCCATGACTATGAAAATTTAAATCAATTAAAAAATTCTTAAAACCCATAATTTTGTGCAACTGTGAAAATTTAAAATCTATACAAATAGAAAAAATGCTTAAAAATAAACCTTGATATAGCCATCAAAATTACATATACAAAAAGAATTCTACCAAGCCTACATATATGCAGCCTGTGCCCCCACCTCACCAGCTGTATACTCTGCTAAGCTCATAGTGTGCTCTCAGAATAACCCTGATGAAGCAGATACAGAGAAATATTAATCCATGCAACCCTCCAAAAATAGGAGTGTCTCAGGTATAACGGACAAATCAAAGGTAAAATGTGGTGCAGCACCATTATGAAATTGAAAGTCACTTTGAGTGCACAAGTTAAGAATAGGACCCTCAGTATGTTCAGATAGTGAGTAAGGTTCCAGAACATTGACAACTGAGAACATGGAACTGTAATCAACACATGCCTTCTGATACTATCTTCATTGTCTTTATTTGTGTCATGTTCCTATGGGTCACTTTCCTGATAGCTCTTGTATTTATTTTCCTTTGTCCCCTTCCTTCTCCTTTAAAAAAAAAAGTCCTTGTCATGGCTGGATAAACTTATCATCCCTCATTTGTAAGCCCTGTCTACAAACTGATATTATACTTAGGCATGAATGAGACACATTTTTTTTTTAAGACACGGTGAATTCTGGAGAGAGATGTTAGTGAGTCAGGCCACAGGGGCAGGACTTCAGTTTCACATACACAAACAATGAAATTCTTGAAAAGGATTGTTTTAAGTTGATGACTGAGCTGACACATTGTGAATTCCCTATAGCTATCTCTGTAGGCGGGTGGCTCCTAGAAGACTCAGAATGAGATACGTATAGATCAGGGGTTGGCAACCTTTCAGAAGTGCTGTGCCGAGTCTTCAACTCCACCAGAGAGGTCCTTTGGGGCCATCTGCCTGTCCCAAGTCAGGGTAAAGGAGGAGGGTTGGGCGTGGGGCTAGCAACTCCATCCCGTAAAAAAATCAGCTTGCTACAGAAACGCCAACAATAGAGTTAACAGAGACTTTTAGCCTGGAAAAAGAAGGGTCTTCAACTCGAAGATGCATGACGCTGGGTGGTGAAAGCCGCAAGGAAGCCACTAAGCCGATCACCCTTCTTACAACCAGGAGGATTACCATCGGCACATGGAACGTGAGAACCATGTACGAGTCAGGAAAGACGGCGCAGGTTGCAGCAGAGATGAGGAGCAACAACCTGACCCTACTAGGCATTAGCGAGACAAGATGGATGCAAGCTGGACAGAGACGACTGTTGACAGGAGAGCTGTTGCTGTATTCAGGACATGAAGAGAGCGACACACCCCACACACAGGGAGTAGGCTTCATGTTGTCCAAGCACGCACAGAGAGCACTGATTGGTTGGGAGGCACATGGTCCCAGGATCATCACAGCATCCTTCAGAACTAAAATGAAGAGGATTAAGATGAATGTTGTTCAGTGCTACGCTCCAACCAATGACAGTGAAGAGGAGGACAAAGACTACTTTTACAACAGACTCCAGAAAATATTAGAGACTCTCCCAGACAAAGACATTACCATCCTTATGGGAGACTTTAATGCCAAAATTGGACCTGATAACACAGGATACGAACAAGTCATGGGGACCCACGCTCTGGGAGAGATGAGTGAGAATGGAGAGAGATTTGTGGATCTGTGTGCACTTAACAACCTGGTCATAGGAGGCAGCATCTTTCCTCACAAGCGGATCCACAAGAGTACCTGGGTATCGCCAGCAGGCACGACAGAAAACCAGATCGACCATGTCTGCATTAGCAAGAAGTTCAGAAGATCCTTGCAGGACGTTAGAGTTAGAAGAGGAGCAGACGTGGCGTCCGACCATCACTTAGTGGTGGCCAGATTGAAGCTGAAGCTGAAGAAGAACTGGATAGACACGTCAGACAGAAGAGCGAAGTACAATGTCAGCCTTCTGAAGGACCATAAGACCAAGGAAGATTTTGGACTGACGCTGAAGAATAAGTTTTCAGTACTACAGGATCGGTCTGAGGAAGAGGAAGACACTGTACTCAACAGATGGCAGAAAGTGAGAGAGTCACTTAGGTCAGCATGCCAGGAAGTGCTTGGAATTAAGAAACACCAGCAGAAAGAGTGGATCACAACAGAGACCTTGACTAAGATAGAAGACAGAAAGAAGAAGAAGGCAGCAGTCAACAACAGCAGGACTAGAGCAGCAAAGGGCAAAGCTCAAAAAGAGTATGCTGAAGCCCACAGAGCAGTGAAAAGGAATATTAGGAAGGATAAGAGAGATTATGTGGATGGACTGGCAGCAGAAGCAGAGCAGGCAGCATACAGCGGTAACATGAAACAGCTGTATGATACTACCAAGCGACTGTCTGGAAAGTTCAGCAAACCAGAACGTCCCGTTAAAGACAAGCAGGGAAAGTCTATAACAGGAATAGAACAACAGATGAACAGATGGGCAGAGCACTTTGAGGAACTCCTGAACAGACCAGCACCACCTAATCCACCAGACATCGACCCAGCCAACGAGGACCTCCCAATCAATTGCGATAAACCAACCAGAGACGAGATCAGAAAAGCCATCACCATGATGAAGAACAGGAAGGCGGCTGGACCTGACGATATTCCAGCAGAGGCCCTGAAAGCAGACCTGGATGCTTCAGTGGAAATGCTGTACCCCCTCTTTGAGAAGATATGGGAAGAAGAAGTGATTCCGGCTGACTGGAAAGAGGGATACCTCATCAAAATCCCCAAGAAAGGAGACCTCAGCAACTGTGCCAACTATAGAGGAATCACACTTCTGTCGGTGCCAGGGAAGGTCTTCAACCGAGTCCTCTTAGAGAGAATGAAGGATGCCGTCGATCCACAGCTACGAGATGAACAGGCAGGTTTCCGGCAGAACAGATCATGCACGGACCAGATAGCAACGCTCCGCATTATAGTCGAGCAGTCTATGGAGTGGAACTCCTCGTTGTACATCAACTTTGTTGATTATGAGAAAGCGTTCGATAGCGTGGATCGAGAGACCCTCTGGAAGCTCCTTTGGCACTATGGCATCCCAGCAAAGGTGGTCAACTTGATCAAGAACTCATACGATGGCATACACTGTAGAGTGATCCATGGAGGGCAGCTCACAAACAGCTTCCAGGTGCGAACCGGAGTCAGACAAGGTTGTTTGTTGTCACCACTTCTCTTTCTCCTAGTCATAGATTGGATTATGAAGACATCCACTTACGAGCGTAGGAATGGAATCCAGTGGACGTTGTGGACCCAGCTTGATGACCTGGACTTTGCCGATGACCTTGCACTCCTTTCGCACAGTAAACAGCAGATGCAAGAGAAGACCAACGTAGTGGCAGCCACGTCATCACAGGTTGGCCTCAACATCCACAAGGACAAGACCAAGATCCTTAGGATCAATTCCATCAGCAACGACCCAGTCACACTGAATGGACGCCCCCTGGAAGAAGTGCAGTCCTTCACCTACCTAGGTAGTATCATCGACCAACAGGGTGGTACAGATGCAGACATCAAAGTAAGGATTGGTAAGGCAAGAGCAGCCTTCTTACAGCTCAAGAACATCTGGAGCTCCAGAGAGCTGTCTTTGGCAATAAAGATTCGACTGTTCAACTCCAATGTGAAATCAGTCCTACTGTATGGAGCTGAAACCTGGAGGACAACCAAAACAACCACCAGGAAGATCCAGACCTTCATTAATAGCTGCCTCAGAAGGATTCTCCAGATCCGCTGGCCAGACACCATCAGTAACATCCACCTCTTGGAGAGGACCCGTCAACTCCCAGCAGAGGAAGAAATTAGAAGGAGAAGGTGGGGCTGGATAGGACATACACTACGCAAGCAGCCAACCAACATCACCAGACAGGCACTGCGGTGGAACCCCCAAGGCAAGCGGAAAAGAGGCCGTCCAAGAAATACCTGGCAACGCGACCTTCAGGCTGATAGCAAAAAAATGGGCTATACCTGGAACCAGCTAGAGCGAATGGCCCAGGATAGAAGACTCTGGAGATCTGTGGTTGGTGGCCCATACCCAGATTGGGGTGACGGGCATGAGTGAGTGAGTGAGTGCCGAGTCTTCATTTATTCACTTTAATTTAAGGTTTCGCGTGCCAGTAATACAGTTTAACGTTTTTAGAAGGTCTCTTTCTATAAGTCTATAATATATAACAAAACTATTGTTGTATGTAAAGTAAATAAAGTTTTAAAAATGTTTAAGAAGCTTCATTTAAAATTAAATTAAAATGCAGAGCCCACCGTACCGGTGGCCAGGACCCGGGCAGTGTGAGTGCCACTGAAAATCAGCTCATGTGCCGCCTTCAGCACGTGTGCCATAGGTTGCCTACCCCTGCTATAGATCCTTTCATTTCTTGTTCATGGCGGTTCCAACTGAGATCAGGTCAGGAGTGATGGAAAGCCAGTAGCACCTAGTGGCCGTTTGGTAGCTTTTGTGAAATGAGTCTGAGGCCTAAATCCACTTCTTAGTGGACCATAACATCATCATGCATCATATTACATAGCTGAATTGCTTTCTCTCCATAGAGGTCGGTCTTTCAGGGCAGGACCAAGGCATATTAGTAGGGAGGGGAAGAGAGAGCTTGTACAGCTTCTGACCTATGGATAAACAGAGGACTTCTGCCTCCTGGGCTTTCAACATAACACATCTCTCACTCTCCTCATTTACAAACTTAAAACAAAGAACTCTGCTTGTTTTTACTTTTTTCCATCAGTTTAAATAAGGAACCCACAGAATGTGAGCCAATGTGCATATGCCAATTCATATAGGTTTGCTTTATGCCACCAAATACTTTTTCTCCCTTCTTCCTTTTCTATGCTTTGTGATGGAGCAAGGCCGGATGGCTACAGGAAAGTACTCAGGAACAGGTATGTTAGCCCCAGGCTAAGCAAATCCCTAGTACCATGGGAACCAAAATGGCAGTTGCTCCAGGGTAATTAAGGCACCTGGGGCCAATTAAGAACTTTCTAGAAGGCACTGAAGAGAGCTACATTGATTGGAGCACCTGCAGCCAATCAGGGCAGGCTAATCAGGGCACCTGGTATAAAAAGGGGAGCTCACTCCAGTCAAGGAGAAGGAGCCAGAGGAAGGAAGGGTGTATGAGGAGCTGGGAGCCAGAGACACAAGGAACTAAGAACTGAGAGGGTGTACTACTGGAGGATTGAGGAAACACCATACAATCAAGCAGTATCAGACACCAGGAGGATCCTATGGTGAGGATAAGAAAGGTGTTTGAAGGAGGCTATGGGGAAGTAGCCCAGGGAGCTGTAGCGGTCAAGCAGCGGTTACAAGTAGCACTATAGAGACTGCTGCAATTCACAGGGCCCTGGGCTGGAACCCGGAGTAGAGGGCGGGCCTGGGTTCCCCCCAAGCCTCGCTACTCCTAATCAGACATAGGAGGAGGTGATCCAGACTGTGGGTTTTATCCAAGGGGAAGACCACTGAGGGGAGGAAATCCGCCAATAAGCGCAGGACCTACTAGAGGAGAGGAGGAACTTTGCCACAGCTTCTATAAAGCTTTATTCTCCTGTGGGTACTGATCCATTGAAAGCAAGATTCCTTCTGAGTCAGCACTGAATAGGTGGCACTGTGCTGCTTAGATACCCCGTCTTTCAGAGGTGATATAAAATCAAGGGCTTCCTAACCACTTGTGGTCCTTTGGTACTTTCAGCAAGAGTTGAGGTGTTAACTATGGTGTGTTGGAAAAATTCCAGTTCAGGTAATTACTTGCTGAACTCCCTCGGCGGATTAAATTGGAGCAGGTGTTCTTTGCTCACTGTCCTGCACTGTTCTGTAGTGCTGCTGTGTTCCATACCCAGCAGCGGCTGCATTTTGGCCCTAGAACGTGCAATTCCTTGCAGCCGGTATAATCTGTATACTTTCCTAGGAACTTTTAGGGGTTACATCAGGAGTTCTATCATGTTTTCACAGGGGGTCCACAACGGACACCTCCTATTCCCAGGGGCATAACACCCCTTTAGCAATTATTAGCACAGAAAGTATGTATCTATCTTGGGAATGTCTCTGACTCCCATTGCTGTAGTATCGGAGCGCCTCACAACCACCTTGTGAGGTAGGATGGGGAACTGGGGCACAGAGAGACTGTGTCTTGCCCAAGGCCAGTGGTAGAGCAGGGAATTGAACCCCTGTGGTCAGGTCCTAGGCTAACACCTCACCACTGGGCCCTCCTTCCTCTCTGGATAATGTATGTTCTGCAAATGTACTTTAGCTGTCTTCTGATGCAGTTTAGCCATCAGAAACAAGGAGCAGAGCCAGTGCCATGTGACTAGCAAGTGTGTTGGGTGCCACTCTTGGTCCACAGGCCACAGCAGGAAATACACTGAGCTACATACTTGGAAGTTATCGTTTGACTGCTAGGTGTTCGGAGTGTCAGAGTAACAGTTACCCTCTTTTTGTCCAAGCAGGAGCTTCTGGGACCTTTGCCCCTAAAGAAACCACGAGGAAGGCCAAAAGGAAGCAAAAAACGGAGTGCCAGCGGCGGGCAGACGGTAAGAGACCGTGGCACATGCTCAGCTTATGGGAGGATGCAGAGCTCACTGGCAAGCAAACCCTCCTGTCCTCCAAGCTTTTGCTGGGGGACCACGAGAGAGGCCCCCTCTCATTTACAGACAGGCAGTTTGTGTCGTGTCCTTTTAAAGTTTCGTTTAAGTCTTTAAGCCCTGACAAACTTTACACTCCTCTCCCACTCAGGGCCGCCCAGAGAGGGGGGCAAGTGGGGCAATTTGCCCCAGGCCCTGGGCCCCCCAGGGGCCCCCAGGAGAGTTTTTCGGGGGCCCTGGAGCGGGGTCCTTCACTTGCTCCGGAGGCCCCGGAAAACTCTCATGAGGCCTGGGTCCCCGGAGCTTCTTCCGCTCCGAGTCTTCGGCGGCGGGGGGTCCTTCCGCTCCGGGGCGGAAGGACCCCCTGGTGCTGAATTACTGCCGAAGCGGGACCCGCCGCCGAAGTGCAGCCCAGTCTTCGGCGGTAATTCAGCAGCGGGGGGTCCTTCCATTCCGGGACCCACCGCCGAAGGGCCCCAAAGACCTGCGGCGGGGACCCCCCACTGCCGAATTAGCACCGAAGACCAGGCTGCACTTCAGCAGCGGGTCCCTCTTCGGCGGTAATTCAGTGGCGGGGGGGCCCCCGGCGGGGGTCTTTGGGGCACTTCGGAGGCGGGTCCCGGAGCGGAAGGACCCCCCGCTGCCAAATTACCCCAAGCCCCTGGAATCCTCTGGGCAGCCCTGCTCCCACTGTTACAATTACATCATCACCCTCTGTCCTCTGTCTGCCACCACTGATTGTCCTCTATCATCTGCTGCTGCCTAGTCACCTTCATTCTTCTCCCTCATTATCAGCCCTGCCTAGTCCTCTTTGCAGTCATCCTAAGCCTTTTCACACTAAGCCTCTGGCACCTAAAGGGCTGCCTCCTTCTCTTCTTTGTCCTGCTCATCATCCTAGTCATCGTCAGCCTCAGCATCATGTTCCTCCTCATTCTAATTGTCCTCCTAGGCCTGGTCTACACTAGGACTTTAATTCGAATTTAGCAGCGTTAATTCGAACTAACCGCTCAACCGTCCACACCAGGAAGCCATTTAATTCGAACTAGAGGGCTCTTTAGTTCGAATTTGGTACTCCACCCCGACAGGTGGAGTAACGCTAAGTTCGACATGGCTAGCTCGAATTAGGCTAGGTGTGGATGCAAATCGAACTTAGTAGCTCCGGGAGCTATCCCACAGTGCACCACTCTGTTGACGCTCTGGACAGCAGTCGGAGCTTGGATTCTCTGACCAGCCACACAGGAAATGACCCGGGAAAATTTGAATTCATTTTCCTGTCTGGGCACTTTGAATCTGACGTCCTGGCTGGACATCGGGGCGAGCTCCGCAGCACCTGCAACGATGCAGAGCTCTCCAGCAGAGGAGTCCGGCCAATCCAAGAATAGAAAGAGGTCCCCAGCATGGACTGACCGGGAAGTCATGGATCTGATCGGTGTGTGGGGCGAGGAGTCTGTGCTGTTGGAGCTGCGCTCCAGCAAGCGGAATGCAAAGACCTTCGAGAAGGTCTCCAAAGCAATGATAGAGAAAGGATACAGCAGGGATGCAATGCAGTGCTGCGTGAAAATCAAGGACCTGAGACAAGGCTACCAAAAAGTCAGAGCGGCAAACGGACGCTCCGGAGCCCTGGCCCAGACATGCCGCTTCTACGAGGCACTGCATGCCATTCTAGGTGGGTCTGCCACCACTGCCCCACCAGTGACCGTTGACTCAGTGGATGGCATAGTGAACCTGGACAGTTCCTCCTCGATGTTCGCCGATGTGGAAGATGAGGAAGGGTCTGTGGCGGACGGCGCAGGCAACAGCCAACACAATACCGCTTTCCCTGACAGCCAGGATCTCTTCATCACCCTCACAGAGATCCCCTACTAACCCTCCCCGGCCGTTAACCCGGACTCTGAATCAGGGGAAGGATCAGGCGGTAAGTGCTCTAAACATGTAAACATTTATTTTTTATAAAACAGGTATAAAAAATAGAAATACTATATATAAAATTTTCAATGAAAAACTATATGAAAAGTAGGTCCACACATATAGGGATTGAACAATAATCCTCCAGGGACAATTCAAGAAAGGTCTCATTTAGGTCCTCGAAAAGCCTCCGCAGGAGGTTCCTGGGGAGAGGTGCCTTGTTGGGTGCTCCGTGGAAGCACACTCTTCCGCGCCAGGACATCCTTATGTAGATGGGAATCATCGCCTCCACAAGCATGGCCGCATATGGTCCTGGTCTCTGCAGGGCTTCCCTTAGCATCCGCTCTTTGTGACTCCGAGGGACCCGCATCAGGGTGATCTCGTTCATGAAATGCTGCATCTAATTAGGGCAATTAGTGTATTGTTACTGTTGTGAATGGTTGACTTTTACTTTGCATAACAATGACCCTCGCTTAACAGCCACGTGTTGCAGGCCACATAGGAAAAGCATACATTGATCTTTCCCGTGCACTGGCGGGAGTGGCTGGAAAAGGGTCAGAGTATATGATTTCCAGATTGCCTTTAGCGGGAGGGCACAGCTATCCATTAACTGATAAGCAGAATGTACTGTAAGGCTTACCAGGACTGTCTGCTAGACGGATTCAGCTGTCTCTCCCCACTTGTCCGCTCTCCTGTGCAATGCCGCAGCCAATGAGAGCGTATTCCGAAATCTCAAACTTGTCCTGAGATCTCGTGAGACTTGTTGCCCTGTATGGTCTTGTTCAGAGAAACTGACTAGACTGTGTTCACTGTTCGCAAACATGTATCTGTTCAAGGAAATCAGTTACTTTTCCCATCACACAGCTTCGGCTCTTTCCCGGACTGCCCCGGCATCCTCCTCGCAGAGGCTGGCGCAGATTAGGCGGCGAAAGAAAAAGACTAGGGACGAGATGTTCGCGGAACTGATGGCTTGCTCCAGAGCTGAGGCGGCAGAGCAGAGACAGTGGAGGGAGACCCTATGTCAACAGCATCGCACACACATCGAACGGGAGGACAGGTGGCGGCAGGAAGACCAGCAGGCGACTCAAACGCTGCTTGGGCTAATGAGGGAGCAAACGGACACGCTCCGGCGCCTTGTTGATGTTCTGCAGGACCGCAGGCAGGAGGACAGAGCCCCCCTGCAGTGTATCTGCAACCGCCCTCCCCCGCCAAGAAGTCCTGCCCCCCCCCTCACCGAAAAGTACAAGACGGCGGGGCGGTAGGGGCCGTGAGAACTGTCACTGCACCACTGCATAGCGCTAATGTACCACACACCTCTCACGCTATAAATTTGTAGAAGTGCTTCCCTTACAGGCTCACCCAGTCCCAAATCCAAGTTTCATCCCCCCAGTGTGTATTAGATTATTAAAAGCTGTTTGCTGTTATTCACTGTTTTGGTCACGTCTTTCGTGTCAGAGGATTTTTTTGTGTATGGGGTGGGGGGGAGGGGATTTATAATTGCACGGTATAGCCTACATTACCAGGGTACAGACTTGGGGGCATGATCAACTGCAGGGCACACACACACTGCAGTCAGTAGGCACCAGGGTCACTCTGTGTGGTGTATGCTGCCCCGGGTCATTCTGTGATGTGTATGCTTGTCCAGGGTCCTAGCGCCTGCCACCCCCTTAATGTTAAGGCACGCTGCCCTTACCATGCACTTCCACCGTAGCAACGAGCCTCTCCGCTGCCCTGAGCCCCAACAAGAGCCCTCATCCACGGACAGATACTCACCCTTCCCCCACACCCCTCACCCCTTCCTACGCCCAAACCCGCAGCCCACTGCCGTCATCCAAACCCCTATCCAAAGAAGGCACCACTCGCCCCTTCCTGCAAACCCACCCCTTCCTGCAAACCCTCCCCTTCATGCACAACCACTTGCAACCGTCCCCCACCCAGAGACCTATGTAGGAGCAGGAGGATGTCATTCCTCTATGGAACAAGCGGTCTGTACATCAGTGCACACCGTGCCCAGCACAGTATGCGTCCATGTTTCAACACCTGAACAGAAATGCAAAGTAAAACAAAGATTTATTAATAATGAGTGTTACAATTAATTTGCTTTAAAACGTGCTTTGGAAGTGGGGGAAACTTTGAGAACGGGGTATGTAACCGCAGATCGAAATCGACACATACAGACACAGGCCCAGGGTCAGTTTCTCTTGAAAGCAAGTGGAGAGTCATAGGTTACCCTGCTCTCTGAGGAAACTTGCTTTCAAAGCCTCCCGGATACACAGCGCTTCCCGCTGGGATATTCTCTCGGCACGGGTGTCTGGCTGAGCGTAAACTGCAGCCAGGCGATTTGCCTCAACCTCCCATCCGGACAAAAAGGTCTCGCCCTTGCTCTCACAGAGATTGTGTAGCACACAGCAAGCAGCAATAACTACGGGGATATTCTTTTCGCTGATGTCCGAGCGAGTCAGTAAGCTCCGCCATCTCCCCTTGAGACGTCCGAAAGCACACTCCACCACCATTCTGCACTTGCTCAGCCGGTAGTTGAAGAGTTCCTTCTCTCTGTCCAAGGCGCCTGTATAGGGCTTCATGAGCCAGGGCATTAGCGGGTAGGCTGGGTCCCCGAGGATCACTGTAGGCATCTGCACATCCCCAACCGTTATTTTGTGGTCCGGGAAGAAAGTACCTGCCTGAAGGCGTTTAAACAGACCAGAGTTCCTGAACACACGCGCGTCATGAACCTTGCCCGCCCACCCAACGAAGATGTTGGTAAAACGTCCCCTATGGTCTACCAGTGCTTGCAGCACCATTGAAAAGTAGCCCTTTCGGTTAATGTACTCGCTGGCCTGGTGGGCTGGTGCCAGGATAGGGATGTGAGTCCCATCTATAGCCCCACCGCAGTTTGGGAATCCCATCGCGGCGAAGCCATCTATGATGTCCTGGACGTTTCCGAGAGTCACTACCTTTGAGAGAAGTTGCTCAACGATTGCATGGGCTACTTCAATCACAGCAACCCCCACGGTAGATTTGCCCACGCCAAAGTGGTTCACTACTGACCAGTAGCTGTCTGGCGTTGCAAGTTTCCAGAGGGCTATGGCCACTCGCTTCTGCACACTCAGGGCTGCTCGCATCCGGGTGTCCTGGCGCTTCAGGGCAGGGGACAGCAAGTCACAGAGTTCAAGGAAAGTGCCCTTACGCATCCTGAAGTTCCGCAGCCACTGTGATTCATCCCAGACCTGCAGCACTATGCGGTCCCACCAGTCCGTGCTTGTTTCCCGGGCCCAGAATCGCCGTTCCACACCATGAACTTGACCCATTGCCACCATGATCTCCACTGCGCGGCGTACCCTGCTTTGTGAGAGGTCTGCGCCACTCTGTGAATTCCTGTCCTCACCGCGCTGCCGGAGCCTCCTCGCCCGATTTCTCAGCAGCTGACTGTGGAAGAGGTGGACGATAAGGTGCGAGGAGTTGACAACGGCCATAAGTGCAGCGATGATCGCAGCGGGCTCCATGCTCGCAGTGCTGTGGCGTACGCGCTGTAACCGACAAGAGAAGGGCGCGAACAGATTTCCCGCCGGAGCTTTCAGGGAGGGAGGGCGTGATTGACGGTTCAATGACAACAGTTACCCAAAAGCACCCTCGACACATTTTTCCCCCAGGAGGCATTGGGAGCTCTACCCAGCATTCCAATGGGCAGCGGGGACTGCGGGAACTGTGGGATAGCTTCCCACAGTGCACCGCTTCCAAAGTCGACGCCAGCCCTGTTACTGTGGACTCAGAAATTCGAATTAGTGTATTTACTGTGGATACACAAATTCGACTTCATAAGGTCGAATCCACAAATTCGACTTAAGTAGATTCGAAATAGTCTTGTAGTGTAGACAAGGCCCTAGTCATAGTTCTCCTCCTCCTCACCCTACTCCTCCTAGTGGTGGTCCTCCTCCTCATCCTTCTCCTCCTCTTCCACTGTGTCTTTCCTCCTCCTAATGCTTCTCCTCCACCATCATCACCTAATCCCCATCTGGCACTCTCTGCCTCCTAATCATGTTCCCCCTTTCCTCAGTCCACTGCCTCTGCTTCCTCTGCCCAGTCCTTCTCCTCAGGGGCGGCTCTAGGTATTTTGCCGCCCCAAGCACGGCAGGCAGGCTGCCTTCGGTGGCTTGCCTGCGGGAGGTCCCCGGTCCCGCAAATTCGGCGGCAGCCTGTGGGAGGTCCGCCGAAGCTGCAGGACCAGCGGACCCTCTGCAAGCATGCCGCCAAAGGCAGCCTGGCTGCCGCCCTTGCGGCGACCGGCAGAGCGCCCCCCCCACCCCGTGGCTTGCCTCCCCAGGCACGCGCTTGGCGTGCTGGTGCCTGGAGCCGCCCCTGCTTCTCCTAAATCTCCACCTCCTGGTTCCTCCTCCTCCTCCTAGTTGTTTTTGTTTTCATCCCAAACCTACTCCTCCTCTGACATCCTCCAATTCTGCCTGGTTGATATCCTCCTCTAGGCTGTCTCCATCTTCTGCTTCATCTGTTTAGTCATCTCCCAAGTCTTCCTTCCAATAGAGCTCCTCCTTCTAGGTGTCCTAGTCTTAATCCTAGTTTGCCTGCTCCTAATCCACATCTACCTGTCCTTCTCCTCTTTGATGCTTGGCCAGCAACCTCCTCTTCTTCCTCTGCCTCTACCAGGTCATCACCACTCTTTGCCTACTCCTCTTCCTCCTAAGACCCCTCCACCTCCTCCTAGTTGTTATACTCTTAATCATAATCCACAGTCACACAGGAAGACCTTAAAATGAAGCCATCCTGACCAAGTTTAGGCCTGGCCTACACTAAAAGTTAGGGCAACATAGTTACAGTGTTATGGGGTGTAAAAAAATTCTCATATCTGAGCACTGTCACTATGAAAAATTCACACACACACCCAAGTGCCATACTCATGCTGATCTAATGCATGGTGTAGATGCAGCTAGATCAATTGAAGAATGCTTCTGTCGACCCAACTACCATCACTTGGGGAGGTGGGGTTCCTACAATGATGGAGGAAGTTGCTGTAGGAAGCATCTACACCATGGCACTACAATGTTGTAGCTGTGCCATTGTAATGCGGACATGGCTTTAGTGTGTTGATCACAAGTGCAATAAGTTATGAAAGAGGACTAGATCATGTCTTTTGTTTTAACTAAAGGTAGAATCTTCAGCTGAGAAAAGACCAAGAGGGAGACCCCGAAAGTGGGTAAGTACAATGACATCAAAATCCTCTTTTGTTCCCTCTCCTTGAGTTCCTTCTCTCAAAGCCCAGAGGATCCCCATCTTTCTGGTCTGGTCCTCTTCTCAAGATCCTTAGCTGTGCTGATGCTCTTTCAGCCTAGGAAGCCTGGATGCAACCTTCTTTGGGTCTTGAGCACTGATCTGGCCAGATAGGAGAGCAAGATTCTTCCTCCTTCCTTCCTCCCCGCCCACCCCCAGGGCTGAACGTTCTGCAAAAACACTCTCTTATCCAAGAACCTCTGGCAATGTTACATTTAATTCAGGAAGCAACTCTCTTCTACTCCCTAGTCCCAACACTTCAAAAGCAAAGATTCCTGAGCTTCTCAGCAAGAGTGGTGCTTTCCTTGGGAATTCTGATGGAGGGATTCCTAGATCTCAGGTTCATTTCAAAAGGGGAATTTTAGAATTCAAGGAAAAGAGAAGGTCACTGGAGTGAGAAACCTAGAACTCTGACAGCAGAGGGCTCATTAATCTAGCAAACAAAGACATAAAGAGATCCAAGGGCTGGAAGATGAAGCTAGATGCCTTATTTCTAGCCCGAAGGTGTGTCTTTTTAACAGAGAGGGTAATTAGCTGTTGGAACAATTTACCAAGGAATATGGTGAATTCTCTGTCACTTTTAATTCTTTAAGTGAAGATTAGGTGTCTTTGTAAAGAGAATAATCTAGCTCAACCACAAGATATGGGCTAGTTGCCGGAATCTGTAAGTGAAATTTTGTTACCTGTTATGCAGGAGGTCAGACTAGATCAGTGGTCACCAACCGGTCGATCATGATCAACTGGTCGATCCTAGAGTACCTGCCACTTGATCTTGATCTCCGGCAGCACAGTGTGGCTGCCGCTAAGACAGGATCCCTGCCTGCCCTGGGCCCACACTGCTCCCAGAAGCAGCCAGCGCACCCCACGGCCCTGGGGGTGGTGAGGCAGAGATCTCTCTCCGCATGCTGCTCCTGCCTGCAAGCACTAGCCCTGCAGCTCCCATTGGCCATGAATGGGGAGCTATGGCCAATGAGAGCTGCAGGGATGGTTCTTGCAGACAGGAGCAGTGCTCTGAGCCACATGCTCCCCCCTCCACTCCAGGGGCCACAGGGTGTGGCGCCAGGGTAGGCAGGGAGCCTGCCTTAGCCTCACTACACCCACTGCCAACCGGGAATCACCAGAGGTAAGTGCTGCCCGGCAGGAGGCTGCACCCCAACCCCCATTCCTGACCCCCGCTCCCAGAGCCAGGACCCCATGCCCCCTCCTACATCCCAACCCCCTGCCCCAGCCCTGACCCCCCTCCCAGAGCCAGCAGCCTGAACCCTCTCCTGCACCTTAACACTCTGCCCCAGCCCAGAGCCCTCTCCTGCACCCAAGCTCCCTCCCAGAGCTTGCACTTCTCACCCCTTCCTGAACCCCAACCCCCTGCTCCAGGTTCAGCCCAGAGCCCTCTCCCACACTGCAAACCCCTAGGCCCCAGCCCAGAGTGTGCACCCCCTCCCAATCCCCTACCCCAGCCCGGTGAAAGGGAGGGAGGGAGCAAGTGATGGAGAGGAGGGGGATGGAGTGAGTGGGGCGGGGTTTTGGAGAAGGGGTGGGGCTTTCATTGAAAGTGATCTTGGGCGTAAAAAGTTTGGAGACCACTGGACTAGATGATCACAGTGCATCCATCTGGCCTTAAAATCTATGAACTCAGAAGATGATGCCCATGGAATTCCTCCCTTAAGAAAGAAGGCTGTGGGAGATGGGAGTTGGGCCTCAGGGAACCCACAGGCATCAGTGGGAACTTGTGTCAGAAACTAATGCTGCGTTCAATCAGTTCTGCAAGCTTCCCACTCCCAAGCCTTCTGATGGCTTTGACCAGATTGGTCCAAGTTGAGATCCTTCCTGTGACAGATGATCTGATTCATCAATAATATAGACTTATAACCTAGGAAGATAAGGATTAAAATACTCCAGAGGGGAGGATAGAATTAAAATATTCCACCTAAGCCAGACTGAAGTCATGCTCTGATACCTATCCCCAGAACAACGGATAAACCCATGATAAACCTATCAGCCAGATAGGTTCATTGGCTTCTCTCAGAGCAACCAATGAAGGGCTGCACTTGAGGCTTGGAGGGAGGGAATTCCCATGGGGGAAGTGCCACGACTTGGAGGGGTTGCAAGGTGAGATCCCCTAATACAGTACTCCTAGGAGCGAGCACTTGACAAATAGTTGGTGAGGGGGGAAATGTCCTCTGGACACAGCTCAGGGTTGAATCTCCCACAAGGAAGGCCAGAGAAGAGAAATGCTATTTACATATCAAATGGCCTTTTCTTCTCTGGCATCCAGCTGAGAAAAGGCCGCATCTAGTTCAGCTTGTGAGAAGTGTAAATCCAGAGACAATACTCTAAACACTTCTTCTATTTTAATTCCATTTTCTCTCTTTTTACTTTCAATGCCTCTAATTCTAAGGAAATCCACTGTTGCATGGGGGTTTTAAGCAGTCCGGCCCTGAAGGGAACTATCTCTAAGGAGAGTACAGAAGGCGAAAGGAGTTCTGGAGCTTACACTCTCCTCCCAGTCTTGGTCAAGGGCCATGGACAAAGGTGTCCTATCCCAGTGAGTTGTGTGGCCATCAGGCTATGGCAGGCAAACACAAGGGGTGTGGCTGAAGGACCTAGGAGAAGGGAGTTGGTGGTGGTGTTTGGTTTGCAGTGCTAGCAGCATATTGAGTCTGGCTGTGGTAAAAACTCATAAGAAGCAACCATTGGAAAAACAAGAATTATAGAGGAGGAAAAAGAGAAAATCTGTTCTATACTTATTTTCTTTTTGGGTTAAGATTAGGAAAAGGCAGGAGGAGCGGGTGAGCTATGAGATGTTAAAGGAGGAGTAGCAATAGAGCTATGTGGGGAAAGAAAACTACTTTAGCAACTTAAACAATCAACAAAAGTAAGTGTTGTATTCATGGGATCATGACCAGCATGGTCACATGCAGCCAAACAGGGGCTCAAGAACTGCAGAGAATGGAGAAACCTCACAAGGGAGAGCCAGTGCCAGGAGCCAGGTCGGGGCCTGAGGAAGTTGAGGGAGACCAGGGCCACAGCAGGCCAGGAGAAGCTGGAGAATCCAAGGTGGAGGATGAGACCTCAGCGTGGAGCTTGGAGGATGAATGGAATGTCTGCAGTGGCAGGAAGAACCGCAGAGCATCATCTGGGCAGAGTGCCCAGGGCAAATGGGTCTGGGAGTGGAAGAAACACCAGCTGGAGACAAAGACTGCAGCTGCAGGAAAGATAATGTGTTGAGTAGAAATTAAAATGCCAACATAAGAAGGGAGAGCATGACAGACAGCATTATCGTGAAGTGGGCACTGAGTGGTTGCACAGCCAGAGGCTAAGCTATTTGGTAAGTGGAGACAGAAATCACACATCTAATTCCAGACAATGTAGCTCTTGAACTGTTTCCTATACATAAAGAAGGTGGTACCATCTATGTTTTCTAAAGGCTTGTGAATGGAGACGCACACAGAACTGAGTAGCTGCTGTGGATAAGATGTAGTTTCTAGCTCCCTTACTGAATGTTTAATATTAGCAGCATGATCTCAATGGCCAGTGAAGAGTGTTTGAATGACAAGTTTAAAATCACTTTGCTGCAGAAATTTGAAGAGACCTGTGACTCATACAGAAAGAAATTTCAGGGAGCTTGGAAGCAGGGTATTGAGGGTTATTCCCAAGTTGCTGCTCAGCTTGGAGGAGATGGGTATATGGGAGAGGAGACTTCACAACAGAAGAGGCCTTTGGGCTGATGGGAATGGGACAGTTTTATATGCTGTGCTCTCAGGAGTTGAAAGTGTGACTCATGGATCGGAATCCCAAAACGCTGCAGCAGATTAGCCGAGGAGTACATCCACAGTCCTTCTGGGACAGATGAAAGGTCTGGGGGGCAGGTGAGAGGTGATCACTGTAGTGCTTAGGAGTCCTAGTCATGGACCTGGTTCCCCTTTTGCTAGGTGCTGTACAAACACAGTTAGGTAGGAACTTCAGAATGATCTGTGAGCTGCTGAACTTGAAGCTTGGGAAGAGAGAGATTCCCCTGGGGGTTAACCTGGCTGGGGAGGTTGGCAGAAAAAAATGGTTTAGGGGAGGGAGGGAAGGAAAAAAGATGACCTCAAGGTACTTGATAAACAGGGTGGTAGGAAATTCTCTTTCTGGGTCAAGCATGACAGGGGAGGCCAGAGGAGATAATTGCTCTTTAAACACATGGGAGTGCCTTTTCTTCTCTGTAACTGAGCTAAGAAAGCAGCTTATGAGAAGTGTAAATTGAAGGTTGTTAAGCAAAACACTTCTTTTGCTTAAATTCCATTTTCTCTGTTCTTATTCTTACCACTTGTAGTTTTAAGGAGATCTGCTGTCATATGGGTGTTCCAAGCAGTCTGGCCTTGAAGGTAGCAAACTTGAACTTCTAAGAGGTATAGGAGGCAAAAGGGGTCTCAGTCAAGGGGGATAGACAAAGGTGTCCTATTCCAGTGAATTGTGTTACCATCAAGCTACAGTAGGTGTATGCAAAGGGAGAAGCTGCCAGTCCTCGATGAGAGTTGGCAGTGGTGGTTGGTTTATACTCCTGATAAATTTACCCAATGGTCTATAATAATCTGAGTTTGTTCATCTCTAGTTATTGCCGCAAGACCCATCTTTTCTCCCAGGCCAGTAAGGAGATGGGTGAGGCCGGATACTTGTGTGAGCAGAGCTCTGGTGGGGTCTCTGTTGGGATGAGTGCATGAAACATTGTCATCGTGGCAGTGATGCCTCTGTTTATCTGAACAATGAGTTTAGCTGCCTAGGTTGGGTGCACCATTATTATAGAGCTGCAGAAATCTAAGCAAGTAAATATACAGAAAGCTGAGGCTCCCTAAAGAGCATAACTGGGAGATGGGGGTGGGGGGGAATGCTGTGCTACATTCAAAGCACTTACAAGCTGTCAAACACCTGCTGGCATAGTCTGCCCTGTGGTTAAACTGACACTAACATGTAGGAAGGAGATTGGCTCAGCCATGACTCTCAGCCCACTTCGCAACTGTTCAGTGTGCCTGACCTGGGTAGAGACCAGGATCACCCCAGGTGGCATTTGAAGTGCAATGTGTGTGTGGGGGGGGGGGGGGGAGGCAGGGGAGCAGCCAGGCATGAGTGTAAAGGCATGCGGATACCTCCCTGGGGCGCTAAAGAGGAAGTGAAGTGAGGAGAAGTAGGAAAAACTGAGAGAGAACTACTAAGATTTTCCCAACCTGAAATAATTGAGCTAGGCAGAAAAGGCTGTTCCAGCACAGGAAGTATTGTCCAGTGGTTAGGGCACTAGTCTGGGGCTTGATTTCTCTGCTCTGCCACAAACTTCCTGTGTGACTTTGGGTAAGTCAGTCTGTCTCTCTGTGCCTCAGTTTCCCTATCTATACAATGGGGATAACAGCCCTACCCTGCCTTCCAGGGGTGTTATGAGGATAAATATATTAAAGATTGTGAGACACTAAGATACTATGTTAATGAGGACCATATAACTAACTACCTCAGACAGAAAAGGCATCAAAAGGCAGTGAGTATCCAAATACAATTACCGAGGGTTCTTGAACACAAAACCAAGTAAAATAAGAATTGTCCCTATGTGGCATAGCCTTGCACTGTCCTTTCACAGCTAAAACATCCTGTCACATTTTTATATATTACATCCCAAAAAACTACATTAAAAAGTAGAGCTGGTTGGGAATTTTCCATCAATGTTTTTTCATTAGAAATTGCAGTTTTCACAAAATTAATTTTTCCCACAGGAATTTTTTTTTCTATTTCCCATCAGAAAAATCTAAACAAAGTAGATCATTTTGGGTTGGGTTGACCCAAATCAGAACATTTTCAGCTCAAATTGAATCAAAAAGTTTTGTTTCAGAGCAGTTTGATGTTAGTCTGTGTCCACCTGAGCTGATGCAGTGCCTCATGGGAGATGGTAGTTCAGGTGCTTCCTGCCCGTGTTCTTCTCTATGGGCCACACTCCCTGACTAGATTGCATCTCCCATATGCACTATGGTCTCCTCTCTGGGTGAAATCATGTGATGCATCATGGGAGTTAACATAATCATGCATCTGCATCATGAAGATGTGGTCCTGCCAGGGAGCACCAGCCCACAGAGGAGAATAGGGGGACCTTGAATTGAAACTTCTATTAGACACCATAGTGGCTTCTGCAGGCACAGATTAATGTTGAACCAGGCTCAAACAAAACATTTCAATGGGCTCAACAAACCAAAATGAAAGAGTTTGATTCAGCAATGTTGAAATGAAAGGTTTTGAATCAACTTTTTTTTGTTGCACTTACTGTTCTGTGAAAAATATTGATATTTCACTTTTCTGTCCCAATTCAGGCCGAAACCAAATTTCACAGTATCGCCATTTCCACAGGACAGAAATTCTGATTTTAACCAGCTCTAGCTAAAAGAACATTAAAGCTGCAAAGTCAAACACTCAAAAATTAGGAATGCCAGCATTAAGGATGCCTGTGCAACTATAATTTCGTTCCTTTGTGCCGATGCATTATGACACAGTCTTCAATTATATGATCCTACACTCTTTTTTTTCTACAGGACCCCTGCCTCATCAATGCCTATGATGAGGCTGGGTGGAATAGAGCGGGTATTTAACAGAACACAGCAACATTACACAAGAGTTTTAGGAGAGGAGAAAATTAAAGACATTTTATGCATATGAAATTACAAGGGCAATCCGGGGAGGTAAACTATAATTTCCCAAGATGGAATTTGTGGCTTACACCACTGCTCTTGAAAAAAGTGCCATAGGATGTTTAATGACCACAATTGGCCAGGACCTCAATTTTACATCCTATCCTGCAGTGCAGCACTCCCTGGTACCAGACGGGGCCACTGGCTTAGTATTGACAGAAATCCTTACTGAGCCACCAATACTCCTTCCTGCATCTTCTGTTTCTTCCTTGGAGGTCACCTTTCCACGTACTGTTCTGGCCCAAATCTATCTTAGCTTATGAAAACAGATTAAATTACAGCCCAGATGGGTAAAGCGTGACGCTTTTTGGTGTTTAACATACACCTGTAAAACACTAATTGGATTCCAGGAGCTGGGGTTAGACTGATGTTTGGACCTAAGCCCCTGACATAGTGGTATCTAGGAGCCCTCTTTCCATGAAGCATCCTTAGTAGTTAGAGTACCCTGGTGCACAGAAGAACCAGCAAGGGAGGAAACTAGAGCACAGGTGCAAGTCAACCAATTCATAAGAGAATGTTACAGGGTGACCTGATCACTCCATAAGTACCTACATGGGGAACAAATATTTGATAATGGGCTCTATAATCTATAAAGGTATAACATAATCCAATGGTGGAAACTGAAGCTAGAAATAAGGTATAAATTTTTAAGTGAGGGTAATTGGAACAATGTGCCAAATGTCATGGTGGATTCTCCATTACTGACAATTTTTAAATCAAGATTGGATGCTAAAAAAAAAAAATGTTCTAGTTCAAAAGGGATTATTTTGGGGAAGCTCTGTGGCCTATGTTGTTCAGAAGGTCAAAGTAGATCAGAGGTAGGCAACGTATGGCCCACGGGCTGCATCCAGCCTGTCAGACATTTTAATCTGGCTCTCAAGCTCCTGCCAGGGAGCAGGGTCAGGGGCTTGCCCCGCTCTGCATGTGCCATGGCTCCATGCGGCTCCCGGAAGCAGCAGCATGTCCCCACTCAGGCTCCTAAGCGTAGGGGCAGCCAGGGGGCTCCGCATACTTCCTCCACCACAAGCACCAGCTCTGCCACTCCCATTGGCCATGGTTCTCTGTCAATGGGAGCTGCAGGGGTGGCACCCACAGACTGGGCAGCATGCAGAGCTGCCTGGCCATGCCTCTGCATAGGAGCCGGAGAAGAGACATACCACTGCGTCCTGTAAACGCCACCTGGGGCCTGCACCTCTGACCCCCTCCCATGCCCCAACCCCTGCCCCAGCCCTGATTCCCCCCTCACCCTCTGAACCCTTTGATCCCAGCCCAGAGCACCCTCCTGCACCTCAAACCCCTCATCCCCAGCTCCACCCCGGAACCTGCACTCCCAGCCGGAGCCCTCACCCCCCCCACCCCAGACACCAACCCCATCCTGGAGCCCCCTCCTGCACTCTGAACCCCTCAGCCCCAGTCCAGAGCTCCCTCCCCTGCCCCCTAACTCCCTGCCCCAGCCCAGAGCCCCCTCCTGCACCATGACCCCTCATTTCTGGCCCCACCCTGGAACCCACACCCCCAGCCCAGAGCCTGTACCCTCTCCCACACTCCAACCCCCTGCCTCATCCTGGAGCCCCCTCCCATACTCTGAACCCCTCTGCTCCGCCCCCCAGCCTGCAGCCCCCTCCTGGATCCCAAACCCTCATAGTTGGCCCTACCCCAGAGCCTGGACCTCCAGCCAGAGCCCTCACAACCCCCCACCCCAATCCAGAGCCCCCTCCCGCACGCTGAACTCCTCATTTCTGGCCCCATCCCATAGCCCACACCCCCAGCCAGAGCCCTCACCCCCTCCTACATCCCAACCCCCAATTTCATGAGCATTCATGGCCCGCCATACAATGTCCATACCCAGATGTGGCCCTCAAGTCAAAAAAAGTTTGCCCACCTCTGGACTAGATGATCACAATGGTCCTTCTGGCCTTGGAATCTAAGCATACCGATGGTGAAATCTGACAAGTGGCTTGTGTCCCATTGTGATGCCATCCTTTATTCCTCCTTGATGCTTTTATAACACAATGAGGATAGTAGACCAATGGGTTTATCTTGAGTTTCAGGACCTATGGCAAATTGATATGAGTATCAAACTTTTTGTATATCCAGCACACTGGTGCACATAAGAGCCTCTTTATTTTCCATCTGCAAATGGGTTAAATGGGCTAGAAATCAGATGAGAGCAGAGCCGAATGGCTACCCGTTTCATAGACTGCAATCAATTTCTATTTTTGATATTCCACAGGCAGACTATGGGATTTCCTAGTTAAATTGACAGGTTGCTGTCTTGTGCACCTACATCATAGGAGAGAGTATTCCCCATTAAGCCAAGATTGCCAGGGCCACCCAGAGGATTCTGGGGGCCTGGGGTCTTCGGCAGCGGGGGGCCCCCGCTTCGGCAGTAATTTGGCGGCGGGGGGCCCTTCCGTTCCGGGACCTGCCGCCGAAGTGCCCCGAACACCCGCGGCGGGGGCCTCCCGCCACCGAATTGCCGCCAAAGCGAGACCCGCTGCTGAAGTGCAGCCGGGTCTTCGGCGGTAATTCAGTGGCCGGGGGCCCCCGCCGTGGGTCTTCGGGGCACTTCGGCAGGTCCCGGAACGGAAGGGCCCCCCGCCGCCAAATTACCGCCGAAGACCCGGCTGCACTTCGGCGGCGGGTCCTGCTTCGGTGGTAATTCACCGGCGGGGGGTCCTTCCGCTGGAGTGGAAGGACCCCCCGCCGGCGAAGACTGGAGCGGAAGAAGCTCCGGGGGCCCGGGCCCCGCGAGAGTTTTCCGGGGCCCCCAGAGCGAGTGAAGGACCCCACTCCAGGGCCCCCGAAAAACTCTCATGGGGGCCCCTGTGGGGCCCGGGACAAATTGCCCCTCTTGCCCCCCCGGGCGGCCCTGAAGATTGCACAGGCTGCGGGGCTGCCTCCCTCACAAATATCATAATAACTGAACGCCTTCAACAACTATTTCCACACTCTCACACATCACATACGCATACACCACAGGAACACATCCGAACACCACACACAATACACATTGAGCACATGCGCACATACAGCCAACATGAGCACAGGCTGAGAAGATGGGCCTGTCCTCACTCCTGCACAGCTAATCGTTTAAAAGGCACTAATTAAAGATTTTTTTTGTTCGGATCTAATTTGCTTGGTTGGGTTGATTTGTATTTTATCTTCTCTGACATGATTTCTGTGTTCGTTGGTGTTTTTTTTTTCTTTACAGCCTCAGCTACTGATCCAGGAGAAAGAAATCCAGGAAGGATATCTCCAAGAGAGCAGTGACCTGAATTCTATGTCACCACCTGCCACAGGAGGTTTGGGATTAGATAAACAGAATTACATAGGGTTAAAATATACAGCCATCCTTACAGTAAACCATGCATATATCCCAGCATCTATAACACCAAATGCTAGGACTATGCTGGATCTTAGAAAATAAGCAGTGTTGGGTGTGTCAGTACTTGAATGTGAGACCTCCAAGGAACACTGCATCATATAGGGTTAGCAAGCCAGTATGACACTTCCCTCTGTATCAGTACTGAATATTCCAGGATGCTGTTACAGACAGAGAGAGGAAGCATTGTACTTCTGGTTTTCCAACAAGTTATGAGACTGAGGTTCTGGCCACTTTGGATGTACTTAAGATCAATCAGAAATTATGGGCTTGATCCATGAATCACTGGATAAAATTCTCTCAGCTGTGTTATGCAAGAAGTCAGACTAGATTAAGTCCCTTCTGGCTTTAAAAATAGGAGTGAAGGCTCCTCTGCTCTTTTCAGGAGAGTGTGGAAGTTGTTATTGTCATGGATAAATTCCATTCTGGATAATTCCATGCTGCCTCCAATACACTATTCCTCTCCTCTTCTAGTACTAAGCTCTAGGTTAGTATTGTGTACTGTTAAACGATTGCTGGGATTTCACCAGAGATGCTAACGTTTTAGTGGTGGATGAAATGACAACAGCATATAGTGTGTATATCTGATTGTAAAGTGCTTTGAGATTCTCCAGGATGAATGGTGCTAGGTAAAAGTAATACCACTGTCATAAAAAACTAGAGATGGGCAACAGCTAAAACCCTGGTTCTGAATACACCAGACCCTTGGAAAAGTTTGAATCCAGATTTGACCTTTGCAGCTTGAGCCCATGTCTCTCACAGAGACTTGTGCAGAATGAAGTTTGCAGGAAGCTGGTCCTTTAATGCTTTCCCTTGAGTGGATAGGGAAAGGGAACCAGCAAGAGGTAGTAGTTGTCATTAACACTGACATGCGGTCAGCACAGCTGCACACTCATCCCTTTACCGTTGGTGGCGTTTAACCTGGCGTGCAAATCAAGCTAACTGACATCAGGGAGCCAAACCCAATCTTGGTTTCTTAGAAAGTCCCTGGAGATGCCACATGATGAATGCCAAGTTTGTTAACCTCAGTTGTTTGATTCGGTTTCCTCTTTGACTCCTGCTCCCATATCACTTCCTGCCACTAAGTTGCATGATGACATCAGCGCAGCCACAGGCTTATAAGTGATGACCTCACTTCCTGCCCAATTCTCTGTCTTATTTCTGCTTTTCGTAGAGCTGTTAGCATCACCAAAAACCGCACCCTAGATGGGTACTTTCCTCTTCCTTTCAACTTGAGCAGGACTGAGGGCAGTGGCATGTGGAATGCATTTCCCTCCTGTTACACAGACAGGCAGGCACAGATGGGTTAGGATAAGCAGATGCTGCAGTGAGTGTGAGATGGCAATGTAGCACGTGGTACTGTAACACAGCCAGCTAGTTACTTCTGTACTTTCTGCTACAGAGATGGGGATGCTTTCTTCTAGTGTGTGTGTTTCACTTCCTGGAGGTGCAGAGATTTGTAGCACTGGAGACAGGAAAGCTGCTGGGTCCTGGAGTGAAGTGTGGAAGGTAATACAAAAGCA
Organism: Mauremys mutica; assembly: GCF_020497125.1. Classification (NCBI taxonomy): domain Eukaryota; kingdom Metazoa; phylum Chordata; order Testudines; family Geoemydidae; genus Mauremys; species Mauremys mutica. The sequence goes on from NC_059078.1 coordinate 46,105,337, forward strand.
CACATAGTATGAAATCTAATACTCCTCCTCTCTGGAGTAATTCATAACAATTTTAATTCAAACAATAGCCTGAAAATGAATCTGGGATGCAGTCTTGTATGTGGAACCTATAAGCTGGTGATTGGAAAAGAGTCATTGGCTCTGCCTTGCTGGAGACTTTATAGATTCTAGATTCATTCAGGAGTGTGATGCAGCTATAGCTGCTTCCAAACCATTAGTTTCTGAATGTGAGCCAGTTCCACACACCTGCAACTAACTTAAAAACTGGGTGCTGTGCTGCTGACAGGATTTGCACTCTCCACACAGAGTGTGACAGCTCTAGGGCAGCTCTGCGCTCTGTGATTTGCCACAGAAAAGATTACAGTTACCTAGATGTCTATTGTCTTTACTGGGCTTTTGCAGGATGGGACTGAGATGCTGTGATAGGAATGAGTCAGGAAGCTTGCACCTTCTAGGAACTGCCCTATGCACAGCTCTAACTGGGGCTGATGGTCCCTTGTGTCGTGATCACTGTATTAATACACAAATTAAAAAAAACAAATCTGGAAATATCCAAATGGATGTAGTCTGACCTGACTCCTTGCTGGCCTCCTTTATGAGAGCTTGGAGGAGGGAGAGGGAAGTGGAGGGGGAGAATCAGAGAGGAGGGGCTCCTGCAAAAGTGCTGTGGACGAGGCAGTGGCGAAGAGTTGGGAGAACTGTTCCAGAAATAGCAGTTTGTTTCCTGGGCCCTGTGCAGCCTGAACCCCTTCTTTCTGTGATATTTCCAGGGCGCTGATTCAGGGGTTTCCTAACAGTTCGTAGACTTTGCTTTGCATAGATTTCATTACTTTTCAGTTGCCTATTTCCTGTGATGACACCAACTGCAGCTCAACCACTGAAGTTTCCCTAGTTGCCCAGGCTGGGTGTTTCTGCCACACCCCTCATGACAGAGTGCTGCTGCCAATGCATGATTAATGAGCTTGACATCACCTACTTCCCCAGAACCACAGAGGAAGCCTTGACTTTTTTTTTATTATTATTATTATTTCAATAATAAATCATTCTTTCTAGTGAAACATAGGGGAGCAAGAGAAACCCCCAATGCCGCAATCAGTGCTACCAGAAGCAGGAGGGAAATTTGTATTTTGTTTCCGCCTTGCCCTTCTTCCACCATTCACCTCCTCCCTTCAGTCTGGCTGGTGGTATGAGAGTTCAGCCCACTGGCAAACTGCTGGGCCATTCCTTTCCCAGGACCAAGCCCAATAGTCATTCCAGCTTTCCCTGAAGTAGGGAGCCAGGTGCAGATCGGGGGAGCTCCCTAATCATGCAGGAGATCAGACCAGATAACACCAGACAGAAAACTTCACCCCGGGACTCCTGCATCCAGCCCATAACCTCTGACCTTTCTGAGCACACATTCAAGTAACCACTGCAAGGTTCAGATGTTTATGTGGACCCTGGGCCTTATCCGCTACCCACTGCAGTCACTAAACGTGCTGACATTGACTTCACTGAGCTGGGGATCGAGCCCTTTATGAGTTCCCCTCAACCCACTGCCTCACAATCCTCCATTCACTTGCTTACTCCTCCTTTTCCTTCCTCCCCTCCTCCTCAGCAACCTCAAACAGCTGTGCGACTCCCACTCCATACTCCCCCTACACCCTCCCAGTCCTTCCAATTTCTCCTGCTGTCCCTCCAGTGAAAGCCTGGCACAGGCCACTGAAACCACTCCTGAGCATTGCTGCCCAGGTGCACCTAACTACTGTAGTTCAGGTCTTTGTGCCTTGGGGATTTGGAAGGAGCCCCTCAAGGCTGCATGATGCTCAGGTCCACCCCTATCACACATGGTGCTCGGAAATCTTTAACCTAGTACTGTCGCTGTAACGGGGAGGTGTGTGGGACTTCAGAGCTCTAACACCCTTTTTCTCATGCTATCTCCCTTTAGGCGCTCCTGGAAAAGATTCTCATAGGACAGGCAGGACTACAGGCCTCAGGAGATCTCTGAGCACCGCCCCCGCTGCACCACAGTAGCACCCTGCCTGCTGATGTCGTACTGAAGCCACAAGGATTAGGAAAACAAACCAACCAACCAACCAATCTTAATTTCACAGTTAAAATTCTCCCCCCACCATAACTTTAGCAAAGCCAGAGTCCCTGCTGCCCTCCTGCTCACCCCAGACAGCAATCTCCAGCATGACAGCCAGAAAACTGTATTACAGGGGTGGCTAACTCGAGCCTGAGAAGGACCCAGAATTTACCAATGTACATTGCCAAAGAGCCACAGTAATACATCAGTAACCCCTCATCAGCTCCCTGCCCCCTGCTCCCAGTGCCTCCCGCCCACTGGCAGCCCCGCCAATCAGCACCTCCCCCTCCCTCCCGATCAGCTGTTTCATGGCATGCAAGAGGCTGGGGGGGGGAGGAGGATCAAGGGCATGGCAGGCTCAGGGGAGGGGACTGGAAGGGGTGGAGTGGGGCAGGGCCAGGGGTTGAGCAGTAAGCACCTCCTGGCACATTGGAAAGTTGGTGCCTGTAGCTCCAGACCCAGAGTCGGTGCCTATTCAAGGAGCCGCATATTAACTTCTGAAGAGCCGCATGTGGCTCTGGAGCCACAGGTTGGCCACTCCTGCTGTATTGAAAAAACAGCAGCCTCTTTGTGAAGGGGATTCCTTCACCTGGTTTGTATTAGACCTTTGCAAGGAATTAGGGTTACATTAAACTCTTTAAAAGCCTTTACAACTTGTAACTTGTGCTGTCAGGAATGGCCATAGTCCCACAAGGAAGGGAAGCTGACTTAATACCTGCAGACACAGTGCAGGTGACCTAATCACACTGCCACTTTTTGAGCTCACCTAGTAACATCATCAGAGGAAATGAGGAATAAGCCTCTATTTTCAGGAGAGCAGCGAGAAAGTCCTTGGGGACCAGTTCCTGGATTAGGTTGCTGCTCATTTTCTCGGGCAGTGAAGAATCCTTTCTCCCACTCTCCCCAAATAGAAAAAACAATGGGAATTGCTGTATTGCCATGGGCCAGTGCTTCATCTAGTCAGTTATCCTTGCTTCAGCAGTCTAGAGACCTTGGAGGAAAGTGTAAGACTTGAAAAAGCTGGACTGCTGGGTCGGGGAGGAGGTCTTCCTCCCCTATTGATAATCTTGCTCCCTGAGGCATTTGGGTTGATGAACCTTATTTTTTATCCTAGCTAGTGTCAGTCCAGGGATTATTTGATTATCCCCACAATCAGTCCACACCCAGAAACAACTCTCAGTGAAGTCAATGAGAATATTTCCTGAGTGAGCACTAGATAAACACAGAATAAATACCCCTGGATTCTTAACAGGCGTGTCTGCAGGAAAAGGGTTGCTTCTTTACTGAGCCTCATGACTGGTGTTACCAACTCCAAAACCACCTTGTAAATTCAGTCACCCACTGGTGTGTCTGCCTGTTTAGAAACTAAATGTGTAGCATCCTCTGGTGTTGCAATTGTGCATATGAAAATATCTTAATACACTCCAATTTCAGGAGGGCCTTGGGACATAATGATAGCTAATCAGTTTTGGGTTATTGCAAGTGGCTGTTGGTCTCATGCTTCTGTGCCAGATTTGATCTAATTCTTGGGGTTCAGGGTGTTTTTAATATACAGTCCCATCCAGTGGAAACCCACTGGTATTGTCCATCACTTGGAGTAGATGCCTGTCTCATAAAATAGGCAGAGTAGATATTTCAATTATATGGGACAAGATATAAAACTGGACAGCTTTTACACTCATTAAAATATTTAATAGGACATAATTGGCAATATATGTAGGGAAGCAACAGCAGAAACCTGTGAAATGGCTGGATTTATTGAGCTCAAATGTTAATAATCTTTTACCAAAGATCTGTTCCTTTAGCAGGTAATTATTTCACATAGGAAAATCCCTGTAGCTTTTTAGGAGTAACGGATAACAGACTGCAGGGCCTTTCACCTCTAGGTCCTGAGATCAAACCCAATCCAACATAATAGTGACTAAGGATTTTAGACCCCTAACTTCCATTTATTTTAATGGAAGTTTAGCACCTAAATACCTTTGGAACTGGGCCTAAGACCCTAATCCTGTAGTTGACTCCCTGCAGATGGACTTATTGCTCTAATAGTTGTTTCTGTCCAATGGCTGCTTATGGTAGTCTGTTTGAAATGAGTTAGATGGACTCAGCTGGACACCACATCACAATTATCATTTCCGCTCTTCTGACTATCTTATCAGAGCAGGCAAGGCTGAAGTGGTACAGATACTGAATGACTTATCAATGCAATGGTCATCCCTAGTCAAGAATGAGGCATGTAGGTGAGGGTTGGGAAAGATTGCACTGCTACTTATGCTATCCCTGTTCTATAGATAAGTACAGGAATTCAGGTCCCAGGGTTGACAGTGTGATGTCTTTCCTAAGCAATAAATCTGCTCCCAGATATACAGAGAGAAAATTTTAGCCTTGCAAAGTTGCCATGAAAGTTTATCAGCACAGGCACAAAAACTGCCCCAGACTATGATGCTGATGCAAACCGATGAGAAAGGAAGGAATAATATTTCACTCACCCATATTTTTCTTGTAGGTATTCTTGCTGAAATAGTCCATCTTCCCCAGCTGGACAAAATAACATTTGTGGTTTCCACCATCCCTCTCCCTGAGTGCAATGATGGGGCTTTGGAAGGGGAAGGATGAGCATATTTCCTGCTGCATTTTCCTAATTTTTTTTTAGATATCTCCACTGCTTACCACTTTTAACTATTCCCAAACCTGGCTGCAGTGGCATAATGGGCGAGATTCATATTTTTGGTACATTCCATGTTCTTCTGAGTTCAGGTACTGGAACCGGGCTTCATATCAGGTGGATACAACCATCCAGTTGTGGCTCATCTCACAATTCAAAGGCTGTGCTGGATGGACACAGAAATCCATTTCAAGTTCTTGACTACAAGTGAATTAACAGACTGTAGGAGTTCTCAGTCTGTCAGACTCTAAATGCTCATTTAGCTAATATTTTTCATCTGTGAGTGTGACAGGCAAAATACCAGACTGGGATTTTCTCTTCACCTGAAATGGATTTGGGGTAAGAACTTGTACAATATGTGGTCTGGTTAATTATTGTATCATGATTGATGTTCAGGCATTTCTCAGTACACTATCTAGATCTTTCTCAGTTGGTGGGCATGCACAAAGACAAGGAAAGGAGACTGGCTTTTGTTCTAACACAAATGACTGAGAAATCTGGTTAGTTTCAGGTGGGGAGGGCAGCTCCCCTTGGGCCACATCAGTGTCCTCTGTCTTGTAAAATGAGTCAATCTTTGCTACCTCTTGCTGTCTCACTCAGCAACCACAACAGAAAAAGTCACCATAAAAGCATGGCTATATTGGGAACAACAAGTGGAATTCTATATTGTTGGGAGATAATCTGTGTCTGCTCCTTTTAAGAGTCGGGTGCTGTGAAAAAGCTACCTGTACTTTTTGTTTCAATGTTCATGTAGAGATTGGGGGTGAAAACCTGGCCCAGCTGAAGTTAATAGCAAAATTGCTGTTGCCTTTAATGGGGCCAGGATTTCACCCCATAGCTTTATTAGTTCTTAGAAAAAAAATAGAATGCTTTTTATTCCCCACGCTTGACTTTTCAGTCTATGCAAAACAATGGGCCTGAACCAAAACCCTGCATCTAAACCTATGAATTTGTAATCTTTGCAATGCAATCAGATCAAATATATTAAGTTTTGCAATCAAATCAAAATAACTACAAGAAAGACAGGTTCATTTTGCAAAATCTCATTAGCCAGGTTATGATTTTGCAGAATAAAAATTGAGAATAAAAAATCCATATCCCATTTTATCTGTGCTCTAAAGTTTAGTAGGATCAGATAAATGGTTCTGGTTTTGGCCCATGGATAAATATAATGTTAATTTGGGATTAGCTTTTAATTTTGTTAATAAAGATGTAAGTCACACAGCATCTCTGGGTTCAGTTTTCTTGTTCTTTGTGCTTTCTCTTTGAGTGATAAACCCAGTGAGAGTGCATGGCATTTGCAAACCACAGGACATCTGAGTTTTCCTTCCTTCACCTTAAACAAAGATTATAAAATAATAATTGGTCTGTATGGCACAAACCCTCAGGTCTACACAAAAATGATAGCTAATGAACTCCAAGGAATGCAGCATAAGAACGAATATGCAAGTCACTTAAGCCAAATTTTCAAATTCGGGTGCCTAAAGTTGGACCCCTAAATCCTTATTTATCAGCATCTTCTGATAAAAAGACAGTAAATTTAAAGGTGCATAAACTGGAATTGGTTTAATCAGAGTAACAATTATTTCTGCTTTCCCCTGAACAAATGCATGCTTCCCACAATTTACTGCATACTGCACACATCCCACAATAAAAGTAATTCTGTAGCTCTTTATACAACTAATTCTGCTCACATACACACACAGGCTCCCCAGTTAATTCCACAGTCTGCTGATCAGTCCTTCACCCCCACGCAACTCCCCAACGAAGCATGTGTCCACAGTCAGTCCTACCTCTCCATCAATTCTGCCCCCATACACTATCCTTCATCCTAATCAATCCTGTTCCCAAACACATCTCTTTACAGGAGGGGTTGGCAACCTTTCAGAAGTGCTGTGCCGAGTCTTCATTTATTCACTCTAATTTAAGGTTTTGCATGCCAGTAATAGTTTAACGTTTTTAGAAGGTCTCTTTCTAGAAGTCTATAATATATAACTAAACTATTGTTGTATGTAAAGTAAATAAGATTATTAAAATGTTTAAGAAGCTTCATTTAAAATTAAATTAAAATGCAGAGCCCCCCAGACCAGTGGCCAGGACCCGGGCAGTGTGAGTGCCACTGAAAATCAGCTCGTGTGCCGCCTTCGGCACGCGTGCCAGAGGTTGCCTACCCCTGCTTTACAGGGTCTGTGGTTGACAGAATGGCAGCAGCCCTGGAGGGCTCTTTACCATCCTCCCGGAAAGAGGTGGTGATGTGGGGCTGCAATTGAAGCCCTGGAAGAGGAGAGCTGCTTCTTCCCCCTCTGCCAGGACAGGCTGTTTGTTCCCAAGGCTGGAGCATTCCAGGAAAGCTCCAGCCCTGTGTTGGCAAGAGCAATGCTTGTTTCTCATGCTAATGGACAAGCTGGTCCCTAAGCATGTACAGCAGCTCTGATTGGCTGTCATTCCCCAAAGGCAGGGAAATACAGCAGAGAGCCAATTTTATGGGGATTTTCCTCTTCAAGCTGGTCCCTAAGCATGTACAGCAGCTCTGATTGGCTGTCATTCCCCAAAGGCAGGGAAATACAGCAGAGAGCCAATTTTATGGGGATTTTCCTCTTAGATTCAGAGTTTTCCCTGTACACCCTGAAGCCCAGCTTGGTTTTATGCCTACTATGAACATCTTCCATCCCTGCATAGGTCTGCCCTTCATTTCTGCACAAGTCAGGGGGACCTAAAGCTGGAGTGGGAGGAAGAGCAGAAAAGGGACCAGTAACTCTGCAGCATGCTCCCCACTGAGCCCTGATTCACAGCTCAGAGGGGGCTTGTCAGCTACACCTCTGCAGAGTTTGAGCTGCCTGGATCAGGAAGGGCTGCAAATATGGTGGAAGGGCAAGGGAAGCCACTGCAGAATGCAGCCTTCACAGACTCCAAGGTCAGAAGGGACCATTGTGATCATCTAGTCTAACCTGCTGTGTAAGATAGACTGGAGAATTTATCGAAAATAATCCCTAGAGCAGAGCGCTTAGAAAAACAGCCAATCTTGATTTCAAAATTGCCAGTGATGGAGAATCCACATCAACCCTTGGCAAATTGCTCCAAAGGTTAATTACTCTCAATGTTAAAAATGTGTGCCTTATTTCCAATCTGAATTTGTCCAGCTGTCAGGAGCTGGTTGAGTGCTCCGGGTGAAAAGCACCACCTCACGGCAGCACTCTGGGATATACCGCTTAATGGTGAGAGTCCACAAGCTGCTTTGCCTAGTGGCAATATCACAGAGTAGTGTCACCCACTGGCAAGAGTCCAAGGGCCACCTTCCTGGCAGCAATATCACAGGATAGTGTCACCTACTAGTGAGCATGAGGATAGGAGGGGAGGGTAACCCTGGCCCACCCTAGTCCACTGGGTTCTGACCCACGACCCTTTGAAACGCTACCCTGACACAGGGTTCAGGTGTCAATACCCCCAAGTGCATTCCCTAGGTCACTTCCTGCCTTCTTTCTAGCCCCTCTGAGGTCATCTCAGAGTTGGACATGGGGTCCCTCTTGTGTTCCCTCTGATTCAGCCTCAAAGTCTCCTCCACTGACAACAGCAAGTCATCCCCTGCAATTCCCCTGGGCAACTGGCTTCCTGCAGCACAGCTGGGAGATAGCTTAGAATCCTAACAGCTTCCCAGCAGGAGGCCACTGCTCCCAACTGCCCTCCTCCTCAGTCAGCCCAGAGTTGTGCTGCTCCCTTTTGAATGTTCCTTCCACTGGGAGCAAGCCCAACAGGGGCAAAAGGGCATGGCCTCTTGTATCCAGAGCCTCCCCTCTCCAGTGCAGGGTTGATACACTCCATCACACGAGCTTCAACGTTCAGGGCTTGGCTACACTTACAAATTTGCAGCGCTGCAGCAGGGTGTGAAAACACACCCTCTCCAGCGCTGCAAATTGCGGCGCTGCAAAGCGCCAGTGTGGTCAAAGCCCCAGCGCTGGGAGCGCGGCTCCCAGCGCTGTCCGTTATTCCCCACAGGGAGGTGGAGTACGGACAGCGCTGGGAGAGCTTTCTCCCAGCGCTGGCGCTTTGACTACACTTAGCGCTTCAAAGCGCTGCCGCGGCAGCGCTTTGAAGTGTAAGTGTAGCCAAAGCCTCAGTCATTTAATCATGTTATGCCTTTCTCTGCTAGATTGACGAGCCCATTATCAAGTAATTGTTCCCCATGTAGGTAATTAAATTGAGTTCCTTGAGTCTATCGCTATAAGGCATGTTTTCTAATCCTTTAACAGAGATGCCAAGGGTTGGCTGTCCTTAAGAGAGATTTACAGCCCCGAAAAGAGAGATTCAATGACAAAGTGAGACTTTCCAGATGGCATGTTAGGTCATTCCTCAGGGGCGGTGCTAGGAGAGGCTTGTGGGAGCTATAGCCACCCCAAAATTTGCCTTATCCCCCCTGTAGCAGCTGCCACTCTCCAGCCACCCAGCTCTGAAGGCAGAGAGTAGAGAGTGGTGGATGCTGGCTGGGCGCCTAGCTCCAGCAGCAACACAGAAGTAAGCCTGGGCAGAGGGCTGGGGGGCCCAAGATCAGCCCCATCCCATGTCCCTGCCCACTGGAGTATGCCGCCCAGGCCAGGTGGAGGGTCTAGGATTCCCCATAGTGGCCTGTACTGACTCGCTTCAGCCCAGGGTTCTGGGCCCCACCCTCCATGTTTGCTGCTCCCTTAGGCCTCTGTCAGCCCTGGAGCCAGGTCCCTGCCTAGGCAGCTCTTACCAGCTACGACCAGCCAGTGCCCTGCACTGGCTTCCAGCCTCTAACCTGACCAGGGCCACAGATGAGGACAGGGCCAATTGAGGGGTGGGTCCTCATGCCGAGGGAAGGTGCAGCCCTCCCAGTTTTCTGTTTGGCCCATCTCAGCCAGTTAATAACCCCTGGTTTAGGCACACAGTCAGTGGACAAAACAAGAGAAATATTCAAAAATAAACTGTTTTATATACACCTAATAAAAAAGAAAACTGTTTTATCAATACAACAATATGTTTATTTTGCATATCACCTTGTCCTAGTGATCATCCATTTGAAAAACACAAAATAGTACAAATACTATTTGGTTCATATATTATTGCTCATGTTACATTTACAACAAACTAAAATAATCAGATTCCAAATTAAATAAATGCAAAATAAATTCATTAAAATAAATAATTAAAATAAACCACAACCAAATAATACATTGCATAAATATAAAAATAAATTTAATTTAATTAATTTGAAGCTAACAAACCATAGATAAAGGATTCAGATTCCACATTTCTTTTAATATCTAATTTGGTTTCACGTTTTATTCATGTGCTTTGTTATATTGCCATGAGACCCCCTTTGCTGTTTTTATAACTTCTTTTGGTGGCTCAAACTTGTATCATGGCTCAGGATTTGCCAGCTTCACTTGGATAATAGAGGCCAGTGGCCCTTCTAGTCCAAGGTTTGGTCTGAACGGTGTCTTATCCTTTAGAACAAGACAGAACGCTCTTCTTCTCCTGCATTTGAGTGGGGAAAACGAAGACAAGCCTGGCAACTGTGAACAGTAATGGGAACTTGAGAAAACCTAATTTTAAAAAGAAGTCTTGCCTGCTACTAGGACAATGAAGGGCCATGGATTTGTCCAGTATAGTTTAAATTTTGAACTGGATTTTGCAGAACCTGCAATCTTTCAATCAAGTCTTGCTCGTTTTTTGGGCCAACTCATTTTTTTGACCATCAAGTATTCACACACACAACCATACCTCACCTCCAGATAGCCTCCTCTCTTGGGCCTGTAGTCTCCATGGTTACCACAGTACACTAGCTTAGAAAGCAGCTTTCCAATATCCAAGCCCTATGCCTGAAGCCCCAGGTGTATTGTTGTCTCTTTCAGCCCCTGAGTAAAAGTATTTTAAATCTCTGTATATTTACTCAAAATGAGTGAGATAAGTTTAGGAATATGTGTGAGAGTAAGATAGCGTGCTAACGAGTGAGTCTCACACCCAGTGAGTGAGACTTGTCATGTCTGCCTTTAGTCATTCTTCTGAATCTTCTCTGAACGCTCTCCAAGTTACCAACACCCTTCTTGAATTGTAGGCACCAGAACTGGACACAGTATTCCAGCAGCGGTCACACCAGTGCCAAATCACCTCTTTACTCCTACTTGAGATTCACCTTGTAAGAGAGTTGAATTAGGCCAGGTGGGTCCATCAACCAATTAAGCAGTGAGCAGGGGAGAGATTTTGGCTAGGAGGAGCCACTAATTAGAAGCAGGCTTAGCTGGACAGAAATAGGAGGGGCCTGTGTAAAGCCCAGGAGCTGGGGGTTGCTGGGAAGCAGGCTGCAGTCACTCTCTGGGAGGAGTGTTTAGGTGTGTAGAGGATAGGTCATGGTTATTTCCTGTAAAGGGGGTTGGGAGGCTTGTGAACCCAGAGCAGGGGAAGTGGCTTAGGGGAAAAGCAGCAAAGAATAGGAGTGCAGATGTTGGCTGCTGATTAAAGGGCCCGTGAGCAGGAATCCAGAGAAGAGAGTGGGCCTGGGTTCCCCTACCAGCCACTGGGAATGTGGCACTGACCAGGCAGAGGATAGTGGGCTGCCTGGATGTGACATTCTATACCTTGGGGGAGTGTGCTATCACCCCCATATTCCTCACTTTCATATAATCATGATCTTATGTATAAAACATGCCTTGTAAGGTATCAGGGCAAAGGTTATGATCTGCTGAAAGTCATTTCTCTATCTATATCTCATTAATGCATATGAAGTTATGAGAATTGTGTTGTATGGTTGTCACTAAAACATGCTGTAAGTTGGGGGAATCAGCCAAATATTAGCTTCCCAGAGGCAACAGCAAGGAAACCAACCACCACGGCGGGGTGTCAAACAACCCATCAACAGCCATTGTCCAGCAAGGGAGTTGCAATGCAATGACTCACCTGCATGAGGCAACACCAGGGGAATTGCTCAACCTTGCTTGGAGAAACTCAGTAATGCTCACCTGACAGGGGGCAAAGCCAAGAGGGAAGAAAGGATATGATAAAAGAGAGAGACATTTGACACGCTCTCTCTTTCTCTCTTCCACCTATATCTACACAAACCACACCAAGCAACTGGAGTGCTGATCAAAGGGGAGAGCTTGGCTGAAGAGCAACCAGTGGTGAAAAGCATCTAAGTTTGTAAGGGCACTGAAAGTGTGAAGATCAGCTTAGAATGTGTTTTGGTTTTATTTCATTTAATAAAATCTGACTTCTTGTTCTTTGATTTATAATCTATCTTTATAGTTAATTTGTTTACTCTACCTGAAGTAGTGCATTTGGTTTGAAGCATGTCAGAGGCTCCCCTTGGGATAACAAGCTTGTTATATATCAATTTCTTTGTTAATTGATTAACTTATATAAGTTTGCAGTGCCCAGGGGGCATAACTGGACACTGCAAGATGGAGGTTCCTAGGGTTGTGTCTGGGACTGGAGATATTGGCTCGTGTAATTTGGTTGCAAGTAGCTGGGAGAAGCTTACATGCTAGAGGCTGTGTGTGTGGACAGTCCAGGAGCAGGTGTTCATAGAATATCAGGGTTGGAAGGGACCTGAGGCGGTCATCCAGTCCAACCCCCTCCTCAAACCAGGACCAAACTCAGACAGATTTTTGCCCCAGATCCCTAAATGGTCCCCTTGAGGATTGAACTCACAACCCTGGGTTTAGCAGGCCTATGCTCAAACCTGAACTGTCCTTCCCCGCAAAAAAATATGGAACGCTTCATGAATTTGTGTGTCATCCTTGCACAGGGGCTATGCTAATCTTCTCTATGTTGCTCCAATTTTAGTATATGTGCTGCTGTTCTCACAGCAGAGCAGGGTAAGTCTGGCTCCCAGAGTCAAGGATTGGAGTGACCTAGCAGATCACTGGTCTGGATAACACCAGAGGGGAACGTCACATTGGAACAATTTGTTCTGGAAAGACTTTGTTACTCCCCACACCTGCAAAGGGCAATACATATGGTGACCTGACCGTAGGGCCAAGTCATGAAGAGGGAGCTCTCTGAGGGGCAGATGGTGTGAGAACACTGGGAGAGACACCATGGGAGGAGGGCACAATGCCTGGCCAGACCTACTCCCCAGGATGGCCAGGAGGAGGCGCCATCAGCAGTGAGTGGACCCAATGATTGCATTAGTCCTTTTAGTCACAGCATTGCACTGGGAGAACATATTCAGCTGATTCTCCACCACAACCCCCAAATCTTTTTCAGAGTCACTGCATGCCAGGATAGAGTCCACCATCCTGTAAGTATGGCCTACATTTATTGTACCTAGATCAGGGGTTCTCAGACTGCATTGCACTGCGACCCCCTTCTGACAACAAAAATTACTCCACAGTCCCAGGAGTGGGGGCTGAAGCCTGAGCCTGCCCAAGCCCCACTGCCCAGTTTAGGGGGCCAAGCTAAAGCCTGAGCCCGGCTGCCCCAGGCAGGGAAACTAAGGCCAAAGTCAAAGCCCAAGGGCTTCAGCCCCAGGCAGGGGGCCTGTAACCTGAGCCCCACCACCCAGGGCTGAAGCTGTTGGGCCTGGGCTTTGCCCCTGGGCAGTGGGGCTTGGACTTCAGCCCCAGCCCCAGCAAGTCTAATGCCAGCCCTGGCGACCCCATTAAAACAAGGTCCTGATCCACGGTTTGAGAATATCTGTCCTAGATGTACACATTTATATTCAGCCATATTAAACCACATATTGTTTTCTTGCGCTATGCTTACCAAGAGAATCAGCTGACTATGCATCAGTGACCTGTCCTTTTCATTATGTAACCACTCCCCCCCCAAGGTTTGTGTTATCTGCAAACATTATCAGTTAGTTTATGTTTTCTTCCAGGTCATAACGTGTTAAATAAAAATGTTAAATAGTGTAGTGCCAAGAACCAATCCCTGCAGGACCCCATTCGAAACACACCCACTCAAAGATAATTCCAATTTACATTTACATTTTGAGACCTCTCAGTCAACCAGCTTTTAATCTATTTAATGTGTACCGTGTCAATTTGATATCATTTTGATTTTTTTTTATCAAAACATCATGCTGTACCAAGCCAAATGGCTTACAGAAGTCTATTACATCAATACTATTACCTTTATCAACCAAACTTGTAATCTTGTCAAAAATATGTCAGTCTTAAACAGGCTCCACTTTCCGTAAACCCATGTTTATTGGCATTAATTATAGTACCTTCATTTCTTAGTTAATTGAGTCCTCTGACAGCCACTCCATTGTCTTGCCTGGGATTGATGTCAGATTGATAGGCCTATAATTACCCAGGTCACCCTTGTCATAACTATAAAGGGAAGGGTAACAACCCTCCTATATACAATTCTATAAAATTCCTCCTGGCCAGAGGCACCAAAATCCTTTTACCTGTAAAGGGTTAAGAAGCTCAGGTAACCTGGCTGACACCTGACCCATTAAGGGGACAAGATACTTTCAAATCTTGGGCGGGGGGAGGCTTTTGTTTTTTCTCTTTGTTTTGGTGGTGTTCACTCTTGGGACTAAGACGGACCGGACATCAATCCATGTTCTCCAAATCTTTCTGAACAAGTCTCTCATATTTCAAACTTGTAAGTAACAGCCGGGCAAGGTGTGTTAGTTTTATCTTTGTTTTCTCAACTTGTAAATGTTCCTTTGCTAGAGGGAGGTTTATCCCTGTTTGGCTGTAACTTTGAACCTAAGTCTAGAGGGGGTTCTTCTGGGCTCTTTGAATCTGATTACCCTGTAAAGTTATTTTCCATCCTGATTTTACAGAGATGATTTTTACCTTTTTCTTTAATTAAAATTCTCCTTTTAAGAACCTGATTGATTTTTCACTGTTTTAAGATCCCAGGGTTTTGGATCTGTGTTCACCAGGACTAATTGGTGAGGGTATACTCTCAAGCCAACCCAGAAAAAGGGGTGTAAGGACTTGGGGGGGAGGGGAGGAATTAGTCTCAAATCTGCCCAGGAAAGGGGGCATTAGGGACTTGGGAAATATTTGGGGAAAGGCTGAGTTCCAAGTGGCTCTCCCCTAAGATTTGAAACACGCTTGGTGGTGGTAGCTTACTGTTAACCTAAGCTGGTAAATAAGCTTAGGGAATCTTTCATGCAGGTCCCCACATCTGTACCCTAAAGTTCAGAGTGGGGAGGGAACCTTGACAACCCTATTTACCCTTTTTAAATATTAGCAAAACATTTGCTTTCTTCCAGTCTTCTGGAACTTCACCAGTGTTTGAAGACTTATTGAAAATCAACATTAGCAGTCCAACAAGCTCCTCAGCCAGCATTCTTTAAAACTCTTGGATGAAAGTTAGCTGGACTTGCTGATTTTAAAAATATTTAACTTTAGTAGCTGCTGTTTAATATCCCCATGAGATACTACAGGAATGGAAAAAATGTCATCATCAGATGACATGACAATCTGTTTTTTCCCCAAATACAGAACAGAAATATTTATTAAACACTTCTGCCTTGTCTATGTTGTTATTGATAATTCTATCATTTCCATCTAGTAATAGACAAATATATTAAGATTCATTTTGTTACTAATATAGTTAAAAAACCCTCCTTGTTGTCCTTAACTCTGCTGGCTGTAGATTTTGCCTTGTGTCCTTTTGCTTCTCTTATCAATTTTCTACAATTCCTATGGTCTCTGCAACCCTGGTAGACAGTCTAGTGTATATCAGCAAGGCACTCTCAGTGCTTCTTGAAGCAGTATTCATCCCCACTTTGCAAAAAAAAAAATCTCAGAGGGATTTATTGTTGGTATGAGTGGGGATGTCAGTGAGAATGTGGCTTGTTGAGAAGCTGGGCTGCCAGAGCACACAGCTCCAACCACAGAAGCCCTGGCTTCTACACTCCTTGATCATGCATCCTTGTGATCTGCAATGTGGGATGTCTAACCCCACTGTTTGCTCTCCCCCAGAGAAAAGCGTACAGCAGAAACTCTGCAAGTCCAATCTTGTCGATTTTGTCCATACCAACCTGTTAATATTTTTTCTCATGGTGAGGAAGTGTTTCTGGTCAAGTATTCAGTGTCTAGTACAGTGCTTGGAACATGCTGATTCAGCATGCATTGTGTATATGTGCTCAGCCATTTTTCTTGAAAAATGAAAAGGAAAGAAAAAAAGACTAAAAATCATGCCAGATTTCATGTAAATACTTTAATTACATCTGAATGCTTAAAACTTGAGTTAAATTACACCTTAACACATCTACTACATTGTACATATATGTCCAGTACCCTGTAAGGAGGTGCTATTACACTAAAAGAATGCTAAAGCCCAGCCAATAGTGGTAATATTCTTTTAGTTTTATCATCTATATTACATTGATTTAAGGGCCCCCAACACAGGTCAGAGCCCCCTTATATAAGAGAACTGTTTGAATCTGAGAGGAAGTCTGTCCATTCATTATATAATATAGGTCTTACCCCAATACATGACAAGGTATGGGTTTGGTTCCAGATACACAGCAAGTGAATCACTCAGCAACTGCCTGAGAAGTGCAAGGAAGGGGTTCACAGCGCTTTGCAAAGCATGTTGTTGCTTTTAGGAAATACTCCTTGTTACAGTTTTGTGTATTGAATCAAAGAATTAAAAAAATTCACTTCAGTGATAAGGAGTCTTGAAAAATGTTCCTCTAAAAAGAAAAAAACAATGTTGTTTAGTTTTAAAAATCGTTCAGAAGCCCTAAGGCCTGCCAAGCCCCAGTGGCCTTACAGCAACAGCTGAAATCTACAGGGGAGAAATCTGACAACTCAGTTGCTGGCAGCCATCTCTGGGCAAATGGAAAGAGATGCTGGTTCTCCCAAAGCAGAGTAAAGTGTGTGATGTGTTTGGTTCAGATTCTCACCTGGGGTAAAATCAGTGTAGCTGCACTGAAGCCTCCAGGGCTCAGACTCAAAACCTCAAAGTAGAGCTAGGCTGTATTACACCAGCTGAGGATCAAGCTTATTTCCATATACCTCACCCTGTTGTGAGCAATCCTTTTGGAGTGGGAACACTAATGGCAGCCTGTAGCTGAGGTGCTGGGATGCCTTTTTGTAGATTCCAGTTGTCTTCTGGCTATGCACTAAGGGCCATTTTCCCAATGGCAGCTACAGACTCCAGGATCAAACAGGTTCCAAGAATTCTCAAGCTTTACGTGGGAGGGGAAGTTTAAAAAAATAAAACCCCAAAAAGGCTCAGTCCTGCAAAATCTTATGCAGGTGAGTAGTGTCAGTGAATACTCTGGTGGGTAAGGGCAAGTTGCATGAGAAGGGGTTGCAGGATCGGGCCCATAAGCAGGAAAGGTATTTGTATATATGAAAGGGGGAAATTTGTAGGAAAATGATTTGAGGGAGGGTACACTGGCCACAAGTCCCGACTTGAGCAGTTCTACTGAATACTCAAACTGCTGGACATTCTGCCAGCCAGTCACCTGACTCTTTGCATAATGCCCATTTTCTAAATATAGGTATGCATTCAGATTTTGGCTGTCAATTTAAAGAGAGCTCTTTACTTTGAGAGTCATGTAGTTGGCTCTCTCTGCACTGGAGCTCCTGGGCAGAAGGCAGTTCTGCTTGACAAATGCATGTGCTAAAGGAAAACCAATAGATAAATCAGTGCATCAACTGTGATGGACACATGCATGTGCTGCATACATCAGGTCTCAAACTTATTGGTGGGATAGCTGGATCTCTTGAATATTATCTATATAGATCCATAGGTACAGACCCATCGTCTGGTATTACAATCTACCTTTGGCATGACTATATCAATCAGGACTTTTGCCCAGGGAGTGGAGGGAGTCACTGAGGTTAGAATATCATGGACAGGCAGGGGCTCTCTGATTTGCTAGGTTCCACGTGTTTCCCATTTCAATTTCAGGCTTGGAGAACGGAGCAGGAAAAATAGGGTAGTTGTCTTATGATCTGGCTGTGTTGGGGAACATGGGTGAAGGGAAACTTACAGACAGCCTGTTTTTATACTTTCCTACTATCATTGCTTAGGTCCTGCTACTTGCTTTTGATGTTCTCCCTGCAGTGCCTGGCCATATTGCACTTGTTCTTGGTGACTGCCGGAAAGCTCTGCTCATTACAGTGCCAGCTCCATACTGCAGCGTACCAAGGTGGCCAGTGGCAGTGAGGGCCTGACAGGCCCCATAACACTACTCTTGCCCAGGGGCTTCCTCTTCAGCACTCTTCACTCGCCGTATCAGTTAACAATACAGCTGAGAGAGAAGTGTACTAGTGATAAAGGCGAACTGAAAGGATTTGTTTTTTCCTATCAAGACTTGAGTTCAAGATTTTGCATTTCATCTGCATTGTTGGCCGATGTGACTGGGACATAAAGCAGAGCATTTTCTTATACTCTGTATGCTGCTTTAGATGCGGTCACCTATTTCAGCAGGAGAAGCAAAGAACCCTGAATGCAGGTTCTGGCAAGTAAGTAAGGATCTGACTTTTGACTGAAATTTATTTATCCTGTATTTTCACTGTGGCACCTTATAGACTAACAGACGTATTGGAGCATGAGCTTTCGTGGGTGAATACCCACTTCGTCGGATGCACCGTCATGCATCCAACGAAGTGGGTATTCACCCACGAAAGCTCATGCTCCAATACGTCTGTTAGGCTATAAGGTGCCACAGGACTCTTTGCTGCTTTTGCAGATCCAGACTAACACGGCTACCCCTCTGATATATTTTCACTCACTCTCTCTAAGTGTTCTTCCCTCATAAAACTTTACTCTGTAAAAACCATCTTCCTTGGCCGAAGCACAGGAGTGGGTGGGAGTACATCCGAGCCCATTTATTTTTATTATATTAATTCTACCACTGTGGTATCCGGTCACCAATCACTGCCACTCCTAGCTAAGCCAGAGGGAGATGAGAGGGCCCAGCTTCTAGGAGCTGAGTGGCTTGTCCCTACATTCTTATTACATCACTGATCTGGGACATTCAACCATTTCCTCACTTTAGATTTATTTAATCAATTTGTTTCTCCAAAGCTCTTTGGTTCACCTTTAAAACTAGTGAAACACCCGTGCTGCAGAAACCCTGAGTGCTACCCTGTGAGTGTGTTTCTGAACAATCTAGGCAGCACAAGAGGCAAGACAGATGAGCTTGCCCCGGGGATAACATCATGTGCTCATGGGCACTGCTGAGGAGGCAGGCACAGCTGCCCTGCCTCCCAGCTCAAGGGGGCTTAAGTCACCCCCAGGCCTGTGGAAACCATTAGATTACACTACAGGACTCAAATCGTGAAATGTTATGGTAAAAAATCACTGGGAAAGCCCTTCAAAACAAGTGCTCCCACTCCCACCACGATACCATGACTCAGTAGGGTCCTGTGTTCTGACCGATTTAGCTTCAAGACAGTTTATCTTCATCCCTGCACAGCTTGGTAAGATGGCACTAACCAGGATCGCTCCTGAAATCTGGGCATGGCAGCTCAGGGCCCTTTGGTAGCGATGTATGTACCAAAAGTTGCTGCAGCCAGCCACCACCAAGCATTTGCTGCCTGAAGTGTGTAAATGCCCAGAACTGCTCCCCAGTCGCAGCACAAAATGATGGGGTGGTCAGTAGGCTTGGTATCCTCATCCATGCTTGTGGTATGTAACTGGTTGGCTCCATCCTCCCTGATCTCAGAGTGATCCAAAGCAGGGGCAGGTGTCGTTCATGCATTGATAGCGTTAGCGACATCTGTGAACACAAGACGGCTGGGTCTCTGGATGGTTCCCTGGCTCGTCAGGAGGATCTGCAAAAATGAAGCAGTGAGAGATGAGACAAGGCAAGGAACTGCAGGGATATATGCAAACCCACACGTCTGTCCATAAACTTACACACTGTATCTTACCTACATTCATCATTTGTTTCAACTTTTATTTAGATTTTGTTTGTGCTCCTGTGGAGGGGGTTTAGACTCTATCTGGTCTGGCTGGATGACCAACCTGCAGAACCCCAGAGAGGGAGTCAGGAGAAGATGCGGCCTGAGACAGGCCATTGCAGCCTCAGGGAGAGCCCAGAAGGGGGAATGCTAGAGACCAGGACCCCCTGCAATGCTGTCACTAGAGAGGAGGGGGTGCTCATGAGGTGAGGATGCCCTACTCCATGGCCTGTGTAAGGGCTGCACACTTGGCCTTGCATGTGCTGGGCTCTTTGTCAGCTCCCACTCCCAGCACATACCAGCTCCAACTCCACTTGATGCTCTGCTGGGCCCTTGCAGCATGTTGAGAGATTAGCTATAGGAAACCTATTCCCTAATTGCTGAAACCCTCCCTCTCCTAGCTTGCCAAATTCTGCATTTTCCCTCCCACCATCTCTCTGTAATGACAACCCTGTGACCTCCCCCTTTCCCTGTTACCCGCCAAGCTACTCTGGTCTTCCACCCCAACCTGTGCCATGTGGCTAATGAAGTCCCCGAAGGCTCTGTGTGGCTTACTCCACATGCAATGTTCATTACAAGACTACCTCCAATGCACTTACCAAGCTCAGTAATAACAGGCCTGCACATCTCTGAGTGGGTTGGGCAGAAAGAAGGGTGATGTGACTGTGGAAGGCAACTACTACCTTGCTCTGGGTGGCCTGGGATGATGCAGCATCTCTTCCATGCTCCAGCAGCTCTTGTTCCAGCTCGTCCTGTTCTTCCGTGGGGTCAAAATTGTACATGGGCATGAGCTGGTGCCGCAGCTTCTCTAACCTGCCAACGGAAAGAAGAGCATAAGAGCAGCATCGAAACCTGTGGCCGAGGAAAGAGGGAGAGTGAAAAACAAATGGTTAGTCTTCCCTCCCCACTCCATTGCTGGGCAGCTGCGGAAGCATGTGTATGGATGTGAGTGGAGGCCTGTGTGGAGGGGTGTATTTTCTATTCTAGGGTGCTTCTTGCTGTTAAGAGAGTATTTGGCTGTAACTCACTAAGTGATATGTCCCTATCCAGGGGCAAGGATAAGATCCAACTGCTGCTACCAGCTAACTAGGTTAGACAAAGTGGAAGAGGCCAGTACTGAATGTGCAGGGTTAGTTACCCCCGGTAACCTGTGGCTGCACAGCAGAGGCCCATGTGGGGATTTAAACTGAGCTAGAATCTCAGGATGAGCTTTATGTGGCAGGGGGAGCATGTAACACGCTGGCTCGGTGTGATGTACACCCCCCACACACCCCGCAGTGGCTAGTCCACATGTTGGATAAAAACCTCCTACTGCTGGCAGAATTACATCTTCGGTTCAAGTGGTAGAGGCCTGTGTCTGGTTCTGAGTTCAATCTCTGCCAATAACTTGGGAAGGAGGAATGTGGGATTGGTACATAAAATCCAAAAGGAGCTCTGGAGGGAGCTGATGGACACACAAACACTTTGTAGTTCTGAGTGGCTTACCTGCTCTAACCCTAACAATGCAGCCTGACCCCGCAAAGGGTCTCTCTTCATGCTGGCCTAGACAAAGCAGTGATGAGAGGGACTGCTGACTCCACGAAACAGGCATACTTGAGTGTAGCTGTTGAAGCCCCAGCATATCGTGTGGGTGTCGTTTTGTGGGGAGGAAGACATTCCTGAGCTGTTCCAGGCAGGGTCAAGGTCCCTTTTGGCCAAGGCTCAGATGACATGTTCTCTGCATGACCCTTGCCTGCCTCTGGCTGGGTTCTGACTACTAAACCATCAGTGTATTTACAGGCTAAATGTTTCAGCACTGCCTTTAGCCTCTTCTGTTTCTCTCAAGTCTCTGCTTTGGGAACCAGCTTGTAAGTTTTCTGCCTAGTGTGTAGCCCAGTGTCGCAACCCTAAACTCATGCTCAAACATGGCGTCTGTATGGCCAATTGTCGGTCAAAAGGTCACATTAGTACCATGTGCAACACCGTAGTGCGGTGTGCAACATTATAGTGCCGTGTGCCTATTCCCGAACCTTCTATCTGGTCAGTTGTGGGTCAAGTTGGTGCCGTGTGC
The DNA here is from genome assembly GCF_020497125.1 of Mauremys mutica. Classification (NCBI taxonomy): domain Eukaryota; kingdom Metazoa; phylum Chordata; order Testudines; family Geoemydidae; genus Mauremys; species Mauremys mutica. The sequence continues at coordinate 46,126,972 of NC_059078.1, forward strand.
TACAATACCAGCGTGTCGTGTGCAAAAGAGTAGTGTGGCGGGTGCAGCTCCTGTTGACGTAGAGGGCTCCAGCTCGGAACCTGGAGGGCGAAGGAGCTAGGGACCAATTAGACGCTGACACGAGTAAGAGTCTTCGAATAAAACTGTATCTCGCGCCAAAAACGGCGGGAGTGCCCGCGTGTTAGCTAGAAGGCCTGATCACCCTTTCAGCCAGGGTCTCCTCCAGATTTTGCCGGCTCGTGTCGTGTCGTGTTAGGATTACTTCCCCTCAATTCGTCATGCACTCTGTGTCTGTACTGCTGGTCAGCTGCGCCTGGAGTGTGGTATGTGCATTTTAATTTCTGTAAACATTTTGTTTGCTTAGCCTCTTCCTTTTTTTTTCTCCTTCTCTTTTTTCCCTTTTTTCCTCCCTTATTTGGTGCAAAGTTGTGTATACAGTATATGAGAATCAAGTTGTTGTATTGATTACTGTTGTGGTTACTTTCACAACATTCGGTTAATGCGTGCACAGCTTACTCAGTTTGCGGGTCTATTTTGAATTTTAGTGAGCGGTTGATCATAGATCATTTAGTTCTTGTTGTTAGATGCAAATAGACTGTTTTCAAGTTGTGTGTGGTTTATCTTGATAGTATTTCTAGTTGATAAATTACCTCCCCCTGGCCCAAGTTGTAACTTATCCCTTGTTAATAAACGGCCACGTGGTTTGAAATTTCAATCTGTCACATTTTGATTTTCCTCTCTCAATTAAATACTTGCTCAAACCTGCGTTTGTCTCGGTCACCCAGCATTGTCCACAGCAATCAGTAAGTGAGGCACAGTCCATGGCACAGAAATCCACCTATGTCTGTGTCCATTTCAAAATAGCAGGCGAATCAAGGAGAGATGTCTTTCCCTGTCTGCCATTCTTCTGATTTTCAGCAGCAAGCTTAATGGGTGGGTGGATGAGGGGGAGACCACTAAGTCTTGAGCTAGGAAACTTAGTATCTTGCAAAACAGGATCCAGAGGAAATTGCCCTGGAAAGCATGGAGTCCAGCATTTCACCTAGCAGCACTGCCATAAACACAGAGGAAAGCAGGGGGAAAGGTAGGCCCACTGCCCTTGTCAAGGTAAGCCCAAGCTTTTGAGAACTGGGGTCTGGCAGACATAGCCTTGCCAGGCAAACCTCATTATGTAAGGCTGCTGGAGCAGAGGAGCCCTGCCTGTAAGCATAGCGTTCGGGATTGGCTAAAATGTGACAGACTCCACAGGTCATAGGATATGCCTGTTATATGGATAACAGCTTCTTTGTACAAACTCTCTCTCTTTAACCCTCCGTATGTGAGATGGATTAGGTGTTGTGTAGGAAACCTACCATGCATTCAGAGGACTTTCGGCTTCCAAAATGGCAAGGAGCTGGCTTTGAAAAGGAAATCTACAATGGGGGGAAGAAAGATAGGGAACTCTGCATTTCCATCTGATTCCTTTCCCCTGGCCTCCCTGTCTGCTAGAGATTCCCTGGCCTTTGCCTTAGTTTTGAAGCATTGAGACTCCCCAAAAGCAGACTGCACTTACCTCTTCCTCTTCCTGATATAGAGAACCTAGAGGAGAAAGAGAAACACTATTAAAACAGTCCCAGTGAGGAGAGGAGCAAGAGATAGTGCCTATCTTTAAAAAGGGGAACAAGGAGGACCTGGGGAATTATAGACCAGTCACCCTAACTTTGATACCTGGAAAAATACTGGAACAAATTACAAAATAATCATTTTGTAAGCACATAGAGGATAATAGGGTTATAAGGAATAGCCAACATGGATTTGTCAAGAACAAACTATGCCAAGCCAAACTAATTTCCTTCTTTTAACAGGGTTACTGGCCTAGCGGATGGGTGAAATAGTAGATGTGGTATATCTCAATTTTAGTAAGACTTTTGACACAGTCCCAGCTAACATTCTCATAAGCAGAGTAGGGTAATGGGGTCCAGATAAAATTACTATAAATTACTTTACAACAGCTTGAAAGACTATACTTGGAGTAGTTATGGTTTGCTGTCAACCTGGGAGGGTGTATCTAGAGGGGCCTGCAGGGGTCTGCCCTGGGGCTGGTACTAATCAATATTTTCATTAATGACTTGGATAATGGAGTAGAGAGTGTGCTTATACAATCTTCAGGTGACAACAAGCTCAGAGGACAGAATTAGAATTCAAAACAACCTTGACAAACTAGAGGCTTGGTCTGAATTGAACAGGATGAACTTCAGTAAAGACAAGTGCAAAGTACTTCACTTAGGAAGAAAAAAATCAAATTCACAGCTACAAAATGGGGAATAACTGGCTAGGTGTTAGCACTGCTGAAAAGGATCTGGGGCTATAGTGGATCACAAATGGAATGAGTCAACAATGAGAAGTAATTGCAAAAAAGCTAATATCATCCTGGGGTGTATTAACAGGAGTGTTGTATGTAAAACATGGGAGGTAACTGTCTCGCTCTACTAAGCATTGGTGAGGCCTCTGCTGGAGTATTGTGTCGAGTTCTGGGTGCCACACTTTAAGAAAAGATGTGTGTGACGTTGCACTCTATATGATTTTATGGGAATATGCTTCATGCAAAAGGTTTCTTGTAAGGTATCATTACAAAGTTTATAATCTACTGAGTGTGATCAACCTATTTGTATAAATGTACCACTCTTGTATCTGAAACTAGAAATATAGAACTATAACTCTGAGGGCCTATTGTAATTATGCAAAGTGTGGGCCATTAATGGTGGTTTGGAATCTTGATGGCTCCCATTAACCAGGACAATTGACTGTAGATGGCTCTGTTTTACAAAATGTCCATGTCACCTGAACTGGAATCCATCTTTTCATTGAGAAGGAGGGGGTGGGAACCCAGAGAGGGACAAAGGATTCCCGCCTTATGCAAAAGATATATAAATGGGTGGAACAGAGCAAAGGGGGCAGCTCTCATGAGGAATCCCCTAGCTACCACCTGAGCTGGAACAAGGGCTGTACCAGGGGAAAGGATTGTGCCCAGACTAGGAAGGCATCCAGTCTGTGAAAGAAACGTATTGAAACATCTTTCAGGGTGAGATATTATCTGTACTCAGTTGTATTACTGTATTAGGCTTAGATTTGCATGTTTTATTTTATTTTGCTTGGTAATTCACTTTGTTCTGTCTGTTACTACTTGGAACCACTTAAACCCTGTATAAGCTTTATACAGGGTAAAATGGATTTATTTGGGTTTAGACCCCATTGGAAGTTGGACATCTGAGTGTTAAAGACAAGAGCACTTCTGTAAGCTGCTTTCAGTTAAGTCTGCAGCTTTGGGGCAAGTAATTCAGACCCTGGGTCTGTGTTGGAGCAGAGGGGCGTGTCTGGCTCAGCAAGACAGGGTGCTGGATTCCTGAGCTGTCAGGGAAAGCAGGGGCAGAAGTAATCTTGGCACATCACTTGGCAACTCCTAAGGGAGTTTCTGTGATCTAACCTGTCACAATGTGGACAAACTGAAGAGAGTCCAAAGGAGAGCAACAAAAATAATGAAAGGTTTAGAAAACCTGACCTATGAGGAAAAGTTTTAAAAAAACACAACAAACTGGGCATGTTTAGTCTTGAGAAAAGAAAACTGGGGGTGGGAGGGAGGACCTGATAAGTCTTCAAATAGAATTGAATTGCTATAAAGAGAATGGTGATCAACTGTTCTCCATGTTAATTGAAGGTGGGACAAGAAGTAATGGGCTTAATCTGCAGCAAGAGCGAGATTAGTTAGAAAGTTTTTCCCAATATCTAACCATAATGGTTGTTAACTTCTGTAATAGGCTTCCAAGGGAGGTTGTGGAATCCCCATAACTGGAGGTTTTTAAGAGAAGGTTGGACAAACACCTAACAGGGATGGTCTAGATCAGGGGTTCTCAACCAGGGTACATGTACCCCTGGGGGTACGCAGAGGTCTTCTGGGGGTACATCAACTCACCTAGATATTTGCCTAGTTTTACAAAGGGCTACATAAAAAGCACTAGTGAAATCAATACAAGCAAAAATGTCATACCACTTGTTTATACTGTTCTATATACTATACACTGAAATGTAAGTACAATATTTATATTCCAATTGATTTATTTTATAATTATATGGTAAAAATGAGAAAGTAGCAATTTTTTTAGCAGTAAGGTGCTGTGACACTTTTGTATTTTTATATCTGATTTTGTAAGCAAGTAGTTTTTTAGATGAAATTAGGGGTACAAAAAACAAATCAGACTCCTGAAAGGGAAGGGGTACAGTAGTCTGGAAAGGTTAAAAGAGCCACTGGTCTAGGTTGACTTGCTTTTTGTCTTTGCACTTAGGCACTTTTGAAAACTTTACCCAAAGTCTGCAAGAAAATTCTGCAGCAGCAAGTTCCACAAATTAACTTGTTGCAGTTTGTAAGGGAAGCTGACCCTAAGAACTTATTCTTGTTGTTACCACCCATCTTCTGCTGAAAGGTAAACTAGCTTATTCTATTAGAGAAGGACCACAGCCCTTTGCACTGCCCTCTTCGTGAGTGACACACCTATTCAGGGATAGGTGAGAAGAAAGGTTTAGGAAGTCACTACCTATAGCGGAGCTAGAAGGGTTGGCTCTGTGGAGCAGCACAGGGAATTTTAAGGGTTTGTTCAATATCCTGTGGGAAGAGTGTGACAGACTCCACACCACACATCATGGGACATGCCCGTTATGGATAACAGCTTCTTTGTACAAACACAGAACCTTCCTCCTTTCTTTAACTCTCCATATGTGAGATGGCTGAGGTGTTATGTAGGAAACCCACCATACATTCAGAAGTCTTTTGACTTCCAAATTGCCAAGGGATCTACTCGGGAGCTGGCTTTGAAAGGAAACATGACAATGCGGGGAAGAAGGGGAGGGGAGATCATTCCCCTCTTAACACTTCACTGCCTAATAATGCATCACCACATGTTATCTGAAGTGCTGACCCACTTATGCTGTGTCCAGTCATATCACAGGAAGCTAGACAGGCCCCCCTAACTTCCCCTCAGTCAAGGGAGACAGAACTTTCTGCAAGGGCAGAGACTGTGGAATGAACTTCCCCAGGAACTGAGAGCCATCACAAACCTAACTATCTGCTGCAAGTGCAAGGCACATTTCTCTGACCTTGCCTCTTCTAACACACACTCAGTAACAGGTATATTTTTATTTAAAAAAACAGACACCCTACCAGACCAAGACTTTCCACTCTACATGCATGTTCCTCTGGGGGGAGGATGAGAGCATAAATAACAGATGGATAGTCATGTGGCTTAATGCACTACTGGAAGATGCTTAGATGCCACAGTGATAAGCATGGTATAAAAACCTACATAAGATAGAATAGAGCAACTCAGAGCAGAATCTGCCCCGTTTTCTTTTAAATAAACTCCTCAGTTATTTTAAAAAATGCTGATACCACATATGGGAACTGGTTCCTGGCATCCTCAAAACTACTGGGCACCCAGTCCTGGGAGATCCCAGCAGCGCTGATCATTGTGCTGCAATTTGGGTTCCTACTGGGAGCCTATGCACGCCTCCCAGACTTGGTTCATTCTGAGCACTGGATAAAGACAGTTAAAAGTTGTGGATCTCAGAGACGTTCAGTGCCCATAACTTTTGTATGATTGTCCAGTGTGGTGGCTCTTTCTTGGTTCAATCAAGTTATTGGGATTAAAACTAGTGTTGATAAATCACACCCACCCTTCCTACTTTAGAAAGAGAAGTATTTAGAATGCCTGATGGAGTGGGTCTCTCTTACCATTGCTACAGCCAACCCAATCATAGTAATGATTCCAAATGAGAGGAGCATTGTGCTCAGGCCGGGCTCACTGTTGACCACGTCTGGAATTTTGGTGCTGTTAAAGCTGGTAGTTTCAGGGCTTACAGTAGCAGTTTCTGGTAGAGCCCTGTCCATGGTTGACCCTGGGTCTGGCTCGGAGGTGGTAGTGGTGCTGCGGTACAAATCGTGTACAGAGGGTGTGCTGTAACTCATCCTGGACAAGGACCCCACGTCCTCTCTGACTGAACTGTCTCCACCCACTCAGGATGCCTTGATTTCTGCTACAAAGTCATAGGGTCTCCCCTTCTGTCAAGGACCCTCCTGTGAGCACTGTTGTGCAACATCTTCCTTGTTGGCCCTTCTTTGAGGGAATCCTGTTGCTTCTCCCTGTGTTTGAGAGAGATAAGCAGAAGCTTTATGAGTCACAGATGCACAAGGTGACAGTCCTAAAGATACATGACCAACATTTTCTGAAATGGAAACTGTTTCTGAGTATGAGATAGATTAGATATAATTTTGGGGGAGAGGGGAGGCTTAGAGAGTATTTTTGGGTGCTCACCGTAGATGGAAAGTGGCTGACTTTTCAGAGATGCTGAGCGCCTCCAACTCCAGTTGAAGTTAGTGGGATCTGGGCATGTCAAAATCAGGCCATGAGATTCTCAAGCTGAGCTTCTAAAACCTAAGGCATCCAAAATCAATTGCCACGTTTATGCTGGGGTCTAGGGGGCTGAGAGTCAGGAGAGCCTGGTTCTTTTCTCTTATCACTTTCAAATTTGACTTGAGTAGGAGCTGTGGATGATCAGCACCTCTTAAAATCAGACCATTGATTTACGTGGCTAATTTCAGACTCCCAGATTTGCATAGGCGCTGACTTGTTTTTGCCAGTGGGTACTTTTGAGGAGGTGTGTGTGTCGGCCAGTTTTGTGGGGGGAGGCTATTTTCAGCATATTTATATAGTTATTTCATATTCTAGTTATTGAATGCATCTATATTGGTATCTTTACTATTTTAATAATGATTAAATTGTTATGAACTACATAATTACATTATCATGAATTACAGTATATTAAAATCATTTCAATCACCTACAAGCTGTCTTCACTAACCTCCAGGAGTGCAAGTAGGGTGGTACCCTCCAGTATGCAGTACTGGCAAGAGATTTTTAATGGGTACGGGGTACCGGAAAGACTTGGGGCTAGCTCCCCCTCGGGTCGGGGGAGGAGAGCGGGGGTTGCACTCTGCTCTTTAAAGGAGCAGAATGTGGCTAGGGAGGGCATTCATTCTTTAAATGGCTTTAACAGCACAATACATATGCTAACAAACTTAAATAAAGGCTTTGTTTATGTTTGGTAGTTGGTCAGGAGTCCTCAAGAGGGGAGGGGTGGGTGGGACGGAAGATGTTTAAACAGTGTTTTTGATTCTGTTTCTCCACATTGGTCTGAATTATCCATGACATCCATACTGCATCACATCAAGTCCAAATCATTATTGGAATGCCTCTGCTTGTACTGACCAGAGTATGTTTGGATTCTGATGTCAGCCCAGTTCTGCAACCTTATGGGAATCAGGTGTTGTCCCCAGTGTACATAGAATTCTTCTTTGCAGCCAAAATAGTCTAACATGCATTTTGTTAACTGGAGCAGCAAAACAAAGAAAACAAATGCCTCATTTTCCAGCTTTGTGAGTGAGCAAACTGTAAGTGAAGATTATAATGATGGACACTGATGGCCTTAAACCAGCTGCCTCAGGAACCTGCCAAGAACTTCGCTGAAAATATGTTCCTCATCTTAGCAATGGAGCTAAGGCCTTGTCTACACTACAAGACTATTTCGAATCAACTTAGTTCGAATTTGTGGATTCGACCTTATGAAGTCAAATTTGTGTATCCATACTAAATACACTAATTCGAATTTCTGAGTCCACATTCACGGGGCCAGCGTCGACTTTGGAAGCGGTGCACTGTGGGAAGCTATCCCACAGTTCCCGCAGTCCCCGCTGCCCATTGGAATGCTGGGTAGAGCCCCCAATGCCTGCTGGGGGGAGAAATGTGTCGAGGGTGGTTTTGGGTAAGTGTCGTCATTGAACCGTCAATCACAACCTCCCTCCCTCCCTCCTTGAAAGCGCCTGCGGGCAATCTGTTTGTGCACTTTTCTGGTCAGTGACAGCGCGGACGCCACAGCACTGCAAGCACGGAGCCCGCTGCGATCATCGCCGTTTTCTCCTCCTCGCACTTTATCGTCCACCTCTTCCACAGTCAGCTGATGAGAAATTGGGCTACTTTTCAATGGTGCTGCAAGCACTGGGGGACCATAGGGGACGTTTTACAAACATCAACGTCGGGTGGCCGGGCAAGGTTCATGATGCGTGTGTTTTCAGGAACTGTGGGCTGCTCAGACGCCTGCAGGAAGGTAGTTTCTTCCCGGACCACGAAATAACTGTTGTGGATGTGCAGATGCCTATAGTCATCCTCGGGGACCCAGCCTGCCCGCTAATGCACTTGCTCATGAAGCCCTATACAGGCGCCTGGGACAGCGACAAGGAACTCTTCAAATACCAGCGAGCAGCGAGCAGCGTGACCTGTGACTGTTCAGTTTCTTTACAGAGAAGCTGAACCTGCCCCTGTTTCTTTACCCAGTTACTGTTGACTCTCCTCTTCGGTTACATACCCCGTTCACCCCGTTACCCCCACTTCCAGCACACGTGTAAAAATAAAATACATGTCCCATTATTACTTAACAAAGGTTTCTTTATTCATGACTTTTCGTGAAAGGGTTGAAACTGGGACGCAGGCTGTGCTGGCTAGGGTGTGCGGTGATGTAAAGACCGCCTCTAAACTCAAGGAATGACAGGCTCCTGCTCCTAGAGCGGTCCGCAGTGCCGGAAGGCTTCTTTCAATGGAGCCTGCCATCCCTCTTTATGGAATTCTGTGTGCGGGCGGATATGTGACCTTGTGGTGGAGGAGGACGGATACAGATTCCTCAGCTGTGTGACTCTGCGGTCCAGGACAAGGACCGCTGTATAAGATCTGTAACCGCCCTCCCCCGCTGCAAAGTCACATCTCCCCCGCCCACACAGATCCTGGAAACCACCTCCAAAAACCGACCAGGGTGCCTACTGACTGCACCGTGTGTGTGACCCGCTGCTGATCCTGCCCCCGTGTCTGTACCCTGGGAAAGGTGACTGTCCTATGCAATTAACCACCCCCTTCCCCACGCCCCCCATTCAAACACAGTCTTCTTTGAAAAAACATAACGGAAACAGTAATTAACAGCAAAGCATTTTTATTAATTAAGTAGACAGTTAGGGGATGGGACTGGGATTGGGACTACTGTGAGTCTGGAAGTGAAGGACTTCGGCAAATGTAGGGTATGAGAGCTTTTGGGTACTTGAGCACTGTGCTGTGGTGCAGTGACAGTATTCACGTCCCCGGCCGCCCCTCCTCCTGATTATTTTCGGGGAGGGGGGTATGGGACTTTGTGGCGGGGGAGTGCGGTTGCAGATACACTGCAGGGTGTCTCTGTCCTCCTGCGGTCCTGCAGAACATCCACAAGGCGCCTGAGCGTGTCCGTTTGCTCCCTCACTAGTCCAAGCATTGTTTCAGTCGCCTGCTTGTCTTCCTCACGCCACCTCTCCTCCCGTTCGCTGTGTGAGCGCTGGCACAGAGAGACGGTCTCCCTCCACTGGCTCTGCTGGTCCGCCTCTGCTAGGTAGCAGCCCATACGTTCCTCGAACATCTTGTCCCTTGTCTTTTTCTTTCGCCGCCTAATCTTTGCCAGCCTCTGCAAGGGGGATGCTGTGGCAGGTCTGGAGACAGTGGAAGCTGTGAGATGGGAAACAGGGAGTGAATTCCTTGCAAGGATACATTTTTGCGAACAATTCACTGAGTCTAGGCTGTCTCTGTGAATTCTGGGTTGAGACCCCTGTGCCTGCTGGGGCAGAAATCATTTTCGCGGTGGATTCTGGGTAAATGTCGCCAGTCATTCCTTCCTCCGGGAAAGCAACAGCAGACAATCATTTCAAGCCCGTTTTCCCAGAATTGCCCTGGCATACGCCATAGCGTGGCAACCATGGACACTGTTTTGCCTTTTGTGTATGTCACCGTATGTGTACTAGATGCCGCTGACAGAGGCGGGCCAGCAGCGCTACACAGCAGCATGCTTTTGCTTTTGCATGACAGCAGAGATGGTTACCAGCCATATTGTACCATCTACCATACCATAAATTGGTAATAAGATGGTAATAAGATGGGCATGGTTACCTGTCCTTTTGCACTGCCCCATTTGGTGCTGTCATAAGTGCCCCTGGCCGAACAGCCAGGGGCGCAAAAGCAAAAATTGGGAATGACTCCCTGAGTCAATCCCTCCTTTTTGGTATCTAAAAATAGAATCAGTCCTGCCTAGATTATAGGCAAGTGTACTAGAGAACCACTGTATCATAGAACCAGAGAGCACAGCTGCTCTGTGTCCGATCCTGCATAAATTATGAGCTGTATGCTATTCACAGGGGGTGCTCCTGCAACAACACCACCTGTTCATTCCGTTCTTACCCCAGCCTTCCTGGGCTACCATACCATTGTCCCCCCACTTGTGTGATGAAGTAATAAAGAATGCAGGAATAAGACACAGTGACTTGTTTGTGAGAAATGAGTGGAAGGAAGCCTCCAGCTGCAATGATAGTCCAGGCAGGACATTAAGGAGTGTGGATGAAGGAGCCCATCATCCCTCTGCTAGTCCAGGGGCAATTGAATCTTTTATTTACAATGAAGGGTGGGGGCTGATGGAGCTCAGCCCCCTGTTGCAATGATGAGGACGGTTACCAGTCATATTGCACCATCTGCCATCAAAAATTAGGGACAGGCGCCCTTGATCGACCTTACTGATGCTAGTCGGCATGGTTACCAGCCCTTTTGCACTGCCCCATGTGCCAATAGGCTGATGATGAGGACGGATTTCCATCGTTTTGTACCATCAGCCATCCATAGCGTGGGGGGAGCAAGGATGTTGGTGTTGAGTGCTGCACCATCGCGTCTATCTGCAGCATTCAGTAAAGATAGGGTGACATGTAAAAGAGTCAACAGAGGATTGTTTTCACTTCTGGTGGTGGGTGGGGTGTGTGCGCAAATTGCCGAACTATGCCCTGACCCACCGCAGACACTGTGTTTGACCCTAGAAGCATTTGGAGCTCATCCAAGAATGCAAATACTTTTCGGAGACAGCAGGAACTGTGGGATACCTTGCGTCCTCATTCCCCCCTCCCTCCATGAGCGTCCATTATATTCTTTGGCTTTCCGTTACGCTCGTCATGCAGCTGCGTGCTGAGTCTGTGCTATGCCGTCTGTCCGTAGATTTTTTTAAAAATACTTTGGACCAGGTGTAAAATTACAGTAATTACCCTAATTAGATGCAGGAGTCTCCGAGCGAGATCACCCTGAGGAGGGTCACTGAAGGAGATAGAGAGCGCATGCTGCGTGAAAGCTAGCACGAACCAGGGCCCGATGCAGCCGTGCTCGGGGAGGCAGTGCTCCCTGAGTACCTCATGAAAGCCTTGCGCGGAAAACTGTGCTACCACAGAGCACCCAATAAGGCAGCTCTCCCCAGGAACCTCCTGCTGATGCTTTTCGATTAACGCAAGGAGAGCTTCGTGGAGATCTCCAAGGATGATTTCTGTTCTATCCCCATATCTAGAGAGACCTCCTTTTCACACAGTTAAGATCGCTGTTATATTAAGAATAAAAGTTAACATGGTTAAAGCACTTACCGACTGCTCCTTCCCCTGATTCAGGGTCCGGGTTAATGGCCGGGGAGGGATGTTGGGGGATCTCCGTGACGGTGATGAATAGATCCTGGCTGTCGGGGAAACCAGCGTTGTAAGCGCTCTCGCCTGCCTCGTCCTCCACAAACCCTTCCTCATCTTCCCCGTCCGCGAACATCACCGAGGAACTGGCCGTCGACACTGTCCCATCGTCAGAGTCCACGGTCACTGGTGGGGCAGTGGTGGCAGGCTCCGTAGCGTCCGTTTGCCGCTTTGATTTTTGGTAGCCTTGTCTGGGGTCCTTGATTTTCACGCGGCGCTGCGTTGCATCCTGCCTGTATCCTCTGTCTCTCATGGCTTTGGAGACCTTCTCGTAGGTCTTCGCATTCCCTGTTTTGGAGCGCAGCTCCGAAAGCACAGACTCCTCGCCCCACACACCGATCAGATCGAAGAGTTCCCAGTCAGTCTATGCTGGGTCCCTCTTTCTATTCACAGATAACATGAACTCCTCTGCTGGAGAGCTCTGCATCGTTGCAGGTGCTGCGGAGCTCGCCCCGATGTCCAGCCAGGACGTCAGATTCAAAGTGCCCAGACAGGAAAATGAATTCAAATTTTCCCGGGTCATTTCCTGTGTGGCTGCTCAGAGCATCGAAGCTCGGACTGCTGTCCAGAGCGTCAACAGAGTGGTGCACTGTGGGATAGCTCCCGGAGCTACTAAGTTCGATTTGCATCCACACCTAGCCTAATTCGAGCTAGCCATGTCGAATTTAGCGTTACTCCACCTGTCGGGGTGGAGTACCAAATTCGAACTAAAGAGCCCTCTAGTTCGAATTAAATGGCTTCCTGGTGTGGACGGTTGAGCGGTTAGTTCGAATTAACGCTGCTACATTCGAATTAAAGTCCTAGTGTAGACCAGGCCTTAGACTTATCACACATCTGCCCACCTTTATTTGAATGAAGTGCCTTCTGATCTGACAACTCAGGCATTGTCAGTTTCATCCAGAACAATTTACAAACTTGGAACCTAATCCTGTAAACTCTTAATCATTTGATCAATCCCACTGAAGACAATGGGAGTATTTGCATGACTATGGACCACTTTAGTGGAATGGTAAGAGTTTCAGAAGTCTGTTCCTATAAAGTATCAGAGGGTAGCCATGTTAGTCTGGATCTGTAAAAAGCAACAAAGAGTCCTGTGGCACCTTATACACTAACAGATATATTGGAGCATAAGCTTTCATGGGTGAATACCTACTTCGTCAGATGCATGTAAATTTCTATTACATACGACTGATGAAGTGGGTATTCACCCACAAAAGCTTATGCTTCAATACATCTGTTAGTCTATAAGATGCCACAGGACTCTTTGTTCCTATAAAGGAAGTTGAATCCCTCATTGAAATGAAATGTTTGGGTACAATACCATAAAGCAGTTTAGGATACAGTTCTACTTAAAATTTGTCTTTTAATAAGTCATACATATGCTGAAATGGCTCCGCACCCAACTCCCATATTCCATATAAACAGACTGAAATACTACATATTTGGGGGGAAAGTGAGTAGTTAAGCATGTTGAAGTTTGTATATACAAAGGCGGGTGTCGGAGGGGATGGGGAGAGCCTGTGGGCCCCAGGCTGGGGGTGGGGAGAGGTCACACGGGGAGGTCACATGCCCCACCTTGTGTCGCTCCCATGAGTGCAGTACCAGCAAGAAATTATTTCTACTTCCACCACTGCTAACCTTCCAGTTTAAAGACATCATGTCTCACTGTAGCTTTCTGGATGAAACTGTCAGCAATCTTATTTACATCTAGTTCCCTGGTATTATCTTGATGCACATTAAGGACAGCTACATTATTCAGTTGTGTCTGTCCCATTGATGATTGGAGATGATTTTTAGATCTTCTCAAGCTGGAGAATGAGTTCAGGGTGATACCTGCACAGTTAGAAGGATTCTTATAAATTTGCAGATGACTCCAAGCTCTCTTTCTTGATGGGCAACAACTAATTTAGGAACCATCATTTTGTATGTATAGTTGGGATTATATTTTGCCATGTGCATTACTTTGCATTTAACATTGAATTTCATCTGCCATTTTGTTGCCAAATCACCCAGTTTTGTGAGATCCCTTTGTAACTCTTAATTAAGTCCAAAGCAGGCTGCAATCTTGAGTAATTACCACTTTTGAAGTGGTAATGAGAGTGGCCCATTTCAGACAGTTGACAAGAAGGTGTGAGTGACAGTAGGGAGACAGGCCAATCCTCGCTTACAGACTGCCCCCCAACCCGAAGCAACTACTCACCAGCAACTACACACCACACAACAGAAACACCAGCCCAGGAACCAAACCCTGCTACAAACCCCAGTGCCAACTCTGTCCACATTTCTATTCAAGGGACACCATCATAGGACCTAACCACATCAGCCACACCATCAGGGGCTCGTTCACCTGCACATCTACCAATGTGATATTTGCCAGCAATGCCCCTCTGCCATGTACATTGGCCAAATTGGACAGTCTCTACGCAAAAGAATAAATGGACACTAATCTGACATCAGGAATCATAACATTCAAAAACCAATAGGAGAACACTTCAGTATCTCTGGTCACTCAGTAACAGACCTAAAAGCAGCAATTCTTCAACAAAAAAACTTCAAAAACAGACTCCAATGTGAAACTGCAGAACTGGAATTAATTTGCAAACTGAACACCATCAGATTAGGCTTGAATAAAGACTGGGAGTGGTTGGGTCATTACAAAACCTAAACCTAATTTCCCCAATACTAATTTCCCCCTACTGTTACTCACACCTTCTTGTCAACTGTCTGAAATGGGCCACTCTCATTACCACTTCAAAAGTTATTTTTCCTCCCGTGGTAACCTGCTGTTAATTCAATTGTCTCATTAGACTGACCTCACACTTGGTAAGGCAACTCCCATCATTTCATGTATTTATATCTGCTCCAGTATTTTCCACTCCTTGCATCTGAGGAAGTGGGTTCTAGCCCAGGAAAGCTTATGCCCAAATAAATGTGTTAGTCCCTAAGGTGCCACAAGGACTTCTCATTGTTTCTGAGTAATTTTGTATCGCATTCCACACTCAAGATCTGGCTCGTGGGTGCTGAGCACCCACTATTTCTTTCCATGGGTGCTTTAGCCTCAGAGCACCCACGGAGTCAGCGCCTATGCAGGTTTGACTATTTTAGTTTTAATATCTCTGTGCTTAGTTCCCCAGCTGGATGGCAGGGCACTGATATTTACCGAAGGGCTTTGGGATGTCTGGATAAAAAGGACAAGGATTTATTAGGATGTTCATTATTACTCTGGCTGGAACTATCAGCCAAGAGAAGTATATTCAATATCAACCACCATCTCTAACAAGTGGTATTTGGTCATTGCAGCCTCATGGGATGTGGGTTTTCAGAGTGAAACCTTGTGGTTTCCTTTTAAACCACCCTATAGGTGGCTGGCCCCTCAGCCTCCTATGTAGTCCTCTGTGGCACAGCCTGACTCCCACAGGCCCCTTGCCACTCTGGTTACCATCCTTCTACAGAGAGAGAGAGATGCCATCCCTTGAACAGACTTCTATCCTACCCCTCCTCCTACTCCCCAACTCCAGGACTGCCATGTTGTCTGCTCTTTTATCTACTGCTCTCGGGAACATTCATTGCACCTTGTTGAGAAAATTTACCTTGACATCTCTCCCTATTGTATGTGTGGCAGCAGGCAGGAGAGGGACTGCCCTGGGGGTACTATTTGCTCACTCTCTGTCCTGAAGTATAACAGGATCTCCCTTAGAAGGTGTTTGGATGGCATCTGCCCAAACCCTACCCTGCAAAGGCTCACAAAAGTTGGATAATTGATTGGTCTGGGAGATGCTGTTGAGCTAGCCAAGTCCGTTTCAAGGACTAGAGGAGACAACTGAATTTTGCAGAGCTGGCTGCTACAGTAAGGTGATGGGGTCTGAGCAGAGAGGGTTTCAGGGAGTTAGCTTCATGGGCAGTCACTTCCCCGAGCACTGGGAAGTGTCCCTTCAGACTTTTCCAATGAGCCAAGCCTTCCCAGCCTAAACCATTTTTGGGCCTTAAGAGATTCTCTTGTGCAGAGGCTGGGATATGTCTCTCCTGGAGGAGAGACTGTTAATCAACATTGCAGTTCTATCAGGATTATCCATGACTGCTGAATTTCAAACCTGACTCCTCTAAATGTCCCTGAAGACAAGTCTGCCTGTTGTATGAGAGGGTGTCACAAGGGCAATGGGACCAGGCCTGCCTGTGCCATAATTAGCTACCTCCCAGCCGAAGGAGAGAGGATTAATTGTGGTCAAGTTAAAATCTGATGAATACAAGGGCCTCAAAGGGCAGAGAATGCAGTTTAGAGGAGGAACCATAGGGAAAAAGTTGGGTGTCCATGGAAGGGCCTGAAGTAGGGGCTGGAAGGAGCAAGGGAGTCAAGGCTTCATTGCAGAGAGATTTAAAAAGAGCCCAGAAGAGACTGGGAACTGAGCCCAGATGGCAGGCTGAAGAGGAGTCCAAGGGGGGCAGAAGAACTTTTTGTTTGCATGGACTCTTGTTACCCAGGTTAAGTTTTGGTTAGTGACTTGGATGGAAGGCTAACTCCACCCTGTGTGAGGAAGGCTGAGGGGACCCACCTCAGAGGAGGAAATTGAGGCAGGGAACATCTGCAGAGTTCTCCTTTCACTCTTGGTTTCATTCAGTCTTGGGTGGGATTTGACATACTAGAATAAGGGGGATGGGTGGGGGAAATTCATTGCCTGCCTATATTAACTCCAATGTCCTGGCCAAATTCCAGCTCCATCACTTCTATTTTCCCTACATAAAATAGCCTGCACCCCCTGCATTTTCAATTAAAGTTATTCTTCACTCCCTCTTCTAAAAATATCTTTTTACAGTATTGCTGGTACAGGATGGCTGTCAAATTCCACCCCAGAAGTAGCTGCATTTCCTTGCAGTATGATCCATATTCACACAGCAATATGCTTTCACTGTTTCTGGCCAGGCTGATGCTACTGCTTCTCACACCAGCTTTCAGTCCCAGTGGCCTGCTCTGGATTCATCCCCCTCCCACCTACTTTCAGTGTAATAAGCTGGTGCATGCCCCTCCAACCACCTGAACAAAACCGTGACATCAGCACTTACTTAATTCCTCCCAGATGAGGAATCGAGTCCCCTTCTGGTTCCAGTGTCCGTCTCAGACTGGAAGAGTAGCCCAGGCCAAGCCTCTCGAGCCGGCATGCAGGGGGAGTACCCACAGCCCACACAGACACAGTAGCCGCTGGCCTTGTCCCCGGAGAGCCGCTGTCTGTTTGTCTAACCTCGTCGTCTCCTACCACAACTGGGACAAGAGCACAAGTGCAAAAGGTTGGGTGATGTGTGTGTGAGTGCGTGCACGCTGGGGGATAGAAGCAAATTGCCCTCTCATACAGAAAGCTGCTTCCAATGGACAGCAGAGAATGACCTTAGCAGATGGATAATTCTTGGTTTGGTGGAGACAGGGCTGACGAGCCGCCTTTGGCACTGGAACTCAGATTGCTTGTGCCGGAGATAGAGGACCCACGGCTGCTGTTATTGCTCTACTTGCCATTGTATTTTCCAAGATGCCAGGAGCTGCCCACCCCTCCTTCCCTTTCTCTGATCTCCTGCTTTGATCTCCTTTTTGCTGGGGATTGGCGGGGAGAGGATGGGGCTCTGGCTCAGGGTTGGTCAGCCTGTTTGTCACTCATGAGCTTTTGCTGCTGCAGGGAGATTGAGGTTAAACAGTGGGAAGCTGGGATTTGTAGCACTATGCACTCTCAGTCTGGAAGGATGCCACACATGCCAATGCCCCACAGAATTTGCAGGGGCGGAATGGGGAGATTTTAGCTCCTGTATAACCTTTAGGATTGTGTTTTGCTTTGCAGTGCTCTTGGTTATACGGAATTCCAGCCTTGCCCAAGTCTTCTCAGGGGAAATCCACCAAGAGGTCATTTATCCCCACTCATAACCACTGTGCCTTTTACTCAGTGCAATTGCCTCACGTCCCTGCCAGTGATGGTCATGACAATTGGTACTTTGCCTTATTGTCTTGCCAGGGGTGATGGAACAATTTTTACAGTGGGTGTGTTGAAATCAGAAACCATGTATTTTGTTATTACTCCTTCAAGCGAGGGGGTGCTATCCCTAGTTCCAGCACCCCTGTGTCTTGCATCTTTCATCTGAGGATCTTAAAGCAAGACACACACACACATAACTTTAACTGGTGCCTCGTATCCAATCTTGTAGTTTCAGCCTCAGTCTGTGGGAAGGAATTTGGAAGATAGCGGCAGTGGAAATCGAGCTCCTTTACATTGGGGTCAGTTAGGAGCGGCTTTATGACGTTTCACCAGCATGAAATCAATCTGCTCTAAGTGGAAGCAGCATCAGCATCAGATGCATGCATGTTGCTCACCTGTCTATTTAGAAAACATCACTGGACATTGGCAATACCAGGAGAGAGGAGCTGGAGTGCCTTTGAGAAGCGACAGGAAAGTAACTAAAATACTTATCGGATAGGTTGTCCCTCAGTAAATACAATCCATCCTAAATTCTCAATTACTGAGGGACAATCTACACTCAATGCTATATTTGCTTTCCACAAGCTACTCTTGGTATAACCTTTTATGAGTGATGTACCTGAATATCTGGATGTTAATATCTAAACTGTTTTGTTAAATTTATTAACCTTAATTTGGGATATTGCAGATTGGGTACTATATATATATTAGAAGGGTAGCCGTGTTAGTCTGGATCTGTAAAGCAGCAAAGAGTCCTGTGGCACCTTATAGACTAACAGACGTATTGGAGCATGAGCTTTCGTGGGTGGAGCTTTCATGAATACCACCCACGAAAGCTCATGCTCCAATACGTCTGTTAGTCTATAAGGTGCCACAGGACTCTTTGCTGCTTTTATATATATATTATGACTTTTAAACAAAACTTTGTACTTTTGGACAATTCAAGCATTACACTCAGATGTATAGTCACTCTTTCCTTAACCTGTGTATTTGATCATTTTAACATTAGCTTTAATAAAAAAAATAAATCTTTTATTGGACTAACTTCTGTTGTGAGAGACAGAAACTTTCCAGGTTCCACAGAGAAGAGACCCTTGTGTTAGTGGCTGAAACCAGTCCCCTGAATTATGTTTATTGTTTGCATTGTGGCTGCCACTAGAGATTTCATGGACGGCTGAGGATTGGAATTGTGCACACGTGTAACCGCCAAAGGACAGTCCCTGCCCCCAAAGGTCTCCAGTCTAAGTAGAACAGATCCCATTAGATCCCATGTCTGGATCATGAGGCACGGGGTCCAGTCTTCAAAGGTGGCTGCCTGAGTCTTCCAAGGAGGGGCACTGTTAATTGCATTATGGGGTTTAATGAAACTGAGGAATATCTGTTCTGAACTCCTGAAAATACCCCAGCCGGGACGTGGCAGTCACCATAGTGCAAGCGGCACTGTTCGAGGACGCTCCCTTGTCACCCACCTCTGCACTGGGACCTATTTTCCAGCGCACAAGGGCGGGGCCGCCGGGGTTGGTGGAGAAGTGGCCCCCTCCCCTGGCTCCCCCCCCGCTGCGGGGCGGGATTGTTCGAGCTGCTACTGCCGCCGCCGCTGCTTTACCGTGAGCTCGACCTTTTCTCCCTCCTAGCAGCCGCTCTGCCTGGAGCCCTGCTGGCTGGGGAACAGTGCAGCGAAGGGAACCGTGCACGGAGGCCGCGGTTGCACCCTGGGCTGCGCTGCCTGCAGCCCCAGCAGGAAGTGCCCTGAGTGCTAGTCGAGAGAACGGGCCGCTGCCGCGCGCGCTGCAGGCTGCGGCTTTTCCCGGGGAGTCCCTGACTCAGAGCCGCTGGGCGGGCTCGGGTCCCGCACAGGGGAAAAGGCAGCGGGGACTGCCAGGAGTCTGGGTCGCTGGTACGTTGTAAATAACCTGGTGGCTTTGCTGTCCCAGCACCTAGGCTCCGGAACAGGCGGGAAACCGCAAAGAACTCCCCTCCCCCCTCTGGCTGGTTGTTCGTTTGTTTTGCGTTTCCCTCAGCACAGCGGGATAAAATCCATGGAGTCCGCCTGGTTCTCTCTGCTTGTAGTCAGTCCGCCCCCCCCCCCCTCCCGCCGGTCTGTTGCCGCGGTGGGGATGCAAATACTGCACCGGGGGGATGTGACAGTGTGTGTCGTTAAAAGCCACTGTTCCCACTAGTCTAGTTTAAAAACAAACCAGGGCGCGAACATTTCCCTTAGTGAAGTTAGTAAAACTTCCGGGCGCGGGCAGAGGTGGGTTGAATCTGTCCATTTAATTCTCACCTGATTGGTTCTCTCCTGTGTTATTCCTCATAGGAAAACATTTGTCGTTCTATTTCAGGCCATATTGCAGCTGGGAAAGGTTATTTTGCTTTTCACAATGACCCTCTGTGCACGGGGGACAGGCATCTATAGGGTTGTTAAGCAGCACCCCTGTCAGCCTTCCAAAAAGAAAATGTGGGGGTAAGGAGAAGCCATAGCAGCTGCAGAGAGCAAGGACTGAGAAGGGAGAGCATCCCCTTGCAGAGAACAAGGGGGGAAAGTTTTGGCCTGTGTCCTCCATTAAATCACAGCTCCAAAGTGTGGTGCTGAACAACTGTTTTATAGAGTTCTGGCTCCCTTTCTCTTTTTCCTCCTTTTTCCTTCTGGTCTTCCTGTTTTTTTCTCTTCATTCGATGCATGGATGCAGCTGTTCTTCTCTCCCCAAGATGTCCAGGACTTCCCTCTGGCAGATTTTCCTGTCCTGACTGGCCTTTCTGCACATTAGTGTGTTTCTCCCTCCCCCCTCCCCCATTCCTACCCTTCATGAGCCAATCTACCTTCCATCCCTTCTCCCTCAACTGTCTGTCCTCACTCCTTTCCCATGCCCAACCTCTTCACATGGAGACCGGAGCCCAACTCCTGCTCACTCTCCAATGCAGCTCATGAGAGTGTTTTGGAGGGTGACTGGCAGTGAATTTGCGAGGCTCTCACTCTTTCACTCCAAGTGTCATGAGCTCACATTAAGATGGAGAATTTGGGACAGATTGGAAATAGAGCAAGGGTGGCAGGATACAGAGATGGTGCATTGGGGAGAATAGAACCGAGGCAGGCACGCTGTCCAATGCAGCCACCTCATGTGCATTGTGGGACAAAAGGTCCAAGACCAAGAAGTGATGGCTGTTTAACCATAGCTGTGTACTGGCTTCTCCCCAACCAAAGCCGGGACCTGGAGTCTGTTTATCCACAGTACAAGCAACAGTATACCATGGTCCCCACAGACCACCAGCAACACACCTCAACCCTGCAGCGACTACCTACAGGGGAGTCTGGACTCTGCATCTATTCGCTGCCTCTTCTGTAATGCCAGCAAGAGGGTGGGGAGCACTTTGAGCCAGGGATGGTGGCAGTGGTTTGGTGTGTGGATGTTTGTTCACAGGGCAGGGGGCTGAGACTATGGACTCATTTCACACGGGAGTCACCTTTTAGACTGTAACTCTCAGTTGCTACTGTCCAAGACGAAACGGAGCTGGTGACTAAGAGGCGAAAAGCCCCGTTTCCCGCTCCCCATTCCCAGTGTCCTGCCCCTACTAGTTCCCTGCTGTTTAATCTCAGTCCTTTAACCATAGATGCATTTTGTGATAGCATGAATGATTGTTTGTATTTTCCTGTGCACCATGAGAGCCTTTCTGGCTGGGAGTGGGGAAAGCACCCTTCACTCTGGTGGGTGGATTCCCTTTGACTCACTAGCCCATAAGCCACAAGTGCTCTCTCTCTCTCTCTCTCAGCAGAGGAATGGTGCCCTGAGCTGGTGTTGTGAGGAGATGCCCGCAGGATGCCTTTCACAACGCCCATGGGCATGAGAAGACTCCTGCAGCAGCAGAGTGTCTGGTGGGCATTTAGCAGCCGTGATGTGGTGAGGAGACCATGCCGCTGGCCTGCTGAGGCTTGAGATTGACTAGGTCTGGTGAAGGTGGCCTGGGAAGGAAGGACACACGTGGCAGCTTGGAAACCATAAGTGGCCTCTGATGAGATGAGGCTCCTCACCAGCCCATTGCGCCGGATGCTGTTGGGCCTCCAGAATCTCTGTGAAGGAGAGGGAGGGAGTCCTCCCAAATGCTGTGTCCTAAACCCCCACCGCCTGCTTCAGAGGCAGAATTTCAGTGCTAAAGTGACAGCCACTGAGCTGGTCAGCTACTGGCAAGGTGTGTTTGAGGCAAATGGGATCCCTGAAGCACAGGAATCCAGCAAGTATATCGTTTCCTACATCCTGGGAGCAAAGACAGTTAAGTAGTGCAGAAGGGATTATGATTGTGTGGTCACAGCACTCCTGATTTGTCAATAAACTTGGAGATCTTGACTAGATTGTTTAATCTCTCTGTGCCTCTGTTTCCCTAGCTATGAAATGGGGAGGTTGACACTTTCCTGTCTCATACGGGGATGGGGGTGAGGCTAAATTCATTACCTTTTTTACAGTATTTTGCCCTCCTCTAATGATTTCTATACAGGGATCTGCCAGGGTTAGCACTGGTTGTAGCATGGGAAACAGGCACCCAGATTGTGCTTGGACCTGTGGCTGTGTGGCCTTGAATTTGGCCCACTCTCCTGAACCCCAGAACTTAGCAGGTAAATGCAGGGGAACTGTTTGAATCAGTCACTTCTAAGTTTCTATGTAGATTCTGCTAACGATTTGGGATCTCAAAGAGTCTGGGGTGTTATTTATTGGTGAATGTTCCAATACCTTTTAAAGGTGCTGTTCAGGGACAGGAGAAAGAGGTGAGCAAGCTGCACAGTTGGGCAGGTATTAAAGTGATTTCCTCTTCAGTTTCACAGCTTGGGTGCTGGCAGCCTCTCCACCCCACTCACATTGGAGCAGCGGCAGCAGATCCAGCAGCTGAGTATGAAGCGGCTACAAAGGTAGGAGCGTCTCCTTTTAAAATCATCCAGCATCTCCTCCTCCTAGTGGGAAAGGAAGTAGCATGGAGGAAACAAACAGAGCGAGGGGGGTTGTGTTCACACTCAAGTGCTAGAGCAGATGCTAGCACCTTTTTGTTGTTGAATGACCAGGGAGCGGCGGTAATAGGAGTTTGCCATTGGAACAAGGAGGATGCATGGGGTGGAACTTACAAAAGAGGCCAGGCCCAGCTGGATGTTGGCTCCGAGTCCATTAGAGAAACTATCAGTAGTGCCTTGTGCCACCACTCCCCTGTCAGTTTCCGCTGGCTATGGTCCTCTTCTCAGCTCCCTGACCTCAACTCTTGTGCAGTGTTGCTGTGCAGTGTTAAATAGTTGTCACATTCCACCCCAGAGATGGCAGATCCAGCCTCTGGGGAATTTTTCTGATGTTGGGGTCTCCATGGCTGTTGTAGAGTTGGCAAAACCCAGTATTCCCTTCCCTCCCTCCCCACAGGATCTCTCAGTACAGGGGTGAATTGGGCCTGGTGTCTGCAAGTCACCTGGAACTGGAGATGGTGGGGCAGTCTGTGAGGAGAGGAAATCCTTAGGGACTTGGATCATTGAGAAAACTGAGACCTCCAGGAAGGCATCTGGAGTGAGCCCAGAGGAGATATGGAAAAAAACTTAACCCTTTGGATACTGCAGACATACATCCTCCAAATTATCCATGTGACTGGTGGTTATGGAACATGCTTGTGTCTTGCAGTGAGGGTTAGCTCTGCGATGCATGACAGGGGAGTATGTAGGGGATTCTAGAAGAGGCACTGTGTGTCAGCAGTGGATGCTGGGCTTCATGTATTATCTCCTCACTGCCCACGTGCTCATGGATCATCTTGTTAGACCCCTTCAGTTCCACATCCAAGGATCTTTAGCAGCGCCAGGCATTGCCCTTCATCCCCTGAAGCAAAGGTGCTGGCAGTGACAATGCCCATGGCTTGGAGGTTGATAAGAAGATGGTTGAAGGCTTGTCTGTAACAGGGGAGCCTAGTCCTAATGTGATGCATAACCCACCCCCTCCTGTTGCAGGATGCCTGTGCAGTACGTCCTTGGTGAGTGGGATTTCCGGGAACTGACCCTCAAGATGAGACCCCCAGTCTTCATTCCTCGGCCCGAGACAGAGGTAAGACCTTGGAAAGGAGGCATTTAAACTGCTCTTCCATGCACTGCATTGCTACAGATGTGCCCTGTACTGCATGAGAGTCTGTCTATAGGTGATGAGATGCCCAGACCGACCACCTCACACTTCCTTTGGGGTGGGGCGGGAGAGGAGGCAGAAAGGAGATTTCTTCTTCGAGTGCTTGCTCATATCGATTCCAATTAGGTGTGTGCACGCCGCGTGCACGTTCGTCGGAAGATTTTTACCCTAGCAACACTCGGTGGGTCGGCTGGGTCGCCCCCTGTAGTGGCGCCGCTATAGCACCGAATATATACCCCTGCCGACCCAACGGCCCTTCAGTTCCTTCTTACCGCCCATGTCGGTCGTTGGAACAGTGGAGCGCGGCTTAGCTGACCTCCACTTCCCTAGCTACTTGTAGTTCTCTCGTTAATTCTTGTGTATATAGTTCAGATTTATATAGTTGTAGTTAACTTTATTCATTTGTAGTATAGTTCAGAGGGGTTCGGGGATTATCCCCTTCCCCGCACCCGGTGCTGGGGCCTATGCCCGGTTCACCGGGTTTCAAACCGTGCTTGGCCTGCCACAAGCCGATGCCGACAAGAGATCCCCACGACTCCTGTCTTAAGTGCCTCGGGGAATCTCACCTAACAGATAAGTGCCGCATTTGTAAGGCCTTTAAGCCGAGAACAAAAAGGAGCGGGACTTTTGTCTCAAGCAGCTCCTGATGGAGGCAGCTCTTACTCCTCCGCCCTCGGCACCGAGCGCTGGACAGTCTTCAAGAAGCGCTCCCTCGGCACCGGATCGCGCCGGTACCGCCAAGGCCTCTCGGCACCGGCCGTCGCCAGCACCAACGTCCGCTTGGCACCAATCCCTCTCCCCGAGGGCGAAGAGGCACAAGACTCCTGCTGCGTCCGAGCCGCCTGCTCCGCAGCCCGAGCGCTATACTAAGTCGGACCGCCCGGCACCGATACCTGCCATGGCACCGACAATATCGGCACCGTCGATTTCGGCCACGCAAGAGCCATTGAGTCCGGTGCCTGAAAGCTCCCCGGTGAGAGCCGTGGTTGAGCTCACTATTCCCTCCACGCCAGAGACATTTTCCACGGCGAGGGAGTTGATTGCAATGACAGAGTCTGCGCTGCCTCAACCCCCGGCACCGCCGGTGCGGGTTATACAGTCGATCGGCAAGCCTGCCTTGATCAGACCACCCTCCGTCGGCACCGCAGAGCGGCACCGTTCACGATCGCGGTCCCGCAGACGTTCTCGGTCCCGTCGCCGATCCAGATCCCGACGCTGCTCGCAGTCCCGACACCGTTCTCCATTTCGGTACCGGTCGTACTCGCGGCACTGGTCAGCGTCCCGTTCGCCGGCCCGGTACACTCGGCACCGATCCAGCTACCGGCACTGCTCCAGGCACCGTGACTCCCGTAGCCACTCCCGACGTCGAGCCTCGAGATCTCGGTCGACCTCCCAGCACCGCTCCGGTCGCAGGTCCCGTTCTCGCTCCCGGTACCGGTGTGCCTCCCGGTACCGATCCCCGGTGCTGCGTTGAGCGACGTCAGCTAGAGAGGGAGACTCTGCCCAGGGCTTTTCAGCTCCTCCGTGGCCATCCAGACATGCATCAGTGTCGTCCCACTCGGGCAGTTCATACGCGCAGGACCGTGATTCGGATGTGCCCACCAGAGTCTTCCAGGAGCCCCAGGCCCAGGACCCTGGCCCCCATCAGTGGCCATTCTGGACACCTTGGGCGTACCACCAAGCCCAAGGGGTACCTGTGATCCCATCTCGCTCTGTTCCATCAGAGCACTGGGTGCCAGAGGCGACAGTTAGCCGTCCCCCTCCGACCGGTACGGAGGAAGCCCCGGTTCAGCCACCGGACTCCTAGATCCCACCGGAACAGGAGGTCGTCCAGGAGCACGAGCCCACACAGGACCCGCTTGTCCCCAGCCTTTCTTCTTCCTCTTCCCCAGATGAGGCGGTGGCAGGAACATCCTCCTCGGGCCCTCCTCCAATCGACTTGGGGGCCCATCAGCACCTCCTGAGACGGGTGGCACTCAATATGAACCTCCAAGTGGAGGAAGTCTCGGAGATAGAGGATCCGATCGTAGACATTCTGTCGGCTGACACCCCCATTAGAGTGGCCCTACCATTCATTCGGACAATCCAGGCCAATGCGGATACCATCTGGCAGTCTCCAGCCACTATCCCACCCGCGGGCAGGGGAGTCAAACGCAAGTACATGGTACCCTCCAGGGGGTACTAGTACCTATATGTACAGCCTCCCCCCTGCTCCCTTGTCATTCAGTCCGTCAATGAGAGGGAACACCATGGCCAGCAGGCACCAGCCCCTAAATCGAAGGAGGCGAGGCGAATGGCCTTACTGGGCCGTAAGGTGTACTCGGCAGGGGCCCTGCAACTCCGCATAGCAAACCAGCAAAGCCCTGCTTAGCCGCTACAATTGCAACACCTGGGCGGCGGTGGGCAAATTTACGGAGTTGATTCCTCAGGACTCCTGTCAAGAGTTTGCTGCCCTCCTGGAAGAAGGGAA
Organism: Mauremys mutica; assembly: GCF_020497125.1. NCBI lineage: Eukaryota > Metazoa > Chordata > Testudines > Geoemydidae > Mauremys > Mauremys mutica. Next base: position 46,153,159 of record NC_059078.1, read on the forward strand.
GAAAGTGGCGAGAACTTCCCTGCAGGCCTCACTGGATGCAGCTGACTCCGCTGCCAGGACTCTGGCCTCGGGTGTTGCCATGAGGCGCATTTCATGGCTCCAGGTGTCGGGCCTTCCCCTGGAGCTGCAGCATACTATACAGGACTTGCCCTTCGATGGCAAAGGCCTGTTCTCCGAAAAAACTGACCCTAGGCTGCAAAACCTAAAGGACAGCAGGGTCACTATGCGCTCTCTCGGTGTACACACGCCGGTGACTCAGCGCCGACCTTTCCATCCCCAGCCTCACCGCCCTTACCCTGTGCCTAGACAAAGACAGGACTTTGCCAGCAGGCGTGGCCGAGGCGGTCGTAGGCGCCAGTCAGGACCCCAAGGGGGCCAAAATCAGGGTCCCTCTAAACCACCAATGGGGCCAAAGCCTAACTTTTGAAGGCACGCCCGAGGACGGTGTACCAGTTATTACCCAGGATCCGTTCCCTCCCTTTTACAACTGCCTCTCCTTTTTCCTCCCTGCGTGGTCCCATCTAACCTCAGATCGTTGGGTCCTACGCACGGTGGAACTTGGGTACCGCCTCCAGTTTATTTTGTCCCCCACCTCCCACCCTCCATCCTCGTCCCTCTTTAAGGACCCCTCTCACGAGCAATTCCTCTTGCAAGAGGTGCGGACGCCCCTCACCATCGGAGCTATAGAGGAGGTACGAAAGGGGGAAGGGGTTCTACTCCCACTATTTCCTAATCCCCAAGGCGAAGGGAGGTCTCAGTCCTATCCTAGACCTGCGGGAACTCAACAAGTTCATGATAAAGCTGAAGTTCCGCATGGTATCCATGGGGACCGTCATCCCATCCTTGGATCCCGGAGACTGGTATGCCGCCCTCGATATGAAGGGCGCGTATTTTCACGTCGCCATTTATCCTCCACACAGAAGGTACCTCCGGTTTGTGGCCAACCGTCCTCATTTCCAGTTTACGGTCCTTTCGTTTGGCCTCTCTACAGCCCCAAGAGTATTCAAAGTGCATGGCTGTAGTCGCCGCTTCCCTCCGCCGCTGTCGGATACACGTTTTTTCCGTATCTAGACGATTGGTTCATTCGGGGGACCTCCGAGGCCCAAGTTACTCGTCATGTGGGCATCATCAAGAACCTATTCCTGCGTCTAGGTCTGATGATCAATATGGAGAAATCCACTCTGGTTCCCACACAGAGAATAGAATTCATTGGGGCCATCCTGGACTCCAATCTCGCCACAGCCTGCTTACCTCAGCCTCGGTTTCAGGCGATGGTAACAATTTTATACAAGATCTACGGAACTTCCCGACAACTTCGGCTCGCACTTGTCTTGGTCTCCTGGGTCACATGGCTGCCTGCACGTTCGTGACCAAACATGCCAGACTTCGCCTCCGTCCCCTCCAATCGTGGCTCACCTTGGTGTACCACCCGGGCAGAGACAGCATCCCCCCGAGCATCCTAGGCTCACTCAACTGGTGATCGACGCCCTCCCTGGTGTGTGCAGGAATGCCGTTCCATCCGCCCCAGCCCTCGGTGTCCCTGACAACGGACGCGTCATCTCTCGGCTGGGGTGCTCACCTCGGTCAGCTTCGCACCCAAGGCCTTTGGTCAGCTCAAGAGCTGGCCTTGCACATCAATGTCCGAGAGCTGAGAGCAGTCCGCCTTGCGTGCCAGGCGTTTCAGCAGCACCTACAAGGCCGTTGTGTCTCAGTGTTCACAGACAACACAACAGCCATGTTTTACATAAACAAGCAGGGAGGAGCACGGTCCTCCCCTCTTTGTCAGGAAGCCATCCACTTCTGGGACTTCTGCATAGCCCAGTCGATAGACCTGGTAGCCTCCTTTCTCCCGGGGGTTCGGAACACCCTGGCGGATCACCTCAGCAGATCCTTCCTGTCTCATGAGTGGTCGATTCGTCCGGACGTTATCCATTCTGTTTTCCGGAGGTGGGGCTTTCCCCACATAGACCTCTTCGCTTCTCGCAAGAACAGGAAATGCCAGACGTTCTGCTCATTCCAAGGCCTCTCCCCGGGCTCGATCTCGGACGCATTTCTGATGCTGTGGACGAGCCAACTGCTGTACGCCTTTCCACCGTTCCCGCTGGTTCACAGGGTCCTGCTAAAACTCCGCAGGGACAGAGCGCACCTGATCATGATCGCTCCAGCGTGGCCCAGGCAGCACTGGTACACCATGTTGCTCAACCTGTCGATAGCCAACCCGATTCCCCTGCCTCTTCACCCAGACCTTATAACGCAGGATCACGGCAGACTTCACCACCCAGACCTGCAATCCCTGCATCTCACAGCATGGCTGCTGCATGGTTAAACTGATCCGAGTTACGTTGCTCTGCCTCGGTTCAACAGGTACTTCTGGGTAGTAGGAAACCTTCCACTCAGTTAACATATCTGGCCAAGTGGAAGCGTTTCTCCTGCTGGTGCGAAACGCACAATGTTACTCCCACCGAGGTCCCGATCCATTCCATCTTGGACTACCTCTGGTCTCTCAAACAGCAGGGCCTGGCGGTATCATCATTGAGGGTGCACTTGGCAGCCATTTCTACCTTCCACCCAGGGGAGAGTGCTGCTCCGTATTCTCGCACCCTATGGTTTCTAGGTTCCTCAAGGGCTTGGAGCGCTTATACCCCCAAGTTCACCGCCCCGCCCCAACCTGGGACCTCAACCTGGTTCTAACCAGACTTAAGACTGCCCCATTCGAGCCGTTGGCAACCTGCTTGCTGCTATACCTGTCCTGGAAGACGGCTTTCCTCGTAGCCATTACATCGGCCAGACGAGTCTCCGAGCTTCGGGCTCTCACGGTGGACCCACCGTATACTGTGTTTCACAAGGGCAAGGTGCAGTTGCAGCCACATCCGGCCTTCCTCCCTAAGGTGGTTTCGGCCTTTCATATCAACCAGGATATCTTCCTTCCGGTTTCTTTCCGAAGCCACACTCATCGCAAAGGGAGCAACAGTTGCACTTCCTAGACGTCCGTAGGGCACTCGCATATTACATCGAGCGGACAAAGCCCTTTCGTAAAACACCCCAACTCTTCGTCGCAGTGGCAGACCGAATGAAGGGCCTACCTGTCTCCTCCCAGAGGATTTCATCTTGGGTGACGTTGTGCGTCCGTACCTGCTATGACTTGGCCCATGTTCCATCGAGCCACCTCACACCTTCCACCAGGGTGCACATTCCACCAGGGCTCAGGCTTCTTCTGCTGCCTTCCTGGCTCACGTATCCATCCAGGAGATCTGTCATGCAGCTACCTGGTCCTCGGTCCACTCCTTTGCCTCACATTATGCACTGGTCCAACAGTCCAGAGATGATGCAGCCTTTGGCTCAGCAGTTTTGCATTCTGCAACATCTCACTCCGACCCCACCGCCTACGTAAGGCTTAGGAATCACCTAATTGGAATCGATATGAGCAAGCACTCGAAGAAGAAAAGACGGTTACTCACCTTTGTAACTGTTGTTCTTCGAGATGTGTTGCTCATATCCATTCCAAACCCGCCCTCCTTCCCCTCTGTCGGAGTAGCCGGCAAGAAGGAACTGAAGGGCCGTTGGGTCGGCAGGGGTATATATTCGGCACTATAGCAGCGCCACTCCAGGGGGCGACCCAGCCGACCCGCCGAGTGTTGCTAGGCTAAAAATCTTCCGACGAACATGCACGCGGCGCGCACACACCTAATTGGAATGGATATGAGCAACACATCTCGAAGAACAACAGTTACAAAGGTGAGTAACCGTCTTATCTGAGACTGTTGTAGGTGAACTTTGCTTCCTGGCCCATGCTCTTAGGGGAGAGACTGTGTTTCTCCCAGCCTCACACTAGGGCAGGCTTTGTAAGCAAATCTATTTCACCTTGGCCAGTCACAATGAAACCCCAAGTGGAAGTAGTTGGAGCATTTTCCTTTATTTCTGCGATGGTAATGGCTTTCTCCATAGCCTAAGGACATTGTTAATAGAGCCCACTGGCTTGCTACTTTGATACCAGAATAAGAAGCCTGCAGCTATTCAGAGCTTATGTTAACAAAATCAGCCTGTGATTGAAGGTAGCAATCACTCATTTGAAATTTCAGGATATTGGTAGTGGGATACCTGGAGCCTATTTGTGTCTTTGCTGCTTCAGATTGAGTCTGGGTTGGTAGAGGATGGAAGCTGTTCCCTTTGGGTAGCTTCTGCCGGACAAGCACTGAAGAAACTGGACTCAGATCATTGACTCATTTCCTAGGCCACCAAACAGGTCATTTCTGGCATGGACTGTATTTGAACCAGTGTCCTAGACATGGTGGGGTCATACCGATCCCTTGAGTCACACTGTGTTCCTCATCCACCTGGACTGGTGACACAGTAAGGAAATTGGATGGCTAAGAGGATTGGCCATGGAGCTTTTCATCTCTAGCTCTCTGGCTCAAATCTGCTCCCAACTGTTAGTAACTAAGTGCTTTTACCAATTGACTACAGCTTGGTGGCCATTATGAACTAAATTGGTGGGTCACTGCTCAGTTCCTCCTAGGTAGGTGCCCACGTCGCAAAAGTGACCGATACAATTAGCATCCTTGCTGGTAGTCTCAGAGATGCCAAAGGAAGGATGAGTCACGGAGACTGAAATACATAACCCATATAGGGCGGATCTGCTAGCTCACGGGTGAGCTGTATTGGGGATGGGGAGTGGGGGGTGAGGAAGACTGTGTGTGGAAAGCACCTAGATGCACTGTACCTGATCTGTAGATAAAGAGAGGACCTCCAGTCCCCAGGGTTGTCCATCCTGCTTCTTTCATTAACCAAAAATAAAATATTTGAGAAAAAAACATTTCTATTATTTGGTCAGGCAAGAGTATAGGGGTCCGATCCAGCTCTTCCTGAAGTCAGTGGCAAAGCTCCCATTGATTTTAATGGAAGGATGAGCAGGCCCTAGGTGAAAAATCCCATGAATGTTCAGCGCTGGAGTCCCAGTCAGGACTGTGATATCAGCACAACCTCATTAGTTTCCTACTAATAGAGCCCTGGAAATCGGTGGATATCTGCATCTGTGGACCATGTTTGCAGATTGTGGATTGGATGCAGATACAAATTTTTTATCCATGCAGAGTTCTACCTACTAGGCAAAATTGCACCAAGATTACTTTCTCAAAATGTAGTGCTCGCATCGAAGAGTGGAGACTCCCCGAGTTGTGTCTAATGCCTTGTTTGGAGCAGGTGCCCTGAATGATGATTGTTTTCTTAGTTAGAGAGCTTCCCCTCAACAGCTACATCCAAAATCAACAGCCAAAAAGTAGAGTTTCTAGCAGCTGTGTTGCATAGGTAGTCCTGTTCCTGTCAACTTCAGAGAGCATTTCCGGTCTCTGACCCTCTTCTAATTCATGGCTGCAATGTTGGCACAAATGCCAGAGGGAGCTTGTATGTTCTGAAAGTCAATACATCTGCTGATGAGGCTTCCTTCGCTGCTATGCTCTAATTCTTTCCATGCAACACCAGCCCCACCAGCAGAGCCGAATTGCTCTACTGTTTTCGCCGCCCCAAGCAGCGCGCCGAATTGCGAAGGGCGGCACGCGCGTTTCCACAGCGGCGGCAATTCAGCGGCAGCTTCTGTCTTCAGCCAGAAGACAGAAGCTGCGCCGCCGCGGACAGCTGAACATAGAAGCTGCCGCCGAATTGCCGCCGCCGCGGAAACGCGCATTCCGCCCTAACGGCACACGGACTGCCCCCACCATCCACAGCGGCAATTAGGCGCACTGGTTGGGGCCAAAAACGCACGGACTGCTGCCCCTTGAAGATTGCCGCCCCAAGCACCTGCTTGGAATGCTGGTGCCTAGAGCCGGCCCTGCCCGCCAGTCCTTAAACAAAGGCCTATTGCATACAGAGCAGGCCATGATTAACAATGCAAGAGAGCATTGGTGGTTGTGCCCATTTGGTAAATGCATCTCCACTGGCCCAAATTACAATGCAGTGTGCTGGAACATGCTGCATTTAAAGGTGTTCAGCGCAGGCAGGAACCCTGTCTACAAGGGAAATTTTTACCAGTTAGACCACTATAACCCACTGTGTGGAGACTCCTATTCCAGTATAAGAGTGGCTTTTTTGTTTGGTATAGCTTGAATCCCTTCACAAGTGACATAAATTAAACCTAAAGAAGGTCACTGTAAACTGGAATAAGACTGCCCACATAGGAGTTGATCCTGGTATAACTACAGTGGTTCACACCTTAGGTTATAACAAAAAATCTTTCCCATGCAGACAAGGCCATAGACATCCCAGCCACAGTGCCTTTTTAACCAACAGAATGCAGCCACATTTCTTCATTCCACCCAAGTGGATCCCAGCTGAAATCGCCTCAGGGTCACCCCTCTTCTGCACATGGGCGCTGAACCCTTTGTTGGCGCACTCCTAGAAATTCAAAAGGCTTTAAATTTCCCCTTTGTTGAGGTTCCTGGGAATGTTTCTTATGTCAGCAAATTCCTTTGTATAGAAACATGGCATGTCTTGCCACCCACTAATTTAGATCTAATTTGCCAAGCCTAACTGGAAGGAGGAAGCAATCAGGCAGGCACTTGTGAGAGGCCAGAGGCTGGCAGGCAGATGGTCTGTGCTGCTGCTGAGTTTGGGAGGACAGAGGAGTTGTCCTATGTATCATTTCATCTGGAAATATAAGAGGAAATAACAAAGGATCTGATGAGTGAGGGTGATAGGGAGGAGTAGTGGGCGGGTGCTGATGAGTGGGGGTTAGAGGGGAACCTACCCTGTGGCAGAGTAAGTATCTGTCTTACTCAGAAAGCAGAGCAGCAGCAGCATATCCCCCAGGCTGCTGCTGCTTCTCTTGTAGCTGTTGCTGTTTCTTGGCTTTCTGTTGTCTCATCATCATTTCTGTAACATCATATGCTGGTCAGCAGTGGCATGGTGAGAGATGGTGAGGTATGCTGAGTTTCACTCTTGCTGCTGTATAAGTCTGTGTATTGCTCAGGTCTGAGTCTGTTGATTGTACATTAAATAATGGGAGCACCTGCTGCTGGCTCTGATGAAGCTGCTGTATTTTGAGGCAGTCACTTCTGGTATCTGATGCAGAGACGGCTGAAGATCTGTGTGTTCTTTCTGCCTGGCCTTAATCCCATCCTACCCTGTCACCATTCCCAGCCGTGCCCTCTAGTTTAATGTCAAGCTGACAAAAACATTGGGAACTCAGTTGTTTGTTGTCTTGAGAAGGTGTGTGGGCAAGACCATTTACATCACAATCACACCAAACACGTGGCCCAGTTATCAGGTTGTGACACTATGTGGGAGCACTCATGGGCCAGCTTTGGGGGAGTTTAGTTGGATAGGAAGTGGGTGGGGACAGGTCCAGATATTGAGCACCGTCCAGCTGGATGATGCTTTGTGCATGTACTCTTTCCAACACCACATACTGTGTATAATCTGTTGCACAAACTGAGTAGGTGTCCAGCTCCTTTCAATCTGCTGCTTCAAACATTGAGCTCTGTGTGGTGTGTTTCAGGGGTGGGTGTTGCTTTGCATATGTTGCCAATGTAACTTTTCAGGAATTCCATTTTACTTTAAAAATACAACAGGAAAATCTCTAATTTATTTTTTGAGCAAATAATGTAGTCAGTACATTTGAGCTATCTTCCTGCTTGTGATTTGTCTGGAAGCAGTTTGCAATGTTTTCATAGCGATTGGTGGTTAGAAATCATTCACCAGATAATGTTTGAATAATTCTTGGTCTGTAGATCATCCACAGGCAGCTCACTGCCAGTAATTGTTATCCCATATTTGAACTGGTTCATTCTGATTGCACGCAAGTCATCTGACATGTTTCTGTTCCCTGACTGGCTGAGTGTAACTCTTACTATTGAGACTCTGATGCAGATGTATTTACAAGTACAAAATGTGCTTCCTGTTGCTATTTGGTGAAACTTTGCTGCTTCCACAAATGTTCCTGCCTGTAAACGTGGGCACAAGCTAGGAGAAGGAGCTGTCTTTATTACACGTTTGTACCACACCTAGTACAATGGGGTCCTGGTTCTTGATTGGGGCCCCAAGGTGCTACATTAATACAAAAAAGAATAAGGAAACAGACACGTAAGGAGTGTGAAACTAGCAAAATCATATTTGATTGTATGAGCGAATATATAAATGAAAAATAAACTCCTTTTTCTGGTTTTCTTTTCCACCTGTGTGGAATTCATTGCTTTCTAGTCTATTCAAGTTCTTACACTGTACCCATCTCCATGGTGTGTAAACTCTCAACCCACAATTTTTTGCATTCATTTCAACTCCTACAGTTTCACACCCTTTCTTGTATTTTACATTAGCATTTGGATTTCTTTGAAACCCATCAGGGTGAAGCTGAAATTTCATGTGAATCAGAGTTCTTTTAATCTAATCATTGACTTTGGGTCCACGAGTGCTCGTTCAGTTCAGATCCTTGCCAGATTTCTTTAAGAAACCGATACTAAACAGTCTCAGAAAATTTCTGCCTATTCAAGGGCTGCATAAGATTTCTGAGTATCAAAGTGAAAGACTCAAGACACCAAAAACCATTTGCAAGCTAGGTGGTTGGCTTTATTTCTGTATTTACACCACAGATTTACCTGTATTAGCAGTTTGAATGGGTGGAGATTTTCTTGCCAAAGGTTGGCTCTTCTCTACTTTTCATGTATTGTTATGTATCTTATTTTTTGGATTGAAGTGGTGCCTAGTAGTCTCCATCATGGACCAGGACCCATTGTTGTAGGTGCTGTAGAAACACAAAAATACAGTCCCTACCCCAAAGAACTTACAGACTAGATAGAGTATAATTCCACAATGGGGCCTTGGTCTTTTGGGGAAACATCTTCCACAAATTCCCAGGCTAGATTGTGTGCTGTTCTTCTGCCGAGTGTACAGGTGTTTTAGCCTCTTATGGAATAGAGAAAAACAAAATCATGTGAGGGATGTCTCAAGCCAGAGGCAAACCAGATATTATCTTACATGTGTAACCACAGGCTAAATTAAGCCTCATCATAATTTCACATATAGGAGTTTTTAATCTGGTCCTATTGTTTACCTCCTAGATTATTTTTGTAACATATATCTCACCCCTAGAGGGCACTCCAGGCTCAGATTCACTCCCCGCTACCTAGGTTCCTTTGACTTCCAGGAATTATTTTCCTGTTGCTGATAATTAACAGGGTTTCCGGTGTCTGTTTTCCTCCCGGAGTGAGGCTGTATTTTTAGGCAAAGGAAGGCTCGCTTTTAAAAGTAAACACTGTCTCCCTCCAAATCCCTCTCCCCTAGAGATGGCTTTAATGCCAGAGAGGGACAGTCGGGTCCATTCAGAACCTTCTGAAATGCCTTCCTGTGGACTTGCTGAATGGAGAGCCACAGGAAGGGACAGCTTTCAGTTATCCTTAGGAGGCTCTACTATTTTCGCCGCACCAAGCAGCGCGCCGAATTGCAAAGGGCGGCACGCGCGTTTCCACGGCGGCGGCAATTCAGCAGCAGCTTCTGTCTTCAGCCAGAAGACAGAAGCTGGTTAACTAGCACTACCGCTGACCCTCCCCTTAGACCTTGTCAGGGCTTACTGCCCCACTTGAGCCTTAGGGGATTCATGGGGGCAATCTTTGACAGCGCCACAGCCCTGTGGCTCACTGAGATTTCAGCACCATTTCAGAGCTGTAGGAGGCTTTTTAATCCCAGACAAGCATGTCTTAGATTGGTTTTGGGGGCTAGATCTTAGAAATAAATCACTGACCTGTAAAGAGGAAAGGATGGAGTCAGGACTAAGGGCGTGGCTACACTTCCAAGTTACAGTGCGTTAAAGGAGCCCCGGGCGCACTAGCTCACTCCCCATCAACACTGGCAAGGCATGTAGAGCGCTCTGACTACACCTTGGCAAGTAGAATAATGTTTGATGCGCTCCAGCATCAGTGTGAACGAGGTGTTGCATTACTGTGCTCTCGTCAGCCTCTGGAAATGTCCCATAATCCCTTAAGTCAACTGGCCACTCTTGTCATTGTTTTGGATATGCCCTTTGAAAGCTCCGTCTGTGGAATGCTGTGTGAGAGAGAGAGAGGTGGGGGAATGGGGGAGTCTGCTACTATCTGAATTTACAAGACAGCATGCTGATATGCTCTCAGCCCCTCCCAATCTACTCCCCCCCACACATACACAAAACATACTTCCTATCACACTCGACCCCCCCCACACACACATTTGAAATGCACGTTGCAGCCACTTGCATGCTGGGATAGCTACCACAATGCACTGCTCTCTGTGGCTGTTGCAAGAGCTGCTAATGTGGCCACCCCAGTGTGCTTGAAGCTGTCAGTGCTGACAGACTGCAGCACTTCCCCTACTGTGCTCTATGAAGGCCGGTTTAACTCAAAGCGCTCTACATCTGCAAGTGTAGCTACCCCCTAAGAGGCACATTCAGCATGAGAGATGTGTGTGTATGAAAAATTGTAAACCCCATCTTCTGTGGTGCACATTTCCGATACTCTACGTGCAAAGACAGAAAAAGGGATGGCCGGCTGGCTAGCATTGTTATGGGGCAGAGTTAAGGTTTTTTTTGAGAACGTGCATCCTTAGTTGTGCGTTTCTGACTCTTTTTTTTTTGTTCTGGCAAGAGCAGGGGTATTGTGTTTTATTTATAACTCTGATGTTCTTGAATGGGAGTATGCACTAAAACCACTGCTGTCTGCTTGCCCCCTTCAGCTAGCAGTGTGATTCCTAGATTGCAGAGATATACTCATATTAGCTCAAAAGAGTAGTGTAGCCACAGTAACCTGGGGAATAGTATCATGATCCAGTTGCCCTGATTACGTACCCACAGGGTCCAGGTGGGTTTGTACTCATTGTAACTAGCCTGTGCCGCTGCTCATGTTACTGTGACTACAGCCATTGAGCTAGTGAACTGCTGTGTGGCCCATGGCAAATCACTTCCCACCTCTGTGCCTCTGACTTTCCTGTGTGTGAGGTGGAGATGCCAATGCTTTCCCGCCTTTTGAATGGGCTTTGGGATCCTTTGATAAAAGGAGCTATGCCAGGGCAGCTGGGGAGTACCAAAAGAGACTTGGAAATGTCAATTTTTAATTAAAAATCCCCAACCTTTCTTTGCAAACACTATTCGCTCCCCTTGGTGCTGGGCAGAGAGGAGACAACTTTCCTTTAAGGGCACACATGGACCTGGACATGCTTGGAATGATTTGACTTAACGTATGCTCTGATTATCACCTCTCCACCATACTAGTTGTTCCTTGTATCTCTCAGCTCTCATACCACACATGGGCTCTTACTTTCCTGCCTTCTAAGCCTCTGCTCCTTTGGAATCCTGTTCTGTTTGAGACTGGGATCTCAGGTCCATGTTCTTCAGGTCTTTAGCTGAGAAGCAGTGTGGTTTAGCAGTTAAAGCACAGGGTGGGAAGTCAGGACTAGAGCTGGGTGAAACTACTGCAGAAAAGTAATTGGGGAGAGTCATTTGAATAAAGTCTGCAGATTAACTTCTACAGAATCCACGACCCATTTCCTTTGTCTCTCACCAACATTAGCCTAAATGGGGTTTTAGGAACACAGGAATTGCCAGACAGGATTGGATCAGTGGTTCATGTCGTGTGGGATCCTGTCTTTGACAATGGCCAGTACTTGCAGCTTCAGAGGAAGCCAGCATTTTGCGAATGTTCAGGGGCAGCTATGAGGGGATGAAGATTAATGCTGGAGGCATCCATGTAGCTGCCTCCTGGTCTGTTTGGGATCAAAGGCCCCCCTCAGTGGCCTTGTGTTGGGCTGCTGCCCCGAAAGCACTAGTATGGCTGCCTCAGCACTTCATTGGCATGGGGTTGTCTAGGGTCCGTGTGGGAGTCTTGAGGGTATGTGAGGTGTGTCCCTTTCCCCACGCTGCCAGCCAGTGGGTGAACTGGGATTGCTGTGAGCTGTGCTGCCATCTGAACATGGAGCTGGCCTGGAGGCCTAGTGTTTAATAGGGGCAGAGGGGAATTTTCCATGGCTTCCATATGCTCACGTTTCCTGCTTGGCCTCCATGTGCCCTGCTGCAGATCGATTGGGAGCCAGTGGACAAACAGACAGGAAGGGGGCGATCAGATTAGGCTCTGCAGAGAGTCCTGGATTCTTGGAAGTGCGGTTTCTAGGGAAAAAAAAAACAACCACATGTAAAAACATTCCCAGGAAGTGACAGTGTGTGTCTCTGGGTGTTTGGACAGGGGTGTACACCCAGCCTTCTGTATCCCTCACTGTCTCCCCCCTGCTTCCCAACTCTAACCTGAGAGATTTACAGACACTCAAACTTCATCTTCCCTGCTGCTTCAGGACACTTGAGCCAGGAATGGCATGACACAAAGGGATGCTCCCAGAGAGTGTTGAAAAGCGTGAGAGCCTGAAGAAAGCATTTGGGGTGCTAAGAGGGTTAACAAGCTGTCTCCCTGCCCTTGCAGCTGTTAATTTTGTATTTTGTGTTATGTGAAAGAAAAACATGGGGTTACTCTCCGGTTTTTCTGACAGTACTGATTATTATTAATATTTATTATCTGTGCTATCATAGCGTATAGGAGCCCCAGTCATAGACCAGGAACTGATTGTGCTAGACCGTGATGCTGTACAAACACAGAACATTGGGAAAGGTAGTCCCTGTTCCAATGAGCTTCCAACCTCTAATACTCTATAATCCCACTGCTGGGCCCATACACAGCTCTGCCACTGCACCTCAGCCCTGGCCTACAGCCCACCCTGTGGTACCTGTCCTGCCCTCCAGTATGCACAGTATTGAACTGCAGCATCCTTGTCCTACGTCTATTGAGCACAGAGGCTGCTAGCAGCACCAAACTGCAGGGTTTCTGTGGTACCGTTATACAGCCACTGGAGGATGACTGGATATCAGCAGGCTCTTTTCTCTTGTACCCATAAGAGATTGCATGAGCCCCCCCACCAAAGCCTAAGATGAATCGCTCTCTATACCTCTGCAGACAGCTTTCACACGGCAGTCTCCTAATGCAAATGGGAGGTAGGATGACATCAGTAAAGCAGTGCTGGTCCAAAGTTCACACTGTGTTCCATCCTGGGAGGCAGAGAAGTGCTTGGGGTGAAGAGGTTAATTACACAGGAGCTTTTCGCATTTAACTAGTTTCTTGACGAAGATGTTTTTCAAATAATTTGTTCTTGTAATGAGCCTGGACTCAGTGAATAGTTTGTGATGAATAACTTATTCCATGAAATTCACTTTTTTTTATTTAATTCACAAATTTCCTGTGAACGGCTTGCAAAATTCTATTAATCTGTCAAATAATTTTCCTGAACAGTCATGGCCCTCGAAACATTCACTAACAGTTCATTGTGATCTTCCATACATGTGATCATTTTGATTGGAAACACACATCACACCCTGTGGTTTCTGTTCCCAGAGTGGATGACCATTAACTCTTAGGCCTGGTCTACACTAGGACTTTAATTCGAATTTAGCAGCGTTAATTCGAACTAACCGCTCAACCGTCCACACCAGGAAGCCATTTAATTCGAACTAGAGGGCTCTTTAGTTCGAATTCGGTACTCCACCCCGACAGGTGGAGTAACGCTAAATTCGACATGGCTAGCTCGAATTAGGCTAGGTGTGGATGCAAATCGAACTTAGTAGCTCCGGGAGCTATCCCACACTGCACCACTCTGTTGACGCTCTGGACAGCAGTCGGAGCTTGGATTCTCTGACCAGCCACACAGGAAATGACCCAGGAAAATTTGAATTCATTTTCCTGTCTGGGCACTTTGAACCTGACGTCCTGGCTGGACATCGGGGCGAGCTCCGCAGCACCTGCAACGATGCAGAGCTCTCCAGCAGAGGAGTCCGGCCAATCCAAGAATAGAAAGAGGTCCCCAGCATGGACAGACCGGGAAGTCCTGGATCTGATCGGTGTGTGGGGCGAGGAGTCTGTGCTGTCGGAGCTGCGCTACAGCAAGCGGAATGCAAAGACCTTCGAGAAGGTCTCCAAAGCAATGATAGAGAAAGGATACAGCCGGGATGCAATGCAGTGCCGCGTGAAAATCAAGGACCTGAGACAAGGCTACCAAAAAGTCAGAGCGGCAAACGGACGCTCCAGAGCCCTGGCCCAGACATGCCGCTTCTACGAGGCACTGCATGCCATTCTAGGTGGGTCTGCCACCACTGCCCCACCAGTGACCGTGGACTCAGTGGATGGCATAGTGAACCTGGACAGTTCCTCCTCGATGTTCGCCGATGGGGAAGATGAGGAAGGGTCTGTGGAGGACGGCGCAGGCGACAGCGCTTACAATACCGCTTTCCCCGACAGCCAGGATCTCTTCATCACCCTCACAGAGATCCCCTACCAACCCTCCCCGGCCGTTAACCCGGACTCAGAATCAGGGGAAGGATCAGGCGGTAAGTGCTCTAAACATGTAAACATTTATTTTTTATAAAACAGGTATAAAAAAATAGAAATACTATATATAAAATTTTCAATGAAAAACTATATGAAAAGTAGGTCCACACATATAGGGATTGAACAATAATCCTCCAGGGACAATTCAAGAAAGGTCTCATTTAGGTCCTCGAAAAGCCTCCGCAGGAGGTTCCTGGGGAGAGGTGCCTTGTTGGGTGCTCCGTGGAAGCACACTCTTCCGCGCCAGGACATCCTTATGTAGATGGGAATCATCGCCTCCACAAGCATGGCTGCATATGGTCCTGGTCTCTGCAGGGCTTCCCTTAGCATCCGCTCTTTGTGACTCCGAGGGACCCGCATCAGGGTGATCTCGTTCATGAAATGCTGCATCTAATTAGGGCAATTAGTGTATTGTTACTGTTGTGAATGGTTGACTTTTACTTTGCATAACAATGACCCTCGCTTAACAGCCACGTGTTGTAGGCCACATAGGAAAAGCATACATTGATCTTTCCCGTGCACTGGCAGGAGTGGCTGGAAAAGGGTCAGAGTATATGATTTCCAGATTGCCTTTAGTGGGAGGGCACAGCTATCCATTAACTGATAAGCAGAATGTACTGTAAGGCTTACCAGGACTGTCTGCTAGACGGATTCAGCTGTCTCTCCCCACTTGTCCGCTCTCCTGTGCAATGCCGCAGCCAATGAGAGCGTATTCCGAAATCTCGAACTTGTCCTGAGATCTCGTGAGACTTGTTGCCCTGTATGGTCTTGTTCAGAGAAACTGACTAGACTGTGTTCACTGTTCGCAAACATGTATCTGTTCAAGGAAATCAGTTACTTTTCCCATCACACAGCTGCGGCTCTTTCCCGGACTGCCCCGGCATCCCCCTCGCAGAGGCTGGCGCAGATTAGGCGGCGAAAGAAAAAGACTAGGGACGAGATGTTCGCGGAACTGATGGCCTGCTCCAGAGCCGAGGCGGCAGAGCAGAGACAGTGGAGGGAGACCCTATGTCAACAGCATCGCACACACATCGAACGGGAGGACAGGTGGCGGCAGGAAGACCAGCAGGCGACTCAAACGCTGCTTGGGCTAATGAGGGAGCAAACGGACACGCTCCGGCGCCTTGTTGATGTTCTGCAGGACCGCAGGCAGGAGGACAGAGCCCCCCTGCAGTGTATCTGCAACCGCCCTCCCCCGCCAAGAAGTCCTGCCCCCCCCCTCACCCAAAAGTACAAGACGGAGGGGCGGTAGGGGCCGTGAGAACTGTCACTGCACCACTGCATAGCGCTAATGTACCACACACCTCTCACGCTATAAATTTGTAGAAGTGCTTCCCTTACAGGCTCACCCAGTCCCAAATCCAAGTTTCATCCCCCCACTGTGTATTAGATTATTAAAAGCTGTTTGCTGTTATTCACTGTTTCGGTCACGTCTTTCGTGTCAGAGGATTTTTTTGTGTATGCGGGGGGGGGAGGGGATTTATAATTGCACGGTATAGCCTACATTACCAGGGTACAGACTTGGGGCCATGATCAACTGCAGGGCACACACACACTGCAGTCAGTAGGCACCAGGGTCACTCTGTGTGGTGTATGCTGCCCCGGGTCATTCTGTGATGTGTATGCTTGTCCAGGGTCCTAGCGCCTGCCATCCCCTTAATGTTAAGGCACGCTGCCCTTACCATGCACTTCCACCGTAGCAACGAGCCTCTCCGCTGCCCTGAGCCCCAACAAGAGCCCTCATCCATGGACAGATACTCACCCTTCCCCCACACCCCTCACCCCTTCCTACGCCCAAACCCGCAGCCCAATGCCGTCATCCAAACCCCTATCCAAAGAAGGCACCACTCGCCCCTTCCTGCAAACCCACCCCTTCCTGCAATCCCTCCCCTTCATGCACAACCACTTGCAACCGTCCCCCACCCCAGAGACCTATGTAGGAGCAGGAGGATGTCATTCCTCTATGGAACAAGCGGTCTGTACATCAGTGCACACCGTGCCCAGCACAGTATGCGTCCATGTTTCAACACCTGAACAGAAATGCAAAGTAAAACAAAGATTTATTAATAATGAGTGTAACAATTAATTTGCTTTAAAACGTGCTTTGGGAGTGGGGGAAACTTTGAGAACGGGGTATGTAACCGCAGATCGAAATCGACACATACAGACACAGGCCCAGGGTCAGTTTCTCTTGAAAGCAAGTGGAGAGTCATAGGTTACCCTGCTCTCCGAGGAAACTTGCTTTCAAAGCCTCCCGGATACACAGCGCTTCCCGCTGGGATATTCTCTCGGCACGGGTGTCTGGCTGAGCGTAAACTGCAGCCAGGCGATTTGCCTCAACCTCCCATCCGGACAAAAAGGTCTCGCCCTTGCTCTCACAGAGATTGTGTAGCACACAGCAAGCAGCAATAACTACGGGGATATTCTTTTCGCTGATGTCCGAGCGAGTCAGTAAGCTCCGCCATCTCCCCTTGAGACGTCCGAAAGCACACTCCACCACCATTCTGCACTTGCTCAGCCGGTAGTTGAAGAGTTCCTTCTCTCTGTCCAAGGCGCCTGTATAGGGCTTCATGAGCCAGGGCATTAGCGGGTAGGCTGGGTCCCCGAGGATCACTGTAGGCATCTGCACATCCCCAACCGTTATTTTGTGGTCTGGGAAGAAAGTACCTGCCTGGAGGCGTTTAAACAGACCAGAGTTCCTGAACACACGCGCGTCATGAACCTTGCCCGCCCACCCAACGAAGATGTTGGTAAAACGTCCCCTATGGTCTACCAGTGCTTGCAGCACCATTGAAAAGTAGCCCTTTCGGTTAATGTACTCGCTGGCCTGGTGGGCTGGTGCCAGGATAGGGATGTGAGTTCCATCTATAGCCCCACCGCAGTTTGGGAATCCCATCGCGGCAAAGCCATCTATGATGTCCTGGACGTTTCCGAGAGTCACTACCTTTGAGAGAAGTTGCTCAACGATTGCGTGGGCTACTTCAATCACAGCAACCCCCATGGTAGATTTGCCCACGCCAAAGTGGTTCGCTACTGACCGGTAGCTGTCTGGCGTTGCAAGTTTCCAGAGGGCTATGGCCACTCGCTTCTGCACACTCAGGGCTGCTCGCATCCGGGTGTCCTGGCGCTTCAGGGCAGGGGACAGCAAGTCACAGAGTTCAAGGAAAGTGCCCTTACGCATCCTGAAGTTTCGCAGCCACTGTGATTCATCCCAGACCTGCAGCACTATGCGGTCCCACCAGTCCGTGCTTGTTTCCCGGGCCCAGAATCGCCGTTCCACACCATGAACTTGACCCATTGCCACCATGATCTCCACTGCGCGGCGTACCCTGCTTTGTGAGAGGTCTGCGCCACTCTGTGACTTCCTGTCCTCACCACGCTGCCGGAGCCTCCTCGCCCGATTTCTCAGCAGCTGACTGTGGAAGAGGTGGACGATAAGGTGCGAGGAGTTGACAACGGCCATAAGTGCAGCGATGATCGCAGCGGGCTCCATGCTCGCAGTGCTGTGGCGTACGCGCTGTAACTGACAAGAGAAGGGCGCGAACAGATTTCCCGCCGGAGCTTTCAGGGAGGGAGGGCGTGATTGACGGTTCAATGACAACAGTTACCCAAAAGCACCCTCGACACATCTTTCCCCCAGGAGGCATTGGGAGCTCTACCCAGCATTCCAATGGGCAGCGGGGACTGCGGGAACTGTGGGATAGCTTCCCACAGTGCACCGCTTCCAAAATCGACGCCAGCCCCGTTACTGTGGACTCAGAAATTCGAATTAGTGTATTTACTGTGGATACACAAATTCGACTTCATAAGGTCGAATCCACAAATTCGACTTAAGTAGATTCGAAATAGTCTTGTAGTGTAGACAAGGCCTTAGGGCTTGACTCAGTGTGGGTGCTACAGTGACACAGCTACAGCTGTTTAGCACCATAGTTTAGGTGCTTCCTACAGCAACAGAAGGTTTTTTCCCACCAGTGTAAGTGTGACGAAGTGGGACTGTTCTTAATGTTTCCTCTGAATACTGTAGAGGTGCCTCACTTCCCCCTATGCATTTCTTAAGTCTCTAGGTGGTGGGATAAAGGCCAGTGTGCGTAAATGGCCGATACTGTCTCCTGGCAACTAATGGCTGGGGCCCTTCCCCCTTGCAAGGGGATAGCTAAAGGTGTTGGAGAACAAAGAGATCAGGTGACCTCCTGGCCCAGGAAAGAGACAAAGGCCAGAGAGGAGGGGCTGAAGAGTTTCAGTTTGGAGCTGGCTGGGGAGGAGGAGTGAAGTGCAGATGTGGGTGTCTGGCTCACTGCCCCCCAAAATGGACCTTGCTGAGGGGTCTGTTCTCTGTATCTACAAGCTCTGTTTTAGACCGTGTTCCTATCATCTAATAAACCTCTGTGTAGCAGGGTGGACCCTTGCTCCTGCCCTGAAGGGGTTAAAAACAGCCCTGGGAAGGGGCTTTAGGCTGGGCTGATTGGGGAAGTGGCTGCAGCTGGGGCCACACCCCAATCAGGCCACAGCTGGCCCCTATAAAAGGCCAGGGAAGCCAGAAACAGACAGTCTCCCTTTGCCTGTAGAGGGAGAAGGGCCTGGCTGCAGGGAGCTACAGACAAAGTACCTGAGGGGAGCAGGGCTGGGGACAGGCTGAGGAGCTCCAGCCTGGAAAGCCCCAGGCTGCGGCCTAGTATTGGGCTAACAGGTACTGGGGGTTGCAGAGGGCAGCCCAGGGGTAGGCCAAAGCAGCAGGTCCAAACCCTCCTTGCCAGTGATGAATAGGCTGATACTGCAGTCTGTCCCAGGACATGGGGCTAGACAATGACTGGCAGTAGCCATACACTGAGGCAAGGTGGGGATAGAGGGTGGGGATTCCCTTAGAGGGGAAACCCTGAGAGAAAGGGGTTACTGCCAGGGGGCAGCACCCCATGTAAAAGGGCACCGAGTCCAGGGAGGGACACGGGGGGCCTGAGGACAGGTGGATCACCGGCCTGCAGAGGGTGCTCCAGCACTGGAACGAGCTAATTCCCGGAGTCACCAGCAGGAGGCGCTGCAGGGGTGAGTCCGACCCGTTTACACTCTGTTTTACTGGCTGGCTAAGAGTCATGCAGGATCCCCAGGACCCCGCCTGGGCGGACTCGCTGAGGGAAGCACACAGAGGGGCAGAGGATGCTGAATGCTCCAAGGTCAGACCCAGGAAGGTGGAAGCCCTGTGAGCTTCTGGCCCAGAAGACAGTCTGCTCACAGAGAGGAGACTTCACCAGAGTCCTGACTGGCTTCATAGGGAGCAGCTCCAGATCATCGCCCGGGGACTCTGTGACAGTAAGAAATCCACCTCCCTGAGTGGCTGAAACTAGGTTGACAGAAGCATTCTTCCATTGACCTACCAGCCTGTATACTGGGGGGGGTTAGGTCAGCAGAGCTACAACACTCGGGTGTGAATTTTTCATGCTCCTGAGCAATGTAGCTGGGTTGATCAACATTTTAAGTGTAGTCCAGGCCTAGGAATCAAGTTTCCAAGGTGGATGCTTGTACTTTGAATCTTAGATTTGCTGCTGATGTGAATGTTTTTGCTGTTGGAAAGTGAGTAGAGAAAGAACGTTCGGTGACCAGCAACAGATTTCCTATCTCTCAGTTCCCTCTCTGTCACATGGGGGTCAAATTTCTTACGGGAGTGTGGTGAGAATAAACCCATTAATGACTGCAAGGAAGTCAGATATCCCGGGGCATATGTAAGCATCTCTCTAGAAGACAGTGGAAAGGGGTGTGAACTTGGCCAGTTCAGATTCAGCAATTTGTTTCTAGCTAATAGTAAGAAACAGGGTAAGGTGAATTTTGTAGGTATTTGCTCAGCTCTAGTCCATGAGACTCTCAAGTGTATTTCCACTTCTCCATCTTTGCATTACAAGCTGCCTGGCCACATACTGCCTGCCGGATGGAGCTGCACAGGTGGAGAGCTTGTGGTTTGGGTTCTGGCGAGCAGTACCCTGACTTTCTCTTTGTGCAGCTGCAGTTCCAAGAAACACAGTGAACAAGAGACTCGGCCACAGGGAGGGGGAGCTAATACCGAGAACCTGTGAGAATGTGTGTGCTGGAGGGGTGGAGTCAGGGTTCATGGGGAACTGCGGGTGTTTGCAAATGTGCACGTTTATTTCACAATTAGCTCGGAAAGTGGAAAAAATAAACCATAGCATGAAGTTAGCTGAATTCAGACAGTGAAGTCAAACAAGTCACTGTGGAAAAGCAGCTGAAGGCTCGGTGGGCTGCTTTGTTAAGGCAGGTGAAAGTTTGAGAACCTCAGAATGATGGGTTTCAGCGTAGCAGCCGTGTTAGTATGAATCTGCAAAAAGAATAGGAGTACTTGTGGCACCTTAGAGACTAACTAATTTATTTGAGCACATCTCCTTGTCAATTGCTGGAAATGGGTCATTTTCATTATCACTCAAACAGTTCTTTTTCTCTCCTGCTGCTAATAGCTCACCTTAACTAATCACTCTCCTTATAATGTGTATGGTAACACCCATTGTTTCATGTTCTCTGTGTATATATACATCTTGCTACTGTATTTTCCACTACATGCATCCGATGAAGTGGGCTCTAGCCCATGAAAGCTTATGCTCAAATAAATTTGTTAGTCTCTAAGGTGCCACAAGTACTCCTGTTCTTTTTTCAGAATGATGGGAATCAAGCAAGTGAATGCACTTTTTTTCCCCCTGCTTGGTAAAGGAGATTGTTTGGAAAGCTCTTTCGCTCCCCCAAAACTCCAAGGATGCCCTGTTCTATTCCTTTTCCAGTCTTTCTTAAATTCCCGCCCCGTGTCAAAGATGAAGGGGGGCTGGAAATCGCTGCCTCCAGAGGCTGTGAACAGCACCCCATTTCTCTGCCAAAGGGGATCACTAAAGCAATGTGCTCACTGAACCCAGGGCCCCTGAAGTTCTCCCAGCCTGGTTCAGTGGGGGTGCCAAATTCAGATCCCCACACATAGCAACCCTTTGCCCTTTTCCTATATCCCCAGCCCCTCATCCTATAAATATAGACAATTACACAGTATATGGATCACAGGTATTATGTATGGATCACCATGGATGGGGCTATTATGTATGGATCATCACAGGCTCTGAGAGCCTCCCAAATATTTGTGGATTTATCCCCACACTGCTCCTGTGAGATGAGGAATTATTGTCAGCACTGTACAGGCGGGAGCCTGAGGCACAAAGAAAGAACATGACTCTCTCGTTCTGTGGCAGAGCTCGGAATTAAACCCTGGTCTCCTGAGTCTCAGCCAAGAGCCCTGCTGCAGCACCATCCATCCTTCGCAGGCTAAGCAAAGGCATAGAGCAAAGCTGTGCTGGACGATAGACAGCATGAAGGTGGGCCGTGCCCCTGCTTGCTGGACTTAGAGTGAAGCAGATGGGCACTCCTTATGTGGGCAAGGATAGGAGTACTGCAGATTTGGGGCATAACCTCTGACCCTGCCCCCCTGGATGGGACTGGAGGAAACTGGCCTCCTCATCTGGGAGGGAAATTCCAAGCTTTTGTTCTGGTAGTGAAATTCCCACACTAAATGCACCACTGGTCCAGCCCATCATCTCTACTCTATCCCCTTGTCACTCTTTCCCTCCTGGGGTCAGTATCCTGCCTTTGCCTTACTCCATCTGCTACACTCCAGGGTCACCATCCTCTTCTCTCCCTCCTTTCTGCAGCCTTCCCTTCTGCTGTGGATCACCTTTAGGTATCCAGCCTCTGGGAGAAATGTACATCTCTCCTTGAAGGCTGTTAATGGCTTTGTGTGCCCAGGTCCCATTTCCACTGGCGAAAGAAGAGGAGGATCTCACAGTCCGTCCCCCCCTCCCCCTGCTCCCTCACCCCCTAAAGATTACTGCATGCCAGAGAAAAGGTGCTGGTAGGGGTTATTCTTGGGATTAGATGGGGAATTTTCTTTTAAACAAACTTCCCTTGCACACACTCGGTTGCATAGAAAGGAGCATAAATCCAGCAGCTCTGCCACTATCTGTAGCGGTGATTCAGGTCAGCAGGATTTTGAGCATGTGGGCTGCACGCACACTGGCTCTGACATTTATTGTAAGCAATCATTTGCATTTTAATAGCCCCATAATTGAGCATTTCTCCATCAAGTGGATAACACACCTCTCCAGTGCCCAGTGATAAATATCTAACTAGGTTGAATATCTAAGGTGAATTGTTAATGTGTGTCTGAGGTTTTTAATATGCAGCAGTAAAAGCAAAACAAAAAAATAGTTTTTTTGGTAACCAAGCCTGTGGTAACCAAGCCTGTGTTGACATGATGTGCACCATCTGATTCTGACCTTTCTGATCTTCACTTTTCCCAGCCGCCTGAGATAGAGACACTCAGCACAAATTTTCAGAGCCATGCCAAAAGGGGAAAAATGGCCTAGCCTGGGGCATGGGAGACCCAAGTTCACTTCCCTGTTTTGTCACAGACTTCTTGTGTGACCTCAGACAAGTCACTCAGGCCTGGTCTACACTTAAATTTAGATCAACCAAGTGGTGTTGCTCAGTTGCTTAGTTAAGCTGACCTAGCCCTCAGAATAGAAGCATTCTTCAATTGATCTAGCTACCACCGCTTAGGGAGGTGGATTACCTACATTGATGGAAAAGCCCTATTCAGCAACATAGGAAGCATCTATGCTATGGCGCTACCAGAGCATAGCTACAACTGTGCCACTCTACCGCCCATAGTGTAGACATGGCCTCAGTCTCTCTTTGCCTTAGTTTGCTATCTTTACAATGGGGATAATAGCACTTCCCTACTTCACAGGGGTGTTGTGAGGATAAGTACATTAAATACTGATAAGTGCTCACCATATTGTAGTTAATGGGGACATATAAACACCTAAGCTAAATAGAATGACTAGATATCCAATTTTTGTAGATTTTAAGAGCACTATGATTATTTGGTCTGATGTACTGCATGTAGTTCCTGCAGTAGAAGGAATTGCTCTTCCTTTTTATGTAATTGGCACTACTGAGCCCAATAAATTGTGTCTGAACTAGAGCATATTTTTTAGAAAGGCATCCAATTCAATCAGTTTAAAGACAGCAAGTGATGGAGAATGCACCACATCCCTTGATAATCTGTTCCAAAGGTTAATTACTTTGACTGTTAAAATGTGATTTCCAATTAGAAATTTCATAACTTCATCTTCCAGCCCTTGGATCTTGTTATGCCTTTGTCTACTAGATTAGTGGATTGAAATTACTGAAAGGAAATCTGCATTCTACAGCAGTAATTAGCTCACTGAATACTCTCAATATGAGAATAATACTATATACACCTCTACCCCGATATAACGCGACCTGATATAACACGGGTTCGCATATAGCAGTGTAGCAACGGGGCTTGGGCTGCACTTTAAAGGGCCTGGGCTTTCCGCAGCGGCCGGAGCCCGGGGGTCTCACCGATGGAGCCCTGCCGCCGCTACCCTGGGGCTGCGACAGCAGGGCTCGGCCGGCGATTTAAAGGGCCTGGGCTCCCCACAGCGGCCAGAGCCCAGGGCTCTTTAAATCACCGCTGGAGCCCTGCCGCTGTTACCCCGGGGCTGCGGCAGCGGGGCTCAGCTGGCGATTTAAAGGGCCCAGGGCTCCAGCTGCTGCGGGGAGCCCCGGGCCCTTTAAATCACCGCTGGAGCCATGCCGCTGCTACCCTAGGTCTGCGGCAGCGGGGCTCGGCTAGCGATTTAAAGGGCCCAGGGCTCTGGCTGCTGCGGGGAGCCCCGGGCCCTTTAAATCACCGCTGGAGCCATGCCGCTGCTACCCTAGGTCTGCGGCAGCGGGGCTCGGCTGGCGATTTAAAGGGCCCAGGGCTCTGGCTGCTGCGGGGAGCCCCAGGCCCTTTAAATCACCGCTGAATCCCTGCCGCCACTACCCCGATATAACGGGGTATCAGTTATAACGCGGTAGGGATTTTTGGCTCCCGAGAACAGTGTTATATCGGGGTAGAGGTATATTGTATAATTAATATGTAAAGCCATTTTAGAAACCTCTATTTCTAGTCTATATTTCTGTTACCATGCTCATCACCATAGTATTTGAGCACTTTCCAGTATTTCATTAAGCAGCCTAAAACCTGTCACATGTTG
This sequence comes from Mauremys mutica, assembly GCF_020497125.1. NCBI lineage: Eukaryota > Metazoa > Chordata > Testudines > Geoemydidae > Mauremys > Mauremys mutica. The sequence continues at coordinate 46,177,637 of NC_059078.1, forward strand.
TTTGTTCTCTCAGCCTCTCCCCAGGGAGGGCAGCATGTGCAGTGGAGAGGGGTTTTTGATAGGGTTTAGGAGGGCAGGGGTTAGTATACATATGGCTGTATGTTTGTGTTAGGGAATGCAAGGTCAAAGAAATGTAGGTTGTACTTGGAGTGGTGAGGTTTGTGTTCAGTTTCTCTATGGCTATGTCAAGTGCTGGCATCTCTAATACTTCCATTTTGCTCCAGTCTTATGATGTAGAGTAGGATCTGAATACAAGCCTATTTGCCAAGGGTTTGTCTGCTTGGGGAAATTGACTGGCAGAGCTGTAGTGGAATATCCTGCTGTAGCTATCCCAGTATAACTCCCATTTGTGGACACACTATTCTGGAATTCTAAAATAAAGTCACTTTTATTCTGGAATAGAGTCCACAGGGGGTGTTATATTGACACAATTAGGGTATGGCTACACTGCAGTTCAACAGCCGCCGCTGGCCCGTGTTAGCTGACACGGACTCGCAGGGCTCAGGCTGTGGAGCTTTAAAATTTCAGTGTAGATATTCAGACTTGGGCTGGAGTCCGGGCTCTGGACCCTCCGCCGTCGCGGGGTCCTAAAGCTTGGGTTCCAGCCCGAGCCCAAACATATCTGTTGCAATTGTACAGCCCTGTAGCCTGAGCCCCATGAGCCTGAGTCAGCTGACATGGGTCAGCCACGCATGTTTAATTGTCATGGAGGCATACCCTTATTCTGGTATAGCAATGCTGATCAATTTCCCTGTGTAGACAAGCCCTTAGTCTCCTGGCTGTGTAGTCACATGAAAGCTGATTTCTCCCAGATGAGCATATTTCCTAAGTGAAATACCAGGGTGCTTGCCCTGGGATGGGGTCTGTGAAGGAGAATACTATGCCTTTGAGGGACAGGCTGGAACCTACACCTGGGGCAGCCTGGGGTAATCCAGAGGGCTTTCCCCCACCCTAGGGCTGGGCTGCATAAACAGGAAGAGGAAGCAGAGCAAGAGAGAGAGGAGCGGAAGCCATACAGGCTTCAGGAGGGCGGTGGGGTTGTTTCTGCTCAGGCGCTAGGAAATTGACCTAAGTAGAGAAACTTGCAGCTCATAAATATGGCAGATGCCAGGATCTGCATGACACAGATGGTCTGATAGCGGGGACTGCGTGTTCCTTGGATCAAGGAGCACTGGACCTAGAGAAGAATCAGTGCCGGTGGAGAAGCAGAGACACAATGAGATAGTGAACAGCCGGCTCAAGGAAATAAGTCTTCAGGTCAGCCAAGTCTAGACAGATTTGCAGGCCAAGTTGGAAGAGAGACGTTTCTCCAGGGACAGTGTTTTGGCTCAATCCATAAAACTGGACCAGGAATATGCCCGCCTGAGGGCAAAAGAAGAAAACAGTGAGCAACAGCATTTGTTGTTGGAGAGAGACCTGGAAGAGCTTCATGAGGAAATACTCTGGCAATACGAGATCATTGAGGCATAGATTAAGAAGGCACTATTGCTCTGTACTCATTTACTGTGATTGTCTCCTCTGTCACACTGGAGTGTTCCTGTAAGCATCGCCCTTTTGTAAGTGATCAGAGACGGCCAGCATGCAAGGGCACCCTTGCTGACCAAGCTTTCTGGGTACTAACTCCTTCTGAGGATGTGAGGAAGAGTGCTGCTTCACGTCTGCAGCCAGCCTCCCTAAAACCAGCTGATTCTGCTCCAAGAGAGGGGCCTTGTCTTCACAACACATGCTTTGCTGGACTAAGTATATTGGCAGAGTCCCCTAATGAAGGCACAGCTTATGCTGACAGATGTTTTTCTGGCTGCATGTTTACACCACCTCCCTGAATGACATTAGCTAGGTTGACAGGAGCCAAGATGTCAGCCAAGTTGCGTCTACACTGGGTGGGTTTTCCTGTTGGCCGGAGGGCAGTTTGTTCACACTGCTGACGAATGTAGCTATCCCAACAGCACTTTGCAGTGTAGACCTGGCCAGAGGCAGCATGGACACCTGGCCAGAACACCATACACTGCGTCCTGAGTTCACCTGCATGTGCTCTGACCCTGCTGCAGGAGGAATCCACAGACAAGGAGCTCCCTTTAAAAATGGGCCAGTCAAACTCTTTCCCACAGTCAGGTCCAGGTCAGGGGAACATTGAAACAAGCCAGGCTGCTCATCAACTGCAAGCTCCAGTTCTTGGTCGGGACGGAGTATATGTGGATTTTTTTTCATTAATGGGTTGAAGAGCAGCTCATGCCTTGTACGAAATGTTTCTGGAGGTTTCTTAGGAAGTCAACTGACCTCTCCCAGGTATTTCACCTGCTCGTCTTCCTTTATTGCTAGGGATAGCTCTCTGCATGGAAATAGGATCTTTGTTTCTTAAGGGCTCGTCTGCCACGACTCCTTATTTCTTCATCTGTTTGCAACATCTTAACTATTTCGACACTAGCTTGCTGTGATGCCACAAACTGGTCTGTGGTGTGGAATAACCAGCAGAGATGGATGAACCAAGCATTTTTGCCTGAGGCCTTCTGTGCTCTCTAATCCACTTTAGGCCTGATTTCCAAAGCAGGGTGTGGGAAAATGCTGGGATGTCCATGCAAATAGGGTTCACTCTGCAGGCAGCTTAATGCTGGCTCCTGAGAAAAATCTAGCATTTTACATAAAGGACTTTGACCTTCCCACCAGTCACGCGTTTTTAATGTATGGATTGACATAGAGTGCTGCTAGTAAGAATGGGAGGCCTGTAATTTACCCTGGAGCATCTTTCTGCTCCTATACCTGTTGGCAAAATCCATGCAGTTCTTTGTTGTGGGTTTTTATATGTGATTCACAATAAAGATCCCAATGCTGACTTGTCAAAATAAAATAAAAATCCATGCTAGCAGCCAGCCATTCCTGAGTGTGACCCTACAATAACAAACCAGCGTGTGTAGTTGTGCATTGCAAGCCAACACAGGAAGCCCAGTTGATTGGGCCATTTACTGTATTTCTTGTCCATCTGCTGGTTGGCCTAGTGCTTTAGGGGTTGGTCTTAGGGGGTTACATGCTCACCACCAAACTATTTCAAAGCATGAGTAGAGTTTCAGACATGGCAAGGCTAAGGCTGGTAAGTAGTGAGGCTTTCAGAGATAAAAGTTAATGAGTGTGGCAAAAGAAGGGGGGGAGGGGAATGTGTGTGTTCCAGCTGCTTATTCTTTTCAAATGTCCTAAAAGATATCAAAGGATCTGTAGGACACTTGCAGATTTGGTTATAGTCAAAGCACTATGTGGAGCTGAAGTTGTTTCTGGGATCTCAATCCTGCTGCTGCCATGTGTTGCTTTTTTTAAAATACAGAGATGTCTTTGATTTGTTTACAAAAGTGAGGAATGGGGCTCTTTCACCTTCCCTTCCCAAGCTCTCGGGTGTTAGTTTGAGTCATCATCAGACCCCAACAGAAATAGCTCACTATCCCTTTTCTGCTAGGATCTTGTCTCCTTGGTGTTGGAAGAAGAATTACAGAGGAGCGGGAGCCCTGCAGTTATTGCAGGTCACCAGTGCCCCACTGTTGTCCCTCACCCTGTGATCCTGGAGATCGGCTGTGGCTCAGGGGCTATTGCACTGAGTTTACTGAGCAAACTGACCAAGGTGAGTGAGCTTTTGCTCCTTTGTATTATGGTAGAACTGAGTCCCATTGCGCCAGGTGTTGTACTGACACGTAGCAAAAAGATGGTCCCTGCCCCCAAAGAGCTGACACTCTAGGTATAAGACAAGAGACAACAGGTGGATACAGACAGACAAAAGAGCACAAGGAAAGAATGAGGCATTTGTGAGCAATGAAATGAGCAGTATTCACAGTTCAACAGCTACCTGATCACTGTCAAGAGCCCATTTTGGTGCCTGTCCCTTCCCCAGTAACATAATCCCTCACTGGTAAAGGAGGAAACAAAGTCACAGGAAGGACTGGGATCTGTAAGTGACTAAAGCCCCCTTCAGTTTCAGATTATCAGTCACTGGGATATATCCCGCCCCCAACTCAGACCACAATGGATAATCCCTGCTGAGTGCTCCAGGAGAGGGAGAATGACTCAAGGTCCCTGCCCACATGCCGTGGGGAGAAAAAGGCCTTCCTTTGCTCCAGATCCGGAGATCAGTTCATCCCTCAGTCTCATCCAGGCTGATTATCACCCTGGGAGAAGAATCACTGATATGCCATCTATGTATGCTAGGCATGCTTTGCATGCCAACCCACTGTGTGTTGTCCAACTGGTAGCTTGTGGGCTGCATCCGGCCCGCAGAATAACTCCGTCCAGCTCCCACGATGGAGGACACCATTTGATAGAACAAAATGGCATCCTCCACACAGAATCACCTTGGCCCATCGGTACGTGCGAGGTCACGCTGCATGGAGGACGCTATTTTGGATGCCTAAGGCATGTCAGTGAGTTGTTGCTGGCACGCAACTGAGAGGAAGCATTGAGTGTTGGTGTGTAAGGTCTATGGAGGGTCATGCCCGTAGCTCATGTCCCTTTGCCCAGTGACCGTTGGGCTGATGTTTAGTTTTCACTAGGTCAAATTATAAATTGCTCTGGTTTCCCTACTCAGGCACCACGCTGCTCTCCTTGCCTTTCAGACGTAAACAACTGTGTCAGTCTGTCCTTGTATGTTACGTCAGCCCTTCCCCAAATGGCCAACATGCATGAGCCTTGAGTGAATAGTCCATCTTAAATCTGTGCTGGCTTTCACATCCCACAACCATACTAGTGTCTATGACATGTACATCAAGACAGAATTTGGCCTTAAAGTGCTGCATTAAGATGAAGAACTAGCAACTTGTCATGTATGGTTACAGCGAGGATAGAGCTCTTTGCAGAACAGACTGCAAACCCAGGTCACCTGTCCCAGCATACAGTGTGTCTCCTTTTATAGCTGGAGTGGATTCCTTAGGGCATGGATTCTCTCTGCATCAGAGATGAGGAACTCATGAAGCTGTTCCCTCTCTACCCTTCACTCTCTGTTCTGCTGGGCTGCTCTGTCCCAGGTTACCAGTTGATACTGTCAAGCTGTCTGGAGTGGCTCACAAACATGGGTCCAGCCTCAAGGCAGCCTTATAAATCGGGGCACAAACCCCAAACTGGTTATATGTTGTATAATTAGATTTTGCCAACAGAGTATCAACTGTGAACTCCTAAAGCACTATAACAGCCTTATTCTGGAGTCACAGACTGTCCCCCTTGGGCACTCTTGCCTCCCAGACAAGCTTGCCATTGTAATAGATGGTCTCTTACACCAAAAATCACAACAATATTCAGGTTATTTCTAGTCCTAGACACTTACCCCAGGTTACCCCACCTTATATCTCTCCCTAAAGACAGTGCTTGTAGCCAATCCTGTGATAAACTAACTAAAGATTTATTAACTAGGAAAAAGAAATGAGTTATTTACAAGATTAAAGCAGGTAAACACACACGTGCACACACACGAGTTACAGTCTTAGGTTTCAAAAGGCAATAGAAGCTGCTGTAATTTGCACGCTCTAGATGTCCTTTAGGGCTTACCGAAGCTAAACAGCTGGGGATCCCTTGCTTATGCTTGGAAGTGTTGCCTCCTCCCTGAAGTCCAAACAGCATAGGGACACAGACCCTTCTGGTCAGAGATTTTTATTCCCTTCCCCAGAGTTCAAACTGTTATGGGATGAGCGTTTGTATATGTCCCCTCTTCCTGGGTGTGCGGGGAGCAATCAGGAAAGTCTTTTGTCTGCTGATGTTACACAGTGGTTCAGCTGGTGTCTATAGGCCTTCTTTTGTTGGGCAGGAGATCACTCTTGTGATAAACTGGTATCTCACACTTGGTAATGCTTCTCTCCTGACAGTGGGGGTTTCCAGTTTCATAGCAAACACTTAACTATTACCATCTCCCAAATAAGAGCTATTATAAGTGAGATTAATGCAGGCAGCAACTCATAAGCATTTCATTAAGTCCAAACACTCAATACATTTGTAAAAACTTAACATCTGTTTTAACAATGCTAACACACAAGTGAGCCAGATTGGTTTCCAGCTATGCATTTGGCAATGTTCAGTGTGGCCTAGGGGTCTTGGCATGAGTTAGCACCTGGTCTGCCAGCATCACAGATACATTTAGGACTAGGTCATTAGCTGATGCAAATCAGTGTAGCTCTTCTGACTCCAGCTGATTCAAGCCAGCAGAAGGTCTGGCCCTAAGACTTTTTATTAAGGTAAAATGCTAGTAATGGTAATAAAAATATTCAGTTATCCTGATGGCCTAGCTACAAGCAACTATACAACCCCAAAGTGTCCTGCTCCCACAGAAGTCCTAAGATGGATTCTTCAGGGGCTATTTCTGATTTTGGTGTTAGAACGACAGAGGAACCCTTTCCAATACCTTATATTGGCATCATCTGTCTTGTTTGCCCCTTTTGCCACAGCCTGTACGTCCAGTCATCAGCCAACAGCAGTCATGTTGGTGACATAATGTGTGTTTTGTTTCCTTCTGTGCCAGAGCCGGGTAATCGCTGTGGATAAAGAGGAAGCTGCTGTGAATCTCACCAGAGAGAATGCTCAGAGGTAGGAACACATGCATTGCTCATTTTTTTTCTCTTTGAGTGCCCATTGCTTCCTAGAACCCCTCACACTGATCCCTGAGACAAGTGAATAGCCACCGAAGTCCTGACTTATGATTCTCAAATATGCCGTGTCTCAGCCCCAGGCTGGATATCATGTTCATCACCATCAGGTGCCAGGGTGCGTTAAATGCTTTGAACCTCTGGAAAATCCAGAGAAAATTAGGAATTTTTGGAACAAATTTTCCCTGAATTTTTACTTCAGTACAAGAAAACCCTTTTTCTGACCTGTGAATCCCCTTTGCCAGACCACCAGCTGGGAAGGAAATGGAATAATAGAGATGTTTTGTACTTACGTCGCACCTTTCTTGCAAGGAGACCAAATTTGGGTCAGTAGACTTGTCCCTATTTTGTGAATGGGAAAACTGAGACCTAGTGAATGTTTCAGATTCACAGAGTCTGGTCCATGCCACAGGCTATTACCAGTGCCTTGAGAGTGACCCCTTTAATGTGCTGGGCCCCAGGGACCCACACAATTCCACAGGGCAGGGCTGCAGCCTCAGAAACTGGGTCTTTGGGCACCAGAGAACCCTGTCTCCTTCCATGGCTCCCTGCAGCAAGTCTGGCCAAGCAACACTCCTGCAGGAGGCTTGTACTGTAACCATTCAGGGCTCTCTGTGAGGATTTGCGGTGACACCGGGCAACCTTTTCTAAAACAGTGTAGGGTTTATTAGTTGACTGGAACACAGCGTTGGCAAGTCCTAAGGTGAATGTAGAGAATCTCAGGTTAAGAAATGGTGCATACTGGCCAAGCCAGTCAGCCAGCCAAGCTGTCATAGAATTCCAGGCTCTCTGTCAGTCCTCGGAGAGAGCTGCTGACAGGGGCGGCTCTAGGTTTTTGGCCGCCCCAAGCAGTCATGCCCGGGAGGCGCCCCCGAGCCGCGGGAGCAGCAGACCTCCCGCGGGCATGACTGCAGAGGGTCCACTGGTCGCGCGGCTCGGCTGGACCTCCCGCAGCTGCGGGCGGTTCGCAGGTCCGGCGGCTTCGGTTGAGCTGCCGCAGTCATGCCTGCGGGAGGTCCAGCCGAGCCGCAGGACCAGCGAACCGTCCGCAGTCATGCCTGCGGGAGGTCCACTGGAGCCGCCGGCCGAGCGTCCCCTCCGCAGTCATGCCTGCGGCAGGTCCGCTGCTCCCGGGGCTCCGGTGGACCTCCCGCAGGCATGACTGCGGCAGGTCCGCCGGCCCAGCCTGCCGCCCCCCCGGGAAAGGGCCGCCCCAGGCAGGTGCTTGCCCCGCTGGGCTCTGGAGCCGGCCCTGGCTGCTGAGTCCCTCCAAGAACCTAAACTTATCCCCTTCCTGCTGACCCATGCTGAGTTCACATGTTCCTGGGATAGTGTCAGTCGTTCAGTAGGTGCAGCTCCCTTTGTCTTTCTGGAACCTCCATTGATATGGGTCACTTACAGCCAATCCTCTAACGATCCATTCATTTCATCCCAGACAGCGAAGTGACACAGCACCTCATGTCCCCCGCTCTGCCCCAAAAGCCACATTCTAACCCTTTTTGCAATCATTGGGTAGCAATGCAAAGTACATGGGGAAACTGAGGAACACAAAGGCATAATAAAAATATTACAGAAAATTGCTACATGGTCACATCATGTCACAAAGCGAGTCAGTGACAGAGCCAATAACAGAATCCAGAACGCCTGGCTCCCTCTGACTCACTACACCATATTGACTCCCTTTTCAGACAGAGCCTTGCTTCTGTTCTTACTTCTAGATTTTATCTTGCTCCTCAGGCAGCACCTAGACTTCTGGGTGTGTCAGTGTGGTGTCCCACAGCATCCTTCTTCCTCTCTGGGCTGTCGCTAGCACAGACTTGTAACCAAATGAACTATAATCCACAGCAGCCACCTGTGCTGTGGCTTGGTTTTAAGGGCTTCAGAATCAGCTCTGCTCTGCAGCTGTCTAATGCCACAATGCAGTCTCCCATAACTGTCACTTGACAATGAAATCGTGGTCAGGACAGTGCTGGTGTCAGAATGACACGGTCTCATTTACCCCTCAGCTCCCTGTGCCAACTCTGCTCTCTGTACACCAGTGGAAATCCAGCGTGACTCCACGTGAGTTAATACAGGTTGTAACTGACACCAGAATCTGGCTTCCTTATGTATCTCTGCATCATGAGACCTATCCTATGTGGCACCTGCAGGAAGTACAGTGCAGGAGGACAGGTGGTTTGATCATTCCCTTGCATCCCCAGGATTCTGGGCTGCTCTAGGGGCTGAAATGGCCCCTGGTGTAGATTAGAGCAGCCTCAAAGGTGCTCTAATTTACAGCAGCTTCCTGAGAATTCCCAGAGGGCTGTTCCACAGTCTGGAGCAGTCCCGAATCTTCGTAGTGGTGTGCACTGTGGCGATTCCCCTTTCTACCCTCTATGTGCCCCCCGTCTCTTCGCACAGAGACTTACAAAGCGGGGGGGAGGGGGGAAGGGCAGTGCAACATAGGGCTGCTTAAGTGGCCCTATGCAATGGGGAATTATGCCCCAGCTCCTTGCAATACAGTTTTGGCCCTTACATGCCGATGGAGTGAGTATAGGGGCTAGAGCACAGAACGGAGTCTGTCCTGCCATGTCCACCGTACCCGCTACGCTGTTTCTTCACTCACACAACCAGCATATCCCAGTGCTGTTCTGGGGGGAGGGGAGGGGGCAAATGAGGTAGAGTAGAATCGACCTCTGCCCAAACGTCAGACACTCTTACAATGGGTTGATGGTGTAATAGGAAGAACAGCAGCTGGATTTTCATCTCCCTGGCTGAGTTTGTAGCTCTGACAGTCAGAGAACTCATCTCCTCGCTCCTTTACTGTGCTAATTGGATCAGAAGTATTAAACATGGAGCCAAACAATCTCACATATGCGCAAACCTGCCACTGTTTTGAAATAATCCATCCTGTTGTCTGATCAAAGCCACTGTTGTGCTCACCCTCCTTTTAAAGCCCCATGTCACAGCTAACTTGCCTAAAAGGGAGGGGGGCTTGGATGAGAATCTTTGTCAGCTAATCATGTCGCTCCCAGGTCACCCAGAGGGGTGCACTGCAGATAGACACCTTACACTCCCTTTGTTCCCCACTGCCAATGTGTGCTGGTCTTTCAGACCACAAGCTGGGGCCTAGGAATGGAACAGGACTCTTTCTCACCATGTGGCGCATGAGGCCCCCTATGTGTCCCAAATTCACTAGTGCATTGGATAAAAAAGTTGGGGAGGAAAATCCTGGATGCTGTACTCCTTTGTCTGGGTTTTAGTCTGCTATGTGAGTTATTCTTCATGGAGGGAGTGTGTGTATTGGGAGGAGCTGGATGGTTTTTGAAAAGCTTCTTCTAATTCAGTGTATAATAGAGTGTAGGGGAATGGGGAGTGTCTTTGGAATCATCACAGAATGCTCTCAGGAACATGCTGACCTGGATGTCACCACTTGCCTGGGTCTCATTCCTCCAGCTAACCCTGAGAAATCCTGTGGCTTTGCAAAGAAGTGATCGTCTGGTGTTCAGAAGAGAGAGGTGATTTTGTGATTAAGGCAGACAGCCGGGGGACACTAGGACTGTTGGGTTCAATTCCTTAGGGCCACTATCTCAGGCCATGTCTACACTATAGGAGCACTTTGCCAGGGATAGCCATACCACTATACTATACCCACAAAGTGCTCCTAGTGTGGATGCAGCTTAACCTGGCAAAGCTGTGCTTTTGCTGGTGTAGCTTATTTTCCAGCACCACCATCCAACCCCCCTAAACAAAATAAGCTAGACTGGTAAAATCACAGTTTTGCTGGTATAACTGCATCTACACTAGCTCTTTTGCTGGCCCAGCTCTGTCAGTCAGGGATCACATCTCCTCTCCCCCCCGACAGACAGAGCTATGCCGGCAGAAATCTGTAGGGTAGACCTGGCCTCACTCTGCGACTTGGAGCTTGTCACTTCATTGCACTGTGCCTCAGTGGCCCCTTCTGTTAAATGGGATTACTGCCAAGATAGCAGGCTAATTTAATCATAGCTTTCCCACGTCTGGACCCCCCATGCTCCACCCCAGCAGCACAAAGGGGATTTACAGTGGTTGTGAAGGCCACAGCTAAGGTGGACATGCGGGGAAGGGGACCCAGGAGCTCCAAGATGCTGCAGGCATACCCCAAAGATCCCAGCTGCCGCAGATGGTGAGGGTACCCTGGAGCTCTGAGCCGCTGGGGGTCTTTCAAAGCCCCAGAGCTTGGAGGGGCCCCTGCAGCTGCCCAACCTCTGCAGGCAGTGTGGGGAGCCCACAGCCGGGCTCCCTATTTTGTCAGGGATATTTTTAATAAAAGTCAGGGACAGGTCACGGGCAAGAAAGAAAAATTCATGAAAGCCTGACGACCTATCCCTGACTTTTACGAGACATTTCTGTGACAAAATCTTAGCCATTATGTGCCATTGAATGTCTGAGTGTGGTATTGTGTGTATCTCTTACACTCACCTTTCTCTGTTCTTGGGCCTGCAGGTTGCAGCTACAGGACAGGATAAGAATTCTTCACTACAATGTCTTCTCTGGTAATTTCCTTTCATATTTCTACCTCCCCTGATGTTTTCTCCATTTTACTTTACTGAGGGGAGGTGGGCATGAAAACAATAGGTAATTGGGGCAGGAATGACCTAATCCTGCCTGATGGGTAACTCAGGAGACAGCTCTGGCATGTGCATGTTTCTGATTGTTGCTACACTTAGATCTCACCTCACATTATGTGCATATGGCTGACTGCAAGCTGGTAACACATTGTGCACATGAGAAGGGCACAGGTCCCTACGCTGCTGTAGAATATCAGGTGTCAGTACAGTATTGGAGTAGCAGGAAACATACTGTGAGAACTGAGAGTCAGCCTCTTCAGTGCAAGCTTGTGTCTTCAAAGCTATCCTGGCCGGACTTTCAGTTTGCAGAGGCACCAGTGCACAGAGGAGAATGTGTGCACTACTGTGCGCTTAACATTTGCAGATGTAGTTGCTGGAGATGGGTAACCCAGTGGGTAAATGGATGCCTTTTTGTGTGCGCAGTAGCATTCATTGTGCATGCAGTTGTGGTGATTGCATATGTAGGGGTAAGTGCACATAGCTGTATTTGGACTTCGAGCCTCCTTTTCTCAAAATGTGACCCTTTGTGTCAGATACGCAGTCTCTGTGCCAGGATATGCAGGGAGGGGTTCCAGGAATTTGCTTCAGCTTTAAAAAACAAATCTGATATTTTTCCCCAAGGGAAAATCTGTCCATGTGCATCTTCTTTCCAGCTCAGTGCCCATCCTCTGTCCCTCCTTCGGCTCCCCCCAGTCCCACAAATATCTTCCCTAGCTCCCAACTCCTTCCCTTTTCTTCCACTCCTTCATATCCATACTCTCTGCAGCTTTGTCAGATTTGTTAAGATAAGCTGGGTTGGGCCTGGTCACTGCCTGGCTGGGAGATGTGCAGTGGTGGATTTAGAGTTAGTGGGGCCCTGTATGCAGCTTCATTTTCGGGCCCCCCCCTTGGGACCCAGCCAAGAAAAAGAACATTCTCTCTTATCTCCCCCCCCCCGTTTTTCATTCTTTTTTTCTTCATCCTCCTCCTATATTATAAATCAGAGGTCGGCAGCCTTTCAGAAGTGCTGTGCCGAGTCTTCATTTATTCACTCTAATTTAAGGTTTCGCGTGCCAGTAATACATTTTAACATTTTTAGAAGGTCTCTTTCTATAAGTCTATAATATAATAACTAAACTATTGTTGTATGTAAAATAAATAAGGTTTTTGAAATGTTTTAGAAGCTTCATTTAAAATTAAATTAAAATGCAGAGTCCCCCGGACCAGTGGCCAGGACCCGGGCAGTGTGAGTGCCACTGAAAATCAGCTCGAGTGCCGCCTTCGGCACGCGTGCCATAGGTTGCCTACCCCTGTTATAAGTAATAGGAAGTAAATGAAAATAAAGTGAGGTACCCTGACTGGGGTTGGGGTGCAGGCTGGGTGCGGGCTCTGGGCTGGGGCAGGGGGTTGAGAGGTGGGAGGGGATGAGGGGTGCGGGCTCTGGGAGGAAGTTTGGGTGTGGGCTCTGGGCTGGGGGTTGGGGTGCAAGAAGGATCAGGGGGGCTAGGCTTACCTTGGGTGGCTCAGCTCCCAAAGTGATCAGCACACCCCTCTGGCAGCAGCTCCTACGCGGGGAGGGGGAACCAGGGGGTCTGTGCACACCACTGCCCGCAGGTGCTGCCCCAGCAGCTTCCATTGGCTGCAGTTCCTGGACAATGGGAGCTGTGGAGTCGGCACTCAGGGCAGAGGCAACGTACAGAAACATCCCCCCTCCCCAGGGGCCACAAGGACATGCTGGCCGCTTCCGGGAGCGGTGTGGAGGTAGGGAGGCAGCGCAGGCAGGGAGACGCCTTAGCCTTGCTGCACTGCTGCACTGCTGCTGGCATATCTCCCTTTGGGGGAGGGGGTCAACGGGTCTCTGTGCACTGCCTGGGGCAGGGGCAGCGTGCAGAGCTGCCTCCCCCCCACCAAGGGCACGCAGAGTCATGCCAGCAGCCAGCAGCTTCCAAGAGCGGCGTGGGGTCACCGGCCGCGGAATGCAGGCAGCCTGCCTTCCTGAGCCTTGCTACGCCACCAGCCGGGACTTGGGGGCAGGTTGTCAGATGAGATTTGTCCTGCATTTTGGGGGCCCCCCCTGTCATTGGGGGCCCCATGCCACTGCACTGTTTGTTCAATGGTAAATCCACCTCTGGAGATGTATAAAGAAAACCAGGGTGCTGCAGGAAATGGGGTTCATGAGTCAGTATGTGACACTCTTCTCCCTGAAACTGGCCCCACTTGGGTGGTAGCAAGCATTGTGCTGTGGAGAGTGGTGTCTTATACATACGCATGTAACCGAGGTACTGACCAATTGTGCTCCCATAGCTCTTTAAGGAAGAGTAGGGGTGCTCTCCCCGGTGTTCTGTCCAAATTCAAACTGTAGTAATTCTGTGCAGCCTAAAATTCTGTTTGTGGATCCAGATGGATACGGTATTTTCACTCTGGATCCAGATGGATTCGGTATCCTCCACTACATCAAAGCATTGTGTTACAGGACATTGTTTGTGTGAATGACTGGTTCTTTCCATGTGCTTAGCTCTCTGTTATCCTATTCTGTGGGTATGTCTACACAGCAGCCTGAGGTGCATTTACAGCTTGGGTGGACAGACCAGCTCTAGCATTGCTAAAAATAGCAGGCTAAACATGATGGCATGGGCTTCAGCATAGGTTGTCCAAGCCCAGCCAGGACCTTGGAGACGTACTCTCATTGCTAGCCTGCACTTAAGTCCATGCCGCCATGTCTACACTTTCATTTTTAGCAGTGCTAACATAGATGAAGCAAACACAGACTTGTCTACCCAAGATGCCATCACCTGGGATTGCAATGTAGACATGCTCTTTAAATTAAGGTGGGAAGGTGGACCAATTCAGCTTAGCATTTAATTTCACATTTTGTTAGGCTGTCCACAGAGAGAGAGACAAACCTGTACCTATAGAGTTGCTGTTATCAAGATCTTACTTGAGTAATGAGCTTTGAAGGTATATAGTTATGGCTGATATTTGGTTTTCATTCTTTTTCTGCTGTAGGTTCCTGGGAGCAGCTCCTCCCCTGGGGTCCTGTGGACACTATAGTCAGTAACCCACCTTATGTCTTCCATGGAGACATGAGTCACCTGGCTGAAGAGATCCTCAGGTGGTCAGATAAGACCTTTCTATCTTTCTCTTTCCCATGCATTATTTCACCCTTCTCTGTTCTCTGTAGAGAAGTTTCAGGGGTCTAGTACCAACAAGTTAGGAGATATCCGTTGGGGATGGGGAGTGGTGGAATGCAGTCCAAGAAGGGCAACCACCTGACAATACACTTATTTGGAAGCCCATCCCTTTCATTCCTGCACAAACTGAGGATCTTGGTATTTTCTCTCCTTCAGACCTAGTTCAGAGATTCCCTCTTGGCCCATTTGTTCCCTGGTGAGCTTGCCTACTTGTGATACCATGAGGAATTGGGCAGAAGACATGTGAAAATGCTTCATGACTTAGAGAAAGGGTCTGTGAGCTGGAAACACTTTCCCTTGTTTCTGGGAGAGCAGGAGTGGTGTCGAATGCCTGGCACGTTCCCATGCTAACTCACCGCAGTACGCTCCTGAATGTCTCCTGGGTAATGATACCCTCAGGGTTGAATGGAGCAGCTGTAGTAATCAAGCTGCAGCTCAGAGGGGCAAGAGCTTAGAACTGACTTGCTTTCCACTGATAGCTATAACAAGAGCCACTATCTGTTACAAGGCTTTTGTCTAATGAAAAAGCTCTGAGTAAGGCCATTTGGGGACAGTAGCTGGACCAGTGATGTGATGCATCACCTTCCTCTTTGCCTGTTAGTTTCCCACAAAGTTGATTGAACTGGAGGTTAGAACTGATTCCTGAGTCCATCTGGCATGATGCCAGTCTGCCCTCCCCCCTAAAAAAAAAAAACAACAAAAAACAAAAACAGAACAAAACACCCCCATCCCTGAAAGGCGGAAACTTCCTGTTGTAATGATGTGCAAATTCAAACTTTTCTGAACTAGGTAGATCCTTCTGTATTGTACCCCACAGTGTGTTAGGTTAGATGGCAGCTCAACTTGGCTGTTGGCAGTGCTTGAGCCAGGAGAAAAAGTGGTACGTTGTTCTGCTGCCTACTCACTTTTGCACCAGTGACATAATTGCACCTAGCAGCCCAATTGAAGCACTGAATAATAATAATGCCACCGACTGGCCAAGTGAGCTGTGGTTCTGGTGAGCGCCCTTAGGCTGAGAAGGCAGCGTGGTGAGTACCGGATGGCAAGTGCGGAGACCTGGGTTCTAGTCCATGTTCTGCCCTGAATATTCTGTGGCACCTGAAACAAATCATTTAACCTCTCCCCCCTCAGTTTACTCACAGTAAAATGGGGGTAAAACATTTATCCACCTTTGTGAAGCACTCTGAGAGGAAAAGGCCTGTGCCAGAGCTAAGAATTACTATTACAGTAACTCCTCACTTAACATCCTCCCGCTTAACGTTGTTTCAAAGTTACGTCGCTGCTCCATTAGGGAAAAAACTCGTTTAAAGTTGTGCAATGCTCCCTTATAACGTCGTTTGGCTGACTTTACAAGGGAGCATTGCACAAGTTCCTCTTCTCCCCCTCCCTCCCTCCCAGCACTTCGCCTGCCACTAAACAGCTGTTTGGCGGCGCTTAGGACTTTCTGGGGGGGAGGCAGGGAGTGAGCAAGCGGGAAGCTGCCCCCTCCTCCCGCCCCCCCGGCAGGCAGGGCCACCTGGCACGCAGGGGCTTTACGGGCTGCAGGGCCCTGGGCTAAGGGGGCCCCATGGCCCTGACCTGCAGCTCGAAAGCCCCTTTCGTAATGCGGCCCTGCGAGCATGGGCCGGAGGACTCAGGAGGAGTAGGGGCAGCCGCGCAGCCAGCGGCTGGAGAGAAGCGGTGCTTTCCCCTTCAAAGCCAGCCAGAGAGAAGCGGCAATTTGAAGAGGAAAGCGCCGCTTCTCTCCGGCCACTGGCTGTGCGGTCGCCCCTGCTCCTCCTGAGTCCTCTGGCCCATGCTTGCAGGGTCGCATTCCGAAAGGGGCTTTAGAGCTGCAGGCCGGGGCCACGGGGCCCCCTTAGCCCAGCACCCTGCAGCCCCTGCATTCCGGGTGACCCTGCCTGCTGGGGGTGGGGGTGTGGGCAGCTCCCAGAATTGCGGCTCCCAGAATCGCGGCCATGGGGGCAGTGCTGCGCTGCACTGAGCCACCTGCACACCCCCTGCACTAAACAGGAGCTGCCCCAGGTAAGTGCTCTGCACTTCCTGCCTGCCCCAACCCTGAGCCTCCTCCCGCACCCCCACCCTGAGCGCCCTCCTGCATCCTAACTCCCTCCCAGACCCTGCATCCCCAGCCCTGAGCCCCAGGGGTAAGCCAGGGGCACCTCCCTACCACAGTACAGTACAGTACTGTACAGTATATAATGCCTTTTGTCTGCCCCAAAAAAATTTCCTTGGAACCTAACCTTCCACATTCCCATTAAATCTTATGGGAAAATTGGATTTGTTTAATATTGTTTCACTTAAAGTCGCATTTTTCAGGAACATAACTACAACGTTAAGTTACTGTACTGTTATTATTAAATGTGACCGGCAGGAGCAGTGCTATAGCTGTCAACAGGAGATCAGGAATGCCTATTGATGTTTGCCCCAAGACTCTCTCAGCCTAGTCTCAGTGGCAATCTCCGAATAACTTCCTCTATTACACATACCACCCATCTGGGTTGCCAGAGGGATCTTACAAACTTCCCTCTTTACAGATTCCAAAGTTACTGTGACTTTTCCACAGGGACACAGTCCCACAAGCCATCGCTTTCATGTGCCACGTGACCCCTCTAGTACTTGTTTCCAGTGTGAGATGCTACTAACAACACATTTTACTGTTGTGTATAATGGTGGGTAATGGAGAGATTTCATCCCTTGTCTTCAACCTCCAGCTATGAGGACCTTGGTGCCCTGGATGGGGGAAATGATGGGATGAGAGTGATCAAAAAAATTCTGGCTCTGGCTCCTTGTATACTGAAGGATCATGGGTAAGCGCTGATGCTGTACTAAAATCCTAATGCCTATCTACATTTGACTTTTCATATCTTCTGACTATTCCCACCTCATATTTTTTATGATCAGAAATATAAGCAAATATGAGGGGGAGTCAAATGCACATAAGAAAAGAGGGGAAAAAAGCCATTCCCTCTTAACATAAGAATGTCACATGCATTAGTAAAGAATTACTTATATTAATACAATCAGCCAGGGGATTATGCATCACGCTGGTGACCCCAGCTGCTTGGTATTGTTGTTTGGTCATTATTTAAGTGGGTACCTAAAACTTAAAGAAATGAGGAAACGCAGAGAGAAGAGAATAGCAGGGGAAGAGATGAAGAGGGAGAGCAGAAAAGAAGAAAACAGTTAAGCGGAGATATATCTGGAGAGAGAAGTACTGTAGACACCCCTGGGTCAGTGATATTTGTGGACTGTGGTAAGATACCTTATAAAACATCCCAGGAGGGGGAAAAAAACAAACATCCCAGGGGTTGTTTCTTGAGGGATTAATCTTCTCCATGATAAATGACTGGGAGATTCCCTGCTTCCATTCACTACCTTGTGATGTCCCTCATGGGATACTAGAGATCAGCACTGTAGCCCTCAACTTAGTCAGAACATTCTAAAGCCTGGTCTACACTACGCGTTTAAACCGGTTTTAAGAGCGTAAAACTGATTTAACGCCACACCCGTCCACACTAGGAGGCACCTTATATTGATTTTAATGGCTCTTTAAATCGGTTTCTGTACTCCTCCCCGACGAGAGGAGTAGCGCTAATATTGGGATTAACATATCGGAATAGGGTTAGTGTGGCCGCAAATCGACGGTATTGGCCTCCGGGCGGTATCCCACAGTGCACCACTGTGACCGCTCTGGACAGCATTCTGAACTCTGATGCACTGGCCAGGTAGACAGGAAAAGCCCCGCGAACTTTTGAAATTCATTTCCTGCTTCCCCAGCGTGGAGAGCTCATCAGCACAGGTGACCACGCACAGCTCATCTGCACAGGTAACAATGCAGTCTCCTGAGAATCGAAAAAGAGCCCCAGCATGGACTGCACGGGAGGTACTGGATCTGATCGCTATATGGGGAGAGGATTCAGTGCTAACAGAACTGCGTTCCAAAAGACGAAATGAAAAAGTATTTGAAAGAATTTCTAAGGCTATGATGGATAAAGGCCACAGCAGGGACTCAATGCAGTGCAGAGTGAAAGTTAAGGAGCTCAGACAAGCCTATCAGAAAACCAAAGAAGCAAACGGAAGGTCCGGGGCAGGTCGAAAAACATGCCGCTTCTATGCTGAGCTGCATGCAATTTTAGGGGGCTGCGCCACAAGTACCCCACCCCTGACCGTGGATTCCGAGGTGGGGGTTGTAATCTCTGCCATGTCTGAGGATTATGCAGACGGGGAAGATGAAGATGAAGAAGAGGAGGACGACCTAGCAGAGAGCACACAGCACTCCGTGAGCCCCAGCAGCCAGGAGCTTTTTCTCACCCTGACGGAATTACCCTCCTCCCAGCCCTCCCAAGCAACTATCCCAGACAATGACGCCATGGAAGGGACCTCTGGTGAGTGTACCTTTGCAAATAGCAAACATTGTTTTTTAAGCAAGCGTTTTTTAATGATTGATTTGCCCTGAGGACTTGGGATGCATTCGCAGACAGTATAGTTACTTAGAAAAGTTTGTTAACATGTCCGGGGATTGAGAGGAAATCCTCCAGGGACATCTCGATGAAGCGCTCCTGTAGGTACTCCAGAAGCCTTTGCAGAAGGTTTCTGGGCAAGGCAGCCTTGTTCCGCCCACCATGGTAGGACACTTTACCACGCCATGCATGTAGCAAGTAATCAGGTATCATTGCATGGCAAAGCATAGCAGCGTATGGTCCCGGTGATTGCTGGCATTCAAGAAGCATCCGTTCTTTATCTCGCTGTGTTATCCTCAGCAAAGTGATATCATTCAGGATAACCTGGTTAAAAATCAGGAATTTAAGTAAGGGGGATGGCCATTTTCCTACTGGGTTCGTGGACTGCAGCAGCTTAAAAAAAAAATCCTTTCCTGCACGTAGCCAAGCGGGGGGGAAGGGAGGAGTGAAATGCCGATGATCTTTTTTGTGTTTGGTCAGCGGGGATCTTCCCCAAGCTACCAGCCACGCAGTGGGTGGGGGGGTGAGAAGGGTGTTGATTAGCAGGGAGCTAGCGTGGTATTAGCCATGCGTTGGGGGGAGGGGTAAATCACTACAGAAGCCGAAAGACAGTGGCTTACCATGGCCGCATGCAAGCTGAATTCTGATGCCCGGACCTGTGTCTGTGAGATCTGTAACTCCAGAGCTGCAGGCACTCAGTATTAACATGAAAAATGCGACCTTGTAGGGAAATCACATGTGCTATGTAAGGTGAATAGTGCTGTTCACTGTGAAAGAGTATAACCATTGTTCTGTAAAATGTATCTTTTTAAATATTTCTCTCCCTAATGCAGCTGCAAATTTTTCAAGCGTCCCTCCTCCATCCCAAAGGCTAGCACAGATAAGGCGGAGGAAAAAGAAGACGCGAGATGAAATGTTCTCGGATATTATGGAAGTTACACGCAATGAAAGAGCTCATCTGAATGAGTGGAAGGACGTGGTATCAAATTACAGGAAAGATGCCAGTGAACGTGAGGACAGGAGGGACACCCGAGATGAGAGGTGGCGGCAGGAAGACCGGCAGGAAAATCAGCGGTGGCGGCAGGAAGATCAGCGGTGGCGGGATGCAACTCTGGGGCTGCTGCATGATCAAACTGACATGCTCCGGCGTCTGGTGGAGCTTCAGGAACGGCAGCAGGATCACAGAGTGCCGCTGCAGCCCCTGTATAACCACCCTCAACCCTCACCATGTTCCACATCCTCCTCACCCAGACGTGTAAGAACGCGTGGGGGGAGGCTCCGTGCACCCGCCCACTCCACCCCCGTGGACAGCCCAACCAGAAGGCTGTCGTTACTGTGAAATTTTTTTAATGGCCTTCTCCATCCCTCCTATCCTCCACCCAAACCACACCCTTACTTCTCTCCCTCTTTTTATAATGAATTAATAAAGAATTCATGATTTTTAAATGAGAGTGACTTTATTTGCATAAGTAAGCTGTACTCGAAGGGGGAGGGTGAGTTGCTTACAGGGAATGAGTCAATCAAGGGGGTTGGGTTTTCATCAACAAACACAGCAGTCACACTGCACCCTGGCCATTGATGAAGCTCGTTTTCAAAGCTTCTCTGATGCGCACCGCTTCCTGGTGTGCTCTTCTAATCTCCCTGGTGTCTGGCTGCGCGTAATCAGCGGCCAGGTAATTTGCCTCAGCCTCCCACCCCACCATAAAGGTCTCCCCCTTACTCTCACAGAGATTGTGGAGAATACAGCAAGCAGCAATAATATAGGGGACATTGGTTTGGCTGAGGTCTGAGCGAGTCAGTAATGTGCGCCAGCGCGCCTTTAAACGGCCAAATGCACATTCCACCACCATTCTGCACTTGCTCAGCCTGTAATTGAACAGATCCTGACCACTGTCCAGGCTGCCTGTGTATGTCTTCATGAGCCATGGCATCAAGGGGTAGGCTGGGTCCCCCAGGATAACTACAGGCATTTCAAAATCCCCAACTGTTATTTTCTGGTCTGGGAAGTAATTCCCTTGCTGCAGCCGTTTAAACAGAGTAGTGCTTCTGAAGACGCGAGCGTCATGAACCCTCCCTGGCCATCCCACGTGGATGTTTGTGAAACGTCCCTTGTGATCCACCAGTGCTTGCAGCACCATTGAAAAGTACCCCTTCCGGTTTACGTACTGGGTGCCCTGGCGCTCCGGTGCCAAGATAGGGATATGGGTTCCATCTATCGCCCCCCCACAGTTAGGGAATCCCAGTGCAGCAAAGCCATCCACTATGGCCTGCACGTTTCCCAGAGTCACAACCTTTCGTAGCAGCAGCTTAGTGATTGCTTTGGCTACTTGCATCACAGCAGCCCCCACAGTAGATTTTCCAACTCCAAATTGATTCCCGACTGACCGGTAGCTGTCTGGCGTTGCAAGCTTCCACAGGGCTATCGCCACTCGCTTCTCTACTGTGAGGGCTGCTCTCATCTTGGTATTATGGCGTTTCAGGGCAGGGGCAAGCAAGTCACAAAGTTCCATGAAAGTGCCCTTACGCATGCGAAAGTTTTGCAGCCACTGGGAATCGTCCCACACCTGCAACACAATGCGGTCCCACCAGTCAGTGCTTGTTTCCCGGGCCCAAAATCGGCGTTCAATGGATAGAATCTGCCCCATTACCATCAGGATCTCCAAAGCGCAGGGGCCCGTGGTTTGAGAGAATTCTGTGTCTACGTCCTCATCACTGTCATGGCCGCGCTGCCGTATCTGCCTCCTCCTCGCCTCGGTTTGAAGGTCCTGGTTCACCATATACTGCACGAGAGTGCGTGAGGTGTTTAAAACATCCACAATTGCGGTATTGAGCTGAGCAGGGACCATGCTTGCTGTGCTATGGCGTCTGCACAGTTCACCAAGCAAAAAAGGCGCGAAACAGTTGTCTGCTGCTTTCAGGAAGGGAGGGGTGAGGCTGTACCCAGAACCACCCGCGACAATGATTTTTGCCCCATCAGGCACTGGGATCTCAACCCGGAAATTCCAACGGGCGGGGGAGGCTGCGGGAACTATGGGATAGCTACGGGATAGCTACCCACAGTACAACACTCCAGAAATTGACACTAGCCTCGGACCATGGACGCACACCACCGATTTAATGTGTTTAGTGTGGCCGCGCGCAATCGATTTTATACAATCTGTTTTGCTAAACCGGTTTATGTAAATTCGGAATAATCCCGTAGTGTAGACGTACCCTAAGTGTCTAGTGTGACAGTCCTGACTTTTTACCAGCTCAAGAGAAATAATTGAAAATCTCCTGTTGTGCAATGTTGGAACAGGAATATTCAGTGTCATTGTGCTACAGGGGTGCAGACATAGAGTCGTAGTCGTTCTTAGAGCTTTGATTGACCACTGAAGCACAAAATCCTCTTCAGAGTTTCCCAGGATTAAGCTCTGTAGAGTGCTTATTTTGTATTTTATGGTGGAGCTGATGTTGATGGGAGGGAGTTTTTAAGGTCAGGAATGAGATCCAAATCCAGGCATGTAATTAATTTGGCTGAGGTAAAGAAAGTGTTCAGTGTGGGAAGGTTTGGGGATTTTCAGAGGAGCATATAGTTGGGGTTTGGCTCTTTTTTTTGCAGTTTGGTGTAGCCTACGAAACTTTCAGGGGCTGCAATCAGTTCCAGAAGACTACGGTTAAATTCAGATAGTTCAGTGATAGCCGTAAACACACTACCTGTGTACACGGAGAGCTTTATATTCCAAGGTTCCTAGTTTTATACTGGAGTGAATTTACAGCCGCTGAAAGCTGCTGGGTTGACAGTTCTGGAAACTGATGTGCCCTAAGTATTCACCGACCTGGAACAGTATGAGCAGCGGCAGCACAAACCTCCAACCACATTCCCTGCTGATGTGAGTCATGCGCAACCTGCAGCACCTATATCAATGGATGCAAGACAGAGTATAGAGTCCAGGCCCAGCTAGTCTTTGGCCTCTCTGTTGAGACATCTGGCAAGGTGGTGGCTTTTTTGAGTTGGGTCCCTGTCCAGTAGGAACTGGACTGAGACCAGCACCACTTGTCAGGTGACCAGATTCAGACAAGCAGCCTGGAGATAAAGGCTCCTGTCACTCTGGTGGTGTACCTTAGGAGCTAAGTACCTTCAGTGCGGCTACCCTGATGTGAAGGTGCTGTGAGAGGGGACTCAGACCGCTGTGTACCTCAGGTCTAGTCAGCCCTCTCCCCTCAGCCTAGTGCCTCAGGCTCACAGTCATTCATATTGCAATGACCTCCATCATCACCACTCCCTGTTTGCCTCATCTCTGTCTATATTAGGTACTTAGATGACCCCCATTACCATAGTATCCGAGTGCTAGTGAGGCAGGGCAGGGCTCCCATCCCTTTTTAGAGAAGGGACTGTGAGTCCCAGAGAGACTTGCCCAATGTCACACAGTCTGTGGCAAAGAAGGGAATTTTCCGCAGTCTCCCAAGTCCCAGGCTAGCGGCCTAACCCCTAGACCATCCTTCCTCCTATCTAGATCCTTTCCCTGTCCCCCTCTCTTTTGTACGATCCCCTGCTATATGTTCAACCTGTGGAACTCTTTGCCAGAGGATGTTGTGAAGGCCAAGACTATAACACGGTTAGAAAAAGAACTAGATAAATTCCTGGAGGATAGATCCATCAATGGCTATTAGCCAGGGTGGGCAGGTATGGTGTCCCTAGCCTTGGTTTGCCAAAAGCTGGGAATGGGTGACAGGGGATGGCTCACTTGATAATTACCACTTCTGTTCATTCCCTCAGAAGCACCTGGCATTGGCCACTGTCGTAAGACAGGATACTGGGCTAGACGGATAGTTGGTCTGATCCAGTATGGCAGTTCTTCTTCGAGTGATTGCTCCTATGCATTCCAGTTAGGTGTGCGCGCCGTGCGTGCACGGCTCTTCGGAAGATTTTTACCCTAGCAACTCCGGCGGGCCGGCTGGGCGCCCCCTGGAGTGGCGCCGCTATAGCGCAGGATATATACCCCAGCCGGCCCGTCCGCTCCTCAGTTCCTTCTTTCCGCCCGTGACGGCCGTTGGAACAGTGGAGCACAGCTCAGCTGACCTCCACTGCCCTAGCTACTCGTAGTTTTCTCTCGTTCTGTTTATAGTTGTAGTTAACTCTGTTTGTTTGTAGAATAGTATAGTGTATTTATTTTACAGGGGTTGGGGTTTATCCCCTTCCCCTCACCCGGGGCCGGGGCCGATGCCCGGTCCACAGGGTTTTCTAATGCTCGACCGGCCACAAGCCGCTGCCGACAAGAGATCTTCTCCTAAGTGCCTCGAGGGATCTTACCTCACAGATAAGTGCCGCATTTGTGAGGCCCTTAATCCGTGAACAAAGGGGAGCGGGGCTTTCGTTTTAAGCAGCTCCTGAGGGAGGCAGCTCTTGCTCCTCCGCTCTCGGCGCCGAGCGCTAGTTAGTTTTCACGGCGCGCTCCCTCGGCACCGGACTGCCGGTGCTGCCAAGGCCTCCTGGCACCACCGTCGCTGACTCCGACGTACCCTCGGCATGGACCTCTCTCCTGGAGGATGAAGAGTTACTCCGGCCAGGCAAGAGCCGTCGAGTCCGGTGCTGGAAAGCTCCCCGGTACGCACCGTGGTCGAGCTCGCCCGGAAGCTGCGTCCGAGCCGCCTGCTCCGCAGCCGAGTGCTATGCTCAGTCGGATCGCCCGGCACCGATGTCTGCCGCGGCGCCGACAATATCCGCACCTTTCACTCCGGCCAGGCAAGAGCCGTCGAGTCCGGTGCTGGAAAGCTCCCCGGTATGGACCGTGGTCGAGCTCGCTATGAAGCTGCGTCCGAGCCGCCTGCTCCGCAGCCGAGCGCTATGCTCCGTCGGATCGCCCGGCACCAATGTCGGCCGCGGCACCGACAATATCCGCACCGTTAACTCCGGCCAGGCAAGAGCCGTCGAGTCAGGTGCCGGAAAGCTCCCTGGTACGCACCGTGGTCGAGCTCGCCCGGAAGCTGCGTCCGAGCCGCCTGCTCCGCAGTCGAGCGCGATGTTCAGTGGGACCGCCCGGCACCGATGTCTGCCGCGGCACCGTCAATGTCCGCACCATTAACTCCGGCCAGGCAAGAGCCGTCGAGTCCGGTGCCGGAAAGCTCCCCGGTACGGACCGTGGTCGAGCTCGCCCTGAAGCTGCGTCCGAGCCGCCTGCTCCGCAGCCGAGCGCTATGCTCCATCGGATCGCCCGGCACCGATGTCTACCGCGGCACCGACAATGCCCGCACCATTAACTCCGGCCAGGCAAAAGCCGTCGAGTCCGGTGCTGGAACGCTCCCCGGTACGGACCGTGGTCGAGCTCACTATGAAGCTGCATCCGGGGTGCCAGCTATGGTCGAGCTCACTATTCCCTCCACGCCGGAGACAGTGTCCACGGCGAGGGGGCTGATTGCAACGACAGCATCTACGCTGCCTCAACCCCCGGCACCGCCGGTGGGGGTTACATAGTCGATGGGCAAGCCTGCCTTGATCAGACCACCCTACCTCGGCACCGCACAGCGGCACCGTTCAGGGTCGCGGTCCCGCAGATGTTCTCGGTCCCGTCACCGATCTAGGTCTCGGCACCGTTCTCCATGTTGGTACTAGTAGTGCTCGCGGCACCGGTCAGCATCCCGTTCGCCGGTCCGGGACACTCAGCTCCGATCAAGCCTCAGGCACCGGGACGCTCGTAGCCACTCCTGATCATCGAGCCTCGCACCCTCGGTCGACCGCCCGGCACAGCTTCGGTGGCAGGTCCCTTTCTCGGTACCGGTCTGTCTACCGGTACCGATCCCCGGTGCCGCATCGAGCGACGTCAGTTACAGACGGAGACTCTACCAAGAGCTTTCAGCTCCTCCAGGGCCATCCAGCCACGCATCAGTGTCGTCCCGTGCGGACACTTCATATGCGTAGCACTCTGTTTTCCGATGTGCCCTCCAGAGTCTTCCAGGAGACCTACCAGTGGTCATTCTGGACGCCGTGGGTGTACTACCACGCCAGAGGCGTACCGGTGATCCCATCTCGCTCCGTTCCCTCCGAGCTCTGGGTGACAATTAGTCGTCCCCGTCCGACCCGTACAGAGCAACCCCCGGTTCGGCACCGGGCTCCCAGATCCCACCGGATCAGGAGGTCGTCCAGGAGCTCGAGCCCACACAGGACCCGCTTGTCCCGGGCCTTTCTTCTTCCTCCTCCCCAGATGAGGCGGGGGCAGGAACATACCCCTCCGGCCCTCCTGTAATCGAAATGCGACCAGCCCCTAAATCCAAAGAGGCTGGGCGTGTGGTCTTACTGGGCCATAAGATGTACCCGGAGGGGGCCCTGCAATTTCGTGTAGCGAACCAGCAAGCCCTGCTTATCCGCTACTGTGGGTGGCGGTGGGCAAATTTACAGAGTCGGTTCTTCGGAACTCCCGTCAAGAGTTCGATGCCCTCCTGCAGCAAAGGACGGAGCTGGAGAGAGCTTCCCTCCAGGCCTCGTTGGACGCAGCTGACTCCGCTGCCATGACTCTGGCCTCGGGTGTTGCCACGCGGCGCGTTTCAGGACTCCAGTTATCGAGCCTTCCCTCGCAGCTGCGGCACGCTATACAGATCTTGCCCTTCAGTGGCACAGGCCTGTTCTCTGACAACACTGGCCCTAGGCTGCAGAACCTAAAGGGCAGCAGGGTCACTTTGCTCTCTCTCTCTCTCTCTCTCGGCATGCACACGCCGGTAATTCAGCGCCGACGCTTCCATCCCCAACCTCTGCTCTTACCCTGCGCCTTGACAAGGTCAGGACATGGCCAGCGGGCGTGGCTTATACGGTCGTGGCCATCAATCCGCACCCCAAAGGAGCCCGAATTAGGGTCCTTCTGATCACCAATGGGGCAAAAGCCTACCCATCCTCGCCCCTCCTAAGGACCCCTCTCACGAGCGATTCCTCTGGCAAGAGGTGCGGACGCTCCTCCTCATCGGAGCTATACAGGAGGTACCTAAGGGCGAAACCTATTCCCCTAAGCGAAGGGAGGTCTCAGACCTATCCTAGACCTGCAGGAACTCAACAAGTCACGATGCAGATGAGTTCCGCATGGTACCCAGGGCGACCGTCATCCCATCCTGGGATCCCGGAGACTGGTACGCCGCCCTCGATATGAAGGGCGCGTGTTTTTCACGTTGCCATTTCTCTTCCACACAGAAGGTACCATCGGTTTGGGGCCTACCATCGTTATTCCCAGTATACGGCCCTCCCGGTTGGCCTCTATACAGCCCAGGGGTATTCAAGGTGCATGGCTGTAATCGCCGCCTTTCTTCGCTACCGTCTGATACACGTTCTCCGTGTCTAGACGAGTGGCTCATTCGAAGAACCCCCGGCCCAAAGTACCAGTCATGTGGGCATCGACACGAACCTTTTCCTGTGTCTAGGCCTGATGATCAATAGTAAAATCCACTCTGATTCCCATATAGGGATGGGAATTCATTGGGGCCGTCCTGGACTCCAGACTCGCCAGAGCCTGCTTTCCTCAGCCTTGGTTTCAGGCGAGGGTAACAATTGTACAAGGTCTACGGACCTTCCCGCCAAATTGGGCTCGCTCTTGCCTCGGTTTCCTGAGTCACATGGCTGTCTACACGTTTGCAACTAAACATACCAGGCTTTGCCTCTGTTCACTTCAATCGTGGCTCACCTGGGGGTGCCACCCGGGCAGAGATGGCATACTTGTGGTCGTCTCGTTTCCCCCGAGCAGCCTAGGCTCCCTCGACCGGGAGTCGGCGTCCTCCCCGGTGTATCCGGGGATGCTGTTTCATTCACCCCTCGGGGTCCCTCATGACAGACAGCCCATCTCTCGGCTGGGTGCGCACCTGGTGTAGTTTCGCACTCACGGCCTTCGGTCAGTGCAAGAGCTGGCCTTACACATCAATGTCCGAGAGCTGAGAGCAGTCTGCCTTGTGTACCAGGCGATTCAGCTGGCGGATCGTCTCAGCAGATCCTTCCGGTCTCACAAGTGGTGGTTGCCTCCCGTCTTTATCTATTCCGTTTTCCAGAAGTGGGTCTTCCCCCGCATAGCCCTCCTCGCTTTCGCGAGAACGGAAAGAGGGAGAGAAATTCTCCTCGTTCCAAGGCCTCTCCCCAGGCTCGGTCTTGGAGGATTTTCCTGAGGCCATGGATCAGCCATCTGCCGTACGCTGTCCACTGTCCCCGCTGGTTCACAAGGTCCTGCTCAAACTCCGCAGGGACAGAGCGCCCCTGATCGGGTTCGCTCCAGTGTAACCTGGGCAGCACTGGCACACCATGTTGCTACACCTGTCGGTAGCAACCCTCTTGGCACAGACCCCATGACGCGGAATCATGACAACCTTCACCACCCGGTCTTGTAATCCCTGCACCTCACAGCAGGACTCCTGCGTGGCTAAACCGATCCGAGTTACGTTGTTCGGCCTCGGTTCTACGGGATTCTCCGGGGTGGTAGAAAATCATCCATTCGGTTAAAGTATCTGGCCGAGTGGAAGCGTTTCTCATGCTGCTCCGAAACGCGCAATGTTTCTCCCCCCGAGATCCCACTCTATTCCATCTGGTTCCTCAGGGCTTGGAGCGTTTATACACCGCCCCCCCCAAGTGGGGCCCCGCCATAAACCTGGCTCTTCAATCTGGTTCTACCCAGTTTTATGACTGCCCTATTCGAGCCAATGTCAACATGCTCATTCATATAACTGTCCTGCAAGGCAGTTTCCTGTAGTCTTTCCTGCGGCCACACGAGTCTCCGAGCTTCAGACTCTCACAATAGGCCCAAGGTATACTGTGTTCCTCAAGGACAAGGGCAGTTATTACCACGTCCGACCTGCCTCCCCAAGGAGGTGTCGGCCTTTTATATCCACCAGGATATCTTCCTTCCGGTCTTCTTTCCGAAGCCACTCTCTGTGCAAGGAGAGCAACGGTTGCCCTCCTTCGACATCTGCAGGGCGTCCGCAATCTATATCTAGCGGACTGAGCCCTCTCGTAACGCCCCCCAAAACCTTCATCGTACCGGCATACCGGACGAAGGGCATACCTGTCTCCTCCTAGAGGATTTCATCTTCAATGACGTTGTGCATCTGCACCTCTTCTGTTTCGGCCCATGTGCCATAGAGCCACCTTGCTGCACATTCCGCCAGGGCTCACGCTTCTCAGCTGCCTTCCTGGCTCGCATTCCCTTTCGGGGGATGTGTTGTACACCTACCTGGTCCTCGGTCCACACCTTTGCCTCATAGGTCCGGGAGTCCAGAGCTGTTGCAGCCTCTGGCTTAGCGGTTGCGTTCTGCAACATCTAACTCCGACCCCACCGCCTACGTAAGGCTTGGGAATCACCTAACTGGAATGCATAGGAGCAATCACTCGAAGAAGAAAAGACGGTTACTCACCGTAGTAACTGTTGTTCTTCGAGATGTGTTGCTCCTATCCATTCCAGACCCGCCCTCCTTCCCCACTGTCGGAGTAGCCGGCAAGAAGGAACTGAGGAGTGGACGGGCCGGCTGGGGTATATATCCTGCGCTATAGCGGCGCCACTCCAGGGGGCGCCCAGCCGGCCCGCCAGAGTTGCTAGGGTAAAAATCTTCTGAAGAGCCGTGCACGCACGGCGCGCACACCTAACTGGAATGGATAGGAGCAACACATCTCGAAGAACAACAGTTACTACGGTGAGTAACCATCTTTTCTTATGTTCTTATTATTGGTCGTTTTATGAGCTTGATTCTATCAGGCTGAGTTATGAAGACATTTCCTGTGCAAGGCCCCAAGCTGCTTGGTGGGGATGCTTTGCAGATACAATTATTTTTTATGATTATCCCCCATGGGGATTTGGTGCCACCCAACTGATGCTAGAGGAGAATTGTTACTCCCATCATTCAGTTACAGTTTGTAGTCTAGAGCTTGCCCTTCGCCGGCAGCCTGCCTTGACCTTAAATCTTTGGCGTCCATAGCTAGTGCTGTCTCTATTATAGGTTTACTGATTCACAGGCCATAATCCTAAGCCTGCATCTCAGTGGCCGTGCTTTAATTACGCAGGTTGAATAGAACCTTACTCTATGACGAGTCCTATTGAACTCAGCCTTTAGTATCTTACATTTATTAGCTCCATTACCACTTTGTTTGGACAGTCCAGTGTGGTTGGTTGTTGGGTCACTGGGTTCCAGAGTTTCACAGGCCAAACAAGCTGGTCAACTGGATCCTTCCACGGAATTATCTGGACCATCCTAGGAAAGAGAGTCTGATATTTCTAAGCTGGTCAAACAAAATGTGATTGTTTCCCCTCCACATCCCCACACGTGTTTTCAGGAGTGTGTTTCTAGAAGTTGATCCCAGACACCCAAAGATGGTGGAGAACTGGCTGCAGAATCACCCTGATCTGTCCCTCTCCGTCTCTGCCACCCACAAGGACTTCTTTGGAAAGTAAGTGTTTTCTCTTCTTCCGACTGTTCCCTTCAACTATATGCAATTGCATCCAGTCCTGGGTACAGTCTCCCTCTGCACCCTGGTGTCTTGAGGTTAAACTCAGAGGGACTCAGTCACTAAGTTAGTGCACCCCCTTCCTAAACACCTGCATCCTTTGAACTCCTCAAACTTCTAGTTTATCTTGAAGTGGGGGCAGTGCCAAGCATTCCTGACTCATCTTAGTGTTGACATTATCTGATGGGATTATCCTTCATGGAAAATTGTGGCTTTACATGATGGGTGTGGATTCATATTCTCCCTGGCAAAATGTAATGCCGTGTTCATTCTTGTCCCCAACAGGCCAAGGTTCCTACACATCCAAAAGCATAAAGCAGGTGACCGCATCAACAAGAACAGCTTTGCTTGTCCGAGCGTTCATCTCCCTGGAGTTTCTTGCTGAGTCATCTATTGGATCCCTGCACAGCAACAGGAACCTGGCCCTCCACTGCATTTCCCAGCATTCTGATCTCTTCAGATGGTCACTGGTGCATCCATTGCTGACAGAGGATTTCACTTGGAGGATCACTAGAAGGGAGGTGGGGCAGGGGTCTGAGTCTGCAGAGGTGTTTCAGCTCCCACAGATGTTCGGACACAGATTATTAGCTCAGTCAGCTAAACAAGAAATAGGTATGAGAACCTAGCATAGAGGGAATCTCAATTCCAAGCATCTCATTTTGTTGAAGCTGCAAGTACATATGATAAAAATACAACTTCTCCATGTATCAAATGGTGCTATTAGTTTGTAATGAACAACATAGGTCTTGCCCTGGAAAAAGAACTTAAGATTGTTGGTAGGTCTGTTTCTTTTTAATTATTTTTTTTTTAAACCTCCACTTTCAAAGCCTACGAATTCTTTTGGCGAGTTTGCTCAGAGGTTCCAGGACTAATGCTTCAGATTCAAGTCTGTCCCCGCAGCCCCCAGTGTTCCTGAGTGATCCTACCATGACAAAGCACCAAGTGCAGCCTGTTGCTTCTGAGCAGCCCTCCAAGAACAAGGCAGCATGCACAGTCTTTGGCCTCCTGAGTGACCTTTCAGTAATAAACCAGCACATTTGCAGCCATTATTCCCAAACGGGCAGTATTCTACAGCTCAGATAATGGGATCCATAATGGAATGCTTTGTGGGAGGGAGCTTGGGTGCAGGAGGGGGCTCTGGGCTGGGGCAGGGGGTTGGGGTGCAGGAGGGGGCATGGGGTGCTGGCTCCGGAAGGGCACTCAGGGCTAGGGTTTGGGGTGCAGGAGGGGGCTCAGGGATGGGGATTGGGATGCAACCTCCCACCTGGCAGCACTTAACCTCTAGTGGCTCTTGGTTGGCAGTGGGTGCAGCAAGTGTCCCAGCCCTGCCTATCCCAGCGGCCAATGGGAGCTGCAGGAGCAATGCTTGCAGGCAGGAGCAGCACACGGTGGGAGACCCCTGCGGACCCGCCCCCAGGGCCATGGGGCTGCAGTGGCTGCTTCTGGGAGCGGTGTGGGGCCAGGGTAGGCAGGGAGTCTGCCTTAGCGGCAGCCACACTGCACTGCCGCCAGAGATCGCGATCGACTTGGAGATTCTCTAGGATCGACCGGTTGGTGACCACTGCTCTAGAGGACTGGGAGAAATACTTCTGATATTCCATTTGAGCTTTCTTTTTATACAACACCTAGAACATTGTGAATGTTACAGGTAACAAATATAAAAACCTAATAAAACCACTGCTCCATGTTCTGTAGATGGAAATGAGCCTCAGTTCAAACCAGCTCACACAAGAATTGCTGGGTAAAGAATAAAATAATTCTTTTGCGTATTGCAGTGGGCCCGAATCAAAACCCTCATCCACACTCCCCTCAGAGAATAATACCTAGCTCCAATGTAGCATGTTTTACCCATAGATCTCAAAGCACTTTACCAAGGAGGTCACAAGCATTATCCCCATTTTACAGGTGGGGAAACGGAGTCACAGGGAGACATGATTTGCCCAAGGTCATGCAGCAGGCCAGTGGCTTAGCCTGGAATAGCAGCTAGGACTCCTGGCTCCTCAACAGTGCAGCTGGAATAGCGAAGGTTTATTTCTTTGTTCTGTTTTATCGGGGGAAGTGACTCAGGCAATAGAGATGTCTGAAAGAGCAGGGTGAGAATTCACTGGAGTGGAGAGCCAGAGCAGTCTATTATAAGTAATGGGAGGATTTAAAGCCAAGTTGCTTTTTTGTTTTGCAGTTGGTAGCTCCTTTTCTGGCCAGTTTTGGCCAGCAGAAAGGAATAGCCAAGCCAAGGAGTCTGAGCTGATCTCAGAGGAAAGCTGCGAGAGGTCATCAGAATGGACCACACACTTGTGGAATGGAAATATCCATCTGGTGACCTCTACGGTCTCTGAGCACAGCAGGATGTGCTGCTGGGATATCCTCCAAGGCTGGGCTATGAGTGCCTACTCAGACACTTAGTTGGGGCCTGTGTCAGTGCTGCCCACATCAAGCTTTGGCATATACACGTGGGGCTGTTTAGAAAGCACCACCAGATTCCAAAGGCTTTACTAAACAGCAGCACACTCTCACACTCCCTCCCTCTCTCTCTCCACTGCTTTCATAATCACTCTTTCACTCTTGCCCACTCCTTCATTCTCATTTTCCCTCTGGAACCTTGCATGCAACTTTGCAAGTCACCTCAACCCTGACTGATGTGCCAATGCCCAGACCCCAGCCTGGATCCCATCCAGAGCCCACCCCACCATCCCTCACAGCCCAGCCTTTACCTCAGTCCCACTGTTGCCTATTGCACAATCATGTCCCTGCCCCTCCTTCCCCCAAAAGTGCATCATGTGGGCCTGCCCCACCACTGGAAGTGGCCCCTCTGGTATCCAAAAGCCTTCATAACAAAAAAGGACCCTCCTTCATGTGAACATGCTAAGAGAAATTTAACGAAAGAGCAGCAGGGAGGGTGGGACTCAGGCTCCAGCTGCAGTGATGCTCACCCTGGGTTTGTGAGTTGGGGAACCATGTTTTGTCTTAGTTTTACTCCCATTCCAGCTGAGATGATTCCTAGCAGTTTTGCAGGCCAGTGACGGAGAGACCAAGCTGTTCAGATAACTTAAAAAAACAACAACCCCACTTCCACCTAAACTGAGAGCTAGAACTGTCTTTTTAAACTGAGTTTAAACCAAGTTCCCCGACTCAGCAATGGGTGTAGCTACTAAATGGTACTTATCTACGGCGCATATAGACAACCTGTAACTCACTCCAGCAGGATTTTTAAAAGCATGATTTAATGACTGGGTAATTTAATGATTAGATGAGGTTTCAATGTCATCATACTGCATTATTCAAGGCATAAGTGGTCACCTGCAGCAGTCCAGAATGAACTGCCCCAGTGCAGGTAAATGAATGGGTGGCAAGGAGCATTATAATTTTCCTCTGAATCATTGATTATTGGCCTCAGCCAAGAGCAGGATACTGTACTAAGGCAGTACATTCGTCTCTCTTTTTTAGAAAACCGATTACATCACAGCCATTGTGCTGTACTGTGATTCTGTGTGATCATGTAACAGTGCTGATCTTCTCTTAAGGACAAGAGTGGGGAGAAATCCTGTTCTCTCCCCCATGTGGTTGGGCAGTATTTCCCAGCTCAGGGAACATGTTTGTCTAGTGTGTTCCATAGTGTCTGATATACCTTTGGCCAAACTCTTTTTGGTGCAGAAACTTTTCAAAATGGCTGTGAGAAGCTGTGAAGGAGCCACTGACACTTCCAGAATTCCTGCTTTCCCATTGGACTGGGCAGTTATCCACCCAGAGAGGGACGATGCTAACACCTAAACTATAGGATTTGAGATTAGCTCTCTGAGAAGTTTGCAATTGATTAATGAAGCTGCAAGAAGAGTAACATTTCTGCTTACATTTTACACAATCAAATAATTTATTGGGCTCATTCTCAATTACTTGGCACATGCTTTAATTCCATGAAGTCTTATCAAGGAGGTGGCTTATTCTTCTGAAACAACATTTGAAGAGGTTTGTTTTTTTCTGTTGGAGGTTGGAGGTTGTGTTTTTAGGGGCTGTTGATGTACCTGCTAGGACCATTTCCTGGAAAAGAGGTTGCAAACCACATGGCCCAGTAGGTGGCGTTGTGATCCCAGTCTCAGCTGCATTGGTGTTGGCGACTGCTCTTAAGCAGGAAGATACAGATATAGAGACAGAGAACCGTTCCGGCCACAGGTATGGTTGCCAACCTTCCAGGATTGTCCTGGAGTCTCCAGGAATGAAAGATTATTTAATTAAAGGTTATGCCATGTGATGAAACCTACAGAAATACATCCAACCAACATTGGCAACCCTCACTACAGGATTGTTATTTGTTTCAGAGTCACCATGTTTTCTGAAAAGTCTGTTCTGAAATACAGACACTATCTTTGTTTATAGCATTCTGATCTAGATACTATGGTGATGAGGGATATTTGAGCACCTGATAGTCATTAATCCGGGGCTCTCAGCCGCCGTGGGCAGCAGCAGGGACCCTGGAGCCCTAGCAGTGGTGGGTGCTGGACCCTTCTCCCTCCCTATTTTGGCACAGTTATTTTTAGTAAAAAGTCATGGACAGGTCACAGGCTTCTGTGAATTTTTGTTTATTGCCAGTGACCTGTCTGTGACTTTTACTAAAAATAGCCATGACAAAATTTTATTCTTCGGGATGAGCCATTTCATGAACAGTAAGAGCCAACCCCAAACTCACACTGCTTTTTCTTTGAGGTTTGAGAAGTTGTGTTTAATTTTGTTTAAAAGATAAATTCTGTGCCCTGCTTGTGCTCCAGGCTGCATCCAGAGGCTGGAATACTGAAATACAGTGAGGTAAGCTGCCCTTGCATGGCCAAACCAGGGAGTGCTGGAATCTCAAGTCTGATCTGGCCAGACTTCAAGCCCAATGTCTCTTTCAGAGAGGTTTGGATGCTCTCTGGATGGGCATCTCAACTTTCAAATGCTTCTCCAGCCTGAGGAGGGCCAAAGGTACAGTCCCACTCCAGTCCCTTGCAGTTGAAACGGGCTGCATCTCCCCAGCTTGGAGGAGTCCCCAGAGGGCATAGGGCCTGGCATAGTCACCACACCCACTTCTTGCAGCCCAGGTGTTGGGAACATGGCCAGAACATGCTGTGCACATGCTGTCCCCAGCTTGCAGGCTGTCCTTCTGAGGCTTGCCAGGTGGCTACGGTGACCTCCAGGGCACTCTAGCATGTGCCGTAACTGGGATGAAGAACAATAACCAGCTGCCACACGCCCTGAATCCCTAACTATACCAAGCAGTTTTTGGCTTCAGCAGAGAATCTGGGTCTTGAACCTCTTTGAGGGTTGCCATTTGTCAGAGGCTTGTCTCTTTCATCTGCACCTGCTGGTGGTGAGAGTGGTTTACAGGTTACTGCTCTTGATGTGCTGGCTGCTGCTCATCCCTGAGAACACACAGATTCCTAGATTCCAAGGCCAGAAGGGACCATTGTGATAATCTAGTCTGATCTCCTGCATATGCACAGGCCAGAGAACTCCAAAATAATCACTAGAGCAGAGCCTTTAGAAAAACATCGTCTTGTTTTAAACATTGTCAGTGATGGAGAATCCGCCACGACTCTTGGTAAGTTGTTCCAATGTTTGTCACTCTCACCGTTAAAAATTTACGCTTTGTTTCCAGTCTGAATTTGTCTAGCTTCAACTTTTAGTCATTAATCATGTTACACATTTCTCTACTAGACTGAAGAGCCCATTATTAAATATTTGTTCCCCATGTAGGTACTTAAAGACTACAATTAAGTCATCCCTTAACCTTCTCTTTGTTAAGCCATATAGATTGAACGCCTTGAGTCTATCACTATAAGGCAGATTTTCTAATCCTTTAACCCTTCTTGTGGTTCTTCTCTGAACCATCTCCAATTTATCAATATCCTTCTTGAATTGTGAGCACCAGAACCAGACAGTATTCTGGCAGCAGTTGCACCAGTGCCAAAGACACGTAAAGTAACCTCTCTACACCTGCTTGAGATTCCCCTGTTTATCTGTCTCAGGATTGCCACAGTGTCACACTGGGAGCTCTTGTTCAGCTGATTATTTACCCCCAAATCTTTTTCAGAGTCACTGCTTCCAAGGATTGGGTTCCCCATATTCTAAGTATGCCCTGCATTCTTTGTTTCTAGATACATAGATTTACATTTAGCCATATTAAAACACATATTGTTTGCTTATGCCCAGTTTACCAAGCAATCCAGATGGCTCAGAATCAGTAACTTGCCCTCTTCATTATTTACCACTTCCCCAATTTTTGTAATCTGCAAACTTTATCATTGATGAGTTTGTTTTCTTCCAGATCATTAATAAAAATGTTAAGTAGCATAGGGCCAAGAACCAATCCCTCTAGGACCCCACTGGAAATACACCCACTCGATGAATGATTCCCCATTTACAGTTATATTTTGAGATCTATCAGTTAACCACTTTTTAATCCATTTAATGTGTGGCATGTTAACTTTATATCATTCAATTTTTTTAATCAAAATGTGTGGTACTAAGTAAAACACCCTACAGAAGTCTAAGTATGTTGTATCAATACTATTACCTTTA
Source organism: Mauremys mutica (assembly GCF_020497125.1). Classification (NCBI taxonomy): domain Eukaryota; kingdom Metazoa; phylum Chordata; order Testudines; family Geoemydidae; genus Mauremys; species Mauremys mutica. The sequence goes on from NC_059078.1 coordinate 46,214,447, forward strand.
TCAAGCAAGCTTGTAATCTCATCAAACAAAGATATCAAGTTAGTTTGACAGGATGTATTTTCCATAAACCCTTGTTGATTTGCATTAATTACTTTACCCTCCTTTAGTTCTTCTTAGCTCTATTAATCGAGTGCTCTGTCAGCCAATCCATTATCTTGCCTGGGATCATTGTCAGGCTGACAGGCTGGCACAACTTTAGCTTTCGCGAGCTCCTCAGCCAGGTCTTTTAAAACTCTTGGATGCAAGTTATCTGAATCTGCTGATTTAAAAATGTTTACATCACCCACCTTCTCTTTTAAAAATGTCTATCTTTAGTAGCTTCTGTGTGTGATTGACAAGCTGTGATCACCCAAGCTGCATTCAAAAGGCATTAGAATTTTTAATTAGTTGTTTATTCATTTCTTTCATGCCATTCTATTAGCTCTTGACTTGTTCTTCTACGTAAATGACAACATATCAAAAATATTGGCTTACAAAAATAATGTGTACCTGAAAAGATGGGGACCAAAACACATGCTATCCCAATCAGGTAAGTGTCAGATAAGAAAAGGTCTGGTTAAAGAATGCTAAGCTTCAGTGTTTGTAATGAGACAGGGACCCTGTCCCATTTAAATGCCTAGTTTGCAGTTCCATCCTGATGACTGCTAGTTCTGAGCCTTTTTTTAAAAGTCCATTATTTTTCTGAGTCGCAGTTTGTTTTTCAGTTCAGCACGTATTGCTGTGTTTCAGTGCTCAGACAAGTAATATGCTGGAGAAAAGATTGTGGCTTTAAGCCATTACCCACTGGCAGCAGTTCCCTGACATGAGCAACTTGTGCCTGAGTGGGCCTTGCTACAACCAGTAATAGAGTGTAGCTTGCACTCCCCGACCCTGCCAGATGGTGCAGAAGGGAGGCATGGCCACTGGCCCTTCTTTGTATCTGGTGTGAAATTTAACTCTGCTATCTGCCCTAGACTTGACAGACCTCAGGTGGCGAGATCAAGGTGAGAGGGATGATAGTTAGTGTGCTAGCCTGGCACTCAGCAAACCTGGGTTCAGTTGCTTGCTACTCCAGAGACTTCCTGTGTGACCTTGGGCAAGTCACTTAACCTTTCTGTGCCTCAATTTCCCCATCTATACTGTGGGGATAATAGCTCTGCCCTACCATACAGGGATGTTGTGAGGTTAAATACATTAAAGATTGGAAAGCGGTCAGCTACTACGATAACGAGGGGCACATAAGTACCTTATATAGACAGACCAAAAGGGCCATGACCATACCTATTAACCACCCTCCCTTACTGCACATCCATACGGGGCTGGGCATAATCTAACCCTCATTAAATACATGTCTTCTGGGCTGCCCAGTGCCCTGTGCATGCCCAGCTGCAGAGATGGGGTCATGAATGGTACATCATTATCACTGCGCTAATTCCAAGAAATGTTTTGTGTGCCAATGCAAAACCAAAGGATGTGGGAGCAAGTTGTCTTGTCACCGCTTGCTTTTCTAAAACAATTATCTTTCTGTAAGTGCATGAGAACATGACATGCAGACATAAACCAGCCTACTGCTGAGTGCTGAGAAAGTTGAGCCTACATCCTGTTCGCAAAAACAGTGGTGTTTTTACAGTGCATAAGCCGGTTTGTCTAATATCTCATTGGTATAAATAACAGTTGAGAGAAGTGCTGGTACACAATGTGGTCTGTCTAGCACTTGTGTGTGGTTAGAAAAGTAACAATGTTAAAGTGGTACCTTCTGACTCTGAGTGTCTCCCTGCTTACCTACAAAAACGGTGCCTTTTGTTGCCCATGCAGCCCAGTAATGGGACAGTGAGCTAGTCTCTATTCTGCCTCATACATTGTAATCAACAAAAGCACCAGCTGAATTCCAGTTTCTCAATCAGCATTATTGGTGAGGATATAAGAGACAGAACCCAGGGGATTGTCAGATCCCAGGTTTGGAACTGCCCCACTGCCAATTAGAATATCTGTCACCTGACTTATATGCAGGAGATTAGATCTGGCATAAGCAAATAAATATACAGCCACATACAGGCGTTCGTGTGCATTTTATAGTGTGTAAATACTGTTGTGAAGTTTTGATGCCTCATTATGGTGTGGTCTAGAATAGTGCCTGAAGGTTCCAATCAAAAGCAGGACCCAGCTGCACTAGGCACTGTACAAACGTAATTAGAGGTGATCCCTGACATAAAGAGTTGTACAATCTAAATAGATAAGACAAACACAGAGTGGGATGGCACTGCAAAGGGAAGTGACTTGCCCAAAGTCACCCAAGAGGTTGGCGGCTTGGAACAGAGACCTGCCAATCTGGTGTCCTACCTACTGGGTTGTCTTATATGCTATTTTCAAGTCCTTTGTTAAAGCAGTGCAACTGGGTATTCCTTGCCATTTGTCACCCTGGACCTGCTATTCTGGGAGGATGATAGTGCTGTGGAAGCAGGAGAATCTCATTCTTACTCCTCTTTGTTTAGGGAAAATGGGAGAATTTATCACTCAGACATGTTGAGTATCACTGCATCCCTTGCTCTCAGTATTTGTCATAAGAATGCCTTTCACAGCATGGATTGCTATGAGAGCCACCGCCAAATACCCCGGATCTAAACAGACAAAAATGGGAAGAGCAGGCTTCATCATTTTGTCACATGATAGAAGGGGAAAGGAACTGGTGGTAAGAACAAGGCACATGGTCAGTATGGAGAAGGCCAAGCCGCTTTAGGAAATGCTGGCTGATGTGATGTGTTAGGGGTTTGGAAGAGGTATCCCCTTCTAATGTATTTAGGGTTGCCAACCCTCCAGGACTGTCATGTGATGAAACTCCCAGGAATATGTCCAACCAAAATTGGCAACCTTAGAATGTATTCCTTCTCTGCTTCCCAGAGATGACGGTGGGAGGGCTCTGGGTCCCACAAATTGCAGACCGCATATTGGAGATGAGTACCCCACCCCATTAACCCCTCCTGGGGAAGGGTGTGCAAAGGAGGGAACCAGTCCCCTTGTCCTGTTAGACTGGCAGCTTGGCCTAGGTTTTAAATAGGGAGAGAGCCCCATGGCAGACACAGCGCAACATCATGGGGGTTGGTATCTACTACTCCCTTGGAACTGGCGAAGGCATGGGAACACTGTTTAAAGTATGTGTTTCATTTCTGTAAGCAGCAATTGCATTGTCAGCATTGGTTCTTGGCAGGCTGTATGGGACTCAGTGGGTAACCTTTCCTCACTCGGGACCATCCTGTACTTAGTGATGTGGTGTCTTGAGCAATCTCATCCTGGCAGACTGCTATGATTACAAAGTCTTATGCAAACACACCTGTCCTTAGGTTACTTTGGTTCCTCCCTCTACACTCCCTTTGTCAGTTTCTGCACCACTTGTGTCTTGTCTAAAAGCTATATTGTGAGCTCTCTGGGGCACAGACTCTGTGCGGTGGTTTGTTTGCATCATGCCTAGTACAATGGGGCCTCATGCCTGTGCTGGAATCCTCAGGCTCAGCCATCATAGAAATAGTAAATAATGATAACCAACAGAAGACCAGCTTCTCCGCTGTAGCTTCTCAGTGTCTGTTACAGAGGTTTGTCTGAGTGCCATCAACAAGGCTGTTGGCGTTGTTGCCTCACTCTGGTGTATAGAGACGTTTGCAGAACTTGCAACATTCCCAGCTGTCATTTGGGTTATGGTTAATTAGTGATGTTTGCAAGGTGCCTTTGATGTTCCAGGACCAAATTCAGAACAGGTATAAGTGGGTACAACTCCATTGCCTTCAGTGGAGCTGCAGCCTCCTACTCCACATTCGAATTTGGCCCCCAGCAGGATGAAGTAACCACCCTGCTATTGTTTTTGAACACGTCTGGGGACTTGACACAGCTGACCTCACATTCTCTCTCCCTTCCACACTCTCTCTGCTTATCTAGAAGTGGCTTCTTCTCTTTCCCTTTGGGCAGCCTGTTTCCTGCTGCTACTGTAAGACCCTTCTCTGTGGCTCCTGACATCTGGAATTGCCTTCCTAGCTCTCTCCTCTTTGTCCCCCTTCCATCTTTCTTCAAGTTTCCAAAGGAGACTTGTCATTTCTCCCTTGCCAGTATCTTCCCTGCTCTCACTGTTTATGATTGGACTGGATAAGTGTATCACTTAACCCTAGATAATTTGAGGATACATTTTGTACGAAAAGCTCTACCAAAGAAAGCGTTGCATTGCTCTTGATGTGGTTATGTTAGGGATGGGGCTTCTTGGGATTGGAGCTGTGCTGCTAACAGTTTACCAGCACTCATGCTCTTCATGCTCAGACATAGCAGATTAAGATCAGACCTTGCTTGAATGAGATCTATTCCATCCATCCACATGGGCAGGGTTACTCAGGCTGCGAACAGGTGTTGTGCTTCAGCTGCTAGGTCAGTGATTTTGTGTTTGTGTGTTTGTTTATTTGTATCAACAAAGTCCACAGTTTTCATTCCTGTAGTGGCTTAAGCTGTGTGATTCTGTAACTTGTGCAATTTAAGGCACTGCTTGAGTGTGTGGTATGTGTTGGTCAGTAATGGCAATGCCAGGAGAACAGAGGTGACTGTCCCAGGGCATGTCCCTCCATTTGGACTGACTGTGATAAGAGGTAGAAGCCAATGTGGGAGAAAGGGGGAGAGTAGACTCCCTCTCTTTGGAAAGGGTTGCCTTCTTCCCAGCCAAGGCCTGTGGCAGTAGTAAGTTCTTCCCTCTTTTACGAGGGGAGAGCCAGGGATAAGGGGTGAGTTAAAAGGGCAAGTACCTCTAGCGGCACAACATCCTCTAGTTCCTCATTCAAGACTGGAACTCGAGGCCTTCTCTGATCCTACAGTGTGAGCTTCTGGTCTTCAGGCTTTGCACTGGTAGATTCTGGATTTTGCCTAAGTATTTACCATTGCTCATAGCCTATACCTAATGTCCCAGACAGGAGCAGGACAGGTGGAAATCATCAGGGAGAGAGGTACTGTCTGTGTGCTGCTGATGATGAGGGATTCCTGCCCACCCCTGAAGAGGATAGGTCTTTTCTGCAGAGGTGTGTGTGTGGGCATTTAACATTTTAGTTTCAGGTACATGACATAGGTGAAATGTGCAGTCTCCCACACAAAGGGTGTGACCTTTCCTGTGTAAAGGGAGCTCAGAGTTGCTTTGGTGGTGGTTGGGAGAACAGAGAAGGCTGCTGGTTTGCCTGCAGGGGAGAAAGGCAGAATAAAACTGTGATTGAGTAGTCTGCCCCTTAAGGATGGTGGAGCCTAATGGTCAGCCCACCCCATCATGTGGTATGGCCCTTTAAGAGGCTGGATGATCCGACTACATATATAAAGACCTGGGAAATATTGGGAGAGAGGAAGATGCTTGGCTGTTGGGTCACTTGTTTGCTGCTGATATGGTGGGAGCTGTTTATGAAGTTACCTTTCAGTGATTATAACTTTTATTCAAGAAAGGCCCAGGATTGGAATAGCTGGACTGAGGTGCATTGGTACCAAGACTAAAATAGCAGAGGGCTGCAAGTGCTTTGACAGTGCTGTGATATGGCTCAGGACTGGGATGGCAGCAGGGTTGGGCAGACAGGATTTTGTAGTGAAAAACCATTCCATTTCTCGTCTCCTTTTGCACAATACATCGCAGCACACCAGTATTTTAAAGGTATAAAGAATCTTGGGTATGCTTGCATTGTGCCTGCTTGTGCTGGCCTGGCCTTATACAGCCAGGATTGCTAGTTTCCCAATGCTATAAATATTTGAAAAGCTTTTTCAATGGTACCAGCATAGGGGACTCTATTGTGCTAGAGACAGGGGTGATTCATCAGGCAAAGACCTGCAACAAGGAGGAATGGAAATGCCAACAGCTAGACAGGAATGAGCCCCAGTTAAAGACCTGGTAACAGCAGGACCTGGCACATAGGAGGAGGAAAAAGATAGCAGCATTTGAGTCAAGGCTAGTGTATTCTTATAACATAAAAACCTGGTTCCACTGCCACCAGGGAGACAGGCATGGGAGGAGCCAGCCTATAGGAGCAGCTGCTGAACCTATGCTAATAAAATAGCCAAGGACCTGTTTCCAGGAGTGTGCTCAACAAGATTCACTTTCCACAAAACAGCATATGTTCTTTGTTGCCCTTTTCATGAGAGCAAATTGGGGTTTGGATAATATAAGATTTTTTTTCTCCCCAGACCTTTGTTCAGAATTTAACCACATCCAAACAGGAAAATATTTTCACTTGTCTTTAAACTACGGTGGATTGCACTTAGTAGCAACCTTTCAGTTCCCAGAAGAAAGTTACTATTATCGAAGAGTTGCCAATAAGTGAAAGTTACGTTTGTGGGGCTGCAGCCAGGGAAGAAAGTCCTGGGACATGTTTTTGGGCTGCACGTCCTAGCATTTCTTGTCCTGGTGGCAGCCTCACAAACCTGCCTCCAGCTGGGACCTTTCTTCCACAAAATCATTGTGAATCCCATTAACATTAGATTCAGTGGGATGGGATCAGTTCCTGGTAAAAGTTGCTAACATTGGGACTGCTGTTAAGCAGCGTCCACTGTATGTATGTATTTATTTATTGCACCATTTTTCTTTGGGTTTTGGCTAAAAGCAGAAGTTTCAAACACCAGTAGAAAACCAATTCTCAGAGGAGGTTAAGTGCAGAGGACATGGGACTGAAATTCAGGAAACCTGTGGTAAATCTCTGGCTCCAATGTAGTCAATGGGAGTTTTGTCACTGTGATAGATTGACACCCTCCACCCCCATACATGATCTTACATCACTGACTTCAATGGGGCCAGGATCCACCCCTGGTTTCTGTTCTGTCCTGGTGCTGATCTGCAGCGTGACATTGGGAATGTCACTTTACCTCTCTGTGCCCCCATTTCCCCTTCTATAACGGTTTATGAGACTGATACTTACCCACCTTTGTGAAGCATTTTGAAATCTGTGGATGAAAGGTGGTGTACTATAAATGCTGGGAGCAAAATTAGAGGGGCTGGGAATGTCACGAGAGCCTGTTGGCATGCAATTGCAGACCTAAGATGCTTAGATGTGGTTCAGCTAAACACCCACACTTGGGGTTCTACCCAGTGGAATCTTTAAACTTTTTGCAATTTGCCCTATTTTCACCATTCTTCAGTGGCAACCTCCTGCAGTGAAACAGTATGATGACAAAAGGGGAAAGTGAGGGTGTAATAGAGCACGTGTTAGAGATTCCTGAGAAGAGAGGCTAAGCCCCTTGCAAAAACCCACACGTTGGCTGAAAGCAGAAGCTTGGCTGAAAGAGTCATCTGGGGAGGTTTTGGGGTTTGTGGGCAATTGAAAAAATTGCTCCTTGAAGTTTTCTTTCTGCACAATGTTCTACCTCAACTTGGGCTTAGGAACAGTGTGACGGGGTTCCCGGCATGCAGCCTGGACTGTGGCATCACCGAACCCTCTGTCCCACCAATCTGGGCTGCCTCTCACACTTTGATGCTATTGCCAAGCTACAAATCTGACAGGTGCTGCACTTTCACAGACAGCCACAGGCAGGGACACACTCAACTGAGTTACATGCATGCTTCTCCCAGCCACTCATGAACCAACAATAGAGAGGCTCAGCCACTTCTCCATAGTCTTGCACCCCAGAACTGTACTGTCTTGCACTGGTCAGAAGCCTGACCAGTGTAAGTTCATTACCCAGTCCGCTCCTCCTTTGATGTAGAGTGGACATACACAAGCCTTTGCACTTCAACCAAAACACTGTTTTACATAAAATATAAAACAGATTTACTAACTACAGAAAGTTAGATTTTAACTGATTATAGGTAGTAAGCATAGAAATCCAAGTTGGTTACCTAAAAAATAAAAGTAAATTCACAGTCTGAGTTCTATAAACTAAACAGGATTTGAATCAAGCAGTGTGTCAACCTGATAGATGGTACAAACAGGTCACTGATCTTCAATACACAGGCTGGAACTGCATTCCATGTTAGAAAGCTTATTCCTTCACTCTCACCCTTCCCTGGTCCTTCTCGCATGAACAGAGAGCAACAATACCCGAAGTCCAAAGGTGCAAACAATTCGATGTTTATTGGGGTGAACTTCCAGCAAGCTTAAATTCAAGTTCCTTTTCCTTATTTTCGAATCCCAACTTACTTCCTGTTTGCCCCTAATTTATATAGTAATATTTTCAGCTATACCTTAACCAATCATTCTACTCAAATTTACCTAACCAATCCTAACGTATTGTAACATGATTAGCTAACCAATTATATCCCACCACCTTAATTAGTTTACACCTAGCAAAATTAATTATACAGCAGTCAGAGACAATCACAGAACCAGACAGAGACCATGCAAATAAACATACAAAACAATACAGAAGTGAGGATTTCACAACTACATCTATACAGACATAAGGGTTCTGCAGCTGTGTCTATTGATAAGTGAATTCTTACCAGACAGAAAACTATCAAACTAAATTTCTAGGCTCTTTCCTTTCTCTGGAGGTGATAGATCGAATCACCTTCCTAACAGCCCCAGATTGCCTTATTTTAATATGACTAGTTTGGAATGTGAGGACGTGAACATACATTTCCCAGTTTGTGGCTGCTAAAGAACCAGGCCTCAGAGTGTCACAGTAAGAGAAGGCCACTACACAGACAGTGATTTTTGATTCTTTCTTTTATACCTCTATAACTAGCTAAGTGATAAGAATACACCTACATTCTTAAAGTATAGGCCTTTGCAGACAGGCCTGAATATCTATATCCTAACACTCCACCTCTTTTTTTTTCTTTTGGGATCCTCCTGCCCAGCTATCCCTGGAAAAGCATAGGACATATGGCGACACATTTTCTGATAGGGCCAGGCATCAAGGTGGAAGGTGTCGATATTTCATTTGTCCCACTGCCCCTTGTGTAGTACAGTGCCCTGCACCTTCTTTCATATGGACGTACCACACCTAGTTCAATTAGTGTTCCAGACTTTCCATTATAGTGGGCCTGAGAAGGTTGGGTCTGGGTTGTTTAGTGCACTGAGGGGGAGGGCTTACTACATTACGTATAGGTTATAATTAGTGGCTGTTTACTAGGGGGTTGTGCCCCCCTTAATTGTTTCCATATACAACGTAACACAAATACAGTTAACAATACACCAGCTGCTATGATAATCCACAGCAACACTGAGAGTCCTGACCACTGCAGTATGGTCCAACATCCTGGCCACCACCAAAAACACTGCTTCTCCTCCTTTGATAGGGTTAAAATTTTGTCAGCACCATCCTGTAGTGTGTATTGTAAGTGTGTCCAACTGTTGGCACTTGCAGCAAGTTGCTCTTGTAATTTTTATGTGCTTTTGTCCATATTGTGTGTCCATTGAATATTCACAGTGAAATTTGGTATTGTCCAAACCAGTTCAACTACTTGGTACGGCATGGGGTAGTGGGTGCTGGTTTGATTGTTTACAACGATTAAGTCCACTGATCCATTGGTGCACCATAGTCCAGGTGGCAGTGTATAGAAGTTCATAATTTGGTCATATACTGGAAGGATTTTGCCTCCTAGTGTTATATTGCAGGACTGCATCCATTCCCAACAGAATACACCATACCCCATATACATTACCCCTAAATGCCCCCCCTTTGCAATAGGCCATTGATTCTGCTCCTCCATAGTCATAGGCGAGGGGCACATCCATATTCCTCCTCTGGATATACAACTGCTTAATGTGATGACAGTCCAATTTACCCTATTCCACCCCCCCACACCTATTTCCTAATGGCTCCCAATGTGCTCCCCCTTCCCTAGTTACTCCCATAGGGTTCAAGGGGACCACCTTATTTGCATTTCCTTCCCATGGTATTATAGTAACAATTACACAAGAACTCTCCCCACAGGTGGGGGATGTTATTTTCCTGGTAGATGGGTATGTTTTTCCAATTGTGGATAAATATGGGCTAGCCTTACGATTTAATACTGAAGGCCACTGTTCCGACCAAGCATTTTTCATAATATCCATTAACATTATTAACTGAGCATTTTGAATACCCACACATGCTTCTCCCCATGTTAATCTTCTGAAGCCATCCCCAACGCATGTTACCAGGTCCCCTGCCCAATGAGTTAACTGCAAGTTTACCTCTACTGCTGTCCTCCACCCTGTGGCAACTGCAGATAGTTGCTGTGCCATTATTTATTAATTTGTTATTAAAATTTTACATTTTGGCTTACTAATTGTTTGGTTACCCACTCGTCCCCCAGATTCCATGTACCCAGCATAGTGTTCCCCGCTGCCCACAGTCCCCTTTTCCGATGACGATTCCAGGTGTGTCCCCTCACCCACCAATTAAATTGTTGTTTCAACCCTTTTATGTACGTACTACAATTAGGATGAACTTGGTCCACCCACCATTCCTTGGGGCGTACCACCCATGTAATAGAGTGAAAGGACACATTAAAAAGTGCTGGTTGCACCTGCTTCCACAATGACTCCCATACATTTGCTCTTCGGGGAATATTTTCAGCTCCAGGCTGTGGCCACTTTAAATTTGGATTCTTCCAACTTGGCATTCATATTACCTGTAGGGTTACATTCTGTAAAACGGTTAACTCATTATACACCCAGCGTGTCTTCCACCATGGGTAAATTACACTCCCCGGGCAGGTCATACCATGCTTTGACTTTTGCTGCTCCTTGCTCGTCTCAGCAGGCCACTGCCTGCTGTACCGGTTTAACATGGTCAATTAGAGTTAAAATTCATTTTTGCGTTAAGCTGTGTGTAGTGACTTCCCCAGGTACTGGGGTAAGTAGATTTTCCCACCGTTCCATGGGCCTTCCCATGAGAGCTTTGTATGGAGAAAATCCTGTGCCCTTTTATTCTCGGGCCCTTATTCTTATTAAGACAAAGGGCAGTAACTGTGACCAGTTTTTTCCTCCCATTTCCACTCCCTTTCTTAGCTTACTTTTAATGGTGCGATTCATGCGTTCCACCTGCCCCGCAGCCTGTGGGTGATAAGCAATATGGAACAATTGTGTGATTCCAGTGAGGGCTGATAGCTCCCCTAACAGATCTGACCGGAAAGCAGCTCCTTGGTGTGAGTCAATCACCTTTGGGACCCCCCAGCGAGTGAATACCTCATTTACCAGTATTGCAGCAGTTACCCAGGCGGGCAGTTTGATACTTTGTGGGGAAAGCTTGCACCCACCTGCTGAAAGAATCCACTACCACCAACATGAACCGGTTTTTCCTGTGATCTGGTGGTAGGGGTCCTGTGTAATCAATTTGTATCCTTTCCCAAGGTCCCCTGGGGGCTTGTCTCATTAATTGTCCCTTTAGCACCTTGTGAGGTGGGTTGTGCCTGGCAAATCTCCTGCCCCCAACAGATTTAGCACATCATTACAACCCCACATAATCTCCCCTTCCCCCCAGACTCCTTTGATCTGTCCCCGCCTCAGGGTTAACTGTGTCTCCCCTCCCGTTGCCCCTACAATTGTTACAGTTCCTTCTGAGGGCCTCCCCTGCCCTCATGTGGTTAAGCTGATGGCTGCTCTAGTGTCTATGAAAAAATCCCTCATGGGACTCCTTCAATCGCTCCCTGGAGCGTGGGGCGACCAGATGCATCCCGTCCTAAACTGAGAACATGGACAGGATGCCTCCCAGGGCACCCCTAAATCGCAGCATCCACCTCTGTCCCTCCCACTGGTTCACAGGGGGGGCGGGGGTCCTGGCACCGAAGACATTCCTGTCTCCAAGCAAAATTGTGTGTCTGGCATTTCAGGCAGTCCCAATCCCCTGGCCTCCGGGGCCACGTTCCCCCTGATCTGGTAAGATCCTGGGTAGTCAGTCTAGCCTGCAGTCTCTGGATCTGTTGCTCTATAGCTGCCCTCTCATCCCTGACTACCCCCACAAAGCCACAACCTCGCCCTCTACCTCCTCCCCTCCGGGCTGACCCACCCCTTTCCACCTTGTACTGATCCCCTTCAGTAATAACATGGACCGGCTCTCCCCCCGATGCATCTGCCTTCACACATCTGCCTGTACCAGAAACTGGGATAGCTGATTGGGAGAAGTTCAGGATGCTGCAACCTTAAATGTCCCACGAACTGAGGATCGCTCAGCTCCAACCATTTTTCCAGCAATTCCACACCCTTACCATGCTCCACACCCCCACCAGGTCCTGGTGCCCCTGTCTGGGGTATCACCCATGGACCGTCTAGGGGATCCACCCAGCACTGTGCCCATGCCTGTATGCGATTAAGTGCATCTTGCCCTGTTTCCCCAGGGATTCGCTTCATCTTATTTATCCCCGCAGTACGAGAGTACACCCCAAACAACTGTTTTGCCACCTGTCCAGGGATTAGAAATGGATGTGCCACTCCTGCCACATCAATTCCTAAGGTGCCCCGTTCCAAAAGACTACGCCATATGATCACCTGGTCCTCACGAGTTAGACCCTCCATCTCCCTGCCCACCTCCACTAGCCACAGCACAAACTGATCCCAATCCTCCTGGGGTACCTTTCCCAAATGGCCCAGTACTGCCTCCCGGTCCTTCAGGGACAAGGGGCGGATTTCTGCCTGTTCTACTACTTGTGGGGCATGATCCCCCCCACCCTGCAACTGGGGCCACTATTCCTGCCTCCTGTAGTTCCTCCCGGGTAGCCTTTCTCGCAGGGGCTGTAACAGTGGATCGCCAGCTTACAACTTCCACTGGCAGTGGTGGGTACAGTGTTTTTTCAGGATAGGGTGGTGGAGGTGTCTCCTTCAGCTCCATTAGTGGGGCGGATGGTCTGGGGTCCCCAAGTCCATTGCCCCATGTTTACATTGATACAATTCCTCCTCTAAGTTTCCTACCTCCCCAGCAGTTCATCCCTCTCTCTCCGGATTGCCTCACAAGACTCCTCTGTCCGTGCAGCATCCCGTGCCTTCAAATCTGCCACCTCTACTGCTAACACAGATTTTTCTGTTAAAATCCGCTGCTGATCCACAATCCCCTCCAAATCCTTAATGTGTTGGAGGAGATCGGTTTCCCTTTTTACCCAGTATGCCATCCCAGCACACAAACCTTGTAATACCATTCCCTTTTTCATACATTCCTTTCCCTTGGGGTCTTTCAAAACCTCCCCCATCTCCTTCTCAATCTTACCCCAGGTGGATCCCTGCACCTGGTATGGGCCCTTATCCATTTGTTAAAAAAATCCGTTACCCCAGCTTGCCAGAACCGGCAACTACCATCACAAGAGTTCGCCATACCCCCTCCAAGCCGCTGCGCGGACTGTTGGAGAGGGGGACTCACAGGCTGCCACTCACCTATCCAATGCAATGCATCCGAGTCACGGCACCAAGATGTTAGAGAGCTTATTCCTTCACTCTCACCCTTCCCTGGTCCTTCTCGCATGAACAGAGAGCAACAATACCCGAAGTCCAAAGGTGCAAACAATTCGATGTTTATTGGGGTGAACTTCCAGCAAGCTTAAATTCAAGTTCCTTTTCCTTATTTTCGAATCCCAACTTACTTCCTGTTTGCCCCTAATTTATATAGTAATATTTTCAGCTATACCTTAACCAATCATTCTACTCAAATTTACCTAACCAATCCTAACGTATTGTAACATGATTAGCTAACCAATTATATCCCACCACTTTAATTAGTTTACACCTAGCAAAATTAATTATACAGCAGTCAGAGACCATGCAAATAAACATACAAAACAATACAGAAGTGAGGATTTCACAACTACATCTATACAGACATAAGGGTTCTGCAGCTGTGTCTATTGATAAGTAAGTTCTTACCAGACAGAAAATTATCAAACTAAATTAATAGGCTCTTTCCTTTCTCTGGAGGTGATAGATCGAATCACCTTCCTAACAGCCCCAGATTGCCTTATTTTAATATGACTAGTTTGGAATGTGAGGACATGACCATACATTTCCCAGTTTGTGGCTGCTAAAGAACCAGGCCTCAGAGTGTCACAGTAAGAGAAGGCCACTACACAGACAGTGATTTTTGATTCTTTCTTTTATACCTCTATAACTAGCTAAGTGATAAAAATACATCTAAATTCTTAAAGTATAGGCCTTTGCAGACAGGCCTGAATATCTATATCCTAACATTCCAGCCTGGGACCACCCTCTCCAGTTCAGTCTTTGTCCTCCAGACATGTTTCCAGGTGTTGAGTTGTGGGGGGAGTGAGGCCAAGTCATGATGTCGTTTCCCCTCTTTATAATTTCTTCCAGTTTGTTGGAAAGACGTTTTGCTATGAGGTCAAGCAGTCTCCATTGTCTATGTGCTCTCCCTGAGAAGTTTCCATTGTAGACAGTTCCTGGGATAGTGGATTATCTTTAATGGGCTATCAGCACATCTGGCTACTCTATTGTTGTACCTCAAAGACTGGATGTGGGTGTTCCCAACCTTACAACATATTTCAGTAGCATATGCAGCAATATTTTAACCTCACATACAGTGATAGCACATACAATCCAACAGGTTATTAATGTTCAACAGATCAAGACTTTTACAATGATACCTCACAAGGCATACTGTGTACAAAATATATCATAATTATATGACAGTGTTGAATATGGGGGTCCCTGGGTGTAGCTTTGAGTGCCACAAACATTCTCCTGTAGGATAATCTGAACCTTTGGATGACAGAAAATGGAAGGGTAATGTGAACAGCCATGCCAGAAAACTAGCTCCCAGTACAAAAAGGTAAAGAGGTGTTTCTGAGAATGCAAACAAATTTGTTAGGAGACAGAATTAGCCAGAAATAGAAGGGTTGCAAGAAGGAAGCACTGTCCCCGTATGTGACTGGGAGAAGAACATGGGGGGTGGAGGAAGGAACAGTATATGAAGCAGGTGGCTGCCTCAGTTCCCCTTGACAAATTTTAATGTCCAGGGCAAATACTTTGCTTCCCATTCCCTCCAAGTACTGAGTACAAAGTACTGCAGAGTGCTGAGTGCCTCTCATCTCCCAATGAAGTCAACTGGAGTTGAGGATGCTCAGCACCTCACAGGAGTAGCCTCTTTCTCGGTGGGTGGGTGGGATTCTGGCCCCGAGGATTGTAAAGGGATGTGCAACCAAGAGTTGACCCAGAGTGTTGTGTATTTGGTTGTTATGGTTTTTGGTTCCTATGGTAACTGAGTTAGATTATTAGGGGATAGCTCAGCCAGCTTCAGCTGGCTGGGTGAGTTCTCTGAGTCTGTAAATAAAATGGTGGTTTTGTTAGCTGTCTGCTGTCTGGCCTCAAGTGATTTCTTCCTAAACCGGCTGCCCCCAAGGATATAACACAGAGGGTGTCAGGAGCATCTCAAGGGAGGCTGGAGAAAAAGTTGCTCATCCTGCAACAATCTGCTTTTCTCTTGGTTCCTGCTAAAATCTCCATCATGCAGCTCTGCTTAATTTTCACTTCCTTGCGTGCTTTCTCTGTGACTCATGAGCAGACACAAGGTATTTGGTCTCATGCCTGATGCTGGCTTGGCCGTGACAAATTGCCTAAGTAAAGCAGCTTAAATGTTGCCATTAATGGCTGATACAGGCCAGAGGGAGAGATGCTAAGGGAGAAAGTGACTAGGAAAAATTCCACACCTCCCAGGAGGCTTGGGTGGAACCCAAGAATTCTGGTAATAACTTATCAGGGGGAAGGGTAATCTGGCCTTGTCAGTCTTGCTTTTTGCCACCTCCCTAAGTCATACTGTCTCCACGTTTTCAAAAGCTCTTTCTGTTAGAAGCAGAGATTTCATTGGGAGGGAATCATGGGGGCTGAGCCCAGCATGATCTGATAGAAGCTCCACCAGTTAACAAACCGCTCTCCTCTTCAACCCAACCAAAGGTCCATCTCCCTTACCCCCACTCCCAGGAAGCACACACTTCAGGGTCCAGAGACCTTGGAGCACTTCTCCCTTTGGAGTGAAGTTCACTCTCAAGGCAGATATCGATTTGATCCTTTGGTTTCTGTACAATTCTTTCCCCTCCATCATATTACAGTGGTTGTGCATGAGTGACCTGGGGAAGCTAGACATTGGTGAGGAGCTCCGGTACCTTCCAGAGCATTGCTTGCCCCTGCTGGCTGCCTCTTTGCAGTACCCGCTCCAGCTGCCAGGCTTTTAGAAACGTTCTCCCATGTTGCTCTGTGATCTCCCCAGTGCCCTCTTCTGCATACGGTAAAGGCAAAGAGACAGAACTGAAGCCTAAGTCTCATTTTACACACACAAAGATGAGCAAGGAGCCAATGAGCTCAGTCTATTGAGAACAGTCTTCACAGCCCTGTATCTCACAGCCCTGTCACCAGCACTTGAAGGCCAGCAGTATTAACAGTTACTGAAAGACAAGGAGCATTCCTCACCAACTGGAGACTGTCAACTCTAGCAGCTCTGAATTTGTCAAGAGAGAATAATTCCCACAACATTATCTCACCTTTGTAGTTTGGGGTTCTAAGCATTCTAGATACCAAGATGCCAAGGTATGGAGTCTGGGTGCATTTCTGTCTGCTTGCAAGACGTTCACAGATGAGATTCATGTGTGGTGAGCCTGGATCTGTAATCCTTGGGTAGCAGGGATTTCATTTTAGCTTCCTTTGAAAGGTGTTAACAGTTTGCTCTCTCTGAGAATTATTTAATTTTGTTTGCCTCTGTATCAGAAGATGCTGCCCCCTCATCCACTTGGCCAAATGGTTTCTATTACCCCTATTCCAGTGTAGTTTAGAAAACCTGCCTGAGCAGCAGTGAGTTTACATGCTATAGGAAAGATCAAGATCCTCTCTTTAAGTGAATGGGAGCAGAGGATCTACTCCAGGGGTAGGCAACCTATGGCATGGGTGCCGAAGGCGGCACGCAAGCTGATTTTCAGTGGCACTCACATTGCCCGGGTCCTGGCCACCGGTCTGGGGAGATCTGCATTTTAATTTAATTTTAAATGAAGCTTCTTAAACATTTAAAAAACCTTATTTACTTTACATACAACAATAGTTTAGTTATATATTATAGACTTATAGAAAGAGACCTTCTAAAAACAGTACAATGTATTATTTAAATTTAATAATTTAACCCTTAAATTAGAGTGAATAAATGAAGACTCAGCACACCACTTCTGAAAGGTTGCCGACCCCTGACCTACTCAATACTTCGAATAGAGAACATTTTCCTCATAGGTAAGAAAAAGTAACCTGAAAGGAATTCTCTCTCTCCTAAGAGCTTCTACAAACTTTCACAATGTAGTCCATACAGCATCTACCAAGGAGTAGCAAAATCACATTTCTATAGCTCTCTATCCACTTAACCTTTCTATTTCTCTCTCGTCCTTTGCTACGCCACTCTCTCTGACAGCTTAAGTTAAATCCGTTCGAGTGCCTTATATTGAAGTACTGATTCAACCAAATTGGTTTGTAAACTCTGTTAGTTAAATTGTTGAACTTCTGTATGTAGACAAACCCTTACATATCCTCCTGGCACCTGCTTCAGTAGCCCATCAAATAGCAATGGTGAAGACAGAAGGCCCAATTCTCAGTTGTCCTACACTTTGTGTAGCTATTTACACCCAATCAGAATACCAACTCTCCAATACCAAATTTTACAGGCTACTTCCCTCAGATCCCACTGAGGAATACACTAAGAAACTGCACCATCTACTCAGGACACTCCCTACACTAACACCGGAACAAATCAACATACCCTTAGAACCCCGACCAGGGTTATTCTATCTACTACCCAAGAGCCACAAACCCGGAAATCCTGGACGCCCCATCATCTCTGGCATTGGAACTCTCACTGAAGGACTGTCTGGATATGTGGACTCTCTACTCAGACCCTATGTTACCAGCACTCCCAGCTATCTCCGTGACACCACTGATTTCCTGAGGAAACTACAATGCATTGGTGACCTTCCAGAAAACACCATCCTAGCCACCATGGATGTAGAGGCTCTCTACACAAACATCCCACACACTGATGGAATACAAGCTGTCAGGAACAGTATCCCTGATGATGCCACAGCACAACTGGTTGCTGAACTCTGTGCCTTTATCCTCACACACAACTATTTCAAATTTAATGACAATATATATCTCCAGATCAGTGGCACCGCTATGGGCACCCACATGGCCCCACAATATGCCAATATTTTTATGGCCGACCTGGAACAACACTTCCTCAGCTCCCGTCCACTCACGCCCCTTCTCTACCTACGCTACATTGATGACATCTTCATCATCTGGACCCATGGGAAGGAGACTCTGGAAAAATTCCACCATGATTTCAACAGCTTCCACCCCTCCATCAACCTCAGCCTGGACCTATCTACACGGGAGGTCCACTTCCTAGACACCACGGTGCAAATAAGTGGTGGTCACATTAACACCACCCTATACCGAAAACCTACCGACCGCTATGCCTACCTTCATGCCTCCAGCTTCCATCCCGGGCACACCACAAGATCCATTGTCTACAGCCAAGCACTGAGGTACAACCGTATCTGCTCTAACCCCGCAGACAGAGACCAACACCTAGAAAATCTCCACCAAGCATTCTCAAGACTACAGTAGCCACACGAGGAAATAAGGAAACAGATCAACAGAGCCAGATGTGTACCCAGAAGCCTCCTACTGCAAGACAAACCCAAGAAAGAAACCAACAGGACTCCACTGGCCATCACATACAGTCCCCAGCTCAAACCCCTCCAACGCATCATCAGGGATCTACAACCCATCCTGGACAATGATCCCACACTTTCACAGGCCTTGGGTGGCAGGCCAGTCCTCGCCCACAGACAACCTGCCAACCTGAAGCATATTCTCACCAGCAACTGCACACCGCACCATAGTAATTCTAGCTCAGGAACCAACCCATGCAACAAACCTCGATGCCAACTCTGCCCACATATCTACACCAGCAACACCATCACAGGACCTAACCAGATCAGCCACACCATCACCGGTTCATTCACCTGCACGTCCACCAATGTAATATATGCCATCATATGCCAGCAATGCCCCTCTGCTATGTACATCGGCCAAACTGGACAGTCTCTAAGGAAAAGGATAAATGGACACAAATCAGACATTAGGAATGGCAATATACAAAAACCTGTAGGAGAACACTTCAACCTCCCTGGCCACACAATAGCAGATTTTAAGGTGGCCATCCTACAGCAAAAAAACTTTAGGACCAGACTTCAAAGAGAAACTGCTGAGCTCCAGTTCATCTGCAAATTTAACACCATTAGCTCAGGACTAAACAAAGACTGTGAATGGCTTGCCAATTACAGAACCAGTTTCTCCTCCCTTGGTTTTCACACCTCAGCTGCTGGAACAGGGCCTCATCCTCCCTGATTGATCTAACCTCGTTATCTCTAGCTTGCTTTTTGCTTGCTTATATATACACCTGCCCCTGGAAATTTCCACTGCTTGCATCCGAAGAAGTGGGTATTCACCCACGAAAGCTCATGCTGCAAAACGTCTGTTAGTCTATAAAGTGCCACAGGATTCTTTGCTACCAATCAGAATAGTTGTTTTTCACATCCCCTTTGCCCTGCCTCTTGGGCAGTTCTTTACATCTGTGCAATGGAGAAGCAGGCACAGAATCATTAGCATGGCACATGCTCCACTTGTCTGTTGTGTTAGTGTTGGTTGTCTTTGGCTATGTGTATGCCACTCTTTGCCCTTCCAGTGTATTGTTGTTTTTTAGTTTGCACTTAGCTGATGTTTCCACTTCTGTACTCACTCCTTATAAAGGTTTAGAAACTGCTTCAGAGTAATCCACAAAGGTCAGAATATATGTTTGGGGCTCTGAAAACCTGACCCTGCTTCCATTTAAGTAATCGGCAACACTGTCCATTTCAGTGGTGCGCAGGATCCAGCCAATAGGCAGTATTTTGAGAGGAAACTTTAAGTGAACTTTAGGAAAAAGTATCATTCCCTTTTTATTTTTCCTAAGCCCCGTGTCCACTTTTGCAGCATGAGTTCCTGCAGAGTGCCTGAGCACCATGCAGCTGCTTTTCACGCATGCTGAGCTTGCACAATTACATGTCTGCTACTACTTGAAGTCAGTGGAAGTTGCTCATGCTCAGCAATCCTATAACTCATGCTTATTAGAGCTCAGATTGGGCACCAAACACAACAATTCCTCCAAATCATTAGCTACTTGGAAAATATCTGAAGTGTCTTGTCCAAAGTCAATGTCAGAGCCAGGAATAAAACTCACATCTTCTAGCTACTGATCGTGTGCTTTAGCTGCAGGACCAGACTTCATCTGAGACAGAGCAATGGGCTCAGCTAGATCTCCTATTAACACATTCTTGTGTGGCTTTGTTTTCCCACTTTAGGTTGATGAAATAGTCACAAAAATGGGTAACCTCTCCTTTGTGGTGCCCAGGGTTCCTCAGATGCTCAGTGCAGAGTAGGCTAATGCAGGCAAGTGGCAACACAATCAATTACATGACCACGTTCACCGGAGCTGTCCCAGTGACATGATGGCATGGTGCCAGCCCTCACCCCCAAGCTGTTGGAAGCATAGATGTTCCTGGAGCTACCCGGTCAGTTTTCTCCAATAAAAGGAAACTGGAAGCTATTTGATAACTAGCCAAGATGGTCATGTTGAAAGAAATGAGGTTTTTTAAATCAACAGATGAGTTTTCCCACACACAAGTGCAGTCCTACCCCCTCAGGATGTGGCATGAAACAACACCCTGGCCCAAGAAGGCAAGACTAAATTCCTCTCCTCCTCACGCCTTGAGAGAGTATGATCCTCTCCTAGTCTCAGTTGGAGATTTACTTGTAAAACAGTCAAGAGGAAGCCCTGTGTTGAGTAACCCCAAAGAGTGAATTCCTCTCTTCACCCAGGAGAGGCTGTGTCCCCCAGGTGGTGCTGGGCAACCACTGATAGACAGGACATGAGAAGCCAGATTTGAATGCACATTGATTTAAGAGAACCCCTCTTTCCATTCTATCATTCTAACACCCTTTGCATTTGCTGAATGTCACCTCTGTCAGCCCTAGCAGCTGAGGCCACTTTCAGAGGGAGATCACTACAGTGTGATTGCTTGCAGAGAGCCAGGCACCCTGCCGTCCTGGAGAAAAGGTTATGGCTGAAAAGGAGCTCTGCCATCATCAGGAAGGCACGAGGAGCTTTGTGCCTCTCCTCCTTTCTCTCCTCCCTTGCAGAACTCAAAGGACTAGCGGACTGGATCTTGCAGCCTTTCCTGAAAGATGAGCCAGCCACAACAGGTTATAAATACCCCTTTTATTGCTCCTTGGGGAGGGAACACAGCAACACCCAAACCCAATCCCTTTAGCTTGGCTCAGCATCAAGTGACATGATGCTATCCTTTAGTCATTTCACCTTTTGCTCGCAACAGAGGGCCAGATTCCACCATGGCTAGGAGAAGAGTCTGGCCTGGAGGGGCAGATTCTGCCCATAGTTTGCTGGATGCGGAGGGACGGTTGGTAGCAGAATCAGTTCAGTCAGGACCCCGGAGCGCTCACAGCATAGGGTGTCCGATTGAACTCAAGAGGTGGACAGAATAGACCAAGGGGTTGGAGGGTGAGCTGACAAAATGAACTGAGTAAGGGGTGCTAGGCCCACTAAGGTTACCCTGCTCTTCTCCCTCATGAATCAGAGGAAACCTTCTGACAACCACCGTCCCCAGCAGAGAGTCCCAGTGCCCAGACAAGATACTTGCACTGGATTTGACCCTGAGTGTCTCTTACCCTATGTCTGGCTCACCAAAGGACTGACTGGAGAAGCTGTCTTACCACAGAGGCGTACTGCTGATTGGCGTCAGGAGACCTGTGACGAGGATGGATGCCCCTGCTGTCAACAGGCATATCCCCAAAATGACCAGATTTCCTTTTAACATCTCAGGGCAAGTGAAGCTAGCATCACAGACTTCTCACTGCACTAAAATTATACTGACAAATAGATGCACAGTGGAAGGAGGGGACGTGCAGTGGAGACCAGGAAGGGTCTGGGTTTGGAGCAGAGGGCGGTGCCTGGCAATGGAGAGGAGATCAGGCACAGCAGAAGTCAACGAAAACAATGTAAGAGTCTGAGATAAACCCCACAAATCAGGAAATAGAGTCAGGGCTGCCACTCCGTCTTTAACCCTTCCCGTGCTGCCAATGTACATGGAGTGAAATCCAACCACCATTGAAATCAGTGGGAGTTTTTCCATTTATTTCAAGAGGCCAGAATTTCACCCATGGCAGGTATCATCCCCCACTCAGATCTTTGCTGTGTAGACAACACAGTGCAGCCTTTTGTAGCTCACTGCCAGATGCGGGCCTCACTGGACACATTTCTTCACAGCCAAATGTGATCAAGTTTCCAATTCTCTGTTCTGCACCCAACCCCCACCATTTCCCTCATGTGTTTACTATCTGCCCTTCTCTTTTACACTGCCTTTCGAGTCCCCATTCTGGCTCTACTTCTTGAGTCATAGCAGAAATTGGGCTATTGCTACTGCCACTTCTCCAGTCTGCACTAGGTTATCTTTCTTACCCATCTATTAATTCTGGATTTCCATGTGAGACAATGGTCTGTTGTTGTTTAATATTTACATTAGAGGAGAGCCTAGAGGCCCTGATCCCTTTGTGCACAAAGGCATTTGAAGACATTGGCTCTGCCCTGAAGAGTTTCCAATCTAAGAGGTGTGGGGGAGAAGAACACAATAAAATAAAACCATTTTGATCTAAATATGTATATCAGCAATATTTTTTCTGATATTTATTATAATGTGCACATGTAGCAATGCCTGTTACTGAGGTTGCCAAACACTTCCCACTATGACCACTTTTTCTAACTGCTTATAACATTGCCAAACTGTAACCATTGAACCTGAAATGTGTACTGTCACAGATTGATCTGTTGCCTGTCCCCCCTTGCTCACAATTTCTCACAATTCTGGTTGAACATGTTGCTTCTAGAATGGGTTTAAGGGAGGTTGGCTGTTGGAATGAGAATCATAAGTGATTAGTGACCTCCTTGTTTGCTGGACCAGCTCTGATAGATTCTCTGTAAGGAAGAATTTGGAGGGCTGCTACTTTGGTATCTGCATAATTCCTCAAAATGTGGATCCTCCTTCTTTTTACACTTGTATCTGCTAGTGATTACTGACATCTTGTTGGAAGGTCTGGCTGGAACATATCAGACTCTGCCCCACACTGTGACATCACAGCTACCACAAGAGCAGGGAACAACCCATACGGGCTGTACTTAGTGGTGTTTTGCTTGTTTTATTTAATGGCCTCTTATGTTTCCTGTGTTGTATCTCTAAAAGTATCAAGCAATCTTAAAAACAACCAATCACATGAGAATAACCCATTTCCTGAGTCCCTGTAGGCTGTCACCAGCAAGGCTCCATGGTTATTTAACATGGTGCATGCTGGGACATTGTAGTGGACCAGGAGCTAGTGAGTGTGGTCTGTAGCACATTTTAAATGGCTGAGGCTGGAATCTATGAGTCACATGGCAAATGGCCCTGTTTATCTGATGTGGGATGCCAAATGCCCATCTTACACTTGCTGCTTGAGTCATTCAGAATCTAATGGTATGTTAGAGAGAGAAATCAGATGTATGTCGGCATTAAGAGCACATAAAGTAACCTGGGCCTGATTCTCATTTGCATTAAGGCTGCATCACACCACTTTGTACCCACTTTACGGTGCAACCTTTGCATTGCCAGAGCAGCATAAAAGGGCCTTAATGTAAACAGGAATCAGGCTCATTAATTCTGAACATCATGGTGATTGAACTGGGGCATTAATGTGCTAATAAGATGGAGCTGTGACAGCCCAGGGGCTATGTCTATGTCAACTTATGAATTCCATTTTTATTTTGTGAATGTCTGTTGTATTTCAGCCTCTATTTTGACTGTTATATTTAGTGGACTTTGAGCATTCATGCTGTAGTCGGAACTTGACTCGTAGTGCAGAGACTGTGCCTGGAAAGTGGTGACAGAGCAATCCAGGGTCATCAACGTCAACAACTCTTCCCTACTGGAGCAGTGGGGTTTCAACTAGCAGGACTGCTGGCTTTGAATGACTCTTCCCAGAAGTTTGGTCATGGGATTGTGGGGTTGGTGAATGGAAAATCCCCTGCAAGGCCAGAGAAGAGTGAAGACAGAAAAGGTGTCAGAGGCTGTTTTAGAAGAGGCATACTTCCTCAGCAAAACGAGCCATCTTACCACCAGAAACAGAAGTCCTAGCCGGAGGAAGTGAAGGCAGGAAGGCCTTGCACCTCCCCCCATTAAAGGATCTAGACCAAACCCAAAGACTCACAAAAGATCAGACCAAGGGTATTAAATTCAATAATGTGTTGTTTTCTACAGATCTGTAACTCTTCTGAGCGATCTAAGACTAAAGTGTGTGTGTTTAGGAAATTCCTTTGCTAAGCCTGTGTTTCCTGGCTTTACTGAAGGGATTAGTTGAGAAAAATATAGCTTGTATAGCCAGGTGAACACTGGAAGGAACGTGCCTAAGCAACTGGGGGCTGAGGAGGGCTGAGATACTGGTTCTTCTTCGAGTGATTGCTCCAATGCATTCCAGTTAGGTGTGCGCGCCGCGCGTGCACGGCTCTTCAGAAGATTTTTACCCTAGCAACTCCGGCGGGCCGGCTGGGCGCCCCCTGGAGTGGCGCCGCTATAGCGCAGAATATATACCCCAGCCGGCCCGTCCGCTCCTCAGTTCCTTCTTCCCGCCCGTGACGGCAGTCGGAACTGTGGAGTGCTCAGTAGTCCTCCACATCCCTAGCTCTCTCTACTTGTTGTTGTATATAGTTCTTCACTGTTAGTATAGTTAGTTTTAGTAGTTAGTTAGCGTTTTAGATAAGGATAGGGGGAGTATTTCCTCCCTTCCCCTCCCCGGTGCGGGCTCATGCCCAAGGCACCGGGCTTTAAGCCCTGTGCAGCGTGCCAGAGGCCTATGCCAGTGGGTGACCCTCACGGCTCCTGCCTCCGTTGCCTGGGCGAGGCACACCGCACAGACAAGTGTGCCATTTGTTCGGCTTTTAAGCCGCGAACCCGTAAGGACAGAGACAGTCGCCTCAAACAGCTCCTTATGGAAGCGTCCCTCCAGCCCGCGGCACCGTCAGCGCCGGCGCCGAGGGCTTCTTCGGTGCAGAGTGCACCCGCGGCACCGACCGGCTCTGGCACCGTGGCCACGGTACCCAAACCGCCGCCTAAGACGACCCGGCACCGCTCGCTCTCGCCTTCACGCAAGCAGAGACTGGCGAAGGCTGTAGCGAAGGCACGCACAGAGACCGCCACGAGAGTGGCTGAGGCAGTGCGTAAAGCGGGCCCTGAGCCCTCGACTCCGGCTCCGCAAGCGCCGTCGAGTCCGGCACCGCCCCGCTCCCCGGCACCGACCGAGGTTGAGCCAAGGCTGCCTTCGACGCCGGAGACTTTCTCCTCCGCGAGAGACCTCATCAGGCTCATAGAGGCTCCGAGCCTCCGGCCCCCGGCACCACCGGTGCGGGCTGTTGTCTCTCTGGGCAAGCCAGCCAGGATGACAAGACCGCCCTCTATCGACGAGCGGCATGGAAGACGGTCCCGGTCCCGGTCCCAGTCCCGGTCCCGGTCCCGGTCTCGGCGCAGGTCCCCGTCCCGCCGTTCGGGATCTCGTCGCCGCTCCTCTTCACGGCACCGAGCGCCATCCCAACGCCGGTCTGAGTCCCGGTACCGCTCTCGATCTCGGTACCGGTCGCACTCCCAGCACCGATCCAGGTCACCGTACCGTCGGTACCGTCAGAGGTCGTCTCGGCACCGCGACTCTCGGAGTCACTCCCAGCACCGCGGATCCCGCTCCCGGTCGAGCCCCCGGCGCCGGTCGAGCTCCCGGCGCCGGTCGAGCTCCCGGCACCGCCGAAGCCCACGCTCCCGGTCACCGTCCCGTCGGCGCTCTGCGTATCGACCCTCGGTACCGTCGGTGCAGGGCCTCCCACCTTCAGCGGTTCAGTCCGTCGGCACCACAGCACCACCTTGGCCATCCCGCACAGCATCCGTGGCCTCCGGTGCCGATGATGCTACCCACCGGTGGCCGACCCCACAAGGACTCCCTCACGAGCAGTGGGGCTACTGGGTCCCATGGGGGCAGCATGAAGGGCAGGGTATCCCGTTTCCCAGGAGGGATGTGACCACCGGCACCAGGGTCCCTGAAGCGACTATTAGCCGGCCGCCTCCCTCGCCTCCGCACGAGCCCTCTGCTCATCCGGCCCGCCAATCACCCATGCCCCACGATTCGGAGGAGGCTCAGCCACCGGCCGTAGAGCCTGAGCCGGTTCTGCAGGGTGCATCTTCGTCATCCTCGCCGGACGAGGCGGTGGCAGGTGCTGCGGCCAGCGAACCCCCGCCCATTGACCTCCGGGCCTTCCAAGACCTGCTTCGCAGGGTGGCGGCGTCCATGAATCTTCCCGTCGAGGAGGTCCAAGAGGACGAGGATCCAATCACCAACGTGGTGGGTGCGGACGCTCCCGTCCGCGTGGCGTTACCCTTTGTCCGGACCATTCAAAAAAACGTCACTATGCTCTGGCAGACCCCCGCTTCCATTCCACCCACAGCACGCGGGGTCGAGCGGAAGTACTCAGCCCCACCATCAGGCTATGAGTACCTTTATTCCCACCCAACCCCGGACTCCCTCGTAGTCCAATCTGTTAACGACCGCGAGAGGCACGGCCAGCCTGCCGCTGCGCCTAAGTCCAAGGACGCCAAGCGCATGGACTTGCTCGGCCGTAAGATCTACTCCGCAGGGGGTTTGCAGCTTAGGATCGCAAACATCATGGTCCTCCTCGCCAGGTACGTCTTTGACATCCTGACGTCCCTGGCGAAGTTCACGGAGCTCCTGCCTTCCACATCACACCAGGAGTTCTCCGCCTTACTGGACGAGGGAAAGAAGTCCTCCCGGTCATCTATTACGGCCGCCCTCGACGCAGCGGACTCCGGGGTGCGGACCTTGGCATCCGGCGTGACAATGAGGCGCATCTCCTGGCTGCAGTCCTCCACCCTGCCGCCGGAGGTGCAGTATACCCTCCAGGACCTTCCCTTCGACACCCAGGGTCTGTTTTCCGAAAAGACAGATTCTCGGATCCAGACCCTGAAGGACGGGCGCATTGCAATTCGCACGCTAGGCATGCATACGCCGGCGACGCAGCGCAGGCCCTTCCGGCCGCAGCCCTCCCGCTACCAACAGCGCTATCGCCCCTATGTCAGCCGACGACCGGCCCAAAATCGCCGTCGTCCGTCCGGCAACCGCCGCAACCAGGGCCAGGCCGCTTCCAAGGCCCCTCAGGGGGCTAAGCAGGCCTTTTGATGGGGCGGTCGAGGACGGCCCATCACTCTCCCTACCGGATCCTTCCCCTTTATTTTACAACCGCCTTTCCCATTTCTTTTCGGCGTGGTCCCGCTTAACATCGGACAACTGGGTGCTTCAAACAGTCCAGTCGGGATACCGCCTTCAATTTGTTTCACCCCCGCCTTCCCACCCACCCTCCCTGTCCCTCTTCAGGGACCCCTCTCACGAGCAAGTCCTCTTGCAAGAGGTTCAGACTCTGTTGAGCGTGGGGGCCATAGAAGCTGTGCCTCAAGACAGGCGGGGCAGGGGATTCTACTCCCGTTATTTTCTCATCCCCAAGGCGAAAGGCGGGCTACGTCCTATCCTGGACCTTCGCGAGCTGAACAAATACCTGCTCAAGCCCAAGTTTCGTATGGTCACCCTGGGGACCATTATTCCCTCCCTGGATCCGGGAGACTGGTTTGCCGCCCTCGACATGAAGGACGCCTACTTCCATGTCGCGATCTATCCTCCTCATCGGCGTTACCTTCGGTTTGTGGTCAACAACGCCCACTACCAGTTTGCCGTGTTGCCATTTGGACTCTCCACGGCACCGAGGGGATTTACAAAATGCATGGCAGTCGTAGCAGCAGCCCTCCGCCGTCGTCAGGTGCACGTCTACCCGTATCTCGACGACTGGCTGGTCCGAGCTCAGTCCCGTCAGCTCGTGATAGAACAGATGGCGGAAATTCTGTCTCTCTTTCAGCGCCTTGGTCTTCTCATCAACACCGAGAAGTCCACCCTGTTCCCAACGCAGAGGCTGGAGTTCATCGGAGCGGTTCTCGACTCCACGGTTGCCAGGGCCTCTCTTCCTCGCGCCCGGCACCAGACGATGGCTTCCATCATCCAGGATCTCGTCGCCTTCCCGACCACAACAGTGCGCTCCTGCCTGCGCCTTCTGGGTCACATGGCCTCCTGCACATATGTCACCGCATATGCGCGGCTCCATCTTCGCCCCTTCCAGTCCTGGCTCGCGACGGTGTACCGGCCTCATCGAGACCCCATCGACATGGTGGTCACGGTCAACAGGACGGCCCTAGACTCCCTCCGCTGGTGGCTCACCCCGGAGGTCGTGTGTGCGGGAGTCCCGTTCCATCCTCCTCGCCCATCCGTCACGCTGACCACAGATGCCTCAGCGCTCGGTTGGGGGGCCCACCTGGGCGAGCTTCACACACAAGGCCTTTGGTCGCCCCAGGAGCTCGCGCTATACATCAATGTCCGCGAGCTCCGGGCAATCCGCCTCGCCTGCCGAACCTTCTGCTCCCACCTACAACGCCGTTGTGTAACAGTACTCATGGACAACACCGCTGCGATGTACTATGTAAACAAGCAGGGCGGAGCCCGCTCTTCCCCCCTCTGCGAGGAAGCGATCCTCCTGTGGGACTTCTGCGTGACCCACTCCATTCACCTAGAAGCGTCTTTTCTTCCGGGAGTGCAGAACACGCTGGCCGACCATCTCAGCAGGTCGTTTCTCTCCCACGAGTGGTCCCTTCGTCCCGACGTTGCACATACGATTTTCCAGAGGTGGGGGTTTCCCCGGGTCGACCTCTTCGCCTCCAAGGCGAACAGGAAGTGTCTCCAGTTTTGCTCGTTCCGGGGTCACTCGCCGGGCTCTCTGTCGGACGCCTTCCTGTATCCCTGGCAGACTCACCTCCTCTATGCCTTCCCTCCTTTCCCGCTCGTGCACAGAGTGCTCCAGAAGCTGCGGAGGGATCGAGCCACCGTCATACTCGTGGCTCCGGCCTGGCCGAGACAGCATTGGTACACCCTGCTGCTCGAGCTCTCCGTTCGGGATCCCATCCCCCTCCCACTATGGCCGGACCTCATCACGCAGGACTTCGGCAGACTCCACCATCCGAACCTGCAGTCCCTCCATCTTACAGCCTGGTACCTGCGTGGTTGACCCACGCAGAGAGGGACTGTTCGGCGGCCATGCAGCAAGTCCTGCTTGAGAGCAGAAAGCCTTCCACTCGCTCCACCTACCTGGCGAAATGGAAGAGGTTCGCGCTCTGGTGTGACCAACGAGGACTCAACCCTTTCGTCGTCCCCGTCCCTACCATCCTGGACTACCTCTGGTACCTTAAGGAGCAAGGTCTGGCGGTCTCCTCCTTGCGGGTACACCTGGCAGCGGTGTCCGCTTTTCGTCCTTCTCTGGAAGGTCGCTCCATCTTTTCCAATCCGATGGTCTCCCGCTTCCTAAAAGGCCTAGACCGATTGTACCCGCCGGTGCGGCGTCCGGCCCCAACCTGGGATTTGAACCTCGTCCTGTCCAAACTCATGGGTCCACCATTCGAACCTATGGCCACATGTTCTCTTCTTTACCTCTCCTGGAAGACGGCCTTCCTCGTCGCCATAACATCGGCCAGACGAGTCTCGGAGCTCCGGGCGCTGACGGTAGGTCCGCCATACACCGTCTTCCACGCAGACAAGGTGCAGCTTCGTCCGCATCCGGCCTTCCTGCCAAAAGTGGTCTCGGCTTTCCACCTCAATCAGGACATCTTTCTCCCGGTCTTCTTCCCGAAGCCCCATGCCTCGCCTCGGGAACAGCAGCTACACACCCTCGACGTCCGTAGAGCGCTCGCTTTTTACATCGAGCGGACAAAGCCTTTTCGGCGTTCTACACAGCTCTTCATAGCAGTCGCCGATCGCATGAAAGGCGAGCCGGTCTCTTCCCAGCGCATCTCCTCCTGGGTAACTCAATGCATCAGAGCATGCTACGAGCTGGCTCGCGTGCCCCCGGGCCGCTTCACCGCTCATTCCACGAGGGCGCAAGCCTCGTCTGCCGCCTTCCTGAGCCATGTCCCCATCCAGGACATCTGTCGAGCGGCCACATGGTCTTCGGTCCACACCTTCGCCTCCCACTACGCGTTGGTGCAGCAGTCTCGAGACGACGCAGCCTTCGGCTCAGCAGTTTTACACTCTGCCACGTCTCACTCCGACCCCACCACCTAGGTAAGGCTTGGGAATCACCTAACTGGAATGCATTGGAGCAATCACTCGAAGAAGAAAAGACGGTTACTCACCTGTAGTAACTGTTGTTCTTCGAGATGTGTTGCTCCAATCCATTCCAGACCCGCCCTCCTTCCCCACTGTCGGAGTAGCCGGCAAGAAGGAACTGAGGAGCAGACGGGCCGGCTGGGGTATATATTCTGCGCTATAGCGGCGCCACTCCAGGGGGCGCCCAGCCGGCCCGCCGGAGTTGCTAGGGTAAAAATCTTCCGAAGAGCCGTGCACGCGCGGCGCGCACACCTAACTGGAATGGATTGGAGCAACACATCTCGAAGAACAACAGTTACTACAGGTGAGTAACCGTCTTTTCCAGGATCTTGGCAGCTGGGCTGCAGGGTCCCAGTGTCCAAGAAGGGTCTCAGACACTGGGCGGTGTATCTGGGTGTTTGCTTGCGAGACCCAGAGCTAGGGATAATGACCAGTCACCTAACAGCACTTCAGATTCAGCAGTTGCCATCACAGATTGGTGTCCACACAAAGAGAGACAAACTGAGCCAGGTGATAATAGGGGCTATCTTAAGTTTGTTGAATTGTACTCCTAACTCTTCCTATGGCATTCCGGTCATGTATAAAGAGCCAAGGAGTGAAAAGCGTAGAATTGTGCATAACTTTCTTTTTTTTTTTAGTTGTGGTTCATTGCACAACATTCCAAAACACTACCAGTGCAGAAATAACTTCCCCCTGCATCCAACTTTTCTTGCTGCTTTATTATGTCAATATGTATGAATAAGGATGGCAGTGTCAGCATGGGAGACTTTTTGCTTTGTCTGTCTTTAGATCATGTGTTTAATAAAAATAGTCTTGCTGGCTGATGTGTGCTAAAAATGGGATTTTGAATGCACTTAGCATTGTCTTAACTCTAATCCCAGTGAAATCAGTGATAAAACTCTCCTTCATTTCCATGGGAGCAAAGTTAGACCAACACTGACTGCTTTTGAAAAATCTGACTCCAAAGTAATATAAAAATATTCATTTTGATAGATATAAGAAGGGAAGGTCCTTATTAGGCCAAGTTAAAAATGCCATTTTTTCCTTTGCAAAAAACCTGAAAACAAATCAACCCCCCTTCAAATTTTAAATTTTATATTTTGGTCATTTTTATTTTTCATTTCATAGCTCTGCTCCTCATTATTAATTGTGTGTTGCTCTAGCAGCATATTAGGTGCTATGAGTGCCTAATATGTGTGAGTTAGTTACTGTAGAATAATAGATCAGCAGTTCTCAAACTGTGGGTTGGGACCCCAAAGTGGGTCGTGACCCTGTTTTAATGGGGTCACCAGGGCTGGTTTAAATTTGCTGGAGTGGCGGGGCTCAGGTTACAGGCCCCTTGCCTAGGGCTGAAGCTCTTGGGCTTGGGCTTTGGCCTCCCACACCAGGGGTGGCTGGGCTTGGACAGGCTCAGGCTTTCGTCTCCCCTCCTGGAGTTGTGTAGTAATTTTTGTTGTCAGAAGGGGGCCGCGGTGCAATGAAGTTTGGGAACCCCTGGAATAGATCCTTCAGAGAGGCACTAAAAGTTATATAGTCTCTGTGCTTTACTACCCATTTCAGAGTGGCAATGGCTAGTTAAGATAAAATCTCCACTCTATTTTTTTTATCTAATAAGAGGTACAAGAGAGTGGAAAATACTAGTCTTTTGTTCTTTAAATAACAAAAATTGAGCCAGTCACATGACAGGCATGAACAGGATCAAATTACAATAGAGATGTAAAAACTCAGGAGTTCTGAGAGTATTGGGAAAAGCAAAATCTCTGTAAAAGTAAATATGGGTTAGGGTTTCAAGGCAATGTGCCAAATTCACCCCTACTGTATTCACAGTGTGCTATGGAGTCCAAATAAAAACTGATATTCTCTCTCTTGAATTATAGCCCTGGATTTGCAAGTTAAGCATATTCTGGTCAGAAGCGGGATCCCACACAGGTTGCAAATAATACCACGTGTATCTGTGCTAGAATGTGGATTTCTGAGCTCTTTTTTTTCTTTTCTTTTCTTTTTCTTCTTGCAGATGAAGTGAAAGGTCCCGGATGAACAGCTCTTGCGACTGCAGCCCTCTGTCTATCCCCGCAAAGTAAGTATAGCATGAGCAACAACAGTCCAGGCTTGTCTGCACCACATTGCTGAGATGCCCTGAACCTTCAGGAATCTTCGCTAGGGCAGTGGTTCTCAGTCTTTCCAGACTATTGTACCCCTTTCAGGAGTCTGATTTGTCTTGCATACCCCAAGTTTCATCTTCTTTAAAAATTACTTGCTTACAAAATCAGACATAAAAATACAAAAGTGTCACAGCACACTACTACTGAAAACTTGCTGACTTCCTCATGTTTACCATATAATTATAAAATAAATCATTTGGAATATAAATATTGTACTTACAATTCAGTGTATAGTACAGGGGTCGGCAACTTTTCAGAAGTAGTGTGCCGAGTCTTCATGTGTTCAATCTAATTTAAGGTTTTGCGTGCCAGTAATACATGTTAACGTTTTTAGAAGGTCTCTTTCTATAAGTCTATAATATATAACTAAACTATTGTTGTATGTAAAGTAAATAAGGTTTTTTAAATGTTTAAGAAGCTTCATTTAAAATTAAATTAAAATGCAGAGCTCTCCGGACTGGTGTCCAGGACCCGGGCAGTTTGAGTGCCACTGAAAATCAGCTCATGTGCTGCCTTTGGCACATGTGCCATAGGTTGCCTACCCCTGGTATAGTATATAGAGCAGTATTAACAAGTCATTGTCTGTATGAAATTTTAGTTTATACTGACTTTGCTAGTGCTTTTTATGTCACCTATTGTAAAACCAGGCAAATATCTAGATAAGCTGATGTATCCCCTGGAAGACCTCTGCATACCTCCAGGGGTATGTGTACCCCTGGTTGAGAACCACTGCTTTAGGAGACAGAGTGTTAGTCACTTTCCAAGTCCATTCAGTCCTCTGCCTTCCTACTGAGTTTTCCAACAATGATTTGACTGGTCCACTTTTGCAATGCTGGCTTCTGTCCACAAGAAAATGGATACCCTACTGGAAATTCACTTAGGTTCTTTTTGAATTGTTCATTTGGCTTCCATTGAACAATTCAGTGGGAGACAAACAAGCCCATTTAGCTTGTTCAAAACCTGTTTGGCCACCTGGAAAAAGGGAGTTTTTTAAACTGGACTATCCTCTAGGGCTGAGACCAGCTCCTTTCAGAGAGGTCACTGATGGCAAATTAGGTGGCATTAAATGTCACCATAAACTGAGGCCAGATTTGTTCTAGTGCCCTACAAGTGAGTGGTGCTCTCTGACTCATTATCAATCAACCAAACTCATCTAGCCTCCCTGATAGGCAGCAGACGGTAAACCTGATGAGTGAAGTAAGAGGGATTGGGCATTTCACCCTAATTTTCCAGGACATTCATAATGGTCAGTTGACCACTGTCTGCCACCACATGCCATCCAGAGAATTCTTCTATGTTCTCCAGCTATTGTTCATGCCAGGGAGCTGTACAAGTACAAATACAGGCAGACCACCACCAACATACGCACACCAATGGTATTTTTACAGGGTTCTAAAATGATCCTTTTCCTCTACCTCCGAGCCGTCTACAATTGCCCGTGGGGTATTAAAGCCCCTTAGCTTTACTTGCAGAGGAAGTTAAAAAACAGTCTAACAAAAATACCTCTCTCAAATATTTCTAAACTAGCTCATTTGTAAAATGTGGTAAATGCACACAATGTGGTAGAGTGGGATAAAGGTTGTCTCAGCATTCGTTTGGGATGATTTGCATAACTCATTCTCTTGTGGCTTTGATGTTTGTGAGTAATGCAGCCATCCTAAACTTGTGCTAATAAGTCTCTGACTGCACGCTACAGCACCACATATTGTATAAATCTCCAAAGGCTTACATTTAAATTGAAGCCGGTTAAGGAAGACGAGTTAAATTTATCACTAAGGCTTTTAAGTGTTTCTCTCTATTTCTCTTCTGCTTAAGAGGTTTTTTTTTTTCAAACGTGTTTGCATTAAGTCATTCATTCTGGAATGACCCATCTTGTTTGGAGAAGAACAGGAACTGAATGGGTTCTGGGTGCAGCTTCTGGGAGGAAAAGTACCTGGTCAGGGTGCTCCTGGAAACAATGCTGAGTATAGCTCCTGAGAGGAGAGAAGCAAGGGCTTATAGCTCCAGACCAATGGGTTAAGCATGTGCTGTTTCATAACTCCTGCTTTTTGCATGGAGCCCTCTGAAGCACATGCACTGTGTTTACACTGAATGATCTTGCTCTAAATGTGGTCTGTAAGCACAAAACTCTCCTTCCCTGTTCTGTTACATGAAAGTCTTGCTGTGTTTCATCCTAAATTAAAGAGGCAGAAAAGATGTAAAATATCTAATTATATATTCACAGACTGAGGCTTTTTATGACTGTTGCATAAAGCAAACAATGAAGCACCCAAGGAGGTTGGCAGCAGCTGAGACAGACACCTCTCTTGGTGCTCGTTCTTGCTGAGTGTCTTTTATGATGAGCTGAGTCAACAGGATTCATACCAAGCGTACCAAGAGAGCTCCCAGGAGCCTCCTAGTATGTATACCAGTGGTGACTGCATTATCTCGCTCTAACAAAATTCCTGCTGGTGGAGCACCCACTCAGCTGCTGTTTAAACAGCAGCACCTACTCTGTGTTTCTGTCCCACTTGAGGCCTCCATAGGTTGGAGATTTAGAAAAGAGGCTCAGCACCTTGATTGTGAGCAGTGCTAAGAACGGGTCATGTTCTCACTGGAGGAGAGCATTCGAGGGCAGGCCTGTGTTACGGGGTAGAACAGAGAACCCAGTGCAAAGCAAAGAGAGACGAGGCTGGCATAGACCCCCAGCTGATACCAATTGGTAAATCTAGGTTTTTATACTTTTCTTACCACCCTAGTATCAGTGTAGAGAAACTTTTAACTTGTTCTAAAGCAGCTGAGTAACAAATTGAGGGAGAGAAGGCTGCAGAGAATCACGTGGGCCAGTTGGCCATGCTTTTCAAAAAGAGAGGCTTAAATTTAGGCTCCTAGAGTAAAATTCACCAAGAACCCAACTTACTTAGGAGCCTTTCAGTGGGACATAGGCTCCTGAGTCAGTTAGGTGTATTGGAAATTTTTACTCAGAAGTGCTGAGTACCCGTTGGGTGTGTCTACACAGCCAGTTGTCATGAGCCTCCAAGTCTAGATCAACAGACTGAGGCTTGCACTAAAAATAGCTGGTAGACAACGCTTTTAAATTGCGGCTCAGGCGGAGCTTAGGTTCTGAAGCCTATGGTGAGGGATGAAACCCCCACCCTGGGCTTCAGAGCCTGAGCTCCAGTCTGACCCACAGCATCCATACAGCTATATTTAATGCCATAGCAGAATCTCAAGTCTCAGGAAAGAATTTTTGCTCTGTACATGTTCACAAAGATCACTTCATCCAACACTGAACACAGTCGCCATTGGGCTAGAAAAAGCATTACAATAATGCTACTGTCAAGCCAACTAGAGTGGCTTATGACCATGAGTGCCAAGCTCAGCACAGACTGTTAAGAAACAGGGCACAAACCCCAAACTGGTTGTGTGTTCTACATTTAGGTTTCACCAATGAAGTATCAAGTGTGAACTCCTCAAGCACTACAACAACCATTAACATAGAGTCACAGACAGTCCCTTTCGGCACTCAGGTCTATCTAGTCACCTACGCAAACTTGCCTTTGTGATAGATGGTCCCTTACACCAAAAATCACAACAATATTCAGGTTACTCCCAGTCACTTACCCCAGGTCAGTTGTATCTTATCTCTCTCCACAAAGACAGCACCTGTAGCCAATCCGCTAATAAACCAACTAAAGATTTGTTAACTAGGAAAAAGAAATGAGAGTTAATTACAAGGTTAAAGCAGGTAAACATATATACACATACAAATGAGTTACAGTCTTAGGTTTCAAAAGGCAATAGAAGCTGCTGTAATATGCAAACTCTATATGTCCCTTACGGCTAACCCAAGCTGAGTGGCTTGGGGATCCCTTGCTTATGCTTAGAAATATTGCCTTCTCCAAATTCCACAGTGATACGGTTCCATCTGGTCAGGGACTTTTATTCCTTTCCCCCAGAGCTCTCACGGATGCAGCAAGTGTTGGTACCTGCCTCCTCTTCATGGGTGTGTGGGGGTGGGAGGACAATCTTCACTGCTGTTGTCCTTTGATGTTTCACTATGGCTCCTTGGGTTTCAGTTGGCCTTCTTGTGTGCAGGACCAGCACTTAACATTAGTTAACACTTCTTTCCTTTTTGGGGAATTACACAAGTACAGAGCTTTACAAAGCAAACACTCCATATAACTTCATACCATGCAGATCAATACATGCAGCATCCTACAAGCATTTCATCAAATCTAAACACTCAACATATTCGTAGCAAATTAACATCTATGCGAACAGTGCTAGCACACAGGTGAGCCAGACTGGTTTCTAGCTATGCTTTTATCAGTGTTCCGTGTAGGGTGACCAGACAGCAAGTGTGAAAAATCGGGATGGGGGTCGGGTGTAATAAGAGTCTATATAAAAAAAAGACCCCAAAATTGGGACTGTCCCTATAAAATCAGGACATCTGGTCACCCTAGTTCAGTGAGGCTTGGGGGCCGTGGCATGAACTGATGGCTGGTCTGTTGGCATCATAGTTACCTAGAGGTTTAGGAGAGGAAATGAAGATCTGTGCATCGAAA
The DNA here is from genome assembly GCF_020497125.1 of Mauremys mutica. NCBI lineage: Eukaryota > Metazoa > Chordata > Testudines > Geoemydidae > Mauremys > Mauremys mutica. The sequence continues at coordinate 46,251,419 of NC_059078.1, forward strand.
CTGCATCATGACATAGAGGGCCTGGGATCTCAGGAGGCCCACTCAGATGGGAAAGCCTGAGCATTAGCTATAAATACTCAAAAATATGACTGACTACCATGACATAACATTAAAAGGACATGCTGTGCCTGCCAGTTTACAGTACAATCCGTCCATGAAGTGTTCCAGTAAACCTGGAAGGAGTTATGGGACAAAGTGACCACAGCCTCTGAGCCTGGGGGGATCAGTGTTCTTCAAACTGATTGAAAGTTTGCCAAGTACAGTTAGTCCTCTTGGAATTAGACCACGCTCAGTAATTCCTTGTGCATTAACTGCAGCCTCCTGAGTTTACTGTTCTGATAGCTCACAAGTGTTTCATGCAATTCTAGATCTTTGGGCCATGGTGCAGCTACATCTGGCTGAAACTGAAATATGTTTAGCTGACCATGTTTGCAGTTTAAACTGATGTGAGGTTCCTTCTTCTTCCATCAGGCTGATTACCATGAATTCCACTGCCTTAATTTCAGCTCTCTGTGATTCTAGGAATAGGTCCTTGATTAAATGCTCAGAAACTAATCTATTTTTAGTGCTTCAGTTACAGTACAGTATACTAAATATAGACATGACCCCAAATCAAAACCCTAGATCCCAGGCTATGGGGGTGCTTGAGATCCTTATCCAAATTTAAATTTTGTTGCTTGGGCCCATCTCTAATTAAAGCTAATGGGCCAGATCCTCACTTGACATACTCAGCATTTACACCAGATGCAGATTTGTCCAATGGCAATCTGAGCAGCTGCAAAAAGCCTCTTCTAGCTTCTTCGGTTCCTGATTCCAGTTTTAAGATGGCAATACTGAATAAGGCCTCAGGTCAATGGGGAATAGAACTCTCTAAGGAGCGGCAGAAAATTCAGAAAATTAAAACTTTGGGTGGTGTTTGGTGTCTGAGAACTCTGAAATTGTAACTTGCGTAAGTTGAAAATGTTCATTTACATGCAAACCAACCCAGTGGTTTGCTGTTGACTTGGCATTGCTCACTCTGCTGGAGATGTTGCTATCTCTGGTGCTGTTAGGGTGACCAGATGTCCCAATTTTATATTGACAGTCCTGATTTTTGGGTCTTTTCCTTATATAGGCTCCTATTTCCCCTCCCCCCCCCCAGTCCCGATTTTTCACATTTGCTGTCTGGTCACCCTAAGTGCCATCCTCCTTTTTGCAACAAAGCAATGCTGAAGCCAGTTAAAGGTAATAACAATAAATTCCCCTCAAGCTGTGAAACTGAGAGACTAGGACCTGGCAGTGCAGAGAACTTTGCAGAAGCCTGATGACCAGACTCATTTACCAGTATATCCTGCTCCCTTGGAGCTAAGGAAATGTTTTATGTGACTAGCACTTGTGATGGACCAATAGCCCTGGAATCTGAAGTCTTCTAATTTGCCGACTGACCAGCTACTGTACATCATAGCAAACAGCAATGTAAGCTTCTCCTATACCTCTCCCGGTAGCAAATTGTCTTGGCCCTGACCAGGTGGTCACTTGTAGGACTGATGTGCATTACGGACCATTCAGTCATTAGCCTCTCTGCTGAAACTCCCAAGAAGGACACTGGTCTACTAGGAACCCCGTTGAGACCCACTAACTCGGTTCACATTGGCTAATAACTTTCAGACAATAATGACTTGCAGTCACTGCTAGCCAAGGTTGGGGTTGAACCAGGGCTTTAAGGTGAAAGGCTGTGTAATGCATCATCCTGGCAAGCTGCCCAGACACTAGCCTCTCCAGCAGAGCTCCCTTTTTTCTCGGCTCATTACCACCCCCCTGAGTTTCAGAGCCAGCTCCCGGAAGAGTAAAGTAGACTCAATCGGATTTTTATTTATCCTTTGTGTCTCTCCCACTCTTATGCTGAGCTCTGCTATCTGTCTCTGCTCTGAATGGTTCCGTGGGCAGTCACTTGCTTTGAGTCACTCAGCATACTTCACCTATGAACCAGATTATTGCCTTTAAAAATGGAGACGTCCCTTCCTATAGACATTTCCACTGGGTTATTGTAAACTCCCTCCACGGACAGCTCTGCTGGGAATGATCCCAATATCCAGTCAGCTTTTGGAATTTGTATTGCATGTTGCTAAAATAGCCCCAAATAGCTTCCAGAGGCTGGGTGATGTTGGAGGGTTCAGGTGTTTATTTCTGGGAAAAGTTTAAAAAATACAGTAGGTCACACTGTAACTGAACAGGTCATGCGATGGAGGGGGGAACGGGACAGGGGGAACAATCACTTACCCAGTGATCTAATCTTTGGTGGTTTGATGAATTCAGCCTCTTTCTGCTTGTGAGCTGCTTACAATGTCCAGGAAGTTATTTGATAAAAAGAACGAGCCCAGCTTTACAGCAGGGAGATGCAGAGCTGGCAGGGAAGGAGTGCTCATACAGCCCTGCCAATGCCTTATTTTCCTTTGCCTTCCAAGAACAACACTGTGTTCCATTGCCCGCCGCCCCCTCAGCTGGTGCTGGGAAGAGCAGCTGAGTTTAGCTCATTGTTCCTGGAAGTAACTGAGATTCTGAGCGTTCTCTGCCATCAGGAACTGCTTGCACAGAAAAAACGAGCAACTCTGAATCCTTCTCCCTCACTAATGCACGTATAAAACTCTGCATCAAAAGAGATGACGCAGCTGTTCTCAGGGTCCTCACAAAATGCACAGGGCTCTCTCCCATAAGCCTGGAATTTGGGAGCAATTAGCATATTCAGACTATAATGTAACATCATGGACTCAATTCATCTCTGGTGTAACTCCAGGGAGTTCAGTAGAGTTCCACCAGAAAAATGATTTTTTTTCTTTGTTCAGCAAATTGAAGTACCATCAGTTGTTCAGCCAGTCCACATGATCTACTAGCCAACTATTCCACAAAGTCTGTGTTTGAAGAGAGACGGTGCCTTGCAACACAGAACAGGTGGAGCAAGGGGGCATTCGAATGTGACTACCCCAGGAGGTGGACTCCTGTAACAGACAGTTCCATTGTGACCATGCCCTGGGGATACTGGAGAGGGGGGTATTCAAATGTTAATGCTAACTGAGGACACAAAAGATATTAATGCTACTTCATACCAGGCTATTAGAGCCTAATCCAGACCTGGTGTGAGTAGGTTGACCAGATCACACAGGTGAAATATCAGGATGCTGGGGGGGCGGAGCAAAAAAAAAAGGGAAAAAAATGGCCGCCGGAGCTCCACACCCCACCCCCCCTGCACCAGCATGCCTCTGCTCCATCTCCACCTCCCCCCTCCCTCCAGCACTTGCGCTGCCATACAGCTGATCAGCGCAAGCCTAGGGGGCAGGAGGAGGAATGCAGCATGCTTGGGGAAGAGGTGGGGCCAGAGCAGCGATTTGGGGAGGGATCCAATGGGGCAGTGAGGGGACGGGGCTGAGGGCGCGGGGCCAGGGCGGGGATTTGGGGAGGGATCCAATGGGGGAAGGAGGGGACGGAGTCAGGGCAGGGGGGTGCAAAATATTGGGACAATTTGCATCCCAACCGAAGGTAGGTCGGTACACGGGACAAATAAGCAAATATCGGGACAGACCCGATAAAATCAGGACATCTGGTCACCCTTGAATCAAATGAAGTTGTAGTCACTTCTATCAGATCTGAAATTGGCCCATAGATAGGTGGATGGTTTGGGGAGTCATGTGACCTGGGTTTGTTTCCTGGCTGTGCCACAGACTTCCTGTGTGACCTTGGGCAAATCACAGCATCACCCGTTGCTTCAGTTTCCCCATTTGTAAAATGGGCATAATGATACAGAACTACCTTACAGGGGGGACAGTGAGGCTTTATTAATGTCTGGAAGGCCCTCAGGGGGAAAGCACTATAGAAATACAAATTATTACTATGCCATTTGGGAGGTGCTCTCTGTAAGGCTGCTCAGTTCAGAGTCAGGGATAGAAGAGCTGTCTCTTCAGGCTGGCCCAGTGCTCTAATTGAGCAGCCCGGTGAGGGATCTGCAGTCCAGTCCCCCACACTGTCCCTGATGTGCTATGAGTTTAATGGCTGCAAAGAATCCAACTGGGTCTAGGAAAAAAGAGTGCCCCAGGTGGCCATTAATATAGCATCTATAAAAACCAGAGAAGCAGCCAAGGAAAACTGTAAGCAAGGAGAAAATGACATAGCACAGTGGTTTTCAACCTGTGGTCCCTGGACCCTTGGGATTCTGCAGACTATGTGTAAGATTTCCAAAGGGGTCTGCACCACATTCAACATTTTTAGGGGTCTGAAAATGAAAAAAGGTTGAAAGCCACTGACATAGCAGAAAAGTGGAAACAGCAGAAAAAATTGTATGGGATGGTTTCATACCAAAAAAGGATTTGCTGCTCCTTTTAGCTTCAATACAGAGCAGTAGCAGAGAAAGCTTTAAAATGAGTGATCAGTGAGGAAGTTAAAGCTAGAGCAATAGATTCCTTAGTTCCTGGAACAGAGTCTGGCAGGAACAGGTCTAGTAGTTGGGGTATGAGGACATTTTTCCTAAGGTAGAGAGTCTGCAACAAATCCTGATGGACAGGAGAATCTGGCACTCAGATACTGCGGTGGTGGATGGGCAGTACAAAAATTGTGTCTTCTGCTGGGAAGGCTAGTCTCTGATGGAAGGTCAAGAAGAGCCAAGGACAGGAAAGCCAGAGAGAGCCCTGCTGAAGTGTGTGGCTTTCCAGACATCTAAGCCTAGGGCATTCAGGCCAGCTTGGGGACTGATGGGCTGGAAATTGCTCTGGGGCAAACTATGGCAGATGCCCTGTCTTGGTTAGCTGTGGTGTGGAATGAGGGACCATCTGTGGATACTCTCATTGCTGCCTTCCTTGGTGTAACTGGTCTGCAGAAGAAGAGCTCAGGAGGTATTGCCATATCATTCACTCTGGGATTAGTTGATGGGAAAGTCCATGTTCAGGAGGGAGAAAACCCACTCTGGTTTAATTTTATATGCTTAATACCTCGCTCCCTGCCCCCTCCATGCACACACACACACACACACACACACAATGTCAACATGGGAACTTGCAGACATTCAGGTTAAGGCTCTACTTTCAGCAGTCCCCAAACCTGATGGTGTAAAGCTGCACCATACAAACATTCTCTGTGCTCTGGAAGCCCTTCCCCAGAACACAGAGAACCAGCTGCATGGATACCCCTTTCTCCTTCTGCCTTCTGTACGGCCCATTACCAGAGAGCAGGCTGTGTGGGCTGGGGCAATAGCAAACTCTGCCCTTCCCTGTGTTCTGGGGATGTGTGTATGGCCCAGCCAATGGCATTTGCATTACGACGCTGACCGCCTCAAACATCTGCTGTTGCTGCCGTACTTGAGTTCCACTGAGCAGCTAAGAAAGTGCCATGTCAGACTGGGCTTGGTCTCAGGCTCTGGTTGTTGTTTGACTGTATGGCTCAGCCCTCCTGTTACGTGCAGTCTCCTCTGGGTCTGTGTGAATTCTTGCTCTTGATGCGCTTCGTTGGGACCCTGACACAGCACTGACTGTGGTGTTGAGGAGCCTTTCAAGTTTCTGTCTTCGGCTGCCTCAATTCCTGGAATCGGCTCAGGCCAGGCAGCAGCTTGAAAAAACAGTAACCAGAAAAATAAACACCCTTCCATTTGATGTGTTCCTATAAACACTGCTGCAAAGGGAAAACCAGAGCAGTGCAGAACTGCTGAGACATCCTGTGTGGTGAAGAGGTGCTGGCAGCTGAGTCAAATGCACAGAACACAGCTTACTCAGAAAAACCCACCCATCCCTACACACCGCTCCAGAGGCAGCTTCGTCCATATGCCATCATCATGGGAAGGAGAGGGGGAGGTAGGGGGCAGCATGACAGTGCCTGTCCAAAGTAGCATACCAGCTAGGATTTCCCTGCAGGTCTGTGATCTAACATGTTGCCTATGGTAACAACATGTTGCTGCTCCTTATTGCTGAGTAACAGTCTCTGACCTCTGCTTGCTCTTTTGCCAGTTAGCTAGAACTAGACATGCACACACACCCTCACCATACCACTAAACCAGTGACACTGTTCACAAAGCTGAGCAAAGAATTCCAGCCAATTGAAATGCCTATAAAGTTATGAATGAGCTGCCATTTCTTATTTTTCAGGGGTGGATGGGTATGTGGATTAAAACCAACTTTTTTTTTTTGTTAATAGAAATTCTGGAATCAGTTGCTCCCTGCTGAGGCTAAAACCCTGCTACAGTATTCTTTTTCATAGAAAGCATGACCCCATAATGCTAGTCCAGAAGAGCCTCTTTCACACTGCCATGAAATGAATCTTAGAAATACCAGGCAGAGAATTTGTATTATGACTGCTATTAGAGGGGCACCTAGAGTACCCTACAGAGACTGGGGCTCCATGCTCCGTAGACACATACTGTGCCCAAAGCTCTTACATTCTAAATAGGCAAGACAAAGAAATGGTAGGAGGGGAAACAACGCAGTTGGGATATGTCTACTCTGCAGCTGGGAGTCAAGTAGACAGACTAGTGCTAAAAATAGCAATGTGGACATTGCAGCACTGACTAGCCACCTGACCTCAGACCCAGGGGGGTCTGAACACCAGTGGTTAGCTGGAGCCATCACTCCAGTTAACTATCCACTGCTGCTATTTGTAGCATAATAGTTTGAGCCTGTCTCCCTAGGCTTGGAGGTTTGCTCCCCACCGCCCTAAGAAGTGAAGCTATTTGCCTGAGGTCATACAGCAGACTAGTGGCAGAAAGAGGACTAGAACCCAGGTCTCTAGAGAGCCAGCCAGTTTAGCATCAAAACCACCTCTCAATGTAGAGTTAGAGTGTGTTTCCAAAGAACACAGAAACTGAAGATTCATCTCCCACCTCAAGGCACAAATAGTGTAGCAAATCTGCAGACATCGGTCTTCGTGACAGCTGCTCAGTGGCATATCACAAGCACTCAGAACTCCAGGGCAAGTGGGGCTAAGAACTCAGCCCTCCAGTTCCGAAAAGCACAAGCCTTCTACAGCTTGAGCTAAAGACCACTTGTGCACGCCACTCTTTGAAAGATTAGTGATACTGTAGCAAAGCCATGCTCTCCGGGAAGACGTCTCTAGAAAATATACCTATTAAAAGCTAACTTTCCATGCAGCATGGTCTGAATTTTCCCACCTCCCACTGTATCATGGGTTTTCCTGTGGGTTTTAAGACAGATGCGCTAGGAAAGAGAATAAAAGGTGCCTCTATAAAAGTGCTAGTGACAGGTTTGGGGCAGCTGCTGGGAAAGCACCCAGTTATAGCAGAAACATACTTGCATTCTCACCAGCACAGGAATATTACTGTGTTCAGGGACAGTGAGTACTGGACAAGTTTCACAACCAATCTCTCTTTTCAATTGCTCAGACATTGCTCAGATTCCTTTGGGGCAGGAACTTTCCTGGCCTGGTCTTGGCCCAGAGGAGAATAGTTTGTGGGGGGAGATGGTTGGTTGGTGCTTGTTTTGTTTTTAATGATGGAAACATGATCTGCCAGTTTTGAGCTTGTGAAGATGTCTGAGAGCTTCTTGCACCAGTTAGTAGTAGTAAGATTAGTGATACTGTAGCATCCAGGAGCCCCAATCATGGGCCAGGATCCTGCTGTGGTAGGCACTGCACAAATGCAGCACAAGCCCAGAGAACTGTCTCTGGCACCAGATGGGGAATCTTCCTTATGCTAATAATACCATGGGAGATTCCCCCAGTGCCCACCTTTGTGGTGAACAGGCATGAAGTACCTAGAAACCCAAGCTCCCTCCCTGGCTTTAGGACTGTGCTGAGAATGAAGAGGGGCCCTCCCTCAGGCAGCTGCCTGTTCTCTTCCTGCTCTTTCTCTGCCTGCCCTCAGCAGACAATTTCTGTTTCTATTTTCCCTCCACCCTCCAAAACCCTCAGATATTTCCTTCATTTCCCACCCCCCGTCCCCGCTCTTTCGGCTTCTCCTTATCTCCTCCTTGTTTCCCTCCAGAGTTTCTCTTGCTCCCTCTAATATTTTCTTCTTCCACAAACCCCCTTCAGTGCTTCCCATCTCTCTCCTCCCTACCCAGTTCCCCTCTTCTCCCTGCTCTCCCAGCCACTCCGGATGTCCCTTGCTCCCTGTCTTTCCTTTTCATCCCTTTCATGCCTCGCCCCCTTGAACAGTCTCTTGTTCTCTCACTTTTCCCTTTCTCCCTCACTCCCTCAGCAGTCTCTCTGCTCTTTCCCCTTAGCCCCGCTTACCACTATGGCCTTTGCACTTGTGTCCCCTGCGCAACGAAGGAGCAAGTAGACTAAACAAGAGGCTTCTGCCAAATCATTGCAGAGCTCTTGATAAATTCAGTGCTTCTGCTGCTCCTTGTTCATCTGGCAGCATAGCAGGCAGCCCAGCATCCTGCCTCCCACTTGATGAGCTCACCAGGAGCTGTGGTAGTTTGTTCTAAGAAATCAGCTATCATTCAGTACTCAGTAGAGGCACCCCTCCCCTAAGAGGATCAGCAGAATTAAGATGTTCAGTGAGCTGTCTTGGGGATTACACAATCTTATCACCTCCTGCAAGGCCTTGGAGAACAAGGCTAGCACTACATGCACTGAGTCATACTTCCCCTGAAACAGTGCAGGTTCCTTGACTCACATCCTCTCACAGGAGCGCTGCTTTCTTACATCTCTGTAGCCAGATGCCCCAGTGCAAGCACAACAGAGACACAGAAGTAAAGGCTCCTATTTGTCCCCATTGATTTTAAGTCGAGAACCAGTCCCCCGGGAGCCAGTACACAACAGACCCGTTCATTGATCTCATGTTGTGGAAGGCAATAAAGATTGTTGGTCAGCCTATGGGAACTAACAGGAGTTAGCTGAAAATTTTCTGCTATGCTTTTTAATAGCAAATAGCCCTTTACACACCCCAAAATGATAATGCACACAAAGGCACACACTTTAAGACAGGAAGTTTATTAACAGTCATCATCCTGCATAATCTGGATATACCATGATGAGTGGAACTGGAGAAAGAGGGTCAGGTTCCACGAGGGACTGTATTTGGTATGATAGGGGCGCAGGCGTGCAAACTGAGCCAGGCTGTTGCCAGACACACACACACCTCTCAGCAGGTACTAATGGCTTCTATGTATGGTCAGCAAAGAACGCCTTCCTACATCGCTGTCTCTGTTGACACAGCATGTGCAAGTACCTAGCATTGACACAGAGCATCATTCTGTAGCAGTGAGTGGTGAGGTGCCTGTTGGAGTTGCTGTTGCTCTTTGGTATTTTTCTTAAAGCCCCAACTCCCGGACTCATGTGATTAAGTGAGAATCTCAGCTTTCATTTTTATTATATATATTGTATTATAAATATATAAAGATATTTCATGCTCTTATGATTGCAGATAAAAGCATGTAGGCATGGCTGTCTGATGGCTTTGTATTGCAGAAAGAACCTGGGTGGGGCCTACACGTGTTGTTTACACTGGCAGTTTTGTGGAATCTCCCACCAGTGGAAACACTAGTACAGGCAAGCCCCTGGTGTTTTTGCCATCATGTTATCCAGACCTGCTTTGAGAAGCCTGGCAAATTCAGGTTGTAAATAAGGCACACATTTTTAACAATTAGAGTAATTAACCATTGGAACAATTTACAAGGCTTGTGGTGGATTCTTCATCACTAACAATTTTTAAAGCAAGACTGGATGTTTTTCTAAAAGATCTGCTCTAGGAGTTATTGTAGGGAAGTTCTACAGCCTGTGCGATACAGGACATCAGACTAGATGAGCACAATCATCCCTCTTTGCCTTGGAATATATGAAACATGATAAAATCTCCTAAACCCTATCTGCATAGCATGCCCACTATTGCTATCAGAGCATAGGCTATAGCTGGAGATTTCCCAACACTTGTCACTATAGACACAGCCCAGGTGTTCTTGTAAATTTTGCATCATGAAGCCAGGGCTCAGGGTAGATCAGTTCTTCCTGTCTCAGAATTCATTATAAGAGAGTTGGCAAAATGGACCGTCCTTTCTGATGTGTTGAAGTCTAACTTAACAGAGCAGGAGGGAGTACATTGAGTACTTATCTGAGAACACTGGAAGGATCTTAAGGGAAGAGCTGGAGAATGAACAACATGCCCAGCTGCTTCTTTTGTGAGTTTGCTTGTATTTTGACTGAAGAACATGAGCAGGCAGTAGCATTATATTCAGAATCTTCATTGAGTACTTTTTGTTTTCCAGCCTCAGAAGAGCATGTTCTTGAGTAAATATTTCCTCACACTGCCTAACTAATAAGTAGTGACCTGGTTTAGTTTTCCAGGAAGTTCAGCTTTCTCTATTTAAGTGTGGTGACCAAGCTGTGAGTTTAAGAACTGGCAGTCCTAGTCTCGCTTGCAGATTACATGTTACTGGGAATCGGAGTAGACTTTGGCCTAGGGTGAGGTTATGGTGTTCTGCCACTCTGGCAGCAGAGATGATAGAGGAAAGGGCTATTTGCCAGCCAAAAGGAGTGTGTTCTTCTCTGACTTGGTAGCTGCTAATAGCTCAAAAACTCCACTAGCCAGTGGTGATGACCCCATGTCTCAGTATGGAGATAATTGTTCTGCATTCCATCCAGTTACAGTTTTACAAAGTAAGCAGGGCCTTCACGGAAGTGTTCAAACAAAAGTAGCCCTGCCCTTGGGAATCATTCTCTATGGAGCCATATATTAATTTCAGATTCCTAAGAAGGGTAAAGTCACCCCCAGCTTCTGTCTTATATACTCCTATATTTGGAGAATGGAACCCAGAGCCTTGTATCCCACTGCAAGAGTAGTAGAGTCATTGTGGTACACCTGAGAGTGGAGTATTCCAAATGTAGGCAGATTCTAATTCCAACAGCCAGTGACTGTAGGCGTCTCAAACTGGGAGAGCTCTCAACAGCTAGTTATCCTGTCAATCCCTACATGCGTATATGATGCTGTCATTGCACTTCATTCTGATTCCTTTGTGAGCCTTGGGCATTTAAAGGCAAAAGTTAGAAGTTGCAATGGATGGTTTGATTCCAGCTTGTAATGTGTGTCTACAGCCTTATTCTGTCTGCACTAACCTAAACTTAAAGGGCCAGATCCTGGGCCCCCTCCCAAGTGCCCTAGTTAAGGCAGAAACTGAGGTTATCCCAAGTTGGCATAGCCAGCCCAGCCCATTCCCCTATCTCCCCTAACGTAAGAAACATTCCAAGGGAGGTGAGTATGGGAGCAGCAAGACGGGAAAGAGTGAAGCACAATGTGCTCAGTTGGGATCCTGTGTGGCACAGCAGTCCTGCCGAGTTTAGTCTCCTAAACCAGTTTGGCCCCTGGCTGCATCAGATTGGAGGAGTTGGAAAGGTGTCATAATACCACCTAATCTCCTCCCTCCTGCACTTCTCCAGCATCACTGAGTGTTACACTGGCACATGTGGAGATCCATCCCCAAATGGGCAGGGTTTTTTCTCTCCTAGTATCCCTGACATAGCAATAGGTTTATGCTGTATGTCACATGCCAGGAAAGAGAGACCATTCCTGCCCTGCAGATCTTGCCATCTAAATAATTCAAGACAAATGAACACTAGATAAGATACAGGGCAAGAATTCAGGAGTGGGTGGTAAGGGGATGATTAAAGTTGCAAAGAGCGGGTGGGAGATCATTTATACAGGTGGAGAGACACGTCGAATTTTCAATTGGAAATCTTGAAATTCTTGGGGTGGGAAGGAGACTTCTCCCAAGCACTGGGATGTGTTTGGAAATACAGTCCAAATTAGAGTTTGCTGCACAGCTGTCTCTGTGCCTCAGCCCGACAAGCCAGCAGAAGGGAAAGACTGTACAAGTGAACAAAAGGCAGCTTTGACGTCAACGCCGGGGAGTGTTGCCCTGACAATGGAAGGTGGAGCAGGGGAAGGAATCTGCAGTTAATAGGCTCTGGACTGGAGTGTACTTTGGCAGAAGGACAGCGATTGCCCCTAGTTTCTAGGAATAATAGATTATTTCTGAATTACTCTCCCTGGCTCAAGTTATGTGGGTCGGGTTTCAATTCACCTGCCCTCACAATAAAGTCAGTAGCTCTGGCAAGCTGTAACCTTGGGTTTCTCAACCTGTAGGTCGGGACCCAAAATTGGGTTTCCAGAATGTTTCAAAGGGTGGTGTGGCAGCTCCTGTGACTCCTGTCCAGCAGGGCTGGCTGGGCTCGCCTCCCTGCTCCAGGCACTGCAACCTCTGGGGGCCCAGCACCACTGAGGTTTAGCCCAGCTGTCAGGATGACAAGAGTCCGGGTAGGCCAAATTTGAGTGAATGGCATTGCAACCCCATGAGCCAGGTCACAACTCCACTCTCACAAATCTGGTCCAGTCTGAGGGTGGGACCAAACCTGAGCAGTGCTGCAACCCTGAAGGTTGCAATGCTCAGAGTGAAGAGCCAAGCCCAGCCGGCCCCACGGCACAGGAGCTGCCACTGTGGGGGGAGTTCTGGGCAGGGCCCAACTCCCTAGGGGGACAGGACCTGACTGAAACCACCCCAGGGCCTCCACCCCCAGACTATTTACTGGTTGTGACAGGCCATAAACATTGAAAAATGGGTCCTAAACCCAAAAAGATTGAGAACCACTGCTTTGTATTTCCAAACTTCCAGTGGTACACATACCCCTGGGGATACGCAGAGGTCTTCCAGGGGGTACATCAACTCATCTAGATATTTGTCTAGTTTTACAACAAGCTACATAAAAAGCCCTAGCGAAGTCAGTACAAACTAAAATTTCATACAGACAATGACTTGTTTATACTGCTCTATATACTATACACTGAAATGTAAATACAATATTTATGTTCCAATTGATTTATTTTACAATTATGTGGTAAAAATGGAAAGTCAGCAATTTTTCAGTAATAGCATGCTGTGATACTTGTATTTTTATGCCTGATTTTGTAAGCAAGTAGTTTTTAAGGGAGGTGAAACTTGGGGAATACACCAGACAAATCAGACTCCTGAAAGGGGTACGGTAATCTGGAAAGGTTGAGAACCACTGCTGTAACCCACACCACCTATCCCCTACACTCCTTTCCACTAAGCAACTGTGCATATCATTGTTCCTTTCCTGGCTTTGATCGGTTTGTTTGATGTGATTGTAGCATTCTTTCAATTGAGCTTTTGTTGGAAGACTGTGTTGTAATGAACTGCAGTGCACATGTGTGTACCACAGCTCTCTGCTGGATAGAATCAGAAGCGTTCAGTTGCGTGTAGGTTGTCCCTGTACTGCTAACAGCTAAAGGAGATTCTCTCTTAACTCAAATGGCAGTGCCCTGTGGACAAGAGTTCTGTCCTTGCGAAGTTCCGAATGGCAACTGTGTAACACAGTGACAACCCTGAAGTTCTGGGAAGCTGGGGATTTGTTATAGTACATGTACTGCCTTTACATTAAAATGCAGTTGAAGAGTCCCTGCCACTCTCAGGCAAACTTTAAAATTACTCGGGCTGGACCAAACCCCCATGAAGCTGGAGTGTAGTTTGTTTCGTACTTTCCTTTCCCATCTCTGCACAGATCCCTGAGTATCAGTGAATACTGGTTCCCTGTCCGGTCCCCCTGGACAAGGAGCCCTGAATCAGAACACTTTGGAAAATCTGAATCTGAACTCCATGGTTCAGGCCCACTGCACTTTAAAATCTGCCACCATATGGAAAAGGCACCTTAAAATCTAATTCTGCATGGCTGCATGTAAACCAGGATATTTAAGGTTAAACCCAGAGTCTGTTGTTCACTCACTGCTACCCTGTCTTCAATTCACTTTGCTGATTCTAAGTATAGAACAGGGGTCTCAAACTCAAATGACCACAAGGGCCACATGAGGGCTAGTTCATTGGCCCGAGGGCCGCATCACTGACGCACACACCCTTGCTGCCCCCAGTCCTGCCCCCACTCCACCCCTTCCATGAGGCCCCGCCTCTTCCCACCCCTTCCCTGCCCCCATTCCAACTCCTTCCCTGAAGTTCCCACTCCAATTCTGCCCCCTCCCTGTCCTCAGGGCAGGGAGTTGAAGTGCAGCAGGGGGTTGGGGTGCAGCAAGGGGCTCAGGGCAGGGGGTTGAGGTGCAGGCAGGGGGCTCAGGGCAGGGGGTTGGGGTGCAGAAGGGGCATGGGATGCAGCAGGGGCTCAGGGCATGGAGTTAGGGTGTGGAGTGCAGCAAGGGGCTCAGGGCAGGGGGTTGAGGTGCAGGCAGGGGGCTCAGGGCACAGGGTTGGTGTGTGGGGTGCAGGAGGGGGCTCAGGGCAGGGGGTTGAGGTGCAGGCAGGGGGTTGGGGTGCAGGCAGGGGGCTCAGGACAGGGGATTGGGGTGCAGAAGGGGTGTGGGATGCAGCAGGGGGCTCAGGGCAGGGGGTTGGCGTGCAGCAGGGGGTTGGAGTGCAGGCAGGGGGCTCAGGGCAGGGGGTTGGGGTGCAGAAGGGGTGTGGGATGCAGCAAGGGGCTCAGGGCACAGGGTTGGGGTGTGGGGTGCAGCAAGGGGCTCAGGGCAGGGGGTTGGGGTGCAGAAGGGGTGTGGGATGCAGCAGGGGGCTCAGGGCACAGGGTTGGGGTGTGGGGTGCAGCAAGGGGCTCAGGGCAGGGGGTTGAGGTGCAGGCAGGGGGCTCAGGGCAGGGAGTTGTGGGGTGGGGTGCAGGAGGGCTTCGGGCTCCGGGGTGGCAGCGGCGCACACTGGGGCCAGGGCCGGCTGCTGGCCCTGGCCCTGGCCCTGCTCCGCTCCGGGAAGTAGCTGGAACCATGTCACTGCGGCCCCTGGGGGAGGGGGATGCAGGGCTCTGCGTGCTGCTTGCAACGCCTCCAGGTACCTCCCCCAAAGCTCCCATTGGCCGTGGTTCCCCGTTCCCAGCCAATGGGAGCTGTGGGGGGGGCAGTGCCTAGAAGCCAGGGCAACACACAAAGCCCTCTGCTTCTCCCCCACACACCCGCCGGCCAAGGGGACATGATGCCAGCCGCTTCATGGAGCAGCGTGGGGCTCGAGGTGGCAATCCTGCGGGTGTAGTTTGCCCACCCCTGGCCTGGAGGTAGGCCAGGGGTGGGGGGACACGGGCCACTTGGCAGGCCGCAGGAAATGGCTGCACCATTTTTAATGAAACATACATACTGGATTGATGCTGGTGATATATTTGACAAGGTAAATGTTC
Organism: Mauremys mutica; assembly: GCF_020497125.1. Classification (NCBI taxonomy): domain Eukaryota; kingdom Metazoa; phylum Chordata; order Testudines; family Geoemydidae; genus Mauremys; species Mauremys mutica. The sequence goes on from NC_059078.1 coordinate 46,266,527, forward strand.
TGGGCCGAGCACTGCCATTGGCTGAATTTGTGTATTGAAATTAGTAGAAGTAGGTATTAGTTTGGCCCACTCTCCTTAGTATTCTTGGAATGGTGATGAATATACTGTCCTGTCATGTAATCTATTTTGTAGTCTGATCTTGAGTTTCCCCTGCCATGAGAACTCACCAGTTCCATCCTGTTTGACTGTTACTGCTTTTTAGATTAGTAATGTGAGATTTCTATTTTAGTCCATATAGGACCAAAGAGGCGGGGGAACCTTTATCTGTGAGAACATTGTGACTGACTCTGGAAAGGCTTACTCTGTCAATTAAGGGTAGGTCTCCCAGCCATTCTTAACTGCTATAACACATTATAAGGGAAAATATTTTCAAAATACCTTTTTTTAACGAAATTACAAATTTGGTTGATAAAAGAAAATGGTGTTGATGTAATACACTCAGGGTACGTTTACAGTACGAAATTAATTCAAACTGATTCTATTCGAATTTTCGGAAGTGATTTTATACATTTGGTGTTGTGTGTCCCCGTGAATATAGCGCGTGAATTCGGCGGAGTGCATCCACAGTACCAAGACTAGCATCGAATGTCGGAGCGGTGCACTGTGGGAAGCTTTCTCGCAGTCCCCGCTGCCCACTGGAATTGTGGGTTAAGCTCCCAGTGCATGATGGGGCAAAACATTCTCCTGGGTGTTTCTGGATGTGCGCTGTCACTCGCTCCTCCGTCCGTGAAAGCTACGGCAGACTCCATACTGCCAGAAGACGGTGCAGTGCGGTGCCCCACTTGTCTCCTGATACTATGAATCCACTTTGCATGTCCTCTCATCTTTCTATCTACTCTTTTATCTAACCATTTCCCGCCTTTTTTCGGCTACCGTGAACTGAGCAGCACAGCTTGCGCCGCAAACTCTGCTCTCCCGCTCTTGCATCGCTAGCTAATTTTTCCATGCTGTCTGTCCTGGGCTCGCATGCAAGCTACAGAAGGCAACAATTCCCCACCATTTTTCGGCCATTGTGAACTGAGCCGCACAGCTTCCACCGCTTTTTCCATGTTGTCAGTCCTGGGCTCCTGGGGAAGCTACAGACGGCAATGATTCCATGCCGTTTTTCGGCCATCGTGACCTGAGCTGCACAGCTTCTGCTGCAAACTCTGCTCACACTTCCGCCACAAACTCTGCTCTCCCTCTCTTGCAGCTCTACCGAGCTTCCCGACTCCGTGAAAGCTACAGAAGACAACCATTTACTGCCTTTTATCGGCCATCTTGAACCGAACAGGCCTCCTATGTTTCGCACCCTTTTTCCAGGATTACACGTGCAGGCACCATAGCACAGCAAGCATGGAGCCTGCTCAGATCTCCGCTGCAGTTTTGACCATTGTAAATACCGCGCACATTATCCAGCAGTATGTGGAGTACCTGCAAAACTGGGCGAGGAAACGACGACAGTGCGATTACTATACTGATGAGGACATGGACACAGACATTCCTAGAAGTACGGCATGTGGCAATTGGGAGATCATGGTGGCATTGGGCCAGGTTCATGCCGTGGAATGCCAATTCTGGGCCCGGGAAACAAGAACAGACTGGTGGGACCGCATCGTGTTGCAGGTCTGGGATGATTCCCAGTGGCTGTGAAACTTTCGTATGCGTAGGGCCACTTTCATGGAACTTTGTGACTTGCTGTTCCCTGCCCTAAAGCGCAAAGACACCAAAATGAGAGTAGCCCTCACAGTTGAGAAGCGAGTGGCCATTGCACTGTGGAAGCTTGCAACGCCCAACAGCTACTGGTCAGTCAGGAATCAGTTCGGAGTGGGCAAATCTACTGTAGGGGCTTGTCATAGGTTTATTCCCCACTTGGAACTTTAGCGTCCACAAGATGGGGACCTGCATGGGCTCCTCTAAACTTAAATCCTAGTTTAGATCTGGTAATGCTGCCACCAGCTAGAAATTCCAGTGTCTAGCACACTCCCTGTTCCCCCAAAACTTTCCCGGGGGAACACCGATCCAAACTCCTTGGATCTTAACACAAAGGGAAATAGCCCATTCCCCCACCTCCCCCTCCCTTAGCCGTTGGGAGAGATCACCTTGATTCAAACTCCTTGAATCAAAACAAAGAGGGATTCACCTTCCCCCCTCCTCTTCCCCTGAGGTTCCCAACAAGGGAAGAAATCAATCAGGTTCTTAAAAGGAAAGGTTTTATTAAAAGAAAGAAAGAAAGAAAGTAACACTATCTCTGTAACACCAGGATGAAAAATATTACAGGGTCTAGCTTATAAACCTAGAGGGACTCCCCCCGCCCTTTCTCAGAATAATCAAAAGTAACAGCAAACAGAAATAAAGATATTTCTCCAGCAAACACACATTTGCAAATACAGAAATTAATCACAAAACTAATCCACCTTGCTAATACTTATTATACTGAATAGAAGGAAATATTTCAGGAAGCTTGGAGAGCCTGGATGTACGTCTGGCCTCTCTTAATCCCAAGAGAGAACAGCCCCCAAAACAAAGAACACAAACAAAAACTTCCCTCCACAGAGATTTGAAATTATCTTGTCCCTGGATTGGTCCTCTGGTCAGGTGTCCGTCAGGTCCACTGAGCTTGTTAACCCTTTACAGGTAAAAGAGACATTAACCCTTAACTATCTGTTTATGACAGGGCTGCTGTGCTGCAAGTAGCCAGTGCAATCATTGACCAGCTGCTATCAAGGGTAGTGACTTTGGGAAATGTGCAGACCATTGTGGATGGCTTTAATGCGCTGGGATTCCCTAACTGCAGTGGGGCAATAGACAGAACACATATCCCTATCTTGGCCCCGGCACACCGGGGTGGCCAGTACATAAACCGCAAGGGGTACTTCTCCATGGTGCTGCAAGCACTGGTGGATCACAAGGGACATTTCACTGACATCAACGTGGGATGGCCGGGAAAGGTGCATGACGCTTACATCTTCAGGAACTCTGGTCTGTTTGAACAGCTGCAGGAAGGGAGTTACTTCCCAGACCAGAAAATTACTGTTGGGGATGTTGAAATGCCTATAGTTATCCTTGGGGACCAAGCCTAACCCTTAATGCCATGGCTCACGAAGCCGCACACAGGCACCCTGGACAGTAGTAAGGAGCAGTTCAACTATAGGCTGAGCAAGTGCAGAATGGTGGTAGAATGTGCTTTTGGACGTTTGAAAGCGTGCTGGTGCAGTTACTGACTCAGTTAGATCTCAGCACAACCAATATTCCAATTGTAATTGCTGCTTGTTGTGTGCTCCACAATATCTGTGAGAGTAATAGGGAGACATTTATGGTGGGGTGGGAGATTGAGGCAACTCGCCTAGTGGCCAATTTTGCACAGCCAGACAACAGGGTGATTAGAAGAGCGCAGCAAGGCGTGCTGCGCTTCAGAGAAGCATTGAAAGCCAGTTTCATGACTGGCCAGGGTACGGTGTGACAGTTGTGTTTGTTTCTCTTGAAGTTACCTGCCCCCTATATATATGAAAGGAAATAAAGTCAAAATTGTTTAAAACTGTTCTTTATTATTTGTTGCTCAACACATTGAGAGAAATCCAAAGGTAGACGGGGGGAGGGGGTGGTTGGGTTAGGGGAGTGGAGGAGGAGGGAAGGACAAGTCCATAAACCAAATCAAAAGTTTGCATATGCCAGCTTTCTGCTGCTTGGGCGATCCTCTGGGGCTGAGTGTGTGGGTCCCCGTAGCCTCCCCGCTCGTGTTCTTGGGCATCTGGGTGAAGAGGCTATGGAACTTGGGGAGGAGGGAGAGCAGTTATACAGGGGCTGCAGCAGCAGTCTGTGGTCTTGCTAAAGCAGCAAAGAGTCCTGTGGCACCTTATAGACTAAGAGACGTTTTGGAGCATGAGCTTTTGTGGGTGACTACCCACTTCGTCAGATGCATGTGGTCTTGCTGCCTTTCCCGCATTAGATCCACCATACAGCGGAGCATGTCAGTTCGCTCCCCCATGAGCTTGACCATAGCGTCCTGCCTGCTCTCATCGCATGCATCCCTCTTCTCTTCGTGTTCCTGTAATGCTTTACGGGACTCTGCAATTGTTTGCCTCCATGCATTCAGCTGGGCCCTATAAGTGTAGGAGGACTGCATGAGCTCAGCTAACATGTCATCCCAAATTCGTTTTTTCCACCTTCTAATCTGGACTAGCCTCTGGGAAGGAGTAGATAGGGGCTGCGTTGGAACATTTGCACCTGTGGGAGGAGAAAAAGGGAGGGTAATATTTTAAAAGATACATTTCAGAGAACAAAGGAGACACTTTGGTGTGAGTAAGCCATCACACACGGCCGGGCAACAGAATTCAGCTTGCAGGCAGCTTAGAGGCACGCGGGGTTCTGCTTCTTCTACATTCATTTCAATGCTTTCAAACTGCCAGGCCCCCTTTCCCATAGCAAGCAATGCCTGGTGAGTTTGCCATATAAAAGGAGGGCCTGCGGGCTCTCTGGGATGATCGCTTCACACACACACACCCCGCACCCACCGTGTGGCTCCGATGAGGCTCTGAGCAGGGATGAGCCCTTTAAACTAAATGCAAACAGTCCAGCGCGGCTGGGTTTCCCTCCCGCCCCCCCACCGTGTGGTTCCGATCAGGCTCTCACTCACCAGAAGTACCTTCTCCAGGGTCATGATCCGGAAGCCCACCTTGGGAGTAGGGGGAGGCCATTGGCTCCAGCGTTAAGAACAGTTCCTGGCTAGGGGGGGAAATGGATTCCCCACTTGCCGCCTGTGCACTGTGTCCTCCTCCTCCTCCTCCTCTTCATCCTCCAATGACTCTTCCTCCTCGCTCCATGCAACTCCCCCTTTGTAGGTGTCCACGGACAGTGGTGGGGTAGTGGTGGTGTCACCCTCCATAATTGCATGCAGCTCACGGTAGAAGCAGAATGTATGGGGCTGTGATCCAGAGCACCCATTCACCTCCCTGACTTTTTGGTACACTTGCCTGAGCATCTTGATTTTTGTACAACACTGCTCTGTGTCCCTGGAATAGCCTCTTTCCGTCATGGTCCTGGAGACTTTAGCGTTTGTATTTGCGTTCCTTTTTTTGGAACGTAGTTCTGCCATAACAGACTCGTCTCCTCAACATGCAATGAGATCCAGTACCTCCCGTTCAGACCATGCTGGAGCTCATCTGCGAATTCGGGACTGCATGGTCACCTGTGATGGTGGACCGTGCTGATGGTGACCAAACAGGAAATGAAATTCAAAAGTTTCCGGTGCTTTTCCTGCCCACCTAGCTAGTGCATTGGAGTTCAGAGTGTTGTCCAGAGCGGTCACAAGGGAGCATTCTGGGATAGCTCCCGGAGGCCAATAACGTCGAATTGCATCCGCAATACCTTTAACCCAGGATTGTGATCTTGATTTAAGCGCTACTCCACTTGCTGAGGTGGAGTACAGAAATCGGATTAAAGAGCCCTTTAAATAAAAAAAAAACAGTTTGGTCGTGTGGACGGAATCTTTTTTTTTCGAATTAACTTGGCTAATTCTGAAATAACAGACTAGTGTAGACCAGGCCTTAGACTTCTGTAAAGCATTAGACTTCATAATGCATGACATCTTGATTAAAAAGCTAGAAAGATATAAAATAAACATGGCAGATATTAAATTGATTAAAAGCTGGCTAACTGATCTCAAAATATAACTGTAAATGGAGACTCATCAAATAAATGTGTTTCTAGTGAGGTCCCACAGGGATAGGTTCTTGATCCTATGCTATTTAACATTTTAATGATGATCTGGAAGAAAACATAAACTCATCATTGATGAAGATTGCAGATTACACAAAAATTGGGGGAGTGGTAAATAAGAAAGAGGACAGGTCACTGATACAGATCTGGATCACTTGATTAACTGGGTGCAGACAAACAATATGTATTTTAGTATCAGAGAGGTAGCCATGTTAGTCTGGATCTGTAAAAGCAGCAAAGAGTCCTGTGGCACCTTATAGACTAACAGACGTATTGGAGCATGAGCTTTCGTGGGTGAATACCCACTTCGTCAGATGCATGTGACGAAGTGGGTATTCACCCACAAAAGCTCATGCTCCAATACGTCTGTTAATATGTATTTTAATATAGCTAAATGTGAAGTCATACATCTAGGAACAAAGAATGCAGGCCACACTGACAGGATGGGATGCGGGGAATGGAATTATTCTGGGAAGTGGTGACTCTGAAAAAGATTTGGGAATCATGGGGGATAATCAGTTAAACATGAGCTCCCAGTGGAATGCTGTGGTCAAAAGGGTTAATGCAATCCTAGATGCGTAAATGGGGGAATCTTGAGTAGGAGTAGTGGAGAGGTTCTTTTACCTCTGTTTTTGGCACTGGTTGGAATGCTGTTGGAATACTGTGTCCAGTTCTGGTGTCCACAATTCAAAAAAGATGTTGACAAATTGGAGAGAGTTCAGAGAAGAGCCATGGGAAATGATTAAAGGATTGGAAAAGATGTCTTAAAACTAATGATAGACTCAAGGAGCGCAATCTGTTTATCTTAACAAACAGAAGCATATAAGGGGTGACTTGATCTCAATCTAGAAGTGCCTACTTGGGGAACAAATATTTGCTATTGGGCTATTTAATTTAGTAGACAAAGATATAGTAAGATCCAATGACTGGAAGTTGAAGCTAGATAAATTTGGACCAGAAGTAAAGTGCATATTTTTAACAGATTAACCACTGATACAATTTACCTAGGGTTGTGGTGGATTCTCTGTCACTCGCAATTTTTAAATCAGAATTGGATGGTCTTCTAAAAGATCTGCTTTAGTTCAAACAGGAGGTAATTCAGGGAATTTTTATGGCCCATATTATGCAGGGGGGCAGACTAGAATAGATGATCACACTGGTTACTTCTGGCCTTAGAATCTATAAATACATTCCAGGAGTCATAATCCACAAGACCTTGCTCTCAGCAGCAGACACCATCTCTAGATAGAGATCTACACACACTGCACTGTGCATGGTAGCAGCACTGCTCATACTGCTATAATTAAGCATTTTTTCACTAGCTTTTATCTAACTTCCCTAACCTTAAAGGATCATAGTAGTTCTCTACTGCTGCCTTCACATGCACTTGTATACACCAATGAGAAATGCTGAAAATAGGTTCTGTCTTTTAATAGTTTTAGTGGAACATGAGCCACAGTGCTACCTATGCCCATATGGGCCATAAGGAACAGGTGGCATATTTGGGGAGCTATAGTCCCTTTAGAGCCAAATGCCTCCCTTAAAAATATTGGACGTGTTTCTGCTCTCACTTGCATTGGATTTACACCATTGTCTTCAGTGGAGTCACTCCACATTCACTCTGGTGGGATCAGAATCAGGCTTCTTTGTTTAGTGGCACCTTCTCCTCTTGCCCCAAGGGAAAGGGTTCTGGTGCCAGTGTCAGGAATGAATTTAAGGTAAGTTTATGAAGTGTATGTATTTTAAAAGCATGGGCCAATCAGGCTCATGACTAGGAGTTCTACAACTCTTCAAGCAGATTGGAATGCTAAACTGTATAGTACTATTTGGCCACTGGATAGTGCTGTGTGTAAAATACTTATTTAAACTATCCTCAGCCACACCTAGCAGAGCACTAAAGAATCTTATGATGAACATATCTGATGCATATCTCCCTCAGAAGTAAGCTCTGTAGCCAGTCTGTATCTGATACAACAGCATGGCATTGTGTCAGAAGTAAACTAAGGGCTGGTCCACACTAGCTCTTTAAATCGAATTTAGCAGCGTTAAATCGAATTAAGCGTGCACCCGTCCACACCAGGAAGCCATTTAATTCGACATAGAGGGCTCCTTAGTTCGACTTCGGTACTCCACCTCGACAAGGGGAGTAGCACTAAATTCGACATGGCTATGTCGAATTAGGCTAGGTGTGGATGCTAATCGATCTTAGTAGCTCCGGGAGCTATCCCACAGTGCAACACTCTGTTGACGCTCTGGACGCCAGTCGGAGCTTGGATGCTCTGACCAGCCACACAGGAAATGCCCCGGGAAAATTTGAATTCCTTTTCCTGTCTGGACAGTTTGAATCCCATTTCCTGGTTGCTCATCGGGGCGAGCTCAGCAGCACCGGCAACGATGCAGAGCTCTCCAGCAGAGGAGTCCAGGCAATCTCAGACTAGAAAGAGGTCCCCAGCATGGACTGACCGGGAAGTCTCAGCTCTGATTGCTGTGTGGGGCGATGTGTCTGTGCTTTCGGAGCTGCGCTCCAGCAAACGAATGCTGGACCAGCAGGCGACTCAAACGCTGCTTGGACTAATAAGGGAGCAAACGGACACGCTCAGGCACCTTGTCGATGTTCTGCAGGACCGCAGGCAGGAAGACAGAGCCCCCCTGCACTGTATCTGCAACCGCCCACCCCCGCCTCAAACTCCAATCCCCCCCTCATCAAAAATAACAAGAAGGAGGGTCACCAGGGGCCGTGAAAACTGTCACTGCACCACAGGACAGTGTTAAATTACCCAAAAGCTATCAGTCACTACATTTTGAAAAGTCCTTCCCTTACTGTGTTGTTGATTATTAAAAGTAGTTTTCTGTTACTTACTTTTTCCGTCATGGTTTTTTACACAACGCTGTGTTAGATGTCTTGGGTGGGTCGTTGGGTGGTTGAGGGGGTAGTGTAATGCATAGGACAGTCACCTTTAGCAGGGTACAGAGACGGGGGCTGGATCAGCAGCATGTCACACACACAGTGCAGTCAGTAGGCAGTTAGCTGGTATGGGAGGTGGTTTGCAGGTTTTCTGTCGTTGGGGGTGGTACGTCCATTTGTAGCGGGGGAGGGGAGTTACAGATGTCATGCAACGGTCCCTGTAATGGACCGCAGAGCCACGCAGCAGAGGAATCTGTATCCGTCTGTAGGGATATTAAAGAAGGTTTATATTAGACATGGTTTATATAAAAAATGACTTATTGTTAATTGATGCCTCATAACTAAAGGTTTATGTTAAAAGTAAATTTGTGATTCTAACCTGCAAGCCACCAGCTGTGTCTGTGTGAAGCCTGCTCAAAGAAATACTTTGTATAAAACTTGTTAAACATTAATTAACTCTAAGTAAGCCAAAACAGTGAAATAGATGTGATTAAGATAGAGAATGTATGTGACTGAATGGTTAGGGAGTTACCAGTCTGAAGAATTCAGTGTTGGCTGAAGAAGGTGTCAAGTGGGATCAACCAGATGACCCACCACACCTCAAAGGAAGGAAAAACAAGCATCTGACAGAATGGAGCCAGCCATCTGCTGATTGATTTAGCAACAGCAGAATGAGGCAACTCCTATGAACTAACATAGGGAAAAATCCCTATAAAACTGGACTCTAAAGACTGAGGACTTTGAGTCTATGGTTCTGATACCAACCTCCAGGAGCATCAGGTGCATCTGACACAGACTCGGCTCCATCCTCATGACCAAGATACCTGGCCAGTAACTTGGCATGAGCAACATCTAGGCTGGTAACTATAACATCTATACAGAACCTGAATGAATGATTGTGTGAATGAATATGTGTGTGCGTGTGTGTGTGTGTGTGTGTCTGTGTCTGTGTGTGTATAAGGAATAAGTAGTAATGGAAACAAGTAGGAAAACATTGTCTTTTGTTTTGTTATGGTATTTACAATAAATGTGGCATCTTTGCCTTATCCCTCTTAATAAGATCCTGCTGGTTTTTATTATATTGGTACAACATTTTGGTGGAGAATAGCGAAAGGGGGATTATTGGTATTTTTGCCTCACTTATTGTAAACCATTCTGTGTGCACACAACCGGCTCTACAGAGCACGGTTCTATTCTTGGTTAACCAAAACTGCTGGCCCCCGTGTGGGTAGCAGGAAAATAAAGAGCTCATAAAATTATTGACAAAACCTGCTGGCCCCCGTGTGGGTAGTAGGAAAAGATTGTTAACAAAACCTGCTGGCCCCCGGGTGGGTAGTAGGAAAAGATTGTTAACAAAACCTGCTGGCCCCCGGGTGGGTAGTAGGAAAAGTAAAATTGTTAACAAAACCTGCTGGCCCCCGGGTGGGTAGTAGGAAAAGTAAAATTGTTAACAAAAACTGCTGGCCCCCGGGTGGGTAGTAGGAAAAGTAAAATTGTTAACAAAAACTGCTGGCCCCCGGGTGGGTAGTAGGAAAATTGTTAACTAAATCTGTTGGCCTCCGTGAAGGTAGCAGAAAAAGAAATATATATATATATATCAGGAGCAACAAGAGGGTCCCAGGGACCAGACAGTGCTGCTCGCTGAACAAAATTTAAAATGTTTAAGAAAAGGCAAGGGAAAACAGTCCCAGAGGAAGAAATGAAGTCAAAAGTAGCTTCTACCTCACCTTTTATTAAAGAGATAACGCCTTTTCAGAAAATTCTCCAAAGATATGGGCACAGTCCTTGGACTGAACAAGCCCTTGCAGATATCTGCACCATTTTGAACCTAGAGGATAGATTGGCCCAATATATCCTCATATGCAAACCCCTAAATGCAGTAAAAAGAGATGCTGCAGGGATCTGGCTGCTGTGGAAGGCTTGTAATGACAGCTACCTCCACCTAGCAGCCTGTAAAGAGGAGAAAATAGCTCTAAAAAAAAAAACTATCCCAATTGGAAAAAGGGGTAGAAAATTGGAAAGTAATGGCACATTGGGAAAAAGAGGCTTGGGACCCCCGAAAAACATGGGAAGAAAATATGTAAAACAACCATTGTAAGCTGCTCTTTTAGGAATTAGGGGCTATAGTGCTTAATATTTATCAGTTTGGTTTTTGTTGTTGTTGTGGTTGGTTGTTGTTCACAACTGTTGGGAAAATGTAAAAACAAAAAAAAACTGCATTAAGATTTACAAGCCTCTGCTGCAAAAGCAGAAAAATAAAAATGTATGTAGTACCCAAACCCAGTTAAGTGCCCTTAAGGTTGGGTACAGAGAGTTAAAACAGCACTCTCAAATCCTACAACAGCAGAAACATCAGAAGAAGGAACATTTGAGACCCCTCTGGAGAGTGGGAAGGGGAATATTTGGGTAGATTCCTCCTCCCAGGGCCAGAATGCCATGGCAAAGTGGCTGGGAATTCCTGCATCTGCCTCAGACCTCCAGGCCATGGCAAAGTGGCTGGAAATTTTAAAGTAAAAATTTTTTTTTTGCACCACTTAATTAGCATTTGTGCAGCCCCAAGTACCAAACACACTGTGGCAGAGACTAAGCAGGGTCTGCCATGTGGAAGCACTGTGCTAATTTATTTCTAAGTTTCTATTTTTCAGGCTCTAAAACCAAAACATCAGAAGAGCTGGTACCAGCTGAAGAGTTATAAAATACCATGGTTATAGTGTCGCAACAAAGTCTGTGTTCAGTGTTCTGTGTTGCATGTTCTCTGTTGCATGTTCTGTGTCTGTCTCTAGTGGTGTCCTGTGCTAGCATTGGGTCCAGAAAAAATATACTACACTAGACAGAGCAAATGTCTCTCTACTTCCCCCATGTCCATCCAACTTATCAATCACCACTTGTGTCCAAAAGACTTTGGTCCCCAGTGCATCAGGTTTATTTTTTGTTAGGTTTTCCACACTTTTCTCTATACACTCTGGTTCTACTTCCCCAAGTCCTAAAGGGTAGTTCTTGGGCCCCCATAACCTGTAAGACCTTGGCCCATAATTGCAGGGCCCCATCTTTCAGGTCCCCAAAAACCTCTTAAGTACAACTGTTAAAAATAGGGAATTCTGCAACATTTTAGCAAATAAATGTTAAAGTCCAAATCAGCTTAACCCTGCATAACAACTGTGGTCCTCCTACAAAATCTTATTTGTTGTGTGTGCTTAAAAAGGTCCTAACCTCAGTAACTTTTATTGTTTGATGGCTATTGCAGCATCAAATGTACCCAATTATTGTAATGGTTATGGTTTTACTGTACTCCCAATTATTATAACTATAATTGTTTGGATTTGTGTTTAGGTTATATCTGGTCTTTAGTCAATTGTAATGGTTTTAGTTATATTCACCTGGTTATAATTGTTTGGTTTGTTTACAACAGATCACCTGTGCCCTACCATGACAACAACTACTGTAATGATCATAGATCAAGGGGCAGAGTGTTAGCAGCCCCCAGTAGATAAATGTAAATGCAATGTCAGTACTGTTTTTACTAAACAAATAACCTACCACTGGTATGATATATTCTCTGAATGGTCCCCAACCGCTACTGGCATCTTATCAGTAATGCTACATCCCTTGATAGTTGTCTTAGTATTAAATTGTATTTGTATTATTGAAATGTTTAGCATGTACTTTTGGATAAAAAGAATGTACAATAGATTGGAATCACAAACCCATGTTGCCTCACAGTACCTTCTTTTAAACAGGTTACATAGAAAGTGACACTAACGAATATATGTATATCGTAGTGTCAAAAGGGGGATTATGTAGGGATATTAAAGAAGGTTTATATTAGACATGGTTTATATAAAAAATGACTTATTGTTAATTGATGCCTCATAACTAAAGGTTTATGTTAAAAGTAAATTTGTGATTCTAACCTGCAAGCCACCAGCTGTGTCTGTGTGAAGCCTGCTCAAAGAAATACTTTGTATAAAACTTGTTAAACATTAATTAACTCTAAGTAAGCCAAAACAGTGAAATAGATGTGATTAAGATAGAGAATGTATGTGACTGAATGGTTAGGGAGTTACCAGTCTGAAGAATTCAGTGTTGGCTGAAGAAGGTGTCAAGTGGGATCAACCAGATGACCCACCACACCTCAAAGGAAGGAAAAACAAGCATCTGACAGAATGGAGCCAGCCATCTGCTGATTGATTTAGCAACAGCAGAATGAGGCAACTCCTATGAACTAACATAGGGAAAAATCCCTATAAAACTGGACTCTAAAGACTGAGGACTTTGAGTCTATGGTTCTGATACCAACCTCCAGGAGCATCAGGTGCATCTGACACAGACTCGGCTCCATCCTCATGACCAAGATACCTGGCCAGTAACTTGGCATGAGCAACATCTAGGCTGGTAACTATAACATCTATACAGAACCTGAATGAATGATTGTGTGAATGAATATGTGTGTGCGTGTGTGTGTGTGTGTGTCTGTGTCTGTGTGTGTATAAGGAATAAGTAGTAATGGAAACAAGTAGGAAAACATTGTCTTTTGTTTTGTTATGGTATTTACAATAAATGTGGCATCTTTGCCTTATCCCTCTTAATAAGATCCTGCTGGTTTTTATTATATTGGTACAACACGTCCTCCCCCGCAACAAGGCCACATAGCCCCCACACACAGAGTCCAAAAAAGGAGGGATGGCAGGATCCGTTGAAACAACCAGTCCGGCACTGCTGACCGGTCTGGGAGCGGGAGCATGTCAAACCTCGACTTTAGAGGCGGTCTTTACATGACCACACACCCTACCCAGCACAGTGTGCGTCCCAGTTTCAACCCTTTAACGCAAAGTCATCAATAAAGACACCGTTGTAAAGCTACAGTGGAGCACGTACTTTAATTTTTAAATGTGTGTTAGAAGTTGGGGAAGCGGGGTGGATGGGGTATGTAACTGCAGAGGCTAGTCAACAGTAACTTGGTAAAGAAACAGGGGCAGGTTCAGCTTCTCTGTGAAGAAACTGAACAGTCACAGTTCTCGCTGCTCGCTGCTCGCTGGTACTTGAAGACTTCCTTGTCGCTGTGCAAGGTGCCTGCATAGGGCGTGACGAGCCAGGGCATTAGCGGGTAGGCTGGGTCCCCTAAGATCAGTATGGGCATCTGCACATCCCAAGCGTTATTTTGTGGTCCGGGAAGAAACTACCTTCCTGCAGGCATCTAAGCAGTGCACCGCTTCCAAAGTCGACGCTTCGCCCGTTACTGTGGACTCACACAGTCGAATTAGTGTATTTATTGTGGATACACAACTTCGACTTCATTAGGTCGATTCCAGAAATTCGAATTAAGATTAATCGAAATAGTCTTGTAGTGTAGACGTACCCTAAGAAGAGAAACAGAAGGAAAACAGCAACAAAGGTTGCAAACAGCAAACAGGAGGAACAAAGCAACAAAGGTTGCAAATTCCTCATCAGCGTGCCATTCTTCAATGACCCAGAGAATTTCAGCTTTGACGAACTTTCTCAATGGACATACTGGAAGCAATATTTCAAGGTTTCACATTGCAAATAAGCTCCACAAAGAAACTGGAAATATATAGCTGTATTCTTTAATTTATGCTATGCAGAAGCAGGCAGTGCATATCTTTGAATTCTTTGACTTTACTGAAGACAGTCACAAAGATGACTTTGAAAGGGTTTTTGTTGTGTTTGATGCAAGCTTTATACCTCGGAGAAATTTGGTTTGTGAAAAAGCATTTTTTCACCAGAGAATTCAAAAAACAGGGGAAATATTGAATGTTTATAAGAGCTCTGCATACATTGGCTGAAAACTGTGATTTTTGGGAATGCAAATCATGAAAATATAAGAAACAGGCTAGTTATTGGGTTAACATATAAAAATCTTTCACAGCAGTTACAACTGAAGTCAGACTTCATCCTAGCCACAGATGTACAGAAAGCAAGCGGTCTGAATTAGTCAAACAACAGAACAAAAGGCAGGAGCAACTTGAAAAACCTGAAACTAGCTTAGACGCTATAAACAGATATTTGAGTGTTAAAAGACATTATCATAAAATCCCTGAGGCAAGAAGAGAGAATGCCCAGACTAAGAGGGACAAATTTCAGCCTACGTGCACAAGGTATGGAAGAAGTCATGTCCCCAGAGATGATCCATGTTCAGCCAGAGACACACAGTGTAATAAATGAATGAAATATGGACCTTTTTCAGATGTTTGCTACACTGAAGCAGTCAGGAAGTTGACTCATATTACAGACAATCAAGAGTCATTTTTTCTGTGATCTGTCACTTGCAATAACACAGAGCCTACCTGGAGAGTGAAACTGAATATTCATGACAAGATTATTGACTTTAAAATTGGCTCAGGAGCATATTTAACAGTCACCTCGGACAGGACTTACAATAATCATCAACTCCTCCTAGAGCTGAAGTCACCTAACACAGCTCTGACTAGCCCTGGATGTATTCTGTACTGTGTGGGCCAGTTCACCACAGAAACAACTTGCAAAAGCTATGCATTCAGAGTGTATGTGATCAAAGGATCAAAGGATCTTTGAAAACTCATGGTGATTGGGGGAGGTCCCAGATTACTGTAAAAAGGCTAATGTAGTGCCCATCTTTAAAAAAGGGAAGAAGGAGGATCTGGGGAAGCCTCACCTCAGCCCCTGGAAAAATCATGGAGCAGGTCCTCAAGGAATACATTTTGAAGCACTTTGAGGAGAGGAAAGTGATCATGAACAGTCAGCATGGATTCACCAAGGGCAAGTCATGCCTGACTAACCTAATTGCCTTCTAGTGATGAGATAACTGGCTCTGTGGATGAGGGGAAAGCAGTGGACATGTTATTCCTTGACTTTAGTAAAGCTTTTGATACAGTCTCCCACAGTATTCTTGTCAGCAAGTTAAAGAAGTATGGGCTGGAGGAATGGACTATAAGATGGGTAGAAAGCTGGCTAGATCATTGGGCTCAACGGGTAGTGATCAATGGCTCCATGTCTAGTTGGCAGCCGGTTTCAAGTGGGTCAGTCCTGGGGTCGGTTTTGTTCAGTATCTTCATTAATGATCTGGAGGATGGCGTGGACTGCACCCTCAGCAAGTTTGCAGATGATACTAAACTGGGAGGAATGGTAGATATGCTGGAGGGTAGGGATAGGATACAGAGGGACCTAGACAAATTAGAGGATTGAGCCAAAAGAAATCTGATAAGGTTCAACAAGGTGCACAGAGTCCTGCACTTAGGACAGAAGAATCCCATGCACTGCTACAGACTAGGGACCAAGT
This sequence comes from Mauremys mutica, assembly GCF_020497125.1. NCBI lineage: Eukaryota > Metazoa > Chordata > Testudines > Geoemydidae > Mauremys > Mauremys mutica. The sequence goes on from NC_059078.1 coordinate 46,282,402, forward strand.
GGCTAGGCAGCAGTTCTGCAGAAAAGGACCTAGGGGTTACATTGGACGAGATGCTGAATAGGAGTCAACAGTGTGCTCTTGTTGCCAAGAAGGCTAACAGCATTTTGGGCTGTATAAGTAGGAGCATTGCCAGCAGATTGAGGGACATGATCATTCCCCTCTATTCAGCATTGATGAGACCTCATCTGGAGTACTGTGTCCAGTTGTGGGTCCCACACCACAAGAAGGATGTGGAAAAATTGGAAAGAGTCCAGCAGAGGGCAACAAAAATGATTAGGGGGCTTATGAGGAGAGGATGAGGAAACTGGGATTATTTAGTCTGCAAAAGAGAAGAATGAGGGGGGATTTGACAGCTGCTTTCAACTATCTGAAAGGGGGTTCCAAAGTGGATGGATCTAGACTGTTCTCAGCAGATGACAGAACAAGGAGTAATGCTGTCAAGTTGCCGGGGGGAGGGGCTCAGTTGGATATTAGGAAAAAATTAGGAAGGTGGTGAAGCACTGGAGTGGGTTACCTAGAGAGGTGGTGGAATCTCCTTCCTCAGAGGTTTTTAAGGTCAGGCTTGACGAAGCCCTGGTTGGGATGATTTAGTTGGGGATTGGTCCTGCTTTGTGCAGGGGGTTGGACTAGATCAGTGGTTCTCAAACTTTTGTACTGGTGGCACCTTTCAGATAGCAAGCCTGTGAGTGTGACCCCCCCACCATATAAATTAAAAACACTTTTTTATATATTTAACACCATTATAAATGCTAGCCATGAAGCGGGGTTTGGGGTGGAGGCTGATAGCTTATGACCCCCCATGTAATAACCTCGCAACCCCCTGAGGGGTCCTGACCCCCAGTTTGAGAACCCCTGGACTAGATGACCTCCCCAGGTCCCTTCCAACCCTAATATTCTATAATTCTATGATTAAACCAACAGACTTCTCAGACACAGTGTGGCAGCAATGATGGGCTTAGTGAGAAAGGTGGAAGAAATCAATGAAATATTCAGTGATATTGAACTTTTGAAAGGAGATCCAGTACAAATAACCTAAAGAGGCAATACTGAATCATATAGTGTACATACACCTCACAGGATTCCAATCCCAGTACTTAATAAAGCAGAAAAACTGAGTTAAAGAGAATGGAATGGATTGGCATAATCGAGAAAATCTCTGCCAATAACATAGAGTGCCACAATAGTACCAGTTATAAAGACAAATGGGAAAATACAAATCTGTGTGGATCTCAAAAGACTTAATGAAGCAGTTTTGAGAGAAAGCTATACCCTCCCAACACTGGACGACTTCCTCCCCAAAGTGAAAGGAGCTACAGTATTCTCCAAGCTGGACGCCTCAAGTGGATTCTGAGAAATTCCTTTAGGCAAAGAAATGCAGTCAGTTTAGTGCTTTATCACACCCTTTGGGAGAATTTGCTTTCAAAGATCACCATTTGGGATTACCAGTGCACCTGACATTTTCCAAAGAATTAAGGTAGAAATGTTATCAGACACAAATGGAATTGTAGTTTTTATGGATAATATTTTGATATCTTCAATGGAAAAACATAACAAAACCATCAACAAAGTCCTAAGACTAATCAGTCAGTGTGGACTGAAGCTAAACAAGGAAAAATGCATTTTCCGCCTATCCCAAAGCGAGTTTTTGGGACAGACAATAAACAAAGAGGGAATCAGTCCTAGCCCTGAAAAAGTAAAAGCAATTTGAGAATTGAATGCACCAACTAATGTACCAGAACTGAGACACCTCTGGGGATGGTAAATTACCTTGGTCAATACCCACAAGACCTTTCTACAGTGACAAAATCATTGAATGAATGGTTAAAGTCCAACACATCTTGGGTGTGGGGACCAAATCAAGACATTGCCTTCAAAAAGGTAAACAAAATTATCTCAGCAACTCCAGTTCTCAAGCATTATGTCGTGAACAAACCCACCACGGTCAGTGTAAGTGCAAGCAGCTATGGCCTAGGGGGTGTACTGTTGCAACAACATGGCTCTGAGTGGAAGCCAATTGCATTTTGCTCTCGCATACTCACAGAAGCAGAAAAACTATATGCACAGACTGAAAAGGAGTGCCTGGCGAGCGTATGGGCATACATTACAGATATCTGTGTGGATTGGATTAGTTTATACTAGTGGTTCTCAAACTTTTGTACTGATGACTCCTTTCACAGAGCAAGCCTCTGAGCGCGACCCCCCTTATAAATTAAAAACACTTTTAAATATATTTAACACCATTAAAAATGCTGGAGGCAAAGCAGGGTTTGGGGTGGAGGCTGACAGCTCACGACCCCCCCATGTAATAACCTCACGACCCCCTGAGAGGTCCCGACCCCCAGTTTGAGAATCCCTAGTTTATACTGATGATAGACTACTAACCGCTTGTAACCCTCAACAATGGAAAAGACTTGAATCAAGCACCATTGAGATGATAACATCTATTGTTCGGGTTAATATGAGTTAACCCTTTTGCTAAATATGATCCTGGGAAAAATCTGGTAGTAGCAGATACTCGGTCATGGAGCCCAGCATCACACTCATCTATCTGTGAGCTTGAAGATTATGTAAAGGCTTACATGGATGCTCTGGATCAGTGGTTCCCAACCTTTTCGTCTGGCGGGCGCCAGACGAAGGACCGTGGCGGCGGTGGAGCACCCACCGAAATGCCGCCGAATTTCTGCGGTGTTTCAACGGCGACGCCTCTCGATGACGTTGCTTGTCGGCGGCAAGTGACGTCATCGAGAGGCGTCACCGCTGAAACGCCGCAGAAATTCGGCGGCATTTCGGCGGATGCTCCACCGCCGGCCAGGATGCGGGCGCATTTAGATGCCCCCATGGGTGCCATGGTGCCCACGGGCACCGCATTGGGGACCCCTGCTCTGGATGCATACAGACCAGTGTCAGAAAAGAGACTACATCAGCTATAGAAAGCAACCGTGACAGACAATGCTACTTCAGGAAGTTCTAAGTTACATTAGAGCCAGCTGGCCCAACTATCTAAAGGACAATGAGGAAGTGACAAGAGACTGCTTTGCAATGCATGGACAATTAAGTAAATCAAAATGGACTTACAATTAAAGGCAATTGCATCTTAAAACAAAATGAGAGGAGAAATCCTAAACCTCATCCATGAAGGACATCAAGGATTAACTAAATGCTGCTAATGGACCAACTAGTTAGTGTAGTAACTAGGAACCAGCAAAAGCATAAAGAATAAAGTATTTGTATGTGAACACTGCAGAACTAACAGACCAACACAACACAAAGAAACTTTAATAACAACACCTCTACCAGAGGGATCTTTAAAGAGACTAGCTGCAGATTTATGCAAATTCAGAGATCATCATTACCTGGTCGTCATGGACTATTTTTCCAGGCATATAGAAATAATGTGCTTGAAAGACATAACATGTCACAGTGTTACCGAGAAACTGAAGTATGCTTCATTATTCCAGAACAGCTAGTGATGGGCAATGGACCACAATTCATTGCAGCAGAATTTGTCATTCTAAACAAAATAAGATTTTGATCATATTACTAGCACCCCACATTATCCACAAGCCAATGGAGAGGCTGAGAGAGCTGTACAGACAGCCAAGAAAATCATACAACAGGAAAATCCATTCCTTGCTCTTCTGAGTTACAGATCAACACCAATAGCAGCTACTGGACATAACCCAGCACAACTCCTGATGGGAAGACAACTCAGAACTACTGTTCCAACTTTGGAAAAGAATCCAGCTCCAAAGTGGCCAGACACGAAGAGAGTTGCCAAATTGGATAAAAAGGCTTAAAGAGCTTATGAACACTTTTGCAACAGATTTCATTCAGTTAGAGAACTGCCGGGGTCTAGAACCTAGTGACTGTGTTCATGTCAAATTGGGTGGAGAAAAGGTGTGGACAACTCCAGCTGTCATAAAGAAAAAGAATTCAGTGCCCAGATATGTGATTGATGGTGGAGAGTTCAGCAGAAACCATTGACATCTACAGTTTGTTCCTCAGAGAGAGCAATGAACAGAGCAAACTCTACAGATGGTGGATGGAGAACAGAAGAAGACGACTCAAGGATTCAGGACCAACCACAGCCAGTCATTTCAACTAATGGACAGCCAGATGGCTAAGTGGTTGTGTGTTTGGGTTGTGTAACTGGAAAACAAGTACAATTCAGAAACACTTAACAGATTGATACATCCTGAACTTCAAAGACAGTGTGATAGTGTAAATATTGTAAATGGTAGGAATGTAGAACTTAAATGGAGAGATGGAATGGAATGTGAAACTGTATTGTACTGTTCAGCCACTAGGTGGCACTGTGTGTAAAATACCTCATTTAAGCTAACCTCAGCCATACCTGGCAGAGCATTAAAGGATCTTATGATGAACACGCCTGGTATGTATCTTCCGTAGAAATAAAAGCTCTGTAGTCGGTCTGTGTCTGATACAGGAGCATAACAGAGGAGGGGACTGGATTTCTCTTGGGTTCTTGAAGCAAGCCTTTAACTCGTGTTCTGACATGCACTTTGGGCTGTGCATGTTCCAAGCCTAATTCAGAGCTTTGCACAACCCTGTCCCCCATGTTACTTCTGCCTGGTTTTCATTTGGATGGCGTCATCCAAGTGGTTGGGTTTTTGTGTGTGTCACACTACGCAGAAGCCAGGTCCTGAGAAAAAGCAAAGAGCTGCTTCTTTTTTTTCAAATAGTTTCCTCTTAAAAATCTCCTCACTCTGCTGTGTGATTGGGTGGCTGGCAGAGGAGTGACTGGGCTCTTGTCTTGTCTGATTTCCTGGAAGATTCCAGCTATTGGCTAAAATGACTACGGGGTGAAGAGGGGAGGGACAGGCTGTTCTGCAGAAAGCTGATGGCAGAGCGGGGGCTGACTGATAGGACATATTTCTTAGAGCTCATTACGTTATATTGCCACAGTCTGACGGAGAAAGGGGAAAGAATGCTGCACACAGGCTGTCCAGGTCATTCATCATCACACTGTTAGAACCCCCTACAGCCTCCCCAAATAGGCACTAGCTCAGGGCTTCCAAATCTCATTTGAGAATCTACACCAGAACATCCTCACAGAGGAGACACTCCAGTCTGGCTCTTAAAGGCATCAGCTCTGGGCATCTTTCAACACTGTAGGTCATGAACCTATTACCCCTCTGCCTCCCATTCCATTTTCACTGTGTTTTCTCTGCTCCACATATTTTATTCTTGTCTTTTGAACCCTTTCCCCCACTGATGTGACTCAGACCACATTGCCATCAAGGAAGGGGGGAAATCCAGATATTTTGGCAGCTGGGTAGGGTACAGTTGGGGCTTTTGGCACCTGGGGACATAGTTTGAGATTGTGAGATGAACACATGAGCTGGTTGTTTAAACCATCAGCAGTGAGATATTTACCACTGATATTTACATTGTCATCTTTAAGTTTCAGTGTGAACACTGCAGTTTACAACACTGTTGTTTCAGGCTCTCTGCAGACTCAGACAAACAGCATTGCATCAGATTACGCTTAGCTCATGGTTTTTGAGATTTTCTTCTCAGCCGTAGGAGCTAGTAACACTTTTGTTTTAATAAATGCTTAAATCTGGGCACATAGTTCTGTGGGAAGGGGTGGATTGCGTGGCAAATTCTATGGCTGCAGGATTGTGATACACACAGGCCTTGAATAGAATCAGGAAAGGATGAAGACTAAGCTGTGAGAGGGAAATAGAATCTCTGAGTGGTAGTAAAGGCAATCTTGGTGGCGAAAAACAGCTCCCTGACTCTCTGTAGCTGGCTGGACCAAGCGTTGTGCTGTCCTGCCCTGTGGCCATACTGTGAAGGAGAAGAGAGCTCTACAGAAACATTTAGAAGAAAGCGAAATCAGCAAAAAGGGAAAAGATACTTCTTTACAGTTCAGGCACTATCTTTCTGTAGGTCCATCTGATGTCAAGCAAATGGCTGTCTTGTTATTCAACTTAATTTAAAATGTATGAGTCATTTTCCATTGATGGGTGCATATGTGTTAAGGCCAGAAGAAAAGAGGGCTGGGGAAATAGAAGAAGGTGAAGGTCCCAGGGCAGAGAGAAGCAAGATGGGACGAGAATGAAACATGGGGCAATTGAGAAGGGATTGTACACATAGGGAGGGATTGAGAGACAGGACTGGAAGGCTGCAAAGAATAAGAAGGAAGGAGATACTGCTTTCCAGAGAATGAGAAAATGGTACAGAGAGTGGTAAACAAAGAAAGAAAAAAGAAACACTGAAAGGAGAGAATGAAAATGGGAGAGGGATAGAAAAAACAGCCTTTGCCTAAAACATGTCAGATCTGTGCAATGTTGGGTTCAAGCTGAATATTTCCATGCTCTCTCTTTGGCCATGAGATCTTGACTATCGCTTCTACAATTCACTGTGTGATCTTTAAAGCCACCTATAAACCTTAAGCACCTGCTCTCCTATCGCCATACTGCTGGGAATCTTACTCCCATAGGAATGGTATAAAATATAAGTTTCTGGTTGGCCCAGCCATGTAATAGCAGATGGGCAATGCTGCCACCACCATGTAGATTTGAATTAAATATTGATCCCAGGCTAGGAGTGCTGCAGAAGCAGCACATGCAGTGCTAGCTGGTAGGAAGAGGGGATCTCGCCCAATCCCTCAGAACAACGTGCACAGACTAAGAATGGAAGCCCGTTCAGTTGTGTGAGGCTGGAAGGAGTGTTGCCACCACCAGGGCTATAAGAAGGAATAAAGGCCAGAAATAGGGGATTATGGAGGACTGCAGCTTCCACAAAAAGTTGAGTTGATTGGGTGAACTGACATTGGCAGCGGGCTGTACAGAGCATATTAGGAGCTCTTTACAGAAAGGTCAGATTTCAGTTTTGTTTGTGCAATTTGCTTCATATGAAAAAAAATCTGTTTTGTATTTCTGAGCCTTTTACAGCTGGGACTCAGTACTTAAGCCAAATCTGAGCAAAGAGTGAGAAAAATAGCTGTTTTCTACAATGGATGAAAAATAATTTCTGGGCTGCCCCATCCATCCTTTTCTTCCTCAGTCGGCCAACCTGATGAAACCATTTTCCTGAGGTTTGGTTTGGTTTGCTCTTACATTCTTAATTTGTATCTAGTTTGTAGATGTGTAACAATCAGGAAAACCCTGGAAGGAGACAGGCTCAAGGATGTGGTCTTAAAGAGGCAATGTCAGTCTGAATCTGTGGCGGAACCAAGCAAGGAGTACCTGCTGTGTAAGGGTGACTGATCATAAAGAGAACAGCATATGTAGGTAGAGCTGATCACTGCCAATTGCAGTACTCTGTAGAGTAAAGGAACTTCATAACACTGTAGACCAGCCCTCCTGATAATCTCCTCTTGCTGCCCCAGAAAAGGGTTGTTTATATCATTCTGTCTCACTGTAAGGAGATGATGAGGATGTGCTAAGCCCTTCCCTCCTGGAAACAGCACCAGCGCTGTGGGCATAGACTGTAGGAAGTCCTGTCTTGCTCCACCATTTAGCAGAACCTGTGAGAGAGGCTACAGACATGGGGATGCTCATTCTTTCTGATGCTGCCTCTGGTGACATCAGCATGGCTTTTCACTGTTTCCTGTTCCCCTTCCCTTTTGCACTCTTCCATTTTGTGTCAAGAGAGGAGATTGGCTGGTGGGGAGTAGGTGACTCAGTCTCCAAAACTTTGCATCACATCCTGACAGTGACCACAGTGGCCTGTGTTAGGTGGAAGTGCTATTCTACCCAGAGATAACATGACTCAAGCTCTGGGACCAGCATGTGGCCACATATTCTTCCCTTACAGGAAGTCACCTGATACTGGCCTTTGGAGGCCCAAGGGTTCAGGCTTTTCCATCTGTTGGTTTAAACTCACTTTGCATTGGTTCCCATAGGAAGAGTGGGAACTAGATGTGGAGCAATGCCAGGTTCCTAATCCTGCTTCTCATGACCGACTACCCCAGTGGCCACTCCAAATGAGCAAAGGACTATAACTAAACTGGCAGTGGGAGTCTGGTGGAGGGGAGGAGAGAACTTGTCTTTTGGACTTAAAAGGCTTTAGGATAGTGGCATACACAAAATAATCTTGAAGCCTCTCATTGTTGTTATTATTGCCATTGGATTTCTGTCTTTAAAAATGTATATTTATTTTCTGAAGCCTAAAATGCATTTACAACAGTTCAGCGTTTGTCAGTATTTGACAGTGGATAACGGCAACTCCCAGAGCAAAGGGGAACTGGGGCCAGAATGTGACTGTCTGAGTTACTATCTGGTTCCTGATCTACACTAAGGGTAATGAAACTAAGTACTGCTCCTTGCCCAAGGGTTGTATCAAAGCCACAATTTAGCCTTTTAGATACATAATAATTCATACTGCTGACTACTTCCCTGTTGTCTATAACACCAGTGGCTGGATAGGTTCAATGGCATGGCCTGAAAATATTCTCATGCTATAGATCAGAATAATTTCCTCTTTTTTTTTTCATTTCCCTGGCCCTGCAGAAACCAATTGGCTAGGGCCCAGATAGGAGAGAAGTTAGAGAGAGAGAATGAGAGCTCTCCTCCCCATCCCCTTTCATAGCCTCTGTTCAGTGTACTTGAGAAACAATAAATATTTTTCCTGGACACTGGCACACTCAGTTGGAGATCCTGAGGGTAAAAGTCCATAGTAATTTCTCTCTGCTACACAAACATCCTCTCTCAACCTTTTATAAACCAAATAAACACACGGGATTGTGACCTTGGGGACAGGCCAGGAAATGGAACCGAGTTGTCACCTTCCACCACCGTGCACACAATTGGAAAGAGAAATTGGTAGTGGAGGAGCAAGAAAATCCATTTATCTTATTACTGTCTTTCCCAGTCTAATTTCTTCTTGGCTCCTCCCACATTTTTTGCTTTTACTTTTCAGTCAGTTAATTATTTTAAGAGCTCTTCCCTTCCAAGACTGCCTTTTTCTGGTAGCCTCAAACCCATCAGCAGGTGCATCAATGCTTTTGTATTTATATATATATATAAATGCTTTCCGATACATTCAAATGGGAGCTGCCTCCTCTTAGCCCTACTCATAGAAGTTGGATGTATATCCCATTATACATTTGGCTGTAAAGTGCATTTCTAGGGAATGAATGTCTACAACATTAGCCAGTCACATCTGGGGACAAATTCTTCTCTTAGCTCTCATGTGTTCCCTCCCTCATTTTCATGATGTTGTACCAGTGTAGTGGAGAAGAGAATTTGGCCCACAGTCCAGTTTATTTCCCAGCGTTCCATTTGGTTGGTTTCTGATTCACACACATGCATTGTATGTCAGTCTCAGGGCAACTGCACTTGTTTTCCCCATCCATGGTCCCCAAGGGCACCCAGTTTGCTCCTCTGACTCCCAGCTCTCACTTCTCTTGGGCGGCAGGTGAATACAAATCGGGTCCCGCACTTGTTAATGCTGGCCCTGTTGGGCTGAATAAATCCACATCGCCCTCCCTCTTGACTGGGGATTTTAAGTCTGCACAGCTCCCTGCCTTATACCGTGATATCCCCAGCAAAACAGACTGCCTAAAATGGCTAGCGCCTGCACTTGGCCTTCTCTCCAAGGGCTATGACTAGTGTATGACCTGTAGTTATATGTTACCACACTGCTCCTTCTAATATTCTTAAGGTAAAAGCATTACAGAGAAAACATTAAAACAATAAAAGATCCTACACACATGCTAGAAGGCTTACCAGAGGTCACTTCCCTCTCCAATCTAGGGCTCTGGTAGGTTTTAGTCCCTCAGAACCCCGAGATGGGTTTTCCCCATGGTTACAAATTCATCTGTTTTAGATCCACAACCAGAGCAAAGGCTGGGCAGCTCAGCCATTATTTTATACTGCTTGGGCCTTTGATTTTGGCCTCTTGTGACAGGTAAACCAGAAGACAATGACCCTCTCCTGATGGCATAGCTTCAAAAGGCTAGGTTTTTTCATCACCGGAATTGGGGAATTTGCATTAACCTCTCCCTGGGGATTCCCCAGGAAATCCACTTAACACTTATCATCCCAGAAGTCCATATCTGTCTGGACGTTTTCAGAATAGTATTTGGAAACCTTTACGCTTCCCAGGTCTGACATCTGTCACATCTCCCCCCAGGGAAGTTGCATACAATCCCGGCCCATCTTAATACATAAACTTAATACAATAAGGTCTTCTGAGGATATTGCAGGAGATTGCCATATCTTCACAATATAGACACAAAATATGTGAAAGTGATTACTTTAAAAAGCCAGGAAGTTTGTTCTATAAAACAGTTGATTTTCACTGTGTTAATCTCAGGTTTCCTTTAACACACATCACAGGCATTAGCTAGGGTGACCAGAAGTCCCGATTTTATAGGGACAGTCCCGATTTTGGGTTTTTTTTCTTATGTAGGCTCCTATTACCCCCCACCCCCATCCCGATTTTTCACATTTACTGTCTGGTCACCCTAGCATTAACCATGAAACATGCCAGCAAGTGAAAGCTGATAAAGCATATCATCCTTTTGGGGAAATCCATCCCAGTGCAGATCTTCCACACAAGCCCCAACACACAGTTTAAACCCTGCTGCACTGGGGTCTGTTTCACCCAAAACTATTCATACCTAAAACATCACTTTGCATAATGTCCTTTGAACACTGAAAATAAAATCCAGTTTGAGAGGCCATCAACACCCAGATATTGCTGCCTCCTGTCCCTGAGTCATTCTTAAATTTGAGAGACGTGATTACTGAAAGCAATCTCCAAGACATGCCAGCAGTGGGGAGCAAAGCCAGCTGGAGGAATTCCTTCCAGCATGGGAAGAATGGGAATGGGGGGCAGCTTGCATGAGCGGATGGCCCAGACAGGCCGCAGCTGGGCTCACAGCTCAGGTTCATGCACTCTCTGATATTTAAAAATTAAATGAAAATAATCATTTTCAATCCTGCTGGGATTTGAATAAAAATGGAGGGAGAGGTTCTGGTATCCTTGGAATATGGCGTGGTGAAGGGATAAGGGAAATGCTGCCTGTTTTCTGTGATTCTTCTCTGTCTCCACTTCCAGCCCCCCAGCCCCTGACTTCTTAAATCTTTTTTTGTTTTCTTCCCTCCTTTCGAATGAGGTGACCAGAGGCCCAGCTGTTCTAGGAAAAGCTCAAGCCGAGTCAGCAGCTGTGAATTCCAGTTCTAGGAATTGCAGTTGTGGGTCCTGGCGGAAACTTCCTGGAATTCTCTCTGCCATTTGAAGGAAAGCAAAATAACTATTTCAGTGACCTTAAACTCCCAAAGACTTAGGAGCAAGAGTTTAGAGGCAGCAGAGATAGAAGGGGTTAATATTTTTCTCCTGTAATTTAGTAGGTTGTTTGGCTTTTGTACTTTATTTAACGTCCGGGCAACTGGCATGAGAAAGTGAGCAAGAGAGCTCGCTATACAGACAGAAGAAGATAGCTGTAGTGACCACAGGACCACAGGAATTTTTAAAAGGAAGGTACGGTAAAAAGGTCAGAGTTTTCAGCCATCAGCCACAACCTCTTTGTGAAAGGTCAGTGTCTGTGTCAGACCTGGGAGACACCCATAACCAACCTCACACAACCACAGGGCCATGAATAAAAGGACCCAGAAAGCCACTAACAGAAAACGGTGCTGTTGTTTAAGCTGTAACTCAAGACAGCAGGTGCCACCTGGCACTATGTTGCCTCTGTTAATTGTTCACCCATTCTCAGCCCAGTCAGGGATTTGTCACTTGCTCTCTCCAAACAGGAAATGATGGGGAGATTTCTCCAGTAACCCTGCAAAGCAATTAAGGAAACAGACTCAGCATGGCATGTACAAAGTAACCCTGTTTTCCTCACTGTCCGCAGCCATATCCACATCTGCTCCTCAGTCTGAGGGAGGAGTGTTCTCGCCATCCTGAGTTATTTTAATAGTCCATCTCTCTTCTGTGCAGCACCACTTAGGCACCATGTTTGACTTAAAATCAGCAGTGACATTAGGGGGAAAAAGTTTGACAAGTGGGCATTCAGCTCAAAAGCACTGTCATAGGTTACATGCAGCCCTGCTACAAGTGTACACATTAGTACCTATTTTTCTTCTCTTACAAGTTTTAACTCCCAAATGGTCGGCAGCCCCACTTAACAGATTCTGAAAGAGATATTCTAGCTGTGCCATAAGTTATTGAGCTTGAAGCAGGAATTATGGTTTGAAATTCTCTGGCCTATGTTATGCAAGAGGTCACACTAGATGCTCGGAATAGTCCCTTACTGCCTTAATATTGAAGGATCTATTCATTTAACCTGGCTGTTTCCACTCAGCACTTGTTCTTTAGTTTAGATTTGCCCCCAGTCACCCTTTGCAAGTCAGATGACAGATTTTGGAGACTTCACATCCAAACCGCGACTTTAACCTGCTTCTTGCATTTCATTGTGTGTCTGTACATAATGGGATGGATTTGCTATGAGATGGCAACTGACGCTGGACAAACTCAGGCTGGAAATAAGGTATACATTTGTAACAGTGAAAGTAATTAACCATTGGAACAAGTTAACCAGGGTCGTGGTGGATTCTCCATCACTGGCAATTTTTAAATTAAAATTGGATTTTTTTAAAAAAAGATCTGCTCTAGTTTGAAATTAATTATTCTGGGGAAGTCCTGTGGGCTTTGCTATACAGAAGGTCAGACTGGATGATCAGAGTGGTCTCTTCTGGCCTTGGGATTGCATTTCACTGCAGCTAAATGAGAACCCAGGGTTCTTGTGGCATCCTAGGCAGCAGTTTTACAAGGTGAATCAAAAGGCACCCTCCCATTGGCCATCCCAGTAGGAGCCATGCTGAGCTGCTGTCAGGAGAAGCAGCTCATGCATTATGGGTCTTCCCTCTTTCCCCTTCATTATTTTCTCCCTAATGTACTCAGATACCACAGTGATGTGAGCTTGATTGATAACGATTCTGTGGCGCACCTCCTTTGTGGCACACCTCTCCCGAGTCTGTGCTGCTGCTGAGTTGGTGCAGTGCCCAGTATAATGGGGCTGTTTTCACTTATATCACAAAAGCTGTTGGTGGACTGTGTTAGACTAGAATCTTCATTCCATCCCTGGCATGGCCCCTCCCTTCCAGCAAATCTCCTATACCCCTGCTTGTGAGACAGGCAATGTAGGGATGTTCGTGCTAGGGAAATTGTTTCTAGGCCCCTCACAGTGCATATATGTGGCTGGAATGGTGTACATGGGCCAAAGCAGGAGAAAGAATATCTCCCATAAAGTTACCCCTTCATTGTTAATTTGTAGATCTGTAACCTCTCCTCTATCTCCTTTCATATCCTCCTGGCTTCAAGTGTCTTTATTTTCATTTCTTACCCTAGTTTTTTCTCTGCATTTCCCTCACCCTCTTTTCTTTGTTCTTCTCTTTTTTTCTCCTGGGTGTGTGTGTGGGTGTGTTTGAAATAATTTGCCATTGCTGCTTGTTTCTTTCCTTTCGAGAAAAGAACAGGATGGAGCTCAGGCGAGTCAAACAATTTCATACTGAGTTTAAAAGCAAACCAAGCCCAGGTTTCTTTGTGTTTCAGTTCCTTTTGCTGGTGTAAGTAGCTGCAGGTGTCACATTTTACAAATCTGCTCAGTAGTATGCAAAGTTATTAGCAGCTAATGCTCATGTTGGTGAAGAACCCATCAAGGCTTCAGATATTATTTACATGCAAGAAAGTCTTCAATAGTGATTTTTTTTAAAGGAAAACTTTTTGCCTTTATGGCAAACTAAAAACAGACAGAAGCTATGAAGTGACAGTCAGTGTGATGAATTCATATATTCCAAGGCTGGAAGGAACCAGTGTGATCATCTAGTCTGACCTGTATAACACAGGCTGGAGAACTCTCTCAAAATAATTCCTAGAGCAGAGCTTTTAGGAAATCATTCAATCTTGATTTAAAAGTTATGTGTGATGGAAAATCCACCACAACTCTTGATAAATTGTTCCAGTGCTAATTACCCTTGCTGTTAAAAATTTACACCTGATTTCCAGTCTGAATTTTGCTAGCTTCAACTTCCAGCCATTGAATCATGTTATACCTTTCTCTGCTAGATTGACGAGCCCATTATTAAATCTTTGTTCCCCATGTAGGCACGTATAGCCTGTAATCAAGTCACCCCTTAACCTTATTTTTGTTAACCCAAATTGAGCTTTTAGAGTGTGTCACTGTAGCAGGGTGGATCCTGCTGGAAGGGGTTTAAAAAGTGGCCTGACAGGGCTTGAGAGCAGTGGCTCTCAAGGCTGAGCTGATCAGGGAAGTGGCTGCAGCTGGGGGCCATGCCCCAAACAGAGCAACCGGGCCTTATAAAAAGGCCAGGGAAGCCAGAGGCCAGACAGTCTCTCTCTGCCTATAGAGAGAGATGGACCTGGCTGCTTAGGAGCTTGAGACCAGGTACTTGAGTGCAGCAGGGCTGGGGAAGGCTGAGGAGCTCCAGCCTAGAAAGCCCCAGACTGCGGCCTAGCAGTGGGCCAAAGGTACTGGGGGTTGCAGAGGGCAGCCCAGGGGTAGGACAAAGCAGCAGGTCCAAACCCTCCTTGCCAGGGATGAGTTGGCTGAGACTGCAGTCTGCCCCAGAGTGTGGGGCTAGACAATGACTGGCAGTAGCCAAATACTGAGGCAAGGTAGGGATAGAGGGTGGGGGTTCCCTAAGGAGGGGAGACCCAGAGAGATGGGGGGTTACTGCTAGGGGGCAGCACCCCATGTAAAAGGGCACTGGGTCCAGGGAGGGACACGGGGGGCCTGCGAACAGGTGGATCACCAGCCTGCAGAGGGTGCTCCAGGGCTGGACTGAGCTAAATTTGCAGAGCAACCAGCAGGAGGCGCTGCAGGGGTGAGTCGACCCGTTTACAGTCACTATAAGGCATGTTTTCTGATCCTTTAATCAGTCTCATGGCTCTTCTCTGAAACCTCTCCAGTTTATCAGTGACCTTGAACTGTGTCCAGTTCTGCTGCCCACTCAAGATTCCCCTGTTTATATATCCACAGATTGCATTAGCCCTTTTGGCTGCAGCATCACACTCGGAGCTTGTGTTTAGTTGATGATCCATCACAACCCCCAATCTTTTTCAGAGTCTCTGCTTCCCAGGACAGAGTTCCCTATCTTGCAAGTACACATGTACATTTAGCCATATTAAAATGCATATTGTTTGCTTGTGCCAAGTTTACCAAGACATCGAGCTAGCTCTGAATCAGTGAACTTCCTATTTACCATTTCCCCAATTTTTGTGTCATCTGCAACCTTTATCAGTGTTGATTTTATGTTTTCTTCCAGGTCATTAATAAAAATGTTAAATAGCTTAGGGCCAAGAACCGATCCCTGTGGGACCGCATTAGAAACACACTCATTCTATGCTGATTCCCCAATCCAATTATATTTTGAGATCCATCAGTTAGCCAGCTTTTAATCCATATAATGTCTGCCATGTTTATTTTATATCTTCATGGTTCTTAATCAAAATGGCATGTGGTACCAAGTCTAAGTATATTATGTCAACACTATAACCTTTATCAGCCAAACTTGTAATCTCATCAAAAAAAGATATCAAATTAGTTTGACAAGGTCTATTTTCCATAAACCCATGTTGATTGGCATTAATTATATTACCTTCCTTTAATTCTTTATGAATCGAGTGTGCTAAATCTTGGGCATGGCGTTGGTAAAATTGTTCTACATGGTTGGCTCTTAACTGAAAGGATGGTGGTTTGGCCCCCTCAGGGATGAGGACCAGGATGAATACCTGAACCTGGCATACTGCTCGCACTCAGGAGAGGGAAAGCTGGGATTGTTCTTATGTTTATCATATATCACCACATGCATGAGTCCCTCACAGGAAGAATACAGTATGAAGGATATATGTAGCCTGCTTTGGGAGGTGATGATGTGCAGAGCACTTAGCAAAACTCGGCTCTTTCTGCAGGTTCTTACAACAAGCTGTGCAGTGATTCCTGGGATTACTGAGTGAACATCTCCAAAGTAAGTGGCTTAATCTCAGAGAAAGCAGAGGAGAGCTTGCGTCCTTTCCTACAAGGAACAGATGTTCGAAATGGCAAGGATTCACCCCTCTACACTGTTATAAAAGCACCTTGGGCAGCCAGGAGAGCATTCCTCTTTCACTGGCATTGCATTGAATAGGGGATGGGCGCTGTATAATTCTGTAGGCAACCTGGGTTGGGCTACATAACTCAGAGGAGCCCCTTGAGCTGACTAAAGTATTCCATGGACCCTCTCAGTCCCTGGAGCAGCCTGGAATTTGGAGGGCACAGGAATCAAATGTGGAGTGACACTGCCTTTGCCCTGCTTCCTGCTATGCTCTGAGTTCTGCTCAGAGCATACCAGGAGACGCAACACAGAATCTCACCCAATGTGTGTAATGGCACTTGCACACTGGTGACAGGACCCTTTGACAATGTGAACGTGGTGGTGGCACAGGGAGGAATTTTGGCTGCTAGACAGAAGTGAATATTGGTGGCAGCACAACACTGAAAAGCCCCCTGTCTTTGTTGTGACCTATGCCAGGAGCAAGGAACATGAGCTTCACCCTCCGTTCTGCCATATGAAGCTTCCATCTGATCTGAAATTAGCACAAAATAAGGAAGTGGCTCATCCCCTGCATGCACATTTTAAATTCTTTTGCAATTTGCATGCTTGGTAGTTACTGGAAATTATAAAAGGTGCTGGCTGTCACACCACCCAGGGAATAAACCACTGAGTTCCCCTTGGTTGGCAGTCAAGACCCCTAGTTACACCCACTTCCTTATGGGGCCAATGTGACAGATGTTGCAATCCCATGCAATGTCTTTAGGGACCAACTATATTGCGGTTATGAATGGTTCAGAATGGCTTTAATGGATTCAAAACTGGCTGATCAGTCTTAGTGTGTAATTGTAAATGGGGAATCATCATTGAGTGGGTATGTTGCCAGTGTGGTCTCTCAGGGATCAGTTCTTGGGGATATTCTATGGTCTGTGTGATACGGGAGGTCACAATGGTCCCTTCTGTCCTTGGAATCTATGAATATGTAATTGCATTCTGTTCCATGGAGAGAGGATTACCATAGCACCTACAGGAGCTAAAAACAGTGGGGCTTAATTAAGGTGAGTCACTGAGACTAAACAGTGCTAGAGAGGTGCCACCCCCTGAACTGGTTGGCTGGGTCATTCAAACTATGGAGGAGTTACATTAAGGATGAATTTGGTCCATATTTTGTTAAGCCTTTTGAGATCCTCAGCTGAAAGGCTCTATAGAAGTCCATTATAAGTACAAGGGAATTTGACCAGGACACTGGAGCTACCTCCCCCTATTAGAATGAGCTATGTGGTGTGTATCATAGCTATGACCATATGCCCTATCTACTGCATCTTTATATTACTAGGTATCTCTAGCAGGCGTCTGCTATTTTGTTTTGAGTCCAGATGCATCATGCTACAGAGGAGAGAGATGCACACTTTGCTCTCTCAGGGAGGTTTTCCTTTGTTGGTTTTCCCTTAGTGTCAAATAAGAAGTCATTGAGACTGAAAGTATATGGCTGCTTTTTGTGTCTGGCAAAACATTAGGAGTGTGATTCTGTGCCTCTAAGCCCAGGGAGAGTGGGGGCTGAGATGTGCTCACCACTGCCAAATGAGGTGTACGTGCAACAGCAACCCCTCTCCCAGTGTGAACTCATGAAGTCCACAGTGAAGCCTACAAGTAAAACTCCACCGTTTTCCCAGGTCTTCAGCTGAGATCCAACAGACGAGCTGTAGAATGCAGGCCAAGAATGTCACTAATCTCTTTCTGAAAGAGAGAGCACCATTGTTCATCAGAACAACGCCTGCACTACCCTCATGCCCAGGCAACTCCCTGTATTATGTTTGTTTCTCATGCGTCACCTAAATCACTCATAAAATGAGGATTTTTTAATAAAACATGTTTAATTAGCTTCCTCTCAAAAATCTCCACTCCCTGCCATCTGATTGGCTGCTGGCAGAGGAGTGACTTGGCCTGCTGCATGTCTGGGTTCCTGGAAGAAGCTGCGTGCCAGTGAAAATGACTCCAGGGAGGAATGGGCGGTACCAGAAAGAGCTGGCTGAGAGGAGAGAGGTCTTGAAGCTCATTTTGTTTCCTTTCTGCAGCCTGACAGAGAAAAGGAGGGAAGGGGAAAGCTGCACACAGCTTCTGCCAGGTCACTCATCATCTGATTCCTGGAGCTCCCACCATCCTGCTTGTCAAAGACACCAGCTAACTACTCCGTGTTTCAGTAAAGACGTTGTACCAGGGGTATTCTTTGGGGAGATCCAAGAGATACTTCAGCCTGGTTCTGACCATCTTAAACCCTGTAGGTCACACACTCCTTACCCCACTCCACATTCTCTCTTTCTTACCTACACCATACATTTTGTTCCTGTTTTTGGGATATTTCTCTTCACGTGTTTATCTTTGGTTCGTTAACAGACAGACTTTGAATTGCAACTTTCACCCCCTAGTGTTCTTATACTTTTGAGGTGTTCTGATCATAGAGTTGGATCTGGCCCATTATGGAAAGAGGATTTGGTTTCCACCCTCACCGGCACCCAGACTTTGATGAATGCTGGGATATGGGGGGGTGAAGGGTGGTTCAGGTATATATCAAGTTTCTTGCCTCTAAAATCCAAATGTCTCTTAACTGGTGGGTGGAGACAAATTCCACCTGTCATTTCAGAGAATGGAGAAATAGCCCCTCATCTGAGGGCTGGGCAGGTATGTGAAATGTAACATTAAATAACAAAGCAATATATACTCTACTCTGGTTTTGGAATTACAGGCAGGTGGAACTGGGGAGCTGAAACCTGCTCTCTAGCCTACATGCTGTCTCTTTATCTCTTGCCAAGCACATCTTGCATCTTTATCTTCCCTAGTCCCTGTGGGAGAACTACAGGGAAGGATGGAAGCCATCCTCTTCTCCTGCTTCCAAAGCAAACTCCTATGACTCAGAACACTGTGTGGCTTATGAGGAAGTGATCAAACAGCTGGCACCTACAATTTGGGCTCCCTTACTTAGACACACTTTAGGAATGCAGCTGGAGTCTAAATACAGCAGGTCATATTCATCCCTGGTGAACCTCCCATTGACATCAGTGAAGTTATATCAGGGATTAATTTGGCTCACTGACTGTACAGTATTTCAAAACCAAAACTGAGGCACTCTCTGGCTCTGAAGCTACGGTGCATGAAGCTTTTTTTCCTGGAGAGCACCCCTAGGCTGGTAGTGACTGAAAGCTGTCACCAGCCAGCAAAGGCTGCTTCAGAAGTTACTTGGTGAGCTCATTCCTATTCCTAGCAATCTGGTGTCAGTATCATCACTGTTAGTCTCTGGTCAAGGACTAAATGGAATAAAAAATGAAATTATCTTCTTGCCTCCAGAGGTGTTCCCTCCAGATTTAGCATGAGCAACATGTTATACTTCATTTATGGATAAAGAGCTTCAGGGCTGTCAAGCCAAAATTTTTCTCAACACCAAAATTCAAATGCAAATATTAATTCTCCACTTAACCACTGAGAAATCTGAAAAAGGTACACACTTCTTTCTCCCATAGATTACACTAGCAACCCAGCAATGCATAAATTCCCCTTCTGGCTCTCCTGTTCCCACAGTCATTGTTGACTGTGGTGCATACTCAGAGGACTGACTCGCCTCTCACTCACCCTACTTTCATATCCGTGAAGCTCCACCATCTTCTGTGGAGCCACTTCTGACTTACACTGGTGTACATGAGAGGGGATTGAGGTTCAAGGTATTCAACAGGGGATTAAAATGGGCTTCCACGCAATAAGAAAGAGAAAAAGAATGTTTGCCAACTAGACAAGGTCAAACACAATAAAAAGAGAAATGTTCATTCCAAGTCTCTTTACTGGCTATTGCAGCAGGTTGCAGAGACTCCAAATATAAATATGTAAATAACAAAGTTGACATTTAATACCTCAGTTAATTGAAACTAATCAATTGCAACATAAACAGCAGGAGGAAGAGACTCTAGTGTAACTGACTATCTTACAGTGATCACATCTAGCAGTTAAAGGCATGTTGGAATAGGTGTTCTCTGTCTCATATAAAAAGGGTGTAGCTAGGACCAAAGGGTGTAGCTAGGACCAGTTTTCCACGAAAAGCTCGTTAACCAGCATAGGTATTAACCCTGTTCAGGAATTCTGTTGCTGTAAACAGGGAGTGCTGCTCCAGCCACCTCGCATAATAATGGATTACCAACCAGCAATTACATTTTATTGTATTCGGCTCTTAGCTGCCAAAAGATTGGGGATTGCAGAGCTGAGTTTAAAACTCAATCAAGAGAAGGGCTCCTGAAGTAATCATGGCAACTCATGGTCTGATTGCCTAATAGAGGGGAGGCTCCGCCTGATTTTTCTCCCCATTCTAGGGGAAAGAACCAGAAGGAAACCCTGTGTTTAAGGAAGCCATTGTGGCAGCTTTACTGCCTGAATATTCTAAAGCCATTGCTGGGGAGAGTGACTTTTTCTCCATGTGATATGCAGCAGATTCCTTCAGCAAGAAGGGAGGACAAAATTTAGCTAAGTCCCTTGTGCTCTCTCTTTCCTCTTCTGTCCCTTTGCTCCTTGTTCCCCTTCAGTGGGCTTGGACCAGGTGTAACCAGGGATAGAAACGGGGTCCAGAGGTTCTACAATGAATAATCCCCACTAGGACCTGAGCCAGTGGCCCTAGCTGTTCGTTTGGTAGAGGGCTACAGAGGTATTCATCTTGACATAAAATGCTTTATGCCTGACTCTACATCCTGTTGCCCTGTCTTTTGCCCATTTAATATCAGTGGAGTTCCATTGGCATGGAACAAGGTGGAAAATTGGACCCTCTGTTTTACTCTGATAAACTGAATCCTTCCTTGAGAATTAGATTGTTTTTAGGTTGCACTGAGCCAGACCCTGAGCTGATGTACTGCATCGCTGACAACTTTTTATTTCAGAAGGTTGAAAAAGCTACTAGAGGGGAAGCTGTCCTAGACTTGATTTTAACAAATATGGAGGAACTCATTGAGAATTTGAAAGTAGAAGGCAGCTTGGGTGAAAGTGATCATGAAATCATAGAGTTTGCAATTCTAAGGATGGGTAGAAGGGAGTACAGCAAAATAGAGACAATGGATTTCAGGAAGGTGGATTTTGGTAAGCTCAGAGAGCTGATAGGTAAGGTCCCATGGGAATCAAGACTGAGGGGAAAACCAACTGAGGAGGGTTGGCAGTTTTTCAAAGGGACACTATTAAGGGCCCAAAAGCAAGCTATTCCGCTGGGTAGGAAAGATAGAAAATGTGGCAAAAGACCACGTTGGCTAAACCAGAAGATCTTGCATGATCTAAAAAATAAAGAGTCATATAAAAAATGGAAACTAGGACAGATTACAAAGGATGAATATAGGCAAACAACACAGGAATGCAGGGGCAAGAATAGAAAGGCAAAGGCACAAAATGAGCTCAAACTAGCTACGGGAATAAAGGGAAACAAAAAGACTTTTTATCAATACATTAGAAGCAAGAGGATGACCGAGGACAGGGTAGGCCCACTGCTCAGTGAGGAGGGAGAAACAGTAACAGGAAACTTGGAAAGGAAGGAAAAATCAGTTTCACACATACAAAATGGGAAGAGACTGTCTAGGAAGGAGTATGGCAGAAAGGGATCTAGGGGTTATAGTGGACCACAAGCTAAATATGAGTCAATAGTGTGATACTGTTGCAAAAAAAAAAAAAGCAAACGTGATTCTGGGATGCATTAACAGGTGTGTTGTGAGCAAGACACGATAAGTCATTCTGGTTAGGCCTCAACTGGAGTATTGTGTCCAGTTCTGGGCACTGCATTTCAAGAAAGATGTGGAGAAATTGGAGAGGGTCCAGAGAAGAGCAACAAGAATGATTAAAGGTCTTGAGAACATGACCTATGAAGGAAGGCTGAAATAATTGGGTTTGTTTAGTTTGGAAAAGAGAAGACTGAGAGGGGACATGATAGCAGTTTTCAGGTATCTAAAAGGGTGTCATCAGGAGGAGGAAGAAAACTTGTTCACCTTAGCCTCTAAGGATAGAACAAGAAGCAATGGGCTTAAACTGCAGCAAGGGAGGTTTAGGTTGGATATTAGGAAAAAGTTCCTAACTGTCAGGGTGGTTAAACACTGGAATAAATTGCCTCGGGAGGTTGTAGAATCTCCATCTCTGGAGATATTTAAGAGTAGGTTAGATAAATGTCTATCAGGGATGGTCTAGACAGTATTTGTTCCTGCCATGAGGGCAGGGGACTGGACTCGATGACCTCTCGAGGTCCCTTCCAGTTCTAGAATCTATGATATAGCTTCAGTGACTTCACAGGAGCCAGGCTGGTTTATGCCAGCTAGAGATCTGGACCAATGTGTTCAGAAAGTGTCCCAGTTGCTTCAGTTCTTACCTTGTTCCCAGCCTACATCTCTGGGTGGGATGCTGTGCTAAGCTTCTTAGGGTACGTCTACACAGCCACCAAAAAAAAAACAAAAAAAACCCTGCAGCAGGGAATCTCAGAGTCCAGGTCAACTGACTTGGGTTCATGGGACTTGAGCTGCAAGGCTAAAAATAGCAGTGTAGATGTTCAGGCTTGGACTGGGGCCCAGGCTTTGAAGCCCGGTGTAGGGGGTGGGTCTCAGAACCCAGGCTCCAGCCCAAGTGGAAACCTCTACACTGCTCTATTTAGACTCACAGCTTGAGCCCCGCGAGCCCAAGTCAGCTGACCCAGGCACTGAAACTCGCTGCTGCAGGGTTTGTTTTTTATTTGCTGTGTAGACATACCCTTAGACTCGGAACAGCACAGAACTCGTGGCCCGGGGGTAAGGGTATAGGGAGCCTTCAAGCCACCCTTGAACTCTCCCAAGCCTGAGCTGCTGCAGGGCTGGAGATGCCTCCATATATTTTAGCCATTCCCAGGCCCCCTCCATCCATTTGTTTGGTGTCTGATAAATGTGCAATATATCAAGAATCTGGAGGTTCCTGGCCTTTGCAGCCAGTAGTGATTGGTGTAGGATATGAAATGTGCTCGTTGTAATCCTTTCACTGGCCCTAGTCTATGTTCTGTGTTATATTAAATAGATGAAATATGAATAGCCATCTTAGACTTCTGTTACCTGTTTAGGTAAAGGAATGATTTAACCGCACCCTTTGTTCCAGGATTATTCACTGCAAAGGATTATTTTATTTAAAACAACATAGGAATTGCCTAGTAACTGGAATAACCAGTTAAAATAAACATAGCTATGCTCTGCATCACACTGAAATTGATGTTGAAGAAATGACCTACTTTCTGCAGAGAGAGCAGTCATTTTAAAGCAAACATGTTGTTAAATTGATACTTGGTAACTCTAGGCACCTTAATATTTCTGCTTCCTTCTCAGTTGCTCAATTTTGTAGCATCTCAAGGTCAGGCTGAAATGAAGCAGGTCACCAGATGAGGAATTTGGATGGGTAAATCTCTCAGATCATTTTCTAAAGATACAGCGATAGATTACCAGTGCAGGAGACACGGACAATGCATGACATGAAAGCTCACCCCATCTCTGCATTGCTTCATATTAGTATGTGGGAGATGTACGTTCAATCCTCGTATTGGTTTTTATCTCCCCAACTGAAGTTCCTGCATCTCTCTGATTCTGATGGATAATGGAACAAGCTTTTGTTATCTACTGGTATTCCTGAGTTCCAGGACATGCAAAGGGATGCGGTGTGTACCCTGTTCAGTTGTAGAAGGTCCAAGCACCACTCATCTGTGCGGAAATGAAAGCTTATTTTTGCTGGTATTTTTATTTATTTACTTATTTAATCTATTTTTAAGAAAAAATTTTGTCCAAAGACTCAGAGCTAGGTTCTTCTTTATGCAAATAGCATCTCTTTAACACTAGCAGACACAGTTGCCCCTGCTACTTATCGCTCATCAACCATGCCCTAGATTTGTAGACTATAAAGTCAGAAGAGACTATTGTGATCATCTTGTCTGACCTCCTGCATAAAACAGGCCATAGAACTTCCCTGAATTAATTCCTAGAGCAGGGGTCGGCAACCTTTCAGAAGCGTTGTGCCGAGTCTTCATCTATTCACTCTAATTTAAGGTTTCGCGTACCAGTAATACATGTTAATGTTTTTAGAAGGTCTCTTTCTATAAGTCTATAATATATAACTAAACTATTGTTGTATGTAAAGTAAATAAGTAAAAGTAAAGTAAAATGTTGAAGAAGCTTTATTAAAAATTAAATTAAAATGCAGAGCTCCCCGGACCAGTGGCCAGGACCCGGGCAGTGTGAGTGCCACTGAAAATCAGCTCGCGTGCCGCCTTCGGCACCCGTGCCATAGGTTGCCTACCCCTGTCCTAGAGTGTACCGTCCTCTTTCTCCTCTTTGCTGCTGTTAAGAGGAGAGACAATCACTTATATATTTTGATGGTTTATTTAGTTCAGTAAGGATGTCTACCTTTGTCAGCTAGGCCATAAGAAGCTTAGTTGTAGTTTGTCAGCCACACTCTAGCTAGGTGAGATCCCCACTTACTTCTCAGCAGGCATTCTGCTCACAGGGACCCAAGAGAACAGCTAGGGCCTGGACTGCAAGGTATACTCAAGCCAAAGAGATCTTCCAGGAAGAGTAACTGGTTTCCTAAATCCATACTGTTGGCTTGGATGGAGGTCCTCCATATTAAGGAGTTAGGTTTTGTCAGCTAGAGAAGGTTGACCCCGCAGAGTCTGGACACCCTGTTGCCACAATGCTGATAGAGTTGGAAAAGGACACGATCTCATCCCGTTAAAATTTTTTTTAGTTTTTCAACTGTTTGTAGCTAAAAGGAGTAAATCATATAATTCCAGACCCCTCTACCCTCCAAACACAGCTGTGTCAGGTGAACCCACTTGCAACATAGGATTGATTTAAAACGTACTTGGTTGAAACTATAGTAAAGAACACGATTATCAGACACATATATGAATATGATATGTTGGGGAAGAGTCAACATGGCTTTTATAAAAGGAAATCATGTCTCACCAAGCTATTAGAAGTCATTGAGGGTATCAACAAACATGTGGACAAGGTTGATCCAGTGGATATAATGTACTTGGACTTTCAGAAAGCTGTTGACAGTGTCCCACATCAAAGGCTCTTAAGCAAACTAAACAGTCATGGGACAAGAGGGAAAGCCCTCTCATGGATCAGTAACTGACTAAAAGACAGGAAACAAATGGTAGGAATAAATGGTCAGTTTCCACAACAGAGAGGGGTAAATAGCAGGGTCCCCGAAGGAGCTGTACTGGGACCTGTACTGTTCAATATATTAATACATGATATTATGAAGGGGGTGAACTGTGAGGTGGCAAAATTTGCAGATCATAGACAATTACTCAAGATAGTTAAGTCCGAAGCTGACTGCAAAAGGTTACGAAGGGATCTCACTAAACTGGGTGACTGGGCAACAAAATGGCAGATGAAATTTAGTGTTGATAAGTACAAAGTAATAATGCACATTGGAAAATATAATCCCAACTATATCTACAAAATGATGAGATCTAAATTAGCTGTTACCAGTCAAGAAAGAGATCTTGGAGTCATCGTAGATAGTTCTCTGAAAACATCAGCTCATACTAGAAGAGATTAAAAAGCCTGGGACTGTTCATCTTAGAACAAAGATGACTAAGGGGGGATATGATAGAGGGCTATAAAATCATGTATGGTATGGGAAAAGTAAGTAAGGAAGTGTTATTTGCCCACTGACATAACACAAGAACTAGATATCACCTGATTAAATTAATAGGTAGCTGATTTAAAAAAAAAAAAGGAAATATTTTTTCACACATCATGCAGTCAACCTGTGGAACTCATTGCCATGGCATGTTGTGAAGGCCAAAGCTATAACTGAGTTCAATTAGCCAAGATGGTCAGGAACACAAACCCATGCTCTAGGTGTCCCTAAACCCCCCCCACTGCCAGAAGCTGGGAATAGGCAACAGGGGCTGGATCACCTGATGATTGCCCTGTTCTGTTAGTTCCCTCTGAAGTTTCTGGTGCTGGCCACTGTCAGAATACAGGATACTGGGCTACATGGACCAGTGGTCTGACCCAGTATGGCCGTTGTTACATTCTTATGACTCATGGTATTCAGGAATCTGATAAAAATGTTCTCTTTACCATGTATAGTTTATTCTTTACTCTGGGTTAATTTGCCAGGAGTACAGAGGTGGCTACACAAATACATACACTGACGTGTACAGCATGCACATCAGAATAAACATCTATCAGTCTGGCATCAGAGATACATTGATTATTAGTGACTGGTTGTGTCATAAACAGTTAGTTAAGGGTTAAGGTCTCTTTTACCTGTAAAGGGTTAACAAGCAGTATCTGAGGAACACCTGACCAGAGGACCAATCAGGGACAAGATAATTTCAAATCTCTGTGGAGGGAAGTTTTTTTTTTCTGTGTTCTTTGTTTTGAGTTGAGTCTCTCTTGGGAGCTAAGGGAGTCCAGACATCTTAATCAAGTCCTCCCAGGTTTCTGCAGTATTTTTCATCTATTCAGTCTAGTGAGCATTAGAAAGGCGTACTAGTATTATAAGTTTATTTCTACAATTGCAATTGTGTGTTTGCTGTATAAATTCTTTATTCCTGATTGCTGTTACTTTGCTTTTACTGAGAAAGAAGGGGGAGGGGGAATTCTCTCCAGGTTTATAGGTTAGACTCTGTGTATTGTTCCATCCTGGTATTACAGAGATAGTGTACTTTCTTTTGTTCTTTTAATAAACTCTTTTCTTTTCTTTGGACTTGGTTAATTCCTTCTCTTGTGGAAATTCAGGGGAAGGGGAGGGGGGAAGAGTGAGTTCCTCCTGGGTTTGATTCACGGAGTTGAATCGGTGTGTATCTCTCCGGAGTAGGCTAGGAGAGAGAGAGAGGGGGGAAGTGGGCTGCTTCCCTTTGTGTTGAGATTCAGGGAGATTGAATCTGTGTTCCCCAGGGAGAGTTTGAGGGAACAGGCAGTGTGTTATCCACTTTAAATGTAACTGGTGGCAGCAGGACCAGATCTAGACTAGGATTAGTTTAGAGGAGCTCATGCAGGTCCCCATCTTGGAACCCAAAAGCTCCAAGTGGGGGAGAAAACCTATGACAGGTTGAGATAAAGATTAGTGGGTATTTTACCGCCATTTGACTTTGTGAGCATTTAGGGCAGGTGAAAGGTGCTGGATTGCCAGTCCACAATACTAAGTCCTCAGTTCCCAGGATAGGTACAAAACCATCCAGGACAGGGCAAGCTTCCCCCACACATTGGCCCCCTCCCTCCAATGTGCACAATCCCTGATCTGGAGGGACCATCACTAAGGGAGAAAGAGGCACTCATTGCACATTGTTTAATTTTTGGCCTCTCTGCTGAAACTGCCCACAAAGATGCCAGTTAGCACTACCTTTAATGTCAGTTCTTGATGTGGTCATTTGCCCACTGGGAATTAGATGGACAGGACTGGGCACTGGGTCATCCTAATCAAACTCATTTCACACAGGTCAGTAAAGAACTATTTGATGATGACCACTTCTAGACACAACTGACTTGGGCTATATTTGCGCCAGTGACCTGGGGGCCTAAGACCCATTCTAAAGCTCCTGGGGCATCCCCCACATTTTCTTATTTGTTGGACCCTTGTTGCTAGCTCTGTGTAGACTCACTGAATGGGACCCCTTACCTGATTGGGAAGATTTAATATTCTCAAGCATAAGGATGGTCTTGTGAGAATCGTATGCTCACTTCCTCTGTCACAGCAGCAAGATTCAAAATCAGGTTGACAGCTGGCAGTTCCCTTGGGATATGGTGCTTGTCAGAAGTTATTCAGCTTGGTCACGATCCCTCCCATCACGTAAACCTCTTAACGTTCATTGCCAGATGCTAAACCTTGGAGAGACAGAGTTCAAAGTGCTACATGTAAGCCCATATACACTTATTTCTGGCACTTCGCACAGCAGATGCGGTGTGTGTTACAGAGCATATGTTTGAAATATTTAACTATTAGCAAACATGCTGTTGTGGTACCTATCAGACTGGGACACTGCCCTTCTGGGAAAACCTAAAATGTGACTGACTTTCATTATTTTCTTGTCTCTTTTTTTGCAAAATCCAGGTAACGTTTTATATGAAGGTATGCGAAAGATGCACAAGGGGCAGGGTGTAGTTTCAAAACAAATGCTTCAACACTCTTGTCTTCAGGTTATCGTTCACATGCCTCCCAGACCCCAAGGATCCCTTTGCCCTTCACCCACCTCCCATTTGCTTGTAACTTATTCCCCGCCCTGTGTCTATCCCGCCCTGTGCCAGAAGGAGGCTGTCCTTCTGGCACAGTGGGGCTGGGTAGAATACCCCTAAGAAGTGTGAAGTTCTCACCAGGAGCTGAGTATGCTGCCTCCACACTACCTTTAATCTATTTTAGACACTGAGGAATAAGCTAACAGAGGGCATCTAAGTCCTTCCTCAGTGCAAGGACCTATCATCCAGTCCTTACTACAGAAGGGCAGAGTATTACAGAGTGACCGTGACAAGCTTTTCATCCAGGGGCGCTCACATACTCTGGTTCCGAGCTGATGTAATAACCTCAGTGCCTCAGGGTGTGTGAACTAGCTGGGAAGAGTAGTTTGGTCATTAAAGTAGCAGTGAAGCACCCTGTTGCAGAACATGTTGATGTTGTTGTAAAATACACAGCTGAAAAGATGCACCTTATTTATTTTACATTTCACATTCGGTGACAATCACTCTGGTGGCATAGACCAGATCTAATAAATTACTTCCACAAACCGCTCTGCACTGCCTATTACCCAGCTCCACCCAGCTCACACCCATCTGACACATGTGGAATCCTTCATGTACCTCCAGGCAGCAATCCAGATGTCGTCTGCTGGCTTGGCTCTGCTTTAAGAGCAGGGTTTTGCTATGCATTGAGAATCTGTGTGCCAGACAATCACAGAACGTAACCAGATGATCTGCACATACAGTAGCATGCAGTACTCTTTTTTTTTTTTTGATGTGCCACTGGGAGGAGGATATTGCTATTTTTAAATCTTCATTCTGATAGTTTATCCCTACTCTTTGTTTCCTGTCTTTTAACCAGTTGCTGATCCATGAGAGGCCCTTCCCTCTTAGCCCAAGACTGCTTCCTTTGCTTAAGAGTTTTTGGTGAGGGACCTTCTCAAAGGCTTTCTGAAAGTCCAAGTACACTATATCCACTGGATCACCCTTGTTCACATGTTTGTTGACCCCTTCAAATAATTCTAATAGGTTGGTGAGGCATGATTTCCGTTTACAAAAGCCATGTTGACTCTTCCTCAACGTATCGTGTTCATATATGTAGTTTCAACCAGTTTGCCTGTTACTGAAGTTAGGCTTACCAGCCTGTGACTGCCAGGATCGCCTCTTTTTTTTAAATTAGGTGTTACATTAGCTGTCCTCCAATCCTCTGGTACATAGAGGTTTTTAAGGACAGGCTTGACAAAGCCCTGGCTGGGATGATTTAGTTGGGAATTGGTCCTGCTTTGAGCAGGGGGTTGGACTAGATGACCTCCTGAGGTCCCTTCCAACCCTGATATGAAAGGCTGATTTAAGTGATTGGTTACATACCACAGTTAGTAGGTCTACAGTTTCATATTTGAGTTCCTTTAGAACTCTTGGGTGAATGCCATCTGGTCCTGGTGACTTATTACTGTTGAATTTATCAATTTGTTCCCAAACCTCCTTTGGGACCTCAGTCTGGGATAGTTCCTCCTAAAAAGAATGGCTCAAGCGTGGGATCTCCCTCACATCCTCTGCACTGAAGACATGATGCAAAGAATTTGTTTAGTTTCTCTGCAACGGCCTTGTCTTCCTGAATGCTCTTTTAGCACCTTAATCATCCAGTGGCCAATCGACTGTATCAAATCGATTTCTAAAAAATCGACTTCTATTAAATCGACCTAATTTCATAGTGTAGAAATACCCTTAGACTCATAGACTTTAATGCCAGAAGGGACCATTCTGATCATCTAGTCTGACTTCCTGCACATCGCAGGCCACAAAACCTCACCGACTCCCTCCTGTAATACATGCATCCGACGAAGTGGGTACTCACCCACGAAAGCTCATGTTCCAATACGTCTGTTAGTCTATAAGGTGCCACAGGACTCTTTGCTGCTTTTACAGATCCAGACTAACATGGCTACCCCTCTGATACCTCCTGTAATAGACTCCTAACATCTGGCTGAGTTACTGAAGTCCTCAAATCATGATTTAAAGATGTCAAGTGACAGAGAATCCACCATTTACACTAGTTTAAACCTGCAAGTGACCCATGACCTGCAGAGGAAGGTGAAAATTCCTCAGGGTCTCTGGCAATCTGACCCCATAGAAAATATCTTCCCGACCCCAATATGGTGATCAGTTGGACCCTAAGCATGTGGCCAAGACCCTTCAGCCAGACACCTGGGCTGGGAAAGAATTCTCTGTAGTAACTCAGAGCCCTCCCCACCTAGTGCCCTATCTCTGGCCGGTGGGGATATTGCTACAAGCAGTCACAGATAAGCCACATGCCATCATAGGCAGTCCCATCATACCATCCCCTCCATAAACTTATCAAGCTCAGTCTTGAAGCCAATTAGGGTTTCCCCCACACACACTGCTCCCCTTGGAAGGCTGTTCCAGAACTTCACTCCTCTGATGGTTACAAACCTTCATCTAATTTCAAACCTAAACCTGCTGATGGCCAGTTTATATCCATTTGTTCTTGTGTCAGCATTGGCGCTTAACTTAAATAACTCCTCTCCCTCCTATGGTGTTTCTATAGTGAGCAATCATATCTCCTCTCAGTGTTTGTTTTGTTAGGCTAAACAAGCCAAGCTCCTTGAGTCTCCTCTCGTAAGCTAGGTTCTCCATTCCTCTGATCATCCTAGTAGTCCTTCTCTGCACATGTTCCAGTTTGAATTCATCTTTCTTAAATACGGGAGAACAGAATTGCACAAGTATGCCAGATGAGGTCTCACCAGTGCCTTGTATAATGGTACTAACACTTCCCTGTCTCTACCAGAAATACCTTGCCTGATGCATCCTAGGATCTCTTAGCCTTTTTCACAGCCGCATCACACTGGCAGCTCATAGTCATCTTCTGATTAGCCAGTACACCCAGGTCTTTCTTCTCTTCTGTCTCTTCCAGCTGTTTTGCAACTTCACACCTACTCCCTTTCCAATGGCCTCTTTCCTTGCCTAGCATGCAGCACAAGGGACAAGGTTTGTTGTTCCAGCACAGTTGTGAGTGGAGGATCCATGTGAGGCTCAAGCGAGGTTAACCATGATGTTCCACAGTGATTGAGAGTATGTTTCAAGCCTCCTTTCATTCCCGCTCCCCCCCACACTGAAATGCACTTGATAAAAAGGGTGTGGGACTGGGTGTGGGTGGAGAATAGACGTGTCTGAGAAAAAATGGGTTTGAGCAGGAGCCTCAGTGTATTATCAAGACCTTTAGTTCCATGGCC
The DNA here is from genome assembly GCF_020497125.1 of Mauremys mutica. Classification (NCBI taxonomy): domain Eukaryota; kingdom Metazoa; phylum Chordata; order Testudines; family Geoemydidae; genus Mauremys; species Mauremys mutica. Next base: position 46,313,887 of record NC_059078.1, read on the forward strand.
CCATTTTTGGTATCCTGATATGAGGGAAAAGTTACTTGGTGCACAACAGCAGCATCAGATTGCCCTGCTCTCCCTGTGCTGCAGATCACATCCTGTCTGGCTCTTATACATGAAACACCATGCTGCTGCTAATCTAACAAGCCGAGAGGTGCCCCAGGTGCTCTGCAGAATGGCAGGGCATACTCTGGGAATGTAGCCCTGGGAATGGAGCACTGGCAAGGAGCTGCAATGGGAAGGCTCCATTCCTTGGATAATTACACATTCAGGAAGATTTTATCTTATTTTTTAATTATCTCCCGTTTTTCGCTCTTGGCTCTTCCTCTAATTAGGGGCTGCCAAGTTTAATGGTTTTAAAAATTTTCCACCTGTGGGGCTAGGGGGCAGGGCTTGTTAAAGTTGATGCACAAAACATTTTAACTTTGCAATTAGGGATGGGGATGAGATGCAAAATTCTGATCAGCATCCAAAGCTGGGGGTTGTTCAGACCCACTTCTACTCACTATTCCCTCCCCCCATATTCCAATCCCTTGGACAGCAGGTGAAGTGGGGGAGGGAGACATTAATGGTGGTGCCATCCATTGTATATGCACCGGTGATGGCTAAGGAGATATGGGAAGCAGCAGTGATAGACAGGCTTTCCACAGACTTGAGCATTAGTAAGTTGCTGGGCCAAGTGGAAGAACTGTATGTGGAGTATCCAGTTATTTTGCTTTTTGAGTCTCCATTTCCTCTGATAACTGGTGAAAATAGCGATGGACAGTGGCCCAGAAATGCAGTGTAACAGGTCAGCAGGGTTTGCTAGAAACACCCCAACGCATCTGCAAGTGTTGGTTCTGCTGCAAAAGGGTTAAGTGGATTGTAGTGATTCATTGAGAGTTTTGCTGACTAATTAACCAATCTGCCTGTAAGGGAGTGCATCTTCAGAGAGAGGATCCTGGGCATGGGCTGAGCAGTCCAGGGGAAGGAACCCTTGAGCAGCGAAACCCAAAAAGAAGGTTGGAACTAAACCACGTTAATGTATAATTGGTTTCCTGGTTAATAATAAAGCTAAACCCCAGGAGACAGGGTGAGATTTCACTGTGTTTGAGAGCAGGGTGGGAAAGGTGTCTGCTCACACACACACATGCTGTCTACCAGGGCCGGCTCCAGGCACCAGCATTCCAAGCTGGTGCTTGGGGCGGCAATCTGCAAGGGGCAGCAGTCCCTGTTGTTTTGCCCTCAAGCAGCATGCCAAATTGCCGCCGCAGGCGGTGGGGACAGTCCGTGTGCCCTTAGGGCGGCAGGCACGTTTCAGCGGTGGCGGCAATTCGGCAGCAGCTTCTATGTTTAGCTGTCAGGGGCAGCTTGCCACCCTAATGGCACACGGATTGCCCCCGCTGCCTGCGGCGGCAATTCCGCGTGCTGCTTGGGGCGGCGAAAACTGTAGAGCCGGCCCTGCTGTCTGCTCAGAAGAGTGATTTCTTAAGGCATGAAGTGAGACTGTAGGAGCTAGTGTGGAAAACACTTTACCTGCTTATTTCACTGTGAAGAACTGCAGGGCATCTCTGTAGCACATTTTCAGATGTGGATTGGAGGATCTGTCACATACCCTTCCGACCTGCTTAGAGGTCTGCTTCAAATGCTCTGTGTGCATTTGTATGCATCTAGCCAGAAATAATATGCATGCAGAAAGAATGCCGTACGCTGGCCCGGCAGCAATGATACTTAGCACACTACATAAGCATCCCAGGGAGAGATATTAAAGCAGGCTTTTCATGATGTTATAATTAAAGTGTTGTCTGCGTTTTCATTCACACCCCTATTTTCAGAGATGTATAACTCAGCTGTAAAAATAAATTAAATCTGGGTCGAAACTTGGCACGTGGGCTCCCAGAGCATGAACACATTTTCTTTGGCAAAATGTCCTGAAGATGCAGGAGTGGAAAATAATAATTACGATAACATAGGGTGTCAGTAAAAACACCTGTCAGCACATGACTACCTTTGTGTGTTAGCTGGCCATATGCATACTCCAGATGACCTACCTCCAACTTCAAGGGGTTGCATACATTAAATGAGGGAAGAATTTGACTTCAGAGTATTTAAAATCATATTCAAGTAATTTCTTAGTGCTTTTCTTCTTTCTTTTTAATGCTCTCCATTGTTTGCAAATATTTCTTCCAAGTCTGTTCACAACTTCCCTCCTGATTTTATTTTTCCATATGACTTGCCTTGATTTCCCCATCCCTCCATGCCTCCAATGGAACCAACAGAGACACATCTGTTTGTGTTTAACAACTTCAGCTTGAGCAGCAGCATTATCCTGCCCACATATCCTCGGTGTGCAGTGGAAATCTCATGTGTGTGGTACTGGCAGGAGTGTTCTTTAGTGAATGCCCATTCCAGGGCCAGTGTAGAGAGAACAAAGTGTGGATTTTGGGGGCCCATGAAAACAGAAGCCAATATTCTTGGCTTTCAGACAGTGGATTTTAAAAAGGAAAAAAATCCCAGATTGGGATCCAAATTCTACTCACTTACATGGGGGTGAATCTGGAGTACAGTAGAACCTCAGCATTATGAACACCAGAGTTATGAACTGACCAGTCAACCACACACCTCATCTGGAACCAGAAGTACGCAATCAGGTAGCAGACCAAAAAAAAAAAAAAGCAAATACAGTACAGTACTGCGTTAAACGTAAACTACTAAAAATAAAAAGGGAAAGCAATATTTTTCTTCTGCATAGTAAAGTTTCAAAGCTGTATTAAGTCAATGTTCAGTAGCAAACTTTTGTCCCTAACCCTAACGTTTTGTCAGAGTTACAAACAACCTCCATTCTGAGGTGTTGTGAGGTTCTACTGTAACCTCCATTTAAGTGCATGCAGCTATTCCAGATCAGTATCAATGTAACTGAGAGCAGAGTTTTATCCTTGGGGCCTGTGGTGGGGCAGGTCCCCACCCTCATGAGGAAGGAGTTAAAGAGCTCCTCTAGGCACAATCAGCCTCAGACCGGCATGCCTGTGACGCTTGTCAAGCCTGGAGATGGGCAGGTCCTGAAGTGTATGTGTGCACTGCAGCTGGGAGATGTGATTCCCAGCAGAGGCAGGCAGACGTGTGCCATTTCAGCTCAAGGTAGTGCACTGAGAAGAGCAGTGTGGACATTGTGGTAAGGGCTGTGGCTCAGGCTAGCTAGCCCAAGCCTGGCCAGCCTCCTGGATCCAAGCCTGGGCAGCAAGCCTGAGCCGGCACTCGCACTGCAACGTCCCCACTGCTATTTTTAGTGCACTAGCTCCATCTGAGCTAGCATGAGTCTATCTACCCATGCTGGGAACGACACTGCCCAGCTGCAGTGTAGACATACCCTAAAAGGAAGGGTCCCTGCTTGGTGCAAGGTAGCTCTCTGGAGCAGGACTGAAAGTCAGAGCTCCCCCTGCCCCTGGAAGCAGGGGTTGCTGACCAGGGAAATGCCTTGAGAGCACTGGCCACCTCAGAAAGAAGGACTGGTGCTTTTTTTTTTCTCTCTCTCTTTGGCTTCCCTAAGGCCTAGGACTCTGCTCTCTTTTTGTTTGGATTACTTTAGGTCCCCCTGCAAGGGAGCAGAGACCCTGACAGCATTGCCAGAGGGCTATGCCCCAGACTCCAATACAGAAGAGGAACCTACCATCTCCCCAAGGGAGTACTAGAGGTGTATAGCCTACAGTAGGGCCAAATTCAAAACTGGTGTAAACAGGTGCACTTCAAAAGACTTCTAGTTGCATTGCACCTACTTACACCCAGATTTTAGACTCTGGAGGGTTTTCTCTCCCAGGTACTAGCAATGTTAAGATGGGTGAGATGCTTTCATAAACTATTTGAGAGCATTCCTTCCATGGCAACTGGAGACCTGTGAGTTTGCTGCCCGTAACTATTGTATAAGGAGTGGCAATCAGATTCCTGTTCACCTACATTGTGATGTTCAGTTCAGAATATTCTAAAACTCTGAACTCTCCTGATATCTACAAAATAAAAACTTGGGTTTGTGTGTATTTGGCAGGATGGGGAGGCTGGCTAAGAGCTTGTCCCTTGTTCTCAGACTCATTTTTTAAAAAGATTAAATGAAGAGTCACTGTTTGATGATTCCACATGGATATGACCAGAGATTTTTAGATTGAATGGCTTTAAAATATCAGACTTTTATTTAAAATCCAGTCAAATGATTTAAAAAAAAACTGTTTCAAGGTAGAAGAAAGTGATTTTTTGGAGTCTGTGTATATTATTATTTATATTGCAGTAGAACCCAGAGGCCCCATGTGCTAGGTGCTGTACAAACATCACAGAGAGCCCTTGCCCATAAGAGCTTACAGCCTCCAGCTCTCCCTGTGCATCCACTCACTGTCAGATGGACCAAGCATGCCACATTGTTACCCTCGTCTCCCACCCACTCTTCCTACCTGGGAGCTCTTTGGGCAAGAGCTCAGAAACCTGCAGGCTCAATTCCCGCACCAGCCCCACAAAGAAAAAAGGTTGGCTGTTGGGACACAGCTGAATGGGGGTCACCAGGGGATGGTTCAGAAAGCAGAGCCACCTACCCACTCCCTACACACATTACTATAGTGATTGAGTCTCTCCCAGAGCCCTGCCACATATGCAGCTCTGCTTGGCAAGTCATACAGGTGTCCCAAGATCATTATTGTGCATTCCATAGCTGGGCTGTCCTGGTCTCCACACACACCCCCAGCAGACAGATGAGCTTGTCTAAAAGGAAGCCTTGTTCAGTGGTCTTATGGGTTTATTTTATGTATTTTCTATTTGTTTTTTAATTTTCTATTCTCATTTGATTGCCTTTCCACAGCCCCTGCGTGAGGGCAGGGGTGCAGTAACAGGGAAACCTGACCTCACACACACACGCTGTCAATCATCAAAGTATGGAAAACAAAGCCAGCAATACTACCAGTGTGTAAAAATGTGACAAGAAATGGGCGTTGACTAAAAACACTGGGCCGTGTTGTCCCGTAGGCAGGATGCTGCTATCTAGGGAAGAGGAAACTCCACTGGTTTCCTTCAGACTATTATCCCCTGGGGCATTGTCCTGTCTCTTCCTCCCATTCCAGCTCTCTGAACAAACTGGGATTTCTCTCCCCAAATACACCCAGCCCTGGGACCAATGAAGGCCAGGGCCTACTGCCTGCTAAAGTCCTGAGGGTTCAGAGGTGAGGGAAGATGCTGTGGAGAGGAGCAGCCCCCCCTAGACCCATGTGTCCCCTTCCTAGCTGCATCTTCCTCACACACACTCCCACACAGCCCTGTGAATTGGTCTCCATGAGGTTGGGCAAGTGGTGGGAGATAATGATGGTTCAGAGGAGGCAGTCTTCCCCCTTCCATGCTCATTGCTGGGCAGAAGCCACCCACTCTGTGTCCCCTCTTTCTGCAGGGGATGATGTGGCCCAGTGTGATTGATTTGCTGTGTGGGGGCAGAGGCAGGGGACTGGGGGTAACAGCTTCATTTTGGCACCCAAGGGTCAGAACAGACATTGATCAAAGATTCCACAGATAGCCGTCGGGGGAAGGAGAAGGCAGGGCTGTAGGGTGTGGATACTGGCAAAGGGGAGGAAGCTCCAAGTGCTGTTTCTACTATGGGATGCAAAAGCAATACTGGTGTCAGTTAGATTAAGTCTTGTTCAAGTGAGAAGACGCTACCAGCAAATTAAGCAGGGGATAACAAAATCATACACAGTTCTGATTGAAGCTGCCTAGTGGTGGTTGGCTAGTTATTTAGTGCTGAACAGGGCAGAGGGGCTGGTTATTTGGCAGCATGGTGATGATGGAGCAGGGACAGGTGTGTTTTTTTTCCTGTGCCACTGAAAGAATAAATAAATAAATAACCTCAAACCATGTGTCATCATTGCAGCTCAGCAGAGCCAGCTTTGAGCCAAGGCCAGGATGCCACCACCCTTCTCCCTGCTTCACCAAGGCAAGGGCAGTGTCAAGAGATTGACACTGATGGGAAGAAAACACAAGCCATATGGGAGAGATGCCCACGACCCCCCACTGCCTGAAGATAATCAGCCTGGGACTTGGATTGCCAAGGTTAATGTAAAAGTGTTACTGGGAACTTCCTTTTGAAATGGGAAAGAGGATAGGGGCGGGCAGGGGAACAGAGCGGGGCTTCCTTATCCCAAACTCAATATCCAGAACCTGTGAACTCGCAGAGGAGAGGTGTTTTTGTCCAAAAATTCTTCCAACCTTGGTGTCATCCCAGTGAAATATACAGATGCCTGCCATACATACCGCTTGGAAGTCACAGCATTTCCAGCCCTTTCTTAGTTTGTGAATTTAGGAAATAGACTATATGTTTCAGAGATAGGGCCCAGGTGCCAAAGTTTGCATCCAAACTCTCATCTGAATCTCAGTTTCCCCCATGTTGCCAGGGGTGTTTGGATGTTGAATTTAGAGTGGCCTACTTCAAAGACAGGGTCAAAGAGGTGACACTCAAATCCAGATCTGAATCCAGATCCAAACTGCCCTGGAGTTTCGGGTTTGGTCTGGTTTGGGATCCTTTATTCCAGCCCAGGTCCATCCCTAATTTCTTGAAAGGAAAAGAAACAAAAACAATAGACTAAAAGGTGCTTTAAAATATCAGGAGAGAGGCTACCAAGGAAATAAATAGTGATAAGAACAATGGTAATACTCCTAATGTCACGGCAGCTCTAAAATTCAAGTAGTGTGCATGTGTCAAGAGCATTTCCTTCAAGCCTCTGTGGCTCGGAGGTTGGATTGTGCCCCACAGTTCACAGGTACCATCAGCCCCCTCCCTGGTGTAGACGTGGAATTGGGGGAGGGGAGAGGAAAAGTGGATGCAATCACTGCGGATGACCATGTCTTTACTGTACCCCCTTGATGCCATGCTTCAACGAGACAAAAAGACATCAAGATTCTAGTCTGTTGGTCTGAGGCCAGTCGGCTGTACCTCAGAGCTGGAAGGGATATTGCTTCAAATAGTCCCCCATCCTCCTGGGCAGGGGCAGCTGGTCCACCTCCTCTGTCGACTTGTTAATCTGTAGCCGGCACAGGTGCTGTAGGCTGGGGACACTGTCCTTGCGGCTGAGTGGCCGTATCAGCTTCAAGTGCACTGCCGCAGCCACCATCTCCTTTTGCATGGAGGACAGGGGCGAGGGCGGTGGGTAAGGGGCCTCATTCTTGTTCTCCACTGTGCAGGACATGACATAGTGCTGGATAAGGCTGACCACATCTGGGAAGGCCAGGATGCGGGGTTTGGACAGGCAGTTCGAGTCGAGCCGGAACTTGCTGTCGGCATATTCAATGCGCACATTGGTGGGACCCCGGTTGGTCTTGACGGAGAGTGTGAACAGGTAGCTGGGGTGGGTGCTGTCCCGTACCAGGAAGGTACCCTCAGGCATCTTCTGAAGATGCTGCTTGGCCTCACTGGCTGTGATAGACCCCCAATACCAGCCTGGAAAGGAATCCCAAAAAGAGAGTTCATTTAGAAAGAAAGAATCATCACTAGACTGAAAACACAGGCTGCTCATATCAGGGAGGCAGGAGGAGGCTTCATGGGAAATACAGTAGAGATGGCATAGCCAAGCCCTGCAAGGATTCCAGCCTACGTTTTTAATCAGTGTGCTTAGGCTGGGGGAGGGGAGGCCACTTCTGCAGTGTTTGGGGCTTACACAGACAGAGGAGCCAGTTCCCCTTTCTGTCAATTGAGCTATTAAAGGCAAAGCTCCCATGTATGCTAGTGGTAGGCTACTTTGTGATATAAACACTGACTGTATGGTGGCTGAGACCAGGACCACTCATTGCACTGATAAGTTTCTGCTGTAACAGCTTCTGGGGCAAGACACTTACAGCAGACCAACCTTAGTGCCTAGCGACCTTCCTAGGAGAGGAAATTCTTCTTAGAGGTGACTCACAGAGCGTTCTTTCCCACACCCTGTGGCCTCCTCACCCAGTGACCTCATGCTGGTGGGTAGAGCCTTACCGGATTCTCGCAGATAGGAGAAGGTTTTTGCAATGCATAGCAGGTCTTCTTCAGGATCTCGCATCCGAGGCAGGTTATTCTCAGGAGCAGGTGCCATGAAGGCAGGAGCAGATTCTCCCTGGAAGACCATAACGGAGCGAGGTTGCATGATCTGCTCGGACAAATCCACTGCAATGCCTCTGAGCGACTGTCTCCTGATCTTCTCCTCCGCCAGCAAAGGATGGGGTCTGAAATGAAGGATGTATTGTGTGATTTTTAGCTTGTCTTGCCTAAGGTTGCATTATCAGATCAGCGTCTGCTCTGCTGTGCTACAGCACGTGTTCTGTAAAGAGATCCTCACTATGGTTATGTTTCCAACAGAAGTAGAAAAGGAAAAAACAAACATCACAGAGTTAAATATGAACCCCTCGATGCAGGGAGGCATGGGTGGCTTTTTCCACCTTGGAAGGGACACTAGTTCAAACACCTTGTAACTCCACCAAGAGTCTGACATTCCTCTAATCCATTGGTCCTCAACTCAGGGTATGCATACCTCTGAGGGGTACGCAGAGTCTTCCAGGGGGTACATCAACTCATCTAGATATTTGCCTAGTTTTACACCAGGCTACATAAAAAGCACTAGCGAAGTCAGTACAAACTACAATTTCATACAGACAAGAGCTTGTTTATACTGCTCTATATATTATACACTGAAATGTAAGTGCAATATTTATATTCCAGTTGATTTATTTTATAATTATATGGGTAAAAATGAGAAAGTCAGCAATTTTTCAGTATTAGTGCGCTGTGACACTTGGGCATTTTTATGTCTGATTTTGTAAGCAAGTAGTTTTAAGTGAGGTGAAACTTCAGGATACACAAGACAAATCAGACTCCTTCAAGGAAGGGGTACAGTAGTCTGGAAAGGTTGAGAGCCACTGCTCTAATATATAGGATATTGCATTTTTAATAAGGCTGTGGGGAGGAGATACAGATAGGATTCCTGATGACATGCAGTGGGCCTGATTCTGTTTCACTGGTTTAAACTTCGGTGGAGTTACTCCAGATTTATGACAGTGTGTCTGAGAGGAGAATAACCTTTCCCCTCCCTCCCCCCAGTTATCTTCCTGTCACTACAGGTTGGCCTGATCTTGTCATGGCTGTTAGAAGCTAAGTGTGTGTTGATCTTGAAATGCCATCACAGCAGAATAACTAGCCAATCCCTGGCACTACACAGGCCCTGGCATTCAAATGGCATGAAGGAAACAGTGTAAAGTGGAACCACCCAGCCCCTGGCATGTTTAGTAATGGTAGAAGGGTTTCAACAAGGTAGTGCCATGGTGAGCATTGTTCAGTGTGGTTATAAATCTTCCAAGGGAGCAGGATTGTAGCCTTCTAGCAACTAGCTGCAATGTGTCCCATTGCCCTGTGGTCTGTGACAAGTCCTTCTCTGTACCATGGGGAATGCTAACCTGTGGTGAGAGTACAGGATGATGGAGTGTAAGGAAGGAGCTCTCATTGCCAGTCAGACTTCTGAGTCTGAGGAAGTAGCCCAGAGTTTTCACTGCCAGGGGAATGTACAAAGCTGCATGTCCTGCAGAAGGAGGCTGAAAATAAGCAGCATGTGTGTCAGTGCTCTAGGTGAGCAGCACCCTACTTGCATTGCGCCTGCATGTGAAAATCCTACAGAGCTGGCAAGAGTGAAATGTAAAATTAAAGGAAAGAGAATAAAAAGAGCAGCTGATAGGAGGGTCTGACTGGGCCTGGCTCAGGCCTTCTGTCACTCTTCACCCTCACACAACCCTGTGCTGCAGCACATCTCAAATGTTTATCCCTACTGCACCTGGCACCAAGGTGACCTCTCTAGGGTCAAAAAATATAAGGTAAATGTGTTCCCAAGGAAATGCAGTACAATCCCCAACTTGAGACACAGGGACTGCCTGAAGCTAATGGATATTTAAAAGGCAGCTGCAGCATTCTCCCACGTCATAGGAAAAAGAGGGGGAGAGAGGACAGATGTCCCTGGCATTTCTCCTCCAATCTTATCAACTTTGTCCTTTGTATAGACAGTGACATTTAATGGGCACACAAATGTGGATGAGGCAGGGATAAGGTTACAGACTGATCTTCCCCAGCCTACCTTGGCTTGGCCCACTCCTCTCTCCAGCCCTCTCGCCCTGCTGTGTCCCAATTGTGGGACAAAGACCCAAAAGGAGAGACATATGAAGAACAATAGCACAGAGGGGATTGAAGGGGAGTTTTTCCTTTAAGAGAGAGAGTGAGCTGCAGTCAGAGTTCCACGGTTCTGCATTTATGGGGCCATAGGTAAATCTGGCTCTAAAGTGAGGGACACTCAGTATTCTTAAACAACGAAGGGCAGTCAAGGACAACACACTGATCCCACAAAATCAAATGCTCCACAGACTTTCAGAAGAGACTGTTGTGAGTTAAAACATCAGCCAAATACATCCCTTGTCTTCTTCAGCCAATCTCTACTTTAGGAAAAGCAAGATATGACATGCATGGACTTTGAATCCTGCCTATTAATTTCTATCCCAGAAGACCTCACCTTTGTTTTAGCCCCTGGTTTTCACCAGTATTCTCTGATATCTAGTGTACAAAGCGTTTCTCTGTGGCTCTTGTTTTGCAGGCAACGGCTCTGGATAAGATTCCCTTCCATGGTAGCACTGTCGTGAAGGAAGAACAGACACTTTCTCCAAGGAAAGTCTGACCTGGGTTATATTCAGTAGCTTTTGGGCACTGCCTGTGCTCTTTCAAAAAGAAGTAGTACAGGCCTGATTCTCCACTGCCTTGCACCTTGTGTAATCACTGTGAAAAGTGGGTGTCAAATGCTGCCCTCAGTGGAGGATTGGTAGCTTTCTACACCAGCAGTTTGCATTGCACAGAGATGAATGACTGCCAAAGGTGAAAGGTAGGGGAGAAGGGGTCCCATGGTGCATAGACCTCATTCCCAGCTCGAGAACAATAGTGCTGCAGCTTGGATTCCAAAATTGAGCTTGCTTCTTCTTGGAAATGTTTCTGCTACGCCCTCAGGCAAAGTCTTGTGTTTAAAGAAATGTTTTCTTGTTGCTAGCATGAGAACCATTTTGCTTTTTAGACACCTGATTTGGGAAGGGGATTAAGATTTGTCTGGAGGAGATGGAGAGACCAGGAAGCGGTTTTGAATGGAATCTTTAGACAATCACTAGGTACCTTAACTGATAAATTATTAGAAAGTTCTGCTCCTGCTTTCACTATGCTGCTTCTGTATCTTCCATTGTCTCATGGAATGCGGACTCTGAACCTCCAGGACTCATCTTGAAGCCACCTTGGGGAGGCCATTCCCCTTTCACTAAAGGAAGCTGTGAACCAATTCACATTTCACTTCAGAGATGTAGAAAGGGCTCAAGTCTTTAAACTCTGTGTACAATCATAGGTGCTGGAACTAGGAGTGCAGGGGATGCTGTCGCACCCTCTGGCTTGAAGTGGTTTCCATTATATACAGGGTTTACAGTTTGGTTCAATGGCTCTCAGCACCCCCACTATAAAACTTGTTCTAGCACCACTATGTACAATCCCCTCTCCGTAGTCACAAAAGCTCTTGTGAAGTGGAGCCAGTGTGGACTGGAGAAAGATGAGTTCACCTACAGTGGTCATCCTCTGGCTCCCATTTGCTCCCTGACTATCCTGCCACCTAAAATCTGTGGAACCCAAACCCCCGTGCATTTCCAGTGGGGTTCTTCCACAATATCCAGGGAAAGGTAACAGGGGATGCTGCATGGATTTTGCTGCCCTTCCATACGTATAAAAAAGCCTGGGGTTACAGTACCTCTAATGAACTCACTGCAGTGAAAGAAAGTTTTAAAATCTATGTGTGGCAGGAACGTGGACCCATTAATGGAGTCTAATTAATGATGATTCAAAAGTGGCTGAGCTACTAAACAAGACAAATATAGAAAAGAGGTCAAGGATCAGGTATGAACAGAATACGTGTGACTATAGCTGCTATTATGAACCAGATAAAGAACTATGTGGAAGAAAGTGTATTTATAAAAATCAGCAGGTCCAGTTGATATCCATCTTTTTGTCCTAAAAGAAGCAGCAAACAAACTTTTTCTGACTCCTCGAGAAAAGCCCTGGAGAACTAAGAAGATACAAGAGCGCAGACACAGGTGGTACCAATTAGAGTGATCTTTACCATTTCCTCTGTGATAAGTCAAACAAGACCAGTCCTACACTCCTTATATTGGCAAACTCCCATCAACTCCTACAGGACTTTTGCCTGAGTAAGAAGGGCAGGATTGGGTCCAAAATGCATACAATCTTAGGAGGACAATGGAACAAGCAGCTTTATAAAGACAAACAGTGGACAAACTTGCCCCATTGGAATGAAGGACAGGTTATAGGTATAGATGATAGGTAGGCTGTAGAGATGATATATTTGCACTTCAGTAAAGCATATGATAGGGTCCTGCAAAGCCTAAACTGAAAAATTAATTTCAAGCAGCTTGGCTATGAGCACTATCATGTGGGCTGAAAACATGGGTGAAACCAAGCAAAGAAAGACATAGGTTGAGCAGCAGGAAAATATTTGTAATAGTGAGCTCTATGATACATTGGGGGCTCTCAGGGGAAGTGGTGGAAATCCCCAGACTTGAGTCACTTAAAAGTAGACAGAGCAAAAAGTATAATGCTGTGAGGAAAATCTTCTAGTGGCAAACAGGATGGTTAAAATGACATCATGGCCAGCCATTAATGAAGGTGGGAGCTTGCAAATATTTCCAAGAGCACAAATGCCTAATATATTCATCCAGATCAGGTACGTACATATGTAGATGACCCATGTAGTGCCTAACTGACCATGTGAGCATGCAAATGCCAATATGCATGCACTAGCCAGGGGTACTTATATGATAAAATTAGGCATGCACAAGAATTTATTTGCACTTTATTGGATATCTGGGGCACTAGGGCTTTCCCCAGCTTTAATTTTTATAATGCACTGTGTGTATACACATGCATGTGTACACACATAATCTTGTATAGAAAAGCTATGCAAGAAGAAATATACATTAATTCTATATATTCATTTGGAATTAGACATAGACAATTTAAAAAAAAATTCCTGGAAAGCTTTTCCCTGTAAGTAGTTTGTTTCTATGGAGAAATCGGATAGCTCCTATTATTCTGTGCTTCTCTCCTCTCTAGTTTTACATATGATATATTGTACAGCATAGTCAGACTTTTCCCCTAACTAATTTTTACCTGTAAGAACCTTGAGTGCCATGTGATTTCTCAGCTATAGAGAGAGCATGGATATCAGGGTGTCTGTTCATGCCCTTCTTAGACAAAAGATATAAAAACCCCAGAAACAAAAGACACTCACATGTACTGAGGGCCAGATACTCAGCTGATGCAAATCAGCATAGCCCCATTAACCTGAATAGACCTACACCAGTTTATACCAGCTGAGGATCTGCCCCAGAGTCTGTTATTGAGAATTCTCAAATCAAGCGTTTAAAATGAAGGCTGCAAGGAATCTTACCCCTGAACACAGATGATCATGTCACTCCAGGACAAAGAAAAACGCATTAAGTCTTCAATAGGATGGGAAAATGGTCTTCCCCTTTTTCTTGCCGCCTTCTTTGTTCCCCAGAGGAGCTAGGGCAAATCTTTAGTTAGGAATTCACAGGAAGAAAAAGACTGGACTGCTCCCAACAAACCTCTTCCACGACACTCTGGAGTTCACACACCGGGAGAAGCCAAGCAGAAAGCAAATCAGGCTGCCCAGAGAAAAATTGTACTGATTTTTCAGCAACTTTAGCTAGGAAAATGTGCGCAGTCTTGGTACTTCTGAAGATAATAAAATATATTCTTGCTCTGATTAAAAAGAAAAAAAGAAAAATGACCAGAGAAAAGGGAAAACGATTTAAAAAGAAGGAATGAAATCTCCTTCAGAACGACCTTTCAAGTCAGGATTTAAAGCACCTCCGAAATAACAATAAATAGGTATCAATAAATAATCTCTCCCTGAATGTGGAGCTGGGAGAGCTGCAACCTACTTGGACGCTGGCTCCAGGAGTAATGAAGCTCTGGGAAAAAACACAACTAAGTAATCTTTTGTTTGCCCCTTTTAATCTGTTCCAGGAAGTGACGGATTCCTGGAATTGTATTGTATTCACATCACTGTTCTGACATTAAAAAACAAAAAGTATAAATAGATGTGTCCGTAATGGACATCTTGATGTCAGCACTGCACTCCAGAGAATTGGGGTGGGGGGAGAGCCTCCAAAATATACCAAAATCCCCAAGGAAAAAGACAGGGTCAGGTCAGATTGGTCAGCTCCTTCCAGGGACTCAGCTGAAAAGTTGTAAGTTGTTTTCTGTTTTATAAAGCATTTGGCTGCTGTCCCCTGTGTGTTCACAGAAATACCTTTGATAGATTTCCAAGAACTTTCCAGGAAAGCTGGGCTGGACCACAGAGCTCTGCCAATCAGAGGAAACCGAGGCTGGGCTGGACCTCAGAGGTCTGCCAATCAGAGGCGAATGAGGCTGAGCTGACGCTGCAAGCTGCAGTGAGCCCCTCCCCCACAGTCACAGAGAAACACACACACACACACAGCAGAAGAGGGAGGGAAATGTAGGCAGCAGTTGCAATCACCAGGGGCCCTTTGACCATGTGACTAGGAAAAAGCGAGATTAGAAACCTTGCTGACCATTCCCAGATGGCTATGTGAAACCAGAGAGCAGCTGTAATGCACCCGCTGCTCCAAATATCGGCAAGTAGCCTCCTTGTTAGGCTTTGTACCACAAGGCTAGGATCAAGAAAACTCCCCTCCTCTAGCTTTAACTTGTAGCACCAAACTTGTCAATTCCCCCTGCTTTCTCATAAAAACAAACAATCTTTCCCTTTCCTCGCCAACCCAGCAGTGTCTGGCCAGACAGGCTGAGATTTCAATACTGAGACTCATGTTTTCCAAGTGGATTTGGTGAACGTGAAAGGTGCTGAGTTGAGAGCCCCAGAGATAATTTCTCTTTAATTCACAGAACAAGGACTGCAGGGGCAACAGCTGAGCAAACACCTTCCAAGGAACATAGAAGGTAGGACTGGAAGGAACTTCCTGGGTCATTGAGTCCAGTTCCTGCTATTGCAGGCAAGCCCATCCTATAATCCCATTCCTAAATTTATCAAGTTTCCTCTTCAAACTAGTTAGGTTGTTTGCACCCATTCCTCCTACTGGGATGCTGTTCCAGAGCCTCCTCTGATGGTTAGAAACCTTTTTCTGTTGTCCCGCTTAGATTTATTAATGGCTAAATGAATAAATTCCATACCACCCAGGCCAATGCATCTCAGTCACTGATCTGTAGGGACCACCTTAAGGGATAAGACAGTGAGCAGGTTGAGCTCTAGAGCGGTGGTCCCCAAACTTTTTACCTTATGCTCCCCTTCACTCCTGTCTGTGCCCCTCCCCCAGAGCCAGGGCCGGGAGCAGGGCCACAGCTCTCGGGGGGGGGAAGAGGATGCAGCCAGGAGAAAGGGGGCCATAGCTGAGGGTGGAGGAGGGGGTGTAGCCTCAGGCATGGGCCAGGGCCAGAAGTGGAGCTGGGTGGTGCTCCTTCCCCCCCCACCCAGTGAGGGTTGGCCTGGCCCCAGCCACGCCCTCCCCCTCCCCCAAATGTTCCTCTACGTCTCCCTAGAGGACCTCTGCCCTAGAGAAATGGAATCCTTGGAACCTCCACTGGGACTGTCCACAAGAGTGCCAGTGAGGAGTCCCTTATAGTCAGAAAAGACAGCTGAACAGTAGATGTTGGGCTATGTAGTTGGCCAAGTGCCCTTGTAACCTGGGAATCTCCTAGTCTTTGAAGACCGTCCTAGCCTCTGGATAAGGTATATAAAACCAGTGATTCCCCCTACCTTCAGAGTCATTTTTAACATAGCCATGTGGCCTCGGGGGATGGGGGGGGGGGAAGAGAACAGAGTAGGTCCCCTACAAGCTGCCAAAAAATTCCATGTGTATCTTCCTGACTTTCCAGGTAGTAGTCTTTGGCAATGGCTAATTAACCTTTACATTCACAGTGCATCTTCCGCTTCAGTTATGAAGGGGAGTTCATTGAGGTAATACAGTTATTATATCTTAGGCAGGAGCACGGCGGCTCAGTAGGGACATGGAAAAGGCATCTTCACAGATTTCTTAAATATCTCCTGTCTGTGTGTTCCATTCTATGCATCCGAAGAAGTGAGCTTTAGCTCACGAAAGCTCATGCTAAAATAAATGTATTAGTCTTTAAGGTGCCACAAGTACTCCTGGTTTTTTTGTTAGATTTATCAGGCTCTATCTAGTGGCCATTTTCTGAAAAACACTTCTCTCTCCAAGGAGCAGGAGTACATAACTAAGTACGGAGTGGCAAAAGCCAAAAATCAACAAATGCACTCAATTTGATAACTCAGTTCTTTGGTGCTATGGGAGTGGTGGTAGGTGGGTGCACATCAGTAAAGAAGTGTACTGGTGTGTATATATAACTCATCTTGGTAATCCCCTGAAAGGT
The DNA here is from genome assembly GCF_020497125.1 of Mauremys mutica. Taxonomy (NCBI): domain Eukaryota; kingdom Metazoa; phylum Chordata; order Testudines; family Geoemydidae; genus Mauremys; species Mauremys mutica. The sequence goes on from NC_059078.1 coordinate 46,330,370, forward strand.
GGTGGGTAAATGTGTTCCAGTGAATGTCCTGTTTCTAAGTACTGGATCTATTACTAAAACCTGTCACCAAAATATGGAAAGAGAACAGCTACATTTTAGTCAGATCCAGGGGCGGCTCTAGAAATCAGGCTGCCCCAAGCAGCGCGGAGCGCTGCGCCGCCCTTCCCCGGTCCTGCGGCGGGTCCCCTCTTCCCGCGGCTCCAGTTAAGCTCCCGCAGGCATGACTGCGGCAGGTCAACCGGAGCCCGGGACGAGCGGACCTGCCGCAGGCATGCCTGCGGGAGCTCAATCGGAGCCGCGGGAAGAGGGGACCTGCCGCAGTCATGCCTGCGGGAGGTCCAGCCGAGCCGCGGGACGAGCGCCCCCTCCGCAGTCATGCCTGCGGCAGGTCCACTAGTCCCGGGGCTCCGGTGGACCTCCCGCAGGCATGACTGCGGCAGGTCCACCGGCCCAGCCTCCCGCCCTCCCCGGCGGCAGGGGACGCCCCCTACATTTTGCCGCCCTAGGCACCAGCTTGTTTTGCTGGTGCCTAGAGCCGCCCCTGGTCAGATCTACACACACTCCCTCTTCTGTCTGTATTTAACTTACAGATGGTGGGGCAGATCCTCAAAGTTCCATTGACTTCAATAGCTCTACATCACGGTACATCAGCTGAGATTCTTGTCTATCATTCCCACTCCTGACATCCCTGATGCTTGCACCAATGCACAAAAAAGATAATAAACAGAACAGAGTGCCCGATTCACCATTGTCCTTCACCTTGTGTAGTCATCTACCCTGTGCAAAGCCAGTGTAACCCACTGCCATTCCGACTAGGTAGCATCCCTGTGTAAATGTCTGCAGAAGGTACAAGTCAATGGAGAAGGACTTTGAATTGAGACTTAAAAGACACAGCATTACTTACTGCTGACCAAATGGAAGAGAATTTGTTTAAGAGTTTCAAAGGATAAGATGGGAAGTAAAAAATATAAAAGTGAATAAGATGACAGCGTCCCTTACGAAATTCCACCAATGCACTATCACCATCTACTGGTAAATGCCTGTATATACGAAAAGATAAATGGTCCTGACTCTCCTTTTCACTGACACTTTCACTAGTCATGCAAATGGCCCTTAAAGTGGGTTTAAATATAATTGTTGCCCACTTTAAAGTCCCTTCACACTGCCAGAGGGCTGTAAAGTGGCCTTATTGTAAATGAGAATCAGGCCCAGAAATGTTTCATGTGCTAGATTTACCCCTAAATGTAAAATGTTATACCTACAAAGGACAGGAAATTCTTAGGTCAGGTTTTCACAACAGCCTTAAATCTAACCCAACTGCTCAAGTCTGCTATCATTTGATCCTTAATCCCTGTAGGATCCCTTGACAATGGGGCAGAGCTAACTGAGGAAGAACTCAAATTTAACAAGCCACCTCCTAAGCCACCAGAGGAGCTAGTGAACAGGAGCAGGAAACAGCAGAGTTTTGCGAGGGAGCGTGAGAGCCAGACACGTCCAATAAACACACTCTAAATTTAGGCCGATAATCCCCCCCCCCAAAACAACGAACAAACAAAAACCCCCACAATAGTAAAAATAATGCAGGCAGAAATCCAACAGCAGATGGGGGCTATCCAGTTTATTGCACTGAATGCAGCATGTACAATTTCCTGCCTTGTGAGCAGGTGGCATATGTGAACATTTGGTGCGATCAACTCATGGCCCTCAGAGACAGGGTACTGGCTCTTGAGACCAGAGTGGCTGAACTGAAGGAGCTAAGGGAGACAGAGATGCACATAGACGTGACATTCAGGGACACAGTAGAGTGGTCCGACCCCCAGTCTGACAGCCTCTATGCTGTTGAGGATGATGAAAGTCTCAGGGAAGGAGAACATCAAGCTGGCACGGAGGGAAATGATCCCAGATGATGTCATTGTAGCCTCTCGCACTGAAGAGTCTCTCCTGGGAAGGGAACCTCAGTTATTAGGAAGAGACAGGTAGTTGTAACGGGGAATTTGATTATTAGAAATATAGATAGTTGGGTTTGTGATAACCAGGAGACCCACATGGTGAATTTCCTACCAGGTGTGAAGGTTGCAGATCTCTCAAGACACCTGGACAGACTTATGTTTAGTGCTGCCGCTGGGGAGGAGCTGGCGGTTGTGGTACATGTAGGTACCAATGAAATAAGAAAAGGTAGGAGAGAGGTCATGGAGGTCAAATTTAGGCTGCTAGGTAAGAGATTAAAGTCCAGGACCTCCATGGTAGTGTAAGGGGACTGTTGCCCCCTTACTAACATTCAGTGGGGGTGTTTTGGTTGCTAGCTCCCAGCACTAAAAGGGGAGGGATCGATGGCAAATCAGGACCCTGAGACTGACAGTCCCCAGGAACAATGGCAAGAGGCCAATGCTCCAGGCCAGCCTGATTGACAGGGCGGGCCGGCTAATCAAGGAGACAGAAGGCCAGGGTGGGCCCCGTCCTCCGGGTGAGCAGGAATGTGCCTGGAGTCAGATGGAGTGGGGCCGAGCTAAGGAGAGAGCGGGGCCCCAAGCTAAGCTGATGGGAGCGGAGCTGCAGCCCAAAAAGCCAGAGCACGGCCCAGAGAGAGCAGCCCTGCCCTGGGAGCAGAGCTGTAGCAACCAGAGCCAGAGGGGCCAGACAAGCAGCCCAGGAAGCAGATGAGAGCTCAGAGCAGAGTCACAGAAGCAGCCTGCAGAGCAGCCCTGCCCTGGGAGCAGAGTGGTAGCAACTGGAGCCAGAGAGGCCAGAGAAGCAGTCCAGGGAGCTGAAGTCAGAGCAGCAGCAGCCGCCGTGCTGAGGCAGAGTGGAGCTGGAGCTGGAGCAGGGGCAGTCTGGAGCTGAGTGCGGTGAGCAGCTGGGCAGAGCGAGGGGGACCCCGGGCAGTGGGCCCAGCGCAGGGAGATACCTCAGCCAAGAGGCCCTGCAGGCCAGACTGGGAGGGGGATTGTAACCCTGACAGGGCGGGGGTGACGCTGGAGAGAAGGGTCCTGCCACCCAGAGCCTGAGAGTGTGTGGCCACCGCCGGAACAAGTGTCCGACCTGCAGCGTCCCTGCAGCACAGCCAGGGCCTGAGAAGGAGGCCTGGGACCTACAAGGAGCAGGCTGTGAACTGCCCTGACCTTTCAGAGACACTGTTTGTGATGTTCCCTGCCACAGAGCAGGGTGATGTGTTTCCTGTAACCTTTCCCATTTTTCCTTATTCTTTTTTTTAAATTAAGTGTTAATTAAATAACTTGTATTTGCTTTAAATTGTATGATGTGATCAGTGGGTCAGGGATGTGCGCAGTGCAGAGAGAGTACCCCGGAGTGGGGACACCCTAGCCCCTGTCCTAGGTGACCACAGCAGGGTTGGGGGTCGAGCCCCCTAGGAATCCTGGGCCCAGCCTTGTTGGGGTTACGAGGACTCTGCCAAACAGGAGAGTGGAAGGGGAGTCCTCAAGGGCAGGGAGGCCTCTGGGTAAAGGAAGTGGGAGCGAGGACTCAGATCCTTTCGCTAGCCCACTTCACCGGGGTAGTGCAGAAGCCAGGAAAGTTCCCCACAATAGCGGGACCATTCCCCCGCTTACATAATTGGCGTCACGAACAGGATCCTATCCACAGGGTCCACCCCATTGGTTTACTGGTTGAGTTCTAGTAGCACTGTCCAGGCCTGTTTGAGCACTCTACCATGGCTGGAATTGAAGAACTACGAACCCAGTTTGCTGAACTTCAGCGCAAATTATCAGACCAAGCGGAGGCATTACAACAAGCTAGAACTGAACAGAGAGAAGCCTTATCGCTGGCCAAGGCAGTAATAGACCAACAGACAGCAGAAGCTAAGAAACCCCCTACTATTTATGTCCCACGGGAGCGGAAGGTCACGGAGTTTGGTGGCTTCCCAACTAGACCAGGAGACATTACGGTAGAGGAGTGGGTCAAGTCTGTGAAGGCGGCTCTGCGTGTGCTAAGAGTACCTGAAGAAGATCATGTGGACTTCATAGAGGAGCACCTCAAGGGCCAGGCCAAGGCCACAGTAAAGTTCATGGCAGTGGCAGACAAGAAAGATGTGGAAAAGGTATTTGAACTCCTTCTAGAAGTGTATGGAGACAAGGTACCTGTTGGAACCCGACTAAAGGAGTTCTTTGAGAGAAAGCAGGAGCCTGGTGAAACTGTCCGGGCATACGCATATGACCTCCAGGAGAGAATGAGTAAAGTGGAGCGGCGAGACCCTCAACGAGTTCCAGACCCAGATACAGCTCTGAAAGAGCAGTTGGTGTTGGGGCTTCGTGATGCCTCCCTCCGACGTGAAATGAAAAGGAGGTTTAAAGAAGAGCCCAGTAAGAAGTTCCATCAACTCATGCAGGCTGCCATTATGTGGTCAGAAGAAGAGGAAGTTCCTGTGGCAGAGACAGCCAAGCCTAACCCCCGTACACGAAGTGAGGGCCTAGTGAATGCAGCTGCTGGGGAAAAGGCCCTGTCCCAAACAGAGCTAACATTGGATAGCTTAAGTGAAGCTGTCCAAAAACTGATAGTCCAACAGGGGGAAATGCTGAAAGTGATGACCGAGTTGATGAAAGAAAAAAATCCCATTAGTATGCCAAAGTATCCAAGGGCACCGGGATCCCGAAGAGCCCCACTGAAGGATGAGCTGGGAAGATACATTTGTTACACTTGTGACAGGCCAGGACATACTAGCCGAGAATGTTCACTGAGAAGGAGAACAGAGTCCCAGGCACTCAAAACCAATGGGGCACCAGGAGCGAGTGGTCCATCTAGAGTAGAAGGCCAAGCAGTAGCAGAAGGATTCCTAGGCCTGTCCTTGGTGGAAAATCCCTCTGCATACAGTGAGAGGAACGTGGTCAGTGCCAGCATATCTAGCGACTTCTGTAAGCGAGCATTTGGAGACTGTCTAACTGCTGAAGTATGTATAGCAGGGGTGAAGACCAGATGTTTGTTAGATGCTGGCTCAGAAGTCACCACCATTACAGAGTCGCATTTTAAAAAATATTTGAAGGACAAGGACCTGACCATGCACAGCACACGGTTTGTACGTCTAACAGCTGTTAATGGACTGGCAATCCCAGTGGTGGGGTGCCTTGAAGCAGACATAGAGTATATGGGCCAAACGCTGCCAGGAAAATGCATCTTCATCCTGAAAGACAAAGCCTCGAAAGGGAGCCATATGGGAGAAGTCGTCCCAGGGATTCTAGGAATGAACATCATTAGTGAGCTGAAGGAGCTACTCTTACCAGGAGAAGGAACCAGGAGGATGAACTGTCACGAGAACTCTACGAAGAATGCTGTGCTGAGTAGAGTACTGGCTCGAGCGGAGAGGCAGAGTCATTCCCTGGGCCCCACAAGGCATACTGGAAATGTTAAAGTGGGCAGAAAACGGAAGACCATTATTCCTCCGTGGAAAGAGAAGATCCTTGATGAACACCGCTGTGTACCAGAAAATGAGCTGCAGGTGATGAGCGAGAAGGGAGGACGAGTTACCTTTCTTCAAGAAAGATGTGATGGGAGACTGCCAGTTCCTGTTCAAGTGGCACGCCAAGGGCTGGTTCCTGCACATGTGGCTAACATAAGGGCGTTGCCAGAGAAGCATCAAGAAGTCTTTTCTAAGGATGAGGTGACCAATTATGATGACCAAGTCAAAGGTCACCATGACAGGCTGAAGATAGCCTGGAAAGTTGCTCTCAGTACAACTAAAGACACAGCCCAAAGTAGGAAAAGGACTTATGATCGCAAGTCCAGTGGGGCTCTCATCCGATCTGGTGACTGTGCACCAGTTCGTAGCAGTAGACGCCGGAGATGTAATAAAATACAGGACAAATGGAAGCCAAATCCCCACACTGTGGTCACCCACAACAATCCCGAACTGCCAGTGTACGCTAACCAGCCTGAACAAGGAGGTGCAGAGCGAGTAGTACATAGGGACCAGCTAAAGCGTTGGACTATTAATCTGACCAGGGCTCGTAGGAGGCATAGTGCAGAATTTCCCGAGGAGACTGAAACCAATGGGGTAAACCCAAACCCTAATGAGAATGGGAAGATCCCTCAAACTGACCCAGTATTACCCGAGGATAGGGAAACAGAAAATATGGGTAACGAACCACCAGTCTTAAGAAGGTCCCAGAGGGCTAATAAAGGTGTACTTCCTGTTAGACTTAGAGATAATTATGTTATTGGTTCTATGTAGTGTGTTGATTAATATTGTTATGTATAGTATTAAGAAGTAGATGTGGAGTGTTAACGATGTTGAATGTTCTTTTCGTAATTGTTAATGGGTTTTTAATATAATATGATGTGGATATATGTTGTTTTTATGGGGCCCGGATGTACTGGTGTGAATATTGTGGCTGTGGCAGAATTTTAGCAGGGGGGAATGTAAGGGGACTGTTGCCCCCTTACTAACATTCAGTGGGGGTGTTTTGGTTGCTAGCTCCCAGCACTAAAAGGGGAGGGATCGATGGCAAATCAGGACCCTGAGACTGACAGTCCCCAGGAACAATGGCAAGAGGCCAATGCTCCAGGCCAGCCTGATTGACAGGGCGGGCCGGCTAATCAAGGAGACAGAAGGCCAGGGTGGGCCCCGTCCTCCGGGTGAGCAGGAATGTGCCTGGAGTCAGATGGAGTGGGGCCGAGCTAAGGAGAGAGCGGGGCCCCAAGCTAAGCTGATGGGAGCGGAGCTGCAGCCCAAAAAGCCAGAGCACGGCCCAGAGAGAGCAGCCCTGCCCTGGGAGCAGAGCTGTAGCAACCAGAGCCAGAGGGGCCAGACAAGCAGCCCAGGAAGCAGATGAGAGCTCAGAGCAGAGTCACAGAAGCAGCCTGCAGAGCAGCCCTGCCCTGGGAGCAGAGTGGTAGCAACTGGAGCCAGAGAGGCCAGAGAAGCAGTCCAGGGAGCTGAAGTCAGAGCAGCAGCAGCCGCCGTGCTGAGGCAGAGTGGAGCTGGAGCTGGAGCAGGGGCAGTCTGGAGCTGAGTGCGGTGAGCAGCTGGGCAGAGCGAGGGGGACCCCGGGCAGTGGGCCCAGCGCAGGGAGATACCTCAGCCAAGAGGCCCTGCAGGCCAGACTGGGAGGGGGATTGTAACCCTGACAGGGCGGGGGTGACGCTGGAGAGAAGGGTCCTGCCACCCAGAGCCTGAGAGTGTGTGGCCACCGCCGGAACAAGTGTCCGACCTGCAGCGTCCCTGCAGCACAGCCAGGGCCTGAGAAGGAGGCCTGGGACCTACAAGGAGCAGGCTGTGAACTGCCCTGACCTTTCAGAGACACTGTTTGTGATGTTCCCTGCCACAGAGCAGGGTGATGTGTTTCCTGTAACCTTTCCCATTTTTCCTTATTCTTTTTTTTAAATTAAGTGTTAATTAAATAACTTGTATTTGCTTTAAATTGTATGATGTGATCAGTGGGTCAGGGAGGTGCCCAGTGCAGAGAGAGTACCCCGGAGTGGGGACACCCTAGCCCCTGTCCTAGGTGACCACAGCAGGGTTGGGGGTCGAGCCCCCTAGGAATCCTGGGCCCAGCCTTGTTGGGGTTACGAGGACTCTGCCAAACAGGAGAGTGGAAGGGGAGTCCTCAAGGGCAGGGAGGCCTCTGGGTAAAGGAAGTGGGAGCGAGGACTCAGATCCTTTCGCTAGCCCACTTCACCGGGGTAGTGCAGAAGCCAGGAAAGTTCCCCACAATAGCGGGACCATTCCCCCGCTTACAGTAGCATTCTCTGAAATGCTTCCAGTACCATGTGCAGGGCCAGTTAAACAGGCAGAACAGCAGGGTCTCAATGTGTCGATGAGACAGGGGTGCTGAGAGGAATGATTTAGGTTTATTAGGAACTGGGAACCTTTTGGGAAAGGAGGAGCCTGTACAGGAAGAATAGGCTGTACCTAAAATGAAACAAAACTAGATGGCTGGCATGTGTAGTGCCCCTTTCCACCTGGTTACCTCCTTTAATGGCAATCCGCTTACAGGTTTTGATGGACAAGTCTGGGTTCTTTTGGATCCCGCCACCCACTCAGCAGGGTGAATCTTTTCTTTTTTGCTATTGGAGGTTACACATGTAAAATTGAAAAGGTCATAGAGGAGTTTTTAAACTAAGGGCTGGAGGGAAAGCCAACTGGTGCGGAGGAGCCAAAGGTTCAGACAGACATATCTCTTAGGCGAGGATTTATTAAAGGGGATTCTCTGTATCCTAGTAAAGAGGAGAGAATGGAAGTTGATAAAGTTACAGTAGGAACTGAAGAGAAACAGTCAAATGAAAAAGAGTCCCATTCAGTTACATCACATGAAGGCAGACAACTAAGCACTTGTGTACAAATGCTAGAAGTGTAAATACTAAGATGGATGAACTTGAGTGCTGGTATTAAATGAGGATATGGATGTAATAGGCATCATGGAAACTTGGTGGAATGATGATAATCAATGGGACACAGTAATACCAGTGTACAAAATATATAAGAATGACAGGGTAGGTCATGCTGGTGGGAAATGTGAAAGAAAGCAGAGAGTCAAATATAGTAAAAATCCTAAATGACTCAAACTGTACAGATAGAAATTCCATGATTGAATATTAAGAGTATAGCAGTAGGAATTTACTACTGACCACCTGACGAGGATGATGACAGTGATTGTGAAATGCTCAGGGAGATTAGAGAGGCTACAAAAACTGAAAACCCTGTAATAATAGGGGATTTCAACTATTCCCATATCTGTTCCAGAGATAACAGTTTTAGATACCATTAATGACTGCTTCTTGGAGCAGCTTGTCCTGGAACCCACAAGAGGAGAGACAATTCTTGATTTACTACCAAGTGGAGGGCAGGATCTGGTCCACATTGTGTATATAGCTGAACCACTCAGTTATAGCCACCATAATGTAATTAAATTTAACATCCTTATGGGGGGGGGGGGGCAGGAAATACCAAGGAAACTCACCAAGCATTTCACTTCAAAAAGTGGAACTACACAAAAATGAGGAAGCTAGTTAAACAGCAATTAGAAGGAACAGTCACAAGGGTGAAATGTCTGAAAACTGCATGGAAACTATTTAGGACTCAAACTAAATATTTACCCCCAAATTAAAAAACACTGTAAGAGGATAAAAAATGCCACTATGGCTAAATCACAGAGTAAAAGAGGTGGTTAGAAGTAAAAAGTCATCCTTTAAAAATTGGAAGGCAAATCCAACCAAGGAAAATAGAATAAACTCTGGCAGGTCCAGTGTAAAGTATAATTAGGCAGGCCAAAAAAGAATGTGAAGATCAACTAGCAAAAGATACAAAAAGTAACAGCAATTTTTTTGTTAGTATATCAAGAGCAGGAAGCCAGCCAAACAGTTAGTGCGGCCACTGGATGATTAAGAGCTAAATGAATTCTTTGCATCAGTCTTCACTGCAGAGTATCTGAGGGAGATTCCCAAACTTGAGCCATTCTTTTTAGGTGACATCTGAGGAACTGACCCAGATTGAGGTGGTTTTGAAACAAATTGGTAAATTAAACAATAAGAAGTTACCAGGGCTAAATGGTATTCACCCAAGAGTTCTGAAGGAACTCAAAAATGAAATAGCAGAACTACTAATTGTGGTGTGTAACCAATCACTTAAATCAGCCCCTCTACCTGATGACTGGAGGGTAGCTAATGTAACGGCTAATTTTAAAAAAGGCTCCAGAAGCAGTCCTGGCAGTTATAGGCTGGTAAGACTAATTTCAGTACATAAGAATGGCAGTACTGGGTCAGACCAAAGGTCCATCCAGCCCAGTATCCTGTCTACCAACAGGGGCCAATGCCAGGTGCCCCAGAGGGAGTGAACCTAACAGGTAATGATCAAGTGATCTCTCTCTTGCCATCCATCACCACCCTCTGACAGACAGAGGCTAGGGACACCATTCTTTACCCATCCTGGCTAATAGCCATTAATGGACTTAACTTCTATGAATTTATCCAGTTCTCTTTTAAACCCTGTTATAGTCCTAGCCTTCACAACCTCCTCAGGCAAGGAGTTCCACAAGTTGACTGTGTGCTGTGTGAAGAAGAACTTCCTTTTATTTGTTTTAAACCTGCTGCCCATTAATTTCATTTCGTGGCCGCTAGTTCTTATATTATGGGAACAAGTAAATAACTTTTTCTTATTCACTTTCTCCACACCACTCATGATTTGATATACCTCTATCATATCCCCCCTTAGTCTCCTCTTTTCCAGGCTGAAAAGTCCTAGCCTCTTTAATCTCTCCTCATATGGGATTATCCCCCCTAATCATTTTAGTTGCCTTTTTCTGAACTTTTTCTAATGCCAGTATATCTTTTTTGAGATGAGGAGACCACATCTGTACGCAGTATTCAAGATGTGGGCGTACCCCTGGATTTATATAAGGGCAATAAGATATTCTCCGTCTTATTTTCTATCCCCTTTTTAATGATTTCTAACATCCTGTTTGCTTTTTTGACTGCCGCTGCACACTGCGTGGATGTCTTCAGAGAACTATCCACGATGACTCCAAGATCTTTTTCCTGATTAGTTGTAGCTAAATTAGCCCCCATTATATTGTATGTATAGTTGGGGTTATTTTATTAGTTTATATTTATCCACATTAAATTTAATTTGCCATTTTGTTGCCCAATCACTTAGTTTTGTGAGATCTTTTTGAAGTTCTTCACAGTCTGCTTTGGTCTTAACTATCTTGAGCAGTTTAGTATCATCTGCAAACTTTGCCACCTCACTGTTTACCCCTTTCTCCAGATCATTGGTTGAAATTATAGGAAAGAACACAATTATCAGACACATAGATTAACACAATATGTTGGGGAAGAGTCAATCCAGCTTTTATAAAGGGAAATTTCATGCCTCACCAATCTATTAGAATTCTTTGAGTGTGTCAACAAACATGTGGACGAAGGTGATCCAGTGGATATAATAGAAAGCGACAAAGAGTCCTGTGGCACCTTATAGACTAGCAGAAATATTGGAGCATAAACTTTCATGGGTGAATACTCACTTCTTCAGATGAAGTGAGTATTCACCCATGAAAGCTTATGCTCCAATACGTCTGTTAGTCTATAAGGTGCCACAGGACTCTTTGTCGCTTTCTACAGATCCAGACTAACACGGCTACCCCTCTGATAGTGGATATAGTGTACTTGGACTTTCAGAAAGCCTTTGACAAAGTACCTCACCGAAGGCTCTTAAGCAGAGTAAGGAGTCATGGGCTAAGAGGGAACATCTTCTCATGGACCAGTAACTGGTAAAAAGACAGGAAACAAAGGGTAGAAATAAATGGTCGGTTTTCACATTGCAGAGCGGTATGTAGCGGGGTCCTTACTGGGACTTGTGCTGTTCCATCTATTCATAAATGATCTGGAAAAGGGTGTGAACAGTGAGGGGACAAAGTTTGCAGACAATACACAATAACTCAAGATAGTTAAGTCCAAAGCTGATTGCAAGGAGTTACAAAGAGATCTCACAAAACTGGGTGACTAGGCAACAAAATGGCTGATAAAATTCAATGTTGATAAGTGCAAAGTAATGCACATTGGAAAACATAATCCCAACTATACATACAAAATGATGGGGTGTAAATTATCTGTTACCATTCAAGAAACAGATCTTGGAGTCATCATGGTTAGTTCTCTGAAAACATCTGCTTAATGTGCAGCAGCAGTCAGAAAAACTAACAGAATGTTAGGAACCATTAGGAAAGATACAGGTGATAAGTAAGGCTACAATTTAGTCAGGGGTATTTCTAGTAAAAGTCATGGATAGGTCACGGGCAATAAACAAAAAATCATGGCCTGTGACCAGTCCATGACCTTTACTATAAATACTCCTGACTAAATCTTAATTTGGGGGCCCCTGAGTGCCACTGCTCTGGGAGGCCGCCAAGGCCAGCTCCACTTACTGCTACTTGGGTGGTCCCTGAGGCCAGGAGCCAGCGGCTGGTGTGGCCGCCCTCCGGGCCACTGCTCCGCCAGCCTCCGGGACCACTGCTCAGGCAAGCCCCAGGGCTGACGGCACCAGCTGCCTGGAGCCACCTGAGTGGCTGGTTTCGGGGCCGCTCCAGCAGCAGCTTGTGTGGCTGTCCCTGGGGGTCACTTGCTCAGCTGGCCCCAGGGCCAACTGCTTGGGTAGCCCTGGGGTAAACCACACTGGCCGCTGCAGAGGTCACGGAGGTCACAGAAAGTCATGGAATCCATGAGTTCTGCAACCTTTGTGACAGAGATGCAGCCTTAATGATAAGACAGTAAATATCATAATGCCATTGTATAAATGCATGATACACCCACACCTTGAATGCTGCATGCATTTTGAGATGGTCACCTCATCTCAAAAAAGAAATATTAGAACTGGAAAAGGTACAGAGAAAGGTAACAAATTATCAGGGTTATTGTAACGGGTCCGGACTCACCCCCGCAGCGCCTCCTGCTGGTCACTCCGGGAATTAGCTCAGTCCAGCGTTCGGAGCGCCCTCTGCAGGCCGGTGATCCGCCTGTCCTCTGGCCCGAGTCCCTCCCTGGACCCCGGTGCCCTTTCACATGGGATGCTACCCCCAGCAGTAACCCCTTTTCTCTCTGGGTTTCCCCTGCCTCGGGAACCCCCCCCACCTACTATCCCCACTTCGCCTCAGTAGTGGCTACTGCCCAGTCTCTATCTAGCCCCCATTCGCTGGGGCAGACTGCAGTATCCAGTACTCATCATCGGCAAAGGGGGTTTGGACCTGCTGCCTTTGCTTACCCCTAGGTTGCCCCTTGCAACCCCCAGTACCTTTAGCCCTCTGCTAGGCCGCAGCCTGGGGCTTTCCAGGCCAGAGCTCCCCAGCTCCTTAGCCTGTCCCCAGCCCTGCTTCCCTCAGGTACTTGGTCTAGCTCCCTGCAGCCAGACCCATCTCTCTCTACAGGCAGAGAGAGACTGTTTGGCTTCTGGCTTCCCTGCCTTCTTATAAGGCCTTGTTGCTCTGTTTGGGGCGTGGCCCCCAGCTGCAGCCACTTCCCCAATCAACTCAGCCTTGAGAGCCACTGCTCTCAAGCCCTGCCAGGCCACTTTTTAAACCTCTTCACAGCAGGAGCAGGGTCCACCCTGCTACACCCCCCCCCTTAAAACCCCCACCCCAGGGGATCATGGGGCCTTAGGGCCTGTGCGACCCGGAGGTGTCCTGCCAGCCGTGCCTGCACCTCCTCACTGTCCTTCAGTTTGCAGGCCAGGGCTTCCTTCTCCTGGCGGACTTTTTGGAGCTCTACTTGGGCTGTCTTCCAAGCCTGCTCTGTGGCGTCTAGCTGCGCCTGCAGATTCTGGTCCCCCAGGCAGTCTTCCTGACCCTTCGCACTCAGGGTCTGGGTTCCCACAGTCATCTTGTCCACCCCCACCTGGGTCCCGGCCTCCTGCTGGGCCCAGTGCATTTGGGTCTCCTTCTCCACGACCTCCCTGGCGATGGTTTGGGTCTGACCTTCTCGCAGGGTCCCCAGTTGCGGTCCTCACCACCTCCCCTGGGTGGCCCACTGGCTGGTCAGCCACTCTCTTGGCTGCCTCCAGCTGCGTTGCCCTCCCCACTAGGGGGCAGTCTTTCCTCAGGTGGCCCAGCTCCCGTCAATGCCAACAGGCTCCCCGCCTCAGTGTTGCCTGGGCCTCCTGCTTCTTCCCATTGTCCCTCCCTGGGCCAACCCTTCCTGGGTTGCCCTGGGTCATGTTCCTTGGGGCCAGGCAGTCCCGCCAAAGGTGGCCCCACCTCCCACAGGCCCAACACGCCCGCAGCCGCCTGGGTTCCTTTACCCAGCACGCTGTCTGAGGGACTGGGTGTTGTCCCAATCTGGGGTGAGGCACCCTGCCCCCAGTCCCATAGAGACAGTCTCATTTTATGTGCCTGCTCCTGGCACAGACGAAACAAGTCCTTCTTTCTGCCCTAGGCCTCCTGGCCCTAGAGCCGGGCTCCTCCCTTGGCGGTTCCTCCTGAACACCTGCCGCAGGAGCTTCCGCAAGGCCCGCTGTTCCTCCACCAGCTGGGCCATCTGTCCTTGGAGGGCCCATTGCGCCTCCCGCAGTCCCTGTGGGTCATCAGTCCCCTTCCACTGGGGTGCTGATTCCAAACCCCACCCATGGACAACGCCTGGAGTCTCCACAAACAAGACCCCAGTGTAACAGGGATCCATCACCCCTGCCTCAGTTTCTCCACCTTCTTAATGTCCAGGCCTTAGTTCCACAGTCCTTGCCCGGGCCCCTTGTATCAGGGGCGGACTGCTAGTACCCGCATTCTCCACCACATGTAACGGGTCCGGACTCACCCCCGCGGCACCTCCTGCTGGTCACTCCGGGAATTAGCTCAGTCCAGCGTTCGGAGCGCCCTCTGCAGGCCGGTGATCCGCCTGTCCTGTGGCCCGAGTCCCTCCCTGGACCCCGGTGCCCTTTCACATGGGATGCTGCCCCCAGCAGTAACCCCTTTTCTCTCTGGGTTTCCCCTGCCTCAGGAACCCCCCCCACCTACTATCCCCACTTCGCCTCAGTAGTGGCTACTGCCCAGTCTCTATCTAGCCCCCGTTCGCTGGGGCAGACTGCAGTATCCAGTACTCATCATCGGCAAAGGGGGTTTGGACCTGCTGCCTTTGCTTACCCCTAGGTTGCCCCTTGCAACCCCCAGTACCTTTAGCCCTCTGCTAGGCCGCAGCCTGGGGCTTTCCAGGCCAGAGCTCCCCAGCTCCTTAGCCTGTCCCCAGCCCTGCTTCCCTCAGGTACTTGGTCTAGCTCCCTGCAGCCAGGCCCATCTCTCTCTACAGAGAGAGACTGTTTGGCTTCTGGCTTCCCTGCCTTCTTATAAGGCCCTGTTGCTCTGTTTGGGGCGTGGCCCCCAGCTGCAGCCACTTCCCCAATCAACTCAGCCTTGAGAGCCACTGCTCTCAAGCCCTGCCAGGCCACTTTTTAAACCTCTTCACAGCAGGAGCAGGGTCCACCCTGCTACAGGGAGCGCTCTGCCTGCTTGGGCTGCCCTGCTGGCTGGAGGGCTCCCCCTTCTCTGGCTGCCTTGCTAGCTGGAGCTCCTTCTCCCTTCCTGGGCTGCTGCTGCTGGCTGGAGTGCTTCTTCCCAGGACTGCTGCTGCTGCAACTGC
This sequence comes from Mauremys mutica, assembly GCF_020497125.1. Taxonomy (NCBI): domain Eukaryota; kingdom Metazoa; phylum Chordata; order Testudines; family Geoemydidae; genus Mauremys; species Mauremys mutica. The sequence goes on from NC_059078.1 coordinate 46,345,427, forward strand.
TGCTGAGTGGGTGAGTGAGGGGTGGGGAGGGCCTTGCTGGCCAGCCCCCACTCCCCCACCTCTGGAGGGAGAAGCCAGGACCCCACCACCACCACCACTACAGCTGCCACCTGTGGGGGGTCCTTCCTGCCTAGCCACTGGGGCTGCTAGAGAAGGAGCTGCTGCTGCTACTGCTGCTGGAGCTGTGTTTGTCCTGGGGAGCTGCTGGAGCCTGGAGGAGGAGGGAGAAGAGGACTGAAAAGACCACCGGCTGCTGGGGAGCGCACAGAACACCGAAGACCACTGTGGAGGGGGCTCCCAAAGACTGAGTAACCCTTTAACTGTGCTCTAGTGGTGGGGGTTTAGACTGTGTTTGTGGGGACACAGGGGGTGTGGTGTGAAGCCTGCCCCCTGGTCCATCTGTGTCCCCCCCCCCCTACCCCCACCACCACCGCTGCCCCCTCCACCACCCCCGCAGGCTGCTTACCATCTGCCTCTGCTCCTGCCTCTGGGACCCAGCTGCTCGCCTGGCTTGCCAAGCCCTATTGCCACCATTTGGGCTTCCAGCAGCAGCCAGCCAGCCATTGACTTTGCACAAGTGCTTGTGGGTGCACGCACCCCCCCTTCCCCGGACTGACCCCTTCCCCTCAGCAACAGGCCCCCTCGCTTTGCCCCTTGTTGCCTGCCCCATTTGCCCCTCGTAGCCTCCCTGCCCCCCCCCTCGCTTCAGTTTGTTTGCCTGCCCCGCCCACCTCCCTTTGCAGCTTTGTTTGTCCTGCCCCAGCCCTGAAGCCGGCCCTTGGTCCCTCTGCCCCACTCCCAGCCTGGTTGCTACCTTCCCTCCGCGGCCCCTCACCCTGATTAGCCCCTCCCCTCGTGCGCCCATAGCCCCATCAGTGCGCTTGTGCCTCTCCCCTGTTTCAGTTGCCCCTCTTGCACTGCACCCCCCATTGCTCTTGTTTCCCCTCCCCTCCCCTAGTGCAGCTAGAGGAGCCGGAATTCGATCCTGTGTTGGTACCTGACACTGCCCCCCCCGCGTCCTTGGTAGTCCCCCTATCTGCCCCACCCGTTTTGGCACCCTCCTCCCCTGCCCACAGCCTAGCAGGGAGGAGTGGTTGACCTGTCCTTCCCCCCCCCGCCCCTTTCTCCGGTGTTCTCCCTCCCTCCCTACTCAGCATGGCAGGAGACGCGGTGGGTGGGACCCCTGGGACAACGCCTGTCCCCCCTCCCCCGCCTGCTCCCCCTGAAAACCCCCCAGTCTCGACCTCAACCGCCGCTGCCGGACCTCCTGCCACCGCTACCACTGAGGCGCCGGCAGCGGCGACCGATGGGGTGCCCTCTGCTGCTGCCACGTCCCTTGCCCCTTCCGCCTCTGGGGGAGCCCCCCCAGCCGGCGGAAAGGGCCAGGGCAAAAAGAAGGGAAAGGGCCCCGCTAGGAAGACAAAGCCCTCCATGGCGGAGCCTGCCACCGCGGCCCTGCCACCGGCCGCGGCGTCCCTCCCCGCTGTCCCCTCCCCCAGCTCTGCGGGTGCCCCTCCCTTGGCCCCCAGAGCGTACGCCCAGGTGGCGGCGGCCCCCCCGCCTGCCGCTACGTCATCTCCCCTGACCGCCGCCTCCGGTACCATCTACAGCGGCCGGGGCCCCTTCCCCACCTTGACCCGGAAGCACGGCGTCCGTTGCCTCCTGGTGCCCGCCTCGCCCCACGTGGAGACCTACGTGCGGGCGTTGGCGAGGGTGGTGGGGCCCACGGCCATCGTGGCGGCCTCCAAAATGTACGGCAAGGCGGTCTTCTTCCTTGCCTCGGAGGCCGCCGCCCAGGAGGCGGTGGAGAAGGGCCTGGCGGTGGGGGGCGTGTTTGTCCCCCTGGAGCCGCTGGAGGACCTGGGGGTCCGTGTGGTCCTGACCTCCGTCCCTCCCTTCCTGCCTAATGTCGCCCTGTTGCCCGCCCTCTCTACTCTGGGGAAGCCCATCTCCGTGGTGAGCCCTCTCCCCTTGGGCTGCAAAGACCCCGCCCTCCGTCACGTCCTCTCGTTCCGCCGGCAGGTACAGCTTCAACTGCCGCCAGCGGCGCGTGGTGGAGAGGCGCTCGAGGGGTCTTTCCTGGTCCCCTATCAGGGGGCCCAGTACCGGGTGCACTACTCCACGGGGGAGGCCCGGTGTTACCTCTGCCAGGCGACGGGGCACGTTCGGAGGGACTGCCCTTTGGCCCGGCACGGGGGAGCGCCCGGGACCCCCGAGCCCCGGCAGGGTGCCGGCCCCGTCATCGCCGGCGCCCCTGGCCGCCCGGTGCCCAGAGCCGCCCCTCCTCCTCCTCAGCCCATCACTGCTCCCGCTCGGGCCTCAGGGGGCCGTCCTCCCGTGCGCCCAGACGAGCGGGAGTGCCCTGCCTCTGCTGCCTGCACTCTGGCGGGGCCTGTGGAGGAGGGTGCGGCAGGGGTACTGCCGGGCGTGGGAGAGGGCTCTCCCCAGGGGGACTCTTCCCTTTCTCCTGCTGTCCCCCCAGTGCCTCTCCGAGCCCCCGAACTGGCATCCTTGCCCCCCGACCCAACCCCTGTCGACCGGCCCAACGATGATGCCATGGAGGGCTGGACCCGGGTAGAGGGTAAGCGGGGCAAGCGGAAGGCTCGAACTCCGCCCGTGCCACCTGAGGCGGAAGCCCCCCGTAAGACCAGAAAGGGGGCCGCCGACACCGAGCCTTCCGCCGTGCCCCAGGGGTTGACCCATCTGCCGATGACGGCTAGGGCAGACGTGGCAGCACCAGAAGGTACCACCATCCCTCCTCCGCAGTCCCTTCTTGCGGAGGCCTCCGATGAAGCCCCTCCTGTTCCCTTGCCCCCCGCAATACCCGAGGTGAGCGTCGCCTCGGGTGCGAGTGGGGAGGACCCCGGGGTGGTGGGAGGTGGGCTCCCCTCCATCTTTGCGGAGATCGAGGCCCTGGGTTTGACCCCGGTCACCCCGGGGGAGGACGACCCTCTGCCCACGGGCCTCGACTTAGCCGACCTCACCCCAGCTTCTCCCTCCCCGTGCTCCACCGACCCTCCCGCTGCGTCCGCTTCCGCCTCTGAGGGTCCCCTGGACTCCTCAGCCTGCCCGGCTGCAGACGGCACCCTGCTGCTGGCTGCCGAGCCTGCTGTGGCAACGGCCGGTGCCTCGTGGCAGGGAGATGGGCTACCGGGGGTGTCCCTCGGTGGTGTGGGGCAATCGAGTTCCTTCCCGGGTGGGGGCCCCTCTGAGGGTTCTGCATCTCTCTGCGCCGAGGCTGCTCTACCTGCCATTGAGCCTGAGCCCGGTGTCACTGGGGACCCCCTCCCTACCCCTCCAACTCCCGTACCTGGCCGCGAGGAGCCACTTACTGATGGTTCAGCTCCTGCGGCCCAGGGTCCCGTCTCTCTCCCTCCCCCCGCCCCTGCTCCTGACCCCAGCCCTGCCCCCTCCACCTCCCATGATGTTATTGCCGCCCCTGGGGCTGTCTCCTTCCCTTTCCTAGAGGATGACTCCCAGGGAGCGGCCTTTGAATTTCACAGTCCCGACCCACTCGGGGCTGTACTCTTCCCTCCGCCGCCCCCCACTGAGCCAGGGCCCGTCCCTTGCTTGCCCGTTCCGGTGGGCCACGGGGCTGCGCCAGAGGTCCCACCGGTGGACCCCCGGAGGCCAGTGACCCCGCCCCCCCATACGCTGCGAGAGGAGTTGCAGGAGTTCCTGGAGGACGTCCGGGGCTCCCGCAACAAGATCCCACTTGCTCTCCAGCGCTGGGGGGACTTTCACAAGATCCTCCTGGCCACGAGGGCCCTCATGGGGGAGGGAAAGAGGACCGGGAAGCAGGGTGCCGCGGCTTACCATCGGGTGCGCAAATTCCGTGACTCCTTGCTCACCTTCGGGGTGGGCCACGGTTTGTTGCGCGGCCCAACGGGGGCCGTGAGCGCTCCTGCCGACGAGGATCCCCCCCAGCCCTCCTCATGGCACTCGTCACCTTTGCCACACTGAACACCCGGGGCTGTAGGGTGGGCTTCCGCAGGAGCCAGGTGCTCTCCTTCCTTCGGGAGGGGGGGTACTCTGTGGTTTTCCTGCAGGAGACCCACACGGATCCGGCCGCCGAAGCTAGCTGGCGGCTGGAGTGGGGGGACGAGGTCTACTTCAGCCATCTCACAACCCGTCGGGCTGGAGTGGCTACCCTGTTCTCCCCCGACCTACGGCCTGAGGTGCTGGGGGTCGCCGAGGCTGTGCCGGGCCGCCTGCTGCACCTCCGGGTCCGTATGGAGGGGCTCGTGGTCAACCTCGTCAATGTCTATGCCCCGACATCGCCCCCGGAGCGGCTGCAGTTCTATCAGCAGGCGTCCGCCTTCCTCGGCTCCTTGGATCCTCGTGAGTGCCTGGTCCTGGGCGGGGACTTCAACACCGTCCTGGAGGAGCGGGACCGCTCGGGGACCGAGCAGAGCCCAGCCGCCGCGGACGTCCTCCGGGAGATTGTCACCCATCACTCCCTGGTGGACGTCTGGCGCGACCACCACCCGGACGATGCCTCCACGTTCACCTATGTCCGGGTGGAAGCCCATCGGTCGTGCCGCTCCCGGTTGGACCGCATCTATTTGTCACGGTTCCATCTCTCACGGGCCCAGTCCTCCAGCGTCCGGCCGGCCCCTTTTTCGGACCACCACCTCGCCACCGTGACGGCCTCTCTCTGTGCGGAGAGGCCGGGGCCGGCCTATTGGCACTTTAACAACAGCTTGCTGGAGGATGAGGGCTTCGTAGCGTCCTTCCGGGAGTTCTGGCTGGCCTGGCGAGGGCAGCGGCATGCCTTTCCCTCGGCGCGGCGGTGGTGGGATGTGGGGAAGGTGCGCGCCCGGCTCTTCTGCCGTGACTACACCCGGGGCGCCAGCCGACGGAGGGATGCGGCGATAGGGCAGTTGGAGCGGGAGGTCTTAGAGCTGGAGAGGCGTCTGGCCGCCAGCCCCGAGGATCCATCCCTTTGCGGGGCGTGCCGGGAGAAGCGGGAGGAGCTCCGGGTCCTCGAAGACTATCGGGCCCGGGGCGCCTTTGTTCGATCCCGCATCCGCCTCCTTCGGGAGATGGATCGCGGCTCCCGCTTCTTCTACGCCCTGGAGAAAAGGAGGGGGGCCAAGAAGCACGTCACCTGCCTTCTGGCGGAGGACGGCTCCCCCCTCACGGATCCGGCGGAGATGTGCGAGAGGGCCCGGACCTTCTACGCGCGCCTTTTCTCCCCGGATCCGACCGATCCTGCCGCTTGCAGAGTGCTCTGGGACGGGCTCCCGACGGTCAGCGCGGGCGACCGAGACCGGCTAGAGCTGCCTCTCACTCTGGCCGAGTTCTCGGAAGCCCTCCGTCGCATGCCCACCAACAAGTCTCCGGGCATGGACGGGCTGACCGTGGAGTTCTACCGCGTGTTCTGGGACGTCCTCGGCCCGGACCTGGTCAGCGTCTGGGCCGAGTCCTTGCGGAGCGGGGTCCTCCCTCTCTCGTGCAGGCGAGCCGTGCTCGCCTTACTGCCGAAGAAGGGGGACCTCCGCGACTTACGGAATTGGCGTCCCGTCTCGCTCCTCAGCACGGACTACAAGATCGTAGCCAAGGCCATCTCGCTGCGGCTGGGGGCCGTGCTGGAGGACGTGATCCACCCAGACCAGACCTACACCGTCCCGGGCCGTAGCATCTTCGACAACCTGTATCTGGTCCGGGATCTCTTGGAGCTTGGGTGCAGGGATGGTCTGTCGTTCGCCCTCCTGTCCCTGGATCAGGAGAAGGCGTTCGACAGGGTGGACCACGGGTATCTCCTGGGCACTCTGCAGGCGTTAGGCTTCGGGTCCCAGTTTGTGGGTTTTCTCCAGGTGCTGTACGCTTCCGCAGAGTGTCTGGTCAGGCTCAACTGGACCCTGACCGAGCCGGTCAGCTTCGGGCGGGGAGTGCGGCAGGGGTGCCCCCTCTCGGGCCAGCTGTACGCCCTGGCAATCGAGCCCTTCCTCTGTCTCCTCCGCAGGAGGTTGACGGGGTTGGTGCTTCGGGAGCCGGAGCTGCGGCTGGTCCTGTCGGCGTACGCTGACGATGTGCTCCTCGTGGTCCAGGACCCGGGCGACTTGGCGCGGGTGGAGGCCTGCCAGGCTGTGTACTCGGCAGCCTCCTCCGCCCGGGTCAACTGGGTCAAGAGTTCTGGCCTGGTGGTCGGGGACGGGTGGCAGGCGAGCTCCCTCCCAACCGCGCTTCAGGCCATCCGGTGGAGCGCGGGTCCGCTGCTCTATCTCGGCGTTTACCTTTCTGCCACGCATCCTTCTCCGCCGGAGAACTGGCAAGGTTTGCAGGGCAGGGTGGCGGAGCGGCTCCGGAAATGGACAGGACTCCTCCGGTGCCTTTCCCTCCGAGGGAGGGCACTGGTGCTCAATCAACTGGTCCTGTCCATGCTCTGGTACCGGCTCAACACCCTGGTCCCGGCCCCGGGGTTCCTGACCGAACTCCGGACGGTGGTTCTGGAGTTCTTTTGGCCAGGACTGCACTGGGTCCCTGCAGGGGTGCTCCACCTGCCCCTGGAGGAGGGAGGGCAGGGCCTGAAGTGCCTGCGCACTCAGGTCCACGTCTTCCGCCTCCAGGCACTGCAGAGGCTCCTTTATGGTGTGGGTAGTCCGGCATGGAGAGCTCTGGCACATGCCTTCCTACGCCGCTTCCGAGGGCTCCGATACGACCGGCAGCTCCTTTATCTCAACCCGAGGGGCCTTCCGCGAGACCTCTCCGGGCTGCCGGTCTTCTACCAGGACCTCCTCCGGACCTGGAAGCTGTTCTCTGCGACCAGGTCCGTGGCGGCCACCGAAGGGGCAGATCTCCTCGCGGAGCCCCTGCTACACAACCCCCAGCTCCGTGTGCAGGTGGCGGAGTCCCCCGCGGTGCACCAGAGGTTGGTCCTGGCGGAAGCTACCAGGGTTGGAGACCTCCTGGACTACGACCGGGGAGACTGGCTGGATCCCCCGACGCTCGCTCGGCGTATGGGGCTCTCCAGACCTTGTACTCCCCGGCTCGTACTACAGAAGGTGAAGGCCGCTTTGCCGCCCGCTGCTCGGGCCTACCTCGACCGGGTCCTGCGTGAGGGCACGCCCCGCCCACCCCCCACCCCGAGCCCTCCAGACCTTTTCATTGGGCCCCCGCCCCGTGGACCCGACCGCCCCCCCCGCCCCTTCTCCGCCAGCCGGCTGCACGATCTGCAGCCGGTCCGTTTCCAAACCGCGCCAAGGAAGCAGCTCTACGCGCTCGTGCTCCACACCCTTCACTTCCTCACCCTCGTGTCCCACCCCGACACCAAGTGGCGGGACCTCCTGCCACCTCTGGAGGGTGAGGAGCCCCGGTGGGCCAGCCTGTACTCCACCCTGGTCCCGAGGCCCGTCGGGGATATCAGTTGGCGGCTCCTCCACGGGGCCGTGAGTACGGGCGTGTACTTGGCGCGGTTTACCCCTGTCCCAGACACCTGCCCCTTCTGCGGCGTGAGGGAGACCCTGGCGCACATTTACATAGAGTGCGCCAGGCTGCAGCCCCTCTACCGGCTCCTCACTAATCTCCTATTGCGTTTCTGGCTGCACTTTTCCCCACACCTCCTTCTCCATGCACTCCCTATCCGTGGCCCCACGAAGTCGCGGGACCTCCTGGTCAACCTCCTCCTCGCCCTGGCAAAAATGGCCATCTACGCGACCAGGGAGAGGCGGTTGGCCAATGGAGACTCCTGCGACTGTGGGGCTTGTTTCCGATCCCTAGTCCGCTCACGTCTCCGGGCGGAGTTCCTCTGGGCGGCGTCCGCTGGCTCCCTTGACGCCTTCGAGGAGCAGTGGGCGCTGTCCGGGGTTCTCTGCTCGGTGTCACCGTCAGGCTCCCTTCTTATGACCCTTTGACCGCACTCCTGTCCCTGTTCTTTTATTAGTTGTCCCCCGCAATTAGTGGGTTTCTGAGGCTCTGTGGCACCTCCCCTTAGGCTGGGGGGGGTTCCGTTAGCATGGGGCGGGCTCGCCCGCCCCATTTCCTGGAAACCCAATAGATACAGTTATGGAACAGCTTCCATAAGGGGAGAGATTAAAAAGAGTTGGACTATTCGTGTTAGAAAAGAGATGACTAAAGGGGTATATGAGAGAGGGCTATAAAATCACGACTGGTGTGGAGAAAGTGAATAAGGAAGTGTTATTTACCCCTTCTTATAACACAAGAAGTAGGGGTCACCAAATGAAATTAATAGGCAGCAGGTTTAAAACAAACAAAAGGAAATATTTCTTCACACAATGCACAGTCAACCTGTGGAACTTGTTGCCAGGGGATGTTGTGAAGGCCAAAACTATAACTGGATTAAAAATATTAGATAAGTTCATGGAGGATAGGTCCATCAATGACTGTTAGCCAAGATGGTCCAGGATGCAATCCCACCTCCAACTGCCAAAAGCTGGGACTGGACAACAGGGGATGGATCACTCAAAATTGTCCTGTTCTGTTCAGTCCCTCAGAAGCATCTGGCACTAGCCATTGTTGGAAGACCATTCTTATGCTTGAGCTGTGATGGATTGTTTCAATAATAAGGCCACAGAACACTGGGGAAGCTGACCTGCTAGTCAGCAAATGTTTGTTTTACAGATATGGGTGAACAATAAGCAGGTTCAGAAATATATCATACTGCACCCAGTTAGACTACATGGATTATATGACATAGGAAAAATTGCCCCTGTCTCTTCACCTGACTCGTACTCCCTTCCTTTGCTCCTGCCCCTGTCTCTACTTTGTACCTGTACTCAGAGGTGTTGACTTCATTTCTACCGGGAGGGGGGAGGGTGCTCGACCCCTCCCCTCTGCCCCAGGCCCTACCCCCGTTCATCCCTTCCACCAGGCCCCCGCCCCACCTCTCCCACCCCCGCTCCGCCCTGCCTCTTCCCTGCCTCTTTCCACCCTCTCCTCTTAGTGCACCCCATCCCCGCTCCTTCCCCTCCCTCCCAGCACCTTCTGCACACCATGGAACAGCTGATCACGTGGGCCAGCAGGCTCTGGGAGGGCGATGGAGGAGCTGATCAGCGGGACCATGGGTGGGTGAGAGGCGCTGGGGGGAGAGGGAATGGGGGGGAGCTTGGCTTAGCACCCACTAATTTCTGTCCCTGCCTCCTGCTCCTAACCCCCTTTCCCCAGATTCCTATCTTCCTTCCTCCCCTGGGGTTCAGGTTCCGCCCCCCCCCCATTTCTTCCCCCTTGTCACTGTCTTCTTCATTCCTCTGCATTAGGGAATCAGGCTGAATTCCCCTTCTCCATGCCACCTGGGTGCCAACAGGGGGAGCATTAAGACCACAGAAGAGATTTGTCTCCCTGCTCTCAGTTCTGGTGCCTGTTGCCACAGCAGGCCTGGCAGCCTGAGGGATCAGTTGCAGGGAAAGCCCTGCTAAGTTCCTGCAACTGAACATTGACTTAATACGTGAACTTATCTAGCTCTTTTGGATAGGTCCATCAATGGCTATTAGCCAAGATGGACAGGAATGGTGTCCGTAGCCTCTGTTTGACAGAAGCTGGGAATGGGTGACAGGTGCTGGATCACTTGATGATTACCTGTTCTGTTCATTCCCTCAGGAGCACCTGGCACTGGCCACTGTCGAAAGACAGGATACTGGGCTAGATGGACTTTTGATCTGACCCAGTATGACTGTTCTTATGTTCTGGCAAAGAGTTCCACAGGTTGACTGTGTGTTGTGTGAAAAATTACTTCCTTTTGTTTGTTTTAAACTTGCTGCCTAGTAATTTTATTTGGTGACCCCTAGTTCTTGTGTTATGAGAAGGAGCAAATAACACTTCCTTATTTACTTTCTCCACACCAGTCATGATTTTATAGCCCTCTATCATATTTCCCCTTAGTCATCTCTTTTCCAAGATGAAAAGTCCCAGTTTTATTAATCTCTCCTTTTATGGCAGCCATTCCATACCCCTAATCATATTTGTTGCCCTTTTCTGAACCTTTTCCAAGTCCAATATATCTTTTTTGAGATGGGGCAACCACATCTGCACACAGTATTCAAGATGTGGGCGTACCATGGATTTATATAGAGGCAATATGATATTTTCTGTCTTATTATCTATTCTGTTTGCTTTTTTGACTGCTGATGCACATTGAATAGATGTTTTCAGAGAACTATCCACAATGCTCCAAGATCTCTTTCTTGAGTTGTAACAGCCAGTTTAGACCCCATCATTTTATATATATAGTTGGGATTATGTTTTCCAATGTACATTACTTTGCATTTATCAAAATTGAATTTCATCTGCCATTTTGTTGCCCCGTCACCCAATTTTGAGACCCTTTTGTCGCTCTCCGCAGTCTGCCTGGGACTTAACTATCTTGATCAATTTTGTATCATCTGCAAATTTTGCCACCTCACTGTTTACCCCTTTTTCCAGATAACTTATGAATATATTGATAAGGACTGGGCCCAGTACAGAACCCTGGGGGATACCATGATTTACCTTTCTCCATTCTGAAAACTGACCATTTATTCCTAACCTTTGTTTCCTATCTTTTAACCAGTTACTGATCCATGAGAGGACCTTCCCTCTTATCTCATGACAGCTTACTTTCTTAAGAGCCTTTGGTGAGAGAACTTGTCAAAGGCTTTCTGAAAATCTAAGTACACTATATCCACTGGATCCCCCTTGTCCACATGCTTGTTGACCCCCTCAAATAATTCTAGTAGATTGGTGAGGCATGATTTCCCTTTACAAAAACCATGTTGGCTCTTCCCCAACAAATTATGTTAATCTATGTGTCTGACAATATTGTTCTTTACTATCGTTTCAACCAGTTTGCCCGCTACCGAAGTCAGGCTTACCGGCCTGTAATTGCCGGGGTCACCTCTGGAGCCCTTTTTAAAAATTGGCATCGCATTAGCCATCCTCCAGTCATTTGGTACAGAAGCTGATTTAAATGATAGGTTACAGACTACAGTTATTAGTTCTTCAATGTCACAATTGAGTTCCTTCAGAACTCTTGGGTGAAAACCATCTGGTCCTGGTAACTTATTACTGTTTAGTAGGGCTGTTGATTAATCGCAGTTAATTCATGCAATTAACTCAAAAACTGTTGAACAATAGAATACCAATTTAAATGTATTAAATATTTTGGATGTTTTTCTACATTTTCAAATATATTGATTTTTATTACAACACAATACAAAGTGTACAGTGCTCACTTTATATCATTATTTTTTATTACAAATATTTGCACTGTAAATATGATGAACAAAAGAAATAGTATTTTTCAATTCACCTCGTACAAGTACTATAGTGCAATCTCTTTATTGTGAAAGTGTAACTTACAAATGAAGATTTTTTTGTTAAATAACTGCACTCCAAAACAAAACAATGTAAAACTTTAGAGCCTACAAGTCTACTCAGTCCTACTTCTTGTTCAGCCAATTTCTAAGACAAACAAGGTTGTTTACATTTATGGGAGATATTGCTGACTGCTTCTTATTTACAATGTCACCTGAAAGTGAGAACAGGTGTTCGCATGGCACTTTTGTAGCCAGCGTTGCAAGGTATTTACGTGCCAGATATGCTAAACATTCATATGCCCCTTCATGCTTCAGCCACCATTCCGGAGAACATGCTTCCATGCTGATGATGCTCATTAAAAAAATAATGCATTAATTAAATTTGTAACTGAATTTCTTGGGGGAGAATTGTATGTCTCCTGTTCTGTTTTACCCACATTCTGCCATATATTTCATGTTATAGCAGTCTCAGATGATGACCCAGCGCATGTTTGTTTTAAGAACACTCACAGCAGATTTGACAAAATGCAAAGAAGGTACCAATGTGAGATTTCTAAGGATAGATACAGCACTCGACCCAAGGCTTAAGAATCTGAAGTGCCTTCCAAAATCTGAGAGTGACGGGTTTTGGAGAATGCTTTCAAATGTCTTAAAAGGGCAACGCTCTGATGCCAAATCTACAGAACCCGAACCACCAAAAGAGAAATCAACCTTCTGCTGGTGGCATCTGACTCAGATGATGAAAATGAATATGCGTCCGTCCATTCTGCTTTGGATCGTTATCAAGCAGAATCTGTCATCAGCATGGACGCATGTATTCTGGAAAGGTGGTTGAAGGATGAAGGGACATGTGAATCTTTAGTGCATCTGGCATGTAAATATCTTGCGATGCTGGCTACAACAGTGCCATGCAAACGCCATGCAAAAGACTTGGGCAGCATTATCTCCAGCAAATATAAAGAAACTTGTTTGTCTGAACGATTGGCTGAAGTAGGACTGAGTGGACTTGTAGGTTCTAAAGTTTTACATTGTTTTATTTTTGAATGCAGTTATTTTTAGTACATAATTCTACATTTGTAAGTTCAACTTTCATTATAAAGAGATTGCACAACAGTACTTGTATTAGGTGAATTGAAATATACTATTTCTTTTGTTTTTTACAGTGCAAATATTTGTAATAAAAATAAAGTGAGTACTGTACACTTTGTATTCTGTGTTGTAATTGAAATCAATATATTTGAAAATGTAGAAAACATCCAAAAATATTTAAATAAATGGTATTCTATTATAACAGTGCGATTAATCACACAATTCATATTTTTAATTGCTTGACGGCCCCACTGTTTAGTTTGTCAATTTGTTAAAAAAACTCCTCTAATAACACCTCAGTCTGGGACAGTTCCTCAGATTTGTCACCTAAAAAGAATGGCTCAGGTTTGGGAATCTTTCTCATATCCTCAGCCATGAAACACGAGGCAAAGAATTCATTTAGTTTCTCCGCAATGGCCGTATCATCCTTGAGTGCCCCTTTAGCATCTCGATCGTCCAGTGGCCCCACTGATTGGTTAGCAGGCTTCCTGCTTCTGATGTACTTAAAAAAATGTTTGTTATTAATTTTTGAGTCTTTGGCTAACTGTCCTTCAAATTCTTTTTTGGCCTTCCTAATTATATTTTTACACTTCATTTGCCAGAGTTTATGCACCTTTCTATTTTTCTCACTAGGATTTAATTTCCACTGTTTAAAGGATGCCTTTTTGCCTTTCACTTCATCTTTTACTTTGTTGTTTGGCCACGGTGGCACTTTTTTGGTTCTATTACCCTGTTTTTTTAATTTGGGGTTTACATTTAAGTTGAGCCTCTATTATGGTGTCTTTAAACCATTTCCATGCAGCTTGCAGGGATTTCACTTTGGGCACTGTACCTTTTAATTTCTATTTCACTGACCTCCTCATTTTTGTGTAGTTCCCCTAATTATGTTGCTTTTTAGTTCCAAAACCAAGATCTGATAGGTTTTTATATTTCAAATGGTAGACCTTGCTTTTGCAACCACACACTGGATCTTATCAAGGAGAATCTAATGAGATATGTTTGCTGTGTTCCTACTCATTGTTTTTTCCATAGCTGTTCACACAAAGTGTTCAAAGAATTTTGTACCTTTAAAACAGCTGATTTTTAGGGTGCCTTATCTTGGTAACCTCTTGGTCAAAGGACTTCAAAGTTTCCCTTGTTCCAGACCCGACCTACCAATTTTCAAGCTGATTTTAAATTTCCTGTGGATTTTAGAGAGGATGCAAAAATTCATCTTTAAACAGAAACTTAGCTGCATCCGTAACTGTGGAGTGAATAGCAGTCACTCTGTAATAGTTGTCCTGTCAGACAATGAGAACAGAATCCCATTTGTTTGAGTTTCTTGCCTGTCCAATGTCTCTACAGACGATGATGTGAGACAGCCACTACACTGAGGCTAGCTGGAGCCAGCACAAAAGTCCTGCAGGCTGTGTGTGGCAGATGCCAAAAGTGTCAGCTGGCTCTCTAGGTCAGCACATTTGCCATGTGGTCTAGCAGTGTGAGGTGGCAAGGAGATGGAGGCCTCTGCATGTTAGCACAGCTCTGGACACAATAGACGCATATACGTGTTTGGCAGCCTGTTCACAGATGTCTCTCTGTGTTGCAGAGCATCCCTGCAGGTTATGAGTGTGAGATTTCAGTCACAGGAACTGGGTCATTTCAGTCTACTGGATTGTGCCACAGCCATCCGTGCAGAATTTACATTCAGTTCCTCTGGGTGAGCTTGGCATATAATGTAATCTGAGAGATGACAGCAGTGTGCTGCTATTGTCTGCTTTTAAAAACACCACTAACATTATATGGCAGGAGTGGCCAAACCATGACTTGTGAGCCGCATGTGTCTCTTTTACAGTTAAAGTGCTGCTCACAGAGGGGGCCCCCACCTATTCTCCACCTACCAGACTTGGGGGGAAGGGAGCTCGGGACTCTGCCTTGCAGCAGGGTGGTGGAGTAGGGGCTTCTGCCCAGCGGGGAGAAGGGTATCAGCCTCATGGGGCATGCCCCAGCTCTCAAACTTCTGAAGATTGTTGAATACAGCTTGGAGAGTCACTAAATTTGGCCACCCCTGTTATATGGGTTGGAGACAAGGTAGTGAGGTGAGGTGGCAATTGGAGGAGAAGATAAGAGAGGACAGATCGAAGCAAGACAGAAAGAGGTTAGAGGCAGAGTAAAATCCAAGGAGACAGAAATCTGGAGAGATGCTGCTAGCGACACAAGAAATGACAGAAACCACCCCTCCAGAAACTTTTCCTCTTGTTAATCTCATACAAGAATCACAGTTTCTAAAGAAACAAATTCAGGAGGATGCAGAAGGCCATGCCAAGCCTGTTCAAACCGTGCTGCCATACCTTCAGTTGTACAGTCCCGTGGAGCACATAGCCCCACTCCATCAGGGGCAGGCTGATGCTGCTGTGAGTCACTGCTCATGCTCCATTGGTGTGTGGTATGACGCACAAGCTGCTACAGTTTGACTGGGAGCTTTGTGAGGATCACTTGAGACCCCTGGGGAATGTTTCCCTTTATTGCTGGTTTTCCAGCTGCTCCTTCTTTTTAACTGGAACTATATAATGCCCCCACCTCTACCCCAGCTCACTCCATGAACACACATACACATTTTGCTACGGTAGCGCCCAGTGACCCCACCTGTGATTGGGGCCTCAGTGTGAGAGGCGCTGTACACAGACTGTGAGAGACAGTCCCTGCCCCAAAGAGGTTCGAGTCTAAATAGACAAGATAAAGTGAAGGGAAAGAGAGGCAGTGATTTGCTAAAGGTTAGACAGTACCATGGAGCAGAGGCAGGCACCAAACCCACATCTCCTGATTTATAATCCAGGGCCCTTTCCTCTAGAGATCTGCTGGCCACATATTGCAGCTTGTCTCCCCCTGTTCCTGCCCCCATGGGATTAAAGCTCCTCAGCTGGCATTGGTGTTTAGGGCAAGTGGGTGAAGGATGGAGGTACATCAGATTGTACATTTAAATCTTGATCCTGGTAACAGGAGGCCAAATTTTGCTTGCATTAACCCTTGGGTCACCTCAGGCAGGAAAACAGGAGGGAATGGAGAGGTATGACTCTTACTTTCAATTCCTGACCCCCATTTTCCTTCTCCCATGTAAATTATCATGGAGTGGCACTGGCCCTGTAAGAGGGAGCAGGGCCATTGCACCTGTGCCTGGCCAGCTGACCCCTGGTTGGGCTATAAGAGAAGGCATCTGGGCCTTGCAGAGGGGAAGTGTGAATGAATTATATCTGAGAGAGTGGATGAGGGGCTGCTAATTGCCAGCTCCTTGGGAATTGGGAGACAGGTCTGAAAAATTCCCTGAAGTGACTACCAGAGTCCCCTGGGAGGTGAAGCAGCGGGAGCCTGTTGAGAGAGACCTGGTGAATCAGAGCAAGGTTGCTGCAAGAAGCAGCAGGTTGTTCCCTGGGAGCGGAGGCAATGGGAACTTCCTGGGGGGGAAAGGAGCTTCTAGATAGAGAGCCCTGGGGATGGTGCTGTGTGAACAGAACATTGAAACTTCCTGCAGGAAGGGCTGAGTGGTACAGGGAAAACCTCCTGGGAGCCGTAGCCCAGGGTGGACTGATGAACTGGTTTTGTTAACTTTGCCTGTATTGGGGAAAATAAAACTGCCAGGAAAGAGGTTCTGGGTACGGTACCGGCCCTTTGCCAGTGGGGCAGAAGGTCAGCTTGTTATGCTGTCCTCCATGGTGGTGTTTCTGAACTGAACATTCAGGCCTCCTCCTATGCCGTTTCCATTACCAGTACTGTTAGCTAGATGTGTGTGACTGCCATGGCACAGGTGCCTTTCCAGGTCCCACAACTTTTGCAGCAAGGTGTGAACACTAGCATGATCCCAGGCACAAGCCCATGTCAGCACGGTAGCCCCACAACCCAACCATGTGAGATAGCTACCTCACAGATGTTGCAGTTAGTGTGAGATATCTCTGACCTCAGAATGGGGTAGCCATCAATAGAGGAGCAAGAGTGGGAAATATTAGAGCCTTATGGATGACAAGTGGGCCTGCCTTTAATAGAGTGTATGAGCCCAGAGTTATAAAGGGAAATCTCCTAAGCTAGTACCACCCTGTCTTAGGTTTTCCTAGAATAATATTGTGATGCCATGTACCAGGTGTCTTTCCTCCCCTTCGCGGATCCTACCCAAAAGTATCCTTTAGGGGGAAAAACTCCCTGAGTTTAGGAGTTGCCTAGGAAGGCCACCCAGGACAGATGTAGGTGGAACCAATGAGAATTGGTCCTCCAGGGACTAGAAGGACTCGGAGGAGGCAGAGGCCAATCAGGGCCCGGCATGCAGGATAAAAAGGGCTGGCTGCTTCTTCTAAGGGATGAGTTCTCAGCAAAGCTAGAACCAGGGAGGAAGGCTTGCTCCCCATTAACCAAAGAAGCCTGGCCTAGTCAGGGCTAATCTCCAACTGCACCTTTGTTTCATTCAGTGAAAGACTACTTGGTGGAAGGAAGAGCCTAGGTGTGCCACCCTGAGTTGAATATTCATTTGACTGTTGTACGACTAGAGAAGCATACTTTGGGAGATGCGCCACTGGCTCAGGTGAGCTTGTGACAAATAGCTATGTGAATGTGAATATGGACACTGATGGAGAGGAAGTAGTCAGGAGGAAGCAGTGTGGAGTTCATAAAACAGCTCGTACCGATCCTTTGTTTTTAGGACAAAAGGCTAGAATTCAGTAGGCTGGCACTTCTGACTCTCCTCAGTTTCCAGTCAGTGTCTTCCCTGAGATCCCAGGAAACATAGTCCTAGTCCAGGGCCAGCCATGCTGGGAAGGGTATAAATTTTCCAATAGCTAAGATTTTTGCATCAGATCAACTTATGTTACTGCCACTGAACAGAAGTGGGGCCAAGCTTTGCTGCTAGGTTTTCATGGAATCTGTGGGTAAGAGAAACTACTCACTTTGGTTTTTTGTTTTATTTTTTCTTGTCTTTGTAAAGAGTTTGAGGCAGATGTAGAAATTTTTCTATCTAGGATAGACTGGAAAAGAAGATCCCAGGCAGCAAAAGGCTTTTTTTCCTGTTTTTATAAATTCTACAAATGTGCCTTCCCCTTGCCCACCTTCCCCCTATACCTCCCTCCCCCCACACCCCATAAAACATCTGCCTTTAAGAAAGCCTCTCCTGCATTAGGAGTGGATAGCAACAGGTCTATTGTTTGGCCCCTCTGAAGACAAGATGAGGATAGATTGGTTCCCAAAGACATCAGAACTGAAGGGGGTTGTAGACCATCATATTGTCCCGCCCCTTCTTCTGGAAGGTTGTGTCATAGTTTCAAGATAACTGCATCTGTATCTCTCTGTTTCTCTCTTCTCTCCCTCCCCCGGGCTCCACTCCAGGAGGGCCCAGTCAGGTCTCCAGCCATCACCTGTTTTTCTCATTCCTTTCTGAACGGGAAGTTTTAAGGCTTCTGTAGTATCCCCAGCAAGCCAGTCTGCCTAAAGGCCCGGGCGTATCTGTTGCTTTCACACCAAGGGCTATGAACCGTGTATTGCCAGCAGTTGCAAGTTCCCGCACAGCTCTTTCTAAGCAAGCACATTTATTCTTGAGCTAAAAGCATTACAGAGAAAACAAACAATAAACAGATTTAACCACAAACTAAACATACTAGGAGTCACCCATCAGTCTTATGGGGCCCTAGTAGGCCAAAGTTTTTCCATCCCTTCTGCAAAGGTTGGGGAAGTGTCCTTGCACAGAAGGTCCTGTCTGTTTGCCTGAGTCCATTTAAACCTAGCTTTTTATATATATAATACTCTTTCTTTGTGTGTTGGTCTGGGAAAACCCACTTTGAACCAGTATATGCAAGCTGGGCAACGAGAGGCACCTCTCTGGAGGTGGTTACAATCTAAGTGACTCACCTTAATCACTCCCTAACATACTGGGTTTTTTTGGTTCCTGGAGGAGCTAGATTTAAAAAAAGTTGTGAATTGTTTAATGATCCAATGACTGAGGGCTTGTCTTCACTACCGCGCTAAATCAGTGCCACGGTGATTGATGCAGTGGTGTCAATTGGCGCATCTGGTGAAGAAAGGACAGGAACAAGCTCTCCCATCGAAGTAATTAATCCACCTCAATGAGAGTCAGAAGCTGGCAGGGGAGCATCTCCTGCCGACATAGTGTGCTGTAGACACTGCATTAAGATGACATAAGTGATGTTGCTCAGGGGGGTGTTTTTTTCACACCCCTAAGCAACATAACTTACATCAACTTAAGTGGTAGTTTTCAGAGTAGTAGCCGTATTAGTCTGTATCTGCAAAAAGAATAGGAGTACTTGTGGCACCTTAGAGACTAACAAATTTATGCTTATGCTATAATAAATTTGTTAGTCTCTAAGGTGCCACAAGTACTCCTATTTTTTTTAAGTGGTAGTGTAGACAAGGCCTGAGATGTAACCAGGGCCATCCCTAGCTATTCTGGGGCCCTACTCAGCCCCCCCCGCAGGGGGCACGCCTCCACGGGAGGTGGGGCTGGCCCCAGGCCTCCGTTGGGGAGGGGCTGGCTTGGGAGACAGGGGGGAACTACCCCCCTGCACTCACCGGCGGTGTGGCTGGGGATGGGCCACTACACTTCTCACCGCCAGTGAGGCCTGACCCTACTACAGTCCTCAGGGGAGTGGGGGCGGGGCTTGGGTGGGAAGAGGCAGGACTGGGGTGGGGAAGAGGCAGCGCGGAGCAGGGGTGAGGGCTATGGGAAGAGGCGGAGCAGGGGCTGGAGCAGCATGCAGCTGTGCAGGGCACCAGGAAATTTGGTGCCCAAAATTTCCTGGTGCCCTACACAGCTGCGTTCTTTGCATATGGGTAAGGACAGCCCTGGATGTACCTGCTTTTTCACAGGGACACTTCTGTCAATCTTCATAGTGAAAAAACACATTTTTGCAGAGAGAGAATCTCTGTCACTATCTACAACAATCACAGATGCATCGGTTCCCAAAGAACCTTCTGAGAAAGTTCAACAAGGGTATAGTAATTTCCCAGTCAGCCAAAGATCTGTCCTCACTTGATCCCAAAAAATAGAGTGTATCAGCTGCCTAGTGACAGCCTAGATAGTGGATTTCCCACAAGACAAAAAAATACAGAGATTGCTCAGAGGAGGTGATATTAGAAAGAAACAAGTCAATATGTTTTCTTCCATTGGTGTTTTCTGTATTGAAACTACTGTTATCCCCTCAAGAAGTTGCCACTGAAGGATAAATTTCTGAATAATTCACCATCTGTAGACATAAAGACCAAGATGACTTCAGAGTTTGCATAAGAGGAGGAAGACATGATGACTTTAGATCTCCTGGCTTTCCAGATGTTTGTGAGATGAGATCTCATTTCTTTTCTTGAAAAGAGCACAGTGTCTGAACAGGTGGAGAGCACAGATGTTTCTCAATAATCACTGAATGGATATTGCCTGGTGAAAGGGACATGCAATGTGTGATAGCCAAAGTTAGCCCCTCACCCTTCTTCTGTTTAAATATTATTGCCTCCATGTAAACCTAGATGAACTCTAATTGGAGACTCCCACACCAATTCCTGTATCCAATCAGTCACCCATCTACAATAATGATCAACTCAGAAGAAAGTGCACAAAACTGAGCACTCAGATATTTTAAAAAAACAACTTGTGAAAAAATGTAAATAGTGGGCCTGTAGCAGGGTGCTGGTGCAAAAGCACCTAATTAACCCCTGCCCAGTCAGCTCCAATCAGGGGAAACAGATTGGGGTTGATGGAAAAGGCCTGATGCCAGCCTGAGGATTGGCAACACCTGCTGGCCTGACAAGCCAAGGGCTATGAAGCCTGGGCGGGAGCTAGAAGGAGGGAGGGGGGGACAGCCAGGGGGAAGTCAGTCACTGAACTGAACTGAACTGAACTGAACTGGAGGGCTCCTTGCAGAAGGCCAACTCTGCCTGTAAAAGAGGTTGAATAATCCTGTAAAACTTGTAAATAGATAGACACTGGTGGTGGGATAACTGTACGTAAATAAAGACATGGGTGTTGCACAACCCTGAAGCCTCTCTCAGCCTTATTGGGGGCAGCAAGCAGGCCCCAGGAAGAGGGGCAGGTCGTGAACCCTGTTACAGGGACATATTTAGAGGGGAGTCTAAAGGGTACGTCTACACTACCCGCCAGATCGGCGGGTAGTGATCAATCTATCGGGGATCGATTATTTATCGCGTCTAGTGTAGAGGCGATAAAATTGATCCCCAATCGCTCTGCTGTTGACTCTGGAACTCCACCGCTGCAAGAGGCGGAAACAGAGTCGACGGGGAAGCGGTAGCGGTCATCTTGCCACCATCTGCACAGCCAGGTAAATCGACCTAAGACACAACTTCAGCTACGCGATCTTAGATCGACCCCCCCACCCCAGTATAGACCTAGCCTAAGAAAATCTAGAGGAGAACTAAGTTGGTGTAATGTATGCTTTTTCTGCTCTTCTCGGTGTGTATCAGGCCTGCACAACTCGTAAAGCAGCGAGGGCCACATTACTCCAAAGAAAACATCTGAGGGCCAAACCCCACCAGCCCCATGGAAACACCCTCCCCAGCACCTCCTGGCCCCTCGGAAACACCCTGCCCCAGCACCGCCCAGCCCTGCAGAAACAAACCCTCCTTCCCCAGCGCCGCCCCACCAAAACAGCTGTGGGCCAAAAAGGAAGGTTGGGGGTGGGGAGGTGATACTTGATTTTAAATCAACCAGGGGCTCCCAGCTGAAGAGGTGGCTGGGAGCCCTCAGGGGCAAATTAAAGGGCCCGGGGCTCCGGCGGCTGGGGGAACCCGGAGCTTTGCAGGGCTGGGATTTAAAGGGCCCAGAGCTCCTGCCACTGAGGGAAGCCCGAGCCCTTTAAATCCCAGCCCCAGCCCATCCGCTGGAGCCACGGCCGGGATTCAAAGGGCTCTGGGCTGCCCGCAGAGCACCGTGTGCGCGGGATTTAGAATCCCCCCGCAGGCCATATGTTGTGCAGGCCTGGTGTGTATGCTACACTAATTTAGGACCCCTCCATAAGCCTATAAACTGACTTAAATCCCCATAGGCTTACAGGTCCTGACAAATGTAGAACTTACTCTGCTCTTACTCCTTATGTAGCACCTATAAATTTGGCTTAGTAGTCCAGCTGCTGTAACTGACGTGCTGAGGTGCCAAAATGTTTGGCTTGTAAGATGGTGTGAGGTCACAGACCTTCCTAGTTAAACACAGACTCTGCTGCTACCATTCCAAGGCATACTGAGGAGAACACAGCAACCTGCCAAGCTGAGACACTAAGGATTGCCTGATATAAGCACAACACCACTCAGAATATGAGCCAAATTCAGAAGTGGTGTTCAAAGAGCTATAAATTAGATTCCCTTACAATAGTCAGAGTCGTTAGTCTCACTGGCACCCACTCACCAATGCATAACTGTAAGGGGATCTAAACTGGTGTAATGTAACTTGTGGGGGAGCCAGAAGAAGTTGGAAGTTTAAGTGCACTTTCTTATACTCTTGTTTTGTTTGTTCTCCTCCTGGCTACATTTCTTCCTTCAGGCATTGAAATCTTAATCACCCATTTAGACTCCCTTGCCCTCTGAGTTAATGGACCAGATACAAAGAATGGAGGGGGTAACTAGTGGTGTTCCCCAAGGGTCAGTCCTAGGACCAATCCTGTTCAACTTATTCATGAATGATCTGGAGAAAGGGGTAAGCAGTGAGATGGCAAAGTTTGCAGACGATACTAAACTGCTCAAGATAGTTAAGACCAAAGCAGACTGTAAAGAACTTCGAAAAGATCGCACAAAACTAAGTGATTGGGCAACAAAATGGCAAATGAAATTTAATGTGGATGAATGTAAAGTAATGCACATTGGAAAAAATAACCTCAACTAGCCTAAGAAAATCAACACGAAGGGGGCTAATTTAGCTACAGGAAAAAGATCTTGGAGTCATCGTGGATAGTTCTCTGAAGATGTTCTCACAGTGTGCGGCGGCAGTCAAAAAAGCAAACAGGATGTTGGGAATCATTAAAAAAGGGATAGAGAATAAGACAGAGAATATCTTATTGCCCTTATATAAATCCATGGTACACCCACATCCTGAATACTGTGTACAGATGTGGTCTCCTCATCTCAAAAAAGATATACTGGCATTAGAAAAAGTTCAGAAAAAGGCAACTAAAATGATTAGGGGGGATAATCCCATATGAGGAGAGATTAAAGAGGCTAGGACTTTTCAGCCTGGAAAAGAGGAGACTAAGGGGGGATATGATAGAGGTATATCAAATCATGAGTGGTGTGGAAAAAGTGAATAAGGAAAAGTTATTTACAGGTTCCCATAATATAAGAACTAGGGGCCACCAAATGAAATTATTGGGCAGAAGGTTTAAAACAAATAAAAGGAAGTTCTCCTTCACACAGCGCACAGTCAACCTGTGGAACTCCTTGCCTGAGGATGTTGTGAAGGCTAGGACTATAACAGGGTTTAAAAGAGAACTAGATAAATTCATGGAGGCTAAGTCCATTAATGGCTATTAACCAGGATGGGTAAAGAATGGTGTTCCTAGCCTCTTTGTCAGAGGGTAGAGATGGATGGCAGGAGAGAGATCATTTGATCATTACCTGTTAGGTTCACTCCCTCTGGGGCACCTGGCATTGGCCCCTGTCAGTAGACAGGATACTGGGCTGGATGGACCTTTGGTCTGACCCAGTATGGCCATTCTTATGTTCTTATGTAAAGGTGATGTGTAAGTTGGGATATAAGTTATGCCCTGGTAAAGGAAAGTCAAGTCTGGTAAGAGCCAGTTATTACCAGTTTTGATGGAGGTTTTTTGACATGGAAAGTGCACTTAAACTTATACCTTATTCTGGCTCCTCAGTGAGTAATTAGGAAGCTGAAACCCGTCATCTTGTTGCCTACATTGTATGCCATCAGAATTTTGACTTCTAAATGATAAATGCTTTGCTTCGTGTTTTAAAATCATGTGTATTATTCATTTTTAGTTTGGGATGATAAAAAAAACTAAAATGTTATCAAATGTAAAATAGTTTAAACATCACAAAATTCCAGTATGAGAAGAGTGACGGGTTCGGTCATGGAGACCCCCTTGGGACTGTCACCTGATATGCTGAGACTATCTCTGAGCCTGTTTTCTCTGCCAGTTTGGGCCTCCAGAACCCTGTCTTGTTGAGCCAGATATGCTAATCTGCTGCAACACAGACCCAGGGTCTGAACCACGCCCCCAAAGCTGCAAACGTAACTGAAACCGGCTCAGCAAGTGCTCCTATCTTTAGCACCCAGACACCCAGTTCCCAATGGGATCCAAATCCCAAATAAATCCGTTTTACTCTTTGTAAAGCTTATACAGGGTAAACTCATAAATTGTCTGCCCTCTATAACACTGATAGAGAGATATGCACAGCTGTTTGCTCCCCCAGGTATTAGTCACTAACTCTGAGTTAATTAATAAAATCACTTTTGCTTATTAAGTATAAAAAGTAGGATTTAAGTGGTTCCAGGTAATAACAGACACAACAAAGTAAGTTACCAAGCAAAATAAAACAAAACACGTAAGTCTAAGCCTAATACAGTAGGAAACTGAATACAGGTAAATCTCATCCTCAGAGATGTCCCATTAAGCTTCTTTCACAGACTAGACTCCTTCCTAGTCTGGGCCCAATCCTTTTCAGATCAACGTTGTGCCTTAAGGCCTAGGTCCAGCAATCACTCACACCCCCATAGTTACTGTCCTTTGTTCCAGTTTCTTTCAGGCATCTCTTTGGGGTGGAGAGGCCATCTCTTGAGCCAGCTGAAGATCAAAATGGAGAGGCTTCTAGGGCCTTTTATATTTTCTCTCTTGTGGGTGGAAACCTCTTTGTTCTTCTGTGCAAAGTCACAGCAACAAGATGGAGTTTGTAGCCACCTGTCCATGTCCATGAATGTCCATGAATGATTCAGCTTTTTGCAGGCCAATGGTATTGTTTACATGTTAGTTTGAACGTTCCCAGGAAAGCTCACATGTGGATTGGCATCTCCAAAAGTCCATTGTCAGTTAAGTGTTTCTTGATTGGGCATTTACTGAAAATAGTCATTTCTCAACAAGCTGACCAAATGCTTCACTGAGGCTACTCAGAATCAAACACATTGAGATACAAGTACATAGCCAATATTCATAACTTCAAATACAAAAATGATACACATACAGACAGCATAATCATAACCAGCAAATTACAACCTTCCTATAGACACCTTACTTGACCTCCTTTGTACAAGATTTGGTGCAACTATAGGACCTTGGTTGCAACAATGATCTATACGGTCACAGTTCATGTCAAATAAGTCACAAAGAGTACCACCAAATATCCAAAAGGAAAAATCTGGAGCCTTACTTGAGTTACATGCAGGCTGAGGGGTCCGCTGGCACACAGCTCATTGCAGGATTGGGACCTATACTTGTTCTCCACCACCACCACCCACTCACCGACTGCAAGTTTTGGGGCCATAGCAGAAACAGGCTGACTTTTAAATTCTGTGATTAAAATCTGGGGTTTATTTTGAGTAAAACCTGGATTAATATTTAACTTGCAAACTTAGGTTTGTGTTTAAATAAGGATGAAAGGACTCTTGCCCCTGCTGGGCTCTTATCCAGCAACAATAATGCTCTTCAGAGAGCAAACATCAATAAAAAAAATGCTATCCAAAAGAAAAACGCCCCATTACCCTCTCAGCTGCAGTGGGCCTGTCAGCATCCCCTTCATTAGTATCTCAAAAGGATTCTAAGCCACTAGAGCTGCCAGAAGCACAAGGGAAGCAGTAGGATCCACAGTGCAATTTCTGGATCACATTTAATATCATCAGTCCCCAGGAAATCTAAGACTAGTATTTGAGGGTGGGCACAGCAAAGCACATATTGCAGAGGTTTCTACAGCCTAAGGTGCAGAGAAGGTGACAGTACAGAAGTTCCATTCTCTTCTCTTGCCCCATGTGTGTGGAGTGGGGGTAAACTGCATCCTCAGGTATTTCTTAACTCAGCATGCTTGCTCCTTCAGAAAGCTTGGCAGAGAAATTATAAAATGTTAACTGGCTCAAGAGAAGAATATTGAAGAACATATGAATATCCGTACTTAGATTGGAGAAGTCAGGATTTTATGATCAAAAGAATTTCAGAATGATCATTCCAGCATGGAGAGCTGCATGGATTATGACCTTAAAAAGCACAATTTATTCAGTATGGCTAACTCATTGTAACACTGTTATGCCTAAAACAAATTATTATCGGCTCTGCTTCATTTTGGCCAAACTAACACGAAATGAAAAGCACTAAGTGGGAAGGGGAATCGGGTTGAATAAGCTCCTGTTCTGGAGGGAAAGGAGATTTAAGGAGTTAATAGGAGAGGATGCATTCTACGAGCAACAGGTATCTGTAGCCAGGGCCTGCTCCAGGCATCAGTGAAGGAAGCAGGTGCCTGGGGCGGCCAATCAAAAGGGGTGGCAGTCCGTCCATTGTTGGGGCGGCACGTCTGAGTTGGCGGCAGTGGCGGCGGCACTATCAGTTCGCCTCAGTCTTTGATGGCGGGCCCTTCACTCCTTGTTTACCTCGGCGGCATTTTGGCAGTAGCTCAATCTTTTTTTTTTTTCCCCTTTCTCACCGCTTGGGGCCGCAAAAAAGCTGGGACATCTGATCACCCTAAGCCATGAACTCAAACCAGTGCTTGGGAGCTATGTCTGTGATACAGCACTTCAAATAGTGACTTCATAACACCCTACCTATTAGGGACTGCTATTTAATTTTGTCCTGCTGAGGAACTATTTGTTTGCCACTTATGAAAATACTGTTCCTCTCTAGTTTGTTTAGAACCAGGAAACATCAGAGTGTGGAACACAGCAATCACGTTCCTTGATTTTATTTTTTATGGGCAACTCTGTACTGTGTGCATTTATTAGTCTCTCATGATACTTGGTTAGGGGAAATGGTGACTTGTTAACTTACTTTTTGGCTGAAGATGCACCTTATGGGCTCCAGAGATGTAACTTAACACCAATGATTTCCTAGGGAGGTTCCAGTTTTGAATTCATGCCTTCTCTTGTGATTGACATTGCTCTGGGTAGGGTACAGATTATCTTGGGCTAGCATTAAACAGGGTTAGCTGGCTGCTTTGATCAGGCTGAACCTTTCATCACATTTTGATATGACTGACCATATCAGAGCTGGCCCACAACATTTTGGCACCTGAGGTGGGGAGCTCAAATGCTGCCCCCCCAGCCCCTCTCTTGGGCCAAAACTTGGAAAGGTCTCAATTCTGTCTTCTCCCTGTTCTACTTCTCTCATGGTACTGCTCTGCTACCTACCCAAATAAAGGAGAACTAACAACTTAAAATGCCTTGTTCAAAAATTTTAAGTAACACTTAACTTTCAAACGCCTTAACAGCAAGTGTAACTTTTCTTGTCTGCATAGTAAACACTGGGATTTTTATAAATTAAATAAATAAAAATATCTGTTTCAGTAAGCAAAGTGATGCTTTCCATGCCTTCTTGGTTGCAAAGATTTCAACTGCTTCCTGAAGGTCACAGTCTGGGCCAGCTTATGCTCTATTGAGATGGTTGCAAGGCCAACCAGCTTCTCCTGTGTAATTGTGGAGCGTAGATGTGTTTTTATTAACTTCAGCTTGGAGAAGCTGCGTTCTCCACTGGCAACTGTTACAGGAAGTGTTAGAAGTATGCGCAGAGCAACAAAAGCATTTGGAAAGAGGGTGGTCATCTTATTTGTGCACATATATTCCAGAACAGCCTTTGGAGTTGATCCTTCTGAAAGGTATCTTGGAAGGGCTTTCAGTTCATCACCTAAATCACTCGCATCAATATCGCACATGTCATCATGTGTCAACACTGTCTCTAGTGCCCTGCATTGCTGGTGTAGGTCTTCTTCGGGTATAGTGAGGAGTTTTGGAATATCATACAACATCACAAATATACTGCTGAGTTCCCTGAGCTGCATGAAACGTTCTTCAACTGACTGTATTGCACAATCTAGCACCAGGTTAAAGAATTCAACTTTGAATTGTTGTTTGGGGTCTCTTATGGGATTATCCTGTGCCTTGTAATCAAAATGTCGTCTTCTTCAGTGACTCTTGTATTCTTGAATTGGTGGAAAAATAGCATCAGTGTGAAATTCTTCTGCCAACTTCTGTGCATTCTTCAGAACGTTTTGAAATCCCTCATCGACCGGTAAGACTGTAGGAATGACTTTGCTTTGTCCAGTTGTTCCATTGCTCCAGATATATCAAGGTCAACACCTTGGAGTCTCTTGCTTACATTTATTTCAAACAGTATGTCATGCCACAACACTAAGCCACACAAAAATGTGAAGTTATGTATGTTCTTCTTCGAGTGATTGCTCATATGCATTCCAGTTAGGTGTGTGCGCGCCGCGTGCACGTTCGTCAGAAGACTTTTACCCTAGCAACACTCGGTGGGTTGGCTGGGCGCCCCCTGGAGTGGCGCCGCTATGGCGCCGAATATATACCCCTGCCGACCCATCCGCTCCTCAGTTCCGTCTTATCGCCCGTGTCGGTCATTGGAACAGTGGAGCGCGGCTTAGCTGACCTCCACTTCCCTAGCTACTCGTAGTTTCTCTCGTTAATTCTGGTATATATAGTTCAGATTTCTATAGTTAACCTTATTCATTTGTAGTATAGTTTGTGTATATAGTCACAGGGGTTTGGGGCTTATTCCCTTCCCCGCACCCGGTGCCGGGTACTATGCCCGGTTCACAGGGTTTCAAACCGTGCTCGGCCGGCCATAAGCCGATGCCGACAAGAGATCCTCTCCTAAGTGCCTCGAGGAATCTCACCTGACAGATAAGTGCCGCATTTGTAAGGCCTTTAAGTCGAGAACAATAGGGGAGCGAGACTTTCGTCTCAAGTAGCTCCTGAGGGAGGCAGCTCTTACGCCTCCGCTCTCGGCACCGAGCGCTGGTAAGTCTTCAAGAAGCGCTCCCTCGGCACCGAATCGCCGGTGCCGCCAAGGCCTCCCGGCACCGGCCATCGCCGGCACCGTCGTCCGCTCGGCACGGATCCCTCTCCTGGAGGATGAAGAGGCACAGGACTCCTGCTGCGTCCGAGCCGCCTGCTCCACAGCCCGAGCACTATACTAAGTCGGACCACCCAGCACGGATATCTGCTGTGGCACCAACAATATCGGCACCGCCGCCTCCGGCCACACAAGAGCCGTTGAGTCCGGTGCCGGAAAGCTCCCCAGTACGAGCCGTGGTTGAGCTCACTATTAAGCTGCGTCAGAGCCGCCTGCTCCGCAGCCCAAGCGCTATACTAATTCGGACCGCCTGGCACCAATACCTGCCGTGGCACCGACAATATTGGCACCGTCGCCTCCGGCCACGCAAAAGCCATCGAGTCCGGTGCCGGAAAGCTCCCCGGTACGAGCCGTGGTTGAGCTCATTATTAAGCTGCGTCAGAGCCGCCGGTTCCGCAGCCCGAGCGCTGTACTGAGTCTGACCGCCCGGCTCCGATACCTGCCGTGGCACCGACAACATCAGCACTGTCAACTCCGGCCACGCAAGAGCCGTCGGGTCTGGTATGTGAGTGCTCCCTGGTGCGAGCCGTGGTCGAGCTCACTATTCCCTCTACGCCGGAGACATTTCCATGTCGAGGAAGTTGATTGCAATGACAGCGCATGCGCTGCCTCAACCCCTGGTGCTGCCGGTGCGAGTTATATAGTCGATCGGCAAGCCTGCCTTGATCAGACCACCCTGCATCGGCACCGCGGAGCGGCACCATTCACGATCGCGGTCCCGCAGATGTTCTCGGTCCCGTCGCCAATCCAGGTGCTGACGCCGCTCACAGTCCTGGCACCATTCACCATTTCGGTACCGGTCGTACTCACGGCATCGATCAGCGTCCCGTTCGCCGGCCCGGTACATTCGGCGCCGATCCAGCTCCCGGTACCGCTCCAGGCACCGGACTCCCGTCACCACTCCCGACGTCAAGCCTCGAGATCTCGGTCGACCTCCCGGCACCGCTCCGGTGGCAGGTCCCGTTCTCGCTCTCGGTACCGGTATGCCTCCCAGTACCGATCCCCTGCGTGTCGAGTGACGTCAGCTAGAGAGGGAGACCCTGCTCAGGGCTTTTTAGCTCCTCCATGGCCATCCAAACATGCATCACTGTCGTCCTGCACAGGCAATTTATACGCGCAGGACTGTGATTCAGATGTGCACACCAGAGTCTTCCAGGTGCCCCAGGCCCAGGACCCTGACCCCATCAGTGGTCACCCTGTACATCTTGGGCGTGTCATCAGGCCAAAGGCCTACCTGTGATCCCATCTCGCTCTGTTCCGTCAGAGCACTGGGTGCCAGGAGACAGTTAGCTGCCCCCCTCCGACCGGTCCCACCGGATCAGGAGGTCGTCTAGGAGCGCGAGCCCACACAGGACCCGCTTGTCCCCGGCCTTTCTTCTTCCTCCTCCCCAGATGAGGCTGTGGCAGGGGCGTACTCCTCGGGCCCTCCTCTAATCGACTTGGGGGGCCATCAGAACCTCCTGAGACGGGGGGCACTCAACCTGAATCCCCAAGTGGGGGGAAGTCTTGGAGATACGGTATCCGGTTGTAGACATTCTGTCGGGTGACGCCCCACTAGAGTGGCCCTACCGTTCATTCCGATGATCAAGGCCAAAGTGGATACCATCTGACAGTCTCAAGCTACTATCCCGCCCGCAGGCACGGGAGTCGAACGCATGTACATGGTACTCTCCAGGGGCTACAGGTACCTATATGTCCACCCCCCGCCCCCCCCCGCCCGCTCCCTTGTCGTCCAGTCCGTCACTGAGATGGAACGCCATGGCCCGCTGGCACCAGCCCCTGAATCCAAGGAGGCTAGGCAAATGGACTTATTGGGCCATCAGATGTACTCGGCAGGGGCCCTGCAACTTCGCGTAGCAAACCAGCAAGCCCTGCTTAGCCGCTACTATGGGCGGTGGTGGGCAAATTTACGGAGTCGGTTCCTCAGGACTCCTGTTAAGAGTTTGCTGCCCTCCTGGAAAAAGGGAAGAAGGTGGCGAGAGCTTCCCTCCAGGCCTCATTGGATGTAGCTGACTCCGCAGCCACGACCTGGGCCTCGGGTGTTGCCACAAGGCGTATTTCATGGCTCCAGTTATCGAGCCTTCCCTCGCAGCTGCTGCACACTATACAGGACTGGCCCTTCAATGGCAAGGGCCTGTTCTAAAAAAAAAAACAAAAAAAAACAACTGACCCTAGGCTGCAAAGCCTAAAGGACAGCAAGGTCGCTGTGAGCTCCCTCTTGGCATGCACACGCCGGTGACTCAGCGCCGACCTTTCTGCCCCCAGCCTCACCGCCCTTACCCTGCGCCTAGACAAGGACAGGGCTTTGCCAGCAGGCGTCGCTGGGCCGTCGTAGGCGTCAGTCAGGACCCCAAAGCAATTCCTCTTGCAAGAGGGGCGGACGCTCCTCCCCATTGGAGCTATAGAGGAGGTACCAAAGGACGAAAGGAACAACGGGTTCTACTCCCACTAATTCCTAATCCCCAAGGCGAAGGGAGGTCTTAGACCTATCCTAGGCCTGCAGGAACTCAACGAGTTCATGGTTCGCCTGAAGTTCCGCATGGTATCCATGGGGACCATCATCCCATCCTTGGATCCCGGAGACTGATATGCCGCCCTTGATATGAAGGGCGCGTATTTTCACTTCGCCATTTATCCTCCACACAGAAGGTACCTCCGGTTTGTGGCCAACCGTCATCCTCTCCAGTTACGGTCCTCCTGGTTGGCCTCTATACAGCCCCAAGTGTACTCAAAGTGCATGGCTGTAGTCGCTGCCTCTCTCCGCCACCGTCGGGTACACGTTTTCCATATCTAGACAATTGGCTCATTCGAGGGACCACCGGGGCACAAGTTACCAGTCATGTGGGCGTCGACAAGGATCTATTCCTGCGTCTAGGCCTGATGATCCATATACAGAAATCCGCTCTGATTCCCACACAGGGCATAGAATTCATTGGGGCCATCCTGGACTCCAGTCTCGCCAGAGCCTGCTTACCTCAGCCTCGGTTTCACGCGATGGTAACAATTATACAAGGTCTACGGACCTTCCCGACAATTTTGGCTCGCACTTGTCTAGGTTTCCTGGGTCTCATGGCTGCCTGCATGTTCGTAACCAATCGTGCCAGGCTTCGCCTCCATCCATCTCAATCGTGGCTCACCTCGGGGTGCCACCCGGGCGGAGACAGCATAGTCAGGGTCGCCCCAATCCCCCCGAGCGGCCCAGGCTCCCCCGACTGGGGGTCGATGCCCTCCCTGGTGTGTGCAGGGATGCTGCTCCATCCACCTCACCCCTCGGTGTCCCTCATGACGGACGCCCCATTTCTCGACTGGGGGGCTCACCTGGGTCGGTTTCGCACTCACAGCCTTCGGTCGGCTCCAGAGCTGGCTTTGCACATCGATGTCCGGGAGCTGAGAGCAGTCTGCCTTGTGTATCAGGCATTTCAGCAGCACCTGCAAGGGTGTTGTGTCTCGGTGTTCACACTCAACACAACAGCCATGTGTTACATAAACACGCACGGAGGAGCACGGTCCTCCCCTCTTTGCAGGGAGCTATCCGACTCTGGGACTTCGGCACAGCCCAATCGATAGACCTGGTAACGTCCTTTCTCCCAGGGGTCCGGATCACTCTGGCGGATCACCTCAGCAGATCCTTCCGGTTTTCTCAAGTGGTTGATTCCTCCGGACGTTATACATTCCGTTTTTACGGAAGTGGGGCTTTCCCTGCATAGTCGTCTTCGCTCTCGCGAGAACGGAAAGAGAGAGGCAAGTTCTGCTCATTGCAAGACCTCTCCCTGGGCTCGATCTTGGAGGCTTTCTAATGCCGTGGACGAGCCGTCTGCTGTACGCTTTCCACCGTTCCCGCTAGTTCAAGGTTCTGCTAAAACTCCGCAGGCACAGAGCGCTCCTTATCATGATCGCTCCAGCGTGACCCAGGCAGCACTGGTACACCATGTTGCTAGGCCTGTCGGTGGCCAATCCGATTCCCCTGCTTCTTTGCCCAAACCTCATAACGCAGGATCTCAGCAAACTTTACCACCCTGACCTACAATCCCTGCACCTCACAGCATGGCTGCTGTGTGGCTAAACTGATCCGAGTTACGTTGTTCTGCCTCGGTTCTACAGGATTCTCCTGGGTGGCAGGAAACCTTCCACTCTGTTAACGTATCTGGCCCGCCAAAACCTGGGTCTTCAACTTGGTTCTAACCAGTCTTATGGCTGCCCCATTCACGCTACTGACAACATGCTCGCTGGTGTACCTGTCCTGAAAGACAGTTTTTCCTTGTAGCCTTTGCATCGTCCAGACGAGTCTCCGAGCTTCAGGCTCTCATGGTGAACCCATGGTATACTGTGTTTCTCAAGGGCACGGTGCAGTTGTGACCACGTCCGGCCTTCCTCCCCAAAGGTGCTGTCAACCGTTCATATCAACCAGGATATCTTCCTTCCGGTCTTCTCTCCGCAGCTACACTCGTCGCGAGGGGAGCACATTTGCCCTCCCTAGACGTCCGTAGGGCGCTCGCATTCTATCTCGAGCAGACAAAGCCCTTTTGTAACGCCCCACCTCTTTGTCGTACTGGCGGACCGGACGAAGGGCCTACCTGTCTCCTCCCAGAGGATTTCATCTTGGGTGACGTCGTGCATCCGCACCTCCTCTGACTTGGCCTATGTTCCATCGAGCCACCTTACTGCACATTCCACCAGGGCTCAGGCTTCTTCTGCTGCCTTCCTGGCTCTCTTCCCCTTCCAGGGGATAGGTCATGCAACTACCTGGTCCTCGGTCCACACCTTTGCCTCATTGGTTCGACAGTCTAGAGGTGATGCAGCCCTTGGCTCAGCAGTTTTGCATTCTGCAACATCTCACTCCGACCCCACCGCCTACGTAAGGCTTGGGAATCACCTAACTGGAATGCATATGAGCAATCACTCAAAGAAGAAAAGACGGTTACTCACCATTGTAACTGTTGTTCTTCGAGATGTGTTGCTCATATCCATTCCAGACCCGCCCTCCTTCCCCACTGTCGGAGTAGCCGGCAAGAAGGAACTGAGGGGCGGATGGGTCGGCAGGGGTATATATTCGGCGCCATAGCGGCGCCACTCCAGGGGGCGCCCAGCTGACCCACCGAGTGTTGCTAGGGTAAAAATCTTCCGACGAACGTGCACACACCTAACTGGAATGGATATGAGCAACACATCTCGAAGAACAACAGTTACAACGGTGAGTAACCATCTTTTTCTGCTATTTCCATTTCCCTCTGCCACTGTTCTCCCATGAACAGTTCCTGTCATAGTATTATCCTCCATAATGGCAACTATGGCATTTTCCATCTTCCCAATTTGGTGTTTGATAGGCTTTATCGCCTCCACTCAACTTTCCCATCGTGTGACACTCAGTGGTTTCAGTGTCAGAGAGGATGTTCCCAGATGTTGCTTCAAAATTTGCCATCAATGAGTTGATGCAGAGAAAAATACATAGATGCTTTGAATTACATAAAAAAATTCAGCAGCCTGACTGGAAACTGATGCTGCATCACTGACCACCAAGTTCAATGAATGAGAACTGCATGGGACAAAAAAAGCTTGAGGGTTTAATTCTCGGATCCGTATCTGCACTCCTTTCATTTTGGCACCATTATCGTAGCCCTGACCTCTCCTGTCAGCTATCGCAATTCCCATATCTTCCAGCTTTTTAAGAAGCACATTTGTCATACCAGCTCCTGTAGTATCATCAGTGTCAATATATTCTAGAAAATGGTCTCTGACAGTCACCATTGCAGGGACATTTTCACTAGGTTCTGTTGTTACAAAACACATCAGCCATATGGAACAAATGACTTTAATGGTGTCAGGTGTGCAGTCCAGAATAACAGAGTAATATCTTGCTGACTTCAGATCTGCCACAATCTTGTTTGACTTTTGTTGCCAGGAACTGTATGATCTCATTTTGAATTGTTTTTCCAAGGTAGTGGTGTGTGTACATTTCTTGGGTGGTGATTCTTCTTAGATGCTCCTGGAGTACAGCATCAAACTCAGCCATCAGCTCCACAATTGTTGCCATTGTTGGCACATACAGCTGATCTGAAGTGCCACGCAGTGTTAAGTTTGGGGTAGCAAGCATTCTCACAATGGCAATGCGCCTTTTCAGAACATTTTGCCAGTAAAGAGACTCTGATGCAATCTTCTCTTGATGCTGATCATCTATGATGGCCTTTAACCTTAGTCTCATCTCAAGCTCTTTCCACCTATGGAATGCTCTCTGGTGATTTGCTGCCTTCTCACGGCATGCCAGATTTCTAGCCAGATTTTTCCAGTCCTTTGTTCCCGTAGAACCCAATGTGGATGGAACATTAGACTGGAAGAGTTTGCAACAAAAACAGCATGCAGCGTTCTGGGTTTTTTAGTACATAAGCCATGGCCTCTCCACTTTGTCACCATTGGGGATTTCATCCCAGTAATGTGTTGGATGGAAACTTCTATTTTCATTGTCTTTGGGAAACATGAAGTTTTTCACTTACTGTGGCCCATGCAGTACAAGGACATCCCTCAGGCTGCTGCTCAAGTGGGTCCACAGTCCTGGATCATCTAGGCTTAAGGAACTAACCTGAGCAGCAACTGTTTCTTGTGCCTCCACCACACTCTTCTCTGATCTACACTTTTCTTCAGGAATGTGCATGGTTACATCCATTTGAGATGGAGATATGGATGCTGCAGTAGCTGCCAGGTCACCTGCACTCGAACTGGAAGATCAGGCATCTCCTCACCACTCACATCCTCACTGGGGCCGGAAGGCTCACCATGAACACTTGTGTCTATGTATCTCAGGAGAGCTCCTTCCTGCTTAGATAGAAAAGCTTCCTTTGCTTGCTTGCTTTTTCTGAATGCTGCCCCACAGGGGCGTTTTCTTCTTTCACTCATGATCACTGTTTGTGCCAGGTATAGTGCCTCTCAACCCTCAATTGAAGGGGACAAATAAGCAGGCTGGTAGCAGGGCCTGAGTGAGGGAAGATATCAGCGTCTTAAGGGCCTAACTGGCTCCTACTACTTCAGTTGACTGCCTGTTCTCCTCAAGTGGGTTCAGGGAAGCAGCAGGAAACAGGAAGCTCCCTGAGAAGCTGGTGTTAACCAGTCCAGGCTCCTGGGGGTGCTAGAGAGGTACATAAGAGGCTCCTCCTCCTCGCTCTTCCTGCAGCTTCTGCTGCTTTCTGTTATTCCCTCTCACCTTTTCTCCTGCCTTCCTGTTATGTCTCTTGTGCCCTCCTTCTCCAGCACAGCATTCCACCATCTCTGGTATCTAGAACAGAGAGAATACATGCACCAGCAGCGGAAACAATTTTCTATACTCTGGGTCAGTCTGGCACCTGAGGTGGCCGCCTCAGTTCGCTTCATGGTAAGGCCAGCCCTGGACCATGTGGTGTTACTTTGGTGACGAAGGAAAGTTTGTGTCTGGAATCACTCTCCAGTGGTTCTAGTTGCATCTTTCAATGTAGTGATGGTAGACAACTTTCATTGGTGAGGGAGTTCAGATCCAGTAATCCATCAGTTCTCTTTCATCTCTCATGCTTCACAACACGTGAGCCTCGTGGCAAGGTCATTTCTCTATATAAAATATGCCTGTATGGCTCATATTTTGAGATTGGAGCCTTGACTAGACTAGACAGTCCCTCTTTGTCTTAAAGTATCCACCAGTATAGACAGGCAGTAGTCTGCATTTAAACACTGTCACTTAATTCTGTACAGGATGGTCTTCATGACCTGATGCTTCAAATATCAGCATTTGTCAGCACCTTGTCTGTGGATAGTGAGAGCTGAACTGGTGGTAGCACTGGTGGGAAAAATCAGGGAAAACGTCTTAGTGTAAATGCTAATGTAAATGCTGCTGCAACAAAATGGGGCTTGAGGGGCCCAGAGAGGGAGAGAAGAGTAACCATGTAGGAATACCCTGCCTCTGGCTGCTCCAAGGCATGGCTCTGAACTTGTTTAAATCTAACTTCTATTTTGATCCTGAAAATCACTTTAAAAACAAAACAAAAACTTACTGTACACACCCCTGCCTACTGCAGGAATGCTCAAAAGCAAAGTCAGGCAGAACAATGTGGTTCTTACAATCAGAGTTAGACCTTTGACACAAACAAGAGACAACTTGACACATGATCACAGCTAAATGTTAATGCCTGTCAGAGGATGCTGATTTCAGTGATTACTATTACTGCATTTGCTTTTCGGGAGGCCCACACAGATTTCTCTTTGTGTACAAAAGGTAACTTTTGGGGAGTACTGAGAGGGCAAGTAATGAACTGGCTAAATAAAACACTTACATTAATATGATCCACAGTGAAGTGTGTGCACTCGAAATTATACCAGCCTGTAGGTGGGAGTGAATATCTTGGAGGCACAGATGCATGAATTGTGCACAGAATGACACGGTAACTGCAGCCTGTACTCTACACCTTTGAACTAGGTAATGACCTATGCACCCAAAATTATTGAAACCTCTTTCTGTTGGGGCATGATCTCATTGAAGTAAATGGAAGCAGGCCCACAGATCTCTGGATGCTCCTAACCAATGTGTTCCCAACATTAGCATTTTGGTGGAATAACCCAGTGTGGCTAAGGGAGACGACCTCAGACAATACTAGAATCCAGACTCCTCAACGTGTTAAAAGCATGTTGGAAGAGTGAAAAATGTCATGTTTTGGGTCTAAATCCTGTCCATCTGCCCAAGAGGAGATAAAGGAAGATGGGCTGTCTTGTGGATAGGGTGCTAGCCTGGGACTTGGGAGACCCAAGATGAATTCCATGCTCCATCACAGACTTTTCTCCATCTGTAAAATGGGGATAATAGTACTTTCCTGTCTCCCAGGCACTGAGGATAAATGCATCAGACAATGAGGTGCTCAGGTCATACAGTAATGGGAGCTATATAAACACCTTAGATAGCAAATGGAAGGCATACTAGAACGGACATGATACATCTAATAATGCATACTACCCAGATAGTTGACAATGCCTCAGAGGAAGGTACATAACCACTACAGTGCATCTAAATGTCTACAGACACATGCAGAGGGTTCTTCCTAACTGTAACAATGTGGTCTGTCCCCTTTAAGGGGTGGTAGGCCCAGGGGCCTGCCAAACCCCTGTGCCAAGGTAAACCTCTTTAAAGGTAAGTGTTTCATCAGAATGGGGGCCAGGTGTTTTAATAACATGCCTACAATTCTTAGCAGGTAAAAAGATGGGGCGGGGGGGTCTGGAGAGAAGTTCCCTGGAGCAGAACCTGTACCCTGATAAGGGTAACCTAGGGAAGCCAGTGAGGATTACAGCACAGTCCCTGTGGGGCTGTGATAATTTCATCTCAAGGCAGAAGGAAGTTTGGGCTGAGAAGGAGGCGCTGGGAAGGAGAAACAGAACAACTTGAGGGGCAGAAAGACTGATTATTTAGGATTTCCAGGTCTGGAAATTCATGGCAGAGGGTGGGTGTAGGTTCTCCCTAGGCTACCATCCAGGTAGAGAGTGCAGCAACAGCTGCTGCTAAGAGGAGGTAGACAGAACTAACCAGAGCTCAGAAGGGCTGGAATTTGAGCCTGGGAATAGAAAGGCAAAGCCTGTTATGTGACCAGCACAGGTCCAAGATGGAAGACTGATGTTTTTCTTTAGACTTTGATTACCTCAGAAGGGTTGGACTTAGCCAGAAAGCCAAGCCACCTCAGAAACTGAGTCACTGAAAACCCAGGAGGGAAACTGAGGCAGGTTGACTGCAGTGCCACACCACACAGGGGCCTGCTCTGGAACTACACCCTCTATCTTAACCCCATCTTATACCCTGGGGGATTCATGAACCACTGTAACTGTTATCCTACTCTCTATAATTGCAGATGCTGCTGTTTTATGTAAAATGTGAAATCTCCCTTTTAATCCCTAAAGAATGGATACATGGAGATCCTTGCATTGAAACAAATACAGCTACTTTTCAATGGAATGATTAATATCTTCACGTGTACAAAGAGCTTAGCATCTCACATCCACATAACAGCACTCTGTGCAACAGTTATGAGTGACGGTGTGAGAACTACAATATTTTTAATATCCTGACTGAGCATTCAGATGTGTAATGAAACATTGCACAGTTGAGGAGGGTTGTGTGTGTATGTGGGGGGGGGGTGTGAATTGGATAACAATGCTGAATATTCCAGTAAACTGCGTATCCATGGAGATGTATCATAGAATCATAGAATCATAGAATTCAAGATCAGAAGGGACCATTATGATCATCTAGTCTGACCTCCTGCAAGATGCAGGCCACATTAGCCGATCTACCCACTCTTTTAGCAAGCGACCCCTGCCCCATGCTTCGGAGGAAGGCGAAAAACCTCCAGGGACACTGCCAATCTGCCCTGGAGGAAAATTCCTTCCCGACCCCAAATATGGCGGTCAGCTGAACCCCGAGCATGCGGGCAAGACTCTCCAGCCATACCCTCTGAAAGAGGTTAAGAATATCATATCATTGACCCAATTTGACCCAATTAAGTACCAGTTTGGCACTTAATTGACCTATTGACTAAGCCCGTTATCCTATTATACCATCTCCTCCATAAACTTATCTAGCTTGATCTTAAAGTCATGGAGGTCCTTCGCCCCTACTGTTTCCCTCGGTAGGCTGTTCCAGTATTGCACTCCCCTGATGGTTAGAAACCTTCGTCTAATTTCAAGCCTAAATTTCCTGACTGACAATTTATATCCGTTTGTCCTCGTGTCTACATTAGCACTGAGCTGAAATAATTCCTCTCCTTCCCTGGTATTTATCCCTCTGATATATTTAAAGAGTGCAATCATATCTCCCCTTATCCTTCTTTTGGTTAAGGAAAACAAACCGAGCTCCTCAAGTCTCCTGTCATACGACAGGCCTTCCATTCCTCGGATCATTCTAGTGGCCCTTCTTTGTACCCGTTCCAGTTTTAACTCATCCTTCTTAAACATGGGAGACCAAAACTGCACACAATACTCCAAATGAGGTCTCACCAACGCCTTATATAACGGGACTAGCACTTCCTTATCCCTACTAGAAATACCCCGCCTAATGCAACCCAAGACCGCATTAGCTTTTTTAACGGCCACATCACATTGCCTACTCATAGTCATCCTACGATCAACCAGGACTCCCAGGTCCTTCTCCTCCTCCGTTACTTCCAACTGGTGCGTCCCTAGCTTATAACTAAAATTCTTGTTAGTCATCCCTAAATGCATAACCTTACACTTCTCACTATTGAATTTCATCCTGTTACTAATACTCCAGTTTACAAGGTCATCCAAATCTCCCTGGAGGATATCCCGATCCTTCTCCGAATTGGCAATACCTCCCAACTTGGTGTCGTCCGCAAACTTTATCAGCCCACTCCTACTCTTGGTTCCCAGGTCAGCAATAAATAGATTGAATAAAATAGGACCCAAAACCGAACCTTGAGGAACTCCACTGGTAACCCCCCTCCAACCCGACAGTTCCCCTTTCAGTACTACCCTCTGCAGTCTCCCCTTTAACCAACTCCTTATCCACCTCTGGATTTTCATTTCGATCCCCATCTTTTCCAATTTAACCAATAATTCCTCATGCGGTACCGTATCAAACGCCTTACTGAAATCCAGATATATTAGATCCACCGCATTTCCCTTGTCTAAAAAATCTGTTACTTTCTCAAAGAAGGAGATCAGATTGGTTTGGCACGATCTACCTTTCGTAAATCCATGCTGTAATCTATCCCAGTTGTCATCGGCCTCCTGCTCCTTAACCACTCTCTCTTTCAAAAATTTTTCCATTACTTTGCATACTACAGATGTTAAACTAACAGGCCTGTAGTTACCCGGGTCACTTTTTTTCCCCTTCTTGAATATAGGAACTACATTAGCTAATCTCCAGTCCAACGGTACAATCCCCGAATTTAGAGATTTATTAAAAATCATCGCTAATGGGCTAGCAATATCACTCGCCAATTCCCTTAATATTCTAGGATGAAGATTATCCGGGCCCCCTGATTTACTTCCGTTAAGCTGTTCAAGTTTGGCCTCCACCTCAGATACCGTAATGTCTACCCCCATATCTTCATTCCCATCGGTCCCTCTATCACTATTCCTTAGCCCTTCATTAGCCTCATTAAAGACCGTGGCAAAATATTCATTCAGATATTGTGCCATTCCAAGATTATCCCTAATCTCCACTCCGTTTAAAGTTTTAAGCGGTCCCACTTCTTCCTTCTTGGTTTTCTTCCTATTTATATGGCTAAAAAACCTTTTGCTATTGGTTTTAATCCCCTTCGCTAGGTCCATCTCCACCCGTCGCTTTGCCTTTCTCACTGCATCCCTACACCCTCTGACCTCAATAAGGTAGGTTTCTTTGCTGATCCCTCCCATTTTCCACTCCCGGTACGCTTTCTGTTTTTTCTTAATGACCCCTCTAAGACGCTTGGTCATCCAGCTCGGTCTAAAACTGCTACCTACGAGCCGTTTTCCCTTTCTCGGGATACATGCCTCTGACAACTCCTGCAATTTCAACCTGAAGTAACCCCAGGCGTCATCTACCTTTAGATTCCTAAATATGTTGGTCCAGTCCACTTCCCTAACTAGTCGTCTTAATTTAGTAAAGTTAGCCCTTTTGAAATCGTAAACCCTAGTCTCAGATGCAATATTGATTATCCTCTCATTAATTTTGAAACGAATTAGCTCGTGATCACTCGAGCCAAGGTTGTCCCCTACAACTATTTCCTCAACAAGGTCCTCATTACTCACCAAAATCAGATCTAAAATGGCATCCCCCCTCGTCGGTTCAGCAACCACTTGATGGAGGAATTCATCAGCTATCACGTCTAGGAAAAGCTGAGCCCTATTGTTATTACTAGCATTTGTTTCCCAATCTATATCTGGGAAGTTAAAGTCTCCCATGATCAAGCAGTTCCTATTAGTGTTTACCTCCTTAAAAACATTAAAGAGCTCTCTATCCGTCTCCAAGCTAGATCCTGGCGGTCTATAGCACACCCCAATCACTATCCCGGGTGAGGCTCTGGTAGTTTTCTTCCCTAATGTGACCATTGCCCACACAGACTCCGTATTAACCATTGCATTGCTAGTTATTTCATTACATTTCACCTCATTATTGATATACAATGCTACTCCCCCACCTTTACCTTTGCATCGGTCTTTTCTAAACAGCACATACCCTTCCATACCTGTACTCCAGTCATGGCTATCGTTCCACCATGTTTCGGTTATTCCTACGATATCCGGTTTCAATTCTCGGACCAGGAGCTCCAGTTCCTCCATTTTATTACCTAAGCTTCTCGCATTGGTGAACAAACATCCTACCTTTTGCTGTTGGGCTCCTCTCACTCTTCTCACCCCGCTCGGTAGGGACACAGTACTACCAGTATGACCTGTCGATCTAGTATCTGTCCCCCCCCCTTCCTTACACCTAACCGTCCCCCTCTGGCTATATCTGTTGTTATCTTCTTGTTCCCACTCCCAATGTATAAATTTGGCGTGGAGTGCACCAGGGCCTCTCCCAACCGTCTCCCCCCAGTGTCTAGTTTAAAGCTCTTTTAATCAGATGAGCCAGCCTCCCTCCTAGAA
This sequence comes from Mauremys mutica, assembly GCF_020497125.1. Classification (NCBI taxonomy): domain Eukaryota; kingdom Metazoa; phylum Chordata; order Testudines; family Geoemydidae; genus Mauremys; species Mauremys mutica. The sequence goes on from NC_059078.1 coordinate 46,387,395, forward strand.
GTCTACTTCCTTCCCTACTTAGGTGGAGCCCATCCCGTGAGAACAGTTGTCTGTCCCCAAAAGCCTCCCAGTGCCCATACATCCCAAAGCCCTCCTTGTAACACCACTCTCTCAGCCAACTATAAATCGTCAGGATTCTCTCACCCCTTTGGCGCCCTTCCCTAGGGACAGGTAGGATCCCACTGAAGATCACCTGAGCCTCAATTTCCTTAAGCGTCTTACCCAACCTGGCATAGTCTCCCTTGATCCTGTCTAGTGAGAATCTAGCAGTATCATTCGTTCCCACATGAAGGATGACCAAAGGGTTCTTACCTGCTCCTCTTAGGATCCTTTTCAACCTCAGGTCCACATCCCGTATTTTAGCGCCCGGTAGACAGCACACCCTTCTGTTCTCCGGATCAGCCCTGGTCACAGGCCTGTCCAACCTTCTCAGTATGGAGTCCCCAATCACGTAGACCTGCCTTTGCCTGGGGACAGTGCGGTCCTCTAACCTATCCCCCGTTCCCCCTGGTTGCAAGCTCCTTCCATTCCTATCTTCCCTTGTGGTTCCCCTTAAGCCATCCTGTAATCTCCCCTGACCCAAACTTGGTGTTGCCTCCATAGACTCCTCCCCTCTATCTATGGGACTGGCCGCTCGTCTCTTTTTCCTTGGCCTCCCACCATCAGCTACCATATTCTTTACCCCTTCCTCATTCTCCAAACCTTCAAACCTGTTCCTTAGCTCTATTTCCCCCTCACTGGCTCTCCTTTTCCTCGGCCTGCTTCTCACAGTCACATGCTTCCACCGCCCATCCTCCTCGTCTGGTGGTCCCCCCTCACTGGCCTTAGCCCCTGCTCCCACCTGTGCCCCTGGGCGTTCCCCTTCAGTTACTGCCTGCCATTGCTCCATCAGCTGCTCGAACCCCCTTCTATTCTCTATCAGGGTTTCTACCTGCAGCTCTAGGCCCTGGATCTTTTCCTCCAGCAGCTCTATTAGGCGACACTTCATACATACATAGTACTGCTCTGGGTCCCCTGCTAGAACCAGGTACATACCGCAGCTGCTGCATGCTCTCATCCTTGGTGTGTCCTCTGCTGCTTGGCTCATGGCTGCTGCTGTCCCGGCCTCGCTCGGTGCTTGTACCTAGGGAAACACAGGGGACACGGCGCGGCCCCCTTCCACCTCCCCCTGCTAACTCCCACGCAAACTCCCCTGTTAGCAGCTCTGTTTGCTGCCTCCTGTGCCGCTGCCTGGCTGGGCGGCCGCTTTTATAGGCCCCTCCTAGCCTGGCTCCACCCCCTAATCAGGGCTCAGCCAATCCAGGCTCGGCTGCCCCTTCAGCAGTCTGCCCCTCCGGGCCTCTACTGAGGGAGACAAACACTACACAAACAGACACAAAGACACTCACCTGCTCCTCCAATGGGAACTCCCACGCAAACTCCCCTGTTAGCAGCTCTGTTTGCTGCCTCCTGTGCCGCTGCTCGCATGTAGCCTCAGGGCCATCCCTAGCTATTTTGGTGCCCTACGCAGCCCCCCTGCGGGGGGGCTGTGTGGGGCCCCCGGCCTCCGTGGGGGACAGGGGCTGGCTGGCTGGGAAGTGGAGTGACCCGGCCCCAGCCTGCTCTGCTCCCCTGGATCCCAGGCTTGGGGGGAAGAGGGCACTGCCCCCCAGCACTCGTTGGCAGCACGGTGAGTTTGGTGCCCCAAATTTCCTGGTGCCCTATGCAGCTGCATACTTTGCATATGGGTAAGGACAGCCCTGTGTAGCCTGTCCAAATTGCTTTACTGATTCCTTTTGCTTAGCTTTGTAGAAGAAATTTTACAGGTTGATAAACAGACTTTATTTAGACTGAATGTGACAATCCTGTCTCACTTTTAAAATAACAGGTGCGGGACACACATTTGATGCAGCCTTTGAGAAGATTGCTTCAATCTTCCCTGTTATGCTTTACCGGTTTGCTGTTGGGATATGCCCATTATCACCAGAAGGTGTCACACTGCTACCATATCAAAAGTGGAGTGATACCAAAATTCAAAGAAGGCTAATGCAGCTGTGTTTTGTAAGTGGTTCCCTCCTCTTTACTAATCAATCTGTGCCTCAGGGAAGGGTGTTACTGGCAGTGGTTCTTGGAATTCTCCTCCCCCCGCCCTCACCTTTATATATATATTTAAAAAAAAGTCTTTCTTCCCAGGACCTGTTGTACTGATGCAGCGACTGACTCATCTGTGAAGCAAACAGGGCAAAAGCTTCTGCAAGCTAGGCTTCTTTGCCATTAGTAACCCTTCTCTACTGAGGGTGCCCTAAGAAAGGAGTGACAATTCCTTTGCTGCTGTTTTAGAGTCTCAGGTTTTGTAGCAGCCTCTTCTCGTTTTGGTCTGCTGCTCATTGGTCTTCTAACAGCTTCACCATGCATGCATGGTATCCCCATCATGTAACTACTGTGACACCTATATTAAAAGATCATCCCAAATTATTCCCAGCTATAATGAATGCATCTTCCTTCCCCCTGCATCCCAAAGAGTGGGCCATCCAGCTGGTGCTGGAGCCTTCCATCTCAGAGTATGCACTGTAAGCCTAATTGCCTGCTGCTGGAGAGGCATGTCCTTGGCTTTCTCAGTGAGGAAGAAATACAGCTCTGTTGTTATTGCCTCTCTTGTATATGTTGCCTGCATCTGCACACAGGCACTGAAGTGACAACTGGGCCTTGTCCACCCTAGGGTCACTTTAAAAAAATCCCCCGAGTTCAGCTACACTGCTGTGGACAATGTTGAGATGCCTATATGGATGGGCTGCTGTAGTGTCTAAACATATTGATTAGAGCTGGTCTGAACTGGGTTACTGGACACAGTAGTAAAAATACTCCAGGTGTGTCTTTTACTTACCCTCTACCATCGTACCCTCTGGGGGAGCTGCAGCAGCAGAGAATACGGTACCTGAATTTCCCATTGTAGAAGAAACCAAAGGAGAATTCTGAGTCATAATGCTTCCCATGGAAGATTATAGCTTTATCAGTTCTGTGAGCAATACTTTATTGGCATTACAAGTGTTGCCAGAAAAAGAAAAGAAGCAAACAATTTTAAGGACAGAACCCTTGTGAGGTTTGTCAGTACTACATTACAGCAGGCACGGGGGCCTTCAGCGTGGGTTTGTGTCTTTATTTTTATTCCCCTGTCTCTACTAGTCATGCCTGCCTCACTCACCAGTGCTAAGGTTCTCCCTGCCCTCTGACTCATCCTTTTGCTCTCTACCAGGAGGGTATTTCACATCAGTTCTTTTTGCCTCAAAGCTGATTTTTGCCTGTTTCCCCATCCAACTAATTAACACATAATCCTTGTGTCCCTCCCCACCACAACCCACACCCTGCCAATGTGTCCCTCCTTCCAGGAGGAAGGTACGTGTACCCCTTCATAATACCACCTCCTCCTCTGCTATCTTGTGTGTCTGACCTGGCAATGCCCCTGTGGCTAATGCCCCCTGCCCTTTGCACATCTCCTAGTCAAGAGGCTGGTGCTTGGTCCCTGCTCCCCCTCCTGGGCTGACTGGTACCCTGTGTGCCCCCCCTCCCTGCCTGGCAGGTATCCTGTGTCCCCCTCCCACCCCTGCCTGCCTAGCTCATGTGCGTTCCCCCCTTGGCTAGCAGGTACCGTGCCTCTCACCCCTGTCTGCTCCCACCTGGCTGGCTGGTACCACCCTTCTCAGCTAGCTGGTGCTCTGTGCATCTCCCTCCCCCCCACGGCCCAGTCCACTCCCATGGTTGGCTGGTACTCTGTGCCCGCCCCACCACCAGGGCTGGCTCATACCCTGTGCATCTCACATACACACATACTCTCCCCTCATGGCTGGCTTGTACCCTGTGCATCCCCCCCGCCCCCTCTCACACTCCCTATAGCTGCCTGGTACCCTGTGCATTTCCCTCCCCCTCTCACACAGACTCCCTATGGCTGCCTGGTACCCTGTGCATTTCCCTCCCCCTCTCACACAGACTCCCTATGGCTGCCTGGTACCCTGTGCATTTCCCTCCCCCTCTCACACAGACTCCCTATGGCTGCCTGGTACCCTGTGCATCACGCCCCCCACACTCTCCATGGCTCGCTGGCTGGTACCCTGTATATTCCCGCCCCGTGGCTGGCTAGTACCCTAGGCGGCGCCCCTCCCCTTCCCAGACAGCTGGCGCAGCACGTGCTCCTGCCCCTCCCCTGGGCCGCGTGTCTCCGCCGGGACCGGCGGTGGCAGGAAGGCGGGACCGGGGCGTCACATGAGCGGCCGCCTCTCCTGGCGGCCGGGGGAACAGACCGCGCCGGACCCTGTGCGGGAGGCGGCCCGGGGCTGCAGCAGCCCCGTCCCCCTGGGACACCCCCCCTCACCTGCGGCGGGCACCTCCAGGTAACCCTACCCCCCCCCAATAGCGCGGCGGGCAGGCTCACCTGGGCCCGTCCCGCCCCTAGCTCTGCTCGGGGCAGCCAGGTAACCTGCCCGGCTCTGCCCCTCCCTCGCCTGTGTCCGGTGGGAAGCCCAGGTGGGCCCTCACCCGAGCCCTGCCCCTCCCCCCCCCGCTGGGCCCTGGGTGAAACCCAGGTGGGCCCTCACCTGCCTCTGCCCCTCCCCCCTGCCTGTGTCCTGGGTGAAACCCAGGTAGGCTGACCAGATAGCAAGTGTGAAAAATCGGGACAGCGGGTGGGGGGTAATAGGAGCCCATATTAAAAAATGCCCCAAATATCAGGACTGTCCCTATAAAACTGGGACATCTGGTCACCCTAAACCCAGGTGGGCCCACACCTGGGCTCTGTCCCTCCCCCATGCCTGTGTCCTGGGTGAAACCCAGGTGGGCCCACACTTGCACCCTCCCCCCACCTCTGTGTCCTGGCTTAGAGGAAGCCCAGAAGGGCCCTCACCTGCCACCCAACTGTGCCCCAGGGGAAGCCCAGGTTAACCTCCCCTCCTCCTCCTATGCCCAGAGTGCTCTAATTGTAGTGACTAGGTAACACCTCACCTGAGGCCTCCTCTCCTCCAGTCTACTATAGTTTAGCCAGGTAACTCCTTACTTTGCGGTTCTCTCCTGTGATTCTCCACCAGGGCTGTCATTACCACCTCATCTGGGGGCCAGCTCTTCCACATACACCCCCCCCTCCCAGCCTTGGATGCTGAATGGGGGTAGTCATGTACCTAGGGTGACCAGACAGCAAATGTGAAAAATCGGGATGGGGTGGGGGGTAATAGGAGCCTATATAAGAAAAAGACCCAAAAATTGGGACATCTGGTCACCCTACGTGTACCTCTCATATAGGGCCTTCATCCCTTTGAATTCTGCAATAGAGCAGCTGGGTAAACCCTCACTTGAAGGCCTTCTCCCCCATATCCTTGACCCGTGCACCAGGATGGCCACATAACTCCTCACATGTTTTATCCCTGCCCCATAACTCTTCACTAGGGCAGCCAAGTATATCCTTATCCATGTATTTCATTTCACCTATCACCTGCCCCTCTTCTTGACCCAGCACTGGAGTGGCCAGGTGATTCTTCACCTGGGGGCCTTTTCCCCCAACCTGACTTCACCTAGGGACTACTCTTGCACTGGAATTGCCAGGTAATCCCTTGGCTGGGGGCTTCCTTCTCCCAGCAACTTGTTCAATTATGTATGATCAATGAACCCCAGACCTTGGGACTTTCTTCCTTTTGACCTGTGCACTGGGATAACCAGGTTGCCACTCAGCTGGGGACACCCTCCCCCCTGCTTTTTCTCCAGCTTATGTACCAGGGCAACTAGGTAACCTCTTATTTAGGGCTTTCTTCTATCTCTCTACGCAGTCCTGTTCCTGAGTCGGTGCATCAGTGACTCATTTGAAACCAAGTTCACTTAGGCCTGTAATTAACTGGGTGATTTTGAACCTTTCAGTCACTGTTCAGTGCTGTAAGGCTGATATTCAGATCATAGGTACAACTGTCTTCAACATTTGTCATTAGAGATTGTAAGCTCCTTGGGATATAGGGACCATCTTTTTGTTGTGTTTGTATGGCACCAGGCACAATGGGATCTGGGTCCATGGCGTAGGCCCCAGGCTCTGCCACAGTGTAGATAAATAGTGATTGACTGTTACCTCTGAATAAGCGATTCAAGGCAACTTGATCAAGTTCTTTATGCTGATAGGCGAAATTTACTTTTCTGATGTGAACAGCCATCTTCAGTCATTTGTAAGTGTGGTAGTGCCAGATGTCTAAATATGAAGAAGGGAGGAGAGTGAGGCGCTTGTGTAGGAGCAGAGTTTGATTCTACCAAGCAAATTGCTAATATTTATTTGCATTTTTGTTTAGGAAAACTGAGTGAAATACAACCAAATGGACTCCTCGAAGCTCTTGCTTTGATCTGCTGAGGATCTGGTGTCTACATCTGTAACCTCTAATTTCTCAGTGCTATGGAACAAAGTGAGGGTGAGCAGGCGCCCCAGCCAGAGAGTCATGAGGACAGCAAGAGCAATGTGAAATCCTTGCCTGGGGGACCTGTCCATGTCTGGGGAGAAATAAAAAAACATGCAGTTACTGATGACTATAAGCTCTCCAAACGGGTGCTAGGCTTGGGTGTTAATGGCAAAGTACTGGAGTGTTTTAACAAGGTGACAGAGCAGAAATGCGCTTTAAAGGTATGTAGACTTTTTCTTGTATACATTTTTGAGGCCAAAGCTCATCTCTCAAAATCCCACAGAAGGCCATCTTTTCTGTTGATGCCTAAAACAGAGAGAGATGCATTAGAGATTCTTGGATATGCAGAGAGACAGTCTAGTGTAACAGTATGTTGTTTCAAACTCGAGGTCTTTTTCAGACTGTTCCTGAGTGAGTTTCTGTAATAATTATCATTTATATAACTGACTGTGCTTTTCTACCAGTACTGAAACCACCTCCAGCCCTCCCCCGCTGAGTGGTTTAATCAGGGTTTTTAATACGGATACTATGCAATCAACAGTCAGGAATCTGTTGCAATAGGTCTAGGGCAATGGTTCTCAAACTTTTGTACTGGTGACCCCTTTCACATAGCAAGTGTCTCAGTGCGACCCCCCCCCTTATAAATTAAAAACACTTTTTTGTATATTTAACACCATTCTAAATGCTGAAGGCAAAGCAGGGTTTAGGGTGGAGGCTGGCAGCTTGTGACCCCCCCATGTAATAACCTCGTGACCTTGTCTCTAGCAGGCTGGACCTGAATTCTACAGCAAGGTTCTTGCATTCTGTACTATGCTGGTGTGGCAGACAGAAATATTGGACTTTTAATTGATTAAACATGAAAATATCAATCTGTACAGAAATGTGGGCTCAAAATAACATAGGGACTAATTAATGCATTGCTCACATCTTCAGTTTTCCTGCAGATTTCTGTATTGATAACGCATAGTTGAATTGCAGAAGTTTATTAGGATGGAGTTGCAGGTTTTGGTAAGTGGGTGGGGGAACGTTGAGGCTTCTGGCACACAGGCAGGCATAGGAGGGTGTTTGAGATTGTTGGATAAGTACATTAGCTTGTTGTTTCTGATTAAAATGACCAGCAATGAATTATGGAGTGTAGTCGTAGTCATGTCTGTCGTAGTGAATTAGTTAATATTGACACTTATTTAATTTTCAGACCTAACTCATTAAAATGAAGGGAACAATTAACATTCAGAGCTATTTCACAGTGTCTGCAGACTCAGGCAGGCCTCATTATATAAGTTTATGCTTGGTTTAGGCCTCATTATATAAGGTTTTTGTTGCAGCTCTAAGAGCTAGACATTTTTAAAATGTGAGCTTACTTTCTAGAGCAGGGGTGGGCAAACTTTTTGGCCTGGAGGCCACATCTGGGTATAGAAATGGTATGGCGAGCCATGAATGCTCATGAAATTGGGGGTTGGGGTGCAGGAAGACTCCAGCTGCGGGTGCGAGCTCTGGGGTGTGGCTGGGGATGAAGGGTTGGGGGTGCAGGAGGGTCTCCAGGCTGGGACAGAGGGGTTCAGAGGATGGGAGGGGATCAAGGCTGGGGCAGGCACTTACCTCCAGCGGCTCCTAGAAGCAGAAGCATGTCCCCCCTCTGGCTCCTATGCGGAGGTGCGGCAGGCGGCTCTGTGTGCTGCCCTGTCTGCAGGTGCCATCTCTGTAGCTCCCATTGGCTGTGGTTCCCGGCCAATGGGAGCTAAGGGGGTGGGGCTTGGGGCAGGGGCAGCGTGCAGAGCCTCATCTGCCCCTAGGCGTAGGAGCCAGACGGGGGTACATGCTGCTGCTTCCGGGAGTCGTGTGGAGTGGGGCAAGACCCTGACCCTGCTCCCTGGCTGGAGCGCCAGAGCGGGGAAAGCCCCTGACACCGCTTCCCGGTGGGAGCTTGAGGGCCTGATTAAAATGTCTGGAGGGCCGAATGTGGCCCCCGAGCTGTAGTTTGCCCACCCCTGTTCTAGAGCAGTGGTTCTCAATCAGGGGTACACATACCCCTGTGGGTGCCCAGAGGTCTTCCTTGGGGTACAAAAACTCATCTAGATATTTGCCTACGTTTACAACAGGCTACATATAAAGCACTAATGAAGTCAGTGCAAACTAAAATTTCATACAGACAATGACTTGTTTATACTGCTCTACATACTATACACTGAATTGTAAGTACAATATTTATATTCTAATTGATTTATTTTATAATTATATGGTAAATATGAGAAAGTCAGCAAGTTTTCAGTAATAGTGTGCTGTTACATTTTTGTATTTTTATGTCTGATTTTGTAAGCAAGTACTTTTTAAGTGAGGTGTAACAGGTATGCAAGACAAATCAGACTTCTGAAAAGGGTACAGTTGTCTGGAAAGGTTGAGAGTCTCTGTTCTAGAGCATGGTTCTGTGGTAATGGATGAATTTGAATGCAAATTCTGTAACTGTGAAATCATGTAATAAACTGTGTCTTGGATATAGATGTAATTTTAAAAAACTAATTCAGTACTGATGAAGCTACAGAGAAGAATGTCAGAAATTAAAGGTAATGTGCTTTTTAACAGGCTTCCCTTTGCCTAATGAGCAGGAAGAAGTAATGATGGAGAAAGAGATCTGAGACATCCAGTGTTGAGGTTCCCTGTAATAAAAAATGATGCTGAAAAATCAGTTAACCCCTTCAGTACTAACATACATAGGGCACACAAAACCCCATCCCCTACTTCACCTCCCACACACACATACACAACCAAAACTATATTCTGTCTGATGTACCTGGTATATCACTAAAGTCTTGTTGTAATGTTCCAGTGGAATGTCTGCACTTCAGGGAGTGCGCCCTTGTTTTGCTGAAATGGCCAGAAAGGTGTTAAGATGTGTGTAAAGGCCATAGGGACCTAAAATAGCAGCTGATGCCATATTCTGTGTATACAGTTTTCATCACTATGGGTCTGAGTGCCAAGTACAAAATGAAATATGCAATTATGTAAAACTGCCAATGGCTAAGAGTGCAGCCACTCCCAAAAAATGACAAAGAAAAAAATAACCACAGAAGGATAGACAAAATCATTTAATTGTCCTGAACAGAAAAATCTGTATTGAATCCTGAAGATACTAAGAGGTGGCAATGTTCAGGGAGGATGTTGTCATTGTTTCACCGGGATCCTGAACCAAGCAGCACAAGTCCCTCTCCTGCTCCTCATGGGACCTCAGAACAGCCCATCCAGACAAAATAGCTGTGTAAAAACTTCTGGAAATATGTTCTGTTCAGAAACTCTGCTTTTATATCCTACAGTGTAAGGCTTGTTCTCCTTTTGGAGGAAAAATAGGTTCAAGAGCTCTCAGTTTACCATTGCTTTCTATTCCCCACTTGCATGTCATTGTCTCGCATTGGTGTGGTTAAACGGTAGGGGCGGATGAATTATTATAAAAACACTCAAAAGTAGAGAAATGCAAATGTTACTTTGTGTGTAAATTTTTTTGTATAAGGAGCCAAAAGCTGGAAAGAGGGACAGAAGTGGGTATTTTTAGGGCTTTATTTGTGCGTGTCATATAATACATAGTCTTTTAGAATATTAGGGTTGGAAGAGACCTTAGGAGGTCATCTAGTCCAATCCCCTGATCAAAGCAGGACCAACATATGCATGTGCACATGCACACACACTTCCTCCATTACCTCTCTGCTCCCTGTAACCAAGTCCCCTGAACAAAATAAAAAAATCCTCTTGCTGCTGAAGGTAGAGCTTATCAACAGTAGGTTCTCTTTACCACCAAACTCTCCCATCAAAGCTGCTCCTGACTTGGCAGATGGCACTGCTTTCTGCCAGCAGGTTTTCTTTCACAAGGGAACAAAGCCAGCACAGAGCTTACTCAACGGAAGGAATTTTTACGGAGGTACTCAAGAGAAAAACGCTTGAAGAGGCAGAAACATTCATCCGCAGAGCCATGTGTCAGTCAAGCACTACATATTGTAATTGGGAGGTCCCTGTTGTCTCCTTTAGTCCGTGCCTGTAATTGGAACTAGTTAGAATTTCACTAATCATTTTAGACTGGGAAAACACAAGGCATCCTCCCAGGATACTGCAGGGGTTCTGACTGTGGCTTTGCTTATTTTTCTGAAGTGTTATGTGGCTTCGTTTACTCTGCTTGGCATAGTGTTCTGTTATTCGCTTTTTAAAGGTGCTGTCACCTTTGTTTCTATTAGATTGAAATGCCACCCACACTGCTTCCACAGTTCAGAAAATCTAATTTGGCTACTTGCTTATAGGCATAATGACACGTTGGCTGTACAGCAATGTTTCCAAACAATAAGGGTGGAGGAGTAAACAAACTGGTCTACAGGACAGTGGCCTTCTAGAAGGCAATTTTGAGTAGTCCACACATCTATTATTTTTCTGCCAGGTAGGCAACTAACCTAGATTCACTTCCATAACTTAGGTGATTTCACAAGCCCTCTTGCATTTTTGTCCCTTCCTTTGTGTCCTGACCCCATTCTTCATAGTTCTACTTCCCTGTGGAGCTAGACTTGGAGAAAGTGCTGATACTTAACTTCCCTTCTGCTTGCATTGCAGTCAGCCTGAAAGCACTCTATTATGTCCCTTCCTTATGGGGATAAAGGAATCTGGGCCAGCTTTCTACCTGGGACAAAGATGATAAACATGACGGTTACTGAAAGTTGCCTTCTTGAAAAAGGCCAGTGGTTCTCAACACTTTTTTCTTCTTCTGTGGAATGAGACTCACAAAGTGGCCAAAAAAATCATCCTATGACCCACCCTATCCCACAAAGCTCAGTGGAACTGAGGATGATGTGATTTAGGTTTATAGGATGGAGGTGTATCAAAAAAGGTGAGGAGGCTGGAGGGTCTTCTGGGTCATGGAGGCTTTTCTGTGCTTGCACGGTGCTCCGTTCCAGGGTGGCAATGAACTGCTGCTAGTGGATGAGAAGCTGGTCAAACAGATCCTTAAAGCACTGCTTCCTCTTGCCCTGGAGCCTAGCACAGTGTGGAGGGAGAAAACAATTGTCCTCAAACTCAGGGGTGGCTATTCAGGGATAGCATCAGCAGGAGTGAGCCTCTTCTTTCTTTTTGTTACTGCATTGTCACTGTGTCCCAGAGTTTGAGATTTTTACATTGGTCAGCAGCTGGATGTGACTCACTGAGCATCCTCTTTAACCCACTTCTGCTTCACACCCCACTGAGTGAGAATCAGTGCATTACGGCTTGTAGATCACAAAACTGTTTTTTTATTTGAGACTTGCAGACCATGGGCAGGCTGTGTCTTTTACTAATCCCTGGATCTCTTTCCTTTTGAGCTAGTCTGAACTTAGTAGCTGAGCAGGGGTAACATTGAGATTTCCAGAAAGGTCAAAGGCAGTGGTTTGAGCGTTTTGATACACTACGAAAAAGGACTAAAATGGCAGAGTGGCTGCCTGTGAGTTTTTCCCTCTTGCGCACACACACACAATATACGCTAACACCCTCCTCATCTTGGTTAGGGCAACATGAGTTTGGTGTATGAATGGGCCTGCTTCCTCAGGTCTTCTAGCCTAGAACAAACTAGGCTGTCACCTTCTGGCTGCTGGAAAAGTTAAGAATTGGAGATTATGGCTCCCCATAAGCTAATGCCCCGAGAACATTAGAACATATAAAAACATGAGAGGCCATATTGTGTCAGATCAAAGGTGCTTCTAGCCCAGTATCTTGTCTTCTGACAGTGGCCAATTCCAGGTGCTTCAGAGGGAATGACCAGAACAGGTAATCATCAAGTAATCCATCCCATGTCGCCCATTCCCAGCTTCTTGGAAAGCAGGCCTTGAATTCACATCAGAACAGCTCAGCAACAGGAAACCAAACAGGAAACTTACCTATATTGTAGGTAACCTTTGCTTTCTTAAGTGCCTTTTTTATTATTACCTGAGAGGGTAAAAAGTTTGAGAGAGAGAATACAAAGTTCATATGAGGGCAGCATTTACAGAGTGCAAAAAATGTGCAGTTTTACATGACTGAGACCAAGGCAGTGAATCAACATTTTCAAAGTGCAGATGCAGGCAATGGTTATGATTGTAGTGCATAAAATCATCCCCTGATAATAGGTATCATTGCCATTTTCTTGAGATGTTTGGGCTGGCATTTTCCTGTGAAGGATCAATACCTTTTGCTTCTTGAAGAATGTGGAAGTGATTTTCAGCTGATGATTTGATACAGAACGAGAAATGTTAGCAAGTTTCCTGGTTGACAGAAGTTAGTATTAATTCTCTTTCCATTGAAGTCATCCTTTAGAGTGAAGAATTCCAACTGCATAACAGTGTAAAACAACACTGCAACATTTTAGGACAGGAAATAAGAATGCTGGGTCATACCGAAACTGCAGGGGAATTCAGGGTGTCAGAATATAATTATCAGAGTTGGAATTTTGTAACGCATGTAAGAGTGATTGTGTTTTGTAGGTGGAATTTTAGGACTTCCGACTATAGGACACTTCATCTTAATCTCAACTTTTTTTTTTTAAACCCTTGCCATCTGTTTACGCCAGTCTGTCTCATTGGTACAGGACTTCTAGAATCATTATCACAAACGATTACATGTAATGAGCTCCAGCTCCAGGGAGCTAATGGGATGTGGGAGAAGGCAGATGCTGGGTGAAACAAGCATACTTCAGGAAGATTCTACCTGAACTGGAGCAGAACCTAAAATATGCATAGTGTGAGACTGGTACCCTGAACTTTGTTCTTAGATGCCAAACCCAGATCATGTATGAAATACCTAAAATAAACATCCACTGGGTGGATAGTGGATTATTTTATCTGTCCCAAGAAACTTTTTGCAAATCAATGGGTTACTTGAAAGACCAGGATCATTCAAGCACTTACCTCTCTGCAGTTGGTCTAGAACTGCTGCATCTTATGGACCAGTTGTTTTGGTTTGGTTATCAGTGGAGTTTGTCAATTGGCTTGCACTCTACAGATGTAAATAAGTTGGTTAGTCTAGTGGTCTCTTGTGGTTATTGCCAGCGTGGGCTGATTTCTAACCATAGAAGAGTTGTATAATAGGGGTATAGCAGGTGGATGCTAACTCATCAAGCCTGTAAAGTGGAAATGCAGAAAGGAAGGGGATGCTGTAAAACGATTAAGGTCTCTGTGAAAAGCAAGCTGTATTGCTGTTCCTTCTGTGCTTTTTATGTTCTCTTCTAGTGTGCCAACAAGCTGAAACATGTTCCATCCAGACATGTGTTGTAACAAAGCTTAGGAAGATCAAGGTGTGTCTCTGTGGCTTCAAGCAGATTTGAAGATCTGAAAAACTATCACAGATACAAATCTTGTCACCTGGGTCTGTCTGTCTGTCTGTCCATCAGACCTGACTAAGATCGCTTTGTTTTAGGAATAGATGACCCTTCTCCCCATCTCTTCCCCCTTTATAGTTTAAATCCTTCTGTTCCATTTAACGACAGTAGAACCTCACTAATTCACACTGACTGAGCATCTCATTACAGATAACTGGATTTTGCATATCAGTTTTAATGTAAACATCCAGTAAGCTAGAATAACAAAACGTTCATTTATTTAGACAAGTCTGCTTCGGTTTTAATTACTTCTGGTAATACTTCGCAGCACAGGGATGCCTGAACTGAACGTCTGATCCAGCCTTCTGCAGTTTGAGGAAAAACACATCCTCCTTTGAATGTCAAGGCTCAGGCCCGTTTCGCCTTCATAGTGCACTAGTAAACGTGGTGAGGTGTCCTGTGTACAAGTAATGCAGCCTTAGAAAAATGAGGAGCCCTGCTAGCCCTCTGCTATTAAATTTCTGCCCAAAAAATGGGGAGAGACCCCCATTTTCCTGTGTTAAAGTGATAGGGAGCACAGATTAGTAACATTCTGCGGTAATTGGGACCATATGCCAACATGCACCTAAGACACTTAATAGATAAAGGTGCTTAGCATACATAGGATGTTTAATATTAATATTTTAATTGTATATTAAGTGAACCAATTTAAAGCAGATGTAAATTAACCATTATTGATCAGTTCACATCTGTACAACACTCCATTCTAAAATAGTTTGCGAAGTACATTTCACTCACTCTTGAAAAGCAGCCATTGTTAGCATGAAATGATTATTGTTCCATATGATGGGATAATAGCTACACTCCCATTTTTTTTCTTGATTTTCCTGAATTAAAGATGTATTTAATTTAAAAAGCCAAACTGTTTAGGACTATGTGTAATGTACCAATGGCAATGGTTGCTGTTTAGCAGTCCTTATTTCTTTTGCCACAATAAGAGTTTGTTGAACTGCTCCGCTTCATGGTTTTAATACTGCAGATATCCACATGGAAACCTTCTTTGAACAGCAATGTGGTGTACATGTGTCCAGTGATGGGACTAGAGTAGAAACCTATTTGACTGGAAAAACGTGAGAACTTCTGTCTCCCCTAACCAATGGAATCAGCAGCCTCTCTGGATTAGAGCGTATAAATTGTCTGGATTGTGGTACTTTTACAGAGACTTCCTAAGTATTTAAGATGATTCAAAGCTCTCTTAATGAGATTAAGCTATAACTCCCTTGCATTTTAATACCTCTAAACTGAAAGGAGGAAAGAATTCTAGTTCAGCCTGCTAATCAGCCCCGGGCTTCCTATTTTCTGCATCTTTACAATATGGCATTTCATGCTGAGGCGTCTGAAAACTGCTTTGAGAGGAATAGCAAACACAAAATGTTTAAAATTAATTTATTCCAAAGCAACTTTAACAATGCCAAACTTTTGATAAAATACTCTGAATGTTTCATCTTTAAAATGTAATTTCAGACACCAACCAAGCTGGCCAAAGAGCCAGAGCTTATTAAAGTTGCACTGTTCTCGAGTCTGACCTATTGTCAGTTCAAAATCTGGCTCTTCTCCATAGGCCTTTTCCCAAAAATATTAGTTCTTCCTGATTCCTGTTTTGAGCGTGCTAATGGTTAAGTAATAAGCCCTCGAGCAGCTTGTGGGATTTGGGTCAGCTACTGTTTAGGACAGATTTATAATGCCTATTTCAAGGGTGGAGTTGAGAAGTGCAGAATTCTGTTGGAATGCTCAGGGCCCCCGTCACTGGAAGCCACAAAGAGTAGCTAGAATGGTACTCTTTGGTTGCTGTCCATTGAGATTTTGGCTAGTGAGAGTGATTTGCCTTGTGAACTAGCTGTGATGCCCCTTATATTCAATATCTCTGTTGCCCCTTACAAACACGTGAGTAGGTAAGATAACTTATAACCATTATTGGTTTTCAGGTAAATATTTTTTTTGAGGGAAAGGAGAGAGGGAAAAGCCTGGATGGTGAACTACTAGTGTCTTTCTTGCACACTGTTCTGTGCATATATATCCTGAAAGTCTAAGATCTCTCTAAGGTTTATGGCAGATTGGATATTACTGTTGTGGGATATTTAAAGCCCTGTTCACAATACCATAGGGCATAGTGAACAATAGAAGCCCTGCTACCAAAACGTTCTCCTTATTTGCAGGTCTGTGTGTCTGTTTGGGGGCTTGTTTGTTGTTTTTACCAAAACCCTAAAATCCTAATTTTTTTTTCTTTTAAGAATTCGTTTCTCACAGAGCTTTATAATGATTCCGGTTTCTCACATGTTGCTTTCAGTCAATGTGGCTTTGTCAAAAGCAGTCTGGTTGCCACAGCAACAGAGTTGTTAATAGCAAAGATGTCATTGCTTGAAGGTGGGGAGAGGGGGAGGGCGGGTTTCTCTGGCTCAGCTGCCTCTCCACAGTAGAAGCTTCTGCTGGAGCCACACTACAGTACAAGGTCTCCATTGTTTTTGTGAGGAGTAAAAGCCTTTTATTTTGTTCTCCTCTTCCCTTTCCAATCAATTTACAATCAAACTTTGACACATGGGAGGGTGACGGGGCTTGACATTGGCTTGATACTCTGAAGCGATCCTGTTCTTTCAGACCCTCCAATCTCAAGGATACTGCTGTTGTCCTCTGTGTTTAAAAGAAAGTTTCTGTGAACGACAAAGCACTTGCATACATACAGAACCTGCAGCATTCAGTTTGTGTTTATAACTAAAATAACACATAGACACGCCATTCTCTTTCACTTTAGCTCACAGCCCTTTTATGAAGGTAGTGTGAAAAATGATCTATCCCTTCACCCTGTGCTGTAATATGAAACCAAGAGGACACTCAAAGAGCTTAAAGGGCATTGAGTTTTCAAAGGAACCTAAGGATGGGATGTGGGCATCTAACTCCCTTAGGAAAATCCCATCCTTAAACAGCATGTTACTTTTATTAATATTTAGTGAACCTGTGGAATTCTCTGCTCCAGTGTCAGTGAGACCAATGCTATCAGGATTTTAAAAGGGACTGGGTCATGTTGATGAACCTTAATGAAACATGTATCTCTGCAAGCAAGTTATACAAACTTTTATGTTTTGAAACTAATAGTGCTATGTAAGTCCTTTGTGTTAGCTTGTAGTGATAGTACCCATGCTTCAGGGAAGTAGCTGATTCTCTCCCTTTCCCTGCTGCTAAATATACCGCCTCAGCAAGTATAGCATTCTGCTAACCAAGGAGAGAGAAGTGGAGCTAGGTCCCGATTTTGCAAGTGCTTACGGACATGAGTAATGTCATTCACATGCAAAAAGTTATGCACGTGTAAGAGCTTGTCCACAGGGAGAGTTATTCCAGAATAAGGGAGGAAGTGAATTTAAAGCACATCAGCTATTACAGAATAGCTCCCTGTGTGGACACTTATTCTGATATAAGAATTAGAGACCTAAACCGGAAAAAAGGCTTATTCCGGAATCTGAGTGTCCACACTGAGCTATTGCGGAATAGCTATTCTAGTCAATTTCCCCATGTAGACAAGCCCTAGGTGTTTTCAGGATCAGGGACCTGGAGTCATCCTATCAGCTCTAGTATGGTTACTGTGCTACTCCTGGAGCATTATGCTGTCCTCATTTTTTTCTTTTTTAAAAATAATCTTAGTTTTGGGTGCACTGCCTGCTACTTTAGCCTTTAATAGAAAGAAAAAAGCTACAACCAGGTAATTGCTATTAAAATTACATTTAACCAGGGATTTGAAATGGAGTGGAAATAAGCTGGTTTAAAATATTTCTATATAATATATTTCAAATACACAGTAAAATCAGACTCTACCCAAATGCACGCAAGGATGTAATTCCAATTTAGGTCTCTCTCACATTAATAGTTAAAACAACACAAAAGTTTTATAGCCCTTTTTTTGCAGTCAGATGTATTTTATTACTGTACCTGTATGTTACTTTCAGGCAGGTGCCTTATGTACTGTAGGAATCCTCCAGTTATGTACACAAATATCCTGGGTAGCAAAAGGGAAAATCTGTGCATTGTCTGCATCTGGTATGTTGGAATTTATTGTTTTACAAGGTAAACCTCTTGCAGGATTAACTGGGTTGGATCTCATTAGGTTCTTCACTTTACAGTATTTGGAAATTGACAGGATTTCCAGCACCAGAGAGAGAGAGAGCTCGGGAACGGGCGATTAATGTAGAAACTGTCTCAGTTATGAAGGATTGGCACTGAGTGGAATAGTCTTTCAGCTCTGTAATAACTTTCTCTTGTTGCTGAGATACTGTGATTAAAGGCCTTTTGAGGGTGGAGGGCAAAAGAACTTGGGGTTACTTGTAAGACAAGTGCATTTCAGAAATCCTGATTGTCAGGCGCACCTTTATTTTAGCTGGTGGTGTAACTGCCTTGACTTGTAATGGGGCTGCATGCCTATTGCTATTCATAAATAGGATGTTGCAATGAAGATCTGAAAATTCTAACCTCTTTCTGCAATAGGGTGGGGAAGAAAACAAAAATATACATTACTGAGAAAAGGCTTAAAAGAGAGATTAACTGAGCCTTTCACACCTCTCAGCTGTCTGAATCATTGGTAGTGGGCAGCAAAAACAGTTTCAATGTTATATATTGGTGCACAAAAGTCAATTCACATAGGAAGAACACGTGGGAAAATGCTCAGAATTGCTTCCAATGAAGCAATATCAAAATTTGTTGTTTAACAAAAATACCCCCAACTTCCACTCCCCCCCCCCCAAATTGTACTAGTGTAGTTGTGGCCATGTCAGTCACAAGAGCTGTGTGTGGCTGGGAAGCTTGTCTCTCTCACCAACAGAAATTGGTCCAATAAAAGAGATCTCACCACCTTGTCTCTCTAAAACTGTATTAGGTAATTTGGCTTAACCATTCTGAAGTGTTCAGTGTTGTTTTTTTTTAAGACTTTTAAAATATATTTGCCAGGAAATTGCTTGTATCCTATAATGCAGGGTGGAGTTCATAGTAGAAATTTTAGGAAGGACACGAAGACTTGAAAAGGAACAGTGGTCCAGGACTGGACCCTAGGAAGAGAGTATTAGTATAAAGTGAGAATAGGTTGGGTGGAAGTTCATTAACAATAGGACGTGAAAGTATTGATGATAGCTGCTGAATGGTTGTTTCTCACATGTCTGTTTTTGCACGATTAATGATATGAGTGCTGTGATCTCCAAATGCAGATATTGTTGGTATTCTGTGCATTTGTTTTGCTTTTTATTTCTTATATTGCAGTATACCATTTTAATTCAAGCCTATGGG
Source organism: Mauremys mutica (assembly GCF_020497125.1). NCBI lineage: Eukaryota > Metazoa > Chordata > Testudines > Geoemydidae > Mauremys > Mauremys mutica. The sequence continues at coordinate 46,406,403 of NC_059078.1, forward strand.
GACATTCAGTGTATATATTCTAAACAACTTTATTTTGTAACAAAACAACATTGTGTATGTTCTGCCTATGACTACTTCACCCCACTGCTGCTTCTCGGTGGAAACCTGACTCAATCAATTAGAGACAAGGCGGGGAGGTAATATCTTTTATTGAACCAACTTCTGTTGATGTTAGACAAGCTTTTGAGCTACACAGAGCTGCTCTTCAGGTCTGGGAAAACTACAAGCAGTGAATTAAGACACTCCTTTCTCCCTTCTCGGGTTAGTCTAATGACCTGCATTTGAGCATCCTTAGAGCAGGGGTTTCACCATCCTTCCTCTCTTTAGCTTCTATTAGTCAATAGCCTGTCCAATAATGATAGCTCCTCCTTCCTCTGTTGCTTAATGAAATGCTAATTGCCTGGTATTGGGAAGGAGAGGGAAATCAGTTATTACTTTCTCACTTGCAGTGTGGTTCAAATGGTTCTTCGTTTGAACAAACTGAACCAGAACTTCAAATAACTTGTTTCAATTACATGCAATTTCTTTTACATATGCTTTTGTGTGCAAGTGATGAGTATAGCAAATATCCAACATGCAGTTGGTAAGAAGTAAAATTGTAATGGCTGTGTTTTAATTAGAAAGTTCAGTGCCATGGCTATGACAACCTAGCTGTGTAAGGGAATATTTAAGTGTGTGAAAAATCCCAGAGCAGCTCTTACGGCATTTTAACTCATAGAACTCCAGAATCTGAACAAAGTGAAGACGGCTATTTTACTCATGCTGTGGGAGTGGGTGCTTCTGACTATGCTGCTTCAGTCAGAAAGAGAAGAGTATAAATATGTTTGTGGAGTAAGTGGGGGAAATGGAGAGGGATACTTAGGCTCCAATGTTGCAGATTTACATACATGCTCAAGTTTAGCTACATGAGTAGTTCCTCTGAAGTCGACTCAAATACAAATTTCTAAAGATAAGTATATTGCGTATATCCTTGCAGGACTGGGGCTTTAGTTTACATTTTCCTGTTAGTTCTGTTGAGTATTATGATTCTTCACAACTCAGCGATAGATGTAGGTTTCATTTTTAGAAGGTATGCACTATACATTTTTAAGTGATTTATTTTGAAAACTTTTCAGATTAGTTTTACAGCTATATCAGAAAATGAATGATTGTTTGGTTATTTCATTTACCAAAAGTAATTGAAGCAGATAGTTCAGCTCCCAATGACTTCATAAATATCTCCAGCTGAACAGGTTAATCATTACTATTTGGAGGATTTTCTTGGCATGCTGTATTAGGAGGAGAACATCACCAAACAGAGACATTTAAACACTTAATATTTTAACAAAACAAGCATATGAATTTTTGAATTTAGTAAAACATTCAAGTTTTTATAAATCAGGTTTTTGTTAAAATTGTTTTTAACTAAAATAGTTAAATTAAATATTAAAAAAAACCCAACAAATTAAATCAACTACGTCAGCCAGGTCAACATGAGAAACTTAAAATATTGGCTTCTGCAGCTAACTCAGTTGTCTTCACCTTCATGTTCCTGTTTGTTCATAAACTGGAAAAGAAAAACAAGCTTTCCTGCTTTTTCAGGTCCTAAATGATTTCTCAATTTGGAATGAATTAGTCCAAAGGAAGAAAATATTCTTTCTACACCGGCAGAAGAAGCTACTGCTGTTAAAAGTGAGATTATCATTTCAACAGTCTCTGAATCCAAGTGCTTAAGTGAATTCCACCAGATTATTGGTGTGATTTTATTTAAAACAACATCAGCAAACATATATTTCTTGAATGGTTCACCCTTAGCTCTCAAGTTTATTATAGTTGGCATTATGGAGGGATGATTGCTCAATGTCCATGTCGAAGCCAACTCATCTTCTTCAGCAGTTCAGGTTCGACCCTGGTACTGAGTATTGAGAATATTTGCAAGAAAATGAGATGGGGATAGTGCTTGTCCCATTCGTTTTTTAATTTAATGCTGTCATTGCATATTTCTCTTTTTAAGATCTCACTCAGTTCCTTCCAAATTTCAACAGTCAGCAATAAAACAGCTATTTCCCTGCATTTTCTTCAAGGCTACAGAAATCGGCTTCAGGGTACTCAGCATGTGTTCAACATTTCTTTTAAGCCCAATGTTAAGAACTTTGGCTGTGACCATGCCATCTATTTTTTCACAAACTGACATCAGATTAGGCCAATTCTTGATATAGTGCTCAAAACAGTCCATTACTGAATTCCATTGCACATCTTGTGGGAGAGTTAACTTGGTTTCTCCAACTTTTTTCAGAGCAGCTGCTGCAAAGTGGTTATTACGGAAGTATTTTGCAATTTCAGCAACATTAGCCTTTATTTCTGGAACACTGAAGTCTTTGGCTAAGAGGTGCATCAAATGAGCACTGCAACCGTATGTTATTAGCTTGGGATGCTCTTCTAAATAATGTCTTCTCATCTTGGATACATTTGCAGCATTCTCTGTGACCAAGCTGCATACTAGACATTTGAATTTTTTTTCACAGTTTGTTATAGCTTTTACTGCTCCTACTTGTAAGTATTCTGCTGTGTGTGCATTTCCCAGTGTATCAATTGTTTCTGTAAGGAAGACATTCCCCACTTCTGTTGTTACACAGGCACATACAAGAGGATCATTGTGGACATTGCTCCACCCATCAAGATTCAGGTTAACAATTTCACCCTCTAGACCTTTTGCACACTGCTAATTTTCTCTTTCATACACTTTATTCAGCAATTTGCCTGCGACATCTGCTCTGTTGGGTGGACTGTATCCTGGTCTTAATGACTGAACCATGTTAATGAAGTGTGGGTTCTGAAGCATACAGAAAGGAGAGTTTTTCATCAATTACCTCTTTTTGTAATCTGGTTCTTATCACAAACTTATCGATGGTTGTTTCTGGATGATGGAATTTTATTTTTCTTTTTGCTACAGGTGATATACTATGGCTATGTGACATAGATGATGTGACTGAAACACTATCATTGGCAGATAACTCTGAACTATAGAAAATGATGGTGATCTTGAAGGTGGATAGTCTTCAGAATCCTGTAGGTTAAGGATGGATTCTCCTAAACAAAATAAGTCAATGCAGTTATTTAATTATTATTACCATACTGCTCATTTAGTATTACTCATTGCATTCCCTGACACTCAGTACTACTTTAAACGTGAAATTGTAAAAGGAAGATCAGCCTATTTCAGCTATTTATTTTTTATCACAACTGCATCTAAAAGTATAGTACCATAGAATAACAACTATATTTTTTTGCTCAAACATAAGAATTCAAGAATAGTCCAGAAGGAAGACAGGCAGTTCTTAAGAAAGAAGTATGAAATAAAAAAGTTTACTAACCTGAAGATCCTGTATGTTCAGACATGTTCCTTTCATCATCTTCAACTCAGCTTCCTCCTGAGAAGGAACACTTCTCATGATGTTGTTTTATTCAGGCAACCAGGCCTTGCATTTCTTTGAGGCATGCATGCAAAATGCAAACAGTGCAAATCTTACCCATTGGTAGAGGAACTTAATTAAAATATTCCCAAACTGGGTCTCTTTTACGGCCTGCTGCCATTATAGGTTTTCCCTTCTAGTGAGAGAACGGTATGGTAGATCTCAGATCAATGAAGGCTACACTCAGAAAGACCTCAAGACTAAGAATATGCTGCTCAAACAGTTTCACTTTTGTTTCTACTTCCTGTCCCTCCCTTCTCACGTTTATCTCCAGACTTCATCTCCTTATCCAGACCTATTCCGCTCCCAACAATCTTCTATTCATTGAACTTTTTTAAACTTTGAACTTTTAGAGAGAGGTAAGGGATTGACTCTGTGTACACAAATTTGCAGAGGGACAATAGGGTTGAGGTCTGTTATTTCTCACCTCTTTATATTATTTATTTATTTAAAAACATTTTTGCTGTTAACAAGCATGTTATTTCTGGAGACACAAATCCACAGTTTGAGAACTGCAATACTAAGCATCTTTGATGGTATCTTCTAGACTGAGCACTGAGTCCCAGTCTATACAGAAGCCCCTGGAATCCTATAAGGTTGGGTCCCTAATCCATGAACTATTGGAACTAATTTACAAAACTTTTCTTAAATATTACATGAATATATTGTCTCATACTATAGAGTTAGAATAATCCCTATTCCATGATGAGATCTTTTTGAGCTATAATGTATCTTATATAAAATGATCTTTAGGTAGGTTTTTTCCTCAAAAAGCATTTTATCAAAAAAATCCGATTTAAATTAAAAAAAATTAAATCATTTTTAAATCATTGATTTTTATCCACCCTGGTATTATCATTAAATTCTGGTACTTAAATTATTCAGTGCTTATCTACCCCCTCCCGTTGCCAGTACTTGAAATTTCTGAGTATCCTTATTTATGAAACCCCAGTTTGAGTTTTTAATACATATATGTGCATTTCTAAGGCCTGGGCTACACTGGGGGGGGTGGTGGTGTTCGAATTAAGATACGCAACTTAGTGTAGCTGAAGTCGAAGTATCTTAGTTTGACTTACCTGGCCATCCTCACAGTGGCGAGTCGACCGCTGCAGCTCCCCCATCGACTCAGCTTACTCCTCCTGCCGAGGTGGAGTACAGGCGTTGATTCGGGGATCTATTTATCGCATCTAGACGAGATGCGATAAATGGATCCCTGATACATCGAACACTACTTGCCGATCTGGCGGGTAGTATAGACGTACCCTAAGACACTTTTCATTGTATCTATATTAGACAATATAGTCTAGATACAGATGCTAACCCTGCCTGGAAGACAAGGAAAAATAAGGCAAATTGACTTTTTTTAACTTAAGACTGCAGCAGAGTGGACAAAGGCTAGTGAAGAGGTCTGCAGAGTTTATTTGCACTGGCTTCCCAGGTTGTTCCTGCCGGTTTCTGGATGATATTTACATGCCTCTTTATTTTGTCGTGGATACTTTTCAGATGCTGGTGGTATGCAAGGCTTTGGTCTAATGTCATTCCACAACAGTTCAAGCTGGGATAACAAAAAGCTGCTGGCCACCAAAGTCTGTGTGCAGCTCCATCCTAGCATCTCTATTGCTTAGATGAAATGCTGACGTGGCATTCTTAGAGGTTTTGGTTTTAGCCTCCAATGTAAAAGCTATTCTGTGGTTTTAATGTTCTATAGGACAAACCCTAACCAAAGTAGGTAGATTTCATGCCTGTGTAGTCAGAGCAATTTTATTAGCATAGACTGATTTCAATGACATTTGGGGACAGTTGGTGGTGCAGATATTAAACAAGATCAGTGCTAAGATGGTCGCTGTGGTAGGCCGTCATTGTAAGTGCATGGCCTGCTGATCTGGTCACCAACAAAAAAGTGTGGTGGTCAGGCTAATACTTGGTCAGTACAGCTGCGGCCTGGTCAGAAACCTGCTTGTTTATTCAGTAACATTTCTTCTACAAGCGGCATAATCTTTGCCAATAATATTCTCTCCATGACCTTGTGTAACATGCAGAGGAGTGACATGGGCCACTACAATGGTTGGGCTTGTCAATGACTATGACCACAGCCTCACACCAGATCCCTGGGACAAGTCCTGAGGAATGGATATTGGCGAACAGTGCTTCCAGCCATTTCTTTTCTTTAAATTCAAGATTTTTAAGAAATTCTGGAAAGAAGCCATCAGGCCCTGCAGCTTTCCTAGCTTTTTTGAGTGAGAGAGTTTTATTCACCTTTTCATTGTTGAAGGTCAATGATGTGGGGAGGAGGTGGATAGTGTTTGTCAGTGCTTTCTGAACACATTGTGCTTATTGGACTTGTCCCCTAAGCTTACCATTCAAAAGGTCTTCAGGAGGCACCTGTCTGTCTCTACTCCATCTCCCTGCTTTCCTCTGCTTCCCCACCCCACCCCAAAAAAGAGGAAACAAGCAGGGAAACATTCTGTATCTAAAGTGCTAGGGATTATGGGGTGCTATCTAATGCTGGTTTAATAGAATACTATGTTCTTCACCCTCTCCCCTAAGGAAAGATGAAGCTTAGGGTGTAGTGGGTACCCCGTGGCTGGAATTTTATTTTGAGGTTCAGGTACTGTAGAACCCAGATCCCCCAATGAACTTGTAGGAGCTGAACTGGACAGGATCTGTTTGAGGCTCATGAGCGCCCCCACTTACTGTCAAGAATAGTTAACTGGCTGGTCAGGATTGTGCCTGTGAGTTTGGATAAGAAAATTCAGTGTCTCTCTCTCTTTTACTTCCTTTTATGAAAGGGTGAGGATAAACCAACTGATGCTCTCTGTGTTTAAAAAGAGGATAGTTTTGTGTGTGTGTGTGCACATATATGTACCTAACAGTCAGTGTAAATAAAGAAGTAGATTTTTACAAGATGTGGAACATATGAGAGTTGAAAATGACCACCACCATTTAGATCCAGAGAGAGAACCTGCAATGGGTAGGTAAACTACTCAGTATCATGAAGTGCTGTGCAATGATAGATCAGTGACTCTTCTCCTTCCCCAGCTTGACTTGTCTCTGTGATCCTTCTCTTGCACAGATGGAATAAACATCACTGGCAGCTTCCTCCTCCTCCTCCTCCTCCTGCCACTTGCCTGGTGTGAAATGTTAGCTCAGCTCTTTTGAGAGGGACTTGCAGCTGCACCAGTCGGACAATCTGCCTCTCTGTTAACATGGCTTTAGTGTGGGTGTTTCCCTGATTCCCTGGCACATCATGTCCAGGAGAATGATAGTGGATGGCACATCATGTCAGTGAAATCCATCTCTTCAAAAAGCATTTTACAATTTCATGAAGCAGCTGCTGCTGCAGCTCCCCCTGCTAGGTTTAGAATAAGAGAGCTGCTTAGAGTCTGATCAAAAGTCACATCAGTGCTATTTCTCCCTTTTACCCCACCTCCCTGCTCCTTTCTCCTTCTACAAAACCCACACTTTTATCTTAGAAACACACTGACTTTTGGAAGTATCAGAGGGGTAGCCGTGTTAGTCTGGATCTGTAAAAGCAGCAAAGAATCCTGTGGCACCTTATAGACTAACAGACATTTTGCAGCATGAGCTTTCGTGGGTGAATACCCACTTTTGGAAATGAGCCAGCATTGCAGGCTGACACAGAAATAAACCGTTGCAGGGACAGGAGGAGAAAGGCAGGGTCCTATAAGAGTCAATTGGAGGTGTGTTTCACAGCTTGCTTAAGAAAGAATTGAAACAACTAGAATGACATTTGTTTTCCACCTTTGCAATGTCTTACTTTTCTTCCCTCTGTTTTATCCCCAGTTTAAAGGAAGAATAAGCCTTAGTCTTCCAAATATTCTTGGAATTTCTCCCTTTCCTCTAATGTGCATGGTCATCGAGTAGGCATCCAGTGGCAATACTACAGAGCAGCAGTTTTCAACCTTATCTCATTTGCAGACTTCTAATACATTTCAAGTGGCGGTATGGACCCCTTTGGAAATCTTAGACATAGTCTGTGGATACCCGGATGTACTCGGACCATCGGTTGAAAAGCACTGCTAAAGAAGAATGGAGAGGAAATCTATTTAGGAACATTAAGAAGCCTCTTTTGATTATAGCAACATACTCTTTTCCATTTGAATTGCCCTGTTCATACTTCACTACGTTTGAATGTCTGCAGCCCTATAATCCAATAGCAGGGAGTGCAAAGGAGATTGCTTTCTTTCTAATGCCTGGAAAATTGGATCACAGATCTTGGAATGGGTGGAAAAACTCTGCCTCCCCTCCTCCATAGCATGATCTTGGCTAGGGAGAGACTTCAGAGGAAGGTCACAAGGATGGAAACTGCAATAAGGTGGGGATTGGAGTCAAAATTACATTTTCTTTCTGTGGGATTGGAAAACTCCGCTCTCCGCAGGGCAAGTGGAAAAGGAGATTGGGGATCTGAGAGGTATTCTGTATGTCTACATTCTGATGGATGATGAGCATTTGATTTAAGGCCAGAAGGGTCTGTTTTGATCATCTAGTCTGACCTCTTGTCTACCACTGGTCATATAACTTCCCCAAAATAACTCCTAGAGTAGATATTTTAGCAAAACATTCAGTCTTGATTTAAATATTGCCAGTGATGGAGAATCCTCCAGGACTCTTGGTAAGTTGTTCCAATGGTTAAGTACCCTCACTGTTAAAAACGTATACCTTATTTCCAGTCTGAATTTGTCTAGCTTCAACTTCTGGCCATTGGATCATGTTGCACCTTTTTCTGCTAGATTGAAGAGCCCATTATCAAATATTTATTCCCCACATGGGTACTTACAAACTGTGATAAAGTCACCCCTTAACCTCTTTAGGTACGTCTACACTATGGAGACTATACCAGCATAGCTACGTGTAGACACAATATACTGACAGAATAGGTTTTTCACATCAGCGTAGGAACACCATTCTCTCAAGCAATGGCAGCTACATTGACAGAAACATTCTTCTGTTGGTCAGGGGCATGCATTTTTCATACCCCTGACCAACATAGCTATGTCAACCTAACTTTTAACCTAACACTCACACCTTTAGTTAAGCTAAATAATTGAGCTCCTTGAGTGTGTCATTATAAGACACGTTTTCTAAACCTTTAATCGTTCTTGTGGATTTTCTCTGAATCCTTTCTATTTTATCAACATGCTTTTTAATTGTTGTCACCAAAACTTAAGAACATGCATAAGAATGGCCATACTGGGTCAGATCAGTGATCCATCTAGCCCAGTATCCTGTCTTCTGACAGTGGTCAATGCCAGATGCTTCAAAGGGAATGAACAGAACAGGGCAATCATCAAGTGATCCATCCCTTGTTGGTCAGTCCCAGCATCTGGCAGTCAGAGGCCTAGGGACACCCAGAGCAGGGGTTGCATCCCTGACCATCTTGACTAATAGCTGTTGATGGACCTATCCTTCATGAACTTATTTAATTCTTTTTTTAATCCAGTTATACTTTTGGCCTTCACAGCATCCCCTGGCAACAAGTTCCACAGGTTGACTGTGCATTGTGTGAAGAAGTACTTTTGTTTGTTTTAAACATGCTGCCTTTTAATTTTATGGGGTGACCCCTGGTTCTTGTGGTATGTGAAGGGGAAAATAATACTTATTCACTTTCTCCACATCATGCATGATTTTATAGCCCTCTATCGTATTTCCCGTTAGTAGCCTCTTTTCAAAACTGTCCCAGTCTTTATTATTTCTCCTCATATGGAAGCTGTTTGATACCCCTAATAATTTTTGTTGCCCTGTTCTATACCTTTTCAATTTCTAATATATCTTTTTTGAGATAAGGTTACCAGAACTGCATGCAATATTCCAGGTGTGAGCGCACCATGGATGTATATAGTGGCATCATGATATTTTCTGTCTTATTAGCTATCCCTTTCCTAATGGTTCCTACCATTCGGTTAGCTTTTTTGACTGCACACTGAGCGATGTTTTCAGAGAACTATCCACAATGACTTCCAAGATCTCTTTTTCAGTGATAATGGCTAATTTAGATCCCACCATTTTGTGTATATGGTTGGGATTATGTTTTCCAATGTGTGTTACTTTGCATTTATCAACGTTGAATTTCATCTGCCATTTTGTTGTCTAGTCACCCAGGTTAGTGAAATCCCGTTGTAGCTCTTTGCAGTCTGCAGTGGACTTAATTGAGTAAATACCCCATCTTGTGCTTTATCTGTTAGGACATTGATCATAATTATTCAAGATCATGTTTTTCCAGGTTGTGAGTGACTCTGAAACAGCTAATGCCATTTTTGACAGAGTGTCACGCTCCCTTCCCTTTTGCCAACTCTTTTCTTCCTAAATAGGTTATGACCATTGATTGTAACATTCCAATCATGCAAATCATCCCATCGGGTTTCAGTGCTACCACCTAGATTGAATTTATGCTCCTGAATGAGCAATTCCAATTTCTCTTTAGTTACCCATGCTTCTAGCATTGGTGTAGAGGCAGTTAAAGAATTTCTTCTCTTCACATCCTGTGGTTCCTTGATTAATTTTATTCTCAACATCTCGATTTTTGTGCTAAATGAGTGTTCCTGCCTTCCCTCTCTTCCCCTTCCCCTTTTGTAGTTAGCTTAATGCCCTTTTGGCTACTCTAGCTAGCTGGTCCCTGAGGAGATTAGTTCCCTTTTTACTGAGGTGAAGGCCATCCAAACTATACAGCCCCCTCTCCCCATAGAAGATGGACCAATGTTCAACTAAACCACTTACCTAGCCAGCAGTTCATGTCTTAAATCTTCTGCCTTTTGTCTTTCTTTGCTTGCATGCTTCTGATTGCCCTGGAGTCATCTGTTATCTGTGAGAGATCCTGTGATGCAGCATCATTAGTGCCGATATGAACCATCACCAATGACTCCTTGCCCATTGGCTTCAGAAGCCTATCCAGTCTGAGAGAGATGGCTCATGTCTTGGCTCTGGGAAGATGGCACATCATCCTGTTTTCCATTTGTCTCTTGCAAAATGTTCTTTCAAATCTTCTGAGTTTTGAATCCCCAGCAAGGATCGTCTCTCTTCCTTGGACAGCTGGAGATGTCTTTGTGGGCAAGATTGATTTTCTTACAGATTGAGCCCAGCTGCCACCCATGGGTGTCTCTCCATTCCCTTGGACCAGCTGGATCTTGAGGTATCTTTTGCAATTTCCACGTTGAGGACCTGATATTGACTGGAAATTCTAGCTGTGTAGAATTCTTCCTGGTCCTCTTCTCTTTGGTGGCCACAGCCTTCCCATTCTTGTCTGTTTCCCGCTGTGCAGAACTAGTTGCAGTTCATGGTCACAACACTATGTCCTGCTTCCTCCCTCTTCTCTGCCCCATTACTCGACTTGGAGTGATGGAGAGAGAGCTTAGGAGCAGCAGCATGGAGCAGGCTAAGCTGCAGAGAGCAGCAGATTGGCAGGAGACCAGCAGGAAGTAGACAACTGAAGGGAGCAGAACAGAGTACTGGACTGTAGACATGCGGACTCACCCCTGCGGCGCCTCCTGCTGGTGACTTCTGGGAATTAGCTCGGTTCCAGCTCCAGAGCGCCCTCTGCAGGCTGGTTATCTTCCTGTCCTCTGGCCCCCATGTCCCTCCCTGGACCCGGTGCCCTTTTACATGGGGTTCTGCCTCCTGGCAGTAACCCCCTTTCTCTCAGGGTCTCCCCTCCCTGGGGATCCCCCACTCTCTATTCCCACCTCACCTCAGTGTATGGCTACTGCCAGTCATTGTCTATCCCCACGCCCTGGGGCAGACTGCAGTATCAGCCTACTCATCACTGGCAAGGAGGGTTTGGACCTGCTGCCTTGGCCTACCCCTGGGCTGCCCTCTGCAACCCCCAGTACCTGTTAGCCCAATGCTAGGCTGCAGCCTGGGGCTTTTCAGGCTGGAGCTCCCCAGCTCCTCAGCCTTTCCCCAGCCCTGTTTCACTCAGGTACCTTGTCTCTAGTTCCCAGCAGCTAGGCCCATCTCCCTCTACATGCAGAGGAAGACTCCTGAGCCCCTGGCTCCCAGCCTCTTTATATAGGCCAGCTGCTCAGTTTGGGGCGTGGCCCCAGCTGCAGCCATTTCCCCCAATCAGTGCAGCCTAAAGGCTGCTTTCTCTAGCCACAGCCCCTTCCCAGGGCTGTTTTTAACCCCTTCAGGGCAGGAGCAGGGATCCACCCTGCTACATGGACAAGTAACCATTGAGAGAAGGGAACCAAGCAGTGGGGAAGCCCTGAGCCTGTAGGGACCCAATCAGTGGGAGACACAGGCCAGTGGACCTCTAGACAGTTGGAATGTACCCAGCAAAGGAATCAAGTTCTTCTCCTTTTCCACTCTTTGTTCTCTCCACTCCTTCTCCGAGAAAGATGCTTTCTAGGCTACTTAGTGCAGGGACCTATTTCAAATGCTTTCATTGTCTGTCTGGAAATCCTGAGCTATAGATAATGTCCTGAATGCTAGTGCAACGAATCTGCTGAGTGATTTTACATCAGGAAAGTGCATTCTTATGAATCTGCTGCTGCTCTTTTCCTCCCACTTGTGAAGGTTCTAGGCCAGGAGTGGAGGATGGTTATGTGACAGTTGGTGAGGAGAGGGTCATAGAGACATGGTACCTGGGGACCTTGCAGGAGTATAGTGTTTCTGGAGGCAGTTGGTGAGGGTGTCTGGAAGACCTGCCAGTTGCTAGACCCCATCAGGCATAGCAGTTGAAGCAACTAGAACACTTCCTAGAGAAATGGTGTACAGAGCATGGTGTGACATCCTGCTCAGGACACCCAGAATTATGAGCCGCTGTGTTACCCCTCTCTGCCTCAGTAAGGGAGAGTTTTTCTGTTGCTACAGCTGTGCATCAGCTCCCTGACACACCAGCCTGTCTGTCTTGCTGGGAAACTCTTCCGGACTCTGCCAGTCCAAACCTCGCCTTGCAGGTAACAATCAGTGAACCAAATTCCCCAGAGATGTGTCTCTGCTGGGTCCAGTCCCTCTCACTGTGACACTCTCAGAAATGATCAGGTTTGCTGTCTCCAAAGAGACAGAACATGCACAAGTGTGTCAGTTTTGCTGAGGACTCGCATAATACGCAGCCCTGAGGTGGTTTTGTAATAAAATAAGAATAAGTTTGCTAGCAAAGAATAGAGATTGAAGTGATACTAAGCAAGAATAAAAAAGACAGGTATGGTTATAAGCAAAACAAAACATTCTTTTTATTGACTAAAACATAATTTCAGCAAATTATGGTTGGTTAAGCAGATTTCTCACTCTCATCAAGTTTCCAGTAGCTCTTGCCTTTTAGGCTAAGAGGATCCAGGTTCAAAGGCGCAAAGGGTTCTGTACCCTATCGTCTCCTCAGTGATGGATCCCTAAAAGGTCTTTTTGCTCCCCTTATATTACTCAGAGTCCATTGTTTCTGCCTCAAGAGCCAGGAAGTCTTCCTCAGATTCGGATTCTGTCCCCCAGCATGAGGGGATTGGGCCAAAATAATCTGATGAGATTCAACAAGGACAGGTGCAGAGTCCTGCACTTAGGATGGAAGAATCCCATGCACCACTACAGGCTGGGGATCTGCAGAAAAGGACTTGGGGATTACAGTGGATGAGAAGCTGGATATGAATCAGCAGTGTGCCCTTGTTGCCAAGACGGCTAATGGCATATTGGGCTGCATTAGTAGGAGCATTGCCAGCAGATCGAGGGAAGTGATTATTCCCATCTATTCGGCACTGTTGAGGCCACATCTGGAGTACTGCGTCCAGTTTTGGGCCCCCCCACTACAGAAAGGATGTGGACAAATTAGAGGGAGTCCAGCGGAGGGCAACGAAAATGATCAGGGGGCTGGGGCACATCACTTACAAGGAGAGGCTGAGGGAACTGGGATTGTTTAGTCTGCAGAAGAGAAGAGTGAGGGGATTTGATAGCAGCCTTCAACTACCTGAAGGGGGGTTCCAAAGAGGATGGAGCTTGGCTGTTCTCAGTGGTGGCAGTTGCAGTGGGGGAGGTCTAGGTTGGATATTAGGAAACACTATTTCACTAGAAGGGTGGTGAGGCACTGGAATGGGTTACCTAGGGAGGTGGTGGAATCTCCATCCTTAGAGGTTTTTAAGGCCTGGCTTGACAAAGCCCTGGCTGGGATGATTTAGTTGGTGTTGGTCCTGCTTTGAGCAGGGGGTTGGACTAAATGACCTCCTGAGGTCTCTTCCAGCCCTAATCTTCTGTGATTCTATTGTAAATGGTCTTGTTCCCTGTTCATTTAACTTGATGACTTTGTTTACCTTTATATATGTACTTCTATTGTCCTGTGCCTGTAAACAAGCTGGTCAGATGGGTAAATACACATTCCTTTGTCTAGGGCAGGCTGAGCTCATGCTCTGCCTCCCAAACACATTTTAAGAACATATTCCCATCACACATTTATATCACTTGTACACAATCCATACATACATCAAATAATGATTTTTGGGACCAGCTTGTCACCAGTTGACACACATCTTGCACGATGCCTATGATTATCTATCTATCTATCTAATCTATCAAAATATTACGACAACAGTATGTTAGGGCAATGAGTGTCAGGCCTGAATCCTGATATGAGTTACAGTATGGGAAGGGGCCCCTCTGCCTTTGGCATTGATGTGCTCCCAAGGTCACAGGAGAAAGATTGACAAACACTAATGTGTTCTGCCTCCCCAGGATAACTGAGGTTTTGGAGATGAATACTGGCAAACCCAAACAAATATCAAAGTTAAAATCTGACACCTCCTTAGAGATAAATTGTGTGTAAGGATTTAGCACCACTTTAGGGAATATAGTGAGTAGAGTATCTGCTGCAAGAACATGTGGCTTATGTTGTTGCTGTGAGAAATGTAGGGTTAATAATCAAAGTGAAACAGTGAAAACTGCACCAGTGGTTCACATGGATAGTCCCAACAGCATTCTATTTAAATTTAGATTTCAAATTTCACACTGCTTGCAAAGGACCCTTTAGAAATCTCTTCAGTGTTGGATGAGTGACGAGAACATATCTTTCAGAGATACATGGTAATCTCATGTTGCTCCTGTGCACTTTCAGCAAAGGACATTGAGGAAATAGAATCTTTCAACTGAAGTAGATAATCTTGAAGATATCTGGAATTGAGGATGAAACAAGATTGAATTATTTTCTCTCTTCCCTGGTTGGATGAATTGTAGCCATTTGGAAGAAGCTATGGATAGAGGAAAAGGCAGCGCAGGCTGCACTAGGTGGGAGAATGCCCTTTTCCCTGACAGCAAAGGCAGTAACTGACATGGGCTTGCAGTTGTTGTACTGTTATAAGCTCAGATGCTTCTCTGGTTTAGCCATACTCAAATCCAGTGCTGCATAAAAGCCCCAAATGGCTTCTAGGCCTAGAATATGAAGGGGGTATGTGTGTGAGAAGAGTCCTAAAGCTACTTACAGCTAAAACTAACTGAATACCTAGGACTATACAGTACTACAATGCAGTTAACCACAAGAATACTTTAAGCCTAGATCCCCAATTTGGGGCAAAATTAGTTGGACTGTCTAACTCACTCCAAGCCTCCGAGCTATTGCAGTAGTTGACTGTGAAAAGGAAACAAGGTGACTATTAGGAGCTACACCTTATTTATAGCTTCTCATAAGTTCCATGCACAAGGAGTTCGTGGCTTCAGCAGTCACTGCCAGCAAAAGGTTCCAGACACATAGCTAAAGGCACATGCATCCCAAATGTTAATGTGGGGATTTTTGTGATGCAATTCTCAAAGCATGATGTTCATCTGTTGTCTTGTAATACCGGTTAGCTGTTAAAATGCATTTGCAAGGCAAGTCTATATTGTGCAAGAAATAAAATATGATTAAGAAATGTTTTGACCTTCTTACAGGAGGGTGAAGGGTTTGTTGCTTTAACCTAAAAAACAGATGATTGCTTATATTCATAGCTAAACACCAACCCCAATGAATGGATGATTGCATGAGTGTGAATGATTTGATAGTGTATTAACACACCAGAACATGTGTGGGTTTTTTTTCAGTACTATTGGGCACAGTCATCTTCTGAAGTGCATATTTGCAAACTGCCGTCCTGTAAATCTGAGCTTATTTCCCATATCTGCACTTTCCTCTCTACACTGCAGGTTATCATAGAGTCTGACAGACCACCTAAATGTCATGCTTTCCAGGGTTAATTAAGACTTCCAAAAGCCTGGACTTTGAGAGAGGGGGAAGTATGGGAGGGAACTATGCACTGAAACCTGTGCTAATAGTCCCCTTGTAACCATTGTAAAATCTTACGCCGCACAAGATGCCTCATATTAATTGTATTCTTGGGTGATCGCCTATTAACAAACAGCCCCTTGGA
The DNA here is from genome assembly GCF_020497125.1 of Mauremys mutica. NCBI lineage: Eukaryota > Metazoa > Chordata > Testudines > Geoemydidae > Mauremys > Mauremys mutica. The sequence goes on from NC_059078.1 coordinate 46,422,187, forward strand.
CATGATTAATAGTCTTACTGCACTGTCACCCATATGAACTGAGTCCACCTTTGACTTTTTACTTTGAAATTTTGTTTTCTTCACTTTGAATTTATTAATTTTCTTGGCTCTAGAAGCTGCATACTCAGAAAAGCAAGCACAAGCAGAGGTTCGGAGAGAGTTATTTTCACCAAAGTTATTCCTACTTCTTGTATCTGCTCTCTTGAGTAGCAATACAGAAATGGCACCTGCATTTGGAACAGTTCTGATTTTCACCCCTTGCTGTGTCAAGTGTGCCTTGCACAAGATGTGCAGATCCCGGTGATCCTCTTGATCTGTTGCTCTAATGCAGTGGTTCTCAACCTATTTACCATTGTGGGTCTCATATGCAGCTCTCTCTGTGTTATGTGGTCCGCATCCACAAACATATATGCTACCTTTATGGCCCTGAGGATATCACATGGGCTGCAGCTCTGTGCTGACTGGGCCACGGGTTGAGAACCACTGTTCTAATGTATTACTCCTGCTGCAAGTTGGGCTGTAACTTAGGGCATGTCTACACTTACCTCCGGAGTGATAAATCCAGCAGGGGTAGATTTATCGCGTCTAGTCTAGATGCGATAAATCCACCACCAAATGCTCTCCTGTCGACTCCGGTACTCCACCAGAGTTCCATAAGCCAGAAATAGGATTTTCGAGTTGTGGAAATTTTTGCGTAACATAGGGATATACGTTTCCGATTTATGCAAAATTCGAGTTACACAAGGCTTTCCAGAACGGAACAATTGCGAAAGTCGGGGGGCGTCTGTAGTCCCCTTGTTGAAAGATTTTGCAGACAAGAATTAATGCAAGAGAAGTAGTTCACACATATGACACATTGCTGGAGAAAATGGTGCTGCAGTGCATTGGATCCAGTCATTCTAGTTGGATAGATAACAGAGAGTAATGGTGGGCAGCTCTTCTATGTTACCTGGAGTTATATGGAGTCCTACGAGATTCTACACTTCTCCTGTTACAGATTGTGAGATACCATGGTCCACTAGTATACGGGCCACATGCCACCAACATTGGGACTGCATTCCAGCTGCATGTCTCCTCTTCCACTAATAGAGCCTCTGGCATAGACATCACAATGCCTTGAAGAAATAAATGGATGGATGAAGAGCGGGTGGTTCAAGCTCCCTCCAGGAAAGAGGAGACATTTCAAGGAAGTTGATGGTAATCTATCCTCCCCATTGACTGAGAGCATCAGGTCACAGACAGTCAAAATTTTGTTAAGCTACAGGCTCGTGCAGAATTCTTTGCTGCTCCTGGACATGCACACTGCTCTAGTAATGAAGAATACTGTTTTCTTCAACTATCCACTAAACTGCTCCCTTTCTGCTCAGAAATCTACCCACTGGGCTTGAACATAACTTAAACTGATGCATGATTGCACCATGTCATTGGTAATAAAGGAATGATACCTCACAAATGCCACTGTTCTGTCCATTTTGAAATCCCTGATCTAGCCAGAAAACATTTATTTTGGTCCCAATCTGTTATCGTAGTAACTGCCTCATTCTCTGCAGCCATCTCAGACAGCTGCAATACACAGGGATGATGCATCTTGACAGCTCCAGGTTTAGATTAACAAACATCATGCTGGGGACAGAGTATTCTCCCTGAAAATAAGGACCAAGACCTTGAACTTGATTAACTGGGTAGCCAGTGTAAAGAGCGGAGAATAAGTTTGATGTGTTTGCAGTAGCCTATGTTGCTGAGGAGACATGCTGCAATATATGGTACTGTTGGAGTTTCCTAAGCCTTCATGCCCAGGAATATTGCGTTGATTTAGTCCATCTGCAAGGAGAATAAAAGAGGACAGGTCATTGCTTGTCAGGGATGGCATGATTCCTTATTGTCAGGGATTTATAAATTGGCAGTAGTGATATTTTTTTCTCCTACAAGGAAACTTTTATTTCAATTTCCAGAGTAGGACCACAAGTGAAAAGTGTAATTATTTCAGATGGGATTTTAAACTGCCTTTTTCCAAATCACTACTTGAATAGCAGTGGTGGAGCTGCAGTTGAGGTCATTTGATTGAGAAGCCCAATTTACTGCACATAGGCGCTCACTTTCTCCCTGCAGTAAATATCCTTGGAAGGTTTATCACCAGCAATTGGCCCGAATATGCTGCAGTCAGAACAATGATGGTCTATCAGGCCAAACAGGCCAGGATTTTAGGTGGCGCAGTTGTCTAACATACTTGACTTTTACCTCCCGATACTAGTTCGAATCCTGGCTTTGGTCAGGTGGAAATTTAATTTGGTCATCTCCAAACAACCAGATTTATGCACACAGCTGGAGCAGGCTGAGATTCCCCTCAGTGATGAATGACCAAACATCCAGCACAAGAGCTTCAAGCAAGAATTTGTGGTCTGCCCAGTCATTCTGCATCCTGCGTGTTGGTGGAGAGGAGGGAGACGAGAGAAGACTCAGATTACTGTGGTGGCAAGCAGTCTTTAAGTCTACTACTGTGCTAATGGAGAGAAGCTTGTCCGTGGCAGGGCTTTGAGACAGAGGATTCCACCTGGATGATGACTGTTGAGCCTAGAGTTATTCTAGTACTGGATGCGTAGGTCATCAGTAGCATATCATGCTAATAGTACTTGAGAAACAGGGCCGTCCTTAGGCATGCACAGCATATGTGGCTGCATAGGGCACCCGAAAATTTGAAACACCACCAGAACCATAGGCGCCAACTTCTCATCTTGCCAAGGGGTGCTCGACACCCCGCCCTCCTTTCTAGGCCCTGGCCCCACCACACCCCTTCCCCACCTCTGTGCATGAGAGGCGGCGGGGGGGGGGGAAGCTTGGCATTGGTGGATGCTGTGCACCCACTTAATTTTCCCCATGGATGGTCCAGCCATGAAGCACCCACCCACAAAGTCTGTGCCTATGACCGGAACAGCAGGTAAGAGTGGGTCAGCTCCCACACACCCAGTGCACGCTATAGTCTCCTTATTAAGCAGAAGGCAGGGGCTGTATTCACAGAGCCAAATGTGTTGGCATAGGGGCACCAGTTGCGCTGGCATAAGGGCACCAGTATAGGGGCACCAGTATTCACAGAGCCAAATGCACCGGCATAGGGGCACCAGTTTAATAATAATGCGTAGAGCCCCATAAATCCTAAGGATGGCCCTGTTGAGAAGTAATGGTGGTGGACTGGGAAATGGAGTCCTAGACCTGCCTAAACAAATTGTCAGACTAAGAATTTTGTGGGAGAAAAAAATTTGTTTGTGGCTGTGGCTTTTTAAACTAAATATGGTTACAGTGTTTAGAATAACATAGAAACCATTTGTGGGCAGCTTGTAGCTTAAATCTTATTCTGTTCTAAAATGCTAACAAAAGTTGGTGGAGGAGGTGGAACAAGGTTACTCTATGCAAGCAGCACTAGAACACCACCTCCTTTTTGGCTTATGGAAAATTGGAAGCCTTTCAATAAAGGGCTAATATTTATCAACATTTGAATTTTTAAATGTTGGGAAATGAGAGCGCCTGAGCTGTGAAGTCGGCTTCCCTCATTCTTTCCTATCTCACCACCACCACCCTCTTGACCCACCTTTCCTCTCTCCCCACTACAAATGAATGTAACTTTTATTCTTATGGCATGTATCAGATGGCTTTATCTATCCAACTTGCAAAGCAAGTATAGTGCTAAAACACAAATATATAGTACTTATCATAGAATATCAGGGTTGGAAGGGACCTCAGGAGGTCATCTAGTCCAACCCCCTGCTCAAGGCAGGACCAAGCCCCAGACAGATTTTTGCCTCAGATTCCTAAATGGCCCCCTCAAGGATTGAACTCACAACCCTGGGTTTAGCAGGCCAATGCTCAAACCACTGAGCTATCCCTCCCGAACAAGTGCCCAATATGGGGCTTGAACCCACGACCCTGAAACTAAGAGTCTCATGCTCTACCAACTGAGCTAGCCAAAAAATAAAAGGAAATTAGACTTTTAAATCAAATTATATATGCAGTGTGGTATAAACATAAACCTGAGTAGTTGGGTCACCACACTTCAATTAGGAAAACACACTCATACTATTAAATATAACAGCTCATTGGTTTGTGTTAATATAAATTGTTTTTTTTGCTTTACTGTATGCTAACCTCATGTGCAGAGGATACCTCTGAAATATATATATCCCTCTGTTATTTTGCCATTTCAGTTGCCCTTGCCCCGTCTCTGCTGATGTTATGAGCAGAGACACTTGACCTTTGCAGAGTCAGTGGCTAGCGATATGTGTAATTAGAGTTAATAGCTGTATGTCTCATTTATTTATTTCAGTTTGTACAATCATATTGCTGGGCACCCAGGCCATCTTCTGGGTACCTCTACAATAAAGTATACTGTGACATACGTTAAACAGATATATTTGAAGCCACTGCCCAAAATTACCCACCATGGAAACCAGTTATACTCAGAGGACTCCTTAATTCCTCATACCAAATCCAACTAACTCCCAAATGCTTGGGAAAAGAGTTGGACTTCGTAGTGTCCCCAGAAGGCTAATAAATCATCCTCTCCATAAATGCACAGAGATCCTTGTGTTATTCTAAAAACAGAAGAATCTTGACATACAACTTCTGTTCCCCTTGCTTCTTCCCATCTCTGCTGCTGCTGAAACATGTGGCTATTTCTTACTGAGATGTGCACCTCATAAATTGACCACATCTGGTCTGCAAGCAAGCAAGTTTTACAAATGGTCAGATTTATAAAGGATCATACCTCTCTCTGCTTGTGTGTCTTCTTCTCCTCTTTGCCTCTTTTTGTTTTTCTCTTAAATGTGCTTGTGATACAGCATGGCCAGAGGGCAGCAGGAGAGGGTTAGAAGGGAGCCTTATTCCCTGTAAGGGGAAGAAAGTTTGCTATAGATTAACTAGAGCACCTGATGCCAATTAGAGCACCTGAAGCCAATTAGAGCACCTGCAGTCAGTCACATGATAAAAACCCATGCTTCAATCAGACAGTATGGGAGTAGGAGCAGAAAGGATTGGTGTTGGAGCAGAGAACAGTTTGAAGGGAAGCAGAGGAAAGTTTGGAGGAGTGCTGCGGTGAGCTAAGAAGTCCTAGAACCTAGGTAAGGGGCACCTGGCTTGTGCAGAGGGAGGGCAGGAAGCCCCCCACAAACTGAAGGGCAGGAGAGGGAAGTAGCCCAGGGGAAGGAACCGTCAGTTCAAGTGGTTCACCACTATCCTCAGGGCCCCTGGGCTGGGAACTGGAGTAGAGGGTGGGCCCAGGTCCCTCCCTCTCCACTCCCCTCCTCTAGGACACTAGTGGGGCAATTAATATTCCAATTTAGGGGCAAGAAATGGTGCCCTGAACCCCCCCCCCAAAGAAGAGAAAGCGCGAGACCCATCATAATAGTGCCGGCAATTTGCCACACGTGGTGTCAGAAGTGGGAGTGCACGCTGGGGACTTAAACCAGGGTTAGCCAAAACCTCCCATCCTTAAGATGGACGACGTGGTCAGGGCCCTAATACAAGCCACCGTGGCCCAGCAGGAGGCTACCCGGGTCCAAGCAACCGCCCAACAGGAGGCAACTCGGATGCAGCAGGAGACTAATCATCTGTTGATGAGTCAGGCTGCCCAGGACCGGGCCCTGCTGAAAGACCTGGTGAACCAGATGAAAGCCCTTATGGAACTGAACCGCAACTGTGAAGGGACCCGGACCATACGGGCCAGCCATTGCCTACAGAAAATGACATGGGAGGATGATGTGGAGGCATACCTCCTGGCTTTTGAAAGAGCAGCCTTGCGGGAGGCCTGGCCCCGAGATCAGTGGTCTGGTATCCTCACCCCATTTCTGTGTGGGGAGGCCTAGAAGGTCTAACACGATATGGCCGCAGAGACTGCAGCAGATTACCCCCAGCTGAAGGCAGAGATCCTGGCCAGATCCGGAGTAACGACGGCATTGCGAGCCCAGAGGTTCCGTGAGTGGCAGTATACAGAGGACAGGACACCCCGATCACAATTGTTTGACCTGATCCACCTGACCCGGAAATGGCTGCGCCCTGAGGCCCTCAGCTCTGAGAAGATGATGGAGGTCCTGGTACTGGACCAGTATATGAGGGGGCTACCACCAGGCCTCCGGGCTTGGGTTGGCCAGAATGACCCCTCCACCTATGATGAGTTGGTCTCCCTCGTGGAAAGACAGCTGACAGCCCGTGAACTGTTCCAGACCCCAGGCGGGGAGACACGGCAATCCAGGAAGCCAACCCCAAAACCAAGGCCCTGGACTGTCGAGAACTACAGGAGAACTGTAACAGGGAGGAAAGACACCGAGGAATGGCCCGAGGCCAAGAAGGGACCTGGGGATTTGGGAAGAGAGGTGGGGGGCTGGCCAAATAGCCCCAGGCAGAGGGTGACAACCGGAATAAGGGGGCGGTGTTCTGAGTGTGGGCAATTGGGGCATATAGCAACCCAATGCCCCAACAGTGTAATCTGGGGAATTACGGGGAGCAATGTGGCCTAATCGGCCTGGTAGGGGTCACAATTACCTCATATGGGTATACAAGATCAGTAAAAATGAATGGTATTAAGACCATAGCATTAATAGATTCTGGGAGTGCTGTCACGCTGGTCTCGGGGAAGTTGGTGGGGCGAGACCAATTACCCCTGTGTTTTTGGCCCAGGTTAACGTGCGTTCATGGCACCGTGAATTTCTACCCCACAATCCCGGTACGGATTGAGATCCAGGGGAATACTACCAGGATGACTGCAGGGGTGGTCCCCAAGCTCCCCTACCCTGTCTTAATCGGTAGGGACTTCCCCGGGTTTGAGAGCTTACTTACCCCAATAGAGCCAGGGGAGGGTAGCAACCCCCAGGCTGAGACGGAGGCACCTACAGATAGCCTCACCCCAATGTTTGCCGAATTTGCTCCAGAGTTATTCTCATCCCCTGGGAAACCCGAAAGTCTAGGCGGGAAAGGAGGGCAGATAAAAGATTAGGGACCAGGATTCTAGCAGAGAATCAAAAAACTTCCCTTGTGGGTAGGCGAACCCGTTCAGGAGGCCAGGAGATAATTCAGGCCAGGGAGGACTCGGAGGCGGTTCCTAGCCCAAGTAGGAGCAACCCAGGGGGCAGAGTAGAAATAGGCCCCCTAGAATTAGGTCAGATCAGTACCGCACGTGAGAATTTTGGGCAGGACCAGGCCAATGATCCGCTATAAGCGAATGTGAGGGAAGAGGTAGTGAAAGTAAATGGCATACCTGTGGAAGGGAAGATCAAAGGCCCAAGGCCATATTATGTGCTCAAACGTGATCTCTTGTACAGGATAGAGCAAATATGAGGGGAAGAAGTAGAGCAACTCTTAGTCCAACAGAAACACACAAGGGCAGTATTAGAGTTAGCTCACACTCATCTATTTGGGGGACATCTAGGAGTAGACAAGGCACTGGATAGAGTCCTAAGAAGGTTTTATTGGCCAGGAATACATGCAGAAGTCCAGCGCTATTGTGCCTCCTGCCCTGAATGCCAGTTGCATAGCCCCCGACCTTACTTGCGGGCCCCATTAGTACCTTTGCCTATTATTGAGGTCCCTTTCGAGAGGATAGCCATGGACATAGTGGGCCCACTGGAAAGATCGGCACGGGGCCACCAAAATGTACTAGTCATCCTTGACTACTCCACGCGATATCCAGAAGCCATTCCTTTAAGAAACCCCACATCCAAGGCAATAGCAAAAGAACTACTACAGGTTTTTGCCAGAGTGGGCATCCCTAAGGAGATCCTGACAGACCAAGGAACCCCTTTCATGTCAAAATTAATGAAGGACTTATGTGCCGTACTCCGCATCCAGGCCATACAGACCTCAGTCTACCATCCACAAACAGATGGACTGGTCGAGCAGTTTAATCGTACCCTTAAAAGTATGATCTGGAAGGTGTTAGCACAGGACGGAAAAGACTGGGATACCCTTCTACCATATCTAATGTTTGCTATATGGGAAGTCCCTCAGGCATCCACTGGTTTCTCTCCCTTTGAACTACTATACGGACACCACCCACGTGGGATATTAGATATCGCCAAGGAAGATTGGGAAGAACAACCCAACCCAGGAAAGAATGTCATTGAGCACGTGACACAGATGAGAGAGCGAATAACTCAAGTAACCCCTATAGTACGAGAACATTTGGAAAAAGCACAAGAGGCCCAGCGGACATATTACAACCGTCGGGCGAAAGTACGGAGATTTCAGCCAGGGGAACGGGTGATGGTGCTAGTGCCAACAGCAGAAAGCAAACTCCTAGCCAGCTGGCATTGACTATATGAGATAGTGGAAGCCATTGGGGAGGTGGACTATAAGGTCAGACAACCAGACCGCCGAAAGCCAGAGCAAATCTACCACGTCAACTTACTGAAGCCCTGGCATGACCGAGAGACGTGCCTGGTCATTTGAGGAGCTCCACCCCAGACAGATGACCCACAGGGGCAGGTAAAGATATCTCCTGAATTAACCCCAGAACAATGAACAGAGGTCATTGAGATGATCCACCGGAACCAGGACTTGTTCTGTACACAACCGGGACGTACGACACTGGTCCAACATCATATTGTCACCAGCCCTGGAGTAAGGGTGACGATAAGACCGTACCGAATACCGGAAGCTAAAAGGGAAGAAATTAGGATGGAAGTGAAGAAGATGCTGGAACTCGGGGTTATTGAAGAATCCCACAGTCAGTGGTCCAGCCCTATCGTCCTAGTCCCCAAGCCTGATGGCACCCTGAGGTTTTGCAACGACTTCCGGAAATTGAATGAAGTATCCCAATTCGATGCCTATCCAATACCACGCATTGACGAGCTAGTTGATCAGTTAGGCAAGGCCCGATACCTAACCACTCTGGATCTGACCAAAGGATATTAGCAAATTCCCCTGGCCAAGAATGCCAAGGAAAAGACTGCTTTCTCTACACCCGATGGCCTGTTTCAATACACTGTTCTCCCTTTCGGACTCCATGGGGCCCCTGCAACATTTCAACGACTTATGGATAAGTTACTGCGACCCCATGCCAAGTATGCCGCCGCCTATCTAGACGACATAGTCATCCATAGCCCTGACTGGGAAATGCACCTAGGAAAAGTAGAAGCAGTGCTAGACGTCCTGTGGAAGGCCGGCCTCACTGCTAACCCTCTCAAGTGCGTGATAGGACTAGCTGAGGCCAGATACCTTGGATATGTAGTAGGGAGAGGTTTGGTGAAACCCCAATGGAACAAAGTGGAGGCAATACAAGGTTGGCTTCAACCAGTCCGCAAAAAGCAAGTCAGAGCATTTCTAGGGATAGTAGGATACTGTCGGAGATTCATCCCTCATTTCGCCACAAGAGCAGGGCCATTGATGGATCTGATAAAAGCTCGGGGCCCTGAGATAGTAAAGTGGACTGATAAGACAGAAGAAGCATTTGCAGATTTAAGGACAGCCCTATGCTGCCATCCAGTACTCATAGCCCCAGACTTCGAGAAGGAATTCATCCTACAAACAGACGCCTCGGAGGTAGGGCTAGGAGCCGTCCTTTCACAGATGGTAGAGGAGGAGGAACACCCAATCTTGTACCTCAGCCGGAAACTCCTCCCCAAGGAACAAAAGTACGCTGTCGTTTAAAAGGAATGTCTGGCGGTAAAATGGGCTATAGAGACTCTCCGCTACTATCTGCTGGGGCGGCGGTTTACCCTCGTGACAGACCACGCCCCGCTCCAATGGATGCACAGAAACAAGGAGAAGAATGCAAGAGTGACTAGGTGGTTCCTATCCCTGCAGCCCTTACATTTCCGGATACAGCATAGGGCTGGAAGCCAACATGGCAACGTTGATGGCCTATCACAACAACACTGCCTCTCATCCCAAGTAGCCCAACCCCATGGTGTTGAGCGGGGGGGGGGGAGGGGGCGGGATATGTGATACAGCATGGCCAGAGGGCAGCAGGAGAGGGTTAGAAGGGAGCCTTATTCCCTGTAAGGGGAAGAAAGTTTTCTATAGTTTAACTAGAGCATCTGATGCCAATTAGAGCACCAGCAGTCAGTCACATGATAAAAACCCACGCTTCAATCAGACAGTTTGGAGGAGTTGGAGCAGAAAGAACTGGTGTTGGAGCAGAAAACAGTTTGAAGGGAAGCAGAGGACAATTTGGAGAAGTGCTGCGGTGAGCTAAGAAGTCCTAGACCCTAGGTAAGGGGCACCTGGCTTGTGCAGAGGGAGGGCAGGAAGCCCCCCACAAGCTGAAGGGCAGGAGAGGGAAGTAGCCCAGGGGAAGGAAAAGACGGTTACTCACCGTTGTAACTGTTGTTCTTCGAGATGTGTTGCTCCTATCCATTCCAGTTAGGTGTGCGTGCGCCGCGTGCACGGCTCTTCGGAAGATTTTTACCCTAGCAACTCCGGCGGGTCGGCTGGGCGCCCACTGGAGTGGCGCCGCTATAGCGCTACATATATACCCCAGCCGACCCAACCGCTCCTCAGTTCCTTCTTGCCAGCTACTCCGACAGTGGGGAAGGAGGGCGGGTCTGGAATGGATAGGAGCAACACATCTCGAAGAACAACAGTTACAACGGTGAGTAACCGTCTTTTCTTCTTCGAGTGATTGCTCCTATGCATTCCAGTTAGGTGATTCCCAAGCCTTACCTAGGCGGTGGGGTCGGAGTGAGACGTGGCAGAGTGTAAGACTGCTGAGTCGAAGGCTGCATCGTCTCTAGATTGTTGCACCAACGCGTAGTGGGAAGCGAAGGTGTGGACAGAAGACCAGGTGGCCGCTCTACAGATGTCCTGGATGGGGACATGGGCCAGGAAGGCGGCAGACGAGGCTTGCGCTCTCGTAGAGTGAGCGGTGAGGCGGCTAGCTAGCACTCGAGCAAGCTCGTAACATGTCCAGATACAAGATGTTACCCAGGAGGAAATCCTCTGAGAGGAGACCGGCTTGCCTTTCATGCGATCAGCAACCACTACGAATAGCTGGGGTGAACGCTGGAAGGGTTTTGTTCGCTCTATGTAAAATGCGAGGGCCCTGCGGACGTCAAGGGTGTGAAGCTGTTGTTCACGACTTGAGGCGTGCGGCTTCGGGAAAAAGACCGGGAGGAAAATGTCCTGGTTCAAATGGAAGGCCGACACCACCTTAGGGAGGAAGGCCGGGTGTGGGCGAAGCTGCACCTTGTCTCCATGGAAGATGGTATACGGTGGACCAGCCGTTAGGGCACGAAGCTCGGAAACTCGTCTCGCTGAAGTTATAGCGACGAGAAAAGCCGTTTTCCATGACAGATAGAGCAGGGAACATGTGGCCAGGGGCTCGAAGGGGGCTCCCATAAGCTTTGGTAGAACTAGGTTCAAATCCCAGGACGGGGTAGGACGCCGTATCGGCGGGTACAGGCGATCTAGACCCTTAAGGAAGCGAGAAACCATCTGATTGGAAAAGATGGACCGTTCTCCTACGGCCGGTCGAAAGGCGGACATGGCCGCTAGGTGTACTTTCAAGGAGGAGACCGCGAGTCCTTGCTCCTTAAGGGACCAGAGGTAGTCCAGGATCGTAGGAATAGGGACCACGAAAGGATCAAGGCCTCTCTGATCGCACCAGAGTGCGAAACGCTTCCATTTCGCGAGGCAGGTTGAGCGAGTGGAAGGCTTCCTGCTTTCCATCAGGACTTGCTGCACCGCCGCCGAACAGTCACGCTCCACGTGGGTCAACCACGCAGGTACCAAGCTGTAAGATGGAGGGACTGTAGGTCCGGGTGGCGGAGCCTGCCGAAGTCCTGCGTTATCAGGTCCGGCCATAATGGGAGGGGAATGGGATCCCGTACGGAGAGCTCGAGCAGCAGAGTGTACCAGTGCTGCCTCAGCCAGGCCGGAGCGACGAGTATGAGGCGGGCCCTGTCCCTCCGGAGCTTGAGTAGCACGCGGTGCACGAGGGGAAACGGAGGGAAAGCATATAACAGGTGACCCGTCCATGGGGCGGAGGAATGCGTCCGATAGGGAGCCGTGGGAGCGACCCTGGTAAGAACAGAACTGGTGGCATTTCCTGTTCTCTTTGGAGACAAACAGGTCTATCTGGGGAAACCCCCACCTTTGGAAAATTGTGTGCACCACATCGGGACGAAGGGACCACTCGTGGGAGAGGAATGACCTGCTGAGATGGTCGGCCAGCGTGTTCTGCACTCCTGGAAGAAACGACGCTACCAGGTGAATAGAGTGGGTTATGCAGAAGTCCCAAAGGAGCATCGCTTCCGTGCAAAGCAGGGAGGAGCGAGCCCCGCCCTGCCTGTTGACGTAAAACATCGCCGTCGTGTTGTCCGTGAAAACAGCCACACAGCGCCCTTGGAGATGGGCGTGGAAGGTTTGACACGCCAAGCGGATCGCCCGCAGCTCCCTGACATTGATATGGAGGGAGAGCTCTCGGGGCGACCAGAGACCCTGGGTGTGTAGGTCGCCGAGGTGTGCCCCCCACCCCAATGCCGAGGCATCCGTGGTCAGGGTGATCGACAGGTGAGGAGGGCGGAATGGGACTCCAGCACACACGACCTCTGGGTCTAGCCACCAGTTGAGCGAATCGAGGGTCGGTTTCGTGACTGTGACTGACTACCATGTCTATGGAGTCGCGGTGCGGGCGGTACTTCGACGCAAGCCAAGTTTGAAATGTGCAAAGACGCAGCCTCGCGTACATGGTCACGAACGTGCATGATGCCATGTGGCCCAGGAGTCGGAGGCAGGACCGCACCGTTGTTGTGGGAAAGGATTGTAGGTCCCGGACGAAGGAAACCATAGTCTGGTGCCGAGATCGAGGGAGGCAGGCTCTGGCCAAATTGGAATCCAGGACCGCTCCGATGAACTCCACCCTCTGTGATGGAGCTAAAGCGGACTTCTCGGCGTTTATCATAAGCCCTAGGTGCTGAAACAGGGCTAGGATCTCGGCCAGTTGACTTGCTACCAGTTGGCGGGATGGTCCGTGGACCAGCCAGTCGTCGAGATACGGGTACACATGTATGCGGCGATGGCGGAGGGCTGCGGCAGCCACTGCCATGCACTTGGTGAAGACCGTCGGCGCGGTGGAGAGGCCGAAGGGTAGCACCGTAAACTGGTAGTGCATGTTGTTGACGACGAAACGCAGGTAGCGTCGATGAGGAGGGTAAATCGCGATATGGAAATACACGTCCTTCATGTCGAGGGCGGCAAACCAGTCTCCCGGATCCAGGGAAGGAATAATGGTCCCCAGGGTTACCATGCGAAACTTGAGCTTGAGTAGGTATCTGTTGAGCTCTCGGAGGTCTAATATAGGTCGTAGACATCCCTTCGCCTTGGGGATTAGGAAATATCGGGAATAAAATCCCCTGCGTTGTATGCCGTTCGGCACCTCCTCTATGGCACCCAAACTCAACAGAGTCTCGACCTCTTGCAAGAGGAATTGCTTGTGAGAGGGGTCCCTGAAGAGGGACGGGGAGGGTGCGAAACAAACTGAAGGCGGTAACCATACTCTACCTTGCGAAGTACCCAGTTGTCCGTTGTTATCTGGGACCACGCCGGGAGGAAGTGGGAAAGACGGTCTAAAAATAACGGGGAAGGATCCGGTGAATACACTAATGGGCCGTCCTCGGGCGTCCCATCAAAAGGCTTGCTTAGGCCCCTGAGGGGGCTTGAAGGGTGCTTCGGACTGATTACCCCGGTTGCCTGACGGTCTACGGCGGTTCACCCTGCCTCTGCGCCTGTTATCAGGCCGTGGCCTGACCTGACTAAACTGGCGGTACGGCTGCTGCCGGAAGGACCTCCACTGGGTAGCCGGCGTGTGCATGCCCAGGGTGCGGATGGCGACTCGGCCATCTTTGAGAGTCTGAAGCCTCGAGTCCGTTTTCTCAGAGAAGAGGCCCTTGGTGTCGAATGGTAGGTCCTGAAAAGTGTGCTGGACCTCGGGCGGCAAGGTGGAGGCCTGCAGCCAGGAGATTCTCCTCATGGTCACTCCCGAGGCCAGAGTTCTGGCTCCTGAAGCTGCTGAGTCCAGAGAGGCCTAGAGGGATGACCGGGAGGCTTTCTTGCCCTCTTCAATAAGGGCTGAGAATTCAGGTCGGGAGTCTGTTGGTACCAGCTCCGTAAACTTTGAGAGTGACACCAAGGTATCGTAAGTGTAGCGACTGAGGAGAGCCAGTTGATTGGCAATCCTTAGCTGGAGGCCACCGGCCGAATAGACCTTCCGGCCCAACAGATCCATCCTTCGCGCTTCTTTTGATTTTGGCGCTGGAGCTGGTTGCCCATGCCGCTCCCGGTCATTAACGGACTGCACTACTAAGGAGTCCGAAGCTGGGTGCGTGTATAAATACTCATACCCGTTGGGTGGAACTGAGTATTTCCTTTCAACCCCTCGAGCGGTGGGAGGGATGGAAGCCGGTGACTGCCACACCGTATTGGCATTTCTTTGTATGGTCCGAATGAAGGGCAAGGCCACCCGCAGCGGGGCCTCAGCACCGGGTCATCGTCCTCAGCAACCTCCTCGACAGGGAGGTTAATGTTCTGGGCCACCCGTCGAAGCAGGTCCTGGTGGGCCCGCAGGTCAATCGGTGGAGGGCCCGATGCCGATGCCCCCGCCACCGCCTCGTCTGGTGATGAAGACGATGACAGGCCCTGGGTCAGGGCTTCTGGTGGGGGCTCGTCCATGCGCTGCGAGGCCTCCGCGTCTGTGGGATGCTCTCCCACTACAGGTGGCGGCGGTTCCTCCACCAACGGTGATGGAGGAGGTCCGCTGACCGTGGCTTCCGGCGCCCTGTGGTTGGAAGTGCTGGGCCACTGAGTGAAGGGGACTCCTTGAGCCTCGTGATAGGCCCAGGGGGTCCAGAAGCCCCATTGCTGGGGGCCGTGGTCCTGCCCTTGGGGGTCGGCGCGTAGATCGCCCACACTGCCCGCTTGGGAGGAGACTGAAGGCTGGCGGGAAGGCCACGGGGGGGCAGAGGCACTGTGGGACTGTGCCGTCGATGCCGCCGGTCTGTCCCTGGACGGTGCCGGGGAACGGTGCCGGTCGTCGCGGTGCCGGGAGCGAGAACGGGACTGTAGCGAGTCGGTGTGGCTCCCCTCCTGCCCAGCAGAGGGAGCTCCCTCCCAGACGCCCAAGTGGGCTGAGTCATCACGTCCTGTCCCCGCCCCCCGGAAGTCAAGGGGCGGGGCAGGAAGTAGAAAAGGAGAACGCCAGAGCTCAGTCAGGACCCAGCCACCGCCGCGAGCAGACGTGCCGGCGGGAGCTCCAGACTGGGAACCCTCCAGGACCCAAGGCG
Source organism: Mauremys mutica (assembly GCF_020497125.1). NCBI lineage: Eukaryota > Metazoa > Chordata > Testudines > Geoemydidae > Mauremys > Mauremys mutica. The sequence goes on from NC_059078.1 coordinate 46,437,447, forward strand.
GCGATCAGGACTGGCCCCCATTGCCCCGCGCCCGGTACGACGAGGAACCCGCGGAGCTTCCCCGGGATCGGAACCCGGAGCAGCCGCTAGAACTTCCTCCCGCCCGGTACGAGGAGGAGCCGCCGCCGCCGCTTCCGCCCTGCTGTTATCCGGAGGAACCATCGGACGCAGCCTGGCCGGACTTCCAGCAGGAGTTGCCGGACCTGCCCCCAAGCCCTGGTCCTTCAGACCCCATGCCGATGGACTGGTCCGAACTCACGGCGACCGAGGAGCAGGTACCGGGAGAGGGGGAAATGGAATGTAGCCCGGGGATAGCCGACCCCTGTCAGGCTATAGGCACCGAGGTGCCCATGTCGGTGTGTTGCGGTCAGGACCCCACTGACCAGCGGCAGTACTAGCCACTAATAGGGCCCCGGGCTGGGACACAGTGGAGTGGGTGGGCCTGTGTCCCCCCTGCCACCCCACTCACGGGTGGCAGTCTCCCCCTCACCCCAGCGCAGACAGAGCTGCCTGCACTAAACTGGGTTGCTGTCATTGCCCAGCTCCTGACACCAGGACCTGAGCCCTAAACTGATTGCTGTTACCCAGCGCCCTGCTCCAGAGGGCCTGGGCTCATATTGATTGCTGTTGCCCCGCCCTGACTGAGGGCCTGGGCTTCCACTAATTGACTGGGTGCCTTGTGCTCAGCCCCTGCCTGAGGGTCTGAACCCATGAACCTTCTATTGAGACTGATTGCTGTTACCCAGCCCCCTGCTCCAGAGGGCCTGGGCTCATATTGAACTGCTGTTGCCCCGCCCTGACTGAGGGCCTGGGCTTCCACTAATTGACTGGGTGCCTTGTGTTCAGCCCCTGCCTGAGGGTCTGAACCCGTGAACCTTCTATTGAGACTGATTGCTGTTGCCCAGCCCCCTGCTCCAGAGGGCCTGGGCTCATATTGATTGCTGTTGCCCAGCCCCCTGCTCCAGAGGGCCTGGGCTCATGTAAATTGCTGTTACCCAGCCCCCTGCTCCAGAGGGCCTGGGCTCATACTGAACTGCTGTTACCCAGCCCCCTGCCCCAGAGGGCCTGGGCTTATATTGAACTGCTGTCACCCAGCCCCCTGCTCCAGAGGGCCTGGGCTCATGTAAATTGCTGTTACCCAGTCCCCTGCTCCAGAGGGCCTGGGCTCATACTGAACTGCTGTTACCCAGCCCCCTGCCCCAGAGGGCCTGGGCTTACTGATTTTGTAGTTGCTCAGCTCCTAAGGCAAGGACCTGAGCCCTAAACTGGATTGCTGTTGCCCAGCCCCCTGCTCCAGAGGGCCTGGGCGTATATTGAACTATTGTTATCCAGCCCCCCTGATCCAGAGGGCCTGACTGTGAGACGGTGCTAACCCTGATTTCTTGCTGTCCCACCAGTTAGAGGGGACAAGGAGCGAGTCGGTGTGGCTCCCCTCCCGCCGGCCGGAGAGTTGAGCCCTGACCAACAGCTTACAGGGACCATCGACCGTGCCGGTGCCGGGAGGTCGACTGAGATCTCGACTGACGTCGGTGGGAGCGGCTGCGAGATGACCGGTACCGCGAGCGGTACCAGGATCCGGACCTTCGTCGGTACCGAAGGTCGGGTGACCGGGACCGGGATCGTCTTCGGGAGTGCGACCGGTACCGCGATGTGGAGAGGTACCGGGACTGCGACCGGTACCGTGATGTGGAGCGGTACCGGGACTGCGACCGGTGCCGGGATCTGGATCGGCGAGAAGGCGAACATCTCCGGGATCGGGACCGGGACCTGGAATGCCTTCTATCCCGTCTGTCAGGGGAAGGAGGCCTCATGATGGCCGGTTTGCCCACTGACTTCACAGCCCGCACCGGCGGTGCTGGGGGCTGGAGACACGGTGCCTGTGTGAGCTCTATCAGCTCTCTCGCCGTCGAGAAAGTTTCGGGCGTTGACGGGAGAGGCAGCTCGACCACGGCTTGCACCGGGGAGCAGGGCAGTACCGGACTCAACGGCTCTTGCGGTGCCGGAGTCGACGGTACTGTGCACGGTTTGTGCACCACCACAGTCGGTGCCGGGGGTGCCGGCGGTGGCTGGGTGAGCGGTCCCGGTGCAGGAGGCTTGGAGGCCGTCTGCGCCGTCTTACGCTTCCTCACAGGAGAGAGGGAACGGTGCCGGGATGCCGGTGCCGGCTGTTGTTTTTTCAAAGTCTCGGTACCGGACCGGCTTGGGACCGCTGGTGCGCTCCGCACCAAAGAGGACTGCTGAGCTGCTGGTGCCGGCACCGTAGGGCTAAGTGCCGACTCCATCAAGAGCTGCTTTAACCGAAAGTCTCTCTTTCTTTGTCCTCGGCTTAAACGACTTGCAAATAGGGCACTTATCTGCACGATGGGACTCTCCTAAGCAGCGCAGGCAGGAGTCGTGAGGGTCCCCAATCGGCATGGGCCACTGGCAAGCCAAACAGGGCTTAAACCCCGGTGCCTTGGGCATGAGCCCACACCGGTTCGGGAAAAGAGGGGCTAAGCCCCCCCGATTCCCCTTAATCCACTAACGAACTAACTATTTTAAATAACTATATACACTAAATAGAACAAGAACCAGAGATAAGCTAGGGATGTGGAGGTCAAAGGAGCACTCCACTGTTCCAACGGCCGTTACGGGCGGTAAGAAGGAACTGAGGAGCGGTCGGGTCGGCTGGGGTATATATCTAGCGCTATAGCAGCGCCACTCCAGGGGGCGCCCAGCCGACCCGCCGGAGTTGCTAGGGTAAAAATCTTCCAAAGAGCCGTGCACGCGGCGCGCACACACCTAAGTGGAATGCATAGGAGCAATCACTTGAAGAAGAACCATCAGTTCAAGTGGTTCACCACTATTCTCAGGGCCCCTGGGCTGGGACCTGGAGTAGAGGGTGGGCCCAGGTCCCTCCCTCTCCACTCCCCTCCTCTAGGACACTAGTGGGGCAATTAATATTCCAATTTAGGGGCAAGAAATGGCGCCCTGAACCCCCCCCCCCCAAAGAAGAGAAAGTGCGAGACCCATCCTAATAGTGCCGGCAATTTGCCAAAGTGCTCTTTAAAACTTCTTATGGAACAGTGTTCAAGGTTTGAGTGTCAGCATGTAAGCGAGTCTTCTTCTGACACCACATGCAAGTACTCCTCTTTAGCCCCCTTCACTCTAGCTCATTGTGGCAGGACACTGAATATCAGTCTTCCAGCTTTTGTGTTTAGAGTGATTAGCTGGGTATAAATTAGAAGAACGGAGACAGGAGGAGGAGGAAGGATTCCTAAAGCAGACAAAGAAAGCCCTTGATTTAGTGCTTAGAGGCATTGAGTAGGTTAGGTATAAAACCAGAGCCATCTTTTAAAACTGTTCTAGACACTTTGGCATTGTTCAGGTTTTTAATGGCTTTATCCCTGTGTAGGCTTATGAAAGGTGAATGAAAGCTCTTGACTGAACTCCCCTGTATACAAGTATAGCGCAGGCAGGAGCAATGCAAGCTTTGCTACTGCATAGTGCTTCTTTACTAACCTGGAGGGATCACCTGTGGGGTTGGTCTTTCCACTAAGGGTGCCCATTAGTGCTGACAGCAATGGTAGTTTTGGTAATGTGGACAGCTCCACTGGAATTGGAGGGACTAGCGGTTCACTACACTTTAGGCCACCAAACAGTTTTGGTCACTAACACCCTGGTGTAGAGACCTAGAAGTGAAAGGCTTTGTGACCCACCACCAATCCCCTGATCCATCCAATCCATCTGGTTATTTTTAAATATCCAACAGTCACTGAAAGATTTAAAAAAAACAACCACTTTTTCCGTGAGGGTTTGCAGGCGTGTGTTCTCTGCTGGTTTAACTGCCACAGCTAACATGCTTCTGCTAGAGCTTTTCTGACTGATGCACAAACAAGGAAGTAAACATTCTTGTTAACATCAGTTCCATTAGGACTGTAGCACAAAGGACTAATTTGCAACCCTTCTAATGGACTATTAGAAATCATGGTGAAATTTTGGGTGGTTTTTCCCCCCCCCCTACTGAGAGCGGAAGAGAAACCTATTCAGAGGGGTATGTCTCTACTGCATTTTTTCCCTTTCCCCACTATTTAAGGGAGAATGTGGACACTTCTCCACCAACTGAGGCTCTTCTCCTATAAGGATTTTTTCACCTCTATGGGTAACACAAGCCAGAAGCACTGTCTTACTTCCATCTACCTATCACTAAGGCTACGTTTTAGTCACGGGTATTTGTAATAAAAGTCATGGACAGGTCACGGACAGTAAACAAAAATTCACAGCCCACAATCTGTCCATGACTTGTACTATATACCCCTGATTAAATCTTGGTGGAGGGGCGGCCCAGGGGTACTACAGGTGCTTGGGGGGAAGGCAGCCCAGGAACCCTGCTGGTACTGGGGGGGCAGCGGCACGTGGTCCAGGATCCCCACTGGTGCTGCTGGGGGTGAGGTTGGCAGGGCTGGCAGGCTTCCTACCTGGCTCCTCCTGGCTCCCCAGAAGCGGCAACATGTCCCTCCCTTAGAATCATAGACTTTAAGGTCAGAAGGGACCATTATGATCATCTAGTTTGACCTCCTGCACAATGCAGGCCACAGAATTTCACCCACCCACTCCTGTATCAAACCTGTGTCTGAGCCATTGAAGTCCTCAAATCATGGTTTAAAGACTTCAAGGTGCAGAGAACCTTCCAGCAAGTGACCCGTGCCCCACGCTGCAGAGGAAGGCAAAAAACCCCCAGGGCTTCTGCCAATCTGCCCTGGAGGAAAATTGCTTCCTGACCCCAAATATGGTGATCAGCTAAACCCTGAGCATGTGGGCAAGACTCACCAGCCAGACACCCAGGAAATAATTCTCTATAGTAACTCAGATCCCACCCCATCTAATATCCCATCACAAGCCATTGGGCATATTTACCGCTAGTAGTCAAAGACGAATTAATTGCCAAAATTAGGCTATCCCATTATACCATCTCCTCCATAAACTTATCAAGCTTAGTCTTGAAGCCAGATATGTCTTTTGCCCCCATTACTCCCCTTGGAAGGCTGTTCCAGAACTTCACTCCTCTGATGGTTAGAAACCTTCGTCTAATTTCGAGTCTAAACTTCCCGATACCCAGTTTATATCATTTGTTCTTGTGTCCACATTTGTACTGAGCTTAAATAATTCCTCTCCCGCCCTGATATTTATTCCTCTGATATATTTATAGAGAGCAATCATATCTCCCCTCAGCCTTCTTTTGGTTAGGCTAAACAAGCCAAGCTCTTTGAGTCTCCTTTCATATGACAGGTTTTCCATTCCTCGGATCATCCTAGTAGCCCTTCTCTGTACCTCTTCCAGTTTGAATTCATCCTTCTTAAACATGGGAGACCAGAACGGCACACAGTATTCCAGATGACGTCTCACCAGTGCCTTGTATAGCGGTACTAACGCCTCCTTAGCTCTACTGGAAATACCTTGCCTAATGCATCCCAAGACTGCATTAGCTTTTTTCACAGCCATGTCACATTGGTGGCTCATAGTCATCCTGTGATCAACCAATACTCTGAGGTCCTTCTTCTCCTCTGTTACTTCCAACTGATGCCTCCTCAGCTTATAACAATAGTTCTTGTTATTAATCCCTAAATGCATGACCTTGCACTTTTCACTATTAAATTTCATCCTATTACTATTACTCCAGTTTACAAGATCATCCAGATCTTCCTGTATGATATCCTGGTCCTTCTCTGTATTGGCAATTCCTCCCAGCTTTGTGTCATCCGCAACCTTTATTAGCACATTCCCACTTTTTGTGCCAAGGTCGGTAATAAAAAGATTAAATAAGATTGGTCCCTAAACCGATCCCTGAGGAACTCCACTTGTAACCTCTTTCCAGCCTGACAGTCTCTCCTTTAACCGGTCTCCATTGTAGTCTCCCCTTTAACCGGTTCCTTATCCACCTTTCAATTTTCATATTGATCCCCATCTTTTCCAATTTAGCCAATAATTCCCCATGTGGAACCGTATCAAATGCCTTACTGAAATCCAGGTAAATTAAATCCACTGCATTTCCTTTGTCTAAAAAATCTGTTACCTTCTCAAAGAAGGAGATCAGATTGGTTTGGCACGATCTACCTTTTGTAAAACCATGTTGTATTTTGTCCCAATTACCATTGACCTCAATGTCCTTGACTATTTTTTCCTTCAAAATTTTTTCCAAGACCTTGCATACTACAGATGTCAAACTGACAGGCCTGTAGTTGCCCGGATCACATTTTTTCCCTTTCTTAAAGATAGGAACTATGTTAGTAATTCTCCAGTCATACGGTACAATCCCTGAGTTTACAGATTCATTAAAAATTCTTGCTAATGGGCTTGCAATTTCATGTGCCAGTTCCTTTAATATTCTTGGATGAAGATTATCTGGGCCCCCGATTTCATCCCATTAAGCTGTTTGAGTTTGGCTTCTACCTCGAATGTGGTAATATCTACCTCCATATCCTCATTCCTATTTGTCAGCTTGGTCTACAACTCCTGCCTATGAATTTTTCCCCCTTTCATGGGATGCAGGCTTCTGATAGTTTCTGCAACTTTGACTTGAAGTAATTCCAGGCTTCCTCCACCTTTAGATCCCCAAGTTCTTCAGTCCAGTCCACTTCCCTAACTAATTTCCTTAATTCTTTAAAGTTAGCCCTTTTGAAATAAAAAACCCTAGTCACAGATCTATTTTTGTTTATCCTTCCATTTAGTTTAAACTGAATTAGCTTATGATCGCTCGAACCAAGGCTGTCCCCTACAACCATTTCTTCTATGAGGTCCTCACTACTCACCAAAACCAAATCTAAAATGGCATCCCCTCTTGTTGGTTCAACAACTACTTGGTGAAGGAATCCATCAGCTATCGCATCTAGGAAAATCTGAGCCCTATTATTATTACTAGCACTTGTCCTCCAGTCTATATCTGGGAAGTTAGTCTCCCATGATCACACAATTCCCATTAGTATTTATTTAATTAAAAACATTAAAAAGGTCTCTATCCATATCCAAACCAGATCCCAGCAGTCTATAGCACACCCCAAGCACTATCTCATGGGAGGGTCTAGTAGCTTTCTTCCCCAGTGTGATTTTTGGCCAGACAGACTCTCTTATCCATTCCATCCCTTATTTCTTTACAGTCTACCTCATCATTGATATACAATGTTACTCCACCACCTTTGCCTTTATTTCTCTCTTTCCTAAACAGCACATAGCCTTCAATACCTGTACTCCAGTCATGACTACTACTCCATCATGTTTCTGTTATCCCTATAATATCCAGTTTCGCTTCCTGCACCAGTATCTCTAGTTCCTCCATTTTGTTACCTAGGCTCCTCACATTGGTGTACAAACATCTTAATTCTTGCTGGTTGGCTTCACTCACATTCTTTACCCAATTAGGCCAAGACGTTCTACCGCCAGTATCACCTATTAGAACTGTATCTACAGTACCCTTCCTCCATATGTCCATTCTCCTACCCACAACAGTATCCTTTCTTGCTTCGTTTTCTTCCCTCTCAATGTTAAAATCCGGCATGGAGATTACTTGGACATCTCCCAACCATCTCCTCCCAATTCCTAGTTTAAAGGTCTCTTAATCACTTGTGCCAGCCTTCATCCTAGAAGTCTATTTCCCTCTCTACTCAGGTGAAGTCCATCCCAAGAGAACAGTCCTCTGTCCATGAATGCCTCCCAGTGGCCATACATCTCAAAGCCCTGCTTATAGCACCACTGCCTGAGCCATCTGTTGTTCGCCATAATCTTGTTACACCTTCGTTGCCCTTCTCTAGGAACAGGCAGAATCCCACTGAAGGTCACCTGAGCCTCGATTTCCTTAAGTGTCTTCCCCAGTCTGGCATAATCTCCCTTGATATGTTCCAGCAAGAATCTAGCCATATCATTCGTTCCCACATGAAGGACAATCAGCGGATTCTTTCCTGCTCCTGTTAGGATCCTCTTCAGCCTCAGGTCCACATCCCGTATCTTAGCACCCGGCAGACAGCACACCCTTCTGTTCTCTGGATCAGCTCTGGTGACAGGCCTGTCTATTCTTCTCAGTAAGGAGTCCCTAATCACATAGACCTGCCTTTTCCTGATGATGGTACGATTCTCCAGGCTATCCCCTGTTCCTTCTGTCTGCAAGTCCTCTCGATTCCTATTCACCCTTGCAATCCTCTGCAACCCATCCTGTATCCTCCTGGGGCTCATGTTTGGTGTCATCTCCATTGACTCTTCCCCTCTTCTTATAGGACTAGCTGCTCTTCTCTTCTTCCTTGCCCTCTCACCTTCAGCAACCACCTGCTGTGCCTCTTCTGCATTTTCCAACTCTGCAGACCTGTTCCTGAGCTCTATTGCTCCTTCACTAGCCTGTCTTTTCCTCTGCCTGGTTCACTTAGTCACATGCTTCCACCTTCCACTTTCCTCACCCAGCAGTCTCTCCTCGGAGTTCTTTGGTCCTGCTTCCATCTGCAAATCTGAGCTTTTCCCTTCGGCCTCATCATGTCTTTGCTCCATCATCTGCTCAAACCCCCTTCTAAACTCAACCAGAGTTTCCACCTGCATCTTCAATCCTCGGATCTTTTCTTCCATCAGCTCTATCAGGCGGCACTTCATGCAGACAAAACTCTTTTCAGGTACCCCCTCCAGGATCATGTACATGTTGCAGCTTCCACATCCAGTCATCTTCATTGTGTCGTCTTCCACTGCTGGGGTCACTACAACTGCTGCCTCTGTATCTATCATAGGCTTCCCACCTAAATCCTGTAAATCTGGGAAACACAAACCAACCCAAAACACCACCACCCACAGCAAAACAAACCCTCAACAAGAACCAAGACACTGCTAGAACACTGCACACTCCCTTCAGTAGCTTGTGTTCCTCTACCTGCCTCTCTTAGTCTTCTCCCAAACCCCCACTCAAACTCCCCTGTTTACAGCTCTGTTTGCTGACTCCTGTGCCGCTGCATCTGTCTAGCTCCACGCACTGCCCCTGCCCCAAGCACTGACTCCACAGCTCCCATTGGCCTGTGGGTGGAGGCAGCACGTGGAGCTAGGAGCTGAAAGAGGGACATGTTGCCGCTTCTGGGGAGCGCCCCAAGGTAATCACCATCCAGAGCCCGTACCCCCTCCTGCACTACAACCCCCAGCCCTGAGCCCCCTCCCACACACATCCAAACTCCTGCTGCTGGGGGAGGGGAGCAGTGGCTTGAGACTGCCCCCGCAGCAGCTGGTGCAGCTGGCCCGGAGGCTGCCGGAGGTGGTCAGGTGGCCTGTGGGCCAGCCACACTGGCCGCTGCAGAGGTCTCAGAAAGTCACGGAATCAGTGACCTCTGTGACAAACTCGCAGCCTTACCTATCACTGTCTGTTCCCCACCCCCTCTCCAGTTTAGAAGTGTCTTGGAAAAATAGTAAGTGAAACAGCATCTCACTGATACCTGAGCTTCCCCATAGAGTTTTCTGTTTTCAAGGTCAAAAAGCTGTTAATGTTAAGAGCAAGCAGTAAAGCAAAATGCAAAACATGATCCTCTTTGGGGAATTACAGCACTTAGAGAAAGACAGTGCGGTATCTCTTATTGAATGGTATTAATCAATGGGCTCTCCTCCATTACCTTCCCCTGATGCACCTTTTAGTCACCAGAATTCACAGTCTTTGCAAAGGCCTTTTTAAGGTTTCCTGAATTAATAAAAATATGATTTAACAACCAGTGAAGTAAAGCTATCAGAACTGCCTTTGCTGAAATTGAGGTGCAATCATCTTGTTTAAAAACCTTTATAGTTGATTCAGTGTCCTTCTCTCTTTCCACTCTAATGGCACACATGTGGTCTCCCCAGCATGTTCACATTCATTATGCATTAGACCATCCAGATCTGCCTTTATAGAGTAAGTGTAGAAATAAGGAATTGACTGCAAGACAACATGTGGTCCAAAGCCATGGTGGTAGAGACATTTTGTGGGTGGGGGAAGAGGAAAGGGACAAGTAAAAGCTGCATTAATCATACATAACTGGACATTTAGTTCAGGCCCATCTCTACTAATCTTACAGCCCTATCTCTGACTGAAATGAACAACAGAAAGGTGAGGACACTTAGTTTCTGTTTGCAGGAGAGACTAGGTGCTGGGAATGGGAGTAAATGAGTGAACCTAGAGAGGACCATTTGTAAAATCAGATGTTACTGAGACAGCTCAATTCAAGTGCAGATGCCTAAAGTAGTAGTCAGTGAGTCTGCTAGAGGTCTAACACAAGTCTCAGAACTTGTTGGAATCACAGGGACTAGAAAAAGAGGATGTTTTTTCTTAATCTACTAAAGAGGGACAATGTCAATGGATATGTCTACCCTGCAAAACAAGACCCACAGCCACTCTCAGTTGACTTGGGCTCATGCTATGAGTTTGACTTCAGTCTGGAGCCTGGCCTCCAAAACCTGGTGAGGGAGGAGGGTCTCAAAGCCCAGGTTCCAGCCCGAGTGGGAACATCTACACTGCTATTTTTAGACCTTTAGTGTGAGTCCCAATCAGTTGACCCAGGCACAGAGTCTCATTGCTGATATGAGTTTTTGCAATGTAACCGTATCCTTAAGCCCCAGAAATCAGATGAAATAGTAAAATCACCTTCCATGGAAATGTTACACACCAATCACTTAGTAGTTCTTGGTGTACATCGATGGGAAATCACACAGTTGTCAGAGGACAGCACACCATGCTCAGTTTCCTACTGCACCAGCCCACAGATTCCATTACTACCATTAATTGCACAAAATGGTGCATATGTTTGTACCTGTATATAGTATGCAAAGGGCTTATTTTTGGTATCTGTGTACCAAATAAATACAAAGGATATTTTCCAGAGTTTAACCCTCACCCTCTAAAAAAGGCTTTTGGCAGGCACTTTGACATAAAACGATTGCTGCACCTCCTCCTTTCTTCGCTTCTGGCCAACAGCCCAGGTGTGCTCCCTAGTGCCAGACTTGACTATGGTAATGTCAAGATGACAGCTGGAGAGAGTGGGAGAGGGAGAGAGCACACACAAAAATCGAGAGCAGAAATGTGAGGACTTGATTCACATTTCAGTGGTGGTTTGATTTATATTAACTCTTCACAGTCAAATCTTTACTGGTAAGAGTACTACAAAAATTAAATTAACCTTTGGTTACAAATGTAAAATGAGATGCCCTTATCATACCTTGGAATGGTACTTGGAAAAGCCACTCACCTGTGCCAAGAGGGAAACTTTCCTTGATGAGTGCAGGGCCTACAAACAATTTCTGCAAAATTTAGGCTGTCATTTAAAACCACTATTAGGATTTTAGCTCTTATGGGTGCAAAGAACATTTTCCAAATTTGCACTAAGTGTAAACTGGAGCTTTGTCATCTTCCTGAGTCTGTAGAAAGATGGCACTGGTCCTCCTGCTGCTAATAGCTTGCCAAACCAACAGCAAAGCGAAACTGGTAAGACTGGAAATCAGTTTCACTGATGATTTTCAGAACTCTGAAAATATCAAGGAAACTGAAGCATCATGTTGTTTTTTTCATGCTGTTGGTTCAGAGAGGCAGCTGAAACAAGAACCAGAGTTCTTCATGGGAAGACCCAAAAACGGAGGTTAGGAGAGGTCTAAAGTAATAGAACCCTATTTCCTTGTCCTCCCCTCAGCTCTTTGCAGCAGCCAGGAAGGCTCTGGGGGAGAGGTAGAAGTTCAGTGTATATGACAGGACCAAGGCCAGGGTTCTGGTAGAAATTCTAGCACACATTCCTATTCCAGTAGCTGGTGGTGGAGGCAAGACTGAGCTTCTCCAAAGGGCATTGCCCCTCGGCCTTGCTTGTCATCTTTTGTGTCTACCTCTGGCTAGCAATTATGTGTTTAAAAAAAATTGAGCCCTGCCTCAGAATGCCTGCTCTAGCCTTGCTCTGTGAAATGTCTTTTGATCATTTCTGTTGAAAAAAAAAAGAGACTAGGAAATTACACTGTATCTGCATTTGCTAATTGAACTTTCATTGATTGAGCGTTGTGTAAAAGGGAAGGGTGGCAGGAACTCTCACACTTTAATCGTCTGATCTATACAGGAAATAGCCTTCTAAGAACTCCAGTGAGAGGCAAATTTCAGAGTGGTAGCCATGTTAGTCTGTATCAGCAAAAACAATGAGGCGTCTTTTGTGGCACCTTAGAGACTAGCAAATATATTTGGGCATAAGCTTTTGTGGGCTAAAACCCACTTCATCAGATGCATGGAGTGAAAAATACAGTAAGCAATATATATATATATATAGAGAGAGAGCACATGAAAAGATGGGAGTTGCCTTACCAAGGGAGGGGTCAGTACTAATAAGGCCAATTCAATTAAGGTGGAAGTGGCCTATTCTCAACAGTTGACAAGAAGGGGTGAATATCAAGAGAGGGAAAAGTACTTTTTGTAGTGACCCATCTACTCCCAGTCAGTGGGATCCCTGGCCATTTAACTAAAGAGGAGGCAGGTCCATGGAAGAGACTGTGGGTTTCATCTTCAGCTGCACTGAGACAGCTTTCCACCACCTCCAGGAGCATGAAGATTTCCTAACGGCTCCGGCCTGGGGGAATCCCTAGGTAATGTATAAACACCATAGTCACTCCGATGTCTTCCTCCTCCCTGCATCCGGAACAGGGGCTGCTGCCAGGGAGAAAGAGGCGGTGGCACCTGTCATCTAAGGATCTCAAAGTACTTCACAAATATTTAATTGATTTAAACATAATAAGGCCCTATGAAGTAGTTTTGTATTGCTGCCCCCATTTTACAGAAGGGGGAACTGAAGCACAGAGAGTAAATGGCTGGCCCAGTGTCGCATGGAGAGTCTGTATCAGAGCCTGGAAAAGAAACCAGAACTGCTGCTATCATTTCCTTGCTCCAACCTTTAGACCATGCTTCTTTCTCTAAGCACCTAATGTACCAATGACAGAATACATACTGATACTTGTTCTCAACAAGTATTTTCAGTTCCGTTTTGAATGAAATCTAATATAATAAACGAATGAGACATGAGGCAGACTTTGGCCTCATAAAGCCAGTGATAACGATGTTGCCAAATTCTCTGAAAATATTTCACCTACTATTGCTATACTTAACTCCTAAGGCCCCAGTAACTGAAAGAAATTAGAGAAAATTATTTTTTTCCCTTTTTTTACTTTGTGCATTTGACAGTAATGTGTGGAGAGTCAGTTTCATTATTTCTCCAGTTCTGTTAATACTACTATTATATTAGCACTGAGATGCATCAACTAATATCAAGAACCCATTGTGCTAGTCACTGTACTGATACACTGTATGAGACAGTTCTTGCCCTAAAGAGTTTACAATGTCAAAATAGACAAAACAGAGGGAATGAGTGGAAGAGAAGTCACAACTGATATCCTATACAGGGATATCCAGAAAAGTTAATCCAAATTAACTAAAGGTATGAATTTGAAGTGAATTAATCAAATTGCATTAAATCCCTGTGTGGATGCTGTTATTCAAAATTAAAGTGGTCTTAATTCAGTTTAGCTTAATTCACTTTGGAAGTGAATCAAGGTAAACAGAATTAAAGCCACTTCAGTTCTGAATAAGGGTGTTCGCATAACAATTTAATGCAGGAGTTTCACTAATCCACTTCAAATGCACCTTTAATTAATTAAGATTAATTTTCCTGGATGTCCCAGTGTAGACAAGCCCAAGTGAAGTGACTCGCCCCACGTCATACAACAGGTCAGTAGAAGAGTTGTCAGGGTTCCTTCCCCACTGAACTTTAGGGTACAGATGTAGGGACCTGCATGAAAGACCCCCTAAACTTATTTACCAGCTTAGATTAACAGTAAGCTGCCACCACCAAGCGTGTTCCAAATCTTAGGGTAGAGCCACTTGGAACTCTGCCTTCCCCCAAATATTTCCCAAGTCCCTAACCCCTCCACCCTTTCCTGGGCAGATTTGAGACTAATTCCTTCCCCTCGCCCAAGTCCTTACACCCCTTTTCCTGGGTAGCCTTGAGTTTATACCCTCACCAATTAGTCCTGGTGAACACAGATCCAAAACCCTTGGATCTTAAAACAATGAAAAATCAATCAGGTTCTTAAAAGAAGGATTTTATTAAAAAAGAAAATGTAAAAACCATCTTGTAAAATCAGGATGGAAATAACTTTACAGGGTAATCAGATTCAAAGAGCCCAGAGGAACCCCCTCTAGCCTTAGTTTCAAAGCACAGCCAAACAGGGATAAACCTCCCTCTAGCAAAGGAACATTTACAAGTTGAGAAAACAAAGATAAAACTAACACGCCTTGCCTGGTTGTTACTTACAAGTTTGAAATATGAGAGACTTGTTCAGAAAGATTTGGAGAACATGGATTGATGTCTGGTCCCTCTTAGTCCCAAGAGCTTAGTCCCACCAAAGTAAAGAGCACAAACAAAAGCCTCCCCCCCTCCCAAGATTTGAAAGTCCCCTTAATGGTCCTTTGGGTCAGGTGTCAGCCAGGTTACCTGAGCTTCTTAACCCTTTACAGGTAAAAGGATTTTGGTGCCTCTGGTCAGGAGGGATTTTACAGAATTGTTTATAGGAGGGTTGTTACCCTTCCCTTTATAGTTATGACAAGAGTCTAGAATAGAACTCAGGTCTCCTGCCTGCCAATATACAATTGTGTTTCATGCAGAACACTGGGCATCGGATCTGGCTGGCACAGTTCATTTTGAGTCATGGTGTTTTCTGGCAGATGAATAATTGGAATGGTAATATCAGAAAGCTCTTGTGCTGCTCAGAATAATTTTTGGGGAGGGAGGGAATATGTTTCTTGTTGTGCAGAGCTCCCTATGATCAGAAAAGCTAATCTCTAACCTAACCTACCTACTGAGGGGGTTATAATATTATAGGTCACTGAATATAATAGAGAAGCATGAGTATCTAGCCAGCAATCCTGGGAACATTAGAGGTTTGTTAATACTCAAGGAGCATACTCACAAACAGAGGACTATATACACAGTCACTGCACACGTTTAAAATCTCACTACATTTTAGGGCTCTGTAGTGCACCTTGACTTTTTCAGGCTCCATGGTGGCTGGAGTGGGGAGGAAGAGTTGCTTTCAAAATTGTCTGGACAGCTGGGGCCTCCTACTTCATTCACACTATCAGTTGCTTCTATTATGGAGAAGGCCAAGAGCAGTGCTAGCCTCTCGCTGCTATTAGATGCTAATGCTGTAATCCCTGCCAGCTACACGAGACCACCTCCTGCCCCTCTGTTGCCCCCACTTCCTCCAACAGGTGAACAGCGTCACATTCTTTCCCCACCTGTCCAACTTCACTGGCTGGCCAGCCTCTCTGCATGGTGCCTCTTCTGGGCTCCATGTCAAGAAGTCCCTTCCCACAGCTGCTGCTCTGAGCAGACCTGCTTCTCTACGTGTGTGGCAGCGTTAGGATCCCATGCAAGCCAGTGAGGAAGGGAATGTTCCTAGCAAGAAGTGGGTAGGGTTGGACTGCCTCCATCTAGGAATCCCTATGCCACCCTCCTCCTTGCACCCACAGACCCTTTTTTCTCCAAGGAACAATAGCCCTCTATAGCCTTCCCACTAGTCCAGGAAGCTTGTCAGTCCTGATAGCATAAACCATCTCAGGATGGGCTAGCATCCTATGGGCTGAGAGGACAGCCAAAGAGGATTCCTGCCACAGTCTTGAGTGCAACTGCCCTTTGAACCCTAGATACTAGATTTAAGCAGAATAGCTTAGACCAGTGGTTCTCAAACTTATTTGATCAGGCCCCCCTTCTTTTTGTCTATAGTTGTTTATGCCCCTCTCCTACAAGTACATATACTGCCAGCCAGCTATGAAGGCAGCGCCATGCCAGTAGCAGCACAGAAGTAAGGGAGGCAATGTGAAAAGTGACATTCATCAATATCACTTTTCACAGCGGACTTAGCGCCCCATTACCCCTTACTTCTGTGCTGCTACTGCTACCCTGAGGCTGACAGCTGGAGCCCCACCGCATCCCGGTGAGGGATTGGGGGGCGGGGAGGAGAGCCCGGGGGCTATGGCTGTTCTGTTTATCCCCACATTGGCCCTTCTGCACAAGCTCTGGCTGCCTGGGGCTGACAGAGCTCTTAAAGCGGGGTGGGGGAGAGGGGAGCACACAGCTTGCACCTGCCATGACACATTCCCATGTCTCCCTTGGGAGGCCTGCCCCATAGTTTGAGAACCCCTGGCTTGAACTGATAGCATTGCTCTCTCCTGTCTCCTTACAGCTCCTGTATGACAGCCCAAAAGCACGACAGGAGGTGGATCATCACTGGAAGGCGTCAGGATGTCCCCATATTGTCCACATTCTGAATGTGTATGAGAACATACATCAGGGGAAAAGATGCCTCCTCATCGTCATGGAATGGTACGAACCAGGAAAGTCCCTTCCACCTGATCCATATTCTGGAGAGTAGAGGGAATGTGACCTCTAGATGTAAGAGCTGGGAGCAGTCCTGGCTGCACAGTCTTGCCATGCAGTAGCCTAGTGCATGTCTCTCTTTATAGGATTTATGGGGAAACCTGCAGCTGCTCCAAGCAGCCTGTCTGTGGGAGGAACAAGAAGACTAATCATGAAACTAACCTTCCTTTGCACTCAGAGAAAAGTATCTTTATGGAAACGTGGGTGTAATTAATACATATATTCAAACATGCATCTGTCACTTTCCTCGATACATTCTCATGGGGGGCTGACTGTCCTTATAAGGTCGTTTGGCTCCCCTCAGGCTATTACTTAACCCTAATTCTTCCCACTGTCCCCTACTCTCTTGGTGCCACTGTTGCAATGTTGTCTTCCTCGGGGGTGCGGGGGGAAGGACATTTAAATTCTCTTATCAGTTCCTTATTTGCTTGCTTGCTTGGGTTGTTTTCCTCATCCCCAAACCTTAAAGAACTTTTTAGCAATGCAGTAAGACCACAAGATTGCTATCAGCCTTCTGAACCAGCATCTAACCTGTCATTTCTCGTCCCCCAGCAGAGATGTGTGGCACGTTACCAATGTCAGTGATTCTGTTTTCTGGGAAATGCCTCACTACATATTAAATCACAAGCCTCAAAACTCCTGGGTTTTATTTGGTTTTTTTTAATTTAATGGTAGAGCAGGACAGCAATCTGCACTGGACCTATCAGGAACAGATTATTTAGCAAGGTTATTATTATATTACAGATTATTTAGCAAGGCAGGCAGTTTACCTAACTTACATAAAACCACAGTTGCTGCAGGTCCATGCACACAAGATGATGCACAGTCTGGTGGAGATTTTCTTTTGTTCGTCCCCCTGAGTTTGTTTTGTATGTGTTCTCTGTTTCAGCATGGAGGGAGGGGAGCTATTCAGTAGGATCCAGGAGCGAGGAGACCAAGCTTTCACAGAGAAAGGTAGAATGTCATGAGAAAGTTGGTAAGGTTTTATTTCCTTCACCCTCCCTCCCTACCCAAAATAAATGGAAAATGTTTGCATAGTTTTTGCAGGAACTTTATTGGGTTCAGTTTTGTTTCCTGATGTTTTACATTTCTATTTTTTATCTTTAAAACAATTTAATGTCAGAGCTTAAGAAAATGAGAAGCTACCAGAATTGGCTAGATTTAGGCATAATGTGGAAAGCTAGATGAAAACTTCCTGATACACATCTGCCTATACACTTTAGTACTAAACTGCAGGAGCCACTGCTGTTCTGATTCCTGGTCCTCACACAGCTCTGCCAGTGTACCCCCATCCTGACATGCAGTCCCTTCCTTTAGTAGCATCAGTTGTGTTCAGCTGTGTTGTGAATAAATGATTATAACAAACACTTTGTACAGAAAGGCTACATGACTTGTTTAAGGTCCCACAGTGAATCAGTGAGAGAGCCTGGAACACAACAGCCTTGTTGTTTTTTAATTATCATTATTACTTATTATTTGGACAGTACCATAAATGCACATGACTGCAAAATTCTAGTTGCCCACTCTCTGCAGGAGAAGTGGCTTATTTTTACTGAAGAGTAAAATATTATTAGAGTTGTTTCATTATTGTCCTCGCAAAATGGGTAGGTGAGTGGAATTTATACCTGGATTGTAAATTATCGTGACCGTTGTGCAAGGTTGGTATAGAGGCCAGGTTTTCTGATTCCCAGTTTCCTATGCTAATCTCTAGTCTATGACGAATCCCTCAAGAGGCATGAGCGACTCATGTGGAGCACATGAACTGGATGCAGTTCTAAGGAGTGTTCTGTGTAATTCTGTCAGATACAAGACTCCAGAGGGAAAGAATGGTTCTGTGGCTGTAGGTGATTCTACCCTGATAACAACATGACTTTTATGCATTGTATACTTAGGGTATTTCTACACTACAAGACTATTTCGAATCAACTTAATTCGAATTTGTGGAATCGACCTTATGAAGTCGAAGTTGTGTATCCACACTAAATACACTAGTTCGACTGTGTGAGTCCACAGTAACGGGGCCAGTGTCGACTTTGGAAGCGGTGCACTGTGGGAAGCTATCCCACAGTTCCCGCACTCCCCGCTGCCCATTGGAATTCTGGGATTTCCCCCCAATGCATGCTGGGGGGGAAAATGTGTCGAGGGTGGTTTTGGGTAACTGTCATCATTGAACCGTCAATCACGCCTTCCCTCCCTCCCTCCCTCCCTGAAAGCGCCTGCGGGCAATCTGTTCGTGCACTTTTCTGCTCAGTGACAGCGCGGGCGCCACAGCACTTTGAGCACGGATCCCGCTGCAGTTATGGCCGTTGTCAACTCCTCGCACCTTATCGTCCACCTCTTCCACAGTCAGCTGCTGAGAAATAGGGCTACATTTCAATGGTGCTGCGAGCACTGGTGGACCATGGGGGACGTTTTACCAACATCAACGTCGGGTGGCCAGGCAAAGTTCATGACGTGCGTGTTTTCAGGAACTGTGGTCTGTTTAGACGCCTGCAGGAAGGTAGTTTCTTCCCGGACCACAAAATAAGTCTTGGGGATGTGCAGATGCCTATAGTGATCGTTGGGGACCCAGCCTACCCACTAATGCCCTGGCTCGTGAAGCTCTGTGCAGGCGCCTTACACAGCGACAAGGAACTCTTCAAGTACCAGCGAGCAGTGAGCAGCGTGACCTGTGACTGTTCAGTTTCTTTACAGAGAAGCTGAACCTGCCCCTGTTTCTTTACCAAGTGACTGTTGACTAGCATCTGCAGTTACATACCCCGCCCACCCCGCTTCCCCAACTTCCAACACACGTTTAAAAATAAAATACATGTTCCACTGTAACTTTACAAAGGTTTCTTTATTGATGACTTTGCGTTACAGGGTTGAAACCGGGACACGGACTGTGCTGGGTAGGGTGTGCAGTGATGTAAAGACCGCCTGTAAACTCGAGGAATGACAGGCTCCTGCTCCCAGAGCGGTCTGCAGTGCCAGTCTGGATGTTTCAACGGAGCCTGCCATCCCTCCTTTTTGGGACTCTGTGTGCGGGGGCTATGTGGCCTTTTGGCGGGGGAGGACGGATACAGATTCCTCTGCTGCGTGGCTCTGTGGTCCAGGACAGGGACCGTTGCATGAGATCTGTAACCCCCCTCCCCCGCTACAAAGTCACGTACCCCCCCACCCACACAGAACCTGCAAACCACCTCCCATACCGACCAGGGTGCGTACTGACTGCAGTGTGTGTGTGTGACCTGCTGCTGATCCTGCCCCCATGTCTGTACCCTGGTAAAGGTGATTGTCCTGTCAAATTACCAACTCCCTTCCCCCCCCTTCAAACACAGTCTCCTCTAAAAGAACATGACGGAAAAAGTAATTAACAGAAAAGTATTTTTTATTATCAACTAGACAGTTAGGGGATGAAACTGGGATGGGGGCTTGGGTGAGTCAGGAAGGGAAGGACTTCTCAAAATTTAGGGTATGAGAGCTTTTGGGTACTTGAGCACTCTGCTGGGGTGCAGTGACAGTTTACACGGCCTCTGGCGCCCCTCCTTCTGGTTATTTTGGGTGAGGGGGGTATGGGACTTTGTGGCGGGGGAGGGCGGTTGCAGATACACTGCAGGGGGGCTCTGTCCTCCTGCCTGAGGTCCTGCATAACATGCACAAGGCGCAGGAGCATGTCCGTTTGCTCCCTCATTAGTCCAAGCAGCGTTTGAGTCGCCTGCTTGTCTTCCTCATGCCACCTCTCTTCCCGTTCGCTGTGTGAGCGCTGGTACAGAGAGAGGGTCTCCCTCCACTGGCTCTGCTGGTCCGCCTCGTCTCGGGAGCACCCCATAAGTTCAGCGAACATCTCGTCCCCTGTCTTTTTCTTTCGCCGCCTAATCTTTGCCAGCCTCTGTGAGGGGGATGCTGTGGCAGGTCTGGAGACAGTCGAAGCTGTGTGATGGGAAAAAGGGAGTGAATTCCTTGCAAAGATAAATTTTTGAGAACAATGAACACAGTCTAGTCTGTCTCTGTGAATTCTGGGTTGAGATCCCAGTGCCTGATGGGGCAAAAACCATTTTCGCGGGTGGTTCTGGGTAAATGTCGTCAGTCATCCCTTCCTCCGGGAAAGCTACAGCAGACAATCATTTCAAGCCCATTTTCCCTGGATTGCCCTGGCAGATGCCACAGCATGGAAACCATGGAGCCTGTTTTGCCTTTTGTGCCTGTCACCGTATGTGTACTAGATGCCGCTGACAGAGGCGGTCCAGCAGCGCTACACAGCAGCATGCTTTTGCTTTTGCATGACAGCAGAGATGGTTACCAGCCTGTACCATCTACCATACCATAAATTGGTAATAAGATGGGCATGGTTACCAGTCCTTTTGCACTGCACCATTTGCTGCTGTCATAAGTGCCCCGGCTGCTCTTAGCCAGGGGCGCAAAAGCCAAAATTGGGAATGACTCCCTGAGTCAATCCCTCCTTTTTGGTATCTAAAAATAGAATCAGTCCTGCCTAGAATATGGGCAAGTGTACTAGAGAACCACTGTATCAGAGAACCAGAGAGCACAGCTGCTCTGTGTCAGATCCTGCATAGATTATGAGCTGTATGCTATTCACAGGGGGTGCTCCTGCAACAACCCCACCTGTTCATTCCATTCTTCCCCAGCCTTCCTGGGCTACCATAGCATTGTCCCCCCACTTGTGTGATGAAGTAATAAAGAATGCAGGAATAAGACACAGTGACTTGTTAGTGAGAAATGAGTGGAAGGCAGCCTCCAGTTGCTATGATAGTCCAGATAGGACATTAAGGAGTGTGGAGGAGAGGAGCCCAGCATCCTGCTGCTAGTCCAGGGGCAATTGAATCTTTTCTTGACACATGAAGGGTGGGGGCTGATGAAGCTCAGCCCTCTGTTGCTATGATGACGATGGTTATCAGCCATACTGTACCATCTACCAGGAAAAATTAGGGCCAGGCGCCCTTGATCGACCTAACGGATGGTAGTCTGCATGGTTACCAGTCCTTTTGCACTGCCCCATGTGCCAATAGGCTGATGATGACGATGGATATCAGTCTTATTGTACCATCAGCCATCCATAGCGTGGGGGGAGCAAGGATGTTGGTGTTGAGTGCTGCACCATCGCGTCTATCTGCAGCATTCATTAAAGATAGGGTGACATGTAAAAGAGTCAAGAGAGGATTGTTTTCCCTTTCACTTCTGGGGGTGGGTGGGGGGCTGCGTAAATTGCCGAGCTATGCCCTGACCCACCGCGGACACTGTTTTTGACCCTAGAAGCATTTGGAGCTCAGCTAAGAATGCAAATGCTTTTTGGAGACAGCAGGAACTGTGGGATACCTTGCGTCCTCAGTCCCCCCTCCCTTCATGAGCGTCCATTTGATTCTTTGGGTTTCCGTTACGCTCGTCACGCAGCAGCGTGCTGAGTCTCTGCTATGCCGTCTGTCCGGAGATTTTTTAAAAATACTTGGGACCAGGCGTAACATTACAGTAATTCCCCTAATTAGATGCAGGAGTCTCCGAGCGAGATCACCCTGAGGACGGTCACTGAAGGAGATAGAGAGCGCATGCTGCGTGAAAGCCAGCACAAACCAGGGCCCTATGCAGCCGTGCTCGGGGAGGCAATGCTCCCTGAGTACCTCATGAAAGCCTCGCGTGGAAAAGTGTGCTACCACGGAGCACCCAATAAGGCAGCTCTCCCCAGGAACCTCCTGCGGAGGCTTTTCGATTACCTCCAGGAGAGCTTCGTGGAGATCTCCCAGGAGGATTTCTGTTCTATCCCTCCTTTTCACACACTTCAGATTCCTGTTATATTAAGAATAAAAGTTTACATGGTTAAAGCACTTACCGACTGCTCCTTCCCCTGATTCAGGATCCGGGTTAATGGCCGGGGACGGTTGGTAGGGGATCTCCGTGACGGTGATGAAGAGATCCTGGCTGTCGGGGAAAGCAGCGTTGTAAGCGCTGTCGCCTGCCTCGTCCTCCACAAACCCTTCCTCATCTTCCCCGTCCGCGAACATCGCCGAGGAACTGGCCGTCGACACTGTCCCATCGTCAGAGTCCATGGTCACTGGTGGGGCAGTGGTGGCAGGCTCCGTAGCGTCCGTTTGCCGCTTTGATTTTTTGGTAGCCTTGTCTGGGGTCCTTGATTTTCACGCGGCGCTGCGTTGCATCCCGGCTGTATCCTCTGTCTCTCATGGCTTTGGAGACCTTCTCGTAGGTCTTTGCATTCCATTTTTTGGAGCGCAGCTCCGAAAGCACAGACTCCTCGCCCCACACACCGATCAGATCCAAGGGTTCCCGGTCAGTCTATGCTGGGTCCCTCTTTCTATTCAGAGATTACATGAACTCCTCTGCTGGAGAGCTCTGCATCGCTGCCGGTGCTGCTGAGCTCGCCCCGATGTCCAACCACGAAATGAGATTCTAACTGTCCAGACAGGAAAAGGAATTCAAATTTTCCCGGGACTTTTCCTGTATGGCTGCTCAGAGCATCCAAGCTCGGACTGCTGTCCAGAGCGTCAACACAGTGGTGCACTGTGGGATAGCTCCTGGAGCTACTAAGTTCGATTTGCATCCACACCTAGCCTAATTCGACATAGCCATGTCGAATTTAGCGCTACTCCCCTCGTCGGGGTGGAGTACCGAATTCGAACTAAAGAGCCCTCTAGGTCGAATTAAATGGCTTCCTGGTGTGGACGGGTGCACGGTTAATTCGAATTAACGCTGCTAAATTCGAATTAAAGTCCTAGTGTGGACCAGGCCTTAGTGTGTTTTCTCCCAGATACCCATTCACAAACCTTTGGGGACTACAAGAGAAAAATACTCCACTTGCGCAACAGGCGCTGAGAAATTAATATCCCTCTTTCTTTGAGGGACCTCCCAAGATCCACTGATCTTCCACTCTCCACCCACCTAGCAGATAGCTTCCCAGTGCTCAAGGCCTAGGTAGTAAGGGAGAAGGGTATGCAAGCTTTTAGCCTCACAGCTTCCAAATGGGATGCATTTTTCCTCCCTTTGATTGTTCCTGCCTGACAGGGCACAGTTTATGCTCTCAAGCAAAAGCATCTCTGTATCAGTCCAGACCTGGATATTCCAGCCAAAGCAGGAGACTTGCTTTATATCCAGATGGGTCTATATAAACTAGGTTTTCCTGGGTACAGTACAATAATCTTGGCTTTTCCCCTCAGCCTCTGAAGCTGAGAGCATCACTTTAGTTATGCTTCTACCTGTGCAGGAAACAAACGGCCAAGTTAAAGATATTAACTCTGACCTCTGTTAATTCAGACAATATTGGATAATGTAGATATTTCTGTAGACTTGTGGATTTAAGATAGTGTTGATCCATAACAGTGGGAACAGAGAAAATGAGAGAGAGCCTGCAGGTGAGGTACCTTAGGGGGTTGAAGCCAAAACCAGCACTTGCTCAACAATAACTGCTCAGCACACAGAGCCGGGGGAGGCCACAACCAAGGCTCTTCTGGCTGCCGCAAGTTGATGAACTCTTCCAGGCTGCACATCATGAAATCTGTTGCTGGGGGGACAGACAGCTCACTGGCCACTAGAATTTCCTACTGGAGTATGTATCAAGTGCAGAAATTAGACATCAAAATAAATTGGTGACAAAATATACTAGGATAGGCTTTGCTGGATAAAATGGTTAATTCACTTTTATTTTTATATGAGGAGACACTGTTAAGGCTGATGAGGACCAAAAATGTAACCTACCATGGTATTATTTTATTATGATGTTGACCTGATGCTAAAAGAACTTTTAGCCCCTCCAGAAATAGGTGCGCACTGTTAGTTAAACTTCTCTGCTGGGCAACCCAAAAATATACCCAGGGGCACTTTCTTCATGATCTTGCGCATTGCTCCATCACTCTGTTATGCCCTTAATACTCTGTTCTGATGAGCACAGCAGAGCATTAATTTACAAGTACACACAGAGCAGGAGTCTCAACTATTTAAGTTACTGTGCCTGCTCATGAGAATGGCTGAGCTGCCAGGGGGGGATTGTGGGGTATGATTGCCTTCAAAACAAAAACACAGCTGTTGAGGCTAATTTTAGGTTTTCCAGCGTTGACGCTAGCCCTGTATACAGACAAGCTGGATGTAACTCAGAAACATTCCCAAGCATGTCTCTGTGCTACAGTGGGAATGTTAATATGACCTTTCTCTAAAATTATATTTATAGAGGCCTCTGAGATAATGAGAGACATCGGAACAGCCATCCAGTATCTGCATGCAATGAACATTGCCCATAGAGATGTCAAGGTGAGGCCTGTGCAGGGGAGAAAAGTTAAACTGAAAACAAGTGGATGATGCTGATTTATATAACATTTATGAGTACAGTAAAGCATAGGTGCTGGAAGTAGGGGTGCCGCTGCACCCCCTGGCTTGAAGTGGTTTCCATTATATACAGGGTTTACAGTTTTGTTCAATGGCTCTCAGCGCCCTCACTGTACAAATTTTTCCAGCACCCCTGCAGTAAAGTAACCAAAGTGTACCTGTTTCACGCCAGTATTGGGAGGATCTGTCATGCCCAATCAGTTCAGGGTCTGAATACCCACCGATACCAAAGCCAGTTGTTTTCAGTTACATATTCAACACAGATCTAGGTAGTCATAACTGATATTAAAGAGACATTCAACTTGAAGTCAAGTTAATTGAAAAAAATGTATTAAGTTGTTTCAGATACTGCACCCACACCTGAAGTCCCCTTGTCAGTTTTTGTGGTTTCAGAATCATATTTTCCTATTTTATGTTTTCAAAAAGACCACAGAAAAAGGAGAAACTGCCTATGTAGAGGAAAGTGTGAAACCAATTCCACACAAAATAAACAAACTGGGTAGGGGGAAGAGAAATTAATCTTAGACTTGATCCTGACTAACAGGGAGGTATTGGTTGCAAAGGAGGAAGGCAACTTGGGTTGATCATGAAATGACCGATTTCATGATTCTAAGGAAAGGAAGGAATGAGAGCAGCGGAATAAGGACAATGGCCTTTAAAAAAGCAGACTTCAGAAAACTCAGAACTAGTAGGTAAGGTCCCAAGGGAAGAAAATTCTAAGGAAAAAAGAATTCAGAAGAGCTGGCAATTTCTCAGTGACAATATTAAAGACACAACGGTAAACTATCCTGTTGTGAAGAAGAGATAGTAGGACTAGCAAGAAATCAGTTTGGCTGCTTTAATGACCTGAAAATCAAAAAGGAATCCTACAGAGAAACATGGACAAATTGCTAAGGATGAATACAAAAGAACAGTGCAAATGTGTAGGGACAAAATCAAAAAGGCTAAGGTGCGAAATGAGTTACATCAAGCAAGGAATATAAAAGACAATAAGAGGTTTTATAAATACATTAGGAGAAAGAAAAAGATGAAGGAAAGCACGGGTACACTACTTAGTGGGAAAAGAGAGCTAATGATGGAAGACATCAAGAAAGATCGGGGTGTTTTGTTTTGTTTTAGTCGTCGCTAAAAAAAAGGTTTCAATGTGACCAGATGCTTAACATAATTAATATTAACAACAAGGGGGAAGGACACAAGCCAGAATAGGAAAA
This sequence comes from Mauremys mutica, assembly GCF_020497125.1. NCBI lineage: Eukaryota > Metazoa > Chordata > Testudines > Geoemydidae > Mauremys > Mauremys mutica. The sequence continues at coordinate 46,463,398 of NC_059078.1, forward strand.
AAATAGGTTAAAGAAAATATTTAGATATTTAAGATGTATTCAAGTTGGCAAGGCCTGATGAAATTCACCCTAAGGTACTTAATGAACTTGCTGAAGCAATCTGAGAACCATTAGCGATTATCTTTGGGACCTCACCCATCCTCCATGAGTTCTGAGAGGACTGGAGAAGGACAAATCTTTAAAAAGGGGAACAAAGAGGAGGTGGGGAATTATAACCAGTCAGCTTAACTTTGATACCTGGAAAGATACCGGAACAAATTAGTAAACAATCAGTTTAGAAACAACTAGAGAATAATACGGTGCTAACTACTAGTAGCAAATATAGATTTGTGAAGAACAAATCATGCCAAGCCAACCTAATTTCCTTCTTTGACAGGGTTACTGACCTACGAGACAGGGGAAAGCAGTAGTTGTGATACATCTTGATTTTAATAAGGCTTTTGACACAGTCCCACATGACATTCTCATAAGCAAACTAGGAAAATGTGGCCCACACTATAAAGTGGGTGCACAACTGGTTGAAAGATCGTACTCAAAAAATGTACAGCTGATACCAAACTGGGAGGGTTGCAAGCACTTTTGAGGACAGGATTAGAATTCAAAATGACCTTGACAAATTGCAGAATTGGTCTTTTACTGGATTTCATCTTGTTGATTTCAGACAAAGTACTAAACTTAGGAAGGAAAAATCAAATGTGCAACTACAAAATGGGGAAAAACTGCTAGACACAGTACAGCTGAAAAAGATCTTGGGTTACAGTGGATCACAAATTGAATATGACTCATCAATATGATGCAATTATAAAAAAAGGCTAATATTCTGGGGTATATTAACAGGAGTATTATATGTAAGACAAGGGATCTGATTGTCTTGTTCTATTCAGCAGAGGTGACACTCCAGCTGAATATTGTATCCAGTTTTGGGCACCACAGTTTAGGAAAGATGTAGACAAATTGGAGAGAATCTAGAGGAGAGCAACAAAAATGTTAAAAGGTTTAAGAAACTAACCTATGAGGAAATGTTAAAATAACTGGGTATGTTTTGTCCTGAGAAAAGAAGACTGAGGGGAACCTGATAAATCTTCAGATATGTTAAGTAATGTTATAAAAAGGACGGTAATCAATGGTTCTTTATGTCCACTGAAGGTAGGCCAAGAAGTAATGGACTTAATCTTCAGTAAGGGAGATTTAGGTTAGATATTAGGAAAACTTTTCTATCTGTAAGGATAGTTGAGTATTGGGATGGGTTCCCAAGGGAGGCTGTGGAATTCATGTCACTGGAGGTTTTTGAGAACAGGTAAGACAAACAACTGTCAGGGATTGTCTAGGATGCTATGCTTGGTCCTGCTTCAGGGTGTGCGGGCTGGACTAGATGACCTCTCAAGAATCATAGAATATCAGGGTTGGAAGGGACCTCAGGAGGTCATCTAGTCCAACCCCCTTCTCAAAGCAGGACCAATCCCGAACTAAATCATCCCAGCCAGGGCTTTGTCAAGCCTGACCTTAAAAACCTCTAAGGAAGGAGATTTGACCACCTCCCCAAGTAACCCATCCAGTGCTTCACCACCCTTCTAGTGAAAAAGTTTTTCCTAATATCCAATCTAAACCTCCCCCACTGCAACTTGAGACCATTACTCCTTGTTCTGTCATCTGCTACCACTGAGAACAGTCTACATCCATCCTCTTTCAGGTAGTTGAAAGCAGCTATCAAATCCCCCCTCATTCTTCTCTTCTGTAGACTAAACAATCCCAGTTCCCTCAGCCTCTCCTCATAAGTCATGTGCTCCAGCCCCCTAATCATTTTTGTTGCCCTCCGCTGGACTCTTTCCAATTTTTCCACATCCTTCTTGTAGTGTGGGGCCCAAAACTGGACACAGTACTCCAGATGAGGCCTCACCAATGTCAAATAGAAGGGAATGATCACGTCCCTTGATCTGCTGGCAATGCTCCTACTTATACAGCCCAAAATGCCGTTAGCCTTCTTGTCAACAAGGGCACACTGTCGGCTCATATCCAACTTCTTGTCCACTGTAACCCCTAGGTCCTTTTCTACAGAACTACTGCCTAGCCATTCGGTCCCTAGTCTATAGCAGTGCATGGAATTCTTCCGTCCTAAGTGCAGGACTCTGCACTTATCCTTGTTGAACCTCATCAAATTTATTTTGGCCCAATCCTTTAATTTGTCTAGGTCCCTCTTTATCCTATCCCTACCCTCCGGCGTATCTACCACTCCTCCCAGTCTAGTGTCATCTGCAAACTTGCTGAGGGTGCAGTCCACGCCATCCTCCAGATCATTAATGAAGATACTGAAAAAAACGACCCTAGGACCGACCCTTGGGGCACTCCGCTTGATACCAGCTTCCAACTAGACATGGAGCCATTGATCACTACCTGCTGAGCCCGATGATCTAGCCAGCTTTCTATCCAACTTATAGTCCATTCATCCAGCCCATACTTCTTTAACTTGCTGGCAAGAATACTGTGGGAGACCGTAGCAAAAGCTTTGCTAAAGTCAAGGAATAACACATCCACTGCTTTCCCCTCATCCACAGAGCCAGTTATCTCATCATAGAAGGCAATTAGGTTAGTCAGGCATGACTTGCCCTAGGTGAATCCACACTGACTGTTCCTGATCACTTTTCTCTAAGTGCTTCAGAATTGATTCCTTGAGGACCTGCTCCATGATTTTTCCAGGAACTGAGGTGAGGCTGACTGGCCTATAGTTCTCCAGATCCTCCTCCTTCCCTTTTTTAAAGATGGGCACTACATTAGCCTTTTTCCAGTCATCCGGAACCTCCCCTGATCGCCTTGAGTTTTCAAAGATAATGGCCAATGGCTCTGCAATCACATCTGCCAACTCCTTTAGCACCCTCGGATGCAGCGCATCTGGCCCCATGGACTCGTGCTCGTCCAGCTTTTCTAAATAATCCTGAACCACTTGTTTCTCCACAGAGGGCTGGTCACCTCCCCATGCTGTGCTTCCCAGTGCAGTGGTCTGGGAGCTGACATTTTTGAAGACAGAGGCAAAAAAAGCATTGAGTACATTAGCGTTTTCCACATCCTCTGTCACTAGGTTGCCTCCCTCATTCAGTAAGGGGCCCACACTTTCCTTGACTTTCTTCTTGTTGCTAACATAGGTCCCTTCCAGTCCTACATTACTATGATTCTATGATTTTTTAAATCTAATCACTTTTCATTAGCAATCTGAGGTGTTGTAACAACAGCAGGTAAAAAAAATACAGTGCAGTCCCGTCTGAATATTTCTTAAGTTGTCTCTCTCTCCAAGAATGTTTTAAAATAGCTAATGAAAAAGAAGATGATGTTGGAAGATGCTAGTACCTGATAATTATTTGTGGCACAATACTGAAGAGAATCATTCCGGAAAGCAGGTCTGGATTTCAGACCCTGATTTAGAACAGTGGTAAGAACCTCAGGCTATTCCAGAGAAGCAAGAATGCCTGGCCTGCATACAGTATACACACTTGCAAGACAGGTGTTGGTGCACTCAGCTATCCTCTCCATAAGGCCATGTAGAACTATACCCCTGGCTATTTAGTGTTCCTCAGCATCACTGATAATGCCTCAGTCCCATTCAGCAGAGGAGATACAGCCTGTCCTGAAATAGACATTTGACACACTTGTACCATTTCTGTGCGAGCCCACTTTATACGTAGGATGTGTTTTATGGTTGGCACCCATTTGTTATGGCAGTGGCACTGCTTACAGCTCTTGCAAACTCAGCTCTGAGGCAGTCAAGATGTAAATGCAACTTTTTAAATATTCTTAATATTATTGCTGAGTTCAGAATCAGGAGGAGTAGGGAGAGCTCATTTAACACTACCATGCAGAACTGATTTAAGGTACTAGCTAATATTTTCCAGCCTATTTAGTGGGGGAGATTTGGCAGGCTTTTGCTATTAAATTACTGTATTTACATAGTGTTTATAGTGTGCTTAGCAAAAATAAAGACAAGACCAGTGCCCCCAAAGAGTGTACAATCTAAATACTCAATGTACAAATGAGGGATGGGATGTAACAAAGAACAATTGATTTAGTGATGGGGGTTAGCACCTGTCCTATTCCCATTCCACAACTTATTCATTTGTGTGTGTGTGTTTTCTAGCATCTATTTCTGTTCACATTTAGTTGAAAGGAGGACTAGAGTTTGTAGGGCTCATGGAAGGAGTGTGTTTTAAAGAGGGACTTGGAGGATGATTTACAAGTTAAGAGACTACATTCCATGTACTTTGGCGGAGCTGAGTTTGTGCCACTGCCAAACATAAGCATGAGAACTAGATGCTGGCTGGCTACACAACACGTGCCATATGCACAGCAGGTTAATGCAGAAATGGTACAAACTGGTTAGCCATCCCTCAATTCCCTCCTCCTTCAAGTCCTTCCTCAAAACATGTTTCTTCCATCCTAATAGCCCCAGTGTGAAAGAGGGCATATCTGTGTACAGAACTGTAATTTCAGAGTGTTTTCTTCTCCCTCCCAGTGAAGTTAAATAAAGTCCTTGCTTACTAATACTTTAACTACCAGTGCCCTTTGACTCAGGGTTTAAGAACCTTCCTCCTCTTCTCTCAGAGTGCACTGTGCAAGGGTGCTAGTACACAGATTGCAAGGACAGAATTAGTTCAGTTTTGGGGGAAAAGCTGTATCTTTGTGCTGGTTTTAATAGAGTAGTGTCAGACACTGGCCATGGATCCGGTTCTTAAGATGGAGCTGTTACCGGTACCCTGGTTTTTAGCTCCTACTGCCTGAATGCCTCATGGAAACACAAAGCATGGACCGATATCTTAATCAGATTAGATGCCATGTAGGGAATGTCCCGGGCTGGGACACAGTGGAGTGGGTGGGAGTCTGTAGGAGGGACAGGGAACAACGTTAGGCGGCCCAGGCCCTCCGGAGCAGGGGCTGGGCAACAGCAATGCACTTAGGCCCAGGCCCTCTGGTGCAGGGGCTGGGCAACAGCAGTACAAATAGGCCCAGGCCCTCTGGAGCAGGGGCTGGGCACCAACAGTACAAACAGGCCCAGGCCCTCTGGAGCAGGGGCTGGGCACCAACAGTACAAACAGGTCCAGGCCCTCTGGAGCAGGGCGGGGCAGCAACAAGATACCGGGCTCAGTGTATAAGCCCAGGCCCTAGCTCAGGGCGGGGCCGCAACAAACACAGGGCTCAGACCCTCAGGCAGGGCTGAGTAGCAGTTCAAGTTCAGGGACTCAGGTCCTCAGTCAGGAGCTGAGCAAACAACCGGTAAGTCCAGACCTTTGGGTCGGGGTGCTGGTGTGAGGGCGGAGACTGCCACCTGTGAGTGGGGTGGCAGGGGGGACACAGGCCCACAGTGGAGTGGGAATTTTGTCATTGACTCCAGTGGGTGCAGGACTGAGCCCATTTTTCTGTGATTATTGGGTTGGGAAGGATTTTGATGCCTGCTCTAGGCAAAGATGCTGCCTACTGTGGAAGGGGAATGATCCTAAATCTGGGTGCAGAAGTGAGGAGAGAGAGTGCAGCAGTTCATGGTTGGTAATGGGAGGCCGCATGGATGAATTAGGAGTATAGCCCAATAGAATTTATTTTGAGACCCTTCTTCTGTGTTGTTGCGATTACCTTTTCTCTTGGTGCCATTGCAGCCTGAAAACCTACTTTACACATCCAAAGAAAAGAATGCAGTACTCAAGCTCACAGACTTTGGGTTTGCCAAAGAGACCACTGTACAGAATGCACTGCAGACGCCCTGTTACACTCCTTATTATGTGGGTGAGTCTTCTGGGAGGCCCTCCTCCACATGTATAATCATCCCAGCGAGCCTGGAGACCTCAGAGATGAAAAGGAGGAACCCAGAATTTTAATTGAGGTCATACTTGGACACTAACCTAGTCCCAACACAGAGTTCAAGCCCTTCTGCGTGGGAAGGAGAGAGAAAATGTAATGGCAAACTTGGCTACACAGAAGCAATGTTGGCTTTTTCACTGTGGGTTGATGTGATTAAATCCATAATCCGAACCCAGCCTTCAAAACCATTGGATGTTTTCTTGCAAAACTTCGCTTAGCATAAAAACATGATGGGAGAAAACAGGGTGATTAATTATTCCCCCAACTATAAAGGTGCATTTTTAAACTAGGAAAATGGAAGAATTGGTAATCCAAGGACAAAATTTAGTCTTGGCTGAAATATTGCCTTCCTTGCATCCAGCAGTGTGTACCAAGGTACTGAATGTCTCATTACAGTGTACTTGTACTAATTCTAGGGTACACCCACTGCAATCTTTAGGACAGTGATTTCCTCAAGATAGGATGAAAAGTCACTCTCCCTTTTGTATGGCTGAGTCAGTTTGCACTCATAACACCTCTTTGGGGATGAGAAGGGATAATAAAAAGCCTTCACCATTTTGGCAGAGCTGGTTCCCTTTGCTATACAGATGAAAGCCTATTTGATGTTTTTAATGGGGTAAGTATCTTCATGGGGGGTGGGGCAAAACACAAGCGATAATGGCAAAAACCATGTAAAGAAAAACAGCACTAGGAAAACAACATTGGGCTGTACCCACCATGCGTAGGATCAGCACACTGACATGTTAAAGGAATTCATATCCACATATTTTAATGTCCTATATATTTGCACATGAACAGGCTGACTTTTCCCTTTCCATACCTCTATAAACCAGCATGAATTGCTCATATACTCAGAGAACCTTTTTCTTGCTAAGCAAACCTAAAAACAATTTGTTTCGCCTAAGAAAAAAACAATTTTCCCCATCTCCCGAGCCCCTGATATCTTTTTTTCTCATTTTTGTACTTTTGTAAGAATTAGATGCAGTGGAGTATAATAATTCTGGCTGGAGCCAACCACAATCCAGGCAGATGCTGTGCAAGACTTCCCCACATAGCTCTGTCATTGCACTTCAGTTCCAATGTCTGCAATATGCACTCCCGGTTATTCCAATCCTGGCTCCCCATAAAGTCCTCAGCTGCAGCACCCTCTGCTACTTTAGCTCAGGACTTCTCCTGAGCAGAGATTTGACAATGAGGAATTGTGCAGTTTTTCAGATTGACACCCACACATTTGGAGCTCCATAGAGATCACACAGCAGTTTGTAAATAGAAAAGATTACCTAGTGATAGCAATCGTTTATTTTTTCCTGCAACATATCTTTGTTGTCATTTTATACTGCTTCTTGCTGTTTAGAGGTAGGAAAATATCTGGCAATCAACTGTTTCTGATTTTTCCCGTCCTCAGCCCCGGAAGTCCTCGGTCCTGAGAAATATGACAAATCATGTGACATGTGGTCTCTTGGTGTCATCACATATATTCTGTAAGTATGAGATATGGGGACAGGTGAATAAACAAGGGTAGGCCAGCTATTAGCAGACTCTCGACCCATATGTCTTGCCTACCTCCATCCCAGATACCATTGCACTAAGTAATGGGCTAGTCACTGGGATTTTACTCATCCCATCTTTGGAAGAATCATAGGCTGTATAACTTTATATGGGACAAAGGAATGTGGGGATTTCCTCGTTATAACCATTCCATGCACCTCTCTTACAGCCTGTGTGGGTTTCCTCCATTTTACTCCAACACCGGACAAGCCATTTCCCCAGGGATGAAAAGGAGAATTCGGATGGGGCAATATGGGTTTCCCAATCCAGAATGGTCTGAAGTATCAGAAGAAGGTAATTGAACTAGCCTGTGTCTCTGTTGCTCACACATACACACTGGCTGGTGAGATGGTGTTTACATTTCAGACTGTTTCTAAGGAGTCTTTCTTTTGTGATGTCCTTTAAATCAAGACTTTATAAAATGATACAGGGAAGGGCTAGGGATTGATGCATTTCCTGAGCAGTGTGGAACGTAAATAACAGAAAACTTTTATTAAAGGGCACTTAGTGCTGGTGAGAGGTGTTAAACATCCCTGGAAACTGAAGACCTTAAACTATAGAACAGGTAACAGTGTGGTGCAAGGTGAGCTGCAGGGGAGAACTCAGACATTGGCCTCCTTATTGATACTGCCAACTTCTCAAAATAAATTTTGTGATGTGGACACTTATCATCCAGGTATTAGACTGACGTCAACAATCTATTTCAGCTAAACTAGTGACCAAAGTCAGCTGTTGAGTGGTGACCTGGATGAATTAAAATCAGTGTGCTAGAAGTGGAAGGTTCTGATTCTCTGTTACTACACCAGTTTCCTAGACCACCTATACTCACTTGCCAAACCAAGTGTCAGGGAAATAAGTTCAGCAGCTTCTGATCATACTTCTAATGATAGAATGGCTTGTTAGAAAAGAAGTGGGTTATGCTGTGATAACACCCTTTAATTTTTACTTATTGAGTGAAACCAGATATCATCACTGTGTCACACTGTGAGATGTGGTACACAGCTGCCCATTATGGGATCTCATGGATGTGCATGCGGAGTGGGCCACTGCACATTTAATGTGAAGGACGATGCATCAGTTGTATGTCCCTGGGTGAATGTTCATTCTCCCCTGGATTCTGTTCCTATCCTCTCCCAGGACAGCAGTTATTAAAATGCTAGAGGAAGGTGGAGAGAAGTAATTTATTTAGAAAACTTGTTTTCATATGGATGTGATTGAGGGTAGTTCCCTCCTAATTTGAACGTATTCAGTCCTCTCTACAAACCAAATTCAGCACTGGGTCCCCTTGAACCAGTGCTGAAAACTGTTTAACTGCTAGTATGGATGGGACAAAACTGATTACAGAAAGAATGATACATCAACAGTGCTGAGAACAATTTTGTCTGGTATATGCCATGGTCATTAAAGGTTTAGATATTATGTTGATGTAGAGCTACAGAAAACCCTCTGTTAGACAACAGCCAAGGTGTACGGTTTTCAACACTGGTCCAGCGGGACCCACTTCTGATACCTGTAGTCAGCAACAGGTTAGTTTCAGGGTGTAGACTGGCTCATAGAATCCCTAACCCTCTTGTCTCCTCTTCCTACTACCTTTCCTGTGTGTGTGTGTTTGTGTGTACATGTACGTATGTTCTCTCTCTCTGTCTCTCCCATCTCCTCTGCTTTTCAACATGAGAGTAGACACAGGTAGCTGTCTTGAGCTGTATACAATTACCCTTCTTAATTCTTGTTCTGAAGATTGTGCTGGATATAGCTGAATACAGTGTGCTATGTTGGTCCTTGTCTTTCAGCCAAGCAGCTGATTCGTCACTTGCTTAAGACAGACCCGACTGAGAGAATGACGATTTCTCAGTTTATGAATCATCCTTGGATTAATGTGAGTCCTGTGTGATTTTTACAAAGGAGAGGGATGGATTCTTACCTGCAGAGCCTGAAATGCTGCTCTGCCTGGCACAGGAAGGGGGAGCATTGTTGTTGTTATTATTCTTTGTTAATTAGCAAAGACTCTACCCAATGTGCTCTCTGTAAAAGGACACCTGTCTGCAAAGAGACAGTTCCTCATTGTGGTACCAGAGGACACACTTTACAATTCTTGTGAGCAAGAACTAAGTACATCCTTACCTACTCTCAGCCAGGAGTTGCTACTGACTGTAGCATGCACCACCCTCCTCCCTTTAAAAAAAGCCATGGTACTTCATTGTTGCAGAACTTATGAAGAGCTATTATTAGAAGTCCCAGGCTTAGCTATGTTGATATGAATTCAGAGCCTCACGCTAAGGGAATTCTCATCCTTGGCATAGATGCCTGGGAAAGGGGAAGGATTTATGCACTGTAACCTATGAGAAAACAACAGAGACTGGTATACATGATGGTGTTGAGGAAACCAGTTCAAATCTTGCTTTGTCACTTTTTTTTTCTCCCAAGTATCTGAGCAGATGCCTCTGTTTCATAAAGTAATATTTATTATCTCAAACAGGAAGCAAATTCCTGCTAGGGTTCCAAGGTGCTATCGGGATGAGTCAAGCACAGAGGCTTTTAGGATGTAATCTCTGCTCTGTAGGTGTCACTGAGAATGTTATAAATTTTCGACGTTCATGCCTAACACGGAGCTTGGTTCTCACTCCCATGAAAACAAACCCAAAGGAAACAGAATGCTTACAATGCACAATCCTTTCTCCCAGGGATGGCGGTTCTAAGGAACTTCCCTGTCTATGCTCACCCCAGGAGGAAGAGACACAAACAGCAACATAACTTCATATTGTGTCTTATTTTATTGTATTCATTGCTGAAGATAAGTCTGCACTTCTGCAATGCCTTTCATCTGAAGATCTCAAAGCCCTTTACAAACATGAAGGAATGTAGCCTTATTAGCCCCCTGTGAATCAGCTGGGTGTCCTCATTTTGTGTTTGAAGCATGGATGAGGGCATTATCATTGCAGCCCATGCATCTCCGGTGCAAGAGGATGTGGTTTGTCATTTAGGAGGAGCATGTTGTCCTCCAGTCAGTTGGTATGGAAGTGGCAGTCGGCAAACAGTAACTGTCAGCAGGTGGGGGCACACTCAGCTCCTGCTCAGAGAAACTAATATGCACTCCATGCTGCCAGTTTTCCATTCCCTCCTCCCTAGCCTATCCTTAACAAATCATGCCTTGGTCAGCAGGAGACTTTTTCCAGAGAAGGCATCAGCTGTGCTTTTGGCTTCCTCTTGCCATATTAGCTAGAGCAGGATTTAATTTTATGGCACCCTGACCTGGGTGGCCTTTAGGCACTACTATAATATAAACGTACAGAGATCTCTTCACCCTTTGTTGAAATGCAGCTTGCTTTGGTATGGAATGCAACAGCAGGAGAATTCTGTGCCCAACTGAATCTACAGTGTGAGCTGTAGACAGGCAAAATGTCATTGCTCAGCTGGAATTTAGCAAGGAAATTGAGCTAACAACAATACTCTACCAAAAAGATCTACAAAACCTTTCTTGACAAGAGATCACGGACCTCAGTCTTAAGTCTTATCTGAAAGAGCATCTCAAGCAAAACAGTTGTTGGGGCATTGAATGTGTACTTACTCAAGATAATAAAACTATACATTGCTCTTCTGTAGCACCCTTCAGCCAAGGATCTCAATTATTTTCAGCCATTAATTGAGCCTCCCAACCTTTTCCTGTGAGTTATTGTGTACCTATTTTACATTTGGATGAATAATAATCCCTCACTCGTATATAGCACTTTTCATCAGTAGATATCAAAGTGCTTTACAAAAGGAGGTCAGTATCATTGTTCTCATTTTACTGATGGGGAAACTGAGGCACAAAGTAGCTTGGTTATTTGCCCAGCATCACACTGCAAATACTGAGCAGAGCTGAGAATAGAGCTCAAGTGACCGAATTCCCAGTCACCTGTTCCAAACATTTGATTGTGTTTCCACCTGCCAATTCATGCAGACCTTACTTTTCCTGAAAGGTTACCTATGGGAGTACTGCTGTATCCCTCCCTACATTTAAGGTCTGATGAGATCATAGCCAGTAGTACTATATGTGCAGAATGAAATTTCCACTATCACAAATGCTAGAAGAAAAATAATGAACTGCTTTGAATGGGATACTTAATGAAAGAACAGTTGTTAAAAACAAAGTATAATAAGAATACACAATATATGGTTTAAAAAAAAAACCTAGAAAAGAATAAAAAACAAATGAAATTCCAGACTGCGGCTTCTACATCCTCTTCGCCTTGGTGATATTTTAGGAGGATAATAGTACTTCTTTATCTTACAGGATAAATGCATTTGATTGTTGGGCACTCAGATTCTAAGGTAATGGGAGGCCATTTAGTAGCTTAGATAGGTCTTCTGCCTCACATACATTCATGCTTCTTTCTGGTTTTATTTCTCTCCTTAGAAATCAATGGTGGTACCGCCAACCCCTCTTCATACTGCACGGGTCCTGCAAGAGGATAAAGACCACTGGGATGAAGTGAAGGTCAGCCAAAGAACAGCTGCATGAATTATTAGTTTTGTGGTTATTGGAGATTCTTCCCAGAATGGGGTTTGAGAAGAGGAGAGGCCTTTCTTTGCATGGAATGAAAGAAATCCAAACATATTAATGTATGGAAATACACATTATGGGCACCCAAACAACCTTAACTCTGCCCTGAGACACCACGAGGAAAAAGAGTGAAAAAGATCTAATTTGTCTTTTTAAAAAATCATTTTAATCTAATCTGGGACTCCAAACACTGTTGTGCATTGACCACAACTGTATGGTTATTACATTGTCATTATAGGGCAGACTTAAGGTTGTTTGGATTCTCTAACTCTGTTTCCATATCTTAACATATTTGCATTTCTTTTAAGGTTAACTGTATTTTATAATGTTTGGGTTTGGGATAATTGCAACATCCCTGTAATGTATTTTAACCTAAATTAGTCATACATTCTCTTAACTTTTAAACTACATTAAGACGGAGTTTTGTCTGTGAAATGAGTTAAGGCAAGGCCAAGACTCTCATAAAATGTCATTAAAGGGATTGAGATGATAGTTTCATTTATGATTTTTCAGTCCCATGTCTCTATTTGATTGTATGTATTTTGTTCAGGCCTCTTGGATGTTCTCTGACCGCTTGACCACTAGTCTGGTGCATTCTCTTGTAAATTTGAACTATTTTCTGTTTGCAAAATTCATTGACACTCACATAGGCAGCCTACATTGAGTGAGAGTAAGATTTTTGCTCCCTTACCTTGTTAGCAGGTGATAACACTTTGTCTCTCTCCCAGGCAACAGAAAGGTCTAATTTATTATTGATTATAATATAACCTACAACAGGGCTCCATTCTGTCAGACAGTCACTCATCAGTAGGATGGAATGGCTGTCTTGCCTATGTCTGAGTTTCACAATTGTTCAATGTGGTTTCAGGAAGAGATGACAAGTGCTTTGGCTACCATGAGAGTGGACTACGACCAAGTGAAAATCAAAGATTTGAAAACATCCAACAACCGCCTCCTCAACAAACGCCGCAAGAAACAGAAACAGGCAGGCACCTCCTCCGCAGCCCCAGGATGTAACAACCAATGAGAATAAAGGAGAGGAGACTGAGGACTTGAGGGTTAAAATTAAAAGGAACAAATAAAAATGAATAGTCAGCTCACCCTATACCACAAAGGGGCTGGCCTGAGAAAAAGAGGAACCTGGCCTGCAAAGGGGGGAAGTGTTAAAGACTACATCATTCTAGAACTTTTTCTGGGCTTTGCTTTTTAAGGGGGATTTGTTCTTGTCATATGATTTTTGCATTTTGCCAGGGGTACCAAGCAGTACCAGAAATTGTGGAATTTTGACACAGCTTTAGCTGTTTTGGGGCAGCAGAGGGTACAAGAGATCAAGTCTTAGGATACTGATGCACAAAGGTTTTAACTACAGCCTGTGAGAGTGACTTCTACTGTGATTTTAAGCTTGTGGAGGGGAAGACCAAAGTGTTCTGGTAGGAGAGGTTCAAGAGTTCTGGCACAGGGAATGGAGTGAAACATCACTGCCTTCTTCACACAAGCAGCACAGTGTCAACTCTTGGTGTTGCTGGCGCATCAGAATCGCAGCTCATGCTAGCATTGGTTAGAACAGTGTGTGTTTTCCAGGTTTAACTCCTACAGCTGCACATTATCAGCTGAACAGGGAACCACTGTCCTTGGTTTGGGAAAGCCTTCCTGTGCAGCTAATGGATGGAATAAGGGTTTCTTCTTGCATTTCCTTATTCACACAGATCCTTAGTCTTATGTGAAATTCAGGTTTTGTAGCACTTTTCTAATTCAGTAGTTTGTTCATTTTCTACAGTTACAATGATGCCATGTCTGTTCTATTGGCATATCCCTTTCTTGCGTTTTTTGTTTTTAAAATCTATGGCAGTATTTTACATAAAGCTGTTTGTTTTTAATTAGGACTCAGAACATGTCATTAATCCTTCTGAGTCTGTGAACCTTCAATAAACACACCTGGATAACTATCATATACACACCTCTGCTCTAAAGAGAGGCGTCTGAAGTCCACAAAGAAATGGAAAGGGTTGTTCTCTGTAGGAAATCCCATTGGCTGACTTCATCCAGTCTATTACATGCAGGCCTTATGCCTGATGTAAGGTGCTTATTTCTGTTAGGTTTTACCTGCTGTGCTTTAACAAGCAAACTTTAAACGTTGGGGAGTATCTTGACCCATTCTGACACTAGCAAGTGTAAACCTATGTCAGCAATACTGCTCGATCCAGAGTCCCAATATGGATATGCACCCATTGTCTTTTTTTCCTAACTCAAACTTCTGTTTCATGGTATTCTAGCTGTGGTTTGTTAATTTGTTCTTTTACTTTATGTTCTGATTGTTTCCTCTTCATTACGGGTTTTATTTGAGGCGAACAAAATATCAGCAAGAATGTTGAGAGTTTTTAATGTGAAATTAAGTGCTTCCATTGGTGAAAATAAACACATTGTAACATGGGAAATGAGGGGCTGAAAGGGTCAGACAAGAGGACAACAGTGTATAGGAAGCAAAGCAATCATGCCAAACAGGGTCTGGATCTTCCAATCTATCTGAAAGCCACACTGAACTTGTTACCTCTCCACTGAAGATTTGCTTGATGCTTTGACCTTACAGATGGGCTGTGGTCCCATATAGGAAGCACTGGCTATCCCTACAAACCATCCACTTTTTTTTGTGTAATCTTAGGATTTTACAAAATTATTTTAATAAATCATGATGTTCCAGCATTTCCAGCACTACAGTAGTCCCTGTTTCCATTGAAATGTTGTGTGGTTTCATGATACAGTCAGGACCGGCTCTAGGCACCAGCGCAGCAAGCAGGTACTTGGGGTGGCCAACGGAAAGGGGCAGCACGTCCAGCTCTTCAGCGGCAATTCAGCAGCGTGTCCCTCAGTCCCTCTCAGAGGGAAGGACCTGCCGCCGAATTGCCACCGAAAGATGAAGTGGCAGCGGTAGAGCTCCAGTCGTGGCTTCCCCCGCCCCACCTCACCACTTGGGGCGGCAAAAACTCTGGAGCCAGCCCTGGATACAGTACCAGGTACAGTCATCTTTGAGGATTTTGGCAGGAAAGGAAAAGTTTAAAAAGGAAAAATACCACCTGCACTCAAAGGCTGGCCAGCGTATCTGAACATCTTTTTGCTCGCAAAGCTTTGTTTTTAAAATATAAATCTCTGTGTAAATGAAAGCACTGAAGGGTTATTTCATGTTATCAATCTAGCTACTCCCATGACCATAGCGTATCTCACATTAATTGATTTATCCTTTAGACTCTGGTATGAGGGGGAAACATTACTCCCCTATCTATAAAATAGGGATAATAAGGCAGAGAGTGATTAAGTGACATGCCCATGGTCACATGGATGAGGGTGTGTGTCAGAGCTAGGAATTGATCTCCTTAGTCCCAATTTAGTGCCTTTACTACAAGACCATCCATCCTTCTTCCCAAGAGTTCATCTGTTTTCATCATACCAGCCATCTGAGTTGTACACCTCTTCAAGTTGGAATTTGTTCTCCAATATCCCAGCTAGTAGGGCAAGGAGTGCAAAGGATGTGTTTCTAGTAATCTGCCCGTTTTTGATTATATAGAAATATGGCCATCGTGGTCCCAGTGTTATTCATCCTCTGCAGTGGGTTTCCCATCATCTAAAGGTTAAAAGTCTGAGCCGTTGGTCTCCTGCAAAACAATGGCTCATGTTTTCTCTTAACTTGTCAGTTCAAGCAGTCTGGAGCGCTTTAAGGCAGTGGTTCTCAACCAGGGGTACATGTACTACTGCGGGTATGCAGAGGTCTTCCAGGGGTACATCGACTCATCTAGATATTTGCCTAGTTTTATAACTGGCTACATAAAAAGCACTAATGAAGTCAGTACAAACTAAAATTTCATACAATGACTTGTTTATACTGCTCTATATGCTGTACACTAAAATAAGTACAATATTTGTATTCCAATTGATTTTATAATTGTATAAAATGAGAACATACGCAATTTTTCAGAAATAGTGTGCTGTGACACTTTTGTATGTTTGTCTGATTTTGTAAGCAAGTAGTTTTTAAGTAAGGTGAAACTTGAGGGTGTGCAAGACAAATCAGACTCCTTCAAGGAAGGAGTACAGTAGTCTGGAATGGTTGAGAGCCACTGCTTTAAGGAATGTGCTTAAGCATTGGTCATTTCTGATGGAGAACTCCAAAATATACTAAGGGCCCAATTCATCACGTTTACAGCAGTGTAATTCCCTCAAAATCAGTGGAGTTACGCCACTGGAAAACTGGAGTGACAAATTGGTGAGTCAGGCCCTCAGGTACTCAAATTCCAGTCCCTGGACAGTGGAAGCTGTGACATATTATTTTTCTGACTAATGCCATCACATTCTGTTGTACCATGACATCTAGGAATGGACTAAGTCAAACCACAAGGGGCAGTCCCAGAAAGATCTCCAAAGTACAGTGTGAAAATGGGGAGAGGGGGCATGAGGGAATATTTCTGCTTAACGTCTTTTAATGAGGGACAGAGGAACATGTGAGGTAAATGCCATGTAATATATGTCAAGCCTTCAAGCCCAAATGTGCTACAACTTCAGCCATGTAGGGGAAACTGGCTAGAACATGGTTATTACACAATCTGGTTCCATTTACAATATAAACAAGCTTTGTTTTAACCTTGTTACTGAGCCACACCAAAGCCTTAGATACATCAAAGATTTCAGCAGGGTTTGAGCATGTGGTTAATGTGCCATCCTCACTGAAATATGCAAGTGTTTTGTAACTGAATCTGGGGATAATTATGTTGTAACCCTTCCTGCCCCCCCGCCACATGGCTAAAAATGTAGATTAGACAAAGCCTTGGAAAATGAAGGCTTTTAAATTTCAAAAGGTTTTTTTGTGGATGTGGAGCTACCTGCTGGTCCTTCGGCATCATTGCACTTGTTACAGCATTAAAAAGTGGTGAGTATTAAGTCTCAACATCAGTAAGAAGCCAGGATGGGATTAACATAGAACAAAGTAAAACAAAATTGCTTTTAATGGATAACATCCACACCCTAAAGATTTTTGTAATGATACTGAAATGTTGCAACTGTTCAAAGCACAGTGATTTTTTTTTTTGGGTGCCTACCTTAATGTAGGTTACTCTGCCATGGAAGAGGTTTGCAAGACAAGACATGAATGGTGCTCTGTATTCTATGGATTCTCATGTTTCATAGAAGACCTTTCCCTTGCGGCCTTTAGCTCAGTTATACAAAATAACCATCACAACACTCTCACACATCATAAAGTGCTCCGACTATTAGCTATGGTACTTGGATCTTACTTCCATGAACCCTACCCCCACTCCCATCCAGTCCTCCCACTTGGTATAATAGCTTCTTTGGAACATACTGCTTGGGAGTCCAAATTTATTGCCTGTTTTTAAAGAGGATAGACTATTATAAAACGGATTCATTTGCATATTAATCAGGCACATGGATGAGGTGACACAGACAGGAAGAGAAAGAAGTGAATGGCCAATAGGACATGCTGCAAAGAAAACATAGATTAAAAGGGGGGGAAAACCTTTTAGGCAGAAGCTGAATAAGAACTGTATGCACAATTCCCTGCCCATTTCTTTTAATGATTGCTTATGGGCTGCCACTTCCCTTGTGCATGTCTCCAGCCCATCTCTCTCCCTCTCATGCGTGCACTCTCTCACACACAGATATAGTAATTCCCTCCACCAGCTTTTCTCTGCCTGCATTACACATCTGACTACCTCCTTGTCTTTGATCAAATGTACATTGTGATGAACCTTTTCTGACACACTACATTTCAAAACTAATTTTAATTGTAAGCCATTTGTTCTACTGCTGTGTCTTCTAATTGAGAAAACACAGCATGCAGTCTTGGGACTGCATGTCTTAACTCTTAATTGGCTGGGGTTTGGAAGCCCATTTATATTGCAGCTCCTGATTTGCCTGAACTTGGGAAAAAGTAGGGTGCTACATACACAGTTTGATCTAATTTCCTGTTCTCATTTCAATTAACTTGGGTTTTTTTGGCCACTATATGACCAAGTTCTGATTGTGAGCCTTTTTGAGAAGAGGGGTATTTGGTGGGATGGGGAGTTGGTGGTCTTGGAGGTACATTTGTGAAAACATTTTTTGCAATGTTTTGAAACATCTGTTAGGGGGGTGCTGCTTTCACACACATACACCCACAATTAAACTAGCCCCAGGAAATTTTCCTGCCTCTGCTGGGAGAAGAATTAATTCTTGAACTGAGAGGTTCATTCTCAAACTGTACATCACCCCTTCTACTTTTCTTCCAGACTCAGACCTGCAATCTGCCTCCCTTCCCTGTATAATAGGTTTGTTTCATCTTTGTCTCTGCATCTTCCTTCCCATGCTTTTGTCTCCTTTCACTTTGGCAATTGCAATTCCATCATGTAAAGCCTCCCTGTGTCCTGGTTTCCCAGACACCATCATATGCTGGATACCCGCCTGTATTTTTTCACAGGTGGAAGGAAGCATTGCCCCATCACTCCCCCACATACACACACCATTCCCTAACTCTGTGAATTCCCCATTCATATCAAGAGCCAGATCAACCCCTGCCCCTTTTTTGCTAAAATCTCTATGAACTTGCTGCCACTTGCACGTCTGTTAGTCTATAAGGTGCCACAGGATTCTTTGCTGCTTCTACTGACATCACAGACACCTCCCCTACCTACCAACCCCTGTTCATTCATTACTGCTCTTTCAGACTACCTACAAACCAAAGTGGGGTAAAGAAAGAAAGGAAAAGAATAATTATGCACTTAGAAAGTGGACCTAACTCCCTCAAAAAAAAAAACCATACTTTTTCCCTCTGATCAGAACAAGGGTCCTCTTTCTCCTAAACTCTTGTTCTCTCTCTCTTCACCTTGCTATTTTTAGTGATCTGGTCTGCAGGGTAGGCTCCTTGTTTAAGCTGCTTGAAGAAGAACCATCACAGGGTATCTGTCCTGTTAAGGGGAATCAGGCTCAAGCTTGCCTGTGACCTACCAGTTAACCCCCAGCTGATCCTGCTCTGATGACTTAATGACCATTAGTGACCCCTAGCTGTGAAAGGGTCAGGGAGGCCTACATACAGAGACAGGGAAAACTACATGCAGAAAGAGGAAAACTCAGAGGAAGGAGATCCCAGAGAGAGATACAAGGGGAGTTTCCTTTCTCTAGGGAGGGCTGGGGAAGGTAGGCTGGAGAGATCTGCAGGGAATAGGTCAAGCTCCTGTGGAAAAAGCCCTGAGGTAGGGATTATAAGAAGCTGAAATGGCCCTGGGAGAAGCTGTGGGAGTCCCCAGGGAAGGAGGTCAGTGGGAAAATCTATTAGGAAGAAGTGCCTGTAAGTAAAAAGCCATGGAGGATAGTGCTTAGGCAAAGGAGCAAATGTATTGAAACATTCCAGTTGAAACTGTAAAGTCAGTTTCAGCTATTAAATAAATTGATGAAATGTTTTTTCATTAGAAATAAAAGCATTTTCTGTGAATGAAATGCAGCCTTAATAATGAGATTGTCTTATACAGTGGGCTATTAAGAAAAGTTAATATGAGGTAGGGGAGATAGAAACACATCATAGTGAAAGGGGAGTGAGAATTGAAAAATGTCTAGTGTCATGAGTGCTGTCCTGTACCCCAGATATGCTTTATTTATTTTGTTTTAGTGCAAATGCCTAGAGCTGCACAATTACAGCTGACTGGCTTGGTCATCCTGAGAATGCTCCCCCTAGGATCTAAATGTATCCATAGCTGTGGACAATTAAGCAAGAAATTTGGAAGTCAAGGTTCAAGACTCAAGCAAATTAACATGGGTTCTATGGTCATCCTTATGTGGCATAGTTATAATTTCTTTACATGGTATCTGTCTTGAGGACCAAGATTGAGGATTTAGAAAATGGAGATGTAATAGCCACTGGAATACTGGCCTCCTGGAAGGTAGCTAGGGATCTGATTAAACAATTTCCCCTGCAAGAAATAGTACCCTGAGTCCTGAAGAACCTCATCAGGCAAAATCCTAATTTACTATGTGCAATGCTCTATACATGCACACCTTGCTAATGGAACAAGACTCCTGCACACATGAGGGTACATCCCTATCATGACAAGTGATATTATAAGCTCCTCTCCAGCAGAAATGTTCTGAATGAATAAATCTAACCTTATTTCCAAACCTGCCCAGCAACTTCCAGATGCAGAGAACTTTTAGATCCATTCAAGAAATTACATGCTCACTGTCATAATAAGACAGTCGAGGGTTAATTTCTCTTTTACCTGTAAAGGGTTAAGAAGTTCACATAGCCTAGCTGACACCTGACCAGAGGAACCAATGGGGGGACAAGATGGTTTCAAAGAGGGAGCAGGGGAAATCAGTCTTTCGTCTGTTCAGAAAAGTTTGTGCTGGAGTGAAGGATCCAGGAATCAGCCATCTAACATTTCTTAAAAGTAGTAAGTGTTTAGAGAAGGAATGTACTAGATTATGTTTATTTTCTTTTGTGACTTTGTTTTGCATAGAGGGAGAATCAAATTGGGTTTCTTTGTGTAACTAAGGTTTTTGCCCAGAGGGACATCCTCTGTGTTTTAAATCTGTTGTCTGTGAGAGTAGCTTGCATGCTAATCTCTCAGAGGTATTCCTTTCACCCTTTTTCTTTAATTAAAAGTCTTCTAAGAACCTGATTGATTTTTCCTTGTTTTAAGATCCAAGGGTTTTTTTTTTTATCTGGGCTCACCAGGAATTGGTGGGAGGTGAATCAGTCTCAATCCTGCCAGGAA
Source organism: Mauremys mutica (assembly GCF_020497125.1). Taxonomy (NCBI): domain Eukaryota; kingdom Metazoa; phylum Chordata; order Testudines; family Geoemydidae; genus Mauremys; species Mauremys mutica. The sequence continues at coordinate 46,484,074 of NC_059078.1, forward strand.
AAGGGGGATAAGGACTGGGGAAATATTTGGGGGGAAGACAGAGTTTCCAAATGACTCTCTCATAAATGTGTGTTTAAACTATTTGATGGTGGCAGCTACTAGATCTAAGCTGGTAAATAAGCTTAGGGGTTATCTCATGCAGGTCCCCACATCTGTACCCTAAAGTTCAGAGTGGGGGGGTGACACCTTGACACCCACCTTGCATTCGTGCACTCAGCATTCCTCAAGAGTTTGGAATCTAACTGTACTAACCACTTCCAAATCCAAAAGTATACTCTAAACATATCAGTGGAGGAAGATTATAGAGGCACTTGTATTATGAAGCACTATTGTTCTTTGGTGAAGTTTCCTTCTGTGAGACTTTCTTGTGTCTGGCCGAGACATTCCTTGGGGGTCCCAATCCAGATGCCAGTGTCCTTGCCCAATGCAGTCCTACTTGTCTTTCCAATCTTCTGTTACCTAGCAGGAGAGATTTTTACTTTCTTTATTGTTGTTTGGTTTTCCCCTTGTTTTTACTCCTGATACCTCATGTTTTCAGATAGTTGGCTCTGCTGTGGTACCCTTTACATGCTCCAGTAGCATAAATGGGCCATAAAGCCAACTTAGCCATTCAACTGTGGATTCTCCTGGCCTGAGGGAATCTCCAGGCAGCATTGATGGCATTCCCCTCACCACATCCTGTGTTGTAAGGGTAGAGACAAACAAGGTGGGAGTGCTACTGCATTCCAGCAATCCCTGGCTGTTGGAATGGCACCTTAGAGCTAAGGTCGGTCAGGCATAAAGAGTAGCCCTGAAACAGCTGTAAGTATCACCATGAGCCAATGTATCCCCTAGCTGACTAAAGAAGAGTTGGAACTCAAAGATGGTATAGGTACCTCTGCCCTCTCCCCTCCTCCCCCTACTAAGTCTGGCATGAAGCAAAGCATTGTTAGTAATGTCTGTCAAGTGGATGGGGTATTATTTTTCATTGTTACATTGGGCCATACTTTATGGAGTTCAACTGTAACTGCCAAGCATGGACTGTATGGAACATAAAGAATCCAAAAAGTGGAAGTTGCATGGTTTTCTTATAGAATTGACTTGTGCTGAATTCCAATGTACTGAAGTTTAATTACAAATGCTTTTTGTTTCACAACCATTTCTGATCACTTTATTCGTTAACAGGAATTATAGATGCTCCTTCCTTTTTTTGTTGCATCAGTTTTATCCAGGTCCTTGCAATTAAATGGGATGGTTATTTGGACTATAATTGCTCTTCTGAAATTTCCTTGCTTACCGCTTTGAGAAGCTTGCAATACTGTTCTCGGGAGACATTTCTTATTGCTTAGCTACTGAAACACCTGCTAAAACTGAGCTCTCTGAAACTGAAAATTTAAATGTGAAAAGGGTGGGTAGAGCTGGAACAGAAACTTCTTAAAACACTAATATTAAAATAAAATGTGTTGGTGGAGAAACACTGGAGAGGCGGGGGTGGGGGAACTCAGATTTTAAATCTAAAATGTATTGCTTCACTAATGAATCAGGAAAATTCTGGTTTGGATATTAGCTATTGCCCCATCTCAGAGCAGTTCCTGAATTCAGAAGTAATTAAATCTCCCTAAAGACAAGTACAACATGTATTCTACCTATTTCTGGAGAATGCTAATGCAAGACTGTGCCTTATGGATATGAATGAGTCATTTGAGTACATACCTTAATTTACCTAATAGGCTCAATTTTTAGAGCAGCTGATAACTGAACAAATGCACTGTCCATGTGTTATCAGATGCAGTCCCACTCTCCCAAAGTTACTTGGCTGATCTCGCTCTTTGTTTTTAAAGAAAGATATATGATCAGGCAAAGTAGACCTTCCCTTTTTAATGATCCTTTGTCAATCTACAAATTTTTGACCTGGATGAAGATTTATTTCATTTGCCTCAAGCCCGAGACCTATTCCATGATGTCTCTTTATCTTTGTTTCAACTCAAGAGGCTGCCTGCCACTCCATCTCTTACAATCACGTAGGGCAGGGGGAAATATCAAGGGATTGTTGTCTGGCAGGAAACTTTCAAAATAGGATTCTATATTATGTGCAAACCAGTGAGGAGGAAAAGCCCAAAACATCTAGGAATGGAAGGTGTATCCCTGTGCCATGCCAAACTCCTGAGATCTCCCCTCCATTTGCACGCCAAGACCAGAGACAATGGACAACTCTGCCAATGAAATCAGCCCAGATAGAGCTCTGGGTACTGGGAGTGTGCGGCATGGTTCCTCTGTGGCAGCTTCCTCTGGGTCACCCTGAAAGAATGTTGCCCCCCTCAGCAACTGTCTTACTCGAAGAAACCCAAGATTGTGGGACACAAAGATTGGTTGCTTTCAGATGCACAGTATTACCTATGGTCTGTGGAGGCAGGGAGAGGTCAAGAAGCAGTGAAAGCACAAGGCCTCTGTATGAAAGGTGCTGGTGAGTCTCCCAGATCCATGGTTTTACAGAGATGGATCTATTTCACGAGAAGACGACAAGCAGTTGCTATAACACATCTATAAATCAGCAGAGCTGGTTGAAAACTTTGTCAGAACAGTTTTCTGTCAGAAAGTTCTGCTTCATCAAAATATTTCATAGGAACATGTCTATATCAATGGAAAAAGTGACATGATTTGAATGACAATATTTTGTTTAACTTTATCATTTCAGTTTGACTTTCTCATTCTGTTTATTTGGACTTTCTTGTTCTGTTTAATTTCATTTTATTGTTGCATTTTGACTTGATGTGGAAAAATTTCATTTGAGGGATTGTGTACTGGGATTGACCTGTCACATACTGCCATGTGTCGTCTTTCACTGGATCTGACTGCACATTGCTTCTGATTATTTCAGCTGACCCATGTGATGTCACAGTGTGAGCAGCAGCTCTCCGTTTAGTGCCAGGCTCAGCCTTTGAGTGAGGCTGTGATTGCATGACATCTTTGCTGAAAGGCAGCAATAATTGCCATCTATCTTGCATCTCTGTCCTTCCCTTTCCCCCCCCCCCCCCAGGTGCTCTGGGCTTCTGTGAAACATGATATTTTCAGTGATTTCACCTCAGAAAGCCTGCCCCCGATCTGAAAGATTTAAAGAGGAAGTGGAAGCAGTTCAGGTAACACTCAGCAGTTGTCTGACTCTCAAATAATAAAAAGGTCTCTTCGTATGACACTGCTTCCACTATAAATGACAGTGCCACATCTCCTGTCACTTCTAAGAACATAATGCCCATACTGGGTCAGAGAAATGATCCTTCTAACCCAGTATCCTGTATTCTGATAGAGGCCAGTGCCAGATGCTTCAGAGAATGAACAGAACAGGGCAATTATTGAGTGATCCATCCCCTGTTGGCCAGTCCTAGCATCTGGCAGTCAGAGGTTTAGGGACCCCCAGAACATAAGGTTGCACCCCTGACCACCTTGGCTAATAGCCATTGAACTTATCTAGTTCTCTTTTGAACCCATTTATGCTTCTGGCTTTCACAACATCCCCTGGTGATGAGTTCCACAGGTTGACTGTGTGTGTATGAAGAGGTGCTTCCTTATGTTTGTTTTTAAACCTGATACCAGTTAGTTTCATTGGGTGACCCCTGGTTCTTGTGTTATGTGAAGGCGTGAACAACTTTCTCCACACCATTCATGATTTTATAGACCTCTATCATATCACCTCTAGTCGTCTCCTTTCTAAAATCGACAGTCCCAGTCCTTTTAATCTCTCCTTATATGGAAACTGTTCGATACTACTAATTTTTGTTGCTAATCTCTGTACGTTTTCCAATTCTAATATATCTTTGAGATAAGGCAACCAGAACTGCATGCAGTAGTCTAGGTGTACCATGGATTTATATAGTGGCATTATGATATTTTTTGTCTATCCATTTCCTAATGGTTCGTACCATTCTGTGGGCTTTTTTGACTGCTGCTGCACGTTGAGCAAAGGTTTTTCAGAGAACTATCCAGTGACGCCAAGATCTTCCTGAGTGATAACAGCTACTTTAGACCCCATCATTTTGTATGTATAGTAGGGATTATGGTATGCATTACTTTGCACTTATCAACGTTCTATATTATCTGCCATTGTGTTCCCAGTCACCCTGTTTTGTGGGATCCCTTTGGAACTCTTTGCAGTCACCTTTGGATTTAACTATCTTGAGTAATTTTGTATTGTCTGCAAATTTTGCCACCCCACTGTTTACCCCTTTTTCCAGACAATTTATAAGTGTATTGTACAGCACAGGTCCCAGTACAGAACCTTGGGGGACCTGCTATTTACGTCTCTCCATTGTGAAAACTGACCACTTATCCCTATCCTGTGTTCCCTATCTTTTAATCAGTTACTGATCCATGAAAGGACCTTCCCTGTTATCTCATGACTGCTTACTTTGCTTTAAGAGCCTTTGGTGAGGTACCTTGTCAAAGGCTTTCTGAAAGTCCAAGTACCCTACATCCATTAGAACAGTATAAGTGGAACTAGCAGCGGAGGGGTAGGGATTGAGCATTGGCCTGTTAAACCCAGGGTTGTGAGTTCAATCCTTGAGGGGTAGGTCCTGCTTTGAGCAGGGGGTTGGACTAGATGACCTCCTGAGGTCCCTTCCAACCCTGATATTCTATGACCCCAGCATGAGGCTGCCCAGAAGCTGCCATCTTCAATGGAACAGTTTAGGGTGGAAAAATGACCAGCTCTTGAGGCTTGGGCTTGCTCAGTAGAGAAGCTGTTGTGGATGCTCTGCACCATGCACCCCAGCAACTGCACGGGGGACCCAGTTTGCCAAGAATTCAGAGAGGGGAGGGAACCCTGACATGGTGGCAGCACGGGGGGATCATTTTGAACTAGAAGCGCAGACCTTGGGATTTTAAAAGGACACATTTTTTTTCCTTTTAGCTGCTTGAAAACCAGGGAGTGTGGTGTGTGTTTGTTTTTTCTTTCTAGCTCTCTGGTTAAGCTAGGCTAAGTGCAGGAAGGCTAGAATGATGGAAAGTGAGGTTCAAAAGAAACTAGAATTAGCCTTATTGGAAGCTGAAGAGAGACAGAAAGAACATGAAAGACAAATGGCCTTAAAGCACTTGGAGTTGGACATGGAGGAGAAGAAGGAGGCAAAATGCTTGGAGGCAGAGGCAGCCAGGGAGGAGGCTTCCCATAAAAGAGTCCTGTAGTTAAAAGACAGAGAAATACAGGCCCAGATTTCGGCCCAGAATCATGAACTGGCTGTTATGGAGTTGAAAAGATGGAACCCTTCAGCAGCTGGCTCCACTTCCCCAAAAATCCACAAATGGGAGCGACTATATTCACAGTATGATGAATCCAGTGATATTGCTGAATATTTCATCACCTTTGAGAGACTGTGCACCCTCCATGCAATTCCTGAAGATCACAAGATAACCACATTAGTAGCAAAATTGACTGGAAGAGCTCTGGACATATTCAACAAGATGCCTATTGAGGATGCTTCTGACTATGGTAAATTTAAGGATTTGGTTTTGAAACAATTTCAACTTACACCTAAAATTTAGAGCCCTTAAGAGAGGGGCTGGACTAAGTAATGTGGCTTATGTAAACCAGATGAAGGATCTGTTAGATACATAGGTCAAAGGAAGGGGTGTAACTAGCTTTGAAGGAATGTGTGATTTGGTTGTACAGGAGCAGTTCCTGACTCTGACCAATGATGATGTAAAACAGTATTTATGGGATAAGAAAATGGACTCAGCAGAAAGTCTTGCTTCTTATGCTGATCAACAGGAGCAGTCCCAGACTGTCTGAGAGGCAGGGCAAATCAGAACAAAGCAGGTGGAGGTAGCAGAGAGGAACAACGTGGGTTGCAGTTTGGGTGGATACCAGAAGGGACACCCCAAGGCCACACCACACCACCAGGGGAAGCCTAAGGCCCCACCTACACCCCAAGGAAAACCCCAGACACCTTATCTCAGCAACCCACCTCACCCCAGTGAAAGGCCAACTGCCCTAAGAATCCCAACAGGTTACAGTTCACTGCACCGGGGTCTCACCAAAGGTCCTCAGGTCCAGATGTCTCCCAGATACCCTCAGAGTGAAAGGAAACTGAGTGTGGGCAGGAAGAAGGTTATCACATGGAGGGACACTGGAGCACAGGTGTCAGCTATCCACCAATCCTTAGTGGACCCCAAATTCCTCAACCCAGAGGCCCAAGTGACGATTCAACCCTTCAAGTCAAACTCTTTTGACTTGCTTACAGCCAGGTTGCCTGTCCAGTACAAGGGCTGGTCAGGAATGTGGACTTTTGCAGTCTATGATGATTATCCCATTTCCATGCTGCTGGGGGAAGATTTGGCCCACCATGTGAAGCTAACCAAGAGGGTGGGAATGGTCACCCACAGCCAGGCTAAGCAAGCCTTCACACCTATCCCTGTTCCTGAGCTTTCTACAACGGCCCCGTCTGAGTTACCAGAGACACCGACTGAGGTGGTGGAACTGGACCCTACGCCAACATCTGCGACAACAGTAGTGGATCCAGTTGCAGAGACCCAGCCAGAACCAGTCCCAGAAGGGCAACTGGCAGAGCAATCAACACCAAAACCATTGCCAGCACTGAATCCAATGCTTGCAACCCCATCTACAACTCCAACACCAGAGGGCACCACCGAGCCTGCCCTGGCAGCAGCAGATAAACCTATGCAACAGGCTCAGCCAGAGCCTGAAATACAACAGTGCACCAGCAGAGAGCAGTTCACAGTCAACGGAAACAGCCCCATCGCCTACATCACTTCCAGAGGGACCAAGCCCAAGTCCACAATCCAGTGAGGAACTGATGTCTCTAGCATCAAGGAAACAGTTCCAGGCTGAGCAGGAAGCAGATGAAAGCCTCCAGGGGGCTTGGACGGCAGCATGGAGCAACTCACCGCCTCTCAGCTCTTCTAATCGATCCTGGTTTGTTGTAGAAAGAGGACTTTTATACAAGGAAACTCTTTCTGGTGGACACCAGGAAGACTGGCATCCTCAGAGACAGTTGGTAGTTCCAACTAAGTACTGGGTGAAGCTTTTGAGCTTAGCCCACGATCATCCTAGTGGCCATGCTGGGGTAAACAGGACCAAAGACCATTTGGGGAAGTCTTTCCACTGGGAGGGAATGGGCAAGGATATTTCTACCTGTGTCTGGTCATGTGAGGTGTGCCAAAAAGTGGGAAAACCCCAAGACCAGGTCAAAGCCCCTCTCCAGCTACTCCCCATAATTGAGGTTCCATTTCAGCAAGTAGCTGTGGATATTTTGGATCCTTTTCCGAAAAAGACCCAGTACATACTGACTTTCATGGATTTTGCCACCCCATGGCCAGAATCAGTAGCTCTAAGCAACACAAGGGCTAAAAGTGTGTGACAGACATTTTTGCCATGGTAGGTTGGCCCTCCGACATCCTTACAGATTCAGGAACTAATTCCTGGCAGGGACCATGAAAAGCCTTTGGGAAGCTCATGGGGGGTGAACCACTTGGTTGCCACCCCTTACCACCATCAAATAAATGGCCTGATGGAGAAGTTTAATGGAACTTTGGAGGCCATGATATGTAAATTCATAAATGAGCACTCCAATGATTGGGACCTAGTGTTGCAGCAGTTGCTCTTTGCCTACAGGGCTGTACCACATCCCAGTTTAGGGTTTTCACCATTTGAACTTGTGTATGGCCACGAGGTTAAGGAGCCATTACAGTTGGTGAAGCAGCAATGGGAGGGAACTTTCTCCAGGAACTAACAACCTCCAAAACACCCTCCAAAACTCTCTTTAGCCCTTACTAGAGAGAACCTAAAAGATGCTCAGGAAGAGCAAAAGGCCTGGTATGATAAACATGCCAGAGAGCGTTCCTTCAAAGTAGGGGACCAGGTCATGGTTTTGAAGGCACTCCAGGCCCATAAGATGGAAGTGTTGTGGAAAGTGCCATTTATGGTTCAAGAGCACCTGGGAGCAGCATAACTATCTCTTAGCATCCCCCACCTCAAACCTAAAGCCTAAAGTGTACTATGTTAATTCTCTAACACCCTTTTATTCCAGAGAATTAAAGGTCTGTCAGTTTACAGCCCAGGGAGGAGATGACACTGAGTGGCTTGAAAGTGTCTACTATGAAGGAAAAAGTGATGGTGGCATGGAAGAGGTGAACCTCTCAATGACCCTCAGACATATGCAGCAACAGCGATCAAGGAGCTGTGTACTAGCTTCATGCCAATGTTCTCAGCCACCCCAGGACGGACCAAACTGCTTTTGTAGTTGGCTAGCCATTCACAGTCTTTGTTTAATCCTGATCTGATGGTGTCAAATTTGCAAAGACTGTGAGTGGCTAGCCAACTACAAAAGCAGTTTCTCCCCCCTTGGTGTTCACACCTCAACTGCTAGAAGAGGGCCTCACCCGCCCTGATTGAACTAACCTTGTTCTCTCCAGACTGATTCTTGCCTGCATATTTACACCTGCCTCTGGAAATTTCCATTACATGTGTCTGACGAAGTGGGTATTCACCCACGAAAGCTCCAATACATCTGTTAGTCTTTAAGGTGCCACAGGACTCTTTGTTGCTTTTTAGAGATCCAGACTAACATGTCTACCCCTCTGATACTTGTCTCTCGTGAAAGTTTCCCAAAATCAACTGGTTAAAATCGTCCTCAAAATGTGAAAAATATTGTTTGTTTTTTATATAATCAGTAGTATATCTAAAGGTGCATGTGTCTTAACTGTCTCCTCCTAGACCTCCAGGAAGAAATCACAGCCAGTGCGGAACAGGCTGTCCAGCACCATCTGTGATTTGAGGAGCGTGTCAAAAATATAAAGGGAAGGGTAACAACCCTTATTTATGCAGTAACATAACCTCCCTCTTGGCCAGAGGTACAGAATCGCTTACCTGTAAAGGGTTAATCAGTTTAATTAACCTAGTTGGCACCTGACTAGAAGGACCAATGGGAAAAGAAGATACTTTCAAAGAGAGGGGGGGAGGGGAAGGTTTTCTTTGTGCTCTCTTTGTGTGTGCCCTCTCAGACAGGAGACGGACCAGGGCAGGAAAAACATCTCCTAAAAAGATCCTGAAATTATACATGTAAAATTACAGAAATTGTAAGTAACAGCAAAGAAATCCATTGGATTCTTTTGTTTTAGCTTGTGAATTTTCCCTATGCTAAGAGGTAATTTTATTCCTGTTTTGTAACTGGGAAGCAGAGTCAGAGGGAAATCCTCTGGGTTTTAACTTTACAGGGTATTTATCTTCCATCCTGATTTTGCAGGTGTGATTCTTTTACTTTTTAAGACCCTGATTAATTTTTTTAGTGTCCTAAAAACCAGGGATTTGGTCTGTGCTCACTTTAACCTATCAGTTGGTATATTCTTCTCAATCCCCCCCCCCCCGGGAAAGGGGGTGAAGGGGCCTGGGAGAATGTTTTGGTGGGGGATAGGGCTCTACATGGTCCCTCCCTGCATGTTTGTTTAAATCACTTGGTGGTGGCAGCAGCAGCAATAACATCTAAGGACAAAGAAATGAATTTGTGCCTTGGGGAAGTTTTTAACCTAAGATGGTGGAATATAAGCGCAGGGGGTTTCATGTGGGTCCCCAAATCTGTACTTCAGAGTGGGGAGGGAACCCTGACATGCATCAACACTAATAATAAAGGTTTTGTGGTGCAACTTAGGCTTTCACTTCTGTGCAGTCCCATTGCCTTTAAATAATGCCCACTAATGCTCCTGTGGTTCTATTGCCTTCAGTGAGTTTTCACAGATGTAACTGATTGGAACTTAGAACAAATGCTGATGATGATGCAGGTGAAGGAGTAGAACTCTCACTTTCACTTAGTACAGTAATCTGCTTTGTTTATTGCCTCCCTGCACTGCAGAGCTAATGTAGCTAAGTGCATACTGTGAAACTCAGGACAGACAGCTGCAAGGGGTTGGGGTAGAAAACAGTCCCAGAAGGTTAAAAGGCACTCCTCCCTATCAACTGAGGAGGGGTAACTACAGGACTAGGATCAGCTGAGAGGGAGTTACCTGAGGTCAATTAGGATCAGCTGATTCCAACTAAGGGCTGCCTGAGACCTTTTTAAACCCTCCCTTGTTGGGAGAAGAGTGTGTGTGTGTGTGAGAGAGATGCATGCATGCATGCAACCAACCAACCAACCAACCAACAGGTTGGGAGCAGCGAGCCTCACCAGGAGGGGAAGCTGCATTGCCTCCCATAAGGGAGAAAAAACAGCCCAGAAGACTGGTGGAGAAAAGGAATGGATTTTCCCTGTGCAACCAAGAGGAACTGTTTTTACCCAAGCCTGTCTCACCAAGACTAAAATGCAGTGGAGGCTGGTGAGACTGAGAAGGTGCCTTGCCACAATACAGAAAGCAAATCTATTGAATAAAAAACTTAATTTCAGAATGTGTGCTAAAATGTAAAAATTTGAAGCCCACATTCATTCTTGCTCTTCTAACATGTTCTTGGAGGGGGTGGAATATACTAGATGTCGGGAAGTGAAAAGTTGGCTAGATGCATTGCATTTTGCTAGTAGTTCCTTTGCAACTTTCTCTCTTGAGGAATGACTAGTAGGGGGTGAGTGTTCCAAATCTTCCAGGATATTCATATTAATCAGAACAGTAGAATCTAGTGTTTTTAAAAGACTTGCTAGGTCATATGGGCCATCTTTCTGCCAATGCAAGATTGTTCTCCATTGTATTGAATAGTTTTCACCTCAGCTCTTCTGATAGTTACCCACTAGCTCATTATACAAGGTGTATCATCTCGTACTCCTTTGGAAACATGGTTTCAATAATTCCTCAGGATTTATTATGGTGGTGACATAGCAGCTCCATAGTGAGAGATTTGTACTCTTATTAGGAATTAAACTTCTTTGTTATGCATAGTTTCTACTCCCCAAAGTTACAGCATTTACTCTGAGTACAGAATGAATTTTCTGGAAATTTATGAGTAAATCTGTTAATCGTGTTATGAGTTATAAGCATTAAATGTGACCCCTTATTTTTTTCTTTTAAGAATTGTCACTTGTAGCTTAAATATTTTTTTAATAGTCTCCAGGCTATTAAGATTATTACTGTGCATACTTAGTCATAACCATTTTAAGTATGCTGATTTTTATCAAATTTGTCATAAAATATATCTTAACAATGACTACTGGGGCTATACAACTGATTTTTTTGTACTGGTCACTTGTGTTTGGAGAAGAGGTTATATAATATATTTTTACAGGCTGTTTCCTAAAAGGAAGCTGATGGAAAAGAAGCGTTCTTTGTCAAAAGGAGTGTCTTGCAGCTCATCTAAGTAGAGTTTCAGCAGCCTACTTTCTGAGCAATATCCAAAGAACCTTCTTGTCTCCTGGACTTCCTCATCCTTTGTAAATCTTCTAGGAGGGAAACTGCCCTCCTGCAGGCTTCCTATGATACTCAGGTGAAGAGCTTCTCTTCTGTTCATTACCTAAGGAGCTCTTCTAGAGAATTTGGAAAGAGCCCTTTGATCAGCATCTCGCCCAATCCAATGTCTTCTACTACTGTTACCACCCCTCCCACTCCTCTGCCTCATCCAGTGTACTTGTAAACTATAAGCACATTACATTTTAACATACAAAAGTTATACTTGCAAAATACGTTGGCATAAGTGTTTATAGTTCATAAGAAGAAAACTGGCTGAAGCAGTAGCAAGGGGGATGGCAAAAGATGTCTACTTAGGTCTGAGAGCATAGGATGGAGACAAGTAGAGGGTTCCAGGGTATAAACACTTATGTTTTTTTTACCCTACTAACTCTTATCTACTCTTCACATTCAGTGGAGAAAGCTTTAAATAACATCCCCGGCACCAATCTTGACTTGGACTACAGCCAGGGAAGACTGAAGTGATGCTGATGGAAGGGGGAAACACTGCATCCCCTGCTCCCACACTTATGCATGTAAAATTAAGTTAATGATAGTTTGTATGGAAATTTTTGTCTAGTTTCTCATGACAACACACACACCAGACTACAAGGAATCATAAGTTAAGACAACATATTCACCTAGAGCAGTACCCTTCTACAAGCACAAGAAGACATTCAACCACAACATGCCCCCCACAATTTCTCTAATACGTTGAAGAACTGACAGCCACAGTACAGCTTATGACATATATCTTGCACAATAACATTCTTTCAACCTTTTAAGTTGCGAAGTCTAACACACCAAAGTTAGAAAATTCCTGTTTTATGGCTATCTATATAAATTTGCCCCATATCGTGTGCAGCCTGTGTCCTGAACTAGGCAGGGGTCTTTTGGGGGCTGGGGGAAAAAACCCATGTGATCATACAATGTAATGACTGTACTGTAATGCATAGAAACATGAGGGCAGTATTAAAGTTTCACAGACAACTAGATCTGGCCCTTTCTAGCATGTATTCTTGACTTTGCAACCTATTTTTTTAATGTAATTTCCTAAGAGTTTTTAATGGAAAAGAATAAAAAGTTATACTTTTACACAACTGTAACAGCCTCCCCATCATGCATCATCAGCAGAGCTTGAACCCTGCACATTCAACAGTGCAAGAGAGACTGCTACCACATGAGCAACAGGATTAAATATGTTATCTATCACCAAGAGAAGGCTATTATTCCAGGGCACGGGCCATCCCACCCTGATGTGTGCTTGCTCTCCTTCACTCTGGACTTGGGAGAGCTCCTGCCCCATGTGGTACCTTCAGAGATGGGGAGAGGCTGCTGGCACCATGTGCTGGGTCTGTTGGATGGTTGTGGGGAACTGGGCCTAGCTATTTTTCCTCACTATTCTTGGGAAGTAGGGGAATGCCACCTCCATGTAGTGCCCTAAGAAATGGGGGGAATATGCTGCTAGGGTGAAACAGCATGCTGAGTCTGTGGGGATGGGGTGGAGAGAGAAGTCTGGCCCATTTCCTGCTGAATGTGGTGCCCCAAGGGAAACATAAGCCACTGTGACCATGTGAGGGGAGTCCAGCCTGGCTATCTTCACACTCTGCCCACAGTTGCTCTGGCAGTCCCCAGCTGTTTCAAACATAGTCTCATCTGCTGCCGTTGCAGTGGTACAAACCCAGTGTTCAGATGTCTGCACATTTAGCCATTATTTGGGTAAGCTGCCAAAATTTTGTTGAAGAAAAGTGGGAGAAGGAAAATGGCCATTTTTAACAGTTTCTATTTCAGGAAAAGCTGAACAGAATTGTATCGAACAAAGACAAGACACTTTCCTAGCCTAAGGGTATTCCCTCTGCCAAATATGAAAGGTCTGCTTGTAAACAATAGAAGTATGAGAGCTTATAAAAGAAAAGGTCACAAGAATCTTTTATAACAAAGGGTTGGGCAAGTAGCAGCTTCTTGGATAATACATACATGATTGTTAAACAGTGTACATGTACATTTTAAGAAGGAGTATGGTTTTGTTCAATAAGCTAATAGATGTCTAAAAAGTCTAAATACACAGTAGAAGTTTCTGGCTTGAGGTAAAAAATCCCAAATATGTAATTTTGCTCCTCCCTCCCCCCATTTACTTTATGGAATGTAAAGATAGTATGATCATTTGCCTTATTAAGTCTTTGCCTGTTTATTGTTTTTAAGTAGTAAGGAAAAACACGAAGGCAACCTTAATGGTAAAGACTAGAGGGTGGACCTCACCCCAGCCTCTTTGTATTGCTCTGGCAGTACAAAGGGGACAGAAATGTCATAACTTGGTAACAGTGGGATAGAGCCAGTATAAGAATGCTTGTTTGGGATAGAGCCAGTATAACCATATCCACACCACCTCTTCCAAGCCCCACCAACATAGGGGACTGGGTTGCCAAGAGTTGGAGGGGTTGTAGCTAGTGTGTGCTGCGAGGGGCAGTGAGTTGTATGGGCCCATGATGCCCAAGCTCCAGCAAATTCAGGGCTGGGGGCGGGCATGCCTCCTCCAAGCGTTCTCTAGCCCCGCCTGCCACCCCTGCACGCCTCCTTCAAGCATCCCTGCCTGCCTTGGGCAGCAGGCAGCTGCCCTCTGCAGCTCCGCGCTGAACTCCCTCACTGGCTGCTGCTGGCTACATGGGAGTGGTGCTGGGGCCAGGCTGAGGGAGCTGTTGCCCTGGTGAGGGAGGGGGTGCGTGTGTGTGTGGGAGGCTTATCCTGGCTGGACAGCCTGAGCAGCAGGCTAGGGGGCATGGGTGAGTGTCCTCCCTCCCCCCCCAGAGCTCGCTGCTGCTGCTCATAGGGAGAGGGCTGGGGAGAGTCCTCTCTGGCTCCCCTCCCCAGCCCCAGGGCAGCCTGCCTGCTGCACCCCAAACTCATGCCCAGCCCCATGACCCACACCCCAACCCTCTGTCCCAGCCCAGAGCCTGCATCTAGTGCCCAACCCCCCACCCCTGGAGCCTGCACCCAGCACCCCCTTCTGCACTAACCCCCATTCCAGCCCAGAACCCACACCCAGCACCCAAACTCTGTCCCAGAGCCTGCACCCCAAACCACTTCCTACACCTAAACTCCCTCCAAGAGCCTTAAGCAAGTGTGTCTGTGTGTGGGGGGGGTGGCGCAACAGCAGGACTTGAACCCATTCTGGGCACCAATAAAAATTATACAAACCTGCCACCCCTTCTGTAATCTGGCAGTGTAATGGCCTCTTTTGAGCAGGAGGAGGTGGAGCCTAGGAGGACTGAGTTATATGCCATTGTAGTTCACAGTACACTGAGGATGGAGGCACTGGAAAACCAGCCCCAGGATTGGGAGTGTAAAATGAGTGGCTCGTGGGAGGTGAACAAAAGGTCAAGTGCCCCTCCTGCAGAGTCAAGTGCCCTCAGCAGCCAGCCCGGGCTGGGAGAGGAAGGGGTGAGGCCAGAGCCGGAAGGGAAGAGGTGGGGCCAGAGCCTCTCTCCTTCCAGCCATGCTGCCTCGGATGCTGTCCAGAGCAGTGAGGTGCCCGGCTCTAACTTTTTTGCCGCCCCAAGCAAAAAAGAAGAGCGCTGCCCTGCCGCCGCCCCCAGCACTGCGCCGCCGAAACCCCCACCCCCCCAAGCACCATGCTGCCTGAAGCCCCCGAGCGCCGCACAAGCCCCTGCCCCCCAGCGCCACGCTGCCCGAAGCCCTGCCCCCCTTCCGAGCGCCGTGCCAAGCCCCCACCCCCCCTCTGAGCGCCATGCCATGCCCCCACCCCCCTCCGAGTGCTGCATTGCCCCAAGCCCCCACCTCCCTCCGAGTGCTGTACCACCCCCGCCCCCAAGTGCTGCACCAAGCCCTGACCCCCGAGCACCGCACCGCCCGAAGCCCTGCCCCCCCGAGCGCCGCGCCGCCGAAACACACCCCCCCCCCCTCCAGCGCTGCCCCGATGAATAAAACAAACAAACAAAAAAAAAGCCACCCGAGCGCCGCCCTGCCCCAAGGTGCCACCCCAAGCACGTGCTTGGTTGGCTGGTGCCTGGAGCTGGCCCTGGCAATGGCTGACTGGGAGAATGCCTGGCTGCAGCAGTAGAAGGCTGCCCCCCCACTCAGGCTAGACAGTCAGAGGTACCGCCCCCTCCAGCATGCTCAGAGTTGGCTCCTGAGCCTGGGCTGGGAGCAGGCTGAGCCTGGGGATAGGAGCAGAATCTGAGCAAGCCAATGGGGTGTGGGGACTCCAATTCGCTCAGCCCATGTCCTGGAAGTCAAGCCCAGGCAAGAGGCAGCCTACTGCTGCCACAGCCAGGTACTCTCCTAGGCAGCTGCTGTGCTGCATGAGACAGAATCCGGTAGTGGCTCTGGGGCCTGGCTGCCAGGAAGAGCAGCTGAACATGCCGGGGGAGCCAGTGCACTGAGGACAGAGTGTCTCTTGCCCCCCACCCCCCTAACATGGGATGCGGAGCAGATGGAGAAAGTGTAGGGGCCCCAGGCTGGGGGTGGGGTAGGGAGGAGTCATGTGTCCTCCCCTTTAGCTGGTGTCCCTGTGTCCCTCCCACAAGTTGCCCGCCACCATCAAATGACTACTTTGCACCCCCTCCCCATTTGCACCCAGTGCTCATGAACCACGTATGAGGATGCAGCCGTAAATTAACAATGTGGCATTTCAGTTCGGTTTGATTTGTGGAAGGGGGTGGAATGTATGAGAAATGGAACTCTATGGGAAAACGAAGGGAGAAAAATCTTACGCCATTAGAAACAGTCTCTCTACTGTCAAAAAAACTATAGAGGACGTATTGGTTTTAGCTAATCAAATACCTGTGGCTCTTCAGGAGAGCAATTTTCAGATCACTTGTCCCTCTTGTGTAGTCACCTTGTATGTCCTGGGTGCCACTGCACCCTTTAGACCTCCTTTAGTCCACTCCTTCTAGTGTCTCTCTAATGGCTGCTTCCTCAAGGAGTACCTGTCTCCAGGACCAGTAGGTCCTTGGCTGAAGTGTCATATTCTAGTGCCTTCTTTCTCTGATTGTTGGCCAAGGCTCTCGGTGGTAGCTTCATCTTTTTGGCTGTAGCAGGTCTCCCCTCTCTGGTAGCAGTGTTGCTGATTGCATCTTACCATTATTCTGAGAGAATGCCAGGCAGGAAGTGTGGTGGTCAAACTCCCATTTGTATGCAAATTCCTTTAAATTTTTCCAAGCCAAATTGGGATCTGTTGTTGGTGAATAGTGTCTGGAATGCCATAATTTGTTAAGTGGGCCCTCAGTTTGCCAATCCCTGACTTGCTTCTTGTATCAGGCGGGTCCTCAACCTCCCAAAAGTTAGAATAGCAGTCCACTGTAATCAAGTACTGCTTTTCCTTGAAGGTAAACAAGTCCGTTCCCACCTTTTCTCATGGTCAGGTGGGCAGCTCATGTGGTTAGTTTTTTTCTGCTGGTGGTTATCACATAATTGGGAGGTGTCACATCCTTCCATCCAAGGAGTGGACTTGTATTCATTCATGGCCTATAAACACATGAGCCCATCTAAGACCGCTGTCATCAGGGGCGGCTCTAGGTATTTTGCTTTGCTGCCACAAGCATGGCAGGCAGGCTGCCTTCGGCGGCTTGTCTGCGGGAGGTCCCCGGTCCCGGGAATTTGGCGGCAGCCTGTGGGAGGTCTGCTGAAGCCACGGGACCACCGGACCCTCTGCAGGCATGCCGCCGAAGGCAACCTGCCTGCCGCCCTCGAGGCGACCGGCAGAGTGCCCCCCATGGCTTGCTGCCCCAGGCACGTGCTTGGTGTGCTGGTGCCTGGAGCCGTCCCTGGCTGTCATGGCCCAGGTGTGAGGCGTGTATTTTCTTCAAGACATCCTTACATAATGTGGTGGGAAAACAGCTCTCTGTCCTCGAAATAGGACTCCATCCTGCATACTTAGCTCATCTTTAAATTGAAAATATGGTTCTTGTCCTACTTACTTGGCTTTTGTCTTCTGGACATCCTGCTAGTATCGCTCTCTTGATGTCTGTAACTGGATGTCCTTTTCCGTAGCTTCTTTGATTTCCATCAGCTTCACTATTGAAATTGGGAGTGCAACATGTTAATGAATTCAGTGCTCTGATGGTATATGCCCTACTAAGAGTGTTAGCTAACAGTCTAATCATCCTGAACAATATCTGATCTCTATATGGTATTACTGGAGGCACATCAGCATGTGCTGCCATGTCTTTGGCACACTAAGGAATTTTGCCATGACCGTCTCTAGGGGTTTGTGGTCTGATTGCAGTATTACTGGGTGGCTGTAGATGTGCTGCTGGAATTGCTACACTCCAAATACCACAACCAGAAGCTCTGTTTCTAATTGGGCCTACCTATGATCAACCTCTGACTGGCATAAGTGACCTTCTGCTTCTGGAAAAGAGCAATCCTTTCTCCCATGCATCACACTGAAGTGTCAGTGGCTCACCTGGCTGTTAGTACTTCAGGACAGGGGCATGTCATAATTTGTTTCAACATGTCAGATGCTTGCTTTTTGGGATCTACCCAATCCCACTGCACATTCTGCCTTATGAGCTGACATATGGGTTCCACTACTGAAAACAGTGGGGACAGAACTTGGACAGAAAATGTATCATAGTTTTGCAAAAGACGGTTACTCACCTTTGTAACTGTTGTTCTTTGAGATGTGTTGCTCATATCCATTCCAATTAGGTGTGTACGCGCTGCGTGCACGTTCGTCGGAAGACTTTTACCCTAGCAACACTCGGTGGGTCGGCTGGGCGCCCCCTGGAGTGGCGCCGCTATGGTGCTGAATATATACCCCTGCGGACCCATCCGCCCCTCAGTTCCTTCTTGCCGGCTACTCCGACAGTGGGGAAGGAGGGTGGGTTTGGAATGGATATGAGCAACACATCTCGAAGAACAACAGTTACAAAGGTGAGTAACCGTCTTTTCTTCTTTGAGTGCTTGCTCATATCGATTCCAATTAGGTGATTCCCAAGCCTTACCTAGGCGGTGGGGTCGGAGTGAGACGTCGCGGAGTGTAAGACTACTGAGCCAAAGGCAGCATCGTCTCTAGATTGCTGAACCAATGCGTAATGTGACGCAAAGGTGTGGATGGAAGACCAGGTAGCCGCCCTACAAATTTCCTGGATGGGAACATGGGCCAGGAAGGCGGCAGAGGAGGCTTGAGCCCGAGTAGAATGGGCAGTGAGATGTCCAGCGGGAACATGCGCCAAGTCATAGCACGCCCGGATACATGATGTCACCCAAGAAGAAATTCGTTGGGAGGAGACCGGCATACCCTTCATTCGGTCAGCGACGGCCACAAAGAGCTGAGGAGACCGCCTGAAGGGCTTGGTTCTCTCAATATAAAAGGCGAGAGCCCTACGGACATCCAAGGTGTGTAGTTGTTGTTCCCGACGTGATGAGTGCGGTTTCGGGAAGAAAACAGGGAGGAAAACATCTTGATTGACGTGGAACGCAGAAACCACTTTAGGGAGGAATGCCGGGTGTGGTCGGAGCTGTACCTTGTCTTTATGGAAGACTGTGTAAGGGGGATCTGCAGTGAAAGCGTGAAATTCCGAAACTTGTCTTGCCGATGTAATAGCAACGAGAAAGGCCGTCTTCCAGGAGAGGTACAGCAATGAGCAGGTAGCCAAAGGCTCAAAGGGGGGACCCATGAGCTTAGCCAACACCAGGTTTAGGTCCCAGGTAGGGGTAGGTCTCCTGACTTGAGGGTACAGTTGTTCCAACCCCCTATGAAACCTGGAAACCATGTGGTGAGAGAAAACTGTACTGCCTGCCTCGCCCGGATGGAAGGCCGAAATGGCTGCAAGATGCACCCGTATAGATGAGACTGACAGGTTTTGCTCCTTAAGGGACCATAAGTAGTCCAGGATAGTGGGGGTGGGCAGCTGACTCGGAAGGAATCCCCGCTGAGCGCATCAACAGGAGAAGTGCTTCCACTTGGTGAGATATGTCGTTTGCGTGTAAGGTTTTCTACTCCCCAATAGGACCTTTGCACCACATCCGAACAGTGCAACTCCGATTGGCTTAACCAGAGAGCAGCCATGCTGTCAGATGGAGGGACTGCAGGTCCGGGTGGTGAAGCTTGCCGAAGTCCTGGGATATGAGGTCTGGGTAGAGTGGTAAGGGGATCGGATCCGCCACTGAGAGGTCGAGCAACTGGGTGTACCAATGTTGCCTCAGCCACGCTGGAGCAATTAGTATTAGGCGAGCCCTGTCTCTGTGGAGCTTGAGGAGGACTCTGTGAACAAGCGGAAACGGAGGGAAGGCATAAAGGAGGTGATCGTTCCACGGGATCAGGAACACGTCCGAGAGGGAGCCTAGAGAGCGACCCTGCAGGGAGCAGAACTGCTGGCACTTCCGGTTCTGCTGGGAGACGAAAATGTCTATGAGGGGAAACCCCCACTTTTGGAAGACAGAATAGAGAACGTCCGGCGGATGGACCACTCGTGAGTGAGGAAGGATCTGCTCAATTGGTCCGCCAAAGTGTTCCGGACTCCTGGGAGAAAATAGACCTGGTAGCATCCTGAGTGGGCTATGCAAAAGTCCCATAGTAGAATCACCTCCCAACAAAGGGGGGAGGATCGTGTTCCCCCCTGCTTGTTTATATAATACATGGCCGTTGTGTTGTCTGTGAAGACTGAGACACAACGACCCTGCAACTGATTCTGGAATGCCTGACATGCCAGGCGGACTGCTCTCAACTCCCGGACGTTTATGTGTAACGCCAACACTTGGGGGGACCAGAGGGCTTGTGTGCAAAGGCGCCCCAGATGAGCGCCCCATCCCAGGGATGATGCGTCCGTTGTTAAGGACATGGAGGGTTGAGGCGGATGGAACGGGAGGCCCGCACACACCAGGGACTGCGACCTCCACCAGTTGAGGGAGGCTAGGACGGGCGATGGAATGGTAAGTATCATGTCTATGGCGTCCCTGTCTGGGCGGTATGTCGAGGCGAGCCAAGTTTGAAGGGGCCTCATGCGTAGTCTGGCGTGCTTTGTTACGAATGTGCACGCTGCCAGGTGGCCGAGGAGGCGGAGGCAAGTGCGAACTGAGGTTGTCGGGAAGTCTTGGAGCGTTTGAATGAGGGAGACAATTGTCTGAAATCGAGGCAAAGGCAGACTGGCTGTTGCGAGAGTGGAGTCTAGCATCGCCCCGATGAACTCTATTCTTTGCATAGGCATTAGAGTGGATTTCTCTAGATTGAGTAGCAGGCCTAGACGCATGAACAGGCTCTTGATGATGTGCATGTGCGTGGTGACTTGTGCCTCCGAAGTCCCTCGAATCAGCCAGTCGTCGAGGTATGGGAAAACATGAATTCGACGACAGCGGAGGGAGGCCGCGACTACAGCCATGCACTTTGTAAACACCCGCGGGGCCGTGGAGAGGCCGAAGGGGAGGACTGTGAACTGAAAATGCTGGCGGCCCACCAGAAACCGTAAATACCGTCTGTGTGGAGGGTAGATGGAAATGTGGAAATATGCGTCCTTCATGTCGAGAGCGGCGTACCAATCTCCGGGATCCAGGGAAGGGATGATGGTCCCCAGGGATACCATGAGGAACTTGAACTTTTTCATGAACTTGTTCAGTCCTCGCAGGTCCAGGATAGGTCGAAAGCCTCCCTTCGCCTTGGGGATTAGGGAATATCGGGAATAAAACCCCTTGCCCCTTGAGTGCTCCGGTACCTCCTCTATAGCTCTGATGGCACGGAGTTTGAGTACCTCTTGTAAGAGGAGTTGCTCGTGAGAGGGGTCCCTGAAGAGGGACGAGGAGGGGGGGTGGAAAGGCGGGGTTGAAATAAACTGCAGGTGGTATCCCGACTCCACCGTGCGAAGGACCCAACGATCCGAGGTGAGTTGGGACCACGCAGGGAGGAAGGAGGAAAGGCGGTTGCAAAACAAAAAGGGATCCTGGGAGGTCATCGGTACGCTGCTCTCGGGCGCACCCTCAAAAGTTTGGCTTGGGTCCCGCAGATGGTTTAGCGGAACCAGAATTATTGTTGCCCCCTTGAGGTCCAGACTGCCATCTGCGATTAGAGCGACCTTGACGCCTAGCAAAGTCCTGCCTCGACCTGGGCGGGGGGTAAGGGCGCTGAGGCTGGGGGCGGAAGGACCGTCTCTGGGTCTGAGGGGTATGCATTCCGAGTGAATGCATGATCACCCGGTTGTCCTTCAGGCTCTGTAGCCTGAGGTCTGTCTTTTGAGGAAAATAGGCCCTGGCCATCGAATGGTAGGTCCTGGATAGTATACTGAAGCTCAGGTGGCAGGCCTGACATCTGAAGCCACGAAATATGTCGCATCGCTATGCCAGAGGCGACTGTATGAGCTGCCGAATCTGCAGAGTCCAGCGAGGCCTGGAGCGAGGTACGCGTTACTTTTTTGCCTTCCTCCAACAATGCTGAGAACTCTTGTCTGGAGTCCTGAGGCAGCAGCTCAGAAAACTTGCCCACTGACTGCCAGGTGTTATAATTGTACCTGCTCAACAGGGCCTGCTGGTTTGCTACCCTTAATTGGAGGCCCCCTGCGGAATAGACCTTTCGGCCTAATAGGTCCATGCGCCTGGCCTCCTTAGATTTTGGGGCAGGGGCTTGTTGGCCATGGCGCTCCCTCTCATTAACAGATTGCACAACTAACGAGGAGGGAGGGGGGTGTATATACAAGTACTCGTAGCCCTTGGAGGGCACCATGTATTTTTGTTCAACCCCTCTGGCAGTCGGTTGGATGGATGCCGGAGATTGCCAGATAGTATCTGCTCTGGCCTGGATTGAATGAATAAAAGGGAGGGCCACGCGGATGGGTGCCTCCGCTGACAAAATGTCTATGACAGGGTCTTCCACCTCCGGGACTTCCTCTACGGGCAAGTTGATGTTTTGTGCCACCCGCCGGAGGAGGTCCTGATGTGACCGAAGGTCAATGGGAGGTGGACCCGATATGGATGTGCTCACTACTGCCTCATCTGGGGAAGAGGAGGAAGATAGCCCCGGAACGAGTGGGTCCGGAAGTGGCTCCTGGTCCTGGGCAACATCTGGGGCTGGAGAAGGTTGGACGTCCGGTGCGGGCGCTGAAGCATCCTCCGTACCGGCCGGTGGAGGCCTGCTAATTGCTGCCTCTGGCACGCGATGCTCTGCAGCAACAGGACGAGGCGTCACAGCAGGCTCGCCTTGGGCCTGATGGTATGCCCAAGGCGTCCAAAAGGGCCACTGTTGCGGTGCGTGGTCTGGGCCGTGAGGTCTCTGGGTGACTCTACTGTTATTGTCCGAGTCCCCATAGGAGGCAGAGTCTGCATGGGATGAAACTGATGCGTGTCAAGACGGCCATGGCGGAGCTGTGCTGGAATGGGGCGGGTCTCTGTAGACCGACGACCCGTGTGCCCCATGCGGTACCGGAGACCGGTGCCGGGAGTCGTACCAGTACTGGGGCGGAGATCAGGACCTACTACCAGCACGGTGCCGGGAGGTCAACTGACGTCTCGAGTCCCTGCGTCTCGACCTGCTACGGGAGGCGCGGTGCCGGGATCGGTGCCGGGACCAGGAGTGGCGCCGGGAGTACCGCGTCGGCGAACAGGACTGTGATCGGTGCCGTCAGTACGACCGGTGCCTTGATGGATATCGGTACCGGGACTGCGAACGGTGCCGGGATCGGGATCAATGACTGGATCTCGACCGTCTGTGGGATCTGGATCTGGAGCGGCGACGCTCGACGGTGCCCTGCGATGGAGGCCTCATCATGGCTGGCTTGCCTATTGATTGAGGAGCCTGAACCGGCGGTGCCGGGGGCTGAGGCGGCCCTGGGTCAGTTAGGGCGATCAAGTCCCTCGCCGTTGAAAATGTCTCCGGCGTAGAGGGCACAATAAGCTCAACCATGGCTTGAGCCGGGGAGCTGACGGGCACCGGACTCGATGGCCCCTGCGAGGCCGGAATCGATGGTGCGGTAGGTATCGGTGTCGTGGCAGTTGAGGGTGCTGGGCAGTCCGACCTCGGTGCGCGCTCAGGCTGCTTCTCCGATGCGGGCGGCACAGGAGCCTTGCACTTCTTGCCACGCGGAGAGAGAGAGCGGTGCCGGTGAGTAGGCTGCTGGCTAGGAGTCCTCACGGTGCCGGTGCTCCCCGGCGCGGAGGAGGTACTCGTCCCTGGTGCTGTGGCTGGTGCCGATGCAGGAGGAGTGAGAGCTGCCTCCATTAGGAGCTGCTTGAGGCGAATGTCCCGCTCCTTCTTTGTCCGGGGTTTAAACACCTTGCAAATGCAGCACTTGTCCGCGAGATGGGATTTGCCCAGGCACCTAAGACAGGAGCTATGAGGGTCTCCTGTGGGCATCGGCCTATGACAGGTCGAGCACGGTTTAAACCCCGGCGAACCGGGCATGGGCCTGGTGCCGGGTGAGGGAAAAGGGCTAAGCCCCGATCCCTCTCAACTATTTACACTAACAACTTTTATTGTTGTTAATAGTAAACTATAAATATCAAATACTGAACTATATACACAATAAACAGGAAAAAAACGAGCGAAAAGCTAGGGAAGTGGAGGACAGCTAAGCCGCGCTCCACTGTTCCAACGACCGACACGGGCGGTAAGAAGGAACTGAGGGACGGATGGGTCGGCAGGGGTATATATTCGGCACCATAGTGGCGCCACTCCAGGGGGCGCCCAGCCAACCCACCGAGTGTTGCTAGGGTAAAAGTCTTCCGACGAACGTGCACGCGGTGCGCGCACACCTAATTGGAATCGATATGAGCAAGCACTCGAAGAAGAACAACTAGGTTCCAAGCAGTTGTTGTTAACTTGGACTCTGGCTGTACGACATGAGTTTATAAAGGAATCCCATCTATTTCTTTCTCCACCCCATCCCTGTATGCAATTTTCAAATAAAACAATTTAAAATATAAACGTAGAATCTGCTGCTGCTGTGAGAATTAAGCCAGACATGCTGTTAAATAATAAATGAAACTTTTGTAAGGCATTTGGGAATAAAGTTTATTATACATGATTCCTCAGGATAGCAGTATATCTTTCTCTTCATCCACCCAGGCGGACTTACGTTTTCAGCCTCAGGTAAGAATGAGGTCCAATATTCTGGCATGAGGGAATCCGATCTTGAGTTCCCTCCCCTCCTGTTGTTGTGGAGGGCAAAACTTAATTTTCTTTTTCCTCTCCATTCCTGCTGCTAGAGGTAGGATCAGTCTTCCTGTAGTAAAGTGGTCATAACTGGGTTACCCACATAACCGGAGTGGAGCCATGTTCCACTCCTCCCTTACTTCCTGTTTTGTGAGTCATCCTCTTCCCCTCTGCCCCAATACACTGTGAGGTGTTATGCAGTAAAATAAAACAGCAAGTTCCCAGCCTGCAGTACTGTGAGTAGAGCTTGGTTTGTGTTGTACTGAGCCTTCCCTTAACCATCACTTGCAAAAGTTTCATGAGCGCATGGGAGGTTTCAAGCAACTGCTTGAATAATTTGTTTAAGAAATGTCTCACTCCACCATGTTCCCCACCCCTCCCCCTCCACATCCAAGTCCAAAAAATGCACTGAGGGCCTCTGTTTAATCACATGATTTACTACATGCAAACTAAAAAACCTGATCTTGCCATGCACTGGAGTTCAGGCTTGATCCTGTGCCTGACAATATTAGAATTCTATTTCTAATTTCTTCACATGTGTCATTGTTTAATGGTCTTTGTAAAGAAAAGATGCAGTTATAGGTGCTAATTCTGTGGGTACTCTGGGGCTGGAGCACCCATGGGGCGAAAAAAATGCTCAGCACCCACTGTCAGCCCCACTGATCAACTCCTTCCCCTAACCCCGCAGCCATCCCATCTGCTGGTGGGCCTTCCTGATCAGCTCCTCCCCATCCCTCCCAGCACTTGCCATGATCAGCTGTTCAGCAGCATTCAGGAGGTAAGCGGGGGGGAGGAGGCAGGAAGAGGGGGGGCAGGGGTGGAGCAAGGGCAAAGAGGCGGGGCAGGGGCTTGGGGGAAGGGGTAGAGTGAGGGTGGGGCCTGGGGCAGAGCAGGGGTCGAGCACTCTCAGGAACTGGGAAAGTCAGTGCCTCTGGATGCAGTCATTTTGGAAGCCTTATTATCTACCCTCTATTCCTTGACTTGTAGATACATTTCCTCATACTGTTTTCCTTGGAAAAATTTCAGAGTTCTACTGCCTTTGGTTGTGAGCCATTAAATATCATCTTCTGACAATACAGTGTAATCCTTGGCAGGACCCATGCAGCAGCTATTGACAAAGAGCAAACAATGCCCTTTGAAGCTCCTGCCAATTAGAATAATTTTGTTTTAGCTGTTCATTCATTAGCAGAGAAGTAAATAGTGCAGACAGATGCTTGTGAAACAGGGTGTTTGTTCACTTGTTTTCTGTCCTTCTCTGGATTAATAAAATGACTCATAGGTACAATTGCATGTTTGGAGGGAAAAAAACTGTAGGTGGAATGTGTATTGAGGCTACTGGGTTTTTTGCCAAAACACCCCCATTCCACCATGCCCACACTTGTGATGTGATTCCTCTTAGAATGGCTACGTTCTGGAGCACTTTGTTGCTAAGGGGATCAGAACACCAAAGCCAGCAGAATCAAAGAGCACCTACAAGGATTTGGGTGGTTCACATCCATTTGAAAGGAATGGCTGGTAGGTGAGCAATGGAGAGCACAGAGTTGCCTATGAATGTCTGCACACTGCAGAAACACTTGGGAAGAAGCACTATAACAAGTTTTATGTCTTAATTTCTCTGTTGTGCCAATAGAAGGAGCTGAGGGGAGATAGAGAGGCTTTCATAAGAACATATCCAGTAGCTCTCTCTCTACTGCTGTGGCCCCCATCACTGTAGTAACCAAGCACTTTAGTGTATTTATCTGCATAACACCCCTGTGAGGTAAAAAATATATTATGTTTTACACATGAGACATGGGGGCATAGAGAGACTAAGGTCCATATCCACAAAAGGACTTAGGCACCTAATACCTTTGTGGGTCTGGGCCTAAGTGACTTACTCAAGGTCACATATGGAATCTGTAACAGAGCAGGGACTTGCCCTGGTACTCAGCAGACTGAGATTCAACACCTTAACCACTGGAGCATCCTTCCTTTCTGTATAAACACACATCATCTCTACAGCAGGCCACATATTTCTTGTAAAGTAAGAGAGTATTACTTAGTAAGATCCATATACTACAAATGAAACTCTAATTACAAAGAGGATTTTGTCACTTGAAGGACCTTTAAAAGTGTTTAATGTTTTACAGTTGATGAAGTATACTTTTTCCATCACTGTATAATTCAAAAGCAGGTGAAGAGGTTTTTCTGTAAGTTCTGCACAACAAAAAAAAATTACATTTGGGTGATGAAGGATGAACAACTTTCAGCTAAATAGGAAAAATTTTCAGTAAGCTATGAGAAACTGAAAGCAGGACAAGAAGGGAGGGTATTGTCATGGAACTCCTGATCGGAATTTAATTATAGCAGTTGCTACCTGGTGACTTCTATATTGAGGAAACAGTCAAACTAGAAGCACCCAACTGACTTAATTTGAGACACAGGAAATTTTGCTCAGCATTTAAGTGCATGAGAAAAAGCAGGAAACTGTTTGTCTGATTTTTTTTCTTTTTCTTTTTCTTTTAAAAAGACTATAATTATGAAAAAAGAAACCAGTGCCTACAATGCAGCCACAGAGTTTTCAAACAGCAAATTACATATTCAAAAAGTGTTATCCACATAGGTAGGAGTACATTTCACAGCAACAACTCACCCAATAAACCAGCTCATATTTCACTCCTGTAACCACTCAATTCATGAGCGGTCCTAAAATTAGAATTTACCGAAGAGATCCTACATTTATTTTTTAAGACCACTGATGTTGGAAACTATTCCCTTTTAATCACGTGCCATTCACTCTTAAAGAGGAGCCTGTGTGGCTAGAGAAGAGGCTTGGGCCTAAATCCATAAAGGGACTTAGGCACTGAAATGCCTCCCTTCCCCGGCCCAGTGACTATTTAAATATTTATCCCAGTCAAATCGTCATTGGGCCAGAAGGAAGGGAATGATGCTGTAGCCTGGTGGCTAGGGCACCCACCTTGGAGGTGGGAGACCCAGAGTCCAGTCCCTTTGCTCCAATGACTTTTTTTTTGTTATTTATCCACAGTGAAACAGCTTTAACAGGAGAGACTGAGGGAGCCTTACATCATACTGTCCCATAGCACTGTGGTTAGCAAACTCTCCTGAGAGGTGGAAGATCCTAGTTCAAGTTTTTTCTCCCCCTCAGCCAGAGGGGGGAATTGATCCTGTGGGATCTCCCAGATACTATGCAAGTGCTCTAGCTGCTGGGTTAAAACTTATAAAATGGGAAGTGATAGCATACTTCCTCATCCTCCTGCCAGATTTTGAATGGGACCTGATCCAGTAAGTGACCTCTGATTGGCCCCACATGTGGGGGCATTTGTCTGCCTATCTTCCTCCAGTTGGTGGATCACTCTTAGGCTTAGGTGAGAGCTATGCAGAGCTCTAGAGAGACAACAGTGGACATGCCGGGTGGCAGAAATTTAGGCATCAAGGAAACTTTCTCCCTGAAAACTTAAGCACCAAGTACATTTAGGCACCTACAGTGTTTGGCGAGAGTTTTGTGGATCACAGTGGTGCCTAAAACTGGGATTTAGGGGCCTAAATACCTGTCTGGATCAGGGCCTAGGGCTGTAGGAAGTAAAGAAGTGGAGGAGCAGGTTGGATCTAGAGCCAGGGATGGGAAGAGCGGAATGGGATCTAGAAGTTTGATCAAAGATTGAGGATAATTAACAAGGCAAAGAAACTCAAAGAGGAGAGGAGAACAGGTATTCCCAGGGAAAAGTGTAAAGGATTATAAAGTCAAGGAATTAGAAATGTACGGCTGGGAGGGGCCTCAGGAGGTCATCTAATGTATCTTGCTTATGCGGAGGCAGACCCACGTAAATTTAGACCATGCCTGAAAGGTGTTTGTCTAACCCAGGGGTCGGCAACCTTTCAGAAGCAGTGTGCCGAGTCTTCATTTATTCACTCTAATTTAAGGTTTCGCGTGCCGGTAATACATTTTAATGTTTTTTAGAAGGTCTCTATAAGTCTATATATTATATAACTAAACTAGTGTTGTATTGTAAAATAAACAAGGTTTTCAAAATGTTTAAGAAGTGTCATTTAAAATGAAATTAAAATGTTGATCTTATGCCGCTGGCCCACTCAGCCCACTGCTGGTCTGGGGTTCTGTTCACCTAGGCCGGCAGCGGGCTGAGCGAGGCCTGCGGCCGGGACCCGGGCTGGCAAGGGTCCGTCAGCCAGAACCCCAGACCAGCAGCGGACTGTGCAGGGCCGGCAGCCAGGACCCAGAGGGCTGGGGGCGGGCTGGAGTCAGGGCTGGGGGTGTCAGGGCAGAGGGGGGGCTAGGTATGGGTGGGGGTGCCAGAGTCAGGGCTAGGGTTGGGGGATGAAGGAGTCAAGCAGAGGGCTGGGTGTGTATGAGGGAGGTACAGGGCTCAGGGCAGAGGGTGTGGTGTGTGTGTGTGTGGGGGTGTGTGTGTGTGTGGGGGGGGGGTGTGCCAGGGCTCAGGGGAGAGGGTTGGGTGACTGCCCCCCTAAGAACTCCCGACCCCGCTGCTCCTTGTCCCCTGACTACCCCCTCCTGGGACCCCTGCCCCCCAGGACCCCACCCCCTATCTAAACCTCCCTGTTCCCTGTCCCCGGACTGGACCCTACCCCCTACCTGTCCCCTAACTGCCCCGACCCTTATCCACACCCCCATCCCCAAACAGACCCCCAGGACTCCCATGCCCCATCCAACCGCTCCCCGCCCACTGACAGGACCCCCAGAACTCCCAACCCATCCAACCCCCCCACTCCCTGCCTGCCCCAACCCCTCTCCACACCCCTGCCTCCTGACAGGACCCCCAGAACTCCCAACTCATACAACCCCCCCAGCTCCTTGTCCCCAGACCACCCCCTCCAGAGACCCCCCCACCCTAACTGCCCCCCCCAGGACCCTTCTTGCTCCCGGTCCCCTGACTGCCCTGACCCCTATCCACCCCCTCACAAACCCCGGGACTCCCATGCCCCATCCAACCCCCCCTGCTCCCTGACTGCCCCCTCCAGAGACCCCCGCCCCAGCCACCCGCCCATCCAACCCACCCTGCTCCCTGTCCCCTGACTGCCCCCACCCCTTATCCAACACCCCCAGCCCTGGGCCCTTAACCTTGAGGCTCCACGCAGAGCCAGACACGCTGCCCTGCGGGAGAGCACAGCTCCGGCCCTCAGAGCCCTGCGCACGGCGGTGGCAGAGCTCCAGTTGAGCAGGGAGCGTGTCTGCCTCCCTGCGGAGCCAAACACTGCCCCATGGGAGCACGCAGCCCCAACCCCCAGAGCGCTGGTGAGGCAGCAGGGCTCCAGGGGAGGGGAGAAGGCGGGGGAGGGGCCAGCAGCTTGCTGTGTTCGGCCCAGCGCTCCGGCCCGGGAGCGCGGACCCCGCGGCTTGCCGTGCTCAGAGAGTGGGGCCATTTGCCCACCCCATGCACACGGCTATGCTTCTGCTCCCTGCCCCCGCGGGGGGAGCGGAGGGCAGAGGAGAGCGAGCCGGGCTGGGCAGGATTTTTAATAGCATACTGGAGTCCCGGCAGGCTCCAGCGTGCCATTAAAAATTGGCTCGCGTGCCGTCTTTGGCACGCGTGCCATAGGCTGCCGACCCCTGGTCTAACCTGTTCTTAAAAACCTCCAATGATGGGGATTCCACAACCTCCTTTGGAAGCCTACTCCAGAACGTAATTAGATAGATAAGATAGAAAACAAGAGAAACAACAATAACAAGGCAATGTATACATCAGAGAGTCTGATGAGGGGGGAAAACCCCAGACTCAGTCATTATACAGTTAGCTCTATAAAGAAAGAAATCAAAACAAGACAGCATTAAAATACTTAGGCTTGAATGATGCAAGGTTCATTTACAAATAAACCCAATGGCAGTTGCTAAAAATAGCAGACAATGATGATCCCTCACAAGTGTAGGAATTAAATAATCAAAATAGATGATGTGAGGGAAGAGTCCAGATAGTGCTGTTAAAAATGGATATGTATTGAAACATTACATTAGGGGCGAAAAATATACATTGTAACATTTGGGTTACTTCAAGGCAGTGGTCCCCAACCTTTTCGTCTGGCAGGTGCCAGACGAAGGACCATGGCGGGGGTGGAGCACCCACCAAAATGTCGCCGAATTTCAGTGGCATTTCAGCGGCGACACCTCTCGATGATGTCACTTGTCGGCGGCAAGCGGCGTCATCGAGCGGCGCTGCCGCTGAAATGCCGCAGAAATTCGGGGGCGACACCTCTCTATGACGCCCCTTGTCAGTAGCAAGCGGCGTCATCGAGAGGCGTCGCTGCCGAAATGCTGCCGAAATTCGGCAGCATTTCGGCGGATGCTCCACCGCTGGCCAGGATGCGGGCACATTTAGATGCCCCTGCGGGTGCCATGGCACCCGCGGGCACCTCATTGGGGACCCCTGCTTCAAGGGAACCCATGGAAAAAAGATTGAACTGCAGTTTATAAACAAAAGTGCAACTGATTTGCTTAGTCTTGTTGTCCAAGCACAGGGCCTTCTAAGGCTGCTGGGGGAATGAGCCCCATTTTCTTGCTTCAAGAGGACCTCTAGCTACAGGCCACTGTCCTTGCCAAATCTAGAAGATTCTTTGAGAGGCCAGAAGCAGACTGACACCCCTTTTAAAAAAAACAAACAAACCCCGGAGCAGCAGAATTTGAACAGATGCCGCCTCATAATAAACCTTAGAATAGTAGAGGACACTCAATCTTTAGGCACAGCTGCTGGGAAACCTGTTGCTATTTAGGCTCATGGGATACTTCATAGAATCATAGAACTTAAGATCAGAAGGGACCATTATGATCATCTAGTCTGACCTCCCGCAAAATGCAGGCCACAAAAGCTGACCCACCCACTCTCTTCATGCACTTACTTAGGAAAGCAGTGCCACTCCTATGTTCACTGTGGTTCCCCTGGGGCTAGGAGATGGGGAAGAGAGGAGCAGCCAGAGAAAATCACCTTTTCCCAGGAGAGAGCAGTAGGGGGAGAAGTTGTGGTCAGGCTATGGGTCCTATTAAAAGATGGAAATGGTAAGGTTGGAGAGGTTCCTAGTTTGGGTGAAAGGAAACATCAGGAGGGCTTTTAGTAGGTCAAAAATCTAGATCTGTGCAAACTGAGGCCTCGTCTACGTTACAGAGTTAGATTGATGTAAGGCAGCTTACATTGACCTAATTGTCAGTGTACACACTACAGCCTAGTCCTGCTGATGTAAGTGCCCTACTCATAGGTGCCAACTTCCACTGTGCCCCGTGGGTGCTCGACCCGCCCTAGCCCTACCCTCGCCCTGCCCCAATTCTACCCCCTTTCCCCAAGTCCCTGCCCCGCTTCTTCCCGCCTCCTCCCCCGAGCGTGCTGCATCCCCACTCCTCTCAGAAAGTCCTAAGCACCACCAAACAGCTGTTAGGTGGCAGGGGGGAAGCATTGGAAGGGGGAAGAGCGGGGACGCGGCATGCTCAGGGGAGGAGGAGGAGGGGTTGGGGTGGGGGGACCTTAGCTGCTGGTGGGTGCGGAGCACCTGCTAATTTTTCCCCATGGGTGCTCCAGCCCCGCAGCACCCATGGAGTCGGTGCCTATGGCCCTACTACACTGACATAAACCCTGTGCCCCTTGACAAGAAAGCCAGGCTAGGGGGCAGACTGGGACTGCCTCTGCAGGCGTTTCTTATAGTCCTGCGACTTTTTATAAGGGGACTTGTATTTAGAGTGGGCAGCCACTCTACCCTTCTGCACCAGAGCTTTGAACTCCTTCCTGTCACATTCTTGGAGGGAGTCTTCGAATTTGGGTAGAGAGCCCCACAAACTGAACTCTGTCTGTTACAGCTTTTCCCCCTATTCCATTTTGTTTCTTACAGCTGTCCCCCTACTCCATTTTGTTTTTGTTCTCCTCCTGTGGCTGCCCCTCCCTGGCTGTTAAGTTGTTTACCAGTGCCACTGCCCTTCTCAAAGGGAGGGCCCCTTAAGTTGTTTAACAAGAGCCATTGCCATTCTCAAAGGGATGGCCACTTGTGCTGCGTGCTAAGTGGGACCACTGCCCTGTTCAAAGGGTTAGTCCTGTTATCACCTTGTTAAAACTTGGGCTTGGTGTAGGGTAGGCAATGTCCAGAGCTGCAAGACCTAAAGGCCAAATAGCTGAGCATATGAGTCATACCTGGGGGCTCAGTACTTGCCCAGACATGTTCTATGCCTACCTGCAGTCTTTTCCCTGGCTTCTCTCCTCCCTGTGAGAAGGGGAATCAATCAGAAGCCTGGTCTACACTAGGCGTTTAAACCGGTTTTAGGAGCGTAACACCGATTTAACGCCACACCCGTCCACACTAGGAGGCACCTTATATCGATTTTAATGGCTCTTTAAATCGGTTTCTGTACTCCTCCCCGACGAGAGGAGTAGCGCTAATATCGGGACTAACATATCGGAATAGGGTTAGTGTGGCCGCAAATCGACGGTATTAGCCTCCGGGCGGTATCCCACAGTGCACCACTGTGACCGCTCTGGACAGCATTCTGAACTCTGATGCACTGGCCAGGTAGACAGGAAAAGCCCCGCGAACTTTTGAAATTCATTTCCTGCTTCCCCAGCGTGGAGAGCTCATCAGCACAGGTGACCACGCACAGCTCATCTGCACAGGTAACAATGCAATCTCCTGAGAATCGAAAAAGAGCCTCAGCATGGACTGCACGGGAGGTACTGGATCTGATCGCTATATGGGGAGAGGATTCAGTGCTAACAGAACTGTGTTCCAAAAGACGAAATGAAAAAGTATTTGAAAGAATTTCTAAGGCTATGACGGATAAAGGCCACAGCAGGGACTCAGTGCAGTGCAGAGTGAAAGTTAAGGAGCTTAGACAAGCCTACCAGAAAACCAAAGAAGCAAACGGAAGGTCCGGGGCAGGTTGAAAAACATGCCGCTTCTATGCTGAGCTGCATGCAATTTTAGGGGGCTGCGCCACAAGTACCCCACCCCTGACCGTGGATTCCGAGGTGGGGGTTGTAATCTCTGCCATGTCTGAGGATTATGCAGACGGGGAAGATGAAGATGAAGAAGAGGAGGACGACCTAGCAGAGAGCACACAGCACTCCGTGAGCCCCAGCAGCCAGGAGCTTTTTCTCACGCTGACGGAATTACCCTCCTCCCAGCCCTCCCAAGCAACTATCCCAGACAATGACGCCATGGAAGGGACCTCTGGTGAGTGTACCTTTGCAAATAGCAAACATTGTTTTTTAAGCAAGCGTTTTTTAATGATTGATTTGCCCTGAGGACTTGGGATGCATTCGCAGACAGTATAGTTACTTAGAAAAGTTTGTTAACATGTCCGGGGATTGAGAGGAAATCCTCCAGGGACATCTCGATGAAGGTACTCCAGAAGCCTTTGCAGAAGGTTTCCGGGCAAGGCAGCCTTGTTCCGCCCACCATGGTAGGACACTTTACCACGCCATGCATGTAGCAAGTAATCAGGTATCATTGCATGGCAAAGCATAGCAGCGTATGGTCCCGGTGATTGCTGGCATTCAAGAAGCATCCGTTCTTTATCTCGCTGTGTTATCCTCAGCAAAGTGATATCGTTCAGGATAACCTGGTTAAAAATCAGGAATTTAAGTAAGGGGGATGGCCATTTTCCTACTGGGTTCGTGGACTGCAGCAGCTTAAAAAAAAATCCTTTCCTGCACGTAGCCAAGCGGGGGGAGGGGAGGAGTGAAATGCCGATGATCTTTTTTGTGTTTGGTCAGCGGGGATCTTCCCCAAGCTACCAGCCACGCAGTGGGTGGGGGTGTGGGAAGGGTGTTGATTAGCAGGGAGCTAGCGTGGTATTAGCCATGCGTTGGGGGGAGGGGTAAATCACTACAGAAGCCGAAAGACAGTGGCTTACCATGGCCGCATGCAAGCTGAATTCTGATGCCCGGACCTGTGTCTGTGAGATCTGTAACTCCAGAGCTGCAGGCACTCAGTATTAAGATGAAAAATGCAACCTTGTAGGGAAATCACATGTGCTATGTAAGGTGAATAGTGCTGTTCACTGTGAAAGAGTATAACCATTGTTCTGTCAAATGTATCTTTTTAAATATTTCTCTCCCTCATGCAGCTGCAAATTTTTCAAGCGTCCCTCCTCCATCCCAAAGGCTAGCACAGATAAGGCGGAGGAAAAAGAAGACGCGAGATGAAATGTTCTCGGATATTATGGAAGTTACACGCAATGAAAGAGCTCATCTGAATGAGTGGAAGGACATGGTATCAAATTACAGGAAAGATGCCAGTGAACGTGAGGACAGGAGGGACACCCGAGATGAGAGGTGGCGGCAGGAAGACCGGCAGGAAAATCAGCGGTGGCGGCAGGAAGATCAGCGGTGGCGGGATGCAACTCTGGGGCTGCTGCGTGATCAAACTGACATGCTCCGGCGTCTGGTGGAGCTTCAGGAACGGCAGCAGGATCACAGAGTGCCGCTGCAGCCCCTGTATAACCACCCTCAACCCTCACCATGTTCCACATCCTCCTCACCCAGACGTGTAAGAACGCGTGGGGGGAGGCTCCGTGCACCCGCCCACTCCACCCCTGTGGACAGCCCAACCAGAAGGCTGTCGTTACTGTGAAATTTTTTTAATGGCCTTCTCCATCCCTCCTATCCTTCTCCCAAACCACACCCTTACTTCTCTCCCTCTTTTTATAATGAATTAATAAAGAATTCATGATTTTTAAATGAGAGTGACTTTATTTGCATAAGTAAGCTGTACTCGAAGGGGGAGGGTGAGTTGCTTACAGGGAATGAGTCAATCAAGGGGGTTGGGTGTTCATCAACAAACACAGCAGTCACACTGTACCCTGGCCATTGATGAAGCTCGTTTTCAAAGCTTCTCTGATGCGCACCGCTTCCTGGTGTGCTCTTCTAATCTCCCTGGTGTCTGGCTGCGTGTAATCAGCGGCCAGGTGATTTGCCTCAGCCTCCCACCCCGCCATAAAGGTCTCCCACTTACTCTCACAGAGATTGTGGAGAATACAGCAATCAGCAATAACATAGGGGACATTGGTTTGGCTGAGGTCTGAGCGAGTCAGTAATGTCCGCCAGCGCGCCTTTAAACGGCCAAATGCACATTCCACCACCATTCTGCACTTGCTCAGCCTGTAATTGAACAGATCCTGACCACTGTCCAGGCTGCCTGTGTATGGCTTCATGAGCCATGGCATCAAGGGGTAGGCTGGGTCCCCCAGGATAACGACGGGCATTTCAACATCCCCAACTGTTATTTTCTGGTCTGGGAAGTAATTCCCTTGCTGCAGCCGTTTAAACAGACTAGTGCTTCTGAATACGCGAGCGTCATGAACCCTCCCTGGCCATCCCACGTGGATGTTTGTGAAACGTCCCTTGTGATCCACCAGTGCTTGCAGCACCATTGAAAAGTACCCCTTCCGGTTTACGTACTGGGTGCCCTGGCGCTCCGGTGCCAAGATAGGGATATGGGTTCCATCTATCGCCCCCCCACAGTTAGGGAATCCCAGTGCAGCAAAGCCATCCACTATGGCCTGCACGTTTCCCAGAGTCACAACCTTTCATAGCAGCAGCTTAGTGATTGCTTTGGCTACTTGCATCACAGCAGCCCCCACAGTAGATTTTCCAACTCCAAATTGATTCCCGACTGACCGGTAGCTGTCTGGCGTTGCAAGCTTCCACAGGGCTATCGCCACTCGCTTCTCTACTGTGAGGGCTGCTCTCATGTTGGTATTATGGCGTTTCAGGGCAGGGACAAGCAAGTCACAAAGTTCCATGGAAGTGCCCTTACGCATGCGAAAGTTTCGCAGCCACTGGGAATCGTCCCACACCTGCAACACAATGCGGTCCCACCAGTCAGTGCTTGTTTCCCGGGCCCAAAATCGGCGTTCAATCTATAGAATCTGCCCCATTACCATCAGGATCTCCAAAGCGCAGGGGCCCGCGGTTTGAGAGAATTC
The DNA here is from genome assembly GCF_020497125.1 of Mauremys mutica. Classification (NCBI taxonomy): domain Eukaryota; kingdom Metazoa; phylum Chordata; order Testudines; family Geoemydidae; genus Mauremys; species Mauremys mutica. The sequence continues at coordinate 46,520,445 of NC_059078.1, forward strand.
TGTGTCTACGTCCTCATCACTGTCATCGCCGCGCTGCCGTATCCGCCTCCTCCTCGCCTCGGTTTGAAGGTCCTGGTTCACCATATACTGCACGAGAGTGCGCGAGGTGTTTAAAACATCCATGATTGCGGTATTGAGCTGAGCAGGGTCCATGCTTGCTGTGCTATGGCGTCTGCACAGTTCACCAAGCAAAAAAGGAGCGAAACGGTTGTCTGCTGCTTTCAGGGAGGGAGGGGTGAGGCTGTACCCAGAACCACCCACAACAATGATTTTTGCCCCATCAGGCACTGGGATCTCAACCCGGAAATTCCAATGGGCGGGGGAGGCTGCAGGAACTATGGGATAGCTATGGGATAGCTACCCACAGTGCAACGCTCCAGAAATCGACGCTAGCCTCGGACCGTGGATGCACACCACTGATTTAATGTGTTTAGTGTGGCCGCGCGCAATCGATTTTATACAATCTGTTTTGCTAAACCGGTTTATGTAAATTCGGAATAATCCCGTAGTGTAGATGTACCCAGAGTTACTGGCGGGAAGCTGCCTAAGTTTGCCTTTATAACCAGACATTTTCTGATCAGACTTTAGAACGGTTCCTGCATTGCTGCCTGGTCTGATCAGCCAGGGGTTCTGGGGGGTCCTTTCTCCGCTCTCGTTTTATTTTTGAGCGTACCCCCGTTTTTTAACTCCCCTCCCACGAACAACGAATTTTGCCTGGAGATCTCCTGATTATTGTGAACGAATTGAGTCCTCTCTGTATCCTCTGATGCTGAAACTGCTGTGCCTGCTTCTGCCTTTGCTGCTGTCCTGGGGATTGGTAAGAACTCCCTCTTGCAAACTTCCCCTGTCCTGGCTGCTGGCTCTGTTTCCCCAACAGACAGACCTAAGCTAACTCCGTGGTCTGTGCTGCTAAAAAATAAGCCTGTGCCACTCCCAAGCTGTGCCTCCCTGGATTCTATCCTGGGCAGCCCACTTGCAGTTGTCCCACTGCTGCAGACACACCCTCTAAAACTACCCTTAGCATAAGGTGCACCCATTAAGTTAGGTTTAGCATTATACTCTAAGTTAGGCTTAGAGAATTGTTGCATTGTGTTTTGTTACTTGCTGATTTGTGTAGTCTTGGTTAAGTTAGATCATAGATAAGATTTTGCTGTGTTCTGTATAATTGTAATTAAGTCTGTCTTCCCACTGCCAACCCCCCCCCCCCGAGCTTCTCTGTGTTTCCCTACCTTGTTACACTCTCTCTGCTGCTTAAACTTACAGCCTGTTTGTTCTCTGTGTTTCACTGAGTTTAAATCTCTAGCATAAAACCCCATTGGTTACTTTTTCCTCTCTGATACACCTCACATTCTACATTTACACCACTGTGACACATTTTTACCTAAAATTGTTTGTTATTTAACATATTTTTCCATAACTGTTAGTTGATTATATGCTGCTGTAACACACCCTTTACATAGAAATTGTTAGCTACCTGTTACATTTATATTTCTGTGTTAATTGGTTACCCACTGTATTGTACCCCACTATTGAAACCCCCCTACTGTTCACTAAAAGAAACCCCTCCCCAATTGTCTACCTTAACAAACCCCATACCCCTCACTATTGAATTTTCCCTGTTTTTGCATTTTATTAATAAAGCTTATTTTGCACCCCACCAGTGCAGTAATTGTCCCCCAAGATCCCCTACCTGCTGGCAGGGCAGGGACAAACTCATACCGACCCAGGAGAACCTGATGGTTCGCCACCCTTACTGGAAACTTGAGGACGAATAAATCTCTCCCCCAAATAAGTCCAGCCTCCTTGAATCTTTATTTTTCGGAGTAGGAGCTGGTTGGCCCTGCCTCTCCCTGTGGTTGACCGACTCGACAACCAGAGAGTTGGGGGCAGGGTGGGTGTACAGGTATTCATGCTCCTTGGCAGACACAAAGTACTTCTGTTCTGCCCTCTTAGAGATGAGGGGCAAGGAAGCTGGGGTTTTCCACAAGGCATTTGAAACTTTTGCCACCGCTTTGTGGAGTGGAAGGGCCACCCTGCCTGGTACCAAGGCCAATAGGACATTGAAGAGGGAGTCCGAGGGTTCCTCCACCTCCTCGGCCTGAAGGTTGAGGCTTGATGCCACCCTTTTCAATAGTTCCTGGTGGGCCTTAGAGTCCTCCTGCGGAACAGAGGGAGGAGGGGCCGTAATCGTCTCCTTGTGGGAGCGTGAGGATGCAGGCATGGTACTCTGCGTACCCTCTGGTACTGGAGGTCCCACCACTTGGTCGCCCTCTGGGCACGGAACGGAAGACGCACATCCCACCGACTCCTTTCTGGGAGGCTGGGAAAGGGAGGCTGGCGGTTGTTCCGAGGCTCCGGCCACTGAGCAAGCCCCCACCATTGGTATCAAGGTGCCGGCCAAGGAGCCTGGTGCCACTGCACCTGTTTGGGCACTGGTGGAGCAGGCTGTTCAGCCTGACTAGCCTGTCCCATTGACTGATGACTACAAAGGGAGGCCGGGCTGGCGTACGACCTGCCACTGTCCCTGGACTGGGAGGACCGGTGGCGTCAGGAACAGTGCTGACCACAAGACCATGATTCCGATGTGGAGGAACAGTACTGCCAGTAGCAGCTGCTCTGCGATTGGCTCTGGCGGGCGGATCCGCGATGGCAAGGCGCTGGCGATCGATGCACGGGACTGTGGGAAGCGAGATGAAGAATGGAAATGGTGTCAACGCCCGTATCGCGACAGGCTATAGTAGCCTCTCAGAGACGAGGACCTCTGGTGCCATCTGTCTCGGTCTCAACGGGGCCCACCCCCTTCGCGAGATCTACGGTCCCTCGAGATGGAGCAATGCCTGGAACCCCTGTCAGTTGGAACCCAGCCAGACAATCTGGTGGAGGTTGATGGTGACCAGCGTGGACTATGCATGGGATGGTCACTAAGCAGTGATTGGCATCAGGAACATTCCCTCAACTGCCAACGGTACCGACCAGGAGGCGACTGTGGCTTGCCTCTGGACTGGGGAGCCAACGGTGGCGGTGCCCCTGGTACTGGCAGGGACATAGTGTCCCAGGCTGCTTGCAGGGCCTCCGGCATGGAGAGCACCTGGACATCCAGAGAAGCCTGCGCTGACTGGGCCAGGCTACTCCGCTCAACCTGAGCTGGAGGTCGACAGGGACCAAGAACTGCCCAACGTGGGTCTAGTCTCTCCCGGTCTTGCCCCAGTGCCTCGGCAAAGACCTCTTCTTAGCCTTCTTGGTTGCCCTGCGGATGGGGAGCGGTGCTGACTGGTGGAAGGCACTGAAGGGTCGCCGTGCACCGATGCCATGATACCTGGTGCTGACTCAGAGTGGCGCACCGGAGTTGGAGTCAGCGCCGACTCCATCAGAATGGCTCAGTGCTGAATGTCCCTTTCTTTCTTGGTCGGAGGCTTGAAAGATCTGCAAATCTTGCACCGATTGCTCAGACGGGTTTCCCCCAGACAGCATAAACAATCTGCGTGTGGGTCACTCACTGGCATCGGCCGCCCGGAAGTGTTGCACGACTTAAAGCCTGGGGCACACCTGACCCGGGCACACTAAACTAAACTAACACTCTTGGTAGTCCATCGATCCGATGATGACAAATCTGTGCAGATCATCTATTGTTAGTCTCATGGTGTGCCCTCTGATGACTATACAAGCCAATTCTAGAGGTGCACATTTTACTGCAGATAGTGCATGGGAAGTTTGCGGTCAGTGGATTGTGCGCTGCTGATGCTCTGTGACGTCGTTCGCATGCCTCTTGTAGACACTGGCAGCGGTCTTCCTCAAAGACGATGCAGGTATTTCTAACTGTTGCACACCACTGTGTTCTGTCACTGGCGGCGTCCTCAAGGTCCATAGGTTTGATACTGCTGTACTGCAGATTGGCTTTGATGGTGTCCTTGTAACGTTTCCGTGGACGACCTATATGCCGGGTGCCCTGGGAGAGCTCACCATACAGAAGCTGACGGGGGATTCTGTTGGCATCCATGCGGCTGACATGACCGGTCCAACGTAGCTGTGACTTCATGATCATCATTTCGATGCTTGTCATCTGGGCTCTCTCGAGGACCTTGAGATTGGGCACTTTGTCTTGCCAGCAGATCTTCATGATGTTGCGGAGGCAGCGCATGTGGAATGCTTCGAGCTGCTTGATGTGACACCTACATAGTGTCCAGTTTCGCACCTGTACAAAAGAGATGAAAGAACAACAGCTCTGTACACAAGCAGTTTTGTTGACATCCGGATGTTGTGGTGATTTTAAAACTTTGACATGCAGACAGCCAAGTGCCTGGCTTGCTTTGGATATTCGTGCATTGATCTCATTATCCAGTGATCCATCACTGGATGAGACACACTACCCAGGTATTTTAAAGTTCTCCACTACTTTCAGCTGAGTGCCGTCAATGGAGATACTCGAGACAGAAGCATTTGCTCCAGGTGCAGGCTGATGGAGAACTTCTGTCTTTCCGAGGCTGATAGTTAGTCCGAAAAGTTGCGAGGCCTCAGCAAACTTGTTGACAATGTGCTGAAGATCATTTTCAGTGTGAGCCATGAGGGCACAGTCGTCAGCAAAGAGTGCCTCAAGAAGGAGTTTCTGCACTGTCTTAGTCTTTGCATTCAGGCGACGGAGGTCAAAAAATGAACCATCATGCCGGTATTTCAAGTATATACCTCGGTCCAGATCTTTCATTGCATGGTTAAGGACACATGCAAAGAACAGGTTAAATAGGACAGGAGCGAGAACACATCCTTGTTTCACGCCATTGGTGATGTTGAAGGGGGCTGATGTGGCTCCATCAGACAATACTTCGTCTGTCATGCTGTCATGAAAAAGGCGTATAATCTGGGCAAATATTCTTGGGCAGCCCAGTCGTGTTAGAATGGTCCAAAGGGCTTCCCTGTTGATGGTATCAAACACCTTTGTCAGATCTACGAAGACAGCATACAGGTGCATGTTCTGTTCAATGCACTTCTCTTGTATTTGTCTGACAGCAAACACCATGTCAACTGTGCTCCGGCCAGGTCGAAAACCACATTGACTTTCAGGTAGATTTGCCTCAGAAATACTGGCTATTAGGCGGTTCAAGATGATACGGGCGATGATCTTCCCTCCAATGGAGAGGAGGGATATGCCTCTATAGTTTCCACATTCTGCTTTGCTGCCTTTGTTCTTGAAAAGAGAGACAATAGTAGCGTCGCGGAGGTCCTGTGGTATGTTTTCATCCTCCCAGATGCTGATGATCACGCTGTGGAACGCTGCTAGTGCTGCTGGACCTGCTGCTTCGTATATCTCTGCTGGTATCCCATCTTTTCCAGGAGCTTTTCCTGAACTCATCTGGCTAACAGCTTTCTTAATCTCATCTATAGTGGGCGGAAAGTCAAGATTTGTCAGAGCAGGTTGTTGTGGAATTTCACTGAGGACATTATTATTCACGGTTGATGGTCTATTGAGAAGGTTGCTAAAGTGTTTCTCGCCATCTTTCGTTGATGCCTTCTTTATCTTTAATCAGCGTTGTGTTGTCTACTGGGAGCAATGGGGTGGTCCTTGGTTTAGAAGGTCCATAGACAGTCTTAATAGCACTGAAGAACATCTTTAAGTTGTGGGTCTCAGCATAGTGCTCAATTTCTTTGGCTTTGCTCTCCCACCAGTTGTCTTGTATCTGACGGAAGTCTTTCTGTGTTTTGCTCTGAAGGTACTTGAAATGGTCCCGTTTAGAGACTGAGGAGGGGTCATTCTGTCATTCAATAAAGGCTTTTCTCTTTACTTCCAGTGCTGAGCATATTTCTTCTTGGTTCTCAAACCAATCCTGATGTGTTCTTTTCTTTGGTCCAAGAGATGTTATTGCTGTGTCAGTCACTATCTTCTTGAACTGGTTCCACTTTTCGGTTACAGTACCAATCAGTTGTCCATGGGATATCAGTTTGTCATCAAGACTCTTCTGGAAATTGTTGAAACATTGAGCATCCTTCAGTTTGGCTATATTGAAAGCAGGTCGCACATGCTTAGGGCATTTGTGCTGCAAGGGAGCGATGTAAAATTGAAGAGACGTCCTGACTAATCTGTGATCTGTCCAGCACTCTGCGCCTCGCATTACCTTGGTAATCAGTACATCTCGGATGTCTCGCCTTCTGACAATGGCATAATCTATCAGATGCCACTGTTTGGACCTAGGGTGCATCCACGTCGTTTTGTACTTGTCCGCTTGTCGGTACAGAGTGTTGGTAATGATCAGGTCATTTTCAGAGCAAAGACTCAAAAGGAGTAGTCCATTGCTGTTCATTTTGCCTACACCGTGTGGCCCAATTACTCCTTTCCAGTTCTCGCTGTCAGCCCCAACTCGGGCATTGAAATCTCCGAGTAGGAGTAGTTTGTCTGTTACAGGTTTAGCCTTGATCAGTCTGTCGAGATCTTCATAGAATTGTTCCTTTGAGTTGTCAAAGCATGTTAAAGTGGGTGCATATGCACTGATGATGGTGACATGACGTTTGGCATTTAGTGGGAAGCGTAGCTTCAGCAATCCTTCATTGATACCCACTGGAAGGTCTGGGAGTTGATGCATCAATGAGGTTTTTATTGCCAGACCAACTCCATGTATTCTGTCCTCTGTCTCAGTCTTACCCTTACCCTTCCAGAAGAAGGTGTAACCACTTCCTGGTTCGCTCAAGAAATGCCGCTATATCGATGTTGTAGCAGACTAGTTCTCGAGCAATGAGAGCTGTCCTTCTCTCAGGTCTTGCAACAGCTTCTCGATCCATGAGGTTACCAACATTCCATACACCAATGGTAAGTTTTCTCAAATTTTTCTTTTGGTTTTGGCCGCAATTTGGGTTGAACTGCCAGCCGCGGCTTGCTGGCCAGTTGTTGTAGGGCAGGCAATTTTTAGGCCACCTTTTCTAGGCCCCTCCCTTACTAGGGTGAGCAGCGCTGTCCTGAAGAGGGCTGCTCAGACGTCTGGGATGCTGCCAGGCAACTCTGCTGCCCCAAGTACAGAGCTGGATGACCACCTATCCACAGGCTGCCTGCATGCAGGATTGGGACTATGACTCCCAGTGGTAACCTCCACCTGTTGCTTTGCCCCTCCCCCATCGCCGCAGGACTTGGGTGGTATGATGATGATGTTTGATGATTTGCACAGGATCTGTGCGTGAAAGCTTTTTAAGTGGTAGAGCCGTTGCATGGGAGGAATCCCACTCTCTCGACCTTAGAAGCCAGACACCAAGGGCACAAAAAATCGTCACGACTGGTAACTTCTTTGATTGCAGTGGATGGCTTTGACATCTTTCGTGCCTTGTCAAACCCTTCGCTTTCCACAAAGTGTTGCAGAACCGCCTTCTTGGCCGTTGGATCTTAGTGATCTCTTTCACCCAGTCCGCCGGAGCTGACATCACATGCAGGGTAGGCATATCCCTAATTCACTGAGGGTTTGAGTCCCATCAGTTACACTCACCTGGTTTGGCTGGCCTGTCGAAGCCGTTGCCTGGGGTGTGGCCGCTGCACATGCTGCAGCTACTTGGAGCCACAGGTGAGAGCTGAGTGAAAGGTGGGGACCAAAGTGGATGGACTACCCCCGAAGGGGTACGACAAGTCTCTCCATCAGAGGTACTACCCCTCCCTGGCCACCCCATACACCCTAAACTTAAACTAACACTAATCTAGGGATATCTCGGTGGTTTGAGCATTGGCCTGCTAAACCCAGGATTGTGAGTTCAATCCTTAAGGGGACCACTTAAGGATCTGGGGCAAAATCAGTACTTGGTCCTGCTAGTGAAGGCAGGGGGCTGGACTTGATGACCTTTTTGGGGTCCCTTCCAGTTCTATGAGATAGGTATATCTTCATATATTTAAACTACTTCAACTACTACTACTACTACGAACGGACAAGAGTTCTAGAAGAAAGCTGCAGACAAGCTGGAGCAGAGCAGTTCTGATGCACCTTCACTGGCGGCAAGAAGGAACTGAGGGTGTGGGGAGCGCGCAGCACCCCTTATACTGCACCTTAGAGGTGCCACTTCAGGGGGTCACTAGGTGCACTCCCCTATGGGTACTGCTAGGGGAAAAACTTCCGGCACCAGTGATTACGGCGAGCATGCACACCTATTGTGGAATACACATGAGCAATCACTCAAAGAAGAAGATTGCCTTTCTGCACAAAAGATGCGCTTCAACTCACAGGAGCAGTGAAAGGATTTTTGTACAGGAAGAACGAGGACTGAAAATGGGAATAATAGTATTTCTCTACCTCACAAGGGTATTGTGAGGATATATACATTACAGATTGTGAAGTTCTTTGAGATATACTGAGGAAAGGCACTATATAAGAGCCAGATATTTATTATTATTGTTAGGGGAAGAGATGGCATCCCAAGTTGCACAAATCCTCCCGTGATCTCATCAGAAAGGAAATTATTCCCAAGATGTCAGTTAGTTTACCCTGAAGGTGATTATTGGAGTCCAAATTATCTCTGCAAACATGCTGGGGGAGAACTTCGTGGTGCACTGAGGGTACATCTGCACTGCAACTGGAAGTGTAATTTCCAGCTATGGTAAACATAGTTACACTAGCTTTAATTGAGCTCCAATGTAGCCAAGGCAGCACAGGCAGGCAAAGTGACACGAATGGCTAGCCTGTGCTGCTGCCCACTATGCCATGGCTACACTGGTGTTTTTATCAGATGTTTGTCTACCCAAGCTGGAAATTGCACCTCCAGATGCAGTACAGATGTACTCTGAGTCTATTCTTGCAGTATACTGTTTAGATTTAGTTAAGGACCAGTAATTGGTAGCTTGCAATATGATGATTTTCACATATATTCCAACTGTTCCCACCTGTAATAAGGAAAAATAATTCTTTCCACATGTCTCATGTTTACTTCATGTGACAATTGGAAGTAAAAGGATCACTTTATTTTCTCACTTCACTTTTATGATGAGTCCAAATTCTGCAGCTCAGTTTTAGTATTGAGCTGCCTGACTTAAAAGCTGCATTTGAGAAGCATGTGTGTACGAGGTAGAGCAAACTGAGACCCCAATCCTGAAAGCACTTGTGTAACGTGCTTAATTTTAAGCACACAAGTAGTCCATTAACTTCAGTGTCTCTACTCAAGCACTTTAAAGCACATGTATAAGCATTTGCAAGACAGGGGCCTGAGTCAACAGTTTCCCTTACAATGTATTCTGGGATATCAATAAGCAATCACAGCAGCTCAGGCACATGAGTTCAGCAGCAGAGAAGTTGAGAGGAAGCTTAGAGAACTAGTGTAAAGCCTATCAGAGTGAACTAAATAGACTTTTTGTTTTGTATTTTTTATTTGTCAAGTTTTATTTGTTTCTTGTTAAAACAACTGCATTGTAGCTAAAATATTCTAGCCACTTTCTGTGTCAGCATTCCACATCTCACCTATCATTTAGGGTGTTAAAAAGAGAGGTTGATTACTATTCTTTTTCCTCCTCCTTTGTGATTATTCAAAGCTAGGGAAGATTACCCAGAAAATTTAGCCTGAGTGATCCATTCTTGGTAATGTGCTGCTCTTAGAATTAAATTGAGAAAGATCAGGGAAATAACCCGTTTCCCTAAGTAATAAGGATCCTATTAGGCATTTGTTGGCAACATTTAAACTCACTTAATAACCCTCCAATCACTTCTTATAGGCAGTTTTGGCTGTGACATCCTATTAATGGATTTGATTTTTTTCATTGCTGCACTAGAGCTCACATCAGCTGGGAAACTTTCACACATTACCCTAAATTAGTTATTCTTCTAAGTGTCTCTTTTACCCTTGCTGTTTTCTTTCCTCTTTCTGTATCTTACCTTTATTAATATTAAATAACTTTTAAACTTTAAAACACTGTAAGCTGTTTAATATTTCTGCGAGGAACACACACATGAGTAAAAAAAACAAGGAGTCCTTGTGGCACCTTTAGAGACTAACAAATTTATTTGGGCATAAGCTTTCGTGGGCTAGAATCCACTCCTTGGTTTTTGTTTTTTTGCTGATACAGACTAACACGGCTAGCACTGAAACCTGTCACACATGAGTACAACTCCATTAGAGAAGTGACTTGCCTAGGTGGATTTGGTATTAGTGCCAGGATTAGTAATCAGGAGTCCCTAACTCTCAGTCTTGTGTCTGAACCACTGCTTTATCCTCTTTCCTTTCCTGCCTTCATCTTCTTTTCCCTCCACCCTGTGTCTTTTTCATTACTCTTTACCCCACAAGCAATTTTTTTGCTTCCTTTCCTTGTGCGAGTTTATAATTTCCTGCTTCTTTGATTAATTCAGACAGCAGCACTCCTGTGCAGGGACTTTGCCAGCTACCTTGATGAACTAAAGAGATGCTAGTGCTGGAACTCCTGATTTAATGCAGCAGGAAAGAGGTGGCCTAGCAGCAGCAGTAATATTCAGTTAAAATGGGTGGGAAATCTGCCTGAACTGGAAAAATCACAAAATACAATAATTGCACAGCTGCAATTCTTATCAAGCTACTGATTCTTTCCAGTGGTCTTGCTTAATGAGGATATTGGCCTTCAAAAGGAAATGGGTTTTTTTGCACATGCTGAGGTTCTACTGTGTTTCTTTGTAAATCTACAAAACTGTCAGTTTCTGTATTCAAGCTGTCAAGAACTCAGAGAAGGGATCCAAAGGACTAAAGAACATGATTAGACTACATGTTAACCTACAGTTCAGCTATGTGCCCATGGACAAGTCTTCAGCTTTTTGTCTCCCTGCTGTGCACTGCATGGAGTTTTTAAAATCAATTTCCTTTTGGCTACAGCTAGCAACCTTTTTATTTAGAATTAATGCTCCTATTAGCTACTGAAATCAAACACATGCTTGTATCTGTGCCTTTTCTTTCCCCATACAAAATTAGGTTAGTGGATAAAGAGTTCCTCTCAATTTTTGTTTTGTTATCACAAAAGGTTTCAGCTCCAGTCTGGGAGAAGAAGGTTTGCAGATTTCTGAGTTCCTTTATGCTTACTGACTTTATTAATTAGTGTGATAGACCAAGGCCAGTTGGGTACAGCAGAATAGCAGAAGGCAGATATACTGGCCACTGGATTAACAGTTTTCTGTTCCATGACTGACCAGAGCAGGGGCTGCTCCAGGCTAATGAGAACACCTGACTCTAATTAACCTGTAAAGAGTCAGGTGAGGCCATTCAGTTAATGTGACCACCTGACTCTAATTAAGGCCTTGCTGATACTATAAAAAGGGCTTACGCCAGTCAGGCAGGGGAGTCAGGGAGCCAGAGAAGAGGAAGTGTGGCTGAAGGGCTGGTTACTGAAGACACCCTCAAACCATCGTTAAAGGAGCCCTAAGGTAAGGGTGAAGGAGGGAGAAGCAGGAGAGCTGTGGGGAAGTGGCCCAGGGAAATGTAGCAACTCTGGCAGTGAAAGGTTGGCCTCCAACAACTGCTACCATTAGGGTCCCTGGGCTGGAAGCCGGAGTAGAGGGTGGGCCCGGGTTCCCCCAACCCACCACTACAGGAACATCTCCTGGAAGGGGAAGTCAGGTCCCTGTCAGGACAGGAGGCTGAACAGAGACTGTGGGAGTTCTCTCACCAACCTCCTTGCAGGCTTATGATGAAAAGGGCTCAGTAGACTGTAACCCTGGCCCTAGAGAGAGAAGGGCTATGTGGAGGGTCACAGTGAGCCACTGAGGCTAGCATAAACCGCCTAGAAGCGCAGGACCCATGGGAGCAAGGTCAGAGCTCTGCCACATTAGTTAAACTGACCTAAACATGGAGGCTTTTTCCAGTAACTTATAGTATTTGCTGGGAAATATACTAGTAGAGTAAAAAGAGAAAACATTAAAAAAAACAGCCACAGTAGAACCTTGTTGTTTCCCAACATGTATAATTTGTATCAGAAAAGTTTCTCTGACTTTTCTGAATAAATTTCATAACTCAAATTCGACTTGATTAAACTCAAGGACCATGTGGAGGGAAAAACTGTCAACATTCTGCCCCTGCTACTGTAAGAAGGTCATGTCTACACTACAAAGTTTGGTGGACAAGTTACATCAGCATAAAACCAATGACTTTTGTATATTGCTCAGGCAAATGCATACTTGGCTACTTGCATTGGAACTGTGCATACACATCACAAGAGGCTATGTGGATGGAAAATGCAGTGCATCATTATCAGGTATTCCAGCTTGCCCCCTGCTGCTGTCCAGAGCAGTGCTTTATGGGATATTTTTGCAGTGCTTTATGGGATAGCAGCTATTTGCCAGGGATTTCTGGGAACTGGGTGTCAAATTCCCACAATGTTATTGTCTCCATCCCATAATTTTAATGCCTTATTTTAAAACTTCCACAGTCCAGTGTGTCACTCTTAAGTTTCTGCCATCTCTCTGGCAGAAGCCTGGATCCTGAAGAACTCAGCACAATTTTAATGACTACTGCTAGTACAGGACACATGATTCTCCAGTATTTGCAGAAAAGACGGTTACTCACCGTAGTAACTGTTGTTCTTTGAGATGTGTTGCTCCTATCCATTCCAGTTAGGTGTGCGCGCCGCGCGTGCATGGCTCTTCGGAAGATTTTTACCCTAGCAACTCCGGCGGGCCGGCTGGGCGCCCCCTGGAGTGGCACCGCTATAGCGCAGGATATATACCCCAGCCGGCCCGTCCGCTCCTCAGTTCCTTCTTGCCAGCTACTCCGACAGTGGGGAAGGAGGGCGGGTCTGGAATGGATAGGAGCAACACATCTCGAAGAACAACAGTTACTACGGTGAGTAACCGTCTTTTCTTCTTCGAGTGATTGCTCCTATGCATTCCAGTTAGGTGATTCCCAAGCCTTACGTAGGCGGTGGGGTCGGAGTTAGATGTTGCAGAACGCAACCGCTAAGCCAAAGGCTGCATCAGCTCTGGACTCCTGGACCAATGAGGCAAAGGTGTGGACTGAGGACCAGATAGGTGTACAACACATCCCCCGAAAGGGTATGCGAGCCAGGAAGGCAGCTGAGAAGCGTGAGCCCTGGCGGAATGTGCAGTAAGGTGGCTCTATGGAACATGGGCCAAAACAGAGGAGGTGCGGATGCACAACGTCATTGAAGATGAAATCCTCTAGGAGGAGACAGATATGCCCTTCGTCCGGTATGCCAGTACGATGAAGGGCTTGGGGGCGTTACGAGAGGGCTCTGTCCGCTAGATATAGATTGCGGACGCCCTACGGATGTCGAAGGAGGGCAACCGTTGCACTCCTTGCAAAGAGAGTGGCTTCGGAAAGAAGACCGGAAGGAAGATATCCTGGTAGATATAAAAGGCCGACACCTCCTTAGGGAGGCAGGTCGGACGTGGTAATAACTGCCCTTGTCCTTGAGGAACACAGTATACCTTGGGCTTGTTGTGAGAGTCTGAAGCTCAGAGACTCGTCTGGCTGCAGGAAAGGCTACAGGAAAACTGTCTTGCAGGACAGGTATATCAATGAGCATGTTGACATTGGCTCGAATAGGGCAGTCATAAAACTGGTTAGAACCAGATTGAAGAGCCAGGTTTATGGTGGGGCCCCACTGGGGGGGAGGTATAAACGCTCCAAGCCCTGAGGAACCAGATGGAATGGAGCGGGACCTCGGCGGGAGAAACATTGCGCGTTTCGGAGCAGCAGGAGAAACGCTTCCACTTGGCCAGATACTTTAACCGAACGGAAGATTTTCTACCACCCCGGAGAATCCTGTAGAACCGAGGCAGAACAACGTAACTCGGATCGGTTTAGCCACTCAGGAGTCCTGCTGTGAGGTGCAGGGATTACAAGACCGGGTGGTGAAGTTTGCCGTGATCCCGCGTCATGGGGTCTGTGCCAAGAAGGTTGCTACCGACAGGTGTAGCAACATGGTGTGCCAGTGCTGCCCAGGTTACACTGGAGCGATCACGATCAGGGGTGCTCTGTCCCTGTGGAGTTTTAGCAGGACCTTGTGAACCAGCGGGGACAGTGGAAAGCGTACGGCAGATGGCTGATCCACGGCCTCAGGAAAATTCTCCAAGACCAAGCCTGGGGAGAGGCCTTGGAATGAGGAGAATTTCTCTCTCTTTCCGTTCTCGCGAGAGCGAGGAGGGCTATGCGGGGAAAGACCCACTTCTGGAAAATGGAATAGATAAAGACGGGAGGAAACTACCACTTGTGAGACAGGAAGGATCTGCTGAGACGATCCGCCAGCTGAATCACCTGGTACACAAGGCAGACTGCTCTCAGCTCTCGGACATTGATGTGTAAGGCCAGCTCTTGCGCTGACCGAAGGCCGTGAGTGCGAAACTACGCCAGGTGCGCACCCAGCCGAGAGATGGGCTGTCTGTCATGAGGGACCCCGAGGGGTGAATGAAACAGCATCCCTGGATACACCCGGGAGGACGCTGACTCCCGGTCGAGGGAGCCTAGGCTGCTCGGGGGGAACGAGATGACCACGAGTATGCCATCTCTGCCCGGGTGGCACACCCAGGTGAGCCACGATTGAAGTGAACAGAGGCGAAGCCTGGCCTGTTTGGTTGCAAACGTGCAGACAGCCATGTGACTCAGGAAACCTAGGCAAGTGCGAGCCCAAGTTGGCGGGAAGGTCCATAGACCTTGTACAATTGTTACCCTCGCCTGAAACCAAGGCTGAGGTAAGCAGGCTCTGGCGAGTCTGGAGTCCAGGACGGCCCCAATGAATTCCCTTCCCTGTATGGGAATCAGAATGGATTTTACTATTGATCATCAGGCCTAGACACAGGAATAGGTTCGTGTCGATGCCCACATGACTGGTAACTTGGGCCCGGTGGTTCTTCGAATGAGCCACTCGTCTAGATACGGAGAACGTGTATCCGACGGTGGCGAAGAAAGGCGGCGACTACAGCCATGCACTTTGAATACCCCTGGGCTGTATAGAGGCCAACCGGGAGGGCCGTATACTGGGAATAACGATGGTAGGCCCCAAACCGAGGGTACCTTCTATGTGGAAGAGAAATGGCGACGTGAAAACACGCGCCCTTCATATCGAGGATGGGATGACGGTCGCCCTGGGTACCATGCGGAACTCATCTGCATCGTGACTTGTTGAGTTCCCGCAGGCCTAGGATAGGTCTGAGACCTCCCTTCGCCTAGGGGATTAGGTTTCGCCCCTAGGTACCTCCTGTATAGCTCCGATGAAGAGGAGCGTTCGCACCTCTTGCCAGAGGAATCGCTCGTGAGAGGGGTCCTTAGGAGAGGCGAGAATGGGTAGGCTTGTGCCCCATTGGTGGTCAGAAGGACCCTAATTTCGGCTCCTTTGGGGTGCGGATTGATGGCCACGACCGTGTAAGCCACGCCCGCTGGCCAAGTCCTGACTTTGTCAAGGCGCAGGGTAAGAGCGGAGGTTGGGGACGGAAATGTCGGCGCTGAATCACCGGCGTGTGCATGCCGAGAGAGAGAGAGCAAAGTGACCCTGCTGCCCTTTAGTGTCTGCAGCCTAGGGCCAGTGTTTTCAGAGAACAGGCCTGTGCCATTGAAGGGCAAGTCCTGTATAGCGTGCCGCAGCTGCGAGGGAAGGCTCGACAACTGGAGCCCTGAAACGCGCCGCGTGGCAACACCCGAGGCCAGAGTCATGGCAGCGGAGTCAGCTGCGTCCAACGAGGCCTGGAGGGAAGCTCTCTCCAGCTCCGTCCTTTGCTGCAGTAGGGCATCGAACTCTGGACGGGAGTTCCGAAGAACCGACTCTGTAAATTTGCCCACCGCCACCCACAGTAGCGGATAAGCAGGGCTTGCTGGTTCGCTACACGAAGTTGCAGGGCCCCCTCCGGGTACATCTTACGGCCCAGTAAGACCACACGCCCAGCCTCTTTGGATTTAGGGGCTGGTCACATTTCGATTAGAGGAGGGCCGGAGGGGTATGTTCCTGCCCCCGCCTCATCTGGGGAGGAGGAAGAAGAAAGGCCAGGGACAAGTGGGTCCTGTGTGGGCTCGAGCTCCTGGACGCCCTCCTGATCCGGTGGGATCTGGGAGCTCGGTGCCGAACCGGGGGTTGCTCTGTACCGGTCGGACGGGGACGACTAATTGTCACCTCTGGCACCCAGAGCTCCGAGGGAACGGAGCGAGATGGGATCACCGGTACGCCTCTGGCGCGGAAGTACACGCAAGGCGTCCAGAATGACCACTGATAGGTCTCCTGGAAGACTCTGGAGGGCACATCGGAAAACAGAGTGCTACGCATATGAAGTGTCCGCACGGGACGACACTGATGCGTGGCTGGATGGCCCTGGAGGAGCTGAAAGCTCTTGGTAGAGTCTCCGTCTGTAACTGACGTCGCTCGATGCGGCACCGGGGATCGGTACCGGTAGACAGACCGGTACCGAGAACAGGACCTGCCACCGAAGCTGTGCCGGGCGGTCGACCGGGGGTGCGAGGCTCGACGATCAGGAGTGGCTATGGGCGTCCCGGTGTCTGGGGCGGTGCCGGGAGCTGGATCGGTGCTGAGTGCCCCGGACCGGCGAACGGGATGCTGACTGGTGCCGCGAGTACTACTGGTACCAACATGGAGAACGGTGCCGAGACTGTGAGCGGCGTCGAGACCTAGATTGGAGACGGGACCGAGAACGTCTGCGGGACCGCGACCCTGAACGGTGCCGCTCTGCGGTGCCGACGTAGGGTGGTCTGATCAAGGCAGGTTTGCCCATCGACTATGTAACCCGCACCGGTGGTGCCGGGGGTTGAGGCAGCTGTCATAAACAGATAGTTAAGGGTTAAGGTCTCTTTTACCTGTAAAGGGTTAACATGTAGTACCTGGTGACCACCTGACCAGAGGACCAATCACAGATAAGATTTTTTCAAATCTCTGTGGAGGGAAGCCTTTGTCTGTGTGAGAACTGTTTTTGGATTTAACAGAGGACAGTCATGTCCCCAAGTTCTCCTGGAGTAGTTTCTACTAATTAATAGTGAGTATTAATTAGAAAGGCGAATTAGTCTTATGATTTGATTTCTATATTTGCAATTGTGTGTTTGCTAAAGGAAATGCTTTATTCCTGTTTGCTGATATTGCTTTTACTGAGAAAAGGGGGAGAGGGGATTCTCTCCAGAGATTGATAAGGTTATACCCTATGAGTGTCCAGCTTGGGCTCATAGAGATTCTGTATTTTTCTTTTTATTCTTTAATAAATTCTTTTCTTTTCTTTGGACTTGGTTAATTCCTTCCCTTGGGGAAATTCAGGGGAAGGGGAGGGGGAAGTGGGCTGCTTCCCTGTGTGTAGAGATTCAAGGCATTTGAATCCAGGCACCTCTGTCTCCGGAGCAGGGGAGAGAGGGAAGAGGGGGGAGGTTCCTCCTCTGTGAATTGATCTGTGTTCCCAAGGGGGGAAACAGGGGTGTCCCGGCCCACGGAATTGACCGGGTGGTGGCAGCCGAAGGGGAGACCTACCCTAGGATTTTGGGGTGGGGGGAAGACATGCGGGTCCTCACTTTGAAACCGCCCAGTTTCAAGTGAGGGTAGACTCCAGGCTAGGCTTTTCTACCAGAGGCACTCTGAGGCAGTTTCAGGGTTACAAGTATTTTCAGTTTTTTGCAGGGCTTTCTGTTACAGTACTTGCGTCCATTGTGATACGAGGTACCACTCAGGATTCCTGAGGTGGGGGGAAGTGCTCGCCAAAGTACATTCCCATCCAACAGAAAAAGCAGGTTTGGGGGTTGGAGAGACAAACCCTCCAGCCAGGTTTTTTTTTCTCCCTGTGTCTTTTCAAAGGATCAGAAGACAGGAGAACACAAATCCCTGAGGAATACACCAGATTTTTCTCAGGGGTATTGTTAGCAGCAGCCTTTCAGCTGGGCTGCTGAGTACAGCAACTCAGAGCAGAGGCAGTTTACAGTTTCAGCCAGGTTGGCTGCAGGCAATTTAGTTCCAGCAGGCTTTGTTGGAAGCAGTTTTCTTCTGGTTGCTTGAGGCAGCTTGAGAAAAAGGCAAGTTTCAAGCAGTTTTCAGGGTTAGGAGGAGGTTTTTTTCTCTGCTGGCTATGCTGAGGAAAAACTCTTCTCTAGAGGTGTGTCCTTCCTTTGTGATATCAGGTATCACTCAGGATTCCTAAGGTGGGGGGAAGTGCTCGACAAAGCACATTCCCATCCAACAGGGAAAACAGGTTTCGGGGGGGGAGACAGAAACCCTCCAGCCAGATTTTTTTTTCCCTGTGTCTTTTCAAATCCTCTGGAGCCAGGGAATACAAATCTCTGAGAGGATTTACTACACTTTTCTGCAGGTACTAAGTAGCACCAGCCGGTCAGCTGGGCTTATTAGGAAGATTGTTTTTTTTGAAAACAGATTTTCAGCTGGGTTTAGCTGAGGCATAAGGTTTCTAACAGGCTGTGTTAGAAAAGGATTTTTTTCCTTCTTCTTTTCTTTTTTCTCCTTTTTTTTTTCTTTCTGTCTGCTTAAAAACAGCTAGGAAAGAGGTGCAAGTTTTTCTAGCAGGCTTGTTAGAAAGGACCCCCACTGTCAGGTACTTAGCAAGTGCTAGAAACAGGACAAACCAGTTTTCTTTGGTTTTCTCAGTATATCAGCAAACAGCAACTACACATTTGCAAATGAAAAGGTTTTGTTTCTTTTCTATTCAGTCTCTCGGGAATAGAGAGGGTTAGGAATTGGGGAAACCAATTCCCTGACTGCAAAGGGGTGTGGCCAGCACCAAAAAGCAACACCAGCAAGCCACACATAAAATTCACTAACTGCAGAGGGGTGTGGCCAGCACCAGAAGGCACTGTTCCCCATCCCAAGAAATTTCCCACCTACATGGCAGGTGAGGACACTGAGGCCTTCTTCAAAAAGGTTAAAAGGACCTGCCATGGGTACAGCATCCCTTAAGACCAGTACAAGGACTGGTCAGGAAAAAGAACTTTTGCTGTCTATTACAATTATTCCATCCCCATGCTACTGGGGGAAGACTTGGCCAACCATGTGCAGCTGGCCAAGAGGGGGGGAGTGGTCACCCGCGGCCAGGCCAAACAAGCAGACACTCCCATCCCTGTTCCTGAGCCATCCACCAGGACCCTGTCTGTGTTACCAGAGACCCAGACAGAGGTGGTGGAACCAGATCCCATGCCAACAACTACAGCAGCCATAGTACATCCAGTCCCAGGACCGGAACTGGAAAAGCAACCAGCGGCAGAACCAGCGCCAGCACTGACGCCAGCGCTTGCAACTCCACCGCCAGGGGGCGCCAACGGGCCTAAACTGGCATAAGCAGCAGACAACTCTACCCAAGAGGCTCAGCCAGAGCCTGAAATATCACCTTGTGCACCAGCGGAAAGCGGTCCACAGTCAATAAAAACAACCTCATCACCTACATCGCTCCCAGAGGAACTGGTGTCTCCCGCCTCAAGGGAACAGTTCCAGACTAAGCAGGAAGCCGATGACAGCCTTAAAAAAGCTTTGGGCGGCGGCACGAAGCAACCCACCGCCTCTCAGCTCTTCTACCCAATTCCAGTTTGTTGTAAAACAAGGACTTTTATATAAGGACATTCTTTCTGGTGGACACCAGGAAGGCCAGCATCCTCAAAGACAGTTGGTAGTTCCAACTAAGTACTGGGACAAGCTCTTAAGCTTGGGCCCTGACATCCCAGGGGGCATTCTGGGGTCAACAAAGCAAAAACAGGTTAAAAACATTCCTTCCACTGGGAGGGGATGGGCAAGGACAATGCCAAGTATGTCCGCTCAAATGCATACAAAGTGTTCTTCAGTGTCAAAAATCTTGTTGTTTACATACTTAGTAGTATATGTAATAGTGCATGTGTTTTGTTTATCTGTTTATGTTACAGTGCTAGGAGGAAATCACCACCAGTAGTTCCCACTGTTGGCGATTTGGGGGGCGTGTCATAAACAGATAGTTAAGGGTTAAGGTCTCTTTTACCTGTAAAGGGTTAACATGTAGTACCTGGTGACCACCTGACCAGAGGACCAATCAGAGATAAGATTTTTTCAAATCTCTGTGGAGGGAAGCCTTTGTCTGTGTGAGAACTGTTTTTGGATTTAACAGAGGACAGTCATGTCCCCAAGTTCTCCTGGAGTAGTTTCTACTAATTAATAGTGAGTATTAATTAGAAAGGCGAATTAGTCTTATGATTTGATTTCTATATTTGCAATTGTGTGTTTGCTAAAGGAAATGCTTTATTCCTGTTTGCTGATATTGCTTTTACTGAGAAAAGGGGGAGAGGGGATTCTCTCCAGAGATTGATAAGGTTATACCCTATGAGTGTCCAGCTTGGGCTCATAGAGATTCTGTATTTTTCTTTTTATTCTTTAATAAATTCTTTTCTTTTCTTTGGACTTGGTTAATTCCTTCCCTTGGGGAAATTCAGGGGAAGGGGAGGGGGAAGTGGGCTGCTTCCCTGTGTGTAGAGATTCAAGGCATTTGAATCCAGGCACCTCTGTCTCCGGAGCAGGGGAGAGAGGGAAGAGGGGGGAGGTTCCTCCTCTGTGAATTGATCTGTGTTCCCAAGGGGGGAAACAGGGGTGTCCCGGCCCACGGAATTGACCGGGTGGTGGCAGCCGAAGGGGAGACCTACCCTAGGATTTTGGGGTGGGGGGAAGACATGCGGGTCCTCACTTTGAAACCGCCCAGTTTCAAGTGAGGGTAGACTCCTGACAGCAGCGCAGATGCTGTCGTTGCAATCAGCTCCCTCGCCGTGGACACTGTCTCCGGCGTGGAGGGAATAGTGAGCTCGACCGTAGCTTGCACCACGGATGCAGCTTCATAGCGAGCTCGACCACGGTCCGTACCGGGGAGTGTTCCAGCACCGGTCTCGACGGCTTTTGCCTGGCCGGAGTTAATGGTGCAGGCATTGTCGGTGCTGCGGCAGACATCGGTGCCGGGCGATCCGACGGAGCATAGCGCTCGGCTGCGGAGCAGGCGGCTCGGACGCAGCTTCAGAGCGAGCTCGACCACGGTCCGTACCGGGGAGCTTTCCGGCACCGGACTCGACGGCTCTTGCCTGGCCGGAGTTAATGGTGCGGATATTGATGGTGCCGCGGCAGACATCGGTGCCGGGCAATCCGACTGAGCATCGCGCTCGGCTGCGGAGCAGGCGGCTCGGACGCAGCTTCCTAGCGAGCTCGACCACGGTCCGTACCGGGGAGCTTTCCAGCACCGGACTCGACAGCTCTTGCCTGGCCGGAGTTAAAGGTGCGGATATTGTCGTTGCCGCGGCAGACATCGGTGCCGGGCGATCCGACTGAGCTTAGCGCTCGGCTGCGGAGCAGGCATCTCGGACGCAGCTTCAGAGCGAGCTCGACCACAGTCCGTACATGGGAGCTTCCCAGCACCAGACTCGACGGCTCTTGCCTGGCCGGAGTAAATGGTGCGGGTATTGTCGGTGCCGTGGCAGACACCGGTGCCGGACGATCCGACCAAGCATAGCGCTCGGCAGCAGAGGCGGCGGCTCGGACGCAGCAAGGATATTGTGCCTCTTCATCCTCCAGGAGAGGGATCCATGCCGAGGGTACGTCGGAGCCAGCGACGGTCGTGCCAGGAGGCCTTGGAGGTACCGGCGATCCGGTGCCGAGGGAGCGCGCCTTGAAACTAACTAGCGCTCGGTGCAGAAAGCGGAGGAGCAAGAGCTGCCTCCCTCAGGAGCTGTTTAAACGAAAGCCCCTCTCCCTTTTGTTCACGGAGTAAAGGCCTCACAAATGCGGCACTTATCTGTGAGGTAAGATCCCTCGAGGCACTTAGGAGAAGATCTCTTGTCGGCAGCGGCTTGTGGCCGGCCGAGCATTAGAAAACCCTGTGGACCGGGCATCGGACCCGGCACCGGGTGAGGGGAAGGGGATAAACCCCGAACCCCTGTAAAATAAATACACTATACTATGCTACAAACAAACAGAGTTAACTACAACTATAAACAGAACGAGAGAAAATTACGAGTAGCTAGGGAAGTGGAGGTCAGCTAAGCTGCGCTCCACTGTTCCAACGGCCGTCACGGGCGGAAAGAAGGAACTGAGGAGCGGACGGGCCGGCTGGGGTATATATCCTGCGCTATAGCGGCGCCACTCCAGGGGGCGCCCAGCTGGCCCGCCGGAGTTGCTAGGGTAAAAATCTTCCGAAGAGCCGTGCAAGCGCGGCGCGCACACCTAACTGGAATGCATAGGAGCAATCACTCGAAGAAGAACTTCAACAAGTACTACTACAGCTGGGTGTGTGTGTGAGGAGAAAGAAGAGGTATTCAGCAATGATGACTGTATGCTGATGGACACAGCGAATAAAAATGCCAGGTTGCTGCTGGTATTCCCAGAGCAGCTCTACATGGTGGCTCACTGCTTCTGGTCTTGAGAAACAAGCACTGATTGGTGTGATCACATTGTAATGCATGATTGGAATGATAAGCAGTGATCTGCAGAATTTTCAGATGCAAAAGGCCACATTCCAGGTTCTGTGTGCTGAGCTTGCTTCAGTGCAGGGACACCAGAATAAGAGCTGCACTGACAGTGGAGAAGCAAGTGGTGATCACGCAGTGGAAGCTTACAATGCCAGATTGTTACCACTCCATGACCAAACAGTCTGGAGCTGGAAAATCCACAGTGGGGGCCATCTAACATTCATCCAAGTGTGCAAGGCCATTAAGTGTATCCTGCTACAGACGACTGTGATTCTCAGCAATGTGCAGAAAATAGTGGATGGATTGGCAACAGTGGGGTGCCCAAATTGTGCTGGGGTGACAGGTGGCACTCTTATCCTTATTCTGGCACCACCCCACCTCATCAACGATTATATAAACAGAAGGGATACTTTTTCCATGGCTATGCAAGTGCTAATGGATCACTAGGGATGCTTCACTGATGTCAATGTGGGCTTGTCAGGGAAGGTGCATGGTGCTCATATCTTTAAGAACACAGGACTTTTCCAAAAGCTGCAAACCAGGACATTATTTGCTGACTGGTGGATTACTATTGGTGATGTTGAAATGCCAGCAATAATTATGGGAGACACAGACTATCCTGGTTCATGATGCCGTATACTGGCCACCTCAACAATTTGATGACAAACCTCAACAGTGCCAAATAAAGATTCAACTACTGACTCAGCACTGCAGGATGACTGTTGAATGCATTTTTGTGTGTATAAGTTGTATACAGAGCGGTCCCCAGCCAAACCATCACAATATATTTTTTGTAAAGTTGAAGAAAATATTAACTTACTCTATAAAACATCATTTCCATTGGCTCCTAGTCTCCTGCAGTGTGCTATAGAACTCTGACACATGTCAAAGTCAAATCACCTACTGATGCACCTCTCTGAAAAACAGTTTTTGGGGTGGGATGCTATTATGATTACATTGACTCTCGTTAGCTATATGTTCTCTCTCTCATGCTGCTACAGCAAAAACAATACATTATGTATTTCTGCAGAAATTAAACTATGGTTGTCTATATATTATGCAAATGCCTGAAGCATGCCAATAGCATTTCATGCATATATAAGAATACATATAAAGCATATTTTTCAGTAAAACTAATCTGTGCTGAAGCACAAAATAAAACCCCACCACCTTCCATCAAGCTTTCATAATCTGAGTAGAATTTGGGGTTTTTTTGGACTGCTAACCTTAATAATTAATTAGTTAATAGTGAATAGCTGTTTTATTGTTTTCCTAGTGATTAGGAAAGTCTAGATAAGATACACTAAAGCATTTCATGTATACCAAGCAAGAAACTGCATTTATTTTGGTTGCAGTCCCTTTTTATTTCTACATCTTCTTTTGAAATGATGCTTTTCAAGGATCAAGAAAAGGATATGTTTATCCTTCTGTAACATTTATATTCATCTGGCCTCTTTATCTCCCTTGGAAATAATATTCTCTGCTGAATAGATCTGGATGTACAATAAACCAATCAAAAGTTCCTATGCAGTATGTTAAAAGTGGCCTTGGTTTTTTTTAAAGTTGGTCAATTGGTGACCAACTGAGCAAGGGGTCATATGGGCTCCTCCTGGAACATAGTCACTCTGTGCAGCTTCCCTGAATACAGGTGTGCTGTGTGGTGGTTTGTGGGTTTTTTTTTTTTTTTCCA
Organism: Mauremys mutica; assembly: GCF_020497125.1. NCBI lineage: Eukaryota > Metazoa > Chordata > Testudines > Geoemydidae > Mauremys > Mauremys mutica. The sequence goes on from NC_059078.1 coordinate 46,544,443, forward strand.
GAAAATGGTATAGATGACAATCAGAAGAGTTTAGCAAGTGTACTTTTGTGTTTGATTCCTTCATTTAATTTCCTTTTGTTTGGAAGAGACCGATGAAATTTGTTTCTCTTGTAGGTATTATTCTAATTTCATAACTTTCAAATCAAATTTTTGAGGTGGTAGAGAGGTGCAACATCACAAGCACTCTGGATACTGAAATATAGAAATTTGATAGAGAGGAAAAACATAACTGGTACATGATTTTTTGGTTACATCCCATCACAGAATGGACTAATGATTGATCATATCACTTTTACATAACCTTCACTTGAAGGTTCGCAAAGCACTTTGCAAACTGTGCAACAAACTATAATTAAGGATCACTTCATTATCCATTCAAATACCAACCTCTGTGATAGTCTTCACTTCCTATCTTTTTATCCAAATGAACCCCCAGGGGGAATTTAGGGACAAAAAATGTAATTAGCAAAGTTGGAATCTGGCCAGACCAGTACTCACAGGAGTCTGATTGAATGCTCGTATAGTTAATAGAAAATACGGTGCTTTCTCTCTTGACTAACCTGATCCCTGAATGCTTTTAAACCTTAAATTTTTATTTTTCAAAGGAGCCTAACACTCCTGGCTGTATTTTAAAGAAACCTTATTGAGGTTGCAGGAACAAACCATCCCGATGTGTAGGAAGAAAAGTAAATATGGCAGGCGACCAGCTTGGCTTAACAGTGAAATCCTTGCTCGTCTTAAACACAAAAAAACAGCTTACAAGAAGTGGAAGATTGGACAAATAACCATGGAGGAGTATAAAAGTATTGCTCAGGCATGCAGGTGTGAAATTAGGAAGGCCAAATCACACTTGGAGTTGCAGCTAGCCGGAGATGTTAGGAGTAACAAGAAGGGTTTCTTTAGGTATGTTAGCAACAGGAAGAAAGTCAAGGAAAGGGTGGGCCCCTTGCTGAATGAGGGAGGGAACCTAGTGACGGAGGATGTGGAGAAAGCTAGTGTACTCAATGCTTTTTTTGCCTCTGTCTTCACAGATAAGGTCAGCTCCCAGACAGCTGCACTCTGCAGCACAGTATGGGGAGGAGGTGACCAGCTCTCTGTGGAGAAAGTAGTAGTTCGGGACTATTTAGGAAAGCTGGACGAGCACAAGTCCATGGGGCCGGATGCGCTGCATCCGAGGGTGCTAAAGGAGTTGGCCGATGAGATTGCAGAGCCATTGGCCATTATCTTTGAAAAATCATGGTGATCGGGGGAGGTCCCGGATGACTGGAAAAAAGCTAATGTAGTGCCCATCTTTAAAAAAGGGAAGAAGGAAGATCCAGGGAACTACAGGCCGGTCAGTCTCACCTCAGTCCCTGGAAAAATCATGGAACAGGTCCTCAAGGAATCAGTCCTGAACCACTTAAAGGAGGGGAAAGTGATCAGGAACAGTCAGCATGGATTCACCAAGGTCAAGTCATGCCTGACTAACCTAATTGCCTTCTATGACGAGATAACCGGCTCTGTGGATGAGGGGAAAGCAGTGGATGTGCTATTTCTGGACTTTAGCAAAGCTTTTGATACAGTCTCCCACAGTATTCTTGCCAGCAAGTTAAAGAAGTATGGGCTGGATGAATGGACGGTAAGGTGGATAGAAAACTGGCTAGATGGTCGGGCTCAACGGGTAGTGATCAATGGTTCCATGTCTAGTTGGCAGCCGGTATCAAGTGGAGTGCCCCAAGGGTCGGTGCTGGGGCCGGTTTTATTCAATATCTTCATTAATGATCTGGAGGATGGTGTGGACTGCACCCTTAGCAAGTTTGCAGATGACACTAAACTGGGAGGAGTGGTTGATACGCTGGAGGGTAGGGATAGGATACAGAGGGACCTAGACACATTAGAGGATTGGGCCAAAAGAAATATAATGAGGTTCAACAAGGACAAGTGCAGAGTACTGCACTTAGGACGGAAGAATCCCATGCACTGTTACAGACTAGGGACCGAATGGCTGGGCAGCACTTCTGCAGAAAAGGACCTAGGGGTTACGGTGGATGAAAAGCTGAATATGAGTCAACAGTGTGCCCTTGTTGCCAAGAAGGCTAATGGCATTTTGGGTTGTATAAGTAGGGGCATTTCCAGCAGATCGAGGGATGTGATCATTCCCCTCTATTCAGCACTGGTGAGGCCTCATTTGGAGTACTGTGTCCAGTTTTGGGCCCCACACTACAAGAAGGATGTGGATAAATTGGAGAGAGTCCAGCAGAGGGCAACAAAAATGATTAGGGGGCTGGAGCACATGACTTATGAGGAGAGGCTGAGGGAACTGGGATTGTTTAGTCTGCAGAAGAGAAGAATGAGGGGGAATTTGATAGCTGCTTTCAACTACCTGAAAGGGGGTTCCAAAGAGGATGGATCTAGACTGTTCTCAGTGGTAGAAGATGACAGAACAAGGAGTAATGGTCTCAAGTTGCAGTGTGGGGGGGTGGTTAGGTTGGACATTAGGAAAAACTTTTTCACTAGTAGGGTGGTGAACTGGAATGGGTTACCTAGGGAGGTAGTGGAATCTCCTTCCTTAGAGGTTTTTAAGGTCAGGCTTGACAAAGCCCTGGCTGGGATGATTTAGTTGGGTTTGGTCCTGCTTTGAGCAGGGGGTTGGTCTAGATGACCTCCTGAGGTCCCTTCCAACCCTGAGATTCTATGATTCCTAGGCTCCTTCTAAAATTCTTGTTTATAATTGATTCCAGTTTTGTGTCCTATAACAGTACTTCAGTAGCACAGTGTTCCTGCTTGACAAAATGCTAGATCATTGATTCTGTGCAGATCCTGAGGAAAGACTGCTATCTACTGAAACTCTAACCCCACTTCCTGGAGCATGTAGGTGTTCCTGGATATCCATCCAGTTACAGAATGGTGTGACCTTGCTTTGGTTCCATGATCTCCTGAGATCACAGGAAAGATAGTATAGCTACAGGTAATAATTACTCATCCTTTTCTAGAACACCCTGATGCAGATTTAACACTTAGTCATTCCATTTGGAGGAAGATTAACAATCTAAAATACAGTAATAAATTGAACAGTATATACTGAAGAATTAAAGTATAGAAGAGCAGTTAATTAAGAGAAGTAGATAATTGGGGTAGTTTTCCCTCAGCTGTGGCCTTCATTAACTTACTGAAATTGCCTCCATCCAGTCTGCCACTGCCTGACCAGTTCTTCTCTATCCTCAGGTGGCAGCTCCCATCCAGTTCACTGCCACCATTCTACCAGGTCAGATCCAGTGCTGCCAGCTCTTACCTAAGTAACCAACAAAGTCCACAATGTTTGCTTAGAACTAGGGCTGTCGATTCATTGCAGTTAACTCATGTGATTAACTCAAAAATTAATTGTGATTAAAAAAAATCATGATTAATTGCAGTTTTTATCGCACTGTTAAACAACAGAATACCAATTGAAATGTATAAAAATGTTCGATGTTTTTCTACATTTTCATATATATTGTATTCTGTGTTATAATTGAAATCAAAGTGTATTATTTTTATTACAAATATTTGCACTGTAAAAATGATAAACAAAAGAAATAGTATTTTTCAATTCACCTCATCCAAGTACTGTAGTGCAATCTCTTTATTGTGAAAGTGCAACTTACAAATGTATTTTTTTTTTGTTTCAGCTTCTTCAACAAATGAATTAGAGATCCTACAACCAATAGTCAGTCAGTCACTGTCACTATACAGTCTTGATTTATTCCCAGAGCAGGTCTAGCTTGTAGACTCAATGAGGCCAGGGTCCCATGGAAAAAACAGTATGTGATCATGTAATTAAAGACTGTATCATACTGCACATGCACAATTGTCAAGGCTAATTCCCCACTCTAAGTGCCAGAGTGCAAAAAGTGGGGGCCTGCAAGGATTCTAAATAATAATAATAAAGTGTATTAAACTCCCAAGGTTACAGCTTTTCTCTGACCTTGGATTGGTAGATGCTGCCACCACCCAAGTGCAGATCCCCTTTGAGAGCTCAGGAAGGCGCACTTGGGAATTCCTTCCTGTGGGGTACCCTCAAGCCCTTTCACCCCCCCACCCTGGGGAATCATGAACTCTATCATTTCACCCAAGTTTCCTTCCACTTTCAAATTCTCAACCAGTTCCTTCCTATTTGTCAGAATCAAATCTAGAACAGCCTCTCCCCAATAGCTTTCCCCACCTTCTGAAATAAAAAATTGTCTCCAATACATTCCAAGAACTTGTTGGATAATCTGTGCCCTGCTGTGCTATTTTCTCAACAGATGTCTGAGTAAGTTGAAGTCCCCCCTCACCACCAAGTCTTGTGCTTTGGATGATTTTGTTAGTTGTTTAACAAAAGCCTCATCCACCTCTTCCTCCTGGTTAGGTGGTCTGTAGTAGACCCCCCACCATGACAGCACCCTTGTTTTTCACTCCTTTTATCCTTACCCAGAGACCTTCAACAAGGCTGTCTCCTATTTCCATCCTGACAGCCATAGTAAGAACCTTGCTTCCCAGAGCCAAGATGACACTCTAGAAGAAATCCTTACTTTCTATCTAGTTATCCATCTTGGGCCTGACTAGATTTAAATCTTATCTTAAATCTGTACACCTTGTATTCTGTATTGTAATTGAAATGGTTGTATTTGAAAATGTAGAAAAATATCCAAAAATATTTAACAAATTTGTTTAACAGTACGATTAATTGCAATTAATTTTTTTGAGTAAATCACGTGAGTTAACTGCAATTCATCAACAGCTCTATTAAATATACACAAACATGCAAGGGCTCACTATGAAGCCATTACTTACATTCCAGACAGCACGTTTACATGACAGTCCACTCAGGGTAGATGGGCGTCTCCCATGGTCCATTGTTGCTTCTGAAATATATAACACTGTGAGTGCCACTAGAGATTTCACAAACTGTTTAAAAGAATGCAATTCTATCCCTATATGCTATACTGGTGCACTCCAGGATTTAGAATGCCCAAGCCACCATTATATATTTAGTCTGGCAAAGCACATGGAAGTACTGTCCAACTCTATTGCAGATACACCGTGGTCACACTTTAAAAATAAATAAATAAATCTCCCAGTTTGAGAGAGAGTACTCCTGTGAAACAGTTCCATTACTTAAATGAAGGATACCTCTGAAAACAGTAATCTCTCTCAAAATAATAGACTTCTAAAGTGAAGCTAGTCATAGAATCACAGGGTATGTCTATACTATGAAATTAGGCCGATTTAATAAAGTCGATTTTTTAGAAATTAATTTGAATACAGTCAATTGTGTGTGTCCCCACTAAGCGCATTAAGTCGGCGGTGTGTGTCCACAGTACCGAGGCTAGCGTCAACTTTCGGAGAGTTACACTGTGGTAGCTATCCCACAATTCCGGCAGTCTCTGCTGCCCATTGGAATTCTGGGTTGAGCTCCCAATCCCTGATGGGGGAAAAAACATTGTTGCGAGTGGTTCTGGGTACGTCGTCAGGCCCCACGCCCTCCCTCCCTCCTCCATGAAAGCAACGGCAAAAAATTGTTTTTTGCGTTTTTTTCCTGGGTTACCCGTGCAGACAACATACCTGCTCAACTCACTGTCACCGTAGGTGGTCTGGTTGCTGCTGGCAGACACGGTACTGCAGTGCTACACAGCGGCATCCCCTCTTGCCTTGCCTTGCGGACGGCAGACGGTGCAATACGCCTGCTAACTGTCATTGTCGTCCCGTGGGTGCTCCTGGCCAACCTCGGTTAGGTTGGTCGGGGGCACTTGGACAAAAATGGGAATGACTCCAGGTCATTCTCTTCTTTAAGTTTTGTCTAATGGAGATTCAGTCCTGCCTGGAATATCATAGAACCTGGAGGCTTCTGCCTCAGGTTGCTCTCCCAGGCAGCAGCACTGCGCGGTCACACATACCCCAGCCTATCCCTTGCTCCCATGGGTCATGAAGCCTGGACAGTAATAAGGAGCAGTTCAACTATAGGCTGAGCAAATGCATAATGGTGGTAGAATGTGCCTTTGGACATTTAAAAGCTCACTGGTGCAGTTTACTGATTCGGTTAGACCTCAGTGAAACCAATATTCCCATCGTTATCACTGCTTGCTGTGTGCTCCACAATATCTGCGAGAGTAAGGGGGAGACGTTTATGGGAGGGTGGGAGGTTGAGGCAAATCACCTGACCACTGATTACACGCAGCCAGACACCAGAGCGGTTAGAAGAGCACAGCAGGGCGCGCTGTGCATTAGAGAAGCTTTGAAAACCAGTTTCATGACTGGCCAGGTTACGGTGTGAAAGTTCTGTTTGTTTCTCCTTGATGAAAACCCGCCCCTTTGGTTCACTCTACTTCCCTGTAAGCCAACCATCCTCCCCTCCCCCTTTGATCTCCGCTTGCAGAGGCAATAAAGTCATTGTTGTTTCAAATTCATGCATTCTTTATTAATTCATCACACAAATGGGGGGATAACTGCCAAGGTAACCTGGGAGGGGTGGGGGAGGAGGGAAGCACAGGGGTGGGGTAGTTGTAGGGCAGCTCTTCATAAAAGTGGCATGTCTGGGGCTCTGACCCGGAGCGGCCATTTGCCTCTCTTGTTCTTTGGTAGGCTTGCCTGAGCTCCTTATGTTTCACACGGCACTGCTGGTCCTTGTTATAACCTCTGTCCTTCATGCCCTGGGAGATTTTTTCAAATATTCCGGCATTTTGTCTTTTGGAACGGAGTTCGGATGGCACGGATTCATCTCCCCATACAGCGATCAGATGCAGTACCTCCTGTTCGGTCCATGCTGGAGCTCTTTTGCAATTCTGGGACTCCATGGTCACCTGTGCTGATGAGCGCTGCATGGTCACCTGTGCTGATCAGCTCACCACGTTGGCCAAACAGGAAATGAAATTCAAAAGTTCGCGAGGCTTTTCCTGTCTACCTGACCAGTGCATCTGAGTTGAGAGTGCTGACCAGAGCGGTCACAATGGAACACTCTGGGATAGCTCCCAGAGGCCAATACCGTTGAATTGCATCCAAACAATCCCAAATTCGACCCAGCAAGGTCAATTTCAGTGCTAATACCCTTATCTGGGAGGAGTACAGAAATCGATTTTAAGTTGACAAAAATGGCTTCGTCGTGTGGACAGGTGCAGGGTTAAATTGATCTAACGCTGCTAAATTTGACCTGAACTCATAGTGTAGACCAGGGCTAAGAATATTAATTAGGGTTGGAAGAGACCTCAGGAGGTCATCTAGTCCACTCCCCTGCTCAAAGAAAGACCAACACTAACTAAATCATCCCAGCCAAGGCTTTGTCAAGCTGGGCCTTAAAAACCTCTAAGGATGGAGATTCCACCACCTCCCTAGGTAACCCATTCCAGTGCTTCACCACCCTCCTAGTGAAAAAGTGTTTCCTAATATGCAACTTGAGACTATTGCACCTTGTTCTGTCATTTGCCCCCACTGAGAACAGCTGAGCTCCATCCTTTTTGGAACCCCCCTTTAGGTAGTTGAAGGGTGCTATCAAATCCCCCCTTACTCTTCTTCTGCAGACTAAATAACCCCAGGTCCCACAGCCTCTCCTCATAAGTCATGTGCCCCCAGCCCCCTAATCATTTTCATTGCCCTCTGCTGGACTCTCTCCAATTTGTCTACATCCCTTCTGTAGTGGGGGAGACCAAAACTGGATGCAATACTCCAGGTGTGGCCTCACCAGTGTTGAATGGAGGGGAATAATCACTTCCCTCAGTCTGCTGGCAATGCTCCTACTAATACAGCCCAATATGCCGTTGGCCTTCTTGGCAATGAGGGCACACTGTCGACTCATATCCAGCTTCTCATCCACTGTAATCCCCAGGTCCTTTTCTGCAGAACTGGTGCTTAGCCAGTCGGTCCCGAGCCTGTAGTGGTGCATGAGATTCTTTCTTCCTAAGTACAGGACTCTGCACTTGTCCTTGATGAATCTCATAAGATTTCTTTTGGCCCAATCTTCCAATTTGTCTAGGTCACTCTGGATCCTATCCCTATCCTCCAGCATATCTACCTCTTCCCTCAGTTTAGTGTCATCTTCAAAACTGCAGAGGATGAAATTAATCTCATCATCCAGATCATTAATAAAGATGTTGAACAAAACCGGCCCCAGGACTGACCCCTGGGACACTCCGGTTGATACCAGCTGCCAACTAGACATCAAGCCGTTGAGCCCGACAATCTAGCCAGCTTTCTATCCACCTTATACTCCATTCATCCAATCAATACATTTTTAACTTGCTGGCAAGAATACTGGGGGAGACCGTCTCAAAAGCTTTGCTAAAGTCAAGATATATGACATCCACCACTTTCCCAATATCCACAGAGTCAGTTATCTCATCATAGAAGGCAATCTGGTTGGTCAGGCATGACTCGCCCTTGGTGAATCCATGCTGACTGTTCCTGATCACCTTCCTTTCCTCCAAGTGCTTCAAAATAGTTTCCTTGAGGACCTGCTCCATGATTTTGCCAGGGACTGAAGTGAGGCTGACCGGTCTGTAGTTTCCTGGGTTCTCTTTCTTCCCTTTTTAAAATATAGGCACTATATTTGCCTTTTTTCCAATCATCTTGGAACTCCCCCGAACGCCATCAGCCAACTCCTCAGCACCCTTGGATGCATTAGATCTGGTCCCATGAACTTGTGCATGTCCAGCTTTTCTAAATAGTCCTTAAACAGTTCTTTCACTACTGAGGGCTGCTTTCCTCCGCCCCATACTGTGTTGCTCAGTGCAGCAGTCTGGGAGCTGACCTTGTCTGTGAAGACCAAGGCAGCTATACTCCAAATTTATTTTAACTATGGAGGAATGTCAATCAGAAAGTTAGCCAGCCATCAGATTACATTAAAACCAGGACAAATCACTAGTTTCAATATACTTAATTATCCAAAGCTCGGGCATTCCAGGAAAGGAGATTTTTAGAGCACTGTTGGGCCCTTCTTAGACCATGAGCTCTTCAGCAAAACAATGCCCCTGACGGACACCAAGGCATTGTTTAATATTTGACTGAGGCCTGGTCTCCACTTTTTACCAGCATAACTTTGTGTTAAGTGGTGTTATTAGTATTTTTTTTTTAGTAACATAGTTATGCTGGCAAAAGACCTAGTGTAGACAGTTACACCAGTATAAAGGTGCCTTATGCTGGTATAGTTTTTGTTTCACCAAACTGGAATAAGCTATACTGCTCTAAGCACCTTTTTATATTGGTATAACACTGTCTATCTGGGGGCAGGGTGGAAGGAGAAAGAAGTTGCCTCTTTAACTATGCTGGCACCGTTAAAGCAGCACCACTTTTAAGCAGGGTGAATTTGATTTAAATCAAACTGATTTAAATCATGATTTAAAACACTAGTCAGGAAGATTTGAGTTAATCATGGATTTCTACATAAAAGTGCATTCTTGTTAGTTGTTATAATCTTAATACATATTCTTCACAACTCAGAGATAGATGAAGGTTTCATTTTTAGAAAGTACACTATACATTTTTAAAGTGATTTATTTTGAAAACTTTTCAGATTAGTTTTACAACTATATCAGAAAATGAATGATTATTTGGTTATTTCATTTACCAAAGGTAACTGAAGCAGAGATTTATGAAGTCATTGGGAGGTGAACTATTTCCAATTCAACTGGTTAATCATTATTTGGAGTATTTTCTTGCCATGCTGTATTATGAGGAGACCATCACCAGACAGACATTTAAATTGTTTTAGTTAACTAAAACAACAACGCTTATGTATTTTAGATTTTTTTTCAACAGCAAACATATAATATTTTAACAAAACAAGCATATGAATTTTTGAATTTAGTAAAACATTCAAGTTTTTTAAAATCAGGTTTGTTTTTGTTAAAATTGTTTTTAAAATAGTCAAATGAAATATTTAAAAAACAAACAAAAATTAAATCGACTATGTCAGCCAGGTCAACATGAGAAACTTAAAATATTGGCTTCTGCAACTAACTCAGTCATCTTCACCTTCATTTTCCTGTTTGTTCTAATCTGGAAAAGAAAAACAAGCTTTCCTCCTTTTTCAGGTCCCAAACGATTTCTCAGTTCGGAATGAATTAGTCCAAAGGAAGAAAATATTCTTTCTACACAGGCACAAGAAGCTACTGCTGTTAAAAGTGAGATTATCTTTTCAACAGTCTCTGAATCCAAGTGCTTATGTGACTTCCACCAGTTCACTGGTGTGACTTTCTTTAAAACATCATCAGCAAACATATATTTCTTGAACGGTTCACCCTTACCTCTGAAGTTTATTATAGTTGGCATTATGGAGGGATAATTTTTGTAATCTGCTGGTTCTTATCACAAACTTATCGATGGTTGTTTCTGGATGATGGAGATTATTTTTTCTTTTTGCTACCGGTGATATACTGTGGCTATGCCACATACATGATATGACTGAAACACTGTTATTGGCAGATAACTCTGAAACTATAGAAAATGATGGTGATCTGGAAGGTGGATAGTCTTCAGAATCCTGTATGTTGAGGATGCATTCTCCCAAAGTAAGTCACTGCAGTTATTTATTATTCCATACTGCTCATTTAGTATTACTCATTGCATTCACTGACACTCCACTGAACCATCAATACCACTTCCTGTAGCAGTTGTGCTTTACTTGAAGATCTCTCACACAAGTATTGGTCAGGCCTTGACACTGCTTGTCTTATAAAATCACAGTCTGAGATGGGATGGCTGCAGGCAATGAATCACTGTATGCACTGAGTTCCCCTGTTCCTCTGCAACACTTTGACTCTAATATTTTATTTTGCAAAAGTCTACTAATAATGGGTTTTGAATTTTCTGCTTATGTAGCATCCATATGTTTCTTCTATGAAATTATTTCCACAGGGAAGTCTTCCCCTCTTCCCTTACTGTCAGCCTATTACACATCCAGAATTTCTCATTGTACAGTTGCACTTTGCTTTATAATAAATTTTTAATTCTATAATTTTGTTTTTTCATTTAATATAGGAAAGGACTTTAAGCTTCTCTTATAAAAGGCACTATATAAATCAAGTGTTGTTACCTTGTTCTACTTATGTATTTTTAACATTTTATTTACACTTATGTTTTTAAACATCAATAATTATATATACCTCTACCCCGCTCTAACGCGGTCGTGGGGAGCCAAAAATCCCTACCGCGTTATAGCTGAAACCCTGTTATATCGGGGTAGGGGCAGCAGGGCTCTGGCGGTGATTTAAAGGGCCTGGGGCTCCCCGCAGCAGCCGGAGCCCTGGGCCCTTTAAATCGCCGGCAAGCCCCGCTGCCGCAGCCCTGGGGTAGCAGCGGCAGGGCTCCAGTGGGATTTAAAGGGTTCGCGGCTCCCCGCAGCAGCTGGAGCCCCGGACCCTTTAAAGCGCCACCGGAGCCCCACTGCTACCGCACTATACGCGAACCCTTGTTATATCGGGTCGCGTTATAGCAGGGTAGAGGTGTACTTGAAAACTGGTAACACAAACTAGAAAAAAAATATTTAATAAAAGCAGTAGTTGCAATCAATATAATATTCCAGGATTGTTATTCTGGGTGTTACTCTGAAGTCTAGAATGTCTGAGTGAGTGGAAGTGATGGAAAAAGACGGTTACTCACCGTTGTAACTGTTGTTCTTCGAGATGTGTTGCTCCTATCCATTCCAGTTAGGTGTGCGCGCCGTGCGTGCACGGCTCTTCGGAAGATTTTTACCCTAGCAACTCCGGCGGGTCGGCTGGGCGCCCCCTGGAGTGGCACCGCTATAGCGCTAGATATATACCCCAGCCGACCCGTCCGCTCCTCAGTTCCTTCTTGCCGGCTACTCCGACAGTGGGGAAGGAGGGCGGGTCTGGAATGGATAGGAGCAACACATCTCGAAGAACAACAGTTACAACGGTGAGTAACCGTCTTTTCTTCTTCGAGTGATTGCTCCTATGCATTCCAGTTAGGTGATTCCCAAGCCTTACCTAGGCGGTGGGGTCGGAGTGAGACGTGGCAGAGTGTAAGACTGCTGAGCCGAAGGCTGCATCGTCTCTGGATTGTTGCACCAACGCGTAGTGGGAAGCGAAGGTGTGGACAGAAGACCAGGTGGCCGCTCTACAGATGTCCTGGATGGGGACATGGGCCAGGAAGGCGGCAGACGAGGCTTGTGCTCTCGTAGAGTGAGCGATGAGGCGGCTAGCTGGCACACGAGCGAGCTCGTAACATGTCCGGATACAAGATGTTACCCAGGAGGAAATCCTCTGAGAGGAGACCGGCTTGCCTTTCATGCGATCAGCAACCGCTACGAATAGCTGGGGCGAACACCGGAAGGGCTTCGTCCGCTCTATGTAAAACACAAGGGCCCTGCGGACGTCCAGGGTGTGAAGCTGTTGTTCACGACTTGAGGTGTGCGGCTTCGGGAAAAAGACCGGGAGGAAAATGTCCTGGTTTAAGTGGAAGGCCGACACCACCTTAGGGAGGAAGGCCGGGTGTGGGCGAAGCTGCACCTTGTCTCCGTGGAAGATGGTATACGGTGGACCAACCGTTAGGGCACGAAGCTCGGAAACTCGTCTCGCTGAAGTTATAGCGACGAGGAAAGCCATCTTCCATGACAGGTAGAGCAGGGAGCACGTGGCCAAGGGCTCAAAGCTTGGCTAGAACTAGGTTCAAATCCCAGGACGAGGTAGGACGCCGTATCGGCGGGTACAAGCGGTCTAGACCCTTAAGGAAGCGGGAAACCATTGGGTTGGAAAAGATGGACCGTTCTCCTACGGCCGGTCGAAAGGCGGACACGGCGGCCAGGTGTACCTTCAAGGAGGAGACCGCGAGCCCTTGTTCCTTAAGGGACCAGAGGTAGTCCAGGATCGTAGGAATAGGGACCACAAAAGGATCAAGGCCTCTCTGATCGCACCATAGTGCGAAACGCTTCCATTTCGCGAGGCAGGTTGAGCGAGTGGAAGGCTTCCTGCTTTCCATCAGGACTTGCTGCACCGCCGCCGAACAGTCACGCTCCACGTGGGTCAACCACGCAGGTACCAAGCTGTAAGATGGAGGGACTGTAGGTCCGGGTGGCGGAGCCTGCCGAAGTCCTGCGTTATCAGGTCCGGCCATAATGGGAGGGGAATGGGATCCCGTACGGAGAGCTCGAGCAGCAGAGTGTACCAGTGCTGCCTCGGCCAGGCCGGAGCGACGAGTATGAGGCGGGCCCTGTCCCTCCGAAGCTTGAGTAGCACCCGATGTATGAATGGGAACGGAGGGAAGGCATATAGTAGGTGATCCGTCCAGGAGCCGAGGAATGCGTCCGACAGGGAGCCTCGGGAGCGACCCTGGTAAGAACAGAACTGGTGGCACTTCCTGTTCTCTTTGGAGGCAAACAGGTCTATCTGGGGAAACCCCCACCTTTGGAAAATTGTGTGCACCACATCTGGACGAAGGGACCACTCGTGGGAGAGGAACGACCGGCTGAGATGGTCGGCCAGCGTGTTCTGCACTCCTGGAAGAAAGGACGCTACCAGGTGAATCGAGTGGGGAATGCAGAAGTCCCAAAGGAGCATCGCTTCCGTGCAAAGCAGGGAGGAGCGGGCCCCGCCCTGCTTGTTGACATAAAACATCGCCGTCGTGTTGTCCGTTAACACCGCCACACAGCGCCCTTGAAGATGGGCGTGGAAGGTTTGACACGCGAGGCGGATCGCCCGCAGCTCCCTGACATTGATATGTAGGGAGAGCTCTCGGGCCGACCAGAGACCCTGGGTGTGTAGGTCGCCGAGGTGTGCCCCCCACCCCAACTCCGAGGCATCCGTGGTCAGGGTGACGGACGGGCGAGGAGGGCGGAATGGGACTCCAGCACACACGACCTCTGGGTCCAGCCACCAGTTGAGTGAATCGAGGGTCGGTTTCGTACTGTGACTACCATGTCTATGGAGTCGTGGTGCAGCCGGTACACCGACGCAAGCCAAGTTTGAAACGGGCGAAGGCGCAGCCTCGCGTACGTAGTCACGAATGTGCATGACGCCATGTGGCCCAGGAGTCGGAGGCAGGATCGCACTGTTGTTGTGGGAAAGGATTGTTGGTCCCGGACGAAGACGACCATCGCCTGGTGCCGAGGTCGAGGGAGGCAGGCCCTGGCTAAATTGGAATCCAGGACCGCTCCGATAAATTCCACTCTCCGTGATGGAGCTAAAGTGGACTTCTCGGCGTTTATCAGAAGTCCTAGGCGCTGAAACAGGGCTAGGATCTCGGCCATTTGACTTGCTACCAGTTGGCGGGATGGCCCGCGGATGAGCCAGTCGTCGAGATACGGATACACGTGCATGCGACGACAGCGGAGGGCTGCGGCAACTACTGCCATGCACTTGGTGAAGACCCGCGGCGCCGTGGAGAGGCCGAAGGGTAGCACCGCAAACTGGTAGTGCACGTTGCTGACTACGAACCGCAGGTAGCGTCGATGGGGAGGGTAAATCCCGATATGGAAGTACGCGTCCTTCATATCGAGGGCGGCAAACCAGTCTCCCGGATCCAGGGAGGGAATGATGGTCCCCAGGGTTACCATGCGAAACTTGAGCTTGAGGAGGTATCTGTTGAGCTCTCGGAGGTCTAGTATAGGTCATAGACCTCCCTTCGCCTTGGGGATTAAGAAATATCGGGAATAAAATCCCCGGCCTCGCATGTCGGTCGGCACCTCCTCTATGGCACCCAAACTCAGCAAGTCTCGACCTCTTGCAAGAGGAATTGCTCGTGAGAGGGGTCCCTGAAGAGGGACGGAGAGGGTGGGTGGGAGGGAGGGGGCGAAAAAACTGAAGGCGGTAACCAGACTCTACCATGCGCAGTACCCAGTTGTCCGTTGTTATCTGGGACCACGCCGGGAGGAAGTGGGAAAGACGGTTGAAAAATAACGGGGAAGGATCCGGTGGAGAGACTGATGGGCCGTCCTCGGGCGTCCCATCAAAAGGCAGACTTAGGCCCCTGAGGGGCTTTGGAGGGCGCTTGGGACTTATTTCCCCGGTTGCCCGACGGTCTCCGGCGGTTCACCCTGCCTCTGCGTGGATTATCAGGTCGTGGCCTGGCCTGATTAAACCGGCGGTACGGCTGCTGCCGGAAGGACCTCCGCTGGGTAGCTGGCGTGTGCATGCCCAGGGTGTGGATGGCGACTCAGCCATCTTTAAGAGTCTGAATCCTCGAGTCTGTTTTCTCTGAGAAGAGGCCCTTGGTGTTGAAGGGCAGGTCCTGCAGAGTGTGCTGGACCTCGGGCGGCAAGGTGGAAGACTGCAGCCAGGAGATTCTTCTCATAGTCACTCCCGAGGCCAAAGTTCTGGCTCCTGAGTCTGCCGAGTCCAGAGAGGCCTGGAGGGAGGACCGGGAGGCTTTCTTGCCCTCCTCAATAAGGGCTGAGAATTCCGGTCTGGAGGCTGCTGGTATCAGCTCCGTAAATTTAGAAAGGGACACCAAGGTGTCGTAGGAGTAGCGACCAAGGAGAGCCAGCTGATTGGCAATCCGTAGCTGGAGGCCACCGGCCGAATAGACCTTCCGGCCCAACAGGTCCATCCTTCGCGTGTCCTTGGATTTTGGCGCCGGAGCGGGTTGCCCATGTCGCTCCCGGTCATTCACGGACTGTACTACCAGGGAGTCCAGAGTTTGATGTGAGTACAAATACTCGTACCCGCTAGGGGGAACCGAGTATTTCCGTTCCACCCCTCGAGCGGTGGGAGGGATGGACGCCGGTGACTGCCAGATCGTATTGGCATTCTTTTGAATGGTCCGGATAAAGGGCAGGGCCACTCGCGGCGGAGCCTCAGCTCCAAGGACTCTGGTCACCGGGTCATCGTCCTCAGCGACTTCCTCGACAGGGAGGTCAATGGCTTGTGCCACCCGTCGAAGCAGGTCTTGGTGGGCCCGCAGGTCAATCGGTGGGGGGTCCAATGTCGATGCCCCCGCCACCGCCTCATCCTGTGAGGAAGACGAGGATAGGCCCTGGCCCATGGCTTCTGGAGGTGGTTCGTCCATGGGGTGCGAAGCCTCCGCGTCTACGGGATGCTCTGCCGCTACAGGTGGCGGTGGAGCCTCAACCGGCGGTGATGGAGGAGGCCTGCTGACCGTGGCATCCGGCACCCTGTGGTCAGAGGTCCTGGGTCGCTGAAGAAAGGGGACCCCTTGAGTCTCGTGATAGGCCCAGGGGGTCCAGAAGCCCCACTGCTGCGGACTGTGGTCCTGCCCTTGGGGGTCGGCCCGGAGATCACCACCGCTGCCCGCTTGAGAGGCGACCGAAGGTTGGCGGGAAGGCCACGGGGGGGCAGAGGCGCTCAGGGACTGCGCCGTCGATGCCGCCGGTCTGTCCCTGGACGGTGCCGGGGATCGGTGTCGGTCGTCGTGGTGCCGGGAGTGAGAGCGAGAGCGGGACCATCGACCGTGCGGGTACCGGGAGGTCGACCGCGATCTCGACCGACGTCGGTGGGAGCGGCTGCGTGATGACCGGTACCGGGAGCGGTACCGGGATCCGGACCTTCGGCAGTACCGACGTTCGGGTGACCGGGACTGGGATCGTCTCCGGGAGTGCGACCGGTACCGCGATGTGGAGCGGTACCGGGACTGCGACCGGTGCCGAGATGGAGAACGGTACCGGGAACGTGACCGGTGCCGGGATCTGGATCGGCGAGAAGGCGACCGTCTCCGTGATCGGGATCGGGACCGGGAGTGGGAACGCCTTCTGTCTCGTCCGTCAGGGGAAGGAGGCCTCATGATGGCCGGTTTGCCCACTGACTTCACAGCCCGCACTGGCGGCGCCGGGGGCTGGAGACACGGTGCCTCTGTGAGCTCTATCAGCTCTCTCGCCGTCGAGAATGTCTCCGGCGTCAATGGGAGAGGCAGCTCGACCGCGGTTTGCACCGGGGAGCAGGGCGGTACCGGACTCGACGGCTCTTGTGGCGCCGGAGTCGACGGTACTGTGCACGGTCTGTGCACCACCACAGTCGGTGCCGGAGGTGCCAGCAGTGGCTGGGTGAGCGGTCCCGGTGCAGGAGGCTTGGTGGCCGTCTGCGCCGTCTTGCGCTTCCTCGCCGGAGAAAGGGACTGGTGCCAGGGCGCTGGTGCCAGCTGTAGCTTTTTAAGAGTCTCGGTACCAGACCGGCTCGGGACCGCTGGTGCGCTTCGCACTGAGGAGGACTGTTGAGCCGCTGGGGTCGGCACCGTAGGGCTAAGTGCCGATTCCATTAAGAGCTGCTTTAGCCTAAAGTCTCTCTCTTTTTTAGTCCGCGGCTTAAATGACTTGCAAATCGGGCACTTATCTGCTCGATGGGACTCTCGGAGGCAGCGCAGGCAGGAGTCGTGAGGGTCACCAATCGGCATGTGCCGCTGGCAAGCCGAACAGGGCTTGAACCCCGGTGCCTTGGGCATGAGCCCGCACTGTTTCGGGAAAAAGAGGGGCTAGCCCCCCTAATTCCCCTTAATACACTAACTAACTAACTTATTTAACTATTTTAACTAACTATATACAATAGAACCAGAGATACGCTAGGGATGTGGAGGTCAAAGGAGCACTCCACTGTTCCAACAGCCATCACGGGCGGGAAGAAGGAACTGAGGAGCGGACGGGTCGGCTGGGGTATATATCTAGCGCTATAGCGGCGCCACTCCAGGGGGCGCCCAGCCGACCCGCCGGAGTTGCTAGGGTAAAAATCTTCCGAAGAGCCGTGCACGCACGGCGCGCACACCTAACTGGAATGCATAGGAGCAATCACTTGAAGAAGAACAGCTACAAGCATTGTGGATAGTTCTTTTGGTTCAGAATATCATCAGGTTGAATCATAACTGGGTTTTGCAGTCTGTTACTGTTGGAAGTTTATTGATACCATTGCTTATTCCAATACCACTATGATCCCAATTCAACCATAAATTCCTTTATCCATTGTAAAGGCTGAATGGTATTTGTACAATTGTTCCAAGCATGTCTAAATAATAAGCAATTGCTACATCCATACAGTAACAAACATTCCTAAGCATTTGATCAGAATACTCATGAAAGGATCAGTACTGGGGATAACTATCATCCAGACTTGCTCAAGCATAATCAGGTAGGATCTGATAAATACCCATCGCAAGTCTTGTTCTTTTACACAGTGGAACAAACAAGTGATGCTTTACTGAATCTTACTATTTTAGCTAAAAACCAGGTTTTGGCTAGTTTGGGATTACTACAGGTTCAACATGCGCAATCCTTTATTGTCCAAATTAGTTAGAATTATTTCTGATGAGTGGGACCTTTTTTTCCAAGCACTTTTCCTCCTATCTTATCAGTAACCTTTCAAATTCAGTTTTTCCACTTAAGCCATTGTGAAATTACCCAGGGTAAAATCTGGATTGATGGATAACACTCCCCCACTCAATTCCCCAACCTGGGGTGCATTGTACACAGCTTTGCTGTGAGATCAACCACTCCTGGTCTGCTATTATACAGCCTCCATTATGTAATTCATTGCTAGCTATACTGTATGACTGCTATCATGACCCACTCATGTATTACACTTTAGAGCAACACCAGCAAACTCCCAAGTTCAAGATTTCCCCCCAGAAATGTGCACTTTGTACTGTCCAGCACCCTCTTGGACAACACAAACGCTCATTTATTAACAGAAAATGATATGAATAAATCTTGTTATCCCAAATGGAGTTTCCCAGACACTTCAATCCAAACACACTGGTTTAGATAAAACAACAAAACACATAGCTGATAGATTCCTTCACCAAGTAGTTGAAGAACCAACAAGAGGGAATGCCATTTTAGATTTGGTTTTGGTGAGTAGTGAAGACCTCATAGAGGACATGGTTGTAGGGGACAACCTTGGTTCGAGTGATCATGAGCTATTTCAGTTCAAACTAGATGGAAGGATAAAGAAAACTAGATCTGGGACTAGGGTTTTTGATTTCAAAAGAGCTAACTTTAAAGAATTAAGGAAATTAGTTAGGGAAGTGGATTGGACTGAAGAACTTGTGGATCTAAAGATGGAGGAGGCCTGGAATTACTTCAAGTCAAAGTTGCAGAAACTATCAGAAGCCTGCATCCCAAGAAAGGGGAAAAAATCATAGGCAGGAGTTGTAGACCAAGCTGGATGAGCAAGCATCTCAGAGAGGTGATTAAGAAAAAGCAGAAAGCCTACAAGGAGTGGAAGATGGGAGGGATCAGCAAGGAAAGCTACCTTATTGAGGTCAGAACATGTAGGGATAAAGTGAGAAAGGCTAAAAGCCATGTAGAGTTGGACCTTGCAAAGGAAATTAAAACCAATAGTAAAAGGTTCTATAGCCATATAAATAAGAAGAAAACAAAGAAAGAAGAAGTGGGACCGCTAAACACTGAGGATGGAGTGGAGGTTAAGGATAATCTAGGCATGGCCCAATATCTAAACAAATACTTTGCCTCAGTCTTTAATGAGCCTAATGAGGAGCTTAGGGATAATGGTAGGATGACAAATGGGAATGAAGATATGGAGGTAGATATTACCACATGCGAGGTAGAAGCTAAACTCGAACAGCTTAATGGGATGAAATCGGAGGGCCCAGATAATCTTCATTCAAGAATATTAAAGGAACTGGCACATGAAATTACAAGCCCATTAGCAAGATTTTTTAATGAATCAGTAAACTCAGGGGTTGTACCATACGACTGGAGAATTGCTAACATAGTTCCTATTTTTAAGAAAGGGAAAAAAAGTGATCCGAGTAACTATAGGCCTGTTAGTTTAACATCTGTAGTATGCAAGGTCTTGGAAAAATTTTTGAAGGAAAAAATAGTCAAGGACATTGAGGTCAATGGTAACTGGGACAAAATACAACATGGTTTTACAAAAGGTAGATCGTGCCAAACCAATCAGATCTTCTTTGAAAAGGTAACAGATTTTTTAGACAAAGGAAACGCAGTGGATCTAATTTATCTCGATTTCAGTAAGGCATTTGATACAGTTCCACATGGGGAATTATTAGCTAAATTGGAAAAGATGAGGATCAATATGAAAATTGAAAGGTGGATAAGGAACTGGTTAAAGGGGAGGTCATACTGAAAGGTGAACTGTCAGGCTGGAAAGAGGTTACAAGTGGAGTTCCTCAGGGACCAGTCTTATGTAATCTTTTTATTACTGACCTTGGCACAAAAAGTGGGAATGTGCTAATAAAGGTTGTGGATGACACAAAGCTGGGAGGTATTGCTAAAACAGAGAAGGACCAGGATATCATACAGGAAGATCTGGATGACCTTGTAAACTGGAGTAATAGTAATAGGATGAAATTTAATAGTGAAAAGTGCAAGGTCATGCATTTAGGGATTAATAACAAGAATTTTGGTTATAAATTGGTGACACATCAGTTGGAAGTAACAGAGAAGGAGAAGGACCTTGGAGTATTGGTTGATCACAGGATGACTATGAGCCGCCAATGTGATACGGCTGTTAAAAAAAGCTAATGTGGTTTTAGGATGCCTCAGGCGAGGTATTTCTAGTAAAGATAAGGAGGTGTTAGTACCGTTATACAAGGCACTGGTGAGACCTCATCTGGAATACTGTGTGCCTGGTCTCCCATGTTTAAGAAGGATGAATTCAAACTGGAACAGGTACAGAGAAGGGCTACTAGGATGATCCGAGGAATGGAAAACCTGTCTTATGAAAGAGCTTGGCTTGTTTAGCCTAACCAAAAGAAGGCTGAGGGGAGATATGATTGCTCTTTATAACTATATCAGAGGGATAAATATCAGGGAGGGAGAGAAATTATTTAAGCTTAGTACCAATGTGGACACAAGAACAAATGGATATAAACTGGACACTAGGAAGTTTAGACTTGAAATTAGATGAAGGTTTCTAACCATTAGAGGAGTGAAGTTCTGGAACAGCCTTCCAAGGGGAGTAATGGGGGCAAAAGACATATCTGGCTACAAGACTAAGCTTGATAAGTTTATGGAGGGGATGGTATGATGGGATAGCCTAATTTTGGCAATTAATTGATCTTTGATTATTAGTAGGTAAATAGGCCCAATGGTCTGTGATGCAATGTTAGTTGGGGTGGGATCTGGGTTACTACAGAGAATTCTTTCCTGGGTGCTAGCTGGTGAGTCTTGCCCACATGCTCAGGGTTTAACTGATCGCCTTCCTCTGCAGCATGGGGCATGGGTCACTTGCTGGAGGATTCTCTGCACCTTGAGGTCTTTAAACCATGATGTGAGGACTTCAATAACTCAGACATAAGTTAGGGGTTTGTTACAGGAGTGGATGGGTGAGATTCTTTGGCCTGCGGTGTGCAGGAGGTCAGACTAGATGACCATAATTGTCCCTTCTGACCTTAAGTCTACGAATCTATGAATCTATGTTATTAACTACAGGAAGATAAACTTTAAGTAACTACAAGTAATGAGGCATATAAGTCAGAATTTGTTACAAGGAAATAAATGGTAAAACGCAACTAACACCTAACTTAAGAAGCTAAATTAATATAAAGCAAAGGTCTCCCCCACCACATGTTCCAGCAGTCTTACTGGTTGAACCTCTTTCAGTCAGGTTCCCTCCCCTAGTCCAATGCTGCTTCCTTTGTTCTCCAGGTATTGATAATGCTGTGGGTAGAGAGCAAGGGAGAGATGATTTGGGGGTATCTGCCCTTTCCTCTTTATAGCCCTTTCTCTTTCACAAGAATATCTCCAGCTAATCAGAAGACAGAAAATCTGTGTGACCAGGAACCTTAAGCTGCTTCTTTGTCACTATGTAGATTTTATTTTATTTATTTATTTTTTGCCACCACCCTCAGCATGTTGACAGCTGGCAGAGGGATTGGCTAGCTTTTTGTCTCTGGGGAACTTGTTTGTGACTGCCCTCGAGAAAACGTTGGAACATGTCTTGGTAAAATCATACAGTGGAATCTTCCATCTTTACATAATGTTGTCACACATACTTTACCAGGACAATAATGATCAGCAAATCTTGAGTTTTCAAATAACACTTTACACAATCTGCTTTGTACATAGTTTTATAAAAAGAGTGAACATAGGGGTACAGCCTGTCACAGCCACATTCCAAGTCCACTGTTTCTAATCAAGCCTACCATCTTTCAAGACCTCTCCACAACTGCTAACTGCAAACCAAGCCATATCTTTTTTTTTCCAGTTAAGCTAATTTAACCCTTTTATACCTATCTAATCCTACAATTACCATCCAGTTTTTAAGTTCTTACAACTGTCTCACAGAAAGGCATGTATCTATACTATATCTACGTATCTATACAGCAAGGGTCCTATTCCATTGTGACATCAGAAGTAATGCAACCAATCATCACCCTTATTCTACAGCTAAAGTTTAATTGGACGTATGAGGGAGATGGCACAGATGGTGGACTACGTGGTCCAGCTGCCCCACCCGTATGACAGCATGGGATTTCAATAACTAGTTTAAGCAATTTGAAAAGAAAGTACAAAATTTTACATGATACAATGAACACAAACAATAACTAGACATTCATTAGACAAAGGCATTAAAACAAAAACAGTATTGCTTGTTGGGATATAAATTCCTTTTTTATAAATAGAATTATCCAAAATAGTTAATATTTAATATTTGAATTCAGGTACAATAGAATGCAATTAGATATTATTCTGATGTATTATGGACCTAATCCCATTCTCATTAACATCAACAGACCTGACTCCCATGTTTCCAGTGTTGTTGTAGCTGTGTGCCATGGGCATTGAACCAGGCTCTAAAGTGCTCCATTCTCATGTCTTCCTTCTTATATGCATAAATGAAAAGAGATTTGGCATCGTTGTAATCCATAAAATGTTAATTGCTTTCAATCAAAGCACAATCACATTTTAACAGGTTATAGTGCCAGTGTAGGTATAGCTACAGAAGCAAATTCTTATCTTAAATTCAGCAATATTCTCTACTGTACCTAAGTTGCTCTAGAGACAGCCAAACTTTTGTAGTCATAGCTCTTTTCTTAAATAATACAGAAAGAAACGTAATAAAAGTGAGCTACGCAATAAGGAAAAGTCAGAAATAACTGGTGGAAGAGGCTTACTGGGCATTCTAAAAGCTTTGCCTATTTGTTAAAAATTGATCCTTTTCTTTTGTTCATGTGTGGTTTCCAGTAATGAAGAGACTGTTGTACAAATCAATGTACATAGCTTTCTAAAATTCTAATGTTACATGACTTGATCCTATTTTCAATAATTTCAATTTTGCAATGAAGCAAATCATTATCCTGTATGAAGACTCCACTGAGTAACTGAAATGTCATACTGTGATTGCAATTCAGATATTTTCTCTATGATTTTTGTAATGTTCTTTGATTTAAAAAAATCTTAGAACTAAATGAGCTGATTCAGTTTCAGACTCATTGCAACAAGACTCTAAAGGTTGTATTAAAGGAAACACAGATGAATGATATCTTTGAAGATAGAAGACAATTTATATACAGAACATACTGGGCCAGATTCTCAGATGGTATTGACTTCAATGGAACTATACTGATTTACAGGAGCTAAAGAGCTGACTTGCTGCATTCAGTGCTGCTCTGGCCAAAGAAGAATATGATGGGGGGCAGATTCCCTCTTTTTTTTGTCTGAATGTCTCCTATAACTGTCCATACATTATTTTTTAAATACCTCAAGAATCAAAAGGAGAAAAGACATATTGAGAAAGGACCTCCTTTCAGCAAAGAAAAGCAAGACATATAAATAACCATCTAGCTAATTACAGAAAACATCAAAAAATAGTCCCTGCTCTACTGGGTGAAGAGAGTTCCAACAGGGAATGTATGGGCCACTGGCAAAGGCACAGAAGCAGCATCAGCAAGAACAGCAATCTGTCAAGGGAGAGAAGCTTTAGGGAAATCTTCTTTCCTAATATAACTTCTTGATATTTCACTGTAAATCTGCATCCACTCCCAACTTTTATAACGTATACATCAGGAGATTTGTGCGCCCAAGTCAGGCCCATGCAAAAGTACGTCTGTTTTAAAAATGTGTTCCACCTGCCCTCTCAAACTAAAAAATCAAGTGGGGCAGAGGGAGGAAGGAAGGAAGAAACAAAACATTTATTCTTCGAAGTTCTCCAGAACCAGGGGACCTTTGTGCATCCACTCACATTATCATGGCTAGTTTAAGGTTTGGAGTGCTGTGTAGCTCCAGAGCTCAGCATCCTTCTCACTGTTGTACATACATTGGGTACAATTCTGTGCTGTGCCTCTTGGAAAGTGTGGGCTGCTCTGAGTACTGGCATAGCCCCTGTTGGTAAATTATAACACCCAGTGGCTAATCTAATTTATGGCAGCCTTCTGAAGACTGCCTATGGGCTGTTTCACAGCCCAGAATCTCTGTAAATTCATGCACTCCAAAGAGACCATCAAAATCCCCCTCTTGCCCCTGCAACATGCTCACTGTGCCAGAGCTTGTTAGTGGAGCAACACAGCACCATTTCTACTGACTCTATACTGCTCATGTGCTGGAGGAATTCATGACCTCTATACAGTATATAGTGATTAAGGCAGATGAAGAGAACCTCTCCTTCTGATTCTCTCACTCAAACTGACTACTACAGGAAACAACTGCTCCTCTAGAGGAAAGAAATTGAAGTGATTATTGTTCTTTAAATGTTTCTAAATTTAAAGGAAAATGCACCAATACTTTTTAGATGGTGTCAACAACTAATTTAATTCTGTACCTTACAAACTGTGTCCCCTTGTGAGAATCTAAGCAGTGTAAATAATCCTCAGCATGGAAATCACTGTTACAAGGGGAAGATGACAGACCTTTTATTTTGAAACACTGTAGGCAGCTCTTTCTTTCAGGGAATATTCCCTAGGATTATCTTCATTTCTTCTGAAACCTCAAATTGATTAAATTAGATCACTGAAAGGACACTAAGGATACGTTTTGTAGGGCAGCAGCATGTTAATCTCCTTGGATTTGGAGTCTGTGAGTTTGAATCCCAGCATAGCTGGCTGTTCAAAGGAGCAATATGTCAAGGTCTACACATGCCAGTTCAGTGAGGCTTCTATCTACAGCTATTAAGAGAAAAAACAAAGATGGGAAGTAAAGACCTATGATCATCCTGCATAATCATATAGGTAGTCATAGAAGTAAGAATTTTTTATTAAAATCATTTTCCTAAGTAGTGCTACCTGAAATTTCATTGACCTGCTCAGATTTGTAACACTGGCCTGGTCTACACTACGAGTTTATCTCGAATTTAGCAGTGTTAAATCGAATTAACCCTGCACCCGTCCACACAATGAAGCCCTTTACTTTGATATAAAGGGCTCTTAAAATTGATTTCTGTACTCCTCCCCGATAGGGGAGTAGCGCTGAAATCGACATTGCCATTTCGAATTAGGGTTGGTGTGGCCGCAATTTGATGGTATTGGCCTCTGGGAGCTATCCATTGTGACCGCTCTGGACAGCGATCTGAACTCGGATGCACTGGGCAGGTAGACAGGAAAAACCCCGTGAACTTTTGAATTTTATTTCCTGTTTGCCCAGTGTGGAGAGCTGATCAGCACAGGTGACCATGCAGTCCCAGAATCAAAAAAGAGCTTCAGCATGGACCGTACGGGAGATACTGAAGCTGATCTCTGTATGGGGAGATGAATCTGTTCTATCAGAACTCCGTTCCAAAAGACGAAATGCCAAAACATTTGAAAAAATCTCCAAGGCCATGATGGACAGAGGCCACAACAGGGATTCAATACTGTGCTGCATGAAACTTAAGGAGCTGAGACAAGCGTACCAGAAAGCCAAAGAATCATATGGACGCTCACGGAGGGAGGGGCGATTGATGACTGTAGCTATCCCACAGTTCCCGCACTCTCCGAAAACCATTTGAATTCTGGGCTGAGCTCCCAAAGCCTGAAGGGTCAAAAACATTGTCGCGGGTGGTTCAGGGTAAATGTCGTCAGCCCCCCTCCTCCCTCTGTGAAAGCAAAGGGAAAAAATCTTTTCTCGCCTTTTTTCAATGTCACCATATGTCTACTGGATGCTGCTGGCAGACGTGGTGCTGCAGCGCTACACAGCAGCATCCCCTTGCCTTGCCTTGCGGACGGCAGACGGTACAGTAGGAGTGGTATCCGTCGTCATTGTCCCGTGGGTGCTCCTCGCTGGCCTCGGTGAGGTCGGCCGGGGGCACCTGGGCAAAAATAAGAATAACTCCAGGTCATTCTCTTCTTTAAGTTTTGTCTAATGGAGATTCAGTCCTGCCTGGAATATCATGGCAGCTGGAGGCTTCTGCCTCAGGCTGCTCTCCCAGTCAGCAGCACCGCACGGTCGCGCCTACCCCAGCCTACTCCTTGCTACCAGGGCTCACAATCAGATACTTAGACCTCTACATTTTGCTGCAAATAAAAAAAATTAAGCTGCCATTTAGAACTGTCCCCCAACATACATATCCTGGGACATTTTGTATTTTACTAGTTTCAACCAAAGGCCCACACACAAATAGAGATTCAGTCCTGCCTGTGCTTCTATCCTAGTGCTTATCACAGATTCCCATTTTCAGCTATAGGCTGAGCAAGTGCAGAATGGTGGTTCACTCTACTTCGCTGTAAGCCAATCATCCTCCCCTCCCCCCTTTGATCTCTGCTTGCAGAGGTAATGAAGTCAGTGTTTGTTTCTTATTCATGCATTCTTTATTACTTCAGCACACAAATGGGGGGATAACTGCCACGGTAGCCCAGGAGGGGTGGGGGAGGAGGGAAGCAACTGGTGGGGTTGTTGCAGAGGCACCCCCTAGAATGGCATGCAGCTCATCATTTCTGCGGGATGTCTGGGGCTCTGACCTGGAGCGGCTGTTTGCCTCTCTGGTTCTTTAGTAGGCTTGCCTGATAGTCTAGGCAGGACTGACTCTGCATTAGACAAAACTTAAAGAAGAGAATGACCTGGGGAGTCATTCCCATTTTTATCCAGGCGCTCCTGACCGACCTCACCGAGGTTGGCCAGGAGCACCCATGACAGCAGCAGATGGTACAGTATGACTGGTAACCGTCTTTGTCAACTTGCAAAGCAGCAGATGGTATAGGAGGGCTGGTAACCGTCTTTGCTAACTTGCAAAAGGCAAGGGGATGCTGCTGTGTAGCACTGCAGTACCGCGTCTGTCAGCAGCATCCAGTAGACATACGGTGACAGTGAAAAAAGGCTGAACGGGCTCCATGGTTGGTGTGCTATGGCGTCTGCCAGGGCAATTCAGGGAAAAGGGCGCGAAATGATTGTCTGCCGTTGCTTTCACGGAGGGAGGATTGACTGATGACATTTACCCATAACCACCCGCAACAAATTTTTTGCCCCATCATGCATTGGGATCTCAACCCAGAATTCCAATGGGCAGGGGAGACTGCGGGAACTATGGGATAGCTACCTACACTGCAATGCTCCGGAAGTCGATGCTATCCACCCCAAAACTCTCCTCAGCTCTTCTGCTCCCTCCACACCTGCCAGCCTCTGCTCCTGAAGAAACCAGGGAAAATGGTAAGCTGTGTAATGAGTCTGTTAGGTTGCCAAATGCAGATGAATAGGTTGAACATGAGTATCAGAACTGAGGACTCCTCACTAAAGGATGTCTACACTGCCACTGGGACAGGCACAGCCAGCTGCAGTGTAAATTTATAGTAAGAAACTAACAGAGAGTCCTGTGGCACCTTTAAGACTAACAGATGTATAGGAGCATAAGCTTTCGTGGGTCAGTAAGTATCTGGCTTCAAGACTAAGCTTGATAAGTTTATGGAGGGGATGGTAGGATGGGATAGCCTAATTTTGGCAATTAATTTGGCAATTGATCTTTGATTATCAGCAGGTAAGTATGCCCAGTGGTCTGTGATGGGATGTTAGATGGGTGGGATCTGAGTTACTACAGAGAATTCTTTCCTGGGTGCTGGCTGGTGAGTCTTGCCCACATGCTCAGGGATTAACTGATCGCCATATTTGGGGTTGGGAAGGAATTTTCCTCCAGGGCAGATTGGCAGAGGCCCTGGAGGTTTTTCGCCTTCCTCTGCAGCATGGGGCACGGGTCACTTGCTGGAGGATTCTCTGCAGCTTGAGGTCTTCAAACCACGATTTGAGGACTTCAATAACTCAGACATAGGTTAGGGGTTTGTTATAGGAATGGGTGGGTGAGATTCTGTGGCCTGCATTGTGCAGGAGGTCAGACTAGATGATCATAATGGTCCCTTCTGACCTTAAAGTCTATGAGTCTATGAACATAAGAATGGCCATACTGGATCAGACCACAGGTCCATTTAGTTCAGTATCTTGTTTTCCAACAGTGGCCAATAGCAGGTGCACCAGAGGGAATGAAGAGAACAGGTAATCATCAAGTGATCCACCCTGTTGCCCATTTCCAGCTTCTGGGAAACAGAGGCTAGGGACACCAACCCTGCCTATCCTGGCTAACAGCCATTGATAGACCTATCCTCCATCAATTTATCTAGTTTATCTAATTCTTTTTTGATGACAAATAGAATTTTTTATTTTTATTAGATTTTTCAAACAATAGAAAAATTATACATACACACACACAAACACACACATATACATACAAAGCAGAGGACAGATTTTCACAGCTGTCTGGAAACAGGCAGGGGACTCATGCCATAGCCTTTGTCAGTGGAACCACCACATCTCTCTAAGATAGCCCTCCTCCTCCCTCACAGTCTTTTCACTTCAGATTCACTCCACACCTGCCCTTCTTTCCCTCTCTCTGCCCTGTCCCTCTTATTCCCTTCCGTTCAATGTCTCCTCTCCCTTCACTTTTCTTTCAATTTAGCTTATCCCCTCCTACCTAAACCTGACCCCAAAATAATAACAGCTGTGGAACTAACATGTTTGATGCTACCACACAATTCACTCTGCTTGATTATTATACCTTTTTCAGCAACTTGTATTTGTCTGCTCTCTATTTAGATTGTA
Source organism: Mauremys mutica (assembly GCF_020497125.1). NCBI lineage: Eukaryota > Metazoa > Chordata > Testudines > Geoemydidae > Mauremys > Mauremys mutica. Next base: position 46,573,301 of record NC_059078.1, read on the forward strand.
AGCTCTTTGGGGCAGTGACTGTCTATTACTCTATGTTTGTGCATTATATAACAGAATGGGGCCTCAGTCTTGGTTGGTTGTTAACCACAACTGTAGTAAATATTATTAATATCTACTACAGATTATTTATCAAATATGCCATGCTGAGTACAGTTTCAAAACATTTCATCTTAGAGGGCATAATGAGCCATTTATTTTTTTTAAATATATATGGGAGCAGGCAAAAAGGTCAGTAATAGGGTGACCAGACAGCAAATATGAAAAATTGGGACAGGCGGTGGAGGGTAATACGAGCCTATATAAGAAAAAGACCCAAAAATCAGGACTGTCCCTATAAAATTGGGACATCTGGCCACTCTAGGCAGTAAGCACCCAACTCGCATTGATTTTCAGTGGCATTTGGGCAACTAACTTCCATTAGAACCTTTGCAAATCTCCCCATATCTTTAATATCTCTTTTCATCTCCAAACATGTTTGGAATAAGGCCAAATTCAGAGATGAGTCTAAAATAGGGCTCAGAGTAGCAGCCGTGTTAGTCTGTATCCGCAAAAAGAACAGGAGTACTTGTGGCACCTTAAAGACTAACAAATTTAAAAAATAATCACGATTAATTGAGTGATTAAAAAATTAAGCTAAATTTAACCGCACTGTTAATAATAGAATACCATTTAAATATTTTTGGATGTTTTCTATATTTTCAAATATGTTGATTTCAATTACAACACAGAATACAAAGTGTACAGTGCTCACTTTATATTTATTTTTTATAACAAATATTTGCACTATAAAAAACAAAAGAAATAATCTTTTTCAATTCATCTCATACTGTGATGCAATTTCTTTATCATGAAAATTGAACTTACAAATGTAGAATTATGTACCCCAAAAAAATTGCATTAAAAAATAAAACAATGCAAAACTTTAAAGCCTACAAGTCCATTCAGTCCTACTTCTTGTTCAGCCAACAAGTTTGTTTAAATTTGCAGGAGATAATGGAAGTGAGAACAGACATTCGCATGGCATTGTTGTAGCCGGCGTTGCAAGATATTTATGTGCCATATGTGCTAAAGATTCATATGTCCCTTCATCTTCAACCATCATTCCAGAGGACACGCGTTCATGCTGATGATGGGTTCTGTTCGATAATGACTGAAAGCAGTGCAGACCAACGCATGTTCACTTTCATCATGAGTCAGATGCCACCAGCAGATGGTTGATTTTCTTTTTTGATGGTTCAAGTTCTGTAGTTTCCACATCGGAGCGTTGCTCTTTTAAGATTTCTGAAAGCATGCTTCACACGTTGTCCCTCCCAGATTTTGGAAGACACTTCAGATTCTTGGACCTTGGGGCAAGTGCTGTAGCTATCTTTAAAAATCTCATATTGGTACTTTCTTTGCATTTTGTCAGATCTGCAGTGAAAGTGTTCTTAAAATTAACATGTGCTGAGTCATCATCCGAGATTGCTATAATATGAAATACATGGCAGAATGTGGGTAAAACAGAGCAGGAGACATACTATTCTCCCCTCAAAGAATTCAGTCAAAATGTAATTAACGCATTTTTTTTTTAAGGAGCATCATCAGCATGGAAGCATGTTCTCTGGAATGGTGGCTGAAGCATGAAGGGACATACAAATGTTTAGCATATCTGGTACATAAATACCTTGCAATGCCTGCTACAAAAATACCATGTGAAAACCTGTTCTCACTTTCAAGTGACATTGTAAATAAGAAGCCGGCAGCATTATCTCCCGTAAATGTAAACAAACTTGTTTGTCTTAGCGATTTGCTGAATAAGAAGTAGGACTGAGTGGACTTGTAGGTTTTAAAGTTTTACATTGTTTTATTTTTGAGAGCAGTTATGTAACAAAAAAAATAATTATGGTACTTGTATGAGGTGAACTGAAAAATACTACTTCTTTTGTTTATCTTTTTTATAGTGCAAATATTTGTAATAAAAATAATAGTATAAAGTGAGCACTGTACACTTTGCATTTTGTCTTGTAATTTAAGTCAATATATTTGAAAATGTAGAAAAACGTCCAAAGATAGTTAATAAACTTCAGTTGGTATTCTATTAACAGTGTGATTAAAACTGCAGTTAATCATGATTAATTTTTTTCAGCCAATCGCCTGAGTTAACTGTGATTAATTGACAGCCCTATTCTAACCTAGTATATTTTACATTTTCTTGTAACCACCACCATATAAATTACACTAATTTAGACTCCTATAGATGCTCACTGATATGTAAATTACATCTCTATATACATCACCATTGCCATTTAATTTAATTAATCCTGACAATAGCCTCAGAGGGTAGGTCCATTTTATAGATTGAAAAATTGAGGAACAAAAAAAGTTAAGGCCATAATTCTCAAAAGCATTCATTAATTTTCCGTGCCCAGTTTTAGAAACATAGACGCTAGAATTTCACTTTGCATATTGGCACCATAAGTGCTCAATACTTTTAAAGATTTTGATATAAGTGACTTCCTAAAGACAGATAACAAATGAATGACAGTGCTAGAATTAGAATTGATGAGTGTGTTTTTTGATGATACAGACCTTTATAAGATATATTCACATCCACTTTTCCAAATTCAACAGCAACAATATAACAAAAATAGCTGAAACATTTTAAAAAATTAAATTATGAAAAGCAACTCTGGCATTTTTAAAGCTGTTGATGTTAAAAGTCAAAACATATAACCAGTCACTCATTTGTATCCACATCTGTTTCTGAACAAGATTGTGTAGCAGATCTAGCCTCTGATTTTTTTTCTTCTACATCAGCTTTCATGGCAAATGTGGAATTTAATTGAGTACAGGACCAAAGCCTCCACAAATCTTTTTATGGGAACTCCTTCCTGATGCTTCTCATGTCATGGAAGTGATATCTATAAACACAAACACTTATTCATCCTTAAATAAATCACACTTCTTTCTAGCCACGGGGATGATTCTCTGTCACTAATAATAAAGATCAGATTGCTTCCTTGAGGATTCCTTTGTATCTACTTATCTGTCCTCTTTATCAGACTCCTGAAGGCCATTTTTCATATAAATTAGCTCCTCACTGTCAAGCAGCAGAACCATAGAAAACTAGGACTCCTGAAATCCTGTAGGGTCCTCCCACTCTGCACTGCCAATTAGCTTGATATTTTTATCACTAACCTGATTTGGAACTAATTATAAATCAGTATTTTACCAATCTGTTTTCTGTGATAAATGCCCCAGTCAACTATTATTAGATCTGTTCCTAGGACAGCTAAGTAGCCTCACATCCACTCCAAGTCTTTGCTTTTCTTTATTACCTGTCCTGACCTTGAAGCTAGAGGGGAAAAAACACGCACATGCACACACACAAACAAAAACGAACTCAGGGCTGGCCAGAAGTCTTATGGGTTCTCCTCTATTCGTGGGTGTAGTGTCTGAGTGCTTTCTAGTAGTGCATTAAGTAATATGACTAGCATCACATACTTGTTCTCTCAGCCTCTCCCTCGGGGAGAAATGCATGCAGTGGATTGCTTTGATTTGGAAATTTGTTTTAGTGTGTGTGTTTATAAAATACACATTTTGCTAGTAAATCTGTGGCTACCTAGTACTTCATGGCCATCAAGCCCTATGGAATGCATGGTCATAAGTGGAGATAGAATGTATGTGCTTCTTTTTGCTCCAAAATCATAGACCCATGGCCATCAGAGACCTGTGGTTCCTTTTCCCACACCAAATGTAGAAGGTTCTCCCCAAGGGTCTGAGACCCAGGACAGTTAATACTCAGTCCTGTTCCAATGTCAAGTTTAAAATCTATCATCTCTTGACCCATCCAGTCTAACAATGGGAGCTTTATACCATTAGAAGGGGGAGTGTAATGGGGTTTACAGACCCCAAACTAAAGTTATAGGAATGCTGGAGTAATTTTGGGCCAAGAATGCCCCATCTCTGAGCAGCTGCTGGGCATGATCCTATGGAGGACCTGCTTAAAAAGGGAGCTCTGGCAGTCAGGTGGGGTAGGAGGGAAGAAGAGACTGGCTTCAAGAAGGCTGGCTATAGCTGCTCAGCCAGAGTGATTGACAGGGGAAGGACTGAGACTGTGAGTAAGACTCAGGTGCGGCCCTGACCCCTCCCCACTTCTCCCTGACAAGGAGTAACAAGTGAACTATGTGAGTGAGCTGGGGAATTTCCCCCTCGCTCCTACTCAGCTGGGAGTTGGGGTGATGAATTGTGACTTGGCTGACAGGCCTCCTGGACTGCCTGGAAGATCTATCCCGTGACACAGAGAGACTGTTTGGCCATAGCTTGACCACTAGACCTGCTGTCCCTCGACCAAAACCGACTACAGAGATTTCCAGTTGGCCAGTAATTAAAGCACTTGTTTCTAGCTTTGACAGTTCCTAAGATATCGAGCTTTATAGTCACAATATTTTCATATATAGAAAGGCTATTTTAGGTCACTATCAGTGTCCTGTACAACTGGACTTTGACTTCATAGGTGGAAGAATGCAAAAAAAATAGTCACCAAAATATCAGAGGGGTAGCCGTGTTAGTCTGGATCTGTAAAAGCAGCAAAGAGTCCTGTGGCACCTTATAGACTAACAGACGTATTGGAGCATGAGCTTTCGTGGGTGAAATGCTCCAATACGTCTGTTAGTCTATAAGGTGCCACAGGACTCTTTGTTGCTTTCACCAAAATACGTTTTTGAAGTCTTTCCAACATTTCTAAAATGGTTCCCCTGCAAAATGTGCATATTATTATTATTTGTATTACTGAAGTAACTAGCAGTCTCAGTCATGCACCAGGACCCCATTGTGCTAGGTGCTACACATACAATTTTTTAAAACGCCTCTTTTTAATAATATAACTATAACTATAACTATATATATATATATGCATATGCTTTTTTTCAATAACAAATGTAAATCTAAGTGAGGGTGATACTATACTTATATAATAATTCCTGGGTTCATCAAAGTTCAGGCCATAGAGCAGTGGCTTTCAACCTTTTTTTTTCTTCATTTGCAGACTCCTACAAAATTCTGAATGGCGGTGCGGACCCCTTTGGAAATCTTACAGGGTCCACAAACCACAGATTGAAAACCACAGCCATAGGGGGATGATTGTGATTATCTAGTTTGACCTCCTCCAAAACACAGGCCATAGAATATCCCCCAGTAATTCCTGCATCAAGTCCATAACGTCTGGTTCAGCTAAAGCATCGTTTTAGAAAAACATCCAAACTTGAGTTAGACTTCAAGTGATGCATAATTCACCACATCCCTTGGTAAATTGTTCCAGTGGTCCTCTTGGTTAAAAACTGTACTTTATTTCCAGTCTGAACGTGTCTCACTTCAACTTCCAGCCATTTGATCTTGTTGTGCCTTTGCCCACTAGATTAAAATGCTATTAGAAATCTCCCCATGTAGGTTCTGACACTCTGTGATCAAGTCATGCTTTAACCTCCTCTTTGTTAAAGCTAAATAGATTGAGCTTCTTAAATCTCTCCCAGTTAGAGAGATTTTTCAGACCTCAAATCATTCTTGTAGATCTTTTCTGAAGCATTTCCAAGTTTGTAGCATTCTTTTTGGAAGTGTGGAGACCAGAACTGGATACAGTATTCTACAGTATCAAAGGGATACCAATCTGTATGATAAGATTAGGTCTATGTAATTTTGTTTTTAAATAATTGATTATTTCCTATTTTCTTTTGAACTGGTCCAAGTTCTGGGTTGCTCTTGCTGAGACTTGCTCCATTATGAAGTTTACTCTGATCAGTTGTACAACTTGTTATGGTCCTGTTGGGTTCATTCATGCTCTCAGGATTGATTTCTTAGCCAGTGTTATCAATAATGAAGTTCTTAAAATGTTCATAATGCCAAGACTACACAATTGTGGCCTTTTAGGCACAACAATTTATATCGGGTCCTTTGCTATGTGATTACGTTTTATTGTAAATGCTTTGTTCTTTTTTACATATTTTGTCAAATAATCATTGAAAAATAATGCAACTATGGATTAGAAAGATCTCCGTTTGTATAATTTATTTCTGGAAACATAGTAGATGTGTCTTATAGCTTCAGAACACTGCTTTTGGCTACTTTCTGTTTTAATATCTTTATTTAGAAGGGTGATGATGCTTACAAAGTTCCCTTGTATGGTTTCACTTATATTTTACAGGCTGCTGATATCTCTTTTGCTCCTAGTGGGTCTTACTATCTACTTTCCAACAGGATGCATTTTTCATAGATCTTTGTTAGTATTTAAGTGCTTAAAATTGTAACTTCTGAAATAGAGATAATGCACCTAGAGCTTGTCTGAAATTCTTGTTTGTTATAGGTATGGGTAACATTTTTGCATATCACAATAACTTTTTAGGCCCAAACTTGCCAACATTTGAAATATAGAATCAAGTTACTCCTTGTCAAAAATAATTATATCTTCTTATTGACTGAATCCATGTAATTTTATATTGTTTTCTGAAATATTTTCTAATCTTGTGCTAGACCACAATGCACTTTCTATAACGGAATGGTCAATTGGTAAGCAAGAAAACTATTCACTCTAATCAAATAAAGTGATTATTGAAGTAACACACTTGGATACAAATTGTTCAATTCATATCCAAGTCCTACCCATTGGCTCCTGGGGCCAGTATATAATGTATTCTAGTTGGGTAGCCCAGAAGTACTTTAAAGCAGCTATGTCATAGAATATTAGGGTTGGAAGAGACCTCAGGAGGTCATCTAGTCCAACCTGCTGCTCAAAGCAGGACCAACACCAACTAAATCATCCCAGCCAAGGCTTTGTCAAGCCACGCCTTAAAAACCTCTAAGGATGGAGATTCCACCACCTCCCTAGGTAACCCATTCCAGTGCTTCACCACCCTCCTAGTGAAATAGTGTTTCCTAATATCCAACCTCCCCCACTGCAACTTGAGACCATTGCTTCTTGTTCTGTTATCTGCCACCACTGAGAACAGCCTAGCTCCATCCTCTTTAGAACCCCCCTTCAGGTAAATGTAAACAAAATTGTTTGTCTTAGTGACTGGCTGAACAAGAAGTAGGACTGAATGGACTTGTAAGCTCTAAGGTTTTACATCGTTTTGTTTCTGAGTGCAGTTATGTAAGAAAAAATTCTACATTTGTAAGTTGCACTTTCACGATACAGAGATTGCACTACAGTACTTGTATGAGGTGAACTGAAAAATACTATTTCTTTTGTTTATCATTTTACAGTACAAATATTTGTAATAAAAAACAAAGTGAGCACTGTACACTTTGTATTCTGTGTTGTAACTGAAATAAACATATTTGAAAATGTAGAAAAACATCCAAAAATATTTAATACATTTCAATTGGTATTCTATTGTTTAACAGTATGATTAAAACTGTGATTAATCATGATTATTTTAATCACAGTTAATTTTTGAGTTAATTGCATGAGGGAGTTAACTGTGATTGATAGACCTAGTTCTTTTTATTCACTAAATTCTAGTGCCATATAGTAAGTTTCTGTAACTCTCTCATAGCAGTTGGTAGGGATATTAACAGAAGTCTGTTTCTTCATTGTTTTCAACCAAGTAACTATTTTCTACAGCACCTCTGCAAATTGTGATAATAGACATGAACTCCAAACTAACCATTAAGGAGGAATAGCTCCTCTAGAGGTGAATGACAAAGTTTGACAGTTTGCAACATGGTTAAGTTTAGTGAAAGGTTACCTGACAGTTAAAATCCCTCCATTAGCTGCCCCCAGACAATTCCTATAGTAGCATCAAATCTTAAATCTCCCCTGAATTCTGTAATTGTGGATAATGCTCTGTAGATGGTGACAAGTAACAGCTGTTATGATTGGACTCAGGCTAATAAGGTCAAGCACTCGGAGAACAAAACAACATTTTGAACTTGCTACAGGGGCCAAGAGATTTAACAGACAAGGAAGAAATCACCATATTATTATGAGAACATAATGTCTAACTAGGAATGTTGAAATTTTCAATTTAAACAGCAAAATCTCTACTGCTTCCTTTATCTGGAATCCTTAATCATGCTATCCTACTAACTATAGGAAAGGAAAATTTCATTAAATATAGGGTGAGTTTCCTCTTTTGTAAAAGCAGCAAAGTCTCTTGTGGCACCTTATAGACTAACAGACGTTTGGGAGCATGAGCTTTCGTGGGTGAATACCCACTTTGTCGGATGCATGTAGTGGAAATTTCCAGGGGCAGGTATATATAAGCAAGCAAGAAGCAGGCTAGAGATAACTAGGTTAGTTCAATCAGGGAGGATGAGGCCCTCTTCTAGCAGCTGAGGTGTGAAAACCAAGAGAGGAGAAACTGGTTTTGTAGTTGGCAAGCCATTCACAGTCTTTGTTTAATCCTGAGCTGATGGTGTCAAATTCACAGATGAACTGAAGCTCAGCAGTTTCTCTCTGAAGTCTGGTCCTGAAGTTTTTTTGCTGCAGGATGGCCATCTTAAGATCTGCTATTGTGTGGCCAGGGAGGTTGAAGTGTTCTCCTACAGGTTTTTGTATATTGCCATTCCTAATATCTGATTTATGTCCATTTATCCTTTTCCGTAGAGACTGTCCAGTTTGGCCGATGTACATAGCAGACAGGCATTGCTGGCATATGATGGCGTATATTACATTGGTGGACGTGCAGGTGAATGAGCCGGTGATGGTGTGGCTGATCTGGTTAGGTCCTGTGATGGTGTCGCTGGTGTAGATATGTGGGCAGAGTTGGCATCGAGGTTTGTTGCATGGATTGGTTCCTGAGTTAGAGTTATTATGGTGCAGTGTGCAGTTACTGGTGAGAATATGCTTCAGGTTGGCAGGTTGTCTGGGGGCGAGGACTGGCCTGCCACCCAAGGCCTGTGAAAGTGTGGGATCATTGTCCAGGATGGGTTGTAGATCCCTGATGATGCGTTGGAGGGGTTTTAGCTGGGGACTGTATGTGATGGCCAGTGGAGTCCTGTTAGTTTCTTTCTTGGGTTTGTCCTGCAGTAGGAGGCTTCTGGGTACACGTCTGGCTCTGTTGATCTGTTTCCTTATTTCCTCGTGCGGGTATTGTAGTTTTGAGAATGCTTGATGGAGATTTTGTAGGTGTTGGTCTCTGTCTGAGGGGTTAGAGCAGATACGGTTGTACCTCAGTGCTTGGCTGTAGACAATGGATCGTGTGGTGTGCCCGGGATGGAAGCTGGAGGCATGAAGGTAGGCATAGTGGTCGGTAGGTTTTCGGTATAAGGTAGTGTTAATGTGACCATCACTTATTTGCACTAAAGTGCGCTTTATGTCTGGGGAGAACCTCTTCTGTTGAGGCAAGGGACTTTTTTAATGGTCTGCTCTTGGAGGGTGATGGATCATTTCCAGAGGGCTTCATAGCAAACTAGTTGCTTCTGATCGACCATTTTTGTTTGTTTTTCATCATCAATTAGGTGGCTCCCTGTCATCTTCTTCCTTTGTTTCATTGTCACAGGTCTTCTTGGCTTTTTGGATGATGTGCAATAGATGAAACAAGGGCAAACTGCTGGAACCTATGGTGGATATTCAGGGCTGAAGGTAACTGACTACACATAAAGAATTCTTAAGATTTTATTAGAAGATTCTGTTTGAGAAAAAAGGTTTTTTCCCCTTTAATATAGCATATGCAATATCTTGGACAGTAGATTCTCCCCCCCCCATTTTTGCCCCCAGGGATTGATTCAAGCATTTCCCGTCATGAAGAAATTTGTTATTATTGTAGAGAAATAATTCTAATTTTCACTGAGCTGTCTGCATCCATGGCAGCCAAACAGCATATTGAGATGACTGCTTGAGTTTGCACCAGTGTTGCTCACTGAGTTTCTGAATGTTCTGGGAGAAATTAATACTGCATCCCATATTTTGAACCCATCTACCCCTTGGCTGGAGAAAACTATCAGGATTTGTTAGCTAGTGGAGATTGTCAACAACCCCTTTAAGGAGGGCAGAGTACTGAGCACTCTTAAGAACGTGTGTATGAGCTTTTCTCAAGAAAACATCATTTCATGACTATAATTTAGCCAACTATAGACCAATATTTAATCTTATACTTTTGAATAAGAACATAGAGCGAAGGCAATAATGGTGAGACAATTCTGAGTATCTAGATGTGTTAGCTGGCCTTGTCAATCTGGTTTTATATTAAATTTTAGCATTGAGACTGCACTCATTGATTATCTTGTCCTGATGATAGACGAAGATGAGGTGTCCATGTTATGATTGTTAGGTCAATCATCTGCCTTTGATAATGTTTTTCGTGTGCCTTTGACGCTGTTGGTCACAATGTGACTCACTTGTAGAGCTGAGCACGAGTAGATGGGATTGTCTTCTAGAGGCTTCATCTTTTTCTCTCAGATTCCAAAGGATAGTTTAAGGTAATTGCTGCTGTGTCCTGTGGGTTCTTTTGTGTTATGTTCCACAAGGTTTTACTTATCTTCCCTATTGTGAACATAGGATCATTAGGAAGGTTACTGAGGAGGCACAAATTGAGGTTCTTTCGATATGATAATATTGCTGTATGCTATCTTTCCATTTCAACTGACTCTAAGGGTGCAGCTGAGTTTCTTCCTCAGTGTCTGTTGGTGATTGGGCATGGATGAGAGCAAACTGGCTGAAGCTCAATCCAGAGAAGACTGAATGGTGTTGGCAGGTTGGGAGAAAAAAACTAGGAGATATGGTAAAGGTTAGATTGGCTCTTCTTACTGAAGATGTGTGACCAATTTTTCACTCAAGCTTTCAATTTGTGGGTCTTGTTAAGTCTCACATCTGTAGCAGGATGGTCATAAAGCAGCAGGATAAGATGTGTTTTTTTCCTATCTGCATCTGGTCAAGTATTTTACTCTTTTTCTTTGATACAGATCTTATTACTGCCATCCAAGATTCTTTCACTTCAAGATTAAACTATTCTAATGTCGTTTATATTGGACTACACCTTAAATCAGCTCTGGAAACTGAAGGTGGTATAAAAGGCAGTGGTCTACTTGTTCAGTATCTAGGTCTGAGCATGATACTACTGCCCAGCAACCTGTGTTGGCTAGCTAGTAGGATTCCAGGTGGGGCTTACATTTTCTTACTTTCTTCATTTTAAATTACAAACATAGTGTTATTTCTATTACATTTTTATGTGTTCATATCAGGTATGTATTGTCTGGTTTTACTTTGATAAGTACTTATCTCTGCACCTATTTCAAAAAAAAAAAGAGGGTTTTAAATTTAAACCCAGAGTCTTTTTGCTTGTCACGTTTTGTGTCTAAAATGTCTCATAAAATCTGTGACTAATATAATAAATATAATAACTCTGGTTGAATACAGTAGGTCACTGGTAACAGCATAACAGAGAAGGAACAGTGTGCAAACATTACATCATCATAATATAAATGTCACAGTTCTTCATATAGGATAATTTACTAGAGCACACCAGCACCATGGATAGCTCCTTGCCATTTATTCTCTCTCTTTGAAGACAGTGGGTGAAGTATGCTGTATTTTGGAGGGATTTGTGCAAGCAACATAGCTTTGTTCTGATCTACTGTATGCCTTACAAAATGGATGGTGCCCAAACATTTACTGCACCAGCTAGGATAAGGAAGAATTCTTCTAAAAATAACTACCATGGAATATTTAATTTGATAGTAAGGGTGCTGTGACTAACCCATGGAATAGAGAGGCTGTGAGATAAGGGACAGCACAATAATAGGAAGGTATTTTTGTTTGACCTTTAAACCAATGCAAAATGAAATAAATTTGCTGCATCCTTGTTGTACAGCTGAACATTAATAAAGGTATATAATAAATGTTATTCTACAGCCACTAGTTCCAGGAGGTGTATTGGTTCACTGTGGGGGGAAAAAACCTAACATTCAATTTTCCGTGAAACAAGGCAATAGCATTAGAGAAAGCACTTTTAGAAATGAATTACTCTGTTAAATTGTAGACAGTTATGCTAGAAATGGCCTAAGTGATTACTAGTGTCAATTAAGACAAGCTCTGGAATGCTAACCTGGTTGCATTTTCAGATGCAATGAAACCAGCTCTCAAAGATTTGATTCAAATGGAACAAAATTAATGGAATGAAAGGAAATATATCCTTTCAAGAAAATAAATAAGTACACATGGTAAAAAGTAAACCAGATCAAAAAAAGATTTCTGAACTCTGCCACTTGAAAGAAACTAAATGCTAACAGTTTGCCATGATCTCTCCAGAATGCAGAAAATCCCTCATATCCTAAAACATTACAAGAAATAAAAAGAAAATAGTATCCATTTGTCAGAAAATTGCTAATTAATCTTTTATGATTTCTCTTATCATCACCAAGCAACCTGCTGCAGTAAGAACTCTACAGTTCCTATCAGAGGAAAAGCAAAAATAAAGTCAGAGTAGCATTTCCCAGAATTTCTCCATTATTTATGGAACACACATGAAAATTCAGAGGAATCTTCTTTGGTAGTACCGGTAATTGGAGAACAAAATATTCTAAATTTCTTAGTATCATAAAAATGTATTTGTTTAGTGTAATCCTTGATATTTTTCAAATCAACATCTAAAAGACCAAAGAATCCTAGGCTATACCATGAATTTATTATTCTTGTATTTGATTATGTTCTCTCTGTATTAAAGTATTAAACTGAAATAATTTTAAATTTGTAATTTAATGTAATGCTCATAAAAGCGAAGAGTGGATAGCCCTCATTTGATCCAGACATAGGAGAAGCAAACATCATGCAAACTTTCCACAAACAGCTGTGCCAAGGCACCCCAAGCTTGACCCATAACAGCTCTTCCTATCTGAGTCCTGATCCTCTCTCATTTTAATTTATTTTCATTGGAGATAAATTTTATTACATGATGACAAAAATAACATTGCAAATATAGTACATGAATTTTTTGATATTTGAATATAGTTATCTTAGTTTTATTTTTTTTTAAATTCATCTTCCAATGTAGTGTTGAAATTCAACTATATAGTGCTTTCCCAAAAATTAAAAAATAAAGAATAAAAACCAACAAAACACTCAGCTATTTTAAACTTCAGTTAGAACCATTTTTATTCTGACACTCACTTGGTATAAAAGTGAGAATTGTGTTGCTAGATGAATATTGGTATTTTTACAAAATGATTATTTTAATCTAGGTATTTTGAGGACTTCTGAGAGCCCCTCTTCTTTTTCATTTGGGTGAAACATGGAAAGTTTGAGCTATTTCCAGCTGTATCTCCCCCCACTTGAATCATGGGACTGGAGTGCTCCCACATAAAACCCCTGATCAGAAGGCGCATATGATGGTAGAGTCATGTGACTTCTATAGGAGGTGGCTGCCTTTCTCACCTTAAGAGACCAGAGTTTGGATGTAAGTGTGAATAGGGGTCAACTTTATCACTGTGCCACAGTGCCAGTTAGATTTTAAGCTGAAAACTAATAAACTAGATTTATCAATTTGATAAGTATTATAATCAATATTTGAATGGATTTAATTAGGATAATTTATTTTTATTGAGTCCAGAGAGCGCTAGCTTATTAATTTTAGCACTAGGTTCTTTTCAGGTCTACTTTTACCTTGGACAGTATTTCTTAGATCAAGACATTTGGCTATTCTTAACTAATCAACAACTTACTAACTCACCCAGAACAATCAACAGTTCATCAATCAAATGTAGATACAACCAACTTTCTAGGCATGTACTGAACAGAAAATATACATATAATCTTGTAAGCAATTAACACAGGTCAGTGCCGGGGCCCAGCAGCTATGCCAAGGAACACTACAAATCTCCAAGATTTCTTGTAACATTTACTTACAATCTTCAGATATCAATTCTTTAGTAGCTCTAATATATTTATTACTCTTCCAGTAATTCTCCAATGAGAAAGGATGCATATGTCTATTTTAATGGCATGTTACAAAAGGGAGTAGTTTAAAATATCAAGAGAAATTGCTTAAAGTTATTGGCTAAGTCTCTCTTAGGCCAATTTGCTTGGGTGTATAAAGAAGAAACATTAGTTGGTTAAAATCCAAAGTATGGTTATTTGAGGTCTCACCTGAAACAGTAGACTCAACAAGATAACTCTTAGTTATTTATATTAAAGAACATGAAGAAAAATACAATATCTGAAATGAAATTTCTCCACTGCTTCTTCTGTCTTATTAACCCTGGAAGAAGGGAGAGCTATCCATGAGGCTGGTCTAAGTGTCTGATAGCACTTCTGGATTCTGAAGCTTATTTGTGTGTTCAGTTAACTCTTTTCTTAGTACTGTACCCTGGAGGAGGGGAGAACCATGCGGGTTCAGTTAGTTCTGGGGTCCCACATGGTGACCTCAGTTTTACATACCTTGCTTGGGAGTTTGTCAGAGAGGGGCCACCTTCTTGTTTTTATCAGACACTTATCAACTCAATGCTCAGATTTCCTCTCTCTCTTTCTCTGCTGCTCTTGTTGATATACAACAAATTTCTTCAATCCTTTTCTTAGTCAGGGATTTTTTATGTTTGTTTAATTTCAAGGATTGTATTTCAGTGAAAGCCCTGGACTATGAACTGGAATATCACTTTTTAAGCAATTTCTTTCAATATTTCCCAGTTATACCCCAGTTATGTGCTTATATCTTTCAACATTCCTTTTTTCCTTCTTGTGTTGTACCATTCATTCCACTTCTGTAGTGCATCAATCATTTAGAATTAAAACAAAAATCCCTTAAATTTCCTCTCAATTTAGTTGACGTAGTCTGTGCATTGTTTGGTTATATCTCTTACTTTTCTTTTCACATGGTTACGGATTAAATAGAACATGACATACATAGATATGGGTTATCTGATTCATAAGGCAGAGAAATTTACGGCTTCTAATTTGGGATGAAAGTTATACTGAAGGAACAAAACAGATTATTCACATATGGAAAGATGGTGCTTTTGATTCAGAAAGCAAACACATGTAGTTTCACATTTGTGGTGAAAGCTAGTTGGTTTGGACTTCTTAATTTTCCAGTTCCCACAGTAAGTTATTTCTAGTTGGTTTAACTCCTACAGTTTCTTTACTCATATCTGGTGCTTGGTTAACACATACACTCTGCACAGGAAAAAAGGGCAGTTATTGTTGTCTGTCACCCTGTAGCTAGACCAAACAAGAGATGGAATTTTCATCCGCGAGTAAATTATGAGTCTTTGGTCTGAGGATCTAACAATAGTTTGAAGACTCCTTCTCAAGCTTTCCCTTCCTGGGGAATGTATACTTCAACTTCAGTTTAACTGATATTCCCCAGACAAGATGACCCACCCTGTTGGACGTGAATATTGGTTCCCAATGCCTTTAGCTCCAACAAGAAGCTAGTTTTGGATAATGCATAAGGGTGTGTGGTTATAATGTTAGCTGACACAGATAGATGGTTTCCTGATGAAAAGGGGCAGAAAGAAAACTATAGTTGTTAAATTTTTCAGGGCATATTTGACATCTATATTTCTTATGGGGGAAAAGGTCAGGGAAAAGGCTTGTCTGTGAAGGGCTTAGCCAGAGGAGGCCTAGGAAGATATGTGTAGAGGAGCTGAAGAAGTTCTGTGGTAAAGACCTAAGATAAAAGGCAACCTAAGCAATGTCAGAAGTAGCTCTGATAGAACAATGACGTGGATGAGCATAGAGCAGATGGCTATTTCACTAGTTAGGGCCTTAAAGGGAGGGTCCGAGCTACCTTGGATCTTTTCGCAATGTCCGCTGAGTAGACAACTTTCTTACCAAAGGTGATGGATTGATTGCAGTCCTAGGGTGAAGTCTGTGAGGAGCACCTGTAGTAAGAGGAGAAAGACTACTGTGTATCGATTCAGTAAGAGCTGAGGAATTCTTTTTAAACATGGGGAAAAGAGCTAAAGTAGGGGTTCTCAAACTGGGGGTCGGGACCCCTCAGGGGGTGATGAGGTTATTACATGGGGGGGTCGCGAGCTGTCAGCCTCCACCCCAAATCCTACTTTGCCTCCAGCATTTATAATGATGTTAAATATAAAAAAAGTTGTTTTTAATTTATAAGGGGGTCACATTCAGAGGCTTGCTATATGAAAGGGGTCACCAGAACAAAAGTTTGAGAACCACTGGGCTAAAGGATTACTTCAGCACAGGGAAGGGCTATGGGGAGTAGCATTCCCTGAAGCTGGGACAATGGCCTAGCCATTGAAACATGGTTAACAGATTCATAGATTCCAAGGCCAGAAAGGATCATTGTGATCATCTAGTCTGACCTCCTGTATAACAAATACCATAGAACTTCCCCAGAATAATTCCTAGAGCATTTCATTTAGAAAAACATACAATCTTGATTTAAAAATTGTCAGTGATGAAAAATCCACATCAACCCTTGGAAAGTTGTTCCAACGGTTAATTACCCTTACAGTTAAAAATGTATGCCTTAGTTCATCTGAGTTTGTCTAGCTTCAACTTGAAGAGCCTCTGCATTTAGAGGCCAAGGGGAAAACCTCTGTCACAAAAGGGAGAATACTTTGGGCATGAAGATGACCACTGTGGCTGTGAAAAAGAGTGGACTTGTTTGGTTTATTTACTGAGATCCTTTAATTTCCCCTGGAAGGGGAGATTTATGATTTAGCTGGAGAACCAAGTTGCTTCAACAGACCAGACCAGCCTATCAATAGGGAGAGACTGTGTACTTGAAGGGAAACAGAGATACAGAGTGTGGGAAACTGAGGCATGGACAACTAGCTTATTCCATTCTGGGATCTGAATTATAGGAGAGAAACAAAATCCACCCCTTGTTTACTATGTTAGCAGGGGGTAGGCCAGTAGCAGCTGGTCTTGAACACAGACTTTAATCACTGATGCCTCCATTTAGTATCACCACCAACCCTAAGGACTGAAGGGACAAAGGAGAAAGTCAAAAGTATATGTGCCGTTCCCAGGCATATGGAAGTGGAAGGGGCAATAGTGATAAGTATCCCAAGATACCTGAGGACTGAGAGGATGAGGAGACATCTGATTGTGGGATTGTGCAAGAATAACTCAGTGCCAGCTGCCTGCACTGTCTGATCCCCACATGTCTTTTGAGGAGTATCTGAAGTGACCATTCAGCTCTTTTCTCCTCCTGGCTCTTTGATCTATGTACAGGAGGACATTTTTGCAAGTCTTTCCTTTCCCAGCCTCCTATCTCCCAGATCATGTGTATACTATGAAAAAGCATTATGCTGTAAAATGTGCTAACTAATGCATTTTAACTAAAACAACGTTCAACATGATTTAACACTATGTATACACAGGGACAGTTGTGTTTAAAATAGACCCTAAGTTAAACATGACCAATGAACATTTTAAACACAACTATACCTGTCTACCATTGTCATGTTTAATATTGTGTTTGTTAAACATTTTTTTTTCTAACATGTGTTTTCCCAGTGTAAATAGGCATCAGTGTGGGGGATTTGGCATTCCTTCTTTAGTTTGTGAGACCGAGGTCTGAGGAAAAAGACTTGCAATGCTGCTTCCTAGACAATGGCAGCTCAAAGGGTCACTGTGAGGGGAGATAAGGTTGATGATCTGCCAGTACAGCCAGTATCTGGAATCCATGAAGCCCACCCTCAACCATTTAGATTTAGGGGCCCTAGATATTCAAGGAAAATCTTATCTTTCATTTTGATTTCTAAAATAAATTTCCAGAATCTTTCCTTGCCAAGACCCTCTAAAACATAAAAATCTACACTGACAATAGAGATGGAATGAACAAGCACGCAATCCTTATATAAAATAAATCTTACATTTGGGGTGTATCAAAGAATCATTGTGCTATACCTATGCATAGTGGTGTGATCATCATGATTAGACAGTCAATTACATTTGGAGGGAGGAGAAGAGGCACAACATTGTTCTGCAGGCCTGCCCAAAAGTGCTAAAGTTGGCTCTATTTGCAAGGCTACCATATGTTGCTCTGGGCTTCCTTTGTTGCATATGGCTGACCCTAAGCTCCTTCTTCCTCCCCAGTGGACTAGCTCCTGTGGCTCCTTCACAGGACAAGATATATATTTAGCATTGGTAAGAATGTTTGTTAAAGAAATCAGGATTTGTGTTGGGCTGGTAGAGGACTCATTCAGTTTGTGGATGCACATCAATGAAACAGGAGTAAATACATCTGATAACTTTAAATTATGTAAAATTGCATTCCATCTACTATATTGTAGAGGATAGTGATTTGTTAATTAGGATATCTGCCCCTCATGTCACTCTTTGGGAAGTACAAATGTACTAACTAACAAGATAACTGTATCTGAGGAGATAATTGGGGATTAAATATCTAATCTGTAGAATGTTGCAAATAAATCTTAAAATGTTTCAATACTTAAAGAATGACTGGAACTGCTGATACTACCGTTTTATATAATGGTCAAATATACAAATGACCAGTCGGTCTTTAAAACAAAATATTTTGGTCCTCTGAAGGCTTTGTCTGTCCCCACTTCTAATTACTAGCCCCACCATCTCTTTAGAGTTTATTTTAATTTAATCTTGTGTGGTGTTATATACCCTCAGTCTGTATTGTCTTCAGTGGATGAGGGTGCTCAGAAGCATATAGCATCATCATCCTGTTGAGTTCTTCCTCAAAGAGGAGCAGCACTAGGGCTGTGAGGAGAAGCATTTCTTATCTCTGTAAAGAACAGGGCACTTAGGAGAGGGCTAGGAAGAATCCCTGAGAGCAGAGCGTAGAGAGATGGCCGTAGCAGAGGGACTGTCTCTTGTCTTTAGAAAGTTTAGGATAAGTAAAATGTCTAATATTTAAAATTCAGCTGGTACAGATAAAGGTAAGAGAATAAGTAAAATGTCTAATATTTAAAATTCAGCTGGTACAGATAAAGGTAAGAGATTAAGTGTTATATTACGAATGTTAAAGTGAATAGAAAAATCCTAAAAGCTAGTAGCATCCTAGCTATAACAACAAAAATCTCAAGATTTCTCAATTTTTGTTACTACTAAAAGCTACTCTTGTATGCTATGAGAGTTCTTAGGAAGATAAATAACAAAACGAATGCAAAATATGTATGCTTACATTTATGTGTAGAGTAAAGTATGATAAAATAACTGTAGTTTTCTAAATCACGAATGTAAGAACACATGCCTGCATATTGGCATTGTATTTGTACTCTTATAAAATGCTGTCAGTACATCATCAATGTTGAAAATTTAGTTGCACAAACGTCAGAAAATTTATAATGAAGGTTTCCACGGCAACCTCAGCTCAGTAGCTCAATTCAGCAACCTTTATTATTTAATTACATAATCGCAGAACACATATTTAGTAAAACAAAATGTTATATTACAAAAGTACTATGTAACAATAAATTGGATATTACGCATCTTATTGACAGATTTTCCGGAAGAGCTGTACAAAAAGAGCAGTCCTCTTCAATTATATTAGGGACAGTATGTATTGAAAAAAATAGCTAAATTATCAGGAAATTGAACTGATAAACCCAATACCAAACTTATTGAAATCCTAGGAAACATCTAGAATGACACATCCTTCAACTTCAAAGGCTCTGTGAAGAATTCATATCTGATCCCTTGACATCAGAGGTTAAGTAGAAGTCATAGGTGAAGTCTAACACTTAATACAAACGATAGATAACTACTTTTCCAATGATATGCATAAACACCGGTTACTTCTAGTTAGAAACTTGTCAAACTGTTCATAATCGCCACATTACAGGATTTTATAACTTTCAGAAGAATGTCACATTAGCTAGTGTTAGATGAATATATTGTGAAAGCCCCTATTGTAATGCATATGTAAATTTCCAATACAACTACAATCTCAGGCTTAATGGTGCAACAACCACATTTATTTTTTTAAAGAAAAACAGACTGGAGAAATAATGATTTTCAATAAATACTCATCAAACAATGCAAAAATTACAGTAAAATCTGCCTTAGAGACCACCTCTGAAGAGAGACCCCCGTCACGACCAACTACTTGCAGAGGCCACAGAACACAGCTGCTCTCTTGTCTGCAAACTTTTGAAGAGAGACCACCTCTTACAAGAGACCACTTTTGCTAACTCCCATGCATGGTAACTTTTGGCAGGTTTTACTGTACTTGGAAAACTTTCCACTAGCCCCTGGGCTAAAAATCTTTGAAGTTCCAGCCTGAAAAGTCTCTTATTGAGAATAGGAGTGCAAAACAGAAATACTGTTTTAATTTGTGAAGCCACTGAATAGAGTGGAATATCAATGTTAAAGTTCGTATCAGGAGAATAATAATCCAAATTGTTAGTTTTTTTTCCTCATGTAATCTGTATTAGGCATTTGTACCAGGATTGAAGTACTGAATATGAATTTGAACTTAACTCCTATGATTCCTGCATGCTCAAAGAGTATGTTCTCTAGACCACGAATATACATATGGTACTCACTGTACCATGCAAACATTCTATAGTATATGACCTTAGGGGACTGAAATTCCTACACTTCTGGGAGCAACAAGTTTGAATCCTAGTAGTCATCTTGGTTATTCTACTAAAGTAGATACATTGAATACGATGAAGTTTACTGTGAAGTTTTTCAGATGAGATATAAACAAAAATCTAAGATTCTGAATAACCCTCTTATTCTTTTAAGTAAGCATTTGTCTTTCTGTGTGTGGCCAAAATTCCATTCATTGTGCGTCCTGTCTGCTGTTCATTTGCCAGATACCTGCAATCTGAGGGAGCTTTTATTATGGATTTAGTTGGGGAAGCACTTTGAGATGCTTTAAGAAGAAATCAGCAATATAAATGTGAGTTAATAAAGGCCATATAGTGTATGTGCCCATTAAAGTGTCATAAACTGAAGATTAGAGCAAGGGTTGGTTTATCACTTCACAGTTAGTTGAGGTACACACTTGTGTACAACTTCTCCCAGATAGTACTGGTGGAAGAGATCCGGTTAACTACACAGCATGGACAACCGCAACACTTATTATCCAACAACTTCGGTGTAATAGTGACTCTCTCTCTCACACTCACACACACACACACACTGCTGTAGATTAAACAATAGCTTTGTTTACAAACAAAATGTCAAAGTTTACAAATTCAAATTACATGAGGTAGACAGCTCTAATATCTGTGCTCCCCACTAGCTGGCAGAGCCCTCGTTCAAAAGAGGAAGAAGGAAAAATAAAAACTCACAGCTCTAGTTGTTTTGAAATGGCCCAGTGATTTCTGCAGGTGGCTGTTCACAAAGGCGGCTGCTGGTGGGGGTAACATGTTGGCACTCCCAAACCTGCCGTTTTCGCTGTTTCCAGGTCTTGCGGTTTGTTTTAGCAGGAGAGGTGAGATAGAGGGGGTGTGGCTTTTCTTCATGCAGCCCCAGCTCCTGGAGGCATTTTTCCTTATTTTTCCCTCAGAATCTGCTGTGGCGCAGAACCCCTAACGCCTCGCGCGTGTGCCCCCATTTCCTGCCCTTTTCGTTCCCCTCTGCGGGTACCGTGCGGCCCCGGGACCAGGGAGCGCAGGAAGGTGTCTGCGCATGCGCGCGATGTGGAAGGTGGGCGGGCGGCGGCAGTAGCGCCAGTCCTTCGGCGACGACGACGACAGTGAAGAGGCTGGAGCTCATCCCAGAGTGATCTAAGGGAGGGAAGTGGGGACCCCTGCAGCCGAGGGGTTGGACTGTGAGAGGCCGAGAGCCGCCGGTACCATCCCCGTCACCCGGGGCCATTGGCAGTTCCGCGCTGGGTGCTGCCGAGCGCTGAGGGATTCGGCACCTGCCGCGGCGGCTCCCCGGAGAGTGCCCCCCCCCCGCACCTGCGCCTGGTCCAAGTGAGAGCGAGGAGGAAACGTTGCCGTGCTCGGGGGCTGTGCGGAGCAGCGGCCCCCCCTGTCAGCTGGGGAAACCGCCTCCGCTCCATGAGCAGGGCTCGGCTGCTGCGCTCCGTGAGGGGGGAACCGCGGCCGCCGCCGGCACCAGCATGTGGACCCCGACCGAGGAGGAGAAATACGGCGTAGGTAGGTGCCAACCCCCTCTTCCCTTCCCACTGGTAGCACGGCGACCCCCTTTTACTGCCTCAGCGGGCTGGGGAGCTGCCTCCTCCGCACTGGGTGTGGGTCTGTATCCCGAGCTGACCTCTCGCGGTCCGGTGGGGGGGGGGGCTGCCCCTCCTCTGAGCAGCCCTAGCCCTTGTGTCGCGGGCGGGCGTTGTACAACGAACCCAAACTTGCTGTAGCGGGAAGGGTCGTAGTGGGCCGGGGGTGGAGGAATGCGGGGGTGGGGCTGTTGCTGCTGGATGGCAGCGGTCGTCTCTCCGCCTTTTGAAAACAGTAACGTGTGCAGCAATGTTCGCATCCCACTGTTCCCAACTGCACCACAGGCCTGAGCATCCCCCAACCCCCATCGCCTTGCAGGTACAGTAGGAAATGAAGGAGGGCCATGTTATGGGGCTGGCCCCATCTCCCATGTACGTTGAAGGGCTGCCCGATAAAAATAACATGAACATCATGAGGTCTGTGTGTGGGGTGAAACATCTGCTTGGGACTTTAGTCCTTTCGGATTTTCGAGCCTGGAGTCCACTGTTTATATTAATTGGAAATCCAATTGAACTGTGCATGCTTGTTTTGTGTGTGTTTCTTTTTGAGATGGTAAGGGAGTGGAAGGAGAGGAGTAGGCTTCCAGGGTCCACTTATAGGTTCTCTTTGCGGAAATAATCAGTAAACTATTGTCTCAACCTTAATCTACTTAACTGCTATTCCTTTTTCTCTCTATTTTAATCTGTGGTCTGTGGTGTTCTTGTTTATATGATTGAGTTTAGAGAAAGGGAATGATCATGATGGTATGTCATTAGGGGGCGCCAGCGATGCACCTGCTCTGAGTGCTGGTATCCTTCCAGGAAAAGAGACACAAGATGTAACATATAGATAAATGTTAAAACCTGGTACTGTACTAAGCCCTGGCTATGATATTGAAAACTGATGAGCATTTTTGGATTCTGGCAGCACTTTACACTAGTAACCCAGAGTTACTGGAAAAACCAAAACGACCCCCCCTTTTAATGGTGAAACTAAGTAGTATGGTGTTATGTATAATATGAAGGGAGTGTATATATACTTAGGTGACCATTTGTTCCATTTCAAAATTTGTAAAAAATTCACATCTTGTGTAATATCCCTGAAAATGTTTGTAAAAATACATTATACTTTCTGCTAACATTGATTATTTTTCCTGGGTGTTAATAGTAGATGTGGTTTTGATCAGATGCCATAATGCACATGTAGTAACAAATACTTGTAATAGTCAACATTCATTATATTTTTACAGACATGTCTTGTTTCTTGTAAACTTGGTATATTTTAAATACTTTTTATCAACACTTGATATTTTATGGTGAAAATTGGTATCTCTAGGATCTGGGAAAACCTCACCTTCTGAAGTGACAGTTCACTTCTGCTCAATTATAAAATTAAAATGTTAATGATTTAGAGCATTTTTTGAGGGGTGTAGAGGACCAGTAACATGACAAAGTATTCTCAATTAATTTGTCGTGTGATGCAGCTGTGTAGTAGTTTTATTACAGCTAGATTTATACATGTGGTAAAAACAAATTTTATTTGCTTAGAACTTATTAATGTATAGACACATAAGGAATGTAGTTTTATCAGAAATGCAATTAAATGTGGTGTATGTTACTACCAGAGATACATGTATTAAATGTAAAAACCTATGATAATACATGTAATAAGGCTGTACATTTACTACTACTACTAATTTAATTAAAAAACCCAGGGGAAAGTTCAGTTTACATACCTGCAGCAGTATTGTTACCAGAGTGTGTATACTGTGTAAAATACAGATTTTAACCTCTGAAAAGAGCCTATATTGTAATCAGTAATATTATATATGGTTTTTGTGTTGAGAATCTCAAGTAAATCTTCTGATATGTTTAACTTCATATTAGCAACTGTAATGTTGTATTAAAGCAAGCTTTTTGTATTTGAAGTTTATATATAAAAAATTGTATACCGGGGTACCATGTTTGTTTGTTTGTTGGTGTTTTTTGGGTAACTGTTTAACTTTGCTTTAAATTGACTGTAGATGCAGGAAAATCCCAGCTGAAGAACTCTGAAGTTTGACAATGTGGCAATAATGTCACTAAAACCTTTTTTTACTCTGATGTGAAAGTGAATTTTTAATCATTTTCTTGAATTCTCATTCTATCCCATTTAGAAACTGATTCTTCCTCACTGTGGACTAACAGCACATGAAGTTTGATGGTTTTAATATTGTCTCTTTTGAGTGTTGTACGTAGTCATGGTGATCTTTGGGGGAAAAAAAAGAGCATTCTGCCTTAACTCAAAAGCAACTGTATTGATTTTGCTTAATCTGAGGCAGAGAGGGATCACTCTTGGACTCTAAACAAGCCTGGAAAAGTTCACCTAAAGTGAGAAATGAGTAAGTGACAACAAGGGGGATATAATTAAAGTTTCTGGAGTCTTGGACATCTTCCTGTAACACCTTGTGACAGGGTTGGACCAGATGGCTACAGGAGAGAGATCGTTTTGAGTACCACTGCTAAAAGCCTCCCCCCCCCAAGCCTAGGGAGGGGCTACTAAACCCAGAACCCAACTGAGTTCGGGGGACAACAAATGCAATAACAGGAACAGGTGTGAGAGTCAAAGGGCCAAAACTAGGGAACCAGAAGGGCACACCGAGCAGAGCGCCCCGGACAGCACCCACTGCTCCTCGAAAGCATCGAGAGAGCTGGCGGATGCTACCCAGATGAACTCTGCCTGGATACGTGAATGGATAAATGAACAAAAAACAGCCCGACAGTCGCAGGGCTCCCCCTCTGCCAACCTCCTCTCCCTGGTGTTACTCCTGACCGCCCTGGCCAGGAAGAGGTTGACGAGGTGGTCCTGCAACTTTGTGGAGCCTCGAATCGGGTGTGCATAAATAAACACGTGTGGGGAAAAGTGCAGCCAGAACCTCAATAAGAGGTTCTGGAGGAGCTGGAAGAGGGGCTGCAGCCTGGCACACTGAAGATACGCATGTGCCAAGGTCTCCTTCACGCCACAAAGGGACTAGTTTCAGGGATAGAGGTGAACCGCGCCAAGTACGTGCCCGTGCTCACGGCTCCATGGAGGAGCCACCAGCTGATATCCTCGGCAGGCCACAGGACCAAGATGGAATATAAACTGGCCCACCGGAGTTCCCCACCCTCCACTGCTGGTGAAAGGTCACGCCCCTTGGTATCAGGGAGGGACGTGAGGGTGGGGTAATGAAGTGTGTGCAGCACAAGCGCATATAGATGGTCCCTTACCATGGTTTGGAAACGAACCGGCTGCAATGCATGCAGCCGGCTCGAGGTATGAGGAGGGGGAGGCTGGGAAGGCTCATGGGGCAGGAGGCGATGGAAAGATCCGGAGGGCCTGGAGTGAGGGGCAGGCGAGGCGCACCTTCTCTCAGGACCTGCTCGAGGAAAAACCAAGCCACAAGAGGCATGGCTGCCTCCACCTCCTAGAGTACATGCCGGGGGGTCGTAAGGGTGGAGAGCCCCATGTGCCGACCGAGCGCCCAGGGATCCACCCAACTCTCCAGGTCGTACTCCAGGAGGTCTCCAATCTTGATGACTCCTGCCAGGACCAACCTCCGAGACACCAAGGGGGACTCTGCTACCTGCACACGAAGATAGGGATTGTGTAGCGGGGCTACAAAAGGACCTGGTGGCCACAAAGGACCTGGTTGCTGAAACCAGCCTCCAGACCTGGAGGAGGTCCTGGTAGAAGACCAGCAGCTCGGAGAAGTCTCGTGGAAGATCTCTCGGATGGAGAAAAAGGAGCTGCTGGTCATATCGGAGCCCATGCAGGTGGCGGAGGAAGGCGTGTGCCAATATGCTCCATGCTGAGCCACCTGCAATATAAAAGAGTCTCTGCAGGGCCAGGAGGCGGAAGACATGGACCTGTGTGCACATACAGGTCAGGCCCTGTCCTCCCTCCTCCAGGGGGAGATGGAGAACCCCTGCAGAGACCCAGTGCAGTTCCGGCCAAAAAAACTCCAGAACCAACCTCTGGAGATTGGCCAGGAACACTGGGGGCAGGCACAGGGTGTTGAGTCCATGCCAGAACATGGCCAGGATCAGTTGGTTAAGCACCAGTGCCTCTCCCCTAGAGGGAGAGGCACTGGAGCAATCCTGTCCAGCCCTGCAACCGCCCAGTCACCCTGCCCTCTAAACCGTGCCAGTTCTCCGGCGGAGACAGATATGTGGCAGAAAGGTAAACACCAAGATAGAACAGCAGATGCATGCCTCACCGGATGGCCTGAAGCGCGGGTGGGAGGGAGCTTGCCTGGCACCCGGCCCCAACCACCAGACCAGAGCTCTTGACCCAGTTGACCTGGGCAGAGGAAGCTGCTGAATAAACAGCTTGACGAGCATCGACCTGCTCCAGGTCATCCGGGTCCTGGATCATGAGGAGCACGTTATTGGCGTATGCTTCCAGGACCAGCCGCACCTCTGGCTCACACAGCACCAATGCTGTCAACCTCTTGTGAAGGAGACAAAGGAAGGGCTCAATTGCCAGTGTTTACAGCTGACCCGACAGCGGGCAGCCTTGACGCACCCCTCGCCTGAAGCTGAGAGGTGCGGTCAAGGTCCAGTTGAGCCTGACCAAACACTCTGCGGAGGCATACAGCACCTGGAGAAACCTCACAAACCGGGGCCCAAAGCCGAATGCCCGCAGAGTGCCCAGGAGATACCAGTGGTCCATCCAGTCAAAAGGCCTTCTCCTAATCCAAGGACAGAAGGGCAAACGATACACCATCCCTACACCCAACCTCCAAGAGATCCCGGAACAGAGAGAGATTATTAAAGATGGTATGGCGCGGGACAATGTAGGTCCGATCTAGATGGACCATGTCCGCCAGCACGGACTGCCGCAAGATGGCCTTCGCCACAACCTTATAGTCTGTGCTGAGGAGCGAGATGGGATGCCAATTCCAGAGATCATGGAGGTCCCCCTTCTTTGGCAGCAAGGCGAGCACTGCTTGTCTTCACGACAGAGAGAGGACCCTGCTTTCCAAAGACTCAGCCCAGACGGTGGCAAGGTCTGGGCCGAGGACGTCCCAGAACATGTGGTAGAACTCCATGGTCAGCCCGTCCATGCCCGGAGATTTGTTGGTGGGCATGAGACAAAGGGCTTCCGAGAACTTGGCCAGAGTGAGAGGCAGCTCCAGCCGGTCCCGGTCGCCCGTGCTGAGTGTCGGGAGTCTATCCCAAAGCACTCCGCAGGCATTGGCATCGGTTGGATCCAGGGAGAAAAGGCCAGCATAGAAGGCCCTGGCCCTCTCACGCATCTCCACCGGATGCATGAGGGGGCGCCATCCTCTGCCAAAAGGCAGAGGATGTGCTTTTTCGCCCCCCTCTTCTTCTCCAGGGCATAGAAGAAGCGGGAGCTGCGATCCATCTCCTGCAGGAGATGGATGCGGGATCTAACAAAGGTGCCCCAGGCCCGAAGATCGTCAAGGGCCCAGAGCTCCTCTCGCTTCTCTCCGTACGCTCCACAGAGGGGTGGATCACCGGGGCTGGCAGCCAGATGCCTCTCCAGCTCTAAAATCTCCGACTCCAACTGCTC
This sequence comes from Mauremys mutica, assembly GCF_020497125.1. Lineage (NCBI taxonomy): Eukaryota > Metazoa > Chordata > Testudines > Geoemydidae > Mauremys > Mauremys mutica. The sequence goes on from NC_059078.1 coordinate 46,600,889, forward strand.
TATCACCACATCCCTCTGCCGTCTGGTGCCCCGGATGTGGCTATGGCAGAAGAGCCAGGCACGCACCTTCCCCACATCCCACCACCGCTGCGCAGAGGGAAAGGCATGCCTTTGTTCCCGCCAGGCCAGCCAGAACTCCCAGAAGGATGCCACAAATCCCACATCCTTTAGTAGGCTGTTATTGAAATGCTAATAGGCTGGCCACAGCCTCTCCGAAGAATGAGAGGCCGTCACGGCCACCAAATGGTAGTCCGAGAATGGGGCCGGCCGAACGCTGGAGGAATGGGCCTGTGAAAGATGACAGCGAGAAAAATAAATGCGATCCAACTGGCAGTGGCTCATTGTTCCTCCACCCGGACATAAGTGAACGTAGAGTTGTCATCCAGGTGGTGGTCGCACCAAATGTCCAGCAAGGAGTAATGAGCTACGATTTCCCTGAGGACGTTTCTGGTGGCCGGGCTCGGCTCAGTCACCATGCGGTACCGCTCCTCGAGGGTGCAGTTGAAATCTCTGCCCAGGACCAGACACTCGCAAGGATCTAAAGAACCGAGGAAGGCGGACGCCTGCTGGAAGAAACGCATGTGCTCTGGGCCGGATGTCGGGGCATAGACATTGACAAGATTGCCTTCCGCCTGAGCCCAGAGGTGCAGCAGGCAACCCGGCACGACCTCGGTAATCCCCAGCACCTCGGGCTGTAGGTGCGGGGAGAACAGGGTCGCCACCCCAGCCTGACGGGCCGAAAGGTGGCTAAAGTAGAACCTGTCCCCCAACTCCAGCCGCCAGCTTGCTTCGGCAGCTGGGTCCATGTGGGTCTCCTGCAGGAAAATAAAATCATCATAGAATATCAGGGTTGGAAGGGACCTCAGGAGGACATCTAGTCCAACCCCCGGCTCAAAGCAGGACCAATCCCCAGATCCTTAAATGGCCCCCTCAAGGATGAACTCTCAACCCTGGGTTTAGCAGGCCAATGCTCAAACCACTGAGCTATCCCTCCCCCTGGATAACTGAGTACCCCCCATCCTGAAGGAAGGAGAGCACCTGGCACCTGCGGAGACCCAGCCTACAGCCCTGGGTGTTTAAAGTGGCAAAGATGGATGGCGACGTAAGGAGGGCTGGGGATGATCCTCGTGGACAGGGGCGCTAGCGGTTCCCATTGGACCCCGGAGCAAACCGTGACCGACCCCAAAAGCCATCAGGGCATCACAGAAGCTGCGGGTCTGCTGGTAGGCTGCAGCGTCCCTCTTCCCAGTCTCTTTGCCTTCCCCCAAAATGGAGAACAAGATGGAAATCACCCCAGCGCTGAAGAGCGAGATGCACTCTGTTCGTGGAGCCACGAATGTCCTCCAAGAAACAGCGCATCTCGTTCCTCTGTGCAGAAGGGACCGGGGTCATGGACCCTGGGGCATCCCCCGATTGAACCCCCCTGCCAGTCCCATGGCCTATTGAGATGGGCAAGCAGGGATCAGATCCCTGCCGTGGCACTTGTCCCTCCAGTGCTGCGCCACCCGACTCAGCACTCGGCCCTAGGGACGTTGGCAGAGGGAGAACTGCAGCCCCAGATGGGCCAGGGGAGGGAAAAAGAAAATCCACCTCCTGGGGGCCTTCGTTTAAAAATAAAAATAAAAATGGGGCAACCTCGGGGGCAGCAGCAACAGGAGGAGGGAAGGAATAAAAGTTAAGGACAGGAACAGGGGCTGGAAGGGGGTCAGGGATAGGGACAGGACACAAATCTAGGACGGGAACATGGTCAGGGCAGGAAACGGACAAAAATCAGGGGCCTGAGTGGCAGAGCCACGGAGACACAGTGCCTCTTGACCTGGCACGATGGTCAAAGGGGCAGCAAGGGATTGGGGCATTTCCACAGTGCTAGGCTCAGGCGCCTCACCAACCAAGGCACCCATGATTACAGCACTGGGGGGTGACGAGGGCCAATGCGAAAAGAACATACTTTCAAATCGGGGGGCAGGGGAAGGTTTTGTTGGTGCTCTTTTTGTTGGTTCCCTCTTGGGACAAAGACAGAGACCAAGCAGATAAACCAGCTCCTAACAAGATCCTGAAATGATACAATTTTGATATAAGTAATAGCAAGGAAATGCCCCTCTGAGCCGGGCCAGGGGGCAGTCCCTCCAGATGTGCCCCGCTGCCCGGCAGAGAAAACACCAGGCCTCCCCTGAAGAATAGTAAACCTGATACTGGGCCCCTTGATGGGGCACCAGAAAGGACCCCTCCAAAGCCTCCCTGTCATGTGCCACTGGTGGCACTTGAACCTGCACCTGCCGGCGGAACAACAAAACGTGGCGGAGGGCGGGGTCCTTACAGCCCAACGGAAGAGGGCTGAGGACGGACAGGGGCTTCCCCAGGGTGGAGAGGAATGGCCAAAGGGTGGCATTGGGGAGGAAGGGAGGAACAGAGGAGAACACCACCCGCCGCCAATCCCCTCTCCACCACCTCCTGGGCAGCGGCCTCCGATGCCAGGAAGAACACCACCTTCCCAAACATCTTAGAGGCCGCCACCATGGCCCCGTGGGCCCCACCACCCGTGCCAATGGCCGCATGTAGGTTTCTACATGGGGCGAGGCCAACAGCAGGAGGCAACACACCCTGTCTCCCTGGTGAGGGTGGGAAAGGCGGCTGTCGGGAATGGGAGGTGGCTGGGGCAGACGGCGAGGTGGCGAGCAGAGGGGTTGTGGCTACCTGGGCATATGCAAGGGGTCGAGGGAGCGGCACCTCCAGGGCTGGCGGAGGGAACAATGGGTTGGGGGAAATAGGGGACTGTGGCTGTTAATGGGGCCGCAGCAGGAGAAGGAACCACTGCCACGGGGGGTTTCGCTTTCCGGGCAGGGCCCTTGTCCTTCTTCGTCCCCTGGCCCTTCCCACTGGCCGAGGGAGCGGTCTCAGAGGTGGAGATGGCAGAGGTCGTGGCAGCAACAACGGAAGGGAGGGATGGGATGGGGAGGGGGGAACGGCTACCACACCCTCCTGCTAGGCTGAAAGCAAGGCAGGAGGGCACCAGCAGAAAGGGGCAGAGGAAAAACAAGGAACACAACTCCCAGCACAAGATGAAAGAAATCGGCTCCCCCGGCTGCACTAAGGAAAGGAAGGGAAAACTAAGAAATCATAGGGAAGTGTGCATCAGCGAAGGGATTAATGGGGAAAAAAAGGGGGCGGGATCTCAAGTGCAGACAGCAGAATGTGGGCATGCAGGCAGTGAGGGCAGACTGGGAGGGGGAGCAAGAAGCAAGGAGACGGAATGAAGGGGAGGGTCAGATCAGGTATGCCTCAGGAGCAAAAAACAGGGTGGATTCAAAAACAACCAAACCGAAAAGGGGGAAATGGGGCTGGCAACCACACCCGTACCGCGGGACGAGGGCAGGGCAAACAAACTAACCAAGGACCAAAAAACAGAACAGAGCAAACAGGGTGGCTAGAAAGGGGATGGGCGGGACAGGCAGCAAAGGGAAAGGGGGCAAACAGCTGCAAGAACAGGGCAGTGGGCGAAGGGAGCCCACCGGCCAAATGCAGCAAGGGGGCGGGGAGGGCAAAGCCAAGGGAGGGGAAAGGAAATGTGCACCCACGAGTGCCCAGAAAACTAGTGCCCGCTCGCTGCTGCTAATGTCCCAAGATGGGAAAAAGGACAGAGTAAACTGCTGGGCTGGGGAGTGAAGAACAGAACTAGATGGTAATTGGAAAGGTGGAGGGGGTGGTGGTGGCAGTAGGGGAGTGGACTGACCAGGGGGAGGGCTTCACACCACTCCCCCAGCTCCCCACTACAACACCACAGAAGCAAGGATGTTACAAACCCTCTCCACAAAGCAGGATTTCCTCAGCTCCAGCAGTAACAGGCTCTCCAGCAGCAGCCAGGGGAGCAACCCAGCCAGGGGAGGTCCCACAGATGATGGAAAAAGTGGAACCTCACACTCCCCTCTGACGGTCACACCAGCAGGGTCCTCCCCACAACAGCGACAGCCAAGGGGGCAACCGGCCAGCAAGACAGACTCAAAAGAGTGGAAGGCAGGTATCTCAGCCTTCAGAACGAGCAGGTCCCTTTTCCCTGAGTAAAGTAACGGCCAGTTCCAGAACCATCAGGAACTTGCTGAAACCAATTAAGGCAGGCAGGCTAATCAGGACACCTGGTTTAAAAAGGACCTCACTGCAGTCAGTGAGGGGCATGTGAGGAGCTGGGAGCAAGAGGTGCGTAAGAAGCTGAGAGTGAGTAGGCGTACTACTGGAGGACTGAGAAGTACAAGTGTTATCAGACATCAGGAGGAAGGTCCGGTGGGGAGGACAAAGAAGGTGTTGGAATGAGGCCATGGGGAAGTAGCCTAGGAAGTTGTAGCTATCACGCAGCTGTTACAGGAGACACTAAATACAGCTGCAATCCACAGGGCCCTGGGCTGGAACCAGGAATAGAATATTGTATACCTTGATGTGGATGAACACTCTGTCTTAAGGGACCCTGCTTCATAGGTTAAATACATGAAAACTCCTATTTTGCTCAAAGAATAAATCAGTGTCTTATGTGGCTGCCTCACAACACTGTTTCTCTTTTCACCAACTCCCTGGCCTTTAGTCTATCCATTGATAGCAGGAGCAAAAGTAATATGCACCCTGGCTGCACAGCATAGAGGTGAAAGGAGAGAGAAGTCCGAGACTCTGTTTTAGCAGCAGCTCCTGGCCCTGTTGGGACAGGAGTTTCGTAACCGAGGCTGATGAGGGAGATGGTGTTATGGGGGAAATTAAAGAAAAGAGCTAATGACAAGAGAAAAGTCAAGTTTTGCAGCATGGATTAGGGGGAAGTAGAAATAATGGCAGTATGTCCTAGCTATTGAATTAGCCATCTGGCTAGTGACTGTAAAGTTGTGAAACTTTTCATGTAGCTTCTGGTGTGAACTAGAGAATCTATATTGTTTTGAACTCTATCTTTTATATTCTATTTAATCTTTTCCTGTGATATTTCTACTACATATGTAAACCAATATCATTGCTGCCAGTGGCACCTGTGAATTCCCATTAACATTAATCAGGATTGTGTACTTAAAATCTAGTGTATTTGTCTTACATGTCAAAGGAATAATGTTCAGATCCTTTGGATGTGACGTTTTAGTCAGAATTTGACATAACTCTGTCAAATGCTTACAACAACTTCTACGTAGTGAGGCTTTCTTCTTTTTACCAGCCCTTCACCTTGAAAAAATGAGGGTCCGGGTCAGTTATCCAATCTGATTGCATTACATTTCTTTTAAGAATCAGAGGCTTTTCTCCTTAAATCAAATCAAGTAGAAATTTTATAAATAAAACTGGTGTTTTCAACTAACTGTCTCACTGTGGAGGGATTTCAGAGCAAAATAAAAATCCATAGATTTGTAGGTTTCAAGACCGGAAGGAACCATTGTGATAATCTGGTCTGACCTCCAGATAGGCAATAGTACTTCCCCCAAAATAATTCATAGAGTACGTCTCTTACAAAAACATCCAATCTTGATTTTTAAATTGCCAGTGATGTAGAATTCACCACAACCATTGGTAAATGGGGCCGGTAGTTAATTACCCTCTCTGTTAAAAATGTACACCTTATTTCCAGTCAAAATTTGTCTAGCTTCAATTTCCAGCCATTGGGTCATGTTATGCCTCTCTCTGCTAGGTGGAAGAGCCCATTATTAAATATTTGTTCCCTATGTAGATACTTAAAGACAACAATCAAGTCACCTCTTAATTTTCTCTTTGCTAAAATGATAAATTGAGCTGCTTTCCAATTTAGCAACATCCTTTTTGAATTGTGGGCACAGGACCTGGGCACAGAATTCCAGCACAAGTTGCACCAGTGTCAAATACAGAGGTAAAATAACCTCTCTACTCCTGCTCAAGATACCCCTGTTTATGCATCAAAATATTGCATCAGCTTTTATAGCCACAGCATAACACAGGATTCATGTTCGTCTGATTATCCACCATGACTCTCCAGGCCTTTTTCAGAGTCACTGCTTCCAAGGAGAGAGCCCCCCTTCATGTAAGTATGGCCTACGTTTTTTGATCCTTAATAGGTACATTTACATCTAGCCATATTAAAAGGCATATTGTTTACTTGCACTCAGTTTACCAAGTGATTCAGATTGCTCTATATCTGTGACCTGTCCTCTTCATTATTTACCACTCTCCCAATTTTTCTGTCACCTGCAAACTTTATCAGTGATTTTATGTTTTCTTCCAGGTCATTGATAAAAATGTTAACTAGCATAGGGCCAAGAACCAGTCACTGGGGATCCCACTAGAAATGCCCCCACCCCCAAATGATGATTTCCCCATTTATAGGTGCATTTTGAGACCTATCATTTAGCTAGTTTTTAATCCATTTAATGCCATTTTAATTTTATATCATGCTGGTTTTTTTGGTCAAAATATTGTGCAGTACCAAGCCAAATGCCCCACAGAAGTCTAAGTATATTACATCAACATTATTAGCTTTATCAACCAAAGATTTAATCTCATTTAAAACAAAAGTTAATTGACAGGATTTTTTTTCCATAAATCCATATTGATTGGCATTATTTATGTTACCCTCCTTTAATTCTCTATTAATGGAGTCCAATATCAGTTGCTCCATTATCTTGTCCAGGATCAGTGTCAGACTAACAAGTCTATAATTACCTGGATCATTCCTTTTACCCTTTTTAAAACTGACACAACATTAACTTTCTTCCAGTTTTCTGGAACTTCCCCAGTGTTCAGAGACTTATTGAAAAATCAGTATTAAAAGGTCAGAGACTACAACAGCCAGCTATGTAAAAACTCTTGGATGCAAGTTATCTGGACCTGCTGATTTAAAGATATCTAACTTCTGTAGCAGCCATTTAACATCCTCCCAAGATACTAGGCAAATAAAGAGTTATCATCATGATATAATAATATGTATTTTCCCAAATATAGAACCGAAATGTTTAACACTTTGGCCTTATCTGCATTATTATTGATAATTATACTACATCCATCTAGTAATGGACAAATACAATTTTTTAAAAAGTATATTGGGAACAAAAAGAATCCTTTCTTACTCTTAATTCTGCAGGTCATTGAGAAATCTGACAAATAGAAATAGAAATAGACAGCCTCCCAACCTGAAGCAAATACTTACCAGCAACCGTACACCACACAACATAAACACTAACCCAGGAACCTATCCTTGCAACAAAGCCCGATGCCAGCTCTGTCCACATATCCATTCAAGTGACACCATCATAGGACCTAATCACATCAGACACGCCATCAGGGGCTCATACACCTGCACATCTACCAACGTGATATATGCCATCATGTGCCAGCAATGCCCCTCTGCCATGTACATTGGCCAAACCGGACAGTCTCTACGCAAAAGAATAAATGGACACAAATCTGACATCAGGAATCATAACATTCAAAAACCAGTGGGAGAACACTTCAACCTCTCTAACCACTCAGTGACAGACTTGAAGGTGGCAGTTTTGCAACAAAAAAACTTCAAAAACAGACTCCAAAGAGAAACTGCTGAACTTGAATTAATATGCAAACTAGATACTATTAACTGTGGGTTAAACAAAGACTGGGAATGGTTGGGTCATTACACCAATTGAATCTATTTCCCTATGTTAAGTTCTCCTCACACCTTCTATGGGCCATCTTAATTATCACTTCAAAAAGTTTTTTTCCTCCTGCTAACGATAGCTCATCTCAATTGATTAGACTCTGCCTGTTGGTATACATACTTCCACCTTTTCATGTTCTCTGTATGTATAAATATCCCCTGTCTGTGTGTTCCATTCTATGCATCCGAAGAAGTGAGCTGTAGCTCACGAAAGCTCATGCTTAAATACATTTGTTAGTCTTTAAGGTGCCACAAGTACTCCTGTTTTTTTTTTGAGAAATCTGTGTCCCTTTACTTCCCAAATATATTTTTTCTACAATCATATGATTATATTCATTACTATAAACTTCATTTTTCTTTCATTTGTTATATATATTTTTATAGCTGTCTTCACTTCCCTTTTCCTTGATTGTGGGTTTTTTGGGATCTAGTAAAATATTCTTAAGCAATTCCCAGTTACTCACATTTTTCTGATTAAATTCTTCCACCCAGCTGATTTGGCTCATAATAGTTTTCAGCTTTGTGAAACTGGCCCTTTTAAAGCACCAAGTACATCTATTACTGGTGTCAGGGTTCCCTCCCCACTCTGAACTCTGGAGTACAGATGTGGGGACCTGCATGAAAGATCCCATAAGCTTATATTTCACCAACTTAAGTTTAAAAACTTCCCCAAGGCACAAATTCCTTTCCTTGTCCTTGGACGGTATTGCTGTCACCACCAAGTGATTTAAACAAACATTCAGGGAGAGGCCACTTAGAGCCCTATCACCCCCAAAATATCCCCCAAGCCCTTCACCTGGGGGTGCTTGAGAATAATATACCAACCAATAGGTTAACAAACTCAGCACAGACTAAATCCCTGGTTTTTAGGACACTGAAAATCAATCAGGTTCTTAAAGAATTTTATTTTAAAAAAAAAAGTAAAAGAATCACACCTGCAAAATCAGGATGGAAGATAACTTTACGGGGTAAATAAAAAGATTTAAAACACAGAGGATTCCCCTCTGACTCTGCTTCCCAGTTACAAAACAGGAATAAAATTACCTCTTAGCATTGAGAAAATTCACAAGCGAAAACAAAAGATAATCTAATGCATTTCCTTGCTATTACTTACAATTTCTGTAATTTTAGATGTATCATTTCAGGATCTTGTTAGGAGCTGGTTTACCTGCTTGGTCTCTCTCTTTGTCCTGAGAGGGAACCAACAAAAAGAGCACCAACAAAACCTTCCCCCCCCCAGATTTGAAGGTATCTTCTTTTCGCATTGGTCCTTCTGGTCAGGTGCCAACTAGGTTAATTGAACTGATTAATCCCTTACAGGTAAGTGATTCTGTACCTCTGGCCAGGAGGGATTGTATGTTACTGCATACATAAAGGTTGTTACCCATCCCTTTATATTTATGATAACTGGATTGGACCGTATTCTGTTGGCGCATTATAAATGCAATCAAGTCACTATCATTTGTACGTAAGCTACCATTCATTTTTACTTCTGTGATCAGTTCCTCTTTAGACTAGGTCTAATATAAAATTCCCCTGTGTTGGATGGAATACTTTTTGAGTAAGGAAATTGTCATCTATAATGTTAAGAAATTCTGAGGATGTTTTAGTACTGTCAGCATGAGATCTCCAATACATGTCACTCAAATTGAAGCCCCTCATGTTCATGTGTCTTTTTAACCTAAATATTACAGATAGTGTGTAAGGAGCCAGTCATCCTGTTCCTTAGTATAATTTGGACGCCAACTAATACCCGCTCTTATGCTTTATCTGTTAGGACATTGATCCATAAGCATTCAGTGTCACTTTTTTTCCAAATTATCAGAGACTCAAAAACAGGTAATGCCATTTTTGCACATAAAGTGCCACCCCCCTCCCCTTTTGCCCACTCAATCCTTCCTAAATAAGGTATAACCATTGATATATATAAAACTTAGTTACAGAAGTAGAAAATATCAATCCTTTCTGACAAACTGATATGTTCTGCCATTGAAATGGCAGTACATTCTGCATGTGTGTTGACTTTCTGTGATGCTAGGTAGTGACTGGGGATAAGCAGCCTTCCAAAGGATAAGGTAACTTCGTCAGCTCAATAGTTCTTAAATGTACACAATAGATCAAACACTTGCTTTTCTCTATCTGGATTGGTTTCACTTCAGGCAGCTGGGTTTTAAATGTCATATAAAAGAGGGCACCTTAGATAATTTAAAGAGATTGTTCTTATTTTCTTTCTCTCCTCTGATAAAGAAATCATATTGATGATTTAAAAACCTTACCAAATATCCATTACATATTAGTATACATGAAGGACATTAGTGGGGACCTAACAGCGATTTTCAGGAGCTACCCATGCAGTGTTGTGAACTCTAATGATTGTATTTCAAGTCTCACAGTATTCTGTATCTCCTTTTCTTTAAAGCCTTAGCTCCTGGAAGCATATGATGAGGTGGAAATCTCAGCTTTTATTTAAAACTATGTGTTTTTTAAGCCCTCATGATTGCAAAAATATTTAACATGTGACACATGCACTCTAAATACTCAAAGGAGAAGGCAAATAAAAAACATTAAATGTATTACTTGATTAAAATCTAATGATTTTTTTCAGTGCTCCTAGGTGATGAGAATGAGTATGGGGAAATTGATGGGAATGAGTATGGTGTTGAGATTTTTAATAGAGTGCTATCTTTTGGATTTTGATACAAACAATAATGCTCTGAATCTGCCTCTGGCCATGAAATCTCTTATAAATTTGAAGATCAACCCCTTTCTAGTTGCTTAAGGGTGAAAGGAGCTCCCACTGGAGCTTCTTAGACTTCAAGGCCAGAAGGGGATACTAAGGTAATCTAGTCTGATCTCCTGCATAATACGGGCCATAAAATGCTATTCCGAGAGAAGGATAATTTCCATTATTCTAAATACACAAATTGCCAGAGTGGAATAAACAGCATTATTCAAAATCCTCTCATTGGGAAATTGGGGATTGTCTATTTGAGGAGCATGTTCCAAGACAAACTTCAATGCCATTGGCTCAGTTGTACTCTGGCAGCAGGCAAGTGGGAGCTGAGCCAAGGTATCTGCAATAATCTGTCCACCAAGTGGCCTCTCCACAATGTAGTCTTATTTGTAACCTGCAACAACAGAAAGATGCCAAGAGTTTGCTCCTGACGATGAAATCCCTGAACCTGGAAGACAGACAATGTCTTTTCACCAAGAACAAACCCATCAATGACATACAAAATAGGCCAAATGTAATTCTGAAGACATGTTATTTGCCATGCAGACTGTGGGTCTCCAGGTTCATAAAAGTGGAAGCCTAAATTCCCCAGAAGATTGTGGTTTTCAGTGATTGCTTTCAGTTACCTTAATCTTAATAGTGAATGAACTGTATAGCATAACTACAGTTGAGAAGAAGGCTCCTATATCCATCCAAATAACTTGTTGTGTTGTTTGTGTAAACAGTGTTGCTTACGTTGACTGTTACTAGATTTTAGAAGCCGTCCCACAATGCCTTCCACTGACAGTACAGTTGGTACGAGACTTCTGGTGTGGATGTGCACCACCGACCCAAGGAGTGCAGTGTGGATATGCATAAGTGACTTAATTACTGCGGCAGCTCTATGGCAATGTAAGTTAGATTGACGTAATTTTGTAATGTAGACATAACCTCTGGGTCACAACTAAATACAAGATGAAACAGATATTTTGGCACATACTCTATCTAGAGGACCATTCAAGGTGAAGTGGCCTGTTAACACTCCTGTAGTCATAGGACAAAATTTGTGTGTATGTGTGTATGTATGTGTCAGTGGATTACAGATAGTTATTTAGACCGTGATTTTTAGTGCTCAGCAAAATTATCAGTTTAAGCTTCCAGGCTTGTCTTTTGAAAGTGTTGTGCAGGTTGCCTTTGAGGATGAGGACTGATAGGTTAGATACAGATTGTTTTATAAAAAGTGTTCACCCACAGGGGATATGGCATTCAGGGTGGACAAAAATCAATGATTTAAAAAAAATCCATTTTTTTTATTTAAATCCAGATTTTTTTGATAAAATGCTTTTTGAGGAAAAAACCTACCTAAAGATATCTTTGAACTACACCTCTACCTCTATATAACGCTGCTCTCGGGACCCAAAAAATCTTACCACATTATAGGTGAAACCGCGTTATATCGAACTTGCTTTGATCCACCAGAGCACGCAGCCCCGCCCCCCTGGAGCACTGCTTTAACGTGTTATATCTGAATTCGTGTTATATTGGATCGTGTTATATCGAGGTAGAGGTGTATAATGAATCTTAATTAAAACTGTCTCATCATGGAATAGGGATTATAAATTCTAATTCTATAGTATGAGAATATATTCCTGTAATGTTTAAGAAAAGTTTGTAATTGAGTTCCAATAGTTCATGGATTAGGAACCCAATTTTTATGGGGTTCCAAGGGCTTCTGTATAGATTATTTAAATTAATCTTTTTGTCTACCCAATGGTACTCAGTGGTCAGTCTAGAACAGGGGTGGCCAACCTGAGCCTGAGAAGGAGCTAGAATTTACCAATGTACATTGCCAAAGAGCCACAGTTATATGTCAGCAGCGCCCCATCAGCTCCCCCACCCTGCTCCCAGCACCTCCCACCCACCAGCAGCCCCGCCAGTTGGTGCCTCCCCGTCTCTCCCTGCACTTCCCGATCAGCTGTTTGGTGGTGTGCAGGAGGTTCTGGGGGGCGGGGGGAGGGAGGCAGCTAGGGCACAGCAGACTCAGGGGAAGGGGTGAAGTGAGGGCAGGGCCTGTGGCAGAGCCAGGGGTTGAACAGTGAGCACCCCCTGGCATATTGGAAAGTTGGCACCTGTAGCTCTAGCCCCGGAGTCTGTGCCTATACAAGGAGCTGCATATTAACTTCTGAAGAGCCACATGTGGCTGAAGAGCCACAGATTGGCCACCCCTGGTTTAGAAGATACCATCAAAGATGTTTAGTTTTGCAGATCTCAAATTGTGGACTTGTTAATAGCAAAAATGTTTTTAAATATAGAGGTGAGAAATAACAGACCTCAACCCTATTGTCCCTCTGCAAATTTGTGTACACAGAGTCAATCCCTTAACTCTCTCTAAAAGTGCAAAGTTTCAAAAAGTTCAATGAATAGAAGATTGTTGTGGGTGTAATAGATCTGCATAAGGAGAAGAAGTCTGGAGATAAATGTGAGACCGGAGGGATGGGCAGTAGAAACAGAAGTGAAACTGTTTGAGCAGCATATTCCAGAAGTCTTGAGGTCTTTCTGAGTGTAGCCTTCACTGATTTGAGACCTACCATACCATTCTCTCACTAAAAGGAAAAATGTATAATGGCAGCAGGCCATAAAAAGACTCAGTTTGGGAATATTTGAATGAAGTTCCTCTACCTATGGGTAAGACAGGCATGCGTGCGAAATGCTAACAGCGCAACAAAGAAATGCAAGGCCTGGTCGCCTGAATGAAACAACATCATGAGACGTGTTCCTTCTCAGGAGGAAGATGATGAAAGGAACATGTCTGAACATGCAGGATCTTCAGGTTGCTAAACTTTTGTATTTCATACTTCTTTCTCAAGGACTGCCTGTCTTCCTTCTGGACTATTCTTGAATTCTCATGTTTGAGCAAAAAATATAGTTGTTGTTCTATGCTACTATCCTTTTAGATGCAGTTGTGATAAAAAATAAATAGCTGAAATAGGCAGATCTTCCTTTTATAATTTCACCTTTTAAAGTAGTACTGAGTGTCAGTGAATGCAATGAGTAATACTAAATGAGCAGTATGGTAATATAATAAGTAACTGCATTGACTTGTTTAGGAGAATGCATCCTCAACATACAGGATTTTGAAGACTATCTACCTTCCAGATCATCATAATTTTCTATAGTTTGAGTTATCTGCCACATGATGTGACTGAAACACTAACATTATGTGTCATAGCCACAGCATATCACCTGTAGCAAAAAGAAAAAATAATCTCCATCATCCAGAAACAACCATCGATAAGTTTGTGATAAGAACCAGCAGATTACAAAAAGAGGTAATTGATGAAAAAATTACCCGGTTTGTTTATGCAACAAACTGTCCTTTCCGTATTATTGAGTATGCACACTTCATTAACACAGTTCAGTCATTAAGTCCAGGATACAGTCCACTCCACAGAGCAGATGTCACAGGCAAATTGCTGGATAAAGTGTATGAAAGAGAAATTGAGCAGTGTGCAAAAGGTCTAGAGGGTGAAATTGTTAACCTGAGTCTTGATGGGTGGAGCAATGTCCACCATGATCCTGTTGTATGTGCTTGTGTGACGACAGAAAAAGGGAATGTCTTCCTTACAGAAAAAATTGATACATCAGGAAATGCACACATAGCAAAGTACTTGCAAGAAATAGCAGAAAAAACTATAACAAACTGTGGGGAAAAAAATTTGAATGTCTAGTATCCAGCTTGGTCACACACAATGCTGCAAATGTATCCAAGATGAGAAGAAATTATTCAGAATAGAGTGAAGAGTGTCCCAAGTTAATAACATACGGTTGCAGTGCTCATTTGATGCACCTCCAAGCCAAAGACTTCAGTGTTCCAGAAATAAAGGCTAATGTTGAAATTGCAAAATACTTCCATAACAACCACTTTGCAGCAGCTGCTCTGATAAAAGTGGGAGGAACCAAGATAACTCTTCAACAAGATGTGAGATGGAACTCAGTAGTGGACTGTTTTGATCACTGTATCAAGAACTGGCCTAATCTGATGACAGTTTGTGAACAAAATCGTGGAAAAAGTAGATGGCACTGTTACAGCCAAAGTTTTCAACATTGGGCTTAAGAGAAATGTTGAACACATGCTGAGTACCCTGAAGCCTATTTCTGTAGCCTTGAACAAAATGCGGGGAAATAGCTGTTTTATTGATTACGCTGTTGAAATTTGGAAGGAACTGAGTGAGATCTTAAGAGAACTGTGCAATGACAAAATTAAATTACAAGCATTAAAAAAAATGAATGGGACAAGCACTATCTCCAGCTCATTGTCTTGCAAATATTTTCAATATTCGGTACCAGAGTCAAACCTTAACTGCTTAAGAAGAGGAGTTGGCTATGACATGGACATCCAGGAATCATCCCTCCATAATGCCAACTATAATAAACTTCAGAACTAAGGGTGAACCATTCAAGAAATATGTTTGCTGATGATGTTTTAAAGAAAGTCACACCAATGAACTGGTGGAAGTAACTTAAGCACTTGGATTCAGAGACTGTTGAAGTGATAATCTCATTTTTAACAGCAGTAGCTTCTTCTGCCGGTGTAGGAAGAATATTTTCTTCCTTTGGACGAATTCATTCCAAATTGAGAAATCATTTGGGACCTGAAAAAGCAGGAAAGCTTGTTTTTCTTTTCCAGATTATGAACAAACAGGAAAATGAAGGTTAAGACGCCTGAGTTAGCTGCAGAAGCTAATATTTTAAGTTTCTCGTGTTGACCTGGCTGACAGTCTATTTAATTTTTGTGGTTTTTTAATATTTCATTTAACTATTTTAGTTAAACAATTTTAACAAAGAAACCTGATTTTAAAAAACTTGAATGTTTTACTAAATTCAAAAATTCATATGCTTGTTTTGTTAAAATATTTAAAAAAATCAGGAATACATAACGTTGTTTTAGTTAAATAAAACAATTTAAATGTCTGTCTGGTGATGGTCTCCTACTAATACAGTATGGCAAGAAAATCCTCCAAATATTAATGATTAACCTGTTGAATTGGAGATAGTTCACCTGCATGACTTCATAAATCTCTGCTTCAATTACGTTTGGTAAATGAAATAACCAAACAATCATTCATTTTCTGATATAGCTGTAAAACTAATCTGAAAAGTTTTTAAAATAAATCACTTTAAAAATGTATAGTGTGTACCTTCTAAAAATGAAATCTACATCTATCTCTGAGTTGTGAAGAATATGTATTAAGATTATAACTAACAAGAAGGCACTTTTATGTAGAAATCTGATTATCGAGTCTTCCTGATTTAAATCAGGATGGAATTTGTCTTTTTTTTTCTTTTTTTTTAAAATCATTTTCCTGTATGAGTTCATTTAAGAACATAGTGATTGTCGGGTTTCACCCACATAGTTGTTGTTGGGGTATTTAGTGCACTGGATGAGTACCCCACATGTTATGATAGGCATCCGTAAGACCCATGGATCTTGAAAGGTGTGTTGTGGGGGAAATTGATCATTGTAGCCGTGGAGATAAGTCTACAGGTTTTGCATCTGTTGTCCTGCCAGGATCTGGTGCCTCTTTGAGTTTGTGTGTCCTGGTCTGTGGGGAACTTGTATAAACCACAAACCTTCTGGGTGTGGTGTTCTGTCCCATCTAGTGGCACCGAGACCACTTAGAGAGAGTTAAATGAGTCTGCTCTATAGCCTTAGCTAAGAGCCAGTTGGCTTTTAGCTCATGTGGTAGAGGCTCATGCAGTAAGCTCCAGAGCTCCCAGGTTTGATCCATCCCACCACCAACCGGGGTCTGTCGGTGTTACGCTTGCTTTTGATGATGAGCTTTCAGAGGGGAGTGTGTTTGAGGGTCAGAAGAGGGGATTTAGGAAAGATTTCTTTTGGGATGGGGTCCCCATCAAGTGTGGGTGGTGGTTGTTTGATACCTTGTATGGGTTCTAGTGTGAGGTGGTAGGTGACAACTGTGGGTGTGCAGTGAGAAGATTTTATTTCTGTATTGAAGCAGGTTCTCTCACCATCCAGTTACCCTGAGGGAACCTGCCTCAGTACAGAAATAAACCCTCTGATAACCTCATCACCCCCAAGGGAGGTACTTTGAAAATTTATGAACTAAACTATTTGAGGTTAGTACTGGGTAATGAGAGAAAAATCAAGGGGCATACAATGGACTTTCACACAAAGTTAGCAGACTGACTTTGCAGATGACATCAGCGAGCTATTTCATATCCATAGAGACATGTAAGCCAAAACCAATGATCTCCATTAGGTAGATAATTAGATCCTGCCTGAATCAAAATAGTTAATTCAGCCTCTGCTGAGTGCAGCTTACTAGGTTTTTATCTACAGCTAATCAGGGATTGGAGCGACTTTGGAGATATGACTGTGGCATAAGACAAATCAAGCTTTTACTTTTTTCTCAAAAGCCATCATATTTTCTCCATGTTTCCTCTTCTTGGCAGATTCAAAACTAATATTTCTATTCTACCTCTCAAATGGGCCTTTAGCATATCTGAGAATTGCCTGCTAGAAAATGTTGAGGGTGACTTATTTTTTCAATAAAATTTTTGAAATTGGGATCTAATAAAAGCAAAGAATTAAATCTATCAACACAGCTGTTTCTGACCTGGATTTGATGCTATTTGAAGAGTTGTAGGGTCATGATCAGAGACTGCATTGGTATCATTGGAGGAGTCAGTTACAGAATTAACCAAGTCTCTGGAGATCAAAAAGAAATCCACACAGGAATAGGACCCAGGTATTGGGTCAAAGTCTGAATGAGTATGGATGTATGAGCCACCAAATATCAAATAGTCTTAGGCCTTCGATATGTTGGTTTATGACACTGAGTGTGAGATTTATTCACAAAAGAATCAAGCACTTTATTCATATCCTTAGCAATCACAACAGGAATATGAGGTTCTCTGTATAATGTAGTAAAAAACCTCAAAGGTTTCAGGATCATCGAGGCTTCATGCCTATTAGCAGTAATAGATTCAGATTCATTTATGGTGACTTTAAGGATTAAAAATCTGCCCTGATAATGTGAAATTGATTTAGACTGTTACCGCCAGTGCTTTATGGAGTAGTATGGCTACCTCTACAGATTTGGATGAGAAGCAGCAAGACACTGCTTTTCCCACCCAGTCACATTCTAATTGAGCAGTCTGATCTGTGGTCAAGTGTGTTTGTTGCAAAAGCACTACATTTGCCTTTGCATTCTTTAGTAATGAGTATACTTTGTTTCTTTTAATTGTAGTTTAGAGTCTCTACATTCCAGGAAATAAAACTGAGATTCAGGACCATTTGCTATGTTAAGAATTTTTGTCATGTGGGGACCTTATAAATGAATGTGATGGAATTGTGTGTTTGTCATCCTATTCACCACATAGAATTCCATGGCGTGCGGAGTGTCATCTATGGATTAAATGCTTCAGATACTTACTCTGCAGACTTTTGGATTACCTTGCCAGATGCTTGCCACTTGCCAGATCTCCAGAGAATAATGTAGGTGCAGAAGCGTGGGGGGAAGCATCAGCATTAGGCTTGTCTACACTACTGTGATAAGTTGACCTAAGTTACACTACTTCAGTTACGTGAATAACATAACTGGAGTCGACGTATCTTAGGTCGACTTACTGTGGAGTCTACACTGCGCTGCGTTGACGGGGGACGCCCTCCTGTTGACTTACCTTACTCTTCTTATTCTGGGGAAGTACTGGAGTTCACTGGAGAGCACTCTGCCGTCGATTTAGCGGATCTTCACTAGACCCGCTAAATTGATACCAGCTGCATCAATTGCAGCAGCACCAATCTACTGGTAAGTGTAGATATAGCCTTAGTTGCAGCCACCTGCAGAAGTTTGATTCAATTCACTGTCATGTAGGGCGCAATTTTCCTGAGTAATGTTGGTCTAGAGCAGTGGTCCCCAACGTGGTGCCCGCGGGGCACCACCGGGGCATTTATGTGCGCCCACCTAGTGCCCAGCAGGGGAGAGAAGCCGTGGCCCAGCACCTGAAGGGGACAGAGAACTCCGGGGCTGCAGGCACTGGTGTTCTCAGTCCCTGGCAGGCGCGGGGCTGTGGCGTAAGCCAGAGAGAAGCCACGGCCCCGTGCCTGCCGGAGACAGAGAACTCCGGGACTGCAGGTGCCGGTGTTCTCTGTCCTCGCAGCTTCTCTCCAGCTTCTCTCTTCTCTCTGGATTCATATATTATGTTATATTAAATATGATTTTCGTATTATTTAATGTACAAATATAAAATAAGCCTTGAAAAATTGTTGGCGCCCGCCACACTCTTCTGAAAACATGAATGTGCTACTGGCCACAAAAAGGTTGGGGACCACTGGTCTAGAGAGAGGTGGAAAGAGTGGGGGTGATAAGGAGAATATAGGAGAGGGTTCTGGAGTGGGAAAGGGAAAAGTACAAAAAGACATTAAAGCAAAAACATAGAAGTTGACACATTCCCTAAGTT
The DNA here is from genome assembly GCF_020497125.1 of Mauremys mutica. Taxonomy (NCBI): domain Eukaryota; kingdom Metazoa; phylum Chordata; order Testudines; family Geoemydidae; genus Mauremys; species Mauremys mutica. The sequence continues at coordinate 46,619,701 of NC_059078.1, forward strand.
GACACATTCCAAAGCATGATTGGCTGTTTTTGGTATGTGATACTGGGCATCACGGGCCCACTTTAAAGGTAAATCTGAGTGAAAAAGCAAGAATTGTCAAGTACTTAACACTATAAACAAAGCTAAACCAATTGTAAGTTCCAGAGGGTGGGCTGGGGAGGCACACCCATGCAGGCTGGTATTTTTGCCAAATACCTACTATTTTAAATTATATTTTCCAACAGGCATCCTATATTTTTCATACTGCAACAAAGTAAGCACATCTTAAAGAGCTAGAAAGGGATCACATGCTCCGCAAACATGACTTTTCTTAATCTGGTATGTCAAGGATATGCCTGAGTATATTGTACCACCTGAAAGTCCAGTCCTTTCTCCAAGTAGTGGGACAGTGGAAACGGGACAAGCAGGGGATTGCTTTGTAGGGTGAAGTATGATGGCAAACTCTGGTCTTCAGGCTGTTATGGTAGCCATGAAGGCGTACAGGTATTTACTCTGAAACACCCTGGCTAACGTGGCTTTGGTCAAGCAGACTAGGCTTATTAGCTTGTACAGTTGAGCAGCTGATCTAAGAGAAGGTCACTCTGAAAATAAACCTGCTGCCAGCAAGTCCTTCAGTTTTGGTTTACCTTGCCACTGGAAATGGTCTTGTTGGCACACAACTGCTAATCGATTTTAAAAAAAATTCTCACAAAGTCTTTGAAAATCCAACCAGTCCGGCAGCGATGGGGCAGTGGTGAAATTGACATGCAGTGGATATTGCTGGCAGTCATAGATGTGAACCTGCATGAAGGGCAGGTCAAAGCTTTGGTTACTCTGCATTGACCTGGGGTGACATTGTAGTCCGACAGCATCTTGATCAACTTGGCTGCTCTGTTCAGGGACAGCACAGCCAACCTCAGTCTGAGGAGTCCTGACCACCTTACCCTGGCTTGAGGGTGACCCATAATGTGGTCAAAATTCAATCAAGCCTTGAAAAGTTTCCTTTTATTTCAGGGTTGTGATGTGGAATGTTTGTACGCTCCTTGGACTCCAAACCAAACTGAATATCTTGCTAGGCGGACTACTCTAGTTGTGTGAGGGTTTGGAAGATATTATGTAGACCAGTGGTCTCCAACCTTTTTATGCCCAGGATCACTTTTTGAATTTAAGGGCAACCCAGGATCTACCCTGCCCCTTCTTCGAGGTCCTGCCCTGCTCACTCCATCCCTCCCCTGTTGCTCACTCTCCCGCACCCTCACTCACTTTCACTGCTGGAGCAGGGGTTTGGGAGGGGGTGCAGGCTCTGGGCTGGGGCTGAGGGCTTCTCAGTGTGTGGGGTGCTCTGGGCTGAGCCTGGGCAGGGAGGTTGGGGTGCAGGAGTGGGTGCAGGACCTGGGAGGGAGTATCGGTGCAGGAGGGGGCTCTGGGGTGGGGAAGAGTGTTGGGGTGCAGGAGGGGGTATGAGGTGTGGGCTCCCACCAGGGGGCACTTACCTCTGGTGGCTCCCGATGGGTGGTGCAGCAGGACTAAGGCAGGCCTGCCTGCCCCTGCCCCACTCAGGCACATTGGCACCTACACCTCATCACGAGCCAATCACCCCCCCACTCTGCCAGCCAGTAGTGCACCATGTGGCCACGCTGTTCCCAGAAGGGGCCAATGCGTGCTGGCCCTCTCTGCAGTCACCGCCATGCAGCTCCCATTGGCCACAGCTCCCCGTTCCTGGCCAGTGGGAGCGGTGCTTATGAGCAGCCCCACTGCACCACAGCAGCCGAAGATTGTGATCGACTGGGAGAGTCCCCAGGACAATCAGTCGATCACGATCAATGGGTTGGTGACCACTGGTATAGACATTATAGTGCTGAGTGAGATGCAACTGGCTGAGGAGAATGCCGGGTACAAGGTTTTTCTGGAAGGGACACCTACAAAACAAGACGTGCATCCCAGGAGTCGGCTTTCCTATCAGCAAGACTCTTGTCTCATTTGGAGATACTACCCATCAGTATAAATGATAGACTGATGAAGCTGTGCCTACCCCATGAGATGGACATTATGCTTTACTGATCAGTACTTACGCACTGACAATGGCTAACTGAGAGTAAGGAGAAGTTTTGTTCAAACTAAATGACCTGATCTGATTGACTCCCCACGAAAAGTTGATTATTTTAGGTAACTTTAGTGTTCATGTTGACCGTAATGGTGTGGCATAGTGGGCAAATGTGGTGTCGGCAAAATGAACCTCAATGGCCTACTTTTGCTGATGACATGTTGAGCTCCACTGTCTTCCAACTCCCTGACAAATATAAAACTACCTGGATGCACTCTTGCTCACATCACTAGCATCTGATCGAGTGTGTGTTGGTCCAACAGCCTAACGTACAAGATATGCTCGCAACTTGGATATTTGCCAAATGGGTATCCCTGCATGACACACTCTATAACACTGTTGTGGACTGTGTTGGGTACATGAAATGCTGTTATCCAGACTGGTGCAGTGATGATGATCCTGAACTATCAAATTGCCTTGATATCAAACGGCAAACACAGTTGCGCTCTTAGCTGAGCCTTTCTGTGTCAGAAAAGGCCATGTACTGGGGATATTGCAGCACGCTCCAGTGCAAACTCTGCCAAATGCAAAATATGCGATTTGACTGTAAAGCAGATGGAACCATAGGCTCTTGCTGATAAACACGACTTCAAAGGTTTCTGTGATGGGGTCAGTGCTGTGTATGGCCCTACCCAATCTGCCTTGTTACTGCTAACAAGGACTAATGTTGCATCTCTCATCACAGATTGCACTGCCATCAATCGGTGGTGTGAACCTGTTGTTTATCTACTGTTTCTTCTTCGAGTGATTGCTCCTATGCATTCCAGTCAGGTGTGCGCGCCGTGCGTGCACGGCTCTTCGGAACATTTTTACCCTAGCAACTCCGGCGGGCCGGCTGGGCGCCCCCTGGAGTGGCGCCGCTATGGCGCCGGATATATACCCCAGCCGACCCGTCCGCTCCTCAGTTCCTTCTTACCGCCCGTGACGGCCAGTTGGAACAGTGGAGTGCTCTCTTACCTCCACAGCCCTAGCGTTTCTCCATTCTTCTTTGTACATAGTTGGTTAACTTAGTTTAGTAGTTAGATTAGTTGAATAAGTTTAGTTAGTTATAGTATAGTAGGGGAATTAGAGGGGTTCGCCCCTCTTCTTCCACAACCGGTGCGGGCTCATGCCCAAGGCACCGGGGTTTAAGCCCTGTGCGGCTTGCCAGCGGCACATGCCCGTGGGCGACCCGCACGACTCCTGCCTGCGCTGCCTCGGGGAATCTCACAGGACAGATAAGTGCCCGATCTGCACGGCGTTTAAGCCGCGCACCAGAAAGGAGCGAGACTCTCGCCTCAAGCAGCTCCTTACAGAGTCGGCACTTCAGCCTCCCTCGCCGTCCCCGGCGGCACCGAAACCGTCCTCGGTGCGCAGCGCACCAGCGGCACCGAGCCGCCCCAGTACCGACGCTGCCAGATCTTCGCAGACGGCACCGAAGTCCCGGCACCGTTCCCTCTCTCCAGCGAGGAAGCGGAAGACGGCGCACTCGGCTCCTAAGCCTCCTGCTTCGGGACAGCTTACCCAGCCATCACCGGCACCTCTGGCACCGGCTGTGGTAGTGCACAAGCCGTGCACGGTCCCGTTGACTCCGGCACCTCAAGAGCCGTCGAGTCCGGTACCTCCCTGCTCCCCGGTGACAACCACGGTCGAGCTGCATCTCCCGTCCACGCCCGAGACATTCTCGACGGTGAGAGAGCTTATCGAGCTCACAGGGGCACCGAGCCTCCGGCCCCCGGCACCGCCGGTGCGGGCTGTTCAGTCAGCGGGCAAGCCGGCCATGATGCGGCCCCCTTCCCCTGACGGACGGGAGAGACGGCGCTCCAGGACTCGGTCTCACTCCCGGTCCCGAAGACGGTCACCGTCGCGCCGCTCCAGGTCCTGGCACCGCTCTCCATCGCGGTACCGTTCACCCTCTCGATGCCAGTCGCAGTCCCGGTACCGCTCAACATCGCGGTACCGGTCGCACTCCCGGAGACGCTCCCGGTCCCGATCACCGTCCCGTCGGCACCGCAGGAAGTCTGAGTCCCGGCACCGTGACTCCAGAAGCCGCTACCGGCACCGCCGGTCGAGCTCCCGGTCGAGCTCCCGGCACTGGTCGAGCTCCCGGCACCACGGCAATCGATGGTCTCGCTCGCCATCCCGGTACCGCGACGACCGGCACCGAACCTCGGCACCGTCCGGGGACAGGCTGCCAGCTTCGACGGCGCAATCCGTCAGCGCCTCCGTGCCTCCGTGGCCGTCCCGTCACTCGTCGGTCACTTCGCGGGCAGACAGCTATGGCCATCTCCAGGCGGCCCCGCACGGACAAGTCCAAGGGGCGCAGCAGTGGGGTTTTTGGGTCCCCTGGGCCCAATACGAAGCTCAAGGGCTACCTTGCCCCCAGTGGACCCCAGCCTCCGAGCGCAGAGTGCCAGAGGCCACTGTCAGCAGGCCACCCCCACCACCGGGTGAGGCCCAGTTACCGCCTGATCCCGCGGAGCGTCCACGGTCCGAGTCAGCTGCCCACCCCATCGAGGACCCACCTGCGGAGGCGGTGGTCCAAGGGCTCTCCTCGTCATCTTCACCAGACGAGGCGGTGGCGGGGGCTTCTACGGCAGACCCTCCGCCTATTGACTTGCGGGCCCACCAGGACCTTCTTCGCCGGGTGGCGAAGGCTATCGACCTACCGGTAGTGGAGGTCACTGAGGACGAGGACCCGGTGACAAATGTGATTGGAGCGGAGGCTCCAGTGCGGGTGGCCTTGCCGTTCATCCGCACTATCCAGAAAAATGCCACTACCATCTGGCAGTCACCGGCGTCCGTCCCTCCCACTGCCCGCGGTGTCAAAAGAAAGTACTCCGTCCCCCCCACGGGGTACGAGTACTTATATACCCATCCTGCACCAGACTCGCTTGTGGTCCAGTCGGTCAACGACCGGGAAAGGCATGGTCAGCCAGCTCCTGCGCCGAAGTCCAAGGAAGCGAGGCGCATGGACCTGTTGGGCCGAAAGGTCTATTCGGCAGGGGGTCTCCAGCTCCGAATCGCCAACCAGATGGCCCTCCTCGCCAGATACACCTTTGACATCTTGGTGTCTCTGGCGAAATTCACAGAGCTGATCCCAACAGCCTCGCGCCAGGAGTTCACGGCCCTCCTGGAAGAGGGCAAGAAGTCCTCCAGGTCCTCCATCCAGGCCGCTCTGGACTCCGCGGACTCGGGTGCTAGAACCCTGGCCTCAGGAGTAACCATGAGGCGTATCTCCTGGTTGCAGTCCTCCACATTGCCACCGGAGGTGCAGTACACCTTGCAGGACCTACCCTTCGACACTCAGGGTCTGTTTTCTGAAAAGACGGATTCCAGAATTCAGACCCTGAAGGACAGTCGCATAGCCATTCGCACTCTGGGTATGCACACACCGGCTACCCAGCGAAGATCCTTTCGGCAGCAACCCTACCGGCCATTTAACCAGCCTAGGTCGCGACCCTACAATAGCAGGCGTTCCGGCCTGAGTCGCCGTAGACCGTTGGGCAACAGGCGAAACCAGGGCCAGGCGCCTTCCAAGGCCCCTCAAGGACCCAAACAGGCCTTTTGATGGGACGCCCGAGGACGGCCCATCAGTCTCTTTCCCGGATCCTTCCCGTTTATTTTGCAACCGCCTTTCCCACTTTCTTCCGGCGTGGTCCCAAATAACATCGGACAGCTGGGTGCTTCGTACAATCCAGTCCGGTTACCGCCTTCAATTTGTTTCGCCCCCTCCTTCCCACCCGCCTTCCCTGTCCCTCTTCAGGGACCCCTCTCACGAGCAATTCCTCCTACAAGAGGTCGAGACTCTGTTGAGCTTGGGTGCCATAGAGGAGGTGCCGCACGACATGCGGGGCAGGGGATTCTATTCCCGATATTTTCTCATCCCCAAGGCGAAGGGAGGTCTTCGGCCCATATTGGACCTCCGAGAGCTCAACGCGTATGTGCTCAAGCTCAAGTTTCGCATGGTAACCCTGGGGACCATCATTCCCTCCCTGGATCCGGGAGACTGGTTTGCCGCCCTCGATATGAAGGACGCGTACTTCCATATCGCTATTTACCCTCCCCAGCGACGCTACCTGTGTTTTGTGGTCAACGGTGCGCACTACCAGTTTGCGGTGCTACCCTTCGGCCTGTCCACCGCGCCGAGTGTCTTCACCAAATGCATGGCAGTAGTTGCTGCAGCTCTCCGCCGTCGTCGCATTCATGTATACCCATATCTCGACGACTGGCTGGTTCACGGGGCATCCCGACAGCTGGTAGAGGCCCAGATGTCAGAGACACTATCCCTGTTTCGGTCCCTCGGCCTTCTCATCAATGCCGAGAAGTCCACTCTAGCTCCATCACAGCGGGTGGAGTTCATCGGAGCGGTCCTCGACTCCACTTTGGCCAGGGCCTGCCTCCCACGCTCTCGGCACCAGACGATGGTATCCATCATCCAGGCCCTTCTCACCTTTCCCACAACGACGGTTCGGTCCTGCCTGCGCCTCCTGGGCCACATGGCGTCCTGTACGTTCGTCACGGCGTACGCAAGGCTCCGCCTTCGCCCCTTTCAATCTTGGCTGGCGTCGGTATACCGCCCGCACCGCGACTCAATAGACATGATAGTCACCGTCACAAAGCCGACACTCGCGTCGCTCAGCTGGTGGCTGAACCCAGAGGTCGTGTGTGCAGGAGTCCCGTTCCGTCCTCCTCGCCCATCCGTCACCTTAACCACGGATGCCTCGGCGTTGGGATGGGGGGCTCACCTGGGCGACCTTCACACCCAGGGTCTCTGGTCCCCCCAAGAGCTCACTCTCCACATCAACGTCCGGGAGCTGCGAGCGATCCGCCTAGCATGTCACACCTTCCGCGCCCCTCTGCAAGGACGCTGCGTGGCAGTCTTCATGGACAACACGACGGCTATGTTCTACGTGAACAAGCAGGGCGGAGCCCGCTCCTCCCTCCTCTGCAAGGAAGCGATGCTCCTGTGGGACTTCTGCATGACCCACTCCATTCACCTGGAAGCTTCATTTCTTCCAGGAGTATAGAACACGCTGGCTGACCATCTCAGCAGGTCGTTCCTCTCACACGAGTGTTCTCTTCGCCCGGACATGGTGCACACAATTTTCCGGAGGTGGGGGTTTCCCCAGATAGACCTATTTGCCTCCAAGGAGAACAGGAAGTGCCACCTGTTTTGCTCATACCAGGGTCGCTCACCAGGCTCCCTGTCGGACGCATTCCTTTGCTCCTGGACAGATCACCTCCTCTACGCCTTCCCTCCGTTCCCGCTCGTACACCGAGTGCTACTGAAGCTTCGGAGGGACAGGGCCCACGTCATACTTGTAGCTCCGGCCTGGCAAAGGCAGCACTGGTACACCCTGCTGCTCGAGCTCTCCATTTGGGATCCCATGCCCCTCCCGTTGTGGCCGGACCTCATCACACAGGACTTCGGCAGGCTCTGTCACCCGAACCTACAGTCCCTCCATCTTACAGCTTGGTACCTGCGTGGCTGACCCACGCAGAGAGGGACTGTTCGGTGGCAGTGCAGCAAGTCCTGCTAGAGAGCAGAAAGCCTTCCACTCGCTCCACCTACCTTGCGAAATGGAAGCGTTTCGCGCTCTGGTGTGATCAACGAGGCCTCAATCCCTTCGTAGTTCCTGTCCCTACCATCCTGGACTACCTCTGGTATCTTAAGGAGCAAGGTCTGGCGGTCTCCTCCTTGAAGGTGCACCTGGCAGCCGTGTCCGCCTTTCGGCCATCCATAGGAGGTCGTTCCATCTTCGCTAACCAGATGGTTTCCCGTTTCCTTAAAGGCCTGGACCGTTTGTGCCCGCCGGTGCGGCGTCCTACTCCAACCTGGGATTTGAACCTCGTTCTGGCCAAACTGATGGGACTGCCCTTCGAGCCTCTGGCCACGTGCTCTCTGCTCTACCTCTCCTGGAAGACAGCCTTCCTCGTCGCAATTCCATCAGCGAGACGAGTCTCTGAGCTCCGTGCTCTAACGGTTAGTCCACCGTACACCGTCTTCCACGGAGACAAGGTGCAGCTTCGACCACACCCGGCCTTCCTCCCTAAGGTGGTGTCGGCCTTTCACCTTAATCAGGAGATCTTCCTCCCGGTCTTCTTCCTGAAGCCGCACGCCTCACCTCGTGAGCAACAGCTTCACACTCTGGACGTCCACAGGGCTCTCGCTTTTTATATCGAGCGGATGAAGCCCTTCCGGCATTCGACCCAGCTGTTTGTAGCGGTTGCCGATCGCATGAAAGGCGAGCCGGTCTCCTCGCAGCGGATTTCCTCCTGGGTAACGGCGTGTATCCGGACATGCTACGAGCTCGCTCGTGTGCCAGCTAGCCGCCTCACCGCTCACTCTACGAGAGCACAAGCCTCGTCTGCCGCCTTCCTGGCCCATGTCCCCATCCAGGACATCTGTAGAGCGGCCACCTGGTCTTCTGTCCACACCTTCGCTTCCCACTACGCGTTGGTGCAACAATCCAGAGACGATGCAGCCTTCGGCTCAGCAGTCTTACACTCTGCCACGTCTCACTCCGACCCCACCGCCTAGGTAAGGCTTGGGAATCACCTGACTGGAATGCATAGGAGCAATCACTCGAAGAAGAAAAGACGGTTACTCACCGTTGTAACTGTTGTTCTTCGAGATGTGTTGCTCCTATCCATTCCAGACCCGCCCTCCTTCCCCACTGTCGGAGTAGCCGGCAAGAAGGAACTGAGGAGCGGACGGGTCGGCTGGGGTATATATCCGGCGCCATAGCGGCGCCACTCCAGTGGGCGCCCAGCCGGCCCGCCAGAGTTGCTAGGGTAAAAATGTTCCGAAGAGCCGTGCACGCGCGGCGCGCACACCTAACTGGAATGGATAGGAGCAACACATCTCGAAGAACAACAGTTACTACGGTGAGTAACCGTCTTTTCTGATGGGTTACTGGACAATGTCCGCAAGTTGCCCACATCTAAGATGCTTGGCAATCCACCCACATGAGCCAAGGTGTTGGAGGATGTTCAAAGTCAGAGGTGATGCGTTTGGGGGGCTACATGTGGGGTCAAATGCCCCCTCCTAGATTGCTCAGTCATGTGTTGTGGCCAGGCTCCACCCTTGCGGAGCAGCTGAGCTGGAGAGCTGCATCAGACATCGAGAGGCAGAGCTGCAGGAGGGGCCACCACTTTAACTCTGCCAGGAGAGTCAGAGCGACAGCTGGGAGCTGCACGCAGGGGCTGCCACTTGGCGGGAACGTAACTCAAGTTGTTCTGGGATTGCGGCCTCCCTCCACTGTCAGCAGGCACAAGTTGTCTATGGTTCAAGTAAGAAAGAATAATAAATCTTCTGGTCCTAATGCTATTCCAGCTGAAGCTTTCAAACATGAAGAAATTCTTATTGATAGGCTTTTTGAATTTTTCTTACATGTCTGGCTTCAAAAAATCATACCACAACAACTGAAAGCTAGCAACATCTATAAGCATAAAGGCTCAAAAAGCAACTGTGGTAATTACAGCAGTATGTCTTTGCTGTCTGTGGCCAGCAAGATTCTTGCCCAGATCTGCCTGAAATGACTCTTGACCCACATCATCACCAATGTTCTGAGTCACAGTGCTACTTTTGTGCTCAGAGGAGCACTATTGACACTATTTTCTTCATTCAACAGTTACAGGAAAAATGTTGTGAACAGTACCAACCTTTGCACATCATGTTTTTCGAGCTAACCAAAGCATTCAACACGGTCAACCACAGTACTCTCTGGAAATTACTTGCTAAATTTGGATGACCAGAGAAATTTATTAACATTGTTTGGCAATTCCATGAACGCATGGCTGGAAGAGTTAGCATTGATGTTGATCTAACAGACCCATTTCCAGTTATGAACAGGGTAAAGCAAGGATGTGTCCTTGCTCCTAGCCTTTTTGGTCTATTCTTTGCTGCGATGCTAGAGGAAGCCCTTTGTGGCTCTTCAAATGGTGTCTTTATACACTTCTGCACTGGTGAACTGTTCATTCTGCATTTACGTGCGAACACCAAGGTGATAAAGTGTTGATCCAGGAACTGCTTTACTCCGATGATTGTGCCTTGATGTCACACTCTGATGCAGCACTACAAGATCTTATAACCTGCTTTGTTGTGGCAGCTAAAAACTTTGGCCTCACCATCAGCTGAATGAAAATCACTCCTCAATAACTCTACTAAGACCTGCAATACACTTGAAAGGTACCACGCTCCAGGCTTGCAAACAGTTCACTTATCTCAGCAGCATGTTGAACAATGAAGTGACAATTGATCTTAACATAGATACATAAATTAAGAAAGCCAGTGCTGCATATGGTAGCCTCCATCACCAAATCTGGAAGCAACATGGAATTTTTCTACAGACTAGTCTTTGACTTTTGTCATGCTGTTGTCCTCTTGACATTGCTCTACAAGTGTGAAACGTGGACCTTTTTATCAACAGCACATAAAAAACCTGTTTTTGTGACACCTACGATGATTGCTGGACATCATGGCAGGACTGGGTTTTGAATATGGAAGTCCTGGTGAAAGCTTGTTCGATTGAGTCTGATTTGATCTTCACCCACTTGAGATGTACTGGCTATGTAATTAGGATGCCTGAGACCCATTTAACAAAACAAGTTATATTCCGAATTAAGCACTGGCAGTTGTAAATGTGGAGGGCAGATTAAATGCTTCAGACTCCCTGAAACAAAATCTGCACAAAACAAACATTTCTGACTCAACCTTTGAATGACTGGATACTGATCGTATTGCATGGGTACCGCTCTGTAAGTGTGGGTGTCCATGAGTTTGAGAAGAATGGTGTTGAACAGCCGGATACACAGCGCCGGGCACAGAGAGAACATGCAGCTCAATCAACAGAACTTGGCAATGGGCTCTATGTCCAGTGCGGTAAACGTTCTTCCTGCATTGGGTCTATGGAGTCACACAAAGACCCTTGAATACAATCTATGATTGTTGGTGTTGTCATCCTTGAAATCGAGGTGACAATCACCATCATCCCCTAATTGTAATCTGTTTAATTTGTCAAATTGAATGCCAGAGTATTGGTAATATAGCTTGGTGCACTGAGTGAGATATATGTTGGGTTATTTTCCCAGATCCACATGCTCCCATCCCTTTTGTTTACAACCAAACATTCAGTGTCCTTTCCCCATATTAAATGGGTATATAACTGACAGGGAAGAAATATGACTGCTCCCTTAAATTGTAAATTGCTGCAGCAGAGAACACAAACAAACCAATCCAGCAAGTGAATTTTCTGTACAAAGTCATACTCCATGTACTAAAGGTCTGAGTTTGTAGAAGATGTTAGGTTGCGGAAATGAAGTTAGTCACAGTTACTAGGTAAGTTTGTATGTGCAAGTAGGGCAGAAATAACTTTGATGTAAAACAGAACAGGTACTCAGTACATAGCAGGCTGTTTTAAAAAAAACCCAACAAATTTTTGCACTTCCTCACCAACTCTGACATGGAATTGAGCTAGAAACTTCATAAAAATATTTCAACCCTTGCTGCATGGCAAGTTCCCTTGTTCTTCTAAAGGTTGATCTCTGTTTAACCACATCTTTTGCAAAATCATGAAAAATCATTATCTTAGTTCATGATCTCCCCTTAAATGGTATTAATCACCACACTACGGAAGGGTCTGCCATCTTTTTGGATAAAGAGAGAAGCATAGTGATCTTGTTATAGAACTTTTTTGTTTCATGCTTTAGTAGATGTAGTACTCAGACTTATTTAACTTTGTTGTGTATAACAGTATAGTCAATAGTAAATGTTACATTTATGATAAATAGGTTCTATAAATACATACAATGCTGTTGTCTTTATTATGTGTAATTGAGTACAAAATTAACACAGTATTCATCTTCAGTAGCAAAGGGAAGATAAAATAGTGTTCTTGTTTTAAAAATGTTCTAGCATCAAGGTCCGCTTACCTTTACACTTCCTATTATGTCAAAAACTATATATAATTTGTTCCATAGTTAATTTTATTAAGTGGATTGATTTAATTATTTATTAAATTTATTTGCTGTATGTGGACGTTTTTTACAATAGCTAATATAATATATAATACCTCTTTATCCCATTTCTTCCCAAATACACACAACTTTTTACCCTGAGGAAAGAGCACTTGAAGGATGTATCTAAGACTCATTCCTGTTCATTATCACTATAAGTGGGTAGGGATACTGCCAAGTTGAGTGTTCTAATATCTGAATTAACCTTCTTGCATATATTGGGTGTAGCAAAATGAAAACATTAAAGGCCTAAATAAAGGTATTATAGGGGAACCTGTAGCAACCCTTTTTTAGTTATCTAACAGTTTCTATTATAAAAGATTTGTGTGCTTTTTTTAACACCTCCATTGTTTGCACCAGGCATTTGAAATTTTGGCAGGGGAAAGGCTTCTGGCTAGAAAGGTGTCTATTTTATTTTATTTTATTTTATTTATTTATTTTGGTCCTGTGAAATTCCACTCAGGTTTTGCTGAGATATAAACTGTTGAAAATTGCCATTTCCCTTTTGTTACTTGCATTCCTCAGGAAAACTTTGGAGCCTAGCAAAATAACAACTGAACATGAACATTCTAAGGTTGGTTTCACACCACTGCACTGGGAATGCCTGGGAACAGCGAGAGCAGCTGAAGAGTGTGGGGAGAGCCAGGCATTCCTCTGGGAATGCTATGTGGGGAAGGGGAAGGGTGGGCTGGTCTGAGCTCCACTCCCCATGTCTATCCTCTCAACACAGCACCTGGTTCCTTTTTCCCTGACCTCAGAGTATCAGTATTCTCCTATTGCCATCTAACTGTTAGTCCCGTAGCTTAGGTGATTGTCTGCAGTATTGAAGTTTCAGGGTTCATTTAAAACCATGATTATGTCATTTTGGGGGGGGTGTCAAGAGTGGGGTTGTTGGTTTTACATAATTTACTTTTTTCTTTAAACAACCAAACATAAAACAGGAAATTAGTTACAAAAACTGTTAGTTCTTTAGGTAGCAAAAGTAAAGACTCCAAAGATAGGATATGCCAGATTTGTGATAACACAATGTAATTTTAATTCTGCCACCTGGTGCATACGCATTATGATACAGACTTTAATAACAAGATCTGAATGTATGCTTTCTGCAGGACCCCTGCCTCATTTAGTGTATAGGTTGGACACACAAGAGGTTAGGATTGAGGGTGCATCGGCGACTGTAAATCTGCCTGTGACTGGGGGATTCTACTCACTGCAGGATGGCATCGCCTTCTAGCTCTTCTGAGGATTAGCTCTGTGTGGCCGAAGCCCCTTCTTGTGGTAGCACTCCATCTCTTCCTCCCTCTGCGGCCCCTCTCTTGCTCCAGGAACTGCAGTGTCCTCTTAGTGACTTGGCCCTCCCCTTCCAGGGGTGTGTATCAAAGTCCCTGCTCACCAGCCATCTCAGGCAGGCCTCCCAGTCCCTGCCCCAGGTGCCACTCCCTCAGTTTCTTGTAGGGGGACCCGGATCTGCCCTCTACTCTGAGTTCCTGATCAGGAATCCTCTAAACAGCAGCCAAGACGTGGTTCCCTCTTGCACTTTGCTGCCTTTTCTTGAGCCTTTTACTTACCTCCTGGTTCTCCCCACTCCTCTGGGTTTGCCAGCCTCTCAACTCCCTTCTCCCAGGGAGTGACTGCAGACTACTTTCCTGCAGCCCCCTCTGCTTCTAATTTCCTTTTAGCTAAGTTCCACCTGTTCCCTCACAGGTGAGTCTCCCTCCAATTGACTTCCTCCAGCCTAAATCTCTTCTTTTTCCAGCATAGTAGGCTGATTGGGCCCACTTGGCCTAATTCAGTTCTTCGAGGGCCAGTGTGGGGAATATACCCCATCACAGTGCCATTTTCTAATTTTGGAGTGCCTTGATGTTTACAGTCTAAGTAAGTTAATATTAGTTATGGATGTTCTAGCCTACGGATCTTAAATGTTTGCCATATTTGATTTTACAAGTGTGTGTTTCAATGACTTTGCTCAACTTGTCTTGGATTCTTGATATAATTGGATTTTTTGCCATTTTTGATTAAGCTTATGAACTGATTTAGGATTAGATTATGAGTTAATGATTTTCCCTGAACAGGAAGCAGCATTTTGTTGTGCTGTCTAGAAGGGAGATTTGTGATTCAGCAAAATAACAATCTCCTTCACTGTCTACCCATTGCATCAACAAGGGAGTAAACTGTGCAAGGTCTATATCGGGTGTAGTGTATGTTTGCTGGCATATTTTCTGCCCACCTGTATGATTGGGGACAGGGTTGGCTCACAGTGGCTATATGCAGAGTGCTTCACCTTCTGTGCTGTGGGTGGTGGTGTGGGTAGTTGGGACAAGGCAGTAAGTAGGCTTTTTAAAGAGGCATGGATGCATGATTGTGCAGGCCAGGTCAAAAGTCTACTCCTTAGTAATTGCTATTTTTAATATCCTTTAACATAATGAAATGTAATTTTCCCCCCAAAGTCTTCACCCTTTTTTCTTTGTGGTTTGGTTATATGTGTGTATTTTATTTGATAAAATACTTTGCTGCTTATATAATAGCATTCTCAGGTTGTGGTCTAATTTGATTCTTCTACTGACATAGGTTGGGGGCAAAGGGAGCTATATTTTTCCTTGTCAGAAAATCTTTATACAGTGGAACCCATTTATGTCGACCTCGGTTAACTTGCCAACCCTATTAAGTGGACGGTTTACAAGAGGAACCGCCAAACGCCCTGTTTGCCTTATGGGTTTCTCATCTGTTATGTCGATTTGCAGAACCCTAATATCTCGAGCCCGTCCCCGACCCACCGTGTCCCCAGCCGCCCAGCCACGCGGTTCCCCGGCCGCCCGGCTCCCCAGCCCGGCGGTTCCCCGCGTACCCGCCCGCCCAGCTCCGCTTCCCCGCCTGCCCGCCCCCGCATACCCGGTCCCTGCCTGTCTCCGCCTGCCCGCCCGGACCCGCATACCTGGTCCCGGCTCGCCTGCCGCCCGCCCGCCCGGCTCCGCCTCGCCTCCCGCCCGGTCCCTGCCTGTCCCCGCCCGCCCGCCCGGACCCGCATACCTGGTCCCGGCTCGCCTGCCGCCCGCCCGCCCGCCCGGCTCCGCCTCGCCTCCCGCCCGGTCCCTGCCTGTCCCCGCCCGCCCGCCCGGACCCGCATACCTGGTCCCGGCTCGCCTGCCGCCCGCCCGGGTCCGCCTCGCCTCCCGCCCGGCTCCGCCTCGCCTCCCGCCCGGTCCCTGCCTGTCCCCGCCCGCCCGCCCGGACCCGCATACCTGGTCCCGGCTCGCCTGCCGCCCGCCCGCCCGGCTCCGCCTCGCCTCCCGCCCGGTCCCTGCCTGTCCCCGCCCGCCCGCCCGGACCCGCATACCTGGTCCCGGCTCGCCTGCCGCCCGCCCGGCCGGCTCCGCCTCGCCTCCCGGCCGGTCCCTGCCTGGCCCCGGCCGCCCGCCCGGACCCGCATACCTGGTCCCGGCTCGCCTGCCGCCCGCCCGCCCGGCTCCGCCTCGCCTCCCGCCCGGTCCCTGCCTGTCCCCGCCCGCCCGCCCGGACCCGCATACCTGGTCCCGGCTCGCCTGCCGCCCGCCCGCCCGGCTCCGCCTCGCCACCCGCCCGGTCCCTGCCTGTCCCCGCCCGCCCGCCCGGACCCGCATACCTGGTCCCGGCTCGCCTGCCGCCCGCCCGGCTCCGCCTCGCCTCCCGCCGGTCCCTGCCTGTCCCCACCCGCCCGCCCGGACCCGCATACCTGGTCCCGGCTCGCCTGCCGCCCGCCCGCCCGGCTCCGCCTCGCCACCCGCCCGGTCCCTGCCTGTCCCCGCCCGCCCGCCCGGACCCGCATACCTGGTCCCGGCTCGCCTGCCGCCCGCCCGGCCGGCTCCGCCTCGCCTCCCGCCCGGTCCCTGCCTGTCCCCGCCCGCCCGCCCGCCCGGACCCGCATACCTGGTCCCGGCTCGCCTGCCGCCCGCCCGCCCGGCTCCGCCTCGCCTCCCGCCCGGTCCCTGCCTGTCCCCGCCCGCCCGCCCGGACCCGCATACCTGGTCCCGGCTCGCCTGCCGCCCGCCCGCCCGGCTCCGCCTCGCCTCCCGCCCGGTCCCTGCCTGTCCCCGCCCGCCCGCCCTGACCCGCAGACCTGGTCCCCGCTCCCCCGCCGCCTGCCCGCCCGGCTCCGCCTCGCCGCCCGCCCGTCGGCCCGGCT
Source organism: Mauremys mutica (assembly GCF_020497125.1). Classification (NCBI taxonomy): domain Eukaryota; kingdom Metazoa; phylum Chordata; order Testudines; family Geoemydidae; genus Mauremys; species Mauremys mutica. Next base: position 46,635,942 of record NC_059078.1, read on the forward strand.
CCGCTTCACCGCCTGCCCGCCCCCGCCTCCCCGGTCCCGGCCTGTCCCCGCCCGCCCGCCCGGACCCGCATACCTTGTCCCGGCTCGCCTGCCGCCCGCCCGCCCGGCTCCGCCTCGCCTCCCGCCCGGTCCCTGCCTGTCCCCGCCCGCCCGCCCGGACCCGCATACCTGGTCCCGGCTCCCCTGCCGCCTGCCCGCCCGGCTCCGCCTCGCCGCCCGCCCGTCGGCCCGGCTCCGCTTCACCGCCTGCCCGCCCCCGCATACCCGGTCCCTGCCTGTCCCCCCCCCGCCCGGACCCGCATACCTGGTCCCGGCTCGGCTGCCGCCCGCCCGGCTCCGCCTCGCCTCCCGCCCGGACCCGCATACCTGGTCCCGGCTCGGCTGCCGCCCGCCCGCCCGGCTCCGCCTCGCCTCCCGCCCGGACCCGCATACCTGGTCCCGGCTCGCCTCCGCCTGCCCGCCCGGCTCCGCCTCGCCGCCCGCCCGTCGGCCCGGCTCCGCTTCACCGCCTGCCCGCCCCCGCATACCTGGTCCCTACCCGTCCCCGCCCCGCCTACCTGGTCCCGGCTTCGCCTGCCGCCCGCCCGGCTTCCCTGTCCCGCTTTGCCGGATCCAGCCACGTGCAGGCAGCGTGTATAAGACGGTTATCTTGAGTCACTGCGCATGTGCTGAGTTCACGTAGTACGTGATCACGGTCTGTATGGTCGTTCACTCCCATGCCAGTTCACTCATTCTTGTTGATCTTGTCTGAAGGATCTGTTTATTTTTTCCCTTCTAAAAATGTCTGGAGGTGTTAAGAGAAAACTGGACAATCAGTCAATAGAGAAAAAGTATGAAATCATACTGCAGCTAGAAAAAGGAGGAAAACCGGCAGACCTTAGTCGTCAGCATGGCATTCCAGCAAACACCATTTCAGGATGGAAAAAGAAGGCCGACGTGATAAAGCAAATGTACGAGAAGTCTATCTTTGATCCAGCAAGAAAAAAACTTAGAGTGGCTGAGCACAAAGATGTCGACGATGCACTGTTTCAATGGTTCACAAATACGCGAGCAACAAAGCTTCCCGTCAATGGTCCCTTGCTGATGGAGAAGGCGGACATCCTTGCTGCAAAGCTAGGACACCCTGACTTTAAAGCAAGTCAGGGGTGGGTGGATCGTTTCAAAAAGAGGCACAACATTGTCTTCAAAGCAATTTGTGGAGAGAGCGCTGCGGTTCAACAGGAACAAGTGGATTCATGGCTGAAGACTCAAATGCGCACAATTTTGGATACCTATGAGACTCGGAACATTTTTAATGCTGATGAAACTGGGCTGTTTTGGAAATGCCTTCCAGACAAGACTATGGCGTTTCGTGGGGAGGCTTGTCACGGTGGAAAAAAGTCGAAGGACCGACTTACAGTGCTAGTTGCTGCTAACATGGATGGAAGCCAAAAACTCCCGCTCTACGTTATAGGAAAGTCCAAGAATCCCAGATGCTTTAAGCAGACCAAAGTTCTCCACTGTGATTACGATGGCCAGCCAAGCGCCTGGATCACAGGAGATCTATTCAGTGCATGGGTGAAAAAGTGGGACAGGAAGTTCCAAGCAGAGAAAAGGAAGGTGGCACTGATCGTGGACAACTGTAGAGCTCATCCGGATGTTCCTGGTCTCAAGGCCATTAAGATCTTTTATCTCCCACCTAACACAACCAGTAAGCTCCAACCAATGGACCAGGGGATAATCCAAGTGCTTAAGGTGTACTACAGGAAAATGTTGATGCGCCAATACCTGCTCCATCATGAAAAGAAGGCACAATACACCCCTTCCCTTCTAGATGCAATGAACTTCCTGAGATCAGCCTGGAATGACGTGAAGAAGGAAACAATCTCAAACTGCTGGATGCACTGCGTCATTCAGGATATTTCCGATGATGAGTTTCAGGCACAGTGCCGTGCAGCCGCAGAAGAACTCGCGGAAGTGGCGGGAAAATCAAGCCTTACAGATGCTATCTTGGAAGAGGAGGCACAGGAGTTAGCCATCACTGTCCAGGAATTCCGAGATTACATAGAAATCGACAAAGACGTCGTTACTGATGGCGTGATCACCGATGAAGACATTGTATCAAGTGTGCAGTCAGCACAGGCAAGCACATCTGCATGCGGCAATGACAAAGAAGATGAAGAAGATGCGGACGAAGATTTGGAACCAATTCCCTCAGCTGCTGAGGTGGTAGAAATGCTACAGAAAATTCGACGGTATGGTTCTTTTGTAGGAGATGAAACTGTTTTAGACAGCATAAATAATATTGAAGCATTTGTTTTCAAGCAGACTGTTAAAGGCAAAAAGCAACAAAGCATTTTAGGCTTTGTAAAGAAACCACAGTAACCGCGTGTACGATACTTTTCAGAGCTGTGTCAGAGTGAAATGACTCGCAAATTTAATTTTGACACTGGTTAGCTTTTTGTAAAAACGAACTACACCCCGCACGTTTTTTGTGATTTTGTGATTTTGTGAGCGATCTTTGTGTTTGCAATGTTGGAGAATATAATAAAGGTTTGTATCGAGAATCGACGGTGGTTTGTATTGTATACTGGTAAACAAAAAAACTGTGTAAAAAAACCTCCAAAAACATGTGCATGTACATTCTCATTTATTAACGCACATCATGTGCATAAAGAAATTTCAAGCACATGTTAATGTATTGCCGCCATATTGGTTTTTGTTTATCTCGATCATCGGTTATCTCGACGGTTTTTGGCAAACCCCTAGGCCATCGAGATAACAGGGTTCAACTGTAGTAGAATGAATTCTTCTGAGTCCATTCCTCAAATACTTCCCATTCATGTAGGGAAGTTGGGATCATTAAATAGAGTAGATACTTATGAAACAAATTTATCTTAAATTTTCTTTTGTAAATCGCTCTCCATACTTGTAGACATCCTCAAAGTAGTGTGTGGGTAAATTTTATCTGAGCAGTTTGCATTTTGTATTCAGTATAGTTGTAACTGTGTTGGTCACAGGATATTAGAGAGACCCGAAGAAGAGCTGTGTGACTTGAAATCTTGTCTCTCTCACCAACAGAAGTTGGTTCAGTAAAAGATATTCCCTTACCCACCTTGTGTCTGTTTATTTTTTGTTTTACTAAACATAATCCAAAGGATGATGGGAAGCAATCCTTACAAGTACTTGTTCATTAGGCTAAAAATGTTAATTGCTAAGATGACATTTACCAGTACAGTATTGTTCTGTTTTAGGCTAGGTGGAATTGTTTTCCTGTTATCTGTCTAGTAAGATTTTGTAAGAGCTGAGCAGAAATGTAAATAAAATTTGGAAAACCTAGGTCTCCTTTGGTTTACCTGTATCTTACCACCTGCTTTTTTATTATGGTTTTTCATTTGGTTTGTTTTTAAGTGAGCAAGGGTTTTATTTCACAAAGAATGTGGCCTTAAATCTATATGAGAACAATTTATATTTGATGTGAAATCTGGGGAAGAATGTTCACTTTTATTTGAAACCTCTTTTCATAAATGTTACACTGATTGTCACCTATGTTTTTACTGAGCAGGGAGGGAGAGTGAAAGAATGGCATTCTTCACCCCAAAGGTATGGGGAGAGAGAGAACTGTTAATTTATCCCATCTTTACTCCTACAGGTGTGGGAAAGTGGCATCTTTCTCCAAGTAGCCAATTCAAGGCTTATATTTTGCCTTCCCATGTAAGATTGAATTTTGAACTTGAAGTAATTTCAAAATAATTGGGGGGTATATGTGAGTGGTTTCTCCCTAAAAACTCAACAATCAGAAGACAGACAAAAATGTCATTCATAAGTTTTAAATACAAATAACAGCCAGTCATGGTGTCTGATTCATAATCTTTGAATGATTGGGATAGGCAATACTGCTTTTATTGCCCTTCCTTATTCTTCCCTTCCACCCACCACCATAATCCATTGCATCTCTCCAATGCCTGAACTCCTCCAACCACAAAACAATGGCAGTCTTTGGCTGATGAACTTAACATGATCCATAAATTAAATTAAGAACTGATGATAGATGTCAAAAAGTAGCTGTCAATGGGAAATAATCATCAAATAGGGGTATTAGTAGTGGTGTTCTGCAGAGATTATTTATAGGCACAACACTATTCAATGTTTGTATCAGTCTGCAGAAGAGAAGAGTGAGGGAGGATTTGATAGCAGCCTTCAACTACCTGAAGGGGGTTCCAAAGAGGATGGAGCTCAGCTGTTCTCAGTGGGGGCAGATGACAGAATAAGGAACAATGGTCTCAAGTTGCAGTGGGGGAGGTCTAGGTTGGATATTAGGAAACACTATTTCACTAGGAGGGTGGTAAAGCACTGGAATTGGTTACCTAGGGAAATAGTGTAATTTCCATCCTTAGAGGTTTTTAAGGCCCGGCTTGACAAAGCCCTGACTGGGATGATTTAGTTGGTGTTGGTCCTGCTTTGAGCAGTGGGTTGGACTAGATGACCTCCTGAGGTCTCTTCCAACCCTAATCTTCTATGATTCTGTGATCTGGAAGTAGATATAAAATCATTGCTGATTGGCAGAATGATAGGTGAAGACAGGACAGTCATACAGATCAGTTGGGATCACTTGTTAAGCTGGGCCTGTTCAAACAAAATTCTTTTTAATACAGCTAAATGCAAGGTTATAATATATATAGGAACAAAGAATGCAGGTCACGCCTACAGAATGGGGGACTGTATCTGAGATAGCTGTATCTGAAGTAGTCTCATTCAGAATGCAAAAATAACATAATTTGGCAGAAATGTCAGTAATTGAGAATGCCATGAAATTTCTTATCCCTTTCTCAACCTCTTTATTCTTCCTGATACTATAATTGTATGGTCAGACTGTATCTTACCAGCAGGGGAAGCAAACATTCAGTTTACTGTTGAGAATGGAATCCTTTAAAATTTTCATCTGGACAGAAGTCATAGTTTTAGTTCCATATGTTCAAGACAAGCTCAACATTCAAATAATAGATTATTAGGGTTGGAAGGGACCTCAGGAGATCATCTAGTCCAACCTCCTGCTCAAAGCAGGACCAATCCCCAAATCGTCCCCTCAAGGATTGAACTCACAACCCTGGGTTTAGCAGGCCAATGCTCAAACCACTGAGCTATCCCTCCCCCACAAATCAACTGGTTGAATTGTCAAATGATGCCTCCAGGAGAGGATTTAAATAGCAAGGTGTTTCAAAAAATTACTTGGAGTAGGGAACTCTCCAAATTGATTTGTCTCCAATACAAACAGAGATATGAATGTCTGTTGCCCCAGATATTGTGAAAGGCAAGCATGGAGGACAAAATATCTTCTGATTTAGCTGGTCAGACCATCTGATATATGCTGTCTTTCCTTTCTTGCTCTTAACTTTGGCCAAGAAGATTGAGGAGGATAAGGCCAGTGTACTTCTAATAGGTCCTTTCTGGCAGCTCAGACTACAATACATCAACGCTATTATCATATTTGGAAAGTCTTCAGATCCTGGGTGCTTTAAACATGGTCTTAATTCAAAGTTAACTTCAGTCACGACCTGGGTTAATTTATTTTTTGATGGATTCAGTAATAGTACTTGGCCTCAGCACATTTGAAATCCATGTGTCAGCTTTGAGAGTCATTTGAGTATTTTTTGGGAAATAGTCTTGCTTCACATTTTCATGTTGCCAGATTTATTAAAACAGTAGCGATGTTTTGTCTCCTGTCAAGACTCCTATTGCCAGCTGGAAGCTAAATCTAGTCCTGGAATAATTGATGGGGCAGCCTTTTTGAACTGGTGGCTCCAGCATCTGTTTTTCTATTTCTGTTAAAGTGGCCTCTCTTGTGGCAATTACTCTGTGAGAAGGGTCAGTGATTTGAGTGCCCTTTTAGTTAATACTCTTCTCTTCAGTTTTTCTCTGGCAAAATAGTACTTCACAATACACAAGAATTCCTGCCTAAGGTAGTCTCTCCATATTGTCTGAATAGATAATTACTTCACCTTTATTTTTGTCTTAATTTGTCTCAGAGAGAAGTGAGATGGCATTACCTTAATATCTGTAGAGTCATAGGACAGTATCCTTCAGGAAGTCTGATGCCAAAATCTGAAAGCTTTAAAAGCAATTAAAGGAAGGCTGGTAAAACTCCTTTTTATTTTGTTTGGTTTGGACTGCTTCCTAAATCCCAGTGGCCCTTTCCCTCACAAATTAATTGACTGTATGTGAATAGACAATCTTGTTCTTTTTGTTAATTTCTCATACCAGGAAATCTATTAGTCTGAAATTTCTCTCCCTTGTAAATATGTGTATAATTATTTCTCTGTGTCTTGTAAATATGTGTATAATAAGTATTCTGAACACTGGAAGATGTCTACTGGAGCTGTGAAGCAGTGAACAGACAGATAAGAAATTTGATTTGATGCAAAAATCATCACCATTTAGCTGCCTCTGTGGGTACAGATGGACATGGTCAACCCATTAGTCCTCACCAGAAGAATAGATTGCTTGCCATGAGAAGACAAACTTGAAATAATAAGATTATTTAATTTTGTGCTACACTGGCCACCATTTTTATTGGAAAACCTGAATATGCAAAATTAAACATGATGTTAAGACTTATTTTCCTTGGAAATGAACAAAATAACAAGAGACGTGTGTGTGTATGTATATATATATATATATATATATATATAGTGGCAAAGTACCTGCTTCTCCTCAGCTGGCTCAGTCCCTTTTTGCTTCGGAGACACAGGCTTGGGCAAAGCAAAGTCCTTCCAGGTCGCGCAGGGTCTGGCTGATCCTTTCCTCAGTCAGTCCCTGGCTCTGGTTTTCTCCCCTCCTGGGGACAGAGTGCAGTCTTCCTTGCTGGAAGAGTTCAGAGTCTTGCTGCACCTAGTCGCTGGCAGCTTCTCTCACTCCCCCCCTGCTTCCCTGCCAGGGAGGGTTTAAAAAGGTCTCCAGCAATTGGGGCCAGCTGAACCTAATTAGTTCCCTGGTAACCCCTGTTCCAGCTGAATCTTATTTCTCCATGGCTCTCTCTCCTCAATAGATAGGGAGAGGCCTCTTAACCCCTCTGGGACTAATTACTTTTGTGTGTGTGTGTGTGTGTGTGTGTGTGTGTGTGTGTGTGTGTGTGTGTGCGCGCGCAGAGCATAAACAGAAAGTGTTCTATTACCCTGGCTTAAAATGCAACTCTCCTTTATAGGCTTTATTGTTGCATTCCCTGTTCACATTCTCTCTAGCCTCTGTTTCTCTGTCTATAGGTTCTTGTGTATTCTCATGTATCTCTTGTATTCTCTAGAAAAATGCAGTTTTTTGAAAAGTGCACTTTTCTTACAGTCTCTTTTAGGTTGGTTATCTTTTCAGGTTTGGATTTTTTCAGTTATGTTTTTACTTTGGCCTTCTTTATTAAGTGCTTCCTCTATTTCTTTCCTCTCACTTTGTGCCCTTCTCTTTGGTCACAGTCTGTCTTTTAAGCCTCTCTTCTGTGTTCTGGGACTCCTCCTATCCTTGTTTCCTTTCTTTCTGGGTTTACTTGTTTTGCATACTCACCCCGAGAAGGTGCATTGCCTGTTGTGCTTCTACGACTATGAGTTCTATTGGTTTTGTTATGATTTAAATGTGTTGCCAGGGAGTATTTTTACTATCAAGAAGTCAGTAAGGTTTATAAAAACTTAAAAGTTGGCTGTGCTGATATATTTTGCAAATATGAACTTAAGCAAATTTCAAATCCAGTTTAAGGGGCATTCTCCAAGATGATTCAGAAGTGAAGAATAAAAATAAGATTTTTTTAAAATTGGTTACATATTAAAGTACCTTAAACACAGTCTTTTTTGTAGTATAGATTTATTTTCATCAATATGTAACATGGCAAGACAACTTTTGGAAATGACAGTTTGAAAAAAATATTCTACATAGTTTTTGATTACCTAATAAGTGTATTGATATGGTTATAATGTAATTTACTTGAGTAATTGGACACTCCATAAAAATATATCACTATGAAAATTTCCAAGTATTGTATAGCTTCAGTAAAAGAAATATTGTATGGTTAACTGCTTCAACTGTTGACTGTACAGATCAGTGCAGTATATGTCCATTAGTTCAGTGATTAATACATAAAATAAAAAAGTTGTCCTTTAAGGAGGAATTTCCATTTAATGTCTTTTATTTCTGCATCAGAAAACTACACAGGTAATTCTTTGGAGCCATAATTGTAACTCTTCATACTGCAGTAATGGTTTACTTGTCTTCTAAATGGAGGTGTGGATTAGGTTTGTTTGAGTGGGGTTTTTTTAAACAGAAAAAAATCCAAGCTTTTTGAAGAGACCCTATAAAGTGTATTGCAATTTATTTTGAATTTTTTTTATAGGTGCACTGAAAACAAAGAGTGATGTATTACCCTAAGTGTACTACTACCTAATTTCCATTCAAATTAATATTTTTGCAAGTTTTGGTCCTCCTAAATCTTAATTTGGGTGTCTTGTATTCTTGAGAAAGGGGAAATTATTTCTGGTATAGATCTTACTTTATTTTATTTTTAATTTTTATATATTTATTTTCAGATACACATATTGGATTTTAGATAGGTGTACATTTGCACAGTCAGTCTAGGGAAGAGGGATTTGAACTCTCTAGAAAAAAAGAAGGAAAGAATTGATAGACATCCCCTTCACACCTTCTCTTCTGCTTTCCCCCTATCAGGCCATTTTTTTTGCCCACTGCTGGAGGTGGTTGTGTCCTGACACCTCCCTACTCAAGGAAAACCCACTTGGAGCGGGCTTCCAACAAGACTAGTCTACATTAGAAGCACTACAGTAGCGAAGCTGCACCAATGGAGATGTGCCACTGTAGTGCGTCTGGTGAAGACACTCTGCTGATGGGAGAGAACTCTCTCATAAGCATAATAAAACTACCTCCGTGAGAGGTAGTAGCTATGTCAGTGGGAGAAGCTCTCCTGGCGACATAGTGCTGTCCATACTGGCTTATTCACACCCCTGAGCAACATAAGTTAAACCAACATAAGTGGTAGTGTGTACAAAGCCCTCGGTCCTCCAGAGGCGTAGAAGTGCCAGGAGGAGATGCTGACCAATCAGAAGCCAGCAGGCCAGTTGAAAAGGTTTGTTTGCTTCTCAGGAGCCCTGCTGGATGAGACTGGGACAGAAGAGGAGCTCGTCAGTACCAGGTCAGGGCCTTGCCTTCAAGCATTGCAACTAAATGCTTGCCTTTGAAGTTGTGCTTATTTACTGGAGGGAAGGTAGGCCTGACACAGGACAGTTTGGGATTGCCAGGGCTGGCTGATTATTATTATGCCATGCTGTGACAGAGGGTTGGAGAGCTGGGGCTTAAGAGTGGGCAGATGAATAACCTCAGAGAGGCTGAGTAGTAAGACCAGCTGGAATAAAGTCTTTTTTATTTTGCCTTATTTTGGGATTATGACTTTGGACTCTGCTGCCCCAAAAAGGAGAACTGGATTTTTATAGTGACTGGCAAGGCAGCTGAGCCATAAATCCTCAAAGCGGGCTGGAAACTCTGTCAGGGAAGCTGAGGCAGAGAGGCTGCAATGCTAGGTCCCGCAACAAGGATGAACATGGCGACAGTGATCTGGTGCAGGAGAGGAGTGGTCCACAGGGTGTTCAGTGAATAAAGAGAAGTAGTAGCATCATATAGATGTTTATAGGTATAACAATGGATCACTGATTAATATGTATCAAAGAGTAAAATTCATATGTGTTCTAATGTTTTTGAGTCTCAAGTTTTTGAGTGAAGTTGTCTTAAAGTTCACAATCCCTATCATCTATGTGTGGGGGCGTTTGAGACCTTTTCTCTGCAGCACTAGTTTTAGCCACTAGCGGCATGAATAAACCAGCATTCTTCACAAATATGAGATCTGGAGACCTTGGAATTGCCCTCAATCTGAATAGCTTGGGCCTGAATGAAACACTGTCTTGGTGGATGATGGAAATCCTGGAATGCAACACCTCTCAAAATCCTTTAATCATGGAATATTCTCAAGAGCATATGTGGCAGGGTTCTTGGAGCCCAACAACATCAGCAAGTATTATTGTCCTTTAGCATTTTGGTGGGAGGCCAGTGGAGGAAGAACTGTATTTTCTGTTTGAGTCTGTGATGGAAGTGTTAGAAAGATCTTTCAGTTTAATAATAAGGCTAATTATAGACTACAGTTCATTTTAAATAAAGGTCTGTAGTTTTGTGTTTTTAAACGCTCTAGGGCAGTGTTTCCCAAACTTGGGACGCCGCTTGTGTAGGGAAAGTCCCTGGCGGGCCTGGCCGGTTTGTTTACTTGCCCCGTCAGAAGGTCCGGCTGACTTTTATGCCTCATTACTTGTAAGCACTTAAAATTAGTCTTTTTGTAGTTAATAAACTTGTTTTGTCTAAACCTGTGTGCTTGGATGGAAGTGTTGGGGAAACTCCATTTGAGGTACATATTTTCTGTTAATAAATTGAAGGACTTTGTATGAGCTTGTGTTGTCCCCGAGAGGGCTGGGCAGTACAAGAGAAACATTTCTGGGTGAAAGTCGGGGCCTGGGAATTTGCTCGTATTGCTCTGCAGTGTCATTCAAAGTGGCTGGCCATAGCTCTCATACAATATAGCTAGGAGTAATTTACATGCTGGAGGCCTTGTGAGAGCTGACCAGGAGTGGTTGCTCTCACAGCAAAGCAATGTAAAAGTCACACCAGCTTGGATAATTGAGAGGAATGCCATGGGGAATGTCACACTGTCTGAGAATAATTTTTATAAGTTTGCCAATTTGGAGAAATTGTCATAAGATTTTTTTGGTAATCAGGATTTGCATCATCTTGCACAAACTTGCAAAAGTGTTTTGTTTTAAAAAACAAAAACAACCCCCCCCCCCAAAAACTTAAAAATGCAAAGCAAGCATAAAAGTTGGAACTGAAATAATTCCACACACAACCTCACATTCACTCAATATGACATTCACCCAACAAACACATGGGATAAACTTCCATATTGTAAAATTATAGACACTATGGGTATGTCTACACGACGGGATTATTCCGATTTTACAGAAACCGGTTTTTGGAAACAGATTGTATAAAGTCGAGTGCATGCAGCCACACTAAGCACATTTATTCGGTGGTGTGTGTCCATGTACCGAAGCTAGTGTTGATTTCCAGAGCGTTGCACTGTGGGTAGCTATCCCATAGTTCCCGCAGTCTCCCCCACCCATTGGAATTCTGGGTTGAGATCACAATGCATGATGGGGCAAAAACAGTGTCGCGGGTGATTCTGGGTAAATGATGTCAGTCAATCCTCCCTCTGTGAAAGCAACGGCAGACAATCATTTCACGCCCTTTTCCCTGGATTGCCCGGGCAGACGCCATAGCACGGCAACCATGGAGCCCGTTCAGCCTTTTTTCACTGTCATCGTATGTCTACTGGATGTTGCTAACAGACGCGGTACTGCAGTGCTACACAGCAGCATCCCCTTGCCTTTTGCAAGTTAGCAAAGACGGTTACCAGCCCTACTGTACCGTCTGCTGCTTTGCAAGTTGACAATGACGGTTACTAGTTATACTGTACTGTCTGCTGCTGCCATGGGTGCTCCTGGACGGCCTCGGTGAGGTCAGTTGGGAGCGCATGGACAAAAATGGGAATGACTCCCCAGGTCATTCTCTTCTTTAAGTTTGGTCTAAAGGGAGAGTCAGTCCTGCCTAGACTATCAGGCAAGCCTACTAAAGAAACAGAGAGGCAAACAGCCGCTCCGGGTCAGAGCCCCAGACATCCCGCAGAAATGATGAGCTGCATGCCATTCTAGGGGGTGCCCCTGCACCAACGCCACCTGTTGCTTCCCTCCGCCCCCACCCCTCCTGGGCTACCGTGGCAGTTATCCCCCCACATTTGTGTGATGAAGTAATAAAGAATGCATGAATTTGAAACAACACTGACTTTATTGCCTCTGTAAGCAGAGATCAAAGCGGGGAGGGGAGGGCAGCCTCCAGCTGCTATGATATTCCAGGCAGGACTGAATCTCCATTAGACAAAGCTTAAAGAAGAGAATGACCTGGGAGTCATTCCCATTTTTGCCCAGGCGCCCCCGGCCGACCTCACCGAGGCCAGCCAGGAGCACTCACGGGATGACAATGACGGATATCAGTCATACTGTATCATCTGCCGTCTGCAAGGCAAGGCAAGAGGATGTTGCTGTGTAGCGCTGCAGCACCGCGTCTGCCAGCAGCATCCAGTAGACATACGGTGAAAAAAGGTGAGAGAGGATTTTTTCCCTTTGCTTTCACGGAGAGGGGGAGGGTGACGACGACATATACCCTGAACCACCCGTGACAATGTTTTTGACCCTTCAGGCTTTGGGAGCTCAGCCAAGAATTCAAATGGTTTTCAGAGAGTGCGGGAGCTGTGGGATAGCTACAGTCATCAGTCGCCCCTCCCTCTGTGAGCGTCCATTTGATTCTTTGGCTTTCTGGTACGCTTGTCTCAGCTCCTTAAGTTTCACGCAGCACTGTGTTGAGTCCCTATTGTGGCCTCTGTCCATCATAGCCTTGGAGATTTTTTTCAAATGTTTTGGCATTTCATCTATTGGAACGGAGTTCTGATCGAACAGATTCATCTCCCCATACAGAGATCAGATTCAGTATCTCCTGTATGGTCCATGCTGGAGCTCTTTTTTGATTCTGGGACTGCATGGTCACCTGTGCTGATCAGTGCTCCATGTTGGGCAAACAGGAAATGAAATTCAAAAGTTCGTGGGGCATTTCTTGTCTACCTGGCCAGTGCATCTGAGTTCAGATTGCTGTCCAGAGTGGTCACAATGGTGCACTGTGAGATAGGTCCCGGAGGCCAATACCATTGAATTGCGGCCACACTAACCCTAATTTGAAATGGCAATGTCGATTTCACCGCTACTTACCTCGTCGGGGAGAAGTACAGATATCGATATTACGAGCCCTTATATCAAAATAAAGGGCTTCGTTGTGTGGATGGGTGCAGCATTAATTCGGTTTAACGCTGCTAAATTTGAAATAAACTCGTAGTGTAGACCAGGCCTATGTATTCTACATTCAAATGCATAAACTACCCTTTTTATAATTTGATGCATAGTTGAACTTTAAACAGTATTTAACAGAAAATGTCAGTGAAAAATTAAGTATGTTTTACTTTATATGTGACTCACACTTAAATTACTGTAACTAAAATAGAAATACTAGACAGAATATTTTTCTATAGTTTTCACTTTGTGCATCTGATAGCACTTTCTGTATTGTCAGTTTCCCTTAATGTTTTTGTGGGACTTTAAATGCTTCTCTTGTTGCATGTGTTTTAAAGAAAAAAAAAAAAGAGTGAAATATAATTGTAAGACTACCCAAATATGGGCACACAAAATCAGGAGCTGTATAATGGACATAGGGAGAGGAGAGCTCCTAACCACCTGTAGTCTAGATGCTCTCTTGACATTACTTTAACTTTTTTTTTTTTGAGCGATACTAAATTTCAAGTTTCAGAATAGCAGCCGTGTTAGTCTGTATCCGCAAAAAGAACAGGAGTACTTGTGGCACCTTAGGCCTGGTCTACACTAGGATTTTAATTCGAATTTAGCAGCGTTAATTCGAACTAACCGCTCAACTGTCCACACCAGGAAGCCATTTAATTCGAACTAGAGGGCTCTTTAGTTCGAATTTGGTACTCCACCCCGACAGGTGGAGTAACGCTAAATTCGACATGGCTAGCTCGAATTAGGCTAGGTGTGGATGCAAATCGAACTTAGTAGCTCCGGGAGCTATCCCACAGTGCACCACTCTGTTGACGCTCTGGACAGCAGTCGGAGCTTGGATTCTCTGACCAGCCACACAGGAAATGACCCGGGAAAATTTGAATTCATTTTCCTGTCTGGGCACTTTGAATCTGACGTCCTGGCTGGACATCGGGGCGAGCTCCGCAGCACCTGCAACGATGCAGAGCTCTCCAGCAGAGGAGTCCGGCCAATCCAAGAATAGAAAGAGGTCCCCAGCATGGACAGACCGGGAAGTCCTGGATCTGATCGGTGTGTGGGGCGAGGAGTCTGTGCTGTCGGAGCTGCGCTCCAGCAAGCGGAATGCAAAGACCTTCGAGAAGGTCTCCAAAGCAATGATAGAGAAAGGATACAGCCGGGATGCAATGCAGTGCCGCGTGAAAATCAAGGACCTGAGACAAGGCTACCAAAAAGTCAGAGCGGCAAACGGACGCTCCGGAGCTCTGCCGCAGACATGCCGCTTCTATGAGGCACTGCATGCCATTCTAGGTGGGTCTGCCACCACTGCCCCACCAGTGACCGTGGACTCAGTGGATGGCATAGTGAACCTGGACAGTTCCTCCTCGATGTTCGCCGATGTGGAAGATGAGGAACGGTCTGTGGAGGACGGCGCAGGCGACAGCGAACACAATACCGCTTTCCCTGACAGCCAGGATCTCTTCATCACCCTCACAGAGATCCCCTACCAACCCTCCCCGGCCGTTAACCCGGACTCAGAATCAGGGGAAGGATCAGGCGGTAAGTGCTATAAACATGTAAACATTTATTTTTTATAAAACAGGTATAAAAAAATAGAAATACTATATATAAAATTTTCAATGAAAAACTATATGAAAAGTAGGTCCACACATATAGGGATTGAACAATAATCCTCCAGGGACAATTCAAGAAAGGTCTCATTTAGGTCCTCGAAAAGCCTCCGCAGGAGGTTCCTGGGGAGAGGTGCCTTGTTGGGTGCTCCATGGAAGCACACTCTTCCGCGCCAGGACATCCTTATGTAGATGGGAATCATCGCCTCCACAAGCATGGCCGCATATGGTCCTGGTCTCTGCAGGGCTTCCCTTAGCATCCGCTCTTTGTGACTCCGAGGGACCCGCATCAGGGTGATCTCGTTCATGAAATGCTGCATCTAATTAGGGCAATTAGTGTATTGTTACTGTTGTGAATGGTTGACTTTTACTTTGCATAACAATGACCCTCGCTTAACAGCCACGTGTTGTAGGCCACATAGGAAAAGCATACATTGATCTTTCCCGTGCACTGGCGGGAGTGGCTGGAAAAGGGTCAGAGTATATGATTTCCAGATTGCCTTTAGCGCGAGGGCACAGCTATCCATTAACTGATAAGCAGAATGTACTGTAAGGCTTACCAGGACTGTCTGCTAGACGGATTCAGCTGTCTCTCCCCACTTGTCCGCTCTCCTGTGCAATGCCGCAGCCAATGAGAGCGTATTCCGAAATCTCAAACTTGTCCTGAGATCTCGTGAGACTTGTTGCCCTGTATGGTCTTGTTCAGAGAAACTGACTAGACTGTGTTCACTGTTCGCAAACATGTATCTGTTCAAGGAAATCAGTTACTTTTCCCATCACACAGCTTCGGCTCTTTCCCGGACTGCCCCGGCATCCCCCTCGCAGAGGCTGGCGCAGATTAGGCGGCGAAAGAAAAAGACTAGGGACGAGATGTTCGTGGAACTGATGGCTTGCTCCAGAGCCGAGGCGGCAGAGCAGAGACAGTGGAGGGAGACCCTATGTCAACAGCATCGCACACACATCGAACGGGAGGACAGGTGGCGGCAGGAAGACCAGCAGGCGACTCAAACGCTGCTTGGGCTAATGAGGGAGCAAACGGACACGCTCCGGCGCCTTGTTGATGTTATGCAGGACCGCAGGCAGGAGGACAGAGCCCCCCTGCAGTGTATCTGCAACTGCCCTCCCCCGCCAAGAAGTCCTGCCCCCCCCTCACCCAAAAGTACAAGACGGCGGGGCGGTAGGGGCCGTGAGAACTGTCACTGCACCACAGCTGAGCGCTAATGTTCCACACACCTCTGACGCTATAAATTTGTAGAAGTGCTTCCCTTACAGGCTCACCCAGTCCCAAATCCAAGTTTCATCCCCCCAGTGTGTATTAGATTATTAAAAGCTGTTTGCTGTTATTCACTGTTTCGGTCACGTCTTTCATGTCAGAGGATTTTTTTGTGTATGGGGGGGGGAGGGGATTTATAATTGCACGGTATAGCCTACATTACCAGGGTACAGACTTGGGGCCATGATCAACTGCAGGGCACACACAGACTGCAGTCAGTAGGCACCAGGGTCACTCTGTGTGGTGTATGCTGCCCCGGGTCATTCTGTGATGTGTATGCTTGTCCAGGGTCCTAGCGCCTGCCACCCCCTTAATGTTAAGGCACGCTGCCCTTACCATGCACTTCCACCGTAGCAACGAGCCTCTCCGCTGCCCTGAGCCCCAACAAGAGCCCTCATCCACGGACAGATACTCACCCTTCCCCCACACCCCTCACCCCTTCCTACGCCCAAACCCGCAGCCCACTGCGGTCATCCAAACCCCTATCCAAAGAAGGCACCACTCGCCCCTTCCTGCAATCCCTCCCCTTCATGCACAACCACTTGCAACCGTCCCCCACCCCAGAGACCTATGTAGGAGCAGGAGGATGTCATTCTCTATGGAACAAGCGGTCTGTACATCAGTGCACACCGTGCCCAGCACAGTATGCATCCATGTTTCAACACCTGAACAGAAATGCAAAGTAAAACAAAGATTTATTAATAATGAGTGTTACAATTAATTTGCTTTAAAACGTGCTTTGGAAGTGGGGGAAACTTGGAGAACGGGGTATGTAACCGCAGATCGAAATCGACACATACAGACACAGGCCCAGGGTCAGTTGAAAGCAAGTGGAGAGTCATAGGTTACCCTGCTCTCCGAGGAAACTTGCTTTCAAAGCCTCCCGGATACACAGCGCTTCCCGCTGGGATATTCTCTCGGCACGGGTGTCTGGCTGAGCGTAAACCGCAGCCAGGCGATTTGCCTCAACCTCCCATCCGGACAAAAAGGTCTCGCCCTTGCTCTCACAGAGATTGTGTAGCACACAGCAAGCAGCAATAACTACGGGGATATTCTTTTCGCTGATGTCCGAGCGAGTCAGTAAGCTCCGCCATCTCCCCTTGAGACGTCCGAAAGCACACTCCACCACCATTCTGCACTTGCTCAGCCGGTAGTTGAAGAGTTCCTTCTCTCTGTCCAAGGCGCCTGTATAGGGCTTCATGAGCCAGGGCATTAGCGGGTAGGCTGGGTCCCCGAGGATCACTGTAGGCATCTGCACATCCCCAACCGTTATTTTGTGGTCCGGGAAGAAAGTACCTGCCTGGAGGCGTTTAAACAGACCAGAGTTCCTGAACACACGCGCGTCATGAACCTTGCCCGCCCACCCAACGAAGATGTTGGTAAAACGTCCCCTATGGTCTACCAGTGCTTGCAGCACCATTGAAAAGTAGCCCTTTCGGTTAATGTACTCGCTGGCCTGGTGGGCTGGTGCCAGGATAGGGATGTGAGTCCCATCTATAGCCCCACCGCAGTTTGGGAATCCCATCGCGGCGAAGCCATCTATGATGTCCTGGACGTTTCCGAGAGTCACTACCTTTGAGAGAAGTTGCTCAACGATTGCGTGGGCTACTTCAATCACAGCAACCCCCACGGTAGATTTGCCCACGCCAAAGTGGTTCGCTACTGACCGGTAGCTGTCTGGCGTTGCAAGTTTCCAGAGGGCTATGGCCACTCGCTTCTGCACACTCAGGGCTGCTCGCATCCGGGTGTCCTGGCGCTTCAGGGCAGGGGACAGCAAGTCACAGAGTTCAAGGAAAGTGCCCTTACGCATCCTGAAGTTTCGTAGCCACTGTGATTCATCCCAGACCTGCAGCACTATGCGGTCCCACCAGTCCGTGCTTGTTTCCCGGGCCCAGAATCGCCGTTCCACACCATGAACTTGACCCATTGCCACCATGATCTCCACTGCGCGGCGTAACCTGCTTTGTGAGAGGTCTGCGCCACTCTGTGAATTCCTGTCCTCACCGCGCTGCCGGAGCCTCCTCGCCCGATTTCTCAGCAGCTGACTGTGGAAGAGGTGGACGATAAGGTGCGAGGAGTTGACAACGGCCATAAGTGCAGCGATGATCGCAGCGGGCTCCATGCTTGCAGTGCTGTGGCGTACGCGCTGTAACCGACAAGAGAAGGGCGCGAACAGATTTCCCGCCGGAGCTTTCAGGGAGGGAGGGCATGATTGACGGTTCAATGACAACAGTTACCCAAAAGCACCCTCGACATATTTTTCCCCCAGGAGCATTGGGAGCTCTACCCAGCATTCCAGTGGGCAGCGGGGACTGCGGGAACTGTGGGATAGCTTCCCACAGTGCACCGCTTCCAAAGTCGACGCCAGCCCCGTTACTGTGGACTCAGAAATTCGAATTAGTGTATTTACTGTGGATACACAAATTCGACTTCATAAGGTCGAATCCACAAATTCGAATTAAGTAGATTCGAAATAGTCTTGTAGTGTAGACAAGGCCTTAGAGACTAACAAATTTATTTCAGCATAAGCTTTCGTGAGCTGTAGCCCACGAAAGCTTATGCTGAAATAAATTTGTTAGTCTCTAAGGTGCCACAAGTACTCCTGTTCTTTTTACTAAATTTCAAGCTGAGCGCATTCCTTTTAAAAGAGATAAGAAACAAGAGGCAGACAAGGAAAAAGCTCTTTTGCCAAAACAAGTTCTCATCTTGGCATTTAAATTCTAATGCACCTTTTTGTTTAAATGTTGTTTAGCTTACCTTGGGAGCTGTCAGGCTAAAGGAGGGCGCGGATACACTCAATGAAGAGACACCAGGTGCATAAGTATAACCGGTTTTATTGCCAAAGTCTAAGAAGCTTCCTAGCCTTCACGCGTTACTAAATATATGCTTTCCAGCAACCTAGCAAGCAAGCAAGCATCAGTGCTTATGCCCCTTCTGCTACAGACAGTCCCGGACCCTCCAGCCTTGTCCTTGAGGGCTGGTAGCAGGCGCTGCTCCAGGGTGGGAAATTCCTGGGCACCCACAAGGCGAAGGTCCGCAGGTGAGACTGTTTGTCTGTCTAAAGCAATTTTCATAGCCGTTTTTATCCTCATCTCTTTCTCATGGGGTGTATACATCCACAAGCAGGCTCTGGCAGGAAACACTACTGCTTTCTATTCCCACACTTAACACACTCAGGCCTTCCTTATCTCTTTACTTGTTTATCCAGTCGGAGTGGCTGCACGCCAGCTTGGCCGGTCACTAACTCCGCCTGGACCATTCTGTAACAACAGGCCAAGGTAACTTGTGATCAGCCCCAACAGGAGCTAGTTCATAAGTCCTTCAGGAATCCAGTTTACGAGCTATTATTTCTGAGCACCTTACCATAGAAAATAATTCAGTCTTGAAGGTGTCAAACTGATTTAGGGATTTGGCTTATTTTATGACATATATTCTTGCAATATGTATAATAAATAAAATCCAAACCCTGTGTTGATGAGAGATCATTCGGTGGTGACATGTCACTAGTGAGTCTCTTTGGATTATCTTTCTCTGACAAAATAATGAACTTGGGTATTTTTGAAAATATTTTGTCTCTCTAACTTTGTTCTTTATGTACAGTAGTTCCTATTGACTTTGGAAATAGCAACTGCTTATGGCTTATGGCAGTAGCAGGAATTGTGCAAAAGACCTAGCAAGAGTCTATGTTTTGAGTTAGAGGATGATCACTATACTTTATGAAGAATTTGAATTTTCTCTGACAGTTTGAACATAAGAACAGCCATACTGGGTCAGACCAAAGGTCCATCTAGCCCTGTATCCTGTCTTCCAACAGTGGCCAATGCCAGGTGCCCCAGAGGGAATTAACAGAACAGGTAATCCATCAAGTGATCAATCCCCTATTGCTCATTCCCAGCTTCTGGCAAACAGAGGCTGGGGACACTATTCCTGCCCATCCTGGCTAATAGCCATTGATGGACCTATCCTTCATGAACTTATCAAGTTTTTTTTTTAACCCGGTTATAGTGGTGATAGGGTTAGTTGACTGTTTTTAAAAAGTGCCATCTGACTAAATTTTTTTCTATTGTTTGAAGTTTTCTTTATAAATTTGGGTTGTCAAGTGTTTAAAAAAAATTAATTGCAATTAATCGCACGATTAAAAAAAACTAATCGCACTGTTAAACAATAATAGAATACCATTTATTTAAATATATTGATTTCAAGTACAACACAGAATACAAAGTGTACAGTGCTCATTTCTATTATTGAATACAAATATTTGCACTGTAAAAATAGTATATTTCAATTCACCTAATACAACTACTGTAGTGCAATCTCTTTATCATGAAAGTTGAACTTTCAAGTGTAGAATTATGTACAAAAAAACTGCATTCAGAAATAAAACAATGTAAAACTTTAGAGCCTACAAGTCCACACAGTCCTCCTTCAGCCAATCGCTCAGACAAACAAATTTGGTTACATTTGCAGGAGATAATGGTGCCCGCTTCTTGTTTACAGTGTCATCTGAAATGAGAACAGGTCTTTGCATGGCACTGTTGTAGCCAGTGTTGCAAGATACTTACATGCCAGATGCGCTAAAGATTCATATGTCCCTTCATGCTTCAACCACCATTCCAGATGATATGTGTCCATGCTGCTGATGGGTTCTGCTCAATAACAATCCAAAGCAGAGCTGACTGATGCATATTCATTTTCATCATCTGAGTCGAATGCCACCAGCAGAAGGGTTTTTTTTGTTTTTGTTTTTTTTTTGTTTTTGGTGGTTCGGGTTCTGTAGTTTCTGCATCGGAACTCTTTTAAGACTTCTGAAAGCATGCTCCACTCCCCGTCCCGATCATATTTTGGATGGCATTTCAGATTCTTAAACCTTGGGTCGAGTGCTGTAGGTATTTTTAGAAATCTCACATTGGTACCTTCTTTGTGTTTTGTCAAATCTGCAGTGACACTGTTCGTAAATCAAACAACATGTCATCATCTGAGACTGCTATAATATGAAATATATGGCAGAATGTGGGTAAAAGAGAGCAGGGAACATACAATTATCCCCCCAGGAGTTCAGTCACAAATTTAATTAACATCAGCAGCATGGAAGCATGTCCTCCGGAATGGTGGCTGAAGCATGATGGGGCATATGAATATTTAGCATATCTGGCATGTAAATACTTTGCAACGCTGGCTACAAAAGTGCCATGCGAATGCCTGTTCTCACTTTCAGGTGACATTGTAAATAAGAAGCAGGCAGGAGTATCTCCCGTAAATGTAAACAAACTTGTTAGTCTTAGCAATAGGCTGAATAAGAAGTAGGACTAAGTGAATGTGTAGGCTCTAAAGTTTTACATTGTTTTGTTTTTGAGTGCAGTTATGTAACAAAAAAAAATCTACATTTGCAAGTTACACTTTCACAATAAACATTGAACTGCAGTACTTGTAGGAGGGGAATTGAAAATACTATTTCTTTTGTTTATCATTTTTACAGTTCAAATATTTGTAATAAAAACTATAAAATGAGCACTGTACACTTTGTATTCAGTGTTGAAATAGAAATCAATATATTTGAAAATATTTACTAAATTTCAATTGGTATTCTATTGTTTAACAGTGCGATTAATCACAGTTAATTTATTTGAGTTAATCGCATGAGTTAACTGTGATTAATTGACAGCCCTAATAATTAGTTATTTAAGATTTTAAAAAAATACTGGTTTGAATGTGAACATTGATGACACAAGGTATAATGGTGGCTTGAGAGTTTGACATGTTATTGAAGACTCAGCCTATAATGATAGCACTGCCCTTATCTGAACTCGACAGATTATTTAGACACACTATTTACTATCTCTCTACAGGACTGAAGACATTGCAATTGTTACTCATCCTAACACGAAGTGGTTCTTTGTCCTCCTCTGTGGGCTAGAGTACAGATAATAGTTTGAGCATGTTCCTTTCTTTGAGCTGGTTCTTCATCTTAGCACCTACAGGATCATGGTTTTAGAGGTACTAATTTCATTCCCCACAGATGCATGTAGGTGACTGTATGCGTGCGGGACTCACCCCTGCGGCGTCTCCTGCTGGTCACATCTGGGAATTAGCTCATCCAGCCTCTGGAGTGCCCTCTGCAGACCAGTGTCACCTGCTGCTTGGCGCCCGTGTCCCTCCCGGACCCGATGCCCCGTTATCTGGGGTGCTGCCCCTTGGCAGTAACCTCTTTCTCTCAGGGCCTCCCCTCCCCAGGGAACCCCCACCCACTATCCCCACCTTGCCTCAGTATAAGGCTATGGCCAGGCATTGTCTAGGCCCGGCGCCCTGGGGCAGACTGCAGTATCAGTCTACTCATCACCGGCAAGGTTGGGTTTGGACCTGCTGCTTTTGCCTACCCCTGGGCTGCCCTCTGCAACCCCCAGTACCCGTTGGCCTTCTGCTAGGCTGTAGCCTGGGGCTTTCCAGGCTGAAGCTCCCCAGCTCCTATGCCTTTCCCCAGCCCTGCTCTTCTCAGGTACTCTGCTCAGGTCCCTGCAGCCAGCTCCCTCCCTCTCAGAAGCAAGAGGAAGTCCGCTGAGCTCCTGGCTCCCAGCCTCTTATATAGGGCCAGTTGAGGCCTGATTGGGGCGTGGGCCAGCTGTGGCTGCCGCCCCAATCAGCCTAGTACCTGCTTCCCCCTGCAACAACCCTCTCCAAGGGCTATCTGTAAACCCCTCAGGGCAGGAGCGGGTGACCACCCCGCTACAGTGACTTAAATTTCTGGGGAACTCTGCAGCTTTAGGAGAAGGTTTCCTGGCCAGGATGAGTGTGCAACTTATACTAACATTAACAATGAGGAATCCTTGTGGCACCTCTAGAGACCTTAGGTGCCACAAGGACTCCTCGTTGTTTTCACTGATACAGACTAACATGGCTACCCCTCTGAAACGTTTTACTAACATTGTGGCTTTTTGACCCCTCTAGTGGCTTGATAATATGTAACATTGCTCCTAGTTGGGTCATATGTGGAAGAAAGCACTGTGGACTTCTGGTTTTAAAAGTATGAACTGCTACTGTTTGAAATGAAGGACAGAGGCCATTAGTTTAAAGGCAGGAACAGAATCAGGAACCTTAATATGTGGTGTAGCCACTCGAGGAGAATCAAAGTGTGTATTAGTGTTTTCAATGGAGAAGGAAGTTCAGGGCATTCTGGAGTAACTGTTATATTTTATTATGTTTGACCCCATTTTGTGCTTCATGTGTTAAACTCTGACAATACTTTGGAAACACATTTGCTAATGTCTTTCACTGCAGGGTGTCGGGGATGGGAGGCACAGTCTTCTCTGTAAGAGTTGCCCATCCATGTGGGGAAGAGTTCTTCCTCCAACCCCTGTCTTTACAGGCAGATTGACTAGCTTCATTAAGCTCACAAGTTATACTGGTGACCCAGGGGAAGGATGCCAGCAGAAGTTATGTTTATATTCTGTTTGTGTCAGTTAAGACCTTTACCAATGTAAGTATTATATTTAATCCACACAAACAGCTGCAGAAGCAGAAGATGATGTTATAACATCCTGGGATTTTTCTTCTTCTTTGGAGTGCTGATGCCAATATTGGCAAATTCAAAGGTGGAGAGGTATGTTTTTTGTGGTGGTAGAGATTGGGGGGCAGGGGGCGACCAGATGGAGAGGGAATGTTGTAGGCACACCTGCTACTGCAGCTGCTCTTGGCCGTATCCACATAGAGTCCAGTCCCCTGCTATTTCAACCAATCATGTCGCCTAATCACTTTAATAAACTTTATCGAGTTCTATCATGAAACCAGTTCAGCTTCTTGCTCCCACTACTCCTGCTTGGAAGGCTGTTGTAGAACATTGTTCCTCTGATGGTTAGAAATATTTTTCTAATTTCCAGCCTAAGTTTACTCAAGGCCAGTTTATACCCATTTCATTCTTGTCCCAACATTGTCCTTTAGCTTAAATATCTCTTCTCCCTCCTTGGCGTTACCCCCAAATGTATTTATAAAGAGTAGTCATATTTCCCTCCCGTCTTCATTTTGCTGGGCTAAACAAACCAAGCTCTTTTAGTCTTAAGATAAGCTCTTCAGTCCCCAATCAACCTAATAAGCCCTTTTCTGCACCTGTTCCAGTTTGAATTAATCTTTCTTAGAGGTTGGTGACCAGAATTTTACACAGTATTCCAGGTAAGGTCTTATTTGCCTTGTACAATGGTATTACTTCTCTATCTCTACTGGAAATGCTTTTCCTGATACACCCAAGGATAGCATGTGCCTTTTCATAGCTGTATTATATAGGTGTAGTAGTTGATCACAAGATGACTACAGGCCACCAAAGTCTTTCTCTTCCTCTGTTATTTCCAGCTGATGAGCCCTCCATTTATAGAAGAAATTCTCATTAGTCCCTAAGTGCATGACCTTGCACTTTGTGTTACTAAATTTCATCCCATTTCTATTACTGCAGTCCTTAAGGTCATCCAGCTCTTCCTGTATGATGATCTTTGTTGATAATGCGTCCTAGCTTGGGTCATCAGCAAATTTTCATACATTTTTGTGTCAAGGTCATCAATGAAAATATTTTCATAAGATTAGTCCCAAAACTGATTCTTGAGGAACTCCACTGGTAACTTGCAATTGTTTTTCTAATCCACATTTTCTCCATCCTAACTAATAATTTTCCTATGTGGCACTGTATCAAATGCTTTAATGAAGGACATCTAAATTAGATCTACTGCATTTCTGTGGCCTGCAAATTATTTTAATCCTAGTTGAAAACATTATCCAAACTGCATGATGTGGCTAGCTGACATATATAATCATTTCAGTGTTATAATGATGCACCCAGATACAAGTTACCATAGCAGTTCATTGGTTGTTCAGCATTCTATCAGAACTCTGGAACATAACAGTTAATTACCGCATATACTTGTTCATAAGCCAAATATTTTTGGTAAAAAAGTGACGCATCAAGGAGTGGGGGTCGGCTTATAAATGGGTCTACACCAAAATTTGATGATTTTTATGGAATCATTGAATTGAATATCTAATACATTGTCATTTTGTTTACCTGGAGCATCTGCAGGCATGGAGCCCCTAGCTCCGCCACTTCCCACAGCTCCCATTGGCTGGGAATGGCAAACTGCGGCCACAGGGAGCTGAGGGGCTCCATGCCTGCAGACGCTCCAAGAAAACAAAACGTCCTGACCCGCCAGCGGCTTACCCTGATGGCCGGGAGCCTAAGTTTGCCAACCCCTGAAATATAAGGTCGGCTTATGAAAGGGTCATACAGTTTTTGCTATTTTTACCTAACCATCTTGGGGGGTCGGCTTATAAACAAACGGGCTAATGAACGAGTATATACAGTAGTTTCAGGAGCTGCAATACAGCATTCTGAGAGGAATGAGTTTAGGCCCAGAATTCAGACTTGGACAAAGAGGTTCTGAAAATGACAAAAGTGTAATTAGTGAACTTCAGATATCCAGACCTATGTCCAAAATCAGGTTACAGTTTTCTCCATTACTTAGATCAAGTCAGTCACTTCCACTGTGTTTTATTAAGTCTAAAAATGCTGCAGTCTCCTTTTTCTAAAGGTCATTCTTTGGTAAGCATCATTCAGGATCATTCAAAGCAGTAAGTTTTCTAGCATGGTTAAATAACACCTTGTCATTGAACAAAAAAATAGAATTTTTTTCTCAGATATATTAATGTCTTTTTTGTAACCCAGCTGGGCACCCATTTACCAAATAAGGAAATAGGGATTTTAATTTCTGTATTTCAGAAATTATAACCACTGCAACTGATTTCTCCACAGCTGTTCTTTCTGAGACATTACTCGATTTCTTGACTTGCCTAGAAGCAATTTGCTGAGCCTGACTAGTGTAATGCAAATATTTTGTTCCTAGATGGAAACAAAAGCCAAATGCAACCCATTTTACTCATCTACAATTTGAAGTCTTGTTTTAACAGAAAGGGGAGACATTGATTTGAAACAGTTTGCTCTTTATTATTAATGAACTCCCCTTAGGCACCTAAGGAGAGAGCTAAATCATTCACCTTAGCACCAAAGGCTAATCTGGATGCAGATATCTGAGGAAGTCTCTGTGCAATCTGTGTCTGTGAAAAAATGTATCTTACCTTTCGTTGTGTATATGTAATGCTTATGCACATTTTCAAATTCTCAGGCTACTTCAGAGTCAAAATCTGATTTGTTACATTGTGTATTTCATTCAAAATATAAATATTAACTACATATTATTCTGGAGCTTGTTTATTGTATGTAATATAGGAAGGATAATGGACAGGTCATTGACTGAGACATGGGAGACCTGGTTTAATTTTTTGTTTAGCCCAGAGGTGGGCAAACTACAGCCCGTGGGCCACACTTGACCCATGGGACCGTCCTGCCTGGCCTCTGAGCTCCTGGCCCAGGAGGCTAGCCCTGGCCCCTCACCTGCTGTTCCCCCTCCCCCGCAGCCTCAGTTCGCTTGCTCTGCTGCCAGTGCAATGCTCTGGGCAGCGGGGCTGTGAGCTTCTGGGGCAGCATAGCTACAGAGCCCAGCCTGACCAGTCTCTGTGCTGCGTGGTGTGGACCGACTCTAGCCGGGTGGCGCGGCTGTAGCGCTTCCAGCCACCGGCGCTCCAGGCAGCGTGTTAAGAGGGCAGGGAGCGGGGGGGTTGGATAGAGATCAGGGGAGTTCAGAGTGGTGGTCAGGGGGCAGGGGAGTGGATAGGGGTTGAGGTGGTCAGGGGGAGATGGGGGTTGAATGGAGGGGCAGTCAGGAAGGAGTGGGGGTTGGATGGGGCAGCAGGGGGCAGGAGTTCTGGGGGCGGTCAGGGGACAGGGAGCGGGGGTGTGTGTGGATGGGGTAGGGGTCTCCAGGGGGCTGTCAGGGAACGGGGGGGTTTGGATGGGGCAGGAGTCCCGGGGGGGGGCAGATAGGCGGTGGGGGCCAGGCCACGACCTCCTCCCCTAACTAGCACTCCATACAATTTACAAAACCCGATGCAGCCCTCAGGCCAAAAAGTTTGCCTGCCCCTGGTTTACTCACAGACTTCCTTTGTGACCTTGGGTAAGTCACTTAATCTACCCTGTGCTTCAGTAGTTCTTCTATATAAAATGTTGATAATGCTTCTCTACCTCTTTGGGTGTATTGAGATTAAAATCCATTAATGATTGTGAGGGGGCACAGATATCACAGTGGTGTAAGTACCTAGATAGATATGGACAAATTATTTTTTTCTGTTTGTTTTGACCTGGGATATTTCCCTGGAGTAGTTTCATTAAATGCACATGCTTGTGTGTGATTTTATGAAATAGACTTATATCAAGAATTTTGAATGAAATTGAAAATAAAAAAATATATAAAATACACACATCAAGGTAGAGTATCATTAGAGTGGGACATTTTGAAAATTACTTATAATTTTGTGCACATTATATTTTTAATTGGTGATATTTGAAATCTGTAGATTAAAGATAACATTATAAATCAACTTGCATATTTCTGAATTTTGAATGAAGGTTCCTAAAGGAAGTTGCTCCTTGACTGATCCAAAGTACTATATCGTACCTTACTTCCTCCTTTACTACTTTTTAGCATGAGTCTGAGATAATTTTCCCTGACTTAAGTAGAGCATTGCAGATTTGTAGATACTTAATTTCATATAGTATATAATTTTATCAGTAGTTTGAAAAATGAGATACATTTCAATCTTTGAAACATGATATAGACTTGTGAAAGTTCTGTATTTTCTTCCAGACTGATGAATGTGATTGTACTGAAGCCCATGTGTATGCATATGATGCAAGTTAAAATTCTTCAGGGTCTGTTAAAGGGGACTAATGCCACTGAGCACAAGGCCTTTTTATGGCTGAAATAATTTATTATGATTTTCCTTTCAATAAGCTCTGTGTGATAATATCAACTCTGGGTATTCATTACTAATCATACACCGCTACCTTGATATAACACCACCTGATATAACACGAATTTGGATATAACGCGGTAAAGCAGTGCTCTGGGGGGGCGCTGCGCACGCCGGTAGATCAAAGCAGGTTCAATATAACATGGTTTCACCTATAACGCGGTAAGATTTTTTGGCTCCCAAAGACAGCGTTATATCGAGGTAGAGGTGTACTTTTTTATTAGGAAAAAAATCTGTTACAGCCTTTTTCTTTGCTAGGTGGACATAAAATTATAGCAATGTAGGGCTGGAAGCGACTTTGAGAAGTTACCAAGTAAACCTAGACCATCGCTGACAGGTGTTTGTCCAACTTGTTTTTAAAAGCTTTCAATGATGGGGACTCCATGACTTCCCTTAAAAGCCTATTCCAGACCTTAACTACCCTTATAGTTACAAAGTTGTTGCTAATATCTAACCTAAATCTCTCTTGCTGCAGATTAAGGCCATTACTCCTTGTCCTACCTTTAGTGGACATGGAGAACAACTGACCACCGTACTGTTTGTAACAGCCCTTTAACATATTGGAAGACTGTTATCAGGTTCCCCCCTCAGTTTTTTTTGTTCTCAGGACTTAAGCATGCCCAGTTTTTTAACCTTTCCTCATAGGTCAGGTTTTCTAAATCTTTTATCATTTTTGTTGCTCTCCTCTGGACTCTTTCCAATTTGTCCACATCTTTTCTAAACTGTAGGTGCCCAGAATTGGACACAGTGCTTCAGGTGGAGCCTTACCAGGGTGAAAAGATCAGGACAGTTACCTCCTTACATACAAAACTCCTGTTAATATACCCCAGAATCATATTAACCTTTTTTGCAGTTGCAGCACATGGATGACTCGTATTCAGTTTGTCACAATGTGTCAAATAATAAAGCCAGAGTTTATCTGTATATTGGATATGATTGTATCCAGTTATTTGTTATGGTAATAAAAAGGTATCTAATAGGTAAGAACTTTCCTTGTGTGAGGCGATCAGCCATGTTCCAGCTTAGCAGAAATGTAGTTAGAAACAAACAAAACCAATATAGAATGCAATTTCACCTTTCCTGGAAAGACATGTAAAGGCCAGAGAGCAGTTGCTCAGTCTGAGTTCTCATGAGATTATTTAATATTTGTGATTGCCACAGAAGCACAACAGACCTAGAGTGGTCTTAGACCTCAAGTCTTTAAGTGCATTTGCAGGACAAGATGGAACAACCACAAGAAGCTTAGAAAACGACAATATCTAACAATCTTATTGGCAACATCCTTCTAAGGCCCAATTCACTGGTGTGATTGGGTTGCTTTGTGCTCTTCCAGCAGGGTGGCTTTTATTTAAATCAAATTGATGTAAATGATGATTTAATTAACTAGTCAGGAAGACTCAATTTAATCATGGATTTCTACATAAAAGTGCATTCTTGTTGGTTGTTATAACCTTAATACATATTCACAACTCAGAGATAGATGTAGATTTCATTTTTAGAAGGTACACACTATACATTTTTAAAGTGATTTATTTTAAAAACTTTTCAGATTAGTTTTACAGCTATATCAGAAAATGAATGATTGTTTGGTTATTTCATTTACCAAAGGTAATTGAAGCAGAGATTTATGAAGTTATGGAGGTGAACTATCTTCAATTCAACAGGTTAATCATTAATATTTGGAGGATTTTCTTCAGATACTGTATTAGGAGAAAAACATCACCAGACAGACATTGAAATTGTTTTATTTAACTAAAACAACAATGGTTATGTATTCTGGATTTTTTTCTTCAACAACAAACATAATATTTTAACAAAACAAGCATATGAATTTTTTAATTTAGTTAAACATTCAAGTTTTTTAAAATCAAATTTTTGTTAAAATTGTTTTTAACTAAAATAGTTATATATAAAAACAAAAATTAAATCGACTATGTCAGCCAGGTCAACATGAGAAACTTAAAATATTGGCTTCTGCAGCTAACTCAATTGTCTTCACCTTCATTTTCCTGTTTGTTCATAATCTGGAAAAGAAAAACAAGCTTTCTCCTTTTTCAGGTCCCAAATGATTTCTCAATTTCGAATGAATTCGTCCAAAGGAAGAAAATATTCTTTCTACACCGGCAGAAGAAGCTACTGCTGTTAAAAGTGAGATTATCACTTCAACAGTCTCTGAATCCAAGTGCTTAAGTGACTTCCATCAGTTCACTGGTGTGACTTTCTTTAAAACATCATCAGCAAACATATATTTCTTGAATGGTTCACCCTTAGTTCTGAAGTTTATTATAGTTGGCATCATGAAAGGATGATTGCTGGATGTTCATGTTATAGCCAACTCCTCCTCTTCAGCAGTTAAGGTTTGACCCGGGTACCAAGTATTGAGAATATTTGCAAGACAATGAGCTGGAGATAGTGCTTGTCCCATTCATTTTTTTAATGCTTGCAATGTAACGCTGCATATTTCTCTTTTTAAGATCTCACTCAGTTCCTTCCAAATTTCAACAGCATCATCAATAAAACAGCTATTTCCCCGCATTTTGTTCAAGGCTATAGAAATAGGCTTCAGGGTACTCAGCATGTGTTCAACATTTCTCTTAAGCCCAATGTTGAGAACTTTGGCTGTGACAGTGCCATCTATTTTTTCACGATTTTGTTCACAAACTGTCATCAGGTTAGGCCAATTCTTGATATAGTGCTCAAAACAGTCCACTACTGAGTTCCATCTCACATCTTGTGTGAGAGTTAGTTTGGTTCCTCCCACTTTTATCAGAGCAGCTGCTGCAAAGTGGTTGTTATGGTAGTATTTTGCAATTTCAACATTAGCCTTTATTTCTGGAACACTGAAGTCTTTGGCTTGGAGGTGCATCAAATGAGCAGCGCAACCATATGTTATTAGCTTGGGACTCTCTTCTAAATAATTTCTTCTCATCTTGGATACATTTGCAGCATTGTGTGTGACCAAGCTGCGTACTAGATATTTGAATTTTTTTTCACGGTTTGTTATAGCTTTTACTGCTGCTACTTGTAAGTATTCTCCTATGTATGCATTTCCTGATGTATCAATTGTTTCTGTAAGGAAGACATTCTCTTCTTCCCTTCTTCTGTTGTCACACAAGCACATAAAACAGGATCACTGTGGACATTGCTCCACCTGTCAAGACTGAGGTTAACAATTTCATCCTCTAGACATTTTGCACACTGCTCAATTTCTCTTTCTCTTTATCCAGTAATTTGCCTGTGACAGCTGCTCTGTTGGGTGGACAGTATCCTGGTTTTAATGACTGAACCATGTTAATGAAGTGTGGGTCCTCAGTCATACAGAAGGGAGAGTTTGTTGCATAAACAAACTGGGTCATTTTTTCATCATTGCCTCTTTTTGTAATCTACTTTAAAGGTGAAATTGTAAAAGGAAGATCTGCCTATTTCAGCTATTTATTTTTTATCTCAACTGCATCTAAAATGATAGTACCATAGAGTAACAACTATATATTTTTTCTCAAACATGAGAATTCAAGAATAGTCCAGAAGGAAGACATGCAGTCCTTAAGAAAGAAGTCTGAAATAAAAAAGTTTACTAACCTGAAGATCCTGTATGTTCAGACATGTTCCTTCCATCATCTTCAACGCAGCTTCCTCCTGAGAAGGAATTCTTCTCATGATGTTGTTTCATTCTGGCAAGCAGGCCTTGCATTTCTTTGTTGCACTGTTTGTATTTTGCACGCACGCCTGTCTTACCCACAGGTAGGCCTGGTCTACAGTACACATTTAGGTCGAATTTAGCAGCGTTAAATCGAATTAAGCCTGCACCTGTCCACACAACAAAGCCATTTACTTCGACATAAAGGGCTATTAAAATCGATTTCTGTACTCCTCCCTGACGAGGGCTGGGGGCATGTGAGGGTGGGTGCAGGAGTCAGGGAAGACATAAGGGATGAAACCCTCACTTCTCTTTGGGCACTCTTATGCTAGGTAAAAGGGCTGGAACAGCATGAAGGGGCCTCTCCACGTCCCTGAGTAGCCCAGGATCGGTAGGGTGCAACAGTGTCTCGAAGCCAGTTTAGCCCCTCTGGTTGCAAGTTTTGTGTTGCACCACTAAGGGATGCAGCTCAGAATCTCATCCATGCTTTTTAGTGGTGTCTTGAAAGAAGAAAGAACAGCCATTGTGCACATCAGAGGCAGGAGCGAGTTCCAGATGGGTGAAGCAACATGGAGGAAAGCATGAAAATGAGAGTAGGAGTATGGATACAAAGAAAATGATGAAGAATGAGAGCTGAAGCTAAAAGAATGAGATATCATGGAGTGGGTGTGGAGGGAGTACGGAAAAAAAAATACAGATACAGGTTGGGCTGGAGATCACTGCATCCACTTTAACTTATTGGGCCAATTTAATGGATGCAGATTCACTGACTTCAATGATATTGCACCAGTTTAGACTAGGATTAATTTGACTTGCATTTTCAAAGGCATATTGACGTATGCAGTGAATGCAAGTTAAATTTTCACTTTTTTTGTTTTGACAAAAGTTGTTAGAAAACTAATTCTTAGTCAAATATATATACTAAATAATGTTAGAGAAATTAATATTATATATATATATATAGTTTAAGAAAATATAAAGGAGTTTTTGCTTTTTGTATGTGTTTCTGCTGATCCAGCATTTGCAAATTTAACTGAAACAGCATCAGGGTTACTCCTGGGGAATTCTGCACCAAAATATTAAAAATACTGCATGCAATATTTTAAAATTCTGCAAAATTCTGCATATTTTATTTATCAAAATAACACAATATAATCACACCAGTTTCAATTATTTTGGTAATTTATTTCAAAATACCTGTCAGCAATTATGTGTCTGTATTGTTAACACAACAAAAAAAGATTCAAGAAATGTTTTTTGACAAATAGATTTCTTACTAGGCATATTAATACAGAACTCTGAGTAATAATTCATTTAAACTACAGTACAGAACCGTATTTCCTGAACCCCTCAGAAGCAGTGCAAAGGCTTGGTGTAACGGAGGAGCTGAGGGAGAAGAACTTCAGCAAATGTGGGTAGATTTTAGCCTTTGGAAAGGAGTAGCATGAGCACCCAGCTAGCACCTTCTGTTCCCCATACATTAGCTGCCTAGGGAGATGGGCATTCCCTCTTGGGGCTATGGCATGTTGGAAGACATGGAAAGAAGCATTCTTACTTAATACCCAGGCCCAAACTGGATCAGGTTTCTAAACTCTGAGAAGGTTCCAGGCCCTATGCTTGGGGTGTAAAGGTGGGTAGTAGGCCCATGGGATACAGATAAATACAATTAATTGGTAAGTGCCATTTAAACACTTAGTATCACTGGAAGTTGGAGTAGTTCTTCGAGTGATGTCCCTATGGGTGTTCCAATTTAGATGTTTGTGCACCCCTGTGCTTGTAATTGGAGATTAATGGTAGCAGTGTCCGGTTGAGTCACACATGTACAGTCTCCGTCTTGCACCACTTCAGGCGATTAATTGGTGCTGTGCGACCAGCCCTCCCTCAGTTCCTTCTCTACCGTGGTTGGCTCGAGTTGGAGCAACTAGCAGCACCTCTCAGCTTTCTGAGTAGCATAACTCAGACATAGGTTAGGGGTTTGTTATTGAAGTGGATGGGTGAGATTCTGTGGCCTGCATTGTGCAGGAGGTCAGACTAGATGATCATAATGGTCCCTTCTGACCTTAAAGTCTGAGTCTATAAGAAAGTAATTGTTGTGAAGGAGCCTGGGTATGAACTTGAAGAGTTGTTGGGTATGAGTGGGAAAAGTATGGAACAGGTTTTTGTGGGGGGGCGGGGAGAGATTGTTTGGGAGTGTCCCCCATGCAGCCCCTTGTGGACCCCTCACCTCTCCCATTCAGCCAGGCACATCTGCTCCTGTCCCCATGTGTCCTTGCACCCCCTGTCCACATATGTCCCTCTACCCCCCACTCAGACACCCATTCCCCCATCCCCATGTGTGCGTGCATCCCCTCCCCATCCTCATGTGTCTCTGTGCTCCCATTCAATCACTCCACTGTCCCCATGTGGCGCTACACCCCCTCCCCCCTGTGACCCTTTGCCTCCACTCCCATTCAGTCCTTGCCCCAGTCTGTCTTCCCGCACTAGCCCTTATGAGTAAGACTGTGTGTCTGTCATGGAGGTCACGGAAGTCATGGATTCTGTGACTTTCTGTGACCTCCATGATTTCTGCAGTGGCTGGTGCTGGCTCAGGGCAGCAGCAGCAGCAGGTTGGATGTGTGGGAGGGGACTCAGGGCTGGGGCAGGAAATTGGGATGCAGGGCAGCACTTACCTGGGTGGGGGGCTTCCTGGCTCCCACTCGCATGTCCCTGCAGCTCCTAGGTGGAGGGGCTAGGGGGTTCCGTGCTGCCCGCACCCACAGGTGCTGCCCCTGCAGCTCCCATTGGCTGCAGTTCCCGGCCAATGGGAGCTGCAGAGCCAGCACTTGTGGCGGGAGCAGTGCGCGGAGCTCCTTTGGCTGCTCCTCCCCTAGGAGCTGCAGGGACATGCCAGTCAGAGCTGGGAGGCTAGAGAGCGGGGGCTGCTGGCCGGGCGCTCAACTCTGAATGTAGTGCTGCTGCCAGCAGCAGAGGAGAAGAAAAGGTGGCAATACCATACCATACCCCCTTTATTTCTCTGCTGTTGCTGGCAGCGGCACTGCCTTTAGAGCTCGGCTCCTGGGCAGCTGCCACTGCTCTCTGTTCTGCCTGCAGAGCTGGGTGGCTGGAGAGCAGCAGTTGCTGTCCGGCTACCCGGTGGGGGGCGTAAACTACTACAGACATGAAGAAGGGGGTGCGATTAAAGAAGTTTGAGAACCACTGCTGTAGCGTATTGATTGGAGCCTATAACTTCTGAATGTTGTAACTCAACAACTCAATAACTTTATTCTTCTTTGGCGCTTAGTATTTTGGTACTTATCCTCAATAACAGGACCTATTTATAATTATATATAATAATTCCTCTGTGATTGAAAGTGAATTCAATGGATTGAGAATACTTGTATGTGATTTAAAGGATTTTTGCACTATTGCCCCAGACAGGCTTTAAGTCACCCTGAGACTCCTCCGGTCCTGGAGCTGTCTGGACGCTTGTCCTGTCTGACATAAATTAGAAGAGTGAAGTCTGCTCTAGCCTACAGTGGCTGCCACTAGACCCAAAGAGCTGTTATAATGGCTGGGGTTTGGTGGAGAAGTCCAGCCATGACCCCCTTTCCTTGACTGTGCACACTGCATAGAGATCTCCAGGAAGCAGGAAGAGGCGCAAATTCTATTGTATGTAGGTTCTTATACTTCCATTGTTACTGTAGAATCTGAGCAGTTTCCATTAGTGCATTGAGCAATGTGACTAACCTGGTCATGGGTTTGTTCCCCTCTCATCCTCTCCACAGGGGGAAAATTGTGTGTGCAGTGAAATTTTTGTTTTGCCAAGGTTTAGGTTTTGGTTTTTTAAAATATACCGTGTTACATGTTAGAAAAGGTTGAAGAAATGTGATTTGCACTTGGAGCAGAAAATGGTGACATTTGATGATCCCAAGTTCTCGTGGGAGTTTGTTCCACAGTATCAGACCAGCCCCTGAGAAAGCTATGCCTTCTGCACGGATGGCTTTATACACAGGACTCTCTACAGTGGCTCCTTGTTATATGAAAATGCCTGTATGAAGTAAAGAAGTGAGAAGCAGCTAAACTGAATGGAGAATTAGGCCCATAGTCTTGAGTTTAATTTTAAAGGAAAACATATTTCTTCTTAAATTGAAAAAAAAATTACTTATGGGCAAATGTCTGAAGTTTTAGCCTGAGTATATTATTCCCCACTGGAGGTCACTATTTCAACTCATGGTTTTCCATTATAAACCTCCGCTCTGTGTGTGTGTGTGTGTGTGTGTGTGTGTGTAAAATGTATATACAAGATGTGTGTATTGTCAGTGTATATATAAATCATCTTAAAGTTAGTTCTCCAGGAGAAAGTGGGTTTTCTGTTTTCTCCATTTTTTAATAAACAAATCTCTGATGTGCCCATAATGACACTTATAGATACAAAGGTTTTTAAAAGAATGATCATAATTATATGTAATCCTAGTTACTGATGACATGACCTATTAATGTAAAAAAAAAAATACAACCCCCACCAAAAAAAACCAAGAACCAAAAAAACCCAAACAAACCAGTAGCCATGCCGCTATGGCATTTTAACAAGTATCATGGGTAAGGAAGACTTTGTTATGCATTTCCAACAAATAATTCCTTTCTTGTTAGATTTAGGTTCTGAGTGGTGATTTATTTTATTTATATTTTCCTATTTTCATTTTTAAGACAGGACATTTCATAAAGTGATTTTTCTTAATTCAGTTCTACAGTAATTAACCAATAAAAAACCTGGAAGAAAAGACACAACACTTAAGGCTGTCATCTCTAAATTATTAAAGCTCTACAACCTATTCAGTAATTCTAAACAAAAAACACATTCTCTAATAGCCTTAATCATAAATATCTAAAAACAGCAGCTTTCCTATATTAAATTAGCTCCAGACCGCGCTTGAAGATGAATAGAAATGTTGGAGAAAAGTAATCTCTGCAATCTACTTCCCTTTTTATGTACATTAATGCTCAAGAATAATATTCCTGATCCAAATAAAATCAGTGCTATTTCTTTCATTTGATAAGTTGTATAGATGAAGTGAATCTTGGTATACAGCATGATTTCATCTGGGATCAGTTATTAAAAATGGTTGAGGTCTTCCTCAGCCTAGATTATTTTCCCTAAAAGTATGGATCATCTTTAAACATGATGGAGTTCAAGGTTGTGGTAAGAGGGAGAAGGACATACAAGAGGAAGTAATTGGCAAAATGGGAAAGATTTTTTTTTTGAGCAGATATGTAACAGCTCTTTGTGTATAAATAAATTAAACTAATATGTGATTCTCCTTTGTTTTAAGAACAAAACAAGACAATATGTAACCTTTATCTTTTATTTTTTCTAGTGATATGCAGCTTCCGAGGATCTATACCACAAGGCTTAGTTTTGGAACTAGGAGAAACTGTCCAGATCTTGGAAAAATGTGAAGGTTAGTATGATGGGTTGAAGTGGGTTGTGTTTCCCAAAGATAAATCTTATTTGCAGTAGAAATATATAAACAAATTTACAGTTGCGGATTTTAATAAATCATTTTGGGACCACGATGTATCAGATCATCAAAATACTCTGATAAAACCTCATTTGACCCACTTACCATAGGAAAGACTAGAGCTTTACTGGCAGTAATCCAGTCTGATAGGAGGTCAGCGTGTTTAAGTAAACCATCTGTCCAGAAAATGTTCAAACCCTGACTTGAGCATTTTATGGTTGTTGTGTCTAGTGGTGAATTTTCATCATGTTGACTTTTGAACAAATATCTAGATTTCCAATCATATTTTGTAGTTTTTATCCCCTTCCCATTAAGTTGAGCTTACCAATATTATTCATTTTCCATAAGTATTTGAAAATATGCTTAATGAAATGTAGTAGTGATTTGGTTGGGACCAGGACTGTGAAAAAGAATAATTTGTTGACGTTACTGATTTATGTAGGAGAGTGTTTTACAATTAACCTTCTTTACCTTCTTTTTACTCTTAAAAGTAAATGCCATTTCCAGTACATTACAGCAATAGCAGCCATTCTCTCTCTTTGAATGTATACATATAGGGTCCAATCCTGCTGCCTTACTCATAGGAATAAACCAGTTGAAGTCAGTGCTGCTAATCACATATGTAAAGGATTTGTCCCCTATTGTACAGAAAAAGCAAGCAACTGTAAATTGTTTGTAATATCTTTGAGGCATACTTTTGACAACATAAAACATGAGAGCACGTTTCACTAAAACCTCTGAGATGGAATTATAGGTCCTTAATCCAAAACTGTCTTCAAAAAAATTAATCCAGGTCCCAGATCCATAGTTATGAATCTGAGTTGCAGATCCATGGGCCATACAGTCTTTTGTCTCTAACATCCATGAATAGGAATCTTGTACTTTGAGAATGTTGCATCACACCAAAGAACAATTAGAATTGTTTTTTTCAAATTTGGATTGCAGTGCATTAAAATTTACTCAGTAGTTTAGCATAGTTTATCAGTATACCATTTTACCCATAGACCACTGTGCATACTACAGTAAATACAAATTTTAAATTGATAACTCCAAAAAACGTAGTTTTAAAAGCACAAATTAAAAACACAAGATTTATCCTTCCCCCATATCAATTATACCTTTAAAATTGCCACTCCTAAAACATTGTATGAAAATAAGATTAAAAAAATTAGGAGTGCAATATTTCATTTTGGTAAAAAGTGGCCTCTCTCTCACATATTTTTTCTTATGGTTATGGCCAACCAAGGAAATACGGTAACAGTCTATATAACTGAAATGTTTTCAGTGCATAACAAGTATGCTGATTTCTGATCTGATGCAGTAAAAGACATCTAGGCCAAGAATGAAAATAGCCATTTATTTCTCAGGTGGCAGTGTAGGTTACAAGACTATAAATAGTGTGTTAAGTCTGCAGCTTAGCCAAACGTACATGGACAAAGATGATGGTCTCTCAATACCAGCATAACTCCCTTCCTTCCAAATAGGCCCTTTGCATAGTTTGAAACAGAGACCTCTAAAGACCTTCCTTAACATACTGTTGTTTAAAATACTCAAATATTTCTCATAACTGTAGATATTCTTTGTTAGAAAGTCAAGGAGACATTTGTTGTATGAACAACTGCCACATCCAATTGTTTACAATTATATTTTGCTCTGAACTTAATTAAGGTTTTCTCAGTTTTGTCTACAGTGGTAACAAAGACAAATTCCAAAAAGCCCAAAGAATGGAGGGAATAGTGAACTTGCAAAAGCCAAGGGAATGTCAGAGGATATACCTTACTGAGCTTTTCCTTCACACAAAATCATGGCAAGCACTGTCAATTCATATGCTGCATACAGAGCCAATAAATATTAAGGCATTGTACTTTTGTTGAAATAGTATATTCCCCTACCTCTGCCCTGAGTAAAGCAGCTTGGGTGTAACTTAGGAAGCTGAACATTCTCCTTACAAATTTGTTTTATACACCCTGTAATTCACTACGATTCTTCCAGCCCCAAATTTCTGTATTATACAGTATTTGGGAACACACTTTAGCTTTAAACTCTAAGAGCTGGAAGGACTGGATTGCCTCTGTAAATGTGAATGAACATAGCACTGCTTGCATAGAACCTTGGGCTTTCTTCTTTATCTCCTCTATATGTTTATCCTACTGGCCATTATGTGTAAAACAGATATCCAAACGGGGGAAAAACCTGACTTGTTCAATATAATGGCCATCAATCATCCATGTATGCAGTCTTGGTCTGTGGCCAGAGAAAATTACTTTAGTTTTCTAATAGTTTATGGTCAGGTTCTCCTACTTGCAAAAAGAGCTAAAGTCCTTTAACATATACTTTAAGCCTAGGGGGGTTTGAGACCACAGAACCATGTTGTCTGCATAAAGAAGGACCAACACAAATCGGTTCAGAATTTTGGGAGGGAAATGTGCTGCTTCTAAAGCTGTCACAGTCTCATTAATGTAAAAATTAAGAAGAAAATGGGCCAATAAGCAGCCCTGTTGGATGCCTTTTATGATGGATAAGTAAATTAGTTTATCTCGCCACCCAATCCTAATCTTGACACTGTTTGTCTATGGAGGGCTTTCAAGATAAAGAAGCCTAGGGTCTATGCTAGCCTTCGCAAGTTTCTCCCAGAGATGATCTCTGTCAGTAGACTCAAAAGCTGATTTCATGTTGACAAAGGCTGCATAAAATTTTTCCTGGGAACTGGCTTTGAAGGCTAATAAAATACTCTTGTCAGATGGCTGAGATAAATCTTAATTATCTGGTGTGACAAAAAGTGGCTAGTCCAAAACTACATGGCTCTTGAGCTAGAAGGCAAAATAATGTACATATTTATCATTTTGTGAATGGTTACAGTACACATCTTTGTAGACCAGATTCTTGAATACCGAAAGTGCTATATAAGGTTATTAGGCCATTAACACTATGGACTTAAAGGAAACAATTGCTTACTGGAATTTCTCTGCTCAAAGGTAGATCATTTTTCCTGAGATGGCATATATTAATGATGGTACCTATCTTAAGAGTCTTTGTTCTGTGCAACTAAACTTGTAAAAAAATCCAAACATCCTTCCCAGACTTGAAGAAGAGCTCTGTGTAGCTCAAAAGCTTGTCTCTTTCACTAACAGAAATTGGTCCAATAAAAGATATTATCTGACCCACCTTGTCTCTCTACTAGCCTGGGACCTGCATGGCTACAAAAACGCTTCAAACAAGCAGTGGTTTGTAATTAAAAGCTAATTCTCCAATTCCATGGTATATACCTACCTCTCTTCAAGGGCCAGGGGAAACAAATGGGCCCTTTTGCAACATGTCTTGAAAGTTGACTAGTCTAATCTATTTTGTACCACAAATGGTGGGAATTCTAGAGTCATATCAGCTGGCCCCTATTTGTTATGTCAGGAAGGATCTATCAGTACATCTGCTGATCACAATTGTCAGTGTATTGCAGGAAGGGACATAGGCACAGAGTTTCTAATCTGTTAGGGGGTGCTCCTCCCTGGCCTCGCCCTCACTCCATCCCTTCCCTAATGCCTCACTCCTGTCCCGTCTCTTCCTGGCCCAGTTCTTCCCCCTCCCCCGAGCACGCTGCGCCCTTGCTCCTCCCCCCCACCAGTTCCTCCAGACATTGCAAAACAGCTGATCCGCGGTAGGCGCTGGGAGGGAAGGGGAGGTGCTGATTGGTGGGGCCTGCTGTCAGGCAGGAGCCACTGGGGGAAGAAGGAGGCGTTGATGGGGGGCTGCCAGTGGGTGCTAAGCACCCACCATAGTTCTTCTTATAGACTTTTATATTCCCAAATCTAGTACAAATCCTCATTGCTTAGGATTTGCCAGTTTATTTCTATTTTATTTCTGGAACTTTTCTTTATCTGCCTTCGTTCCTGGAAAATAGACTTTATACTCAGTTAACCTAATTTGATGGCTTGTATCCTGGATTAACAAGGACAGTACATATCAATTGCTTGATCCACACTTAACATAATGACACAGATTATGTGTGTGTGTTATAGAACTGTAAAACTGTAGAATCCGATTTTGGATTCATCCAGAAATTTTCTATACCACTGAATGTATTTGTGTCCTTTAAACGTTGATAGCTATCAATTATTGGAAAGACTGTCACTGCCAGCTTTTAGCTGTTATTGAAAACATTCCTCAATAAGCATTCCACCATCAACATATACAATAACTCTTCACTTAAAGTTGTCCCAGTTAACGTTGTTTCGTTGTTATGTTGCTGATCAATTAGAGAACATGCTTGTTTAAAGGTTCGCAATGCTCCCTTATAACGTTGTTTGGCAGCCACCTGCTTTGTCCTCCACTTGCAGAAAGAGCAGCTCATTGCAGCTGGCTGGTGGGAGCTTGGAACCAGGGTGGACTGGCAGCCCCCCTTATCAGCTCCCCACTCCCTTAAGTTCCCTGTCCGGCACCTGCCCAGCAGGCTATCGATTGCCGGCAGTTCAGCTGTCCTTCCCCACACTGCCATGTGCTGCTCCTGCCCTCTGCCAGGAACCTCCTGCTTGCTGGGGGGTGGGGAGGAAGAAGGGTGCTAATGTCAGGGTGTCCTCCCTCCCCCCTGATCCTGCCCCCCGCTTACCCCATCTCCATAGAGCGGGGCGGGGGCACAACAGGGCTCAGGACGGAGGAAGCTTACTAGCTTCAGCTGCTGTCTCTACTTGCTGATCTACTTAAAAGGCAATGTACTTAGAGTGGCATCAGCGTACTTAAAGGGATAATGCACATCTCTCTCTTTCACACACAGGGTATGTGTCTCTCTTTGTCTCCCATGCTGTCTCCCCTCCCTCCATTTGTGCTGCCTTATAGAGTGTGAGGCTACATTAACAACAATTTGTTAACCTTTGAGGGCTCAGCTGAGTGCTAGTTCATCATTCAGCACGAAGGCATTTCCTGGGAAATATTCCACCCTCTGACTCCACCACCTCAACCAAGCTTCACAATCATCATTGCTGTGTACAGTATTAAATTGTTTGTTTAAAACTTATACTGTGTGTGTGTGTGTATATGTATTTGTGTGTGTGTGTGTGTGTGTGTGTATATATATATATATATATATATATATATAAATAAAATATAGTCTTTTGTTTGGTGAAAAACATTTCCCTGGAACCTAGCCCCCCGATTTACATTCATTCTTATGGTGAAATTGGATTCGCTTAAAATTATTTTGCTTAAAGTTTCAGGAACATAACTGCAACGTTAAGCGAGGAGTTACTGTATATAAGTACTTCAAACACTATATCAAATAATTATTAAATTTCAAAGTGGGATTCTCTTCAAAAGACCTTTCTTCTCTGTTGGAGTTTTGCAGACACTTAGGTAAACACTTATTCTTTCTGGATCTTTCGAAAGAAATTATTTGAGATTAACCAAAGATTTTAACCAGTGTAGATTTCAATCATTAGTATGAGCAGTCATGACAAATCAACAGTTTATTTTATGGGAGAAAACCAGCCCAGAGCATTTTGTTGAATTTTCTGGATTTTCCCCCCGTTTACTTTTTTCTTTCTATCTGAAGAATGCAATTTTATGTAAATTTATGCATATTTATATAAATGTGTAAAACAGAACTTGTAGTTCTTCTTCGAGTGCTTGCTCATATGCATTCCAATTAGGTGTGCGCGCGCTGCGTGCTCGTTCGTCAGAAGACTTTTTACCCTAGCAGCACTCGGTGGGTCGGCTGGGCGCCCCCTGGAGTGGCGCCGCTATAGCGCCGAATATATACCCCTGCCGACCCATCTGCTCCTCAGTTCCTTCTTACCGCCCGTGTCGGTCGTTGGAACTGTGGAGCGCAGCTTAGCTGTCCTCCACTTCCCTAGCTTTTCACTCGTTTTTCTTATAGTTATAGTGTATATAGTTCAGTCTTCATGTTATAGTTAACTTTT
The DNA here is from genome assembly GCF_020497125.1 of Mauremys mutica. Lineage (NCBI taxonomy): Eukaryota > Metazoa > Chordata > Testudines > Geoemydidae > Mauremys > Mauremys mutica. Next base: position 46,678,726 of record NC_059078.1, read on the forward strand.
ATTGTTTTTTTAGTAATAGTTAGTGTAAATAGTTGAGAGGGGTTGGGGCTTAGCCCTTTTCTCCCTCGCCCGGTGCCGGGCCCATGCCCGGCTCGCCGGGGTTCAAACAGTGCTCGACCTGCCGTAGGCCGATGCCCACAGGAGACCCGCACAGCTCCTGTCTTAGGTGCCTCGGGGAATCCCATTTGGCGAATAAGTGCCGCATTTGCAAGGCTTTTAAACCCCGAACAAAGAAGGAGCGGGACATTCGCCTTAGGCAGCTCCTAATGGAAGCGGCGCTCACTCCTCCTGCACCGACTCCGCCGCCGGCACCGGGAACAAGTTCTGCCTCCGCACCGGGAACCTCCGGCACTGCAAAGACCCCGCACCAGCTGTTGTCTCATCCATGGCACCGGTCACTCTCCCCGCGGGGGAAGAAGCGCAAGACTCCTGCGGCACCCGCGTCTGGGGCGCAGTCTGAGCACGCACCGAGAGCGGATTGCCCGGCACCTTCATCTGCCGTGGCACCGCCCACGACTGCACCATCGATTCCGGCCTCTCAGAGGCCGTTGAGTCCGGTGCCCGTTGACTCCCCGGCACCCGCCGCGGTAGAGCTTATTGTGCCCTCTACGCCGGAGACTTTCGCAACAGTGAGAGACCTGATTGCCCTCACGGACCCAGGGCCGCCTCAGCCCCCGGCACCGCCCCCGGTCTCTAGGCAAGCCAGCCATGATGAGGCACCCCTCGCAGGGCACCGTCGAGCGCCGACGCTCCGGGTCGCGCTCCCATGGACGATCGAGATCCGGCCACTGATCACGGTCACGGCACGGTTCCCAGTCCTGGTACCGCTACCCATCAAGGCACCGGTCCTATTCACGGCACCGATCATGGTCCCGCTCTCCGTCCCGGTGCTCCCGCTCCCGGCACTGATCCCGGCACTGTGTCTCCCGTAGCAGGTCGAGACGCAGGGACTCTAGGTCGACCTCCCGGCACCACGCTGGTAGTAGGTCCCGATATCCGTCGCGGTACCGCTATGACTCCCGGCACCGCTCTCCGCTGCGACGTACGGTGCAGGGCCGCTCTGCCTACGCAGACCCGCCCTATTCAAGCACGGCTCCGCCATGGCCGTCCAGGCACGCCTCGGCCTCATCTCACGCCGGCTCTGCCTATTATGGGGACTCAGACAATAATAGCAGGGGTTCCCAGAGACATCATGCCTCGGACCACGCACCGCACCAGTGGCCCTTCTGGACGCCTTGGGCGTACCATCAGGCCCAAGGCGAGCCCACAGTACCACCTCACCCGGTGGCTACAGAGCATCGCATGCCAGAGGCGATGATTAGCAGGCCTCCAGTGACCGATACTGAAGACGTTTCGGCGCCAGTTCCGCAGGCCCAAGCCTCTCCGACTCCAGATGTTGCCCAGGACCAGGAGCCACTTCAGGAGCCACTTGTTCCGGGCCTTTCCTCTTCCTCTTCCCCGGATGAGGCAGTGGCTGGCACATCCGCATCTGGTCCACCTCCGATCGACCTTCGTTCGCTTCAGGACCTCCTCCGGCGTGTTGCACAAAATATCAACTTGCCCGCCGAGGAAGTCCCAGAGGCAGAGGACCCGGTTGTTGATATTTTGACAGCGGAGGCCCTCACTCGTGTGGCGCTCCCCTTTATTCGCACAATCCAGGCCAGAGCAGACACCATCTGGCAATCCCCGGCGTCTATCCAACCGACCGCCAGAGGAGTTGAGCGCAAATACATGGTGCCCTCCCAGGGCTACGAGTACTTGTATGTGCACCCCCCTCCCTCCTCATTGGTCATGCAATCGGTTAATGACAGGGAGCGCCATGGACAGCAGGCCCCCGCACCGAAATCTAGGGAGGCCAGACGTATGGACCTCTTGGGCCGCAAGGTCTATTCCGCAGGGGGCCTCCAACTGCGAGTAGCAAACCAGCAGGCCCTGCTAAGCAGGTACAATTATAACACCTGGCAGTCAGTGAGCAAGTTCTCTGAGCTCCTGCCTCAGGACTCCAGACAAGAGTTTTCAGCATTGTCGGAGGAAGACAAAAAGGTGGCCCGTACCTCGCTCCAGGCCTCGCTGGACGCTGCAGACTCGGCTGCTCGTACGGTCGCATCCGGTATAGCGATGCAACGTATTTCGTGGCTTCAGGCGTCGGGCCTCCCACCTGAGCTCCAGTATATGCTTCAGGACCTCCCATTCGATGGCAAGGGCCTATTTTCTGAAAAGACAGATTCCAGGCTTCAAAGTCTGAAAGACAATCGGGTGATTATGCGTTCCCTCGGGATGCATACCCCCCAGACTCTTCCACTCTCAGCCTCAGCGTCCTTACCCCCCACCAAGACCGAGGCAGGAGTTTGCGAGGCGTCGAAGACTATCATTGGCCCTGAAAGTATTGTCCAAGGTTCTCTCAATAGTAGCCATGCAATTACGCTCCCAAGGAATCCTGATTTACCCTTATCTGGACGATTGTCTCCTGAGAGCCCCATCTCTCCTGGAGGCTCAGGAAGTCACCAAGGCTAAAGTATGCCCTTTTACAGAATTGGGCCTACAGATCAATGCCCAGAATTCAACCCTTGTTCCAGTACAGCACCAGGAATTCATAGGTGCAGACCTCGACTCACTAAAGGCCAGAACTCTTCTACCTCAACAAAGATTTCTCTTCCTGGTTACACTTATAGAGCCCACAAATATCAGCCAGACATTGCCTCCAATTCTTGGGGCATATGGCAGTGAGCACAGCAGTAATACCACATGCCTGGCTTCATGTGCGATGCCTTCAGATGTGGTACAGCTCAGTTTACAGACCAAACAGGGACAGGTTAGAAAAACCCCTGTCACTACCCTCCAGGATCAAAAACTCCTTAGATTGGTGGAAAGACCCGGCCAATGTTTGCAGAGGGATTCCCTTCTCGCAACTTCACCCATTGTTGCTTCTCATCACTGATTCATCATGCAGAGTGATGTGCACATCTAAACAACCTCACCACACAAAGCAAGTGGTCACCCACAGAGATGTTCCTTCACATCAATCTCCTTAAGCTCAGAGCCGTTAGGAATGCCTGCACCCACTTCCTGGCATTGATTAAAGGATCACACATGAGAGTTCTAACAGACAACATAGTCTGCATGTACTACATAAATCAACAAGAGTGAGCCAGGGCACCCTCCCCTTGTACAGAAGCAATGAGGCTATGGAACTGGTGTATGTCCCATGACATCACGATGTCAGGAGCCTACCTCCCGTTCTGGAGGAGGGACAGGTGCTGGCCAGGACTTCTCTTCAGGCCACCCTGGACTCAGTTGACTCAACCACCCGCACCATGGCCACAACTTTTTGTGAGTTGTGCTGGGGCTATAAAAGGGGTATATCTCCTTCTTGGTTCCTTTTCACTACCAATGGTGAGAGTCGGAGCGCCACATAGCTATTTACATTGGTTAGCCAGCGTTTTCTGAAAAGCTTGGTGTATATAGTTATAGATAGTTTAGTTCGTTGTAAGTATTTAGTGTAGTGATCTGGGAATGTATTATGAAAAAATCAACAGGTTTCAAGTAGTGTGCCACCTGCATGGTGATTTTCCCTGTCATGGACAGGTACAAAAGCTGTTTAATCTGCCTAGGGGGAAAGACACATGAGGGACAAATGTCCAGTTTGTACCTTGTACCCACCAGTACAAAGAAGCAGAGGACTTCTGCCTAAAAGTTCACCTGATGAAGGAGGCGATGTGTTGGAACCAGCCCCTGAACGTGTTCCTTTTTCACATAAAGGTACAGAAATTTATTGAAAATATTCCCAAAGAGGGTCTTTTTTATGACCTACGACCATGGCAGTTCTTTTCTCCACTACACAGGTTTTGAAATCAACACTAGAAGCTTCACTCGGAAGAATGTTACTACTTTTTCCCTACAGTGTCCTGCTTTTGACACCAATGTTGCTCCTTTCTGGTTGTACGCTCTGTTCTTTCCACCTTATTTCATAACTCTCTCACACACACACACCCTTACCCCCAGAAAAACAAAAATGAACAACAACCACGCAAGACTTCTGCTTGTGTAACCCACGTGCCTTTTGCATTCCAGTATTTTATTTACAGAGAGGGAGGCTGTGAAGAATTTAATGGATTTTTTTTGTCTCTCTGTCCGTGTACACATGGAAGGGGACAGAGCAAGGCCATTTACTCAAAGGGCCCAGAACTATTGAGAAGCAAGGGCTGGTAGTTACTGTGCAGATCAATGTTTTTCCATGCACTGAAGCATAAGTTTCCATGTTGGTTGGAGTATAAATATTCATAATTTGAGAACTGAGCCAGTCAGAGCTCAGGTAGGGAGAAGCTATAAAATGGGAGTACGAGACCACACACATGGTCTCAATGGATGAACTTGATGAGATACTTGATGGTGTCTCCTGGAATCAGAGGTTGGGTCCAAGAAACTGTGATGACTTTGCCAGTCTCTTGCACCCCCTAGCACAGCCTCTCAGTCCCCCACTGCATCAAGGCCTTAATACAATACATGACCTTTTGTGCCATGTTTATAAAGCTTAACCTCAAAAGTTAGATGTTTTTCCATGATTATTTCTTTACATAGAAAGGAAGCCTTTAACTCAACATTTTTGATAGAGCCTCATGGATTCAGCATATTTATTTTTTTATTTAAATGTTTTAAGAGATTGCAATAAATGTAGGCCTTAACATACTTTGCCCTAAATTCAGATTTCATTTTATGCAGTTTATTTTTAAAAGGAAAAACTTATAATTTAAATAATTGTAAAAATCTGATATTTAAATACAATAATCTGATTTTTAAAAATTAAAAAAATCTATTTTTATCCACACTGATTTTTAGCAATGTTGGAAACATCACAAGTATGGGGCATGTATAGGGAATAAGTTTGGACAGACCAAGATAATACTTATGCTAGGCTGGTTGACTTTGATCTAGTCTTGGCTCGGCATGGGTGTTGTCTTGTTGACTTGCCCTTATGTAAGCTTGCACAATGATTATAGCTGCTGTATAGGACAAGGGTAATGTTCTGACCACAGAAATGTACTGACAAATGCATATTCAATGGATATACAAAATATACTGACAAATGGCGATTACAGAAAAACAGGAAAGTCCCAGCATTGAGTAAGGGGTAGATGGCCTGGTCAGCATGCATGATCAATGTGTGAACAATGGAAGTAAACCATTTGGAAAAGAGATGATAATGTGGAGATAATGAGATAGCAAAAAATTTGTACATCTAAGCTTGTGAATTCATAGTGTATGAGTTATATAAGACATAATTCTTAATGTTTGTTGGAGGATAGATATGGGTATGTAATTTGAAATTGGTTTGAAGACAGATGCTAGAAGGTAAGGGGGTAGTTGGAGGATCGTAGGAGAAATCCATCATGACCTGCCTGCCCTCTAAGAAAATATAACTGGCTGTTGTCTTTTCCTGCCTATCTGTCATTCATTGCTTTTATAGTAATTATAACTGCAAGGTATGCTTTTGGTTCATAAAAATGTTGGATTAATAAACCTGGGCATTTTGGCCAGAGTGTGTTAAACTTCACTCAACAGTTATTTAGACAGTTAATTATGATGTTTTTAAAAACTCTTAATTTGTTATAACTACATAACTTATATATTAACACAATTATCTAAATTGTACAACAATGTAGAATGGTTTAAATTATTTTTGAAATGCTTTGAATGTGAGAGAATTATTTTTTTTAAATTAAGATTACAAATAAAAGTACTGCGCTGAGTGAGTTATAGGAAACTCTGCTTGCGTTAGAGATTTTCTGCAGTTAGCAAGGAGATTATGTTTTAAAGACATTCTTGCATGTAAAGATCTTTGCAGCTCACATAAATCTTTATTATAAAATATTTGGAAAACTTGATACATAAGGAGAGTTCTTTGTGGTTTGTAGCAATAAAATATCCTTTCTTGGATGTTCATTGTTCATTTGATTTTTTGTGTGCCTGATTTATGAACATGCAGGTGATTGGACAGGAGGCAGGAGAATGCAAGGGCAGATCACAGAGGAAGATTGAGGAGGGGAATATGATGGAAAAGGGGGAAACTCAGAGGGTAGAGGCAAGGCTATGATGGGAAATGGATGGCTGTTCCCCATCTTAGGGGTATGGAGCGAGTAAGTAGAGTCACCATCCTAGAAGCCAGGGAGAGGGGGTGTAGTAAATTTTAATGTTAGTTAAGGGTTGACTTTTCAATCTGATATTCTCTCTCTCACACCCTGGCAGAATAGCAGAGGGGAGTTGGAAAGTCAAAAGACTGACTAAAAAACACAGTTTGGCTCCCAAATCCATTAATTTTTTAAAAAAATTCAATCTCATGATTTTTGGGTTCTCATGATTTTTGATGTCATGTAATTGGCAATAATTGATATGGAATTTTTGTAAAAAGCCTCAGCAAGGTTACAGCCTATCTTTGGGCAGTTGTTGGAGTGATATATCAGTCAGTGTCCCTTTAGAGAGATGGCTATTTTAAACTTTCTGATCTTCAGGGTCTTTTCCCTTGATGGTTTTACACACAGTCCAAGGGAAGAGTCATTGAGAAAAATGAATAAGAGAAACGCTTCTCAAAATGTCATCCATCTGAAGGCTGTTGTAGCTTCCGGACTGTTGAGAACACTGAGAAATGGCAACTGTTTTGAAAAATGGCTGTTCTTTGTGAAATTCTCTGTGGCAGACTATTGTATCCTTTAGCCTTTTCTGAAAGAGAAACTTTCAGTTATGAAAAGTAATGGGGAAAATGGCCATTAATAAGAAAAAAATCAAATATGGCCTATGTGTAACATTTCAGTTAGTTTTACTTGTATGAGAAATTTGAAAAGTCTTTTATTCTGTTACTGAGATTATTAGAGGCAAAGGTCTGACACTGGGTACTTAATTTCTTAAAGGACCCATTTTTAATTATTTTTCATTCCTAAGTAATTAAAAGATTTACTTGTAAACTGTCAAAAATTATTCTGTACGTGAACTGCTATAATTTTAAAGAGGATATGCTTTGTTTTTCTGTCCATAACAAACCTGTATGCCTCCTTTATGTGCTAGAATCAACTCAGTCTCAACTATGGAGTCAGTATTGATGCCATAATTAATTCTGTAATATTTTTTTTTTTTGGTCAGAGGAACTGGGTATGAATATTTATTTTTGATTCTTTAACATACTATCATAGTAGAGACTGGGAACATTTTATAATCCAGGGCAGGGGCCTCCTCTTTATTGGTGTTTGTAAAATGCCAAGCATTTTTAGGCCCTGATATTGAATGAGGCTTTTACATGCAGCCATAATACAAATGATTAATAACAGTAATAGTATATTAGAATTGCTGATTATTTAAAAATTTGCTGTGTGTACGTTTTTATAAGAAGAGATTATTTTAAAAAGAGAGAACCTCAATACTACAGTAATAATAATATACAAAAATAACAGAAAAAGAATCTTAAGGTTGCAAAGTCAAGATCTCAGTAGTTAGGAAATGCCGGAATTAAGGTTGTCTGTGATTCATTAATTTACTCTTTGTGCCTATCCATTATGATAATCTGCAATTATACCACCTCTTTCACTATACACCTTCTAACTCCCACAACACTGAGGCATGAGTCCTACAGACAACAGCCTTATTCAGTACACATCCCTGATTCATTCCCTGATCACTGTCCATTCTGTGCACTGAATGAGGCAGGGGTCTTATTGAAACAATAGTATAGGATCATATAGTTATAGACTTTATCATAATGGATATGTACATACCCACAGATTAACAGGTAGCAGTTGAAGACTGTTATCTGTGTAGACATATCTCTAGAGATGTATGAGAGACAAACTTCGGGTTTTATAATTATTTTTAAGATTCAGGAATCCTGGGTTCAATTCCAGTTCTGGAGGGGAATGTGCTTCCTGCACCCATTGCACTTCAGCTGTAGGGGGAGGGATCCCTGTACAGGGAGCTGCTCCTCCATCTGCCCAACCCCCAGGAATCCAGACCCCGACATACCCAGACCCTCTCACCGAGCCTCACCCCCCTGCACTTAGAACCCACCCTGATGGGTCCCACTCCCCCTGCACCTGGACCCAGTGGTGAGCTGGAGCAGGTTCCCACAGGTTCTCAAGAACCGGTTGCTAAAATTAGACCGCCGTGGAGAACCGGTTGTTAAAGGGCCAGAGGGTGGGCAAAGAACTCTGGTCTGTGGGCCGGACCATCCTGTTGCTCCTAGGATTCCCAGCTGGGGAGGCTGAGGCTCCCGCAGCCCTTCCCCCGCTTCCCGCCAGCTGCAGCGTGGCCAGCTGCCGGCATCAGCTGGGCAGCTCAGCTGAGCTCTGGAGTCGTCCTGCTGCCACTTTTTGAATGGCCCAGCAAGGTGTGTGTGTGGGGGGGCTGCTGCAAGCTCCAGGGCTGGCCAGAGGAGAGGGGAGGGGGCAAGTGGGGCAATTAGCCCAGGCCCTGCAGGGGCCTCCGGCCCCACGATGATCTCTCTCTGGCCCCTCCCCCGCTTCCCCCCCCTTAAATCAGAACTTTTTATAGGGAACCGGTTGTTAAGATTTTGGCAGCTCATCACTGCCTGGACCACCCCGATGAGCCACCCAGACCTGTATCCCCACCCCACCGAGCCCCAACCAGTTGCACCTGGATCCCCACCCCACTGAGTCCCACACACCCAGACTCCCCTGACGAGCTCTATACACCCACACCCAGAAATTCCCCCCTGCTGACCCCCAACCACCTTCACCTGTACCCCCTACAGAGTCCCATTACCATTGCACCCAGAACCCCTCAACAAGTCCCTGTGCATCCAGATCCCCCACTGAGTCGCCTGCACCCAGATTACCTCACAGAGAATCCTCTCAACCCACACCTGGATCCCCCAACACTAAGCCCCTCCACACTTGGATACTGTCTTGGTGAGCCAGCCTGCCCACACCTGGTGCACCTGGCGTTGAGGCACCAGCCCAATCCTTGCACTGTGTCAGGGTTGGGTGCAGCCTCCCCGCTGAGTCTGTGTCCCAGGGGGGTGGGGGGGAGTAACTGTACAGTGATCTCCCACTTCTGTGCAGCTAGTGGCCTGTGCTCTCCAGTGCTATGCTGGAGCTTCCACATTTATTTGAGAAATAATATTTGCAGAATTTTGCAGAATTTTAAAATATTGTGTGCAGAATTTTAATTCTGTTGGCACAGAATTTTTTGGTGCAAAATGCCCTCAGGAATAAATGATTACCTCAGCATTTGGACTGTTTTGCCAGCGGCAGTCAGATTATTTCAGTATAAAGAAATGCAATGCCACAATTTAATACAGTATATTTTGTCCTGTTTTAGGCTGGTACAGAGGAGTTTCCATTAAGAAGCCCAATGTAAAGGTAAGTGTAAATACAGTCTCTATTTTTAAAAATAATTTGAGAATGAGGGCTTTCCACCTTGCTGTTGCAGCCCTAACCCATTTTCTCCATCACTCTTAAGACTCCACTTCCATTTACAATTATTTTGGCATACATAATTGTACTGAATTCTCTTCTGAATTGGTAAACATTGCTTCTTAGTCATCCCAAAGGTTCAGAGACCCTTTCCACCTGCATACATGTAGGCTGCATCCATTTTGACTTTTTTTCAAAAAAGCCCAAATGCCTAAAAAAGCCTGTACAATTCTTAATTCAGGATTTTTTTTAACAAATTTAAATAAATTCACTTTATCATAATATAAATAAGAGAATTTTTAAAATAAACCTAATTGGGGGAGAATATTTTTAACGTTTTATATTTCACAGATTTTATAGTCTAATCAAGGAAATTTTGCACTAGGAGGGCTCTTTATGCTGGCTGTGAATTTTTGTGTGAGTTCATGTATGCTTAAGTATACAAAGACACAAGCTATTTCCAACATTCAACTGGCTTTAGTTTAAAATACTGTAATTTTCAGTGTAATTTGTAAAAGTATATTAATGAACACTAGTGTCTAATGAATTTTTTGGGTTTTTTTTTTCAAAAATATAACATACATAGTGTTCAATTACATTTTTCTTCTGATAAAACTCCACTAAGTTGTCAAGCATTTCATTTACTTGTGCATTTATTGTTACATTGTACACTGCATAAATCTGTGTTCACAGTTCTGACACAAGAACCATTCAAACTTACCAGTTTCCTAGGTAACCAACACAGTGCCTCAGAAACAGATTGCATAAAGTGGGAGTAAATCAGATAAAGTAATTCCAAGCAGCATTTCTACCTTTCCAGTATTTCTGTATGGTTAAAATGTATGTGTTCACTATTGACTTTCCTGGTGAAGTCACTCTTGTTGGGAAAACCTATGGAAGAATCTGCTTCAAGTTTGTATTTCAGTGGAAAGGGATTTTTCCTCCTTTATTTTTTTTCCTTGAAAATTCTTCATTTTAGTACTTCAGTGAGGTTTTTTTTAAATTGTTGAACTAGTTTATTTTTAGCTCCTATGTATATTGCCTTTCTGCTAGATTTTGATCTCTGCGTGGATGGCTTGTATATTTCAGGGCCGCCCAGAGGGGGGGGGCAAGTGGGGCAATTTGCCCGAGGCCCCGGTCCCTGCAGGGGCCCCCACGAGAGTTTTTCGGGGCCCCTGGAGCAGGGTCCTTCACTCACTCCGGGGGCCCCGGAAAAGTCTCGTGGGGCCCGGGCCCCCGGAGCTTCTTCGCTCCCGGTCTTCGCTGGCTGGGGGTCCTTCCTCTCCGGGGTCTTCGGCGGCGGGGGCCCCCGCTTCGGCGGTAAGTCGGCGGCGAGGGGTCCTTCCATTCCGGGACCCGCCGCCGAAGTGCCCCGAAGACCCGCGGTGGGGGCTGCACTTCGGCAGCAGGTCCCGCTTCGGCGGTAATTCGGCGGCGGGGGGTCCCGGAACGAAAGGACCCCCCGCCGCCGACTTACCGCCAAAGCGGGGCCCCCTGCCGCCGAAGACCCCGGGCCCCCGGAATCCTCTGGGCGGCCCTGGTATATTTTCTTGATGCTGAGCAGCTGTGTATTTTGAATCTTGCCATCTTTTCTAGGGATACTGTGAAAAGTAGAGAAAAGTAGCCATTTTTTTGGTATGACTGTATTTAAAATTGTGTGTACACAACTAATTGTAGGCAAAGCTGGTAGCTATGCCTGTTGAAGATGCAACACTTTCCATTATGAGACCTTGTTTTCAGTTTCTTATAACTTTGCCAAACATAAACCGTTCAGACTCATATTTCCCATGTCAGTTGTTTCTCTCGGGTTGAATGTTTTTTCAGCTAAAATGTTTTAGCCATTTCTTACACCAAGGTGAGGGAAAAATACATAGTTTTGCTCACATTAAAAAAATTCTCAACTCTTTCTTTGATATACTCTAGCACAGGGATTCTCAAACTTTTGTACTGGTGACTCCTTTCACATAGCAAGCCTCTGAGTGTGACCCCCTGCATATAAATTAAAAACACTTTTTAATATATTTAACACCATTATAAATGCTGGAGGCAAAGCGGGGTTTGGGGTGGAGGCTGACAGCTTGTGACCCCCCCATGTAATAACCTTACCACCCCCTATGGGGTCCTGACGCCTAGTTTGAGAACCCCTGCTTTAGCACGTCCATGCTTTGCAGCAGATGTTTGAAATTTCGTAAAGGGGTCACTCTGGTGTCAGAGTGATCTTTTGTCCCAGTGAAAATCTTCTCAAATTTGGCCATGTTTATAAGTCCCTGGAAAATCACAGTTTGGACATGATTAGTAGAGTTTTGTTAAAGGTTCTGAAGATTCAGTCTGTACAAAATGTGCTCCACCACCACTACAGAGCTCCTATGTACTGGCAAGGTTGTCTGTGCCATCCTGACAGAGCGACTGAGCATGCTGTATCCTAGGACTGCAGGAGCCATGCAGGACTTTACCTGCAATTGCGCCTCCTGGCAGCAAAGGGACACTGTGGCACCAGGCACCAGAAGTAAGAGCAGGGAGACTCTCTCCTTTGCTCTCAATGCTTCTGCTTCTGTAGTGGCAGAATGGAAGAGAATGATCAAGCAAGTTGACTTGAAAGTAGAGGCTGAGGAACAGAGGGGAGCTGTGGAAGTCAGGGTGTTGAGTAGCAGGGGTGAAGATGGGAGAGAGAGGAGCAGAGAACAGAAGGGAGTTTGGGAGTGAGAAGGTGAGCAGATTGGGACAGACGATATGAGCCTCAGTAGACAAACAGAATGGAAAGTGCCTGCTTAATGAGCAGCTATTTGATACTGTTTTCGCTATTGTTTGTTGTGTGGCCCCATGGCTTATTTACTGCACACTATTGAAACCCAGCTCTGAAGACAGAATTGTTAATTTCCACATGGGCTTTTCTATGGCACTCGTCACTACGATGTCTGAGTGCTTCATCAATATGAATGAATATATTTTTACAACTCCCCTGTGAGATGAGGGAGGATTATTATTCCCATTTTGCAGATGGGGAATTGAGGCACTGAGAGAGATTAAGGCTAAAAGTATCCACTAATTTTGGGTGCCCAATTTGAGACACCTAGAACCTGATTTTTCAGAGTATTTAGCATTTTATAGCACTTCATTTGCTTGGAGCTCAGCTTCTGATTGGTTTCAGTTGCAGTAGTTAATGCTCAGCACTTCTACAAGTCAGACTGCAGGGTCTCAAGTTAGGCACTCAGAAAATGTGGACTAAGTTAGTGACAGCCTGTGAAAAGGTTGGTGTAAGTGACTTGTTTAGCATCATATAGAATGGAGGAAAAGAATCCACATACATGGATCATCAACAGGATTGGGACTGTTAAATACATCACACCCTCTGCCACCTCAGCTAAAGGAGTAACTGATAGCAACCTTAGGTTGTCATTCTCTGTGTGGTCATGCAGTAGAGGGAACTTGACACCTTTTGCCAATGGAGTTTGGAGATACTTGCCGACAGCAGAGGAATGATGAAACTTGGTAATCGGGTTCCATTCCAGGCTCTGGAAGGGAGTGTGTTCTAGTTGGCACAGTCTGTTCTGCCTTTTACCCTCAAGAGTGACACCTTCAGTCCCATCCCTGCCAACCTCTCCTTTTCCCAATTCTGTCTTGTCTCTATTGCTGGTTTCTCATTCCAGCTCCACCCTTTTCACCTAGCCAGTCCAAGTCTCCAGGCTTCTCATACCGGTTTCCTTGCCAAGCAAGTCTTAGTCTCTCCCCTCCAAACTCCCCATTCCAGCCCTAGTCTCTCCCCCCCACCTCCCGCACGTTCCCTATCCCCACTGGCTTCCTCAATGGGCTCCTCATCCAAACTCAGTATCGTGTCTCTCCTGTTACTCTGCTACTCTTTGTCCCAGTCTTTTTGCTCAGGCAGTACCAGGTCTCCCCCTATATCTCAGTTCTTTATCAAATTGGTCTCACATTCCTCCCATCTCCTTTCCCTGACCCACTGACCCTCAGTCATAGTGTCCCCCTACCTCTTCATCCAGTCTAACCTGCCCCCACCTATTGGTTCCCAGTCCCAATCTCCCCCCGGGTCCCAGTCCTAATCTCTCCACCCCCATACCAGTTTCCTCCTTCTTCCCCCCCCTTACTATCCTCCACTCCTAGTCTCTCCACCCCAGGCTCCTTGCCCCAATCTATAACTCCTTCCCCACTGCATGTCTAGCTCTTGTCCCCTTTGCATTCACATCAGGCAACTTACTCCTCCACCCTGTCTCTACCCAGCAGGGAATCATGGAAAACTCTGTAGAGCCAGCCTCCTTGCTGTTAGTTCAGATAGCTGGACTTGGCATGCTCTCTAGCAGGTACAGTTCTGCTGAGTCCTGGTCTGAAGCATGCTCAGTGCAGACAGAATCTTCAGGGAATTTAGTTGGAAGAATCTAAGTCTCTGGTGAGAGTGTGAGAACTGTGATTTTTTTTTTCAAAGACGTATTGCTTGGCCAAATTTGGGCCAAGCAATTGGCAAAAGGCTCATTGCTAACACAAAGGCCACCCCCTGCGAAATTTCAAGTTTCTGCTCTAAAGCATGGGAGTGCTAGAGGTTTTCAAAGAAATGGTCACTTGAATTTTGAAACATGGGAGAAACAATGTGTGATTCCCTAGCCTCTTTCTCAAAAGTTTCTGAATCATTTTAGCTGAAATTAAACAACCACAACCAGCACCCAGACTTAGGCAGACGCAAGGGATAGAAAAGTTCAGTCCAAACAGTTAGTTTAAGTTATAAGCAATTGAAAACAGGGTCTTAAAATGGGAAGTCTTAAATTGGGAAGTGTCGGGCAACCTTAATAATATTCAGTACTACAAGTCGCATCTGTAATAAAATCGTAATAATCTGCACTGCAAGCACTGCCTATAATTATAGTAGCAGTGGGAGAGCCTGAAGAGATGATTAGCTTGGTTCAGTCAAATATTGAAAAGTTTGGATATTGATCTAGAAATATTAATCTATCTAGCCTGGGAGTCTAGTGAGAACAGGTTTTATTGCACTTTTTGTAGCTTCTGTTCTTACTGTAGCAGAATTAGTACATTCATAGTGCCCTTTTCTGTAACATTTTTATTCGTCTTGGAGTGATTGTTCATGTCAATTCCAAGTAAGGGTGTGTGTGTGTGTGTGCGCGCGTGTGTGCGTGCTGCATCCACGATCGTTGGAAGGTTTTTCCCTGGTGGTACCCGTCGGGTCAGCTGTGTAGCCCCCTGGAGTGGCACCTTCATGGCCATGTATATAGGTCCCTGCCGACCCGCCGCCTCTTCAGTTCCTTTTTACTGCCAGTGATGTCACTGGAGCAGCTCCTCTCTTGCATTAGCAAGCGATTCCCTAGTGGTTTCTTTCTTTTCTCTCTGCAAATAGTTTAAAAGTAGAGTTCAGTGGTCCCCAAGCTTTTTTGTCTGGCGGGCACCAGACGATGAGCCACGGAGGACCGTGGCGGCGGACGAGCATCCACCGAAATTCCGCTGACAAGCGGCAACATCAATAGGTGTCGCCGCCAAAATGCTGCTGACAAGCATAGAATCGTAGAATATCAGGGTTCGAAGGGACCTCAAGAGGTCATCTAGTCCAACCCCCTGCTCAAAGCAGGACCAATTCCCAACTAAATCATCCCAGCCAGGGCTTTGTCAAGCCTGACCTTAAAAACCTCTAAGGAAGGAGATTCCACCACCTCCCTAGGTAACCCATTCCAGTGCTTCACCACCCTCCTAGTCAAAAGATTTTTCCTAATATCCAACCTAAACCTCCCCCAATGCAACTTGAGACCATTACTCCTTGTTCTGTCATCTGGTACCACTGAGAACAGTCTAGATCCATCCTCTTTGGAACCCCCTTTCAGGTAGTTGAAAGCAGCTATCAAATCCCCCCTCATTCTTCTCTTCTGCAGACTAAACAATGCCAGTTCCCTCAGCTTCTCCTTATAAGTCATGTGCTCCAGCCCCCTAATCATTTTTGTTGCCCTCTGCTGGACTCTTTCCAATTTTTCCACATCCTTCTTGTAGTGTGGGGCCCAAAACTGGACACAGTACTCCAGATGAGGCCTCACCAATGCTGAACAGAGGGAAATGATCACGTCCCTTGATCTTCTGGCAATTCTCCTACTTATACAGCCCAAAATGCCGTTAGCCTTCTTGGCAACAAAGGCACACTGTTGACTCATATCCAGCGTCTCGTCCACTGTATCCCCTAGGTCCTTTTCTGCAGAACTGCTGCCTAGCCACTCTGTAGCAGTGCATGGGATTCTTCCTTCTTAACTTGTTCTTGTTGAACCTCATCAGATTTCTTTTGGCCCTATCCTCTAATTTGTCTAGGTCCCTCTGTATCCTATCCCTACCACTCCTCCCAGTTTAGTGTCATCTGCAAACTTGGTGTGGATTGCACCCTCAGCATCCTCCAGATCATTAAATGAAGTTATTGAACAAAACTGGCCCCAGGACTGACCCTTGGGGCACTCCGCATGGTACCAGCTGCCAGGTGGAGCTGGCATCACTCCCGGCACTGCCTTGGACAAGACAAGGGACAGCCCGTGCCTGTAATATCCTGGCCTCCGCAAGGGCAGGGATCGACACAATGGCCATTTGGACACCGTGGGCCTACCACCAAGTCCAGGGTCCGGGTTCCAGGGCCCTGTCGTTGGTGTCGGAGGCGTGAATTCCTCCATCGGCCATGTCTGTAGCCTGGGAGCCTCCCAGCATAGGGATGCTCAAGCCCAGGCTGATGAGAAGGTCAGCACCAGCACCGAAGTGGCTGTGGCACCAGGTGCTACTACCACTTCCTGCACCTCTCAAGTGGCCCAAGAGGATCCCCCTGAGCCGTAAGGGCAAGAGGACCAAGTGCATCTGAGGGTGTCATCTTCGTCCTCTCCAGTAGCAGCCACCTCCATCACTCTGCCTGCTATGGACACTCAGGAGGGTGGCCCAGAACTTGAACTTGCCGGCAGAAGAGATCTCTGAGAACACAGATCGCATGGTGGATACTCTGGTCCCAGAAGGGCCCTTGAGGGTGGCTCTGCCTGTAAACGGGTCGACTCACCCCTGCGGCGCCTCCTACTGGTTGCTCTGCGAATTAGCTCAGTCCAGCGCTGGAGCACCCTCTGCAGGCTGGTGATCCACCTGTTCGTAGGCCCCCCGTGTCCCTCCCTGGACCCGGTGCCCTTCCACATGGGGTGCTGCCCCCTAGCAGCAACCCCCTTCTCTCTGGGTCTCCCCTTCTGTTTCAGGGAACCCCCACCCTCTATCCCTACCTTGCCTCAGTATTTGGCTACTGCCAGTCATTGTCTAGCCCCACCCTCTGGGGCAGACTGCAGTATCAGCCTACTCATCATTGGCAGGGTTGGGTTTGGACCTGCTGCTTTGGCCTACCCCTGGGCTGCCCTCTGCAACCCACAGTACCTTTGGCCCACTGCTAGGCCGCAGCCTGGGGCTTTCTAGGCTGGAGCTCCCCAGCTCCTCAGCCTTCCCCAGCCCTGCTGCACTCAGGTATTCAGCCTCAAGCTAAGCAGCCAGGCCCATCCCTCTCTGAAGACAGAGAGAGACTGTTTGGCTCCTGGCTCCCTGCCTTCTTATAAGGCCCTGTTCCTCAGTTTGGGGCGTGGCCCCCAGCTGCAGCCACTTCCTCAATCAGCCCAGCTTTTTGGAGCAGCAGCTCTCAAGCCCTGCTAGGCCACTTTTAAACCCCTTAAAACCCTGGAGCAGGGAATCCACCCTGCTACACTGCCCCTCATCAAAACCATACAAAATACCACCAAGACGCTGTGGCATACGCCTGCCTCTATCCCACTGATAGCCAAGTGAGCAGAGCGCAAGTACTTTGTGCCTTCTAAGGGTATGAGCACCTCTTCACCCATTCCCAGCCTGGGACCCTGGTGGTGGAGGCAGCAAACCACAAAGAGCACTGTAGGTAACTGGTGTGTCTCCCCAAATCCAAGGATGCTAAGAATCTGGACCTCTTTTGTTGGAAAGTCTACTCCACTGGGGGGCTCCAGCTTCGCATAGCAAATCAACAAGCAGTACTGAGCCGCTGTGCTTATAATTCTTGGAAAACTCTGGTCAAATTCCAGGAATTGCTTCCAGCGGACTCCTGTTTGGAGCCGTTCTGGAGGAGAGACAGGTGGTGGCCAGGACCTCTCTTCAGGCCGCCCTGGACTCAGTTGACTCGACCACCCACACCATGGCCACAGCCATAGCCATGAGACACAGCTCTTGGATACAGATCTCAGGGTTCCCGCACAAGATCCAGAATACAGTTCAGGACCTGCCCTTTGACTGCTCCAGACTCTTTGCAGAACAGACAGACTCAAGGCTACATAGTCTTAAGGGGCTTCATACACCAGCCCCGCAAAGACATTCAAGCCCCTGGCCACCCAACGTTTCTACCCTGCCCCTCCTAGACAAGACTACAATAGGAAGCGGGATAGAAGCAAGAGGAGGCGCCCATCCCAGTCCTTCTTCAGCCAAGGGCCGGTCTCAGCTAAGCAGCCCTCAGGCTCAAAACCAAACTTTTGGATGGAGCACCAGTTCAATACTTGGATCCTTCCCCTCCCTTTGTTAACTGCCTATCCCATTTCTACCATGCCTGGGCTCAAATAACCTCAGACCAATGGGTCCTGAGCACGGTAGAATTGGGATATTCTCTTCAATTTTGTTCCCTCACATCCTCCTACCTCCCCTCCGTATCCCTCTTCAGGGACTTGTCTCACGAGCAACTTCTAGTGTAGGAGATGCAAATGCTTCCATAGCTGGGGGTGGTAGAGGAGGTTCCTCTGAAGTTCTGGGGCAGGGGTTTCTATTCTCCTTACTACTTAATCCCCAAGGCCAAGGGTGGGCTCAGGCCCATTTTAGACCTGCGAAACATCAACAAATTCATGAAGAAACTGAAGTTCCGCGTGGTCTCCCTGCCCTCCATCATTCTATCTCTGGATCTGGGGGACTGGTACACCATCCTCAACTTGAAGGGTGCGTACTTCCATGTCTCCATAACCCCGTCCCACAGATGGTTTCTGTGATTTGTGGTCACCAACTCCAATTAGTTCACAGTCCTCCCCTTCGTCTTGTCGTCAGCCCCTTGGGTGTTCACCAAGTGCATGGCGGTCATGATGGCCTGCCTTTGGAAGTGTCAGGTGCAAGTCTTCCCATACCTAGACAACTGGCTCATCAAGTGCTGGTCCCGAGCCCAGGTGGAGGACCATGTGAACCTAGTACAAACAATGTTCCGCAATCTTGGTCTCATCCTCAACGTGGTGAAGTCGACCCTGGTTCCCACTCAAAGGATAGAATTCATTGGGGCTCTCCAGGACTCCACCCAGGTTAGGGCGTTTCAGTCTGTCTCATTTTTAGCCATGAGTACCATAGTACAAGGTCTCCACTGGTTCCCCACCACGATGGTCAGGAACTGCCTAAAATTACTTGGGCATATGGCAGCATGCACTTACGTGGTGCAGCATGCAAGGCTGCACCTCAGTCTCCTCCAGGCATGGCTGGTCCAAGTGTACAGACCAAACAGGGACCATCTACAGTCTGGTCACACTTTCTCCTCGGGCTCCCGAGTCCCTACGGTGGTGGCTCGATCCACAAACAGTTTGTGCGGGAGTACCCTTTTCCAAACCTCAGCTGTCTCTGTCACTAGTCACAGATGCGTCAGTGCTTGGGTGTGGAGCGCACCTGGGCAACCTCAGGACTCAGGGTTTATGATTCCAGGCATAACTATTGCTGCACATCAACGTCAGGGAGCTACAGGTGATGCGCCTAGCTTGTCAGACATTTCAGACCCACCTTGAGGCAAATGTGTATCGGTGTTAACAGACAACACCACGGTGATGTTCTGTATAAAAAAATGGGGTACTCACTCCTCTCCCCTATGCCAGGAAGAACTCAGGTTGTGGAACTTTTGCATCATCCAGTTGATACAATTGGAGGCATCATATCTGCCAGGTGCACAAAACGAACCGGCCAATCACCTCAGCAGATCTTTCCGTGGCCGTGAATGGTCTCTCCAACTGGACATCAGCAATATCTTCCTGAAGTGGGAATCTCACCAGGTCGACTTGTTCATGACATGAAGCAACAGGAAGTTTTACAGCTATATCAGAAAATGAATGATTGTTTGGTTATTTCATTTACCAAAGGTAATTGAAGCAGATATGTATGAAGTCATTGTGAGGTAAACTATCTCCAGTTCAACAGGTTAATCATTAATATTTGGAGGATTTTCTTGCCATGCTGTACAGTAACTCCTCGCTTAATGTTGTAGTTTTGTTCCTCAAAAAAAGGTGACTTTAAGCAAAACAATGTTAAGCGAATCCAATTTCCCCATAAGAATTAATGTAAATAGTGGAGTTAATTTCCAGGGAAATTTTTTTCAACACACACACGCACATGCGCGCGCGCGCACACACACACACACACACACACACACACACACACTAAGTTTTAAACAAACAATTTAATACTGTACACAGCAATGATAATTGTGAAGCTTGGTTGAGGTGGTGGAGTCAGAGGGTGGAATATTTCCCAGGGAATGCCTTTGTGCTGAATGATGAACTAGCACTCGGCTGAGCCCTCAAGGGTTAACACATTGTTATTAATGTAGCCTCACACTCTACAATGCCTTTGAAGTAGATCAGCAAGTAGAAACAGCAGCTGCTGCTAGCAAGCTCCCTCCGTCCTGAGCCCTGTCGTGCATCTCTCCTCTCCTCCCCCTGCTCTATGGAGATGGGATAAATGGGGGGGAGGGGGACACCCTGACATTAGCACCCTTCTTCCCCCTCCCCCCTCAGCAAGCAGGAGGCTCCCAGGAGCAGCTCCAAGGCAGAGGGCAGGAGCAGCACATGGCAGTGCGGGGAG
This sequence comes from Mauremys mutica, assembly GCF_020497125.1. NCBI lineage: Eukaryota > Metazoa > Chordata > Testudines > Geoemydidae > Mauremys > Mauremys mutica. The sequence continues at coordinate 46,698,984 of NC_059078.1, forward strand.
GGACAGCTGAACTGCCGGCAATTGATAGCCTGCTGTGCAGCTGCCGCACAGGGAACTTAGGGGAGTGGGGAGCTAATAGGGGGGCTTCTGGTCCACCCTGGTTCCAGCCCCCTGTCAAGGTTCCCTCCCCACTCTGAACTTTAGGGTACAAAAGTGGGGACCTGCATGAAAGACTCTCTAAGCTTATTTACCAGCTTAGGTTAACAGTAAGCTGCCACCACCAAGCGTGTTTCAAATCTTAGGGGAGAGCCACTTGGAACTTTGCCTTTCCCCAAATATTTCCCAAGTCCCTAACCCCCCCTTTCCTGGGCAGATTTGAGACTAATTCCTCCCCCCCCAAGTCTTTACCCCACTAGCCAGCTGCAACAGACTGCTCTTTTTGTAAGCGGTGGACAAAGCAGTCAGCTGCCAAACAACGTTATAAGGGAGCATTGTGCAACTTTAATCAAGCATGTTCTTTAATTGATCAGCAACGTAACAATGAAACAACGTTAATCGGGATGACTTTAAGTGAGGAGTTACTGTATTATGAGGAGAACATCACCAGACAGACATTTAAATTGTTTTATTTAACTAAAACAACAGTGTTATGTATTCTGGATATTTTTCTTCAACAACAAACATATAATGTTTTAACAAAACAAGTATATGAATTTTTGAATTTAGGTAAACTTTCTAGTTTTTTTGAATCAGATTTTTGTTAAAATTGTTTAACTAAAATAGTTAAATATTTAAATAAAAAACCCAAAAATTAAATCGACTGTGTCAGCCAGGTCAACATGAGAAACTTAAAATATTGAACTCAGTTGTCTTCACCTTCATTTTCCTGTTTGTTCATAACCTGGAAAAGAAGAACAAGCTTTCCTGCTTTTTCAGGTCCCAAACGATTTCTCAATTTGGAATGAATTCGTCCAAAGGAAGAAAATATTCTTTCTACTGCTGTTAAAAGTGAAATTATCACTTCAACAGTTTCTGAATCCAGGTGCTTAAGTGGCTTCCACCAGTTCACTAATGTGACTTTCTTTAAAACATCATCAGCAAACAGATATTTCTTGAATGGTTCACCCTTAGTTCTGAAGTTTATTATAGTTGGTATTATAGAGGGGTGTTTGCTGGATGTCCATGTCATAGCCAACGCCTCTTCTTGAGCAGTTAAGGTTTGACCCCGGTACTGAGTATTGAGAATATTTGCAAGAAAATGAGCTGGAGATAGTGCTTGTCCCATTCGTTCTTTCAATGCTTGTAATGTAACTCTGTCATTGCATATTTCTCTTTTTAAGATCTCACTCAGTTCCTTCCAAATTTCAAAAGCATCATCAATAAAACAGCTATTTCCCCGCATTTTGTTCAAGGCTACAGAAATAGGCTTCAGGGTACTCAGCATGTGTTCAACATTTCTCTTAAGCCCAATGTTGAGAACTTTGGCTGTGACAGTGCCATCTATTTTTTTCACGATTTTGTTCACAAACTGTCATCGGATTAGGCCAGTTCTTGATATAATGCTCAAAAAAGTCCACTACCGAGTTCCATCACATGTCTTGTGGGAGTGTTAGCTTGGTTCCTCCCACTTTTATCAGAGCAGCTGCTGCAAAGTGGTTGTTATGGTAGTATTTTGCAATTTCAAAAAAATTAGCCTTTTTTTCTGGAACACTGAAGTCTTTGGCTAGGAAGTGCATCAAATGAGCACTTCAACTGTATGTTATTAGCTTGGGACTCTCTTCTAAATAATTTCTTCTCATCTTGGATTCATGTGCAGCATGGTCTGTGACCAAGCTGCATACTAAACATTTGAATTTTTTTTCACAGTTTGTTATAGGTTTTACTGCTACTTCTTGTAAGTATTCTGCTGTGTATGCATTTTCTGATGTATCAGTTGTGTTTCTGTAAGGAAGACATTCCCTTCTTCTGTGGTCACACAAGCACATATACAACAGGATCATTGTGGACATTGCTCCTCCCATCAAGACACAGGTTAACAATTTCATCCTCTAAACCTTATGCACACTGCTCAATTTCTCTTTCATACACGTTATCCAGCAATTTACCTGCAACATCTGCTCTGTTAGGTAGACTGTATCGTGGTCTTAATGACTGAACCATGTTAATAAAGTGTGGGTTCTCAATCATACGGAATTGAGAGTTTGTTGCCTAAACAAACTGGGTAATTTTTTCATCATTACCTCTTTTTGTAATCTGCTGTTTCTTATCACAAACTTATTGATGGTTGGTTCTGGATGATGGAGATTTTTTTTCTTTTTGCTACAGGTGATATACTGTGGCTATGTGACATACATGAAGTGACTGAAACACTGTCATTGGCAGATAACTCTGAAGCTGTACAAAATGATGGTGATCTGGAAGGTGGATTGTCATAAACAGACAGTTAAGGGTTAATGCCTCTTTTACCTGTAAAGGGTTAAGATGTTCACATAGCCTAGCTGACATCTGACCAGAGGAACCAATGGGGGGACAAAATGTTTCACCCAGGAAGGAGGGAAAAGTCCTTTGTTCAGTCAGTTCATTAAATTGTGTGCTGGAGAGAAAAGATCCAGGAATCAGCCTCCTATCAGGGTAGTGAGTATTAGAGAAGAAATAAATTAGCTTGTTTATTTTTTTGTGTGACTTGTCCTTTTGCATTAGAGGGATAATCAAATTGGGTTTTCTTTTGTGTAACTAAGGTTTTGCCCAGGGGAACATCCTCTGTGTTAGCCAAAAGGGCTCGTTCTCCCCGGAGTTAGCCAATTACCCCAAGGAGGCACAGAGACCAAGATAGAGTATAAACATATATCAGCCCTTTATTATACGATCAGCTGAGCGGGTGCCCCCTCCTCGACTCATGCCAGAGGAGTGACACCCCGATATAGAACAGTGAGTACATATATATACCATTATTGACGTCATATCAGACCACACTGACAAAGCATATTTTCAGGGATTTTGCAGACGTGGGGTACATAGGTCTATTTACTTGTACTCTAAACATTCCACGTTTTTCCCCTTGACCATGGTGCTGTTCAATGTTTATTATTGGTTATGCAAGCAGGTCATAGGATCATTGAGCAATAGCATCGTTTCCCAGAACAGACAACTAAGCACAAATCATGTTATCTATCAATCCCCCCTATTTATGAAAGCATTTTAAGAGTTTTAATATCCCCAATCCTCAGCTTTTACTGGCTGGAGTAATACCATGACTTGTTGATTTATAGTTTGGTTAATCAATCGTCGGATTAATGTCACCAAACAGGGGGTAAGGCAGGCTAAGGCTAATAGGGCTATGATAATATATATAGCAAAGAGGAAGCTTTGGCGTATTCATTCTTTTTGTGGCAACCATGAAGTAAGCCAATCTGTGTCCCACCCTTTCCAGGTTTGTACTGGGACGTGGGTTAGCTTTCTCATTTCTTTTGTTAATCGTTTAACTGCTTTTCCATTATCATCTATTTGTAAGCAACAATTTGATTCATTCAATTTTGCACACAATCCTCCTTCTTCTGCTAGCAAATAATCAAGAGCTATATGATGCTGATAAATTGCGGTTCTCATTTGAGTTGCCTGATCAGCTAAGAGATCGAGTGCTGTGGCTGTTTGGTTTGTTACTATTTCTAAAACAGCCTGCAATCTGATTATTCGATTCAGGTTATAAATTGGTTCCCTAGCTCCTGTTACGAGCTCATCGGGGTTCCACGTGGCTGGTCCATAATGTTCTATGATTCTCTCAGGAGGCCACTCCTGTGTACCCCATTTTTGGGAACTTCCGGCGGTTAAAGTGGAATCAATAGATCGTTGTTCCCTAATAAGATCATCATATACTTTGACTCCTAGAGTTTTTCCCTGTAGGAGAGGTAAGAGGAAGACTAGGGGCCTGATATATCCTACATAACATACCCCTGACCAATTGGGCGGTAGCCGACGGTAAGCATATTGACCACAAATCCAATAGTGGCCTTTTAGGGCCCATGTCCCATTAGCAAAGGGTCCATCCCAGGGGTCAGGAGTCTTACCAGGTGACAGAGCCCAATTATTGTTTTTATACTTTGGAAGTTCAAAATATAAATGATCGCCGGGTCCTAATGGTCCTGCTGTTGTGGAAGCAAATCCACTCTGCAATGCTAGCAACACCAGAGGTACGACCCCGGATAGAGTGACTGTTTCGCCCTCAGAGTTGCAATGTTCACATTTCCAGGCTCCTGCTCCTGCTTTCCATATACAATTGCAACCGCCCCCTGTAGGTTGATTAGTACCAGACCAAAATTGCTTAAAGCGGGTTGTTCGAGTCCCATTATAATGTTGCCATGCCCAGTGATAGAACTGTATCACATGGTTTTCGGCTGTGGTATTATCTCGCTGGCAACTTAAAAACAGATAATTATCAAAGAATTTATCCTGTTGTATTGCGTTGCAGCTGGGAAAATCATCACTATCATAAAGTTGATAGGAGCAGGCTATCCAGCTGCCATTAGTCAGCTGTACATGGGTCTGATTCCATCGCCCCTGATATTTAGAGCAATTGTATGGCAAACAATCGGGATCCCAGCAATCAAATCCTGGGGATAAGGTCCATTCACATTGACTTTCCCCTACATATACTCCTTTTGGCCTTGTTCTATTAAGGCATAGTATACCCATCCCAGAGGAATAGAGTCGCCATGGGCTACTATCCTGGGCCCATAGTTCTGATCCGTTACGGACCATGCTTAAATTACTGACCCACCATTTGGGCTGTATTGGTTGGGCTACCCATGGCCATTCATTTAAGTCTCCTGGTCCTCCACATACCCAACAATTACTGAGATTAAAGGACTTTGCTATTGTTTCTCCTAGCTCTAGAAAGGTATTTTCCCAACCATAACAATGAGGAAGGTATACACCTAAAATTAACAGTGTTATTTGCATTACGATTTCTTAAACAAACCCTTAAGTCCGTCTAGGGGCTCGTAAGTCCAGTCTGAAACTTCTCCTGTGCTCCCTCGGGCTTCCGGTGCCGGGGTGGACAGAGAGCCGGAGTCTTTTTCTGGCGGTTTGGCTCCTTCGTCGAGGGTGAGAAACCGTTTTATTCTTGTGTGATGAGTCCACTTGTCGCTCCCAAGGAGCTTAACTGCGGCGTGGCTGATGAGGGAGACGGTATGTGGACCTTCCCACCGTGGTGTAAGGGGGTCACGTTTCCACTTCTTGACGAGGACCTGGTCACCAATTTGAAACGGATGGACAGGCCGATCGAGGGGCAGGGATTGGAAAGATGCTGCGTATTGATGTAGTTGGGATAAAACAGTCTGTAGGAGAGAAACTTGTTTCCATAAGGTATCTTTTCCCACTTCCCAGGTCACATCTTCCCGAAATTCTGAAATAGGAATTCGGGGAGGAAATCCGAATACCAGTTCAAAGGGTGACAGTTTTAATCCTCGTCTTGGGGCCCTTCGCAGGCGAGTTAGCGCTAGGGGCAAAGCATCAAGCCATTTCAATCCTGACTCCATGCATATTTTAGTAAGAGTCTCTTTTAGTGTTCTATTCATTCTTTCCACTTGGCCTGAACTTTGGGGGCGCCATGCTGTATGAAAGTTCCATTGGATGCCTAAGGCTTGAGATACTTCTTGTGTTACCTTTGAAATAAAGTGACTACCCTGATCAGAATTAATAACCTCTGGTACGTGGTATCGGGGGATTATTTCTTGTATCAAGGCCTTAGCAACAGCTCGAGCTTGGCAATGTCTGGTGGGGAAACATTCCACCCACCCAGTTAGTTGGTCAACAAAGACAAGTAAATATTTGTAGCCCCTGCATGGGGGTACTTCGGCAAAATCAACCTGCCATCTCTGAAATGGATATGTGGCCCAGGGTTGACCTCCCATTGGGGCTGGAGGTTCTCGGCCCTTTTGATTTGTTTGTTGGCAAATTGGGCAAGTGTTAACAATTCGTTGGGCCTCCATATGCATCCTTAATCCTTTGAGGGTTCGGATAGCTAAGTCAACCATAGCTGCTGATCCCATATGCCCTTCCTTATGTAACAGTCGAAGGGTTTCCTTTAAAATTGGCTGAGGCACAAAAATTTCCCCTCCAGGTAATTTCCACCATCCCGAGGGGAGCAAACGGGCCCCTATACTTTGGGCATACTGTGTTTCTTCAGTAGTATATTGTGGGGTTGGGACTTTACATTCAGTATCTTTTACTATCAAAAGCCACGCAACTCCATCTTGTGCTGCCTCTCGTGCAGCCTTATCAGCTAATTGATTGTATTTTCGCTGCTCCCCCTGAGCAGTTTTGCCGTGAGCACGCACGTGGATTACAGCGACTTGTAGCGGGAGCATTAGAGCCTCTAGTAGGGATTTAATAAGGCCTCCATGTGCTATCTTTTGGCCCGAGGCTGTAATGAATCCTCTTTCTTTCCATAGGATACCGTGAGCATGCACCACCATATAAGCATAACGGCTGTCTGTATATAAATTAAGAATCTTTTCTGTGCCCATTCGGAGGGCCTCAATGAGAGCCACCAATTCTGCTGCTTGGGCTGACCAATGTGGATTTAATTTAAATTTATAGGTCTTGTCATTCTTAATTACCACTGCTGCCCCGGTATATCGTTTGCCATTAATTACGTAGCTAGATCCATCTACGTATCCCTCGATGTCAGGGTTAGGCCACGGTACGTCAGAGAGGTCTGAGCGTGGTTTAGTTTCTTGCTGCAGGACCTCAATACAATCGTGTATGGGTCTGGGCTTACGGGGGTCCCCAGGGTCAGGCAACAAGGTGGCTGGATTAAGGGAACTAATGGGTCGAAAGGTCAGGTTAGGAGCTAACAGGAGTCCTACTTCGTATCGTGAGTGGCGACTGGGATTTAAATGTCTAGCTCCGGCTCCTGTTCCTAATATTTGGGGTACTCCATGTGGGACTATGACCTCAGTATCTCCACCCAGGGTCAATTTTTCAGCTTCTTGCACAAGAAGGGCGGTAGCTGCTACGGCACGCAAGCAAGCAGGCTAGCCTCTGGCGACAGGGTCCAAGATCTTTGAATAATAACCAATAGGTCGCCAGGTTGGTCCCGATCGCTGGCACAGGAGTCCAGCTGCTACTCCCTTTCGCTCGTGGACATATAGGGTAAATGGTTTCCGTGGGTCCGGGAGAGCCAAGACAGGGGGTTGAATTAGTGCAGTTTTAAGCTCTTGAAATGCTTTCTCCATTTCCCTAGTCCACGTCCAGTGAAGCAACCCGTCCTTAGTCAATGATTCATACAGGGGTTTAGCTTTCCCTCCATAGTCAGGGATCCAGAGCCGACAAAATCCGGTTAGGCCTAAGACGGCCCTCAATTCACGTGGATTTTGTGGTTGGGGACTATCAAGTATAGCTTGGATTCGTTCCTTACCCAAGCTGCGACTGCCTTGCGTTATTTGATACCCAAGAAAAGTAACTTGCTGTTTTACTAGTTGGATTTTGCTTTTTGAAACCTTGTACCCGTGTTTGCCAAGATAATTTAGGAGTTCTATAGTTTGCTTTCTACATGCTGTTTTTGTTTTAGTACTTAACAACAAATCATCACAGTACTGAACTATAGTACATGAGGGATATTTAACTAGGAATGGGGCCAGGTCTCTTTTTAGCTGGCTGCCAAAAATCTCGGGAGCACAAGTCAGTCCCTGTGGAAGAACAGTCCACAGATACTGAGCTTTATAATGTGTATCCGGATCTTCCCATTCAAAAGCGAACAGTTTCTGGGATTCGGTATCAAGAGGTATTGAAAAGAAAGCATCTTTCAGATCTATTACCGAAAACCAGGTATGTTCTTTGGGAATCTGACTGAGGATTGTGTGGGGGTTCGGGACAAATGGATAGGGGGCCTCTACAAGTTTATTAACTTGTCGCAAATCCTGTACTAAATGGTATTGTCCATCAGATTTGGGGATTCCCATTATTGGAGTATTGTATGGGGAGGTACCTTCCTTTAACCATCCACATCGTATGAACTTTAGAATAAGCGGTTTTAGCCCAATTCGTGTGGTTAGTTTCAGAGGGTATTGTCGGACACGAACCGGCCCGCCTCCCTCTTTTAATTGAATTTGTACTGGGGAAGCATTATGAGCTCGTGCCACGCCTCCTGTCTCTGCCCAAACCTCGGGATTAACCCTTGATATCAAATCCCCTTCGGTTCCCTGGCTTTCTGAGTAAAGGATTTTATCGCCCATTAGAGCCATTATATAGTTGGAAGTTTGTTGTTTAGGCATGCGTACTTCTATGGTCCCATTATTGAACGAGATCTCCGCTTGCAGTTTAGTAAGGATATCTCGTCCTAACAATGCAATGGGGCAGGAGGGGTGACAAACAAACTGGTGTACGATATGATGGTTACCCACTTTCACTAAAAGGGGAAGGGTTTTTGCTACTACTACATTTTGTCCTTCAAGTCCTTGGACAATAGTATGCCCCGAGGGTCTGCCTGGCGGCGCTGACTTAAGCGGGAGTACACTCAGGGCAGCCCCAGTGTCAATCAGGGCTTCAATTTGGCGGCCCCCTACCTTAATTTCTACCGTGGGATCCAGTCTAGCAGGTTGTGCTGCTAAGAGGGGCCGCTGGGTCCCTTGGTTTCTTCATTGGGGAGACTCGCTATCCGAGCCTCCTGCATTGTAAAGGATTGGGGGTGGGATTGTTTCAGTCCTACGTCCCTGTCGTATCATGTGCCTGTTAGGACACTCATTCTTCCAATGTCCTTCCTGTCTGCACAGAGCGCACTGGTTTCGTCCTAATCGGGGACGTCGTGGCTTTCCTCTATCCCCTATAAAAACATACTCATTCCTCATATTCTGTTTCTCATCCTCATCCTTATCCTGTCCTTGCCTCAAAGCCATAACGAGAGCCTTTGTTCCTTTCTTCCTTTCCTCCTCGTCCCGTCTATCATATACCTTTAAAGCAATCTCTAACAATTCCTCTATATTCTTTCCTGATGCGCCTTCCACCTTTTGTAATTTCTTTCTAATATCCTCATAAGATTGACCAATAAAGAGGGGAATTAGCACTGTTTTCCCATTTTGATCCCCCGGGTCCAAATCCGTGTATCTCCTACAGGTTTCACATAAGCGCTCATAAAAGGCTGCTGGATTTTCTTTTCTTTCTTGTCTTATATTATACAATTTGGCCCAATTAGGGGTTTTCCGAATACACTTTTTCATACCCTGCACTATAGCAGCGGCATATCTCTGATGGGCTGGTAACCACTTCTCACTATGCTGCCAATCGGGTTCCTTTTCGGGCATTATATCGCCTACAACTTCTAAATTGCCCTTGGTTTCTGCTACCCACTCGCGGGCCTTTGCTAAGACCATACGCCTTTCGTCCGGGGTTAGCAACACATTTAATACTACTTGCATGTCCCCCCATGTTGGATTATGTGCTGTTATAAGCATTTCAAAAATTGCTGTCAAGGGGGCCGGGTCCTCTGAAAATGTGGGATTTTGTAGTTTCCAGTTATATAAATCACTTGTGGCAAAGGGGACATATACCATGGCAGGCTTTCCCTCTTGCCCTATCGTTTCGCGGAGAGGCAGTGCCTTATGCAGTGTGGTTTCATCCGTGTTGCTCCTTAGGTGTCTATATACACTGTTCTCCTGTAGGAACGTATGTTGGATCCCTATATCGGTGGGGCTTGTCTCTTTTACTACAGTTGAAGGCTGCTGATGGCCCTCACCTGTCGTTATTTGTTTATCCAGGGCTTGCAAACTGGGATATAATGGAGGATGGAGTACATAATCTGGGGCCTGAGGAATTACAGGGGGTGGACATGGCTTTAAGGATGGGCATGGCTTTAAGGGTGGGCATGGCTTTTTCATAGGCATACGCGGTTGTTTTTTCATCGGGATCCGGGCCATCAGTATTTGTAAAGTTTTTTGTCTACATCTTTGTAGCCAAGGCGGGGAATCGGACACCAGATCCTGCCAAATATTAATATACGGATACTGGTCCCAATGCCCGTCTTGGGTTACAGTATTATGTACGGCTTGTATTACATCTGGTTTCAATGAACCCCCATCTGGCCAATCTACTCCGAATGTTGGCCATTCTACTGTACAAAATTTTATGAGATCGTCCTTACTTAACGGGATTCCAAAGTCTGATTGGCGTCTAAACGCTTGCCAGTTGTCTAGCATACAGCCAAGGGGTGTCCCTGCGTAATAACTCTGAGTAGACCCCATCTTAGGGTCCTCTCTTAGTCGTAAACTATATGCACAAGATACACACACTTAAAAGGAAGAGACCTTCAGACGGTCGGCTGACCCCCCTTGCAATCAAGATATCCTTGTCATCGGGTTTCCCCTAGCAAGAATCTAAAAAGTCCCTATATATCAATAACTCTCTAACATACACTCATTCTCTGGTACAAAATAAAAAGAAAAAATATTAACATACTGAATAAGAGTACAAAGCCTAAAACATGAATAACCCACAAACTAGTTGAATCCCACTGTGCATGCATACTAACACATAAAGTTAAACCAACATACTCACATTATACCTTCCTGTATACAGGCAGCCTCTTAAGATTCCCTTAGTCCTCCCACACTTCGGGGGCATTACTCCTCAAACCTAGAGGTAGACGCACTTACCGCCCGGAGTGGCCGCGTCCGGCTCTGGGGACTTAGAACAGGGCAAATTTAAGATCTCTGTGTCCTTGTGGACCCTCTCTAAAGAGGACACCGCCGCCCCGGTCGGCCGAGGTGATCCGAGAGCACGAGCCGCACAATCAGCTCGAGGTGGCCACTTCTCTCGGCACCAGCTCACTAGCCCCCGGTAGCGATAGCGCCCTCTACAGGGAGGGTCCCGGCGGAGTCGCCAAATTGTTAGCCAAAAGGGCTCGTTCTCCCCGGAGTTAGCCAATTACCCCAAGGAGGCACAGAGACCAAGATAGAGTATAAACATATATCAGCCCTTTATTATACGATCAGCTGAGCGGGTGCCCCCTCCTCGACTCATGCCAGAGGAGTGACACCCCGATATAGAACAGTGAGTACATATATATACCATTATTGACGTCATATCAGACCACACTGACAAAGCATATTTTCAGGGATTTTGCAGACGTGGGGTACATAGGTCTATTTACTTGTACTCTAAACATTCCACGTTTTTCCCCTTGACCATGGTGCTGTTCAATGTTTATTATTGGTTATGCAAGCAGGTCATAGGATCATTGAGCAATAGCATCGTTTCCCAGAACAGACAACTAAGCACAAATCATGTTATCAATCATCTGTGTTTTGAATCTGTTGTCTGTGAGAGTAGCTTGTATGCTAATCTCACAGAGGTATTTCTTTTACCCCTTTTCTTTAATTAAAAGACTTCTTTTTAAGAACCTGATTGATTTTTTCCTAGTTTTAAGATCCAAGGGGTTTGGATTGATGTTCACCAGGAAATTGGTGAAAAAGTCTCTCAAGGTTACCCAGGTAAGGGTCACAGTACTTGGGAGGGAGAGATTTTTGGGGGGAAGTTTCCCAAATGACTCATAAACAGCTGTTTTAAACGATTTGGGTGGTGGCAGCATACTGATCTAAGCTGATAATTAAGCTTAGGGGTTCTCATGCAGGTCCCCACATCTGTACCCTAAAGTTCAGAGTGGGGGTGAAACCTATGACATGGATAATCTTCAGAATCCTGTATGTTGAGGATGGATTCTCCTAAACAAAATAAGTCAATGCAGTTATTTAATTATTGTTACCATGGTGCTCATTTTGTGTTAATCATTGCATTTACTGACACTCAGTACTACTTTAAAGGTGAAATTGTAAAAGGAAGATCTGCCTATTTCAGCTATCTATTTTTTATCACAACTGCATCTAAAATGATGAGGAACTTCATTAAAATATTCGCAAACTGGGTCTCTTTTAGGTGAGAGAATGGTTTGGTAGATCTCAAATCAATGAAGGCTACCCTGAGAAGGACCTCAAGACTTGTGGAATATTCTGCTCAAACAGTTTCACTTTTGTTTCTACTGCCTATCCCTCCCTTTTCACATTTATCTCCAGACTTCTTCTCCTTGTCCAGATCTATTCTGCCGTCAACAATCTTCTATTCATTGAACTTTTTGAAACTTTGCACTTTTAGATATAGTAAAGGGATTGACTCTGTGTACACAAATTTGCAGAGGGACAATAGGGTTGAGGTCTGTTATTTCTCACCTTTATTTTTTTATTTATTTAAAAACACTTTTGCTGTTAACAAGCAAGTTATCTCTGGAGACACAAATGCACTGTTTGAGAACTGCAAAACAAAGCATCTTGTAGTATCTTGTAGTATCTTGTAGACTGAGTACTGAGTCTCATTAGGTAGATAGAAATATTAACTTAAATAAACTGTACAGAAGCCCCTGGGACGGCAGAAGATTGGGTCCCTAATCCGTGATCTATTGGAACTCATTTACAAAACTTTTCTTAAACATATATTGTCTCATACTATAGAATCCCTATTCCATGATGATATATCTTTGAGCTATAATGTATCTTAATTAAAATTATCTTTAGATGGTTTTTTTCCTCAAAAATCATTTTATCAAAAAAATCCTATTTAAATAAGAAAAATGCATGGGAAATCCATGGGTAAACCCATTAGAGCTCCAGTGCTCTGATTCAGTTACCGAGGTTCTCCTTGGCAATAGAAAGCCTTCATTCATGCCACTTATCTAGTCAAGTGGAAAAGGTTCTTTATTTGGTCCACACAGAAGGGCACCCCTCCGCTGCAGTACTCAGTTCCCTTTATACTGGACTACTTATTCTACTTAAAGCAGCAAGAGCTGGGAGTCTCATCAATTAAGGTACACCTGGCAGCTATTTCTGCTTTCCATCCGGGCGCAGCAGGGCAGTCAGTATTTGCTAACTCCATCGTTGGACATTTCCTTAAAGGACTAAACAGTCTGTACCCCCAGGTGCGGCAACTGGTCCTCCCTGCCAGGATCTTAACTTGGTCCTGTCAAGGCTCATGGGGCCCTCTTTCAAACCTCCTAGCAACTTTTTTGTTGTTTTACCTCGCTTGGAAAGTAACGTGTCTAGTGTCTATCTCATCTGCCAGAAGAGTGTCTGAGCTCAAAGCTTTAATGTCTGAGCCTCCTTATATAGTTTTTTATAAGGACAAGGTGCAATAGTGGGCACACCCGGCCTTTCTCCCTAAAATTGCTTCACAGTTTCATACAAGTCAGGACATCTTTTTTGCCAGTGTTCTTCGTGAAACCTCAATGCAGACTCCATTCTCCTAGATGTTAGATCTTCCCTGGCTTTTTACATTGAGCGAACAAAGCCATTTAGGAAGTCAGCATAACTCTTTGATACCGTTGCTGAGAGAATGAAAGGTTTGCCCATCTTATCCCAACGAATCTCATCTTGGATCACAGCCTGTGTGCTTTGTCCTGGTGAAGATTCTAGCCCCAGGACTGACAGCGCACTCCATGAAGAGTGCAAGCTTCATCTGCAGCGTACCGGGTGCAGGTCCCCATCCAGGACATCTGCAGGGCGGCAATGTGGTAATCTATTCATGCGTTTGTGTCACTATGCCATCACTCAGTAGGCTAGAGACGATGCCGTGTTTGGCAGAGCAGTACTCCAGTCTGCAGCTCGGTGAACTCTGAGCCCTCCTCCAGGGGACTGCTTGGGAGTCACCTACTTGGAATTGACATGATTAATGGTTCCCAATCCTGCTGGAAAGGTATAACAAGTGGGGTTCTGCAGGGGTCTGTTTTGGGACCAGCTCTGTTCAATATCTTCATCAATGACTTAGATATTGGCATAGAAAGTACGCTTATTAAGTTTGCAGATGATACCAAACTGGGAGGGATTGCAACTGCTTTGGAGGACAGGGTCATAATTCAAAATGATCTGGACAAATTGGAGAAATGGTCTGAGGTAAACAGGATGTTTAACAAAGACAAATGCAAAGTGCTCCACTTAGGAAGGAAAAATCAGTTTCACACATACAAAATGGGAAGAGACTGTCTAGGAAGGAATATGGCAGAAAGGGATCTAGGGATTATAGTGGACCACAAGCTAAATATGAGTCAACAGTGTGATGCTGTTGCAGAAAAAGCAAATGTGATTCTGGGATGCATTAACAGGTGTGTTGTGAGCAAGACACGAGAAGTCATTCTTCCGCTCTACTCTGCGCTGGTTAGGCCTCAACTGGAGTATTGTGTCCTGTTCTGGGCACTGCATTTCAAGAAAGATGTGGAGAAATTGGAGAGGGTCCAGAGAAGAGCAACAAGAATGATTAAAGGTCTTGAGAACATGACCTATGAAGGAAGGCTGAAAGAATTGTGTTTGTTTAGTTTGGAAAAGAGAAGACTGAGAGGTGACATGATAGCAGTTTTCAGGTATCTAAAAAGGGAGTCATAAGGAGGAGAGAGAGAACTTGTTCACCTTAGCCTCTAAGGATAGAACAAGAAGCAATGGGCTTAAACTGCAGCAAGGGAAATTTAGGTTGGACATTAGGAAAAAGTTCCTAACTGTCAGGGTGGTTAAACACTGGAATAAATTGCCTCGGGAGGTTGTGGAATCTCCATCTCTGGAGATATTTAAGAGTAGGTTAGATAAATGTCTATCAGGGATGGTCTAGACAGTATTTGTTCCTGCCATGAGGGCAGGGGACTGGACTCGATGACCTCTCGAGGTCCCTTCCAGTCCTAGAATCTATGAATCTATGTTCTATTCCCTGGACGTTAAGCATGCCCTAGCATTCTACACTGAGAGCACAAAGCCATTTCGTAAGTCATCACTGCTCTTTATTGCAATCGCAGAAAGGACAAGTGGGCTCCCGATCTCGTCTCAGCTCATTTAATCATGGATCACATCCTGTATCAGGACTTGCTATGATCTAGCAAAAATTCCAGCCCCTCCGTTTATGGCGCACTCCACCAGAGCGCAGGTGTCATCCACAGCATTCCTGTCGCATGTCCCTATCCAGGACATATGCAAGGCAGCAACATGGTCTTTCATCCACACCTTCATGTCACATTACGCCATTACCCAGCAGGCGAGGGACGATGCAGCCTTTGGCAGGGCAATCCTGCACTCAGAAACCAGGTGAACTCTGACCCCTCCCCCAGGGAAACTGCTTGGAAGTCACCTATTGGAATGCACATGAGCAATCACTTTAAGAAGAAAAAACGTTTACCTACCTCTCGTAACTGTTGTTCTTTGAGATGCGTTGCTCATGTCCATTCCAAATGCCACCCGCCTCCCCTCTGTCGGAGTACTCCGGCAAGAAGGAACTGAGCAGGCGGCTAGTCGGCAGGGACCTATATACACTGCCATAAAGGCGCCACTCCAGGGGTCTTCACAGCCAACCCGACAAATAACGCCAGGGGAAAAACCTTCTGATGATTGTGCATGTGGAACACGCACACCTATTGGAATAGACATGAGCAACATATTTCAAAGAACAGCAGTTACGAGAGGTAGGTAACCATTTTTTGTTCTCCCATGAGCTATACCAAACCAGCAGCAAAAGTAAACTTCTGTCTCACCACACTGGCTAACAAGAAGTCAGGAAAGCAGTTTCCTTAGGCATTCCAGTCCTCATATTGCCAACAGAAACACTGGATTTAAAGATGAGTGGTTCTTTAAAACCAGACTCATCAAACAAAAGGTTCTTCTGATCCCAAAGGGCCAGCCACACACCTAGGTAAGTATATAACTCAGATCTTACCCAAAAATCATGCTGATGCCAATCCTTCAGTATCTAAAATCTAAAGGTTTATTTATAAAAAGAAAAAAGAAAGGTAAGAGTTAAACTTGGTTAAAGGAATCAAATACATACAGCACTTGCAAAGTTCTTGGTTCAGGCTTGTAGCAATGATGGAATAAACTGCTGGCTTGATAAGTCTCTGGTTGCTTCCAAATCATTGGAAGGACCTCAGTCCCTTGGTTAGAATGCTCCCATTAGTATAAGTCCATAGTCCAGAGGTTTGAGCAGGAAAGAGGCTGGAGCAGAAAAGAGGCAAAATGGAGGTGTTTCCAGGGCCTTTTATAGTTTTTGTCATGTGGAGGGAAACTCATTGTTTCAAACAAAGCTCTCTGTGGAAAATTACAGTAACAATTACAGTAACAAGTCTCATGGACAAGTCACATGTCCATGCATGATTTGGCCTAGTCACAGCTGGAAATCCATTAAGAGTAGGTAGGTGTCTTCCATTGTAAGTTAAGTCTCCTTTAATGGGCAGTTCTCCTTGAATAGTTCCTTCAAGATGTGCAGGCTAAATACCTTGTGGGCATTACCCCAGGAGCAAACATTTGAAATATAGGTATAGAGCCAATACTCGTAACTTCAAATACAAAAATGATACATGCATACAAATAGCATAATCATATTCACCAAATCATATCTTTCCATAGACATCTTAATGCCAACCTTTGTACAATATTTATTGCAAATATATAACAGTGGTTGCAACAATAATCTATATGGTCATATTTTAATCAGATAACGTCACACCCAGTATAGCCATTCTTATGTTCTTATACTTCACTGATTACTTCAATATTGATTAGCTGTTGGAATCTGATGAGAGGCCTGTAGAAAAGTTATGTAGTCTATATACTGTAGTCCAGTATTGCAAAGAATGATATCGAAACTTGCATCAGTGACTATGATTTTTAAAAGAAATGTATGTATTTGGAATATTGTTTTCCAGTCTATTTTTCTGTTCTTCTGGTGGAATTACTTATTTAAGTGGTGTGAAATTCAGTGTACATAGCTTAATTTCCCAGCGTGTCCTCTCTCCATCCTCTAAATCAGGGGTCCCCAACCTTTTTAGGTCCAGGGACCGGTTTCGTTTGCCGGACCCTCCGCAGGCGTGCCTGCGGGAGGTCCAGCTGAGCCGCGGGACGAGCGCTCCCTCCGCAGTCGTGCCTGCGGGAGGTCCGCTGCTCCTGGGGCTCAGCTGGAGCTTCCGCAGGGACGCCTGCGGGAGGTCCACCGGCTCCAGCTGAGCCCCGGGAGCAGCGGACCTCCCGCAGGCACGACTGCGGAGGGAGCGCTCGTCCCGCGGCTCAGCTGGACCTCCCGCAGGCATGCCTGCGGAAGCTCCACTGGGTCGGTTCGCGGCCCGGTTTCTAAGAGGCCGCGGACCGGTACCGGGCCGCGGACCGGGGGTTGGGGACCCCTGCTCTAAATTAAACATACCGTCTTACTGTTCAGTCCCTACAAAACTACACACTTCAGCGTTGGCTTTTAGCAGGGTGTGTTAATGACTGTTTCCATATTTGACAGTAATATTTGACAGTTGTTCCATATCAATTTTAAATGTTTTAACTTATTAACTGATCTGGCCATGGTGAAGGTAATTGAGTCTTGTACTGTTTCAGTAAATTTATGCGGTAGTTTTTAAATACTTTTAATACTTTAAATGTGTTGTGAAAAAGGCCACCAGCTAGTAAGCTTTTATCATCTTCATTTATGCAAGTACTTATGTGGCTTTATGTGCCAGATGAGAGAAATGTAGTTTTATTGTTTCTAAATGTTGTAAATCATTTTGTATTTACCTATGCTGATGCAAAGTTAAGCTGCTTAAAGTGATCCTTTTATAAGACAAAACAGTGTCATGTAACAGTGTCATTTACATTAACGAATAAAAAGTTCTTGCAGGAGTGCCTGAATGAGAAATACCTGGAATATTAAGCAAAGACATTTGCTTAGGTCTGTGTATGCTGCTGGCCTGTCTCCCCAGCCCAAGAAAGTTTGACAACATATCCAGAATCTGGTTCAGGCCCTCTTTTTCAGGGATTTGGCTTTATTTCTTCCACATATAAACTGGTAACAAATTCCACATCAGCTGTCACTTCCCCCTAACCAAGGGTCTTCTGCAGGGGGCTACAGGTTTCTATGCTACAGGCAAATTGTCTCAGAGTCATTCACAAATTGTGCTTTTGACCCCACTGAGACAGGAGCGTCTTTTCAGAGTTTCCCTGTTCCTGTCAGCTTTTTTGCAGTCTTACAGGCAGTTTGCCCTGGGAGTCCCCCTACTCCAGGACCCACCACAGGATTCAGGGCCGGCTATACTGTTTTCGCCTCCCCAAGCAGCACGCCGAATTGCTGTCGTGGACGGTGGGAGCAGTGTGTGCACCGTTAGGGCGGCACACGCGTTTCCGTGGCGGCAGCAATTTGGCGGCAGCTTCTGTCTTCTGCCGGAAGACAGAGGCTGCGCCGCCGCAGACAGCTGAACATAGATGCTGCCGCCGAATTGCCGCCGCCGTGGAAACGCGTGTGCCGCCCTAATGGCACATGGACTGCCCCCACTGTCCGCGGCGGCAATTCAGCGTGCTGCTTGGGGGCAAAACCACACAGACTGCCACCCCTTGCAGATTGCCACCCCAAGCACCTACTTGGAATGCTGGTGCTTGGAGCCGGCCCTGACAGGATCCAACCCAGTCCCTGTATCTCTCCCCAGGGACTTCTGCAGGAGGCTTCCTGCACTCTGCAACTCTCTCTCTCCCAACTGGGATACTTAGAATCATAGAATCTCAGGGTTGGAAGGGACCTCAGGAGGTCATCTAGTCCAACCCCCTGCTCAAAGCAGGACAAAACCCAACTAAATCATCCCAGCCAGGGCTTTGTCAAGCCTGACCTTAAAAACCTCTAAGGAAGGAGATTCCACCACCTCCCTAGGTAACCCATTCCAGTTCTTCACCACCCTACTAGTGAAAAAGTTTTTCCTGATGTCCAACCTAAACCTCCCCCTCTGCAACTTGAGACCATTACTCCTTGTTCTGTCATCTGGTACCACTGAGAACAGTCTAGATCCATCCTCTTTGGAACCCCCTTTCAGGTAGTTGAAAGCAGCTATCAAATCCCCCCTCATTCTTCTCTTCTGCAGGCTAAACAATCTCAGTTCCCTCAGCCTCTCCTCATAAGTCATGTGCTCCAGCCCGCTAATCATTTTTGTTGCCCTCCGCTGGACTCTCTTCAATTTATCCACATCCTTCTTGTAGTGTGGGGCCCAAAACTGGACACAGTACTCCAAATGAGGCCTCACCAGTGCTGAATAGAGGGGAATGATCACGTCCCTCGATCCGCTGGAAATGCCCCTACTTATACAACCCAAAATGCCATTAGCCTTCTTGGCAACAAGGGCACACTGTTGACTCATATTCAGCTTTTCGTCCACCGTAACCCCTAGGTCCTTTTCTGCAGAACTGCTGCCCAGCCATTCGGTCCCTAGTCTGTAGCAGTTCATGGGATTCTTCCGTCCTAAGTGCAGGACTCTGCACTTGTCCTTGTTGAACCTCATCATATTTCTTTTGGCCCAATCCTCTAATTTGTCTAGGTCCCTCTGTATCCTATCCCTACCCTCCAGCGTATCAACCACTCCTCCCAGTTTAGTGTCATCTGCAAACTTGCTAAGGGTGCAGTCCGCACCATCCTCCAGATCGTTAATGAAGATATTGAACAAAACCGGCCCCAGCACCGACCCTTGGGGCACTCCACTTGATACCGGCTGCCAACTAGACATGGAACCATTGATCACTACCCGTTGAGCCCGAACATCTAGCCAGTTTTCTATCCACCTTACCGTCCATTCATCCAGCCCATACTTCTTTAACTTGCTGGTAAGAATACTGTGGGAGACTGTATCAAAAGCTTTGCTAAAGTCCAGAAATAGCACATCCACTGCTTTCCCCTCATCCACAGAGCCGGTTATCTCATCATAGAAGGCAATTAGGTTAGTCAGGTATGACTTGCCCTTGGTGAATCCATGGCTGACTGTTCCTGATCACTTTCCCCTCCTTTAAGTGGTTCAGAATTGATTCCTTGAGGACCTGTTCCATGATTTTTCCAGGGACTGAGGTGAGACTGACTGGCCTGTAGTTCCCTGGATCTTCCTTCTTCCCTTTTTTAAAGATGGGCACTACATTAGCTTTTTTCCAGTCATCGGGGACCTCCCCCGATTGCCATGATTTTTCAAAGATAATGGCCAATGGCTCTGCAATCTCATCAGCCAACTCCTTTAGCACCCTCGGATGCAGTGCATCCGGCCCCATGGACTTGTGCTCATCCAGCTTTTCTAAATAGTCCCGAACTACTTCTTTCTCCACAGAGAGCTGGTCACCTCCTCCCCATACCGTGCTGCAGAGTGCAGCTGTCTGGGAGCTGACCTTGTCTGTGAAGACAGAGGCAAAAAAAGCATTGAGTACACTAGCTTTCTCCACATCCTCCGTCACTATGTTCCCTCCCTCATTCAGCAAGGGGCCCACACTTTCCTTGACTTTCTTCTTGTTGCTAACATACCTGAAGAACCCCTTCTTGTTACTCCTAACATCTCCGGCTAGCTGCAACTCCAAGTGTGATTTGGCCTTCCTAATTTCACTCCTGCATGCCTGAGCAATACTTTTATACTCCTCCCTGGTTATTTGTCCAATCTTCCACTTCTTGTAAGCTGTTTTTTTGTGTTTAAGATGAGCAAGGATTTCACTGTTAAGCCAAGCTGGTCGCCTGCCATATTTACTTTTCTTCCTACACATCGGGATGGTTTGTTCCTGCAACCTCAATAAGGATTCTTTAAAATACAGCCAGCTTTCCTCGACTCCTTTCTCCGTCATGTTATTCTCCCAGGGGACCTTGCCCATCACTTCCCTGAGGGAGTCGAAGTCTGCTTTTCTGAAGTCCAGGGTCTCTGTTCTACTGCTCTCCTTTCTTCCTTGTGTAAGGATCCTGAACTCGACCATCTCATGGTCACTGCCTCCCAGGTTCCCATCCACTATTGCTTCCTCTACTATTTCTTCCCTGTTTGTGAGCAGCAGGTCAAGAAGAGCTTTTCCCCTAGTTGGTTCCTCCAGCACTTGCACCAGGAAATTGTCCCCTACACTTTCCAGAAACTTCCTGGATTGTCTGTGCACTGCTGTATTGCTCTCCCAGCAGATATCAGGATGATTAAAGTCACCCATGAGAACCAGGGCCTGTTATCTAGCAACTTCTGTTAGTTGCTGGAAGAAAGCCTCGTCCACCTCATCCCCCTGGTCTGGTGGTCTGTAGCAGACTCCCACCACGACATTACCCTTGTTGTTCATACTTCTAAATTTAATCCAGAGACTCTCAGGTTTTTCTGCAGTTTCATACTGGAGCTCAGAGCAGTCATACTGCTCTCTTACATACAACGCAATTCCCCCACCTTTTCTGCCCTGCCTATCCTTCCTGAACAGTTTATATCCATCCATGACAGTACTCCAATCATGTGAGTTATCCCACCAAGTCTCTGTTATTCCAATTACATCATAATTCCTTGACTGTGCCAGGACTTCTAGTTCTCCCTGCTTGTTCCCCAGGCTTCTTACATTTCTGTATAGGCATGTAAGATAACTCACTGATCGTCCTGGTGTCCCAGTATGGGGCAGGAGCCCTCCCCTCTTGCACTCACCTACTTGTGCTTTCTCCCGATATCCCACTTCCCCATTTACCTCGGGGCTTTGGTCTCCTTCCCCCGGTGAACTTAGTTTAAAGCCCTCCTCACTAGGTTAGCCAGCCTGCTTGCAAAGATGCTCTTCCCTCTCTTCGTGAGGTGGAGCCCGTCTCTGCCTAGCACTCCTTCTTCTTGGAAGACCATCCCATGGTCAAAGAATCAAAACCCTTCTCTCCGACACCATCTGCGTAGCCATTCGTTGACTTCCACGATTCGATGGTCTCTACCCTGGCCTTTTCCTGCCACAGGGAGGATAGACAAGAACACCACTTGCGCCTCAAACTCCTTTATCCTTCTTCCCAGAGCCACGTAGTCTGCAGTGATCCGCTCAAGGTCATTCTTGGCAGTATCATTGGTGCCCACCTGGAGAAGCAGGAAGGGGTAGCGATCCGAGGGCTTGATGAGTCT
This sequence comes from Mauremys mutica, assembly GCF_020497125.1. Taxonomy (NCBI): domain Eukaryota; kingdom Metazoa; phylum Chordata; order Testudines; family Geoemydidae; genus Mauremys; species Mauremys mutica. Next base: position 46,720,804 of record NC_059078.1, read on the forward strand.
CGGCAGTCTCTCCGTCACATCATGAATCCTAGCCCCTGGCAAGCAGCACACCTCTCGGTTTTCCCGGCCACCACCCTCCTCCTCCTCCTCCTCTTGGGAGTGGTGGTCGTGGAACCCCCATCCCTAGGACGGTGCATCTCATGCCTTCCAATCAGTGGAGTCTCCTTCTGCTCTGTTCCCTCAGATGTATCATCCACTCCACTCTCTGCACTAGTACCTGCGGAGAGAACATGAAAACGGTTGCTCACCTGCATCTGTGTTACTGGTACATGAACGTTTCTGGTACTCTTTCCTCTTCTGGAAGTCACATGCCGCCAATTATCCTCGCTGGCCTTCTGTCCCCGCTGCGTAGCCTGCTCTGCATCTTCAGAACATTGTGCCCGCTGAAGCTGATCCTGACGTCTATCCAGGAAATCCTCATTTTCTTTTATGGAACGCAGGGTTGATATTCGTTTCTCCAGACCTTGAATCTTCTCTTCCAATATGGAGATCAGCTTGCACTTTGTACAGACAAAGTCACTTCTATCCTGTGGAAGGAAGACAAACATGGTGCATCCTGTGCGGGTCACAAGAGCGGCTCGCTCAGCATCCATAGTCTCTTCCTTCTACGAGCTTCCTTACTTGTGGCAGAAGCTACTCAGAGAAACCTGTGAGAGGGGAGCCTGAGTAGGCTCTCTCCAGGCGAACTCCCAGGCAAACTCCTTCTGTTTGCCTCTCTGCTGTTCGCTGCTCAGCTGGTTCACAGCTGACTGCCTTTTTAGAACAGTCAGGCCCAGCTGGAACAAAGCACTCCCAATTCACACTGTTCAAACAAGCAATTAAACAATCAAGCACACGGTCAAACTGCCAAACTGTCCCCTCAACAGACACTCAGATACTCACCAGATACTTTTCTGATGGAAGAAAAGATCAGAGGATTAGAGATGCAGGTGGAAACTCTGGTTGAGTTTAGAAGGGAGTTGAGAAGCTCAGACTTGCAGATGGAAGCAGGACCAAAGAACTCTGAGGGGAGACTGCTGGGTGAGGAAAGTGGAGAGTAGACACATGTGACTAAGAACCAGGCAGAGGAAAAGACGGGCTAGTGAAGGAGCAATAGAGCTCAGGAACAGGTTTGCAGAGTTGGAAAATGAAGAAGGGGCATAGCAGGTGGTCGCTGAAGGTGAGAGGGCAAGGAAGAAGAGAAGAGCAGCTGGTCCTATAAGAAGAGTCAATGGAGATAACATCAAATATGAGCCCCAGGAGGATACGGGATGGGTTGCGGAGGATTGCAAGGGTGAACAGGAATCGAGAGGAATTGCAGCCAGAGGGAACAGGGGATAGACCGGAGAATCGCACCGTCACCGGGAAAAGGCAGGACTACGCGATTGGAGACTCCTTACTTAGAAGAATAGACAGGGCTGTAACCAGAGCTGATCCAGAGAACAGAAGGGTGTGCTGTCTGCCGGGTGCTAAGATACGGGATGTGGACCTGAGGCGGAAGAGGATCCTAATAGGAGCAGGAAAGAATCCACTGATTGTCCTTCATGTGGGAACGAATGATACGGCTAGATTCTCGCTGGAATGTATCAAGGGAGACTATGCCAGGCTGGGGAAGATGCTTAAGGAAATCGAGGCTCAGGTGATCTTCAGTGGGATTCTGCCTGTTCCTAGAGAAGGGCGACAAAGATGTGACAAGATTATGACGATTAACAGATGGCACAGGCAGTGGTGCTGTAAGGAGGGCTGTGGGATGTATGGCCACTGGGAGGCATTCATGGACAGAGGACTGTTCTCTTGGGATGGACTTCACCTGAGTAGGGAGGGAAATAGATTTCTAGGATGGAGGTTGGCACAACAGATTCAGAGAGCTTTAAACTAGGAATTGGGAGGAGATGGTTGAGAGATGTCCAGGTAGTCTCCACGACAAATTTTAACATTGAGAGGGAAGAAAAGAAAGAAAGAAAGGATACAGCCATGGGTAGGAGAATGCACATACGGAGAAGGGTAGCGTAGATAGCTGTAGAAATAGCCGTGAAAAAGCTAATGCAATCTTGGGATGCATCAGGCGAGGTATTTTCAGTAGAGATAAGGAGGTGTTAGTACCGTTATTCAAGGCATGATGAGACCTCATCTGGAATACTGTGTGCAGTTCTGGTCTCCCATGCTTAAGAAGGAAGAATGCACACAGGAACAGGTACAGAGAAGGGCTACTAGGATGATCCAAGGAATGGAACACCTGTCTTATGAAAGGAGACTCAAAGAGCTTGGCTTGTTTAGCCTAACCAAAAGAAGGCTGAGGGGAGACATGATTGCTCTCTATAAATGTATCAGAGGAATAAATATCAGGGAGGGAGAGGAATTATTTAAGCTCAGTACAAATGTGGACACAAGAACAAATTGATATAAACTGGCCATCAGGAAATTTAGACTTGAAATTAGATAAAGGTTTCTAACCATCAGAGGAGAGAAGTTCTGGAACAGCCTTCCAAGGGGAGTAGTGGGGGCAAAAGACATATCTTGCTTCAAGACTGAGCTTGATAAGTTTATGGATGGGGTGGTATGATAGGATAGCCTAATTTTGGCAATTAATTGATCTTTGACTATTAGCAGTAAATATGCCCAGTGGCCTATGATGGGATGTTAGATGGGGTGGGATCTGAGTTACTACAGAGAATTCTTTCCTGGGTGTCTGGCTGGTGAGTCTTGCTCACATGCTCAGGGTTTAGCTGATCGCCATATTTGAGGTCAGGAAGGAATTTTGCTCCAGGGCAGATTGGCAGAGGCCCTGGGTTGTTTTTTTTTTTTTGCCTTCCTCTGCAATGTGGGGCACGGGTCACTTCCTGGAGGATTCTCTGCACCTTGGAGTCTTTAAACCACAATTTGAAGACTTCAGTAGCTCAGACATAGGTTAGGGGTTTGATACAGGAGTGGGTGGGTGAGATTCTGTGGTCTGCGTTGTGCAGGAGGTCAGACTAGACCAGGGATCGACAACTTTTGGCATGCGGCCCGCCAGGGTAAGCACCCTGGCGGGCCAGGCCAGTTTGTTTACCTGCCACGTCCGCAGGTTCGGCCGATCGCTGCTCCCACTGACCGCGGTTCTCTGCTCCAGGCCAATGGGGGCTGCAGGAAGCTGCGCGGGCCGAGGGATGTGCTGGCTGCGGCTTCAGATGGATGGAGTGAAAATTACAGATGCAGGCATAAATATACTGCCACATGAAGAGAAGGGAGTTACCTTACAAGAGGACAACCAGTGTTGACAGGGCCAATTCAATCAGGGTGGATGTGGTCCACTCCCAATAGTTGATGAGGAGGTATCAATACCAAGAGTGGGAAAATTTGCTTTTGTAGTGAGTCAGCCACTCCCAGTCCCTATTCAAGTCCAAATTAATGGTGTTAAATTTGCAAATGAATTATAGCTCTGCAGTTTCTCTTTGAAGTCTGTTTCTGAATTTTTTTGTTGTTGAAGTATGGCTACTTTTAAATCTGTTATAGAATGTCCAGGGAGATTGAAGTGTTCTCCTACTGGAATGAAATGGTAGAGTTCATGATTCTAAGGAATGGTAGGAGGGAGAACAGCTAAATAAAAATAATGGATTTCAAGAAGGCTGACTTTAGCAAACTCCAGGAGTTGATAGGTAAGATCCCATGGAAAGCAAGTCTAAGGGGAAAAACAATTGAAGACAGCTGGCAGTTTTTCAAACAGACATTATTAAGGGCATAAGAGCAAACTATCCCACTGCATAGGAAAGATAGGAAGTATGGCAAGAGACCACCCTGGCTTAACCAGGAGATCTTCAACGATCTAAAAATAAAAAAAGAGTCCTACAAAAAGTGGAAACTAGGTCATATTACAAAGGATGAATATAAACAAGTGACACAAGTATGTAGGAACAAAATTAGAAAAGCCAAAGCACAAAATGAGATCAAACTAGCTAGAGACATAAAGGGTAACAAGAAAACATTCTACAAATACATTAGAAGCAAGAGGAAGACCAAGGACAGGATAGGCCCATTACTCAATGGGGGGTGGGAAACAATAACAGGAAATGTGGAAATGGCAGAGGTGCTTAATGACTTCTTTGTTTTGGTTTTCACCAAGAAGGTTGGTGGTGATTGGATGTCTAACGTAGTGAATGCCAGTGACAATGAGGTAGGATCAGAAGAGGCTGAAATAAGGAAAGAACAAGTTTAAAATTACTTAGACAAGTTAGATGTCTTCAAGTCACCAGGGCCTGATGAAATGCATCCTTGAATACTCAAGGAGCTGACTGAGGAGATATCTGAGCCATTAGCGATTATCTTTGAAAAGTCATGGAAGATGGGAGACATTCCAGAAGACTGGAAAAGGGCAAATGTAGTGCCAATGTATAAAAAGGGAAATAAGGACAACCTGGGGAATTACAGACCAGTCATCTTAACTTCTGTACCTGAAAAGATAATGGAGCAAATAATTAAGCAATCAGTTAAGATAATAAGGTGATAAATAACAGTCAGCAGAGATTTGTCAAGAACAAATCTTGTCAAACCAACCAGATAGCTTTTTTTGACAGGGTAACAAGCCATGTGGATAGGGCGGAAGCGGTAGATGTGGTATATCTTGACTTTAGTAAAGCTTTTAATACTGTCTTGCATGACTATCTCATAAACAAACTAGGGAAATGCAACCTTGATGGAGCTACTATAAGGTGGGTGCAAAACTGATTAGAAAACGATTCCCAGAGAGTAGTTATCATTGGATCACAGTCATGCTGGAAGTGCTGGGTCCGGTTCTGTTCAATATCTTCATCAATGATTTAGATAATGGCATAGAGAGTACACTTATAAAGTTTGCAGATGATACCAAGCTGGGTTGCAAGTGCTTTGGACCTGCTGCATACAAACAGGGAAGAACTGGTAGGGGAAGTAGGGTGGCAACCTAGGCAGCAGTGACCATGATATGGTTTCAAGTATCAGAGGGGTAGCCGTGTTAGTCTGGATCTGTAAAAGCAGCAAAGAGTCTTGTGGCACCTTATAGACTAACAGACGTTTGGGAGCATGAGCTTTCGTGGGTGAATACCCACTTCGACATGCATCCGATGAAGTGGGTATTCACCCACGAAAGCTCATGCTCCCAAACGTCTGTTAGTCTATACGGTGCCACAAGACTCTTTGCTGCTTTTACATGATATGGTTGAGTTCCGGATCCTGACAAAAGGAAAAAAGGGGAGTAGCAAAATACGGACCCTGGACTTCAGAAAAGCAGACTTTGACTCCCTTAGGGAACTGATGGGCAGGATCCCCTGGGAGACTAATATATGAGGGGGCAAGGAGTCCAGGAGAGCTGGCTGTAATTTTAAAGAAGCCTTATTAAGGGTGCAGGAACAAATAGTCCCGATGTGCAGAAAGAATAGCCAATATGGCAGGCGACCAGCTTGGCTTAACAGTGAAATCTGCAGTGAGATTAAACTCAAAAAGGAAGCTTACAAGAAGTGGATATTTGGACAGATGACTAGGGAGGGATATAAAAATATTGCTAGAGTATGCAGGAGTGTAATCAGGAAGGCCAAGGCACAACTGGAGTTTCAGCTAGCAAGGAATGTGAAGGGTAACAAGAAGGGTTTCTACAGGTATGTTAGCAACAAGAAGGCGGCCAGGGAAAGTGTGGGACCGTTACTGAATGAGAGAAACAGCATAGTGACAGATGTGGAAAAAGCTGAAGTACTCAATGCTTTTATCTGTGAAGACCGAGACAAAAAGATCAGTTCCCAGACTGCTGCACTGGGCAACACAGTATGGGGAGGAGATGAGCAGCCCTCAGTGGTGAAAGAACAGGTTAAGAACTATTTAGAAAAGCTGGACATGCACAAGTCCATGGGTCCAGATCTAATGCATCCAAGGGTGCTGAGGGAGTTGGCTGATGTGGTTGCAGAGCCATTGGCCATTATCTTTGAAAATTTGTGGTGATTGGGGGAGGTCCCAGATGATTGGAAAAAGGCAAATATAATGCCCATATTTAAAAAAGGGAAGAAAGAGAACCCAAGGAACTACAGACTTCAGCCTCACTTCAGTCCCCGGCAAAATCATGGAGCAGGTCCTCAAGGAATCCATTTTGAAGCACCTGGAGGAGAGGAAGGTGATCAGGATCAGTCCACATGGATTCACCAAGGGCAAGTCATGCCTGACCAACCCAATTGCCTTCTATGATGAGATAACTGGCTCTGTGGATATGGGGAAAGTGGTGGATGTGATATATCTTGACTTTAGCAAAGCTTTTGATATGGTCTCCCCCAGTATTCTTGGCAGCAAGTTAAAAAAGTATGAATTGGATGAATGGACTATAAGGTGGATAGAAAGCGCCTAGATTGTTGGGCTCAATGAGTAGTGATCAACGGCTCGATGTCTAGTTGGCAGCCGGTATCAAGCGGAGTGCCTCAGAGGTCGTTCCTGGGGCTGGTTTTGTTCAACATCTTTATTAATGATCTGGATGATAGGATAGAGTTCACCCTCAGCAAGTTCGCAAATGACACTAAGCTGGGGGGAGAGGTAGATATGCTGGAGGGTAGGGATAGGGTCCAGAGTGACCTAGACAAATTGGAGGATTGGGCAAAAAGAAATCTGATGAAGTTCAACAAGGACCAGTGCAGAGTCCTGTACTTAGGAAGGAAGAATCCCATGCACTGCTACACGCTCGGGACCGACTGGCTAAGCACCAGTTCTGCAGAAAATTACCTGGGGATTACAGTGGACAAGAAGCTGGATATGAGTCAGCAGTGTGCCCTTGTTGCCAAGAAGGCATATTGGGCTGTCTTAGTAGGAGCATTGCCAGCAGATGGAGGGAAGTGATTATTCCCCTTTATTCATCACTGGTGAGGCCACACCTGGAGTACTGCATCCAGTTTTGGTCCCCCCACTACAGAAGGGATGTGGACAAATTTGGAGGGAGTCCAGCAGAAGGCAATGAAAAGGATTAGTGGGCTGCGACAGATGACCTATGAGGAGAGGCTGAGGGAACTGGGGTTATTTAGTCTGCAGAAGAGAAGAGTGAGGGGGGATTTGATAGCAGCCTTCAACTACCTGAAGGGGTTTCCAAAGAGGATAGAGCTAGGCTGTTCTCAGTGGTGGCAGATGATAGAAGAAGAAGCAATGGTCTCAAGTTGCAGTGGGAGAGGTCTAGGGCCTTGTCTACACTACAGGACTATTTCGAATCTACTTAATTCGAATTTGTGGATTCGACCTTATGAAGTCGAATTTGTGTATCCATACTAAATACACTAATTCGAACTTCTGAGTCCACATTAACGGGGCCGGCGTCGACTTTCGAAGCGGTGCACTGTGGGAACCTATCCCACAGTTCCCGCAGTCCCCGCTGCCCATTGGAATGCTGGGTAGAGCCCCCAATGCCTGCTGGGGGAAAAAATGTGTCGAGGGTGGTTTTGGGTAACTGTCGTCATTGAACCGTCAATCACGCCCTCACTCCCTCCCTCCCTGAAAGCGCCTGCGGGCAATCTGTTCGTGCACTTTTCTGGTCAGTGACAGTGTGGACGCCACAGCACTGCAAGCATGGAGCCCGCTGCGATCCTCGCCGTTTTCTCCTCCTCGCACTTTATCGTCCACCTCTTCCACATTCAGCTGCTGAGAAATTGGGCTACTTTTCAATGGTTCTGCAAGCACTGGGGGACCATAGGGGCCTTTTTACCAACATGAACGTCGTATGGCCGGGCAAGGTTCCTGATGCGTGTGTTCTCAGGAACTGTGGGCTGCTCAGACGCCTGCTGGAAGGTAGTTTCTTCCCGTACCACGAAATAACTGTTGTTGATGTGCATTTGCCTATAGTGATCCTCGGTGACCCAGCCTGCCCGCTAATGCACTTGCTCATGAAGCCCTATACAGGCGCCTGGGACAGCGACAAGGAACTCTTTAAATACCAGCGAGCAGCGAGCAGCATGACCTGTGACTGTTCAGTTTCTTTACAGAGAAGCTGAACCTGCCCCTGTTTCTTTACCCAGTTACTGTTGACTCTCCTCTTCGGTTAAATACCCCGTTCTCCCCGTTTCCTCCACTTCCAAGACACGTGTAAAAATAAAATACATGTCACACTGTTACTGAGGAGAGGTTTCTTTATTCATGACTTTTCGTTAAAGGGTCGAAACTGGAACGCAGACTGCGGTGGGTAGGGTGTGCGCTGATGTAAAGACCGCCTCTAAACTCAAGGAATGACAGGCTCCTGCTCCTACAGCGGTCCGCATTGCCGGACTGCTTGTTTCAACGGAGCCTGCCATCCCTCCTTTTTGGGATTCTGTGTGCGGGGGGCTATGTGGCCTTGTGGCGGAGGAGGAGGGATACAGATTCCTCTGCTGCGTGACTCAGCGGTCCACGACAAGGACCGCTGTATAAGATCTGTACCCGCCCTCCCCCGCTAAAAAGTCACATCCCCACCGCCCACACAGAACCTGGAAACCACCTCCCATACCGACCACGGTGCCTGCTGACTGCACTGTGTGTGTTACCCGCTGCTGATCCGGCCCCCGTGTCTGTACCCTGCGAAAGGTGCCTGGCCTATGCAATTAGCAACGCACTTCCCCACGCACCCCATTCAAACACAGTCTTCAGTGAAGAAACATGACGGAAACAGTACTTAACAGCAAAGTATTTTTATTACTTAAGTACACAGTTATGGGATGGGACTGGGATTGGGACTTGTTTGAGTCCGGAAGGGAAGGACTTATGCAAATGTAGGGTATGAGAGCTTTTGGTTACTTGAGCACTCTGCTGGGGTGCAGTGACAGTATTCACGGCCCAGGGCGGGCATCCTCCTGGTTATTTGGGGTGAGGGGGGTATGTGACTTTGTGGCGGGGGAGGGCGGTTGCAGAGATACTGCCGGGGGCTCTGTCCTGCAGCGGTCCTGCAGAACATACACAAGTCGCCGGAGCGTGTCCGTTTGCTCCCTCAGTAGTACAAGCATTGCTTGAGTCGCCTGCTTGTGTTCCTCACGCCACCTCTCCTCCCATTCGCTGTGTGAGCGCTGGTACAGAGAGACTTTCTCCCTCCACTGCCTCTGCTGGTCCGCCTCGGCTAGGTAGCAGCCCACACATTCATCGAAAATCGTGTCCCTTGTCTTTTTCTTTCGCCGCCTAATCTTCGCCAGCCTCTGCGAGGTGGATGCTGTGGAAGGTCTGGAGACAGTGGAAGCTGTGAGATGGGAAACAGTTAGTTAATTCCTTGCAATGATACTTTTTTGCGAACAATTAACTGAGTCTAGGCTGTCTCTGTGAATTTTTTGTTGAGACCCCTGTGCCTGCTGTTGCACAAATCATTTGCGCGGTGGATTCTGGGTAAATGTCGCCAGTCATTCCTTCCTCCGGGAAAGCAACGGCAGACAATCATTTCGAGCACGTTTTCCATGAAATGCCCTGGCACACGCCATAGCGTGGCAACAATGGACCCTATTTTGCCTTTTGTGTATGTCACCGTATGTGTACTGGATGCCGCTGACAGAGGCGGACCAGCAGCGCTACACAGCAGCATGCTTATGCTTTTGCATGACAGCAGCGATGGTTACCAGGCATACTGCACCGTCTACCATACCATGAACTGGTAAGAAGACGGTAATAAGATGGTCATGGTTACCTGTCCTTTTGCACTGCGCCATTTGGTGCTGTCATAAGTGCCCCTGGTCGATCAGCCAGGGGCGCAAAAGCAAAATTTGGGAATGACTCCCCGAGTCAATCCCTCCTTTTTGGGTATCTAAAAATAGAATCAGTCCTGCCTAGATTATGGGCAAGTGTACTAGAGAACCACTGTATCATACAACCAGAGACCACAGCTGCTCTCTGTCCAATCCTGCATAAATTTTGAGCTGAACGCTATTCACAGGGTGTGCTCCTGAAACAACCCCAGCTGTTCATTCCGTTCTTCCCCCAGCCTTCCTGGGTTCCAATACCATTGTCCCCCCACTTGTGTGATGAAGTAATATAGAATGCATGAATAAGACACAGGTAGTCGTTTGTGAGAAATGAGTGGAAGGAAGCCTCCAGCTGCAATGATAGTCCAGAGATGACATTAAGGGGTGTGGAGGAGGGAGCCACTCATCCCTCTGCTAGTCCAGGGGCAATTGAATCTTTTCTTTACAATGAAGGGTGGGGGCTGATGGAGCTCAGCCCCCTGTTGCAATGATGAGGACGGTTACCAGCCATACTGCACCATCTACCATGAAAAATTAGCAACAGGCGGCCTTGACCGACCTGTCCCAAGCAAGTTGGTATGGTCGTTATGGTTACCAGTCCTTTTGCACTGCCCCATGTGCCAATAGGCTGATGATGAGGATGGATTTCCATCTTATTGTACCATCAGCCATCCATAGCGTGGGGGGAGCAAGGATGTTGGTGTTGAGTGCTGCACCATCGCGTCTGTCTGCAGCATTCAGTACAGATACGGTGACATGTAAAAGAGTCAACAGAGGATTGTTTCCCCTTTAACTTCTGGGGGTCGGGGGGGTGCGTAAATTGCCGAGCTATGCCCCGACCCACCGCGGACACTGTGTTTGACCCTAGAAGCATTTGGAGATCAGCCAAGAATGCAAATGCTTTTCGGAGACAGCAGGAACTGTGGGATACCTTGCGTCCTCGTTCCCCCCTCCCTCCATGAGCGTCCATTTGATTCTTTGGCTTTCCGTTACGCTCGTCACGCAGCTGCGTGCTGAGTCTGTGCTATGCCGTCTGTCCGTTTATTTATTAAAAATACTTTGGACCAGGCGTAATGTAACATTTCTTCCCCTACTTAGATGCAGGAGTCTCCGAGCGAGATCACCGTGAGGACGGGCACTGAAGGAGATAGAGAGAGCATGCTGCGTGAAATCTAGCACGAACCACGGACCTATGCAGCCGTGCTCTGGGAGGCAGTGCTCCCTGAATACCGCATGAAAGCCTCGCGCGGAAAAGTGTGCTATCACGGAGCACCCAATAAGGCAGCTCTCCCCAGGAACCTCCTGCTGATGCTTATCAATTAACGGCAGGAGAGCTTCGTGGCGTTCTCCCAGGAGGATTTCTGTTCTATCACCATATATACAGAGACCTCCTTTTCACACACTTCAGATTCCTGTTATATTAAGAATAAAAGTTAACATGGTTAAAGCACTTACCGACTGCTCCTACCCCTGATTCAGGATCCGGGTTCCTGGCCGGGGAGGGTTGGTAGGGGATCTCCGTGACGGTGATGAATAGATCCTGGCTGTCGGGGAAACCAGCGTTGTAAGCGCTATCGCCTGCCTCGTCCTCCACAAACCCTTCCTCATCTTCCCCGTCCGTGAACATCGTCGAGGAACTGTCCGTCGACACTGTCCCATCATCAGAGTCCATGGTCACTGGTGGGGCAGTGGTGGCAGGCTCCGTAGCGTCCGTTGGCCGCCTTGATTTTTTGGTAGGCTTGTCTGGGGTCCTTGATTTTCACGCGGCGCTGCGTTGCATGACGGCTGTATCCTCTGTCTGTATCATGGCTTTGGAGACCTTCTCGTAGGTCTTTGCATTCCGTTCGTTGGAGCGCAGCTCCGAAAGCACAGACTCCTCGCCCCACACACCGATCAGATCCAAGAGTTCCCGGTCAGTCTATGCCGGGTCCCTCTTTCTATTCAGAGATTACATGAACTCCTCTGCTGGAGAGCTCTGCATTGCTGCCGGTGCTGCGGTGCTCGCCCCGATGTGCAACCAGAACGTCAGATTCAAACCGCCCAGACAGGAAAATGAATTCAAATTTTCGCGGGTCATTTCCTGTGTGGCTGGGCAGAGAATCCAAGCTCGGGCTGCTGTCCAGAGCGTCAACAGAGTGGTGCAGTGTGGGATAGCTCCCGGAGCTACTAAGTTCGATTTCCATCCACACCTAGCCTAATTCGAACTAGCCATGTCGAATTTAGCGTTACTCCACCTGCCGGGGTGGAGTACCAAATTCGAACTAAAGAGCCCTCTAGTTTGAATTAAATGGCTTCCTGGTGTGGACGGTTGAGCGGTTAGTTCGAATTAACGCTGCTAAATTCGAATTAAAGTCCTAGTGTAGACCAGGCCTAGGTTGGATATTGGGAAACACTATTTCACTAGGAGGGTGATGAAGCACTGAAATGAGTTACCTAGGGAGGTGGTGGAATCTCCATCCTTAGAGGTTTTTAAGGCCTGGCTTGACAAAGCCTTGGCTGGGATGATTTAATTGGTGTTGGTCCTGCTTTGAGCAGGGGATTGGATTAGATGACCTCCTGAGGTCTCTTCCAACCCTAATATTCTATGATTCTATGGAGGATTTGATTAAAATTCAAAATGATCTGGAGAAACTGGAGAAATGGTCTGAAGTAAATAGTTTTCAAGTATGTAAAAGGTTATTACAAGGAGGAGGGAGAAAAATTAACCTATGAGAATAGGACCAGAAGGAATGGGCTTAAATTACACCAAGGGATGTTAAGGTTGGACATTAGGAAAAACTTCCTAACTGTCAGGGTGGTTAAACACTGGAATAAATTGCCTAGGGAGGTTGTGGAACCTCCATCATTGGAGATTTTTAAGAGCAGGTTAGACAAACACCTGTCAGGAAGGGTCTAGATAATACATAGTCCTGCCATGAGTGCAGGGGACTGGACTAGATGACCTCTCAAGGTCCCTCCCAGTTCTATGATTCTATGTATGTAACTTCACTTGTGGGAAAATTCATTGATGTCAATAGGAATGTCCCAGTAAGTAATGTTACACATGTCCTGAATAATTATTTCTCAAGATCAGGTCTTTTGTGCTATATATGAAATAACAAATTGATCTACATTCCGGAAAGCCACTGCAGATGATGTAAAGTTGATTTTTTATTGTTATAAAACTTGTTATTCTGGCAACAGCATTCTGCACCATCTGTAATCTATACAATCACAAAGTTTAGCCTTAAAGTGTCAAATCAGAGGATAAAAAGAGGGATGATACATTTTTAAGGGTGGAGTGTGATGGAAAATAGGTTAATTCTGAGGATTAAGTCCATAATTTGACAGTCAGAGAAACCACAATAGATAACAGCGTAAATATTCTTTGAATTAACAGCAAAAATTAACTCTTGTAAAGAGCAAAGAGGAAAAAGTAGAAAGTATTGTTGGAGACCAGTATTCTATTTCAAACCAGAAAATTAATGATTTTTTAAAGTTGCTTTTTAGAATTATAGAGCTTTCAGATGTTTTGGTCTGTTTGCTGTGATATTTTTGTTGGATACATACACAAGTTTGTTTGTTTTTTTCAAGAATGAAAGATTATATAACTTACATAATTGTCAAATCAACATACTGGCCTATTCTGAGATAAGTTGAAGCCATGTGATGTGACTATAATTTGAATATTGATTTTGACAGTGATAGCTTGTTTTGCACCATAGATGAAATTGGAAAGTTGGCAGTTATGAAATGTTTGCTAATTTTGTTATAATGAAAACTGTTCAAAGCTATGATTGTATTTTTCTGACAAGTAGAATTATTATTCTCTCTTGCAGGGGATCTTTCCAGCTAACTATATTCACTTGAAAAAGGCAATCGTCAGTAACAGAGGGTGAGTATTTTTCTTGATTATTAAGAAGTTGCCTCATTTGTGTAAATGGAGAGAATCTGAGAAATGATCTGATTGGAATTTTGAAGGGATATTGTAAAAAACTTTCCTACAAAATGTATTAATTTTCTTTCTTGTTGTGTATGATACTTAGGGCTCTACCAAATTCACCGCTATGAAAAACATGTCACAGACTGTGAAATCTGGTCTACCCCATTGAAATCTGGTCTTTTTTGCACTTTTATCCTATACTATACTGATTTCACGGGGAGACCAGCCTTTCCCAAATTGGGGGCCCTGACCCAAAAGGGAGTTGCAGGGAGGTTGGAAGGTTATTTTAGGGGGCTTGCAGTATTGCCACCGTTACTTCTGTGCTGCCTGCAGAGCTGGGTGGCTGGAGAACAGCAGCTGTTTGCAGGGAGCCCAGCTCTGAAGGCAGTGCCCCGCCAGCAGCAATGCAGAAGTAAGGGTTGCAAAATGCAATACCATACCATGCTACCCTCACTTCTGCTTTGCTGCCTTCAGAGCTGGGTGGCTGAAGAGTGGTCACCGCTGACTGAGGGCGCATCTCTGCAGGCATCAGCGCAGAAGTAATAGTGTCAATACCATACCATGCCATCCTTACTTCTGCGCTGTTGCTGGCAGTGTCTCCGCCTTCAGATCTGGGCTTCCAGCCAGCAGCTGCTGGTCTCCAGCTGCCCTGCTCTGGAGGCAGCACTGCTGTCATCTGCAGCAGTGCAGAAGTAAGAGTAGCAATACCGTAACCCCCTGTACAATAAACTTATGACCTCCCCCCCACTCTTTTTTGGGTCAGGACCCCTACAATTACAACACCATGAAATCTCAGATTTAAATAGCTGAAATCATGAAATTTATGATTTTTTAAATCCTATGAGAGTGAAATTGATCAAAATGGACTGTAAATTTGGTAGGGCCCTAATGATACTCTTTGAATCTTGAAAATCAGATGTCATTCTCTGGGGTTCTGTTCTCCATTTATCAAATGTCACAATTGTATTTTTAATATTGGAAGAATAAAAATGACTGTGTTTACACTCCTCTGGTTGTGCACTGGAAAAGTAACATATGAATGATGTCATCAGTAATATGTACACTTTTAAGAAACCATTCACACTCCTTGCTCACAGTTCTCTAACATACATGGGCTCACTGTTTTATTGATTATAGTATGCTAAGGGACCACAGATATGTAGCCAGCACCTCTTATTTTGCTATGATCAGACCTTCAATTACTTCTCATGATTCTTAGCCTCCTAAGTGCTTAAGTTACTTTTGAAAATTGAACTAGGAGTATAATTTTCAAAAGCATCAAAGAGCCAAAGTCCCTGTTTTTTAAAAAGGGAATTAGGCAGGCACTTTTGAAAATTTTACTTTGTGTGTGTGTAAAAGAGTGTGCTGAGATGAAGTCTAGGTATTGTCACCTAAGAGCAGAGTGTGATATTAATATACAATAACTCAGGGCACATCTTTAAAAATTATCAGCTGTACATAGTCAAAACTTGGGAACAGAAGGCCTTGCTGTTCTGTGACCCCTTTCATGCAATATTTTGTTGACATAACATGTTTCAAGAGAAGGTAACTACGCTAATAACTTAGAAGGGGGACTTGACACTTCAAGATAAGTATCAGTCCATTGAACCATTACAGGTTGAAAAAACTCTGTGCATTGGGTGAAGTGTTGAGTTGGTGTTATGTACCAAAGGAATATAAACTTCCACAGGAAACAGTGAGATCAGTGACCCACAAAGCAGCAAAATCGGTGTATGAACCATTGAAGGCAACATCTCCTTGCTTCCATGATGTGTTAGCAACTAAGACTGAGCTACAAAGATGCTGAAGGAGATCATTGCTGTGAAGAATTGCTCTGGCATATTGAGGAACTGTAGGAGTGCAGGGCAGAACAATCAAGGGATACAGAAACACTGTCCAAAATAAAGCCAGTAATAAGAGCAACAGAGAGCTGGAACTAACCTAAATGGCTACAGTCGCATAGGCGGGCTCCTTAGCTGTGTTCAGAAAGGAATATAAAAGTAGCATGTTCTAGAAGGCACTGAGGTATTGGCAGGTGATTTCAGAAGGCCAAATATCTTGCCTACTGGTACTTTAGAGGGCCAAATATCTTAGAGGTCTAGAGGAGTTCCAGCCTTTCTTGTGCTAAGGAGTTGAGCTCCAAGAGTAGGGATCTAGTTATTATTCACAGACAAAAACCTATATTAAACTAAAGTGAAAGTTGAGAGTACACATCAGGTAACATGGGGTAAAAAAAATTTAAATAATGTTGTAATTATTCCCCAAAATAAGCGTTGCAAACCCAGGACCACAGCCACTAAAATGTCTTAATCGTGATCAGATGGTTGCTCTGTGGTATCACTTTTCTGTCAGCCTAGATGCCTATATTGTATGTAGCATTTTGATTGTGTATAGAAGTTGTGCCATCATATAATCTAAAACCTTATAGTAATGCAAAGATGTAAGGGATTGAGGCCTATATCCTCAAAAGATATTTAGGCACCTAACTCCCACTGATTTCAATGGGAATTAGGTGCCTAAATACCTTTGAGGATCTGGGCCTTAGTGTTAGGTGTGCTGTGGAAATCTTGGCCAAGATTTTCAGAAGTGTCTAGTGATTTGGGGTGCTTTCAAGTTTTCAGTGACCAATTTGAGACACCATAAAAGGGCCTGATTTCAGAGGGCAGGTGCTCAGCACTTTCTGAAAAGAGATTCAAATTGAGCACCAAAATCTTGAGGCACTGAAAGTCGCAATTTTTCTGAATTTGTTCCTCTGCATTGCACACTCCTTAATCATCAGAATTTCTCCCAGCCAGCCAGGAAGATACTGTGGGAGATGTAGGAAGGATCTGATAGAGGGAGGGATCCTATTCCTGCATTCCAAACCAGTTCACTGATATCCTAGTTCAGCAGTTCTCAAACGGGGGTACCCCAGGGGGTCTGCAGGCCCCGCTAATCAACACCTCCCCCTCCCTCAACTCCTCCCCCTCCCTACCAGCACCTCCTGCATGCCAGAGAACAGCTGTTCAGCAGCGTGCAGGAGGTGCTGGGAGAGAGAGGGAAGAACAGGGATGGGGTGCGCTTAGAGGAGGGGTGGAATCATGTCGGGGGCTGCCGGCCCTGCTGATCAACTCCTCCCCCTCCGTCCCGGTGCCTCCTGCATGCCAGGGAACAGCTGTTCGGCAGTGTGCAGGAGGCACAGGGATGGGGTGTGCTTGAGGGAAGGAGCAGGAAAAGGAGGGGCAGGAGTGGAGCTGGAGCGGAAAGAAGTGGAGCAGGGGTAGGGTCTTGGGGGAAGGGCGGAGTTGGGATGGAGCATGGGGCTGAACGGGGTGACTTGGGGGGTCCGTGAAAATTTTTAAATCAAAATGGGGGTCCTTGGGTTGCTAATGTTTGAGAACTGCTGTCCTAGTTCATTGTGCGTATGGTTTGGAGCTAGGCAGTTCTAAGATGAATTCTCACTTCTTTCCCATCAGTCTTGATAATTCATTGCACTTTAAAATCCCTATTTAGAGAGGCTTCACATCAATACCTCTAAAAGGTTCCGCTGTTCTTTTTCGAGTACTGGTCCCTCTGGGTATTCTCTGTGGGGTGTGCATGCACTCTGTTCACTTGGGACCAAAAGTTCCTCAGTAGCAGTGTCTATTAATCTGTGCCTACATGCCTCCTCATGTTGAAAACCACTGGCATAGATGGCGTTGTGGACCAACTACCTCTTCAGTTCCTTTTCTACAGCTCACAGTCTGGGATGAAATACTCCTGTGTCTGTATTCTCTTCTTTCACTTGACATTTATCTTTAAATAATTGTAAATAGTTATTTCATTTTTACTTTTAGTTATCTTAAGTCTAGTTTACTTAGGGTTAAGGTGGGTGGCGGGTTCCTTTCTCACCGTGTCCCTCCATGACAATGGGGCCTTATCCTTCAGGATTCTGCCAGTTCAAAGCTTGCTTTGCAGGTAACAAACAGTGAACCCGAACACCTGGGTTCCCCAGAGATGTCTCCCTACAGTGTCCAGCCCTTTCCTGAAACATTCATAATAGTTAAGGGTATGTCTAGACTACAAGAGTAGTTCGATTCAACTTAACTCGAATTTGTGGAATCGACCTTACAAAGTCGAATTTGTGTATCCACACTAAGGACACTAATTCGACTTTGTGAGTCCACACTAACGGGGCAAGCGTCGACATTGGAAGCGGTGCACTGTGGGCAGCTATCCCACCGTTCCCGCAGTCCCCGCTGGCCATTGGAATTCTGGGTAGAGCCCCCAATGCCTGCTGGGGGAAAAATGTGTCGAGGGTGGTTTTGGGTAACTGTCATCATTCAACTGTCACTCCCGCCCTCCCTCCCTGAAAGCACCGGCGGGAAATCTGTTCGCACACTTTTCTGGTCAGTGACAGCGCGGACGCCACAGCACTGCGAGCATGGAGCCCGCTGCGATCATCGCTGCACTTATGGCCGTTGTCAACTCCTCGCACCTTATCGTCCACCTCTTCCACAGTCAGCTGCTGAGAAATCGGGCAAGGAGGCTCCGGCAGCACGGTGAGGACATGAAGTGTCAGAGTGGCATAGCCCTCTCAGAAAGCACGGGATCCCGCGCCGTGGAGATCATGGTGGCAATGGGTCATGTTCATGCTGTGGAACGGCGATTCTGGGCCCGGGAAACAAGCACGGACTGGTGGGACCGCATAGTGCTGCAGGTCTGGGATGAATCACAGTGGCTGCGAAACTTTTGCATGCGTAAGGGCACTTTCCTTGAACTGTGTGACTTGCTGTCCCCTGCCCTGAAGCGCAAGGACACCCGGATGCGAGCAGCCCTGACTGTGCAGAAGCGAGTGGCCATAGCCGTCTGGAAACTTGCAACGCCAGACAGCTACCGGTCAGTAGCGAACCACTTTGGCGTGGGCAAATCTACCGTGGGGGTTGCTGTGATGCAAGTAGCCCACGCAATCGTTGAGCTACTGCTCTCAAAAGTAGTGACCCTGGGAAACGTCCAGGTCGTCATAGATGGCTTCACCGCGATGGGATTCCCAAACTGCGGTGGGACCGGCCCACCAGGCCAGCCAGTATATTAACAGAAAGGGCTACTTTTCAATGGTGCTGCAAGCACTGGTGGACCATAGGGGACGCTTTACCAACATCAACGTCGGGTGGCCGGGCAAGGTTCATGATGCGCGTGTTTTTAGGAACTCTGGTCTGTTTAGATGCCTGCAGGAAGGTAGTTTCTTCCCAGACCACAAAATAACTGTTGGGGATGTGGAGATGCCTACAGTGATCCTCGGGGACCCAGCCTACCTGCTAATGCCCTGGCTCATGAAGCCCTATACAGGCGCCCTGGACAGTGACAAAGAATTCTTCAACTACCGGCTGAGCAAATGCAGAATGGTGGTGGAGTGTGCGTTCGGACGTCTCAAGGGGAGATGGAGGAGCTTACTGACTCGCTCGGATCTCAGCGAAACCAATATCCCCATTGTTATTGCAGCTTGCTGTGTGCTCCACAATCTCTGTGAGAGCAAGGGGGAGACCTTTATGGCGGGATGGGAGGTTGAGGCAAATCGCCTGGCTGCTTATTACGCTCAGCCAGACACCCGTGCGATTAGAAGAGCCCAGCAGGAAGCGCTGTGCATCCGGGAGGCTTTGAAAGCTAGGTTCCTCAGCGAGCAGCGTGACCTGTGACTATTCAGTTTCTTTACAGAGAAGCTGAACCTGCCCCTGTTTCTTTACCCAGTTACTGTTGACTATCCTCTGCAGTTACATACCCTGTTCACCCCGTTTCCCCCCTTCCAACACACGTGTAAAAATAAAATACATGTTCCATTGTTACTTAACAAAGGTTCTTCTTCGAGTGATTGCTCCTATGCATTCCATGTAGGTGTGCGCGCCGCACGTGCACGGCTCTTCGGAACATTTTTACCCTAGCAACTCCGGCGGGCCGGCTGGCGCCCCCTGGAGTGGCGCCGCTATGGCGCTGGATATATACCCCAGCTGGCCCGTCCGCTCCTCAGTTCCTTCTTTCCGCCCGTGACGGCTAGTAGGAACAGTGGAGTGCTCCCTTACCTCCACAGCCCTAGCGTTCTCCATAGATTTAGTGTATATAGTTGTATCATAATTTGTTAAAGTTTCTTGTTCTAGTTGTATAGTTAGTTGTATAGTATAGTAGTTAGGGAATTAGAGGGGTTAGCCCTCTTCTTCCGCCCCGGTGCGGGCTTATGCCCGGAGCACCGGGATTCAAGCCCTGCGTGGCTTGCCAGCGGCCCATGCCGGTGAGTGACCCGCATGACTCCTGCCTCCGCTGCCTCGGAGAGTCGCACAAATCGGATAAGTGCCCGATTTGCGTAGCCTTCAAGCCGCGTACGAGAAAAGAGCGGGACTCTCGTCTAAAACAACTCCTTATGGAGTCGGCTCTCCAACCTCCGGCGCCAGCTCCATCGGCGCCGAAGCCTGCCTCCGTGAGCAGCGCACCGGCAGCACCGAGCCGCTCCGGTGCCGACGCCTCTCGGCACCCGGCACCGAAGATCCGGCACCATTCCCTCTCCCCGGGGAAGAAGCACAAGGTGCCGAAGACGGCCTCTGCGAAGCAGCAGCAGAAGCCGTTAGCCCAGCCACCTCCGACGCAAACGGTACAGGCTGAGGCAGTGCACAAGAAGTGCACCGGGCCGTCGACTCCGGCGCCGCAAGGCCCGTCGAGTCCGGCACCGCCCAGCTCCCCGGTACCTACCGAGGAGGAGCTGAGGCTCCCGTCCACGCCCGAGGCGTTCGCGACGGCGAGGGAGCTGATCGACCTCACCGCTGATAGGGGCCATCAGCTACCGGTACCGCCGGTGTGGACACTCAAGTCCATTGGGAAGCCGCTGATGATGCGCCCTCCTTCCCCTGGCGGCCGAGGTGATCGCGGCACCACGATCCGGTCTCGATCCCGATCTCGCTCAATGCGCCGGTCACCAACGCACCGGGCCCGATCCATGAGACGGTCAACGTCGAGACACCGCTCCCCGTCTCGTCGCCGGTCGCAGTCCTGGTACCGCTCCCAATCGCGGTACCGGTCGCACTCCCGGCGACGCTCCAGGTCCCGGTCGCCGAGTCACCGGCACCGCACCAGGTCCGGCTCCAGGCATCGCGGGCGACGTCGAGAGTCACGCAGCCGCTCAAGGCGCCGCCGCTCGCGCTCGAGGTCCGTCTCCCGGCGCCGCAGGTCGAGCTCCCGGCACCGTCGGTTGAGCTCCCGGCACCGCGCCACGCGCAGATCCCGCTCGCCTGTTAGACCGCATGACGACCGGCACCGTCCTTCGGCACCGGAGAGACAGTTTACTCCGGCACCGGACGTCCGCCCGGGAACCGCTACGGCTCCTCCCTGGCCTTCGAGGGAACCCTCAGTTGCTTCCCCTGAGGGCAGTGCGGTAGACTTCCGAGCGGGGTCTCTTCCGCAGGACCATGGACCCCAGCAGTGGGGATTTTGGGTACCCTGGGCCCAACATGAGCAAGGGCCTCCCCTTCCACCGAGGCAGCCAGGCTCGGCGCGTTCGGTGCCAGTGGCCACTATCAGCAGGCCACCCCCGTCTCCAACGCCACAGACCGCCGCTCACGGCACACCGTTGGGGCATGAGACACTGGCACCTGATCGCCCAGAGGCAGAGCAGGCACCTGAAGAGGTGCTGCCAGGTCACTCCTCGTCCTCCTCTCCCGACGAGGCTGTGGCAGGGGCGTCACCATCAGAACCCCCGCCTATTGACCTCAAGGCGCACCAGGACCTTCTCCGGAGGGTAGCGAAAGCCATCAACCTGCCCATCGAAGAGGTCCAAGAGGTCGATGACCCCATCATGGATGTGGTGGGAGCAGACGCCCCCGTGAGAGTAGCGCTGCCATTCATCCACACAATCCAGCGGAACAATGCCGCCATCTGGCAGTCGCCTTCCTCCGTCCCTCCCACGGCACGCGGAGTGGAGAGGAAATATTCTGTCCCGCCCAAGGGGTACGAATATCTTTATGTGCACCCAACTCCGGACTCTTTGGTAGTCCAGTCCGTGAACGACCGGGAGCGTAACGGACAGCCTGCCGCTGCGCCGAAGTCCAAGGAGTCCCGGCGCATGGACTTATTGGGCCGCAAGATTTATTCGGCGGGAGGCCTCCAGCTCCGCATTGCAAATCAAATGGCCCTACTATCCCGATATACATTTAACATCTTGGGATGCCTGGGAAAATTCGCGGAGCTGACCCCGCAGGACTCCCGCCGAGAATTCTCGGCGCTCCTGGAAGAGGGAAAGCTGGCCTCCAGGACCTTAATCAAAGCGGCGGTGGACTCAGCGGACTCGGGGGCCAGAACCGCGGCGTCCAGGGTAACCATGCGGCGCATTGCGTGGCTCCAGTCTTCCACTTTGCCGCCGGAGGTACAATACACCCTCCAGGACCTCCCCTTTGAGATGCAGGGTCTATTCTCTGAAAAAACTGACACGAGAATTCAGACCCTAAAGGACGGACGAGTGGCGATCCGTACTTTGGGAATGCATACGCCGGCCACACAAAGGCGATCGTTCCGGCAGCAACCCTATCGGCCCGTCCCGCAGGCCAGGTCTCGGCCATTTAATAATCGAAGGGCCCCCTTCCGCCGCAGACCGTCAGGGGGGCGTCGTAACCAGACCCAAGGCTCGTCCAAGGCTCCTCAAGGTCCAAAGCCGGCCTTTTGATGGGACGCCCGAGGACGGCCCACCACTTTCCCCCCAGGATCCATCCCTTTTGTTTTCAAGTCGCCTTTCCCTCTTCCTCCAGGCGTGGCGTTCTGTAACATCGGACAGCTGGGTACTCAATACCGTCCAGCACGGCTACCGCCTACAGTTTATTTCGCCCCCTCCCTCCCACTCACCTTCCCCGTCCCTCTTCAGGGACCCCTCTCACGAGCAAGTCCTCTTACAGGAGGTCCAGTCTCTGTTGAGCGTGGGTGCCATCGAGGAGGTGCCTCCCAGCAGGCGGGGCAGGGGATTCTACTCCAGATACTTTCTCATCCCCAAGGCGAAAGGAGGTCTTCGTCCCATCTTAGACTTCCGGGAGCTCAACAAGTACCTCTGCAAGCTCAAGTTTCGGATGGTAACCTTGGGGACCATTATCCCTTCCTTGGATCCGGGAGACTGGTTTGCCGCCCTCGACATGAAGGATGCTTACTTTCATGTGGCAATTTACCCCCCCCACAGACGCTACCTGCGCTTCATGGTCAACGAGGCCCACTACCAGTTTGCGGTGTTACCCTTCGGCCTCTCCACCGCACCGAGGGTATTCACCAAATGCATGGCTGTCGTGGCCGCAGCCCTCCGTCGTCGTCGAATTCATGTGTACCCATATCTCGATGACTGGCTGATTCGTGGCCGCACCCAAGAGCTGGTGGCGGCTCAGGTGTCCGAGATACTGCATCTGTTCCGGTCTCTCGGCCTACTTATCAACGCCGAAAAGTCCCACTTAGTTCCGGCGCAAAGAGTGGAATTCATAGGAGCAGTCCTCGACTCCAATCTGGCCAGAGCCTGCCTCCCTCATACTCGGCACGAGACGTTGGTCTCCCTTATACGGACACTGCATGCCTTTCCGACAACAACGGTGCGGTCTTGCCTACGTCTCCTAGGTCACATGGCAGCGTGTACGTTTGTGACCGCACACGCAAGGCTGCGACTTCGCCCGTTCCAAATGTGGCTGGCATCGGTGTACCGCCCTCATCGCGACCCCATGGATATGGTGGTGACGGTGCCGAGACCCACTCTCCAGACGCTCAACTGGTGGCTAAATCCGGAGACAGTCTGCGCAGGGGTTCCGTTCCGCCCTCCTCGACCGTCAATCACCCTGACCACAGACGCGTCGGCGCTTGGATGGGGGGCTCACATAGGAGACCGGCACACCCAGGGTCTCTGGTCAGCCCAGGAGCTCTCCCTCCATATCAACGTCCGGGAGCTGAGAGCGATCCGTCTGGCGTGTCTCGCCTTTCGGACCCACCTTCAGGACCGCTGTGTAGCGGTGTACACGGACAACACCACAGCCATGTTCTATGTCAACAAGCAGGGCGGAGCTCGATCCTCCCCGCTTTGCAAGGAGGCGATGCTCCTCTGGGACCTTTGCGTGACCCACTCGATTCGCCTCGAAGTGTTTTTTCTGCCGGGGGTGCAGAACACGTTGGCCGACCGTCTGAGCAGGTCCTTTGCCTCCCACGAGTGGTCGCTTCGCCCAGATGTGGCTTACGCAATCTTCCAGAGGTGGGGGTTTCCCCAGGTAGACCTCTTCGCCTCCCGGGCCAACAGGAAGTGCCACAGGTTCTGCTCCTTCCAGGGTCAAGCTCCAGGCTCCCTCTCGGATGCGTTTCTCCTGCCATGGACGGACTCCCTCCTTTACGCGTTCCCTCCGTTTCCGCTCGTCCACCGAGTGCTACTCAAGCTTCGGAGGGACAGGGCCCGCGTAATACTCGTCGCTCCGGCCTGGCCGAGACAGCACTGGTACACCCTGCTGCTCGAGTTGTCAGTTCGGGATCCCATTCCCCTTCCGTTATGGCCGGACCTCATCACTCAGGACCTCAGCAGGCTTTGTCACCCGAACCTGCAGTCGCTGCATCTTACAGCTTGGTTCCTGAGTGGTTGACCGACGCAGAGAGGGGTTGTTCGGCGGCGGTGCAACAAGTTCTGCTGGAAAGCAGGAAGCCTTCGACGCGCTCTACCTACCTCGCGAAGTGGAAACGCTTCGCGCTCTGGTGCGACCAGCGAGGTCTTAACCCATTCTCGGCCCCCATCCAGATCGTCCTCGATTACCTCTGGTACCTGAAAGGTCAAGGTCTCGCGATCTCGTCCCTCGGGGTGCACCTGGCAGCTCTGTCAGCCTTTCGACCCGCTATAGGAGGTCGCTCCGTCTTCTCCAACCCAATGGTAGCCCGCTTCCTTAAAGGGTTAGACCGTCTCTACCCTCAGGTTCGTCCTCCTGCTCCGACTTGGGATCTAAACCTGGTTCTCGCCCAGATGATGGGCCCACCCTTCGAGCCCTTGGCCACGTGCTCTCTGCTCCATCTTACCTGGAAGACGGCTTTCCTCGTAGCAATCATATCCGCCAGACGAGTCTCGGAACTCCCGAGTCTCGGAACTCCCTGACGGCGGGTCCCCCGTATACCGTCTTCCACGGGGACAAAGTGCAGCTTCGGCCACACCCGGCCTTCCTCCCCAAGGTGGTGTCGGCCTTCCACCTCAACCAGGAGATCTTCCTCCCGGTCTTCTTCCCGAAGCCGCACGCCTCACCTCGTGAGCAGCAGCTCCACACCCTGGACGTCCGCAGGGCCCTCGCTTTCTACATTGACCGGACGAAACCCTTCCGGCGTTCGACCCAACTGTTTGTAGCGATCGCAGACCGCATGAAAGGCGAGCCGGTTTCCTCACAGCGGATTTCATCCTGGGTGACGGCCTGCATACGAACATGCTACGAGCTTGCTTGCGTCCCCCCGTGCCGACTCACTGCACACTCGACCAGAGCGCACGCCTCGTCGGCCGCCTTCCTGGCCCATGTTCCCATCCAGGACATCTGTAGAGCGGCCACCTGGTCTTCCGTCCACACCTTCGCTTCCCACTATGCGTTGGTGCAGCAGTCTCGAGACGACGCAGCCTTCGGCTCCGCGGTATTACACTCCGCCACGTCTCATTCCGACCCCACCGCCTAGGTAAGGCTTGGGAATCACCTACATGGAATGCATAGGAGCAATCACTCGAAGAAGAAAAGGCGGTTACTCACCGTAGTAACTGGTGTTCTTCGAGATGTGTTGCTCCTATCCATTCCAGACCCGCCCTCCTTCCCCACTGTCGGAGTAGCCGGCAAGAAGGAACTGAGGAGCGGACGGGCCGGCTGGGGTATATATCCAGCACCATAGCGGCGCCACTCCAGGGGGCGCCAGCCGGCCCGCCAGAGTTACTAGGGTAAAAATGTTCCGAAGAGCCGTGCACGCGCGGCGCGCACACCTACATGGAATGGATAGGAGCAACACATCTCAAAGAACACCAGTTACTACGGTGAGTAACCGCCTTTTTCTTTATTACTGACTTTGCGTTAAAGGGTTGAAACTGGGACGCAGACTGTGCTGGGTAGGGTGTGTAGTGATGTAAAGACCGCCTCTAAACTCGAGGAATGACAGGCTCCTGCTCCTAGAGCGGTCCGCAGTGCCGGACTGGTTGTTTCAACGGAGCCTGCCATCCCTCCTTTTTGGGACTCTGTGTGCGGGGGCTATGTGACCTTGTTGCGGGGGAGGACGGTTACAGATTCCCCTGCTGCATGGCTCTGTGGTCCAGGACAAGGACCGCTGCATAAGATCTGTAACCGCCCTCCCCCGCTACAAAGTCACGTACCCCCCCACCCACACAGAACATGGAAACCACCTCCCATACCGACCAGGGTGCCTACTGACTGCACTGTGTGTGTGACCTGCTGCTGATCCTGCCCCCGTGTCTGTACCCTGGTAAAGGTGACTGTCCTATGCAATTACCAACCCCCTTCCCCACCCCACCCCTTCAAACACAGTCTTCTGTACAAAAACATGACGGAAACAGTAATTAACAACAAAGTATTTTTAATAATCAGCTAGACAGTTAGGGGATGAAACTGGGATTGGGGCTTGGGTGAGTCAGGAAGGGAAGGACTTCTCATTTAGGGAATGAGAGCCTTCTTGTATTTGTGCACTCTGCAGGGGTGCAGTGACAGTTTTCACGGCCCCTGTCGCCCCTCCTTCTTGTTACTTTGGGTGAGGGGGGGTTGGGACTTTGTGGCGGGGGAGGGCGGTTGCAGATACAGTGCAGGGGGGCTCTGTCCTCCTGCCTGCGGTCCTGCACAACATCCACAAGGCGCCGGAGCGTGTCCGTTTGCTCCCTCATTAGTCCAAGCAGCGTTTGAGTTGCCTGCTGGTCCTCCTGACGCCACCTGTCCTCCCGTTCACTGTGTGAGCGCTGGTACTGAGAGAGGTTCTCCCTCCACTGGCTCTGCTGGGCCGCCTTGGCTCGGGAGCAGCCCATAAGTTCAGCGAACATCTCGTCCCTTGTCTTTGTCTTGCGCCTCCTAATCTGCACCAGCCTCTGTGAGGAGGATGCTGGAACAGGTCTGGATACAGTGGCAGCTGTGTGATGGGAAAAAGGGAGTGAATTCCTTACAAAGATACATTTTTGAGAACTATGAACATAGTCTATTCAGTCTCTGTGAACAAGACCATGCACAGTGCCTATCTCATGAGCACTGACTCAGGACAAGTTCTAATTTTCGGCTTTCGCTTTCATTGCCTGGGGTCTTGCACTGGAGATCAGACAAGCGGGGCAGGACAGCAGAATCCGTGCAGCAGGCAGGCATGGTAAGCCATAGACTTTAGGCTGCTTAAAACTGAATGTATGGCACTGTCCTCTTGCTGCAGGCAATCCGGAAAGCATAAACTCTGCCCCTGTTCCACCTCCTCGCGGCTGTTTCCTGGGAAAGATCCCTGTATGCTGCCCCTCTGCAGCCTCCACCACGTGGCTCTAAACCAGGGGTCGGCAACCTTTACTATCAAAAGAGCCATTTTGCCCCCTCTTCCACTAAAGAAAAATAGTCTGGAGCCGCAAAACATAACACTGCTTATAAACTTTTAAAAGTTTTAATCTTTTTTTAATTTTACCTGTTACAACAACAGAATACAACAAACAGAAGTGCAGTGTGCATGTGTAGACCTACTTTGAAATAAATTAAACACTGAACTATGCAGGCCTTTTTGAGTCCTTCCCGTATTTGTGTAAAATTAAAATAAAACGTAGCCCACTTTAATATAAAAAACATATAGTTGCAGCTTCGCAGTTTTAAAAAAGTAAACATAAAATTAGGAACGTTTTTTGACAAGTCCATTTCAGTGTGCTCTCATCCTCTTCGGGTTTCTTTCTCGGCCAGCAATCAACCGAAGCATCTGAACATACAATAAAAAACTACATCAGCTCCGGGTCTGAAATAAATGTTTTTTTCTGAATAATAATAGCCTATTAAATGCTAGTGTTCTCACCTGTTTAATGTGACTTCTGTTTCTGAAGCTCGATGCTGATCTTCCCTATGTCGGGGCTGTAAGATGTGACTTTGATCTTCACACAGGACTGTAGGCTCTCATTTGTGAGGCGGGAGCGATATTTGGACTTTATGAAGTTCATGCTCGAGAAAACTTGCTCGCATAAGTATGTTGAGCCAAAGATGGACAGGACTCCAAATGCATACTTTTTCATGTTCATATACGTGTCGGGAATGGCGCTCCATGTTTCAAAAACAAGTTTGTCGGGTTTGGGGAGGTTTTCAATATCATTCCATTTGTGCTCTTTAGCGAGAGTGGCCTTCTGACGGGCGACTTCTTCGAGATCCGTTGTCAGGCTTTTGAACTTGGACACCCATAAGTCTTTATCCGCTATGTCGGCCAGTTCAATTTCAAGATCGGGCTGACTTATCCCTGTGAATGCGGATATGTTCAGCAGGGATGGGTCGATGTCCAGCGGTGTGAGTGTTTTTTTCCTTTCTGAACTCGCTGAATCTTTCTCCAAATGCAGCTTGCATTGCCATAATTGCACGGTGTAAATAATCACAATTTATGTGATTGTTCTCTTCTTTGAACTCTCTCAGGGAGGGGAAGTGAGAGAGCGTACCTCTCTGTACATCTCTGGCAAACACTGTCATCTTGCGCTCAAACGCCAGAACATCCTCCAGCAACTGCAGGGCCGTGCTTCCCTTTCCCTGGAGATTTTTATTCAGCGTGTTTAAGTGACTTGTCATATCCACCATGAAATAAAACTTTTCCAGACAATCGAGGTCTCCCAGTTCGGGATAGCTGAGGCCTTTGCTTTCCAAGAAGGTTTTCACATGTTCCAGACAAGCAGCGAAGCGTTTCAGCACGTCTCCCCTTGACAGCCACCGAACTCTGTTGTGCAGCAGGAGATCCAAATATGCGCTCTCGACTTCATCTAACCATGAACAAAACTGTCGGTGGTTTAACCCGTTTGCAATTATTTTGTTCACTATTTTAATAACGAGGTTCATCACTTCCCCACATTCAGGGGGGAATGTTTGAGCGCACAGTGCTTCTTGGTGCAAGATGCAGTGAAACGTCATCAGCTCTCGATCCAGCGACTTTTGAAGTAAATTCACAAAGCCCTTCTGTGCTCCTCTCATACTGGGTGCACCATCAGTAGACACTGACACCGGGTGAGTGGTGTTTATTCCTTTGGCTTTTAGACAACTCAAAACAGCCTCACAAATGTCCTGTCCCCGCGTTTGGCCCTTTAGCGGTATGAGTTCAATCAGTTCTTCCTGCGGCCCATCAGAGTTCACATATCTGCATAACAGTGCTGTCTGCTCAATATCGTTTACATCACTTGACTCATCACAGGCAATTGAATATGCTTGAGCTGAATTGATGTCATCAATTTGCTTACTGGTGATGTTTGTTGCCATTTTAATGGTCCTGTCCTTGACGGTCTTTGCAGAGAGAGGCATTTCTTTAATTTTCTGAATAATTTCCTGTTTGTTTTTGAATTCGGAGAATAGATGCTCTGATATTTTTATGAACGATTCTTTCATGTATTCTCCGTCTGTGAACGGCTTCCCCCTCCTTACGATCTCATGAGCTGCCACAAAACTAGCAGCTGTAGTTGAGTTTGGAGAGTTGATCCACTTCTTGAAAGTATGTTTGCTCTGCTCAACTTTCCGTAGTAGTTCCAAAATCGCTCTCTTTCGCCCATCTTCAGTTGGGTACTTTTCAGAAAATGCTGAGTGCTTGTTTTGAAAATGTCTTTCAACGTTACATTTTTTGTTGTTTGCTAATTTCTCGCCACGTATCAAGCACACAGGTAAGCCAGCGTCGTTGGCAGTGAAGGCAAAGGAATCTGTCCATGCAGAATTAAACTCTCTATTTTCTTCTGAGATTTTTCTTTTTTGGGATGTATTCATGGTTACCGCGGGGGTCGCACACTCAAGAAGCCGCCTGCAGGTAAAGGCGAGGGCTATAGACGTGGATGTGACGCATATTTTAATTGACAAATTATAAAAACTTTTTAAAAATTCGATGTTAAAGTATCACCTCGAACTCCAAGATAACTGTGCAACAAAATAAACAAAAATTAAATTAATAAATAACCGTTATTCTTTTTTTTTCTTTTTTTTTTCTTTTGTCAAGGCCGAAGGGAGCCACAACAAGGAGGCTGAAGAGCCGCATGCGGCTCCGGAGCCGCAGGTTGCAGACCCCTGCTCTAAACGGAGGCTTATTGTCATGCAAAGGAAAAGTCAAGCATTCCCAATACTAACAGTACACAAATTACTCTAATTAAATGCAGGAGTCTCCGAGCGAGATCACCCTGAGCAGGATCACAGGGCGAGATAGAGAGCGCATGCTGTGTGAAAGCCAGCACAAACCAGGGGCCTATGCTGCCATGCTCGTGGAGGCAATGCTCCCAGAATACCTCATGAAAGCCTGGCGCGGAAAAGTGTGCTACCATGGAGCACCCAATAAGGCAGCTCTCCCCAGGAACCTCATGCGGAGGCTTTTCGGTTACCTCCAGGAGAGCTTCGTGGAGATCTCCCAGGAGGATTTCTGTTCTATCCCCATATATATAGACCTCCTTTTCACGTAGTTCAGATTCCTGTTACATTAATAATAAAAGTTTACATGTTTAAAGCACTTACCGACTGATCCTTCCCCTGACTCAGGGTCCGGGGTAACTGCTGGGGAGGGTTGGTAGGGGATCTCCATGAGGGTGATGAAGAGATCCTGGCTGTCGGGGAAATCAGCGTTGTAAGCGCTGTCGACTGCCTCCTCCTCCTCATCTCCTTCCTCATCTTCCCCGTCCGCGAACATCGCTGAGGAACTGGCCGTCGACACTATCCCATCGTCGGAGTCCACGGACACTGGTGGGACAGTTGTGGCAGACCCACCGAGAATGGCATGCAGTGCCTCGTAGAAGCGGCATGTCTGGGGCTGGGCTCCGGAGTGTCCGTTTGCCGCTTTGATTTTTTGGTAGCCTTGTCTCAGGTCCTTGATTTCCCCGCGGCACTGCGTTGCATCCCGGCTGTATCCTCTATCTGCCATGGCTTTGGAGACCTTATCGTAGGTCTTTGCATTCCATTTTTTGGAGCGCAGCTCCGAAAGCACAGACTCATCGCCCCACACAGAGATCAGATCCAAGACATCTTGGTCAGTCCATGCTGGGGCCCTCTTTCTACTCTGAGATTGCATGGACTCCTCTGCTGGAGAGCTCTGCATCGTTGCCATTGCTGCTGAGCTCACCACGATGTCCAACCAGGAAATGAGATTCAAACTGGCCAGACAGGAAAAGGAATTCAAATTTTCCCTGGGCATTTCCTGTGTGGCTGGTCAGAACATCTAAGCTCGGACTGCTGTCCAGAGCGTCAACAGAGTGGTGCACTGTGGGATAGCTCCCGGAGCTATTAAGGTCGATTTCCGTCCACACATAGCCTAATTCGACATAGCCATGTCGAATTTAGCGCTACTCCCCTCGTCGGGGAGGAGTACAGAATTCGAACTAAAGAGCCCTCTAGGTCGAACTAATTAGCTTCCTGGTGTGGACGGGTGCACGGTTAAGTCGAATTAACGCTGCTAAATTTGACATAAACTCCTAGTGTAGACAAGGCCTAAGTTTGTTGCTTTTTATAAGACATAATATACTGCAGGTTGTTCACTTAACTGGTGCACTGAATTGGTTTATAGTAAAAGTAAAAGTTTATTTAACAAAAAGATGTAGGATTAAGTGATACCAAGTATAAGGAATAAAGGGCTACAAACAAACAAACAAAAAGTAAAAATGCGCTTTTAAGACTGAAACTTAATTTCCGCAAGTTACAATCTTTTCCTAAGCAGATTTCTCATCTAAATTGAAATCTCTGGGAACTGAATCTCGTTAGTTGAAGGATTCACTTTTCTTAGATGTACAAGAGCTCTGGCTTCCTGTATCTGCCCAGTAATGCATACTAAAATGCCTTTCTGTTTCTGCTGATGTCTCCCAAAGTTCTTTGACCTGGTTACAAAAGAAAGGAAGGCTTCCTGCTGTTCTTCCCTTCCTGTTGACTTTCCATTCCCCTGCTGATTCCTATGTAAATAGGGCTTCCATTGTTTTGATTCCATAATGTTTAATTTACATTGGAGACAGATCCCTCCTGTGGAGGAGAAAACTAGTTTTTCCCTTGTGTTTGGTCACAGACTTTGAAGCATAACATCAGTGAGTATCCATAACTACTCATATAGTGTTAATATGTACATTTCACCATGATATGAATCACCATTGTCTCACAGGCTTTCTTAAAAGACCTTAATTGATGCACTTTTATTTTGTATAAAATCAGTATATTTAATTGCTTATCATCTTTGATTGGCAGAAGCCCTGGGGGGTTTTCGCCTTCCTCTGCAGCGTGGGGCATGGGTCCCTTGCTGGAAGGTTCTCTGCACCTTGAAGTCTTTAAACTATGATTTGATGGTTTAAAACCATGATTTGATGGTTTAAAGACACAGGTTTGTTATAGGAATGGGTGGGTGAGATTCTGTGTCCTGCATTGTGTAGGAGGTCAGACTAGATGATCATAATGGTCCCTTCTGACCTTAAAGTCTATGATTCTATGATTTGAAGTTCAGACTCCCCGTCTTTATAGACCAGTAAACCTTTGAAATGTATTCTCAGATTAAGTTGGTCTCTCCTAGTGGGGTATAGATGACACGCTATCTTCCCCCTCCTTGTTAGCTTGATAGCTTTGTTAGCTTATATGTAAATATATTTGCATTGTCTCTTCCTGATGACCAAGCTGGTCAGACAAGCATATACATGTTCTTTTGTCTGGGATTATGCATTGTTTGACAAACACATTTTAATAACATAATTTTGTACATGCCTCGTACATACATCATGCAATAATACTAATGATCAGTGAGTTAGTAGTTTTCCAGTGACATATTGTTTTGGGTATCTATCATGACAACAGTGTGTTAGGTGTAGTGAGTATGTCAGGTCTGACAAGAGTTGCTAACACAGAGTAGTAAACCACCAGTGGGCCTTTGTGTCAGAGACATCTGGGGCTAGATTTACACAATTGTTGAGCACTCACAATTGCAACTGAAGTCGATTGGAGCTGTATTTTGAACATATAAAGTGCTCTAAAGTGCTAAGTGCTTTTGAAAAATCAGGCCTTAGTTTCCTGTAGTTGGATGCCCAATATTACTGGACAGTTTTGACAGTTCTGGCCTTAATCATTTTGTGCCTCAGTTTCTCATCTGTAAAATGTAGATGATTATGCTATCTAATCTCACAGAGGTGTTGCAAAGACAAATTCATTAATGTTTGAGAAATACTCAGTTACCATGATGAGAATATTACAGAAATGCCCATTAGTAAATTAATAATTTTGTGTTCGGTGCAGGATTTGGATAGTATCTGTTAAATAAGACCTGGGCCATACACTGAATATGGAGACTAAAAAGTGTTGAATAAGTACCCGTTCACCGAAAGAGGCAGGGGACCTACGTGAGTGTGTAATTAAAGATTGTACTGTAATGCATAGTTACAATGGGACAGAATTAAGATTGCATGGATAGCCTTAATACTGGCATTTTCTAACTTTTGAAGGCTTGATATTGCTATCTTAATGTTCTTTTAATGTACTTTTAGGATGGAATATATATAGTACATTGAATTCCTATCTGTTTTTTTTTTCTCTTCAGGGAGGCTGCAAGTCTCTTATAATCCTTAGTTGTTACTGATTTAATGCTTATTTGCAAATTATTAATTTAGTTTTAAATCGGTAAAAGGCATCCAGTTTAATATCTCTAGGTTTTTTATATAATATTTAATGTAACATGGATTTTTAAAACAAATGTGTAACAAAAATATGCACACTAACTGATCCAATACCCATAATTATCACTTATTAATGCCCTGTTTCTGGTAAACATCTGTAAACCGAGTAGAAAAGGTCTTGGAGGGAATCCCGACAATATCTAAAGACAGACACAGTATATCATAATTTACAGTTTCTGGATAAAAATTCCCTTTAACTAACCTTTAGTAAGAACTATTTCTTTTTGCACCCAGTTTTATTTTAGCTTAGTTTCTTTCAATGGCCAGCTTGTAAGTGTATTTCATTAGAAACATTCTGGCATTCAAGGCTGGGGAAGCTAAAGGGAGCCTCAAGACAACCTGCACTGGAATTTAAACATTAGTCACTCATGCTTGTTCAAGTGTGACGTACATGAAAACCTATCTATTTAGAGTCTGACCTTGTCCATTGAAGAAATGCAATTTACAGGTTAAAAAAAAAGTTCATGATGTTATAAAGTAGACCAATAAAGACCTTTATTAAATTGTACAGCAGGGCATTTGACCAATTTAAAATTTAGACAGACACAACATGATATTTCATTGAAAGTATAGACAAGAATGCAAGTTTATAGGAATCTGAGCCATGATGCTTAAATGGTTTAACTGTAATCCTGTTATGCACTCTCTTTAAATTCAACCACATACTTGAAGGTTAGAGTTAATCTAGCAGAATGTTCTTTCTTGTCAGCAATGAAAGAAGCTTGCAAACCATTTTCCAAAAAAAATCTTTAGGAAACGTTTTCTTCAGATTCAGTGAAATTATTATTTATGTATTGTCATGTAAAACAATATTGTCTGGGTTTTTTTCCTACCTCTAGAAGATTTCTTGAATGTATACTAGGGTTATTTTTCAACCTCTCTTTTGTAGTTCAGTGACATTTTAGGAAGAGCCCAACAGAAACTGTAGATGATTTTCAGCTTTCCTGATGCGCTGTTCTCAAGTTGTTGCCAACAGGCAATCCTTTTGATTCTCCTTTTGGTGTACATTGTCAGTGCGAGCCACTGATATGATCTTTGACTTACTGTGTAAATCTCAGTTCCACATAAAAGGCAATACTAGTCTAAGTTTATTATAGGCTGATAAAGAAACTTCTTTAACAGGGATCCTGAACGCACACTAAAATTATAAATGGACTATAGAAGATTTTTCAGAGGCAAATATGAACTTTTCAAATACATTAAGAACAGGATTATTAATTACAAGACTCACAGATCTCTGTTCTTCTTCTTCGAGTGGTTGCTCATATCCATTCCATGTAGGTGTGTGCGCGCCGCGTGCACGTTCGTCGGAAGACTTTTACCCTAGCAACTCAGTGGGTCGGCTGGGCGCCCCCTGGAGTGGCGCCACCATGGTGCTGGATATATACACCAGCCGACCCACCCACTCCTCAGTTCCTTCTTACCGCCCGTGTCGGTCGTTGGAACAGTGGAGCGCGGCTTAGCTGACCTCCACTTCCCTAGCTACTCGTAGTTTCTCTCGTTAAGTATATAGTTCAGATGTTTATAGTCGTAGTTAACTTTATTTGTTTCTAGTATAGAATAGTATATTTATTTCACAGGGGTTTGGGGTTTATCCCCTTCCCCTCACCCGGTGCCGGGTCCGATGCCCGGTCCACAGGGTTTTATAATGCTCGGCCGGCCACAAGCCGATGCCGACAAGAGATCCTCTCCTAAGTGCCTCGAGGAATCTCACCTCACAGATAAGTGCCGCATTTGTGAGGCCTTTAATCCGAGAACAAAGGGGAGCGGGACTTTCGTCTCAAACAGCTCCTCAGGGAGGCAGCTCTTGCTCCTCCGCTCTCGGCACCGAGCGCTGGTTAGTCTTCAAGGAGCGCTCCCTCGGCACCGGATCGCCGGTACCGCCAAGGCCTCTCGGCACCGGCCGTCGCTGGCTCCGACGTCCACTCGGCATGGATCCCTCTCCTGGAGGATGAAGAGGCACAATATCCTTGCTGCGTCCGAGCCGCCTGCTCCGCAGCCGAGCGCTATGCTCAGTCGGATCGCCCGGCACTGATGTCTGCCGTGGCACTGACAATATCCGCACCATTAACTCCGGCCAGGCAAGAGCCGTCGAGACCGGTGCTGGAAAGCTCCCCGGTACGAACCGTGGTCGAGCTCGCTATTAAGCTGCGTCCGAGCTGCCTGCTCCGCAGCCGAGCGCTATGCTCAGTCGGATCGCCCGGCACCGATGTCTGCCACGGCACCGACAATATCCGCACCGTTAACTCCGGCCAGGCAAGAGCCGTCGAGTCCGGTGCTGGAAAGCTCCCGGTACGAACCGTGGTCGAGCTCACTATTAAGCTGCGACAGAGCCGCCTGCTCCGCAGCCCGAGCGCTCTACTACGTCGCACTGCCTGGCACCTGTACCTGCTGCGGCACCGACAGTATCAGCACCGTCGACTCCGGCCACGCAAGAGCCGTCGAGTCCAGCACCTGAACGCTCCTCGGTGCGAGCTGTGGTTGAGCTCACTATTCCCTCCATGCCGGAAACATTTCCACAGCGAGGGAGTTGATGGCAAGGGCAGAGCCTGCGCTGCTTTAACCCCCGGCACTGCCGGTGCGGGTTATATTGTCTATCGGCAAGCCTGTCTTGCTCACGCCACCTTGCGTCGGCACCACAAGGCGGTACCGTTCACGATCGCAGACCCGCAGATGTTCTCGGTCCTGTCGCCAAGCCCGGTGTCGGCACCGTTCACGGTCCTGGCACCGTTCCCCATATCGGTACCGGTCGTACCCGCGGCACCGATCAGCGTCCCGTTCCCCGACCTGGTACACTCGGTGCAGATCCAGCTCCCGGCACCGCTCCAGGCACTGGACTCACATAGCCACTCCCTGCGTCGAGCCTCGAGATCTCGGTCGGCTTCCCGGCATCGCTCCGGTCGCAGGTCCCATTCTCGCTCCCGGTACCGGTAGGCTTCACGGTACCGATCCCCGGTGCCGCGTCGAGCGCCATGAGCTGCAGAGGGAGACTCTGCCCAGGGCTTTAACTTCTCCGTCAGAGCACTGGGTACCAGGGGCGACAGTTAGCCGTCCCCCTCCGACCGGTACGGAGGAAGTCCGGTTCTGCCACCGGATTCCCACATCCCACCGGATCAGCAGGTCGTCCAGGAGCGTGAGCCCACACAGGACCCACTTGCCCCCGGCCTTTCTTCTCCCTCCTCCCCAGATGAGGCGGTGGCAGAAGCGTACTCCTTGGGCCCTCCCCTAATCGGCCTGGGGGCCCATCAGGACCTCCCAAGACGGGTGGCATTCACTATGAATCTCCAAGTGGCCACTATCCCGCCCATAGGCACGGGAGTCGAATGCATGTGCATGGTATCCTCCAGGGGCGACGGGCACCTATATGTACGTCTTTCCCCCTGCTCCCTTGTCATCTAGTCCGTCAATCAGACGTAACGCCATGGCCTACAGGTACCAGCCCCTATGTCCAAGGGGGCTAGGCAAATGAACTTCCTGGGCCATAAGATGTACTCGGCAGGCACCCTGCAACTTCACGTAGCAAACCAGCAAGCCCTGCTTAGCCGTTACTATGGGCGGCGGTGAGAGAATTTACGGAGTCGGTTTCTCAAATCTCCCGTCAAGAGTTTGATGCCCTCCTGGAAAAAGGGCCGCAGTGGCGAAAGCTTCCCTCCAGACCTTGTTGGATATAGCGGTCTCCACAGCCACGACTCTGGCCTCGGGTGTTGCCATGAGGCGCATTTCATGGCTCCAGTTATCGAGCCTTCCCTCGCAGCTGCTGCACACTATACAGGACTTCTCCTTCAATGACAAAGGCCTGTTCTCAAAACTGACCCTAGGCTGCAAGGCCCAAAGGACAGCGAGGTCACTACGCACTCCCTCTCGGCATCTACATGCCGATGTCTCACTGCCGACCTCTCCGCCAGCCTCACCGCCCTTACCCTGCGCCTAGACAAGGACAGGGCTTTGCCAGCAGGCGACGCTGAGGCAGTCATAGGCGTTGGTCGGGACCCTAAGGGGCCAAAATAAGGGTCCTCCTAACACCATTCGGGCAAAAGCCTATCCCTCCTCATCCCTCTTAGGGACCCCTCTCACGAGCAATTCCTCTTGCAAGAGGTGCGGGCGCTCCTCACCATCGGAGCTATAGAGGAGGTTCCAAGGACGAAGGGACAAAAGATTCTAGCCCCACTAGTTCCTGATCCCCAAGGTGAAGGGAGGTCTCAGACCTATCCTACATCTGCGGTACCGGCGATCCAGTGCCGAGGGAGCACTCCTTGAAGACTAACCAGTACCGCCAAGGCCTCTCGGCACCGGCCGTCACTGGCTCCGACGTCCACTCGGCATGGATCCCTCTCCTGGAGGATGAAGAGGCACAATATCCTTGCTGCGTCCGAGCCGCCTGCTCCGCAGCCGAGCGCTATGCTCAGTCGGATCGCCCGGCACCGATGTCTGCCGCGGCACCGACAATATCTGCACCATTAACTCCGGCCAGGCAAGAGCTCCCGCAGATATACCTGGAGTTCCGCATGGTATCCATGGGGACCGTCATCCCATCCTTGGATCTCGGAGGACGCAGCTTCATAGCGAGCTCGACCACGGTTCGTACCGGGGAGCTTTCCAGCACCGGTCTCGACGGCTATGCAGCCCCCTGTGTATTCACAGTGTCTAGCTGTAGTCGCCGCCCTCTCCGCTACCGTCGGATACACGTGCTCCGTATCTGGACGATTGGCTCATTCCAGGGGCCACCGGGGCCCAAGTTACCTCTCGTGTGGGCGTCGACTAGGTCCTATTCCTGCGTTTAGGCCTGATGATCCATATAGCGAAATCCACCCTGATTCCCACTCAGGGAGTAGACTTAACTGAGGCCACCCTGGACTTCAGTATCGCACAGCCTGCTTACCTACGCCTTGATTTCACGCAATGGTAACCATTGTACAAGGTCTACAGACCTTCCCGGCAACTTTGCGTTGAACTTGCCTAGGTTTCCTGGGCCACATGGCTGCCTGCACGTGCGTAACCGAACATGCCAGGCTTCGCCTCCGTACACTTTAATCGTGACTCACATCGGTGTACCACCCGGCCAGAGACAGCATGGTCATGGTCGCCTCAATCCCTCCGAACGTCCTAGGCTCCCCCGACTGGGGGTCGACGCCCTCCCTGATGTGTGCAGGGGTGCTGTTCCATCCGCCTCACCCTCAGTGTCCCTCATGATGGACGCCCCCATCTCTTGGCTGGGGTGCTCACTTGGGTCAGTTTCCCACTCCAGACCTTTGGTTGGCTCAACAGCTGCCATTGCACATCACTGTCCGGGAGTTGGGAGCAGTCTGCCTTGTATACCAGGCGTTTCAGCAGCACCTACAAGGCTGTTGTGTCTCGGTGTTCACAGACAACACAACGGACACCCGTTGCATAAACAAGCACGGAGGAGCACGGTCCTCCTCTCTTTCCAGGGAGCTATCCAGCTCCGGGACTCCTGCACAGCTCAATCGACGGACCTGGTAGCGTCCTTTCTCTTAGGGGTCCGGAACACTCTGGCGGATCGCCTCAGCAGTTCCTTCCTGTCTCTCAAGTGGTTGATTCCTCCGGATGTTATCCATTAGGTTTCTGGAACTTCGCTCTCGCGGGAACAGAACGAGAGAGAAGTTCTGCTCGTGCCAAGGCCTCTCCCCGGGCTCGATCTTGGCTGCTTTTCTGATGCCGTGGACGAGCCGTCTGCCATCCGCTTTCCCACCGCTCCCGCTGGTTCGCAAGGTCCTGCTAACACTCCGCAGGGACAGAGCGCATCTGATCATGATCGCTCCAGCGTGGTCCAGGCAGCACTGATACACCATGTTGCTAGACCGGTCGATAGCCAACCGATTCCCCTGCCTCTTTGCCCAGACCTCATAACGCTGGATCACGGCAAACTTTACCACCTAGACCTGCAATCCCTGCACATCTCCGCATGCCTGCTGTGGGCCTAAACCGATCCGAGTTACGTTGTTCTGCCTCGGTTCTACAGGATTCTCCTGGGTGGTAGGAAGCCTTCCACTCGGCTAATGTATCTGCCCAACTGGCAGTTTTTCTTTTGCTGCTACGAAACACAAGGTTTCCCCCACAGAGGTTCCGATCCATTTCCTCTTGGATTGCCTATGATCTTCAAACAGCAGCACCTGGCACAGTTCATCATTAAGGGTGCACTTGGCAGCCGTCTCTACCTTCCTCCCAAGGGAGAGTGGCCGCTTCATATTCTCACACGCTGTGGTTTCTAGGTTCCTCAAGGGCTTGGGGCATTTATGCCCCCAGGTTCGGCGCCCCACCAACTCCTGGGTCTTCAACCTGGTTATAAGCAGACTTATGCCTGCTCCATTCGAGCCACTGACAACATGCTCGCTGAGATACCTGTCCTGAGGGACAGTTTTTTCCTTGCAGCCTTTGCATCAGCTGGACAAGTCTCCTAGCTTCGTGCTCTCACAGTGGACCCACAGTACACTATGTTGCGTAAGGACAAGGGGCGGTTGGGACCACGTCCGGCCTTCCTCCCTAAGGTGCTGTTGACCTTTCATATCATCCGGGATATCTTCCTTCCGGTCTTCTTTCCGAAGCCCCATTAATTGCGACCGGAGCACATTTGCCCTCCCTAGACATCCGTAGGGCGCTCGCTTTTTATGTCGAGCGGACAAGCTTTTTTGTACGCCCCCAACTCTTCGTTGTATTGGCAGACCGAATAAAGGGCCTACCTGTCTCCTCCCAAAGCTTTTCATCTTGGATGACGTCATGCATTTGCACCTCCTGTGACTTGGCCCATGTTTCATCGAGCCACCTTACTGCTCGTTTCACCAGGGCTCAGGCTTCTTCTGCTGCCTTTCCGACTCACATACCCTTCCAGGGGCTATGTCGTGCTACTACCTGGTCCTCGATCCGGACCTTTGCTTCTTTGGTCTACTGTCCAGAGATGATGCAGCCTTTGGCTCAGCAGTTTGCATTCTGCAACATCTCACTCCGACCCCACCGCCTACGTAAGGCTTGGGAATCACCTACATGGAATGGATATGAGCAACCACTCGAAGAAGAAAAGACGGTTACTCACCGTTGTAACTGTTGTTCTTCGAGATGTGTTGCTCATATCCATTCCAAACCCACCCTCCTTCCCCACTGTCGGAGTAGCCGGCAAGAAGGAACTGAGGAGTGGGTGGGTCGGCTGGTGTATATATCCGGCGCCATGGTGGCGCCACTCCAGGGGGCGCCCAGCCGACCCACTGAGTTGCTAGGGTAAAAGTCTTCCGACGAACGTGCACGCGGCACGCACACACCTACATGGAATGGATAAGAGCAACACATCTCGAAGAACAACAGTTACAATGGTGAGTAACCGTCTTTTCCTTCAGGTATACCTATGCAAACCTTTGAAATCCAGGAGTTCATACAAAAGCCAGTGCAGAGTTATGCACATTATTATTTACCTGTGGCATGATCAGCATTGGTACAGATAGATGGGTGTTTGTGTATTTGGTCCATCAGACACATGGAGTCCAATTAGGATACAGGAATTTTTGTTCCCAGCTCCTCCCCTTCTAGGCTCCCCCATCATTCCTTGACTCATACCAAAGAAACAGCTAGTGTATCATGCTGAAATGCCATTTTGGATCCTCTACTGACTTAATCTACTGAATGTAAAACTGGTAAAAGACAAGCCAGCTGGGAGCTACAAGCTCTGTGCTGGATGAAAGTCTACTCTTTAGTCCCTGGTTGTGGGTCCCTTGTACATGAGTTCTCAGATACAGAGATTTTGCTCGTCTTCTCTATATGGGGCCTCCTGTGCGGGAAAAGCCAAGTAAAATGCCACTGTGCTTCATCTCCCCCTGCAGAACTGGCAGTTTCTTTCAGGCCACATCACAACAGGAGGAAAATGGGGAGAGTTCCTATGAGGTGCCAGTAATTCAGGGGGAGGTGGTCATGACAACTATGTGGTCTTTTCCTCACAGTGAATTTCATGACCGCTTTCAGCACTCAGCTGACACAAGAGATAGGCAGAAGATGCATGAATGGTGCAAGGTGTGAAATGGAGTCAGTGAGGGCAAGCTTTGAAGAGGGGGACAGAAATGGAGGAGTGTAGCAAAGTCAAAGACTCACTGTCACGGCGCCTCCTGCTGGTCATCTTGGGAATTAGCTCAACTCCAGCTCTGGAGCGCCCTCTGTGGGCCAGTGGCTTGCCTGCCTCAGGCTCCATTTCCCTCCAGGACCCCAGTTCCCCTTTACCTTGGGGTTCTGTCCCAGCAGTACCCTCTCACTCTGGGTCTCCCCTCCCAGGGTATAGCAGGGTGGACCCCTGCTCCTGCCCTGAGGGGTTTAAAAATGGCCTGGCAGGGCTTGAGAGCTGCTGCTCTCAAGGCTGGGCTGATTGAGGGAGTGGCTGCAGGTGAGGTCACGCCCCAAACTGAGCGACAGCTGGCCCCTATAAAAGGCCAGGGAAGCCAGAAGTACAGACCCTCTTCAGGCAGAGGAAGACTAAGAAGGGCCTGGCTGCAGGGGCTATAGGCAAGGTACCTAGGGTGAAGCAGGGCTGGGGAAAGGCTGAGGAGCTTGGGAGCTCCAGCCTGGAAAGCCCCAGGCTGCGGCCTAGCGAAGGGCTAACTGGTACTGGGGGTTGCAGAGGGCAGCCCAGGGGTAGGCCAAGGCAGCAGGTCCAAACCCCTTTGCCTGTGATGAGTAGGCTGATACTGCAGTCTGCCCCAGAGTGTGGGGCTAGACAATGATTGGCAGTAGCCAATACTGAGGCAAGGTGGGGCTAGAGGGTGGGGGTTCCCCAAGGAGGGGAAACCCAGAGAGAAAGGGTTACTGCCAGGGGGCAGCACCCCCAATAAAAGGGCACCGGGTCCAGGGAGGGACACGGGGGGCCTGAGGACAGGTGGATCACCAGCCTGCAGAGGGCGCTCCGAACACTGGACTGAGCTAATTCCCGGAGTCACCAGCAGGAGGCGCCGCAGGGGTGAGTCCGACCCGTCTACACGGGGGAACCCCCAACCCACTATACTCAGCTTGCCTCAGTGGCTACTGCCAATCATCACCTAGCCCCCTCTCACTGGGGCAAACTGCAGTCTGTACTGGCCACTCATCATTGGCAAGGGGGTTGGACCAGCTTCCTTTGCTTAACCCCAGGCTACATCTCTGTAGCCCTGGTAACTTTGTAGGCCTTCAACAAGGCCTGCAGCCTGGGGGTTTACCAGGCTGGAACTCCCCTTGTCCTTTTCCCCAGCACTGCATTGCTTCAGGTACCTTGCTCTCAGGCAGCTAGCCTTTCCCACTCCAGGGCTGGAGTGAGACTCCTTCAGCTCCTGGCTCCCAGCCCTCTTATCAGGGCCAGCTGGGCCCTGATTGAGCTGACCACACTTGTGGTGAGCTACTTCCTCAGCTGCTCTCACTGCTTATCCCAGCCACAGCCGTCTCCAGGGCTGCTTTCAACCCCCGTTCTGCGGTAGTGGGGCAGCTGGAGGAGGTATGGATTTACAGTGCCGTGCACCAACACACCCCAAAATTCTCCCTCTTTTTTCCAACTCTGCAACAAAAAGTTATGAGAATCTGAAAATGTTATGAGCAGTTAATGTTAGAAGGGCTATGTATCATTTAACCCCTTGACCAGTTGACCCAGTGACTTGCTTTGCTTTGATCTTACTCAGTCACATAGAAGCAGCAAAGAGTCTTGTGGCACCTTATAGACTAACAGACCTTTTGGAGCATGAGCTTTCATGGGTGAATACCCACTTCGTCGGATGTATTCATCCACGAAAGCTCATGCTCCAAAACGTCTGTTAGTCTATAAGGTGCCACAAGACTCTTTGCTGCTTTTACAGATCCAGACTAACACGGCTACCCCTCTGATACTCAGTCACATAGGAAATTGTTGAACAGGAATAAGGCTGCAATTTAGTTATGGAGGACACGGAAGTCATGGATTTTGTGACTTCCAAAGACCGCCATGACTTCAGCCAGCACTGGCTGGGATCTGCAGGGTTCTCTGCCACCTGCGAAGGCAGGGAGCTGTGGGATACCCCCGCTGCCACGAGTGGCAGAGGGTACCCCCGGAGGCAGGTGGGACCTCTGCAGCTTGGAGCTGCCAGTGGAGGGGGACCCTGGAGCTCCCAGCCTGCCCACAGCTGCCAAGGTGCCTCATTTTGTCATGGATATTTTTAGTAAAAGTCAGAGACAGGACACAGGCTTCCGTGAATTTTTCATTATTGCCCATGACCTGTCCATGACTTTTACTAAAAATATCCGTGACAAAATCTTAGCTGTAAACATGTCATGACTGTATTACCTTGTTTACTAGTCTTTCATCTCCCCTGTATTTAATCACAGCTATTTTCCTTGACAATACTTCTAAAGTAAAAATAAATAAATAAAATAAATAATTTAAAAATCAGGTGTGCATGTTGATTTTTGAGCATTTAAAAATATTGCTCTTAAACCAAAACTTTCGATCTCAGATCAATGTATCCAAAAGCAACCCCTGCAGAATGCAGAGCAATGAACAAGTAAAACACACATTCCACAAATGCTGCCAAGGGTAGAGCTCAAACTTATAGTACTTCATTGTAGCTCAGTTTCAATGGCCACAGTATGTCATCGTGTACATTTCAGTCTCTTAGTTAGTCTGTTTACTCCATGTTGGAGTGTAGCAGGGTGGACCCTGCTCCTGCTGTGAGGGGTTTAAAAGCAGCCTGGCAGAGCTTGAGAGCTGTGGCTCTAAAAGGCTGGGCTCAGGGGTGAGCTGGAGCCGATTCGCACGGGTTCGCGCGAACCTGTTGTTAAATTTAGAAGCGGTTTTAGAACCGCTTGTTAACTGGCTTCCCTGCGAGGGAAGCTTTGATGGGCTCTGCCTGGGAAGCCTGTAATTCCTCCTCCCGGCCACCGGGGGGCGCTGCGCTGTGCTGCGAGAGCCGTGTGAGCTGCCTCCTGGCCCTGTTGCTGCTCCTGCTCTTTGGACCTCTGGCCCTGGGGCTCCGGCTGCGTCCTGCTGCTCCCACCGTGTGAGTATCTGCGCCCCTCCCCCGCCTTGCCTGCCCGCAGCCACAGCCAGCCCCTGCCCCCAGCCAGCCCCTGCCCCCAGCCCCAGCCGCCCCCAGCCA
Organism: Mauremys mutica; assembly: GCF_020497125.1. Taxonomy (NCBI): domain Eukaryota; kingdom Metazoa; phylum Chordata; order Testudines; family Geoemydidae; genus Mauremys; species Mauremys mutica. The sequence continues at coordinate 46,765,270 of NC_059078.1, forward strand.
GCCCCTGCCCCCAGCCGCCCCCAGCCAGCTCCTGCCCCCAGCCCCAGCCAGCCCCTGCCCCCAGCCGCCCCCAGCCAGCTCCTGCCCCCAGCCCCAGCCACCCCCAGCCCCAGCCAGCCCCTGCCCCCAGCCCCCCGCAGCCAGCCCCCTGCCCCCAGCCAGCCCCCTGCCCGCAGCCAGCCCCCTGCCCACAGCCACCCCCAGCCCGCAGCCAGCCCCTGCCCCCAGCCACCCGCAGCCAGCCCCCTGCCCACAGCCACCCCCTGCCCCCAGCCACCCCCTGCCCGCAGCCAGCCCCTGCCCCCAGCCACCCGCAGCCAGCCCCCTGCCCACAGCCGCCCCCTGCCAGCCCCCTGCCCGCAGCCAGCCCCCTGCCCGCAGCCGCCCCCTGCCAGCCCCTGCCCCCAGCCAGCCCCCTGCCTGCAGCCGCCCCCAGCCACCCCCTGCCCCCAGCCACCCCCCTGCCTGCAGCCACCCCCCTGCCTGCAGCCTGCCCCTGCCCCACCCTCTGTCCCCAGCCACCCTCTGCCCGCAGCCACCCTCTGCCCGCAGCCCCTGCCACAGCCACCCCCTGCCTGCAGCCAGCCTCTGCCCACAGCCGCCCGCAGCCACCCCCTGCCCACAGCCACCCGCAGCCCGCCCGTCTGCATCACCTGCCCACAGCCAGCCCGTGTCACTCCCTGCCTCCAGCTAGCCCTGCCCCACGCCCCTATCTGCAGCCAGCCCCACATCCACTGGTGCCCTGCAGTTCCCAGGGCAGTAACCCTGCACACATGCTTTAATGAGGGGGGGGCAGGGAGCAGCTGGGACCCACACATGTGCACACCCTAGAGTGACCAGACAGCAAATGTGAAAAATCGGGACGGGGGTGAGGGGTAATAGGAGCCTATATAAGAAAAAGACCCAAAAATTGAGACTGTCCCTGATCACCACCCACACATGTAAAACGGAGCTCATTTCTAGTTCAGCCCCATCTTTTTAAAAAAGAACTTTAGGTAGGGTTAAAATACATCTATATTTTCCTGGACATGTCAGGCTTTTCGGTTCTTAATCACCTCCTGGGAAAATATGGACGTATGGTAACCCTATTGGTACAAAAAATACATGCTGTTGCACATCCCTTAAATCAGAACTTTTTATAGGGAACCCGTTGTTAAATCAGAACTTTTTATAGGGAACCCATTGTTAAGATTTTGGCAGCTCATCACTGGCTGGGCTGATTGAGGAAGTGGCTGCAGCTGGGGCCACGCCCCAAACTGAGCCACAGGCCTTATAAAAAAAGGCCAGGGAAGCCAGAAGCCGAGACAGTCTCTCTCTGGCTATAGAGAGAGATGGGCCTGGCTGCTTAGGAGCTGAGATAAGTACCTAGGGTGAAGCAGGGCTGGGGAAGGCTGAGGAGCTGGGGAGCTCCAGCCTAGAAAGCCCCAGGCTGCGGCCTAGCAGTGGGCCAACAGGTACTGGGGGTTGCAGAGGGCAGCCCAGGGGTAGGCCAGGGCAGCAGGTCCAAACCCTCCTTGCCTGTGATGAGTAGGCTGATACTGCAGTCTGCCCCAGAGTGTGGGGCTGGACAATGACTGGCAGTAGCCAATACTGAGGCAAGGTGGGGATAGAGGGTGAGGGTTCCCCAAGGAGGGGAGACCCAGTGAGAAAGGGGTTACTGCTAGGGGGCAGCACCCCATGTGAAAGGGCACCGGGTCCAGGGAGGGACACGGGGGCCACAGGACAGGTGGATCACCAGCCTGCAGAGGGCGCTCCATTGCCTGGAACGATCTAATTCCCAGAGTCTCCAGCAGGAGGCGCCGCAGGGGTGAATCCGAACCTGTTACACGTGGTGGAGAATGTGGGCATAGCGGTCCGCCCCTGCTACAAGGGGCCAGGGCAAGGACTTTGGGACTATTGCCTGGACTTTGAGACTTGGCAGACGGAAGAAAATGAACAGAGACTATTATTGGAGAGCCTATGTGGCCCGGCTCGCCGAGCAGCAAGCGCGGCTGCTTCAGCTGCTGCGGGGGCGGGCACATGGACCTCAACAGGGGCCAGGCACCTTGGACTGGAGGCCAGTGCCGAGGCCTAAAGACTGTTTTGCCTGTGGGCGACGGGGACACTTCAGAAGGGAGTGTCCCTACCAGACTCGAGTGCCCCCTGTGAAGTTAACAGTGGGGCTCCAAACTTGTTGGGCTTGTGGGGAGCAGGGACACCTGAAGAGGGAGTGCCCTCATGGAGCTCCCAAGGCCCGGGCCAGCCCAGAAGAAAGGGCTGGGGCCCAAACAAGCAGAACTAGGGCCGTGGCAGGGGGAAGGCGCCAAAGGTGCTTCCACTGCCACACCAAGGGCCACATAAAGAGGCACTGCCCCCTAAGGCAAAAAGGGGAAGTGCCTGAAACTAAGGCTCGGTCTGGAACTAACCGCCAGGAAGGGGTAGTCCAGACTGAGGCCCCTAAAGAGAAAGGGGCTGGGGTAGAGAGGCCCCACCTTAAACAGGGAACCCACACAAGGGCCAAGAGGGCCGAGGTGGGGACCCAAACGGATGTGGGAACCCACATAGGACCAGGGAGGTCTACAGTGGGGACCCAGACCATGGAGGAAACAAGCAGGCTGCTCCAAGCAACGGAGAGCCTGCGGCAAGAGAGAGATTCTCTGCAGGCCCAGCTGAGGAGAAAGCTAGGCCGGTAGAGCACCCCACCTGCCCCCTGGTGGAGGGGTTCTTGAGGTGGGGGGTGTGTAGCAGGGTGGACTCTGCTCCTGCTGTGAGGGGTTTAAAAGCAGCCTGGCAGAGCTTGAGAGCTGTGGCTTTAAAAGGCTGGGCTGATTGAGGAAGTGGCTGCAGCTGGGTCCACGCCCCAAACTGAGCCACAGGCCTTAAAAAAAGGCCAGGGAAGCCAGAAGCCGAGACAATCTCTCTCTGGCTATAGAGAGAGATGGGCCTGGCTGCTTAGGAGCCGAGATAAGTACCTAGGGTGAAGCAGGGCTGGGGAAGGCTGGGGAGCTCCAGCCTAGAAAGCCCCAGGCTGCGGCCTAGCAGTGGGACAACAGGTACTGGGGGTTGCAGAGGGCAGCCCAGGGATAGGCCAGGGCAGCAGGTCCAAACCCTCCTTGCCTGTGATGAGTAGGCTGATACTGCAGTCTGCCCCAGAGTGTGGGGCTGGACAATGACTGGCAGTAGCCAATACTGAGGCAAGGTGGGGATAGAGGGTGAGGGTTCCCCAAGGAGGGGAGACCCAGTGAGAAAGGGGTTACTGCTAGGGGGCAGCACCCCATGTGAAAGGGCACCGGGTCCAGGGAGGGACACGGGGGGCCAGAGGACAGGTGGATCACCAGCCTGCAGAGGACAGGTGGATCACCAGCCTCCATTGCCTGGAACGAGCTAATTCCCAGAGTCACCAGCAGGAGGCGCCTCAGGGGTGAGTCCGAACCTGTTACATGGAGTAACAAATTCTGTCCTCAGTATCTTTTCACTATTACTTCCTCAAAGGGGCAATGGTTGCTGATCAATCGCTAAAATAAATTCGAAGGGATGATACCAATTTCAGGGGAACAGAGCCGTCATTTTAGTTCCAGGTGTGTATAAAAAACATAAGAACCATGTTTTATAAACACATTTTTTGTAGGTAGAGCTGTATCTTGAAAACCCCTCTCTCAAATGACCTCATAATTGTACCACTAACCCTGTGCTCCTTGCACCCCCTATGATTTACGACAAACTGCAAGACAAACCGAACCAGCATGTGGATTTTAGAGTACTTAATATAGTCATCTTTTAAACAGTAAGCCACTCTCCACTTCAACTGTAGGAAAGCTTCCACTCCACTGTAATGACTAGGCCAAATGCCCACATCCAAAATTTTAAATGCCATCAGAGTGTACAGGGGGACTTTGGCGAACCAGTAAAGTGCCTGAAACCACTATGGCTTATTGTTAAAGACAGCCTAGTCAGCAAGCTGTTAAAAGCAAGTCTCTGCTTGACCAAGGCAGGAGGGGAGTGGGTTTAGGGTGCCACTGAAAGGGCGGCTTTACCCTGTGTCCTTCCTGATAAGAATTGGGTTAAATTTGCTGATACATGCATTTTCAAAGAGTAGGATATGCCCCAGGAATGTCTATTGAGGTCTCCAGGCAGCAAGTTCTGGAAAAACCCACACCTGGTTAATCAATAATCAGAAGGAACCTCTTGCTTGAAACTGCTTACTTAACAAAGTTTCTTTAATTACTAATGTATAAATAAGGGGAAAAAGCTTGAGACAGGTGGGACTCCTTTCAGGACTGGCCTCTCCCTCTGGATGCATCTTGTGTTCCCCAGCAGCAGACGGGCTGCCGCTGTATCACTCGAAAGCCACACTCAGCTTTGGTAATTATCAAGGGTTGGGGGTGTTTTACTAACTTGTTGCAGACGTGTGTAAGTGCTTGAGACTAAGTAAAGTTTAGCTTTAAGTGAAAGCACTCTTGTGTTGTCCTGTTTGTGCCAGCCATCTATCGGTCGGACGGCCGTGTCTCCCCTGATTTATTTCCTGACACCTCCTCGTACAGAGTAAAGTTACCAAGAGCTTTGGGTTGAAAGAACCCCAGGTAACAAGAGGTGTGACAACTTCTTGGCTCGTTGAGCATAAGCATCTGCCTCAGAAGTTTGTGAGGAGACTACCTGGTCATCTCACACCTTCATCTGGCATTAACAATTGTATCAGTCTTTGCTGACATTTGTTGATTGCTGTGTGCACCAACCACCACTGTAAGGTACATCGGCCTCCTTTAGCCCATTGGTGGCTAAATCTGCAGTTTATAATTTCTGTTCTTGGATAGGATGGGGTAAAAGAGATGATAGAACAAGGGAAAATACCCTGTTTAATATCCCAAATCAGTAAGCGAATATGAATTGATTTAAATCATTGATTTAAATGGGAGTTTGGGGAAAGCTAGGAATGCTGTAAGGGCCGTTGTGTGTGCTAGTTTTCTAGTCCCTGGGTATTTAGAGAAACACATATTCACTCAATTTTGTAACCATTTTCTAACATTAGCTTTAGTTTGTAGTGAGGCACAATTATAAAACTCTTGGCTAAATGGATTAAAATTAAATGTTGCAAAGATGATGGGAAAACCAAATGAAAGTTTGTTTTGAGAATTTGGTTTTACATGTAAAAAGATTCAGTCTTTTTATTTAGATAAATCTTCAATTTCTGTTATTTATTTGGAGCTAGCATGAGTACACAAGGGGAAGGTAAGGGGAAAAATGACTTTGCTTTCTTTCTCTGTCTTTCACATCCTGCATGGGTGTGGGGGAGACAAGTAGCTGAAATGTGGTGGGGAGTAGGTGAAACCATAGCCCTACCCGCTGCAAAAGTTCACAGAGCTGGCTAGGTGCAGAGAGCGGAGAGAAAACTGTACCATCTAAGAGGAAGGGCAGTGGTTGCATGCCTCTAGTGTTCTTTGAAGTTCTGGGATTGTGCCTCCTGAAGCAGTTTCTTCTGGAGATTCTTTAGAGTCAGTGTAGCTCCTACATCACTCCTCTACTCAGATCTGTGAATAAATTCCACAATCTAGCACTTGATATTTCAGAAACACTGATGCCTGTCACAGATTTTTGCTTTTGTTTTTTAATTGCTGGAGTAGTAGAAGCTTTAGATACACTTTACTTTTATAGTTCTTGCCAGTTGTACAATACCTAGCATTTGTATTTGTTCCACTTAAAAGGCTAAGTAAAGGAACTGGTGGCTCCAGGCACCAGCACGCCAAGTGCGTGCCTGGGGCGGCAAGCCACCTGGGTGCTCTGCCGGTCGCTGTGAGGGCGTCTGGCAGATTGCCTTCGGCGGCCTGCCTGCGGAGGGTCCACTGGTCCCGCGGCTTTGGCAGACCTCCCGCAGGCGTGCTGTCGAATCCGCAGGACCAGGGACCTCCCGCAGGCAAGCCGCCGAAGGCAGCCTGCCTGCCGTGCTTGGGGCGGCAAAATACCTAGAGCCGCCCCTGGCTCCGATAATATAAAAAGCAGATTATTACACTATATCACATTATATTATTACCATACCGTGTGTTCAGAGGGTGTGAAGGAATCCTGCTTCTTGCTCTATGGGTGTGGAAGACCCTGAACACAGTGGAACTAGTGTGATACTTCTGCTTAGTTGGTGGACAGGAAACCCACACAGAGACAATGTAACCCACTGCATTAAATGCTCTCTGGGCTGAGGAAGGAACAGAACTAGTGGATCCATAGAGTAATGGATTTGTTGGCCAGAGTGCTGAACATAGGGGAGAGGATCAGCATAGTCTTGAGGAGAAAACTCAATCCTGTGGAACTCCCCAGGCACAACCTGGTTACTTTGGCTGTGGGATGGACATAGGATGGGTCATAAGGGATATTAGTGCATCATAATCAAGAAGACTCTAATACTGAACTTTACTACAATTATAATTAAATAGTGCCCTCATATAATTAGAAAATACTTCCTCTCCTTGCAGGTTCCTGTGGAAGATAATGGAGTGACAGTTGAGCTGCTTCCTGAAGATGATATGTAACGGTGGTCAGCATAGCAGAGGGCTAGTGCTAAAATACGGTGTTCAAAAATTCTTAGAAATATTTAACATTTAATAGACTAAATCTATAGAAATTAGAAATGCAAAGTACCTATTTTTATTTAATTGTTTGTAATATAAATAATAATGTCTTTGTGTCACAAAGTAAAATTTGGTATAAAAAGAAAACAGTGTAAACATTCCTATGGCTTCAGAGCTCAATTTAGAGCCCCCTGGAAAGGCAGTCTAATTGGTCAGTTTTTGGAGAGCATGTTGTAATAATTGTCCTTTTCGCTATATATTGCTCACATGGATTTCAGGTCATTTTTGTTGTTTCTACCTTTTCATGAGAGCCTTTGTAAACAATATTTTTCTCTCTTTTACAGGCAGTATGAAACAGTAGTTCCACTTGAAGATTCTGTTGTGACTGAAGTCACAGCAACGCTCCAGGAATGGGCTATCCTCTGGAAACAGTTGTATGTGGTAGGTACAGTGAGAACACTCTTTTTTATTCCACCATATGTAGAAACAAGTGTTGTGTTGCACACCATTAACTCCATCTAAGAAATGATTGTTGTACGTGTGGCATCTTGGGAACCTGTGGAATAATATTAGCAAATTATTCTGGGCGTGACTTTTAGAGGTAGTGAGCATCTGCGGCTGCTATTGACTACATCTGAAATTGTGGATGCTCTCAACTCTTCTGATGTCTAAAATTTCCATTGCCAAAAACTGATGGTGATTTTTATTGATTGATCATTCAATATTTTAAGGATTCTTATGGTATCTGTGTGTGAGTAGCTCTGTTTAATAACAAACACATGAACTTCAAGGACTACCTTTAAGAACTTTTCCATAAATGACTCTGAAGGATTATTCAACACAGTTCGTAAATGTAAATTTTTCCTATAGCATAGCATCAGCTTTTTCAAAACTTACCTAATTGGTGCTCGAAAACAGAGAGAGCCCTAGCAAAATAAATTCTGAGTTAGATCATTGTCTCTCGTCAGAAATAAAAATGTGTTAAATAAATTAAGAAGAGGCTTGTTGAGCTGATTTTCTTTTAAAATTAACTTTCTTGGTAACATTCTTGTTCTTCTTCGAGTGATTGCTCATAAGCATGCCAGTTATGTGTGTGCGCGCCGCGTGCATGCCCGTCGGAAGATTTTTACCCTAGCAACACTCGGTGGGTCGGCCGGGCGCCCCCTGGAGTGGCGCCGCTATAGTGCCAGATATATACCCCTGCCGACCCATCCGCCCCTCGGTTCCTTCTTACCGCCCGTGACGGTCGTTGGAACAGTGGAGTGTGGCATCGCTGTCCTCCACAGCCCTAGCTGCTCGCTCTTATTTCTAGCTTATTGTGTATATAGTTCAACTTTAGTGTAGTTATAGTTAGCTTTTACTAGTTTAGTTGTAGTTAGTATTTGTAGTCCACCGGGGGATTGGGGGACTAGCCCCTTTTCCCCCTGACCCGGTGCGGGCTCATGCCCAAGGCACCGGGGTTTAAGTCGTGCTCGGCCTGCCAGAAGCCGATGCTGGTGGGAGACCCTCATGAATCTTGCCTGAAGTGCTTAGGAGAGTCTCACCTTCCTGATAAGTGTCGAATTTGTAAATCGTTCAAGCCAAGAACAAAGAAGGAGCGGGACTTTCGCTTAAAGCAGCTCCTAATGGAATCGGCACTTAGCCCTGCGGCGCCGGCACCAACCGCCCAGCAGTCTGCATCGGTGAGGAGTGCACCTTCGGCACCAGCTCACTCCAGTACGGAGACCCGGCACCGGCTCCCCGGCACCGATCCCTTTCTCCCTCGGGGAAACGTCGGGCTGCGCTGGCCACATCCTCTAAAAAGGATCATGCACCCAGGCCCGCAGGCCGGACCCCGGTACCTGCGCCGGCACCATCAACTCCGGCACCGCAGCTCCAAGTTCCTCCTAGCACGGCACTGTCGATTCCGGCACTGCAAGGGCCGTTGAGTCCGGTACCACACAGCTCCCCGGTTCACGCTGCGGTTGAGCTAGCTCTCCCTTCAACTCCCGAGACTTTCTTGACGGCACGAGAGCTAATTGCACTAACAGAGTCGACACAGCTTCAACCCCCGGCACCGGCGGTGCGGGTCGTCAAGTCGGTTGGCAAGCCGGCCATTATGAGGCCTCCTTCCCCTGACCACCAAGAGAGGCGTCACTCCAGATCCCGATCTCGGAGACGTTCCCGCTCACGCCGATCCCGATCCTGGCACCGCTTGTAGTCCCAGTACCGCTCTCCATAGCGTTACCGGTCGTACTCGCGGAGACGCTCACGATCCCGGTCCCCGGACAGACACTATCGGCACCGGTCCGGCTCTCGGTACCGTACGTCCCGCAGCCATTCTCACCACAGAGACTCGAGATCCCGGTCGACCTCCCGGCACCGGCGCAGTAGATGGTCCCAATCTCAGTCCCGGCACCGACAGGACCGGTACCGTTCTTCGGTACCACCCCGGGACCGAACGGCTGAATCGGCGGCACCGTCCCAGGGCCTCTCGGCACCACCATGGCCTTCGAGGCACCCATCCATCTCGTCCCACGCCGGCAGTGCTTCCTACCAGCAGTCCGAGCCACAAGGCCAAGAGCAAGGCCCTCCTCAATGGGCTTTCTGGACTCTGTGGGCGTACCACGAGGCGCAAGGTGCCCCATTCGCGGCTCAGCGATCAGGTCCCTCTGACCATAGAGCCCCCGAAGCCACGGTCAGCCGGCCTCCTCCCACGGGCATGGACGAAGCGCCAATTGTTTCTGCGGAACCCGAAGTTCCTCCTGACGCACAAGGAGCTCCGCCACTCACTGACCCACCACAGGACCCCTTGGTACCGGGCCTCTCCTCCTCCTCCTCGCCTGATGAGGTGGTAGCAGGAACATCCTCCTCAGGTCTCCTCCTATTGACCTTCGGGCTCATCAGGACTTGTTACGGAGGGTAGCTCAAAACATGAACCTACCGGTCGAGGAGGTGGCAGAAGTAGAGGACCCAGTGGTGGACATATTGACGGCAGATGCCCCCTTCGAGTGGCCCTCCCCTTCATCCGTACTATTCAAAACAATGCAGATACCATCTGGTAGTCCCCAGCCTCCATTCCACCGACGGCTCGGGGAGTGGAAAGAAAATACATGGTCTCGTCAAAGGGCTATGAATATTTATATACCCACCCTCCTCCCTGCTCACTGGTAGTACAATCTGTCAATGAACGGGAACGGCATGGCCAGCAGGCGCCGACTCCTAAGGCTAAGGAGGCGAGGCGCATGGACCTTCTAGGCCGTAATTTCTACTCAGCTGGCGGCCTTCAGCTTAGGGTGGCCAACCAGCAGGCCCTCCTGAGCCGTTACAACTTTAATACATGGGTGCCTGTAGGCAAGTTCACTGAACTCCTGCCACAAGACTCCCGTGCAGAATTTATGGCCCTTTTGGAAGAGGGTAAAAAAGTAGCCAGAACCGCCCTCCAGGCCTCCCTGGATTCAGCAGACTTGGCGGCCAGAACTCTTGCCTCTGGGATAACGATGAGGCGCATATCCTGGCTCCAAGCTTCGACTCTCCCACCTGAATTGCAGCAGATGATTCAGGATCTACCCTTTGATGGTCAGGGTCTCTTTTCAGAGAAAACCGACCCAAGACTGCAAAGCCTCAAGGACAACCGCATTACAATGCGCTCGTTGGGCATGCACACTCCGGTAACCCAACGTAGGTCCTTCAGGCCCCAGCCATACTGCCACTATAATCAACCCAGGCCGCGACAAGACACCAGATGTCGTGGCAGGGTGAACCGGCGGAGACAATCTGGCAACCAGGGAAACCAAACTCAACTGCCCCCGAAACCATCCTCGGGGTCAAAACAAAACTTTTGATGGGATGCCCGAGGATGACCCACCAGTTTCCCTACCGGATCCTTCATCCTTTTCCAACCGTCTCTCCCATTTCCTCCCTGCCTGATCCCAGATAACCTCCGACAGCTGGGTCCTCCGCACGGTGGAAGCGGGATATCGCCTCCAATTTGTTTCTCCCCCTCCCTCCTACCCTCCCTACCCGTCCCTCTTCAGGGACCCCTCTCACGAGCAATTCCTCTTGCAAGAGATCCATACACTCCTGAGTCTAGGTGTCATAGAGGAGGTGCCAGCGGGCATGAGGGGCAGGGGGTTTTATTCCCGTTACTTCTTAATCCCCAAGCCAAAGGGAGGTCTTCGACCAATCCTAGACCTGCGAGAACTCAACAGATTTATGGTAAAACTCAAGTTCTGCATGGTAACCCTGGGGACCATTATCCCATCCCTGGATCCTGGAGACTGGTATGCCGCCCTCGATATGAAGGACGCGTACTTCCATATTGCCATTTACCCGCCACACCACCGCTATCTTCGATTTTTCGTCAACCACCAGCACTACCAGTTCACGGTGCTCCCCTTCGGCCTCTCTATGGCCCCGAGAGTCTTCACCAAATGCATGGCCGTAGTCGCTGCCACCCTCCGCCGTCGTCGAATACACGTTTACCCGTACCTCGATGATTGGCTCATTCGAGGGACTTCCCAGCTGCAGGTATCCCAACACCTGCGTATGGTCACAGACCTCTTCCAGAGGCTAGGCCTTATGGTCAACGTTGAAAAGTCTACTCTAACTCCAACGCAGCGTATAGAATTTATTGGAGCAGTTCTGGACTCCAATCTGGCCAGGGCCTGCCTCCCTCTGCCACGTTTCCAGACAATATCTTCGATCATTCGAAGTCTCCAATCCTTCCCGACAACGTCCGTGCGTACCTGTCTCGGCCTCCTAGGTCACATGGCGTCATGCACCTTTGTGACCCTGTACGTGAAACTCCGGCTTCGGCGTTTTCAGACATGGCTCGCTTCACTATATCGCCCACACAGGGACAATATAGACTCGGTGGTCACGATCCCTGGGACAATCCTCGACTCCCTCACTTGGTGGTTGGACCCCGTGGTAGTTTGCGCAGGGGTACCGTTCCACCCTCCCCAACCCTCAGTGGCTCTGACCACAGATGCGTCATCTCTGGGTTGGGGTGCCCACCTCGGGAACCTACACACTCAAGGCCTCTGGTCACCCCACGAGCTGGCCTTACATATCAACGTGAGGGAGCTGAGAGCAGCCCGCCTGGCGTGCAAGGCGTTTCGAGTCCATCTACAAGGCCACTGTGTATCCGTGTTCACGGACAACACGACGACAATGTTCTACATAAACAAGCAGGGCGGGGCGCGCTCCTCCCTGCTTTGCCAAGAAGTCATCCACCTGTGGGACTTTTGCATAGCCCACTCTATTCATTTAGTAGCGTCCTTTCTCCCAGGAGTACAGAACACCCTGGCAGATCGCCTCAGCAGGTCATTCCTGTCTCACAAATGGTCAATCCATCCCGATGTCATCCATACAGTTTTCCAGAGGTGGGGCTTTCCCCGAGTAGATCTCTTTGCCTCCAGAGAGAACAGGAAATGCCACGTGTTCTGCTCCTACCAGGGACGCTCCCCGGGCTCTCTCTCAGACGCTTTTCTCCTCCCGTGGACGAGACACCTGTTTTATGCCTTTCCGCCCTTTCCCCTCATTCACAGAGTGCTGCTCAAGCTCCGGAGGGACAGGGCCAACCTCATTCTCATTGCTCCAGCATGGCCGAGGCAGCATTGGTACACCCTGCTGTTCGACCTATCAGTGACGGAACCAATCCCCCTACCGCTGTGTACACCTGGCAGCTATCTCGGCCTTCCGACCAAGCGAAGGTGGCCGTTCTATTTTTTCTAACCCGATGGTTTCCAGGTTCCTTAAGGGACTAGAATGGTTGTACCCATAGGTCCGGCGCCCAGCCCCTACCTGGGACTTAAACCTGGTCTTAGCCAAACTCATGGGGGCCCCCTTTCGAGCCTATGGCCACGTGTTCCCTTTTATATCTTTCCTGGAAGACGGCCTTCCTCGTCGCTATCACTTCGGCGAGGCGAGTCTCAGAACTTTGCGCCCTGACAGCTGACCCTCCTTATACGATCTTCCACAAAGACAAGGTGCACCTGCTTCCCTCCTTCCTCCCTAAGGTGGTGTCCGCTTTTCACGTAAACCAGGACATCCTCCTCCCTGTTTTCTTCCCAAATCATAGAATCATAGAATCTCAGGGTTGGAAGGGACCTCAGGAGGTCATCTAGTCCAACCCCCTGCTCAAAGCAGGACAAAACCCAACTAAATCATCCCAGCCAGGGCTTTGTCAAGCCTGACCTTAAAAACCTCTAAGGAAGGAGATTCCACCACCTCCCTAGGTAACCCATTCCAGTTCTTCACCACCCTACTAGTGAAAAAGTTTTTCCTAATGTCCAACCTAAACCTCCCCCTCTGCAACTTGAGACCATTACTCCTTGTTCTGTCATCTTCTACCACTGAGAACAGTCTAAATCCATCCTCTTTGGAACCCCCTTTCAGGTAGTTGAAAACAGCTATCAAATCCCCCCTCATTCTTCTCTTCTGCAGGCTAAACAATCTCAGTTCCCTCAGCCTCTCCTCATAAGTCATGTGCTCCAGCCCCCTAATCATTTTTGTTGCCCTCCGCTGGACTCTCTTCAATTTATCCACATCCTTCTTGTAGTGTGGGGCCCAAAGCTGGACACAGTACTCCAAATGAGGCCTCACCAGTGCTGAATAGAGGGGAATGATCACATCCCTCGATCTGCTGGAAATGCCCCTACTTATACAACCCAAAATGCCATTAGCCTTCTTGGCAACAAGGGCACACTGTTGACTCATATTCAGCTTTTCGTCCACCGTAACCCCTAGGTCCTTTTCTGCAGAACTGCTGCCCAGCCATTCGGTCCCTAGTCTGTAGCAGTGCATGGGATTCTTCCGTCCTAAGTGCAGGACTCTGCACTTGTCCTTGTTGAACCTCATCATATTTCTTTTGGCCCAATCCTCTAATTTGTCTAGGTCCCTCTGTATCCTATCCCTACCCTCCAGCGTATCAACCACTCCTCCCAGTTTAGTGTCATCTGCAAACTTGCTAAGGGTGCAGTCCACACCATCCTCCAGATCGTTAATGAAGATATTGAACAAAACCGGCCCCAGCACCGACCCTTGGGGCACTCCACTTGATACCGGCTGCCAACTAGACATGGAACCATTGATCACTACCCGTTGAGCCCGAACATCTAGCCAGTTTTCTATCCATCTTACCGTCCATTCATCCAGCCCATACTTCTTTAACTTGCTGGCAAGAATACTGTGGGAGACTGTATCAAAGGCTTTGCTAAAGTCCAGAAATAGCACATCCACTGCTTTCCCCTCATCCACAGAGCCGGTTATCTCATCATAGAAGGCAATTAGGTTAGTCAGGCATGACTTGCCCTTGGTGAATCCATGCTGACTGTTCCTGATCACTTTCCCCTCCTTTAAGTGGTTGAGAATTGATTCCTTGAGGACCTGTTCCATGATTTTTCCAGGGACTGAGGTGAGACTGACTGGCCTGTAGTTCCCTGGATCTTCCTTCTTCCCTTTTTTAAAGATGGGCACTACATTAGCTTTTTTCCAGTCATCCGGGACCTCCCCCGATTGCCATGATTTTTCAAAGATAATGGCCAATGGCTCTGCAATCTCATCGGCCAACTCCTTTAGCACCCTCGGATGCAGTGCATCCGGCCTCATAGACTTGTGCTCGTCCAGCTTTTCTAAATAGTCCCGAACTACTTCTTTCTCCACAGAGAGCTGGTCACCTCCTCCCCATACCGTGCTGCAGAGTGCAGCTGTCTGGGAGCTGACCTTGTCTGTGAAGACAGAGGCAAAAAAAGCATTGAGTACATTAGCTTTCTCCACATCCTCCGTCACTAGGTTCCCTCCCTCATTCAGCAAGGGGCCCACACTTTCCTTGACTTTCTTCTTGTTGCTAACATACCTGAAGAACCCCTTCTTGTTACTCCTAACATCTCCAGCTAGCTGCAACTCCAAGTGTGATTTGGCCTTCCTAATTTCACTCCTGCATGCCTGAGCAATACTTTTATACTCCTCCCTGGTTATTTGTCCAATCTTCCACTTCTTGTAAGCTGTTTTTTTGTGTTTAAGATGAGCAAGGATTTCACTGTTAAGCCAAGCTGGTCGCCTGCCATATTTACTTTTCTTCCTACACATCGGGATGGTTTGTTCCTGCAACCTCAATAAGGATTCTTTAAAATATAGCCAGCTTTCCTCGACTCCTTTCCCCGTCATGTTATTCTCCCAGGGGACCTTGCCCATCACTTCCCTGAGGGAGTCGAAGTCTGCTTTTCTGAAGTCCAGGGTCTCTGTTCTACTGCTCTCCTTTCTTCCTTGTGTCAGGATCCTGAACTCGACCATCTCATGGTCACTGCCTCCCAGGTTCCCATCCACTATTGCTTCCTCTACTATTTCTTCCCTGTTTGTGAGCAGCAGGTCAAGAAGAGCTTTTCCCCTAGTTGGTTCCTCCAGCACTTGCACCAGGAAATTGTCCCCTACACTTTCCAGAAACTTCCTGGATTGTCTGTGCACTGCTGTATTGCTCTCCCAGCAGATATCGGGGTGATTAAAGTCACCCATGAGAACCAGGGCCTATGATCTAGCAACTTCTGTTAGTTGCTGGAAGAAAGCCTCGTCCACCTCATCCCCCTGGTCTGGTGGTCTGTAGCAGACTCCCACCATGACATTACCCTTGTTGTTCATACTTCTAAATTTAATCCAGAGACTCTCAGGTTTTTCTGCAGTTTCATACTGGAGCTCAGAGCAGTCATACTGCTCTCTTACATGCAACGCAATTTCCCCATCTTTTCTGTCCTGCCTATCCTTCCTGAACAGTTTATATCCATCCATGACAGTACTCCAATCATGTGAGTTATCCCACCAAGTCTCTGTTATTCCAATTACATCATAATTCCTTGACTGTGCCAGGACTTCTAGTTCTCCCTGCTTGTTCCCCAGGCTTCTTGCATTTCTGTATAGGCATGTAAGATAACTCACTGATCGTCCTGGTGTCCCAGTATGGGGCTGAAGCCCTCCCCTCTTGCACTCACCTACTTGTGCTTTCTCCTGATATCTCACTTCCCCACTTACCTCGGGGCTTTGGTCTCCTTCCCCCGGTGAACCTAGTTTAAAGCCCTCCTCGCTAGGTTAGCCAGCCTGCTTGCAAAGATGCTCTTCCCTCTCTTCGTGAGGTGGAGCCCGTCTCTGCCTAGCACTCCTTCTTCTTGGAAGACCATCCCATGGTCAAAGAATCGAAACCCTTCTCTCCGACACCATCTGTGTAGCCATTCGTTGATTTCCACGATTCGACGGTCTCTACCCTGGCCTTTTCCTGCCACAGGGAGGATAGACGAGAACACCACTTGCGCCTCAAACTCCTTTATCCTTCTTCCCAGAGTCACGTAGTCTGCAGTGATCCGCTCAAGGTCATTCTTGGCAGTATCATTGGTGGACACGTGGAGAAGCAGGAAGGGGTAGCGATCCGAGGGCTTGATGAGTCTCGGCAGTCTCTCCGTCACATCATGAATCCTAGCCCCTGGCAAGCAGCACACCTCTCGGTTTTCCCGGTCAGGGCGGCAGATAGATGACTCAGTACCCCTGAGGAGAGAGTCCCCGACCACCACCACCCTCCTCCTCCTCCTCTTGGGAGTGGTGGTCGTGGAACCCCCATCCCTAGGACGGTGCATCTCATGCCTTCCAATCAGTGGAGTCTCCTTCTGCTCTGTTCCCTCAGATGTATCATCCACTCCACTCTCTGCACTAGTACCTGCGGAGAGAACATGAAAACGGTTGCTCACCTGCATCTGTGTTTCTGGTACATGGACGTTTCTGGTACTCTTTCCTCTTCTGGAAGTCACATGCCGCCAATTATCTTCGCTGGCCTTCTGTCCCCGCTGCGTAGCCTGCTCTGCATCTTCAGAGCATTGTGCCCACAGAAGCTGATCCTGACGTCTATCCAGGAAATCCTCATTTTCTTTTATGGAACGCAGGGTTGATATTCGTTTCTCCAGACCTTGAATCTTCTCTTCCAATATGGAGATCAGCTTGCCCTTTGTACAGACAAAGTCGCTTCTATCCTGTGGGAGGAAGACAAACATGGCGCATCCTGCGCAGGTCACAACAGCGGATCGCTCAGCATCCATAGTCCGAAACCGCACTCATCGCACCGGGAACAACAGCTTCATACTTTGGACGTCCGTAGGGCTCTCGCATTTTACATAGAGCGGACGAAACCCTTTCGGCGTTCGCCCCAGCTCTTTGTAGCTGTAGCAGAACGCATGAGAGGCATGCCGGTCTCTTCTCAGAGGGTCTCGTCTTGGGTAACATCCTGCATCAAGACATGCTACGAGCTTGCTCATGTTCAGACTAGCCATCTTACTGTGCACTCTACAAGAGCACAGGCCTCTTCTGCCGCCTTCCTGGCCCATGTTTCCATCCAGGAAATCTGTCGGGCGGCTACCTGGTCCTCGGTTCACACCTTTGCTTCACACTACGCATTGGTACAACAATCCAGAGACGATGCAGCCTTCGGCTCAGCAGTCTTACATTCTGCCACGTCTCTCTCCGACCCCACCGCCTAGGTAAGGCTTGGGAATCACCTAACTGGAATGCATATGAGCAATCACTCGAAGAAGAAAAGACGGTTACTCACCGTTGTAACTGTTGTTCTTCGAGATGTGTTGCTCATATCCATTCCAGACCCGCCCTCCTTCCCCACTGCCGGAGTAGCCGGCAAGAAGGAACTGAGGGGCGAATGGGTCGGCAGGGGTATATATCTGGTGCTATAGCGGCGCCACTCCAGGGGCGCCCGGCTGACCCACCGAGTATTGCTAGGGTAAAAATCTTCCGACGAGTGTGCACGCGGCGCGCACACACCTAACTGGAATGGATAGGAGCAACACATCTCGAAGAACAACAGGTACAACGGTGAGTAACCGTCTTTTTTCATTGATGCTACATTTCATTCCAGTTTTCTGGCCACACAACATTTTGAGAAATGGCTGGCCTGATCCCATGGTCAAAGGGAACAGAAAGCAAGAAAAGCAGCTTGTATGTTAGAAAATTTCTTTCCATTTTCTTTTATGGTCTGTTTATCTATGATTACTGTATCTGCTGTGTTAGGGCCAGAGGCTCTAGGTGAGCAATCCTTGAAACTTCCCTTGACTTTAAAGGTATTTCTCCATGTGTTGCTGGTGTGGCTTTGCTTCTCTATTAAGCCTGAATACTAGTAGTCTATTTGCCATCTACAGTACATAGTGTTACTCCTGGGGGAATTCTGCATCACTGTGCATGCACAGAATTTATGTCCCCCTCAGATTTCTTTGATTCCCCCACAGAAAAATGACTTTCTGACAGGGAAGCAAAGGGAAGCCACAGGAGCGGTTATGCGACCCTCCCCAGCAGTATGTTACAGGTGCCTAGGGCAGCCAGCAGAGAGGTAAATCACTCTGGGGCAAGGGACGGGAGTGGGGAAGACCTGACCGATGGCTCCTACCCTGCGTCAGGATCAGCTGCTAGTCCCAGCTGGGCTGGGGAGGATGGGACTTCCTCTTACCCTGCATGGCATCTGGGGCCAGGTCAGACCCATCCCCAGATTTTTCCCCCAACTGCAGGAAGCTCTGCAAACTTCCCCTTTCCTCACCAGTGGCCTGTGCTCCTCAATGCCATGCTGGAGCCTTCACTTTTATTTGACAATACTTAAGGACGATAAAGTTATTGTGGAGAAACTAAATTAATTCTTTGCTTCAGTCTTCACAGCTGAGGATGTTAGGGTGATTCCCAAACCTGAGCCATCCTTTGTAGGTGACAAATCTGAGGAATTTTCACAGATTGAAGTGTCATTAGAGGAGGTTTTGGAATTAATTGATAAACTTAACAGTAACAAGTCACTGGGACCAGATGGGATTCACCCAAGAGTTCTGAAAGAACTCAAATGTGAAATTGCGGAACTATTAACTATGGTTTGTAACCTGTCCTTTAAATCAGCTTCTGTACCCAGTGACTGGAAGATAGCTAATGTAACGCCAATATTTAAAAAGGGCTCTAGAGGTGATCCTGGCAATTACAGATCGGTAAGTCTAATGTCAGAACCAGGCAAATTAGTTGAAACAATAGTAAAGAATAAAATTGTCAGGCACATAGAAGAACATAAATTGTTGGGCAAAATTCAACATGGCAATACCGTGACATGCAACTACCTTTTGGGTCAGGACCCTCAATTTGAGAAACGCTAGTTTCCCTGGTGAAATCTGTATAATATAGGGTAAAAGCATACAAAAGATCAGATTTCATGGGGGAAGTCCAAATTTCATGGTCTGTGACACATTTTTCGTGGCCATGAATTTGGTAGGGCGCTACTCATGAGTCAGGGTCTGTGCTGCATTTTTAATACCATTGTTGAAGCATGTGCTGTGGTGTCTTCACTGATGTTTTTACTTGTGCTAGCTAGATTCAGTCTACATCAGGCAGGCTAGCCCGCAGACATACCCCAAGCATGAGGAAAAAACTGTTGTGTATCAAGTACCTGTGTGTGATAACTATTAGCAAATTATTACTTGATAATAGTGATCATGGTACTTAGAGACATGCAAAGCAAAATATGTAAGACTCTCTGAATAGGATCAGCATTTTTATTAGTGTTCTTTACACAGATTTTTATTTGAAAGGCCAAGTGCATATTAATTTAAGAAGTCCTCAAATAATTAGGATGCATTGTAAGATTTGGTTTCAGAGTAGCAGCTGTGTTAGTCTGTATCTGCAAAAAGAACAGGAATACTTGTGGCACCTTAGAGACTAACAAATTTATTTGAGCATAAGCTTATTTGTAGCCCACTAAAGCTTATGCTCAAATAGATTTGTTAGTCTCTAAGGTGCCACAAGTACTCCTGTTCTTTTTGTAAGATTTGGATCTGTCTTCTGATTTGTGAGTTAGCCAATAGGAATAAAGATGTGACCTTCCATCCATGTAAAATTATCTTAGTCAAAGTTGCTTGCCTTCAAATGTGTTGATTCATTCATATATATATATATATATATATATATACCGGAAAAAATGTTATTTTGGTGAAATGCAGAAATATTTAAATACTCTTATATTTTGAGTTAATTATGTGGTCGGTGAAAAAAAAATCTTTATAAAAAAGCTAAGTGGCTGCTCTGTTTAAATAACTCATAATGCATATTATATCTGTACCTTTTCATTTTCTTTGGGAAAAAGACTGTTTTCTTGAATCAACACCAAGCTGAAAAGTTTGAAATACTGTGAGGTAAATTTTCTTTCTAGATATAGTATTTTTGCTATTGTGAGAAGCAGCAATGGATACTGGGATTTAAGAGAACTCACTCTTGCTTCTTTAAAAAAACATTCCATTCTAACAATAGTGTTTGAAGAACATAATTTAATGTGCCATGGCTTCTCATAGAAATATGATCTCCCTTCACGAAACATTTCCCTGATATATTCTTCGTAGAATTCTATAAACCTTGGCTGTGAATCCTGAAGAGTACTTAGTGCAGTAATGTGCTTCCCTTCTTAAAGCAGCCACCACCTGTGTCTATTTGAACTCATATCTTCTAACTGCAGCCCTATTAACTTGCTAGGGAGCCCATATGTCTAGCCACCTTGCTGACAACAGAAGAATTTTAACACCTAGAGGGACACTTATAACATCTATGGAAGCAGTTATTAAACTCTCTCCATCAAAATATATGGAGTCAGGGAAATTTTCTACTTGTTTTCATAAAATCTTAACTGTTCTCTTCTTTCCCTGTGCCTCTTCCCCACACACAATGTTACCCCTATGTAGTCTGTTGGGGGGAGTGGCTCTGTGACATTGCACTCCATATTTTTTATAAAAATATGTTTATAAATGTGGATATGATGTAACTGGAATATGCTTTATGCAAAAGGTCTCTTGTAAGGTATCATTACAAAGCTTATAATCTACTGAGTGTGGTCACCCTGTTTGTCTGAATGTATCATTCTTGTATCTGAAACTAGGAATATGAACTATAACTCTGAGGTCCTATTGTAATTTTGCAAAGTGTGGGCCATTAATGGTGGTTTGGAATCTTGATGGCTCCCATTAACCAGAACAATTGGTTATAAATGGTTCTGCTGTTTACTTGTAAGACTTCCTGTATATATGTGTGCCAGCAAGTGGGTAATGAAGTCTCACAGGACATGTAATCATGTCACCTGAACTGGAATCCATCTTTAACGTGGTGCTTTTCCATTTAGATGGAGGGGTGGGAACCCAGAGAGACAGAAAGGATTCCTGCCTTGTGCCAAAGCTATTAAAGGGGGTGGAACAGAGCAAAGGGGGACAGAGTCATGTTGAATCCCCTGCTTTTCATGTAAGATGCCTGCTGGAACTAACAAAGTCTGTACCAGGGGAAAGGATTGAGCCCAGAGTAGGAAGGAGTCTAGTCTGTGAAAGAAGCTTATTGGAACATCTCTGAGGGTGAGGTTTATCTGTATTCAGTTTCTTAATGTATTAGGCTTAGACTTGCGTGTTTTTGCTTTATTTTACTTGGTGACTTCCTTTGTTCTGTCTGTTGTTACTTGGAACCACTTAAATCCTACTTTTTATTCTTAATGAAATCACTTGTTTATTATTGAACCCAGAGTAAGTGATTAATACCTGGATGAGCAAACAGCTGTGCATCTCTCTCTATCAGTGTTATAGAAGGCAGACAATTTGAGCTTACCCTGTATAAGCTTTATACAGAGTAAAATGGATTTATTTGGGGTTTGGATCTCATTGGGAGTTGGGTTTCTGGGTGCTGGGGACAGGAGTACCTGCTGAGTGGTTTTCAGTTAAAGTCTGCAGCTTTGGTGATGTGGTTCAGACTCTGGGTCTGTGTTGCAGCAGGCTTGCGTGTCTGGCTCAACAAGATAGGGTTCTGGAGTCCCAAGCTGACAGGGAAAACGGGCTCAGAGGTAGTTTCAGGACATCAGGTGACAGTCCCAAGGGGGTCTCCTTCCCCTCCGAGTCTGTGGGCGGCCAATCCAGGGGTCACCTGGGGAATCAGTGGGGCAACAGGGAATGTGAGCTCGGGCCTGTGATCAGAGCCAAACAACAAACTCAGTTTCGGAGCCCCAGCCCTGGATCAGGGCCGGGCAACAAAGAGTCTCAGGCTCAGGCCTGTACTCAGGCTGGGCATCAAACAGTCAGTTAGCACATGCCCTTGATCAGGGCAGAGCACTAGAGAGTCTGAGGGCTCAGGCCAGCACGCAGGCTGAGTAGCAAACAGTTGGGCCTCCTAGCTCTGGCAGAGGGCCGACAATTGCAGGCTTCTTGCCTGAGAGAGGGGGTGACTGCCGCCCATGGATTGGGGTGGTGGGGGGCGGGGTCACAGGTTCCCCCACTCCACTGCGTCCCGGCCCATGTCCCTAACATTGATAGAGCGGTCTGCCACTGGATCAATGGGGCCACTTCCCAACTCCCCCTCAGGGTGTACATGGCTCTGTAGAGGGTCGTCTTGGTTGTTGGGGAAGAAGGCCTCTGTCCGTGTTTGCAGCTCCTCCATACTCAGGTCTGTAAATGGCTCTGGTGATCCTGGCCAGTCCTTGGCTCCCTTGGGGTCTGCAGCGGCCTCCCGGCTCAGGAGCTCACAGGAGGCATCTGGCTCTTCTGGTGACTGCCTCCCAACTGAGTTCTCCGGCATGCCGTTTGTACTTCCAGTCCCACTCACTGACTTCTGGCAGGAAGGTTGAGCGTGGCCTGGCTCTGCCCACCAGGGTTCAATGAGGGGTTCCTCCCCCTCCGGGTCTGTGGGCGGCCAATCCGCTCCACTACACCCTGTTATAGCAAAACAATCCTGCAATGAAGTCTTGGCAGCCAAGTAAAAATTTTCAAATAGTTTGTTTAAAAGAGTAAATGGGTTAGTAACATTTCCCCTACATGTAGTTTGTTTTTTATTTTGGATTTTCAAAGTTTTTTTTTTTAAATAGAATATTTTCAATTAATATTGAAAGGAATTAAATCTAAGACAAGTGAATGAATAAATTTGCATTAGAAAGATGAACTGCTAAAGGTCCTAATCTGTTAAATAGCTTTTCCTTGTATTAGATGAAACCATATTTTCTTCTTTGAATGCTGGTCCCTATGTGGCTGTGCTCCATGCACTTGGAGTCAGAGAATTTTTTGCAAACCGTGTCTGGTCCGTGCATGAACTCTTGCTTTCCTCGTGTTTCCAACCAAAGACATGAAGTGCAGAGTGGACCAACCCCCTCTCCAGTTCCTTCTTACTGCCGCATGGCCTGGGTGTCCATGTATCCAGTGCCCAGGGCCTTCCTTCAATTACTCCTATCGGTAAATATTTCAAAGATTGCCTCAGTGTCTTGTATGTAGTTCTTTATAATGAGTACATTTGTAATAGTTTTTATAGACCTTTAGCAGAGTTTTTTCTAGTTAGTTAGATTCCCTGCCTTGGGGACTTCCCACCTCTGCTATTACTGTGCTCAGAACTCTGGGCTTCAGAAATGTGTGTCCTGCCCCCGTTCCTTCTTGGTCAGTGATGATCACCAGCACTGTTTGTACTGTTTCAGGAAAGCACAGATCGTGGCTACGTGAAATATCTGCCACCTTTCCCCTTAGCCAGATCTGTGAGATGAGGGAACTCTGGCTTAGAAAACACCTCATGGAGAAGGCCATGAAGCCTCAATCAGACCCCTCCCCCCCCCCCCCCAGTATGTTGGCCTGAACTGATACGGAGCATGCCTCCTGCCACAAGGTCCAACTCTGTTTCAGGGGAATCCATACCTATGGATCCCTCCCGGCCCCATTGGGCAAGCGTACTCTGCCTTTCCAAGCATAAAAGCAGGTCTCTCCCTAACTCTGCTTTGAAGATGTCTGATATGGACGTACTAAGTCCCAGGGTCGTGACTTTAAAGTCCATAAGGCCAGGGCTCACCAGTAGCGGATCCCCATACCAGCCACATCCACTCCACTGGTACGGTCCAAGTCAAAAAGCCAGGTTCCATCAGTTCTGGCATGATCAGAGCTTCTACCACTGATGGTATTGTCATATCTTAACACTCCAGCCTCATGAAGCCTCCCTCCTCCAACCCATCTGACATGAGTGGATTGGACCCCTCACACTCCAGGGATATCAGATACTTATGCTACACCGAAGCCTGAGTTTCCACCATCATTGGGTCCTTCTCTCACTAGGAGGATTGTGACTCCACCAGTGGATGCTACCTTTGACAGACTTATAGAAAGTAGAGGGGTTCAGAATTGAAACAGTGGTTCAAAATGATGGGATTGGTAGAAACCCTGCAACCCCGTTTGGGACTCTCGTCTCCAGATATTGTGTCTTGGGCATATGTCTGTAATCCTTGTTAATATAAAATAGGGCAATAAACAGCCCATGAACTGGTGAAGGAGTTAAATTAGGAATTTCTTTGGAATGTGTTCTAATATATTATGCATAAATATGTTACTTGTTACTTCATATCAAATAATTTACTCTGTGACATGCCTAATCTGTAATATGTTGCATGGAAAAAAACGTCATACCAAAATCATTTTACCACTGTCTGATCTGTAGTATTACCCATTGTTTTGAGACTCCTTAAATACTTGGGCACAACATGTAGGATATTCAGTTGGAGTACTACTTTTGATTCTTCTAGAATTGTATTCAGAAATAATGCTAAATATTGTTGTTTGAAGCTAGATCTGGGCAAACTGCTGAATTATTCTAAGAAAATTCAACTATCTTTAAAATGGCAAGTTAGCACTTTTCATGTGGCCTGTCTTCCTAATGCCGTAATGAATCTTTTGGCAGTTGGTCCAATTCTGCTGTCACACCAGAATAAATCTGGAATAAGCGTGCAATGAGTTTCCTCAGCTATAGGGAGCATATAACACTTGGTAACATAGGGGTGGCTCTTTGTCGTGTGGTTCCTCCCCTCTCTACTGGAGCTAGATCACGTATAAAGGTGTGAGTGTTATTTGGTATGGGCCAGTGGGTTTGGTTAATTACTCGAAGTAGCAGAGGTTATGCTTTGAGATCCAGAGGTCCTCGTTTCAATTCCTTCAGGCAACCCAGTGAAAGTGTTGTTACAAGTCATTGAAGTGTCTTTGGATATAGCTGGATGTAACTGAAAGTATAGTTTGGCCCTGTATCGTAATGCATACACACATGGGAGTCAAGTTAGGATTGCACATTCAGCCTTAGCATTGACATTTCCTACTTACTGAGGGTTTTAACAGTGCAATCTTTAACATTGTGTTAACTTGGGTTTTTGCATTTTATTTACTAACGTGTGGTGTGTTTTGTTTAATTTTATTTTAAGAAAAATGGTGGTGAAAAGGGGTAAAAAAAACCCCAACAACCCGAAAAGTGAGATTTTCAGTCTTCCATGCTTCCAAGCTATGCTAAGTTGCAAAACTTGTAATAAGAACCCCCTCTGTTTCCCCACATGTAGTAAGTGCCATTCTTTCCAGCTCCTGCCCAAGCCATATATACAAGTTATATAGGGGCTCCTTACTGCCATACTCTCTTTTTCCACTGTGTGCATGCATAAAGGCAAGCCAGAATCAAGCCCTAAGTGAAATGCCCATGTCACACACTTGGAACAGCCTCTTTCTTCCCATTTGCCAAACAGCCTCGCTATCTAGATTCAGCCTTTCTTTACTTAGCTTTCAGAGTGGTAGCCTTGTTAGTCTGTATCAACAGAAAGAACGAAGAGTACTTGTGGCACCTTAGAGACTAACCAATTTATTGGGCATAAGCTTTTGTGGGCTAAAACCCACTTCATCAGATGCATGGAGTGGAAAATACAGTAGGAAGATATATATATACAGAGAACATGAAAAGATGGGGGTTGCCATATCAACTGTTAACAAGACAAATCAATTAAGGTGGGCTATTACCAGGAGAAAAAAAAAAAACTTTTGTAGTGATAATCTGGATGGCCCATTTCAAACAGTTGACAAGAAGGTGTGAGTAACAGAAGGGGGGAAATTGGCATTGGGAAATATCACTATAAAAGTTTTTTTTTCTCCTGCTTATAATAGCCCACCTTAATTGATTTGTCATTAGAGTTGGTATGGCAACCCACATCTTTTCATGTTCTCTGTGTGCGTGTGCGTGTGTGTGTGTGTGTGTGTGTATGTATGTATATATATCTGCTTACTGTATTTTCCACTCCATGCATCTGATGAAGTGGGTTTTAGCCCACGAAAGCTTATGCCCAAATAAATTGGTTAGTCTCTAAGGTGCCACAAGTACTCCTCATTCTTTTTACTTAGCTTTGTGGATCTTGGGATGCTGTGACTAAATGACACTTCTGCGTCTGAGGAAGCACAGAATATTCTTTAATCTTGTAAATTATCACTCTGGAAGTCCTCTTGGACTTCTCACTCATTCACTTCTGTAGAGTAACATCTGTTAAGATTTCTCTAGAGACTGTTTTGCCTTCTGAGAGTCACTGGAAGAGAAAATTCCATTTGCTCACCCTCAGATGAAACACTTCATGAAAGGCTCCTTTGTCTTTATCCACGGGTGAAATTCTCTAATCAGTCTTGGGGCATTAATCTGAACCTCATTAAATTTTGATCCTCTTCCTGAACTGTTCAGGAAATGTTCATTCTACTCCTCTTCCTTGAAGGTAACTTGTACTCCCCTAAAATCCCTGATAGCTTATTCTCTTTTCCCTGCTTTCCATAAGGACAAAGAAGTTCTTAAGCTTAAAATTCTTTCTAAGGTGGTTCCATCTAATTCACCTTATTGCTCTTCTTTCCAGTTTTTTTCCCTGGGGATGTGACTCTTCTAGCACAATTCAACAGAAGTTTCATAAGAAATTAGTTTTTCATCTTTACATTGAGAGAATGAAAAACGTTGTCATCTCTTCTATATCACTTACAGGATAAAAACCAAGAGGAAATCCAACAACTATCTGGGCAATTCAGGCAGTGAATTGAAGCTTGCTATAATAAGATGATTTATGTTCTAGTGCAGAAAATGTTGACGGCTCATTCTAATAGAAATATGGCAATGTAGAAGATTTGCCTTAGCGAAGTTCCTTTTCCTAATATGGTATCTGCAAGGTAACTCCTTGCAGTTTAGTGAACATAACTTGAAGCAGAACTTACATAACATTATCATCTACAGTAGTTTCAGAGGCTAGGTCAGTAATCGGGATCAGGATGTCAGTTTTGTAGACCAGGTCTACACTAGAAACTTTTGCCAGTATAATAATGTCAGTTAGGGATGTGATTTTTTTTCTTAAGACCTTTTAAAAGACCTAGTGAAAATACTGTTATACTGGGGAAAATGTGTTTTTGCCCAGATAGCTTACTTTGGGGGAACTGAAACAATTAGAAATAACTTGTAAGTATCAGGGACATTTTTAATTTACTTTGAAAAAATATGCTAGCTTGGAAATGAACAATACTATTGTATTGTAACGATACTATTTTAAATAAAGCACAGAATGCCGTCATTAAAATACAATTCTAGAGAGAACAGACAAAGGTTAAGTCTTTTTTCCTATAGTACGCTTTATCTGTGAAACAACTTAAATCCCATCATTTCATGATGTCCCAGTAACCTTTTATTTTTGACAGAAACACTGTATGTTCTAAATTATAATTACAGTAGCCGGCACTCCCCATTCCCCCAACATGCAGGATAACAAAGCTTTTACTGTACTTGCATATTTATATATTTATGTATTTACTACTAAGCAACATCTCACCCATTCTCCCCCAATGACCAAGCCTCTCATATAGCTGAGTTGGGTAAATGTATTACTGCATGGGTCAAGAGCTCAAGAACACAGAATTTGAACTTTCTGACACATGGTTTATGACTTTTCCACAGAGTGCACTCTATGTGGCTCTTTAAGCTATACTGCCATATTGATACTATTTCTTTGTTTATTTGAGACCCAAGATATCCATTTGTCAGGCATAGTTTCTAGATTTTTGCCTATGTGGCAAGAAATTCTAATTCAGCTGCTAATCCAAGTACTGTACAATAAAAAACACTGATACATTTGCATAACAAGAATAATTAGTGTTGGTACAGTTTTAATGTTGTTGTTACTCCATGTTTTCTTACAGTTCTTCTTCGAGTGATTGCTCATGTCTGTTCCACAGTAGGTGTGCGTGCTCGCCACATGCACCGGTGCCGGAAGGTTTTACCTTAGCAGTACCCGTAGTGGGGGAGCACCGCTGTGACCCCTAGAGTGGTGCCTCTATATCGCGCTATAAGGGGAGCTGCGCACTCCCCCCACCCGCAGTTCCTTCTTGCTGCCAGTGAAGGTAGTCAGAACTTGGTGCTCCAGCTCTGCTGTAGCGCTTCTAGCCTTAGTAGTACAACTCTTCTTCATAGATTGCTTCTCTAGTTAGTTGCCTGGCTCGGGGCATGACCCATGCCCCAGGCTTCAAGTCGTGCGACTCCTGTCGCAGTTCTATGCCCAGGAGCGACCCACAGTCTCAGTGTCTTCGCTGTCTGGGCGAGACTCACGTAAGTGAGCGTTGTAAAATCTACAGATCGTTCAAGCCTTGAACAAAGAGTGAAAGAGATATCCGACTCCGGGCCCTGCTAATGGCATTGGCCCCGGCACCAGTGCACCGACCCGACTCGGCGCCGGGCACCATGTCATCGGTGCAGTGCGAGGCTCCATCTACCAGTCGGCACCGCTCCCCCGCCAAGAAGCAAGGGAAGACTCAGCGGCGCCGAGAGGAGGATGGGGTGAGGCTGGACCTGAGTTGGGCAGCCTACGATCCCCCTCAGGAACCAGACCTCCGACTTGCGCTGAGCGGAGTAGTCCAGTCCCATCTGCGCGTGCCTCTCCTGCGGTGAGAATGCCGTCGACGCTGGAGGCAGCACAGGCAGCGCGTGACATCCTCGCCCTTCCGGTGCTGAGTATGCCGCCTGAGATGGGCCCCTGATCCCGAGGGAAGCCATCATTGGGAGCTCATTAACCCTCCCCTTACGGCATAGCCCCCGCTCTGAGGACGAGATACCTACCCATTCTGAGGGGCCATCCCAGAGCCCGCACCAGACTTACACTCTGTTGGCCGATTCACCTGAGAGGGAGTCTCGAGAGTTCTCCACTACCCACAGAGGTTGCGGGCACCGAGACAGGAGGTGTTGACGCTCCTCTTCCCACCGAAGCTACAGGAGCAGGTCTTAATGCCATCGGCAGCGACGCTCAGATTCGAGTGTTCGCTCCGACAGACGTAATGCTCGGAACGCCCCTCGACCGTCATCGGCACCCAGGCGTCGTAGCCATGGTCGCTGGGGGGAATGTAGAAGCAGCACCTCCGATGGGTACACGTCTTCGTCATCAAGGTTTAAATCTCAAGGTTGGCACCAACACGGCCATGGACGCTCCTGACGCTCGTACGGCACCGTGCGTTCCTCAGCGACTTCGGCTTCGGCACCCAGCCGCCCATCCCCGGCCGTGCCACCCCCCACGATCAAACGGCTCCGCTCGGTCCCCAAGCAGGTCAGTGGCAAGGGGCCCCTTGGCAAGGGCAGTGGTGTCAGTGGGCACCGTGGCCCCAATTACCTGCACCGGCGAGACCCCTTCAGTGGCCGGGGCATCACAGGTACGCTCTATGTCCCTGCCTCGGCACCAGGAAAAGTCAACTGGTACCAAACCAGCAGCACCACACCCGGGCTCGGAATTGGGGGTTGAACCATTGGTACTGCCAGATGCCCTGGGGGCAGAACTGGTCCGATCACCAGCACTGGAAGAATCCATAGCGGCGCCACCACCCGCCCTACAGGAAGATTTTAAGGCTCATCAAGAGGTCCTTAAGCGGGTGGCCTCAAATCTCCAGCTTAAGGCTGAGGAGATGGAGGAGACATTGGACACCCTGTTCGATGTGTTGTCCTCCTCGACACCGGGCCGTGTGGCCCTACCTCTCCACCAGGCGAACCCCAGCCTCCTTGACACCTATTTCTAAAAAGGCGGGAGAGAAAGTATTTTGTGCCAGCAAAGGGGCACGAATACTTGTACTCTCACCCGGCACCCAACTCTCTGGTGGTGGAGTCTTTGAGCCCCTGGCTTCGTGCTCTCTGCTATACCTCTCATACAAGGTTGCATTCCTTGTCGCTATCACTCAGAGTGCTGACATCCGAGCCTCCATACACCGTCTTCCATAAAGACAAGGTCCAACTCAGGCCACACCCGGCGTTCCTTCTGAAAGTAGTCTCCCAATTCCACATGAGTCAGGATATCTTTCTCCCGGTGTTCTATCCAAAACCACACTCTTTGGGTACGAAGCGTAGGCTGCATTCCCTGGATGTCCGCAGGGCCCTAGCTTTCTATATTGAACGGACCAAACGGTTTAGAAAATCAACCCAGCTCTTCATTGCTGTGGCAGATAGGATGAGCGGGCTCCCGGTCTCGTCTCAGCGGATCTCCTCATGGATCACGGCCTGCATCCGGGAATGTTACCGTCGGGCCAAGGTCCCTACTCCTCCAATCACGGCCCACTCTACAAGGGCACAGGCCGCCTCCGCGGTGTTCCTGGCCCAGATCCCGACTCAGGAAATATGTAGAGCCGCCACGTGGTCCTCCATCCACATGTTTACGTCGCACTGTGCCATCACGCACCAGGCCAGAGATGACACAGCCTTCGGCCGTGCTGTGCTTCAGTCAGCAGTGAACTCCGACCCCACCGCCTAGGTTCAGGCTTGTGAGTCACCTGCTTGGAATGGACATGAACAATCACTCGAAGAAGAAAAAACAGTTACCCACCTTTTAGTAACTGTTGTTCTTCGAGATGTATTGTTCATGTCCATTCCAATACCCACCCTCCTGCCCCTCTGTTGGAGTGCTGGCAAGAAGGAACTGAGGGGGTGGTGGCGCCACTCCAGGGTGGGTCGAGGCCAACCCTACGGACGTTGCTAGGGGAAAACCTTCCGGCTGGCGTGCACGCGGCGTGCACACACCTGCTTGGAATGGACATGAACAACACATCTCGAAGAACAACAGTTACTAAAAGGTGGGTAACCGTTTTTTATCATCTCAAAAAGATCAGTTTGGTCTGGCACAATCTACCTCTCATAAAATCAAGTTGTATTTTATCCTAATTGCTGTTTACCTCTGTGTCAGGGGTGGCCAGCCTGTGGCTCTGGAGCCACATGCGGCTCTTCAGAGATTAATATGCAGTTCCTTGCATAGGCACCAACTCTGGGGCTTGAGCTACAGGCACCAACTTTCCAGTGTCCTACAGGGTGCTCACTGCTCAACCCCTGCTCTGCCCCAGGTCCCAGCCCCACT
The DNA here is from genome assembly GCF_020497125.1 of Mauremys mutica. Taxonomy (NCBI): domain Eukaryota; kingdom Metazoa; phylum Chordata; order Testudines; family Geoemydidae; genus Mauremys; species Mauremys mutica. Next base: position 46,795,981 of record NC_059078.1, read on the forward strand.
CCACTCCTTCCCCCAAGGCCTCCATCCCTTCTCCTGAGTCTGCCGCCCCCTTGCTCCTCCTCCTCCTGCACACCGTAAAACAGCTGATCGCGGTGAGTGGAAGGCGCAGGAATGGAGGGTTAGGTGCTGATCGGCGGTGCTGCTGGCAGGTGGGAGATGTGGGAGTGGGGGGGAAGCTGATGGGGGGGCTCCTGATGTGTTACTGTGGCTCTTTGGCAATGCACATTGGTAAATTCTGGCTCCTTCTCAGGCTCAGGTTAGCCACCCCTGCTCTATATCCTTAACTACTCTCTCTAAGACCTTGTATACAATTGAGGTCAAACTAATGAGCCTGTAGTTTACTGGATTAGTTTTTTTCCTTTCTTAAATATAGGTACTATATTTGCAATTTTCCAGTCATAGGGTACAACCTCCGAGTTTCTAGATTCATTAAAAATCCTTGCTATTGGGCTTTCAAATTCATGTGCCAATTCCTTTAATATTCTTGGGAGCAGATTATCTGGGCCCCTGATTTGGTCCCATTTTAAGTGGTGTGAGTTTGGCTTCCACCTCATGTGGTAATTCTACTTCCATATGCTAATTGCCATTAGATACCTTGTGCTGTCCCCAACCTCCTCATTACTCTTATTGAAAATGGAGGCAAAATATTCATGTAGGTGTTGGGCCATCTCCACCCCGTGATAGAAGTATGTAAAATTATTAATAGTGTAGAAAAGGTAGATCAGGAACTTTTGTTCTCCCTGTCTTACAAAACAAGAACAAGGAGACATTCCATTAATTTGAAAGGTAGCAAATTCAGAACTGAGAAAAGGAAATACTTTTCCACTGAACCATAATTGCTCTGCAGAACTTACAGCCAGAGGGTGTCACTGAGGCCAATAACTTAAAAACATTCAAGAGGGATTGTTTTCAGTGGTGTTGTAGCCATGTTGGTCCCGACCTGAAGAAAAGCTCTGTGTAAGTTTGAAGGCTTGTCTCTTTCACCAACAGAAGTTGGTCCAATAAAAGATATTAGCTCATGCATCTTGTCTTTCAAAAGAAGGATAACAATTAAGGCAAAACGAAGATTTTGGAAGGGATAAAAATGTCTTGTTTCAAGGCTTAAACTAATCTTTAACTATTAGGGATTATACTGAGACCCTTATGGGTCAGATTATACCATATTTGCCTGCTCTATGGTTCTTGCACCTCCTTCTAAGGCACCTGGTACTGGCCCCTGTTGGTGGCAGGATGCTGGACTGAACTAGGTGGTCCATAGATCTGATCCAATATGCCAATTTCTATAATGGAAAACTAGAAATATTTGCCAGCAAAAGAAAACCATAAACTCACTCGCTCTCCAAAAAGAGGTTATAGTTATGGAAAAGGCTGCTTTTAGTGAGAGCCAAAATAAGGATTCTAATGCCAGGGGTTCAAAGAGTCAAGTACAGAGGCTATTAATCACCTTGTTTAGGCTCCAAGGAGGGATGATCCTTCTAGGTCTCACTGAAATCTATGTTATTGCCCTGAAAAAATAAATCAAGTTATTAGACTGGGAACCCATTGAGTATCCAGCCTTGCTGACGGGGCCAGGTGTTTGCCAATGCTGAACTTTTCAAGCTCGGTTTAAACCAAATCTTTAATTTTGCACCATCATATAAAGACCTATTGCTCTTGCAAGTCCTGAAATGTATTGTAGTTATGAAATCCTTCCATATTTAATCCTAGCTGGGCAACTAATGCATATCATTGCACAGTACATTACCAATTCAATGGCATTTAAGTGAAATCGTTTTCAAAAATAAGTAAAAAATATAAGTTGGAGCTCTCTTCCAGCATTTTATGCTTATGTTTTTCCCTCGGGCCATCAGCACAGCAGTACAAATGCATAATTTCACTGTATTCTGCTTAAAGGATTGCAAAATACAGAATTGTCCAGTAGTGTCTAAATGGGGTTTGAGTGATGGTAAATTTTCATGCAGATTACAGTTTTGGGAACAAGGGTTCCATTATATAGGGAACTGTAAAGCATAAATCTTTCTTCTCCAATTGTTTTGTGTTTCAAAGGGATAATTACAGGAAAGTACACAACTGAGTAAGCAGTTACACTTTCAGAACATACATAGATAACATCATATTTCTTTAGAATGCAGGAATTGTTTTATGTTTGCATTGTGTTTTGGGTCTGAGGTTGTGGATCTGTTGGTTTATGTTCTTTTATGTTGTGCAAGTGCTAGATATGCTAAGGCTCAACTTTCTTTGACTTGGACCTAGGGTGGTTTCATTTAGGTAGTAATTTGTTCCATATCTTGTTCTTTGTTCAGATACATCTTAATGGTAGGACTGTTGTGAGCCATAGTATGATGATACATCATAGACTCATATACTTTAAGGTCAGAAGGGACCATTATGATAATCTTGTCTGACCGCCTGCGCAATGCAGGCCACAGAATCTCACCCACCCACTTCTTTTCTGGTATCTATTATTCTAAAATTGAGAGAATTACCTGCTTCACAAGCAGTGTTGAGACTACATTCACTGATATTTGTAAACTGCTTTGATGTGTTTAGATGGAAGTGATTAGAGAAATATAAGGTACAGTTGTCTTCCTCTTCTTTCTTGCCATTTCTCTATTCCTGGGCATTGACTTTTATAGCCTTCTTCCAAAACTCATGAATGTACACCTCGCTGTCATGCAAATTGGTCTCTTTATGGTCTGCTGATATCCAATCTGTGTATTGAGGCTTTGGCCTCCCCCTTGGTCGTCTTCCATCCACGATCATTGCAAGGGCCATCCTACCAATATAACTCTTAGATCTCCACTGTACATGTTCATACCAACGTAGCCTAGCCTCCCTGAACTTGTTTTCAATTGAGACAACCTCCATTAGGCCGTCACAACTTCATTTCACTTCCTGTCATGGAGTGTCTAACCATTTGACCACCTTCAGTATTTTCATTACTGTGGTGGAGGTGGAGAGCATGGTGATTTCTTTTCTTGGTCCAGTCTCTGCTCCGTACATTAGGACTGGTTGAATTACAGTTTTATACACTCTACCTTTTAACTTTATTGGCATCTTTTTATTACAGAGAACTGGGATCAGCTCCTGATATTTGCACTAAACAGTTTAAGTGTACAGCTGGGCATTGCTCAGGAGGGCACCATTGTCAGCAACCATTGATTCTAGGTATTTACATTCTTTAACTCTTCTAAGCTCTCTACCTGTAATGTTCTTTATGATGGGTCCTCCTCCATCAGTTATCATAGCATCAGTCTTACCAACTTTCATTCTAAGTCCTACTATTCAAAGTTGGTTTGCAGGATCTCCTAGTCGTCTGTATGTATCACTAAGTCATCTGAGAACAGCAAATTCCAAGGTGATTGCCTTCATATATTCTCACTGATCACATCCAAGACAACCACAAACGAAAAAAAGGCTTAACTGTGACTCCAGGTGCAGGCCACTGTTTACGGGAAATTCTCGGCTGTAGCTGCCATTTGCTTTTGATTGTGGTAGTTACTCCATCATCATCATCATCATCATCCTGGATAAGATGGACATATCCTTCTGGCACACCTGTAAACTCCACCAAACAAATTCTCTTGGCACACAATTGTATGCCTTCTCCAAGTCCACAAAGACTAGTTACTGTCTCCTTTCTCTGAGCTTTTTCATGAGGATTCATAAAATAAATATGGCATCAGATGTACTCCTTCCTGGCATAAATCCATACTGACCCTGTGATGGGTTCCCCACCCTCTTCTGCCAGAAGTGGTACCCAGTCCCAGTTGGCAAACCGCCAACTGCCACCCAGTTGGCGGTTTGCCAACTGGGACTGGGTACCACTGAGCCCACCTGACCCACTAGCCTGGGCTCCCTTTCTCCCTGTAATGCTGTGATTAGCTGCAGACATGCTTCTGGTCTCACACTTTTACCAGCACACAGGTAGGCACACAACCAGCTTCAGAAACACACAGACATTGAAATCATCTCTGCATGGGAAGACTCAGCTAAGGAAGTGCCCAGTAATCAAGTGCACTCACCCCTCTAGAGGATAAACCCAAAATTATACCGTCTTGCACTACACAGTGTAAATTCAAGAAATTTGTATCCTCCCTCATTGTGGAGAGAGAGATGCTACAGCTTTTTGCCCCCCAGTTATGAATTCCACACACTGGATTTTAGACAAAACAAAAACAAGTTTATTAACTACAAAAGATAGATTTTAAGTTATTATAAGGGATAGCAAACAGATCAAAGCAGATTACCCAGCAATTAAAACAAAAATGCAATCTAAGCTTAAGATACTAAAGAAACTGGTTACAAGTAATAATTTCTCACTCTAAATGTTGTTTTAGGCAGATTGCGGAGATTCTTGAAAGCCAGCTGCACTTGCTTGCAGCTTAAACCTTCAGATATTTCATTCACAGGCTAGACAACCTTCCAGCCTGGGCTCGGTCCTTCTCCCCCAGATCGGTCTTTGTTTCTTAGATGTTTACAGCAGTCATCTTGGACGGGGATGCAGTGAACAATGAACCATGATTGTGTTACTCCCCTGCCTTAAATAGGTTTTACAGATTGTGGGAATCCTTTGTCTTTCAGTGTGATTCCCACCCCCGGTCAGTGGAAAAATACTAATATTATCATGGTGTCTGGTAACTTGATCACATGGCCCTGCAGCCATAACTCAGAGTCTATTTGCAGCGTCCCCAAGAAGGCATTCCCGGTGAAAGATTACCATCTTCTAAGACCTATTGTTCTTCCTAATGGCCCTTTCCAGCCAGCAATCTAGACCAGTGTTTCCCAAACTTGGGACAACGCTTGTGTAGGGAAAGCCCCTGGTAGGCCGGCCGGTTCATTTACCTGCCGCATCCGCAGGTCTGGCTGATCATGGCTCCCACTGGCTGCGGTTCGCTGCTCCAGGACAATGGGAGCTGCTGGAAGCAGCGCGGGCCAAGGGACATGCTGGCCACCGCTTCCAGCAGCTCCCATTGGCCTGGAGCAGCAAACCACGGCCAGTGGAAGCCGCGATCGGCTGAACCTGCGGACGCAGCAGGTAAACAAAACAGCCCAGCCCGCCAGGGGCTTTCCCTACACAAGTGGCGTCCCAAGTTTGGGAAACACTGATCTAGACTGATTGCATTCTGTCTAGTGGGCGGGCATTCCCCAGGTGTAAACACATTTGTAATAAGGGCATAGACAATATTCCTAACTTCAGATACAAAAACGATACATGCATACAAATATGATAATCATATTCAGTAAATCATAACATTTCCAATGATATCTTACATGCCTTATCTTGCACAAAATACATCATAATTATGCCATATTCATATCATAATATTACTATGAAGAATATGGGGCATAATGCCTCAGAGCCTTCCAAATTTCAACTGTTCCATGCAGATTCTTTTCAGTAATCTTCTCCCATACTTTCATAGCATGTGACAACAGCTTAATTGCATGATATTTAGCACACAGTGTAATATCTCCTTTATGTTTAAAAATGGACATCGCAAAGCTTTTATGCCATTCCATCCATCATTCTCTCTGAAGAATATAATACAACAGACTTGTAAAATACTTGATGACTTCCCTTCTCAATGACATCAGCACATCCACTGGTACTTCATCAGGATAAGGTGCTTTCTCTTTTTTCATTTTCCTAAGTGCCTTTACAACCTCTTCCTCTTGTATCCGGTTGATCAGACTTGACTTACATTTCTTAGTTCATCACATTGGATTTCTTCATTCTTTCAAAGTTATTACTCCAGAGTTCACTGATTGATTCACCATTCATTTGCAATATACTATGTTCATTTCTAATATAAGCAAACTCTTTCATGTCCTTTGTCGATATGTGTCTTGCCATAGTGAGATGGTCTTTTCTCCCTCAGACATATAGTCCTAGTTGGTTATATAGCTCATCACAGGCCAAATTTTTAGCTGTCACAACACTTCTTTTGGCCTCCTTTTTTGCCTCCATATACTCCATCTTGTCACTGCTCAAGCCACTGCCCTGACATTTTTTTAAGTTACTTTTTTTCTTCTCACTGCATTCTTTAACTAGAAGATTCCACCACCAAGTCTTCCTTCTTACCCTTTTTGGGACTAGTTTAATCACTCCTAGGATTTCATATGCCATTTGCAGCAATGTTAACTTAGTTTGTACCAGTTATCCTCCAGGCATCCCACTGTGTAGTCAGCATTACTTTTTGTTTAAAGATCTTGTCATTCCTATCTTTATGTTTCCACCACTTACACATTTCTGGTGCCCATGGGTTCAGATGATTCTGAGATCTCTATATTCTGAAGTCGGTAAGTCTGTCCTGGTTCATAATGTTCGCCAGGCATTACCTTACAATTAATTAATTTGTGACCTATTATTTCTTCTTGTTAAAAAATAAATCAATTTGACACTTGTGTCCTCCACTCGCATAAGTTATGAGGTGGCTTTTCCTCCACTGAAAGTGTGTTTGCAATCACCATGTCCAGTGCCGCATAAGTCTGATGGGCTGTTTCCTCTTTGGAGTTTCTGGCTCCTATGTCATGCCTGTGACAGGGCAATTTCTTGCAATATCCTGAACAAATCTTATTGAATTGAGTTTACGTTATGTTGTGGACCAGGGGTTGTGTAATTCCATTTGGGAGAGGGACCATGGACTTCCAAGGACTAAAGGACAGTGGGGGGTAGTTAGGCAAATTCGCTCAGGTTGTAGCATCTCCAGATAGGTACCGCCACCTGGAGAGAGGCTCACGTATGCTGGATTCTCCAGGGACCAACAGACAAAGAAAGGACTTTTAGTTAAATAGCCTGAGTAGAAACTGATGCAGGACCTTTTTTTTGGATCCAACAAATGGTTAATTAATTTCCAGTTCCCCATCTTCTTTTTTTACCAAGCATGATTTCAACATAGTCCTTTGGATCATATCAGTGACTTTTTGTTTGTTTGTTTGTTTGTTCATACTAATTTAGTCTATCTTTTTTTCTTGCATCTTTTTTATAACATTCATTATTGAAAGCATCTTGATGTACTTTCAATCAACATTGGTTATTTTAGGTTATTTTAGGTTATTCATTTTATGAAATTTAATATACTTTTTACAATTGAGTTTACATTTAGGGTAAATTTGTAGACACAATTATCACAACCCCACTCTGGTTTTGCAATTATTTATTCTTCTGCTTCCTCTTTTAGACACTGGCTTCTCTATTGCAATCTACCTTTTCTTTGAAATTCTTGAATGCTACGATCCTATGAATTATAGACTGCAATCTGAAATACCCACATAATCCATAACTATAGGTAATTAAAAAGAGGAAGTTGCTGGCTGCAGAGAAATGGTTCTATCCGAAATTAAATAGGACGCACGAGCGCTTAAAATAGTGTTTATGACTGGGCTGAGAAATATGGTGAGAATTGGACCAAAGCTTGATGGAGTGCCAGGACTGGCAGAGACTTTTGGGACAGATATGTGTTGCAGTGTTGCTAACCCTAGAGCTTTTATCATGAGTTTCATGATATTTGTTGTTTTTCTTAAAGCCCAAGATCGTGGAGTCCTGTGATTATGTGAGAATGTATGCTTCATTGAAAAAAAGAAAAAAAATTCAAGGATTTGCAGAGAAGAGCTTGAAAACACAAACCATAAAGGTTCAACTAGAAGGTGAATAGAAAGGATCAATAACTTACTACTGTTTAAAATCTCATGATTTTTAAGCCAATATCATGAGTTTTGGAGGCCTGACTTATGATGTTAGAATATTTAGGATTTTCAATACTGGTACCACTGCTTGAACTGGCTGGCTGTTCTGCCTCTTTTCACTGCTGGATGTCTTCTCAAGCCACCTGCAAGAACTGCACCCTGCTTCACCAGTGCCTCAGGGAGTGTAGCACTACCTGCTTTTCTGTGTTTTCCCATATCGTCTCAGTATTGCTAATGCCAAGTGTTTAAAAATCATGACATTAAGAAACATCTAATATTACAGCACTTGCAATAATGTCCTCAGAGTTAATAAATACTGCTCTCTCCACCTTCCTATGTTGCAAAAACAGGGGTGGAGGTGGGGGGAGAGTGAGAGAGAGAGAGAGAGCCTACAGGCCCTCACACTCTTCTCCATTCTCCTGTGGCAGCAGCAAGTAGTTCCTCTTTGGGGCTACAGCCCCCTGGCTCTCTCCCCTGTCCCTCCATGGACATATAAAGCAGGCTCTAGGTTCCCTTAGGCTCATCAACAACAGGAGGAGAAAAGTGAGTGAGCTAGGATGCCACGGTGACTTAGGAGCTTGGCTGTGAGTGAATGTAGGGTGAATGAAGAGCTGCCTTGGTGACAGGGGAATTGAAACATCAAGGAGGACCAGTCAAAAACAAGGAAGGAATGTATTTCCCAGTGGGGAGTGGGAAGGGCTACAGGGGACAAAGTCAGAGACAGGCAATATGCGGACCAGGCTGCTCCAGCAGTGGGTTTGTAAGAGGGCCCCAAGTTGACATGTTGTCCCAGGCCCTATAAATACTCACTGCTATCCTGACGCTGGATGGGGACTAGGAGGTGGAGGGGATCTGCACAATAAGAAAGCAGCAATGGGATTGCAGTTTAACACTATTTTATTGAAACAAAATTGAAGTTAATTCATCATTAGAAGAAGTAACAGCAATATTAACCTCCTTTTGTAATGTCATAATAAAGTATTAATAAAGCACGAGGAAATGGAATTGAAGGGGGTAGTTGCTTGGACATAAAATTTACTTAATTTCAGTATGTAATTTTAAGCATGTTAACTGCAGTAAGATTAATGTCATAAATGACTTTTTCTCTCGTTTGAACTCATACAGTGCAGCCTGTCCCAAATCATTTACTTATTAAATACATTACATTTATTTGCATTACTATAAGAAAAACACATTTTATTGCAAAAAAAATTGTTTATTTTTTCCATCATACCAAAAATTACCATGTGCAAATTTTTTATTGTTGAATCAAGGAGAATTTCTTGTTTTTTATATTCTCCTAGTTCAACCTGTATAGTTGCTGGTTTTATCATATCAGTCAGTCATCAAAATAACAGAACACATAGGACTGAAAATTAGCACACTTCATTCTATTTGCCTGTGTTTTGTTGTGTTTGGTAATACTTTTGAATAAACAAATCTGACAATCAGTTTTCTTGGTAGTGTTGATCCATATTATCTTTGATAGAGCCCCACGTGAAGCGTGAAGGCAGCTATGTGTGGCATGTTCCTTTCTCTCCACCATGTAGCCACCAGCAGTCTTTGTGCAAGCTCAGCACCATAGCTAAAATGGAAGCATGTCTGGGCTGAAGGTGAAAAGCTGGGGAACTGTAACTTTTTGTGGCTTGCTCTAGAAATACATCAGATGTGCCCTGTGATTGTTGCTGATGTGGAAAAGCTCTGTATTCTGCACAGATGAGGTGGACCTTCTTTTATACCTAAGGAGTGCATTTGGAAATCATGGCACTCATTCCAGTGCTGTAGGAGAGCTTTTATGTATCCTGGGCCCAGACCACTGAATGCCCTGAAGATAAGCACTGAGACCTTGAATTTGACTTGATATTCTATAGAGACCCAGAGTAGTGAGAAAAAGACTAGTCTGAGTGCTCATGCTAGCCTGTGTTGCTGAGGGGAGGCACTACAATGCACTCAGATTCTAGGGTCATGAGCACAATATAATAACTTATATAGAATATAAAAATATTCACAGCCCCCTGGTGCCTGGTTCCATTGAACAATGCAGAGAATATAGAATCATAAAAATGTAGGGCTGGAAGGAACCTCGAGGGGCTATCTAGTCCATTCCTCTGGCTGAGTCAGCATTTAAGTATGCTTAGACCATGAGAGATGTTTGTCTAGCCTGTTCTTAAAAGCCTCCAATGCCAGGAATTCTAAAAACTCTCTGCATAACTTGTTCAAGTGCTTAAGTGCCCTTAAAGTCACTTGGGGTAAAATTTTCAAAAGCACAGCTATATGCCCAGTCTTGCTCCCCATAAAGTCAACGGGGAATTTTGCCTTTGACATTATTGGGACTGGTAAATTTGTATAATTTATGTGAGAAAACTACATACATTTTTGTTCTTCTTCGAGTGATTGCTCATATGCATTCCAGTTAGGTGTGCGTGCGCCGCGTGCACGTTCATCGGAAGATTTTTACCCTAGCAACACTCGGTGGGTCGGCTGGGCACCCCCTGGAGTGGCGTCGCTATAGCGCCGAATATATACCCCTGCCGACCCATCCGCTCCTCAGTTCCTTCTTACCGCCCGTGTCGGTCGTTGGAACAGTGGAGCTCGGCTTAGCTGACCTCCACTTCCCTAGCTACTCGTAGTTTCTCTCGTTACTTCTTGTGTATATATAGTTCAGATTTATATAGTTGTAGTTAACTTTCTTCGTTTGTAGTATAGTTAGTGTATTTAGTTTACAGGGGTTCGGGGATTATCCCCTTCCCCGCACCCGGCGCCGGGTACTATGCCCGGTTCACAGGGTTTCAAACCGTGCTCGGCCGGCCACTAGCCGATGCCGACAAGAGATCCTCTCCTAAGTGCCTCGAGGAATCTCACCTAACAGATAAGTGCCGCATTTGTAAGGCCTTTAAGCCGAGAACAATAGGGGAGCGAGACTTTCGTCTCAAGCAGCTCCTGAGGGACACTCTTACTCCTCCGCTCTCGGCACTGAGCGCTGGTCAGTCTTCAAGAAGCGCTCCCTCGGCACCGGATCGCTGGTACCGCCAAGGCCTCTCGGCACCGGCCGTTGCCGGCACCGACGTCCTCTCGGCACGGATCCCTCTCCTGGAGGATGAAGAGGCACAGGACTCCTGCTGCGTCCGAGCCGCCTGTTCCGCAGCCCGAGCGCTATACTAAGTCGGACCACCCGGCACCGATACCTGCCGTGGCACCGACAATATCGGCACCGTCGACTCCGGCCACGCAAGAGCCGTCGAGTCCGGTGCCAGAAAGCTCCCTGGTACGAGCCGTGGTTGAGCTCACTATTCCCTCCACGCCGGAGACATTTCCACGTCGAAGGAGTTGATTGCAATGACAGCGCCTGCGGTGCCTCAACCCCCGGCACCGCCGGTGCGGGTTATATAGTCGATCGGCAAGCCTGCCTTGATCAGACCACCCTGCGTCGGCACCGCAGATGTTCTCGGTCCCGTCGCCAATCCAGATGCCAACGCCGCTCGCAGTCCCGGCACCGTTCTCCATTTCGGTACTGGTCGTACTCGCGGCACCGATCAGCGTCCCGTTCGCCGGCCCGGTACATTCGGCGCCGATCCAGCTCCCGGCACCGCTCCAGGCACTGGACTCCCGTCGCCACTCCCGACATCGAGCCTCGAGATCTCCGGTCGCAGGTCCCGTTCTCGCTCCTGGTACCGGTATGCCTCCTGGTACCGATCCCCAGTGCCGCGTCGAGCGACGTCAGCTAGAGAGGGAGACTCTGCCCAGGGCTTTTTAGCTCCTCCATGGCCATCCAAACATGCATCACTGTCGTCCTGCGCAGGCAGTTTACACGCGCAGGTCTGTGATTCGGATGTGCACACCAGAGTCTTCCAGGTGCCCCAGGCCCAGGACCCTGACCCCATCAGTGGTCACCCTGTACATCTTGGGCATGCCATCAGGCCAAAGGCCTACCTGTGATCCCATCTCGCTCTGTTCCGTCAGAGCACTGGGTGCCAGAGGCGACAGTTAGCCGCCCCCCTCCGACCGGTACGGAGGAAGCCCCGGTTCAGCCACCGGACTCCCACATCCCACCGGATCAGGAGGTCGTCCAGGAGCGCGAGCCCACACAGGACCCGCTTGTCCCCGGCCTTTCTTCTTCCTCCTCCCCAGATGAGGCTGTGGCAGGAGCGTACTCCTCGGGCCCTCCTCTAATTGACTTGGGGGGGGCCATCAGGACCTCCTGAGACGGGTGGTACTCAATATGAATCTCCAAGTGGCGGAAGTCTCAGAGATACGGTATCCGGTTGTAGACATTCTGTCGGCTGACGCCCCCACTAGAGTGGCCCTACCGTTCAATCCGACGATCAAGGCCAATGCGGATACCATCTGACAGTCTCAAGCTACTATCCCGCCCGCGGGCACGGGAGTCGAACGCATGTACATGGTATCCTCCAGGGGCTATGGGTACCTATATGTACACCCCTCCCCCGCTCCCTTGTCGTCCAGTCCGTCAATGAGACGGAACGCCATGGCCCGCTGGCACCAGCCCCTAAATCCAAGGAGGCTAGGCGAATGGACTTACTGGGCCGTAAGATGTACTCGGCAGGGGCCCTGCAACTTCGCGTAGCAAACCAGCAAGCCCTGCTTAGCCGCTACTATGGCGGCGGTGGGCAAATTTATGGAGTCGGTTCCTCAGAACTCCCGTTAAGAGTTTGCTACCCTCCTGGAAAAAGGGAAGAAGGTGGCGAGAGCTTCCCTCCAGGCCTCGTTGGATGTAGATGACTCTGCAGCCACAACTCTGGCCTCGGGTGTTGCCACGAGGCGCATTTCATGGCTCCAGTTATCGAGCCTTCCCTCGCAGCTGCTGCACACTATACAGGGCTTGCCCTTCAATAGCAAAGGCCTGTTCTCAAAAAAAAAACAAAAAAACAAAAAAAAAACTGACCCTAGGCTGCAAAGCCTAAAGGACTGCAAGGTCGCTGTGCGCTCCCTCTCGGCATGCACACGCCGGTGACTCAGCGCTGACCTTTCTGCCCCCAGCCTCACCACCCTTACCCTGCGCCTAGACAAAGACAGGACTTTGCCAGCAGGCGTCGCTGAAGCAGTCGTAGGCGTCAGTCAGGACCCCAAAGCAATTCCTCTTGCAAGAGGGGCGGACGCTCCTCACCATCGGAGCTATAGAGGAGGTACCAAAGGACGAAAGGGTTCTACTCCCACTAATTCCTAATCCCCAAGGCAAGGGAGGTCTCAGACCTATCCTAGACCTGCGGGAACTCAACAAGTTCATCATACACCTGAAGTTACGCATGGTATCCATGGGGACCATCATCCCATCCTTGGATCCTGAAGACTGGTATGCCGCCCTCGATATGAAGGGCGCATATTTTCACGTCACCATTTATCCTCCACACAGAAGGTACCTACGGTTTGTGACCAACCGTCATCATTTCCAGTTTACGGTTCTCCCGGTTGGCCTCTATACAGCCCCAAGTGTACTCAAAGTGCATGGCTGTAGTCGCCGCCTCTCTCCACCACCGTCGGATACATGTTCTCCGTATCTAGATGACTGGCTCATTCGAGGGGCCACCGGGGCACAAGTTACCAGTCATGTGGGCGTCGACAAGGATCTATTCCTGCGTCTAGGCCTGATGATCCATATAGAGAAATCCACTCTTATTCCCACACAGGGAATAGAATTCATTGGGGCCATCCTGGACTCCAGTCTCGCCAGAGCCTGCTTACCTCAGCCTCAGTTTCATGTGATGGTAACAATTATACAAGGTCTACGGACCTTTCCGACAACTTTGGCTCGCACTTGCCTAGGTTTCCTGGGTCTCATGGCTGCCTGCACGTTCGTAACCAATCATGCCAGGCTTCGCCTCCGTTCACTTCAATTGTGGCTCACCTCGGTGTACCACCCAGGCAGAGACAGCATAGTCATGGTTGCCTTGATCCCCCCGAGCGTCCTAGGCTCCCCCGTCTGGGGGTCGATGCCCTCCCTGGTGTGTGCAGGGATGCTGTTCCATCCACCCCTCGGTGTCCCTCATGATGGACGCCCCATCTCTCGGCTGGGGAGCTCACCTGGGTCAGTTTTGCACTCAAGGCCTTCGGTCGGCTCAAGAGCTGGCTTTGCACATCGATGTCCGGGAGCTGAGAGCAGTCTGCCTTGTGTACCAGGCATTTCTGCAGCACCTGCAAGGCCGTTGTGTCTCAGTGTTCACAGACAACACAACGGCCAGGTGTTACATAAACAAGCACGGAGGAGCACGGTCCTCCCCTCTTTGCAGGGAGCTATCCAACTCCGGGACTTCAGCACAGCCCAATCAATAGACCTGGTAACGTCCTTTCTCCCAGGGGTCCAGAACACTCTGGCGCCTCGCCACAGCAGATCCTTCCTGTCTCTCAAGTGGTCGATTCCTCCGGACGTTATCCATTCCGTTTTCCGGAAGTGGGGCTTTCCCCGCATAGTCCTCTTCGCTCTCGCGAGAACAGAAAGAGAGAGAAGTTCTGCTCATTCCAAGGCCTCTCCCTGGGCTCGATCTTGGAGGCTTTTCTGATGCCGTGGACGAGCCGTCTGCTGTACGCTTTTCCACCGTTCCCGCTGGTTCACAGGGTCCTGCTAAAACTCCGCAGGGACAGAGCGCACCAGATCATGATCGCTCCAGCGTGACCCAGGCAGCACTGGCACACTATGTTGCTAGAGCTGTCGGTACCCAACCCGATTCCCCTGCCTCTTTGCCCAGACCTCATAACGCAGGACCTCGGCAAACTTCACCACCCAGACCTGCAATCCCTACATCTCACAGCATGGCTGCTGCGTGGCTAAACCGATCTGAGTTACGTTGTTCTGCCTCGGTTCTACAGGATTCTACTGGGTGGTAGTAAGCCTTCCACGCCGTTAACGTATCTGGCCAAGTGGAAGAGTTTCTCCTGCAGCTACGAAACGCACAATGTTTCTCTCACCGAGGTTCCTATCCATTCCATCTTGGACTATCTCTGGTCTCTCAAACAGCAGCGCCTGGTGCGGTCATCATTAAGGGTACACTTGGCAGCCATCTCTACCTTCCACCCAGGGGAGAGTGGCCGCACCGTATTCTCACACCCTGTGGTTTCTAGGTTCCTCAAGGGCTTGGAGCGTTTATACCCCCAAGTTCGCCGCCCCGCCAAAACCTGGGTCTTCAACCTGGTTCTAACCAGTCTTATGACTGCCCCATTCGAGCCACTGACAACATGCTCGCTAATATACCTGTCCTGAAAGACAGTTTTTTCCTTGTAGCCTTTGTATCGGCCAGACGAGTCTCCGAGCTTCAGGCTCTCACGGTGGACCCACGGTATACTGTGTTTCTCAAGGGCACGGTACAGTTGTGACCACATCCGGCCTTCCTCCCCAAGGTGCTGTCGACCTTTCATATCAACCAGGATATCTTCCTTCCGGTCTTCTTTCCGAAGCTACACTCATCGCGAGGGGAGCACATTTGCCCTCCCTAGATGTCCGTAGGGCGCTCGCATTCTATCTCGAGCGGATAAAGCCCTTTCGTAACGCCCCAATTCTTTGTCGTACTGGCAGACCGGACGAAGGGCCTACCTGTCTCCTCCCAGAGGATTTCATCTTGGGTGGCGTCGTGCATCCGCACCTCCTCTGACTTGGCCTATGTTCCATCGAGCCACCTTACTGCACATTCCACCAGGGCTTAGGCTTCTTCTGCTGCCTTCTTGGCTCACTTACCCTTCCAGGGGATATGTCGTGCAACTACCTGGTCCTCGGTCGACACCTTTGCCTCATTGGTTCAACAGTCCAGAGATGATGCAGCCTTTGGCTCAGCAGTTTTGCATTCTGCAACATCTCACTCCGACCCCACCGCCTACGTAAGGCTTGGGAATCACCTAACTGGAATGCATATGAGCAATCACTCGAAGAAGAAAAGACAGTTACTCACCGTTGTAACTGTTGTTCTTCGAGTGTGTTGCTCATATCCATTCCAGACCCGCCCTCCTTCCCCATTGTCGGAGTAGCTGGCAAGAAGGAACTGAGGAGCGGATGGGTTGGCAGGGGTATATATTCTGCGCTATAGCGGCGCCACTCCAGGGGGCGCTCAGCCGACCCACCGAGTGTTGCTAGGGTAAAAATCTTCCGACGAACGTGCACGTGGCTCGCGCACACCTAACTGGAATGGATATGAGCAACACATCTCAAAGAACAACAGTTACAACGGTGAGTAACCCTCTTTTTCTTCAAACTGTCTTGAAAACTGATCTGCCTGGGGTTATAAATAAGGAGAAAATAGAGCCTTTGATGGTGATAGACAGTTTAATATTTTTTAATTTAGGGATTATTGGCACATTTGCTAAAACTGTTTTTGAGAGGGAAAACTTGCTTATAAGAATTGTACGAATGCTGAGGCTTTGTATTCTGTGCCTTATGCTACTTTGAGAGCAGTTTTCATCTGATATTTTGATTTTAAAATATGGAAAATAAGATGAAAGGCTGTGTTTCTAATGTAAAGACTTCTTTAGAAGTAGAGCAAGCTTATGTAATTGCCCTCTCCCTTGTTTATTTTTTCCCACAGCTCAAGGAAAGCCTTGTGGCTGAAATGCTACTTCAAATCAACATGTTTTTTTCTTTAAAAAAAATACTCTATTTTATGAACTCCTTCTTTCACAATTTACAGACTACATTGTGATGTGCAATTTGTTTACTTTTGTGACTTTTTTTAGTACTCTAGTATAGTTATTGCTGTTTCCTTTCAAAATTAATATTTAAAGGGGAAAAAATAAATAAACTTCAGGAATGTGGGCCTGCTATATGCCCTTAATTACTAGTGCCATATATGAGGATATACCTCACAACCAGCACAATTTGTGTAGTTAACACATGATGGACCAAATCTGGTTTGTTCCTGTACCCAGGGATGCCTCCAGGCAACAGCGCAGCAAGTGCGTGCCTGGGGCAGCAAGCGGGGGGTGGGGAGGACGTGCCAGTCGTTGTGAGGGCAGCAGTCAGGGAGCCTTCGGTGGCGTTTCTACGGGAGGTCCGCTGGATCTCGCAGATTTGGCGGTAATTCGGCGGCGGGTACGCCGAAGGTGCGGGACCGGTGAGCCTCCTGCAGAAACGCTGCCAAATTCACGTGACCAGCGGACCTCCCGCAGAAACGCTGCCGAAGGCTCCCTTACTGCCATACTTGGGGCGGCAAAAAACATAGTGCCGCCCCGCCTGTACCATTTCGATTATAGTAGTAGTAAATAACATTTTAATTTTGAAAAAGTTTTGAAAAAGGATCTGAATTAAATAATTTGTAAGGGAAATGTGGTTTAGATGTTTGTGGGCCATGAAGACTATGAAGCATGAATAAGAAAGAATCTGCCATTTTTCATGTGAGGAAAGACCGCAATTTGGCATGAATCCCTTGTAATTTAATTTCTCTTGCTAATGTGAAAAATCTTGGAACTTCAGACTAAGTTGACTTGTTAATTGCAGAGTACTGTGATAATGGGTTTGAGTATTAGTCATTTGCCCCACTGTTCTTTGCAGTCAGATAGTAATGAAGGAAGAAAACAAAACTTTTCAAGGAATTACTAGTTTTTAGAAAACCATGGACTCTCTCCCTCTGCTCTCATTCTATGCAACTTCCTTGAATTTTGGTATTGGAATAATGTTACTTAGAACCCTTTCTGAATCATATTTATAGAAGCCACGAGTCATGACTTAACAATGTTGGTTTGGTGTGCTCCAGGTACACTAAATGACCAGATGTATTCATCCTGTTGGTAGATGGCTTTGATATAGATGAACATGCTGGTTTATTCTTAGATCAAATAATTGTTTTTCCATTTGTCATATAGAATTTTAATTAATTTAACTGGTTTTTATTTGTTTTGAGTAGTACAGAAATGTGCAATGCTCAGAGAATTGAAAAAATGTTGTAAGGAGTCATTTGCTGCTATAGCACTGTAGAGAAATTACTGTGGAGCAGAGCATATCATAAAGAGTTAAGTTTGTGCAAGTTATATAGACCTTAAATATTTCTAGAAAATAGAGGTGGTGAGGAGAAAAGAGGAATTTGCATATACAGAATAGATCCGTCAGGATTCCCACATATAATCTTTAAAACCTCCTGTTCCTCATATTTTAAGACTTCACATCACAATGATCATACTTCTTTAATCAGAGGATAGGATAGGATGGAAATCCCATTATTTTTTCTCATAACTCAAGGAAAGCCAAATAAACTTTTTTTTTTGCATTTTTGCACCACAAAATTCTGTTTAATTATCCAGAGGCATTGGTTTTGAGTCACATATGAGGTACTCCCTCAAAGGTGAAATATGTAGAATTTGCAGCATTCACAACTCCTGGCCCTGAAGTTCCAGATGTATTCAGAAGTAAATAATTATTCTGACTAGTTTATAAGAATATACAGTGATGCAGCCACGTTCGTCACATTAACATAAATGGAAATTATGTAACCAAAACTCTGCTTTCTATTTTACTCAATTTTTATTTGCTTTAATGTAAAATGTTCTGACATTCCTTATATCTCTGTTTATTTATGTCACACACTAATATTTAAAACTTAGGCAAGTTGTTGCCATAACACATTTTCCACTGGTTAATAGAGTCTGTAAATAGTATACTATGAGCAATGAGAAATAATTTTTTCTGTCACTTTATCTTGCTTTAATGCAAACTCTGCAAATTGAGGTGTCGTCCTCCTCTATTTATGAAGACAGTTGAGAACCAAATAAACAACAGATATCTAGTACAATACATTGATTTCTTCTTGAAGCAAAATATCTTAATTATCTATCAGTAGGAATAAATAAAATGCATACAGGTTAATGCATCTTTATTCACTAGTTGAGAGCTTAAGCATATAAAAATGAAGACATTCAAAGTTCTGATCCCCCTTTCATGTGTTTATTAAGGGGACGGATATCTACACTGGAAGGAAAAAGGGAGAGGATTCTTAACTCAGCTTAGCTAATCCACATTAGCTATCTCAGGTCAGAATAGAAGTGAAGGCATGGAAACTTGGCTTTTAACTTGAGTTAGCAGTTCAAGGTCGACCCCAGGCTTCCATATAGATTTTAACATGAGCTGCCAAACCGAGTTAAGCAGAGTTGTCAGGTTTTTACTGTTATCTCAGTCCGAGTTAGCTAACACAGGTTAGCTGAACCAATGTCAAAACACATCATTTTTTTTTTTTGCAGTTAGGCATACCCTAAAGAGTTAGTGACACACTTTCTAAGAAATGGGATATCCGCCATGGACTCATGTCTGAATTCCAGAGTTGATATTTAAATTCTTGTAAAATTCACCTTATAGTTTGAAATTGGAGAAGTTATTATTGACTTCCTTTCTTTAAATCTGTTGTTTAATGGTGATGTGCACTGTTAACAGTCACTGCATTTTATCAGACCTGACTGTGTTTTAGTGGAGGTGAAAGTGATTCCTCTGTCTCTCAAGCTAATCTATTATTTTTTTACTATTTAGAAGGTAAACAAGGGTCTGGATGAGCTCTCCCCTAACATCTAGTGATGAAGTGTAGGGGGGGGGATTTGGGAGCAGACTATATTTGCACAGACATATCTACTCTGCCTAGGTGTGTGGTAGATGGAGCTGCTTTGCCAAAATTATCAGTTTTGTCTGGTTTTGGGTTACAAATCACTTTAATATTTGAATGCAGGGGTAGTGAAATTTTGTTATACTTATTGTCCAAGTAAAGTGCAGCCAGCTGTGCTTAACTTGCCCTGATTGAGGGGGATCATCCTAAACTGAACCTTGCTTGCTAATTAGGGTTGTCAAATCCCAGTAAGGAGAGAGTGGGTGGGAAAAGGTGTTTCTACATGATGGTATGGACACTGCCTAAAGAGTCCTAGACACCACTTAACCTGCCCCTCTCCAGCTTTTAAAAACAGAGTTGATTAGACTCAATTGAAAGTCCTTTTTTCTAGTTGGTGATTCCTGGAGCTGATATCACTGCTGAGCAGTTCTAGGGGCTAAGCTTCAGACTTTGTGCAGGAACAGTGCTGCAGCAAAAGACAACATAGCAACTACACTGGCAGTGAGGTTCTCCACTACCTTCTAAAATCCAGGAGAGTTTGCAATCACTAAGAGCTAGGTAAAGTGGTGGAACCTCAGAATGTGATCTTGCAGTGCATGGAAACAGAATAACAGTGACAGCAGCAGCCAGTGGGGTAGAGAGACCGCGGTGGCCAGCGGTAGCAGACAGGCAGCAGAAAGGCATCAGCAGTCAGCAACATCAGAGAAACAGCAGCAACTGTGAGACAGTTGCAGAGGTGGCTGCAGCAGCAAAGACATTACTCAACACCCCCCAGGGGCGGGAAGTGAACCCTCATGAATGCACCTCTGAACTCTGGATCTTCATTAACCAAGGGCTAGTAACTGTGAGTGCGATGCAGCGGCAGGAGAAGGGATTGGTGTGTTAAGGAATGTTTGTTTGTCAGCCTTTATTGCCTGGAGGAGCTTCACATCGCCATCAAGTATAGTATCTGCCACTCCTTTCTTCCCTGAATGTGTGAGGGGCGAGGGCCCCACCTGCAGAAGCACCTCATGGAGCAGGCTATAAGGTCCCATTTGGATCCAGGTTGGAGAGATGCCCCTACCCCCGCCATGCAATGGCCTCAAACTGCGTGCAGCGCCCTTCTTAGTATGAGCTCTGAAGTAGAGGCTAAAACACTTAAGTCTAAGAAACCCTCTCACAAGAGATGGGGACATGACGATTGGCATAAGGACAAGTCCTCATCCAGATCTGCCTCTAAGAAAAAGGATCCCTATCTACCTTGGTCTAAGTCGGTTGAGTCCTTGCCTGCCCATCCTAAGGAATTAGGTTCACATAAACCTTCCATTCAAGAAGGTAAAGCAGAAAAGTAGAAGGATCTGTTGATACTAGTTCCAGCTCTGTCCCACAAACCAAAAGGTCGGTTCACATCGGTCCTGTCTGGGAGCTCCACATTGGACCCCCCCATTCAGTGGAGGATCTGATATACTCTGGGGATCCTCCAAATACTAGACCATCAGATGCCCGAGAATCTGCCAGTGCCTTCCTCAAGAGCTCTCCAAACTTTACCTCAATGGAGGATATTTTCACTCTCCTACCCACAATTTCCTCTTCTGTTCGGGCCTGGTCCTCCATAGAGGCATCTTTATGCCTGAAGAAACCACTTGGAGGAGAAGGGGATCTTCACCTACTGTGTCCACAACTCAGAGCATCCTCTCACCAGTATCGATGGCAGGTAGAGCAGGAGCCTATTATTTCATGGAGTGAATCTGAGGCTCCAGATGAATCTCTCCTCAGCAGAAGAAAACATGGACAGAACCTACCAAAGGTATTGGAATCATCCACCGGCTTCAGGATATGGCTAACCAGAGAACCCCTGGTACCTGATGCCTTGGGGCCCTCCTCCTCCGGACAGGTCTTCTTACTTGGCTTATTGGACCCTGTGGGATCCATATAACAAAACGTCCTGGATCCATGCAAGAATCATTCTGGCCTTTCTCTCCTAGCTGATACTAATTGGCTCCCCAGTTCCCAGCCTTGTATCTCAGGAATATACTGTCTTGCACTGCTCAAGATGAGCAGTGCAAATTTATTATTTGTTTTATAATGAAAAGTGGATGTACACCAGCCTTTTTAAACTTGAGCAGATTCACCAGACACTTCAGGCAAACTCACTGGGTAAAGATAAACAGTTAAAACAAATGTATTGATGACAAATGATAGATTTTAAGTAATTATAAGTGATAAGCAAAAAGTCAGAGTTAGTTACCAAAATAAAATATAAGCATGCAGTCTAAACTCTCAACCCTATTAGACTGGGCAACATCTAGATTAAGCAGTTTTTCTCACTCCACTGGATAGTTCAGTCCTTAATATACAAGTTTGTCTCTTAAACCTGGGCCAGTCTCCTCTGTTGGAGTCTTCAGTCTTCTGAGTGTCTTCGTTGCTTGCAGCATAGGTAGGGGTAGGAGAAAGGCCAAGCAGTGGGTCCCTTGTGTTCTCTTTTATACCTTTAGTCCATGTGCTTGGAGAACATAAGTCCAGGCATGTCTAGTGGGCATTGCTGAGTTCCCAGGCAAGGTTGAGCAGACACAGGAGAAGTTGACCCAGACTGTGGGGAAGATCACTGAGGTGAGCAAATCTGCCAAATAAGCGCAGGACCCACCAAGATAGAGGAAGAACTTTGTCACATAACGATATACATATTTAGCTAGAACAGTGACTTTTAGCAGATCATAACCTTTCTCCTGATACTTAACACAGAATGCTTTATATGCAAGATCACAATGATATATAAATGAGGAATATGGGGGTTACAGGGCCCTCCCCCATGGTATAGACTGTCACATCATGACGTTACACATTGGTCCAGACTTCTACTGTAGGTACAGCTGTGGGAATGACAGTACTATAGACATCCATGGTATCTGCATCCTCACACCCGCCGCCTGTTCTACTCTGCTTACTAATCTTCCAAACATGGAATATACATAGGGACCATCACTAGAAGAAGAAATAGAGGTTACTCACTTGTAACTGGATGTTCTTCATGATGTGTGGTCCATATCTGTATTCCATTACCCCTCCTCCATCTGCTGTGGTGTAGATTATGATTAGATTTGCAGTAAAAAAAGGAACTGGAGAAGTGTTCCGCACTACCCTTTATATCCTCTGTTTAGAGCACAAGGAGAAAAATTGAACATGAGCATACTGAAAGACACTGCTTACTAAAAATCTCTGTAGCAGGCACATTGTGTACATGTGTACTCACTTGTGGAATACAAGTAAGGACCACACGTCTCAAAGGAACTCCAGTTACAGGTAAGTAACCTCTATTTACCCAGGTCATCCTGTTTACCCTTTTAAAAAATTGGCACATTAGCTTTCTTCCAGTCTTCGGAAATTTCTTCAGTGTTTGCAAATGTATTGAAAATCAACAT
Source organism: Mauremys mutica (assembly GCF_020497125.1). Classification (NCBI taxonomy): domain Eukaryota; kingdom Metazoa; phylum Chordata; order Testudines; family Geoemydidae; genus Mauremys; species Mauremys mutica. The sequence goes on from NC_059078.1 coordinate 46,818,587, forward strand.
TAATTGTTGAGGGAGCTCCTTATCCAGGTCTTTTGAAGTTGTTGGCTGCAAGGCCATTATATAGGGCCATTAATTTTAGTGGAGCTTGCTGATTTACATCTGTCATGAATAGTTAGTTAAGGGTTAAGTTTCCACCTGTAAAGGGTTAACACATAGTACCTGGTGAACACCTGACCTGAGGACCAATCAGGGAAGAGAATTTAAAATTCCTAGGAGGGAACTTTTTCTCTCTGTTTCTGGGTGTGTTGTTCTTAGCCGTTTGGAGTTACAAGGGTCCAGATGCTTTAATCAAGTCTTCTACAAGTTTCCACCTTTCTGAACTAATTTCTTCTAGTCAAGATAGTGAGTATTAGAAAGATACTTTGTGTCCTCATCTAATAATCCTATGTTTGCATTTCTGTGTGTTTGTTATTGATTATTCTTAATTCTGCCTGTATTGTTTGTACTGAGAAGGAGAGAGGATTCTCTCCAGAACTTAGCAAGGTTATACCCTATGAGCTTGGACTCATAGAGATTCTGTATTTTCTTGTTTTTCTTTTAATAAATTCTTTCTATAAAGATTTGATTAAATCCCTCTACTGTGGATACAGGGGGAGGGGGCTAAGAAACTCTCTCTCGGTGGTGAGACAAGCTTATCTCCGGGCAGAGAGGGGAGGGGGGAGGTTTTTCTCTCTGTGAGTTGATCTGTGTTTCCCCAGGGAACGTCTTTGGAAAGAGGAGGGGGGGGAAACAGGGGTGTCCCGGCCCACGTATTCGACCGGGTGGTGGCAGCAAAAAGGGGACCTACCCTAGGATTTTAGGGTGGGGGATACATGCGGGTCCCCACATTGGAACCCAACAGTTCCAAGTGGGGGTGAGACCTATGACAACATCAGCTGAAAATCTTGACCTATTTGTTCTAGGGTCTTTACAGGCATCATCTGTTTATTTAGTTAGTTAGTTTATTTGTATATCGTAGAACTTAGGAGCCCCAGTCGTGGACCAGGACTTCATTGTGGCAGGCACTGTACAAGTACAGAACAAAAAGGCTGTCTCTGCCCCAAAAAGCTCACAGTCTAAGTATGAGAGAAGAGAGAACAGATGGGTATAGACAGACAGACTGATGAGACAATATTGGTCAGCATCATAGGCTGTGGTGTCAAAATGCTAGCAACACAAGACAATAAATAAGCATAGTAAGACAGAGTATAATATCAATTTAGATAGCATATAAAGGAGTGGTGGGAAGGGTATAAGTTTTTGATACTTTACATATTAGCCCCTGTAATTTCTATGGAGCCTTCAGCCCTTACTTTACAATCAATTTTAAATCCACATCTATATATTTTACATCATTGTTACTACCTTTTCCCCTTGATCGGGTGGTGAAGCACTGGAATGGGTTACCTAGGGAGGTGGTGGAATCTCCTTCCTTAGAGGTTTTTAAGGTCAGGCTTGACAAAGCCCTGGCTGGGGTGATTTAGTTGGGTTTGATCCTGCTTTGAGCAGGGGGTTGGACTAGATGACCTCCTGAGGTCCCTTCCAACCCTGAGATTCTATGATTCTATGATTCTATGATTCTTCTGAAACTTTGCCCCTCAAAATGGTAGACAGGTCACGGAAGAAATTGATCACCTTCCTTTTTACGAAGTGTAATGGATTCTTCTGGGTATACAAAATGGCTTCTTTAGATCGCTGTATTTGGAAAGTGCATTTCTGTGGAGACCTGCCTGGGCTTATTTATCTCCAGGAGTAGGAATCAAGACAATATGAGGTCTTTAAAAAATATATTTATAGTTTGGCTGCTCTCAAAATTATTTGACTAGATTCCTGCTTACCTGTCTGTTTTACTCTTAGCGTTTGGAAGTGAAAGATTTTCAGTGACTCCTTTTTGGTGTTCATCTTGTCATATGCCTGTTTGAAAATTACATTTAGAATTTGGGGACTCTTTGTATCCTGCTTTTCAAGAATTGAGGTGAAATATTCTGGGGACACTGAGGCACTGGCACTTGGTGTGTCTTTGTAACATATACCTCAAGGTCCTTGACACCTCTGCCCTTTCCTATTTATCTGCTCTTGTCTTTTACTGAGTTCTCTCCATCCCCTCTGCTTCACTAAGAAAACCATCTTTAATCAGCCATTTGTCTGCTTCTCTCCCAATCAGATTTATACTTCCTTACACTCCTTCCCTTAACCCTGGAACAACCTCCCTGAATTGATTTGTAAAGCCTCTAATTCTTACTACATCAAATTCCTCCTCAAGGCCCACTTCTATTGTGATGTCTCAGAGAAATTAGCTAACTCCCAATGGCCAAATAGAGAGGCAGTTGCAGATAATTGTTACTTATTTAAACAATTTGATCAATAGATTTTGATTGTTTTATCCTTCTCCCTTCCTTTGCATGTTGCTTGGGTTTTTTTATTAGATAGTAAGCTCTTGGGGCAGTGTTTATGGACAAAGTCTAGTATGTTGGATACACTACGCGAACATAAATAACAATTTTCCCAGTAATATCTGAGCCCCTAGGTCTGAGCCTGAGACTCAGCTACTGATATCCCAAGTTATTATCTGTTCTATAACTAAAGGTGTTCACAAGAGCACAGAACCCAAGAGTAGGGATCTAGTCAAATGATATATTCAGAATTGCCAAATTACATGCTAGTAATTTACCCTTCTTTGTTTTTTATGAGTGTTTTGTCTTTCTGCATTAAAACTTATTATTTTAATTGTGTAGTCCTACTGTGCATAATCTGAGATTAATTCTCTGTTGATGGCAGGAAGCCTCATAGTAACATTACTATTTGGAAGTTGGTTGAACTGTGAGACACAGTATTATGTATAAAGTATATTTTGTCATGCTTAAGGGATTTGGTTGCATTTATAACATTAGAGACTTGCAGTAAGTTTTAAACCATAAATAAGGCACAACACTGTATATTCCAACTGAGTTTTATTGAGAGAAGATTTGTTTAGCAGTTAAAACTGAGAACATGGTGGCACGAGGTCTATGTTCTGTTCCCAGTTCTATTACTATCTTCCACTTACATTATCATTTTTCAGACTTTAATGTGGAAAGTTAGACACCTAAATCCATATTTAGACATCAGAAAATTTATTAGCCTAGGGACAAAATCTAATCATCCAGTCTTATCATAATTATGATAAGAAAAAATTAGATTTAACTCACCTTTTTAAAAAATTATACCCCAGACAAGTGTCAGTGGAATTTTTCAGATTGCACTATAGAAATACAAAGATGTTGTTTTCTTTACAGTACCTTTAAATATAGTTATGATGATAAAAAGTGACTATTAACATGTCGCCTTCCACAATACACTTGCTTCCTATGTATCTTCATGGCATGCAGTATCTGTTTATCTTAGTGACAAAAAACAAGTGTAGACTATTTGTAGCATTGTAAAGCTAGGTATGGAAAAGTGAGATGTTTCATGCATAAACACAATAGTCAGCCAAATTCTAATTTTAGAATCTTTATTATGAGTGCTTGAGTAGGAGGCAGAAAATGCTCATTGTGATTTTGGGAACCAAGGTTAAGTTTTTAAAGAACTGGCAATTAGAAAAATCATCTTTTGATTTGTAAACTCCACAAAGTTGATATAGAATCACTGAGAGAGAATTAATATGGAACCTCACAATGTAACTATTCTGCACTTAAGACAGTCTTAGCAGTGCTGATACTATGAGTTGTCAGTAGTAATAGATGATGCCATAGAAGCCTAGGAAATGGTCTGTATCTGGAACATAAAACATGGCAACAAGATTTAGTGGACGATAGACTTGTGCTGCATGTGATATCAGATCCAGCAATGCATAATATCAAGTCTGACCAGGTACAGTTAGCCCTTAGCCATCTTCTATTATTATTACTATTATAAACAAATTGTGTATATGTTTACTAAAATATCCTAGGTACAAGAGAGATTTGCAGAATTTGTTCATGCAAGTGCAGTGTAGTTCACTATAGACAAACTGACAAGACTTCTGTTGCCTGGCAGCCCGTGACATGATAGAGCAGCCTGAAGTGAAAGCTATAATAAGTTACATGAGAGACAACTAAAAACATAATGAACAGTTACAAATAATATCTGACTGATTTGAAGAGGGCTGATTAGCATGTTTGATTTATTAAAAAAAAAATTTATTTTTATTATGGGATTACTCTTTTGACTAAAGTTTCCCCACGTTAATGACTAATGAACTTTGATAGTTTGTCAGAAAAGGTGGTGTTCAGGATCATGTTTGGTAATTCAAGCAATTTTCTCTTCAAATAGGGTGGGGTGTGGCGAATCCAGATATTGCTAGCATGGTAGTGAATCTTAGGGTTTTCTTCTTAGAAAGTTGAGAGAAAAATGCAGAGAAAAGTAACTGAAATTCACCAAAATGTGTGCAAACCCCTCTGTTGAATGGACCCTAGCAATCCCTAGATTCCTGGTTTATTTAAAAAAAATGATTATTTCAGCCATCACATTACTGTCCTCAGTCCCTCATTTCAGAACTACCTCAACTCATCCAGATTTCTCTCCTCCAATACAGCTCTCCTTCTTTACTCCATTTTCATGGCTCCCCAATCTTTGCTGTACTCCATAGCTTCTGGGCTGTCACCATAAATTCTCTTATTTCCACAAAGCCTCACCCACGACTACCCCTCTTTCTTTTCCCCTTAGGTAGAGATTAAACATCTATCTTCCTTACGTGCAGGGGTGGCTCCAGGCACCAGCACCCCAAGCACATGCTTGGGGCGGCAAGCCACTGCCGGTCGCCGCGAGGGCAGCAGGAGGGTCCGCTGGTCCCGCAAAATGCCTAGAGCCGCCCCTGCTTACATGGACATAATCTTCTCAGCTCCCTAGCCATCAACATCTACCTCTTCTGCTGACAATGGCAGAGAAGTAATCTGCTAAAGAACAGCATTGTCAGCTGCAGCCAAAAGAGACAGGGGATTGGAGTAGCTGAGCACTAAAATAGGCCCTTCTGTTCTTACAATACTTCATCTGGAGCTCTGTGTGTTTGCCAAATCTATATTGCAGAATTTTCAGTAGAATTTTACTCATTGCAGCAGAATTGTGCTTCAGAATCTCTTTAATTTAAATTTATATATGTGCTTATGATTCTGAAGACATTGAAAATGTGATTTTAATTTAACCAATGTAGTGTTCGTGTGAGTTTACTAATAACTTGAAACAATAGCATGAGAGTTTTGAAGTGCCCCATTCATCTCAATGAGTTAATTCTGAAACCTAAATAAGACAATTTTAATGTCATGATTCTGAACTATTATTTCACTGCTGATCATTTTAACGGAAATATGCAGCTAACTTGCTTATCCCACAGTTCCAAACCATCTCCCACTCCTCCCTCTGTGTCACCAAAAGCATCAGTGTGTCACCAAAAGCTTCAATTCTGCTCTCTACTTAATTGTCTAAAGCTCCAGTTTTGCCCATGACAAATTCTGATACAATTAAGTGTTACAAATACAAAAATGTGTGGCATGTTGAAAACTGAAAATACTGGAACAGTATAAAGTAAATTGAATTTCATATAAAAATAAATGAGAGGCTATTGTGCTGACTACTGTTTATTTGTAGAGTTACTTAAAACCTCATGTTTTTAATTTATCTGAAGCTGCTGCATAATTTCCACCACAGTGCTGCAGAATCCAGAGACCTTGCCACAGACTACACAGAATGTTGATTATAATCTTCTCCAGAACTAGATCAGACTTTGGACATTGCTGGGGACTGCATGTACTTAGGACAGAGTGGGAAAATTCTTCATATCAGAACTCTTGTCAGCTGTTCAGGATATGCTGTTAATAATATTTATTTGTATCTTGAAGGTGTGGCTTACAACTGAACACTGCATTCAATTCCAAAAATCTACAGTAATTGTCTCTAGTTGCACCATATTACAAACAACTTAATTTCACAATATTACTTTGTTTCAGAAGCTTAACAGTGCCATTTCCAGAGGATGGGCAAACCTTTGATATGGAATTAAAATCTTCACATACTACTCAGCTAGATGGGGACATTGGTGTAGCATTATGCAAACATCTCTTTCACAATTATTTTCTTCTTCAGTATAGGGAACCCTCTACCCCAGCTTCCAAGGGTATTCAGTAGAGTAATCTTTCTTGACCAAATGGCACTAGATAAGGTGTCTTTAGGAGACCATCAGGATGCTTGTAGTTCAGCCGCAGTTGGCACTGCAGAACTACATAACAGAGACGACCCATGCCTGCCAATAGTGGGGGGACAGAGTGAGGGCAGCCAGCTTCAGCAGTGTTACTGAGCATTCTCAGTGTGTGAGAGCATGCTCACAGGCCAAGCAGCAAATCTGGGGGGAACGTAGGGTGACCAGACAGCAAGTGTGAAAAATCGGGACGGGGATGAGGGGGTAATAGGAGCCTATATAAGAGAAAGACCCCAAAATCGGGACTGTCCCTATAAAATCAGGACATCTGGTCACCCTAGGGGAACATGATCCTGTTTGTTGCCCCCCCCCGTAGTGGTGCCTCTGCTATATTATAAGGTGTGCATAGGGAGTAAGAAATCTGACTGATGGGGTCTTTTATGAGGTCGCGTCCATGGCTAACCTCATGGGCAAACAAGCTGAACCAGTTATTTTATGTCTTATTAGGATAAAGATATTTCTTATATAAAATGCTTTCTGGGAGCCCTTTTCATAAGCCCCCCTAGAGAACATATTGTGTCTCTGAACCACAGTCTACTGTGGGAGGAGCTGGATGAAGAGAGACTGGGCAATTTGTACTCAGCTTTTAAGCACGGATTCCTAAACTTTTAAAAGCTGATCCCTCCTTCAGGAAAACGAAAACAATTATCTATCCCATTACAGTCTCATCATGTGTTGCGAAAGGCCTACATTTTTAATTTATACATCTTTTGTGTCCCCCTTCCCCTTTTCTTTTGACCACACACTTTGGCTGTGGGAAATACTGTGTAATTATTCCTCTCTTTTCTTACATGCTTCCATGCGCATTGACATAGTTAATAATATTCACATCTGAAGAATCACCCATTACAAAGAATAGGACATTTCACACCTCAGAGTTGTCAAAACTATCGTTTCTTCTAGTGCTGGTCCCTATGTGTATTCCACACATAGATATGCATGCTCTCCATGTGGAGATGTAGCTAGCAGCAAGCAGTGTCTGATGGTCCACGTCTGCACAGATGCTCTCCTTGTGCTCTAATCCAAAGGCATAAATGGTGGTGTGTGTGACATTGCACTCCATATGATCTTATGAAAACATGTTAATAAGTGTGAATAAAATATAACTGGAATATGCTTCATGCAAAAGGTCTCTTGTAAGGTATCATTACAAAGATTATAATCTACTGAGTGTGTTCATCCTATTTGTATTAATGTATCATCCTTGTATCTGAAACTGGGAATATAAAATATAACTCTGAGGTCCCATTGTAGTTATGCAAAATGTGGGCCATTAATGGTGGTTTAGAATCTTGATGGCTCCCATCAACTAAGACAATTGACTGTAGATGGCTCTGTTTACTTGAAAGCCTTCCTGTGAGAGTCAGGCCAGGAAGAATGAAGGCTTGGGGTCTCACAGGACATGTGACCATGTCACCTGGTACTGCAATCCATCTTAAACCTGGGGCTTTTCCATTTAGAAGGAGGGGTGGGGACCCAGAGAGACAAAAAAATCCAGCCTTATGCCAAAGCTATATAAGGGGTTGGAACAGAACAAAGGATGCTGCAGTCATTAGAAATCCCCTAGCTACCACCTGAGCTGGAACAAGGACTGTACCAGGGGAAAGGACTGGGCCCAGACTACGAAAGAGTCTAGTCTGTGAAAGAAGCTTATTAAAACATCTCTGAGGGTGAAATTTATCTGTAATCAGTTTCTTAATATATTAGGCTTAGACTTGTGTGTTTTTGTTTTATTTTGCTTGGTAACTTACTTTGTTCTGTCTGTTACTACTTGGAACCACTTAAATCCTACTTTTTATATTTAATAAAATCACTTTTGCTTATAAATTAACCCAGAGTAAGTAAGTGATTCCTGGGGGAGCAAACAGCTGTGCATCTCTCTCTATCAGTGTTATAGAGGGCGAACAATTGATGAGTTTACCCTGTATAAGCTTTATACAGAGTAAAACGGATTTATTTGGGGTTTGGACCCCCTTGGGAACTGGGTATCTGGGTGCTGGAGACAGGCGCACTTTTTAAGCTGTTTTCAGTTAAGTCTGCAGCTTTTGGGGGATCTGGTTCAGACCTGGGTCTGTGTTTGTAGCAGGATAGCATGTCTGGCTCAACAAGACAGGGTACTGGAGTCCCTAGCTAGCAGGGAAAATGGGCTAAGAGGTAGTCTCAGCACATCACGTGGCAGTCCCAACCCATCACAGTGTGGATTGATGCTTCTCCAGTTCCTTCTTACCACTGCATGGCTTGAGTTGGAATCTTCAGCTATCCTTGTTCTATTCTGAATCTGTAATGTGGATATTGTACATCATTATATAGCTTTTATAGTTTTCTAGCTTTAGACATTTATGATTAGTTTAGTTCTTTCTGTTCTGGGAAATTTTTCCCCACAGAGAGAGATTATGCTCAGGGTCCTGGGGCTTAATAACTGTATTATCTTCCCCCATTACTTCTCCATCAGTGATGAACATCAGCACTGCCTCTGTTGTCTTGGAAAGCCTCATGTTGCCTCCAAGTGCAGCATTTACTGCTCCTTCTCTCTCTCAACCCAGAAAGAAAGGGAGCTATGCTTAAGGAACATCTCATAGAGAAGGCCATTACACCACAGTTGGACCCAGGCTAGGGAGATCCCCATGTGTAGCAGCCTCAGTCTGTGAGTAGTCCCCTTCCAACCACAAGCTCTGGGGCTGAGGTGGGGTCTGTTTTAAGCCTAAAAGACCCTCTCATGAGAGTAATGGGCATGACCATAGACACAAGGACAGACCCCCTTCCAGATCTGCCTCTGAAAGAAAAGATACCTTTCCAGGTTGGGCGAGTCCTCATGCACGAGACCTAAGGACTTAAGCCTGCTTAAATCTTCCATTCAAGAAGGAAATGTGTGAAAGGGGGAAGGATCTGTTGGTACTGGCTCCATCTCCATCTCACTGACCAAAAGACTGGCATCCAACAGCTCTGTTTGGGAGTTCCATGTTGGATTTCCCTTCCCTGGTACTGCCTCAGCCAAGACAGGTCTGCTCTCCGACATCCCAGATGCATTGGTACCAATCTCTGGTACTCCACATACTCTGAGTTAAACTGAGACATTCACTTCCATGGAGGATATTTTTGCATTCCCATACCCACAATCTCTTCTCTTCTCAAGGCCGGTCCTCATTAGAGACATTCCCACACCAGAGGTGACCACTTTCGGGAGAAACAGGTTCTCTCTCAATACAAATGGGAATATTCTACCGCAGGCACCGCCAGTAGAACATAACCCAACTTTCTCATTGGAGGAATATGACATTTGGTATAAACCTTCACCCTCCCTCGTAGGGAGACCAGCCTAGACAGATCATCAAGGAGGTTTTGCAACCATTCTCCTATCAGACAGTGCCTTGGAGGACACCGCCCCAGCCAGTTCTCCCATCTTTTCATCTTATTTTGGCCTCTGGGAACTGTATCCTAGGCATTCCAGATTTGTGCAGGAATCACACTGACCATCTTCCTCAACTGGCCCAGCCATGGTTACAACCAGCAAGGTAACTCAACGCACTCCCAGTTCCACATTTTCCCAAAATCGTGTGTACTGTAATGCCCAGCCTTCTCCTGGTCAATTCAGAGAAATAATAAGATTTGTTTGTTCCTCTAAAGATGCAAAAGCACACCATTACTTATTAACATAAATAGGGTAAATACACCTTTCCATTTAAACAAAACCCTCAGTTGGTTTATATTAATAGTAAAACAAGTTTATTAACAAAAGAAGATAGGATTTTCAGTGATTTCAAGTATAAGAGATAAAGTTAGAAAGTGTTACAAGCAAATAAAAGTGAAAACACATCTAAAAGTCTAAAACTAAGTCTAGCAAAGTACAGGCTTTGTTCAAGACAGTGTCTCTCACCAATCTTCCTTCTTCAGAGACAGGCTGATTTTCATTCAGTCAGGACCTTTCACAGAAGTACAAGAGGCTGTTTTCCCTTGCCTTCTTAGGTGAAAGATCTTTGCCTATGCATGTTTCTCACCTATATTCAGTTTGCAGAGACCTCAACCCCCATTGATTGAAGGACCCATCTTTCTCAGTTTGCAAGAGCTCTCTTCCCTTGTGTCTGTTTAATGATGGATGCCAAAGATGGCTTTTGTGTTTGGTTATATCTTCCAAAAGTCAATGACTTTGTTTCAAGAGGCTGGATGACCTCTTGCTGTTCTTACCTTCCTGTGGGCTTCCCATCCCCCTATATGAAAATGGGGCTTTCATTGTTTTGATTTCACCATGCTTAATTTACATATGAGACAGGTAAACAGCTGCCTTCTCTCGTGTCTGGGAGGGAACGTCTTCCTCTCTGTTTGACCACAGACTTCAAAATGTAATATCATTAAGTATCCATATTTCTTCATATAGTGTTAATACATACATTTCACAATGATAGTAATCACCAATGTGTCATTAGTTTTCAGAGAAGACCTTACTCTATATACTTTTATAATACAGTAATATTGTCAATCGCTTATCACTTGAGGTTCAGCCCTCGTCTTTATAGACCAATAAACCTTTGGAATCGATTTTTCCAAGGGATACTCTTCAAAGTAAAGTTGATTCAAGTGGAGAGGAAGGTGAGATGGAGTCTTGTGGTGAAGGATGTACTATGCACTTTCTTCCCCCACTTGCTAGCTTAACAGTTTTGTTTACCTAATATGTAAAAATGTACCTTCATTGTCTCTGCTTGAACTTCGGGCTGGTCAGAGAATCAAATACACATTCTTTCGTCTAAGGCAGACCTGTTTACCAACTACCCCTGACATGCCTGGTTTAAACACACTTTAGTCATAATTCTAGCATATATCCATAACTTTTAATAACCACCATGTACAAACATCACACAAGAATATTAATGATCAATGAGTTATTAGTTTTCATATGGTTCCTCACAAGGTGTATTTTCTATAAAGTTTATTACAGTAATGTGTAGGGTGTGAATACAGGGATTTTTAGTGTTTCACCCACCCAGCACCAGATTCCTTGACAGTACAGTGATCCAGATTACAGCACCCCAGGTCAATTCAAGGGTGATAAATGACTTGACCTTCTGGGGTGGAACATTTTCTCATCTCATCAGACCCCGTCCTCAGGCATTTTATCACCAATGTCCTCTCAGCCCACCACATTAAAAGTAGAGTATGCATAAACCCATATTTCATATTCAGCTTTCTCAGCCTCAGCTACTGCTGCCCAATCCCACCCACCAGGCTTCTTTTGACAGGATGCTCAATAACTGCTTACCGTTATCAATGACATTATATACTGCTATCCAAACATTTGGTGGCCCTCTCACCCTCTTCATATATAACTGGAGAGCAATAACAACAGACAGGTGGTTACTAGAGATCACCCACCTTGGCTACACTATCAATTTCCACTCTCCTTCCACTCACAGACCCCCATCCTGGACCCTCTACAGGGACCTCTCTCATGAGGTGATTTTCTATCAGGAAGTGGGTTCTCTCCTCCAGTGGGGAGCCATAGAAAAAGTACCTCCTCAGCATCAGGGGAAGGCCATTTACCATACTTTCTAGTTGCCAAGAAAAATGGAGGCTGGAGGCCCTATTCTTGATCTTCGATAGTAAAATGTTTGTATTCACATGTCAGAATTCAGAATGATTACACTGGTGTTGATCCCCTCCTTGAATTTTTTTTCCATTCAGATTAGCCACAGCACTCAGGGTCTTCACAAAGGTCTTATGCATGGTGTTGACCCAGATGAGATGAAATGGTTACACTGTCTTCCCATACCTGGATGATTGGCTGCTTATGGGCTGATCTAGTCAGGAGTTCCGGTCAGCAACCATCTTTTTACTGAGTCTCCTGGCATCCTTGGGAGTCTGTGTAATATCCCACTTTGACTCCCATGAGGACTATAGATTTTATAGGGTCAACCGTAGATTAAATCTTATCAGGGGGCCTATTCCCTATGGAGAGATTCCATGCCATGAACTCTTTGATAAGAAAAGTCAGTCTTGATTCTCAAACATCAGTCATGGTTTGTCTGTCTGTACTGAGCAACGTGCCCTCATATACTAATGTAATGCTGTTTGCCAGACTCTGTCTCCATTGTCTGCAGGCCCAGCTCAGCTCTGTTTACTCTTGAGACAATGACTACGTGAACACTAGAGTATCAGTTCCTGCCAAGTTGCAGCCTTTTTGGTTTGCTGGACAAAACCAGAGCAAGTGTGTGTGGGAGTATCTTTCATTCCACCCACAACCAATGTGACCATTATCACAGATGCATCCTTTATAGAATGAGATGCCCCCTGGGAACTCCTGCTGTGCAAGGCACCTGGACCCCTCAAGAAGCTAGCATGCATATCAACCTTCTAGACCTCTTCAGAGCAGTCTGCCTACCTGTAATGTGTTCCTCCCACTGATTTTATCCAGCTATGTCCAAATAATGTCAGACAACATGATGACTGTCTTCTACTTAAACAGAGTGGAGCAAGATCCCTTCCTCTGTGAGTTGAGGCAGTCAACTTATAGGACTGGTGCATCAGGAACCACATAGCATTCATGTCAACATATCTTCCAGGGGCACAGAATTCTCTGGCAGGCAATCTCAGCGGACATTTCTCCACAGACCACAAATGGGAGTTATACAATTCCATCCTGAATGAGAGATTCACCCACTAGGGAACACCATCCTGGGACCTGCTCACTTCCCAGACAAAGAAGAAATTCAGAGCAGCTCTAGCCAGGGATTCTAAGGGGGATGCCCTTCTCCTGTTCTGGGCAGACTATGTGAAGTACACATTTCTTCCCATTCCACTACAACTACAGGTTGTAAGATTGACTCGAGCTTTCTCATAATGATTGTCATTGCATCCAACTAGCCCAGACAGTTCTGGTTGTCCGATCTTCTACAAATACCAGCCCATCTTCCCATCAGCATCAGAGATCTGTTGACCCAGGAAAACAGCACACGCAGACAACCCCATGCAAACTCTGTGTACCTCACTGGTATGGTGTTTGAATGGGCATCAGACCTAGAAACTTTCCTGTTCAGAGAACATCCTGGCTATTCTCAGTCAAAGTAGAAAAGACTCCACCACAAAATGCTATCTGGCTAAATGGAGATGTTTCTCCACCTGTGTGCAACAGAACCATTTCTGTTCAGGTGCTATGGTCATTCCTGTTGTTCTTGATTACATGCTTCATCTTAAGATGTCAGGCCTTTCTGTTACCACTCTGTGGGTCCACCTAGCAGCAATCAGCGCCTTTAATCCTCCAGCTGAAGGATATATTTTTTCCCCCTCACCAGTGTTTTCCCCAGGAATTGAAATTAGGGGGGGTGTTCAAATTTAGGGGGTGTCAGGACCAATGAGATATATAAAAGAGATATGAATAAAGTAAATGTTTTGTTAGGATAACGCAAGTTACACCAAAACATATAACAGGTCTAGATTTCTAAAATCATATATTTTTTAAAAATGTATTTAAATTGACTTTTGAAAAGTAAGCCATCATGGGATAAGAGGGAAGTCCTCTCATGGATCAGTAAGTGGTTAAAAGATGGGAAACAAAGGGTAGGAATAAAATCAGTTTTCAGAATGGAGAGAGAGAGAAATAGTGGTATCCCTGAGGGGTCGGTACGGGGACCATTACTGTTCAACATACTCATAAATTATCTGGAAAAATGGGTAAACAGTGAGGTGGCAAAATTTGCAGATGGTACAAAACTATTCAAGATAGTTAAGTCCCAGGCAGACTGCAAAGTGTTACAAAGGGATCTCACAAAACAGGGTGACTGGGCAACAAAAATGGCAGATGAAATTCAATGTCGATAAATGCAAAGTAATGCACATTGGAAAACAATCTCAACTATATATACAAACTGAAGGAGTCTGAATTAGCTGTTAACACTCAAGAAAGAGATCTTGGAGTCATGGATAGTTCTCTGAAAACATCCACTCAATGAGCAGCGGCAGTCAATGATTCCCAACATTCTGTTTGCTTTTTTAAAAAGACTAGGAGTACTTGTAACACTTTAGAGACTAACAAATTTATTTGAGCATAAGCTTCTGTGGGCTCTAGCCCACTTCATCGGATGTAGCCCACAAAAGTGTATGCTCAAATAAATTTGTTAGTCTCTAAGGTGCTACACGTAATCCTGTTCTTTTGCAGATACAGACTAACACGGCTGCTACTCTGAAACCTTTGCTTTTTTAAGAAAGGGATAGATAATAAGACAGAAAATATCATATTGCCTCTATATAAATCCATGGTATGTGTACACCTTGAATACTGTGTGCAGATCTGGTCAGCCCATCCCAAAAAAGATATATTGGAAATGGAAAAGGTACAGAGATGGGCAACTAAAATGATTAGCGGTATGAAACAGGAGGAGAAATTAAAATGACTGGGAATTTTCAGCTTAGAAAAGAGATGACTAACGGGGGATATGATAGAGGTCTATAAAATCTTGACTGGTGTGAAGAAAGTGAATAAGGAAATGTTATTTAATCCTTCGCATAACACAAGAACTAGCAGTCACCCAATGAAATTAATAGGCAGCAGTTTTTTAAAAAAACAAAAGGAAGTACTTCTTCACACAACATAAAGTCAACCCGTGGAACTCTTTGCCAGGGGATGCTGTGAAGACCAAAACTATAACAGGATTAAAAAAAGAACTAGATAAATTCCTGGAGAATAGGTCCATCAGTGGCTATTAGCCAGGATGGGGAGGGATGCAACACCATGCTTTGAGTGTCCCTAGCCTGTTTGCCAGAAGCTGGGAATGGGCGACAGGGGATGGATCACTTGATGATTACCTGTTCTGTTCTGAAGCACCTGGCCTTGACCACTGTCGGAAGACAGGATACTGGGCTATATGGACCATTGGTCTGACCCAGTATGACCATTCTTATGTAAAAATTAATTATAATAATAAAAATGTTTAGTACAGAAACTCCCCAACATAATGACCTCTCAAGATAGCAACAATGTGAGATAACAACCTTGACAAACACTGCATTTTAAAAATCTTGGCCTAGTAGGAAACATATTTATATAAGTTTCCATTCCCAGTCACAAATCTAGCATTCTGGAGCAAAGTCACTAAAATATAGTCCAACAAACAAATGTTTATTTAATGTGCCCCTTATTTAAGCCGTCAGAGGTGCTTTCAAGTGAGTACACCTCCCAGGTGGAGGGCAAGAAGGCACCTTGCTTGTTCCTCCAGCTGCTCACTGTTCGCTCTGGCCACGGCTGTTCGTTGTGTCACTGTTCACTCCACCACTCTGTTGCCAATGGCCCTGCGCAGTCACCTTCTGCTGCCACCTGCCACTGTGACCTCTGTGAGTTGGTCTCTTGAGGTTCCACCCAGCTCTCAGTGATTTCAGCTGAGCTCTCAGTGGGGGAACCTCGCTGCTAGTGCAGTCTGGGCTGTCTTTTACACAAAAACACTGTACCCACAGGAACACTGTCCCCACAGCAGTACTAAGCACTTAGACCTGATTATCAGTGATTTCAGCTGCAATGGTCACTTAACAGAACAAAAGACTATCTATGGAGCCTAATAAGCTCTGTTTTTAAACAGTGGAGAGGGACAGGTCCACACCCTCTCTTTTGATGCCCTCAGTCAGCACAGGCTAAGTACAGTTCTACTTCCCTTTACTCATCCAATAAAAACAACAACATTTAATTCCCAACCTCACCCCTACCCCCTGCATTCAAGTGATTTGTAACCCAACCCCAGCCAAAATCTATCACTTGGGCAACAAAGCTCTGTTTGCTGGATACCTTGGTAGATTAGGTGTGAATGTAAATACAATCTGGTCCTGAAGCCTTTCCCCCCAGCTCATCATTAGCTGTCAGGGAGAGCTCATTTAGACTTTGCTTACAAATCATCAATTGAAATTATTAGGTTGGCCAACATCACTGAAATGAATGCACTGACTTTGTCATAAAAAACAACAGCTGTATAAGGAAGCTAGTCTATGTTCATACTTTTCAAATCTATTATACTTTCAGATACACATATTTTATCATACACTGTATATGCTTTTAAAGTGTGTATTAATGTTTCAATTTCAATTGATATTTCCAAACAGTCACTAAATTGGCATGTTTCAGAGTAGCAGCCGTGTTAGTCTGTATCTGCAAAAAGAACAGGAGTACCTGTGGCACCTTAGAGACTAACAAATGTATTTGAGCATAAGCTTTCATGGGTCCACTTCATCGGATCCATAGAATGGAACTTATAGTGAGGAGATATTTATACATACAGAGAACATGAAAAGGTGGGAGTTGCCCAACCAACTCTAAGAGGCTAATTAATTAAGATGCGCTATTGTCAGCAGGAGAAAAAAAAACTTTTGTAGTGATAATCAAGACAGTTTGACAAGAACGCATGAGGATTCTTAACATGGGGAAATAGATTCAATGTGTGTAATGGCTGAGCCATTCCCAGTCTCTATTTAAGCCTAAGTTGATTGGATCTAGTTTGCATATTAATTCAAGTTCAGCAGTTTCTAGTTGGAGTCTGTTTTTAAAGCTTTTCTGTTGCAAAATTGCCACCTTTAAATCTGTTACTGAATGGCCAGAGAGGCTGAAGTTTTCTCCTACTGGTTTTTGCATGTTATGATTCCTGATGTCAGGTTTGTGTCCATTTGTTCATTTGCGTAGAGACTGTCTGGTTTGACCAATGTACATGGCAGAGGGGCATTGCTGGCACATGATGGCATATATCACATTGGTAGATGTGCAGGTGAACGAGCCCCTGATGGTGTGGCTGATGAGATTAAGTCCTATTATGGTGTCATTTGAATAGATATGTGGACAGAATTGGCATCGGGCTTTGTTGCAAGGATAGGTTCCTGGGTTAGTGTTTTTGTTCTGTGGTGTGTGGTTGCGGGTGAGTATTTGCTTCAGGTTGGGGGGCTGTCTATAAGCGAGGATGGGTCTGTCTCCCAAGATCTGGGAGAGTGAGGGATCATCTTTCAGGATAGGTTGTAGATCTTTGAGGATGCGCTGGAGAGGTTTTAGTTGAGGGATGAAGGTAACGGCTAGTGGCGTTCTGTTATTTTCTATGTTGGGCCTGTCTTGTAGTAGGTGACTTCTGGGTACTCTTCTGGCTCTTTCAAGCTTTTTTTTTCACTTCAGCAGGTGGGTATTGCAGTTTTAAGAATGCTTGATAGAACTCTTGTAGGTGTTTGTCTCTGTCTGAGGGATCGGAGCAAATGCGATTGTATCTTAGAGCTTGGCTATAGACAATGGATCATGTGGTATGTCCTGGATGGAAGCTGGAGGCATGTGGGTAAGTATAGCGGTCAGTAGGTTTCCAGTATAGGGTGGTGTTTATGTGACCAGGAGCAGGGAGCCCAGGGCCCTTTAAATCTCAGCCGGGGCCGGGATTCAAAGGGCTCTGCGCTGTCCGATGCGGCGGGGAGCCCAGAGCCCTTTAAATCCCAGCCGCGGCCGGGAATCAGAGGGCTCTGGGCTGCCCGCAGTGGCAGGGAGCCCAGAGCTCTTTAAATCCCAGCCGCGGCCGGGAATCAGAGGGCTCTGGGCTGCCCGCAGGGGCAGGGAGCACAGAGCTCTTTAAATCCCAGCCGCGGCCGGGAATCAGAGGGCTCTGGGCTGCCTGCAGCCGTGGGGAGCCCAGAGCCCTTTAAATCTCAGCCGCGGCCGGGAATCAGAGGGCTCTGCGCTCCCCGCTGCAGCGGGGAGCCCAGAGCCCTTTAAATCTCAGCCGGGGCCGGGATTCAAAGGGCTCTGCGCTGCCCGCTGCGGCGGGGAGCCCAGAGCTCTTTAAATCCCAGCTGCGGCCGGGAATCAGAGGGCTCTGGGCTGCCCGCAGGGGCAGGGAGCCCAGAGCCTTTTAAATCCCAGCCACAGCCGGGAATCAGAGGGCTCTGGGCTGCCGGCAGCCGCGGGGAGCCAAGAGCCCTTTGAATCCCAGCCCCTGGCCGCTGATTGCCCCCTCCCCAGACCCCTGCCCCAACTGCCCCTTGGGACCCCAGCCCCTATCTAAGCCTCCCTTCTCCTTGTCCCCAACTGCCCCCTCCTGAGACCCCACCCAACTTCCCCCCAGGACCCCACCCCCTACCTGTCCCCTGATAAACCTCCTGGACTCCCATGCCTATCCAATTGCTGCCTGTTCCCTGACTGCCCCTCCGAACATCTGCCCCATCCAACCCTCCCTGTCCCTTGACTGCTCCCCGGAACCCCCTACCCCTTCTCCAACCCCAAAACCGCTTACTGTGCCACTCAGACCAGCGTGTCTGGCTCCTGCAGCTCCAGACAGTTGCTGCCATGCTCCCCCATGGAGCCCACAGCCCTCTCCCACCCCCAGCACCTGCCTTCCAGATTTGAACACCTCAAAATTCAGGGGTGCTCAAGCTCGGTTTGGGCAGCTTTTACTTCATTTCTCCCAAATCAAATATACTGATCCACTGTAACTTGCTGTAGAAAAAGTAGGATAAAATTGAGCAAGAAATGCTTATTAGGACTGGAATTGCTATTTTCAACAGCCATTGCCTTTTTGTTTGTTTGAAAGGAAGACAGTGATATTGCATTGGGAAATTCCCCATAGAAAGAAAGAGTGGAACAAAAGAATAATAAAGGCACCTCAACTTTTCCTCATTTATGGAGGACAGTCTTATAATATGCATCCAGATATCCTCCAATCACACAAGCTGAAAATTGTTCCACTTTACTGCAGCTCTGTAACCATATGGGAACCAATCCTGTCTGTGTTTTGTGCACATCCGAAATTCCTGCTGAATGACCCGCCCTGGGAGCGAGTTACCAGTGACCCAGGGTTGGGGCGGCAGGAGGTGGGGGGGCACTAGAGGGGGGGAGCCCAGGGCTGGGGCAGCAGTAGGGTGGAGGGAGGGCACTGGTGGGGAGGAAAGGGGGAAGCCCAGCGCTGGGGTGGCAGGGGGTGTGTTTGTGGGGCGGGAGAGCCCAGGACTGGGGCAGCAAGAGGGTACGGGGGGAGCCCAGGGCTGGGAAGGGGGACAGCCAAATTTTTTTTGCTTGGGGCAGCAAAAAACCTAGAGCCAGCCCTGCCGGGTTCCCCCAGCCGCCGGAGCCCCGGGCCCTTAATTTGACCCTGAGGGCTCCCAGCCACCTCTTTAGCTGGGAGCCCCTGGTTGATTTAAAATAAAGTATCACCTCCCCACCCCCAACCTTCCTTTTTGGCCCACAGCTGTTTTGGTGGGGCGGCGCTGGGGAAGGAGGGTTTGTTTCCGCAGGGCTGGGCGGCCCTCGGGCAGGGTGTTTCCTCGGGCTAGGAGGTTTCAGCCCTCAGCTGTTTTCTTTGGAGGAATGTGACCCTCGCCGCTTTACGAGTTGTGCAGGCCTGGTCTAGGCTGAGGTTGATGGTGGGATGGAAATTGTTGAAATCATGGTGGAATTCCTCAAGGGCTTCTTTTCCATGGGTCCAGATGATGAAGATGTCACCAACGTAGCACAAGTAGAGTAGGGGCATTAGGGGACGAGAGCTAAGGAAGCATTGTTCTAAGTCAGCCATAAAGATATTGGCATACTATGGGGACATGCAGGTACCCATAGCAGTGCCACTGACTTGAAGGTATATATTGTCCACAAATGTGAAATAGTTGTGGGTGAGGACAAAGTTGCAAAGTTCAGCCACCAGGTTTGGCATGTAACTAGTTCACAAAACTGGGGGGGGGGGGTTGGGAAAATTCAGGGGGGGTGTAGGGAAATCACTGCCCCTCACCCTACATTAGTCAGATTTCTGAGAGGCCTCATTAGGGCCTTCCTGAAGCCAGCACCACAATGGGACTTCAGTCTTGTACTTTCCACACTGACCAGACCTCCCTTTGAGCTGTTGTCACTTGTTCCATGTCCCACTTCTTCATGTAAGTAGTCACCTTCCTAGTCGCCATCACATCAAGGAAAAGGGTTAGCGTATTAGGAGGGCTGATGGCAGACCCACCATATTTCATAAGAAGAAGGTTTCTTTTAATCTCCATCCAAAATTTATTCCTAAGGTGATCTGAGTTCCACATGAATCAACTGATTTTCTTTACTAACCCTTATGCTTCTGGGGAAGAGAGGAGATTTCACTCTCTTGATGTCGGATGAACTTTGGCTTTTTATCTACAGAAAACAAAACCAATTAAAAAACTTCTAGGCTTTTTCTTGCTATAGCAGAATGAACATGGGAATAAGCATTATTTGCTCAGACACTAAGTAGATTTCTGGATGTATCCTTTTTCTATATCAGTTGGATCATCTCACTTCCCCTGAAAGGGTAAGAGCCCATTCTACTAGAGCATAGGCAACTTCAGCATCATTATTTGGAGATGTACTTATTCTGGACATTTGTAAGGTGGCTAATTGGATTTTCATCCACACTTTCAGAAGGCATTACTCCTTAGTCCAGATCTCTTCTGCAGATGCAACATTTGGAACAGCAGTGTTAGTATTCTACTACTCTCTGAATACTATTTACTAATCACCCATGTGTGGAATACACACAGGAACCAGCACTCGAAGAAATGAAGGTTACTCACCTGAACTGGAGGTTCTTCGAGATGTTTGATTCCTATCTGTATTCCACTACCCACACTTCTTCCTCTCTGCTGCGGATATTGTCTGATTTGCAGTAAGAGGAGGAACTGGAGATTTCGGTCAACATCACCTTTATGTCCTCAGATCAGAGCACAAGGAGAGCATCTGTCTAGGTGTGGACCAACAGACACTGCTTGCTTACAAAGCACCAATCTCAGATGCATGGAGCCCATGCATACCCATGTGTGCAGTACAAACAGGGTCATGACCTCCTGTTATGGGTGATTAACCTTCATTTCAGGCTCTCTCAAAACTCAGGCAGACATTCCTGCATTGGTTACACCTGGGTCACGTTGTCAAGGTTTTCTGCACAATTGTAGTAGCTAGAGACTTGCAAGGAATCTGAAACTGGAGAGCAATTGAGAAGTCTGTCCAGGCATTCTGTCTAGTCATTCACACACGTCAGTGGAGGAGGGTGCACCTCACACTTTGGGGAACACTATTTTACAGGAAGCAATGTGTTCCTGTGCTGTGTGCCCACTCCGATACTCAAGTTTGGGGAACAGGGTCATAGCCCTGCCCAAGCCCATACGTCCTGTCTCCTTGGGTGAGTCTAGTGCTGCCAGTAATGTTGCACTCATGCAACCCTTGTTCTCACATAAGTGGAAATAACGGGATTATGCTGGCCCTTTTACAGCGATTCAAGGCTGGTGGGAGACTCCTTGAGCCCTCTCCCTTCTCTCTGCTAATTTGTACAAGACTGTCTGTCTTGTGGCCCAATTATTTATAAATGTGATGTTATTTTAAAAGCATTAACACCATTACTTTGCCTTTTCTGTTTTTTCTGTTTTTCCTTTGGCTTTTTGTATTCAAAGCATGTATCTTGTACAGGAAAAAAGGGAGGAATAGTGTTTATATCATTTTGGACTGGCTGGATGGACAGAGTAGCTCAATATGTATATTTAGTACACCTTTTTTTTATACTGGCAGAATCATTGCTGTCATTCTTTCTCCTGTGTACTGTCACCAGGGAGAGAATGCAATGACTGAACAGATGCTGTGTGCTATATGAAAAACAAAATCTTCTCCAGGGCATTCATCTGCCCTGGAATTCATTTCATTTCTTACACATTCTGAGAATCGTTTCTTACCCATTCTGAGAATGAGATGTAAAATTTGCTCCCTTCTTAATATTTGTTTTGCTTTGCTAGGGTATCTCTATAGTTCAAACTGTATAAAATTCATTTTTCATTACTTAAAGTAATAAACTGCAGTTGTCTTCTCTATTTTGTGTGTGACATTTCTCACTGGTTTGTGTTTTTGGAAGTCCATAATCCTCTCTATATAGTGCTTTTATAACCGAAAGGAAAGTTATACCTGTATATTTTCAAGTCCTTGTGTTACTCCAGTCAACAAAACTAACATTTTATTCTTCCAGATATAATAGGTATTTCTTCTTCAAATAGTGTCCCTATGAGTGCTCCACTGTAGGTGTGCATGTGTCCTTGTGCTGCTGATTGGAGAACTTAGGTAGCAGTGTTCGTTAGGCCCGCATATGCGCTGACCCCGTGCTGTGCCATGAGGCTAGTCAGCGCAAGCAGGCTAACCACCTCAATTCCTTCTCAACCACGCCTGACAAGAGACATAGCAATTCACAGTCGATTAAAACTATCGCTTTAATTTACATATCTATAGTTAATCTCCTAGTTATAGTTCTAGTTGTAGTTTTTTCTGTTTTCTAATTTTACCCTTGAAAATTAAAATTAAAAAGAAAAAGACTTTAATTTCTTTTCTAGCTCTTTTTTCCCTGCTGGGGACCCTTCCATCCAGTGGGGTATGCCCAGTTCACTGGGCTTTAAGGAATACCTCACTTGCAAAGAGACAATCCTGATTGCAGACAAGCACTCAGTGCATTCGCTGCCTCGGAGAAGGCCACATCCAGCAAAAGTGTGGTTTCTGCCAATAACTCTTTCCATAATCTCATATGGACCGAGAGCTTGACAGAAGGTCATCTTCTTGGCGGCTGCTCTCAGGCCTGAATCACCTGGCAGACATGAGTCTTCCCCTCAGCCCTCTACATCTAAGGGTGGTGGATCGAAGAAACAAGCCGCAGACTCCTCTCATAAATAATCTAAGAAATGAGTGGGAAGTCTCCACATTGAGCCCTGACATAACTGTAAGTAGCGCCTACCTGCAAGAAGGCAGACAAAAAATTCTATGTGCCTGCCAAGGAATTTGAATTGCTTTTTTACCATCAGCCACCCAACTCCATCGTGATGGACGCCATCAAGTCCTGCAGCTGAAAACACCAGTCGAAGGCTACTCCCAGTGCCAGGGATTGGAAGTGCCTGGACCTTTTTAGAAAGAAAGCGTTCTCTTCGGCCACTCTTTCATTCCATATTGCCAGCTACCAGGCCCTCACAGCAAAGTATGACTACATAAACTATTCAAAACTGAATGACTTTATTGAATGGGTGCCAGAGTCACATCATGACCAATTTAAGTCCTTTGTCCAATGGGCCAGTTAGTGGCAAAGACATGGGTGCAGTGTGCCCTCAGTGCAGTCGACACAGTGGCTAGCTCCATTTCCACGGCTGTGGTGGTGCAACGGGCATTTTGGCTCCACCTGTCAGGCTTCCCGAAGAAGGTACAGTCTATGGTGGAAGACCTCCCACTTGAGGGCACAAAGCTCTTTGCCGAGAAGACCGATGCCTCCCTTCACACCTTGTAGGATTCTAGGGCAATTTTCTGATCACTGGGCATCTATATGTGAGGACAAATAAGATGGTTCAGTCCCCAATCCCAGCACAGACCGCACACATATCAGTACACAGCTCAAAGCTACTATGAGCCGAGGAAGAAAGGCAAATTCCCCATATGTAAACCATCTGTCCCACTGTCTTCTTCATCCAAGCCCTCTACGTCCAAACACTAGTATTGATGGGCAGGTCGAGGCAACGTTAGACCGCTCTTCCCGACTAATTCCGCAGATCATGGCTTCACACCCGTGGCTACCCATTGTCAGCATTCAGCAGTGCTTGGGGATGCTTAACAACAGACCGATGGATCTTAGAGATCATTTGAACTGGATACTCCATCCACATTACCTTCCCTACCCCCTCCACAACACCTTTCCATGTCCGTCTTCAGGGACCCTTCTCACGAGAGTTTACTGTGAGAAGAGGTAGATTGTCTCCAGTTACTAGCCATAGAACCGGTATCTCAAAATCTAAGAGGCAAAGGTTCTACTCTTGTTATTTCCTAATCCCGAAGAATAAGGGATGTTGGAGACCCATACTAAACATCAGAGCTCTCAACAAGTTTGTCAAGGCTCAAAAGTTCAAGATGGTCACCTTAGCAATGATTATTCCAGCATTAGAGCAGGGAGACTGGTTTTCAGCCCTCGACCTTCAGGACACCTATTTTTCATATTTCCATCCTACCAACTCACAGGCGATTTCTCAGATTCACTCTGGGACAAGACCACTATTAACACAGAATACTTCCCTTTGGGCTATCATCAGCCCCAAGAGTGTTTTCGAAGGTCCTCTCAGTGGTGGCTGCTCAACTATACTCCCAAGTGATCATGAATTACCCATACTGGGATGACTGCCCCTTCAAAGCCTCCAGGAGGCTCAGTGAGTCACCAGAGCTGCAATGTACTTATTTATGGAACTGGCCCTACAGATCAACACCCAGAAACCTACCCTCACTCCAGTGCAATGCCTGGAATTCATAGGTGCCAGCCTCGATTCATTACAGGCCAGTGCTCTCTTACCTCAACACAGGTTCCTCTGCCTGGCCATGCTCATAGAGGTTCAGAGCAGCCTGTGAATATCAGACAGACTTGGCCTCCAACTCTTGTGGGACATATGGCAGTGGGCATGGCAGTGATACTACAAGACAGGCTTCATGTGCAACACTTTCAAATGTGGTTCAGTTCAGTTTGCAGACCAAACGGACAGACTGGAGAAGCCCCTTTCACCACCCGCTAGGATCAAAACGTCCCTAAACTGGTGGAAGGACCCAGCTAACATTTGCAAAGGGATCCCCTTCTCGCAAGCCCCACCATCATTACTTCTCACCACCAATGCACCACTTTAGAGTGTGGTGTGCATCTAAACAACCTCACAATACAAGCAAGTGTTCACCGGAGGAGATTATGTGCAGGGATATCTCCATAAGTTAAGAGCGGTCAGGAACGCCTGTGCCCTTTTCCTCCTGCTGATCAAAGGATCACACACAAAGATCCTGATAGGCAACATGGCCTGTATGTACTATATCAATAGATAGGGGCGAGCCAGGTCTCCCTCTGCTGCACAGAAGCAACGAGGTTCTGGAACTGGTACATCTCTCATGATGACATGCTCTCTGCTGCTTACCTCCCAGGCACACAAAATTGAATAGTGGGCAGTGTCAGTTGCAAATTCCCACACGACCATGAGTGGGAAATAGATCCAACAATACCTCACGACCAATTCCAATGTTGCCACTCCTCTGAGCAAGAAATGTTAATGCTAGTGCTCCAGGGCAGGGGTAGGATAGTATTCCCTGGGTGATGCTCTCCTCCTCCTCTGGGACAGTGACCTTCTCTATGCCTTTCCCCATTTCACCTACCGTAAAATGTCCTGCTGATAATAAAACAGGGCAGGGCTCATGTCATTCTGATTGCTCCTACTTGGCTGAGACAGACTTGGTACCTTTACCTGTCACAGCTTGTGATGTGTCCGCCAGTCCCTCTCCCAGACATTCCACACTTCCTCTTGCAGAACAGAGGACATATCCTACATCCCAACTTGGCGGTCTTTGCCTCAAGGCGTGGATCCTGCTTTTTTCTAATACCTAGAAAGTTCCTGTTTAAGAGACGTACAAAAGGTTCTATTACACAGTAGAAAGTCCTCAACACGACATACTTACCTGCAAAAATGATCTAGGCTCCAGATTTGGTGCACATCTCAACAAATTTCTCAAACATCTGTGACTTTTCCACATATCCTAGACTATGCATTGAACCTAAAGAGGTCGGGACTCTCTTTGAGTTCTCTCAGGGTCCAGCTAGTGCAGTGTTTCCCAAACTTGGGATGCCACTTGTGCAGGGAAAGCCCTGGTGGGCTGGGCCGGTTTGTTTACCTGCCCCGTCCGCAGGTCCAGCCAATCACTGCTCCAGGCCAATGGGAGCTGCAGGAAGTGGCGCGGGCGGAGGGATGTACTGTCCGCCGCTTCCAGCAGCTCCCATTGGCCTGGAGCAGCGAGCTGTGGCTAGTGGAAGCCGCGATCGGCTGGATCTGCTGACACAGCAGGTAAACAAACTGGCCCATCCCACCAGGGGCTTTCCCTAAACAAGCAGCGTCCCAGGTTTGGGAAACACTGATCTAGTGGCTTTTTACCAACTTGTAGAGAGGTACTCAGCGCTGTCACACCCAATGACTAAAACAAGGGTCGGCAACCTTTCAGAAGTGGTATGCTGAGTCTTCATTTATTTACTCTAATTTAAGGTTTTGCGTGCCAGTAATACATTTTAACATTTTTAGAAGGTCTCTCTCTATAAGTCTATATTATATAACTAACTATTGTTGTATGTAAAGTAAATAAGGTTTTTTAAAATGTTTAAGAATCTTCATTTAAAATTAAATTAAAATACGGATCTTATCAGTTTAGTGCAGTGGTTTTTAACCTGGAGTGCATGCCCTTTCTGGGAGTGCGAGACATGCAAGATTTTTTTAGAAGGTAAATCATTGAAAACACAAATTAAGCACAGGCAGATAAGTACAACTCCTGTGTTTCATCAAACCTATGTATTTATTAACATTATACGTTTTTAACAATTACTGTAATATACAAACAAAGTTTATAAGTTTTCAAGTTTTTAAGCTAATTGTAGTGTAATTTTTGATAAGGGGTGTGAGAACATATTTTGAGAACTCCAGACCATCAGTGGGCTGAGCGGGGCTGAGTGTAGTGTATTAAATTGCTCCCCATAGCAATGTGCTACTTATGGTGTACTACTTTGGGCTGCCCGTCCTGATGCTCTGAACAGCATGGTCAGGGAACAGGGGTGGTTGGATAGGTGTGGGAGTCCCAGGGGGCCTGTCAGGGGTCGGGGCAGTCAGGGGACAGGGAGCAGGGGGGCTTGGATGTGGGGGGTGTCCCGGGGGGAGCGGATGGGGTGGGGGGTCCCGGGAGGGGGTGGTCAGGAGACAAGGAGTAGGGGGGGTTGGATGGGTGGGGAGTTCTGAGTGGGGCAGTGGGTCCTGGGAGGGGGCAGTCAGGGGACAAGGAGCAGGGGGGTTGGATGGGTCAGGGGTTATGAGGGGGGCAGTCCGGGGGCGGGAAGTGGGAGGGGGTGGATAGGGGGCGGGCTGTTTGGGGAAGCACAGCCTTCCCTACCCGGGTGTAGTGTATTAAATTTCTCCCCGTAGGAATGTGCTACTTACAGTGTACTACTCACGGCTGCCAGTCCTGGTGCTCCGCAAGTAGCACGTTCTTACTGGGAGAAATTTAATACACTATACCAGCGGACAGAACTCCAGACTGGTGGCGGGCTGAGCGGCTCAGCCCACCGCCAGTCTGGGGTTCCGGCCGCCGGCTCCTGCCAGCCGGGGTCCCAGCTGCCGGCCCCGCTCAACCCGCAGCGGGCCTGGGGTTCCATTCACCCAGGCCAGCAGCGGGCTGAGTGGGGGCGGCAGCCGGGAACTCAGCCATCGTGCCAGTAAAAATCGGCTTGCGTGCCTCAGGTTGCCGACCCCTGGACTAAAAGTTTCCTCAGGGGTATAGTAAACCTCTTCCCACAACCTCAACTTCCTACCCACATGTGGAACCTAAACTTAGTGTTGAAGGACTGACTAGGCCTCGCTTCAACCCCCTGGCCACCTGTTCGCTGACATACCTGTCAATGAAAACAGCCTTCCTGATAGCAATTACCTCGGCCAGGAAAATAGCAGAGATAGCAAACCTAATGGTGCATCCCCCCATATGATAATTTTTCCAGAAAAGGTTACACTCAGTCAGCCTTCAAAATTCATCTCAAAGGCAACCTCTCCATTTCACATGAATCAACTGATTCACCTTCCTATCTTCTACCCCAAGCCTCACCAGGACAACAAAGAGGCTATATTGTATAACTTAGATGTTATGCAATTAATTAGATCCCCCATTCCACTGGCTCTGTGTTCCCCCATTCCCATTTTCCCCCATACTTGGGTCCCCCAATCTCTCCCCCACCAGGGGTTCTGAGTGCCCCACATTATCTCCTCACCCTATACCAGCATCCTCCATTCTCTCCTCTATGTCAGGGTTCTGTGTCCGCAGATCCCTCTCTCCCTCATTCTCCATCCCATGCCAGGCGCTGTTTGTTTCCCACCATGTTTTGTCTGGGTGATAAGTCATTCATGATGTCATCATGTGAAACTCTTGGGAGAATGAGCAGAGATCAGATAAGGTATTGTTATGTTGAAAGTCATTAATGAGTGCCATTAGTTTATTCCTTATAGACAATTGCCGAGTGCTTGAAACTGTGGCAGTG
This sequence comes from Mauremys mutica, assembly GCF_020497125.1. NCBI lineage: Eukaryota > Metazoa > Chordata > Testudines > Geoemydidae > Mauremys > Mauremys mutica. Next base: position 46,846,802 of record NC_059078.1, read on the forward strand.
CTAATCAGATGGCAGGGACTCCATGTGACTCCTGTTTTCTGGTTTACCCAAAAATTAATAGAATTCTGGCCACTGATACCTAGAACAGTCTTTGAAATTTTTGAATTTATCAGATAGGACATTCAAAAGTTACTGCATTACAGACTGACAGAAAAATGCTATCAAGTGGGTAGTAAGGTCTTCACAAGCTCGGCCAAAAAATTTAGCATCTCGTGTCAAATCTTTTCTTCATGGCATTATTTTAACAGTGGAATTACACAGACTCTTCAGACTTCCCATATGGTTAAATGATAGAAATATTTTGTTTTAGACTACTTCTAAATATTTTTTTAAATGATTAATAGTATTTTTCCTGTATTCTTCCTCTAGTTTGAGGATTGCACTGGGGCTGAGACATATGTGTCTAGAATTATGCCTACAGTGAAGCAGCAGTGCACATGTTCAGAGGCAGAAACTTTTACAACCAAAAATTTACATGTTGGTTGAGTTTAGTCAGGCAGGAGCTGAATGGCGGTTTTGTGGATCTCAGTGGTGCTTACATTGAGACTGAGACACCTGAGTCCCTTTATTGATATGTCCCCATCAATATTTGTTGCCTGTATTTGTTGCAGGCACTGTGAAGAATTATTTTGTTGTGATTTACTATTGCTTATGTTGGTACTGATTTAAATGTTTTTCATTCTTTTGATTGTGATAGACAAGTTTTGGGGACCTTTGCCTGTGTTTTTAGTTTATACTAGGTACTCCAATTAAATCCTGGACCTTAGTACCTTAAGAGTTACAGATGTCACTTTAAAAAATGTTTGGTATGAGCTGAGCTCTGCTGCCAGCCAGTGAAGTCAATAGAAGTAGCATTCTGGAGCTATTGAAGTCAATGGCAAAACTCCCATTGACTTCAGTAGGGCCAGGATATCACCCTGGGAGTTTTACCATTGACTGGTAATGAAGAAAATTTATTTTACTATGAAGATTTTATGCCATTAAGAAAAAAAATGCTAAAAATACAGTTTTAACCCCCTGATGCATATACTTACTTGTAAGTAGTCCCATTGAAGTCAATGGGATTCTACATGTAAGTAAAGTTATGTACCCGCTTAAGTGTTTGCAGACAGCCTTCTACTAGTGGCATTAAAAACAAACAATAGTTATAATTTAGTGTATTATACATTTTAATCTAAAGATGCTATAGAGCAGTTTTTCAAATTAGTTTTACAAACACTGAACCTGATTTAAATCAATTATTGGCGGGCACGGGGAATCAAGTGATTTAAATTGGGTTGTTTTAAATTGCTCCATCCTGAAGGTTAGGTACACTTTCAAGGGTAGGATGGAATTACATACATATAAATTCATGGGTTTTTTCCTTCTCTTTCTGTGATTTAGGCCTCAGGCAAGAAAACCGTACCTAATTCTGCCTCGTGGTCCATGTACCTTTCTAGTACTGCTAAAATGTTCAAGGCCACAGCAATTAGCATATAATTCGATTTCAAGGTTTACAGTTGATTGCCTTTTTGTGGCCATAATACTTAAAACGGAAGCTGTTGTAGAGTATTTTTTACTTATTGAAGCAAAACAAACTGTAGAAAAAAGGGAATTGAATGACTGTGACAGCTTGGTAAAGGAACCTGGAGTTTGTATTTATTTATTTTCTGGAAGCATCATGACATTGATACATACATGGGGAAAAGAATGATTCTTATGTGAGTTGTTTTTTTTCTTGGATAATTGATGAAAATCTCACTTTATTTTTTTAATCTCTCTCCCCCCCGCACCTCCAAAATGTACTTTTACAGAAGCATAAGATAGATCTTTTCTACAAACTGCGCCATGTGATGAATGAACTCATTGACCTGCGTAGACAGCTACTGTCAGGTCACTTGACACAGGATCAGGTACGAGAAGTCAAGAGACACCTTACAGTGCGACTGGACTGGGGTAATGAGTAAGTACAAATACCATCTGAGTGCCATCTATTTTAATTAATATGGAATGTTTTTTGTGTAATGGAATTTGCAAACTGTTGAACTATCTTCTAGTTGTTGGCAACTGAAACCAAATATCACTTTTTACATTCTGAGTTTACGACGTACCTCCTCCCCCATAGATATACATAATTAAAAATTGTAAAAATGTATGATTTGCTTCTACCATTCATTCCTTTCTGAAGGAGTCTGTATTTTTCAATGTGTTTTAGGCCTTATTGCTTAAGTTGTACAGTGAATATTAAATCTGAGGTAGTCTATACATTGTAATTTATCTGCATTATTATTAATATTACCATTTTGCCATTTGAAAAATTGTTACTGTCAGTGGAACAACTGTACAGCTTTGTTGTTAGGCAACACTGTAGAATAGCCAGAACTGACACTGTCTGATCAAATGATTAACACTGTGGAGTTGAGGATTATAGTATTCAGATTTAATTTTGTTTTAGGTCTTGTAATCCGTATAATTCTCTGCTGATGGGTTCTCAGATTTTGTGCCCTGATTATCAGTCCTGTTGTAAAGAAGTGACCATGTGAATCTTCTTTTTATGGAGCCAAAGGGATTTATAGTAATTTAGAGTTGAGTCTGGAATTATAATTAATTACTTAAAAAAAAAACACTAGCCCTATCCCAGAATCGATTCTTTAAAAACAACAAGTAAAAAGCTTAGCTTGCCTAGTTCTAAGGCAAAGTGCTGTGAACAGATATGTTATGCGTGGCATGCACATGACCTTTTAGGAGGAAATGTCACTCTCCTTAGGCTTACAACAACCTTTCGTCCACCAGGATGTGGATACTTATAATTAAAGTACAGAGTAAAATTCTGTGTAAGTTACCAAAAACAGAAAAATGTCAGTTTTTCCTCCCTAACTTACTCTAGTCATGTCCACATTCCTTGAGCACCTGTGTCAGGACTCCCATGGAGAAGAGTACTGAAATGAACTGACAAAAACTCAACTGGCCCCTCTTGTTAAATTAATATATTACTCTCTTCTTAGTTGAAAAAGAGGCTCTGAAAGATGTAGACTAACAGAATTACTTAAGTGATTGTCTTGCATTTTAACTGCCACTAATGTAAATGGAACCCAATAAACCATTGTGATGCTTTGGGATTCAACCCAGACTAGTAAAGGGCTCTTTCACCACCTGCCCTGCAACTCTAGATGCCTGAAATGCTCTTGCTGTGGCTCACAGCCCTGACAACAACAGCCAGCAGACAAGCATGCAGGTCACACCCTGGTTTCCATTGCTCAGTTACTTTTGAAAAGTGACCCCATAATGGTCCCTTCTGACCTTAAGTCTATGAATCTATGAAAACCCCAACACCCTCCCATTTCCGAATATCCCCCAAATCATCTGCTAATGTGGCAATCTGCTGAGGTTCCCAGAATTGTGAACTACTGTGTTACCCCTCCCAGCCTCAGTAAGTGAGAGTTTTTCTACTGCTAAGCTGTGTGACAACTCCCTGACACACCAGCTAGTCTGTCTGGCCAGTAAACCCTTCAGGACACACCTTGTCTTGCATGTAACAAACAGTGAACCCCCACCTCCCAAGTTCCCCAGAGATGTCTCCATGCCATGTCCAGCCCTCTCCTGGAATACTCTCAGAAGTTCATAAATTTGCTACTCCTTTAAAGAGATTATGCACTGCAGTTCATTAATTTAATTAGAGTGTGACAACACTCTTATTTCAATCATAGCACTGAATTGGCTTTTAGTAAAAGTAAAACACGTTTATATAACAAAAGGACATCGGATTAAGTGATACCAAGTAAAAGGAATAAAGATTAAAAAGGGTTAAAAGCAAACAAAAGTAAAAATACATTTCTAAGGCTAAAACTTATTTTCAGCAAGTTACAGTTTTTGCCTAAGCAGGCTTCTCACCTAAATTCAGGTCTCAAAAACTTCAACTCACTTGTTTGAAGGATCCAACATTCCATGATTTCAAGAGCTCTGGACCCTTTAATTTCCCAAGTGATGGATAATTATGAGGGTTCTCTCCCCATTCTATTTATAGTCCAGTAAACCTTTGAAATTTATTATTTGACAAGTAAGCCCAGACAAAGCTTCTCTCTCCTCCTGGGATGTAGATGCCATGCTGTCTTCCTAAAGTTCATTGTCCCTACTTCAAGAGGCAGGAAGACTTTCTGTTGTTATTCCCTGCCTATTGACTTCCCATCATACAGAAATGGGGCTTCCATTGTTTTGATTCCATAATGCTTAATTTACACTGGAGACAGGTAGGTAGCTGTCTTCCCTCCTGGCAGGGAGAAAACCTATACAGGTCTGTCACATCTTACGCGCATTTAACATGTGTGATTTCAGCTTTGCGCGGTCTGGAGAAAGAAAAAAAATCGGGCGATTCCACCAGTGTGAGACGCGAATCTGCTGTTCCCACTAAAATATTTTTTGGGGGGGACTTGACAGCAACAGCATATCTTTAGGCCTGTGATAAGGGACTCCCTGTAGACGGGCCGGACTCACCCCCGCGGCGCCTCCTGCTGGTTACTCTGGGAATTAGCTCTTTTCAGCACCAGAGCGCCCTCTGCAGGCTGGTGATCCACCTGTTCTCAGGCTCCCGTGCCCCTCCCTGGACCCGGTGCCCCTTTTCTCCGGGGTGCTGCCCCCTGGCAGTAACCCCTTTTCACTCTGGGCTTCCCCCTTTGTCTCAGGGAACCCCCACCCTCTATCCCTACCTTGCCTTAGTATGTGGCTACTGTCAGTCATTGTCTAGCCCCACACCCTGGGGCAGACTGCAGTATCAGCCTATTCATCATTGGCAAGGAGGGTTTGGACCTGCTGCTTGGCCTACCCCTGGGCTGCCCTCTGCAACCCCCAGTACCCGTTGGCCTCGTGCTAGGCCGCAGCCTGGGGCTTTCCTGGCTAGAGCTCCTCAGCTCCTCAGCCTTTCCCCAGCCCTGCTTCACCCTACGTACTTATCTCAGCTCCTAAGCAGCCAGGCCCATCTCCCTCTGAAGGCAGAGAGAGACTGTCTGGGCCTCTGGCCTCCCTGGCCTTCTTATAAGGCCCTTGGCTCAGTTTGGGGCGTGGCCCCAGCTGCAGCCACTTCCCCAATCGGCCCAGCCTAGAGCAGCAGCTCTCAAGCCCTGCCAGGCCGCTTTTAAACCCCTCAGGGCAGGAGCAGGGTTTCACTCTGCTACACTCCCGTACAGTAACCCTGGAGGATTGGCAAAAAAAAAAAAATGTTTAAATAGTGTGTCTGCCCCGGAGTGAGTGTGAGATGGGAGAAGCGAATCTGCTGTTCCCATTACAGTACTCAGTCCCCCTGTGCCTCTCATACTGTGTGCATCTTGCCGTGCTGAGTGAGATTCTGCTGTGCCTGTACTGTTTAAAAAGACAGTACGTATTTTCGTACTGTATAACATGGCCCCTAAACGCAAGTCACCTACTTCATCTGGTGCTCAACCGAAGAAACAGCAATGTGTTCCAACGCTGGAGGAAAAACTGGCCGTGTTGGACTTATTGAGAGATGGTATGTCTATTGCCAACGTGGTGCGTAAATACGGCCGCAACGAATCTAGCATCCGTGCCATCAAGATTCGAGAGACAGAAATTCGTCAAGCCGTGGCATCAAGTGCTCCAGTAACTGCTAAGGTGATGAGCCAAGTGCGTGATAAGACTTTAGTGAAGACTGAAAAGGCATTAAAGTTATGGCTGGAAGACATGAACCGTAAACGTGTGCCTATCAATGGCAACATGTTGCGAGAAAAGGCTCTTAGCATCTATGCGCTGTTTAAACCTCCCGCCGAAGAGGGACAGCCTTCTGATAAGAAGGAATTCAAAGCCAGCCAAGGTTGCCTTAAGAGTTTTAGGAACCGCTTCAACCTCAAAAATGTGCAGACTACTGGTGAAGCGGCATCTGCCAATGAGGACGCAGCAAAAGCCTACCCCGAACAATTAAAGAAAATCATAGAGGAAAGGGGCTATCTTCCAGAACAAGTTTTTAATGCTGACGAGACTGGGCTCTTTTGGAAAAAAATGCCCACCCGCACTTACATTTCAAAATCAGAAAGACAAGCCCCTGGCTTCAAAGCAGCTAAAGACCGTGTGACTGTGTTGCTTTGTGGCAATGCGGCTGGGCATTTAATAAAGCCGGGCTTGCTCTATAGGGCTGCAAATCCCCATGCACTAAAAGATAAGAACAAAAATCTCCTGCCTGTGTTCTGGCAATCAAATAAAAAGGCTTGGATGAAGGCAGCATTATTTCTGGATTGGTTCCACAAGTGTTTCATTCTGGAGGTCAAGCAGTACCTTGAAGAAAAAGGACTTGACTTTAAAGTGTTGCTGATCATAGACAATGCTCCTGGCCATCCTGCGGCACTCCGGTTTGCGCATAACGATGTTGAAGTCGTCTTTCTCCCCCCCAATACCACCTCCATCCTCCAACCTCTCGACCAAGGCGTCATTAGCTATTTCAAGGCCACGTACATGAGGCTTACATTCTCACGGATCCTTACCGCTATGGATGCTGATCCCAATGTTAATGTGATGGAGTGTGGGAAGTCCTTCAACATTGTTGATTGCATCACTTATATTAAACAGGCAATGGATGCAGTCAAGCCTGAAACAGTCAATGCATGTTGGCGAAACCTATGAGAAGACTGTGTGAGTGATTTTAAGGGTTTCCCAACCATTGATAAAGAAGTGCAACTCATTGTTCATGTGGCCAGGCCAGTGGGTGGTGATGGCTTCGTCAACATCCTCGAGGAAGAAATGGAGGGATTAATTGTAAGGGCCATAGAGAAACATTGACTAACGAAGAGTTAGAGGAACTGATAAAATCATCTGCAGCAGACGAAGATGATGACGAACAGGAAGAACCAGCAACTTGGAATCTTCATAAATTTTCTGAAGTGTTCCCAGCAGCAAAACATTTGAATGATTTAATTTCTGAATATGATCCCTCTATGGAATGAAGCCTCAAAATCACATGTAGTATTACGGATGATTTGAGACCGTACCAAGAAATGTTTGAGGAGCTCAAGAGACAACAGCGACAGTTGCCAATCACCATGTTTTTAAAGAAAAAACAACCAGCAGCAGCAGAGCCTACACAATCAACTTCTCAAGCTGAACCAGAGCCAACCACTTCGTCTACGACTCGCTCTTTGTCACCTAAGCCTAGCCCATCGTCTCCTGGATCGACATCAAGCCCTGATGACTCAATAATAGTGTTGTCAGGGGAAGAGGAAGACTAATCATTGGAGTGTGTACAGTAGAAGAGTAGGTTTCAGAGTAGCAGCCGTGTTAGTCTGTATCCGCAAAAAAAAAACAGGAGTACTTGTGGCACCTTAAAGACTAACAAATTTATTTTAGCATGAGCTTTCGTGAGCTAAAGCTCACTTCTTCGGATGCATAGAATGGAACACACAGACAGGAGATATTTATACATACAGAGAACATGAAAAGGTGGAAGTATGCATACCAACAGGCAGAGTCTAATCAATTGAGATGAGCTGTCGTTAGCAGGAGGGAAAAAAAACTTTTTGAAGTGATAATTAAGATGGCCCATAGAAGGTGTGAGGAGAACTTAACATAGGGAAATAGATTCAATTGGTGTAATGACCCAACCATTCCCAGTCTTTGTTTAACCCACAGTTAATAGTATCTAGTTTGCATATTAATTCAAGTTCAGCAGTTTCTCTTTGGAGTCTGTTTTTGAAGTTTTTTTGTTGCAAAATTGCCACCTTCAAGTCTGTCACTGAGTGGTTAGAGAGGTTGAAGTGTTCTCCCACTGGTTTTTGAATGTTATGATTCCTGATGTCAGATTTGTGTCCATTTATTCTTTTGCGTAGAGACTGTCCGGTTTGGCCAATGTACATGGCAGGGGGGCATTGCTGGCACATGATGGCATATATCACGTTGGTAGATGTGCAGGTGTACAAGCCCCTGATGGTGTGTCTGATGTGATTAGGTCCTGTGATGGTGTCACTTGAATGGATATGTGGACAGAGCTGGCATCGGGCTTTATTGCAAGGATAGGTTCCTGGGTTAGTGTTTATGTTGTATGGTGTGCGGTTGCTGGTGAGTATTTGCTTCAGGTTGGGAGGCTGTCTATAAGCGAGGACTGGCCTGTCTCCCAAGATCTGTGAGAGTGAGGGATCATCTTTAAGGATAGGTTGTAAATCTTTGATGATGCGCTGGAGAGGTTTTAGTTGGGGGCTGTAGGTGATGGCTAGTGGTGTTCTGTTATTTTCTTTTTTAGGCCTGTCCTGTAGTAGGTGGCTTCTGGGTACTCTTCTGGCTCTGTCAATCTGTTTTTTCACTTCAGCAGGTGGGTATTGTAGGTTTAAGAATGCTTGATAGAGATCTTGTAGGTGTTTATCTCTGTCTGAGGGATTGGAGCAAATACCTATCCTTAAAGATGATCCCTCACTCTCACAGATATGTTAAGTTCTATGTTAAGATATGTTAAGTTCTAAGTCCCTATGTTAAATTCTCCTCACACCTTCTATGGGCCATCTTAATTATCACTTCAAAAAGTTTTTTTTCCTCCTGCTAACGATAGCTCATCTCAATTGATTAGACTCTGCCTGTTGGTATGCATACTTCCACCTTTTCATGTTCTCTGTATGTATAAATATCTCCTGTCTGTGTGTTCCATTCTATGCATCCGAAGAAGTGAGCTTTAGCTCACGAAAGCTCATGCTAAAATAAATTTGTTAGTCTTTAAGGTGCCACAAGTACTCCTGTTTTTTTTAGTAGAAGACTAGTGACTGTTTAGGTTTACAGTACTGTACTGTACTGTTTTCATTTTTTATTCTTTCATTCTTCTGTCTCTCATGTTATTAAAAATACTGTAAAATTATATTTTGCATATGTAGTCTTTATTATATACTGTACTGTACATTGCCGTATACAATACATAGTACTTTATGGGTGATTTAAGGGATTTTCAAGGGTCATTTTGACTATATGCGATTTTCACTTTACGCGCTGACCGCGGAACGTAACCCCAGCGTAAGATGCGACAGACCTGTATTTGGTCACAGACTTAAAAGCATATCATCAGTGAGTATCCATAATTCCTCATATAATATGAATGCATACCTTTCACAATTAAATGAATCACCAGTGTGATAAAAGACCTTGATACACTTTTATAATACAGTAATATTGTGTACAAACAGTTGATTCAATTGTATCTTTGAGGTTCAGCCCCCCCCGTCTTTATAGTTAAGAGGCTGTCTCCCCTACTTGCTGGTTTGATGGCTTTGTTTACCTTGCATGTAAATGCAATTTCATTGTCTCTGCCTGATGATCAGGTTAGTCAGACAAGCCAGTACACATTTCTTTGTCTAGGGTATACTGTGCTTATGCATTGCTTGCCAAATACATTTTAAGAACATAATTCTAGAACATATCCATAACCTGGGGTGAAAGTAATATAAAATTCTTACCAGTACGGGGCCCAGAGTTGGTCCCTGGAAGGGGCGGGGGTTTGGGCAGAAGGGGTGGGGGCTGGGGGGGTCAGCCTTCCCCAGCCAGCCCACCCATTTGCATTGCCTGGCCTGTGCCACCCAGGGCTCTGGCAGCATTTTAAAAGGGCCCGAGGGGGGGGAAGGGGCAATGATGTTAAAGCGCTGCCACGTTTGCTCCCCTCTCCGCATTGGCGGCCGTGCCAGTAGGGACCCTACCAGCAGGGCCACCAACAGGATGTGTTGGGGGGCAAAAGGGGCAGCGATGTTCAAGTGCAGCCGTGACAAAGGACCCTCCTTAAAGCATTGCTGCAGCAGCGCTTTAGCGTTGGCTGCGTATGGGCCGGTACCATCTTCTTACTGGTACGCCGTACTGGCCCACTTTCACCCCTGTCCATAACTCTTTGTACATATCTTGTATATACCTTACACAAAAATATTAATGATCAATGAGTTATTAGTTTCCCAATGATATATTGCATACCATCGTTTGGGTATATGTCATGACAACAGTGTGTTAAGTGCCATGGGTATGTCAGGCCTGACAAGAGTTGTTGACACAGAATAGTGAACCTCTAAAGGGCCTCTGTGTCAGAACCATACAGGAACTTTATCCCTAGATAATTTTGCTGAGAGAGGTAGCAGACAGAGTGAGCAAGAGGAAGTGAGAGAGGGAGTACTGAAAAGAAAGGAATTTGGACTAAATGGTAGTTCAGCACTGAAGGGGAGTAGTTAGCTCAATTAGTTGTTAGTGGACCAAAGAGAAGGAGTTCTGTTAAATAAATAATACAATAAATAAGTGTAAAACTTAAAGATAAAACCCATTACCCAACCACCTTATAGAAATTATCAATAGAGGTAAATAATGGTTAAATATAACATCTGCTAGGTATACCAGTAATACAGTGGTATTCTGTTTACGGTGGTAGAGAAAGACAGAACTTAGGCTGTGCTAGAGAAAGGGATGGGTTGAAATCAGAGACAGAAATAGAACACGATATTAGATAAATCTAGGCATATGTTATAGTGAGTGTGTATCTGTGTGTGTAAAAATCTGTATACCAGTGTGAGAAACATAATAGCAAAAATAAATGAGCTATACTGGGATAAAAGACATGTCTGAGATATGGTTGGATGAAAAACTCAATGGGCTATTGTAATACCAGGCAGTAGACTATATAGGAAGAATGGATTAGGTTATAGAGATAAGAGCATAACACTGTATCTAAAAGATGCCATAAAATTTAATCAGATAAAATTTCTGAGTAGGGAGGATCGTACAGTAGAATCCATATAAATTCAAATCCCATGTCACAATAATACAAATATATTAATGGAGTTATACAATGAGTCTCCAGATAAGGGAAGGTATGTTGAGCACATAATGTTGAGGGAGATCAAAGAGCCAACTAAAGATAGTAAAACAGTAATAATGAGTGCCTTCAGCTATCCACATACATATAGTTCACATTGGGGGACAGTTTAGAAAAGCAATTTCAAAATTTGCTTCTGGGAACAGCTAGCTCTATGGCAAATAGGAGAAACTACCCTCAAGTTGATCCTGGGAAACTCTCAGAAGTTGGTTAAAAAAATCATAGAATATCAGGGTTTGGAAGGGACCTCAAAAGGTCATCTAGTCCAACCCCATGCTCAAAGCAGGACCAGTCCCCAGACAGATTTTTACCCCAGTTCCCTAAATGGACCCCCCAAGGATTGAGCTCATAACCCTGGGCTTAGTAGGCCAATGCTCAACCCACTGAGCTATGCCTCCCCCCCATAACCAGAGTAACAGCAACAGTAATCACAATACAACGTTTACTTCCAGGTGACAGGGAAGAGCTGCAAGGGTCTCAGAAATCAGTGCACATAGCCTTGGTCTCCAAGATACCATGAGAACTGATGTTTGGGTGTAACATCTACAACTTTTTCTGCAATCTCTACTCTTAGAATAGTAGAATTTAGATGGAATTTCAAGAAAGGGGATTTACCAAGTTTTCTTCTCTTGGAGCATCTCCTTTTCAGTTGTATCACGGAGGGCGTGATTATACCCAGAATTATTATTATTATTGTTTTATTAATTATCCCAAGTCAAACGTTTCTTATTCCTTTTGAAGACTGAAGTGGTACTTTGTTGTTGTTTTTTTAATTAAAATAGTAAATAGTAACATACACAGTGAAATAGTGACAACCTTACAGTAGTCTGGAGATCAGCATATTAACTTTTTGAATCAGCAAAAAGAATTTAGCAACAACATGCTTTTTTCAGAAACTGTCTGTTAACTGACTTGACAGTTTTGATACTCGGAGATCTGTATTCATTACAGCTATATCTGGGTGAATTTTTTTCTGTGTCAAGAAGTTGCTTTTTTAAACAAAATCTGTCTCAAAATATTGCAAACTGTAAAAGTGATTTAAATATTATCTCTCTCTTCCCTGTCTTGTAATGGGAGTTACTTTCAGTTCTCACTAATCTTGAAGTTCTTTAACCCTTTTTGGAGCAATATTGTCTGGTATCTAGAACAAAGGAGTGAGTGTCATGATTCTCATCTTTTATTCTCAAGTTTGTCACTTTCTTAGTTATGTAACTTAACCACACTGTGCCTCAGTTTTCCCATGTGTAGAATGCTGTAATAATTCCATTTCACAAGGGTTTAGGAGACTTAATTCCATTAATGTTTGTACGGCACTCTGAGATCATCAAATGAAAAGCACTGCTGTTAATATGTGAATTACATAATTATTAACAAAGCATATAAAAGTAAATATCAGTGCACAGTTTAAGCAGCTCCTTAGTTCCCCAAGGCAATGCTGAAGGATGGCACTCCAGGAGCAAATATTTTACAATCAATTGTGTAATTTAATATTTCTAAGATGTACTATGTGTAGGTAATCAGTTTATGGCCCATAAATATCACAAGTAGAGCAGACGATTAATCACAGTTAACTCAAGCAATTAACCCAAAACAAATTAATTTGATTAAAAAGATTAATTGCAATTTTAATCACATTGTTAATCAATAATAGAGTACCAATTATTTAAATATTTTGGATGTCTTCTACATTTTCAAATATATTGATTTCAATTACAACACAGAATACAAAGTGTACAGTGCTCACTTTATATTATTTTTTATTACAAGTCTTTGCATTGTAAAAAAGAAATAGTATTTTTCAAATCACCTTTTTACAAGTACTGTAGTGCAATCTGTTCATCATGAAACTGCAATTTACAAATGTACAGACACTCCGGAAACGTATCTTTGACCATTACGCCAAAAAAAAACAAAAAAAAACACCTCCTATTTCTAGCTTACGGAACTTTTTCCCTAAGCTCGGATTTGTGAACGTCGGGTTTACGTACCTTGGGGAGCATCTGTAGATTACTTTTGTTACATAACTGCACTCAAAAATAAAACAATATAAAACTTTAGAGCATACATGTCCACTCAGTCCTACTTCTTGTTCAGACAATCACTAAGACAAACAAGTTTGTTTACATTTACGGAAAATAATGCTGCTTCCTTATTTATAATGTCACCTAAAAGTAAGAACAGACATTCGCATGGCACTGTTGTGGCTGGCCTTGCAAGGTATTTATGTGCCAGATTTGTTAAACATGCATACGTCCTTTCATGCTTCGGCCACCATTTCAGAGGATATGCTTCCATGCTGATAACTCTCGTTAAAAAAAAAGCGTTGATTAAATTTGTGACTGAACTTCTTGGGGGAGAATTGTATGTCTCCTGCTCTCTGGTATTACCCACATTCTGCCATATATTTTGTTATGGCAATCTTGGATGACAACCCAGCATATGTTGTTCAATTTAAGATCACTTTCATTGCAGATTTGGCAAAAAAAAAAGGGTACCAATACGCAATTTCTAAAAATAGCTACAGCACTTCACTCAAGGTTTAAGAATCTGAAGTACCTTCTAAAATCTGAGAGGGACGAGGTGTGGAACATGCTTTCAGAAATCTTAAAAGATCAACACTCCAGTTCAGAAACTACAGAACCCGAACTGCCAAAAAAGAAAATCAACCTTCTGCTGAAGGCATCTGACTCAGATGATGAAAATGAACATCTGCAGTTTCTCCATCAAAGCTCTGATAGGTGCAGAAATGTTTGTTTCAAGTTCATATAATTTACACAAAGTCGGCCCATGTTGTTTGATGCTATTTAAACTTATTTTAAGAGTCATTATACAATGCAAAGTCACTTCAAGAGCTGTTACTCTTCAGGAGGTTGGAACAGATGTGTATAAATCTTCCTTTTCCGTTCTCTTTGTTTTAACAACAGTAGGGTACCTTAGTATGCATGGCTGAGATGAGTCTGTGCATTATTACCCAGTTACATATCTGATTATTCCACTTTGTTCTAGTGTCTTTATAAAACACACTGTTGGTTTTAAGAACAGGAGTGCTTGTGGCACCTTAGAGACTAACAAATTTATTTCAGCATAAGCTTTCGTGGGCTGCAGCTCACTTCTTCGGATGCATAGAATGGAACACACAGACAGAACATATTTATACATACAGAGAACATGAAAAGGTGGAAGTACGCATACCAACTGTAAGAGTCCAATTAATTGAGATGAGCTATCATCAGCAGGAGAAAAAAAAACCTTTGAAGTGATAATCGAGATGACCCATAGAAGGTGTGAGAGAACTTAACATAGGGAAATAGATTCAATTAGTGTAATAACCCAACCATTCCAAGTCTCTGTTGAAACCTAAGTTAATTGTATCTAATTTGTTTTAGTTCCTTTTATTTACTGCCTCTTTCGGCACAGTTGTATTTCACTAACTTTATACCATAAGCATGCTTGATTGCAAACATTAGTCTTACTTCTTCACTTTGTCACTAGTAAAGTAAAAGCAATCAATATGAATGCAACCCATTTCTTACCTAAGAGGACTACCCGTGATGTAAGCTCTGCCCGTCAATATATTGCTCAAAGCTGTATCACTTATAGTTCACTTTGTTTTTATATACATTTTAATCATATTAGATTCCATCACATTCCCCATTTTACTACTGTATCTGGCGCATCATATAATATATTAATTTGAACTATTTTTAATTCATTTACCTATTCACAGACAAGAAAAAAGGGATGTCTGTTTAGCTGCACAAGCAATACATACTTGTGAAAGGCTGCAGCAACTCTAAGTTTCCTCACACTTGAAGAAAGCTAGATCTTGTGGGGTTTTATTCTTTTAGACCTCCATTGTTTCTTTTTTCTCAAATGCCTTAATCTGTGGGCAGTTCTTAAATAGTAGTAACTCATAATTTTGTGGCCTTAGTTACTACATATGCTTAGGGTCCAAATCCTTCCTGGCTGGTTAAGGCCATTAGGGAAGAACTGGATACTGTCAAAATCTCCCCGGGGAAGATCAGGTCGCTGGCTTCTTTAAGGAAGGTGTTGTACAACTATCACTCAAAAAAATGTTTGATATTCACAATCTGGCTAACCATTGTCCAGTAGCTGATCTTTCCTTTCTAGTTAGAATTGTTAATGTTATAATGGGACACCTCTTAACATATCTGGTTGACTCAGATCTCCTTGATGCTTGTCAGTCTGATTACAAATCTGAGTATGGCATGGAAACTGCATTGGCAGCATTGGTATATTATCACCTTCTGGCCATAGATATATATCAGATGTCCATATAGATGTTGTGAGATCTATCCACTACCTTTGATATTGCTGATCATGAGGTGTTGTTGACTCACCCGCATATGCGGGGGTGGAAGAAAGGTTGACCTTCAGTGACTTTGGTTTTCTCTCTCTGAGAGATCCCAGGTGATAATTTTGGACAGTTGCTCTTCTGCTGCAAGGGTACTCTCATTTGGAGTTCCTTAGGGTCCTCTTGCCCCCTCTCTTGTTCAGTAGATGAGAGGATTAGTGAGGTAGCATGAGCTCTGATGTTTTCAGTACGCTTATGACTCCTTGTTTTGTTTTTTTATTATATTCAGTCCACCCGCTGCTGTTAAAGACCTTATTTAGTAGAAATGGGTCAGGGTAAGCTGGATAGATAAGATGGTGGACCTAGATAAGACTGAGGTTATATAGGTAGGTTGGGGGAAGCAACTAGGGGACATGGTGAAGGTTTATTTTTGTCACTTTAATTGAGGGGTATATTTGCCACTTGGTGCTAATATTCACATTCTGGGGGGGATTGTTGGGCCCCCAGTTGCTTAGACAATAACTATTGCTTTGTTTTACAGTATCACCTAAACTGAGAGAACAGATCTATTGTGCTAGGCACTGTATAAATGCATAGTAAAAGACAGTGTGAGCCTTGAAGATCTTACAGTCTAGAAAAGGCAAGATTAAGGGTTTGAAACTATTCTAATTTATCTGGAACTTAACCAATGCTGTAATCTCTTGTGTCACTTTAACCAAAGTTCATATCATATTTGATATTCAATATAATATGAAATAAAAATATTTAAACCTACAAGCTAGTTTAAAGCTTCTTGTCTTTTTGTCTAAGAAACTTTTCACTACTTCTTTGGGTGATGGTCCCTATGTATATTGCAAACATGGGATATGCATGCGCACCATGGACTCGAATCCAGAATTTTTTAGTAATTGCTGTCGTTGGTCCACACGTGGCATAGCTTTCCTCATGCTCTGAACTGAAGGTATAAGGGATGGTGCAGACAAACGCTTCTCCAGTCCCTTCTTACCGCTGCATGGTCCGAGTTGGAATCTTTTGTGTCCTCAGCTCCTTTTGCTACTGCATCATTTCTGTGAATATATTGCAAGTGTTTGTTTTCTGTATAATCTCCCCCTTTTAGACTCGAGTATAGTGTAGTTAAATAGTTTCCTCCTCCTCTTCTCCTTCTTGTTGATTCTGATATGAATGCATCTTGTACTGCAGCTCAAATGCTTGCTGGTAAACAATTATGTTGTGCTCCATGTGGCTTGACTTTAACATCCATGCCCTGAATGCTCTGAAACTTTATTCATTTGTTCAATGTATGAGCACGGAGAGGTACTCATGTAGTTCCAGCATTTGTCTGGTAAATGTTGGCTGGCCCTCAAAAGGTGTTTAAATTTGAAGACACTGACTCCTTAAAGAGTTTGATGATGATGTAACTGAGTATATGCTACCATTACTGGAGGAACTTCAGACATGGGGGCATGCCTAGTCTCCTACATTCAAGTTCTGGGTTCGTTTTCTCCAGGTTGTGCAGATCTAAATGTCCGTGCAGAGAGATGGTGATTGGAAAGTTCACCTGCAAACAGCATGCCATGCTTCCATAATTCTTAACTACAGATAAGCCCAGCTGTCCCTGGTGGATATTAATCTACATTTGTGATATGTGAAATCTCCCTGAAAAAATACACAGTGCCTTTGAATCAAGGGAATTTGCTGTGCATCAGATTACTAGTTCTTGTATTGGAATGTGCCATCAAAGACTCAAAGGGCAGTACTGGGATTGTAGGACTGACAAGAAAGAAGCTATCCTTTGTCAGGTGGACCCTCAAAAGACTGGTCCTGAGTGAATATGCAAAAGAAATGAGAGAAAGATGTGACCTAGCAAGAAATAGTGAAGACAAAGTCCACAGAAATATCCTTGCCTCTGTACTGAAATGGATGAAGAGTGTGTTACAGCATTTAATAACCTTGTCATCAAAAATATGACAAACACAGTTGACCCTGAATCACATCCAGAAATGCTAATTAATGTAGCAGTTGGACTTCAGGGAACATCAGATGTACAAAAAATAGCAGATGTTGGCAAAGAAGAAATGGAAAGATTTGTGAGAGGTCCTTTTGATTCTGATGGGACATGAAGCTTCTTCAACCCAGTCAAGACGACCAAATTTTAGTCTGACAAGGGAGGGACAATTACAGCAGCTATCAGTCCAGAAATTGTTTTCCCTAGAACCCTGTTTATAGCAAGATGCAGAGAAGTTACAGTGTACACACATTAACAAGATGTGACTCTGTGTCATCCCTATTTGGTATTGGGGAGAAAAAAATCCAAGTTTGATATTGTCAAAGTAAAGGAAGCTTACTGCCTCAGAGATCTTGCCAGATTGGGAGAGAATGATGGATAAGTTGCAATTTCTTCAGCGAGGAAGTTGGTAGCGGTGCTGCATGACCAGAGTGAGAAAGAAAAGGAGAACCACAAATACCAGAATTGCTTGTACCTTAATCTGGCCATCAAAAAGGTCAAATCACAGGCCAAACTCCCACCATGTGAGGACAGTTTTGAAGAGCATATAAAAAAAGCATCTTGACAAATAGAGATTTGGATGTCTTTGCACGTAGGTAAATCGGATATTGGATCACCATTCCAATATGGATGGGAAAATGTGTATGATGAGCTACTTCCTGTACTCTTCAAGGGATGAATGGCATCTGAGCTTCTACAAGACCTTATTTGTGCCTGTACAGGTAGGAGGGCACTGAACAGTCAACTGTATCTGTAGTCTGAACAATCTTCCCTGCAGAGAACTGTGTATATGACAAGATAATGAAGACTTTGGTAACCCACATGCTCTTGACAGAGATCATAATGATGAATAATATGATGATAATGCTGTTAACTAGAAATGTCACCAGTGGTATTACATTTCAATGATACCAGTGCAAATTTTTATTATTAGATTTTGTTTTACCCTTTAGATTGTCGTAGTGATGGTTTGAGGTCACAATAGAAATCCAATTTTATGTATTGAAATAATATGTAGAGTCATCAAGAAACAGAAATGAATGCAAATATTTCATTTGCAGTGATCGTTTTAGCATGTTGGTGTCATTGTTCATCTCCATTTCTGTGGTAAAGGCACCTCTTGACAGCTCCATATCATGTCTCTCTTTAAGTACACATAAGCTTTCAAATGATGTGCATGTGTTTAGAGGGGGTACATTAAGTCAGTCAGTGGTGTCTGCCACTCACCTACTTTGTCTGGAAAATTCCAGTATCATCTTGCAAAACATCTTGTCCCATACTAGTTTATGTAAGACATTTTGGACCATACAGTGAACAGCTGCCAGCTTAGCTTCAGACAGCAACATATTTCTGCAAATTATTTTCTGTGGGGCTCCTCTGGTCCTTTGGCCAACTTTGCACAACTCCATGCTTTTTCCATCAGCACTTTTAACTATCTGCAGTAATGTCCATTTTTAATTTAGAGCAGAATGTAAAGTCTTTTCACAATTCATGATGGTTCTGCCCTTGTTTAATAGTTTTCACTATTCAGCAGTATAAAAGCATTTGACTCATTTGGTTTGCCAGTCAACAGTAGGTCAATCAAAACAGCTGTGCACATCTCCATACCAGTGCTTGATTATTCCATATACCACAGTGATAAGGGTGGTAAGATTACTTCATATGTGAAACGCTCTCTGTGCAACTGCCAGTCATATGCTTGATCAGGTCTTAGGGCCTTATAACATTTTTGTTGGTTCACTTAAAAGATTTACACCTCACTTTGTATTCTCAACATACCACTTGAATGGATCAGCTTCTTCAATACAAAATGAATATTTTGTTAGCTATTACTTTTAGTTATATATGTTGATTGGATTTTCTATTTCAGATAGACAGCATGCTCTGAAGTATTTGCAGTATTTTATGATGAGGTTCCCTAAGGGATGAAAAATCCTCAAACTTGAAGGGGTCTATGACATAATGCCTGTAGCATAGCTTTAATTTTCTGATATAGTTTCTTAAATCTGAATTGACACCTGTTCTATTTCTTTATCTACTAAAAACATTATATCTTGTCATACTGTATCAACTAGTATAGCTTGATCTATGGCATCTCTATTACCGATTTATAGGCACAGATGAGGAAGTAACTTCACAGCTTAATAAGAATTTGGGGTTAGGTCTAGCTAATTAGCTGTTATAGTATAGCAACCTACATCTCCTCTGTAGTATCTGCTCTTCTATATCTTTTAAAGGCTTAGATGTAAGTTTTGACAAGATTGCAGCCTGTGTGTGGATGTCTATAATATTGTTGTTAATAAAGTCCATATTGTCTGTATCATTGCTACAGAAGGAACATTTGAAGAGGCTTCAAAATAAATCAACTCCCCAAATCATGTAAAAATTTAGAAAGACCTTATTCTGGAGTTCTGTAGAAGAACTTTGCAGAAACCTGTAGATCACTACTGATCATCACAGAATACTCATGATGGGCTGGATATTCATACCCTTATATTAAGTTGTACCTCACTCTACAGCTAGTTCCACTAATTTTAGTGAGGCTACTTAAAGTATAAAGTTTTCCAACCTGAGGATGGCTATCCCAATCTAGCCCTATAATTCATGAGAGAGGTCAGAAGAATAGAAATGTGAATTTGGCATTCAAAATGAGTATGGCTGAGGAGATGGATAAGGAGTCTGGCTCGGTAAATTGCCAGGCAAATTGCCTGGATATCTACATAGTACAAATGAGACATGATTGGTGAGGCAATATCTTTCATTGGTCTGACTTCTGTCGGTGAGAGAGACAAGCTTTTGAACTTACACTGAACTTTTCATTAGGTCTGGAAATGTACTCAGAGCGTCACAGCTAAATACAAGGTGGAATAGATTGTTTAGCGTAAGTAGTTAACACATTTCAAGGGACCATTTAAGGTGAAGTGGACTGTGTGCAGTCTGGGAACCAAGAGAACCGCTGCACCCTTCTAAGACACACAACTGGGCGGGCCCTGCTTTTCCTGCTCTGTTGGAGACACAACCAGCCTCACCAGGCTCTGTTTGTGATGGGTTGGATCACAGAAACCCCCTTGGGAACTGCCAACCAATGTGCCAAGATTACTTCTTCCCCTGCTTTCCCTGCCAGCCTGGGACTCCAGCACCCTGTCTTGTTGAGCCAGACACGCCAGTCTGCTCCAACTCCGACCCAGGCTCTGAACCTAACAGCTGTAGGCTTAAACTGAAAGCAAGTTACAGAAGTGTTCCTGTCTCTAACATTCAGATGCCCAACTCCCAATGGGGTCCAAACCCCAAATAAATCTGTTTTACCCTGTATAAAGATTATACAGGGTAAACTCAAACTTTTCGACCTCTGTAACACTGATAGAGAGGTATGCACAGCTGTTTCCTTCCCCCCCCAGATATTAATACATACTCTGGGTAAATTAATAAGTAAAAAGTGATTTTATTAAATACAGAAAGTAGGATTTAAGTGGTTCAAAGTAATAGCAGACAGAACAAAGTGAATTACCAAGTAAAATAAAATACGCAAGTCTGAGTCTAATACAGTAAGAAAACTGAGCACAGATAAAAACCTCATCCTTAGAGGAATTCCACTAAGCTTCCTTTTACAGACTAGTCTCCTTCTAGTCTGGGTCCAGCAATCACTCACACCTCCTGTAGTTACTGTCCTTTGTTCCAGTTTATTTCAGGTATCCTTGGGGGTGGAGAGGCTATCTCTTTAGCCAGCTGAAGACAAAATGGAGGGGTTTCCCAGGGATTTAAGCAGACTTTCTTTTGTGGGTGGAGACCCCCTCCTTTCTCCTATGCAAAGTCCAGCTCCAAGATTGAGTTTTGGAGTCACATGGGCAAGTCACATGTCCAGGCATGACTGAGTTTCTTACCAACTGTCAAGGTTCCTTCCCCACTCTGAACTCTAGGGTACAGACATGGGGACCAGCATGAAATACCCTCTAATCTTATTTCTACCAGTTTAGGTTAAAAACTCCCCAAGGCACAATTTCTCTCTTATATCTTGGATTAAGTAATGCTGCCACCACCAAGTGATTTAAACAAACATTTAGGGATGGCCACTTGGAGCCCTACCTTCCCCAAATACAGGCTTTGTCTGTCTGTTCTGTGTGCTCGGACAGGTCTCTCTGTGCTGGTCAGCACCCACTGAATTCATATGGATAGAGACAGGGTTGGCAGGCCCCCAGCCTGAGTCTTCTACCACTTTGCCATATCGTCTGCTGGAGAATTCAAGCCAGGCACAAGTTGCATCAAGGAAGCTAGCTGACCTGACTACCCTGCGCTCCTCTGGGCCCATTTATAGGTAATGAACGGTCCTGTGATGTTACAGGGGATTACTGTTGTGTACATGAGAGTAGCACCTAGGGACTGTGCCTGAGATCAGGGCCCCCTGGTGCCAGGCACTGTACATATACATGGCGAGAGACCGTCCTGTCCCAGAAGCGTTTACCATCTAAATCAGAGGTGGCCCCTCCCCTGATGTCCCCCCTCCCCCGCAGCCTCAGCTCACCGTGCTGCCAGTGCTGTGGGTGGTGGGGCTGCGAGCTCCTGCCAGGCAGTGCTGCTGGCCTGCCCTGGTGCTCTAGACTGTGCGGCGGCACGGCTGCCAGTCCTGGTGCTCTGAGCGGCATGCTAACGGGCTGGGGAGGGTTGGATAAGGGGCAGCGGGTTGCCGGGGGGCAGTCAGGGGCCAGGGGCTTAAGCCAGAGAGAAGTCATGGCTCCGTGCCTGCCAGGGACAGAGAACTCTGGGGCTGCAGGCTGCGAGCGCCGGTGTTCTCTGTCCCCGGCAGGCACGGGGCCCGCCTAGTGTCCAGCAGGGGAGAGAAGCTGGGGCCCCACTCCTGTTGGGGACAGATTACTCCAGGGCTGCGGGCGCCAGTGTTCTCTGTCCTCGCGGCTTCTCTCCAGATTCATATGTTATGTAATATTAAATATGATGTTTTTCATATCGTTTAATGTACAAATACAAAATAAGCCTTGAAAAATTGTTGGCGCCCGCCACACACTTCTGAAAACATGAATGTGCTACTGGGCTGCGGGTAACAGTGTTCTCTGTCTTCGCGGCTTCTCTCCGGCTTCTCATGTCATGTCACCTGGTCACATGCCCTTGATGAGTCATAGTAGCCATTACTTACAGGCTGGCTGGAGCGTTCTCAATAAGGCTCACCATGTGGAGGATAAGCTTCTCCTAAGGCCTATTTTTTTCTTTAATGTCACATTACCCTGAATAGGCCCTTCACAACCAGCTGTCTAGACTGGAAGCCTTTTGCCTAGTGGGTGTTACCCAGGTGTAACCACATTTGAAATACAGATACATAGTCAGTTTTCATAACTCCAGATACAAAAATGATACATGCATATAAATAAGATAGTCATATTCTACAAATCATAACTTTTCCAGACACCTGACAAGACATTTTTATATGAATTGCATAATAATTATATCATAATCATACAGCTATGAAGAATATGGGGTGCAATGTCACAGCTTCTTCATATGATACAAGTCCATCTACCATAGCACAAACTTAAAAAAAGAAAAAAGAGCCATGCAGAAAAAGCATTAGTACTCTGTTGGAGGGGTTGGTCAGTAGATCCCTAGGGTACAGATTTTACCCCAAGCCATCACAAAAATCTCCTCTCTATAAAGTAGTGTCGTGAAAACCTCTATGGAAATCTATGGCATCCAAGGAGCGTGGTCTCCCCACAGTGTAATCTCCACCTGTTCTGCTAGGTCCATGGCCCTCCATATCTATCAGAGTAAGTAGACAAGATTTGCTCCTAAAAGAGAATTTAATCTCTTTGACATTGTTGGCAGTAATAAAATAATATTTTAAAAAAGTAAATGCATAACTAAGCAGTTAGATTGGATGCCATAATAAAGTACTTGATCTTCTGTAATCTGTGCATTATCATCTGGAACAAAGAACCCAAAATTCAATTTTGGTTCAGGTAAACTAATACCAGTTCTTTAAAGATTGATTTAGCATAGAATAACTTTGAATAGGGACATGCAATTTTAGTAAGTTTCTCTTAAATAGTTTCAGCCAGGAGAGTAAAATCTCTCACCTTCCATCCACTTCCCTGTCCAGTGCTGTTAAAAAGTCAGACTAATAGAGAATAAAGTTTTGGGAAGACATAGTAACATTGTACAGTGGGAATACAGTGAAAGCATTGTTTTAATTTTTGACATGTACTTATGTAAAAAACTGTACCATACTGAAATGATAAAGGACAAAGTGCCAATTAAGAACTCAGATATTGAGTTTAGGAGCATTTCAATAAATATGTGCTAGCTGTGGCAAAGCTCCAACCTTGTCTCCATGGGGCCCGTGCTTCCAGGCGGTTTATGCTAGCCTCAGAGGCTCATTGCGACCCTCCATGTAGCCCTTCTCTCTCTAGAGCCAGGGTTACAGTCTACTGAGCCCTTTTCATCATAAGCCAGCAAGGAAGTTGGTGAGAGAACTCCCAGTCTCTGCTGTCCCTACGGGATTGTTCAAGAAAAGTTTAGCCTCCTGTCCTGACAGGGGTCTGTCTTCCCTTCCCAGGAGGTGTTTCTGTAGTGGCAGGTTGGGGGGAACCCGGGCCCGCCCTCTACTCCGGGTTCCGGCCCAGGGACCCTAATGGCAGCAGCTATTGGCAGCCAACCTTTCACCGCCAGAGCTGCTACACTTCCCTGGGCCACTTCCCCACAGCTCTCCCGCTTCTTTCTCTTAATGCCTTCTTCACCCTTACCTTACGGCTCTGTAACAGTGCATAGACTCACCCGGCAGCACCTCCTGCTGGTCATCTCGCGGAATTAGCCTCCAGCCTCCAGAGCACCCTCTGTTAGCCGGTGTCTCACTTTGCCACTGGCCCCGTGTCCCTCCCGAACCCTGGGTGAACCTTTCACTGTGTGCTGCCCCCTGGCAGTACCCCCACTGTTTCTCCAGGTCTCCCCACTCAGGGGAACACCCACCCACTACCCCCACCTCACCGCAGTCATAGGCTACTGCCAGTCACCAATTCACCCCCACGCACTGGGGCAGACTAGAGTGTAAGCCACTCATCATAGGCAAGGTTGGGTCTGGACCTGCTGCCTCTACCTATCCAGTACTTGTCTTAGGCCCTCAGTTAGGCCCGCAGCCTGGGCGTTTTCCAGGCTGGAGCTCCCCAGCTCCTCTAGCCTTCCTCCAGCCCTACTCCACTCCCTGTACCCTGCTTGGCTCCCTAGCAGCCAGGCCCTTCTCTCTCTACAAGCAGAGAGAGTGTTTGGCAGCCTCTTACAGGAATCAGCTGAGCCTGATTGGGACGTGGCCCTAGCTGTTACTGCCTTCCCCAATCAGCCCAGGCTTTGCTTCACAGCCTCAGCCCTCTCCCAGGGCTGGCTTTAACCCTTCCAGGGCTGGAGCGGGCGACTACCCCACTACACCCCCCCCAAACCTCACCCTTGGGGATAGGAGGGCCTCTCGGCCTGGGCTCCCCAGAGTTGGCCCTCCAGGGCTGCCACTCTCCTCTCGGCCGCTTCCCAACCTCAGCCCATCTCCCGAGCGTGCACCTCCGCCTTCTGGCGAGCCAACTCCGCGGCCTCCAGGTGCACCCAGAGGTCGGGGTCCCCCAGGCCCTTCTCCTCCAGGGTCTCAGTCCATTTAGTTTGTTTTTCCTGGACCACCTGGACCCCAGCCTCGTGCTGGGCCCACTCTGTCTCGGTTTCCCACTCGGCGACTGGCTTAGCGACGGTCTGGATCCCCACCTCCTTCGGGGTCCCCGTCTTCTCTGCCTCGGCCTCTGTCGCCTTTAACGGGTCCAGTGCGGCCCCTTCCGGGCCTCCAGGCACCTCCTTCACCCAACCCTCAACTCCCGTGAGGGGGCAGTGCCTTCTACTGTGTCCTGGGATATGGCAGCACTTGCAGGCTCCCCGCCTCTTTGCAGCCTTGGCTCCTCGGTCCTTCTTAGGTCCCGCCCTTCCACCAGGGTGGACCTGGACCCTCCAACTTGGGCCTGGGCATGCTCACTGCATGTGGCCCTTCTGCCCAGAGGCCCAACATATTGGCAGCTGCCCAGGTTCCCTCACCCAGCGGACTGTCCCCGGGACTTGCCCCTGTCTCTCTCCTGGGTGAGGCGCCCAGCCCCCGCCCCAGTAGGGACAATCCCTCTTTATATGTCCTCGCCTTAAACAGGCATAACATGTCCGGCGCTCAGCCGCAGGCCTCCTGGTCCCGGCTCTCCACCTCTCCCATCCGTCTCTACCACTCCTCTGAAACTCCTTCCTGAGGAGGTTTACCAAGGCCCGCTGTTCCTGTACCAGCTGGCCCAACTCTTCCTGGAGGGCCTCTTGCACCTCCCACAATCCCTCCTGGGCCTCCCGGATTCCTTGCAGGTCATCAGCCCCCTTCCGCTAAGGTGCTGACACCGGGGCCCAGCCAGGGATAGCACCTGGGGTCTCGGCATAAAACACCAGCATACCCAGGATCCATCATCCCTCCTTGCAGCGGCAGTGTCCAGGCAATAGTCCCACAGTCCTTTTCCCTGCCCCTTGTATCAGGAGCGGACCGTCTCTGCCTGCATTCTCCACCACTAATGTAACGGGGCAGCGACTCACCCCTGCAGCGCCTCCTGTTGGTCGTCCTGGGAATTAGCTCTTCGACCCAGGAGTGCCCTTTTCAGGCTGGTGTCCCGCTTGCCACTAGGTCCCGAGTCCCTCTTCAACCCTGGTGCCCCTTTCAGAGCAGGGTGCTGCCTCCTGCAGTACCCCGCAGTCTGAAAGGGGCACCGGGGTGCTGCCCCATGCAGTCTGTAAACTAAACTACCCCAGAGTCTGAAAGGAGCACTGGGGTCCAACAGGGACTCGGGACCCAGCAGGAAGCGGGACGCTGGCCTGCAGAGGGTGCTCCTGGGTTGAAGAACTAATTCCCAGGATGACCGACAGGAGGCGCCGCAGGGGTGAGTCGCCGCCCTATTACAGGCTCCCTTCCAGTGGCTTGAGGGTGTCTTCATTACCCAGCCCTTCAGCTGCACTTTCTCTCCTCGGGCTCCCCTTTCCTCTCCCTGGCCTGACCGGAGTGAGCCCTTTTATAGTATCAGAGGGGCCTTAATTAGAGTCAGGTGTTCACATTAGCTTAACGGCCTCACCTGACTCTTTGCAGGTTAACTGGAGTCATGTGTCCACCCTAGCCTGGAGCAGTCCCCGCTCTGGTCAGTCAGGAAACAGAAAACTGCTTATCCAGTAGCCAGTATATCTGCCTTCTACTACTCTGCTGTACCCAACTGGCCTGGGTCTATCACATAGCATATTACATTTTAGAATTTCAGTTATGTGATGGCTTTCTGATTTCAGCCAATACTTAGATAAGGGGCATATAAAAGCACTACATAGGGTGATACATTAGATAAGTATATTGTGTCAAATTCTGAAGTAAATCCAAGTGAATATAAGCTGATGTAGCTTATTACTTCTAGCCTCCTTAGTGTGTTACACTAACCTAGATTCATACAATCATAGAATCATAGAATATCAGGGTTAAAAGAGACCTCAGGAGGTCATCTAGTCCAACCCCCTGCTCAAAGCAGGACCAGTCCCCAACTAAATCATTCCAGCCAGGGCTTTGTCGAGCTGACCTTAAAAACTTCTAAGGAAGGAGATTCACCACCTCCCTAGGTAACCCATTCCAGTGCTTCCAGTGCTTCACCACCCTCCTAGTGAACAAGTTTTTCCTAATATCCAACCTAAACCTCCCCCACTGCAACTTGACACCATTACTCCTTGTTCTGTCATCTGCTACCACTGAGAACAGTCTAGACCCATCCTCTTTGGAACCCCCTTTCAGGTAGTTGAAAGCAGCTATCAAATCCCACCTCATTCTTCTCTTCTGGAGACTAAACAATCCCAGTTCCCTCAGCCTCTCCTCATAAGTCATGTGCTCCAGCCCTCTAATCATTTTTGTTGCCCTCCGCTGGACTCTTTCCAATTTTTCCACATCCTTCTTGTAGTGTGGGGCCCAAAACTGGACACAGTACTCCAGATGAGGCCTCACCAATGTCGAATAGAGGGGAATGATAATCAAAGGCTGCTCCAGGGCCCAAGTGGAGGCCCATGTGAGCCTAGTCTGGGCAACATTTCATAAGCTTGGCCTGATACTGAATGTGTGGCAAAGTCGACCCTAAACCCAAGTCAGAGAATAGAGTTTATCAGCACTCTCCTGGATTCTGGTCAAGCCAGGGCTTTCCTTCCAGAGACTCGCTTTCTCACCATGGGTGCCATCAGAGGGGATCTCAGGTGATACCCCACTACTACAGCATGAAATTGCCTGAAGCTGCTTGAAGATATGGCCACATGTTCATATGTAGTGCAGCACGCCAGACTGTTGCTCTGTCCTCTTTAGGCTTGACTAACCTCGGTGTACAGACAGAATCGAGACCACCTAGACAAGGTGATCACACTCATTCCCCCAGTTATAGAGTCCCTCAGGTGGTGGTTTGACCCACAAGTGGGGTGTGCGGGATTGTTCTTCTCTGGACTCTAACCCTCGCTGTCTCTAGTAATGGACGCATTGGCAATGGGTTGGGGTCGCACTTAAGCAGACTCAGGGCGTCTGGTCCCAGCCAGAACTTTTGTTGCTCATCAACGTCAGGGAGCTAAAAGTGGTCTGCCTTGCTTGCCAGAGATTCCAGGCCCATCTGGAGGGCAGATGTGTATCGGAATTGACTGACAACACCACGGCACTGTTCTATTTAAACAGACAGGGTGGTGCTCACTTCTCTCCCCTGTACCAGAAAGCTCTCAAGCTGTGGGACTTCTGCATCACCCATTCAATACATCTAGAGGCATCATACTTTCCAGGTTCCCAGAACGAACTGGCCGATCGTCTCAGCAGGTCATTTTACAATCATGAGTGGTCCTTCTGCCTGGATGTTGTGATCAACATCTTCCAGTGTTGGGGGTTTCCTCAAATACATTTATTTGTGACAAAGAACAACAGGAAATGTCACCAGTTTTGCTCCTTCCTGAATCACAGCCCAGGCTCATTCGCAGACAGTTTTCTCCTCCCTTGGAAGGACCTATCTACTATACACTTTCCCACCCTTCCCGCTTGTACACAAAGTACTGCTCAAAGTCAGAAGGGAGTATCAATGATCTTAATAGCATCAGTGTGGCCTCACCAGCATTGGTTTACCACCTTTCTAGACCTGTCAGTGCACATGCCAATAACCCTGCCACTGGTCCCAGACTTGATCACCCAGGACCACAGCCACCTCCAGCATCCCAATCTGCAGTCTCTCCATCTCACAGCATGGAAACTCCATGGCTGAACCCCTCAGAGCTCACATGCTCAGACCCTGTTAGAGAGGTCCTTCTTAGCAGCAGGAAGCCATCCACTAGGGCCACCTATCTGGCCAAGTGGAAAAGGAACATGCCATTTGAGCATTACCAAAGCACTCCACCCTTACAGTCATCAATTCCCTTTATCCTGGACTATTTGCTGCATCTAAAACAGCAGGGTCTGCCGGTATCATCAATAAAAGTGCACCTGGACTCTATCTCAGCTTTCCACCTCAGTTTGGCTGGTCACTGAGTTTTCGCAAACCCCATGGTGGGCTGTTTCCTCAAGGGATTAGATAGAATGTACACTCAAGTAAAACAGCCAGCTCCCCCATGGGATCTTAACCTTGTGCTCTCTAGATTGATGGGACCTCCTTTCAAGCCCTTAGTAACAGCCTCCCTCCTCTACCTTTCCTGGAAATTAGCGTTCTTGGTAACTATAACTTCAGCCAGGTGGGCGTCTGAGCTTAGGGCCTTAACCCAGGAACCCCTGTACACAGTCTTCTTTAAGGACAAGATGCAGTTGCAACTGCACCCAGCCTTCCTCCCGAAGGTAGTTTCGCAATTCCATGTGAACCAGGACATTTTTCTTCCTGTTTTCTTTCCTAAGCCGCACACTAGCAACAGGGAACGTATGCTCCACTCCCTGGATATCAGACAAGCATTAGCATTCTACATTGAAAGAACAAAACCATTTCGAAAATCAACGCAACTCTTCACTGCAATTGCCAGGGGATTCCAGTCTCATTCCAAAGGATCTCTTCTTGTATCATGTCCTGTGTCTGGATGGGATGTGATTTGTCAAAGATACCTGCCCCCACACTGACAGCACACTACACAAGGTGCAGGCATCTTCAGCGGCGTTCCTGGCTCAAGTTCCTATCTGGATGGATTTGATTTAAATCAAATTGATTTAAATCATTAGTCAGGAAGACTTGATTTAATCATGGATTTCTACATAAAAGTGCATTCTTGTTGGTTGTTATAACCTTAATACATATTCTTCACAACTCAGAGATAGATGTAGGTTTCATTTTTAGAATGTACACACTATACATTTTTAAAGTAATTTCTATTGAAAACTTTTCAGATTAGTTTTACAGCTATATCAGAAAATGAATGATTGTTTGGTTATTTTATTTACCAAAGGTAATTGAAGCAGAGATTTATGAAGTCATTGGGAAGTGAACTATCTCCAATTCAACAGGTTAATCATTAATATTTGGAGGATTTTCTTGCCATGCTGTAATAGGAGGAGAACATCACCAGACAGACATTTAAATTGTTTTATTTAACTAAAACAACAAAGTTATATATTCTGGATTTTTAAAATATTTTAACAAAAGAAGCATATGAATTTTTTAATTTAGTAAAACATTCAAGTTTTTTAAAATCAGGTTTGTTTTTGTTAAAATTGTTTTTAAAATAATCAAATGAAATATTAAAAAAAAATAATTAAATCGACTGTCAGCCAGGTCAACATGAGAAACTTAAAATATTGGCTTCTGCAGCTAACTCAGTCATCTTCACCTTCATTTTCCTGTTTGTTCTAATCTGGAAAAGAAAAACAAGCTTTCCTGCTTTTTCAGGTCCCAAACGATTTCTCAATTTCGAATGAATTAGTCCAAAGGAAGAAAATATTCTTTCTACACTGGCGGAAGAAGCTAATAAGAAGCTACTGCTGTTAAAAGTGAGATTATCACTTCAGCAGTCTCTGAATCC
The DNA here is from genome assembly GCF_020497125.1 of Mauremys mutica. Lineage (NCBI taxonomy): Eukaryota > Metazoa > Chordata > Testudines > Geoemydidae > Mauremys > Mauremys mutica. The sequence continues at coordinate 46,876,952 of NC_059078.1, forward strand.
AAGTGTTTACATGACTTCCACCAGTTCACTGGTGTGATTTTCTTTAAAACATCATCAGCAAACATATATTTTTTGAATGGTTCACCTTATCTCTGAAGTTCATTATAGTTGGCATTATGGAGGGATGATTGCTGGATGTCCATGTCATAGCCAACTCATCTTCTTCAGCAGTTAAGGTTTGACCCCGGTGCTGAGAATAATTTGCAAGAAAATGAGCTGAAGATAGTGCTTGTCCCATTTGTTTTTTTAATGCTTGTAATGTAACTCTGTCATTGCATATTTCTCTTTTTAAGATCTCACTCAGTTCCTTCCAAATTTCAACAGTGTCAGCAATAAAACAGCTATTTCCCTGCATTTTGTTCAAGGCTACAGAAATAGGCTTCAGGGTACTCAGCGTGTGTTCAACATTTCTCTTAAGCCCAATGTTGAGAACTTTGGCTGTGATAGTGCCATCTATTTTTTCACGATTTTGTTCACAAACTGTCATCAGATTAGGCCATAGATATAGTGCTCAAAACAGTCCACTACCGAGTTCCATCAGATGTCTTGTGGGAGAGTTAGCTTGGTTTCTCCCACTTTTATCAGAGCAGCTGCTGCAAAGTGGTTGTTACGGTAGTATTTTGCAATTTCAGCAACATTAGCCTTTATTTCTGGAATTCTGAAGTCTTTGATTAGGAGGTGCATCAAATGAGCACTGCAGCCGTAGGTTATTAACTTGGGACTCTCTTCTAAATAATTTCTTCTCATCTTGGGTATATTTGCAGCATTGTCTGTGACCAAGCTGCATACTAGACATTTAAATTTTTTTTCACAGTTTGTTATAGCTTTTACTGCTACCTCTTGTAAGTATTCTGCTGTGTATGCATTTCCTGATGTATCAATTGTTTCTGTAAGGAAGACATTCCCTTCTTCTGTTGTCATACAAGCACAAACAACAGGATCATTGTGGACATTGCTCCACCCATCAAGACTCAGGTTAACAATTTCACCCTCTAAACCTTTTGCATACTGCTCAATTTCTCTTTCATACACTTCATCCAGCAATTTGCCTGTGACATCTGCTCTGTTGGGTGGACTGTATCCTGGTCTTAATGACTGAACCATGTTAATGAAGTGTGGGTTCACAATCATACAAAAAGGAGAGTTTGTTGCATAAACAAACCGGGCAATTTTTTCATCAATTACCTCTTTTTGTAATCTGCTGGTTCTTATCACAAACTTATTGATGGTTGTTTCTGGATGATGGAATTTTATTTTTCTTTTTGCTACAGGTGAGACTGTGGCTCTGTGACATACGTGATGTGACTTAAACACTATAATTGGCAGATAACTCTGAAACTATAAAAAATGATGGTGATCTAGAAGGTGGATAATCTTCAGAATCCTATATGTTGAGGATGGATTCTCCTAAACAAATTAAGTCAATGTAGTTATTTAATTAGTATTACCATACTGCTCATTTAGTATTACTCATTTCATTCACTGACACTCAGTACTATTTAAAAGGTGAAAGTGTAAAAGGAAGATCTGCCTATTTCAGCTATTTATTTTTTATCTCAACTGCATCTAAAATGATAGTACCATAGAGTAACAACTGTATTTTTTGCTCAAACATGAGAATTTAAGAATAGACCAGAAGGAAGACAGGCAGTCCTTAAGAAAGAAGTATGAAATAAAAAAGTTTATCAGCCTGAAGATCCTGCATGTTCAGACGTGTTCGTTTCATCATCTTCAACATAGCTTCCTTCTGAGAAGGAACACTTCTCATGATGTTGATTCATTCAGGCAAGCGGGCCTTGCATTTCTTTGTTGCACTGTTTGTATTTTGCACGCATGCCTGTCTTACCCACAGGTAGAGGAACTTAATTAAAATATTCCCAAACTGGGTCTCTTTCACAGCCTGCTGCAATTTTAGATTTTTCCTTCTATTGAGAGAATGGTATGGTAGATCTCAAATCAATGAAGGCTACGCTCAGAAAGACCTCAAGACTTTTGGAATGTGCTGCTCTAACAGTTTCACTTTTGTTTCTACTGCCTGTCCCTCTCTTCTCCCATTTATCTCCAGACTTCTTCTCCTTGTCCAGATCTATTCTGCCCCCAATAATCTTCTATTCATTGAACTTTTTGAAACTTTGCACTTTTAAAGAGAGGTAAGTAATGTGCAGAGGGACAATAGGGTTTAGGTCTGTTATTTCTCACCTCTATATATTTATTTATTTAAAAACATTTTTTGCTGTTAACATTTTTTGCATGTTATCTCTGGAGACATAAATCCACAGTTTGAGAACTGCAAAACTAAGCATCTCTGATGGTATCTTCTAGACTGAGCACTGAGTCCCATTGGGTAGATAGAAAGTTTAACCTAAATCAGTGGTTCCCAAACTTGTTCCGCCACTTAAGCAGGGAAAGCCCCTGGTGGGCCGGGCTGGTTTGTGTACCTGCCGTGTCCACAGGTTCGGCCGATCGTAGCTCCCAGTGGCCAAAGTTTGCTGCTCCGGGCCAATGGGAGCTGCTGGAAGCAGCGGCTCGTGTCTGCAGGTTCAGCCGATCACAGCTCCCAGTGGCTGCGGTTCGCTGCTTCGGGGCAATGGGAGCTGCTGGAAGTGGCGGCTCAGCCTGCGCTGCTTCCAGCAGCTCCCATTGGCCCAGAGCAGTGAATCGCGGCCACTGGGAGCCGTGATTGGCCGAACCTGCGGACGCGGCAGTTAACAAACCGGCACGGCCTGCCAGGGGCTTTCCCTGCACAAGTGGCGGAACGAGTTTGGGAACCACTGACCTAAATAATCTGTACAGAAGCCCCTGGAACCTCGTAAAATTGGGTCCCTAATTCATGAACTATTGGAACTCATTTACAAAACTTTTCTTAAACATTACATAAATATATTGTCACATACTATAGAATTAGAATTTATAATCCCTGTTCTATGATGAGATATCTTTGAGCTATAATGTATTTTAATTAAAATGATCTTTAGATAGGTTTTTTTCCTCAAAAGGCATTTTATCAAAAAAATCTGATTTACATAAAAATCCAATTTTTTTTATTTTTTTTAAAAACATAATTGATTTTTATCCATCCTGGTTCCTGTCCAGGGCATCTGTAGGGCAGAGACATAGTCGTTGATCCATAGCTTTAGTTCGCATTACACCATTACACAGCAGACCAGAGATGATGCAGCTTTCGGCAGAGCGATCAGCGATTCCATAAACTCCGACCCCACCTCCTAGGTAAGGCTTGAGCGTCACCTATTTGGAATTGACATGAGCAAGCACCCGAAGAAGAAAAAACAGTTACCTACCTCTTGTAACTGTTGTTCTTCGAGATGTGTTGCTCATGTCCAAGACTTACCCGCCTCCCCTCTGTCAGAGTATCCAGCAAGAAGGAATTAGAGAGGTGGTGGACCGGCAGGGACCTATATGCACTGGCCTGGAGGCGCAACTCCAGGGGGCTGGCAGCTATCGCTAGGGGAAAAATCTTCCTACGACTGCACGTTTCACGCACACACCTACTTGGAATGGACATGAGCAACACATCTCGAAGTACAACAGTTACGAGAGGGAGGTAACAGTTTTTTTGGCCTGCATGACGTATTTAGATTCTGCAGAATCTCAGCTTTCATCTTTTTTTTTTTTTAAACAAAATCAAGTTTCTAGGGCTCGGGGTTTCAAGGAATACCTCCCAAATATGAATCAAGTGTAAACTTACACAATGATGTCTACCTGAGTCTGCAGACAGTCAGATAAAATTTCCTTGGGGTGTGAACTGTCTCACTCCCCTTGAAATGTCAGCACTAAAGCCCAATGATGACACATCAATGTCAACATTAACTATTTCACTGCTGGTCATTCTAGCAAATGGTACAGGAAAAGGTGTGGAAGAAGACCCCTCAAGGAGTTGGGAATTAGGAGTTGCTGCATGGAATGAATACAAAATGAAGAACAAAGGAGACTTTCAAATGTAGGGGAAAGGGGAGAGAAAAACATAGAAAGAAGGTTAAGGAAATAAGATAGAGGGCAGAAGTAGTGGTGACCTAAAGGGGAGCAGATTTTCTTACTGAGTGATGCTGAATATGATAGTAAGGGACCGAATAAATTAAAGTTAGGCTACTACATAAAGACTTGATATCTCTGAAAACTTCTTACTGACATCAATGGGAAATCTGCTGTGGATTGAGAGGATTGCAACAATACTGGAAATACTTCATATTTTGTATATAGCAGCAAAGGCTTTTGCACAGCAGGAACCAAACATTAAAAATCGAATCTATAATTTATCTCATTTTTTAAATAAATTAGTGTTTAAAGTAAAAGGTAGGCTTAACATTGAAAGGTTCTTTACTCCTGCATTTAAAAGTCAAAACTAAGTTTTAAAATATTTACTAAATACAGTGTTTAAGCAAAGTTAGATTTTTCCCATATGAAGATCCATTTCATCGTAAGGAATCCTTTGCAGCTGAGGAGCAGCAAAAGAAGGGAAGGAAAAGAGCTCCTGAGCACCATGGGAATGCTGTGCTTCTGCTCCAGTGCACAGAAATAATTGCAGTCTCTTTTTTAATATTTAGATGCATAGTTAAATTATTTCTGTAAAGTAAAAGATTATCAAATGTTTTTGTAATCAATTAACATGGCATCATAATTCTCAATTTGTTGCAGAAATCTGTGTCTTTCTATCAGTTGAAGTGGAGTGGGACAGGTCAGGTGGAAGCTTCTCTCTTGCCTTTTCCTGCACTCTGGGAAAGGTCAAAGGTTTAACTGAGGGAGCAGTCTGGCCATAAATATAAAAAGGACCATGCAGAGAGAGGTGGTAACTAGTTGGCCACAGAAAAGGAGATAGAAATGACATTCATTCAGAAAACCAGATGCTCCTTCTAATTATGAATTAGGCATCTATTTACATGATGGACTCAGTGCAGCCACACTTCTGAGTACAGTCACTCTCTCCGTTATAATGCTGAGAGATACTTACTTTCTTATCCTTTAAATATAGGAGTGTTATTCCTTATACTTAGAAACAGAGTAGGGAAGAAGGACACATCAGTAATATGGGACTTGAAATGGGACCATAGGAATTAACAAGTAAAGGCTTGCGTTACTTGATAGTAAAAGGTTATTTTTCCTTATAAAATGCATTACAATTATTTTTTTAAATCACTCCAATCATAGCAGTAAATAGCTGGAAACAACTAGAAAGAACACAAATGGCCAACAGTTGCAATTCAGTGAGAATTGCTAAGGGAAAGTATAGTCTTTTACACTGTGGTCTGAGTGAAATTAAACCCTGCTTTGAAATTCATGGTCTTTCCCTGCTCTTCACTTAAATGAAAATTATTTTACCCACTGGCAGTTGCAATACTAGCACTTACTGAATATCGAAATGAGTAATATTGTATAGTTAATGAAGTTTTATGTGACCTAAGCAGATGATTGGGAACTGAGAACTCCCAAGTTTTAATCCTGGCACTTACATTAACTTTCTCTATGGGTTTGGGACTTGCCCTCTCTGTCTGCATTTATTTATTTGTACAAGGGAGGATAATAATACTACAATCTTGCCTCATAACAGCATTATGTGAATTAGTTTTTTGTTTATAAAATACCATTCATGATTAAAAGTACTAAGTAATAAGATAGAAAGGATTCTGAAGAGGCAAACCTAAGCAATTTCTCTGTATTCTGGGACATGTTGGAAGACATCCTCACTCCAGAGAAGCCTGTGTGAGGAACACTTCATCAAAGAGGTCCTGGTGTCTTTATTTTTTGGTTCTCACTTGGTACTTGCTCCCTGGCCCCTGTTTCCCACCCCACGGATGATGCATTCCATATCATACTTTTCATTTCCTCCTAAAACCTTCCATTTTCATTCATTGCTCCACTACAGAGATTTCCTGACAGCCCCTGTTTTCTTCCTTCTGCTGCAGCTGTTTTCCTTCTCTACCTGAAGCTGATTTCTCTGTAGCTCCTTTTGAATCTATCTTCCCCTGCCCTACTTGATACAGTTTCTCTGTACTCCCCTTGACACCAACTCTCCCACCCCCAAACTTCATTTATTGATGGTTCCCATTAACTTCCTATTTCTTCTTCTGCTTTCTCTTTCTTGCTCCAAAAGTGACCTTTATTCCATTTTTGCTGTTTCCCTGCCTTACATCCCTTGACCATCTTCTGAGTTGGAACACAGGCAGCATTCTACCTTCATCATTCCCCTAACTCCTCGTTGTTTCTGGGAGCCATATATTTTCAGTTATAGTTGACTAATATTTGTATTGCTTGAATATTCAGCTGCCAATCTAGTTGCCAAACTAGTTGCTATCAGTTCTCTTAGCTATGTCCTACCACTCTCATATGGCTGAATGTTTGACTAGCACAAACGTCAAACAAAAATATTCTAAAATATTTGGGTCACCAATATTGCTGATATTTACATAATTTGGCAAATTAATAATTCAATTCACACTTCCCTAATAAACTGTCCCATTACATTATACCTATTCTAAGATGGCTTCCAGCTAAGCAACCTATTACTTTTAAAGTTTTATTAATTTTATAAGTAACTGCATAACTCTTAGTTATTCAAATTACCTCTCTATCTTCTGTGTCTCTGGGAAATCTTTATACTCTGTTTTATCTGAACTAACAAATACCATAAGTTTGGATGGTGTCATCTGCTATTTCGTTCTTTCTTGCTCCGCTCCTCATCAGCGGAAAACCTTAGCATTGTGTATAATTTCAGAGCCCTTGACTATTAAAAATGTTCTGTCTCAGTGGTACACTTTACATTCCTTCAGTACAACACTCTTCCTTGCTACACAAAATAGTCATCAGTTCTACATTCACTCTTTCTCCACCTCTCCCCTAAAAGCAAAACAGAAAAACTCCATGAATTCCATACTCTCCCCCTTCCCAAATTCATTAGTCCTTCTACCACCATCACCCTCTGGACCAGTTCACCATACTGCTCTCTCTCCAGTACTTCATTGAGGATCCTCTAAACATCTCTCCTACATGACATCCTTTGCTCACTGCAGCAATAGCAGTGAAGGCAAGTTGTTCTGTGGGCTGTGGCTGTGGAGTAGATGATCAGGTGGGGAATGGGTTTCTTTTGATGGTGGACTGCATGGCCATATGAGGAACAGATCCTCTTTGGTCATGAAGTAGGCAATTCTCCTTGAACTACTGAAGATCTTTCTTAGCTGGGGCAAAAGAGTGGGAGTGGGGCTGGGAGGAAAAGTCTCTCTTGGCTTATGAGTGGATGAACAGGGCTTTAGGCTCCTCCGTAGTAAGAACTCCACAGACTCTAGGCTAGGAGAGGGGCTGGGTAGGCACCAGTGGGGAGACTGGTGGACTAGAGTGGCTATAGTCACTTTAGTGGCAACTTGGCCCCATCTCTTCCTGGTGTGCTGCTGGTATGACTGATGGGAAGGGTTTGTGAGAACTGCATGGTGTATGATGAACTGCAGGTTGGCACCTGTGCTAAATGAAGGGGTGGGGGATAGCTCCCTTTTTTGGACACCCACCCAGCCAGTTAGTTATAAAATTCCTCTTAGTAGCTTTTTCCTACTTGCTTTACCTGTAAAAGGTTAACAAGCCCAGAGGTAAAAGGAAAGGAGTGGACACCTGACCAAAGACCCAGTGGGAGGGCTAGAACTTTTTAAAATTGGGAAAAAACTTCCCTTTGTCTGTGTGTTGTGGTTCTCCAGATCAGAGGGGAACAGGGCAGCAGTTATGTTGTGAGAAGCTTTAAGCCAGGTATGAAAACCCATCAGATCATACCTAGAGATTGCTTATCTGAAACTGCAGATATGTAAGTAAGGCCTGGTCTACACTAGGACTTTAAATTGAATTTAGCAGCGTTAATTCGAATTAACCGCTCAACCGTCCACACCAGGAAGCTGTTTAATTCGACCTAGAGGGCTCTTTAGTTCGAATTCGGTACTCCACCCCGACGAGGGGAGTAGCGCTAAATTCGACATGGCTATCTCGAATTAGGCTAGGTGTGGATGCAAATCGAACTTAGTAGCTCCGGGAGCTATCCCACAGTGCACCACTCTGTTGACGCTCTGGACAGCAGTCCAAGCTTGGATTCTCTGACCAGCCACACAGGAAACGACCCGGGAAAATTTGAATTCCTTTTCCTGCCTGGGCACTTTGAATCTGATGTCCTGGTTGGACATCGGGGCGAGCTCAGCAGCACCTGCAACGATGCAGAGCTCTCCAGCAGAGGAGTCCATGCAATCCCATAATAGAAAGAGGTCCCCAGCATGGACAGACCAGGAAGTCCTGGATCTGATCGCTGTGTGGGGTGATGAGTCTGTGCTTTCGGAGCTGCGCTCCAACAAACAGAATGCAAAGACCTACGAGAAGGTCTCCAAAGCCATGGCACTCAGAGGATACAGCCGGGATACAACACAGTGCCGCGTGAAAATCAAGGACCTGAGACAAGGCTACCAAAAAGTCAGAGCGGCAAACGGACGCTCCGGAGCCCAGCCCCAGACATGCCGCTTTTACGAGGCACTGCATGCCATTCTAGGTGGGTCTGCCACCACTGCCCCACCAGTGACCGTGGACTCTGAGGATGGCATAGTGTCGACGGGCAGTTCCTCGGCGATGTTCGCCGATGGGGAAGATGAGGAAGGGTTTGTGGAGGACGACGCAGGCGACAGCGCTTACAATACCGCTTTCCCCGACAGCCAGGATCTCTTCATCACCCTCACAGAGATCCCCTACCAACCCTCCCCGGCCGTTAACCCGGACTCAGAATCAGGGGAAGGATCAGTCGGTAAGTGCTATAAACATGGAAACATTTAAAAACAGGAATAAAAACTATATAAAAACTATATGAAAAGTTTTCCATATAAAACTATATAAAAAGAAGGTCCACACATATAGGGATGGAACAGAAATCCTCCTGGGACAGTTCCACGAAGCTCTCGTAGAGGTGCTCGAAAAGCCTCCGCAGGAGGTTCCTGGGGAGAGGTGCCTTATTTGGTGCTCCGTGGAAGCACACTCTTCCGCGCCAGGCCATCCTAACGTACAGCGGAATCATTGCCTCCACCAGCATTGCAGCATACGGTCCTGGTCTGTGCAGGGATTCTCGCAGCATCCTCTCTCTCTCTCTCTCCGAGTGACCCGCCTCAGGGTAATCTCGTTCGGCGACTGCTGCATCTAATTAGGGCAATTAGTGTACTGTTACTATTGTGAATGCTTGACTTTTACTTTGCATAGCAATGACCTTCGTTTAACAGCCACGTGTTGGAGGCCGCAGAGGAAAAGCATACAGTGATCTTTCCCGGGCACAGCCGCGAGGGGCTGGAACAGGGTCAGACTTTATGCTTTACAGATTGCCTTCAGCGGGAGGGCACAGCTATCCATTAACTGTTAAGCAGCCTATAGTGTAGGGCTTACCAGGCCTGGCTGCTACACGGATTCAGCTGTACCGCCCCGCTTGTCCGATCTCCTGTGCAAGACCGCAGCCAATGAAAGCGTATTCTGAAATCTCGAACTTGTCCTGAGAGCTCGTGAGACTAGGTGCCCTGTATGGTCTTGTTCACAGAAACTGAGTAGACTGTGTTCAGTGTTCGCAAACATGTATCTTTTCAAGGAAATCACTTCCTTTTTCCCATCACACAGCTGCGGCTCTTTCACGAACTGCCCCGGCATCCCCCTCACAGAGGCTGGCGCAGATTAGGCGGCGAAAGAAAAAGACTAGGGACGACATGTTCTCGGAACTGATGGCCTGCTCCAGAGCCGAGGCGGCCGAGCAGAGACAGTGGAGGGAGACCCTATGTCAGCACCAGCGCTCACACAGCGAACGGGAGGACAGGTGGCGGCAGGAAGACCAGCAGGCGACTCAAACGCTGCTTGGGCTAATGAGGGAGCAAACGGACATGCTCCAGCGCCTTGTAGATGTTCTGCAGGACTGCAGGCAGGAGGAGAGAGCCCCCCTGCACTGTATCTGCAACCGCCATCCCCCGCCACAAAGTCCTGTCCCCCCCTCACCCAAAGTAACAAGAAGGAGGGGCGCTAGGGGCCGTGAAAACTGTCACTGCACCCCAGCAGAGCGCTCATGTACCACACAGCTCTCATGCCATAAATTTTGAGAAGTGCTTCCCTTCCTGGATCACCCAGTCCCAAATCCAAGTTTCATCCCCCCACTGTGTAGTTGAGTATTAAAAGTAGTTTGTTGTTATTCACTGTTTCCGTCACGTTTTTCTTGTCAGAAGACTTTGTGTGAAGGGGGGAGGGGTTTTTTAATTGCATAGGACAGCCTCCATTACCAGGGTACAGACTTGGGGGCAGGATCAACAGCAGGACACACACAGACTGCAGTCACTAGGCACCAGGGTCAGTCTGTGAGGTGTATGCTGCCCCAGGGTCCTAGCGCCTGACATCCACAAATGGCAAGGCAGGCTGCCCTTACCATGCCCTTCCACCCTAGCCACGAGCCTCTCTGATGCCCTGAGCCCCAGCAAGAGCCCTCATCCACGGATACATACTCACCCTTCCCACACACCCCTCACCCCTTCCTACGCCCCAACCCCCAGCCCAGAGCCTGCATCCAAACTCCGTCCCAAAGACGGCACCCCTCACCCCTTCCTGCAAACCCACCCCTTCCTGCACACCCACCTGCAACTGTCCTCCCCCCAGAGACCGCTGTAGGAGCAGGAGCCTGTCATTCCTCTAGTGAAGAAGCGGTCTGTACATCAGTGCACACCGTACCCACCACAGTCCGCGTCCATGTTTCAACCCTTGAACAGGAATTCATAATTAAAGAAAACTTTATTAATAATCAGTGTTCCATTAAAGTTATTTTAAAACGTGTGTTGGAAGGGGAGAAACCTGGAGAACGGGGTATGTAACCGCAGATCGAAGTCAACAGTCCCTGAAACAGGCTCAGGTTCAGCTTCTCTGTAAATCAACTGGAGAGTCATAGGTTACCCTGCTCTCCGAGGAACCTATCTTTCCAATCCTCCCGGATGCACAGCGCTTCCCGCTGGGATCTTCTATCGGCACGGCTGTCTGGCTGAGCGTAATCAGCAGCCAGGCGATTTGCCTCAACCTCCCATCCCGCCATAAAGGTCTCCCCCTTGCTCTCACAGAGATTGTGGAGCACACAGCAAGCAGCAATAACAACGGGGATATTTTTTTCGCTGAGGTCCGAGCGAGTGAGTAAGCTCCTCCATCTCCCCTTGAGACGTCCGAAAGCACACTCCACCACCATTCTGCACTTGCTCAGCCGGTAGTTGAAGAGCTCCTTCTCACTGTCCAAGGCGCCTGTATAGGGCTTCATGAGCCAGGGCATTAGCGGGTAGGCTGGGTCCCCGAGGATCACTGTAGGCATCTGCACATCCCCAACCGTTATTTTGTGGTCCGGGAAGAAACTACCTGCCTGGAGGCGTTTAAACAGACCAGAGTTCCTGAACACACGCGCGTCATGAACCTTGCCCGGCCACCCGACGTAGATGTTGGTAAAACGTCCCCTATGGTCCACCAGTGCTTGCAGCACCATAGAAAAGTAGCGCTTTCGGTTAATGTACTCGCTGGCCTGGTGGGCCGGTCCCAGGATAGGGATGTGAGTCCCATCTATAGCCCCACCGCAGTTTGGGAATCCCATCGCGCCGAAGCCATCTATGACGACCTGGACGTTTCCCAGGGTCACTACCTTTGAGAACAGTTGCTCAACGATTGCGTGGGCTACTTGAATCACAGCAAGCCCTACGGTAGATTTGCCCACGCCAAAGTGGTTCGCTACTGACCGGTAGCTGTCTGGCGTTGCAAGTTTCCAGAGGGCTATGGCCACTCGCTTCTGCACAGTCAGGGCTGCTCACATCCGGGTGTCCTGGCGCTTCAGGGCAGGGGACAGCAAGTCACAGAGTTCAAGGAAAGTGCCCTTACGCATCCTGAAGTTTCGCAGCCACTGTGATTCATCCCAGACCTGCAGCACTATGCGGTCCCACCAGTCCGTGCTTGTTTCCCGGGCCCAGAATTGCCGTTCCACACCATGAACTTGACCCATTGCCACCATGATCTCCACTGCGCGGCGTACCCTGCTTTGTGAGAGGTCTGCGCCACTCTGTGACTTCCTGTCCTCACCGCGCTGACGGAGCCTCCTCGCCCGATTTCTCAGCAGCTGACTGTGGAAGAGGTGGACGATAAGGTGCGAGGAGTTGACAACGGCCATAAGTGCAGCGATGATCGCAGCGGGCTCCATGCTCGCAGTGCTGTGGCGTCCGAGCTGTAACCGACCAGAGAAGGGCGCGAACAGATTTCCCGCTGGCGCTTTCAAGGAGAGAGGGCGGGAGTGACGGTTCAATGATGACAGTTACCCAAAACCACCCTCGACTCATTTTTTCTCCCAGCAGGCATTGGGGGCTCTACCCAGCATTCCAATGGGCAGCGGGGAGTGCGGGAACTGTGGGATAGCTTCCCACAGTGCACCGCTTCCAAAGTCGACGCTGGCCCCGTTACTGTGGACTCAGACAGTCGAATTAGTGTATTTAGTGTGGATACACAAATTTGACTTCATAAGGTCGATTCCACAAATTCGAATTAAGTAGATTCGAAATAGTCTTGTAGTGTAGACGTACCCTAATTCTCATTTGCACCAGGCAACTTTTCCAAAAAATTTCCTTCTGTTGATTAATCTGCCTCAGGGCCATCACTCCTAGCAACAGTGGGAGCTTTAGTGTGAATGGGCTCTGGCATTTTAACCATTGTGTCATCTGACCCTGCACAGAGCAGGTCTTATCAACCCAATTAAACTTTTTACATAATATGGCTTGAACTTCAGCCCACATTACAGATAAGAACATGTTAGGTTCTTAAGAGCTAGTAGAAAAAGATTTAATTTGGTTACTGTGGCACTGCACACAGGTACCAGCTTAATGGGTGTAGGTACTGTGCAGGATTACCATAGTATTAGAGGATGAGAATCCTCTAGACTGGAAATCCATGGTGTTAGAAGATTTTACTAAATTTAGAGTGCCAAATAAGTTTCAAAGGTAATAGTTTCAGAGTGCTACTATGGCTTCTGTGTCAAATGTTATTAACTAGAGGATAGCATCTTTGTCACATACTGAATAACATATCCTGCCACTGTTTGAGTTGGCAGTTCCAAAGAGAGTTGAAATCATGAGAATGGAACAGTTTTAAATGGTGATCAGCTTTGGCAGCCTTTCCTGTAATGCTGTAATGATAGTCTGTAACTACACATAAAGGGTAGTTCTATGTATTCTGTTCTTTTGATAATACTATTAGAAAGCATCTGTTTATTTTTTGTCACCTGAGATCCACATGTTTGGGAGGGATTACTTCTTATAAATTTTAACTTGTGTATGCATTGTTGTTTTAGGGGAAGCCTTTTAGACTCAGGAAAACTTTCTAAGCTGTGTTATTTATATGGTGCTAATTGTTGAAATGGATCTTTAAGGGCCCACAGCTGGGCAGATTGTTACCTGTACCAATGAAAATTCACATTCAATTTGCGCAATGCACAGCAGTTTATTTGAGAAAGAATCACACAAGCAGTAAAAGGTTATATAATACTGTACATCTTCCTAATAAGCCTCAATTCCCCAAGTGTAAACCCTCAGTAATTGTGTTGGCCTTACACAGTATCCTGATTGTCAAACAAAGCAGATATAGCTACCGGTTCTAGATGGAGACTTCTTTTCTTCTCTTCTCTTACCCTTTCAGGTACTTGGTCTGTCAAACATCCCCTGAAGCAGGGTATTGGTTACCCTAAGGCCCTCTGGTTCAAAAGTCTACAAAAGTCACTCATAGCAGGATGTTGGCTACCCTGAGACCCTCTACCTCACAGCATCACAGACCTCTCTAGATATTAATTGGGGAACTAACTAACTCTGCTTAGCATTTATACCTCTTGTTCTCAAAGGAGTCACATGTTGCAGAAATATGCCCTGTTGGATGTTCCATTACTGTGGTTTTTTTGTAATTAATATTTTAGAAGAGACTGCAAAATGGACAGAGACCAAAGATCAGTTGACATTTACCCTCTCATTAATCATTCACTTGAGCTCTTGGTGTGGTACCATCCTAAAGGATCATTTTGACCCAGGTCAGCCTGTACCAAGCTCCTGTGTCTTCTACATATTTACTTTTGTGACCTGGCCATCAGCTGATATATTTCAAAGTCCCATGTTGAAACACACACACAGATAGAGTCTCTGATTAACGAATTCCAGCACTTTCAGTAAATTTCCATACAAACTATCTGATGCTAAGACAACCCTGCTCTTAGCATCCTCTAGCAAATTTAGACATACCCAGCCATACCAAACTCATGTTCACCACATTGATTCATATCAAACACAACAATTCACAATAATAATTTGGCACCATCCCAACACTAATCACCATAGTTTCTACGTGCTGACGTCAATGCATATTATAATTAAAATATAAACACTATATCTTTTATTATATCTGGCACTCTAGTGACAGCACATTTTAAAATTGCCTAAACCGTTCTATTATAAACCCCCATTTTCAGTTGCTAATGAAGGTCAGCATTTTTCATCTTTTGGCCTGTACCGAGGTGAAATATATTTGGTAAGTTTCAGCAAAAACAGGTTAGCCATTTTTCAGAATGAAGACAGTGGTGAAAGATACACATTTCCTATTATTAAAAAGCATAAATAAATTGTGCCACCATTTTTAACATGATTACCTCCAAAGTGTGCTTAGGGTAGTAATTGACGTTTGATAGGGAATACTTAGGAAGGAAGATTGCCTTCAATGTCCTGGTGTAAATCTAATTGTGTTTGGCAAAGATATGAGGGTTTGAAAATTGTAGTTTGCCTACCTGCAGTAGTTTTATAAAAATTATAGCACTTTTTAACAACTGTCTTCCAATGGTATAAATGAAAGAGGGCTGTACAGTGCTTCTGTGAGTAGATAATTTAGGACCATTAAAAAAAAATCTATTGAGTCCTGCCTGATTCATTGGGAGTGAGTTTTGTGCCTCATAGCCAAATGCCCCAGTGGGCCATTCTGGTTGCTGCTGATTGCTAAAGTGTAGCAATGCTGCTTCCTTAGCTATGCACAGAAATACCTTACACTCTCTCAGCTGGCCAAATAAGACAGATTTTCAACCCATTTATACCACTGGACCCTATTTTGCAAAATAAATAAATTACTCAGTGTTAAGGTTGGGTTTTAGTTGCACAAAAGTCATGATGTTCAGAGTGAATTTCCCAAAGCATCCTACTCTGTTTCCTTGCATGTATGCCTTTTATTAAACGATTACACAATACTGAAACAATGTGATATACTAGTTCGCAAATCAGACCTTAAAATGGAAAGAAAGTGATTTTTTTCTCTAGTCCTCCTCCAGTTGGACTGCATAAGTAAATTGAATACTATTTTTAAAATATATATACATACATGAATATTTTTTGTTGCTCTATATGTGTTGTTTAATCATGTAACAAAAGAACCTGCTGAAATTATATGGGTGGGAACCTTAACTCTAAATTTCCCAACTTTTGTGACATTAACTCACTCATCCCATTGCATCAACATAGTGGCCCAGATCCTCAGCTGATATACACTGGGGTAGCTCCATTGAAGTTAGTGGAGCCAGCTAATTTATACCATATGAGGCGCTTGATCCTATGTTTTTGGTTGTTTTTGTTATTTATTTTTATATTTAAAAGGATTATCTGTGTTGAAAACCAACAGTATTTGAAGGATAACATGCACCTTAGTGGTTCAAGTGTCATTGTTCCTGTGTGTGCATGTAGAGTAGATAGATGTACTAACAGTTGTTCCATCTGCCTTTCTCTTTCATAGACATTTGGGCCTGGATCTAGTTCCTCGGAAGGACTTTGAGGTGGTGGATTCAGATCAGATCAGCATCTCAGATCTTTATAAAATGGTAAGAAGCCTCGGGTGAAAGTCCTTTGTTTGTGGGGAAGAGATTTTACTTTCCTTATTTATGTTGCTTGTTTGGAGGGAGGGGGTGAACTAAATCTTTTTTTATTGTTTTCAACATTACTAATATTGGTGGGGGAGAAGGGGAGCGATTGGTGCTAGTCCTTAGCTGATGCTACGAAAGATGGGTATTTCTGGGTTTGTTACATATCACTCTATAAAGCTTCCAGTATCAGCGAGTCTCATTATTTTCAATTTGAACTTTTTTTTAAATGAAAAATCAGGTAAATGGTGATGTCAGGGTTCTTCCCTGAGAGCGGTCTATAATAAGTGTTTTTCTCTGTGTGATCACTAGACTAGGCATATACGTAACACAACATGCTTGATTTATCAAATTCTGCTTTTCAATAGGAAAAGAGGCTTTTCCTTTGAGGTTTTATTACACTAGCTGTGTTAATTTTATTCTTTCCCTTTATTTTCTTGATTCATTGACTACATTGTAGTTTAAATTAGCATTTCTTTTATCTCTTTAACTCATTGATTATTTTGGTAGTTACTGTCTTTATTTGTCTTTATTACTCTGACTTGTTAGTTAAAAAAACCTATATTTTCTTGTTCAAAGGACATAATTTTCTACAAACTTGGCAAAATGGAGAGAAAGAGGGGCAGGGAAAGAGAAAAATGTTGAATAGCTCTAGTAAAATATAAATAGAATATACAAATCAGTTCTGGAGAATCAATAATAACCTGGCATTGGTTTTGAAACCGAACTGGTGTTTTAGAATGTGAATTCAGCCCAGCTGCAGTTTAATCTGTTTGCTTGACACATTCATCTGGGTGCCGGTGGAAAAAGCACTAGGGTATGTCTATACTGGAGCTGGAAGTGTAACTTCCAGTTTAGGTAGACATAGCTGTGTTAGCTCTCACTGAGCTAGCATGCTAACAATTGCACAGTAGCCACAGCTGCACTGGTAGTGGGATGGGCTAGCCATCCTGAGTACATATCTATGTTTTCAGATGGGCTTGTACTCTGGGCAGCTAGCATAGATATGGAAATTACACCTCCAGCTACAGAGGAGTACCATATCAGTAGAGGAGCTACTGAATTTAAGGTTTTTAGGACTTCATGAAGAGAGAGACAAAACCATCAGATGTAGCTATAGCAATAACATTACAATCCAACAGTTTCTGCCATTCTCATGTCAGTGCTCCAGAACCACCAGCGATTACTATCCACTCATTCATTTTCTCATTTTTATTCATTTATGCTTCAGATATTATATAGAGAAATCTGCCATTAATATGCTGTGGCTATAAGACCTGCTAGTGTTCTATAAGTACTACAAGATCTGTCATAACACCCAGTTTGTTAGTATCTTGTTCACAAATTGTTGTTTTTCTCACTTTAAAGCCCCATGCACCAGGCAGAAGTTTCAGAATACCATACTGACCAATAACAACACGGTCTGATTGGAAAACAGGTTGACCTCTATAGCCTTCTACGAATAAATAAAATCCTACTTTGGGAATGTAAAATCCTGTCGTTAGTCTTGTTGAATATGTCATGCATTTCTCTCAGACTGTCCTTAATCAGTTGAGAGCATGCAAAAGATTACAACTCCCTGAAATCATCTTAAGTAGGCATTAATTTTGTTTAATAGGTGCTGTGGATTGGACAAAACCACTTTTTTACCATTTAATTGAATACCAAATAATCAGCAACAGTATTCATCAACACTAGATGCAAATACTGATTGTTAACATTCTTTGGATGTTGTAAAATCACACTGGTAGCAAGATAAAGAGTTGGTTAGCATTAGGCCTCCTCCAGTAAATATACCTTCTGGAGCATGGAGTCCATCAAGAATTTGTGCATGTGTCTGGTACATTCAGGAGAGCTACTATTTGATGAAATTGCAAATTTCTATTCTTTGTATTCACAAAAGGCCACAGAGATGTTATAATGGATTTGGTGACAGGTCAGCTGCCAGTTTTTTAATAAGGGACTCATATTAAAAGTATACCTCTTTGCCTAAGTAAGATGATGCGTATCACAGGTATTTGAACTCACAAAGAGTCTGGATATGAGGAACTATGGAATACATTAATTTAAACAAAACCATTTCATCATGTACATAATCAAGGATGGAGGCAATATCGCTAAACTAAACAAAACAAAAATACCATCCATTTTACTGGAAATGTTTATACTCTTTTCCTGATAGTATAGTATGGGGTGAGCAAACTTTTTGGCCTGAGGGCCACATCGGGGAATAGAAATTGTATGGCGGTCCATGAATGCTCACAAAATTGGGGTTGGGATGCAGGAGGGGTTGAGGGCTCTGGTTGGGGGTGCGGGCTCTGGGGTGGGGCTGGGGATGAGGTGTTTGGGGCGTAGGAGGATGATCTGGGCTAGGACCCAGGGCTTTGAAGGGTGGGAGGGGGATCAGGGCTGGGGCAAGGGTGCAGGAAAGGGTGCAGGTTCCAGCTGGGGGTGTGGGTTCTGGGATGGGGCTGCGGATGAGAGTTTTGGGGTGCAGGAGGGTCCTCCAGGCTGGGATCGAGGGGTTTGGAGAGTGGGAGGGGGATCAGGGCTGGGGCAGGGGGTTGGGGCATGGGGAGAGGCTCGGGGTGCAGGCTCTGGGTGGCGCTTACCTCAAGCAGCTACCGGAAGCAGTGGCATGTCCCTTCTCCGGCTCCAACGCGGAGGCACGGCCAGGTGGCTCTGCCTGCTGCCCCATCTGCAGGCATCTCATTGTCATCTCATCCACAGGCATCTCACTGGAATGGCCAGAGGTGGCCATTGGAGCACGTAGGAGCCGGAGTGGGGCCATGCTGCGGCTTTTGGGAGCTGCGTGGAGCGCCCCCCGACCCAGCGCCCCGGCTGGAGCGCTGGAGTGGGGCAAGTCACAGACCCTGCTCCCCAGTGGAAGCTTGCAGGCCGGCTTAAAACAGCTTGTGGGCCGGATCCAACCCACAGGCCATAGTTTGCCCACTCCGGCATAGTATGATATAAAGTAGATGATAATATAATAAAATGTTGAACTTAGGTATTTGTTTTATAAAAATTCCTTCATTTCAAGGAGTTCAGACTTTCGGCATTTTTAGGCATTGATACATACAATGAAGTAAAACTACAATTTCACAGGCCTAAATAACTGTTTGGTGACTATGGAAGTACTGAGTTGTAGACTCAATAACACAATTTAAAATAAGGGAACCCTAGTTCTCCCCTGTCTGTAGGATCACAACATTTTAATACCCATCTTCCCAAATAAAGTGACTGATAAGATAATTAAGCTTCTCAAATGTTAATATCCTAAATAGTGGGGTCCAACCTTCATCCAAGGATGACAAGTTGAACAGTAGGGCTGGAAGGGAGAACCCTTAAATAATATGCCTTTCCTAAGCTGTAATATCAGGAACTGTTCGTGTAATTTGTAGGTGAAGACATTACTATTATTTATTATTTGTATTACTGTAGCACCTCGAAGCCCCAGTCATGGACCAGGACCCCATTGTACTAGGTGCTATAGAAACACAAAGCAAAAGATATTTTCTGTCAGGGGACCCCCTCACCTTAGTAAAATATTTGAAAATACCTAAAATGCAATCTAGTGCATTCCAGAGAAAATAGTAATTGTTTGTCATAACTATTTTTATGGGTGCCAGGGATAATCCGTCTCAGGCAAATATTTTTATTTCCCAATTTAAAGTTTTCAATGGTTTTTAGAGTTATTTAGATTTTAGAACTATAAAAATATAAAATTAGACCAACGAATAGAGGATCAGTTCCCAGAAAGAAGGAATGAATTGGCAGCAGGAAAAGAAGAAAGCAAGAAGCAAAAAAGAAGACAGGATTGTCCATTGAGCATTCTCTGAATTAAGACATTGTCAATTGGAAGTGTCATTCAGAGATTTCATCATGTAACAGTAGATAGTTGTTCATACATGGAAAGAAATAGAGACCATATGTTTTCAAAAACTTAAAATCTGTAAAGATTTGTCTATGTCACCATTTTCAAAGTGTAGTCATAATTTGTAAGTCCATTTCTCTATGCATGGGAAATACAGAAGCTTTCCATTCTGCAGCACTGGTTTTTACTATTAACTTCTCAATTTGTCCTGTATTAAAAGGTATTAGTACAGGCTTCATATCAAACCTTGAATGACTCAGAAAACACCTAATACAGATTTTAACTTTATGACTTGCTTGATTTCCTTGCACTTGATTCAAAGTATCTTTCTTAATTTGAATATTTGTGACATAATGAATGTTTAAATTGATTAATGTAACTAAGGTTCTATTGTCCTGGCAGAGACATTGATTCAGTTACAATGTGAAAGTTCCAGTGGGAGTTTTCTGAGTTAAAAATCCAACACTTGAGTGTTCTGGTACAGTTTATCACTTCAAACAGTTTTTTTCCTCCTGCTGACGATAGCTCATCTCAATTGATTAGACTCTTCCTGTTGGTATGCATACTTCCACCATTTCATGTTCTCTGTATGTATAAATATCTCCTGTCTGTGTGTTCCATTCTATGCATCCGAAGAAGTGAGCTGTAGCTCACGAAAGCTCATGCTTCAATAAATTTGTTAGTCTTTAAGGTGCCACAAGTACTCCTGTTCTTTTTGCGGATACAGACTAACACGGCTGCTACTCTGAAACTAGTGGTATTTGAGTGGCCTTGCTCCAGCACACTAATGTCTCAGGTTATAGATGTTCAGTGCACATTTGGGAGGCTATCTCCACAACCTAAAAGGCAAAAAACTTAATTTTTGTTTAAATAAAAAAATAGATTCTGCAGAAACTGATCAGAATCCCTTATAAGGGCAAGTTTCATACTTGTCAACAACAAAGCTTTAATTGGCTTGTCAAGCCCTGCAATAAGATTTCTTAGTCTGTGGAATAGTCTTCCAAGAGTATTCATGCAGGGGTGCTGGAACAATTTGTATAGTGAGGGTGCTGAGAACCACTGAACCAAACTGTAAACCCTTTATATGATGGAAATCACTTCAATCCAGAGAGTGCAGCAGCACCCCTAGTTCCAGCACCTATGTATTCATGGGATCCTTATTGCTTTTCACATTTACAGAATTGGAAAATAGTACAACAGGGAACGGTATTGTACTGGCAAAAAAAAAAAATCAGGGTACTTAATCGGTCTTTTCCATCTATAAATAGTGTGAAATGAAAGCATGTTATATAAACCCTGCTCATTATATTAATTCCATTAACAAAATGTGTGGATTTAAAAGTTTTTGTATGATGTGGCTTTTATTTAGTTTTAAGTGTTCTATCTGGGTATGCATGTCTTTGCAGCTTATGAACAGTAACTCCTCACTTAACATCCTAGTTATGTTCTTGAAAAATGCAACTTTAAGTGAAAAGGTGTTAAGCGAATCCAATTTCCCCATAAGAATTAATGTAAATAGGGGGAGTTAGGTTCCAGGGAATTTTTTTTTGCCAGACAAAAGACACAATATACATATACAATATAAGTTTTAAATAATTTTAAACAAACAATTTAATACTCTACTCACCAATGATGATTGTGAAGCTTGGTTGAGGCAGAGGTGTAGCAGGGTCAGGGTGAGGGGGCTTGCCCTGTTCCGTGCCCCCCCTCTTGCCCCGGTGCTCCTGCCAGGGAGTGGGGTCAGGGCATGGGAGCTTGCCAACTCCCCAGCTGCAATGCCGGGAAGGTCGAGTGCGGGGAGCCAAACAACATTATAAGGGAACATTGCAGGACTTTAGAGGAGTATGTTCTCTAATACATCAGTGACTTAATAATGAAAGGTTAACCGGGAAGACGTTAAGTGAGGAGTTACTGTATGGTGTTTCATTGTTCTTCTTCCAGTGATGGTCCCTATGTGTATTCCACTCAAGGTGTGCATGTGTAAGGGGACTGTTGCCCCCTTACTAACATTCAGTGGGGGTGTTTTAGTTGCTAGCTCCCAGCACTAAAAGGGGAGGGGTCGATGGGAAATCAGGACCCTGAGACTGACAGTCCCCAGGAACAATGGCGAGATGCTAATGCTCCAGGTCAGCCTGATTGACAGGGCAGGCAGGCTAATCAAGGAGACAGAAGGCCAGGGTGGGTCCCGTCCTCCGTGTGAGCTGGAATTGCCTGGGTCAGACAGAGTGGGGCCAAGCTAAGGAGAAAACAGGGGCCCAAGCTGAGCTGGAGAGCAGAGCCGTGCCAGATCCAGAGGGGCCAGAGCTGCAGCCACAGAGCCAGAGACACAGCCCAGGGAGAGCAGATCCTGTGCTGGGAGCAGAGCTGCAGCCACAGAGCCAGAGACGCAGCCCAGGGAGAGCAGACTCTGTGCTGGGAGCAGAGCTGCAGCCAGAGAGCCAGGTGTGGTGAGCAACTGGGGCCAGCCAAGGTGGGGGACCTTGGGCAAAGGGCTGAGTGCAGAAAGACGCCCCCAGCCAAGGGTCCTTGCAGGCCAGGCTGGGAGGGGGTTCTTAACCTGACGGGGGACTGACGCTGGGTAGAAGGGTCCCACCCCCCAAAGCCCGGAGGTGTGCGGCCACCACCACTGCAAGTGTCCAACCTGCAGCATCCCTGCAGCACAGCCAGGGCCTGACACGGAGGCCTGGGACCTACAAGGAACAGACTGTGAACTGCCTTGATGTCCACAGACACTCTTTGTAATGTTCTCTGCCACGGAGCAGGTTGATGTGTTTTCCTGTAACCTTTCACATTTTTCCTTATTCTTTTTTAAAATTAATTGTTAATTAAACAACTTGTATTTGCTTTAAATTGTATGGAATAATCAGTGGGTCAGGGAGGTGCCCAGTGCAGAGAGGGTACCCCGGAGTGGGGACACCCTAGCCCCTGTCCTAGGTGACCACAGCAGGGGTGGGGGGTCAAGCCCCCCAGGAATCCTGGGCCCAGCCTTGTTGGGGTTACGAGAACTCTGCCAGACAGGAAAGTGGAAGGGGAGCCCTCAAGGGCAGGGAGGCCTCTGGGTAAAGGAAGTGGGAGCGAGGACTCAGATCCTTTCGCTAGCCCACTTCACCGGGGTAGCACAGAAGCCGGGAAAGTTCCCCACAATAGCAGGACTATTCCCCCACTTACACATGCACTCCATGTGTCTGAGACCAGAAGACATTTTCTAGCCGTGTCAGTTGGTCTGCACCTGCAGTTTTCTGAACTGAGGGCATAAGTGACAGTATGGAGTCCCTTTCAGTTCCTTTCTACCACCCATGGTTTGAGGTGGAATCTCTTCAGAGTCCAGAGTGTTAGCTAGCATTCTGATTCAAAACTTGTAGATAACTGTAAATAGTTTTTAAAATCTATTTTTAGATAATTTTTATAATTAGTGTAGTTTAGTAGTCTTGAGGGTTTCTCTCACCTTAACATTCACCTTTATGCAGTGCCTAGTATGTCCAGGATCCCAGGATTTAAGATCTGCATGGCTGGGCTTACCCAGTCAGCAGTAACCATGACATGTGCTTCTATGACACGGGGAAGCCCATATTCCTGCTCGTCCTTTCTGAGCTGAACCTATCAAACTCATGAATACAGACTATGAGGCCCTAGTCC
Source organism: Mauremys mutica (assembly GCF_020497125.1). Taxonomy (NCBI): domain Eukaryota; kingdom Metazoa; phylum Chordata; order Testudines; family Geoemydidae; genus Mauremys; species Mauremys mutica. The sequence goes on from NC_059078.1 coordinate 46,900,393, forward strand.
AATTCTGGCCTGTCAGACCTCCCGTGCATCAGGCAGAAGCACCAAGAAGTGTCCCTCAGAGCACAGTGAGCTCTGGCTCCAGGGATCACTGGAGCAGAGCCAAACAAAGGCATGAAGAGGGTAAGAGCAAGTACTCTCACAAGACATGTGAGAGAACCCCTCCAAGTCCTCATCCAAAAAGAGGACCTCCTCTCCAAAACTGTCTAAATTGGGTGAGACTCCATGCCGTGGTATGGGAGTGTCAGGAACTTACAATGAGCACTGTGCTGGTTTCCCGGTAATAAAAGGTAAGATCATCTCAAAACTGGCCTTAGCTAAAGAATAAATGGGCCATTCTTGGTATCAGTGAGAGAAAGAAGGCAGTGGACACTGTTGGTACCAATGTGAAGGCAAGGCCTCCTACACCATTGGAACCAATGTGGAGAGAGAAGGAGTCGTCAGTACTAAATAGAACAGCAGTAAAGGCAGCACCATTGGTGTTGCTGAGGGAAAGAAGCCTGGTCCACTCTTGTTTCAGGGGTTATATATGCTGCTGTGGAGGACATTGCTGTCTACATGGATCCGGAATCACCAGTACTGTCAGATCCATTATTAATCAGGGAAGTACCCACATTGTCAGTACCACTCACCAGTACCATCAATCATCTGAAGCATAAGACCTCCCATAGCAATGGCACTGCTCATCAACATAAAAGCCCCCTTTTCCTCTCACAGGTCCAGTATCAGTGGGAGATCTTCACTATCCCTGTCAAGACCAAGGGTCAGCCCCAGTAGAGGTGCTGGGATCTCATGAGCACCTTCCTTCTTACAAAGGAGGGACTGCACACTTTCGGTCCAGTGGCACCCTGCTCCATGGGACTGCCCTATTTTCCCTATGACTCCTAACACTGGCCTTGCTGGAGCTCCTGCCATCCATATAAGACATCCCAAATCTATAGAGTCATAAGGGGAGTCATGTCAGGCTTCAAATCTCAGGGAAGATCTCAACCCACTCAGGAACAATCTGAGGAAGAAGAGCAACCAGACCAGGCGGGACCACCTGTCCTGGCAGGATTATCATCGTCATCCCCAGTTGGTTGCACCTGCCTCACCATCACCGCCTGACATCCACAGATAGTTCCCGGATCTTCTGAGGAGGATTACAGTTACAGATCCCCCTGGAGGAAGTACAGGACACTCCTCATAAGCTACTGGACATCTTCCAGAGTACAGGTCCCAGAAAGGTGACAATTAATGAGGCCTGACAATTAAAGATGGTCTGGCATACTCCAGCCAATTGTGCTCCCACTTCAAAGAGAACAGAGAAGAAACACTTTTTGCCTTCTAAGGGAGAAGAATACTTATTCTCATGCTGTGCTCTGAACTCTTTTATGGTGCAAGCTATCAGTGAAAGGAACAAGCAAAACCACACTAGCTCTACACCTTCTTATAAAGAGGCCAAATGTTTAGACCATTTTTTAGAAAGAACTTCACTGTGGCAAGCTTACAATTCTGCATAGCAAACTACCTAGCTTTAATGTTGAAATATGATTTTATTGATTGCAGTACATTCTCAGAATTGACCAACAAACTCCACCAAGAAAATAGACCTCATTTCCAAGCAGTTATTGATGAAGGTAAATTGTTGACTAGATTGGCTCTCAGGCATTAAGAGATGCAGTAGATACAGTCTCCCACTCAATGGCAATTTCCATAGTCATGAGACGGGATTTTTGGCACAATCCTCCAGATTTCCCAAAGAAAGCTGATCCATCATGGAGGATTTGCCTTTGAAGGAAATAATCTATTTAGTGAGAAGACAGATAAGTCATGACATTCCCTCCACAACTCAAGAGCAACCCTTGGCTTACTAAGTACCGTATTTTTCCGTGTAGAAGATGCCCCCATGTATAAGACGCGCCCCCCCACACTTTTCTAACCCAAAATTCAGGTTTTTTGTTTTGTTTTGTTTTTTTCCCCCCTTCTGCTTTGCCGCTCCGGCCATGCCTCAGGTTTTTTTTGTTTTGTTTTCTTTCCCTGCTTTGCCCCTCCGGCGGCGCTGCAGGTCCCTCCCCCCCGCTGCTCTGGCTGCGCTGCAGGTTTTTTTGTTTGATTGTTTTTTTCCCCTCCTGCTTTGCTGTCCGGCCATGCCACAAGTTTTTTTTGTTTTTTTTTCTTTGCCGCTCCAGCCGCGCTGCAGGTGTCCCCCCCCTGACTTTGCCGCTCAGGCCCAGGAAGAGGACGCCAAAAGAGCTATCAGCCCCGGCCCCGCTTCCCCGGCCGCCCGGCCCCGCTGCCCTGGCCGCCCGGCCCCAGCCCCGGCCCCGCTTCCCCGGCCGCCCGGCCCCAGCCCCAGCCCGGCTTCCCCGGCCGCCCGGCTCCGGCTCCGGGTCCCCGGCCCCGCGTCCCCGGCCGCCCGGCTCCGGCTCCGCGTCCCCGGCCGCCCGGCTGCCCAGCCCCGGCCCCGCTTCCCCGGCTGCCCGGCTCCAGCCCCGGCTCCGGGTTCCCTGCCCCGCTTTCCCGGCCGCCCGTCTCCGGCTCCGCGTCCCCGGCCGTCCGGCTCCAGCCCCGGCCCCGCTTCCCCGCCCGCCCGAATCCGGCCCCGTGTCCCCGGCTCCAGTAGTGCGGGTCCGGGCACTGCGGCGGCCGCGACCCCACCTACCGGGATGCCCGGCTCCGGACACTGCCTGGCCCCGTGGCTCCAGCCGCCCGGCTCCTGCTCTTTTGCCACGCGGCCGGGCTCCGGCAGCGCGGGTCCGGGCATGGCGGCAGCCCCGGCTGCCCGGCTCCAGCTCCGGCTGCGTGGCTCTGGCCGCGGCCCTCCCCAGCTCCGGCCGCCTGGCTCCCGCCACATCCTCTGGCTCCGGGCTCCGGCTGCGTGACTCCTGGCCCAGCCCCGTGTCCCGGGCTCCCAGCTCCAGCCACGGCCGGACTGTAGCGCCGCCAGCCACATCCAGGAAGCGCGGTAAGGGGGCAGGGAGGGGGTGTTGGAGAGAGGGCAGGGGAGTTTGGGGGTGGGGGGGTGGATAGGGGCTTACTTCCGTGTATAAGACGACCCTCAATTTTTAGTCTAATGATTTTAGGAAAAAGTATAGTCTTATACACGGAAAAATACGGTATCTATACCCCCGCACCAGGGAGGAAATAACCCAAGACTCAACCTTATAGACCACAGCCGAGCCCCTGAACTATTCTACCACCAGAGGGCTTATGAACCACCTACGAAATGCAAGAGAATGTGGCATAATAAGCATAATTTTCCACCTTCATTCTCCTTCCAGCCTCCCACCAAGAAATTTATTTAATGGTACTTTCAAAAGCTGCGAATCAGTTCCCTTGCCATATTTACTTGTCAGGACTCCTGCATCCCATTTGGTGGCTGCCTAGCTCATTTTTCCCAGGCTTGGCACCTAATAACATCAGACAAATTGGTTCTGGAGATAATTACCTCTAATTATACAGTATAATTCCTCTCCCTTCCCCGACCCCGAGAAAACACTTTCCCATCCCTCTTCAGAAACCCTTCTCATGAGAGGTTGCTCAGACAAGGAATTAGACTCTCTATTCCATTTGGGAGCTTTAAAACCAGTAACTTCTCAGCACAGACAAAAAGGATTTTATTCAAGGTATTTCCTCATCTCCAAGAAGAAAGGAGATCTCAAACAGCTGAATATCTTTATCTACCATCTGCAGTTCAGAATGATCACCCTAGCTTCTGGAATCCCTTCACTGGACAAGAACAATTAGTTCACAGCTCTCAATTTAAAGGACATTTATTTCCACATAGATATCCACCCTGCATGCAGGAGATTCCTCTGATTCACCATGGGCTTAGATCATTATCAACAGAGAGTGCTCCTCTTAGACCTCTCAGTGGTAGTGAGACTATATATGAACGTACTGTTGGTACTGTCATGGCTTGTCAGTGTTCCCCTTCTTCAATGATTGATTGTTCACGGGGGAATTCATATCAAGAAGAATGGGCAACAACCCTGTCCATCCTCAATCTCTAACTCTTCTAAGGGCTTCAAGTAAATGTAGAAAAGTCCATTTTAGTTCCCACACAGACTACAGACTTTATTGGGATGACCCTAGACTCAATGAATGCCAAAGCATACCTACTTGAGGATATATTCCAAGTTTTGAGGGATCTCAGCACTCAGCTACAGCTGAGCCCCCAGATGACAGTTTGATCATGTCTGCTCCTCCTAGGTCACATGGCCAAGTGTACCTATGTGACACCTTTTGTGAGAGTTTGCCATCTATGTCTATAGGCTTGGTTACGGAGCATTTAAGCAAGCACAGTCTGTGCAAACTGATGCCGCTCTCCCACAGAGTTCTGGCTTCTCTCTCCTGGTGCGAGAACAGGAAGATGGTATTTCATCCCTCCACTACCCACAGAAAGACTGATTACAGATGCCACCCTACTAGGGTGGGAGCCATTCTGGATGAACACATAGTGCAGGATATCTGGACTCACCAAAAATCCCAATTGCACATAAACCTTCTGGAGCTTCATGCAGTACACAAAGCCTGCAAACAATTCCTACCATTTATCCAGACTTTGCATGTTCGAGTCATATCAGACAACATGACAACAGTTTACTATATGAACTAACAAGGGAGAGCAAAAGTCAACCTCTCTTTTCGTAGAAATAGTCAATCTCTGGAACTAGTTCATTCACCACCAGATCACCCTGTTCTTCTTTGAGTGATTGTTTATGTCCATTCCAGGCAGGTGTGTGCACGACATGTGCACGCCAGCCGGAAGATTTTCCCCTAGCAGTGTCTGTAGGGTCGGCCTTGACGCCCACTGGAGTGGCGCCTCCATGGCACCCTATATAGGGGCCTGCCGACCCTCCACCCCCTCAGTTCCTTCTTACCGCCAGTGACGGCTAGCTGGAACCTTGCTCGCTCTTACAGCGAGATTAGCAGTGTCCCGTTGTCCGTGTATATAGTTTAGTTTTAGCTTAGAGTTAGTTGAACATAGTTGATAGTTGTTGTGGGGGGTTCCCCCAACGTATTCGTCACCCTGCTGGGGCATGCTCGGGTCCCCAGGGTTTAAACTCTGCAAGGACTGTGGGAAGTTTATGCCAAAGAATGACCCACACTCTTCCTGCTTAAGGTGCCTCGGAGAGAGCCACCAAAGAGAGCGGTGCAGTATCTGCAGGGGCTTCCGTCCCAGGACTCTTAAGGACAGAGAGCAGAGACTCAAAGTGCTCCTGATGGAGGCGGCCTTGCAGTGGACCCGGCACCCAGCACCTCATCTTCGGTGCGCAGCTCCCCGGCACTGGTATCAAGACACGAGGCCCAGGCCAAAGCCTCCAAATCCCGGCACCGGAGGGAGTCAGGACACAAAAAATTGTCCTCCGTGAGGCACCGTTCACCTTCTCCGGTGCCCGCTAAAAAGAAGAGGCCGGTGAGGGAACGAAGACCCCGCCAGGACCTTAAAAGTCCGACTCTGTCCACGAGTGCAAGTGGACAAGCCGGGCCACAGACTCATCCTCCCGTTGCTCCGTCGACTCCCAGAGAGGGGGTGGTCGAGTCCGGACCGGCCCAGGTTCCCAGACCTCAGCGAGGATGTGCGTCTTCCATCGACGCCTCAGGCGTTTGAGGCGGCCTCTGACTTGTTGAGCCTCCCGGTGCCGATCTCTCCGCACCAGCGCAAGGAGCCGCTGCCCGTGGCCCGTCCCCTGATACAATCACAGGGCAAGCCAGCCATGATGTTGCCTCGGTCCCCGCCCCGCGCTACCCCGTCGGCTCCGGTGCAGAGAGAGCGTTCTCTGGCCCCGTGGCACCGCTCCACGGCGACAGTGGGTAATGCTCCCCCTAGGTCCTCCTATTCAGAGACCTCAGAGTTGGAGTCTTACCACTCCAGTAGATCGAGGAGCAGGAGGTCGGCTTCGCAGGCAAGCTATCAACCTTACCCGCCGCAGTGGCAGCAGCAGTGGCAACCGCCCTCCCAGTGGCCATTCTGGACTCCCTGGGCCTACCATCAGTCCGTGGGACAGGCGTTCGGACCTCGCTCCAGGTCCGCATCAGTCTCCTCGACGTCGGTGACTCCGGCGCAAATACCTCTACCACTGGCACCTCCATCCGGCAGGGGTGTGCAGCAACAAAGTCCAGCACCCCCTAGCCATGCACCGGCACCGGCGGGGGCCCTGGTTCCGGCACCACCAGGCATGCCTTGTTGTTCGGTGTCGACCCCAGTACCAGCTGCCGTGCCGCGTCTCGAATCTGCACCGGCCACGCAACCGCAATACTGTGTGCCGCAAGCCCCTGAAGAGATGGACGGTGCAGAGGAAGGTCTGTTGCAGGTGATCTCCTCCTCTTCATCTCCGGATGAGGCGGTCGTGGGTACTGCAACGGCACCGGCCCTAGAGGACAACCGGATGCTCCAGCAGCTACTCAAGAGGGCAGCCCAGAGCCTGGCGATCCAAGCGGAGGAGATTGAGGTGGATGTGGACCCGCTAGTGGACATCCTGGCCCCCTCGGGCCCATCCAGGGTGGCCTTACCATTGATCAAATAGCTGACACGTACCGTACTTTGTGGCAGACGCCAGCTTCATTGGCCCCTACGACCAAAAAGACAGAGAGGCGCTACTTCGTGCCCTCCAAGGGCCACGAGCACCTGTATGCCCACCCTCCCCCAGACTCTTTAGCAGTGGATGCGGCCAATCAAAGGGAGTGTCAGGGGTTCCAAGGGTCTACACCTAAGAACAGAGAGGCCAAAAAGTTGGATCTGTTTGGCAAAAAGGTGTATTCAGCAGGGGGGCTGCAGTTACATATAGCCAACCAACAGGCTATAGTGAGCTGGTATGGACACAATACATGCTCGGCGTTGTCTAAGTTCGCTGAACTTCTTCCCCAAGATTCGTGAACAGAGTTTTCGGTCTTGGTTGAGGAGGGGAAGTTGATCTCCCGAGCATCCCTCCAGGCAGCCTTAGATGCGGCAGATGCAGCCTCCTGCACACTGGCGACTGGCCTGGTCGTGAGGCGGGGATCCGGGCTTCAGGTCTCAGGCCTTCCTCATGAGGTTCAACAGACCATCCAGGACCTCCCCTTCGAGGGGCCCATGCTCTTCTCCAAAAAGACAGACAAGAGGTTACACAGCCTGAAGGATTTGAGGGCTACCCTTCGCTCCCTGAGCTTGCACACCCCAGTAACCCAGCGAAGGCAATTCAGACCGCAACCAGCCCCACGTCCTTACCAGCCTCAGAACCGCTCGGACGCCGGGCACAGGTGAGGCAGGAATGGCAGAAGGAGGCACCAACATCAGCCCTCCAGCCAGTCATCCGGCCAGACAAGGTCACCATCGGGGCCTAGGCCCCCAGTTTGATGGTATGGTCAGGGACTCTGGATCCTCCCAACCCTACCTTTGGGTCACGTCTGTCCCCTTTTTACCATGCCTGGTCCTGAATCACATCGGACAGTTGGGTGCTTCGCATGGTAGAGAGAGGATATTCTATCCAGTTCTCCTCCCTCCCGTTCCACCAGCCCCCCTCCCTGTCCCTCTTCAAGGACCCCTCTCACAAGCAACTTCTAACTCAGGAAGTACAGTCCTTCCTCGCAGCAGGGGCAATGGAGGAAGTTCCTCAGGAACTCGGGGGCAGGGGCTTCTACTCCCGTTATTTCCTAATACTAAAGGCAAAAGGGGACCTCAGACCTATTCTGGACTTGCGGCGTCTGAACAAGTTTGTAAAGAAGCTCAAGTTCTGAATGATCTTCCTGTCCTCTATCATTCCCTCCATGGATCCAGGGGACTGGTATGCCGCCCTCGACTTGAAGGATGCATATTTTCATATTGTCATAATCCCCCAGCACAGGCGTTACCTCGGATTCATTGTGGGCAACGCCCATCTTCAGTTCACAGTGCTGCCTTTCGGACGTCTCAGCAGCCCTGAGGGTTTTCACAAAGTGCATGACAGTTGTGGCAGCCTTCCTGAGCAAGCAGGGGATTCAGGTGTTCCCCTACCTGGACGATTGGCTCATCAAGGGCCGTGCCAAGGCACAGGTAGAGGCTCAAGTCCACCCTGTCTCCCACTCAAATGATAAATTTATAGGGGCAGTTCTGGACTCAACACACGCCAGGGCGTACCTACCGGAGTCCAGGTTCCGGTCCATGTCCAAGGTCATTCTCGGTCTCCAACGCGTCCCGACCACCACAGCAAGAAACTGCCTCAAGTTACAGGGTCACGTGGCGGTGTGCACCTATGTGGTGAGCCACGCCAGGCTCAGGCTGCGCCCTCTCCAGTCCTGGTTGGCGACTGTGTACCGGCCAGCCAGGGACGCCCTAGACTCTGTGGTGACGCTCCCCCGAACGGTGCTCGATTCCCTCCAGTGGTGGCTTGACCCGCGGAAGGTGTGCGCGGGGGTACCTTTCACCAGGCCCCAGCCCTCCCTATCCTTGATAACAGACACATCGGATCTGGGGTGGGGGGGCGCATCTGGGGAACCTCAGGACCCAAGGCCTGTGGTCACCAGAGGACCTCTCCTTGCACATCAACGTCAGGGAGCTGCGAGCAGTGCGTCTAGCATGCCTAACCTTCAAATCTCACCTGGCATGCAGGTGCGTTTCAGTCCTCACGGACAATAAATCGGCGATGTTCTATATCAAAAAACAGGGGGGTGCATGCTCCTCTCCTCTGTGCCGGGAAGCCCTTGCGTTATGGGACTTTTGTGTTCGGAATGCAATTCGCCTGACAGAATCCTACCTTCCGGGGGAGCAGAATGGACTGGCGGACGCTCTCAGCCGCTCATTCCAGGGTCACGAGTGGTCCCTTCACCGAGATGTAGTATGCCCAATTTTCTGTCTCTGGGGCTATCCCTCGAGAGAAAACAAGAAGTGTCAACGTTTCTGCTCCCTCATGGGCTGCAGTCCGGGGTCTTTGACGGATGCCTTCCTCCTCTCCTGGGAAGAGGGTCTGCTTTACGCCTTTCCCCCGATTCCAATGGTCCACAGGGTACTCCTCAAGATCCGCAGGGATCGCGCTCGTGTCATCCTGATAGCGCTGGCGTGGCCGCACCAACACTGGTACACGTCACTCCTGCATATGTCTACTCGGGCGCCCCTCACTCTGCCCCTGCTCCCAGACTTGATCACACAGGATCGGGGCCACCTCCGACACCCGAATCTAGAGTCACTCCCCCTCACAGCCTAGATGCTCCATGGCTGAACCCTGTGGAGATGCAATGCTCTCAACAGGTCAGGCAAGTCCTGCTTGGTAGCAGAAAAACCCTCTACCAGGGCCACTTACATGGCTAAGTGGAAACGCTTCTCCATCTGGGCCGAACAGCGGGGACAGGCTCCTTTGCTCGCCCCGATCCTTCTTATCCTGGATTATTTGCTTCATCTGAGACAGCTAGGACTTTCCATCTCTTCCGTTCAGGTCCACTTGGCGGCCATCTCAGCGTTCCACCCAGGAGAGCAAAGTGCTTCGGTTTTCACGAACCCACTGGTTGGTTGCTTCCTCAAGGGCCTGGACAGACTGTTTCCACATATTCGACAACCAGCCCCGGCCTGGGACCTCAATTTGGTTCTTTCTGCCCTCACAAGGCCCCCCTTCGAGTCTCTGGCTTCATGCTCTCTGCTATATCGTTCATATAAGGTCGCATTCCTCGTGGCCATCACCTCGGCCAGGAGGGTCTCAGAGCTCAGGGCGCTGACATCCGAGCCCCCATACACTGTCTGTCATAAAGATAAGGTCCAACTTAGGCCACATCCGGCGTTCCTTCCGAAGGTAGTCTCCCAATTCCACATGGGTCAAGACATTTTTCTCCCTGTGTTCTATCCAAAGCCACACTCCTCCAGCACGGAGCGTAGACTGCATTCCCTGGACGTCCGCAGGGCCCTAGCTTTCTATATTGAAAGGACCAAACCGTTCAGGAAATCAACCCAGCTCTTTGTTGCTGTGGCCGACAGGATGAGGGGACTCCCAGTCTCATCACAGCGTATCTCCTCCTGGATCACGGCCTGAATCCGCAAATGCTACAATCAGGCTAAGGTGCCTGCCCTGCCGATCACGGCCCACTCAGCAAGGGCATAGGCCTCCTCCACGGTGTTCCTGGCTCAGATCCCGACACAGGAAATATGCAGAACTGCCATGTGGTCTTCAATCCACACATTTACGTCGCACTATGCCATCACGCACCAGGCCAGAGACGATGCAGCCTTCAGCCGCGCGGTGCTTCAATCTGCAGTGAACTCCGATCCCACCACCTAGGTTCAGGCTTGTGAGTCACCTGTTTGGAATGGACATGAACAATCACTCGAAGAAGAAAAAACGGTCACCCACCTTTTTGTAACTGTTGTTCTTCAAGATGTGTTGTTCGTGTCCATTCCAATACCCACCCTCCTGACCCTCTGTCGGAGTGCCGGCAAAAAGGAACTGAGGGGGTGGAGGGTCAGCGGGCCCCTATATAGGGTGCCATGGAGGCGCCACGCCAGGGGGCACCAAGGCCGACCCTACGGACGCTGCTAGGGGAAAATCTTCCGGCTGGCGTGCACGCGGCGTGCACACACCTGCTTGGAATGGACATGAACAACACATCTCGAAGAACAACAGTTACAAAAAGGTGGGTAACCGTTTTTTAGCCATGCACCTTTCAGCAGATACTTCTCCAAACATAACTTGGTGATACAGAGAGCAGCTTAATCAGTGGAGATTCCCATTTGGGGATCTCTTTGCATCTCAAGGGAACAAGAAATATCCAGCCTACTGCTCCAGAGTAGCTCCAGGCCATGACTCCAGATGGGACACATTTCTATTTCAGTAGTCAGGACAACTGATGTATCCTTTTTCACCCATCCCACCTTTACTCAAGCTGTGAGGAAGATCAAAAAAGATTGCAACTAGGGGTGGCCCAGGCAGTTCTGGTTCCTGAGTCCTTGAGCTTGTGCATCCATATTCAGCTCCTCTCCGACCTACTGGCTTAGGACAAAGGCAAGATGAAACACTCCAACTCAGGCCATGTCTAATCTACAGGGACTATAGTGGCATAGTTACGGCAACGTAGCTATGCTGCATAACTCCATTACGTAGACGCAGTCTACAGCAGCAGAGTGACATTAGCTAGTTTGATGGAAGCATTTTTCCATTGACCTAGCTGTGCCTAGGGATTATGTCAGCATGGCTATGGTACTCATGGATGTGGATGTGTAGACCAGACCTTGGCATCCTTCCATATAGCAGCATGATATTTGGATGGATGACAGACCTAGAAAAGTTATGGTTAGAGGCAGTACAATCCATCCTTAGCAGTAGTAGAAAAGATTCCACAAGGAAATATTACATAGCAAAACGGAAAAGATTTTCTGGGTGGTGCCATTGTTGTCCAATATCACCCCCCAGAAGATGCTGATATCCCTACTATTCTGGATTACCTCTTCTTTCTAAAAATGTCAGGACTATCTCTCAGCTCCTTGTGAGTATTTTTGGAAACCATTAGTGCCTTTCACCCTCTGGTGGACAGCCATTCAGTCTTTCCCCATCCTACTACAATATTGCTTCTGAAGGGACAGAATCTTTCCCCTGATACTGAACCCTACCCTGATATGGTATGTCCACCAAGACCTGTAAAGCGTTAATGAAAGCTCCATTTCAACTCAGCCTCATGTTTCTTCTTTCATCTATCTGTGAAGGTTGCTTTGCTGATTGCAATCACCTGAGCCAGAAGAGTAGGTGAACTGGGAGCTTTTGTGGCTGTACCAGGTTATACTGTCTTCCATAAGGACAAAATTTCCCTGAGGTTACCCCCCAAATTCATCCACATAGTAATTTTATCTAAAGCAGGTCATCCATTTACCTATCTTCTATTCAAAACTACATGCCACCAGAGAGGACAAGAAACTACACTCTCTGGATGCATGATGACCCTTGTCATTCTATCTACAGAAGACAAAACCCTTCAGGAAATCTCCTGAACTGTTGACTATTTTATGGTACATATGAGAGGGCAAGCAATCTCTTCACAGAGACTTTCCAAATGTATTTTGGGTTGCACCATCCTTTGTTATGAGTTAATGGCAGCCCATCTCCCACACAAAGGCCCACTTGACCAGAGCCCAGGCTGCAACTGTTGCTTCACTTCAACATAGCCCTCTTCTGGAGATCTGTAGAGCAGCTCTGTTCACACCGTTGTGAACCATTATGCTCTTGTATGATCTTCTACAGTAGATGCACCCTTCAGCAGAGCAGTCCTCCAACTGGTGGTAGAGCAGATGCAGACCAACCTACCCTCCTCAATGAATACTGATTGTGAATCACCTTGAGTGGATACACATAAGGACCATCACTCAAAGAAGAAAGTTTACTTACCTTGTATAATAACTGGAGTTCTTTGAGATACGTGGTCCCTATCTGTATTCCACTATCCACCTTCCTTCCCTTCTACTGCAGAGCCTTGGCCTATGGCTATTCACAGTAGAAAGGGAACGAGAGAGGCAGTCAGTCCACACTGCCACTTATGCCCTCAGTTCAGCGCTCAAGGAGGTGAAGAGTGCAGCTGTGGACCAATGGAGTCTGCTAGAAGAGATCTTCCAGTCTTGGGCACATAGAGTACATGCACTCTTCTAATAGACTACAGATAGGGAACCACACATCTAAAATAAACTCCAGTTATTGTACAGGTAAATAACTTTTCTTTTTCATCTCCTCTCTTGTCAGAATCATTTTGTCTTAGGCCTTGTGAATCAGGTTACTGATTATGAAGCTGAACAATGTGGCTTAACATGAACAAAATTTACCTAAAATTGATGTTGTTTTCTAAGAAAAACAAATTACCCTTTCCATATGAAAATGTGCATGTTTTTTTTTAAATGGTATAAGCTGAATAGTATTTGTTGGTATGTACATCGTTTTTAACCTATATAACATTGTGGGGAAATGTATTCTGAGTTGTGAAACTGTTCCATGGAGCTTCCTGTAAATCAGCTTGCCATTGGAATTGCTGCTGGATTTAATCTACATTGATCAGTGGTATATAGGCCCAGCAGCACAGCAGTAACAGTGGGACACTGGAGATAGCTGCAGATCTTTAGAAGGGTTTAAATCTAGCCTCTAAACATTTGTTTATCCTTCGTTTTGATCAATTGAATGTTTATTTATGCATCATTCTGAAATGCCTATAGGGTGAGTACTGTAGATGGGCAGAAGACAGAGCTACTGATCATGTTTCTTCCAGGCCTCAGCTGTTTGTCTTTAAATTGAACTATTTTATTTTTAAGTTAAGATAAGTAATATATCAAGATTTCTTACAAATACACTAGTTTTGAAGGAAGTTTTGAAGTGGAGAGAAACTAGAAATAGACTTTCAATGAACATAGCATTTGATGTCAAAACAACAAGATACATAGGGAGTTCAAAGAGAGTTGAGCATGGCAGCTTTTATACAGCTATTATACAGAACTGGAAACCTCTCTAAGCTTTCTAAAAAATATTTGTAAATATATAATAAAAATGAAAATGGCATGTATACACTAAAAATTCCCCACAATGTGAAGCATTTTGCCTTTGCATGCAAGTAGACACAGTGTGGATGCTCATCACCCTAGAACACTACTGATTGGGGCTTTGTAGATGCCTTGAGGGAGGGGAAAAAACTCATCTTTGCCTCCATCACAGCCACAAGATAAGATTAAAAATGTTTTATAGAAGTGAGACTCAGATATGGATATCCTGTGCAAATTCTAGCCATCTTCCATTTCATGTCATTTTTTGCATGTCATCTGTGTATTATGGTGATCTGTGATGGTAATGGAGGGGAGAGACTATTTTCACAGCTGAGTACAAAATATTTTTAGTTTATCTGTAGGAATAGTGTTAGTTCAAATGCAAATGTAATGTACTGTTTGGGCTTTTTTTGATGATTCCATAGCGTACACCAAACTCTCTATAGGCACATTGAGACCTCATCATTGAAACTCACTGAGAACACCTGTTCCCTACTTCTGGGGATAGAGATGGAGTGGGAAGAGGGGAAGAGGATGCAAACAGTTCAGGGAACAACTTTTTAAAAGAGATAGTGGGTTAGAAAAATAAACAAACAATAAATATATTCAACATGAGGATTGAAACAATCATTTTTCACGGTTGAAGGATACATTGCATAAAAAACCCCACAAAACTTTAGGAAGGGTGTTCAAAAATAATGAAGTATAAGATTAATAAGCCATACTCTAATAGCCCTATTAGTCATTATAATGTAGTAGTAAGCTATGATGAGTCAGAAATAGGAGTAGGTGTGCATTAGTATTTTATTGCTGCAATTCTCTTGTGGTTAAAGAAGACAAAAGGCCTTGGACTAGATCCTAAAATAGGACTTAGTCTAAGCATTGCAGTGCCTAAATTTTAGACACCCTGTCATCTAGTGGAATTTATAACACTGAACCAGGTACCCTGTATAACTCCTGCGGAGAGTTAAGTACCTAAGAATGGGATCCACAAATGCCAGCAAATTGAGTGGGGAACTGTCTAAACTAACTAATATGAAATGCTGAAGACTTAAGCCCTGGTATGATCTAAACCCTGCCCCTCAAAGGAAGTTAGATGCCTAAGTCCAGGTCTGAGGGAAATGCCTATTTTCGTTTGAGATTCACAGCCATGAACCTTCTCCTGGAGCTAGGCACCTAAGTCCTTTCTTGCAAAAAGAAGGTGGGACAGGATTGGAAGAGGGACTCAAACTTAGGTCTCTCACGTACTGGGTGAATGCCCTAGCCACTGGGTTAGAGAGTCATTCCTGCTCTTTCTCTGACCCAATAAATATTTAATTATTTATACAAAGTAGAGTGGCTTCTACAGGAGAATTGGAGAGAGACTCAGCCTAGACTATCCAGGCGGGGGTGGGGGGGGCAGTTTGAGCCCAAGTCTCCCATGTCCATGGGGAGTGCTCTAACCATTGGGCCAAACGTTATAAGGTGGAAGCAACATCACCATCACCACTTCCTCCTCTAGATAAGTTTTGTGTGGGATCTGATCTGTTAGGTGACCTCTGAGAATGCCTGCCAGATCAGGCCCTGCAAGCAAGATAGGAGAGAATGCCTAGTTTGAGGATCCCAGCTGGGCACAGGACTGAGATTGCTGTGCACGTGCCCAGTGGCAGGTTTAAGGGGACTTTACCAGCAGACACTTAGGTGCCTAAATCCCTTTATGGATTTAACCTCTTGTGCCTCTTAGTGCATCTGAGGCATGCAGCAGTGGCTTACTCATTTCCACTTTTTTGTAGGTCATTGCTGTATCCTATCAGATCATCAATACAGTGGCCCACTACTGGTAAAATGCAAATTAATTGACCTCCAATTGTATTATTTAATTTCAGTCCCTTGTAAAGCTTATTCTTTTGTATAGACTACCTTTCAATCCCATAAATAAAATGGCCTTTTTCCTCTGTTTTTATTCATTTTTTCTGACTGCAAGACTCATAAGAATGCTGTTGCTGAAGCTCTTGGTTTGTTGAATTTCTGTTCCTGCAACTGCTGCCATTTTGACAACAAATCATGCAGGTTTTGCTAGGTAGTGTGTTTGGGTTTGTCAGAACAACAAGGTCTTAGACATGTCTGAAACGGGTAGGGTATGAAGAGAGGGGAAGGACATAAGCTATTCTGTTGATCATGTTGACAAGATATTTCATTTTTTAAATACTAAAGTTTAAATGAATGTACATAACGAGGCATGGCAAAATCATTAACAAGACATTAAAAAAACAAAACTCTCAAACAATTTAGATTTAGATTAATATTTAAATCTCTCCTCTGGAGATTAAACAGGCACAGTTAGAGACTTGCAGTCCATTTTCTGATGATAATGTTACCCTTTAGCATGAAAAAACAGAATCATCATCTGAGTTACAATTTCAGAGATGTTGCTCTTACTACAAATGTTTTTGTACAGGTGTTGACTATTTGAGATTAGTGAAAATATCTTCAGTGTTTACTGGCATTTCATTTTGTATCACACAATCCAGATCTGTGCAAAATTTGAACATGGAAAGTATCAAATGAAATACAAAGGCAATTTTAAATGCTATCAGGTCTGTAAGAGCCTTTTACATTCAAAGTTAAGGCAACACCACCCCTAAATTATCTCGGTTAAGTATAAAAGGGTTGTCAGAAAAAGCTAGTGGTATTGGTGTATGTCTTAATGAATAACACAAATGAAAGAAAATCATTCTGAATTATGAAAATAAACTGAAAAATCAGTTTGCTCTGATCTCAGAAGTGTCTAGTATGTTTATGATAAAGGACACAGTAACAATTAGAGGAATACATAGAGAGAAGAGAGTACAGGCAGGAGGATTTTAGGGTTGAAAATTAATTTTTAAAAATAGTGGTCCAATGCTGTATAAAGTGAATACAAATGTTTCTCATATAATAAACAATTTATATTTTTATTCTTTTTTCCTCCACAGCATTTATCAAGTAGGCACAGTGTCCAGCAAAGCACAACACAGGTAAGATGGCTACAAAAACCTAGCATTGTGTCTTTTTTTTCTTTGAAGTCTGTGATAATGTATCTGAATGTAAAGAAATAATGCAAATTGCTGACTGACTGATACGTATATAGAGCCTTTCATTCAAAGATCTCAAAGCATCATTCATCCTTCCCCTGGGTCCCTCTCCAGCCTATGTCTGAGCCTCCTTTTCCTCAACTCAAGCTGCTGCTCTTACCAGGGCTTCTGCCATGGAGTCATCCACAAGTAACAGCTACCTATCTAGGTCTCTCTCCTCTCCATCCCCACACCCTTACCCCTGAAAAGCTGCCTTTTAATTAGCCTTACTGTCACCTAGTTCCTGCTTGGTCACAGAATCTCTGGAATCGGAATGGTACTTCCCAAAATTTCCAGCTTTAAATGACTACTCCTGTTTTTTTGGGGGTTTCTAACAGGTATTGTACGTTGTGAATGTACCCTGTTATATCTTGATTTATTGTAAAATTTAGAGAATTTTTACATTTAGATTGTACCTTCAAAGATAGGGCAAATTTGAAAACTAAAATCTTAACATTGTCCCTGTACGGAAATACATTCCCAGCTCATTCTGAACAGAATTGGCTCAAATTGATTGTTGACCTGCACATAGTGTTTTTATTTACACCAGTGCAAAATAGAAATAAAACACTGTCAAATTAGAATGGTAGTATTTCACACATGCTTTCCACTGATATAAATGATGTAACTGGTATTAGGCCCAAATGTACACACTTCTTGGGATTTGGCTCTTTTGGTTACTCAAATATCAGTAATAAAAGATATGCCCCCCCCCAGCCTAAGCTTTCTCCTTAAATTGTTCCTAGACTTTCCTAGCAGAGACCTCACTATTTTAGACTCCAAATCCCTCCTTCCCCCTAATCTCACATAGCCAGTTCCACATCTCTCATCTCCAGGGTGGTTAATGAGCTACAACTATTATAAAAAGTCAGCAAGAAGCAGTTTCTGAAGCATTTTTTTTCAGAATTCTAATACCTGCTAACAGTGTGACTCAAAAAGGAGAATTATATTTTCTAGAATCAGGAGCGCTGGCTGAGAAACAGAATTGATGTAGTCTGTTTGATGGTTAGATAAATTGATTTCAGATTGGTAACACCACACATCATCTTATCTCTGTTTCCAAAACCACTGCAATGAAAAACAAATATATAAGTTAAAACTAGAAAAACTGAAAACACATCTGCCATCTGTCTCTGATGTAGCACCTCATTCATGAGGCTAAACTTCTACTCCAGGGAGAAGGAAGAACTGAGTTATGACTCTGCCATGTGAGTTATGTGCCCCTTATTTGTGAAGAAAATAATACTTGTTTTTGATTTTTAAATATCAGGTGGATACAATTCGTCAGCGTCATGGGGAAGCTTGCCGTATGCCAGTGCCCCACCACTTCTTCATCAGTCTAAAGAGCTTCACCTATAATACTATTGGGGAGGACACAGATGTCTTCTTTTCTTTGTATGATGTTCGAGAGAGCAAGCAGATCAGGTAGGACAATATCAACCTCTTGTTTGCTTTTCATCACATGTGGAAGAATGTGAATTCAAAGAATACAAAGCTTGGAGGAAAAATGTCTGAACTATCTCCTCTCACACTTGTCATGAGGCATTTTGATAGATGAATTCAGCAACTGGCAGTTTTGTGATGCATACATCAAAATATCAAAGTATGGTGTTTTTTGTGTGAGAAGTGTAGTTCTCAGGAAAGTGAGTGACTCAGAGCATTGACTAACAGTAGACCTAGCATGGGCAGTCATTGTACAAACTTCCAGATCAGTCCTAAAGCTTAGCCTTAAAAAAGTTTTCTAATGTAGTCCAGGTCTTGTGCAGAGTTAAAGTTGTTACTCTGTAAAAAGTGATAATGCTGATTTGTGCCATGTTATATGAGAGTTTTGAAAGGAGCCCAGCTGTTTGTTTAGGTGCTTGGCTGAGATCATCAAACTCTCTTTCCCTTGTGATCTAAGAAGGATCATAGTGGATTGGAGAGATGCTAGAATTACCATAATAATTTGTGTTCCTCACTCTGAGTTAGATATAAATACATAAATTTGGCTGCAAGCATCCATTCTTCTGGCCGGTTTGACTGTACAGTATATTACAGGCAGCCACTAGAGCAGAGGTCCCCAAATTGTGGGGCACGCCCCCTAGAGGGGTGCAGAGGAGCATTTGGGGGGTTGTGGTGGGCGGGGCCAGCCCCCATGGAGGGTGGGCCAGGAGCGCCACCCAGCCCTGCCCCAAGTTTTGCTCTGACCCCACCCCCAGCCACATCCCCCATTCCCAGCCCTGTGTCTGACCCCATCCCCAGCCTTGGTGCGGCGCCGCACCTGGATGGGGGCTCAGCTGCCACTCCGGCCCCGCCCTCAACCCCTGGCTGAGGAGGAAGCAGAGACAAACCCAGTTGCGGGCCTGGCCACGTCGCCATTCCTGGCCCAGGGATGGGAGCGGAGCTACACCCAGCCACAGGCCCACCTGTGGCTCTTCTCGCACCCCAGCCTTGGCCCCTGGCGAGGCTCCGGCCCTAGACCCACCCTCAGCTGTGGCCCCAGCCTCAGCCCCCTTGCCCCATCCATGTTCTCCCCGCCCAGCCGCAGCCCAGTCCTGGCCCTGGCTTCAGGGGAGGCCAGGGAAGCACGACCCTCAAAACTAAAGGTTTCAATATGATATGAAATAGTTCCTATTTTTTTCCTTCTCATAAGTGGTCTTCGGAAATACCAGGATGAAAATTAACAGAAAATGACCACATCAAGTGCCTTGTATCTGAGTAGTGAAGTTAGTATATGTCTTTATCAAGAGAAGTCATTGAGACACCTTATGCTGAAGAAAATGTTGCAGGCAAAGGTCTAGTACCACTGGGGATCCTTGACACTTAACTCTTATTGATGTCATCTTACTCCTGCACAACAAAAACAAGTGATGAAAACAGGTTAGAGAGAAAACTGAAGATTTCCAGACTAAAGGTTTTTTAAATTCTAGTTATAGGATAAAAGGAAGCTATCATCTACAATTCATTTGAAAAAAGCAGCACTTATAAATCATTCTTTTGAGCTTTGATTAAATTATGTCTGGGTCCTTGGACAGAGATATTTAACATTTCCCTAAAAGAATTTTGTGCCACTGTGATCACAACTGTCTTGTACATTTTGACAGATTTAAATGTGTCCCAAGCTGGGAAAAAAAACAGATTTCAGAGCTCTTTCTGCCTTTTGTTTCATTTTGAAAAAATTATTCTTCCAAAGAAGTTGTGGGGTAGAACAACTAATATTTGGGGCTCTCCAGAGTACTAAAAAAAGTAGAAATATTGGAACACCCTAAATAAATCAGTTAACTCTTACAGTTAAACAAATGTGTCTGCCACCAATTAGCTGGGCATCTTAAAGAACACTTTTAAGGAATGTAGGGAGGGAGTCTGACCTGATATTGAGTCAGCTGTTTGATTCTCTCTATCCATAGGAGTTATTAAAACATTTATTTTGGCTGGTCAGAACACTCAAAGGCATGGTCCTCCTCAAGAGAATAGAACAAAAAATAGCTGTCACCAAAAGTTTAGTGTGAGAATGGCACATCTAGATACTTCAAATAAACAAAACTATTCAGTTTCTATAACAATTAACTGAAGTGTCAGAAACTGCTGAGTTCAAGAGCAGCAGTCGGAAATGGGCAAGACAGATGTGCAGCTAGTAAATAAGCCTGTGCAAGGCCTCTAATAGCTTCAGACGGAGAGAAGTTGTCACATAAGAGACCACACTCGCTTAACCATGAGATCTTAAATTATCTGAAACTCAAAAAGGAATCCTACAAGAAGTGGAAACTAGGTCAAATTACAAAAGATCAATATAAACAGCACAAGCATGTAGGGATAAAATTAGCAAGGCCCAGGCATGAAATGAGATTAAACTAGCTAGAGACATAAAGGGTAACAAGAAGAAATTCTACAAATACATTAAAAGCAAGCGGAATACCAAGGACAAGATAGGCCTGTTACTCAATGGCGGGGGGGGACAATAACAATAACTTTTTCGTGTTTCAGTTTTCTCCAAAAAGTTTATTTGCGAATGGACTTCTAACATAGTGAAAATGGGGTAGGATCAGAGGCTAAAATAGGCAAAGAACAAGTTAAAATTACTTAGACAAGTTAGATGTCTTCAAGTAGCCAGGGTCTGATGAAGTACATCCTAGAATACTCAAGGAGCTGACTGAGGAGATATTTGAGTTACACCTCTACCTCGATATAACACTGTCCTTGGGAGCCAAAAAATCTTACTGCGTTATAGGTGAAACCGTGTTATATTGAACTTGCTTTGATCCACCAGAATGCGCAGCCCCCCCCCGCCCATGGACTCCTTTACCGCGTTATATCCAAATTTGTGTTATATCAGGTGGCGTTATATCGAGGTAGTGGTGTATTAGCGATTATCTTCAAAAAATCATGGAAAATATAGTGCCAATGTATACAAAGGGAAATAAGGACAACCTGGGGAATGACAGACCAGTCACCTTAACTTCAGTACCTGGAAAGATAATGGCACAGATAAGTAAGCAATCAATTTACAATTGCCTAGAGAATGATAAAGTAAGTAACAATGAGCATGGATTTGTCAAGAAGAGATCGTATCAAACCAAGCTAATAGCTTTCTTTGACAGGGTAACAAGCCTTGTGGATGTAGGAAAGCAGTAGATGATGTATATCTTGACTTTAGTAAGCCTTTTGATACTGTCTCTCATGACCTTCTCTTAAACAACTAGGGAAATGCAATGTAGATGGAGCTACTATAAGGTGGTTGCATAACTGGTTGGAAAACTGTTTCCAGAGAGTAGTTATCAGTGGTTCACGGTCAAGCTGGAAGGACATATCAGGTGGGGTCCCACAGGGATTGGTCCTGGTTCTGTTTCTCTTCAATATCTTAATCAGTGATTTAGCTAATGGCATAGAGAGTACACTAATAAAGTAGTGGTAGTGGTTTAGTAAGTTTATCTTATAAGATAAGATGAGACAACAGTGTAAGACTGTTGCAAAAAAAAAGTTTGCAGACGATACCAAATTGAGAGGGGTTGCAGGTGTTTTGGATGATAGGATTAAAATTCAAAATGATCTGGAAAAAATGGAGAAATGGTCTGAAGTAAATAGGATGAAATTCAGTAAAGAGGAATGCAAAGTACTCCCTTAGGAAGGAACAATCAGTTGCACACATACAAAATGGGAATGGACTGCCTAGGAAGGAGTGCTGTGGAAAGGGATCTGGGGGTCATCGTTGCTTACAAGATAAATATGAGACAACAGTGTAAGACTGTTGCAAAAAAAGCAAACATCATTCCTTGGATGTATTAGCAGGAGTGTGGTAAGCAGGACACAAGAAGTAATTCTTCTGCTCTACTCTATGCTGATAAGGCCTCAACTGCAGTATTGTGTCCAGTTCTGGGCACCACATTTCAGGAAATATGTGGAGACATTGGAGAAAGTCCAGAGGAGAGAAACAAAAATGATTAAAGGTCTAGATAACATGACCTATGAAGAAAAACTGAAAAAATTGTGTTTGTTTAATCTGGAGAAGAGAAGAGTAAAAGGGGACATGATAACAATCTTCAAGTACATAAATGGTTGTTATAAAACAGAGGGTGATAAAATGTTCTCCTTATCCACTGAGGACAGGACAAGAAGCAATGGGCTTAAATTTAGGTTGGACCTCTCGAGGTCCCTTACAGTCCTATGATCTTATCATTCTATGACCCAGTTCAGGAAAACAGTTAAGTATATGCTTAAATCCTTTTGCATTAAATGTGACTTCATCCTTAAATGCTTTGCTGAATAGGGATGAAGTTACCCACACTCTTTGTTAATGATGTGCTTAAATGCTTTGCTGAATCAGGGCCTGAATGGCAACATCTGGGGGAATGGTGCACAAAGGAAGATGGGAAATACCTGGAGAGGCTCTTTGTATAACTGGCAACCAAAAGAAGCTGAAAATAATGCTGACCATGAAGAGGAAAGTACAAGGGCTTCTGAGATACTTGAATGCATACAAAAGTGCCTCAGAAATGCAAATAGTTGTTATTGTGCTCTTGGGGTTGTATCATGCACCAGTGAGCATCTGTAGTGACAACAACATCAGTTTTAATATTGCCCTAACTTCCCAAAGGAAGAGGTGCAGGAAGACTGGGATGAGAGGTTGAACTGCACTTAACTCTTGAAGACAGGAAATTATCTTTCCTAAACCAGAAAAGAAAACAAAGATAAATGTTTCTTTTAAAGTAGATATAAAAACATCTTTTTAGCTTTTGAGCAATAAAGGTTTTCCCCCATCTCAGTATGCTTTGGAAAATAGTCAAATATTCCCCTGAGTCAATGGCTCAATAGGCTGATGTGGTTCAGGAATGTCAATGTCATAGCCAACAGTATACAAGGGGGTGATGCAGCCAACATCATGTCTGACAGCCCTAACTGGATGGATCAGATACACATTTTACAGCTGAATGAACTGCAGGTGCCTTTCAGTATGAGATTGAGCAATACTTTAATCCATGAGCGTCAAGATTCTAGTCAAGTGCTTTAACCACTTAGCCACTAGATCAGATTTTTTTGGCTAGCAGTATATGTTGAGGCCACGGATGGCCCAGGTTACTGTGCAAAGACATAAAGGGCAAAGTGGCTGTGACCCTCCCTCAGTTCCATCTTACTGCCTACAACAGTGAGAAAGAACCTTGTGGTGTACCACCTGCTGGCACTCTATCATGAGCTATTTTTGTTTAACTTCTGAAAATTTTCATAACAGCCTTCAGTCCTTTAGTTTTAACATCTTGGACAGAATAAGCCTCTGTCTGGATCAGATTTCTTCAACCAGACCACCCTTGTACAGATCCCCCTTCCATCCCATCCCCCCGTATAAGGACCTCAAGATTGCAGACTGAAAATACTTCACTTACTTCAAGTACTTCACTTGCATCCGAAGAAGTGGGTATTCACCCACGAAAGCTCATGCTGCAAAACGTCTGTTAGTCTATAAGGTGCCACAGGATTCTTTGCTGCTTTTACAGAACCAGACTAACACGGCTACCCCTCTGAGACTGAAAATCTGCAGTCTTCAAGTCTTGTTCATCCTGTGATGGACTAATTCTTCTTACAGACAGGTTGTGCGTGGGTGAATGCTATACAGTTGCTTGGTTTGCCTCTCCTGCATTCATACTAAAAAATTGAAAGATCCAAGACTGAAGCTCCATCTCTTGGAGCAGTCAATGAGATATCTGTTTGATATTTTATAAGCCTCTGAATCAGCCATAAATGAGGGACTGTTAGACCCAGCAAGAGCTCTGTGGTAGGCACTCGCCACTACAGCACTAATGGCAAAGCGTATCAAGAAAATATACCAGATTTGAGTACTTTCCGGGTTCAAGTACTTCTATTCACACTCTGACCCCAGAAGTACAAACCATGACCAAGAATCTGCAACTTGAAGGCTGGAGACTGCAGACTACAACTCCACTGAATTAAGAAAAATTGCAAGTGGCAAACCACAATCATTAGTCTCACACATAGGGAGACCTATGCACTAGGGATACCTAAAACACACAAGTTATACTGCTTCAACTATACCAGAATAGTTAAAGCAATACAGCCCCCATCCCCAATGTGGATGTAGTATAGAGGTGCTTTATAGTACTATAGCTGTTCCTGTATGGAAAGGGAAATAAGATAAACTGCTCTAAGGCACTGTGACATGGTGTACCTAGCTTTTGTGGCTCCCTACAGGAGGCCACACAGTCATACTAAACCATGTCCCAGGAAACAGCAGAGTGACAGGAAAGAGCAGCGAAGGTGGGTGCTTCAGGCCTGCCTAGAGAGGCCTCATGGAAGCAGCCAATCAGAGTCCAGTATGCTCAGATAAAAGGAGCTGCAGGGTCTTAGCAGGTCAGTTCCTGGCTGGGACCAGAGGAGTGAAGAAAGGTGCTTCTCTCTGGCTTGGAGATAGCAACAAATCTGAGGACGCTGGCCCTGAGATAGGACTGGAGATAAAATGGGCCTGGTAGGAAGAGGCCCAGGGAAACAGCAGCAACAGATTGGAGTAAGCAATCCCAACTATACATATAAAATTATGGGTTCTAAATTAGTAGTTACCACTCAAGAAAGAGATCTTCGAGTCATTGTCGATAGTTCTCTGAAAACATCCACTCAATGTGCAGCGGCAATCAAAAAAGCAAACAATGTTGGGAATCATTAAGAAAGGGATAGATAATAAGACCGAAAATATCATATTGCCTCTATATAAATCCATGGTACACCCATATCTTGAATACTGCATAGATGTGATCACCCCATCTCAAAAAAGATATATTGGAGTTGAAAAAGGTTCAGAAAAGGGCAACAAAAATTATTAGGAGTATGAGGAGAGATTAATAAGACTAGGACTTTTCAGCTTGGAAAAGAGGCTACTAAGGTGAGATATGATTGAGGTCTATAAAATCATGACTCGTGTGGAGAAAGTAAATAAGGAAGTGTTATTTACTCCTTCTCATAACACAAGAACTAGGGGTCACCAAATGAAATTAATAGTCAGCAGGTTTAAAACAAACAAAAGGAAGTATTTCTTCCCACAATGCACAGTTAGTCAACCTGTGGAACTCCTTGCCAGAGGATGTTGTGAAGGCCAAGACTATAACAGGATTAAAAAAAGAACTAGATACATTCATGGAGGATAGGTCCATCGATGTCTGTTAGCCAGGATGGGCAGGGATGGTGTCCCTAGCCTCTGTTTGCCAGAGGCTGGGGATGGGCGACAGGAAATGGATCAGTTGGTGATTACCTGTTCTGTTCATTCCCTCTGGGGCACCTGGCATTGGCTCCTGTTGGAAGACAGGATACTGGGCTAGATGGACCTTTGATCTGATCCAGTATGACCGTTCTTATGTTCTTAGAGGCTTTTTAGCAAGAAAACCAACAGTACCTTACACTTACTCAAGGACTTCAAGGTAATTCTATGCTCACTTGGATTTACACATCTCCAGTGTACTGCAAAATTTGCACCATCAGCTACAGCACCAGCAAATACAACTTATGTTGCCCTACTGTAGTCAGCCAGAATATCACTGTAAAAAGCAGCAGAGATACACTTGAGGACATCAGTCTTCCTCAGTTCCAGCAATGCACAGCACTTTGCTCACACACCATCAAATTTGACAGATTGTTTGAGAGCTACAGCAGGGTCAGTCTATGGAGCACCTCTTTCAGAAGCCTCCTCACCCCATTCCATCAGGCATGCTCAGACATTACTACCAACAAATGGGTGCTGAATATCATCACCCATGGCTATACCATCCAGTTCCTTTACCACCTCCTTCCCTATCCCCCTTCAGGGATCCTTTTTATGGGAGCCTTTTTACAAACTATATATTCTTCTTCCAAAGAAAAGATGGGGTCTTTGTCCTGTCCTAGTCCTGAGGCGACTCAACAAATACCTATACTGCCTCAAATTCAGGATGGTAGTGCTTGCCTCCTTTGTTCCATTGCTCCAGACTCAAGACTGGTTAGCAGTTCTTGACTTGTAGGACATGTACTTCAACACTGCCTGCCACCGACGTGGCACACAGGACGTTCTTCAGGTGATCAATACAGGGTTCTGCCTTTCAGACTCTCCATGGCACTGAGAGTTTTCAACAAGTGCCCAGCATTGGCAGTGGCACATCTAAGGAAACAGGAATTTCATGTCTATTTGTACATAGAAGGGTTGGCTGATCAGGAGCAAGTCCCAGGATTAAGATAAAGACAGCCCTAAATTGAGTCCACACTCTGTTCTCTCAGTTAAGATTCCTGGTGAACTTAGAAAAATTGTGTTTCACGGTATTCTAGATGATAGAGTTCATAGGACCCTATTGGACTCGTGGTTAGCATGAGCAACTCTGCTGGAAGGTAGATTCAGGTCCCTTCAGGAGCTTTTATATGACATAAGAACAAGACCATACACAATGGTTTGCATGTTCCTGAGGTTATTAGGACACGTCTGCATGTATATACATGACACCACGTGCCAGACTTTGCCTGCAGCCAATACAATACTGGGTAAGGACAGTGTACTTCCAGGCAAGTCACTGTTCTTCTTTGAATGATTGCACTAGTGTATTCCACTATGGTGTATGTGCACTCAGTGAACGACCATCAGAAACTTTTTCCTACAGTGGTTGGGTGGCTTGAGCCCCCCTTGCTGCTGTGTACCACTGTGTGCAGGTATAAAGGGGAGATCCTCCCCAGCCTCCTCCGTTCCTTCTTACCACCCATGATGGTTATTGGAACTCTGTTCTACACCAGGACAGTTCTTCTCTCAGCCTTTGTGAACATGGCATACTCATGTATTTAGTTTAGTTTAGTTCCTAGTGTTGTTAGGATAGTTAGTTTTAGTTCTGTTATTTTAAAAAAAGGTTTTTCAGACTTCTTGTTTCCCCATTTGTTTTTTTTTTCTAGTCTCAGTACCAAAGTATTCCTGGTCACCAGGTTTCAAGCCATATGCTTCTTGCTCCAGGCCTATGCTGGTGAGCAAACTGCACAGTTGCTGCCTGAAATGGTTGGGAGAGGCTCACATGAAGGACTGATGCCAGATTTGCAGGGAGTTCAAGCCTAGGATGAAGGCTAGGGAGGCTATGCTGAAATTCTTGCTAATGGATGCAGCACTCAGGCCACCATCGAGCTGTGCCAGTCTGAGTCAGTGCTGAGTGCTGTAGCTTCAAAGAGAAGCACATCTCCAGAATTAGTGGAATCCCAGTACCATGCTTCCTTGTCCATACTGAGGAAGAAATACAAAGCTTCTAGAGAGGAAATCAGAGGAAGGTCTCCACCCTCTTAAGTCTGGTAAGAGGGTTGAGAAGGAATTGAGTAGAGAGCATCTGAAACCTAAGCACTCCTCCTCCAAATCCGTGCCTAAGTTGGCACAGTCGACTCCATGCCACAAGGGGCACCATCAGGCCCAATGCTGGGAGAGGCACTATCAACTTCTTCTGCACTGTAACAAGAGACCATCTTGATGCCAACTACTGCAGTGGCATTTTTGGCAGCAAGAAACCTGCTTTGCATTTTGGTACTGGTGTCTCCATCCTTACAAGAGTCCAGTCCCCTGGCACTGTGGCCAGTGATTCAACCTCCAGTACTGCTGTTGCTTGCTTCCCAGATAGGCAACCTCTTGGTCCCCCCTAAGAGGAAGCTTGCTATGATGGCATTGCTCTGCTCATTGCCTGGCTCCCAGCATCAATCCCTGGCACTGATGGGATCAGCTCTGACATTGTCAGAGGAAAGGGAATCTTTGAGTCATAGAATCATAGAATATCAGGGTTGCAAGGGACCTCAGAAGATCATCTAGTCCAACCCCCTGCTCAAAGCAGGACCAATCAACCATGAAGCAAGACCCACAGATCTGTGCACAGATCCTTTCTTCCTATTTACCACAGCAACCCTTCAGTGGGACCCATGGGAATGCCCTGCCCCATATCAGTGGTTCTTTTGGAACCCTTGGAGATTTCCCCCAACTTCCTGATCTTCCCCACACTGTGTATATTAAGTGTCCTCATCTAGAAGGGCTGAGTCTACACACTGAGCAGTTCTGTCCCCCGAGTCGAGTACCAGGCGCGGTACCGAGCATCCCGGAGGAGGTTCCAGAGCCACAGCAACAACCAGTAGAGGAGATTCTATCTTCTCCAGTCTTGGCTTCCTCTTCATCTTCACCAGACAAAGCCACTTTGTCCAGCATGATTTCACCTCCTCCTGATTTTAAAGTTCATCAGGAGTTGCTGAAGACTGTGTTCCTTCTAAGGTGCATGCCTGCATGGCCACGCAAGAGGGCATCAAAGGCCGCGCACCTAATTAGTGGAGCCATGCAGGCGTGCAGCCATACGTGTGCCAGGACCCTGGAGAGGACATGTAAGAAGGTGAGGTGGGGGGAATAAGGGGTGGGTGGAGGCAGTGGGGTAAGATGGGGGTGGGGAGCTTGGGGCGTGTAGGGCTGAGATGGCCAGGGAGAGACACCTCTCCCCCAACCCCAGGGCTATGGCAGGGAGAGAGGAAGAGGACTCCCCCAGCTCTGGGGCCGAGGCAGGGAGAGACGCCTGTCTCTCCCAGCCAGGGCTATGATGGGGAGAGAGGGCCCAAGGGAATCCTCTCTCCCCACTGCAGCCCTGGGGTTGGGGGTGCCCCTTCAAATCCACAAACCTATCTCTCCCAGGGGGTAGGGTTTGTGAGACTCCAATAGAGGTCACTGTGGGTGACAGAATCATCTCTCTGTGTGACCACAGCTCCCACTAGCATCATTTTGCCACCACAGCAGTCTTCAGTGTGATGCCTTTTCTCTCTTGGGCTGCCTCAGCTTCGTTATGGTTATAACTTTTTAAAAATATATATCTCCGTTTTTTGTTTCTACTGGTGGCACACATCTGCACATTAACTCAATATTTGTGCTGCATGGAACAAAATTCATTCTGCACATGGATGGAAAAAATTAGAGGGAACATTGGCTGAAGAGAGTGGCTGCAGGCTTAGGTGTATAGGACAAAGAGGTCAGGGAGATTTCGTATCATCTGGTTGACATTTTATCATTGGTCGGTCCTTCTAAGGTAGCTCTGCCAATTAACAAGGCAATCTTAGAGCCTATAAAAGCTCTATGGCAAACTCCATCTTTGCTTTCTCCCACCTCAAAAAGAGCAGAAAGAAAATATTATGTATGCTCTCCAAGCTTTGAGTACTTCTACACTCATCCACCACTGGACTCATTAGCTGTGACAGCTGCTAGTGAGAGAGTATATCCAGGGCACCAAGCTGTGATCCCCAAATAAAAGAACACTAAAAGGCTGGACTTATTTGGAAGAAAGATTTGTTCAATGCAGGGTTTACAGCTCCATATTGCTAACCAACAGGCTCTGCTGGGGCACTACAACTTTAATTTATGGGGCTGTGTAGAAATGCGGATTCACCCCTGCGGCACCTCCTGCTGGTGACTTCCAGGAATTAGCTCGTTCCAGCTCCGGAGCGCCCTCAGCAGGCCGGTGATCCGCCTGTCCTCTGGCCCCAGTGCCCCTTTAACTGGGGTGCTGCCCCCTGGCAGTACCCCACCGATCTGGGTCTCCCCTCCCTGGGGAACCCCCACCCAACCCACTATCCCCACCTCACCTCAGTCTTGGCTACTGCCAGTCATCACTTAGCCCCCGTTTCCTGGGGCAGACTGCAGTGTATCAGCCACTCATCGCAGGCAAAGGGATTTGGACCAGCTGCCTCTGGCTACCCGTGGCTACCCCTCTGTAGCCCCAGTACCTGCCTGGCCTTACACTAGGCTGCAGCCTGGGGGTTTTACCAGGCGGAGCCCTACAGCTCCCTTGCCCTGTTCCCCAGCCCTGCTTCCCTCAGATACTCTCTCAGCTTCCAGCAGCCAGGCCCTTCTCTCTCTGAACGCAGAGAGAGACTGAGACTGCTTCAGCCCAACAGTCCCTTTATAGGGACAGCTGAGTCTGTTTGGGGCGTGGCCACATCTGCGGCTGTTTCCCCACTCAGCCTGGGCTGTTCTCCCAGCCTGCTAGCCCTCTCCCAGGGCTGGTTCCAACCCTGTCAGGACTGGAGCGGGTCACCACTCCGCTACAGGCTCCATGGAAATGTTCAGAAAGCTGCTACTGGAGAATGCTAGACAGTTCTTTTTCCTAGTCAATGAGGATAGACTAATTGTAAGAACATCATTGTAGGTGGTGCTACCAGGAGTTCAGTTCAATCCTTCTCCCAGCACTATTTCCTGGGATGTGTATGGACAATCACTTGAAGAAAGAATGGTTACTTATCCTACAGTAACTGTGGATCTTAGAGGTGTGTTGTCCACTTGTATTCCATGACTTGCCCTCCTTCCCTGCTACTGCAGAGTTCTTGCCAAATAGGGTTCAGTATTAGGGAAAGAATTGGAAAGCCATTGTGGTTACCCTGCCCTTGATGTCCTTGGCTGTGGAGCATGGGAAGGCATGCAGGGCACAGATGTAGCCCCGATGAACACTGCTGCTCAGAAAGATTCCGGTCTCATGAGCACGGCGCACATGCACACCAGAAGTGGAATATATTTGGACAACACATCTCAAATCACAATTACTGTAGGGTAAGTAACCATCTTTCCTACCATCACCTTGCACCCTCCTTCCACCCTCCCCCTTAAAAACAGGGATTCTGGGGCTCTGTGGGGGTCTTGATATTTTTTATTATATCATATTTGGATTGAAATGGGAATGATCTGAGTTTTTTATTGTTAGCATATTTGGACACCTAGCAACAGGCATAATAGGGAAAGACACCTACAGAGGCATTTACTTCCATAATGACAGATAAGTGACTGTGTACAAGCAAAGAAGCTGTCATTATGTGCTCAGCAACCTCCTACATACAAACAGTGGTGAATTTCTGCATTTCTGCCAGGTAATTGATACTAATACAGAATGAGGGTACGTCTACACTACGGGATTATTCCGATTTTACATAAACCGGTTTAGCAAAACAGATTGTATAAAATCGAGTGCGCGCGGCCACACTAAACACATTAAATCGGTGGTGTGCGTCCACGGTCCGAGGCTAGCGTCGACTTCTGGAGCGTTGCACTGTGGGTAGCTATTCCGTAGCTATCCCATAGTTGCCGCAGCCTCCCCCGCCCCTTGAAATTTCCGGGTTGAGATCCCAGTGCCTGATGGGGCAAAAATCATTGTCGCGGGTGGTTCTGGGTAAATGTCGTCAGTCACTCCTTCCTCTGGGAAAGCAACGGCAGACAAGCATTTCGCGGCTTTTTTCCCTGGATTGCCCTGGCAGATGCCATAGCATGGCAATCATGGAGCCTGTTTTGCCTTTTGTGACTGTCACCGTATGTGTACTAGATGCTGCTGACAGAGGCGATTCAGCAGCACTACACAGCAGCATGCTTTTGCTTTTGCATGACAGCAGAGATGGTTACCAGCCATACTGTACCATCTACCATACCATAAATTGGTAATAAGATGATCATGGTTTCCAGTCCTTTTGCACTGCACCATTTGCTGCTGTCATAAGTGCCCCTGGCTGAGATCAGCCAGGGGCGCAAAAGCCAAAATTGGGAATGACTCCCTGAGTCAATCCCTCCTTTTTGGTATCTAAAAATAGAATCAGTCCTGCCTAGAATATGGGCAAGTGTACTAGAGAACCACTGTATCAGAGAACCAGAGAGCACAGCTGCTCTGTGTCAGATCCAGCAGAAATTATGAGCTGTATGCTATTCACAGGGGGTGCTCCTGCAACAACCCCACCTGTTGATTCCGTTCTTCCCCCAGCCTTCCTGGGCTACCGTAGCAGTGTCCCCGCACTTGTGTGATGAAGTAATAAAGAATGCAGGAATAAGACACAGTGACTTGTTAGTGAGAAATGAGTGGAAGGCAGCCTCCAGCTGCTATGATAGTCCAGACAGGACATTAAGCAGTGTGGAGGAGAGGAGCCCAGCATCCCGCTGCTAGTCCAGGGACAATTGAATCTTTTCTTTACACATGAAGGGCGGGGGCTGATGGAGCTCAGCCCCCTGTTGCTATGATGAAGACGGTTACCAGCCTTACTGCACCATCTACCAGGAAAAATCAGGAGCTTTTTACACAGGCGCCCATGATTGACCTCACTGAATGCTAGTCGGCATGGTTACCAGTCCTTTTGCACTGCCCCATGTGCCAATAGGCTGATGATGACGATGGATATCAGCCATATTGCACCATCAGCCACCCATGGCGGGGGGGGAGCAAGGATGTTGGTGTTGACTGCTGCAGCATCGCGTCTATCTGCAGCATTCAGTAAAGATAGGGTGACATGTAAAAGAGTCAAGAGAGGATTGTTTTCCCTTTCACTTCTGGGGGTGGGTGGGGGGGTGCGTAAATTGCCGAGCTATGCCCTGAACCACCGCGGACACTGTGTTTGACCCTAGAAGCATTTGGAGCTCAGCCAAGAATGCAAATGCTTTGCGGAGACTGCAGGCACTGTGGGATTGCTTGAGTCCTCCAGTCCCCGCTCCAGTCCCCCCTCCATGAGCGTCCATTTGATTCTTTGGCTTTCCGTTACGCTTGTCACGCAGCAGTGCGCTGAGTCCCTGCTATGGCGTCTGTGTGGAGATTTTTTAAAAATTATTTTGAATTTCGTCTTCTGTAACGGAGCGCTGATAGAACAGATTTGCCTGCCCTTACTGCGATCACATCCGCATGGTCCATGCTAGAGCTCTTTTTTTATTTTTATTTCGGACTGCATCGCCACCCGTGCTGATCGGAGCTCCACGCTGGGCAAACAGGAAATATTCAAAAGTTCGCGGGGATTTTCCTGTCTACCTGGCCACTGCATCCGAGTTCAGATTGCTGTCCAGAGCAGTCAGTGGTGCACTGTGGGATACCACCAGGAGGCCAATACCGTCGATCTGCGGCCACACTAACCCTAATCCGATATGGTAATTCCGATACTAGCGCTACTCCTCTCGTTAGGGAGGAGTACAGAAACCGGTTTAAAGAGCCCTTTATATCGATATAAAGGGCCTCTTAGGGCTGGTCCACACTAGCTCTTTAAATTGAATTTAGCAGCGTTAAATCGAATTAAGCGTGCACCCGTCCACACCAGGAAGCCATTTAATTCGACATAGAGGGCTCCTTAGTTCGACTTCGGTACTCCACCTCGACAAGGGGAGTAGCGCTAAATTCGACATGGCTATGTCGAATTAGGCTAGGTGTGGATGCTAATCAATCGTAGTAGCTCCGGGAGCTATCCCACAGTGCAACACTCTGTTGACGCTCTGGACGCCAGTCGGAGCTTGGATGCTCTGACCAGCCACACAGAAAATGCCCCGGGAAAATTTGAATTCCTTTTCCTGTCTGGACAGTTTGAATCCCATTTCCTGGTTGCTCATCGGGGCGAGCTCAGCAGCACCGGCAACGATGCAGAGCTCTCCAGCAGAGGAGTCCAGGCAATCTCAGACTAGAAAGAGGTCCCCAGCATGGACTGACCGGGAAGTCTCAGATCTGATTGCTGTGTGGGGTGATGTGTCTGTGCTTTCGGAGCTGTGCTCCAGCAAACGGAATGCAAAGACCTTTGAGAAGGTCTCCAAAGCCATGAGAGACAGAGGATACAGCCGGGATACAACGCAGTGCCGCGTGAAAGTCAAGGAGCTGAGACAAGGCTACCAGAAACTCAGAGCGGCAAACGGACGCTCCGGAGCCCAGCCCCAGACATGCCGCTTCTACGAGGCACTGCATGCCATTCTCGGTGGGTCTGCCACCACTGCCCCACCAGTGTGCGTGGACTCTGAGGATGGGATAGTGTCGACGGACTGTTCCTCGGAGATGTTCGCGGACGGGAAGATGAGGAGGACGAGGCAGTCGACGGCGCTTTCCCCGACAGCCAGGATCTCTTCCTCACCCTCACTGAGATCCCCTACCAACCCTCCCCAGCCGTTACCACGGACCCTGAATCGGGAGAAGGATCAGTCCGTAAGTGCTTTAAACAAGTTAACATTTATTTATTAAAAGCAGCTAAGACCAACGAGTTAACATTTTTTTAGTAACTAAACAGGGAGAGACATTAGGAGAACAGAAGGTTTACATACAGGGGGATGGAACTTTTATCTTCATAAGAGATCTCCAGGAAACTCTCCTGGAGGTAATCTGAAAGTCTATGCAGGAGGTTCCTTGGCAGAGCTAGCTTATCGTGTGCCCCGAGGTAGCACACTTTGCCTTGCCATGCTATAAGCTGGAACTCCGGGACCATTGCCCTCACGAGCATGGCAGAGTAGGCCCCTGGGTTGTGGTGGCTTTCTTCCAGCATGCGCGCTCTCTCTGCCCGTGAGACTCTCCTCAGGGTGATCTCTCTCGCACACTCCTGCATGAAATTAGAGTAATTGTGGTACTATTAGTAATGGGAGCGCTTAACTGTTCCTTTGCATAACAAGAAGCCTCACTTAACAGCCATGTGCTGCAGTCTACAGAGTGGCAGCATACAGGGATCTTTCCCAGTGAACAGCCGCGAGGGGGTGCAACAGGGGCCGAGTTTATGCTTTCAGGATTGCTTGCATCAAGAGGACAGAGCTGTACATTCACTTCTATGAATCCAAAAGTGTTTGGCTTACCATGCCTTGCTGCTACACGAATTCTTCTTTCCTGCAAAGGTTCTCTGATCTGCAGCCCAATACCCCAGGCAATGAAAGCGCATTCAGAGAACTCGAACTTTCCCTTAGTGAGTGCGCATGAGACAGGTGCTGTGCATACTCTTGTTCACAGACACCGAGTAGACTATGTTTCTTTGTTTAAAAAATGTATCATTGTAAGAAATTCACTACCTTTTTGACATCACACAGGTGCAACTGTATCACGACCTGATCCACCATGCCCCTCACAGATGATGGCGCAAACTAGAAGGCGTAAGAAAAAGACAAGGGACGAGATGTTTGCTGAACTTATGGGCTGCTCCAGAGCCGAGGCGGACCAGCAGAGCCAGTGGAGGGAGAACCTCACTCAGCAGCACCGCTCACTCTGCGAACGGGAGGACAGGTGGCGTCAGGAGGACCAGCAGGCGACTCAAACGCTGCTTGGACTAATGAGGGAGCAAACGGACACGCTCAGGCGCCTTGTCGATGTTCTGCAGGACCGCAGGCAGGAAGACAGAGCCCCCCTGCACTGTATCTGCAACCGCCCACCCCCGCCTCAAACTCCAATCCCCCCCTCATCAAAAATAACAAGAAGGAGGGTCACCAGGGGCCGTGAAAACTGTCACTGCACCACAGGACAGTGTTAAATTACCCAAAAGCTATCAGTCACTACATTTTGAAAAGTCCTTCCCTTACTGTGTTGTTGATTATTAAAAGTAGTTTTCTGTTACTTACTTTTTCCGTCATGGTTTTTTACACAACGCTGTGTTAGATGTCTTGGGTGGGTCGTTGGGTGGTTGAGGGGGTAGTGTAATGCATAGGACAGTCACCTTTAGCAGGGTACAGAGACGGGGGCTGGATCAGCAGCATGTCACACACACAGTGCAGTCAGTAGGCGGTTAGCTGGTATGGGAGGTGGTTTGCAGGTTTTCTGTCGTTGGGGGTGGTACATGCATTTGTAGCGGGGGAGGGGGGTTACAGATGTCATGCAACGGTCCCTGTAATGGACCGCAGAGCCAAGCAGCAGAGGAATCTGTATCCGTCCTCCCCCGCAACAAGGCCACATAGCCCCCGCACACAGAGTCCAAAAAAGGAGGGATGGCAGGATCCGTTGAAACAACCAGTCCGGCACTGCTGACCGGTCTGGGAGCGGGAGCATGTCAAACCTCGACTTTAGAGGCGGTCTTTACATGACCACACACCCTACCCAGCACAGTGTGCGTCCCAGTTTCAACCCTTTAACGCAAAGTCATCAATAAAGACACCGTTGTAAAGCTACAGTGGAGCACGTACTTTAATTTTTAAATGTGTGTTAGAAGTTGGGGAAGCAGGGTGGACGGGGTATGTAACTGCAGAGGCTAGTCAACAGTAACTTGGTAAAGAAACAGGGGCAGGTTCAGCTTCTCTGTGAAGAAACTGAACAGTCACAGTTCACGCTGCTCGCTGCTCGCTGGTACTTGAAGACTTCCTTGTCGCTGTGCAAGGTGCCTGCATAGGGCGTGACGAGCCAGGGCATTAGCGGGTAGGCTGGGTCCCCTAAGATCAGTATGGGCATCTGCACATCCCAAGCGTTATTTTGTGGTCCGGGAAGAAACTACCTTCCTGCAGGCGTCTAAGCAGACCAGAGTTCCTGAAAACACGCGTGTCATGAACTTTGCCTGGCCACCTGACGTTGATGTTGGTAAAACGTCCCCCATGGTCCACCACTGCTCGCAGCACCATTGAAAATTAGCCAAATTTCTCAGCAGCTGACTGCGGAAGAGGTGGACGATAAGTTGCGAGGAGCTGACAGCGGCCACAACTGCAGCGGGATCCGTGCTCGCAGTGCTGCGGTGCCCGCGCTGTCACTGAGAAGAAAAGTGCACGAACAGATTGCCAGCTGGCGCTTTCAGGGAGGGATGCTGGGCGTGATTGACGGTTCAATGATGACAGTTACCCAAAACCACCCTCCACACAATTTCCCCCCCCCCAGCATGCATTGGTGGGAAATCCCAGCATTCCAATGGGCGGCGGGGAGTGCGGGAACTGTGGGATAGCTTCCCACAGTGCACCGCTTCCAAAGTCGACGCTTCGCCCGTTACTGTGGACTCACACAGTCGAATTAGTGTATTTATTGTGGATACACAACTTCGACTTCATTAGGTCGATTCCAGAAATTCGAATTAAGATGAATCGAAATAGTCTTGTAGTGTAGACGTACCCTTAGTGTGGACGGGTGTGGCGTTAAATCGGTTTTATGCTCCTTAAACTGGTTTAAACGCGTAGTGGAGACTAGGTCTGAGAGAAACTGATGGCCAGGATCTCTGTTGATCCCTCTGTTCTTTTCCATGGTGTTATAACATCCATTACTTTCCCTATAAACACATAATATTAAAAAGTGTAAATGCTTGAGGTGCATACGTGGTTTTAGATTGGTGGGAATATGTCACAGAGTGACACTGGCCATTTAAGATGGAAGAGGCCAGTGCTCCTGTGACTGGTCAACTGACCCCTGGTTGGGCTTAAGAGGGCACCTGGGCCATAGGGGTGCTTGATAACAGACACAGAGAGTCAGGAAGTGGCAGGTGAGAGCTGCCAGAAACAGAGAAGTGCCATGGAAAGCTTGGGAGAAAACTGCAGAGGACTCTAGAGGGAAAGAGCTGAGTTCTGATAAGAGCTAGAAGAGAACTATTGGTTGGAACTGACCAAAACTGGGGAACCCTCATGAGCAAAAGGCTTGGGCAAAGAACCCTAGGAAAACAGGAAGATCCAGCTCGATCAAGGGAAGCTGAGCCCAGAAGCAAAAGGATTGTTATTGGAGGGTGCATCACCAGGTTCATGCAGAAGACTCACAGTCAGGGAGGCCTGGGAAGTGAAACACTGCAGGAGGGGAAGCCCTCTGCAAAGCTCTGCAGGAGGAGTCAGGAACAAGAGGTTGGTCCTGAAAGGACATTCCCTGAGCAAGGCTAGGACTCCCAGACAGGGGGGCTGGGGAGTGGAACACTGCAGAGAGCTGTCTCATGGGAGACCTGTTTGGGGGGCTGTGGTAGAAGAGTCTAGTCACTCAGGTGGAGGCCTTGGAGAGTGGTGGCCTGGAACAGGAACAAAAGGAACTGGGAGCTGGTGAACTCTTGAGTGGGTAACCTGGAAGTTATGTCCTTGGAGATGGGAATGGAAAAGCTCTGTACCATTTATGTGTTTTATTGTGGTAACTGGAGAATGGTTTTACCATAAGGATTTTGGGGAACTACTGTGTTGATGTATATGAATACATTATGCCCATAGGTAGGACTTTGTATTGGACACTGAGAGAGATTGCATTCCTCTTACGGGTATGGCAGGTATCCATGTTGTGCTGTGGCCTGCTGCAGGAGGGTGCTCAAGATTTCAATCGTTTCCATCCTACCATCAACCTCAGCCTGGACCAGTCCACACAAGAGGTCCACTTCCTAGACACTACAGTGCTAATAAGTGATGGTCACATAAAAACAACCCTATACCGGAAACCTACTGACTGCTATACTTACCTACACACCTCCAGCTTTCATCCAGACCACATC
Organism: Mauremys mutica; assembly: GCF_020497125.1. Classification (NCBI taxonomy): domain Eukaryota; kingdom Metazoa; phylum Chordata; order Testudines; family Geoemydidae; genus Mauremys; species Mauremys mutica. The sequence goes on from NC_059078.1 coordinate 46,938,505, forward strand.
ACATGATCCATTGTCTACAGCCAAGCTCTAAGATACAACCGCATTCTCTCAGACAGATCTCTCAGACAGAGACAAACACCTACAGAATCTCTATCAAGCGTTCTTGAGGCCTGGTCTGCACTACGCGTTTATACCGAATTTAGCAGCGTTAAACCGAATTAACCCTGCACCCGTCCACACAACGAAGCCCTTTATTTCGATATAAAGGGCTGTTAATACCGATATCTGTACTCCTCCCAGACGAGGGGAGTAGCGCTGAAATCGGTATTGCCATGTCGGATTAGGGTTAGTGTGGCCGCAATTCGACGGTATTGGCCTCCGAGCGCTATCCCACAGTGCACCATTGTGACCGCTCTGGACAGCAATCTGAACTCAGATGCACTGGCCAGGTAGACAGGAAAAGCCCCGCGAACTTTTGAATTTCATTTCCTGTTTGCCCAGCGTGGAGCGCTGATCAGCATGGACTGTACGGGAGATACTGGATCTGATCGCTTTATGGGGAGACAAATCTGTTCTATCAGAGCTCCGTTCCAGAAGACGAAATGCCAAAGCATTTGAAAAAATCTCCAGGCTATGATAGACAGAGGCCACAGCAGGGACTCAACACAGTGCTGCGTGACAAGCGTGACGGAAAGCCAAAGAATCAAATGGACGCTCATGGAGAGAGTGGGGGGTACTGAGGACTTCAGCTATCCCACAGTCCCTGCAGTCTCCAAAAAGCATTTGCATTCTTGGCTGAGCTCCCAATGCTTGACGGGTCAAAAACATTGTCCCGGGTGGTTCAGGGTATATGTTGTCAATTTACCCCCCTCCCTCTCCCCCGTGAAAGAAAAAGGGGAAAAAATCGTTTCTCGCCTTTTTTCAATGTCACCGTATGTCTCCTGCATGCTGCTGGTAGATGTGGTGCTGCGGCGCTGAACAGCAGCATCCCCTCCCCTTCCTTTCCTGATGGCAAACAGTACAAAAGGCTTGAAAACCGTCATGATAATCCCGTGAGTGCTCCTGGCTGGCCTCGGTGAGGTCGGCCAGGGGCACCTGGGCAAAAATGGGAACGACTCCCGGTCATTCCCTTCTTTAAGCTTTGTCTCCTGGAGAGGCAGACGGTACAAAAGGCTTGGTAACTGTCCTCATCATAGCAGCTGGAGGCTGAGCTCCTCTCCCCCCCGCTTTCATGTTTAATGAAGATTCTGTACTGCCTGGACTATCATAGCAGCGGGAGGCTGCTTCCCCCTCATTTTATCTCACTAAAAAGTCAGTAAAAGCAGCAAAGAATCCTGTGGCACCTTATAGACTAACTGACGTTTTGCAGCATGAGCTTTCGTGGGTGAATACCCACTTCTTCGGATGCAAGTAGTGGAAATTTCCAGGGGCAGGTTTATATATGCAAGCAAGAAGCAAGCTAGAGATAATGAGGTTAGTTCAATCAGGGAGGATGAGGCCCTGTTCTAGCAGTTGAGTGAAAACCAAGGGAGGAGAAACTGGTTCTGTAGTTGGCAAGCCATTCACAGTCTTTGTTTAATCCTGAGCTGATGGTGTCAAATTTGCAGATGAACTGGAGCTCAGCAGTTTCTCTTTGAAGTCTGGTCCTGAAGTTTTTTTGCTGCAGGATGGCCACCTTAAGATCTGCTATTGTGTGGCCAGGGAGGTTGAAGTGTTCTCCTACAGGTTTTTGTATATTGCCATTCCTAATATCTGATTTGTGTCCATTTATCCTTTTCCTTAGAGACTGTCCAGTTTGGCCGATGTACATAGCAGAGGGTCATTGCTGGCATATGATGGCATATATTACATTGGTGGACGTGCAGGTGAATGAACCGGTGATGGTGTGGCTGATCTGGTTAAGCCCTGTGATGGTGTCGCTGGTGTAGATATGTGGGCAGAGTTGGCATTGAGGTTTGTTGCATGGATTGGTTCCTGAGCTAGAGTTACTATGGTGCGGTGTGCAGTTACTGGTGAGAATATGCTTCAGGTTGGCAGGTTGTCTGTGGGCGAGGACTGGCCTGCCACCCAAGGCCTGTGAAAGTGTGGGATCATTGTCCAGGATGGGTTGTAGATCCCTGATGATGCGCTGGAGGGGTTTTAGCTGGGGACTGTATGTGATGGCCAGTGGAGTCCTGTTGGTTTCTTTCTTGGGTTTGTCTTGCAGTAGGAGGCTTCTGGGTACACGTCTGGCTCTGTTGATCTGTCTCCTTATTTCCTCGTGCGGGTACTGTAGTTTTGAGAATGCTTGGTGGAGATTTTGTAGGTGTTGGTCTCTGTCTGTGGGGTTAGAGCAGATGCGGTTGTACCTCAGTGCTTGGCTGTAGACAATGGATCTTGTGGCGTGCCCGGGATGGAAGCTGGAGGCATGAAGGTAGGCATAGCGGTCGCTAGGTTTTCGGTATAGGGTGGTGTTAATGTGACCATCAATTATTTGCACCGTAGTCTCTAGGAAGTGGACCTCCCGTGTAGATTGGTCCAGGCTAAGGTTGATGGTGGGGTGGAAGCTGTTGAAATCGTGGTGGAATTTTTCCAGAGTCTCCTTCCCATGGGTCCAGATGATGAAGATGTCATCAATGTAGCGTAGGTAGAGAAGGGGCGTGATTGGACGGGAGCTGAGGAAGCGTTGTTCCAGGTCAGCCATAAAAATATTGGCATATTGTGGGGCCATGTGGGTGCCCATAGCGGTGCCACTGATCTGGAGATATATATTGTCATCAAATTTGAAATAGTTGTGTGTGAGGATAAAGGCACAGAGCTCAGCAACCAGTTGTGCTGTGGCATCATCAGGGATACTGTTCCTGACAGCTTGTATTCCATCAGCGTGTGGGATGTTTGTGTAGAGAGCCTCTACATCCATGGTGGCCAGGATGGTGTTTTCTGGAAGGTCACCAATGCATTGTAGTTTCCTCAGGAAATCAGTGGTGTCACGGAGATAGCTGGGAGTGCTGGTGGCATAGGGTCTGAGTAGAGAGTCCACATATCCAGACAGTCAGTGTTTCTTATTCCTGCATTCTTTATTACTTCATCACACAAATGGGGGGACACTGCCATGGTAGCCCAGGAGGGGTGTGGGAGGCGGGAAGCAACAGGTGGGGTTGCAGGGGCACCCCCCAGAATGGCATGCAGCTCATCATTTCTGTGGGATATCTGGGGCTCTGACCAGGAGCGGCTGTGCTCTCTGGTTCTCTAGTAGACTTGCCCTATATTCTAGGCAGGACTGACTCTATTTTTAGACAAAACATAAAGAAGGGAATGACCTGGGGAGTCATTCCCATTTTTGTCCATGCGCCCCGGCCGACCTCAGCGAGGCCAGCCAGGAGCACCCAGGACAGCAGCAGACGGTACAAAAGGACTGGTAACCGTCATCGCCAATTTCCAAAGCAGCAGACGGTGCAATAGGGCTGGTAACCGTCTCTGCTACCTTGAAAAGGCAAATGAATGCTGCTGTGTAGCACTGCAGTACTGCGTCTGTCAGCAGCATCCGGTACACATACGGTGACAGTGACAAAAGGCTAAACGGGCTCCATGGTTGCCATGCTATGGCGTCTGCCAGGGCAATCCAGGGAAAAAGGGTGCTAAATGATTGTCTGCCGTTGCTTTCACGGAGGAAGGATTGAGTGACGACATTTACCCAGAATCACCCGTGACACTGTTTTTGCCCCATCACGCATTGGGATCTCAACCCAGAATTCCAATGGGCGGAGGAGACTGCAGGAACTATGGGATAGCTATGGGATAGCTACCCACAGTGCAACGCTCCGAAAATCGACGCTAGCCTCGATACATGGATACACACCGCCGAATTAATGTGTTTAGTGTGGCTGCGTGCACTCAACTTTATACAATCTGTTTTAAAAAAACGGTTTCTGTAAAATCGGAATAATCCCGTAGTGTAGACATACCCTAAAACTGCAATACCCATCTGGTGAAGTGAAGAAACAGCTTGACAGAGTCAGAATGGTACCGAGAAGTCACTTATTACAAGACAGGCCTAACAAAGAAAGTAACCAAATGTGACTGGCCGTCACCTACAGCTCCCAACTAAAACCTCGCCAGCTCATCATCAAGGATCTACAACCTATCCTGAAGGATGATCCCTCACTCTCACAGACCTTGGGAGACAGGCCAGTCCTCACTTACAGACAGCCCCCCAACCTGAAGCAAATAGTCACAGCAACTACACACCACACAACAAAACCACCAACCCAGGAACCAAACCCTGCTACAAACCCCGGTGCCAACTCTGTCCACATAACTATTCAAGGGACACCATCATAGGACCTAACCACATCAGCCACACCATCTGGGGCTCGTTCACCTGCACATCTACCAATGTGATATATGCCATCATGTGCCAGCCATGCCCCTCTGCCATGTACATTGGCCAGACTGGACAGTCTCTACGCAAAAGAATAAATGGACACAAATCTGACATCAGGAATCATAACATTCAAAAACCAGTAGGAGAACACTTCAATCTCTCTGGTCACTCAATAACAGACCTAAAAGTGGCAATTCTTCAAGAAAAAAAAACTTCAAAAACAGACTCCAACGTGAAACTGCAGAACTGGAATTAATTTGCAAACTAGATACCATCAGATTAGGCCTGAATAAAGACTGGGAGTGGTTGGGACATTACAAAACCTATACTTAATTTCCCCAATACTAATTTCTCCCTACTGTTACTCACACCTTCTTGTCAACTGTCTGTAATGGGCCTCTCTCTCTTACCACTTCAAAAGTTATTTTTCCTCCCTTGGTATCCTGCTGTTAATTGATTTATCTCGTTAGACTGACCTAACACTTGGTAAAGCAACTCCCATCCTTTCATGTATTTATACCTGCTCCTATATTTTTTACTTCATACATCTGAGGAAGTGGGTTCTAGCCAATGAAAGCTTATGCCCAAATAAATTTGTTAGTTTCTAAGGTGCCACAAGGACTCCTCAGGTTTTTTGCTGGTACAGACTAACACGGCTACCGCTGAAACCAGAAAATAGAGAGTGAACCATGAAATTGAATTTAGTTATACATATATTATTAATTTAATGTCATAAATAATGACAAATTAGTTACATAATATGGGTTAAGCAAGGCAAAAGCCTGTAACTCAGCTACAGCCCTTGTTTCCAGTTTGAAAGGTATATGTAGTCCCCAGGAAGTCTTTCCAATGTAGCGTATCTCAAGGATTGAATGATCCGGGTTGAATTTCTGTGCTTTATAGCAAACACATCTTTGTCTTCCCTAAAACTCCACTAATTTGGGTTAGTGGTTATTCATTATATCATCTCCCCCAAGTCAGTTAGGTTTATTTCCTGCCACAAAAATACTTGTATGATCTCAATGAATATTAGACCATCTCCTTTTTGGCATGTCTTTTTCAAAACTGCATGCTTAATTCTTGCTTGGCTTTCTTCTGCCTAACAACTCCCAATCCATACCTTCGGAGTATAGACAGGTGCATAATATGCATTTTGTTAATAATTTTGGAGTACAAGAAGAATGAAAAACATACTCTGGATGCTGCCCAAAGCCTCAGCTAATTGGGGATTTGACTTCGTACATGCATACGTCACAGCATAGAGAAGAGATTTATCAGTTTTCTGGCTGTACTGCCTTTCTTAGACTTGTAAAAGAATGAGAACATTTTATTTAAATATATGAAGTTTTTATTGGTGGTAAACAGCAAGGTACTACTAACAACCTATTCAGCTGTTTTCTTCTCACTTTCTCTTCTGCTGAAAACATTTGTTAGGAATAAAGTTGTAATGAAGAATGGGTGAACATTTGATATGCTTCCACCGTGTGTGTAGGTTCCATACACTTAGGACTTGTTTACACAGTGGGGTAATGCTAAGTACAAGGATGGATTTCTAAAGCACACTAATATGTTTTTCATTAATTGGTGTCTGTAGAGCCTACTTTTGCACACCAAAAATTATCTATTGCACTTTAACATGTTACACTAGGGAATTTTTAGTGTGTGCCAGCAGGGTTCACACAAGCCAACTAATGCACAACATGTTCATGTACTTTAGAAATCATACAGCCATAGTGAACATTACCCCACCTTACATACATGCCCTAAGGTTTTATTGAAGAATTGTGACATTCTTCATTTATTTTTTCAGTTCTTTTGTTATTAGTGATCCAAGTATTTAATTAAGAGGTTATGTTCTTGTGTGTGGTCGACTGCCCTTTTGGCCTGACTTTTGAGGTGTGGATCTTTTGGTGATACACAGCCCCAAAGAAGAAAGTCACTTGAGAATCCAGGGAAATAAAGGCAATTAAAATTAATTTAATTCCAAAACTAAGTGGAGCAGGAAATTTAGGCACCTTTTCATGCAGATCTATTTTTCCAAGAGGTGTATAATCTTATTCAGTTTATGGATCAAAAGGCTGACGTGTTTTTAGTGAAGATCAAAAAACTTGAAGAATCTGTAGAAAGTATTATAAATGAACAAGTAAAGGTTTTGACCAGGCCTTTGAGCATTGTCCAAAATGTACTTCTAATCTGAATAGTGACTCTATCAAATGGCACTTTTTTGTTCAACATATACGATCCCTGTGACCAAAAAAAAAGTATAATTGTTTTATTGCTGTTGGCACAGCAGAGCTGCATGGCTATTTGGAAGTGATTCTAATTCTTCTCACAGATCATCAACTGATTGCTTAATTCCAATGTCATGGCTAAATTATGCCCTCACTTACCCCTTTGCAACTCTGTTGAACATACTGGGGTTACACAAGACAACCAGGAATACTATATAATAGAGTAGGACTCTGGTTAAAATCCCTGTTTAATCCTATTTTGAAGCAACCATCTTTTTGTCACGGAGTGTGGGGGAGTCAAGACCCTGCACCCCCGGCTTCCTGTGATTCACCATGACTCTCAGCCAGCTAGTAAAACAGAAGGTTTATTTAGACAACAGGAACACAGTCCAAGACAGGCCTTGCAGGTACAGACAAAAGGACCCCTTCAGTTAGGTCCATCTGGGGGGCCAGGGAGGCCAGAGCCGCATTGGGAGACCAGAGCCCCATCTCAGCTCCCGTCCGTTCTCCCAGCCAGCTCCAAACTGAAACTGCCTCCAGCCATCTCACTCTGCCTCCCCCCGGCTCCTTCCCCACCCTTTGTCCAGTTTCCCGGGCAGAGGTGTCACCTGACCTCCAACCCCCTTCCTGGGTTCTCATGTTATGTGCTCAGGTATCCCTCAAGGAAAGTCTCCCATCCCCAATGCAGACAGTCCCAGCAAAATCCCCCTGCAACCTTCCCAGGCCAACAGTCCCCACTCAGCATTCAAAGAACACATTAAGAACATTCCCAGTTTGTCACACTTCTAAACTTCCAGGTCCCATGAATCTCATGAAGAGCTTGACAGAACATTTTACACATGCGCTGAAGAATTTATTTTTAAATTTTCAATTACTATGAAGATGTGTGTATTGATGAAAAGAAGATCTAAATAAGATATGGGAATACAACTAGAAGATTCAGGTACCTTTTAATTGGAGTCAGATGTACCTCCGGAATATGTGTGTGTGGATTGTTTTGAGAGCACTGTTGGGGTATCTGCCCCACCATACATTTCTTACCACATTAAATTGACTATAGTGTCAAACTATGTCTGGCTTTTAAATATTGAAATACTATTTATTATTACCTTACACATTCCCAGCTTCCAGAAACGATGAGTCAGTATTATTGGATGGTGGGTAACATGAGGGGTGTAAGTAAGAAATGGCCATTTTAAATGTCTGAACATCTCTGGCCTACATGTTTTCAGCAGTAGCACCAATTTTGCTTTCCATGATTTTTAGATACAAGATTACAGTGAAGATTGGCAGTTAAGAACATTCTTAGTAACAAAATTGCTAGACTAGAAAATATCTGTGTCAATGACAGCATCGTGTTTGTAAAATATATGTGTGTGTGTGTATATATATACACACAAACACATATGTATGTACACATATATTATACAAGAAAGACACAAAGTGTGCATTATTAAAATTGCAAAACCAAGTACTCAAAAGTTAGCAAATGCCAATATGAAGGTTGCTTGTGCAACCTTAGTTCAGCCACCTTCTGCTTATGGATATTAATAAACACTTTAATTACATGATCATATACTATATTTTCCATAGGAACATATTTCATTCAGTGCATAGAATAGACAGTGCTCACTTAATATTTTTCTCCTCATTGTTCAATATGTGTTCCTATGCCTTATTGACTGCTTACTACTCAAACCCTGCTCTGAAAACAGAATTTTTAAATGCCTTATGGTCATTTCTATGGCATGCATCACTATAGTAGCTGAGTGCTTCACAAATATTAATACATTTATTTTCATAACACCCCAGTGAGATGAGGGAATATTATTATCCTCATTTTGCAAATGGAGAACTGAAACACAGGTTAAAAATATCCACTAATTTTGGCTGCCCAATTTGAGATACCTAGGACCTGATTTTTTCAAAGTACATCATTTTATACATATATATTTTATATATATATAGCACTTTATGTGTTTCTGACATTCCCCTGGTGTTATCTGGACCAGTGATCTGCTAGATCACTCCAATCCTTGACTCTGGGAGCCAGACTTACCCTGCTCCACTGTGAGAACCCCCACTCCCGGGCTGTTCACGCACAGCATGTAAGCTGCTCCCAGTTACGTGAGTGAGCACTTTTGGCCAGATGCTGCTTGGATTGTGCAACTGAATGACACTAGCCAATATCTCCGGACCCAGACCCAACCCTAGGAACCTCCGTCTCGCAGTGTCCAGTTATGCCCACTGGATGCTGCAAGCTTGTATGAGTTCATCAATTTAACAAAGAAATTGATATGTACCAGGCTTGTTATCCCAAGGAGAGTCTCTGACATGCTTCAAACCAAATGCTTTGCTTCAGTAGAACAAACAAACAAATTTATTAACTACAAAAGATAGATTTTAAGTGATTATAAGTCAAAGCACAACAGGTCAGATTTGGTCAAATGAAATAAAAGCAAAATTATAAGCTGATCTTAACACTTTCAGTGCCCTTACAAATTTAGATGCTTCTCATCACAGGCTGTCTGGTTGCCATTCAGCCAGGCTCTCCCCTTTGATCAGCGCTTGAGTCACTTGGTGGTGATGTCTGTAGATGGAGGTGGAAGAGAGAGAGCATGGCAAACATCTCTCCCTTTTATCATGTTCTTTCTTCCCTCTTGGCTTTGCCCTCCCCCCTTCATAGTCAGGTGAGCATTACCTCATTGTAGTCCCAAACTGACCAGGGGAAGAGGGGTGACTCACTTGAGAGTCCAACAGATCCTTTGTTGCTGCCTAGGCTAGTGTCCTTTGTTCCTGTGAGGCTGGGCTGGGTTTGTCCCATACATGCCCTGATGAGGTGTGAACTGCCCCTCTGCTCCTGGAGAGTTTTGCCCGGGCTTGTTTTAAGCCATGAGGACACATTTTCAGCCTCATAACTATATACATGAAATTACAACATATAACATTACTATGACAAAAATGCTCAGTGCATCATGAGCCTTCCGAAGACACCCAACCTGACAAACTTTGCATTGGATACCACACAATCATTTTATAAGGATGAACCTGGGGGTGCAGGGTGTTCCCCTGAGGCACAGAGTGTCACAGTGTTCAGAGCACATTTCTTCTTTGGGTGGTTGCAGACACGTATTCGACTCACGTGTGTGTGTGCCCAGCAAAACAAAGCCAGAAACTTTGTGCGGTAGTACGCATCAGGGCCACAGGCGCCGACTTTCATTTTTCTGGGTGGGTGGCCTGCTCCACTCCAAGGCCCCCACTCTGCCCTTTCACCAAGCCCCCACCCTCTCTTCAGCTCTTCCTGCTCCCACTCTACCCCCTCCCCTGACCGCACCCCGCCCTCAGTATGCCTCTTCCCACTCCGCCCTTTCTCCCCACTGCCTCCTGCCCATTGCCAAACAGCTGATCAGCGGGTGGCTGGTGGATGTTGAGCACCCACTATTTTTTTCTGTGTGTGCTCAAGCTCGGAGCACCCACGGAGTCGACGCCTATGATCAGAGCAGTGCATGTGCCCCCACAACTCCTCATGGCCACTTCCTCAGGCTGTATAAGGGTGGGGCTGCCCCAATCCTCCTCAGCTACTTCTGACTGCTCACAGCCTAAGTCTGAGCTCCCCATGTGTTTTTTTTTCTCACGGTTACTGCACCACAGCAAGATTTCTGTGTGCTTTGTAAATATTTAATTTTAGCTTAGTAGTACTGTTTAGTTAGATTTAGTAGTTTAATTGACTACAACACTGCATATAATTAGTAGTTGGTTAGTAAAGCTGGTGCAGTGCCTTCACCAGGTTTTAAGCATTGTCCTTTGTGTGAGGAGGCTATCCCAAGTAACGACCCCCACACACATACATTCAGTGCTTGGTGTGCCCAGGAGAGGAGCACACTAAAGAAAATTGCACAATTTGCCAGTCATTCAAAAAGAAAACACGTTGCCAGAGATCTGTGCCTGAAGCAGCATCAACATGGAGTAAGACATGAGGCCCACTTCAGCTCCGGGATCTTATACAGATTGCCCGGCCCCTCAGACTACGTCAGAGCCAGTGCAGGTCTTTTTTAGACTGCCAATGTCAGATTTTTTTTCTACAGAGAAGGGATTGTTCTCCTTCCTCTGGTCCACCGAGAAGAGAAACTAATCAGGGGTCAGAGAGACTCGTTCTCCACTTCTAAGAAGAGCGTGGGGCTTCACAAAGACTCTTCAAGTGCTCAGGATAGAGCAGGGCCATCTACCCACCCCCCAGCACTGAGATGAGAACAGATTGGTACTGTACTGTCAATTCCTGGTACCCTCTGTGGGTTGTCCATTGAGTCCAGTACCAATGACATTGGTTTTGGCACTGATGATATTGAGCAGAGTCCTGCATGTATTGGCTGGGGGTTCTATTCTATTTAACATTTTATCAGTGACCTGGGAGAAAACATAAAATCACTACTGATAAAGTTTGCTGATGACACAAAGATTGGGGGAGTAGTAATTACTCTCCGTTAATTCTTTATTGAGTCCCACATCAGCTGTTCCATCATTTTGCCCAGGATCAATGTCAAGCTGACAGGCCTATAGTTATCTGTGTTGGCCTGTTTACCCTTTTTAAATATTGGCACCACATTAGCTTAGGCAGTAACATAAGACTCCTCAGTCTCTCCTGTGTGGATTACTGCTTGATAGTAGCCACAAATGGGATCCACATGGACAAGGAATCTACTAGGTCCCAGGGCTAAGAGTCAGACAGGCAGTGGGGTCTTCTACCCACCAAGGCAGCCGTGACTCTAGCAGCGGGAAAGTGGACCAGGAACCCCAGTGCAGACCAAGGAGAGGCTCCAAAAGCAAGGAGTACCCTGACTACTGGAGTTGGGGCTAAGTCCCAGGGGAACCTTACAGAACAAAGAGGGGAGGCTTGTGGGGCCATCATTCACCCTTAACCTCCCAAGTTTTAAAGTGGGTCCTGAGAGCTAGGGGAAAGAAAAAGGATTACTAATCAGCCCCCCTCCTCAGGGAAATTGGGACCCAGTGCAGGAGGATTCTGAGACAGACCTCTGGGTAGCACTCCTGACCCTTAGGAAAGCGAGGTGAAAAAGGTTTCACCAAAGCCACAGCAGAGTTTCTATGCTCCAAGGCACATAAAGAAGGTTTAAAATATCTAAAAAGACTACAATGGAAAAGAAAAAGCACAAAAAATCTAGAAAATATGAGTCATATGACTCCTCATCCCCCTTCTCCACTGAAGAAAGTGAGCTGTCTGGCTTTGAATCTGAGCAGGATGGGAGAAAAATACAGAGGTACCAGCAAAGGGACAACAGATTCCCCAAGGGGAAACAGTGGAATCAGAGTTCAGGGGGAAAGTCCAAAGGGACCTCCGCTTCCCCTAATCCACTTTGTAATACAGATCACACAGGCACCTGCCTAGAACTGAAGCTAGGGACAAGATTTCCCATTTCCTAGAGAAATGATTTTCATCAACCACTGACCAGTGGGTCAGGAAAATAGTGAGCCAGGGATACTCCCTAAAACTGGGGCTCCACCCATTCATTCTTCATCCAGTCACTCAGCTCCAATGACCCCGTAAAACACAATCTGATCCAGAATGAAATATCTCATCTTCTGGATATGGGAGTGATAGTGTCCCCTCAGAAGAAAGGTTCTTGGAGTTCTACGCCATCTTCTTTATTGTACAAAAGCGCCCAGGGGTATCAGAATCATTCTCAACCTCACAAGGCTCAACAATTGGATAAAGGAAAAATGATCTTTTGGATGGAGACCCTGGCCTCTACAATGTCATCCCTCTCCTGGTGGACTTCTTAACTTTAGTAAATCTAGCAGATGCATATCTCCATGTATCCATCACATCATGCCTTTCCTAGGCAAAGAAAGGAGAACATCCCAAAAGTCCAGAATTGTGAGAGACACAGGGCTGCAGAAAAATAAATATCTTGTAATGGCTTAAACCCAAATTCTGCCTTCAGTTATATGCAAACGACCCATTGTCTTCAGTGGGTTACAGAGTTTATAAATAAGTGCAGAATTTGTTTGTTATTAGTAATAGTATTACTTAGAACTTACATAGTGTTTTTCATTCATAGATCTCAAAGTGCTTTCTAAAGATGGGTAGGTACTATTATCCATGTTGCACAGATGCAGATGTAGACACTGATACACAGAGGGGATAAGTGACTTAGGTTTACTTACCTAATCAGTGGCTAAATTAGGAATGGTACTGAGATCACCTGAATCTCAGTGTTGTGAACCATCCAATGAATCACACTGCTTCCTGTACAATTAGATATCTGAATTAAAGCTAACTTGTCCAGTTCAGGTGCCAGGAAATTTTAGGTCAAATTAATAACCTTAAACTGTTATCAGGACTGTACTTTTGTTTGGTTTACTGTATAACTCTGACCAGGTTTTGAATTTTTTAAATAATGTACATTTCCATTTTAAATTTAGTATCTTACAAAAGCAAATAACTGGTAAAAGAAATTATTCATATTCAATCTTTTAGCTGTTGCTAATTTATGCCTATAATTGATGCAAAGGGAGTGTAAAGCTGTGCTAAACAAGCAGCTGGAGATTCCCCAGGCGCACACACATTCCTGGCTAGTGTAGAGCTGGAATAACTAGCTTTATACCACCCCCTCTCCATACTCATTGTCTGGGATGTGCCATGGCTGTTATACGTCAGCACATAGTAGAGTAGCCCTGAGGTAGTTCTCATTTATATTGGGAATCAAACCAATCCCCAGCGCCCTTGGGGATCAGAGAAGTACAAAGGTGGTTCTGACACATGTGATGATCTGGACCTGACTTTCTCACCAATTAGAATTTCAAATAGTAGTACATAAACATTTATGTATAGTTCCACAGAAAACAGACACATTACTTGTTTAGTATATTTTGGTCACATATCTCAAGTACCAATACCCCAAACAAACACAACAAAAAAGATAGTTGTAGTGTAGGGACATTTATGATGTGCGCATACATATTAACAGTCATAGCCAATCCCCTTCTCTTATTATGCTTGTGTTGCTTGTCTTATGGAGTTTTCTTATACTTCTGCCTCTCCATACAAGAATATTTTTTAAGAAGAGATACTATAGTTCAACTAGTGCAGAATGAATACAATTTCCTACTAGATTATTTTAAATATTGAATTAGTTTGTTTACTAGAAAGGAACAGCTTAATCTGCAAGAAGACATTATGTCATTAATACTGTACTGCATTCTTGTGATACTGTTGTTTTGGTGCTCATATTAGAAAAACAGACCTTCGTAGTTACTTTCAACTCCACCCCACACAAACCTTATAATAAGAACTGTTTATAGAGCCAGAACTAAATAGATGTGACAACTAGTGTACGACACCTGAAAAAATATTGCTGGCAAATTAGAGGCTTCTGGCTTAAAGACTGCTTTAAAGGTTATACAAAATAGGAAGAGAAGAGGTCAGTATCATGAGGCTGGGGAAGATTTATAAATAGCTCATGACAGAGCAGCAGTACCTAAACAGGGTATCAGTGAACAGTCTGGTTTTAGAAACAGAAAAGAAAATGAACAATCTGACTGTCAGAATGAAATGTGAAGACTTCGTTGTTGCCTCAGAAAGTTACAGAAGGGATTTCCATTTCAGTTCTTTCATTCCCATGGCGTGGATGATTTAAGTACCACAGCAAAACATGGTATAGCTTTCAAGGATATCAGTAGCATTTACAAATGTATGGTAAGGGTTACTGATGTATGAATTTTCTAAGAGGAATTCCTGCATAAATGTTTAACCTAACTGACAAAATGAGTTAACCACACAATTTATCTGTAAACAAATAAATGGCATTCTCTTTCCCTTTGCTGCCACTATTGCTTTACTACGGGCTTGTCTATACTACAAAATTAGGTTGACTTATGTTAGGTCGACGTACAGCCACTGCAGTAATTAAATCAGCTGTTGGTGTGCGTCTTCACCAGGAGCGCTTGCACCGACTGAAGTGGGGTATTGTGGGGTACTGACAGGGCCACACTCCAGCTGACAGCCACGCGGCTCACAGCTGGAGCCTCACACTCCCACCCCAGAGTTGACAGCCACAGCTGTGAGCCAGGCACAGCTCAATTTCACAGCAGGGAGCCTACCAGCAGTGAATTTGGCATTCTTGTCAGTTTCCTGGATGCTGCTATTTCACATTTCTTCTCCGGCTCCTGCTGTCAACCCACGCGGGGTTCACAGCTGGAAACCTCTCTTCTCCCCCCACCCTTCCCCAGTTCTGGAGCTGACAGCCAGGAGCTGGAGACCAAATGTGAAATAACAGTAGCCATGAAACTGACAAAAATATCAATTTCAGGCTGGTAGGCTCCCTGCTGTGAAATTTGATGTCAGCCGTAGGGTGCTCCCACTGTGAACCCTGGGGTTGGGGATGCGGTGGCTCCTGCTGGAAGTCTCCTGGAGAGGTTTTGGGGTAGGAAGAGGAGAAGCCAAGCCTGGCCGCCTCCCATTGAGGGATTGGGTGGGAGAGGAGAGCCCAAGCCGGGCAGCGGACAGGCTCAGGATTTCCTTCCTCCATCCCCTAATCTGTCACCAGGAGGCAGCAGTGGGGCTCTGGGGTGTCAATTCTGGGGTGTCAGTCCTAATGGCGGGGGTCCAGCTGTGAGCCCCCGTGCAGGGCTGACAGCCAACAGGCAATGTCAATAACAGTGTCTACACAGACAGTGCATCGCCCTAACTACATCGACTCAAGTGCTATGTGTCTTGCAGAGGCAATGTTATTAGGTTGATGTAGTGGGTGACTTACATCGGCGGGAGCACCATTCCAGTGTAAACACTTGTATAGTTAGGTCAGTGTAATCTGCCTTACGTCGACCTAACTCTGTAGTGTAGACTAGGCCTACCTATTTTATCCTTAGTCCTGGTCTACACCTAAAACTTAGGTCAACCTAGCTACATCGCTCAGGGGCATAGACACCAATCAGCCAAAGAAAGAAATCTTCTGACCTAAATACCGCTTCTTGAGGGGGTAGATTAACTACAGCAAGGGGAAAACACCTTCCATTGCACTAGAAAGTGTCTGCACCACGGTGCTACGGTGGCACAGCTACAGCACCATCACTATGACACTGCAGCATCTGTAGCTTAGACAAGCCCTTAGTTTTGGAAGACCTAGCAGTCTGCTGCTTTCACAGTTGATACTGATGCCTCTAACTGGCTGAGTGCCACATACTGTTGTATGTAGAAAGCTGGTCAGCAGAAGGTTAATTTTCAGATTATTTAGATTATTTTTCAACATTTTCTGCAGTCAAGTCACATGCAGTTGCTTCTGATGTAAATCTGTTCGTTGAACCAATAATGCTGCTTTACTGATGCCAGGACCATTGACATTGTGTGTAGTGATCATATTATTATGCTCAGGTATCAGAAGGGTAGCCGTGTTAGTCTGGATCTGTAAAAGCAGCAAAGAATCCTGTGGCACCTTATAGACTAACAGACGTTTTGGAGCATCCGACGAAGTGGGTATTCACCCACGAAAGCTAAAGCTCCAAAACGTCTGTTAGTCTATAAGATGCCACAGGATTCTTTGCTGCTTTTATTATTATGCTGTGGTTTTTTTCCACTTTCAGTTATCATAACTGAGAAGAGAGGTAGTTTCTTGGTAGAACAAAATGCAAAGCCTATCTAGATAGGCCTCAGTGAGAAAATGTGTCAATATCAGACAATAACAGTCAAGACTTTAAAAATATAAATAAACTAGAGATTAATCAGTGGATTTTAATTATTGAAGCACTAGTTTTAATCTGAAATGCCATCATCCCTAAAATATCAGTAGTCAATGTTTAGAAGTCCTCTCCACAATCAAGTTTACAACATTTCACATTAGGAAAAGCCTGCAGGATTGTGTCAAACTCTTTTGTCACCATTTCTGTGTTGAGGGCCTCTGACAAGGATGGTAGAAATGAGGGATCACATTTTGTGACTGACTTCTCTCCTTTGGAAGTCAGAAATCTTTTCCAATTAATGGGGACGAATCAGTTTCCAGTGCCTTTCATCAACGCTAATATGAACCTTTCCTGATTTCAAATAACAAAAAAAATGCTAAATAGAACATCAAATGTTGTTGTGTGGCAGATTTACAAGAATCCAAGGAGAATCTGTAATTGGTACTTAGTTATATTGCTTCTGCAGTCTTTAATACACTTTCAAGCATTTTTTGTTGTTTTTGCTTGAATCTGGGATGACAGGTAGTTATTTTAACTAATTTGTGTTTCTATGGAAACCCAGTATTTGCAGTGACAGTATTACTGTATGCTCTGTAATCCTCCCCTGTGGCTTCTAGCCAAGGTGGTAACTTAATAATTCATGAGCACTAAGCCTGAATTTGTTGGAAAGCAAACTGTGTTGCTTGGAGCTGTTTTTCTTAGCCAAACTCATTTCCCTCACAAATTTGGGGTTCTTTTCTCCAAGATGTCTTTTTAAAGTACACTCCATAAACCAAAGCAAAGCACTTTTATAGACTTGTTTTTGAAACTGGGGTTACTGCAGGTCATTTTAGCAAAGCAGCTGATGAAAAAAAGATAATGTAAACACTTGCGTGAAAATGAAGATTTTAACAACAGTCTGTGAATCATATTTCCTTTTAATGGCCATCATAATTTAATCAAACAATTTTTAAACTAGGAGAACAGCGGAGGTGATGCTTCTGGCTGTGAATGTGTGGAGGAAGGTGAGTCTCCTGTTCCTTGAGTGACTTCTGTTGGCTTATTAGAGACAATACTAAGTACTAAAGATTGTTCAGAATAGTGTGGTGCCATAAAGTCTAGGTTAAGGGGTTGGATAGGTTTGTAAATGGAATGTGAGCTCTTCATAAAGGCACAGTGTCATCCTGAACACACCCTTTGCCCTACATGACTCATTCTCTCTCACACACATGTTGTGCTGGCTGAGGATTGGATGACTTGATCATGTTCCCTTCATCCTATGGAGAGGAGGAAGATTGTAATATTGGGTCATGTCAGACAGCAGTTCAGAGAAACTGAATAGACTTTTCTAGAAGAGATTTCAGAGTGGTAGCCGTGTTAGTCTGTATCAGCAAAAACAAAGAGGAGCACTTGTGGCACCTTAGAGACTAACAAATAAATGTGTTAGTCTCTAAGGTGCCAAAAGTATTCCTCATTGTTTTTTCTAGAAGAGATGGCCTAAAATAGCAAAACTAACTAGGTAAATACTAATAATAGAAAATGCACCATTATATTTACTGTAGGGAACAGTCGTAAACTGACTCCTGAGAAATGTACTAATATCTTTTCCAAATCTAATTTTTGAGCTAGAGAAGGTTTTCTCTTTTAAAGTGGGGCAGATAACATATATTCATGCTTCAGCATATTTGACAAAAGGGAAAATGAAAATAAACTGTTTCCCTGATTCTGCAATGAGATGTCTGGAGATGGCCTTCTGCAGAGCCCCAGTAATTTTTTAATGAACATCAACACTGAAGCCTTTTGCTATAGTAGATATTTGTGCTTTCATTAGAACGTGTTCCCTTACTGCTCATCATCTCCTTCTTTTGTATCATTTAGGCAGCGTCAATCCTGTATTAATGACATCAGGAAATGACTGGAGTGTAACCAGAAGTAGTTTATGTTCTTCTTCGAGTGATTGCTCCTATGCATTCCATTTAGGTGTGCGCGCCGTGCGTGCACGGCTCTCCGGAACATTTTTACCCTAGCAACTCCGGCGGGCCGGCTGGGTGCCCCCTGGAGTGGCGCCGCTATGGCGCTGGATATATACCCCAGCCGGCCCGTCCGCTCCTCAGTTCCTTCTTACCGCCCGTGACGGCCAGTTGGAACAGTGGAGTCCTCCCTTACCTCCACAGCCCTAGCGTTTCTCCATCTCTTCTTTTATATATAGTTCATTACTTAGTTAGTATAGTTGTATAGTTAGTCAAGTTTAGTAGTTAATAGTGTAAGTAGGGAATTAGAGGGGTTAGCCCTCTTCTTCCACTCCCGGTGCGGGCTTATGCCCGGGGCACCGGGATTCAAGCCCTACGCGGCTTGCCAGCGGCACATGCCGGTGAGTGATCCACACGACTCCTGCCTTCGCTGCCTCGGGGAGTCACACAGGACTGACAAGTGCCCGATCTGCGTGGCCTTCAAACCCCGAACGAGGAAGGAGCGGGACTCTCGCCTCAAGCAACTGCTGATGGAGGCTTCGCTCCAGCCTCCGGCGCCAACTCCACCGGCGCCAAAGCCTTCCTCGGCGAGCAGCGCACCGGCAGCACCGAGCCGCTCCGGTGCCGAAGCCCCTCAACACCCGGCACCGACGTCCCGGCACCGCTCCCTCTCCCCAGGAAGGAAGCATAAGGCGCCAAAGACGGCCTCTGCAAAGCGTCCGCAGAGACCGTTAGCCCAGCCGCCTCCGACAAAAACAGTTCAGGCTGAGGCAGTGCACGGGCAGTGCACGGTGCCGTCGACTCCGGCGCCGCAAGGGCCGTCGAGTCCGGCACCACCCAGCTCCCCGGTACCCACCGAGGATGAGCTGCGGATCCCGTCCACGCCTGAGGCGTTTGCGATGGCGAGGGAGCTAATCGAGCTCGCAGAAGCTCAAAGCCTCCGGCCCCCGGCACCGCCGGTGCGGGCCCTTAAGTCAGTGGGCAAACCGCTGATGATGCGGCCTCCTTCCCCTGACGAGCGAGACGGTCGGCGCTCCAGGATTCGGTCTCGATCCCGGTCCCACTCTCGGAGACGGTCGCCGCCGCGCCGATCCCGATCCGGAAGACAATCGACCTCGCGACGCCGTTCCCCGTCTCGGCACCGGTCGCAGTCCCGGCACCGCTCTCAATCGCGGTACCGGTCGTACTCCCGGCAACGGTCCCGCTCCCGGTCACCGAGTCACCGGCACCGCAAGAGGTCCGGTTCCAAAGACCGCTTTCGGCACCGAGACTCCCGGAGCCACTCCCGACGACGACGCTCGAGGTCGAGGTCGAGCTCCCGGCACCGTCGGTCGACCTCCCGGCACCGTCGGTCGACCTCCCGGCACCGTCGGTCGAGCTCCCGGCGCCGTCGGTCGAGCTCCCGGTACCACGCCACACGCAGGTCCTGCTCCCCGATTAGGTCACGCGATGACCGACACCGACCTTCGACACCTGCTAGACACTTGACGCCGGTATCGGTCGCACGCTCGGGGATCGCCTCAGCTCCTCCCTGGCCCTCTCGTGAGCCCTCCATCACTTCCCCTGAGGGCAGTGCAGTGGACTTCAGGGCAGAGTCTCAAGGTCGGGACCATGGACCCCAACAGTGGGGATATTGGGTTCCCTGGGCCCAACACGAACGAGGGCCTCCCCTTCCGCCGAGGCAGGCTGGTACGGAGCGTTCGGTGCCGGAGGCCACAGTCAGCAGGCCCCCCCCGTCTCCAACGGGAAAGACCAACTCGCCTCAAGGCCCGGCGCTGGGGCAGGAGGCCGTGGCGGCTGATCGCCCAAGGGCAGAGCAAACATCTGACGAGGTGCTGCCAGGCCGCTCCTCGTCCTCCTCACCCGACGAGGCGGTGGCGGGGGCATCACCATCCGAACCCCCGCCTATTGACCTAAAGGCACACCAGGACCTTCTCCGCCGTGTGGCAAAGGCTATTAACCTGCCCATTGAGGAGGTCCCAGAGGACGATGACCCAGTAACTGATGTCGTGGGAGCGGAGGCCCCCGTGAGAGTGGCACTGCCCTTTATCCGCACGATACAGCGGAATAATGCTACAATCTGGCAGTCGCCTTCCTCAGTCCCCCCCACGGCGCGAGGGGTGGAGAGGAAATATTCCGTCCCGCCCAAAGGGTACGAGTACTTGTACGTGCACCCAACCCCGGACTCTCTGGTGGTCTAGTCGGTGAACGACCGGGAGAGGCACGGGCAGCCGTCCGCTGCGCCAAAATCTAAGGAGTCGCGGCGCATAGACTTGTTGGGGCGAAAGATCTATTCAGCGGGTGGCCTTCAGCTCCGCATAGCGAACCAAATGGCGCTCCTTTCCCAGTACACTTTTAACATCTTGGGGTGCCTGGGTAAATTTTCGGAGCTGACCCCGCAAGACTCCCGCCGGGAATTCTCAGCGCTCCTGGACGAGGGCAGGACGGCCTCCCGGACCTTAATTCGAGCAGCCTTGGACTCCGCGGACTCAGGAGCCAGAACTATGGCTTCTGGCATAACCATGCGGCGCATTGCGTGGCTGCAATCCTCCACCTTGCCGCCGGAGGTGCAATACACCCTCCAGGACCTCCCCTTCGATACACAGGGTCTCTTCTCAGAGAAGACAGACTCGAGAATTCAGACCCTGAAGGATGGGAGGATTGCTATTCGAACTTTGGGCATGCACACGCCGGCCACCCAGAGACGGCCGTTCCGGCAGCAGCCCTACCGGCCCTTCACCCAGGCCAGGTCTAGGCCATTTAACAATCGCCGGACGGCCCCCTACCGCCGCAGGCCGTCGGGGGGTAGGCGTAACCAGACCCAGGGCCCCTCAAGGCCCGAAACCGGCCTTTTGATGGGACGCCCGAGGACGGCCCACCACTCTCCCCCCAGGATCCATCCCTATTATTTTCAAATCGCCTTTCCCACTTCCTCCAGGCGTGGTGCTCCATAACATCGGACAGCTGGGTCCTCAACACCGTCCAGCACGGCTACCGCCTGCAGTTTGTTTCGTCCCCTCCCTCCCACCCACCTTCCCCGTCCCTCTTCAGGGACCCCTCTCACGAGCAAGTCCTCTTACAGGAGGTCGAGACTCTGTTGAGCGTGGGTGCTATAGAGGAGGTGCCTCGCAGCAGGCGGGGCAGGGGATTCTATTCCAGATACTTTCTCATCCCCAAGGCGAAAGGAGGCCTTCGTCCCATCTTAGACCTCCGGGAGCTCAACAGACACCTGTGCAAGCTCAGGTTTCGTATGGTGACCTTGGGGACCATTATTCCTTCCTTGGATCCGGGAGACTGGTTTGCCGCCCTCGACATGAAGGATGCATACTTTCATGTGGCAATTTACCCCCCCCACAGATGCTACCTGCGCTTCGTGGTCAACGACGCTCACTGCCAGTTTGCGGTACTACCCTTCGGCCTCTCCACCGCACCGAGAGTGTTCACCAAGTGTATGGCGGTTGTGGCCGCAGCCCTCCGCCGTCGTCGAATACATGTGTACCCATATCTCGACGACTGGCTGATTCGCGGTCGGTCCCAAGAACTGGTAGCGGCTCAGGTGACCGAAATACTGTATCTGTTCCGTTCACTAGGCCTGCTTATCAATGCCGAGAAGTCCAGCTTAATTCCAGCACAAAGGGTGGAGTTCATAGGAGCGGTCCTCGACTCCAATTTAGCCAGAGCCTGCCTCCCTCGTCCTCGGCACGAGACGATGGTCTCGGTCATACGGGCACTGCAGGCCTTCCCTACAACGACGGTGCGATCCTGCCTGCGCCTACTGGGTCACATGGCAGCGTGCACGTTTGTGACCGCGCACGCAAGGCTGCGGCTTCGCCTGTTCCAAATGTGGCTGGCATCGGTGTACCGCCCCCATCGCGACCCCATAGACATGGTGGTGACAGTTACAAAGCCCACTCTCCAGACGCTCACCTGGTGGCTGGATCCGGGGATTGTCTGCGCAGGGGTCCCGTTCCGCCCTCCTCGCCCATCTATCACCCTGACCACAGACGCCTCGGCGCTGGGATGGGGTGCTCACATAGGAGACCTGCATACCCAGGGTCTCTGGTCAGCTCGGGAGCTCTCCCTCCACATCAACGTCCGGGAGCTGAGAGCGATCCGCTTGGCGTGCCTCGCCTTTCGGGCCCACCTACAGGACCGCTGTGTAGCGGTGTACACAGACAACACCAAAGCAATGTTCTATGTGAACAAGCAGGGCGGAGCCCGATCCTCCCCGCTTTGCAAGGAAGCGATGCTCCTATGGGATCTTTGCGTGACCCACTCGATTCGCCTAGAAGCGTTTTTTCTGCCGGGGGTGCAGAACACGTTGGCCGACCATCTCAGCAGGTCCTTCGCCTCCCACGAGTGGTCCCTTCGCCCAGATGTGGCTTACACAATCTTCCAGAGGTGGGGGTTTCCCCAGATAGACCTGTTTGCCTCCAGGGCCAACAGGAAGTGCCACAGGTTCTGCTCGTACCAGGGTCAAGCTCCGGGCTCCCTCTCAGATGCGTTCCTCCTGCCATGGACGGATCCCCTCCTCTACGCGTTCCCCCCGTTTCCGCTCGTACACCGGGTGTTACTCAAGCTTCGGAGGGACAGGGCCCGCGTAATACTCGTCGCTCCGGCCTGGCCGAGACAGCACTGGTACACCTTGCTGCTCGAGTTGTCAGTTCGGGATCCCATTCCCCTTCCGTTATGGCCGGACCTCATCACTCAGGACCTCGGCAGGCTTTGTCACCCGAACCTGCAGTCGCTGCATCTTACAGCTTGGTTCCTGAGTGGTTGACCAACGCAGAAAGGGGTTGTTCGTTGGCGGTGCAACAAGTTCTGCTCAAAAGTAGAAAGCCTTCGACGCGCTCTACCTACCTCGCGAAGTGGAAACGCTTCGCGATCTGGTGCGACCAACGAGGTCTTAACCCATTCTTGGTCCCCATCCCGACCATCCTCGACTACCTCTGGTACCTGAAAGGTCAAGGTCTCGCGATCTCTTCCCTGAAGGTGCACCTGTCGGCCTTTCGGCCGGTCATAGGAGGCCGGTCCGTCTTCTCTAACCCGATGGTTGCCCGCTTCCTTAAAGGTCTAGACCGTCTGTACCCGCCGGTACGTCGTCCTACTCCAACTTGGGATTTAAACCTGGTTCTGGCTCAGATGATGAGACCACCCTTCGAGCCCCTGGCCACGTGCTCTCTGCTTCATCTCACCTGGAAGACGGCCTTCCTCGTGGCAATCACATCGGCCAGACGAGTCTCGGAACTCCGCGCCCTGACGGCCGGTCCCCCGTATACCATCTTCCATGGGGACAAGGTGCAGCTTCGACCGCACCCGGCCTTCCTCCCCAAGGTGGTGTCGGTCTTCCACCTCAACCAAGAGATCTTCCTCCCGGTCTTCTTCCCAAAGCCGCACGCCTCACCTCGTGAGCAGCAGCTCCACACCCTGGACGTCCGCAGGGCCCTCGCTTTTTACATCGACCGGACGAAGCCCTTCCGGCGTTCGACCCAGCTGTTTGTGGCAGTCGCCGACCGCATGAAGGGTGAGCCGGTCTCCTCCCAGCGGATTTCATCCTGGGTGACGTCATGTATACGAACGTGCTACGAGCTTGCTCGCGTCCCCCCATGCCGACTCACCGCACACTCGACGAGGGCGCACGCCTCGTCGGCCGCCTTCCTGGCCCATGTTCCCATCCAGGACATCTGTAGAGCGGCCACCTGGTCTTCTGTACACACTTTCGCTTCCCACTACGCGTTGGTGCAACAGTCTCGAGATGATGCAGCCTTCGGCTCAGCAGTCCTACACTCGGCCACGTCTCACTCCGACCCCACCGCCTAGGTAAGGCTTGGGAATCACCTAAATGGAATGCATAACTACTAAACTTGACTAACTATACAACTATACTAACTAAGTAATGAACTATATATAAAAGAAGAGATGGAGAAACGCTAGGGCTGTGGCGGTAAGGGAGCACTCCACTGTTCCAACTGGCCGTCACGGGCGGTAAGAAGGAACTGAGGAGCGGACGGGCCGGCTGGGGTATATATCCAGCGCCATAGCGGCGCCACTCCAGGGGGCGCCCAGCCGGCCCGCCGGAGTTGCTAGGGTAAAAATGTTCCGGAGAGCCGTGCACGCGCGGCGCGCACACCTAAATGGAATGGATAGGAGCAACACATCTCGAAGAACAACAGTTACTACGGTGAGTAACTGTCTTATTTTACTGTGGAGTTAGGTAGTCCTTTTTAAACACAAATATTTTTGTTAGTTGGCAAATGTGATAAGAAAAAAGTAGTAAAAGCATCTGAATAATAAATGGGTGTAAGATTTAGTACAAGATCATCACTAACTCTACATAGGTGTGCAAGAGAGTAAGAAGGAGTAAAGATGGAGCCTTAGCTCTGCCCCTCCAACTTCATAACGTCCCAATTACTTGTGTCAATGCACTGGGAAACCATACACTGTGCTAGTTCAGTGTATTTCCTCCCCAAAGCCAGGGAAAAACTGAGTCACAATTAGCTTCCCAGACTTTTACCTTGAACAGCACAACTACATGCTGCCCTTGCTTAGGGCAAACCATAAAGTGATTGTCCTGGGGTCTCACCCCCACTTTGAGCTTGTGGGTTCAAAGATGGGGACCCGCATGTATTCTGCCACCATGTCATAGGGTCTCACCCCCACTTTGAGCTTGTGGGTTCAAAGATGGGGACCCGACTTGGTTTCCCTCTAAACTAAAATCCTAGTTTAGATCTAGTAAGCTGCCACCACTCAATCAGGAAATGTGGATTGAGACACAGTCCTTCCCCAAAATCCTAGGGGATTCCAAGAGCCCCAAATCCATGGAGTTCTTACACCCAGGAGAAACAAACCATTCCCCCTGCTTCCTCCCCCCTCCCTTTTCCTAGGAGAGATACCGGGATCTAACTACAGAGGGATACCTCCCCCTTCTCTTTCCCTGAGAATCCACCCAAGGAAAGACCAAACAAGTCCTTAATAGAAAAGAATTTATTAAAGAATAAAAAGAAAGTAACTTGTCTCTGTAATCCAAGATAGAACAATACAGGGTCTAAGCTTATCAATCTCTGGAGAGAATTCCCCCTCCCCCTTTTCTCAGTAAAAGCAATATCAGCAAACAGGAATAAAGCATTTCCTTTAGCAAACACACAATTGCAAATATAGAAATCAAATCATAAGACTAATTCGCCTTTCTAATTAATACTCACTATTAATTAGTAGAAACTACTCCAGGAGAACTTGGAGACATGACTGTCCTCTCTTAGATCCAAAAAGAGTTCTCCGAGCAAAACAAAGAAAACACAGACAAAAGCTTCCCTCCACAGAGATTTGAAAAAATCTTATCTCTGATTGGTCCTCTGGTCAGGTGGTCATCAGGTACTGCATGTTAACCCTTTACAGGTAAAAGAGACCTTAACCCTTAACTATCTGTTTATGACAGTGATAATCTAGTCCCTATTTTGTTACATCTGAAAGTTTTCTCTAAACTAAATGTCCTCCTTTAACTAGGCCGCTACTTGCTTATACATGTTCAGATTAGCAAGAGAGTAACTGTTGGTGCACCCCATAGGGACATATATTGACACCAGTAAATTCCTAATAAGACTCCAGAAGCTTGAAAAGCTGGCTCTCAATGAGATACTTAATCCCAATTCCAGAAGAAAGGCAGTCATGAATAAGAATCAAGATTACAGCAAGATAGATGAAAAAAGGGTTGTGGCAATAACACAGACCTGCTTAACAGTGTAGATGGTGAATGGGTCCCTCTCCAACCCATTACAGAGGATGGTGGCAATCATCTCTTCATGAAATATCCTGAGAACAAGAATGAACTTCAGTGGACAACTGAACCTAGACAGCACCTTCCATAATGCTTCACGACAGATGGAATCAAGGGCCTTAAGTCAATAAAGGCCATAAACAATGGCTGGTGGTATTCTCTTCTCTTGAATCTGTCGTTCAACAAAAGTCATGTCAGTGATGCCTCAAGACAGTTTGAATCCACACTGGGATTCCTGAAGGATGTCTTCAGCAAGTGGGAGGAGAAAGTTCAAAAGGATGTGAGCAAGGATCTTCCCGGCAATGGAGAGGAGGGATTTCTAGGGTTAGGATTCCTATGGGTAGGGCTCCCTGCCCTAGAGTTAGGGTTCCAATGGGTAGGGTTTGCCAGCCTAGGATTAAGGGTTCCTATGGGTAGGGTACTTGGAGCTAGGCTTAGGGTTTCTGTGGGTAGGGTGCTTGAGCTAGGGTTTGGTTCTTATGGGTGGGGTACTTGGAGATAGGTTTAGGGATCCTGTGGGTTGGGCTTCCCATCCTAGAGTTAGGGTTTTTTTTGGCTTGGATACTTGGAGCAAGGGTTAGGGTTTATATGGGTAAGGTACTTAAAGCTAGGGTGAGGATTCCTGTGGGTAGAGAATATTTGGAGCTAGGGTGAAGGTTCCTATGAGTAGGGTACTTTGAAATATGATGTGACTAGCCTGCTGGAGGCCTCGCTGCACTGGAATGGGTTACCTAGGGAGGTGGTGGAATCTCCATCTTTAGAGGTTTTTAAGACCAGGCTTGACAACACTTTGGCTGGGATGATTTAGTTGGTGTTGGTCCTGCTTTGAGCAGGGGATTGGACTAGATGACCTCCTGAGGTCTCTTCCAAACCTAATATTCTATGATTCCTATGGGTTAGGGCTCTCCACCCTACTGTTACAACTCCTCCTTGAGTTAGGGTTCCTATGGGTAGGGAGGTGGTGGAATCTCCATCTTTAGAGGTTTTTAAGACCAGGCTTGACAAAGCTTTGGCTGGGATGATTTAGTTGGTGTTGGTCCTGCTTTGAGCAGGGGGTTGGACTAGATGACCTCCTGAGGTCCCTTCCAACCCTGAGATTCTATGGTACTTAAAGCTAGAATAGGGGGTTCTTCTTTGAGAAGCATCCCTGTGGGTGCTCCACTTTAGGTGCCTTGGCACCCTGTGCTTGTAATTGGAGATTTGTAGCAGCAGTGCCCTGGTTGGCCACGCATGCGTGGCAGCCATCTCACACAGCTATGAGTGGCCACTTAGCATGCGCAGCCAACCATCACTCAGTTCCTTCTCTACTGCCTTTGGCTTGAGTCGGAGCGACAGCGGCACCCTTCTATCTCGTAAATTGCTTATATGCCCAGATTTATTTATCCTTTTTGCCAGTTTTCTTCTGTTTTCCCATCCTTATTTACCCATTAAAAAATATTATTTCATTTGTCCCCCTCCCGCTCCCAGTGGGTCTCCACCAAAGTGACAACTGCAACCGTTTTCTATAGATCTGGATCTCCTCAGGCATGCCTGGTTCCCCCAGCTTTAAAAGTTGCCTGACCTGCGGGTTATCAATTTCTGTATCAGATGGTCATGCTCAGTGCAACTGCTGTCTCGGGGAAACCCATATACCATAGAAGTGTCCACATTGCAAGAAATTATCTGCCAGGATACTGAAAGCCAGAGACCTTCAACTAAAATTATTAATGATGGAGAAATCCCTTAGGCCAGCCTCCAACCCAGAGTCCAGGACTTCCTCCTGGCCAATGGTCTCCAGCAGCAGCCTCAGACAAGGGTTCCACACAAACCATGTCTAAGGATCCGGCACCTAAGAAGGCCGCCAAATATCGGTTGCAGTCATCACCACAGAGAGATCCCTCTAAGAAGAAGTGGTCTCCTGGTGAGAAATCTGCCCCGCTACCAACAGCACCGAGAATCTTGAACCGAGAGGCAGTGGGAACGTCCAGTACTGAGACATCCCAAGGAGCCAAGGTACCGATGTGGCCAGGCTCTCACTCAGGTGCACGAGCCAAAGCTAAGCTCCCTAGCTCGGCACCAACAGTGCCGAAGAACGCCTCGGCACCAGCTAGTGTAATGGTGCCACCTGCTGCATAAGCACAGCCTCACAAGACCACGGCACCATCAGAGCATACTATGCTGCCATCCACAGCACCGAGCTTCCTGGTACCACAACCCTTTACCAGGCAGGCAGACCTGGCAATCTCCTCTATGCCCGGAACACCCCCCTTCGGCACCGACGGTACCCCAGTCAGATCAGGACTGAGCCAAATAGGCACTCCTGGTGGATCTGCACCTCCACTATCTAGTGATGAAGATGATTCAGGTCTTTATATCCCTCATAATTTCTCACCAAAACCAGGACTCTCTCACCAACAACCACCTATACAAGGGCAAAGCTAGCAGGCACAACCATGGATGCCACCACCCATTGTTATGCCACCCAACTGGCCATACTGGGACCCATGGGCAATCTACAGAGCCCAAAATCTTAAACCCCCCAACCCACCAGCGTAAAGGGCCACCCAGTCCCATTCACCCACAAACTCACTACCATCGGAGGTCCAGGAGGAAGAGGGAGAGGAGCCGAAGACGCTCCTGAAGGCAACACACTGTTGGCAACCCATATTTTGTCCTCGTCCCCAGACGAAACAATTATGTCACCACCTCCCATCACAGGAGATGATTTCAGGTCCTTCCAGGACTTATTCAAAAGAGTTGCAGAATCCCTGGACATCTCTTTAGCAGAGCTGCCAGAGACCCAGCACAAACTTATTGACATCTTGCAGGCATTCCCATCAGCAAAGATAGCTCTGCCCATCAACACTGCTGTAATGGATCCTGCAGAGATAATATGACAGACACCTGTCACTGTCCCACCCTCCTGTAAATGTTTGGACAGAAAATATTATCATAGAATCATAGAATATCAGGGTTGGAGGCGACCTCAGAAGGTCATCTAGTTCAACCCCCTGCTCAAAGCAGGACCAATCCCCAACTAAATCATTATGTACCAGCGAAAGGGGCTGAGTTCTTATTTACTCACCCTGCTCCAAATTCACTGGTCACAGAGGCAATAAACCGAAGGGGAAAATAGCACCAGTCAAAAACCACCCCTTATGACAAAGACTGGAAAAGGCTTGACCTCTTTGGATGCAAAGCCTATTCCTCGGCCTCACTGCAGTTTCGCATAGCAAACTACTCTGTTCTGTTGGTGAAATCCACTTACAACTTGTTTAATAAAATGACATATTTTATTGAACAAATGCCAGAGGAGTCAAAGGAGCAATACAAAGCTAACATTGCGGAGGGCTCCTTAATTACCAAAACAGCCCTGCAGGCCTCCCTTGATTCTGCTGACACAGCAGCTTGTTCTATCGGTACATCCATGGTCATGCGTCGAGCATCATGGCTCCACCTCTCTGGATTTCCTAGGGAAGTACAAGGCACAGTTGACATGCCCTTTGAGGGACAAAAACTATTTGCAGAGAGCACAGATGCATCCATACATACCTTAAAGGACTCAAGAACCACCTTCAAGACTTAGGTATTTAGTTCTCCCCAAACAAGAAAAAAACAGGGCAGATTTTGTACCCAAAGACTCCATCCTGCCCCGTACTCCCAGCCCCAAAGACAATACGACCAACGCCACAAGCAAAAACAAGCGAGGCACGGGCAGAACCAGGATCAACCTGCGACGTCTCAACCTTCAACATCACATCAATCGTTTTGAAGTATTGGTCGAGAGCTCAAGACCTCTATCTTCTCCCATGCCAGATTATCAGATGACCTCCAGTCTCTTTGGAGACTGCCTGCTACCACACTACCCAGTCTGGAACAACATCACTAAAGACAAATGGGTGCTGGAAATCATCCAGAAAGGTTACTCTATCCCATTTATTTCTACTGCCCCTACTCACCAACCTTCCCCGTCCCCCTTCAATGACCCCTCTCACAAGACCCTGTTGCAAGAAGAAATAAGTGACCATTCACCCAGCATACAGATGATTTCTGCCCTTCACACTAGGCCATCAACATTACCAATACAAAGTACTACCCTTCAGCTTGTCAGCAGCCCAAAGGGTATTCTCCAAAGTCCTAGCCGTCCCCACAGCTCACCTCCACAGACTAGGGGTAATGATCTTCCCATACTTGGACGACTGCCTCATAAGAGCACCAACTCAATAGACGGCAGTATAAGCTACACAGACCACTATAAGCCTCTTCACCAACCTAGGGTTTCAAATAAACGTCCAAAAGTCCATCCTGGTCCCTGTCCAACAACTAGTGTTTATAGGGGCCTATCTTGACTGCCTCGCAGCACAAGCAAGATTACCCCAACAGTGATTCCTCAGCCTAACCAGGCTGATGATAACGATCACAGACAGCCCCCAAACATCCGCCAGGGCCTGCCTACAACTTCTTGGGCATATGGATATTACAACTTATGTAGTCAAACATGCCCGACTGCATCTGCTATATACACAAGCATTCCCTCACAAACAGCTCACTATGCCCCGCAGAGTGAAGGACTTCCTCAAGTGGTGGATGCAACCACAAAACATCTGCTCAGGGGTCCCATTTCAACAAAAATCTCACACTATAGCAATCACCACAGGTGCCTCCCTCGTGGGATGGGGAACCCATCTGGACAACACCATCATCCAGGGATGCTGGTCCCCAGCGGAAACCAACCTATATATAAACATTCTAGAGCTCCGAGCAGTCAGAAAAGCATGTGAACACTTCCTTCCGCTTATCTGCAACAATACCCTCTAAGTCCTCACAGACAACACAGCTTGAATGTTTTATATAAACCAACAGGGTGGAGCTCGTTCATACCCTCTCTGCATCGAGGCACTACACCTGTGGCAATGGTGCATAACCAACAAGATAGATATTTCTGCAGCTTTTCATCCAGGACTTCAAAATACCAGGGCAGACCATCTGAGCAGACACTTCTCACAAACCCACGTGTGGGAGATGGACTACCTGACCCTCATGACCATATTCAACCAGAGGGGGTTACCTACTATAGATTTATTTGCAACAGCTCACAATTCGAAGAATACCCTCAATATTGTGTCCGAGCAGGGCTTGGGCACCACTCACTGGGCGATGCCCTCCTCAAAAAATGGGAAGCACCACTAATATACGCGTTCCCTCCAATTCCTCTACTGAGACGGGTGTTACACAAAGTCAGACAGGACAAGGCCAGAGTCATACTCATCGCACCCATATGGCCCAGAGAGATGTGGTTCCCAAACCTAACACAGATGGCAGTGAAACCTCCTCGAACCCTTCCACAACTATCTCACCTCCTTACACAGGACGCCGGCCACGTCATTCGCCCCAACTTAGTAATTCTCTGCCTCAAAGCCTGTTTACTCCATGGCTAACTGGGCTGATCAGGATTACTCTGAGGCAGTTAAAGACATTCTCTTGAATAGTCGCAAACCAAGCACACACAAAACATATGCTCATAAGTGAGTATGTTTCTGCACCTGGTGCAAGGCTCACCTTATGTCTCCTCATTCTGCCCCTCTATCCAGAGTCCTGGACTATATACTAGGCCTTAAAAAGACGGGCCTCTCCAATAGCTCCATAAAGGTACACTTAGCAGGAATCACCTCACTAAATGATAAGGTAGATGGAGCCATGATCTTTGCTCATCCAACAACTAAATGATTCTTAAAGGGCATGACCAACATCTACCCTCGCCTAAATCACCCTACTCCTATATGGGACCTTAACCTCATGCTATGCACCCCCATGAGCAAACCATTTGAAACTCTTGCAACTTGCTCATTGCTACATCTGTCGATGAAGGTCTCCTTCCTTATCGCGATCACTTCACCAAGAAGAGTAGGGGAGCTAAGGGCGCTAATGGCACACCCGCCGTATACCACATTCTATAAAGAAAAGTGATCCTAAGAACCCACCCTAAATGTATACCTAAAGTAGCCTCTTCATTTCATTTAAACCAACCCATTTACTTACTTGTGTTTTTTCCGAAACCCCACACTGATGCCAGGGAGGCATCCCTTCACACTCTTGACATCCATAGAGCTCTGGCCTTCTACCTAGAAAGAACAAAGATATTTAGAAAATCATCATGTCTCTTTCTCTTGGTCGCAGAGCGATTGAAGGGTGAGGCCATCTCTAAACAAAGACTATCTAAGTGGATTTCTAGCTATATCCACCTGTGCTATCATCAGAGCAGCATTCCGGCTCCACCTGGGATTCATATGCACTCCACCAGAGCGCTATCCACATCAGTAGCCTTCCTCAACTATGTACCCATCATAGACATTTGCAGGGCAGCTACCTGGGCCTCGGCCCACACGTTTACCAAACACTATGCCCCAGTACAACATTCCTCTGCTGACACTCAGTTCATAGTCTCAGTGCTATCCACCATCAACAGAGATATTCCAAAGCCCTTCCTTCCATCAAGGGATACTGCTCCATAGTCACCTAAAGTGGAGCACCCATAGGGACACTCCTCAAAGAAGAAGAGAAGGTTACTCACCTTGTGCAGTAACTGAGGTTCATCAAGATGGTTGTCCCTGTGGGTGCTCCACTACCCTCCCTCCTCCCCTCTACTTCAGAGTTTCACGCTGATTCTCTGGGATAGAAAAGGAACTGAGAGATGGTTGGCTGTGCATGCTAAGTGGCCACTGGGAATGGTGCAAGATGGCTGGTGCGCATGCACGGACAACCGGGGTACTGCTACTACAAATCACCGATTACAAGCACAGGGCACCAAGACACCTAAAGTGGAGCACCCACAGGGACAACCATCTCGAAGAACCTCAGTTACTGCACAAGGTCAGTAACCTTCTCTTCCTATGGCTAGGGCTCCCCACCCTAGAGTAAGGAGTTTCTATGGGTAAGGCTCTGCTCCCTAGGATTAGTGTTCCTATGAGTAGGGTACTTGTAGCTAGGGTTAGGGTTTCAATGGATAAGGAACTTGGAGTTAGGGTTCGGGTTCCTTTGGGTGGGTGCTTGGAGCTAGGGTTAGAGTTCCTAGGGTATGTTAGGGCTCTCCACCCTAGAGTTAGGGTTCCTATGGGTAGGATAATTGGAGATAAGTTTAGGGTTCCTATGACTAGGGTAATTGTGTTACCCGGGGTTTTCAGACCCCCCAACAGTGGTAACTAAACTATTTTACTCCAGGCAGTGTCCGGAATAAATCAATAGAAACACAGCAATTATGTCTGATCAAGGATTAAATGCAAGTAAGCATGCTCTTATCTAACAATGCAGTTTATTAGATTTAAGCACACACTAACATAAGCAATAGGTTTAGAACATCCCAGATATTTACCTAAACTGTATTGAGTAATTAACAGCAGATTTGCAGTGGTCAATTGCTCACCTGCTGGGGGGAGAGAAGGTGTCAGGAAAAACGTCTTTCAAGATGGCTTCAGAGGATTGTTCCAAAGTACACTCTGTTAGCTAATCTTTTATAACTAACTTCTACAAAACACATAGGTCATAATGACCCCGACTGGATCATCACTTCTCTAACTTTCAATAAACTTTTAGTATCAGCAGCGTCTAGATCCATGGTTTTCTAACCACCAAGATTTTCAGTCTCAGTTGTTTACTTGTCCGTCCCCTCCTCTCATTCTGATTAGCAGAAACTGTAGCTAGTTTTGACCTTGCTTTTGAAAGCCTGTCTTCAAATTAACCCTTAACGATGAGGTATTCTATTTCATTACTTCAAGGTGGCTGAATGCTCATAATATGGTTGTAATTAGCTTGATCACATTCTGGGATATGTACACCCCTCAAATCCAGGGCAACACTTGAACCTAGGGTTAGGGTTCCTATAAGTTAGGTTCCTGCCCTATGGTTAGGGTTTCTGTGCATAGAGTACTTGGAGTTAGAGTTGGGGTTTCTATGCATAGGGGTTCCTGAAGCTAGGGTTAGGGTTCCTGTGGATAGGGGACATAGAACTTAGGGTAAGGGTTTCTATGTGTAGGGCCTATCCCTGATTGTCAGATTCATAGATGCCCTGGTGTCTCCTCACTTAAAGTATGTTCCTGCTTGCAGCTCCCTCTCCTGGACAGGCAGCTGTGTTGGCTTCTCCTTTCACAGTGACTTAACAAATCTCACCCACAGGCTTGGGAGGATTCACTGGATGTACCCCACGGGCACAGAAAGGCTCCCAGCTCTCTTCTCTTCTGCTCCTCACCTGCGTCCCTGCCAGAGCCACCCTGTGGAACACTTAATTCCCCAGCCTTCTCCCTCTGTGCACCGGCCTCCTCCAGAGGGCTAGACATACTGCAGGGAGTGAACAGCACAGTGCAGATGGGATAGCTCCAGTTGGAGACACCCTGCAGCTGCCCGTGCTTCCAGAGGCAATACCCCTCAACTCCCTCACTAGGGCCAGGTGCACTTGCTACACCCACCTCATATTCAGAGGGAGTCATCCAGACTGACAATTAGATACGCTCTTCCATGAAACACCCACTTCTCATCTCTCGCTCTCAGATCTTCAGGTAAAGACCATATTCCTGTCTAAAAGTGGTTGGGGAATAGTTTGGGTGGCCCCTCTCCCCACTCCACAGCCTATACTACTGAGCTGTGTGGTTCCTTTCAAACTGCCTAGCTCCACAGGCTACTTCTAAGTGAAAAGAGGACTAGCTCTGCCACTAGATATTGTAATGCAAGTGAAGATGTGAGGCTTTTGACTTTTACATTAAGATCAACAATGGTGCCCCTCAATCTCATATATTTTATTCAATGCAAAAAAAACCCAAACCTATGTTAATGGAGTTTTATGGTTGAGAATTTAAATGGACAAAAGGCAGGAATTTCAAAGCTGTTATAATTTTCCCAGCAGCCATAATTTGGCCAGCATAAAATGTAAGGGCATGTCTTGGAAGAAATAGGTACACAAGAGGGCAATTTATGATTGATATGCTAGCTGTAATTTTAAATCTGAGTGTCAGTTTTTTGAAGGTAGAGGCATTTTCCAGTAATTTTATATGTGCTGACAGCATCTTATTCCATAACATTTTGAAGCATTTTGGCTTCATTAGTCCATTCTGCTAAATGATATTTTAATTTAAAGAAAAATGTAATTTTACTATTTCTCTGCTATATTGTGTTCCTTTCCTAAGATAGGGTCATAATATATGCCTGTATCTGTAATAATGTATTGATTTATCAGTTCTTCATTCTGAATAAAATTAAGAATATTAATATTAATCAAAATCTCCAGTGTCCAAGCCTGGAATCTCAAGCAGAATAAAATTGGACGGGATTTATCGGTTTTTTACACTGATTTCTTTATTTAAAACTCCTAAAATGCACAGCTTCTCTGAGTGTTTATTACCTTCTCCCAGAAACACTCTCTCTAATTTTAGACTTCTTGGTTTTATGAACATTATCTTTGATTTTCTAGGTCAGAAACTTTAGAGGTATAGGTGAAGTCTAGGAATTAGTATCTGTCAGATTACAAAATTAGTTTATTGACTTTGGCTCCATTTTCCAAGTCCCATGCAGGAAAAAAACTCTGAAGATTTTTTCAAGTTTTGCACTTTCATTTATATATTCCTTCAAACTCCTTCATCACCACCATGCTAATTTTTATGCAGACTAATCCAAGTTGCACCTCTTTATGCTGTGGTTATGCTGATGGATGAGAGAATTCGACTCCATGTAGCAATCCCTTCTTTTTGATAGCATGAGTCACAGAAAAGAACAGCACCACTTCTTACTGTGATTTATTAATTATGGATGTCATGTAAGACCAGTGTCAGGGCCAAAAGAAATCAGCAGAAAGAGTTAGCAAAATTATATGGTAAATGCTGTAAGAATTCTACAGAAACTTTTAGACCTCCGATTCTGAGCCTCCCTTTTATTTGCATTTATTTCTTTTGGAGTATAAGTATGATGCTGTCCTAAGGACACCCAGAACTGTAAGCCACTATGTTACCCCTCTGCCTCAGCCAGGGAGAACTTTGCTGAGGCTTAAACTGTGTGTCATCTCCCTGCCATGCCAGACTGTCTGCCTCAACAGCAAATTCCTTGAGACTCTGTCAGTCTTAATCTTTCCTTGCAGGTAATAATCAGTGAACCCCAGTTCCTGAGTTCCCTGGAGACGTGTCTCTGAAGTTTATTAATAAAGAACAGAGATTTAAGTGATACTAAGCAAGAGAAAAAGAGACAGATATAGTTACAAACAAAACAAAAGAAAACAAGCTTTCTAGTGCCTAAAACTTTAGCAAGTTACGTTTTTGCATAAGCAGTTTTCTCACATATATTAGGTTACCAGCATCTCCAGTCACTGGCATGAATGTTACCTTTCTTTCCTTTTTCCTTTTTTAGTTATGGTATTCTTCTTGTTTATAAATCAATTATTGTCTTTTCATTGACCTGTCAGTTACAAGGTTTTGATAGTATTATTAAATAAATTTCCAGAACCTGACAATAAATTCTGAAAACAAAAAATACAGGTAATAGTGGTTATAATAGGCTCCCACTCATATTCTCTACAGTTAGGGAATCTTTGTTTTATATATTATAATTCTGTTACTATTTACTCCAAAACCCATTAATGGTTGAGGCAGTTGTTGGCCATAGCACCTCGTCAATTAAAGGGAAATTAAGATGAGAAAGTCAAACACTCAAAAGTTAGGAAATGCTGGGAAGTAAGATTGCCCATACAGTCTTAAATTGGCTCCCTTGTGTGTATGCATTATGATAGTGTTTAATTATACGATCACATACTATTTTTCCACAGACTCCTGCATCATTCTGTTCAGAGGCTGGACAGTGTTCCCTGAATGGGTTCCTAACTTTTGAATGTGTGGCTTTGCCATCTTATTTTTCTGCTAACATAGTTTCTTTACTATAATTTCCTACATATGCATGATAATTCTTCACCCCTCTGGATTTGAGTAAGACTGAATCTTCCTTCTCCACCATGTTGTCTGGACAGTAGCATGGGGAGCAGAGCACAGGGGAGACAGTCTCCTTTCTGTCAGTTCTGGTGCCTGAGCATGCAACAGTCAGGGAGAGCAAGTGCAGCCCTTGAATCTCCAGTTATTTGGAGCATGATCAGTAGCTATGTGGGGGTGGTACATGCACAGTCCAATTGCCACATAGGAGCTGTGAGATAATGGAGTAATCCCCTGCCAAATTTAAAGTCCCTGCTCCAGAGCATGGAGGCACTAGAGCATCTCAACAAAACAGCTGGAAGAATTTTTTTAATATGGGCAAAACAATGTATTTTCCCAAATATTGCTCTCGGAAACAACTGAGCTTTGAAACTTTTCAAAAAATTCAGCCTGAGGCAGACAAATAACATGGAAAATTTCAGCCTGAACGATCTGTTTGGCAAAGTTGTAAGCAAATGGAAACAATCTTATAACAGAAAAAGTTGGGAAACCTTGAATATAGATGTTGTTACCTGCACTCCCTGTAATAAGTAGGCGTTGATGAGAACATTGGTTTAACAGCTCAGAGCATGGAGCACAAGCATCTTAAGCCAATCAAATACAGAAAGCACAGCATTAAGAATGGTCATCTTTATTGGAATTATTACCTTTTGAGAAGTTATAGCAGTATAGAGATGGCACACAGCTCTATTGATCCATAAACACATATGGCCAAATCACTACCACCAAGATGTCCCAGTGCTTGGATAAGCTCTGTCTTTGGAAGAAGAACAGCTGATTGAAGCTGAATCCAGGCAAGATAGAGATTATTCTGGTGAGCAGAGGAAAGCACTTCGAAGAGTTTGCTGCTGCAGTGCAGTCTTCTTTGGTTGAAGGTATATACCCACAATTGGTCAATTCATTTTGTATTTTTGGCATGCTCCTGGATGCCTCACTGATACTAAGCTATCCTATAGTGAAAGCATTATTTGCTGATACTGCTATCTCCAGTTGGCTAGGAGACTGCCCCATCCTGGCAAATGGTGACAGGCCTCAGTTATTCATGGCTTTGCCACCTCTCAGGTGGACTATGGTAATACAACATACCTGGGCATGAGACATTCTGCACTTGGGAAACTCCAGCTGGTACAGAATGCTACAGCATGGCTTCTCAGAATACTGGCTATGGCAAACACATCAGACCTGTCCTTCTCTCCCTACACTGGCTTCCCATAGAATATCAAGTTCAAGGTCTCGGTCCTTATCTTCAAGATACTCAATGGCCTGTGCCCAGAGTGTCTAAAAGATAAACTAAAGCCCTGGGATGAAGACTACATCAACAACTTTGCTCCTCTGGCACAATGAAACTTTCTACAATAAAAGTAAAGCTCATCTGTGCAGATAACAGAACTTTCTTTGGAGCTGACCCAAAACTGTGGAGTGAACTCCCACAGGAACCAGGGACTGTTACAAACCTCACCACTAAGAGCAAGGTGCATTTCTTTGATCTTGCCTTCTCTAACATAAACATATAACTCTATGTGTGTGTGTTTGTATGTGTTTAAAATAATCCAAAACAAAACATTCAACTACACACCCAGTTCTCCCTTGGGAAGAGGATGAGAGAACATACCCATGTGAAACACTGCTGAAAGGCACTCAGGGCTAGATCCACAAAGGAATTTAGGCATCTAGTTGCCCCATTCAGTGCCTAAGGACTAGTCTACACTAGAATCCCTTCAGCGGCTCAGCTGTACTGATGTAGCTGTGCCGCTGTAGCGCTGCTAGTGCAGACCCTAGTGCCGAAGGGAGAGAGCCTCTCCCACTGACATAGCACTGTCCACACTGGTGCTTAGGTCAGTTTAACTTGCATCACTCAGGGGGAGGCTTTTCCACACCCCTGAACAACTTCAGTTATATGGAAGTAAGCACTAGAGTGTACAAGCTCTAAGTCTAAAATTTAGACCCTCAAAACCTCCACGCAGTTGCTGCCTAACCCTGTGGACACCTAAATACTGTTGTGCCTTTGTTTCTGCTGTTAAATTCCCCATGATACCTAAAAATATGCTATTGAGCATGCACACAGACACCAAAGTCCCGACGCATGGGCACCCAGCTCATGCCTAAGTTCCAGTGTGATCCTCAAACTTGGCATTCCAACCCAGATCCTGAAAGGTATTTAGGCACCTAGCTCTTATTGATTTCAGATAGAGTCAAGTACCTATATACCTTGATAGATCTGGTCCTTTCTGCCTATCTTGCTTATGGGGCCTGGTCCAATAGGTGTTCTCAGAGGCTTCCTAAAACCATGTTTATTGGATCAGGCTCTGCATAGATGGTGCTGGTGGTCCCTGCATCCCCTTTATTACCATATAACCTTTATTCCAATTGTTAGAGCACTCACCTAGGATGTGAGATACCCAGGTTCAATTTCCTCCTCTGGAAAGAAATTGGAGCAGGAATTTGAACCCAAATCTCCCATCTCATCGGAGAGTGCCCTAATAGCTGAGCGATCGGATATTCTAAGGTGGATCTCCCTCAATCTCTCCTGTTGAAACTGTTCCACTTTGTATAAATAATTAAATTTATGTGGGTCTCCCACAACCTGTGGGAGTGCTCTAACCGTTGGGATAAAGGTTATATGGAGGCACCAAGACCACCTCCTGTTTGGCTTGTTTGTGAGAAATGGCTTAGGTGCCTTAATTCTAGGGAGGTTTCATGGCTGTGAATCCAAAGCAGAGATAGGCACCTCACTGCAACCTGGACTTAGGCACCTAACTCCCTTTGAGGGACAGGACTTAGGCCCCACCCCTCTCCTCAGCATTTTCTATTGACTAGCTTAGGCAGCTCTCCACTCAGCTTGCAGGCTTTTGGAAATTCCTTTCTTAGGTGTCTAACTTTCATTGTGCATTGTATAAGAAGCCTGGGTGCCTAACTCAAAGCTGTGGATTCCGTTAGGTGGCAGGGTATCTAAGTCCCCTTTGTGGATCTAGCCCTCAGAGCCTATGAGCACTGTATAGAACCTATATAGAACAAGAATGACAAAGAACTACGTTTTCTCTTTTATGTCTTTGTTTTAGAAAGTGGGAGGGAATTTAGAGGTCATGTTCTTACAAAACATATGGGCAAGAAGGGAAAGCTGTCGGATTAACTAAATAGATTGCATCAAGTTCACGTGTCAGAAGCCTTCCATTTAGATCTTATTGATCCCAAATGAACACACTTTAGTATTTAATCACTATTTCTATCTTCTTAGTAATTAATGGTTTGGTGTTCACTTCCACTGAGATAAGAATCGGTTTAATGGACAGGGTGAAGATGAGCATCTTGCCTATGTTGGCTTTGACTCTCATATCTGGTAAAAGACAAGGATAGTGAATTGATAGGCAGTTTCCTTCTCACATTGTCTGCAGATGCTGCCTCATTCTTTTCTCTCTCTCTCTCTCTCTCTCTCACTCTTTTTTTTTTTTTTTTGGTTTTTCTTTTAAAATTGTTTAAAGTAGAAAGTAAATCAAAGCTAGCACAGCCAAACTGGCCATTAAAGATGGAAAATTAATCTTTATTTCTTCTCCTCAGGTTTTATCAAATATTTTTAATTATATTTTACCTTCATACTACTTTAGCACTCACAGAGCTGTCAGACTATAAATTCCAAGTTTATTATGAGTTGAATTGGATGAGAATGGTTGAATAAATTATTAAGAATATTTCAACTTTATCAGAAGGGATTATTCATTTGTTTCTCATATCACATGGCAAATTCCAACAGAATGTGTACCCTTGAAAAAGAAAAACTACCTGAAAATTTGAGGCCAGTTGTCATAGACAGTTAAGGGTTAATTCCTCTTATACCTGTAAAGGGTTAAGAAGTTCACATAGCCTAGCTGACACCTGACCAGAGGAACCAATGTGGGGACAAGATGGTTTCAAAGAGAGAGGAGGGAAATCAGTCTTTTGTCTGATCAGAAAAGTTTGTGCCGGAGTGAAGGATCCAGGAATCAGCCATCTAACATTTCCTAAAAGTAGTAAGTGTTTAGAGAAGGAATGTATTAGATTATGTTTATTTTCTTTTGTGACTTCATTTTGCATAAGAGGGAGAATCAAATTGGGTTTCTTTTGTGTAACTTTAAGGTTTTACCCAGAGGGACATTCTCTGTGTTTTGAATCTGTCGTTTGTGAGAGTAGCTTGCATGCTAATCTCACAGAGGTATTCCTTTTACCCTTTTTCTTTAGATAAAAGTCTTCTTTTAAGAACCTGATTGATTTTTCCTTGTTTTAAGATCCAAGGGTTTTTTTTGGATCTGGGCTCACCAGGAATTGGTGGGAGGTGAATCAGTCTCAATCCTGCCAGGAAAAGGGGGATAAAGACTGGGGAAATATTTGCGGGGAAGACAGAGTTTCCAAATGACTCTCCCATAAATGTTTGTTTAAACTATTTGGTGGTGGCAGCTACTAGATCTAAGCTGGTAAATAAGCTTAGGGGTTATCTCACGCAAGTCCCCACATCTGTACCCTAAAGTTCAAGTGGGGGTGGCACCTTGACACAAGTAAATAATAATAATTTTATAAAAAATGTTTCAGACTCTGAAGAAACAATCACCAGTTTGAATATGGAAGCACTGGATTGCATTTGGTGGAGTTTAGATTTTTTTTTGTGTAACAAGTCCAGCATTTTACAAGTATTAGTATAGTATAGTATATTTGTTAGAAAATAGTACCTGACAGAGTCAAAACCGCAGTATAGTGGTTAGAAAATAGTACTTGACAGAGTCAAAACTGCTGTGTTCTGTTTCCACCTCTGCCACCTACTTGCTTTATATCTCTGGGGTAGCTCAGTTAACCTTTCTGTGGGGTTAGTTTCCTCATCTGTAGAAGGATAATTCCCACCTCACAAAATGTTAAGAAGCTTAATGAATTAATGTTTGTAAAGTGCTTTGAGATCCTTATATAAAAAGGCATTATAGAATACATTACAGACAAATAAAATGACAGGTTCCTACCCAAAAGAGCTTACACTCTAAGGGCTAAATCCTTTGTAGCAGAACCCCACTGAAGTCAGGCACAGGGAACCACCTCTGCAGATCCAGTTGCAGGATCCAGGTCTATAGTATGGTTAACAAAGTGAGGTATGACAATAAACAAGAAGTGAGAGAGTTGGGTGTGGGAGGACAAGTATTAAATAATTAAAGAGTGTATTTTATGTTTGTATGCTTTAGTGTTGTAAACTCATCTCGTTAGTCCCTCTACAGATTTATATTTTAGGGGAGGAAAACTATTTTAGAGTTTTTGCATAGTGCCCAGAATGAAGGCTGGTTTGGGAGGGAGTATTAAGATACACATTGCTGTAACTTTGCAGCAAAACCCAGGTTTAATACATTCATTGGTTTGCAACTTGCAAAATGAAATATTTTTCTGCATTGTTTTCTTATATGAAAATAAATTCTGTTATTAGAGAAGCTTACTCAGTACCTCCTAAGTATTCTCAGACAATTTGCTGCTGATAAATTAGTAAGCAACAGTACAACAAACATGAAGTGGCTATGCTAAGACATTCTTTTTAGGTTGATGCTCTTTTGATTCTCTAATGTTGAGGGGTTGATTTGCTCCCTTGAATCCACCACGGAAGCTTTACCAGTGGGGAGCAGTTTAAACTACGATGCGTCTTAAATTTAAGTTGGCAGAGGTGACATAGTGGCTTGTTTCTCCCCCTCACTAACTGTCCCTGTTGTCTTTAAGGGCTTGCCAGTGTGCTTCGAGGCCCTCTGGCAGAGCACAGGTTGATGGGAGCTTATGCCAGTGTGCTTCCATTGAGCGGACTATCTGTCACAAGTCTCCCATAGCCTGGGTTTTGCCGGCAGAAATAAGAATGAAGCAGGCCCAAGATGTTGTCTATGGAGACAGCTGGGTATTCATGCATTTTACATCCTTATTCAACAAAATAAGGGACAGTTATCACCTATGATGAGTACTTATTAGCTGTAATTTGCAATACTGCAGTAGACCAGACATGCCAAACCCATGAAAAAAACACAGAAATTGGGCTTGGTTTTGGCTTAATTGGCTTGTGAGTTGCTTGTTGGCTAGTTTTTGGCTTGTAGCTTGTTGCTTGTTTGGCTTGTTGCTTGTTGTAGCATGTTGCTTCTTTTTTTTTTGATTGGCTCCCGGCAAGCAGGGGGAAAGGGGGAAGAGAGTCAGGGGTGCACAGCGGGCCCACCTCAATCCCAGACTGCATACTGGGGGGATCTAGTCACATAGAGTGTTGGAGTTCTTAGGGATCAGCTAGTTTGGCCTTGTTTTGAAATGGGATTAGCTTGATTTTTGGTTTATTGTGAATGTTGAGGTGCTTATTTACCACATGAAAGTTGGCAACTGTGCATTAGACAGCAGTGGAAGATTTGCATCCAGCAGTTACCAAAAAAAGGTTACATTTTTTAGGTATTGGAATGCTTTATAATTTGGTGTGACAGGGCGTACCAGGTCCTTTGAGGCCTTGTGGTCCTATCACATCCTGCCCCAAGAAAGGAGCAGTGAAGGTGGGTCCTTCAGGCCTGCCTAGAAAGGCTGTAGGGAAGCAGCCAATCAGGACTCAGTTAAAAGGGCCAGAGCAGTTCAGTCCCTGGTTGAGACCAGAAGGGTGAGGAAGTCCTGGAAGATGGAGAAATTCTCCAGGCAAGGAGGATTGGGAGAAGCCCTGCTCAAGCAAGAGTATGACAGAAAATCTCTCCAGGCAAGGAGGCCTGGAAGAAACCCTGCGCAAACAAGGAATGAGAGAAATAGAACCCAAAGACTGTAACTCAGGGGTCGGCAACATTTCAGAAGTGGTGTGCCGAGTCTTCATTTATTCACTCTAATTTAAGGTTTCGTGTGCCAGTAATACATTTTAATGTTTTTTAGAAGGTCTCTCTCTACAAGTCTATATATTATATAACTAAACTAGTGTTGTATTGTAAAATAAACAAGGTTTTCAAAATGTTTAAGAAACTTCATTTAAAATTAAATTAAAATGTTGATCTTATGCCGTCGGCCCACTCAGCCCACTGCTGGTCTGGGGTTCTGTTCACCTAGACTGGCAGCGGGCTGAGCGGGGCCTGCGGCCGGGACCCCAGACCGGCAGTGGGCTGAACGGCTCAGCCCACTGCTGCTCAGGGGTTCCATCTGCCGGCTCCTGCCAGCCGGGATCCCGGCTGCCGGACCCGCTCACCCCGTTGCCGGTCTGGGGTCCTGGCCCTGCCCACATACAGTGGGTACCTACCTTCTCCCTGGTTCTGGCCCATTCTCTTCCTCTCTCTGCACTGAGCTGAGGGTGGGAGTGCACTGAGCACAGGGCTGGGGGTGAAGGGTCTGGCCAGGAGCTAGAATGAGGGAGGGGGCTCAGGGTTCGGGCTGGAGGTTTGGGTGTGGGGGCACTTACCTGGGCAGCTCCCATTTGGTGCGAGGGGTGCAGATGGGAATGGTGGGGGGTGCAGGAGCTCCCATTTGGTGCTCAGGGTGGGGGTGGGGATGTGTGGGGTGCCTGGGATGTGGGGAGGCTGGGGATGTGGGGGGTGCAATAGTCAGGGCAGAGGGCTGGGGGCATGTGAGGGGGGTGCATGTGTCAGGGCATGGGGGGCTGGGGATGTGTGGGGGTGCCAGAGTCAGGGCTGGGGTTGTGGGAGGGGGGGTGAAGGAGTCAACAGAGGGCTGGGTGTGTATGGGGGAGGTACAGGGCTCAGGGCAGGGGCCTGGGTTGTGTGTGAAGGCACAGGGCTCAGGGCAGAGGGCTGGGTGACTGCCCCCCTCAGAACCCTCAACCCCCCACTCCTTGTCCCCTGACTACCCCCTCCTGGGACCCCTGCCCCTAACTGCCCCCCAGGATCCTATCCCCTATCTAAGCCTCCCTGCTCCTTGTCCCCTGACTATCCCCCTAGGACCCTACCCCCTACCTGTCCCTTGACTGCCCTGACCCTTATCCACACCCCCGCCCCCAGACAGACCCCCGGGACTCCCATGCCTATCCAACCACTCCCCGCCCCCTGACAGGACCCCCAGAACTCCAGACCC
Organism: Mauremys mutica; assembly: GCF_020497125.1. Lineage (NCBI taxonomy): Eukaryota > Metazoa > Chordata > Testudines > Geoemydidae > Mauremys > Mauremys mutica. The sequence continues at coordinate 46,983,405 of NC_059078.1, forward strand.
ATACAACCCCCCTCCTGCTCCCTGCCTGCCCCAACCCCTCTCCACACCCCTGCCTCCTGACAGACCCCCCCCAGAACTCCCAACTCATCCAACCTCCACAGCTCCTTGTCCCCTAACTGCCCCCCCCAGGACCCTCCTTGCTCCCTGTCCCCTGACTGCCCTGACCCCTATCCACCCCCACCCCCAACAGACCCCAGGACTCCCATGCCCCATCCACCCGCCCTGCTCCCTGACTGCCCCCTCCAGAGACCCCCGCTCCTAGCCACCCCCCGCTTGGGATCCCACTCCCATCCAACTCACCCTGCCCTCTGTCCCCTGACTGCCCCCACCCCTTATCCAGCCACCCCAACCCCCTTACCATGAGGCTCCAAGCAGAGCCAGATACGCTGCCCCCGTGGGAGTGCGCAGCCCCGCCCCTCAGAATGCTGCGCACGTGGCGGCAGGGCTCCGGATGAACGGGGAGCATCTTTCCCTCCACGCAGAGCCAAACACTGCCCCGCGGGAGCGTGCAGCCCCGGCCCCCAGAGCACTGCGCGCGTGGCGGCAGGGCTCCAGGGGAAGGGGCTGGCGGCTTGCTGCGCTCGGCCAGATGCTCAGTCCCGGGAGTGCAGACCCTGCGGCTTGCCGCGCCAGCAGGGTTTTTAATGGCACACTGGAGTCCTGGCAGGCAGCAGTGTGCCATTAAAAATCGGCTCGTGTGCCGTCTTTGGCACGCGTGCCATAGGTTGCCGACCCCTGCTGTAACTTAAGGTAGAGTGAAGGTGATGGGACCAAGTGGGAAGCGCCCCAGAGAATAGCAGCAGCAACCAAGTAAAGGAAAGCAGTATATGGCTGCTGTCTATAAGGTCCCTAGGTTGGGATCTGGAGTAGTGGGCGGGCCTGAGACACTCCTTCCCCCCAGCCACCGGAAAAGTGGCTAACCCCCAAGAAGGGGATAAGATTCTATTAAAAGCCCAAATAGGCCCAGGGACATGGCTGAAGACCCCGGAGAGGGCCAACCCTTTGTTGAACTTTGTTTCCCTCCCCCGACTCCCACGAAGGGGACTTAAATTAAGGACTGACATGGCTGGAGAGCTGGGATACCAGAGAACAATTAAAGGCAAAGAGTCTCCAGGGAGAAAGCCCTGGGGGCGCTGCTTTATAACAGGACAGGGACAGACTTAAAGTTAGCCCAGAAGGGGCTGAGAAATGAGCCCAGAGGCAGGGCTGCAGATACCAATAAGTGCACAGTGATAGTCCTTTTGGACATTTGTTACCATGGAAGGGGTTCATCCATTTTAGACTATGTTTGAATTAGCCAGAGGGCTGAGCCACTGAAGACATGCCTGATGAGGGCAACAGCTGACCGGGAGCACTGTGAACAGAGAGAGTGCAGGTTCACACCCAACTGACAGGCAGTGCTCAGGAGAGGTGAGTGCACCCTGTCACATTCAGTTTTAGTGAGGGATAAACACAGTCTTAGAACCTCTGTTACAGAAGTAATCGTCATGTGTTTGAGGGTCATTATGGCTATCTGCAACAATCTTGATAGTTAATTCTAGGCCTTTTTGGATTTGCTGTTCTTTTCTTTGGAACTCAGATTTTCCTTATGAAACCAGTCAACCATATACAAAGCATTATGGAGAAGATATGTGATATGAATTATAATTGCAAGAGAAATGAAAAAAATGTTTTCTCATATAACTGCAAGACTGCATAATAAAACTGGTTTAAGAATTAAAATAGCTGCATCTGTTGAGATAAAAGTCTATGCAGAGGTGACATCATAACTATTTTTAAGTCTTTCTGAAAAGTATTTTTGGCAGTATAGAAAAAGCCTCCTTTGTATAGTTCCTGTGGCTCAGGGAATGCATCTACTTTTTACAAGCTATCAGTTCATTATTATCTCCTAAAATTAGTGCAGAACTTTAAAGCTACTGTAGTGTAATTCTTATCTGAAAAGTGACCATATAAAAATATCACAGTATGCCTCTATTTATCCAGAGTCTGAGTTTGTGGAAATGCTCAGGTCCACAACTTGAGTTGAATCTATGTCCATCCTGGCTGCTGGAGACCAGTGAAGAAGTACTGAGCCCATCGTGGATTGTGTATGTCACTGTGGGGGTAGAATAACAGCAGACCTTAAGAAAGCTATTGGCTTGATTCTGACAATCTTGCTATTTATTGACCTCTGTCTAGTCTTCATTTTCAGGAAAAATTGTTGAAAAGGTTGTGGCAAAACAGGTCAGATGATATGTGAGAGCCTTGAGCTCTTCCAGGGCCAGCCTTAGGAAAAATGGTACCCTGAGAAAACTTGTATTTTGTTGACCCTGCCCCTGTCTCCCCAAGCTCCCCCATTGCCTTGGGCCCCTCTGCCTCTCCAGGCTCTCCACCCATCCCCTGATCATTTCGGGACCCCTCTGCCTCCTCATCTATCGCCCCTGGCTCCCACTGCCTCTGGGGGCTTATCCCCATTGCTCCAGGCCCCTGCTGCCTCCACAGGCTCCTCTCCCATAGCCCCTGGCTCCCACTGCCTCCCAATCCATCCCCCACAGACCTCACTGCCTTCTCCCCTCAATACTTCAAGCTCCCTTCCGTGGTCTTGTACCCCAGGCCCACCCTGCTCCTTGCCTCTTGACCACAATGCTCCCCTGACCAAGGCGTCCTGGGCAATCAACCACCCACCCCTTAAGGTTGGCCCTGTGCTCCTCACCTGGCAGACCTGCCCCAGTCACACACCCAGCACCCTGGCGTGCCTCACAGGGAACGAGAGAAGGGCTCGGGGGCTGTCAGTGCTGGGAAAAAGGCACTCAGGCCAGGCCTGGCCGTTACCTTATTGGTCCCAATCCTAGTCATGGCGTTGTCCAGGTGGAAACAGCGGCACCGCCAAGCCCCAATCCCTGCAGCAGCTGCAGATCCTCCAGGGGACCCAACAGGCATGGATTGCAGGGTGTGGTGACTCGAAGGCAATGGCCATGAAACCTCCAGCCTCCTCCAACCACTCTCAGGGCCAACCCCTTCTCTTTGCCCTCCCCCCACCACCTAGTGGCTCTGTTTCTCCCTCTGCCACCTGCCAGGACACTGGGCTCCTCTGGCCCTGGGTGGAGGCCATCGCCAGCCGCCACTCCACTAACATATACTGTTGGGGGGACATTGCTCCCCCAAACCCTGCCCAAATTTCTGAGTGTCAAGGTTGGAATTTTTAAAATGCTTAATGTTGGTCTAATTCTGCTTCCATTAAATTCAATTGACTTCAGTGGGAACAGAGTTAGGCCAACACTGAACACTTTTGAAAATCTCACTCCAAGGCTCTTGAGATTCACTTCTTTCTTACTACATTGGCTCCAGCTGTAAGAGCACTCCACTCCAATCAGCCAGAAGGAAGCTCTAGCAGAAATAAGAACAGCCATTCGTGGGGAAATGGAAGTGAGAATTTTCTCTACTTATATTTTTCCTTAACATATATTCAGAAGCTTAGTGGGTACAGAACTATCTTTTGCCCCTGGGAAATTTAAAAAGCATTTTTGTCACTTTTATTTTTATGCCATTTGTCTTAATTTTTACTACATTGTTTGTGGCCTATATTGCAGCTGATACAACCTTAAAAAGAAACAGAAGAGGCAGGAAATTTGCCCAAAATGCTTATGTTCTGTGGAATAAGTTTTAATATCTGAAAAACATGGTCTCTTACACTAAACATCTAGCAGGATGACATAGGACCTGCTATAAGACTTCTCTTTTTATGTCTTAAGAATTTTATTTCACAGGGACATCAGTTTTACAGCATATTCTATATTACAGGGTCACATGATCCTGTTTCAGCCACAGATCATTTTTGGTGCCAAAAATTATTGATAATTTATGAAGATATTTTAGTGCAAACCTTATTAAGGGTATATGACCATGTCTCAGCCTACTTTGGCAGGTCATGGGAGTAATAAATATATTTAATCACATCATAGCCATGTTTAAACATACAACAGAACTGTCAAGATTCAGAATGCTTTCAAATTAAATCTCTCACGCTAAGAAAGAAGCATCAGTTTATGGACACTTATATTGCTTGATGTAGTGTAAATATACCTCACCATGCTCTACATCAAAGTAAAAGATTTATTTGTATTCCTCCGAAGTTCTGGCTCAACCATTCTACTTATGAGTAGTAGAGCAATGCAGTGACAATCTGGTTTAAATTGTCAGGTCGCAATTTTTAACGTAAATCTAAAATGTAAACTCACATTATAATGTTTACTATAAATTTTGTATTTATAGCTACAGTAACTCCTCGCTTAACGTTGTAGTTATATTCCTGAAAAATGCGACTTTAAGCGAAATGATGTTAAGCGAATCCAATTTCCCCATAAGAATTAATGTAAATGGGAGGATTAGGTTCCAGGGAAATTTTTTTCACCAGACAAAAGACTATATATATATATATATACACACACACACGCACACAGTGTAAGTTTTAAACACACAATTTAATACTGTACACAGCAGTGATGATTGTGAAGCTTGGTTGAGGTGGTGAAGTCAGAGGGTGGAAGAGGGTGGGATATTTCCCAGGGAATGCCTTACTGCTAAATGATGAACTAGAACAGCTGAGCCCTCAAGGGTTAACACATTATTGTTAATGTAGCCTTACACTCTACAAGGCAGCACAAACGGAGGGAGGGGAGACAGCATGGCAGACAGAGACAGACACACATCCTGTGTGTGAGTGAGAGATGTGCATTGCCCCTTTAAGTACGCTGACCCCATTCTAAGTACATTGACTTTTTAAGTAGATCAGCAAGTTGAGACAGCAGCTGCTGCCAGCAAGCTCCCTCAGTCCTGAGCCCTGTCATGTCTGTTCCCCCCGCTCTATGGAGATGGGGTAAGCGGGAGGCAGGAGCAGGAGGGAGGGGGACACCCTGACATTAACCCCCCTCTCCCTCATGGCACAGCAAGCAGGAGGCTCCTGGGAGCAGCTCCAAGGCAGTGGGCAGGAGCAGCACATGGCAGTGCGGGGAGGGACAGCTGAACTGCTGGCAATTGATAGCCTGCTGGGTGGCTGCTACACAGGGAACTTAGGGGTGCAGGGAGCTGAACGTTAACCGGGACAACTTTAATTGAGGAGTTACTGTACAAAGAAACAATATATCGCAGACTGTGTTTCAATGAATTTAGTTGATCCTTACAAGAGTTGTTTATTAATAGCAGTTGTCCACAGGTCTTGGGTTCTATATATGGGGAGGAGACAGACTAGGCTATGGGGACTTGCATCATTCCTTCCCCACCCCTGTAGAATATCTGTGCAGCGATGACAAAGCTGAGCACAGTATTATGCAGGAAGTAAGTCCCCTCCATACAGCAGACACCACTTTAAGGGAAACTACAGGGGCAGCTGCGAATCAGGGTGCTTTAAGTATGTCTTTCCTTGGATCTGTGCTCTGGAGAGCAAGCTGGAGGAGTCAAGCATGTAGACTTGAATCACAGAGCCTCCATGTTTGTTTTGCAGATAGCTTAATGAAGCAGTGCTCCCCATAGGAGGGAACAATCTGGGTCTAGTTTCTCGTATAGTTTGAGAGGCCATCTTAAGCACAGTTTTTAAACCTTGTTGAAATTTCAGTGTAGATGGCACCAAATAGGATTGTGGAAGGTGATTACCATGCAATCCTATTTGAACTGGCTTAACACTTCCTGAGCTACTGATTGAAAAATTGCAAGATCCTCCCACTGTATGTGCCCTTCACAAGCCTTACAGGGATGGTCACTAGGAAACAAAGTGTTTCAGATGCCATTCCAAACCATGGAGCCATCCATATCTTAAGTTTAATAGTGCAAATAAATGTCCCACTTTAAGAACATTAATAATTAAATAATTGCACAAGGTTGGAAAAGTTACCAAGGCTACATAGTCTAAGGTGCACAGCTGAAGGCTGAGAGTTATTTAGAAGTGTATACAAGTGCATAGTCACAAACCCAGCAAATATTAAATCTTGGTTTTGTATATGTATATAAGTAACTTCTCTGTCATGACTTTTGTGTAACTACCATATTGTGTCTCCATTAGTGGGTGGATGATTTGGTTTGCAACCCCATTTTGTTGATTTAGACTCCATCCTGGCTTTGCAGTAGGGCTGTTCAATTTATGAATGATAAAAAGTTTGGTAAATCAGGTCCTAAGATTCAAGAATTACTACAGTATTTTATTGGTTTTGTTTAAAATGAGTACGCATTCAGCCACATTTTTCTCATCTCTGTATCCTTCTTTTGTTATGATGTCTTACATTTTGAGTGAATTTCAGTTGTCATGAAAGTGAAAGGCAGACAGAACTAACTTGAACCAAGCATCATGCAGGCAGGTGCTATGTACGTTTCCTTTACACAGCTCTGCAAATGCACTTCAGTTCTTACCTGAAGTACCTTCCGACCCCAAACAGCTCTGTCAGTAGACATCAGTCCTGCACTGCAGCATTCCTGCTATTCTAGTCTTGGGTCACCGAGCTCTGCCACATGCTTTTTAGTCCTTATCTGCAGCCCACTTGTTCAAGTCCTGTGCTTTCATGAGACTTCATGCACTTGAAAAATAGCCTTAACCCAAGTCTGTTATTTTAGTATGATAATCTGCCAGTAAGATGTATCAGCACTGCAGCTTTTCATGGAGAGCTACTTCCTGTAAAACAAAGCCTTCTACAATAATTACTCATGGCTTCACAATGTAATTCTACCTGAGTCGCTGAATACAGTTCCTTATGCTTTGAGAAATTAAAAAAATGACAGGGTTTAACACACAGTTTTAAATATTTATTCTTTTGTATTTAAGTTTGTTGCAAGTAAGTGTCCTTTGTTTCTTTTGCTTTTTAGTGAGCGGTTTCTGGTGAGGTTAAACAAGAACGGAGGCCCGAGGAATCCAGAAAAGATAGAACGGATGTGTGGCCTTTTCACAGTATGTATGAATTCTCATTCTCTTTCCCTATCTAACTGTGAACTGAGACTTCTCTTGAAGATTGTTTGACTGTGGGCACAATCACTCTGGGAACAAATAGAAATTCTTTCTTTTCTGTATACTGAGAAAAATGAAAACTGTATATTTCTGCTCAATTTAATGAAATGTTAACATAACAAAATTGAAATAATCTTCCAGAAAAATTGATCTTTTGCAAGTAAAGGGACATCAAATACTTTTTCACATTTTTCATTTTTAAATGCCCATTGCATGTATTATACTCTTAGAAAACAGAAGATGGGAAATTATTTCTTTTTTGACTGTTTGTGTGGATCCCACTATTCATACACCTCATGTTCACAAGATAGGAATATTTGAATAGCAGTGTCTGCAGGGCCACACCTATGCCATGTGTACCCTCCCTCTCCCCCATGCTGGCATAAAGGCCAGAGCTATCCCTTGGTACTCTTTTACCACCCATATCAGTTAGATGGAGCAAGCAGTGTCCACCCACTACCCTTAGTGGAATCTGCTTCAGTTGCAAATTAGGTGATTAGTTAGTGTTAATGCCCTTTAGATGACTTCCCCTTTTTTTTCTTATTTTAGCTCCCCCAAAAAAACCTAAATTTAATTTGCCTCTTAGCACTCTGAGCCACTATCCAGGTCAAAATGGTAGATTCAGAGCTTTCAGGCTTCAGATAGTTGCTGTCCTGGGATGTTCTCATTCCACCCATGGACAGCCATGGTGACAGCTGTGTGCCAGACTGTTACTTAGCGTGTCATTCCTTCATAACAAGAAAGTCCAAGGACACTTGTTTGAAGTTATACTTCCTCAAACGATCAATGATAAGAACTTCAGACCTTGAAGAGGGAGGATCAACTTCCAACATGGATCCTGCCTCTTCTAAGTCTTTGTCAGACAGGGACCCTGCTAGCTAGCATGCAAAACCCAACATGTTGTCACCAGTCTGTTTCTTCCCATAAGGGGACCCAAATCTTTGCTCTCCTGGGAAGAGAGCACTAAGCCTGCTCATTCACCGGGGCAAGTGATGTCGGTTCGGCTCTGGCTAGATACTGAAGAAGCACAATGCCTGTTACTAGTACTTTTAGGCATGTGTACCAAATGTGACAACACTAATCCCAACATATGCACCAGAACCAGTGTCAGCCCTGTCGATGGAAGTCTTAACAGTTCCGGCTGATTTAATGTTGGTGGAGGTGACTCCATCCCAGTACCACTGTTGGCACCAATATCTCTATATTTGGAACTAGTGCATATTTCTGACCAGTACCAACGTTAGGGGGACAGCTTTTCTCCTCCTCAGATCACACAGATCAAGATAAGACCTCTCTCTACAGATCAGGGACTCTCACTTTAGAGCTGGAAATCATCTGCTTCCGGCATGGCAATGGCCTGGTCAGCCTTGTCAGAACCAGCATTGTCAAAATGATGCTCCACCTTGGCCCTATGGATCATACTGGAGACCACCATGCAGGAGCCAATCTCCTTCTTATCATTCATGGAAATGGAGAGGGTCTCAATCCCCTTGACAGATCCCTGCACACAGGGAAGAACAGCAGCCGGCAAAGGAGGATTGGTTGCCCAGGGGCTGATATTATCAAGAGACAAATGGTCGTCAGTACAAACAAACTTGTTACTCCACAATAGGCCTCCAACTAGATTTTGAGAGGTCTGCTTTGACACCAGTACAGTGAATAGATTTCACAGGTACATCTCTGTGATGCTCTGAACCTCAGGGGAACACCCTACACCCCGATGTGCATCCTTATAATATGATTGTGTGGTATCCAATGCAAAGTTTGTCATGGCGGGTGTCTTTGGAAGGCTTATGATGCACTGAGCATTGTTAGTATAGTGATGTTATAGTAATTGTTGTTACAGTAATGTTATAGGTTGTAATTTCATGTATATAGTTATGACACTGAAAATGTGTCCTCGTGGCTTAAAACAGGCCCAGGCAAAACTCTCCAAGAGCAGAAAGGCAGTTCACACCTCATAAGGTGTGTATGGGACAAACCCAGCCCAGCCTCACAGGAACAAAGGACACTAGCCTAGGCAGCAACAAAGGATCTGTTGGACTTTCAAGTGAGTCCCCCCCTTCCTTTGGTCAGTTTGGGACTATGATGGAGGTAATGCTTCACCTGACCAAGAGGGAAGAAAGAACATGATAAAAGGGAGAGACGTTTGCCATGCTCTTTCTCTCTCTTCCACCTCCGTCTACAGACATTACCACCAAGCGACGGGCACTGAAAATATTAAGATCAGCTTAGAATGTGTTTTGCTTTTATTTCATTTGACCAAATCTGACTTGTTGTGCTTTGACTTATAATCACTTAAAATCTATCTTTGTAGTTAATACATTTGTTTGTTTATTCTACCTGAAGCAGTGCTTTTGGTTTGAAGCGTGTCAGAGACTCCCCTGGGGATAACAAGCCTGGTGCATATCAATTTCTTTGTTAAACTGACGAACTCATATAAGCTTGCAGCATCCAGCTGGCATAACTGGTGTGACAGACCCAGACCAGTGGGATACAGGAGTCTGGTAGAGGGCAAATATACTGGTCACTGGATGAGTAGTTTTCTGTTCCCTGAGTGACCAGAGCAGGGGCTGCACTAGAGTAATCAGGAACCTGCTAGAACCAATAAAGGCAGACAGGCTGATTAGAACACCTGCAGCCAATCAAGGCAGGCTAATCAGAGCACCTGGGTATAAAAGGAGCTCACTTCAGTCAGGCGAGGGGGAGCCAGAGGAGAGGAAGTGTGTGTGAGGAGCTAGGAGCAAGAGGCGCAAGGAGCTGAGAGTGAGAGGGTGTGCTGCTGGAGGACTAAGGAGTACAAGCGTTATCAGACACCAGGAGGAAGGTCCTGTGGTGAGGATAAAGAAGGTGTTTGGAGGAGGCCATGGGGAAGTAGCCCAGGGAGTTGAAGCTGTCATGCAGCTGTTACAGGAGGCACTATAGACAGCTGCAATCCACAGGGCCCTGGGCTGGAACCCAGAGTAGAGGGTGGGCCCGGGTTCTCCCCAAACCTCCCAACTCCTGATCAGACAGAGGAGGAGTTGACCCAGACTGTGGGGAAGATCACTGAGGTGAGCAAATCTGCCAATAAGCACAGGACCCACCAAGGTAGAGGAGGAACTTTGTCACAACGGACATTGCAAAACGGAGGTTCCTAGGGTTATGTCTGGGACCGGCGATATTGGCTAGTGTCATTTGGTTGCACAATCTAAGGAACAGCTTACATGCCAGAGGCTGTGCATCAACAACCCAGGAGTGGGGGTTCTCACAGCAGAGCAGGGTAAGGCTGGCTCCCAGAGTCCTAGCAGATCACCAGTCCAGATAAAACCAGGAGAACATCACAGAACAGATTTCACGGGGACATCTCTGAATGCAGTGACAGGCAGGGCTAACTTTTACCTACTGATATATTTCTCACCCTAAAGTATCTTAACAATTCAGCTCAACCTCAAACCTGAGTGAGGAATCGCCTTCAACTATTGGGCCATGTTTTTGTAACCCAAAACACTAGGTTACATCTTTGATGCCTCCATGGATTTCTCAGGATACTCTACATACCAAACAAACAGTCTGGACAAGCAAGTGTCTGTAGTCAACTGGGTTCTGCAGTCACTCAACTGGTGGAAGGATCCTTCCAAGGTCTGTGCAGGAGTCCCGTTTATTCACGATTTCCCTACCATTGTGATAACAGACACTTCCCTCTTGGGTTGGAAATCACACAATCCAGGGCAAAGGGTCATCCCAAGAGCAGTTACTCCATGTCAACCTTCTAGAGTTGAGAGAGTTCAGAAATGTTGGCCTTCAATTTCTTCTTCTGATCAGAGCCAAATCAATCAAGATCATGACAGGCAATGTGGCCTGGGTGTTTTATATCAGTTGTCAGGGAAAGGATCTCCCCCCTCATTCCGTGCCAAAGCAATAAAACTGGTGCATACCCAACCAGGAGTCATCTCAACTTCTTACTTTCTAGATGTGCAAAACACTGTGGCTGATGACCTCAGCAGGCATTTCCCCCAAAATTACTAATGGGAGCTGGACTCATGAGTCCTCAACAACATATTATTAACTTGGGTGCTTCCAGAGGTAGACCTCTTTGCAACTTCTGCCAATAGAAAGTGCAAGAAATGTTGCTAAAGAGTCTAGACCCTCAGTTACTGGGGGATTTCTTCCTCATCTCATGGATGAGAGGCCTTCCAACATTACTTTGGAAAGTATTGAATAAAATCAAACAAGACAAGGCCAGGGTCACTTTAATTGCAACATTCTGGTCGAGGCAAGTCTGGTAACCTTTCATCATTCAACTTGCTTCCTGTCCACTCATGACACTTCCAGCTAGTTGGCCTTCTGTTGTCTCAGGATGCTGGTCAGATTTTTCACCCCAATGTGAAAGTTCTACTACTCCAGGTGTGGCTCCTGAATGGTTCTTGGGGACAGAGACCTCCTGTTCAAGGTAGGAGCAACATATATTATTAAACAGCAGAAAACATCTACCAGAAATAAGTTCCTTCAAAAACGGAAGAGGTTTTATCACTGGTATACCTGTCAACAAGTCTCTCCTGTTCTCTTCTCTTCCCACCATCCTTGACCAATTAAAGACTTCAGGTCTCACTGCGAGTTTCGTCAGGGTTGATTTGGCAGCTATTACAGCCTTTTACTCATTGGTAGAAGGTTTTTTGATCTTTGCTCACCCTGCAAACTCAGGATTTCTCAGAGGACTGATGAATCTTTTGCATCAGATTAGAGAACCTACTCCAGTATGGGACTTGAACCTCGTTGAACCTTACAAAACACCCTTTTGAGCCATTAGCTACAATATATTTGTTGCTTTACTTATCCATGAAAACAGCTTTCTTCGTGGCCAGCACTTCTGCCCCGAGGGTAAGAGAACTGGGAGCTTGAATGGCAGACCCTCCTTTTACAGTGTTTCTCAAGGAAAAGGTAACTTGCGACCAGATCTCAAGTTTCTGCCTAAGATGTCTTCTGAATTTTATATTAATCAGACCATTTATCTCCCAGTTACTTTTCCAAAAGCATATCAGACTAGACAAGAAGCAACCTTCTATATTCTTAATGTCAGAAGGGTGTTAGTTTTCTATCTGGACAGAATCAAACTGTTCAGAAAGTCTTCTACACTCTTTGTTTCAGCTATAGACATATTCAAGGGATCTGCACTCTCCTCTCAAAGATTCTCAAGATGGATCTTGGGGTATATTATTGCATGTTATGATTTGGCTGATATTCAGCCTCTTTCTAGAGTAATAGCTCATTCTACAGGTCAGTCTGTGTCTGTGGCATTACTCAAAGACGTCCCAGTTACTGAAATCTGCAGAGCTGCAACCTGAACCTCTGTACATACTTTCTCCAACCATTATGCTCTGCTTTCCCTCTAGATCAGATGCTACAGTTGGTAATGCAGTTTTCTCTTCAGTACTGAACTCTGTTCTGAAGCTCCCTCCTTCTTATGGAGGTACGTCTTGGAAGTCACTTGAAATGGAGGATCCATAGGGACACTACTCAAAGAAGGAGAGCTTAACTTGTGTAGTAACTGGAGTTATTCAAGATGTTCCACTACCCACCCTCCTTCCCGTCTCTTGGGAGTTCCCCCTGTGGAATTCTGTGGTAGAGAAGGAACTGAGGGCAGTTTGCCCATGCAGCCCTATATGTCCTTGAAATGGGGAATGAGGATGTGTAGGGCGCATGTGTAGGCCAAATAGGTGCTGCTACCAATAATTTTCAACCAAAGGTTCAGGGATACATGCACTCCTGAAGTGGAGCAACTACAGGGATACACACCTTGAAGAACTCCAGTTAAGGCACAAGGGTGAGTAACCTCTTCTATTTGGGTGTATGTCTGTCTTTGATGGGACTCTGATGGCATAAGTGACTAACTACTCCTGCAAAAGAACTATGCCCAATCTTTTCTCTGATGCATCACTCTGGAGGGTCAGTGGCTCTCCTGCTTGGTGGTACTTCAGGAGAGGGGCATCTGTTATTAGTTTCAGCATGTCAAATATTTGGAGTTGGTGACCTTCCCAGTCCCACTCTACATCCTGCCTTGTGAGCTGACATATGGGTTCTACTACTGCAGCCAGGTGCGGACAGAAAAAATTATCATTCCTCTGAAGCGCCATACCCCTTCTATATACACTGGAGCTGATGTGTCTCTGACTGCCTTAATCTTGTTGGGATCTGCTTTCAATGCCTCTGCTGTGAGCAGTTGTTCAATATATGTCATCTCATGCTGTTTGAGTAACTTTTTTTTCTGGATTGAGCTTAATGTTCTGGTCCCTGCATGGCTGTAGGAAATCTTGTAGTTTTCTGTCATGGTCTCATTCATCTTCTGTGTCACTTCTCCGTTCACCTATAATGAAGATAACATCTGCAGTTATTTTCACCACAAGCAGGCCTTCCAGTGGTTGAGTGAGTCTTCTCTGGACCACCTCTGGTGCTGAGCTTATGCCCATCAGCATGCACAGCCATCTGTAGCAACCAAATAGTGTTACGCCTGACTCTTTATCCAGGCTTATGTGCCAAAACATGTTCCTCACATCACAGATCATAAATATTCTGGCTTTGAAATGTTCTGTCAAGATGTCATCAATTGTGAGCAGTGGGCAATGGCATCTTGTCAATGCCCAGTTCAATGGCTTTGGGTCTATGCAGATGCATAATTTGCCTGAAGGCTTCTTTACCACCACCATGCTGCTTACCCAGGCGGTACTGCCTTCTGCAGGTGCTATGATACCACTGCCTCTGCAGGTGCTGTGATGCATCTGCTCAGCAGACTTTTGAGCTCCTTGTTTACTGGATTATGTATTGCCACTGGAAATTTCCTTCGTGATAAGCACACCGATTCCACTGTAGGGTCAACTTGCCACATTCCTTGTAATGCTGTCCCACATATGCGGTGTCCCACAGTAAACACATTTCAGTATGCGTATGGAATCCTGGCCACCTCCTCTCCTTTGCTGTTGTCTCACTTCATATACTTCTGGAGGTGTTGTGCCTCCTAGGGCTTTCATCCTTTGTCTTTTATTTTCACTGCATGCCTCATATATCTCATGTGAGGTTGCCTTCCTGGAGCTTCCACTCCCACAAGTTTTAATCCCAAGTGCTGTAGACCATCTGTTATTAGGGAGTTTGCCAAGTCCCCAAAATTGCATGGAGCAGCCAGAGTGCATAAGGCAGTAACCATAGGGGTTTATCTCTGTCCCTTCGGATTTGTCTCTAGTGAAAAATTTGTGTCATGCCACAGTTTCATTTTTTTGTGAGCAATAGTTCCCCCAGGCTCCTAGGACTGCTGTATGGCTTGAGGCAGTGGTGAGCTTCAGAGTGCAGCAGACCTCTCTGCCTTATTCCCAATAAGGTAAAGTAACAGTTTTACTTCTCTGCTATTGTTGTTATCCTGCATGGGCATGTCTGTGTACTGCCCAAACTCCTCTTCCACTTGGCCAATCACTGGGCTAGGTTTGTATCTGCAAAATCCAAGGCTCCATGGTTCACACTGCTAGCTGCTGCACTTCAGAGAACTCACAGCTCCAACACTGCCACCATATTTCATTCACAATGAATGAAAGTTGAGATGAACAAGTAAAACTTTATTAAATTCTGTGCACTGTTTTGTCCATGTGGATGAGTTGCTCCCAGCCTAACTTCCTTGCTTCCCTGTTTCTATTGGTGTACTGTCAATAAAAGTCCCTCCAGGAAACATGGACCCTCTGACTCTAGTTCCACTGATCATGATAAAGGCAGAACACTGGTTTCAAGGCCTATGGCAGTTGGGCTGCAAAGTCCCACATCCCAAGGAAGGAGGATGGACAGGAGTTCTGCACCCAGAATTGTACCTGAGAGGCCCAGAGTTTTAAACAGTGACTGGGTGCTGCCCAAATCCAGCTGGTTTGGAAGCGCACGAGATCCAAATGTTGGTCCAGTTGCAACATGGAACACAGCCGGTTATTTAATATGGGGTATCCCCCTTTCTAGCTAAACTCCCACAAGACAGTTTTCAGGTATCTGAAAGGGTGTCATAAGGAGGAAGGAGAAAACTTGTTCATCTTAGCCTCTAAGGATAATCTCATTGCAGACTGCACTGGATGTATCAACACAGCAGCTGATCCATGGCCACCATGGTAGCTGTGTGAAGAGATACATGGCTGTAAGCCTCTGGCATTCTGAGAGATGTGCAGAGCACAACTGGCAGTTTGCCCTTCAAGGGCACAGGCCACACACAGGTGACACACTACACTTCCTATATGATTCCTGAGCCAGATTTCATTCATTGGTCATCTACATCTCAGCCCCAAATCATAAGTCCTCTAGATATCAGGGCAATCCAGGCAGAAGACGTCTACTTGTCCTCAACAACAGCCTTCTGAGTAGCTACCCTGGAAGATGTTACGGTTCTCTCAAAAGACATGATCTTCCCCACTTACTAGGCAGCCTTCATTTGCTTCCAGACAGCAGGTTTGACACAAGGTCGGGAGCCACATTCAAATCACTCAAGAGCCACTCCAAGCCCTACCTTTGGATGCCATCTTGCTTTCTTAAGAACATAAGAATGGCCCTACTGGGTCAGACGAAAGGTCCATCTAGCCCAGTATCCTGTCTTCTGACAGTGGCCAGTGACAGGTGCCCCAGAGGGAATGAACAGATCAGGTAATCATCAAGTGATCCATCCCCTGTTGCTCATTCCCAGCTTCTGGCAAACAGGCTAGGGACACCATTCCTGCCCAATAGCCATTGATGGACCTTCCTTCAAACTTGGACTGCAATAACAACAGACAAATGGGTGCTAGAAGTTGTGTCTCATGACTATTCCATCTAATTTCAGGCTTTACCCCCTACCCATCCTCCCTTCCCTATTGTTCTTCAGGGACGCTTCTCATGAAAATCAGCTAAAGGAAGAATTGTCTTTTCCACTTTGCCAAGGAGTCATAGAGGACATGGTACCTCTGGAGTACAGAGGAACAGGTTTCTACTCCTTATATTTATTTCTTTGTCCTGAAGCAAAAAGGGGGTCTTCATCCTATACTAGAACTGAGTAGACTGAATAAATGTATATGCCATCTCAGATTCAGGATAGCAAAGGTTATTTGGATCATCCTTTTTCTTTCAGGCTTAAGACTTGTTCATATCTCTTGAGCTGCAAGACGCACACTTCCATATTGCCAACCATCTGTCCCACAGGAAGTACCTATATGGCATATACCTATATGGGGATTGGTCCTGCTTTGAGCAGCGGGTTGGACTAGATGACCTCCTGAGGTCCCTTCCAACCTTGATATTCTATGGTACAATCATTAGCAGTACAAGGCTGCCATGTCCCATTCAATCTCTCCACAACAAGAAGAGACTTCCCAAAATGCTAATGACCAATATCAAAAACAAACAGTCAAACTTCTTGGCTTCTTGTTGGCTTGCACATATGTGATACTGCTAGCCAGACTTCACCTGTGTTCATAAGAAGTCTGGTTAAGGTCATCCTCCAAGATATCAAATGAGCATGTGATTTATGGTCCTTGGTATTCTATCAACACTGTTGGCTAGACCCCCAAGAACATTTTGGAGGGATTCCCTTCTCTGCTCTGTCTCCTGCAATGTTGTTTCATGGTATATATACTCTAGAACTAAGAGTAATCAGATATACTACATAGCATTCCAACCTATTCTACAGAATTCCACTCTGCAAATTCTCATAGACAACACATCCACAACATACTGTACAAACAAGCAAGGAGGTGCCCATTTATCTGTCAGGAGGCAGTCAAGTTATGGACATGGTGTCAGTAGCACAAAATGAACCCCAAATGCTCTTCATCTACCAGGAGTGAGCAACAGCCCAGCAGAATTTCTAAGCAGACACTCCATCAGCAACCACAAATGATTTCTGGACTGTCTGCTAGGAACTCTGCTAGGTTGATTCCTGGTGGATTAAGAGCTTTGGGGGTTCATTTGTGTTATGTACAACATGTCCATAACTTGACTACCTTAATTTCTTTTGTTTGCCATCTCTGGTGCTCTTAGAGGTCAACCCATCTCCTCCCAGAGGCTACCAAAATAGATTATATGCACTGTATTTTGATCTGGTGTTATAAGACTGGTACATATCTTCCTCCAAATATTAAAGTTCACTTCCCTAGAGTGCAAATTGCATCCTCTCCAGGCTTTAGAAACATCCCCATATCTGAAATGTGCAGGGTAATTTCCTTACTTTGGTTCAGTACTATGCCCTTGACTTGGCCACAAGATCAGATGCCAAATTTGCCAGGACAGTGTTAAGTCACTTGTAACGGGGTTCACTCACCACTGTGGGTCCTCCTGCTGGCTGTCTTGGGAATTAGCTCTACGTGTTAGTGCACCCTCTTTGGGTGATGCCTCGCCGCTGTCACTCCTGCTGTAGGACCCACATCTCTCCAAGGACCACGGCGTCCCTTTCAGCAACACAGTCCTCTGACCGTGCCACACACTGTGCTCCCCCTCCAGGGGACCTGCAGTCTGCTGTTCAGTCACTTCCCTTAGTGGCTACTGCAGCAAATTGTCTGGCCACTTCCTCATGGCTCCAGCATCCTTTTGCCCTTGCCTCAGGGCCTCAGCCTGCAAACCCCAGCAGCCAGCCAGGAGCTGTCTCTCACTCCCCCGGCCTCTGCTAGCAGCAGTTCTCTGTCCAGGGTGCTGACAGCTCTCTCAGCCCTTGAGACACAGTCCTTCCTCCCTGGGCTCCCAGCAGAGAACTGAACTCCACTGCCCTGAAGTTCCCTGTTTATATGGGCCTGCTTGGCCCTGATTGGCTGCTCTGTTCAGCCCTTCTCTGATTGGCTGCCTCCTACGCAGCCTCCTTAGGGCTCTGTTAACCCCTTAGAGACCAGTGTGGGGCAGGTGCCCCATCACATCACTATTTAGGTAGTGGCAGTCAGGACTCCTTAATATTAATACCTGCTTCCAGTTGGGGCACTGCTTATCGATCGCATAGAGGAGATGACAACATCTGGAAGAACCACAGGTACTGTAAAGTTCAATAACCATTCTTTTTAATGAAAATTTGTTGTTTTCCATTTGGCAAACTTTTTTTTAACCTGTATTCCTAATGAAGCATTAAATTATCATGGTCTTTTGGTTTACTACGTTTTGTCTGTCACCCAACATCACTTGAAAATGTCAGCTCTGTAGGGAGAATAGTTTACACCTACTGCAGAGGCAATATTGAGAGCTCAGTTCAACAAATCACTTTAGTTCCATGGGACACAAATAAGTAATTGGCTCAGATTGTCCCCTCCTACATTAAAACCCAGGAGAAGGGAACTTTTTGTCTGGAATTTTCTGGATTTCCTCATAGATATTCTTGCATTCTCCTGTCAGGGGTGAGGCAATATTTTCTCCCCTTGCAAAAAAGCCACCCTCAACCCTGGCAGATCTCAGGGCCATCTGCACTGAGGTCCTATGCCCTGTGGCCGTGACCTGCAGCCCCTGGGGCTGTATTAATATTTTTAGTATTTTCTGTGGAGCTGAAGAAGGTACAGTATGTTTCCCCACTTCTCCCCAATATTTTGACATTTTCCGCTTGAAAAATAGTCCCCTCTATAAATCAATTTGTCATATTGAAAATAAAAATGCTACTTCTCCAAATAGAGTAATGAACATGTACAGCTGTAGCTATTTCAGTATCTGCTCAGAGTATCATCCATGTAATACTTTAATTAGGCAAAGGGTTATATGTAAAACCTAAACACAAGTAATGTTAACTTTTAACTGTCAAATTAGAAAATATAACCAGTCTTGTTGCCAAGAAGGCTAATGGTATATTGGGCTGCATTAGTAGGAGCATTGCCATTATTCCCCTCTATTCGGCACTGGTGAGGCCACATTTGGAGTACTGTGTGCAGTTTTGCCCCCCTCCCTCCCCCCCTCCACAGAAAGGATGTGGACAAATTGGAGAGTCCAGCGGAGGACAACAAAAATGATCAGGGGGCTGGGGCACATGACTTATGAGGAGAGATGGAGGGAACTGGACTTGTTTAGTCTGCAGAAGAGAAGAGTAAGGAGGGATTTGATAGCAGCCTTCAACTACCTGAAGGGGGGTTCCAAAAAGGATGGAGCTCAGTGGTGGCAGATGACAGAACAAGGAGCAATCGTCTCAAGTTGCAGTGGAGGAGGTCTAGGTTGAATATTAGGAAATACTATTTCACTAGGAGAGTGGTGAAGGATTGGAATGGGTTACCTAGGAGGTGGTGGAATCTCCATCCTTAGAGGTTTTTGAGGCCCGGCTTGACAAAGCCCTGGCTGGGATGATTTAGTTGGTTGAGCAGGGGGTTGGAATCAATGCCCTCCTGAGGTCTTTTCCAACCCTAATCTTTTATGATTTTGTGATTCTATGATTACATCGAAAAGTAAAGGATTTGTAAAGGAACCATGCATGTTTTCAAATGCCCTTTACTATCTAGGAAGACTGAGTACAGTTGTGTGTCCCTGGCCTGTTTCTGAGTTTCTTTGCTTGTCACCATGCACTTTCTCAAAGAGAGAATTACAAAGCAAATAAAGTATTTAAGCAGTGGTACTTCTAACAAATGAAAACATGGAAGCCTGTGCTGTAAATATTCTAATAATTATCCATAATTTTAATATTTTAAAATATGGTGAATTAACTTGCTTTTACATTTGTACTCTGTTTTCACAAATACTCTGTGAGCATGAGGCACTACTGAACAAAAACAACAGACAAACACTTCTTACTAGGGTTGGTCTATAATTTTTAATCCCTGTGTGAGACGATGTTAGCAGGATAAGCATCCCCGGAACACTGGGAAATAGAAGAACCTTACCGGCTGAAGATGAGCTAATGATAGCTATGAAGATTAAAACTGCACAAAATCCCTTCTTATCATTGAGCTTCATTTTTTCCAAGACACACGGGGCTAAATCTTGCCATATGCTGCACTGGTGCACTAGACAGTAAAGAGAGCGTACAAAGCTTACCCCTTACCTATGCAGCAGGAGAGAAAGAATACTAGGAAAATTTTATGCAGCTTCCATATTGGCCAACACTCCACAGCCCCGAAGAGGCATGATTTGCTAGCTAGAGAGCAGAGGCAGCACAGAAGCTAGCAAACAGAGCTGAAACGGGAATTTGAGTGGGAATTTGTAAAGGAAGTTTGGAGGAGGAGGTATTTTTGTGGGGTGTTTTTCCTTCTTGACAGGAGCTTAGGAAGTGAGGCTACAGAGGCAGCCCTGCTAGTGAACTGAAGAATGGAAGAGATGGTGAAGATGACTGGAGGTGGAAGCTGCAGGATGTATATTCTTCTGGAGTGGATATCTGAAAGGTGCTTTGTTTGTATGAAGTGCCGGCTGAATGGTTTGATGGAAGAGAAGATCCAAGGTTTGGAGATGCAGCTAGAAACTGTGATACAGTTTTGAAGAGAATTTGAGTGAATAATGAAGGGAAGGGGACAGGAGGCTAAAGGGAAACATAAACACTTGTGGATACATGATAGACCAGAGAACTGTGAGGGTAGACTGTTGAATGAAGAGAGTGACCAGTGGAAGCCTGTGACTATGAGAACAAAGCAGAGGAAAGGACTGGCTACTAAAGGAGAAATAGAGCTGAGGAACAGGTTCAGTGAGTTGGAAAATGAAGGGAGGAGGCAGGCAGTAACAGAAGATGGGAGAGCAAGGAAGAAGAGAAGAACTGCTGGTTCCCTATAAGAAGAGGGGAAGAGACAGTGAAGATAGCCAGAGTTTGGAGCCCTAGGAGGATAGGGAATGAACAGAAGATAAGAAGACTTGCAGCCATTAAAAACAGAAGGGGAATGGACAGAAGATCACATCAACACCGGGAAGAAATAGGTCTATGTGACTGGGGACTCCCTATTAAGAACAGACAGGCTTGTCACCAGAGTTGATCCAGAGAACAAAAAGGTGTATTGTCTGCCAGGAGCTAAGATATGGGATGTGGACCTAAAGCTGAAGAGGATCCTAATGAAATCAGGAAAGAATCCACCAATTGTTCTTCACTTGGGAAGCAGTATAGCTAGATTCTCTCAGGAATGCATCAAGGAAGACTACATCCAGCTAGGGAAAACACTTAAAGATATGGAAGTAGAAATTACTATATCTGAGGTGGAAGCTAAACTCAAACACCTTTATGGGACCAAATCAGAGCACCCAAATAATCTCCATCTGAGAATATTAAAGGAACAGGCACATGAAATTTGCAAGCCCAATAGCAAGGCTTTTTAATGAATCTGCAAACTCAGGGATCATATCCTGTGACTGGAGAATTGCAAATATAGTACCTATATTTAAGAAAGGGGAGAAAAAGTGATCCAGGAAACTGCAGGCCCATTAGTTTGATCTCAATTGTATGTAAGGTTTGAGAAATTTTGAAAGAGAGAATAGTTAAGGACATAGAGGTAAATGGTGATTGGGATAAAACACAACATGGTTTTAAAAAAGGTAGAATTGTATCATACCAACCTTATCTCTTTCTTTGAGGAGATAACTGATTTTCTAGACAAAGCAAATGCACTAGATCTAATCTATCTGGATTTCAGTAAAGCATTTGATACAGTTCCATGTGGGAAATTACTAGTTCTATTGGAGAAGATTGGGATTAATATAAGAATCAAATGATGGATAAAGAACTGGTTAAAAGGGAGGTAAGGAACTGGTTAAAGGATACAGTGGATCAATCTGAAAATTGAACTGTCAGTCTGGAGGGAGATTACTAGTGGAGTTCCTCAGACATCGGTCATTTTCATTACTGATGTTTGCACAAAAAGTGGGAGTGTGCTAATAAAATTTGCAGATGACACAAAGTTGGAAAGTACTGCCAATACAAAGGAGAAACAGAATACCATACAAGAAAAATTTGGACCACTTTGAAAACCGGAGTAATAGAAATGGGATGAAATTTAGTAGTGCATCTGGAATACTGTGTGCAATTCTGATCTTCCATGTTTGAAAGATGAATTCAAATTGGAACAGATGCAGAGAAGGGCTACTAGGGTGATCAGAGGAATGGAGATTCTACCTTATGAGAGGAGACTTAAGGAGCTTGGCTTGTTTAGCGTAACAAAATGAAGGCTGAATGGATATATGATTGCTCTTTACAAATACATCAGAGGGATAAATGCCAGGGAGGGAGATGAGTTATTTAAGTTAAAGGTCAATGTTGGCAAAAAAAAAAAAAAAGCAACTCCAAACAAATGGATATAAATTAGCCATCAATAAATTTAGGCTTGAAATTAGACAAAGATTTCTAACTATCAGAGGAGTGACAGCCTTCCAAGGGGAGTAGCGGGGACAAAAAACCTAATTTTTTTTAAGACTGAGATTGATAAATTTAAGGAGGGGAAGGTATGATTGCCTACAATGGCATATGGCCCAACCTCCATTGCCTTTAGCAAATATCTTCACTGGCTGGAGATGGTAGACCAGCTGGGGAGGGCTCTGAGTTACTACAGAGAATTTTTTCCCAGGTATCTGGCTGGTGGGTCTCACCCACGTGCTCAGGGCGTAACCGATTACCATATTTGGAGTCGGGAAGGAATTTTTCCCCAGGTCAGATTGTCAGAGTCCCTTGCGGGATTTCGCCTTCCTCTGCAGCTGCGGGCATCAGTCACTTGCTGGTTTAAACCAGAGTAAACGATGGATTGTCTGTAATTTGAAGTCTTTAAATCAAGATTTGAGGACTTCAGTAACTCAGCCAGCGGTTTTGGGCCTATTACAGAAGTGGGTGGGTGAGGTTTTGTGGCCTGTGACAGTCCCTTCTGGCCTTTAAAGTAATAGGCATGGCCAGTCTCCAGCATGATATTTACAATAAGCAGCATGCACTATCCAGGGAAATACACTATTTTTTTTCAAAGGAGTAAGTAGCAAGATATCCCCATCAGTTTATAGCTCCCCTTCAACCATCCTGCACTGTGCTAGCAGTGTGGTTCTATTGCTGGAAACACAGCTCTGGTTGATATCTTCCCCTCCCCTCTCTCCCCGCACTCAGCATGCATGGCCACATATGTAAAGGGCAGAATTTTTCTCTTAGAACTTTGCTTATAAAATATGATCTTTGCTGTAGTTAGAAGTGTAACTGTCCATATGCATTTATTTTAGCTGTACTTCTATATTTCACTGTCTGCATTGCTATCAGAAACCTCAGTTTTTGAGATTTCCTCTCTCAAATCACATAGGACAGAAATCTGCCATGCAAGGTGACAGGTAGGATTCATATTTTCTTTTCAACAAAAAAAACATTTTTAATTCTCTACATTGATTTTAAGTTATAGAATTGCAAAACCAGAATTTCTCCACCTTTACCTGTAATAAAAATTGTTTTCTTTTCTTTTCACAATGGCTTTAGTGTCATTTGACTTATGAGTGATTTCATTTTGAAAATTTGCTAGTGAGAAACAAAGTTGAGCTGTTTATATTTTACAAAACTTAGTAGTAGAACAAGCCTTGTTACTGTATAAGCAAACCTAATAATGCTGTAACACTCTCTCACTCAAACATTTCGGAGTATGCCACCATCACTAGGATGGAGGTCATAGTTTAATTAATAGGGAAAGAAAACATGAAAAATTTGAATCCCCAGCTATTATATTAAAATAACATTAAGGGTTAGATGTAAGCTCTCATAGCTTTTAGATTGGGAACTGAGGCTGCTGCAACATCCTAGTCTCATTTTATTAAGTCTAGTGATTGTAAAATGCATGGGGTTTTTTCATCTTGGGTCTCAGATGAAGTGAGATGACTGTTTCCTCTTACTAGGAACAATAAGGATGAGTTAAGTTACAACTTCATTTAGAATTTCTGTTTGTAGGTATGTATTTCTCCGTTTAGTATTACTATGACTTTTTTATATTTAATATAGTAACAGAACCAAAACTTCATAATTTTCTAAATATTCTATGAATGACAACTATTTAAATGACTCTTAGACACTGTTCTCTTCTTCTTTGAGTGCTGGTCCCTGTGTGTATTCCATTGTGGGTATGCATGTGCTCCATGTGCCTGAAAGAGAGAGAATTCTTGCAAGTGCTGTCTGTTGATCCACTCCTGCGCCCCTGCCATCCTCATACTTTGCACCAAGAGTAAAAGGGGCAGGGTGGACTGACCACTGCTCCAGTTCCTTCTCTACCATGAATCCAGTCATTATCTGAAGTAGGGGGAAGGAGGGTGGGTAGTGGAATACAGATAGGGATCACACATCTCGAAGAGCACCAGTTACAACCAGGTAAGTAACTTCCCTTTCTTCTTCAAGTGTTGGTTCCTATGTGTATTCCACTGTAGGTGTCTGACAAGCAGTAGTAAGAGAGGAGAGTATGAGGATGCAGAGTATGGCTGCATGTAAAACTACAGCCCCAAAGGATGTCAGCAGAGGAGTCTTGGACCAAGACATAATGTCTCATGAATGCATGGACGGGACTTCACATAGTGCCCTGCAAGTGGCCATCAGACAGTG
The DNA here is from genome assembly GCF_020497125.1 of Mauremys mutica. NCBI lineage: Eukaryota > Metazoa > Chordata > Testudines > Geoemydidae > Mauremys > Mauremys mutica. The sequence continues at coordinate 47,007,806 of NC_059078.1, forward strand.
CGGAGCAGTGCGGCAGAGTTTTCTAATTTCCTGATATTGTGTAGTGCTGCAGCTCAGAGATTTCATCTCAAGTAGGGTGTGTTTGGATCAAAGGGTTAAATACATGTTTGAAAATGACTGTTGACAGAATTTCAACATAGTTTCACTCACCGAGGTAGACAGTTGATTTTTATTTTTTCTTTTATAGAACTCTGCTAGCCAAAACATAACCTGTCTGTGCCTTATTTTTCTTCATCCATAACCTTCCCACCTTTGTAAAACAGATTTAAAGATGGAAGAAGTTAAATAAGTGAAAAATATTACTATTTATTATTATTTGTGGGATGTGTTTGTTTGAGTAATTTTGCAGACCTGCTTTAAGGTTCAAAAGTGTGTTGTGTTGTTTATTTTAACTTTTATTTGTTTCCAATTCGTTAGGATCTCAGCAGCAAGGATATGAAGAGAGACTTGTACATAGTTGCACATGTAATTCGAATAGGTACAGTATGGTTTGCTAAGTAAATTTTTTTTATATTAGCTCAAAATGAAAAGTATTTTTAAAATCTATCTTATACTGAATTAACACTGTGATGAATTTTACCAGTTAGAAAGTTCCATCACAGACCCTACCTCTTTGTTGAAACACAAGTTCAAATCATGGCATTATAGATTAGTGTTAATACATTTTAGTAATTGCTAGACAGTGATTTTCTTGATCTGGAACATAAGACTTGGGTAAATACCCATTTGGAAAGAGAAGATTATCAGTTTTATCGTGCACCCTTCTAAACCTTGAACACAAGATGTAGGAAAGTCCCAAAAAATGGGACATCTGGTCACCCTAATGTCAGTGTACCTGGTCATTCAGAATTGTAAATCATTTGAAGATGGATAAATACAGGAACTCTTTTTTGTTGTGTGCCCGATGACCATAAATGGCTATGGCAGCTTTTTGAGACACACAGTTGGCAAAAAACCTGCTTAATGGGGATGCATTTAACCAGTGCCAAGGTGTTAAGATATTGGTGTTTTAATTGAGAAGAGGCCAGATAAATGTTTCTTGTATTTGTGTTAAGTACACTATTTTATTTCTAGTTTTTTCAGGTTGTTTAAAAATCTCATCTCTTAATGGGACAATAATTTAATCAAAATAATAGTCTACAGAAATGTCCCAGTTAAAAAGTTTCTATGTAACAATTGACAGCATAATTCATATATATAAGAATATGAAAAGAGGAACATAGACAGTCTAGAATACCTATACAATATGTTGAAAGCTCTATACTGTAGTTTGTACTGTATGTATGTGTACACATTCATATAGAGACAACAGAAAGATAGGAACAGAGAGATCAGCTGCGTGTTAATTTCTAACCAAGCTGTCTGTTTCAGGTCGCATGCTGCTAAATGATTCCAAAAAGGGCCCCTCCCATCTACATTATCGTCGCCCCTATGGCTGTGCAGTATTGAGCATCATGGATGTACTTCAATCAATCTCTGAACTAAAGGAAGAAAAAGATTTTGTTCTCAAAGTTTACACGTGAGTAACTCACCAGAGGGAGAAAGAAATTGTGTGAGCAATTAGTATAGGTCAGGTGTCTTAATACTACATGAATACACGTGTGCCACAAACCAGAGATTCAGCACTGAGCTATAAATGACATGTAAAGGATTTATATTTTTTGTGAGATCTTCTCTGTGACAGGTTAGCATGACCTGCTCTCATGCATACAAAAAATAACCTAAATAAATCTCTTGCAGAAATGTGCAAGTGTATGATGCTTACGTTGATGAATTCTCCAGCCTTCTAATCCATTTTACTTAGCTGGCTGATGCTAATGCTGAGCTCTTTAAAGAATAACCATTGTAGCACACTTTTCAGATGTTTCTTTTCATAGGGAAGCAAGCTTGGGGATGGAGGGGAGAGCATAAGCAGGGAAGTTTCTACTTGCCCTTGCTTTTTCTTACAGTTGCAAGACAGCTAGTGAGCCTATAGGAGATATACTAAAACTACATGTATCAGAGGGGTAGCCGTGTTAGTCTGGATCTGTAAAAGCAACAAAGAATCCTGTGGCACCTTATAGACTAACAGACGTTTTGCAGCATGAGCTTTCGTGGGTGAATACCCACTTCTTCAGATGCAAGTGGTGGAAATTTCCAGGGGCAGGTTTATATATGCAAGCAAGAAGCAAGCTAGAGATAACGAGGTTAGATCAATCAGGGAGGATGGGGCCCTGTTCTAGCAGTTGAGGTGTGAAAACCAAGGGAGGAGAAACTGGTTCTGTAATTGGCAAGCCATTCACAGTCTTTGTTTAATCCTGAGCTGATGGTGTCAAATTTGCAGATGAACTGGAGCTCAGCAGTTTCTCTTTGAAGTCTGGTCCTGAAGTTTTTTTGCTGCAGGATGGCCACCTTAAGATCTGCTATTGTGTGGCCAGGGAGGTTGAAGTGTTCTCCTACAGGTTTTTGTATATTGCCATTCCTAATATCTGATTTGTGTCCATTTATCCTTTTCCTTAGAGACTGTCCAGTTTGGCCGATGTACATAGCAGAGGGGCACTGCTGGCATATGATGGCATATATTACATTGGTGGACGTGCAGGTGAATGAACCAGTGATGGTGTGGCTGATCTGGTTAGGTCCTGTGATGGTGTTGCTGGTGTAGATATGTGGGCAGAGTTGGCATCGAGGTTTGTTGCATGGGTTGGTTCCTGAGCTAGAGTTACTATGGTGCGGTGTGCAGTTACTGGTGAGAATATGCTTCAGGTTGGCAGGTTGTCTGTGGGCGAGGACTGGCCTGCCACCCAAGGCCTGTGAAAGTGTGGGATCATTCTCCAGGATGGGTTGTAGATCCCTGATGATGCGCTGGAGGGGTTTGAGCTGGGGACTGTATGTGATGGCCAGTGGAGTCCTGTTGGTTTCTTTCTTGGGTTTGTCTTGCAGTAGGAGGCTTCTGGGTACACGTCTGGCTCTGTTGATCTGTCTCCTTATTTCCTCGTGCGGGTACTGTAGTTTTGAGAATGCTTGGTGGAGATTTTGTAGGTGTTGGTCTCTGTCTGTGGGGTTAGAGCAGATGCGGTTGTACCTCAGTGCTTGGCTGTAGACAATGGATCTTGTGGTGTGCCCGGGATGGAAGCTGGAGGCATGAAGGTAGGCATAGCGGTCGGTAGGTTTTCGGTATAGGGTGGTGTTAATGTGACCATCAATTATTTGCACCGTAGTGTCTAGGAAGTGGACCTCCCGTGTAGATTGGTCCAGGCTGAGGTTGATGGTGGGGTGGAAGCTGTTGAAATCGTGGTGGAATTTTTCCAGAGTCTCCTTCCCATGGGTCCAGATGATGAAGATGTCATCAATGTAGCGTAGGTAGAGAAGGGGCGTGAGTGGACGGGAGCTGAGGAAGCGTTGTTCCAGGTCAGCCATAAAAATATTGGCATATTGTGGGGCCATGCGGGTGCCCATAGCGGTGCCACTGATCTGGAGATATATATTATCATCAAATTTGAAATAGTTGTGTCTGAGGATAAAGGCACAGAGCTCAGCAACCAGTTGTGCTGTGGCATCATCAGGGATACTGTTCCTGACAGCTTGTATTCCATCAGCGTGTGGGATGTTGGTGTAGAGAGCCTCTACATCCATGGTGGCCAGGATGGTGTTTTCTGGAAGTTCACCAATGCATTGTAGTTTCCTCAGGAAATCAGTGGTGTCACGGAGATAGCTGGGCGTGCTGGTGGCATAGGGTCTGAGTAGAGAGTCCACATATCCAGACAGTCCTTCAGTGAGAGTTCCAATGCCCGAGATGATGGGGCGTCCAGGATTTCCAGGTTTGTGGATTTTGGGCAGTAGATAGAATAGCCCTGGTCGGGGCTCTAAGGGTATGTTGACTTGTTCCGGTGTTAGTGTAGGGAGTGTCTTGAGTAGATGGTTCAATTCCTTAGTGTATTCCTCAGTGGGATCTGAGGGAAGTGGCCTGTAGAATTTGGTGTTGGAGAGTTGTCTGGCGGCCTCCTTTTGGTAGTCAGACCTGTTCATGATGACAACAGCACCTCCTTTATCAGCCTCTTTGATTATAATGTCAGGATGGTTTCTGAGGCTGTGGATGGCATTGCTGTGGATGGCATTGTGGTGGAATTTTTCCAGAGTCTCCTTCCCATGGGTCCAGATGATGAAGATGTCATCAATGTAGCGTAGGTAGAGAAGGGGCGTGAGTGGACGGGAGCTGAGGAAGCGTTGTTCCAGGTCAGCCATAAAAATATTGGCATATTGTGGGGCCATGCGGGTGCCCATAGCGGTGCCACTGATCTGGAGATATATATTGTCATCAAATTTGAAATAGTTGTGTCTGAGGATAAAGGCACAGAGCTCAGCAACCAGTTGTGCTGTGGCATCATCAGGGATACTGTTCCTGACAGCTTGTATTCCATCAGCGTGTGGGATGTTGGTGTAGAGAGCCTCTACATCCATGGTGGCCAGGATGGTGTTTTCTGGAAGTTCACCAATGCATTGTAGTTTCCTCAGGAAATCAGTGGTGTCACGGAGATAGCTGGGCGTGCTGGTGGCATAGGGTCTGAGTAGAGAGTCCACATATCCAGACAGTCCTTCAGTGAGAGTTCCAATGCCCGAGATGATGGGGCGTCCAGGATTTCCAGGTTTGTGGATTTTGGGCAGTAGATAGAATAGCCCTGGTCGGGGCTCTAAGGGTATGTTGACTTGTTCCGGTGTTAGTGTAGGGAGTGTCTTGAGTAGATGGTTCAGTTCCTTAGTGTATTCCTCAGTGGGATCTGAGGGAAGTGGCCTGTAGAATTTGGTGTTGGAGAGTTGTCTGGCGGCCTCCTTTTGGTAGTCAGACCTGTTCATGATGACAACAGCACCTCCTTTATCAGCCTCTTTGATTATAATGTCAGGATGGTTTCTGAGGCTGTGGATGGCATTGCATTGCGTGGCACCAAGCATTCTCAAAACTACAGTACCCGCACGAGGAAATAAGGAGACAGATCAACAGAGCCAGACGTGTACCCAGAAGCCTCCTACTGCAAGACAAACCCAAGAAAGAAACCAACAGGACTCCACTGGCCATCACATACAGTCCCCAGCTCAAACCCCTCCAGCGCATCATCAGGGATCTACAACCCATCCTGGAGAATGATCCCACACTTTCACAGGCCTTGGGTGGCAGGCCAGTCCTCGCCCACAGACAACCTGCCAACCTGAAGCATATTCTCACCAGTAACTGCACACCGCACCATAGTAACTCTAGCTCAGGAACCAACCCATGCAACAAACCTCGATGCCAACTCTGCCCACATATCTACACCAGCAACACCATCACAGGACCTAACCAGATCAGCCACACCATCACTGGTTCATTCACCTGCACGTCCACCAATGTAATATATGCCATCATATGCCAGCAGTGCCCCTCTGCTATGTACATCGGCCAAACTGGACAGTCTCTAAGGAAAAGGATAAATGGACACAAATCAGATATTAGGAATGGCAATATACAAAAACCTGTAGGAGAACACTTCAACCTCCCTGGCCACACAATAGCAGATCTTAAGGTGGCCATCCTGCAGCAAAAAAACTTCAGGACCAGACTTCAAAGAGAAACTGCTGAGCTCCAGTTCATCTGCAAATTTGACACCATCAGCTCAGGATTAAACAAAGACTGTGAATGGCTTGCCAATTACAGAACCAGTTTCTCCTCCCTTGGTTTTCACACCTCAACTGCTAGAACAGGGCCCCATCCTCCCTGATTGATCTAACCTCGTTATCTCTAGCTTGCTTCTTGCTTGCATATATAAACCTGCCCCTGGAAATTTCCACCACTTGCATCTGAAGAAGTGGGTATTCACCCACGGAAGCTCATGCTGCAAAACGTCTGTTAGTCTATAAGGTGCCACAGGATTCTTTGTTGCTAAAACTACATGCAGCTCCATTTTAAAGATATGATGTTTCAGCCAGGTTGCATGACAGGAAGACATATTTTGGAATATTCCTTGAATATACATCACTTGGGAGAATTCATAAACTGTCCTTTTTCCTGTTTCTTACTGATGTTGCTCTCAGTGCTACTAAGCATAACTTTTAAAAGCTTAAAGAATGGCTAGAGCAGTATTCTGCAATCTAAAGGTAGGGGAGAGAGAAGCCTAGGTTTGGGTACAGGGGTGCAGGGAAGAGGAAAGGAGCAGTAAGGGTGGGGAAAGCTGCATGACCATAGATCCACTCTGAATGTCCACTGCAAAAGTGCTGCTGTGACTAAATCATTTGGCATCTCCTTGAAAAACTACATTCCCTCCCTGCACTTGGTGCAGTTTCCTAATGCACATGGCTATAGGTGCAACTCATGCATATCGGACTACAGTTTTAAGAAGCACATCATCAGCTGAAGCTTTGTCTCTGCTCCCACAAAAGAGTACGTCTTCAGGAGCATGTGTCCAGGTTTACAGATTTCTGATGGACACCCCCACTTTTACAGGAAGGGTGAAACAGGCAGGAGGGGGCGACCAGTAAAAGGCAGCAAAACATAAGAGAGCAAAAATGTATAAAAATAGAAAGTAGAAAAGGGGGGAGGGAGATGTAGGGGGTAAAAAAAAGCATGGAAACAGGGAGGTTGAGGGGGAGGAAGAGAGAATGGATAGAAAAAAGCAGAGATACTGCAATGCCATAAAGGGTTGTGGGGGCTTCCATGGAGCCCATAGATCAGTCTATTGCACATAAATAAAAGCCAGGGAACCACTGGGTTAAAGACTGAAATGTTGACTTTCATTCATAATATGAGGGAAGACTTTGCTGATGGAAAAGCATGAAAAGTTCAAGCATATTTCTATTTTTCAGTCAGGTTTGTAGATTGAAGTCTTATTTTGAACCTTTAATATGCAGTTTACTTCTAGCTTTAACCTCAGTGGCATCATCTGCCTTTGACCTGCTTAAAATAAATCTATCAGATTTTCCAGACTAAACTGAAATTGTCTGTTTGGCTTCTATTCACAACTGCTCACAGAGGCTGCTTTATTGGATCAATATTGCTTTCTGATGGTTAATTAAATAGAGAACATTGGCAGTTATTTTCTCAGTGTGCTGGGATTGTTCGTAGACTGTCACTTTGCACGGGAGGTCCACTAGTAGTTTACCTTCATCCTTTGAAAGATGCTAATCAGATTAGTGAATAAATACCCACACACACCTGACCCAAGACTTCCTTCTACCTGCACATTCCCATTAGTATTCAAATTCTGTTCCATACTGGTGTTTGAGTGACAGACTTTTTGAAAACATGCTGGTAGGTTTAATTGCCTTAAAAGCAACCACGAGCTGTTCTTTCGACCCAAGAGATTGTTTTGCAATAACAAGGATTAGTATTTTAGCTGTTGCTTTCAAAGGTTTACAGTCTGAAATATTTTTAATTTAAAAAGGTAAAATACTCAGATTTTCAAGGTTGAAGGTGCTTTCTTGTTTTAGGAGCATTAATAGAGATTAAAATATATGTTAAGTTTGGGAATTATGGCTGTAAATTCAGATTATTTTCAAAGTGATTTGCTTGCCGTTCTGGAATTCTTTAGTAGATCTGTGTGGGATTTAAATCCACTTGTACTATCAGTCTGTACAAGCTATACCATACATTTGTTGTTGAAGGGCTTTGTTAACACTAGCTGTAGGAGAAATGATGGATGGATATTGTGTTGGGTCAGAGGTTAGGTGTCAGATAAAGTAAGGCTTTTGTTCTGCTTAGTAGCTGATGGTCCTGCAGCATCCAATAAGGATGATGAAAATTGGCAAACATTAAATTTCTTCTGGACAACTTGGTCTCTGAAACAAATGAAAAAATATTCATCAGTTCTCACAGTCATTACCTCTTTAAATAACAGAAAATGATAAAATGTGCAATAGCTCATGCCAGCTTCCATTAAAGCAGATTCAGTCATTGGTGCACTTCTCCTTCAGTCAGGCATGTCTTTTCAAATACCTCTTGTTTAGATTCAGTTTTGTGTTCTCGTGCACTGTGCCCACTTCAGGACAAAAGGCTATTCGTCTGTATTAGTAACTAAGGGACAGATTTTTAAAGATATTTAGGTGCCTAAAGGTCCACATAAGAGCCTAGTGGGATTTTTAAAACTGCCTAACTCCCTTTGGAACTTAGGCACCTGGAACTTTCAAAAGTGCCTAGGTGCATACATCCAATGGGAATTAGGCAGCTTTGAAAAATCCCACTAGGCTCCTACCTGCATCTTTAGATACCTAAATATCTTTGAAAATCTGGCCCTAAAGCATTGTCTGTGTTTATAATGGCATAATATAACTTCAGGAACCATAGTATAACTGTATACTTTAAACTGTATACCTTCCTTTCAGTCTATCAGCAGTTTATGTATCTAGTAGAAAGTTGTGAATCCCAAAAGGAAGCTATATTTGAAAATAAGAATGCTAATTTCTTCTTCCTCATTTAGCAGAGGCACCACCAGTAGTACAGGATGAAGTGCTCTATCTTTCTCTTCAAAAGTATCAGGATTTAGAATTTAAAATTTCACATGCAGAATTGTACACTCTGTTTAAAAATAGCCTTATCCTAAATGTACATTGAGACTTTGGTTGTTTTTTGTTTGTTTGTTTGCTTTTTTTTCCCTAAAGCACTATACAATATTGAAGTAAAAAATACAAAAGTTTCAGGGTCAGATGTAGTATCCTGATGGAATCCTCACTATTTTACTGGTGGATTTTATTGTTTTCTACTCCCTATGTGGGTTGGCATACTGTCATTGAATTGATGCTTGTACTGTGCTTAGAAGTTTGTGTCATAGCATCCAGTGTTGTAATTTCTCTTGTGGTCTATGCTATTTCTTTTGACCTACATTTTATGTAGTCTATATTATAGGATATTTATATTCCTTTCACATTGCAGTAACCCTCATAAATGTCATTGTTTAACATGGTACAGATTATCCCTGAGACCTCACAATTATTTAATTTCTTTTCTAAATTTTAAATTGATTTTTTTACTTATGAGAGATGTTGAATTGACAACGCTGGGAACTGAAGTCCTCTATTTAACCACAAATCAGATAAAGCATGTTAGGCACTTCCCTACACGGCCAACTACTTCTGTGTTTCAACAGAGCTCCCATAGGTTTCTTTTCAGAGTCCTATGTGAAGTACTAGTAATACATGCAATGACCTAGCTAGATCCTCCCTACCTATGACCACGTGCTCCCACTTTTGCATACCCAGAATGGCCAATTCTTGTCTATATTCTATTTCCACACCCACCATCATCCCACTCTTCAGGCTGCAGCTTTACAGCTTCAATTAATTCCCTGAATGGACCAGGCAGCCAGAAAGTTGTGCATAAAGTTAACTTTTCCATGGAGAGAGATGGGTAAATTATTTGGCCCCATTGACTGCAGAATCAGACAGAACTGCTATTGGGAAATAAGCACTCTGGGTGCTGCGTTAGCCATATGCACCTGGGTCAGGAAGAGTGGCTATGTACATTTGCATGGCCTTAAGGTCACTAGCCGGCTTCAACCCTGGCCATAAGGGGCCATTCTGGGGCAAGAGTGTCATATGGTTCTTGGTCTACTCAAGATAGTTACGTCCCAGGCAGACTGCGAAGAGCTACAAAAGGATCTCTCAAAACTGGATGACTGGGCAATAAAATGGCAGATGAAATTCAGTGTTGATAAATGCAAAGTATTACACATTGGAAAACATAATCCCAACTATACATATAAAATGATGAGGTCTAAATTATCTGTTACCACTCAAGAAAGAGATCTTGGAGTCATTGTGGATAGTTCTCTGACATCCAATCAATGTGCAGTGTCAGTCAAAAAAGCTAATAGAATGTTGGGAATCATTAAGAAAGGGGTAGATAATAAGACAGAAAATATCATATTGCCTCTATATAAATCCATGATATGCCCACATCTTGAATACTATGTGCAGATGTGGTCATGCCATCTCAAAAAAGTATATTGGAATTGGAAAAGGTTCAGAAAAGGGCAACAAAAATTATTAGGGGTATGGAACAGCTGCCATATGATGAGAGATTAATAAGACTGGGACTTTTCAGCTTGGAAAAGAGACTAATAAGGGGGGATATGATTGAGGTCTATAAAATCATGACTGATGTGGAGAAAGTAAATAAGGAAGTGTTATTTACTCCTTCTCATAACACAAGAATTAGGGGTCACCAAATGAAATTAATAGGCAGCAGGTTTAAAACAAACAAAAGAAGTAATTTTTCACACAGTGTATAGTCAACCTGTGGAACTCCTTGCCAGAGGATGTTGTGAAGGCCAAGACTATAATAGGGTTCAAAAAAGAACTAGATAAATTCATGGAGGATAGGTCCATCAATGGCTATTAGCCAGGATGGGCAGGGATGGTGTCCCTAGCCTCTGTTTGTCAGAGGCTGGGAATGGGTGACAGGGGATGGATCACATGATGATTACCGGTTCTGTTCATTCCCTCTGGGGCACCTGGCATTGACCACTGTCGGAAAACAGGATACTGGGCTAGATGGACCTTTGGACTGACCCAGCCTGGCCATTCTTATGTCTCTCTGCCCAGACTATCAAACTGGCCAGTTTGGTGGAGATTTTATAATGTGGATATCTGTGTGCTAGGAGTTAGACTGACACTACCAATCCATTGCAAATACTATAGGCCATCAGTTGCCACTAGATGGTACCAACTTTCAGTCACTATCAACTTGGGGTGGATTCAGTCCAGTGACCTAAAGGTGAAAGGTGTATATCTCATTATCTATCTATTCCTCCCTTTTTTTTAATTGCATTTAAAGAGTGAAACGAATGAGCTTGTCAACCTATTTTGCTCCATCATTACTCTTTTGAGTGCATCCTCCCAAGTCTTTTAAGTTTAACTTAACACACACAAGGACATAAAATTTCTGCGTTCCAGCAGTCCATCTAGTCAAGCAGTCCATCTGGTCCTGTATTCTGTTTACAACTGGTCAGAACCAGAGATAAGAATCTTTCAGCAGGCATATGTGGAATAATCTGACCCACATATAGGTCTCATCCTGATTTCTGTTAGTTAGTGATTGTCTTAAGCCCTGAAGTACAAAGTTAATATCCCTTCCAAAAGTTATATTTTCATTAAAAACAACAACTCTGGATGTTCTTGATATCCATATAAATATCCAATTGCTTTTTGCATTTTGCTGATTTCTTGGTCTCAACAACTTTGTCTAGTGAAATTCTACCGTTTAATTACATGTTGTGTGAAAAAGCATTTCCTCTTATTGGCTTTTTATTTCATTGAATGTTACCTTATTCTTGTGTTACACACACCCTGCAAGCCTTTTAATAGAACAGTATTCTGTTTCTGGATCTTGACCTTTTCCCCACTCCGAGACAGTTGGGCTGCACCTTTCTTCCTCATATACTAAAGGAAGTTCAGGCTTAACAATACTCTTTATGCCTTCATGGAAGATTCGCAGTGTTCTCAGCCACCATTGCACTCCCCAATCCTGGAACTGGCATATTATGGACCGATCCCCTCAGCATAAGTTAGAACAGTCTAAAGGCCTCATACCAGCAGTCAGGGTGGTGCTCCCAGTGTAGAGGAAGGTGTGGGTGGGAAAATGGGAAGAGACTATGTGATAAAGGATTTCTTGTAAACCGTTGATTAAAGAGTGAAAGAGGTGAATTTGTGGTGGAAGTAGGTGTAGGAAACAGCCTTGAGGCAAAAGTAGCAGCTTGGGCTGAGATCTAATGTGGGCACCTTCTACTGTTTAAGAGTTGTCTGGGGCTGAGGGTGGGAGAACGCTTCCCCTTTGCAGCCAGGGGAGAAGTGTGCATAGACACAGAGGAAGGAAGGAGGGAGTGTCCCAGAGCTCAGGCTTCAGTCCAAGCCCGAATGCCTACACTGCAATTAAACAGTCCCTTAGCCTGAGCTCCGCGAGCCCAAGTCTGCTGTAGACATAGCCTCACAGCATACAATTGCCATAACTGAGCTACTCAACATTGGGCCAGATAAGCTTTTTTAGGTGGAGAATATAGGAAATGTAAACAAGACTGAAAGGTATATAATATTTAAACAGGGATTTTACAGGTGTGCAAATCAGAATGGTTGTACAAAAATTCAGTTTATCTTACCATTCTTTTAGAGCCTGCCTTCTTGTTGTTAAAGATTTATGTCTGAACAAGATTGTTCCTCTCACAATACAGTTTTTCCTGCTTCTTAATCCTACAGTCATGTTACAACCTTGCAAAGAGGATATAATACCACAGCTCCACAGTTATAAGCTCATTACATAAACCATGAAAAGATTTACTTTATTAATAATACATTTTAATTATATACCCATAAAACTATTTTTAAAATGAAGTAAAAACTAATAAATCTAACTGTATAAATCATTTTTATCTCATTTTTGTGGTTGCCTGTATTTTTATATTTCTGTATGACCTTTTTGTCTTTAATTCTTTGCTCCTTTTACCTTATCTCCATTGGTTTTCTTTTCCATCTTCCTTAAACCGATCTCACTTTTTTCTTATTCCTGCTTTCAGTTTTCCTTTTTGTCCTCTCTTCCCCAGTCCTATTACTCTCTTCCCCTTTTTCCTCATCTGACAGAACCTTTTGGCTTTAAAATTCCTTTTTCTTATTGCAAGTATATTGCCTAAATGCTTTTCCTCCTGTAACACTCCTTCACTGCTATTTGCCCAGCTGGGTAGTGCCTTCATTTTACTTCTGCCCCCACAGTGTTTGACATTATAGCCTAATACTGTGTGTGAAACATTCAGCATTGTGAATTTACTATGGAAGCAACAAACAAAAAAAGGAAAATTGGACTGCAAAGAAGGACTTTTTATTTAAATAGAAATATATTTGATCACTAGTAAAATGCCCAAAGAAAACTATGAAAAGTTTATTAATGATGAATGTATTAAGGTCTAAATTTTCAAACTTGGATGCCTAAAATTAACCAGCTAGAACCAGATCCTTGGCTTTGGCCAAAAAATATACAGTGCAACTTAAAAGGGTGGTTGGTGCAAAAATGGCTTTAGGCCACCTTTGTGATACCTAGGTTTTGGGCCAGTTTGTCTTAAACAGGTCCTCTGGCATAAGGTAGAGTAGGCTAAGGGCTGCTCTAACTTGCATGTGCTTTTCTAAAACGAGTCACAATACAGAATGCAGGGTAGGCAAGTAACATGGGGCTGCTTGTGGGTAATATGTTAAAACCATCTGCTCAATGTTTGCTTGTTTCAGAGAAAGCAAACAAAATCTTGTGATGTAGATAAAGAGGCATAAATTGGCAGTTGTATTCTTGTGTTATATAAATGGTATCATGTTGCAACTATTGTCTGGTATTCAGTTCATTTATCATAGGGATGATCTTTCTTAGAATAGAAAGGTATATTAAAGAATAAATTTATTTGACGTTCTGGAGTAAGAATTGCAAAGAAAGGCCAGCTAGATTCGGCTTTAGTAGTTTAGGAAGAAAGGGACCTGTGAAAGGATTCCAGGATCTTGAAAGGAGAGGAATGGATTGATGTCAGTTAACTGAGAGAAATATAGTTTCAAAAACAAGAGGTCAGTGAATGAAATTAATGAGGAACAACGGTATAAGAAATTTGGGCCAGGTTTCTTAACACAAACGATGGCTGGCATATGGAACAAGCTGCCAGAGTCAGCAATAGATTTAAACCAAAAAAAATCAATTCAAGAGGGAGTTGGACACATTCATGGAAGCCAATGTTCTTCTTCGAGTGATTGCTCCTATGCATTCCAGTTAGGTGTGCGCGCCGTGCGTGCACGGCATCTCGGAACTTTTTACCCTAGCAACCCTGGCGGGCCGGCTGGCGCCCCCTGGAGTGGCGCCGCTATGGCGCCCATTATATACCTCAGCCGGCCCGTCCGCTCCTCAGTTCCTTCTTACAGCCCGTGACGGCCAGTTGGAACGGTGGAGTGCTCTCTGTACTCCACAACCCTAGCTCTCGCTACTTTTTGTTGTACATAGTTTGTTTAGTGTTAGTATAGTTAGTTCTGTAGTTAGTTAGTTAGTATTTTAGGTAAGGATAAGGGGGGTATTTCCTCCCTTCCCTTCCCCGGTGCGGGCTCATGCCCAAGGCACCGGGCTTTAAGCCCTGCGCAGCGTGCCAGAGGCCTATGCCGGTTGGTGACCCTCACGGCTCCTGCCTCCGTTGCCTGGGCGAAGGACACCGCACGGACAAGTGTGCGATTTGCTCAGCATTCAAGCCGCGGACCCGTAAGGAGCGAGACATTCGCTTAAAACAGCTCCTTATGGAGGCGTCCCTCCAACCCCTGGCACCGTCCGCGCCAGCACCGAAGGCTTCATCGGTGCAGAGTGCACCCGCGGCACCGAGCCGTTCCGGCACCTCGGCCCCGGTACCTAAGCCGGCGGCTAAGAAGACCCGGCACCGCTCGCTTTCGCCTTCCGCCAAACAACAGCTGGCGAAGGCAGTGGCAAAGGCCCGCACGGAGGACGCCGCGCGAGTAGCAGCGGCTGTGCGTAAAACGTGCCCTGGGCCCTCGACTCCGGCACCGCAAGCGCCGTCGAGTCCGGCACCGCCACGCTCCCCGGCACCGACCGTGGTTGAGCCAAGGCTGCCATCGACGCCGGAGACATTCTCCTCCGCGCGTGAGCTGATCCGGCTCATAGAGGCACCGAGCCTCCGGCCCCCGGCACCGCCGGTGCGGGCTGTCGTCTCAGCGGGGAAGCCAGCCAGAATGACACGGCCCCCCTCTCTGGGCGAACGACACGGAACACGCTCCCGGTCCCGGTCCCGGTCCCGGTCCCGACCCAGGTCGCCGTCCCGTCGTTCGGGATCTCGACGCCGCTCCTCATCACGGCACCGAGCACCATCCCGACGCCGGTCCGAGTCCCGGTACCACTCCCAATCTCGGTACCGGTCGCACTCCCGGCACCGATCCAGGTCCCGGTCACCGTACCGTCGGTACCGCCGGAGGTCTCCATCCCGGCACCGTTCACGGCACCGCGACTCTCGGAGTCATTCCCGGCACCGCAGATCCCGGTCCCGGTCGAGCTCCCGGCACCGGTCGAGCTCCCGGCACCGCGGTAGCCGACGGTCACGATCGCCGTCCTGCCGGCGATACACTTATCGTCCCTCGGCGGCGTCGGCGGAGGGACTCCCGTCTTCAGCGGCTCAATCCCTCGGCGCCTCGGCACCGCCTTGGCCATCCCGCCCAGCATCGGTGGCCTCCGGTGCGGATGATACCACCCACCGTTTGTCGACCCCGCAAGGACTCCATCATGAGCAGTGGGGCTACTGGGTCCCCTGGGCGCATCACGAGGCGCAGGGCATCCCATTTCCTCTGCGGGATGTGACCACCGGGACCAGGGTCCCCGAGGCGACAGTTAGCCGCCCGCCTCCCTCTCCTCCGCACGAGCCCTCCGCTCCTACGGACCGCCAATCAGCCACACCGCACGACTCAGTGGAGGCTCAACCAACAGCCCCGCCGCCTGAGCCAATTGTGCAGGGCATATCTTCATCGTCCTCGCCGGACGAGGCGGTGGCAGGTGCTGCGGCCAGCGAACCCCCGCCCATTGACCTTCGGGCCTTCCAGGACCTGCTTCGCCGAGTGGCGACGGCCATGGGTCTCCCCGTCGCAGAGGTCCAAGAGGACGAGGACCCGATCACCAACGTGGTGGGCGCAGATGCTCCTGTCCGAGTGGCGTTGCCTTTTGTGCGGACAATTCAAAAGAACGCCACTACGCTCTGGCAGACCCCCGCTTCCATTCAACCCACAGCACGCGGGGTCGAGCGTAAGTACTCAGCCCCCCCAACGGGCTGTGAGTACCTCTACTCCCACCCAACCCCGGACTCCCTGGTCGTTCAATCCGTCAACGACCGCGAGAGGCACGGCCAACCTGCCCCTGCACCCAAGTCCAAGGACGCCCGACGCATGGACCTGCTCGGCCGTAAGGTCTACTCCGCAGGGGGCTTACAAATGCGGATTGCAAACATCATGGTCCTTCTCGCCAGGTACGTCTTTGATATTCTGACGTCCCTGGCGAAGTTCACGGAGCTCCTGCCATCAACATCCCGCCAGGAGTTCTCGGCCTTGCTGGACGAGGGAAAGAAGTCCTCCAGGTCCTCTATCACGGCCGCCCTCGACGCCGCGGACTCCGGGGCTCGGACCTTGGCATCCGGCGTGACGATGAGGCGCATCTCCTGGCTGCAGTCCTCCACCCTGCCGCCGGAGGTGCAGTATACCCTCCAGGACCTCCCCTTCGACACCCAGGGTCTGTTTTCCGAAAAGACAGATTCTCGGATCCAGACCCTGAAGGACGGTCGCATCGCCATCCGTACGCTCGGGATGCACACGCCGGCGACGCAGCGCAGGCCCTTCCGGCCGCAACCCTCCCGCTACCAACAGCGCTACCGGCCGTATGTTAACCGGCGACCGGCCCAGAACCGCCGTCGTCCGTCAGGCAATCGGCGGAACCAGGGGCAGGCCTCGTCCAAGGCCCCCCAGGGGGCCAAGCCTGCTTTTTGATGGGACGCTCGAGGACGGCCCATCTCTCTCCCTACCGGATCCTACCCCCTTATTTTACAACCGCCTTTCCCATTTCTTTTCGGCGTGGTCCCAATTAACAACGGACAACTGGGTGCTGCAAACAGTCCAGTCGGGATACCGCCTTCAATTTGTTTCGCCCCCGCCTTCCCACCCACCCTCCCTGTCCCTCTTCAGGGACCCCTCTCACGAGCAAGTCCTCTTACAAGAGGTCCAGACTCTGTTGAGCGTGGGTGCCATAGAAGCAGTGCCTCAAGACAGGCGGGGCAGAGGATTCTACTCCCGTTACTTCCTTATCCCCAAAGCGAAAGGCGGGCTACGTCCTATCCTGGACCTTCGCGAGCTGAACAAGTACCTGCTCAAGCCCAAGTTTCGCATGGTCACATTGGGGACCATCATTCCCTCTCTGGATCCGGGAGATTGGTTTGCCGCCCTCGACATGAAGGATGCTTACTTCCATGTCGCCATCTATCCCCCTCATCGACGTTACCTCCGATTTGTGGTCGGCAACACCCACTACCAGTTTGCTGTGTTGCCGTTCGGTCTCTCCACCGCACCGAGGGTCTTTACCAAATGCATGGCGGTAGTCGCCGCAGCCCTCCGCCGTCGTCAGATCCACGTATACCCGTATCTGGACGACTGGCTGGTTCGCGGACAGTCTCGACAACTCGTGATGGGCCAGATGGCAGAGATCCGGTCGCTCTTCCGGCGGCTCGGCCTCCTCATCAACGCCGAGAAGTCCACTTTGATTCCTTCTCAGCGAGTGGAGTTCATCGGAGCGGTCCTCGACTCCACCATAGCCAGGGCCTGTCTCCCTCGCGCCCGCCACCAGACGATGGTCGCCTTCATCATGGACCTAGTCACCTTTCCGACCACGACGGTGCGCTCCTGCCTCCGCCTCCTGGGCCACATGGCAGCATGCACGTATGTGACCGCGTACGCGCGGCTCCACCTCCGCCCGTTCCAGTCCTGGCTCGCGTCGGTGTACAGGCCTCATCGAGACCCCATCGACATGGTGGTAACGGTCTCCAGCGCGACCCTCGAGTCCCTCCGATGGTGGCTCGACCCGGAGATCGTGTGTGCCGGGGTCCCGTTTCACCCTCCGCGCCCGTCCGCCACGCTCACCACGGACGCCTCGGCGCTCGGTTGGGGGGCTCACCTGGGCGATCTCCACACCCAAGGACTCTGGTCGACCCAGGAGCTCGCCCTGCATATCAATGTCCGCGAGCTGCGAGCTATCCGTCTAGCCTGCCAAACTTTCTGCCCCCACCCGCAAGGCCGATGTGTGACAGTGTTCACGGACAATACAACAGCAATGTTCTACGTGAACAAGCAGGGCGGAGCACGCTCCTCCCCCCTCTGCAGGGAGGCGATGCTCCTGTGGGACTTCTGCGTGACCCACTCCATTCACCTGCAAGCGTTTTTTCTTCCGGGAGTGCAGAACACGCTGGCCGACCGTCTCAGCAGGTCGTTCCTCTCCCACGAGTGGTCCCTCCGTCCAGATGTCGTCCACACAATCTTCCGGAGGTGGGGGTTTCCCCAGATAGACCTATTCGCCTCCAGGGAGAACAGGAAGTGCCACCTGTTTTGTTCATTCCAAGGTCGCTCGCCAGGCTCCCTGTCCGACGCCTTCCTCTACCCCTGGACGGATCGCCTCCTCTATGCCTTCCCTCCGTTCCCACTCATGCACTGAGTGCTCCTGAAGCTTCGGAGGGACAGAGCCACCGTCATATTCATAGCGCCGGCCTGGCCGAGGCAGCACTGGTACACCCTGCTGCTCGAGCTCTCCGTTCGGGATCCCATCCCCCTCCCGTCGTGGCCGGACCTCATCACCCAGGACTTCGGCAGACTCCTCCATCCGAACCTGCAGTCCCTCCATCTTACAGCTTGGTTCCTGAGTGGTTGACCCACGCGGAGAGGGACTGTTCCGTGGCAGTTCAGCAAGTCCTGCTGGAGAGTCGAAAGCTTTCCACTCGCTCCACTTACCTCGCGAAATGGAAGAGATTCGCGCTTTGGTGCGATCAGTGAAGCCTGAATCCATTCGTGGTTCCGTTACCTACCATCCTCGAATACCTTTGGTACCTTAAGGAGCAAGGTCTTGCAGTCTCCTCATTGAGGGTTCACCTGGCAGCAGTGTCCGCCTTTCGTCCATCGCTAGAAGGTCGGTCCATCTTCTCCAACCAGATGGTTTCCCGCTTCCTTAAAGGCCTGGACCGCTTGTATCCGCCGGTGCGGCGTCCTGCCCCGACCTGGGATTTGAACCTCGTCCTGGCCAAGCTGATGGGTCCCCCCTTCGAGCCCTTGGCCACGTGCTCCCTGCTCTACCTTTCCTGGAAGACAGCTTTCCTCGTCGCCATTACATCCGCGAGACGAGTCTCTGAGCTTCGCGCACTAACGGTGGGTCCACCTTACACCGTCTTCCATGCTGACAAGGTACAGCTTCGGCCGCATCCGGCCTTCCTCCCCAAGGTGGTATCGGCCTTCCACCTCAACCAGGAGATCTTCCTCCCGGTCTTCTTCCCGAAGCCGCATACCTCGCCTCGGGAACAACAGCTTCACACCCTGGACGTCCGCAGGGCGCTTGCCTTTTACATCGAGCGGACGAAGCCTTTCCGGCGTTCGACCCAGCTGTTTCTGGCCGTCGCCGACCGCATGAAGGGTGAGCCGGTCTCCTCCCAGAGAATTTCCTCCTGGGTCACTGCCTGTATTCGGACCTGCTACGAGCTTGCTCGCGTGCCACCATGCCGACTCACCGCTCACTCGACAAGGGCGCACGCCTCGTCGGCCGCCTTCCTGGCCAATGTTCCACTCCAGGACATCTGTCGAGCGGCCACCTGGTCTTCGGTCCACACCTTCGCCTCCCACTACGCGTTGGTGCAACAGTCTCGAGACGACGCAGCCTTCGGCTCCGCGGTATTACACTCCGCCACGTCTCACTCCGACCCCACCGCCTAGGTAAGGCTTGGGAATCACCTAACTGGAATGCATAGGAGCAATCACTCGAAGAAGAAAAGACGGTTACTCACCTGTAGTAACTGTTGTTCTTCGAGATGTGTTGCTCCTATCCATTCCAGACCCGCCCTCCTTCCCCACTGTCGGAGTAGCCGGCAAGAAGGAACTGAGGAGCGGACGGGCCGGCTGAGGTATATAATGGGCGCCATAGCGGCGCCACTCCAGGGGGCGCCAGCCGGCCCGCCGGGGTTGCTAGGGTAAAAAGTTCCGAGATGCCGTGCACGCGCGGCGCGCACACCTAACTGGAATGGATAGGAGCAACACATCTCGAAGAACAACAGTTACTACAGGTGAGTAACCGTCTTTTACCCAGGATTGTAGCACTATCCAATTTATCAGGTTAAAGGATGAGAGAATGTAAAGTTGATTTGAAGTTCCTAGCTTTATCAGGACAGACAGCTATTTTCATTCAATAAAAAAGAAAATGACCAAGAGTGTTCTCTGAGAAAGTACTTTGTCTCCTTATACTATTGCTGGACAGCTTGGGCCCATAGAAATGACAAAGGGGTTTCTTGCTCATCATACAGTGGGTGGGAAAGCTTTAAAATTGTATCTAAATAGAACAATTCTAAATGTACTGCGTAGGCCATATGAAATCTGCTGAATTATTGAATTTACCAGTACAGTGTCACACAATACAAAGAGAAGCTTTTGTTTAGACAATAGATATCAACACTGACATGGGGCAGAGATACAAATCTGTAGTATCTTGAGATAAAAAGTACAAAGAAAACACTCTTTTTCTCAAAAGTAAATTTAATGCTGGTGAAAGGAACAGTTCAGCTCTGTAAACTAAAGTACTGTACCCTCAGAACAACATGGATAACAGCAGTTCAAGCTTCCCTACACTGCCACTCTTATATACCTCTACCTTTTTTTGCAGAGATCCTTTTTAAGAGTAAGAGGGTAGTTCATTCTCCATAGCTATTATGCTGCGACAGCCAACAGATATGCCAAATGTGACTTTGGAGAGGAATATTGACACCTGTACAACTAAGATTTAGACTGAAACCTTACAAATCTGTATGAAACCAGTAGTCTAGAAGTGAAAGGGGTCCATACATACCCCACTACCAAACTTTTCAGTTATTTAATTCCCTTTTGAACATATTCTGGGAAAATTTAGTTTTACTTTTTAGTACTTTTTCACCGCTCAGATGGTATGCTTGATATATAGCCTCCTATTCCCTGTTGTCCACACAGCTTTTTGCTGTTATAATATTCAGCATTTTCTTAAAGGCTGTCAGGCTAGAGCAGAAGCTTCTGGTAACTCATTATACCTGACAGAACATGGGTTTATAATGTGAAAGCTGTAGAAAATGACCAGTTTTCTTTACAGTTAGCCTGTTTCTCCTTATGCCATTGAGTGTTCAAGTTCCACGAACATAAATGCTGAAAAATTGTTGATGTTTTTGTCTGTCTTGACAGCAGCTGGTTTTTCTCCTGTCTAATTTTGCCAACATTATGTGCCCTTTTAAAAAAGAGGAATTAACATGCTTCATACAAGGAAAGCCTCAGGGTAAACTGCTTTTATCTTCCTGAAGTTTTGCATCTTTTCAGCAGCTGAAAGCTATGGTCTGTAAAGATGAACAAATGAGGAAAATCAGTAGGGCAGAGGTTTAATTTAATAACAAGCCAACGTTACATCAGAATAACTAGGACTCACTCTTTGCTGTTGAGGAAAAATATATCAAGGGGGCAGGGATAGCTCAGTGGTTTGAGAATTGGCCTGCTAAACCTAGGGTTGTGTAGTTCAATCCTTGAGGGGGCCACTTAGGGATCTGGGGCAAAATCAGTACTTGGTCCTGCTAGTGAAGGCAGGGGGCTGGACTCAATGACCTTTCAGTTCTATGAGATAGGTATATCTCCATATGTTATGTTATCATGACTTCAAAGGCATCTTAAAAGTCTTGCAGCTGTGTTATATTCAAAATAACCTGGCCAGTAGTCAGAATTGAGAAGATCTTAGTCCTGGTCTAAATTTTTGTACCAGAAGAACTATATCAGTTAGGAAAGGTTGGGGTGGGGGTGTGTTCTGGTTTTTTACTGATGTAGTTATATTAGAACCTCACAGTTACGAACTGACCGGTCAACCACACACCTCATTTGCAACCAGAAGTATGCAATCAGGCAACAGCGGAGACCAAAAAAGCAAATACAGTACAGTGCTGTGTTAACATAAACTACTAAACAAAATAAAGGGAAAGTTTACCAAAAAAAAGATTTGACAAGGTAAGGAAACTATTTCTGCGCTTATTGCATTTAAATTAAGATGGTTAAAAGCAGCATTTTTCTTCTGCATAATCAAGTTTCAAAGTTATATTAAGTCAATGTTCAGTTTAAACTTTTGAAAGAACCATATGGTTTGTTCAGAGTTACAAACATTTCAGAGTTACAAATAATTTCTATTCCTGAGGTGTTCGTGACTCTGAGGTTCTACTGTATATACCGGTACAACCTCTAATTTGAATGCTGTTATATCAGTGCAATAGTGCCTTATACCAGTATAACTTATTCCCTATCATAGAATGTCAGGGTTGGAAGGGACCTCAGGAGATCATCTAGTCCAACCTGCAGCTCAAAGCAGGACCAATCCCCAGACAGATTTTTGCCCCAGATCCCTAAATGGCCTCCTCAAGGATTGAGCTCATAATCCTGGGTTTAGCAGGCCAATGCTCAAACTACTGAGCTATTCCTCCAATATGGGAATAAGCTATACTACTATAAGGACTTTTATACTAGTATAACTTCATCCACACTAGGAAAGGTCATACTGCTTTGACTATATCAGTATAGATAAAGCAAGACAACTAGCAAAGAAAGGTATAACACGATCCAATGAAATTAGATGAATTCAGACTGGAAACAAGGCATAATTTTTTAACAGTGAGGGTAATTAACCATTGGAAGAATTTACCAAGGTGTGACATTCCCCTGGTGTTATCTGGACTGGTGATCTGCTAGGTCACTCCAATCCTTGACTCTGGGAGCCAGCCTTACCCTGCTCTGCTGTGAGAACCCCACAGCTGCTTGGATTGTGCAACTGAATGACACTAGCCAATATCTCCGGACCCAGACACAACCCTAGGAACCTCCACCTTGCAGTGTCCAGTTATGCCCGCTGGACGCTGCAAGCTTGTATGAGTTCATCAGTTCAACAAAGAAATTGATATGTACCAGGCTTGTTATCCCAAGGGGAGTCTCTGACATACTTCAAACCAAACGCTCTGCTTCAGGAAGAACAAACAAACAAATTTATTAACTACAAAAGATAGATTTTAAGTGATTATAAGTCAAAGCACAATAAGTCAGATTTGGTCAAATGAAATAAAAGCAAAACGCATTCTAAGCTGATCTTAACACTTTCAGTGCCCTTACAAACTTAGATGCTTCTCATCACAGGCTGTCTGGTTGCCCTTCAGCCAGGCTCTCCCCTTTGATAAGCACTTCAGTCACTTGGTGGTGATGTCTGTAGATGGAGGTGGAAGAGAGAGAGCATGGCAAACATCTCTCCCTTTTATCATGTTCTTTCTTCCCTCTTGGCTTTGCCCTCCCCCCTTCATAGTCAGGTGAGCATTACCTCATTGTAGTCCCAAACTGACCAGGGGAAGAGGGGTGACTCACTTGAGAGTCCAACAGATCCTTTGTTGCTTCCTAGGCTAGTGTCCTTTGTTCCTGTGAGGCTGGGCTGGGTTTGTCCCATACATGCCCTGATGAGGTTAAACAGCCTATTATACCAAGTCATCTGGCACAGGCCAGCTGCAGGTTTTTAATTGCAGTGTAGACATACCCAAAGAGACTTCTTGAGTCTGTTCCACGATCAGTATTTACAGAGAAAAGATCCTTTGAATTATCTTTATTTGCAGATATAAATAATTTAGCCAAGTGTAGAAATGGAGTTCAACCAAAGCTTTTACTTTACATCAGGAGTTCTCAAACTGTGGGGCGGATCTCTGCAGGGAGGTGAGGGAATGTGTCAAAGAAGGCACGAGGTGTGTACCTTTTTTTTAAGAGCTGTGGCTGTCAGCCCCAGGTGTCTGGGGCTTGTGCAGAAGGGCCAGGCACACCTGGGAGGCAAGGATAAAGGGAACAGGCAGAGCTCCGCCACTTGGGGCTGACAGCCAGAGCCCAACCACCTAGGCTTTCACTCTCCTTCCCCCCTTCCACATCCCTCACCAGGAGGCAGCCCGGGCTCAGGCTCTCTTCCACTGGGCAATCACTCAGCTGGAGGTAGCCGGGCTCTGACTGTCAGCCCCAGGGTGGCAGCAGCAGCACAGACGTAAGGGTGGCAATGGGGCACTTAGGCTGCTATGAAAAGTTGTTACAAATATCACTTTTCACATTGCCTCCCTTCTGTGTGGCTGCTGGTGTGGCACTGCCTTTAAAGCTGGGCACCTGTCCAGCAGCTGCTGGTATCCGCTCTGTCTTCAGAGCTGAGTGGCGGTATATGTACTTGTGGAGGCGGGGGGCATAAACGACTATAGATACAAAGAAGGAGGGCCTGATCAAATAAGTTTAAGAACCACTGCTTTACATCAAGAGGAGAGTACTAATGAGAATTAGATGCTACATTTACATACTTAGTTAATGTAATAATTTATTGAAAATGTGTGAATTTTTATTGAGGACTGAAAGACTGGAAAGGCAACCTCTCCCTCAGTTATATGTGAGTCCCAGGCTGAGTGAGTGTGGATGGATGTGGGTACCGGGCTGGAAGGGAAGGAGGCAGAAACAAGGGGAGAGTAAACTTACAGGGTCAGGACAGCCATTGGGTTGCTATATAGGGCTGGCTTAAAAAGGAATCCTGTTTTGACCTGGGGAGGTGTTCTACTTGTTTTTAACATTAGAAATGTCACATATCACGTGTGATCATCTTTGGTTTTGCTTGAGGACCACACAGATGTCTCAAAGAATGTGTGTTCCCTACTGTCATTGTTCAAGTGAATGGGTGAGGGGAAGGGGGGGGGGATTCTTTAACAAAGCTGTATTTTCTCTAAAATGTTAATTAGTCTGATATAAAACAGGTGTTAGCACAAATAGTCTTAAAAAGTCTGACTAAAACTCCTCTCCTCTTTCAGTTGCTCACCTTTCAGCCCCTTGAGACAAGGGCCTGGTCTACACTTAAAAGTTTTATTGGCATAGCTGTATCAGTTAGAAGTGTGAAAAATTACACCCCTAACCAACATAGCTATGTTGGCAAAAGCTCTAGTGTAGATGAGTTATACTGGCAAAAAAAATCTTCTATTGGTATAGAGAATGAGGAAGATATCTGTAAAAAGAACAGGAGTACTTGTGGCACCTTAGAGACTAACAAATTTATTTGAGCATAAGCTTTCGTGGGCTACAGCCCACTTCATCAGATGCATAGAATGGAACATATAGTAAGAAGATATATATACATACGGAGAACATGAAAAGGTGGAAGTTGCCATACCAACTCTAAGAGGCTAATTAATTAAGATGAGCTATTATCAGCAGAAGAAAAAAAACTTTTGTAGTGGTAATCAAGATAGCCCATTTCAGACAGTTGACCAAAAGATGTGAGGATACTTAACATGGGGAAATAGATTCAATTTGTGTAATGACCCAGCCACTCCCAGTCTATTCAAGCCCAAATTAATGGTATCTAGTTTGCATATTAATTCAGGTTCAGCAGTTTCTCGTTGGTGTCTGTTTTTGAAGCTTTTCTGTCCCCGTGGGCCCTGCCACCCAGGCAGTCCCTGACCATCAATAACCCGAACTTGCACTGTGGCCACTGCTTCAGCAGTGAGGAGCTCATCCAAGAAGGTGCAAAATGTGGACTGGGGGGTCTACAGCATGTGGGGGTGGGCTGAGGGTGTGGAATGCAGGCTGGGAGTACAGAGTATAGTGGGTCGGGGGGCTGAGTCCTGTTGTGGTTGAGCTGAGAGGCTCCAGGGAGGGGTTGTGTAGGATGTGGCCCTGATCCCAGGGGATGGAGGAGGAGGCCAGGGGAGGTTGCAGAAGGTAGATGGGGATCAGCCCCTGATTACAATTAATCTCTCTACTGTGTTAGAATGTGTTTCTCCTAACTGGGCTAGATTCACTGGTTCTCTGTGGTTCCTATGCAACATTTTGACAATGGAAAACTATTGGCAACCTGGTCTAATCAGCTAGGTAAATTCAGTTTACGGAGTGGCCCAAAAGTAGCTGGAGCATACCAGTGAATCTTATACCATATGAGGTACAATCATATTGCATCCGAAAAGTGTGTATATCTTGGAGGTACTTAGAAAATGTTACAGTTGTTGGTGAGGGCTGGCTTTTTATCTAGGTCAGGTAACATTTCTATGATATTTGCAGTGATGTTGTAGCCCTGTTGGTCCCAGGATATGAGAGAGAGAAGGTAGTATTTTTTTTATTGGTGGAAGGTGTGATGGGTTAGATCACAGAAACCCCGTTGGGGCTGCCAACTGATGTGCCAAGACTACTTCTGCCCCTACTTTCCCTGCCAGCTTGGGACTCCAGCACCCTGTCTTGTTGAGCCAGACACGCCAGTCTGCTCCCACACAGACCCAGGGTCTGAACCACGTGCCCCAAAGCTGCAGACTTAACTGAAAGCAACTTAAGAAGTGTTTCTGTCTTTAACACTCAGATGCCCAACTCCCAATGGGGTCCAAACCCCCAAATATATCCATTTTATCCTGTATAAAGCTTATACAGGGTAAACTCATAAATTGTTCACCTCTATAACAGTGATAGAGAGATATGCACAGCTGTTTGCCGCCTCCCTCCCCCCCCCCCACCAGGTATTAATATATATTCTGGGTTAATTAATAAGTAAAAAATGATTTTATTAAATACAGAAAGTAACAGCAGACAGAACAAAGTGAATTACCAAGCAAAATAAAATAAAATATGCAGGTCTAAGCCTAGTACAGTAATAAAACTGAATACAGATAAAATCTCACCCTCAAAGATGTTTCAATAAGTTTCTTTCACAGACTGGATGCCTTCCTAGTCTGGGCACAATCCTTTACCCTGGTACAGCCCTTGTTCCAACTCAGGTGGTAGCTAGGGGATTTCTCATGATGGCCGCCCCCTTTGTTCTGTTTCACCCACTTATATATATTTTTACATAAGGCGGGAATCCTTTGTCCCTCTCTGGCTTCCGACCAGGGCCGGTGGAAGCACTAGGCAAGTTAGGCAGCCGCGTACGGCGCCGAGATCTCGGGGGGGCACTAAAAAGCCGGTGCCTAAAAATAGACACAGGCTCAGGCTGCAGATCGCAGACTGTAGGGAGGATGTAGATAAGAACTACGCTCCCAGTGAATTGCTCTCCTGCCATTTACAAAGCTAGCGATTAGGGAAGTCCTTTGATTAGATTGCAGACTATAAGGAGGTGATAAGAATCACACTCCCAATAAATTGCTCTCCAACTACTGCCATTTAGGAAGCCAGCGAAGATCTTTGATTAGATCACAGACTATAGGGAGGAGGAGGTGCTGTCTGACTCTTGTCTCCTGCCATTTAGAAAACCAGGGAAGTCCCAATTGCTCTCTGACTTCTGCCATGTGAAGTCCTTTGATTGTGAATCAATAATTGTACAGATTGCTGTGTTGGTAGGTACATTATTACAGTACTAGCTCCTCTGTCTTGTAGTAGATTGCACAGCAACAGCCAGAAGGAGAGTGGAGCAGCTTGGGGGGGGGGGGTAAGACCCCCTGCTGGGGCTAGGGTGACTAGATGTCCCAATTTTATAGGGACAGTCCTGATTTTTGGGTCTTTTTCTTATCTAGGTTCCTATTCCCCCCAACCCCCGTCCCGATTTTTCACATTTGCTGTCTGGTCACCCTAGCTGGGGCTGAGCTGTGCTCTGCTCCCTGGGGAGAGAAGAGAGGGAGGCCGCGGCTGGCAGCTCTGTGGGCTCTCTTGTATGGAGGGGCGGCTAAGCCGCTTTAACCCATCTCCCTGTGCCCCAGCTTTCTACCCTCCCGACCCTGCTTTGGTGTGAGGGCCACGTACTCTCTGCCCCACGCCCCCCTGCCAGAACGAGAACCCAGCATTCAACTCCCCAGCCTGGGCGCAGGACGGACTGGTGACACGCTCCCATTGCCCTGTTGCAATTGCACTGTGACTTGGCCCACTGCTGCATGCCAGGGACTGGTGAGGGGAGTGGCGGACAGGGTAGGATTCAAAGAGCCGCAAGGTGAAATGGGTGCTCTCCTCCACACCCAAACCCGGTCTGCTCCCCTTGCACTCCCCAGCCAAACCCAACCCCCCACTGACCAAACCCAGTCTGCTTCCCTTCCCCACGTAACCCGATCCCCCACTGACTCAACCCGGTCTGCTTCCTTTCCACTCTCCAGCGAAACCCAATCCCCCACTGACCTGAACCCAGTCTGCTTCCCTTCCCCACCTAACCCAATACCCCAGTATGACGGAGTATCTGCCGTTCTAATTTTATAAATTTTATAAATAACAATAATTCAATATTATAAAGGTAGAATAAAAAGTAGTAGATTTTGATATGAAAGAAGGAAGGAAGGAAGCATAGGTGACCAAAAAGGGTGTATTTCTGATTACAATCAAGATTGCTTAATTTTCAGGAAAAAAGTCATCCTGATCTTTTAATCAATGTTTACGTCACCTAGGGAAAGACATACAGAATGAGCTTATTCAGCTTCTATCCAATGCCATCAAACAAAAAATCCTAGCATCTGCTTGTGCTGCAAAATACTTTTCGATCATTCTAGATTGTACACCAGATGCAGGCCACATTGAACAAATGACCATAATCATTCGGTTTGTGGATAGGCCTACTTCAAAGACAGAGAATGAGACTGAATCAGTATTCATAAAGGAACACTTCTTGGGATTTGTGTCGCTTATGGAGACAATTGGAGCTGGTATGACAGAAACTATTCTTCACCAGTTAGAAGAGATGTCACTGCCTATAGAAAACTTGTGTGGTCAAGGGTACGATAATGGGAGCAATATGAAAGGGAAAGAAAATGGTGTCCAGCAAAGAATTTTGGATATTAATCCACGAGCCTTTTTCGTTCCTTGCAGTGTACATTCATTGAATTTGGTTGTTAATGATGCTGCAAAGTGTTGCTTGGAGGCAACTGCCTTCTTTGATTTAGTTCAACGTGTGTATGTGTATTTCTCAGCTTCTACACATCACTGGGAAGTTCTAACACACCACATATCTAATCTCACAGTTAAACCATTGAGTGAAACAAGATGGGAAAGTCAAATTGATGCCTTGAAACCTCTTCGCTATCAGCTTGGTGACATCTATGATGCTCTGATAGACATCTATGAAGACACTACTCTAACAGGATCATCTGGCAATACGGCATGAGTTGATGCAAAGGATCCTGCAAAAGCCATTTCTAGTTTCAAGTTTCTTGTTTCTCTTGTTGTGTGTTATGCCATATTGTTTGAGATCAACATGACTAGCAAACAACTTTAGGCGAAATAATTCAACATAAGTGACGCCATTAATCAACTTGGAGAAACCAAGAAGTTTCTTGTAGGCCGCAGAAGTGACGCAGACTTTGAGAAAACATTGGTAGATGCAGGTGAACTTGCGGAGGAGTTGTATGTACTGGCACTTTTTGAACCAGATCCAATCCATATTAGAAAAAAGAGGAAGCAGTTCACATATGAAGCAGATGACAAATCTATTTATAATCTGAAAGAAAAATTCAAAGTGAACATTTACTTTGCAGTCATCAACACAGCAATACATTCAGTTGAAGAAAGATTCACACTGATGCAGCAAATTAGTTCAGTATTTGGCTTCCTATATGATGTTTACAGTTTGCAAAATACAACACCAAAGCAAATTATGGAACATTGCTTGAATCTGGAGCAAACTTTGCAACATGGTGAATCCAAAGATACTGATGCCTTTGATTTGTGCAATGAATTGCAAGCTATTGCATTACGAGTCCAAAAGAGTGCATCACCGCAAGATGTATTGAACTTCATATGCACAAATAAACTGACAGATAGTGTCACCAACACAGTTGTTGCTGTGGGCATCCTCTTGTTAGGCTTCAGGGATAACTCAGTGGTTTGAGCATTGGCCTGCTAAACCCAGGGTTGTGAGTTCAATCCTTGAGGGGGCCATTTAGGGATATGGGGCAAAAATCTGTCTGGGGATTAGTCCTGCTTTGAGCAGGGGGTTGGACTAGATGACCTCGTGAGGTCCCTTCCAACAGTGATATTCTGTGACTCTTCCAGTTTCTGTGGTGAGCGAAGCTTCTTGAAGCTCAAGTTGATACAAATATACATGCCAACATCAATGTTGCAACAAAGACTTGTTGGGCTATCTACCTTGTCAATAGAACATGACATTGCTCGCAGCATTGACTTGGAGGAACTTGTTTCTAAATTTGCTAAACTGAAAGTACGGAAAAATAAATTATCACATGTTACTTTGTGACAGCGTATTGTGTATAAGGTATGTGATTTATTTTAAGATCCATGCTATGTTGTGCAAAGTGAAAACAACAACAGTGTCAACACTGTCAGGTTATTCATTTATTTTCATTAAATATGTAGACTAAATAATTAAATTATTACATTTTCAAGACGAACATGTATTAATTCTAATGAACAATGCCACATTATGCAGCATTCATTTTTGAACGTTTTTAATAAGCGATGCTCGGGGGGGGGGTGGAAATTTTGCCTAGGGCGCAAAATATCCTTGCACCGGCCCTGCTTCCGACCACTCCTTCTCAATGGAAAAGCACCAGGTTAAAGATGGATTCCAGTTCAGGTGACATGATCACATGTCACTGTAAGACTTCATTACCCACTTGCCAGCACACACATATACAGGAAGACTTACAAGTAAAACCAGGGGCAGTTCCAGGCCCCAGCATCCCAAGCGCGTGCTTGGGGCGGCAAGCCGCGGGGGTCGCTCTGCCGGCGCCGTGAGGGCGGCAGGCAGGCTGCCTTCGGCGGCTTGCCTGCGGAGGGTCCGCTGGTCCCGCGGCTTCGGCGGACCTCCTGCGGTCGTGCCTGTGGAGGGTCCCCTGGTCCTGCGGCTTCAGCGGACGGGAGGTCCGCCAAAGCCAAGGGACCAGCGGACCCTCCGCAGGCAAGCCACCGAAGGCAGCCTGCCTGCCGTGCTTGGGGCAGCAAAATGCCTAGAGCTGCCCCTGAGTAAAACAGAGCCATCTACAGTCAATTGTCCTGTTTAATGGGAGCTATTAAGATTCCAAACCACCATTAATGGCCCACACTTTGCATAACTACAATAGGACCTCAGAGTTATATTTCATATTTCTAGTTTCAGATACAAGATGGATACATTTATACAAATAGGATGACCCCACACAGTAGATTATAAGCTTTGTAATGATACCTTACAAGAGACTTTTTGCATGAAGCATACTTTAGTTACATTATATTCACACTCATCAGCATACTTTCATAAAATCATATAGAGTGCAACGTCACAAAAGGGACAAGCTTTTCAGTATCACAGAGCTCTTCTTCTAGTTTGGGGAAGGTAAACAGAATGTCTGAGCTAAATACAAGTTAGAATAGATAGTTAAGCACAAGGGGTTCACACATGCAGTAGGAGACTACTTGAAGTGGGCAGTTCAGGGTTGTCAGGGTGTTGGACAAATGATATGATATGGAAACAGACATACCATAAGTTACTCCTGGGAGAATTCTGCGCTAAAAATTAAAAATGCTGTGCACAGTATTGTAAAATTCTGCAAAATTGTTAGGGAGTTGAGGAGTCTCCCGCATGCAGACCCTGGCTGACCCCAAGCCTCTCCCATTCAGTCAGGCACATCTGCCCCTCTTCCCCATGAATTCCTGCAGCCCCCTACCCTCTGGCCCTATGTAGCCCTGCAGCACCCCTTCCATTTAGCCCCTGTCTCAACACTGTCACCTCACTGGCTCCTGAGCCTGTGCCCCAGTCTGTCTCACCCACTAGCCCTTCTGAATCACAGTCTGTGACCCCCAGCACCCCCATGTGCCCCACTCTGTCTGTCCTAACCTGGCTCCATGGGCAGGATACTGTGATGAACGCAGCTGGCTGCTGATTGTTCTGGTGCCACAGTGGCCTCTGGTGGGTGAAAGGCAGAACTGCAGCACTTCTGCCGTGGGGAAAAAATTCTGCACTGGACATGAATTCTGCACATGTGAAGTGGCACAGAATGCCCCTAGTTGTAATAAATGCCTGACTTAGTCAGTAATGTAAAATGGACTAGGTATCATGATCTTTGAAAAGTGCTGAAGATGTAGTTGTTTTACTAGTTAGTTGTTTTGTTTTTTATTGACATGGCAGTATGGATCTCTGTGCTTGGTTTCTGTGACACAGAGACCACATTTAGAGTGGTCTATATGTTTGTGACAATACTTGTTTTCATTTGGTGCCCACCCAAACATGATTGGTCAATGCAAATGCTGTGTGTGTTCAAATTGCAAGTTTTGCCATGGACAAAATTGTGTGTTCAGATATATAAAGATTTGGGGCTTGATTTCCTGTTGTATTACTCACCCTCTCTATTCACTCAGTTCCAATAGAATTGCACCAACTTGAGACAGGAGTAGCACAATGGTGACTCACATCTTCGTGCTTTTTGGCAAACTGCATGTATACTTTGGACATGCCTTATGCGTAGTTTAAAGTTTGGAACACAAAACCTGAGTTACATATTTTTATGTTGATACAATGTGTGTTTATTACTGATGTTTATGTTGTGTGACAGACCCAGACCAGTGGGGTACAGGAGTCTGGTAGAGGGCAAATATACTGGTCACTGGATGAGTAGTTTTCTGTTCCCTGAGTGACCAGAGCAGGGGCTGCACTAGAGTAATCAGGAACCTGCTAGAACCAATTAAGGCAGACAGGCTGATTAGAACACCTGCAGCCAATCAAGGCAGGCTAATCAGGGCACCTGGGTTTAAAAAGGAGCTCACTCCAGTCAGGGAGGGGGGAGCCAGAGGAGAGGTAGTGCGTGTGAGGAGCTGGGAGCAAAAGGCGCAAGGAGCTGAGAGTGAGAGGGTGTGCTGCTGGAGGACTAAGGAGTACAAGTGTTATCAGACACCAGGAGGAAGGTCCTGTGGTGAGGATAAAGAAGGTGTTTGGAGGAGGCCATGGGGAAGTAGCCCAGGGAGTTGTAGCTGTCATGCAGCTGTTACAGGAGGCACTATAAACAGCTGCAATCCACAGGGCCCTGGGCTGGAACCCAGAGTAGAGGGTGGGCCTGGGTTCTCCCCAAACCTCCCAACTCCTGATCAGACAGAGGAGGAGTTGACCCAGACTGTGGGGAAGATCACTGAGGTGAGCAAATCTGCCAAATAAGCACAGGACCCACCAAGGTAGAGGAGGAACTTTGTCACAACTGGTGTCAGGGGTGGGATTTGGTGCGCACAGTTCAGCGGAAGAAGGAGGTTGATTTAAAAAAAAAAAAGGAGAGGGTTTTTTTTTTTTTTCACCACAATGGATGACTTAGTGCGGGCATTGATATAAGCTACGGCGGTCCAGCAGGAGGCTACCCGTGTCCAGGCAGCCGCCCAACAGGAGGCAGTGCAGCTGCAGCAAGAGATTAATTGCCTGCTGATGGACCAGGCTTCTCAAGACCGAGCTATGTTGCGGGAACTGGTAAACCAGGTAAAGACCCTTACAGAGCTGAACCGTGGCCATGATTGGACGCAGATCATACGGGCCAGCCATTGGCTGCAGAAAATGATGCGGGAGGATGATGTAGAGGCATACCTTCTGGCCTTTGAGAGGACAGCCCTAAGGGAGGCCTGGCCTCGAGATCAGTGGTCTGGCATCCTTGCCCCATTCCTCTGTGAGGAGGCCCAGAAGGCCTACTATGATCTTCCTGAAGAGACTGCAGTAGACTACCCGCAGCTGAAAGCAGAAATCCTGGCCAGATCTGGGGTAACAACTGCAGTGCGGGCCCAGCGGTATCACGAGTGGAGGTACCAGGAAAACAAAACCCCGCGGTCCCAATTGTATGACCTCATCCATCTCGCACGAAAGTGGTTGCGAACGGAATCCCGGAGTCCGGAAGAGATACTAGAGGTTCTGGTCATCAACCGATACATGAGGGGGCTACCGCCAGACCTTCATGCTTGGGTAAGCCAGAACGAACCCTCCATCTATGATGAGGTTGTCGCCAGGAGCGGCACCAGGGTTTTTGGCGCCCTAGGCAGGGGTCCTTCCGCACTCCCGGTCGTTGGCGGCAATTCTGCGGCGGGGGGGTCCTCCCGTGCTCCCGGTCTTCGGGGCACTTCGGCGGCGGGTCCCAGAGCGAGTGAAGGACCCGCCGCAGAATTGCCACTGAAGACCCGGAGCGCAGAAGGACCCCCCGCCGCCAAATTGCCGCCGAGGGCAGCAAAATGCTGCCCCCCCCAAATCCTGGCGCCCTAGGCAACTGCCTAGGTCACCTAAATGGAAGCGCCGGCCCTGGTTGTCGCACTGTTAGAGAGGCGAAGGACAGCGAGGCAACTGACCCGACCAGTTAAGGAAGTGGCACCCCGGGTTAAACTAGCAGCACCAAACCCTAGAGCTCGGGTGACTGGGCAACCAGGAGATCACAGGTGGTCTCTTTTTCCAACTGTGATCTCCTGGTTGCCCAGTCACCCGAGCTCTAGGGTTTGGTGCTGCTAGTTTAACCCGGGGTGCCACTTCCTTAACTGGTCGGGTCAGTTGCCTCGCTGTCCTTCGCCTCTCTACCAGTGCGACAACCAGGGCCGGCGCTTCCATTTAGGTGAAGACCCACTAGAGGCCACAAAGAGTCGGAGCACTGAGGGAGAAGAGGATCGTGATGTTCGACTTGATACAACATAAACATGGATCACTTGATGATAACCTGTCTATTCATTCCCTTTGGGGCATCTGCCATTGGCCACTGTCAGAGGACAGGATACTGGGCTAGATGAACCTTTGGTCTGACCCAGTATGGCTGTTCTTATGTTCTTATGTGTGAAGCCTCATGATTGCTGTTGTGCAGATTTTCAATTAGATAACCCAAGTATCATTTTACTAGTAAATGTTTTGTATATGGATGCTTTATCTTGTGATGGAACAATATGCAGACTAGTATCAGAGAGGTAGCCGTGTTAGTCTGGTTCTGTAGAAGCAGCAAAGAATCCTGTGGCACCTTATAGACATCCGAAGAAGTAGGTATTCACCCACGAAAGCTCATGCTGCAAAACGTCTGTTAGTCTATAAGGTGCCACAGGATTCTTTGCTGCTTCAATATGCAGACTGCGTGTTTATGGATATGATGGATAAATTATGATTTTCCAAAATGATAAAGGTAAGCAAAATTTTAGATTTTGGAACCAGAAAGGAGACCTCTATCTATTCTTGCACCAGGGCCCTCTCGGGCCTTGCTACGCAACTGCTAGCAAGGTTTATCCTTCCCAGGCCTGAGCCTAGGATCAAAGAGGTACTAGATCATTAAAGGACTCCTGGCCTAGAAAAAAGAAAGGGGGAGATGAGCCTACATCTATACTACACGCCAGTGGTGGCAGCATGTATGGTATGTGATAGCTATGTGCCGAAGTGAAAAGCAGATGGTGAAAGGGTCTGGTAAGGGGAGACAGAAGGGAAAAGCTTCAGCAGCTTCCCGCTGCTAGAGCCTTTCACTGTGGTAAGGAAAGGCTCTGGGAGGTTGAGGCAGCTGTGAAAAGCTGAGCCCTGTGGCAGGGAAAGCTGGGGAGCTGCCCAAGGCTTTCTCTGCTGCCTCCCAATGTCAGAGCCTTTCCTGGCTGGAGGAGTCTTTTCCTGCAGACAGTAAAAGCTCCAGCAGTGGGGAGGCAGCGGAACACTACACTGCTAAAAATAGCAGTGCAAACAGGGGGGCATGACTTGGGGAAGCAGAGAGTATGTAAGGTATTCACATAATTCTTCAGGCGTGTCTTTATTCACCTATGTTGTGCCTCACCATCTACACTGCTATTTATACTTATGCTAGGGCAGAGGTAGGCAAAGTACAGTCCGTGGGCCACATCCGGCCCGTGGTATCATCCTGCCCAGCCCCATAGCTCCCGGCCGGGGAGGCTAGCCCCTGGCTCCTCCCCTGCTGTTCCCCCTCCCCCGCAGCCTCAGCTCACTGCGCCGCCGGGCAGCTCAGCACTGGCACACACACCCCCGCGGGGGCGGGGGCAGGGGAGAGCAGGGAGGAAGGCTCACCCGCAGCCTCAAGGGAGCAGGCGGGAGGTGCAGGTGGCAGGAGCACTGCGAACATGGGTGGAGGACTCAGGAGGAGCACCAGGCAGCGGTGCAGCCAGCCGGAGAGAAGCGGCACTTTGAAGGGGAAACCGCCATTTCTCTCCTGCTGCCCCTACTCCTCCTGAGTCCTCCACTCATGTTTGCAGGGCCACATTCTGAATGGGGTTGGGGGGGTCAGATGGGGGAGGTACCAGGGGGGCAGTTGGGGCAGGGGGTCCCAGGAAAGGGCAGTCAGGGGACAAGGAGCAGGGTGGGTTGGATGGGTTGGGAGTTCTGAGGGGGGCAGTCAGGGGGTGGGAAATGGGAGGGGGCAGATAGGGGGCAGGGGCCAGGCTGTTTGGGGAGGCACAGCCTTCCCTATTCAGCCCTCCATACCATTTTGCAACCCTGATGTGGCCCTTGGGCCAAAAAGTTTGCCCACCCCTGTGCTAGGGGGACTATGCATGTATGTACTCCGCATAGTGCTGAAAGAAGCATGCAGTGTATATGTACTGTGGCAAATTGCTGGCACTACTTTCTCTTCTTGTGGGGGGTTCAGGGCACCGTTTCTTGCCCCTGAACTGGGATATTAACTGCCCCACTAGTGTCCTGGAGGAGGGGAGTGGAGAGGGAGGGACCCAGGCCCACATCTACTCCGGGTCCCAGCCCAGGGGCCCTAGGGATAGCGGTAAACCACTTGAACTAGCAGTTCTTTCCCCTGAGCTACTTCCCTCTCCTGCCCTTCAGCTTGTGGGGGCTTCCTGCCCTCCCTCTGCACAAGCCAGGTGTCCCTTTACCTAGGGTCTTGATCTTCTTAGCCCACCGCAGCACTTCTCCAAACTGCTCTCTGCTCCAACTCCTCCACTTGTCTGATTGAAGCAGGGTGGGGTTTATCAGGTGATTGGCTTCAGGTGCTCTAATTGGTCTATAGCAAACTTTCTTCCCTCTACAGGGAATAAGGCTTCCTTCTAACCCTCTTCTGCTGCCCTCTGGCCATGCTGTAGCACAGTACCTAGAGGGACATACAGAGCATGATACAGCAGCACAACCTATTTCTTCCAGCCCAGAGCTGGAGATAACTGGGCTGAATGGAACTTACCAGAAATTTCAAGGAAAGATTAAGGTTTACATAAGGGGAAGGGTATGTGTATATCAGCCTTTATTGTTTTTACCCTTTGCTCTGTGTGCTATATATATATATTTGGGTGAATAAATAATGCTTTGATTTTGAAGAAGCTGTTTCTGAGTCACTTTAATCAGCTGCTGTCACAGACTCCTGGAAGAAAAGGGGTTTCAGATGACAAACACAGCTGGGCTTGTCATGTTGGTAAACAGAGAAGCTGTCACCCGGAGATCCTGTCCTAGGTTGTTTGAACTGCATGGGTCCATCCTTGAGAGAGGTGAAGGATGTTAGGCCTGTCACCTCAGGGACAAAAAGGGATAGAAGGTATGGATCACCCCTCAACCATGACAGCCAGGACAGCTTTTGTTCAGGGTACTGGTGTAAACTGCATCTCCACTAGCAGTTTTGCCTGCAGACTCTTTCTAGGGTAGATTAAGGCCTAATTCTCCAGTTATCATAGACTATTCTCTATGGTCCCTTCCAACTCTACTTTTCTGTGGTTCAAGGGCATACAAGACTTGAGTTTCCAATATCAACAACATGTTGTTTGTTGTTTGGGATGTTTTGTTTTGATTAAAACATTTCAAGCCTTCCTTATATATCTCAAAGAAGTGAAAATTGGCAGAAAGCCAGTTCCTCTCCCCCACATGTCCCAATATAGACTTTAATTCTCATCTAGTAACTAATTTCTCCTTTGTATCATTTTTATGTTCTTGACAGGATAAGTTTGATCAGTCCCTAATGTTTCTATTAAAAAAATAATTAAGGAGTTATTTCACTTTAAAAAGTAAATAGGTACATATGCTTAGTAATATTTAAGTTTTTATAAATTGACTTTTTTCATAAGTGAAACAACTGTGCACAGCTCACATATTCGCCCTATAACTCTGAGCTATTATCATTTTTTCCAGTGGTTAGAGGATGAAGCAAGATGTATTGACACTCAGCACATCATAACTCATCCCTGACATGCTTTCATATATCTTCCAAAGATGTCATCTTACATGTCAGTTCCAAAATTAAATTTCATTCCACATTTTTGTGCCCTAAAAAAATTATCCATGAATGTAGATTGTCATAATTCCAGGACTAAATTTCTGCTTGAAGACAAAATTTTGAATCAGAATTTAAAAATACATTTTTTCAACATATTATTAATGGTCTCCATTTAACTTGGATATTTTACAATTAATTTTCTTGTGTGACTGCTTCATATTAGTCCCTTTGGATTGTTTTCATGTAGCATTTGCTAGGTGACTTAATTTCTTAAAGCAAAGAGGTCAGCAGCAAAGTGGAAGGAACAGTGAAACACATACTGTACAAGGTTTCAGCAGCTCCTGCTCTGCAAGCTCCCAAGTCATCATAAAATGTCTTATTAGTAAGATCTGTGACAAACTGGTAAATCTACTCTTCTTATGAAGATTAATGTCAGCAGTCATTGAAATCACTAAACCCATAAGCTACTCTTCATCTAGGTGTAAATTTGTCTGCTTTGCTAAACTGTCTTTATAGAAGAGACCCATATGGTTCATTAAAGCCGTAGAGCTGCTATATGAATGTGGAGATTAGAAGTCTTATGGGCTCTTTCTACCCTGTGGCTACATTACACTTGGGGGGAAGGATAGCTCAGTGGTTTGAGCATTGAGCTGCTAAACTAAGGGTTGTGAGTTCAATCCTTGAGGGGCCCACTTAGAGATCTGGGGCAAAATCAGTGCTTGATCCTGCTAGCAAAGGCAGGGAGCTGGACTCAACTCCATGACCGTTTAGGGTCCCTTCCAGCTCTATGAGATAGGTGTATATCTCCATATATTTATAGCAAGTGGCTCTTGCAATCTTGTAGACCTAGAAAGCTACAAGGAAGCCTGACAAAGCAGCAAGTCTGGTATAAGCATTTTTACACCTGTGTAATAGTTCAAGGTATTGACTAATCTGGCAAGTGAAGAAGTTACAAGTGTCAAGCCTTTAAGGGATTGTAAAATCTGTCAGAGCCTCTCATTGCTCAGTTACCGATGGGACTTCAACAAATGGATTGTATTCACTTTAGACAATGTTCTGTTCTCCCTAGATTCTGAGGAAAGAGGGGAGACCATGTGCTTTTTCCAAGCTGTATATCTCCTTGCTTTCCCAGTCTTCTATTGCATATTTTATGCTGGCTATTGTGGTTGCTTGTCTTACTCATTAATTGTGTTCCAATGGTTAGAGCAAAGGACTGAGGGTCACCAACTCACTAAATGACCTTGGGTAGTCACTTACTGTTCAGTTCTTCAGCAACTGTAAGAATAAGGAAAATAGAGTTGCAGTAATCTCCATTAATTAAATGTACCCACCTGATATATAAGAATCTAAGAAAAAAATACTGTCTGCAACAGGCCTGCACAACATGAGGCCCGCGGGCCGTGGGCTCACTGTGCGACCCATGGGCAAGTGGCGTGGTGGGGCTGTCGGGTTCGCCCAGGGCCGGTGCAACTGTCCGGGATTTTTCCTCCCTTCCCTCCCTTCCCCTCACGCAGAGTGCGGAGCGGCTGATTGGGCACCTGGGCCTGATTTAGCTGCTCCCATTGGCCTCTAGCCGGCAGAGTCCCTCTCCCGCTCCCCCCTTCCCCTGTCTCAGCGTCGCGTCACATCGCGGCACTGTGGGGGAGGGGCTGTGTGCTTGGCAGCTTGTTTGGTTGGATCCACGTGGAGCCAGCAGCTGGAGTGGCATGGTGGTAAGGGGAGTCCTGGGGGGAGGGGGTGGGGGGAGGGTTGGATGGGTCGGGAGTTCGGTGGGGGCTGTTAGGGGGCGTGTGTGTGGAGAGGGATCAGAGCAGTCAGGGGACAGGGAGCAGGGGTGGAGGGTTGGATGGGTCGGGAGTTCTGGGCGGGGCTGTCAGGGGCGGGAAGTGGTTGGATGGGGCATGGGAGTCCCGGGGGGTCTGTCTGGTGGCGGGGGTGTGGATAAGGGTTGGGGCAGCCAGGGGATGGGTAGGGGGTAGCGTCCTAGGGGGGCAGTTAGGGTGGGGGAGTCTCAGGAGGGGACAGTCAGGGGACAAGGAGCAGTGGGGGGTTGGGAGTTCTTAGGGGGTGGGAAGTGGGAGAGAGTGGATGGGGCAGGGCTCAGGTGGGGCTCTCCCCCCATCCTCTTCTTTGATTGTTGAAATATGGTAACCCTAAAAAAGTGGTGCCCTGGCTCGGCAGGGAGGAGCCGCCTTCTGGAAGCACCGGAGAGCCAATGTGTCAGCTTGCAGGGGCGGCAAGCCCCAGCCATGGAGGAGCCAGCGCGGCACAGGGGGGCAGCAGCCCTGCAAAAGTGGTGGCACCACTAGCAACGAGCAGCTGCGCCCCCCGCCCCTCCTGCCCAGGCTGTAGCCTGGCGCGCCCCCACCCCCACCAGGGCTCCTGCAGGCTGCAGCAGATGCATGCGGTCGGCGGCCCCCGTGCACCCCCTGGCTCCCCCCTCGCCGCACTCGGGCTTTGCGGCTCCCAGGCGTGTGAGCCGCCGGGGCACGGGGCCCTGAGCCTGCTCCGGTAGGGGCAGCGGTGGTGGTGGCTCAGACTCCCGGGAGCCGCAGAGCCCAAGCATGATGCGGGGGACGCAGGGGGGGGCGGTGGGAATCAATTTGGAGTGGGCAAATCTACTGTGGGAACTGTTGTGATTCAAGTAGCCAATGCAATCACTGATGTTCTGCTATCAAGGGTAGTGACTTTGGGAAATGTGCAGGTCATAGTGGATGGCTTTGCTACAATGGGTTTCCCTAACCGTGGGGCGATAGATGGAACGCATATCCCTATCTTGGCACTGGACCACCTTGCCAACCAGTACATAAACCGCAAGGGGTACTTCTCAATGGTGCTGCAAGCACTGGTGGATCATAAGGGATGTTTCACCGACATCAACGTGGGATGACCAGGAAAGGTGCATTACGCTTGCATCTTTAGGAACTCCGGGCTGTTTGAGCAGCTGCAAGAAGGCACTTACTTCTCAGACCAGAAAATTACTGTTGGGGATGTTGAAATGCCAATAGTTATCCGTGGAGACTCAGCCTACCCCTTGCTCCCATGGCTCCTTAAGCCATGCACAGGCAGCCTGGACAGTAGTAAGGAGCAGTTCAACTGAGCAAGTGCAGAATGGTGGTAGAATGTGCCTTTGGACATTTAAAAGCCCGCTGGTGCTGTTTGCTGACTAGGTTAGACCTCAGCACAACCAGTATTCTCATTGTTATTACTGCTTGCTGTGTGCTCCATAATATCTGTGAAAGTAAGGGGAGATGTTTATGGTGGGGTGGGAGCAGGGCCGGCTCCAGACCCCAGCGCGGCAAGCACGCGCGTGGGGCGGCCCTTTCCCGGGGGGGCGGCAGGCTGGGCCGGCGGACCTGCTGCAGTCATGCCTGCGGGAGGTCCACCGGAGCCCCGAGACGACCGGACCTGCCGCAGGCATGACTGCGGAGGGGGCGCTCGTCCCGCGGCTCCAGTGGACCTCCCGCAGGCATGACTGCGGACGGTTCGCTGGTCCCGCAGCTCGGCTGGACCTCCTGCAGGCATGACTGCGGAAGCTCCACTGGGAGCCGCCGGACCAACCAACCGTCCACAGCTGCGGGAGGTCCAGCCGAGCCGCGCGACCAGCGGACCCTCCGCAGTCATGCCCGCGGGAGGTCCGCTGCTCCCGCGGCTCCGGGGCGCCTCCCGCGCATAACTGCTTGGGGCGGCCAAAAAGGTAGAGCCGCCCCTGGGTGGGAGGTTGAGGCAAATCGCCTGGCTGCCAATTTTGAACAGCCACACACCAGGGCGATTAGAAGAGCACAGGTAGGCATGCTGCACATCAGAGAGGCTTTGAAAATTAGTTTCATGACTGGCTGGGCTATGGTGTGACAGTTGTGTGTGTTTTTTCTTGATGCAAACCCGCCCCCTTTGTTGATTTTAATTCCCTGTAAACCAACCACCCTCCTCCCTTCGATCACAGCTGGCAAAGGAAATAAAGTCACTATACTTTTGAAATCATGCATTCTTTCTTTATTAATTAAAAAAAATGTAGATAAGTGATAAGGTAGCCCGGGTGGGGTGGGGGAGGAGGGAAGGACAAGGCCACATTGCTTATTGTAGCCACACTACAAATCAAAACTGTTTGAATGACAGCCTTCTGTTGCTTGGGCCATCCTCTGGAGTGGAGTGGCTGGTTGCCCGGAGTCTTCCCCTGCATTCTTGGGCATTGGGCGAGGAGGATATGGAACTTGGGGAGGAGGGCAGGCAGTTGTACAGTGGGTGCAGTGGCAGTCTGTGCTCTTGTTGGCTTTCCTGCAGCTCCACAAGACACCTGAGCATGTCCGTTTGCTCCCCCATTAGCCTTACCATTGCATCCTGCCTCTTCTCATTATGCTCACTTAGTGCTTTCCTAGACTCTGCCACTGAATTCCTCCATGCATTCAGCTGTGCCCTATCAGTGCGGGAAGACTGCATGAGCTCGGAAAACATGTCATCGCAAGTGCGTTTTTTTTCGCCTTCTAATCTGCGATAATCTCAGGAACGGAGATGGTAGGGGGAGCATAGAAACATTTGCACCTGTGGGGGGATAAAAAAGGGAGAGTAAAATTTAAGATGATACATTTCTGAGAACAAAAGGGAGACTCTTTCACAGTGAATCAGACAATTCACAGCAGACAGCACATGTGCTTTAGGTACAAGGTCGCATTTTGCCTTTTATATTGAGCGCCTGCCAGTATGGTGCAGGTGTCCACGGACAGTGGTGGGGTAGTGGTAGGGTCCCCCCCTAGAATGCCATGCAGCTGATTATAGAAGTGGCATG
Source organism: Mauremys mutica (assembly GCF_020497125.1). Taxonomy (NCBI): domain Eukaryota; kingdom Metazoa; phylum Chordata; order Testudines; family Geoemydidae; genus Mauremys; species Mauremys mutica. Next base: position 47,050,388 of record NC_059078.1, read on the forward strand.
TATGGGGCTCTGACCCAGAGCGACCGTTTGCATCCTTTGTCTTTTGGTAGGCTTGCCTGAGCTCCTTGACTTTCACGTGGCACTGCTGTGTGTCCCTATTGTAGCCTCTGTCCATCATGCCCTGTGCGATGTTGGCATATATATTAGCATTTCTTCTTTTTGATTGGAGTTCTGCCTGCACAGATTCTTCTCCCCATACAGCAATCAGATCCAGTGTCTCCTGTTAGCTCCATGCTGGAGCTCATTTGCGATTCTGGAGGGACATGTAGTGCTGCTGAGCTCGCCAGGCTAACCAAACAGGAAATGAAATTCAAAAGTTTCCGGGGCAAAGTTCCCGGGGCTTTTCCTGTGTACCTGACTAGTGCATCTGTCAAGGTTCCTTCCCCACTCTGAACTCTGGGTACAGATGTGGGGACCTGCATGAAAGATCCCCTACGCTTATTTTTATCAGCTTAGGTTAAAAACTTTCCCAAGGCACAAATTCCACCTTGTTTTTGAACAGTGTGCTGCCACCACCAAGTGATTTAGACACAGAATCAGGGAAAGGACCACTTGGAGTCCTATTTCCCCAAAATATTCCCCCAAGCCCTGCACTTCCCTTTCCTGGGGGAGGATTAAGAATAATATCCTCACCAATTGGTACAGGTGAACACAGACCCAAACCTTTGGATCTTAAGAACAATGAAAAATCAATCGGGTTCTTAATAGAAGAATTTTAATTAAGGAAAAGGTAAAAGAATCACCTCTGTAAAATCAGGATGGTAAGTACTTTACAGAATAACAAAAGACTCAAAAACACAGAGGATTTCCCCTCTAAGCAAAACTTTAAAGTTCCAAAACAGGGATAAACCTCCCTCTTAGCACAGGAAAAATTCAAAAGCTAAAACAAAAGGCAATCTAACGCATTTCTTTGCTGTTACTTACTATTTCTGCAAGACTAGGCAATCTAACGCATTTCTTTGCTATTACTTACTATTTCTGCAAGACTAGATGCTTAGTTCAGATATGGCTTAGGGAGATGTATTTTCCCTGCCCTGTTTCCTAGGAAAACCAGACAAAAAACCTTCCCCCACAGATTTGAAATTATCTTCTCCCCTTATTGGTCCTTTTGGTCAGGTGCCACCCAGGTTATCTGAGCTTCCTAACCCTTTACAGGTAAAAGAAGAATTAACCCTTTACAGGGTAAAGAGGGATTTTATGCTACCCTTAGCTGTATGTTTATGACAGCATTGGAGTTGAAAGTGCTGTCCAGAGCGGTCACATCGGAGCACTCTGGGATAGCTTCCGGATGCCAATAACGTCGATTTGCATCCGCACTACCCCAAATCCGACCCCTCGCTGGGGATTTTAAGTCGATTTTAAGAGCCCTTTAGGTCAATGGAATATGTTTGCTTGTGTAGATGCATTCATTATAAAATCGACCTAATGCAGCTAAATTTGACCTAACCCTGTAGTGTAGACGAGGGCTTCATTGCCTTTCTAATTACTCATTATTAACATTCATTTTTAAGTTATTATTTGAGAGAACAAAGTTGAAGAAGAGGTCAGAAGTGGATGAGACATAGAAAACCTAACTGTCAAAAGTGGAAAATCAACAATCTGTAAAAATGAGAACAGGAGACATCATCTTTTACACTTTTATTATATAGTCATTCTGCAATAAAATCTGAAGCAGCTAGTACCATGGCCAAGATATATTGGTTAGAAAATATTTCAGAACGTACCCTGCTCATAGGCATTATTTCTGCTAACACTAACTCAGAAATGTGTCTGGATGGTTTGTACTATTAAAGATCAGTACAGTTGGCTATCTTAGATTAATATTGTTAAATGACATTTATTCATAGAACAAATTACTAATGCATCATCTGGACTGACATCAATAGTTGACTTTTTTTATCAATCAAAAAAATAGACTTAACTTATGTACTAGTGATAGATGAGTAAACATATTGTAATTGTTATCCTGGAAACTTTTTGAAAATATATTGTTATATTAACTTTATAAATACAATACTGTAATAGTATTTGCAGGATCTAATTCAAATTACATATGCACAGGGGCTAAAGGTGAATAAATAATTGGAAGAAACCCTTTCCCCAATCCCAGCAAAAGAAACTCTCTCTTTCTCTGTAGATTTTTGTTTGTTATCCCATGGTTTTTTGGATTTGTCTTATATTGCTAGATAGTCTGTTCAACATAGTTTAGCATAAGACTTTTTGCAAATAACTGAAATACTCAAGAGTCTTTTTGTCATTTCACCTTTCGATTACCCAGTTTTAAGTTCTGGGATGTAACTTGATTTGTTGCCAAATGTGAAAGAGTAATAAATAGCAGCAATTAATTTTAGGATTAAATTGATCTTTTTTTTTTTTCAAAATTCAATTAAAACATGTGCGAACTTTCCCCCACTGTATCATAATGTGCAATATGAAACTCTTCCCAAAATTACAGAAGCCACCACAGGCTCAAAAGTGTCCAAGATAAAGAGATTAATACTGGAAGATGAGACAAGACTGATTTCCCTTCTGGCCCAATGTCCCATTGTTGTCTTTTAAAAAAGAAGCTTGTGTTGGATTTCTCCCACAAAACAGAATCATACAACATGTGCAGTAAAACCTTTCTCTCTTTTTATCATTTGGATAAAAAAAGATCAGGTAACTTTAACTAGTGTCCCTTTTATTTTAGGTGCAACAATGAAAATGAATGGTATCAGATCCATGAAAACATTATCCGCAAGTCCAGTACCAAGTACACAGCACCCAGCTCAAACTATGGTAATTTTTTTTATTTTATTTATTTATTTTTGGCTAGAGAACCCTTAAAGTGTAGCTTGATAAAACTGAGAATTCTTAGTGGGCAGAGAAGTTCCACAAGATATGCTGTGACACCTAGCCCATTGCCAATTATCATACATTCTTTCTAGTTGTTTGTTTATTTGTGCTGGTGTTCGTACTTTGTCAGGTAAAGATTTATACTGCGTTACAACTCTGAAAACTGACTCTCTGAAAATGGCATTTTGGGGTTCCATGTTTGTGTTTTTAATAATTTCCATATAAAATTTCTTCAGTTTACAGGTTAAAAAAAATCTCTAACTTCCACTCCTACAAATTTGCCCTGAATACAGAAAGTCAGTGCGGACTCTGTCTTGCTCGTGCACTATTGGCATTAATAAAGATTCTGCACATTAAAGTCTCTCCTTTATTATATCTGTACAATGTCATTGTCTGTAGATCAAAGTGGAGGCAACTAGTGGCTATCTCTGATTTTTAATTCGTGGCCACTCTTACTTTTGTTAGGCATTTTACCCTTACTTATGAAAACCAGTAACCAAGGAAAGTGTACAATATCAGCAGCTAACTGCAATGGCAAAAATATTTTAAATATCCATTTAGAGCAAAGTTTCTTGTTAAGTGTTCCTAGATAGAAATCAAGGGAAGTTCCACAGGAGCTGAAGGATTTGTACAGGACTCAAAAATGTAATTAGAATCTCTCTTGATTATTCTGGATCATACCACCTAAGTATTCCCATGAAGATTCCCGCAGTGACACATACCTGAGACATTCTCATCTTAGGACACTATGAATCTATTTGTGAAGGGATAAATATTGCATTTCTTTAAGATACTTATCTGATTTTTCCAGAGAGAGACCAGTGCATTTATACCCGAAGATTAATTATCATGAACACTAGCTCTAATAGTTGCAGTGCAGAGTGCTTCATATATAGCCTGGGGGAGTTATTGTCTTGGCATAGTCCTTACTGTATTCTGAGTCCAGATTTCTTAAATTAAATAAATCTATTAAAGATAAATTTGTGATTTGCTGAGTAAATTAATCTTTCTCCTTATCCTGTCAGCCACCTCAGTTTATAAGTGCCATAGATAGCTAATTTGGAAATGCAATTGCTATTCCATTCCAAATGCTACTGTTACCCTTAATGTACAGTCATTTAAAGGTACAGGCAGTTTTGCTTTTGTTGCAAAATAAATTTATAATTCAGCAGGACCCCATTGAGGTTTAAATCCTAATCTCTTCTGGATTTCAGTTGTTTACATATCAAATATGCTGTCACTGAATTTGCAGTAATTCATATTAGCATAAAGGGCACTAGGTACAACTGAAGGCAAATGAAGCAGTTAGCAAGCAGGGTTATGTTATAGGTAGAGTTTGTAATGCCACCTATAGGTAAGGTCGCCCAACACTTCATGTTATAAGACTCTGTTTACAGTTGCTCATAACTTTGCAAAACTTTAACCACTTGGGCTGAGACAGTTCAAGGAAACCATATAGCATTGTACTGATGTGGTAATTAAGATAAAGGCTTATGTTATTATTCCCAAGTGGTTCTAGCCTAGTGTGTACCAGGAAAAAACATAGTACCTCATAAGTGTTTTACAGTCAACCTGCAATGTTTAATTTTTTACTTCCAAATTCACAGTCCTGTATAACATTACACTACGCACCTAACTAGTTCTTTAGAACAGTTTGGTTTCTCCAGCATTACTTCAGATTTAGATACATGATATTATTCAAATAAAAAAATGCTGTGTGTATTATCATGTTGTTCATACTGTAATACAAGCCATTATTTCCCACATATACCTTGATGAGAAGTGAGTTATAACTCTCGGATCTGGAAAAATAAATAACTTCGTTTCTTGCAGGACTTATAATTTCTCTACAGCTTCTTCGTGGGGACATGGAGCAGATTCGAAGGGAGAACCCCATGATCTTTAACAGGGGGATGTCTGTTACCAGAAAACTCGGTTTCCCCGATGTCATAATGCCAGGTAGGTAGATCGCCTCTAACTATAAAATGCAGATGCTATTGTTCACAGTCTTTCTTAACCATTGATAACTAGGATGGTTTTTCACTCAAGGATGGACAATAATGTAAGAGATGCCTTGGACGTTTCCATATTACAAATTCTAGATTGCAGTAAAGCATACCTGTTGCTAATTTGAAGTATTTTTCACTGAAGCAGTACAGAACCATAATAGAATGCATTAAATTGACATACATAACATGTATTCAACAGACTGTTTTGTTCTTTTTTTTTTTAATTCGAAATCACTGTATAGTCTAAGTGTAGGGCTGTCTGTTTCAAAACCAGGGAGAGTTATCACACCCCTTCTTCCCCATAATAAAACGCCTGGGAAAACAGGAGAGTTTCCATTGTGGAGCTGATTCTCAGGTTTAATATAGCTCTTCTTCATTGTTTGACAGCACAAAGGGCGTGTAAAACTGCCTAATTCCCCCTCGCCCCAATTCCCTAATTCTACACAACACCTAATCCTCCAACAGATGTCTTGGCCACAGTGCTGCAGCATTCTAGCTATCCCTGGCTGCCGGAACAGTCTCTTGGGTCCATTGTCATCTGGGCAAAAATTAGAGCCGCCTTGAGTCTACTGAGTTGATTTAGGGGCCAAACTAGCACATGGCCAGTTCTATGATCAATGGGCATGAAGGTTGGCATCATATAGACTGATTCATGCAGTGTAATGAGGAACTGGCCTTGAGACTCTCTATCATACATAAACTTCATATGCCAGAATTTGAAATGCCACTCCCTCACTTCACATTACGAATCAGACCCAAATAAGGCTTTTTTACATATGGGAAATTTTGTGTGAGCAGTGTTTGGGAGAAATGTTGGATTTCTGTACTAGAAAAACTGTGCTGACACATTAACATCTTTGGTTGGTGCAATCTCATCAGGCAGTCTTTATAGAAACCATACTGAAAAGCTCAGCAGGGATTATGGGGGAGTATTTTTAGAAAATATAGTGTAAATGATATGATCGGAAGTTTAGAACCATATATATTTTAACACTCTTGAAAGTACCAGGATTTCTTGCATTAAGATGGGTGAGAGAGGAGGATGAGAACGCAGGGATGCTAACCCCCAAATTCTATATTGTGATAATTACATGGGAATTTAAAAAGAAACAATTTCAAATTAAAATTGTGTTTTATTGATCACAATTTTTTTTTATAAATCTGAATAAAGCTAAAGAAATTTAATTGACACATATTTAATGTGAATGTCTTTTTAGTGAATTTACCGAAGATATTTTTTGGCCTAAGAGCATGCTAAAGAATTTCATTTATTTAACTATATTCTAAACCTGTGTTCTACAAGCCAGGCCCAATGGCATGATGGCATCATATCACTCTGCAGTCTGCTATTCAAGAGGTTGTATATCAGGATAAAATCACAACTCCCACTCAGTGGACTACTGTAGTTGACATCAGGGCCAGACTTTTGAAATTTCAGTGCTTAAATCCATATTTAGACACCTGGATAAGTGGCCTGATTCTCCTTCATGAATTACTCATATGGATCCACACTCTTGGGTATGTTGAACTGCCCCTTGGTTCCTTCAGACCACTGCAGGTATAGCAGGTTCAAAGAAGAGCTCAATGGCCTCCATGCTTCCTTCATTGTTTTTGCTCTTCCTGGGGCACCAGCCCTGCTCTGGGGGCTGTCATAAAGTGGGGGTTGCCCTGCCTCCTCCATGCCTCTCCTCTTTTAGGCAATTTGTTTGCAAAGGAATCGAAGGGGAGCAGTCTCCATACAAGGGCTGTCCCCAGTCTAAGCCTAAGAGGTTTCCTCTAATAGTATCAACTCAGTCTACAAATCTTCTAGACTGTGGCTTAGGGGGTTAGTCTAGCAGTCAGTCCATCTCAACACAAAAGCTGTCCAAATGAGTAAGATTATGGGTACATTATTGTTGTGACTTTGCTGGTGTTCAGCCACTGAGAGACATCAGGAATATTAAACTAAAAGCAGCTTCTACAGAATGCCTTCAGAGCGTTTCTATCGTTGAGATATGCTGGGCTGTGACTTTCAGTTCCATATTCAGCTGTACGCACTTGACTTGGCCTCTAGATCTGGTGCCCAATTCAAGAGAGCCTGTCCTGCACTCTCTTTTCAGCTAATGCTCCTCAGAGACACCTCCTGCTGCTTGTTAATCTCCCTAGAGTGGGAATCCATACTGCCAATCCTTGAAGGAGAAAAAACAGCTACTTACCAGAGTAACTGTAGTTCTTTGAGATGACTGTGGATATGGATTCACACTGCCCTTGCCACTTATTTGGAGTCTCTTATTAAGGATTCCTGAACAAAAAGAAGGATGCAGAGGGGCAGTTGGGGCAATTATTAGTGAGTGGAGAGAGGTTGGGTGCAACCAAAACCTCATCAGACAGTGATTACTAGAATGTCCATACTTGTGAACCAGGGGTGTGCATCTCCCCAAAGTGTGGGCCTACATGGACAGTCATCTTGAAGGACCACAGTAAATTATTGTTTCTTTTTTTTAGAGGTGCTGAACACCAGAACTCTGTTAAATCCAGTGGTGTCTGCAGATGTTCTGCATATCTGAAAATTAGGCCTCTTATTTAGGTGCCTAAATATAGAATTAGGTGTCTAACTTTAGGCACTCACATTTGAAAAATTTGGCTCAGGTATGTCAGAAATGGAGAAAAGCACATTGGACACTCCCTGACAACCAGTACCCTTCTTTGAAGAGTTTGTGCACAGACGAAGAGTAGGTATAAAGGAGCACATAACCACAGTGTAAGTGGGGTAGGAAGAAAGAAGTAGTCATATGTGAAGTGATGCATAATGCAAACACTTAACTACCTGGGCAACTCTCCATCAGCAAAATCAGTATACTAAAAAAAATAAGGGAATTTCAATGATACAGGTTAGTGCCCCTTCGCCTCTGGAGATATATGTTTTTACAAGTGAAAATATGTTTGATCTCATCCATTCCATAGTAGATATTTATCCATCTCATGCAGTTTGACACAGTTGATAGACTCTGTTTAGAAGAAGTCCAGTATTAGAGAACCAGAGATAGTTCTGCTAATTCAATCCTGATTTATACTATGAGAATAAAGATTACGTGATCTTTGGTTCCAATGTTGTTGTCAAATTCAAAAGTCTTCATTTTCTGGCAACTTTATTTGTATTTTCAGTGATTTAGAGAAGACTACTGGTTACCAAGTCAAAATCTTTTGGGTGCTTTTGGTAGCTCTTGAGCATGTCCACGTATTTGTTAACTCTCTCTTTCAGACTGCTTTCTCCCTGCTTTACTTCGGAGCTGTTGCTGTGTTATTAAAGACAAGGTTTCTTCTCTCTGAAACAATTAGCAGTGAGCTCAAAGGTTTCTATTAGAATCATACTTTGCAACTAGGTGCACGTTTTCAAAAGGTGATGGTCAAAAGAGGATTAATAACCATGTAGAGGCTGTGTCACCTAATGTTGCCCATATACACTGATCAGACTGTGAAGCCAAAAACTGTCAAAAGAAAGCAAATAACTTTAATGTATTCAAACCGATTTCAAATGAACTTTAACATTCTTTTCTCTTCCTTTTTATGAGGAGTCAGCAAGTTCCCTTTGCCCCCAGACATCCAAACATTAAAATTCTAAGGTTACTACTTTTCTCCCAGTTTCCTCTCTTCCTCCCTGGCTTTTGTAATGGCACTGGTGAGGATTCTTCTAATAAACCTCTCCCTCATCGACCAAGAATCTTGACTGATATCCAGCAATTGTTAGGGAACAGAATTACTGGAACCAGTCAAGTCATGCATATGTCCTGCATAGCTGTACAGAGCATTGCTAAAGTCTCTTTGGACAATCATGTCTGTTTCAATGTTAAATTTAGAAGTTCTGAGATTTTCATTGTGTTGTGATCTGAGAAGAGCATCCTGGTGAACTTAATGATCTTCTGTGTCCTTGTGAATCAGAAGGGATTCAGTCAGACCAGCCTTATCAAGTTTCTTTCTAAATTGCTATTGGATTTAAGAACATCCATTTAATCCTGACAATAATTTTACCTTTCCTCAGAGATAAAAGCAATGAGGCATGTGCTGCTTGCCTTTTGGATTGCAAATTTATTAGTATACAGAACTTGCTGTCAGAAATTTATTTCATAGGCATGGTATTTGTCAGTTTCCCAAAGGACATCCCTTCCCTTCCCCATGTGCTGATACATATTCTTTTACTTCGATTCTCTGATGAAAAGTGCATACTTCATCTTTTACTTGTGAGTGATGTTTCTTTCTCTTTTCTCTCTCTCTCCTTTCTAATTGTCCTGGTTCCTCTCTTTACTTTTCCTTCATTTTCTCCTCTTTCTTTCTGATGCAGAGATGAAGATAGTTGGGTGTAAGTTTCTGCTTTTCTGTGTAATTTCTGCTTATTGCTTGATTTTTTTTCCCATCTTTACCTCATGTTTTTTTCATGGAATGTTGGGGATTGGTAAAAGTAACAAACCATAATAACATTGTGAGGAAGCTTTGGTAACAGATTAGCATTATCAGTGTATTATCGGTATTTCTTCACAACTAATGTATTCCAGACAGAGTTGCTAAGTATAACAGGATGAATCAGTATCACTGCTTAGAAAGCTATGGGCATCAATGCTTTGAATGTTCACGAAATCATGGCAAGAGAAACATTAATAACAGGATATGACAGGGCTTGTCAGCTGCTCAGAGCACAATTATGGGAAGAGGGTTAACAAGAATAAAAAAAGGCATACACATTTATAAAAAATTGTAAATAAGTGTTACAAAGAGAATGAAGACCAATCATTTTCATTAGTCAGAAAAAAGAAAATAAGCAAGGGTTAAGATGGAGCAAGGAAAATTTAGGTAAAATATTAGAAGAATCTGTTTGTAAATCCAGAGAGAAAAAATGGAACAGTCTGTCAAGGAAGTTTCTGGAATCACTGATTGATATTCAAGGACAGAAAAGAAACCTATCTAACCGGGACAGGAGGGATAATGAAACCAATCATTTATTTACGCAAGGGCATATGCTGGATCATCCACTAGTGTGCCTTACTCACCCTAAAGATTGCATGATTCTATCGGTATGAAAAAGAAATCTTGTTGAAGGAGAGGAAATAGAGTGGTCAGCTTTCTCCAATGTAATCTGGGAGCAAAACCATGACACTAAATACAAATATTTGTGTAGATATGTCCTGCTGGCTCTATAAATCTATTTATAAAACATAAGAACATAAGAACGGCTGTACTGGGTCAGACCAAAGGTCCATCTAGCACGGTATCTGTCTACCGACAGTGGCCAATGCCAGGTGCCCCAGAGGGAGTGAACCTAACAGGCAGTGATCAAGTGATCACTCTCCTGCCATCTATCTCCATCCTCTGACAAACAGAGGCTAGGGGCACCATTCCTTACCCATCCTGGCTAATAGCCATTTATGGACTTAATCACCATGAATTTATCCAGTTTCCTTTTAAACATTGTCATAGTCCTAGCCTTCACAACCTCCTCAGGTAAGGAGTTCCACAAGTTGACTGTGCGCTGCGTGAAGAAGAACTTCCTTTTATTTGTTTTAAACCTGCTGCCTATTAATTTCATTTGATGACCTCTAGTTCTTGTATTATGAGAATAAGTAAATAACTTTTCCTTATCCACTTTCTCCACATCACTCATGATTTTATATACCTCTATCATATCCCCCCTTAGTCTCCTCTTTTCCAAGCTGAAGAGTCCTAGCCTCTTTAATCTTTCCTCATATGGGACCCTCTCTAAACCCCTAATCATTTTAGTTGCCTTTTTCTGAACCTTTTCTAGTGCCAGTATATCTTTTTTGAGGTGAGGAGACCACATCTGTACACAGTATTCGAGATGTGGGCATACCATGGATTTATATAAGGGCAATAATATATTCTCACTCTTATTCTCTATCCCCTTTTTAATGATTCCTAACATCCTGTTTGCTTTTTTGACCGCCTCTGCACACTGCGTGGACATCTTCAGAGAACTGTCCACGATGACTCCAAGATCTTTTTCCTGACTCGTTGTAGTTAAATTAGCCCCCATCATACTGTATTAATTCCTTTGGATCCACAGGTCCAAATATCTGTTATTAGAAAGCAGATTAATGTGACAGTCTGTCTTTCCCTAGTTCCCCTCAGAAGCAGAGGGGAATACAGCCTGACCATTTTCTTCACCAAAAGCCAGAGTGATCATCACGGGTTAAAATGCATGTACTAATCTCAATAATGATACTTAAATACAAAGAATAAATAATAATAGATGTTGTGCGTCCCCTTTCTACTTTCACATTGTTCCTATTAACATTAATATAGTCTCATGCACATTTTAAAGAAAGAATAGGACCTGATACTCATTTACGGTATGACAAATTATATTTACACCAACTTTAAGGATTCTTTCACTGCCAAAACAGTGAAAATTGTCCTTAGTGTAAATGCAAATCAGGCCCAGTAGACCCTTAACAGGTTTTCAGTGGTGATTGGAAGAACAAGAGAGTAGTTATAAATCAGAAATCGCATGATACAGTATAAAAGAAATGTTTGCTTAAGAGTTCCTATACAACATACGGATTATAGTTAATTGTGATTTCTTACAAGAAAAATCTAGTAAGGCTTAAAAGATACACAATTTATGAACATACTGCTAACCATGACCCTGATTCTGTCATCTGAACGTATTTGGAAAATTACCATACTAAGTAGTTCTATTTATTTCAATTGGACTATTCATGGATGAAGTTACTACTCAATGTAAGAGTGGCAAAATCAGACTGCCTAAGATCAAAACTGAGATATGCTGATCTATACTTGCTGAGGATCTGAACCCTAATTTTTACATGTGGTGTGTGGTCTGGGTTGATTGTTTCTTGTTTGTTTGGTTTGTTTTGTTTGTTTCAGAACCAGGGAACTGAAAAACAAATATATTTTGATTGCCCTTTCTACCCCACTGTCTCTCAATGAGCACCAGGCAGTCTTTTATTGTGTATAGGGATCCAATCCTGTAAAATGCTATCACTTTCTATTGCTGAGCCCCAGTGACTTAAGATGGTGTAGAGAGAGCTCAGTAGCTCACAGGATCGGGCTCTTCATAAATAGGGCCATTTCAACAGTTGGGTATAAACAGACACACATATTAGGTTTTTAATATAGTCCTCAATCACCTGGCTTTACAAGCCATGAGAGACTGGATTTTTACTTTAAAAAATCCTGTAAAGACTCCCTGGGTAAATACTCCTTTTTACTGAAATATTCCTCAATTATTCAGAAAGCTGGGTGCATCTAAGATACAAATACCAACTAATCTGAGCTGCCTTTTTCCCCCAAATGGACATTGATGTATTAAGTCCATTTCAGAAGGCTGCAAAGCTGGAGAAAGCTGGCCACTCTGTAAACTGAAGTTGAGAGTCAAGACTTCAAGATTTTATTTACTGTTCTGTCTCTAGCTTATTCTATGACCTTGAACAAGTCATGTAACCTCTTTACTTAATTTTTCCAATATATAAAATAGGGATAATAATCATTTCTTTCCTCAAAAGGTCATTGTAAGTGTAGTTGAAAAAAAAATTAGATCCTCTAATGAAAAGTGCTACATAAATGCAGACTGTAAAAAGCAACAAAGAGTCCTGTGGCACCTTATAGACTAACAGAAGTATTGGAGCATGAGCTTTCGTGGGTGAATACCCACTTCGTCAGACGCATGCAGTTACTATAAGGTATGATTACTTTGTGGCCAGAACATCATGGTAAACCCTTTCACAAGAGAACATGAAAATCCCTTTAGCAAAAATCTCCTCCTTACTCTAATAGATGTCAGCTACTAAGTTGTCACTAAACTAGAGTAGTTCATATTTTTAAAGATATTTTCAGCTTAAAGCCGTTAAAACAAAGGATGAGCATTAGCGATTTTCAAACCTTCTGCAGTACATTTTTCAATTTCTGGTACATATACAAAACCAATATATAGTTATAACAGCTTTTCATGGCATTTTTAGGTTAGAAGATAGAGGCTTTCATTTTCATCTAAGTGAAGTTGCCAAAGCTTACTAGGTTTATAGCTTGATCAGGATTTGTTTTCTGAACCTGAGGCTTCATAAACAGAGAGAGGAAAAAACTCCAGTGGACGGAGGAAGGAGCCATTGGGTATATTTTTCTGATAAAATACAGAAGAATATAATGTGGTCTGATGTAGCATTTTTCACACTCAAAAGCATTTTCAAGGCATTTCACTGAAAAATAAATTGCAGTCACTGGTTAGGTGAATTCTATAAACTTTTTATGCTCAGTAACAGCTAATACCTAGCTTTGGAAATTAGACTCAATTTTGTTGAGAGAAGTAACATAAGCAGAGACACTCATGCTATGCTATTGAAAATTGCCATTACATATTTCATTTCAACCTAGACAGCCACCCAAAATGAATCTTATAGTAGTAGTATTCCTGCCATTAAAGGTATGAGGCTACAACTAATCTCATTTTCTAATCTGCAATATTCTCTTTACAAAGATAAGAAGTCCTAAACAATCCATGCTTCCAAGCCACACTGTCCTTCTCCCAAAACCATGAATAGCGAAATATCAGTTATTGCTGCTTCAGGGAGCCATTGCAATTTACACGTTTGCCATACAGAGGAAATAGATTAGCTGGTACGTGAGAAAAGTCCTTTTTTGTTTGTTTATTTTTGTTTTATAAATGTTGTGAAAGATCTGATTTAAAGAGCAGGAATTCTGTTAGCCAGGCCTTTTGATTTGAAATCGCATTGCCATTCTGTGTTAAAGCTGGCTTAGATCATTTTCTAAAGTCATGGACCAGACCTTTTTAGTCACATGCAAGCTGCACTCTCATTTCTGTTTAAACATTTGTTGCAGGATGGCACCTCTTGCTTTCTAAGTGTAATTAAAGAACATGGATAATTGCAGTTAATGAACTGATGTGGGACTGAAGACTTGCTGTGGTTTCTGTGCAACCCTTAGGCCTTGTCTACACTACAGAGTTTTGTCGACGCAAGTTAAGCCGACAATAAAAAATGGTATAATTACACCATGTGTGCATGGTCACACTATGCTCCTTCTGTCAGCAGAGTGCATCTACACTTGGTGCTCTAGCATCAACAATGAGAGCAGTGCACTGTGGGTAGCTAGCCCACTATGCTACTTGCCACCTTCTGCAGCTAAGAGTTGTGGGAAGGTGGAGTGGATCGCAGTGCATCATGCGTGCAGGCTCAATGTCCCATGATGCAATTCTTTCTGTCCCAGCATTCCATGAGCTTCCGTTTCACCGCATTTTTCAATGGGCCCCGTTTTCTGTGCACCCGCCATCTCTGTCTGAAAGGATGGATCCTGCACTGCTCTCTACTGTTGTGGTCATTGTTATGAACACATCGTGGATGGTCATGCAGTATATCATGAGCTTCAAATCTGAACAGACATGAGTTGCCTGACCTGCTGCATGCCATGGAAAGAAACAACATCAGATTACTTTTGACATTCACAGAGCAGCTGAACATGGTGGACTGTTGCTTTTGGACTCAGGAAACAAGTACTGCTATGGGATTCCCTAACTGCGAAAGGGCAATAGATGGCATGCATATTCCAGTTTTGGCCCAGACCATCTTGTGATGTAGTACATCAATAGAAAGGGGTACTTCTTTGTGATATTTCAAGCACTTGTGGATCATGCAGACGTTTCACTGACATCAGCGCAGGGTGGTCTCAGAAGGTGCATGATGCATGTGTCTTCAGGAGCACTGGCCTGTACAGAAAGCTCCAAGCAAGAACTTTCTTTCCAGACCAGTTGATTCCAGTGGGGGATGTTGAAATGCCCACCGTGATCCTGGGAGACCCAGCATACGCCTTATTCCCATGGCTCATGAAGCCTTGCACAGGAAATCTGCACAGCATCATGGAGCGCTTCAAGAATAGGCTGAGCAGGTGCAGAATGACTGTGGAATGTGCCTTTGGCTGATTAAAAGCATGCTGGTGCTGCCTTTATGGCAGGTTAGTTCTAAATGAGGAAAACATTCCCATAATCATAGCAGCCTGCTGCATGCTCCATAATATTTGTGAGGCTAAGAGTGAAAAGTTTTCCCACGGAGTGGAGTGTGGAGATGGATTGCCTGGCAGCTGAATTTGAGCAACCAGATACCAGGGTTATTAGAGGAGCACAACAGGGGTCTATTCAAATCAGGGAGGCTTTGAGGCAAGATTTTGATAATGAGCACCAGTAATTTGTCTTTCTATACAGCACTCTGGCATGCTGTCATAAACAGATAGTTAAGGGTTAATGCCTCTTTTACCTGCAAAGAGTTAAGAAGTTCACCTAGCCTAGCTGACACTTGACCAGAGGAACCAATGGGGGAACAAGATGTTTCAAAAGGAAGGAGGGAAGTTTCCTTTGTTTAGAGTCAGTTTCAGTTTCAGCCGGAGTGAAAAAGATCAAGGAACCAGCCTCTTATCAGAGTAGTAAGTTCTAGAAAGGAATAAATAGGTTTATGTTTATTTTCTTTTGTAACTTGTCTTTGTGCAATTAGGGGAGTAATTAAATTTGGGTATTCTTGTGTGTACTAAGGTTTTTGCCCAGGGGAACATCCTGTGTTTTAAATCTGTTGTCTGTGAGATCAGCTTGTATGCTGTCTCCCAGAGGTTTTTTTCTTTTACCTTTCTTTTCTTTAATTAAAAGCCTTCATTTTAAGAACCTGATTGATTTTTTCCCTGTTTTTTAGATCCAAGGGAATTGGCTCTGGACTCACCAGGGATTGGTGGGGGGGAAAGGGAGGGGGAAGGAGTAATTCTTCCTTGTTTTTGAGATCCAAGGGAATTGGATCTGGACTCACCAGGAAATTGGTGGAGTCTCCTCTCAAGGCTACCCAGGGAGGGGAAGGTTTTACGGGGGAAGACAGTTTTCTCCAGACAACTCAGACATCTGGATGGTGGCAGCGAGACCAGATCTAAGCTGGTAGTTAATCTTAGAGGTGTTCATGCAGGTCACCACATCTGTACCCTAAAGTTCAAAGTAGGGGTGAGACCTATGACACATGCTTTGTTAACATGCTGCCTTGCATGAAAATTGTGATGATTCCTGACCAGGATTTGAGGTCAGCAAATGATCAAACTGCCACTATGTATTTCTACCAGCAACAAACACCACGTGTAGGAGACAAATAAAGATTGGTTATCTTTCAGAGAGTTTGTTTTTATTAAATACCAATTAACAACAAAAGGCTTTGTGGGAAGGGAGATAAGAGTGCAGGGCAGTGTAGGCTCTCATAGCAGTGTGTAAGTCCAGCTGTGTGGGAGGAGTTTGGGGAGGACATGGAAATCAGTTCCATATCGGCTGCGGGGCAGTGGGGAGAGCATGCATGTGTTCTGCCTGGGGCATGATTAGGGACTTCACTATCTCTATTTGCTCCTCCATCACTTTTATCATCTGCTCCTGGCCCTTTACAAATGCGCTCCTTGCTCTCCTTTCTGTCCTGCCTTTCTATTTTAAATTTTTTCCTCAGGGTCTCTTGCCACTCCCTGCATTCTCTTTTTTCGGCCTCTGAGGATTGGGGCACCTCTCGGAACATGTCCTCCTTGCTCCGCCTTGGTCGCTTCCTTATCTGGCGGCGGCACTTCGCCTGTATGAAGAGGGTTCTCCTGAAGGCCATATCTGCAGGAGCACAAGAAAAAATACAAGGAAGCATGATTGTTAGTTCACACACAGCATTGAATCATTACAGTAAAATACATCTCTTTTAACATACGAATCACTTTCTCACTGTCCCTTGGCAAGCACACATCTTGGCGAACACCCTAAACATGGTGAGTTCGGCCCAGGTGGGGGTTGGGTGTTCAAGATGGGGCAAAGGGTCTAGGTTGTTTTTTAAGGGGATTGGTGCAGGCCCAGAGACAATATTGTAAATTCTGCCACCATTTTCCACAGGTGGGTTATCAAAGCCAATATTTCACTCCTGAGGGTAAGCAAGGGTGCATCTCTTGCACGCATGCAGCTTCAGATGGGTCCCTATGCTGCTCACCTGTGTGCTGCTTTGGTCCCTGCACAAGTGATTGCCAATTGGCACGGGAAAGTTTCCTACAGTGCGGGAAGAAACAAAGCAGCTCTGCCAAGGAACATTCAGCAGAGGATTGGCAAGTACCTACACAAAAGTTTCCTAGAGATATCTCTGGAGGATTCCCGTGAAATCTCGGTGTGCATTAACACACTGTTCCACCGTGCTGCTTAGCTGCACAGGGGAATGTATAGCACATTCAAACATAACTAGTCTTGTACATTTCTATCCCTTTACTCACTTCTAGAATATACAGAGCAAAGGACAGCTCTACCTCATATAACCAAGCAGCATCAACTCAAGAAGATCACTTACCAGAGTTCTCCTCTCCTGTATCATGCGCACCAGAGATGGACTGCTTGGACTGGCTAGACCCCTCCGGAATGGAAAAGGGGTCCTGACTCACTGTGCCACCAGGTGACCCTGCCGTGTGCTGCACATCATCCTCCATCTTGACCTCCTCATCCACGACTTTGTCCTTGCCGTTGAGTTCACTGTCCATTGCCTCCAGCCCCACCGAAGTATCCATGGGGCTCTTGGTGGTGGAGGTAGGGTTGCTGCCAAGGATGGCATCCAGCTCCTTATAGAAGTGGCAGGTCTTCGGCGCAGCACCAGAGCGACGGTGTGAGGGGAATGAAGGGCAGCAGAGTTCGAATTGCTGACAGAGCGGTCAGGAGGGGCATTGTGGGATATCTTCTGGAGGCCATTTACAGTAACATAACCAAGCGCAGTGTCTACACTAACACTTTGTCGATATAACATAGCCACAAAAATCTCTACACCTCTCATCGAGGTTGTTTTATTTTATCGGCAAAGCAGGCGAATTTTGTCGGCAGATGGAGCATTGCAGTGTGTACACCTCCGCTGTTTTGTCAATGAAACCTGACTTTTGTCAACAAAACTGTGTAGTGTAAGCAAGATCTTAGTGCCTCTGGGCTTAGAAACTTCCTGCTGATAGCTACCATCTCAGGGAAATGTGACCCCAACTCATGGGGGCCAATGGAAGAAGTGGTAAACCAATGTAATATTTATTTTCAAGACAGTAAAATTATTTTCATTGTTAAAGTGAAGAACTTAATTCAGCAGTTTAAGCTTCTGATTTTGGAACTAGACTCTCTGCAATCATAGGTTCAATACCTGATCAAGTTAACTCACCCCTTCTCTGTGTCAAAGTACATACATTTTCTCTTGTACCCTTTGCTGTGGGAAACACCTTATTTTTGAAAAGGTCCTGTTTGCTCTGCATTAACATTACAGACCCCAAGCCATTTTTTTGAAAATTCAGTTGCACCAAGGTGCTTGACTAAAATGCCTTCTCCCTTCATTATTTCTCATTGTGATGTCAATCACGGTATCGAAGCTGTCTGTATCTTATGGATTTCCTTTATATATACCTATGTAAAGCATCTTGAAATGTAAGATGCTATGTAAATATCAAATATTGTTATTAAACCAGGCTAGGGACTGATTTGCAATCTGTCACTAGAACTCTGTATTTGCAGAGTCAGTCTTCAGCAAGGTGGGGTCACCAGCAAGAGGCTCCAAAAACCCAATTATAATTATGAAAATATATTTCCAGAAAGTTAGTTTATAGATGTAAATTAATTCCTCTCACCATATGAAGTGTTCTAAGGAAAATGGGTGCAATTGTCACTAAAGACTGACCAGGAGCAATTTCCAAGCAAATAACCAACTCTGCCCTACTTTTCTCTTTCATGTCAACAGACTGTTACATTTCTTTAATAGTCCCATAGCAAGTGCATAAATGGCTCAGTCTGCATTTTGAGCAATGAGACTGATTAGAAATGCATTATCGCTTTCCCATAATTGTGGTTTGCTAGGTGTTAAGTTTGACCACTAAACATTAGTAAGAAAAGCTAGGTAAAATGCTTGAGGGTCTTCAGAAACATCTGTTGTCAGTTTCCATATAACAATTCCGCCCTCCCTCCCTCCTCTCCCACCCCCCATTAATTAGCCTTGGCATTTTCAGATCTCTAATTGTGAGATGCTTCAGGCTGCAAACTTCATGGGGCTACACATTGGGAGTGGGGATAATGGATAAGGAGGAGGCCCTGCATATAGATTCCCGTTCATAAATAACTCCCAACAGAAGTCTTGGCAAAATAATATAGCTCTGTATCTAATATTAAGTGCTAAAGAGTTATACCTGTCACCAGCAACAAGTGAGATAAAGACAAGGCTGAAAGCTTGTAGTGTTGATCCATACAGTGGATTTAGGAACGGGGTTAAGGAACATTTCAGTTTGGGTGTAGACTACAAGAAAGACAGTACATTTATGACAGATACATAATTTCCCTCACTGCCTCTTTCCTTGTGCTTCTGGTTAATAAACAGATTTAAATGCATCAGCTTCTCCAAATATTGAAGTGGAAAAAAACATGGTTCCAAACAGGCTCTGTATTGCTGGATAGCCATTCCATTACTTCATTATTTAGTTTCTTTGGGCTGCTTAACACAATATTTGCCTGAAAGGGTTTGATTTTTTTGTTTTTTAACCTTACACATTTTTCACACAGTGTTAGCATGAGCTATCCTTCAGTATGCTATGTGGAAAACCAACACAGATGAAAAAATGTATCTTTAGAAGCCAGTGACAGTTAAAAATAAATAAATGAAAAACCTAAAGAAAAATGGGTACTCTCTAGTCTCCTTTTGTTACAAAACATAAACACTTTAGAGTTGACTGCATTAGATTTGAAAGCTGATTTTCCCACAACAGCAGTAAATACTAGAAAAGTGGACTAGAAGCTGTCAAATTCAAATCAACAAGGGGTTTACAGATTGTTACCCCCAATACTCTAGCATCTGTATTTCTGGATATAATCATCTGCTCTGAAAGCACTTGAAAACAAGGTGATGAAAAATTGGCAGGCATTTCTAGTGCTTTCTCCTTAGCACTCCTGCATGGAGTCTGCAAGCTAGCCAGGAAACCAGCAGAAAGAAATGTATTAATTCTCACCCACTCCACCTCAGCAGAGGTTTGAATTACAAACAGATCTCCAAAACAAAGAACAGCTTTTGCTTTTGTTACAGTAATAATAAACATTAGTGTTGTGAAAAGAATTACTTGAATTTAATTTTCTATTAATTGCTACAAAATATAATTTTTAAAGCATACAAGAGACAGTTAATCAGGTGTTATTGACCATTTGTTAAACTTACCCGGATCATTCCAAATCAGATGACTCAGCAAAAGAATGTGAGGTTATTTTCCCATTCCCTTCACTCCACCCATAATAATGCAATTATTGATTCTGAATTCAGATTTAATACAAAAGTTACTAACAACCCTCTGATTTACTGCATTGTTGGTCAAATACCGGTATTCTTTTTTTTTTATTATTAACTTGCTGCTTGGAATGAGTTGGGCTCCAGTCAAAATCTTGAAGAACAAAATCAGTCAGTTGCCTCCATAGAGGCACCATATCTTTGATGTGGTCTTTAAACATGTGACTCCTGTCTCTCATTTTAGGTGATATACGTAATGACTTGTACCTGACACTAGAGAAGGGGGATTTTGAGAGAGGTGGGAAGAGTGTTCAGAAGAACATCGAAGTGACCATGTATGTTCTTTATGCAGATGGAGAGATCCTGAAGGTAAGCAAATAAGTTTGTTTCTGTGCTGAGTTACATCAATATCAACCTCCTTGTTCCATGTACATCTTCTCTTGCCTTCTCTAATACCCTGGAAAGTTTTGAATAAAATTATTTCCTTTAACTTTTGGGGCCTTTTGAGTTCTTTATTTACTTCAATACTATGATAAAAAGATTCAACTACCAGGTTTGAATTAATTTAGGGCAATTCTGCTAGTGGAGAAATAATTGTAAACCTCTGAATTTGGGGATTTGGACAAAACATTAACAAACAGTAAGTGAAAAGCTAATTTAGTTAAAATTTTCACTCATAGTGGATCAAAACTCAAGAATTCCATGCCAGTGATGGGAGGGGAGAAGGGTGTGGCTGACTAAATTTGAATGAATGCATTGTGCTCTGGTGTGTGGGATCACAGCATTGCTCAGGTTTGGCCCAGCTGCCCCTCTGTTAATGATGGAGGGGTGGCTGGGCCAAATGTGAATGGCGCTGTAACCCTGTGCCCAGAATGGGGAGCCAGGCCCAGCCCCAGGGGAAGGAGCCACTACTGCAGGGTGTGTGGGGCAGGATCACAATTTTTAGTGTCTAGCAAAAGTTATGAAGTTAAGCTCCCAGGCTTGTTTTTTGAAAGTGTTGTGCAAGTTTCCTTTGAGGATGAGGACTGAATAGGTCGCTCTATATCTGACTGAATAGAAACACTGGATTTCTGGTTTATTAAAATAATCTATTACCCACTACCAAGCCCCCCTTTCCTTTCCTCCTTTTGACTGGAGGGATGTTAACGGACCATTTCATCTTGAATGGTCCCTTGAAATGTGTGTTAGCTACTTATGCTAAACAACCTGTTCCACCTTGTATTTAGCTGTGACACTCTGAGTGAGTTTCCCAGACCTATAGAAGAGCTCTGTGTAAGCTCGAAAGCTTATCTCTCTCACCAGCCAGATGTTGCTCCAATAAAAGATATTACCTCACCTACCTTGTCTCTCTGATATCTGGGACCAACACAGTCACAACAACACTGCATACAAAAATATGAGTAAGGATGACAGAATTGGGCTTTTAGGGAGAGATTGAGATGTCCTTAAAATTATTGGGTTGTCCCACTGAAGTCTGTAGAAGGCATTGTATTCAAATATGAATTATGTCCCAAGTCAACAAGTTTGGTGGTTTTAGTCTAATTTCAGTCTAATTTTAATGGAAATTCCCTCACACTGCTTTGTAATTTAGCACCCCTTATCACAAGCAGCAATCTCTGTTCAGAATAGGCCATAGACCAGGAACAGCAAAATATATTTTGAATCGGAATTGTGGTGCTTTGACTGTGAGAGGAACTTGCGCAGTTCTGCTCAGTTACTGTATGCTTGGAATAGAGAATTGCTATCAGTCTCTCTTCTCCATTAAGCACTAAAAATTATTAAATTCACCCTATAATTAAACAAAAGAAACTTGGAGAAAATGTCTGCATCCCACTGTGTAAGCAGCCTCAAGGAACTCAGGTGATCCTTCTCGGAAAACAAATATAAACACTGAAGATATTGGCTCAAGCAGCTCTTCCAGAAACTCCTTACTATTAATGTTTACAATAAAAATTATTAATCTTTAATGCATTCTTTTGCATTTTCTTTCCTATTATGTTGAATTATTGCAGCTGAAGTTCTCTGGCTGACAGTGTCTTTGCAGCAGCAGCTTCTCCTTCTGTTTAATATCAAAATCCTATCTGACCTTGAGTGATATCTGCCTCACTCCTGATGGGAAATGGCAGGGACATCACAAGTATACACTTGCTCTAAATGCACAAAATGAAGATTAACTAGACCACATGTATGAAGTGTAAAACAAAATACCTTGAAATTTTGCAAATAGTTTGAAACAAAAGCAGAATGATCTGAAAATAAAAGATAAAAAAATATTAATTTAGTGTCATACTGAAAACACCTGGGGTAATAAACCTGTGTAGGTTTTTGGCAAATGGATGCCTAGACATCTTAAAATCCATTACAAAGATGAGACTATTAAAAGTGATAGATCTCATCATTCTCGGAGATCTTCACCTAAATTAAGAGGAAGACCATGAATACAAACTTTCTTTATCTAATCTTTACAGCATTTTGAAGGCTGACACAAACTGGAAATCTCATGTTTGAGGAGCTGACATTTTCTGTTTTTCTGGGTTTTTCTATAGATTTACAACACCAGTATACACTTGATAGGTCAACTGTCTTCTGCAATGACAAGGATATTAATGTTCAATGATAAGTTACCCCACTAAATTAACAGTAATCCCAGATGGCTGGTCTCATTTGCTTTTACTTTGGCAGATGAATTGGCAAAATTTTTACATCAAGCAGAAAACTCCACAGTGAACAAAGAGATGAGACAGGATTAGTCTCCAAATTTAATTCCATATAGTGTGTTTCTGTTATGTGGTAGTGATTATTTCTGCATATAGGCAATTGGCATTTTTGAAGTGATCTAAATTCAGTTCAATAGATGTTAAATTTGATATGTTTCATGCTGCTATTCTGAAGTAATAAACTATACAGATATTCAGATTAATGGGAGCAAAGTTCTGCTTCCTCTTGTGGGCTATTATTGCACTAGGATGGATATTTTGCTTACTTGTTATTAGGTATGTCAGATCCCATAGTCCATATTCCACAGTGTTTCCTATTTAGGAATCCTCAGTTGTTGTTAATCAGTTCCTTTTTGGACAACTGTTTGAACATTTGAAATGCTGTATAATATTCTTTTGAATTTTGGGTCAGATCCTCAGCTGGTGTAAATTGAAATATCTCCATTGTTTTCAGTCAAGCTGTGTTGACTGATACGAATTGAGAATCTGGCCTTCTATGTTTCAATTAAATATTTGGTCTGAAGTTTAAAAACACATGAGCTTCTTTGTGCATTGAGCACACAATCTCTCCATTTTGAGGATGTGTCCACTTGAATTCATCTGTTTGGATTGTAAGTTCTTTTGGGCAAGGACTGTCTCTTGCTATGGTATCTGTTTGTACAGTACCTAGTACAATGAAACCCCAATTTCAGTTGTAGCCTCTAGGTGCTACTATAATATAAATAATAACAAAAATATGGGTCGATATTGAAATGGCCCATTCTGTTGAAATGAGGATGCTCAGAGAGCTGGCAATATATTCAGTTCATCTTACTTAGAATCAACATTATATGTTGACTAATTATATAGATTTGGCACATTTATTATTATTGATGTGTTCAATAATAATTATGATTAAAGTTTCCCTTTTTCTTAATGAAACCTTTTAGAGTATTTCCTTTGTTGGATGATGGTGAAGTCATGTAAGGAATTAGGACAGAGTTTCAGATATCACAGATTTGAGAGGTTAGAGACACATATAGATTGTTAGGTAGATTTTATTTTATAAGTGACTGATTTTAAAAATATATCATTTAATTTCAAAGGTATCCCAAATCCAAGTAAATAAAAGAGCATTGGGTCCTCCTCGGAGAAGCCAGGACCACAAATAACTTTCTTACAAGAGATCCACCTAATTTCTTACCAAATTACAAGCAAGAATGGATGTATTAAGTAGATTGAGTGACAATGATTTTGATACATGGGCACTTCAGTGTTAAGTCTCTTTTGAGAAACAGGATAAAAAGACCATTTTATTGTAGTGGAGGGAAAGATAGGTGAGATGGAATTATTAGTTAATATGAATTCCTATACTTTGAATGCTTCAGGAACTGGCACCTTACAAATAAACTCTGTTTTTCTACTATATGTAGAAGCACGTGATATAATAATAAGTACTTATTAACAAAATTATTGATCATTGTGACAAAGTCAAACCTCACAGCTATAAGAGAGTGGTGGAAGGCATGTGTATCATTCCTAGAACGGTGAAGGCCCTTTTACCTATGAACTGAAAAGACATTATCTCAGGTTAATTTGAGACATGTGAGTCCCATTAAGGGGCTTCCAGTGACCTTTAAAAACCCCTCCTCCAGTGAGAGAGTGGGAGGAGGGAGAAGAAACAAGCTGCAGCAGGGTTAGGGGCAGCAGGAAGAAAAGGGTTCTCCTAGGTGAGAAGGCTGGTCTCCTTACACAGGAAACATTGAATTTACGTCTGTTTTGGGGAAGGGCTAGTAACCCGAAACCAGCATAATAAGTTAATACTCTAGTCAGGGATCAAGGAGATGTGTTTCTTTTGTATTATGGGGTTCTTTTGCTTAAGAGAACTATTCTAGCCTACCCTGAGCCTGACCTTGTAAATAAACCAAAGTTAAGAACTTAAAAACCTCCAGAGCAGGACTGACTTACTCCAGCTTTGCCTCTGCCACCACAGAGAGAAATGCTGAGGCTGACGTGGCCAAAAAGTTGCCTTGCCACATCGTATACAGCAGTGTTTCCCAACCGCTTGTGTAGGGAAAGCCCTTGGTGGGCCAGGCCAGTTTGTTTACCTGCCCCGTCTACAGGTTCGGCCGATTGTAGCTCCCACTGGCTGCGGTTCACTGCTCCAGGCCAATGGGAGCTGCTGGAAGTGGTGGCCAGCACATCCTCGCGCCGCTTCCAGCAGCTCCCCTTGGCCTGGAGCAGAGAACCGTGGCTAGCGGGACCCGCAATTGGCCGAACCTGCGGACAGGGCAGGTAAACAAACCAGCCCGGCCTGCTAGGGGCTTTCCCTACACAAGCGGTGTCCCAAGTTTGGGAAACTCTGATATACAAAAATCTGCTGTATGGGTGACGGGACATGCAGAAAGAGAGAAACCTCACCTTTAATCTTAGTTCCTCCTGAGCTGCTGACAAATTGGAAAGTCCAGTTCCTCCAGTGATTATGGTCACTCACTAGTTGTTGTGGTACTTCATCCCAGCTGATGCCAGATCATTCAGTGTCCTCTGGCACTGTCTTCTGTCATTTCTTCCTTGACCTTTCTTGCTTTCTCTTTCCTTTCTCAGATACCCATTTCAATACTTGCTTAGCATGTCTCGTCTTCCCTATGGTATATATATCCCAGGCAGCTGACCCGTCTTTCTTTGATGATATTTTATAACATGTCCTGCTCTCTCAGCTCCCTTACTCTTATATTTGTAATTTTGTCTTTCCATGAAATATTCAGTATTTTCCTCCACCATCTTTGATGGGAAGCCTCCAATCTCTTTTTGTTAGCCACAGTCATTGGCCATGTCTCTGCTCTGTACAGAAACATGCTCAGTACAATCACATGGTATAATCTGACCTATCATTTGGTGTGAAGATCTGTTTGACCAAATTTGGTCATCCTTCCAAAAGTGGTGTTTGCTTTTCCTAATCTTGTGCAAATATGTTTATCACAGCCACCTTTGAATGACATCACACACACCCAGGTAATAGAACATTTCTAGCTGTTCAATTTCTTTTCCATCCATGTGCACCTTTGTATCTGTTGTCCAGTTTTCTATTTTCATAATATTGTTTTTTCTCTGCATTTATTTTCAGTCCAAATTTTGCTGCTTCCTGTTCTACCTCTGATGTAAGGGCAGTCATTCCATTCCACGTCATACTTAGGGCTGGTCTACACTATGGCAGTAAATTGATCTAAGTTACACTACTTCAGTTACATAACTGAAGTCAACGTAGCTAGATCCACTTACCGCAGTGTCCACACTGCGCTGTGTCGATGGGAGACGCTCTCCCACCGACTTCCCTTATGCTTCTTGGTGGAGAGGTGGAGTGACAAATCAATCGGAGAGTGCTTTCCCATCGATTAAGCGTGTCTTCATCAGACCTGCTAAATCAACACTGCTGCAGGGATCACAGCAGTGCTGATTTAGCCGGTAGTGTAGACCTGGCCTCAATAAAGCAATGTTGTCAGCAAAGTTAAGGTTGTGTAACTAGTCTCTGCTAACCAATTTTACACCGTCCATGATGCCTTGTGTTGCCTGCTTCATCACCCAATCTATCGCCAATGCAAAGAGGATTGATGATAACACACACCCTTGTCTAACTCCAGTCATAGTATTGAACCATTCACCCAGGCCTGTATCCAATCTCACTGCATATCTACTTCCATGATATAAACTCCTTATAGTGCTGATCAGTTTATCTGTTATATACTACAGTGTAAACACTGTAATGGCAGCAAATGTCATATTAGTTACATGATTATATTTATTTATTGTGGGGTTACTTAGAAGGAGATAAGCTAAATATAAAGGGTAGGGAAGGAGAGTAAGGCTGATAGGGAAGGGAGGGGGTAAGGTGAAGAGACTGCGAAGGAGGGAGAGGGTTGGAGCTAGAGCACTGCAACTCTACAGATATCCACCTTATATCCATGGACCATTTTTGCAGATCGTGGATCTAATGCAGATACAAATTTTGTATCCGCGCAGGGTTTTCCTTGAAGCAAACCTCCAGTTAGCATAGGGCACAGAAAATCCAGTCAAAGTTTTAGAAAGTTGTCTGAATGTCCAGTGTTCCCTGCTTTGGCTGCTTTTGTTCCTTCTGGCTGGTTCCTCTCTGCCGTTTTCCCTGGGGGGGTGGCACTTGGGTCCTAGTGCCCCCAGAGTATTCTGTTAGATTATAATCTCGTAGACTTTAAGGTCAGAAAAGACCATCATTATCCTCTAGTCACCTCCTACACATTGCAGGCCACAGAACCTCACCCACTCACTCCTGTAACAGACCCCTAACCTCAGGCTGAGTTACTGAAGTCCTCAAATCATGATTTAAAGAGAATCCACTAATTACACTATTTTAAACCTGCAAGTGACTCTTGCCCCGTGCTATAGAGGAAGGCAAAAAAACCTCCCAGAGTCTCTACCAATCTGACCCGGGGGGGAAAATCCTACCCAACCCCAAATATGGTGATCAGTTTTAGACCCTGAGCATGTGGGCAAGAACCACTAGCCAGACACCTGGGAACAAATTCTCTGTAGTAACTCAAAGCCCTCCCCATCTAGTGTCCCATCCCCAGCCATTGGAGATATTTGCTGCTAGCAGTCACAGATCGGCTTCATGCCGTTATTGTCAGTCTCATCATACCACCCCTCCATAAACTTATCATGCTCAGTCTTGAAGCCAGTTAGGTTTTTTGCCCCCACTGCTCCCCTGGGAAGGCTGTTCCAGAACTTCACTCCTCTGATGGTTAGAAACCTTTGTCTAATTTCAAGCCTAAACTTGTTGATGGCCAGTTTATATCCATTTGTTCTTGTGTCCATGTTGGGGCTTAACTTAAATACCTTCTCTCCCTCCCTGGTATTTATCCCTCTGATGTATTTATAGTGAGCAATCATATCTCCCCTTAGCCTTCTTTTGGTTAATCTAAATAAGCCAAGCTCTTTGAGTCTCCTTTCATAAGGTAGGTTTTCCATTCCTTGGATCATCCTAGTAGCCATTTTCTACACCTGTTCTGTTTGGAATTCATTCTGTTCTGTTCCTTCCATATACATATTTCAAATTGATAGAGAAGTTCAAAACATTAAAAGGGAGGAACCTACCCCACCCAAAAAATAAAAAATCAATAATCCAAATACTGGGTTACTATTTTCCTGGGGGGCAATGGGGGTAACATAAACAAAATCAATTTTTCTTGGAAGTTATACTTGCAGATTCTTTCAGCTGTCCTTTTTCTGCTTTGTTTTAAGATGTATGGTGTAGTCAGAGCTTCCAGGTTGCTTTGCAAGTGTCCAGCCCAGTGCATGCACTTGTGCTTTACCTTTTTATATATCCGTATTTCAATACAAACCCTGGAGTGTCTCCTCCTTGGGAACATGCGGCCCTTTCTCCAGCTGTTTGCCACCTGCTCACTATTTCTCCCAACTGTCCTACCTCCTGTTGTGAATGGGGGATTCAGGAAGTTTCCATAATACTCCTAAATTAAATTGATATGTACAGTTTTTGTTCCTCCATGGGTTGAGAATGTATAGATTAGTCAAGACTACCCTGGAGTTTTTTAGTCTCCAAGAATGGGAATCCATTCTGGTATCATTAGGTGGTAATTATTAACCTGAATGTTCTTTGCTTGCCATTACTCAGTGACATGAAATAAAATGTTCTATCTAAGGGCACTAGGGCACTGGCATTTGATCTCAGAATGAGGTTGTATGGCCAGTGCTTCAAAGAGCCAAAAAAATTTGAGAGCTCAGAGAGTTCTTCCCTGAATCACATTAGTGAGCTGAGACCCAAAAGTAGGAATCTAGCTAAATAATGTTTTCAGAGAAGCCTAATTACAAGTGAGTAATTATCTGTTACTACCCATTTTTTCCTTCTGGTCTCTTTGTTAATATATATCCTGTACTTACTTGATACAACGGTTAAACTAAATAATAATCTGAGGAAAACGGAAAGCAAAGAAATCCTGTTTGAATGCCGCTTGAGACACAGGTCTCAGAGTTGTACCTCTGATCCGAAGCACAGTCTAAAAATCTCCCTTCAAAAAACTTCAGATTCCTTTGCATCCAGGATTCTCCTTCTATCTCTGTCCTCGTGTTTGCAGAAGGGTATGAATTATACAGAGAAAAAAAGACACTAGATTTCAGTAACCTCAGCATGAGGCTCACACAATGTAATAAAATGACTTGTGTAGCAGTGTGATGTCTTTTATTCTTTCTTTTTTGTTTTGTTCCAGGACTGTATCAGTTTAGGCTCAGGAGAGCCAAACAGAAGTGCATACCACTCTTTTGTCCTCTACCACAGTAACAGCCCTCGTTGGGGGGAAATTATCAAGCTACCCATCCCCATTGACAGGTTCCGTGGGTCTCACCTTCGCTTTGAGTTCAGGCATTGCTCCAGTGAGTGCAACATAATCCTTTGTCCAAAACAAATCTAAAAATGTTGATTTCTTTCCATTACAAGTAGAAGATTAAAATGCTAAGTCACTGGAAGAGGGAATCTTAAAGTACAATAAGTACAGTGTTAAGGATCCAGTGTTTGGAATGGTGCTATCAAGAGTTGTTAGAGAATATAAAAAAGGGTCTAAATTAGAACATGCTCTTCAGGACAACAGACTCCCATATTGTTTTCCTACTGTGTTCTTTGACATATTGTTTTTTCAAGTTGTGCATATGATTTACTCTGGTCAACACAATCTTGATAAAGGCTTGTCTGTTTTACATTTGTAGAGACTAATTTTGTGGTCAATAGCATAAACTGCAACCTAGTACAGTGCGTGTGTCTATCTATCTATCGATCGATAGCTAGATAGATTAGATAGAAAAATTAATCCTGATGTGGCTTCATGCATTGGTTGTTAGAAATACAGAGAGGCTAAGGAGTGAGTATGTAGTATAGAGAGTGGGGGGGGGGAATATACACACACACATTTGCAGCATATGCAGAAATGTTTCTCTGTGTTCTTTATTTCCTGTTGCAGCTAAAGAC
The DNA here is from genome assembly GCF_020497125.1 of Mauremys mutica. NCBI lineage: Eukaryota > Metazoa > Chordata > Testudines > Geoemydidae > Mauremys > Mauremys mutica. Next base: position 47,080,209 of record NC_059078.1, read on the forward strand.
AAAGGAGAAAAAAAGCTTTTTGGCTTTGCATTCACTCCTCTGATGAGGGATGATGGCACCACCCTATCGGATGATATCCATGAGCTTTATGTTTATAAGGTACCATAGCTCACAACTCTTCTAATGCTGCACTGCAGACCTGCCACCCATTTATCCCTACTTCAGTGTAGATACATTTGAGTAAATGTCATTACATTTCTGATAATGCTGTTTTTCATTACATGAGGAAATAGTGATAGGATTCTGAACCTATTTATAACAGATCCCAATTTATAGGACTCAGTATAGATGGGTGTCATTTTTCCTCCTCAAATTATAATGACCTTTGTTACTCCTCTCTGGTTTTAAATTCAGTCTCACTAGTATTCATAACCACCCAAGAATGCTATGAGGGTATGTTATTACTATACGCTGTTATGGACTAGACTAGTAATGTGAGACACCATAATCCTGCTCAGCAATACCCTAGCAGAGTAATTTTGTCCTTACAAGGTTACCCTAGTTTTTTCCTTCAGTGTGTGTATATATATATATATATATATATATATATATATATATATATATATATATATATCTCAAACAGCTAGATTACATCTGGAAGATCCTTAAAAGTTGTGAAGAGATCTGTGAGTGGGCGACCACATTTTCTTAAGCACAGGTGACTTAATGTACTGTACCTGAGGATGGCAAGCATAGGTTTCTGTGTATAGTTTTTCTGTGCACTCAGAGGATTGTACAATGGCATTCTGATTTATGACTAGGTATCCTAGATGCTATGATAATACAAATAATAATTCAGGCTAGCAAGGCATGAATGTGTGGAATAAAGTAAATCAACTGGGTAAAATTTGGTTTCCTTTCTGTATCTGCAGTGTGATGAGAACAGCACATTTAATAATCATGCTCTGTACCTGGGGCTGCCCTGCTGCAAAGAGGACTACAACGGCTGCCCTAACATCCCTTCTAGCCTCATTTTCCAGCGTAGTACCAAAGAGACCTTCTCGATCTCCACCCAGCTCTCCTCCACCAAACTCACCCAGAACGGTACCATATCTGTCCCTTCTGAAAACAAGGCCATTGAAACATGTTCTGTTTTTTCACTATTTTTCACTGTTTTTTCTATGGATTAATGTTAGCTGTGCTTATATTTACTAAGCTCCAGTGCTACTGGAATGAGTAGAGAAAGGGTTTTTTTAAGGAAATGAGCATACTAACTTGTAACAGATAGTAGGTATATTCTGTAAATAGAGGCACAAAGGCTAGGATAAAACATTGTTAATTCTGATTAAACTCATGAGAATAATAAATTCAAAGTTAGCTTGTTAACTCAATTCTAAATTAGCTCTGTTGGGCTTTGTATTGAAGGTTTCTGTGATCAAGGCTTGATGTTGCTTACTTCAAGTCCTCAGAGATACCAAAGGGCTGCCCACAATGCAACATCAAGACAAAATACAACCTTTACTTTTTAAACACCATTCATTTCTTTCGCAATAATGTAGGTTTCTAGGTTTACTCCTTAGGTTTTCTCTTTGAGGTGAGGAGTAATTCATGGAACAAGTATCGTCTCTTCAATCTCTATCACATCTTGGGGGTGGCTTTCTTCCTACCTTACTTGTTTATAAATTTTGAATGGTTCTGTGTGTGTTTCTAACCCACAAGCTTTTGTTATGGGAAGGATTCTTGAACTGTTGTTAACTGTTTTAGAGGCTTCACTTAAACTTATACCATGTTTCAGTCTTTCATCATATTGCATTAAAAGCAGGAGAGAGACCACAGACAAGATCTAAATGTGCAGTGGAAACTGAAACATTTCTTTCTTTCTTTTAATGGCCAGTCTGGGCCCTCGATAGTTGTCATACTGATTCTGAACTTTAGTATCCCAGCCATGCACTGCCTGTACTAGACATTCTTCAGTGTCCTTGTGCTTTATAGTATATCAGAGTGCATGTTCCTTTCTTGTGTCATTTTGCAGTGGACTTGCTTGCCCTCTTAAAATGGAAGGCTTACCCAGACCGTGTAATGGATATCCTAGGAAGACTGAGGCATGTCAATGGCGAGGAAATTGTTAAGGTACTGAGTCAACTAATGGTCACTCTTACTGATGGAAAAATTATTTTTTATGATAACAAAGTATTTGAGGGAGCAAACCAGAAGAGGCCTTCCTGTGATTGACTCTCTGCTGTCAATTTTTAAAGTCCAGATAATATGACTGTTATCTGAGATGTTATGTACCTGGTATTTTTTAGGGGGCTCAGGGTTTTGTATATATATTTTTTCAGTGTGTAGATAAAATTCATGTTTCTGCTTTATTCCTCGACCAAAAAAAGTTAAAGATTGAGATAATGTTGAACATTACACATTAATCTATAACAACATTAGAATGTTGCAGTTATTTAATACATTTGAAAGAGAATTTAGACAAGTTTAAGAAAATAAATGTATGAAAGCTGAGAATTTAAAACACTGTAATTCAAAAATCCTAAACTCCAGAAACACACAGTAAATCCATATTATCCCTGCCAACTACAGCTTCTCCTTGGAGTTATTGTCCCAAAGGGGCTCCACTTTACGCAGGCACACATCCAGGCACTTTTGATCAGAGATTTTTCACCAGCAGTGTCCACATCTCTGTGCCTGCTCCCTACACATCCTCGTGCTCTGGACCAATGGTATATTAGTGAGGAGTGGACCCACTGCAGCTCCAGTTCCTTTTCAACCACCTGTAGCTAGAGAGGGAGCATTGTGGTGTCTGCTAGCTTAGCATACCTAGCTGACCATTTATTTTATTATTTTCTTATTTTTGTTTCTTCTTGGTACAAGCTGTGCTTTTGGAGGTTCCCCCACCCTTGTTTTTCACAGCAAGGGCCTCTGCCCTTTTACCTCCTTTGTCTGCAGCCTTCCTCCTTGGACTATGCCCAAAAACCTGGATTTTAAACCCTGCCAGACCTGCCACGGGTCGTTCCCCTTGGCAACGGGCATTCTGGCTGCCTCAGAGAGTCCCACATCCTACAAAGTGTAAGGTCTGCTCTGGTTTCAGGAGCAGATCCAGGAAGCTGAGGGAGGACAGACTAAAGTTACTTCTTATGGAGCAGTCCTTGAGAGCCACCATCACTTCAGGGTCCAACTCCCCGTGCATACATTTGCATCAACCTCTCAGAGCATTCTGATGACGACTTTGGCTCTGGTGTGCAGAGAAAGGGTAGCTTCAGAGAGCTCAAAGCCGTCTAAAAAAAACAGACATCACTACACCCATATGTGGCATATAAAAGAAGGGGAAAGTCACCCCAAAGGCCAGGGATTGAGAAGGCAGGATAGGTACAACTAGACTTCTACCTCCTCTGGTATCAAGATGTCAGTACTCATGAACAAGACTTCCAGCACACATACTGAGAAGTCTTAGGACAAACAGCCCTGTTCAGCACGATTGTCGGTACTCTTGGAGCCCTCCAACCTAAGGACTTCAAGAAACTGCCACCGACCCCAATCCAGGCACTCTCCTCAGGCTTTGTGCATAAGGAACATATGGACCACCCATCCATACTGTCTCCACTACCACTCAACTCACCTCAGCCTGAGGAGCAGTGTCCAGAATTGCTGATACCAACCAGTTTCCTCTATCACGAGGCTCTCCAAGTCACAGCCTGAATCCACTGTACTGAAAGGTACACAGGGATTTCCTACCGGTACCAACGTACCCACCTGTCCTGACATACTGCCCAGCTTCTGTGCACCTCCACACTAAAAGTCAGCCACTGGTTCCAACTCAGAATCCAGTACCAACACAACCACCAGTAAAGACATGACCAACAGTACCAATACTCCTAGCTCCTCCGTTAGATACAGGGAGGCAACACCTCCTTGGACTTAGACATTTCTGTCCAGGATTCCACCACATTTCCATTCCAGCCTCCCTCTCCAGCAGTGTACTGTAAGGACAAGACCCCTGGAACGAGCCAACTTCCAACCTGCCAACCTTGGCAGGAGAATCCTTACGGTCTCTTCTGCTTTCCTTATACACCTCCACAATGGGCTTTCTGGAACCCTTGAGCTTCTTATGCTGACTTATTTTATAGAATGCTCTCACAGAAGAGGACTTATCAAGAAAAGCAGGCACTGGGACCCTATTCTCCAGCAACACTGCCAGAGCCCATGTCAGTGTGTTGCAGCCAGGATCCCCACTGACACAGCAGCAGGTCTTCTGCCACTGCTAGGGCCCCAGGCTGGGATGCAGTGGAGTGGGAAGGCCTGCATCCCGCCTGCCACCCAACTTGTGGGTGGCAGTCTTCCCCTCTCCCAGGTCCTTTGGAGGCCTGGGCTCATTGCTACTGTTCACATTGCTACTGCTCAGCCCTGCCTGAGCGCCTGACACGTTTTTTTTGTTTGTTTGTTTGTTTTGTTTTTGTTTTTTTGGAGGGGGAGGGGTCCACTTTTGTTTTATTTATTTCTCAGAAGAGTTTCTCCTGGCCCTTTCCAGAGAGAAAATACAAAACAAGATGCAAAACTTTGTTTCATGTACATAAACAGCCTGTTGGAGTATAAAGAGCAACCGATAAGTGTTTCAGAAGAACATTGGCTTACTCCAGGGGCACTTCAGGAATAACCATGAGGAATAACCATGATTTCTCCTTTCGTCCCACTGGGATGTTCTTAAGTCATTAGTCACTGTTCTTTTACAAATTTGCCATGGAGAAGATATGAAGACTGGAAATCATGCTGACAATTGGGATAAGCCATTCTTAATCCCATCCCTGACCCAAATGCAATAGGCCATGTCTTTCTTTTAAAGAAGATAACTGTGAGAAAACAATTCCTAATCCAAAACTAGCATCCAGCTTGACAACCGAGTAGGCCAGACACCGATCCCACTTCCTGCCCAACTCACGCTCCGATGCCATCTTGTTCCCTCCCCCTCGCAGTAGCAGTGTCGCTCGCAGGTCACTCTCAACTCCCCTCCCCCCGTTGTTGCCCCGCCCTGACCCAGGGCCTGGGCTTATTGCTACTGTTTGTGTTACTACCGCTCAGCCCCTGCCTGATGGCCTGAGCTTCTGACTCATTTTTGCCCCGCCCTGACCCAGGGTCTGGGCTTGTTGCTACTGTTTGTACTGTTACTGCTCCACCCTGCCTGAGGGCCTGAGCACCTGACTCACTGTTGCCCTGCCCTGACTTATGGCCCGGGCTTTCTGTGCTTCTTTCAGTTGCTGCAAGGGCCGCCGAGGGAGACTCCCACTGCCGGACTAATTCCCCCAAGACATCAACAGTGTATAGTGAGGCAGTATGGCTCCCCGCCGCCCCGGAGAGGGATGAGCCCCGGCTAACCTCTTTACACCACATAATACCAAAGCTTCTTTGCAGGCCTCTCTCAATGCTGCTAGTACAGCCTCTTGTTCGTTTTGACTATTTGGTCCAGGGTCACAAATCACTTCACTATGGATCCTGTGGTGCACCACCCTGCCCAACTGCTACTCTGTGATGTACACCTCTCCCAGAATACATCAGATCAGACAGATGGATACTTGAAGTATTATAGTCGGGTTACACCATCCAATTCAGCCCCATTCCCTCTTCCTCATCCCTTTTGAGGGACCCTTCTCACAAGGGTCTCCTAAGGTAAGAGGTAGAATTTTTCCTGCTGCTGGGGGGCAATTGAACAGGTTCCTCACAGTTTCACCTAAAAAGACTTCTACTCCAGGTACTTCCTGGTTCCCAAGAGAAAAGGGGGATGGAGACTGAACCTGGACCCTGGGCTGGTGCAACCCATTAGGTGACCTAGGCGGTCGCCTAGGGCATTAACATTTGGGGGGCAGCAGCCACCCCGGTCGTCGGCGGTATTTAGGGGGTGGGACCATCCGCTGCCTCTGTCGGGGGCACCATTTCAGGCATGAGACCTTCCGCCGCCTAGGGCGCCAAAAAAGCTGGCGGCACTCCTGCCTGGACCTCAGGTCTCAGAATACTTTCCAAAAAATTGCAGAGATTCAGGATGGCATCCCTAGATACTGCTGATGGAAAATCTCTGATCAAAAGCTCATGGGCACGTGCGCATCCGTAGGGACAAAACATCTCGAAGCACTCCAGTTTCTGTACTGGTAATTAACCCCTCCTTATCCTCCTCTTACTCTTGCAACATGAAAGAAAGGAAACCTTCTTTGTTGTGTCTATAAATTAAAATAACCCGGATGGTCTTTTGTTATCTGATTATATAACCTGCACCTATCATTTTGGCCTGTAAGAGCTATGGGAGAACTCTCAGGTCTAGTCTGCTGGGGGTCTGCAGCCTGTGTGTTCAGGATGAATGTGTAAAAACTTGATTTCTGTCTGTAATTGTAAAAGGGGTCTCTAGCCATTATTGTGTTTGGGGTGAACGTTTCCTTAACTTATGATTTCCTTGTTTTTTAGTATTTGCATTGTTGTGAGAAAGTACAGCTAAGCAACCTTACCTCTAAATTAACCACGTTTTTTGTGTGGAAATATTGAAAAGGTGGCTGTCTCTGAACTCCCTTCCTAAATAAGCAAGAATACTCAAAAATTCATTAGTTGCATGGAGGCAATGATGGAACTGAAACTCCAGTCGACAATTTGATTTCTGAGCTAAATATGCAGCTCCGCTTGTTCACAAAGCAACAACGTGTTGTCTATTAGTTATGACTGACAAACCTCAAAAATTTCAGCATTTGGACCTGAATAGGCTCAGAAAATGCCAGATGGCTAATCAGATTTATTTCAACTTTTTAGGTCTCTTTTCTTCTATGTCTTGCCCAGATCCTTCCCTTCAGAGCAAGTAGATCATTCTCCCTTACCATTACACCAACTGCTTAACAATCTACAAGATGCCTTCTTTATCTCTCTCCACTTTTCCAAATCTCTCCTTAGTCCTCAAAATTAGAGCTGATCAGAACATTTTTGACAAAATGTTTTTTCATCAAAGTAAGCTGTTTCACCAACACTGAAATGTTTCACAGATATGTATGTATTTTGATTAAGTTTTTAACAAGAACATTTCCAAGGTCCAGGGTGGACTCTCTGGTCATTTCCAGGGGGAGAGAGAGAGAAACCCCAATTTGAAAACCTGACCTTTTCAATCCAAACATAAATGTTTAGACACAATTTCATTTTGCAAAAAAATTAAAAAGGTTTTGTTTTCCTTCCAATACAGAACAAAAAGAAATGTTGGCAATCTCTATTGTGCTGAGTTCCAACTCTTCTGTTATCTTACATGCCCCAGGCTTTTCCAGATCAAAGATGATATTTCAGAATACATTCACACACTTGTGAGCCTGGAGAAGGACACATGCATGCCAGATATGAAGACAGTGGCTATCCCTTCCACTAGTTCCAGAAATGCAGAGAGCCCTTCCTGCAATTTATTTTGCAGAATTTAAGATTTGGAAGGAGATGTGTTTGGGCTCTGGGATAGTGAACCCAAAAAACCTGCCCACTCCAATAGTACTCATTTTTTAATAATGCTAATTATTGAATGTTGACTTATATGACTATGAGCAAAACAGGCCTACTCCTCCATGTCCATATTTGAATTCTTCACAAAATTCCATAATTTTGAGAATAAATTTTGTCTTCAATGCAGTACAGCAAGGGTTTGCACAGGGAGAATTTTTCTTTAGGAAATCGTAAAAAATATGTGGACTTAACATATTCCAAGTGAAGTGGTGTCTGACTCCCTTTTGGAATTCACTGCCATTCAGTGACAGCTGTATCTTTTTTTCGGGAACTTCATAAATCATTTTGGTTTTTTTTTCTTGTTTTTCCACATCAGAGAATCCGGTGGAATAGATTGCGCAAAGCTAACCTACAATGCCAGCTATCAGTGTCACCTATAGCTAGGGTGACCAGACAGCAAGTGTGAAAAATCGGGACAGGGTGTGGAGGGTAATAGGCGCCTATATAAGAAAAAGCCCCAAATATCCCTATAAAATCGGGACATCTGGTCACCCTACCTATAGCACTGTCACTTCGCTATCTTCTTCTCCAGTGGGTCCTATTTATTGAAATGGAAAGCAGTGGGAGATCAGCACACTGAGCAGCCTGCCATGTCATGGACAAAAGGGGCTGACATTATATAGCTAAATTGTTGCACAGATACTTGATTTAAAAAATAAAAACCTGAATCTCTGTGCTGTAAAATACAACCATTTTGTACTAACCATGTCTTGAAACATTTACTGTTTACTGTGAATCAGTGGATGTGCTTGTGTCAGATGTGGAATGCTATCTGACATGCTATTAGGACTGCAGAATAGTGAACAGTTTTGTCAGTCTTGGGCAATACTGTTGATCTGCCCAGAGACAGTGAAAGGCAAACACTATGTAAATTAAATGAAAATAGTTTGTAATAAAATAATGTTTCTGTTTTCTGTCATTTTCTTTTATAATTGTTCTTTGTAATGGGAAGGGAGACATTCTTGGCAATAAGTAATTTTTCTTACACATACTATGGGTGAATCTTAAGTGGTCTGTTCCTGCAGAATGGTGGTAAAGACATAGGAAAGTATGACACATCTGAGAATAAAAGCAGTGCTATTGAATGTAAGCAGGGTTTGTAGATTTAAATTATCTGTCTCTTCCTACCATTTCAGTTCCTGCAAGATATTCTAGACACGTTGTTTGTGATTTTGGATGACAATACAGAAAAGTATGGCCTGTTGGTCTTCCAGTCACTGGTAAGTAACCCCATCCCATTAAATTAGTACTTTTCTTTCTCTGGTGGTCAGTATTTCCCGTGCTCTTATTACCTTACCACCATGCCTTATTGCTATTATCTTATTACCTTAAAATGTGTGAGAGATTCAGCTGGAGGTTCTACACCTGTATTTTTTTGTAACTTTATTGGGTGCAAGGAGTAGGATAACCATAGCCAAAATATGAGGAGAGAAGGATTACATCCATCAGTATGGGAGGGGCAAACAATAAGTCAAAGAGGAGCATTTCCATTGTCAGCATATGAAAAAAAAGCATCAACATCTGACTGTTTCTTAGCCTGTTCAGCTTGTTCATTTAATCCCAGGTGACATGTGCAGTTTGCTCTGTTATGGGTTCCCTTCTCTATCTTCCGCAGGTGTTCATCATAAATCTGCTACGTGACAGCAAATATTTCCATTTCCGACCTGTTATGGACATGTACATTCAGAAACACTTTGCAGGAGCACTGGCTTACAAGTAGGTTGTGTTTTGTCATCACTCCGTACAGTAACACTCTCAGACTTCCGAGTAGTATGGGCACCAGAGTCATCACTTTTACAGTAGCAGAGTATATCTGGTATTCAAAAGCAAACATTCTGGAGAAAAAAAATTGTAGCATGACTTCTAAATCTAGCCACAGAGAGAGGCTGCTGAATGTCATGCCAGTCCTAGTTCCAGTCTTAGCCTGCAGGGGCTAGGAATGCTGTGAAGTGAGGAAGTCACTCAGCAGCTACTAATTAGAAACTGTGTTGTTTGATGGGCCCCACAGAGCATCCAACCTTCCTATACTAGAAGGATGCTGGCTACTTGAGGCCTGCATGAAACTTAAGCAGAGATCATGGAAATGATTCTTACATTTCTTACCAGGAATGCATCCATTGGCACAAAACCAATAGCTTCCACTTTAGGGAGATAAATCACCTATTCTCTAATGCCCTCTTCTTTGAAACTAGCCATAGGAAAAGGTAAGTATTCAGATTAGATCCAGGTATTCTATTCTGTGAGATTAAAGGCAGAATGTTCATTTCAATAGAGAATTAGAAAATTAATTTCCATTAACATTCAAAAGAGTGGTGAGCCTTCTTTTCAAGTATATTACAATGAAATCTTACTTCATGAGTCAGATTTAGAAAGCAGTAGCAATTATTAGCCAGGATTGTAATTTATCTTTCTTCCAAATTGCTTCTTGTACATAATTTAGTGGCTCCCAAACTGGGTCAAAACAAAGTGAAGACAACAATCTTCCAGCTCCATCATTCTTGGTCCTGATATTATAGGAGACTCAAGCTATAGTGTATTGAAAAAATCTTAAATAGGTTACATTAAAAATGTTCTTTTAAAACAGATTGGAAACTGTATGTTTGGTATGGGATCACAAAGCACAGTGAAGTTCAGAATGATGAGAAAGCAGTTTCACAATTTTTAATAATCAGTGTCATCTTTGATCTAAGGGAAATGTTATTTGCAGTTCTATTTTCTTCTGATGAGCTGGTGTCTAAACAAACTTGTTCTTCAGCATATGTAATACCTCAGGGCATTCTAAACAGTCTTGTGCACTTTAGGAAATTAGATGAAGGTATTTTCTCTATGTTTTTACATAAGTTGGTCTCTTCCAGTTTCAAACAGTTTCTGAAAATTGCTTATCTATAAGAGCCTTACTCAGATTGCTTAGCCAAAGAGAAATACTACATGTATTTTATTTTCTGTAAACTGATTCTTTTCTTTATTTGAAGTGATTTGTTATAACCCCTTTTTGATTCTTTGTTTCTTGCCATCTGAGTTAATTATGGACGGAGAGTTATTTTTTGGTGTCAGAAATTTCTTTTTTACATTTAAATTAATGTATATGTCATTACTGTAAACTTGGTTGTTTAGACTAATATGCCTAATTATTAGAAGTGAGTGTAACAAGAGAGCACATTGCATTTCTTGCTGTCTAAGGAAACAACTGCCAAGTCGTTTAAAAAAAAAAAACAGAAGGTTTCAGGGTTGGCCACTTTCAGTTAATTGCTTGATGTTTCTGTCAATGTGTCTCTTACTCAGAGAACTGATCCGATGTTTGAAGTGGTACATGGACCGATCAGCTGAGCTTGTACGACAAGATCATATCCAGGAAGCAATGAGGGTATGTGTTTGTTGTAAATACCTGTATGTTCAATGTGGCTGTGGCTTCTACACAGCTGAGGCTGCTCTAAGGCACATGAAACCTGGTCTTGAACAGATTTCCAGTACTCATTTGTCCAGAGCAAATTTCAACTTTTTGTCAAAAACTGCACAAATTCTAATCTTAAGGTGAAATTCACCCTTGTGCAGAGGGCAGTACAATGTCTATGCCTCCTTAACTCCTACCAAAACCTTATTTTGTGGATTTAAGTGATATTTTTGTGGGGCGTTGGCCTTGTGCTGGCCCTCTGCACAGTAGTAAATTTCACCTTTATAGAAGTAACATTTTATAGCGATTAGAGTACAGACTGGGAGTCTGTAGTTCTGGGTTTTATTTCTGGCAGTGACACAGACTGGAAGAAGCTCTAGAATATTTTAACAGTAAATGGACCCTTGAGTGGACCATGGTGATGACAGATACCATCACATAGAGCATGGATCAGTTGTCAATTAACAGAGCGTGATTTTGAAAGAAAACACAGCTTCTCATCCCTGTGCGTGAACCAGGGGAATAGTTTTTGCACTAGTTCAGTTCCACAGCAAACAAATAAAATGCTACCTTTTTACTACAATTATAGTATAACAGCAAGAACTCAAAGTCACTAAGATTAAGAGGTTTACTATAGAAAGACCATTGAATTTGGAATTCAGATGTTCACTAGGTGGAGAAACACAAACTTCTTTCTGAGTTCGCCTTTGTTGAACCCAGAGGAATGAAAGTTGGCTTCACTGACAGGTTCTCAAATAGATCATTTCATCTTGAGCAGGTCCAACCTTTTTCAGCAGATTCTGGGACAGGCAAACAGAAGTATGTCACCCTTTCTCATAAATGACATTTCCAGCTAGTATACACCTTCACATTTATGCTAATGATGCTCAGATGTTTCAGTAACTGTGGAAAGAGAGAAACAAATTGTTTCTAGTGCTCTGACACAGATCAGACTTTGAATGCTCTTTTTTTTTTTTTGAAGGATGGATAGTTTTATGTCAAAGGCCTGTAAGGTCAAGGTCCATTTGTTGACTTCACATTTTAAAGTTCATTGCTGTGTCTGCATCCTGAACATTAGCTTCAGTTCAGGAACTATGTAAAGCATCTGTATAGAGATGGACCATTATTGCTACCAGCATCATTTCAAATTGCCTATGTAGCCTTTGGTAGAAGGTTTCACCAAGCAGTAATCCAACAAAGGGTCCACACTTCTGAGTTGCTACTTCTTTAAGTCCATACGATCACAAGACTGGTAACAGACTTGAAGAAAATGTACTTAATTCCTGAAAAATTACTTTTTGTTTATTTCTCTGTGCTCATCTGATAGTCTTTCCCTTGCTTTAAATGTTCCCTACCACCTCCTTCAAGCTGTATTTCCAATCTTTTGTGCTTCATATTGTCTGTGCTGTAAAACAGTAGGATTCATTGAGTATTTGAAAACTAAAGCAGAGGGCTTTGGTGCCGCACGCACGCACAAACTATTTTGCCTTTGCCGCTTGCAGAAACTTAATTTCCAGTTAGGGACTGAAGTCCCTTTTGTCTCTGTTAATTGTCAGACAATGCCTCCAAGATAATAGCGTTCAAGAAAACAGAAGGTTTCAGGGCATTTCAATTGATTTCTACTTCTCTAAGGGCCTTACACTCTACAACTGTGATTTTGTAGACTAACTGAACTTCTAACATTTAACATGATTTGTTAGTGTTCATGCACTAGCTTTTCTGCCATCACAGCCATGTGTTTGCATCCACAACTAGTGCTCTGCCTAACTCCGTGAGGGCATTCTGGGGAGCCATTGCAGCAATAGCTGCCTGCCTCCAGAGGCATGGGTCTTTTTAAGGACCCTTTTTTTCATAGAGGATTATGGAACATCATATACAATTCCTATAATCCTCTTCCTTGGGTCACAGTGACCTTTCCCTTTTATGGAGAATTTCAAGTCACTTCACATTGCTGCATCCTCCAACTTCTGGAATTTGGTGGTTGACAGCCTGGAAGCAAAGCAGGGCAGAAATTGTAATACACTCAGAGCACTCTGTAAAGAAGGAAGATGCAAATGAAGAGGTTTATTATATTTCCAAACTGAATCACGAGGAAAGTGGTTTCTGGGTCAGGTCAAATGTTATGTACTAATGAGACAGTGTTGTGTAAATTAAAAAGGAAGTTGAACTGGCCCATTTGATCAAGGTTACCACTGTACCAGAGATAATGGAAGACTTTGAACATTGTGACTTCTCAAACTGTGCTGAGACTATTGATGAATCTCATTTCCCAATTCTTTGTCCTTAAAATCAGTCCACAGATTTCTACAAGCATAAGTCTTACTGGCTGTTGCAAATCTTAGAGAGCAAGTCCTGGAACTCACACTGGCTGACCAGGCAAGATGCATGATGTGAGAATGTTAAAGAATTCCACTTGTGACAGGCAGGAATAGTTCTTCTTTGAGTGCTTGCTCATATCGATTCCAATTAGGTGTGCACATGCCGCGTGTACGATCGTTGGAAGATTTTTACCTTAGCAACACTCGGTGGGTCAGCTGAGGCGCCCCCTGGATGGCGCCTTCACGGCGCCGGATATATACCCCAGGCGACCCAGTGGCCCCTCAGTTCCTTCTTACCGCCCGTGACGGTCGTTGGAACTGTGGAGCGCAGCTTAGCTGAACTCCACTTCCCCAGCTTCTAGTGTAGCACTTGTTTATAGTTGTAAATAGTTTTAAGTAATTGTTATTAGTTCTTTAGTAGTAGTTAATAGTTATTGTTCTTAGTGTAAATAGTAGTTGGGGGTAAGGGGCTTCTCCCCTCCCCATCCTCCCCGTACGCAGGCTGATGCCTAGGTCCCCGGGTTTCAAACCGTTCTCGGCCTGCCTTAAACCAATGCCTGTGGGAGACCCCCCACGACTCCTGCTTGAAGTGCCTGGGGGAATCCCATCAATCTGACAAGTGCCAAGTGACAATTTGTAAGGCATTCAAACCTCGGATTAAAAAGGAGTGGGACTTTCGCCTGAATCAGCTCCTTATGGAAGCGGCACTTAGCCCGATGTCCTCGGCCCCGCATCAAGACTCGGTGCTGACTTTGTTGGTTCGAAGCGCGCCTGCGGCACCAGAAGGGTCAGCGCCACATCCAGACACCGGCAAAGACTCCTGGCATCAGACATCTCCGGCACCCTTACCAACACGGCGTCACTCCCTGTTTCTGGGACCGAAGAAGCAGCGCAAGCAATCTGCTGCCCCCTTGCAGTTGCCGTTGCCACCTGTGCTTCCCTCGGAGCCACGTCCCGTGTTGGAGTGTCCAGCAAAGGCATCAACCCCGGTACCGTTGACTCCGGCACCCCAAGAGCCGTCGAGTCTGGTGCACATAAGCTCCCCAGTGTGTACCGTGGTTGAGCTCAGGCTGCCATCCACTCCAGAGACCTTCTCCACGGCGCGCAACCTCATTGCACTCACAAAGTTGAGACCATCACAGCCTTCGGTACGGCCGGTACGGGCTGTTCCCTCAAAAAGAAAGCCCTCCATGCTTTGCCCTCTGTCGCAGAGTGAGATAGGACGGCACCGATCCCGGTCCCAATCCCGGTGACAGTCCCGATCCAGATGCTGGTCTCGTTCACAGCACCGCCCACAGTCCCGGCACCAATCACCGTCTCAGTACCAGTCGCACTCGGTACCAGTCGCTCCACCTCACGAAGATCTACTTCTCGGTATGGTCGGTACCGGTCCAGCTCCCAGCACCGATCCCAAAGCTGGTCTGAGCGCCGATCTACTCGTAGTCGATCCCGGCACCATTCCAGCCATAAATCTTCATCAAGGTCCAGATCCATCTCTGGGCACCGATATGACTGCTGGTCCCGATCGGGATCGCGGTACTGCTTGAGACCACGGCGCCAATCTCCATCTCCACGGCACAGTACGGTACCGCACGACAAGGTGACACAGCAAATGTGCTCGGCTCCACCTCGACCATCCCACCCCGCCTCGAGGTCATCCCAAGCAGAAAGTGGCTACCATGTCCAGGACCAAGATGTGGATGGTGTTAGCCAATGGCAGGATGAGGGCCAGGATCCTGGTCAGGGACCTCTGCAATGGTCCTTTTGGACCCCTTGGGCTTACCATCAGGCCCAGGATGTCCCCTCGGGGGCTTCTTGCTCTGCTCACTCGGAGCCCCTGGTACTGGATGCCACTGTGAGTCGCCCTTCCTCGGGTGGCTTGGAGGCGACAGCCCTGCCCCCAGTCCAGGCCCATGCCCCTAGCATGTTGGACCTAGGGCAGCCGGACCCTCCCCAGCAAGACCTTCCCCAGGACCCATTAGTCCCCAGAGGTAGCCTCCTCATCTTCATCCGACGAGGCGGTGGTGGGTACGTCCTCCTCTGGCCCCCCACCTATAGACCTCTGTGCCCACCAGGAGTTTCTCCGCAGGATGGCACAAAACATGAGCCTGCAGGTAGAGGAGGTGGTGGAGATAGAGGATCCAGTAGTGGACATTCTGTCTGCCGACCCACCGACCAGAATAGCCTTGCCCTTTATCCGGACTATTCAGGCTAATGCCACCACGATCTGGCAATCTCCAGCCTCTATTCCTCCTATTGCCAAAGGGGTGGAGAGGAAGTATTTGGTCCCCTCCAAAGACTACGAATACTTGTATACTCACTCCCAGCCGTGCTCCCTCGTTGTACAGTCCATTAACGAGAGGGAAAGACATGGCTAACAAGCTCCCGCTCCTAAATCCAAGGATGCTAGATGCCTGAATTTATTTGGGCACAAAATTTACTCCACTGGCGGCTTGCAGCTCAGAGTGGCTAACCAGCAGGCCCTCTTGAGCCAATACAATTATAATACCTGGAACTCAATGCAGAAGTTCAAAGAACTTATTCCTCAGGAGTCCAGGGAGCAGTTCGGGACCCTACTAGAGGAGGGCAAGAAGGTAGCCAGGACATCTTTACAAGCCTCAATACATGCGGCAGACTCGGCGGCTAGGACGCTAGCCTCGGGCATAGCTATGCGCCACATCTCGTGGCTACAGATCTCCGGTCTCCCACCGGAACTCCACCAGACTATACAGGATCTACCCTTTGATGGCCAGGATCTGTTTTCAGAGAAGACGGACTCCAGGCTTCAGAGTCTGAAGGACAACCGGGCCATCATGCGTTCACTGGGCATACATACCCTGGTGACGCAACATAGGCCCTTCCGACCCCAACCGCAGCACACCTACCCTAACCCCCAGCCAAGACAGGACTTCCTTTAGAAGATGCGGCCGGGGTGGTAGGCGGAGACAGTCTGGTCCAAAGACGGACCAGAACCAGAGTCCCCCCAAACCATCGGCAGGGCCCAAACAAAATTTTTGAAGGTGCGCCTGAGGGTGGAGCACCAGTCTCCTTCCAGGATCCTTCCCTGCCTTTCAACAACCTCGCCTCTCCTATTTCCTACATGCGTGGTCCCGTATAACGTCAGACCGCTGGGTCCTACATATGATGGAAAGTGGATACCGCCTTAAATTTGTTTTTCCCTCCCTCCCGCCCATCCCTCTTCAGGGACCCTTCTCATGAGCAATTCCTTCTACATTGCTCCTAGCTATTGGAGCGATAGAGGAGGTTCCAAGGGAACCGAGAGGCAAGGGGTTTTACTTACGTTATTTCCTAATCCCCAACGCAAAGGGAGGGCTACGGCCCATCCTGGATCTGTGCAGACTCAACAAATTCGTGGTAAGGTTGAAGTTCCGCACGGTTTCCCTGGGGACTATTATTCCTTCCCTGGATCCTGGAGACTGGTACGCTGCCCTCGACATGAAGGACGCATACTTCCACATAGAGATTTACCCGCCACACAGGCATTTCCTTTGCTTTGTGGTCAACCAACAGCACTTCCAATTTACCATCCTTCCCTTTGGTCTATCCACAGCACCAAGGGTCTTTACAAAGTGTATGGCTGTCGTAGCTGCCTCACTCCGTTGACATCGGATCCAAGTGTTTCCGTACCTCGACGACTGGCTCATTCAGGGTCGCTCCAGGGACCAGGTGCAATCTCATGTTCAGTTCACCATGAGCTTGTTCAGACAGCTGGGCCTGCTGCTCAATGTCGAAAAGTCCACTTTGGAGCCGACCCAAAGAATAAACTTCATCGGCGCAGTCCTAGATTCGAGACTCGCCCACGTGTGTCTACCGCACGTGCGCTTTCAGTTCTTGGTGAGCATCATCCACAGCTTCCAAGGCTTCCCGACCTAAACAGTATGTATGTGCCTGGGTCTCCTGGGACACATGGCGTCTTGTACCTTCATGACCAGACACGCCTGACTGCGCCTCTGTCCACTTCAGGCCTGGCTCTCAACCATATACTACCCAGGCCGGGACAGCATGGGCACAGTGGTCACGGTACCGCCGGAAGTCTTAACCTCACTGGACTGGTGGCTGAACCCCAACTCAGTATGCCAAGGGGTACCATTCCATGCCCCACAGCCCTCCCTGGCCCTAACCATGGATGCATTGTCTTTGGGCTGGGGCGCTCACCTTGTGGACCTTCGCACACAGGGCCTTTGGTCCACACAAGAGATATCCCTCCACATCAATGTACGGGAGCTGAGAGCAGTGCGCCTGGCTTGTCAAGTGTTCCACAAGCACCTTCAGGGCCGTTGTGTTGCAGTTTTCACAGACAACACAACAGCCATGTTTTATATCAACAAACAAGGGAAAGTGCGATCATCCCCCCTCTGTCAGGAAGCCATTCACCTGTGGGAATTCTGCATAGCCCACTCAATCTACCTGGTGGTGTCATTTCTCCCAGGAATCCAGGACACCTTAGCCGACCGCCTCAGCAAATCCTTCCAGGCTCACGAGTGGTTGATTCGCCCGGACGGTATCCATTGTGTTTTCCGGAAGTGGGGGTTTCCCCAGATAAACCTATTCGCCTCTCGCGAGAATTGGAAGTGCCAGGTGTTCTGCTCTCTCTCTCTGCACTCCCCGGATTCCCTGTCAGACGCCTTCCTAATACTGTAGAAAGACCACCTGTATTACGCTTTTCCTCATTTCCCGTTAGTCCACAGGGTCCTGCTCAAGTTGCGCAGGGACAGAGCCCACTTAATTTTGGTTGCCCTGGCGTGGCCCAGGCAGCACTGGTATACCACTCTCCTAGATCTGTCGGTGACCATTCCAATTCCACTTGCGTTGTGGCTGGACCTGCTCACTCAGGAACACGGACGACCCTGACATCCCAATCTGCAATCCCTCCACCTCACAGCGTGGATGCTGCAGGGCTAACTCAATCTGAGCTACGTTGCTCCTGCTCGGTACAGCAGGTACTTTTGGGTAGCAGAAAGCCCTCTACCAGGTCCACGTATTTGGCCAAGTGGAAGCGTTTTTCCTGCTGGTGTGCTCTGAGCAATACTGCCCCCCTGGAGGCACCAGTACCTATCATCTTAGACTACTTCTTGTCCTTGAAACAGCAGGGCCTAGCAGTTTCATCCATCAGAGTACACCGAGCAGTGATTTCAGCCTTCCACCCGGGTGAAAATGGGCACTCGGTCTTCTCCAATCCCATGGTCAGCAGGTTCCTCAAGGGATTAGAACGTCGGTACCTGCACATTCGGCATACGGCCCCTACGTGGGACCTCAACCTGGTCCTATCCAGACTTATGGGTGCCCCATTCGAGACGATGGCCACCTGCTCACTCCTGTACCTTTCCTGGAAGACAGCCTTCCTCGTAGCTATCACCTTGGCGACCACACCCTGCCTTCCTTCCTAAGATGGTGTCTGCCTTCCATGTCAACCAAGACATCTTCCTCCCGGTCTTCTATCTTAAGCTGCACACTTCTCGACGGGACCAACAGCTGCACTCCCTAGATGTTCGCAGGGCCATCGCCTTTTACACTGAACGAACAAAACCTTTTAGGAAGACTACCCAGCTGTTCATAGC
Organism: Mauremys mutica; assembly: GCF_020497125.1. Taxonomy (NCBI): domain Eukaryota; kingdom Metazoa; phylum Chordata; order Testudines; family Geoemydidae; genus Mauremys; species Mauremys mutica. Next base: position 47,098,949 of record NC_059078.1, read on the forward strand.
TGTGGCAGACCGGATGAAGGGCCTTCTGGTCTCCATCCAGCGCATCTCGTCCTGGATCACATCATGCATCCGTGCGTGCTATGACTTGGCTGGTGTCCCAACTGCACAACTTACTGCCCACTCCACTGAGGCTCAAGCTTCGTCCTCTGCTTTCCTGGTTCATATACCCATACAGGAGATATGTAGGGCAGCAACTTGGTCATCGGTGCATACCTTTGCTACCCACTATGTGATAGTCCAACAGTCAAGGGGTGACACGGCATTTGGCTCAGCAGTTCTGCACTCTGCAACATTTTACTCCAACCCCACCGCCTAGGTAAGGCTTGGGAGTCACCTAATTGGAATCGATATGAGCAAGCACTCGAAGAAGAAAAGATGGTTACTCACCTTTGTAACTGTTGTTCTTTGAGATGTGTTGCTCATATCCATTCCAAACCCGCCCCCCTTCTCCTCTGTTGGAGTAGCTGGCAAGAAGGAACTGAGGTAGCGCTGGGTCAGCTGGGGTTTATATCCGGCGCCATGAAGGTGCCACTCCAGGGGGCACCTCAGCCAACCCACCGACTGTTGCTAGGGCAAAAATCTTCCGACAATCGTGCACACCTAATTGGAATGGATATGAGCAACATATCTCGAAGTCCAACAGTTACAAAGTTGAGTAACTGTCTTTTTTTCACCAGTAGGGACATTAATAATGTGTGTCTGCCAGCTGTGGGGATCCAACCTATCCTTTGCTTCCTTAGACAATGTAGTTATAGGTACCCAGACTATGAGGATGGCATCAAACAGCACTTCAGCTGCTACTTCAGCCGTGCCAAAACGGAAGACTGAAGGGAAGGGGGAGGTGCCTACTGAAGCAAAATGGCATGGCCTCATTGCTGCTGCTTGTGTACTCCATGTGATGAGAATGGAGAGCACTATGTTTTCATATGGGGTACTGGCACTCAGTTCTATCCATTTTCTCAGCTAGCTGTGAGTCCTGTGATTACTATTGCTGATCATGCTGGGCTAGTTAGCATAATAAAGCGTGCACTACGACAGTATTTTTTTCTTACACTGACACTTAGCTCACCCCTAGAGTGCATTTCTGCCAATTGATACGTAGAATTATAGAATCATAAAAATACAGCTAGTTTCCTGTTTAGATCAGTGTTTTTTAAAATATGTTAGTTAAAGCATTTTAGCAGACACTTTTTTAAAATACACTGTTTATCCTAGTCTGTACAAGCCATATTGTGACATTTCACTCTACTGTAAAAAACTCACTGAGGTAATCCTCTGGAACCGCAGTAATTATCACTCACTATATAGTGTTAAATGCTGTATTTCAAGAAGATTATTCCCCCTCTGCCTGGGCTAAATAGGGACAAAGAGATGTTGCCATATGGGGAGAGAGAAAGAAGAATCCCTAACTCCCCCTGCAACTGTATTCAGCTGGGAGAAAAGGGAAGCCTGTTTGCTACTGTACAACTGCTCCTTGCTGGTAGTAAAGTTATGGCCTTCCAGAGACCCTCACATCCTGCTCCTGCCTCCTTCTATACACACATACTGCTATTTCTACATGCAGCTGCAGGGGATAAAGAGAGGCCAGGCCATCGTGGCCAGAGTGAAGAGCAGGGTTTTTTTCCCCCGGTAGGCACTCTTCTGTTACTCTAAGGGTATTTGAACATTTGGAGCTGGAGGTATAATTTCCAGTTTGAGGAGACATATTTGTGCTAGCTCTGATTGAGCTAGGCATGCTACAAATAGCATAGCCACAGCAGCACAAGCATCAGTAGGGGCTAGCCACCCCAAGTACATGCCTAGCATATTATGCCATCTTGGGTATCTCTACACAGCAATCAGTGGTGTGACTGCAGCACATGTAGATATACCTAAGCTAGCTTTGATCTGGCTAGCTTGAATTCCAATAGCAGTGAAGCTGCAGCAGCAGGGGCTATACAAGCCCACCCATGACCCTGGTATTTACTCAAGTGGCTAGCCCATGCAGCTGCAGTATCATTGCTATCTTTTCTAGGAACAAAAGATGTATTCTCAGCTCAAGTTAGTTAATTCATGGTAAAATCCTGTTGAAGACAAAGTAGTTTGTAGTTCTCATGTAAGTTAGAAAGTTGACTGAAAGACTAGGCTCCCCCATAGTTTTTAGGTCAACCAGCTAACTTGTATGAAAACTACCTACTGCATTATCTTCACTAGGATTTTGCCTTAATTCAGTTAACTTGAATTAAGAACAGAACTTTTATCCTAGTTAGAGATTTCCATAGTGAAGATTGTTGGTGAGGAGGGAACACTTAGCTACGAGCAGGATGTACATAACTGTGTTTTAATTTACAAAACCTGTTTTTCTTTCCCTGTTCTCTGTGAATGAAGAATTCCATTATTAATAATGTTATTAAAATCTTCCTGGCTCTCTTTAAAGCTCCTTTATCCCTCTCTTTCTTTGTTACTCTTATTCCTCTCTTATTCATTAAGGCCTTGGAATATCTTTTCAAGTTCATTGTCCAATCTCGGATCCTTTACTCGAGAGCTACTTGTGGAATGGAGGAGGAACAATTTCGTTCCAGTATCCAAGAGCTTTTCCAGTCCATCAGATTCGTGCTCAGCTTGGACAGCAGGAGCTCAGAGACTCTCATCTTCACACAGGTTAGTTATTTTCTATACTCGAATACAGGAAGTGCAGAGGCAACTATTTTGTGCACAAGCAACATATTCATCCAATAGTTAAGAGCCATAATTTGTGCTCTTTTACAGGCTGATTTTACAGAAATGAGTAACATAGTTGCACAGTAATTTTAGACAGTGAACAGATGCAGAACAGCTGGGCAGTTTTACAGTGAAGAAGGGAGACAAATGGATTGTCATGTTATGTGGTTAGAGTAGACATTCCATATTCTTGTTGTTTTTATGTTAAGTGTCTCATTCATAAGCACGTCTCAGAATTGGCACAGAGGAATTTTAATTCCTTTATTAGTCACAAAGAAAAGTAACAGCTCAAGTCAATACCGTAGGTCACAGCAGCTGCGCATAGTGGAAAAGTTCTGATTGATGTGTAGTTAACAAATAGGAAACCCTAGAAAAATTCACATCCTCAGTTTCACCATCACTACTGAAATCAATTGTGGATTGACTACAACCATATTATGATATCCTTATTCATGTTTGGTAATGCCTTACTCTGCAAACAGTCCCATTGACTAAAGTGGGAGTTCACATAAGGTAAGACACTCCTCAGTGTGAGTAAGGATGTCACAGTCTGGCTCTGTGTTATTGTAAAGATCACTATACTAACATTTAAAACTTAACACTTTACACAGTAGGATCTTTTGTTGTATGTACATACCCTAGCTCAGAGGCTCTCAAATTGTGATTTGCATAGAGCTGACTGGTAATGCGGTGCTGGTTCTCGACATTCTCCGTTGTTAAAATGCAATAAAAGACAGTTACAGATACATTTAATATTGTCCTAATAGGATTTTCCATGGAAGCAATTGCTGTAGTTGTCACAATAAAGTTTAATTATCCCAGTGGGAGGGAAAGTGGTCAGCAAGACAATCTCTCTCTCAAGATGTGGTCCACATTATGACAAAGTTTGAGAACCACTGCTGCAGTCTTTGGTTTAATCACTTAGCAAGAGTATGGACCAGGGTCATCAGAAATCACTGCAACTTTCTACCAAGAAACTGACATTCGGAGGAAAATAGTGTCTGGGGAAACTATTCTTTTGTTTTTCATTTGGGCTATCGTAAATACATAAGGGAAGCTGAACTGAGGACAGGATAGTTCTCTCTCTCTCTCTTTTTGCCCTGTGTTACTACTGTCTTTCAAAATGTCTTCATTTCAGGCATTTGTATATTTATAAAACCTGTCCTGTTTAATATTTGAAAAGTTTACTTTTTGTTTCCCACTTGCCATTGTGTTGCCCCCTCGACCCTCATTGCCCCATAGGCCCCTCAGCCTGGAGGACAGGTGAGCGGAGCTGGGATATGTGCCCCACAAAAGTGTGGTGGTACTTCAAGGCCGTCGTTTAATTCTGTAAGTAATAATCACCTTGCCTGCACCGCTCTTTCATCATGGATATGCCTCGTGACTCTCCTTTCCCTACCCAAATCCATCTTTTCCTGCATATAATCTTGGAGTGCAGTGTATAACTGTTTAGGTTTTTTTTTAAATAGGGAAAGAGATGTGGAATATTCTGATAATGGATTGAACATGTAGGATTTCAAACACTGAAAATACAGTACAAGTGGTCATCAATACCTACGTGAGTCAACTTGCTCAGGAGAACCAACAATGAGTGGAAAAAATATATCCAATCAGTCATGAAAGAGAACAGATATTGGATCTTATTCATCCATCAGTAAACAAGTTATATTTAATAACTACATGGTCATGAAAAACAATGACAAGAAAGAAAATATTTTAGATCCAGTATTGAAAGAGAAGAGATATTGGATCTTATGCATCCTTCATTATAAAGGATGCTTAACATGTTAATAGTCAGGAGAAGCAATGGTAGGAGAGAAGATATTTTAGACAAATGATGAAAGAGAAGACTTACTTGGACCTTGCTCATCCTTTCTGCTTCTACCAGGATGATTGTGACAAATGGCAATTTACAAGTTCAAGCCTTTTGTTATAATGATTAGGTTCTTTAAGTGCATGTATCATCGTATGATACTAACGCTAGTCCAGTGCTTGTCTGTTGGATATTTCATATCAATACTGATCCAGTAATGTTCTAGCAAAGACTTAAATCTAATAGTGAAGGTGGTTATTTAGAACAGCCCTGTTCCTGTTTCATTGTTTATATTTTCATACACTGATCCAGAGTTAGGTCTTTTGAGTGAATAAAAAGCAACCCAGATAACTGGAAAACTATTAAGCCATGACAGAAATGCTCAAGGCCTTAGCAAAAATCTTTCTTCACACTTCTCCTTTCACCCAGGATGTTAGAGATCTCTCTCTCCATGCTTCTTTCCCGACCATCACAGTGAAATTGATTCTGCCCTCTTTCCAGTTCAATGATCTGACAAGAGGAATATACCAGACCATTGCAGATACTTGTACAGAGAGCAGCCATACCCTTCTAAGAATTAATAAACCATCACAGAGATCCCACCGGTTATCTAGCATATTATTGAACTATTACTAGGTTTCCTAAATCATTACAGAAATCCTCCCACTCAGAAGAAAGATTTATAGGCAGGCTTCAGGCAAACTGTTGCAAGAATACCCAGGGCCATAATACCCAGCCCAAAGGCTGTCACAGACCTCCCAAAATTAGTCCACAGAATCATCAGATTATCAAAGAGATAAACTGATGTAGAGATTCACAGCCATTGTAATAGCCTTCAAAGAGATACCTTGAAATATTTCAAAACTCAGATTGTTATTAGTTTAATTAAAAATCTATATGTTGCATGTGATGGCACTTGTAAGCTCTTTAGGCCACTATGTAATCAAAATTGATTACAAGACAAGATGCTGGGGGAGATAACAGGCAAGAGAAATGGAGGAAGGGGTGAAGGAATATAGAGAATGTTACGGACTATACAGGACAAATTGTTAGTTCTAAAAGGCTTTTGTTTTTATTTTATTCATAATTGCATTTTTTATTTTTATTGTGTAAGGGACATTAGCTAGAGGATCATTGTTTGTTGGAAGGATTGTGGATAAAGGTGTTTTGAAGAGGGAAATTGTGTAGTGTATAGGATCAGGGAAGACATTCCAAGTCTAAGGCAAGCATGAGAGAAGGCACAGAAGTACTTCTGGGAGAAAAGAAAAAGTATGTGGAGGGAAGAAAGACTGGCAGAATAGAGGAGAGTGGTGGACAGCCACTGATGAGATGTAGGCAAGAGCAGAGCTGGAAAGAGTCTAACAAATTGAGTTCAGTTATTTTGAAATTGTTACACAAAAGACTGTAGAGCCAGTTAAGGGATTCATAAAAGGGGATGATGTGGTCAAAAAGTGAGTTTCATGGTGACATTTTGGATAGACTGGATAGGAGTGAGGCAGTTGTTGGGAAGACTAGAGAAGAGGTTACAATAGTCCAGGTGGGAGGTTATTAAGACATGCACAGAGATTTTGGATGCACTGTAAAGGAGAAAACAGAAGGATTTTAAAACATCCTGAATATGAGGGGTAAATGGGAGGAGTTAAGGATAACATCAGGCGTGTGGGCCTGGAGATTGGAAGGGCTCATGGAATTATCTGCTATCATGGAGAAGTGAATATGAAGAAAGGACATGAGTGTGAAATGAAGAGTTATGTTTTTGTTATGCTGAGGTCCTTCCTCCGGTCCAGAGATACCTCTTAATAATTTTGCTCTATTATTTGCATGATATGATGCATAATTTTCATGCAAAATACCCTGCGTCGCTGTTGTAGAAGTATAGTAATATCATGTGCTGGTGCTTTTAAGGGTTTCACAGTATCTTATTTATAAACAACCTTTCAGAATGGTTTGTAAATCTCCCTTATTAAGTTGTTTCAGTGCAAAAAAACTTTATAGAAGTTCTTTAACTCAGAAGCACTTTTTTTTCCATTAAAAGATAAAATCAAGAAAAAATATTTGGACCAGTTTGGGATTTTTTCTTTTTTGTTCTCTTGTCCTTAAAAAAACACGAGGCTATAATATGGCCAGTACTATTGTGGGATTTTTGTTTTTTTAAATCACTCTGTTCTCAATTTATTATATAATATGTTGATATTGCAAAGCTTCAGAACAAAGAGTGATCTTACATACCAGAAGTGCTTTGCTTTTGGGAGCTGCAGGGTGATACAAAGATAGAACATCAGCCACCATTTTGAATGTAATAGCTTTTTTCAGACCCTTAACTCTGTTTTACCATTGTTTATTTGTATTTCACACAAATATCCCTATTCTGTAGTTACAGAACTCAAAACTGTCATAGCTTGTTCATTTTCTTTTTTCAGGCTGCTTTATTGAATTCCTTCCCTGCAATCTTTGATGAGCTATTGCAGATGTTCACCGTGCAGGAAGTAGCAGAGTTTGTGAGAGGAACTCTAGGAAGCATGCCTAGTACAGTGCATATCGGACAGTCGATGGATGTAGTTAAGCTGCAATCTATAGCACGCACTGTGGACAGCCGCCTTTTTTCTTTCTCGGGTAAGACATTTGTAACACTTGCAGCTGAATGCCCCTGGTAAATCCAGCCAAGTAATAGTAGGATTGTATTGCATTTTTTGCAGCTGCTTTGTGGAGAACCATACAATGAAGAATACAAATAAATTTGGAGAAATTGTTAGCTATGTTGTAGTTCTGGTGTATGTATGCACTCGATGTATATATTGTTCTACATATATGGAGCTTTTCCTACAGTGAACAGCGTGGTGTACTCTATGTGATATGCGCCCATAAATAAATTTTGTGTGACCGCAGATAGTGGAGAAAACATGAGATTTAGGATACAGAACAATACTCTTAACTAGCATATCCACTGATTAAAAACATACTTATTAAGTGATCACCCAATTATTATGATTATCAGTGCTCAAAGGAATACACTGTGCTACAACTCTAATATTATTTCTTATTACAACTGGATTGAACAAGACACAGATATGAAGACAGTCCCTGCCCCAGCAAGCTTGCAGCCTGGAAGACACTCACTGAAAGAGGAGCTGCAATGAGACACCCAGGAAAGAGTCACTTTAGATACATATTTTAAAAAAATTCTTAATCTGAACATTTTTATTTTCACATTTATGGGTGTAACGGGTTGGACTCACCCCTGCGGCGCCTCCTGCTGGTGACTCCGGGAATTAGCTCTATTCCAGCACTGGAGCGCCCTCTGCAGGCCGGTGATCCACCTGTCTTCAGGCCCCCCGTGTCCCTCCCTGGACCCGGTGCCCTTTCACATGGGGTGCTGCCCTCTAGCAGTAACCCCTTTCTCTTAGGGTCTCCCCTCCTCAGGGAACCCTCACCCTCTATCCCCACCTTGCCTCAGTATGTGGCTACTGTCAGTCATTGTCTAGCCCCACACCCTGGGGCAGACTGCAGTCTCAGCCTATTCATCATTGGCAGGGTTGGGTTTGGACCTGCTGCTTGGCCTACCCCTGGGCTGCCCCTTGCAACCCCCAGTACCTCTTGCCCTTTACTAGGCCGCAGCCTGGGGCTTTCCAGGCTGGAGCTTCCCTAGCTCCTCAGCCTGTCCCCAGCCCTGCTTCACCCTAGGTACCTTGTCAGCTTCTAAGCAGCCAGGCCCATCTCTCTCTAGAAGCAGAGAGAGACTGTCTGTGCTCTGGCTTCCCTGCCTCTTATAAGCCCCAGGGCTTCAGTTTGGGGCGTGGCCCCAGCTGCAGCCTCTTCTTTAATCAGCCCAGCTTCCAGAGCCACCCCTCTCAAGCCCTGTCAGGCAGCATTTCAAGCCTCTCCGGGCAGGAGCAGGGTCCACCCTGCTACAATGGGGTTTATAAAAGAAGTGGGTGTTTTGGAGGCATTTGAATGAGGAAAAGGTGAGAGCCTGGTGCACTGAGTTGAGAAGGTAATTCCATGTATAAGGGTCTGCATGAAAGAAGTTAAGAAGACAGGAGTGGAAGAAGAAAACAAAAGGGTTTTAGATGCTGGCATATTTGTCCAAAGAAAGGGACAGAGAGGAAACACCATAGACGGTGAGATCCAATAAGCCAGGGCTGAGTCTGGCAGGGCCTTGAAGGTGAGGAAGAGAGGATTAAACTTTACTAAAGTGGGTGACAAGGGGGAACAAGTGAAGCACATCAAAGAGGGCAGTGATGTTGTCTGACTGGCAGGCAATGGATTCTGTTTCTTTAAATACTTTAACCCTATGGGTTAATATATTTTCCTTAGGGTTCTAAAGGCAGGAGCTAAGTAAACCTGACTCCTCTTTGTTAGCCTCTCCATTTCCTCCTCCTCTCTTTAACAAAGGATTCTGGGATCCAAAGCCCTCCTTTACCTGCCAACTCTACAGCTTCTTAACCTCATTGCATTCCAATGGACAGAAAGCCTCACTGTTCCATCCTGTTTCAGAGTGGTAGCCATGTTAGTCTGTATCAGCAAAAAGAATGAGGAGTACTTGTGGCACCTTAGAGACTAACAAATTTATTTGAGCACAAGCTTTCGTGGGCTAAAACCCACTTCATCAGATGCATGCAGTGGAAAATACAGTAGGAAGATATATATACATAGAGGACATGAAAAAATGGGTGTTGCCATACTAACTATAACAAAAGTAATCAGTTAAGGTGGGCTATTATCAGCAGGAGAAAACAAAACTTTTGTAGTGATAATCAGGATGGCCCATTTCCAACAGTTGACAAGAAGGTGTGAGTAACAGTAAGGGGAAAAATTAGCATTGGAAGATAGGTTTTACTTTTTGTAATGACCCATCCTCTCCCAGTCTTTATTCAAGCCTAATTTAATGGTGTCCAGTTTGCAAATAAATTCCAATTTTGCAGTTTCTCGTTGCAGTCTGTTTTTGAAGTTTTTTGGTTGGAGTATTGCGACTTTGAGGTCTGTAAGCGAGTGACCAGGGAGGTTGAAGTGTTCTCCGACTGGTTTTTGAATGTTATAATTCTGAACTTCTGATTTGTGTCCATTTATTCTTTTGCATAGAGACTGTCCAGTTTGGCCAATGTACATGGCAGAGGGGCATTGCTGGCACACAATGGCACATATCACATTGGTAGATGTGCAGGTGTTCCTCTTCCTACTGGCCTGTTTTCCTTGCACCTATCCACTCAAACACGTGGCTGCCTTTGGTGCTGATTTCTATTTTCTCCCAGCACATGAGTCTTTTGCAGCCTTTCTACAGGGGTAAGATCGTTGGCCAGGCATACTAGAGGAAGGAATGAGGAAATCCTAGCAGTGAGGAGTCTGGGCCAATCAGAACTCACTGCAGGCAAGAATCCTGATGTGTGGCCTTGCCTCCCAAAAGCCAGAAAACCTCCCTGCTTCCAACATTGCACCCTTTCCACTATTTTGTGCAATGAATACAGTCAGGTCCTTAAGGTGATGAACCAATAAAGATAAGCTAATTTCCTAAGAGTTAAATATATACAGAGTTTGACTCACTGAGCTGCTGTGAAAGCAGCATGAGGTGAACAAAGGGCCACACAGCAGGAAATTAATTCTAGCAAATGGCAATTCATACCTGTTGTTTGCAAGCATATTCACAGTATTCTTACCACTTCAAAAGTTATTTTTCCTCCCTTGGTATCCTGCTGTTAATTGATTTATCTTGTTAGACTGACCTCACACTTGGTAAAGCAACCCCCATCCTTTCATGTATTTATACCTGCTCCTGTATTTTTCACTTCATGCATCCAATGAAGTGGGTTCTATCCCACGAAAGCTTATGCCCAAATAAATTTGTTAGTCTCTAAGGTGTCACAAGGACTCCTCGTTGTTTTTACATTCACAATAGTTAACATCAGGCATGCCATTTAGATGCACCATTAATTCATTGTTTAGTGACTTTGAAATGCATTGCACTGAAAATCTGTTCTGTAGCAATCCCACCAATTAAGCAGGCATGCTGTTTATCAGAGGGCCAATTAAGTGAATTCTACTGTATCAGCATCCTATAGTAATACTAATTCCTCGGTTTCCACATACAGTAGCTCCTCACTTAACATTGTAGTTATGTTCCTGAAAAATGCGACTTTAAGTGTAACGATGTTAAGCGAATCCAATTTCCCGATAAGAATTAATGTAAATGAGGGGATTAGGTTCCAGGGAAAAAAATTTCACCAGTCAAAAGACTATATTATACACGTGAGTATAATATAGTCTTCTAAGTATAATATAGTTTTTTGACTGGTGAAAAAATTTTCCCTGGAACCTAACCCCCTCATTTACATTAATTCTTATCAGGAAATTGGATTTGCTTAACATCGTTTCACTTAAAGTCGCATTTATATATATGTGTGTGTGTGTGTATACACACACACAGATTATAAGTTTTAAACAAACAGTTTAATACTGGTACACAGTGATGATGATTGTGAAGCTTGGTTGAGGTGGAGGAGTCAGAGGGTGGGATATTTCCAGTGCCTTACTGCTAAATGATGAACTAGCAATTGCCTGAGCCCTCAAGGTTAATTCTCACACTGTACTATACAAGGCAGCAGGAAAGGAGGGAGGGCAGACAGAGACAGAAACACACAGCATGTGTGTGTGTGAGAGAGAGAGAGAGAGAGAGAGAGAGATGCGCATTTCCCCTTTAAGTATGAAGAGTGGGGTCAGAAGTACACTGCCTTGTTAATTAGATCAGCGAGCTGAGACCAGACCACAGCTGCAGCTGCTGCTGCTGCCTGGAAGCTCCCTCTGTCGTGTGTCCCCCCTGCTCTATGGAAGATGGGGTAAGCGGGGTGCAGGAGCAAGGGGGAGGAGGACACCCTGACATTAGCCCCCTTTCTCCTCCCCCCCACACAGCAAGCAGGAGTCTCGGGGAGCAATGAGGGCAGGAGCAGCACATGGCAGTGCGGGGAGGGACAGCTGCAATTGCTAGCCTGCTGGGCAGCTGCTGCACAGGGAACTTAGGGGAGCAGGGATCTGATAGGGGGGCTGTCGGTCCACCCTGGTTCCAACCACCCACCACCTACCTCCACCGGGCTGCTCTTCCTGCAAGCAGTGGACAAGGCAGGCAGCTGCCAAATGACCTTAGAAGGGAGCATTGCACAACTTTAAAAGAGCATGTTCCCTCATTGATCAGCAATGAAACAATGTTAACTGGGATTACTTTAAGTGAGGAGTTACTGTACAAAGTTTTTGGATAATATCAAGGTTGCTGAAATTCAGGTCTGTCCTAGAATAATTCTGAGTCTTGTTTCCCTCTTTTAGAATCCCGGCGAATCTTGCTCCCTGTGGTTCTTCATCACATTCACCTTCATCTGAGACAGCAGAAGGAGTTACTCATCTGCTCTGGGATCCTCAGTAGTATCTTCTCCATTATCAAGGCCAGCTCCTTGGTAATCTGCCCACCTGTCTTCTCCATTCCAACGCTAAATTACTGAAGAACAATCCGAGATAGTTTCTATTGGATATATATCTTTTTCAGTGAATCTTTTTATAACAGAACTCTAACTTTATTAGCAGCAAGAGAATTCCTTAAGTGAACGACTTCTTTTGTGTGTATGACTCATAGCATTCTGGTTACAGCATGTTCTTGCTGTGAAAACACACACACACACCTCAGACAAACCGAGCAAGACTGACACTGTTTAATTTTCTTCACCCTAGCCTGGAACTCACTTATCTGTGGTGCTCAAAAGCCCTACCCAGTCCTGTCACTTGCAGTTGTGTAGGAGACAGTAATTAGCACTTTATCGTGAATGTTAAGAGAACTCTGTAAAATTATCTAATCAATGAAATCATGCTTATTTTCAGAAATTGCTGCTGATTTAAACAGCTGGGTTTTATCTTCAGGATACTCTTATCTCAAATGCCACCTCAGTCATTTTTTAAAACGTTCAGATTTTCCTACAGGGCAGTGAAATATCCCAGGTTACTCCAAAGGAGGAAGTCTATGGCATTTAAAATAAGTGACATCAATGAGTATTTTGAACTGTACACTGTAGTTCTGTAAGTTTGAATGGGATGAAAGAAACAATAAAATAAAGTAATGTTCCCACAGAACACAGGGGAACAGAAGTTGGTCCCATTGTGCCACAGAGTACATAGGTCTCTGATTATGGATTTATATTAGGGCTGTCAAGCGATTAAAAAAATTAATCGCACGATTAAAAAAATTAATCGCAATTAATCGCACCGTTAATAATAGAATAACATGTATTTAAATATTTTTGGATGTTTTCTACATTTTCAAATATATTTATTTCAATTATAACACAGAATACAAGGTGTACAGTGCCCACTTTATATTTATTTTTTATTACAAATATTTGCACTGTAAAAAACAAACAAAATAATATTTTTCAATTCATCTAATACAAGTACTGTAGTGCAATCTCTTTATTATGAAAGTTGAACTTACAAAGGTAGAATTATGTACAAACAAACTGTGTTAAAAAATAAAACCATGTATAACTTTAGAGCCTACAAGTCCACTCAGTCCTACTTCAGCCAGTCGCTCAGACAAACAAGTTTGGTTACAATTTACAGGAGACAATGCTGCCCACTTCTTGTTTACAATGTCACCAGAAAGTGAGAACAGGCATTCGCATGGCACTGTTATAGCTGTCGTAGCAAGACATTTACATGCCAGAGGTGCTAAAGGTTCATATGTCCCTTCATGCTTCAACAACCATTCCAGAGGACATGAGTCCATGGTGATGATGGGTTCTGCTCGATAACGATCCAAAGCAGAATGGACTGACACATGTTCATTTTCATCATCTGAGTCAGATGCCACCAGCAGAAGGTCAACTTTCTTTTTTGGTGGTTCGGGTTCTGTAGTTTCCACATCTGAGTATTGATCTTTTAAGACTTCTGAAAGCATGCTCCACACCTCGTCCCTCTCACATTTGGATGGCACTTCAGATTCTTAAACTTAGGGCCCAATCTCACATTGGGACCCTCTTTGCATTTTGTCAAATCTGCTGTGGAAGTGTTCTTAAAACAAACGTGCTGGATCATCATTCGAGACTGCTATAACATGAAATATATGGTAGAATCCGGGTAAAACAGAACAGGAGACCTACAATTCTCCCCCAAGGAGTTCAGTCAAAAATTTAATTAATGCATTATTTTTAACGAGCATCATCAGCATGGAAGCATGTCCTCTGGAATGCTGGCCGGAGCATGAAGGGGCATACAGATGTTTAGCATATCTGGGATGTAAATACCTTGCCACACTGGCTACAAAAATGCCATGTGAATGCCTGTTCTCACTTTCAGGTGACATTTTAAATAAGGAGCAGGCAGCAGTATCTCCCGTAAATGTAAACAAACTTGTTTGTCTTAGAGATTGGCTGAACAAGAAGTAGGACTGAGTGGACTTGTAGGCTCTAAAGTTTTACATTGTTTTATTTTTGAGTGCAGTTATGTAACAAAAATAATCTACATTTGTAAGTTACACTTTCATGATAAAGAGATTGCACTACAGTACTTGTATGAGGTGACTGAAAAATACTTTCTTTTGTTTATCATTTTTACAGTGCAAATATTGGTAATCAAAATTAATAATATAAAGTGAGCACTGTACACTTTGTATTCTGTGCTGTAATAGAAATCAATGTACTTGAAAATATAGAAAAACATCCAAAAATATTTAATACATTTGAATTGGTATTCTATTGTTTAACAGTCCAATTAATCATGATTAAATTTTTTAATCATGATTTTTTTTGAGTTAATCACGTGAGTTAACTGTGATTCATCGACAGCCCTAATTTATATCTTTTGATGTGTTCCAATATCCTTCTATCAGGGAGGGAAGAGGTGAGAAGTCACATACTGTAATATTGCAGCCACATGACAGTGTCTGCTATGTAGGGTGATGTTTATTTTCTCCCTCCGAACCTACATCTCCAGGAATCTCTTTTGGTAACAATTCTTCCTGAGCTTCTCTAAAATTATCAGAATCCCATTAGGAAGGCTGTTCCTGGCATGGTTGGAGCTGCACATTTGGCTTGCGATTTCTGTCCTCAGCTACTAATTGTCTGTTTTCTTACTGCTCATTGTAGGAGGCAGATGTAGTGGAGGAGGTTGAGATGATGGTGGAGAGCCTCCTGGATGTACTTTTACAAACTCTGCTTACTATCATGAGTAAATCGCAGTCTCAGGAGGCGGTAAGAGGGCAGCGTTGCCCGCAGTGCACAGCTGAAATCACTGTTAGTAACTAACAATCAGGTTCTATTTCCTGCTTCTCTAACGTTCAGCTCCCTTTATCCCACTCCCTCACAACCACCTACACCTCATTACCATCTCTCCTGCATGAACGATCACAGCTTTCTCTCCTTTCCTTCCCACTCATGAATTCATTCCTTCCACTCTGAAAAAATCTGTCACAGTGTACTAGTCAGGTTGCTTCACGTTTACATCAGCAACTGATGAGGCCCAGAAAGCTTTCCGGTTGCTGTAGTTACTGTCTTGGATTACATTTGAAGCTATGATTGCAAATTATCATTTGGTAGTCTTTGGCAGATGCCAATTAGGTGATGATTTAGGGCTCCACCTCTAAATGGGCACCAAAATAGCATTGGGAATATCTTGATTGCTCACCAGCAGGCCAGTGCCATTCACTTCAGTTCCTGGAGAGATTCTGCTCAACTGATCCACAGTTATCACTTCCCACAAATGAAACAGGTGCATCCTTCTGGAGAAGGAAATAACAGATAGGGAATCAAATGTGTTGCTGAGCTGGGTGGGAGGAAAGGAGCAAAGAGAGATGAAAATAGCACCAACCCTGATCTTTGCAAAGGGTGCTAATACGCTTACAGCTGGCCCAAATTACTCAGCAGCATGGGATAAAGACGGAATGAGAATTCTTCCTTGTCCTTCACTAAAAGAGGGGGGAAAGAATAAAATTCCTATCCAGCCTTCTCCCTTCCTGGACTCATTGCACGACATATTCTATCCTAACCCTATTTTTACTTGATTCAAACACTGAGCTGAGGTCAGCACCATTTGTGTTGTCAGTCTGTTCTCCAAAACACCTTCCACGCAGTGTTAATTTTCTTACAAATTGGCTGGGAATTTGAGTGTGTTGAGCAGGTAGATGTACAGTCAGTGCCTCCACACTAAGAACAAAGATGTTTCCTAACCTCTTGTTAGCTAAAATGCAGTAACAAACATAAGGTACATTCCTAATGAAGACAAGGCAGTTTGTAGGGACGAGTCTAGGGTTTACCATCACTTGCTAACATGTTAGAACCGCAATTGCCTTTTCTTCACTATGATTTTACATTCTTTCGCTTACATCTGTTAGCTAACACATGGTAAGAACACACCTTTTTCTTAATAAAGACAAGGTATTAACATTAATTGGAGTAGCTCAGAAAAGTTTATAAACATTCCAGAGCATGTGGGCAGATACCTGAGTCCATCTGAAAAAGGAAATTGCCCAGGACTCTCTCAGATATAAAATCTCTTCAGAAACATTCTTCATGAACATTCATATTTAGCACAGTATCTGTAATGTGTGACACAAGATTAGGTACTTCTTAAAAAATCTTTGCAATTGTTTAAAAATAAATTGTTTCAATGGCTTAGGGACACAATTGCTACAAGGAAACATAGTCATAGCAGGGAACTAGTAATGTGGAGACAGATACCATTCCTGACAGCCACTGACTTGCAACCTTACCTTTGACACAATGCCTACCCCCTTTATGCTGTACTCTTCAAATGTGTAAAAATGGGGATTTTTACTCACCTTTGTAAAGCACTTTGAGAGGCTGTGGTGAAAGGAGCTATATAACTGCAAAGCATTATTTACTATGTAAGACCTTGATTTCAGAGCAGCTTCTCCTACATACTGGGAGAGAGACCCCTTGACTGTCCGTATTGACTGTTTAAACTCTGATATTTGTAATAAGTCCTATGAAAAAAGAGCACACACAGCTGAGCCTCTGAGAGTTTTTGCTTTGTATTAACAGGCAATAGAGAGAATTTGTCATACAGTATTTTTAATCTCTGCAAGTGAGCTTCTTCTTCAAGTGTTTGTTCACGTCCATTCCACATTAGATGTGCGCGTGCCGCATGCACAGACGTCAGAAACTTTTTCCCTTAGCGGGTCCCATCGGGTCAACAGGGAAGCCCCCTAGAGTTGCACCTCTATGCTGGTGCATATATACCCCTGCCGAACCGACCCCCCTTCAGTTCCTTCTTACCATCCATGGCGGGGTTGGAACAACTCTTCGCTTGCTTACAAGTGATCCCTTAGCACAGTTGTAGCAGTTATCAGTAGTTAGCAGTTATCTGTAGTTAATAGTTACCAGTAGTTAGTACTTCTTTATACTACAGTTAAGCTTCCTTTGTTTTAGGTGTCTGAAAGTTGTTTCCAGCACCACCCCTGGGCTGCGGGGCATGCTGCAGGCCCAAGGGTTTAAGGCTTGTGCCACGTGCCGCAAGCCTATGCCAATCAGTGATCCCCACGACTCCTGTCTCTGCTGTTTGGGAAAATTGCACCAGATTGAGCGCTGCAAGATCTGTAAGGCTTTTAAGCCAAGAACCAAGAAAGAAAGAGACTTTTGCTTCAAGCAGTTACTCATGGAGGCCACGCTGCAACCTACGGCCTCGGACCATCCGGCTTCGGTGCCGGTGTCCTCGGTGCGGAGTGCCCCGGCATCAGTCCGTGATCTGGCACCGGTGAGGCTGCATAAGCATTGTGGCACTGAAGCAACAGGACAAGCTCCGGCACCGCTCAACTTTTCCAGTACGGTCAAAGGGGCAGCCTAAAGGCGATAGAGGGCGCTCCCCACGTAAGAAGGCGGCGCCTTCCAAGGGACCGAGCACTCAGAGGGGCAGTGTGGCCCCAGAACATACACCGGCACCGGTGGCTCCGGTGCCGCAGGGCCCATTGAGCCCCGGGCTAAGTGGGTTGAGCGCAGAGAAGGGCTGGAAGACATCCTAGAACAGCCCTCCACGCCAGACACCTTTGAGGCGGCAAAAGACCTCATCGAGCTGTTGTTGGAAAGCCCCCTCCCTGGCAAGGAGAAGCCTCCAGCACCATCATGAAGGGTGCCGTCCAGAGACAAGCCGGCAATGGTGCGCCACTCAAGGTCACCCTCCCGGCGCCGGTCCCAGTTGAACTCAGCCTCCATGGACCCCCAGTTACCTTTGGCTCAGCGGGACTCGATGGCACCGGAACCTGAGCCAGCATATGGCACCGGCTCCGCCGGCACATCGCTGCCCGGCACTGTCACTAAGTCGGCACCAAGGGGATATAAGGCCACAGTCCCCGGCCCAGGGAAGAAGGCAGCCATCCCAGTCCCGAGAGCATTGGTACCAATCCCAGTCTGGGTTGGTGAGGAGCCGCTCTCCAGCCTCCTGACGGCACCGTGCCACGGCACTGCCTTGGCCTTTGAGGTTGGCGTCCTCGGAATCCGAGGTTGACTCAAGCAGTTCCAGTTACACCCACAGGGCGCCGGCTAGCAGGGAGCCCCAGACTGCGTGGCATCCCCAATGGGGCCCGCCACGACAATGGCCCTTTTAGACACCGTGGGCCTATCAGCAGCAGCAAGGGACCTCCTCCAGAGCTTTGAGGTTCGGCTATTCGGTGCATTGGTCCCAGTCCTCACACAGGCACCCTCCGCACCCAAGGAGGCTACGGTATCCAGGCAGCCAGACGCTTCTCCAAAACACCAGCAAGTGGAAGCGGCACCGAGCCCGGGGCCATCCTGGGGACAATCAACCAGGCAGGGATCAGATGTGTCCCCGGCCTATGATGAGGGGCAAGAAGAGCAGGTGAGGAAGCACAGCAGGCCCTCACCTCCTCATCGTCCCCAGACAAAGCTGTGGTGGGCACGGCAGTTTCAGGGCCTCTCCCGATTGAACACAGGGCACATCAGGAGCTGCTCTGCAGGGTCACCCAGAACTTGGGCCTACCGGCGGAGGAAGTGGTGGAACAGGAGGATCCTATGGTGGACATCCTAAGCCCTGAAGGCCCTCCAGAATTGTGCTCCCACTCATAAAGAAAATTCAGTCTAACTATAAGACGGTCTGGCAAACCCCAGCCTCCAGTGCACCGACGGCAAGGGGGATGAAGAGGAAGTACTTCGCCCCCTCCAAGGGATACGACTTCCTATTTTGTCATCCAGCCCCCTGTTCACTGGTCGTCTCAGCCGTGAATGAACGGGAGCGTCATGGCCAGGAAGCCCTGGCCCCCAAGGCCAAGGAGGCTAAACGTTTGGACCTCTTTGGAAGGAAGGTCTGCTCCTCTGAGGGCTTCCAATTAAGGATTGTGAACCAGCAGGTGATCCTAAACAGGCACAATTTTAATTCCTGGGCAGCAGTTTCCAAATTTAAAACTCCTTGCCTCAGGGCTCTCAACCTGAGTTCACGGCCCTTGTGGAAGAGGGAAAGGCAGTTCCCAAGACCTCTTTACAGGCCTCTCTGGACGCGGCAGACACAGCAGCAAGAACAACTGCCTCAGGTGTGGTGATGAGGTGCTCAGCGTGGCTTTGGGCTTCAGGCCTTCCGCCAGAGGTCCAGAACACCATCCAGGACCTCCCCTTTGAAGGGTCAGGCCTCTTTTCTGACCAGATGGATGCCAGGCTGCCTAGCCTTAAAGACTCCTGGGCAACCCTCAAGTTGTTAGGAATGCACACCCCAGCAACTCAGAGGAAGCCATTCAAGCCCCAACTGTTGCAGCAATGGCAGTACCAGCCTCGCCCTAGGCAGGAGTCTTATCACAGGAAGGGCAGAGACAACAGACGCAGGCGGAATAACATGCCTAATTAAGGCCAGGGCCAGGGCAAGCCCCAGCTTGGCAACAAGCAGGGGTTTTGAAGGTGCATTCGAGGATAGCGTACCAACCCAGCTCCTGGATCCTTCCCCATGTTTCCTGGACCGCTTGTCCCACTTCTACCAGGCGTGGTCCCGTATAACGTCGGACCGTTGGGTCTTGCGCACGGTACAAGTGGGTTACATGCTACAGTTCTCCTCTTTCCCTCCTACCCACCCCCTTCCCCGTCTCTCTTCAGGGACCCTTCTCACGAGCAACTCCTTATGCAGGAGGTACAATCGCTCTTAGAGGCGGGGGCAGTGGAGGAAGTCCCTCAGGAACTAAGGGGGAAGGGTTTTATTCCCATTATTTTCTCATCGCAAAGGCAAAGGGGGGCCTTCGGCCCATTTTAGACCTTCACGGGCTCAACAAGTTCTTAGTCAAGGTTCGCTTCTGCATGGTCTCCCTAGGCACTATTATCCTGTCACTGGATCCGGGGGATTGGTACGCTGCCCTCGACATGAAAGATGCGTACTTTCACATCACTATTCACCCCGCTCACCGGTGGTTCCTGCAGTTCACCATAAACCAGCACTATTACCAGTTTGTGGTCCTCCCGTTCGGCCTGGCGGCAGCCACCCACATGTTCATGAAATGCATGTCAGTAGTGGCAGCCTTTCTGCGAAAGAGGAGAATACAGATATACCCATACCTCGACGATTGGCTCCTCGTGGGTCGGTCCGAAGAGGAGGTCTGTTCCCATGTGACAGTGGCCCTGGACGCGTTCCACAAGCTGGGTCTTCTCGTCAACATGCCCAAGTCTTCCTTGATACCAACGCAAAGGCTGGAGTTCATTGGGGTAGTTCTGGACTCGGTGCAGGCGCGAGCGAGCCTCCTAGCTGCCATTTCAGCATTCCACCTGGGGGAATCCGGATGCTCTGCATTTTCTAACCCCATGGTGGTGCTGTTCCTCAAGGGACTGGAGAGAGTGTTCCCTTACTCATGCCTGTCGGTTCCTCCCTGGAACCTTAATCTGGTCCTTTCCAAGCTTATGGGGCCCCCGTTCGAGCCCCTGGCCTCTTGCTCTGTCCTTCACCTCTCCTGGAAGGTGGCGTTCCTGGTGGCCATTACGTTGGCGACAAGGGCACAAGCATCCTCAACAGCTTTTCTGGCGCACATCCTGATCCAGGAGATCTGTAAAGCAGCCACCTGGTCATCAGTGCACACATTGACAGCCCACTACGCAGTCAACCAGCAGGTCAGAGATGATGCAGCGGTTGGCAGGGCTGTTCTTCAGTCAATTGCTCCATGACTCCTACCCTCCTCCTATGGTAAGCTTGTGAGTCACCTAATGTGGAATGGACATGAATAAGCACTCAAAGAAGAAAAAACAGTTACCTACCTTTCGTAACTGTTGTTCTTTGAGATGTGTTGTTCACGTCCATTACACTTCCCACCCTCCTTCCCCTCTGTCTGAGTCTCTGGCAAGAAGGAACTGAAGGGGGGTCGGGTCAGCAGAGGTATATATGCACCAGCATAGAGGTGCCACTCTAGGGGGCTCCCCTGCCAACCTGATGGGAGCCGCTAAGGGAAAAAGTTTCTGACGTCCGTGCACACGGCGTGCGCGCACCTAATGTGGAATGGACATGAACAACACATCTCGAAGAACAACAGTTACGAAAGGTAGGTAACTGATTTTTTTCTTTCATATGCATTGGTGCCATTTCAGACCCCACCTTTTATCTCCTACCTCAGGTTGAATTTTACATATAAAAAATTCTTTGATTGTCTGGACTAAATAATTCTTCATTTACTTGACAGGGAGAGTATGTGTCCTGTCTCTTGTCTCTGCTTCGTCAGATGTCAGACACTCATTTTCAACATTTACTGGACAACTTCCAGAGCAAGGATGAGCTAAAGGTAGGATATAACTTCATGGTTTTTAGAAGCAACTATTAAATATTATCCTCAGAAATCAGATAGATGACAATGCAGAAAGTGTTTTCACTTATTCTGCTGAACATCCACATTCACTACAGATATAGTCACTATTTGTTTCATATACTTAGTTTATTATTATTAGAGAAAAGGATGGTCCAGTGGTTAGGGCACTAGCCTAGAAGTTGGGAGTCCCTACCTCCAGCCCAGGCTTACTGTGTGACCTTGAACAAGCCACCGAAGGTATGTCTACACTGCAAAGAAAAACCCATGGTGCTGAATCTCAGACCCTGGTTCCATTGACTTGGGCTCACGGGACTTGGATTGCAGGGCTCTAAAAATAGCTGTGTAGACATTCACACGTGGGCTGGAGCTGAGGGGTAGGGTCTCAGACCCTGGGCTCCAGTCCGAGCAGGAACATCTAAACTGCTATTTTTAGCCCGGTAGCCCAAGTCCTGCAAGCCCAAATCTGTTGACCTAGGCTCTGAGACTGTGCTGCAGGTTTTTTTCTGCATTGTAGACATACGCAGAATCTCTCTAGTATGTCTACACTGCAGCTCGGAGGTGTGATTCTCAGTGTGGGTAGACAGACTCACGCTAGCTCAACTTGAGTTAGTGGAGTGTGGATGTTGTGGCACTAGCAGTGGCTCAGGGTAGCTGCCCAAGTGCAAGCCTGCCCAACCGTTTGGGTCTGCGCTCAAGTGACTAGCCCAAGCCAACGCCGCAATTTCCACACTGCTATTTTTAATGTGCTAGCATGAATCTGTCTACCCACACTGGGAATAACACCTCTCAGCTGCAGTTAGTTATACCCATAGCACTTCCCTACCTCATGGCAGTAGTGTGAGGATAAATATATTAAAGATAGCAAGGTGTTCAGATCATATGGTAATAGGGAGCAGATAAATACCTGGGATAGATATCATTGTGGAACTTTGTGGAACATAGCCTGAACTACAGACTAGTAGTCTATACAGACTAGAAAATCCAAAGTAGTTTATTCTGCAACCTATTGAAGGGCATGGAATATACATAGGAGCTCACTTAAGAAAAGGTTTGAAGTTTGTTCTTTTGTCAAAAGATAATTATATTCCAAGGCTGACTTTTGACAAGCAGAGAAAAGTCAACAGCAAAGTTTTCCTTGATTTGTTGGAGTATTGGCCAGCCTAATCCACCTGGTATGCTTCGACAAGCTCTCCAAATTCCCATTGGAGAGTGGTGACCTAAATCATAGCTATTAGTGGCCAAGAGAGAGTTGCTTAGTACACAGTTTATGCACCCTCATTGGTGGCTTCCCAACAATCATCTGCTTTGAGGTGTCCATCTCAAAGGGAGAGAAGCCTACCTTTTACCTTCACGTCTTTATGAAGGCAGCATGTCTCAGACCACAAGCACTCAAAGAAGAAAAAACGGTTACCTACCTTTCGTAACTGTTGCTCTGAAGTGCAGAATAACATCAAGAAGCAATACATAAATCTGATGGAAGTAACAGTCATGCTGTCACTTTCCTTTCACAGTATGATGACGGGGTTATATACAAAATGTTTTTGTGGCTAGTGTGACAGCTCAGTAATAGAGTGAATAGTAATACCAAACTGACACCATGGTAGAAACCTGTTAAAACACTGAACAAACAAGGTGGAACAGGATCTGAAGTGCTTTTGGAAGAGGTTGTCAACTTCCAATTATTGTATATACCAATGAAAATTTATCCTGAGACAGGCTGGGTGGTTCAGAGATATAGACTTTGGGATAACAGAGCCTCTTACCTCTAGGTGGCTAGGTTGAATGGAGCACAAATTGGTAGTGATCTAAGGGTACGTCTACAGTACAAAATTAATTCAAACTTATTCTATTCAATTTTCGGAAGCGATTTTATACATTCAGTGTTGTATGTCCCCACTAAAGCGCGTGAATTCGGCGGAGTGCGTCCACAGTACCGAGGCTACAGTACCGAATGCGTCCACAGTACCGAATGTCAGAGTAGTGCACTGTGGGAAGCTATCCCACAGTTCCCACAGTCCCCGACGCCCATTACAATTCTGAGTTAAGCTCCCAGTGCATGATGGGGCAAAAACATTCTTGCGGGTGTTTCTGAGTATGTGTCGTCACTTGCTTCTCCCTCCGTGAAAGCTACGGCAGACGCCATACTGCCAGCAGACAGTGCAGTACAGTGCACCGTCTGTCTCCTGGTACTATGAATCCACCTCGCATGTCCTATCATCTTTCTATCTACTCTTTTATCTAACCATTTCCTGCCTTTTTTCGGCCATCATGAACTGAGCATACAGCTTCTGCTGCAAACTCTGCTCTCCCGCTATTGCAGCTCTAGCGAGCTTCTCGCCTTTGTGAAAGCTACAGAAGACAACCATTTACCGCCTTTTATCAGCCATCTTGAACCGAAGAGCTCTCCTACGTTTCGCGCCCTTTTTCCAGGACTACCCGTGCAGGCGCCATAGCAAGCATGGAGCCCGCTCAGATCTCCGCTGCAGTTTTGACCATTGTACATACCTTGCGCATTATCCAGCAGTATGTGCAGTACCTGCAAAACCGGGCGAGGAAGCGACAACAGCGCGATTACTATACTGATGAGGACATGAATACAGACGTTCCTAGAAGCACGGCATGTGGAAATTGGGAGATCATGTTGGCATTGGGCCAGGTTCATGCCGTGGAACGCCGATTCTGGGCCCGGGAAACAAGCAGACTGGTGGGACCGCATAGTGTTGCAGGTCTGGGATGATTCACAGTGGCTGCAAAACTTTTGTATGCGTAGGGCCACTTTCATGGAACTTTGTGTCTTGCTGTCCTGTGCTCTGAAGCGCAGATACCAAAATGAGAGAAGCCCTCACAGTTGAGAAGTGAGTGGCCATTGCACTGTGGAAGCTTGCAACGCCCAACAGCTACCGGTCAGTCAGGAATCAGTTCGGAATGGGCGAATCTACTGTAGGGGCTGCTGTGCTGCAAGTAGCCAGTGCAATCATTGACCAGCTGCTATCAAGGGTAGTGACTTTGGGAAATGTGCAGACCATTGTGGATGGCTTTAATGCGCTGGGGTTCCCTAACTGCAGCAGGGTGATAGTCGGAACGCATATCCCTATCTTGGCCCCGGCACACCAGGGCGGCCAGTATGTAAACTGCAAGGGGTACTTTTCCATGTTGCTGCAAGCACTGGTGGATCACAAGGGACCGACATCAACATGGGATGGCTGGGAAAGGTGCATGACCCTCGCATCTTCAGGAACTCTGGTCTGTTTGAACAGCTGCAGGAAGGGACATACTTCCCAGACCAGAAAATTACTGTTGGGGATGTTGAAATGCCTATAGTTATCCTCGGGGACCCAGTTTACCCCTTAATGCCATGGCTCATGAAGCCGCACACAGGCACCCTGGACAGTAGTAAGGAGCAGTTCAACTATAGGCTGAGCAAGTGCAGAATGGTGGTAGAATGTGCTTTTGGACATTTGAAAGCGTGCTGGCGCAGTTACTGACTCGGTTAGATCTCAGCACAATCAGTATTCCAGTTGTAATTGTTGCTTGTTGTGTGCTCCACAGTATCTGTGAGAGTAAGGGGGAGACGTTTATGGCAGGGTGAGAGGTTGAGGCAACTCGCCTGGCAGCCAATTTCGCACAGCCAGACAACAGGGTGATTAGAAGAGTGCAGCAAGGCGTGCTGTGCATCAGAGAAGCATTGAAAGCCAGTTTCATGACTGGCCAGGGTACAGTGTGACAGTTGTGTTTGTTTCTCTTGAAGTTACCCACCCCCCTATATATATGAAAGGAAATAAAGTCAAAATTGTTTAAAAACTGTTCTTTATTATTTGTTGCACAACACATTGAGAGAAATCAGAAGGTGGGAGGGGGGGCGGGGGGAGGAGTATTGGGTTGGGGAGTGGAGGAGGAGGGAAGGACAAGTCTAGAAACCAAATCAAAAGTTCACATATGCCAGCTTTCTGCTGCTTGGGCGATCCTCTGGGGCTGAGTGTGTGGGTCCCCATAGCCTCCCCCCTTGTGTTCTTGGGTGTCTGGGTGAGGAGGCTATGGAACTTGGGGAGGAGGGAGGGCGGTTATACAGGGGCTGCAGTGGCAATCTGTGATCTTGTTGCCTTTCCCGCATTAGATCCACCATACAGCGGAGCATGTCAGTTTTCTCCCCCATGAGCTTGACCATAGCGTCCTGCCTGCTCTCATCACACACGTTCCTCCTCTCTTTGTGTTCCCGTAATGCTTTATGGGACTCCGCAATTGTTTGCCTCCACACATTCAGCTGGGCCCTATCAATGCGGGAGGACTGCATGAACTTGGCGAACATGTCATCCTGAGTCCATTTTTTCCGCATTCTAATTTGGACCAGCCGCTGGGACGGAATAGATAAGGGCCATGTTGAAACATTTGCACCTGTGGGAGAAGAAAAAGGGAGGGTAGTATTTTAAAAGATATATTTCAGAGAGCAAAGGGGACACTCCTCAGTGAAACAGGCAATTCATAGTACACAGCACATGTTCTTTCTGTACAAGTTAGCATTTTGCCTCTTATACTGAAGTGCCTTCCACTTTGGTGTGAGTAAGCCATCACACACGGCCGGGCAACAGAATTCAGCTTGCAGGCAGCATAAGGGCACGCAGGGTTCTGCTTCTTCTACATTCATTTCAATGCTTTCAAACTGCCAGGCCCCCTTTCCCATAGCAAGCAATGCCTGGTGGGTTTGCCATATAAAGGGAGGGCCTGTGAGCTCTCTGGGATGATCGCTTCACACAACACACACACACCCACCGCGTGGCTCCGATGAGGCTCTGAGCAGGGATGAGCCCTTTAAACTAAACGTGAACAGCCCAGCGCAGCTGGGTTCTCCCGCCCCCCACCGCATGGCTTCAATCAGGCTCTCACTCACCAGAAGTACCTTCTCCAGGGTCATGGTCCGGGAGCCCACCTTGAGAGTGGGGAGAGGCTATTGGCTCCAGCATTAAGAATAGTTCCTGGCTAGGGGGGGAAACAGATTCCCCACTTGCCGCCTGTGCACTGTTCTCCTCCAATGACTCTTCCTCCTCATTCCGTGCAACTCCCCCCTTGCAGGTGTCCACGGACAGTGATGAGGTAGTGGTCGTGTCACCCCTCATAATTGCATGCAGCTCACAGTAGAAGCAGAATGTATGGGGATGTGACCCAGAGTGCCTGTTCACCTCACTGGCTTTTTGGTATGCTTGCTTGAGCTCCTTGATTTTTGAACAACACTGCTCTGTGTCCCTGGAGTAGCCTCTCTCTGTCATGGCCCTGGAGACTTTAGCGTACGTATTTGCATTCCTTTTTTTGGAATATAGTTCTGCCATAACAGATTCATCTCCCCAACATGCAATGAGATCCAGTACCTCCCATTCGGACCATGCGGGAGCTCGTCTGCAAATCCGGGACTGCGTGATCTCTTGTGATGGTGGACTCTGCATGGTCGCCTGTGATGGTGGACTGTGCTGATGGTCACCTGTGCTGATGGTGACCAAACAGGAAATGAAATTCAAAAGTTCCCGGGGCTTTTCCTGCCCACCTGGCTAGTGCATCAGAGTTGAGAGTGTTGTCCAGAGCGGTCACAAGGGAACATTCTGGGATAGCTCCCGGAGGCCAATAACGTTGAATTGCGTCCACAATACCTTTAACACAGGATTGCGATCTCAATTTAAGCGCTATTCCACTTGCCGAGGTGGAGTACAGAAATCGGATTAAAGAGCCCTTTAAATAAAAAAAACGGTTTGGTCATGTGGACGGAATCATTTTTTTTTCGAATTAACTTGGTTAATTCCAAAATAACCGACTAGTGTAGAGCAGGCCTAAAGTTAACTTTTGATGACTTCTTCAATAGTCCACATGATAAGAGTTGGCACTCTCATACTGAGTCTTAAGTAGACATGGAGTATACATAGGAATAGAGCTTGTTGGAAATTTTTGTGGAATTTTTTAACAGAAAATGTTGGTTTCATCATAATTGAAATATTTCTGAAAAAGTTGTCAATTTTGATCAAATTTCAAAACAAACAAATATTTCAGATTTCCAAATTTTGCTTTGGGATTTTAATTTTTGCTTTGAAATTTCAAAATTTCATTTTGAATTCTATTTTATTTGTACCTGTTTTTATTGTTACATTATTTTATGTTAGTAGCATTGCACATTATGCACTGTAGCTACTGACTCATAATACTATATAATAGTTTAAATATTCTATTTTTAATATATATTTTATTTTTAAAAACATTAAGGGCGCTATTAATATGTTTCAGTCAGTACTAAGAAGCAGCTGCCTTTAATGATATTTACTACATCTACATGTCATGAAATAATATTATGTATAATAAAAATAAAAAAAAATCAAATCAAATTTGAAACAAAGTTTTGAAATTCCAGAACAAAAAACAAGCTTCCAAAATAAAACTGAGAAATCCAAAATGAAATTTCAAAATTAATATCTTCCAAAACTCTATTGGGGGGCCGAGGGGAGAAGAATTTTGGGTAATTAGGAAATTTCAAAAATATTTGTTTTCTACCTGAATCAGAAGAAAGGAATTTTGAAATTTCCCATAAACCAGAAATTCGAAGTTTTGACCAGCTATATTGAGGTGTTCACTTAAGAAAAGTTTTGAAGTTGTTCTCACCTGACATCACAAATACCACTATCACAGCTAGCAACCTTCTTGATAGTCTCAGTAAAAAGACCTGTGATTAAATTGGCTATGGAGATAGAAATGGAACTATGTTGGTGTAACAATAATAATGTATACCCCTTTTATGGGTTGAGAGGATTACTATCACTGTTATATAAAAGTGAAAAATGAGGCAGATAGTGACTTGCTAAGTGATTTATTCAGAGTCAAAAGGTAAGTCATTGGCAGAGCCAGGATTTGATCTCAGGAGTTTTTCCTCAATCCTTTGCTCAGGACTACATCACAGACACAGACAGTCTCTCTCTCTCTCTCTCACTCTGAAGTGGTCCTTTTGGAAACAGACATCTGGGTGGGATGCCTTTAGCAAGTCCTTTATTCTTCATCATAAATGCGATCTTATATTACCATATTACATAACCTATAAAAGATTTTTTTTTATTTTATGACGGGGTGCCTAGAACCATGAAAACATACCCTTTTTAATATAAATTAAATAAATAACAATTCCTCCAAAAGGCACACTGGGAACTCAGACCAGAATTCTGCATGATACTATTGAAATGTCATATGGAATAAAGTAAAATGAAGTTCTGCATTGTAAGCTTTAAAATATAGGAGAATGCACTTGCTGAAAAAACTGTATCTGCCTCATTCCCATATATGCTGCTTCCATGTTCTGAGCTATGTAGAGTAGTGACACAGGGATCAAGCAAGGGAAACATAATTAGCTTAATTGTCTTGGCTGTGGCTAGGAAAGTACATTTGCCTACAGCTGCCACTGCTTATTATTCTCTTCTTTCTGTGTATTAGGAGTTCCTGCTGAAGATTTTCTGTGTGTTTCGAAACCTGATGAAGATGAGTGTCTTTCCTCGGGACTGGATGGTGATGAGGTTGCTCACCAGCAAGTGAGTGAGGACATGTTTAAAGCACTGAAAGTTTGTATGAAAACTCTGTGGGTGCTCTAAATTAGGGCTTCTCAGTCCCAGAGAAACAGTGTGTTTTAGTGGACTGAGGGATGGGACTCTATGCAGGAACTCCTCCTGAGTACTAATCCTGGTTCTGCAAAATTACTTAAGCTATCAGGGCCAAATTAGGGCTTCTGTGAATGAATGAGTTTTACATGCTACCAGTGGGCATGCATACTATATAGTTAATACTATAAACTTCTTCTTTTTTTCACAAAAACCAAGTGCAAATAGGCTTCCTGTATGTAAATTCTATCATTTATGCACACAAGTGATAGTGAGCTAAAATGATTTGCCCAAAGTTGGTCACATACGGAGTATATTTACCCCTTTGTACATCTGCCCCTTTGTCTGTTTTCCCATCTGTAAAGTTTAGGTAATTGCTTTGCTTAGGTCCATTGCTTTGAAGACAGGCAACACTCTTGAAGTGTCAAGTAGAACTAGATACCAATTCCAGTTATCTTTGATTGTATCCACAAGTACCCCTCAAATCCTTCCCTGACCGAGGGAGGCATGGTTTCCTCTTGCCATGTGATAGATGCACTTCATCAATAGTCCGAGGTGCAAAGAGTGACAGCCAAAAAGACTGGATCTACCATTTCAGCCAAGTTACTAAAATGGAAGGAGCTTCTACGGAATACATAGCTCTTGGATATATAGTGCTCATAGTCTTAATTTTCCCTTTACCTACATTGTTACCCAGGGGCGGCTCTAGGAATTGCGCCGCCCCAAGCAGGGCAGCACGCCGCGGGGGGCGCTCTGGTGGTCGCCGGTCCCGCGGCTATGGTGGACCTCCCGCAGACGTGCCTGCGGAGGGTCTGCTGGTCCCGCGGCTCCGGTGGACCTCCTGCAGGCACGCCTGCAGATGCTCCACCGGAGCCGCGGGACCAGTGGACCGTCCGCAGGCATGTCTGCAGGAGGTCCACCGGAGCCGCCTGCTGCCCTCCCGCGGCACGCCGCCCTCCCGCAGCACGCCGCCCCAAGCGCGCGCTTGGCGCGCTGGGGTCTGGAGCCGGCCCTGTTGTTACCTTTCTGTCATCATTGTGTCTCAATTTAAAAAACAGCAACAAAACTCACCAAGGAGTTTTCTCGCAGTCTGTGCCTGGTGCACTACCTTGGGCTGCTCCTGGCAGTACCAGCATCCCTATTGGCTCTAAAACTGCTCTTTGGGTGAAAGACCAGAGCAACTCAGCTTAGATCAGTGGTGGACTCAATTTTTTTTAGAAAAGGAGGGGCAGACCGCAGTCCTTAAACCAGATGACAGAGTATCAGATTGAAATCATTTTTTGATCATGCAGTTATCATTTGGGCTTGAATTTATTTAGTTTTGTTTTTTATTTTTGCCTTGTCAAGCTTTTTCTGTTGTTTTTAGGAGGTAGCAGCAGCAGGCTGAGAGCCAGGATTATACCCAGAGGCTGGGATTACCTACTAGTGTCTCATTTTATTAGCTAACCTAACTGTAGCATCACAGTTGACTAACTGAAGTACTGGAGGGGTCCATATTGCAAGTTGATGTCATGGACCTGTTCCTGAAGGCTGATTGGTCAGCTGTGGTGTTGTATGTTCTCTGAGTTCACAGTGCTAATGGGAAGTGAAAGAAGTGGCTTCAGATGTTGTGGACCCCCAGGTTACATGCTGTACTGTAGAAAAAGAGAAATCCATATAAAGTAAAAAGACCAGGTTACCTAGATAGCCTGATCCTGCTGGCGTCGCTTAGCTGGAAATCTCTTCAGGTTGAAATAAGGTGCATTTATCAATGTCACTGAAAGTGTCACACGAATGAGATGCTGAGCTTTAGCCTATTACTTTTTTATACCAAAGCAAATTAGACTTTGTTAATTCTTGCACGTTGTTACATGATTTATTCCCATTTAATTAAAGGCTTTTATAACTTACTAAAAAAATTAAGTTTCCCAGTGAACCCAGAGCTTACAAAATATTACCAAAAATGTACAGAGGAGATCAATTTACAGCAAAGTCCAAAAACTGTAGAGGATTGTGCCTCCCTGAAAAATTCTGCCTTTTTTATTAAAGAAATGCACAGAAACAAACATAAATAAGTTATGTTTGTCCCTTTATTTATTAACTGTAGTACTGGACTTTTGAAAATAAACTCAAGAATTACAAAGATACTCTTCCGTTTCCAAAATCTACAATATTTTAGGAAAACATATTTGTGAATTCTGCCTTGCATTGTTTAATATGAAGTCTTTGTTTAAAAAAAACACAGTGACCTTTATGGTGATATCTAGAAATGACTGAAATATAACAGAAATCACCAGTGCTCAGAGCTATTCAAAGACTCTTTGAATGTGATTTGTACTGCAGATTGAAAAGGATCTTTTTTTTAAATTATAGTATCATAGTTACAACAGTCCAGTACCTGTCCTCTGCCCTGCACAAGAACTTCACAGAAACAGACTTTGATTTTAAGGTAAGGTTTGAAATCTGGAAAATTTCATGACATCCTTTAAAACCAGCAGCAATGCAGGAACAGTGGTTACTCTATGTTAATGGATTATGTTCACTATGTTTGTTAGCTCAGAAAATAAACTAGCTGATACAGAAAGTCATCAAATTCTGCTGAGTCTTTGACTGAACTGGGAAATCCTGGAAGAGCAAAAGCATTATGAATTCTAATGGTTTGAAAAGTGAGACCGCTTGCATTGGCTAAAGGCAAGAATGTATAGTGTCTAATGTAATTCAAAGCACACTCTATGGTGTGGTTTAGGGTATGAAAAAGTGTTCACTAGGACTATTTGAAACTACCAAACTCATTTCACTTTTGGCCCAAAGCAGAATTGAATTCAGGTGTCAAGAGGTGAAAGGCCTATGTTTGAAGCCCCAGCACTCCCTTGCTGCTGGGTTCTTTTAATTGTCATTTCCTCCAGTATTTGTATAATTCCTGGCACTGATTTAACTTATTTTATTATTACATCTGGTTTATTTAGACATAATTATCTACTTTCCTCTGATTTAAGATGGAACAACCTGATGCCTTCTGTAAAATGTATGCATGGCATGTATGTTTGTGTTCAGAACTTGTTCTGCCTTTGGACTATCATGTGTTTAATTTCCTTCCTGTTTTCTAGGTGTGGAACTCCTATTTCAGCTTGGCAGTTCTGTTTATAAACCAGCCAAGCCTGCAGCTAGAAACTGTCACTCCAGCTAAGAGAAAGAAGATTCTGGACAAGTAAGAATCTGATCTCCTTGCCTCCGAAACTCTGATTTTTTCCATCACCTCAAAAGTAGGACAAAAGTTTTTATCACAAACTCCCATACATTACAGGCAGTGGGAGGAATTGCCCCAGAAAAATCATAAGTAGAGATCATAGGACAGCTATTCAACAATTAGATGAATCCCTTGATGTTCTTAAAAAAGTATAACCTTGGTTTAAATATTAATTTAATTGCATTAGATCACCAACTTGCTGTATTTTGTCCCATTAAGGGGTTGTGTCTATGCCGTCTCTTTCAGATATGGCGACATGCGAGTGATGATGGCATATGAGTTGTTCAGCATGTGGCAGAACCTGGGTATGTCTCTCTGTCTCCTGTTCTCCTCCTAATCACCAAAATTAAAGTTGTCTAAGAATTGCATTACTAATATTCAGCTTTAGTGGTGTAAAACCACAGAGCTCATGCTGGGTTTTGTAGTTTCTTCAGGAATTTTTAACTAAAAAAAATGACTTTCTGCATAGCTCCATGGTGATATTTTTCTCTTTTGAAATAACTCATGTTTGAATATTTTACTCTCAAATCTTGTAGTGACTGGTTTCAACAGCTTTTCTTTGGTATTCCCAGATGATGTACTGCATTAGCATTTGGAAAGCCCTGCTATTGTGCTGCAATCTAGTCTAGTATTTGAGATACGCTTGTACACTCTTGACTTTAATCTGGTCTATGTTGGCACAGCTGAAACTAAACCTTTACAGCTGTGTCCAATTTCATCCATTTGGAAATGGTACAACAGAACAAGTCAGAGTGATGCAGAATTCTAAAAGTGCACAGTTAGCGATCATGTACAGACGTGACATGCAGTAAAGTGCATATTTATGAGTGCTGTATTAATGTGTCTAATAAGCATGATAACAAATTCTCTGTTACTGGTTAAAAAAACAAAAGTTTGCCCACAATTATGCAATATTTTTTACACCAGTTGTAATAGACTTACATTTCTGTAAGTCATTTGAATTTGTACCACATGATATTTTGATTAAGACACTGGAATGTTACTAAATCAACACAGCATATATTGAATGTACTAAAACTAGCTAACTGATAGCTCACAAAATGTGATTGTAAATGGGAAATCATAATCAAGCAAGTGTGTTCTTAGTGGAGCCCCACAGGGATCTTTATTGGCCCTATGCTATTTAACATATTTGTCTGTCTGGGAAGAGTACATACAATCATTCCTGGTAAAGTTTGTAGATGACACAAAGATTGGGTGAGTAGTAAATAATGAAGAGGATAAGTCACTGCTACAGAATGATCTGGATCACTTGGTAAACTGGGCGCAAGCAACAAATAAGCTTTCAATGTGGCTACATATAAAATCCTACATCTAGGAACAAAGAATTTAGGCCTTACTTCTAGGATGGCGGGGATTCTGTCCTGGCAAGCAGTGACTCCAAAAAGGACTTGGGGGTCATGGTGGATAATCAGCTGAACAAGATCTCCCAGAGTAAAGCTATGGCCAAAAGCGCTAATGTGTTTCTTGATTATAAAAAAAACAGGGAATGTTGAATAGGAGTAGAGGGGTTATTTTACCTCTATATTTGGCACAGGTGCAACTGCTACCTGAATATAGTGCCCATTTCTGGTTTCCAAAATTCATGAAAGACATTGATATTGGAAAGGATTCAGAAAAGGGCCACAAAAATGATGAGAGAATTGAAAACATTCCATATAGTGAAGGACCCAAGGAGCTCAGTCTGTTAGCTTAACAAAGACAATATTAAGGGATGACTTGATCTCAGTCTATAAGAATCTGTGTATGGAACAGGTAACAGAAGGCTCTTCAATCTGGCAGACAAAGATATAGCAAGATCTAATGGCTGGAAATTGCAGCTAGACAAATTCACCCTAGAAATAAGGCATAAATTTTTAACGGTGAGGGTAGTTTTCCATTGGAACAACTTACCAAGGGCTGTGGTGGATTCTCCGTCACTGCCAATTTTAAAATCAAGATTGGATGTTTTTCTAAATGATATGGTCTAGTTCAAACAGGAATTAATTCAGGGAAATCCTATGGCCTGTTATACATGAGGTTAGATTAGATGATAACAATGATCCCTTCTGGCCTTCAGGGGTGGCAGGTTTGTATAATTTTTGGTGGTGCCCAGAATGGGTCCAAGTCCCCGCTCACCCCCCACACACACACATACCTGCCTAAGGCTCTGAGATGGAGTTTGGGAGCTAGGTGCAGGCTCTGGGCTGGGGCAGGGGGTTGGGGTGCAGGAGGGGGTTTGGAGTGCAGGCTCTAGGAGAGAATTTGGGTACGGGATGGGTGCAGGCTCTGGGAAGGAGTTTGGGTTCTGGATGCGGGCTTTGGGCTTGGACAATGGGTTGGGGTACAGAAGAGGGAGCGGGAGGGGTGTTGGGGTCCTGAACATTGGTGGAGCCGGGCCCCCCAGGCCCTGAATTTGCTGGAACCCAGGCACCAGGGGCCCATACAACTCGCCACTCCTGCTGTCATAATCTACAAAATGATGAATTGTGCTTATTTCTGATCTAAATAACATCATCTGGTTGAAGTGAGCTGGGATGCAGTGTAGCATCTTATGGCATGTGCCACATCACATTGGCAGGGAATGTATCACATTGACTCCACTGTATTAGTTATGTTAGAAACACACTTTGCTTCTCATTATTTGTCTGAAAAGCAGATAGCCATATTCATGAAATTGTTAACAGGCTTAAACAAATGTCACATGCAGCTTAAAAGACAAAATCCAGTACTTCTAAATTGTAATCATCCAGATCATGATTCTGAGGAATAGACCAAACTGTCTGCTTTATGCTTCACATACACAATGACAGAAAAGAAATAAGAGTTTTAATATTGCAGAGTTAATAACATATGCTCCCCTAAGGATTAAAGTTACTATCTCTTTAAATCAAAATCATTCTTTTCTGCTTTTCCTGATTTATTTATTTCTCTCTTCCTACCCCTGCCTTTTTGCAATTGTGGGACCACCTAAGAGGCTGATTAATTTACTAGAGGAAAACCTCCAATATGTAGGTGTGTGTTGGATTCCCAATTTAACCTGAAAGATAATTTTGGGGAGAAATGATATCTCAAAACAATATTGCCCTATCAGTGGGGTTTTTTTTCAGATAATTTTGTTTTATTTACTAAAGTTTCACAGTGGAAGCACACTATAAAAGTGATTGCTAACAATGCTGTATATTCCTGCTACTTAGAGGTGACACTGTTTGGTTCGAAGTCAAGGTTCTTGTCCATTCGATTGCAAATTTCACACCACTGAGGTTAAGGAACTCTAAAAAGTCTAAAGGACCTGTAGCTTATCCATTAAATACTATTGCCACAGTTCCTTTGAAAAAGCCCTTTCTTCTTAGGAGCCCGAGCCCCCAAAACAGCAGTGGAATCTCTCAATCTTCTCTGGCAGAATGAATGTGTGCTGGCACGTAAAGGTGGAGCAGCTATTGAATGAGTTTCCCTGTAGGATCTGCGGTTTCTGCTAAATGTAAAGATTAATTAATGTAAAGATAACCAGGCAGACTTCACCATGGAAAATGGAAAACTTAAAGTAGGATTGATTTGATAATTTTTGGAGAAAGAACCTGTTTGCTTCTTTAGGCTTAATTCAGGGACAGGTTGCATGTTCTTTACCAAAGAGTCTCACCTTCTTCTCAGCAAGGAATGATAAAAAAGGAAGGCTTTCATTAAATGTAACTTGCTTTGTGTTGCCCAGGTGAACATAAAATTCACTTTATCCCGGGAATGATTGGCCCCTTTCTTGGTGTCACACTGGTCCCACAGACAGAGGTCCGCAACATCATGATCCCCATCTTTCATGACATGATGGACTGGGAGCAGAGGAAAAATGGCAACTTCAAACAGGTGAAATAGTTTTCCAGGCTCTTGCTATATCCTCTGTTGTTCTTCCCTTCTGCAACACTGTACTAGAGGTACTGCTAGTTTGTTTCTGAATGTGAGGGAGCTGTTGATGTGGATGGATAGATAGACTGATCCTAATTAAAAAGTAACATCCTTTACAACACTGCTACCAAAGTCCCACATTATATGAACATTTCTATAAGGCATTTTCCAAGTAGCCATTTCTCCTATTAATACAGAACACAGTGTTGCACTCACTGCACACGGAGCAAGGGAAAGTGGATTTTCCTTTGCCAGCTGGGCCCTATTTGCAGAGCAAACAGACAGCAAATTGCATGGCCGCAAGGACTCCCACACCACCCTGAAAACCCTTGGTCTCTACGTCCCAGCCTCGGCGTGTAAGCGGTTCAAACCGCAGCAGCCGCAGGGCCAGGGGAGCCAGCCTCGGCAGGACCAGTCCCATAAATGAGCCAAGGGCTACAAGCGCTGCCTGAGCCACCCGCCTCCACCCTTTGCCCAGTCGGGCTCAACCCATAATAAGCAGGGGGCCAAACGGTCATTTTGAGGGTGCACCCGAGGGCAACCTACCAGACTATTCCCCAGATCCATCTTTCCCAGTGTTCTCCTACTGCCTTTCCCTCTTCCTGCCTGGACGGCTATAATCTCAGACGTAAGGGTCCTTAGCACTGTGGAACAGGGTTATGCCCTCCAGTTCCTTTCTTCCCCCCTGTTCCCACCCGCCTTCCCCGTCCCTCTTCAGAGATCATGAGAGTCTTCTCACACAGAAGGTAAAAGGGTTGCTTACAGCTGAATGTGGTGGAAGAAGTTCCACTGGAGCACAGGAACAAGGGGTTCTGTTCCTGGTACTTTTTAATCCCAAAGGGAGAGGGTGGTCTATGGCCCATCTTGGACCTGCGAGACTTCAACAGATACTTAAAGAAGCTAAAGTTCCGCATGGTCTCTCTAGCTTCTATTATCTCCTCCCTGGATCCAGGAGACTGGTATGCCGCCCTCGACTTGAAGGACGCATACTTCCATATAGCGATCTTTCAAGGACACAGATGCATCCTCCGGTTTACGGTGGGGCCCCACCACCACCAGTTTGCGGTCCTCCCATTCAGCCTGGCAACAGCACCGAGGGTGTTCACCAAGTGCATGTTGGTGGTGGCAGCTTACCTCAGGCACCGAGGTATCCAGATCTACCCGTACCTCGATGACTGGCTCGTCAAGGGCAGCTCTAGGTCTCAAGTCCAAAGGGATGTTGCGGAGCTTCACTATGTGCCCTCTCTGGGTCTACTAGTAAAAGACAAAAAGTCAATGTTAGTGCCAGTGCAGAGGATAGAGTTCATCAGAGCAGTCCTCGACTCAACCTGCACCAGGGTGTTCCTGCCACTGGAAAGGTTCCATGCACTGACAAACCTCATCGCGGAAATCTCGGCATTCCCTCTGACTACAGCCAAGGTCTGTCTGCACCTGCTGGGCCACATGGCAGCGTGCACTTACGTGGTCCACCATGACAGGCTCTGGATGCGGCCCCTGCAACAGTGGCTGGCGATGGTCTATTCCCAGTTCCGAGACCCCCGGAAAAGATCATTGCTCTTCCCCACACGATTCTTACCTCGCTGAGGTGGTGGACCAACCACAGATCAGTCCTGGAAGGCATTCTGTTTGACAACCCTCCCGACTCCATCAAATTGGTGTCAGATGCCTCGGACCTCAGCGGGGGGGCACATATCGGTGTCCTCCAGACTCGGGATGTGGTCCCTGGATGAAGCATGCTTACACATAAACATCAAAGAGCTCTGAGCAGTCCAGCTGACATGCAGAGTCTTGCCCCACCTGTTGAGCAAGTTGGTACGAGTCCTGACAGACAACACAGCCTCAATGTTCTACATCAACAGACAAGGGGGACTGTGCTCATCAGCTCTCTGTCAGGAGGCCCTCTGTCTATGGGACTTCTGCATCAGCCATGAGATCCACCTGGAAGCTTGTCACCTTCCCAGCATCAGAATTATGCCGGCAGACCAGCTCAGCAGGGCTTCTCCCCTCAACACAAGTGGTCGCTCCATCCAGAGGTAGCCTGCATGATCTTCCAAAGGTGGGGAACTCCCCAAGTGGACCTGTTCGCTACCAGACAGAACAGGAAATGCCACTGGTTTTTTTCTCGTCAAGGTCTGAGCAATGGTTCCCTCTCAGACGCCTTCCTCCTGTCGTGGTCAGGGAGCCTGCCCCTACACGTTCCCTCCGATTCCGCTCATCAGCAGGGCCCTGGCAAAGATCAAGAGAGACAAGGCACAGGTCATCATGATCGCCCCGACATGGCCTCGCCAGCACTGGTTCAGCATGCTCATGAGCCTGTCAGTGGCCCCTCCCTGGCCCAGCCCAACCGACTGGACCTGCTGTCATAGGACCACGGTCGACTCCTGTACCCCAACCTCATGTCCCTCCACCTCTCAGTATGGATGCTGCATGACTGAACCCAGAGGAGCAGACCTGTTCAGAAGGAGTCCAACAGGTCCTCCTGGAAAAAAAAAAAGCTCTCAACTAGACTGACTTACCTGGTCAAGTGGACGAGGGGTTCCGCCGCCGATTGTCAGAGCCCACTCAGTGAGAGCGCAGGCGTCTTTGTCGGCCTTCCTGGTGCACATCCCTATCCAGGACATCTGTAGAGCTGTAACGTGGTCCTCTGTTCACACATTTACCACTCATTGTGCCATCACTCAGCAGGCCAGGGACGACACTGTTTTGGCAGAGCTATGTTGTAATCTACATGTCAGTGAACTTCCACCCTCCTCCAGGGGTACTGCTTGGCAGTCACCTAATATGGAATGGACATGAACAAGAACTCAAAGAAGAAAAGACAGTTACCTTTTCCGTAACTGGTGTTCTTCAAGATGTGTTGCTCATGACCATTCCATGACCCACCCTCCTTCCCCACTGTCGGAGTTTCTGGCAAGAAGGAACTGAAGGTTGGGGGAGCCAGTGGCACCCCTTATACCATGCCATGCGGGCACCACTCCAGAGGGCACCAGAGCTGGTCCCCTATGGATATTACTGAGGGAAAAACTTGCAGCACCAGTGCATGTGGTGAGCACACACACCTAATATGGAATGGATGTGAGCAATACATCTCGAAGGGCACCAGTTACGGAAAAGGTAACTGTCTTTTACGAAAGTAGGTAACCATTTTTCCCCCTCTTATTGACAGGCAGGACAGGGTAAGATTCTACTTGATACATTCGTTTATAGAAAATCCATATCTAGGTATTGATAAAAACAAAGAAAGTGGATGACAAGGACTCCTGTAAGAAACAAAAAAGCCTCTCTCCACAGGGAACCCCATTTTACCCCTCTGCTCAGCCAGAGGATAATTGAACTCTGAGGTCCACCTCTTCCACTGACCCATATGAGGCCAGTTGTTTCACTGACTCCACTGAGCCATTGTTTTGTAGATTTGAAAGGGGTCTGTTTTATTACAGATGCTTTTTTATATCAGGGCAGAAATCATCCATCCGTAAAATCAGACAACTTGCAGAGCATAAGAAATTATCCATGAAACACAATCTCAGCCTTCTTGATGTTTGAAATTTACCTTCTCTGCAAACACAGTTAATTTCTAACCCCTCATTTCTCCCTGATCCAGGTGGAAGCTGAATTGATTGATAAGCTGGACAGCTTGGTATCAGAAGGAAAAGGAGATGAGAACTACAGGGAGCTCTTCAGTCTACTGTAAGCAATGCCTGTCTCCCTTCATCTTGCATGTTACAAGGTCACCTTAAAAGGCTTGGTGAAATTTCAGTGTAATGATCCATTGTAAAGTACCAGCAATGGAAGTGGCCTCCCTCAGAACACAGTAATGTACAGGGACTTTTGGCAGGTTATCGTGACATGGGCCACAAATCAGAGAGGGCTATGAAAAAGCTTGCCATCCCTTTTGCACTGACAAGAATATAAAAATATTTTTTGTATATTTCATGCAATAAAATCTAGTATCGATGCTGCATAGGTTACAGTATCCAGTGTGCCAAGTGGTTTCCACGTTCCTATCACAGACACACTAGACGTGCCAGTGCTCAGCTTTGTGACATCACTGTGTGAAATCATAGTCTTCAGACTGTTCAGACAGACAGCTAAACCATCAAGCAGTTCAAACCTGTTTTGGGGCATCTAGGATTTTCCTCCATTTTCTCCCTTTGCTTATCTTGCTCTTGAAGGTCATACATTAATTGAAAGTTGGAAACTGCTCCCTCCAAAGCCTGTCAGTTCACAGCATTTCCAGTCCCTTCCAACCCAAGAAACAATAATGATAGTAGGCGGCTAACCTGAAATCTCAAGATCTGACCCTCCCACATTGTTAGTTCTAGGGTGCTGAGCTGTATGTCCAAGTCTGATTTTCAAATGCCTCCCTTGTTGGATGCTGATCTTGGTTTGAAGGCATATATTGTGACCCACTCTGATCTCCACTGAGTTAAATCTTGACTCTTTAATTGATCCAGTGGTCCCTCTGAGATCAGTAACAGAATACAGGGCAAATTTTCAAAAGGATCTCAATCCAGTCTCCATTTATGTGCATGCAGCTTGATGTATACAAACATCTACATGCATTGTTGGTGCACCAACACCTCTGGATGGAAATTATAGAATTTACTTGTGCACACACATCATTTTGGGTATGAAGGTATATCTATAACCTGTGCACCTCTCTGTTAATACACAGAAAGTATGCACTTGTATTTGAGTGCACACAAATGGAAACCACTTTTTGGAAGTTTGGCTCCATCAGTATACATGCAAAAATGGCAAATACATTTGAAAAAAAAATAATGGAAAAATTGTTTTTCTTTTTATTTACCTGGCAAAAACAATGTTCTGTGTTTCCCTTGCTTCGGCTGATGATATCTCTGATAACAGTTGTGAAGCAAGATGTTGAACTGGGATTGCTCATTAGAGACCAGAATTTAACAGTTTAACTGAGGAGATAAAATGTGTTACAGTGGGTTTAGGCTCCTTCCCAGTCATAGCTTTCCATTGCTATAAGCAGCTACCATTAGCAGCTTGGGAACCAGTTTTTGTTACGTTCAATGTTCTCTTTCCTATGTTTGAAACAGTATTGTGATGGGAAATTTTACCTTTTGCTGCCAATTCCATCTTTTCTTGTCTTTGCTTCATGCTGCATGGAGTAGAACCCAGCTCTTTGGGCCCTACCCCAGGTAAGACTGTAATTCTGTCAGTCTTCTGTATGAGAGAGAAAGAAAGTTGCTCCTGGCTCCCTGTAGGATCTATACCATTTCCAGGAAAGCCTCATATGCTGCCTCTTCATTTCCAAACAGCCTGCTGGAGAAGATTGAACAAGAGACGTGGCGGGAGACTGGCGTCTCTTTTGTTACATCAGTTACTCGCCTCATGGAGCGTCTCCTTGACTACAGGTACCTGGTCACAGCAGTAAAGTGTTCTGAGTATAAGTATTCTAGCATTCTGCAAGAAGGGTGTACAGAATTAGTAATGCACCAAATTCTTTTTGTATAGAGAACTGTTTTGTATTGGTTTTAAAGCAGTCAGTTAATTCGGTGCTGTGGAGTAATGTGAGTGCAACCATTACACAGAACTGTTGGTTTCTGAATTAAGACAGTGGATGCACACGTTCTCATTTAATTCTTGTTCATTCTTGATAAATTGTCAGAATGAAGAAACTGGTGTTTAGTTTACTTGATGATAAGGCTAAAGGACTATAGAAATGTTAGAAGTTATTAATTTGACTCTCTTCTTAGAATATTTGGCCCTGATTCATCAAAGCCTAACACCATACCTTCTAACTCAGCTAAGGGAGACATTTTTAAAAGCAGGGCCCCATGTATTCCATGTCTCAGTGACCATGGAAGCAGATAGTGTTCTGTGCCAGGGTTGAGACTCACCACCGCGGTGCCTCCCGCTGGTCACTCCGAGAATTAGCTCAGTCCTTGGTGGGGTGCC
Source organism: Mauremys mutica (assembly GCF_020497125.1). Classification (NCBI taxonomy): domain Eukaryota; kingdom Metazoa; phylum Chordata; order Testudines; family Geoemydidae; genus Mauremys; species Mauremys mutica. The sequence continues at coordinate 47,140,885 of NC_059078.1, forward strand.
CACTGCTGGTGGTGTCCCATCTGTCCTCTGCTCCTTTGCTGTTGTCTGGACCCAAGTTGCTTCCTGCTCAGTGGCGTCCTCTTCAGGACACTGCCCTCCAGCAGTGCCCACTGCTCCGGTCTCACCCCCTTCCGGGGGTCTCTGCGCCCCAGCCACCATGGTCAACCACACCCCAATGTCTAACCCCTAGCGTCAGGGGTCTGGTGCAGTCCACTATCACCACATCCACTGGCTGGGTGTTCATGCAAGGGGGGGACCCAGGGACCCTTTGGTGGCAGCCTTCCTGCCCTCCTTCTCTCCCTTGTGCGCCTCTCTCCCTGGGCCGCTTCCCCTTCGGCCCCTTTGCACTGGCTAGGCCCTTCCCTCAGGGCCTGCAGCCTGGCAGGTAGCGGGCTGGAGTTCCCTTCTACTCCCCCAAGCCTGCCCAGCACTGCGCTGTCCCAGGTGTAGGTCTCCTCACTCAGGAGACAGACCTTCCCCTCTAAGGGTCTGGGAGAGATTGCTTGCTGCTCTTCTGGGCAGCCTTTATATAGGGCCAAGCTGAGCCCTGATTGGCTCTCTCCAATCTCGTCCCCCATTGGCTCTCAGCCCTTTCCTGATTGGCTGCCGGCCTGCACAGCCTCTCTGGCCTACTCTAGCCCCCTCTCACATGGGGGTGGGGCTGCCACCCCACCACATGTTCATTAATCTCAACATTCATTTATTTAAAAAAAAATTTCCAACCTTAATGGTTGTAAAGAAAATCTTGAAAGTGTGAAGAGAACGTAAACAGATGATGAAACAGTAGTGAACTGTCCCATTCATCTTCGTGGACTGTTATCTCTGGAACTTAAAGACCAGAGTTTAACTAATAATTGGCTGTTTTGCTGTTGATCATTGTAACAGAAATATTTGGCTAATGTGCTTTATTCAACAATCTCAAATAATTTTCCATGTTCATGTGCCAGAAGCCCCAGTTGTCCCCACCCACATGACAAAACCTCCAGTAGTTCTTCAAATGATTGTTCATATCGATTCCAGTTAGGTGTGCGCACGCCACATGCACAGTTGTTGGAAAGTTTTTCCCCTAGCAGCACCCGTTGGATCGACTGTGGAGCCCCCTGGAGTGGCACCTTCATGGCGCTCAATATATGACCCTGCAAACCTGGCGCCTCCACAGTTCCTTCTTACCTCCAGTGATGATTGTTGGAACTGTGGCATCTTGCTCAGGAAGTTCTACCACATTTCCCTAGCTTTGTTTGTGTTCTCTGTACTTATTAGTTAGTTCTTAGGTGGTAGTTAGCAGTTGGGCTGGGGGGGGGTCTACCCTCTATCCCAACCGCTTTTCCTTGGGAGGGCTTACATGCCCAAGTCTCAGGGGTTCAAGCCCTGCAAGTCCTGCAGCAAGCCCATGCCAACCGGCAACCCCACGACGCTTGTCTGAAGTGTCTGGGGGTGGCTCACCGAGCCGACAGGTGCAGGATTTGTAAGGGGTTTCGCCCCAGAACCAAAAAGGAGCAAGACTTTCGCCTCAAACAGCTCCTTATGGAGGAGGCACGTAGACCAGAGCCTCCACCGGCGCGGCAAGACCCGGCACCGAGTTCATCGGTGCATAGCACCCCGGTGACAGTGGTGGAAGTGGCACTGTGGAAGAACACTGGCAGACACCCGCGGCACCAAAACCGGCAGGATCGACCCGGCACCGCTCCCTGACGCAGAAGCGGCACCAGAGGCAAGGGAGGAGCAGCTCTCCATCCCAAAGATTCACCCCTCTAGAGCCGGCCAGTGGGGTGTGTCCTCAAGAGGAGTACCCAGCGCTGAAGTCTGCAGAGATGGCACTGTCGACTTCGGCCCTGCAAGGGAGGACTATCGAGTCTAGTGTTTTCAGACTCCTCGGCTCACTCATTGAGGAGGTGGAACTGCCATCCACCCCAGACACCTTTGAGGTCACGAGAGACCTCATCACTATGACAGCGCCGAGGTCACCATGGCACCGTCTTGAGGCAAACTGGTGATGCTCCATCCTTTGGCCACGCTGCTAAAATCACAGCATTGCTAGGAGTCCCAGCACTGCTCGCAATCATGGCACCGGTTGGACTCGCAGCACCGCTCCAGGTCACACGAGCGCTTCCACTTGCAACGCTGATCTGCACATTGATCTGTGTCATGCAGCAGGTCCCACTTCCAGCACCAGTCCCAGCGCCACTCAGCAACTCCACACATCTCCAGATCGCGATGCTACTCCAGCCTCGCAGCACCGCTCTCTGGCATTGGAACACCACTCCCCAGTGCGGCGCCGCTTGCAGGATCAGCTCCTCTTGTCACCACCCTGGCCACGGCATTCCCGATCCCGGTCTTCGGACTTGGAGACGGGATCTAGATACTCAGAGCAGGGTCGGCACCAGTTGGGCCATGGATGCTCTGAGGTGGGGGCAAGGCCATGGCCTGCTCAGTGGCAGGGACCAGCACAGTGGCCGTTTTCGACGCTGTGGGTGTACTACCAAGCGCAGGGCGCCCAGTCTAAAGGCTCCCAATCGGCCACCTCTCAACCACAGGTGCCGGAGGCTTCCGCCAGTCACCCCACCCCTAGGGGTGCCAAGGAGGTGCCGTGCCCACATCCCACCCATGGAACCAACTCCAATTCCTGAGCAGGACTGTTGTCTACCTGGTCCAGCCAGCGAGACAGGATGGGAGGTCCCTGACAAGCAGGAGGGACAGGAGGACCCTATTCTCCAATTAGCCTCCTCGTCCTCCTCCCCAGATGCAGCTGTTGCAAGCACTTCTTTCTCTGCACCAACCCCCATAGACAGCCGTGCCCACCAGGACTTCTTTCACAGGATGGCGCACAACATGGGTCCGCAGGCCGAGGAGGTGATGGAGTTGGAGGACCCAATGGGCGACATCTTGGCCCCAGAAGGTCCTTTGAGGGTGGCTCGGCCACCATCAAGACCATACAGGCCAATGCCAAGACCATCTGGCAGACCCCAGCCTCCATCTATCCCACCGCCAAGGGCGTTGAGAGGAAATACTTTATCCCATTGATGGGGTACGAATACCTCTTCACGCACCCGCAGCCTTGTTCTTTGTTGGTTGCGGTAGTGAATGAGAAGGAGAGGCAGGGGCAACAAGCCTCAGCACCTAAGTCCAAGGACACCAAGCTCCACGGGGGGGGCTCCAACTCAGGATTGCCAATCAGCAGGCAATTCTGAGCTGGTATAGTTTCATCTCATGCATCCGACGAAGTGGGTATTCACCCACGAAAGCTCATGCTCCTATACGTCTGTTAGTCTATAAGGTGCCACAGGACTCTTTTCTGCTTTTACAGATCCAAACTAACACAGCTACCCCTCTGATACTTTCATCTCCTGGAACTCGATGCTCAAATTCAAGGAGCTGGTGCCAACAGAGTCCAGGGAGGAGTTTGGCGCAATGGTGGAGGAAGGCAAGGCAGTGATACTGGCCTCTTTACAGGCCTCACTAGATGCTGCGGACTCGGTGGTGCGCACCTTGTTCTCTGGTATCACCATGAGGTGTAGCTCCTGGTTGCAGGCCTCGGGCCTCCTGCCCGAGGTTCAACAGACGATGCAGGACCTGCCTTTTGATGGAGCGGGCCTCTTTGTGGAGCAGACTGACTCTCGGCTGCATAGCCTAAAATACTCAAGGGCTACTATGAAATCTTTGGGTATGTACACCACAGCAACCCAATGCAAACATTTCAAGTCCCAGCAGCAGCAGCAGCAGCGCTCCTACCATCCTCGGCCGAGGCAGGACTTTTACAGGAAAAGGGGCAGGAATGGCAAAAGGAAGCCTTCCAACCCCCCTTCCGGGCAGGGCCAGGGCCCAACTAAACCATTGCTGAGTTCCAACCAGGCCTTTTGAAGGGGTGCCCAAGGATGGTGCACCAGCTTCGATTCCAGATCCTTCCCCCTCTTTTTTGAATCGTCTGTCCCACTTCTACCGTGCTTGGTCCCAAATAACTTCGGACTGCTGGGTCCTCCGTATGGTGGAAGTGGGATATGTTCTCCAGTTCTGCTCCTACCTTCCCTCTCACCCCCCTTCCCCATCCCTCTTCAGGGACCCTTCTCATGAGCAACTCCTTATCCAGGAAGTGTAGGCACAGTGGAGGAGGTTCCTCAGGAGTTAAGGGGCAAAGGATTCTATTCCCGATACTTCCTAATCCCCAAGGCCCGGGGGGTCTTAGACCCATTCTAGATCTGCACAGACTCAACAAATTCATGGTAAAGTTGAAGTTCCGCATGATCTCCCTGGGCACCATTATCCACTCCCTGGATCGGATCTGGGAGACTGGTATGCCGCCCTCGACATGAAGGATGCATATTTCCATATGCACACACCACACACACCAGCACTTCCTATGCTTTGTGGTCAACCACAAGCATTACCAATTCACTGTCCTACCATTCAGCCTCTCAACACTCCACTGAGTGTTCACCAAGTGCATGTCGGTCATGGCTGCTTTCCTCTGTTGACAGCAGGTGCAGATATACCCCTATTCGATGACTGGCTGCTCAAGGGCTGCACCAGGAGGAGGTGCAGTCCCACATCCATTTGGTCAGGTATACGTTTGAGCAACTGGGTCTCCTCCTCAACTTGGGGAAGTTGACCTTGGAACCGACCCAAAGAATAGAATTCATTGGGGCGGTGTTAGATTCGGTTCAGGTGTGAGAACTTCTGCCAGAGACCCGATTGCGAGCCATCATGGACATAATTCAAAGCCTCCAACAAATCCCAAGCACAATAACAAGGGAGTGCCCGAGTCTCCTCAGCCACATGGCTGCTTGTGACCCAGCACTCCAGGCTGCAGCTCAGACCATTGCAGGCATGGTTCAGCTCAGCCTACCTCCCGGAGTGCAACAGCTTGAATTCAGTGGTCACGGTGCCAGGGCAGGTCCTCATGTCCCTCTACTGGTGGCTCAACCCTCAAGCAGTGTGCGAAGGAGTCCCCTTCCACAACCCTCAGCCTTCCTTGTCCCTGGTTAGGGCCGCGTCAGCTCTGAGATGGGGTGTGCATCTGGGAGACCTCCAGACACAGGGCCTGTGGTCGCAGGATGAGCTCTCCCTACATATCAACATCAAAGATCTGAGGGAAGTGTGCCTAGCCTGCCAGGCCTTTCAGGCCTGACTACAAGGCCAGTGCATAGCAGTTCATAGACTCATAGACTTTAAGGTCAGAAGGGACCATTATGATCATCTAGTCTGACCTCCTGTACAATGCAGGCCACAGAATCTCACCCACCCATTCCTGTAACAAACCCCTAACCTATGTCTGAGTTATTGAAGTCCTCAAATTGTGGTTTGAAGACCTCAAGCTGCAGAGAATCCTCCAGCAAGTGACCCGTGCCCCATGCTGCGGAGGAAGGCGAAAAACCTCCAGGGCCTCTGCCAATCATAGAATCATAGAATCTCAGGGTTGGAAGGGACCTCAGGAGGTCATCTAGTCCAACCCCCTGCTCAAAGCAGCACCAAACCCAACTAAATCATCCCAGCCAGGGCTTTGTCAAGCCTGACCTTAAAAACCTCTAAGGAAGGAGATTCCACTACCTCCCTAGGTAACCCATTCCAGTGCTTCACCACCCTACTAGTGAAAAAGTTTTTCCTAATGTCCAACCTAAACCTCCCCCTCTGCAACTTGAGACCATTACTCCTTGTTCTGTCATCTTCTACCACTGAGAACAGCTATCAAATCCCCCCTCATTCTTCTCTTCTGCAGACTAAACAATCCCAGTTCCCTCAGCCTCTCCTCATAAGTCATGTGCTCCAGCCCCCTAATCATTTTTGTTGCCCTCCGCTGGACTCTCTCCAATTTATCCACATACTTCTTGTAGTGTGGGGCCCAAAACTGGACACAGTACTCCAAATGAGGCCTCACCAGTGCTGAGTAGAGGGGAATGATCACATCCCTCGATCTGCTGGAAATGCCCCTACTTATACAACCCAAAATGCCATTAGCCTTCTTGGCAACAAGGGCACACTGTTGACTCATATTCAGCTTTTCATCCACCGTAACCCCTAGGTCCTTTTCTGCAGAACTGCTGCCCAGCCATTCGGTCCCTAGTCTGTAACAGTGCATGGGATTCTTCCGTCCCAAGTGCAGGACTCTGCACTTGTCCTTGTTGAACCTCATCATATTTCTTTTGGCCCAATCCTCTAATTTGTCTAGGTCCCTCTGTATCCTATCCCTACCCTCCAGCGTATCAACCACTCCTCCCAGTTTAGTGTCATCTGCAAACTTGCTAAGGGTGCAGTCCACACCATCCTCCAGATCGTTAATGAAGATATTGAATAAAACCGGCCCCAGCACCGACCCTTGGGGCACTCCACTTGATACCGGCTGCCAACTGGACATGGAACCATTGATCACTACCCGTTGAGCCCGACCATCTAGCCAGTTTTCTATCCACCTTACCATCCATTCATCCAGCCCATACTTCTTTAACTTGCTGGCAAGAATACTGTGGGAGACTGTATCAAAAGCTTTGCTAAAGTCCAGAAATAGCACATCCACTGCTTTCCCCTCATCCACAGAGCCGGTTATCTCATCATAGAAGGCAATTAGGTTAGTCAGGCATGACTTGCCCTTGGTGAATCCATGCTGACTGTTCCTGATCACTTTCCCCTCCTTTAAGTGGTTCAGGATTGATTCCTTGAGGACCTGTTCCATGATTTTTCCAGGGACTGAGGTGAGACTGACTGGCCTGTAGTTCCCTGGATCTTCCTTCTTCCCTTTTTTAAAGATGGGCACTACATTAGCTTTTTTCCAGTCGTCCGGGACCTCCCCCGATCGCCATGATTTTTCAAAGATTTTTCCAATCTGCCCTGGAGGAAAATTCCTTCCCGACCCCAAATATAGCGATCAGTTAAACCCTGAGCATGTGGGCAAGACTCACCAGCCAGCACCCAGGAAAGAATTCGCTGTAGTAACTCAGATCCTATCCCATCTAACATCCCATCGCAGACCACTGGGCATACTTACCTGCTGATAATCAAAGGTCAGTTGCCAAATTAATTGCCAAAATTAGGCTATCCCATCATACCATCCCCTCCATAAACTTATCAAGCTTAGTCTTAAGGCCAGATAGGTCTTTTGCCCCCACTACTCCCCTTGGAAAGCTGTTCCAGAACTTCACTCTTCTAATGGTTAGAAACCTTCGTCTAATTTCAAGTCTAAACTTCCTAGTATCCAGTTTATATCCATTTGTTCTTGTGTCCACATTGGTACTAAGCTTAAATAATTCCTCTCCCTCCCTAATATTTATCCCTCTGATATATTTATAAAGAGCAATCATATCCCCCCTCAACCTTCTTTTGGTTAGGCTAAACAAGCCAAGCTCTTTCAGCCTCCTTTCATAAGACAGGTTTTCCATTCCTCGGATCATCCTAGTAGCCCGTCTCTGAACCTGTTCCAGTTTGAATTCATCCTTCTTGAACATGGGAGACCAGAACTGCACACGTATTCCAGATGAGGTCTCACCAGTGCCTTGTATAACGGTACTAACACCTCCTTATCTTTGCTGGAAATACCTCGCCTGATGCATCCTAAAACTCCATTAGCTGTTTTAACGGCCATATCACATTGGCGGTTCATAGTCATTCTGTGATCAACCAATACTCCGAGGTCCTTCTCCTCCTCTGTTACTTCCAGCTGATGTGTCCCCAATTTATAACTAAAATTCTTGTTATTAATCCCTAAATGCATGACCTTGCACTTTTCACTATTAAATTTCATCCTATTACTATTACTCCAGTTTACAAGGTCATCCAGATCTTCCTGTAGGATATCCTGGTCCTTCTCTGTGTTAGTAATACCTCCCAGATTTGTGTCATCTGCAAACTTTATTAGCACATTCCCACTTTTTGTGCCAAGGTCAGTAATAAAAAGATTAAATAAGATTGGTCCCAAAACTGATCCCTGAGGAACTCCACTAGTAACCTCCTTCCAGCCTGACAGTTCACCTTTCATTTCTAACGGAGAACGCCATCGACATGTTTTACATCAACAAGCAGGGTGGAGCCCATTCCTCTCCCCTGTGCCAGGAGGCCTTCCAGCTGTGGGAGTTCTGCATAGTCCACTCCATTCACCTGGAAGCCTTCTTTCTACCAGGAGTTCAGAACATGCTGGCAGACCACCTCAGCAGGTCCTTACACACACAGGAGTGGTCCATCCAGCTGGATGTCATACACTTTGTTTTCCAAAGGTGGGAGTTTCCCCGGGTCAACCTGTTTGCCACGTGACGCAACAGGAAATGCCCAATGTTCTGCTCCTTCCAGGGTCACAGTCCAGGCCCACTTACAGATGCATTCCTACTACCCAGGACAGATAGCCTGCTGTATGCCTTTCCCCTGTTTCCTCTCATGCATAAGGTCCTGCTCAGGGTCCACAGGGAAGGGGCAGAGATAATTTTGATAGCTCCAGCGTGGCCTCGACAACACTGGTACACCACACTCCTGGAACTGTCAGTGGATGCACTGGTGACGTTACCTCTCCTCCCCAACTTACTCAGGACCATGGTCACCTCCATCACCCTGACCTGCGGTCCCTCCACCTCATGGCTTGGAAGCTTCATGGCTGAACCCCATGGAACTTCTGTTATCAGAACAAGTAAGAGAGGTCCTCCTCGGCAGCAGGAAGTCCTCCACTAGAGCCATGTATCTGGCAAAGTGGAAGAGATTCTCGTGTTGGTGTGACCAGTGTCGTACACCCCCTCTCCAGGGGCCTGTACCTCTCATCTTGGAGTACCTCCTACACCTGAAATATCAAGGCCTGGCAGCATCCTCCATAAGAGTACACCTCACTGTTATCTTAGCCTTCCACCCAGGAGCGTCTGGTTGATCCATCTTCGCCAACCCTATGGTTGGTCGCTTCCTCAAAAGTCTGGACCGCCTACATCCCCAGATCCAGCAGCCTGTCCCTGCGTGGGACCTTAACCTGGTCCTCTCCAGGCTCATGGGGCCCCCATTCAAACCATTGGCAACTTGCTCTCTCCTGTATCTGTCATAGAAGGTGGCCTTCCTGGTTGGGGAGGGATAGCTCAGTGCTTTGAGCATTGGCCTGCTAAACCCAGGGTTGTGAGTTCAATCCTTGAGGGGGCCATTTAGGGATCTGGGGCAAAAATCTGTCTGGGGATTGGTCCTGCTTTGAGCAGGGGGTTGGACTAGATGACCTCCTGAGGTCCCTTCCAACCCTGATATTCTATGAATTGTAGTTCTATGAATTGTCACCATTACTTCTGTGAGGAAGGTGTCTGAGCTAAAGGCCCTCATCTCTGACCCACCTTACATGGTTTTCCACAGGGATAAGGTGCAACTCAGGCCTCACCTGGCCTTTCTCCCCAAGGTGATGTTGCACTTCCACACCAGTCAGGACATTTTCCTGCCTGTCTTTTATTCTAAACCTTATGCCAGTTACTGGGAGCAGAGGCTGTACTCCCTCGATGTTTGGCGAGCACTAGCTTTCTACATTGAGCACATTAAGCCGTTCAGGAAGTCGAACCAGTTGTTCATAGCAACCGAATGAAAGGGCTCCTGGTCTCATCTCAAAGAATATCCTCCAGGATCACGTCATGCATCTGCATGTGCTATAAGTTGGCCAGAGTACTGGCCGCGGCTCTTATGGCACACTCCACGAGGGCCCAGGCTTCGTGGGCAGCAGTCTTGGCCCAGGTCCTGATCCAATAAATCTGCAGGGCAGCAACTTGGTCCTTGGTACATACCTTCAGCTCTCACTTCGTCATCGTCCAGCATGCCAGAGATGATGCAGCTTCAGCGGAGTGGTGCTACAATCAGCATTTCCTTAACTCTGACCCCACCACCTAGGTACAGCTTGGGAGTCACCTAATTGGAATCGATATGAGCAATCACTCGAAGAAGAAAAAAATGGTTACTCACCTCTTGTAACTGTTATGCTTCGAGATGTGTTGCTCATATCCATTCCAAACCCACCTGCCTTCCCCTCTGTCGGAGTAACCGGCAAGAAGGAACTGAACAGGTACTGGGTCGGCAGGATCATATATTGAGTGCCACTCTAGGGGGCTCCACAGCCAACCCGACGGGTGCTGCTAGGAGAAGAACCTTCCAATGAATGGAAGGTCTCATTCTTCTTCAAGTGATTGCTCATGTGTATTCCACAATAGGTGTGCGTGCTCTCCACATGCACCGGTGCCAGAAGTTTTCCCCCTAGAAGTACCCGTAGGGGGGAGCACCCCCCGTGGCCCCTGGAGTGGTGCCTGCCTGGCATGGTATAAGGGGAGCTGCATGCTCCCCCAACCCTCTGTTCCTTCTTGCTGCCAGTGAAGGTGCGTCAGAACTGCTCTGCTCCAGCTTTGCTGTAGCTCGTTCTCAGAACTGTTTGTTGGTTCAGTGTTAGTACCTGTAGTTAGTTAGCTGTTTAGTTAGTTTAGTTAGTCAATGAGCCCGGGCCACAGCATGCCCAGAGCCCCGGGGTTTAAGTCATGCGGCTCTTGCAGGCGTTCTGTGCCAAGAAGTGACCCGCACACAGACTGTTTGCGCTGCTTGGGAGAAACCCATATCAGCGAAAGGTGCAAGATTTGCAAGTCGTTTAAGCCTCTGACCAAAAGAAAAAGGAACATTAGGCTCTGGGCCATACTAATGGAGTCGGCGCTGACCCTGCCCCTGGCACGCCGCTCCAAACCGGTACCTGGCACCGGAGCGTCGGTATGCGGCAACCCTCCAGTACCATTGACCAATCAGCACCACTCCCCGTCCACGGGGCATGCCAAAAGGGCCAGGAAGACTCCCTCTTCGCAGTGGCACCAAGGGAAATCTGGGACAGAGGCTAGGCCAGACGTGGGCAAACTATGGCCTGCGGGACCGTCCCTCCCGGTCCCTGAGCTCCCAACCGGGGAGCCTAGTTCCCAGCCCCTCCCCCGCTATCCCCCCTCACCCACAGCCATGCCGCCACACGGGCCACACTCTGGCCCGCTGCTCCTGCTGGGCAGCGTGGGGAGTGCAACTGGCTCTGGCCAGGTGTCATGACTGTGAGCTCCTGCTGCTGGTAAAGGGGCGGGGAGCAGGGGGGTTGGGGTAAGGGAGCGGGGAGGTCCTTGGGGGCAGTCAGGGAGGAGGGGGCGGTTGGATTGGGCGGAGGTTCTGGGGGGGGCATTCAGGGGATGGGGAACAGGGAGGGTTGGGAGTGAGAGTCCCAGGGGGCCTGTCAGGGGTGGGGGTGTGGATTGGGGTCGGGAGGGCAGTCAGGGGACAGGGAGCAGGAAGGGTTGAATAAGGGGGTGGGATCCCAGGGGGCGGTTAGGGGCGGGGCTTCCCAGGAGGGGGTGGTCAGGGGACGAGGAGCAGAGGGCGTTATGATAGGGGTGGGAGTCCCAGAGGGGCTGTCAGGGGGCAGGAGTGTGAATAGGAGTCAGGGCAGTCAGGGAGCAGGTGCGGTTGGATAGGGGATGGGGGTCCCGGGAGGGGGAGGTCAGGGGACAAGGAGCAGTGGGGGGTTGGATGGGTTGGGGATTCTGAGGGGGGCAGTCGGGGAGGGGAAGTGGGATGGGGCAGATAGGGGGCGGGGCCAGGCTGTTTCGGGAGGCACAGCCTTCACTGCCCAGCCCTCCATACAGTTGTGCAACCCCGATGTGGCCCTCAGGCCAAAAAGTTTGCCCACCCCTGGGCTAGGCCCATGTTGGGCAGTCCTCGATCCCCACCAGGCCCCAGGCCTCCGACTCAAGCTGAGCAGAGTAGCTCCCCTTCGGAACAGGCCTCTCCAGATGTCCAGATGCTTTCCATGTCTGAAGCAACGCCGATGTCAGCCCCGCGCTCCAGTGGCAAGCCACCACTGGGATCTCCGGTCTCAGTCAAGGGAACATTCCCGAGGCCAATCACCACCCAGCGACCACTCGGGGCAGAGTTCAGGTGGATTGCCCTCGATGCTGACCAGACTGTCTGTCTGGGTCCCATCCAGCCCGGATTCGCAGCACCGCTCGTCCTGAAGGGGCAAACATCGGCAGGACTGCGGCAGGCGGTGCCGTCAGTCCTCATCTTGGAGAGAGACGAGAGTCTAATCAAGAGACTGCAGTCAGTCATGGCACGATCATCGACGCCGTTCTCACTCGAACTCCGCTCCAAGTCTCCGTCAAGACATCGTGGCCCCGGGCGTCAATCGCCGATGTCTCGCCGTCGTGGGTCTGCCCATTGAGGCCGTTAGCGGAGCAGCTATTACCGTCGGTACCAGTCCTCCACGTCGAGATCGTGATCCCATGGCCATCATAGATCCCGGCACCGCCGCTACTCCAGGTCCAGGGACAGCAGCAGATCGTACGCCAGCCCGGTCTCCATCCGTAGCCATCCTTTGATGGGCCAGGCCAGCCAACCTGGACAGCCGGTCCTGCCGGTGCCACAGCAGGTGCAGTGGCACCAAGCGTCGTGGCTGGCTGAATGGTACCAGTGGGCACCATGGCCTCCCGCGCAGCCCCCAGTGGGAGCTCGCTCAGTGGCCAGAGCTTCAGAAGCACCGTTGGCCTCCCTCTCCAGACCCCTGAGAAAGGAGTCAGTGGGACGTACATCCTCGGCACCGTGCCCGGAGTCCGACCAGGTGGTGGACCTGCCGGTGCCAGCCGACACCCAGAGCACTGCATCAGCCTCTTCACTCTGCCTGGAGGAGGCGATTGCAGCCCTGCCCCCCTCCGTCCCACAGGAGGACTCTAGGGAACACCAAGAACTCTTAAAGTGGGTAGCAGCAAGCCTACACCTCCAGGCAGAGGAGATGGAGGAGCCGTCGGACAAGGGCCCTGATTGCCCTGGCATGGCCCAGGCAGCATTGATACGGGACCCTCACGGGCCTGGCGGTAGCACCGCCATGGCCGTTGCCACTCCACCCAGACCTGCTCTCTCAGGACCACGGCCACCTCCTCCATCCCAACCTAGCGGCTCTTCACCTTACGGTGTGTCTGCTCAGTGGTTAGGTGGAGAAGAAAGGACATGCTCAGAGCAGGTTCAGCACATCCTCCTCGAAAGTAGACGGCCCTCCACTCTCTGCACTTATTTGGCGAAGTGGTCCCAGTTTTCTAGGTGAGCGGTGGACCATGGTGTCTCCCCGGTGACCATGCCGATCCATCTTATCCTTGATTACCTCCTCCACCTGAGGGCCCAGGGCCTGGCACCCTCATCAGTCAAGGTGCACCTGGCAGCCTTATCTGCCGGTGCAAGGGCACACAGTATTTTCCCATGCTATGACTGGCTGGTTCCTTAAGGGTTTGGACTGTCTTTTTCCGTATTCTGGACCCCCAGTCCCACAGTGGGACCTAAACCTGGTGTTGGCTCACCTCATGAGACCCCCATTTAAACCACTGGCCACGTGCTCCTGGTCTCACCTGTCATGGAAGGTGGCCTTCCTGGTTGCAATTACATCGGGCAGGCAAGTCTCGGAGCCCAGGGCCCTGACCTCTGAGCCGCCGTACACAATCTTTCATAAGGACAAGGTCCAGCTCCTCCCACATCCCGCGTTCCTCCCAAAGGTGATCTCCGCCTACCACATGGGTCAGGATATTTTTCTACCGGTCCTCTGCCCCAAGCCTCAAGTGAGGAGTGCCGTCTCCACACGCTCAATTTGTGGCGGGCTCTGGCTTTCTACCTCAAGCGGACTAAGCCGTTCAGAAAGTCCTCACAACTGTTTGTCGCCTCAGCTGAGGGGCCAGCCGATTTCCACTCAGCAGTTTTCCAATTGGATCACTTCATGCATGTGTTCCTATTATGAGCTGGCGGGTGTCCCCCCGCCACCCATTGTGAGGGCACACTCAACTCAGGTGCAGACCTTGTCGGCTGCCTTTGTGGCCCACGTTGCCATCCAGGACATTTGTAGGGCCGCCACGTGGTCTTCGGTTCACACGTACACCTCGCACTATGCGATCGTTCCCCAGACCAGGGATGACGCCAGGTTCGGCAGGGCTGTCCTCCGTCCTGGGAACTTGTGAACTCCTACCCACCTCCAACAGATATAGCTTGGAATCACCTATTGTGAAATACACATGAGCAATCACTCAAAGAAAAAAAGACAGTTACCTTTTCCGTAACCGGTGTTCTTCAAGATGTGTTGCTCATGTCCATTCCACCTCCCACCCTCCTTCCCCTCTGTCGGAGTTGTCTGGCAAAAAGGAACTGAGAGTGGGAGGAGTGCACAGCTCCCCTTATACCGTGCCAGGCAGGCGCTCCCCCCTACGGGTACTGCTCGGGGAAAAACTTCTGGCACCAGTGCACATGGCGAGCACGCACACCTATTGTGGAATAGACATGAGCAATACATCTCAAAGAACACCAGTTACGGAAAAGGTAAATGTCTTGTCTCTAAGGCACTCAATCCAGAACCTTTTAATAGCACTAAATTAACTTTAAAATATTGCTCATTTGAAGACTTTCTTAAATAACTTCTTTAGATCTGCACTGTATGGAGTCTCTTTTGAGGGGTGCTTTAAGAATAAACTTTAGCCTTAACTATTGTTTTTGCATCTGAGAGAATTCTGGTTCTAGAACAGTTTCATCTTTAGTTAAGAAACACACTCTTGCAGTCTAAATATCTCAACAGTGTTTCTCTTTTCAGGGACTGCATGAAAGGAGATGAAACAGAAAACAAGAAGATTGGCTGCACTGTTAACCTGATGGTAAGAACACTTTCTTTTTGTATTTATTGACCTGTACATCATGATCCTATACACAGTATTTTAATCTGGACTGGTAAGCTTTAGGTATGATGATCTACAGAGAGGGTTAATAGCGTCAGCATCCTGCAGCTAAAATTTAGGGTTTTTTCCATTTTGAATTTACAGCAGTGTGTAGTAAAATGGTTCCATTGAGACAGGAGGGAGCCCAGCAGATGAGCAAGTCTGACTCTTAGCAAAGAATATTTCTACAGTCATTTTATCCTTTTCCCTTCCTCCTCTTTAATCTCCTCCTGTACAAACACTCCCCCACTCACATCTCCTTTTCTGTAGATTCTCGAGATGGCAGGAGTATTTTTAGAGTGCAGAGGGAATGAATCACCAGTACATATTTGTGGGCACTCACTCTCTTGTACCTTGCTCTCTCACACTCATATTTATGTGGATACAATGGGCCTGATTATTTTCTCCTTTGCACTCATGTTAAGTCCAGCATTACTTCATTGAAGTTAGTGGAGTTACTCCTCATTTACACCAGTTTAAATTAATGCAGTATTGGGCCCAATCTTTCATATTATTAATGCACTTTCTTCATATTATATTCAGTTTCTATTAGCTGCCTGGAAGTAGGGGGTTATTTTACACTGAAAAAGTATCTCAAGATTGTTTCTGAATATTAATTTTCAACTCTTTTTCAGAACTTTTATAAATCTGAAATTAACAAGGAAGAGATGTATATCCGCTACATCCACAAGCTGTGTGACATGCACTTACAGGCTGAGAACTACACTGGTTAGTAATGAATGAGGAGGCTTTCTTCAGGGTCTGTTAGAAAGCAGGCCAGAAGTGTTGAGTCTCCCAGCATTCTCTTTGAATATTCATCAAATACTTTTCTAGGAATTTTTGTGAAGATCAGCTACTGCAGTTAGAAGAGTTAGAAGCCCTGTTGTTTCATATTGCTAATCAACTTGCTTTAATGCCATTTAAGAAACAGACCAGTTTGTAAATTTAGAAATCTAATGAAGAGGTTGATTTTGAAACAGTACATCAAGGAAAAAGGGTGTTGAAGGGACCTTGTGGATGGTAGCCCTTTGCTAATATTCGGTATTGGCAGAATCCACATGTTAGTCATGTATCCTGTTCAGGAGGTGTTTATAAGCGAGGGAGAAAACCTAAGGAGAAATGAATCATAAAAGCATTAGCAGTCTGATATGTTGCTATGTTTATATCTCAGTTGAAAGATGAGAATCTATTTTTAAATTATATACATCTGCACAACTTTGGGGAACTTGGAGGAAGTTAGAAAGATGACTTTGAAGGGGAAAATACAAACATTAGTAAGGTGCTTTTTCCATTTCAGAGAACATTCATCAAGAAAGTGTAATTGACGCTACAGTTAGATAGCAGTTGTGAAAACCCATCATGTTAGCTCCCTATTCCCTGTCCAGATGACAGGAATGGAGTCCAACACATTTTCCACTGAATGACCAGGACATGTCATCTTTGTAATGCTGCAGCATGAAGTTGTTGATCCACTGACCAAGTAGCTTCCATCTCTCAGATGTTTCAGAAAGGGGATCTTGGTTTTCAAGCACTTTGTTCCCCACTGGGTTATTCTGTAGGTAAATTTCAGATCATGATTTGGTTGACAAATCCAAGTGCAAATCAAACCCATTAATTGTATTTATTTGTTGTAATTTACTCAGTCTTCATTGATTGCTGTTCTAACAGAGGCTGCATTTACATTGCTTCTGTACTGTGAGCTACTTCAGTGGGAGGACAGACCTCTGCGAGAGTTCTTGCACTACCCATCACAGACAGAGTGGCAACGTAAGGAGGGGCTATGCCGGAAGATTATCCACTACTTCAACAAAGGGAAGGTATGCCAACTACTGCTCTCCTCCAACATCTTCCCTCTGTTTCCCTGACTTGGTTTTTTCCCTCCCAACCCATCTTTTCAATTAAGTAGTATATTAAAAAATCTTATGCTGTGATAAGTGGACCTTCAGCATTGTAGACTAAACAGCAGATAGCTAGAGAGTAGCTGAGAAAATGAGTGGGGATAAAACATAAAACTCAGAACTAGATGAGTTAGATCCAGAAAAAAGAATCCAGCAAATTCCTGCACCTTCTATCCAAATTCTGAATCAGCTGGACTGATAAAGAACTCTGTGAATTTCAGTTGCTTTATTTCCAAAAAGTCTCTCTTTGTAGAAAGTTCTGCAAATTTCCACTTATATGTATTGTGATTCATGTTAAGATTTGGTTGTTTTCTGACCTGCAGGGTTAAATATGAATGGTCAGTGGAATTTAAGACTAATCCTCCTCACCTCAGCAGTTGTTTTACTCCCAGGTTTGGGGTTCCAATTGGACTCCATTATCCATTCACTGCCTCAGAACAAAATGCAACAACTTGCAAACGTCATTGATTTGATGTATCTTTCCCACAGTAAATAAACAAATTTTAAAACTACTGTACTGATATATGAGCTATGATCCCTTATGTTATGATACTTCGGGATGGTTTCATTAGGTGAGTTTTAGAAGGTATTTATACAATTTTGTAGAAATTAAAGACCAGATTATCCCCCTGTCTACATTATCTCTATTCTTTAAAAACTCCTGAGTCTTAGCTCCATAGAGCAAGACTAGCAGAATTCCCTGAGTTTTAAAGATTTTTTGTTGCTGGCGGGGGTTTTTTCACCCAGGAGGGCAGTGGCTGCAGCATAAAGCACAAACACCTCTGCACCATACAGAGAATGGGATTAATATTTCATTTAGTTCCTCGTTGGCCACGGTCAGTGAAGGAGCTGTACTTTGGCAAAGACACACTACATATATCTATAATGGGAAAAGTCTATCCTCAATTTACTGGGGGAAGGGAGTGGCGTATTTACAAGTAATTTGTTACATTAACAAAGAAATACTTTGTTCTCAGGGTAGTGTTCTTGTATAGTAAAACTGACTATCACCCCCTCTATAAAGCTTCAGATAGTCTCAGTATTTAGCCAACTACATTCCACAGATTTATCAACTTCAGCTAGTATCTCAGGACTACCTGATTAGGCAAAGAGTACAGAGAACATATATATAAAATAGTGTATTCTCTATTAAAGGTTAGTAAAGTCTTGTTTGACGCGTTATCAGTTGTATGAGACAATATAACAAAAGTACTACTGGTTCTTGCATTATTATGCTTCTACTGTTCTTCCAGATGGACATTTATGGGGTTCTCTGCTCATAGGCGGCAAGTTTGTATAATTTTTGGTGGGGCCCAAAATGGTGCCCCCCCCCCACTCCCGCCCTGTAAGCCGATATAAAATGAAGCTACAACGCGTCAGTGCCACAAGATTACAAGGGTCAATTAAAAGTGGAAAGTCAGAAGCAGCACTTGCCTACTTCAATATACAGTATTATATTTTGTTGCACCTGTTGTGATGAAGTGGGAATGTTCTTAATATTTTCTCTGAATACTGTGTGGGTGCCTCAGCTTCCTCTGCAAGGTGCCAACTGAAGGTGTTGGGGACAAAGATCAGGTGGCCTCCTTGTCTGGAATCGAGACACAAAGGCCAGAGGAGGGAGTGTCAGTTTGGAGCTGGCTGGAGAAATGGGGAGAGGCCCAGAACCTGGGTCTGGGCTCCCCACCCCCGAAGATGGACCTGACTGAGGGGTCCTGTTTTCTGTACCCACAAGCTCTGTTCTAGACTGTGATCCTGTCATCTAATAAACCTTCTGTTTTACAGTCTGGCTGTGAGTCACATCTGACTGCGGAGTTGGGGTGCAGGGATCTCTGGCTGCCCCAGGACCCCGCCTGGGCGGACTCACTGCGGAAAGCACACAGTGTGGAAGAGCATGCTGAATGCTCTGAGGTCAGACCCAGGAAGGTGTAAGCTTCTTGCCCTGGAGACAGTATGCTCAGAGAGGATGCTCCCCCAGAGTCCTGACTGGCTTTGAAGGAGTGGTTACAGAGCATCCCAGCATCCTCTTCCACACCATGCGCTTCCCGGAAGTCCGCAAAGGCACTGACACTCCCTCCTCTGGCCTTTGTCAAGAAGGCTAACAGCATTTTGGGCTGTATAAGTAGGGGCACTGCCAGAAGATCGAGAGACATGATCATTCTCCTCTATTCAACATTGGTGAGGCCTCATCTAGAGTACTATGTCCAGTTTTGTGCCCCACATTGCAAAGAAGGATGTGGAAAAATTGGAGAGTCCAGTGGAGGGCAACAAAAATGATTAGGGGGCTGGAGCACATGACTTCTGAGGAGAGGCTGAGGGAACTGGGATTGTTTAGCCTGCAGAAGAGAAGAATGAGGGGGGATTTGATAGCTGCTTTCAACTACCTGAAAGAGGGTTCCAAAGAGGATGGATCTAGACTGTTCTCAGTGGTAGCAGAGGACAGAACAAAGAGTAATAGTCTCAAGTTGCAGTGGGGGAGGTTTAGGTTGGATATTAAGAAAAACTTTTTCACTAGTAGGGTGGTGAAGCACTGGAATGGGTTACCTAGGGAGGTGGTGGAATCTCCTTCCTTAGAGGTTTTTAAGGCCCGGCTTGACAAAGCCCTGGCTGGGATGATTTAGTTGGGAATTGGTCTTGCTTTGAGCAGGAGGTTGGACTAGATACCTCCTGAGGTCCCTTCAAACCCTGATATTCTATGATACTCTAAATTGACCACCAAATTTAAGTAGCGTGTTTTTCCCATCAGGTGAGGACTCTGGGGCAGGGCTGGGGATAAGGAACTTGGGGTGCAGACAGGCTGCCCCAGGGCTAGGGCCAGAGAGGACTCCCCTCCACCCTCCCTGGCAGCAGCAAGCTCCAGGGGAGGGACCCGTCCTCTCCCCCCCAGTCACTGCACATGCTCCTAGGGTCCCTCTCAGGTCCAGAAAGCCCGCTCGCCTCCCCTATGGTGGGTACCGG
The DNA here is from genome assembly GCF_020497125.1 of Mauremys mutica. Classification (NCBI taxonomy): domain Eukaryota; kingdom Metazoa; phylum Chordata; order Testudines; family Geoemydidae; genus Mauremys; species Mauremys mutica. The sequence goes on from NC_059078.1 coordinate 47,160,410, forward strand.
GCTGGGGGAGTTGCCATCACGTGTGGCCTCCCCTGCTGCCACCCCTCACCATAGCCTCACTGGGGATGGGGCTGCCCCTTGCCCAGCATGGTGCAGGAGTGGGGGATGCAGGGTGGTGGCTGGGGAGGGGCAGAGTATCACAAAATTCACCCAAGCCCCAGCTGCTCAGGTCTAGGAAGCTCCCCTCCCCAGTGGTGTAGCCAGGTTCTAACATCAGGGGGAGCAAACACGTAAAAAAAGGTGCCAGCCAACATATCCAATTACTAATCAGGTAGTAGGGTTTACAGTGCTATAACAAGAGATTATGCTATTATCATTATCCAGTCAGCTTGCACGCTACTATTTTGAATTAGTGATAATTCAGAGAGAGAGAAAGAAGAAAGCTGAATTTAGAGAACAATTATTAACCAGATTCCTGGTTATCCACCAGCCACTTTGCTCCAGCCCATGGCACAAAGCACCATAAACGCAGTAGAATCTGGCCAAGAGACTATTCACCTCAAATTGGCATCAGCTACACTCCCCCCTCCCCCACCCCCAGTCCCTACTATTCAGGATGTAGCTGAGTGAAAAGGTGACATTGCGGAAGCATTTAGCAGGTAATTGAAAACTCCTATAGAGCACTGCATAGTCCCTGAGAACATTGCTGAGTTCTGAACACTGGGTCTGCAGCTAGTCAGCAGTGAGATGAGGAGACACAACTAGCACCTTAAAGCACCTTTACCCCCCCCGCCCTTCACAAGCTGCACTAAGCACCGTTTCACAGCCCCAGGTGCAACACTGAGGGAGGGTAAGTGGGGGGGCAATAACCCAAAGTCGCTCCTTTGCCTCCTGGCCCTGCTGATCCCTCAGCCCCCTCCGCTGAAGAGAGACCAGGAGAAAAAAACATCCCCCCCTCCCCTTTTCCTTCCCTCTCCACGGGCACCAGCTGAGCTTCAGAGCCCCCTTGCCTGCCGCATGGCTGCCTTGCTCTGCACAGGGCTGCTGCTCCTCAGTCCCCCGCCGCACTTGGGGGGGCTGCCCTACGGCCCCTCCCGGCAGAGCCCACCCCGGCCGGCTCAGGGAACTGGGCAGCTGCGAGCGGATGGGCGCCTCCTCCTCCTCACCCCCGGGGAGCCCGGCAACCAGCCGACCTGCCTGCAGCCCCCTGCAGGAGGGCGGTACAGAGCCCAGAGCCAGCTGGCAGCCACATGCAAAACCCGGTCTGGACTCCAAGTCCGGAGCCCAGTGCTGGCTGCCTGGAAAGGTGCTGATTTTGTAAAATGTGCTCAAAAGGGAGCGGCTGCTTCCCCCCTTCCACCCCACTACGCTACTGGGTGGGCGGGGATGCTCCGGGGCTGGGGGTGGTGGTAGTGGCAGCCAGGGGCCGGTGCCTGCTCCAGGCAGGGCCAGGGGAGAAATCCAGCTCCAGTTATTGGTGGAGCACAGCCCCCAGCCCTGAATATTCCTGGGGCTGGGGCTCCTGGAGCCCATATAACCCGGCGCCTATGGCTCTGCTGTATGTTTGCTTCCTTTTACCTTGTACAGTAACTGAATCACTGAATTAGCCTCCCAAAACAAGTATTTTTTTCCTGAGTATGTAGCTCAGTTTTTCTAGACACAGGAGTAAAACTGAAATGCCTTGAGCAGTAAAATTATTTTGACACTATTCAGCACATTTTTCCATTGCTGTGTAGCACGGCTCAGGTCAGGGAATAGCAGAATTTTGCAGCTATCAATTTCTGTTAGCTCTTTTTTTCTGGGCAGCCAGAAGAAGCCTTTCTCTGCCTCTACAACCAATAGCTGCTATTGTGCTGCTTGCTGTAATTTGTTCTGTCTGTCCTTTATAAAGGTTTCCTTAGCAGCATTCTAGGGGTGAGATTCTTACCCCGTTCTAGCCTCTTAACACTTTGTAAAAGGTCTGCAGTAGCATAAAGGGAATCTAAAACCCCTGAATACAGCTTGAGGAGAATTCCTCCAGCACAGAAATTGAAGAAGACAACAGCTATGGGCTGTTTTCTGAGGACCCCCTCGCAACCATTGACAAGAAGGGCATGCCAGGGCTGGGCTGAGGACAGGAGGGGTGTTTCAGGACAGGGCCACAGCTCATAGCACTAAGTGATTGTGGGTGGTGCTGCTGCCCATAAGCAGCCCCTACATGACTGTCTAAGTTATGTCAGGAGCCACTTCAGCCCATGGAGCAGCCCAGAATTGCCACATTAACACCCACCCAGGCTGCAGGAAAGATGTTTTTTGTTCCATCACTTCCACTCTGTCCTTAATGGGTTTGTATCTCAAGAAGCCAGTAGCGCTAAGATTTTAAGCACTGGCTTGATTTTCTCTGTCTAGTCTGCAATTTGTGCAAAAATCTTGTTTTAACAGATTTTTTTAAATCTCAAGGATCTCAGTCAACATTTTGTCTTATAAAACTCCTTGTGTATCATTTTCACATATGAAGATTTCAACTTGCTCTCAGTAAATGTGAATTCTAGTGATTCCGCCTTATTTCTCAGTATTAAAATACTTCATCTCGGCTTGACTGCATCTTATCTGCATTCTTTGACAATGATTCTAGGAGCTTCCAGGTTGTAACCTCTCCAGTTGCAGCAGAGCTTGAGGAAGAAGAAGGGAAATCAGTAAAGTCGCCAGCTTCTTGCTGGCAGACATTTTTTGTCCATTTCTGTCTTTTTTGTTCTTCCCTGAGGTACAGTTAATTAGCCAGGGTCAGAAATGTAACCTTTATACTGGAAATCAAGATTTAAGAGATTTTACTTGCTGTTCTCAGACCCAAATATTCATTGACAGCACCTTAAAAGTTACTGAGACTTCGTTAGTTTACAGACAGTGAATGGAACAGACTAAATGTGATTCATTCTCTTGGTGGATAGAGATTTAGAATTAAGCAGCATTTTGCATCAAGTCCACTGCTAGCTCCCATCATTAGCGATATTTACCAGCCTAATGAAGCCCATCCTGTTTGTGACATCTCAGTGTACATTCTTCTCCCTTACTGTTTTGAGCAGGGGTGCACAAAGCCAGATTTTCAAAAGAGTGCATGTTCAAATGCCCAGAACCCACAACTGGAGCTCAGCTGACATTTGTGCTCCAAAATAAGTAGCCAAGTTTCCAAAAGAGTTCAGCATATTGAGTTCTGAGGTCTTCTGAAAATCTGCCCCCAATTGTGCATGCTGAGCACTTTTGAAAATCTGCCACATAAATCCACTGCAGCTCATGTAAATAAATGTTGCAATTTGTGAATTTTGAGATTTGCTTTATCAGTGCCTCCTGAGTGTGTTTGGTGTTAATCAGTGTAGAACTGCTGGCACCATAGAGCAAGGTTGTAATAAGGGGGTAGATGAGAGATGCTCAGCAAGTGAAGGAGGCTGTAAAAGGTGAAAACAGATCAGGCACAAGGTGAGTGGAGGATCAGGGTCAGATGAAGAAGTCATGGTGAGAAGAGGGAAGAGGAATGATATCATAGAGAGGACAGGAACTTGCACAGGGCCTACAGCTAGAACTCAGATCTTTGATTATATAAAATTACAAATGGGTCTCATTTAAGTTATAGATTTTAATCAAGGGGATCTAATGTTTCAAGGGTAACTTCCATGTGCGATATTGCCAGAATCCTTGAGTGGAATTACAGCACCATACTTCAGTTGTCTGTTTATTCTCTCTATATCCTTTTCAAATCTACACTCTCTGTCTTCCTTTCTCTCTTCTGTAAAAGATGGAGACAGTAGTCATATCCTGGAGTTTTCCTCCCTAGTATCTCAATTTGTAGCTACAAAATGTTCACCCAGTGCAATAGAATATCTCCATGTTGAAATCTAACCAAAAAAGAGAGCTTGATTTATGATGACACGTGTAATATCAAAGTACATTTGACAGAGCTGGTAGAAGTAATGAAAACTGAGATAAAATTATAATAGCATTCAGATCACAGGAAAAAAGGGAACATGCAAGCAGGAGGGGAAGACATCTATAGGGTCAAGTCAGAGGAATAGCTTCCATGTTTTCACTGTCCTCTGTCTAAAACTAGACATTAGACATTCATATAAGCTTCAGTTGTAACATCCCAGTTGGATCTCTGAATCTCTGGATTCAGAAAACGACTCTTACTCCTTTCAAACTGCTTTAGAATTCATTTTTCTGTTCTGTTCTTTTAGATAAATCCAGAATATCTGAGGAGGCAAAGGGTCGATACATTGACGTTTAAAAATGTTTGTGTGATAAATAAAAAATAAATGCCATTTGGATTGCAAATATAAACCCTTAACCATGTAATGTTTGAAAAGGAAATTTTTGGCCTATAAGAATGTATCTGTTCATTTGAATTGGAAACCCAGAGCAAAGATGCTATTGTTATGAGATCATAAAGCCTGAGTGATATTCTGAGCACCCAAGCAACTGGTCCTCCAGCTGGTTTCCTGTTATGTTATTGACTATCTAAATATAACTCATGTCCTCAGTGCAAAAGATTTTCATCATTTAAAGCTATATATATTAATGGAACAACCAAAAAAGACCCTGAAAAAGCTGATGCAAAAAATCTTATATTCGTTTTTGCCATTCACAAAAGCTGCAGAAATTTAGGATGGTTATTTTTGTTTTTTTAATTCTTGGATTTATGCTTTCTTTTCTAAATGTTCCCGAGATCTCACTTACCATGTTTTGAGCTTCTTCAAATAAAAATACAGCATCTCTCAGTTCTTCTTCGAGTGCTGTCCCTGTGGGTGCTCCACCCTAGGTGATGGTGCGTCCCGGCGCCATTGATCGGAGATCTTCGGTAGCAATGCCTGGCCAGGACTCACATGCTCAGCTGCTGTCTCGAGGTCTCGTTAGAGTCTGCCTGAGAGCGCACATCCCGCGCCCCCCTCAATTCCTTCTCAACTGTTCTCGGCTGAAGACGGGACTCGGGGCAGTGCTGATCCTCTTCCCTGGTCTCTGAAGGAAACAATTACAAAGAATATAGAAATAGTTAGTTGTAACATCCCAATTGTTTCCCCTGCCTTAGAACAGTTACTTAGTTTAAAAAAAAAAAAACCCACCTCTTTTCCCTCAAGCTTGTCTCCCGCGGAGACACTCTCCCCCGGCATTCCTAGTTCAATAATGCCAGGGGCTTCAGGATTCAAGAAATGTGCTTCCTGTCAGGACTATGCCAAGGTCCGATGGACTTTCACGTTGTGTGAAGTGCCTTGGCGAGACACACGTCCCTGCCAAGTGTGTCCATTGCACGAGCCTCAAAACAGGGGCTCGTCATGACAGGGACCTGCGGCTGAAAATGCTTCTCATGCAGAAATCCCTGCAGCCACTTCTGGAGACGGCAATGTCAAACCCTCTCCCTCACACTCCCCGGCCAGGTCCGAACCAATTTGGAGCATGGCTTCACCCTCTCAGGCAAAGAGACAAGAAGCTCAACTGTCTCCAAGCAGAGACTTTCACAAGGGTAAAGGGTCTCCTGCGAGATCCTTACCCTCAGTACTGACAGCGCCGAAGGCAGGCGCCTCATAGAATCATAGAATCTCAGGGTTGGAAGGGACCTCAGGAGGTAATCTAGTCTAATCCCCTGCTCAAAGCAGGACCAAACCCAACTAAATCATCCCAGCCAGGGCTTTGTCAAGCCTGACCTTAAAAACCTCTAAGGAAGGAGATTCCACTACCTCCCTAGGTAACCCATTCCAGTGCTTCACCACCCTACTAGTGAAAAAGTTTTTCCTAATGTCCAACCTAAACCTCCCCCTCTGCAACTTGAGACCATTACTCCTTGTTCTGTCATCTTCTACCACTGAGAACAGTCTAGATCCATCCTCTTTGGAACCCCCTTTCAGGTAGTTGAAAGCAGCTATCAAATCCCCCCTCATTCTTCTCTTCTGCAGACTAAACAATCCCAGTTCCCTCAGCCTCTCCTCATAAGTCATGTGCTCCAGCCCCCTAATCATTTTTGTTGCCCTCCGCTGGACTCTCTCCAATTTATCCACATCCTTCTTGTAGTGTGGGGCCCAAAACTGGACACAGTACTCCAAATGAGGCCTCACCAGTGCTGAGTAGAGGGGAATGATCACATCCCTCGATCTGCTGGAAATGCCCCTACTTATACAACCCAAAATGCCATTAGCCTTCTTGGCAACAAGGGCACACTGTTGACTCATATTCAGCTTTTCGTCCACCGTAACCCCTAGGTCCTTTTCTGCAGAAGTGCTGCCCAGCCATTCGGTCCCTAGTCTGTAACAGTGCATGGGATTCTTCCGTCCTAAGTGCAGGACTCTGCACTTGTCCTTGTTGAACCTCATCATATTTCTTTTGGTCCAATCCTCTAATTTGTCTAGGTCCCTCTGTATCCTATCCCTACCCTCCAGCGTATCAACCACTCCTCCCAGTTTAGTGTCATCTGCAAACTTGCTAAGGGTGCAGTCCACACCATCCTCCAGATCGTTAATGAAGATATTGAATAAAACCGGCCCCAGCACCGACCCTTGGGGCACTCCACTTGATACTGGCTGCCAACTAGACATGGAACCATTGATCACTACCCGTTGAGCCCGACCATCTAGCCAGTTTTCTATCCACCTTACCATCCATTCATCCAGCCCATACTTCTTTAACTTGCTGGCAAGAATACTGTGGGAGACTGTATCAAAAGCTTTGCTAAAGTCCAGAAATAGCACATCCACTGCTTTCCCCTCATCCACAGAGCCGGTTATCTCATCATAGAAGGCAATTAGGTTAGTCAGGCATGACTTGCCCTTGGTGAATCCATGCTGACTGTTCCTGATCACTTTCCCCTCCTTTAAGTGGTTCAGGATTGATTCCTTGAGGACCTGTTCCATGATTTTTCCATGGACTGAGGTGAGACTGACTGGCCTGTAGTTCCCTGGATCTTCCTTCTTCCCTTTTTTAAAGATGGGCACTACATTAGCTTTTTTCCAGTCGTCCGGGACCTCCCCCGATCGCCATGATTTTTCAAAGATAATGGCCAATGGCTCTGCAATCTCATCGGCCAACTCCTTTAGCACCCTCGGATGCAGCGCATACGGCCCCATGGACTTGTGCTCGTCCAACTTTCCTAAATAGTCCCGAACTACTTCTTTCTCCACAGAGAGCTGGTCACCTCCTCCCCATACCGTGCTGCAGAGTGCAGCTGTCTGGGAGCTGACCTTGTCTGTGAAGACAGAGGCAAAAAAAGCATTGAGTACACTAGCTTTCTCCACATCCTCCGTCACTAGGTTCCCTCCCTCATTCAGCAAGGGGCCAACACTTTCCTTGACTTTCTTCCTGTTGCTAACATACCTGAAGAACCCCTTCTTGTTACTCCTAACATCTCCGGCTAGCTGCAACTCCAAGTGTGATTTGGCCTTCCTGATTTCACTCCTGCATGCCTGAGCAATATTTTTATACTCCTCCCTGGTTATTTGTCCAATCTTCCACTTCTTGTAAGCTGTTTTTTTGTGTTTAAGCTGTTTTTTTGTGTTTAAACAAAAAAACTCCGACCATCCCAGCACCTCAGCCATGGCTCCCGCAGAGTGCAGAGGCAGGGACCCAACTTCCTGTGCCGGGAAGGTCTCCTCAGCACCGAAAATAGACCTGGTGCCGACAGCGCACTTTGCCCTGGTGCCAAAAAGAACGTCGGCACCAAGCCTGCCTGCTGCTCAGATAGCAGCAGTGGTCCTCCCACAGGGCGCCTACAAGAGACCAGCGTCACTGGGACAAGGCAAACAAAAGTCTGTGCACGCCTCTGAGCACAGATTGCGCGCAGCGGAGTCATAGCCTAGGGAACAGCAACAACAGTTCCTGAGTCAGGACGACCTTTCAGTGGCACCTGAGCCTAACTCTCCGCTCCTGGACACACAGTGCTCACTCTTTGACCAGCCGCTCTCCCCACCTGACCTGGCTACCTTTATTGACAGCAAGCCTGATATGCAGCAGCAGGTGGAGTTCTCCTCACCTGCCTCTCCTCCTCCACTGGAACCTTTTGCACCTCAGGTCATGGCTCACAACCACCAGCCTCAATTTCCCTACTTCGGCCCCCCGTGGGTGGCACCTAACTTTCTTTTCTGATGCCTTTGCCTCATTGGTATCCATGGCCAGCTCCTACTGCCACTCGCCCTCATGCTTCTTCCACCAGACCACAAGCTCCTTCCTCGCCTCTATCTCCATCTCCGTCTACTTCTAGAGCACCTGAACTCCCCTCTGAAGAGGTGGGCTATGGACCATACCCTGATTCGCCAACTCCTTACTCTCCATCAGCTCCAGAATGTGGACGACTTCTAACAGTTCCAGGAACTTTTCAAGAGGGTGGCACTCAGCCAAGACATCTCTTTAGAGGAGGTCCAGGAGACACAACACAAACTCTTCAAAATCCTCCAACCTTCTGCGCTCTCAAAGATCGCGCTTCCCATAAATGAAGCACTCCTAGAACCAGCTGACACTCTCTGGCAGACCCAAGCCTCTATCTTACCAACTTGCAAAAAGGCTGAACGTAAATATTATGTTCCTGCTAAGGATGTAGACTTTTTATTCTTCCATCCACAACCAAATTCTCTTGTAGTGGATGCAGCGACTACCGGACCACCCCGCAGGACAAGGACCTCAAATGCCTTGACATCTTGGGCCACAAGGTTTATACCTCCTCCACTCTGCAATTCAGAATTGCAAACTATCCCGCCCTACTTTCAAGTTATGACTTTGATAACTACAATAAACTCTTTGATTTTACCTGCCATATTCCAGAGGACAGGAGAGCAAACTTTAAGTCAGTCCTTGTCGAGGGCCAGTTGGTCTCCAGAATGGCCCTACAAGCATCTCTGGAGATGGCAGATACAGCTGCCCACACTACTGCAACTGCAATGGTTATGCACAGATCTTCCTGACGCTCTACATCCGGTATCCCCAAAGACCTGCAGACCAAAGTGGAGGACCTCCCCTTTGATAAAGACAAACTCTTTTCCAAGAAAACCGACAAAGTCCTTCACACCATGAAAGATTCTAGAGCGACCCTGCACACCCTGGGCATCTACCCATCCCTTCCCAGGAGACAACGGTATCAACCTTACCAGAGGCCACGCACACAACAGTATCACCAGCCTCAGAACAGACCATGTGATATACCCAAGAATCGCCCTAGACTTCCTAGGCTCAGACAAAACCAAGCGCAAACAGCTACCTCCCACCCATCAGGAAATAAACAACAATTCTGAAGCATTGGTTGAGGGTCTGCATGACCACCCCTTGACTCGACCACCTACTTGCCCATTTGGCCACTGCCTCCAGGTTTTCCACCATGCCTTGCAGCAGATTATACAGGACCGTTGGGTCCTGGAAATAGTTCAATCCGGTTACTGTATCTCTTTTATATCCTATGCTCCTATCCTTCCCCCTTCCCCATCCCTCTTCAGGGACCCCTTTCACGAACACCTGCTTCGCGTAGAAGTGGCTCATCTTCTACATATAAGAGCAGTGGAATCTGTGCCGACACAACATCGAGGAAAAGGGTTCTACTCCCACTACTTTCTGACCCAGAAAAAGACCGGGGGATGGAGGCCTATACTAGACCTACGCTGACTGAACAAATTCGTAAGGGTACAGAAATTCAAGATGGTACACTGGGCACAATAATACCTGTGCTGGAACAAAGGGACTGGTTCACAGCCCTTGACCTACAGGACACCTATTTTCATATATCCATTCATCCAGCCCACAGACACTTCCTGCGGTTCACAATCGATCATGACCATTTCCAATACAGGGTACTTCATTTCGGACTCTCCACAGCACTGAGAGTATTCTCCAAGATCCTAGTCGTAGTCATGGCCCACCTCCACAGACACGGGATCATACATTTCCCCTACCTAGACGATTGCCTCATCAAGGGCAACTCATACGATGAGACGCTACAAGCTACCCATTTTGCCATTTCCCTCTTCCACAACTTGGGCCTGCAAATAAACGTCCAAAAATCCACCCTGACAGCTACACAGCAGAATGTGCCTACAGCTCCTTGGCCACATCACCTTCGTGGTCAAGTACATCAGGCTGCACATGAGATGTCTTCAGGGCTGGCTCAACTCAAACTACAAACGCAGCAGGCACAGCCTCTGCATACTGTTAACTCCTCCAGCAACATACTAGCTTCCCTGCAATGGTGGACAAGACCAGAGAACCTTTGCATGGGCGTTCCCTTTAAAAAAAAATCCCCCATGCTCATGCTCACCATGGACGCTTCCCTGATCAGTTGGGGAGTGCATCTGGGGGGACACACAGCACAAGGCCGCTGGTCCGCGCCAGAGACATGTCTACACATAAATCTCCTAGAGCTCAGAGCAGTGAGACAAACCTGCCTTCACTTTCTTCCCCTCATAAAGAACAAATCTATCCGGGTTCTAACGGACAATATAGCATGTATGTTTTACATCAACAGACGGGGGGAGCACAATCGCACTCCCTATGCATAGAAGCCATCCAATTGTAGAACTGGTGCATACAACACCACATACAGATTGTTGCGTCGTACCTACCCAGCTGTCACAACACTACCGTCAACACACTCAGCAGACACTTCTCCAAAGAACACGAATGGGAATAGGAGAATAGGAGACCACGCATCCTATTATAGCAGGGGTGGGCAAACTTTTTGGCCTGAGGGCCACATCTGGATATGGAAATGGTATGGTGGGCGATGAATAAGAACATAAGAACGGCCGTACCGGGTCAGACCAAAGGTCCATCTAGCCTAGTATCTGTCTACCGACAGTGGCCAATGCCAGGTGCCCCAGAGGGAGTGAACCTAACAGGCAATGATCAAGTGATCTCTCTCCTGCCATCCATCTCCATCCTCTGACAAACAGAGGCTAGGGACACCATTCCTTACCCATCCTGGCTAATAGCCATTTATGGACTTAACCACCATGAATTTATCCAGTTCTCTTTTAAATGCTGTTATAGTCCTAGCCTTCACAACCTCCTCAGGTAAGGAGTTCCACAAGTTGACTGTGCGCTGCGTGAAGAAGAACTGCGTGAAGAAGAACAGAGGTAGGATAGATTGACGCTCCTCCTAATGGAGCACTCCCTGAGGCCTGGGGGATCCAAATCCTCTTCCATTCATCAGCTTAGCCTCTCAGGCGTCACCGGTGGTACTTCCTGAACTCTAGAGACAGTTTCAGAAAAGAAGCATTCACAGAAGAGAAAATCCCATTCCCTGAAGAAAGACTTCAGAAGGGGTAAGGTCACCTCTTAAAGCTGGACTCAAGGAGACCACGCATCCTATTATAGCAGGGGTGGGCAAACTTTTTGGCCCGAGGGCAACATCTGGATATGGAAATTGTATGGTGGGTGATGAATAAGAACATAAGAACGGCCGTACTGGGTCAGACCAAAGGTCCATGAAATTGGGGTTGGGATCAGGAGAGGGTGAGGGCCCTGGTTGAGAGTGTGGGCTCTGGGGTGGGGCCAGAAATGAGGAGTTCAGGGTGTTGGAGGGGGCTCCAGGCTGGGGTAGGAGGTTGGGATATGGGGGGGAGAGTGTGAGGGCTCTGACTGGGGGTGCAGGCTCTGGAGTGGGGCTGGGGATGAGGGGTTTGGGGTGCAGGAGGGTGCTCCAGGCTGGGATCAAAGGGTTCAGATGGCAGGAGGGGGGATCAGGGCTGGGGCAAGGGGTTGGGGCCTGAGAGAGGCTCAGGGGTTCAGGCTCCGGGTGGTACTTACCTCAAGCAGCTCCCGAAAGTAGTGCCTCCGCTCCGCTCTGGCTCCTACGCGGAGGCACGGCCAGGCATTTCTATGCACTGCCCCATCCACAGGCGCTGCCCCTGCAGCTCCCATTGGCCTCAGTTCCTGGCCAATGGGAGCTGCAAGGGCAGCGCTTGGGGTGGGGGCAGCACACGGAGCCCCCTGGCTGCCCCTAAACGTAGGAGCCGGAGTGGGAACATGCCGCTGCTTCCAGGAGCTGTGCAGAGCTGCGGCATGTGCGCGCAGAGCAGCCCCTGACCATGCTCCCCGGCTGGAGCGTGGGAGCGGGACAAGCCCCAGACTCTGCTCCCCAGCAGGAGCTCAAGGGTCGGATTAAATCAGCTGGTGGGCCAGATGTGGCCCGCGGGCCGTAGTTTGCCCACCACTGCATTATAGGTACTGCTGAGGCTCCTGCAGGCATTGGTATCCAAGAGTCGGCACCTCCCAAAAGGACATCCCATTCCGAGAGATCTTCCAGTAAACAGCACTGAGAGGCCCCATCCTCGGTACTGGGAGCAGACCACTCTAGACACAGTAACTCATCTAAGATTAAGGACTCTAGAACAGTGTTTCTCAGCCTTTTTTATACCAGGAACTGGCTTGCTGCCTTTCAAAACTGTGTCAGGCAGATCTCAGGGACCAGTGCTGGTCCACAGACCAGTTGTTGAGAAACACTACTCTAGAAAAGCTGCCTCGAAGGCATCAGTATCGCTGTCTTCTCACAGCTACAGAACGTTCAGACTGGCTTCCATCTGTCTCCAGTACCATCCTCCTCATTATGCATCAGTTCAGAGCGCAGGGACAATGGTCTCTCCAGGACTGGGTCTAGCCCTGATACCAGCTATGGCCTAGGCTCCTCCTGTCCTCTACCTTAACCCACTGTCACTGTCCAAGTTCCTGTCCTATGAAGATCTTCTCATCTCAGAAGAACTGGAATCTCCCCTCTTAAGGGGCACTGAGAGAGGTTCTTCCCCAGTATCATTACACCAGCCAGTGACCAACCCTCTTTTCTCCTTTCCATCCTTGTTGTCAGCCAAAGTTCTCATCAGAGTTCCATATCAATCAAGACAGCCATTTCTGTGTTTTATCCTATGCCCCACACCTTGAAAGAGGAGGCTAAACGCCATACGTTAGATGTTAGAAAGGTGCTTGCCTTCTGTCTTGACAGGACAAAGACTTTCAGGGCTTTCCTCCAACTATTTGTATCTTTCATTGAAAGGTTGAAGGAACAGCCAAGCTCTACTCAGAGACTGTCAAAGTGGGGTTCAGGTTGCATTGTAGCCTGCTATGAAGCTGTTGGAGTGCATCCCCTACCTAAAGTAACAGTCAACTCCACCAGGACTCAGTCCATGTCCATAGCCCTTCTTAAAGGCATTCCCATCATGGAGATCTGCAGGGTCACAATCTGATCCTCAGCTAACGTCTCCAAGCATTACTCCATCCTAACTGCTTCCAGGACTATACAGCCCTCAGTGATGCTGACCTCCAAACCATCTTGGATCTACCTTTTCAGCACCCACATCCATCTTGAATTACTGCTTAGGAGTCTCCTACAGTGGAGCACCCATAAGAACAATAACTTGAAAAAGAAGGAGAGGTTACTTACCTATACAGTAACTTGAGTTCTTTGAGATGGATTGTCCCTATGGGTGCTCCACCAACTGTCCTCCGTCCCCTGCTGTAGAGTCTAGAAGACTTCATGGTTGAGAAGGTACTAGAGAGGCAGTGGGTCTGCTCCTTCCTAAATGCCCTGATCCTGAAGCACAAAGTGTATAGTGCACAGACATGGACCTTGCTAATAAAAGTCTCCAGTCAAAAGTGCAAAGGCATGCACATATCCTACAACGGAGCACCCACAGGGACAAATCATCGAAAACAACTCAAATTACTGTACAGGTAAGTAACCTCTCCTTTTCTGTGCTGAAGAGTCTTTTCTAGTGCTTGACAACATCATTGTTCCTGTGGAAAATAGCAGTCATGGGGGCGGGGGTTGTCATATTCAAGGAGAGAGATACAATCTTTCAGATAGCTAGGGCCAATCCCATGATTAAACCTGACTTTATTCCATTGGGATTTAGGCAGAAGGCGGAGTAGCTATGCAGAGCTTTTTTTTACAGTAAGGCTATTTGTTAGCTCTTGTATCTTTCTCTGAAGAAGTTCCTGATTAGTGAATTAAGAATGATGTAAAACTCATGGAAACATAGGCATCTGTTAGCATCAAGTTGCTAAATGTCTGGCATCAAACATTTATATGAAGCCTAATAGAAAACCCTGTATTGCATTGTGTTTTCATATGTGTTTGCTCCTTGGGTTTTAATCTCTAATGAATTCTCCAAAATGCATTTCCCTGTTCGTAACTGTTAAGAGCTTTAGTTGTGGCTGAGAATCCCAGTTGGTCTGAGTCTTGTTTGCTTTTGCAGAGCTGGGAGTTTGGAATCCCACTGTGCAGAGAGCTGGCCATTCAGTATGAAAGTCTGTATGATTATCAAAGCCTCAGCTGGATTCGGGTAAGTGAAACCAGCCCTTCTCCCGCCAAACTCTTTATCCATTCCTTAGTGATTACTGCTAATGTGTCAGAGAAGTCTGAATTAAAAAACAAACATACTGCTCCTCACACAATTAGGATGGCTCCTTTCTGAGTATGTAATTTTTCCCCCTCTGCCAAGATTACAGATCTGTTCCTGCAACCTTTACTAACAAATAGACATAACTCTCCCAAATAGGCTCATTGAAGTAATGTCTGATCCTGCCAGCTGTAATTACCAACAAGTATATGGACAACAGTTAAATATATAAATATGAACTATGCTCACAAGCACAAATACATACATGTATATTTGTATTACTGCATTAAATTTTATTTATTTATATATTTTCTTTATTGGCGGCCAAATTGGTCTCCCCCTCAAGATGGAACTTGACAAGCTTATGAATGAGATTATATGATTGGGTTGCCTGTGCTATGGTTTTATATAAAATTTATTCTAAGGGCAGCAAGAGTAGCATGTCAGTCTAGGCTTTTGAGAAGATAAAGAGAGATAAATAGAATGCAAAGCACAGTGAAGTTCATGGTATTCCTGCCAATCATGTCGATTCTCTCATAAAAGCGAGTAATTAATTGTCAAGGAGAATTTGTGTCATCCCTGCTTTTATCAGAAAATCTTAACCAAGGCATCAATAAGGATTTTAAACTGTATGGTTCATCCATTCTGGTTTATGTCCATAAAATATCAAGTATTACACTAAAATAAAAAGTGCCATGTGTTTGTGAATTGAGTCTCAGGTTGATGAGCACACCTGTCCAATGATGAAGCTCAATTCAGTATTGTATCATTATCCTAAAATTGCATCAGTAAATTAGTTATTATTGCTGTTTCCTCATCGGTTGGATTTAATCAGTCACGTGAAAAAAATTTTGACTAGTCAGTAACAGCCATTCACCTGATTCTTATTCTCATCTCTCCTTCATTCTATTTCCACATTATTCTGTCTGTTCATTTATTCTACCTGTAATGTTTTGAGGCTAAAGCCCCTTTTTCAAAAGAAGGGTTAATGTATGCAGGAACCATGAACCTTGACTCAGTTCTTTGTCTGGGCCAGAGTTGCGATTAGGTTCCCCTGTACTGGAGGCTAGGATTCCAAACTGGATTCCTCTCTCCAAAAAAGTCACCACTGTGAATAGTGAACTTGCTGTGAGCCTTTTTGAGCTTTGAGTTGCATGTGGCCCAGCTGGACAATGGGGTCTGAGAGCCTGCTTTTGGGACAGGCCAGCATACTATCAGTAGAAAAGTACCTTTTCCTTCCCGCAAATCATTTTTTTCCTTCTTCCTGTTAAACTTACGGATGTCCAGAATTCCAGATAGTCTAGTCCAAATCCACTTCCTGCCCTTTCATGCCCTTTGGTTCACTGTTTAACCTGTGGGAGAGAATATGGTTAAAACAGGAGACTGGGAGACTGGGATTCAGGCAATCTAGATTTTAATCCCATTAGTTGCCACTAACTAATTCTGAAACCCATAATTCTAACTCCCATAAAATTTAATGTAAAATGGGGATAATTAAACTTACCCATTTCCCAGGAGTTTTGTTTAATTACTGTAATGTTTAAGTGTTTTGAAATCCTTACATAGCAGGCACTACGTAAATGCAAAGTATTATTATGAGATTCTGAAACAGTAGCAGGAACTTTGAGTTAGATATCAACTGCTTTTTCCGTCCACAGAAAATGGAAGCTACCTATTATGATAACATCATGGAACAGCAGCGCTTGGAACCTGAGTTCTTCAGAGTTGGTTTTTATGGCCGGAAATTCCCCTTCTTCCTTCGGGTAAGGCAGTTCAGAAGAAAGTGCAACATATCAACCAGGTCTGGGGTTTTTGTGGGAGTGAGGAATGTTGTGACTGTTGAGTGTTAAAATTAAGGTTTTGCTTTGAAAGGGATAGAACTGATTGATCCAGCTCAGAGACTTTTTTGTGTCATTTCCACTGGGCTATTTGCTGCCCTCAACTCTGTGCTTTAATATTTTGTATTGTTTTGTAACTATCAGGAACAACCAAAGGTAGTTTTATCAACACCAATCATTTTGGAAACTTACAGCTGATTTTTGTTTATGCAATAAACATAGAGATCTGTAAAACATCAAACCATGGTGGCAAGTTGGCCATCTTTCACACTGATTGGTGTGAGATGTCAGGTCTTGGCGTGTAATCTCTCTTGCTTTCTACAGTGAGAAATGGGTAGCTTGTTATATCTGCTCCCATAAAGCCAGCTTACTGGGTAAACTAAAGGAACTGGACCATTGGTAATAATTCATGGTGAAGATACAGAGGAGAGGATTTTCAGGTGCACAGATTTGCAAGCTCATATCAGGAGTTTTGATACATGCAAGTTTGTGCATGTGAAAAGTCTTATCCAGACTCAACAGCATTTCTTTCTCTCCATTCAGCATAGCACCCTGTTGCAGCAATTTTGGCTGTAGTACATTACAAACTTCCATTTTTTCATAACACGTCATACTTACAAGGTCTCAAATGACGTTCAGAGCCTAATATCAACTTGGTGGCTCTTCTAGGCTGCTTTTACACTAGAATTTTCAGAAATGTTCAGCCACAGCTGTAAAACATAGCCCCTCATCTACTGGTGTCAATCCTCATTGTCCACTGGTCTATACATGATCAACTGGGTTTAATACCTGTTGTTTTAAAAGAGTGGTTGACTCCTTTTTTCTAATAGTGAATCAACACTAAAGCCTAGCCTAGGAAAATGAAGGCTCTGAGTGGTTATGATTGCGCTCTATAAATGTCTCTGGGAAGTAAACACCAGAAAGGGAGAAGTGCTATTTAAACTAAAAGATAATGCTTATAAGAACAAGTGGTTATAAACTGACTGTGAATAAATTTAGGCTGGAAATTAGAGGAAGGTTTCTAAGCATCAGAAAAGTGAGAATCTAGGAGTAGTGGGGATAAACAACCTAATTGATTTTAAGATGGAACTTGATAAGCTTATGAATGAGATTATATGATTGGGTTGCCTGTGCTAGCAGGGGACTGGACTTGATGACCCAAGAGGTCCCTTCCAGTCCTGTGTCCCTAAAATGGGTGTTGCTGATTATAGTTTGACACCTCATGTAAAACTTACTTGTCTGACAATTCTAGTGTAGGTAGATCCCTAGCCAACTACATTGACAAGATAAACTAACTTGAGACAACTAGAACTCCAGATTTCTGGTTTTCTTCAAGGGAAGGTGTGACAAGAGATTGTAATCAATTCTGTGGGGCATAGGAGGAAGGGAGGTCAGAGCCTGCAATGGTGAGAGTGTGTGGGTGCTTTGTTAGTAATCTATATATTTTTAAGGTTTCCCAATTTTAAAAAAA
This sequence comes from Mauremys mutica, assembly GCF_020497125.1. NCBI lineage: Eukaryota > Metazoa > Chordata > Testudines > Geoemydidae > Mauremys > Mauremys mutica. The sequence continues at coordinate 47,177,983 of NC_059078.1, forward strand.
TACCAGTACTTTGAAGGGAGTTAAAAAATTTAAACTCTGGTGTATAGGTAATTTGAAAAAAAGTGTGTTTTATGGAGAAACTTGAAGGGGATGGAGGCATGTTAGAATAGGTCAGCAACAGAGGTGCCCACTGGTGGAGGACAGCATAGAACAAGGGACAGACATGAGAGGCATGAAAGAATCGAAAGGGCAGTTAGGCACACAGTTTGGATGGAGGAAAGGGAGCTGGAGCAAAACAGAAACAGACTAGATTAGAAAGTTAAGCCAAAGCTAAAATGAGCAAAGCCTGTGTCAATTAGCTTGATTCTGATGTGGAATGTGAGTGGGAGTGGGTAAAGAGATCAAAAGAGATGACAAATCTTACAAGAGTGAACATAAAAAAAAATTAAGGACTGGAATATTAGAGATGCTCGAACCCTGATAACCTACAGAATCTTACATGATAAATATGATTTGTGAGGGTCAAAAAAACAAACAGAAAAGCATAACCATATCCAGTAGTTCAACTGTGAAAGGCAAAATGTAGAAGAAACCAGTATCAACACATATGGAGAATTCCAGAGGAAATTATCTCAGTTTCACCTTTTGTATCTGGCAGTGGAAATTTCAGAACATGAACAATAAAAACTAGTCATTATAGCAGAGGAAGAGATCCTAAGGTCTGTAGTTCCATAAGTGAACCTAGCCTACTTTTCAGTTGTGGACATACATACAGCTGCATCTTGGATAGTAAGTGACCTGGCCTGTATGTTTAAGAATATGCATGAGTTTTCGGTGGTACAACAAGTACTCTTGGTTAAATTGTATAAGAGTGTGGGAATTGCTGCTAGTGACAGAAACAGCAAATACACTGTATACAATTATAATCCCCCTTAATTCTGTAATTATATTCCATAGCAGTGTTTCTGATAGCAGAGTGGGAATTAATAGTGTAACAACCTCAATAAACTCCCTCTTTCTCTCTTAATGACTGATAGTGTACAGACATTTCAGAGACTGAGTCCGTTAGCTGACCTATCTGCATGGATCATATAGTTACATGGTTGATTAGTGTTAATCTAAAGAAGAGTAAGATTTTCACTGATCTAAAATAAAATATGTATTCAGGAATTCTCAGGGATCAAATAAGCACCCAACACTTTCCTCTGATTTATTGTTTCCTTGCTGCAGATTTTAAAACAGGAAATTACCATGCTCACTTCCACCTCTTCCACTTGGTAGCAAACATATCTAAAAATGTCATTGTTCATGTTGCTATGAATTCTGAATCTCTTTCTGTCCTGGCTGTATAAAGGGCAGTTAATTAAAAACTGTCTGATTCTACATTACAGAAGTTCAAGTAAGGCTTGACAAACCATGTTTTGAGAGCTTGCACTGGCTTCTGCAGGGAAGAATCTGTATTAAATGCAGATTTCAGGTATTTTCAGTGCATTATGGTTAGAACCATAATAATTTGGTGCATAGGCTCACAATTTCCTGGGTTGCCACAGTCAAAAGGCAAAAAAAAAAAGATACAACAATAAGTAGAATGGGTCTCTATTTGAAAGTGAATCTCTTCATGACAAAGTTAATAATAGCTGGGAACTTTGTGCATTACACACAAAACTGTCCAGATCCATCATGTAATATTTCTTCCTGTTCAACAGTTGCTATGATTGATGTATGGCAAGTTAGATATCACAAATGAAACTGATGTCTGTTCCAAAATGACGTAGTGTGATGCCATGGAATAAGCATTTATTTTGCCCATTGGACTTGGAGTGTTTTTGCTTCAAGATCACTAGAGTGTGCCTTTCTACTTGTATTACAGTCCTTACAGAATAGCTGGTGATCTATCATAACCACCAAGAACAATCCATTATTTTAATTTCTAATTTTAGGACTTCATAAAGCTCATCCACTTTCTCATTTTCCATGCAATGTTTAAATATGCTGCAAGGCAATGAAAAAAAAATTTAATTCTTTAGCAGAATTTCTTGTATTTATCTTGCCACCTTTTGTCAAGACAAACAGGAGATATGTTTTAGCTCCAATTATCTTCCAGCTGAAGGAAGACGCAGCAATTATTCACAAGCACCTTAACTTCCAGTTCAAGAGGAAGGCAGAGAAAGACTCATCCATGAAACAAGGGTATTAAAATGTACCTCTTGCCACTACAACTAATGAACTGGTGAAACAGTGCTGTTTTTCTGGCTGACCTTAATATTCTTTCATTACCTTTTGTCCTTTCCAGACTGATCAGACAGATAAGTTTTGACACCCTAAACAGTTTTGTCTCTACTTCACAATGAAGGTTAGAAATGTTTGCAAACCTCTTCTTGGAGTGGAGGTTAAATCTCTTTATACAGGATTCTGCAAAGTGAATGGACAAAAATAACTACTGCCCTAGTCCAGAACTAATAGCTGCTCCATTGTCCTTCCATGCACAGGTAGGTGGATCTTTACAGAGAAGAAAATTCTAGTAGCAGGATCTCCCCTCAGAGCAATTCACACCTCAAAGTTACAGTTTTTTGTCTACTACTCCATCCTTCTGCAGTCACAGGACTATGATGGATAGAGGGATAGAAATTTTATGCTTGGAAATTAGAACAGTGGTTTCGCAGGCTGTAGCCAGGGTGTCCTGTCCCTTCTGCCATCTCACTCTTTCCCTTTGAACAGGGTTGTGGGACTCAGAGAGCTTTGGCTGGCATTCTGGGAGTACAGAGCTAGCTCCAACTCCCTCTTGACCACTATCCATGATCAAGACTAGGCCTTATTTGATATGGCTTTTTCTGGGCACTGTGTGTGACTTAACAAGACAATCTACACGGCTATGCTGAAGTCAGGTTCCCACCAAGCTCTGTTGTGGTGAGGGGAGCTACAGAAGCAGCAACTTCACTGTGATCAAGTAGCCCCATGCCAGAAGCCATTTTTCCAGAGGTTCATCCCGTGGCCACTTGGCATTTGTCTTCTCCTTCCCCTACAAAGTCTTCAGGGATACATTTCTCAGTGCCAAACACCCAAACAGCAGCCTAGCCAAAAGCAGTCAGAGTCAGACTTCCCACTACCACAGATGAGGTTCCAGGAGGTTCCAGAGACAAAATAAAAATCTTTATATTCCTCCTTCCATTATAATAATGATCTTTAACATGGAACATAAAGAAAACTCTCACCACCTCTCCCCTAGCCCTGCAGGCAACAGTGATCAAGAGCTCTAGGCAGACATAGCTCCCCTTCCCCCTCAAAAAAGAAATAAAATGCTTAAGGATGTCAGAGACACTGACATTCTGGGGCATAGTTGGTCCCACCATTTTACCACAGATAACTACCATTTCTTGATCGATGAACTATCCAGGGTCCTGTACTTATCATCAGAGAAGGAAACTAGCAAAAAAGGAAAATCTGTCAAATGCTTCTTCTACCTTAAGACTAAAGAAGACATGTTTCTCCATAAACCCAAATCTCCTTGACTTTGTTAAAGAGAAGGCTCACCCAATAGCACTCCTTCTTTTCCAAACTGTAAACTGTATCTTGCCCAAAGAGATATTTGAAGAATGGATTCCCAATGTGTACTTGTCAGCCTTCAGTATTAAAGAGAGCTCTATTTGCTTTGCATGAACGGTGGTGTCATAAACAGATAGTTAAGGGTTAAGGTCTCTTTTACCTGTAAAGGGTTAACAAGCTCAGTAAACCTGACGGACACCTGACCAGAGGACCAATCAAGGGACAAGATAATTTCAAATCTCTGTGGAGGGAAGTCTTTGTTTGTGTTCTTTGATTTTGGGGGCTGTTCTCTCTTGGGATTAAGGAGAGGCCAGACGTACATCCAGGCTCTCCAAGCTTCCTGAAATATTTCCTTCTATTCAGTATAGTGCGTATTAGCAAGGCGGATTAGTTTTGTGATTAATTTCTGTATTTGCAAATGTGTGTTTGCTGGAGAACTATCTTTATTTCTGTTTGCTGTTACTTTTGATTAGTCTGAGAAAGGGGGAGGGGGGTGAGTCCCTCTAGGTTTATAAGCTAGACCCTGTAATATTTTTCATCCTGGTGTTACAGAGATAGTGTTACTTTCTTTCTTTCTTTCAATAAAACCTTTCCTTTTAAGAACCTGATTGATTTCTTCCCTTGTTTGGAACCTCAGGGGAAGAGGAGGGGGGAAGATGAATCCCTCTTTGTTTTGATTCAAGGAGTTTGAATCAAGGTGATCTCTCCCGACAGCTAAGGGAGGGGGAGGTGGGGGAATGGGCTATTTCCCTTTGTGTTAAGATCCAAGGAGTTTGGATCGGTGTTCCCCCGGGAAAGTTTTGGGGGAACAGGGAGTGTGCTAGACACTGGAATTTCTAGCTGGTGGCAGCATTACCAGATCTAAACTAGGATTTAAGTTTAAAGGAGCCCATGCAGGTCCCCATCTTGTGAACGCTAAAGTTCCAAGTGGGGAATAAACCTATAACAGGTGGCCATCAAGAATCTGTTATTGACCAGTAGACACCCATTTTAAGAATGACTAAGAGCTTGTCTCAAAATGTATTTCAGTCAGCATAGCCTCAGCATTTTGCTCTCAAGGAAACAGACTACTAGAAGTCAGATGACAGAACAAGGAGTAATGGTCTCAAGTTGCAGTGGGGGAGGTCTAGTTTGGATATTAGGAAACACTATTTCACTAGGAGAGTGATGAAGCACTGGAATGGGTTACTTAGGGAGGTGGAGGAATCTCCATCCCTAGAGGTTTTTAAGGCCTGGCTTGACAAAGCCCTGGCTGGGATGATTTAGTTAGTGTTGATCCTGCTTTGAGCAGGGGGTTGGACTAGATGCCCTCCTGAGGTCTCTTCCAACTCTAATATTCTATGATTCTAAGTCAAATCTAGAACAGGGAATACCTAAGAAGTCATACAAAATGAGGAAGAACTTGGAGATTTGCCAGTGTGCCACAAAGTATATCCACAAAGTTGCCTTCAACTTAGTCTTTGTCATTAGTTCTCCTTACTAACAAAGACAAGAGGGCTATATGGCCTTATTCATAGCAACTGGATGTCCAGGCCAAACATAATTTTATTGTACTACTTTTTCCAGGCCAGTACTTTGGGGACAACTTAGACAAGGACCTAAAAGAACAGAAAGCCTATGTCCCAGAAAAGAAACACCCTTAGTCTTCCTCTCAGAATTTTGTTGCTTTTGCTGCTCTCCAGCAAAGTCCAAGGTTAGCTCTTGTTTCAAGTGGGCCTTCTCATTCAAGTTGTCCAGAGGCTGAGAACTACAGAGGCCTCCAACAGTCTTCTCACATCAGAATATCAGCAGATCCCCTTCTCTCCCAAAAGACAGAATTCATCACTTCAAACAAAGGGGAGAAAACCACCAACAATTAGTGTGTACCATCTAGTTTCAGATAGGCTGTATGTAGAATTCTTTCAACTTCCGCTCTAATGCATTTAATCATTTCACCAATTCCTTCAAACTTAAAACAAAATAAGATATTGCTGGCAGACATTAGGTACCTGGTCAACATTCAAGCGATAAAGCAAGTTTTGATGTCAGAAAGATTCCAAAGAATGTACTACTCCTGTTTGTCCTCTCCAGTAGATCAAAAGTGCATAATGTTGTCTACCTGTGCTCCCATTTAAGTCAGTGGGAGTTTTACCACTGACATCCGTGGGAGCAATTAAACCAATTCTGGATAAATTATTTCATAGCCTATAGGGAGGTACTGCTCAGTGGTTTGAGCATTGGCCTGCTAAACCCAGCATTGTGAGCTCAATCCTTAAGGGGGCCATTTAGGGATCTGGGGCAAAAATCTGTCTGGGGATTGGTCCTGCTTTGAGCAGGGGATTGGACTAGATGACTTCCTGAGGTCCCTTCCAACCCTGATATTCTATTATTCTAGTTCAAGATGGAAACACTAAGCAGCATGTAGCAGCAATGGAACTGGAAAATTTCCTTGCATTCATTAATTTTAAAGATGCCTATGTTCATATTCCAAAAGTTGAGTCCCATTTAATATAACTTCAGTTTACATTGAGTCCGAATCATTGCACATTGACATTTCTGTCCATCAGTTTGTTATGATACCTAGAATATCTTCCCTAAGATTTTCATCATGTTGGTCATGACACTGTGCTGGTGATATATCAGTCTTTAATTTGACAGCTGGTTGATTTGAGCACTGACAGTGGATAAAGTATAGTTTGTAGTGGGGAAGACCAAAACTCTCCTGTCAGCTTCCTGATTAATGTGGAAGAGTATCTTGTATCAGAGGGGTAGCCGTGTTAGTCTGGATCTGTAAAAGCAGCAAAGAGTCCTGTGGCACCTTATAGACTAACAGAAGTTTTGGAGCATGAGCTTTTGTGGGTGAATACCCACTTCGTTGGATGCATGTAGTATCTTGTAATTAGTTCAACAGCACACACCCACAGGTACAGCAAATGCAGCATGTGTGTGTGGTTTGTTTTTGCCTTTGAGAATCCAAAAGTCCATGAAGTTAGCAGCTCAGCTTTTCTCACCTATTTGCCTATGACATCTTGCTTGGATGATTATTAAAATGCTAGACAGAGACCTTTAGTGCCAGGTCAGGGGATCATCAAGCCTTTTGTCCCTTACCTATAAATTTCATTTTGACAAGAGACTTTCCCAATCCACAGTGCTCATCTGGTGGTTCTGTGGCAAATCCTGGATGATGTGGGGGTGGGGATGTTTGTGTGTCTATATATTTATTTGGGTTTAGTTTAATAAAAAAAGCAATCTATCATTTAGCTAAGAAGCAATTCAGATGAGTTTTTAGGGGTGGTCTTGTTGCTGAGCAGTTGTTCAGTGCAAAAGATCAATCTACTTATGTGTGGCAGGACAGTGGAACAGCCCATTAGTTCTGGATTAGAGGAGCTTCTTCCAAAAATATAATGTAAAGGCAAGGAACAAAATGTCCTTCTCCAGTCAATGTTAAATGCAGCTTTCACCCTTAGCCCATTCCACCTGTACCTCTTGTGATTAATGCTAACAGGATGCACATATCTTTCCTAGGGTATTGTATTAGCTACAAGTTCTAATAATTTAATTGCTCAGCTGGTTTTAGAAAAAGAGCTCTATAAAAAAATCATCATATTTTTCTTACAGAATGGAAAGATCCCAAATAAGTGTAGAGACTTTATAGATCTAAAGATTGTATAAGCCTTCTTTTACCAATCTGGAATTTCTACAACTGAGCAGCATTAACTGTAGCATTGATTACAACATGCAGAGATGAAAGGAACTGCTTCAAATTACCAGGGCCTCAAAGCCTTGTTTCCTAATTTAACTTACAGTAATGGAGCATTCTTTTAATGTAATCCAAATGTGAATACCACACTGAAGGCTCAGACTGTGACAGGTTTTTTCCAAAAGTTACAGCTCAGTATTTATTTTGAGACTAGATTACGGTGCTTCTGCACCCACTTGCCTGGGCATAGAGGGCTATGGCTGCAGTATGACCAGTATGGTTTTGCTGCATGGAAGAGGAGGATTCAGCGAGTCAGCTTTTTGGAGGCTACCTGAACTTCTCATGAAGAATGCAGATTTGGGGCCCGGAGATTTGGGGCACAGCCATTCCCTTCCATGAAAGAAGGTGTAGTGTCTGAAGGAGCAGCTGCAGAGCTGCTCTCCAAGTGTGGCATGGAGGATTCCTTCACCATGCTGGGTCCCTGCAGACCTTCTCAGTGCATTATTCAGTGTGTGGGATGAGAATAAGATTTGCACCTCTATGCACAATTGAGGGAGTTTCCAGGCTTCTCTCCTGTTTTTAAAGATCCAGACAAAAAATTAAGTGAAGATAAAAGGCTGAAACATCTGGGAAATTGTTTCACCAAATAGCATAACAAGATTTTTGATCAGCTTAAAACTAAACAAGATTCACCCAACAGAGAGTTCTATGTGTATTTACAAATTAGATAGGTTTAGCAGACTATATTCGACATAAGCAACTATATCTTATTTTTAAAAACATCATCTGGAAGAGTCACTCCTATCATGACAGGTATCTAAGCGGGTTCTGTCTAAAATATGTGGCCCTGTTATAAATCATGTTTTCAAATACATAGGGCTCAAATGTCTATGGGAGTGAGATTTGCAAGGCTATCCTTACACAATAAACCATGGCTTGAAGCCTTGGCTTACCCCTCTACTTCAGTTGTTAAATATACAATGTAAGTAGATGCAGTTGTTTATATCCTTGTTCAGTGGCAGTGCTCCATCACTTTACAGTTGAAATACTAGAAGACGCATTGCTTTTGGGAGTGTCTCGTAATTAGAATTTTCTGGACTTTACTGCAAAATTTTGTCAAATGAAAACGAGGACAAATTCTTGGGGTGGATGTAGAAGAGATGCTGGATCCTATCCTGATTCCATTCAAATCATGCTGAGGTTATACCATTGACTTCAGAGGATTCTATCCTTTATCTATATTCATTTTTGAAAATGACAAAACATTAATTTTGCTTGCGAAAAAGAGATTCTGCATTTCAGGACAAAACCTGTTGCTCCTACTCTGTCAACTTGGTTAAAAGAATTTAAAACATATTTGGGCCTGCTGTGGATTAGCTTACATCTTTAATGGGACAAAAGAGGAAACTAGATTATTAGTAAAGTATGTCTTACTTCCAATAGTTACTCTAAACAGTTGCTTCAGTCCATGTTCCAACAGTGAGTACATCTTGGAGGCTGAGTTGTGGATTCCTATGTTTGATGGCATCCATATTATAGATAGATGTAAAGTTAAACATTGTAAATAATTAATAGTAATAATGAATAATTAAGTAGTTAAATCCTTTAAAGATGTTTTCATAACTTTATCGTTTATAATTTTATTTTTTATGTAATAAAACAAAAATTTAAAAATATATAGATTTGAGCCTGTTATTATGTATGAAGAAGACCTCTTCCAATTAAACGGCAAGGAAGGCAAAGAATGGTTTAGGGATTTAGTGGTTTTCATGCCTGTTTGTTTTGCAGAACAAGGAGTATGTATGTCGAGGCCATGACTATGAAAGGCTGGAGACCTTCCAACAAAGAATGCTGAGTGAGTTCCCACAAGCCATTGCAATGCAGCACCCAAACCATCCAGATGACACCATTTTGCAATGTGATGCTCAGTGTATCCTTTCATAAAGGCAGCCTAATGTTAATCAAACGGTTGTAGGACACAAATGATGTAGGGAAAGGAAAACGGTTTCATTTTAGAAGATCTTGGTTCATCTCTGGCTTTAGTGATAGGTGTCATGATTTTCATCATCTCCAACTTGTGTTTAGTGGATATTTATCTACATCATTGCACACCAGTTGGACATAATTGTCATTTTTGCTTAGGGAATACTCCAGGTCATGGCTGATGTACATTTTCAGGACTGTGTGGGAAGATGTGCACAGGGCCCAGTCTGGTCCATGACACTCGCTCCCTTATTGAACATTACATTTCACCAGACATCCACCCAGCTACCTTCTGCAATTCCCCAAGAGAGAACTGTGCAATTAGATTCATACCTATTCTCAACATACTTTCCATTTTGTTTGTTTTTCACTTCACCTTCCTTTTACATTGCACATTCCTTTCCATCCAGACTATCTGCCTCTTTTATGCAGTACTTTGAGTCCACTTCATCCCATTGATACTAATCTGCATTGTGAATTTAAATGCAGACACAAAAGTAATGTTGCTGTGCAGTATCTGAGGACTAGACCACATGGCATTTGTTTGAGAGTGTGAACATTTTAGGTGAGATGGGAGGGGAAGATTGCCTGCTGGCTCCTATTTCACTAATTACAATAATGAACAGTACTTTGATTTTACTGACTAATAGCCTCAAGTTAAATTCACCAAGAGTAGAATGGTCAGTATTTCCCACTCCTACTGCTGCCTTCCATCCCTGACAGAACCCACTTTTTCCTTGCTGTGTGATGCTGAAACACCAAATAACAAGGGTTTGTTTTGAGTTGTGATCATTTGGGTTTGCTTTGCTTTGCTTTCTAATGCCTTGTCTACACACAAGTCACATGAGTTTAATTAAATTGGTTTCTAAACTGATTTTTTTAAATCAGTACAACCTGTGCATGTAGACAAAGCCTAAGTAAAGGCCAGATTTTCAAAGGTATTTGGGTGCTGAAAGATGCAGCCCAGATGCCTAGTAGGGTCCCCTGGCCCAATGAGTTGCTGCTACCTTTGAAGCAGCAGTGAAAAGGAGAGGTGTGTAATGGAAGGAAAAGGGAAGTATGGATTTCACACTTTCTCCATCGTTTTTCTTTTGGTAACATGTGACATCCCTAAGGGAGTCATGTTTTGTCTCATTGTTTTCTTATTTGATGCCTCCGTGTGTTTCTTTGACTCCTCGTTTTGCAGATTTACAGATATATGCAGTGACTCCCATCCCAGACAATATTGATGTGCTACAAATGGAACGTGTGCCTGATCGTATAAAGAGCTTTTATCGTGTCAACAACATCAGGAAATTCCGCTATGATAGGCCTTTCCACAAAGGTCCAAAGGACAAAGAGAATGAATTTAAGGTAGGAGCACTCAGTAATAGTAACTAAATTTTAATCTTTCCAGGGCAGGTAGTGTCTTCCTCTTCTGCATTTGTACGGCGCATCACACAATGGGGCCCTAATCCTAATTTGGTGCTGCAAGATGTTGTTTTAATTCAAATAAAATGCAGGACTGTTGAGCCCAATGGTTGCACACCCGGCATAAGTAAAGCCTACTCTGTTTAGAAGGTACTTGTGGCAGTGCCATGGAGAGAGATTCTGAAGCAATGGGGCTTGCTTTGTTGATTGACATATTACCCAAAATGCTTCCTTAGTTCCCAGCTAATTGGTCTAGAAACTAACTGAAAAGTGTGATGCATTGCTTTAAAGCACACAGAGTTTTTTTCTTTGTGTTTAAATGTAAAGCAAACTTCAGTTTCATGTTACATTCCATTGTGGAAAACATAATATCTGCTCAGAGTATTAATGCCTTCTTCTATTCAGCAATTCCTGAACAACTGCAGTGAGAATAAGAGTGTTCAGATTCTGATTCACTGGGTCCCCCACTTACTGTATTCTTTACAGAGCTTGTGGATTGAACGTACCACTCTGACACTGACGCACAGTTTACCTGGGATCTCCCGGTGGTTTGAAGTGGAGAGAAGAGAGCTGGTAACATTTGTTATACTTGTAACTGAGATTTGAATGGATAGTTTCTTCAGAATGAAGGATGGGCAATTTAAAGTCTCTTGACTGGGTCTTGCAGTTGAAAAAAATTCATGCTTCACTGGTGGCTATTGCAGAATCCATTCCCTCAGCCAAAATAATTGCTAAACATAACAAGAGGAGCAATGTGAAGGAAACAGAGCAGTCAGAGTAAGTGCCAGTGAGGTACAATTCTGAATCTTGACAGCATCTTCAGTCAGTTATTCAGCGACATGTGACAGCTATTGTAACTGCTAAGATGAGTGCACAGTGAGGTGAACTGAGATGTATTGCTCAGGGGCGGCTCTAGACATTTCGCTGCCCCAAGCAGCTGGTCCCGCGGCTTTGGTGGACCTCCTGCAGGGACGCCTGCGGGAGGTCCACCGGAGCTGCCTTCCGCCCTCCCGGCGACCGGCAGAGCGCCCCCCGCGGCATGCCGTCCCAAGCACAGGCTTGGCGTGCTGGGGCCTGGAGCCGCCCCTGGTATTGCTGATACACAGTAAAAAAATGGCTAGCTAGTCTGCACATCAGAAAAAAATTGGAGTGCTCATCAAGCAGTAGTAGGAATTGGTTTCATAGTAAGGAAGGGAACATGATGGCAGTTAGGTGTCCGTGGCATTGAACTATTCTTTGTTGCCTTGTAGGTCGAGGTGAGCCCCTTGGAAAATGCCATTCAAGTTGTTGAGAACAAAAACCAGGAGCTGAGGACATTAATAAGCCAGTATCAGCACAAGCAAATGCATGGCAACATTAACCTGCTCAGCATGTGTCTGAATGGAGTGATTGATGCAGCTGTGAATGGTGGCATAGCACGGTACCAGGAGGTAAGCAGGGACTGTACCTCTGAGTGTAGTATCAACCTGTTAGCAACTTTTTCCAAGTAGCATTTCTCCTGCTGTGTTGAAAAGAGCATGACATATTTGACTTTTTATTATAAGAAATTACCCCCCGTGTGCCCAGTTTTCATACTGGTGATCTAAACAGGATGCTGAAATCCCATGTTTAGTTGTGTGTATATATATGAGCACTTGGACATGTAAATCCTGTTGTATGTAGCTAAGTGTTGATGTGAATGTCCAGATATGGGTTCTGGATGTCCTGTTTTGATGGCCACAGTTGAAAACTCAGCTTCTGAAGAGTGAATTCTGATTGACACGGCAAAGCTGATCTTGCATGTACAATAGTGAAACAGGGAGTTTATATGCTGCTACTCTGTAAACACATTTTGCAAAGCAGGCAGTGGGTCTCGCTCTCTGAGCTGATGGAGACTGAATGTGATGAGGTCCCTGCTGAGGGAAAGTTGCTGGCTGGCACTTCCAAAGAGTTGTCTTTGCCAGACAGTGTCCAGTATAGTCTTAGTCCTAAGGGGACCTAATGTGCTGTTTCCTTCGCCAGGAGTTAGTTAAAGATGTATGTTGCAAAAGGGAGCTACAGGGACACTTACTGAAAAATGATGATTCTGTTCCACATTTTTGGGTTGTGTGTGCCCTGCAGACAAGCCTAGAAAAAACTCTTCATCCCTTATATTATTTACTACTTTAGTCACTCATTTCCTACAGTTTCTTGAGATACTTAAATGAAAGAAGCTATATAAAATTCAAGTAATGGTCTTAATGATAGTGCTTTGCACTATCATGTGGGGAGATTTGATTAGATTCATAATCCTTTGGGGCTGGGAGGAAATACCTTATGCTACTCAACAGTGATCCCTTTGACTAATTGAGGAGCAGGATTATCTAGGCAGCTAAAATTGTGGTACTGTAGCTTCACCTAGATCCCAAAATACTAGAAGGAGATCAGTTAAATTGACTTTTCTGTTTGCTAAGTGTACTTGGGTCCCCTAGGATTTCTGTTCCTTCTTCTCTCCCTCTTTGACATATGGACATAATGAAATGTTTCCTAATAAGGAGATGATTTGTCTTTCTCCCACAGGCCTTTTTTGATAAAGATTATATCACCAAGCACCCTGGAGATGCAGAAAAAATCACACAGCTCAAGGAGCTCATGCAGGAACAGGTAATGCAGTGCTTTTAAAGATGAAGGAAGAATGCTGTGATAGTGTGTAGATTCCTCAGCAATCACCTTGCAAACCCAGAGCTAAATAATTCATTCAGAAGCAAAGAAACACAGGAGCTTTGCAGTTTATTAAAACATAGGGAAGTGAGAAGGCCAGTGAATTAATAATGCACTAGCCTTTCACCTCTATAGACCTGAGTTGAAGCCTGATTTAGATAACAAATTAAATGAGTGTGGCTTCTCCATTTATTAAGCACTGTATGTCTTTCTACATTACAAAACTACCCATCATTATGGGACAATTAGCAACCTCTTCTCAGTGGAGTCTCAGATAGACATAGTAAGGGTGGCACATGGATGACTGAGATATGTTGGCAGAGCCATGTGGGAAAGCATATACAGAGCCTACTTGCACTATCCCTGACTCTATCCAGTGTTCTAAGTGTCTCACTTGCACAAACATATCAAATCTCACCAGATAGGTTGTAAATCAGTGATGTGATGAGAAAGAAAAATCATGTCACTGTTAAAAGAATGATTAGCAAAATATTTACCCCTCCCATAACACAAGAACCAGGGGTCGCCAAATGACATTAATAGGTAGCAAATTAAAAACAAACAAAAGGAAGTACTTCTTCACACAATGAACAGTCCACCTGTGGAACTCATTGCCAGGGGATGTTGTGAAGGCCAAAACTATAATAGGATTCAAAAAAGAATTAGATACGCTCGTGGAGGATAAGTCCATCAGTGGCTGTTAGCCGAGATGGTCTGGGGTGCAGCCCCATGATCTGGGTGTCCTAAACCTCTGACTGCCAGAAGCTGGGAGTGTACAACAAGGAATGGATCACTTGATGATTATCCTATTCTGTTCATTCCCTCTGAAGCATCTGGCATTGGCTACTGTTGGAAGACAGGATACTGAGCTAGATGGACCATTGGTCTGACCGGGTACGGTCATTCTTAAGCTATATTCAAAAAGTCTGTCCAAGTCTGAATGGAGTTTGGGGATTATTCAGCAGAGATAGCATGGACTTTGAGGGTCACTTAATCCCTGTGTAGCTCATATTTTCCATCTACAAAATAAGGATAATGGTTATTTTACCAATACTCAAGGGGAGTCGTGAGGATCAATTAGCTACTACTTCTACATGATGTAAAGTATTATTATTATTATTAAGTATTACTGTGCTCTCTTATCTGAGAGTTTTTATAACCCTACTCACTATTATATTTATGACCTTTAAAAATGGGACCTTTATGAATAAATAATGAGCAATAGAGAGCCAACAGTTAGTAGTGTACATGCAGCTTTGCCACTATTCAGATTAATTGTAGAAAATTCCCCTACAAATCTCCATTAGCAACTTTGATCTCTTGTCTGACATTATGTGAAGATATGGAGAAAGGGAATTTCCTGTGTCACAAAGAACTGTCAGAGTGAGAACTCAATACTGTTTGCTCTGCAGAGTTGTGGCAGGGCGGGACTCACCAGTGCAGCACCTCCTGCTGGTCGTCCTGGGAATTAGCTCTTCCAGCCCAGAGCACCCTGTGCAGGCCGGTGTCTTGCCTGCCGCTGGCCCCCGGGTCCCTCCCAGACCCCGGTGCTCCTCTACATCAGGGTTCTGCCCCCAGCAGTAACCCCCAATCTGGGCCTCCCTTCCCAGGGGGACCCCCATCCCTCTATTCCCACCTTGCCTCACTGTCTAGTGCCAGTCACCATCTAGCCCCCGCTCACTGAAGCAGACTGCAGTCGGTAAACCACTCATCATCAGCAAAGGGGGGTTGGACCAGCTGCCTCTTCTTATCTCTGGGCTGCCCCTCTGCAGCCCCAGTACCTTTTGTAGGCCTTTAACAAGGCCTGCAGCCTGGGATTTTACTACGCTGGAGCTCCCCAGCTCCCTCTACCCTTCCCCTGCACTGCTCTGCCCTAGGTACCCTGCTCAGGTCCCAGGCAGCCCGGTCCTTCTCTCTCAGAAGCTAGAGAGGGAGTCTCTCTAGCTTCTGGCCCACAGCCCTCTTAGAAGGGCCAGTTGGGCCCTGATTAAGCTGGCCATAGCTGTGGTCAGCTACCCAGTCAGCTTCCCCAGCTGTTCTTAATCCCTTTCCCTACTGCAGCCCTCTCCTGCTTTCAACCCCTGTTCTGTGGGAGTGAGGCAGCTGTCCCACTACAGGGAGTGGTCAGTCTACTTGGCCTGCTGCTGCTGGCTGGAGCTCTACCTCTCTGGCTGCCCTGGGCTGCTGCTTCTGGCTGGAGCTCTCCTCCCTTCCTGGGCTGCTGCTGCTTCTGCTGGCTGGAGTCTCCCTCCCTGGACTACCGCTGCTGTTGCTGAGTGGAAGTGGGAGTGGGGGGGCCTTGCTAGCTTGCCCCCCCCAGCCTCTGGAGGGAGAAGCATGGGCCCCACCACCATCTGGGGATCCTCCTGCCTGGCCGGCTGACTGCTGCTTACTGCTGCTGTGTTGGAGCCGCTGCTGCCGTCATCGAGGAGTAAAAAGAGAGGATTCCTACTAAGGGACATTGTGGAGGGGGGTTGTTTACAAACTGAGTGACTTTTACCATCTCTGCTCCTGGGGTGGTGGTGACTCCTATTGCTGTTGAGGGGAGCACAGGGGAGAGGTGTGGAGCCCTCCCCCTCGCCCATCTGCTCCCTCCCACTACCACCCCACGTACCACCTGGACCTGCTCTTTGCCCCTCGGCGTGGCTGTTTGTCCCCCCCCCGTTTTACCACCTGGGCCTGTTTGCAGCAGTGAGCAGCAAGGACTGAGCTACACAAGTGCATGTGGGTGCACAAACCTCCCCACCTTCGACTTACCCTACCCCCCCAGCTGTGCCCCTCAAGCCCCTTGTGTTAGCTTGCCCCTCCACCCCTGCAACCTGCCCCACCCACCACCTGTTATGACCCTTTGGGAGTTTCCCTTTCTGTTGGTTTGCCTGCCCCGCCCCAGCCCTTCAGTATTTGTTACTTGCCCCGCCCCAAACTTTGGGTTTTGGTTTGGTTGCCTGCCCCACCCTTCCCCTTGTAGTTCCCTCCTGTGATTTACCTCCCCCCTTTCTTTTTCCTCTGCCCTCCCTTGCCCTCCCCCCCCCGTTTGGTCCCTCTTACCTGTGTGCCCATGCCCCCTCCATAAGCGCTGTGCCCCCTCTTAATTGCACCCCTACCACGGTTCACAGCCTCTCCACTGATATTGTAGTCCCTCCCCTTCCCAGTGCAGCCGGAGAAGCCGGTATCCCTACCCCCGGTGCCCCCTTTTTTTTTACCCCTGCATACCCCACCGCTGGCGCCCTCCTCCCCTGCCCACGGCCTAGTGGGGAGGAGCAGTTGCTTCTTCCCTTTCCCTCGCTCCCCCCTGCAATTCCCTGCCCACTGGTGCCCTTCTTCCCTGAACACAGCTTAGCGAGGGAGGAGTGGTTAGCCCCATTCCCTCTCCCCCATCCCCCCTACCCCTTCCGCTGGACCCTTCTCCCCTGCGTGTTGCCTAGCGGGGAGGCGTGGCTGCCCATCACCTCACCCCCATCTTAGGGCCTCCTCTTGCCATCATGGAACAGGACACTGCTCCTGCCCTTGTCCCAATCCCTGCTTCAACCCTGACCCTGACCCTGCCTCTGCTGACCCTGTGGTGTCCCCTTTGTTACCACCCCTGCCCGCCCACCATTAGCCTCGACTCCACCGCTGCCATGGCCGCCTCTTCCACTGGCAAAAAGGGCCAGGGGAATAAAAGGGCAAAGGCCCTGCCCAGAAACCAAAATCTCCCTCCGGCGGGGCCACCCTCCCTGCCATGGCCCCGACACCTGTCACGGCCTCTCCTTCCCCTGCTGTTCCTTCCACTAGCTCTGGGGGCGTTCCATCTCAAGCTCCCAGAGCATACGCTCAGGTGGCCGCTGCCCCTCCACACGCCACCGTGCCATCCGCCCTGACTGCCGCCTCCGGTACCATCCCTGGCGGCCGGGGCCCCTTCCCCTCAATGACCAGGAGGCATGGCGTCCGCTGCCTACTCGTGCCTGCCTCGCCCCACGTCGAAACATGCATGCAGGCATTGGCGAGGGTGGTGGGGCCCACAGCCATCGTGGCAGCCTCCAAAATGTACAGGAAGGTCGTATTCTTCCTGGCGTCAGAGGCCGCCGCACAGGAGGTGGTGGAGAAGGGCCTGGCGGTGGGGGATGTGTTTGTTCCCTTGGAACTCCTGGAGGACCTGGGCGTACAGGTGGTGTTAACCTCCGTCCTGCCCTTCCTTCCCAACGCTGCCCTGCTATCTGCCCTCTCCACCCTGGGGAAGCCCATTTCCGTCATCAGCCCTCTCCCGCTGGGCTGTAAGGACCCCGCCCTCTGTCACATCCTGTCCTTCCGCCAGCAGGTCCAGATCCAACTGCTGCTGGTGGCGAGTGACAGAGTGGGGCTTGAGGGGTCCTTCCTGGTGCCCTATCGGGGGCCCATTACCAGGTCCATTATACGACGGGGGAGGCCTGGTGCTACCTCTGCCAGGTGACAGGGCACATCCTGTCATTGCCGGCAACCCTGGTGGCCTGGCTACCGCTGCCGCCACCCCTTCTCCTCCTGCCGTAGCCCCCGCTTGGGCCATGGGGACGGCCGAGTGGGCGGGCCTCGCCTCCATCGGTTGCAGTTCGGTGGGGCCCGTGGAGAAGAGGGCGGCAAAACCTCTGCCAGCTGAGAGAGAGGGCCCACCCCAGGGAGAGGTTTCCTTCCCCTCTGCTGTCCCACCCTTGCCGTCCCGAGCCCCGAAACCATCGCCCTTGCCCCCTGGCTCTGCCCCCACTGACCATCCCGCCACCTCCACTTCCACCTTGGAGGGCTGGGTGCTCGACCAGGGGAAGCACGGCACCCACAAATTGCAGGCTCAATCCCTCCCCACCGATGAGGAGGGAGAGGAGGCCCCCCCGAAAGATCCTGCGAGGGGCTGAGGCTGCTAAATCTTCCGCCGTGCCCCTGGATGGAGCCCAGCAGGAGATGCCGGCCATGGAAGCCATGGCAGTGGACAGAGGCAATCCTGCCCCCCTTGTCGAGCACCCCCCTGAGAGGGCCCCTATGCCACCTGTGCCTGCCACCGATACCGGGGCAATTGTTGCCTCTGTGACTGGCGGGGAGGACTCTGGGGCTGTGGGGACTGACTTCACCTCAATTTTTGATGAGATCGAGGCCCTGGGTCTGACCCCTGTCACCCAGGGTGAGGATGACCCCCCGCCAGCGGGTCTCGATCTGGGCAGTGGTTTAGCCCCACCACCCCCTCCTCCTTGCCTCTTACCCCATGGTGTGGCCCCTGGTCTTGTCCTTGGGGCCACCCCTGGCCCTACCTGTCAGCCTCGGGGCGATGGCCGATGCAGAGCAGCCAGGCCCTGAGCCTGTGGGTGCACCCTCTACCACCCGGACAGGAGCCCCCCTGACGACTCCATCATGCCGGACGCCGTGGCTGCGGGCAATGCACTTGCAGTGACACCTGTGCCCGGTGTCGGCAAAGGCCCCACTCCTGCCCTGAGTCCCGGTCGAGAGGAGCCGAGACCCAGCGGCTTGGCTGCTGGGGACCATGTATCCATTTCTGTCCCCGTTCCCATTCCAATCCCTGCCCCTGCTCCTGCTCCTGTCCCCTCTCCTGCCCCAGTCCCCGAACCCGCCCCTGTTCCTGCCCCCACCCCGTTCCTGTCCCCAAAGCATCGCCTGTCCCTCTCCCCTCCACCTCCCATTCTGTTGCCGCCCCTGTGGTTATCTCATTCCTGCTACCCACGGACAACCCTCAGGGGGTGGTTTTCGTGTCTCCCCTTCCCGACATTATGGGAGCTGCTCTATTCCCTCCGCCTCCCCTTTCCTTGCCGGGGATGGAGATGGGCTGTCCGGCGCAGCAGTGCTGGGGCTCGGCCCCTGGTTTGCCCATCTCCGCAGGAAGCGAGGATCTCTTGGGGGGCCCCACTGGAGGGCGGCAGCGGATTGGCTGCTGCGTCCCCCTTTGCGCTGAGGGATGAGCTGCACCACTTCCTGAAGGACACCCGTGGCTCTAAGGGCAAGGTGCAGCTCACCCTCCAGCGCTGGGGGGATTGCCATCATGTCCTCCGGGCCGTGAGGGCCCTTTTGGGGGAGGGGAGAGGGACCGGGAGGCAGGACATTGCGGCCTACCAGCGGGCCCACAAGTTCCGCAACTCCCCTGACCTTTGGGGTTGAACGTAGGTTGTTGCGGGGCCCGCTGGAGGCTGTCGATCACCCTGCCTGTGAGGATCCTCCCTATGAAAGCTGTCATCTTTGCCACATTAAACACCTGGGGCTGTAGGTTGGGTCTCCGCAGGAGCCAGGTGCTCTCCTTCGGGGGGAAACTCTGTGATCTTCCTGCAGGAGACCCACACAACTCCAGCTGTTGAGGCTAGCTGGCGGCTGGAGTGGGGGGACCGGGTATATTTTAGCCACCTCAGTGCCCACTCGGCCAGGGTGGCCCCTCTGTTCTCCCCTGAGCTACGGCCTGAGGTGCTGGGGGTCACCGAGGTCGTGCTGGGTCACCTGCTGCACGTCAGGGCCTGTATGGAGGGGCTGACATTAAACCTCGTCAACGTGTGTGCCCCGAACACGGGCCCGGAACGAGTGCATTTCTATCGGCAGGCATCGGCCTTCCTCGGCACCCTGGTTCCTCACGAGTGCCTGGTCCAGGGCAGGGATTTCAACACCACCCTCGAGGACTGGGACTGCTCAGGAGTCGAGAAATCCCAGGCAGCCACTGGCATCCTCAGGGAGATCATGGACCATCACTTCCTTGTGGACGTCTGGCGCGACCACCCCCCGGACGATGACACCACCCCCAGTTGGACCGCATTTATTTCTCACGTTTCTACCTGGCATGGGCCCACCTAATGACTGTGACGGCCTCTCTCAGTTCGGAGAGGCCGGGGCCGGCCTATTGGCATTTTGACAACAGCTTGCTGGAGGACGTGGGCTTTGTGGCGTCCTTCCAGGAGTTCTGGCTGGCCTGGCGAGGGCAGAGGCGCGCCTTTCCCTTGGCGAGATGGTGGTGGGATGCGGGGAAGGTGCGCACATGGCTCTTCTGCCGCAACTACTCCCGGGGCATCAGCCAGCGGAGAGATGCGGTGATAGAGCAGTTGGAGTGGGAAGTCTTAGAGCTAGAGAGGCGTCTGGCCTCTGGCCCTGAAGATTCACCCCTCTGTGCAGCGTACCGGGAGAAGCGGGGGGAGCTCTGGGCCCTGGAGGGCCATCAGGCCCGGGGTTCCTTCATTTGATCCCACATCCATCTCCTTCTGGAGATGGATTGCGCCTCCCGCTTCTTCTACTCCCTGGAGAAAAAGAAGGGGGCTAAAAAGCATGTCACCTGCCTCCTGGCGGAGGACGGCACCCCCATCATGGCTCTGCAGGAGATGTGTGGAAGGGCCAGGGCCTTCTACGCCAGACTTTTCTCCCCGGATCCAACTGACACCAAAGCCTGCAGGGTGCTCTGGACCGAACTCCCTATGGTCAGTGCGGGCGACCGAGACCGGCTGGAGCTGCCTCTCTCTCTGGCCGAGCTCTCGGAAGCTCTCCGTCTCATGTCCACCAACAAATCCCTGGGCATGGACGGGCTGACAGTGGAGTTCTACCGCGTGTTCTGGGCAGGGGCGGGTCCGAAGCCGCGGGACCAGCGGACCCTCCGCAGGCAAGCCGCTGAAGGCAGCCTGCCTGCCGCCCTTGCGGCGACCGGCAGAGCGCGCCCAGCGGCTTGCTGCCTCAAGCACGCGCTTGGCGTGCTGGGGCCTGGAGCCGCTTCTGGTTCTTCTTCGAGTGATTGCTCCTATGCATTCCAGTTAGGTGTGCGCGCGCCGCGTGCACGGCTCGTCGGAAGATTTTTACCCTAGCAACACTTGGCGGGTCGGCTGGGCACCCCCTGGAGTGGCGTCGCTATAGCGCCGAATATATACCCCAGCCGACCCGTCCGCTCCTCAGTTCTTTCTTACCACCCGTGACGGTCGTTGGAACAGTGGAGTGCTACTTTGACCTCCACAGCCCTAGCGTTTCTCGGATTTGTTTGTTGTAAATTTTGTATATAGTTCTTAAATTAGTTAGATTAGTTCATTAGTTAGTTAGTTAGGGGAAACTGGGGGGCCTAGCCCTTCTTTTCCCGCTCCGGTGCGGGCTTATGCCCAAGGCACCGGGATTCAAGCCCTGCTCGGACTGTCAACGGCCCGTGCCGATAGGAGACCGTCACACCTCCTGCCTGCGGTGTTTGGGAGAGTCTCATCGTGCAGATAAGTGCCCTATTTGCAAGTTGTTTAAGCTGAGGACAAAGAAAGAGAGAGACTTTCGTTTAAAGCAGCTCTTGATGGAGTCGGCACTTAGCCCTGCGGTGCCGACCTCAGCCGCTCCGCAGTCCTCATCTGTACGGAGCGCACCAGCGATTCCTGGCCGGTCCGGTACTGAGACTGTGAGAACCCAGCAACCGGCACCAGCATCCCGGCACCGCTCCCTCTCTCCTACGAGGAAGCGTAAGCCGGCGCAGACGGCCACCAAGGCTTCTGCACCAGGTCCGCTGGCACAACCTCCGGCACCGGCACCTTCAGCACCGCCTCCGCCGGCGCCCAAGACAGGCGCTGTACCGTCGACTCCAGCACCGCAAGAGCCGTTGAGTCCGGTACCACCTGGCTCCCTGGTTCAAACCGTGGTTGAGCTGCCTCTCCCGTTGACTCCCGAAACTTTCTCGACGGCGAGAGAGCTGATAGCGCTCACCGAGCCACAGCGCGTCCAGCCCCCGGCTCCGCCGGTGCGGGCTGTGAAGTCAGTGGGTAAGCCGGCTATCATGCGGCCTCCTTCCCCTGACGGTCGAGAGAGACGGTACTCCAGGTCCCGGTCCCGGTCTTGGTCCCGGTCCCAGAGACGCTCTCCTTCACGCCGGTCCAGATCCCGACGCCAGTCGCAGTCCCGGTACCGCTCGCCATCGCGGTACCGGTCGCTCTCCCGGGGACGTTCCCGGTCCCGCTTGCATGACCGTCGGTATCGGCGAAGATCAGGATCTCGGTACCGCCAGTACCGTTCTTCCCGCAGCCGCTCCCACCGCCAGGATTCGAGATCCAGGTCGACCTCCCAGCACCGGCACGGTTGATGGTCCCGATCTCACTCCCGGCACCGTGACGACCGGTACCGTTCCCCAGTACCGTCCAAGGACAGACCAGCAGCGTCGGCGGCACAATCCCACAGTGTCTCCGCCCCACCATGGTCTTCCCGTCAGCCGTCTGTCTACTTGCAAGCGGGCAGTGTGGCCAATCCGCGTGCTGATCCTCAAGGCCAGGACCAGGGCCCCCCACAGTGGGGCTTCTGGACCCCATGGGCCTATCACGAGGCGCAAGGGATACCCCCCTCTCAAGGGCCCAGAACCTCCGTCCACACGGCGCCCGAGGCTACAGTCAGTAGACCGCCTCCCTCGCCTTTGGTAGAGGACCCTCAGCCGCCTGTGGTTGCCGAGCATCCCCCGATCACGGAGGCTGCGCAGGACATGGACGAGCCGCCACCTGACACCCTGGTCCCGGGCCTGTCATCGTCTTCCTCACCAGATGAGGTAGTGGCGGGCGTGTCGTCATCGGGCCCTCCCCCGATTGACCTCCGTGCCCACCAGGACTTGCTTCGACGGGTGGCACAGAACATTAACCTGCCCGTTGAGGAGGTGGCAGAGGATGATGACCTGGTGGTGAGCATAATTGGCGCAGAGGCGCCTCTTCGGGTGGCTTTGCCTTTTATTCGTCCCATCCAAAGGAACGCAAATACCATTTGGCAGTCACCGGCTTCCACCCCTCCTACGGCTCGGGGGTGGAACGGAAGTACTCGGTCCCCTCCAATGGATATGAATATCTGTACACACACCCAGCTCCGGACTCGCTGGTCGTGCAGTCCGTTAATGACCGTGAGCGCCATGGACAGCCGGCTCCGGCGCCAAAGTCTAAAGAGGCCCGCTGCATGGATCTTTTGGGACGGAAAGTCTATTCAGCCGGTGGTCTCCAACTGAGGATTGCCAACCAACAGGCTCTCCTCAGTAGATACACCCATGACACCCTGCTCTCTCTCTCAAAGTTCGCAGAGCTCGTGCCGTCAGACTCCCGCCCTGAATTCAAGCCCCTTATTGAGGAGGGTAAAAAAGCCTCCCGGTCAGCACTCCAGGCCTCTCTGGACTCCGCGGATTCTGGAGCCAGGACCTTGGCCTCTGGGGTGACCATGAGGAGGATTTCATGGCTGCAGGCCTCCATGTTACCACCGGAAGTCCAACACACTATCCAGGACTTACCGTTTGACACCAAGGGCCTGTTTTCCGAGAAAACAGACTCAAGGCTGCAGACCCTCAAAGATGGCCGGGTCACTATCCGCTCCCTGGGAATGCATACGCCAGTGACCCAGCGGAGATCCTTCCGGTCTCAAGCATACCGCCCGTTCAACCAGACCAGGCCGCGCCCCGATAATAGGCGCAGGGGCCGGGTGAATCGGCGTAGACTGTCGGGCAACCAGGGGAACCAGCCCCAAGCGCCCTCCAAGCCCCCCCCTGGGACCTAAACAGAACTTTTGAAGGGACGCCCGAGGGCGGCCCACCAGTTTATTTACCGGATCCTTCCCCATTATTTTCCAACCGTCTTTCCCACTTCCTGCCGGCGTGGTCCCGCATAACAACGGACAGCTGGGTGCTCCGCACGGTGCAGTTTGGTTACCGACTCCAGTTTGTTTCGCCCCCTCCCTGTCCCTTTTCAGGGACCCCTCTCACAAGCAGTTCCTCTTACAAGAGGTCGAGACTCTGTTGAGTTTGGGTGCCATCAAGGAGGTGCCGGAAGGCATGCGGGGCAGGGGATTTTATTCCCGATATTTCCTAATCCCCAAGGCGAAGGGAGGTCTGCGGCCCATACTGGACCTCCGAGAGCTCAACAGATATCTGCTCAAGCTCAAGTTCCGCATGGTAACCCTGGGGACCATTATTCCTTCCCTGGATCCGGGAGTCTGGTTTGCTGCCCTCGACATGAGGGACGCATACTTTCATATCGCGATTTACCCCCCTCATCGACGCTACCTGCGCTTCGTCGTCAACACTATACACTACCAGTTTACTGTCCTCCCCTTCGGCCTCTCCACGGCACCGAGGGTCTTCACCAAGTGCATGGCAGTGGTGGCTGCGACCCTTCGCCGTCGTCGCATACATGTTTACCCGTATCTCGACGACTGGCTGATCCGCGGACCTTCCCGCCAACTGGTAACAAGTCAAATGGCCGAGGTTCTAGGCCTGTGCCAAGGGCTGGGCCTTATGATCAACGCAGAAAAGTCAACCTTAGCTCCAACGCAAAGGGTGAAATTCATCAGAGCGGTCCTGGATTCCAACTTAGCCAGGGCCTGCCTCCCTCTACCTCGGCACCAGACTTTGGCTTCCCTTGGCCAAGACCTACAGTCTTTTCCGACTACGACGGTGCGGTCCTGCCTCCGCCTCCTCGGCCACATGGCGGCATACACATTCGTGACCATGTACACGAGGCTGCGTCTTCGCCCCTTTCAAACTTGGCTGGCGTCGGTGTACCGCCCGCACCGCGACTCCATAGATATGGTGGTCACAGTCCCGAGGTGGACCTTCGAACAGCTCAACTGGTGGCTGAACCCGGAAGTAGTGTGTGCCGGAGTTCCATTCCGCCCGCCCCACCCATCTGTCACACTGACCACGGATGCGTTGGCATTGGGTTGGGGTGCACACCTCGACAACCTGCACACCCAGGGTCTCTGGTCGCCTCGAGAGCTCTCCCTTCATATCAATGTCAGGGAGCTGCGGGCAATTCGCTTGGCGTATCAAACCTTCCACGCCCATCTCCAAGGGCGCTGCGTGGCCGTTTTCACGGACAACACGACGGCGATGTTTTACGTGAACAGACGGGGGGGCTCGCTCCTCCCTGCTTTGCACGGGAACGATGCACCTTTGGGACTTCTGTATAACCCACTCTATTCACCTGTAGCATCATTTCTTCCGGGAGTACAGAACACGCTGGCCGACCATCTAAGCAGGTCATTCCTCTCCCACGAGTGGTCAATTCGCCCAGATGTTATCCGCACAGTTTTCCGGAGGTGGGGCTTCCCCAAATAGACCTGTTTGCTTCCAAAGAGAACAGGAAATGTCACCAGTTCTGCTCTTTCCAGGGTCGCTCCCAGGGCTCCCTATCAGACGCATTCCTCCGCTCCTGGTCGAGTCACCTGCTGTATGCCTTCCCTCCATTCCCCCTCGTACACCGGGTACTACTCAAGCTCCGGAGGGACAGGGCCCACCTCGTACTCGTCGTTCCGGCCTGGCCGAGACAGCACTGGTACACCCTGCTGCTTGAGCTCTCGGTACGGGATCCCATTCCTCTCCCCTTATGGCCGGACCTGATAACTCAGGACTTCGGCAGGCTTCGCCACCCGGACCTGCAGTCCCTCCATCTTACAGCTTGGTTCCTACGTGGCAGACCCGAGCGGAGCGTGACTGCTCTGCGGCGGTGCAACGAGTCCTGATGGAAAGCAGAAAGCCTTCGACTCGATCGACTTACCTCGTGAAGTGGAAGCGTTTCGCACTCTGGTGCGATCAGAAGGTTCTCAATCCTTTTGCAGTCCCTATTCCTACGATCCTGGACTACCTCTGGTCTCTCAAGGAGCAGGGACTCGCGGTCTCCTCCTTGAAGGTGCACCTGGCGGCAATTTCTGCCTTTCGACCTGGCGTAGGAGGTCCATCTTTTCCAATCAGATAGTTTCCCGCTTCCTTAAGGGACTGGATCGCTTATACCCGCCAATACGGCGTCCTACACCCTCCTGGGATTTGAACTTAGTTCTAGCTAAGCTTATGGGAGCCCCATTTGAGCCCTTGGCCACGTGTTCCCTTCTCTATTTGTCATGGAAAACGGCATTTCTCGTCGCTATAACATCAGCAAGACAAGTTTCCGAGCAGCACGCCCTAACGGCTGGTCTGCCGTATACCATCTTCCATGCAGACAAGGTACAGCTTCGGCCACACCCGGCCTTCCTCCCTAAGGTGGTGTTGGCCTTCCATGTCAACCAGGACATTTTCCTCCCGGTTTTTTTCCCGAAGCCACACGCCTCTCATCATGAACAATAGCTTCACAGCCTCGATGTCCGCAAAGCCCTCGCGTTTTACATAGAGCGGACGAAACCCTTCCGGCGTTCGCCCCAGCTATTCGTAGCGGTTGCCGATCGCATGAAGGGCAAACCGGTCTCCTCGCAGAGGATCTCCTCCTGGGTGACATCATGTATCCGGGCATGCTACGAGCTTGCTCGTGTGCCAACTAGCCGTCTCACTGCTCACTCTACGAGAGCGCAAGCCTCTTCTGCCGCCTTCCTGGCCCATGTCCCCATCCAGGACATCTGTCGGGCGGCCACCTGGTCTTCGGTCCACACCTTTGCTGCCCACTACGCGTTGGTGCAACAGTCTAGAGACAATGCAGCCTTCGGCTCAGCAGTCTTACACTCTGCCACGTCTCACTCCGACCCCACCGCCTAGGTAAGGCTTGGGAATCACCTAACTGGAATGCATAGGAGCAATCACTCGAAGAAGAAAAGACGGTTACTCACCGTTGTAACTGTTGTTCTTCGAGATGTGTTGCTCCTATCCATTCCAGACCCGCCCTCCTTCCCCACTGTCGGAGTAGCCGGCAAGAAGGAACTGAGGAGCGGACGGGTTGGCTGGGGTATATATTCGGCGCTATAGCGGCGCCACTCCAGGGGGCGCCCAGCCGACCTGCCGAGTGTTGCAAGGGTAAAAATCTTCCGACGAGCTGTGCACGCGGCACGCACACGCCTAACTGGAATGGATAGGAGCAACACATCTCGAAGAACAACAGTTACAACGGTGAGTAACCGTCTTTTCTGGGACGTCCTTAGCCCAGACTTCGTCACCATCTGGGCCGAGTTCTTGCAAAGGGGTCCTCCCTCTCTCATGCAGGCAAGCCGTGCTCGCCTTATTGCCGAAGAAGGGGGACCTCCGTGACCTATGGAATTGGCGTCCCATCTTGCTCCTCAGCACGGACTGTAAGGTCATAATGAAGGCCAGCCATCTTGCTCCAGCTGGGGTCTGTGCTGGCAAACATGGTCCATCACAACTGGGCTGGACCATATTCCATAACTTGTATTTGGTCCGGGACCTCTTGGTGCTGCGGGGTGGGGATGATCTGTCATTTGCCCTTCTGTCCCTGGACCAGGAGAAGGCATTCGACAGGATGGACCATGGGTATTTCCTGGGCATTCTGCGGGTGTTCGGCTTCAGGCCCCAGTTTGTGGGCTTTCTCCAGGTGCTGTGCACTGACACAGAATGTCTGGTCAGGCTCAACTGGACCCTGACCGAGCCGGTCAGCTTCGGGTGGGGAGTACGGCAGGGTTGCCCTCTCTTGGGCCAGCTGTACGCTCTGGCAATCGAGCCCTTCCTCTGTCTCCTCCGCCGGAGGTTGATGGGGTTGGTGCTTCGGGAGCCAGAGCTGCGGCTGGTCCTGTCGGCGTACACCAATGACATGCTCCTCGTGGTCCAGGACCCGGGCGAACTGGTGCGGGTGGAGGCCGCACCAGGTCATTTACTCGGCGGCCTCCTCCACCCGGATCAACTGGGTCAAGAGCTCTAGCCTGGTGGTCGGGGACGGGTGGCAGGCGAGCTCCCTCCCACCCGCGCTTCAAGCCATCCGGTGGAGCGCAGGTCCGCTGCTCTATCTTGGCGTTTATCCGCCACGCATCCGTCTCTGCTGGAGCACTGGCAGGATTTGGAGGCCAGGGTGGGTGAGCAGCTGTGGAGATGGACAGGACTGCTCTGTTGTCTCTCCCTGTGAGGGAGGGCGCTGGTGCTGAACCAGCTAGTCCTGTCCATGCTCTGGCACCGGCTCAACACCCTGAACCCGGCCCCGGGGACCCTGGCCAGGCTTCAGAGGATGGCCCTGGAATTCTTCTGGCCGGGGCTGCACTGGGTCTCTGCAGGGGTTTTGAATCTTCCCCTGGAGGAGGGAGGGCAGAGCCTGGTCTGCTTTCGCAGCCAGGTCCATGTCTTCTGCTTCTAGGCCCTGCAGAGACTCCTTTACGGTGCAGGTAGTCCGGCGTGGAGCATGTTGGCGCACACCTTCTTCCGTCACCTCTGAGGGCTCTGATATGACCAGCGGCTCTTTTTTCTCCACCTGAGAGGTCTTCCGCGAGACCTCTTAGAGCTGCTGGCCTTCTACCAGGACCTCCTCCAGACCTGGAAGCTCTTTTTGGTGACCAGGTCCTTTGTGGCCACCGAGGGGGCAGATCTCCTCGCAGAGCCCCTGATGCACAACCCCGATCTACATGTGCAGGTGGCGGAGTCTCCCTCAGTGCGCCGGAGGCTGGTCTTGGCAGAAACCACTACAGTCGGAGACCTCCTGGACTACGACAGGTGGGACTGGGTGGATCCCCATGTGCTCGGTCGGCGCATGGGGCGCTCCACCCTTCCGACCCCCCTGCACATACTCCAGGAGATGGAGGCTGCCTTGTCACCCGTCTCTCTCATCTTCCTGCAGCGGGTCCTGTGAGAGGGTGCTCCCTGCCCACCCCTCCGGACATTTTTATTCGGCCCCTGTTCCGTGAGCCCCCCCCGGCCTCCCCGTTCCCACGCCCTGAGCCAGCTGCACACCCTGCAGTCAGTCTGGTTCCAAACCGCACCTAGAGACCAACTGTTCACACTTGTGCTCCACACACTGCGTTTCCTCACCCTCGCGTCCCACCCCGACACCAAATGGCGGGACTACCTTCCACCTAAAGAGGGTGAGGCGCCCCGGTGGGCCAGCCTTTATTCCACCTTGGTTCCACGGCCCGCTGGGGACATCGGTTGGTGGCTCCTTCACGGAGCCGTGATCATGGGCTTGTACCTGGCGCGGTTCACACCCATACCCAAGGCCTGCCCCCTTTTGCAGCGTGAGGGAGAACCTGGCGCCTGCCTATCTTGAATGCGCCAGGCTGCAGCCCCTATTCCAGCTCCTCCAGAACCTCTTGTTGAGGTTCTGGCTGCACTTTTCCCCGCACCTGTTCCTTTTTGCATACCCCATCCGTGGCCCCACGAAGTCACGAGACCTCCTCGTCATAGAATCATAGACTATCAGAATTGGAAGGGACCTCAGGAGGTCATCTAGTCCAATCCCCTGCTCAAAGCAGGACCAATCCCCAGACAGATTTTTGCCCCAGATCCCTAAGTGGCCCCCTCAAGCATTGAACTCACAGCCCTGGGTTTAGCAGGCCAATGCTCAAACCACTGAGCTATCCTTCCCCCCAACCTCCTCCTGGCCCTGGCCCTGGCCCTGGCCCAGCTCTCCTGCTACACTACCAGGAGGAGGATGCTGGAGGAGGGGCTGCTCTGCGACTCTGGGGCCTATTTCTGTTCCTCCCTAGTTTCACACACCTGGTCAGAGTTCCACTGGGCAGCGTCCGCTGGCTCCCTCAACACCTTTGAGGAGCACTGGGCGCTGTCCGGGGTTCTCTGCTCGGTGTCCCCATCCGGTACCCTCGTTTTGAACCTATGACCTTCACCTCAGTCCTTGTTTTTCTCATTTGTTGTCCCACGTACTCATTTGGTCCCTGGGCTAGGCTGGGGGAGGGGCCTTTAGAAGTGGGCAGGCTTGTGCCCGCCCACCTCCCGGGTTTCCAATAAGACTACAAGAGTGAATCAATTTTGTCATTTTTTTATTGTTCTCTCTTGCAACTGTAAATCCAACATGTCACAAATGTGGTTGTCTCCTACTTAAAATGTATGTTAAACACATACTTGTCAGCTTTCTTATGTTTACTAATTTTCAGCAACCTTGCAAATGAACAATAGACTATTTTACAGATCTCTCTCACATGCTGACCAAACTTGAGGATATAATTATGTAGTGTCTTCTAGGATGAATGAAGATGTCTTGATTCATGATGTTATAATTTCTTTTTTTTTTAATAGGTGCATGTTCTTGGAGTGGGTCTGGCAGTACATGAGAAATTTGTACATCCAGAGATGCGTCCTCTACATAAGAAACTGATTGATCAGTTCCAAATGATGCAATCTAGTCTTTACCATGTAAGCTAATCCCCACCACCCACCACTTCCGGGTCATCGTCAGTAGTACAGAGCCATGATAAAAATTCGTTCAGTTGCAATGAGATGCACACAGGAACTGGACAAAAGTAGTGTATATTAAACCTATGGGATTGTCTAACTTACAAGAAACCTTGTTTCCAGTGCAAGAATTAAAGCCCAAAAAGATTTGCAAACTGAGCCTTTAATATAGGCCCTGGGATTTTTCAAGGTCTCTCTCCTCTAATTTATATCACTGGTGATATGGCAGAAGGTCTGTGAAGCTGAATACTTACAGTCTTACGTAATGTAGGGCAAAATTTAGCCCTTATCATAGGGTGCTGTGCCATGGGTAGAGAGAAGATGACTAGACAGTACTAGTTGCCCATCTCACAAAACAGCCATCCTGTTGCAACTTGTTGAATGCAGCATAGGTGCCACCCAGATGCGGGGCTGGACACATTCCCTGTTTGGCAGATCATACTCAGCAATGAGCTGTGCAGACCAGGATGTTCATGGGATATGCCTTCTAGTCACCTTTTGTGGGAGAAGTTCTTTCCTGCTCCCTGCACTGGGGGATGGAAGTCCTCTCACCAGACAAGGACAGCAGTAGAAGGCAGAGGATCAGTCCCATAGTCAGAATGCCCTTATTTCTCTTTTAGCCTGCAAAGTCCTACCATTAGTCCAGTGCCGCAATGATGGGAGAGCTAAAGTAAATAGGGCACCAACAGCTGCTGCTGATTTTACCTCTGTATCACAGAAATCTGCTCAGGGTAGATAATTGGCAGTCACCATTTCACATATATGCTTCATATTTTATGTGTCTTTTATTCTATAACAATAGAAAGAACAAATAGGGGCTTCCACTTAAAATGTGCTTTAGGAAATTTCAGAGTGAATCTCCAGTGTTGAAATAGTGGGGCCTGTTTAGTGTGTTGTTTAACCAAGTGTACATGATTTGATTTCCATTTAGTTTTGTTGGGAGATTTAAAAAGAGCTTGCCTCTTGGAACTGCTACTGAAGTCATTACTTTGTTAGCACATTTGCCACTCAGCTGTTCTTAGTGAGCGGAGACATGTCCATTTCATGTAATTATCACTTCTTAAAATTCACTAGCACGGGACATCCATGGTTATTTAAGAAGATACAGACTATAAGTTAGCTTCAATAGCATATAATAAATAGGTATGTGATGCTAATGTGTTGTCACTCAGAAGAGTTGTGTGATCAAAAGTTTTTTCTTGCCAATTTGTTTGAAAGCTTAATAAGAAGTTAATTATACAAAAAGCAAACTGTGCTGCCTCTCAGTTACTAGTGTCTCAAGATTTGGCTGAAGCTGTAAAACCAAACAACTCAGAATTAGAAAGGTTAATGCTGTGTAAGATAAAGCTCATTTAGAAGACTGCCCCTGTTCTGTTTGAAGAAATCTGATCACATAGTAGTCTCATGGTCATCTCTTCCCTATGGCCAATTTATCCCCAATACATCCCACCCTAATCCTCAATATCCTGAAGCACGTCACTGAAAAGGCAAAACCTGTTGGCAGGGGGGAGGAGAAATAGAACAGTCATAGAACAATCATTAGTGTCTCTGCAAGTGCTGACTGTCTGATTAATGTTTATTTTTTTATCAGTGGTTCATGCAGAGTCAGTGATCCCAAGACAAGTCTAAATTTCTCTGCTTCTCAGATTGTTAATAATGTTGTCAGACATCATAGAGAAGCCATAGACTCCACTGTCGCTTGATGTCCACTTGTCCCTTTATGCTGTTTTATTCTTCAGTGCTCTGGGACAGCTCCTTGAGATGTTTGGGTTAAATGGGTCCTAAGAAATGGCAGACCACATATCTATTCATAGTACAGTGTCATTTTCACAGGTCTCTTGACTCCCTCATAAACATTTTAAAAAACAAAGAAGGGGCAGCTTTCAAAGATTTAAGAAAACATTTTGAATTACATATGCTAGAATTTTACATTATACGCTGAAAGACAAATCCACATTTTCTAAGTGTTAGCTATATGAGGATGGCCACAAATGAGGCCTCCAGAATTCTACAGTATGGCCACTTTTAATATGGAGATGTGGTCCCCATAGATTACAGCTCCCAACCTGCCGTTCTCCATCTTTGTACAAGTGGCTGGGCCACACTATATGCGGGTATTTGTGTTCTCTGCACGCCTATCTTCATATTAAAAATGAAGGCACTTGCAATCTGGTCCATTGTATGCCTAAGCTTCCAGCAAATTGCTGAGAAGGCACCTGGGAATTGTTGGTAACAAGCTAATTAGGTTGGGAGTGAAGGGGTCTGAAAGCTCTTGGGCTAATTGCAGAACCATAATAGCTCTGTGAAGAACATAGTCACAGATTTATCACCAATCCTTTGACAAAAAGGGAAAGCTTATTTCCCCTTTTCCCATGATCAAGCCCAAAATTTCTGCAGTAAATAAGTAATTTTGTATTTCCTATGTAGGAGTTGCCTGGTTTGGATAAATTGAGTCCAGCCTGTTCTGGTACCAGCACCCCACGCAGCAGTGTTCTTGTTTCACATGGCCCGATGAGTCCAGAGAGCATCAAGCTGGTGCATCGACACAGGTACTGTTTTTTTGCTGTAATCTCTAGAATGTCTAACGGTTTAAGCAGAAAGTTCTAAATGTACCATTCTGTACTGGCATGGGTTCTCAAAACTCCATGGAAGGGCAGAGAGAGACTTTAATAAAGTTTATGGGCCCAAGTAAGCCTAGCCTCATAGGTGGCTAGAAGAACTGTGGAGGCAGCAACATCAGCCTTTGTAGAAAAGTGTTCCTTTTGTTAGTCTGCAAAGACCACTGATGTTTGATTTAGAGTCATCATTGGAAAGCTTTGAAGTGAAGCCATCCGTTCCTTCTCATGTCTAGGTTGGAAGCTGTGTTACACTGAGAAGCCAGGGATTTAATAGAGATCTTAAGCGCTTGTTAGCTGGAAGCTGACACATAGCCACTTCACCGCAATATTTATACATACAGATAAAATATCCTTAACTGGCACTTAGGTTTTTCTCAGAGCCCAAAATTCACAATGACTTTGAAGGTCCAAACTTTTAATATTTCTGACACGTAAATAAGGGATTGGTAGCCTGCTCAAGTTGAATAAGACACATACTTTGACAACCAAAAAAAAAAGCCTTGTTGCTTATTTTTGGAACTGAACTCAAACTGAATCTTTGTTTAAAGTTCTAAAGATGTTCAGATTGTTGTGTTTACAATTCTGATTTCCAGCCTAGACTAGAATCAAAATACAATAAGAGAAGCTTTCAAGGTATTAGATCAGAATGGTATAAAATAATACAGGCCAGTTTTCAGATTTAAGAGGCTTATAAGATTTAAATAAGCATCTGAATTTTTTTATTCTTATTCAGATTGAGGACCCATCCCTAAAGCCAACCCTAGAACTGATGATAGCAGGACTTCAGGATACAAACAAATCTTTTTAGCATCTATAAAATGTGCTGTTAGTTGAAAAGAGTTATAGCCTCACAAGACCAAACAACAAACACAAGAATGCTACAGGAGTTGTGAAGTCTCAGTTGCTATTCTCTGTTTTTCCCTTTTGAAGAGTGAGTCCATATAGCTGTTTTTAAAGCTTTGTTCAGTAGGAGAGGGTGCAGCGACTCACTCTCAGGTGTGTAAATCCAAGAAGTTAAGTTGTGTAGTAGAATTCCATAGTCCACCACTCACTCAAAGTGATGGCACTTTTCTCAAAAGTCATCAGCTTATAAAGGGCTTCCAAGTTGTCGGTGTGATTTAGCAAGATTCTACTGTGTATATTATGTATGTGATTCAGAGTAAGAGAGGAACATATCAACGTGATTTTACATCATGAGGGATCAAAGTGCAGCCTGCAGGCCATTTGGGCCATAGAGTCTACATTCAGCTGCAGTTGCCTTCAGTTTTAATACATAGGTGTGGACCACGGAGACTACAGATTACTCAGGAAATGCTCCATCTTGATCTGAGTAGCCTCTGCTGGAGCTGGATGAAACATTCCTGGAAGTTGTCTCCACAGGTTGCATCTCAGCATTAAAAACGAGAGCAGTTTCAGTCTGCTCTGTTTGAGGCAAATTAGGTGTAGCACACAGGTTCCTGGAAAGATGCCAGCTTGGCCCCAGATTGAAGTTTGAA
Source organism: Mauremys mutica (assembly GCF_020497125.1). Lineage (NCBI taxonomy): Eukaryota > Metazoa > Chordata > Testudines > Geoemydidae > Mauremys > Mauremys mutica. The sequence goes on from NC_059078.1 coordinate 47,212,333, forward strand.
TGACCTTGTTTTATATTGTCAGTGTGTAGCTAACTGAAATGTAATGGTATTGGTTTCTTATTACTATTGCCATGAAAATGAAAGGCGTAAGCATTTATGGCCTCATTTTTCAAAGGTGTTCAACACAAAAGTCTGTGGGACTTGCAGGCATTCAGCACCTTTGAAGATAAGGCCTCACTACTTAAAACTAAGATTTGGAAAAGAATATTGTCTAACCATTGCACCCTGTTTTGCCACTGTCTCCATTTTTGTTTTAGCCCATTGAACTTGCTGGGTTCAGTCAGACACTCGTCATCGTCTCTTTCCTCCCATACTTCCAGTGAAACAGGAAACCTGGTTATCCTAACAGACAGTTCTGTAGGGGAGACCGCTGAGGATATGTACCACATGCAGGTATAACTGCCGTATAACATCAAGGACCTATTGCTAGGAATATAATTGAACATGCCCTGTAGGCTGTACTTGGGACAAGAATCATTTACATGTGCAGTAGACATACTTAGACCTCTTCTGTCTTAGATTTATCTATAGCTATGAACTGAAAAGATATAGCAATAATCCCATAGAGTCTGACCTGGTGTATAGATCAGTATCTCTTAAAGATTGATAGAAATGTCATGGAGGCAGAGATGGCTCCCAGTGATTTCCTTCTAAGGTAAATATTATTAACTCTTCTATAGGTGTAAATTAAAAGTTCCTAGTGTAGCCTAAGAACAGAGCAAAGTAAAGGTCATCTTTATAAGGGGTGTGGTATCACCTAGTGAGCGGAATAGTTAGTTTTTCTTGTTGAGATGCTTATCTCACTTAGTAATTTCTCTTTCAATCCATGACAATCAATATGAAAGGCCGAAATGGGTCCCACAGCCCAGTGACTGTACAGTGTTAATAGTGAGTTTAATTGTAACTATTTCCTAGACAGAGGTCACATTCCCCACACATTTGATGATCTGAGGGAGGTGAATATATAATGCACCAGTCTGCTCAGTTTTCTGTCTTGCTCATTTCTCTGCCTCCTGCAGCTTGTTTACCCTAACTCCAGGTACCAAGGCTCAGTCACCAACGTCTCTGTTTTATCCTCGTCCCAGGCCAGTCCTTCCACTTCAAGCCTGAGCTCTACCCACTCTGCACCATCCCAGATGATTAACTCTGCCCCTTCCAGTGCACGAGGTAAGAATGAAGGGACCCAAATGGCCCTGACTCTTGTCCTATCAGTTTAAAAATTGTGCTGCTAAGATGCTTTAAATATACAGTAATTTTACGATTTTACTTTATTAGGGATTGTTTTTTCAACAGTGACTTCTTCTGAAATGTTTTGTGTAACCCTCAAAGTGGTCTCAGTCATCTTTTCAGCAAAATTTGGTGGAGTGTATACCTTTGGTACTTGCTGACTTCAGGGAGTTTAGCTATGTAATGGTTTTGAATGTGCTTCCACACAATTGAGCCAACCACTTGCATCACAGACATTGTAAGGGAAAGGATGCCATACTGCCCTGTTGCAAACAATCTACTGAAGGATGTAAATAATTTGTTTCAGTATTTGCAAGAAGTGGAATATCAAGAAAAGGCAAAGTTCAGTCTTGTTTTAGGGAAATTAGACCATTCTAAAGAAGTCATGAGATGGGTTAACATTCATGTATACAATGAAGATTGAAGGGCTTGGAATGAGAGATACCAGAATTAAGAGGACTTTCATGCTGGATCATACTTGAAGACAAGAAAAAAAAACCCACACAAAATACTTTACCTCCTAATGTTTTGTTTTCCCTTACCTCTTAGGATAACGAGGCTTAGTGCAGTGAATCCCCTTTTCCCCAGGCCTCAGAACTGCAGCAGAGTCATTCCATGTCTGCTACTGCAGCCTCAGAGTTTTCATAACCTCCATTCAAGTTGTTTCCTTCCCCTTTTGTGGCAGCTCTGTTGCATGTCCACCTGCCCCCACCCCAGCCACTGCTGCATCTCCCTCCACAGGTTCATGCAGAAGGCCTCTACAGTACAAGCTGTAGAGCTTGGCTCCAGTTGCTCGGATCTTGTCCCTCTTCCCCACACAAGAGAATTCCACTGGTTGCACTGTGGCCAGGGGTCTCTGTAAACACAGAAGAGGGGGCAGAATTTGTTTCTTCTTAACTAGAATAAGAGCTTTTTTCCTCTCAGTCCAGCCTGTCTTTGTGCGTGATCCTACAATGAAGTCATAAATCACAGTCTGTTGCCATGTCAGAAATGCAACAGGATGATTTAATGGAAGGATCAGGTGGAACAGAAAGCTGAGGAATGGGATTCTTTATGTCAATAAAAATAGCTTGGTTAATTTTCAAGAGCTGGAGGAAAATAATGACAACCCAAATAATAAAGTACACCCCTACCCCAATATAACGCAACCCGATATAACACAAATTTGGATATAACGCAGTAAAGCAGCGCTCCGGGGGGCGGGGGCTGTGCACTCCGGCGGATCAAAGCAAGTTCGATATAACGCGGTTTCACCTATAACGCGGTAAGATTTTTTGGCTCCCGAGGACAGCGTTATATCGGGCTAGAGCTGTAATTAGAATAAAGGTGACATAGCAGGGAACAGAAGGTGGAACTGAATATGGTACTGTCATGTCAGGAAGGCTCTGTAAATGAACCTACCCAGCAAGTTCTATGAATCCTGAATCTTTTGGGGGAGCAGTGTGAGATTTTGGTGCTTGCAGCATTTCAAGCTATTTTCCAGTCCAGAAATCCGGTATTCACAGCCACAGGCTTTGCCAGTCATTCTGAGCTGTCTGACTTCCCAGCATCACCAACTGCCCCCTCAGCTGTGGTCTCTGCTGTTGCTTAGGAACCAAAGTGATGAACAATATAAAAGGATGTCTGGCTGATGCTTAAGTCAACAGCACCTCCCATAGATGAGAACTAGATAACTCTACTGACTACAAATAAGGAAACAGCAAGAGAAACAGTGATTTTTAAAAGTGTATTATTTGAAGGGACAGTTTCGGATATTATTTATTTTATTTTGTTTTACTCGCCATTCTTAATAATACATTTTGATAAATTCAAGATAAAACATTTCTTCCCTGCCAGTTTTGTCCATTTTCAGTTAGGCAAAAAGCAGTGTTTACCTCCACAGTCTAATGAATTATTATGAAACTCCATTTGCAGTAACGTGGAATGAAAGTCCTAGATCTTTTCCATACTTCGCAATTTGCAAGTTTCTAATCTGGTTATTATGAAAGCTCCTTTTAGAGTGAAATTGTTCAGCAGGAAAAACAACTTCACTATATAAAAGTTCCATTGTGTTTAAAATTAACATGGCTTTGGTTTCTTTGTTTGACTTTTTTTTGTTTTGTTTTTTTTTTAATTGGGGGAATTTGATGCTTGTTAAAATGAGTGATGGCACTGGCTAGAGCAAAGTACCATGCAGACTTCACATGCAGCTCTGCCAATGCACCTCTATCCTTTTTATATTTATTTATATTCTTTTTAATTTAGTGCTGGTGAAAGGTGCTGGATTGACAACACTGGAGGCTGAAGCCCTCTATTTATCCACAGAACAGATACAGCATGGGCGGCAGCAGTGCAAGCTTCCCCACACTGCCCCCACCAATGTGCCTCATCTCTGTCCTGGAGGGACCACCTCTAGAGGTGAGAGGATAGTTCAGTCTCCATGACCCGTTCAATCCTTGGCCTTTCTGCTGAGACTGCCGACAAAGTTACCAGTTGAGATGCAGCATCAGTCAGGAACTGTACTAAGGCTATCAACTCATTTCACATGGCCACCTAGCATTTCTCAGATTTAACAGTTCTTGTCAGCTCCGGTCCTAGGTTGAACGTTGGTTACCTCTGTTTCTACTTCTAGTATTTATCAGTTGTTAAAAGCTTTCATCTGCAGGTTCACATCTTAACCTAGAGGTGAAAAACTGCATCCCATTTCCCTAATCCTTGCACCAGCTTGTCCTGTTAGCTGTAGTCCTGTCTAGCAGCATGCTTACTAACGTCAGTCTGAGCAGAGAGGTGGCTTTGTGAGGTGAATTAATTTCCACAGTGATCAAGAGACCACCCAGATCACTTGCACTTAGGGTTCAACTAGAATTTGAATCCCCCAGCCCTGGAGATGGTAGAGCTAATACCCCACTCCCAAAATGTGGCACTGTTCACTGAAGGAGAAAAATACCAGTTGTTTGAGGGTCAGCAATAAGCCAAGTAAACTAAGTAATAGAAATATGTATTAATAACTTAACATTTTATTTGCGGGAAGATAGTCATCCAGAAAATAGATTGATACTGATCATATCCATAAAGAACAGATTAAATAGTACACAGCAAACCTTACAGTGATGTTATTATGCACATCACCTCCAGCCAGGATCCAGGGAGTTGAATATTATAAGGATATGTTGTAATCAAGATACAGTAAGAACTCCATTAGCTTGCACTAGTGATAGAGAAACACATTACAGATTACTGTTATTTGCCAATTTAAAGAGTATGTTCCTCTCTGGTTTTGCCTGGCCTGACCCAAACCCTAACATAGCCTGGTGCAGCACTTCCTGTTTACCCGTTGGGAAGCACCATGTCCCAGCCCCAGCAAAAGAGCAGCACTGTATTGTAGGCAAGGTCAATGAGAATTTTTGAGTTTGCATTCACTCCCCTTGAGATTGCTCAGATGAGGCACTACTCTCATAGACTCATAGGCCTGGTCTACACTAGGAGTTTATGTCGAATTTAGCAGCGTTAATTCGACTTAACCGTGCACCCGTCCACACCAGGAAGCTAATTAGTTCGACCTAGAGGGCTCTTTAGTTCGAATTCTGTACTCCTCCCCGACGAGGGGAGTAGCGCTAAATTCGACATGGCTATGTCGAATTAGGCTATGTGTGGACGGAAATCGACCTTAGTAGCTCCGGGAGCTATCCCACAGTGCACCACTCTGTTGACGCTCTGGACAGCAGTCCGAGCTTGGATGTTCTGACCAGCCACACAGGAAATGCCCAGGGAAAATTTGACACGCTCCGGCGCCTTGTAGATGTTCTGCAGGACCGCAGGCAGGAGGACAGAGCCCCCCTGCACTGTATCTGCAACCGCCCTCCCCCGCCACAAAGTCCCAAACCCCCCTCACCCAAAGTAACAAGAAGGAGGGGCGACAGGGGTCGTGAAAACTGTCATTGCACCCCTGCAGAGTGCACAAATACAAGAAGGCTCTCATTCCCTAAATGTTGAGAGGTCCTTCCCTTCCTGGCTCACCGAAGCCCCAATCCCAGTTTCATCCCCTAACTGTGTAGTTGATTATTAAAAGTAGTTTGCTGTTAATTACTATTTCCGTCAAGTTTTTCTACAGAAGACTGTCTGTGAAGGGGGGGGGAAGGGGGTTGTTAATTGCATAGGACAGTCACCTTTACCAGGGTACAGACACGGGGGCAGGATCAACAGCAGGTCACACACACAGTGCAGTCAGTAGGCACTCTGGTCGGTCTGGGAGGTGTTTTCCATGTTCTGTGTGGGTGGGGGGTACGTGACTTTGTGACATGGGAGGGCGGTTACAGAACTTATGCAGCGGTCCTTGTCCCGGACCACAGAGCCACGCAGCAGCGGAATCTGTAACCGTCCTCCCCCGCCACAAGGTCACATAGCCCCCGCACACAGAGTCCCGAAAAGGAGGGATGGCAGGCTCCGTTGAAACAACCAGTCCGGCACTGCAGACCGCTCTAGGAGCAGGAGCCTATCATTCCTCGAGTGTAGAAGCGGTGTTAACATCACTGCACATCCTACCCACCACAGTCTGCGTCCCTGTTTCAACCCTTTAACGCGAATTCAATAATAAAGAAAACGTTGTTAATTAACAATGTTCCATTAACTTTATTTTTAAACGTGTGTTGGAAGGGGGGAAACGTGGTGAACAGGGTATGTAACCGCAGAAGAAAGTCAACAGTAACTGAAGCAGGGGCAGGTTCAGCTTCTCTGTAAAGAAACTGAACAGTCACAGGTTACCCTGCTCCCTGAGGAACCTAGCTTTCAAAGCCTCCCGGATGCACAGCGCTTCCCACTGGGCTCTTCTAATTGCACGGCTGTCTGGCTGAGCATAATCAGCAGCAAGGCGATTTGCTTCAACCTCCCATCCCGCCATAAAGGTCTCCCCCTTGCTCTCACAGAGATTGTGGAGCACACAGCAAGCTGCAATAACAATGGGGATATTGGTTTCGCTGAGATCCGAGCGAGTCAGTAAGCTCCTCCATCTCCCTTTGAGACGTCCGAAAGCACATTGAATGATGACAGTTACCCAAGACCACCCTCGACACATTTTTCCCCCCAGCATGCATTGTGGGGAAATCCCAGAATTCAAATGGGCAGCGGGGACTGCGGGAACTGTGGGATAGCTTCCCACAGTGCACCGCTTCCAATGTCGACGCTTGCCCCGTTAGTGTGGACTCACAAAGTCGAATTAGTGTCCTTAGTGTGGACACACAAATTCGACTTTGTAAGGTCGATTCCACAAATTCGAATTAAGTTAAATCGAACTAATCTGGTAGTGTAGACATACCCATAGACTCATAGACTTTAAGGTCAGAAGGGACCATTATGATCATCTAGTCTGACCGCCTGCACAACGCAGGCCACAGAATCTCACCCATCCACTTCTATAACAAACCCCTACTCTAATTCTAATGTGGTTAAAAGAAGATATGAGCCAAGGTTCCTTAACCAGGAGTTATAACAGGGAGTCCTATAAGGAGGTATGTAATGTTGTTTTAAAGTGAATCGTTTTAAAGCTGGCTTGGAGCATGTTCAATACACTTTAAAGGCAGCTCATATTGAGTACTCGCTGTGGGAGCTGTCAAGTCATTCTCAGTGCTTCCTCTAGACAGCCTTCTTCTCAGGCTTATAGAGCAAAGATCCCAGCTTCTTACTCAGCATGGTAAAAGAGCCTCTGTACTTGGCATTTAAAGTAAATAAAAATCTTCATCAGAGCTAAAAGTTCATGTTTGGGGCTGGAAGCAAATGGTTTCAAAATACCAATAGAAGTGGGAGAATCAAGAAGGATTTAGCAGGAATTTACAGATTCCTCAATTAGTTAAAAATGAGTTGCTAAAACCAGTATTTTTGTGTCAGTTTTAATATTTTATTTGGTTAAAAATGTTGGAGTAGAATTAAAAGCCTCCCCAGGCCCTGACAAACCAAGTTTTGCTTTCCTATAAACAGTGTGTAAAACACTGCACACATTACATGTGCAGGGCTACAAGCTGAAAAGTATAGGAGACCAATGGTACATGCAGCCGAGTTGTGTAAAGTCTGCAGGGCCACTGCATTGCAATGTTGTTCTGAAGGATATCCCTATGGCAGCTCTGGAAGCTTTTAAAAGGTTTGAGTTTGTTTTTAAATGTTTACTTGACACAAAAGGGGGCCTCAGAGAACTCCTTAGCAAAGTCCAAGATAGCAGTTTTGATTGTTAACAGGATCTCAAATGAGCCATTCTTTTTGCACCCACAATTTTGCCAGCAAATCAGATGCTGAGACACCATTTATAATATTTTTAACCACAGTAATTTGCAATTCCAAACTGAGGGCACAAAAAGGAGGGCTGGTTTTAAAAATTAGATTCTGCCACCATAAAGCAGCATAGAGAAGGGATTTTAAAGATCATGCACTGCAAAGTCTTGGGGGGGGTTGTGATTCTTTCTAAACTGATGGCACATATAGCTGCAATTTGCTTCCACGACAAGAAAAATGAGGATCAGATGATAAATAAAAGGGGAAAAAGTTGCAATGTGGTTTGTGCTGTGATGCAGTTCTTGGCACCCTTATAAGTTCAGTATTTTTATATTTGTCATGCAGAAATAGGACTATCTGTGATGTGTATGTGAGTAAAAGAGACTCAGCATAGTGTTAAAGCTGTCTTTTTAAAGATAATGTGTATAAGAATTAAGAATGTCTAAATGTATTTGTTGTATGTCTGTGGAGAAATTGTGATTGGAGTTAGGTTGCAAATATTTTGCATTTACTTATACAGTGCTGGGGTTTAGATTTATCTGGGCCTTACACCCCCTGATGAAATTGTTGCAAGTATAGGATTTTATTCTGCACTCTGCTGGCCACATTGTTACCTCCACAGTGTGCTGTATATCAGTCCAAAAAGGTGCATGTTATGCTGTTGTTGGTGTAAAAGCTGCATTAACTGGGGGTGGGAGAAGCCTTTGCTCATTAATGTTGGAGTGCTGTTCCGGTAATGCGCGTGTGGTTGTGGAAAGTTTGCAAAAGGGGGCATGTCTTTCCCAAAAGCAGGCATGGCTGGGTAATGCGCTATGTGCTCTGCCTGTGAAGTGTGTGTTTGTGGCACAAATAATAAGTACAAGATATAGCTCACTTCTGCAGCTTCAGGATGTTAACTTCTGCATATTATTGTGTATCCATGAGTGTGTGTGTATCAGTATTACCAGACATCCACAAGCCATCCCATTAATGTGAATCATTCTTGTGGCACAACCATTGTGGCTATATACATCAGCAAGCCCATTGGTGTGTGGCGTGCTCCTTGCAGAACATGGTGCCTAATGTAAAGAAACAAAGTAGGCTGGTAAAAAATGCTGTACTCCAATAAATATTTAACATGAAACACATAGACCCTCTGTAATGTAATATCTCCTGGCAATTATCCAGATTACAAACAACTACTGGATCACATGAGCAAATACCCTCCTACTATATATCAGCATGTTGGCAAACCTCTGACGTATTCTCAGAATAGCAGCATGCTGCTTAGTAATTGTATGTCATCTGAAAGCACAGTGATAAACAAAGTGCCCTCAAAATTCACAGAATGGTGGTTTTCAACCTCTGGTCTGTGGCCCCTGAGGGTCCGCAGACTATATCTAAGATTTCCAAGCGGACCTCACCTCCATTCAAAATTTTTTAGGGATCTGCAAATGAAAAAGGATTGAAAACCACTGTCAAAGAACACTCCATTTTTATCTGCTAATATTAATAAAGAGGAAGCCAGGCATGGGAATCACCATTTATCTGTACCATCTCTGACACACATGAGGCAAATTCAAGTATCAGTTATATTTGTATCCCAAATTCATATCCCATTCATACTTATTCAGTCATAAAGTACAGTTTTATGGCATCTGAATACATAACTCTGATATCTTATTGGGCCAGGGAAGAGTAGGCATATTAAAGGTAATAATTGGAGATATACCAATCTCCTAGAACTGGAAGGGACCTTGAAAGGTCATTGAGTCCAGCCCCTTGCCTTCACTAGCAGGACCAATTTTTGCCCTAGATCCCTAAGTGGCCTCCTCAAGGATTGAACTCACAACCCTGGGTTTAGCAGGCCAATGCTCAAACCACTGAGCTATCCCTCCCCCACAACTGCTGCTGATTCCACACAGACAAATACACTTTTATTTTAGGGGTAAGTGGCTTGTAATGTGCAGCTAGTGACTTGCTGAGTTGTACATCCTAAACCTAACGATGTGTCCACATCTTAACTTTATAACAAATGGATTATTACTGCACCTACCTACAGTCAGCTGCTAAGTGGGCTCAGCACCATGTCTTCCTGGAGTCCTGTGAGATCATCATCCAGATTGTTGGGGTAATTTGTGAGTCCCAGGAAAGAAAGAAGACTAGATCACTGGGCCAAGCTGAGATCTTTCTGTGGTTTGTCATGTGTACGTGATTATTCTCACTTGTTTACAGGCTCTCCCTCTCTACCAGATAAGTACCGCCACACTCGGGAGCTGATGATGCTGCTGCCAACCCACCGGGACCGACCAAGCAGTGCCATGTATCCTGCAGCTATCATGGAAAATGGACAGGTAATAGACTTACTGTTCTTTCCTAGTACAGCAGCTGTGGCATTTGTGTATTTGTGATTAGCATATAGATCCACTGTTGTCATTTGTAATTATCTTCACTTCTTCCCTTTTTACCTTCCCCTGCATCCAGAAACCACTGACAGCTACATTTACAGAGTGGCTCATCAGATTGTGCAGAGATTTCTATACTTGTCTCTCTCCCCCCTTTCAGAACCACTATTTTTGATACACTAAAATCAGCATCATACTAGTATGTTGTAACTTTAAACCTGACCAGTAAACGCTGATCCATCATAAACTGTCACATGACTTGACTTTTTATATGGCGCCTAGAGCATGGGATGGGCACAATTTTAGAAATAGAAATAAATTAATCAACTTTATAAAATGCCACGTCAATTGATAAATGAAATATAGTACCCAGTCTCCCAAAATCAAAGACAAATTAATTCATGATTCAAAACCCAGAGCTCTTCAAAGCAAATATAACCTCAAAACACTACCATCATCCCATCATTTAGCATCTCATGAAAGCCATCCAGAAAGGGCTGGGAGCACAGCTGAGCCTGGCAGCATGATACGAAGGTCAAAAATTCAAATCTCTCAAATGATGGGGGAAGCAACTTCCATAGTTAACACCCCTCACTGAGAACAACCCATCCCTTCACAAATAAACCTCGGGAGCAATGAGGTTGGTTGCATTAGCTGATCTTGGCTGCTGTGGAATATACCAGGACCATGGAGGTCAAGAAGTGGTTTCTGGAGTAACCAGAACCCAACCTTTATGAGGCTTTAAGAGTTAAAACTTCCAAGGGCATTTAACCAATAAATAGCTAAAATGGTTTCCAACAATGCAGTGCCTCCAAACAGTCTCCCATCTGCCCCTTGCCTACTGACATTCATGTGAAAGCTCAGAGGCTAGAGCAGGGGTAGGCAACCTATGGCACGGGTGCCGAAGGCGGCACGTGAGCTGATTTTCAGTGGCACTCACACTGCCTACCTCCTGGCCACCAGTCTGGGGGCTCTGAATTTACATTAATTTTAAATGAAGCTTCTTAAACATTTTAAAAGCCTTATTTACTTTATATACAACAATAGTTTAGTTATATATTATAGATTTATAGAAAAAGACCTAGGCCAGGGGGGAGGGATAGCTCAGTGGTATGAGCCTTGGCCTGCTAAACCCAGGGTTGTGAGTTCAATCCTTGAGGGGGCCACTTAGGGATCTGGGGCAAAAATCAGTACTTGGTCCTGCTAGTGAAGGCAGGGGGCTGGACTCAATGACCTTAAAAATTTTTGGGGAAGGGATAGCTCAGTGGTTTGAGCATTGGCCTGCTAAACCCAAGGTTGTGAGTTCAATCCTTGAGGAGGCCACTTAGGGATTTTTTTTTTTTAAATTTGGGGAGGTTTAGGCTGGATATTAGGAAAAACTTTTTCACTAGTAGGGTGGTGAAGAACTGGAATGGGTTACCTAGGGAGGTAGTGGAATCTCCTTCCTTAGAGGTTTTTAAGGTCAGGCTTGACAAAGCCCTGGCTGGGATGATTTAGATGGGTTTGGTCCTGCTTTGAGCAGGGGGTTGGACTAGATGACCTCCTGAGGTCCCTTCCAACCCTGAGATTCTATGATTCTAAAAACGTTAAAATGTATTACTGGCACGTGAAACCTTAAATTAGAGTGAATAAATGAAGACTCGGCACAGCACTTCTGAAAGGTTGCCGACCCCTGGGCTAGAGCTTTCCCTGGATTTTTATCTTGGGCTCTTCAGCTATCACAGGTTTCTATATTGGCAAATCTGTAACTGTTTTCACATTTCTATGCTGCCTCCCCTCGTCTTTAGCCTCCAAATTTTCAGCGCGCCTTGATCCAGCAAGTGATCGGACCATGTAAACCTTGCAGTGATCCCAATCTATCTGTTGCTGAGAAAGGTATTCCTTTTCTTAATTATGTTCCTGCATCTTGTAGTAGTGTTACTCTGTTCATGCTTGGACATTTATGGACTTCCACCTCTGTACATCCTGTCACATTCTTAGGCTGAGAGTTTCTAAGCTGGGAGCTTCTGCCAGCCTAAAGACAGCTGTGCTGATGCTTTAGATCTGCAAAGAGATGCACAAATGCCTCCATTGAAGAAGCTCTTTACCATTTGTTAATGACAATGGGCCAAATCTTGCAGTCCTGACACAGACAAACTCTCACTGAGTTCAGTGGGAGCTTTGCCTGAGTAAAGGCTGCAGGAGCTGGGCCAAAGATAACACGTATGTGTATTGAGCTTTTTTTCCTTCAAAAGATTCTCCAAACTACCCTGTGAGGTAGCTTTTGACATTTGATAGTCATTAGTAGAGATGAACATTTTGTTAAATCAAGTTGTCGTGGGTTTTTTTAAGTTACAAACAGGAATCCCTGTTGGCAAAAACAAATGCCTCATGCACATATCAAGGGCAGGTGCTTGATTGGTTAGTCTCTTTAGGAATATTTTATAATCCTCTGTAGGGGACAATCAGGGAATCCCAGTTCCTGAACCATGTTGTGAATGTAAATAAATGCAGCTGCAGGCATATGTGCAACCTTTTGAACCATTATCACTGTCTGTAAGTCAAGAGTGCCATTAACCAACTTGTCAAGTATCAGAGGGGTAGCCGTGTTAGTCTGGTTCTGTAAAAGCAGCAAAGAATCCTGTGGCACCTTATAGACTAACAGACGTTTTGCAGCATGAGCTTTCGTGGGTGAATACCCACTTCTTCTTTTGTTAATGTTCATGTCCTGTGAACTTGTCCAAGCCCTTCTCCTATGAGAAGTCCTCTGCACTAATTCTCATTGACAGTAGAGTGACACCAGCTGCTGAAGGGAAAAACTGTTCAGCTATTGCTTTCCTACTGCTGAACTTGACCACCAAGTGCACTTGGCTCCATCAGATGGTTTGGCTGCTCTAGGGCAGTAGGAGCTTCGATAGTAGCTTCTTCCCTGGAGCATAGCTGGATAAAGTGTTTCCAACAGGCAGAAGCCGGGCTCTGAACCATCCATCAACAGAATCGTGTACAGTAGTTCTAGGTACTGATATGGGCTGGGGCAGATCCACATAGTGTAATGGGCTAGTAGATGAGATTTACATCTATTTTTCAGATTCCCTCTGATTAGTGCTAATGATTTCTCCCTTTTAACAAAAGTGCCTCAAGGAAAGGAAAAGAAAGAAACTCTAGTTTAGTGCTTGTGGTTATCATCCTAGTACAGAATATTACTATGAATGTCAATTTTAGTCCCATCAGGGAAAGATTACTATTGATCAGTAGAACATTGTGTAGGTTTAACGTTTGACCTTTGCTCGGTACTCTCAAGTAGCAACATTGTTGCTTGGTAACCATTTTGTGGCATACAGCTGTTGTATATTATTTTTAATGGTGGCACTACGGTATCCATTTCAAGAGTCTGATTTGTCTTGCGCACCCCCAAGTTTCACCTCACTTAAAAACTACTTGCTTACAAAATCAGACATAAAAATACAAGTGTCAGCACATTATTACTGAAAAATTGCTGACTTTCTCATTTTTGCCATATAATTATAAAATAAATGAATTTGAATATAAATATTGTACTTACATTTCAGTGTGTAGTTTACAGAGCAGTATAAACAAATCATTGTATCACATTTTAGTTTGTACTGACTTTTTATGTAGCCTGTTGTAAAACTAGGCAAATATCTAGATGAATTGATGTGCCCTCTGGAAGACCTCTGAGTACTCCCAGGGGTATGTGTACCTCTGGTTGAGAACCACTGCCCTATACTATAGAGCACCAAACTGGTAAAAATACCTGTGGCTGGTCTATACTAGCATGCCGACAGTTGCTTTTACCAGTTGAACTGCATCAGTGCTAGAACAATAATGGGAGAATTTCAGGAAATCCTAGATGCAGCCCAAGGCAGTTGACTTTCTGTTCTGATCCAACAACTGTGCCTTGGTATGTTAATTGTCTTGTCTGGACATGTCAGCCTCAACTCAGCTCACTATCTGCATTAGAAGAGACACCACTTGACTTTATTCTTCTCTATATCGTATATAATCACCAATCTGTGACAGGCACTGAACTCCAGCATTGTGTGAAGCATTGTCTCCCCAAAAGAAATCACAGGAAAATGCTCTCCAGTATATCATTGCCAAAGCCCCCAACTTCAGATCAAAACCTGCAGTGGTCCCCTTTCCATACAGTTTCAAAGCTGGAAGACAGATCCAGGGAGCCTCTGCCAGGGCCGCCCAGAGGGGGGGGCAAGTGGGGCAATTTGCCTCGGGCCCCACAGGGGCCCCCAGGAGAGTTTTTCAGGGCCCCTGGAGCGGGGTCCTTCACTCACTCCGGAGGCCCCAGAAAACTCTCACGGGGCCTGGGTCCCCGGAGCTTCTTCCGCTCTGGGTCTTTGGCGGCGGGAGGTCCTTCCGCTCCAGGGCAGAAGGACCCCCTGCCGCCAAATTACTGCCAAAGTGGGACCCGCCACCGAAGTGCAGCCTGGTCTTCGGCGGTAATTCAGTGGCGAGGAGTCCTTCCCTTCCGGGACCGGCCGCCAAAGGGCCCCGAAGACCCGCGGCGGGGGCCCCCCGCCACCGAATTACCGCCGAAGACCGGGCTGCACTTCGGCGGCGGGTCCCGCTTTGGCGGTAATTTGGCAGCGGGGGGCCCCCGCCGCGGGTCTTCGGGGCACTTCGGCGGCGGGTCCCGGAGCGGAAGGACCCCCCGCTGCCGAATTACCGCCGAAGCGGGGGGCCCCCGCCGCCGAAGACCCCAGGCCCCCGGAATCTTCTGGGCAGCCCTGGCCTCTGCAGTGATATGTCTTCGGAGATGTAGCCATATCGATCCTGGTAATTTCCAAGGCTGCACTGAAGGTTGCAGTATTGCCTGCAGCACTTACCTCAGACCCTTTGCCAAGTGTCCACAACTGGAACTCTTTCAGTTGCAGATTAACAGATCTTAAATGGCCAAATGACAGGTCAAGTGTGGGGAAAAAGGCCTCAGATGGACTCTGGCCTTAAGACTGGCTTAGGCAACCCAAGGTTCCTCATCCATCTATATAGATGATTGGTGGTGTAGAACCAGCATAGAGGTTCTTATTCAACTCCCTTTTCCTGATGCCAGTGTAGCAGAGAAAAGGACACCGGTGGGAAGACCCGGCACTACACCAATCCCTGGCTGTGTTTTTGGCCATTGGGGCTATTTGCAGCTGGTATAAACTAGAGTAATCCTCAGGCCATTCTAAACAGCAGAGTTAGGTGAGTGCAGAATTGAACTTGATGCCATCTTTGAACATACTTCCCTGACCTGCACTCTGTACAGATCAGGTGCATCCCTGGAGCTCTTTTAGGATTCTCACTCGGTCTCTTCTCCCGCCTCCCCTACTCCCCCCCCTTCCACTTTTGGATTGGTGTTTTTAAGGTGTGTTTATCTTTACATCTTTCATGCTTGAGGGTCTAATTTTGCAATCATTTTGATTTTATAATTGGCTGGTTTTTTTCTCTTGGGAAGCCTTTGCTTCCTGGTGAATCAGGAACTAATTAAAAAGCTCCAAGGGCAATATATAAGAGTTGTGGCACACAACCTTGGTTGTGGGGTGACTTTTATTCCTATCCACTATCACAGACCTTTTAGGGACCATAAAAAACCCTTCAAAGCTTGGGAGGTTTTGCCTGTTTACACTAGGGAGCTGAGACTCAGGAGTGAGAATCCTGCAAGATGATGTGTTCAGAGAAGCATATTTACAAGGTAAGTAATATTTGCTCATGCAGTTGAATGGCTAGTGGAATTAGGAAGGAAGATTGGAATTTGGCCAGGTGCCTGAGGCTGACAATCATGTGACTAGAGGATATCTTTTGATGGGATGGTCTTCTGAAATACATTAGTAAAACATTTTCCTGGACTGGGGAAAAGATTAGGGAATTTTTAAGCTTCTTCAAGATCACCAATCCTCTTCCAGAACATACATGTGTAGTCCAACGTTAGACATTGATGGATTTGGAGGTGGAGCCCCCAGTCCTTTAAAAAAAACCTCACCAAGTACAGAAATATGGAAAATATACAATACCTGTCATGTTAAGAGTGAAATATTCACAGGTTAGTGATTCCTGGGACTGAAGGGCATTTCTTTCCCTCTCCAAGATGCAAACTCTTTCCTGGGCATATATCCTCTTCCTACCCTATCCCTGTCCCCCAGCCGCCATTAACTTTAGTTAAGTTTAAGGCCTATAAAATATTCTAGGCTAACTGAGCATCTCTTTGATTATTTTTTGCCGGTGGAGGCCCTTAGCACCTACTACTTTCATCCAATTATGTCCCCAAAACAGATGCAGAGGAATGAGGATAAGGTCCCATTAGAAAAAAAATTGTAACTAAAATTCCATTGGCATCTACTATCAGAGCAGTAGCCATGTTGGTCTGGATCTGAAAAAAGCAACAAAGAGTCCTGTAGCACCTTATAGACTAACAGATATCGGCATCTATTGCTCTACAGACCCTGTTGCATTTTCCACTTGCTGCTTGGCATTAGCTTTTTGTAACCCCACATGTATTTTCATCTTCTACTGTCAGACCTATTGTTAGAATCCATATTTTCTGTCATCTAGAGCCTGCAAGGAAGATCTAATATTTTTAATCAAAACTGGTTTCAGTGTCTGTTAAAATAATACAAGTAGAGAATAGGATTGAGATGGTAAGAAAAAATTTGAAAGAGATGAAGAAAAGAATGGTTGTTCTAGAAACAGAAGAACGGTGCATCAAAACATAGGTGCTTTAATCAAAGGTAATTCCTGTCTATACAGAGAATTATGCCAGAGGAATTAATCTCTCTGTACTGGATCTATCTTCCATATCTGAAGGTGATGAGCTTTTTCATTTAATTTTTTCTTTGTTAGGCTCTCCAAATCATTTGATTCCCCCTTCAGATATTAAACAGTTTTAGAATAACCAACACAGCAGTAAATAGATAAAATCGCTGTTCCGGCACATTGATTAGTATATTGGCTGCTTCTTGTGATCAAGAAAATGGTGCAGTGTGTCTGAAAGAAAGAAGGGTGTATTTTCTTTAATAACAAGAGTTCATATCTTTCCAGACATTTCAAATGTCACTCAGCCTAGAAGGAAAAAGCTATTGCTTCTCAGATCTGAATGTATTACTTTGGGTTTCTCTGCCTGAGTTGTTTTCCATGCAAAACTGAAGGCGTTTAGAGATCGTAACCAGTATGTATTATATGATTGTGAAGGCAGGAAAGCTTTATTGTCTTCTATGGCTAAAGAAAATCAGGGCTTCTGATGGTAATTCTGAAATAGGATTATCTGATTCCTTAGAACCACATTTTGAAGAATTGTTATCATAGCTAGTGATTAACTTTACTAGGCAAAAGAGTTAATGTTTTTGTTGCATTATGTTTAGATATGATTAGCTTAGTCATCCTCCACCTAGCCATTATGGTGCAGTAATAGGTTTTGTTGTGTTTAGTGAGGTGTCTGCCACTTATGCTTGTACTCTACTTCTCTTTACCCTTACATTTAAAATAATGACCTTTCTGTAGATCGCAGTCCCCTAATTCACCCTGGCCCTGGAGCCTGGCCCATCCTTGCAGCCAAAGAGTGCACAGTTTCTCTTGTGCTTGCTGCCTTCAGGTCTACCTTGTGGTCAGATACTACATCAAATGGCAAGGAGCCAGACCTACATACTCAGTTGAGGAATGGAGAAATGCCATTGCCTCTAGCCCCAAGAAAAACTTGTAATGTAATGATACCCAAGTTCAATCTGTTTCCATCCTTCAGCTGTGCCAGCAGCGCCCAGCAGCTGGAGCCTAGACAGCGGAACCAGAGAGGCCCTGCCATTCCTGTCTGCCCACGTTGGGAGCATCTTGGCCCCACCAGTACCTCCCCGAAGCCTACCCCATGGTAAGGAAATCCCCAGTAGGTCCACTTGATAAATCCTGTGCTCAGGCACAGATAAACCTAGGCCACATGAAAGCCAACATTGACTTGTGTGAGCCTTTTGTAAGGAGTGCAGGGAGAGAAGGCTATTTGGTCTGCTTGGTTGACTATTAGATAATACTTAAAATTTTATCAGCTGCAGCAGTAAGGTAGTAAGTGTGTTTTGGGACTAGAATTAGGTTTATGAGTGGTGTAATTTGGCTTGGCTTCTTGTCAGTGACTATCCTCAGCAGTAGATTAAGGCTACAAAGATATTGTGTTTCCAGACATTCAGCGTGTAAGAGCCTGTTGTCTTGCCATGAAATCCTTGATAACAGTGGTGGGTAGAATTCTGTTGTTGCTACTAAACTCCTCATTTGCACTTCGTAACAGATACACTTCGGGTTACCCATTCCAGGGATTGCTTTCCAGGATATATGGTAAGCTCTGGACTGGAGATGGGGCTCTCAGCAGTTGGACCTGGTTACCTGATGTTACAGAGGGCTAGAACAGTGAATTCTTACTGCCTTGAGGTTGTACAGATCTCTGAGCCCCCAGCTACAATTCTTTATTAATATTTTATTCCTTGTCTCATTTCAGGTCACTACTCACTGCACTTTGATGCCTTCCACCACCAGCTCAGTGATGCTCCTCCAGCACTGCCTGCACGGACATTGCGCAAGGTAAAATGATCTCTCAAGGTTGCAGGACACCACATCCAGCAAATCTGGTCATTAGCAGTTATGATCAATTCCAGAATCTCCAGCTCTCACATACCTTCTCCATCCTGCCTTATTCCCGTATTGTCTGAGCAGCAGAAAATACATCATCTATTTCTAAAAAACAGAAGCTCAGACTGAAGGCTGACATGGTGATTGTCTACACCATTAAATGGACAGTTTGCTGCTGTTCCAGTAATCAAGTAGCCCATAGATATGTTTGTGCTCTCTTTTGCCTATAAGAGGCTTACCCTCTTTTACTATATATATGTGTGGTTTCGATCCAAGCACACAAGCCTTTGAATAGCCAGTTCTAATCACAGTTGGGACTCTCATGTCCCTCACATAGGGATTTTTGAGAGAGGTTGAGGGCAGACTAGCAGCATTTTTATCTTGTTGGCCTATTATACCTGTTGATTCAAATTGATACAGGAATGGGGGATAAAACATGTAGTTGTCAGCTCTCTTTAGCTTGCCCTCCAGAACAGAACATCAGGTAGTGATTTGGCAGGTCATCTTTTCTCTTTCCACTCTGCGCCTCAAGAGGCAAGGGTTAGTTACTCTTTCCCTATACATACAGAAAACAAAGGGTCTGTGACCTCATCTGGAACTCATTGTTTTGAATGAACACAATGTACAGTAAAACTAATGCTTAGCCTACTGTCTCTGCAATCAGTCCTTTTAATCAAATAATAAAATCTCTAGAATCAATCTGCCAAAGAGAGTGTTATTTATTAGAGAGCAAACAAATTGCTAACGGTGTTCATTCATTGCTATTCCCTTTAGGGCCAGATTTTCAAACATGCACACAACAGGTGCACCTGCATGAACGTGCTGGCAAATGAATTGGTTGGGCCAATATACATCAGTAGGCTGTATACTGATGCTTTCTAAAACTCCTGTCTGTGTGCTGCTCCCAGCAGAGCAGTACACTGAAATTAACAAGATTTGATGAGTGCTTTAGAAATTGCTCCCCCTTTGTTCTTTTTCCTCACCCCCTGCTCAGTGTGCATCAGCAGTGGAGTAGAGAGAGGAGCAGAGCAGGTGATTGCAAGTGTGAAATTAACAAAACTCTCTGACATTTACTGCTATTGAGCTTCAGTGAACTTTTTACTTTTACTTCATCTCTGAGAAGCCAGGCAGCAGAGCAGCATGGAGGCTGGGAGGAGAAGCAGTAAAGGGAAGAGAAGAAGAGGGAAATAAAGCAGCACAGAATACAAGGAAAAGAAGCAGAGGGAGAAGGGAAAGAGAAATGAGAGTATAAAATCACAGACCAAAAATCCTTATGGCTGTGGAAGGTCCTGCTTGGGTGGAGCTACTTCCTCACAGCCTCAGAGAAGATTGGGGACAGGGCTGGATAGCTGCAGAGCCACTTGCCAAACTGATTGATTTTCCCATCAGACCCCATTGGACCTCACCTGCAGACAGTTTGGTTTGAGCTGGGGAGAGGATTGGACAGGGAGAATAGAGAAACGACAGGAAAAATATAGACATAACCTCAGGAAAAAAGACAGCTGAGAAAGATTAGAGAGAGAGGAGAGAGGGAAAAGGAGAGAGAGAAGAGAAAATTGGAAAAGACAGAAATAAGATAAATGTGGAGATGCTCACAATAAGTGCTACAGGATTTGGGGGAGACAGCATGCATTAAGCAGAGCGGGGGTGCACAGTGTGGTATTAAATCTTTTAAAATAAAAAGACAAAAGGAAGCTAGTTAATATCTACTATTGAACTAAGGAAAGGAGATAGCTACTGAAACAGTTTTAATAAATAGCAATTATTAACTTCTAAATAGCAAAACTCCTGAAAAAATAAATCAATGTGTAAAAACTTGTAACACATTATTAATGTTTTCATTGTAATATTTGTGTTGCAAGATTTTACATAAATACCCTGATATTTACAGAATGTGGGAGGACCTAGCAAGGCAGGTGTGGTGAATGGAGGATGCTGGGATGTAGGACATGTTAAATAGGGTTGGAGAAGAGGGTGTCACCACCACGACCACTAGTTTTTTACTGTTTGATCATGCATATAGGAAAAACACATTTGCCTGTACAAACAGGTATTTGTACATGGAAATCAAGTGTGTGGGTGTTACAAATGGCTCAGAGTTCTTATTTTCTTAAGCACAAAAGCAATTAAGCAGTAACTAATGAGCTGTAAACATTGAAACATGGCTGCTGAGGTGCAAAATTGCCCGATCATGGATATTAACATGTGTTTTTCTTTGAACAGTCTCCTCTTCATCCAATTCCTGCATCACCCACAAGTCCCCAGTCTGGCCTGGATGGAAGTAACTCCACTCTGTCAGGCAGTGCCAGCAGTGGTGTGTCCTCCTTAAGTGAGAGTAACTTTGGACACTCATCTGAGCCCCCTCCTCGCACAGACACCATGGATTCTGTCCCTAGCCAGGCCTGGAATACTGATGAAGACTTAGAGACACCCTACCTCCCTGTCAGGTACAGTCTCTCTGAACCTGATGTTCTGGAGTCACTCAAATCCCAGCCATGTCGAAGCCACTCTGCTCCATCTGGAGTCATTCCTCAGGACACTATGGACCCTCCAGCTCTCCCCCCAAAACCATACCATGCTCGGCTCCCAAACATGGAGAATGAAGAGGAAATGATGCTGATGATGGAAGAGGAAGACAAACATCGGCCACTGCATCGCAAAGTCTCCCAACCAGCTAGTGGTGGAAAGGAGGAGCAGGCCAGGGTAGCATGGGAGCATGGCATCAGTGAGCAGTAAGCAGGACTACCTAGAAAGAAGCTTGTGTAGTAATTCCAGGGCTGACCAGAAGAAAGACGTAAAAGTTCAGGACTCAGAGGAGAGAACAGTGATCCAATTCGTTACTTTCTACTGCCATGAGTTAATGTTCAGAGCCCATACAAAGCTTGGGCTGGCATGTGAGGTTGCTGCTTTCCTTTTTATTGCATTTTATACTTTTTGGTTTTATGTTATTTTTAATTATTATTTTTTGTGTGCAGTGGGTGCTTTATTCCTTCTGCAGTTTATCAGACCACACAAAGTGGCATGTAAGCTGTTAGCCATAGAGACTTGCAGAAACTAAAAAGAATTGGAATATGGAAGGGGGGTGTGGCGAATTGTTTTAAAAAGCTTTCCTCACAGTTTTGAGACGCACACAAGTAGAAGCAGTTGCACTAGGGACATGTTTCTTTGATGCATAGAAGTGGAAGCTCATTGCTGAATTCAGGGAGTCCATGAACTGTCAGGCTGGAAGGTGCATTCTCTGCAGGCAATGGAAACTATGAAGAAACTGTCTCTTCCAGGTGTGTGATCATAAACAGCTTTATAGTAGTCTCCTGCATTGACTCAATTGTGATGAAATGATCTAACCAGTGCTGACAGGCTTCCATATTGATTTTTGAGGTATCATTTCAAATAAACTCTGCATCCTTTGGTTTTTCATGGATATGTACTTTGGTTTTTCATGTTTTTGTTCCGTAATTTCATTTTTTTACTGGGTAAACCAGCCTGCTTTTCCATTGGAGTCATAGTCCATATCCACCTTTACTGCAGAGTAAGAGAGGGTTATGTAGCCTTTAGGGCTGCAACCCAATTCTGAGCCTTTTCCCATGCCTAGCTCTGGGCAAGTGGTTGTAATCAGCACTTTTATTCCAGTCAAGGAACCAGTTGAGTGGCTCATTCCACAACTGCTTGATGACTCAGCAAGTAAGAAGAGAAGGCTTGAATGCATCATATCCAGTCCTTGCCTCAGGATTGAAAGTCTGCACAATCCACACCAACATCCATTAACTGTGTTTGTTACTGTAATATCTTATGTGCCCTTCTGATACATTTCACTGCTGCTCAATGCCTCCATCTCCCCCGTCAGATAGGAAACCCTATGAGCTGCAAGAAATGCCCAGTTTTTTAGTGTGCACTCCAGCTTCAGGGTTTTTAAAGATGAACTGTCAGGGGAAAGGGGGGAGATGTTTATTCCCTTTTTTTGCTTCTTTATGGTGTGTAAAGAAGGCTTGAAAAGTTTTTCTTGTTTTATTATAAGGGTTTTTTTCCTCTGTTTTTTACATTGCACAAATATCCAGTCTCGACTTCCCTTTTTTGCTGGCAGACTCTGTGAAGAACTGTAGAATTTAGTGCAATTATGATATGACACAAAGCAAGAGATTGAGACCAGAGCAGTGGAGTGGGGAAGGGAATTTTAGTCAGGCTGTTTTAAGTTCTAGGGTTTTTTGTTTTCTTTGTTTAACACCTGCTTAGTACCTGACAAACGGGAGAAAAACTTTGTTGGTGAAAGATCCAATAAAACTGCCATTTTATCTGAGGGCTGAGAAATTTCCCAGTTCTCAAGTCTTTTGAGAAATCTTCCAGCAAAAATAAGGAAGAAAATATCCATCTATTCTGTTTCCTATATATCATAAACATTATAAAGAAGCAAAAAAGGAAACTTTTTTTTCCCTTTGCAAGTCACCTTTAGCACTACCGCTATGCAAAGTGACTGGTCAAATAACCATTTCCAAATTCTCCTGAAAATGATAATCTGTATCAAGTTTGGACTCAGGTGGCCATTGTATAGAGTGGGTGTTGAGATTGTTCATTATTCTTTCTCAAACTCTAGCCCATGCAAAAAAAATATTGTTCTGGTTTTGTTTCTTAACTGGCCTGCCTGACTAGAAAAAGATCTGTCCCATTTCCTTTACCTTTCCTAGAGCAGGACACCTGGAATCATTGTATCCTTCACCATTGAAACACAGGTGTTAAAATCTGGTCCACAATGGGCATTTCATCTCTAGCATAAACGCCAAGGCAGGTCTGAGTAGAAATGAAAAATGATGAAGCTCTTAAGAGCAAGTCTCAGCTGGTGTAAATCAGTGTCACTCCATTGAAATGAATGGAATATTCTGATCTACACCTCTGAGAATCTGGCCCAGGATCTTCATATGAAACTTTATTAGAACAAGACACTTATTTTCCTTTTTTGGTAGAAGGGTTAAACATTATTGTATCTGGAAATGTAAGCTCTCCTTTAGAGCAAAAAATAAGGTGTCTGCGCATAAAGCTTTGTGAGTAAGTTGGAGTTAACATTCGAGTTAGTCTAAACATCCAGCTAGAGGGACTGACTAGAGCTAACTGCTAACCAGAGTTCTAAGGGATTCCCTAAGGCATATCATGCTGTGCTGATTGGAAGGACGGTGTCTGGCATGGAGACGCCCAGCTTTGATGTGTGATTTTATTTTATTTTTTTTGTAAAGGCTCTTTCTAAAAGTTAGATGATCAGTTAGCTTATATAAACAGATGTCAGCCAATTTTACAGCGAGTCCATAGCCACCAAGTTTCATGAAGGAGCAAATTCAATTAACACAAACATATTAGATTTGAATCTCCAAGGAGTTATTCAGAACCATGGTCAAATTTTTGCAAAATACTTTGTATTCTTTTTAAATGCCTAATTTCAGAGGGCAGTGGGGGGTTGGGTGGGAAGAGAAGGAGGTGGGGGAGATTCTATTATAATTAAGATCTGGATGTGAAACTCATACTACTCTCTGGGGCAAGTATGCTTGGCCAATAGCAGCATCAACATTTAAGCCAAATTCACCCCTCGGGTAAACGGGCACAACTACATTTTCTGAATTAGGGCTGAATTTGGCCGCCAGGGTTTGTTGCTGTGCTCTGTGTAATTATAATAAATAGACATAATTTACAAGGAACATGGTCATTCCAAACTCATGTACCAAGCTTGAAATGGAAAATACTTCTTTTGGGGTCTTGGGCCACCACTTCTCTCCTGAATGCACAGGCTATTAAACTTTCCACCATTGATGTTTACACCCTCTGTCTGGAGAAAAAGGAATGGGCAGAGGCAATGATGGAGGCGAAGCAATGAGAAGAATTGCATTAATCTGCCACATTAATTGCTCATTGGCTGGAAGAATGTTTTGATTGTGTTGCCAAGTGCAAGACCACAGGATTTTTTCCTCTTTTTTGATTTCTTTTGTTTAACCTTTATTTCCCCCTTTGGGTGGGGAAGGGGTTACTACATATCTGTCGGGGGGAGAGAGGGCAGCCAAATTGGAAAGGCTGTAGAGCAGAAGCAGAAAAAAAGTGTGATATTTAAATTTTCCTTCCATCATGCTTTTTTTGTATATATCCCATTTGAATGCTGTGTATTTGTACAGGAAATTGAGCAAAAAATGTATAGATCGTGCTGTCTGACTGGTACTCTGCCCTGTAAATGTGTTTTTAACCTCTGGCATTCTGTGCTTATTTAAAAAAGGCAAAAACCTCTAACCACTTCTCTTTTGTGTATTCATGTTTAAAAAAAAATTTTAAAAAGCTCTCTTAACTATAATGGAAAGCAAACGTAAAAGAAAAAAAAGAATTTGAACAAATGTCCTAAAGGTATTTCATTGTATATATTGTGATAGCATGTTTCCAGAACCAACAAATAAGTGATGTGAATTTTAGATGTAAATATCTGCTGTTTTTTTTTCCTTCCCCATTCACTCGACTGCTGTGATGTGGAATTAAAGATTAATACCTGATATTAAAACATTGGGTTAATGTGTATTCATTATGGTCTTGCTGAGAAGGTTGTCTAGATGCTGCTCCTGGTGTTCGCAGGGTCTGTGTGTGCTAGAGACAGAAACAGATAGTGTATTTTTAATCCTGTTTATCTTTCCCTACCTTCTTCTTGCAGGTGGTATCAAAATGCACAACAAAGAAACCAGCCACAACCCAGCATTTTGGGTGTGGGAAACTACTGAGGAGACAAAAAGGAAATCCAGGAACATTACATGGGGAGAGGGAACTGATTCCCAACTGCCTCCCTAATTGACTGATTGCTGCTGTTTGAATTAAGATGAGAGTTTTCGGTTTTTAACATTTTAAATCACCTAGTGCTGGGATGTCAAGCATACAGCCATGAGCCAAATCCAGCCAGATAGTTGTGTTCATGTGGCCGGCATAGTATCAGATTGTGCATAACAGATCAGGTTATTTTTTTAAGTACGTTTCTTGCCATCATGGTCATGAGGAAGAACTTCCAATTGTCAAATGAGTGTAACTGATGTAATGAGATCTGGCCAAGTCTGTGGACAACCAGAAACAATTACTCAGAAGTGTGAAATAGATTGTCTCCCATTAATTTCATTGGTGTGTCAACATTATGCATTTAATTACTAATTCATTAGCAGATGAGAGTGAAGACAGGAGTTACTGCAGAAAATGAAATCCAAAGGAGATGTATGAATGAAGGGACTATGAGGAAGGAAAACTAACTAAAAGGTGGAAAGGTGGTGTTCCTAGAGGAGAGTGTATTTTTCACTGATGCTGAATCTGACAATAAGGTACTGAACAAATAATACTATTAACTAAAAGTATAGTCACTAAATAAAGGCCATCCAGGCCCTTATAGATTTGTTGAGCCACAGTCTAGCTACTAGATTGACTCCTAGACTAGACCCAGAGTCCTTAGCTCGAAAAAAAAATGGAGAGATAACAAGGGTGTTGTACTTGTGCCCTTAGGTTTTTGCTGTCTTATAGGTGAGGAATAAATACTTTACTTCAAAAGGCATTTGGCAGCAGGCAGTTATATTGATTTAGATTTGTATCTGATTATTTTAGTTAGTTTTAAATCGATTTTTACTATTCTTCATTAGTATATAGTGTGATAGACCCAGGCCAGTTGGGAAGAGCAGAGTAGTCAAAGGGAGATATACTGGCCATTGGATAAGCAGTTTTCTGTTCCCTGAGTGACCAGAGCAGGGGCTGCTCCAGGCTAATGAGAACACCTGACTCCAATTAACCTACTAAGAGTCAGGTGAGGCTGTTAAGCGCCTGACTCTAATTAAGGCCCCTCTGATGCTATAAAAGGGCTCACTCCAGCCAGGCCAAAGGGAGCCAGAGGAGAGGACGTATGTGCAAGGAACTGGGAGTAAGAGGTGTGCAAGAAGCTGAGAGTGAGTAGGCATACTGCTGGAGGACTGAAGTACAAGCGTTATCAGACATCAGGAGGAAGGTCTGGTGGTGAGGACAGAGAAGGTGTTTGGAGGAGGCCATGGGGAAGTAGCCCAGGGAGTTGTAGCTGTTGCGCAACTGTACCAGGAGGCACTCTAGACAGCTGCAATCCACAGGGCCCTGGGCTGGAACCCGGAGTAGAGGACGGGCCCAGGTTCCCCCCAAACCTCCTAACTCCTGATCAAACACAGGAGGAATTGACCTGGACTGTGGCTTCTACCAGAGGGGAAGGTCTCTAGGCTGTTTCTTGACCCACAGGGTGAATCTGTGAGGCGAGCAAATCCGCCAATAAGCGCAGGACCCACCAAGGTAGAGGAGGAACTTTGTCACAATAGTATACTTTATTGTGTATTTTTCCCTAGGATGTACATTGAAATCAGTTCTTCCTACCTATGAGACTGGCATCATTACTCCCATTTTACATATAGGGAAACTGAGGCACAGAAAGGTTAAAATTACTTGCACAGTGTTATGTAGCAAAGGCAGAACCAGAGTAGAACCCAGAAGCCCTTATTTATTGTTCCTGGCTCTCAGGCCAAAGTAAATGGGCACCAAATAAATAACATATACTGATCAGAATAACAGTTCAGTAAATATTGTTGGGAAGTTGAAACACTTTTAAAATGAGTCAGATAAATGGAGGACTGTCACTAAGGATTCCAAGAAAGTGTGGTTATGCCCACGCCGACCAGCCACAGAGAGAGTTAACCACATTACTATACAAGCAATAAAATACTTCAAGAAATCAGGATATACAGGAAAACAAGACCTGGTGTTTAACTTTAGAGGGTGGTGAAGTCACTTGGTCTTCTGATTCATGTTTCACCATGCATAAAAGACAATCTGTAACCCAGGTGTAAATGCCTACTATGTTACATGATTGCTTATGTACCCAATTGCAGGCATGCTGATCCCATGTGAGATGATCAATACCTTGCAGGATTGGGCTATCAGCTTGAGCTGGATGCTGTACTAGGCTGCTGAGGGGCTCCTTTGAAAGGTTAAAATGTAAATATATATGTTTTTCTCTTCAGGTACACATAGACAGAAAATAAGGGCCTCACCGTATTGATATTATGAAAGAGGGAGAATGAAGAGAGTTGCTGCCCTTCTATAGTCTACTGTAAGAGTAAGAAACCTCTGAAGAGAAAGTGAGCTGGAGGCGTGGTAATGTCCAAAATCCTCTCGCTAAAGTGAGGACTGTGGATTCCCTTATCCTAGTATGTAAGAAATTAGAAGCTGAAGAACAGCATGAGAGGTTCTATTTCCAATCTTTTGGATGGGGTGTTTCATGCAGTGTGTTCACTCCTTAGCTGTGAGTTACAGAGGAAACTCTTCCCAGCCACAAAACAACAATTGTATATTGTCTTTGCTGTGGGGGTGATATTACATAGTAGGGGAAAGCAGCCCAGCCAGAAAGAGATGGTTTAATATTCTAGGTGCCTCAACACTAATAAGCTCAGCCTTTGCTTTGGAGAGCTGAGAAGCTCTGGCATACGTTTTTGCTAAAATCAGTGAGATGAAAGAAAGCACATGGATCCTATGGCTTTTCCACAGAAAACCAAAAATGTTAAGATTTGGACATCTGGGGCCAGATTCCTCATTGGCCCTCTGACCGCTTTGTACCAGCAAGGCTGTAGCAAAGGGGTTGTGTTTTAGGCAAAACTGCTCTGGGCTACACCTACTGGTCCACGGGTCCCTGCACCTGTTTCAGAGCTGTGTCCACCAGCTATGTTTCACCCCCACAAAGTCCAGGACACAAATTGTTCCAGGGAAGAGGTAAGGAAGGAGCATGGCCAGGGCAGAATCTGTTTCTCTACAGTAGTCTATAGTGACCATTACAATAGGGACACAAGTTAGAAGTAGCCTGCACTGGGGCCCCCACACACTCCCACAGTCCTTGAATAGGAGACCTGCAAGCCTCATCCCCTCTGTTCTTATGCCAGCACAGGGATGAATCTGGTCCCTAGAAGGTGCACTGTTAGCTATCAGGCAAGTTGCCGTCTCCTATATGGAAAATGTTACTGGAGTTCATAGGTTCTTTTTCAGTCATACTGCTGGTTTGTGCCTTCAAGGGGCTTGCACTTGCTTCCTCCTTTGGACCTGGCCCAGTGGTAAGTACAGCAGCTCTGAATCCACCTACTGAAATATTTGAAGAGAGCCTTGAATGGAAGACTACTTAAACCCCCTTGTGGACCAGCAGCTAAACCCTTACTGGGAGCAACAGGCACTGGTAATTAGAATATAGTACATTTTCATCATGGCAAAAATTAACAATGGGGTGTCCTGAGGATTCTGTACTAGCGTGGGTGTTGTATAATATATTTATTAATTATCTGGAAAAGGGGGTAAAGCAATGAAGTAGCAAAATCTGCAGATGACACAAAATTATGTGAGTGGTCAACACTGAAGAACTTCAGATGGACTTAACCACACAAGGTAAATTGACAACATGATGCCACATGAAATGCAAAGCTGACTAATACAAAGTAATGCACAGTGGAGGAAATAATCTGAACTACTTTTACAACTTACTAGGATCTAAATTAACTATTAATTCAGGGAAAACATTTGAGCTTCAGTGTGAAAATCTCTGCTTAATGTGCAGCAGCAGTCAAAACAAAATATTAGGCTGTCTGAGGAAAAATGTTTAGAAAAATGATAAATATTTAATATCATTATAGAATCATAGAATATCAGGGTTGGAAGGGACCTCAGGAGGTCATCTAGTCCAACCCCCTGCTCAAAGCAGGACTAATTCCCAACTAAATCATCCCAGCCAGGGCTTTCTCAAGCCTGACCTTAAAAACCTCTAAGGAAGGAGATTCCACCACCTCCCTAGGTAACCCATTCCAGTGCTTCACCACCCTCCTAGTGAAATAGTGTTTCCTAATATCCAACCTAACACACACCCCCCGCAACTTGAGACCATTACTCCTTGTTCTGTCATCTGGTACCACTGAGAACAGTCTAGATCCATCCTCTTTGGAACCCCCTTTCGGGTAGTTGAAAGCAGCTATCAAATCCCCCCTCATTCTTCTCTTCTGCAGACTAAACAATCCCAATTCCCTCAGCCTCTCCTCATAAATCATGTGCTCCAGCCCCCTAATCATTTTTGTTGCCCTCCGCTGGACTCTTTCCAAGTTTTCCACATCCTTCTTGTAGTGTAGGGCCCAAAACTGGACACAGTACTCCAGATGAGGCCTCACCAATGTCGAATAGAGAGGAATGATCACATCCCTCGATCTGCTGGCAATGCCCCTACTTATACAGCCCAAAATGCCATTAGCCTTCTTGGCAACAAGGGCACACTGTTGACTCGTATCCAGCTTCTCGTCCACTGTAACCCCTAGGTCCTTTTCTGCAGAACTGCTTCCTAGCCATTCGGTCCCTAGTCTGTAACAGACAATGGGATTCTTCCGTCCTAAGTGCAGGACTCTGCACTTGTCCTTGTTGAACCTCATCAGGTTTCTTTTGGCCCAATCCTCTAATTTGTCTAGGTCCCTCTGTATCCTATCCCTACCCTCCAGCATATCTACCACTCCTCCCAGTTTAATGTCATCTGCAACTTGCTGAGGGCGCAATCCACGCCATCCTCCAGATCATTAATGAAGATATTGAACAAAACCAGCCCCAGGACCGACTCTTGGGGCACTCTGCTTGAAACCAGCTGCCAACTAGACATGGAGCCGTTGATCACTACCCGTTGAGCCTGACGATCTAGCCAGCTTTCTATCCACCTTATAGTCCATTCATTCAGCCCATACTTCTTTAACTTGCTGGCAAGAATACTGTGGGAGACCGTACCAAAAGCTTTGCTAAAGTGAAGGAATAACACATCCACTGCTTTTCCCTCATCCACAGACCCAGTTATCTCCTCATAGGAGGCAATTAGGTTAGTCAGGCATGACTTGCCCTTGGTGAATCCATGCTGACTGTTCCTGATCACTGTCCTCTCCTCTAAGTGCTTCAGAATTGATTCCTTGAGGACCTGCTCCATGATTTTTCCAGGGACTGAGGTGAGGCTGACTGGCCTATAGTTCCCCAGATCCTCCTCCTTCCCTTTTTTAAAGATGGGCACTACATTACCTTTTTCCAGTCATCCGGGACCTCCCCTGATTGCCATGAGTTTGCAGAGCCATTGGCCATTATCTCTGAAATCACATCCACCAACTCCTTTAGCACCCTCGGATGCAGCGCATCTGGCCCCATGGACTTGTTCTCATCCAGTTTTTCTAAATAGTCCTAACCACTTCTTTCTCCACAAAGGGCTGGTCACCTCCTCCCCATACTGTGCTGCCCAGTGCAGCAGTCTGGGAGCTGACCTTGTTTGTGAACACAGAGGCAAAAAAAGCATTGAGTACATTAGCTTTTTCCACATCCTCTGTCACTAGGTTGCCTCCCTCATTCGGTAAGGGGACCACACTTCCCTTGACTTTCTTCTTCTTGCTAACATACCTAAAGAAACCCTTCTTGTTACTTTTAACATCTCTTGCTAGGTGCAACTCCAAGTGTGATTTGGCCTTCCTGATTTCACTCCTGCATCTGAGCAATATTTTTATACTCCTCCCTGGTCATTTGTCCAATCTTCCACTTCCTGTAAGCTTCTTTTTTGCGTTTAAGATCAGCAAGGATTTCACTATTAAGCCAAGCTAGTCGCCTGCCATATTTTCTATTCTTTCTACACATCAGGATGGTTTTTTCTGCATCCTCAATAAGGATTCTTTAAAATACAGCCAGCTCCTGGACTCCTTTTCCTCTCATGTTATTCTCCAAGGGGATCCTGCCCATCAGTTCCCTGAGGGAGTCAAAGTCTGCTTTTCTGAAGTCCAGGGTCCATATTCTGCTGCTCTCCTTTCTTCCTTGTGTCAGGATCCTGAACTCGACCATCTCATGGTCACTCCCTCCCAGGTTCCCATCCACTTTTGCTTCCCCTACTAATTCTTCCCGGTTTGTGAGCAGCAGATCTAGAAGAGCTCTGCCCCTAGTTAGTTCCTCCAGCACTTGAACCAGGAAATTGTCCTGTACACTTTCCAAAAACTTCCTGGATTGTCTGTGCACCTCTGTATTGCTCTCCCAGCAGATATCAGGGTGATTAAAGTCTCTCATGAGAACCATGGCCTGCGATCTAGTAACTTCTGGTAGTTGTCGGAAGAAAGCCTCATCAACCTCATCCCCCTGGTCTGGTGGTCTATAGCAGACTGCCACCACGACATCACCCTTGTTGCTCACACTTCTAAACTTAATCCGGAGACTCTCAGGTTTTTCTGCAGTTTCATACCAGAGCTCTGAGCAGTCATACTGCTCTCTTACATACAATGCAACTCCTCCACCTTTTCTGCCCTGCCTGTCCTTCCTGAACAGTTTATATCCATCCATGACAGTACTCTAGTCATGTGAGTTATTCCACCAAGTCTCTGTTATTCCAATCACATCATAGTTCCTTGACTGTGCCAGGACTTCCAGTTCGCCCTGCTTGTTTCCCAGGCTTCTTGCATTTGTGTATAGGCAGTTAAGATAACTCGCTGATTGTCCCGCTTCCTCAGTCTGAGACAGGAATCCTCCCCTCTTGCACTTTCCTGCTCGTGCTTCCTCCCGGTATCCCACTTCCCCACTTACCTCAGGGCTTTGGTCTCCTTCCCCTGGTGAACCTAGTTTAAAGCCAGCCTGCTTGCGAAGATGCTCTTCCCTCTCTGTGTTAGGTGGAGCCCGTCTCTGCCTAGCACTCCTCCTCCTTGGAACACCATCCCATGGTTGAAGAATCCAAAGCCTTCTCTCCAGCACCACCTGTGTAGCCATTCGTTGACTTCCACAATTCAACGGTCTCTACCCAGGCCTTTTCCCTGCACAGGGAGGATGGACGAGAACATCATTTGCACCTCAAACTCCTTTATCCTTCTTCCCAGAGCCACGTAGTCTGCAGTGATCCGCTCAAGGTCATTCTTGGCAGTATCATTGGTGCCCACGTGGAGAAGCAGGAAGGGGTAGCGATCCAAGGGCTTGATGAGTCTTGGCAGTCTCTCCATCACATCATGAATCCTAGCTCCTGGCAAGCAGCAGACCTCTCGGTTTTCTCGGTCAGGACAGCAGCTAGATGACTCAGTCCCCCTGAGGAGGCAGTCCCCAACCACCACCACCCGTCTCCTTCTCTTGGGAGCAGTGGTTGTGGAACCCCCATCCCTAGGACAGTGCATCTCATGCCTTCCAATCGGTGGAGTCTCCTTCTGCTCCCTTCCTTCAGATGTATCATCTAGTCCACTCTCCGCATTAGTGCCTGTGGAGAGAACATGAAAACAGTTGCTCACCTTTATCTCCATTGCTGGTACATGGACACTCCTCTTTCTTCTTCTAGAGGTCACATGCTGCCAAATTTCTTCACCATCCCTCTGTCACCTCTGCACAGCCTGCTCCAATTCTTCAGAACATTGTGCCCATAGAAGCATATCCTGACGTCTGTCATATAAATCCAATTATATGCCTTCATCTAGATTGCTGTGTTCAATTCAAGTCATCCCACCTACAAATGATACAGCATAAGAAGAGGGGGTTCAGAGATGGACAATGCAAATTATTAGAGGCATGGAAATACTCATGACTGAAAAGAATGAGGTTATCTCAGGAGACAAATAAGGGGACATCATAAATGCTCTAGAGAAGGTAGACTGGGAACTTCTATTCACTCATAACACAAAAACTGAGAGCTATTGAAAGGTGGTAAATTCAAAACTGATGATAGGATATTATTCTTCACACAACACAATTAGCCTGTGGAACTCTGTAGCACATTTAAGCACTGAGGCCAAGACTTTAGGAATAAAAAAAAATAAATGTTGACCTGTACATGGTTAACAAGGATATTCAGAGTTGCTATAGTAAATATTAAAAGAATAAACAATAATTGGGGAAGGAAAATAAACACTCATACTTTAGGCCACAAGCAAATTTCTAATTATTGGGGGTTAAAAGGAGATTCTGAGGGCAAGTTATCCCATAACTGCCTCTTGAAGCATTTCTTGCACCTGCCTCTGAAGCATCTGGTGCTGGACACTGTCTGTAACAGAATACTGGCTAGATGGACTACTGGTGAGATCCAGAATGGCAATTCCTGTGCTCTAAAGGAGAGAGAGAGAAAGAAATACCAGGAGAAAAAGCTAGAGGTTTTGGATTCACAACCACGCAAAGAAAATGCAATACAGGGCTGCAGTCGATGTTGATTTAAATTAATTTTAGATCCACCTTAAACTTCCATTTGGTGGTGATGAAGTACCTCCCTACAGTTGATTTACTATAATTGTTTGTTTTTGGTATTCATGCATCTACAAAAGGCAGGGGGGTGGGGGGAGTGAGGAAAAATTAGTGAAGCAAATCTATACCACTGCACCTAGATCAAACAACAGACTTACTGCAAAATCAATACATCCAATATAGCAACACTGTGTATGTATTTTGTAATAAAATAAGAATGGGGCCACTTCTGGTCCCTGCTATTCCTGTATGCAGTTGCAACAGCATATGGAACCACATAAGAGCCACCAGGAGCCAAGGAGAATTCCCCTTAGGCAGGAGCGGCGTATAGCCAATGTACCCCCTCATTTGCAGTCCTAGAAGTGGGAGGGAGCGTACCTATAAAATTGAGTGTAGGGCTGTTGATTAGTTGCAGTTAACTCATGCAATTAACTAAAAAAAATTAATTGTGATTAAAAACATTAATTGCAATTAATTGCACTGTTAAACAATAGAATAGCAATTGAAATGTATTAAATATTTTTGGATATTTTTCTACATTTTCAAATATTGATTTCTATTACAACACAGAATACAAAGTGTACAGTGCTCACTTTATATTTTTATTACAAATATTTGCACTGTAAAATGAAAAAATAAATAGTATTTTTCAATTCACCTCATATAAGCAAGACTAATCCCCAGATCCCTAAATGCCCCCCTCAAGGACTGAACTCCCAATCCTGGGTTTATTAGGCCAGTGCTCAAACCACTGAGCTATCCCTCTCCATCCTTTTATGTATGTTAAAAAAATAGTGCATTAATTCAATTTGTGACCACTCTTTGGAGGAGTGTGTCTCCTATTCTGTTTTACCTGCATTCTGCCATATATTTCATGTTATAGCAGTCTCGGATGATGACTGAGCACATGTTCGTTTTAAGAACACTTTCACAGGCAGATTTGACAAAACGCAAAAAAGGTTGACAACTTCTTCCCTTTCATAGATTATTAGGGTTGGAAGGGACCTCAGAAGATCATCTAGTCCAACCCCCTGTGCAAAGCAGGACCAATCCCCAATTAAATCCCTAAATGGCCCCCTCAAGGATTGAACTCACAACCCTGGGTTTAGCAAGCCAATGCTCAAACCACTGAGCTATCCCTTGCCCCAAGGTAGCAATGTGAGATTTCTAAAAATAGCTACAGCACTGGACCCAAGGTTTAAGAATCTGAAGTGCCTTCCAAAATGTGATCAGGACAGGGTGTGGAACATGGAAAGTGACAAAGGGGGAGGGATAGCTCAGTGGTTTGAGCATTAGCCTGCTAAACCCAGAGTTGTGAGTTCAATCCTTGAGGGGGCCACTTAGGAATCTGGGGCAAAAATTGGTCCTGCTAGTGAAGGCAGGGGGCTGGACTCAATGACCTTTCAAAGTCCCTTCCAGTTCTAGGAGATGGATATATGTCCAATTTAAAAAAAAAAAAAAAAACTTTCAGAAGTCTTAAAAGAAAAACACTTTGATGTGGAAACTACAGAGCCACCAAGAAAAACAACCTTCGGCTGGTGGCATCTGACTCAGATGATGAAAATTAACATATGTTGTTCTGCTCTGCTTTGGATTGTTATTGAGCAAAACTCAGCATCAGCATGTTCTCTGGAATAGTGGTTGAAGCATGAAGGGACATATGAATCTTTAGCGCATCTGGCATGTAAATATCTTGTGACTCCAGCTACAACAGTTGCATGCAAACACCTGTTCTCACTTTCAGGTGACATTGTAAACAAGAAGCAGGCATCATTATCTGCTGCAAATTGTAACCAAACGTGATTGGCTGAAGTAGGACTGTGTGGACTTGTAGGCTCTAAAGTTTTACATTGTTTTATTTTTGAATGCAGGGTTTTTTTGTACATAATTCTATATTTGTAAATTCGACGTTCATGATAAAGACATTGCACTACAGTACTTATATTAAATGAATTGAAAAATACTAATTCTTTTGTTTTTACTGTGAATATATCTGTAATTAAAAATAAATATAAAGTGAGCATGTACACTTAGTATTCTGTGTTGTAATTGAGATCAATATATTTGAAAATGCAGAAAACATCCAAAAATATTTAAATAAATGGTATTCTATTATTGTTTAAGAGCATGATTAATCATGACTAATTTTTTTAATTGCTTGACAGCTCTAATTGAGTGCTACAGGACTTCTGGGCTACAGTGCACCACACAGGTAGTCCTAGAGATGCTGCTATAAGTTAGTGCAGCCCTAGGCTCTATCTTGCTTCAGGAGCTGTTTGACCCTTGCAGCAGTGCAGAATCAAAAGGGCACAAAGGTGGCATGAATCCATCTTTGCTCACACGCTCCTGCGCACCATGACCTGAACCTTCTATGCTGTGTCTATCAGGATGTACAGCGAGCTGGTTGTGACCCCCCACATTTAGGTTGCCTAACCCTTTTCATTATAAAAAAATATTTTATATGAGAAGCCCCATTGTTTCCAGCAGTTAACAGGGGAAGCGCCCCACCCTAGATCACTAATGTTTGTTTGAATAGGTCTACAACATAAATAGCAGAAATGTCCATTTAAAACAAAACTGGGGTCATGTTGACATGCAGGAAGGATTAGAGTAGCTCAGTTATAACAGTCTGCATCTAGGGACTGCCAAAAACATGCAAGTACAGTAAGCAAATGAGCTAGCTAAGTTTAAAGATAAGTTCATATCAGTTTAGTCTTGGATTCAGCCATTTACTTGTAGTTCTTGCAACCCAAATACTGCAATATGGTGGAAATGAAACTAACTGGAAATAAAAGTGAAACTGACTAGTCTGTTTCTATGGTCCGCGCTGAATGAAGTGCAAACAGGAAACAGCCTAAATGATGAAAAACTTATATTGATTTTTTAAAACACCTTCAGTTCTTGTAATCGAAGGTATCATTACCATTTTTTTAAAATATTACTATTAATGATAAAATCATGACAGAGAGGTAGCGTGGTACAGAAGGATGGGCAATAAGGCATGGTTTAATGGGTAAGGGTACAGTAGATTGGGAGCCAAGAGACCCGGGTACTATTCCTGGCTCTGCCACTGGCCTGCTATGTGACTACAAGCAAATTACTTTGTTTCTCTGAACTCTGCCCATCTGTCTATTTAGACTAGACGCTCTTGGGGGCTGGAACTGATCTGTGTGTGTGCAGTGCCTAGTACAATACCCCTGATCTTGTTTCAGATCTCAAGAAATAAGAGAATACAAATAATAATAATTGGGGAATTAGAAACTCCCTAGTTTCACTCCTAGCTTTGTGGCCTAGGGAAAGTCACAGACCAAACTTTTTAAAACTGGCTACTGGCTTTAAACTGGCCACTCAATATTTGAGTGTCTAACTTCATACAATTTGAGCCTTATTTTAGAACTGCTGAGCCCCTAGTGGAGTCAATGGGAGCTGCAGAAGGTCAGTATCTCTTAAAATCAAGACAAAGGTATATCTCAAGTTGGGCATCCAAAAATTGAGTTTCTTTTTTGAGTAGTGTCCTTATGGGAGCGCCACAGTAGGTATAGGTGTATCTGTGCCCCTGTGCCTCTAATCAGAGATTTTAGGTAGCAGTGTCCATTCAGCCCACACTGCCTGGGCAAACCCCCCTCAGTGCCTTCTCCACCGCCTTTGGCCTCATGGAGCGAGCAGTTGTCTCTTCCTTATCTGTGTCATCAGGATAAGTAGTTATTTTTGTCTCTTTTTTGTTCTCCTTAATGGTTTGTGTTTCCTTTTTACCCTGCTGGGATAGAAAGAAAAGAGGAAAAAGAACTTTAGTTTACATTTCCCATCCTGTCAGGGAGGGATTCCCCCCTCCTCCAGGATGTTTAAAAGACTCTCTAAGTTCTTTCAGTTTAAGAAAAGAAGAGGAGGAAAAAAAGAACTTTCTTCTGCATTCCTCACTGCTAGAGGGTGATAGTCCCCTCCCCTTCCCCTCCCCCTCCCACCCCCCTGCATGCCCGGGTTCCAGAGGTGCTTCTCCTGCAAGGAGTCAATTCCAATAATGGACAGACACTCTCATTCATAGAATCATAGAATATCAGGGTTAGAAGAGACCTCAGGAGGTCATCTAGTCCAACCCCTGCTCAAAGCAGGACCAATCCCCAACTAAATCATCCCAGCCAGGGCTTTGTCAAGCCTGACCTTAAAAAAACCTCAAAAACCTCTAATCTGAGCTGATGATGTAAAACAGTTTATTATTTTAAAAGAAGATCAAGTTTTATTACATAATACAGAAATTGTTTGATAATTGACCTATAAAAAAAATCCTGAAATATATAACCATCACTGAGCACAGATGACTGAAATTCCTTAAAAACAATAGTCACTCAGATTAAAATTAGTGAATAGAATTAATATTTTTGACCCAAAACTGTCATATCTAAAAACCAGAACAATGAGTAGTGAAAAGATGTTTTGACTAAAAGATTATTCTCAGGAACATATATGAGCAACAAGGTGGATAAAAATCAATCATTTTTTTAAAAAAATTAAAAAACGGATTTTTTTTTTAATTTAAATCTAATTTTTTTGATTAAATGCTTTTTCAGGAAAAAAACTATCTAAAGATAGTTTTAATTAAGATACATTATAGCTCAAAGATATCTCATCATGGAATAGGGATTATAAATTCTAATTCTATAGTATGAGACAATATATTCATGTAATGTTTAAGAAAAGTTTTGTAAATGAGTTCCAATAGTTCATGGATTAGGGACCCAATGTTATGGAATTCCAGGGGCTTCTGTATAGATTATTAAGGTTAATCTTTCTATCTACCCAATGGGACTCAGTGCTCAGTCTAGACGATACCAGCAGAGATGCTTAGTTTTGCAGGTCTCAGACTGTGGATTTGTGTCTCCAGAGATAACATGCTTGTTAACAGCAAAATAAATAAATAAATAAATAATATATAGAGGTGAGAAATAACAGACTTCAACCCTGTTGTCCCTCTGCAAATTTGTGTACACAGAGTCAATCCCTTACCTCTCTCTAGAAGTGTGTTCGATGCTTAGGAGAGTTCCATATCCCTCAGAAATGCTTCCTCTGCCACCAGCTGGCATGAATGGGGAGCTGAAGTTAAAACTCCTCCTTATGGAGAAGGCACTTCAGCCTCCAGGGGACTTCGGTGCTGACCCCAGATCCTCCCTGGATCCTTCAACTTCAAAGGAGGTAGAGTCGTGGAAAAGACCAGCAGAATTCCTCCTAAAAGCTCAGAAAAAAAGGGCTCCAAGACCCCAAACTGAGTCATTGGCCAGCCAGAGGGGTTCTCCAATGCAGCCACCTCAGTACAGGCAGCTTGTATGCATTTCCCCTCATTGCCTCTTCTATCCAAGGTCCTGTTGAAAAATTCTACGAGATTAATCGCTGTGAGCTCTGCTGCACTGCCTAGAGATGGCAGGGGCTCATGCCATGAGACAGCAGTACTGCCACCTAAAGGCAAAGACAAATGAAGCGGCACCGAAAAAAACTTTGGTACTGGGTGCAACAAAGCTCCTATCTAGGGAACGCTCTGCATCTTCACAACCATCAGTACTGACAACGTACCATGGACACAACTCTGCGGTACCGAGTTTGCCGAAGGTACCATAAGAGTTCTGGTACCCTAGAGACCTGATGGGGAAGAACCACACGCCCCATTATTCAGAACCAAGGCCCTAGTACCAAACACATTCTGGTGCCTCAGCTCTGGGCCATGTACCACCAATATCCCGGTCAACAGCACCCATACCAAGTGATGAGTCTGACAGTGACCAAGAGGATGTCATTTCCCTGGCTTCTCATCATGGCCCGCCATCACAATACAAGGGTCCTCCTCAATTTCATTGAGCTAATCCACAGTTTTGGTACAGGCCCCCTTGGGCACCCTAAACCATCCATGTCCTTCATCCACAATGGCCGTATTGGGATCCCTAGGAAATGTACAGATCCCATACTTCACAGGCATTTAGTGTCTCTCAGAAAGAGTCTGCCAGATACTCTCCTACAGCATCACTGTCCAGAGCCCCTGAACCAGAGGAGGAGGAAGCTTTTGAGGAATAGGAGGAAAGGTTCAAAAGGGAAGCTACCCCTCCAACAGACTTCGCCTCATCCTCGCCAGATAAGGCTGTAATCCTTTCCCCTCCTCTCCCCCCCCCCCCCCGCCCCTCCACAGTCACTAGCTGATGATTTCAAGAACTTCCAAGACATTACAAAGTAGATGATGAATGAGCTGCAAATTCCCTACAGGAGGTGGCAGCTACACATCACAAGCTGGTGGATAGTCTGCACATCTCCTCCTCATCCAGAATTGCCCTCCCAATTAATGAGGCGATTCTAGATCCTGCCAAAGTCATCTGGCAGACACCAGCCTCCATCACACCGACCAGCAAGAGAGACGACAAAAAAATACTACATCCCTCCCCAAGCAGACTTTCTATTTCAACATCCGCAACTCAACTCCATCATAATGGATGCAGTTAATGCATGAGGCAAGCAACATCACGCCAAGTAGACCCCATACAATCGGGACTGGAAAAGGCTAGATCTCTTTGGGAGGAAGGCATATTCATCAGAGTCATGAACTACCAAGCTGTCATGGCCAAATATGATTTTATTAATTATGGGAAACTCAAGGTTCAAGACAAGTGGTCTTCCACAGAAGTGACCCTCCATATCAATCTTTTTGAACTAAGAGCCATCAGGAACACTTGTGCACACTTTTTGCCTTTCATCAAGAAAACCCACTCAAAGATCATAATGGACAATATGACCTATATGTTTTACATAATAGCCAGATCTCCCTCCCAAGCATGAAAGCACTCACATTTTGGAATTGGTGCATCCATCGCAATGTGATCAGTTCAGCTATCTGTCTACCAGGGATACAGAATGTGACCGCCTACAGTCTCAGTCCGAACTTTTCTCATGACCATAAATGGGAACTCAACTCAGAGGTGCTTCAAGACATATTTGCCCTTTGGAGAAAGCAACTACAGATCTCTTTGCTACTTACCAGACCAAGAAATGTCCTTGTTACTGCTCCAGGGTTGGCTGGAGGAAGCATTCACTGGGAGATGCCCTCATCCTCCCATGGGACAGGGTCCTCTTGTATGCCTTTCCCCTCATTTCCTCCTCTATCCAAGGGCCTGTTGAAAATTCTATGAGACAAAGGGTATGTCTACACTATGAAATTAGGTTGAATTTATAGAAGTCGATTTTTAGGAAGCAATTTTATACAGTTGATTGTGTGTGTCCCCACTAAACGCATTAAGTCGGCAGAGTGCGCTCACAGTACCAAGGCTAGCATCGACTTTCAGAGCGTTGCACTGTGGGTAGCTATCCCACAGTTCCCGCAGTCTCCGCCGCCCATTGGAATTCTGGGTTGAGCTCCCAATGTCTGGTGAGCAAAAACATTGTTGCAGGTGGTTTTGGGTACATATCATCAGTCACCCCTCCCTCCGTGAAAGCAACGACAGACAATTGTTTCGTGCCTTTTTTCCGTGCAGGTGCCATACTGCTTTCAACAGACGGTGCAGTAGGACTGCTAACCGTTGTCATCGAACGACCACTTCTGCTGCCACTCTGCTCTCCTGCTCTGGCTGCAGATGGTGCAATAGGTTGGAAAAACTGGCATTCTGACCACTGCTTCTGCTGCCACTCTGCTCTCCTGGTGGTCTCGCAGGGCCTCTATATGACCGCCGTCATCTGCCGCTTCCGCTACAGCTCTGCTCGCCTGCTCTTGTCTTGCCGTACCATGGCAAGCGTGCAGCCCACTCAGCTGTTGTGTCCTGGCAGCAGACGGTGCAATAGGTCTGCAAAATGGTCATCCAACCACCGCGTCCCCTGCAACTCTGCTCTCCTGCAGACGCCATACCACAGCAAGCATGGAACCCGCTCAGATCACCGCAGCAGTTATGACCATTGTAAACACTTCGTGCATTATCCTGCAGTATATGCAGAACCAGAACCTGCAAAAGCAGGCAAGGAGGCAACGGCAGCGCGGTGACGAGAGTGATGAGGACATGGACACAGACTTCTCTCAAAGCACGGGCCCTGGCAATATGGACATCATGGTGGTAATGGGGCAGGTTCATGCCATGGAACGCCAACTCTCAGCCCGGGAAACAAGCACAGACTGGTGGGACCGCATAGTGTTGCAGGTCTGGGATGATTCCCAGTGGCTGCGAAACTTTCGCATGCGTAAGGGCACTTTCATGGAACTTTGTAACTTGCTTTCCCCTGCCCTGAAGCACAAGCATACCAAGATGAGAGCCGCCCGCACAGTTGAGAAGCAAGTGGAGATAACCCTCTGGAAGCTTGCAACGCCAGACAGTTACTAGTCAGTCGGGAATCAATTTGGAGTGGGCAAATCTACTGTGGGGGCTGCTGTGATCCAAGTAGCCAATGCAATCACTGAGCAGCTGCTATCAAGGGTAGTGACTCTGGGAAATGTGCAGGTCATAGTGGATGGCTTTGCTGCAATGGGATTCCCTAACTGTGGTGGGGTGATAGACGGAACGCATATCCCTATCATGGGACCGGACCACCAAGGCAGCCAGTACATAAACTGCAAGGGGTACTTTTCAATGGTGCTGCAAGCACTGGTGGATCACAATATCTGTGAGAGTAAGGGAGAGACGTTTATGGCAGGATGGGAGGTTGAGGCAAATCGCCTGGCCGCTGATTATGCACAGCCAGATACCAGGGCGATTAGAAGAGCACAGCAGGACATGCTGCGCATCACAGAAGCTTTGAAAACCACTTTCATGATTGGCCAGGCTACGGTGTAACAGTTCTGTTTGTTTCTCCTCGATGAAAACCCAACCTCTTGGTTCACTCTACTTCCCTGTGTTGTGGAAAAATTGACCACACCGTTGATTTTGGGTCAGAC
Organism: Mauremys mutica; assembly: GCF_020497125.1. Lineage (NCBI taxonomy): Eukaryota > Metazoa > Chordata > Testudines > Geoemydidae > Mauremys > Mauremys mutica. The sequence goes on from NC_059078.1 coordinate 47,254,897, forward strand.
ACAGCCTGAGGCACCTTTATTAAAATACCGATATGCATAAAGGGAAGGTCAGCATGGCCCCATGCAAAAATGGGGGGTTGCTGCCTTGTCTTTAACAGATTTTCACCAAGCTTATAAAGGCTAAAACCAAAGAGCATAATTACACATCACACACATTATACTTTATTAACTCCTTATTTGGCATACTTTCTTACTTTTAGTGAGCCTGTCACTGCCCCTCACCATCTAGGGTTTTTCCTGTTATTGTCCCAAATGAGGTTTTCGTTGGTAGTCTGCCTGCCTGTAAGACCCCTCCTTTGCGGTTGCATTGGATAAGGCTCTTGTCGCATTCTAGCTGAGCTTCCCTCAGTTCCCCTTTCTCTGGTTTCTTCACCACCACCACCACCCCCTCGTGCCCCTTATATAGACAAACAAGTTTTGCAGAAGTTAACCTTTGTTCTATATAGCAATTGGGTTTTGCTAACAGGCCTGGGCCTGAAAGGCAGGGGTTAGGATGCAGTCTGCTTCTGACCCTATGGGTGGGGGTCTGGCAGCTAACTCAGCTTGGGGCAAGCGGGACACAGTCTGGGGCAAGCGGGACCCCTTAAAATCCCTATCACCTGTAAGCCAACCACTGTCCCCTCCCACTTTGATCACCGCTTGCAGAGGCAATAAAGTCATTGTTGTTTCAAATTCATGCATTCTTTATTAATTCGTCACACAAATAGGGGGATAACTGCCCAGGTAGCCCGGGAGGGAGAGGGGAGGAGGGAAGGACAAGGCCATACTATACTTCAAAACTTATTGAAGGCCAGCCTTCTGTTGCTTGGGCAGTCCTCTGGGGTGGAGTGGTTGGTTGCCCGGAGTCCCATCCCCCCTCCATGTTCTTGGGCATCTGGGTGAGGAGGCTATGGAACTTGGGGAGGAGGGAGGTTGGTTACACAGGGGCTGCAGCGGCCGTCTGTGCTCCTGCTGCCTTTCCTGCACCTCAACCAGACACCGGAGCATATCAGTTTGATCCTCCAGTAGCCTCAGAATTGCATCCTGCCTCCTCTCATCACATTGCCACCACCTATCCTCTTGCTTCAGCCATCTATCCTCTCACGCGTCCCTCCTGTCCTTGTGTTCATTTTGTGCTTTCCTGGACTCTGACATTGTCTGCCTCCACGCATTCTGCTGGGCTTTTTCAGTGTGAGAGGACTGCATGAGCTCAGAGAACATTTCATTGTGAGTGTGGTTTTTTTTGCCTTCTTATCTGCGCTAGCCTCTGGGACCAAGATGATAGTGGGAGCGTTGAAACATCTGCAGCTGCGGGAGGAAAAAAAGGGAGAGTAGTATTTAAAAAGACACATTTTAGAAATGGGAAGACGCTTTCATGGTGAACCAAGCTGTTAACATTACATAGCACATGTGCTTTCTTTACAAGGTCGCATTTTGCCTCTTATATTGAGGGCCTGCCCGTTTGGTGTGAGAGATCACACATGCAGAGCCGGGCAACAGAATTCGGCTTGCAGGCAGCCATGGTAAGCCATGGTCTTTTGGCTTCTTTAACCTTTATAACATGTGGGAATGGTCTCAAACAGCAGTGCCCTCATTTCCCATACCAAGCACTCGTTGGGTTGGCCATTTAAAAGGCGGGCTTGGGTTTTTGGGTTAATGTGCAGCGCAAGCCCAACTAACCCCCCCACACCTCCCCCCAATTCTCTGGGATGATCGCTTCACCCCTCCCCACCACGTGGCTAACAGCAGAGATGATTTCTTTTCAGACACAGGCAAACAGCCCAGCAGGAACGGCCACCTCTGAATGTTCCCTTAATAAAATTCCCCTTTCTCAACCAGGTGACCATGAATGATATCACTCTCCTGAGGATAACACAGAGAGATAAAGAACAGATGTTGCTTGAATGCCAGCAAACACCGGGACCATACGCAGCCATGCTTTCTTATGCAATGATTCCAGACTACATGCTGCTGGCCCGGTGTGGTAAAGTGTCCTACCATGGAGGACGCAATAAGGCTGCCCTCCTCAGAAACCTTTTGCAAAGGCTTTGGGAGTACCTCCAGGAGAGCTTAATTGAGATGTCCCTGGAGGATTTCCACTCCATCCCCAGACACGTTAACAGACTTTTCCAGTAGTTGTACTGGCCGGGAATGCATCCCAAGTCTTCAGGGCAAATTAATCATTAAACACACTTGCTTTTAAACCATGTATTATATTTACAAAGGTACACTCACCAGAGTTGCCTTCTCTGCCTTCAAGGTCCGGGAGCCCGGGTTGGGAGGGTACTGTCTCCAGGCTGATAAACAGTTCCTGGCTGTCGGGGAGAACGGTTTCTCCACTTGCCTGGTGTGCGCTATCTTCCTCATCCCCAAAATCTTCATCTCTGTTGTGTGAGACTCCCTTGCAGGAGTCCACATACGGGGTGGGGTAGTTGTAGGGGCACCCCCCAGAATGGCAGTTCATCATAGAAGTGGCGTGTCTGGGTCTCTGACTCGGAGCGGCCATTTGCCTCTCTGGTTCTTTGGTAGGTTTGCCTGAGCGCCTTAAGTTTCACATGGCACTGCTGGTCCCTGTTATAACCTCTGTCCTTCATGCCCTGGGAGATTTTTTCAAATATTCCGTCTTTTGGAACGGAGTTCTGATAGCAAGGATTTGTCTCCCCATACAGCGATCAGAGCCAGTACCTCCCATTCGGTCCATGCTGGAGCTCTTTTGCAATTCTGGTACTCCATGGTCACTTCTGCTGATGAGATCTGCACAGTCACTGGTGCTGATCAGCTCGCGATGCTGGCCAAACAGGAAATGAAATTCAAAAGTTCGCGGGGCTTTTCCTGTCTACCTGGCCAGTGCACCTGAGTTGAGAGTGCTGTCCAGAGCAGTCACTATGGAGCACTCTGGGATAGCTCCCGGAGGCCAATACCATTGAAATGCGTCCACACTACCCCGTCATGTGGACGGGTGCAGGGTTAAATCGATCTAACGCTGCTAAATTTGACCTAAGCTCGTAGAGTAGATCAGGGCAAAGTGAGAGTTATTCTGATTGCCCCCTCCTGGCCAAAACAAGTCTGGTTTCCTTACTTGACACAGATGGCAATATGTCCTCCAGTTCCATTTCAGCCCATTCCCCACCTGCTCTCTCAAAGTGACATGCTGATCCTTCACCCCAACCTTCGAGTCCTCTGCCTCCAGGCTTGGCTCCTTCTTGGTTCCATAAATTAGAGGCAGACTGCTCTGATGAGGTGAAAGATGTGTTGCTGCACAGCCAAAAGTCAACCACTTGATGTACTTACCTGCACCTTGGCAGGGGGTTAGACTAGATGACCCTTGCGGCCCCTTCAGATCCTATGGTTCTATGCCATCCCCAGCCAGTCTGCCCTGGCATAACTGGCAGTTCTCCTTAAGTGCAGAAAAGGGAGTTCCTCTCCTGAGTACCATAGAAGACTGACTGGAGCTCTTCAGTGCTTGCCTGAGGTTACCTGCACACATTAGGGCACCCCACTTTTTCCCGGTCAGTAGGGCTTTAGGTGTAACCCGGTTAATTTAGGAACCCCCACCTTTTCCCAATTTGTAGGGCTCCAGGCAAAAAGCACCTACCCTTACCCAATTTGTAGGGCGCAGGGCCACCCGTACCCAATTCGTAGGGCTCAGGGTGTAACTAACCTGGTCAATTTAAGTACCCACACCCTTTCCCAATATGTAGGGCTCCAGGTGTATATTACTTCTGCAGGTGTGCAGGACCTTTTACCAGTGAAAGAGCCTTATACAGTAATGTACTACATACCTTCTATTTATTAACAATTACCAAAACCAGACTGCACACGCCACACATACAGTGCTCACCGCTCCCAATAAGACAGGTGAACTTTTCTTGACGACCAGTTAGGATCAGGTCCATCTGGGGGACTCCAGTTTCTGCAGGGTATCATTGGCAGAGTGTTGAGGTCTGGCAGCTCTGATCTTTGGGGCTATGTCCTGGAGTTAGTTCCCAAAGAAGTTCCTTTTGGACCCCAGTTTATAGAATGAAATTTGAGTCCTTTTTTAGCTATACCTTAACCAACCATTATACTAAAATTTTACTAACCAATCCTAACAGTGTAGCAAAATTCTCTAACCAATCCTACCCCACCACCTTCATTAATTTACACCTAACAACATTAATTATGTAACAGACAGAAACAATTAAAGAACCGGACAGAGACTATACAGATAAACAATTAGGGAAGTGAGGACCATAATAACAAAACAATAAAGAAATGAGGATTTCACATCCACAGCTATTGATAAGTGATTTCTTGCCAGACAGGATGGTATCAAACTAAGTTTTCCTTAGCCATCTTAAGATCTGTTTTTTTAATCTGGTGATAGTGGATGCTATTAGGACAGGATCTCCTTCTTAACAGCCTGATGTTACATTGTTCTAATTAAATTTAGATGGAATGTGAGGATGTGACTTCCTGCTTCTCAGCTAATGGCTGCTGCTCAGCTGCTCTTTTAATCTGGCTGCAGATGAAGGTGTCAAGGCTAATTCCCCACTCTGGACACTCCAGGCTTGTATTAAACTCCCAAGGTTACAGCTTTTCTCTGACCGTGGCGTGGTAGATGCTGCCACCACCCAAGTGCAGAACCCCTTTGAGAACCCAGGAAGGTGCATTTGGGAATTCCTTCCTGGGGGGTACCCTCAAGCCCTTTCATCCCAGCCCCCACCCCTCCAGGGAGGAGCTGAGAAAGAAAAAGGAAATCAGCTGTTGCCACCAGATAATTAAACAACATGTGCACAAACTTCTTAAGACACAAAAATCCAATTCTGTTCTTAAAAAAGGTAAATTTTAATAATTAAAAAAAGAAAGAAAATACATGTGGGAACTCAGGCTATTGCTAGATTAAAAAAAAACCTACAAGGATTAAGCATCAAAAATAGCTTTCTTGCGGTCCAGATTAAAGGTTACAAGCAAAACAAAAGCCCCTGGGTTAGCACAGAGGAATCCACAAGCCATAATGAAATAAAAGGAATAAAGCTTATCGCATCTTCCTAGACATTTCCTGATTACATATCTGGGGTTTTAAATGAGTAGTTTCTAGGTATGATACTGATGATTTTTTCATACCTGGACCAAGCTCTTACACCACATCTGGATGGGGAAATTGCATGCAGGGCCAGGAATGTAGAGCTGGGGCAAGGGATTGGGGTGCAGAAGGGAGTGCGGGCTGTGGGAAGGGGTTGCGGTGTGCAAGAAGGGGCTCAGAATGGGGGGCTTGGGGTGCAGGGAGGGGTGCAGAGTGCAGGAGGGGGCTCAGAGCAGGGGGTTGGGGTGCAGAATGTGGGAGGGAGCTCAGGGCAGGGGGTTGGGGTGCAGGGTGCAGGAGGGCTTCAGGGTGCGGGCTCCGTGGTGGCAGCAGTGCGCAGCAGGCTCCCTGCCTGCCCTGGCCCCGCACCACACCGCTCCCGGAAGTGGCCGGCACTATGTCCCATCAGCCCTTGCGGGGGGGGTGCAGAGGACTCCACTCGCTGCCCTCACCTGTGGGTACCTCCCCTGAAGCTCCCATTGGCTGCCGTTCCCTGTTCCTGGCCAATGGGAGCTTTGGGTTTGGAACCCACAGGTGAGGGCAGTGCACGGAGCCCCTCTGCTCCTCCCCTCCCTCAGGGAGTGGCACGGGGCCCGTGGCGCCACGGGGTTGGCAATCCCGCAGGCCGGATCCAAAGCCCTGATGTGCCGGATCCAGCCCGCAGGCCGCAGTTTGCCCACCCCTGTCTTACAGCATAGCTCTGTCCTGTCCGCCTCTCCCGGGGAGAATGACAGATCAAAGGGGAGTCTTTGTTTCAATTTTAAAAAGTTCTAGCCTTCCCATTGGCTCATTTGGCAGGTGCCCCCTCACTTCCTTTTACCTATGCATCGCAGTGAGACTTTTTAACTCTTTACAGGTAGAGCAATTAGAGAACAGCTACTAAGAGGGATTTTATAGCTATTGGCTGTCTGGGTGTCCATAAAAGGGAGCAACCCCCACTCCCCTTCATTTATCACAGAAGGTCTTAGGCTTTAGGTCTTAAAATATGGCTGCAGACAAAGGCCTTATATTTACAAGGTGACAGTTCAGTTCAAGATAAAGCTAGCTTAGCTGTATGCATGCACACAGCATTCCTAACTTAGGTTCACACATAATGAACAGAGCAAAAGCATGGAATGCTTGGAATGCCAGTATGCTTAGAATCTGATTTTCAATTGTTCATAAACTGTTCAAACCCAATTTACTCTGGAATAAGATGTGTACTGCTCCTTCATCAAATTTCTACCCATGCATGTTAGGATTAGAACTGTTTCACTAACAGGAAACATATATTCTTTTTCTATGCTTCTTGTGCTCAGAAACTTCTTAGCTCTTCTTTCTCTGCCTCAGTCTGAAATATGAAAATGCCAAAAGTTTTGACACTTTCATATTTCAGCTCTGTGTAAATCTCAGTGTGAGCCTGAAAGCTTAGAGTCAGTAACCAGTTTTTAAAAGTTTGAGTACGCTTGAAAGCTTGTACCAAGAGAAGTGGGTCCACTAAAAGATTTTACCTCACCCCCTTTGTGTTTCTATAATATCCTGGGACCAACATAGCTACAACAACACTGCAAACAAAAGTTTTAAATGGCCAAAATGAAATTAGAATGGAAACCATTTTGCAGCCTTAACTAGTGGTCACTGGTTTACAGGCTATTAAGCAACATTTTTTTCCTTTGAGAAAATATTTGTTCTGAATCTTCTCATCCAACTCCAAAATCCAGTAGAAGGCAGTATAGCTACACGCAGTGATGAGCTGCCAAAATACTAACAACCGGTTCCCTCCTCCTCACCCCATGAGGGGTCATGCCCCCCCCCGGGGGACTCCTGCCCCATCCAACCCCCCCATGTTCCTTGACAGCCCCGCCCCGGACCCGTGCCCTATCTACCCCCCTTCCCTGTCCTCTGACTGCCCTTTGCCACCCCATCTAACCCCTTCTCTCATTCCTGATGGCACCCAGGGACTCCTGCACCATCCAACCACCCCTTCTCTCTGTCCCCTGACTGTCCCTGGAATCCCTACCCCTAACTGCCCCCCACCACCCATCCAACCCCTGCTCCTTCCTTACTGCCATCCTGGGACCCTTGCCCCCGTTCAATCCCCCTGTTCCCTGCCCTCTGACTACCCCGACACTAATCCACCCCCCCAACTCCCCTGCCCTCTTCCAACACCCCCTCCCTGCTCCCTTACCGTGCTACCTGGAGGTGGGGGCCCAGCTGGGCTGGGGCTGGGACCGGAACCACCCGGCCAAGGTCGGGCCGGGCAGGAGCTGCGTCACCCGGCTGAGGTCGGGGCCAGACCCAGGGGCTGGGCAACAGCTACGCCGCCCGGCGGGACCCGGGGGCCAGACCTGGGGACTGGGCAGGAGCCACGCCGCCCGCCCGGACCCGGTGGCCGGAACCGGCGGCAGGAACCGCGCCGCCCGCCCGGACCCGGCAGCAGGAACCGGCGGCCGGACCCAGCGGCAGGAACCGCGCCGCCCGCCCAGATCCGGCGGCCGGACCCGGCGGCAGGAACCGTGCCGCCCGCCCGGACCCGGGGGCCGGACCCGGCGGCAGGAACTGCGCCACTCGCCCGGACCCGGGGGCCGGAACCGCGCCGCCCGCCCGGACCCGGGGGCCGGACCCGGCGGCAGGAACCGCGCCGCCCGCCCGGACCCGGCGGCGGCCGGGCAGGAACCACGCCGACCGGCCGAGATCGCAGCGGGACCCTGGGGGCAGGAGCTGCGCCGCCCGATCCCAGAGTCTTGCCAGGACCTCCCTGAGCGGCGCGCCGCCTGGAGCCCTCCCCCCGGCCCCGGCTCCGGCTCACCTGGTGGAAGCCGCTGCTTCCTTCTCAGCCCTCCCAGGCTTCCCGTGCGAACAGCTGATTCACGGGAAGCTGGGGAGGGGGAGGAGAAGCCGGAGGAGCTTCAGAAGAGGAGGCGGAGTGAGGTGAGCTGGGGCTGGGGGAAGGGTAGGGAGCTGCTAGAGTTTTAGTTAAATTTAAAAGCCCTTTTGGAACTAGTTGTCCCTCCAGGAACAACCGGTTCTAAAGGGGCTTCTAAATTTAACAACCGGTTCGCGCGATCCGGTGCGAACCGGCTGCAGCTCACCACTGGCTACACTAGAAAAGGGAGTGTTTGCCAATTCCTGCAATTTTATCTCAATTCTTTCAATATTTGGTGTTTTTCTTGACGCCTTAACTCCTGGATTCATAGAATTATATGGAAATCTCAGCTTTCTTTTTTTAAGTAAGTTCCACTTTACGGCAGCAAAGGAAAGTCTGAAATGGTGACCTATGTGCATCCCAATGGCTCAAAAACCAGATGGGAACTAAAAATACACAACAGTTATAACTATTTTTAAAAAGTCTCATTTTTAAGCCAATCTTATGATTTTGAGTGCCTGACAATTTTTAAGCATGTGGGGTTAGAAGCCCTGTTCTCTAATCCTTGTCCACTGTGCATATCTAGTGCCTAGGCTTTCTAAAGAGCGGCACAAACTCTCTTCTTTTTCCTGGCTGCTTCCCTAATCAGGTTCTGACTTTAACAGCTTTCTTCTAAAAGTCATGATCATAGGCCATGCTGCTGTGTAGACCTGCTGAGATCCAGTCTGTGTACCAAGTCTTTGGGGTCCCCTTGGTCCCTTCCTAGGGTGACCAGACAGCAAGTGTGAAAAATCAGGATGGGGGTGGGGGTAATAGGAGCCTATATAAGAAAAAGACCCCAGACTCGGGATAGTCCCTTCCATCCCCAATTACTGCAAGAGCCAACCTCAGGCAAAAGCTTTGCTTGTTAAAGGGAACTGGAAGCATGGCATGAATCCATGGGCAGCTGGGACCAGGGAGCCAGCCTGGTCCACAGCACTTGCCGAATTGTCACGCAGTCAGCCTGGGCTGTCGTGCTTGGTGCCAGGTCAGGAAGCCGCCCTGGGCCCCAGGCAGCCACCAAACGCCCTTTGGCTCCAGCACCCACCTCCCCCACCACAGGGTGCTGCCCAGGCCCCTGCTAGGCTCAATCCCTCTTGGCTTCAGGACGTTCCTGACAACGACGGGGGTCCCGGCCCCTGGGAGCGGGGACCTGCCTGAGACCCAGAGCAAAGCGCCAGCCCCTGCTCTCTGCCGCCTCGTGGGTAACAGCTCTTGGCATGGGGCACTTGCCCCGCACAAAGATGGCGGCTGCACGGAATTCCATTGCGCGATCATGCTCCGCACAAAGATGGCGTTTCGCGGGGGTTGTTCCGTCTCCTGGAGACCGGCCGCTGAAGCCGTTCCGCGCACCTCGTCCAATCAGCAGCCGCCAACTCTCCAGTCTCGGCCGCGGCCCGCCCAATCGGGAAAGGGAGCGTGGAGGCCTATGGATCAGTGGGCGAATGGGAGCTCGACTTGTGAGGGAAGCGCCAGGAGCACCCAATGGGGTGGGGGACGGGCGGTGCATGTTGTTAAGGCACCGGGTGCGAAGGGGTCTCGCAGAGCGGCGTGTGCTACCGAGGAAGCCGGGTGCGCAGCGGAAGGATGCGGGTGGCGAACGGGCTCTGGGCGGCGCTGGCCCTGATCCTGCTCCCGGGCGGCAGCCGGGCCCTGCGGGAGGGGGAGTGCGAGGGTGAGCGAGGTGCCGGCGGGTGTCCCTGTCCGGGGGCTGCGCGGGGCGGCACCGGCTCTGCCGAGTCCCTGGCCTCGTGGGGCTGCTTCACCCGAGACTCGCTCTCTCGCTCGCTCGGTGGGCGGACTGGCGGCCGCTGCGCGGGCCGGGAGGAGTGGGGCTCCTGGAGCTGCCTGGGCCGGAAGGGGCTATCGGGGGGGGGGGCTGCCCGGGGGCTCCCTGGGGTGCCTGTAAATCTCAGAGGGGAAAGGCCCTAGTGAAGAGCAGCCCAGGAAGGCAAAGGGAAGCTGCCTCTTGTCACTGGTTGATAAGTCTGGAATGTTTCCTGCCTGAGCTTTGTCCTTCATAGCAGCTTTCTGTTGTCTCTGGCAGCCTGTTTTAAAACACCTAACCAAAACTTTTGCTTGTTTATATCAGGAAGAGGGAGTCCTGATTTTGGAAAGATCTGTGGAGGGCCTCATAGTGATGTCAGCCAGGACTACAACTCTCTCTCACGTGCACCCAGTTGAGAAGAGCAATTTTGAGACCCGGGTCCAAATTTTTGAAGGTATTTGATCACCATTTTCAGGTGTCTAAATACCTTTAAAAATCTGCCCCTAATACTGATATTTAGTATTCTGCCCCCCTCGTTTTTTTTTTAATTGCTCTTATTTCACAGTTCACCTTCATTAAAGATCCATTTAATACTTGGTTTTTCACTTCTCTGTTCTATCCTGGGTTTAGGGTGTTTTTTTCTGTAATGGCTGATAATCTCCAAATAAAGCAAAGTAGGGAGGGTGAGGAATGTTCTGATTAAAGGTTTTGTGATAGGAAGAACTTCCATAGGTAAGGAAGTGAATTCTGAACCTGAATGTTGGCAGGTTAGTAAAGGAGAAAGTGAATCTTGACTATGTTCAAATGTATTTGTAAATTGCAAGCCTGACCTGATAAGTGAAATGTAATTTAAAAAAAACTTTGTCTCCTTACATGGCATAAATGATACCATGGTGACTAACACAATAGAAATCATGCAGAACTGGTCACCATTATACTCCAGTTCAGGTAATATATATTGTACCTTTTATGCTAAAGAGTGCCAGTGTTCTGCTAATAATACAAACTATACACTGGGATGTTGGTGCACCACTGAAATGCATCAGCCTCTTAGGTTTAAACCACTTAACAGCACAGAAGAGTTACACAGCAATTCTTAAGTGAAGAAGTGAACAGATTCTGCAGATGGAACTTTAAAGATGTAGTTATCCAATTTGGAATTTCCCTGCAGTTCTGGAATTTTGCACCACTACCGCTGCAAAAAATGCAATAGTCTCTTTAACTGGGGATTAATTTTTTCACCTCATCTGAAAGATGGCATCTCCAGCAGCCCAGTGCCCTGTAACACCATGTTGGAACTCAGGTTCAAGAATAACTCAGTCACCAGTATCATTCCCTACAGAACCTGGAATCCAAATACCAGATCGCAGCACAAGACCAGCGGACAGCACTATGTGGGAGAAGTAATGTGAAATGGCCAAAAAAGATGCCATGCATGTAGGAAAAAGTTCAGCTGCCTATTTAGTTCAGGTTATGCTTTCTGCCAGTGTTACATATTTGGAGTGCAGACCTCTTCTTGGTTGTGTGGGGCTCAAATAGGTGATCCTGTATTTTCCATCTTCTTATGCCCTCCCTTGACTTTGGAATTGAGTGTAAAAGTAGCTGAAGGCCATAGAGATTGGTTGATCCCTTCTCCTGGTATCAGTAAAACGTATGGAAGCCCTAACCTGGGCCATTTTTTCTGCCCAGAAATGGGGTCAGTGTTGGGCACCTTGTCTCATCATTGAAGGTAACAGGATTGCAAGAGGGCTGCTGAGGATCTCCTTTGGCCCACAGAATTTTTCATACTAGTGATGTTGAGATCAAGGTTGAGTTTCCAAAGCTGACACTCTTAAAGCATGTTTTCCTTTTGTAAACTGAGTGGACTTGATCTGTACACACTGAGAGACAATAAACATGGAGTCGACAGTGCCTTAGAGTCTGTCATTTTCAGAATAGTGTTGCATATTTAAAGTCCTTGGATTGACATTGAGTTATTGTTTTGGGAGGGAAGGATAAGAGAGTCTGGGCATTAAATTGGCTCTTCCCACCCACCACTTAGTGCTCCCTCTATTGTTTGCTGCTAGCATTGTATTTCCACAGCTCTGGTTCTCAACCTGTGGCCAATCAGCACAGAGCTGTGGTCCATGTGACATTTGCAGGGCCATAGAGATAGTATTGGATGTGGCCCACAATGGTAAATAGGTTGAGAACCACTGCCTCAGCTGAATCTGTGCTGCTCTTCCAGTACAGTACATGAATGCCATTGATGGGATCTCTCCTCAGGGATCTGTTTCTAAGTATTAGCGAGACAAGGTGGGTGAGGTGTATAAGTATGTGAGTTATATGTGAGTCACCTGTCCTCATTCATGCTCTGAAAGATTTACTGTGGGGTAATTGTCATGTGTGCAGCTCCAAGGGGATAGGTTCTTGGTCGCTAATGCAGTGTCCTAACCTCATTCACAAACCCCTTCATTCTCTTGTTTTCGTATAGGAGTTCTCCCCAAGTGCTACTTCCAGGTTAGTGCAAATGTTATGAATCTCTCCATTTTTTTCCCCCCTTTAGTGTGTGTTACATTCCTGGGAAGGTTCTACCAGAGTCTAAAGGACAAGGATGTTGAGTTCACACCAGCTAGTGTTGAAAAAGAACTCTTGAAATCCTGCAAAGAAGCAAAAGGCAAAGAGAACCGACTGGTAAGTAACAATGATCCATCACCATCTCTTTTGCAGAATAATTCATAGAACAGCTGGGAGGTAGATAGAAACTGGGAAAGTCTCTCACTGAATGGTTGTGTATACAGTATAGGCCTATCTAGGGAAGATTTGAGGAGGAGTGCAGTCCCTCTCCACCATAAAAATAAATTGGTACCAGTTTTCCTATCGCTTGACCTCATTTCTGCCTGTAATTGAACTGCCGTGAGAGAGTTTCTTATGAAATTTTACTTTCTACTGAACCCCTTGAGCATAAGATGATGCATCTAGATTGCTGTACAAACTATGTTTAAGTAATAATGCTTATCAGCCCTTGAACTGAAAAATGGCAAAGGAAATTAACCCAAAAGGAAGTGCTAATTGAAAGCAGTCCAAAATGCTTTCACAGTGAAGTGACCTGAGTAGAAAGGTTTTCCCCTATCTTTGAAGAGAACTAGGAGTGACTTTGTCAGACATACTCAGGGACATATTGTACTTCAGACAAGCTGTCTTTGAACTGAGAAAAAACTGCCTTCAGGCCAGCTCAGATAAAACGTCACTCGGGGGGTACTAAGACAACCTACATCAACATAATGAGAAATCAGCTTTTCTCTTAGCTCTAATAGGACTCATGGAGAAATATTCTGTACCAGTAAATGTGAAACTGCAAAACCAGGCAACTTAGTGTGTCAAAAATGTGCATGACAAAAGGCCAAATAAGCCATTTATTGGTAGCATGTTCTCTCTGTTCCTTATGAGTGAAAATAAATCTTCCCCTGGAGCTGAGGTGCTTCCAAGAGGTAGAGTGAAAGTGAGGCTGTGGTTCCTGTTCCCCTTTCACTTTGCTCTAGAAATCCGAACCAAAGCAGCTGGTTCTCTCCTCTGGATGAAACAAATTCTGAGATGAAATCATGGCAAGACACTGAGATTTGCATGGCAGAAAGCCCAGGGTCTCTGGCACAGAGGAGGGAGGAAGCAACCAAAAAAATCAGCTGAATTCTTCTGAAAGGATTCTTTTCCCTCAGCATCACTAGACACCTCATACTTTTCCTTTCTACCCCTCTAGTGCTATTACATTGGAGCCACCAGCGATGCAGCCACTAAAATGGTTAATGAGGTATCAAAACCTCTGAGTCACCACATCCCTGTGGAAAAGGTCTGTGAGAAACTGAAGAAGAAAGACAGCCAGATCTGTGAGCTAAAATATGGTGAGTTTGGGGAGACGTTAGCTATGGGGTTAAATGACTGGATTTTTCTGCAGTATGGATCTTTGTTCTGATAGGTAACGCACTTGCACCTGATCCCTTGTATGGATCTGCTTCTAATCTAAAACAGCCTAAAGTGGGCTTCTTTTGAAAGTTGATGAGGTGAAGCCACTTGCTCTTAAATCCTTCAGCAAGATCAGCAGAGTGAGTATTATGACAGATAACTTGAGCTGACCCCCTGTTAGAGATGTTTGAATGGTTAGGCAGTAGCACAAGTATGTGTAGTAAATGTTCCTGGAGGCTCCTAATAGGGTGATTCGGTGAAAGTTGCTGTGTCTGGCACTAATCCAACTCAGAGGGTTCCTGCACAGACATGGGTTTGTCTAGCGTGCAGCATTGCTTATAACCAGGATTAGCCCAGACCCTTGCAGCTAGACTCTCAAAGGGTGCCTAACTGCCTCTCTAGATGCCTAGGTCCAACATTTAAGCACCACTGACGTTCACAAAACCACTGCTCAGCTGCTGCCTAACCCTGCTTAAGTCCTGATCAGGTTGTTGGCTTCTGAGAATCTCTTTCTTGGATGCCTAACTCTCCTCATACAATTGGGCTTCTTGTTACCAAACTCTATCAAAGACATTGACAAGAGACTATTTAATTTTTAAATGGTCCCGCCTTGATTCCCTAAAAGTCTGGCTTCCAGTTCTGCTCCACTGAAACTGCTCATGACAGTCTATTAATGAGGTCTTCCTTGCCAAGCCTCATTAATGGTCAGTCTCGCAGCCCTCCATGATTATCCTCTCCAAGTGATATCTACCTTGCTGGCCACTCCTTCAGAAATATCTTTTAGTTGCTAGGCGTCTGTCCTTGGGCTCCATTTTTCTGTGCTTGCTCTCTGAGTATTCCTATCCATTCTCTCATCACCTCTATTTTGATGATTCTCAAATCCTCCTCTTCTGTGCAGGCCACATCTTTCTTTTGTTCTGTCTCCTCATGGATAGTAAGATCCATTTGTCATGTTTCTCTTATCTTTCGTCCTAAAACCTCTCCTTTCACCTCTTGAGATGGAGAATTCCACTGTCCTCTCATCATTAGAGTTTGCAGCTCTGGGGTTACCCTTGAATCCTCACATCCAGGCTTTCACTGAACCTTATGTTTCTCTCTAATAGATAAAATCAAAAATCTGCCCTTTCCTTTTTGTGCTTACTACCAAAACTCTAATTCTTGTCTCGTTTCTGTCTCGCTTGAACTCTTGTAACCACCACCAACACCTTTCTGGTGTTCCCGACTCTCTCCCCTTCAATAGGTTCAGTCTTCAGCAGCTGAATATAAGAATGGCCATATTGGGTCAGACCAATGGTCCATCTAGCCCAGTATCCTGTCTCTGACAGTGGCCAGTGCCAGATATTTCAGAGGGAATGAACAGCACAGGCAGTTTTGAGTGATCCATCTCCTGTCATCCTGTCCCTGCTTCTGGCAGTTGGATGGTTAGGGACACCTGGATCCTGGGGTTGCATCCCCAACCTTCTTTTCTAATAGCCATTGATGGACCTGTCTTCCATGAATTTACCTGATTAACTTTTTTTTAAGCCAGTTATATTTTTGGCATTCACAGCATCCCATGACAGAGTTCCACGGGTTGACTGTGCATTGTGTAGACAAGTACTTCCTTATGTTTGTTTTTTTAAACCTGCTGCGTGACCCTTAATTCTTGTGTTGTGTGAAAAAGGTGAATGATACTTCTTTGTTCACTTCCTTCACACCAGTCATGATTTTATAGACCTCTATCATTCCCCAGTATTCATTTCTTTTCTAAGCGAAACAGTCCCAGTCTTTTTAATCTCTCCTGATATGGAAGTTGTTCCCTACCCGTAATCATTTTTGTTGCTCTCCTCTTCCAATTCTAATATATCTTTTTAGAGATGAGGCAACAGAACTGTGTGCAATATTCAAGGTATGGACATACCCATGGATTTACATAGTGGCATGACGATATTTTCTGTCTTAGTATCTATCCCTTTCTAATGATTCTTAACATTGCTACCTTTTTTGACTGCCACTGTGCATTTAGAGGATGTTTTGAGGGAGCTATCCACGATGATTCTAAGATCTTTCTGGTAACAGCTGATTTAGACCTCATCATTTTGTATGAATAGTTAAGATTGTTTTCCAATGTGCATTACTTTGCATTTATCAACACTGATTTTCATTTGCCATTTTGTTGCCTAGTCACTCGGTTTAGTGGCTCTTTGCAGTCAGCTTTGGACTTAACTATTTTGTGTAATTTTGTATCCTCTACAAGTTTTGCCACCTCACTGTTTACACCTTATTTCAGATCACTTTTGAATATGTTGAACAGCACATATCCATGAGGGACCCTACTATTTACCTCTCTCCATTATGAAAACTGACCATTTATTCCTATCCTTAGTTTCCTGTCTTTTTAACTAGTTACTGATCCATGAAAGGCCCTTCCTTCGTATCCTATGACTGCTTAATTTGCTTAAGAGCCTTTGGTGAGGGACCTTATCAAAGGCTTTCTGAAAGGCCGGGGACGCTATATCAACTGGATTTCCCTTGTCCACATGCTTGTTGACACTCTTAACTAATTCTAATACATTGGTGAGGCATGATTTCCCTTTATAAAAGGAGTGTTGACCAACATACCATGTTTATCTTGGTGTCTGATAATTTTGTTTTTTGCTATAGTTTCAAACAATTTATCTGTTACTGAAGTTAGGCTTCCTGGCCTATAGTTATCAGAATTGCCTTTAGAGCCCCTTTTTTTATTTTTAAAGAATAGACATTACATTAGCTCCACTCCAGTTATCTGGTACAGAGGCTGACTTAAATGATATACATACCACAGTTCAGCAGTTTTCATATTTGAGTTCCTTCAGAACTCTTCTGTGGCTACCATTTATCCTGGTGACTTTATTACTGTTTAATTTATACCCAGAGCTCCTCTATTCCTCAGATCTATCACCTGCAAAGACCGCTGCAAACAATTCATTTAGCTTCTCTGCAATAGCCTTGTCTTTCTTGAGTACTCCTTTAGCACCTTGATCATCTAGTGGCCCCACTTCCTGTTCATCAGGCTTCCGGCTTCTGTTGTACTTAGAATTATTTTTTTCTTTTCCTGTTTCTCTGACTGCATCAGTCTGACACTGCCAGTCTCTTTACTGATTCCGTGTCCTTGTGCATAAAATTCAGCCTTGTTTGTCTTCAATTGCAATTCTCCTTCTTGCCTTGCCTCATCACAAAATAATAATAATAATTAAAAAAAAATTGACAAGAAGATGTGAGGAACTGTGTGTGTGTGAGAGAAAAAAATAAGCATGGGGATGCTATTCCCCCTCCCTTCCCCACCCTTACGGTTCCTCACATCTTCTTGTCAATTGCTGGAAATGGGCCATTTTCATTACCACTACAAACCGTTCTTTTTCTCCTGCTGATAATAGCTCACCTTAACTGATCACTCTCCTTATAGTGTGTATGGTAACACCCATTGTTTCGTGTGTGTGTCTGTCTTCCTTCCTATTGTATTTTCCACAGCATGCATCTGATGAAGTGAGCTGTAGCACACAAAAGCTTATGCTCAAATAAATTTGTTAGTCTCTAAGGTGCCACAAGTACTCCTGTTCTTTTTGCGGATACAGACTAACACGGCTGCTACTCTGAATCCTTTAAGAAAGAGATTAATTTTGACAGCTTCTAATCAATTTGTTATTGCTCACTTAGAGTAACTGATGTCTTCCCCCCCCCCCCCCACTTCTCTCCTTAGACAAGCAGATTGACTTGAGTACTGTGGATCTGAAGAAACTGAGAGTGAAAGAACTGAAGAAGATCCTAGATGACTGGGGTGAAACATGCAAGGGCTGTGCAGAAAAATCAGACTATATTCGCAAAATCAATGAACTAATGCCTAAATATGCACCAAAGGCAGCCAGTTCACGGATGGATCTCTGACCAATGTAATAGCCTCTGTCATACTAGCACCTCGTACAAACTACATTAATCTGTTTTGTTTCTTATGAAGCCTTTTTTGTAACTTATTTAACTAGGCTCCCAAGGCTGGCAGTTTGGAGCTGGAGCAGTTGTGAAATGCTCATTCAACACCCCCGTTATGTCATGTCTCTAGTTTGTATTTCTCTTGATTCTGGTTTAGTTTAGGACATCACAATCTGTATGGAATTTTTTTTTATTAAAATAAGAAGAAATCTATTCTTTTTCTACAAAATCTGGGTTGAAAGGAGTGCAGTAGAAATCACAGGAAGGTACGGCTTTAGCTTAGCTGAACTTAGTCTGCTAAAACTAGCAGCAGTGATGTCCTGGTGCACAAAGTTGAGCTGCTCTAGTCCTGTGGGCATATGCACTTCCCAGCTGCTACAATCAGACTCTTCGCTGGAGGCTGGTCATAGGGTGGGTGAGAGGTTTGGTGTGATACAAGACCCTGCACAAGCTTCACTGTGAGTCATAGCCTCCAGTTCGGGTGCAGACTGTACCTCTCATGCTCTGTCAGGCAGGGGCAGCGGGGAGGGGTGAGACCAGGGCCTGCAGCCTGGTCACGTAAATGTAAATACAGCTTTACCCCAGCCCTGTCTCCTGAGTCGCAGTGTGGAATGGGGTGAGTTCCTGGTCCAGTGCTGCGGGGGGGCACGCATACAAAGGGGCCGGGGCCCTGGTAGCAGGATGCCAGGGGCAAAGCACCTCCGGCCGGGCACGATGCCGAGATGGTCCCAGGCAAGGCGCAAGGCTGCTCGATTGGGGAATGGGCTGGGCCCTGTTGGCTGATCTCAAGTAGCAGTGGGCCGCCCCGCTCCTGCGGCAGGGGGCGCTGTGCGGGGCCGGGACATCGCCCATTCTTCCCCGCCCTCGAAGCCGGCGCCCTCCAAATTGATCCCCTGTCGGGGGGGAAGGGGAAGATGTAACTGTCCTTCCCCATTGGGCCTTTTTTTTGTCACGTGACTCCGGCCGCGTGGGTGCCGGGAGCCTGTCCCTTGTCATGTGACGGGTGCCTCGGCGCCAGCTCGCCATTACCCCTGACGCCACCATGCGGCGGGGCGCGGAATGATGACGTGAGGCCCGCGCGGCGCCGCGGCCGGACTCCGGAGCCGCCTTCGTTCCCTTTTGTCCAAGATGGCGGCGGCCGCCGGAGGCGCCTCCTGAGCCGCGGGTCCGGGAGCCATGAAGCGGGGCAGCGAGCGGGACCCCAGCCCGGGCGGGGCTGGGGGAGGCCGAGCCGCCGCCGCCGCCAAGCGGCCCCGGGAGCGAGAACGGGAAAGCAGCAGCAGCCGGCGGGGCCCGCACCGGAGCTCGGGCGCCTCTCGCAGTAGCCGGGACAAGCTCCCGCCCGGCGGCGGCAGCGGCGCCTCCAGCTCCCGCAGCCACCGCGGTGACGAGCGAGCCGGAGGCAGCGACTCCAACCACCGCACGGCGGGGAGCGGCTCGGCCTCCAGCGCCCGCAGCAGCCAGGCCGCCCCTCCCTCCACCTCCTCCTCCTCTTCGTCGTCCCGGGCGCTGGGGGCCCCCAAGGCCAAGGCCCTACCGGGGGCCGTGGTGGCCCCGTCACTGCTGCTGGCGGGCCCCCCCCCGGGGGCAGCACCCTCCCTGCTGCTGGCCCCGCTGGGGGGCTCGCCAGGGCTGGTGGTGGAGCCGCCCGGCTCCTGCGAGTACAAGACGTTGCTGGTGAGTGGGCTGAGTGCAGCGCTGCCTGACCAGCTGCTGGAGGATGGGCTCTTCCGCCAGTTCCAGCGCTTTGCGAGTGGGGGCGCTGGCGACATCAGTGTGAAGCTCTCCCACACGCCCGAGCTCGGCCGTGTCGCCTATGTCAACTTCCGGCACCCGGGGGACGCCCGTGATGCCCGCAGACATGCCCGGGCCCGGCAGCTGCTTCTGTACGATCGTCCCCTCAAGGTGGAGCCTGTGTATCTGCGTGGGGGTCGCAGGAGCCGCACACCCCCACCTGTGCCCTCCCCAGAGCCTCTGGGCTACCTGCCACCCATCCACAGCACCTACCAGTATAAGCAGAGGTCACTCTCACCTGTTGCCAGCCCTTTATTGAGGGAGCCAAGGCCCCGACATGCTCATGCCGCGGCTGCAGCCTTTGCCTTGGAGGCTGCTGCACTCGGGCTCTCCCGGGAGCGGGAGAGGGCGCTGGATTACTATGGGCTGTATGATGAGCGTGGCCGACCCTATGGCTACCCCATAGTGGCTGAGGAAGACCTGATGCCAGAGGATGACCAGAGAGCCACCCGGAACCTGTTCATTGGGAACTTAGATCATAACGTTTCAGAGGTGGAGCTGAGACGTGCTTTTGAGAAGTATGGCATCATTGAGGAGGTGGTGATCAAGCGCCCTGCTCGAGGTCAAGGTGGGGCCTATGCATTCCTCAAGTTCCAGAACTTGGACATGGCCCATCGGGCTAAGGTCGCCATGTCTGGCCGGGTTGTTGGCAGGAACCCCATCAAAATTGGCTATGGTAAAGCCAACCCTACTACTCGACTCTGGGTAGGCGGCCTTGGACCAAGTACATCCCTGGCTGCCCTTGCTAGGGAGTTTGATCGCTTTGGTAGCATCAGGACTATTGACTATGTGAAGGGGGATAGCTTTGCCTATATTCAATATGAAAGCCTGGATGCTGCCCAGGCTGCCTGTGCGCAGATGAGGGGCTTCCCCTTGGGCGGACCAGAGAGGAGACTTAGAGTGGATTTTGCCAAAGCTGAAGAGACAAGATACCCCCAGCAGTACCAGCCTGCACCGCTCCCAGTGCACTATGAGCTGTTACCTGATGGATATAGCAGGCACAGAAGCCTAGAGCAAGACTTAAGGGTGAGAGATAGGACTCCTCCACATCTCCTGTACTCGGACAGAGACAGGAGCTTTGCAGAGGCAGACTGGGCTAGCCCTGCCAAAAATGCTGAACGCAGAAATAACTTGGAGAGCTACGGCCGATCCGTGCGTAGCCGCAGCGGAGAACGTTGGGGTAGTGAGAGTGACCGCAGCGTGCCCAAGCTTTGGGAAGAAAGGCGGAAACGCCGGAGCCTTTCCAGTGACCGTGGAAGGACTGCTCATTCACCTTACGAGGACAGAGGCAGGACAAAGGCCAGTGGGTTAGCTTTAGATCGCAGCCCAGACAGGGTTCGCAAAGAGAACAACACTACAGAGTCTGGAACAGAGAGAGACCAGAGTAACTCCCTTCAGAACAACCGGCACGTATCTGAGGATAAACCCCATCGTGAAACTTCTGATCTTCCTCAGCCTAAAAAAAGGGACAGCGAACGCAATCATCGAACTGGTGAATCGGAATCAAAAACTCACGAGGAGCCAAAATCTGAGACCAAAAAAGTAAAGAACTTATCAGAATTCGCTCAGACACTGCAACTTGCTTGGAACGGGCTTCTTGTGTTAAAAAATAGCTGCTTCCCCACGTCTATGCACATCCTGGAGGGAGACCTAGGTGTCATCAATGGGCTCCTAAAAGACCATTCATCTGGTGGGAAGTTAACACAGCTCAAGATTGCTCAAAGACTTCGACTTGACCAGCCCAAGCTGGATGAAGTAACTCGCCGTATCAAACAAGGCAGTCCTAATGGTTATGCTGTGCTACTGGCTACCCAAGCCACCCAAGGAGGGGTAGGGGCTGAGGGGACCTTTCCTGTTGTGGAGCCTGGCTTGCAGCGAAGGCTTCTCAGGAATCTGGTCTCCTACTTGAAACAGAAGCAGGCTGCTGGGGTGATCAGCCTGCCTGTGGGAGGGGCGAAGTGCAGAGACAGCACAGGCATGCTTTACGCTTTCCCTCCTTGTGAATTCTCTCAGCAGTACCTCCAGTCAGCACTAAGGACATTGGGAAAGTTAGAAGAAGAACATATGGTGATAGTTATAGTCAAAGACACTGCCTAGAGCCCACACTGTCTCTTCAGATTCCATGTTTTCTTTGAGTGTGTCACAACCCAGTTGTTTTTAAGGCCGATCATTTTGGTGGAAGCCCAGTAAACCTTAAACAAAACTGTAAGATTTTTAGTTTCTAATTAATTTTAATACCATTTGAATAGATCCAATTTTATTCGTTTTTTAATATGTGACACTGTCCACTGTGTTCTGTATTTTTATTTTTTAACTGTATGGAAAGTTGTCAGTAAAGCCTTGTTCACTGATGGATTTTTAATCTTGTGCAGTATCTTGGTTTTTATGGCCTTACGAGGGGCTGGTTCCCTGTCCTCCCAAGAGCTAAAAGATGATGCCTCCTCCCTTTCCAGTTTCTTAGACCTATAGTTCCCCTCCCTCTTTCCAGGTGCCCTGGAAAATTGGGGGAAGACTTCTTTATGATGTATGAGAGAGACTGAAATGTCAATTCATGTTCTTGGCCTGCTTGCTTTGTATATTATAAATTTGAGTCTTGACACTTTTCTGCTACTTCTCCAATATTTGATAGAGGCGTCCCAGGTAGAGAAGTTCCAAGGAAGTGAATCCTGATCAAAAATAGAAGTGCCTTTTATTCATCGTTTTAAATCTTTTAACAGCTATTTAACATTTGAGAGAAAAATGCTTCTTGTAAAAGGTCGCAAGGACTGACCAAGAAGCTTCAAAAAAATATAGGTAGACACGTCTTGACATTCCTGATAATTTTAGGGGGGGGAAATAAAAAAAAACAAACCCTGCCTTTCCTCTTTGGAGAGAACCCTCTTGGGCCTCTGTTATACATAAACAAATAAAGGGCACAAGCTTAGTTTTTATTGCACTGCAGGTGCTCTTTTGTATAGTGCAGAGCTTGACTATCTGGACAAGGTTAACTGCCATGGTTTTGCCAAAGTTAAATTGTTTGCAGGATTCTAAAGGAGGAAAAAATACCTTTGGCTGTTTAAAAACATAATTATGTATTAAGAGTTAATTTTCCTAAGATCTTGGAACGTCCTGCCACAGTAAGAGCATAAACAAGGAATGAAAATTGGAATTGAAGAAGGGCCGGTTCCTTCCGGTAGTCTGTGAGGTGGTTGTCTGACAGAAGCTAGGACATTTGCCTCTCTAATTTCTCAGTATCTTAATGATGGGGGTTAACCATTCCAAACTTGACTTAAAAGCCACACAGTTACATTATGTTATAACGCTGGTAGCCTTTAGCAGTCTTCAAGAAGCATTTCTAGGATTTAAAAAAACAAACAAACCCTAGTTTGTCTTTGAATTTCCAGACTTTTTTGTTGTAAAACAACAATGCTGGAGGATCCAACCATCTCCGTTGTGGGTGTGAGCCAGACACTCGGTGGCAGAAAGTTGGCAAAGACCCCTTTAAAACTGCTGTCAGCTAATATGCTGGTATGACTGGTAGCAGAAGCTATGTAAGGGGGAGGTTAATGCACACTAATAAAGCCCATTTATCCTGCAGTTTTAGACTAGGGACAGCAGTGTTGGTGCATGGTCAGTTGCTTGTTTCAATAATGTAAATAATTTGTTGTTTTTATTTAATACAGCGGTTATATTAAAATAAAGCTACTGGGTGAGTTTAATAATGAGGCTTCCATAGTAATGCCCCCCGCAAAAGTCTAAAAGTTGGAGGCTAGCTGGCTTGACTAGGGCTTTGTTTTTTAACCGTGTTGTGGCCAAGTCCTGTAGTGTTGATGGTTCCTTATGTAAGCTATCAGCGCCTTGAAGTGTTACATTTGTTTTTTTTTTAAACCAACTGCTATTAAATATTCCACATGGTCAGTGTTAGAGAGCAACTCTAACTTTTGTCACAAACAGCCTGTGTATTGAAGACATTCAGTATTGAAAGTGCAGTTGTGAACTGAATCTTTTACTGCCTATTGCTGTGAATTCTAGCTGCTACTGCTTCTTTGGTTGAGTGGCAATGACTGCTTGTTACATGATCTGAGTTGGAAGGTTCCAGAGACAGATGATTCCCTGAGGCAAAGCCAGAAAAATGTTACTTGAGCTCTGCAATGCCAAGGCCCAAGTAAATAGTCATTAGAACTTCAGATTATTAGAGCTTTAGCCTTGTACTGTTGCTTCCTGAATGGGTTTCTGTTCAATGTGGCTGAGTGTTTATGAATGGAGTTCATCATTCCCAGGATATGGTTGTGCCCCTGGTGTCGAGTATTCCGACAGCTAAAGTTACTATTAAAAACAGGTGCCTGTTATCAGTCTAGCATCGAATGTATGCTAGATGTAGAAAAATAAGGCCAAGGTCCTTGCCCCAAAGACTTCACAGCAGATAAGGCAGGGGGAATGTACTGACAAGCAAGTAATAGTACATGGGTGCTGCTAGATCTATGACATTTTTTTCCAGCTATGAGAACCCTTCACGGCAGGGCCTCAGTGAAGATGCAACGAGAGGATGGCAGCACCATCCTAGGGAGGTGCAACAGGTGGTAATGTCATGTGACCTTAACATCTCATTGACTGTAGGAGACTGGCCCTATAGTGTCTTTTAGATACATACGGGGCCACAAAAGCATGGGTCTTGATAAATGTGAATCTTGCCTGACCCTCGTGGATAGATGAGATTTTTGGGGAGGAGGAAGGAAAATGTAAACCAGTCTCTGCTCTGGGGAAAGACACCAAAACAATTCCCATCTACTCTAAAACTAGCAGTGGGAACTGTAGTGTAGACATAGCTCCAGCAGTGAACTTTTTTGTTGCTGTTTTAGTAAACGTGCTGAAAAGCATAACACCATCATGGTAGTAAAAATGGTTCGGCCTTGTCTACACTAGGATTTTGTACTGGTTTTAAGAGCAGATCAGTGGCCATTTTTGAGGACAGTACCCTGGGAAGAGAGCCTGGTTGAACTGATTTCTAGGCTGTCTTGCTCTAGTGGAGAATTCGGTTGCTAAGATAGAGCTGACGCAGAGCACAAACTGTTCAGCATGTCCATGCTATAAACCACTTATTGCAATGCCCCTTGGGTAAATATCCTGGCACTGCTCCCTGTGGGACATTTCAAAAAGCCCTTGATGCATTATGTACTATTCGTGCTGTTAGACCAGAAAGCCGCCTCGCTGAAGTGGCACTGTAGGCATACATCATGCATATAACCTGTTTAAAACAGTCTTGTATAGGGATCTTTTTTAATGGTTAATTTCTCTAGGGTAGACAAAGTGAATTAGCAACTGTTGGAGGGAAGTACCACTGTGGGAGGGTGGGCAGAGAGTAAACACCATCTCCTGTTGTGGTTAAAAACATTCTACTCGGGGTAGTGCTGGCCTGACTCTCTGCCTGAGGAGGAGGAGGAAGAAGAAACTCACTGGGCTTCCCTGCTCTCTACTCAACATCATTCTTTTTGTGAAAACTTCCCATTCTGAATTCTAGGAATAGACAAAAGAGCAACCCACCAGGGTAAGTTAAGAAAGGTGTAAAAGTTTTCAGAAGAGACACGTTTTCAGCCAAGTGGTGGCATGTTTTTTGAGCACCAGGCTGTATGTAGTGGGCTTTGTTAGGGCCTGGAATTTGATGTGAAAGTGAACGACTTAGTTCTGCTCTGTGTAATGAAAGCCAAGGCACCTAACCTAGGTGATTTTTAAGGTGGGGCCCTTGCGGTCTCAAATAGGTAAGTTAAATAAGGTGCTGCTGTCATCTAGCCAGCATAAATAATATGATCTCTTCCTCTCTCGTGTTAACCCCACTACAAAACCATTTATTACACTGTTATGGGCACTACATAAATATTCAGGTATATGTTAAATCAGTAGTAAAGCAGTAAGAGTTTTATTTCAAGGCAGACCACATATGCTGTTAATCAGTAAATATTTGTTTTGATCTAACCTTGTAAAAAGAGGAATCTGGAAGAGCTGTCAGGGATGTCCAAGGCATAGAGCTCTGGTGAGCAGCCTTAAGTGAGTGAAGGACAAGTTCTGTATCAGAACTGAACATGTTTTAAGTGAACAGTTCTTTGTAACTGCAGCACTGCTCCTTCCTCCCACCCGATTTACCTTGTCCTTTGTGTTGCAACTCAGCCGTTTCTCCCACAGATGGCTGCTAGTTGGGGTGTCTTGGGAGATACTGTGCTGCCAAATACTATTTGGGCAGGTCTGAGGGGGAAAACATGGGTACAGCTCACAGCCATATGTAGAGACAGGACTTGTATTTTATTTTTTTTAATAAATACACTTTACATTAAAGAAAGGCCTTCAATTTGCAGTTTCCACAGAGGGTGTGAAAGGGAGAAAAAAAGATTAAAAAAACTTGAATCACAAGGGGAAAAAAGGGCCCAAACTGCAATCCCAGAGCCCCTTGTCTCCATGAATACCAGGGTGTCAGCCTCCCCCTCTGGCTGCTGTCACAGCAAGAACCTCTGCTTAAAACAGGCTGGAGGTTCAGTTACCCCCTTGGGCTTTTCCCTAAAGGCAGGTGACACATGCCATCTGCTGCTAGCTTGTGTAACACCTGTTTAAAAAAAATTCTCAATTCTTGGTGATTTTAGAAACCATGATCCTCTTATTTCATTTAGTACTCGGTAAAAATGGCCCTTTTGTTAATTTTAAACAATTTTTCTCCCCCATAACCTGACCCGTGGTAACAAGATACTAGATTGATACAAAGTTCAGACCCTTTTTACTATAACACCTGCCTTTTTTTTTCTTTTCCTTTTTTTTTTTTTTCCTTTTTTTGGTTTTATATAAAACTATTTTTGTTCTTTAGGAAAGAACTTTGTACAAAGAAAATATATTCTGAAATAGCTTCAGACGTTTCCGTGGAGAGGAGAGTCTCATCTCAGCCTAAAATTAAAAATTAAAAAAAAAAAAAAAAAAAAGGCAGAGAGAAAGAGGCCTAACCCCGGTCTGTTTATTCAAGCGCCTCAATCTGACCCAAACCAACACAACTGATGGGCTGGAGTTCCTTGGATGTCCCAAGGGGTGCTCAGAAATTGCTTCCGAGTTGGTCTCTTGTCTTCTGGGAAGGGAACTTCTCTTGATGCCAACACCCTGCGTGGTGGTCACTCCTCACTCATTCAGAGACAAGATTATGTCGTCTTCCAAGTCAGAGTTATCTGAGCTGTCAGCTGGAAAGGGGACACATGGGTTATTTGTTTGGTGTATGTGGAAAAAATGCAGCTGTCAGGCCAGCTAAGTAATGAAGCCTGTTCTGCATCAGTCAGTTACAAGAGACCACCACCACCTGCTCAAGCAAACTGACCACAGACCAATGAACTCCTTAGCATTAGCAGCGAGAGAGAGAGCCTGTAATTGTGTTTCAGGCCAGGAAGTCAACTGGCATAAGGTGAGTGCGCACTAGGGTTTTAGTGGATCAAAGGGACTGGTGCAATTTTGCCCAGTATAATTCATGTAAGTTGACAGAACTCCCTTGCACAAGTGGGGCTGGAACTTTCCACCAGGAGGTTACTCATATGTAAGCTGTTTGCACAACTTATTGGGAACATATAAATGACATAACTTCATGTTATTGGGACAGGACAGATGTGGTTTTGCAACACAGTTATCCCACACATTATTTCAAGAAATGACATCCTACCTTGATGTGTGGGCTCTGCATAAGTTACTAGTTCATTATGTAGCAAACTGGACACCAAAAGCTACATTCTTATTGAACAGTTGTTGCCTTTCCAGGCAGGGCACTGCTGGGACCTCATTAGTGAGGAAAGTCAATAATTCATTATACTTACACCATCATTTATAGCACCTCCCACAAAGCACTTCACAATGAAATAGCTGCACAGCACTCATTAAAGGTGACCTGCAGAGCATTTCTAAAAACCAGGCTTTTGCCCTTTTTAGCTTTGTGAGGCAGAATGAAGACATGAAAGTATTTGCCAAGAGTTCCACCCCACCACCACTTGCTTTAACTTTAAACAGGAAAGTCCAGTCTCCCTCAGTTGTGCTGCAGGGGAGTATAAAGTGACAGAGATGCATACCATGAGTTCTCAGGCCCTAGCTGAAGTGACATGGTTACTGAATCTTTAACCAAGATGGCCTAAGTACGGTATTTGTTGAGTGCTATAGTTAACTAGGTGTTAAAAGCAGTTTTAAAGAATACCCAAAACTCACTCTCCCCTCAGCTTCCAGTCTCTTATGATTTTGCTTACATTTCATGAGTTCTCCAGAGAGCCTTCCAGGGTAAGCAAAGCCTCAAAAAAGGGGACAAACCTTTTAGGCCTTAAAAAAAAAAGGGGGGGGGGGCGCCTCAGGGCACAAGTCTGTTTTTTCCCCTTTGGAGGTACCTTTAATATAGGTAGGAAGAATGGGTTGGCAAAAGTTAGTCAAAGAAATGTTTTATATTCTGAAGTATCCAGTATCACAAGCTCACTGCCCAGACAACTCAATGCCCAGATGGAGTACTTCACAAGCAGCTGGACTCCTTTCAACTTTTCCTTTCGCTTAAAAAGATTATCTGGGAGCTATTTCCATGGTCCTGATTTATACAGAGGAAATGTTTATAGCAACTTTCCGGTGCTGCTGATTTCTGTGGCCAGGCTGGGCCAAGATCTCTGACCACTTCAGGAGAACCAGCTGCCACACAGCTCAGAAGTTTCAAGAGAAAGTACAAGTCAACCCAGCTGCGTGTTCTGCCATGGGGCGGGGCGGGGCTGGGCAAGGGACAGCAGCTGCTGGGCTGAAAAGTCAGGGGAGCTGAAGGAAAGCTGAAGTTCCAGAATGTCCGTGCCCAAAATGCTTGGCTGCCCTTTCAGCTGTGACCCACTAGCCAATCAAGTCTCAGCCTCTATTGTAAAGCCTAGGAGAGCAGTAGCTATGGCAATGCAATGGGAGCTGAGCCACAAAGTGCTGCTGTAAAATAGCAACTAGGTTACATGGAGAAAGAGGAGGGACAACAGATCTGAAGAGTCCAGAAAACATGGAGAGGAAAAGAGGCAGAAAAAGAAGTTATTACTGGCAGGTGGGAACTGAATGAGAGAGAGGCATCCTGATCTCACGAGGAAAGAATTTCTTGGCTGATCAGCCTTCAGCCATGTCCTTAAGAACTCAACGTATGCCTCAGGTATACCACCGCTATCACTACACTGGCCAGACAGCACAGAACCTTTCAAGATGTTTACAAGCACTTATCTTGTCAACTGTTCTCACACTGCCCAAGTGAGACCACACAAACCTGTTACAACTGCCATGAGCACAACGCTTCACTGGGTCCTGTAGGGCTCTTCAATTCAAAGACTGGCTGTTCTCGCAACACAAACCCTTAAATCTGCAAATACATATGCCTGGAGACAGCTCACATAGTAGCTTGGCAGTCACCGTTCCAGGTGTTAGAATAGTAGTTCACAGCTCAGCCCAACACTCAAAAGCAAGTTATTCTGCTGTGAGTTGCCAGTCACCAGCAAGAGAGACAGAAATGCCCATTTTAATCGGACACTTTACTTGCAGATACCCAAGTTCAGCCTGTCAGCCTTCCCAGGGCCTGCATCAGAACTCCTGCTGAGCTTCTTTCTGTAGGGCATTACCAGGGGGAGATAGCCCCACATTTCCTAGGAGCGTTTTCATAAAGACATCCTGACTCAGACAGTGAAACGAGCTTCTGCAAGAACCCCAGTGGGTGCAGAAATTGCCCTGGTCCAGAAAGGCCAAGCTTCAAGCTGCTTTGTGCAGATCTCCTCCAACCCAAGTGATGCATTAGGCTGAGAGGAACATCTGCACGTTTTAAATGTTTTCACAGGTGATCCCTGAAAAGGCAACCCCTCCCTGCCCGGGACATGAGTACCAGGGTCACTCACTTCCCCGTTTTCATTGTTCCTTTAATTATTATGTCCCCACACTGTACATGGGCATACTAACTGTGCCAAGCTTAGGGAGGGTTGTCAAGAAATACCAGTATGGCCAGTAAGAAGCTCATCAGAGGGCCAGTACCACTGGGGGGCAGAGGAGGAGAGGCGAAGTGCTATACATTGGACAGTGCATCTTAAGATTGGACTCTAAGCAGTGAATACAAGGATCCGAGTCTCTGAGGTTCACTGGTGTCCCCATGACTGGGAACTTGTAAGACATGACTGCAGCCTCAGGGAAGGCAGAGGAGAATGAGGTAAGTACGAGATGCCTGCTGGACCTGGACCACACTAGCCTGACAAAGCTGAGTCCAAAAAGAGGAGCCGCCACAGGACCCAGCTACCCATACAAGTGCAACCTGACCAGAGCATGGCTGAGAGTCCCACTCCTAGCTAGAGACTCCAAAGATGCAGGGGAACTTCACAGCCATCTTGGAGGGTCAGCTGCACTATACAAGTTCAAAGTAGAGCCTCAAATAGTCCAAAATCACAGGGCACGTGCTCAGCAACTTCTGAGCAGGCAGCGCACTCAGTGCAAGAGATGCTGATGCTACTCATAAATGACCCCTTTGGTAGAGGCTTGGAACTTGGGCCAGGTGAAGCTGTGACATGTCCTTTTAGCCTGGTGACTTATGTAGCCCTTGTAACTGATGGCAGTGGGAAGAAGCCTAAAGGAATTACCCGACAAACCACTTTGGCTAGCTTCTGAACAAGAGCACCCCATAGTGCTGTCTCTCTGCAAAGCTGTCCTTAGGAGCACTATGTCCATAATAGCTATGTATGTACAGGGCCAGTATGCACC
This sequence comes from Mauremys mutica, assembly GCF_020497125.1. Lineage (NCBI taxonomy): Eukaryota > Metazoa > Chordata > Testudines > Geoemydidae > Mauremys > Mauremys mutica. The sequence goes on from NC_059078.1 coordinate 47,284,990, forward strand.
CTACTCCCAAACCTGCTTCCCATCCTACCCCAACTTTAGCTGACACGGCTAGTGAGGCACCATTCAAAACTGCAGATGCTGAAATGAGGCACAAAAAGCACCTGACTCAGGTATTTGCAGAAACACATGGGCCAGCATGGGGAGCCAGAGCAAGAAGAGAGCCAGCCAACTGCTGCGGCTGCTCCTCCTCACCAGGCTGTGGTTCTACCTCCCTGCCCATGGTCCAGGCCACCACATACGCAGGGAAGGGATCAGCAACTCCCGGACTCCCATTTCCTCTGCTTCTTTTCTACCTCCTCCCTATTTTCTACTACACCGAGAAATTAAGTGGGCAACAAGGAGATGGGGTGGGGGATAGCTGAGAAGGGACATGTGATGGGGTGGGAACCAGTCATGGGCAGTGCTCTGGTGGAGCATAGATGAGTGCCAGCCTGTTTTCCCCCAATGTGCCCATTGGAAAGGGGTGTCACAGGCTGCAATTTCACTGCAGGGTTGACAACCTCAAACCACCAGTCCAAATCTAGATCTAAAACCCCAGAATAAACTTGATATTACATGTCCATTTGCCATATTAGTAATGCTCCACCCCTCACCTCTCTACATTCACCCCCTTCCCCTTCTATAAATCACAGGCCGCTCAGGAATGAGTGGTGAGGTGTGTCTAATTCCCTCGAGCATCAGGAGTTGGATGATTACTTTAACTACTGCCCCTAAGTGTCAAACCTGTTACCCACTGGCCTCTCTAATGGAAGCCTCTGCTTTGTCTCTCCCATATAAGCCTGGAGTTTTCTATGTGCTTTTCAGTGCTGTAGACTGAGTAGTTTTTAATACTTTAGGCATCAAGTCTAAATGCTCGGTGCCCAGCTGAGATTTTGGAGCCAACTAGTGATCTCTGTGACTCAGTATTCAAACAGGTAAAGTCGTGAGCAGGAAAGGTGTACTCACATTGCCTGGATGTCAGATGATCACTTATTCTCTGCTGCAGCCGCCTCCCCTTCTACCGAGACTCAATCACAGATTGATGTGTACATGTGCCATTTACATTACAGCCATTTATTAGAACTAAGAGCCAATTTACTTGCAAATGCAGAGGTTTTTAAAGACAGTCAAGTTAAAATAAGCTCCTTTTCAAAGTGCACAAATTTTCACCCATTCCTGTGTAACCTCCCCTCTCCTTCCCACCAGTGTCTGCTACCTACCTGTCCTCAACTCCTTCCTCAATACCCATTCCCCTTGCGTCCTTACAAGCCAAAGTGCAGAGATGTCAGGTTCTTGTGGCTTCCTTACCATTCCCACTGGGTCTTCCCCGCACAGCTGCTGAGTGCTCACAGCAGCCCTGTAAGCCCCATCAGAGGAAGCAGGAACACAGAGTTAGTGGACAGGCCGGAGGCAGCCCCACAGGACTTTGCCTTTCCTCCAACAGTAAAGTAAGTGGGGTAAGGCAGATGCAGCTCAGAATGCCAGTCTCCCCCTCTGGCAGAAGGGCCAGAAAGTGGTGAAAAGGCCCTGCAGGACCGAGTTTTAGTCACTTCTCTTCCTGGCACCGGTGACTCCTAAACTGAGATTTCCTTTAGTTTCAGTTCAGGAACCTGTCATAGGCCTGTTAGACCCCACTCTCCCAAAATAATACCGCTAAGTATCTATTAAAGTGCAATTCATTTTTAATTAGAGCTATGCAAATGTCCTGTTTGGACAAAATACCTACCACCTTCAAGAGAACTGCGGACTGACTGACATACATATAAGAAAATCTCTGGAGACCTGAGGGGGCATTACCCCCAAATTCATGAGTCTGATCACAGAGGAGCAGGGCTGCACTACAATGAAACAGAAGAAGAGCATGGATGAGTCTGCCAGCGAGAGAGACTCTGAACTTAGTGTAGAAGGCTATACCAGCTCAGAAACAGAACTGCCACTCAAAGCCTTCCAACCTGCCACCAAAGAGGTCAGGTTTCCATCTCGGTTCCCATCCAGCCCCATCACTGCAACATTTTAGCACCTCAAACATCATTTATCTTCAACACCCATGTAAGGTAGGGCAGTGCTACTACCCTCATTTGACAGATGGGGAACTGCAGCACAGAGACACTAAGTGAATACCTAAGATCACACAGGAAATCTGTAGAAGAGGTGGCAACAGAACTCAGATCTCTTGAGTCTCAATCCAGTGCCACCTTAACCACAAGGTCATCCTCTCTTGATTGTTAAGCGTTTTCAAAATTGAAGTGCTAGACAAACTCCAAAGCCGTTATTTATTTATTTTTCTTTTTAACGAAGTTTCTGTTTCTCCAAACCAGGAGGGAGAACAACTTCAACCTTATGCGCAGAGCTAAGTTAGCATTGGAACGGTCAGGGGCAATGAAGAAGCAAGCTCAGAAACGCCATGCTGGGTTATTCTCTAAGTAACTGCAGAAGGTGAAAGAGGCTCAAACCAGCAAGGAAGAAAATGGCTTCCCATTTCCATGAGTGTATAAACAAAGCAGAGGAGAGGAGAGGAGAGAAGTTACATAGTGGTCTGGGTCCCTCTGGAGAGCAGGATTTGTGAGCATACATAAAACAATCCTTCACACGAAGTTGCAGAACCTGCTTTTAAATTCTCTCAAGTGTATCTGGGAATAAAGATGGAAACAGTTTCCTTCCTAAACCTAACAAAGGTGATTCCCTCAGACCATGGTTGGTATTCACCAGTGAAGCTCTTTGGGAGGCCTAAAGCTGATTGAATGGGGGGGACCAGTGCCTTTCATCCAGGGAGGGAAGGAGAGAAATCAATTTTTCCGGAGGGAAAATGTCTCTCTTTCATATTTGTGAGGATGGGACCACCTGTGACCACCAGTTTAGAAGTATACTTACTATCGCCAAGGATCAGCTCAACTTCCTCATCTGCATCAGAATCCTCATCTTCACCTTCATCCCCCTCTTCCAGCAAGTTGGCGAGCTCCTCATCATCAGAGGGAGCGAAATCATTGTCTCCATCCTCACCAGCATTCTCATTGTTCTCATCCTCCTCCAGCTCGGCCTCCAGCAGCTGGTCAGTGTCTAGTTCATCAAGGTCATCTGTATCATCATCATCTTCATCATCATCCTCTTCCTCTTGTTCTTCCTCCTCCTGCAGCGACAGCAAAAGAGCCCATTAGGACATGCAAAAGTATATGGGGACCCTTCTGAGGGAAATGCATACCTTCCCAAACTAAAGGTCACCCAACATTACTTGTAAACTCTACCCTCTTCACCCTTAAATCACATGATAGATACTAGATTGACAGCCCTGGAGAAGTCCTTGTTACCCATAAAACAGGTATAACACAAGATAGTAACATCGCATGCCTAAACCCCATGATGTTTCTTGCCAACATGCCTCACACAGATCTGCAGAGGCACGAGAGTTCAGTCCCAGCTCAATACAATCCCTGGCCTCATGCCAGGCTTACACAGACAGCTGTTTCTTCACAATTGGTCTGAGACCATTAATTCAGTCAGAGTAACTGGTATTGGTCACTGCTGACCAGGATGAGATTTGAGGTCCAGTGAAAATCTCTGTTATCCCATTACCAAACCATGAGCCATTCAATCCTCAGATTGTAAATTCTTTTAAAGTGGCTCAGCAGTCTCACTACTGAAATTTACACTGTGAATCAGGGTCTCCATTCTACCAGTGTGCTGAATGAACAGCTTAAAGAGAAGAAAACAATCCATGGGAATTTTTATTTGTGTTTAGTGATTGAATTTCTTATTCCATAAATTAAACCCTTTCCAGCCTGAATGTCATTTCTGGTATAAGCATGGTTTTATGAGTGGGATGAGGAGAATGGTAGCGCTCAATGATCCTTACACAAAACTGAGAGGATACCAGCTGCACCAAAAAGTCTCTGAATTTCAGTTCCCTTTTAGTATTCTTGCACCTATGTCACACCCACCCACACCCCTCTTCTCCGATGGAATATTTTCACATGGCAGGAAAAATACCGGTACATCACTGAACCCTGGATTCTGATGGAGTATATGGGACACACCTTCCAAGATTATAAAGCAGTTGGGGAATATTTGACAAACCCATAAGAGACAGATACTCAATCCTGCCTCTTTCTGTGGCATTGACAGATTTTGGATGGTTTCATTTTCAGAATTATGCTAAGAGAAGAGAAGCCCCATCTTCTTTGCTCCCCCACACCACACTTTTTTTGTGTGTCTAATACACATACATACAAATGGTATTATGACTAAAAGCAGTAGGTAAATGTTCTCCAAAAGCATGTGCATCCACAGCATAGGGTTACTGAGCTTACTGTCCACAGCTGGAAATTTAGGAATAGCAGCAAGCCCTAACATTCTATCCATCCAGTGAGCTCTATTATTTTTAGATTCATGAAAGGCCTCCAAAGTATGTCTGTCACTCACTGGAAGTATTTACATAATTTAAAATGGGATGGATAAAAATAGATGTTAATAATAAAGAAAAAACTGATTTAAAAAAATCTAGTTTATTAAAATTAAAGACATTTTTCTTTTTCAAAATCAACATGTTTAAAATTCAGTTTGGAATAACCTAGGTAAAAGCCTAAATTTACTATAAACGATTAAAATCATTTAAATAAATAAAAAACAATATGGTATATCAATAAGCCCTCCTTCAATTTCAATGAGTTAAAAGGTGCGGCTTTATGTATAGAATTGGGGAGAACAGCTAATTTTTGAGGTCAACTTGAGTTTTATAAATATATGTCACAATGTCAAGTACTATATTATTGTCAGCCTTTACAACTGAGTAAATGCTAATATTTACATTTTTCCAAAAGTGCTTTCGGTTTGCTGTTCAGAATTAACCTTAATTACTTTTGGTTTCAGTTCAGATTTTTTTTTTTTTAATTCATTTGAGCTAGTTCGAAGTTGAGATGCCAACTGGGAGCTGAAAAAGCAGGAAAGCTTGTTTTACTCTTCAAATATATGAATAAAAAACAAATAGCAGAAGATGAGTTCTACTAATTCTAAAAGCAAGAGCCCAGATTTTCAAGGGCACTTAGGCACCTAGATGCAGACAGGCGCCTAGTAGGATGTTCTAAAGCACCTAACTTCTACTGATTTCAATTCCAATTGTTTTCAATAGGAGTTAGGTACCTAACCTGTTTAAGCATTTTTGAAACTCCCACTAGAAATCTCTCACCGCTTTTAGGCACCAAAATACCTTTGAATATCTGGCCCACAGTGATGAGAAACCATCAGTCAACTCACTAACTACAGTATATACTTCCACTGTTTAATAAATCAGTTTTATATGCAAAATATGCTTTAATAAACTTAGTTTTTTCTTATGCATCCAACACATTTAGGATTGTTTTATTTAACTAAAAAACAATTTTAAAACGCTGGTTTTGTGCATTTGTAATTGAATTCCAAGCTTGACACAAAACATGAGTAAACAAAATCATCTAGTATATAAGAAATGAGTCATCCAACCTTTTCTAATAATAAAAAAGGTAAAAATCAAGAGTACGTGGAGCCTTAGAATTGCTTCAATGTGTATAGATATAGTTTATCCTAGTGGCTAGCAAAAAGAACCAAAGGCTACATTTAGTTGCAAACCAACAGATTTTAATATTTATATCAACTAATGACAATGAAACTTTAAGAAAGTAACTAAAAAGTACCAGTGCAAAATAAGATTAAAATCAATTATTTAAATCAAGGTTTCTTTCTTGCCAGTTTAAATCATGATTTAAATCTGCGATTTAAATCAGTCCACCCTGATTTTAACACACCACAACAATACTGTCTCAGCCACACAGATATCTCCCCAACCCCAGTAAAAGCAGACTCATTTCTCAAGTCTCCCATTCAGGCTACAGTCTGAGGAAAGCAATGAGCCTTACACTGTCCCATGAAAGTCAACAAATTCTGGTTGTGATGAACTAATGGAGGAACAAGCCCCAGAGCCAAGAGGCCTGCATGGAGAACACCTTTATCCAGTACCTAAATGTACAAGTTTTTTAGGTCAGCCAGCAGATACTAAATAACTATTTGAAAGCATATGCAGTATTGTTATAACCACGTTGGTCCCAGGATATTAGAGAGACAAGGTGACTGAGGTAATATCTTTTAATGGACCAAATTCTGTTGGTAACAGAGAGAAGCTTTTGAGCTTACACAGAGAAGAGGAGCTCCGTGTAAGCTCGAAAGCTTGTCTCTCTCACCAACAGAAGTTGGTCCAATAAAATATATGACCTCCCCTACCTTGTCTATCTGAAAGCAGATATTCTCAAACTGTGATCTACCCTTGCCAGTGGGCCACAGAATGAAACATTTTGAGACCCAAGTCATAGGGGGTTAGGGTGCTGAGAAGGGAGGTAATTCATGAAAGGAGTGCTGCAAAGGGTGGAGCAGTTGGAGAATCTCAGGTCTAGGTGGACAAGTGAAAGTGCCCTATCTGATCTGACACAGGGGAGCACCAAATCTGTTCTGTAAAGGTATTCAGGGGTTGCTGTGCTCAGTGATGAAACATCTAACTGATTTAAGAGCCTAAATCTCATTTTCGAAAGGAATTTAGGCAGTTAAGAGCCCAAATCACATTGACAGCCAATGGGATTTTGGCTCCTAAGTGCCTAAATCCCTTTTGAAAATGAGATTTAGACATTGCAACAATGAGTTCAGCACTGTCTAAATACCTATTAAAATCTATGCCTTAAAGATCCAAAGGCAGCACTCTGAATTGTACACAGAAGCAAAATGTCAGCCCGTACAATGCTGAAAAATAGATGCAACATGGTACCCCCACTAAACAACAGGCAGCTGGATTCTGCTTTCGTGTCTGAGCAGTCTTTAAGCCTAACTCTTTGTACAGGACAATGTAGTAATCGAATCTGTAAGTGAAAGGCCTTGCTAACTGTGGCAAGGTCTACACTAGCAAGAGTGAAAATGGTTGCAATTTTCTAGCCAAACTAACTGGGGACGAGGGTTTCAGTCCTGGGTGACAGGACTCATTTTACAGGCCCTCCGCCTGGGGCCGAAGGCTTGGGCTTCAGCTTTGGCCCCCTGCCCAGGGTGGTGGGGCTTGGGCTTGGCCCCCACCACCTGGGGCAGAGGGGCTTGGGCGGTCTTAAGCTTCAGTCTCCACTCCTGGGGTCACATAGTAATTTTTGTTGTCAGAAGGGGGGGGGGTGCAGTGCAATGAAGTTTGAGAACCCCTCACCTATCAGACCATTACTTGGTCTGAGTTCATACCAGCTGATTCTAATGCAGGCCCTTACCTTCATCAGGTGAGACCATCCAGGTCTCAGAGAAAAGACAAAGCTTTGTCATCCATATGCAGATTAAAATCACACCCCCAACCATGTGACAATCTTCCCCAATGACCACCATACACACTGGAAGGGAGTGACAGACAGAACTGAACTTTGCAACCCTGTGCAACTCTGCAAGAGAGGGTGTTCTGGGCAGAAGAGCAAATTACCCTCTGGGATCTGAGAAAAAACAGCAAAACCAGAATCTAACCCTGTCAAGGTCCCCAACTTAGCTGGCCAAGCCTCATGGTCAATGGAAATTGCGAACAGATCTAGAAGAATCAAAATGCACACCTGTCTCCACTGGAGATAAACTAACGAAACTTGTGTGTCTGCGGTATAACCGGGTCTGCATCTGAGGAAGGAGAAATTCAACACTCTGAAGAAACAGGGCAAATCAGCATGAGAGGTAAGGGGCCCAATTTTCAAATATGGGTTAAGCACCTTACAATCACCCATTTTAGGTAGTTACATGCTGGTTTAGGCAGCTAGGTCACCACATAGATGCCTAAAATGGGGATTTAGGTGCTTAACTTTGATAACTGGGCATTAAGGTTGGGACCTCTACAAGCATCTAAGTAATTTAGGTGCACAAATGCCATTGACTTTCAATGGGACTTGTGCTCCTAAGTCACGTACGTGCTTTTGAAAATCCTACTTCAAATGACTTGTGAAAGGTCATATATGCCTCTTTTTGCTCTATAAATCTAAATAAAAACACCACATTAGTGATAGAGATAAGAATACACCAGGAGTCAATCACCAGGCCACTGCTTCCCTTAAAAATGCAGTAGTAAGTTAAAACAGGAAGAGGTTCCGTTTATGAATGCTGAACATTTTTATTGACCATCACCTTCATAGCACTGTACCAACATTTCTCCTCAGCATTCCTGTGGTATAACTATGTAACATGCATAGGCTACCATGGGAAATCCATTGCAATATGCAAAGAAATAGAGAATCAGCTCTTCCTGATAATCAAAATATATGCAGAACCACTCTAATCTATGCCCCTTGTGGTTCATACATAAAATGCCTGCCCCACTTTTCTACTGATATTTGATAGGAAAGTGCTGACTTTACCTGGCTTCAACAAAAGCCCCGGCAAGAGATTTGTAGTGTACACTGCTAGCCTTAACTGTGTTATAAGGTGAACAAGAAACAAGCTGAAATAATAATTAAAGAGCATGGTAAAAAGAGACCCTGCCCAACATTACCAAAAATAGTGTCTACACACAGATTTGTACTGTTTTAGTGAAAGTGGTGCAAACCCCTGTGTGGGCACAGGGAGTGTTGTAAGCAAGACACAAGAAGTAATTCTTCCGCTCTACTCTACACTGATTAGGCCTCAACTGGAGTATTGTGTCCAGTTCTGGGCATCACATTTCAGGAAGGATGTGGACAAACTGGAGAGAGTCCAAAGAAGAGTGACAAAAATGATTAAAGGTCTAGAAAACAAGACCTATGAGGGAAGATTGAAAAAATTGGGTTTGTTTAGTCTGGAAAAGAGAAGACTGAGAGGGGACAAGATAACAATTTTCAAGTATGTAAAAGGTTGTTACAAAAAGGAGGGAGGAGAATTGTTCACCTTAACCTCTGAGGATAGGATAAGAAGCAATGGGCTTAAATTGAAGCAAGGGAGGTTTAGGTTGGACATTAGGAACAAATTCCTAACTGTCAAGGTGGTTAAGCACTGGAATAAATTGCCTGGGGAGGTTGTGGAATCTCCATCATTGGAGATTTTTAAGAGCAGGTTAGACAAACACCTGTCAGGGATGGTCTAGGTAATACTGTGTCCAGCCATGAGTGCAGGGGACTGGACTAGATGACCTCTCAAGGCCCTTCCAGTCCTATGATTTTATGACACTTATTTCAAGTTAGTTTAACCTGTTCCTAACTGACTAAAGCTACACTGAAATAAGAGTGTCCATGCAGGAGTTTGTATCAGTTTAATTAAAATGTTTTAAAATCAATCACACCTTAAAACTAAATTGGTGAACTCTGCATATAAACTAGTGTGGCAATGGCAGTACTAGCTTCCTAACAAAGCTCTCCTTTAGCAAGGGCAGATCAGCATTTGTAATCAAGCTGATACAAGACTGGAATGAAACTGAAGGCATCATGAACTTTGCTCACAGAAACTCCCTCCCTCCTGAAGTCCAGCATCTCATACCAGCAACACCCAGGGAAGGTGCACTTCACTTTAGAGTCAAGTATAATAATAATAGGATTCCATATGATTTAACACCCTTTTTGGCCCATGCTAGTACAACATTAAGCGTCAAAAATATAACTAACAGGTCCAATCAGACTGGCCTGGAGTAGCTCATCAAGATGGGTATCACCTTCCGCTCCAGAATTTCATCTTTTATTTAAAAAAATTAAGTCTCTAGCCCTTATGGTTGTAAAGAACCACCTTTAAAATATGATCTGAGTGTAAAAAGACACAGGTGATACCTGCCTGAGTCCTCAGACAGCCAGAAATGAGAGGTCTATAGGAAGGATTATTGTTCCGATTCATCACAGTTGGGTGTTGACAATGAAGCCTAACGACAACTTTAAATGCCAATATTGTTTCTTTTTCTTGTACAATTTCATCAGAGGTGAACTAAAATCTTACTATTTTTTGGTAACCGATCTGACCCCTGAAAACTAGACTGCAAAAATAAATGAAACAAGAGGTATTATTATTATTATTACTATGATTCATGAATTCCCAAAATTAAGTTATTCACAAGGTGTCCCTTAGTCATTAGTACAAGTTAGCGAGATGCCTGGAGTAGCGTAACATAGGCCGATTTACTGGGGTAGGTAGACAGACAAAGAGCATCAAAAATAGTAGTACATTCATACACCAGAACAAAACTACATTTTAGATATTAACAAACCAAATGGTCACCACAGAAAGTTAAACACTTACTGTGCATTATGAAAACCAAAGTTTGGGGAAGAAAGAAGAATGTTTTACACTAGCATTTAGTAACAAGAGAACCACACTTAGGACTTGCCTACACTGGGATATTTACCAGCATACTGCTACAGTTATACCTATATAGCTCCCTGTATAGACACAGTTATTCTGGAATAAGAGTGAGTTTTTCCAGCTTAGCGTACATTGCTCTGAAAGTGGTTTAACCTAAACCAGAAAAACAGAATTAACTCCGAAATGAAAGTGTCTACACAGGGAGATATACAGTAGCAGTACAGTTGTAACAGTATAAATATGCCAGTATATTTCCCGGTATAGACAAAGCCTCAGTACAAAAGAACGTAGTCAAGAGTTTTCCAGATGTTATCACTCTCCTGAGCTCAGTCTCCAGAAAAGATATTGTGCCAGCAGATTTGGAAAAAAAACAAACTTACCAACAGTGCAGATAATGAAGTCTAAAACTGAAGAAACACAGGAAAGAGGGAAGAGGGAAAATTTATTCAAACAGACCTCCAGGCTGTTCAACAGCCTCCAAATGGAGTATTAATTATCTTACTAGGAATCCTAATTCATTTTCCTGGGCCAGGAGTTTATACAAATGCATCCAAAGAGATGTGACACCTATAAGGCTACATAATCTATATATTTAGTGCTATTTCAAACTTAACTATTAGTAGATATAACCTTCACTTACACAGGAAAGTTCCCCGGTTACAGCCGACAGTCATGGCTCCAAGACAAGACATGGATGTCAACCTGCATCAATGGAACTTCCCTGTGTTACCCAGTTAAGGGAATATCCCCTTTATCCTGGACCACACTAGATTGTAATCACATTTATTTAAGTTCCTGGACTGAGAACATAGCTGAAGAGGATATCTTCCCTCCTGAGCCATGGAATACATACTGTGTGAAAGAGATTAACTCAGGATCATATCATGACATGAGTTGAATCATGGAACAAAGTTTCTGCAGGAGGACACTACCATTGGACCGTTTGATACAAGACAGTATTCCACATCCTTTCTAGACAACTATTTGTCCAGATCTGACATGGCGCCCGATTGTCTATATGTATTTTGTGTACACACACACACACACACACACACTCTCACTCCAAGACTGTGGGTAAAGTTGAGTTTTAGCATTTATCTGCTGCAAGTTTTAAAGAATATAAGGCTGCAAAGCAACCCATGACATGTAGCAGAAGTTGCCCTGTTATCTCTTAAAGCTGCATAGCACAGACCAGCAATGATTGAAAAGCTACTTCCACTGAACAGACCAGATCCTAAGCTGGTGTAAGTTAACACAGTTCCACTGACTTCAGTGGAGCTAACTTGATTTACACTAATGGAGATCTGGCCCAACATGTTTTCTACACCTCCCACTCTTGAAGGACTAAACTCCCTTTGGTTGGCATGTCATTAAGGAGTGTTACACTTGTTGGATCCCTCCTTTTCTAGAAACATCAAATAAACAAAGGGAACCCATTATCAGGATTGTTTTCACCAACAGGGAAGCCAGCTTTAAACACAGATTGATACAAGAGTCTGATTCCCATTATCTGGAAGGCAGTTGAGCAGAAGTGACCTAGAGACACTTGCTTTGACACCAACTCTTTCCAAAGATTTGATAGGCTTTGATCTGGCGCAGATATTTCTGATTCGAGAAAAGAGCTTCCCATTCTCACAGTGTACTGATGAGGAGTCTGGTCAGCACAACAAACTATCAGAGAAATTTAAACTCAAAAGATTGGTTCATGGCCCACCATCTCCAAATATATAGGACATTGTAGAAACTTCATATTTTGGTCTATGTGTTAGATTTGAGTCTTTTGGGATTTATTATTACCATTCTTCCCTTATAAACTGTGGGCTGTCGTGTACTTCACCTCCTTCCAAGGTGTCTCTTCCCTCCATTATGATAGCTTACAAATACTCTTCTACCTGTGGTGCTCCTGGGTTTTCCAGGAGCACCACAGGTGCTTTAGCAAATTAAATGGCATTACAACAAGGCTACAAAAGTTAGAATTCCCTTCTTCTCCACAATAGGTACTTTAGTTTATAAAAATAGGTCAGGCTTTCCTCATTATCCCATTTCCAAAGAGCTTTTGGTACCAAACAAGTCTGTTGCTTAGTGGCTCATACAGACGGTAAAGACTACATGAGGACTAACATACACCAGCTTGTTTTACTGTCACTAAAAAACCACTTTCTGTACAATATTTTCCTGTGAGAATTTCTGAAGTCTGGAAACACTTTCATAATGATTGGATGTCCAGAACCAAATGAGATTCCTCAGTAGGAGGAGGAGGAAGAAGAGGATATAGTCTCTCAGGCTTACATGTTTAGATTCTGGTTTTGAAATCAAATCAGAAGATCTCTCAAGCCTTTTTGTAAGCTTGCAGCTGGGTTTGCATTCCTCAGACAACTTCATTTTGGGGATTACAGTACATAAATCTGGGTTTTAGCCTTTGAAATAGTTTCAGCTATTACCACAAAATAAGTTCTGCTCTGTCTAATTTTTTTGACCACTTCTCCTTGCTCTGTGAGGAAATAATTTGGAGTCCAAATAAACCACATTTTGTATTCTATTACTCGGTTGTGCATCCTCTGTTGGGGGTTGTTTTCTTACTTCCAAGTATTAAGACTCGTCCCTCATCCTGGAAATTATGCCTCATGAGGCCAGAGGAATAAAATAGTGGTGGAACCTTTCCAGCCTCCTTAATCTTGTCTTTTATATTTAATTCATGTCTCACTATTCCTATTTCACACTTCAGGAAGTCTTCAATTATCTGCCAGTCACTATCTACTCTATGCATTCACGTTTGATTCGGAAGGGTCTAGACATTTATTTTCTGATCCACTTTCAAAGGTTTTTGCCCACCCTCTCTCTCTCTAGACCTCTGGAACATTATGTTCCCCCCCCCTACTGCCCCCCCCCCTGTTTTTTAAAGGCAATTCCTTTCTCCCACAGTCTTGATTACTTTGGTAAGTTTATCCATTTCTTACACACAGACATCTTACTGGTTTCTCTCTCCAGATTTTTCCTGTGGAAAAGCAAGTTCACTTTCAGCAATGCGAACCTTTCTAGAAGGTCAGTATTCTATTGGTATCTGCCTCTTTTCCTGATACCAAAGGATTTTGTTTTCCATGCTCATCCAAAAGGTTGAACAAAGAATGTTCTACTCCAGAGGAGGAAACCTTCCCCATATTAGTAAGTTATCTTGCTCCACAGCCAAGCTACGCTTTATTCTTCTGACAGTTCAACACTCTGCTGCCAAAGCCATAAGCAGCTCCACATCCCTCTGTAACTGACTCTCAAGCATAGACAAGTTCTGGTTTTTTGCTGTTGGAGCGGTTACCTGATTTCCTCCCCCAACTCCACTTTTTAGCCTCCCTAAACACTATATAGCAGTGAATGCTTAGTGATAGCAATAGTCATTCTATGTCTTATTCATGTCATGACATCACCACATTTCCCTATCTAAACTCTGCCCCCCTTTTCCCTCCCTTCCCCAAATCTGAACTTACACCTATTATCTCCACGCTAGGCATTAGCAGAGTCCTCCGTAACATGTGGCTACCCGTGCTTTCACCTTTACGGCTAGTTTGGTGTTGGAGCTCAACTTCTTTGTGGGTGAAATGACGTGATTCAGGTAAAGACACAGAGCTCTGGCTACGTGTATTAGTACATGTAATGAGTAAGGATTCTTACCATAGGCTTCTATGCAGATGGAGAGGACATGGACAGACGTAATACAGGGAGCACAGCAAACACAGCATACAATATGTCACAGATGCAAAAATGGAGCGAAGAGATAAAACACAGTTATTCTCTTATTCTATAAGAGTATCCTTAGCCAGTTTAACAATAACCACAGCTCTACAGTAAAGAAAGAGGTTACCATTACACCTTTTTAACAAGTCAGCTAGACAAGACCTTGGAGATATTAGTCCAGTCTCAGAGAGATTCACATCATGCTTCGTTGTGGCTCAGCGTTTAATGATCAATACCCTTTACTTTACATGTGAAACGTGTTTGGTCACACACGGCCATATAGTTTGTCTATGTACCATAATTTTTTTTTAAGAATAAAGGGATTAAGAATAATCAATTTAAACAGAAACCATTATTTCCTTAACTGTCTGTAAATAGCACAGTTAAGGCAATTTTTCCATCAATGGGAAGAATATTTGTTGTTGTTTTTCATATATAAACTTTATTACAGGTTAAAACTGTGCCACCTCAAAATAATCAATACAATCATCAGCTACTGTGTGGTCTTATTACAGAAAAGGCCAAGGCAGCCAACTGGCCAAGTAGACCTCAACCCTTAAGATCTAAGAGTTAATATCGCAAGTGTGCTCTATTTTCAAGCCTGGCCAGTTTCCAGGGGTTTGCTGAGGCTCACAGGAGGTTCTTGTTGAAGGGGATGGAGAGGAACAGAATCTGGGGCAAGACTCTTGAAAAGGATCCATCCCACCCTGATATGTTTCCACCCTGCCAGGAATATCTCTGACTAGCTCTCCTACTCTTCCCCTTTTCCCTGTACAGCTAGTTCCATTCGCCTCCTCTCACACAAGTCAGAAATTGGGGAAACAGAGCACTGCACAGGACTTGTGCAGAGTCCTGCAGCGGGATTGGGATCCCGTGGGTCCCTCAGGACCCACTGCCTTAATAGCAGGAGTGGCTGGGGGTGGGAGTGGGTATTGCAGGGTGAGAACGGGATTTAAAATAGTCCTGCGCAGGGCTCTACTCTGAATTATTACCCATATGTTCTTAAATATGTCCATCCCTCTGGTACCCATATGCCAGAGCAGCAGCATTTGCAAACACTGTCAATTTGGAAGTAGTTTGACTTTCTCACCATAAATGAAAGCATGTTCCCCTTATTTCCACACTCCTAGTTCCTTGCTTAATTTTTTTACTGCAACTGTGATAGCCTTTCCTGTTTTAAATCACAGCTGCTTTGGAGTTGCAGGAATATCCTCTGGGCTATGGGGAGGCATCAACCTTTGATTTTGTGACTGAAGAGCCCGAACATTCTTTTTTCATTTCTGTTTTCAGCAGGGAAACTGCACTCTAGGATATTAGAGCTAGAGGTTTAAGAAGTCTCAAGTATTCTATAGTAATTTCCTCTGTCTGTATCAGAGGGCTGCCACCTTCTGAAATTACAGCATAGTTCAGAGATGGACCCTAGCAATCCATACCAAGAACTAACAGGAATTCTTGTTGCCAGGCAAAGATGTAGCAAACGTGAGCATGTGGCTAAAAAAAGACGGTTACTCACCTGTAGTAACTGGTGTTCTTCGAGATGTGTTGCTCCTATCCATTCCATGTAGGTGTGCGCGCCGCGCGTGCACGGCTCTTCGGAACATTTTTAGCCTAGCAACTCCGGCGGGCCGGCTGGCGCCCCCTGGAGTGGCGCCGCCATGGCGGCGGATATATACCCCAGCCGGCCCGTCCGCTCCTCAGTTCCTTCTTGCCGGCTATTCCAACAGTGGGGAAGGAGGGCGGGATTGGAATGGATAGGAGCAACACATCTCGAAGAACACCAGTTACTACAGGTGAGTAACCGTCTTTTCTTCTTCGAGTGATTGCTCCTATCCATTCCATGTAGGTGATTCCCAAGCCTTACCTAGGCGGTGGGGTCGGAATGAGACGTGGCGGAGTGTAATACCGCAGAGCCGAAGGCTGCGTCGTCTCGAGACTGGTGCACCAACGCGTAGTGGGAAGCGAAGGTATGGACTGAAGACCAGGTGGCCGCTCTACAGATGTCCTGGATGGGGACATGGGCCAGGAAAGCGGCCGATGAGGCGTGTGCCCTCGTCGAGTGTGCGGTGAGTCGGCACGGGGGAACGCGAGCAAGCTCGTAACACGTTCTGATGCAGGACGTCACCCAGGAAGAAATCCGCTGCGAGGAAACTGGCTCGCCTTTCATGCGGTCAGCTATTGCCACAAACAGCTGGGACGAACGCCGAAAAGGCTTCGTGCGGTCGATGTAGAACGCGAGTGCTCGGCGGACGTCGAGGGTATGCAGCTGCTGTTCCCGAGGCGAGGCATGCGGCTTCGGGAAGAAGACCGGGAGGAAGATCTCCTGGTTGAGATGGAAGGCCGACACCACCTTGGGGAGGAAGGCCGGGTGTGGTCGGAGCTGCACCTTGTCCCCGTGAAAGACGGTATACGGGGGACCCGCCGTCAGGGCGCGGAGCTCTGAGACCCGTCTGGCGGATGTGATCGCCACGAGGAAGGCCGTCTTACAGGTAAGATGGAGGAGAGAGCACGTAGCGAGGGGCTCGAAGGGTGGGCCCATGAGCTGGGCGAGGACCAGGTTCAGATCCCATGTCGGAGCAGGAGGACGCACCTGCGGGTAGAGACGGTCTAACCCTTTAAGGAATCGTGATACCATCGGGTTGGAGAAGATCGAGCGACCTCCTATAGCTGGTCGAAATGCTGACAGCGCTGCCAGGTGCACCCTGAGGGACGAGATTGCAAGACCTTGACCTTTCAGGTACCAAAGGTAGTCGAGGACAGTCTGGATGGGGGCCGAGAAAGGGTTGATACCTCTCTGGTCGCACCAGAGGGCAAAGCGCTTCCACTTGGCGAGGTAAGTAGTTCGCGTTGAAGGTTTCTCTGCGTCGGTTAACCACTCAGGAACCAAGCTGTAAGATGCAGCGATTGCAGGTTCGGGTGACGAAGCCTGCCGAGGTCCTGGGTTATGAGGTCCGGCCACAGCGGAAAGGGAATGGGTTCCCGAACCGACAGCTCGAGCAGCAGGGTATACCAGTGCTGCCTCGGCCAGGCCGGAGCGACGAGTATGATGCGGGCGCTGTCTCTCCGGATCTTGAGTAACACTCGGTGGACGAGCGGAAACGGAGGAAACGCGTAGAGAAGAGGCTCTGTCCATGACAGGAGAAACGCATCTGAGAGGGAGCCTGGAGCTTGACCTTGGAAGGAGCAGAACCTGTGGCATTTGCGGTTGGACCGGGAAGCAAAGAGGTCTATCTGGGGAAAGCCCCACCTCTGGAAGATGGAATAAGCCACATCTGGGCGAAGGGACCACTCGTGAGAGGCGAAGGACCTGCTGAGGCGGTCGGCCAACGTGTTCTGCGCTCCTGGCAGAAAAAACGCTTCGAGGCGAATCGAGTGGGCTACGCAGAAATCCCAGAGGAGCAATGCCTCGTTGCAAAGTGGGGAGGACCGCGCTCCGCCCTGCTTGTTGACATAAAACATGGCTGTGGTGTTGTCCGTGTAGACCGCTACACAGCGGTTCTGCAGGTGAGCCCGAAAGGCGAGACAAGCTAAGCGGATCGCTCTCAGCTCCCGGACGTTGATATGGAGGGAGAGCTCCTGGGGTGACCAGAGACCCTGGGTGTGTCGGTCTCCTACGTGAGCCCCCCAGCCCAGCGCCGAGGCGTCCGTCGTCAGGGTGATTGACGGGCGAGGCGGGCGGAACGGAACTCCCTCGCAGACCGTTTCCGGGTCCAGCCACCAGGTGAGCGTCTGGAGAGCGGGCCTTGCCACCGTTACCACCATGTCTAGGGGATCGCGATGAGGGCGGTACACCGACGCCAGCCACATTTGGAATGGGCGAAGTCGCAGCCTGGCGTGTGCGGTAACAAATGTGGACGCTGCCATGTGACCCAGGAGGCGGAGGCAGGATCGCACCGTTGTCGTCGGAAAGGCCTGCAGTGCCCGAATGAGGGAGGCCAACGTCTCGTGCCGAGTGCGAGGGAGGCACGCTCTGGCCAGATTGGAGTCGAGGACCGCTCCTATGAACTCCACTCTTTGCGCTGGAACTAAGAGGGACTTCTCGGTGTTGACAAGCAGGCCGAGAGACCGGAACAGATGTAGAATCTCGGTCACCTGATTCGCCACCAGCTCTTGGGAGCGGCCCCGAATCAGCCAGTCGTCGAGATATGGGTAGACGTGGATGCGACGACGGCGGAGGGCTGCGGCGACGACCGCCATGCACTTGGTGAATACCCTCGGCGCGGTGAAGAGGCCGAAGGGGAGCACTGTGAACTGGTAATGAGCTCCGTTGACCATGAAGCGCAGGAAGCGTCTGTGGGGGGGGGGGGTAGATTGCCACATGAAAGTAGGCATCCCTCATGTCGAGGGCAGCAAACCAGTCTCCCGGATCCAAGGAAGGGATAACGGACCCCAAGGTTACCATTCGAAACTTGAGCTTGCACAGGTATCTGTTGAGCTCCCGGAGGTCTAAGATGGGACGAAGGCCTCCTTTCGCCTTGGGGATGAGGAAGTATCTGGAATAGAATCCCCTGCCTCGCCTGCTGGGAGGCACCTCCTCGATGGCACCCACGCTCAACAGAGATTGGACCTCCTGTAAGAGGACTTGCTCGTGAGAGGGGTCCCTGAAGAGGGACAGGGAAGGTGGGTGGGAGGGAGGGGGCGAAATGAACTGTAGGCGGTAGCCGTATTGGACAGTGCTGAGGACCCAGCTGTCTGATGTTACAGATGACCACGCCTGGAGGAAGCGGGAAAGGCGATCGGAAAACAGAAGGGGTGGATCCTGATTGGAGAGAGGTGGGCGGCCCTCGGGCGGCCCATCAAAAGGCCGTCTTTGGGCCTTGAGGGGCCTTGGACGATCCCTGGGCTTGGTTACGCCGCCCGCCCGATGGTCTGCGGCGGAAGGGGGCTGAGCGCCGATTGTTAGGTGGGCGAGGTCTGTTGTGTTGATAGGGCCGATAAGGTTGATGCCGGAAGGAACGCCTTTGGGTGGCCGGCGTGTGCATTCCTAATGTGCGGATCGCCACTCTGCCGTCCTTTAGGGTCTGAATGCGGGTATCAGTTTTTTCTGAGAATAGACCCTGCATCTCAAAAGGAAGGTCCTGGAGCGTGTATTGGACCTCCGGCGGCAGAGTAGAGGACTGAAGCCATGCAATGCGTCGCATGGTTACCCCTGATGCTATGGTCCTGGCCCCCGAGTCCGCTGCGTCTACCGCTGCCTTAATCAAGGTTCGGGAAGCCAGCTTTCCTTCCTCCAGCAGTGCCGAGAATTCTCGGCAGGAATCCTGCGGGGTGAGCTCTGCAAATTTCCCTAGGCAGCCCAAGATGTTGAATGTATATCTTGAGAGCAGGGCCATTTGATTAGCGATGCGGAGTTGGAGGCCGCCCGCTGAGTAAATTTTTCGGCCTAACAAGTCCATGCGCTTGGACTCCTTCGACTTTGGCGCAGCGGCGGGCTGTCCGTGTCGCTCCCGGTCATTGACAGATTGGACAACTAGAGAGTCCGGAGCCGGGTGAACGTAAAGGTATTCGTACCCCCTCGGGGGGACCGAGTACTTCCTCTCAACTCCGCGCGCTGTAGGCGGGACGGAGGAGGGCGACTGCCAGATAGCGGCATTGTTCTTTTGTATTGTCCGAATGAAGGGGAGCGCTACCCTCACGGGGGCCTCCGCTCCCACCACGTCCGTGATGGGGTCATCGACCTCCTGGACTTCTTCCACGGGTAGGTTGATGGCCTTAGCTACCCTTCTGAGAAGGTCCTGGTGCGCCTTGAGGTCGATCGGCGGAGGTTCCGACGGTGACGCCCCTGCCACCGCCTCATCGGGGGAGGAGGATGAGGAAGGACCCGGTAGCACTTCTTCCGGTGCCTGCTCCGTGTCTGCGGGAATAGGTGCCCGCGTTTCATGCCCCAAGTGCGTGCCGTGAGCGGCGGCCTGTGGAGTGGGGGACGGAGGTGGCCTGCTGACAGTGGCTACTGGTACCGACCGCACCGAGCCTGGCTGTCGCGGCGGAAGGGGAGGCCCCTGTTCATGTTCGGCCCAAGGCACCCAAAATCCCCATTGCTGAGGTCCATGTTCTGGTGGGAGGGACCCCGCCCGGAAGTCAATTGCGCTGCCCCCAGGGGAAGCGACTGAGGGCTCTCTTGATGGCCAGGGGGGAGCCGAAGCGGTGGCCGGGCGGACGTCCGGTGCCGGAGTAAAGTGCCCCCGCGGTGCCGACGGACGGTGCCGGTCGTCACGTGGTCTAGCCGGCGAACGGGACCTGCGCGTGGCGCGGTGCCGGGAGCTCGACCTTCGGCCCCGGGAGCTCGACCTTCGGCCCCGGGAGCTCGACCAGCGGCCCCGGGAGCTCGACCAGCGGCCCCGGGATGCGGATCTGGACCGCGTGCGGCGGCGCCTGGA
Source organism: Mauremys mutica (assembly GCF_020497125.1). Lineage (NCBI taxonomy): Eukaryota > Metazoa > Chordata > Testudines > Geoemydidae > Mauremys > Mauremys mutica. The sequence continues at coordinate 47,305,344 of NC_059078.1, forward strand.
GCGACTACGTGACTCTCGACGCCTCTCGCGGTGCCTGGAGCCGGACCTGGTACGGTGCCGGCGACTCGGCGACCGGGACTTGGAACGTCGTCGGGAATGCGACCGGTACCGCGACTGGGAGCGGTACCGGGACTGCGACCGGCGAGGAGACGGGGAGCGTCGTCTTGACGTGGATCGTCGTGCCCGGTGCGGTGGAGAGCGGTGCCGTGAGCGAGATCGGGATTGAGATCTGGCGGCGGTGCTGCGATCAGCTCGGTCGCCCGGGGACGGGGGGCGCATCATAAGTGGCTTCCCAATAGATTTGAGAGTCCGCACCGGTGGCAACGGCAGCTGAGCGCTCGCATCAGCGGTAAGGTCAATCAAATGTCTTGCCGTCGCGAACTCCTCGGGCGTGGACGGCAGCCTCAGCTCCTCCTCGGTAGGTACCGGGGAGCTGGGCGGTGCCGGACTCGACGGGCCTTGCGGCGCCGGAGTCGACAGCACGGTGCACGTTTTGTGCACAGCCTCAGCCTGCACCGTTAAAGTCGGAGGCGGCTGGGCTAACGGTCTCTTGTGCTTGTCAGAGACCGTCTTCGGCACTTTGCGCTTCTTTCCCGGGGAGAGGGAGCGGTGCCGGGTCTTCGGTGCCGGGTGCCGAGATGCATCGGCACCGGGGCGGCTGGGTGCGGTCGGCGCGCTGCTAGCTGAGGCAGTCTTTGGCGCCGCCGGTGCTGGTGCCGGAGGTTGGAGGGCTGACTCCATGAGGAGTTGTTTCAACCATGAGTCCCGTTCCTTCCTCGTGCGAGGCCTGAAAGCGACGCAAATGGGGCACTTGTCCGACCGGTGCGACTCTCCAAGACAGCGGAGGCAGGAGTCGTGCGGGTCACTCACCGGCATAGACCACTGGCAAGCCGCGCAGGGCTTGAAACCCGCCGGTCCGGGCATAAGCCCGCACCGGGGCGGAAGAAGAGGGCTAACCCCTCTAATTCCCTAATGACTATCGTAAACACTAACTATAGAACTATTAACAAGACTTAACAACTATGATAACTATATACACTAACGATCGGAGAACGCTAAGGCTGTGGAGGAAAGCAGATCACTCCACTGTTCCTACTAGCCGTCACGGGCGGAAAGAAGGAACTGAGGAGCGGACGGGCCGGCTGGGGTATATATCCGCCGCCATGGCGGCGCCACTCCAGGGGGCGCCAGCCGGCCCGCCGGAGTTGCTAGGCTAAAAATGTTCTGAAGAGCCGTGCACGCGCGGCGCGCACACCTACATGGAATGGATAGGAGCAATCACTCGAAGAAGAACTATCATTTTAATCCATTTTACAGGTTGCCCTTCCCCAATCTCTTGTCTGTCACAAAGAGGTCTTTAATCAAAGCCATCCCATCACTAACCTCATGGCTGAAGTCTGGTTTCAGACAGCCCTGCTAAGATATATGATCACGATATATGATAATGTCCATTCATAATGCCTCTATTCAGCGAAGCTCTCTCACAGAAACTACTGTCCTGTAATCCAGTGCCGGAGTTCACATTAAACCTTATCGTGCAAGATTATAAGCACCTCGTATTACGAGTTGAGAACCATCAACTCCCACTGACTTTTTGAGGGCACTCAGCACCTTGCAGAATTGGTGGGTTCTTAAACATGTCTGCCGATTTGGATGGAAGCTTTTTGACAAGGATCAACATGAAAACTACAGGCTTCTCTCTAACAGCAATGGGTTTGGCATAGGATTTTTGCTGTAGACAGAGGGGAAAGAGTCCTAAATAAACACACACAACATTATTGGAATCACTAGTGGCAGAATGTGAGCTGATAATGGAAAAAATAATGCTATGAAAGCACCACAAGCACTGAAAATCCAGCAGCTACAATTTCAGTTAGTGCAGAAGAGAGATTTCATTGGCAGGATCCAATCTGCAAACCTAAAACAAGTCTCTCTCTAATCTAGATTTACAGAAGCTTGCAATAGAAATTTTGACATTATACTGTAGAAGGTGAATGTCTCAAAAACCAGTATAATTTAAACTTGAATGACATTTACCGATTCTCACAGAACAAATCCATATAACTACAGAGTATAAATAGATTTTCTCTAAAATTTTTAATAGAGGATTCCACATTTTTTCCACTGCAATTAATGAAAAGGGTGAGAGAGGAAGATACTGGATAGATTACCATTGGCTAGGGCTATAAAATATGGACAGATATTCCTTGTCCCTGACCGTACGCTTCCACTCAAGAGTATACACGAAGACCACAGAATTTAGGAAATATTAATGAAGTATGTAAACATTATCTCCCTAAACTCAAGATACCTTTCCCACAATCCACAACTCAGAAAGACCTATGTTAGCAATGGGAAATCTCTGTATTCTGTAGAGATATAAAAGAAGAAAAACAGACCATGCCTTTTAACATCAGAAAAGCTAGCCAAGTTTAGGTGGTGATGGCACTGAGGGAGGAGGATGTATCCAGGAGATGTTTTTAACGCAAAATAAAACAGAGCTTCACAAATGTCTTATGCTTAATACAAAAATAAAAAGACTGAAGACAGAGAGCTCCCTATCTGGCTAAACTAGGGATTACAAGAAGAATGATCCTTCCCCCAAATATTTGTTCCCTTAGGTCCACACAATCAGAATTTCCAGGAGTTGAATAAAAATATTCAGAAATGTCATTTGGCGAAGGTATCCACATAAAAGCAAAAGCCAAATTATACAGAGCACTCCTCCCACATAGAGAAGCTTCTATTAGATACATACTGATGTGGAAGGATGACTAAGAAAAAACAGCCTTTCAATACTGATGATTAAAAAGTATACCACATTTCAAGAGCAGTCTATGAACAGTAACAGACTACTAAGCTTTTTAACCTGCCCTTCAAGACTCCAGTCTCTGTGAACATGACAGTTTAAGTAGGCAGAGACTCTCAAAACTCACACCTCTGTGGTGGAGTACCCCAAATATTATATGCCATAACACTTACAGTTATTAATGAGGAAAAAAAGCAATGTTTTCAATCAACAAAAATGCAAAAGTATAATAAAACCAAACTTTTTGCGTTCTATGCAACTAGTCTCAAAACAGTGATGGGCCAGACCACAGACCTATTTAACTTGTAGATTTTGACTCTACTCGCCAGCAATTCCCCTCTCTCCCCCGCCCCATCTCTGGCCTTTTTGACTAACCAATATTTTTAAAGTTTTCATCTCCTGCCACTCAGAAAGACCTCAAGACTTCTGGAATATGCTGCTCAAACAGTTTCACTTTTGTTTCTACTGCCTGTCCCTCCCTTCTCACATTTATCTCCAGACTTCTTCTCCTTGTCCAGATCTATTCCGCCCCCAACAATCTTCTACCCATTGAACTTTTTGACTCTGTGTACACAAATTTGCAGAGGGACAAAAGAGTTGAGGTCTGTTATTTTTCACCTCTATATATTATTTATTTGCTGTTAACAAGCATGTTATCTCTGGAGAGAAAAATCCACAGTTTGAGAACTGCAAAACTAAGCATCTCTGATGGTATCTTCTAGACTGAGCACCGAGTCCCATTGGGTAGATAGAAAGATTAATCTAAATAATCTATACAGAAGCCCCTGGAACCACATAGGATTGGGTCCCTAATCCATGAACTATTGGAATTCATTTACAAAACTTTTCTTAAACATTACATGAATATATTGTCTCATACTATAGAATTAGAATTTATAACCCTATTCCATGATGAGATCTCTTTGAGCTATAATGCATCTTAATTAAAATTATCTTTAGATTGTTTTTTTCCTCAAAAAGCATTTTATCAAAAAATCTGATTTAAATTAAAAAAAATTGATTTAAAAAAATAATTGATTTTTATCTACCTTGTTTCCTGCCTACTGCAGGGGGCACGTGGGCAGCACCTGAGACTCCTTCACCCTTCCCTCCTTGGTTTCTCAGTGCATTCACTGCCTGCTGTACCAGTTCCTCCACAGCTCCTGCTCTGTCTCTCATCACAGAAGACAGGTAATGAATGAAATGAGTAACTGTCCAGGGAAGGGAGAGTTGGAGACCTTAGCAGGCCAGCAGCCAAAAGATGTTTGGGGGGAGGATAGCTCAGTGGTTTGAGCACTGGACTGCTAAACCCAGGGTTGAGTTCAATCCTTGAGGGGACCATTTAGTTGATTTGGGGATTTAGTTGGAGGTTGGTCCTGCTTTGAGCAGGGGGTTGGACTAGCTGACCTCCTGAGGTCTCTTCCAACCCTGATATTCTATGATTCATCTGCATCAGCAGCCCAGATGCCCACTTGTGCAGTCAAAACCTCAGAGAGTGGGGAAGCCTGAAGGAGCAAGACCAGGGAAACTGTAGGGAGCAGGGAAGGTGAGAAAGGGCTTAACGGGAAGAAAGAGTAGGGAACTGGACCCTAATGATACTGCAGGAATGGGCCTTCCACCTGCACCTAAAACTCTATTTGCCTACAAACTGTGTATGCAAATTTTATGCAAGCAAGATTGCCAGGGTTTCTGATGGGCATTATGATGAACTCACATTGAAACACACTAAATGCTAATGGCCAAAGACAGTCAGTAAGGCCATTCATCTGACAAAGTGGGTATTCACCCACAAAAGCTTATGCTCCAATACATCTGTTAGTCTATAAGGTGCCACAGGACTCTTTGCTACTTTTTACAGATCCAGACTAACATGGCTACCCCTCTGATACTTGTCAGTAAGGCTTGAATTTTCAAAAGAGCCCAAGGACGCCAGGCTTTAATTGAATTTCAGTAGGATCTGGGTGTCTAACTCCCTTGGCCTCTTATGAAACTCCCAGCTTAAGAGACAAAGGGAAAGAAAGAAGGAATGGAAGTGTGCCACCCAAAACATGTACCCGGCTCCCCTAAATCTGAAAGAAATGGGGTTAGAATGGAAGCCATATTAAATAAAGAAAATGTTAATGCCACCTACTGGTTAGATGTGGAACTGAATTCATTTGTATATTTAGCATCAAACATTCGTTATAAAGGCCTAATTAAAAAAAAAGCCCACAACTTCACCATTGCTCTAACTGGCCATCATAAACCCCTTTCTTCCTTATCTCCCCCTTACTTAATGTAGTAACTCCCAGGAAACATCTTAACAGTACAATACCAAAAGATTCACCTTAGTTTTGCTTAATTGGGCTTGATATTCTGAAGTATTCCCCTCAGCTAGGACAAGAAGGCTTTCCAGAGGTCTAATATGAAGTCTAGCACGAGTAACCTTGGCAGAAACTCACCAGCTGCAGAAACCCACCCTAACCGTTAACCTCAAATATTTTATAACAAAAACACTATGAATAAAACAGCTAATCCATCATGGTCACTGGGTTTGAGGGTAGCTTAAGCAGCAGCAAGTCAGTTTGATTTTACCTTCTCCCCCTCCCAATCAAATCACGGGCAGGGTGCAAAGAGATGCCTTGCAAAAAACAAAAAAAAAGAAAAAAAAAAGTGCTGCAGCTTCAATTTTGCTCAGAAATGTCTAAAAACAGAGCCATTCGGTGATTTTGCTATTCTCTACTCAGAAACATCTGAAAACAGAGCCATTAGGTGACTTTGATGCTGGGATGTCACAATCTGAAGCCAAGAGGTTATCATAGTTCCCACCCACCTCCATTACTTGCTACGCCTAACTTGCTGCAAACACCATTACCAAAATGAGCAGGACACCTTCAATTCCTTCCTTCACTGCACTAAGGGGACTCAAACCAAGAATTGGGAAACTTGCTGGCAGACCATTTACAGAAGAAATAGATGTGAAAGCAAAAGGCCTGGAGGTATAGATCCAGGATACCAAGAAAAGCCAACAAACAACCTCAGCTATCTAAAAGCTGCAAATGATCTAGTACCAGAGCATCACTTAGAACATTTAGTGAATCAGATTAAGAACATATGATCTATGAGTTCTGGTCAAAAGAGGAGACATCAGATTCATATGCTATAGGGAGGACATTGTGCCTCGATTTTCAAGGAACTCAGTGAGAAGACCTAACAAGGAGAAATCTGGAAGTACCTTTCTGATTTTCAGGGCCTACGCAATGCAGTAGAACTGTTTAAGCACCCCAAACTTTTAAAACTATATTAGATATAGTAAGATACAAATTACCTTTTTGATCAGCCTTAACAGAGAGACACAAGACAGGTGGAAGAAAAGTGTGTGTGTGGTGGGGGAAAGGGGTCTGGAGCGCTCTGCTCCTTCTAGCTCAGGGGTGGGCAAACTTTTTGGCCTGAGGGCCACATCTGGGTATAGAAATTGTATGGCGGGTTGGGGTGCAGGATGGGGAGAGGGCTCTGTGGTGGGGCCAGAAATGAGGAGTTCAGGGTGTGGAAGGAGGCTCTGGATTGGGGTGGGGGGAGGGCTGGTGGTGCGGGCTCTGAGGTTGGGCTGGGGATGAGGGGTTTGGGGTGCAGGAGTGTATTCCGGGCTGAGACTGAGGGATTTGGAGGGCGGGAGGGGCATCAGGGCTGGGTCAGGGGTGTGGGGGGGTTGAAGGCTCCAGCTGGGGGTGCAGGCTCTGGAGTGGGGGGGATAAGGGGTTTGGGGTGCAGGTGGGTGCTCCAGGCTGGGACTGAGGGGTTCAAAGGGCAGGAGGGGGATCAGCACTAGGGCTGGGGTGCATGCTCCAGGAGGTGCTTACTGGAAGCAGCAGCATGTCCTTCCTCTAACTCCTACACGGAGGTGCGGCCAGGCAGGTCTGCGCGCTGCCCCGTCTGCAGGCACCGCCCTCACAGCTCCCGGAAGCAGCAGCATGTCCCCCTCCAGCTCCTACATGGAGGCACGGTGCCTGCCCCATCTGCACGCGCCACCCTGCAGCTCCCATTGGCCATGGTTTCCAGAACTGCGGAGGGTGGTGCTTAGGGCAGGGGCAGCATGCGGAGCCCCCATAGCCCTGGCTGCCCCTACGTGTAGGAGCCGGAATGGGGATATGCCGCTACTTCTGGGAGCCGCACAGAAAGTCCCCGACCCTGCTCTGTGGCTGGAGCACGGAGCGGGACAAGCCCCCGACCCTGCTCCCTGGCAGGAGCTCGAGGGCCAGATTAAAAGGTCCGACAGGCCAGACGTGGCCCGCAGCTTGCCCATCCCGTTCTAGCTCAACACAGGAAGTTTCTATGAAGACATAAAGCTATATTTTGAGGATCTGTAAATCTGCAAGTCAATGTATTGGACCAAACAAAGGGACACAATGGAGAAAAGGTTACCAGAAGCAAAAAGGATGTATGTTTCTGGTTTAGATTTTGCTAAATATACAGTGACTGGAATTTGGGTAGCTTTTATGTAGTTTACATTAAAACTAATCTCCTTCACACCCAAGACTGATGTTGACAGTCTCAAAAAGTGACTGTAAAAGTGACTGCATTTTAATAAAGTCAAGGGACAAAGATAGTCAAGAGCAATAAATGCATACATCAACCACATGCTCTTATTCTGCAATTGATGCCACAGTACCAAACGAAGAAACAGTTCTGCTTTGTTACTTCTTAAGTTTTGTGATAGCTTTTCAGTACACAAACAGTGCCTGAGACCTAGATATACAAACAGAAGTTCATTTAGGGCACCAAACAAACACACATCACCACTGAAAAGTCAATGACTACCAACCAACCATTACCACGAGCTATTATCTGGTATTACAGTATTTTCCTATATTTAGGATAAGAGAACAGTGATATTTGCCTGGTAACGGCTGGTAAATGCTGTCTGTGAAAAATGGAAATAGCTATTAAAAAAAAGTTTTACAGTAAGTTTATTTTGTAGATTTGTCAAAATCATGACAAAGTTTACCACAAGGATGCTGAACATTAAATTAATTTAGGAGGAAACAGGCATGAACACGAGGCACACTCACTGACTACAGCCAGAAACCCTTATTTTACACATACATGTGCTCTGGGACAGATGTTGGCTGGCTATTAGGTAGTCATGATTTGGAATATTATTTGGAAAGGACAACAACTGGTATTTCTTCTATTAGAAAGTATTTTTGCTGTTCTAAAGAGTTACTAAACCAGATCCATCCAGTCTGGTGGTGTGCCTCAAACAGTGGCAGATAGAGAATTCCTCCTTCATAGTAAAGCACTCACTGCCCCATAACACAACATTTGAACCAATGTGGTATCAGGGATGAGAAAGAAAAGCATTCTCCCAATCTAATTTGTGTAGGTGATGTGAGGTACTACCAATATTATACAGAGCATAAATCCACTGATTAGGCTGAAATCCAGTCTCCTCCATGGATGCTATTATCAAATGTTCCTCTGAAAGCCAGTAAAGCAGTTTTATTCTAACAGGAGATTAAGGAAGTGGAATGAACACCAAAACCCCAGCTTTCCATGCAGTCTGAAGAAATCAAACTTCTCTTTACAGCCCCCTCACCACGCTAACACAGAGGAAAAAAGAAAAGTTAGCTGTGTTTCTACGATGCAGACATCAATGTATCACAATACAAACACCAAAAAGGTGGTGATAAACCACTCCAGGGTGTGTGTGCGTGTGTGCGTCTGGGTGTGCGTGTGTGTGTCTGGGTGTGAGAGAGAGAGAGAGAGATTTCCCCTCTCCTCCAACCAAAGCAACATGTGTTGGGCAGTTCTATGAAGTCTGGCACCAAGAGGTCTCCTGAAAGCTGACTATAGAATGTGCTGTAGCATAGCCGGTAATCCTATTACCTACTGTATCCTGAGTAATAATAATTCTTAGCTCTTTTATAGATTGTCAGACACAGTGAATCCAGAGGTCAAATGCTTAGTTTATGCCAGATATTAGTGCATCCCAATATAAACCTATAGATGTTACCAAATTTCTTAAACATCTTTATTACACAGAAACATTGTGCAATTTCACAATGCAATACTGTGTTCCATATCCTATTTTTACAAGGGTTACAAATCATAAATGACCAAGCCAATCTTAAACCTAAAGATTTGGAAATATGTACTTAAAGAAAGCTAGAAAAAAAGAACACTAGAGTAGAGAATTGCTATTTTACAGTAATATTTTAACAAGCAGAAGCTCCCAGCATTCCAGCTATGAGTGAAAAGAGTTTGATTACAACTGGACTGCAACAATCAAAATGACTACAGTACTCACCTGATCTTCCTCTTCATCCTCTTCATCTTCTGCCAAACGCTGCCTGCCTACCTCATAGAGCCTGCAAACTGTATCCATGTTCATGGCATCCATGCTCCCTTGATTCTGAAGAAAACCCCCAACACAGCAGTTAGTACCTAGTGCAACTGTTTATGCTTTCTTACGTAACTCAACTCTATCATGATCTCCATTACAGAAGAGAAGTTACGACCAAGAACAAACAACAAAAAGGCATTTTATCTTTTTTATTTGCTACTTACATAGTGTAATTAGTACTAACGATTATTCTGTTATGCTGCAAGAATTACCTCAAGAGCAGCATAAAAGGTTTGGCTTTGAGATTCTAGCATCTATACCACTCTCAACAAATAATTTTATACCCCATAAACCTTCATTTTGACCATTCAACACCCTGCATGTCCAACTTTGGGTTTGTTCACCCTCTCCAAAACTGCATGCCAGCTTCCCTTTAGATTCTCTCCCTCCTCTCCCACCTGAACTTTGCCAACAACCACTGCTTTAAAAACAAAACAGTTTGTCCCAAGTGGGATTTGAACTCTCCACTCTTATAGACCAACTGCTGATACACTAATAGTTTGCAATGGGACCATAGCATTACTGTTAATCGTGCCCCTAAGCATAAACCCTGCTGGTGTGTCAGGAACAGCACAGTAATCCCTGGGCTAGTATTATCGTGCCACTCTGTATGAGCATGAGGCGAAAGCCTTATCAAAAGTTAAAACTGCTTCCAAGCTGAGAAAGAAATGATTTTATAATGATCCATAAATAACTCACAATACAAAAGAACAGACAACCAATACAAGCCTGTTAGCCACTCCATCACTAGAGGGTAATGGAGAAACTCAGATCATTACAAGGCCAGAAGGGACTATTGTGACCATCTAGTGTGACCTCCTGCATACACAGGCCATAGAATGTCACCCAGAAATTCCTGCATCGAGCCCCTAACTTCAGGATGTCCATAGCTTCCTTCTTATCAAGAAGAAACAGGGAGGGTAAGAAAGGCCCAAATAAAAGCTCTGGGTGCACCAGACAGAGGGAGTTTCCTTTTTTGTGCAAGTTTCAACAACAAAAGACTAGAGAATCAGAATAAAAATGTATTTCTCCCTGCTTGTGAGGAGGACTCCTCCCTCTGTAGTATATTTCTTTTAAAGCAAGACAATGTTTGAGGAATGCAGGTGAAGGGTTCCAAGAAGTCCCCAAAATGTGCATATGCTAGAGACACAGAGACAGCACTGCATTTAAGCACAAGGGATGGGGTATCGGGAACTGATCACTACTCCCCTATCCACATCAAAGCTCTAGTGCACAAGACACCTGAGACTGATAGTAGGAGCTCCAGAACTTCCAGCTCCAATGATGGTAGATGTTTATTTTTTAAAGCATTGCTCTCAGACCATAGCCACAAATACTGGTATTTACTCTTCCCCAACTATCTCAGATCCTTTACCTCAATAACAGCCAAATAGCAATCCTTGCTGTCCGTGCACAAATCAAAGATATTCCGTTTTACATCAATGGTGGCTAGAAAACAACACAAAGTGAACTTAATGGTTACCAGCAGGTTATTCAATGTTTTGCCAAATATACAATATACAAACATGTCTGGACAGCTATAGCTAAAACAAAAGCATGTTTAGCACATCTATCTAATTTCAACCAGGAATGGAGACTATTTCTAAGCTGATAACACTGAGCTAGTCAGTTCTCATACTGAGCACCCCCAACTCATGTGCAAGTATGGCTACTGGGTTTTCTGTGAAAGGGAGAGACCAAGTTGGCCTCTCAACTTCCAATGAGGTAGTGACTGAGATGGATAGAAGTGTGGGACATCTTTTCTCATCTCAGCACATGGAAGCCAGAGAGGCCTTGTTTACTCATGCCTGTTGCTGCTGCACTGAGCTCAGCTCCAGGAGCGCTGCGGGCTGGAGGCTGAACTGACAGACATCTGAGCTAGAGATAGGAACAAATCCTGAGGGGAGAGGGGAATGCAGGGGAGAAAAATGGGCTCTTTCATGAAGCTGTGCAATTAAAGCCTAGGCCATACCACCGACTATTTCTCAGATTCATGTCTGACTTGGTGGAAGGAAAACCAGAGCTGGTGACTGTAGGCCACAGAGTGAGTGAAGAGAAGAAATCGTGTACTGGAGCAGAAATTCTAACTCAAGCTAGTTTAGTGTTGAAGATGAAGTTTGTGCTTGGAACAGGGTATATTAAGCACAATATGTTTTCATAAGATACTGTGGGGAGGTAACAGGTGGGGTTAAATAAAGAAAAATTTAAGTCAACCTGCACCAAACCCACAAAGCAACCCCTGGCAACTGCACCTTCATCCTCACCTATAGGTTTATAGTCCGTTGCATTGAATGTCCTGAAGGATGACCCAAAGGGGCTTCTCATCCTCTCCTCCAGTAGGTCATCTTCATCATCCGCCTGCAACATAGCTGACAAGGGAAAGACTATTAGGCAAGTCCATGTCTCATTTACAATGCTACCTCTAATCATTTTATGATTCTGTCAGGGTACACACAATACTATGATTTTTTTTTTTTTAGGTTTTTGCTTTTAATAATTTGGCAAAACCTCATTTAACCAACATGTACTGTTCCCAAGTTGTCTTTCACAACATTGAAGGTTACGAAGATTAGCAAATAAATGGAAGCAGATTCTTTCCCCAATCATTACAAGCCAAACTTTTGCATTGCATTACAAATTTTCAAAAGGCACAAATGGAGTTTGATGCCCCACTTCTATTGACCTTTGGTGGGAGTACAGTGCCTAACTTTTCTTTGTGCCTCCTATTAAAACTTACTAAATAAACAGATTTTTTTTTAAAAATCTCTCCCTACAAGTTATGGGCAGAGGATTTGGAGTCAGGACCCTTGGGTCTCTTCTGAGCAGGGGAAAGGAGAACGTCTAATTGTTAGAACAGGAGATTCTGAATTTATGACTAGGGAATGTAATTAAAAGCTATCATAATGCATATGCAAAGGGGACCTAATTAACATTGCACAGACCATCTTAACTGTGGCATTTCCTAACTTTGGACTACTTGACATTACAACTTAATGTTCTTTTAATGCAGTTGAGTGGGTGTTCACTCCTTAAGGCAACTTGCTCACGGCCCAAAGAGTCACTGCTTTCTAGAGGATTACAACTTAATATACTCCAAAGGAAGCAAACTGTATCATAATCTGATAATATGACCATCATATCATAATCTGCAAAAGTGGCCAGTATATTTCCTTATGTTCCAAAATCCCCAGAAACTGCTAAAACCAGTGGTTCAGATTTCCCTTGAGGAACGCAACTGAAGTTCAGTGGCCATGTATCCTTAACATGCTGCTCTATTCAGAAGCGTCAGATTAATAGGCGCTCCACTGACAGTAAAGTTCCACACTGTGAAATTAGATACCACTACTAGAGGGATGGGTAAAGTGTAGCCAGTGAAGTTTTAAACAGCACCCTAAAAAGAGTTGGTGGACACTACAGGTCCCCACCATGCAATGATTCACTGTAGCTTTTATGAGTTGCAATCTCCTTTAAAAATGACTGAAGCCAACTACAGCACTCTTTCCTCATGTAAATTACAAAATACAGCCATTGGCTGGAAAAAGTTTCCATTTGTCTGCTTTACTATGAACATGAGGGAAAGAACACACCTACCCTCGGCTTCTACTCCAAGGAGACTGAGGAGAACAACAATGCCATGGTGCAATACTAAGGGACATCCTACCTCCATACATAACTGTGCCAGTGTAGTTGAAGACTACACGGCACTGATCCAATGCTGGTACCGTGTGCAGCAAATGGAACGTTCGAAGATCCCACTGAAGAAAGAAATTAAGGAATAACACACGACAAACTTTCCATTTTAACTCCATGGTGAGCGGGAGAGTAATAGTGCGCAACTAATGAAGCCCTCCACAAGCCCTCCAGCATGAACAAAAATATAATTAAACATGTTGCACCAAGTCCTCAGCTGTAAGCACGGTGGTCATGATGAAGTTTTTGGTGAGGTGAGAAATGATCCCCTGAATGAAATGAAAGTGGTAAAACTACAAACACCAATGAGTCACACCTGAAAGGGCAGAATATAACACGCTTCAACAGAAAACCCTCTCAACTTCCTCTGTTGCTGGAGAGGTCCATATTTCCCTCTCCTCTCCTGCCTCCCTTTCTGAAAGTCTTAACTCCCCACCCCACCCCCATCTCACCCAATCTTTAACATAACCAGCGTCTTACCACCAAGACTACAGAGATGTAAGAACCTTCGCAATGAAAACAGAAAGGAGTTGTACTTGCATGGAGAGCACCACTGAGAGTTAGCACAGGAAGTGTGGCTCAAGTGAAAGTCTGGTACTGAGGCAAGTAAGCTTCTAAATTAGTTCATTCAATGTAGTACACAGAGGAAAAACTCCTGTTTAAATTATGGTACCCCCGATATAATGTGACCCGAAATAACACGAATTCGAAAGTTCGATATAACACGGTTTTATCTACAACGAGGTAAGATTTTTTGGCTCCCGAGGACAGCGTTATATCGGGGTAGAGGTGTAGTAGAAAGTCAGCAGCAGATCAGTCAAGATGAGGGGCACCCAGTTTACTGCACAGAGTGCAGAATGTGTGACTGCTTGCCTTCTGGCCAAATGCAGCACCCTGAGACTAGAATTATTCAAATGGACAGAAATATTTAGAGATGAAACACTGAAAGCTGAACCCACCTCAGAATTAGCTGCCCCAATCCTCCAGCTGAGAAAGCCAGTCTCCCAATGAGGCCAATGTGGAAGAGAAGAACAAATTTCCCTAGTTGGAACCCACTATTATTTCTTACTCACCATGGCAATCACTCCAAGAGATGGGGTTACAGATTAAATAACTAGAAATATCAATAGTTCAGCATGTGGTGATCATGAAATTTGACTATGGAATGTGCAGGTAAAATATCTCAAGAGACATCTGGACAGACTTATAGCAAACACTGGGGATTTGCTCATAAGACGTGCCATATTGGTAAGAGAGACAGAGAAGTCATCCTGGAAGTTAAATTGTGGGGGGAAAAACACTTTAAATCCTGGCCTCCATAGCATCTCTCTGTAAAAACTGGGCCAACTCGGCAGGCCTGATTTCAAAATCTCAGTGTATAGGTGAGAGCATGGAGAAGAATGGAGGAGTTTACACCTACTAGATGCTGGGGAATGTGAAGGGACAGCCTATGCAGAACAAATTAAAATTCTAGAACTCAACATGTAGGTTATTTAAACATACCAAACCATTAAGCAAAAAAGAATCAAGAGGACAAGAATAAAACACAAATGACAGACAGTACAGTTAAATGGCAAAACTCAACAGTTTCAGAGGTGTCCTTCAGAAAATAGAAGTGTGAAGCCATTAGAAATAAATAAATAATCCTCTCTTAAATAGTGTTTTTCAGCCATGACACTCAAAGCACTTCACCAAATAAAGTCAGTATCATTACTTTCAGATTGTGAAATTGAAGTACAGGGGTAAGATGGACTTGCTGAAATGTTTCACAGCAGGTCACTGGCAGAGCTAGGAATGTTACCCAGGTCTCCTGACTCTCAGTTTAGTGCCCAATCCATTAGAACATGTTGCCTTCCAGATGGAGACTAAACTAAGGCAGGTAAAGTGTAAGCTGCAAGTCAGAAGGGCTAGGAGAGAATCTGAAGTGCAAATAACCAAAAACAAATAAGAAATTCTGTAATCTGGAAGCAGAAAGCCTGCAAAAGAGCTATTATATCTGCTGAACTAACAGTGTTAAGGAAACAAGAAAAGACAGGGCGCACAACCCAAAATTATGTCTGTGCATCAAACTTCACTGCAGAAGATGCTGGGGAGGGGTACCCACCTCAGACCTACTTTTTTCACTTCACAGACATCCGATTAAGCTGTTAAAATGAGAAGGTACTGGAACAAACTGATGAGTTAAAGTGCAAGAAGTTACTAGGACTAGAATCCAAAGGAATTTAAGAATGAATATGCTAAACTGCTAACAAATATACACAATTTATCATTAAAGTCAGCTACAGTACCAAAGGACTGGAGGGGAGAAAAGGTTGCATGTATCTTTAAAAAAAAAAAAAAAAGTGTTGGAGTGAGAATTACAGACCAGTAATCCCTACTTCGGTATCAGGTAAGTAAACTGGCTGGAACAGCAGCTAAAAATAGAATATCTAAACGGGAATGGTGAGATACACAAAATATAGCATGGCTTCTCTGAAGAAAAATGGTGCCTCTAATCTACTCAAATTGTTGAGGAGATGAATGGAGGTATAAGAACAAGAACCAGTTGACATAATTTGAGTTTATAAAAGACTTTTGAAAAAAATTCTTTTTTAAGAAATCTAATGCATGTGGGGTAAGTGGCAACATTCCATCTTGGATTAGAAACTGGCTATCAGACAGAAATGGTAGGAACAGTCAATTTTCAGTGTGTCCAAAGAGTTAGAGGGAATGTCTCAAAGTTCTATACTAGGACGGTTTTTAAAATATTTATTAATGAGCAAATGAATGTGGGCACAGGAGGAGGTAAAATTTTGCAGAGGACAAAAGTTTTTAGATCACTCAAGATTAATGAAGAGCTTCAAAGAGTCCTAAACAAAGCTAGGTAAATAGGCAGCACAACGGCAAATAAAATTCAATGTTGTCAAATGCAAGATAATGTACATTGGAAGGAATAATCTGAATTATTCACTCACTACAAGTCAATTTAGAACCGAGCAATCATTCAGGAAAGTCCTGCTGTCAGTATTGCAGTTCAATGGAAAAAACAAACAAACAAACCAACCCTCTGTTCTATGCACAGCAGTGTTTTTAAAAAAAAAAGCAATAAAAAAGTTAGAATGTATAAGGAATGGGATACAAAAGTGACAACATAATGCCTTCATATAAAGCAATGGTCTGCCCTTACCTGGGTCAACACTGGCCACCCTAGCTCAAAAGGGATAGCAGAAATAGAAGGGGGAATCAGAGTCAAGAAATGCAAGCATGAAAAGATTGTTCTCAATACTAAACCATCTCAAAGAGGGAACAAGACTGAAGTACATAAGATAACGAATGGTACAGAGAAGGTAGGTCAAGCATTCCTGTTCACCCTCTCATAACAGTACAACAAGGGGCGTCCAATGAAACTGAATGACAATAACATTTAAAAGTGAACAAAAGAAACCTTTTTATATAATGCATTAACTAATATTTGCAACTCACTGTCAAAGCATTACTGAAGCCAACGGTTTAACAGGATTCCAAAAAGTATAGACATCTATATGGATAATGAGAACATCGATAGTTGCTTTACAGGGCACTTTTGTTTTTAAGTAGAGATAAAGTACTGGGTTTTACAAGGGCATTGGTTCTCAAACTTTTCACTACGACCCCATACTACAAAAAATAAGCAGTTGCAGACCTCTCTCCCATCTAGCCACTAAGAAAGGTCTGGGTGGGGTGGGGTGTCACAACAACTGTCCCTTTTCACAACCCCTGGGTCAAGAACTCATCCAGCATTATTCACATGGCAGCCCACGGGCCACATCCAGCCTGCAGGGGCCTTCCCTTTGGCCTGCCGGGCATATATTGTTCCCTCCTGCTCCCCACTGGGGCTTCCATTGTAAAGGTGGCCCCACTTCATGGCTCCAACTCTGAACTCACCTGCCAGGCAATTCCTTTCCCTCCCTAGCTGCAAAGCATCCTTTGAAGCCAGCAGGTGTCAGGCAATAGGGATGGGTGGGAGACGGGGAGTGGTGCTCAGAGGCGGGTGAGCACAAGGATGCTGCAGCAAGGAGCGCACAGGGGCTGGTGCTGCCAGGTGTCTGGGGTGGAGACGGAGCCAGGGGCTCTGTCCTTACAGCTAAGCCCCCAACTGGGAACACAGGCAGAGGGAGGCAGGGATGAAACAGGCTCTGGGGGGAGTCACCCCTGCTCCACTCCTCCATCTTCCTCCCACTCAAGTATTAATAAGGAGGCACCTGACTCCTGCAGTGACTCCACACACACCCCGCTCCATCCTCAGGGACTGAAAATCCTGGTTACCCCCAAATGACCATGGGGAACACATTGCTCATTTGGATAATCAGGATTTTCAGTTCATTGAAATTTGGACAAAAGCACTTCACCTGTACCCGTCATGACTGTGAACAGAGGGAAAATAAACTGAAGCGCATCTCAAAACATGCCTCTGATTAGACTAGCAGTCTGCATGCCAGTCAAAATCAGCCAACATAACATCTTTGGTCCACTTGCCCTAAGTTGCCAATGCCTGCCAGCAAGGCAAAAGTAGCAGTGCTCTCTCCATGCTATTTGCTTCCCACCCAGTCAGTCTGCTGAAATCAGCAGAGTCATAAAAATGGCTCTCTACTCTCACAGAAAAAATGAAAAATTGATACCAAAACCAGATCCTTTAATGAAGAATGGATCATGAATATTTGTTCTAACAAATGTAGCCAAAGTGAAGCCAATGTTCTTGATGCGCAACAAGTGTTTCTGTCGTAAAGGAATACAACCTGAGATACCATTTTTATATGAACCACTCAACTTTCAATGACAATTATCCTTTGAACTCAGAGATAAGGTGTTCAAAGGTTGACTCCCTGATCTCATCTTACAATTATGGAAGTAAGATGCTCATGAGTTCTGCATCACAACAGGAGATGGGTATGGCTGCTTCTCTAGGAGTGGCCTGGACTCTGGCATGAAAGACAAAGCCCTTCACTGATTCCAAAACCAAAACCAAAATCAAAGAGTGTATGCTGGCTGTTCTCCAGGAAGTGGAAGCTGATGAGAAGATGAAGGCAGCCATCATGAACACTGTCAAGCAAGTTCCTGTCAGACACGACTGTACTGCGCCCATGTCCAGGCTTTGACGAAGCGTTCCACTGATTGTTTGTTGAAAGGTCAGAGGTGCTGAGTTTGTGTCAGTGGCCATTGACTAATCAATTACAATAAAGACATAGCGCAGCTGTGTTTGAATGTGAACTACTTTGATAGCCAAAGCTTCTGAGAAGAACTTTTGAGTTTGATGCCCCTGGAAACATTTTTCCCTGGAGATGTCATATTTGAAGAAAATCAATGGAGCGTTTGATAAACAGCGACTCTCACTAAGCAACATTTGCTTTCTGGTAACAGATGGCAACCTTCAATGCTGGCAAGTGGCAGCACAACCAGCGGAAGTAGCATCACAACTGAAAGCCTTCCATAAAGTGTGCTGTGGGCCAAGTTGAGTGGGGAACTGAAAGATAAGGAGACTGATGAGAAAGCTCTGATGAAATTGATTGTTTTCAAGTCCGCAACAGACTATTTTGTGAGCAGATTGCTGGGCCCTCTGCAAACCATGAAGATCATCTTCTCCAGAATGATATTCACTGGCTTGGTGAGGCTACATCATTGGCCTGCTTCTGTGAGCTCTAGGCTCAAGCTATTGAGCAGCCACAAGGAGGCATTTGAATATCTGGTCCTTCTAGAGATATTGAATTCATAGTCAAATCAGCATTTCTTTGCAACATATTTGGCCACCTGAATACCCTGAATGTACAGCTGCAAAGCGGAGAAGAATATAAGCCGCAACCTTGTATAGAAGCTAGAAGCTTTTCAGAAGAAGCTAGACATACTTCTCATGGATTTGAGTTCTGGAAAGCTTTATTCAATTCCACAATCATTGTTCAGCACTGGAGACAGATAATGTGATCAGTCCTCTCATGATAAGCTGCCTTTAACAGCGACAGGACAATTTCAGCACCCAATTTGGAGATTTTTTTCACGCCAAAGGATGTAATTGGTTTTTTACATGATCTTTTCTCCATACCACCTGAGCATGACTTCTCATCTCACATCCACATGGTCCTCCCTGTAATAGATGAGGGGGCCCTGAAGCTAGAACTAGTCAACCTGCAGACTTCTGATATGCTGAAGAATGAATTCAAGAACACCAAAATCATGACATCCTGGACACGTTATCTGGACACAGAAAAATACCCAAACTTCAAGAAACTCTCCCTCCTGGTACTCTCAAATGTTCAGATGATACATGAACAAATCCAGATTTGTAGTCAGAAGCACATTCAAGAATGATGCTTGAAACAAGCTCACAAACGAGTCTCTGGAGAGCTATCTTTGCATAGCAGTCACTTCACTGAAGCTGACCTTAAACGAGCTAGCACAGAGGAAGAAGTGCCACTTTGTGCTCTAGTAACAACAGGTAAATAATAAGGCTGCCAAGCGATTAAAAAAAATTAATGGTGCTGTTAAACAATAATAGAGTACCATTTATTTAAATATTTTTGGATGTTTTCTATATTTTCAAATATATTGATGTCAATTACAACACAGAATACAGTGTACAGTGCTCACTTTATATTTATTTTTATTACAAATATTTGCACTGTAAAAAACAAAAAAATATTTTTCATTCACCTAGTACAAGCACTGTAGTGCAATGTCTTTATTATGAAAATTGAACTTACAAATGTAGAATTATGTAAAAACTGCGTTCAAAAATAAAACAACGTATAACTTTAGAGCCTACAAGTCCACTCAGTCCAACTTCAGCCAATCGCTCAGATAAACAAGTTTGGTTACAATTTGCAGGAGACAATGCTGCTTGCTTCTTGTTTACAATGTTATCTGAAAGTTAGAAAAGGCGTTCACATGGCACTGTTGTAGCTTGCGTCGCAGAACATTTACATGCCAGATGTGCTAACGAGTCATATGTCCCTTCATGCTTCAACCACCATTCCAGAAGACATGCGTCCATGCAGATGACGGGTTCTGCTTGATAACAATCCAAAGCAGAACAGACTGACGCATGTTCATTTTCATCATCTGAGTCAGATGCCACCAGCAGAAGATTTTTTTTTTTTTTGGTGGTTTGGCTTCTGTAGTTTCCACATCTGAGTGTTGCTCTTTTAAGACTTCTGAAAGCATGCTCCACACCTTGTCCCTCTCAGATTTTGGACGGCACTTCAGATTCTTAAACCTTGGGTCGAGTGTTGTAGCTACTTTTAGAAATCTCAGATTGGAACCTTCTTTACGTTTTGTCAAATCTGCTGTGAAAGTGTTCTTAAACATGTGCCGGGTCATCATCCGAGACTGCTATAACATGAAATACATGGCAGAATGCAGGTAAAACAAAACAGGAGACATACAATTCTCCCCCAAGGAGTTCAGTCACAAATTTAATTAATGCATTGTTTTTTTAATGAGCATCACCAGCATTGAAGCATGTCCTCTGGAATGGTGGCCAGAGCATGAAGGGTATACATACGTTTAGCATATCTGGGATGTAAATACCTTGCAACACCAGCCACAGAAGTGCCATGCGAACTCCTGTTCTCACTTTCAGGTGACATTTTAAATAAGAAGCCAGCAGCAGTATCTCTCGTAAATGTAAACAAACTTGTTTGTCTTAGGAATTGGCTGAACAAGAAGTAGGACTGAGTGGACTTCTAGGCTCTAAAGTTTTACATTATTTTGTTTTTGAGTGCAGTTATGTAACAAAAATAATCTACATTTGTAAGTTACACTTTCATGATAAAGAGATTGCACTACAGTACTTGTATGAGGTGACTTAAAAATACTATTTCCTTTAACATTTTTACAGTACAAATATTTGTAATCAAAACAATAATATAAAGTGAGTACTGTACACTTTGTATTCTGTGCTGTAATAGAAATCAATATACTTGAAAGTGTAGAAAAACATCCAAAAATATTTAATAAATTTCAATTAGTATTCTATTGTACAACAGTGTGATTAATTCTTTTAAATCGCGATTAAATTATGAGTTAATCGCGTGAGTTAACTGTTATTAATCGATAGCCCTAGTAAATAATAGTACAGACAAAAACTCTCTATTAGTCACCACTATGCCAATAAATTATGTGAAGAGGATTGAAGCTTGTGGGTCACGTGTTAAATGACAGAGAACTTTTTATTTAGACACAAAATTCAGTAAAACAAACAAAAAAAGCTTGAAAAAGGCAAACAAAATGATGTGGTGATGAGGGTTTAAGTGTCAGATCGGAAACAAGGATGCACTGAGTGAAAGTGTATGTCTACTGTCACCATATGTCTACTGGATGCTGCTGACAGACGCGGTACTGCAGTGCTACACAGCAGCATCCCCTTGCCTTTTGCAAGTAAGCAAAGACAGTTACCAGCCCTACTGTACCGTCTGCTGCTTTGCAAGTTGACAAAGATTTTTACCAGTCATACTGCACCGTCTGCTGCTGTCATGGGTGCTCCTGGCTGGCCTCGGTGAGGTCGGTCGGGGGGCGCCTGGACAAAAATGGGAATCGGAGTAGCAGCCGTGTTAGTCTGTATCCGCAAAAAGATAATCAAGATAGCCCAGTACAGACAGTTTGATAGGAAGTGTGAGAATACTTACAAGGGGAGATAGATTCTCACACTTCTCATCAAACTGTCAGTACTGGGCTATCTTGATTATCACTTCAAAAGTTTTTTTCTTACTTAATTGGTCTCTCAGAGTTGATTAGACAGCTCCCACCTTTTCATGCTCTCTGTATGTGTATATGTATCTCCTCAATATATGTTCCATTCTATGCATCTGAAGAAGTGGGCTGTGGCCCACAAAAGCTTATGCTCAAATAAATTTGTTACTCTTTAAGGTGCCACAAGTACTCCTATTCTTTTTTAAAAATGGGAATGGCTCCCCAGGTCATTCTCTTCCTTAAGTTTTGTCTAATGGAGAGTCAGTCCTGCCTAGAATATCAGGCAAGCCTACTAAAGAACCAGAGAGGCAAACGGCCATTCTGGGTCAGAGCCCCAGGCATCCCGCAGAAATGATGAGCTGCATGCCACTCTAGGGGGTGCCCCTGCAACAACCCCACCCATTGCTTCCCTCCTCCCCCACTCCTTCTGGGCTACCATGGCAGTTATTTCCCCCCCCCCCCATTTGTGTGATGAAGTAATAAAGAATGCATGAATAAGAAACAACACTGACTTTATTGCCTCTGCAAGCAGAGATCAAAGCAGGGAGGGGAGGGCGGTTGGCTTACAGCGAAGTAGAGTGAACCACCATTCTGCACTTGCTCAGCCTATAGCTGAAAATGGGAATCCATGACAAGCACTAGGATAGAAGCACAGGCAGAACTGAATCTCCATTTGTGTGTGGGCCTTTGGTTGACACTGGTAAAATACAAAATGTCCCAGGATATGTATGTTGGGGGACAGTTCTAAATGGCAGCTTAATTTTTTTATTTGCAGCAAAAAGTAGAGGTCTAAATATCTGATTGTGAGCCCTGGTAGCAAGGAGTAGGCTGGGGTAGGCGCGACCGTGCGGTGCTGCTGACTGGGAGAGCAGCCTGAGGCAGAAGCCTCCAGCTGCCATGATATTCCAGGCAGGACTGAATCTCCATTAGACAAAACTTAAAGAAGAGAATGACCTGGAGTCATTCCCATTTTTGCCCAGGCGTCCCCGGCGAACCTCACCGAGGCCAGCCAGGAGCACCCACGGGATGACGATGACGGATACCAGTCATACTGTACGGTCTGCCGTCCGCAAGGCAAGGGGATGCTGCTGTGTAGCGCTGCAGCACCACGTCTGCCAGCAGCATCCAGTAGACATACGGTGACATTGAAAAAAGGCGAGAAATTATTTTTTTCCCTTTGCTTTCACGGCCCCACCATGCGGCTGACGACATATACCCTGAACCACCCGCAACAATGTTTTTGACCCTTCAAGCTTTGGGAGCTCAGCCCAGAATTCAAATGGTTTTCGGAGAGTGCGGGAACTGTGGGATAGCTACAGTCGTCAGTCGCCCCTCCCTCCGTGAGCATCCATTTGATTCTTTGGCTTTCTGGTACGCTTGTCTCAGCTCCTTAAGTTTCACGCAGCACTGTATTGAGTCCCTGTTGTGGCCTCTGTCCATCATGGCCTTGGAGATTTTTTCAAATATTTTAGCATTTCGTTTTTTGGAACGGAGTTCTGATAGAACAAATTCATCTCCCTACAGACTAGGGACCGAATGGCTGGGCAGCAGTTCTGCAGAAAAGGACCTAGGGGTTACGGTGGACGAAAAGCTGAATATGAGTCAACAGTGTGCCCTTGTTGCCAAGAAGGCTAATGGCATTTGGGGTTGTATAAGTAGGGGCATTTCCAGCAGATCGAGGGATGTGATCATTCCCCTCTATTCAGCACTGGTGAGGCCTCATCTGGAGTACTGTGTCCAGTTTTGGGCCCCACACTACAAGAAGGATGTGGATAAATTGGAGAGAGTCCAGCGGAGGGCAACAAAAATGATTAGGGGGCTGGAACACATGACTTATGAGGAGAGGCTGAGGGAACTGGGATTGTTTAGCCTGCAGAAGAGAAGAATGAGGGGGGATTTGATAGCTGCTTTCAACTACCTGAAAGGGGGTTCCAAAGAGGATGGATCTAGACTGTTCTCAGTGGTAGAAGATGACAGAACAAGGAGTAATGGTCTCAAGTTGCAGAGGGGGAGGTTTAGGTTGGATATTAGGAAAAACTTTTTCACTAGTAGGGTGGTGAAGAACTGGAATGGGTTACCTAGGGAGGTGGTGGAATCTCCTTCCTTAGAGGTTTTTAAGGTCAGGCTTGACAAAGCCCTGGCTGGGATGATTTAGTTGGGTTTGGTCCTGCTTTGAGCAGGGGGTTGGACTAGATGACCTTCTGAGGTCCCTTCCAACCCTGAGATTCTATGATTCTCCCCATATAGAGGATCACATTCAGTATCTCCCATACGGTCCATGCTGGAGCTCTTTTTTGATTCTGGGACTGCATGGTCACCTGTGCTGATCAGCGCTCCACGCTGAACAAACAGGAAATAAAATTCAAAAGTTCGCGATGCTTTTCCTGTCTACCTGGCCAGTGCATCCGAGTTCAGATTGCTGTCCATAGCGGTCACAATGGTGCACTGTGGGATACCGCCCGGAGGCCAATACCGTCAAATTGCGGCCACACTAACCCTAATGCGAAATGGCAATGTCAATTTCAGTGCTACTCCCCTTGTCGGGGAGGAGTACAGAAATTGATTTTAAGAGCCCTTTATATTGAAGTAAAGGGCTTCGTTGTGTGGACGGGTGCAGGGTTAATTCGATTTAACGCTGCTAAATTTGAGATAAACTCGTAGTGTAGACCAGGCCAAAGTATCGAACATTACCTCCACTTTAGCTGGGTATAGAACTTTGACTCCCCATGTAGAATGTCATGGTCAGTGACTGAAAGAAATTTCAATGTGAAACTGCAGCTAAAATCATCATTTACCTTTATCCAAATGTCCAGTTTTCCAAAGGTAATTAATGTCCTTGAAGCTAAAAGTTTCACCTATGGATAGGCTAGTCCATAAGTGTCCACTGGGGGGGAGGGGGGGGGGAGAGAGAGGGTGCATCATCTTCTGAAGCACCAGGCACTGGGTTAAGATCAGGGTTTTTCAACCAAAACCGGGTTGTCAGAATGTTTCAAAAGGTGGAGTGGCAGCTCCTGAGACTCCTGTCCCATGGGATGGGATGGGCTCGTTTCCCTGCTCCAGGCACTGCAGCCTCTGGGGTTCCAGTGCCACACAGGTTTAACCCAGCTGTCATAACGACAAGAGTCCAGGTAGGCCATTTGAGTGAATGGCACTGCAACCCCATGAGCCAGGTCACAACTCCACTCCCACAAATTTGGTCAAGTCGGGGGTGGGGGGGCAAACATGAGCAGCATTGCAGCCCTGGAGGTTGCAACACCCAGAGCGGAAGAGCAGAAAGCTAAGCCCAGCCAGCCCCACAACACAAGACATGCAGAAGCAGCCACTGTGGGTGAGTGCTGGGCATGACCCAAGCCCCCAAAAGGGCAGGATCCAACCAAAACCATCCCAGAGCCTCCACCCCCAGACTACTTACTGGGTTGCGACAGGCCCTAAATATTTGTAAATGGGTCCTCATCGGAAAAAAAAATTGAGAACACCTGGTTTAGATGGACTATTGATCTAACCTGCATAATTCCTATGTTCACCCTATTTAACTTATGTATTAAAGCTTTGGTTACTACCACAGCCTGTGAAATTCTATTTCTGCTTATCCTATGATGCAGCCAGAAGTTATACAGGCTGCTGTAATCAGACCACCTGTTTGTCAGTCCAAGGTTTTTATGTTTCCAGTGCATTAGTGTTATAACTGATGTAAAAGGATACAATCTCTGTATTGACTATGACCTCTAGCCCATTAGGATGAAAAACTCCACTGATGGTCATGTTGAATTTGTCAAACTTGTGGATGGCCTGTGCAGAGCGGACATCCCAGAGCACCCCATCATTTAGGACAAGGTCATCTGTGGGGTTAAAGGTGGCACAGTTCTTCTTGTAGTTGTTGGCAAGATCTGGGTTAAACAGAGTCAATAGCTTGTTGCCAGTCTGAATATCATAGATCTTTTAGATTAAAAAGAAAGAGAAAGATTAGTTAAGATTTGTAGTTCTATCAGTGCCCAAGAACACTATGTACCATCCCTTCCAGAATGTTTTTGGTGATCTCTCTCACCCTAGCTTTCCTTATGCATCACAAATGAGAGCTTGCCAATGTCAGACTCTCCATTCCAAGGCATCAAACGTTCAGAACGTTGAGTTCTCCAGGCCAGAATCTGTGTTTCCCCCATATATTTGGACAATGCTTAGCTCATCTGGGGCTCTCTAACATGTTTAACAAGCTTGAGGTTGGTACTAGAAAACTAACCCAGTTTTGAAAAATAGGTTGCGAAGTTTTAGACGAAGGCAGCATTTAGCCAGTCTGCTCCAGAAATATTTAAACTAATTTTAAAGGAGGTGATATTTACAGGCTACAAGCAAAGAGTCCATTAGCACACAGTGAAGGAAACCCTGAAATATAGGAGAGAAGGAGTTCAAGTTACTGGCAATTACACTACATGGTCTCGATAAACTGTGCCCTTAATTTCCCTGAGAGGATTTTCACAACCAAAGACAAAACTTTCATACTTTTTGTGCCTCTGACTATTTTCTCAGAGGTATTTCTCACAGCCTAGTTTCCTTCTGACCCTGCAATGAAGCCATAACCCTGTGTTTTTTGGATATCAATTTGTTGCCAGATGATCACATTGCAAACTCAGATTTGATTTCCCTGGCGTGCCAAAACACTGGAAGAGCTCTACAAGGATGAATAACTCATTTGTTTAAACAAAAATGTACATGAAAATTAGCAAGAGTGGCAAGGAAAATGATGAACAATCTGAATAAGTAGGCTTTGTGACATTTTTTGTCAACGTTTCTTCAGGTGAGATAATCCCTGTAATGAATTCTGTCTAGCACTGGGACCTTCAAAAGAAGAGAGGAACCCCTCAGGATTTTCATGGCCTGATATGTGCAAAATGCTGAATGAGTATTATGCAGAATACACAGAGATAATTTAAACCAGTTTATCTGGCACTGTAAAATAAGCTCATTCTGTGCATTCCTGCTGGAACACTTCCAATATCCCATTTCCCTCAACTGCTGGTTAAGTACTCTTCATGGCAAAACCTTTCATTTATAAAAAGCTGCCATAACTTCTTCACAGCTGCATGTGTTCCAGTACAATTCCCTGCAGAACATCTCTCAAATGAATGGCTCATCAGGCCAGATACTAGATATGCCCAATACAATTAGAGACACCATATGTCTAAAAGACAGGTGGCATACCATTCAGCATTACAGCCTAACTCAATATTCAGGTTATCCCAATGCTTTTAAATGCAGTGAATAAGCTAATCTACACTTTTGAAGCTGTTCCTGTAAGCCTTTAGTTTGCCAGTTACATACAGCTCCACAGTACCCATATCAGTTAACAGATGGTACGGGTAGGGGAATAACCTTGTCATGGCTTCAAGGAATCAATTTCCACTGGTACTTACATGAGCAATGTCCCCTTTTGTGCCAATGACCCTATCCTGAGAGTGCTTGCTGAACTCCACATAGTGATCATCTGGGAAGGAATGCCTGCACAAAAACAATCAGTGACGAGGTCAATGAGCAGCAGATTCATACTGTCTATTCTGAATCAGACACACTGTGGAAATACTTCTGGCAGAGGTTACAATTTTTAACACACAAGAAATAAAACCTAAAAGAGTATTCTCTGCTCCACTGACCACAGCAAATGGCAGTGCTAAAATGCGCACACCAGCTGGGAGCTGTCCATTTGTCAGAAGAGTATTTCCTATCCACAGTCACAAACAGTACAGCTGTGAAACACACCAGCAGCAAGGCAACTTGTGATCAAAAGTCACCTCAGAACATTAACTGCAGCTGCTCAAGAAGACAAGAGGTGACATTATATTTGCTAAAGAAGGCTAGGGGGAACTGTAAAATTCCCACATACATAGATTTGAGAGCATAAAATTTCCTTCCAGTTAATTTAAACATGGTCACATTAAAAAGTTAATGCTATTCCCCATAGTCTAGTGGGCAATGGTTAAACCTTTGAGAGACGGGAATCTCTCCCTTCTGTTTTCTAAAGGGACTAAAGAATGGTTAATATTGAAATGAATTTAACTTTGCCATGTTTGCAGTATTCATCTGCACTGCAAAATTTACCATGCAAATTACACTTTTTCAGTAGCCAGCCTTAAAAGATTGTCCTGATAATTTACCAATGAAGCAAAAAACAAAAAAATGCTACTTATTTGCTTTTTATCAAAATCACTATTTTACTCATCTGTCTCAAGTAAATATCCTCCAGGCAAATAGAACAGTAAGGCTATCTGCATCCAATGAAGTGATGAAAACACAGCAACACAGGAACAGAGCCAGACTTTTTTATTCAAACACTAAAAATTTGAATGCTCTGGTCATAGTTATGTTGCACTATCCTTTTACACAATAACACTACCCATTTTTTCCCTTTGAAGTTATTTCATTTAACTGGTTTCCTGGTAACTTTTAATTGTTCTAATTTTGTTTGATTATTTTAAACTAGTCAATACTGTGTGATCTGTCTTCTACAAAACCTTGGGATAGGTAAGATTCCTTTTCCCTTATCCCTAAAACTGAAGCAGTATTCAGAAGCTTGCTTTCAGGATGCACATCAATGACTCTACTAAGAAACCAGGAGCTGAAATGTTCCTTACTTTGGCCTTTGAGTACAAAATGCTCTCTTAAGAGAGCCAGATTTAGTGTAATGTACATATCGTGCTCTAAGTATTTTCTCTTTTTATAAAAAAAGTTGTTAATGTCTCAGAGTATATGGAGTCTGGTGGGGTTTTCCCCCATTGCCCCAAACTCTCACCTTTGTTGGAATTAGGGCTGTCAATTAATTGCAGTTAACTCAAGCGATTAACTCAATACAAATTAATTCTATTAAAAAATTAATGGCAATTTATCACAGTTTTAATTGTGCTGTTTAACAATAATAGAATACCAATTTAAATTTCTTATTTTTTGATTTTTTCAACATTTTCAAAATATATTGAAATTACAACACAGAATACAAAGTATACTGTGCTCACTATTTTTTTATTACAAATATTTGCACTGTAAAAAGGATAAACAAAAGAACAGTACATTTATGAGAGATAATGCTGCCTGCTTCTTATTTACAATGCCACCTGAAAGCGAGAACAGGTGTTTGCATGGCACTTTTGTAGCTGGTGTTGCAAGGTATTTATGTGCTAGATGTGCTAAACACTCATATGCCCCTTCATGCTTCAGCCACCATTTCAGAGGACACACTTCCATTTAGATGACGCTCATTAAAAAAATAATGCACTAAATTACATTTGTGATGGAATTCCTTGGGGCTGAATTGTATGTCTCCTGCTCCGTGGTTTTACTAACAGTCTGCCATATATTTCGTGTTATGGCAGTCTCGGGTGACAACCCAGCACATGTTCATTGATTTAAGAACACTTGAACTGCAGATTTGATAAAACACAAAGAAACAAACTTGTTTGTCTTAGTGATTGGCTGAACAAGAAGTAGGACTGAGTGGACTTGTAGATTCTAAAGTTTTACATTGTTTTGTTTTTGAGTGCATTTATGTAAAAAAATTCTACATTTGTAAGTTGCACTTTCACGATAAAGAGATTGCACTACAGTACTTCTATGAGGTGAACTGAAAAGTACTATTTCTTTTATCTTTTTTACAGTACAAATATTTGTAATACACCTCTACCTCGATATAATGCTGTCCTTGGGAGCCAAAAAATCTTACCGCGTTATAGGTGAAACCGTGTTATATTGAACTTGCTTTGATCCACCGGAGTGTGCAGCCCCGCGCCCCCCCCCTTCCCCGGAGCACTGCTTAACCGCGTTATATCCAAATTCGGCGTTATATCAAGGTAGCGGTGTAGAAATATAAAATGAGCACTGTATACTTTGTATTCTGTGTTATTGAAATCAATATGTTTGCAAATATAGAAAACATCCAAAATATTTAAATAAATGGTATTCTGTTATTAACAGTGTGATTAAAACTGCGATTCATCATGATTTTTTTAAATCTTGTGATTAAATCACAATTAATTTTTTTAATTGTTTGACAGCCCTAGTTGGAATAGGTTTCCTAGCATATAGCAGCTCTCAACTGCCAAGTACTTGAATACATTTTTGCAGTTTGCCATTCCAGGGGTTTTGGGGTACATTTAAAGGTTCTTCTTTAATTTTGTGCATTTCAGACTATCAAAGAGTACCTACTTCATGTCAAAGACAGATTTCATCCCCCACAGCGCAGACAACGGTTGGCTCCACGTAGCAGATGTTAGCAGTAAAGATCCATCCTGTAGTCCAATGGTGTGAGAAAACAGCAAATCAATACAAAGTGGAGTTATTGGTACACAAGTGTATTTTCTCATTATGTACAATAGGGGTTTAGGAGTGCTCAAAAAGGACCCTTTCTCACTGTACGACTCAGGAATGGTGATCAGGTGGTAAATTATACCACTATACAATATTCCTCAAAAATGTTATGGCCATCCAAAGGAGCTATACATTATGATGTATGAGATGAGAAGGGGGTAATCCTTGCCTAAGCTCCAATGCCCTGTGAGTGAAGAGAAAAGACGGTTACTCACCTTTGTAACTGTTGTTCTTTGAGATGTGTTGCTCATATCCATTCCAATTAGGTGTGTGCGCGCCACGTGCACGTTCATCGGAAAATTTTTACCCTAGCAACACTCGGTAGGTCGGTGGGTCGCCCCCTGGAGTGGCACCGCTAGAGCGCCGAATATATACCCCTGCCGACCCAATGGCCCTTCAGTTCCTTCTTGCCAGCTACTCTGGCAGAGGGGAAGGAGGGCGGGTTTGGAATGGATATGAGCAACACATCTCGAAGAACAACAGTTACAAAGGTGAGTAACTGTCTTTTCTTCTTCGAGTGCTTGCTCATATCGATTCCAATTAGGTGATTCCCAAGCCTTACGTAGGCGGTGGGGTCGGAGTGAGATGTTGCAGAATGCAAAACTGCTGAGCCAAAGGCTGCATCATCTCTGGACTGTTGGACCAGTGCATAATGTGAGGCAAAGGTGTGGACCGAGGACCAGGTTGCTGCGTGACATATCTCCTGGATGGGTACATGAGCCAGGAAGGCAGCAGCAGAAGCCTGAGCCCTGGTGGAATGTGCAGTGAGGTGGCTCGATGGAATATGGGCCAAGTCATAGCAGGTACAGATGCACGACGACACCCAAGATGAAATCCTCTGGGAGGAGACAGGTAGGCCATTCGGTCTGCCACTGCGACGAAGAGTTGGGGCGTTTTACGAAAGGGCTTTGTCCGCTCGATATAAAATGCGAGCGCCCTACGGACGTCTAGGGAGTGCAATTGTTGCTCCCATCGCGATGAGTGTGGCTTCGGAAAGAAGACCGGAAGGAAGATATCCTGGTTGATATGAAAAGCCGATACCACCTTAGGGAGGAAGGCTGGATGTGGTCGCAACTGCACCTTGTCCTTGTGAAACACAGTATACGGTGGGTCCACTGTGAGAGCCCAAAGCTCGGAGATTCGTCTGGCCGATGTAATGGCTACGAGGAAAACTGTCTTCCAGGACAGGTATAGCAGCAAGCAGGTTGCCAGCGGCTCGAATGGGGCAGTCATAAGTCTGGTTAGAACCAGGTTGAGGTCCCAGGTTTGGGCGGGGCGGCGAACTTGGGGGTATAACCGCTCCAAGCCCTTGAGGAACCTAGAAACCATAGGGTGCGAGAATACGGAGCAGCCACTCTCCCCTGGGTGGAAGGTAGAGATGGCTGCCAAGTGCGCCCTCAATGAAGATACCGCCAGGCCCTGCTGTTTGAGAGACCAGAGGTAGTCCAAGATGGAATGGATCGGGACCTCGGTGGGAGAAACGTTATGCGTTTTGCACCAGCAAGAGAAACGCTTCCACTTGGCCAGATATGTTAACCGAGGGGAAGGTTTCCTACTTCCCAGGAGTACTTGTTGTACCGAAGCAGAGCAACGTAACTCGGATGGATTTAACCATGCAGCAACCATGCTGTGAGGTGCAGGGATTGCAGGTCTGGGTGGTGAAGTCTGCCGTGATCCTGCGTTATAAGGTCTGGGTGAAGAGGCAGGGGAATTGGGTTGGCTATCGACAGGTCGAGCAACATGGTGTACCAGTGCTGTCTGGGCCACGCTGGAGCGATCATGATCAGGTGCGCTCTGTCCCTGCGGAGTTTTAGCAGGACCCTGTGAACCAGCGGGAACGGTGGAAAGGCGTACAGCAGTTGGCTCGTCCACAGCATCAGAAATGCGTCCGAGATCGAGCCCGGGGAGAGGCCTTGGAATGAGCAGAACGTCTGGCATTTCCTGTTCTCGCAAGAAGCGAAGAGGTCTATGTGGGGAAATCCCCACTTCCGGAAAACAGAATGGATAACGTCCGGACGAATCGACCACTCGTGAGACAGGAAGGATCTGCTGAGGCGATCTGCCAGGGTGTTCCGAACCCCTGGGAGAAAGGACGCTACCAGGTCTATCGATTGAGCTATACAGAAGTCCCAGAGGTAGATGGCTTCCTGACAAAGAGGGGAGGACCGTGCTCCTCCCTGCTTGTTTATGTAAAACATGGCCGTTGTGTTGTCTGTGAACATTGAGACACAACGGCTTTGTAGGTGCTGCTGAAACGCCTGGCACGCAAGGCGGACTGCTTTCAGCTCTCGGACATTGATGTGCAAGGCCAGCTCTTGAGCTGACCAAAGGCCTTGGGTGCGAAGCTGACCGAGGTGAGCACCCCAGCCGAGAGATGACGCGTCCGTTGTCAGGGACACCGAGGGCTGAGGCGGATGGAACGGCATCCCTGCACACACCAGGGAGGGCGTCGACCACCAGTCGAGTGAGCCTAGGATGCTCGGGGGGATCGAGACGATCATGTCTATGCTGTCTCTGCCCGGGTGGTACACCGAGGTGAGCCACGATTGGAGGGGACGGAGGCGTAGCCTGGCATGTTTGGTCACGAACGTGCAGGCAGCCATGTGACCCAGGAGACAGAGACAAGTGCGAGCCGAGGTTGTCAGGAAGTTCCGTAAACCTTGTATAATTGTTACCATGGCCTGAAACCGAGGCTGAGGTAAGCAGGCTCTGGCAAGATTGGAGTCCAGGATGGCCCCAATGAATTCTATTCTCTGTGTGGGAATCAGAGTGGATTTCTCTATATTGATCATCAGGCCTAGGCGCAGGAATAGGTCCTTGACGATGCCCACATGACGGGCGACTTGTGTCTCAGAGGTCCCCCGAATGAGCCAATCGTCTAGATACGGAAAAACGTGTACCCGACGGCGGCGGAGGGAAACGGCGACTACAGCCATGCATTTTGTAAATACTCTTGGGGCTGAAGATAGGCTGAACGGAAGGACTGTAAACTGCCAATGCTGACGGTTGGCCACAAACCGGAGGTACCGTCTGTGGGGAGGATAAATGGCGACGTGAAAATACGCGTCCTTCATATCGAGGGCGGCATACCAGTCTCCGGGATCCAAGGATGGGATGATGGTCCCCAGGGATACCATGCGGAACTTCAGCTTTATCATGAACTTGTTGAGTTCCCGCAGGTCTAGGATAGGTCTGAGACCTCCCTTCGCCTTGGGGATTAGGAAATAGCGGGAGTAGAACTCCTTGCCCCTTTCGTCCTTTGGTACTTCCTCTATCGCTCCGATGGTGAGGAGCGTCCGCACCTCTTGCAAGAGGAATTGCTCGTGAGAGGGGTCCCTGAAGAGGGACGAGGATGGAGGGTGGGGGCGAAATAAACTGGAGGCGGTACCCAAGTTCCACCGTGCGTAGGACCCAACGATCCGAGGTTAGATGGGACCACGCAGGGAGGAAAAAGGAGAGGCGGTTGTAAAAGGGAGGGAACAGATTCTGGGTAATAACTGGTACGCCGTCCTCGGGCGTGCCTTCAAAAGTTTGATTTTGGCCCCGCTGGTGGTTTAGAGGGACCCTGATTTTGGCCCCCTTGGGGCCCTGACTGTCGCCTACGACCGCCTTGGCCATGCCTTCTGCCAAAGTCCTGTCTTTGTCTAGGCGCAGGGTAAGGGCGGTGAGGCTGGGGACGGAAAGGCCGGTGCTGAGTCACCGGCGTGTGCATGCCAAGAGAGCGCATAATGACCCTGTTGTCCTTTAGGCTTTGCAGCCTAGGGTCAGTTTTTTCAGAGAACAGGCCTTTGCCATCGAAGGGCAAGTCCTGTATAGTATGCTACAGCTCCGGGGGAAGGCCCGACACCTGGAGCCATGAAATGCGCCTCATGGCAACACCCAAGGCCAGAGTCCTGGCAGCAGAGTCAGCTGCATCCAACGAGGCCTGGAGGGAAGTTCTTGCCACTTTCTTCCCTTCTTCCAGGAGGGCAGCAAACTCTTGACGGGAGTCCTGACACTTATCTGTTAGGTGAGATTCCCCGAGGCACTTAAGACAGGAATCGTGGGGATCTTCTGTTGGCATCGGCTTGTGGCAGGCCGAGCATGGTTTG
The DNA here is from genome assembly GCF_020497125.1 of Mauremys mutica. NCBI lineage: Eukaryota > Metazoa > Chordata > Testudines > Geoemydidae > Mauremys > Mauremys mutica. The sequence continues at coordinate 47,339,362 of NC_059078.1, forward strand.
AAACCCGGTGAACCGGGCATGGGCCCTGGCACCGGGTGTGGGGAAGGGGTTAATCCCCGAACCCCTCTTAACTATATACACTAACTATACTATAAACGAATAAAGTTAACTACAACTATAGAAATTTGAACTATATACACAAGAATTAGCAAGAGAACTACGAGTAGCTAGGGAAGTGGAGGTCAGCTAAGCCACGCTCCACTGTTCCAACGACCGACACGGGCGGTAAGAAGGAACTGAAGGGCCATTGGGTCGGCAGGGGTATATATTCGGCGCTCTAGCGGCGCCACTCCAGGGGGCGACCCAGCTGACCCACCGAGTGTTGCTAGGGTAAAAATCTACCGACGAACGTGCACGCGGCGCGCGCCCACCTAATTGGAATCGATATGAGCAAGCACTCGAAGAACTCTACTTACTTTTTTTTAAAATTTCTTCCTAGATCCTTGCACATCAGGTTTCTAAAGGAGAGTTCTTTGTTACAGCATCTTGTGTTTCTCCTATACATATAAAAAGCCACTTCAATAGCCCTCTTTGTCAATACAGATAACAAACACAGGTTATCTATGCAGACACAACACTACTGCATCCCTCTTGTGCTATCTGTTAGGTAAAAGGAAGGATTTATATAATTCTAAGGGAGGAGAGCAAAAACTGTTTCACTGTTATTCTGCTAGTATTTTTGTAGGCTATGCTGCATGCTAGCCAGTAGATGTGCTTTGGGTACATGTAATCCATATTGAGCAAAAACAGGACAAGATTTAAACCACAGGAACTCAATGTTCAGATGAGGTCTTTGACTCCTTACCCTGGATGGCTCAAGGTGTGTGATGGCAGAGTTATGGCAGTTGTAACTGGCCTCCTCCTGCCCACTGAAAACATTGTAGAGCTTCAGCTGCCCAGTGCAAGTGCCCAGCATTAGGAATCGCTCCCGTGCAGAGAATGCACAGCAGGTAAAGCCACTTTCATCCTCATTTGCTTCCCGGAACACAGAAATTGGACGAAACCTGGTGAAGGAAAGAATGTAGAAAAGTGACCCAAAAGGGTGGAAAGAAAAGCAACGATGAACAAGGGTGGGATGATCTTAAAACCTGTGCTTGAAAGCTCAGGTAGCTTCAGTTATGACTTCAGCTTTCTTTTTAGGGGAAGATTAGAGAGAATGACACCAGCGGAGTAGGAAGAAAACAGCTGACACTGTGGCTTGTAACATCTCGGGATTTGTGTCCTGCAAGATGAAATCCTTGAGTCATAACATCCTATCAGATGTAAAATCTGGATTCAATACCTTCCAAGTTGGACTGGTGGAAAATCTGTGGCATGGTCACATGGGAAAACCTGGCCAGGTGGCTAAGACCTCATGAAAGAAGCATAGAACAAGCAAAACAAGGAGAGAAGGTACATCAGGTGTCGCAGGCTCATAAATTTTTGAAGGTGGTAGTGTGGTTTTACCACCACCAAAAAACATTTGCATCAACATATGATCATTTTACAGGCTTATCAGCTCTTCCCATTTATTCCACATCTGAAGAAGTCACAGACTTCTGTGTAGGTAGGACAGAACTACTGGTGGCTATGAGGAAGAGGAGATGTGGGTAGGCTGCAAGAACAAAATAGAGCTCCTGTATTCATTAATCTGCCAAAATCCCTGGATCTGACAGATAGGCTGAGCTACTGATGGCATGAGGTTATCTGCCTCAATTGTCTCACCTGTAAAGTGGGGATTACAATACTTACCTCCCAGGGTGGGGACATGAGGCTTCATTAGTGTCTTTACAATACTCTGAAGCTTGAAGGGGCTATATTAAGTGCTAATAAATATCAAAGAGAAACAGAATAGCTTCTCAAATTGGATTTGAAAAGTTCTCCCAACTATCACCATAGAAGATAAATGTTTTTATCTGTCCAAGAAATGAGGATTCTGGGACCTGCATCCACCTTTGTAGCAGGTAAGATCTTTTGGCACAGACACCACCCCAAGAGGATTTGAGAAACATTCCTTTCTTCCTTACCTGCTGAATATAAGGTGTCTATCAAAGCATCCACCGTCCACCCCTCCATACTTCGGAAAGGCCGCCCTACGGGTCAGCCGCGAGGTAAAGTTAGTTGGCGCCTGGCGCCTCTGTTTTGGCTCAGGGCACTGGTGGGGAGTAAAGAGAGAGAAAGGGGGGCAGGTGGCAACAGGGTTCTTGCAGCGGGCATGCTGCTCCCTAAGGTACTCTGTAATTATACTGTCCAGCGTGGGTGGGGAAGGGAGGTGTCTGTCCAGCTGCTTTTTGATGGCTGGGCTCTGGCTGTAGGCGCCGTGGTCCGATTTTTGTCTCAGCACTCTGATTTTCCTGCCATTGCAGGGTGGTGGCCGCTCTCTGATGAAGCTAATCCTGCCAATCAAGGGGGAGTTGCTGGCATAAGAAGGACCTGGAAGGGCAAGTGGACCCTGGGATACAGAAGGCCTTGGCTGAGCATGGACAGAGGTGGCAGCAGAACCTACAGAAGCATGGCTACTCAGTCGGGCTGAGATACCATTAGCTATACGAGGTGTGCGAGGCAGAGCCACAGGGGAGGCAGCAGCTGCAACAGGGGTGAAGGCAGAGGAGTGAGATGCCGCAGTCATGGGTAGATCTGCCTCTTTAGTGAGGACAGTGGCAGTTTCTCCTAGCCCCTTAGAGATGAGATGGTTCCGAATCAAAAGCAGCAGCTCCTTTTCAGGAAATGAGATCCTTGACTGGGCCACCACATCCGCTTTCTGCAACCGAGCCAAGGAGACATCTGTGCCAATCAGCAATGGCTTCCCTGAGACACGCTCTATCAGCTCAGCAGCATACTTGCAGAACTTGACATGGTCACTGCGCTTGTCCTGGAGCACAGGCTCCTTCATCAGTTGCTGGATCTGACAGCTGCTGAAGAGGGGAAGCTTGCTGATGATCTGCCGGACTGTACTGCTACGGGACAGCCCCACCAAGGCCTTGCAGGCTAATGCTCGGATCTGATCTGCATCCGTAATTGGCATCTTTATAGACAGCAATGACAGCAGCACTTTGATACCATTGTTAGACTGTACCACATTCCACATCTTGGCCAGTGTGTGCTCACTGCTTTTGGGTGCCTGGGGGAGCTTTCGTCGGGGTGTTCCCGAGATGAATTTGCCGATACTGGAGATCCGATTATCTGGGCCACACACACAGTTGATGATGATCTGAAGGGCTGACTTCTGGATCTCTGCATCATGGATGAAGAATTCACCCTCAGCAACTCCCAGGATGATGCTGATACCTAATGAGAGAAATACTTCTGTTACCATGCTAGCCTACTTAAGCATTACACACTGTTCTACAAATCAGAGTATGAGACATTGTTCAGCTCTCCATCTGGGGCCCTCTGCAGTCACCTCCTTCTCTCTGACCACCACAGCTGTTCCTCTATCTCCACAGGCTAGATAATCCCCTCCACTAGTACCATTCACTGATATGCTCCGTGAATCACACCACAGCAATACTTAGTGGTGGGTAAGATATGGTCTCTCACAGAAGGGGAGTAGGCATGGTCCATGTTTGCTTTAGGCCAGGCACCTCACCAGACTGCAGCTAGGCCATGGGGATTGACATCACAGAAAGGAGCTATCTATTATGTACGTGACAAAGCAAAAGTGGAGGAGAGGGTAACTTTTTATAAAAAAAGGTCAATATACATCACACCCTCCAGAGTGACTCAAAGGAAAAAGGCTGGAACTGATTGCTTTTTGGTCAAAAAGCATCTATTACTTTAATTGTTCTTCAAATCCAACCTTCATTCCAGGAAGGACCAATGTGCTGCCCAGAGAAAGTGCTCACACGTGAGAGGTTCTCTCTCAGAGCTACACCAAGTGTCCTTTCCTCCCTCACACCGACTTCTATAACATGCCAGGCCCCTTCCTTCTAACATTTAGGGCCCAGCTATCAGCCAGATTAATTCATTTGCAAGCTGTGAGTGTGTGGCATGACTGACCCAAGAGACTGAATCAAAAAGAGGCACACTCATCAGCTGTTTAATTATTTAACAGTCTGTACTCCCCTCCTACCTACTCCCAATGCCATATCCCATGAGGACACTTTAAGAGTCCGGGAAGCTGAGTGACCCTCACTCTCCCATTGGAAATGTGGATTTGCCAGTATTATTTGTTGAGCACTGACAGTGTGCTCTGGGTTCTTCAGAACAAGGAGGAGACAAAGGCTGTGCCCTCCAGTAGTTTACAATTTAAGTACTATATCACAATCTCCTCATTTATCTGCATCACTGGCTGTGACTATGAATGAAGTGCTGTAGATCCTCTATCTTACTGTGGGGGGCATAAAACAAGTCACCTAAATACCATTTAACTAAAGATATGTTGGTCCTGCTTTGAACAGGGGGTTGGACTAGATGACCTTCTGAGGTCTCTTCCAACCCTAATATTCTATGGTTGTTAAAGTACTTAAACCCTAAAGGCCAAGCTCAGCTTACCCACAGTGGAGACAGTAGATCCCGCTTCATCCAACACATCTACAGGCTCTGCCAGCTGCAACTGGATTTTAGGAACCACAGTAAGGATAGCCAGAACATCCAAAGCATAGCGTACTGTGTCATTCCTGAAAGAGTACAGCAAAAGAAATAAATTAGAAATACTAGGATAGAACATTTATAACACTTCAACAGGACTCCCTGCAGATTCTTCTCTCTTTGGCTACAGGTTGGATACTGCAATGTAAGATGAGGTCCGGGGGATGAGATGTCTCAGGAATTTACCAGAAAGTAGCTTTGCTCTGGCAGCATGCCGCTGTAGAGAGCCTATTGTCAAAAACAGCAGAGAGGCCTTTAGGAGTGACATCTCCTAGGTTAGTTCTATGCAACTCTAGAGTTTGGTCACTACAGAATTTCCTCTGAGGTCACCAGTCTAAGCATAATATAGCAAATCAGCAGCTTCCAACACCCACTTTTTGACTGGCCAGATATTCATAACCTCTATACAGGCTTGTATTTCAAAACACCTGGCCAAATTCAGCAAAGTCAACACAGAGAGATGAGAAGTATCCCTCCCTGACCCAGCTAATGGAGATTTGCCCTCTGTAGGGCAGCCTAAATAGTTGGTTTTTCCCTTCTGTCTGCACTATGAAAGATTATGTTTTCTAGTCTCCAACAATGCCGTGGTTATTGCTTTCTGCTACTAAGCAAGCACAATGAAAAGTAAGCAAAGTCAGGGGTGGATGGGAAATGCAGTGGATTAAGACTGTGGTTAATATCTACTCAGCTTCTATTTTACCAGTGATTCTTGAACACTAGAGCATTCTGGCTCTATAGAGCCCTTATGGAATTCACATCATCATGTTTCCACTGTGGTTCAACTGTCAATGATACTCCTCCTTTCATACACACTAACTACATGACTATAGCAGAGGCTCCCTGCAGATCACGAGACACTGTGTATGTGTGCCCTTAATTAGACGTTGGGGCTCTGTTTAATGTAAAAATGGAAAATTTTCTTATTTAAAGTATTCAATGCCCAACTACAGAGTTGCACCCTACAGTTTGGGAAATGCAGCAGTACAGTATAGTATCTACTGTCTCACCTGGCATAGTATGTCTTCCAGTTGCATGCTATAGAGATAAGCTGGAGCATGAGTTGCACACAAGACAATTTGAGAAAGACTTCTGCTGGCTCCCAGTAGAGCTGTGCTGGACCATACTCTATTAGAAACTCCATCATCTCCACAATCTGCTCATGAGTGTAGGAACAGGCCTGTAGGGAGGAGGCAGGGTGAATTAAAGAGCTATCACAAAGGTTATATGCTTAGTAGAGATTATACTCTATATTCTTAGGAAATCACTCCCCTTGGCAGTTGCATTAACATCCAAGTGTAGTGGCCATTAAGATACCACGCAGCTAAAATAAATACAATTTCATTCATAGTTAACTTGCTGTTGTTTTGCACTTTATTCCCTTACTATACTATCTAGTGTAGCTGCCACTACAATAGATGCTAGAGAAATGACTAAAACAATATCTTTCAAGTTTCCCACTAGACCTAGAAATGACAAGTGAGTTTGAGAAAAGCTAAGAAAGAGATTGTATCAAAATAAAGTTCTGGCCTCATGGGGCTAATATACACTAACTACTACACAATTTAGAAAGAGCTCAGTAAGAATTTTACACTAATATGATTCAAACTCTCAAAAAGCTGCAGTAAAATGGAGTTACAGTCCCTAAATTCCAACCATAAAAACCATTTAAAAAAGAAAAAACCTGAATAGGCTTTTTTCTCAACCTTGGTCACTTCATCTTTCATACATTTCAATAAACATGTTTTTACAACATAAAAGTCCTGCATTTTTAATTCCTTTGTTTTTCTGAATGAAACTTTAAGTGTAATTTTTGTCACTCCACAGAAGTGGAAGTTGTCTTTTCAGTTCGCATCTAAAAACCCAGAAAAACATCAGAACAGAAACCATAAATGTATTGAATTTGCTCCCTCAGGACGAATGGTTAATGGATTTACAATTTAAGATCATCTGGAAAAAATAGGAACTAAAGGTAACACAAAGGATTTCTTAGCTTATTTCTAAAGACTATTGTCCTCCTTGGGCACAGAGAGGATTGTTCCCTCTGTTGCCAGAGCAGAATCTCACAACGTGACCCAAATTCTCTTCAGTACCTTTAAAAACTTTCTTGATCTTGCCCTTTCAGAGGTGAAAAACATGAGAAGGAAGTAGGTATGTGATGAAAAAGTTCTGATTAGACACTCTTAGCTTAACTCTTTGATGGGAAAGAAGTGGCAGCTCCCAGTTAAATGGAAGCCAAATACCCCCTGAAACTTTGCTACAGCCATTTTTCTATTGCCATGACAGATCACTGGGGAAAACAAAAAAACAGTCTGTTGTGTGTCCTGCATGGATTCCACCGACTTCAGAAGACATTATTTCATTTCCATATCTGTGACAATGTGAAAACGTCACACACAGACTGCTCACCTTATATGGTGGTTGCGGATGGACCAGAATGCCACCTTCAGTGCGCTGGAGCGACTGCTTCACCTGTTCAAGTTTTATGGCAAGGTGAGCTTCAAAGTACCTGCGCAGGGCCATGCAGGTGTGCTTCCCAGTTTGGCGACTGGCAAAGATCTCGTCGTCACTCAGGAGGGCTCCCTGGTCTTCCAGGTTTAAGATCTCCAAGGTGCTGATCTATACAAAGCAAGTCAAGAAAGGGGAAGCATCTTTTCACTAGGCTCATTCTTCAGGAGTAAGATGCCTACAACTGCCAACTGTATATGTACGAAAACTTACCCTACAGAGCTAACCTCACTATCAGGATGGATATCAAATATCACAGCTGAAACTGTAGATTTGTGTTCTCTTTTAGCTATTAAATGGAAGCCTCTTTTTGCAGAGATATGACTGGGTGAATAGCAATATTCTCCAGGAAGAGTAGCTCCCTCTCCCCCGTTACGCATAAAACCAAAGGCAAATCCAATAGCCACATCAGGGCAGATCTGGAGAAGATGTTTCTACAGCAATCACATGAGGATTAGAATACACATTGGTGGAATGGTATCACTCATGAGGTGAAAGGTCTGAGAACTAAGCCAAAGTTAGAATTTAATAGGCCATTGCCCAGCCAAGAAGCCATTGCCCAACCAAGGAGGAGCACTAACAGGCTGTTTGGGAAGTGTCACCCAGTCCTCAGCCTTGAAGACAATAATCATCAGGACCGGCTCTAGGCACCAGCAAACCAAGCATGTGCTTGGGGCGGCACAATTCCAGGGGCAGCATTCCGGGAGGTTTTTTTTTTTTTTTTTTGCGCGCTTCGGCAGTTGTGCTGAGGTGTTTTTTTGGGATTTTTTTTGCCTGGGGCGGCAAATACCTAGAGCCGGCCCTGATAATCATAGGATCTTTGAGTGTGAGAAGAGAGTAAAAATGACCCCAAAATGGGGAGGCAGGCTACTCACATCCATCACACAGAATCCCCACATCCCACTTCCATCCATTCCAACGGGAGGGAGGGCTGGAGAAAATGGAGCTCTTTACAGCTATAAAGGTAAGAGCTCTAAAACTTGACACTAAAGCAATGTCTCGGAACGTAAAAGGAGACTGTAATCATTACCAAGTTCACTAGGCGACGGAGGCCATCATGCCTATCGAAGAGCTCCAGGACAGCACGGAAGGAGAAGCAAATGGAGAAGAACATGGTAGCATGGCAGCAGCCCGAGGCGTGGGAGCATTCCATCAACCACAGGGTGTAGTTCACAACATCCGACAGCACGTTATGGGGATGCATGCACACCTACAAAGCAAAAGGTGCAATGACAACCCTCCCATCCTGGGGACAGACACACTGAGTGCGTGCTTACACTCAGACAGTCACCCCTGGCTACATAAGAAGTGAAGTAATTACTAATACAGCTGCTTTTATCCTGAGCAGCAATGAGCACAACCTCTGAATCTCAGACCGAAGGACACAACTCGAAAACATGTGCGTGGCTCAAAAGACTTTGCCCCATTTAGCCCACAGTGGCTGACTGCACCATGGTCCCACCTCTCTGGATAGGAAGTGTGATTGTTAACAAGCTGTTTTATTAACCTGTGGTTATCTTTAGTCATATACCATACTTTTTTTAAAAAATCGAAAAGCCCATTAGCCTTGCTAAGGTCAGACAATATAACCTTGTTTCAGATTATTATTTATATTTATCAAGCACAGGAGAGGCAGCTTAGACTAACAGAAATGTTCTTTGACCTGCAGAGTTTACATCTGAATATAAACTAGGAGCTTCAGAAAAGTGGGGTTTGGATCATTGGAAAAGCCTGTCGAACAGGTTCTCCTTATTAGGGCAGCAGGAGTGTACAGACACAAGAGGATCCTAAGTGCCAGTAACTAGAAGTGCTCTAGTTAGATCAAGCTAGCTAACTAGTTTTCCATCCCCTGCCCTGTGTTTTCTGGAACCACTCCCCTTTGCTTCCTGCCAGACAGCTGGCGGAACTGGCTAGCAAGTCAGATGATAGTGATGTGCTGGCTGCCAATTATCCAGAGATTTTGGGTAACTGCCATCGCTTTGGGATAGTGGTGTTCACCGTGCTATACTAGCAGAAACCCTTCTTTAGCTCCAGGTTAACGGCTCATCATGCAGGATAACCACAAATCTGAACACTACCTATTTACTGGAGTTGGCGTCAAACAGAAAAGAAATAAGCAGACACTCAGGAACAGCCAGACACTAAGGAATTTAATAGGCAGAAGTGTAGTTTCTTACGTTAACTACTAGTTTAGTTGTTGTTGTCCTTAGTTGAAAAAGAGAGCATAAGAAGTTACGGTGATATGGCCAGGAACCACATGTAGCCTACTGTCCCTCTGAAAGTGTGGTACACCTGTGGGGCTAAATGCAGGGTACCACCAAAACCTGTCTAAAGGGGCTCAGAGATCGTAGCCACAATCAGAGTGTTAAATGAAAGATATGATCTATGGTCAAGTCTCTTAACCATACACCCTTTAGAGACCAGCGCTCCAGTACCCCAATTTGGTACCTACCAGAACAGAGTATCATAGAAGAAACAAAAGCAAGGCTCCTTGCTCCAAGAGTTACATTGTGAACAGCTTTGGTTAGTGTGCAGTGACCTCTCCAGGCAACTCAGAACTAGTTACTGTATTCTGAGAGAGTTATATCCAGCCCGTCTCATTTTAAGAAGAAGTCAGTCATTGCACAAAACTACATTTGTAGCAGCCATTCTATAACATACTATTCAGATGACCTCCTGAGGTCCCTTCCAACCCTGATATTCTATGATATTCTATGAAAGCAATTTAAAAACAGACCAAAAATGGAGGGAAGTTGTTAGCAGATTCTCATAATTTGACAAGAGGAGACAAGGACCAACTTCCTAGTGGCAGATACAAGACAAAAATTCAGGTAGGGAAATAACTCTCCTTAGCTACTCTGTTCATAGCTTCATAGATCTGAACACCAGGAGGGACCATTATGATCACCTGGTCTGACCTCCTACATAACAAAGGCGATGCTGCTGTCCATGCTTTCATAGAATCAGAGAAATGCAGGGCTGTAAGGGACACAAGAGGCCCCAAGTCCAGTCCACTGTGCTGTGGCAGAAGCAAGAAAACCCAGATCATCCCTAACAAGTGTTTGTCCAACCTGTTCTTAAAAACCTCCGTTGATGGGGATTTCACAACCTCTCTATTCCAGAGCTTAATATCATTATAGTTACAAAGTTTTCCCTAATATCTAACCTAACTCTCCCTTGCTGTAGATTAAGCTAATTAATTCTTGTCCTACCTTCAGTGGTCATGGAGAACAGTTGATCACTGTGCTCTTTATAACAGCCTTTAATAAATTTGAAGACTTATTAGGTCTCCCTCATCCCCCAGTCTATTTTTCTCAAGATTAAACATGCCCAGTTTTTTTAAAACTTTTCCTCACAGGTCTTGGTTTCTAAACCTTTGATGATTTTTATTGCTCTCCTCTGGATTCTCTCCAATTCATCTACATCTTTCCTAAAATGCAGTGCCTGGAACTGAACAAAGTAATCCAGCTGAGGCCTCACCAGTGCCAAGCAGAGAGGGACAATTACCTCCATTATCTTACATGCAAAACTCTTTTTAAAACACCCCAGAATTATATTAGCCTTTTTTGCAACTGTATCACATTGCTGACTTGTATTCAATTTGTTATCCACTATAACCCTCAGATACTTTTCAGTCATACTACATAGCCTACAATCATTTTGTACTTGTGTATTTGATTTTTCCTTCTTAAGCATAGTATTTGGCAGTTGTCTTTACTGAATTTCTTCTTGTTGATTTCAGACCAATTCTCCAATTTATCACATTTTGAATTCTAATCCCATCCTCCAAAGTGCTTGCAACCCCTCCCAGCGTGGGTGTCATCAGCAAATTTTATAAACTTTCGCTTCACTCTGTTATCCAAGTCATTAATTAAAATATTGACTAGTACCAGACCCAGAACTAATCCCTGTGGGATCCCACTAGATACGCCCTCCTAGATTAACGGTGAACCACTGTTGCAGGTGCACTATACAATGAAGTGTGGGTGGCCTCATGAAGTTTCACTGCTTGTTTTGGGGCCTCCCTCTGGACCGTGCAATAGAGCAGCCACCCAAGCTTGGATTTTATGTGGAAAAGCAATCCCAGTAAATCAGTAGCCACGAATTCATAGATTTGAAAGGCCAGAAGGGAGCAATATGATCATATGACCTTCTATATAACACAGATTACAAAATTAGGAAGCGGGGTTGGCGAATTTTCCTGTGATTTTATGTTCTGCTATGCCCCCAGATACACCCCCTGGAAGGAGTTACACACCCCCATGTTTAAACATACTCAAACACTCTCTCAGTGGTACTGTACATATTCTTTCACTTCACTCCTAATCTATACAGGCCATGGCCTCAAAACAGTAGCTGGCTCTTCAACTCTACCATTGAACTGTTCATTCATTGTTTGAACCAACCATGACACAGAGCTTCTTGATACCCTGTGAATCACTACAACTCTAGTAAGGGAGTGTCTCTTACCCTCTCCATGGCATCCTGGTTGTAGGATAGATAATATAAGCACATGGAGACCCCTGTAGCTGCCATGGAAGGACGAGGAATCTCTAGCAGCTTCTGCACTCCTCCATGAGCAACAAACTCCGTAGCAAACTTGTTGTGGAGCAGCAACGATGCCAAATGCTAAGAAAAGAAATCAGGTTAGCGTGGGATTCCCCATACTTCTCTCAGTGCTCGGCAACACTTGAGAAAGATCCTGCCCTGCTACTTGTATAGGGAAGTAGCAGAGAAATTTGGTTCCCTAATTCCTATTCTCCCCACCATCACAGGCAGCAGAATGTAAGATTTAACTTACGTCAACATCTTTCTATTATACAGTAACTCCTCGCTTAATGTTGTAGTTATGTTCCTGAAAAATGCAACTTTAAACAAAACGATGTTAAGCGAATATTAACACTCAAAGAACTTTATAAAGGCTCGAAAGAATCCTCATTTTACACATAGGGAATCTTAACCTAACTGCACTTCAGTTATTTGTTCAAGGTTACACAGCCAGTTAGCAGTAATGTCAGGATTAGAACCTGCAATCAACATTTATTCACTTGCTCTCCCCACTAGAAATCACTCCCCATTTATTTCATATGACAAATGGGAAGTGGTCTCTCCCACTTGTTGTTTGCTTTGTCCTTGCAGAGCGAGGAAGCATCTGATTCAAATTGATTCCATTTCCAATCCCAGGCCAGCCTGCACGACATACAGGTGACATCTACTGAAGGAGAAGAGCATTCACCTCAGAAACCTTTGAGCCTGCAGAGCAAATATCTGGTTCAACATACCACAATTCAACACACAACTTCTTTGCACTATGAGAGTAATTTACCTTTAGAGCTTCAAAGGTGAGCAGCACATCATTGGTCCGTTTCAGGTCAATGTAGAACATCATCAGCTCTCTTGATCCAAGTTGCATGAAGATAGGGAGCAGCTGAGAACAGTGAGAATTGAGAGACTTGCTCAATGTTTCATAGCATTTAAAAGGTCTGTTTTATTTTTTACTCTTTTCCCAAACCCCACTTTTCCCCTATTAGAGGATACCTGTTACGAGAGGTCAAAGGTACCCAGCTCCATCCATAGGAAGCAATAAAGGTTAACAGACCTCTTGTAATACATCTGCTGACTGCAGCAAGATGCATGACAGCGGCCACATGGAAATCTCAAGCCACTCCTTCTGTAAGAATATGACATGTCCATACAAGGAACACCCTGGCGATAGGTTCCGTTTTCCATCTGTGCAAAGACAACTACCCAACAACCAAACGAAAAACAGGAGAGCAGGGCAACAAAGCCAAAACCCCTTCATATAAAATTATATGTACAAGTATTAACTCAAAATTTTATATCTTATTATTGCTGACAGACTGCATGCCATCCAGCATGCAGCAATACATGGGGATTATTATGACAGTCCCATAGTTTCTTTGGTTCTCTCAGAAGCAAAGAGTGCATACGCACATATAAGGTATGCCATAAGGCAATTTTGTGTTGCTGGGTTGCATCTCAGACCAAGTTAATCAAGGGAAATTTTCTAAGCAAAGGTACAGCCTCTCGACAGACCTATTTGTGTCCACATATACAACAAAGCGAACAGCTCCATTTTTCAGCTTTTCTGTGCAGCATGAATGGAGCTAACTTCCACAAACCAGGATTACTGAAGCAGTCACACAAGGCACTTGCTTTAACACTTCACATATACATGGCATCTTTCCTCTCAAAGCACATTACAAATGTAGGGTGTTAATCTTAATTTTACAGATATCTTGAAACATATACAATTTCCCTACAATATTTGCTCCGTCTCACACAACAAATCACTAAGGGCAGGTCCATACTCACCGCGCGGGTCGACGCGGTGAGTTCGACTTCTCCGAGTTCGAACTATCGCGTCTAATCAAGACGCGATAGTTCGAACTCCCCGCGCGCTCCGGTCGACTCCGGAACTCCACCACCGCGAACAGCGGTGGCGGAGTCGACCTTGGAGCCGCGGAGTTCGACCCCGCGGAGTTCGACCCCGCCTGTCTGGGTTGTCTGGACGGGTAAGTAAGTCGAACTAGGGTACTTCGAGTTCAGCTACGCTATTCGCGTAGCTGAACTTGCGTACCCTAGTTCGACCCCTGCCCTTAGTGTAGACCAGGCCTAAGAGTTAAGAAAAAGAAATAGAATCCAGGAGTCTGATTCCCAGTGACCTACTCTATAACTGTTACCCAGGACTTCCACTTAGTTTCACCTTAACCATTTAGGTCTCATATTTTAAATGAACAATTAGTCTGAAGATTATAGATTCCTAAAGTGTAAATTGTGACCTATGCCACATTCAGGACACATCCTGAAATGGAACAATGGCACTCAGATCTTTCCCCCTAATACCATACATAGGGTTGGCAGAATTTGATTATTTTTTTGTTTTAATTTTGATAATTATTTTTATTTTTAAGGGTTTTTTTTTCTATTTTTAACTATTTTTATTTTTACAGTTGTGGGGCATATAGGGTTGCAGTTCATGTTAGCAGTGCTGACAGTGGGACTGCAGGGGCTAACTGTGCAACCAAGGGGCCCAAGACACCAGGGCTCAAGGTGTGGCTGCAGTCATCCAGGCCTGATGGAGCAGGGACCCCCAGGTAGGACTGAGCAGGACAATGAGCCTCCAGCTGGGGGGAGGCCATCTTACTGCTGAACAGTTCCTGCCCAGGGACAGCTCCCACACTCTTCGCTGGTGAGTGAGCAAGTGGGGCCGTGTCAGCAGAGCTCAAGAGGGATCCCTTGATGGCCACAGGATTGGTGACACTGGATCCCTGCAGGTGTGGGGAAGGCTGGGGTTCTAACGGGGTACAGCAAAGACCCCTGGCCAGGGCCATGAGGATGACAATGAGTCCCCAGCTGCAGGGGTGGACACCACCCTGCTGAATGGCACCTGCCCAGGAATAAAGCCATTCAGAAGTGGAGTAGCATCCTCCATGGCCAGGGACAATGACGACTCCTCCTTGCAGTACTGGCCAGGTGTCTCTCTTCTACCAGGCGACTGCAATTTTCCCCACACCTTGCGCCTGCAGGGACCGGATGTCACTGGCTCCACTCACTCACACACACCAGCCAGAAGCATGGAGGCTGCCCCAGGCTGGAACTGCTGGGGGCTCATCCACTTCCTTGCAGTCCTGGCCAGGGGTCTCCACTCCTCTGAACCAGGAGACCACAGCCTCCCTTGCACCTTATGCCTGCAGGGATCAGATGTCACTGGTCCCGCAATCCATGCAGGTTGCCCTCTGCAGCTCCACTGTCACAGGAGTGAGGGAGCTAAGCAGGGACCACTGAGCTGCAAAGGATACCCTGCATGGCCACAGGGCCAGTGACACCCAGTCTCTATGGGTGTGGCAAAGGCTGCGGTTCTGGAAGGGCAAAACAGAGATCCCCTTCACTCCCAACTCATGAGTGAGAGAGTGGGACTGTGACAGCAGGACTGCAGTGGGCACCCTCCATGCCACAGGAGCCATTACAGCAGTGGGGTGATCGCCCTTGTGGCCAAGGGCTCATCTTCCTCCTCCTTGCAGTCCTAGCCAGGGATCTCTACTCTGTCCTACCCCTCCCTGTATCTTGTGACTCCCGAAATCAGGTGTCACCGGTGCTGAGGCAGCACAGGAAACCCTCTGCCTGGTGTCACCAATTGATTTGTTTTAGTCTATTTCAGTGTGTCAACAGAAATCAACTTTCACTGACAATTACTGATTAAAAGCAAATCTTGCCAAGAGTAAAACATACAAAAGTCTCATCAAAATAATTAAAACTCAGTCCGCTTCCTCCCCTCCCCTATATGCTCACCTCTTGGTATTCTCCTAAGGGGGTCAGGTACTGCAGAATTAGTCTCTGTTCTATGGCAGGAGTCAAAGGGTAAAGGGTATAGTTGGTGCCAATTACCCATGGGGACATTTCTGACCAGCTGCTGTTGGATAACTCAACAAACATCCGCTCTGGCTCTGAAGAAGAGAAGCCCAGTTTTTGTTTGGCCTTCCGGAAGCTGTCTCTTTCATGCTGTTTCCCTGATTTGCTTTTCCTTAGTCCCATGTCCTCAAGCTTTGTGGCAGAGTTCACTCGACTGCTCGTCTTGTGGCTTGAATCAAGATGAAAAGAGATGTCCATATCCCCAGCAACTTCCTCCTGTTCCCCATCTACTGCCATCTCCCCATAGTCCATATCCACAGCCTCTTCATCCAGAGGCAACAGAGGTTCCGAAGGCAGCTTCCGAGGACTGGGACGCTTGTTTTCCTGTTTCATGGTCATTTCATTACCCTGTAGCTCCCGTAGCCGTCGAAGAACCAAAGCTACCTGTCATGCAAACAAACAAGTAAAAATGTATCCACTGACTTCATGTAGTAACCAAATAGAGCATCTAGCCTGCTCCAAAGATTGGCCATTACCAGATTTGTAAGTCTTCTCACGCTTACCCTAGATCCAGGTCTTTAGCATAAGGCATCATGCATGCTGTGGTCTGCATTTGGGCCAGAAATAATCTGCCTCAAATATTTAAACCTAAAGAATTCTAATCAAGCAAAAGGGAAGGTACTTTAAGCCATAATTGCTTCCTCTATGAATAAGGTCAACAATACCCAACATCCTTATGACTGATGAAGAGATGGCCTGGGAGTTGTAATCAACAACAGAAATGCTATAGCCAGAATACATATGCTAGAAGATCCTTTGTGTCCCCTGCATGTTTCCTCTACTCCCTTAGTCTGTGGCAAGTGCACACTACCTCTGCAGCAGTAATTATATCAAACTTGACTGAAGTTTCTACAAAACTCTCAAGCCCCAATTTCACCTCAGTTGTGCAAGAATGAACTTAATCCTGCTCATACACTGATGTATCGTATTCACTTGAGAGCTAATTTCACCTGTCCCATATGTATCTAAATTTATGCCATTTATGTGTTGACAACTTACATAAGGCATCACAAAACTAAAGTGATAACAGGCTTCATATAAAAAAAAAAGTTATTTCACGTTAAGTTGTTTCTTTGTTGTTCAGCCTTTCATTTTATAGCATGTGTCCAATATGTGAGCTTTGACATGTGATAGCTACGGACTTTGAGTGGAATATTCAAATGCACTTAACAACTCCCATTGACAGTCAACGGTACTTGTGTTCTTAGCTCCCATAAGCACTTTTGAAAATGCCACCCACAGAACACAAGAAATTGGGTCACAAAACATACCATCAAAAAAATATGCCTTCAGGGAGAAGGTGAATGAACCAAAAGGCATTTACTCCTTCAGTTTTACTATTCGAGCCACTAAAGCGTGCATAAAATACTATTTCATAAATGTCAGCAGCCCCAGGCAAATAAAAAAGGTTTTATAATTTCATGCCCCTCTCACGAAAAGGAAAGCATCTCATGTGGACATTACCAGTTGAGAGTTCTCATCTCTGTAGTTGGCAGCAATATCTTGGTTTTCCATAGCACCTCCTAGCAACCCAGTTGCATATGTCCTCAATGGCTGATCCGCCTCTCGGGCCCACTTAAATAGATTTTCAACTATGCCTTCCTAAAGTAAAACAAAAAAGCCATTCAGACACTAAATTTTCCCGTCCTCCCTCCCACCATCAACTGTGTGGAGGCACAGTTCACCTTACTTCCCATTATTCATGTTCCTCACCAACAATTTACATTACATGGTTTGGGTCAGGATTTCTATGTATGCAGAATTCACTTACATGTTCATTTGGCTTATTGCACAAGAAAGTACCAGCACTCAGGAGGTTAACACTGACTATTTGGCCTAATTCTCTTCTCAGTTACACCAGCATAAACCTGAAGTAATTCCACTGATCTCAGAGGAGTTGCTTTGGATTTACACTAGTATAATGAAGCAGGATCTGGCCAAAAGTGCTTTGCTTCAACAAGACATTGTATTATTCTTTATGGCCAGATTGTGAACCCCCTTACTCATACAAGTAATCCCTTTGGAGCCAACAGAACTATTAATGAAAGTAATTGCTCATCAATGAAAATAAGGGATTCCTTAATCTGGCCCTAAATCCAGAATACTTTGGTGCAACAGACACCAGTGGAAGCGTACTGATCATTTCACTAAGAAAGAGAAGCTATTTTTTGTAGTAAGAATGCCACCCAACTTCTGTTTGAACAAAATATCTGACAGATAAGAGCTAATCCAGACAGAATTCAAAAGTGAAAAGTAACAAAGCCAAATCCTGCTTTTCTCTTGAAACAGTATCACTGACCCCAAAGCATAACACAAAGTTTCATTAGCAGCTACTACTATGGGGCTCTGATACATAATTGGAATCCCTACCCTAGCCATTACAGTACTAATAATAGAGTAATAATAACTGGGCATCTAGAAGGTCATGTATTGCTGCAAAGAAATCAGAACCCTGAATTTACCTCTCAAGATTTGAGTAGAACAGATGTTTAAAATGTGGTCTAGTTTTTATTTTAGTGAATTACTTTATATACACATGTTGTCAATTTTAGTTCTTTCATATTTTCTTCTTCAAGAATGTTTTAAGAGCATTTAAATTAATCTTTAAAATCCATGAAATGTGAAATACTTTGACCACTAGAGGGCCATATTATTCCCAGGAACAAACAAAACTATTAAATAATGGCAAAAGTAACCAGCACACAAAGAATGAAATGCAGTGTAGTTTACAAAAAAATCTGTATGACTGAAAAAATGTTATAAAAAAATTAACAAAATTTACTGAAGGGTTTCATATCTTTGAAAAAAATTCAGATAAAATATAGAACCCTACTTATGGAGAAATTATGGTATTAAAACAAGCCTTGTATTGACCAAAAGCACAAAGTTCTAACATTTGATATTGTCAGGACACATACCAAAAATTTTCCGTTAAGTTCAATCATACAGAGGGAAAAATGTAGTGATTTTCCTTTCCAGGTTGTCCTGGAGTCACTACTGAGAATTAATTTTAATAGTAAATAATATCACACTTAGTACTTATGTAGCTTTTTATAAATATTAACTAGTTAACCTTCACCACCTCCGGAGTTTGGTATTGTCTTAGGGCATGTTGACACCTACCGATGCAGCTGCGCTGCTGCAGCACATCTGGCAAAGACACTCTATGCTGATGGGAGAGAGCTTTTTCGTTGGCATAATAAAACCACCTCCACGAACGGCAGAAGCTATGCCGCCGGGAGCAGCTCCTCCCGCAGACATAACACTGTGCATATGAGCACTTGTTGTTGCTTAGGGCGGTGGTTTATTCACACCCCTGAGGGACATACATTATGCTGAAATAGGCTGTCACATAGACATAGTGTCAGTTTTACAGAATGGGCAGATAAGTGCAACTGACTTGCTGTCTCCCAACCCTTTGTTTTTCACAGATTAACAGATTTGAAGGCCAGAAGGTGACCAATGTGATCATCTAATCCAGGAGTGGCCAAACTGGGGCTTGCAAGCCACATACGGTTCTTTAACAGTTAAAGTGCAGATTGCTGAGCCCTCCACCCACCCCACATTCTCCACTTACCAGACTGGGAGGGGAAGAGGAGAGTTTGGGCTTCTGCTCTGCAGCAGGATAGTGGGACTAGGGCCTTTTGCCCAGCAGGGAAGGGGGTCTAGAGGCTTCCGTCCCGAGGGAAGTGCTTGCTGGGGCTTGGGGCTTCAGCCCCGCTCTTGCGGTGCACCCAGTTCTCGAACTTCTGAAGATTATTGTATGTGGCTCAGAGGATCAGTAAGTTTGGCCACCTCTGATCTAGTCTGACCTCCTTTACAACACAGTCCACAGAAATTCCACAAAATAATTCCCAGAACAGATCTTTTAGTAACATCTTGATTTTAAAATGGTAAGTGATGGAGAAAATCCACCACAACCTTTGGTAAATTGTTCCAATGGTTAATTATTCTCACTGGTATAAATTTACACCTCTACCTCAATATAACGCTGTCCTTGGGAGCCAAAAAAATCTTACCGCATTATAGGTGAAACCGTGTTATATTGAACTTGCTTTGATCCACCGGACTGCACAGCCCCGCCCCTCGGGAGAATTGCTTTACCATGTTATATCCAAATTCGTGTTATATTGGGTGGCGTTATATCGAGGTAGCGGTGTATACTATATCCAGCCTGAATTTGTCCAGCTTCAACTTCTAGCCATTGGATCACGTTATACCTTTCTCTGGTAGACTGAAGAGCCCATTATTAAATATTTTTTCGTCATGCAGATACTTGCAAACTGTAATCAAGTCACCGCTTAGCTTTCTCTTTGTTAAACTAAACAGACTGAGCTCTGAGTCTATCACTATAAGGCATGTTTCTAATCATTTAAACATTTTTGCGGCTCTTCTCTGAACCCTCTATAATTTAGCTACATCCTCCTTGAATTGTGGGCACAGAACTGGACACAGGGTTCCAGCAGTGGTCACACCAGTGCCAAACGCAAAGGTCAAATAATCTCTCTACTTCTACTTAAGAGTCCACTGGTTTCAGAGTAGCAGCCATGTTAGTCTGTATCCGCAAAAAGAACAGGAGTACTGTTGGCACCTTAGAGACTAAAAAATTTATTTGAGCATAAGCTTTCGTGCATAGAATGGAACATATAGTGAGGAGATATATATACATACAGAGAACATGAAAAGGTGGGAATTCCCATACCAACTCTAAGAGGCTAATAATTAAGATGAACTGTTGTCAGCAGGCGAAAAAAAAACTTTTGTAGTGATAATCAAGATTGCCCATTTAAGACAGTTTGACAAGAAGCTGTGAGGATACTTAACATGGGGGAAACAGATTCAATGCGTGCAATGGCTCAGCCATTCCCAGTCTCTATTTAAGCCTCCTCAGCAATGTGACACAGCATTAAAATGGTGTGGTGGTAGCCAGGGCCGGCTCCAGACCCCAGCGCGCCAAGCGCGCGCTTGGGGCGGCATTTTGCCGGCAGGGTGGCAGGCAGCTCCGGCAGACCTTCCGCAGTCATGCCTGCAGGAGGTCCACCGGAGCCGCAGGACCAGCGGACCTCCCGCAGGCATGACTGCGAAGGGTTCGCTGGTCCCACGGCTCGGGTGGACCTCCTGCAGGCATGACTGCGGAAGGTCCGCCGGAGCCGCCTGCCGCCCTCCCAGCGCACCCTCCGCAGGCACGTCTGCAAGAGGTCCCCTGGAGCCGCGGGACCGGCAGCGTGCCCCCTGCGGCATGCCGCCCTGCTTGGGGCGGCCAAATTCCTAGAGCCGCCCCTGGTGGTAGCAGCAAAATTTCCATTTTAAAAGAGGTGAAAAAGACCTAAAAAAAATTGTCTTCTGGATTATAGTAACATTTTTATATGTTGATTGTAGTTTATACACTGCTGTAAGGGCAAAACTTTCAGGATCCCCTACAGAAGCAAATTCAGAGAGTAAATCATTCTCAGAACATACTCTCAAGGTAGGTCTACACTATAGCTGCTACAGCGCCATAGCATAGACACTTCCTACATGGACAGAAGTTTTTTTTTTTTTTTTTTCCTGTCATGGAGTTAATCCATCTCTCCAAGAGCCAGTAGCTAGATCAACGAAAGAATTCTTCTGTCAACCTAGCCATGTCTACCCCGGGGGGTTGGGAAGTAGGGCACCCTAACTACAGAGGCTAAGGACACTAAATTTTTCACAGCCCTAAGAAAGGTAGCTAGGGCGACATAATTTTTAAGTGTAGACAAGGCCTCAATAAGCTGTATAGGGCAGGACTCAAACTCTCAGTACATGGGTGCCACTCAGGTTCAATGGCCAAAGCATGGCCCCTTGAGAAAACCATTAAGGCCAGGTCTACACTACAGACATATATCAATCTAACTATGTCGCTCAATGGTGTGAAAAATCCACACCATTAAGAGACAGTTATACCAACCTAACCCTCTGTGCAGACAGAGCTATGGCAACGGGAGAACTTCTCCCATCAACACAGCTACCGCCTCTCAGGGAGGTGGTTTGGCTACACCAACTCAGGAAGCTCTCTCATCGGCACAGGAGCGTCTTCATTTAAGCACTACAGAAGCAAAGCTGCATCACTGCAGCTGCTCCAATGCAATGTTTTAAGTGTAGACCTGCCCTTAGACCTGGTCGACACTATAAAATTTACTGGCATAGGCCAGGTCTACACTAAAAAAATTAAGTACACCCACCTTCATCACTCAGGTATATGAAAATCCACACTCACAAGCAATGTAATTAAAGCTGACCTAATCCCCGATGTAGACAGTGCTAGGTCTATGGAAGAATTCTTCCACTGACCTAGCTTCTGCCTCTCAGGGAGGTGGATTGACTACGACGACAGATGACCTCCTCCTGTCACTGTAATGAGTGGCTACACTGAAGTGCTTCAGCGGCGCAGATACAGCACTGCAGCTATGCTGCTGTAGCTGTTTAACTGTAAACATAGACATACACCGCTACCTCAATATAACACCACCCGATATAACATGAATTCGGATATAACATGGTAAAGCAGTGCTCTGGGAGGGGGGGGCCTGCGCACTCCGGTGGATCAACGCAAGTTCAATATAACACGGTTTCACCTATAATGTGGTAAGATTTTTTGGCTCTCAAGGACAGCATTATATCGAGGTAGAGGTGTAGTTGTGTCAGCTGAGGAGGAGGGGGAAATCACACCCCTAACTGACATAGCTATCCCAGCAAAGCCCTAGTAAAGTTGCAATTATAACAACAAAAGAGTCCTTATTCCTTTCAGGCAACTGATTTAAACTTAACTTTTTCACTGGCATATAAACTCTCTCTCCAGTGACAGCGGGGTGAGGGGGTTCTGGCATAGCTCTACTGGTACATGTATACCGACAGATCCTTTTAAGTGTAGACAAGGCTTTACTCCAACGTCAAGCTGCCTACAACATTCTTGCTTGCAACAGATCCTCAGTCTTGCAGCATGTGCGTGCAGAACTTTCTCTGGCTTATCAAATTGGCCCAAGTTCCATTGTAGATCCAAATTTTATCCTAAAGAACTTTTTAAATGTTGCTTCTCAAAAAGGGCAGTGGATGCCAGACACTAGTTGAGTTCAAGTCTAAATGAGTAATATCGGTTTGAGGAGGATTAGTCACAGTTTTAGCCCCAAGCGTGTGCAAAAATATATTACAAGACCCATTTTTTAAGGGGGCTGTGTGTCAGGAGCCAGTTGCTTAAACAATCTCAAATATAGATAACAAGGGGTATGATGCTGTGTAGAAGAAAGATGACCATTTTACTCCTGAGAGCATTCTGCACCAAAAAAAATTAAAAATTCTGCACATAATATTTTAAAATTCTGCAAGTTTTATTTGCCAATAAATAAATGCAGAGGCTCCAGCATGGCAGTGCATGAAGGTTGGAGATCACCCTGCAGCCTCCCCACCCCGCATCCCGGGGACACGGACTCAGTGGTAAGGCTGCACTTGTCTCTGACACAGCACAAGGCCTGGCCTGCCCCAAAAACACTCTGGGGCCCTGCCCCTCTGCACCAGGTGTGAGGCAGGCAGGCAGGATGGATTCAAGTGTGGGCTGGCGTGGGGTGAGGATTTTGTGTGGGACAATCTGGGTGCAGGCAGCTCAGTGGGGGGGGGGGGGGAGAGGGCAGTTCCAGATGCAGGGGCAATGGGACTCTGCAAGGGCTTCCAGGTGAAAGTGCTGGGGGCTCAGCGGAGGGGTCTGGAGGTCTCAGCAGGGGGATCTGGCTGCTGGGGAAGTGGGGTTTGGTGGGGGCTGGGTGCAGCTAATTGGGGGTTAGTGGCGTGGGGGTCTAGATGTGGGAGCTCAGGGTGGTGCAGGGGGTTTGTCAGAGTGGGGGTTTGAGTGCAGGAAGCTCAGTGGGGGGTGGTCTGGGTGCAGAGGTGGTGTTCTGGAGGCAGGAGATCTGGGTGCAGGGAGCTCCAGGTGCAGGGGTTGAGGTTCAATGGGGTGGGGTTCAGGTATGGAGGGCTAAGGGGGTTCTGGGTGTATTGGGTGAAGCTTGGCGGGGGTAGGTATGGGAGGTCCAGATGCACGGGGGTTGGGCGGATGGGGGAGCAGCTCCCTGTACAGTGCCCCTGACTCCCGTAGCTGAGAAGCGATGGGGGCAGGAAGCAGGGGAGGATGCTGAGCTTCCTGCAGCTGGGGGAGGTTTCTGGAGGTGGGTCTGACACAGCCCCAGTCTCTCCTTGCAGGGGAAGAGGAAGTCCCATCCTCTCCTGCCTTCAGCCCAGCCAGGATTAACAGCTGATCCGGGCTCAGGGTAGGAGCCACTGGCTTGGGTGTCCCCAGCCCTACGGTGATTTACCTCTCCGCCGGCTGCTCTGGGTGCCTGAAACAATGTACCTGCGCAGCTAGGGAATGGTGTGTGACTGCTCTTGCAGCTTCCCTTTGCTTCCCTGTCAGAAAGTCATTTTTCTGTGGGGAAGAAATCTGCGGGGGCCATGAATTCTGTGCACGTGTAGTGGTGCAGAATTCCCCCAGAAGTACCATTTGTATCATTGCTGCTACCACTGTTACACAATTGCAACAAATCTTGTACAAAGTATGTCATATAAGATGTCAATGGAAAAATTACAATTGCTAGGTATGATTATCTTGTCTATATCCATGTATCATTTTTGTATCTGAAGTTATGAATATTGGCTATGTACTTGTATCTTAATCATGTGTTGTATTCCTGTGTGACACCCCCCAGAGAGAATTTATATTAGGGCTAGACAGTTATGTGTTGATGGCCTATCAAGGACACTCCACTCTCTGAATGGGCCATTGAAGAAACTCATCCATTCCAGATAGCTCTTCTCACTTCCCCTCAGATGCAAATGGCCACCCCCTGTGATTCAGCAAAACATGTAAGGGTACATAATATGCTCATGTGACCCTGGACTCCATCTTGGGCCAGTAACTTTCCACATTCAGGGGCGGTGGGATTTGTTTGGGACAGTAAATTTAAGTAAATAAAAGATCCTTGAGACACCTAATTTGCCTCTTTCCTGCTCTAATTCTCTGGACTGTGGATTTACAACTAAAAGCAGCATCTTGAACTATAGATTGAAGACCCTCCAACCTTTTGGAAGTTACCAGAGAGACTTCACAAGCCTGCATCTATTCCATCACTGCTACAAACCTGACATAAAGACTTTGCAATCATTTGTGTGTATATGACGTATTTTATAACTCTCTTCTTTTATTATTAAAACTTTAGTTAGTTTACTAAGGATTGGCTGCCAGAAGAATATTTGTGTAAGATCTGAGATACATATCGATCTGGGGTAAGTGTCTGATCCTTTGGGATCAGTAAGAACCTCACATATGGTGAAATGTGTTTTCAATAACCTCTCACTATATCAGACTTGGTTGTCTGGATGGGAGCCAGGGGCTAGAATGACTAAAGGAGATTGTGTCTGACTTCTTATCAACCAGTGTGGTCAGACGTGCTGCCTTCCTCCTTGCTTCAGGGGTGCTCAATTCCTGCTCTGGCCGAGGCCCTGCCCCCATTCCACCCCTTCCCTCAAGCTCCCACCCTTGCCCCACCTCGCCCCACCCCTGCTCTGCCCTAGGCCCTGCCCCCACTCCACTTGTTCCCCCAAGCTCCCAAGCCCACACCACCTCTTCCCTCACTGCCTCTTCCCTCCCAGTTCCAACCCTCCCCTGAGCGCACTCTGTCCCCACTCCTCCCATTCCCCACAGCGCCTCCTGCACGCCGTGGAACAACTGATATGTGGCAGGTGCTGGGAGGGAGAGAGAGGAGCTGATCAGCAGAGCTGCTGGTGGACTGAATCAGCGCCTATCAGTATACATGTTACCTTTTCCTGAAAGACAACGGCAGTTTCCAGTCCTGGCATGATGTCCAGAAGGAGTCGGCAGGCAGCAGTATTTAATGGAGGTTCCCTGCTTGTCATCACGTAAGCATTCACCAGCTGGGGGAAGAATATCAGGAATAGGAGTGGCCTGAAATTCAACTCTGACTCAAAACAGTGCAACACAGTGAAATCATTAGTGACTCCCCTAGCTTCACAAAACACGGGAGCAAAGGGAAAGATACCAGTAGTATTGTCAGTGTGTAAAGCCTTGACCTACACACTTTAGGGCTTGTCTACATATATAGCACTGATGAAGACGCTCTATGCCGACGGGAGAAGCTCTCCTGCCGACGGGAGAAGCTCTCCTGCCGACATAAGCGCTGGTGTGGACAGTGCTCATGTCGGTGTTACTTATGTCGCTCAGGAGAGTGGTTTATTCATACATCTGAGCAACGTATGTTATGCCGACAATCTATAGTACAGACATAGCTTCAGAGAGAGCATAGCCAACTGCCTGGTGACTTTTCCTCTCTGTTGTATCAGAAAAGAAGTGCAAGGACAGCACAACTTATTTTTCTCAGCCAAATGAAGTTCTCTCTTCTATACTGCTCACCCTGGACTGATCTGTAAGGCTACAATGCCTATACAAAACCAGCTAATCAATGATGGCTTAAGGCAGAGGAGAACAACCGGCATTTACTTCGTTTAGAAAATTCAATGCACAGGATTTTTTCTTAGTTGCTTGTGTCCCTTTTCACTGAGTCTTTATAGTCTTACAAGTGATATGCAAGCAATTTGGGGAAGGGTCCATGTATTAATGTGAGTTTTTAGAGGGCCTAGAACAATAGGGTTAATATTAATTCAGGCCTCTGGGTGCTACTGAAATTTAAATATTAAATAAAAGATGTTGTAAGTACAAAGCATTAGCAGTGCAGGAAAAGAACCAGTAACTCTTAGTCCTCTGCTCAGTCCCCTAGAACTCATTTTCTTCTCCAGCTCACGCAACCAGTCCAGCATGTAAAAGCATCCACAGGCGTAGCCTGTAATCATTAAAAACCATATAATGCAATAATTCCAAACTAGTATTAGAGACTGTTTTAACAGTTTACCTGACGAATCTTGACCAGGCCTGACTCCATTTTTCTTATTTATATTACAGTAAGTCCTCCCGGTTAACGTTATGTTACTGATCAATTAGAGAACATGTTCGTTTAAAGTTGCGCAATGATCCCTTATAATGTTTAGCAGCCGCCTGCTTTGTCCACTGCTTGCAGAAAGAGCAGCCCATTGGAACTAGCTGGTGGAGGCTTGGAACCAGGGAGGACCGGCAGCCCCTCTATCAGCTCCCTGCTCCCCTAAGTTCCCTGTGTGGCAGCTGCCCAGCAGGCTATCAGTTACAGGCAGCTCAGCTGTCCCTCCCCGCACTGCCATGTGCTGCTCCTGCCCTCTGCCTTGGAGCTACTACCAGGAGCCTTCTGCTTGCTGTGCGGGGGGAGGAGGGTGGCAGAAGAGGGGTGCTAATGTCAGGGTGTCCCTCCCTCCGGCTCCTGTACCCCCATCTCCTGTACCTCATCTCCATGGGGGGGGACACTACAGGGCTCAGGACTGAGGGAGCTTGCTGGCAGCAGCTGCTGTCTCAACTTGCTAATCTACCTAAAAAGGCAATGTACTTAGAGTGGGATCAGCGTACTTAAAGGGGCAATGCGTGTCTCTCTCTCTCTCTCTCTCACACACACACAGGGTGTGTGTGTCTGTCACTCTGTCTCCCCTCTCTCCATTTGTGTTGCCTTGTAGAGTGTGAGGCTATATTAACAACAATGCATTACCCTTGAGGGCTCAGCCAAGAGCTAGTTCACCATTTAGCAGTAAGGCATTCCCCGGGAAATATCCCACCCTCTGACTTCACCACCTCAACCAAGCTTCACAGTCATCATTGCTATATACAGTATTAAATTGCTTAAAACTTTTGTCTGGTGAAAAAAATGTCTCTGGAACCTAACCCCCCCCCTCCCCCATTTACATTAATTCTTATGGGGAAATTGGATTTGCGTAACATCGTTTCGCTTAAATAAACATTTTTCAGGAACATAACTACAACGTTAAGCGAGGAGTTACTGTACATCAGTGTATGCATGATGATTTACATTTAGAAAACTTCCTTCCCTCAACTTTAATAGAGGGAGGCAAATCATATTTAACCCTGTTTTAAAATCAGAATTTGGAAGAAATATTCCTAACAGTAGAAAAACTCCAACATGGACTGGACTAAAAACAAAAAACACAAGCACTGAGGCTAACCAGCCCAGGGCAGATAAAGACAAACCATTACAGGTAACAGGGAAGCGTCATCACTTGCCAATTATAATTCTTAGGATAAATGCAAATGGCAAACCTACCGCATTCATGAAGTCGTCATTCTTAAAAAGTATTCTCAGCAGATGGCCCAGCATACACTCTGGATCTGCTCGACCTGGCAAGGCACAAAGAAGGGGCTGAGCTAGTCATTCAAACCTTCTTAGCTAAACAAAATATTAAAATAAAAAATGAATGGAAGAGCAAAGAAAGGAGACAGTCGCTTGGTAAACTTGACAGCTCTAAATGGCTTGTCGTTTAATAAGCTCTAGGCTTCATGGCCAACACTGAAGTATAAAACTAGGTCATGCCACAGAAAAACTGGCTGTGGGATACCTCAATTAGCAGGATCAATCTTACACAAAAGACGACTTACATAAGAAATCATGTAAATTAAGACATTCAGTAGTTGAGATCAGGGTGGATAAAAATCAATGATTTAAAAAAAATCGGATTTTATTTAAATCAGATTTTTTGATAAAATGCTTTTAAAGGAAAAAACCTATCTAAAGATAGTTTTAGATAAGATACCTTATAGCTCAAAGATATCTCATCATGGAATAGAGATTATAAATTCTAATTCTATAGTATGAGACAATATATTCATGTAATATTTAAGAAAAATTTTGTAAGTGAGTTCCAATAGTTCATGGATTAAGGACCCAATCTTATGGAGTTCCACAGGCTTCTGTATAGATTATTTGGGTTAATCTTTCTATCTACCCAATGGGACTTAGTGCTCAGTCTAGAAGATACCAGCAGAGATGCTTAGTTTTGCTGTTCTCAAACTGTGGATTTGTGTCTCCAGAGGTAACATGCATGTTAACAGCAAAAATGTTTTTAAATAAATAAATAAATTATAGAGGTGAGAAATAATAGACCTCAATTCTATTGTCCCTCTGCAAATTTGTGTATATAGAGTTGATCCCTTACCTCTCTCTAAAAGTGAAAAGTTTCAAAAAGTTCAATGAATAGAAGATTGTTGGGGGCGGAACAGATCTGGACAAGGAGAAGGTGTATGGAGATAAATGTGAGAAGTGAGGGACATAAGCTTGTTTTGTTAAAATATTATATGTTTGCTATTGAAGAAAAAAATCCAAAATACTTAACGTTGTTGTTTTAGTTAAATAAGACAATTTAAATCTCTGTCTGGTGATGGTCTCCTCCTAATACAGCATGGCAAGAAAATCCTCCAAATATTAATGATTAACCTGTTGAATTGGAGATAGTTCACCTCCCAATGACTTCATAAATATCTGCTTCAATTACCCTTGGCAAATGAAATAATAAATCATTCATTTTCTGATATAGCTGTAAAACTAATCTGAAAAGTTTTCAAAATAAATTACTGTTTAAAAATGTATAGTGTGCCCCTTCTAAAAATGAAACCTACATCTATCTCTGAGTTGTGAAGAATATGTATTAAGGTTATAACAACCAACAAGAATGCACTTTTATGTAGAAAACCATGATTTAAATCAAATCCACCCTGGTTGAGGTAGCATTTTTCCTTCCACACCCATACTGCCCAAGGGCTCCACCTCCCTAAAACAGTGCCTCCAGCCAAAGTGTAAAGAATTTTCACTCAATGCCATTAGGAACCACTATCATTTTTGTAGCCCTGGAATACTGAAGGACCAATTTATTCTCTGTGGCTGCAATGCTGTTCTATGTCCAGCCACTAGAGGGTGCATGAGATTCAGATTGCAATCTCTAACCTTTTCCAAATTGGATATCTGGAGACCCAGGCCAGGTCTACATTTAAAATTTAGGTCAACAGAGGTAACAGATCTGGATAAAGAGTTAAGCAGAGAGATGGAAAAATCTGCAGATGATACAAAACTACTCAAGATAGTTAAGTCCAAAGCAAACTGTGAAGAGTTACAAAGCGATCTTACAAAACTGGGTGACTGGGCAACAAAATGGCAGATGAAAGTCAATGTTGATAAATGCAAAGTAATGCACATTGGAAATCATAATTCCAACTGTACATACCAAATGATGGGATCTAAATTAGCTGTTACCACTCAAGAAAAAAAACTTGGAGTCATTGTGGATAGCTCTCAGAAAACATCCACTCAACGTGCAGCAGCAGACAAAAAAGCTAACAGAATGCTGGGAATCATTAGGAAAGGGATAGATAATAAGACAGAAAATATCATATTGCCTCTATATAAATCCATGGTATACCCCCCATCTTGAAAACTGCGTGCAGTTCTGGTTGCCCCATCTCAAAAAGATATATTGGAATTAGAAAAGGTACAGAAAAGGGCAACAAAAATTATTAGGGGTATGGAACAGCTTCCATATGAGGACAGATTAATTAAACTGGAATTTTTCAACTTGGAAAAGAGATGACTAAGGAGGAATATGATAGAGGTCTATAAAATCATGACTGGTGTGGTAAACATAAATAAGGAAGCATTAGTTGCTCCTTCTCATACCTAGTTCTTGTATATCACCAAATGAAATTAATAGACAGCAGGTTTAAAACAAACAAAAGGAAGTATATCTTCAAACAACGCATAGTCAACCTGAGGAACTCTTTGCCAGAGGATGTTGTGAAGGCCAAGACTATAACAGGGTTCAAAAAAGAACTAGATAAATTCATGAAGGATAGGTCCATCAATGGCTATTAGCCAGGACAGGCAGGGATGCAAAACCATGCTCTGATGTGTCCCTAGCCTCTGTTTGCCAGAAGCTGGTAATGGGTGACAGGGGATGGATTACTTGATGATTACTTGTTCTGTTAAATCCCTCTGAAGCATGTGGCGTTGGCCACTGTTGGAAGACAGGAAGCTGGGCTATATGGACCATTGGTCTGACCCAGTATGGCTGTTCTTTGTTCTTATGTTCTCATGAGCTCTGGTGCTCAGGGGTGTGAAAAATAGAGACCACTGTGCGCCATGGCTATGTCAACCTAACCCTCAGTGTAGACACAGCTAGGTCAATGGAAGAATGCTTCCATCGACCTAGTTACCATCGCTCAGGGAGGTGGTGAACTTACAGCAATGGAAAAACCCCTTACATCGCTGTAGGCTGTGTCTACACTATGGGGTTATGCCAACATAGCTACAGCAGTGTAACTATGCTGCTATCATGCTTGTAGTATAGACAGGGCACAAGAAAAGTATCTCCAAATTAGTCCCCACATCAACAGCCAGAAAAGTCATTCAAAATTGTGCCTGGAGCCTAGACCTCTTACAGTCAGAAATGCCAGATGATAAAACTATAAAACAAGGTTAGTAAGCTGAGTAGTGATGCCAGGACTTAACCAGCAGCAAGGACCTTCAGGCTATTTTTTTGGGTATATTTTAAACATATGAATGACTAATTTTCTCCTGAAACAGAGTGGGGTCACACAAAAGGCATTGTGTTTACCAGGCCTTACCAGGGTGTCTGTCATCAAATGGGTCCGGATCCCCCTTGCGGTATTCTTCAGTCTCCTTCTCAATTAACTCAGACATTCTAGGGAGGGAGTAAAAATCAAATAAACATGCCACATGCATTTTCTTTCCCCAATGGACAGCTCTTAAACAGTCTATTTGACAAAATACTATAAACAACCTATCAATTCACATTCAAACTGTACTCTGTGAACCACCAGAAGATTCCAGGCATCCACTGGATACATATAAGAGCGAGTGAGAGAGGATGCCTGCCCTTCCCAAAACACTGAACACATATCTATGTTCTAATGATATGCTAGCAGGCTATACTGAAGTAGCTTGACCGCTTCTCTTTGCTGAGTCCCAACGATGGAGAGAAAGCTTTTTTTCCTCCTCTGAAAAAGGCAGTGCATCCAACTGAACTGCTTCAATGCTATGCCAAAGGTGAGGACACAAAGAGAAAAACCATCCTGCTGTCATGCTACCTCAAAACTCTGGTACTGATGGCCTACAAGATATCAGGTAGGAAACTCCTGGCCACTCTAGCCTCCGCTGCATAGCACTTCAGATTGCTTTTTGCCTCCCTGACATATAGATGAGCCACTGCAATTCATACGGCTTTATTATTTTTGCTCGGGGGGGGGGGGGGGGGGTTGGAGGAATTTCTCACCACCACATACTCTACTACAAGAGGTAAAGGAGACTAAATGTCACGAGAAAGCTTTCCATCCCGTCCCCGCTCAGTCTGTTAGCGTAGGGGGCATACCCTCTGATTTCTTCCCCCTCCTCAACCACCTGAAATAACATTGAGGGACCTAAACCTGCTCAGCTGGGCCCCTGCTCAATTCCTCAGACAATTAGTCAGCAGTTGTAGGGTCGGAGTAAGGATGGACTCAAGCAGCCAACCCCCCCCAACCCTCCATGGAGCCTTACACCAGATTAACTGTTCATCTGTACCAGACAGGAGAGTTGTGGGAGCAGCTTTAAAGTTGTGCATTCCCCTTGCCTGAGCCATGACATTAAAGCTATAGGCAAAATTCCAGACGATGACTAGTAGCCTGAACAGTTATAAGAAATCTTATGTTCCTGTTCCTCTAGAAAGACCAGAAGAGGTACCTGAGAGTGGGAAATGCTAAGTCATCAGAGACACTGATCATTATTTTGGCCTGATTCCGAAGAGAAGTAAACCGCATCTTACACTAAAAGATTGCTGAATTTGGGCTCAGGTGGATTTCTAGCAACAGCAAGTTGTACAATCGGGTACACCTTTATATAGAACATCCTACTGTCAACTCTAACAATTTTGCCTTGGGAATTAACACCTTGAGAGCACCTGTTGAGCACAGAGACTATGAGGAGGCAGAGAAGGAGATGTGATCTGAGAAATCAGATTTATGGGTTTGTCTACACATAATCCGCTACTGCACCACCGCTGTAGCACTTCAGTGAAGACTCTTACCTACACCGACAGAAGGGCTTCTAACACCCGAGCCACATAGTTATACAGACCTAATTTTCTAGTGTAGACCAGGCCATAGACTAGTTAGACCTTTCAAGGGACGTAAATAGGGCTTAAAAATAGTACCATTTAACCTATTAAAATTCTATCAGGTAAACAGTTAACTGTTAAGGAGTTCACATAGGCGGTGAACTGGGGTGGAGTGCTGCAGCACTCCCACATTTTATGCAGGGCTTCACTGCCGCCTGTGCCTAGCATCCCAGCTGCCGGCCCAGGTGTGGGGCTCTGCTGCCAGCCTGCGCCCAGGGTTCCGTCCGCCGGAACAGGCCTCTGCTGCCGCCATGCTGGCCCCGGAATTGGCACTCTGGCTGCCGCCCAGGGCTGGCCACAGGGAACCCAGGCATGGGAGGCAGCATAGTTTAACTGTTAACCTAAACCGAGAAGACTGTGCTTATTGGTTAACTAGTTACACTTTTACATCCCTAGGCCTTTCAAGCATCTTGAATTTCAGACTAAACTGACAGATAGTACAGAACACACATGTAACATCAGGCCACCTGGCTTCAGTGGGCAGTCAAATCACATGATATGAGCGGTCAGTCCCATGGAAGAGAACATTACCATAGACAAATCTAGCTGTGATATGTATGTGCGTGTATATCGATAGATATATCTATATATATTGTGACAAGGTCAGGCCAGATGGCTACAGGAGAGTGATCGAAGGCAGATATATTAGCCCCAGGTTAAGCAGGTCCCTTTTCCCTGGGTAAGGTAACAGGGAAGGTTCCAGAACAATCAGGAACTTTCTGGAAACAATTAAGGCAGACAGGCTGATTAGAACTCCTGCAGGCAATCAAGAAGCTGCTAGAATCAATTAAGGCAGGCTAATCAGGGCACCTGAGTTTAAAAGGGAGCTCACTTCAGTTTGTGGTGCGTGTGTGAGGAGCTGGGAGCAAGACGCACAAGGAGCTGAAAGTGAGAGGGTGTGCTGCTGGAGGACTGAGGAGTACAAGTGTTATCAGACACCAGGATGAAGGTCCTGTGGTGAGGATAAAGAAGGTGTTTGGAGGAGGCCATGGGGAAGTAGCCCAGGGAGTTGTAGCTGTCATGCAGCTATTACAGAAGGCACTATAGACAGCTGCAATCCACAGGGCCCTCGGCTGGAACCCGGAGTAGAGGGCAGG
This sequence comes from Mauremys mutica, assembly GCF_020497125.1. Classification (NCBI taxonomy): domain Eukaryota; kingdom Metazoa; phylum Chordata; order Testudines; family Geoemydidae; genus Mauremys; species Mauremys mutica. The sequence continues at coordinate 47,373,075 of NC_059078.1, forward strand.
CCTGGGTTCCCCCCAAAACCTCCCAACTCCTGATCCAACACAGGAAGATCTCTGAGGCTAGCAAAATCTGCCAATAAGCGCAGGACCCACCAAGGTAGAGAAGGAACTTTGTCACAATATATATATATAGAGAGGGCTTGGCTACACTTACAAATTTGCAGCGCTGCAGCAGGGTGTGAAAACACACCCTCTCCAGCGCTGCAAATTGCGGCGCTGCAAAGCGCCAGTGTGGTCAAAGCCCCAGCGCTGTACGTTATTCCCCACAGGGAGGTGGAGTACGGACAGCGCTGGAAGAGCTCTCTCCCAGCACTGGTGCTTTGACTACACTTAGCGCTTCAAAGCGCTGCCGCGGCAGCGCTACCGCAGCAGCGCTTTGAAGTGCTAAGTGTAGCCACAGCCAGAGATAGATAGATCACGGACTATGTTTGAAACTGAGATGAATGGGTGCAATTACTTAGCTAGTCAAAATGCAAGACAGTGCTCTGAAAGAGTTCTTGCCTCACCCACAACCGCCCTCCAAGAAAGTTTGTTTGATTTTTTCCCCTTACCCCCAATCAAAAAATGCCTTGAGTGTTTAGTCCCATTTTTCCTTTTTGATTGGATAAATCAAATTTTGATTGGTGGCTGTGTCAACCCTTAACTGAAGAAGTGAGAGTGGTGAATAATTAAGAGTTTCCCTTCCCCTCCTTCCCAAGTGCTTAGTTCAACCGGTGGTGTTTAAAAAAAAAAAAAACAGAAACAAAAATAAGGTCTTGAACAAAATGAATAAGAGTCATTTCCCTCTCAGTTAATGTTTCCTTGACTTCCTTGGTATATCTGACATCATACACCTACTAGTTCTCCAGTCATCCATACAGTGCAGAACCTAGAGTTTTTCACGTGAAGACAAAGCAAAAGCACATGCCCCCCATTTTGTTTTGTTCATTGCCAATCTTCTCTTTGCAGGTTATATTTGAAAAGACTATGGGTCAGATCCTCAAGTGCACCTGAGCTAACCTCCACACATCTGAGGGAGGGTGAGGTAAGGGGACATGCATAGGTAGCTTTCTACCTCCTTTACTTACTTACACTCTCTCTCTCTCTCCCCCCTAAGTGGCATAAGTTAGGCCATGTGTACGTACAGGTCTGGTGAAGACGCTCTCCCATCAGCATTAAAAAAACACCCCCACAAGTGGCACAAGCTATATTGGTGGGAGCAGCTCTCCTGCCAATGTAGTGCTGTGCATACCAGAGCTTATATTGGTGTAACTTATGTCGCTCGGGGGTAGAATATTTACACCCCTGAATGACAAGTTTTGCCGACATAGGCGGTAGCGTAGACATAGCCTTCGCGTAGTCTCACGGCTGCTTCATCTTGCTCTGATCACTACAGCCCTCAGGGGCCTTTCCTCTAGCAAAGATCACCGTAGCAGAGTGTGCTGCAGTTACTCCTCACACCACAAAATACCCCATTCTAAGTGGATGAGGATACAGCCAGGACGAGTGGTATAGAGCCACTGGCTTTACACCATCTAGGCATCCCCTTATGTAAGGAGTTTGAGAATCTGGCCCATAGTAGGTAGAGAACTGGTTCATATGAGCTACACCCAATCTTGAATGAATGCTGTTGCATCTTCTCATAACGAAGTATTCTAGAAGTACTTGCTGATCGACATTGCCTTATCAGCCTCTTCTCTTATACAGTGTTTGTACCTTCTGACACTCTGGGATATACAAGCCTATTTGGAGGCATTGTTTCATATGCAGCCTGTCACTCTGTGAGTCACTGACTACTTCCATTTATTGTCATTTAATTTTACTGTCACATTTCTAATAGTTACCACAGGTTACATTGAAGCCTTGACACCATTAGAGTTTGCCTATAGCTGACAAATAATTTTTTTATCAGAGCATTTCTCATGATGTTTCAGTACAGCCTTCAACACCACACTTTGGTGTGTGCTGTCAGCAAATTTCATGCAATTTTGCCCCTCAAAGATTTCCTCTATTTCAACTCAGAAGGAGGAAGGAAACAGAAAGATGTCACTCACTGACAAGCATGACCACAAGTTCCTCTGTCTTAGCGTCTACAACAATATACAAAAGGATCAGATGTACCTTGAAACATCACCGAGCACAATCAATCTCTATGGGGAGTATCTAATATCCAGAGCGGAGACACCCCAAGAGACTCCCTTAAATCTAGGTAGAAGCCAGTCTGGAGCACTTCTATGTCCTGTCCTCAAAGCAGATGATGGAGTAAAGCTATGCTGTTGAGCTCCTGAAAGTTGGTACTCTCTTATTGCTTTCTACAGCAATGTAAATTCAGCTACTGCTCAGTCCAATGGATCCTCTTCACCAGTTGCCTTAAAGCAATCTCTGTATCTGCCTGAAGCCAAAAATGTCAACATGCCAGATCTGTACTGAGCTTTGGCATCATTTTCACAAAAGCAAGGAGCAAGAGCCAGCTGCTTGCCCAAACCACTCTGCTGACGCTATCGACGCCGAACAGCACTACAGCAAAGCCTCTGGAAACCACTCTCCCCAAAAGGCTCTGTCTTCAGACTAACTTGGAGGACCTTGTTTGCAGTAGTGTATGCTCATGGAGTTTGTCAAGTCCAGCAGGGAATCAGTGAGGTTGCCCTGCAGGGAGCTGAGATCCATTAGAACTGTCTGCACAGTAAAAGTACTCTTTGTGGTAAGTTCCACTAGTCAGTCTGTTCCGTGAAAGATGGGCTGACAACATGAAGATCCTCTCAACCATTCACTCCAAACATCAGTGTAATCCAGGGGTTCTCAAACTGGGGGTCGGGACCCCTCAGGGAGTAGCGAGGTTATTACACTGGGGGGGGGGGCGCGAGCTGCCAACCTCCACCATTTATAATGGTGTTAAATATATTTTTAAAAGTTTTTAATTTAGAAGGGGGGGGGTCACACTCAGAGGCTTGCTATGTGAAAGGGGTCACCAGTACAAAAGTTTGAGAACCTCTGGTCTAAGGCTGTGTTCTTAGGCTAAGGCCTTTGGCTAAACAGCAGAGGCAGCCATAAGCTGGGAAGTGAACGGTCACAGCCTCACCAGTCACACTGAAATAAGGCAGTTTTGGGCTGTTAAAAAGGTGATCCAATCTATCCCTTCCAGAGAAAGGTAAGAGCCTCCTGTCTGGCAAGAACTCACTTATCAATAGCCAGGGTGTGAAATCCTCATTTCTTTGTTGTTCTATCACTGTAGTCCCCATTTTCCTATTATTTGTCTGTATAATCTGTCTGGTTCTGTGATTGTTTCTGTCTGATGTATAATTAATTTTGTTGGGTGTAAACCAATTAAGGTGGTGGGATATAACTGGTTAGATAATCATGTTACAATATGTTAGGATTGATTAGTTAAATTTCAGTAAAATGATTGGTTACGGTATAGCTAAGCAGAACTCAAGTTTCACTATATAGTCTGCAGTCAATCCGGAAGTAAGGAGGGGGGAATGGGAATCATGTTTTGCTAAGGGTGGGAATGGGAACAGGGACACAGGCAAAGCTCTGTGGCGTCAGAGCTGGGAAGGGGAACACTGAGGAAGGAAATTGGAATCATTGCTTTCTGGAAGTTCACCCCAATAAACATCAAATTGTTTGCACCTTCAGACTTCGGGTATTATTGCTCTCTGTTCATGCGAGAAGGACCAGGGAAGTGAGAGGGAGAAGGAATAATCCCTCTAACAGTCACCAGTAAAAAAGTTTGAGAACCACTGGTGTAATCAGCCTCAGCATCTGCAAGATGGTGTTGGTGCTTCTAACCTCTCTGCCAAACATATGTAATCAGTGTACCATGTTGAGTCCTATAAGCAGGATCAGGGGAAACTCTGAGGATAACTTACTTGGAAACTGATGATGTAGAGGACAGAGACCAAGTAATTCTCTGGAGCAGCAGAAATGCAAGACTGCTCTGAACAATATGACCTCCCCTCCACACCCACCCCAGATAGATAGATAAAAAAAAAAATCTAAGTAGACTAGGACAACTGGATATGTCTGAGGATTCTTGGACAGGAATCCTCAAGGGCCAAGATAGATGCTATCTATCTTATTGTTGCAAACTCTTAATAATTTGCACATCTGATAATACTTGGTGTTTTTCTTAAAACCCTAGCTTGGAAAGCTAGAGAACACATGAGGATCTTGGCTTACACTTAAAGGAGTAAGTTTCTAGCCCTTGTGGTTGCAGGGAAAAGCCTAAAATCACGAACTGAATGTACCCTGAAGTCTCAGGAAATCAGAAAACAAATAATAAAAGCCCTAAATGTTTGTTTTTAATATCTCATGATTTTTAAAGGTCTGAGAATGGCAATACTGCTGTCCATTCAACGAGTACCATTCTGCTCTTGCCCCCTATTTTTCCATGAGTTAGTGAAGATGTTGTGGAAGAAACCTCACACCTCTCTCCTCCTACCCTGAGTTACTTGAGGCAATCAGTGCTACTACCTCATCCCACCAAAAGAGAGCTTTAGTCAAGGCAGCAACGGTCAGAGGAAAGAGCACCTCCTCATACATACAACATAGGACCAGCATCCTATCCACAAAGTGCCACTGATTCCCTGTTCATTAAAGGATTCCACTAAAGGAGTAGGGGAAGCCACAGCTCATTTTCAAAACTCTCCACTGGAATTGGCAAGCCAACCTCACAAACTTCTTCTCTCTACTCACCTCAGTTCATCTTATGTGAGTCTCTTGCATGCCTTCACACAATCTGACCTCTGTTACTGCAAGACTCTCTGTAACCCCAACCAGATGGAATAAACTTGTAACTCTCTACCCCAGACTATGTTTTACAAGTTTCAGAGGCAGATCTAACTTTTCTCCCTTCTCTAAATCTCAAATAGTAGAAGAACGAGAGAAACTTTAAGTGTATTAAACTCAAATATTTTGGAGACAGTTTATATAAAATCTATACAAAGTAACACCATACTGTTTTGACAAGAACTGTGAAGTACTGCACATTGCTCAATTTTTAGGCCAAAAAGAATGTAAGCTACCAGTAACTGAACAACTTCAAGTATAAGTCACCAGATGACAAAAGCTGCTGTTGTGCCTCAGAGGTATTTGCATCTCAGAGCATATTTAACAAAGCTTACCTGGTGAGGATAGGGACCATGTCTTGCCCACTGCCATGTTCTTTTTCCCATTGCTCCAGCAAAGCGGTGAGTTCAGCCTTGGAGTCCACATGCCCAGATCCTGACGTCATGGCTTAGCCTAAGCGAGATGGGAAAAACAAAAATAAAGCGAGGTTAACCAGCAAATTGTCCCACTCAGTTATGGTTTAAAAATCCACTTGGCAGTGGCAAGCAAACTTTGGCTGCAAGGCAGGGAGGAGGCTAACCCATCAAATTCTACAGAATTTGACATAAAAAAAGCAGAGGGCTGTTTTTCATCCTTCAGGTATATAAACAAATGCAAGTTTACTTTGCAAACCCAAATCTGGACTGGTGCATGCAAATCCTCAACTGTGATGGGTAATAGCCACAAGTGTGTCCAAAGTCAGAGGATTTTTTGCAGGTTAACGTAAGTCTCCACAGGCAGACTGCTCCTGCCCCTTTGCTGTTACACCTAGGTTTACCCAAGAAACAGCAAAGCAAAGCTGACAAGACTCTCCTCAGTTTCACTGCTCCTGTTCAACATCCTCTGGGCATCAGGGAAAGTGACAAGAATTATATTAGCTTTATATTGCTGCTGCTGTCCCACAAGATTTCAAGTAGCAGCAGAGGGAGGCACTGACAGTTGTTCACAGTGGACTAAGGACAAAAAGAGATGCAGGGAAAGGATCTCTACCACTCTGCCCCTTCAAGCCTCCCAAGAACAGTCAGGTGGCTCTAGTGAAAAAGAGGAAGAGACAGAGACAGACACACATTCTCCTTTCCAACAGCTTCATGGGAGGAAACAAGAAAGCAATAACTTCAAGTTTATCAGACACCTACTTAGTGCAAACCAGAGGCTGATACAAAAAAGATTTGCCCCTATGAAGGTGCCAGGTACAATACTAGACTTTATACCAAAGTGTTTCTGCCCTGGACTTTACTAAGGTTACCACCTCTCATCTTATGTATTGGTCTCCAGCTAGCGAACGTCAAAAGAACATTTTCAAGCTGGGAAAAAATGCGCCTAAACCACTGATGGTTCATAACTCCGGGCATGGCTTAATACACAACCACACTCTTTTTGCCTTCACTTTCTAACCTGATAGGTCTTGGATTACTGGGAAGGTAGACAGACTACAGCTTTTTGTGGCATGGTTGCAGGGCACTGAGAAGATCTCAAGGGAGCTGTACCCAGGCCTAATCTACAGGGATGGTCAAGATGATGTGTGACTTTTAAGGGTGAAAGAGAAGGAAAGTGATTACAAAAGACATTCCTTCTCCTCCAAATATATGTTAAGACTTCCAGTATTTGAGTAGTGGCGACAAACTGACAGGTAACAGATGCCAGTGCATATCTGCTACCAAAACAACGAGTTTGTCATAATTAAACAACAGAACACACATAGAACTTTGCTGAGCCATTTACAATGCAGACACCTAAAAGGAGAACACACACATACCGTGCCCATTCCACTTCCTCAAATATACATTACAGAAAGTCAGTTGAGGGGAAGAACATGTAGAGAACCACAGTTTAGTCCATACTACAGATAACGCAGGTTAGCTAGAAGTTCATAAGGTCAACTGTCAGTATTTTAAATCAAATGGACCACAGGGCACCTCCAACTGGCCTGGAATTTTTCTCGTTAACAGAATGAAGTAAGTTCTATTACTCAGACTTCTGTCTCATAGGTCCTTTTGAGTTTAATGTATTTTGATTGGTTAGCTTATTAGATACAAGGCAACAATCAAATGGGAAACTAGTCATGCATGAAACTGGCAGGAATCACTTAAAACTCTGCATCGGCGCAGCTGCATCACTGTAGCACTTAAGTGAAGATGCTCCTACGCTCATGGGAGAAGCTCTCCCATCGGCATAGTTAATCCACCTCTGCAAGAGGGAGTTGGCGGATGTGATTGCAGAGCCATTGGCCATTATCTTTGAAAACTCATGGTGATTGGGGGAGGTCCCAGATGACTGGAAAAAGGCTAATGTAGTGCCCATCTTTAAAAAAGGGAAGAAGGAGGATCCAGAGAACTACAGGCCAGTCAGCCTCACCTCAATCCCTGGAAAAATCATGGAGCAGGTCCTCAAGGAATCAATTCTGAAGCACTTAGAGGAGAGGAAAGTGATCAGGAACAGTCAGCATGGATTCACCAAGGGCAAGTCATGCCTGACTAACCTAGTTGCCTTCTATGAGGAGATATCTGGGTCTGTGGATGAGGGGAAAGCAGTGGATGTGTTATTCCTTCACTTTAGCAAAGCTTCTGATACGGTCTCCCACAGTATTCTTGCCAGAAAGTTAAAGAAGTATGGGCTGGATGAATGGACGGTAAGGTGGATAGAAAACTGGCTAGATTGTCGGGCTCAATCATCTGGTAGTGATCAATGGCGCCATGTCTAGTTGGTAGCCGGTTTCAAGCGGAGTGCTCCAAGGGTCGGTCCTGGGGCCAGTTTTGTTCAACATCTTCATTAATGATCTGGAGCAGGGGTCCCCACCATTGTGCCCGCGGGGGCGTCTAAGTACGCCCTGGTACTGGCTGGCAGACGAGCATCCACTGAAATGCCGACAAGCTGCGTCATCCAGAGGTGTCGCCGCCAAAATGCCGCTAGTTTTTGGTGGTATCTCGGTGGCAACGCCTCTGGATGATGCTACTTGTTGGCGGCAATGTCTCTGGATGACGCTGCTTGTCGGCGGCATTTTGGCAGCGACGCCTACTGATGCTGCCACTTGTCTGCGGAATTTCAGCGGATGCTTGTCCGCCACCACGGTCTCCGTGGCTCGTCCTCTGGCGCCCGCCAGACAAAAAAGGTTGGGGACCACTGGAGGATGGCATGGACTGCACTCTCAGCAAGTTTGCAGATGACACTAAACTCGGAAGAGTGGTAGATATGCTGGAGGGTAAGGATAGGCTACAGAGGGACCTAGACAAATTAGAGGATTGGGCCAAAAGAAACGTGATGAGGCTCAACAAGGACAAGTGCAGAGTCCTGCACTTAGGATGGAAGAATCCCATGCACTGTTACAGACTAGGAACCGAATGGCTAGGAAGCAGTTCTGCAGAAAAGGACCTAGGGGTTACAGTGGATGAGAAGCTGGATATGAGTCGACAGTGTGCCCTTGTTGCCAAGAGGGCTAACGGCATTTTGGGCTGTATAGGTAGAGGCATTGCCAGCACATCGAGGGACGTGATCATTCCTCGCTATTCAACATTGGTGAGGCCTCATCTGGAGTACTGTGTCCAGTTTTGGGCCCCACACTACAAGGAGGATGTGGAAAACTTGGAAAGAGTCCAGCGCGGAGGGCAACAAAAATGATTAGGGGGTGGAGCACATGACTTATGAGGAGAGGCTGAGGGAACTGGGATTGTTTAGTCTGCAGAAGAGAAGAAGTGGGGGGGGTTGATAGCTGCTTTCAACTACCTGAAAGGGGGTTCCAAAGAGGATGGATCAGACTGTTCTCAGTGGTAGCAGATGACAGAACAAGGAGTAATGGTCTCAAGTTGCAGTGGGGGAGGTTTAGGTTGGATATTAGGAAAAACTTTTTCACTAGGAGGGTGGTGAAGCACTGGAATGGGTTACCTAGGGAGCTGTTGGAATCTCCTTCCTTAAGAGGTTTTTAAGGTCAGGCTTGACAAAGCCCTGGCTGGGATGATTTAATTGGGAACTGGTCCTGCTTTGAGCAGGCGGTTGGACTAGATGACCTCCTGAGGTACCTTCCAACCCTGATATTCTGTGATTCTAGGAGAAGCTCTCCCACTGACATAGCCCTATCTACATCAGTGGTTAGGTTGATATAACGACATTGTTCAGGGGGGGTGAAAAATTCATAGTTATACTAATAGACCTGGCGATAGGGATACCACACAGACCCAAAGACAATGAAAGATTAAACTCACAATTACAAAATCCCCAATCAAAGGTTATTTGTTATATATATTATGGTAGCTCCTTGGGGCACCACTGTGCTAGGTACCATACAAGAGTTAGTATCTACTAATGGATGTCGCAAAAAAGCATAAAGAAAAGGGGACATACACCTCTACCCCGATATAACATGAATTTGGATATAATGCGGTAAAGCAGCACTCGGGGGAAGGGGGAGAAGCAGGCTGCACACTGCGGCGAATCAAAGCAAGTTCGATATAACGCGGTTTCACCTATAACATGGTAAGATTTTTCGGCTCCCGAGGACAGTGTTATATCAGGGTAGAGGTGTATATGTTTCATTTTGTGCAGTCTTAAAAGAGAGCCTCCCTCAAATGATCTGCATGTTTGATTCAAATCTCCCAGCCTAACTTAATGTGTTGAATGAATGCTCCACATAATAAACAGGATAAGAGGAGAATTCATACAGTCATTTGAAATGTGGTACACCTCTACCCCGATATAACGCTGTCCTCGGGAGCCAAAAAAATCTTACCGCGTTATAGGTGAAATCGCATTATATTGAACTTGCTTTGATCCGCCGGAGTGTGCAACCCTCCCCCCCCCCTCCCCCGGAGTGCTGCTTCACCACATTATGGGCTTGGCTACACTTGAGAGTTACAGCGCTGGTGATGGCTTTACAGCGCTGTAACTTACTCCCAGTCCACACTGGCAAGGCACATACAGCGCTGTATCTCCCTGGCTACAGCGCTGGCTGTACTCCACCTCGTCCTGGGGAATAACGACTATAGCGCTGCTCTTGCAGCGCTGGGGTGCCAGTGTAAACAGTGATTAATCTTACTACGCTGTAACTGACCTCCGGAACCTTCCCATAATGCTTTTTAGGTAAAGATAACACTCTTTGTTTTGTTGTGATGCCTCTCTTTGTTTTGTTGTGAACTGGGGCTCCCGGAGCTGCTTATCTAAAAAACAAACACAGCCACTGTTTGCTCGAGCAGAGGCAGGGAGGGGGGATCCCCTAGTGTTTGCTTGAGGAGAGAAGCAGCCCGGAGGGGGGGTCCATTTTGGAGCAGCTGCTTATCTTGTCTGAAGGCTATTTGCATTTAGTGAATGAGAGAGGGTTGGGGGAAGGGGTCGAAACTTTTAAAATGATTGAAGGTTGGTGCTATGTATCTTCAAGTCCTTAGAACTTGCAAGGCAGGGAGCTGACACAGTGTCAGCTCCAAAAATCCACTCTCTCTGTCTCCCCCACGCTCCCTGTCACACTCCACCCCACCCCCCTCTTTTGAAAAGCATGTTGCAGCCACTTGAACGCTGGGATAGCTGCCCATAATGCACCACTCCCAACACCGCTGCAAATGCTGCAAATGTGGCCACACTGCAGCGCTGGTAGCTGTCAGTGTGGCCACACTGCAGCGCTTTCCCTACACAGCTGTACGAAAACAGCTTTAACTCCCAGCTCTGTACAGCTGCAAGTGTAGACAAACCCTATATCTGAATCCGTGTTATGTCGAGTTGCATTATATCAGGGTAGAGGTGTATTAGAAAAGAAATCTGGTCCAAACCCATGAAGATTTAGATGACCAGCAGGACTCAGCGTATAACAGATACATACTAGTCAGAGGCAGATATAAAAGATATTCTCCTTCCCCTCAAAGGGTCCTGGCACTGTGGCCTTTCTAGGAAAGTCAGCTCTTGGCTCCAGGGAAGGAAGACAGGCTGGACTTCCCACCAGGACTCTAATGCTGGATCCCACTTTAGGACAGTTACCTCTCCTCTAAAACAACTTGGCAGGTATCTAGTAAATATACAATTCTTCCTGATTGTTTTCCTGCTCACTTACTGAACTCACTAGCTACTGATGAATGCATTTTCAAGTCTTTGCACATTACAAATAAGACTTTAAGTCCATTACTTCCACAGAAGAACTATCTTTTTTTTTCCCACTTGGAATGCTAAGTGCTGGGCTTGTAATTGCATCCAATCTTTTCAGTCATCCCCATCCCAGTACTGTACTCCAGGGATACAAAGGCACTAAATGACCCTCACAAGGCCTTCCCAGCTCCCTATGTCATTGATTCATTATAACTGAAAAGCAGTTTACCCCTCATTTTGGAGCCCTTCCCTGTCAGCCACAGTAGTTCCAGCCGGAACAGCAAAAAGATTGCTCTGGAAGTACTGGCAACAGATCAGCAAAGTTCAAGTCTGGAAGTAATAAGAATGTACATTCTTCACCCTAACCTACTAGACATACAGCACTGCCATTCCTGAAAAACCAGGAATCCCAACTTTTCCTAGAAAGTTGGATCATTACCTGTTTAAGTCATAATGTGGACTTAATGCGAGAATTAGCCATGCTCTAGTATATTCCTGATTTTTTTTCCAATCTGCATACATGCACACAAGTTTAAACTTAACTCTTTGTTCAAAGCATCTAGTTAGTGCATGCCACTTTTTAAAATTGTTGTTATAACAAAAACAAGTACATTCTAAGTCCCACCATACAGAACAAGTACTATATATCAGAAAAGACAGGCTTAGTCTACACTAGAAAATTAGATCAGCATAACTACATCAATCAAATGTGTGAAAAATGCACATCCCTGAGTGGTTTAGTTAAGCCAACCTAAATCCCCATGCAGACAGTGCTAGGTCGACTGAAGAATTCTTCTGTAAGCCTAGCTACTGCCTCTAGATGGGGATTACCTACACCAGGCCTGCACAACGGGCGGCCCACATGGGCTCACTGTGCGGCCCACAGGGGATGAGTAGGCAAGCAGCAGGTGAGGGAGGGGGACAGAGGAGGCAAACGGGTGGGCAGTGGCAGGGTGTGAGTAGGCGAGGGGGCAGGTGAGCTGGGGGGGCATTGAGGAGGCAAGCAGGCGGGCAGTGAGTAGGCGAGCCGGGGGACTGAGGAGGTGAGCAGGCGGGCAGTGGCTGGGGGTGAGTAGGCGAGCGGGCGTGGGGGCTGAGAAGGCGAGCGGGCGTGGGGGCTGAGAAGGCGAGCGGGCAGGCAGTGGCGGGGTGGGCAGGTGAGCCGGCAGCTGAGGAGGCGAGTGGGCAGGCAGTTGCAGGGGGGGCAGGTGAGCTGGCGGTGGGGCAGGAGGGGGCTGAGGAGGCGAGCAGGCAGGCAGTGGCGGGGGTGAGTAGGCAAGCCAGGGGTGGGGAGGCTGAGGAGGCGAGTGGTGGGGGGGCGAGCAGGCAGGCAGTGGCAGGGGGGCAGGTGAGGCGGCAGCCGGGGAGGGGAGCTGAGGAGACGAGTCAGTGGCTGACCTGTTCTACTGATCTGGTCTGGCTCCCATCCCCTCTCCAAGGGTTGCAGCTGTCTGGAGGTGCTGCCTTCCAAGTCTTCCTGGTTCACACCTCGTTCATTCAACAGGGCAATTGATTACAAAGTGGAGGGAAGATCTTATTCTACTTCTAGCAAAAAGACAGTTTTCTTTTACCTTAATTATACTACCTTAGGGGCCCGCTATATTACCAAGGTTCAATACTGCTGTTTCAGTGGGGTGGTGCTAGGGAAGGAGGGTTTGTTTCCATGGGCCGAGCAGTGCTGGGGGGGGGGGCTGTGTTTCAGGGGGGCTGGGTGGTGCAGGTGGGGGGTTCGGTGGGGCTGGGGGTGTGTCAGCCCTCAGCTGTTTTCTTTGAAGTAATATGGCCCTCGCCACTTTAGGAGTTGTGCAGGCCTGACCTACACTAACAGTAGAATCCTTCCCATCAGAGTAGGTAGCATCTAGACTGAAGCTACAGTGGCACAGCTATGCCACCGTAGTGTTTTAAGTGTAGACAAGCACCATGGCTAGGTCTACAGTGGGGGTGGGGGGTGCTGACCTAAGATATGCCGACTTCAGCTACACTATTAGGTCGATTTACCTGGCTGTGGGGACGGCGGTCAACCGCTGCCGCTCTCCCATCGACTCCGCTTCTGCCTCTCGCCGCGGTAGAGTTCCGGAGTCAACGGCAGAGCGATCAGGGATCAATTTTATCGCGTCTAAATCGATCCCCGATAGATCGATCACTACCCGCCGATCCAATGGGTTGTGTAGACGTACCCTAAGATTTACACAATGCTTGCATTCCAAAGGATTAACTGCAATATTCCCAGCACACACATTTTTACAGAACATGTATGGCACTGTTAGACACAGTATCCAAACCAATTCCTCCCAGAACATGGTCACCTCATTCAAGTATTCTGTTTTAACTCAAAGGGGAGAGTGCAAGAGAAAGGGCAAGATCATAAACTGTGTAAATTGTAAGGTCATATCTACACTACCATTTATGCTGGCAAAATTTACGTCGCTCAGGGGTGTGAAAAAAAACACTTCCCTGAGCAACATAAGTTTTGCTGGCATAAGTGGTAATGTGCACATCACCACGTCGGCGGGAGAGCTTCTCCCACCAACACAGCTACTCCCACTCATTGAAGTAGCTTTATTCTGTCAATGGGAGAGCTCTCTCCCCATCAGCATAGAGCAGCTACACAAGTGATCTTAAAGTGGTGAAGCTGCATCGGTTCAGTTATGCTGCTTGAAACTCACTCGTGTATACATGGCCTAACTGTCAAGAAGTGCCCCTATGCTACAGGAGAGAATACTTATTAGAGCAGCCCTAATTCTCATCTTTTCCCTTGAATAAACCAGTTGACAATTTCAATCCCAAATTGCTCTCCAGGAACTGGTAAAACAGGGTGGAGTGATTTAATCACTAATTTAAACCACTTTTTGTTTTAAATCAATATTTAAATCAGGTTAAGGACTTGTGAAACTAATCTGAAAACTTGAGCTATTGCAACTACAGATTAAAATTTATAATGAATTAAATGATAAATGCAGTTTTTTTAATGCCATTCCTGTCAGGGTACCTTATTTGAATTTTATGAAGCTGCTATATACAAAATATAAAATATTGAAAATTAAGGCCCTGATTCCACTCACACTTAAATAGGCATGTAACTTTACAAACCTAAATAGTAACTGACTTCAGTGATATTATTCATGTGTTTAAAATTAAGGGCAAAGTTAAGAGCTAAAACGTTTTCTTTGTTTTTGTTTTTTATTAAAAACTTCTCTGTTAAACCATATCTATACCATGGCACAACAGTGTAATCCACAGAGCAGAGGTAGCCCTCTGCAACAGTTTTCCTATCGCTGTACGAGTGGCACCACCCTGACGGGCAGTAGCTAGGTCAACAGAAGCAGTCTTCTCTTGGCCTAGCTGCATCTACATAAGGCATTAGGTAGGCTTGGGATAGCTACAACACTTGTGTGTGGATTTTTCACACCCCTGACCACCACTGCAATGTAGACCAAAGTTTTAAGCCTCAGTGGCCAAAAAAAAAAAAAAAAGAGTCACCTTAAAACAAAATCGGTTCTGTTTTAACAACAAAAAGTTATTTTAAACTTTCAATTTAACAACAAAATTATTGTGAATACAGGCCAAAATATTGAAGCCTAAAGTTAGGCTCCTAAGCCCATATTTAAGCACTAAACATTGGATTTTCAAATGCACCTAAAGGACTTTGGGATCACAAGTTCCACTGACTTCTAATTGCAAATCCTGACAATGTATAGTCCGGTCAAAGTATTTCAACTTTTTTGACTTGTGGAACTTCAATATACTGGAAGATGTCACTGGCAGCAAGAACAGTGCAAGATATTTGCTTATCAGTTTTGTGTTATTCTCACAGTAAGGATGATAATGAAGCACTCAATTGGTTGTTTTCAGCATAGATAAGCATTGTAAACGTGAAACTTCTTAGAAAAAAATAGCGTACAATCTGAAATTTTACTAATGTCAGGAAACAAGTTCAAAATATTCATTTGATAACTGAAAATTATAAAATGGGAAGTGAAAAACTAGAAACAAATTTTAAAGAAATTTATATAAGAAAGGAAAGAAAATCTTATGAAGCTGCACAATTTACTGTGAATTAAATTACATTGTGGTGGGATAAGTGGGTGGAGCTTAGAAGAGCATTACCAATTATTTCCAGTTCAGCTCCAGCCAGACAAAACTCTACTTACCTGCACTTACTGCAAACATTAAATAATTATTTTTTAAAACTATCAATATTTTACTTGCCTATCAAAAAAAAGGAATGCTTACTCACACAAAAGGCCTGCCTAAAATATTAAATCAGTCAGTTGTCTAGATTTAAATTTCTAGGAAATAAAACTCAAAATAGCTGTTACCCAATCATGACAAAACTTTATTAAAACTCAGGAAAAAAAATAGCACAATGAAAAGGCAATGCTCTAATTTCAGCTGCCCCATTTCTCAGGCTATAGATTTCCAAATTGATTCCTACATACATAACTGAAAAGAAATATTAAGGACTTCTTTACAACCAAAAGTTATACTGCTTTAACTATGCCTGTATAATTAAAGCAGCACGCACACACACACACACTGTGGAATATACTTATATGAGTGGATACACTTATACCAGTACAGCTTACTCCCATATGGGAAGGGGAATAAACTAAATCAGTAGACATCTTTTATACTAGTACAACTGAGTCAACACTAACAATTGTACTGATTTAACTATTTTGGTACAAAAATCATACCCTTAACTGAAATAATTAAAACTGATACGCAGACCGTGCTCCAATGCCCACTACAAAACACTACTATACTTTCTGCAAAGAGAGACCGCATAATACTTAATTAGTTCCACACACCCATCAGATGGCGAGGGGAAGAAAGTGGTTGGAGTCTCCTCTTTGCAAGGGGCTGGCATTCACAATCCCCACCCAAAGCAGGTGGGGAGAAGATTAAGTATTAGGTGAGGGTAAGTGCTTCAGGGATACGTGGAGCACTACTACACACCACATTAACAGGCACAAGAAGAGGTGAGACATGAAGGCACCTCAGCCGGAGGTGTGCAGAGGAAGGCAATGCCCCCCACAACGGCAGGAGAAGGAGGCGTGGGGAGACACGTGAGGAGACACATGGGGAGGCGAAACACCTCCCTCCCAGCAGCTGGATAGGCTAAGTGCATGGGGGGAGTTGAAACCCCACTAGCGGTCGGCAATCACCCTGGCAAAAAGCCGGAGTGAAGCATCCCCCCACCCCCTCGTAGGGACTGGCGAGAGAAATAACACCTGCTCCACCCCGTGGGTGGGTGACAGTGATGGGGGCGGGGGAAGGCTATAGCCCCCTACGAGGCGGGGAGGGGCAATGACCCTGGTGAGGCGAAGCCTGACACACGGGCGGGGAGGAGGAGCGAGAAGTGAGACCTCACCCCACACACCCGCGTGTCTGTGGAAGCCCCCCCCCGGCAGTGGGGGAGGGGAACAGAGGAAGCCCCCACGGCGGAAGGGACTGATTGGGGGCGGCCCCGTGCGCGGCGGGAGAGGGAAGCCGAGCCCCCCCGGCCGGTGTGTGAGGTGAAGACCCCCCGCGCCGAGGACTGGGCAGAGGAGCGGCCTATGAGGCTGCGCCGGGGGCCGCGCCGTGCCCGCTCCCCGTGGTACCTGCCCGATGCCCCGCTGGGTCCCCGCCGCTGCTCCCGGCCCCTGCACTGGGCCCCGCACACACCGCGGCGGCGGCGATTGCTATGGCGGGCACACACTTTCCGCGTCACGGCGCGCGAAGGGAAGAAGCTCGCGCTCTGCCTCTAGGGAAACACAGTTCGGGAGCAAACGACTCCAGTGCGCAGGCGTCTCTGCTCCATGGCGGGGAGCCCAAGGGAGGCTGGGAGTTGTAGTTCTCCCCGTGGCTGTAGGCTCTATGCATCGTTTTCAGAGTAGGGGGACAGCACCTACTGCCCCACGCCCAAAAGAATGTGGCAGCGGCCTCCTCCTTCTGTGCACATCCTATGCCCCTGCCCACCATATACACGGTCCCCACAGTGCCCCCTCCTCACTGGGTCTGGCCTAAATGGCATCCCAGCCCCTCTGCCCCCCAGTGCCCAGCCAATTCCACCCATCAGGCAAAGTCCTGCACTTGCAAAACTGCATCCCCACACAGAGGCCAGGCAGGTTCAGCATGGGAAGGAGTGAGGCAGGATTCCAAGCCAGGGCAGGAGAGCTAACCGATACCATGCACAGATAAATTCCTGCACTCCACCCCTCAATGACACAAGCCATGGAATAGCCTCCTGGCATTCAATAAGTCCAACCTCCCCACAGCTCCCACCCCATCATTACTCTCTTCCCTTTCCCCTCCACCCCCCCCTAAAAAGACATAGTACTGAGCCAATGATATTGATTGATGTACCAGATTCTGGCCACCAGAAGCCTGTGAAGCCAGCTTCCAGGATGTCCTCATTGTGTCTGCCCTGCTCCCTGCCTTTGCACACTTTTAGCTGGCCAGAGACTTCAGTGGAAAGGTTGGGGGGTTAGACCAGCAATGGTGGGGTAGGGACAGCTGTCTTGATACCATGAATCTGCCCCACCTAAATGCAGCTCTACAAGCTATAGGAGATACAGTACCTGCTACAAATTACTTACAAACTAGATTGGACAGCTATCATGGGACAAAATTATTACGTGCAGCCCAAAGGCCAGAAGGAGTTCTACAACCAGAACAGCAGCTGGGGGTGGGGGGGAGTTGGTTTGTTTTTTTTATTAGAGGTCACTCAACTGAAAATGGAGACCAGCATGCCAAGACCTGTAGTGGTCACAGGCCACACCTCTATTAGACAAGACAAGAGCAGCTATGAACTGATCCATTTTATGTAAACCAGGTTTAGTCTCCAGCTCCTGGAAAGTTACCAACAGGGGATTAGGTTGGGCATTGCCTGCAGAAGAACAGCCAGCTCCTTTACCTGCTGAGTGCCAACACAGCCTTTTAGGGGCACAAGCCAGTTTTTTGTGCAAATATCTCAACTGCTGTTTGAGAACCACCTGCATGAAAATAAAAGGAACATAAATAATAATTGTTTTTCCATTGATTTTCTTTCCAAGTGTTACCTGCCCTGCACTTACCATCTATGGGACTGCATGATAATAGCCTGACATCATGCTTGTGGATGTAGCCAGGTGTAAACCATAATTAACAATTTTTCATTACCTGGGACTAATATTACCATATTACTATTCTTCACTATTCAACTGCACCTGCTCCATTACTGATCACGTTGGATCCCATTTATCCCTGGAGTAACTATCAGTCACTCGAGTTACGAGAGGGATGGTCTTGGCACATTATTAGGATCCTACCAAATTCATGGTCCATTTTGGTCAATTTCAAAGTCATAGGATTTTAAAAATAGTAAATTTCATGATTTCAGCTATTTAAATCTGAAATTTCATAGTGTTGTAACTGTAGGAATCCTGACCCAAAAGGGATTTGGTGGCGGGGGAGTCACAAGGAGGTTATCATAGGGAGGGTTGTGGTACTGCTACCCTTACTTCTGCGCTGCTGCTGGCGGCTGCACTGCTTTCAGAGCTGGGCAGCTGGAGAGCGGTAGCTGCTGGCCAGGAGCCCAGCTCTGAAGGCAGAGCCGCTGCCAGCAATAGCACAGAAGTAATTATGACATGGTATAGTATTGCCACCCTTACTTCTCTGCTGCTGCATGCAGAGCTGGGCACTCAATCAGCAGCCACCACTCTCTGGCTGCCCAGCTCTGAAGGCAGCAGCAGAGAAGTAAGAGTGACATGGTATGGTATTGCCACCCTTACTTCTGCTCTGCTGCTGGTGGGGCACTGCCTTCAGAGCTGGGTGCCCAGCCAACAGCCGCCACTCTCTGACTACCCAGCTCTGAAGGCAGTGCTGAAGTAAGGGTAGCAATACCCCTAAAATAATCTTACCACCCACCTGCAACTCCCTTTTGGGTCAGGACCCCAATTTTGAGAAATGCTGATCTCTCCGATTAAATCAGTATAGTATAGGGTAAAAGCACACACAAGACCAGATTTCACAGTGGGAGAACAGATTTCACAGTCCGTCACGCATCTTTCATGGCCCTGAATTTGGTAGGGCCCTACACATTATAGACTATAAATTCTTTGAAGCAGGAACTATCATTTATTGCATTTGTACAATGCCTAGACTGGGCTGGGCTCTAAAGAGATACCACAATATAAATGCTAAATAAGTTCTGTGCAAGGGCACATCTACTTAGGGATATTAAATCTATATTGTAGGATGGTACAGAGGCAGTAGCAAACGGAGCAGCATGTACATTCCTTCCAAGATGGTTGACACCCCTTTGATAGTTCTGCAGCAGGTCACGTTCCTAATCCCTCATAAGTTAAGTACATAAATTGTGCACTCATATTGTAATACACAGAGATCCACACAGCTGAATAAACCCCATCATGCACTGTATTAACCATAAAACTTGGGATGGATTCTCTGGGACAGTGTCTCTGGTTGTTCCAAAGTCCTGTCCAGGAATCTGGGATGAGGACGACGGGATCAGTACTTTACCAAGCAATGGATGGTTATATAATCCATATAATAAAATCATCTCTCATTTTCACCATTTCACAATACCAGCCTCACCTATTCCTTAGTTCAAGGCATTTGTTTGGTTTTGAGCTCCCTTTTATTCATCTCAATAATTTCTTTCCCTTCCTGTCTTGCTCCACAACCATGAAATGAGACATTGATGAATACTGGTCAATTTGGCCTTGGCTCTGTTCCCAGCGCCAACTACTTTCACCCATTAACAGCAGCTCGCTTTGGCAACAGGGCAGCTTTTCACCAGGCAGGGAACAGAAAGGAACCGAACCCCAAGCAAGCCATTTAGATAGAAAACTATTAGATTTAAGAAGACAAATCCATCCCAGTTCTGACTCTGTCCATGCACAGATCACTTTGGCACGGTTACTTTAATCACAGGGAGGAAACATGATCTAGTGCTTATAGCAGGGGATGGAGTCAGAAGCTGGTTCTGTTCCAGCTTGGCCAATGACACACTTGTGACTGTTAGCAGGTCACTTCACTTCTCTATTCCTTCTCTTTCTTATCTGTAAGATGGGAAATAACCTCCACTTCCAAGGGGATTGAGACACTTGATTAATTAATGGAACATGCTATACTGTAGAGGTGCTGAGTTACATCTAGGCCAGGGGTAGGCAACCTATGACATGTGTGCCGAAGGCGGCACATGGGCTGATTTTCAGTGGCACTCACACTGCCCGGGTCCTGGCCACCAGTCCGGGGAGCTCTGCATTTTAATTTAATTTTAAATGAAGCTTCTTAAACATTTTAAAAATGTTATTTACTTTACATATAACAATAGTTTAGTTATATATTATAGACCTTATAGAAAGAGACCTTCTAAAAACGTTAAAATGTATTACTGGCATGCAAAACGTTAAATTAGAGTGAATAAATGAAGACTCGGCACACCACTTCTCAAAGGTTGCCGACCCCTGATCTAGGCAGCAGTCTGTTCTTTTGCACATCCACCCTTCAAGATAGGAGAGATGACTCACTGGAACACCCAAGAGGTTATCTCAGAGTGTTTTTCAGTTTAACTCCAGAATGTCTCTGTTTCGTTCATCTACATAACCACTTCAAACTCCGCCCACTTTTCATTAACTTTATGCCAAAGACACGAAGTGTACAGATTTTGTCTCCATGTCTTTGGAGAAGACAGGTTAGCTCACCACCTAATACACATTTACTTGGCCCTCTCACCTGCCCACCACTGTACCTGAACTATTTCCCCCCTTCGCCATTTTGTCTTGTCTGTCAGTTTGTGCACTCTGCAGGGGAGGGCTAGTGACTTATTCTGCATTTTGTAGTGTCACGTACTTTGACAGTGCTATAGTGTGCCCCTTCCTCCACCTACGACATGCTTAGGTTGTACACAGAGTAGTTCTAGATATACACACAGCAAGGTTAGCCAACAATCCTCTCTATGATCAGAACAGTTTACAACATCTGCAGGGCGATGAAAGAAAACACTCCCTCAGAACTAACCTACCCTCAAGCAAAACTTGAGTCAGCAGAACCATGCAGTTTCCAGGAAGGGGAGAGAGTTCCAAACCAGAATGCCTTGCCACTAGTCCCCAAATTCCAACTCTAGTGGTGCCAAGGGTAGCATCTCATCTGATCTCAATCATCAGGAAAGTTCACATGGATGTTTCATCTTCCCCTCTGAAAGCCCTGTGGGCAACATTTAGTTCTTCCCTATAATGCATTTGTCATCAGACACAGCCATCCCCACTGACTCCAGAATCACAGTTGGAACTCCCAATCTAGGCTGTAGATTAGGTCATTTAATTATGTCACAACATGGACAAAATGCTGAGACCCCCTGTTGGTTGACGATCAGCCTCAGAGGCCATGGAGACCAAGAAGCACAGTTCTCTTTCCTGCAGTAGAAATACAAATTATTTTCCAGTCCCTCGCCCTGTCCTACAGAGATGCCAAGGGGGTAAGATTGCTTCCTACCCCGCGTAGGCCTCATCATTGTTAACAAGGGGCTTGCTTGGTCTAAGCTGAAAGGTATTGGAACATTTTATTTCCTTTAGGAGACAAAGTAGAGGAGCGTGCTCTCTCTCTCTCTTTGTAATTTGTCCCTTCAGTTTTACCTCAGACCTGAGCAGGCCAAGATTACAGCAAAGGTGATCTACCACTTTTCCATTGACATCTCCACTTGTTGCTGAGTCTCAATCTAATGCTAGCACACTCATTCTTTCATGCCAAGAGGCAACATTTGCATTAATTGCTTCAAAAGATCAGTTTAGCCACTTAAGGGGCAGACTGATTCAGGCTTTAACCATTTCTAGTCCAGATCATACAGTTGATAACTGGCTTTGGGCCTTCTCCCAGCCTGGTCTCCCTCCTCCTGGAACTGAAGTCTCTAAGATTTCTAGATCGTAGCATTTCAACCTGCAGAGGAATGTGGATATGCAAGTGTCATAAATAGGCACATCAAGGGTTGCAATCACCCTGCTCTTCCCATATTGCAATACAGAAGGCAAATGTTGTTATGGAAAAGCCAATGGGAGGGCTGTCCCCCAATATGGAAGAGGTTGAGTGTGAGGAAGATGACAGCTCTCACTTGCTGTGAGTCCAACTGCCATATGCCTATTCAAGTCCACCCATAAGCTGGCTTGAGACAGGGCTGCAGCAGATCAGATCTCCACAGATTCAAGGACCTGTAAGTACCTGTGGACATTCATTCACAAATCTCTAGGAAGGCTTGTGGGTCATCGACTGGTCTTATCTTAGTTAAGAAAAGGCCCAGCGCCATGGAAATCATTCTTGCATAGTCACCCTGCTTGATGCATTTGGGCTGCATAAGAAGGCCAGATTCATGAACAGGACTAGTTATTGCTAGCAGCTGCACCTCCTGCTAGTTCTGTTCCACCTGCAATTTCTGGTGCAGAATGGCAGCTTGTATCCATACCTATCGCTATAGCAGTTTGCACCTATTATTGTCTTTCTTGGGCAACAGTTTGTTTCTTGGCCAGGAAGTATACTGACTCTTAAATTTCACCTTTATGGCAAAACCTTCAAGGGGGGTCACTACCAGACAGCCCGACTTTTCCTACCAGTTGTGAGAGCTCTGACCAGGGCAGCTGTTCAGTCCAGTAATACTATTCCTTTAAGATGCTAAATGAGCCCCTCCTGAGTGCAAGGTCCAGTTATTATAAGTTTCCTTTGGTTTTGCTTCAGTCCAAGCTAAAATAGTAACAAGGTTCCAGAGCCAGCTTGGACTCATGGAAACCCTTCTTTCCTGGTAGCTGGTAAATAGTTCTAAACAGCCCTTGTTGTTTCACTTCAGAGCCCCTTTCTTCATGCTGTCTGTCAGCCAGTCCTCTTCATTCTGAGGATACAGGCTCTGTAATCAACTCCAGCTGAAGCACTTCCTGCTTCTCAATGTCTGAATTAACCCTTTCCTTCCTCCTTGGTGTATAAGACCCTATCACAGACCTACTCTGCATAGGCATGAATGCTGCTCTTAAAAATACTGAATCCAAGTATGAAATCTTCAATTGCTGCAGGATACAAAATGCAAGAAGATCCAGTGAAATGGCATGAGATTCCTGATCATCTTTGGTTCGAGGCTGGTGCAGATCTATTTTAATTAATTCTTTTGATATATCAGTTGAAAACACACCCTGTCAAGCAAGCCCTTATCATGAACAGTCACATGTGATAGCAGAAAAAAAATCAGTAAGAATAATAAAGAGTTAGATTTAAAAGAGCTAACAGGGTAGGTTCAAGAGATCCATATTTAGAATTGTTATACTACCCCAACACACCTCACAATACTTGATTAGGATCACCAGTTCAGACACTTATGGACAAGAGGACAAAAACCTTAGTACCAGCATCTAAGAAGTTTCTTGAGCCAAAGGCTCAAGGAACAGGAAGAACAGAAGACATCTAAACAGAATCCAGGAATATACTGGCTCTGATTCCTAAGAACATCCAGAATACTACTGCCAGTGCTCATGTTCTGACAAGAATACTTTTCTCACCAAGTCACAGTCATTGACAAACATGAAGAGCAACAAACACGGGGTCCAGGCAGCGGATCCACCTTATTGGCTGAAGAGGCCACACAAGGGGGACTGTTTTAATAACAGAAGTGATCATGTTTTCAGAAAGTCACTGAGGTGCAGAGAGATTTTATTGATACATGTCCAATAAGAGGCCTTTAACTTCTTGAGAAGGTTCAGGTTTCTTACCCTAAATTCCAACCTAGACATCTCCATTTGTGTGCTGTGATGTGGTATATAAATCCCACATTGGTTAATCATGGGTTAACAGGAGCCCGAGTCCAGTTAGACCAGAGCATGTCACCTGGAGCTGCTGTTAGGCATAACTGGAGATCAAACGCAGCTGGGGAGGGGCTGGGCCTGCATAAAGGCAGGAGCACAAGGTAGTGGAAGAAAAATCAGGGAGGAGAGACAGATGAAAGGTAGGTGGGGTGTTTTTTTTGAGTGGGGGGGAAGAGGAGGAAGAGAAGAGGTGTTAGCAGGCTGAGTGGTGTTTGGGAGGTCTGGAGGCTATGCTCTGAAATAAGAGCAGGAGAGAACTTCCTGAGCTGTAGCAAGAAACCTTGGGGAAGGAGGGTGGGAGATGTGGTAAAGAAGCCCAGGGTGTTAGGGAAGGCCCCTGGAGGTAGAGAAAATCCTTGGTCTGGACAATTAAAAGGTAAAGCTTATAGGAGATGGTGATTCTCACTAAAGTAGGCCTAAAAGAGGTTTAAAAATGAATTGCAAATGAGGGAGTACTAAAATGGCAGGAGATAAGAGGTTTTGTGGTGGGGAGCCTGACTACTTGGTAAAGTACTGGGAGTTGGTTGGGGGTGGGGGGGGGGGTGTGGTGGTTTTTTTTTTAAAATGAATGGTTAACTTGAAGATCCCACGGGAGGACCTGTATGTCTTAATAATGCCTGAGAAGAGGGGCTGCAAGGATTGGGTATTGTTTTATGTGGGCTTGTGACTGAAGTACCATGCAAGGGTAGGAATAAGTGTTACCGGGCCAATGGGCTGAGTTACAAGAAGACATTGACTGCTGTGGGTCTGGAGTGACTGTCAGCAGGGGGCACTGGAGAGGACAGCCTGCCATGCTATGCCCAGCTAGGAGAAGGTGCTCTAGGGATGAGTCTACTCTTCCACAGGGCTTTATTAACTGACTACAATAGCCTGTAGATGCCATTTTTGGCTACTATTATTATTTGCATTTGATTTGTTTTAAGGGAAGATATAACAGTAGTTATTGAGTCTGTGACTACTGACCCCTGCTATGTAACACCATGTCAGGTGAGAGGGGACCAGATAACAAAATTCAATCTCCTACCAGCACTTGTATATGTGTTAAACCTCTACTACAGTTTGCAGTGCCCAGGTTGATTAACTGCAGGCATTTGAAGGAGGGATACGGTATCAGGAGCTGATCTATAAAGACTAAACTCTGATCCCATATTTTCAACCTAAAGGATCTAATGCTACAGATTTTGGTGTCACAGGCTGACTGCACAAATTGGCCTCTTTGCTAGGAAATATGAAGGATTGCCCTAGGGAAATGCAGAGGATTTTCTCTTAATTGCCCACTAGAGGTCACTCTGTTTCTACCCCAGTCCAGCTAATGGAGCAGCCCTCTGGCAGAAAAACTTTGAAAGCTTTTCCTCATTTTTTTTGTGCATGCAAGGTATTCTTGGTTTCCAGGTGGAGTGTATACTGCAATGGCAAAGCTCAGCCCCACTCCTGGTGCTATCCATCTCGACTCGCCAATATCCTGGAGCAGTCACAGTGGCATCACATCAAAATATTGTTGGAGGGAGTTTACACGGTGGGTAGACCCTCCAACAGTATCAATTTTCCATGCACAGTGCTAGGTTTCCAAGTACTGTGCCAAGGATATTGCAGATTCTGGCCACCAGAAGCCTGTGAAGCCAGCTTCCAGGATGTCCTCATTTTGTCTGCCCTGCTCCCTGCCTTTGCCCACTTTTGGCTGGCCAGAGACTTCAGTGGAATGGTTGGGGGGGGGGGGGGTTAGACCAGCAATGGTGGGGTAGGGACAGCTGTCTTGACACCATGAACCTGCCTCACCTAAATGCAGCTCTACATGCTATAGAAGATACAGTACCTGCTACAAATTACTTACAAACTAGATTGGACAGCTATCATGGGACAAAATTATTGCACACCATATGACCCTATGTGAATGATGGGAGTTGAGCTGGAGACCCCAGACAAATCACAAGGAGGAGGCACACAAGGATCATCCCTTTAGTGTGAGGGGAAAGAGAAGGAAACAAACCAAAACATCTAAATAATAATTATGCCAACCAATCCTTTGATATTTTAACAGAACCGGGACTAGCCACACAAAACAAACAAATGGGGAGAAAGGGGGACAGACAAAAGCTTTAGTAATTCAAGGACTCTGCATCCAAAAGACCTGGCAGGTGCAGGGGGAGCAGTTGAAGGCCCCAGAGTCTGCCTGCAAATTAAGTCCAATCTTCTGCTCATGGGGCTGTTCAGCAAGATCACAGGCAGCAGCAGGAGGCAAGGGAAGGGGAGATGAACCAGCTCAGGAGCAGGGTGTGAAGAGACTGAGCACAGAAGGAAGTGGATGCAGAAGCTGCTGTGGGGGACCATGTGGCCTGGGAGAGTCACTCCTGCATTGGGATGTGCAGATGAACAGAAATAATGTTGGGGTGATTCCTCCATCAGAAGAGTCACAGCGAAGTAGAGAAGCTTTCAGCAGCAGATCAAATCTTTCCACTCTCCAGATGGAGACTGACCATGGGGAAGCAGTAGAAGGGAGATGTCAGAAAGGGCCTTGCTGCAGAAGGCTTTTCACATAGTATTTGTGGGGAGAATATAGAGAAAAGGGGATTAAAGGAAAAGAAGTAGTAGGTTTCCCAGGGCTGCATTTTCCCTGAGCTTGAGTTGGCACAGCAACACTAACCAAGACCAGCACCAGGATTTGGGATTAGGGAGAGACTTTTAGGTCTGAGGCATGTCTAAACTACTGTGGTAAGTTGACCTATGCTATGCAACTCCAGCTATGTGAATAATGTAGCTGGAGTTGACGTACCTTAATTCGAGTTACTGCAGGGTCTACACCACAGCAGGGTCGATGGGAGATTTTTCTCCCATTGACTTACCTTACTCTTCTCGTTGAGGGTAGAGTACAGGGGTCAACTGGAGAACAATTTGGGGGGTCTTTACTAGACCTGCTAAATTGACTGCTAGTGGATCGATCTCAGAGCTGTAGTGTAGATCTGCCCTTAGATGAGTCGCCACTATCAATGGTGACTTACCTTCTACAAGTAAAGAATTGGTAACAGCTCATCCAACAGATCAGGGTAGTAGTAGCATGATCAGTTATATTAATGCCTCTATACAAACACAAGATCTGCAGGACTTGACATCAGATGGATAATGGACCTCAGGCAGTGCTAGGGTTTGCAGCAATTCAGCCACACAATTTATCAGCCAGCTATGCCAAGCAAAGAGTTGATTTAGAATTTAATCTAGACTGGAGAGAGGAGCCAGATCTGTCTAGAAACACAGGAGAATGTAGTTCATGGGCTCCGATGCTAATGAACAGGCAGCTAATATCCAAATTACTTTGCTCCAAATATATCCTGGAGCTAAAACCCCCACTCAGACTCCAATTCAGATGCCAAGTGTATTTATACTTGGCCTAGCTGAGTATTTGGATGATGATGTACCTGAGTTTACAAGGTAGAAGTTAATAGGAAAGTGGTTAAGCAATTTAAACTATTGAAACATTCTGCTATAAGAAGCAAATAATATAATCTGTTTCCCTCTGGTAGTGGTGGGGTCTGGGGTGATTGAGTGGGAGAACAATTAAGGATTCAAGTGAATGCCCTTCCTTAAGATAAATTCAGGCTGGTCACCCACATACTTTTTTCCTTTAGAGATGGTCCTGAGCCCTAATCCTGGATCTGAACCCTGGATATGAGTTTAGCTCATAGTTCACAGTTCCAACTCCACCCTCTCTAATGGGATTGAATCTGAACACACTAGCTGAATAGTGATACTTAAGAGAGTCTAGATATGTATCTAGATTTCAAAATTTATTTGTGGTCACTGTCTCCTCCATTGCATCTATCCTTCTCATTTATTGCTCCAGCCTCCCAATGAATCTTTTAGCCTTTACGTTTAATTATTTGCATGGGCTGGAAACTATTTAGTCATAGATCCTAACGTCCAAAGGGACCGTTATGAGCATCTAGTCAGACCTCCTGTATAGCACAGGCCAGAGAACTTCCCCAAAATACTTCCTAGAGCAGATCTTTCAGAAACACATCCAATCTTGATTTTAATAATGGCCAGTGATGGAGGATTCACCATGACTCTTGGTAAACTGTTATAGGAGTTAATTTACATAGCATTGGTGAATTGGTTCTGAACCAGCCTGCTCACAGATGTCAAAAAACCTTCAAAGAAATAAGGTCCAAATCTGGCTTGGCACAATCACCATATATGGCTCTATGAACAATTAAAAAGTCACCAGAGAGCCATCCAGAGATTAAAGGAGGGAGCACTCCGTGATGCACACTGGAACTTCTTGCTGTTCAGAATCATTTCCCACCACTATGCCTCAAGTATCTATAAATAGCTAAACCAAAGGCTAGCACCGCAGCTGTAGCTCAAGAGAAAATCCAGGAGGCCAAGCTGCAAAAAGTTTATTCAGCAATGGGAAAGGTCTGTCAGCTGCCAGAACAGCTCACAATTTCTGACGGATGAGCTCCAGGTCCAACCAATTGCTATTTTTTTCCCCATAGTATATAGTGGATATCAACCCATTTAGATCACCAGAAATATCGTCCTTCTGACACTTGCTGGAAATGCTCTTCTGAAAAAGGGACATGGATACAGATACACTGGGAGTAACCCAACTTTAGGCCCTGTTAATTAAATATTATGCAGAGAATAAACCTCATAGGCATACTGTGTCCTCCAAAAAACTGATGGACTAGAAAATGCCAACCCAGCCAATTATCATGCAAAAGTAAATGCCGTCTGCCAGGCACAGTTAAAACATAGGAAAATGCCAGACTAATTAAATTCCCAAACTACTGCAATGCAATGATCAAACTGGATGAGTGCTCAGCTACATAAACATGGTGGGAGAACTCAGGACTGTAAAGGAGATGGGGGTAGGACAGGGGCATGAGGAAGGTTATGTCTGGCCATGCAACCAATCTGGATGCAGAGTGGCTGTTAACCCTGGTATCCTGGTCAAATTCTAGCTCAGATCATTACATTCTGCTTCCCAACACTATCTCAGCAGTTTCAAGTGAAAACAGTATTCTTTCCTTCCTTTCAAACTGTTGTATAGCTCCATGCTGTTAGATAAGTGCTGTGTTTTACTCTAGAGCAGGAGTGGGCAAACTTTTTGGCCTGAGGGCCACATCTGGGTATGGAAATTGTATGGTGGGCCATGAATGCTCTCAAAATTGGGGGTTGGGGTGTGGGAGGGGTTGAGGGCTCCAGCTGGGGGTGCAAGCTCTGGGCTGGAGCAGTGGGTTGGGGTGTGTGGGGGCTCCAGCTGGGCATGCGGACTCTCAGATGGGGCTGAGGATGAGGGGTTGGGCTGGGACAGAGGGAATCAGAGGGTGGGAGGGGGATCAGAGGGTGGGAGTTGGGGCACAAGAGGAGCTCAGGGATTCAGGCTCCGGGTCACGCTTACCTCAAGCCGCTCCCAGGAGAAGTGGCATGTTCCCCCTCTGGCTCCTATGCAGAGGTGTGTACAGGCAGTTCTGAATGCTGCCCCATCCACAGGCACTGCCCCTGTAGCTCCCATTGACTGTGGTTCCTGGCCAATGGGAGCTGCAGGGGCAACATGCGGAGCTCCCTGGCTGTCCCTATGCATAGGAGCCAGAGCAGGGACATGCCTCTGCTTCTGGGAGCCGTGCAGAGCCGCAGCACACATGGAGCAGGGTAAGCCCCAGACCCCACTCCCCAGCGGGAGCTTGAGGGCTAGATTAAAACATCTGAAGGGTTGAATGTGGCCCCTGGGCCATAGTTTGCCCAACCCTGCTCTAGAGGTAGCTACATATCAACAGTGGATGCAATAATCCAGGCATGTAACTTGAGATTGTAAAGAATTTTGAGGTTGTCTCAGACTACACAAATGCAAAGATGGACATTTCAGGCTCAAACTTATTATTGATGATAAAATATTCAAGAGACCATAAAGAAACTCTGAGGTGGTAAGTACATAGAGAGGGGAATTATAGCAATTGTTTGGGGTTTGGTTAAACCTTATGGGCTGGGCATAACCACTGCCTTTCATTCAGGATAAATGTAAACAAGCATCGTTTTAGCCTCTAAATATAATAACCACAGCACCCAAAACACATACACATGGAAAAGCTCAAGCAGAAAATGAACCATGCAGTCTATGGGGTTTCCCAGACAGGACCGGTTCTACAGTTTTCGCCGCCCCAAGCAGCACACCGAATTGCTGCCGCGGACAGCGGGGGCAGTCCGTGTGCCGTTAGGGTGGCAGGTGTGTTTCCGCGGTGGCGGCAATTTGGTGGCAGCTTCGGTGTTTAGCTGAAGCCGCCGCGGACAGCTAAATATAGAAGCTGCTGCCGAATTGCCACCACCGCGGAAACGCGCCTGCTGCCCTAAGGGCGCACGGACCGCCCCCCGCCGTCCGCGGCGGCAATTTGGCGTGCTGCTGAGGGCAAAACAACAGGGACTGCCGCCCCTTGAAGATTGTTGCCCCAAGCACCAGCTTGGAATGCTGATGCCTGGAGCCGGCCCTGTTCCCAGAGTTCTGATAGCAAATACAGTGGGTAGGGCTTTGGCTGATGGAACTGTGTGTGTGGCTGGAGGGCAGAGAAAGACAGAAGAGCTGGTAATGTGCCCTGAGAGAAAGCTAAGAGACATTGCTTTTTGGGCACTCTGTGCTGGCTAGAAAGGCAGGCTCCGAACTTTGAGCAAAGGAATTGTCCCCTGCTGTTGGATTTCTATGATGTTCAGGAACACAGGACTTAGTGTACAATCTTTGTAAATAAACACAATTGCATCAAACATCTGGCTTTATCATCAATGTCTCCTCCTAACTGCATAATCCACAACACCCTCAATCTGGCTAACCACTCAGGTCAAGAGGGGCTAGCTAAAACCTTGCTAGCTTCAATCCTCATCCGTTTGCACTGTTTCTCTTATTAGGAGTGAATGAAAAGATCATTTAGATACTACACCTGTTCCAAAGTCCCCTGTCAATTTTTGTGATTTTAATAGTATTTTCCAGATTTTGTAAATGATCTTTCTCTGTCCTAGTACCATGTGAAAGACTTTCACAAACAACAAGGGAAACTGGCTACTCAGGTGCAAACAATGAAAGATAATACACAAAGTGCGCTCAAATGCCCAGAGTAAAGAAACTAGGAACAAAACCAATGCCCTCTATTCTCTTCCAGTTACAATGATCTTAGGGGTTACTTGTAACAACATCAGCTTAAAAAAAAAGTGAGGCAGCAGTGTAGTTTTTAAATTGATGGTGCCTTTTTAGAAGTTCTCATAGCTGTCTTAAGAGCTATTAGACAAGCAACAGTGTTGATTTTTGTATCTGCCCTCATACATAATTTGTTTCCCGTGGCTTCTGCTTAAATGGGTCAATTGCCTGTATGTGGCAATTTTGACGTATGTGAAGACAATGAACAGATTAGTGAAACTAGGGCATGGTGCTTACAGGTGCTGTGGATGCACATAAACAAGTTAATTTTTGAATCCTCAATAGTTCCAAGGTCACTTCACCTTTGTGGGGTTTTCCTTAAATGATAGCATGTACTGTGCCTGATGAGATTGAAAGAGAAACAGGTATTAAGGCTTTAGTAATTCAGACTTTCCCATACAGGTACCTAAAGTATTTACTAATATCATCTAGCTCTTATATAGTGCTTTTCATCTTTAGATCTCAAAGCACTTTCCAATACTATGTGTTACACTACCCAGGCTGAGATATTGTACCGCAGTAATGGATAAGAGAGAGGACTTCACTCTCCACTGAAATTAGCCACACTTGGGATGAAACATTGTAGCTATTTAGCAGCATACAGCAATTCTGTGTTAAACTTCAAAAAGGAAAAAAAGAATAAGCTGAATCTGCAGATGGAATTTAGGGAGGCAGAATGCAAGCACCTAAGCTGGAACTTGCCTGGGACAGCTTGCCAAATATCCCTTCTACCATGAAATATGCCATGGGCTCTTAACCTGAAAGGCATAACCTCCACCACTAGTGCTTCCTACTATTATGCTAGATGCCCTCATTCAGCAGTGATTCAGAAGGAAGAATGCCCCGAACATCACTTCCTGCAGCACATAGGATTTTCACGGAGGTCTCTCATCCAAGCACTAGTCACTCCAACCCAGCTTAGTTTGTGAAATGTAAGAGACCTCAGCCCAAGGTGATGACTACAAGCCAAAATATACCTGGTTACTGTGGACTTGATAATGTGTCAGCTAGTCTTATGAGGTCACAAGTGTTGCCATCAGATAAGTTCTATTAGGGCCTTAGGATACCGGGTGTACCAGGACATGCACACGCACTCTCTCCCAACTCTATTTTGCTGTGTGTGTGTGTAATGGACCAATGTGCTTGATAATCATATTAGAAGGCAAGCACATTTTCTTGTCTAGAATGTTTCATAAACTTCTTTGCTCAATTAAAAAAAGAGGATGCGGGGGGACCTGAATGTCCTGAAGTCTGATCTGATGCAAAACAAATGAGTGCCTGCTATTGGGCTATGCGCATGGGCACCACCAAGTCTGTACTAGCAAGTGCAGTGAGGCATTTTCCATAGGCCTTGTCCTTCTGGGAATCTTCATATTTTGGCACCTCCTTTCAGTTCTGTGTAAGGGGCTCCTCATATAGTGGTTTGCTCATTGTACTGAACAATTGCGTGAAGTAAATAATAGTATTGCCTATTAGAAATATCAACCAGCATTGATAGATGGTAACCAGAGATGTATCTGCCCACCTTGTTTGTATCCACATCCAGATTTTCCTCAGATCTAGAGGTGGAGAGGTGTTTAAAGTCTAAGATTCCAGCTAGAACTCTCTCTATGGGTAATGCAAGGTATATGTGTGGTGATGCACTCCATATGCTTTATGAAAATATGCTTATGAATGTGACTATGATGTAACTGGAATATGCTTTATCCAAAAGGTCTCTTGTAAGGTGGTATTACAAAGCTTATAATCTACTGTGTGTTCATCCTATTTGTATGCATGTATCATTCTTGTATCTGAAGCTAGAAATATGAAGGATAATTCTGAGGTCCTGTTGTAATTATGCAAAGTGTGGGCCATTACTGATGGTTTAGAATCTTGATGGCTCCCATTGACTAGGACAATTGGTTGTAAATGGTTTATTTACCTGTAAGCCTTCCTGTGTACTTATGGGCCTTGGGTAATGAAGAATGAGGTCTCACGGGGACATGTGACCATGTCACCTGATAATGAAATCCATCTTAAATCTGGTGGTACTCCATTTAGAAGGAGGGGTGGGGACACGTGAAACAAAAGATTCACACTTCGTGCCAAAGCTATAAAAGGGGGTGGAGCAGGACAGAGAAGGCGGCCAGTCCATGAGAGAGTCCCTGCTTTCCACTTAAGATGTCTTCTGGAACTAACAAGGACTGTATCAAGGGAAAGGATTGGGCCCAGACTAGGAAGGAGTCTAGTCTGTGAAAGAAGCTTATTGGAACATCTCTGAGGGTGAAAGATTGCCTGTAATCAGTTTCTTAATGTATTAGGCTTAGACATGAGTGTCTTAGCTTTATTTTGCTTGGTGATTTATTTTGTTCTGTCTGTGATTACTTAGAACCACTTAAATCCTACTTTTTATACTTTTGTTTATTAGTAAACCCAGAGTAAGTGATTGATACCCAGGGGAGCAAATAGCTGTGCATCAGGGCCGCCCAGAGGGGGGGCAAGAGGGGCAATTTGCCCCAGGCCCCAAGCCCCTCAGGGGCCCCCACCAGAGTTTTTCGGGGCCCCTGGAGCGGGGTCCTTCACTCCCTCCGGGGGGCCCGGAAAAAGAAGCGCAGGAGCTTCTTCTGCTCCCGGTCTTCGCTGGCGGGGGGTCCTTCCGCCCCGGAGCGGAAGGACCCCCCACCGGCGAATTACCGCCGAAGACTGAGCGGGACCCGCCGCCGAAGTTCAGCTCGGTCTTCGGCGGTAATTTGGTGGCGGGGGGCCCTTCCCTTCTGGGACCCGCCGCCGAAGTGCCCTGAAGACCCGCGGCGGGGGGCCCCCTCCACCGAATTACCGCCGAAGACCGAGCTGAACTTCGGCGGCGGGTCCGGCTTTGGCGGTAATTCAGCAGTGGGGGGGGGGGTCCGCCGCAGGTCTTCGGGGCACTTGGGTGGCGGCTCCCAGAACGGAAGGGCCCCCCGCCGCCGAAGACCCCGGGCCCCTGGAATCCTCTGGGCGGCCCTGCTGTGCATATCTCTCTATCAGTGTTAGAGGGCGGACAACTTTTGAGTTTACCCTGTATAAGCTTTATACAGAGTAAAATGGATTTATTTGCAGTTTGGATCCCATTGGAGCTGGGTGTCTGGGTGCTGGAGTTGGGTAACCTGCAGAACAGTTTCCACTTAAAGCCTGCAGCTCTGGGGGCATGGCCTGGACCCTGGGTCTGTGTTGCAGCAGGCTAGCATGTCTGGCTCAACAAGGCAGGGTTCTGGAAGTCCCAAGCTGACAGGGAAGATGGGCTCAGAGGTAATTTCAGTACGTCAGGTAACAGTCCCAAGGGGATCTCTGTGACCGAACCCATAACAATATGTCTTGGGGAAAGCTCAAATATCTGGGATATATAAATGCTTGCTTTCAGCTTACTGGCTTTCAAATTGCTCCCAGGACTGAGTACACACCCTGTGAATATATAGTGTATTCACACTGGATCTGATGGATATTGTTTAGACACCCAAATTGTGGCATTTGAATTCAGATCTTCCTTGCATTCCTACAGGATAGAATGATGGCTAAACTCTGCCATGTTGTCTCTATGGGCTCACTCTATAGATCCTAGAATGCAGAGAAAATGATCATTGTTATATGAAATGCATGGAGAGTTTGCAATAGAAACTGTATACCAAAAAGCCAATAGCTGAAATGTCTGGTTCTCTTAGAAAGAGAAGGCAATATGCATCCGTATGACTGAACACCTATAACTGGATGCAAAAGAGATCTGAAAGACCCTTGCTTCATCTCTGCCTTCTTGACCTCAGGATCCTGACTTAAGAGTTTTGCTTGTGTGCTTTGCCTGGGATTCAGAAGGAATTTCTTAGAGTTCTGTGTCTTATGACCAGTCAGATTTTTAGTAGATGAACATAGCTTCTGTAAAGGAACCTAGGGAATAAACACATTTGCTCTGGATAGGAGGAACAAATGCCATGTCAGTATAGTTTTACATTGAATATAATCCTACTGTTTGATTTTGTCTGTTTATAATACACTGAAATCTCTGCATTTGAAATTGTGTTCAGTGCCTTCAAATGTATTCACTTTAACGTATGTTCTCTCCTCTAACATTATAAGCTTTTGTAATGTACCCATTCTTATAGCATCTGGGCACATTTTTTCTTTTACTAACATTTACATGATTTGTTGAGTGTTTACATGTGGTATTTTGGATGTCACTGTTCATGAATTATATTTGCAAGGCAAAATTCAGTCCTGATAACCAGGTCTGACTCTTGGCTGTAGTCTGGATCTATTTATTGCTATATGCTGGTTAAATACTGTAAAATACAACTAGTTATTTATAAAACAAATGTTTCTATTATTGACCCTTCCATAAAAAGAACTGGTATTTTAGACTAGTGACTTCTGGATCTTACCACTGCGTGAAGGGGCTAATGTGCTCCCTTGTGATGGTAGGAGTCTCTCTCGGTGTTTCATATGACTGTTCTCTGCTTGAATCCCCCTGTGTCTGGCAAAGATCCACCCTCATCGGAAGTACCACTGTTATCATCAATGAGCCCCCATTGTGATGTCACAAGATGGGACATGATTTTTCCCTGTATCTTTTTTTCTTTAACATTCATGTGGTGTTGGTTTTTGTTTTTAATATGAGAATTTAACAGTGAATTTTCATGCTGTCTGGGAGCAAAAGCCTGTGTCTTTGTCTAATTTCTGTAGAGGAGGTTAAACAGGTGAGATGGGGGAGGAATGAAGTCTCTATGACTCACGGGCTGCTTGGACTCATGTTTGCAGAGCAGGGGTGGCCAACCTGAGCCTGAGAAGGAGCCAGAATTGAACAATGTATGTTGCCAAAGAGCCACAGTAATACGTCAGCAGTCCCCCATCAGCTCCCTCACCCACCGGAAGCCCTGCCAATCAGCACCTCCCCCTCCCTCCCCACACCTCCCGATCAGCTGTTTCGAGGTATACAGGAGGCTTTGGGGAGGAAGGGCTGAGGATCGAGGGTACGGCAGGCTCAGGGGAGGGGGCAGGAAAGGGTGGAGTGGGGCAGGGCCTGTGGCAGAGCCAGGGGTTGAGCAGTGAGCACTCCCTGGCACATTGGAAAATTGGCACCTGTAGCTCCAGGCCAGGCCTGCACAACATGCGGCCCGCAGAGCCTCACTGTGCGGCCCGCAGGGGGATTCTAAATCCCCCGCACACCGCGCTCTGCGGGGAGCCCAGAGCCCTTTGAATCCCAGCCCCCGGCCCCTGATTGCCCCCTGCCCCAACTGCCCCCCAGGATCCCCACCCCCTATCTAAGCACCGCTGGTCCTTGTCCCCTGATATCCCTCTCCCGAGACCCCTGCCCCTAACTGCCCCTTGGGACCCCAGCCCCTATCTAAGCCTCCTTTCTCCTTGTCCCCAACTGCACCCTCCTGAGACCCTCCCAACTTCCCCCCCAGGACCCCACCCCTTACCTGTCCCCTGATAAAGCTCTGGGACTCCCATGCCTATCCAATTGCTGCCTGTCCCCTGACTGCCCCTCCAAACCTCTGCCCCATCCATCCCCCCCCCCCCCCCCCCGCTCCCTGTCCCTTGACTGCCCCCCGGAACTCCCTACCCCTTCTCCAACCCCCAGCCCACTTACCGTGCCACTCAGACCAGCGTGTCTGGCTCCATGCAGCTCCAGACACGTTGCTGCCATGCTCCCCCGCAGAGCCCACAGCCCCCGCCCCCCAGCACCTGCCTTCCAGATTTGAACACCTCAAAATTCAGGAGTGCTCAAGCTCCGTTTGGGCAGCTTTTACTTCATTTCTCCCAAATCAAATATACTGATTCACTGTAATTTGCTGTAGAAAAAGTAGGATAAAATTGAGCTAGAAATGCTTATTAGGACTGGAATTGCTATTTTCAACAGCCATTGCCTTTTTGTTTGTTTAAGGAAGACAGTGATATTGCATTGGCAAATTCCCCATAGAAAGAAAGAGTGGAACAAAAGAATAATGAAGGCACCAACTTTTCCTCATTTATGGAGGACAGTCTTATAATATGCATCCAGATATCCTCCAATCACACAAGCTGAAAATTGTTCCACTTTACTGCAGCTCTGTAACCATATGGGAACCAATCCTGTCTGTGTTTTGTGCACATCCAAAATTCCTGCTGAATGACCCACCCTGGGAGCGAGTTACCAGTGACCCAGGGCTGGGGCGGCAGGAGGTGGGGGGGGGGGGGGCACTGGTGGCGGGGAGCCCAGGGCTGGGGCAGCAGCAGGGTGGAGGGAGGGCACTGGTGGGGAGGAAAGGGGGAAGCCGAGTGCTGGGGTGGCAGGGGGTGTGTGGGTGGGGGGGGAGAGCCCAGGACTGGGGCAGCAGGAGGGTACGGGGGGAGCCCAGGGCTGGGAAGGGGGACAGCCAAATTTTTTTTTTGCTTGGGGCAGCAAAAAACCTAGAGCCAGCCCTGCCGGGTTCCCCCAGCCGCCAGAGCCCTGGGCCCTTTAATTTGACCCTGAGGGCTCCCAGCCACCTCTTTAGCTGGGAGCCCCTGGTTGATTTAAAATAAAGTATCACCTCCCCACCCCCCAACCTTCCTTTTTGGCCCACAGCTGTTTTGGTGAGGTGGCGCTGGGGAAGGAGGGTTTGTTTCCGCAGGGCTGGGAGGCTTTGGCCCTCAGCTGTTTTCTTTGGAGGAATGTGGCCCTCGCCACTTTACGAGTTGTGCAGGCCTGCTCCAGGCCCAGAGTCGGTGCCTATACAAGGAGCCGCATATTAACTTCTGAAGAGCCGCATGTGGCTCCAGAGCCACAGGTTGGCCACCTCTGCTGTAGAGGATTTAGCAATCTGGCTGCTACAAAGGCCATGACCCAAGGAGGGAAGTGGGGGAGGCACATCCTCATCCTTGGATATTTCCATGCTCTTCTCAGACAATGCTGCTACTGGCAATGCTTCTATGATACACACATTCAGATCACGGTGCATCTAATAGGAAATGAGGTTTATTTTGGTTTGTCTTTGGATTTTAGGGGTGAAAGCCTGACCTCACTGAAGTCCATTGGGAGTTTACAATTGACTTCAGTAGAGCTAGGATTTGTCCCCTGGACTCTTGAAATTGACTGACTGCCACTTATCAGTTAATGCCATGTCGGCCTCTAACAATTTTCTGATCTGGATCCATTCCCAGCCAATCTCTCAGCAGACTTGCATTTCTCTTTCCGGCTGACAAATTCACACCATTTTATCTTGGAATCCACTCTACTGCTGTCTAGTGTTAACTTACACCTCATATTTTCCCCTAATACCACATGAAATCCCCCTAAGTCGTGTGGGTTGCGGGCAACAGCCAAAGGATGAACTTAAGGGAAAAGAGTTCCAGCAGGGGCTGCTGCAAAGAAATGTATCCTGGATAATATGGTTCACAAAAGAAACTTGTAAGTTACAAATCAGATCTGGCTACAATCAATACAAGATAGTATTTGTATTACAGCAGCATGTAAAGGTCCCAACTGAAATCAGGGCCCCATTGTACTTGGTACTGTACACACCTAGTTATACAGCCTCTGCCCCAAAAATCTTGCAATCTAAATGGATAAAGCTGGGGGTGGGGAAACTGGCACCAAGAGGTGATATGACTTTCCCAAGGTCACACAACAAGTCAGTGGCACAGTTAGAATTAGAACCCAGGTCTCCGGAGTGCTGCCCTACGCACTAGGAACAAATCACAGCTCAGATGGTAGAAGGCTGCTGAAATTTAGGCCCATGTCCTCAAACATATTTGAAATCAATGGAAATTAGGAGCCTAAACACCTTTGAGGATCTGGGCCTTAGCTTTCCTGACCTCAGCATACAAGTTAATAGTAATCCAAATTCAAATCACACTGTATTGCTGCCAGAAAAGATGTCAGTCTTTCCTTTATAGATCAGGATCTATACAAAATTATTCTGATTACCAACCTCCAAACAGTTTATATGCTATCATCTTGTGTATCTACAGCCTCAACATATTTATTCTACAGTGAGCAACTGTGCATACTTCTCTACATCTTTGTTGCATCAGCTGTGTGTATATATAATAAACTGTATATACTAACACTGGATCCAAAGGGTGTATTTACTCGTATTTTCCTGCATGTTTTCCTCTGTTCATATTTGTATACTGGCTTCCATGCTCCATTGTAAATTAACCTGTGTAACTATTGCTAAATGCTTTTCAAAATACATATAGATAATTGTACATAAACTAAACAGGCCACTGAATCGGTCAGTTCCAGTTCTTTCCAGCTGTCTCAACTAGTTTTCCCCCTCACCTGGAAGTAATTAGCAAATCTGTTTCAGTTGCTTACTGTTAGCTTCACTCACATTAAAGAAGAAAAACTTTGCAAAGGGGGAAAGGTATGATGGTGCTTCAAGTTCAGCATGTGCAAAGGGAGGATCATAAAGACAATATACCGCTGGTGTACTGTAGAGACTCAATATTCTCCCCTGCTCTTAGCTTTGCCGCTGAAGATCTTTGCCTACTACTGTACTGCTGACTTTCCCCTGCTTTCTCATTAGACTCCTGTGTAGTTAGCCAATCATCAAGAGCTTTGATAGTTTGGACAAAAGAATAATCAGTATTGGTTAAACTCATTGTACTTTTCCCAGGAAGGCAGATATATCCAGACAAGTAAGCATTCTCCGTTCACTCATGTGTCATTAGCATTTTGCAAAGCTGATTTTTTTTTCAATTTAAATAACCTAAACACACACTTGAACCTTGATGGACTGGATGTTATCAGGGAATGGAAAAATGATGATGACAGTTATTGCCTTTTGCTGGCTGTTTGGTGTCTCTGCCATGTGAAATGAGTTGGAGAAGTAGTACCTGTAGTCAGTGATGAGCTGCCAAAATCATAACAACTGGTTCCCTCCTCACCCCAGGCGGGATCATGCCCCCCCTGGACTCCTGCCCCAACCAACCCCCCGTGTTCCTTGATGCCCCCCCACCCCAGGGACCCCTGCCCCATCCACCCCCTTCCCTGTACCCTGAGTACCCTCCGCCGCCCCATCCAACCCCTCCTCTCATTCCTGATGGGCCCCCCAGGACCCCTGCCCCATCCAACCACCCCTTCTCTCTGTCCCCTGACTGCCCCTGGAACCCTTGCCCCTGACTGCCCCCTGCCTCCCCATCCAACCCCTGATCCTTTCTGACTGCCCCACCGGGACCCTTGCCCCTATTCAATGCCCCTGTTCCCTGCTCTCTGACCCCCCCCCACCCCCAAACTCCCCTACCCTCTCTCCAACATCCCCTCCCTGCCGCCTTACCGCGCTGCCTGGACGTGGCTGGCAGCTACAGTCCGGCCGCTGCTGGAGCCGGGAGCCTGGGGACGCGGGGCTGGGACAGGAGTCGCACGGCTGGAGCTGGAGGATGTGGCGGGAGCCCGGTGGCCGGAGCCAGACGGCTGGCCGGGTGGAGCCAGGGATGGCTGCTGCCAGAGCTGGAGCCGGGCAGCCGGGCCACCGCCACGCCCAGACCCGCGCTGCCGGAGCCCAGCCCCGTGGCAAAACAGCAGGGGCGGCTGGAGCCACGGGGCCAGGCCGGGCCGGAGCTGGGGGCCATGTCCAGAGCTGGGCATCCGGGTAGGTGGGGGCATGGCGGGGCCGGGGGGGGATGCGGCCGGAGCTGGGCAGCCGGGGACAGTGGGGGGGGGATGCGGCCGGGGGCAGTCGAGGGGACGCGGGGCCGGGGTGCCGCAGCCGGGAATGCGGGGCCGGGCAGGGTCACGGCCGGGGATGGGGGGAGACGCGGGGACAGGGGGTAGGGGGTGCAGCGGCCGGGGCCGGTGGGGGTCGGGGCTGGGCGGGGACCCGGGGCCGGGGGAGGGCGTGGCCGGGGAGGGTTGGGGCTGTGGGCCCGGGGAGGGTTGGGGCTGGGCGGGGATCCGGGGACGGGGGGCGCGGCCGGGTGGCTGGGGAGGGTCGGGGATGCGGGGCAGGGTTGGGGACGGGGATGCGGCCGGGGAGGGTCGTGGCCGGGAACGCGGGGCTGGGGGTGCCGCAGCCGGTGGCCGGGGGGGGGGGCGGTCGGGACCGGCCGGGGACCTGGGGCCACGGAGGGTCGGGGATGCGGGGCCGGGCAGGGTCGCGCCCGGGAACGCGGGGCCGGGAACGCGGGGCCAGGGACGGGGGGGTGCCGCGGCCGGGTGGCCGGGGAGGGTCGGGGACGCGGGGCCGGGCAGGGTCGGGGCTGGGAACGCGGGGACGCGGGGTCGGGGACGGGCCGCGGCCGGGGACGGGCCGCGGCTGGAGACCGGCTGGGGCACACGGGCCCCCCCCTAGTTTCCTATCTCAGCGTCTTCCTGGGCCGGGGAAGCCTGCTTGCTTCTCAGCCCTCCCAGGCTTCCCATGCGAACAGCTGATTCGCGGGAAGCAGGCAGGGAGAAGAAGCAAGGAGGAGCATTCATGGCAGGAGGTGGAGGCAGAGCTGAGGTGAGCTGGGGCCAGGCAGCAGGGAGCGCTTGTTAAATTTAAATGCCCTTTTAGAACCAGTTTGTCCCACGGGGAACAACCGGTTCTAAAAGGGCTTCTAAATTTAACAACCGGTTCGCGCGAACCGGCTGCAGCTCACCACTGCCTGTAGTAAGTGCAGGCCCTGATAAAGGCCCAGTATGAGGCCTGAGGCCTGAACTAAAGTAATGGACAAGACTTAGCTAAAAAGCAAAGTAAGGCTGTGAGCTGAAGGCTGGCTCGCATACCGAAGTATAAACACAGCACTAGAATACACTATACTGAAACATTCCATAGATAATAAAAGGACAGGCCGACCCATCCCAATGACAGGGGCAAAAGGGTAAAATGATGGATAGAGTTGTTTTGATCGAACCAACATGTACAAGGTGAGGGGCGGCACCTTAATACGTAGAGAGGTTGAACCTTGCTGCGTAGAGGGGTGGCACCTCAATACGTCAGGTGTGATGTGTAACTTGTTTGTATCTGTGTATAAGAATGCATCCCTGGGGCGGTGTCTTTGTCTGGCCAAGGGGGCAGTGGAAAGTCTCGCCACTGACTGAGCCGGGTCCATTGCCAAGAGGCACTTTCTCGTAGTATGCCCTGAGTTAGGCTAAGAAACCTACAGGGAACTGCAATTGTGTCCGAGGTCGCAATAAACCTAGCCGACGTGGCTTTGCATCTTACTGGACTCTGTGGTTATTGGGGGTTCTCGTCGGGTCTGCTGTGTCACTATCTGTGCAGAGCTGGGACAGCACACAGAGGAAACACATGCACGCAGCCGAGTGATATCAACATTGGAGAAAGCAGAGCACCATACCGGTAACACTCTGACAACAGTACCTACATCACAGAAACCACCTTGACAATCAGCACTAATTGATTCCCCTTGTTCGCAGTCTCAGAAGAAATGGAACAGCCAAGGAGAATGAAGTACCTTCCCATTCCCAGAAATGGTTTGACCAAGTCAGAGCCGAACCACATTAGGTCTGATTCTCCAATGCCTTGCTATTTATACCTGTGCAAAGGGTCTAAAACACTACTAACCTCTTTAAATTAAACAATTCTTCAACCCTTGCTGAAGAAACCATCTTTGGACATTGATAATCTTGCCAATTATTACCTGGCCTTTTGCATTACCAGAGATGCTTTGGAAGTAAATCCGTCAGTTCCTCAGAGTTCTTTGATCCTGGCCTTGAGCTGGGTATTGTATGGAAACAGCATTGGTTTTGCTGGTCAATGATCTCCTAATGGTGATAGATAAAAATTAAGTACTGTATTCATACAGATTTTAGATCATAGAATCATAGGACTGGAAGGGACCTTGAGAGGTCATCTAGTCAGTCTCCTGCCCTCATGGCAGGACTAAGTATTATCTAGACCAGTGGTCTCTGACCTTTTTACACCCACGATCACCTTTTTTAATTTAAGGGCAACCCAGGATCTAGTCCGTCCCTTCCCCAAAGCCCCGCCCCATCCCTTGCTCTCCTCCACCCTCACTCACTTTCACTGGGCTGGGTTGGGGTTCGTGAGGGAGTGCAGGCTCTGGGCTTGGAATGAGGGCTTCACAGTGTGGGAAGGGGTACAGGAGGGGGTGAGGGGTGCAAGCTCTGAGAGGGCGTTTAGGTGCAGGAGGGGGCTCTGGGCTGAGGCGAGTCTTGGGGTGCAGGAGGGGGTGCAGGCTCTTGGAGGGAGTTTTGGTGCAGGAGAAGGCTCTGGGTTGGAGCAGAGTGTTAGGGTGCAGGAGGGAGTATGGGGTGCTGGCTCTGGGAGGGGGTCAGAGCTGGGGCAGGGTGTTGGGGTGCAGGAGAGGTTTTGGGGTGTAGGAAGGGGTATGGGGTGCTGGCTCCAGGAAGGGGTTCAGGGCTGAGGATTGGGGTGCAGCCTCTTGCTGGGCGGCACTTACCTTGGATAGCTCTCGGTCGGTGGCACAGAAAGGCTAAGACAGGCTCCCTGCTTGTCCTGGCCCCACGCCGCTCCCGGAGGGGGCTAACACAGACAGGTGTTTGTCTAACCTGCTCTTAAATCTTCAATGATGGAGATTCCACAACCTCCCTAGGTAATTTATTCTAGTGCTTAACCACCCTGACAGTTAGGAAGCTTTTCCTGATGTCAAACCTAAACCTCTCTTGCTGCAATTTAAGCCCATTGCTTCTTGTCCTATCCTCAGAGGTTAAGAAGAACAATTTTTCTCCCTCCTCCTTGTAACAACCTTTTATGTACTTGAAAACTGTTATGTCCCCTCTCAGTCTTCTCTTTTCCAGACTAAACATACCCCATTTTTTTCAATCTTTCCGCACAGGTCATGTTTTCTAGACTTTTAATAATTTTTGTTGCTCTTCTCTGGACTTTCTCCAATTTGTCTACGTCTTTCCTGGAATACAACACCCAGAATTGGACATAATACTCCAAGTGAGGCCTAATCAGTTCAGCGAGAGCAGAAGAATTACTTCTCGTGTTTTGCTTACAACACTCCTGCTAATACATCCCAGAATGATGTTCACTTTTTTTTGCAACAGTGTTATACTTTTTATTGTTGGTATTATTCTCTTCAAGCTGTAGGAGCCAGCTTCTGTCATGGACTTTGATACCCCGATGGAGACAAGGGCACTACTTGTTATGATCACTTGCCAAGATTTCCCATTGGTCAGGATCAATGTCAAATTCCTTCATCTCACTTCCATGTGTCTTTTTATAGCGAAGCTTGGGACAGCCTGTTGTTCTTGTTCCCTCTGATACACAAGGACATGCTATACAATGAGCTATGTGTCTTCCAACCTATTCAGATGGCCCAGCCAGTGCAGTCATCTTTGCTTGAGCAGGGCTGTCACACTTGGTAAATTTGCCCTTTGAAGAACCTCTGTGTTGGTGACTTTATCTTGCCATTTGGTGTTGAGTATGCGACGTAAACAATGTAGGTGAGTTTTTCTCCGACAAGGTGGAAACGGTTTAACCTTTTCTCCTGATGAGTATAAGTTGTCCATGTGTCCCCACCATACATGAGTGCTGAAGACGCAGGCTTGGTACACTAGCATTTTGGCCTTGATGGTAAGCGTTGAGTTGTTCCATGCTCTTTTAGTTAGTCTGCTAAAGGTGGTGGCAGCCTTTCCAATGCTGGGGGAGCTATGTAAAAGAAAGGAAGCTAAACTTTAAAAATCTTTAAAGTCAGGGCTGGTGTCTTTTCTCTAGGAAGCTGATCAAAGGCAGAACGAGGTACCAACCCCAGACCAGTACATAGAGAGGCCCCAGTTCCCTTTCAGGGCATGAAGATGCCCCAGAAGACCAAGAACAGAATTAATCCGCAGGACCAGGAGAGTCAGAGGATGAGTTCACAGAGTAAGGCATGGAGGATGATGATGAGAGCGGAAGCAGCAGTGACCAGGCCCCATCCAGTCCTAGCTCCTCAAATTAGCAGAAACTGGTGTGGAAGAGGCTACTGCTAGAGAGAGAAAAGCTGGGTCTGGAGTGACAGAGGTTGGCAGAGCTGAAGTGTCAGCGGCAGCA
Organism: Mauremys mutica; assembly: GCF_020497125.1. Classification (NCBI taxonomy): domain Eukaryota; kingdom Metazoa; phylum Chordata; order Testudines; family Geoemydidae; genus Mauremys; species Mauremys mutica. The sequence goes on from NC_059078.1 coordinate 47,417,882, forward strand.
CCAGGAGGCACAGCACCAGAGCAAACAGGCAGAGAGAACTGGACCTTGTGATCCAGTAAACCGGACAAAACATGGAATGCCAACTCTGCAGGGAGCATAGGCACTAAATTGGTGCACCAGTGTAAGGAAGGGGGGATGTTGATGCCTATCTCTCACTGCCTTTGAGAAGGCTTGTGACCTGAAATGGGTTCCCCCTGCTGGTTGGCTGTGTTTTCTCACCCCCATCGGTGTGAGTAAAGGCACAAAACTTGGCACCTGAGGAGGTGCACTCAAGGTATGTCTACACAGCAAAGAATAACCGCTGACTGGCCAATGCCAGCTGACTTAGGCTGAAGTGTGGTGTGGGCTTCTGAAGGCTCCCAAATATTTAGGGCAGGGGTTGGCAAACTTTCAGAAGGGGTGTGCCGAGTCTCCATTTATTCACTCTAATTTAAGGTTTCACGTGCCGGTAATACATTTTAACGTTTTTAGAAGGTCTCTTTCTATAAGTCTATAATATATAACTAAACTATTGTTGTATGTAAAATAAATAAGGTTTTTAAAATGTTTAAGAAGCTTCATTTAAAATTAAATTAAAATGCAGAGCCCCCCAGACCGGTGGCCAGGACCTGGGCAGTGTGAGTGCCACTGAAAATCAGCTCACGTGCCGCCTTCGGCACATGTGCCATAGGTTGCCTACCCCTGAGCTATGACATGATTTCTCCAAGAAAGGTTCGTGGATTCTTAGTATTTGTGTATTGCCTTCTGCACTCTCCATTGACTATCATTCCATAGCCTCAAGCTGAGCAAACAGGAATGATTTGACTTTCATTCTTGAATTCCAGTTTCATTAGTATCTGAATAGTTTACAACAGTTGATTTGTAGGGTTGACTACATCAATAATATGTTTAGGGTCCTGTTTACACTGCCAAAACTGCCATGTTTGACACCATTTCAACCACAGCTCAGATCAGCAGCAAAGGGGGAGTTTTATGTTTGACACCTGGTGCCTATTGAAGTCAATGGCAAAGCTCTCATTGACCTTCATTGATTTTTAGTGGTGCAGGACTAGGGCTCTGATGTCAGTAGTAGTCAGTTTCTGTAATATAACCAACACCCACACTGAGGTAAATCATTAAAGTTTTTTTAAAAAAGTCTAAAACCTGAATATACTTTCCTTATGAAACAGCTGATGCAGTGAGTGCCTACAAACTAAAAAGTGCTGTAAAAGTAGATTTGCGGTGAAGGTGTGTTCACGTCTAGTTGTTCTTAGGAATCCCCACTGAATGTGAAACTCAAACATGAATGTGAAAATATCATGAATGCTGCAAATGAGACTCAAAATCCCTAATATGAATGTGACAGTGACAGTTTGATTAAGAATGAAGAAAAGCTAAACTTGCTCATGGGATCTCAATATCTACCATGGGCATTGAATGACTTCACAAAGTAGTTAGTGATGTTACAACTTAAAATACACTGCTAATGGGACAAATTTCCTATTACTTTCATGAACAGACCATTTGCAGTGTTGTTGCAGCCCTGTTGGACCCAGGATATTAGGGTATGTCTACACTATGAAATTAGGTCAAATTTATAGAAGTTGGTTCTTTAGAAATCGTTTTTATATAGTCGATTGTGTGTGTCCCCACACAAAATGCTCTAAGTGCATTAAGTCGGCAGACTGCATCCACAGTACCGAGGCTAGCATCGACTTCTGGAGCGTTGCACTGTGGGTAGCTGTGAGTAGCTGGGTTGAGATCCCAATACCTGATGGGGCAAAAACAGTGTCCCGGGTGGTTCTGGGTAAATGTTGTCAGGTCCCTCTCTCCCTCCCTCCCTCCCTCCGTGAAAGCAAAGGCAGACAATCGTTTCACACCTTTTTTCCTGGGTTACCTGTACAGACGCCATACCACGGCAAGCATAGAGCCTGCACAGCTGACTGTCACCGTAAGTCTCCTGGGTGCTGGCAGATGTGGGACTGCATTGCTACACAGCAGCAGCTCATTGCCTTTTGGCAGCAGACAGTGCATTATGAGTGGTAGCCATTGTCATCATATTCCTGGGTGCTCTTTTAACCAACCTTGGTGAGGGGCGCCTGGGCAGCTGGCAGATGTGGGACTGCATTGCTACACAGCAGCAGCTCCTTGCCTTTTGGCAGCAGATGGTGCGTTATGATTGGTAGCCATCGTTGTTGTATTCCTGGGTACTCTTTTAACCGACCTTGGTGAGGTCAGTCGGGGCGCCTGGGCAGACTCCTTCTGCCGCGCACCCAGGAGCTGATGATGGCTAGCAGTCAAACTGCACTGTCTGCTGCTACCCTAAAGATCTAAAAGATAGATGGAGTGGATCAAAACAAGAAATAGACTCGATTTGTTTTGTATTCATTTGCTTCCTCCTGCCCTCCATGAAATCAACGGCCTGCTGAACCCAGGGTTTTGAGTTCGATCCTTGAGGGGGACCATTCTGTGTATGGCAGTTTTTCTCCTTGATGCAAAGCCACCCCCTTTGTGGACTGTAATTCCCTGTAAGCCATGTCATCAGTCACCCCTCCCTCCTTCAGAGCAGACAATCATTTCACGCCTTTTTTCAGCCCAGACACCATAGCACTGGGATCATGGAGCCCGCTGAGATCACCGCCGCAATTATGAGCACTGTAAACACCACACGCATTATCCTGGAGTATATGCAGAACCTGCCAAAGCAAAACCAGGCGAGGAGGCGACAGCAGCGTGCTGACGAGACTGATGAGGACGTAGACATGGACATAGACTTCTCGCAAAGTACGGGCCCCGGCAATGTGCACATCATGGTGTTAATGGGGCAGGTTCATGCTGTGGAATGCCGATTCTGGGCCTGGGAAACAAGCACAGACTGGTGGGACCGCATAGTGTTGCAGGTCTAGGATGATTCTCAGTGGCTGCAAAACTTTCACATGCGTAAGGGAACTTTCATGGAACTTTGTGACTTGCTTTCCCCTGCCCTGAAGCACCAGAATACCAAGATGAGAGCAGCCCTCACAGTTGAGAAGCGAGTGGCGATAGCTCTGTGGAAACTTGCAATGCCAGACAGCTACCAGTCAGTTGGGCATCAATTTGGAGTGGGCAAATCTACTGTGGGGGCTGCTGTGATCCAAGTAGCCCACGCAATAAAAGATCTACTGCTATCAAGGGTAGTGACTCTGGGAAATGTGCAGCTCATAGTGGATGGCTTTGCTGCAATGGGATTCCCTAACTGTGGTGGGGTGATAGGGATATGCATTCTATCTATCTTGGGACCGGAGCACCAAGCCAGCGAGTACATAAACCGCAAGGGGTACTTTTCAGTGCTGCTGCAAGCACTGGTGGATCACAAGGGACGTTTCACCAACATCAATGTGGGATGGCCGAAAAAGGTACATGACGCTCGCGTCTTCAGGAACTCTAGTCTGTTTTCAAAAGCTGCAGGAAGGGACTTTCTTCCCAGACCAGAAAATAACTGTTGGAAGTTGAAATGCCTATAGTTATCCTTGGGGAACCAGCCTACCCCTTAATGCCATGGCTCATGAAGCCATACACAGGCACCCTGGACAGTAGTCAGGAGCTGTTCAATTATAGGCTGAGCAAGTGCAGAATGGTGGTAGAATGTGCATTTGGACGTTTAAAAACATGCTGGCGCAGTTTACTGACTCGGATAGACCTCAGCGAAACCAATATTCCCATTGTTATTACTGCTTGCTGTGCGCTCCACAATATCTGTGAGAGTAATGGGGGGACATTTATGGCGAGGTGGGAGGTTGAGGCAAATTGTCTGGCCGCTGATTACATGCAGCCAGACACCAGGGCCATTAGAAGAGCACAGCAGGACACACTGTGCATCAGAGAAGCTTTGAAAACCAGTTTCATGACTGGCCAGGCTACGGTGTGAAAGTTCTGTTTGTTTCCCCTTGATGAACCCTCCCACCTTGGTTCACTCTACTTCCCTGTAAGCTAAACACTCTCCCCTCCCCCCTTCGATCACCACTTGCAGAGGCAATAAAGTCATTGTTGCTTCACATTCATGCATTCTTTATTAATTCATCACACAAATAGGGGAATAACTGCCAAGGTAGCCCGGGAGGGGTTATAGTGGAAGGAAGTGCAGGGTGGTGTGGAGGAGGAGGGAAGGACAAGGCCACCTCACACTTTAAAACTTAAACTTAAAAACTTTAAAACTTATTGAAGGCCAGCCTTCTGTTGCTTGGGCAATCCTCTGGGGTGGAGTGGGTGGGTGGCTGGAGGCCCCCCACCGCCTTCTTGGGCATCTGGGTGAGGAGGCTATGGAACTTGGGGAGGAGGGTGGTTGGTTACACAGGGGCTGTAGCGGCGGTCTGTGCTCCTGCTGCCTTTCCTGCAGCTCAATCATACGCTGGAGCATCGACTCTTGCCTTCTGTCAGCAAGCTGACGCAACCTATCCTCTTCAGCCTGTCACCTCTCCTCACGTTCCTGTTGTGCTTTCCTGCACTCTGAAATCGTCTGCCTCCACGCATTCTGGTGTACTCTGTCAGTGTGGGAGGACAGCAGTAGCTCTGAGAACATCTCATCCCAAATGTGTTTTTTTTCGCCTTCTAATCTTCACTAGCCTCTGCGAAGGAGAAACATTTGCAGCTGGTGGGGGGGGAAAAAGGAGACTGGTAGTGAAAAAGACACATTTTTAGAGAACAATAGGATCACTCTTTCCTGTTAAACCTGCTGTTCACATTACACAGCACATGTGCTTTTGATACAAGGTCACATTTTGCCTCTTATATTGAGGGCCTGCCAGTGTGGTGTGAGAGATCACTCATGCAGTGCCAGGCAACAGAATTTGGCTTGCAGGCAGCCATGGTAAGCCACAGTCTTTTGGCTTCTTTAACCTTCATAACATGTGGGAATGGATTCAAACAGCAGCGCCCTCATTTCCCATACCAAGCGGCCGTTGGGTTGGCCATCTAAAATGGGTTTGCAATTTAAAAGGAAAGGCTGTGGTTTGCGGGTTAGCGTGCAGCACAAACCCAAATACCCGCCCCCCCACACCCCATGCTATTCTCTGGGATGATCACTTCACCCCTCCCCCCACCGCATGGCTAACAGTGGGGAACATTTCTGTTCAGCCATAGCGAAACAGCCGAGCAGGAATGGGCACCTCTGAATGTCCCCTTAATAAAAGCACCCTATTTCAACCAGGTGACCATGAATGATATCACTCTCCTGAGGATAACACAGAGAGATAAGGAATGGATGTTGTCTGAATGCCAGCAAACACCAGGATTTCAGCTCCATCCCCATACACGTAAACAGACTTTTGCAGGAGCTGTACTGGCCGTGAATGCCAGGGCAGATTAATCATTAAACATGCTTGCTTTCAAACCATGTGTAATATTTACAAAGGTACACTCACCGGAAGTCCCTTCTCCGCCTACAGGGTCCGTGAGCATGCCTTGGGTGGGTTCGGGGGGTACTGGCTCCAGGTCCAAGGTGAGAAACATATCTTGGCTGTTGGGGAAACAGGTTTCTCTGCTTCCTTGCTGTGAGCTATCTTCAATATCTTTGTCATCATCTTCCTCGTCCCCAAAACCCGCTTCCCTGTTGTGTGATTCTCCATTGACGGAGTCAAAGCACAGGGTTGGGGTAGTGGTGGCTGCACCCCCTAGCATGGCATGCAGCTCAGCGTAGAAGTGGCATGTCTATGGCTCTGCTCCGGACCTTCCGTTTGTCACTCTGGTTTTGTGGTAGGCTTGCCTTAGCTCCTTAATTTTCACGCAGCACTGCTGTGCATCCCTGTTATGGCCTCTGTCCTTCATGCCCTTTGAGACTTTTTCTAATGTTTTGGCATTTTGTTTACTGCAACGGAGTTCAGCTAGCACGGATTTGTCTCCCCATATGGCGAGCAGATCCCGTACCTCCCGTTCGGTCCATGCTGGAGCTCTTTTGCAATCCTGGGACTCCATGGTCTCCATGGACTCTGCTGATGAGATCTGTACTCACCTGCACCTTGCCACGCTGGCTAAACAGGAAATGAGATTCAAAAGTTCGGGCCTTTTCCTATCTACCTGGGCAGTGCATCTGAGTTGAGAGTGCGGTCCAGAGCGGTCACAATGGAGCACTCTGAGATAGCTCCTGGAGGCCAATACCGTTGAATTGCGTCCACACTACCCCAAATTCAACCCGGCAAAGCCAATTTCAGTGCTAATCCCCTCGTCGGAGGTGGAGTAAAGAAATCGATTTAAAGAGCCCTTTAAGTCGGAAAAAAGGGCTTTGCCGTGTGGACGGGTCCAGGCTTAAATCGAGGTAACGCTGCTAAATTTGACCTAAAATCGTAGTGTAGACCAGGCCTTAGAGAGACAAGGTAGGTGAGGTAAAATCTTTTCTTGGACCAACTTCTGTTGGTGAATGAGACAAGCTTGTGCACTTACATGGAGCTCTTCCTCAGGGCTGGGAGTGGTACCTGAGAAAAGTACCTTTTTCAGACCTGAAGACTACAAGCTTGGTGTGTGTAGCTCAAAAACTTGTCTCTTTCACCAACAGAAATTGGTCCAATAAAAGCTTTTACCTCACCCACCTTGTCTCAGGGAAATGACTGTCATATGTGCAAACCTAGAGGGCCTTTCCCATAAGGCAAAGGTTAGACTGGGCTACAGTAAGTCTGGGTTCAATTTGCAGCTCTACTACAGGCTTCTTAGGGGACCTTGTGTGTGTCAATCAATCTTCCCTCAATTCCATGTCTGGATCACCCTTGTCCACATATTTGTTGACCACCTCAAAGAATTCTTATAAATGGTGTTGAGACATGGTTTTCCTTTACCAAAGCTGTGCTGACTCTTCCCCAACAAATCATGTTAATCTGTGTCTGACAATCCTGTTCATTACTATAGTTTCAACCAATTTGCCTGGTACTGCAGCTGGGCTTATCAGCCTGTAATTGTCAGGATTGCCTCTGGAGCCCTTTTTAAAAATCAGAGGTTTGTTTCAGTGATAGGTTACATACCACACTTAAAAACAACGAGATAAATGTAGCACAAGTAGAGTAGGGGCGCTAGGGGATGCCATCATGTACCAGCAGTGCCCATCTGTCATGTACATTGGCCAAACCAGATAGTCTCTATGCAAAAGAATAAATAGACACAAATCAGACATCAAGAATTGTAACATTCAAAAACCAGTAGGAGACCAGTATTTGGAAAAACAAATGGTGATACAGTAGATTACCAGAAGCAACTGAAGCAAAAGCTTAAAGATTCAGCCAAAGAGAAGGATACTAAAACTCTCTGGACACTCAATCTCTCTGGACACTCAATAACAGACTTAAAAGTTGGCATTCTTCAACAAAAAACTTCAAAACAGACTTCAACGAGAAACTGCAGAATTAATTTTGCAAACTTGACACCATCAAATTAGGCCTGAATAAAGACTGGGAGTGGCTGGGTTACTACAAAAAATAGTTTTCCCTCTGATATTCATCCCTTCTTGTCAACTGTTGGGAATTGGCCACTTCCACCCTAATTGAATTGGCCTTGTTAGCACTGACCCCCCACCTGGTAAGGCATCTCCCATCTTTTCAGTGCTGTATATTTATACCTGCTTACTGTATTTTCCAGTCCATGCATCTGATGAAGTGGGTTATCCCATGAAAGCTTATGCCCAAATAAATTTGTTAGTCTCTAAGGTGCCACGAGGACTCCTCGTTCTTTTTACTGATACAGATTAACATGGCTACCCCTCTGAAACCTGTCACCATACCACACTTAGTAGTTCTGCAGTTTCATCTTTGAATTCCTTCAGAATTCTTGGGTGAACACCATCTGGGCCGGGTGAGTTGTTATGGTTTAATTTATCAACTTGTTTGAAAACCTTGTCTATTGACTCATCAGTGTGGGACAGTACTTCAGATTTGTCATCCACATCAGAGCTATCCGTTTTGGCCATCTCCCTCACATTCTCTGCAGTGATGACTCATGCAAATAATTCATTGAGCTTCTCTGCAATGGTCTTGTCTTTCTTGAGTGCTCCTTTAACTCCTCCGTCCAGTGGCCCCACTGACTGTCAGACTTCCTGCTTCTGATCTACTTACAAAAATTCTTACTATTAGTTTTTTGTGTCTTTGGCAAGTTGCTCTTCAAAGTCATGTTTAGTCTGCCTTATTATACTTTTTACACTTAACCTGCCAGGGTTAGTTCCTACACCACCTTCTTATCCTCATTAGGATATGACTTCCAAATTTTAAAGGATGCCTTTTTGCCTCTAATGATCTCCATTACTCTGCTGTGTAGCCATGGCAGAGAGACAAGATGGGTGTGGTAATATGTCTTTTATTGTATCAACATCTGGTGGTGAAAGAGAATAGCTTTCAAGCTACACAGAGCTTTTCTTCAGGTCGTAGTGGCATTGTTTTGGTCCTTTTCTTGTCTGTTCTGATTTGGGGGTATATATTTAGTCTGAGCCTCTAGTGTCCTGTTTTTAAATAGTCCCCATACTGCTTTCAGGCATTTAACCCTTGTGACAGTTCCTTTTAATTTCCATCTAACAAGTGACCTCATTCTTGTGTAGTTCTTTTTTAAAAATTAAATGTTAATACCAAAAAACTGCACTACGTTATCCTCTCTACAAAGATGTTCAATATAATTATGTTATGGTCACTATTGCCAAGTGGTTCAGCTATAGTTACATCTTGGACCAGATCCTGGGTTCCATTTAGGACTAAATCAAGAATTACCTCTCCCCTTATCTGACTCATTGTTTCTAATCCCATGTGACTGCAGTCTCTGTCATTTTGTGCCCTGTTCTCTCTCATCTTTCCTGTTTTCCTTTAATTTCCCTTCATACTTTGCATAATTCTTGTTGCTATGCAACGTTTCCAAGCTGAGCCATCTGTAACAATCCCCCATGATGGGTGCTTGCTGCTTGGCTGCATAGTGGACCCTTTGCTTAATGTACTTTCTCTTTTTGTATAAGGATTTTGAGGGCTTGGAAAGCAATTAAAAGCAAAATTACAACCCCCACACACTCCAGTGAACCAAAATTAGCCTCAGTAAATTAAACCATTGATAAACTGTCTCTAATGTGGCCTGGAATAGTGTGCACATGGCAAAGCAACCCAAAAATTAAAACATGGAGCCTGACTCATCTTTCACTCCTGTTATCATTGGTGTGAACTGTATGAGTGAGGAGTCAATGCAGAGTGGGGAATGGGAAGAAACAAAGGGGAGAAAATGGATGCTGGAGAGACTGCACTTGGAGGTTTTAAACTTGAGCGCAGTAGCCATTCATCCCACAGAGGGAGGGATTGATGGAGGGGTATCCCTGAACCTGCCTTAAGCAGAGAGGAGCAGGAGAAGCTGCATGGGGAGGGCAGGGGAGCCCCCAGCCCTCTCTCCCAGCCAGGAGGCTGATGTCTCATAGGGCAGGAGCTTCCCTATATTGCCAGCTATCTGGGTGCATGGCCTGTCAGCACAGGGAAACCTTACCATGGACCTTATCTTTAGGAAGTATGTGGGTGGCACTGGAGTGGGTGTCTGGGGAAAGGAGTGTTTGGTGCCAAATGTAGCAGCGGGGGTGGATGTTGTAACAGTTCGGGGGATATGTCAGTGCCAGCTTCGGAATTCCATTTTGTTTTGGAAATGCCCTTGTCTACTGTAACTCTTACTGTGGATTAGAGCATCCATTCTGTAGCAGGAACCTGACACAGTTAAGGCTCATCAACAATGAATTGCTCTACCCTGGTGATACAATGAGGTTTCTGCCAGTAGGGCCTTTGACTCTGAATGGTCTCTTGAAACAGAGCCCTGTCTGTGGGGAGGGGGTTTTATCTCTTCACCCATGCCCAGATCTAAACAGGCTGGGAGATCTGCTGCAGTCTCACCACCAGACTAAAGGGGGTCAGAGGCTGATTTAAAAGAGCTGTGCTCCCTAAGCAAAAAGTCATCTCATCACCAGAACCAGAAGACTCCGTTCAGAAGGCAGTTTAACCTCTGCTCAGGACACTGACCAAACCCAAAGTCTCCCGAGGTGGTGAGGACACCATGGGGGACAGAGTGCATGCGTGTGGTATTTTTCACAGATCTGTAACTCTACTGAGCTCTCTAAGAGTAAAGTAAGTGTGTGTGTGTGTGTGTGTGTGTTTAGGAAATTCCTTTGCTAAGCCTGTGTTTCCTTGCTTTACTGACACATTGTACCTGAAGAGGTTAATTGAGGAAAAATAGAGCCTGCACAGCCAGATGGACACTGCGGGGAAAATATCTAAGCAACTGAGGTGCTCAGGAGGGCTGAGACACTGGTTCCAGGGTCTAGGCTCCCACTGCCCAGGAAGGGTGTCATAAGAACATAAAAACAGCCATAGTGGCTCAGACCAATGGTCAGTCTAACCCAGTATTCTGTCTTCTGACAATGGCCAATGCCAGATGCTTCCGAGAGATGAACAGAACAGGAAATAGTGATCCATCCCCTGTCATCCAGTCCCCAACTTCTGGCAAGTAGAGGCTAGAGACACCCAGAGCATGGAGTTGCATCACTGATCAACTTACCCAATCCTTTTTTAACCCTGTTACAGTTTTGGCCTTCACAACATCCCCTGGCAACAAGTTCCACAGTTTGATGGTGCATTGTGTGAAGAAGTACTTCCTTTTGTTTGTTTTAAACCTTCTACCTATTAATTTCATTGGGTGACCCCCTGGTTCTTTTGTTAAGCGAAGGGGTAAATAATACTTCCTTATTCAGTTTTTCCACACCAGTCATGATTTTATAGATCTCTTTCATATCCCTTCTTACTCGTCTCTTTTCTAAGGTCCCATTTTCTCTAACCTTTCCTCATATGGAAGCTCTTCTATACCTTTAATCACTTTTGTTGCCCATCTCTGTACCTTTTCCAATTCTAATATCTTTTTTGAGATGGGGTCACCAGAATTGCATGCAGTATTTGAGGTGTGGGTGTAACATGGATTTACATATTGGCATTATGATATTTTCTATCTTATCTATCCCTTTCCTAATGGTTCCTAACATTCTGTTAGCTTTTATGACTGCTGCTGCACACTGAGTGAATGTTTTCAGAGAACTATCCATATAATTGGGATTATGTTTTCCACTGTGCATCACTTTGAATCTATCAATAGTGAATTTCATCTGCCATTTATGAATATGTTGAACAGTACTGGTCCCAGTACAGATCTCTGGGGGACACCACTATTTAGCTCTCTCCATTGTGAAAACTGACCATTTATTCCTACCCTTTGTTTCCTGTTTTTAACCAGTTACTGATCCATGAGAGGGTCTTCGCTCTTATCCCATGACTGTTTACTTTGCTTTAAAGCCTTTAGTAAGGGGACCTTGTCAAAGGTTTTCTGAAAGTCCAAATATGCTATATCGACTGGATCACCCTTGTCCACATGTGGGTTGACTCCCTCAAAGAGTTCTGATAGATTGGTGAGGCACAATTTCCCTTTAAAAAGCCATTTTGACTCTTCCCCAACAAACTGTGTTAATCTATGTGTTTGATAATTCTGTTCTCTATTATAGTTTCAACCAATTTGCCTGGTACTCAGAATAGGCTTACCAGCCTGTAATTGCTGGGATCACCTTTAGGGCATTTAAAAAAAAATTGGTGTCACATTGTCCCTGAAGGGGTTAATTGAGAAAAATAGAGCTTGCACATCCAGATGGACACTGCGGGGAAAATATCTAAGCAACTGGGGTGCTCAGGAGGGCTGAGACACTGGTTCCAGGGTGATTTAAATGATAGGTTATATGCCATAGTTAATAGTTCTGCAACTTCATATCTGAGGTCCTTCAGAACTCTTGGGTCAATACCATCTGGTCCTGGTGACTTATTACTGTTTAATTTATCAATTGGTTCCAAAACCTCCCTTACTGATGCTTCAATCTGGGACAGTTCCTCAGATTTGTCACCTAAAAAGAGGCTCAGGTGTGGGAATCTCCCTCATATCCTCTGCAGTGAAGACTGATGCAAAATATTCATTTAGCTTCTTTCCAATGGCCTTGTCTTGCTTGAGTGCTCCTTCAGCACCTTGCTCATCCAGTGGCCCCACTGATTGTTTGGCAGGCTTCCTGCTTCTGATGTATTTTTTTTTAAATTGCTGTTAGTTTTTGAGTCTGTCTAGTTGCGCTTCAGATACTTTTTTTTGACCTCCCTAATTATACTTGACTTGCCAGAGTTTATGCTCCCTTCTACTTTCCTCAGTAGGATTTAACTTCCAATTTTTAAAGGATGCCTTTTTGCCTCTGACTACTTCTTTTACTTTGTTTAGCCATGGTGGCACTTTTTTGGTGGCCTTACAATTTTTTTTTAAATTGGGGTATACATTTAATTTCAGCCTCTGTTATGGTGTTTTTAAAAAGTTTCCATACAGCTTGCAGGTATTTCACTTTTGTGACTGTACCTTTTAATTTCCGTTTCAGTAGCTTCTTCAGTTTTGTGAAGTTCCCCGTTCTGAAGTTAAATGCTACTGGGCTATGCACCTGGCTACGTGCCTGAGAGACTCAGCTAGGGACAGTGACTAGTCACTCCCCAGACCTGGGGACAGCACATGGGATTCAGCAGTTGGATCCCATCACAACCAACTGAGTCCATCCAGAGAGTGGGACAGGGCTGGATTGTAACAGATGGGTACTCCTGAGGTAACTGGAGAGTGGCTGGAGTAGCTGCCTAGGCTGGGTGCATGGTGGGGTAACTAGTTGGGTGGGGGTCTGGTGTATGTTGGAGTAGCTAGCTGGTGTGAGTGCCTGGGGGAACAGAAGTTGGTTATGTAGCAAGAAGCCTAGACCTACTATTCTATTATTCCCTCATCTTGTTACCTTGCTGGTAGCCTCTGACCTTTCTGCTCCTTACACAGAATCATAGAACCATAGAGTTAGAAAGGACCAGAAGGGTCATCTAGTCTAAGCCCCTGCCAAGATGCAGGATTTCTTCTGTCTAAACCAGCATTTTCCAAACTTTTTTGGCCATGGAACACTTTTTAGCCTATTACAGAACACTTAAATATTATTTTGTAGTCATTTGGTTTTCAAATAAAAAAATGCATTATTTATGCTCAAATATATTGTATTTTTGCTTTGTTTTGTAAAATAAAAATTTAAAATAACTTAACTAACAATTTCTAACTGGAAAGTGCGTATAAAGTAGTACAAAAATCAAGTGCAAGAGTCAAAGTTAAAAACCGTGTTCTATTTTAAAAAAGACTTGTTTTTATATATACACAAACACCAAACAAATTAGATTTTTAGTAGGAAAATCTGTTTTTATAAATAGAAATACAAATTTGGATTCAATGGGATTGGTATTTCTACACTTTTCCTATCACAAATTCGCTTAATATTAGGAATAATGCTGGAAAGTTGAATCCTCATGTCAGGCGCAGCATCAAGTCTATTCCTATATTTGGTTTTTGTTGCAGTATAATATGAAAATCCCGTCTCTCACACAAATAAGTTGTAGCAAAAGGAAGGAGCACTTGAACTGCATGTTTAGCCACATTAGGGTACTCTTCTATTAGGCTGCTCCAAATATTATTCAGCGGACGATCCTTAAACTTTTGTTTCAAATCAGAGTCAGAAATCAAGTCAATTAGGCTTTCATAATCATGCGCAGTAAAGCCGACTGGTTTGGCTGTAATTATAAATGGATTTCGAACCCAAGCATTATCATTAGTAGTTGTAGGAAAATGTTCTAATAAAGAGGCCTGCAAGTCACATAAGTGCCGTAAAATTGTGCTGGAAACTTCTTCATGGACTGTAGAATTTATTTCAGTCAGAGATTCATGTACTGTAGGGAAGCAGTCGAAATTTTTCTCTTCTACAGAAGATGCCCAGAATTCCAGTTTCTTTTTTAATGACAAAATTTTATCCATTGTAGTAAAAATGGTCACATTCTTTCCTTGCAGCGACAGATTAATTTAATTTTGCAAAAATATCTGCAAGATATACAAGTCTCATTAGCTATGAAGAATTTGTCAGACAGTCATTACATTTATGTCCTGAATTATCTGAAGTGAAGAATACCAGTAGTTCACTATGAAGCTCAAAAAGCCTCACAACCACTTTTCCTATAGCCACCTCACTTCCGTATGTAAAAGAACTTTATGATGACTACCCATTTCCTCACACAAAATTTTAAATAACTTGGATTGAAGTGGTCGAGATTTGACAAAATTGATAATTTGTACAGCTTCATCGAGCACAATTTTCAGATATGCTGGTATTTTTTTTAACTGCAAGAGCTTGTCTGTGTAGAACACCATGGCTCTTAGTGCTTTCTGGTGCCACACTTATGATTCGCATTACAGCTCCCTTCATCTTCCTGATCATTGCCCGAGCACCCTCAGTACATACATCAATACGTTTTCCCCATCTAATTTCATGCTTTCTGATAAAATTGTTGATGCAGTTGAATATTTCTTCTCTAGTTGTGTTGCTTTGCAGAGATTCACATAAGAGCAGGTCCTCTTCAATAATATTCTTAAATCTATATCGGACAAATACTAGTAGCACAGCAAGTCCTGAAACGTCAGTGGACTCATCTAGCTGCAATGAATACTCATGGCAAATTTTCAGTTGGCAAACTAGCTCTTTTTCTATGTCATTGGCAAGATCTTTAATACGGCGTGCAACAGTATTTGACAACTGTACTGCATCAATTTTTTTTTTTTACCAGACTGCTCACTCAACATGCACGTTACAATATCTTTCATGCAAAGCTTGATAAGCATTTCTCCAATAGTGTGAGCTTCTCTGGCAAGTGCTATACGGTAACTTACTCGATAAGATGCCTCTGTTGCACTTTTGTCTGTTTTAGCAATTTTAATCATCGAAAGTTTACAATCTCCAAGTGAGTCATGCTTCCTCTTGAAAAAAATAATATCTTTGTCTTTGTATTCAGCATGCTTGGTTTCCAAATGCCTACGAGGTTTAGCAGGAGCCAATGAACTGTTGTCTAGTATTTTGTGCACACGACGCACTGCACATCAGGAACATCTTTATTTCCAACACACGTAAAACTGAAAGACAAATAACTTTCATCATACTTTCACTTCAGTCTTAACACCTTCTTCTTGTTTTTTGATATACTTTGGTGGAAATTTTCACCTTGGATAACTCACTAGTACTAACAGATTTTTTGGCAACAAAAGACTGCGATTGTTTATCCTCACTTTGAAGTGTCTCAATATTTTGCTTGTTTATTTCGGCCACAGTTGGAGTACCAGAAGAACTTGCTTTTCATTTCAAAGTTCCTTCTTTTAGCCACAAATCCATGGTGATTAGGTTTAGTAACAATATTTAGAAATACTGATTTTTTTGTTGTCAAATTTTGTTTGTCACAAATCTATATTGTTTCGAGCAAAGCTAGTTTAGTTGTGCTTACCACACACACGGTAAAAACCCACAGGTTTGAATGTGTTGAGTGAATAGGGTTATGTTCAACATGGCATAAAGAGAATGGTGTGTGCATACCACTGCAGTTTGCGCAGCCTCGAGCGGAAAGGGTACGACGTCACTAACTGAAATGTGCCCGAAAGGGGTAGACGTCAACATGCTTGCGTGCCATGTTCTCTTTTCGCCATGATATTCAATATGAGATCTAGCAATAACCGGAAAGAGTTTTATGTTAAATTATAGTCATTCAAAAAGAGTTGTAAACTAAGCTTCAAATATGCCAAATTTAAAATTAAAAAAATTTAAAGACCCTTTTTTAAAATTATGATTCTTTCACGGAACACCTATTCACATCGTGCGGAACACAGTTTGGGAAACACTGGTCTAAACTATCCAAGACAGATGGCTATCCAACCTCTTTTTGAAAACCTGCAGTGAAGGAGCTTTCACAACCTCCCCAGGCAGTCTATTCCTTTGTCCTACTGTTCTTAGGAAGTTTTCTGCTATGCTTTAGTTTGAACCCATTGCCTCTTGTCCTGCCCTCTATAGCAAGAAAGAACAACTTTTCTCCATATTTTTTATGGTAGCCTTTCAAGTATTTGAAGACCGCTATCATGTCCTCCCTTTAATCTCCTCTTTTCCAAACTAACATACCCCATTCCTTCAGTCTTTGCTTATATGGCTTGCACTCCATTCATTTAATCATCTTTGTCACTCACCTCTGGATCCTTTCCAGTTTCTCTGCATCCTTTCTATACATTGATGGCCAAAATTGGACACGGTATTACAACTGAGGCCTAATGAGTCCTGAATAGAGTGGTACTATCATCTCCCATGACTTGCATGCTATGCTTCTGTTAATGCAACCTAAAATTGCATTTGCCTTTTTTTTTTTGCGCAACAGTATCACACTGGTTATGCATGTTGATGTTGTGATCCACCACAACTCCCAGATCCTTCTCAGCAGTGCTGCTGCCAAGCCAGTTATTCCCCCATTCTGTATTTGTGCATTTGCTTTTTCTCCCTTAAATGTAGCATCTTACATTTGTCTTTGTTGAATTTCATTTTGTTGTCTATTGCCTGGTTCTTAAATTTATTAAGATCCCTTTGAATTTTACCTCTGTCCTCCAAAATGTTTGCAATCTCTCTCCACCTTTGTGTCATCTGCAAATTTGATCAGTATGCTCTGATACTGAACCCCACATTCTTCATAGTGATGATGTATTTTATGCAAGATAAGTCATGTGAGGTATAATTGGAAAGGTTATGATTTGCTAAATAGGATTATCCTATTTGTATGCATGTAACACTTTTGTAGCTGAAGTTATGAATACTTACTATGTATCTGTATCTCACACGTAGTTGCATCTGGGTAATGCCCACTAGACAAGGTGTTTTCATTCTAAGCCTGGTCTACACTAGGCGTTTAAACCAGTTTTAGGAGCATAAAACCGATTTAACGCCACAACCGTCCACACTAGGAGGCACCATATATCGATTTTAATGGCTCTTTAAACCGGTTTCTGTACTCCTCCCTAACGAGAGGAGTAACGCTAGTATCGGTATTAAAATATCGGATTAGGGTTAGTGTGGACGCTGATCGACGGCATTGGCCTCCGGGAGCTATCCCACAGTGCACCAGTGACCGCTCTGGACAGCATTCTGAACTCGGATGCACTGGCCAGGTAGACAGGAAAAGCCCCGCGAACTTTTGCAATTCATTTCCTGCTTCCCCAGCGTGGAGATCTCATCTCATCAGCACAGGTGACCACGCACAGCTCATCAGCACAGTTAACAATGCAGTCTCCTGAGAATCGTAAAAGAGCCCCAGCATGGACTGCACGGGAGGTACTGGATCTGATCGCTATCTGGGGAGAGGATTCAGTGCTAACAGAACTGCGTTCCAAAAGACGAAATGAAAAAGTATTTGAAAGAATTTCTAAGGCTATGACGGATAAAGGCCACAGCCGGGACTCAGTGCAGTGCAGAGTGAAAGTTAAGGAGCTCAGACAAGGCTACCAGAAAACCAAAGAAGCAAACGGAAGGTCCGGGGCAGGTCGAAAAACATGCCGCTTCTATGCTGAGCTGCATGCAATTTTAGGGGGCTGCGCCACAAGTACCCCACCCCTGATCGTGGATTCCGAGGTGGGGGTTGTAATCTCTTCCATGGCTGAGGATTATGCAGACGGGGAAGATGAAGATGAAGAAGAGGAGGAAGACCTAGCAGAGAGCACACAGCACTCCGTGAGCCCCAGCAGCCAGGAGCTTTTTATCACCCTGACGGAATTACCGTCCTCCCAGCCCTCACAAGCGGAATTACCGTCCTCCCAGCCCTCACAAGCCACTATCCCAGACAATGACGCCATGGAAGGGAGCTCTGGTGAGTGTACCTTTGCAAATAGCAAACATTGTTTTTTTAACCAAGCCTTTTTTAATGATTGATTTGCCCTGAGGACTTGGGATGCATTCGCAGACAGTATAGTTACTTAGAAAAGTTTGTTAACATGTCCGGGGATTGAGAGGAAATCCTCCAGGGACATCTCGATGAAGCGCTCCTGTAGGTACTCCAGAAGCCTTTGCAGAAGGTTTCTGGGCAAGGCAGCCTTGTTCCGCCCACCGTGGTAGGACACTTTACCACGCCATGCATGTAGCAAGTAATCAGGTATCATTGCGTGGCAAAGCATAGCAGCGTATGGTCCCGGTGACTGCTGGCATTCAAGAAGCATCCGTTCTTTATCTTGTTCTGTTATCCTCAGCAAAGTGATATCGTTCAGGATAACCTGTTTAAAAATCAGGAATTTAAGTAAGGGGGGTGGCCATTTTTCTACTGGGTTCGTGGAATGCATCAGCTTAAAAAAAAAACTTTCCTGCACGTAGCGAAGCGGGGGGAGGGGAGGAGTGAAATGCCGATGATCTTTTCTGTGTTTGGTCACCGGCGATCTTCCCCAAGGTACCAGACACGCAGGGGGTGGGGGGTGGGAAGGGTGTTGATTAGCAGGGAGCTAGCGTGGTATTAGCCATGCGTTGGGGGGAGGGGTAAATCACTGCAGAATCCGAAAGACAGTGGCTTACCATGGCCGCATGCAAGCTGAATTCTGATGCCTGGACCTGTGTCTGAGAGATGTGTAACTCCAGAGCTGCAGGCACTCACTATTAAGATGAAAAATGCGACCTTGTAGGGAAATCACATGTGCTAGGTGAATACTGCTTTTCACTGTGAAAGAGTATAACCATTGTTCTGTAAAATGTATCTTTCTAAATATTTATCTCCCTCATGCAGCTGCAAATTTTTCAACCATCCCTCCTCCATCCCAAAGGCTAGCACAGATAAGGCGGAGGAAAAAGAAGACGCGAGATGAGATGTTCTCGGATATTATGGAAGTTACACGCAATGAAAGAGCTCATCTGAATGAGTGGAAGGACGTGGTTTCAAATTACAGGAAAGAGGCCAGTGAACGTGAGGACAGGAGGGATGAACGTGAGGACAGGAGGGACAACCGAGATGAGAGGTGGCGGCAGGAAGACCGGCAGGAAAATCAGCGGTGGCGGGATGCAACTCTGGGGCTGCTGCATGATCAAACTGACATGCTCCGGCGTCTTGTGGAGCTTCAGGAACGGCAGCAGGATCACAGAGTGCCGCTGCAGCCCCTGTATAACCACCCTCATCCCTCACCATGTTCCACATCCTCCTCACTCAGACGTGTAAGAACGCGTGGGGGGAGGCTCCGTGCACCCGCCCACTCCACCCCCGTGAACAGCCCAACCAGAAGGCTGTCGTTACTCTGAATTTTTTTAATGGCCTTCTCCATCCCTCCTATCCTCCTCCCAAACCACACCCTTACTTCTCTATCTCTTTTTATAATGAATCAATAAAGAATTCATGCTTTTTAAATGAGTGACTTTATTTGCATAAGTAAGCTGTACTCGAAGGGGGTGGGGGAGTTGCTTACAGGGACTGAGTCAATCAAGGGGGTTGGGTGTTCATCAACAAACACAGCAGTCACACTGTACCCTGGCCATTGATGAAGCTCGTTTTCAAAGCTTCTCTGATGCGCACCGCTTCCTGGTGTGCTCTTCTAATCTCCCTGGTGTCTGGCTGCGCGTAATCAGCGGCCAGGTGATTTGCCTCAGCCTCCCACCCCGCCATAAAGGTCTCCCCCTTACTCTCACAGAGATTGTGGAGAATACAGCAAGCAGTAATAACATAGGGGACATTGGTTTGGCTGAGGTCTGAGCGAGTCAGTAATGTCCGCCAGCGCGCCTTTAAACGGCCAAATGCACATTCCACCACCATTCTGCACTTGCTCAGCCTGTAATTGAACAGATCCTGACCACTGTCCAGGCTGCCTGTGTATGGCTTCATGAGCCATGGCATCAAGGGGTAGGCTGGGTCCCCCAGGATAACGACAGGCATTTCAACATCCCCAACTGTTATTTTCTGGTCTGGGAAGTAATTCCCTTGCTGCAGCCGTTTAAACAGAGTAGTGCTTCTGAAGACGCGAGCGTCATGAACCCTCCCTGGCCATCCCACGTGGATGTTTGTGAAACGTCCCTTGTGATCTACCAGTGCTTGCAGCACCATTGAAAAGTACCCCTTCCGGTTTACGTACTGGGTGCCCTGGTGCTGCGGTGCCAAGATAGGGATATGGGTTCCATCTATTGCCCCGCCACAGTTAGGGAATCCCATTGCAGCAAAGCCATCCACTATGGACTGCACGTTTCCCAGAGTCACAACCTTTCGTAGCAGCAGCTTAGTGATTGCTTTGGCTACTTGCATCACAGCAGCCCCCACAGTAGATTTTCCAACTCCAAATTGATTCCCGACTGACCGGTAGCTGTCTGGCGTTGCAAGCTTCCACAGGGCTATCGCCACTCGCTTCTCTACTGTGAGGGCTGCTCTCATCTTGGTATTATGGCGTTTCAGGGCAGGGGCAAGCAAGTCACAAAGTTCCATGAAAGTGCCCTTACGCATGCGAAAGTTTCGCAGCCACTGGGAATCGTCCCACACCTGCAACACAATGCGGTCCCACCAGTCAGTGCTTGTTTCCCGGGCCCAAAATCGGCGTTCAATGGATAGAATCTGCCCCATTACCATCAGGATCTCCAAAGCGCAGGGGCCCGCGGTTTGAGAGAATTCTGTGTCTACGTCCTCATCACTGTCATCGCCACGCTGCCGTATCCGCCTCCTCCTCGCCTCGGATTGAAGGTCCTGGTTCACCATAGACTGCACGAGAGTGTGCGAGGTGTTTAAAACATTCACGATTGCGGTATGGAGCTGAGCAGGGTCCATGCTTGCTGTGCTATGGCGTCTGCACAGTTCACCAAGCAAAAAAAGGCGTGAAACGGTTGTCTGCTGCTCAGGGAGGGAGGGGTGAGGCTGTACCCAGAACCACACGCGACAATGATTTTTGCCCCATCAGGCACTGGGATCTCAACCCGGAAATGCCAAGGGGCGGGGGAGGCTGCGGGAACTATGGGATAGCTACGGGATAGCTACCCACAGTGCAACGCTCCAGAATCCGACGCTAGCCTCGGACCGCGGACGCACACCACCAAATTAATGTGTTTAGTGTGGCCGCGTGCACTCGATTTTATAAAATCTGTTTTACAAAACCGGTTTATGCAAATTTGGAATAGTCCCGTAGTGTAGACGTACCCCTAGACTGTGGGTGGGGATGAGCCTATTCAGTGCAATAGCCATTAGGAGAATAGGCCTTAGGAAATGCTTATCTCCCACCTGGGGAGCCTTCCTGAGGATGCTACAGACAGCTGGTGAGTAATGGCTGCTGTGACACTACAGGCACATGTGACCAGGTCACTTGGTGCTGCACCCCATTTTGGGATGTCAGTATTCTTCCACTGACTGGCATGGGAACCAAGCTTTGAAAGAAAGGGTTCCTGCCATATGTAAATGCTATATAAGGCAGGGAAGTAACATCATTGTGGTTCTTCACTGACTCCTGCACCCAAGGAGACTCCTGGAAACACCTGAGGAACAAAGACTGAACTGGGGGAAGTGCTGGACCCAGGCTAAAAGGATTTTTAGCCTGTGAATGGAACACCTGGGAATTCCGAGCTGTAAGCAAGTGCAGCTTGCCCCTTAAGAATCTGCAGCCTGCTTGTATCCATCACTTAAGGTGCGAATTTGCTATTCATATCTGATCTATGTATTATATTAAGCTTAGCTTGAGCTTTTTGTTTATTTGCTAGGTAATCAGCTTTAGTCTGTTTGCTATCCCTTATAATCACTTACAATCTATCTTTTGTAGTTAATAGACTTGGTTTTGCTTTATCTAAAACCAGTGTGTGGGAGTCATAACTTGGGGCAGAAAGCTGTTGTATATTTCCTCTCCACATTGAGGGAAGGGGCAAATTTCATGAGTTTATGCTGTACAGTTCCCTGTGCAGCACAAGATGGTATAATTCTGGGTTTACACTCAAGAGAGGGTGTGTGACTCAATAGCAGGGAAATACCCTAGCTGGAGCCTTCCCATGCAGCAGCTGGTCAGAATGTCTGCATGTAACTGCAGCTGGGTGTGTCCCTACCTGTATGTGTGCTGGTGAAAGTGCAGGCTGGAGCCTGGAGGGGGATTGGCAGCTTGTCACAGCAGTACAGTGTAAAAGGGAGCCCAGGCTGGTGGGACAGGGGGGCTCAGTGGTACCCCAGTTCCAGGTGGCATCCCGGGGGGGAATCAGTCACATGCTCACTATTCCTACATCCGGATCATTAATAAAAATGTTAAGTAACACCAAACCCAGAACACATCCATGTGGAACCCCACTCAAGACCTCTTTCTAATCTGACATCATTCCATTAATAGTTCCTTGTAGTTTGCAGTTGTTTAACCAATAATGTATCCATTTAATGGTAATTCTGCCAAGCCTGCATTTTTCCAGTTTACTTATCAGAATGCCATGTGGGACTTTGTGAAAAGCCTTGCTAAAGTCCAGGTATATTATGTTCACCGCATTCCCACTATCCACCAAACCAATTACACTGTCAAAGAAAGAAATCAAGCTGGCTTGGCATGATTTGTTCTAAGTAAGTCCATGCTGGCTGCTAGTGATCAGTTCTTCATCCTCTAGGTATTTGCAAACTGAATGTTTTATATATTCCTCTAGTTAGTCTAGTAGCTTCCAAGGTATCGAGGTCAAGCTGACTGGTCTATAATTCACCAGCTACTCCTTCCCCAACTTTTTAAAGATGGGCACTATGTTAGCTCTTCTCCAGTCTTCCGGGAACTTTCCATCATCAATGAGTTTGAAATATTATTGCCAATGATGCTGAGATTTTTTCAGCTAATTTCTTCAGCACCATGACGTGACTAGCACCAGGCCCCACTGACTTGAATTCATTCAAATTAGTCAGGAAATCTGTGTTCTTTACATATCCTGATCTGCATCCCTTCCACTTAATTGTCTATGGTAACTTTGCTAGTCTTCCGGTCACATTATTTTTGGAAGCAAAGTAGGCATTGAGGAGCTCTGCCTTCCTACCATCTTCCATTACCAGCTCACCTTCTCCATTGAGCAGTGGGCCCACACCATCCGTGATCTTTCTTTTTTTGTCTGACATATTTGTGGAACCCCTTCTTGTTGTCTCTAACATTTCTTGCCAGCTGTGACTATTCTTTGTCTTGGCTTTCCTGATGTTTGTCCCTACATGCTAGCACTACTCCCAAGTATACTTCCTTGGCGACATGCCTGTCTTTCCATTCCCTGTATGTATCCCCTTTGGCTTTTAGATAGCCCAAAAGCTCCTTGTGCAGCCACATTGGCCTCCTGTGGCTCTTCTTATCTTTCTTCTGCATAGGACTGCCTGCCCCCTTCAACTTCTTTTCTTCCTAATTGGTCTTTCCATGGGACCTTGCCTACTATTTCTCTGAGTTGGCTGAAATCTGTCTTTCTGAAGTTGTGTCCTTGTTTTGTTCTTATTCCTCCTTTCCTTAGGATCTTCAATTCTATCAGATCATGATCACTTCCTTCCAAGTTCCTGACCACCTTTGCATTTGCAACTAATTCATCCCTGCTGGTCAACACCCAATCCAAAATAGATGACCCCTTAGTTGCTTCCTCAACTTTCTGAATCAGAAAGTGATCCCCTAATATGCTAAAAAACTAACAAATCACTAACAAATCCTTCTCCACTTGGATTCAGCCTGGGGAGCAGTGAACAGCAAGGGAGATGGGCTGCCTGGTCAACAAGTCTCTATAGGCATAGCAGCCGAGGCAGGAGGAAAAAATGCAAGTAACTGCCTGAACTTTCCTGCAGCCAAGGCAGCAGTGTGGCAGAATGACACAGCTGCAGGAAGGAATAGTGGGGGCTGCTGGCATGGGTGTCATATAAGATGCCTGACAGGCCAGCTAGGAGTGGGGGGCTATACACACGGTGCACACCAAAATCCTCCCCTCTGTTGTGCAGTATGTTGGCTTCAGTGTGGGAGCCAGCTGGTGCATGGGGGGTGTCTGCATTTCAGTGATGCTGTGTGTATACTTAATAAAGGCTTTTGAGATGAAAGGAACTTTGTAAGTAATATCACCTGCACTGGTGGGCCCATCAATAATAGCACCTACATGGAGGGCTATTATAATTCAAAGTTATCCCCTCACATACTGTTGTTATGGCAGGAATTAACAGATAGTGCCATAATGATAGTCTTGCTCATGCTCTAAAGAAAATTGTAAGTTTTTAGTCTTGGAAGAAAATGCTGTGGCAATAGTAGTTTTTGATACAAGGTATTTTGGGGGGAACTTAAGCAAGCCTCAAAGGAGTTGCTCTCTGCCTCAATCTAACTAGTCAATTCTTGAATCAGAGATGCTTCTTGGGAACTGGGTATCTACTACTGCTTGGAAGAGGGGCGATACTATTCACCAGCTAGAAATCCCAGACACAGAGGAGTGGGATGGCTTTAATGCTGATGCCTTGAATACTAAAAATTGAATTAGAGAACTTTTATCCTGTAAAAGGTTAAACTACCTCAAGAAGTCTAAAGAAACCACATGTTCATTTCCTTAGCAATAATAGAGAACAAAAAGAATAGATTTAGATTCTACATTGTGCTCAAAGAACTTGGACAAGACCATTAAAAGTGCTTTCCCATTTGACCACCAGGAGTGAAATGTTTGCTGAGATAGCAAAATTCTTCAGTCATTTAGATTAATGGGCAGGTTCCCATGGACACAGACAACTCCATTATTTGCTCTTTTAATGCAACAGTAGGAAGATACTGCTTCTTGTGATTGCCTTTCAGAGTATGCACAGCCCCAGAAGTATGTAATCAAACAACGAACGTCTTGCAGGAGTGAGAATATACTTTAAGAACATAATAGCCTACAGCAGCACCCTACTGGACATCAGGAATGATTATGGAGAACACTGGAAATTGCAGAAAGAACCAACCTTATACCAACCAAAACCAAGTGTCAGTTTCAAACAACTGAAATTGCTTACTTTGGAGAGGAATTGAGCCCACATAGGAATATAGTCAAGTTGTTCCAAAAGTCAAATGACAGTGACTATAGTGGGACTCAGAGATTTGCAAAGAATGTTGAATTATAGCAGTAAGTTCATACCTACTTTGAAAAACTTACTTGTGAAAACTCCTTTAGAAAGACAGTATCCCAGGATGCCAGAAGAAGAGAGAGAGATCAAGGATTTGAAGAGAATACTGACTTCTATATGAGAATTGAAGTTTTTTCGCACGGCTGAAAGAAATCCATCTCTGCACAGATGATTCAGAAGGAGGGCTTGGAGCTGTCATGCTACAGAGATGGGGGACTTAATGTCTGCTTGTAATGAATAATGGGAGTGAGAGCTATGAGAGTGGCAGAGAAAATGTAAGTGCAAATCACAGAAGGGATGCTAGGTCATAGAATCATAGACTCTCAGGACCAATCCCCAACTAAATCATCCCAGCCAGGGCTTTCTCAAGCCTGACCTTAAAAACCTCTAAGGAAGGAGATTCCACCACCTCCCTAGTAACCCATTCCAGTACTTCACCACCCTCCTAGTGAAAAAGTTTTTCCTAATATCCAACCTAAACCTCCCCAAATGCAACTTGAGACCATTACTCCTTGTTCTGTCATCTGGTACCACTGAGAACAGTCTAGATCCATCCTGTTTGGAACCCCCTTTCAGGTAGTTGAAAGCAGCTATCAGATCCCGCCTCATTCTTCTCTTCTGTAGACTAAACAATCCCAGTTCCCTCAGCCTCTCCTCATAAGTCATGTGTTCCAGCCTCCTAATAATTTTTGTTGCCCTCCGCTGGACTCTTTCCAATTTTTCCACATCCTTCTTGTAGTGTGGGGCCCAAAACTGGACACAGTACTCCAGATGAGGCCTCACCAATGCCAATAGAGGGGAATGATCATGTCCCTCGATCTGCTGGCAATGCTCCTGCTTATACAGCCCAAAATGCCGTTAGCCTTCTTGGCAACAAGGGCACATCCAGCTTCTCGTCCACTGTAACCCCTAGGTCCTTTTCTGCAGAACTGCTGCCTAGCCATTTGGTCCCTAGTCTGTAGCAGTGCATGGGATTCTTCCATCCTAAGTGCAGGACTCTGCACTTGACCTTGTTGAACCTCATCAGATTTCTTTTGGCCCAATTCTCTAACTTGTCTAGGTCCCTTTGTATCCTATCCCTACCCTCCAGCATATCTACCACTCCT
Source organism: Mauremys mutica (assembly GCF_020497125.1). Taxonomy (NCBI): domain Eukaryota; kingdom Metazoa; phylum Chordata; order Testudines; family Geoemydidae; genus Mauremys; species Mauremys mutica. The sequence continues at coordinate 47,443,908 of NC_059078.1, forward strand.
CCCAGTTTAGTGTCATCTGCAAATTTGCTGAGGGTGCAATCCATGTTATCCTCCAGATTATTAATGAAGATATTGAACAAAACCGGCCTCAGGACCGACTCTTGGGACACTCTGCTTGATACTGGCTGCCAACTAGACATGGAGCCATTGATCACTACCCGTTGAGCCCGACCATCTAGCCAGCTTTCTATCCACCTTATAATCCATTATACAGCCCATACTTCTTTAACTTGCTGGCAAGAATGCTGTGGGAGACCGTATCAAAAGCTTTGCTAAAGTCAAGGAATAATGCATCCACTGCTTTCCCCTCATCCACAGACCCAGTTATCTCCTCATAGGAGGCAATTAGGTTAGTCAGGCATGACTTGCCCTTGGTGAATCCATGCTGACTGTTCCTGATCACTTTCCTCTCTAAGTGCTTCAAAATTGAGTCCTTGAGGGCCTGCTCTCTGATTTTTCCAGAGACTGAGGTGAGGCTGACTGGCCTGTAGTTCTCTGGATCCTCCTTCTTCCCTTTTTTAAAGATGGGCACTACATTAGCCTTTTTCCAGTCATCTGGGACCTTCCCCGATTGCCATGAGTTTTCAAAGATAATGGCCAATGGCTCTGCAATCACATCCGCCAACTCCTCTAGCACCCTTGGATGCAGAGCATCCGGCCCCATGGACTTGTGCTCATCCAGCTTTTCTAAATAGTCCTGAACCACCTCTTTCTCCACAGAGGGCTGGTTACCTCCTCCCCATGCTGTGCTGTCCAGTGCAGTAGTCTGGGAGCTGACCTTGTTTGTGAAGACAGAGGCAAAAAAAGCATTGAGTAGATTAGCTTTTTCCACATCCTCTGTCACTAGGTTGACTCTTCATTCAGTAAGGGGCCCACACTTTCTTTGATCTTTTTTCTTGTGGCTAACATACTTGAAGAAACCCTTGTTACTCTTAACATCCCTTGCTAGCTGCAACTCCAAGTGTGATTTGGCCTTCCTGATTTCAAGACCTTTTGGAAAGGTCTTGCATGTGGCTGTACAGTCATAGCTTAAAAGCTGAAACAGACCATAAATCACTGACTGCAATATACAAAACTTAGAAATGCCACCGAGGGTACAGCATTTACTTCTGAAGGTAAAAAAAGTACGACACAGCTGCAGCATGCCAGCCAGAATGTTACCTAAGTGATTACAGATGTGCTGTCAATAAAGTATGATATATGATACCATGTTGTCCATTCCACAAAAATCTGCAAACATTTCACCATTTTAGTTCATTTCACTGAGGGCTTGTTTCCTCATAATTACTTCCCCACCAATGTTGTTGCTCCCTACTTTAGCATTCATACCTTTAGGCATCCTCACTAGTATAATAGCAAGTATTAGTCTAAATTAAAACTAAGGCACAGGTCTCAAATGAACGAAGTAATGCAGTGTCACACTCCTGGCTGAGTCCCCAACATGGATGGTCACCAGTCTGTTTATAATTGGATCCAACCTTTGAATCCCATGTGTGTCTAAGCCCAAGGGGTCTAGGCAGAGTCCATCACTGCTTCCAACTGCAGGGCTCCGAAAGCGTTATTTCTATTTTGTGTGACCCTCTTCCTGGGATGCAGGACTCTGTAGTCCAACTGCTGTAGGCCCCAAAGCTCCCAAATCTCTCCAGCTTCTGTGCACATTCTCCCAGAATCCCATCTAGCTGTGGTCGCTCTGGTTTACAGTCTAACCCATTGAGGACCATGTGGCAGTTAAAGCAAGGAATGCAAACTTTGCAAAGGAACTTCTTAAACACATATATTTAATTCTTAGACAGCACAGGAGAGTTACGGATCTAGGCAAAACAATAAATGCCTAAATGCCATCCCCCTTTGGCGTTCTCACCACTGCCAAGAGTCTTTGGGTTTGGTCAGGGTCTTTGGGAAAGGCAAAAGTCCTTTCTGCCCCCACTCCTCCAGCTGTGTCTTCTGTTTGTGGCAATAGAATAGAACCCTTTGTTTAGACAGCTTGACTCTTCTGAAAATAGTCTGACATTTTCTCTGTTTCTGTTCTTCCACTGGGGATTTTCCATGTTCACCACTGGAAGGAGGCAGGGAGGTAGACTTGTGTTGCTTTTTGTTTCCTTAACTTGAAGGTACAGGAAGAACCCTGCATGGGAGGGAAATGGCATGTTGCCAACACCACTGCTAGTTCTTCCTCTGCCTGCGCCTGTGGGAGGCCCCTGTCAGACAGGCAAACTGCCTTTGGAGACCAGAAAAAGCCAGGCAGGGGGAACCACCAGGTGTGAGAGGTGTCTATTGGAGTCTCTCAGGAAGCTGGTAGGAGAGCTGCAAGAGGAGGTGGCTTATCTGTGTAGCAACCAGAAGTGTGAGGACTTCGACAGGATGCACACAGAGATATCTGGGATGGAGGAGCCTAGTTGACTACAGCAGCTCCGGAAGAGGAAGGAGAACTGGCTTCTCTGTGACGAGGAGACTGGCTGCTGGCCACCTTGGGCAGTTGACAGTGCTTCACCCCCACTCAGGTCCCCAGTCCATTGAGGTGAAGAACTAGGATGCCATACTGGCAACAAGAGGTGAGGAGAAGACTCTAATGGCTGATGAAGAACAGACGTTTGTCTCCAAGGCTGGAAGGCTCCTGCCACTGCCCCTGAGAGAAGGAGATGTAGAGTGCTGGTGGCCAGGGACTCCCTTCTGCAGGGGAACAGAGACATCCATCAGTCAACCTGACTTGATGTCCCAGGAGGTGTGCTGCCTTCCTAGAGCCTGCATCAGAGAGATTGTGGAAAGGTTGCCAAGGCTCATCTATCCCTCTGATCACTATCCCATGCTGCTCATCAACAGATCAGCTGTGACTACAGGGCTCTGGGAGCGAGGGTAAAAGGGCCTGGGGTGCAAGTAGTGTTCTCATCCATCCTCCCAGTTGAAGCTAAGGGCCCAGGCAAGGACATGTGCATCCTAGTGATGAATGCATGGCTGCAGATGGTGTCAATGGGCGGGCTTTGGCTTCCTTGACCATGGGATGCTGTTCCAGAAGGTCTGCTGGGAAGAGATGGGGTCCACCTGACCAACTAGGGGAAGAGCAGGGCTGGTGCAAGGATGTTTCGCGCCCCCGCCCAAACTTCCACCTTGCGCCCCCACCCCTGCCCTGAGGCATGCCCCCCCCCACGGCAGCTCCTCCCCACTGCCCTGAGGTGCCCCCCCGCAGCAGCTCCTCCCCTCCACCCTGAGGCGCCCCCCTTGCGGCAGCTCCCCACCCACCACCCTCCACCCTGAGGCACCCCTCCGCCCCAGCTCACCCCTGCTCCACGCACGAGCACCCCGAGCACGCAGTGGCCGCTTAACTTCTCCCGCCTCCCAGGCTTGCGGCGCCTAAGCTGATTGGCACCGCAAGCCTGGGAGGCGGGAGAAGTGAAGTGGCCACGGCATGCTTGGGGAGGAGGCGGGGCAGGGGTGAGCTGGGGCGGGGAGTTCCCCTGCATGTTGCCTCCACCCCTTACTTGCTGCAGGCAGCCCTCCCTGCACTCCCTTGCCCCAGCTCCCTCCACCTAAATGCCGGCGGCGACTGGGGCGGCCGAAGATCCGGCCATCGCGGTCGCTGCTGAAGAAAATGGCGCCCCCCAAATCCTAGCGCCCTAGGCGACCGCCTCAGTCGCCTAAATGGTTGCACCGGCCCTGGGGAAGAGCATGTTTGCGCACTAACTCACCAGCCTAATGCAGAGGGCTTTAAACTAGGTTCAAAAGGGGAAGGTGACAAAACTTCACAGGTACATGTAAAAAAGGTAACTTTTTAACAGATGGTTGGATGTTGGGGTTAGACATGGAAAATCACAATAAGGTCATAGGAGCAACAAGAGGAAAATGAGTGAGGGAATCTGATCAACAGCTTAGATGTCTATATACAAATGCAAGGAGATTGGGGAATAAACAGGAACTGGAAGTATTTGTACATAAGCTAAATTATGTCAACTGGCATCACAGAGACTTGGTGAGTTAAATCTCATGACTTGAATATTGGTCTAGAGGGGTACAGCTTGTTCAGGAAGGATAGGGAAGGTAAAAAGAAGAGGTATTACATTATACATCAAGAATATATACACTTGTTCTGATGTCCAGAAGGAGGTGGGAGGCAGACCAGCTAAGAGTCTCTGGGTAAAGATAAAAGGGGTAAAAAGAAGAGGTAGACACCCCAAGGTACCCCCCCTGCCTTCCCATTGCATGTGCTGCACCTGAAAAGACAAAGGAAGCAGCCATTGGGCTCTGAGGGAGGGGTCCTAACCTAAAGAATTTGGTCAGTAAGACTACTGAAAGCATGTGGTGAGAACTTTGCTTTGAATCTAATGTAGTTTGTAAAGTTAAAGAAAAAGCATTTACTGGTACCTATCTTTCTTGTAACCATTTCTGACTTTCATGCCTCATTACTTTTACTCACTTAAAGTCTATCTTTTTGTAGTTAATAAACCTGTTTTATTGTTTTATCTAATCCAGTGTGTTCAAGTTGAAGTGTCTGGGTAACTGCATTTGGGGAACAAGTTGAGTGCATATTATTTCCTTAAAGGAATAACAAATTTAATATATTTGTAGTGTCCAGGAGAGGGCTGGGCAGTACAGGACATACATTTCTGAGGGAAAATCTGAGACTGTGGTAATCTTTAAGGCTGGTAAGAACCAAGGTGGGGCTGGCTAGCTGTAGCAGACAGAGTCATAATTAGGAGTGATTTACATGCTGTAGGCTGTTTGTGAGCAGTCCAGGGTGGAGGTTACAGCAGCAAGGCACTGTAAAGGGCACCTCAGTTACAGGGTAGGGGTGACACAGCCGCCCATTGGTCTGGATTGTGCCCTGGATTGTCAAAGCCACCAAACTGGGAGGGGTTCCAAGCACTTGGGAGGACTGAATTAGAATTCAAAACAATCTTGACAAATTGGAGAATTGATCTGAATATAACAAGATTAAATTCAATAAAAACAAATGCAAAGTACTTCACTTAGGAAGGAAATATCAAATGTACAACCCTAAAATACCAGGATAACTGACTAGGTAGTAGTACAGCTGAAAAGGACCTGGATGTTATAGTGGATAATAGATTGACTGAGAGCCAACAATGTGGCTTCCCACAGCTCCCATTGGCTGGGAACAGTGAACTGTGGCCGCTGGGAGCTGCGGGTGGCCATGCCTGCGGTCGGTCAATGTAAACACTGTCTCGTGGCCCACCAGCAGATTACCCTGATGGGCTGCAGGTTGCCCACCGCTGGACTTGAGGCATCTACAATTTAAAATTCCAGAATTCAAACCAAATAAAACCTCCAAATGTCCAAAGTAACACAATGCCACATCATCTATGGAAAGCATTTAAATCAAGGACAAGCCCACAATTCAAGGGGATTGTAAATGATCTTTGGTATTAAAGGCAACTGATTTAAAACCAGGCATTAGAAGAATAGAAACCTACATCTTAGCCACAATCATATGAAAGTTTCTGGAAACAGTGTGGGTACAGGCTGAGTATTGTGACATCCAGACTGAAAACAGCAATGCCAATTCAATGTTCCTGCAGCTGGACAGCCACAACTTTAACCCCAGCATCATTCCAGGATGAGACAAGTTAAGAACTAGTTGACATAAAGTCTTTCAATGCAATGCTTAATATTATATTAGGAATCATGGCAATTAACTATTGGCAAGTGAGAATTTAAAATCATGGTCTGAGTCCTGCTAAGGGTTTCATACAATACCAGGAGTCTGAGAGCAGCCTGGAGGCAGGAAATGGGCATGAGGGACAAGCCTGCTCTGGATCCCCTGCTGGGAGATACCCATTCAGCTGTGTGCAGGAGAGTGATATGAAGTTGTTCCTGGACTCTGTGTGGGAGCGGTACCAGCTCGGAGGGCCCCCTGCCTGCTCCCTTGGGGAATTCCAGCAGAAGCTAACCCCCTCAAGGATTGAACTTACAACCCTAGGTTTAGCAGGCCAATGCTCAAACCACTGAGCTATCCCTCCTCCTACTGCTTCTAGACACTTCAGGTGAGTCTAACTTATTTCTTCCTTTAGGCTGAGCCACTGGGTGGAAAGAGGTTGCTTTGGATCAGTGAAAGTGGAGCAGGTTGGCTGAGTAACAGGGATGAACTGGGGAGGACAAGATATTTGTCCTTTGACATCTGAGGAAGTTTGACATTTTGCCAATACATTGTCCGTCCGTTGCTCTTTATCTTATCTAGGTTGTAAGCTCCTTGAGGCAGGGGTCATATTTTGGGAGGAGTTCAGAGTGGTGGTTGATGCAGCTCCTGACTTGACTTCAGAAGTCAATCTTCACTGAGGTGAAGAGACTACTGTTTGCAGCATGAGATGAATAGGATAATGAGTTAGTTACCTTATCCATGTGACTACAGGAAGCAGAAGGGAGATCATAGTTGCTGTTGCTGCTGCTTCTGAGTGGAAACAATGTTCTGTCATGCAAGGTTGGGGATTGTGGAGGTCAGCAGCTCCAGCAAGGCAAAGAAGCTCTGTTTGGCAGTTGCTACCTCATGTGTTGTTACAAGTACACCTCTACCCCAATATAACATGACCCGATATAACACGAATTCTGATATAACACGGTAAAGCAGTTCTCGGGGGGGGGGAGGGGCTGTGCACTCCAGCAGATCAAAGCAAGTTCGATATAACGCGGTTTCACCTATAACACGGTAAGATTTTTTTTGGCTCCTGAGAACAGTATTATATTGAGGTAGAGGTGTACTGTGGCCCTTTCTGATGTTGGCTTTCCCCATTGCTATGAGCCACGCATCCCATTATCTCCACTTCTGTCATGGTCCTCTCAGGAAGGAAACCACTTAAGGTATGTCTACACACAACAAACAAACAAACAAACCAAAAAAACAAACAGCAGCGAGTCTCAGAGGCTAGGTCTACAGACTTGGACTCAAGCCATCATGCTAAAAATGGAAGTGTAGCCATTCCTGCTCACACTGTAGCTTTGGCTCTGAGATTCACGCCTCTCACTGCAGGTGGTTTTTTGCAGTGTAGGCATATCCATAGAAGCCACTGCAAACTTCCCTTGCTTGGAGTCTGGATTGCTAAAGCTCAGTTGTGAGCACCCCACCACCCATGAGAGCAGGTCAGGGTGGCAGGTGCTTCCTTCTGTTGCCTCCCATTCTATCCTTTCAAGGGTAGGACTAGCCACAGGAAATCCACTGAACTCACTCTTCTAGGGAAACCCCAGAACAAAGAAACAGAGAGGAAGAAGGAAGGTAGACAAAATGGTAGGTGGTAGGGCTTTGGAGTGGAGCCTGGAGCTGGAGCGTGGAGCAGCTCCAGAGCAGGGGAGCTGCAGGTTTTTGCCTGGAGCTGGAGCGGAGCCGGAGCACAACTCCAAAGCCCTGGTAGGTGGAGAAGCTTTGTACTGAAGGAGGCAGGATTTGTTTGGACTTAAACAGAACAAATGGAGTGATGCAGCAACAGGGTTAAACAGTAAATTATGCTGTCATCTGCAGTTCCATACAATTGTGTTATACATCTGGACCCTGCCTGTAGACATTACACAGGCAAAATTCTCCCATTGCATTCACTGCAGGAATTTCGCCTATCTTAGGGCTGCAGAATGTAGGCTGCATTCCTGAAAGAAACCAAAGTCTCCAGACAACTTCAACAAGGCCAAGTGCCCCATGATGCAAGAGAGGCTGTAGTTGCTCATGGCATAATAATAGTCAAGCCCATTTCCTCAAACACTGGTAGGATAAATTCACCAGCTGCGAGTTGTGCTGTAATACCCACAGTGTTGTCAGAAGAATACTTTAGGAATAGATTGTTGTGATTTATGCTCCCCTTGAACCCAATGTGGCTGTGCCAGTGATGGGGTTAGCAATTTATTGGTTATTTTAAATGGAGAGTAAGTTGATGACTCCCAGCTGCCATCGCCATAGAGCAGTACTCTGAGCCACGTCTTGAGAGTGTCTTTATGGCTTGCACTTAATGGGAACCTGTATCCCCTCCATTTATTTTCTCATCTGCCACCACCAAGTGCCAGCTAATTTAACATCTTGGCAAAGCAAGTATGGGAAAATCTAGTGGTATTCAGGTGCATCCTGAAATGTTAAGGCAGTGTAGTGCAAGTGCAGGCAGAGTTTCCTTGCCAATGAGATGTGCCCTGGCCTAGAGATGACACTCCCAGAATGCTTTCTGGGATGGAGCGAGAGCTGCTTTAAGGAATATTTCTACTAATAGAACAGGAAGTTTTGCAAGTGCATTGTACAGTATCTCTGCATGGACCCACTGCACAACAGTGAGTAGTTGGAACATGACAATGCCAGAGAAAAATCTATTGCTACACAAATCTTTTGGACCTCTCCTCAACTATGTGCATGGGCTGCGTGTGCTAGGGCCACAGAGTCTACTTCAGCACTTAGGCTGGAGTAGCAGCTGCAGGGTAGTTCTACAGCCTTACAAAGGGGAATTTCTCCACACCTTTCCTCCTTGCAGTTCCCCAGTAGCCAGCTAAGTCATTGCCTACAATTTAGGTGATTAGCTCACTGTAAAGTGAAGCTAGCTGCACATGCACACGTAGTGCATCCTTCCCAAGGTGAAGGTCATGAGCAAGCAAAAACAGGAGCTTAGAATGGAAAATGGTACACAACCTTATAGTAGTCACTGCCAGGTCCCTGCTATAATACAGGTCCAGGTTTTGTTCCTTATTTTTGCCTATAAAGGCTGAACAACAACTAGCAAATAAGCAGTGATTCCTTCTTCTCTTAATGCCACACTTTGTTTCTGGAAGATCTTTCCCAACTATTGCTGACTATGAGGAAGCAATCTGTAAGCTATTGCTTTGGCAGCTGTGAGTAGGGCCGCCCGGAGGGGGAGAGGGGGCAAGTGGGGCAATTTGTCCCAGGCCCTGGGCCCTGCAGGGGCTCCCATGAGAGTTTTTTGGGGCCCCTGGAGTGGGGTCCTTCACTCACTCAGGGGGCCTTGGAAAACTCTCGTGGGGCCCGGGCCGCCGGAGCTTCTTCAGCGGCAATTCGGCTGCAGGGGGTCCTTCCACCCCGGGACCTGCCACCGAAGTGCCCTGAAAACCCGGCACTTCGGCGGCGGGTCCTGGGGCGGAAGGACCCCCCGCCACGGGTCTTCGGGGCATTTCAGTGGCGGGTCCCAGAGTGGAAGGGCCCCCCCGCCGCCGAATTACTGCTGAAGCGGGGGCCCCCCCGCTGCCAAAGACTCCAGGCCCCCTGAATCCTCTGGGCGGCCCTGGTAAGGAGAGAGCCTGACGGGGCAGTCGCTTTCCACCTTTTTGTATTTTGAGAGCGTAATGAATGATATAGCCTTGCACTGTTGCTTTCAGTCCCTAGGTGTCTTTACAGAAATCAGTGTATTATCCGTATCTCTGTATGCTTTACAAGAATGGTCTCCTGAAAAAGCCACCCCTCCATTGGGCCATACTTCATAATATAGTAATCTGCCAATGTAGGAACAAATGTATAAAATGTGATATTGTTTTCCCACTGTGAATGTAATAGCTCCTCACCATCCTTTCTGTTTAGGGATTTCCTGTCTCATTTAACTTATTTGCTCCACTCTGCATCTCATTGTGCAGGGGGGAGGGGCCACAGACCCAACACAAAGAGGGAGTATCTTATTTCTGTAAAAAGGGAGATCAGTTCTTGATAGGTCTGTTTCTGATTTGTGTGTGTTTAGTGGGGAAGAGAGTAAAGCCTCTTTGTAATACTTCTCATTAATTTTTTTGAAGAACCTCCTGGGGCACACTATTTATTTTATGAGGCACTCTTCTGTCTGCCCTTCTGTGGTCTGAGGCCCTTTATTCTTAGGCTGCTTTTCTTCCTTCCTTGGCTCCTGCATCTCTGGAACGTATATGACCTCTGTAAAGGAAGAAGAGGTTGAGCTACAGTGATATGGGAGAGGCCACCAACTTGCTTTCCAGAATAAGCAGTTCATTTTGCTATTTTTTTCCTTTTAGTGGAAGTCTAGCTTCGTACTGTATAAGATACAAACTAGACAGTCCCACTGCATAATTTATACAATATGGCCCATAGTAAACCTAGTGGGCTTACTCTTGCTTCCTTGGACTTCCAGCTTGGGCCCAGTTTATACGTTACAGGGACAAGCACATAGTAAGTGTTCATTAAATAATAGCACTACCTGGCTGTTTGCTACACTTACTCCAAAGCAGCACAATAAAGTCTTATAAATGGTTCAATGCAAATGCAATACTTACTTCCTAGATAACATCATTTGGATGACAATTCTGGGCTGCACCATCAATTGGACTCTGTACTTCAGAGCAGTGAGTACACCTAAGCCACAATTCACGGGAGCCATGTAAGGCAGCATTGGTAATACTAGAAATAAGCAGTCTGACATTACCAGGTCCAGCCCCTAGATGGAATTAAAGTGTTGTAATTCACAGTTTCCTGCTCTCAGTTCTGCACTTAATGGACATTGCTTCTGAATAGTGGTCGGGTGTTTCCTGTCTGTTTTGCCTCTCAGCAACTGTAGGGGTTGACTTAACCCCACCACTCAGATATCATTAGGCGTCAAGTGCCTCTTCAGGGCTGTAAAGCCAGCGCTAATGTGATGGGGTGAATTGTTTTTTACAGAGCTGGGTTTTCAAAATGCAATGCTCCTAGGGCCCATGAGGCCTGTTGAATTTTCATATACAGCCACTTGCTGTCTCAGAATGTGCAGCGTGAGGCCACATCTGAGCAACAGGGCCTTGCAGTCCAATGTGAACTCAAGGATCCAGCACTTCCTAATAAACAACCAAGGGAGACTGGAGTATTTGGCCTGTGTGGGTTCAAGATGGAGGTCAGATGTTTATCTGCATGGTGGGTGATGCCCTCTGGTTCCAGGACTGATTGCCACCCAGCCCTTCTGTGGCAAAGTTTGGGTGTGGCCATGTGGAGGGCTGTGGGACTGGAGGGGGGCAGGAGTCTCGGCTGGCCCCCGCTGGGAAACTAGGCCCAGCAGGAATTCTTCCCTCAGAACACCAGGCGCCTCCCGCCAGGGGGCTCCTGCTGCCATCTCTCCCGCCCCCTGGGAGGTGGGAACCTATCTCCTCCCCGCGGAACCTTTGCTGCCGAGGCGCCTGTTGCCGCCCGGGGGATCCTGTCGCTACGCTGGCCGGGGGGACGCTTACCGAGGCGGACCCCGAGCGGAGCCTGAGCGCGGAGCCGAGGCAGGAGCGAGGAGGCGCGGGCGGAGCCGAGTCGCTCCCGGGGCCGGCAAGGTACCTGCAGCGGGAGGAGTCGCCGAGCCCCGCGGCCTGGCCCGCAGCCCCGCCGGGGAGGTGAGCGCTGGGTTGCCGCTGAAGGCACGGGGCGGGGGACGTGCCACAATGGAGGCGCCGGGGCTGGCGGCAGGGGAGCAGGGCCCCAGGGGAGAGGCCCCCGGAGAGGCCGGGGCCGCGCCCACCCTGGGGAAGAGGGGGACAAGCCTTACGCGGGACATCAGTCATGGGGCAGGCTGGGGACTGACAAGTACCTGGAGACACTGGAGCCCGTTGTGTGTCACTGTCCAAGGGGGGGCGGGGCACAAGTATGGGCAGCCTGGCCCTGGACAACGTGAATTATGCCCCGTGGGATTATACTGGAGGAGGGGAGAAACCGGCTTCCCGGGGAGTGAAGAGCCGTGCGCCGGGCCGGAACCCCCGCAGGAAGAGGGTCTGGTAGCCCAGCAGTGGGTTGAAGCCCCGCTGAATTAGGCAGAAGCTGCGGACGATCAGAGTGAAGTGGAAGCAGAGGAAGTCGAACTTTTAATTTGTACCTGTAGTCTGGAGACGGGGCGAGGTGCGTACTGGAGGCAGGGAAAGTAACAGTTTGGAAATCAGGCTCCTGCTCCTAAATGAACAGGGACAGCCCCAAGGAGATTATATAAGGGTGAACAGATAGTAATGTAACAGAATACACTTTCTTGCTCTTCAAACAGAAAACCGATCTGCATGTAAGAAATTAATTGTGCTTCCTTGTTCTCCTCGCCTCATAACACAGAAACAAGGGGGCATTCAATGAAATTAAAAGGTGTCAAATTCAAAACTAAAAAAAGGAAATACTCTTACACAGAAGATGTAATTAGACTGTGGAACTCATTGCCACAAGGAGTTAAGACCAAGAACTTACTAAGATTTAAAAAGTGCTAGGATGGATAACAAGGCTATCCAGAGTTATAATTAATAATAATGTAAGGGATATTAAACCTCATGCTTCAAGGTTTATGTTAATCTCTAACTATTAGTGATCAGGATGAGATCTAAGGTGTGTGTGTGGGGGGTGGTGCAGCTTATCCCATACTTGCCTATTGTTTGGTTCTTACATTTTCCTTTGAAGCATCTGGTACTGATTGCTGTCAGAGGTCGGATACCTGCCTAGATGGATCTTGGGTCTGATCCAGTCTAGCAATTTCTATGTGTAAAACATTTTTATAATTTAAATGTCATTGTTTATTCACATTCAATAGTATTAGTAAACAGATACTTAAAACAACAACTTGGGTTTCCAGTATTTTGTTGTGATATTGTTGGATGGACTGTGAGGACCTTTTGTGATATTTGTGGATGGATTTTGGAGGCATTCATTATTCTGTGGTGCTGTAACTTTTTCATTTGATTTTCCTCTTCACCAATCCATAATTTTGTATTTATGTTGAGTAATGTACAGTTGATTTTCACTGATGCCTCTTGTTTGTGATGTAAGACAGTAGAAGCTCACATCCGTGAGACAATTGTACATTCATTAATATGTCTTCCCATGGATTTATATAGAATTTATTAGAATAGAAGTTTTTGTTTTTAAAAAAGTTTACATCTCTTAGTTAAAACACAACAGCACCATCTTGACTGCAGACTCGTCAAGCCAGCAGGGGTTTACGTTGTCAAGACTCTTCATTGAAAAGGGCCAGAATGTCACTTCCCCCCCCCCCCCTTCATCTTAAGTGGTTAATAGTTATCTTACTTATCATCATTGCATTTGGTTAACTATTCAGCTGTTGGTAGTCCTACTAGAAATATCCAGGTAATGTGCTTATTCACTGGGATGCTCCTATGTCTAGTAATTTGAAAGTACCTTTCCCAGGTATAAAGCTATAATTTTTGAAAACAGTAGGATGAAGAGCTACAGTACAGACATTATTGGCCCCTGTTATTTGAATGGGAGGTCTCCAGGAAGAACCCGGGTGCTCCTATAAGAAGAGGTGTTGGTGATTCAGTATGTGGTGTGAGTCAGCACTGAACCAATATCCCAGTCCTGTTGGTTGGGGTGCCACCAGTAATCATTGAGCCACTTATGTTTAAAGATCCAATAGCCTTTTTAATGAAGAATATGAGTATTTAGCATTGTGTACTGGCCAGACTCCAGCCAGAGTTACTGGGTAACTTCTGCCTCCCTAAATTCCCCTTGAAATTTCACTTGGATGTAATATGCTATTATATTTTATACTGAACTATAGCATAATGTAAGTGGTATGCTTTTAAAAAAATGGCTCTGTTCCATCTCAGATGTGGCTGCATTTTAGTGGTGAGATTGAATGCACTGTAGGGTCTTTTGGGATTCTATAACATATATATTTTATATGTATATTATGGTGGGTGGGTGAGTGTATTGTGTTTCACCAATATTTCCTACAAATGACTGTCTGCCCCTTCCTCATTGCTATGCCATAATTTCACCTTTATTCTCATTGGTTAGGTGCTGTATCCTGCAAGTCTGTCTGTCTTGCTCTATCTTGTTTTGAGTGCCCCAAAATACTCTTTGTTTCAAATACCTACTATTCTAAATATGACTGGGTCATTAGGGTAAGGGGGGGAGTGGTGTTGAAATAAGTATTCCTTCAAGATTTGAGCTGAAATTTAAAAACAGAAAGTTTGTTGACCACAGATGTTGTTATTTTTAAATAACATTTATAGGAGGCAGATCAAAGACATTATAATGCAGTTCTTCCTAATCATGCAGTTAAGTTATGCTGTAGTTTTAACTCTGCTACTTTCAGGCATTTATAACTTTTTGGGAAATAATTCTGCGGGGAAATTTTCTGTGCTCATTCTAAATGTGAATTCTGTGTAGCAAATTAGTGAAATTACTTTTGGGTATTCTTGACTTAAGAAATGTTTCAGATGCTCTATCTTCTACTCAACAAAAAAGGGTTTAATTTTAAAAAACTTGAAGCTTGCCATGGATTTAATACTCAAAGAGGGGAAACACCTTTGATATCTTGAAACTTGGTTTAGAAATAAGTTTGCATATTTTGTGCATCTAACATATTTTCTAAAAAATACTTAATAAGATACTGAGGTGGGGAGTATATTGAAATAATTCCATCTTTTTCTCATCCTAACTAGTAAGTACAAAAGCTGTCGGTGAGTACTGTGAACAGGCAGTTAGCATTTACTGATTACTAAACATTGTTGAATGCATCTATTTGATTCAGTAAGTTGAAGGAAGTGTCAGGAAACATGCAATTGAATGCACTGAAATAATGAAAACTGAGACATTTTCTAAAGTAAAATGTAAACATTTTCAAGGATTATTAGGCAGAAAATTAGAAGGGATTTGTGCTCATCTCAAAAAGTGCAGAAATTGGTTTCTTTAAACTCTTCCAGATCAATAGACAAAATTGCATTCAATGGCACATTTGAAGTAGAAGAGCAGAACATTGATGAGTTTAAAACTGCAAGTGAGACATATTCAATGCCTTTGGTGTCATTGCAATGTTGCTGTGATGATTCAAATCCTGTTTAGGATCTTCTAGCAACTATTGAGTTTCAACTTCAGGACCAGTCTCTGTGTGACTCTGATGCCTCAAAATGTCAAAAATTAGTTGGCAATAATGCCGAACTTGACAAGAAAGTTGCATTCTTTATTAGTAAAGAATAAAATTGTCAGACACATAGAAAAACATAAACTCTTGAGCAATAGTCAACATGGTTTCTGTAAAGGGAAATCGTGTCTTACTAATCTATTAGAGTTCTTTGAAGGGGTCAACAAACATGTGGACAAGGGGGATCCGGTGGACATAGTGTACTTAGATTTCCAGAAAGCCTTTGACAAGGTCCCTCACCAAAGGCTCTTACGTAAATTAAGCTGTCATGGGATAAAGGGAAAGGTCCTTTCATGGATTGAGAACTGGTTAATGGACAGGGAACAAAGGGTAGGAATTAATGGTAAATTCTCAGAATGGAGAGGGGTAACTAGTGGTGTTCCCCAAGGGTCAGTCCTAGGACCAATCCTATTCAATTTATTCATAAATGATCTGGAGAAAGGGGTAAACAGTGAGGTGGCAAAGTTTGCAGATGATACTAAACTACTCAAGATAGTTAAGACCAAAGCAGATTGTGAAGAACTTCAAAAAGATCTCACAAAACTAAGTGATTGGGCAACAAAATGGCAAATGAAATTTAATGTGGATAAATGTAAAGTAATGCACATTGGAAAAAATAACCCCAACTATACATACAACATGATGGGGGCTAATTTAGCTACAACGAGTCAGGAAAAAGATCTTGGAGTTATCGTGGATAGTTCTCTGAAGATGTCCACGCAGTGTGCAGAGGCGGTCAAAAAAGCAAACAGGATGTTAGGAATCATTAAAAAGGGGATAGAGAATAAGACTGAGAATATATTATTGCCCTTATATAAATCCATGGTATGCCCACATCTCGAATACTGTGTACAGATGTGGTCTCCTCACCTCAAAAAAGATATTCTAGCACTAGAAAAGGTTCAGAAAAGAGCAACTAAAATGATTAGGGGTTTAGAGAGGGTCCCATATGAGGAAAGATTAAAGAGGCTAGGACTCTTCAGTTTGGAAAAGAGAAGACTAAGGGGGGACATGATAGAGGTATATAAAATCATGAGTGATGTTGAGAAAGTGGATAAGGAAAAGTTATTTACTTATTCCCATAATACAAGAACTAGGGGTCACCAAATGAAATTAATAGGCAGCAGGTTTAAAACAAATAAAAGGAAGTTCTTCTTCACGCAGCGCACAGTCAACTTGTGGAACTCCTTACCTGAGGAGGTTGTGAAGGCTAGGACTATAACAATGTTTAAAAGGGGACTGGATAAATTCATGGTGGCTAAGTCCATAAATGGCTATTAGCCAGGATGGGTAAGAATGGTGTCCCTAGCCTCTGTTCGTCAGAGGATGGAGATGGATGGCAGGAGAGAGATCACTTGATCGTTGCCTGTTAGGTTCACTCCCTCAGGGGCACCTGGCATTGGCCACTGTCGGTAGACAGATACTGGGCTAGATGGACCTTTGGTCTGACCTGGTACGGCCTTTCTTATGTTCTTATCCTTTTTATATTAATAATGTCACCTTCATTGTTTTCCAAAATGAGCAATATATAGAAGATATTGAAGTATTTTGTCTTGAATATGTACTTTTGTCTTAGATTTAAACCTGCACGTCCACCACTGTGTGTTGCAAGTGAAGAAATAGAGGAAAAGGTAAAGGAAGAACCGGAAGAATCAACATTGACATTAATGGAAGATGGTTGGTCAAACATGAGCGAGGACTCTCTAATGGTGGCAAGCATTCATGGAGGGAACGTGTGTTCTACTTAAACTGCTGAATAATTGTATGCAAATGGCAGAAGATTCCCTCAAGAATGTAGAGAAAATCATGACAAAAAGATCTTTGCCAGTTGCTCAGATATGAAGCTAAGGGAGTATTTCTTAAGAGTAGTCATTCAAAATTTTGTGTGTTCAGTACAGTATTTAAAGGAACATTTACTGCAGCCCTAAAGCATGTGATGGAAGTTCAAAATTTCTTCGACAGTTAGCATCAACCTCTTGATTGGTTGAAAATAGGAGAACGGCTGCCTGTAGTTCACAACAGCGCTTAATGGAACTAACAGGAAGATTGTGGCCTGGTCTACATGTAAAAAGTTTTAATGGCATAACTGTCGGTAAAGGGTGTGATTCTTTTCTTTGCTCACATGACTTTGCTGGTAAAGCCCTAGTGTAGACACAATTATGGCTTATTTCATTTCCTAAATGGAAATAAGATACAATGACCAGTATAATTGCGTCTACTCTGGGATTTTTTTTGTTGCTTTAATTATGCAGAGTTAAAGGAGCAAAGTGCAGAAAAGCCCCAAATCCCTATAACTGCATCCAAATACCATAAGTATATTGAAACTTTCACTGAATATGAGGAGAACTTTGATCAGGACATAAGACACAAAACATAATACATGCTTTACATAACAAGGGAATCTAAAAGGAGGTACTAAACTTATAAAAAATGGAAGGAGATTTTGTAATAATTTGACAGATTACAGGCAAATAATGCTACAGTCACAATCTCTGTGGAAATCTTGCTTGATCTAGTAAAGAACTGGAACTACACAAGAAGAGAATAAATTCATATAATCGACAGAACCCTTCTGTTTCTTAGTTAGTATGGCTGATTCCAAATACACAGAAAGGTCAAGTTTAAGTCCAGTACAGAAGAGGTGAAATGTGGCTGATGTAACATCATCCTGAGTTTGTTCCTTTTTCTTTTGGTATTTAAAATCAAAGATCCAGGTTTCTACCCAAAAATCTCAGTTTGTGAAGATTGGCACAGTCCATCAGAATAGTGAGAAATGGTGAAAGTGATGTGACAGAAAACAGGACAGTTAAATTTGGAATTTTATCTTTTTTTTTTTTTAAAAAGACCTGTAATCCAGACCAGCATCTTGGCTTCAAGTAAGCATGTTGCTAGTGCATTTGCACTGGTTTAGTATACACTGAAATAGACTACCTCTTGAAAATGTGATTAAGTTGGTAAAAATGGGTTGGTACATCAGGGTCTTATCCAGCTTTCCACAGTCATGAATTGGAGCTGGTTCAGCCCATATGGGCTATCTAACAAAGGCCAGGAGGGGTGACTAAAGTCAGTCTGTTACAGACCACTGAATCAAGCCAGAGAACAGGATGAGTTTCTCTTTAAGCACCTGTCTGTTTTGTGTGGAAAGAAATATTGTGTTCTTATGGGGAACTTGAATTTGAGAAACACATGCTGGAGGTTTCATGCAGCCAACAGTAGAATGTTGTTAGACTTGTAAAAAATTACAGATGATTTTCTGACATACAAGGTATTGCACCCAACATACAGTTACTCTATTTTGGATCTCTTTCTGATGAATAAAAATGAATTAATCACTGGACTGGATGTTGGTGGTTGCCTAGGGACCAGTGATCATGACCTGGTTACATTCGGTATGGGCAAACATAAGAGAGTTCCAACAAGTAATGTGTATATAGAGTATTCTCCTAATTATCCAAATAGCATGGGGGAAACGGATTTTATTTGGATAACCAGGAGCTCATGTAATTGAGAGGCTCAGAGCTATTCATCAGCTGGGAGGGGACTCGTTCTCCTCCTCCTCCTCCTCCTCCTCAGTCCTGGCCAGGATTCTTTTCTTTGCCCCACTCACAGCCATGACAGGGGCTGCAGAGGGTCCCTGTGCTGCTGCAGGGCCAGTGACGCCCAGTCCCTTTAGGTGCAACGTGCGGCAGGAGGAGGCTGAAGTCAGAGCAGAGACACCTGGCCAGGACTCTGTTCTGCCCTGCCAGGACTGCAGCCTTCCATCCATCTTCCACCTGCGGGGATCGTGTGTCTGTTACCCTGTGGCAGTGCAGGAGCCCTCTGTAGCTCTCTCCCTGCCTCTTGTGACAACAGGGCTGCAGAGGGCTCCCTGTGCTGCCACAGGAGCCATTCAGCAGCAGGGTGGCCTCCCCCATGGCCAGGGGCTTGTCTTCCTCCTCACAGTCCTGTCTGGGAGGGTCTCTGCTCTACTTGCTGTACCTCCTTATTATCCAAATCCCTTCCTTGCCCTCTGCAACAAGTATCTCATGTTGGGGGACAAGAAAGGAATTCAGATATTGTGTTGGGTTTCAATAATAGGGTTTCAGATAAATGGGAGCTTTCTGTACTTGGTGCTTCAAAAGGCTAATTTACCAAAATAGAGGAAAACCATGAGTGAAATGATTGGGGGGAAGGGAGTAAATTAGGCAGAAAAATTAGATAGTCAAAAAGCCACGATTACACAATCAAGAAAAAGGATACTTTTGGCAAAAAACCCATTCTGGTTCAGAGATGAAGTGAAGGCAGCAATTAGAAATAAAAAGCAATGTCTATCAAATGGGGCAGCAGATAGCAATCAATATCAATTAGAAGTTATGAAGTGTAGAAAATTTATAAGGGAAGCTAAAGACATCAGGAAAAAATCCATGACAGGCAGGGCGAAGGGCAGTAAGGAGGAGTTTCAGTATATCAGAAACCAGAGCAATCCTAGCATTGGTATTACTAGATGGAAGAAATAATTTTTTTTATAATGCTGCATAAAAATTAAGTGTTGAATACATATTTCTCTTCTGTATTTGGAAAGAAGCAGGATGTGCCGTATCACATGAGGCTGATGACCTATTTTCCAGTCCATTAGTAACTAAGGAGGGTTTTAAACATCTACTAGACAAAAACATTTTAAAATCAAGAGGCCCAGATAACTTGCACCCAAGAGTCCTAAAATAGTTGGCTGAAGAGCTCTCTAGCCACTGATGTTAATTTTTAGTATATCTTGGAATATTGTGGAAATTTCAGAAAACTGGGAGAGTAATATTTTGCAAATATTCCAAAAGGGTAAGCAGGGTGACCCAGCTCTCTGAAGGCTGAATCAGTCTCAGGCAAAATAATGGAATGGTTGATATGAGATACAGTTGTTAAAGAATTAAAGGATAGAAATATAATTAATACCAGTCAACATGGTTTATGGAAAATAAGTTTTGTCGAACCTGACTTCATTCAATGAGATTACAGATTTGGTTGCCAAAGGTAACTGTATAAATGTAATAGACTTTTGTACTGCACAACATTTTGATTAAAAAATTAGCACTATACAGTATCAATAAAGCACTCATTAAATGGATTAAGAACTGACTAACTGACAGGTCTCAAAAAGTAGTTGTCAATGAAGAATTGGGGATGTGTCTTATGGGGTTCCACAAGGATTGATACTAGGTCTGATGCTATTCAACATTTTGATCAATGATCTGGAAGTAAATATAAAATCACTGCTGATAAAATTTGTGGATGACACAAATATTAGTGGAGTGATGAACAGTGACGATAGGGCGGTCGGAGAAAATGATCTGGGTTGCTTGATAAGTGAGGAACATTCAAACAAAATATGTTTTAATACAGCCAAATTCAAAGTTATACGTCTGGGAACAAGGAGTTCAGGCCATACCTACAGACTGGGGGACTAGATCCTGGAAAGCAGCATCTTTGAAAAGGATTTAGTAATCTTGGTGGACAAGCAACTGAACGTGAGCTCCCAGCGCTGATATTGTGGCAAAAAGAGCTAATGTAATCCTTGAATGTAGAAATGGGAGTGGCGAATAGGGAAATGATGTAATTGGTGAGACAGTTCTGGCGCTGACATTTTTAAAAGGGTGTTGAAAAACTGGAAAGGGTATAGAAGAGAGCCAGAAAAACGATTAAAGGGCTGAAGAAAAATGCTTTACAATGAGAGACTAAAAGAGCTCAATTTGTTTAACTTATCAAAAAGAAAATTGAGAGGTGACTTGATTACAGTTTATAAGTACTTTCGTGGGGAGAATATACTGGGTGCCTATGTGCTCTTCTTTCTAACAGAGAAAGACATGACATAAGAACCAAAGACTGGAAGTTAAAGCCAGACCATTTCAAATTGGAAATTGGGCACAATTTTTAACAGTGAGGGTGATTAATCACTGGAACAAATTACTAAGTGAAGTAAGTGGTGGATTCTTCGTCTCTTGATGTCTTCAGATCAAGACTTAAAGCATTTCTGGAACACATGATTTAGGCAAACCCTAGTTGTTGGGCTCAATACATGGGTAACCAAGTGAAATTTAGTGGCCTGTGGTATACAGGAGTTCAGACTAGGTGATCTCTAGTGGTGTCTTCTGTCCTTAAACTCTAGTTAGTAGTCTGGGGACTTGATTATTGTGGTGGTGTTTTTTACTTACAGTATTGGAAACTTTTCTTCCAATGCATGTACTTTTTTCTACCTGAGGAATAGTTATGCTTATGAAGTAAACCACTTAGTTTGGGTTTCATAAACCTTTGTGACCTCCCCCCAAATGTGTGGTTTATGGGGTTGGGCTTTTGGGAAGAAATGGGGTAAAATCACAACCACCATGACTCACTTCTTTAACAAGCTGCAATGCCCACCCTCCCTCTCTTCCTCAGGAATCGTGTGTACGTTGACAAAGGCCACTCACCAGTAGTTGGTGGGAAGGGTTATGTTGAAAGTGTGGGGGCCTAAGCCAATTAATTTCTGCAGAATTTAATCTTTCACTGAAAAATTGTTGCCAGTCCCTATGCTGTTGAGTAGCCTTGTGAATGTGAATCAAATGTAGAATGAGGCAGTGTTGTCTTTGTGTTTGCTCATAGCTTTATCAAGCAGCATCAGAGTGAAATTAACAGATTTCTGGGCAACTGCAAGAAATTAGCTGGGGTCTGTTGCCATTTTGTCCTGTCTACTGGAAGCCAAAAGGACATTAAGGGCAAGGTTAAAAGCCTCTCTCTCTGCAAGGAACCAGCTAAAGGTTGCTTCCATCAATACTCTATCCACCTGAGGTCTGGAGCTACCCTTTTTCCCTTTGTCTCCTAGATATTATTTCATGGGGGATAGGTCCATCAATGGCTATTAGCCCCAATGGGCAGGGATGGTGTCCCTAGCCTCTGTTTGGGAATGGGCAATGGGGATGGATCACTTGATGATTATCGGTTCTGTTATTCCCTCCGGGGCACCTGAAGACAGGATACTGGGCTAGATGGACCTTTGGTCTGACCCTGTATGTCCGTTCTTGTGTTCATAAAGTGGAGGAAAATATTTTATTCTCTCTATACCCAGGTATTTTTCCCAGGTTTCTCTGCAGACAGGCTCACCAAAAAGAGATTTGCAGGAAGATATTTATCATTTCACCTCCTAATTTTCTTTTTTAAAGGAACCCTCTCTTTTGTTTTTATCTCCCTCTCTATCACTTTGCCACCAAAGAAGAGGCAGCAAGGGAAAGAAGGGAGGGAGGTGTTGTAAACACATTTTTCACCTTGTCCTTACTGTCACTGCAAGTGGGGCAAATAATGGAGGAAGTAAATGTGTTCTTTCTCTCAGCCCCCTCTTTGATCACCTTTAGCCGAATCTGTTTTACGAGTACTTAAATTAGAAGAACACAAATTTGGGGATTGATTCGCTCCTTCTCTGTGACCCTAGTATGCTGCATTGGCATCATAAAAGGACTGGCAGAGCCCAGGATCAGGTCTGGAGACAATTCACCCTGGCACAATCTTTGTGAAAGGCAGCAAAAGGCCCTGCAGTAGGGGTGGGCTTAATTGTTGGAGGAGGCGGGTCTGCAATGACAGATTGCCATAATTTAGGCAGCCCTTTAAGGCTGTCTTATGTCAGGGACATCGCTGGCCTCTGCATTAGTCAAGAATTGGGAGGGCATGAGGTGACTTATAGCCACATCAAGCCCTTTCCTCTTCCCTTGGGCTTTCAGTTTTTTGTTGTGCTTAACTGTGATGTAGAACACATGGAAAACTCTATTAAATCTGCAAATAATTCATATTTTCTGTATTCCTAAATCTGCTATTGTGGATTTTTCTGTTAGAGTTTAAATTTTTTAGTCTTATTTGCTGCAGTCCTCCTTTAAATATATTGAAAGTGCACCACATTCCACTACATAAATCCTGCCTGGAATAACATAAGCAAAGTCAGGCACTAGAGTTATTTATGAATGGAAAGAACACAAAAAAAGAGGATGGGAAAGGGATAGAGTAGGCCTCTTCTCCCTTCCTTCATGGTGCTGAGCATAAGTCTCTAGTTTCAGAGGATGGTAACTAAAGCAAGTTCCTCTTGACCAAGTTAAAAGGAAATGCCTTGCCATTCTGACCGTTGGCTTCATGTCAATGTAGATTAAGGTTCTGTCTTCCTGAAGACACGAGCGTCATGTACCTTTTTCAGCCATCCCACGTTGATGTTGGTGAAATGTCCCTTGTGATCCACCAGTGCTAGCAGCACCATTGAAAAGTACCCCTTGCGGTTTATGTACTGTCTGCCAAGGTGGTCCAGTCCCAAGATAGCGATATGAGTTCTGTCTATCGCCCCACCACAGGGAATCCCATTGCAGCAAAGCCATCCACTATGGGCTGCACGTTTCCCGGAGTCACTATCCTTGATAGCAGCTCAGTGATTGCGTTGGGTACTTGGATTGCAGCAGCCACAACAGTAGATTTACCCACTCCAAATTGATTACTGACTGGTAGCTGTCTGATGTTGCAAACTTTCAGAGGGCTATTGCCACTCGCTTCTCAACTGTGAGGGCTGCTCTCATCTTGGTATTCTTGTGCTTCAGGGCAGGGGAAAGCAAGTCATAAAGTTCCATGAAAGTGCCCTTACGCATGTGTAAGTTTTGCAGCCACTGGGAATCACCCCAGACCTGCAACACTATGCGGTCCCACCAGTCTGTGCTTGTTTCCCGGCCCCAGAATCAGTGTTCCACAGCATGAAGCTGCCCCATTACCACCATGACATTCATATTGCCAGGGCCCGTCTGTGTCCATGTCCTCATCTCTCTCGTCACCGCGCTGCCGTTGCCTCCTTGCCTGCTTTTGCAGATTCTGGTTCTGCATAAACTGCAGGATAATGCGCGAGGTGTTTACAGGTATCAGAGGGGTAGCTGTGTTAGTCTGGTTCTGTAGAAGCAGCAAAGAATCCTGTGGCACCTTATAGATTAACAGACGTTTTGCAGCATGAGCTTTCGTGGGTGAATACCCACTTCTTCGGATGCAAGCAAGGTGTTTACAGTGCTCACAACAGCAGCGGTGAGCTGAGTGGATTCCATGTTCGCCATGGTATGGCGTCTGAAGGAGAGCAGGAAAGCAGAGTTGCAGCAGAATTGGTGGATGATGATGGATGCCATGAGAATAGATATTTATACCGAACGACGAGAGGACCTGCGAGGTGGATTCATGGCACCAAGAAAGCAGAGTTGTAGCAGAAGTGGTGGAAGATGACAGTTAGCACTGTGCAAATTTCCTGAGGACCCAGGAGCCCATGACAGACAACATGGAGAAATTCGCTGTCGAGGCAATATCAGCGGAGCAGAGTTGCAGCGGAAGTGGTGTATGACGATGGTTTGCAGTCCTACTGCATCATCTGCTGCCAGCAGCACCCAGGACACAACAGTGGTGGTGGCGGTGAGCTGAGCTGAGCAGGCTGCACGCTTGCTATGGTATGGTGTCTGAAGGAGACCAGGAAAGCAGAGTTGCAGTGGAAGCGGTGTATGACGATGGTTTGCAGTCCTATTGCACTGTCTGCTGCCAACAGCATCCAGGAAGCACCCAGGACACAACAATGGCAGTGTCGGTGAGCTGAGCTGAGTGGACTGCATGCTTGCCGTGGTACGGCATCTGCGTGGAAAAAAGGCGTGAAACGATTTTCTGCTATTGCTTTCATGGAGGGAGGGGCGACTGATGACGTACTCAAAACCACCTGCAACAATGTTTTTTCCCCATCAGGCACTGGGAGCTTAACCCAGAATTCCAGTGGGCGGTGGAGACTGCGGGAACTGTGGGATAGCTACCCACTGTGCACCGCTCCGTAAGTCGATGCTAGCCACGGTAGTGAGGACGCACTTCGCTGACTTAATGTGGTTAGTGTGAACATACGCAGTCAACTGTATAAAATCGATATCTAAAAATCGACTTCTATAAAATCGACCTAATTTCATAGTGTAGACATACATAGAATAGCGCTGTTCTTTTTTTCTTGAAATGTTTGGCCCTTCTCCTTATCCCAGAACTGTCCCCACCTAACCCTTCCTCTCCCTTTCAGTAGCCACAGTAACCATCTTTTCAAGTGTCGATAAGGACTTTCTTTGTAAGCCATCAGTTACACTCCTTAACTATCCAAGGAAGCCCTTGTAGAACAGCATGAGAAACCCCCTCTTCTCCCAACACCCAAGCAAGCTACCTTTGCTGGCGAAGATGAGGAGAGACCAGAACTAGAATTCCAAACTGAGTTCCCTGCATGGCAGGGCACAACACTATAACTTGGCAACTGGCTGCTATAGAACCATTCTGGCTCATTGTTAGAATAATTTTATTACTACTAAACCATTAGCGGACTCCTTAGGTAGGAAACTCTTTGTGGTAGGGGCTGTCTCTTACTCTGTGTGTGGATAACATCAAGCACAATAGAAACTCCTTCTCAGTTGGGGTTTTTAGGTGTGACTGTAAATAATATTATAAATCCTAATCATGTCTATTTTGTGAAACTGATTGATACAGGATATATTCTCTGCCTTTTAGGTTTCTATTTCCTGTTGATATTTTATCCCTACTTGTTGTGCTGTTTTGTTTATTGCTTACAGATTATTTCTTCTTAAAAGCAATACAGATGGTATGAGTTTTATTTCTGTATAGTAACCAGATTTAATAAGTCTGCGAAGAATGCTTAGTTTGAAAATTATGTCCAAGAAAGGGTGGGCAGGAAACTGCTCATCTTAATAGAATGAGATATGGAGACGTTCATCTCTGCTACTTGTATGAAATATTCTTATTTTTAAATCTGCTTTTACGATGTGAGAGAGACATAGAAAATATCCATTAGGAAGTCTTGATATATATTTTTTCTTCAGAAAATTGTGGCTGAAATAGAATGTGGTGATACTTATAGAGAAGAGTTCTGTTAAGCATACATGAGCTCCCATGAAAAGAAAAGTTATGGTTATTATTAAAATCTCTGAATTCAGTCCAGGTGAACAATGACCAAAAGTTCTTACAGTTAGATGAATGTTAGGTCGACTGGGTGGATAACTTGGCAACCTCAATCCAGTTATTAATAATTCATGGAAGAGGGAAGAAGAGAGGGATAGGCACAGGAAATTCTGCCCCGACCTTTGTTTTAGCAGATGTCAGAGGCTGAGTGTTGGGATATTACTCTTGCTATGTGTGATATCTCTAGTTTAGGATTATGGCACATGGATGAGGTATTGTGGGAACGTTTGTATAGCTACTGCTCATTTTATACTTTGTGGATAAAGTGAACTCTCTAGGGCTGTCAGCACCTTTCACAAACACTAAATGGACTTTAAAAAAAAAGTTTTCCCTTGAAAGCTGGTGAAGATCACTTCTATAAGTGAAGATCACTTATAACCTACTCTTCCATACTACTGTATAGTTCTTCTTTCACCTGTCCTTCCTGCACCTAGGGTAGTGGCTTGGGAAGAGCATAGTCTGGTGGTCTTGTAAGATGAGATTTTCTGCTGCTGAATTTTAGGAGTTAAAATTTGGATTATGTATTATATTAATATAAAAAACTCATTATAATCGGGTGCAGTAACATATAAAATCCCTAAAGCAGAGTGGATAAAAATCAGTGATTTAAAAAAAAAAAATTTAAAAATCGGATTTTTTATTTAAATCGGATTTTTTTGATAAAATGCTTTTTGAGGGAAAAAACCTATCTAAAGATGGTTTTAATTAAGATACATTATAGCTCAAAGATATCTCGTATGGAATGGGGATTATAAATTCTAATTCTATAGTATGAGACAATATATTCATGTAATGTTCAAGAAAGTTTTGTCAATGAGTTCCAATAGTTCATAGATTAGGGACCCAATCTTATGGGGTTCCACAGGCTTCTGTATAGATTATTTGGGTTAATCTTTCTATCTACCCAATGGGACTCAGTGCTCAGTCTAGAAGATACCATCAGAAATGTTTAGTTTTGCAGTTCTCAAACTGTGGATTTTTCTCTCCAGAGGTAACATGCTTGTTTACAGCAAAAATGTTTTAAAATAAATAATATAAAGAGGTGAGAAATAGCAGACCTCAGCTCTATTGCCCCTCTGCAAATTTGTGTCCACAAAGTCCCATTGGGTAGATAGAAGGTCCAAAGTTTCAAAAAGTTCAGTGAATACAAGATTGTTGGGGGCGGAATAGATCTGGACAAGGAGAAGAAGTCTGGAGATATATGTGAGAAGTGAGGGACATATGCTTATTTTTTTTTAAATATTATGTTTGCTGTTGAAGAAAAAAATCCAAAATACTTAACGTTGTTGTTTTCGTTAAATAAAACAATTTAAATCTGTATCTGGTGATGGTTTCCTCCTAATACAGCGTGACAAGAAATTCCTCCAAATATTAATGATTAACCTGTTGAATTGGAGACAGTTCACCTCCCAATGACTTCATAAATCTCTGCTTCAGTTACCTTCGGTAAATGAAATAACCAAACAGTCATTCATTTTCTGATATAGCTGTAAAACTAATCTGAAAAATTTTCAAAATAAATATCTATTTAAAAATGTATCGTGTGTACCTTCTAAAAATGAAACCTACATCTGTCTCTGAGTTGTGAAGAACATGTATTAAGGTTATAACAAACAACAAGAATGCACTTTTATGTCGAAAACCATGATTAAATTGAGTCTTCCTAACTAGTGATTTAAATCATGATTTAATCATAATCAAATCCACCCTGCCCTAAAGTGTATGGAAATCAGCATATATTGATATCTTCCCTGTTAAAGATTTTAACCAGCTATCTGCAGATGGACCTGATGCTCCTATAGATAATGGCCCCAGATATGTTCTAGGAATTATTTTGGGGGAAGTTCTATGGTCTTTATTATACAGGAAGTCAGATTAGTTGACCGTAGTGGTCTCTTTTGGCTATGGAATCTAGGAAAATTCTCTGGTGCCCCCTAAAATAGCTTCATTATATTAATATATGTCAGTGTACTGAACAACTTGCATTGTACTGTTTTTAAAACTCTGCCTGAAAGTAGAACTCAAGTGTGCAAAGCCAATATTGACATTTTTAAAAGGACATTGTGAGAGGTACTATAACTTAGTTTCTGTTATGTATTTCTCTGATTAGAGCATTTCTGTGGTATGCATGTGATTCTCTAAAGAAGTGTTTTTGATCTGGTACGTAGTGTAGGATAAGCAGAAGTGAGCTGGATCTTTCATTTGTAAGCTTGACAAAAAAAATGTAAGTGTGTTTCTCGAGTCAGGAAGATTTGGAGCTTGGGAAAAGGAAGCCTCACCTTGGTAGATTACACTTTCATTTTTAAGGATCGAAAAATGTTGTAAACTGCGTCAGTCTCATCGCTTTACATGTGAGCAAAGGTTCAGCAAAGACATGGATGTTTACAGAACAGGTGTGTGTTTAGTCTTTGTGTGTATGCTTGGTGGTGGAGGATCCATATTTTCTCTTATTTCATCTTTTAAAGGTGGGGAAAAAAGTTAGGAACCGGCCATCAGGCTGTAACTACATGTGTTGGGAGCCAGCTGAACTAACCTGCCTGAGAGGCATGTGCTATCATGGAAAGGTCACAGGAAGCAGAATTCCTTAGGGAGTGAATGATTCTGCATGAAGTCCATGTTTCTAAAGGTTTTAAATCAGGGGTTCTCAGACTTTTGTACTGGTGACCCTTTTCACATAGCAAGCCTCGGAGTGCAACCCCCCTTATACATTAAAAACAATTTTTAAAAATATATTTAACACCATGATAAATGCTGGATGCAAAGTGAGGTTTGGGATGGAGGCTGACAGCTTGCAACCCCCCCATGTAATAACCTCGTGACCCCCTGAGGGGTCCTGACCCCCAGTTTGAGAACCCCTGTTTTAAATCCTTAAATGTCTTAAGGATTAGTGTGAAACTTAGTGTGAAACTTAGTCAAAATCATTTTTAATCATTGGGGAATTCTTGTGTGTCTGATCATTGGGCACAACTGAACCAGTTTGGAGGTGCCATACAATAAATTAAAGCTTATAATATGAAGATGACAGATTTTTTTTCTTTCAAAACTGGTCAGATAGTGACCAACTACCCAAGGTCATGTGTGTTTCTTACCAAGAAGTCTATTTCTTGCCTGAGCAGAAGTTTCCTTTGCCAAGTCATAGGTAGTGGCAGGAGTAGTTTTTTCATTATTTCCTTTAGCCAGAAGCTGATGGAATTTTTTTTTTTCATTCAAATTCAGAGCCAAGAAGAACTAGTTTTCAGTCAATGTTGAGGAGATGGAATGGTGCAGTATCGAAACCAAACCCCCCCTTAACATTCTGGATAGTGAAATGCAGAAACATGACCTAAGGGACAGAATAACCACAACTTGATCATGCTTTATCAATGACTCTGTGCCATATGATTGGCCCTTGTTAGACACGAAAATGGGTGAAAGGAAGTGACAGTCAGTCACTACCAATCAGGTCTGTCTAGCTGAGGGCTTGGCTACACTTGAGAGTTGCAGCGCTGGGAGTTACAGCTGTGTTCGTACAGCTGTGTAGGGACAGCGCTGGTGTGTGGCCACACTGACAGTTAACAGCGCTGCAGTGTGGCCACACTTGCAGCATTTGCAGCGCTGTATTGAGAGGTGCATTGTGGGCAGCTATCTCACAGAGCACCTTGTCCCATTTTGGCGCCGTGGATTGTGGGAAGGGGGCGGAAGGGTGCGGGTCATTCCGCTTCCTGTCCCAACGCCCCGTGGTGTATTGCTTCACATCCCAGCAGTCACAGTTTTTCCGGCCACGTTTGGCGCCATTGTGAGTCTCTTGCTGTGTTTTACTCTCTCTCTGTGAAGCGCGATTTCTGTGGGAAATGGAGCCCGAGCTGCTGAGGACTGTGCTGATGAGTGTCGCCAGCACAACATGTTTGGCAGTTGAGCTATTCCTTCAGCTCCAAAGTGACAGTGAGGAGTCCGACGATGATATTGAGTCGCCTGACGCGTGTGACACTAAATTGCTTGTGGCATTCACGGAAATGCTCAGCACCGTGGAACGCCGCTTTTGGGCTCGGGAAACAAGCACTGAGTGGTGGGATCACATCGTCATGGAAGTCTGGGATGATGAGCAGTGGCTGCAGAACTTTCGGATGAGAAAAGCCACTTTCATGGGACTGTGTGCTGAGCTCGCCCCTACCCTGCGGCGCAAGGACATGAGATTGAGAGCTGCCCTGACGGTGGAAAAGCGGGTGGCTATTGCATTCTGGAAGCTGGCAACTCCAGACAGCTACCAGTCGGTCGGGAACCAGTTTGGAGTGGGAAAGTCGACTGTTGGAATCGTGTTGATGCAAGTTTGCAGGGCCATTAATCGCATCCTGCTAAGAAGAACCGTGACTCTGGGGAACGTGCAGGACATTGTGGATGGCTTTGCACAAATGGGTTTCCCTAACTGTGGAGGGGTGATAGATGGGACGCATATTCCTATTCTGGCACCCCCCCCACCTAGCATCCGAGTACGTTAATCGGAAGGGTTATTTCTCTATGGTTCTCCAGGCGCTTGTGGATCACCGTGGGCGTTTCATTGATATTAACACAGGCTGGCCTGGAAAGGTGCATGATGCACACATCTTTCGGAACAGTGGCCTGTTCAGGAAGATGCAGGCAGGGACTTTTTTCCCAGACAGGAAGATCACAATAGGGGACGTCAAAATGCCCATTGTGATTCTTGGAGACCCCACTTACCTGTTACTGCCTTGGCTCATGAAACCCTATACAGGGAAGCTTGACAGGAGCAAGGACCGGTTCAACTACAGGCTGAGCCGGTGCCGAATGACTGTGGAGTGTGCTTTTGGCCATTTAAAAGCTCGCTGGAGATCTCTGTATGGGAAGCTAGACTTGGGGGAAAGCAGCATCCCCGCAGTTATATCCGCATGCTGTACCCTCCATAATATTTGTGAAGGGAAGGGTGAAACATTCAGTCAGGCATGGACCACCGAGGTTCAAGTCCTGGAGGCTGAATTTGCACAGCCAGAGAGCAGGGCTACTAGAGAGGCCCAGCACATGGCTACAAGGATTAGGGATGCCTTGAGGGAGGAATTTGAGGCTGAAAACCAACAGTAATGTTTGCTGCCTTGCACAGGAGTGAAGTGCAGTGGTTACACTATTAGTAGGATTCTATTTTCCCTAAAATGATTTGCAGTGCCTGTTTCTTTACTGGGCTAATGTATCTTTCACTTTCTGCAATAATAAAGACTGTTTTCAAAGCCAAGAATTCTTTTAGTGAAAAGAAAATAACTTTCTTGACAGACACACAACATTTTGGGAACCTAAAAGGGCAGGGGGATGGGTTGTGAACTATACAGTCACAGGTTTGAATATGTCCTGTCTGGAGTGCTGTGCAATGACTACTGCACTTCAGGGTGCATATACTGCATGGTGATGGGGGCTGAGTGCAGTGGGTAAGGGTCGTATTTCTCAGGGCTGGTTGGTGAACGTACAGGTGTTGGAGGCAGCTGGTGGAGGTAAGAACCTGGATGCTGGGGAAGGGGGTTTGGAGCTGACATTGGGGCACAAGGGAAAAAGCTTTGGGGCGGGGGGTCATCACGGTAGTGCTCTGCCTGCATGGCTATGAGTGACTGGATAGAGTCCGCTTGGCACACCAGGATGCTTAGCAGCTGCTTTGTGCTTTTCCTCCTGGCCACTGCGTTTCTCTGGTGGATCCTGCTTTCCCTTTCTCTCCAGTCCTGCAGGTTTTTACTCTCTCTAGGAGAGTGATCCATAACTGCTTTCAGCATGTCTTCTTTGGTTTTTCGCGGCTTCTTCCTGAGGTTTTGTAGTCTCTGTGCAGTCGAGGAGATGGGCAGTCCAGCAGTCAAGGTCGCTTTTGGAAAGGCAAAAATGGCAACAGTTAACAGGGGTAGCATTGTTCATAATCTCATCCAGACAGTAATTCCCACACACTGAAGGAGTTTACAGTCTTCACTTTAGCATACTTTTCCCATACCAAACAGAGCACACATAACCCAACAGGAGCCACGAAATGGTGAGTAAGGGGGACTGATTGCTTCAGGGCTGTGCAGGGGTTTCTGTGCGTTGGGGACAGCAAACAGCTACAGGGGGCATCTGCACTGAACAGTCTCCCAACATTTTCCACAGGAGTTAATCCTGGAAGATATCTCGCTGCTGCAGGTCACCAGGGAAGAGCGGGAAGGTCTTCTACAGCAATGCGGATTCCGCCCTGGCCCCTATGCAGCTTGCCTGCGTGCAGCAATGGTCCCCCCACCCCTCGCGGCACAGTGGCGAGGACATGTTAGCCTGACTGGGACAAGGACCACAATGGCTCTCCCTATAAACTTGTGCAGGCGCATTGCCCACGCTCTGGCTGAAACTTTTGAGGAGATTACCGCAGCCGATTACCGCGACGTGATATACCACATCAATGGGCTATTCCACATCTAGGCATGCATGCATGCAGCCCTAACCCCCCCTCCTCTCCCGAAACATTTCCATCCTGAAAATAAAAGCCGCTTACCGATAACCCGCTCCTCTGCTTGTCCTTCACCAAGTACTGGCTGCTGCGATTGGCTACCTTCCTCCTGGCTTGAGAAGAGCTCCTGGCTGCATGCCTCCTGGGACTCTGGGGTGTCTCCCCCCACCCCAGTACCTTCACTCTCGGTTTCCTTCCCCCCCTCCTCCTCCTGTCCCCCACCCCGCTCAGAAGTGTCCATCATGGTCGTCGGATTGGCAGTGGGGTCACCCCCAAGTATTGCGTCCATCTCCCTGTAAAAACGGCAGGTCATGGGGACAGCACCAGAGCGGCGGTTTCCCTCGCGGGCTTTGTAATAGGCACTCCGCAGCTCCTTTACTTTAACCCTGCATTGCAGCGCGTCCCGGTCATGGCCCCTTTCCAGCATGGCCTTTGATACCTGGCCAAAGGTATCATAATTTCTATGGCTGGAGCGCAGCTGTGACTGCACAGCTTCCTCCCCCCAAACACTAATGAGGTCCAGCAACTCGCCATTGCTCCATGCTGGGGCTCGTTTGGCGCGTGGAGGCATGGTCACCTGGAAAGATTCACTGATTGCACTCCACACCTGGCTGAGCAAACAGGAAGGGGATTTTTAAAATTCCCGGGGCATTTAAAGGGCAGGTCACCTGAGGCCAGGGCAGTAGAGTGCAAACTGATGAGCAGAGTGGCTGAACAGGAATTCTGGGATATCTCCTAATACCCTGGAGGCCAATAACAGCGCTGGTGTGTGGCCACACTTGACGAGCAGCGTTGCATCACCAGCGCTGAACTAGTTATACCTCAAGCAGACCAGGTGTACAGCTAGCACTGCAGCCAGGGAGTTGCAGCGCTGGATGTGCCTTGCAGGTGTGGACAGTTACTAAGGGTACGTCTTCTATGATGAGATAACCGGCTCTGTGGATGAGGGGAAAGCAGTGGATGTGCTATTTCTGGATTTTAGCAAAGCTTTTGATACAGTCTCCCACAGTATTCTTGCCAGCAAGTTAAAGAAGTATGGGCTGGATGAATGGACGGTAAGGTGGATAGAAAACTGGCTAGATGGTTGGGCTCAACGGGTAGTGATCAATGGTTCCATGTCTAGTTGGCAGCCGGTATCAAGTGGAGTGCCCCAAGGGTCGGTGCTGGGGCCGGTTTTGTTCAATATCTTTATTAACGATCTGGAGGATGGTGTGGACTGCACCCTTAGCAAGTTTGCAGATGACACTAAACTGGGAGGAGTGGTTGATACGCTGGAGGGTAGGGTTAGGATACAGAGGGACCTAGACAAATTAGAGGATTGGGCCAAAAGAAATATGATGAGGTTCAAGAAGGACAAGTGCAGAGTCCTGCACTTAGGACGGAAGAATCCCATGCACTGCTACAGACTAGAGACCGAATGGCTGGGCAGCAGTTCTGCAGAAAAGGACCTAGGGGTTACGGTGGACGAAAAGCTGAATATGAGTCAACAGTGTGCCCTTGTTGCCAAGAAGGCTAATGGCATTTTGGGTTGTATAAGTAGGGGCATTTCCAGCAGATCGAGGGATGTGATCATTCCCCTCTATTCAGCACTGGTCAGGCCTCATTTGGAGTACTGTGTCCAGTTTTGGGCCCCACACTACAAGAAGGATGTGGATAAATTGGAGAGAGTCCAGCGGAGGGCAACAAAAATGATTAGGGGGCTGGAGCACATGACTTATGAGGAGAGGCTGAGGGAACTGAGGCTATGGCTACACTTGCACTTCAAAGCGCTGCCGCGGCAGCGCTTTGAAGCGCTAAGTGTAGTCAAAGTGCCAGCGCTGGGAGAGAGCTCTTCCAGCGCTGTCCGTACTCCACCTCCCTGTGGGGAATAACGTACAGTGCTGGGAGCCGCGCTCCCAGCGCTGGGGCTTTGACCACACTGGCGCTTTGCAGCGCCGCAATTTGCAGCGCTGGAGAGGGTGTGTTTTCACACCCTGCTGCAGCGCTGCAAATTTGCAAGTGTAGCCATGGCCTGAGATTGTTTAGCCTGCAGAAGAAAGGAATGAGGGGGGGTTTGATAGCTGCTTTCAACTACCTGAAAGGTTCCAAAGAGGATGGATCTAGACTGTTCTCAGTGGTAGAAGATGACAGAACAAGGAGTAATGGTCTCAAGTTGCAGAGGGGGAGGTTTAGGTTGGACATTAGGAAAAACTTTTTCACTAGTAGGGTGGTGAAGCACTGGAATGGGTTACCTAGGGAGGTGGTGGAATCTCCTTCCTTAGAGGTTTTTAAGGTCAGGCTTGGTTTTTAAGGTCATGATTTAGTTGGGTTTGGTCCTGCTTTGAGCAGGGGGTTGGACTAGATGACCTCCTGAGGTCCCTTCCAACCCTGAGATTCTATGATTCACTACCCGCTGGATCGGCGGGTAGCAATCGATTTCTCGGAGTTCGATATATCGCGTCTCATCTAGACGCGATATATCGAACCCCGAACGCGCTCCTGTCGACTCCCGGAACTCCACCGGAGCGAGTGGCGGTAGCGGAGTCGACGGGGGAGCCGCGGACGTCGATTCCGCGCCGTGAGGACGGGTACGTAATTCGAGCTAAGGTACTTCGACTTCAGCTACGCTATTCACGTAGCTGAAGTTGCGTACCTTAGATTGACCCCCCCTCCCCAGTGTAGACCAGGCCTAAGTTGCAGCGCTGGAAAGCCTCCACCAGCGCTGCAACTCTCAAGTGTAGCCAAGCCCTGAGTGGTAAAAAGAGAGAGGTATGTGAATGGTGAATGCTCTGGACAAATTAACCAGGTATTCCAAGCAGTGCCATAACAAGGGCGAGGCGAGTGAGGCACTTGTCTCGGGCACGCAAATCGGAGGGGCGCAGCTCTACCATGATCGGCGGCGCTTCAGCAGCAGCTCTACCGCATCGGCGGCGCTTCGGTGGCAATTTGGCGGCGGGTCCCTGAGTCCCTCTCAGAGGGAAGGACCTGCCGCCGAATTGCCACCGCTGCTTCATTTGTTCTTTGGCGACAATTCGGCAGCGGGTCCTTCTCTCCGAGAGAGAGTCAGGGACACGTCGCCGAATTGCCGCCGAAGAATGAATGAAGCGGCAGCGGCAATTTAGCGGCAGGTCCTTCCCTCCAACAGGGACTCGGGGACCCGCTGCTGAATTGCTGCCGAAGAGCCTGGAGCCGGCCCTTGCTTCGGGCGCAAAAATTCCTTGTTACGGCTCTGATTCCAAGGGTAAGAAAAGATGCATTTTCCCCATTACAAAAGGGGAAAACTTTGTCTATGGGCAGCAGTTGTCTCTTTGTGAGACACTTGTGCCAAAGAGATGAACAACAATGCCAGCAAATCCCAACTGCTGGTGCCACAGATTAATTTTGTAGTTCTTTACTGATCAACGGTGACTTTCTCCCGAGACTACCTCATGCCTTTACGGCTCATGGGGAGTGTGCTCCTAGCACTGGCTCTGTTTTACATAGCTTGCAGTTAATCAATTCCAAGCCATCCTTCCATGCATACAACCTAAACTCCCAGGGGAATCTTTTTTAATTCTGTAGTCCTTCACTATTGGTTAGAATTAGGTCACCTATTGCCAGTGGTTGGGTGAGGTTGGTACTCACAAAGAAAAGGGTTAACACATGTTTCCCGTGAACCATATTTAAAAGGACAAAATTTCAAGAGCCAAAAATATACATGGCAATTCTAAAAAGGCAAGGGATCAGATTTTGTTGAGTTGCAGTGATGTCAGTGCAGAAAAACGTCAGTGGAATTACTCTGGATTGATAGTGTGGGCCCGTGGCTTCTGGTCCAAAGAGTTCACAGTCTGATGCGCTACAAAATGACACACTAACCACAGTTTAGGTTTGGGAGCATGTAGAGATGGCCCTGGTGAGAATAGCAGGGTAGGAAGGACTTGCAGAAGAATTGCATACAAATAAGCTCCTACATTTTAAATGATCCTAGTGTCCAATTTAATATGCCTAAAAATCAAATCATATTTAAAAATACACAATGTTGTTAGAGCAAAAATATATCAGCACCTTTCTGTTGGTTTCACTCACAAATAAACAGCATTTCAGTACTTTTCTCTTTAAATGTTACAAAATATCAACATTGCTTGTAGTAGTGTGGCTCTGGCCCTTATGAAGTGGGGGGCCATAAGGGGGAAAGTACTCGCCCTGCCACCAGAAGTTTCTGCGTGGCATGCAGCAGTTGATTGATTAGCAGGCTGTGCCGCTGCCTCTGTTGTGTAATGATCTGCAGATGCTGCCGTTGACTTGCCTTAGCTCTTTTTGTTATGTAATGCTGATTGTCAAACTCTCAGTTCCAGCATTGTCACATTAGCATGGAAGGATTAGCTGTCCTTTTCTTTCCCTCACCCCCTCTTACACATTCTTATTGTTTTCACTTCTCCAGGCAAGAGCCTGCTTTATGCTGCTTTGGTGTCATGCTGTCTTTCTGAATGATCCATGTACCTAAAGATAATAAGGGCTGGGTCCTGAATTTCTTCAAAATATGGCGTGTGAAAGTGGGTTTCTGAAGCACCCCTTTGTTGTTTTTTCTCTAGTCTTTGCTCCCTACAAATCATGTTGGCCAACAGCAGTGAGAACCCTTGCAATTTATAACTGGTTGGGGATGAGACCAGATTCTTTTCAACAAGGTCTGGTGGGAGTTTGCCTTTCTTCCTCAGAATAGTGGGTGAGTGTGAGCACAGGTTCCATTCCCAATCTCAAATGCAGTTTACTATATAAAGCCTCAACTCATTACATCCCTGTGGCTTCCTTTTCTATAGGCAGAACTTTACAATAAAGCAACATAAAGTTCAACTCAAAACTTCTCTCTGGGCTTAGCTGCTCCAATGGCACCTATCTCAGGACTGCTCAACAATACCCTGGATTCTTGTAGTGAGCCATTCCCACTTTGCATGGGGTAGTGAGCCACCTGCCTTTGTGAGTAATATAAACCACATAACCATTTCCCAGCAGAATAAACACCTGCTTCCAGAGTGGGGTGTTCCACATACACACTGTCAGCCTATTACAGTCAGTTTTCTTCAACCAGCAATGTACCATTTTGGTGTGGACTGTACAGATGCCCTTTTAACATAGAGCTTGCTTCCAGTTGTGAATGTGGTGGCAGATGGGTCTCACCTAAGGACTGTCAATGTCAATGCTAAGGATAGGGGCTGTCCAACTTCTTCATAGTATGGACCACATTTTCAGAGAGACTGTTGTGGAAACCTCCCCTCCCATTTGTAATTACGCAGACCACTTCTTTTCTCATTCTGCTGTATTAGTAAGTGTATCACTTACTTCCAGAGAAAGTTAATAGTGATTAATATGATGGGTTAGGTTTTAATGTATACTTAGCTGCTTCTGATGTGATTAAACAGGTGAAAATAAGAGCCAGCATCACGTGAGCAGCCATCTCTTCACAGATCACCAGCATGTGCTCTGCACTACCAGTTATCCATAAGGCACAAGTGAAGAACTGCTGCTTTAGCTTCATAATAGTCTGCTACAGCAAACTGAGTCCATTCCATTTGTGAGTACAGCAGAAGGATCTGATTTAAATCAGGACTTTTATATATAATATTACAACTTTCATTTTCCTAAAGAAAAGTTCCATCTCATTGATTTGTGAAAGAGCCAAAGCAGTTTGACTCATGCATATGCTTTATTTAGAAATACAGACTACCTGTTAAGTGAATGTTGTTTGAAAACATGCTTGTGCCTTTTTTGAACAAATACTTGTCTTTATTTTACACAACAGCATATAAAGACTGACTAAATATAATTTGTGGCGATGTTAATCCATTGTGTAAGGTAAATTGTTAGAATTAAATTAAACAAAACCATTAGTCCTGACATTCTGCACTTTCTTTTGTATTGCATTTTTAAATTCAAGAGCAAAATATTCATTGCATTGTCATTTTGAAATTACACAAACATTACCAATATATTTTTTTCCCCCATGAGCAACTTTAATGAATGACTTCTTCTCTAATGATCTATTTGTATGTTTTGCACTTGCGCATGCTATTAAGTACTGGATGTTATTTATTTATATAGTGCCTGAAGGCCAAAAGTGGAATATTCATGCCCAAAATAATCCCCTCACACCCTACCCTCAACTGATTACAATAACAGACTAGTGATATAGTAAAGATGAAACTTAACAATTTCTGCAGAATTGGCATGGAATTAGAGCTGAGTGAAATTTTTTTGCTCGCCCAAAAATTCATTTTCAGGATGACTGAAACTATTCATGAATTTGGGTTGAATTTGGAAAATAGTTTTAACTGAATAAAAAAGGAGGAAATTTTTTTTTAGGTCAAAATGGTTCATTTTGACTTTTTTTTTAAATGAACTGTCTCATTTAGAAAACATAAATTCAGATTGACCCGAATTCAATTTTTTTTATTTTATTTCATTTTTTTTGGACAAGAAATCAGTTTGGATTAAAAATGAAACATTTTTTCCAGATTTTTTGGTTCAGCCATTGAACCAAAACATTATTTGTTCAGTTCTAATTGGAATTACCTGTTTCACCCTAATTTCTGTTTACACAAATGTCTTTGCTACAAAATTGCATCATACCAGTCTGTAAGTTTCTCTCCCAGCATGCACTGGAAGTCTGGAGTATTTTGGGTTCTAGGATTTCCCAGGGTTCTTGACACTTCATTTATAGCCAGACATTATAACAACCAAGGCAAAATCTCTTACGAAACAGACATTAAGGGACAAATCTTCCATAAATCCAAATAATGGGCTTGGCTCAAGCGAGATCAGGGAATGGAATCTTCTTCCCCCACTTTACATCGCAGCTGCTAGTGCTACCTCAGGGCTGCAGGGTTGAACCTACATCCTCTGCAGGTATTTAGATGGTAGATATATGCAGTCGTGGATCCACAGGCTCTGCACCCAAATCCCACCTGCATGATGGGGTAGGGAGAGTCCCGGTGAAGCACAGATGCTTAAGTATTCTGGCTATCCCTTGTAGAGTAAAGTTCTTCCCACCTCTGAATGGGTGGATCAGATTTGATCCTGCCCTAAGCAGAGTGAGTTTTTGCGAACACCAGGGTTCCTTCTACAGTCCAGGCTGTAACCTTTCTTCATCCAGTTATATTTATCACGTTTCATTAAATAAGTTGTTTGGACATGGACTACATGTGGGTGGGTCCTCTAATGGAAATTGCAGAGAGATGATGTGTACAGCATACAGTTTCAGTGACTGTCGCAGTATTTGTTGCTTCACTTAAAGGCCCAGCTCCTGAGGA
The DNA here is from genome assembly GCF_020497125.1 of Mauremys mutica. Taxonomy (NCBI): domain Eukaryota; kingdom Metazoa; phylum Chordata; order Testudines; family Geoemydidae; genus Mauremys; species Mauremys mutica. Next base: position 47,483,393 of record NC_059078.1, read on the forward strand.
CAAGTGATGAGTTAAGAATCCCTACTCTCATTTAAAAAAAAAGAAAAAGTGAGTTTCTCGCTCTCAGGAGTGTGGAGAAAAGCTTGGAAAGGACAGTGAATTATGGACCTTAACTCTTTGCACACTGAGATTTAAAAAAAAAAAAATCTAATCTTTAAACACGTATTCATGTTGTGGAAGCACCTACATCCCTAATTCAGGATTGAGCCTCTCTTGTGCTAACACACAGTGAGAGACGCTCATTACCCTAAGAAGATTACATTTTAAAATATTCTACTTAAAAAAACCAACAACAACAACAACCCAACAGACCACCCCCACCACAAAACTACTTTTATCTTCCTTGAAGGGCGGGTATAGTGCCTGATAGAGACAGTCTTGGATATTATTTTGATGTTCAGCTGATGCAGGCTTTGACTCCCTGAACAGTGGTAAACACGAAAGCTTCTCTCTCTTTATTGTGTAAGCAAATGGAATGCTTTAGGGTTTCCTCATTTAATAGCTCCTCCTGCCCCCTTTACTCGGCAGCCTCCCAATTTCTTGAAATTTGTCCAGGATCAATCGCAGGCTTTTTTATATAATCCTGTGATGTAGAGGACTTTGTTTATATATCTTGGTGCTGTCTGCCATCTTCCGTTTCTCCCTGCATACAGCCCAGGATGCCATGTGTTTCTTTCCATTCTAGGGCTAGGAGGTTCAGATTGATTTAATGTGGGAGAGCTGGAAAGTCCAGATGAATAGTAACTTTGGTCAGTTGAAGATAATCTGTTTATCTCTTGCAAAGTGCCCTGCCAGCAGTGATTAAATGTGTGTGAGAGGTTGGAATAACCCTGCTGTAAAACAATAGAGGCAGATGCAATCTGGGTATGTTATGTAATTCCCCTTCGAGAAGGCTCTGAACTGGGTCATATCTGTGTGAGAAATAAGGGCAGGCTGGTGTCTGTGTAATTCGTACCTGCCTGTTCAGTGTTCAGGTTGTGTATCCTAGTTTTATTAGGCAAGCTGGGAGCTCTCCAGAGAAGCAGAGTTTATGCAACTGAAAATTGTTAGGGGAGCTGCCAGGATCTTGGGTGGAGGCGGGGCAAGAGGGATGTCTACATGACAACATGAACAGAAGAGTTTATCATCTTTATTACACTGGAATCCTTTAGAAAGCTTCTGTTTTACCCCTGCATATCACGCAGACTGCGGAATAGTTTAGATTGTTAAGATGCACTTGCTACTGATTTCAAAGTACCTTAATAAGTTGTGCATCAAAAAAAAGCTTGGAATCTACTCTTTTTTAAAAGGTACTTTTTGTGATTAACTGATGGCTTCTGAGCTTTGTATTTTATTCACAGAAATACAGACACTATGAAGACCCACTCCCTATCTATGTTCTGTGTTCTATGATCTCTTAACCACTTTCAAATATATTTTTTTGTAAATTGTTACAAACATTGAGATGTGAAAGATGAGACAGGAAAATACTAGTGTTGAGACTAGATTATTTAATCTCTTGTATTCTGAAGTCTTGTAGGTCTCATTTAGTATAATCAGAACACTTTTCTGACACCCCCCCTGTGTGTCCCTGTCCCCCCCCTCCTCCTTTATGTAAGAATAAGCTCATAATTAGCACACTAGGAACACTCAGCAATTATCACATTCTCCCTCTTTTTGGTCAGTGTGCTGTCTTTTTAGCTAGATAGGGGTGTGTGTGTGTGTGCATGCGTGCGCGCCGCGCCGCGGTGTTTGCTTTTGTGTTTCTGGCAGAAGTCTATGCTTTGACTATAAAGTGCCTGGCACTTTTGGTAATATGTAAATAAAATACACCCTTGGATTTCAGTAGAGTTTATCTACTCATGGAGGGTTGGTAAATTCCCAAAGGACTGTTGAAAGGCAAATATAATATCTCTCTTTAAAAAGGGGAGCAACAAGGACCCAGGGAATTATAGTTCAGTCAGCTTAACTTTGATACCTGGAATGATACTGGAACAAATTATTAAACAATCAATTTATAAGCACCAAAGAAAAATAAAGTTATAGTAACAGCCAACATGGATTACTCAAGAACAAAATCTGTCAAACCAATTTAATTTCCTTATTTGACCTGATTGCTGGCCTAGTGGATACAGGAGAAACAGTAGATGTGCTAGATCTTTATTTTAGTAAGGCTTTGGACACAGTCCCACATGACATTCTCATAAGCAAACTAGGGAATATGGTCTAAATGAAATTACTATAAGGTGGTGCAAATTTTTTGAAAGTTTGTATTCAGAGTAGTTATCAATGGTTTGCTGTCAAACTGGGAGGCTATATCCAGTGGGAGTCCAACAGGAATCTGTCCTGGGTCAGATACTATTCAATATTTTTATTAAATCTTGAATAACAGAGTGGAGAGTATGCTTATAAAATTTGCATGACACCAAACTTGGTGGGGTTGAAAGCACTTGAGAGGACAGGATTACAATTCAAAATGACCATGACAAATTGGAGAATTGGGCTGAAATCAACACAATGAAATTCAATCAAGAAAGTGCAAAGCCCTACACTTAGGGTTTGGCTACACTTGCAGCTGTACAGCGCTGGGAGTTAAAGCTGTCTTCATACAGCTGTGTAGGGAAACCGCTGCAGTGTGGCCACATTTTCAGCATTTGCAGCGGTGTTGGGAGTGGTGCATTATGGGCAGCTATCCCAGCGTTCAAGTGGCTGCAACATGCTTTTCAAAAGAGTGGGGTGCGGTGGAGTGTGACAGGGAGCGTGGGGGAGACAGAGAGTGTGGATTTTTGGAGCTGACACTGTGTCAGCTCTCTGCCTTGCAAGTTCCGACCCCTTCCCCCACCCCTCTCTCATTCACTAAATGCAAATAGCCTTCTTTGTTTTTTTCCTCACAGACCAGATAAGCAGCTGCTCCGAAACAGACCCCCCCCCTCGCGCCCGCCATGCTGCTTCTCTCCTCAAGCAAACACTAGCTGTGGACATTCCAAAGGGATCCCCCTGCCTCTGCTCATTCACTGCAAACAGTAGCTGTGTTTGTTTTTTAGATAAGCAGCTCCGGGAGCCCCGAGTTCACAACAAAACAAAGAGAGGCATCACAACAAAACAAAGAGTGTTATCTTTACTTAAAAGCATTATGGGAAGGTTCCAGAGGTCAGTTACAGCGTAGTAAGATTAATCACTGTTTACACTGGCACCCCAGCGCTGCAACAGCAGCGCTGTTCTCTTTATTCCTCTCGTCGAGGTGGAGTACATGCAGCGCTGTAGCCAGGGAGATACAGCGCTGTATGTGCCTTGCCAGCGTGGATGGGGAGAAAGTTACAGCACTGTAAAGCTACCACCAGCGCTGTAACTCTCAAGTGTAACCAAGCCCTTAAGGAAAAATCAAATGCACAATTTCAAAATAGTGACTAACTGCTAGCCTCTAGGGAGTAGTACTGCAGAAAAGGATGTGGGGGCTATATTGGATCACAAATTGAATGTGAGTCAACAATATGATGCAGTTGTGAAAAAGACTAATATTTTGTGGTGTATTAACAGGAGTGTGTATGTAAGACGAAGGAGGTAATTGTCCTGCTCAACTCAGGGATGGTGAGCTCTCAGCTGGAGTACTGTATCCAATTCTGGGCACCACACTTTAGGGAAGATGTGGACAAATTAGAGCAAGTCCAGAGGAGAGCAACAAAAATGATAAAAGTTTGAGAAAAGGTTTAAAAAAATAGGCACATTTAATCTTGACAAAAGAAGACGGGGTGGGAACCTGATAAGCCTTTACATATGTAAAGGGCCTTTATAAAGAGGATGTGATCAATTGTTCTGCATAAGCAGCAAAGAGTCTTGTGGCACCTTATAGACTAACAGACGTTTTGGAGCATGAGCTTTCGTGGGTGAATACCCACTTCATGTTCTGCATGTTTACTGAAGGCAGGACAGAGATCTAATAGGCTTAATCTGCAGGAAGGGAAATCTAGGTTAGATGTTAGGAAAAACTTTCTTGCTATAAGGCTGGTTAAGCTCTGGAATAGACTTCCAAGGGAGATTGTGGAATCTGCAGCATTAGAGGTTTTTAAGAACAGGTTGGACAAAGGTGTCAGGGGTGGTCTAGGTTTACTTGGTCCTGCCTCAGCACACATGGATTGACTAGGTGACCTCTTGAGATCCCTTTCTTCCCAGCATTTCTATGATGCACTGAAAATGAAGGTTTGACCATAGCACGGGTAGGCATCCTATACTAGTTATAACCTAGCTAGCATGAGTAACAATAGCAGTGTAGATGTGGTGTCACACACTTCAACATAGGCTAGCAAAGTACAAGTCCAGTACACAAACTCTTGTTCTGAAATCCATGCCATCGTGTCTACACTGCTGCTGTGACTCAGGCAAGCTAGATTATTACAGGTATGCGTACCCATGATGCAATGTAGACATACACTAAGTGACCTCAAAAAAAAAAATCCAGTGAGGCTGCAGCACTAATCTTTCTGGGAATTATACAGGAAACACCAGCAGCTTCACAATTACAGGTCTGAAAGCAACCTGACTATTTAAGTTAAAACAAAATAGAAATATATTTTTAGATCTGTGCATCAGTTGGAAGGTATGTTTTTGGCTGCTTACAGGTGCAGATAAATTGCTGCTTTGAAATAAACATCAGAATTTAGCACAGCACTTATTGTCAAGAAAAACTTTTTATAGTAGAGTGGCTTATGCTTCCTCCCTTGCTCCCTCCTTTTTTCTCAGTAGCTGCTGTGGTCATTTATGGGTGATCTAGAGCAATGTTTCTCAACGTTTTTTATACCAGGGACTGGCTAGATGCCTTCCTAGACTGTGCCAGGGAGATCTCAAGGACCAGCGTCGGTGTACAGACTGGTCGTAGAGAAACACTGATCCTAAGAGCATCGAGCAAATGGCAGTGAGTCTGGGGATCTGTGAACTGATCCTTAGCTGGAGTGAATTGCCATGGGTCCATTTAAATCAGTTGAGATTTGTGTTGTATCTGTCTTCTGCTGGACTCCGACAACCAACCTATCCTGTTTAGTCCGCTAAGCAGCTGTTGAACTGTAAGAACTTTTGGTTGCTTCCATCAAAGACTAGAATTGAACCTAGTGATGAAAGGCTCTGTATCACAAGAGCTGAGCCATCCTCTTACCTTGATTTCATTTTCTTTTGTTCTCTTGCTTTCCCTCCGTGTCTTGCCGACACATTCTCACTATTACTCTTGCCTCAGTCAGCTTCCCAGTGTCTGATTACTTTAACTGGAATAATTTTAACACACTTAGCTGTTAGATTTGTATTTTTTTCAGGCCTTATTTTACAGGGTTGTGAGGTGTTTCTTAACTTTCAGGCTGTCCAGCCTGTAGTGCTTAGCAAGTCCATGACTAGGGCACTGTGTTAATACAAATAATAATATACCAGAAAATGAAAGTTCTGCATATGTTATGAAAAGTTTATGTAGATGTTGAAAGCTTGCATACAGGCTTATTTTAACTGCTTGGAAAAAAGTTTGAGACTCATGTCTTTTTAAAATGTATATTTCAATTCCCAAATACATTGTTGCTTAAATCTTAAGTGCCATGGGTGCTAGGGGCAAAAGCAGATGATTGACAATCCATGAAGAACAGGGAAAATGTTTGATAAGGCACATGTAGGGCCATGCTGGTTATGTTGAATAGTGACCTTTCAGAGGGTCAAGTTTGAACACCTCTTTAGCTTTTTCCCAAGGATGGATTCGTTGTTATCTGCCACTATCTTCATTTTCTCTCCTTTGACACTTTGCTTTCCACCCACCCTATCCAGTACTAAGATTCCCTAACCCTATACAGCTGTCATATGACACTGTTCTCCTTGAAACACAGCTGAGGCACTTCCAAACAGAAAGATCTGTAATGAAATCCACGCTGGGGCAATAGGTGGTCTGAGCTGACAAACCTGTGCCTTCGTGATCACCTTGGCCTTTTCTTCCAGTTTACTTTGTCATTGTATACAGAGACTCTGACTGTGACAAACTGAGATGGGACTAGGTGAGAGTTTCTCCACAGGCCAGTATTCCTGTCCCATTCCCTACAGGAAGTAGTTGTAATCTGTCTTTTTTGGGCTGATGTATTGTTATCCCCTCCCGAGCTTTTATTCTTCGCCTTTCCTTCCTTTAAAAGGGATGGTGCAGCCAATGGATCCCGGACCCTTGTCACAGTCTTTCTTCATGTTGTATTAAAGGAAGGTTGTCTTTGCCTATAAGATACACAGACCACTGTGAAAAGTTGAAGGTACTCAGATACTAGAGTAAATAGGCTGCAGTATAAAATCCCAAGGGACATGAAGTCTGTATGTGAAACTGAATTGCTGGACCACGAAGAGGTGTCAAATGATCTACTCAATCCACTTTCTGTTTCCTGGAAGTAGGGTGACCAGACAGCAAATATGAAAAATTGGGATGGGGGTTGGGTGGGGGGGTAATAGACACCTATATAACACACAGCCCCAAATATCGGGACTGTCCCTATAAAATCGGGACATCTAGTCACCCTACCTGGAAGTGACTTTTTCAGCTAGCATTTTGACCCTATGCTTCAGAAACACAGCAACATCTGAAATCAGATTGAAAGGTTACCTTTGTCTTTAATAGTTGTATATTTGGATATTAATATCTTTGAATTTTTTAGGTGTTTGCATCATTTTTTATATAAAATATGAATATTTTAGCAGCAGTCTGTTACGCCAGTATTCACAAGAGGATTCTCCTGGCCTGCGTGTACTAAGAATAACAATCAAGATGTTCTGGCTTGAGTGATTAGTTGCTACATGTCAGTTGAGCCTCTGATACTGGTTCCAGAGCCTCCATCATCTTTGTACGTTGCTGGTGAGCACAGTGACTATGCTATCTACAGATGACTTTGCCTGTGTTGTGAGGACTTTCCTTTTAGAAGTTGATAGCTAATTTTGTTTCGTATTTATCCACTTTGGGTCACGGGAGCAAGCACATGTGAAAAGTTCATTGTGGGTAGATCAGGGGCACAGCATGGAGGTAGCCCATCTTTCATATCATACTTTGGCTAATACGTTTAATTCCCTGGGCATCTAGTTAGGTTTCCAAACCTTATGTGTAAGTGGATGGGTATGATTTGGGTGTATGGCAGGGAGAGAGTGAAATTGATTATATAAATTAGAAAAGAGAAGTATGGTATAGAGGAGGAGGTAGTGAACACACTGTAGAGAGAGAGAAAAGGATGGGGAAAAGGAAACCTACTCAGAAGAGGAATCCACAGAGAAAGTGACAGCTGTAGGAAAGAATAGGTGGAGTGAAGCCAGCAAGGGGAAGAAAGCTTACAAAAGTAAGAGATGATTATTATTATTTTTAATTACCAAAGTGGAATAACAGTACACAATAAACAGTGTACGCATGTTTTCTTTGCATTCTGCAGGTTTTGGCCTTGGTGCGTGGGTTCTGTCATGGAAGCACAGACATCTTTCACCATGGCTTCTTTGCTTAATTTTTGAGTATTGGCTAAATTTTTCAAGCCCTGGCAATAACTCAAGCAAGATCTGTGAATAGATTGGGTGCGGGTTACTGCCTTCCTCATCTCTTCTTTAACGATTGTGTCCATGATTCTCTCTTCTGAGAGGATTCTGATGTCCAGGATAAATGTTAACTGCAGTTATGGGACCACACAAACTTGTCATGGGCTGCACTTGGGTGGCTTTTGTATCTGAAATTCTGCATGGCTGAGTTTTTCTTGAATGGATTTTTTTCTTCCTACTCATCCAGGGCTGCCTTGCAATAGACCATGAGTAGGTAATGCACAAGGAGCACCACTGGGAATCATGTCAGACGAGTCAATCTCAGGGAGTGATCCAGACCTGGACCCGGACTTGGAGCAGGAGGATATGGAAGAGGAGGAGGAGGAAGATGATGAGGCAATGGAGGAGGACAATGACGGGGATGACGAGGAAGACTTACTTGATGAGAATGGTGAGTGAGTGAGGTTGTGAGCACACACACACACTTTACCGTGCATAATCACTGGAACTGCTAATTCTCAATGTATGGTTTGGGGGAGCCCAAAATAAAATCTAAATAGAGAGGGGAGAAAACAAACCTCTGTTATGGGTTTTGCTGAGCATTTCAAGTGTAGAGATTGCTCGTGCATCAAACATTTCCCGAGGAAAAATGTTGGCTGTTTGAACTATTGAATGAATCCCTCTGTGATGTTCTGTCTTCACTCTTTCTGGATGTCTGGGATTATTTCTGATTGCAGTGCTGGAATTCAGCTTCATTTGTTTGTTGATGGTACTGTCCTATTATTAGTATTGACAGAGAGTCACTTGTTTTCTGCCTCTGAGAAATGATATGGATTAATCACATTTCAAAAATTTGCTGTTCAGGGTGAATAACTGATAAGAAATGAAATCTAGAGTACTGTAACAGATGCAGTTGTGAGTATTGGCATTCAGATGCCGTCCTCCAAGGCTTCTGGTTATGTTTGTATTTAAAACTGGATTTGGAAAACTTTCATTTAGTACTGGTGGAATGAGATAATGGAACAGCCATGCTGTCCATCTAGTGGTTCTGGCGGTGATCTAATATACTTCTGTATTTTTAAGTCTCTAACAGAAACTGTCATAGGACTCCTGCTTTAGTTTGACTTTGTGTTGAAGAAGTCTGACAGCAGTGAGGCCTGTGGTTAGAGCAGGGGACTGAAAATAAGGACTTCAGAAGTATATTCCTGGATGTGTCACTGTGGCTGATTCTTTATGATCTTGAGCCTGTCTTTAATCTTTCCAGGTCTCAATTTCCTAATCTGTAAAATTATGATACTTTGCTGCACAGATTTGTAGTCTTCATTCAGGTTTGTAAAGAACACTGATATTCTTGAATCCTTATTAAAGAAATGCCTAACACTATTAAAAGGACACAGTTAGGTCAACTTTGCCCGATAACTTAAGTTTTTTAAAAATAAACCTCAGACCAATATATTTTAAAATGTATTTATTAAAATTCCAATGGAAAAGTGTTTTTTTCTTTAAATAAAAATTCCTCTGCATCTATTTTGCAATCCATAAATTGCAGCATTGTGAAGATGATGCGTGAAATTGAAAGTGAAATTGACTTGAAACTGACTAGCCTATTTTCATTGTCTAGTTTAATGGAAATGGAATAAGTACATAACATAAATAGTGAAAAACTAAGTAGACTTCCAAAATAATTTGTTTTGCCAGCCTCATGTGCTATCTGTAAAGCAAATAAGGAGATCAAAAACGTGAACTTGTGTTCCTCTCTGCTTCTGTGATCTTAGAAGAGCTCTGTGTAAGATGAAAAGCTTGTCTCTGTCACCAACAAAAATTGGTCCAACAAAAGATATTACCTCACCCACCTTGTCTCTGTAATTGTTAGCCCATCAAACATCCCATTTAATCAGGGAATATTTGTGTCTAAGGCAAGGAAGGGCCTTATTGTGGAAAAAAAGGTGCTGTAGGTGAGGGGAAAAATATAATTTTGCACTTTTTCTGCAGTGCTGGAAGATAGATGTTAGTCTGTTGCCTTCTACTTTTGACCCATGCTGAACTCCTTTCAGTTCTGGAAAGACTGTCTTTAAAATGCCACTGTGATTCCAAGGAGGGAAGATGGGTGACTTCCAATCTCTTCAACCGCTAATAGAGAACCCCTGTTCTAGTGGGGATGGTTGTTTCAAGAGGAAAGGGGGTAAACGTTGTATCATTTTTGCTGCTTCCCAGAAGATTTAAGAATAATGATTTAACAGCATTTCATGTGGGTGGGTGAATGTTGAGGGAAAATAGATCCCAAAGTCAATGAATTTTTTTTTCTTCCTCCTCTTTCTGGGCAGTATAAGACACTGCAGCTGCTCCTTGGGGAACACTATATTTTTATTAGATGATTCCATCTGCTATGGTACAGGAGCATAACAAACTTTATTGCTCCTTGCATTCTGCCTCAGATCTGTGATGCAAGCAGTCTGAACAGTTCAGCACTTCTTGGTGTGACTGGAAACCGGGGGAGGAGGCAGGGAAAAAGTGGAGCCTGCCATAATAAAACTGGCATGGAAAGGAGGCTCAGGCTCTTCTGTTTATGGAGGTGGGGATGAAACAAAAGGAAGGACTTGCCTTTAGCCCAGGAGGGTTTTGAAATTAATCAGGAGGGTTTGTATTTTTAAGCCCTGCTCTGTCTCTGTGCAAATGTCATAGTGATCCATGCTAGTAAATAATAAAAGTTATAAATAAATATAAAAGCATTATCAATAGCCTATAACTCACCCAGCAAAATACTATTTGTAGAGCAGGAGGATTTATTTTGGTGGGAGGCTAGGTATGTAATCTCCCCCTTTTCTCCTTATTTTCCCTGCTAAAGGACTCTACATTGCTCCTTTTTATTTTGGCTGATTAGAACTGGATGAGGTCCCTTTGGAGCCCATCAGCATTACTTCTAAGTCAGCTGGTGGGAAACTCTGAGGCAAGGTGTATATCACAGCTTGGGCGTATAAGTAATCTCCTCTCCATGCCAGGTGATTTACTTGCTAGTTAACATCCTGTGTATTGGCATGTATTTAAACCTTGTGGGCTTCTCTGTGCTGGGAAATTAGATATTAATACACAGCCCTGATGGATCATAGTAACTGACACAATGTTCAACATGACTTACCATTAATTGAAGACTACGACTGTTGTGTATAATATTGTGCCAGCTGGTTGTGGTTGATGCAAGGTAGACAAGCCCAGAATCTCAACTGCATGTAGAATATCAGAAAAAGGCGTTTCTCGGGTCCATTTAGGCCTCAGATTTGTTTTATAAAAACAAGTGTTTCCAGTGATCTAGAATTAATAGAAGTATTTCTACAGTTGTTTAATAGGGATATTTTACTTGCATTTAAACTTACCTCATCAGTCTCTGGAGCCCAGACATTGCAGCACTATGCTAGTTTAATGAGAAACAGAAAGTAAAAATATCTAGAAACTGTCTTTTCTATTTCCATTATCCAACATGAGTAAAATGCTCTGTTTGTACAGTACCTAGCACAGAGGGGTCATGGTCTGTTACTAGGGCTCCTGGATGCTTCACTAATACAAAATAATAATAATTAATAAGCAACATTAATGGTGAAAATAAAGTGATATTGATGCTTTCATTTTAATGATCTAAAGAGTTATTAATACAGGTAAGTGTGTGTGTGTGTTTTGCTTTTTAAATGTGGGGTAAGTCCTATGGTTCTTATTTAGGCAAAAACACCATTAATTTCAATGGGAGCTTTGCTTGAGTAAGTAGGATTGCAGGTTTCGCCCCTTATTTTGGACCTACCAGTATCCTTTTGATACAGTAAGTCTTACATTTTTGTCAGAGAAAAGTATAGTAAATTCATGCAAGATGAGGGAATTGGCTTTGCAGACTCGGGGTATGTCTACACTATGAAATTAGGTCGATCTTATAGAAGTCGATTTTTAGAAATCGACTTTATACAGTCGATTGCATATTTCCACACTAAGCGCATTAAGTCGGCAGAGTGCGTCCTCACTACCGTGGCTAGCATAGACTTACAGAGCGGTGTACTGTGAGTAGCTATCCCACAGTTCCCGCAGTCTCCGCCACTCATTGGAATTCTGGGTTTAGCTCCCAATGACTGATGGGGCAAAAACATTGTCGCAGGTGGTTTTAGGTACATGTCGTCAGTTGCACCTCACTTCCTCCCTCCCTCCGTGAAAGCAATGGCAGACAATCATTTTGCGCCAGACACCAGGGCGATTAGAAGAGCACAGCAGGGCGTGCTGCACATAAGAGAGGCTGTGAAAAGCAGTTTCATGACTGGCCAGGGTTCGGTGTGACAGTTGTGTGTGTTTCTCCTTGATGCAAACATGCTCCCTTTGTTGATTTTAATTCTCTGTAAGCCAACCACCCTCCCCCCCTTTGAAATAAAGTAACTATTGTTTTGAAACCATCTTTCTTTATTAATTAAGAAAAAAAAGAGATAACAGACAAGGTAGCCCAGATGGGGTGGGGGAGGAGGGAAGGACAAGGCCACATTGCTTATTGTAGCCACACTAAAAATCAAACTGTTTGAATGACAGCCCTTCTGTTGCTTGGGCCATCCTCTGCGGTGGAGTGGCTGGGTGCCTGGAGCCTCCCTCCGCCCCCACGTTCTTGGGAGTCTGGGTGAGGAGGCTATGGAACATGGGGAGGAGGGTAGGTAGTTGTACAGTGGATGCAGCGGGGGTCTGTGCTTTCCTGCAGCTCCAACAGACGCTTCATCATGTCCAGTGGCACCTTATAGACTAACAGACGTTTTGCAGCATGAGCTTTCGTGGGTGAATACCCACTTCTTCGGATGCAAGAAGAAGAAGTGGGTATTCACCCACGAAAGCTCATGCTGCAAAACGTCTGTTAGTCTATAAGGTGCCACAGGATTCTTTGCTGCTTCTACAGAACCAGACTAACACGGCTACCCCTCTGATACTTCATCATGTCCGTTTGCTCCCCCAATAGCCTCAGCATCGCATCCTGCCTCCACTCTTCACGCTCACTTAATTCTTTCCTAGCCTCTGCCACTGATTGCCTCCATGCATTAAGCTGTGCCCTATCAGTGCAGGAGGACTGCATGAGCTCAGAAATCATGTAATCGCGAGTGCGTTTTTTTCGCCTTCTAATCCGCGATAACCTTAGGGACGGAGATGATAGAGGGAGCATAGAAACATTCTATGCTCTACGATTCTAGGGGGAATGCATGGTCACCTGTTCTGCTGAGTTCGCCACACTGGCCAAATAGGAAATGAAATTCAAACGTTCCCGAGGCTTTTCCTGTGTACCTGGCTAGTGCATCAGAGTTCAAAGCGCTGTCCAGAGCGGTCACACTACCCCAAATTCGACCTAGCAAAGTCAATTTTAGTGCTGCTCCCCTTGCTGGGAAGAAGTACAGAAGTTGATTTTAAGAGCCCTGTAGGTCGACGGAACGGGGTTGGTTGTGTGGACGCATTCATTTTTAAATTGACCTAACGTGGCTAATTTCAACCTAACCCCGTAGTGTAGACCAGGCCTCAGCAAAATGTCTGTGTACAGGACATGTTCTGTAGAACCTCACCAGCTCCTGTAAGAACATGTCCTGTTTATAGACATGTTGCTAAGTCTGCAGTGGTGACACTGAAAATCCCTTCTCTGTGTTTTGAGAAGAACACTCTGTGCTTCATTTTGATTTCTGTTTTTCTTTTCTAGTAAATCTGGCATGGGCCAGTTGACTGTATTGCTAGTTTTCTCTGTGAACTTGTGTCTTGTGTTCTATTTGTGTAGAGCATATTCTGCCAGGGGTGTAAAGGAGGGAGGTGGCATTTTAGTGTATACAGGATATACCTTAGTAAGTCTTGGAGGAACATAGGAAGATACTATGGGTTTAAAAGATAAGGGGGCGCCTTTCTGTCTGACTCCAGCATTTTAACTAACCCCATGAACTGGATTATCTAGTGTTATTTAAAAGGTGTGGCCTGAATGGTGATGTGGGAAGGAAGGACAAGGCCCTCCCTAACCCCCCTTCCCTCCTTTCAGGGTATTACAGACTAACAATGCTTCAGGCCAGTCTGTCCGTCTCTCTCACTGTGTTTAGCCTTTCAAAATGCACAAACTCTGGTTCCTAGTCTTCAGTGATTTTTATAAAGGAAAGTTCCAAACAAAAGTGATGTTCTTACCTCCCCCACTGCATCTCTCCCCCTCTCCGCCCCAGCTTTCTGACAGCAGCTTCCTTTCTGAGAGAGTGGCACAAAGTCTGGTGTAGTCAAAATGTTATGAACCAGGAGTAATGACTTGCTTTACTACTTTAAAAGGAGGTGATGTCACCAGAGCTCTCCTTCCCTTGAACCCACTGATTGGGATGTTGGGTCTCGCTGATCTAGTAAAACAAGGTGGCATTATAACTACACCTCTACCTCGATATAACACTGTCCTCAGGAGCCAAAAAATATTACCGCGTTATGGGTGAAACCGCGTTATATCGAACTTGCTTTGATCCACCGGAGTGCGCAGCCCCCCTCCCGCCCTGGAGCGCTGCTTTACCGCGTTATATCCAAATTTGTGTTATATCGGGTCATGTTATATCGGGGTAGAGGTGTACTACTTGGCCAAGGTCACCTAGTCAGTCAGTGATGGAGCTGGGAACAGAATCCATGAATCTTAACTCTCAGTCCTCTGCTCTGTCTTTTAGACAACACCCCCAATAGTGTTACCTGAAGCGTATGATGAACATAGTTAAACGCTTCCTTTTGGGGGGTGGGCTTAAACGAAATATCAGCTCCTGGTTTAATTTTTCTTTAATTTTAGCAGGCATTTTACTAGAATATGCTGGTTTCACCAAAACATGGTAGCTCAGGATAAATCAAAGATGTACTTATTTTACTGTATATTACATATTGCAGGGGTGCAAGAGCAGGTTTGGAGGAAGATATTTTTAGTTAAATGCCAAAGTATCCTTCATTATTCTAAAAATAAGTTGTTTTTCTCAATATAGTTTAAAAATCCTCCTTCAGAAGCATGAGGCTGAAATCTGAAACTGTATGTAGTTTGTAGCTGAGATAGTGCTTTCTGGCTTGCAAAAGGCATTGTAGGTACGGATAAATGTGTTCCATTACTGCATTTTTGCTTCCCATTATGTACTCTCTGGTTTATAATTGTTGGATTGCTCATGGACACTGTAATTGAGTGTCTAAATGAATTAATGTGGGAAAGAAAATGCACCAAAATTACATGAACAAAGATATAGAGGGGAAAAAAGTTGATCAAATTTGTATTTTTGGCCTGATCCAAAGACCATTAAAGTCAGTAGAAAGACTCCCAGTGGGCTTTGGATGAAATTCTGTTTAAAAAACAAAACAAAAACAACCCAACCCCAAAACCAAAGTACATATAGTTGCTGCTGAAGCATATTTTGTAGGTAGAATTTGATGTAGTTCAGAGGTTATAGATTGATTAGCAGCATCTAAACCGTCCCTCCCCCCCATCTTCTCCACGTGGGAGCATGGGACACCCCCATGTTCTCGTGGTTTTTTTCCATGATGACGATGAAGTTAGGGAGAGGGTGTGATGTTTTGGGGACCACGCAGACCAGTAAGGGGTTCTGTCATAACTGCTCTGTGACCTTGGGGGCCTTCATGGTGGTTCAGATCCCTGACACCAGTAGCCAGCCCACAAGCATAAGGTTTCACCCTGGCTTTTATCAGGCCAGTTACTCCTTGCAAGATGACACCAGGAAACTGCTCCCTCCCCCGCCCAGTCCTGAATCTCCCCAAATTCATCCTCCCTGAGTTCTAATTACCAGTACTTTTGCTTGTTCCTCACTGGTTTGTCACCCCCAAAGATGTGAAACCAGTCCCCCAGTTACCAACTTTCTTTGGGATAGACACTCCACACATGCACACTAGAGACCTGCTTGCGGTAAAAATAAACCAAAAGGTTCTTTAATAGAAAAACCACCGATTCAAAGATGAAATAGAAAGAGAAAGGAAACATATACAAGTAACACAAAAATAGACATAAAAATGCAACTTCAGGCTTTATACTTCCATATTAGATAAAATCCCTTTTCTAAAACAAGTTACTTAGTGCCTTTGAACAGGGGAATGGAAGGAGGACATACCAATTATCATCTAGTACTAGCACACAGAATATTGTTTGTGCTAGTACTAGATGCTAATAGGTATGTCCTCTTCTCAGTAACTTACAAGCAATCCAGATTTGTAGACAGCCTCAACTTGTTGATGAGCAATGGGGTGTGCAGAGAGCAGCTGTTAGAAATTCAGCAGCATGTGAGACAGCTGTGGGAATGAGGAGGAATAGCACAGATGGCACAGAGTAGTTCAGATGGGAAAGAGAAGGAATGGTCTGGCTTGTAGAGAGTAGCTGTTGTTCTTCTGAGTAGCAGCCGTGTTAGTCTGTATCCGCAAAAAAAACAGGAGTACTTGTGGCACCTTAAAGGTAAAAAATCCATTACAATCTACATACCACACAGACTATGCTGACAGATTGTGCCACACACTCTCAAAGAAACTGCGAAACCACCTGATCAACATCCTATACAGCAAACAGGGGAAGATTAAGACTGAACTCTCTAAACTAGATATTCTGATGAAAAACCAACCTTCTACACAAACTTCCTCATGGACAAACTTTACAAAAACTAGACAAGCCATTTACAACAAAAACTTTGCTTCTCTACAAAAGAAAAAGGACACTAAACTGTCTAAACTGCTACATGGCACAAGGAGCCACAACAATAGCTCCCTTAACCCACCCAACAATATTGTTAATCTTTCCAGCTATTCTCTTAGCCCAGCAGAAGAATCTATCCTATCTCGGGGACTCTCCTTTTGTCCTTCCAGATCCACGAATATGATACAGTTTTGCGGTGACCTAGAATCCTACTTTCGCCGTCTCCGACTCAAAGAATACTTCCAACACACCTCTGAACTACATACTAACCCACAGAATCCTTCCTACCACCGCTATAATAAAAAGGATTCTGCATGGACTCCTCCAGAGGGTCGAAACAACAGACTAGACTTCTACATAGATTGCTTCCGTCACCGTGCACGGGCTGAAATTGTGGAAAAGCAACATCACTTGCCCCATAACCTAAGCCGTGCTGAACACAATGCCATCAACAGCCTCAAGAACAACTCTGACATCATAATCAAACAGGCTGACAAAGGAGGTGCTGTCGTCATCATGAATAGGTCGGAATATGAACAAGAGGCTGCCAGGCAACTCTCTAACTCCACATTCTACAAGCCATTACCCTCTGATCCCACTGATGATTACCAAAAGAAACTACACCATCTGCTCAAAAAACTCCCTGAGAAAGCACAGGAACAGATCTATACAGACACATGCCTGGAACCCCGACCAGGTGTATTCTATTTGCTACCCAAGATCCATAAACCTGGAAATCCTGGACGCCCCATCATCTCAAGCATTGGTACTTTAACAGCAGGATTGTCTGGCTATGTGGACTCTCTCCTCAGGCCCTATGCCACCAGCACTCCCAGCTATCTTCGAGACACCACTGACTTCCTGAGGAAACTACAATCCATCAGTGATCTTCCAGAAAACACCATTCTGGCCACTATGGATGTGGAAGCCCTCTACACTAACATTCCACACGAAGATGGACTACAAGCCATCAGGAACAGTATCCCCGATAATATCACGGCTAACCTGGTGGCTGAACTTTGTGACTTTGTCCTCACCCACAACTATTTCACATTTGGGGACAATATATATCTTCAAGTCAGTGGCACTGCTATGGGTACCCGCATGGCCCCTCAGTATGCCAACATCTTTATGGCTGACTTAGAACAACGCTTCCTTAACTCTCGTTCCCTAACACCCCTACTCTACTTGCGCTACATTGATGACATCTTCATCATCTGGACTCATGGAAAAGAAGCCCTCGAGGAATTCCACCGAGATTTTAACAATTTCCATCCCACCATCAACCTCAGCCTAGACCAATCCACACAAGCGGTCCATTTCCTAGACACTACTGTGCTAATAAACGATGGTCACATAAATACCACCCTATACCGGAAACCCACTGACCGCTATACTTACTTACATGCCTCCAGCTTCCATCCCGGACACACCACACGATCCATTGTCTACAGCCAAGCTCTAAGATACAACCGTATTTGCTCCATATTTGTCATGGTAAATGGTAATGACAACACTGGTTCTTTGCCTTGTATGGAAAAATTCACTTCCACTCTCCGTTGTAAGACACAGAAGGGAATGTGCTGTTTATTCAACCATGGAAAAGGAAAGACCTAGGGCATCCTATTTCTTTGATGCACTAGTCTTTTGTTTTCCTGATGTTGCATCCTTATAACGAACGTGTTGTGGAAACCGCCCTCTTGTCATTCAGATGCCTGCCTTTAAATCTTACTTCCTAGTTTCATAAATGTGTTTGCTCAGACTTTCTGCTCATGCTTGGATCACTCGTACCGATCCCATTCATGTATTGTAAGGCCTGCTGCAGAGGCCTCGGCCTCATGTTTGATTTCCCTGATATATTTGTCCCTGTTGGCCATTGCAAACTTTTCCTGGAGGAAGTACGAGACTGGGCTGGATTTGAATCAGTTACATGGAGATGAAAGGCTCTGCATCCCATTCCCTAGCCTTTGAACCATCCAATTTCTTCTTTTACCGAGTTGATAACTTCTTCTCAATAAGATGTATACAGGCAAGCCCTAATTACTATACAGTCCTAATATGTTTCAAAGTTGTGATATACTCCAAAACAGTAAAAATATTTTGATGCTTCTAAGTCTTCACTGAATTCTAACGCCATTGAAAATAAGATGCCTAATACCAATGGCTGTAATTACACATCGTGCCGGTAGGTACTGCTCAAGTTTCTGAAACAGACCTCTAAGTGAACTTCAGTCCTTAAATAAATGGATCATATTATACTATTTCACTCCTGGAATCCCCGCATATCTATGCTGGTATTTTTCTGTCACAGTCTGCTCTTGCTGATCCTCTCCTAGTATTGTCTACCAGTTGTGTCATATTGCGGATTGTTTTTGTTCACAAAAAAATAGTTGACGTTTTGTCAAACTGATTTTTATAAATGGAGATATATCAATCTCCTAGAACTGGAAGGGACCTTGAAAGATCATCAAGTCCAGCCCCCTGCCTTCACTAGCAGGACCAATTTTTGCCCCAGATCCCTAAGTGGCCCCCTCAAGGATTGAACTCACAACCCTGGGTTTAGCAGGCCAATGCTCAAACCACTGAGTTATCCCTCCCCCCAATTTCACATGCGACCTTTCTAGAGGTCGTATTGTTGCATTATACTGCTGCAGTATTTAGTTTCTTGTGCTCCCCACTCTCAGGTGACATAGTGAAAGACTTAAAATTATGTCCCCACAGTATTTTTCTTCACTGTAGCTAGGGACCTTCATTTTCAGTTTTTAATTTATTTTATTTTTCCCGGGAATTTATCAGTGTTTATTACTACGACAACAAAAAGAGGTGAAAATTGGTGGAAAAAAACCTTATTTTTTTCTGGGTAAATAGCAAGGTTTATTTTGGTTGACGGAAGGACAGGAGGAAAAAGTATTCAATGTGGTTTGTTGCAGAATTAAAACATAGGGCCACACCATTTGCACTGCTTACATGCAACTTCATCCTTTTCTTCAGTTTTTGTTTTTTTGAAAACTTTCAAATATTTTTGTTCTGAAATGTATTCTGATACAGATTTTCCTTTTCTTCCCATTTTAGTGTGTCACATCTTTAAACTGTTATCTACTAACAACTTGAAATGTGTATGTGATGGGCATGAGATTCAGATGCACACACGTGTGTGCCTGTTTATTGTGTGTATCTTCTAGACTAATACATATCCGTACTTCAACAGGCAGCTTTGCATATACACAGACTAATGTATTATCGTAATACATATATATCATGCAATGTATTGTATTTTCCTAATAAAACAATTTTTTAAATATATTTGAATGATACAAAAGTAGGGTGAAAATCAGCAAAAACTGAATAATACTTTTTGTAAAACCTGGGATTTTTTCCGGTAAAAATCTGTTTAAACTGAAAACAAAGGGGCTTAACTCTAGCTGAGTAACAAGAGAAGAAATATATATACTTTCTACTCCCACCTCTTTTGAGAAAAGGGCCTTGCCGTGTCTTGTGATAACATCATGTCTAAGATGATCAGCTATTCAGTGAATGAGGTTTTTATTTGTATTATAGTAATTTAAGAGTTCCCTAGTCAGTGGATGCTTCATTCTAGTCCATCACCCACAGACACATTGCTTTCTACTATGATTGAGTTTTTCTGTGAATGGAATCTGACATGGAGAAGGTCTCTGTAGCAAGGTTAGTCATGCATAATCATTAGCTGCGTAGTGTGTCAAACATAGCCGTGAAACTTGTTCCCTCCTGTTACCAGTGTTGTGGTGTGACAGCCCTGCTAGTAGAGAGGAGTGACTTTCCTGTGTGTGGGGAGAAGAGGTGAGTGGGATTTCCCCACGCCCCTCCCAGCGGGGAAGTACAACCCCCTGAATTTCCCCAGCACCCCCCCCCCCCAATTAGTCTTGCCAATTAGTCTTTGGTTGGAAATTTGAATTGAAATCGAAACATTAATACACACTTTAAAAGCATATATAATATATGAAAAAATACTTATACCTGAGAAAGCATAATAGGTTTGAAAAGTTTTAACAAAGACTAGCTTCCTCATACAGCTGTTATTTATGACAATGTCGGTGCATTTGCTTCGGCTGTATTGGCCTACCTTATAATTTCAAATTATGATTTGTAAGCAAGGTCTGAATGAGCTCTCCCCTGACAGCTAGTGATGAGCCAGGAGTGGGTATAGAGCAGGGGTCAGCAGCCTTTCAGAAGTGGTGTGCCGACTCTTCATTTATTCACTCTAATTTAAGGTTTTGCTTGCCGGTAATACATTTTAACCTTTTTAGAAGTTCTCTTTCTAGAAGTCTATAATATATAACTAAACTATTGTTGTATGTGAAGTAAATAAGGTTTCAAAATGTTTAGAAGTTTCATTTAAAATTTAAATTAAAATGCAGAGGCCCCCGGACCAATGGCCAGGACCCAGGCAGTGTGAGTGCCACTGAAAATCAGCTTGCATGCCGCCTTTGGCACATGTGCCATAGGTTGCCTACCCCTGATATAGAGGCTTCAGGATCAGACTGTATTTACATGAACACACCTACTCTAAGTATCCAGCAGACAGAGCTGAGCTGCCCAAGTGATTGATTTTGGCTGGTGTTGGGTTACAAATCACTGTCTCCATCGATGCTGACTTGGACTCCTTATTCATTTCATGGGTGGTGTACCCGAGCCCACTTATCCACTGACACTTTAAAAACCCTTGCACCCCAATCTGGGTCTATGCCAGTTATGCGATATGTATGTATCTTTTCATCCCTGCAAACGATGTCTGTAACCCCTATAACCCAGCCTGACCCCAGGTGTACAGTACCTTCCCTCTCAACCTGTGTATATTTCATTTCAAACATTTACTTTAATAAAAAATTTTAAATGTGGGGGGTCATGAAATGTTGTTATCCTTATTGTCTGAGTAAAGGACAGCAGAACTGTACATAGCCTGCCTGAATGAGGGAGTCTTTCCCAGTGTTTAATTTGTTTGAGGGCTTGCCAGGGCTGAGCCCCAGCACCTCTAGGCTGAGCAGTTCATAGCCCTGGGATCTTTGGGCTTGCCACATCAGTTATGAAAGTAACACACTTGCTTGAGCCCTGGCACCTCTTTCATTACAAATTAAGCACTGGTCACCCACAACTGAACAGCACTCCCTAAGCAGGAGGTTTGGATGCCATATCCTAGTGAAGAGAGAGAGAGAGAGGGTGGGGCACAGGTGTTTTGCTTGGTGGTGTGGGCTTTCCCTAAGAGTCACAGGCACTATTTGACTGCTTCTCTCTCCTGTTTAGAGAGAGAGATGGTGTTGCATCCCTGTCCATCCTTGCTAATAACCATTGATGGACTTAACCTCCATGAACTTATCTAGGTTTTTTTTTTTAACCCTGTTATAATTTTGGCCTTCACAACATCCCTGGTGAAAATTTCCATGGGTGACTGTGTGTTGTGTGAAGAAATACTTAGTTTTGTTTGTTTTAAACTTGTTGCCTATTAATTTCATTGGGTTGAACCCTGGTTCTTGTGTTAAGTGAAGGGGTAAATAATACTTCCTTATTCATTTTCTCCACACCAGTCAAGATTTTATAAGCCTTTGTCATATCTCCCTTAGTTGTCTCTTTTCTAAGCTGAACAGTCCCAGTCTTTTTAATCTCTCCTCATATGGAAGCTGTTCCATACCCCTACTCATTTTTATTGCCCTTCTCTGCACCTTTTCCAATTCCAATATATCGTTTTTGAGAGAGGTGACCAGAACTGCACTTAGTATTCAAGATGTGGGCATATCATGGATTTATATGGTAAAATTGGAGGAGCTTGGTTTGCCAGACTGATCAGCTAAGCCAATATTGGCAACCTATATGAAAAGGCTGGAAACAGCATGCCTCTGGACTGCCTCAACATGCAGAAAGCCTTATAAGCCAGTCACTGTCAAAGCCATTTTTAGAAGAACTTAATGAGGCTGTTAAGAATGCTGGAGACACAACTCAGTTTATGTGAACCAACATGGCTGTTGCATCATACTTTCTTTTTAAGCAAGAGATGCCACACACTGCAAACTGGAGGTCAGTGTTAAGTGCATTGTCACTTGTTAATCCTGAAGTTGGACGCTGGTTTCGAACAAGATTGGCAAATGCTCGCTATCTTTCTGGAAAAAACAACTCAGTTGACTCACTAGAAGCATGCGGTACAACAATGAAAGACTCAGCAGATGAAAAAATGAAGAACTCTCTTACCATATTCAAAAAATGTGCATACGTGGCCGATGAATGCACCAATGCAAATAGGCATCAAGTATTAAGTCACTGTGTATGTTATCTTGATGTCCATGATAGGCTAGTAGATGCAGTTTAGATGTTCAGGTTATAGAAGACACCATCAGCTGCATCTGTGACATCTTAGAAGAGTTTAAATACTTGTAAATTGAACCCCAGATGGCTGCTTATGCATTTGATGGAGCTGCAAACTTCTCTGGAAGACATGGTGGAGCACAAGCTTTACTCAGAGAAAAGTATAACCCTAATCTTTCCTATATACATTGCAGAGGCCACCTACTCCAGCTCGTGCTAGTACAAGCTGCAGAATCTTCAAAAGATATTAAAAGCTATAAATGTAATGGCTTTTTTATACTCTTCTTTTTCAGCAAGAGTCCAAAAGGACTGAATGTCTTGGAAACAAATAGAAGATACACTGGGACTGGAGTTCTAATTAGACAAACCTGGGAAAACCTGCTGGCTTTCTCATGAGCGATTCTTGGCTGTTGTCTTAAAATTATTGCAACCATTATTACTGGCTTTGGAAAGTATCCAACAAGATAGGACAGATCTAAGTAGTGAGGTTGGTGGGCTACTTTTGTTACTAAGTTCAGAGAAGACTATCACCATTCTCTCTCTTGTAAGTCTACTATTGAAACCACTTGGGTCATTAAACAATGTAATCCAGGCATCTGCTACAACAGTAATAGATCTCTGTCCATCAGTAGAAGCTACCCTTGGATCAATCAGAAATATTCATTGAAAATGTACTAGGAAAAACAAAGACTTCAATCCAGAAGTTGACTAATGAAGGTACTTATATTGACTCCATAAGTGAAGATGACAAGAAGTGTTTGTTAAGCCAGCTGAAAAAGTACACAGACTTGATTCTTACAAATCTACAATAGCGATTTCTGGTTTCTGCTCCACCGCCATGTAGCTTTTATAGATGCCTGTCTTATAAAACACCTACAGTTGAGTGGAGTGAGGCACTACCAGAAATGGGGCTGCCATGTGATCACGACAGAATAGAACATTTTGAACACAGAGTGGAATATCATACAACGAACTAATGAAGATTTAACTTCAACTTCTTCTTTATCATCACTAGGGGTTTGACCCAATCTTTGTGCTATGTTTCCTGGGATGAAAGAAGTAGGAATTCACCTCTTGCTACTCCCAGTCACGAGCTACAGTTGAGTGTTCTTTTTCCTCATTGAATAGAATTTTGTGTTCTGAAAAAGTCGCCTTCTGCCTGATCATGAGCATATCATGAAGAACTGGAAGTAACGGACACACAAGAAGACACCAAAGAGTTGTACAAAAATTACAACAAGAAACAAAGAAGGATGTAGATGTTGTGCTTCATAGTAGGCTTGAGTAGCCAACTTTAATTTCTGGGATGATTTTAAAACAAGAGTTAAATCTAATAAAATGGTTGTGAAACATTTTTCAGTTTTTATTATGATACCATACAGCCCACCTTCACCTTTGCAGACTCAAGCCTCGTCGGTCCTCCCCCTCCCCCATATATTCGAACACCTCCCGTAATTTCAGTTCCTGGGGAAAACACTAAAGGTCTGTCTCTTACAACTCCCCAAATCTTATTAGTGGCATTTTCATTGTGTTCGGATCCTTCGGGGGGTATGATATAAAACATGTTAATGTAAGGAAAAAGTAAACAGGCTACTCTGTTGTCTGTTGTATAAGGTGGTTACAGATTCCTGAGTGATTTTTTTCCAGTCTTCTAGTTTTACTTAAGTGGTCTGTTTTATGTTAGCAAACACCATGTGAGCAATTAGCAAAATCACAGATAACAAAACTCTTTCCAAAGCCAAAGACTACTTATTTTCTAAATTTCCCCCTTTCTCTTTGCCCTGATCATCTCTGGTGTATAGTTGAGATTCTGTGCATCTCTGGCTGTAGATTTCCTGTTGCCTGTTGGAATTCCCCCTCTGTGGGGCCCCAGTTGAGTTTGAATGGTTATGTAAGGAGTTTTGTTTTATTCTGGTCTGCGCCTCTGCTGCTGTTAGTTGAAATGGATTGCAGGCAGAGTGAATGGGATCAGATCTGAGCAGCGTGCAACTTTGCTGCTCAAGCCACCAGAGAGAGAAGAGACACCTGCCCACATACACACACACACACACACACACACACATCACTTACATGCTCTTCTTCTGCCTTTTAAAACCTTCCCCTTTCTCAAGAGTGGCTGGGGTTACTGCCTCTGATTTAGCACATGTGCTGATTCCAAGCTAACAGGACAGAACAGTTCTGGTGACTGGTTCCTAGCTATCCAGCGCCTACCTTACGCTGGACTGTGCAGTTTGAGTATCTGAGCAAGGGAGGGAGATAGTGACACTTCTATTGAGGGTAGAAACTAGGCATATTTAACCAGTAATAGAACAGTGACCCCACTCAGCCACAGCTGAGTTCTGGAGGATATATGCTCACAGATTCCCACACACCGGGTTTGTGGAACAGAGCACTAACTGCTATTTACCAAAGTTATTTTCAGGAACCTGAAGCACCAGGATTTTACTTAGTCTGTGTTCCGCCCTGGACTACTTTGTCACTGGGCATTTTCCCAGTTACACATTCACAAAGCTAGCAGAGCATCTTTAGTGCTTACTGTGCTCCTGGCAGAGATAACAAACTGTTGGGAGTGACTAGAAACTTTTGGCCTGAGGACCCTGAGACTAGAATAGCTGAGGAGGCTGATAACTTGTTGCCATATTGACCTGCTGCTAAAACGCTGAACTAGCCACTTGGTCACTGACGGAGATCTTGCCTCAGTCAGCAGAGTACAGTGAGCAGCATGTTACTCTTGGATGAGTCTCAGCAGTTTCCAGGTAAGATGCAGGTTTTTTTTTTTTTTTAGTCTTTCTTTTCCTGCTTTATGGTGACACTATTCATTTTAATACCTCCATGTTGGGATATGGCATTTGATACTTGGAGAGCGCCCCCTAGAATCGCTCGCTTGGGATCCAAGGGAGTTTTGCGAGGCACAGTTTTTGATTTAGCATTTGTCTGACAGTGATGGATTTGGCTCAGTTTTCAGGGCCTTTCAATGCACATATAATTCTGACTGAGCAAATTTAAGAAAAACGTTCCTTGCGTAGTAGTATTTGTTTGTTTATTCATTTGCATTACTGGTTTTGTTTGTAAAATTGACATTTTTAGTAAAGGAAGTGATTAAAACCTCCTGTATCTGTCTGACGGGATCACAGCTCTAGTTTCTGTGGCTCTTTGAGTTGTAGGAGTAGTTATTTAGTGAACAAGGATGTCATATTTTCAGTATCCTCTGTCCTTTTCCCTTTTTTGATGCATTTCTTGCTTTTTCCTCTGTTCCTGATGGAGTTCTAAGAACACATGTTAGTGAAATCCTTGCTGAGAGAGGATGGTGATAACATATTGAAGCCACTTGCTACTTGTTAAACCCTTGCTGACAACTGCAATACCTCAGGGCACTGGTCAAGCAATACACGATCTCTCTAGCACCATTCCCTATTTCCTAGCAGTCTCTAATTTGTGTCTGGCTGCCGAGAACTGCTCAGCTCTTTTTTTCTTTGTTTTCCCTCTTCCATTAAGGGGGGATGTGCTAAGGAATATCGACATATAGTTTGCCTCATTGAGGTGGAGCCTCTAACATTGGTCTCTAATGTGAAGAAGTAATGTTTGAGAGAAACTTCTCCTTTAGCCATTTACACTTACTGTACTACATTTTGGTTTTAGTATCAGGTGGACCCTATATCAAAGATGGAGCTCTTTTCTTCTTACCCCACCGGAAGGATATAGGTTATGGGATTTATTGCTCTAGCTCATGAACCTCATGTAAAGGAAACAATGGACTCTGCAGGGTCCACCTTTAAGTTCCCTATCATGCATAGGGCCCCATGTGTGTGGTCCTCGTTTGGAGTAAAAGCAAGCAGTTCAGTGTGTGTCGGACCAGTAAACAGCCTCATGAAGTCTTATTAGAATCCATTTTGTTCGCTTTATGTGCCTTTTATCTGGAAGAGTGACTGTGCAGGCAGGATGAGTAAACCAAATCTGGAAGGGAGGGCATGGATAGAAAAGGGAAGGGGATTAAGTTCAGAATGACTTGGATAAACTAGGAATATGGAACATATAAATGATTTATGCAACCCAATGTAGGGTAACAGAGTTTAAGATGGGGAAAAAATAAGAAGGGAAGGGGTTTCAATGGTGATACACTTGAGGTTACAGATTAGAGAAGGGGAGAGCTCCAGGTTAGAGTAAAACCAAGAATTATAAATGGAAAGATCTAGTTGGTGAAAATTATGAAAGCTGGGGCAAGACCACAGATTAGTCCTGCACAGCATTGTATAGCACAGGGATTGGAGTTTGAGGCTTGAGCTCTGTCCTAGATTCCAGGCTGTCAGAGCACAGACAGCTCTGAGGGTTGAGGGAGAATTTTGCTTGTGTTCTGCAGCAGTCCCTGTCTGGCTGGTGTGTTCTGGAGCAGCCCCTCTCCAATGACAAGGATGTTTGCAATGGTACATGTTTTTGGGAAGGATTCATTTAGAGGATCCTCAGGACTTGGGTTTCCTGCATCATGTGTGTGGGGGATTCGATGGGCGGGGGGGGAGGGAGAATAGAATTCTAGGATGCTTCACAAAGTTAAGTTAGAATAGTTTCCCATTCTTATTTATTTGTATTGGCATAAAGCCCTGATCAGAGATCGAACACTGTGTACTTATTAATTTTCAGAGGGGTAGCCATGTTAGTCTGGATCTGTAAAAAGCAACAAAGAGTCCCGTGGCACCTTATAGACTAACAGATGTATTGGAGCATAAGCTTTCGTGGGTGAATACCCACTTCGTCAGACGTACATTACATGCGTCTGACGAAGTGGGTTTTCGCCCACGAAAGCTTATGCTCCAATACATCTGTTAGTCTATAAGGTGCCACATGACTCTTTGTTGCTTTTTACTAAATTTTAGTAATCCTCATCAGTGATACTTTGTTTTGCAGCCACTTTTCATCTCAGGATCTCAAAGTACCTTGAAAACAATTCAGCATTACAGTTACCCCTGTGAGGTAGTGGGGAAAAGCTCAGGCACAGAGAGGTTAGGTAATTTGCACAAGATCACACAATGTGTCAGTGGCAGAGCTAGGAATAGAATCCAGATATCCTAACTCCTGTCTGGTTCTGCACAGATTGGTGCGCTCGCTCGCGCTCTCTCTCTCTCTCTCTCTCTCTCTCAAATGGCTCTTGATTGGTCTAATTCAATATACAGCTCTTTAGGGGTAGATCAACCACTACGTGCTGGACACACAGCATTTATGTTCCCAGTTGCCAGCGCTGCATTTTGTAACATGTTTTGGGATCTGGAAATTTTCCAAATTTTTATGGTACCACCATGTGGTGAAATTTTGCGGTGTTACTGTACACTGTCTGCACCCTATTTCAGCTGAGTATATCATCATGTAAGGTAAATGACTGACTGCTAATGAAAAAACCAAACCACAAGACCCCTTCTCTGTAATGGCAGCGCTGATTGTAATATCTTCCTTCAGTGAGCCCAGTGCAGGACCAGTCCTTGTTGTGGGAACACTGTTTTCTTTCTGGAATCTATTGAGCCAATTGTTCCTATCTTAAATGTTATGGGTCTGGGGTAGATAGTGGTGCCTCCTCTTGATATCGTGGCTGCTTCTTCAGGCTTTGACTGATGTGATTCTTCTGAATACTTTTGCAGCCCTTTTGTGTTCTGTGTCAGATTGGTTCAATGCTCCTGTCTCAGAGTATGCTGAACAGCACCAATATTTTAGAATGAACCCAAAAACAAATAGTTCTCCAAGCTCTGATGTTTCATGTCAATCTTATTCAGCTTTTCAAGGTGCTTTCTGTTATTCTGGCCGCGGAGAACAAGAGAAATGCTAAGGCACAGCAATGACACAGTGACTCAAACTCTTGAATTTGCATCTTTCTTCAAGTGAAGTCTTTCTAATTAAACAAAGTCCTTAAGAATTCCCCTGAAATTATTTTATGGACTGAAGCAGAAAGTGGCAATTGAGTTGAGGCCTGTGGTTTTTTTTTTAAATTCTAAATACCATATCCATTTTTCCAGTAAAAATTATGTTTAAGGAAGGAAGTCTAGTCTAGTGGTCTGAGTGTAGGGCCAGGGCTAGGAATTCAGGAGTTCTCATCTCAGCTCTGATACTGACTCTGGCTTCAGGGAAGCTACCTAATTTCATTCCCTCATTTTCCCTGTCTGTAAAATAGGCATGATATTTACCTGAGGATCGATTAATCCTTGTTAAAGCCCTTTGACATAAAATGCTATGTAAGTGCCAGGTATTACTGTTTCACCACTCTTCCATTGCACCATTGCCACCATAAACAATACCAGTGATGGCAAAGGGGCACTCAGACACTGAAGGATACTTTGTGAAGGGATTGTCTTTCATGCAGCTCTTTAAACACTGATCAAGATTAAATATCCTTTTTTCTAAACAAGCCCTGAATGAGGCTGTGGTGAGGGCTGGGAGCAAAGATTAATGTAAAGTTCTATTTGCTGTTGTTGCTTTTTTTGCCGTTTTGGTGGCCTTGGAAGCGTGTGGCAGCAATAATCTCCTCTTTATTATCTCTCATTACCCTGAGGCTATCCTAGTATAAAACTAATACCATGACTCCCAACCTCCTACAGTAAACTAATCCTTATGTAATCATTGCATAAGGCAAAATGCCTGCTCCCTCACCTTCTCTGCTCATCCTGTTTTCCAAGCCCCTGAATATTACATGGATCTACAAAAATAATGGTAGTTTCAAGACTGACCCATCTTGCAGGACACATGATAAGCCGAGGAATATTTCTGTTTACTGGGGCTGAAATTTTCAACTTCGGTGCCTAATGCCATATTTAAGCACTTAAATGAAAATGGCCTTATTTTTAGAGGTTCTGAACTTCCATTTAAGTCAGTAGATGCTCTGTGTAAAATCGGGTCACTTTTATTTTGATACCTAATTTTTGGCAGCCTAGTTTAAAAAATATATCCTGGGTTACTAGAATACTGGTTAACTGGGCTAACCAGAAGGCAAGGTTTCAGTCCCTTCCTACATACAGTTACTGAAGTAGCAGCTTGCTGAAAACTTCTCAGCTCTGGAGACTGAAACATTTCCTGGCTTTATAGCATTGGAGTCATGCAGACGTTAGTTTTGTCTAACTAAATTGGGTGTGGAGGAGGATGATTGCAAGGACAAATGTGAGTGAATCACAGATGGGTTAATACTAGATGATGGAGTACAGTTCCATGATTTTGGGGTGTATTGGCTAGTGCCTGAATTGTGTGTGTATGAGAGGGCGGTTGCATTTAATATTTTGAGGGTAGTGGTTATAAAAGTCAATACATTCTAGATTTTATAATAGGGATGCTGAATAATAATACCCTGCATTTCTCTGGGTCCTTCCATCTGAGGATCATAAAGCACTATGTGAATATTTTATTGAGCTTTACAACATCCCTGTTGGGGTGACGGTACATCTGTGTCAAAGCTAGAAATAGAAAGCAGGTTCCCTAGCTCTCAGTCCTGGGCTCTAGCCATTAGACCATGGTTCTTGGCATAGATTAGGAAGAGGATGTTATTTGAACAGTTGGCATGCATTTCAAATTTTGTGTGTTGGGAGTAGTGCTGTCTAGCACCTAGACTAAGAGGGGGGCTGTTATGGGATGGATGTAGTTATACATAGCTTGGTCTTGGCTGGAACAGCTACCTGCTTTCCTCCTTCAGCTCAGGGTGTCGATGTTTGTAAGTGTGTTCCATACAAAAGCTTATATAAGTGCTCTTTAGTGTTTATGTAACTCGGGTCGCTTTAGTGTATGCAGCAGTGAGGCCTGGCCAGAACAAGAGCTTTTGGATATCTGGGATCTCATTCTTCTTGCATAATCCCAGGGTTAGAAGATACATTGTCTGTCACCAAAGTTGGCCTTTTGATGTTCCAGTTTGCCTCTAAGCACTCTTGGCCCTTTTCATTCCTTCTCCATTTTTGTGTTGCTTCTTTCTGTCTCCTTTTTTTCCTGTTTGATTGGTGGTTCTTACTTGTGAATGATTCTTTTAGGCCAGGAAATAAGTTTTCTTGTGTAGCATACATCATCTGCAACTGATGCACTATGAAAAACTCAGAAAAAGAGAGGGAATTTTTAATTTTTTTTAAACTTCCAGTGTTGTGGGTTCCTTCACACCCAGAAGGAATTTGGAGATCACTCTCCTCCTCTCCCTTCAAGATTTCTCCTTTTCTTACTTCCACCCCTATAACTGTATCCTGAAGAGTCTTCAGTGGTACCTTCTTCAGAGCCTGTTAACATATTATCCCTCCATCCCAGAGCCAGATGGGAGTCCTGTTATACAAAGCGCTCTGCCTTGTTCCCTCTCTCTGCAGGCCCCAAGGATGCTGCCTTTATACTACAGTGAGTGATCACTTTATAAATATCTAGAAAAATGAAAAATGTGTTACTAGAACTGCAAGTGAAGCTGTTTGTTATACTCCTACGACATACTCTGCCTCTAGTTTTTGAGACCGGTACAAAAGAGAGACCTGGCGTTGTTAACTTCTAGATAAATCAGCAGTGCTAATGAGGACAACGGAGTTGATATGTGTGCTGTGTGACAGGCCAGAGGAAGCATCAGTCATCAGAAGGAAAGCTCCAGGGCTTGAGCATGTACAGACTGGAAGATTCACTTTTGTGCCTCAGAGTATAGCCATGATCGTGACTCATAGCAAGGTACAAGCTATAGCAGTCTACACTGTGTGCAAATCTGAGGAGGGAGAGTGAGTGGGAATTAGGTTATGTACCCTCTAATGATTGCTTTTCATACAATTGCCATTTCTTTCGTCAGTGAGGGTAAGGTATAGGCTATGCTAAGAGAGGCTGCTGTGCTTTCCAAGGGATCAGAGTTTAGGGTCCCTAAGCAGTAGTGACCGACGACTTTGTCCAGCTGAGGTCAAGATGAAGCATTGCCTGCTGGGAGCAGTAGTCTCTACAAGTGGCATCTCTGCAACAAAGACTTTGCTATGCACTGCAGACTTCTGAGCTGCATTGGGCTACTCCTGCAGGGTGAGGGGATGCCTCACTTGGCTCTTTAGCAAACTTCTCTGGTGAAGTGACATTGAAAGTTGTTTTCTGCAGTCCTCTGTTCAGTCCCCACAAGGCAGGAGTGCCGGAACAGGGAGCGCCAGGGGGCCATGGCTCTCTGACTTTCTGAAAGTGGAGGGGCCTGTCCTGTCCACTTTTCACCATCGGCCCCACTCCTCCTCTTCCCCCCCAGACCCCAACCAGCTGGGGAGCTTGAGCAGCTGTGGGGAGCTGCAGACCCTCCATTTGCCCGGGGGGAGGGGTGAGAACAGTCCCAGGCCTGTATCCCTGCCCCCTGGACCTCCCACCCAGGGCAGGTGAGGGTTTATGGCTCCCCACAGCTGCCCGGGTGACTCTTACCATGGCTTCGAGGCCTGGACCCCCAGCCGGAGCAAGGTCGGGGTAAGAGCCGCACAGGCAGCTGTGGGGAGCAAGGGTCCCTCTTCCTGCCCTGGGCGGGGGATCTGGGGTGGGGACACAGGCTGGAGAGGGCAGGCTCCCTGGCTTCTGGCTTGGCCTGGCCAGGGATGGGGCCTTGGGGGGAAGAAGGGGATGGAGCGGGCCACAGAGGGGGCAGGGGTCCCTTCCCCCCAGGGCCGGTGCAACCCATTAGGTGACCTAGGTGGTCACCTAGGGCACTAACATTTGGGGGGCAGCAACCGTGGTGGCCGGATCAGCGACCGCCCCGGTAGTCAGCGGTATTTCGGGGGCGGGATCTTCCGCCGCCTAGGGCGGCAAAAAAGCTGTTGGCCGCTCCTGCTTCCCCCGCCCCACACACACTTTTGGGAAGGCGCCGCTGCCCCTTCCACAAGGTAGGCTTGAGTGGGGAAAATAGGAAAGGGGAAGTAGAGTGACTAGAAAAGAGCTGATTACCTGGAGAAGCAAAAAATGCAGGTCAGAGAAGAGAATGTGAGTGAGAGAAAAGAGGAAGATAGCAAAAGCTAAGAATGAAATGTAGCGGATCACAGACCTAGGTGAAAGGGCTACCTGTGATGGATACTGGTTGTAGAGCTGGCTGTCTATACAGCATGATGATCTATTCAAGGGGAGGGGTGGGGAAGATTTCTTGTGTATTCCCCTGGGCCCTGCTAGCTTTCGGGGGACCAGGAAAGAGTGGTTGTATATGTGTGCTGGGGTGGGTGGGTGTGTCAGCTTATGTAATGGTTACATAATTAGTTCTTTGTTAGGCTGTTCTGGGTGGGAGGGGCCTAAAGCTGCTTTGTTGCTTGAAGGGCTGAGGCTGATTATTTTAAAACGAGAACAGAGTCTTTTTTTCTCTCTAATTAGCTGGCCTGGTAGAAACTGCAGAGATTTTCAAAGGCTCTGGACCCTGTGAGCTGGTGGGGACTGTTTTCTTTTCCTTCCCTAAGAGAGGTGGATTAATTTGTATGGGCACATATCGCCAGGGATTATCATAGAATAATGGAAATGCAAGGCTGGAAGGGACCTTTAGAAGTCAAGTCCAGCCCCTTGTGCAGAGTGAGGCAAGACCAAGTAAACCTAGACCATTGCTCTCAGGTGTGTGTTCAGTCTATTCTCAAGAACCTCCAGTGATGGGGATTCTGCAGCCTCCCTTGGAAGCCCGTTCCAGTGCTTTATATCTTTATAGTTATAAAGTTTTTCCTAGTATCTAACCAAAATCTTCCCTCTTGCAGATTAACCCCATTACTGCCTGTCCTTCCTTCAGTGGACATGAAGAACAGTTGATCACCGTCTTCTTTATAATGCTGCTTAATATATTTGAAGATTGTTATCAGGTCCCCCTCAGTCTTCTTTTGTCAAAACTAAACATGCCCAGGAAAAGAATTAAATGGAATTCCTGACCACATTGAGCACCGACACCTAAAGTGGCCTTGAGGCCTACCTGCTAGTCTGGCAGTGGTTGCAGCATGGGCGGTGGGTGAACCACGGGCTTGGGGAGGCTAGCTCCCGTCCTGGCCCCCACCTTCTGCTTCAGCCCCCCCTTCTGTCCCTCCCAAGCCCAGCACCTCCCAGTACCTCCCAGCCTTGGGGCCCTGAGTCCCTCCAGCCTAAGAGCACCTGGCAGATGGCACAGACACCCCCAACCCCAAAGTCCCGGGCAGGTGGCACATGCCCCTTCCTCCCCCAACCCTGGAGCACTGGGTGGGGCAGCAGCACGTGGCTTCCCTCCCTCCCCAGCCCTGGAGCACCCGGTGGGTGGCGTGGAGACCCTCCTTCCTCCCAGCCCTGGACTGCTGAGAGACGCAGCCCCAGCACAGGGGGCTTCCCCAGTGCTGGGTGGCCCCGTCCCATCCGCCCTTGCCCCAACCCTAACAGGCTTCACTTCCCGGAAGAGAAGCAGCCTGCCTGGGCTGGGGCCAACTAGCAGCAGGAGGGGGCCTTGGGGCAGAGTATGAGCGGAGCCACATGGGGCTTTTTGAGGAGGCACAGCCTTCCCCAGCCTATTATACACACCACCCATGGGTTGGAGAGGAAGCAGTTGACTCTTCACCATGGAGTCTGCAAATATCAAGTATAGTCCATGCTCCTCTGTGCACTTATAGCTGCTGTGCAGGACAGAACTGTGTGCAGTGTATACTGTGCACCAGAGATAGGCTTGGAAAGATTAGATTTTTATTGGTAAATATCGGTAAACGCTGGTTCACTGTACACACACAAACCCATGAAAAATATATCCAGCAATAATGATAGAAATTTACTGATTGGGAAAGTAAGAAAAATGCTCCTTGAGAACTTATTAGAGTTTGATTTAAGGATATTTACTTTGTATATTTTGACATGTGATGTTGACAGTTTGTGTTTTAACAGTACAAAGCTTTAACTTTTTGAATATCAATATCTACTCGCATTAAACAATTGTCTGATTCCCCCCCCCCATAGTTTTCCACAACTGTGAATATTTAAATACATGAAAATAAAAAATGCTTAAAACCTATAATTTTGCACAACTGCCTAACCATAGAGAATATGAACCTGCTCCTGGTAGTTGTGCTGCGCATTGTGGGATATTTGCAACAATCCCCCTGGCTTTCAACAGTGGCTGCAGGGGCTGTGTATGGTTGTGGTACACTTTGTGCACCTAACAGAAGATGCCTGCTGTGCATGCTGTACACCACTGCAGCTTCCACCTGTTCATTTGCAGCAGTAAAAGTTGCAACAGTGCAGTTCTATGGCGCAGACAGAGCATATATGGGCAGGTCTACACATCTGAGTTAGGAGACCTAATTACAATGTGGCTGTCCTCTGATTGTTAGAAAACTATTCTAATCTCTCATGCAGATGGGGTGTGTCCAAGGTCCAGGTACAGAACACTGTCACGATCCTATCTGCCTTACAAACTAGAACTAGGTCTCTTGACTTAATTGTTAGTGTAGAAGGGCCATTGTGCCTCCATCTACGCTAGTTTTTAGCTGAATGAGTAAACAGTTGGTGACATAACTATTATTTATTTGTGTTAATACAAGTGATAGCACTTAGGATCCCCAGTCACGGATTGGGACCTGGTTGTGCCAGATGCTGTACAAACACACAACAAAAAGATGGTCCTTGTCTTAAAGTGTTTACAGTCTAGTTGGTTCTAAATATGGTTTGTGTTGACACACAGCACATTGGATACACGGTTAGTAACCACAGAAGCTAAACCAGATTCATCCTTGCCAGCTGCCTGGGCTGACACATGACTATTGTCCTGTATCCAGGTTGTAACTCTGTTGTTTAGCTAAAACCCCCGAACTGTGCCAGCGCAGCCAGTTTGGCTGGTGGGCCTTCCTCCGGAACCCTGGGTGGGTAGGATTATCCAGTGTGCAGTGCTGCACATGTTCCATACTGCACTGAGGCAGTATGGAATAACTGCCCAGATTTTTCCAGAGGGCACTGACGGTGTAAATATGGTTAGGCAGCTGTGGATGTACAAACATGGTTGACAAATTGTTACATTGTGAAAAAAGCTGCTTATTGAAGCTGTGTCAGGTTAGCAGTTCAATCGAATGTGTAGTGGGAGCAGTGCTGCTGTAACATTCCTTCACTTCCTCTGTCTTTTTCAAAGAGAAAAAGTGTTACTAGTGCAAGACTGATGGGAGATCAGTGTTTAGCACAAGATCTAAACTGTGTCTACAGTAGGGAATTTAACAAAAATAAACCCCACTGGTTCTAATGTCAGCTCAGCTGCACAGGTGTTAGAGCCACTGGGAGTTGTAGCCTAGACAAGATTCCAGTATCTTCTGGTAGTTTGTGTGTGTTGAGCCTACAGCTTTATTTAACATAGTGGTGGTAATGCACCCAGCCATGGGAACCTTGCTACACAATGACTCCCACTGATTCTAATACCACTTCAGCTGAACCGATGAGATTTTTTGATAAGTCCCTAATGTGGACAAGATGGGTATATGTTGTCATATTGCAGTCCTCATCTTAGGAATTGTATACACAGGGCAAACAACTGTGTTTAACTATTAAATGAAATATGGTTATGGTTGAACAAGGTTCTAGCTTGAAGAGTTATATTTTGTTTGAACAGGGACAAACCATTTTATCAGAGTTGAATTTCATATTCTTGCTCAGGTAAGAGTGGGTTTTTTAAAAAATTCTGGGCACAGCTGTGTGTCACCTAATGTGTTAAAGATGGTTTGGTGCAAATGTAGAAGAGAGGAAGGAAAATACGTGCAGAAAAGTAAATATGCAGAGAGACTGAAAGACAGATAGGGAAACATGTTTTGGATACAGTTCCACCTTCCTCTGTGTAGGTTCTGAATTGTGTTTGCCCTGTAGTACCCTCTACTGGTATTCTGCTGGAGAATAGTCAGTGCAAAGAGAAGAACGAGTGCTGCATCACTAATAGTCAGGGGGCAGAAAGAGAGATGGTTCCCTCTCCAAAATGAATATGCCTTTATGTTTCCTCTCTAATTGTGTCCAGGTCTCAAGGGCTCAGAGTAGGATGGCAGCAGGGAAACCAATGGCTTTGTTTGGCTCTGGGAAAGTTACTGGTTTAATGACTCATCCTGTAGAATGTGGTCACGTTGCTGCTGTTGCTGTTTCCCTTTGCCCTATTTTATCCAATCTTTTGATCTAGTTATATAATTGTGAATCAAGACAAAGCAATGTTAGACCTGTGGGTAATGTGACCAAGCTGCATCTTTATTCAAATAGCAGAGCTCTTATCTGGGAAGCCCAGGAAACTGGCTTCTTTTCTGAGCACCGATTTCTCCCTGTGAATGAATGTAATGCATGGTCTGTGAGCCTGTTTTGTTTAGGGAGGCATGTTGTAGTAGTAGACTCTAAAGCCTTGTCTATGCTAGAAAACCCACCAGGTTCATAACACTGAGATCAGTTTGTCTATGTCTACATTTGTAGCAAAACAGTGTTCCCTGTTCAGCACAAGGTAAACTGTACCTATTGCTGGCACCTGTTGCTGATAACCATTCTTCTAGCATAGACAAGGCTTAATAGTATGGATGTGCATAGAAAATGGCCCATTCTGTGGCTCAGGATGTGCTGTGTTCAGAAGTCCTGCACTAATTCTGATTTAGATTGGGGGCAAATGCAGTTAGTTCTGGGAGATGTCTAATGGAATCTCTGCTGGGCTGAGCTTGCAGTACTGTTCACTTTGCTCAGCTAGCAAAATACTGATCTTGGGACTCCAGCTTTGAGGGGAATAAATTGGTGGCAAGACTAATGTAATTGGTGTGTTAATGTGGCAGCCTCTAGTGGCACCTGTGTGCATGATGTGTTACACTGTGGTACCCTGGTTGGTCCTGCTAGTGAAGGCAGGGGGCTGGACTAGATGACCTTTCGGGGTCCCTTCCAGTTCTATGAGATAGGTGTATCTCCATATATAACCTTCGTTACCGCAGCCATCTCTCCTGCATAGAATCATAGAATATCAGGGTTGGAAGGGACCCCGAAAGGTCATCTAGTCCAACCCCCTGCTCAAAGCAGGACCAATCCCAGACAGATTTTTACCCCAGATCCCTAAATGGCCCCCTCAAGGATTGAACTCATAACTCTGGGTTTAGCAGGCCAATGTTCTCCTTTCCGAGGGGACTCCACTAGTTTCCAGAGATGCTGGTATCACTGACATATTGCCTGTTTTCCTCTTTCTTGTCACAGCCTTCCACCCTCCCGCCCCCCGTATCTATTTCAAAGGCAGACCCTTTTCCAGTCACTGTAGTTCTCTGATTTAACTCTTTGTATAGGAGGAGCAGAGTTGATCCTGAGATGGGGTACAGGTTATCCCTCTGCTGTTAAAATTGGACAGCAGTTTTCATGGCATGCTGGACCATTTTCCTTTTACAAAGCTTGTTGGAACGTCCCTCCCAAGAAGAACTTGTTGCCAGGGGATGCTGTGACGGCCAAACGTATAACGGGTTTCAAAAAAGAATTAGATAAGTTAGTGGAGGATAGGTCCATCAATTGCTATAAGCCAAGTTGGTCAGGGATGCAACCTCTATGCTCTGGGTGTCCCTAAATCTCTGCCTGATGCTGGGGCTGGACAACGGGATGAGTCACTCGATAATTGCCCTGTTCTGTTCATTCCCTCTGAAGCGTCTGGCACTGGCCACTGTCAGAAGACAGGATACTCGGTTATATGGACCATGGGTCTAACCTATTATGGCCGTTCTTATGTTCTTATAGCCCTTAGTAGCACGCATCTAACGCACATTGACTTTTAGCGGCATCTAGACTTGTCGGTTGCCCAAATGCAGTATATATGGATATGGGGTACTTTTTGCACCCTCTCCTAATCAATACTAATTCTGGCTGCTAGAAGAAAGTGAAGTCTCAGACCAGAAAACTATGTGCCTGAGTTAGAATCTGTTCACTTTGTTTTCATGTTAGGGCCCTAGAGGGTTTTTTTCTCTCTGGCTCTGTTTTTAGTGGTGCAGCCTTCTCTTTCACAGGAGACCGATACTGGCCTGAAAACTTTAACACTGTGTTCAGTAGCATCTTCAGGGCAGAAAGGTCAGTTCACAGTTTTGGCCTTCAAAGAAACATACAATCAAATGAACCAGAAGAGGGATGAGTGAGTCCAGTTGGTCTTTGAGCTTGGTCTGGGGTTAGCAGGTGTGTAAAAACTGCCTGACAGCGTGGGATGGTTGTTTACAATTTGTTCTTGCCCTGTCTTTTCAGACCAGCCCCAGGAAGATGTGTTCAGCAATGACCATGTTCAGCATGGGGACGATGGAGAATGGCAACGCTCTACTTCAACTACCTCATCTCAGAGCGAGCGGGCGGAGCGACTCTTGCAGAACCAGCACAAGAGCCTGGCCTCTGAGGACACCAAAAAGAAGAGGGCTCAGAAACCTTCTCACATGAGGAGGAACATAAGGTGGGCAGCAATAGAATTGGGAAGGGCAGAAGGGTCCCACAGTCTTAATGGGGGAAAGTGGAGTCTATTCGGTTGAATTTGTATTGCTTCTAGGCCTTTGCCACCAGCTTCGGTAGCAAACAAGACAGTCTCTTAAAACCAAAGCATTTTACTTGTGGCGGGGTGCAAGTAAACTGTTTGAGATCTCAGAAAATTAAAATGTTCAGCTCCACAGCAGCAAATATATGAAATTAGCAAAATAATTCATGTATTTGGTTTTAAAACCAAATACATGAAAATCAGTCCCACCATTACATTCTAATCAATGCCTGAGTTCAGGGTGTCTCTCTCCTCTGCTAGAGCTGATGATATTGTAAGTAGCCTAAAATGAATCCTTTCCCTGCACTGCTTTAGGTGTTTATTTGCAAGAAAGCTCCGGTCACAGCCAGTGACTAAAAAGTTGAAAATCAGTTTCTCCTTCATTTTACATTGTAGTAATTTGAGATTTTTTTAGATCCCTCCTATATTCTGTGACAGAATGTAGGGCTGTAAGATATTTGCGATAACATTTATTTATGGGGAACTAGATGTCTCAGAGGAGTTATAATGGAATGTGGAGCCTTACACCAGCTGATGGCGGTTTGATGCCCCTTGTGTGAAAAGAATTAGTGGTCTTGATCTGGTTCACATGGCAATTAGTAGTAATTAGCCCTCTTGTTGGCAGCCTCAACCCAAGGAACAATAGTTTAGTGGGCCCTGGATACCAAGATACTTCCTTACTCATAGAGGAGGAGGTGCCTACATTTGAGGGCTAGAGTGAATTGGCAGGGCAGGGTGGGGAAGTCTTGGACTGCCACTGATCAGACTGTACCTTTATTCTGGATAGAGGAATTCAGTCTTCAGAGCTGCAAATCTCATACCTTTCACATTAATCTGAAAGGGAAAAAATGGAACTTTCCAAAACTCATGGGATTACCTGTAAAGTGGTGTATTTAAATTAACCCCTAAGCATATTTGGAATGCATGTGGGGTCATGGTTCCTGGAAAGAACCAGGAGAATAGAAAAGTGACTTGAAAGTACTTATTTCCTCTTTTGCTGTTGAAGGCTTTTAGACATGTCATAGAATCATAGAATCTCAGGGTTGGAAGGGACCTCAGGAGGTCATCTAGTCCAACCCCCTGCTCAAAGCAGGACCAAACCCAACTAAGTCATCCCAGCCAGAGCTTTGTCAAGCCTGACCTTAAAAACCTCTAAGGAAGGAGATTCCACTACCTCCCTAGGTAACCCATTCCAGTTCTTCACCACCCTACTAGTGAAAAAGTTTTTCCTAATATCCAACCTAAACCTCCCCCTCTGCAACTTGAGACCATTACTCCTTGTTCTGTCATCTTCTACCACTGAGAACAGTCTAGATCCATCCTCTTTGGAACCCCCTTTCAGGTAGCTGAAAGCAGCTATCAAATCCCCCCTCATTCTTCTCTTCTGCAGACTAAACAATCCCAGTTCCCTCAGCCTCTCCTCATAAGTCATGTGCTCCAGCCCCCTAATCATTTTTGTTGCCCTCCGCTGGACTCTCTCCAATTTATCCACATCCTTCTTGTAGTGTGGGGCCCAAAACTGGACACAGTACTCCAAATGAGGCCTCACCAGTGCTGAGTAGAGGGGAATGATCACATCCCTCGATCTGCTGGAAATGCCCCTACTTATACAACCCAAAATGCCATTAGCCTTCTTGGCAACAAGGGCACACTGTTGACTCATATTCAGCTTTTCGTCCACCGTAACCCCTAGGTCCTTTTCTGCAGAACTGCTGCCCAGCCATTCGGTCCCTAGTCTGTAGCAGTGCATGGGATTCTTCCATCCTAAGTGCAGGACTCTGCACTTGTCCTTGTTGAACCTCATCATATTTCTTTTGGCCCAATCCTCTAATTTGTCTAGGTCCCTCTGTATCCTATCCCTACCCTCCAGCGTATCAACCACTCCTCCCAGTTTAGTGTCATCTGCAAACTTGCTAAGGGTGCAGTCCACACCATCCTCCAGATCGTTAATGAAGATATTGAATAAAACCGGCCCCAGCACCGACCCTTGGGGCACTCCACTTGATACCGGCTGCCAGCTATACATGGAACCATTGATCACTACCCGTTGAGCCCGACCATCTAGCCAGTTTTCTATCCACCTTACCGTCCATTCATCCAGCCCATACTTCTTTAACTTGCTGGCAAGAATACTGTGGGAGACTGTATCAAAAGCTTTGCTAAAGTCCAGAAATAGCACATCCACTGCTTTCCCCTCATCCACAGAGCCGGTTATCTCATCATAGAAGGCAATTAGGTTAGTCAGGCATGACTTGCCCTTGGTGAATCCATGCTGACTGTTCCTGATCACTTTCCTCTCCTTTAAGTGGTTCAGGATTGATTCCTTGAGGACCTGTTCCATGATTTTTCCAGGGACTGAGGTGAGACTGACTGGCCTGTAGTTCCCTGGATCTTCCTTCTTCCCTTTTTTAAAGATGGGCACTACATTAGCTTTTTTCCAGTCATCCGGGACCTCCCCCGATCGCCATGTGCTTTGTCTCCTAACAAATTTCCCTGATGTTGTGCCATTGCTGCTGTACATGGCCTCTAATACTATAGAAGTAAATAACCTACATATCCTCTGTTGTTTACAGAAAGATCCTTTCAAGTTTACTGCTACTAGACATCTCAGCATAGACACACACTTGTCCACTCACCTTTTCCATCCATCTAGCATTTTGCCCCTGTCAAACATGAGCCCTTTCCTCATACAACAGTAGCAGTTACAGGCAGTTGAAAAAGCGAGCCGCCTTCCCTAAAATTGTAGTTGACATGCTATGGCTTTTGGCTATGATGTCCTTTGTCTGTGTAGCTTACATTCTTTCTGGAGCTCGTCATTCCTCTCGTGGGTCAGCTGTGAAACCATCCAAGTTATTTAGGATAGACTGTTTCTGGGTGTAATGAAATAACATTTTCTGTGTTTACCCATGTGCTTAGAAAGCTGCTGCGGGAGGATCAGCTTGAGGCTGTGACAAAAGCAGCCCAGCTGGAAGAGTTGGAGAGAAGGAAACGGCTGGAGCAGCAGCGAAAGGATTATCCGGCAGCCATCCCCACTGTACCGCTAGAGTTCCTTCCAGGTAAGCAGAGAGGGGTGTTCACTAAAGCAAGTTTTAAGGGTAGCAGCTGAAGAGGAGCAGAAAGTGGTGCTCTCCCTAGCCCAGGGGTGGGCAAACTATGGGCATCCAGCCCATCAGACCTTTTAATCCAGCCCTTAAGCTCCCACTGAGGAGCAGGGTTGGGGGCTTGCCCCACTCCTGCACTCCAGACAGGGAGCAAGGTCGGGGGGCTTTCCCCACTCCGCGTGTGCTGTGGCTCCACGCAGCTTCTGGGAAGCATTGGCATGTCCCCCCTCTGGCTCCTGTGCATAGGGGCAGCCAGGGGGCTCTGCATGCTACCCCCACCTCAACTGCTGGCTCAGTAGTGCCCATTGGCTGGAAACCGTGGCCAATGGGAGCTGCAGGGGTGGCGTGTGCAGACGGGGCAGCTCTCAGAGCCACCTGGCCGCACCTCCATGTAGGAGCTGGAAGGGGGACATGCCGCTTCTTCCGGGAGCTGTGAGAGGTAAGCCTACACCCCTGACCTCTTCCCACACCCCAACCCCCTGTCCCAGCTGTGATCCCCCTC
Source organism: Mauremys mutica (assembly GCF_020497125.1). NCBI lineage: Eukaryota > Metazoa > Chordata > Testudines > Geoemydidae > Mauremys > Mauremys mutica. Next base: position 47,525,875 of record NC_059078.1, read on the forward strand.
CCGCACTCCGAACCCCTCAGCCCCAGCCTGGAGCCCCCTCCCCAACCCCCAGACCCCTCCCTAACCCATCCTGAACCCCTAATTTCTGGCCCCACCCTGGAACCCGCACCCCCAGTCCAGAGCCCGTACCCCCTCCAACACCCCAACCCCATACCTCAGCCTGGAGCCCCTTCCCATACTCTGAACCCCTCTGCTCCACCCCCAGCCCGGAGCCCCCTCCCTCACCTGGACTCCTCATTTCTGGCCGCACTCCCAGCCGGAGCCCTCACCCTCTCCCACACCCCAGCCCCCAGTTTTGTGAACATTCATGGCCCGGCATACAATTTCCATACCCAGATGTGGCCCTTACGCCAAAAAGTTTGCCCACCCCTGCCCTAGTCCCACACTCAAACCAAACATCACTCTGAGTAGTTGGTGCAAATGCTCACACTTGTTTCTTTCATGTTTTGACCAGCAGTGAAATACTGGACAATGTAGACATTTAAATTAGAACAGCTAGGCTTCAAAGTCAACACCCATTGAAATGAATGAGGCAGTTCACACTTCTCAGAGCTATTTTTTCCAGGCTGTCTGCAGACCCATGGATACAACATTGTATTAGTTACGCTCTCTTCACATTTAAAAAATGTTTTTCACAAACATAAAGACTTAAGAGTAACCACAAGAGTGCCGGGAAAAGATGACCACAGCTGGCCCCATTTAGCCCTAAGCACTTGTGCTTTCTCTACAGGATGTAGTGCAAAGTAAGGAAAAGGGAACTTTATTCCCCTTGTTGTATGGCACTGGATGGTTTAAAAGATGGTCCTGTTTTTCTCAGCTTTTGGAACAAAATGGGCTTTGGAGTCTCAGGGCTTGGCTACACTTGCGAGTTACAGTGCAATAAAGGAGCCCCGGGTGCGCTAGCTCACTCTCCGTCCACATTGGCAAGGCATGTAGAGCGCTCTGACTCTGCGGCTACAGCGCTGCTGGTACTCTACTTCGGCGAGAGGAATAATGTTTGCTGCGCCTTGGCTACAACGCACAGGCATCATGTGAACGAGGTGTTGGGTTACTGTGCTCTGATCGTCCTCTGGAAATGTCCCATAATCCCCTTAAGTCAAGTGGCCACTCTTGTCATTGTTTTTAACTCCTGTAGGAATGCGGAAATGCCCTTTCAAAGCTCCGTTTATGGCAAGCCATTAGTGTGGAATGCTGCGAGTGAGAGAGAGAGAGGCGGGGGGTGTGGAGGGGGAGGTCTGCTGCTGTCTGAACTTACAAGACAGCATGCTGACATGCTCTCAGCCCCCCAAAACCCCACTCTCTCTCACCCCCACATACATATAACATACTCCCTGTCACACTCCACCCCACCCCCCCATTTGAAAAGCATGTTGCAGTCACTTGCATGCTGGGATAGCTGCCCATAATGCACCGCTCCCAGTGCTGCTGCAAGTGCCACAAATGTGGCCACGCCAGTGCACAAGCAGCTGTCAGTGTGGACAGACTGCAGCGCTTTCCCTACTGCACTCTCCGAAGGCAGGTTTAACTCACTGCACTCTATATCTGCAAGTGTAGCCATGCCCTCAGTGAGGAATATACTCCACACATGGCTTATAATAGGGAGCTTCCCAACAATGAGAATCTTGTTTAGAGAAGCATTGAGCACATTGAGGTGGGGAAAAGGAGATGAAATGACATAGCAATAGGTTACACAGGAAGAGTTGATTATGAAATGACATAGCAATAGGTTACACAGGAAGAGTTGATTATGGAAAATCCCAGGACTGATTGACTGGAGCAAGTGTAGAAGGGAATGTTGACTTAACTCTGAACACTTTTGTATCTTTCCTAATTATTATTAGTATTGTTAACTATTGCTTACTATTTTTGTGTAGAAGAAATAGTTTTAAGAACAGCGGAGGCCACTCAGCTTCCACCTCAGGTGCTAGCTGAGGAAGTGATCTGCTTGGATAGCACCAGCAGTGGCAGTGAAGATGACACGAAAGGCATACTACATAGCATTAAAGATGGTAAGGCTCACAACCAATCTATCACACATCCATGTATCTCTCAGATGGTCCCATTTACCCAGTTTCATCCAGCCAGATCTCCCACAAAGCTGCCTATCTTCAGATTTTATGTATCTAAAGGTTTTTTTATGAATGTAGTGTTGATTCTGGTAGTCCCACTCCCAAATTGCCCTTAATTAACCTTCCCAAAATGAGCCGAATCACCTTGGGCCAAGCACTGGCTACACCCTGTATTTGAGTATTCAGCTCTGCATTTGAAATTGGTATTTTTGAGTCCTTTGCTGAAAATTAACAGAATTTGACTCCTGTCTACAAGTCCAGTGAAAAGTTAACGCCCCCTCCTCCCTCTGGCTCTTTCATAGAAGTGATCGAATTGAGTTCAGGAGAGGATGAGGCCCTCCAGATTGTGGACAGCAGCGACTCTGCCAACGAGGGAGAAGATGGGGATGGTACTGAAGAGAGCAGTGGCTCTCATGTGAATGACGCCTTAAATCAGTCGGATTCTCTGGGGCAGGTCATTGTCAACATCAACCATCCACCCAATGAAGAGGACATTTTCCTGGCTCCGCAGCTTGCACAGGCAGTAAAGCCTCACCAGGTACAGGAAGTCGAGGCCCAGAACACACAAGGACTTCAGCAAAACCTCCTTCTTATCCCAGGAGCTGAAATCCATGCTGTTGATGTCATGTGGGTTGATGGTTTGCTATAGTGATGTTCTTGGCAGAGCTGCCGCCCTGAAGCTTGTGGCCAGGATTTGTGGCAGTGCCCAGTGCAGACAGTTAAACGATGGAGAGAAATTAAAGGAGATCCTGAGCCCCATATTTCTTTGACTATTGTTATCTGATAAGCAGGCTCTTGACATCTTAGTCCTAGAGCCTGTGCTGTTATGTTGTCAAAATATGTAGAAATACGAATATTTTCACGTTTATAACTTCATTGTTTGTAAATCAAATTCCTTCAAATGTCAAATGCAAAGTATTTAGACTTATTAGAGTAGAGCAGGGGTCAGCAACCTCTGGCACGCGGCTCGCCAGTGGGGGAGGTGGGAAGCTGCGGCCAGCACATCCCTCGCCCGTGCCACTTCCCGCTGCCCCCATTGGGGTCAGTGGGAGCCGCGGTCAGCCGAATCTCCTGACGCAGCAGGCAAACAAACTGGCCCAGCCTGCCAGGATGCTTACCCTGGCGAACCGCGTGCCAGAGGTTGCTGACCCCTGGAGTAGAGTGATGCGCGGAAAAGTTTCAAAACCAGATATTATGACATTGTATTAATAGAGATTTTTCCCCTCTACCTCATGCTTGGATGAGCATTATTTTATCAAATTATTTAAGAACAAAAAACCAACCCAAAGACTGTAAGCTCTGCACAAGCATAAGAATGATCAGGATCATCTTTAAAGAAAAATGTTTTATAAGGAATTCTATTGAGTCCTTGTATCTGAAAATACTGCAATGAATCTCTAATTTCCCCTTGTGTATTTATATGCCATATAAACTCATACAGTGTATATGTCAATCTAGCTACATTTCCATTTTGTTGTTTTCCATCACTTCTTTGGCAACTCTTCCATTATTTTCTCTAGATTGGTGGGATCCGGTTCCTGTATGATAATCTGGTGGAATCCCTGGAGAGATTTAAAAGCAGCAGTGGGTTTGGGTGTATCTTGGCCCATAGCATGGGGCTGGGCAAGACCATCCAGGTCATCTCTTTCTTGGATGTACTTTTCCGGCACACGGAGGCAAAGACTGTCCTTGCCATTGTACCTGTAAGTAGCCTGTGTGAAGCAGTCTCAGGTCCACCAATTTGGACTTGTTTTTTTTTATTGTTGTGGGGAGAGGATGGATTGGTCCTTCATACCTTAGAGAGAGCCCTCAGGTACCCTCACTCCCATTTTCACTGCTTTCATTCCTTCCATCCTTGAGATTTTGTATCATGGTCCATTCTTTCTAGCTGAGGACAGTTGGATGTGATTCCCAGGTCCCAGTTAGCTTTGAGTTCTAAGTGCTAGGTGACTGAATTTTGTAGTCTGAGAACTACTTTCTCAGTCCTTTGGGTGCATTTTTTTTCCTCCCCAGGTAAACACTCTCCAGAACTGGCTGGCAGAATTCAACATGTGGCTCCCTGCACCTGAAACCCTCCCTGCTGACTATAACCCAAAAGAAATTCAGCCACGCTTCTTCAAAGTCCATATCCTGAATGATGAACACAAGTAGGTGCCATGAATGCCCCTCCTGAGCAATTAATCTGCTTCTCATGGAGTTGTATTATCAGTGTCTCTGTAGCACTGCTGCAGTCTGTTCATTTGATTTGATTCCATGCTCTGTCCTTTTAGTTTCTCTCCCACTGTATGTCTGCAGCATATGTACTTCGTGAGGATTTCAATACAGTCGAACCCATTTATCTCGACCTCGGTTAACTTGCCAATCGTATTAAGTCGACGTTTTAGAAGTGGAACCGCCAAATTCTCTCTTTGTCTTAGCATTTTCTCATCGGTTATGTCGGTTCTTTTATGTCGCCGTACCCTAATATCTCGAGCACAAAAGAGGGCCAAATTTGCCACTTAACGTCCGTTATCTCGATCCCCATGACCAATCGTGCGTCTTATATATTACCCTATATAAATAAAAATGATCGTACTTGGTTCACTGCGCATGTGCTGAGTTCACGTAGCACGTGATCACGGTCCGTATGGTCGTTCACTCCCATGCCAGTTCACTCACTCTTGTTGATCTTGTCTGAAGGATAACATGCTGAAGCTATTCTGTTTATTTTTTCCCTTCTAAAAATGTCTGGAGGTGTTAAGAGAAAACTGGACAATCAGTCAATAGAGAAAAAGTATGAAATCATACTGCAGCTAGAAAAAGGAACAAAACCGGCAGACCTTAGTCGTCAGCATGGCATTCCAGCAAACACCATTTCAGGATGGAAAAAGAAGGCCGACGTGATAAAGCAAATGTACGAGAAGTCTGTCTTTGATCCAGCAAGAAAAAACTTAGAGTGGCTGAGCACAAAGATGTCAACGATGCACTGTTTCAATGGTTCACAAATACGCGAGCAACAAACCTTCCCGTCAATGGTCCCTTGCTGATGGAGAAGGCGGACATCCTTGCTGCAAAGCTAGGACACCCTGACTTTAAAGCAAGTCAGGGGTGGCTGGATCGTTTCAAAAAGAGGCACAACATTGTCTTCAAAGCAATTTGTGGAGAGAGCGCTGCAGTTCAGCAGGAACAAGTGGATTCATGGCTGAAGACTCAAATGCGCACAATTTTGGATACCTATGAGACTCGGAACATTTTTAATGCTGATGAAACTGGGGTGTTTTGGAAATGCCTTCCAGACAAGACTATGGCGTTTCGTGGGGAGGCTTGTCACGGTGGAAAAAAGTCGAAGGACCGACTTACAGTGCTAGTTGCTGCTAACATGGATGGAAGCCAAAAACTCCCGCTCTACGTTATAGGAAAGTCCAAGAATCCCAGATGCTTTAAGCAGACCAAAGTTCTCCAATGTGATTACGATGGCCAGCCAAGCGCCTGGATCACAGGAGATCTATTCAGTGCATGGGTGAAAAAGTGGGACAGGAAGTTCCAAGCAGAGAAAAGGAAGGTGGCACTGATCGTGGACAACTGTAGAGCTCATCCGGATGTTCCTGGTCTCAAGGCCATTAAGATCTTTTACCTCCCACCTAACACAACGAGTAAGCTCCAACCAATGGACCAGGGGATAATCCAAGTGCTTAAGGTGTACTACAGGAAAATGTTGATGCGCCAATACCTGCTCCATGATGAAAAGAAGGCACAGTACACCCCTTCCCTTCTAGATGCAATGAACTTCCTGAGATCAGCCTGGAATGACGTGAAGAAGGAAACAATCTCAAACTGCTGGATGCACTGCGTCATTCAGGATATTTCCGATGATGAGTTTCAGGCACAGTGCCGTGCAGCCGCAGAAGAACTCGCGGAAGTGGTGGGAAAATCAAGCCTTACAGATGCTATCTTGGAAGAGGAGGCACAGGAGTTAGCCATCACTGTCCAGGAATTCCGAGATTACATAGAAATCGACAAAGACGTCGTTATTGATGGCGTGATCACCGATGAAGACATTGTATCAAGTGTGCAGTCAGCACAGGCAAGCACATCTGCATGCGGCAATGACAAAGAAGATGAAGAAGATGCGGACGAAGATTTGGAACCAATTCCCTCAGCTGGTGAGATGGTAGAAATGCTACAGAAAATTCGACGGTATGGTTCTTTTGTAGGAGATGAAACTGTTTTAGACAGCATAAATAATATTGAAGCATTTGTTTTCAAGCAGACTGTTAAAGGCAAAAAGCAACAAAGCATTTTAGACTTTGTAAAGAAACCATAGTAACTGCGTGTACGATACTTTTCAGAGCTGTGTCAGAGTGAAATGACTCGCGAATTTAATTTTGACACTGGTTAGCTTTTTGTAAAAACGAACTACACCCCGTGCGTTTTTTGTGATTTTGTGAGCGATCTTTGTGTTTGCAATGTTGGAGAATATAATAAAGGTTTGTATCGAGAATCGACGGTGGTTTGTATTGTATACTGGTAAATCTCTGCTGTTAGTTGGTGCACATATGCCTTTTGTTGTTAGCAAACATGTATGTACATTTTTATAGCATGCCGATCGCTTCATCAAACAAATCGCGGCAACGCTGTTGTGTAAAAAAACCTCCAAAAACACGTGCATGTACATTCTCATTTATTAACGCACATCATGTACATAAAGAAATTTCAAGCACATGTTAATATATTGCCGCCATATTGGTTTTCGTTTATCTCAATCATCGGTTATCTCGACGCTTTTTGGCAAACCCCTAGGCCGGCAACATAACCGGGTTCAACTGTACATCAAAAAGGTGCATCTTTTAATGAGGAGTTAGATTTCTCTCATTCCTTATTTATACTCTCCTCCATCATGTTTGTCAACTCAGCTCCACATTTCCCCTCATGCATTGCGATGAAAAAATTCAAATGCCAGACCTTGTGCTATGTATGGATTGGCCAGTAGGGAGTTCATTGTTTTGTCTGTGGTGGGTACTTTCCTCCACCCTCTCGGCCCATATGCATGATTGCTATTGAATCTTCTATTTGGTTTTTCTGGGAATTTTCACTTTCCTCTCTGATTCGTTCTTGCAGACATTTTAACTTTTACTCAGTTTTACTATGCCTGAGGGCTTCTAAATGAGTTAGCATTCCTACACAGAAGGGAGAGATCATGTAAGGCAGAGTATTGTCCTTTTCATTTTACACAGTATGTATTTTTGGCTGCTGCAGCTCTGCTTGACTCTTGGTCATTTTGTCTCATGCAATCTGGTGAGATTTATATTAATCTCAGGGCACTCATAGTTCACCTGGTATTTACACACACGTGGCCACTGAGGTCCTCACCTCACGAGAGGAATATACTTCCTATTCAATTGATATTATTTTGAGCCTCTTATGTGCATCTCATATTGGATTGGGGATTACCATGCTCTGGTATATGGGAAAGGTGGAGTGGACAGCCTCGTATCTGAGTCTGTCCTTAATATTGGTGGGAGGGAAAGGAAATAATTCAGCTAACTCTCAGATTGCTGGATAGGTGTGTGATAAGTAGTAGAGTAAGACAGCCACATACATCAGCACCTCATGCAAACGTGTGCTTTGGAGAGGTCTCTTTCCTAACACTTCCCATAAGAGGATTCCATTGCTCTGTGAAATCTGATTTAGGTTCATATACAGCAAACTTCTTCATGCAGCCACTAACATCCTATAATGGTTCACCCTTCTCTGCCATGTTACCCTCAGTGTGTTGGAAGTTTCTACCAAATATTCATGTAAAAGGGCTTCATCGCACTTGTCTGCTGGTTTGGTCTGATGCCAGCGTATGTTTTAGGTTGTTTGAAAAGGTCCTTTCCCTTAGCAGGCATCCATTTCAGCAAGTTTAGATGTATCCAAGGAAGAGGTCTCATTTTTTTGTACATTTGTTTTTCTAGGACGACGGCTGCCCGTGCAAAGGTGGTGACTGACTGGGTGACAGATGGCGGGGTGCTGCTGATGGGCTATGAGATGTACCGTCTCCTCTCACTGAAGAAGTCCTTTGCCACTGGCAGGAAGAAGAAAACAAAGAAACAAACTGGCCCGGTCATTATCGACTTAGATGAGGAGGACCGGCAGCAGGAGCTTCTGAAAGGTAGGAGGCGAGTCTTGCTGGGAAATAACCTCCTGTCTACAGAATTGCAGCTGGGAGATTCTACTAATGCCAGCTGGCTCCATAAGCAAATGGTCACTTGGCAGCAGAAAATAGTTAGTTTATTGTACATAGGCACCAACGTCAGAGGTGGTTGTCTTTAACACAGTCACTATATTTGCTAACAGCTTATTCCTGTGTAGGTTCTAAATGAATTCAGTGCTAGCAAAAGATGCAGGAGCGACTCAGCTAGAAACAAGTCCCCCAGTTTTTATGCAGAGCAGGTGCAGAATAGGTAGCTGCCTAACAGAATCACTGATCTGAACCAGCCCTATTCTCTAAGGATCATTCTTGGAATTAGAAAGGTGTTCATACCCATTCAATCCTTGATTTCCCTGCTGAGGCTGCAAATAAAGGAGCCAATGAGTACTTTTTGCTAGTGAAAGATGTGTACAAGAAGGACCACTAGGAACTAGACTGAGACTCCCAACTTGCTTCGCCTAGGCCACTGAATAAACACCAGGTGACAGTGACTCGGGTCACTACCAACCTAGGCCAGATTGGAACTGGTGGCCCTGTAGCCCTTTCCCAATTCCTAGAGCCATCCTGGCACCCTGCCAAAAATTAATTTCAGCGAGCCAAGGTGGGTGAACTAATATATTTTATTGGACCAGCTTCTGTTGGTGAGAGAGACAAGCTTTTGAGCTTACACAGAGCTCTTCCTCAGTCTCAGATGCACTCTCTAATATCCTTCAGGTCTGAAGAAGAGATCTGTGTAAACTTGCAAGGTTGTCTCTCTCATCAACAGGAGCTGGGCTAGTGAAAGGTATTACCTCACCCACCTTGTCTCTCTCATATCCTGGGACCAGCACAGCTGCAATAACACTACAAACAACTAGTATTATTTTTCAACTTTCATAATTACTCATTTTTCCTTCTGTAGAGCTACGTGAAGCAGGAACATCAGCTGACCAGGTAACTCTCAATGTTCCTTTCCCTCAGGGATTGAGAAGGCTTTATCCCGCCCTGGCCCGGATGTAGTTATCTGTGACGAGGGACACCGGATAAAGAACTGCCATGCCAGCACATCCCAGGCCCTGAAGAACATCCGCTCCAGGCGGCGGGTGGTACTGACAGGCTACCCGCTCCAGAACAACCTGATTGAGTACTGGTGCATGGTAGACTTTGTCCGTCCTGACTTCTTGGGTACCCGGCAGGAGTTCAGCAACATGTTTGAGCGCCCCATCCTGAACGGGCAGTGTATTGACAGTACGCCGCAGGATGTCCGTCTCATGAGGTACCGCAGTCATGTCCTGCATAGTCTGCTGGAGGGGTTTGTGCAGAGGTGAGTCCACATCAAGTGTTCAGTAATGTAGTCTGTGCAGTCAGCTCCTTGATCATAGTTTAGCCACATTGATTGAGGAGTGTATTCATTACAGCAAATTCCTGTTGTCTTCCTTCCTGAGCTTGATTTTTACCCTGGATTCTCTGTTGTCCTTTAAGGAGATTGTAGACATACAGGAGACAACTTAGAGAGGACCTGAAAGTTAGCACCTGCATGTTTCTCTCAAAAGCACTTTGTCTGGTTTAGCCTGTCAGTTAAGAAGTGATCTTTGGGGGCTTCTCCCTGACTTAGTGGCAGGTGTAAAGTTGCCAGTACTGTCCTGTGGGACTGGTAGAGGGCAGCACAGTGCTCCCTAACTTCCTTTAGAATTATTAGTAGGTGATTGGTAGATGCATTTCTGTATCATCTTCCATCCAAGGATCTGAAAGCATTTTACAAATCACAAACAGTGTAAGCATCACAGTACTCTTACGGGGGAGAGAAGAAGGGGGACTAGAAATCCTCCTCACTTTACAGATGAGGACCCAGAGGCACAGAAGGAGTAAGTGACGTGGCCTGAGCAAGTCATTGGCAAAGACAGAAATAGACGCCAGGTCTCTTAATTTCCAGTGCAGCGTTTCAGCCACAAGCGAATCCTTCCTGATTTAGCACCACGGTTAGCAAGACCTTCATCCCCTTTCTTAACACTATCCTGGGGTATTATAATGCTTGCTGTTTTGGTAATAGAGCTTACTGTGCTTTTTATTTGGCTTCAGTTGTAATGTCTTCTGAGTGTCCTGCATTAGAAACACTCACAACTAGAGTTCCTTCTCTTTGCTGTCATCAGAAATCTTACCCCGAAGGCAGCCCCTGAGACGCTAGCCCTGAACATTCTTTCTCTCTTCTGATCTTCCTTTCTTGATTGCTTCTGTAGGAGAGGCCATAACGTGCTAAAGGCTCAGCTTCCCTATAAAGAAGAACATGTCATCCTGGTACGACTGTCAAAAATCCAACGGGCTCTCTACACAGAGTTCATGAACCGGTTCCGGGATGCAGGCAACAGTGGCTGGCTGGGATTGAACCCGCTCAAGGCTTTCTGTGTCTGTTGTAAGGTGGGTATTGGCAAGAGAGTAGCTTCTCCTGCACTATACAGGGAAAGGGTAGGAGTCTGTGTCAAAATATTGGCAAGAAGAGTGATGTAGATATAGTACGAGTGCAGGATCTTGGTGCATCTTAAGCAGTAGTGTGCAAGTTCCTGTGCATGATGTAATATAGTCTCCTAGTAGTATCATTATTCCCATGTTAAAAATGGGGAACTGAGTCACAGAGCGTTTAATTGACCTGCCCAAATTCATGCAAAAAGTTTGTGGCAGAGCCAGGAGCTGAATCCAGGTGATCCAAGTCCCAGCCTTTAATAGCAAGAGAATCCTTTGTTTCCCAGAGTGCAAACAACATGCTGCACACTTTGTGTTCGCATACGCATGTGTGTGCCTTGTGCATGTTCATTCATCAGTCACCAAACAGAGGAGCTTTAAGATAATTAAATTGATAACTTGTCTTGGTTGAAACAACGTGTACGTTGTGCTGTGACAAAATCGCACTTTCCTTTTTACTTGTTGACCGGAATCTGCCTAGCTTCTATAGCAGGCAAAGTTTCAGTCCACGCTAGTTAACTACAGAGGACTTCAGACTACACAGGCAGAGTCCCTGGCATTAAATATTCTAATGTGGTGAGACCTGCTTAATTTGTGGTGCTTTACAAACTCCCTTTCAGCTGAATTTGGAAGGGGATAATTAGATTAACAAATTGCTGGTGCATTCCTCCAGGGGAATTAGCATTTGATTGCATGTGAGGTGCTGTAAATCCACAAGCACCTTGGTTGGGTTTGTGCTAGTGCAGTGTTACTTTTTACCTTTTCTTCATCTCTCAGATCTGGAATCACCCAGATGTGCTGTATGAGGCACTGCAAAAAGAGAATCTGGCAAATGAGCAGGACCTGGATGTGGATGACCTTGGCACAGCTGGAACTAATTCTCGCTGTCAGCCACAGGGAATAAAAGTCAAAACAGAGACTAATGCTTTGGCATCACCAGTTGGAGAAGCTACCAACAGCAAGTTCCTTCAGGGCATTGGCTTCAACCCCTTTCAGGAGAGAGCAAATCAAGTAGTTACTTACGAGTGGGTGAGTACCAACCTCAGAGCTAGGAGTCTCATGGCTTTTTTTCAATAAACATGGACTGAATGCTTAATTGGTCAAAGGCCCATGACCCTTTTGTCGGGGGCAGTGTGCTGATTATAAATTGGAGAAAAGCAGTGGAAAAAACCCTTGCTTTTAGTTTTGGGACTTTCTCACCTGCCACAACGTGTTTTTGAGGTTAGGATTATAATTCAAAATGATCTGTACAAACTGGAGAAGTGGTCTGAAGTAAATAGGATGAAATTCAATAAGGCCAAATGCAAAGTACTCCACTTAGGAAGGAACAATCAGTTGCATGCATACAAAATGAGAAATGACTGCTGAGGAAGGAGTAGTGTGGAAAGGGATCTGGGGGTCATAGTGAATCTCAAACTAAATATGAGTCAACAGTGTAACACTGTTGCAAAAAAAGCAAACATTCTGGGATGTATTTAGCAGGAGTGTTGTAAGCAAGACATGAGAAGTAATTCTTCGGCTTTACTCCACGTTGATTAGGCCTCAACTGGAGTATTGTGTCCAGTTCCGGGCACCGCATTTCAGGAAAGATATGGACAAATTGGAGAAGGTCCAGAAAAGAGCAACAAAAATGATTAAAAGTCTAGAAAATATGACCTATGAGGGAAGATTGAAAAAATTGGGTTTGTTTGAAAAGAGAAGACTGAGAGGGGACATAACAGTTTTCAAGTACATAAAAGGTTGTTACAAGGAGGAGGGAGAAAAATTATTATTCTTAACCTCTGAGGATAGGACAAGAAGCAATGGGCTTAAATTGCAGCAAGGGAGATTTAGGTTGGACATCAGGAAAAACTTCCTAACTGTCAGGGTGGTTAAGCACTGGAATAAATTGCCCAGGGAGGCTGTGGAATCTCCATCATTGGAGATTTTTAAGAGCAGGTTAGACAAACACCTGTCAGGGATGGTCTAGATAATACTTAGTCCTGCCTTGAGTGCAGGGGACTGGACTAGATGATCTCTGCTACGAAGCTCTGTCTTGCTCTCTGTCTTGATTAGTGTGTATAAAAGGCTACTAATGGGAATTATGTGACCACTGTACAGCTGGCACTGTGCTTTACACCTTGTTTTCATCAGACCTGGATGGTGCAGTGTCTGTGTTTTCTCACCAGCATAGCTGAGATCAGGACTTGGATGAGAATGAGATGGCTGAAACTTAAGCAGAATAAGGCAGTGCTGATGCTAGTGGGCATCTTGAGGCTATGGCAGAAGTGATTCCTGTTCCTGTACTCAAGAGTTTTTGTCCACCTATTGCCCAAGAAATCTGCAGTTTGAAACTCCTGGATCCTCTGTGGCTTTGGGAGTCAGCAATGGCCAAAACCATCCCTTTCATCTGGACCTACCTGGATGCTTCTGGCCTCTCTTCTTGGATCCAGTCTGTGCCACCGTAATTTATTCCGCTGTCACCTTGAGACAGAGTTGTTGTAACATGCTCCACAAGGGGCTACCTTTGAAGATCACTTGGAAGCTACAGCTGGCAGAATCCCTCAGCTAGATTCCACTGGCTGTCTTCACCTTTTATACTAGTTCTCCAGGAATTGCACTGGTTTCCTGTTCACTTCCAGATGCAATTCAGGGCATTGACTTTGTAGACTGAAGTCCTATAAGGGCACTTAGAGACTGCTGTGACAATTCACAGGAAACAGCAGTTTTCATGCTCAAGCTAACAGTCCCCAGACTTAAATGACAGGGGCGATGGCCAGTTATTCTCAATATGGGGATGTATATGTCTGGAACTTGGGAGGGCTATGTGGAGATCTGGCTCTTTGTATAGGGTACATGAGCCTGGAGCCTCTTATGGAAAGTATGTTTTATAGAACTAACCAGTGACTTGAGTACCTCCCCATGTAACCGAGTATCTTGTTTTTGGTAAGGCCAAGGACATCTTGTGTGATTACCAAACGGGAGTTTTGGAGAACTCGCCCAAGATGGTGTTACTGTTCCACCTGATTGAGGAAAGTGTGAAGCACGGAGACAAGATCTTGGTCTTCAGGTAAGAGGAAGTATGAATGGCTGCTCCTCTGAGCCCTGAGCAGTGGTATGTTTGGAGATTAGACAGTGGTAGAATGAGACTGATGGTGTTCCCCCATGACAGCTGCCCACTGCTATGCAATGTTGTTTGGTCTTTTCCCGTTGTTTGATTTAATCTTTTTTGTTGTCCATTGATTTTGTAGTCTCTTCATCTGTATAGCTGTCAGTGGTAAGGGGGTATCCTGTGGCACCCTCAGACTGCTAGCAGGGGAAAGATGGAGTTCTGTTGTTCTAGTTACACTGTTAGGGGCTTTCCTGAGCAGAGACCTTGATTTTTGCAGCCAGAGTCTGTCCACATTGTCTGTCATTGAGGAGTTCTTGGCCAAGAGACCAATGCCCAATCCTTCAGGCTCAGATGTGCAAGGCGTTCATAACTGGGTCCGAAATCTCAACTATTACAGTGAGTACAGACTGTCCTCTTTCCTTCACCTGGGACTCTATTTGATCCTCTGCGGCTGGGCTAACCTCTTGATGTTGCAGCGGTTTCCTCCAGTTTCTCTCTACACTTACCTGTGCTTTTCCGTGGGCGTGCAGATCTGTTTTTCTTTCTCAGCCGTTTTCAGATTGATTTGTCTGAGTTATCTTGGGTGCGTGTTTTTAGTTTTGATGAAGACTGACTGATAATTTCACTGTTCCCCCTTTTCTTTTTAATGGCTCTCTGAATAGCTTAACTATCACTTCTTAAAACTTTAAAAAAAATCTTCATTCTTCCCTTGCACCACTTGGACGCTTTCTAATTCTAGAATCTTTACTGCTTGTTTTGGTGATCGTGAGTTTTCCCTCCTGTTCTAGTCTTTGACCCCTTCAGTAGCTGACTTTTGTGCCAGGGCAACAGGAGTGTTTAGGGTAGCTGGATGGACATGGTGTCCCTGAGAGCTCCTGGCAAGCATGCTAGGTGTGTATAAACTGCTCTAACTCCTCTTTTAACGCAAGGTCTGGGTGGCAGCATCTCTTCATCATGAGTGAGTTCTGCCCATGACCACAAGTATGCACTGTCTTTCTGCACTCTTCGTCTCTGATTCCTCTGCATATGCTCATATTTGGTCCAATGGGGTTTTGCCAGCAGCTTGGGTTGTTTTTGTGCTATCCCAGCTCAATGGGTCTATTATATACCGTTGCCTATTGCCAATACAGGTATTTCAGGCTTTTCTGACTGGTACTGCAGACTTCTTACCTGAATGATGAGTCTCTGTGTAGGATCCTAGTGCACTACAACTGCTCGTCTGTGGTTCAGCTGTATGCATTGTAGCCCGCTGTGAAACTTGGGCTATGCCAGACTCCTGTTTTGCACTCATGCAATATTGCAGCTAGACATAGCCCAAGCTCCCTGGCTGACTACACTGTGTGGGAGGATGTGGGCATTGGCTGGGACAGCTGAGGGCTTGTTGTGATAAGCTGGTTCAATTGCCTGAGATGGCTGGAAGCTCTGCCCTAGCTGGATCTCTGCGGAGTCTGCAGGGAAATGGCATTCTTCACAGTGCAGGTACTCTAAGAACCAGACGGGAACTGTTTTGTTTTGATGGATCCCACACTACAAAGGGTTTTTAAATACCCCTCTAATTTTCTTACCAGGACTGGATGGCAGCACTTCTGCCTCAGAAAGGGAACGATTGATTAACCAGTTCAATGACCCGAGCAACAGCTCTGTTTGGCTCTTCCTTTTGTCCACACGGTGAGTTGGCCACCTGCCTGGAACGGAGGAGTGGGGTGAAAGAGTGGGTTTCATTGATGTGGTGGAGGCTGTTCAGACCAGAGAATTTTTTGCACTTGCTTTGTTTGAAAGATTTGGCTTAAGACCACACAGGATGGTAACTCCTTAAAGTATAAAGGTTTTGAAGATTGGTAAGAAAAATTATTTTGAAACTTAATTTTTGTTTTGTTTAAGAGCTGGGTGTTTGGGTGTCAACCTGATTGGAGCAAACAGAGTGGTTGTGTTTGATGCTTCTTGGAACCCATGCCATGACGCACAAGCAGTGTGCCGGGTGTACCGCTACGGACAAAGGAAGCCATGCCACATTTACCGACTGGTTTCGGATTACACCCTGGAGAAGAAAATCTATGACCGCCAGGTCTCCAAGCAGGGGATGTCAGGTAGACTTGAATACTTTTCCCAATATGTCATCTTGCTTAATTTCCTTATATTCTGTAGTCCATGGATGGAGTCTGTATGATTTTGGTGATGCTTCCTTTTGTCTGACACATACCCACACCCACACCCATCTTGACACATACACAAAAATCAAGTCCAGGGAAATAGTACAGCCTCTTTTGAGTAATAGAGGTGAGAATGAGGATCTCAGCTGTTATCCAGAACTTTCAAATAATTTAACAGAATCTGGTGGTTGTAGTCCCTGGAAACCTGAGTCCCTGGTTAGTCACTATAAACGTTTGAGTCTTTCTCAGTGGTTCTGGCTCATCAGTTACTCATTGTCACCTTTGCAGCTGCCTTTTTATTACAATGTCCACATAATATTTTCAGCCTTCTGATGTGCAAGTGTGAGATGGGGGACTTCTTCAACCATATTGTATGTACAGTATCTTCAGCTTCCAGGTTTGTGTATGCCATGATGTTAATGGCCCACATCACCTTGCAAAGCATTCCCTAGCGTGATTTGTGTCAATATTCAAACACCTGCATGGTCATGTCTCAAAATGCAGTGGAATGATCCCTGTCCCTCCGCAGATATTCACAACAGGGTACTGTGGAAAGCACAGATTAAGAGCTGGGAAATTGAGTACAGCAGAGAGCAGTAAACTGTTCCCTCCTTTCTCTGAATGATGCATTCTATCCCTTCTCCAGATCGTGTTGTGGATGATCTGAATCCAGTGCTGAACTTCACCCGGAGGGAGGTGGAGAACCTGCTGCACTTCGTAGAAGAGGAGTCAGATCCTGCCCAGCTGGCATTGGACTCAAACAAGATGAAGGAGTCTGTCTTACAGCTAGCCTGTCTCAAATACCCTCACCTTATCACCAAGGTAAGAACAAAGATACACAATGCTGCTTCCAGATATCATTGCCAGTTAGGGATGACACTGAGCTCAATGAGTAACTGTCTGCCCCAGGAGAAAATGGAGCTGCCTGTGTTGTGATGCCTTGGTTAAGATAAGAGTATTCCAAACAATATTAGTTATAAGGAACTGTGCATTTCTCTGAGACAAGTCCATGATCAGTGTCAGGTATCAGGAAAACTGTTGTTCCAACCAAGACCTGAGGTTCATGTGCAGATTTCCTTAGGCCTTTGGTAGATACTCCTGGGGGAACTATGTGCCGAATTTATGTCCCCCGCAGATTTCTTTGCTTCCCCGCAGAAAAACGACTTTCTGATGGGGAAGTAAAGGGAAGCCACAAGAGCAGTCATGTGACCTTCCCCAGCAGTATGTTCTTCTTTGAATGATTGCTCCTATGCATTCCAGTTAGGTGTGCGCGCCGTGCGTGCATGGCTCTTCGGAAGATTTTTACCCTAGCAACTCCGGCGGGCCGGCTGGGTGCCCCCTGGAGTGGCGCCGCTATAGCGCTAGATATATACCCCAGCCGGCCCGTCCGCTCCTCAGTTCCTTCTTCCCGCCCGTGACGGCCGTTGGAACAGTGGAGTGCTCCTTTGACCTCCACATCCCTAGCGTATCTCTGGTTCTATTGTATAAGTGTTTATAGTTAGTTAAAATAGTTAAATAAGTTAGTTAGTTAGTTAGTGTATTAAGGGGAATTAAGGGGGGCTAGCCCCTCTTTTTCCCGAAACGGTGCGGGCTCATGCCCAAGGCACCGGGGTTCAAGCCCTGTTCGGCTTGCCAGCGGCACATGCCGATCGGTGACCCTCACGACTCCTGCCTGCGCTGCCTCAGAGAGTCCCATCGAGCAGATAAGTGGCCGATTTGCAAGTCATTTAAGCCGCGGACTAAAAAAGAGAGAGACTTTAGGCTAAAGCAGCTCTTAATGGAATCGGCACTTAGCCCTACGGTGCCGACCCCAGCGGCTCAACAGTCCTCCTCAGTGCGAAGCGCACCAGCGATCCCGAGCCGGTCCGGTACCGAGACTCTTAAAAAGGTACAGCCGGCACTGGCGCCCCGGCACCGGTCCCTTTCTCCGGCGAGGAAGTGAAAGACGGCGCAGACGGCCACCAAGCCTCCTGCACCGGGACCGCTCACCCGGCCACCGTCGGCACCTCCGGCACCAGCTGTGGTGGTGCACAGACCGTGCACAGTACCGTCGACTCCGGCGCCACAAGAGCCGTCGAGTCCGGTACCGCCCTGCTCCCCGGTGCAAACCGTGGTCGAGTTGCCTCTCCCGTCAACGCCCGAGACTTTCTCGACGGCGAGAGAGCTCATAGAGCTCACAGAGGCACCGTGCCTCCGGCCCCCGGCACCGCCGGTGCGGGCTGTGCAGTCGGTGGGCAAGCCGGCCATCATGAGGCCACCTTCCCCTGACAGACGGGATAGAAGGCGTTCCAGGTCCCGGTCCCGATCCCGATCACGGAGACGGTCGCCTTCTCGCAGATCCAGGTCCCGGCACCGGTCACGTTCCCGGTACCGTTCTCCATCTCGGCGCCGGTCGCAGTCCCGGTACTGCTCCACATCGCGGTACCGGTTGCACTCCCGGAGACGATCCTGGTCCCGGTCTCCCGACCATCGGTACCGAGGAAGGTCCGGATCCCGGTACCGCTCTCGGCACCGCTCATCGCGAAGCCGCTCCCGCCGACGTCGGTCGAGATCGCGGTCGACCTCCCGGCACCTGCACGGTCAATGGTCCCGCTCTCGCTCCCGGCACTGCGACGACCGGCACCGATCCCCGGCACCGTCCAGGGACAGACCGGCGGCATCGACGGCGCAGTCCCTGAACGCCTCTGCCCCCCCCATGGCCTTCTCGCCAACCTTCGGTCGCCTCTCAAGCGGGCAGCGGTGGGGATCTCCGGGCCGACCCCCAAGGGCAAGACCACGGACCGCAGCAGTGGGGCTTCTGGACCCCCTGGGCCTATCACGAGGCTCAAGGGGTCCCCTTCCCTCAGGGACCCAGGGCCTCCGACCACAGGGTGCCGGAAGCCACGGTCAACAGGCCTCCTCCATCACCGCCGGTTGAGGCTCCACCGCCTCCTGTAGCGGCAGAGCATCCCGAAGACGCGGAGGCTTCCCACCCCATGGACGAACCACCTCCAGAAGTCATGGGCCAGGGCCTATAATCGTCTTCCTCACCGGATGAGGCGGTGGCAGGGGCATCGACATCAGACCCCCCACTGATTGACCTGCGGGCCCACCAGGACCTGCTTCGACGGGTGGCACACGCCATTGCCCTCCCGGTCGAAGAAGTCGTTGAAGACGAGGACCCGGTGACCAGGGTGCTTGGAGCTGAGGCCCCGCTGCGGGTGGCCCTGCCCTTTATCAGGACGATCCAAAAGAATGCCACTACGATCTGGCAGTCGCCGGCGTCCATCCCTCCCACCGCTCGAGGGGTGGAACGGAAATACTCGGTTCCCCCCAGCGGGTACGAGTATCTTTACACGCACCCAACTCCGGACTCCCTCGTAGTACAGTCCGTGAATGACCGGGAGTGACATGGGCAACCCGCTCCAGCGCCAAAATCCAAAGACGCACGGAGAATGGATCTGTTGGGCCGGAAGATCTATTCGGCCGGTGGCCTCCAGCTACGGATTGCAAATCAGCTGGCTCTCCTTGGTCGCTACACCTATGACACTTTGGTGTCCCTCTCTAAATTTACGGAGCTGATCCCAGCAGCCTCCCGACCGGAGTTCTCGGCCCTTCTTGAGGAGGGCAAGAAAGCCTCCCGGTCCTCCCTCCAGGCCTCTCTGGACTCAGCAGACTCAGGAGCCAGAACCCTGGCCTCGGGAGTCACCATGCGGAGAATTTCCTGGCTGCAGGCCTCCACCTTGCCGCCCGAGGTCCAGTATACTCTGCAAGACCTCCCTTTCGACACTAAGTGCCTCTTCTCAGAGAAGACGGACTTGAGGGTTCAGACCCTCAAAGATGGTCGAATCGCCATCTGCACCCTGGGTATGCACACACCGGCTACCCAGCGGAGGTCCTTCCGGCAGCAGCCGTACCGGCCATTTAATCAGGCCAGGTCACGGCCTGATAATGGGCGCAGAGGCAGGCTGAACCGCCGTAGACCATCGGGCAACCGGCGTAACCAGTCCCAGGTGCCCTCCAAAGCCCCTCAAGGGCCTAAGCAGGCGTTTTGATGGGATGCCCGAGGACGGCCCATCAGTCTCTTCACCGGATCCTTCCCCGTTATTTTTCAACCGTCTTTCCCACTTCCTCCCGGCGTGGTCCCAGATAACAACGGACAACTGGGTTCTGCGCACGGTAGAGTCTGGTTACCGCCTTCAATTTGTTTCGCTCCCTCCCTCCCACCCACCCTCCCCACCCCTCTTCAGGGACCCCTCTCACGAGCAATTCCTCTTGAAAGAGGTCGAGACTCTGCTGAGTTTGGGTGCCATAGAGGAGGTGCCGAACGACATGCGAGGCAGGGGATTTTATTCCCGATATTTCCTAATCCCCAAGGTGAAGGGAGGTCTCCGACCTATACTAGACCTCCGAGAGCTCAACAGATACCTGCTCAAGCTCAAGTTTCGCATGGTAACCCTGGGGACCATCATTCCCTCCCTGGATCCGGGAGACTGGTTTGCCGCCCTCGATATGAAGGACGCGTACTTCCATATCGCGATTTACCCTCCCCATCGACGCTACCTGCGGTTCGTAGTCAACAACGTGCACTACCAGTTTGCGGTGCTGCCCTTCGGCCTTTCCACCGCGCCGAGGGTCTTCACCAAGTGCATGGCAGTGGTTGCCGCAGCCCTCCGCCGTCGTCGCATGCACGTGTACCCGTATCTCGACAACAGGCTGGTCCGCGGGCCAAACCCGCCAACTGATAGTAAGTCAAATGGCAGAGATCCTAGCCCTGTTTCAGCGCCTAGGCCTTCTGATAAACACTGAGAAGTCCACTTTAGCTCCATCACAGAGAGTGGAATTTATCGGAGCGGTCCTGGATTCCAATTTAGCCAGGGCCTGCCTCCCTCGACCTCGGCACCAGGCGATGGTCTCCTTCGTCCGGGACCTACAATCCTTTCCCACAACAACGGTGCAGTCCTGCCTCCGCCTCCTGGGCCACATGGCATCTTGCACGTTCGTGACTACGTACGCGAGGCTGCGCCTTCGCCCGTTTCAAACTTGGCTTGCGTCGGTGTACCGGCCGCACCGCGACCCCATAGACATGGTAGTCACAGTCACGAAACCGACCCTCGCTTCACTCAACTGGTGGCTGGACCCAAAGGTCATGTGTGCCGGAGTCCCATTCCGCCCTCCTCGCCCGTCCGTCACCCTGACCATGGATGCCTTGGAGTTGGGGTGGGGGGCACACCTCGGCGACCTACACACCCAGGGTCTCTGGTCGCCCCGAGAGCTCTCCCTACATATCAATGTCAGGGAGCTGCGGGCGATCCGCCTCGCGTGTCAAACCTTCCACGCCCATCTTCAAGGGCGCTGTGTGGCGGTGTTCACGGACAACACGACGGCGATGTTTTATGTCAACAAGCAGGGCGGGGCCCGCTCCTCCCTGCTTTGCACAGAAGCGATGCTCCTGTGGGACTTCTGCATAACCCACTCGATTCACCTGGTAGCGTCCTTTCTTCCAGGAGTGCAGAACACGCTGGCCGACCGTCTCAGCAGGTCGTTCCTCTCCCACGAGTGGTCCCTTCGTCCAAATGTGGTGCACACAATTTTCCGAAGGTGGGGTTTCCCCAGATAGACCTGTTTGCCTCCAAAGAGAACAGAAAATGCCACCAGTTCTGTTCTTACCAGGGTCGCTCCCGAGGCTCCCTGTCGGACGCATTCCTCTGCTCCTGGACGGATCGCCTCCTATATGCCTTCCCTCCGTTCCCACTCGTACATCGGGTGCTACTCAAGCTTCGGAGGGACAGGGCCCGCCTCATACTCGTCGCTCCGGCCTGGCCGAGGCAGCACTGGTACACTCTGCTGCTCGAGCTCTCCATACGGGATCCCATTCCCCTACCGTTATGGCCGGACCTGATAACGCAGGACTTTGGCAGGCTCCACCACCCGGACCTACAGTCCCTCCATCTTACAGCTTGGTACCTGCGTGGTTGACCCACGCGGAGCGTGACTGTTCGGCAGCGGTGCAGCAAGTCCTGATGGAAAGCAGGAAGCCTTCCACTCGCTCAACCTAGCTCGCGAAATGGAAGCGTTTCGCACTCTGGTGCGATCAGAGAGGCCTTAATCCGTTCATTGTCCCTATTCCAACGATCCTGGACTACCTCTGGTCCCTTAAGGAGCAAGGTCTCGCGGTCTCGTCTTTGAAAGTACACCTAGCGGCCATTTCCGCCTTTCGGCCGGCCGTAGGTCACCGGTCCATCTTTTCCGATCCGATGGTTTCCCGCTTCCTTAAGGGCCTAGATCGCTTGTTCCCGCCAGTACGATGCCTGGCCCTGTCCTGGGATCTGAACCTAGTTCTAGCCAGGCTCATGGGAGCCCCCTTCGAGCCCTTGGCCACATGTTCCCTGCTCTATCTATCATGGAAAACGGCTTTTCTCGTCGCTATAACTTCAGTGAGACGAGTTTCCAAGCTTTGTGCCCTAACGGCTGGTCCGCCGTATACCATCTTCCATGGAGACAAGGTGCAGCTTCGGCCACACCCGGCCTTCCTCCCTAAGGTGGTGTCGGCCTTCCATTTGAACCAGGACATTTTTCTCCCGGTCTTTTTCCCGAAGCCGCATGCCTCAAGTCGTGAACAACAGCTTCACACCCTCGATGTCCGCAGGGCCCTCGCATTTTACATACAGCGAACGAAACCCTTCCGACGTTCGCCCCAACTGTTCGTAGCGGTTGCTGATCGCATGAAAGGCAAGCCGGTCTCCTCTCAAAGGATTTCCTCCTGGGTAACTTCATGTATCCGGACATGCTACGAGCTTGCTCGAGTGCTGGCTAGCCGCCTCACCGCTCACTCTACGAGAGCGCAAGCCTCGTCTGCCGCCTTCCTGGCCCATGTCCCCATACAGGACATCTGCAGAGCGGCCACCTGGTCTTCCGTCCACACCTTCGCTTCCCACTACGCATTGGTGCAACAATCTCGAGATGATGCAGCCTTCGGCTTAGCAGTCTTACACTCTGCCACGTCTCACTCCAACCCCACCGCCTAGGTAAGGCTTGGGAGTCACCTAACTGGAATGCATAGGAGCAATCACTCGAAGAAGAAAAGACGGTTACTCACCGTTGTAACTGTTGTTCTTCGAGATGTGTTGCTCCTATCCATTCCAGACCCGCTCTCCTTCCCCACTGTCGGAGTAGCCGGCAAGAAGGAACTGAGGAGCGGACGGGCTGGCTGGGGTATATATCTAGCGCTATAGCGGCGCCACTCCAGGGGGCGCCCAGCCGGCCCGCCGGAGTTGCTAGGGTAAAAATCTTCCGAAGAGCCGTGCACGCGCGGCGCGCACACCTAACTGGAATGGATAGGAGCAACTCATCTCGAAGAACAACAGTTAAAACGGTGAGTAACCGTCTTTTTTGGGTGCCCAGGGCAGCTGGCAGAGAGGTAAATCACTATGGGGCAGGAGGCGGGACTGGGGAAGACCTGACTGGTGGCTCAGCTGCTAGTCCCGGCTGAGCTGAAGCGCATAGGACTTCCTCTTCCCCTGCATAGCATCCGGGGCTGGGTCAGACCCTCCCCCAGATTTCTCCCCAGCTGCAGGAATCTCTGCAAACTCCCCTCCCTCCCCCGACCGCTTTCTGCACCCATCGCTCCTCAGCTGCAGGTGGAGGGATCACTGTATAGGGAGCTGCTCCCCCATCCACCCAACTGCCATGTATCCAGACACCCTCATACCCAGACCTTCCCGCTGAGCCTCTCCACCCACACTCAAACCCCCCTGAGGAGCCCCCTGCTGCTGGGCCAACCTAATGAGCCACCCGCACCCAGGTCCCCACCCCACTGTGCCCCAACCAGCTGCACCTGGATCGCCAGCCCACTGTGCCCCACTCCCCCAGCATCTGCCTCCCACATTGAGACCCCCCCCCACACACCCCCTCTGCCGAGCTCTATCTCTCCCACACCCAAACCTTCCCAGGCCCCACCCACTGAGCCCCAACCACCTTCACCTGGACCTCACTGCATCATTCCATTACCTTTGCATCCAGAACTCCCCAACAAGCTTCTATAGATCCAGATCCCCTGCGCATCTGGATCCCCCACTGAACCTTCCACACCCAGATGGCCCCACACAGAACCCTCTCAATCCACGCCTGGATCCTCCCACACTAAGCCCCTCCACACTTGGATTCTGCCAGGCTGAGCCTGCCTGCCCACATCTAGGTGCACCTCGCACAGAGGGGTAGGGCACTGGGGTGTTTCTGGGGCAGGCCCAGTCTTTGTGCTCTGTCAGGGTTGGGTGCAGCCTCACCGCTGAGTCTGTCCCCCGGGTGGAGCTGCAGAGTGATCTACCACTTCTGTGCAGCCAGTGGGTGCTGGAGCTTCCACATTTCTTTGACAAATAAAATCTGCAGAATTTTGCAGAATTATAAAATATTGTGCACAGAATTTTTAATTTTTTGCCGCAGAATGCCCTCAGGAGTAGGTAGGGCATCTAGGAAGAACACAATTTGGGGTAGTTTGGTGAGGGCTGTTTGAAGAGAGGAGAAATGAAGGACTGTGTCTGCCTGTCTGTCTCTATACAGAGATTCATGGTTAAAAGGAAAGCCTGCTATGGGGCATTTAGTGCAGTAGTAGAATTGCTCCATTTATATGCTGTCATATTGCATGTGTTGTGGGTATTGCGAATAAGCATGTTCCTGGGAGTGTTCTATGGTGATATCATTGTGGAGTTCGTGCACACGTTCTTTACAAGAAGTAACCATATGTGCCTATTGCACTAGTTTCGAACTCCTTCCTCAAGAGCCCACCCAGAATACTGCCCAGAACCTGCCAATTGCCATGTTATCCTACCTGGGAGACAGGGAGGGATTGCTGTCATTTGGGTTCGTCTACTGCCCTCTTGTGGTATGTTGGTGTCTAAGTATGTTTGTGCTGTGACCATAGGAGCCTTTCCAGCATGAGTCGCTGCTGATTGACCGGAAGGAGCACAAGCTGACCAAGGCAGAGAAGAAGGCAGCAAAGAAGAGCTATGAGGAAGAGAAGCGAGCATCCATTCCCTACACCCGTCCGTCCTATGCACAGTATTACCCAGCCAGTGACCAGAGCCTAACAAGCATCCCTGCCTTCAGTCAAAGGAATTGGTGGGTGCTTATTTCTTTCCATGTTCTGCTGAGGACTTCAATCGAGAGGAAAGGCAGGAAAAACAGCTGGGGTAGATGAAGACTAACCTGTTACCCTGGGCATTCTCACTTGGCTCCTAGGAAATGGGAATACTGAGGCTGGGTGATACCCCCTCTCCTTCCCCTGCCAGCTATAAATATGCATCCATGAAGAAGGGGAATGAAGCAAGGAAGGTGGGGAAAACAGCTGACTAGGGAGGAAGGCTCCCTTTGCAGACTTGGGGACACTTGCAGCCTTTCTCAGTGGTGTGGGAGGGGAGTGTCACTGATTGCAATGGCTGTGGCTGAGAATGGATTCTGCATCTCTCAGTATGGTACTATGCCCAGACAGGTAGTGAGAGTGTCAAGACCTGCCCCCCACCCCCAACCTTTCTGGCTAATATCCAGAGTCACTGTGTCCATCATCTGCCTTCACTCCGCATGTCTCTGCCGTCGGCAAGAAAGCCCCCCAGTTTACAGATGGGGACACTGAGGTGAAGTGACTTGCCCAAGGTCAGTGACAGTCAGGAATAGAGGCTGGGAGTCCTGACTGCCAGTCCTGTGCTTTAACTCAGAGATCAAACTCCCTGCCATGTAGTGATTTCATTCTCTCTCAGCGATCCTGGAACAGTGAGATTCCTACTGCCTCTCTCCAGAACCGGGAGCAGAACCAAAGAGTTTCAGGGCTTTGCATTTTGGGTGTTTCTGCCTCCAGGAGCAATTTCCTCTGTGCAGAGCCTCACGATTGCCCATGTGAACGGCTGAGAATGGTGGAACCAAATACAATTGGGACTCTCCCTCTAAAAGAACATAACTCAGTTTGATACTTTCCTTTTCCCTCTTCCCATTAGGCGACCAGTCTTCAAGGGTGAGGACAAGCCAGTGGCAAGTGTCCGACCTGTTCAGTCCACCCCCATTCCTATGATGCCTCGGCATGTCCCGTTGAGTGGCGTGGGTTCGGCATCTGGTTCCAACCCTGCTGTCAACTTCCCCATCAACTATCTGCAGCGAGCTGGTGTCCTTGTTCAGAAGATTGTCACCACAACAGGTCAGTCGTTTCTTTGGAACCAAGACCCCCTGGGAACACAGCTGGTTGAGACAGAGTCCTGGGATCCAGAGATGGAAGACAGGCAGTCCATCCTTCGGGGATAGAACAGTGTCCCAGACAGCCATGGTGTCTCATCTGTGGCCTAAGGAGCCGGCTAAGCCCCTTGAGGGGGATTGTGTCAAGAAGAAAAGTGTCTGATTATGAACTGAAATGTGTCCCTTGAAGCATGTGCCGTGGTTTTTAAACGGAAGTGCTGGAATCAGATCCATTAGTGCAGACCGGAGGCAAGAGGAGTGCTGCTTCCCCTGCAGAAGCTTGGCTGGCAGCTGTCCCTTCTCTACTGCAGCTGCTCAACACCTCCCCTGCCTCATGGCAAGGAACGGAGGGGAGAGAGTAACTCTGGCTGTTCTAGTGCCTGACTCTGATTCTCTGTCCTGGCCCCAGCATAGGTTAGAGCAGTGCTATCTTGCACCAGCTGGCAACAGTGGCTAGGGGACCATACACCAGCTGGGGACAGCCAGAGTGCAGTGGGCTCCAGCCAATCCCTTTCCCTACCCCTCTCTAACCTTTGCCTACCAGGGAGGGAGACATAGGAGCCAGCTATGCCAGCTCTGCCTGTTATGGATTCCCCCATACCTGCAGAATCCCCAGCAGCAGGTTTTGCACCACAGGTGTGCAAAGGACGTAAAACAGGGCAGTGAATCTGCCCCAAAATACTGATTGGGGCCCCCTGATCCCTTTGCAGTTTGCAGGCCAAACATATTTCAAAAGCTAGACGTGCTGCACTGTGGTACCCCTTCCAGTGCTCTGCCCAGTCCTACTTTTTATGTTCTAATTGATGGGGCTTGTGTACTGGGGCAACTTGCCTTTCATTTCCCCTGAGCCCCACTCCTTCTTGGGCTCTCAGTCCCAAGGGATTCCACTTCTGCCTCCTATGCCTTCTGTGTTACTCATAATTAAAGCCTGATCTAATCTGTAGCAGAATTTATTGAGGAAGCTAGCTGGGTGGTGAGGGAATTTAGCCCTGGATCTCTCCCACACTTCTTGAGCCCATAATGTAACTTCTCAAATGCTGGCTTTCTCCACCAGATATTGTGATTCCAGGCACAAACACATCCACCGATGTGCAGGCGAGAATCAGTGCTGGTGAGAGCATCCACATAATTCGGGGGACTAAAGGTAAATCCCTGTCTTGGGGAAGAAGTAACTGCTAATCTCCTGGCCCTGATACACTAGAATCCCCCCAGATTCCTGTTTCCAGTGCTCTGCTGGCAAGATGCATTTACTAAACAGGCTTCTTCAAAGCTTGAAGAGTCAGAAAAAACAGAGGCCTTAGTTGTGGGTTTAACTATGACGGGGAGATGAAGGGGACCAGACCACTGATACTGGAATTTCCCGCCAGTGCCCAAGGGGGGAATGGTCTGCCATCCTTCCCTTCTGAAGAGGATGGAAGCAATTTCAAGCTCCAGGGTTGCCCATCTCATTATGTTGACACACAATCTCCTATCATGTTTTGGGGATGAATAGCTCTCGACCTACTAGACCGTTGCAACTAACAGAGTCCCAGGTCAGACTGTAAGGAGATGTGGCAGCGCATTCTCCCTTCCAGTGGAATCCGTCTTGTCACCTTTCGAGAGTATTGCAAGCTCTAGCTCTTTCCACAAGCCTTCTCCCAACAACGGTGGAGCAGCTGGCCAGGCATTGTTTCTCAGAGATGGGGCAGGGCTTGGCCTGTTCGCAGTGCTGTAACACTGGAGGGCTGATTGGTTGGGGCCCTCGCGACAGGGACCGTATGTTTCAGTTATTTGAACAGAGCCTAGTTGAGTGCCATTGAAATACACCAACATCAATGCATAAGGGAAAGTGGAACCAGAGTCATTGCCACTGGCAGAGATGATGACCTGAAAATGTGTTTGACTCTCCTAGGGGAGAAAAGGGAGCACGGGAAGGGGATTCGGGTCCTGCAGCGATTCAGCGGAGAGCCACGTGTGTGTGTGTGTAACTCTGGGGCAGAGGGAAGCAGAGGGAGGGATTTTTCAGGGACAGACTGGAGACAGGCTCTAAAGGAGAGAACCAGTGTGCACCTGAGTGCAGGGGCACTCCAGCCCTGAGAGTGTTCAAGAACACAGTCTGTGGCTGCCCTTGTCGCTAGACAAGGTGCAGGCCTAGGAGCTGCTGCATCCTGGTTTTACAATCTGCTCTGTTTTAGGTAAATGGCGTGTGGGCTGCAGGCCCCTGGCATGTTGCCAGCACCGCCCTCAGCTGGCCACAGTTTGGGTGTGTCTGGCCTGTCTGTAATGGACCTGTAGGCCTCTGACACAGGCACAGCACTGTGACACCAGCATTGCCCCATGGCAGTGCTCACGGATGTGGAGCGAGAGATCAAGTGTTTGGGGATTAGAGGCTGGTGTGTCCTCTCTGCTGCCCTTTTCTCTCCCTGCCTGCCTGCCAGTTCTGCAGCCTTTCCCTGAGGCAGGCAGCCAGCAGCTGGGCATGGAGCTGTTCCTGTGTCTGACCCGTTGCTTCCTCCCTGTCTGTTTCAGGGACGTACATCCGCACCAGCGATGGGCGGATTTTTGCTATCCGGACCACTGGAAAGCCGAAGGGCAGTGAAGACCGTCGAACAGCTGCCTCAGGTAGGGGCTGAAGATCCTTACACGGGAATCACGCCCTGAGTGCTCTCCTCCGTTGGGTTTCTGTGGGGGGTGTTTCACCACACTGTCTTCCCCAGGGCTGTATTTAGGGGACTTGCTTTACATCCCTGCCCAAGAGCTTCCTCTCTTTTCACTTCTTTAAATTACACATTTTGTCTCCTCCCTGGCTGATTCCATGGCAGCCCCCTCCCCGCCCCCCGCATCCCACGCCGAGTCTATTCAGTCCCTCCGTCCTCCCTTTCCCCAGCGCCCGGATGTTTCTCTGTTTCACCCACTCCATCTCCTTGTCGCCTCCAGGCTCTCAGGGTCTGTCTCTGGAATCCACAAGCAATGGCAGACACAGTGCCTCATCGCCCAAGCTCCCTAACACAGAGGAGCTCACTCGACCCATTTCCCCCGACAGCCCGGAGATCATCAGCGAGCTGCAGCAGTATGCCGAGGCAGCCGCTGCCCGGGAGTCTCGCCACAACTCCCCCAGCACTAACACTGTGCTCGGACGTCCTGCCCGGACAGACAACGCGGCCACCTTAGCAGCTCGGGGAGCTGAGCAGCGATTGGGCCTCCATTGCTTGGCTCCGTCAGGTTCTTCAGCCCAGCCAGCCACCAGCCAACATGTCGATGGTCACTCAGTGCTGGACTTACGGGGCAACAAGCGCAAGTCGACCTCGCCCTCTGTCCCGGAGGAACCAGCCCGTCGGCAGCAGAAAAAGCGCCACCTGCCAACGTCTGTTCAGTCGTATGAACACGGGTACCCAGTCTCTGGTGGGTTCACCATGCCCCCTGTTTCTTTAAACCACAACCTAACCCATCCATTTGCCCCCCAAGCAGGAAACTCCTTGTACATGGGCACTGGCTCATCCTACTACCAGCTGCCCAATTTACTACCAGACCCTCAGCTGGTGTTCCCTGTGACTACTGACCCTCTGCTGACAGCCGGCACCGCCAGCTCCTCTGCTGCTACCTCAGCCACCGCCAGCGTCCCCTCGTTCATGCTAAACCCCTCTATGACGGGGATGCTGCCCAGCTACTCACTTCCCTTCACGCAGTCACTCCTGCCTGAGCCCAGGATGTTTGCTCCTTTCCCAGCCCCAGTTTTGCCTAGCAGCCTTCCCAGGAGCATGGCGTCTGCCTACCCTGGCTACATGTCCCCTCATTCGGGCTACCCGGCTGGGGGCCTCCTGCGGTCCCAGGTGCCTCAGTTTGAATCCCAGGAGGCCTCAGAGGTGGGATGCAGCTCCAATGATGACGAGGATAAAGACGACGATGTAATAGAGATCACAGGGAAATAATGGGCCCAGTTCCTGTTAGATCTCAGCTTAGCCAGGAGGCAAAAGTTTCAGGACCTTTCTGGAGTCAGGATTTCCCCTCTGGGCTATGGCAGCAGGGCTGGAGGAGGAGACGTTTTTAGATGTCAAGGATCTGCATTGTATTGGGGAGGGAGGGTGGGGAGAACAAAACCTGAACGGACTTGCAAGAGTGGGAGCAGCAATGCAAACCATAGGAGTGCCTCCCTTGCTTCCTCTCCTGCATTGTCCGTGTGTCTGTCTGTGTTGTCCGAAAGGGAGCCTTGATGTTGCGATTCAGTGCCCCTTCTCAGGCCTGGAGACACTGGGTTGATCTCTGTGTGTGGAGGAGCTCCCTCTCGCGCGAACTGCCTTATCTGTGAACTTTTCTCGCTCAAGGAGGCACGGGCTGGGGGTGTGCCCCAGGAGAGGGTCTCGATGAAGAGCATTTTTAATTGGGATTGGGGAGGAGCAGGCTATATGTTGTGTGTGTAGGAGGGAAGGGCAAGGGGTGGGGTTGGGGGGTCAATGTGAAAACTGATTTGTCTTTCATCCTCTTAAAAATTCAAAACACAATAATCTGACAGCTTGTGCCAGGCCCTTGCTGGAGGATGAGATGGGGAGTGCGGGGAATGCTGAGCTGTGACATGACTCTCCAGTCTGCTCCTGCAGGGGGCCTTCTCTATGAAGCCCTCTGAAGGCAGTGACTCTAGTAGGTTGATCCTGTAGTTTTGGCGCTGGTTTCTCAAGCTTGGGTTGGGTTAGGAATCCTTTAAATCTTGTAGCGGTTTGAGGGGAATCTTGGGGACTTTCCCAGTTCCTCCGTCTCTTCCAGTGGTGGCCTCCTCACCAGGCTATTGAGGGGTATGCCCTCAGGCTCCAGGAGGAGGCCTTGGGGGGAGCAGGTGGACCAGTTCGACTCCTATCAACCCCAGCCAGCAGGACAGGTTGAAAAGGGATCCCATAGTGGACTCAGCGCCCGTCTCCATTGACTCTGTGACCGGAGCGACTGCCCCCTCTGCAGAATCTCTACATTAATTTATTTCATGAAGGCAAATATTTATTTGTTTGGGGAGTTTCTTTCTACGTTTTATTAATTTTGTTGTTTAAAAGAAAAACAAACCTGCTGGCCTCCATAACGCAGTAATTGATAGTTGGATTGTCCATATGCAGGAGATGAGACATAATGATCATTTGACCAAAGCATAATCTGAAAGCAGGACCAACTGTGAATGTTCCCCAGTAGCCAGCTCTCTCGTTTGGTTCTGTTACAATGATGTGGCATTGCCTGTGCCATGCACACCCTTTTGGGGGGAGCGTGTGACAGTAGCACGGGGTAGTTGTTACAGTGTCTGTCCATGCAGTGCAAGGGATAATGAGAAACTTTTGGTCTTGGGGTTGGGATCACTCTGACACAGAGTTTGCTGGGCGGCTGAGAAATTAAAGTGATTCCTTATCTCTCTGAGAGATTGGTTATCTTGGCTCATGACAGGTGGGCTTGGAGATCTCATGGCAGCAGGCTTGAGCTCCTGTTGGTTTAACAGACCCCCTGGCTGACATGTGGAGCACTGTTGCTGGGCTTCAGCCCTTCCCAACTGGAGAGGTGTCACATGAGAGTAAAAAGCGAGAGAATGCCTCTAGCACAGACTGTTTACCTCTCGGGGTCTGCATTCAAATCATGCTCTTGGCATTGAAATGCCACATTTACATGAGTTTGGGCACCTGAGCTAGATGGCCTGCCATCCTGTCCGCTGTGTGCGTGCACATGCACTGATAACTGCTGAGTAATCTTGGAAACTCAATGCCCGTTTAAAGGCCCAGATCCTCGAAGGGATGTAGGCTCCTAAATCCCATTGACTTCAATGGAAGTTTAGAATCTTAAATACCTTTGAGGATCTGGACCTAAATGTCATCACCTCAGGGAACGAGAGAGACTGTGAATGTCCTTGGAAAGTGGTCCATGCTATTGGACCAATGCAGCTGTTGGCACAAACCTGTTATCAGCAAACCTCCAGGGCTGATGCTTCAGCATGGTTATTGAGATCTACTCAGACCAGCTCAGGAGGGAGGGACAAGGCATTCTGGCATATTGTGTAAGGTAGCCGTGAAGAAAGGGGAACTGCTTTATTGAGGGAAGGTGATGCAGTGCATGTGTTTGTGTATACCATGACAAAAGTAGGACGTTATGGGGCTTTCTCTCTGTCGGTCTCTGTTTTAATGGAACTTGTCTGTCAGAAATAACCACACCATTCATAGAAGCCTTAGATCTACAGTTTAGCTATGCAAATTATTTTAAAAAACAAACATTGAAATAGTGCTTTCTTCTTTAACATATCCTAGGAGTTGAAAACCGAGGGGTTCTGAGCAAATTTCTGAACAACTTGTCTTTGGATGCACCATGGAAATAAACAAACTCAGTCCCCCTCCCCTCTCACCCCCCAATAACAAAGCAAACTAACTGATGGTGTCCATGTGAGTTTCTCCAAAGACTTGACAGTGCTGCATCTGTGAGTCATGCCCTTGGCAGTTTGTGTGTCCATCTTGTGCAAAATACTGTGACGCTGATTGTATTACAGCTGTCTGGTGTATCTTTGTAAGGCTCTCAAAAACTCCAGCGGATTTGGGAAGTGGACCTAGGCAAGGGGGTTTCTTGTCAAGAGTAGCGAGGATTCAGACCTGCAGGAAATCTAAACAGTACTTGTAGAAGGCAACTGTTGATTTAGGGTTAGAGGAGACCTTTTAACCAGACTCCTATGGCATGGATTATGGTTCCTTTGTTGTTTGTGCCAGGGTAGCAGTTTAATTTGAATGATCCTGCTAGTTCTTTGTAACAGGGGCATGTTGTGTCTTTTCTCTGCTCAGATGAGGCATAAAGATTTGACTCCAAACAGTAGGTTAATGTATGGTTCTGGATGCTGTACCTGTAATTGCAGTAGCTTTCACAGGGACTTTGCTCATTGCCTCACGAGGAAAGCACCAGAGGCCTCTGGAGGGCACTTTGGCAGGCACTGAATTGGGCAGGCCTCTGGCACACCCTCACTTCGGTGGGTGGAATATGGGAATTTTTCTGCTCACAGGAATAGGTGCACCTGGGATTAATTTAACCAAGCCCTGTAGCCATAGGAGCTGGAGACTGATGGATCCTCTCATAGCCATAGGAAATGGACCCCTGTAATTTACTTCCCCAGCCGCTGGATGACAGTGTTGTTTCACATGGAATATTTACTTCCTGCAAGCAAGTAGGTTTAAAAATGTGCTTGTTTTGAACACTGGTTTTTGTATTCAGTCAAGAAAGCTAGGAAAACTAACGCTCTTTGCATTGTGCAGATTCCCGCATTAAACTGACTCTTGTAAACAGGGACCTTTCTCTGTCCCTGGCAAACTTCTATCTCCTCCTATCTGTTCGTAGTACATTCAGTGCTTAGAGTGCACATCCTCCATAAACTACTGGAGACTAATTAGCCCCACAAGTGCCTGGGTCGAAACCCCATCCTGTACCCCAGCCAGCACTTGGTGGGTGGGTCCCTCTCTCCCTCCCGCTCCATCCTGACAAATGCTCAATCCAGACTACCTCCTCCCCCACAAACCCTCCCAGTTTCCATGTGTCCTCTCCCAAAAGCTAGCTAGTGGTTTAAAGATGAAACCCCATTGATTTGGGGCATCACAACCTTTGGGAGAGATGATCTCATCACCTGGAGTGAAGGAAGAGTTGTGAAGGTGATTTCCTCTGCCTTAGTTTTCTGTTAGTGATGATAAAGCCCCCATCTCCCAGATGCTGACCACTGAGATCCACTGGGTGTGCAACATCTTCCAGGAAGGTGCAGCTTCTAGTGCCAGAGGGCTGGCTGTGCTTCTGAGTACATGAAGTACAGGGAATGCAGACTGAGACCATGGAATCAGAACTGTTTAAGGGCAGAGGCCAGGAATCAGAATTGTTTAATGACTTTTGCATAGAAGGTCAGAAAGTCCTTTATCTGATGCTGTTATAATCTTCAAGAATATCTTGGACATTCAGAGGTGGTATTGACAATGGAGACCTCTCTGAATCCTGTTCCACAACACTTTCTTACCTAGAGTATGTCTACATTACAGCCACTACAGTGGCACGGCTGCGCTGCTGTAACGCCCTAGTATAGGCTCTTCCTCCATGGATGGAAGAGTTTTTCCATCGCCATAGGTATTGCACCTCTCCGAGAGGGGGAAGCTAGATGGATGAAAGAATCCTTCCATTGACCTACCTATGTCTTGACTGGGGGTTAGGTCGACCTAACTATGGTGTGAAATTGTTCGCAGTCCTGAGCGATGTAGCTAGGTGTACCCAAGTTTTAGGTGTAGACTAGACCCTAGTCTCCTCACTCCTCTTCCACAACCCTCAGTCTTCCCTCTTTCCCTGATCTCTCCTTTCCGGACTCCTCTTTTCTCTAGCTGACACATAGGTCTTCTCTTTGCTTTCCTGACCCGTGTGATGGGGCTGTCTCTGCTAATTTTCTGACTCCAAATGGACTGACCAAAGTAGCTTATAGTTCATATTTGTGCTGCAGATAACACTGAGAGTAGGAACAGGGGCTCTCTGATAAGCACTTGGACACTAAGGAAGATTCCTGGGCAGAGCACAGAAGCCCTGGGGACTTGTGGAATCCTTGGGTTGCACTTTGGCTGCCCCTTTCAGTCACTGTCTAACTATAATGAGTAGATTTTACTTACTTAGGCCGAACTGTTTCGATGGCAATTTCTGGAGCAGCAGGGATATCAGGGCAAATTCCGCACTGTACTGCTACAAGACACTAAGACAGAATTAGGGGAAGAGGTGACCTCATAACTGTGATGTTTCTGTGAGTTTTCTAGGATGTACCTAATCTCAGTCCAGTCTTGGGCAGTGTGTGTTCATGCAGTTCTGCGGGATGGAGCATCTCACAATCAGTTCCAAAAACTGCCAAACGAGCTTCTCTCAAGCTTTGTGTTTTTGCTCTCTGGGAACAATCATGCGATTGAATTTCACTGGTACAAATACTGATGGGAGAGCGCCCTTTCACCTTGCACATTTGAATACTTCAGGCAAGCAAATTCAGGTTGTTTTTTCATGGGCATTTGCACCAGTAAGCAGATAAATGTTGGCTAATAACTTCAAATAATTGCTAAATTAGAGAAAATCATGGTCTGTGGACATTCTGCGAACAGAAAGCGGCAAAATACAGCAACTCCATTCACAATGAATGTGCTTCTCTGCTCTCTCAAGTGAGATCAGGTAGCCCAAATTTGAGGGGGAAGGAGGGTGGGGGGGGAATTTAAACCAACTAGGATACACTGGGAATTGCTCCTTGCAAGCTGAATAGGAAAAGAAACCCATCTGCAAAGAGAGATGATGTTGTAAGTGGGGGGTGATCAACTGTGTAGGGTGGAGGGAATAGAGAGAAGAAATCCCCATATGCTCCACCCTATTCCCCCTGTACTGAAACAATACCACTAACAGCTGCCCAAAGCTGCACTGTGTCTTGGGTCCTGTATTGTTAGCCATCCAGCTTGCAGTCAGAAACTCTCCGGTAGATTTGCTTGTATAGGGGAGCGTGAGCAAATCCATTGATAATGTTTGTTTTTTATTTTGTTTTTTCTGTTTTTAATACCGCCTTAGTTTGTGGCCTGTCTTTTGTGAGCAGAAAGAGGAGTTACTGTAGCAGGGTGGGTCGGTTGGCCAGCTGCACACATGATCATGTGCTTCCCTCTTCTCTCTGTCTAACGGGGTGTGCTCACTGATCTCCCAGAACAGAGACTTTGAACAATTTGTTGTTTATATGATGTATTTATTTTTACTTGTGTTTCATGTCATTTTTTAAAAAATCAATAAATTGTAAGTTGGTATAACTGCTGCTTGGCTCTCTCTCTCTCTCTCTCTCTTTTTTTTTTGGTAAAATAAACTTCAAAATTAAAAAAACCAACAGCGACTATTGTCTGAAATGACTTTGGTTTGGATTTGCATGTTCACAAATTATTTCATGTGCGCGCTGACGGAGCCAGGGAGCTGGGAAGAGGTTCAGTGAGTTCAATTGCTCTGGAGTTAGAGAGACAAAGCCTGGTGCATTTAGGATGTCAGACCTCTGATTCAGCAACACACATAGGCATGTGCTTAACTCCCATTGAATTCAATGGGACTTAACTTTAAGCATGTGCTTTGCTGAATTGGGGCTGTGGTAAATTTCACTTTTGATCAGTGATATGTGAAAATTTGATTGTGCACACTTTATTTGAGAACTATCCCAACAGAATCATGCCTCTTTTCAGCAAATGTTTAATATCCTCGGGCTGCAGTGAGGACTTTTGGTATTAAGACTCCATTATTTTGTACAAGTAAGAGGTCAGAATATTTACTGCAAGGGATTTATTCCCTTTGTTACTGTGAATGAGTTGTGCTCTTATGTACTTGCTCCCAGCATGAGAGCGAAGCTGCAGGGAGGGGACTCCAGCATAGACCTGTTCTGCACCCCTGTCCCCAACTACCTTGATTTTCCTCTTCTCAGGTTTCAAGAAGGGACTGGGCCTAAATTAGTTGTTCTGGCGTGGGCCCTCAGAGCCCTTTCCCCATAAGGCAGACATGTCACATGGTCCTCCACCTTCATATCACCAAGTTCCTGTCCTTCCCCCGCCCAGTTTGCAAACTCCAGGCCCTTTCCATTAAGGAACATTTCTCCACTTTTCCTTGAGGGTTCAGACTCAAATCTCATTCTGACAGTCAACTCAGCTCTGCCTTTCACACCAACCAATGTAATTCCCAAAGTGCCTTCCGTCCCAAGCCTCAACTATGCCAACTCCATGTGGTGGATGTTCACAAGGTCCTAAAGTTCTGCCTGAGAAGAAAGGAGTGGAAGGGGGTAACTATTGTCCCTCCTGTTCTTGAGGGGCTCCGAAAGGTCTTAAGGCACAGATTAATTCAGATAGGCTCCAAGCCTGGCCAACAAAGCTGCGTCTATTAATGTCCCAGCCCACGATACCAGAAAACTGTCCTCCTCCTGGGCCAGTTATAGCCTGTTCCCACTTTTATACCATGCTGCAGGTTTAATATCCTTTTGCCAGCAAGAGACAGCCTTAAGCCTGCCTGCAGGGTATAATGGCCTTTTTTGTCATGGCCTCAGGACATCTGTCGCTGCTTCCATCACGGTAAATGGCCTGTCGGACACAAGGGGATGAATATTCCCACATGTATGTCATTTGGTTTTCTCCGGGGTTGGAGGATCCCTGCAGGGGCCTCCTCCCTGATTAATGCTATGCCTCTCTGGTGCCCAAGACTGACATCTGCCTTTGGAGTTCCCAGCACTGGTACCATTCTGCACGGAGATTCATTCCAGCTGCCTTGGTCTCACAAGAACAGTGCAGCACTGCAGCGGGTTTCTCCGACAAGACCAGGTGGCTGGTAAGGGGGAAAATATAACTAGTTAAACACTGCAGTGAGGGAGGTAATTATGGTTGTTCCCATTTTGCTCCGCACCAAACACTGAGTCTGTAGCAGTGCTGGGACCAGAACTCCAAACTCCTCCCTCCTCAAGCCTGTGCCCTATCCACTAGTTCATGTGTCATGCCCCTAACTGACTTGCAATGCTTACCTGAAGGGGCTGGGTGCTCTGTACTCCACCAGGGCAGAGGGAGAAGTGTATTACCGAGGCCGGGTATCAATTCCCCATAACAAGGGAGGCTGGTAAGAAACATGGGTTTCCATTCTATTTAATTTCCAGTATTTATCATTAATAATAAGAGGCGTAATAAGAAAATGACAGAAGAAAAATGTAGAGAATAAATATTTCACGGTATGTAAATAATGTAAAGTCCTTGCATCACGTCAGTCTGTCTCAGCCGGCCTAATAACCAGACTGTTTGCTCCATGCCATAGCTGCAAAGTCCCTGTTCTAGCACCTCCTGGACTTAGCAGCCCCATGGGTCTGGGGGTGTCTGAGTGCATCTGTACTGTCCGCTGGCCCTCCCGAGGCTCCAGGAGATGGCAAAGGGCAGTGTCGGCTGAGGTAGTACATGGCGAATCCGTGGGCCTCTCAGCAGGCAGAGTTTGGCAGCGGCTGAGCTGGCACCTGTGTACAGGGCTGTGCATTCAGAAGGGCTCTGGAGACATGGCTGGCTAATGGAGACTGGTTCAGTGACCCCCACCCCCACCCCCCAAGGGGCACTGTGCAGAGATCAGACTAGTCTCAGCCGAGCTCTGGCTGGCTTCAGGGGGTCGGGATGCCTCCGCACTCGGCCTTTCTTGCTCTCCAAGGAATGCTGCTGCCACTTCGGGTTCCAGGCCTTTTGCCGCTGCCTGTCCTGGTGCCGGAGCGCATTGCAGTACTCGTCCAGGCTGGTACCCGGTGCCCCCAGGTTCCGCGGGTAGCCCTTGTACTGGAGCTGCATGGGCATGGCGCTCAAGTGGCTGCCTCCCTCCTCGGCACCCTTGCTCCATTTGGCTCCCATGGCCTCGTGGCCAATGACACGAAGGCTGTAGTGCATGAGGGGGCGGGAGAAGGAATGCTCCACTGCCTGGCACTGATAAACCCCAGCATCCTCTCTCGCCAGCTGGCGGATCAGGAGTCCTTGCTCCAGGATAGAGAAGCGGTCACCGGTCCTCACCTGGGGCAGACACAGGGAGGGGACAAAAGCAGAGCGCCCTGAGATGCTACCCATGGGCTGTTGCCATGGAACTAGGGCTGCAGCTTGCAACGTGCTCAGCTCGTCAATCAGGGATGGTGGCGTTGCCTGTGTGGGGACTGTGCCAGCTGAGCTGCTGTGACGTTATTGATATAAACTGGGACCATATAGAACATGGTTTGCAACCAAGGTCCTGTAGTGGCACCAAATCTTATGTAAAGGGGGTCATATAAGGTGTATAAGACCAGGTTATGGGTTGCTGGTTATGATTATGCTGTCTGTATGTATGTGTCATTTTGTAGTTGAAGTTATAAGTATTGGCTCTGTACTGTCTGTATTTTGTATTGTGCTCTGCTTCTGGGTGACACCGCAGACAAGTTGGTGTTAGCCCTGCCTAGCCTGCTTGATGGCCCATTAAGGACCATCAGCTACACAATTGACCCATGGAGAGAAGGCAGATACGCCTTGTGACTCAGCAAAGTATGCAGGGACTTGTCCATGTTACTCCAGACTCCATTTTGCTGTAATTTTCCACAGTAAGGACAACAAGGTTCTTACACCTGGAAAAGCCTATATAAGGCTGATGCCTCATCTCCATCTGGTCTTCAATCCTGCTTCTTACCTCTGGAGGGACTTTGCTACAAGCTGAAGCTCTACACAAGGGACTGATGACCCATCCCAGCGGGGGATGTACTCCAGAGACTTGATTTGAACCTGCAGTTTATTCCATCACTGCTACAAGCCTGAATTAAGAACTTTGCCATTACTGTATGTAATTGATTCCATTTAACCAATTCTAACTCTCATCTCTACCTTTTTCCCTTTATGAATAAACCTTTAGATTTTAGATTCTAAAGGATTAGCAACAGCGTGATTTGTGGGTAAGATCTGATGTGTATATTGACCTGGGTCTGGGGCTTGGTCCTTTGGGATCGAGAGAACCTTTTTCTTTTACTGGGGTGTTGGTTTTCATAACCAGTCATTCCCAGGACGAGTGGGACTGGTGGTGATACTGGGAGACTGGAGTGTCTAAGGAAATTGCTTATGTGACTTGTGGTTAGCCAGTGGGGTGAAACCAGAGTCATTTTTGTCTGGCTGGTTTGGTTTGCCTTAGAGGTGGAAAAACCCCAGCCTAGGGCTGTGACTGCCCTGTTTGAGCAATTGGTCCTGAATTGGCACCTCAGTTGGGTCCCGCCAGAACAGCCTCGTCACCGCTGCTTGTGCAATGGGCTAGGCTCCAGCCTGGGCAGCGTCCCCCACATCTTACCCCCTCTGGGGAGGAGCAGAGAGACCTGGGCAGTGTGTCTTCCCCGCCATGCCCCCTCCGGGGCAGAGCATGGGAGTCTGGCCATACCACTCCCCATGAGTTAGCTTTTCCCTTCCCCAAGTACCTCATCCAGGGCTACCTCCCTGCTGCGCTGCACGAGCCACCGAATGGCCGTCTGGGGAGAGCGCGCCAGGCACTCGAGGAAGGTAGCGTTGTTCTCCACCCCAAATACCAGTTTCTCCTCAGCTGCAATGACCCCTGCAAGGGGGAGAGCAGATCATGTGCATGTGGGGGGAGCAGAGCCCTGCTGCATCAAGTCTCTCCACACCCTGAACCAGCACCCCCTCTTCCCCAGCCTCTCTAAACCAGCCCCACAACCTTTGCTGCTCTGATCCCCTGGAGCAGCCCTGCCCCATCTGCTCCAGTAGCCCCGCACACTTGGTGAGAGAGTTCCACGTTCTGGCTGGGCCATCTCTGGCTAGAGCGCCACACGTGTGCAAAGTGCTCTAGCCCATGGGGCAGGAGGGCAGAATTGTAATTGGCAATGATACAACCACCTTTTGCTGCAAGAAAAGGGGCCTGGGTGTGTGTGAAGTGACTAGCTGTACCTCGTCTTTGCACACACGCAGCTGGCAGTGCCCAGAGCACAGGCAGAGGGCACGCTGTTTGCGAGCTGTGTAAATCCCGGCTTTCCCGGCCTAGCACGCTTAACAGAGTGTCAGGCTGATGGCGCGCTGGGGAGTGACTGGAAGGGGGACAGCATCTATGGAAATGGAGCTGGCCATCCCAAGGTCCTCTGCTCTGCTTACTGTTTGCTGGTTAATTACTCAGCCCCATGTCAAAGGCCACCTGTCACTAGATCTGCTCACACACCGTGCCCTGGAACTGAGCTGGGTTCAGTTTTGCAAGCAACACTTCCCGGGGAAGCGTGTTGTCCAAGGTGACTGTACAAGCCTGGGGGTGGCGCTGCTGTGTGTCTGCTGGGGATAGCTGCTCCTGTACATGGCTGCCAGCATTGGGGGGGGCGGCCCTTCCCGGGGCTATCAGCACCCCAATGCTCAGCCCACTGCGTGGTGCAGTGGTACAGCATGCAGCTGCACCACGATGTGGCATTGGTGCAATGTCTCCATCATGGGACGGGATTGCCCGACCCATGGCCAGTCCTGCTAGAGGCACCTGAGGCTGACCGGGGTTTCTGACTCATTCCCATCTGCTCCCTCCTCCATGGCTGAAGAGAACAGCCCATGCTAGGCAGCATGCAGCTGCTGGGAGAGGGGTGCCGCAGTGGCTGATTTTCACCTGCTGTGGTGTCCTGGCACTGACTGACCGGGTCGGCCTTCAGCGCATCCTGGCAGCGTGCTCGCCTGTGGGGAGGGGAATGAGACAACACTCAGTGAGCCAGGCGCCTGCTGCAGGGCATGGGTCAAATGGAAATGTATTGATGGCGCTGTGGGGGGCTCAGGCTGGCTGGAGGAGCATTGGCAGGGCTTCGGGAGCGGGGAGGGCTCAGGGCTGGAATAGCAGGAGGTTGCAGGGCTGGATGAGGGGCATTGGCAGGGCTGTGGGGGCTCAGGGCTGGAATAGCAGGGGGCTGCAGGGCTGGATGAGGGGCATTGGCAGGTGGGTGTCTGTAAGGCCCCAGACAAGGGCTGCTGCGGTTCTGTATTATTGACTTGGGTTGATTGGGAGAAGCCAGTGCAATGTCTGGTCCAGTGGGTAGTGTCCATGGCTGCTGGGGAGAGGCTCCAGACTGCAAGGTGTGTAACCAGCCCTGAATTCCCCCTTCCCACCTCCATGCAAACGGCCAGGAACGGTGGACACTGTGTAAAGGAAGCAGGGCTGGGCTCACCTCTTCTCAGTCAGCCGGTAGGGGCTGCAGCCATTGACGTCCCAGGTGCAGTAGGGGTCTCTGGCCAGGCAGCAGTCAGCGCAGTCCTTGCCGTAGAGCTCGCAGCGGTACAGGGAGAGCTGGACCAGCCCATGGGTGCTGCTCACAAACAGCTCCTGCTGCTCGTGGAACCAGAACGGCTGT
Organism: Mauremys mutica; assembly: GCF_020497125.1. NCBI lineage: Eukaryota > Metazoa > Chordata > Testudines > Geoemydidae > Mauremys > Mauremys mutica. The sequence goes on from NC_059078.1 coordinate 47,567,813, forward strand.
CAGCACCCCCGGCTCCCCTTCCATGGAAGAGTGGCACGCAAGAGCCTGGGAACAGGGCTGGACCCACACCTCAGCTCCTAGCTAGTAAAGTAACCACCTGTTCTAGCTCTTCAGAGACTAGTGCAGGGAATGGGCACCTGACTCAAATTGGGGCACTTTGACACACGTGGACTTGGGTAATGCCACTCCTGGCACCATGCACTGGGGGGCCTGACCCAGCTGGAACTGGGCTGCACCACACCTGGTGCCATGCAATGGGGGGCCTGACCCTGACAGCTGAAACCAGGCAGCACCATGCCTAGCACCTGGTGCCCTGGAGTGGGGGATCCTGTCCCACACAGCTGCAGCATGCGAATGACTGCATTAGCATGTGGCTCCTGGCTGGAGAGCCCAGGAGTCGCATCCTTGTCTTGCATGGTGTGACTGTGCCCTGTACAGGGCTTTGCGAATGGTCCTTAATGAGGCCTTACCCGCTTTGGTGAGAACTGCATGTCCAGGATGGGAGATGGCACCTAGAGGAGAAAGGACCGCACTGGAGCTCGGGTAGATCTTTGCCCAACTTCCCAGCAGAGTTCAGCCACTGCTGGATCCTCCCCATTCGCCCTTCTTTGCCAGTGCACGTCCAGCCTGACATACCCTAGCCCCTGCCATTCTAGGATTGGTCCTGTGCTTGAATGGGTTAAATTCCAGCAGGAAATGGACAAGAGGTCAGGATCCCAGCACCAGGCTCTGACACAGGCTCTGTGTGACCTTGGGCAACTCACTGAAGCTACTCTGTGCCTCAGTTTCCTGTCTGTGCAATGGGGGTAACAGCACTGCTCCTGCCTCTGACTGAGGGTGAGGCCCTCTGAGACTACAGCACTGAGGCTCTGAGGCTCCAGGTGGAGAGGCTGGGCTGCAGCCTGCAGGACACGGTCACCCCACACCCTGGGCTGGCTGTGGTGTGCCATTGCATGAGCTCAGGGGCGGCGAGTTGTATGGGCCCGTAGTGCCCAGGCTCCAGCAAATTCAGGGCCCGAGGGGCCTGGCTCCACCAATGCTCAGGACCCCAACACCCCCTCATGCACCCCAACCCACTGGCCTAGCCTAGAGCCTGCACCCAGCACCCAAACTCCCTCCCAGAGCCTGTACCCATCCTGTACCCAAATTCTGAGCCTGCACCCTAAACCCCCTCCTGAACCCCGAGCCCCAGCCCAGAGCCTGCACCCAGCACCTAAACTCCCTCCCAGAGCCCGCACTCAGCACCAAATCCCCTCCCACATCAGCACCCCAAAACCCCTCCTGCACCCCCTCCCCATCCCAGAGCCTGCACCCAGCCCCTAAACTCCCTCCCAGAGCCTGCACTCCTCCTGCACCCAAACTCTCTCCATGAGCCTGCCACCCAACCCACTGCCCCATCCCAGAGCCTGCACCCAGCCCCTAAACTCCCTCCCAGAGCCTGCACTCCTCCTGCACCCAAACTCTCTCCATGAGCCTGCCACCCAACCCACTGCCCCAGCCCAGAGCCTGCACCCAGCACCCAAACTCCATTCCAGAGCCCACACCCTGCCTGCACTCCAGCCCCCCCCCCCCCCACCCAAACTCCTTCCCAGGGCCATAGGCAGGTGCGTGTTGGGGGGAGGGGAACAGGGGGGACAGGACTTGGACCGGTTCTGGGCACCACCAAAAATTATACAAACCTGCCACCCCTGCATAAGCTCTGTCCATGGCTGCTGCAGCTGAGGGCTGGGACATGAAAGAGCTTGGGCCTGTCTGGCTCTGAGGGAGGAGCAGCTCTTGGCCACAGCAGCCAGGCTGGCAGAGGCTGCTGGCCCCACCTGACACTCCTACATTGCAGACCCCAGCGGGAGAGGAAGCTGCACTGTTGCAACCACTTTCAACGGCCACTCACAAGCATCCCATGTCCTGCAGCTGAGGCCTCTAGCCGAATCAGTTCTGCCAGGAGCCAGCAGAGAACCCAAAGGGGGTGGGATGGGTACCTTAGAGACCCTGATTTCCTCCAGGCTGATCTCCTCGCTGTCCTGGCCTCTCCCGCTGGTGAGCCCCACCTTCAGCACTTTGCCTTCATCTGGGGAAGCAACAGGGAGCCATCACAATTGCACTAGACCCAGCAAGAGCCCCCTGGGGAAGTGCTTGAGGGGGAGGCGCTGCAGCGATCAGTTATGGAGGGCAGCTGCTACAGAGCTTCTTACCTCACCTCCCCGGCTGGAGAGATCATTACTAGCTCAGGGAAGGATAATTATTCAGTGTCCTCCCCAGGCAGGGGGGACTTGTTCCAAGCCAGCACGTGTACTTTGTCTTCTCCTCTGGGATTCAGCAGGGGGAGAGATCAGACTTGACTTCTGAGCAAGCCAAAGCTGACCTGTTGAGACCAGCCCTGGGTTCTGCTAGCCGCCTGCCCTTTCATCCCTCCTCCTCATTGGCCCGTCTCCTCAGAACCATCCGTGCCAGGAGACCGAGTCAGAGACCTGCTAAGTGTAGCAAGAGGGACAGAATCCAGACTGCACCAAGGCCTGGCCTTTACCCGGTTCTCTTCTTAGCAAGAGGCTGAATCGTGATTGTCTGCAGCTTGCTGGCAGATCCCACTCCTGGGGGCCGCTGACGGTGCATGGAGCAAGCGCCTGCAGTATTTGCTAGCCCTGAACGTCTGCAAACTCCCCTTTAGCCCCCTAGGGAGCTCAAGGTCAGGCCCCAGTGAGGATGGAGCGGGGAGTGAGTGATGCCCTCTAATGGCTGCTCTAGATATGATAGTTGACCTGCTCTGGGGTGGTCCTTGTGCTTTTGAAGCTGAAGGGTCCGACTTCTGGTTACCTGTGTGATTGACTTGCTGGCTGCAGTGCACGGCTAGCTCTCTGGGGCAGGGACAGTTGTGTTAATCTGTACAGCCCCTGGCACCACAGGACAGGGAGCTGTAGTCCCCAGAGCATGGCTGAGATATGCTGGCTGCTCACTCCGAGAGTCCCACAGACTGGCACAGCAAGAGGACAGGACCCTGCTAGGTGCTAATACAGCTCAGTGGGGCAGGCTGTTGTGTGGGCAGAGTGGGGGGCTTTCGCTGGTGCCAGGAGGGGGGGAACACGCTCTCACCAGTGGCAGTCCAGCAGGAGGGGGCACAGGTACATGCGGAGCTGGTGGTAAAGATCCCAGAGCCTCTACCTGTTCCAAGGAAGAGAACATCGTAGTGCCCAGACTCTGTCTCCACCCGGTCCACCAGCAGCTGCCGGAGCTGATAGGGCACATTGGCCCTCACCAGGATGGGCTTCCGGCCAAGGGGATACACGGGGCCCCACATCAGCTGGTGGTTGCGCATGAAGCTTATCAGGTCATCAGGGAAGTCCTTGGTGGAGTGGAGAAGAGGGTCGTATGTTTCACTGGGGCACTGGGGGAAGAGATGGAAACAGAGGGGGGAGTTTAAAGCACAGAGTGACCCAACCCCATCTCCTGCAGTCACCGGCCTCTCAGTCCCGCCCCTCACCCCTCCCTGTGTCCCACACTCACCGTCCCTGGGCGGGGATAGGGGATCCGGCCCTTGTACTCCACCCAGCGGTAGTCAGCTCCTTCCTTGTGTGCAAAGGGCCCACTGAAAGCAGCTCTCATGTCAGCCATGGAGTAGACACACACGGCAGAGCCGCTGAAGATCCCGCTGTCAGAGAGGAGACAGACCAGCCTGAGCATCAGACTCTGACGTGGCTTCAATGGGAGCCAGCGCGAAAGGCCTGGTCTGTATGCAACTCTGCTGTGGTTTAACCAACTCAGGGCTCAGACCGGGCAGCCCCTTTCTGTGGCTTCAGTGGGGCCCATTGCCTGAGCTTCCCTCCGTTCCCTGCCAGCTGCCGCCAGCAGTGCTCTGAAGCCGCTGAGAGGGCATCCACCAGCGCTAATTGGTACAGCTGGTGCTGAACGACCCAGCCTAGGGCTAGAGAGCTGCTGCTTGCACAGGAGAGGCTGGCGTCCATTTATCACTTACTCAAGAGTCCCTGCCCTGCAATCCTTGGGAAACCAGCATTAGCTAATGGGGGCAGGCAGGAAGGGGCTGGCACGGTCCCAGGGGAGCGGGATTGGCTACGAGGCTCTGCAATGGGATCTGTTTTTGCCATGGGCTTCATGCATCCTCCCACAGGGACCTTTTGTCCCTCTTCTCCCCTGCTCTGCCCCAGCACTTGACTAGTAACAGCCTCCATGCTGTCCAGCCACCGGTCTCACCCCCGTTTGTGCGACAGCCTCCTCCCCTGCTGCTCCCTCTGCTCTGCTCTTCCCTTCTCTCCCCCCCAGCCCACCCACTCACACTGACCTGGAGACTGTGAAAAGGCCGAAGACGAGAGGGCTCTGTGGGTCCCGGGTGCGGAGGAGGAAGACGTCCTCTGCAATGACAGCGGGTGAGGAGTCCTGAGCACACGCTCTCAAGGACCCAGCTCTGGGCCCAGGGAATGGGGTGAGGGGCTTTCCCCCCCTCCCCTCTCCCACTGCAGTGACTGTGCCCCACTCGCTCTGGCGAAGGAACGGGCAGCAGCCGGCATCCCTCAGTTGGCAGCCAGGGCTGCTGTGGTGGTGCAAGGTGCTCAGAGTCCTTGCTACGGCTCAGTGGGTCGCCTCCAGGATGAGCCCAACCCAGGCAACCCAGCTGTGGGCCTGAAGAATGGCAGCCCTAGGAGGGCCCGCGCACCCCACTCACCGAGCTGGTCAAAGTGTGTCTCACTGGCCTGGGGGCCTGGGATGGAGCAGACCAGCCGGGCCTTGAGGAACGTGCTCCAGCGATTGATCAGGCTGCGTTTCCCACCGACGTCATTCTGCCAGCCACAAACCCACCGCTCAGCGCTTGTGATGCCCCCCACTCCCTCCAGTGTTTACCCTCCATGCCCCCTCCCTGCCCCAGGCCACCGTATGTCACATTATTGACTTGAACTGGGACTGTATAGAACATGGTTGCAACCAAGGTCCTGTAGTGGCACCAAATCTTGTATAAAGGGGTCAAATGAGGTGTCTAAGACAAGGTTATGGTTTGCTGGTTATGGTTATGCTGTCTATATGCATGTATCATTTTTGTATTTAAAGTTATAAGTATTGGCTCTATACTGCCTGTATTTCAAAATTACGCTGTGCTTCTGGGTGACACCCCAGACAAGTTGGTGTTAGCTCTGCCTAGCCCAGGGGTCGGCAACCGGTGGCTCGCGGCTCACCAGGGTAAGCACCCTGGCGGGCCGGCCCGGTTTGTTTATCTGCCGCGTCGGCAAGTTCGGCCGATCGCGGCTCCCACTGGCCGTGGTTCGCGGTCCCAGGCCAATGCGGGAGGCAGGAAGCCGCGGCCAGAACATCCCTCGGCTCGCGCCGCTTCCTGCCTCCCGCATTGGCCTGGGACCGCGAACCGCGGCCAGTGGGAGCCGCGATCGGCCGAACTTGCCGACGCGGCAGATAAACAAACCGGGCCCGCCAGGGTGCTTACCCTGGCGAGCCACGAGCCACCGGTTGCCGACCCCTGGCCTAGCCTGCTTGATGGCCCATTAAGGACCATCAGCTATACAATTGACCCATTGAGAGAAGGCAGATACGCCTTGTAACTCGGCAGGGTGTGCAGGGACTTGCCCATGTGACTCCAGACTCCATTTTGCTGTAATTTTCCACAGTAAGAACAAAGAGGTGTTCTTATGCCTGGAAAAGACTATAAAAGGCTGATGCCTCGTCTTCAATCCTGCTTCTTACCTCTGGAGGGACTTTGCTACAAACAGAAGCTCTACACAAAGGACTGAATGACCCATCCCAGCGGGGGATGTACTCCAGAGACTTGATTTGAACTTGCAGTTTATTCTATCTCTGCTACAAGCCTGAACCAAGACTTTGCTATTACTGTATGTAATTGATTCCATTTAACCAATTCTAGCTCTCATCTATCTCTTTTTCCTTTTATGAATAAATCTTTAGATTTTAGATTCTAAAGGATTGGCAACAATGTGATTTGTGGGTAAGATCTGATTTGTATATTGATCTGGGTCTGGGGCTTGATTCTTTGGGATCGAGAGAACCTTTTTTCTTTTACTGGGATATTGGTTTTCATAACCATTTGTCCCCATAACGAGTGGCACTGGTGGTGATACTGGGAAACTGGAGTGTCTAAGGGAATTGCTTGTGTGACTTGTGGTTTGCCAGTGGGGTGAGACCAAAATCCACTTTGTCTGGCTCGTTTGGTTTGCCTTAGAGGAGGAAAAAACCCAGCCTTGGGTTGTAACTGCCCTGTTTTAAGCAATTTGTCCTGAATTGATACTCTCAATTGGGTCCCACCAGTTCCAGCATCGTTACACCACCCCCTCCAGGATTCTTAACCTCAACAAGCCCACAGCTCAGGGAGGGTGGGATGGGCGATTACCCCACTCTCTCCAGCCCAGCGTCTCAGCTTCACAAAGCAAGGCAGGGGACAGGGCTTGCCCAATCAGTGGCAGAGTGGGCAACAAAACCCAGGTCTCCTTACTCCTAATCCCTTCTCTAACCACTCCCTCACGCTGCCTCCCATCCCTCTCCCCAAAGGCCAGCACTGAGCCCAAGGGGCCCTGCCACGACAGAGGGAAAGGAGAGAGAAATACGCCCTCGTTTCTCAGTAGGACAGTGCCGTGTCATAGTGCCAGCCCCTCCCCTGGCCACTTGGTGGCTCTCCGCAGCCAAGCCCTGACCCCAGGGTAGCTGACCTTGCAGACGCGTGCCACCCGGGCATGGATGCGCCGCCTCTCCCACTGGCCGGCTTCCAGGGCTCTCTCTCGGAGGAAGACGTACACCTTGTCGTCGTGGGCATTGTGGGTGTCGGGAATTACGTAGGCACCAATGAACACGGGCTCTGCGAGAAGGGAAAGTCCGGCAGCCAATGGCACCATGTCGGCAGGTTGACCGATACCCTTTGGCCATGTCCCCTTTTCCTCTGACAGACTTGGCTCTGTTCCGGCTTTAAATGATACCTGCAGCCAGGGGCTGCAGTCAGGATTGGGACCCAGGAATAGTCACTGCCCCACGGAGCTCACGCTTTGCCCGAGTCATGAAATGAGGCTCTGATTCCGTGATTTCAAGTACAGAGTGTCCATTATGATCATGGAGCCATGACCGGCGAACTCTACCCCTTGGTTCCTGCATCTCCATTGCTTCCGCAAAGCGAGTTTTGAGTCCAAACTTCGAGGCAGAGGGCTGCTGGGCTCTGCAGGTGAATCATCGAGTGACAAGCCAGCTGCAAGGTTTGGTCTCGACGGCAACTGGCTCTGAAATTCCCTGCTGGGCTTTGGAGCTGGGGTTCTGATGCAGACCCATCTAAGCTTTACTAAAGTGAAAGGAGATGCTGGAACCGAGGAGCACCCCAGCAAACAAAGAGGGGAGTGGGAATACTGTTAGCTTCCCACCGCATTCAGTTTTGCTGTCTTGTGATAAGATCCTTACAAAAAGTGGAGTCATTGCTTACTCTGAGCAGAGTGCCCTGGATTTCAGCAAGCCGCCATGCAGAGCGAAGGTATTGCTCAAACCAAGCAATGCTGTCAGGATCTCACCAGTGGGACTGGCATTCGGCACTACCCACTCAGACTGTCTCTGTTTTCTACCTGACAAGATCATTGTGGTGCGAGGTTTGATGCAAAGTGCTCTGTGGGTTTTTGATAGTCTCGCAAAACTTCCCCTGAACAATGGAGGTGTGATGGCTGAGAAACTGGGCCTCTAGAGCCAACAGTCTGAGCTGCTTCCACTTGAGCTAAGGCTCCCTAGCTGGGCCTGCAGCTGACTTGCCCCCTCCATGGATGGGGCATAGAGGGGCCTGGTCACACACCTGCAGAGCAGTGGGTTACACAAGCTGATCTCACCCGGGGCTGGGTTTCAGCAGCACCTTCCATCTCTGGGGGCCGGAGATCTGAAGAACGTCAGAGTGACTCTGGGCACTAAAGGGAGCTTGTGCCCTGCAGTGAGTCTGGGACTTTGGCCCAAAGGCAGCTGGAGCTCCTGGGCCTGGGCATGGAGTTGTCCGGTTCTACCCGGGTCTTTCCTCTGTCATTTGGAGGCGCCTCTTGTCCCTTCTCCCTGCAGCTCCTGAGGGCTGAGACTGGTGGGGGCGCCCGCAGGGGGGGGGGGGGACGACACAGCAGCAGAAGGGGTAGTTTGAAGGGCTTGAACAGAGGCCTGTGCCCTAGTGACATTAGGAGGTCTGGGCCTCTTAAAGCAGCAGGGAGAGAAAATCAAGCCCCTGCTCCCCAGCAGCAGCAGCAGCAGAGGAAACGTGGCGCCTGCATCTCTTCCTGCCGCTCATCTTCTTCCCAGCAGTGCTAAGGCCGTTACACTGCTGGGTAGGACTGCCCCCCCCAGGCTATCTCCCAGCCCCCCGTTGTACCGTTTAGCCAGTGATCTTGGTTCTGTTCTGTCCGGATGTAGTTCTGGGCAGCCTTGTGAACTCGGGTCCGGAAGAAGGCGGCGCTGCTGCCCATGAAGTCGCTGGAGGTGCCCGAGTACAGCTCCCCGTCTGAGCTCAGAGAGAAGCATGTGTTAGCAGCAGGGCCGGCTCTAGGTTTTTTACTGCCCCAAGCAAAAAAGTTTTTGGCTGCTCCCCACCCCAGCCCTGGGCTCTCTCCCCCCACCCATCAGTGCCCTCCCCTACCCACACCCCCTGCCGCCCCAGCCTTGGGCTCCCCCCCCCAGTGCTGACTCTGCCCACTCCCCCCTCGCCTCCAGCCAGTCTGGCACTGGCAGGGTCGGGGTAAGCAGCGAGGCTTCCAGGCCATGCCTCAGCCCAGGGTCCCTCCAGCTGGGGCTCCCACCTCCAGGACTGGCCGGGACCCAGGAAGGCAAAGCTGCCTCGGCAGGGGGGCTGAGAAGCCGGGGCAGGGTAGCTCCAGAGGGAGTGGAGCCCCGGAGAGCGGGACGCAGGCCCCGCAAGGCAGCGCCCTGCTCTCTATGAATCATAGAATCTCAGGGTTGGAAGGGACCTCAGGAGGTCATCTAGTCCAACCCCCTGCTCAAAGCAGGACCAAACCCAACTAAATCATCCCAGCCAGGGCTTTGTCAAGCCTGACCTTAAAAACCTCTAAGGAAGGAGATTCCACTACCTCCCTAGGTAACCCATTCCAGTTCTTCACCACCCTACTAGTGAAAAAGTTTTTCCTAATATGCAACCTAAACCTCCCCCTCTGCAACTTGAGACCATTACTCCTTGTTCTGTCATCTTCTACCACTGAGAACAGTCTAGATCCATCCTCTTTGGAACCCCCTTTCAGGTAGTTGAAAGCAGCTATCAAATCCCCCCTCATTCTTCTCTTCTGCAGACTAAACAATCCCAGTTCCCTCAGCCTCTCCTCATAAGTCATGTGCTCCAGCCCCCTAATAATTTTTGTTGCCCTCCGCTGGACTCTCTCCAATTTATCCACATCCTTCTTGTAGCATGGGGCCCAAAACTGGACACAGTACTCCAAATGAGGCCTCACCAGTGCTGAATAGAGGGGAATGATCACGTCCCTCGATCTGCTGGAAATGCCCCTACTTATACAGCCCCAAATGCCATTAGCCTTCTTGGCAACAAGGGCAACAAGGGCCCCACTGCTGCTTCTGGCTGCCCTGCCGCAGTCCCTGGGTGGCTCAGGCCGCTTTGCCCAGCCCCAACTGCGGTGCTGGGGGGCGTGGCCGCTCTGCAGCACCTGCAGGTGGCTCCTTGTGCCCCGTGGGGAGGCCCCCAGCCTGAGTGTCCCCCACTCAGAGCCTGCCCGGCCCAGCCACAAGGTGCGGGCGCTGCTCCCTCGAGGCGTGAACCGCAGTGGCCCCAAGGCACCCCCCACGCACAATACGCTGCTGCTGCCAGGGCCGACTCTAAGCTTTTGCTGCTGGAAGCAAAAAAAAAAAGTCCGGAATGCCACCCCTGAAAATGTGCCGCCCCAAGCACGTGCTTGGTTTACTGGTGCCTAGAGCCGGCCCTGGTTAGCAGAGCCAGCAGGTGCTTTGACCTAGACAGCCAGCTCCTCCCTCAGTCCCACCCCTGGGGAAGGAGGCACAGACAGGGTTATGGGGCACTGTGCCATGGGTCAGCCTTGCCCGAGGAGCCATGAGCTGACCGCGACAAGGTAATGGCAGATTTCCTTGTGGAGCCTTGAATACAAACTAGAATCACAGCCCCCATTCTGTATAACTAGCTCCAGATGGAGTGTGCGTTCCCTGCTCAGGTGCGGGTCTCAGAGGTGGCCAAGTTTGCTGCAGATCTGCTGCCTTTCCCTGAGAATGCTTTGCGAATTGAAGGCAGGCTGTGCAAACCAGTTGCTGGGAGCGAGATTGAGGAGCTCTGAGGGTATAACTACACTGCGTCTGAAGGTGTAATTCCCAACGTGGGGAGATGTACATGTGTGGGTGACCATGGCGCCAGGGGCAGCATCTTGGGCTGGCTGGCAGAGTGCGGTCCCTCCCGAAACCCCCAGGTAAATACTCCCCAGGTAAATACTCCACTGTTCCACACAATGAGGGCTAGAAATTCTCCGGCATTAAAACAAGAACGAACACCGAACAAGAACCAACAGCTCAGCAATAACTAAATACAGGGCAGATGAAACCAATGCCCTTCATTGCTCAGCAAGAAATGCCAATTTCCTTACCTACCACCCTGGGCCAGGAGAGGGTCTTATTACAGTCTCCTGCACAATCTAGTGCCTCTATCACCCTCCCGAACCAAGATTGGCAGCCTTCAGCTGCTGTCGGACAGCTGGGCCTTCCACTTGTAGCTCCAGCTAGTCACAAGCTTGGGCAGCTCTGTCGTTCCAGCCCCAGATCAGCCGTGCCAGGTAAGAAGCCCAGGCCAAAGCTCGGCTGTGATGATGCTGTGCAGCCAGTCACTCCTTGCCTAGTCCCTGTCAGAGCCAACCTCCTACCTTGGCCTGTCACACCTGCCTGGGCATCCGGCTGAGCTCCCCCGTGAAAAGGAGCTTGCAGGTTCCACTCCGGCAGAAACCGCAGCTGAATGAGGGACGTGGGTTAGGAATCATTGGCAGGGGATGGAGCTGATTGTCTAACTCTACTTCATTTCTAATGTGCCATCACCACAGTATCTAGGTCCCTCTTCCTACCCCTCCCCCCATTTCTCTTACCTATGAGTAGCCCAGTGAAAGGTTCGTGGGGGCTGAATGGACACTTGCCTCTCCCAGATTCCATGGAGTTGGCCACCAGCTGTATAGGGGAGCCCCCCGGCTCCTGCAGGGATTAAAGGGGAGATTTTTGGCCCAGGCAGAGGCTGGGAATGAACTGATCTGAGCAACTTTGGGGCAGCCCTGCTGGACTTCAAAGTCCACATTGTGTCAGACCCACATGCCCATCTGTTGGGGTCCGAGCAGTGTTGGGCCCGCTCTGCCGGCCGCTGCCAAGTTAGCAGCACTTAGTATGTATCGGATGGATGTGCTCACAGTGCCGGAGGCAGAAGCAGACATGGTCTCTGGTCCCTAAGAGCTCACAATACAGGGAAGGTCTTGGTGTGACCAGGCAGGGACGCTGCTGGGCACCAACCCAAGCTGGCCAGGTTCAGCTCGTCTGGTGAGAGACTGGGTCGCTCAGCTGCTGTAGGCCTGGGAGCAGCTGATCTCTGGAGAGGACTGACCCTTGCGAGGGGTGCATGTGCCCCAGGGTCCCGCTGCAGGAATGGCCATGCCTCCCTCCTGCTGCTGGGGGAGAAAGGGGAGTGAGCACCCTCTCCTAGGCCCCTCACGCGCCCCCCCTCCTGACATCCTTCATGCTACCTGCGCAAGACGTGCTACCAGGTTCCTTGCACTAGGTGCAGAGCTTGGCACGGGCATGCTCTGGTGTCCCTCTTGCACTACCTAGGGGACTGTGCGCCTCTCCCCTCGATTCCTCATGCCCCGCCAGAGAGGAGAGAGTGGGTACCCTGGGATTCATCATGGAGCCCAGTGGGGGTGAGGGCACGTCCGGGGGTCTTCTCACTGCCCTTGGCACAGGCAGATTCACCCTCCAGGGTCTCGCTCACCTGTGCCCTGGCTCCGAGCTGGACAAAGGCGCAGATGGGCTGGTAGGAGCCAGTCCCACAGGCAAACACGTGGCTCCTGTTGAACGGCTGGAGAAGCCGGATGAAATTGGCACATTCTGTCTGCTCAGGAAAAAAAGGTTCCTTCAAATGCCAGCACCATTGCCCCGGGCCTTTGTGCTCCAGATCCTGCCCCTGCAGCCCCCTCACCTCTTCTAACACTGATCTCCAACATGTCCCCTCCCCAGGGTACGGGAACACCCAGGCGCCTTTTGCTGTGCACTTCCCCATAGGTTTGCTGATCCCCAGAAGATGGGTGATGTCTGGCTAACATTAGCCATGGGGACAAGGCCAGCGGCCTGGTGGCCCCTGGCCAAAGCTGTTCGCTTACTGTCCCCATCGTTAAAGGATACATGGGGTCAAAGGGAGCCACGCCAGCAGCCTGAGCTCCCACTGGCAACAGCTCAATGAGGCTACTGCTCTTGGCAGACGGGAGTCACGTGGGTCAGGCAGATTCCTGCCTGGGCCATGGCTCACTGAGCTTTTAACAAGGATGTTGGGATCCTGCTTTACCTCTGCGTTCTTCCCAGCGAGCCGGCAGCGCTCCACCTGCTCCTTGCGGGCTGGCCAGAAAACCTGCAAGAGAAAGCACCGGCCTGGGCCTGTTACTCCAGCCTCCTCTGTGGTCCTGCATCAGTTGGGCAGCACAAAGGGGGCTGGAGCTGCTCCCCAAGAGCGCTCCATGCTCCATCCTGCTTCCCTGACAGGGGTACGAAGCATGGGCAGGTGCGTGTCAGACATACAATCACAGCCCAGCCAGTCAGCGGTGCCGCTCCATGAGGCAATGCGAATGAGCGAATGCCACCCCGAGGGCTGCAGTGTGTGCCAGCGCTTGCGTGCTCTGGGGTGTAATGCCCCCCCCAATGGCAGTGTATAACAAGCCTTTGGTCGCTGGCTTTGCAGTACCAGTGCCCCCTCTGGCACACAGAGCTGTGCTCCCGGCTGCCCAGGCTGCTGGACAGGGGAAAACCGGGCTGCCTCGGGACTGCGTTTCCATGCCCACCCTGGCACTGACCTTCTGAGGCTCCTCATTTGGCCTGTCCAGATGCAGCAGGAAGATGTGGTTTTTGGCTCCCACCATCAGCCACGCCCTGGTCTCATCCACCAGGAAGGACTGGAAGGCCAGCCCGTCCCCTGAACCCAGCAACAGGCGGGAGCTGTTGGATCTCAGCAGGTCTGCAGAGCAGAGGAGGGGAGAGGGATCTGTCACCCTCATACACAGGAGGGAGCCCTGGCCACATCCCCCGCCCCCAGAGATAGCGAGCAGTATCCCACCTGGTCCCGCACGCTCCTCGGGAAAGTCCTCTTTACCCTGACCCCGGAAGAGTCCTTGCTACCGTGAACGCTATCCCCGTGTGCCCTGGGGAAGGACTGCACTTCCCCAGGGGATAGCGAGCATTACCCCAGCCCACAGGACACAGCTGCTCTTTCCCTGACACCAGGGCAAGATGGCCCAGCCCACCTCTGGCCAGTAACTGGTGTGGCCTCTGGCAGTCCTGCCCTGGTGCTCCCTCCCAGAAATCGGAGTGTCCCACGAGTCAGGACAGCCGGCTGGCCCACAGGAGACAAGCAGCTGCTATAGTTGGGTCCACCCAGGGTCATGGCAGCTCAGCTTCGAGTGTCACTGACCTTGCAGTTCAATGGCGCCATGGAGCCTGGAAGAATTTTAACCATTGCAGCAAATCCCCGATTCTCTGCAGTCCCGTTGCCCAGGCAGTGCAGGCTGAGAATGCAGGACGGGTCCAACTTGTATTTCTAGCGGAGGGATCCATGAGCACAGGCTCAGTGGAGTTTCTATATAAAGGCTCTCAGTCATTCCCCTGGTGAATGTAGCCTTGAAATTAAAGGCTGTGTTAAACTGGTGGCTGCTGCTTGATTTATGGGGCCATCGTTTGTGGTGTTGCAGGACTCGTTTCCCTCGCTGAGCTGGGCCCCACCTCCTGGTTCGAGCAGAATCTTGACAGCTTCTAAATCCATCTCCCTCTCTCTCCTGGGGAACCGCAGCGTTCCTCAACCCTGGTCCAGGCCAGCTGGTGGGAGATGCCAGAGGGCCCTTGGCACAGGCGGGTGAGAGCAGCACAGAAACTGGAGGTGGCAAGGCCCCAGGATGTGATCTCCTGGCGCCATTGCACTGTGGAGTCCGTCTGCAGGGCCATGTTCCAATACTTTGTCGGTTCTGCTCTACTGCTAACGTCCCAATGGATGGGGCTGTCACCGCTTCTCTAGGGAGAGTATCCCCATTCCCCAGCCTCTCTGTGCACTGGCAGGACTTTGCCCCTGCCTGTCTTCTCCTTTATTTGCCAAGTGCTGACCACATGCTCAGCTCTGCACAGAGGACAGAGCCAGCCAGTCCTTGCCCCAAGGAGCTTACAGTCCAAACCTCCCCCTGCTGCTCCTTGGTCCATCCTGCACCATTCCTCAGCCTCAGCGTCCCTCGGCAGACGTGCCTTCAGACTGCTGAGCCAGTGGGGATCTGACAGCTCTTCCCCTCCCCCTTAAAACAGTAGTGGAGTTTAAGTCCTGGATTAGCCCAGCTCAGAAAGTAGCTTTTGGAGCAGTCATTTGCTGACCAAGCCCCCGATGGCAAGATTCCTGGGAGCAACGTCAGCTGAACGAATCAGAGGAGCCAGCGCAAAGCCCTTGGTATGAGCACTCCTCCACCTCCCACTCCTCCTGCCGCCCCACCCCTCGCTCAGGGAGCGGGCAAAGGAGCGCGGACTTGGTGCTGCACTGGAAAAAGTGCCAGCAAGGTGAGTGCCGTCGGGGGATGGGGCAGGACTGGGCAGCCACACAGCCTCCTCTTCCCCTAGTTCTGTCTGCACGCGACAGCCAAGGCGCTGGACCGCAGCAGCGACTGAGTGCCCTAGGCATGAGCTGGACTGGAACCCAGCTTGCTCTCCCATTGCTGTAACAGCCCCATTGGCTAACAGCAGGAATTGAGGCTGTCTGGCCGTACTCTCTCTCTTGCCTACAACGACCTCATCTTCACCTGTGGGGACACCTCTGAGCCTCAGGTGCCCGTCTCCCCCTTCCTGGATGAGTTCCAGGGGTGCTTGGGGGGAAAAATCTTCCACCTTGGCTAATCGTCCCTTAAACATTGCCCAAACTAGCCTGAGCCCAGACAGGGGGCTGTGTGGGCATTAACGAGACATGTATCAGTCTGGGACACAGCCAAATCCGGCCCTGGTCGCTCCATGGACGTGCATGGAGTTTTGCTCTGATTAAGTGCTGACCACACGCTGTACAAAATCCAAATGGCAAAGCAGCCGCTGCCCTGGAGAGGTTACTCAGTAGAAGGCTGATGCAGCTGGACAAGAAGTGATGGGAGGCTCAGAGGGAAGAGTCACCTTAGAGCATTTGAAACCCTAAACCAATCACTTCCCTGTGTCTCTTGGAGGGATCTGACTGAGGTGAGCGTGCTGGCCAGCTGCACTGGGAGGTCATGCCATGCTGAGGGGGCTTGGAGGAAGGTCGGAAACAGGGCTGGCTCTAGGTTTTTTGCCGCCCCAAGCAAAAAAAATTTGGCTGCCCCCCCACCCCAGCCCTGGGCTCTCCCCCTCTCCCTCACCAATGCCCTCCTCCACCCACATCTCCTGCCAGTCTGGAGCTGGCAGGGTCGGGGTAAGCAGCGAGGCTCCAGGGCTGCGCCTCAGCCCAGGATCCCTCCAGCCAGGGCTCCTGCCTCCAGGACTGGCCGGGACCCAGGAGGGCAGAGCCAGGGGACCGCCCCGGCAGGGGGCTGAGGAGCCGGGGCAGGGTAGCCCCAGAGGGAGCAGAGCCCCGGAGAGTGGGACGCAGGCCTCGCATGGCAGCACCCCGCCCTCTGTGGTCCCGCTGCTGCTGCTTCTGGCCGCCCTGCCACAGTCCTGGGCGGCTCAGGCCGCTTTGCCCAGCCCCAGCTGCTGTGCTGGGGGGCGGCCGCCCTGCGGCACCTGCAGGTGGCTCCTTGTGCCCCGCAGGGCGGCCCCCAGCCCGAGCGTCTCCCATTCAGAGCCTGCCGGGTCCAGCCACAAGGTGTGGGCGCTGCTCCCTCACGGTGGCCCCCAGGGCACCCCCCGCGCACGACGCACTGCTGCTGCCAGTGCCGGCTCTAAGCTTTTGCCTACGGAAGAAAAAAAAATGGCCGGAAGGCCGCCCCGAAAATGTGCCGCCTCAAGCACATGCTTGGTTTGCTGGTGCCTAGAGCCGGCCCTGGTCGGAAAACAGGAGTGGAAGAAGGAAAGAAGAGAGGAGATCAGGCAGGCGTTACTGGCTTAGTGACGGGGCTGGGGATGCGTAGGAGGTGAGATGTGAGTCCTAGGTCTGGGAGAATCTGTGCAGGACCTTGAAATCCATGAAGATGGGATGAACTTGCCTCTCTGTGGCTGAACAGACTGCACCAGAAATGCAGCTGGGGAGCAAGCAAGCCAGCTTGTGGCTGTGCAGGTGTGGGTCCGTGTATGTGGGGGCACAGGTGCCTGAGATGGGATGAATGGGGGCGTATGTGAAAACAGGCCATGGGATTGCAGACTGTTTCTCCTTCCCTGTCACCCCATTTCCAGGGGACAGAGGAAACCAGGACCATTTTTTCTTCGGGGAAGCTGCAGCCAGCTGGAAATTCCACTGGCGTCTGCTCAGCTCAGCAGGGCCAGGAGCAGCCGCAGCATTTGCAGCAGGCAGGTGCTGGTTCTCAGTCTCTGTACGAAGAGAGCGCGACAATCAAGGCAGTAGCTCAATGGCAAATCAGTTCCCTGGCTCAGCCCAGTCCAGCCTGGCTAATGACTGGGCCTGTCATTTCATATCCAGCGAGCCAGGGAAGTTCCTTGCCACTAAGCATTCCTGCTGTGAGTGTCCTATAACTAGCCGGGGGTGGCGTTCTTACGGCTGGCATCATCGCTTGCTAGCTGTATCTCCAGTGCCATTTACCCAGCTGCAGCCTGGCGACCTCTGGGTGCTTTCCCCCTGGGCCAAGGACAAAGCTTTTTAAATCTGCCTAGGAAATCTGGACTCATGTTCGTTTGAACGGGGCAGGTGAGTACAGTCCGAATGAGCCAGAGGGGGAACTTGCCCTCCCCCAAGCTGATGATCACTGCCCTGTGAGTGACCCCAGGCGGGAGCTGGGCAGGACCCAGATCTACAGTGCATTCACCGGCCTCTGAAAAGGCTGGGTGTCTCCCTGGAGGCAGGGCTGCTCCTCTGACCCTGCTCACCCGGAGTGAAATGTAGGCCAGGCCCATTGAGGATACAGATCAGAGTGAGAGGTGGGGGCAGGTCAAAGGTTTATCCAATACACACCCCCACCCTGCTTAATTAACCAGAGTAATGCAGTGAGGTCCCTAGGGCGATAGAGCCCAGGACGCTCCCATTAGCACTGCTTCACCTTCTGACCTCCCTCAGGCCGTGGGCAGGGGAGAGGTCAGCCAGGGTTGATGGTGGGGTTTGCTCAGGCCCGCTGTGTTCTTTGGGGCTAAGGCTATGGCTACACTTGCACTTCAAAGCGCTGCCGCGGCAGCGCTTTGAAGCGCTAAGTGTAGTCAAAGCGCCAGCGCTGGGAGAGAGCTCTCCCAGCGCTGTCCGTACTCCACCTCCCTGTGGGGAATAACGTACAGCGCTGGGAGCCGCGCTCCCAGCGCTGGGGCTTTGACCACACTGGCGCTTTGCAGCGCCGCAATTTGCAGCGCTGGAGAGGGTGTGTTTTCACACCCTGCTGCAGCGCTGCAAATTTGCAAGTGTAGCCATGGCCTAAGATTCAATCTGGCTCCCAGGCAGGATGAATTGTCCTGCACTTGCAGCATTAAGTCCATCACCATGATCTCTAGTTTCAGATTCTCCACCCTGTGGCTTGGTTTGTCCCATTCCCTTCATGAAGAAGTAGGTGGGAATCTGACCCAGTTCGTCCCACTCATGAAACAAACCTGGGCAAGGAACTGATCAGTTAAACAGGAAGTCTGAGGGGGCTGGGAAAGCGGTGGAGCAGGGAGATCCCCACTGTGTGGTGGCTGGGAGAGCGCAGGTACCTGCTCCTTATCTGCAGATGAGGCATCATTATCCCTCCCAAGTATATTTACATTCCTGGTCAGGTCCTCCATAGCCATTGCATCCTGCTGGGCATCTCTGCTCAACCTTCCCCTGAACTGACTGACCTAATTAGGGGGCTGGAGCACATGACTTATGAGGAGAGACTGAGGGCACTGGGATTGTTTAGTCTGCAGAAGAGAAGAATGAGGGGGGATTTGATAGCTGCTTTCAACTACCTGATAGGGGGTTCCAAAGAGGATGTATCTAGACTGTTTTCAGTGGTACCTGATGACAGAACAAGGAGTAATGGTCTCAAGTTGCAGTGGGGGAGGTTTAGGTTGGATATTAGGAAAAACTTTTTCACTCAGAGAGTGGTGAAGCACTGGGATGGGTTACCTAGGGAGGTGGTGGAATCTCCTTCCTTAGAGGTTTTTAAGGTCAGGCTTGACAAAGCCCTGGCTGGGATGATTTAGTTGGGTTTGGTCCTGCTTTGAGCAGGGGGTTGGACTAGATGACCTCCTGAGGTCCCTTCCAATCCTGATATTCTATGATTCTATGAACTGTGCTCACCACGAGGGCATCCGAGTGCCTCCCAGGCCTGAAGTGTTGCTTTTCTTGGAGAGCATTCTCTCTCCTCCCCATCGCAGACGGGCCAGCACTGAAACCCTGAGCTGA
Organism: Mauremys mutica; assembly: GCF_020497125.1. NCBI lineage: Eukaryota > Metazoa > Chordata > Testudines > Geoemydidae > Mauremys > Mauremys mutica. The sequence goes on from NC_059078.1 coordinate 47,586,498, forward strand.
ACACCCCAAAAGCCTGGGGAAAGTCTGAATTTGAATCAAGCTTTTTGCTGCGATGGCCAGCATGAAAGGAGTGCATTGGGGCCACTTAGTGGTGTGTGATACGATAACGGCCTGCTGGGAACAGGAATGAGGCCCATGAACACACTGTGCAAATACACCACCAACCAACCATCCAATGGTAACAACGTCCAGCCCCTAACAATCTGTCAACCAGTGATCTGCAGGCAAAGGCTCTGTAGCCAGCATCCAGTCGCCTGGAACGTTCAGCCCTCTACGTTAACAGCAGATCACGCAGCGTTAAGGTGTAATCGCTGATATGTAAGCCCAGAGTAACGACACCATCCCAGATAGAAAGACACAGCCCAGTCCAGGATTTCAGCTGGCTTCAACGCTGGTCTGTCTGAAACAGATTGAAGTAGCATTCACAGTGTGAATTCCTATCAGCACAGGCCAAACACCAAGAGGCTGGTAGTGCTTCCTGTCCAGTAATGTAACTTATTGATGTGCATGTGTTACAGGTCCCGCTCTGTGACGATCAGTGGGAATCGAGGTGTTACATGCAGCCACAGGGATCAGGCAGCTCATGCTTTCAGCTCTGGAGGTCCCTAGTTCAGGCCCTCCCACATCTGTCACAGGAGCAGTTGCGTGGATTGTCTCAGAGAGGCCGGCGTTCTATTATAAGCCATCCAATTGTGTTATTATGGTGTAAGGGGTCATATTGCTGCTTAGTCGTATTGTTCTGGGCCATGTTCCCCTGTGCACTATCCTTCCTTTGCTCTCCCTGCCTTAGGTCTGTCATTTCCTTTCCGAAAGTCTGTCTGTGTTTCTCCCCCCCTCCATTCAGCCCACGCCCCTCTCCCATGCAGTGTTCTGAGGATAGCCCAGCTCCCAAGGGGCTCTGGGGTGGAGGGAGTCTGGGAGGTTTCTTTCCTCTGGGATTTTTGAAACCTAAACTTGTCAGGCCGTTGTGGCCTTGACCCTGCTACGTGTGGTCTGTGAGTCACACCTCCTGCCATTGTCTTCATTGTCCCCAAGCCAGCCTGAGGCTGGGAGCTTCCTCTCCCAGCTCTGCCCACAGCACGAGGGTTGCTCTGGCTTTGAAGAAGGAAGCCCTCCTCGGTCCTCTCCTCCAAACAATCTCTGCTCCCGCCTGGCCAAGGAAAGGAAGATCCAGCCATTGTGTTTCTGAGACGTGTTATCGACGCTGGCAATCGCCCAGCGGTGACCTGCTCTGGATCACTGTGCTTCCTCACCGGATGCTGCGTGGCAGACTGTGTGTGCAGGCAGCCCTGACCAGGGCTGATTTCTCCCCCCACTCCCTTGTGGTCCTTGGTTTCAAGCCTGAGTTCTGATGGCTCCCCACAAACCCCAAGGCATCTCCCGGATTGAGTGCCAGTCTCTGCCCAGAACTCAGTTCTGTACTGAGAGTGCATCACCCCTAGACCACAGCCAATGAGCCATAACCTCAGGCTTGGCGTCCAGGAAACAGTTTTGCGGAGCTCTGTGTTCGATGAGCATCCAGTCTAAGTCCCCCTTGCACCTCAGATAGACAGCCAAGCAACTGGCTCTCCTCTCTGGGAGTGAGAGGAGACATATGGTCACAGGTGTCATCCCTGCCCTGATGTGCCACCCGTGGTCCTCACATCCGCCCTGATGCCACCACCATCATCCAAGTCCTTCCTGCAGCAGAACCACTGTCCTCAGCTAGTGTAAACTAAGCAGGCTTGTGCCTGGCTGGAGTTTGGATGGGAGGCCTCCAAGGAAGCCCGGCTAGGGTAGGCATTGCTGGTGGGGCAGTTCAGTAAGTGGTGCTCATCTGTGTCCGCGCTGATCCAATGGCCCAGCACAGAGCTAGGATGTGCTATGCTGCTGCTGGGTGAAAATCAGACAGCGTCCCGACCGCTTTGTCATTAAAGAGCCCTGTCTCAGGCTGAGCTGGCCCTTTAAAGGGGTGGGGGCTCAGCCTACCTTCCCAGCTGAAAGGGGGGGGTCACACGGGAGAAGATTGTGACTCAGAGTGAGATCTGTGGGAGTATAAAGGGTGGCCTGAGCTCATAAAGCTATCATAAAAGGAGTAGAGCAGCTTGCCTTAATTCCCAGGCAACAGGCCTGGGATGTGGGATCGCTGGCAGAGCCACCAGGAGACCCTGGGTTGGGGAAGGGGCCTGATTTACATGTGGAGTGAAGGTTAAACTGTTTTACTTGGAAAAAGCAGAAGCCAAGTCCTGAAGAAAAGGGACTGAAAGACTGTGTTGGCTGCGAGGTTTCGCAGGCACTGGCTGATGAGTTGGGCCTCTGCCTTACAAGCCCATGCTGGTTTTCTGGAGAGCAGGAATGCTGAATTCCAGCAGCCTGGCTGGATCCCAACTCCTGAGTAAGCTATGCAGATTAGTCTTCACTTCCCCTGTCCTATAAGCTGTTGTATAGTTTTGCTGTGTGCCGTTAATGAGCTAGTGCATTCTGTACCAGAGGTGGCTGCATTTCATTGTTGGGCCTTGGAGCCCTCCACATAGCCTGTAAAATGCTTCAGGATCCTTTTGGCTGAAAGAGGCTGTGTGGTACGTGAACGTAAGATTGTTGTCAGTAGCTGTGGCATCGAAATATCGTGCCATTAGGATGGGTGCTTGCATACCCCGGTGATGAGTGCAGTATAAATGACTAGACAAATCATCATTTTTGTCACTAGCTGACATAAGGTCCAGGGCAGATGTGGCCCAATTGCAGAATTAGCGGGGGCTCAGAGCGGGGCCTGGAACAGCTCTCCTCAGAAGAGATTGCAAAGATTGGAATTGTTCCCTTAGAAAGGATGAATAAGAGGGGATGTGATAAAGGTTTGCTTGGTCCTGCCATGGCGTGGGACTTCTCAAGGTCCCTTCCAGCCCTATGTGTCTATGAAAGGCTATAAAACCATGAATAGGATAGAGAAGGGAGACTGGGAACTTCTGTTCTGCCTCATGACACATGAACAAAGGGACAGTCAATGAAACAGAAAGGTGGGAAATCCAAAACTGACCCAAGCTTTCCCCAATACGCGATCAGTTTGTCTTGCCCCAGGCAGTTAAGAACTGTCTATATGGATAACCAGGCTAGCCTGTTAACATAACTGACAACAGCAAAACTTCTGGAAGTGATATTAGCCCCCATGGTTTGAGCCAAGCTCTCACTACCAGGGACAAGGAGGTTTCTTGCACCTTTCTCTGAAGCATCTGGTGCTGGCCTCCAGTTCGCTGGGCTAGATGGACCTCAGGCGTGAGCCAGTCTGGCAATCCCTGTGTCCCTAAAAGGAACTCAGCATGATGTCTGTCTGGTGGCCCCTTTGTGAGACAAGCTGAGGGTCTCAGTCCAGTTCCTTGTGGATGTGTGCCCGTTTCACAAACCCACTGCTAGGTGGTCCCTGCGCTGGCAGCCTTAGCAGAGAGGACGAGGACTGACGCTGTGGTGTGAACTCCCCTCTCACCCCTTCAGAAAAGATTTGGGGGAGGTGACGAAAGCTAAAACTCTGGCACCACGAAGGGTGAATCCTCACTCGCCCCCACATGGCTGGAGTAAACAGGCTGGGCACTGAGTAGGAATCCTTGCCCCAGGCCATAGTGCAGCAATGGCTCCACTCCATGGCAGCTGCTGCTGCCACCTCTCTGGGCTGCCATTGCCCCCTCCGTGCAGGGTGCTGGGCAGTGGATATGTGTAGCCTGCAGATCCCCCAGTTCCTCCCTGGCCCACTATAAGAGTCCTGGGGGGGGGGGGTGCAGGGAGCCCTCACAGAGCTCTATACCACAGAGGGCAGGGAATACAGCCTCCCTGCATCCACGTATTGGTTCTTGGTTGACTGAGCCTCACAAAGCTGAGTTAAGTGACTCGCCTGAGGCCACGCACTGAGTCAGTGGCAGAATCCAGCTCTCCAGATTCCCAATGCCCTGCTCTAACCACTAGACATGCTTCCTCCTAGGTGACCACAGGCTGACTCTGTTCCCGCCCTCACACTGAAGTCCGTACGCTTCCCCCATGCAACTGAACAATGTGTTTTGTTGCGTGGCCAGTGTAGCTAAAGGCTGCCCAAGGCCTCCTGTAGTGTGAGACATTTCCCCATGGTGAGGGCTGGCCCTGACCCTGTGTATTACATGGTACATTATAAAGCACTGTATGCTGAGTCTCAGGATGAAATGGGGCATTTTTAGACACCCTCCTGTGCCCCAGGGGCAGCCTGAGACTTCCCCTCCGGGCCATTCCCTTTCCAACCCCCATCCCTGACAGCAGCAGGTAGATGAGCATTGCCTGAGCCCCCTGGGGTGGTGGCATTCTGTGAACTCTCTGGCCATGCTGCAGTCAGCTGAGCTCAGCCTCTGTCAGGTTCTGGTGCCTCGCTGGCCACAACTACTGCAGGGCAAGAAGCTCCATTGTAGGGCTGATACTGGCCCCACACAAACCCAGTAGTCCAGATCTCACCCCTCCATCCCTGGCTTCACTAGCCGCCAGTCAGCTTGGATGCCTGATGCTGTTTCTAGATCATTCAGAACAGGGCATGAACCCCAAGGAAATCCTGGCTCTGACTGCAGGACTGATCAGCCTCAGGCTCCCCTACCTTTGTATGAGAGGCGAAGGCGAGGGACACCTTGCTTCCAGGCACTGCCATTCCCAATGCTCAGCAGGAGAATCCAAGTCAGCAGGGCAGGGGCAGTGGAGAGGTGCTGCCTGCTAAAGACCAGGGCTGGCATGCTGATGGATTCTCTCTCCAGGGTCTCCTCTCTCAGCAGGGAAAGTTGCTCCTCCCTCCTGGGAGCATGTTCTGTTGGGGGAGATTCTGGTGCCGCTTCTAGCTGAAAACAGAAAGGGAGGAATTCTGCATCTCTCTCTACCATGCATTTAGCAGGGCTGAATACTTGGGCTCTTGGCCTGCATGTGCTGAGCCCCTGCAGTTCTCACTGCTGCCTGGGAGATTGATTTAAATCAAGGTGATTGAAATCAGTGATTTAAATCTAGGGTGACCAGATGTCCCAATTTTATAGGGACAGTCCCGATTTTCAGTCTTTTTCTTTTACTATTACCCCCAACCCCTGCCCCAATTTTTCACATTTGCTGTCTGGTCACCCTATTTAAATAATTATTTCAATCGTCAGGTGGAAAGCCTTGATTTAACTCATTGGTTATAATCAACTTTTCCATTTGCACTTCAGTTACTTCCTAAAGAAACGTGAATTCTCATTGGTTGATGTAATCATTTAAAACATATTGATTTACAACTAAATAGAGTCTTTACACTAGATATGGTACAATTTTTTGCTACATAGGAGGGAACACAATAACGCTAAACATTTATTTAGGCAGTTCTATAGCTTACTATTTTCAGATTCTTGTTACTTGTACACTTTTAGTATGTTAGGAAATGGTGAATGATATATTGCTTATTTACAACATAATTAGCTTTTGGGTCATGATTTGGGCCAAGCTGCATTAGGATGGTAACTGGAATTGAATTAAACACACAACAGCAAATACAATTTATTTTTATTAAACAAAACAACTTTAAATGTTTTGGCCACATAAACATCTCTTATCAAAGCATGTTTCACATTTACAACTAAACTCCAATAAGTTTTGGCCTTCACGTATTTTGGGTTAAAATCAGATTTCCTTTTAAACAGGTTTATTTTTAAAAAGAAAAGCATTATAATATAAGTAACAAAATCAAAATCATCTGATTTTAAATTTTAAAAAATCCAATTTAAAATTTTTTCAATTTTTTTTTAATCCACTGGCTTGGGCCCTATCTGAGAATTAATTGTATCAGTGGCAATAGAAACTCAGGCCTGGGCTCTGTTGGGGTTCTGGGACCAGTAGAGGAGTCCTGGGACAAACCCTAGCGCAGGCATGCTGCACCTCTGTAAAAACCACTTGCACGTGTGGTGTTGCATTGGTGTCGGAAGAGCAGCCCAACCCCTCCTTGGGCAAGCCATTAGGCGATATCTAAGGGGAATCAATTCTCCAGCTCCATCAGTTCTCCAACAGCTGATCCCTGTAGCAGTGGGGCTGAAATTCCACCCTCCCCTTCCTATTCACAGCCCCCACCCAATCAGCCAGGAGCATTCTGAACTACGGAACTCCTTGTCAATTGCAGAGCTCAGAGGGCTTTAAACCTGAGGGTCAGGCTCATTGGACTGATGGGGATACAATCAGTATGGAAAAGTACAAAGAATCCCAAGGCCACACAGCAAGTCAGTGGCAGAACCATTGCTTACTAATCATTATTCATTTGCTATTAAAATAGCACCTTGAGGGCCCCAGCCAAGCTCAGGGCCCTGTTGTGCTATGCACTGTGCAGAGACAATCCCTGTTCTGTAGAGCTCCCGCTGGCTAAGTAGACCCAGGTGCAAGGGGAAGGGACTTGCCCACAGTGCTGCACTGTGGCATCGTTAATGATGTTTTTATGATGGCCCGTATGTTTAGGTGCCCATCCCTGTAGGATTTCAGTCATTTTACAGCAGAGCCAAACAGCTGCCAAGGGATGGGGAGCAGGTGTCTCCCTTCCCTCAGCATAGTCACCTCTGCTTCCTTGAGGAATCCCAAGATCAGAGTGCACTAGCCAGGGAATCTAATGCCTGCAGGCTGCAGCTGTTGAAAAGCCTGCTCAAAGAGGTGCCTCTTGCCCAGATGGCAAGGCAGCCAGACCCTGTGCATAGGAGTGCCCTGCAGAGATAGGCTTGTATTGCAGCAGCACTGGCATGTGTGCAAGCAATGTGACAATGTTTGAACTACGGGGGCCTGGGCTACACTAGGATTTTACCTCGGTATAGCTACATCTCACAGGAGGGTGAAAAATCACACCCCTGAGAGGCTGATCTATGCTGACCTAACCCCTGGTGTAGACCACGCTTCCCCTGCCCTAGCTGCCACCTCTTGGGGGAGGTGGGTTACCAGTGCCAATGGGAGAATCCCCTCCCATCGGTGTAGGCAGTGGATACAGTGGTGCAGACGGGCCTGTCATGCACAAACCCCTAACTCCAGTGCATAGTGCTCTTCACCTGGTTTGGCCTACCGGGGGGGGGGGGGGGGGGGGGGGGGGGGGGGGGGGGGGATTGGCACAGTCTGAGAGAACACCCCCCCCCCAGCTGCTAACACGCCCACAGTGTCATGTGGATGCAGGCTAATGCTGCTTGAGTGCCACTAGTCCTCTAATCCCTTCCCACAATTCCCCCCCCATGCACCCGAAAGGCCAGAGGACTTCTCCCACAATTCCTGGGTGGCTGATGTAGACATTCAGGCTCTAGGACCACACCGTAGTTAAACAGCCCCTTAGCTGGAGTCCCTGGAGTCTGTGTCAGCTGGCCTGCACCAGCTGTGGGGTTTTAATTGCAGTGTGGCCAGACCCTTACTGTTCTCACTCCTTTGATTTGCCACTTCAGTGCCGGGGCTTTGCGAGGCTGGCATCAAAGAGCCATTTTCCACCCTTATGACCACATTTCTTCCTGCCATCCCCCCAGAGCGGCTGCTGCTTGGGCCCCCTGTCTCCTCTGCAACGGGGAAGAGGAGAGGCTCAGGGGCAACAAATAAAATGAGCAACAGTAGTGAAGAGAGGGAGTGTGGGGGGGATGGGTGCTGTTCCAGCACCGTGCAGGAGCAGCAACAGGTGTATCCCCACCATAGTGGCCCTTCTGGGCCAGGACAATGCCTGGAGCACACTAGGCAGGGAGGCTGCCCTGGGTAACAGCAAGAGGGTGGCAGCTAGAGGCACATACTGCATTCTGTCCTGATAGGTTCCCCTGCCCCCCAGAGTAAATTGTACTGATCTTCTCTCATGTGCATATATTATATCCACCTCTACATAGAGCGATGCTTGCATTCCCCCTCCTGGGCCTGGAGCTGCCTCGCCTGTGAGCTGGGTGTGTGTGTGTGCACCCTGCCCTTTCCTGATGGACTAAAACCTGTGTGTTCCAGCATCCCGGCCAGGAAGCTGAGAAAGCAGAGCTCAGCCTGCATGCTCCCCACCCCCCCAGGGGTTTGGGCAGAGCAAACCCAGTGCTCATCACAAGGCCAGGGCTGGGGCTGGCCTGAGACTCCTGCCAGTGTTTACTGGTTGCTGGAAGCCTTGGGAAAACGCTAGGTGGTAATTGCAGGCTGCTATAAATGGAATGTGCCTGTCTGGGGACAGCGCTGAGCGGTGGGAGGGAGCCCTGCATGACCTGATGCCCCAAGATGGTCCTTGGTGGCTGCAGGATTGTGTGAGGGGCAGGTGGAGCAGAGCCCTGACCCTCCACAGCCTAGGACTGCGCCTGAACCACAGCCCTGTGGTTGAGGGAGAACTGGTGTGTTTCGCATGCCACCTCCAGGGGATGAAATAAAGGGGCTGGTGGATACCCTGTGCCAAGGTTCAATCCTGTGTCTCCCGAAGTCAAGGGGAAACTTCCGCTGGGAACAGGATCAGGCTTCAAAATGAAATCCGAATAATAGAGGATAACTGCCCTCCCCTGCAAGAGGGACAGTTCACTATTGATATAAGGGATATGAGTCCAAGAGACTTTCACTTACTTGTGCTAGCCTTGAACGTGGCCCAATGTCTGCAAAAATGCAAAGGATGCAGCCAGTGATATTTAACTCAAAGCAGGTGGGCAGTCGTTGCTAAAAGGGACAGGGCAAAGGAAGCACAGTTACAAAAATGGATCCCCCGTTCCCTCTATACCAGTGGCTCTCACCCTTTCCAGACTACTGGTCCCCTTCCCGGAGACTGATTTCTTTGGTGTATCCCCCAAGTTTCACCTCACTTGAAAACTACTTGCTTGCAAAATCAGACATAAAAATACAAAAGTGTCACAGCACACTACTACTGAACACTGGCTGACTTTCTCATTTTTACCATATCATTATAAAATAAATCAATTGGAGTATAAATATTGTGCTTACATTTCAGTGTATATATAGAGCAGTATACACAAGCCATTGTCTGTATGAAATTGTAGTTTGTACTGATTTTGCTAGTGCTTTTTAAGTAGCCTGTTGTAAAACCAGGCAAATATCTAGATGAGTTGATGTACCCCCTGGAAGGCCTCCAAGTACCCCCAGGGGTACATGTACTCCTGGTTGAGGACCACTGCTCTATACTATCCCAGGACTTAATTCAAAGGCAGCTCCAAGCCAATGCTAGTTTGCCTTGGTATTGTTGGATATAAATCCTTCTTACAGTGCACAAGGCTTAGGAAAGCCATTTTTCTCTCTACTGCCCTTGTTCTGTCTTTTTTGCCCCTAGTATCTAATGTACCAGTCTTTTAAAGCAATTTGTGGAAGTCCCTGCTGCAGGATGTTATTGAGGCGAACAGTACCCAGGATCAGAGAGGGACTAGGCACTTAGAGGAATAAAAGGAGCACCCATTGTTACACTAGCTAGGGGGGAAATTCCAAGGCTCCAAGGCTGTGCACCTTGCTCAGAAGCATCAGAGGCAGGATACCAGGCTTCACTGTTCCTTCTGGAGCAGCAGTGCCTATGGCCGTGGCACTGTGTTAGTGCAGCAGGTCAGGACTGAGGGGCATGAGCAGGGCGTTGTGGCAGCTCAGGGTTGTGTGGTTAAGGGGTACAGTTAAGTTAGCTTCCATGGTGTCTGTGCGGGATAGTCTGCCCCTAGCTTGGCATTTGCTTTGCTAGGGGCTCCTTCAGTTCTGGAAACAGAATGTCAAAGATCACTTTCAACTAAAGTTGGCTCACCGATTAATCCCTTCCCCTCACAGTCCCTATGCTGGAACACGCCTCCCTGGTGGGCTTCCCCACACAGCAATGTCCACTCCATGCCAACCAGGAACTCTGAGCTTCTCCACACAGCCAACTGGGCATGCAGCAGTGAGTGCTTCTGCGCCCCTCTCCCCAGGACGTGTCAACTAGGGGCCCGGCAGCAGGCACTGCCTCCCGCAGCAGTGCCCTGCCCATATCAACGAGGTCTCCAGCAGAGGCATCCTTCTCCCAGCAGTATCCTGTCAACGCAGGCCTAGCAGGTTCTCCTCCACTCCACCCTAGGATAGAAACCAAGCAAGGGCTCCCCCTACGAGGGATAACGGCCCCAAGCTATAAACCTCTGCCCAAGTATACTCTTGGAGGGAACTTGTCCCAGGGAGAGTTTATACAGACTGAGGCGGGGAGTGGGTGTCCGGTGGATGGAAACGAGCTGCAGATGATGAATCCAAGGTTAAATTAAACACTCCCGACAGCTTTATGTAATCAACTGTCCAGAACGACAAGTGTGTTCTCACTCTGTTTGGAGGGGGGTGCGCTGGTGGCTGCAGGCAGCCGGGCAAGGGCACTTCTGCGTGTCTGGCTTCAGAACCAGGACTGCGGCAGGGAAGACGCATCCGGATAGTGTCAGTGGGAGCCGGGCCAGTATTTATGGGTTCTGGAATCAGGGGGGTGGGGCAAGATTTTGGTGAATTTTCTCTCTCATAAAAAAGGACCAGTGTCCCTGGGCAGAGCCGGTCATGATCCCAGGATGAGCCATACATGCCCTCTGCCTCACCTGCAGCTCCTCCACCTCTGTGCCAATACTCCCCTGCCTGACCAGCAGCACTTCTGCCCCCTCCACACCACAGCTCTCCAGATGCACCTCAGTCTAGACCTGCAGCACACCCTCCCCCCATGTTTACAGGCCTGGCCACCAACCCCACAGCTATGTCATGGCCCTTTGAACCTGAAAACTAGAGTCCTCTGCAGAACAGCACCAGCTTCCCAGCTCTGCTGCTGTGCCTCACCCTGATGTGGGCTGCAGCTACCAGCTGTTGTCTAGATATCAATCCACCACGAACTGGACTGAAACAATACAGGCTTTTCACATAGGTAACCAAGCAGCCTTCAGATGGTGACAACTTAGTCACTATTGACCTGGGTTGGCTTTGAGCCATTGACTGGAGTTATGCATTCCTGATCCCACTGGCCACGTAGGCTACCAGAGGCAGTGCCTCTCTCGTTGAGCCAAGCTCAGACAGTGCTCTGGGAGCAAAGGATTGCAGGGCTGAGACTCGGTGACTTCGTCTGTGCATCCTGTGGCATCATTCAATGCACCTCCATTAGAGCCAATCCCTGACTGAGGGATTCGTACCCATCTACAGGAGGAAGATGACCACTATAGGGGAGGGTGTAAACACCACAAAGGGGTTACCCCACAGAATTCCTCCCAAGGGCTGTAATTAGGAGTTATGGATGGAAACTGAGCTAAGGAGTTGTCGACTGAATTTCAGGGAACGTATCCTGGCAGTGAGATCTAGGCTGTGGATCACCTCCCAGAATGGAAGTGTATGTTGTGCTTGAGCCTTCTGAGCTATACGACGGCACCAATAGCAATTACAACACACTCCCTGCTCCATCCCTCTGGCCCAATGGGGCCTGCCACGTGCACTGCACAGCTCAGCAGGTTCTTGATCGTTTCCGAAATGATCCAGAAACAACATTGCAGGAGATTGCTGGCTTGTGTTCCTCTTTGGAGCTAGATGGGCCATGCCCAGGAGGACGGGATCAACAGCTGGTGCAGCTTGGGGGAGCAGCCAGCGGAGGCAGCCAGAAGGGGATTGCACATAGTCTGTGAGCGTTACAGGGTGGTAAAGATCCCTACAGGGGAAGAGAAGCTTCCTGCTAGATCAGGCTGTGGGTGACTCACTCTTAGGTTGCCTGAGATAGGAGAGCTCAGTGCCTTTAACTCCCTCTCCCCCAGATACCGGTACCCGCTGCATTGGGCTGGCATTGCACTGCAGCATGGGAGAGCGAGGCGCGAATGGATTAGTCCCAGATCCTGTGCTTAAATCCAGGCTTCATGCTCCTGGGGGCCTGATGCTGCATTCCTGCTTTCACCTGCAGATGCTCTCCTGAGTCAGCAGGAGCTGGAGCCGGGGGTGCTAACGAAGCATTAGGATGTGCTGCTACACCCCCTCTGCCATTTTGGATGTGCTGAGGATGGACTCCAGGCACTGCAGCGTCTGGATGGGCAAAAATGGAGAAGCTCATCAGGGCTGCAAGAGGGACTTGGATGGTAAGTCTATGCTGCTATTAGACACCTGCGGCTGGCCTGTGCCGGCTGAGTGGGGCTCAGGCTCGCGGGGCTGTTTAATTGAAGTGGCTTGGGCTGCAGCGTGAACTCTGAGACCCTCCCACCTTGCAGGGTACCAGAGCCCAGGCTCCAGCCTGAGCCCGAATGTCTTCACTGCAATTAAACGGCCCCTGAGCCTAAGGCAGCTGGCATGGGCCTGTCGTGGGTGTCTAATTGCAGTGTAGGCACACCCAGAGAGTCCCCGCAATTCCCTGAATAAAAGTGAATCATGCACCGAGTCAGGCCTCGCCTGACTGACAGGCCATGAATGACCACTGTCCCACACCTGCTCAGGGCATAAGCAGGAGGCATTCCCAGGCCACACTTCCCCCTACTGTATAGCGCGTCACTCTGGGGCTGTGCTTACTGGATCTGAATCTGGAGAGGGGCCTCTCTCTGTGTATTCGTTTGAGTGGTGTATTAGTGTGCTGCTACTTGCATCTCCATGTACATGTAATGTGTAAGGGGCGGTACCAGTATGCATGGGCACATACTTGTCTGTATATATCTGTGTGCAGAGACACATACCTATGTCTGTGGGCCCAGCCTGTGCCTCTGTAAAAACAGATGAGTGTGCACTTGTCTGCACGTACACGTGTGCTGAAATCTCTCTATGCTCCATGAATTCCACGGAGGTTTTAGTTCCTACGGTGAAGCGTGATGGATTCCCCAGCAGCTGTGGCTGCTCCCTGCTTAATGCAGGGGCTCAGGGCAAGGCAGCTGTCGTCTTTCTCTAAATGAGATGACAAAGACAAAAATAAACAAGTTCCTTTCCCTCCCTGCCCCACTTCCCTCCCCTGCTGTGTTTCCCCTGGTGCTTCCAGGCAAGGGGAACAGCCCTCTGTGCTGTGAGTGTGCACTGGTCGCTGGATGGCATGTACTGTTCGTGTGAGCCTTACGCGTACTTAACATCTCATCCCTTGTGCAAGTGACCTTAAGAGGTAGAAGTGTGATGAACACTGGGCCCAGAGCCCATGTGACAGCAGGGTAGCCAATACATGTACTGTGAAAAAGTGGCCTGTAACCTCCAGTCATTTGGGGTGATACATATGAGTCAGGAAACTGCCTGTGCAGAGTCCTGATGGCAGAGAGAGGGAGGGAGCAGGAGGAAGGGATGAATTCTGCAGTGCTCAAACTGGGGAAATGCTAACAGGGTATAACAGGCACATTCTGTGCAAGCTTCCCTCACACCCACTCTCTGCCAGGGCCCCTCCATCCTGACTGGTAACCCCCTGGTTACTCCAGCACTGTGACCCTCACACAGTCCTGCCAATGCCCCTCAGTCCTGATTGGCAAGATTCTATGCAGTTATCGCAATTATCACCCCGTACGGATTTCTCCCAAAACTGGCAACATGGAAGCATGCTAAGTTCCAGGAACGTGAAGGAACAGGCTCTGTCTGCTCTCAGCATAACCCCGCCATTCGCCTCCTTTGGTTGAGCTGCTTTAGCTTTTCACCATTTGCCTTTCATACCTGCCTGGTAGGAGAACCCGTCGCTCCCAGGTATGTGGTACTAACGACTGTAGCAAACACAGCTCTGTCCCCCTAATAACTCAGTGCCAGAGAGCCTGGCTGCAGCTCTTGTCCAGGTCAAGGGAACTTTATGACACTTATTTTGACACTTGGGGCTGTGAGCTCTTCCTTCAGTTTTTATTCTTCTATGTTGTGATGTAAAGAGTTCCCAGCCCTTCCAGGGTTCAGCTGTTCTGTCAATTTCAGTCCATCTGCTGGGCGGTTGCCTCTGCTTTCTCCTCCTCCCCTATTCCGTGTACGGAGCTGTGACCATCAGAACTATGCCGAGTTCTCTGAGAACCCGGTAAATCCCAGCTGCCGCCACTCTCTCTTGCACTGAAAAGAATTTTCCATCTGTTCCATGGACAGCATCAGTGGGATGAGGGCTTGGCAGGCTGCTCTCCAGGGAGCAGATCTTTGTCTGTCTGGAGGGGACACATACATCTCTGGGAGTTCTGCTCCCTGAGATTCCATTCTGCTGGCACCATGTCCCTTACGGCTTGTAATGCAAATGGGGAATGACTGTGCCCATTGATGGCCAAGGCGATTAATACCACCCTAGGAGGGGTTAGGGAACTGGCTTCCCTCTAACAAGCGTCTGTTAATCCCATAATTTGGAAGCTATTGTCTCTGGCTGGCGCACTTAGCAGCTCTCACTCTCTGTCTCTAACCTTCCATTCTTGAGCAAGGCAGTTATAGTGTTGGCTGGAGGCCTCAGGGTTCCTTGATCCCTCCCCACTCTGGTTTCAGGCCTGAGTAATGCACAGAGCCTGCACTTGTCTCGCTGGCTGGCAGTGGGCCAAGGGCAGGTGTTAATGCTGATGATTTCAGATCACTTGTCTGCCTTTGACATTGTTGACCGTGGGGTTTTGTTGACTTGCCCGCATGGAGCGAATCCCCACCTTCTAGGACCTGTCCACTCTTTCTCCTGCAGATGAATCCTTCTAGAAGGCAGTGGGCCAAGCTGGCATAGGGAGTTACCACCTGCACCTCCCCTCTACCAGCAAGCGTGGGTCTGGTATGGCCCAAGAGCTGCAGGAAGCCCCCAGGTGCTGAGGAGGTGACAGTCGCTGCAGTGGGAAGAGGTGTCCCACCTGATCAGCGATTACATAAGTAATCAACCAGTGAATATGATGCCTCAGAGTAAACTCTAAGCCAGACAAAATATTGTCACATGAGCCCCAGTAGGGTGGAGAGCCTCTGGGGCTGTGGCTCGGGATTCATCCTTTTCTAGCTATCAATGCCACCAGTTCAGATCCTATTTGGTAGCTCACACTGCTGCCATCTCCACACTGTCCACCCTTGATCTCTCGCCATCGAGAGCCCACTGTTTGGAAGAGCGGTTTCATGAAGGTGGCCTGGCTCCTGCTTCCTTGACCAGCCTGGCAGGTCTTCTCTGTGGAGGGTAAGCCACAAGGCAAACAAAGCCAGATGGCAGCTGTGCCGAGTTTGGACAGACTGAGAGGAAGAGGGCTGGGCTTCTCTCGAGACAAAGCCCAGGGTCAGAAAGGCAAGATAAGTGCGTGGCAGCCACACCTCAAGCTGGACCAGCAACGTGGCCTGCTTTCCTGGCTGTTTGCCAGAATCCCCACTCTGATGAACCACTGACCCTGAAAGGCAAGAAAATGTGTGCAGCTGGTACCCTGCTCCTCACACTAGGCTCAGGCCTCTGCCCAGAGTACGCCTTCCAGACTCCCTTATTAATTATAGCAACAGCAAGCAGTGCAGTGCTTTGCACTCCAATCCCCTCTTTCAGCATCTTGGAACCTTCTTTACCTTCTGCCTTTGGGACTGAAGTTCTCTCCTTGCAGAGGAATGGAGCTCTTGCTGGTTAGAGTTTGAGCAGAGCCAATTCAGTCATTCTGGAGGACCAGGAGAAGGAATAAATCATGTTTCATCCCATGATTTAAAAAAAAACCCATCCTGCAACCTTTTGAGAAGAACTCCATAGCTGAAACGACTGGTGGGAAGAAGTTGGCATTTGGCCTGGAAATAGCCCTGACAGAGGAGATGCATCTTTGAGTCTTCTGGTGAGAAATGGGTTTAGAATGACTAAGTTGGGAGCCATTGCATAGCGAATGCTGCATGCCTGGGACATTTGGCACAGAACTTTTCACCCAGCTCTTAGAATGTGCAGCCGGGGAAGCATTCACTGCACAAAGCACGCATGGCCAGCTCAGAGGAAAAGGAAAGTGAGGGACTGAGGTAAGGACATCAGAGGAACCTCTGGCTTAGGCCACCTGGAGGATATAAGGTGCAAAAGAGTGAGGCAGGGCTGCTGTCTACTCTTTAAGGCTCACAAGAGGCCGTTCTGCTGGGATGGACCATAGGAGCTCCACACCATACAGAGGGCAGCAGAGAGGGATTCCTTCCCGCGACCCTCCTACCACGTTCGGGATGGCATTCTGGTGGTGGTCAGATTAGGGCACTTATGCATTATTGCCAATGTTCTGCAAGCCAACAGAGCTTTCAAGGTGTGGATAGCCGTAACTCTGCCCCCTCTTGTGTGTGCATCACATGGCCATGTAGGAACGTCATCAGTGTCTCTGTGCTGCACACTGTGATCAATCAGAACTTCTTGCAGCCTCTGGCTCCAGGAACCCAGGGCGCTTCAACTGCAGAGAAAGGAGAGTCGCTGATGGCAATATAGTTTTGCCATGCAGTAAAGCCATCCATCAGAAGGCAGTGTTGCACCTAGTTACTTAATTCATAATGGTGCCAAGAGGTTTAAATGTCCTAATGTCTAAAGTGTGCTGATACCCTCTGATGGAGGGTGCTGGAGACAAAGTGCCCATGTAGTGTATCAAAGAGCCTCTATCCCACCCACATCGCGGAGTGTGACTGATCCCTAATGCACTGCAGATTCCAGGAGATAGAGATACACACACACACACTCACACACATTCCTGAGAGCTCTTTACACTGAAATTCCCTCCGCTGGGAAGAAACTGACTCTTGTCACCTGTCTAATAACACATGGTCTCACACTCAGTACAACAAGTCAGAGACCCATGGAGTTTATCCCTCTTTACCACTCACTTCATCAGAGTTGAATCTGAAGGTTAATGCAGCAAAATCAGACGGGGGCTCCAGACCTCGGTGTGCTGGGTTTGAGAGATGGCCATTGCCAGGCATGATGTCCTGTTGCTAGTGCTTTTTACATCAGCCCTGCTCAAGATCATTGGATGCCCTAAGGGATAGGAATTTAAATGTATTCCGTATCTAGAGGAGTGGGGGTTGCTGCAGTGCCCTAACCTCTCAGACCTGGAAACATGGGTTCAAATCAAAACAGAAAATAAATGTGATGGTCCCAATGTCACATTTTTACTATTGGGCAGGGAAAGGGTGGGTTTGTGAGGGGATGCCAGGTCAGGATTGAGGGGCAGTTGCAGAGCGGTGAGGGGAGCTCAGGGCTGGCATAGCAGGGGATAGCAGCTCAGGACGGGGCATCAGCAGAGCTGTGTGTGGTAACTTGCAAAGCACTTGCCTGACTCTAGCAAGTGTTACCCACCCATCTTTTTCATGATCCTTCACGTCATGCAGAACAACCTTGTTAAGAGAAGATTGCTGGCTCACAGGGTTTGGATACAGGGACTTTCACCTCTAGGTCACCGAAGCAAATCTGGACACGGTCAGTGGAGACAAGAAGTAACTGGCACTGCTGGCTATTCGGTGGCCTCTGTGAAACGTGTGTGGTCTGTCAGGTTCCTAGTGGTCATGGCCTGACCTCACAAAGGGTCCTTTGCTCGCAGTCTCAGCAGCGAGGCCAAGAACTGAAGGCACTTTCCCTAGAGCTGCTCAGCCTTGACACAAGTGGGGCGGGGGGGGGGGGGAAGCTTGCCCTGCAGCATGGATACATCACTATCCAGGGCTATCAAGAAGTCAGTTTCTAGCGCTTGCATTCAACTCACTGAAAACTCTCCTACAAATATATTTCAAAGGGATTTCTCCTGCTGAAAGTTAATTTGCAGTAAACCAAGACCTCCTTGGCCCCAGCGTGAGTTGGTGTGGGTGTGCTGCAGCTCTCAGATCAAGGCTCTTAGTTTGCAGGGCTCCTCAGTTCGGCCTAACCCTAAAGCTGGGGCCATCCTGCCACAGGAGTGACCTGCTGCTTTGCTCAGTGACCCAGTTAGATGGATTCACTGATGCCAGCCAGTGCCCTGGGCCAAGGAGGTTACTGGGTCTTACGTTCCTGAAGCTGCTCCCTGCCTCAGCCAAGGGAGCCTGCCTCCCCCACCTGACACATCAAAGCTTTGCCAGTATTTTCTTTTAATCCAAAGGAAGCCCACTCCCTGCCCTCCTGCTCTAATTGGAATAAAATAGAACAAACAGGCATGGGGGACTCTGGCAGAGAAAATGTTTTAATGAGCAGTAGGGGGTTCCTGCACCACCTCTGCTTCTTCTCAGAGGCTGTCAGCTGGAATGGCTCTGTAACTGCAGCCTGGATTTGATGGGAGGCTCTCTGGATGAGTCCCCAGGACTCCTGTACAGTGCTGTGCTCCCACAGCCTCTTGGAAGAGCTGCTCTTTCCTCTGGCACATCCAGGCCTGCCTCTCTCACTCCCTGAGTGGCCTCACTCCAGGGGATAAAATGTACCGTTCAGCCAGCCACCTCTGAAAGACACGGGTTGAACGAACCTCAGTAGCGTCCCCTGTGGTTTGAGCCAGGGAAGGAGAGGCCCTGTAGTTTAATAAAAAGTTAAGAAAGAGATCTTGCCTGGTTTTTGCCTTAGGTGGTTCCTCTGCAGCCCTGCCATAGAAGGCCATGGGAATTTTCCTGAGCCAGGAGCACTGGATTTGGCCTGTCTAATCTCCTGGGGATTAGTGAATGGCTGAGAGGCAGATGCACACCCTGCCTTTGGCCCCAGCTGGCCATTCATTCAGCCCCATGTAGGGGCCCTGCACCCGGGTGATCCTGGTGATGAGCTGAAACCCAAGGAAGATTTGTCGGGGGAGGGGGGAAGCTAATTGAGCTGATGAGAGGAAAATAAACCTGGAGCCCACAGTGTCCTTTGCAGGGTCACATTGCTGACTGTGGCCACATTTTAAGGCAAAGAAGGCTCCCTTGTCCCCAGCCATTTAACCCCATATCAGCCAAACCTGAATGAATCTAGCAGAGATGGGGTTAATCAAAGAATGCTGAGGGTGCAGGAGGCGTGTCTGTATAAAGGCTCCCAACACAAATGATATGTCAGCTCACTTGCACTGGAGTGCGCAATAGCGTAGCCAGGGCTGGGGTGTGTGGGGCCAACCTGATGTGTGTATGTGGTATCTATCTAAGGGGCTTCTGTCTCCCTGTCACTGCAGTATCAGGGTGCCTCAGTATCTAATTATCCCCACTCCACTCCTGTGCAGTAGAGAAGTGCTAGTAAAGATGGGAACTGAGATCAAGACTAGGGGTATGTCTACCCTGGAGCTAGAGGTGTAATCTCCAGCTAAGGTCGCCACACCAGTGCTAACCCTAGGCGAGTTAGCCCCTAGGATTTCAGATGAGATTGGCCATGGGGCAGCTAGCCAGTGCTGCTGCTCGCTTCACTGTGACGACACTGCTGTTTTTAGTGCACTAACTCCATCTGAATGTCTGCACCAGCTGGGAACAACCCCTTCAGCAGTACCAATGTAGACATACCCTGATATGCTCAAGAACACACGGGCGTCTGTGGTGGAGCAGGGATTCAAGATCAGGTCTCCCACAGCCAAGGGTGGCTCTCTAGCCGCTGACCCATCCTTGCTTTTTGCAGTGCAGGCTAGGCCAGCCTTTTCGAAAGAGCTCAGCATGCCAGGGGATGCTCTGGCCCTTTATGTCCTAGTGAATGAGAGCGGATAGGCACAGGCTGGGCTGTGGGTGTGGTTACAGCATTCAGTAGTGGTACACTACGCAGGTGCATCACATGTGGTACAGTTCTGTTCTCAACATGACTCGGGAGAGACTGAAACCAAAAGCCATTGTCTACCCGGCTGTTCACTGCATTAAAAGCTCTGGGAAAGAGATTTCCTCACATTATCTGACGTCAGAAATCTCCCCCTGGAAAGCGAGGAAATAAACTTGAGCCTGATGCCAGGAGACGTGAAGGAGGTGGCGAAGCAGCCACACAATATGTGGCAGCCTGCCAGTGAGTTAGACATGAAGAATCACAGCCGATGGGCAAGTGTTTTTGAAGCACATTGTTTCTGTGAAGCCATATCCTGCACAGGCACATGATTAGACTTTATTCGCCATGAGCAATAATTGTGTCCCATGTCATGCAAATAAAATTGTGTCAGCCAGTGCACGTGTATGAGTGAGTGGCACAATGGGTGTGAGTGGGCACAGGATGTCAGCTGGGTCTGGGTGTACAGGGAATGACTGAGGATGGATACAGCACAGTCACATGAGCGTGTGTCCATGCAACCTATTGGTCAGTGTGTTCATCTCTGCCTCCTCTACAGAGGATAGGGATCAGTCACAACCCCTAGCTACAGAGCCAGGCTCTTTAACTCTGTCTGTAGAGACTCCTGCTTTTAGTTCTTGAGGTCCTCAGTTGAGTTCCCACTGTGGCAGCCATCACATCTATGGTACTGATACACCACCCTAACACCTTGCTATCCAGGTACTAGTGGGTCCAGGGTCTGTTTTGTTATGAACTGTGGGGATGTTTAGAGAGGAAGCATGACCCAATGAAAAGAGCTCTGGAGTGAGAACTAGGCCACCCCTCACCTCCCCCATCCCCCGAGTGAGTTAAAGAGTGTTCTGTTCCCAGCTCTGCAACCTCAGGTGAGTCACTTTGCCTCAGTTTCCCTAGCTGTGGAGGAGAGGTAATGATACTGTCAAGTCCTGTGAACTCTGTTGAGGAAAGGCACTCAGAACAAAGGCATTTGGGAGAGCAACTGTGGGTCATTTAGGAAACTGAAGAGGAGAAAGGGCTCAAAGCTAGGCCTGGATTCCTGGAACAGAACAAACTGTCTTTTCCCCCCGTCTCTGGTCTGGGGTTCTGTCCTGCCCCTCATAGGAGCTATGTCACAGCAGGTCATTACCCCAGCTAAGAGTGTTCCCTAAATACGTGCATGTGGGGAAGGACTGGCTGCATCTTTCCCAAACCTTCTCTTCTCCCTCCCCCACCCTAGTTTAAAAGCATTCCCAGCTCCAGCTGGGATGTGTGGAGCTACTCAGCTGATTCCTCAACTGTCTTTCTTTGCCTCACTCATTTTTTCAGCACCCCAGGTCTGTGCCTGGGATCCCAGGTTTTGTAAAAGCACCAGTCATTCTGCGCTCCCCAGAGAGGTCCTCGCTGTAATACCAGCAGGAGTGTGGGATGGGCTGTTTCTAGAGGAAGAGGCAGCTCCCATGGGGCAGTAGCCAAGACTGGCAATAAATCTTCCTTCCCGCTGTAAACAATCCTGGAGAGGGTGTCACAGGAGTACGGATGGAAGCAAGGAGGCCAGGAGCACTCGCCTGCTTTAGTATCCGGCAGTAAGTGCGTCCCGTTGGCTCTTGTCCCTGCTTTCTGTGCAGAGAAGACCATTCCTAGGGAGCTCTGTTGTGGCTCCTGCTCTAATGAGCTCAGCTGTTATTCTTTATTGTGAGCTTGGTGCTGGCAAAAGGAGTACAATGGACAGCCCTGTAGCCTGAAGTCCTCTCATGTACAGAACAGGGATGGTTCAGTCACCTCCATGAACAGGACAGGATGTGGCATTTTGGAGAAGGCTTGCAAGCCAGTTTTATATCTTTCCAGGTTCCCTGCTCAACTCTCTTCTTAAGAAAGCAAATCAAATTCAACTCTCTCGTCTCCACTGGCTGCAATGAAATTAGAGCTGGGTATTTGACCTAGTGTTTCTAATGGAACTGATAACTCCTGGTCCGCCACATTCCCCCATCTCGAGCTTATGAATAATAACTGTGTTTGTATCTCTGTGATGCTTGCACTAAAGTTAGATCAGTAAGGAAAAGCTACAGACACATTCTCATTTCTTTCTTTAATGGATTGGATAATAGGCCTGTAGGAAAATCTGACAAAGTCTGATCTCTGCTCTAAAGTCCTGTGGGTGGAACTTCAAGGGGCCTAAGGAGTTAGTTAATGGGATTTGGGCCCCTTTGAATGTCCCAGCCTATATTTTTGTGTGTGTGTGTGCGCATGTGCGTGTAACTTTCTGGGCCATAAACAACAAGACTTCTCTGGACACTAAGCTGGCAACAAGGCTATGCTGGCTCCTAGCTCAGCAAAGATTCCATGCTGCTCACTAGCAGCCAGCTAGATCCCAGCCACACACCCATGTAGTGATACAACACCGAAAGATCACAAACTAAGCTTAGTCCTGGCAACAGCCTGAGATTTCTGGCCAACTATATTCTGCCGACTGACAATCCCCCTACAGTTTCCATTGGACATGGTATCTTTTAAGCAATGTGCCAGACTGCTGTGTAGCATTTCTGTATACAGTACCATTAGACCACTGCTGTTCTCCACCCCCGCAGGGGGTCTCATATCAGGGGTGGTTAAATAATCTCTGGGTACATAGTTTTCATTTACATTTGCAAAGTGCTTTGGGATCCTTTTCTATCTATAAACATAAGTGCAAGTAATTATTATTATATTGGTCCATTTTTCAAATGAAAATCTTACAAAAACACAATATTGAAACATCCCTCCCTTACGAAAGGCAGTATTGGTTTTGTCTGCCCAGGCTACCCACTCATCAATAACACAAGTACTGAAATATTTAGAAACCTAAAGAGCACAAGTTAAATGATTCTTTCAGAGAGCACTTTACATTTCCCAGGGTCTGTTTCTTTTCTGCCTGCTACATTGCATGTCCTGAGTTTCTGGGAGTAGAGGCACCGCAGAGAGGGAGGCGTGACAGCTGCTTTAAAGGAGCAGAACTTTGCCCTGGAGAGGGTTTAACTCATTCAGGGGACTTAGTGGTAATTTTTTTGTTTAAACATTAGTGCTGTCAGACAAAGTCAAATGGAAAACAAAGAGTTATTTAGTCATTTTTACTTTCTTTTTGGGGGGAGAGGGATCCAACAGAGTAGCCTGTGGTCAGTGGAACAGCCCTCTGAATGGAACAGTCCTTCAGTGAAAATGTGATCTATAAACTAATTTCAGATTGTTAAGATTTATTGGGGGGAAATTAAATGGTCAGCGTAAAGAAGCCATAGAAATTATCAGCACGGAATATACAAAGCCTTATCCTGGTAATAAAATCTGCTGAATCCAAAGTAAGGCATTTATAATGATGACAAATAGGCTTACCAGAGACTTCCCCATCACATAATATGGAACAGAAGTGACAGAGTAATCTCTGTTTGCTCTTCGAGTTAGGAAAGGATAAGTCACAGTCAGAAGCCGTTTTGCAGATGTCGAGGCCAGTTGTGTGCTCAGTTACAGTGGGTTATCCCTGACATACCTCCACTGATTTTGATGGAGTTACCCTAGATCTGTCCCAATGTAAATGGAAACACAATTTCGGTCCCACAGGGAGAAAAAAAATACAAAGATTTTCCAGCCACTAACAGTAGCACTTGAATAACTCTTTGCTACTCACCACCCCAAGGCTCTGCTGACTCTTACAGATGATGAGCTGCTGTCCCTTTACCAGTGTGCTCTCTGCTTACGCTGTTTTCCTGTTTCAAGCTCAACAGCCTCCAGTGCATTAGCCCCTGGCAAAGCAGAAGCACCTGAAATGTACAAGGAGGCTGTAGAGTAGGGGTGGAGTCAAGAGGCAGTGATGTCATCCAAAGACGGCCTCCATTCATAAAAACAGTAGGAGCTGTTACCAGACCATCTGTTCCACTTATTTATCTTTCATTCTCAACCCTTAATCCAGTTCCTTGGCCTGGACAAAATTTGCTGGGAAGAGCTGACATCTAGTGGTAAATTTCAGAGTAGCAGCCATGTTAGTCTGTATCCGCAAAAAGAACAGGAGTACTTGTGGCACCTTAAAGACTAACAAATTTATTTTAGCATGAGCCCATGAAAGCTAGTTAGTCTTTAAGGTGCCACAAGTACTCCTGTTCTTCTAGTGGTAAATGTCTTTATTTATCGAGCTAGATGTTTGGATCCAAATACTTTCCAAGCACCTATTGTAAAATTGCAAACTGGCCACTTATCATGGTTGTGAAGTGGGTGCAGATTTTTGTATTCAATTATGTGTTCTCTGCTTTTCTATTGCTCATTTCATTTGAGGAGCTCAGTGCACCTGACAGAGATTGATTAATTAACTCTCAAAATATCCCAATGGGTAAACACTTTGTGATTATCCCTCTTTTATAGATGGGGAAACTGAGATACAAGGAGGCCAAAGCCCAGATTTTCAGTGGTGTTTAGGCATTGCTCTGCTCAGCACTGAGGCCTACGTGATTTAGGTGACTACATCCCGTTTTTAAAAGCGTGATCCACAAAGGCACTTCGGCATTGCAACATTGAGGTTCATGGCACCTAGAAAAGCCAGGAACAATATTGTGATCCACAAAGCCAAGTTAGGCAGCTAGGCTACCCGTACAATGAATGGGAAGAGAGAGGCACATACGAATGGGGTCCACAAAACCCAGCACGTTTAGCAGGGAGCTGCCGAAGCCAGCTGATAGGAGATGCTAATCAGAGGTGTATGCTAAGCCCTGCCCCTCTCTTGCAGATGGGTGCCTAATCCAGGCAGCAGGGTGGCACCTCGCTCTGCTTGGTGATCTGTGAACGGGCACCCACCGCCTGGAGTCAGATGGCTTAGGAGGCTAAGGCGTTTCCTGTGGAAATGAGGTAGGTGTCTGCCTCACTCCATGCAAACTGGTGGTCGGTGGTACTCAGTGGTTAGAGCACTCAGCTGGGATGTGTGAGACCCAGCTTCAGTTCCCAGAGTGCGAGAGAAGGAGTGGGGTGTCCAAGAGTCACTGGATTCTCCTCTTGAAGGGACACAAGCGAGTAGCTGTCCTGGTGGTGTGGGAATCTCTAGGGAGAATGCAGTCGGAAAGGACGTGCTTTGGCTAGGTCTAGTCACTGACATGCAGCTTGTTTTCCATTGAACAAAGCTGGGAGACCTAATGAGTGTTTTGGGAAAATGAAAACATCAGAGGGACTTCAGCTAAGAGGCCACACTAACAAAACCAGGAACACCTGGAGCTCATCTTCAGAATGCCCAGGAAATCAGCTGTTCTAAGGGCAAAGTGCCTAATCCAGCTCCCTTCGACTTCAGTGGGAACTTTTATTGATTTCAGTGAGCATTAGCTTAGACCCTAAATTCTTCCATTAGAGCTGCCACAGGCTATAGCTTAGAAAAACAGCTGAAATCAGGAGAGATTTAGGTGACTTTGTATCATTTCTGAGCTTGGGACAAACATCTCCAAAAGGGGGCACACTTTAGTGGTAAAGGGGTGGTGGATAAAGCATCTTACTTATACTGCAGCAGACTATTGTTCAATTTATGTGAGTGCATGCACTCTTTATTAGAAATCCTTCCCACCTTTTATTCCCTTGGCTTCTGACGGGTGCATGTTTAGCAGAAAATTTTCTTTTTCATCCAGAAATGAGCAGCATTGACTACAGGTTGAACCTCTCTAGTCCAGCACCCTCGGGACCTGACTGGTGCCGAACCAGAGAATTTGCCAAACTACGGGAGGTCAATGCAGAGTGCCAGCGGGTCTCCATAGGCACAGGAAGTAGGGGGGTGGGGGATGCTGCAGCACCCCCAGGCTTTGAGCCCAGCGTGGCCCCCCACCCAGGGGCCCCGCTGTCACCTGGGGGCTCCGATGCCAGCCCCAGGTCCTCCCCCTCCCTCCCGGAGCTTGAACACCATGAATCAGCTGTTCACTGCGTTCTGGAAGTGCTGGGAGGGAGGAGGAGGAGTTGGTAAGTGTGAGGCTGCCGGCGCGCGAGAGGCGTACAGGGTGGAGCTTGACACCGGTGGATGCTCTGCACCCACTAATTTTTCCCCATGGGTGCTCCAGGGCTGGAGCACCCAGGGAGTTGGCACCTATGCCGGACCATGGATGTTACCAGACCAGGGAGTGCCGGATTAGAGCGGTTCAACCTCTAATATTTAACCAGCTATTGGATCAAGGCATGAAGTGATTTACAGTATTAAGTTAAATTCTTACAAAATGTTGCATGCATTTAGATCTTGCTATGAAGCAGGAAAGAGAATTATTCCCTTTCGTGGTGTAATTTGTTAGCTCTCCTAGACTAAGGAGAGTTAGGCATAGTCAGTATCTGAATGGGATACCGTTCAAGTACATGTTACTTTGAATAATTGCATTCTGCCTTCCAAAATTGCCCCTATAGTTTCAGATAACTAGATCATGCATCTTCATTTCCTATCCTAAATGTGTGTGTAGAATGAGTGTGTGCTATTAAACAGCTACCAACATTTGCTTCCCGAAATGGCTGCATGTTGCTTGTGGGTCAAGAGGCTCCTGTGTGTTTATAAAGAACTCAAGGATTCTGTGGGATGAAAGGAACTATTTATATTTGTGATATTATCATTATTACTTTGTAAATATTGCTGTGTAAAGTTTGTGCTCATATGTTTATTTACTCTTTTGGTGACTCCATTGGGCTAATGGAATTGAGCGGCTTTGGTCTAGTGCACTGAGCAGCTTACAGAGGAGTCAGGAGATGTGGGGTCTAATCCTGGCTTTGACACTGACTTGGTGTGACCTTGGGCAAGTTATTTACCAGCTCATTGTCTCAGTTTTCCTGTAAATAGGAATAATAATGTTTAGCTGTTTTTGTAAAGCACTTTAATATCCATGAAAGAAATATGCATAAGAGAAAATGATTATTATATTTAGAACACCAGTCAATCACTGGGAAAAATCAGTTCCAAACCAAAAAACTGGTGGTAACGGAATATTCTAGTGAGTGAAGTTATAACAGATAAACCTGTCTTCACTTTTCCTTGTACTGTAATCCTCTTCTTCTCCATGGCTTCTGATGCAGATCCAGATATTATCTAGCTTTTGTACCCATCCAGCCATACAAAATCCATGTCTGACTTCAGTCCAGTCCTTGCTGTAGCTCAGTCTGTCAATACAGCTTCAGCCAAAAGGAGTCAGAACTTTCCCATGTACAAATGGCTCTCAAACCTTTTCCTTCTGTGGCCCATCTGCCCTACTATCCATCCCTGTGTTAACTACAGCACTTAGTTACAGTAGCTTGCCTGTGTAACAACTGCATAAAAGGCTGTGATGGAATATATGGAATTTCTCTCCAGCCATAGTCTCTCCTTATTGTCTTCCTCTGCTGAATGGTATTTCCAACATTTAGGTTTGTCAAGGCAGTATGTATTTTGCAATGTTCCAACTAAAATATTCCAAATGCAGTGAATGTCCTCCCCAAGGACACTTGCTTATGTCGGCCCTTTGAGTCTAAAGTGATTTTTTACAAGGCACATTCTCTCCTCCCTCCCAGATCAAATACATACAGTGCAACTGAATTTGGGGAAAGGGAGATAGTGATAGGCGATGGCATGTGTGACATCTTGTTCAGGTCGCTCACAACTATGAGCCCTCTCCAATACACCCACTCAACTGCTCTGCCAGCAAACTCTCTTGAGGACTCTGCCAGTCCAAACCTTGCCTTGCAGATACCCATCAGTGCACCCTAACTCCCAAGTTCCGCAGAGACGTCTCCCTGCCATGTCCTTCTTGCTGGACACTCATAAGTTTGCTGCATCTAGAGAGACAGAGACCCACCCTGTAGTTTATTACACAACCCTGAGATGGTTTTGTAATGAAACAACAAATATTCTTTGTTAATAAACATTCTTAAGTGCCTTCAAGTAAGAGTGAAAGAGCTAGGAGAGATCAGTGACTAAATCTTAATTTCAGCAAGTTACAATATCTTTGCCTGAGCAGGTTTCTCACCAACAGTCAGTTCCCAGGGAATTCAACCCCCTTGGCTGAAGGATCCACCTCTCTCCAATTTCAAGCGCTCTGGCCCCTTTTGTCTCCCCAGTGAGAGATACCAAAACGGCTGTGTCTGCTTAAATCTCCCAAGGGTCACTGACCCTGTCATAAGAGGCAGGAATGCTTGTTGGGGTGCAACTTCCATTCCCTGTTGTGACTGCTAAGTAGCCATCTCCCCCACTTGCTCGCCCGATGGCCCTTGTGTACCTTCCATGTAAATGTGTTTTCGTTGTCTTTGGTGTCACTTTGATTAATTTACATTTGGAGACACAGTCAAGCAGGCAAAACAACATTCCTTTGTCTAAGGCATACTCATTGCCTGCCAAAGACATTTTAGGAACATATTTCCAGCACACATCTATAATATTTTGCACATCAGCTGTACATGCATCACACAATAATATTAATGGCTAGTGTGTCACAAGTTTGCATATGGTACCTCACATGACACCTTTTAGATACAAATTCTGAAAACAGTGAGTTGGAGCAATGAGTGTGTCAGGCCTGAAGTGAGTTATGGTAGGGCGTGCCCTCTGCTAGTTAGCATTGGGGTCACAGCATGTCCAGCAGATGGGGACAGAGTTAAGAGCCAGGGTGCTGTGCTGGGGAGAGGGGGGACTGGAATCTGATGCTGAGTAGAGGGCTATTAGGGGCATGGAACTCACCGAAGCCTGTGTGATGATTGCATAACTGTGAGGCTGACTAACCGGTCCAACCAGCAGCATCCAGGCCCCTGCACTGGACCTCGTACCACTGTCCAGATAAAGCTGGAGTCTATAGACATAGATAGATGAAGGAGACAGACAGATATTGCAGAGAACAGGCCGGGAGCCAGTGTGACAGATGAATCAATACTTTTCCAACAATCAACATCCATTGTTTGCCTCCTAATGTGAAAGAATTTCAATAACAATGGGCTGAAAGGCCAGGTGAGTCATAATCATAAGCTTCTCCAAGATGATCAATATACCAGTTGAGAGGGACCCAGCACTCCTCTGAGAGCCTCTCCTAAGGCAGAGCATGCCGCAAACACTCCAAGGCCAAATGTATTCAAAACCTCAGTTGCTGCTTCTCAATCCTACCAGCCAAAACCCCAGGCTTGGGGATAGCTGCTCCTATTGGGGGCACTGACCTGTTCTGGAAAAAATTCTTTGTATTTTTGTAGCAAATGCAACCATCAGCTCTGCTTGGCATGCCCCTAATGAAGGGAGTCAAAACTAACCAAACCCCTCAGGATTTGCTAGATTAGTTAGATAAATTGTGTGTGTGGTCTGGTTTTTAGGCTAAAGCATATCCAGGGCTAAATAAACTTCAGGGCTGGAGGGCAGGAGTGCTCTCACTCACTGGGTACATTCAGGCAAAGCACTTAATTTCCCTGCAACATCCCCCCTCTCCTCCCAGTAAAGAAGGTATAATACCTAATTCCAAGAGGGCCTTTGAGATGTAATTCAAATTTGTAAAATGCATTGAGCTCCTTGGAAGAAAGGGGCTAGATCATGGTAAAGTATTATTCGAAGTTATTATACTGAAATAGGCTTTCCTGCCTCTTGCCCTCCTCACACTCTCCCACCAACGCTCCTAGAACCAACACCTTGAATTGCCCCTGGAAGCAGATGTGATGCTAGCACAGGTGCAGTGTGGTTACACTAATTCACTCCACTAAACTGGCAGGATCCCATGTTCTGCCCTAGCTAAAGCTCCTGAATGGTCTTCGAGCATAGTAAAGTTGTAGTCCAGCCTTTGGGGATAAGGGCCATGCTGGCTGGGTGAAGTCTGTGGCAGCAAGGAACACCGCAGCTTCTTAGTAATCTGCAGCAAAATGAGCCATCAGTGCCACTTGGGAATCCAAAGCCACTTGGGAGCTCAAAATTACCCACAGAGCATGAACCTGGACAAAGTCCTGCAGCAGATAGAGCAGACCCAACCGCCAGTCACTGTGCGTGTTACTTCCCCTGTCAACAAGCATCAGGTCTGTCTTTTCCACCCTATGAGCCATTTTCACTTTTAGCCAAGCAGTGGCAAAGCAATGCCTCCTTTTCGCCAGATCTGGGCATTGAACTGAGTATTACTGACATGTGGATTGCTCTGCAGCCCCAAACTGGTCTCATATGCCTCTCACACACACATTGGAAAAGAGGTGGGATGGAGTGCAGTTCTGTGCCATGGCATATAAACAGGGACCACCCTCTGAAAACTCTCAGACAGAAGGAGTGTAGCCATTAAAGAACAACCCTGCTTACTCTTGCCAGACCCCATGAGTCAACCACATCTTGTCAAAGGCTGCTAATAGAGCTAACAACATCAGCATGACCACTGACTTTTATCCAGTGATTGGAGGAGGAAGAGCATCAACTAAGGATACTTCCCTACCCTAGCCAAGTCTGAAACCATAGTGGCTGAGCCAAGGAACAGAGGAATCCAGGTGAACCCTGAGCTGCCATAGAATCATAGAAACGTAGGGCTGGAAGGAACCCCAACAGGTCATTGCCCATCTCCCCATGCTAAGGCAGGACTACATATACCTAGACCATCCCTGACAGGAGTTTGTCCAACTTGTTCTTAAAGACCTCCAATAATGGGGATTCTGCAACCTCCCTTGGAAGAAGCCTCTTCATACATATTCTTTAATTTAGTATGTTTTTCCTAATATCTAATCGAAATCCCCCTTGCTGCAGACTAAGCTGATTACTTCTTGTCCTACCTTTGGTAGGCACAGAGAACAATTGATCACCATCCTCTTTATGACTGCCCGTAATATATTTGAAGACAATCACCAGGTTTGACTGTCATCAAGCCATTCTTTGACCTGTCTAATAAAGGGAAGGTTTGAGGCAGAGTGGTAATGGCTGAAGTCATTAACAATAAATGACTTGAGCAAAGTCCTGATCATCCCTTCAGGGTATTTAGCATCTTGCTATCCAGAAGGGAGGTATTAACATTCCCCATCAATAATGTGCTCCCAAACCTCTCTCCTGGGTTTCACCAGCCACGTGCACATTTCACAGGACATAGTCTTCAGCCCTCCTAGCACTTTCTAGATCTCTGTATATGAATTCTGGTGAGACTCAGTTGGCCCAGGCCCATGGTGTCCTCCTGATTAACAGTACCCTCAAGAGGGTAGCCAAACCAGTCTTGATACAGCACATGTGAAGTGGGTGAAAAACATCTCCTGACAGGACATGCCCAAATCTGTTATTGGGTGGAGGCCATTTGGATTCACCAGACTGATCACCACATAGCTCAGTCTTGCTGGTCTAGACATCATGCAGCAGGAAATGAGAAGAATTTAACAGCCCCTACCATAGTCCTGGCACAGAAACATAACATTTCCTTACACTGAAGTCCTCTGGTGGGAGGAAACTAGATCACATGTGAGCCTTTATACTCTGATATTGATTATTTTGTTAGGTCCCCTGCTGTTCCAGTGATGAACATTGTGTGGTAGACAATCAGTTGGTTTTGGATTACATTTTCAGAATATTTATTTATAGGCATTTCTATGATGCTTATTGCTGACTGACATCCGCGTGTGAGTTAGTTCTGCTGCCACTTCCTGCTTCACTGTGACAGAGCTATGGGGACTT
Organism: Mauremys mutica; assembly: GCF_020497125.1. Lineage (NCBI taxonomy): Eukaryota > Metazoa > Chordata > Testudines > Geoemydidae > Mauremys > Mauremys mutica. The sequence continues at coordinate 47,617,514 of NC_059078.1, forward strand.
TCACATCCTTTTCTAGTCAACTTTTAAATAATATTCCAATATAAAAATGACTGTTGATGCAGATTAGGTTGTTGGGGGATAACAGTGGGGTGCTTTCTCCTGATGTCACCTTGCCAGAGGGACACTTCTGCCATTCTTCTGTGTTAGGCTGGGGTTACTCTTCTGAGAATACCACCTTGCCTGGTGGGGGAGGGGGAACTCCACAGATGCTTCTGCACCCCATCTCTTGATTGCACCAGGCCCAGCTGGAGCTCTCTTCTGGCAACACAGTCCGCCCTGAGCCAATTCTACAGGACTAGGGTACTCTCCTCGGATACCAACGTGTCAGCCTGGCATATATCTGTGACAGCCCAACACAAGGCTAGAGATCTCCTCCTATAGCACCACAGTAAAAGGCCGCCCCATAAGCTGCACGGCCCCAGCCTTAGACGCTCCTCCAACAGCACAGTTTTGCCCCGTTGCCCTGCTCTGGGCTGCCACCGTGTGGGGTGTCACTCCCGTCCCTTCTGCCCCCCCAGCATCCGGCTTTCATTTGGGCTGGCTGGGGAGCAGAGCTGGGAGGCAGCCCAGGGACAGAAGAGCCCCCTCAGATTGGAACGTTGCCTTGAGAATCGATCCTTCCCCACAGACTGGCGGTGCCACCTCAGGCTCACCCACCGATGGGGCTGGTTCCAAGAGGGGCCAGCCCAACCACCCGTCCAGACCAAGGCAGTGGCACCTCAGCGACCCCCTCCCCAGCTGCGTAGGGCGGGGCCATCCCAGATACGCCACCCCCCGCCCCCGGCGGCTGAGATGGCACCACCCCAGAGACCCCCTGTGGCTGGGATGGTACAACCCCAGAGACCTCCGCCCCCAGCTGGCTAGGGTGGGGCCACCCCACAGACGCTCTCTACCCCCCCCGTGGCTGTGGCGAGGCCATCAGGAGCCCCCTGTGCCGCCTACCCAGGCACCCCCCGGGGATGGGCAGGGCCACGCCCAGCGCGGAGCCCGCCCGCAGGCAGGCCGTGCCCGCGCACGCTCTGTCCCGCCGGGCTCCACGCTCCTGTGCGGGGGCCGTGGTGAAGCTGGGGATCGCCTGCCCGCCAGGGCGCGCCCCCGAGCGCCGCCTCAGCAGCGCCCGAGACCGAGCCAGGAGCGGGCAGCGCCGAGACACCGGCCCTGCTGCCACCGCCGCGGGGTGAGTTGGGCGCGGAACTGACGCCAAGGGGAGACGGGCCCGGCAAATCCCGTGGGGGGAGACGGGCACTGGGGGGATCCCCGGGGGAGACGGGCACTGGGGGGATCCCCGGGGGTGAGGGAGACTGGCACTCGGGGGATCCCTGCTGGCTTCGGGAGGAGACTGACACTGAGAGCTCGTAAGCCCTTGTAGCCCAGCCTGCAGTGGATCACAGTGGGGTGTGGGTCATTGTGGGGACTGACATGCGCTGGGCAATCCCCGGGTGTCAGCAGTGTTTCCCAAGGAGCAGAATTGACATGCAAAGTTCGAGTCCGTGGGGCCAGCAGCGTGTCTGGCGGAGTGGCATCCGGTGTGCCAGGACGGGGACTCGCTGTGGGGCCAGGTGTTTGACTAGCCCCAAAGATGTCTGCATCTCTTTTGTTTGAGGAAGAGAAAATCTTTGAGGAACAGTCAAATACTCAGCATGTCAAAGTTCTCCTGAGGGTGCCCAGTGTCCCCTCCTGCATTGATCATCCCCCCAAATCTCCCGACCCCCCCCCAATGCCTTGGGCTCGCCTCTGTGTTTTTTCTCTAGCACCCATCACCATGGTATCTGAGTGTGTGAGACTCTTTACAGTGCAACTTTCAGGAAAACCCAAACAGTATTTAAAATAAAACCCCTAATTTTTCTCTAGCTGTGAACAAAGGTGTTTCTTTGTCAGTCTTTGAATGGAAGCAAAAATTGACAATAACCAACATTTAGCAGTTTAAGGGAAGCCCCAAGAGTCTGTAGTGAGCCTGGATCTCATTTGAATAAAAAATCCCAGTCCATGCTGGTCAGGAAAACCAGGCTAGCAACAAACATGATTTGCCCTGATGTGTAATCCATATTGTTGGATCCCAGTGGCGTCAGAGCCCAAGGGCTCATTCCATTCCAGTTGTTTAGTCCTTACCTGAAGCCATAATCCTCCGTTTGTGTCATTATAATTAGCTGAACAGTTGTCACAGGAGATTACTACTCAGGTACGGAATAAGAAGCTGGAGTGGACAAACTCCAAAAGGAGTAGAGAATCTGTTTTGATCCCTGGAATCCTAGAAACAGCCCCGTCCTGCCTTCCCCTTTCCCTCTGAACAAAACATCGACACTCAGGCAGAATTGCTGCCAACGTGAATGTGTTCCAAAGTTTTCCATAGAGTATCAGTGGTTCTTTAAGGAATGGAAGGAAAAATGCATGTTGGCTTCCCAGACTGTGCACGAGCTGTGACCTCATCAGGCTGGTGCACGTGAACCAGGAAGCAGAACACAACTGAAATAAACAAGACAGGTTGGGAACTTGGGAGAAACTGAACAGCTGTATGAGTAGAGAAGGGGGCAAATGGGATTTGATAACAGATTCCAGTTTCTGTGCAATTCAGTAACCTCTGTGCAGTGGATGAGCTGATTAACTACTTGGGAGTTCAGTTCGTTTGCCTCTTCCTAATTTTTGACCAGCACAGATTGTAACCCTGTCTCAGTTGTTCTGTGTGGCAAGCTTTTTTTCTTTTTCTTTTGTGTGAGGCTTATTTGTGTGGGTGTGGTATAATCGGTGTGATTTGATTACTAACATTTGTATTGAGTAAGCGTTAGAAACAAATAAAAACATAGGGCCAAATTCTGCACTCTGTTACCTGAGTGTAAATCCAGAATAACTATTGATTTCAATGGAGTTCCTGCAGATTTGCCCCAGATTTAATTAATAGCAGAATTTGGCTGAAGTTTTGCCCCTTTGCTAGCTGCCCAAGTATGTACCCAGGAAGTCTGGGCAGGCTTGTAGTCAGGTGGCTAGCTTGAGACGCTGCCTATGCTACCTAGCCATGTTGCTATTTTTAGCTGGAGCAGAGTTAGCATGAATCTGTCCCCTGCACTGGGAGGCATGCTCCCGGCTGCAGAGTGGACATACCTTGAGGAGCATTGGTGGAGCTGGGAAGGTTTGCAGAGTGCCCCTCTGTGCTATTGTTAGCTCAAGCCATGCCATCTGGCCTTTCCTGTCATGAAATGTTTGATCTTAGATTTTGGAAAGAAATCTCTCTGAGTATTTCTTTTTAAATTCCTCTCCAATCCTGCAGGGAGATCTGCAGCTTTCCAAAGTGATCTCTTTCTTAATGGAGTTCCTCAGCCACCTCTGATGTGGTTAAACAATCCCAAACTTAGGGGACATGCCATTCATCTCAAGGGGGCAGAGGGAACTGATCCTGATTCCTTTCAAAAAGGGAGCACAACAACACGCGTGTAAAGTGGTTGGGGTGGCTGTTTATTTCTAAAGTGTGTGGGGGGGTTGGGGGGAGAGGGGTGGTTTTCATGCAGCAGTTATTAATAAAGGAAATAATGATACTATCTCCCTCCTGTTTTAGGAACGTGGATCCTTGGTCAGGAGTCTGGCAGAGACCATGAGCTGTTTCTAGGCTCTAGCCTTCTGACTTTCAGGTGAGTTGGAACATAAGACATGGTGAGTCAAATTCACCCCCGTCTAATCCCCCTGCAGTGAGTGGAATTAGACCAGGGATGGATCTGGCTGGCTTTGAAGTGTTTGGGCCTGGCTGTGCTTGCATTGATGAGGATGGCAGCAGGATTTGTGGTCAATATGAGGCTGAATAAACAAACAGCCAAGGTGGAACTGCACCTTGCATCCGAAGAAGTGGGTATTCACCCACGAAAGCTCATGCTGCAAAACGTCTGTTAGTCTATAAGGTGCCACAGGATTCTTTGCTGCTTTTACAGAACCAGACTAACACGGCTACCCCTCTGATACAAGGTGGAACTGTTTTTTCAGAAGTAAATTTGTCCAATGTAGTTAAAGGGGAACTGCTGAATTTAACTTGGGTCCCAAATTTAGTTTCTGTTCAAAACCCCATGAGCATAGATACGGGGTTATAAGGAAAATAAAATCGACATTTTTCTTTATTATATTCGATTGAAACTTCCTCCCTGGCTTATTGGAAAGCTAAACACAACAGCAACCTTCTTGTGTGTGAAAACCAGCCAGTGAAATTCACCACGCTAGTTTCATTGCCTGAAGGGAAGAGAAGACAGCAAGCAAACAGCACAAATGATGGAAAGTCAGCTGCCATTTTAAAAGCTCTTTCAGATTTAAAAATCAGGTGAAGAAATAAAGCAGTTCTACCTTGACAGTGCCTCTTCAACGTATGAGGATGTTACCTTTTACATTGTGCCTTTCGCTTCTTCTGGCTGTGGTATGGTTAGAGTGATCTGGTCTTGGGAGGGGTGTGAAGCACAGTTTAAAGTCATTTGATCATACTCCAACCCTCTTTAAGAAGTGGGCCTCTTCCCACAAAGCTCTTTGCCAGTAGGCGAGATGAGCAACAAATGATCTCTTACATTGTAGTCCTTAAGCTTCTGCCTAGTCCATTGTACCATGAATAAATCCTCCAGTGTCCTGGATTCCTAACCTGGTTTGTTGTTGGTCTCGCCTGGTTACATCTTGGGAAAGGGGGTGGAGCACCAGTGCTCTTCTGGTAACTGGGTGATGATAAACAGTGCCTCCCAGTCCCCTGGTTGTTTAACCTCTTAATTCCCAAGAGGCATTCAGGTGGCACAGTTTGCACGTGGTTACAAAAACTGAATGGTTACCAGGGTGTGGGGTTAATTTGTTGAGTGCTTCTGAGCTGGTCTTAGCTGCTGTTTCACTTATTCATCAGCTGTGTGGAAAGCAGAGGAATTGGAAGAGGAGGGTGGCTGATGTTGCTGGAAAGTAGCTTTGAGGCAGACTGCTGTCTCCTAAGGTTGGCTTAACTCTCCTCTTTCTCCTCTCTAGTTTGTGAGGGGAGTTTGCGACACCAGGGGCCATGGCAGACTGGGTTCTCCTCGGACTGATTGGGGCATTGCTTGTGCTCCTGCTGCTGACTCTCTTTGGCTTTGCCATCTATTCGGGGCTCTTCTCGGAAGTGGTTGTGAGTGCTGGCTCGCCCCCCATCCGCAACATCACCCTGGCGTACAAGTTCAAAGTGGGGCCCTACGGCGACTGTGGCAAGCTGTTCACGGAGAGCTGCAGCATCTCTCCGAAGCTATGTTCCATTGGCGTCTACTATGACAACCCTCACACGGTAAGAACCAGATGGTAGCTCTTTGGAGCTGGCCAGGCCTGGAAGCCATGCTGCTAATACTCCTCCAGGATGGGCACACAGCTGTTGGAACTGGGTGGAGCTCTGAAATATGGGCCTCGAGTCTGTATATGGCAGAGAGGCCCCAATCTGGGGGGATCTCTGGCTAGTTGTAGGCATCCCAACAGGTGAGTTCTCTAATCCTCTGGGCTAGGTCTCATGGAGTTTCAATGGAGGCACTGTAGGGACAGGAGTGTGAGGAGGTCCAATTGCAAGTGTTGACGAGTTCTGTTTCAGTGAGAGAGCAGAAATAAGCGTGTCCTCCATATGACCCCAGCTGGGTGGAACACCCCTGTGATTCTCTGTGGAGTGGGGTTGGTGTCCTAAACCATGAGAGTAAAGCACTGAATGCCAGATCCCCCTGTAGATGGAAGCGCAGCCTTCCCTTCTGGGCCGCTGTTTGATATTCTCTATGGTTAAAAGCAAATTGTCTCTTCCTCCCACTACATGCTTGCCTATGCCTGGTTTCTGAGCCTTCTCTAACCTACTCCACCTCTGGCCTGTGAGATGAGGTTTGAAAACATTTATATCCTCAGAAGTGCTTGAGACTTTCAGTTTGCACTTTCTGCTGGCGCTTGCTAATTGCACGATCAGATAGTGAGTCTTGATGAGATCCTAAGCCTATTACGGGCTTCCCACTAGAGTAAAATAGTTCCCTCTAGCTCAAACTCTTCAGGAGGTGGTGAGAAGATCACTGTCTAATGGATGTTGGGCAGCAGGTTAGTACCTTGGATACCGAGATTGACCTAGTCCAGATGGCCAGTAAACCAACCTGAGTCTTAATTCCCAGGGGGATAAGTAGGATGATTGACTGACTTGTTAAATGGCATCTCCCTGTGATATAGACACAGTCTCACAAGTGATTCAGCAACACCCAATGTGACCTGTCAGGAATGCTGAGCGAGACGTGCCAGCAGCTCTGAGTGTGTGTGCTGGGGAGTTGGGGCTCTTGGACTTAGGGCTTAGACTGGTAGCTCTTGCTTGGCTTTTCTGGTCCCTGCTGAGCTTGGGCGACTGGTGTTGTGGTGCAGGAAGCTGCCTTGAATGTACGAGGCCTACCCCTGTTTTATTGTTGGCTGGTGGTGCCTTTAGACAGCTGTAATGTGTCACTCAGCCTGACTGTCAACATTCCTCTCCTGTTAAGGGGATGCCATCCACTTACGCCTCACTCTTCTGTTTGCAAACGTTCTACCATCCAGAGTTACCAGGGTCCACTGCGGCCACTGCTGCTGGAGGAGATGGGAGGGAAAGAGCCCCTGGGTGCGCCCGTTTGTTCAGTTTGTGTGTTTGACAGCACTTGTCATGGAGTCAGCTTGGTGGCCCCAAGCTGCTCTAGCAGTCCCCATATCTGCCCCTTGCCCAGCCCCTTTACTCTCATCATCCTGTAGCTCCATGTAGGATGTGGGAAGCAGAGAATAGCCACTGTGCAGTAGACTCCTGCCCCAGACCTGCCACTTCCCTCTCTTGACATGCCTCCAGGATGGGAGCAGAAACAGGTGCTGACGTAGACCCCGTAGGCCGGCTTTATGCCAACGTGGCAGGGGGTGTGCATTGGTGGTTGTTTCTGCCACCTGTAAAGTGTGGCGCAGTCAGGCTAAGAGAAAGAGAGAGGGACTCCAAGTGGGTACAGGTTTGGGCTGGAATAGGATGGTGGCAGAGTTGGGACTGGCAGGGGATCTGAGTGGCTGACTGCCCTGCACTGTGACCGAAGGACTCTTCCCAGATTGTAAATGCTGCTGGAAAGCTTCTTCGTTGTTTTGGCCCATCGCTGACTACTGGACGTTAACAGGCGGTTTGTGAATAATCTCCCCTCCCTGAGCTCCTAGGTGCGGCGCATCTGCTCTCAAGTCAGGCCCACGTTCACAAATGGTGCCTCTTGAGTTACGGGGAACGAATATTTCACAAGTGGTAGCAGGAAAATCAGGACTTTCAGTACAGGGCCACGCTGCCCAGCCGATCAGCCTTCACGTCTGCAGCCCTTCCTCTCCCCCTTCTCACTGCAGTTGTCACCCCTCGGCTTTCCCAACTTAATTCTGCTGTTGGGGATTGTTGACATTGTCCTTGTTCCCATGTCAATGCCCCATGACATCAGGAACAGGAGGGTTGTACTATCACAGCAGGAGCTGTTGGAAGGATGAATGCCCTATTCCAACATGAATCTCTTTAGTAACAGCCACGGGAGCATGCACAAGTGCTGGCCACAGAGCTTGCTCTTGGGAGAAATGTCCTATGGAAGGTGCCTCCAGCATGGCCGTTCCTCTTTAAACAGCGAAGTGTATATCTGGCAGCTCTCAGTCTGAGCAGGGAAGGGAAACAGGCTCTGGATCAGTTGCTGGGGTCAGCATCATGGATGTGCTTGGAGCTGCTGAGAAACCCCTGCTCTCTTGGCATACTGGGGGGGGTCCTCTTGTTTCCCCCCATTATCTGCCTGCTGGCTTCCCAGTTGCCTCCTGGCAGCAGACACAGAGATACCTTTGGAATCAGTTTAATTTCTTTTAGTGGGGTTATTTAATGTCTGGGACCCTGCTTCAGCCACCTCTGAGGTGGAACATAGCAGCTTTTTAACAGTGCCCAGCAACGCTACACAGCTGTTTAGTAGAGGAGACAAAGAAGGGTAGTGTATGGAATTGGGCCAGGACTTGGGGCTACCAACCTCTCCTCTTTCAAACCGTGCCACAAAGGCCTTAGTGACTATAAATGGTCAGGACCTAAGGGAAATACATGGCTCCTCCAGCAGCAGAGACCCCAGCCTTGTGCTGGGCCAGGGGATCAGCATTAATGCCAAGGGCAGAGAGCGCCACCTACTGAATGACCAAAGCAGACTTTACAGGCAGGCTGGGCAGCATGGTGCTAACCCTGAATCTCTCCTGCTGGGGCAGGTCATAATACCACATTGGCAAGAGACGTTCTGAGTCATGGTACCTGCACCACTGCTGGGACAATTCCATCTGCCATGCCACAGCTACCCAGGGAGAGCAGCGACCTGTCCCTGGGAAAGGTGCTTAGCTCAGGCTGCTCCTCCTTTACTGCAATAACATGGAATCTCAGTGTGTATTAAGGATAAGATGCAGCAAAATGTCGTTGGACTTTATATTAAGCCATTGTTTAGCTGGAGCTTGCCAGGAAAGAGCTTCCGAGCATCTGTGAAACATTCATTCAACAGGGCTGCTCCGGTTATGTCTGCACATGTCTCACCTCCCTTTCTTCCCCTTCACACAGCCTTTCCTCACCTCCCTGTCCCTCATGGTCTTCACACAGCCTTTCCCCACTTCCTCCCTCTGGTCTGCACACAGCCTTCCACCCCTCCCCCAATGGTCTGTACATAGCACGCAACACAGCTTGTTAGGAAAGTTTTGTAAAGGTGCCTTTGAAAGCTGCTTTCTGCAAACACAGTTCCATTGGCTAGTCCCTTGTTCACCCAGTTCTACCCCCTCCCCACCAGCTGGCCCCATCGTGTTTACAGACCCCTGCTTTACACCCCACGTTCAAACAGGATTTATTGCCCTTGGGTAACCTGAGAGATGGGGCTCTGCGCAGCTCCTTCTGACCTTCCTCACTCTGCAGGTGTCGTTTGTAGTCCCAGCTAGTGGACATTCTGTCTCCCTAAATTCCTTCTCCAGCTTTGATGGGATGCAGTATTAACTTGGTTAGTGCCCGGTTCCATACCAGAGGCGGCTGCATTGCAGGGTCCCTAGGTCCAATCTGAATAAATGCTTTGGGACCTGTTTGGCTCTGGCCATGTCAGATCACTCTCTGCTGGTCCGGCAATGCCCTACCTGGGGAAAAGGGAAGGCACCCCTCATGCTTCACAGAGACGAGCTGGCTCTCCAGGGGGTAGAGAGATGCAGGGGTTCTGGGGTGCACTCACAGCAGAGCTCTTGGGTAACTAATTCCAGCGAGGAGCGATTCTCCAGTCTCCTGGTTGATCTGGAAGGACTGAGCTCAGCCCCACACTGAGCCCATGGCTCCACCAAACACATTGGTTTCTTAGTGCTGCTTCCGCTGGGGAGATGGGGCATGTACATTGGGTGGCCTTTGGGAGGATCTTCCCCCGCTGCTGTGAGCTGGTTCAGCTCTCACCTCTCCACATCAGTTTTCCTTCTTGCTCTGAGGTGTCCCCAGCTTCCCATGGATGGGGCATCTCCAGCAGCAATGCCAGCTGCTTTGGGTGCTGAGTAATAACGGGGGGACCTTGGTCCATCTGGCACTGTTCATAAGCACTCAGGATGTGATTCTGGGCAGGGCTGAGCACCACAACCCCCCTTTGACTTCAGTGCTTGTGGGAATTATGATTTCTATTGGTGTAGTGCCCAGAGGCCCCAGGCAGAATCAGGGCCCTGTTGTGCCTGGTGTTGCATGATATTATCGTTAATAAAATAATACTACTTTGCACTTCTACAGCATCATCCATCCAGACACCTTCAAAAACACATGAGTTGTATAAGAGCAATGCATCAAAACACCCATGTGAAACGGGGTGGGGAAATATCCCTGTTTTACTGAGAGGGAAGCTGAGGCGGAGAGGGGCAATGTAATTTGTCCAAAATCACGCAGCGAGTCAATGGCAGAGCTAGGAATAGAACCTGGCACTCCCGACTCGCAGTCCTCTGTTCCAGCTACTGGATAACACAGCCTGCCCGAGAGACCTGGTCCATTGCCAGGTATAGTGCAGTGTTTGATGGGAGCACAGCACAGCACCCGTGATGCCTGCCAGCAGACTTTCAAAGACAAGCCAGGCCAAGCTACTGCAGCATGATCAAAAAACTCCCCATGGCATCAGCCTGTGTGAATGAACTCCTCCACTAGTGCCCGGGCTGTAAATGAAAGGCAGCTGCTTGCCCTCTCCCATGGGATAAGGAAACCGGTTTTTAATAGGGTGTTGCTGTTGGGATGTGAAGCTGCCCCAGTAGAAAGAGGGGGATCTAGATGGAAAATAGATTGATTTGTGAGATGATCGTCCCCAAAATAACAGGGCTTGCGTGAGATGAGGAATGGCTCAGGGAGACAGAGATGATCTCCACCCTCTGTGTATGTGCACATGGTTGCTAGGAAAGGTGACGGGGTGCGTGTGTGTGGTTGCTAGGAAGAGGTGAGGGTATGTGTGGCACAGGGGCTCGTGGAATGGAGGGGTGCGGGCAGCACGGGGGCTCACAGAATGGAGGGGTGCGGGTGGCACGGAGGCTAACGGAATGGAGGGGTGCGGGTGGCACGGGGCGCACAGATTGGAGATGTGCGGGTGGTACAAGGGTGCTCAGAATGGAGGGGTGCAGGTGGCCCGGGGCGCACGGAATGGAGGGGTGCGGGCGGCACAGGGGTGCACGGATTGGAGGAGTGCGGGCAGCACGGGGGTGCACGGAATGGAGAGCTGCGGGTGGCATGGGGGTGCTTGGAATGGAAAGGTGCGGTTGGCATGGGGGCATAGGTGCAGGCGCACGGGGGCGGAGATTGGAGGAGTGAGGGCAGCACGGGGGCGCACGGAATGGAGAGGTGCGGGTGGCACGGGGGCAGGGGTGCAGGCGCACGGATTGGAGGGGTGCGGGTGGCTGGGAGGGGGCAGTACGGAGGAGTAGTGAGGAAATCCATCGCTCTGTGGATCTGCAGTGCTAAACTCTTGCAGAGGGGCACAAAGAGTGCCCAGCTACTGGCAAAGCACATGGCTGTAGCTGTGGCAGTGGAATGGCTAGAGTCTAGACTGTCACTTGGTCAAGCTGCTGGAATTGGCTGGGGAAAGACTGTTTTCCCAACAGCCACCCTTCAATCCTGTCTGTAAAATTACCTGGGCTTTGTGCAGGTGCTTCAATATCTGATCCTTCTGCTGGCGTGAGCTGCCCCCATCCATCTGAGCGGGAGTTGACTCTGAAGTCTAATGATGGCAAGTGAAAGGGACCTATTCCATTGCTAATTATTTTAACAGAAACACCCACCTAGTCTGCGGCTGTGGGTGAAGCTTGAGTAGAATACTCATTTACTGCCCTCCTCCACCCCACCCTAACACCTGCAGTGAGGCTCCATCACCCTTCCCCATTGTTTCCAAAGCACCCAGGCTTGGGTGCAGAGGAGAGCAGGAGGGAAGGGAGGTCTGCAGCCTGTGGGAAACTGGAGCAGGAGGGAAGCTGAGTAGGGCCCAGGTAGGGGATGAGGGAGGCTGGAGATCTGTTTGTGCTTTACTCTGAAGAGGCTGGACTCAGGTGGCCTAGGTCTCTCCTGCCTGTGGGCCTAGCTGATTGTAATGGGTTAGCCGGCAAGGCCAAGTTCTGAGGCTTCTCCCCATCCTGCTTGGGCGTGGGCCTCTTGGGTGCTTCACTGAGAGACTTCTGCCACTGCTGTCCAGCTGGGAAAATGCCAGGCCCAATCCCCTCTGGCTTTTCCCAGCTCACAGATCAGCAGAGACTTGGCTGGGAGCCCGGGAGGTGCCACCCCTGAACCCTTTCTTTTTCCAGAGTTCTAAAGAACAGCTGGAAGGGCTGCTGAAAGCAGACCCATCGCCTCCCCCCTCCCTGTTTGCCAGCAGGCCTCTGGCTGTTGGGGAAACCTGAGAAGCTGGCAGAACAATGAGTGCTCCGTGGACTCTTAATCCCCACTTATTCCTTATGAACAAAGGGGAGTGTGGTCATGGTCTTAGAACAGCAGGACTAGAATGCAGCATGGGCAGCAAGCCTTAGCTGAAGAAGACCTGCTGATCTTCCTGTTGGAGCACATCAAAGCAGCTCCAACCGTAGGGGCTGCTGTGGGATAAATACAGCTTTGTACATTTTCCTTGGTGGCTGTTTTCATTCAAGTAGCCCTGCTTCTGTGCAAAGACCAAATTGCCAAGCGCTGGTTCTAAGACACTCTCTGTCTGTCGCTCCTCACCGTGGTATCGTTCCTCTGGGATGGGTTCCCCTGGCCCATGCGGGAATAAGTGCGGTTGCTCCTACATGTGTCTAAGATGATCTTTCGGGTCTGTCCAGGAAGGACAGGCTGTGAGACCTGTGGAGATCCGTGGAAGGAAGGTGCTGAAGAAGCCAAGGAGAGGGCCAGAATTGGCCTTAGTGCTGAACTTCAATTGCAGGGAGCTGGGAGCAGTTACAGACCTCCTGTCCCTTTTTCTGCTGGGTGCCAAAACCCTCCTCTCTGGACTATTATCATTATCATTATTATTTGTATTATGCTAGCCACTAGGATTCCTAGGCATGGACCAGGGCCCCATTGTGCCAGGCACTGTATAAAGACAGGACAACAAGACGGTCCCTGCCCCAAGGGGCTGAGAATCTGAGTAGAAGGCAAGAGACAACAGGTGGGTACAGACAAGGGGAGAGTAGATGGAAACAGTGAGCCAGCGTTGATCTGTGAGATAGACTGTGGTCTCGGCTAACCAGCAGCCCAGGCAAGGCCTAGTTTTACATGGGCAAAGGAGAGTGTTCAGGAGGGATTTGAAGGAGAACAAAGAAGGGGCTTTATGGATGTTTCTGGTGAGTGTTTCTGGGGCAGCCTGGGAGAAAGCAGGAACATGGGTGATGGAGCCTGGTACTATGGGCCCATTGGAGGTGAGCGTCAGCAGCTTGCTAAGGAATGAGTGTGCTGCTGGGTGTAGTCTGGTCTCTCTCTGTGTTAGTGCACAGGGTGGGTGTGCAGGCAGTGTCCTTGGAGGACAGCCCTGATTTGAAAGGGGAGGCCCTGAGATGGTTCTGCTTGCCTTTGTCTGTTTCTTAGCCCACTGAGCTCCAAGTGCCGTTCCATTGTGCATCCTCAGCACTGTCGCCAGCTGAGTCCCGAAGCTGCCACCATATAGAAAACTCTGCACTAAGTCCTGCATGCTCCTGCCAGTGTTGCTTGGGTTTATTCCCTTCTTATCCCTCTTTTTGTAGCAATACTTGCGTAAAAGAAGGTTTATTCTTTACTGAGGGATTGGGCTCAATCCTGTTAACCCCCATGTTGAAGTCAAAGGGGAGTTGGGTCCTGTCACAGGGTGACTGACCCTTTAAGGGGAGATGGGCTCTGCTCCACAGGGGACACCCTTTAATCATTCCCCAGGTGGAGGGAATGAGCAGAGACAGGTCATGTGACTAAAATCCGCCTTCAAGTTGGAGATGAGAGAAGGCTGTAGAGTGGAAGGGAGGAGCAGGGAGATTCCAGGCAGGAAACCCTGGGAGGTGCTGCCTGATGCAGAGCAGGGAGTGACTCAGGACTCAGAGGAACAAGATGGTTTTGTGAGCTGCTCTACAGCAAGAGATGTGCCTTAGCTCCCAGGCGACAGCCTATATGGAGCTGGAGCCAGCGAGGAAGGCTGAAGTAGGGAGAACAAGCCTGCCAGAGGAATGCTTCAGCAGGCCCAGGGCTCAGCAGCTGCTGAGGGTTGGGAGCTAGCTAGGATCGTTGGGGGAATTCTTGGGTTTCCTTGTGATCTTTGTTAATGAGCCTTGGCCCCAAAAAGGGGTGTGACTCAACATATGAAACCTGTGCCAAAGGTATTGGAAAGCCCAAAGGAGGGGGTGGGAACTGAGGCAGCTGCTAGCCCAAAGCCAGCTCAGGTAGGCGGTGCTGTGGCAGACCTGATCAACTGTAGGAGTTTCCACCTAAATGCTAGGTTCTCATGCAGTAGCAGGGTGCTGGGTTTGGGTTCCTGGCTCTGCAAGGAGCTGGGCGTTCCTCTCCCCCACTGTGCACCTAGCTGTCACTAAAATAAAAGCCTAGCTCAGATTGGATTCCACTGGAAAACCTCTTTGGGAAACAGCAATGGAAGGTTTAGTCCTAAAAAGGAAGGAGGCCTGGTGGTTAGAGAGCCAGTCTGGGAGACCTGCTCCGTTCCTGGCTCTGCCAGACTCCCTTGGTGACCTTGGGCAAGTTACAGCCGCTTTGTGCCTCAGTTTCCCATCTGTACATTGGGGGTTGTGGGGACAAAGGCATTGGGATCAGGAGGCACTGCAATGGATGCTGTGGAACTGGGGGCCATATGAGTACCTGACACAGAACCAGCTCTGCATCTCTCAGTCCCGCTCTATCGAGCTGCGCTAGAACTGGGAAGCAGCAAGGTTCCCTCTGCCAACAGCCCAAGGGCAAACTGGAGCCAGCATGGCTGAGCAAACAGCCCAGATGTGCGTCTCAGTGCCACCCCCACACCAGGTACATTTGGGACATCACCACTTCATGGAGGGCATGCCTGATATGGGAGGCAGCAGCGGAGGTGTGTCCAGCCCTACGTACCTGGTACGTTGGGCAGTGCTTAGTGATCAAACGGTCTGGTGGGGAAAAGGCTGCCGATATCAGCTGATAAAAGAGTGCGTTTCACTGGATCCCTTCCTGGAGGTCGAGAGCACATGACGGGCCGTGCTCTCAGCTGGCACGTGTGTTTGTGCCTTGCAGGGCACATCTGCCCCACCCCCTTCCTGGTGCCAAGGCTCCCCAGGGCCCGTGGAGCCAATGTGGTGCTGATGTGTGGCGATGAACCAGTGCAAGGGGACGAACACCTCTTGTGGGTCACGTGGCACAGCTCTGGGGGACAGGCTAAAAGTGGGTAAGTGGATCAGGGCCAGTGGATCCAGTCATTCTGCCTTGCAGGGAGGGCTGAGGGACAACCTTGGAGCCCCCCATGACACCTGCCTACCCAGTTCCTATTCCAAGTGCCCATTTCAGCCCGGGGAAAGGTTGCCCTGTTATGTGCAGATCAGGTCCTTGTCCCCTGGACGTGCCCAGTTGCTGACTGCTGAGGCAGGCTTTGCAGTGCAGGATGAGAGAGGCCTTGCCTGAAAATGTGCTCCAGGGACACCACCCATCTCTGATGTGTCTGTAGTTCCGGACCAACAGGCCCCCAATGCACCAGCTGTCCCCTTCGGGGGTGCTGCCTCTCGCCAGGGCCCCAGGGAGCATCCAGAAATATTATTTTCCAAATCTGCAGAAAAGAAGGGATCTTTCCCCACCCTGCTGCTCCCTTCCTGTGTTCCCACTCATCCCTCCTCCCTGCCTCTGGGGTGATTCAGAGCCTCCTCCCCAGAAGGGATCCTCTCTGCTCGGTAGCAGAGGCTGCTCCTGTTCAGGGCTGGCCCAGTGTTCCTGATGGTGGCCAGTGGCCAGAAATAGATGTCTTTGTCATGAGACAGTGGAAATAGCTGGCTGGCTGGCTGCCTGGGGCTCTGTGGGCAGAGGATACACTTCCTCTGGGCAACTGGGGGCAGGGAGGACAGTGGGACCTACCATGCTCTACATGGCACACTGTGTTCTAAGCTGTTTAGATCCCCGACCCCCGGGAGGCAATCCTGTTGGGTGCAGGCATGTTAAGCACCAGGTGTTGGTCCCAGCCATTGGCAGCAACAAAGGGTCAATTACCTCGTGCACACAGGGCTTAGGAGGTGTCTGTACAGTCCATAAATTAGGAGGTGTCTACACCCAGAAAGAGGCTGGAGTGTTGCTTGGGGTGTCCCAAAAGGTGTAACTAGGAGGAATGGGAGAATATTAACTAAAAAGTGAACAGTAGGAAAAACATCCTGCTAGGGTGGGGGATCTGTTAGAATGTGGAATCGTCTCCCCAAGGGAGAGGAGAGAAGCCCCGTTGCTTGATTTGTTTCAGAGTGGTCTGGATAAAACTCCAGTGAATGTCTAGCAGAGACCAATCCTTCCCAGGCTCCTGACTGGTGGATGAGATGATTCTCTGAGCACTGTCCGAGTGTGTAGGATGGACGCAGACACTGCAGTGATGGCCCCAATACCCAAAGTCTGATTTTCATGCACTCACACAAAACTTGCCTTCCACACATCTGCAACTTGTTTTCTTGGTTCAGTGACTTGAATTTTGTGCAGACAGGCAGGATTTTAGAAGGGGAGGAAATGGCCATTCTGGATCTGTGTTAATATTGGTTTGTTATTTAGGCTTGGAAGGAACATGGAGACATAGGCATTCTAGGCTGGATCAGACCCAGGGTCCTTCTAGCCTGCTGTCCTGTTTCTGACAGGAGCCAGCACCAGGTGTCGCAGAGGAAGGTGTAAGAACCCTGCAGTAGCAGATGGGGATAATGTGCCCTCACATTAGTCTCATCCTGGTCTCTAAGGCCTGGTCTACACTACAGAGTTAGGTTGATGTAAGGCAGCTTACGTCGCTCTAGTTGTCAGTGTGCACACTACAGCCTTGCTCCCGCTTATTTAAGTGCCCTACTACACCAACATAATAACTCCACCTCCATAGGGCCTATGTCAGTGTAGTTAGGGTGATGCAGTATAGACACTGCATTGCTTACATGGGCTATTGACTGTCATTCTTGTCAATTTCACGGCTCCAGCATGGACCCATGAAATTGACAAGAAAGCTGGGCTGTCACTGGGGTAGGTGAGGAGCTCCCAGCTGACCTGCAGCCGCCCTTCTCAGAGCCTGGTGGCCTCCTGGGTCCCACTCCAAGCCCAGCTGCTGCCCAGGCTCCCAACTCTGAGCCGGGCTCTCTCCGCTCTGCACTCAGCTCCCTGCCAGGAGCCCAGCTGCCTCAGGGCTCTCAGCTCCCCCCGCCCCTCTTAAGTCAGTGTAAGGACGTGCACCATTGACGGAAGCGGTGTAGTGTGGACATCAGCCCACCGCAGTAATTACCTAACGTAGGTTGACTTGCGTTTCTAGTGTAGACATTCCCTAATAAAGATTGGCTTAGCCCCTGATGCCCGAGGTTTAATGTCCCTTCCCAAATTTTCATGTTTAATAACAATAACTCTGGCTCTTCTTGTTCCCCATAATCATGTCCAATTCCTTTTTGAATCTTGGTAAGTTCTTGGCCTCCCTGACTTCCTACGCCAATTTCTTATTGCATGCCTGAATTAGTTTGTTACTTGTTTGACTGGCTTGGGGAGTTGAAGCATTAACTGTATAGAAGTACTTCATGTTGCTGGGCAGTGATTTCTGTCATTTTAGGCTTGTTTAAATGCGAGGCACCTGTAGATTTGTGTGTGTGCGCACTTTTATTGTTTTTGACACCTGAAGAAGTAAAAAATAAATATTTGATCACACTGCTGCTTACACCGCTATTGTGCCTGTCATGACCCTCAGGTCTTGAGCCTGAGGTCATGGGGAGCGGCTCCACTCAACCCTCCACCTGTTAGCCTGGGACTCATGAAGCCCAGCCCCAGTTTTAGACTCCACCCCTGAGGTCCTGTTGGCAGAGTCCCGAAGCAGCTGATTGGCCCTATGTAAGGCAGCGGCAGGATTGGAACAGGAAGCTGTTTGAACAACTGGGCTCCATCCTGCTCTGGACTGTTGTGCCTTGTGTTTCTGGCTCCAGCTCTGGCTTGATTTCCTGGCATCCTGACCCGGCGTGACTCCTGGCATCTGGCTTGTGATTCTGATCTCCAGTTTGTCTCCTACCTGTGATCCCCGGTATCCTGACCTGGCCTGACTCTGATCCCAGTGTGTGGTTCTGACTTCCCAGTATCCTGACCCAGCTGACTCTGTCTCATGATGGTGGACTGCAGCTCTGACCACTAGGTCTGGACGCCCATGAACCTGCTGTGACAGCCTCATGAAAGGTTGAATTATTTGCTACGGACATTAACTAACCACCAAACACTCTTTGAAACACACACACTTAGTAGCTCCTACATGATATTTTCAGAATAATGGAGAAGGAATTTAACAGAAAAAAAAATCAATATTTGACACCAATTAAAATCCAATACTTTCAATCTCAGTTGTAGAGCCAAGGTGGAAGAGGGAATGTCTTTTATTGGGCCAACTTCTGTTGGTGAAAGATTCAAGCTTTCATGCTCACACCGATTTCTTCTTCAGGTCACCCACTATTCTCCTGGGACCTACAATGCTAATCCCAAATATAGGTCCCTATCACCACCTGCTGGAGAAGGGCCTGAATTGCAGTTCCAAAGCCACAGGGCAATCTCAATGCATGTATTATTCAAAGTAAACAGAAGATTGCCTGCTAAATTCACTTAAAAAATTAAAAAAAAAACAAAAAAAAAAAACCAAACCAGTGAGCTGCCAAGGCTGTGCTTGTAGCAGTTTGCTTTTTGTTTAATAAAATCCTCTCTACTTACAGCTTAATTTACTTCACTCAGTATTTATCTTTGTTTTATGTGCCTCAAAACAGGAATTGTGAGCACTTAAATAAAGTGTGACAAAGTTCCTCCTCTACCTTGGTGGGTCCTGCACTTATTGGCAGATTTGCTCACCTCAGTGATTTTCCCCACAGTCTGGATCAACTCCTCCTGTGTCTGATCAGGAGTGGGGAGGTTTGGGGGGAACCCAGGCCCGCCCTCTACTCCGGGTTCCTGCCCAGGGCCCTGTGGATTGCAGCTGTCTATAGTGCCTCTTGTAACAGCTGCATGACAGCTACAACTCCCTCGGCTACTTCCCCATGGCCTCCTCCAAACACCTTCTTTATCCTCACCACAGGACCTTCCTCCTGGTGTCTGATAACGCTTGTACTCCTTAGTCCTCCAGCAGCACCCGCTCTCACTCTCAGCTCCTTGTGCCTCTTGCTCCCAGCTCCTCACATGCACTTCCTCTCCTCTGGCTCTTCCTCGCCTGACTGGAGTGAGCTGCTTTTTAAACCCAGGTGCCCTGATTAGCCTGCCTTGATTGGCTGCAGGTGTTCTAATCAGCCTGTCTGCCTTAATTGGTTCTAGCAGGTTCCTGATTACTCTAGTGCAGCCCCTGCTCTGGTCACTCAGGGAACAGAGAACTACTCATCCAGTGACCATTATATTTGCCCTCTACCAGACTCCTGTACCCCACTGGCCTGGGTCTGTCACAAAAGGGATTGAAAGGGTGTTTCATTTTCTGGAGCTTGGCTTCTGCTGAAATGCTCTTTAGTCACTTCTTAAAGCAACAGTCTCAAAATCGTGACAGAGATTCCTGCAGCGACAACATGTGAGGAGATGTCTCTTCCATCTTTCAGACTCATCAGCACTTTAATAATTGAACCAATGTCCCCAGGAATCATTCCAGGATTGGACCCTGCAGACTATTCTCCACAGCTTTGTCTAGTTCTAAGTGATTCAAGCAGTGGGGCTTCTGCACCGTCCTTTGGGAGACTGTTCCACAGTTGTATAGATCTCACTGTTAGCAAGCTTTCCCCGTTATTTTGGCCTAATTTGTCCTTTGCTCAATTTCAGCTATGATTCCTAGTTATACTTTAAGGGATTGAATAATTCCTCTCCTTCCAGGGCTTTACATCCTTCTAGAAACAATAGTCACATCTGCCTGGATGAAGTGTTCTCTGTATGTTTTCCCAGCCTCGTCAAGACTGTGTGGGCTGGTGTAGTGTAGATCCCTGGCATTCTCCAGTTGGAGATCGACCTTTGAAAAAGCAGCTTTGGCTGTGAAGTGGGGAGTCGAGTTCCATCCCCTAATGCTGGAATGTGTAACTCTGCAAGGAATCCAGAATGCTCAGCTGTGTCTCATAGGTCCTGTACCACTGACGGAGTCTCGTGTGGTTCAAGTGGCAGGTAACTTGGAGAAAGTAGAGTCTGTTGAGTTCTGTATCCTCTGTTGCTATAAAGTTCCAAATGGTTTGCAATATAGTGACAGCTCTGAAATCCTAGGTGGCCAGGAGGTTATTGCAATCCACATGTGAATCTGTTTAGTAGTGAATCTCTTTATTACAGGAATCAGATAACAATACTGACCTGTTTTTCACTGATCCTTCTTTTCCAAAATTTGCTCCATTCTCTGCTTAGCTCCAAAAATATGGTCTGAAGAAAATGTGGTGTTCTTTCCATAGCAGAGCTCTGCACGCAGGTCTCTTGTGTGGCACAGGGTGGCAGCAATGTGCTGTTTGAACCAGATCTCTGCTCTGTGGCATGGTAGCTAGCATTGCTTCCGAGAGTCCCTTTGTACATTTACAGTTGCCTTTTAAAAAAAAGAAAAAAAAAAAGAATATTCTTATGCTGCAGCATCAAAGTGCATCTCTAGGAGTGTGTGGGAGAGAGGGGAAGGAAGGGCAAGGAATCCTGCGAGGTACAGATCTGCTATGGGAGAACAGCACAGGCAGTTGAGAGAAAGAGCGCGCACAAAATTGGAGGCATGATTTCGAGCTGAATCAGGCTGAGATCACTTTGGAAAGTCCAGGGGTCGGCTAAAGAAGAGCGGGGAACCCTCCTACCACTGGACTGGACTTGGGCGACTTTGTGGTGGAGCCACTTAGCTGGTTCCTCCTTGGAGCAGAACAGCTGTGGGGTGTTTCCAGTAGAGCCTGGGGCTGGAGGAGGCTAAGGGCTGCACTCTTGAGGCCCTGTTGGTCGCATTAATGGGGAAGCAGGCCCAGTGCTGCTGAGCCCTCAGCCTCTGCATCCCAGCTGTCCTCCCCATTGATAGCATCACACAGGAGGTGAGCGCCCCAGGCCTGCCTCGCTGCTCCTTCTCTTTTGGCTCATGCTTCTTGCAAGGAGGCATGTGTCCCACAGAGTCCCCAAGACAGGTGAAGCTGCCATAATTACTGCCCGACCAGCTGGTCTCTGAGTTTCTGTATTGTAGAAAGAGGGATTGGAGATGGGCACTGTAACCCACTGGTATAATTTGCACCTTCCCTCTGACTCATGCCAGCCCCACTGTGGAATCACACACTGATTGAGCAGATGCAGGCAAGATTTGTCACTTGAGGTGGAATGAGTTTGCGGGGCTCAGCTCTCAGTCCCTCACCAACTGTAGTTAAAGGAGAAACACAAGACCAAGAGGGCACAGATGCTGTCTCTGCTTCCTAAGCATAGTGAATTCGGTGCTGCTGAAAGGGGCTGGGTTACCAGCCCTGGAGCCTGAAGTCCTCTCTCTAGAGCAGGGAGAGCAAAGGTGGCAGCTGTGCAAAGCATTGCTACGCAGCTCTGCCAACATGCCCTGTGGGGCATAGTGGGATACCTTTCTCCAGGGCCGAGTCAGTCCTTGATACCTCTGCTAAGCCTGGCAACAAGGGTCACTGGGAACTAGCCTGAGATCCACCAACTCATTTCGCGTAGGAGCCACAGACCAACATGTCTCAATTTTGGTCCCTCTTGGTCTGGATTTGATGGGGTGATCTAGAAGCGAAGGGCTCTCTTCCCCCATTACCTTGAGCCGGTCTGTCTCCCCCAGAGTTCTCTGCTCTGTTGTCTCCCCAGAGGCTGATGAGGAGCTGTGCTCCCAAGGGCTCCTGCAGTATCAGGGATTGTGCAGCTGTGATGGTCGTGTACAGTGGTATGTCCCTTTCCTGAGCTGCCCTGTCTGTCTGATTGGAGGCTAAAATGCTGAGTGGGGGGCAGGCAGAGATCTGAGGGTTTGGAAGCAGCTGGTTGTAGGTCTGCAGGTTGTCTGTGATGTCTGATCTCTGATGGCTCAATATCAGGTAGTTGACCGATGGTTGCCTAAGGTAGTTGTATGATAACCCCAGCGGTATGCCTCTGTAGTGTGATTGACAAGCCCCTGTCTCAGACATGGACAGAGAGAGCTGTCTGGTGTGTGTGAGAACTCTGGGCTCTTATCTCCCTGATTCATTGTCCCCTTCCCCATCCACGCGCATTGTCTGCCTCTCTCCTTTCCGCTGTGTAGGTCTTGTCTTTCCCCCTACCTTGTCTCTCTCTCAGGACCGTTTCTCCTTTGCGCGCTAGAGCCATTTGTCAACACGGTGATTCAAACTGATGAGCTTCTAGGAACCACTTCCCCAAAATGATTAAGTGGATTGTTCTTTGGGGGCCTTCTGGCTCGGTTCTCCAGGTGTAGGCAAGGGGACTTGGGGGAATTCTCCAATCCTTGAGAATTGCAGATTCTTAAGTAGGCAAACACACTGCAGTCTCCTCCTGAAGATGATATCATTGGAGTTGAGAACAGTGCATCTCCCTCACCCAGCACTGAGCCTCAACCCAGGTGCTCTCTATCCACAAGGAGAGGGGCCAGTGTCACGGGTTGTGGCCCTGATTGCGGTCCATGCCTCCCTTGTCTGAATGGGCTGCCTTCTTGGAAGGAGGCTGCTGGGCTTGGGACTTGCTTTTTTTCTGGCCTCTGAGAACATCCCAGATGTGGTGATATTCTCTTTAAATTGATAGCCGCTTGTTCTGAGAGGTGTCATGTTCTGGGATTGTACGGAGGCAGTTGCAGTTTGTGGAAACAGTCTGGAAACCCTCCAGTGCAGTGGTTTTCAACCTTTTCTCATTTGTGGAACCCAAAAAAATTTCGAATGGAGGTGCGGACCCCTTTGGAAATCTTAGACGTAGTCTGCGGACACCCAGGGTTCCACAGACCACAGCTTGAAAACCACTGTTCTTTGGTAATGACAGCCTTTCATGGACCTCTTAGCCATAGTCTGTGGACTCTAGGGACCCACAGACCACAGGTGGAAAACCGCTGCTCCAGTGCCATGATTTTGCTCCCTCTCTGACAACAGGAAAAAAGTCTCTCTGCTTTCTTCATGGTTTGAGAAAATTCCTCTCTCTAGCAGACCATGTTTTCCACCACCACTGCTCACGTTTTCTTCCTTCCTGCTTCTCCCATTGCACGTCATCTGAGAATCATGAGGAGGAGCATGGACAGCAGGGCGGGAGGGGGAACTTGGGTACCAGTGTTCCAATAGCTGTAGACAGGGAGCGGTTCTGTGCTTCACTGATTCTTTTATTCCTTGGCCTTCTGGGTAGCTTCAGTTCTATCAACATACGTTTTGGAATTCAAGCGTCGTCAGGAGCGGACCATGGCAGTGGCAGCCATCTGGCCCTTGTGTTGGCAGCTCCAGCAGAAAGGCCAAGGATTGAGAGGATGTCAGAGACAGTGCTCACCTCCAACTTCTGGGATCCCCTTGCCAGGCTAGAGGACTGTTTTGTTCTAGTCAGTTACTTATTTGGCCCTGAGACAGGGTGTCTGCCCTGTACTTGCCCTGATAGGGTTAAAACCCAGCCTGGAGGGCTGCAAGGAAACAGCCAATTAGGGCAGTGGCTGCAGCAAATTAGGGCGGCAGCTGGACCAGCCGATCAGGACCCAGCCGGCCCACATAAAAGGAAGCTGCAGGCCAGAGCATATGGTCTGCTGCAGGAAGCCCAAGGGAGGCGACTGGCTTCCTAGAGGGCTGCAGAGACTAGCACCGTGAAGAGGACTGCTAGGGCTTGCATTGCAGGCCTGAGGCCCTGGGAAGAGGGTGAAGGAGCCAGAGGCAGGAGCTGAAGGTGCTGAGGCTGTGGAGAAATGGCCCAGGGAATTGAGACAGACTGGTGGAGAAAGAAAGGAGGGGCAGCGGGAAGCTGTTGTTTACAGAGTCTTTGGGCTGGGACCCAGAGTAGTGGGCAGACCTGGGTCCCCCTTCCCCTGAAGAAGTGGCCAGGCTATGGACTACCAAGCCGCTGCGAGGAGTTGAGGCGGGGCCGGGGGGGCGCGAGCATCCACCGGTGCCAGGAAAAGTTGGCACCTATGCTCAGTTCTGCATTTCCTTGGTGTCCAACACAAACAGTGCCGTCCCACAGCGTTCTCAGGCCCTGCCAGAAATCGGCCCCTGGCTGAAGAGGAAGCTGGCTATAGATGTACCTAGGAGAGACTGAAGAGATGCTGGTATGAAGAGGGAAGTGCTTTGAGAGTTACCCTCCTGAAGAACATTTCAAGGGCATTTGCTCTCAGCTTGTTAGGTAGGTCACAGCCTTGGGGTCCTTTTGTACCCCTTAGTGCTATAGGGTGATCAAATAATTATGGCAGCAAAGAATGCCCTCTTTCATCTGTGATGAGCCAGGAGACTCGGCATTTGTGACTTCCAAACCTAATGAGTGCAACTCTTTGTGGCTAGGAATGAAGCCACACCCCCTGAAAAAGCTCCAGGTGGTGCAAATCACAGCAGCCTGGCTACTTAGCCCTACATGTCGCTGCAAACACCTGGCCACCGTGCCTGGCCTCCATTGATTTCAGGTCCAGTTCAAACCATCTATGGGAGTGACCCAGGCTACATCAGCGATCACCTTTACCTCCATGACCATGACTTCCCAGGACAGCTGCGTTCCGCCAAAACAATGGTCCTGCTGACCAACTGGCGAGGCTCATGAGCATGGGAGGTGGAACTCTGCTAGGGACTGGCCCTCTGCTGTGGGACTAGCCTGTGCACGAGATGAGAACGGGCCGGGGCATCATCACGCTCAATGCACAGCCCATTGCTGAGGCTGAGCTACCCCTCAGTGAGTTCTTCGCGCACACACACACACGAGTACAGGTCAGTCAAGTGATTTCTTCTACAGGTTGGAAAGGAAGCAAGAGAGAGGAAGCAGAGATGCTATGATGCTAGCATGTTGCTGTTGTGCGATGCGGGAGCCTCCACATGAGGGACTGGACTGAGACCTACAGCTCACTTCACATAGGTTGCAAAACAACCGGGGAAGGGCACAGTGTCCCAACTGGCCTGGTCGTCCCTGTTGACCCTCTCATTCAGTAGCCTGCACTCTGGTTTCCTCTTCTGGAGTCTGCTCCAAGCAGGACTCTGCTCAGCTGAGCCTGCCCGCCAGCTGGGAAGCCTTCAGATGATGGAGTGAGACAGACAAGCTTTTGGGTCTCTCAGATGGGGCCCAAGGAGTTTGATGGCTGTCCTCTAGGTGCCCACAAGCGTGCGTGGGTCTAGCGCAATCTCCCTTGGGTCCGGAGAGGGACTGATAACCCTGTTGGCTGTTCCTGTTTTGAAGATGCGGCTGTGTGGCTCACGCTGCAGCCTTTTACAGGGATCTTGCTTTATCTAGTGGAGAACTAGAGCTTTGGCAGGCTAGGTTATGATTGTATTAGGAGTCCTTTGCAGCTCTGATGACTCCCCCCCCATGTGCCCTGCATTAAACCCTCTGTCGGTGGCCATGATTCTCATGGCTGAGGAGGATTAGGCTGGCCTGGCTTCCCTAGCCCTAGTGTTGTGACCTAGGTTTGCTGAGCAGTTCTATGGGGGTGGTAGGAAGATCCCAGAAGAGAGGAAAGCTGGTGCAGTGGTTACAGCACGAGACTGTGTGCAAGTCACTGGTCCTCTCTGCCCCTCAATGCCCTCCTCCCAGCAGGGTGGGGAGAGTAAATACGATCCAGGTTGGAAGGTGCTTAGATACAGTGATGAGGGGCCAGAGAAGTACGGAAGGTAGAAGTAAACGGTTTGTTTGGTTTGGTTCCCTCGAGTGCGACTCCATAGCGAATACCTTAATCGCTTGTTGTTTTTCCACACGCGGATCTGGATGTTCGTCGATGGCCAGCGGTGGGGAAGCCTTCCTTGAGAAGGGGCAGCCTGGGCTTGTGGCAGAAGGCTGCCGTTGTGTTCGCAGCTCAACCACTGACTCACCCTGTGGCCCTGGGCAAACCACAGCTGCTCCGTCCCTCAGTTTCCTCATCTGTTAACTGGGGGGTAATAGTACTTATGGGTGACTCTAATTCCAGTGTTTGTTTCTTTCTGAGTGCTTGACTTGGAAGCCTAACGAATGTTCTTTTCATGGCCTTTTTCCCTCTCTCATCCATAAATGGATTGAGTGGTTCTGCTCTTGGTTAGTCACATTGGAGCACTGTTTCTTAGAGCCCCGCAGGGTGCTGTGGGGTTGTTGTGTGTGGTCTGTGTTAGCGTCTGGAGGGAAAATTCAGCTAGCTGCAGCCTAGAGTACGTGGGGGCAGGAAGGCTGTGGGCTAGGTTCATTTATCCATCAGACATCTGTTGATTATAAAATTGATGCACGTGACATTATGTATCAGGCTGAAAGTGTGTGTCTGAAATGTGCCATCCTGTTAGTAGCTGTTGATCCTGCTGGGAAAGAATGAAGTGGCTTCTGCCTGTGCCTATAGACCACTGGAATAGGAGTAGGGAAGTGGGACTGGCTAGAGAGAAAGAGAGGGAGGATCCAGAATGTGGGCTGAGCAGTGCTGAGTGAGGAACCCTATGAGCAGCCGGGGCGGGGGGGAAAGAGGGTTTGAGCTGATCATTTCTGTGGTATGGTTAATTTCTTTGTCAATAAAGCTGAGCCCCAAGAAAAGGGTGAGTTTGGACTCTGCACAGTGTGTGGTCTGTGTCTGAGGAAAGAGCTGGTCAGGAAAGGTGCACACTCCTATGTGACCTTCCATGTAGGCCCATCTGGCAGTCGAGGGGCAGGCAAAGCAACGAACCCACCCCTTCCATCCATCCATCCATCTCTGCCATAAGAAGGCAAACACCCAATTGACTGCATTGGGAGTAGTGTCCACTTATGGTGAGCCGATTTGGGTCCAGGTAGAGACTGAATCAGTATAAGTTCTGCTCACTAGGCCCTCCTACCAAATGCCCAATTTGTGCAAGTGACATTACTTAGCCACTTAAACCCATTCTCTGACCAACATTCCCCGGGCGGGTAACATGTCCTGCCTTTTGTGTCTGGATTTGCCTGTTTAGGAAGTACTGAAAATACCTTTTCCCACATCTCCCAGGCCGATTTAATATGCCAACCAGTGGGTAAAATAAAATAGGTCAGATAAGGCACTGTATGTAGCTGAGATGGCTGCGCTGGTTCTGGGCTGCAGCCCTGGAAACTTCAGGAGTTTGTTTAATATTCTGCCAGCAGATTCCTAAAAAGCCAGCGTGCACCGTGTGGTCCTTGGCTAGCAGGGTAGGAGAGGGCAGCCTGCTGCTGCCACCAGGGGCAGCTCTAGCTTTTTTGCTGCCCCAAGCACAGCGGGAAGGCTGCCTTCGGCGGCATGCCTGTGGGAGGTCCCTGGTCCTGCGGATTCGGCGGCATGCCTGTGGGAGGTCCCCGGTCCCGCGGATTCGGTGGCATGCCTGCAGGAGGTCCGCCAGTCCTGCAGCTTCAGCATACCCACCGCTGAATTGCTGTCGAATCCACGGGACTGGCGGACCTCCCGCAGCCAAGCCACCAAAGGCTGCCTGACTGCTGCCCTCGCAGGGACTGGCAGGCCGCCCCCCGCGGCTGGCCGCCCCAGGCACGCGCTTGGAGCGTTGGTGCCTGGAGCTGCCACTGGCTGCCGCTCACTTGTTGACATCAGCATGAATAGCCAGCATCGCTAGATAAGCAGCATTCGCTCATTGGGCCCTGTTTAATATTGTCCTAGCTGAGTTTGTCTGGCTCTTGCCCACAACTGCAGAGGGTTGAGAAGAGACTATAATATTCACACTCTGCGCGTCTCTGTTGCTTTCCGTCTGAAGATCTCAAAGCACTCTGCAGGCGTTAAGGTTAAGGTAAAAGGGGGAAACTGAGGCACAGAACAGCTAACTGACTTGCTGAGGCATCATTGGTAGCACTGGGAATAGAATCCAGGCCTCTTAATTCTGAGTCCTCTTCTTTCGACGAGAGGTAGAACTGAAATCCCATTCCATATTCGGAGAGAATAATGTGGTCTGACATAGGACCAGTACCTGGGCTCTCCTGAGTTCTGATTCTGGCTCTGACACTCACTCTCTTGGTGGCTGGGGGTCAGTCACTCCCCATCTTGGCCTTGTTTTCCCCATCTGTGAAATGGGGATCCTGCTCCCTTGGCACAAGGTAGCGGGCATTCGTTTGTCTGTGTTTGTGAATTGTGGGGTGGGGGGAAGCTGACTCACAGGTTATCAACTTCCCGGAGAAGATACAAAAACAAATAAACTGTACCTTCTAATTGGCTCAGCTCCACAGGGACATGTTCTCAGTGTGTCCCACCTTTACCCAATTGAGGACTGCATTTCCAACTCATTTACATCTGTTTTACATAAATTTTACTTAAAACTAATGCACACTCCCTACTATTTGTCTGTTTGTCTCTTCCTTGTTTGATGAATAGATTATTGTTTGTGGGTCAAATTCATCGGCAGTTAGAATAGCTGACCAGCTTTGTCCTCACCCTGCTCTTAAGGGTGCAGCTTGCCAATGTGTAGGGTTTTGGAATGTCCCAGGCAGCTGCCCCCCAATTTCGTCTAGGTGTGTTATTCCTGTCCTGTGGGGGTGACTCCAGTACCTAGTGAATTAACAGGCTGTGGGGTTTCCAGGGCACCTGGCAGGTGGATGTGGACCCTTATTAAAATCATAGCCTGTACCCTTCTCAGCCTTTGTTCGTTCATTTCTTTAGGTGCCACCTGAGAAATGCCGCTACATTGTGGGCTGCATCCTGAGCGAGGGGGAGGAGAAGCCATCAGAGGATCTGATCCGACTCTTCCAGAAGTTTGGCTTCAAGATCTTTTCCTTCCCGGCTCCCAGCCATGTGGTCATGGCAACCTTCCCATTCACCACACCCTTCTCCATCCAGCTGGCGGTGAACCGTGTCCACCCGGCCCTCGACACTTACATCAAGGTGAGCGACCATTCCTTGCAGAATGTGTCAGTTTCATAGCGCACCAATAAATGCCTCTCCTGCCATTGGCTGTTGTGGATGCAGCTGGTAATTTACCTATAATAACTTCCTCTCACTGAGGGTACGTCTTCACTACCCGCCGTATTGCGGGTAGCAATCGATTTCTCGGGGATCGATATATCGCATCTCATCTAGACGCGATATATCGATCCCCGAATGAGCTCCTGTCGACTCCGGAACTCCACCAACCCGAACGGCGGTAGCGGAGTCGACATGGGGAGCCACGGACATCGATCCCGCGCAGTGAGGACGGTAGGTAATTCGATCTAAGATAATTCGACTTCAGCTACGTTATTCACGTAGCTGAAGTTGCATATCTTAGATCGATTTCCCCCCATAGTGTAGACCAGCCCTCAGTCACATGGCCTCAAGTCCTCTCTTGCTGTTAACCTATTGTATCTGCAACAGCCATCTTGTAATAATTTACTAGTCTTCTCCCCATTCAGACATATTGATTAGTTGGTTTCCTGCTAAAAGCACTGCCCTGTGGTTAGGAGTCTATCAGGTAAGTGGTGGTTCCATGTATCATAACTAGACTTATGTATCTGCCTCTCCATTTCAGTTCCCTCCCCCTGCAGTGGAGGGAGCTGCAGTGCAAATCTCGTTACTCCAGTGGGGCTAGGTAGCGATCTCTAGCTGGTTTAGGGTTTAATGAGTAGTTAGGCTTAGAGTGTACTAGAGATATTTCTCCAATCTGGGTGTGCCCTGCTTTGTGTGTATATGTGGTAGGGCTCTATAAGCCAATAATGCCCAGCATGTCGTTTGTGGAATTATTTTAGGTTCAACTCATTCTTTCTCTGGGAGGTGGTTGTCACTATGGAGAACAGCTCCATCAATGACTGTTTAGCCAGGATGGGCAGGGATGCAATCCCATGCTCTGGGTGTCCCTAGCCTCTGATTGCCAGAAGCTGGGAGTGGATGACAGGATGGATCACTCAATAATTGCCCTGTTCTGTTCATTCCCTCTGAAGCACCTGCCATTGGCCACTGTTGGTAGACAGGATACTGGGTTAGATGGACCATTTGTCTGACCCAGTATGGCCGTTCCTATGTTGTTCTTACTACAGCCTCCTGGGTTAGGGTGGTGTGGTGGATATGTGTGTGTGTGTGTGTGTATCCCTTTATCCCAGGTCTTCTGGGTATCTCCTGCTCCATTACATTTTCTTTCATATTTCCCTGCCAAGCTGTATTGTCAAATCTCCTGACCTGAGGCTCCCAGCTTCATCCTCCTTTTCTATCCAAGTCCTAGACTTCCTCCTCTAAAGCTTCTTCATAGCTGTCAGCTGAAGACTCTTCCCCTCTCTGCACTTTGCCAAGGCTGTTCCTTTCAGTGGGTGGGTTCCATTGCAGGCTGCTCCCTTGAAGTTTTACACTCCTCTAGGTTCCAGCGTTCCCCCATCCAGGGAGCGCCCATCTCAGACATGGGAGCAGAGCTGCGTGGAGAGGGACCTTGCACCTGGCAAGGAAAATATTTTCAGGAAGTAGAGCTCTGCAGGGTAGGCTGAGACTTGAGTGCAGGCCCCTGGGACACTGAGCCTGCAGAGTGGAAACGTTCAGGAATTTTCATACTTAAATTTTGTTTTGAATGGGCTCCTCACTGATAGGACTGGCTAGAAACAGAGTGATTCCATGCAAGAGTGCACACCTGGGGCTCTGGGTCTGCATCTCGGTCCCGACTTGCAGCACCCCCTCTCTTCCGATCCTGTGGCATCTCAACTTTGACCTGCACCTTCCTAGCTATTTCAGACCTGGATCTTGGGATATGCAGTGAGGCGGTAGGACCCTGCAGGTAGATGCAGGGCTATTCTCTGTTGGGCCACCTTAAGTCCAATCAAGGTGTATAAAAGGATGTGTGTGTTTCTGATTGGAGAGAGAACTGGGGTCTGGGCTGGTAGTGGCCCTGCCCAGAAGCCCCCAGGAACACCCAAGCTGGGAGAGAAACTTAGGCTGAGTTTTGTTTTGTTATTTAACACAACAATGGAGGGAAAACCCAGGAGGGGTGAGTTGGGATTATCCCCAGTGTGTATATACTTGATAAGCACAGGGTGGGGACTCTGCCAGGGTACAGGCCTCTCTTAAACAGAGATGGTTTGTTGTGGCTAATTATGTTGGTGGCTTAGTGATGTGGACAAATGGAGATGCCAAGGAAGCACCAGCCTCCTTTGAATGTGGGGGACCTGCACCAGGGTTTGAAGCTGGGTCCGGAGGAGGGAGACGCCAGCGCACCCGCCTTGCGGTAGCACCTACCCATCGAATGCCAACATTTTCATCCGTTCATATGGAAGCAACTATTTATAAACCTCCAGTTCCTGGCGCGAATCCCAGCCCTGTGGGAAACAGAAATATCTTCCTCCTACTTTGTGCCGCAGGATGCTGCCCCAGCTGGTGTGTACCCAGTGGGTCATGAGAACCAGCCTTTTCTCTTCTGCCCTTGGGCAGATTCCAGTGGGGGCCAGCAGGGGGTGCACTATTCAGGCTCTGAAGGATGGGCTCTGGAGGTGGCAGGGAATCAGGAGAACAGAACACCTGTGCCATTCCCAGTTCTTTGCCCTCTTCCTGTTCTTGTAGCTCAGCCTTCGTGGTAGCTCCTGTTGGAAATGTTCTTGCCTGCATATTTATACCTGCCTCTGGAAATTTCCACTACATGTGTCTGACAAAGTGGATATTCACCCACGAAAGCTTATGCTCCAATATGTCTGTTAGTCTATAAGGTGCCACAGGACTCTTTTTGCCCGTTGGAAATGTCCACC
This sequence comes from Mauremys mutica, assembly GCF_020497125.1. Classification (NCBI taxonomy): domain Eukaryota; kingdom Metazoa; phylum Chordata; order Testudines; family Geoemydidae; genus Mauremys; species Mauremys mutica. The sequence continues at coordinate 47,648,793 of NC_059078.1, forward strand.
TGGGCTGCACATAACAGGGGAGGAGGTGGGTTACTTGGGGCCGGGGGTAGCAGTGCCATGGGACCGTACCATGAGACAGTTCCCCTGAGTGACTCTGCCAGCCCTGGGGCAGGTTGTCGAGATGACAAGGGCGGGGGAGGGGGTGGGCTGGGAGAGCATCAGGTTTGTTAAAACAGTGCTTTGTGGTGCAGAGATGACGTTTTCTTGCTCCAGGAAAGGTCCTGGAGAGCGCATCTGTCACACAAGAGATGAAATCATTAGAGCTAAAAAGAGAGCCACAGATTGTGCTGGGAACACCTGGCAGCTTTTTAATGAGAGCTGCCTTTCTGTTTAAAAAAAATCCAACATCTAGGGATCTTGGGTGTTCAAAGTGAATAGAGAATAGGAGCTTGTCCTAGACTAAAACTGTTGCCTTTGAATTGGCAAGGCAGGACTGGCTGTGTTCAGGCAAATATCCCCCAACTCACATGTGTTCTTAGCACCACTGGAGTGTGTCCCGGTCAGGATCTGAAGCCGGGAGCAGTAGTTGAGATCGGTTTTGTGTCTCAGCCCCCTACTCTGGGGCTGTCAGGGACGGGAATCAGTCATCCTCTCTTGGAGAACTGGAGAGGCAGGTCACATCAGGGGTTGTCCTGGCACCTGATCATGAGCCCATTGGCCAGGATCAAACCCTGCTTCATTTGTAGGAGAATCTAAGATCGGCTTGAGCCTGTTCCACCCCCAGTTTGGAGCAGCAAGTATTTAGATTATATGTGGCACTTTTTACCTGTAGATCTCTAAGCACTGTCTAGAAGCCCACCCTTCTAAAAGCATGTACCCACCATTATCCTTGGTATGCTGATGGGGGCGGGGGGATCCGAAGCCAAGTTTACAGTGGCAGAGGTAGGAATAGAACCCAGGAGACCTGACTCCCACTCTCCTCTTCTAGCCGCTAGGCAGAAGATGGAGGGCTGGGGTGGGGAACACGAGGGGATTTGTTGGCCCTCGAGGGTACATCTCAGGATAAAGCAGGTATGTGTGGTGCTTTGCTGTGAGTTCTCTCCCAGTAATCGCCACACCTATTCATGGCTTCCTGCAAGTGAGCCCAGAATATTTGCACTCGGCGAACCTCAGCAAGATTCCCCTCATCTCCCCCCAACTCCCCAGCATTTACTTCTGAGCTGTGGCTCATGCTGGGCCTCCGCTGCCTGGATGCCCCCATGCCAGTGGGACTGAGAAGTGGTTACAGTGACAGGGGCTTATGCTGGAGGTGCCCTAGCAGGATGTGGTGCTAGGAGCCGTTCTGAAATCTCCAGCCTCAACTGTTTCCGCGCTCATGGGTGAGGGCTCTGTGACTGTAACAGTGGCTAGACCCAGGCATGGTATAAGCAAAAACTCTGCCACCTTCTGTAGGCAATTGTGCCAATGCCCATAACTTCCAACTTGCAGAACACACACACACACACACTCTCTCTCTCTCTCTGTTCTGACTGTGCCAGTGTCTCTTCATCCTGACCTGTGGCCCCTGCTATTCCAGTCCTGGGCTTCTCACAACCCTGGGAGCCTCACACATCCCTGCCAATGCACCATGATCCTGACCTGCAGCCCCTTGCTGTTCCAGCCCTAGGTTCCCCACAGCTCTGCCAATGCCGCTCAGTCCTGGATTGCATCCCCCCCTCCCCCACTATTTCAGCCCTGATACCCCCTGCCAGTGCCCCTCAGTCCTGACCTGCAGCCTTGGGGCTTGTGTTGAGCAGAAACCGTTGTCCTTGTAAACCGTGTGGTTGTTTGATGTGAACAGGGCCTAGGAAGTGGGCTTGTCACCAGTCAGCTCCTTTTTGCTTGTCACCTCACCCAGGTTTGCTCCTGAGCCTTCAGAGATGTCAGGCTCATGCCTTCTCTCTCCCCTGTATGGTGAGCCCTCTTGCTTAGTTCCCTTTCCCAAGCTGTAGGAGGCGTCTGTGGGGTTCGGAGGCTATAGCAAGTCAGAGTTCCCCCCAGGTGGTTTTCCTGAAATCTGAGGTGTGCCAACACTGGCACTTCAGTGGCATCTGCTCCCCCGACACCTGTTGGCGAGGCAGGGGGAAAAAAATCAAGCGAGAAACTTTCATGCAAGCAGGTGACCTGTGCACCATTTCTGAGGGGAATTTGCGTTGCCATGGAGACAGCTTCTCCAAAGAGCTCCCAGCCCCCCCCCACTTCCCTTGAAGAGCCCAAGGCGCGGGCGAGAGAGTTTGGCAATGTCAGGTTTGAAAAGATTCTTTTAATGAGAGTCGGAGGGCAGGCGTGCTGAGCGCAGGAGACCCTCTCTCTGCTGCGCCGTCCCCACGGGAGCTGCAGAGCCAGAGAATGGGATTAGCAGAGAGAAGAGGCATCAAAGGGCTGAAATGTAGCCTCCGCTGGCTTTCAGGAGAGAAGGCATTAGTGCAAACGGATCGGAGCCCTTCAGAGGGGAGGCCAACTTAGCAGCCCAGTAATGAGGAGAAGGAGCCGGGAGAGGAGGGGTTGAAGGTGGGAGAGAGATGAGGTGGAGCCAAAGAGACTGAGGGAAGCAGGAGGCGAGGGGGGGGACTGATGGGGAGAGTGGGGGGCAGGAGAAGTGAGGAATGCAGGCATTGGCCGTAGTGAGTGTGAGGCTTCCTGGGAGTGCCCAGGGCTGGGAGGCCCCTCGCCACCACCTGTCCTTAGCTTGTGGAAGCCTTGTCTGAGCTTTCTGTGGGTCAGCTCCACAACCCCCTGGACAATGCAAGCCCTCTCGGCCATGCAGGCCCTGCTGGCACTCTGCAGGTGGGCAGTTGGCACACCCCAACCCTCGAGCCCCCTGAGCATCTCCCAGGAGCAGAGGTCCCCAAACTTTTGAGGGTCATGGCCCCCTTACTGCTGTCTGTGCCCCCTGCCCCCAGGGCTGGGAGAAGGGCTGCTACTGTGGACAGAGGTAAGGGGGCCACAGATGGGGTGGGGTTGGGACTGGGGGAGGGAGCAGAGCCATAGCCAGTCTGGGGGGGGGTGGGCGGCAGCCGGGCCCGTGGCCAGATGCAGCTCTGCTGCCAGTCACGCCCCCAGCCTCAGCCCTGGGCCTGGAATGGAGCTGCAGCCAGCGGCCGAGTCTGAGGGCAGGGTTGGGAGCTAGGGGTGTGGCTGTGGACAGGACTGGAGCAGAGCTGGGGGTGGGAAGGGGCTGGGTGGCGCTCCCTCCTGAGGCCCTGTGGTGGCTAGCCTGGGCCCTGCTGCACCCTCTCCCCCGAAGGTTCCTCTGTGCCCCTCTAGTGGGGCACGCCCCACAGTTTGGGGACTCTGCCCTGGAGTGTCCAGCCCCTGCTCCACTGGATGTTCACAGTGTTCATGGGTTCATTGCTTAGAATCATAGGATCATAGAATATTAGGGTTGGAAGAGACCTCAGGAGGTCATCTAGTCCAATCCCCTGCTCAAAGCAGGACCAACATCAACTAAATCATCCCAGCCAAGGCTTTGTCAAGCCGGGCCTTAAAAACCTCTAAGGATGGAGATTCCACCCCCCCCTCCCCCCGGTAACCCATTCCAGTGCTTCACCACCTTCCTAGTGAAATAGTGTTTCCTAATATCCAACCTAGACCTTCCCCACTGCAACTTGAGACCATTGCTGCTTCTTCTGTCATCTACCACCACTGAGAACAGCCTAGCTCCATCCTCTTTGGAACTCCCTTCAGGTAGTTGAAGGCTATTATCAAATTCCCCCTCACTCTTCTCTTCTGCAGACTAAACAAACCCAGTTCCCTCAGCCTCTCCTCGTAAGAAACAGTACAGCCCAGCATACCAGTTCCCCCTCAGATCGCCCCTCTGCTGAATGCCCAGCACCGAGAGGTGCTTATAGTGAAATCAAATGTTAGTTCATTTATCAAAGCAGAGAGGTTCATGTCAGAGGAAGTAGAAGTGGTGGAGACAGTTACATATAAAATAAAATCACAACACGCATTCTACAGCCTAGCTATTCCCATGTCTTGCAGAGTGGTGTTCACTCCAAATCCTTGCAGCACTTTACAGCCAGGCTGGCTGTGACCCTCCTTTCATGAGCCAAGGATTCAGTTTATTCCTTTGCACTCCAAGGCAGACCCGAACAGTCCTTGTTCCTAAACAGGACACACTCGCCTGCTGTTTGTTTCATCCTGTCAATTTCCTCTCCTGTAGATTTTGCAGTGTCTTAATTTGCACCTGGCTCAGTATGCAGCTAGATCTGCAATACATAAATTGCCTGACAGGGAAATAGGTGTCTGTTACATACTGCCTGAAAGGAACATCTCTGAGGTGTGTCACTTTCTGGTGACCTGCCTCAACTCCTAGGGCTTAAGAACATAATTATCAGGATAGATACAGAACATCTTCAGTATGACCTATATGTCCATTTCCCAGTGATTACCAGTGGGCTACTGGCTCTCGATAGAATCCTCACCTGCCACCTTCAACCTAAGGGATCCCTGTAAAGCCCTGTGCACCCCTTGTTCCAGGGGACCCTGGGTCATGGTGAGGCAGCGTGCAGGAGCGGAGGTTGTGATGATGGGTGAGAAAACTCAAGGCGGTGAGGAGTGTGAGAGGATAGGAAGGGATGGGGATGAGTCCAGGCTCCCACGATGAAGCCGTATCCAGGGATGAAAGAAGGACTAAGGCAGAGATTGCAAAGTGGAACTTGTGAGAGCAGGGAGGGAGCCCAGGCAGCAAGGGGAAGAGAGATGGAGAGGGGCACTCATAGCCTCTCCTTCCCTGGCGAGGCCACGTCTAGTGCAGCTGGGAGGCCATGTTGAGTTGGTCAGTGCTCGGATTTGCCTGGGAATCATCAGAAAGCTTGCAGATACCCAATAACGTGGCATCCTGGGACTGTAGCTCTCTTGCAGATACGATGGCTTAGAGCTGTCAGTGCAGTCCTGGGTATCACAGCAGCCCCCATTCCCATCACTCCAGTGGGAGCTGCCTCCAAGGAGGGGGTGCTGCTTTTTATCAGTCACGATGCCTGGCTCTGTCCTTGGGCACCCACTGAAGCACGGCCGCCTCTAGGGTGGGGTGTAGCTGCTGTGTGGCTACACTGCACGTCGCAACAGCTTTCGTTAGTCTAGCCTCATTAATATAATTGCTGTGTCTGGAGGGTGGGTGTACAGAAAACTCCTCAGAAGGTCGGCAGAGACCCAGCGGGACCCATTTCCTGTAGGCAGGAATCCATCCATAAAGAGATGGGCAGGGACCAAGCAGAACTTGCTTCAGATAAGGCTGCGAGGAATCAAACCAAGGTTCCATGGTGAGGGTGAGCGTTTGAACCCTGGCACCATCACTCTTCCTGGCAGTTCTCTCTCGGCACCCTGTACCCAGGGGTGGCACATCTCCCATGCATTCAGCACTTTAACTGTAACAGCACGTGACAGCCATGGAGATCGGGAGCAAAGGGACAAAGACCACTTGGGGCCAGTCTCTGGAGAAGCAGGGATGTGAGGAAATCCTTTCCACTGGACTGCAGCATACAGTTGGCGTGTCATGTCCCTGGCCTGAATCGTCTTTAAGGTAGCCCGCGAGCCATGTTTCCCTGAGAACAGCTGCAGACACTTGCTTGAGTATTTTGCCACCTACATCTTCAATAGCACCATCACTTATCATCTCTTAGTGCTGTCCATCCAAAGAGCATCTTACAGAAGTGAATGGGTTACACCTCACAACACCCCTCCCTCCTGCAAGGTGGGTATTGCCCTCATTTTACAGATGAGAAAACTGAGGGGCAGAGATGTGAAATGCCATGCCCATGGCTGCACAGTGATGCAGTGGCAGAGCTATGAACAGACCCCAGGAGTCCTGACTCCCATCCCTCTCCTCTAACTATTAGCAGCACTGCCTCATCTATCGTTCTCTTGGTCTTCAGAAATGGACTCCCAAATGCACACAGGCTCATCAAATGGGATCCTCCCTGTATGCTGCCACTTCTGCACTGTACTCCATGTAGCCATTGACACAGAGCGCAGGGCTGGGCCCAGCAGAGCGAGGGTTAATGCAGCGCGAGATGCACAGATGCTGTGACAACGTCTAGGTGGCCCGGGGGATGTGAGAGTCGGAGAGTGGGATGTGCTGATCCTGGCGGCTCTGGCGTGCTTGTGCTCTCTTCTCTTCCCAGCTGCCAAGTCCCCACAGTAGCAGGTCACAGAATGCAAATGAAAGCTCCTCTGAAGACGCTCTCCCAGGGCAAGCATTTCTAATGGCACTGCGAGCAGGTTATTAAACTGTAACCTCCTGCCATTTAAGGGAGCGTTGATTCCTGGCGTGGGTTTAATTAGCCCTCTGTGGCAGTCTGCGTTTGCCTGTGGGCTGAGCACACAAGTGTCTCCCCAAATTCAAACTTGCCATTTGGAGGCCCCACAGCTTCTGCCCCTGCGGCTCCTCAGGCAGCCTGCGAGGTGTTTAATTGCATCCTTGCAGGGAAGTCCATCTGGTTTGGACAGCTCTCAGCTGGGAATGCCCTAGTTTCCAGCCACTTTTGCGTGGACAGGTGTCCCTGTTACAGCAGTTGGCTCAAGCTGGCCCCATTTGTTGCAAGTCTCACCAGAGAATCTAGGCTGGTATGGGCCATAGAACTTGTGCTCCTTCCAGGTCAGGATTGAGTCATAGAGTTTAAGGCCAGAAGAGACCACCAGATCATCTAGTATTGCAGGCCACCAGCCCCACCCATCCCCGGCACTCCAAGCCCAACAAACACAATTAAGCCTCGTCTACACTACGCGTTTAAACTGGTTTTAGGAGTGTAAAACTGATTTAACGCCACAACCGTCCACACTAGGAGGCACCTTATATCGATTTTAATGGCTCTTTAAACCGGTTTCTGTACTCCTCCCTAACGAGAGGAGTAGCGCTAGTATCGGTATTACCATATCGGATTAGGGTTAGTGTGGCCGCTGATCGACGGTATTGGCCTCCGGGCGGTATCCCACAGTGCACCACTGACCGCTCTGGACAGCAATCTGAACTCGGATGCAGTGGCCAGGTAGACAGGAAAAGCCCCGCGAACTTTTGAATATTTCCTGTTTGCCCAGCGTGGAGCTCCGATCAGCACGGGTGGTGATGCAGTTAAAAATCAAAATAAAGAAAGAGCTCCAGCATGGACGATGCGGACGTGATCGCTGTAAGGGCAGGCAAATCTGTTCTATCAGCGCTCCGTTACAGAAGACGAAATTCAAAATCATTTTTTAAATATCTCCAGAAGACGCCATAGCAGGGACTCAGCGCACTGCTGCGTGGCAAGCGTAACGGAAAGCCAAAGAATCAAATGGACGCTCATGGACTGGAGGACTCAAGCTATCCCACAGTTCCTGCAGTCTCTGAAAAGCATTTGCATTCTTGGCTGAGCGCCAAATGTTTCTAGGGTCAAAAACAGTGTCCGCGGTGGGTCAGGGCATAGCTAGGCAATTTACGCACCCCCCCACCCACCCCCAGAAGTGAAAGGGAAAACAATCCTGTCTTGACTCTTACATGTCACCCTATCTTTACTGAATGCTGCAGATAGACGGGATGGTGCAGCACTCAACACCAACATCCTTGCTCCCCTCGCCATGGGTGGCTGATGGTACAATAAGATTGATACCCATCGTCATCATCAGCCTATTGGCACATGGGGCAGTGCAAAAGGACTGGTAACCATGCCGACTAGCATCAGTCAGGTCGATCAAGGGTGCCTGGTCCTAATTTTTCCTGGTAGATGGTGCACTATGGCTGATATCCATCATCGTCATAGCAACAGGGGGCTGAGCTCCATCAGCCCCCACCCTTCATGTGTAAAGAAAAGATTCAAGTGCCCCTGAACTAGCAGAGGGATGCACTCCTTACTGTCCTGTCTGGACTATCATAGCAGCTGGAGGCTGCCTTCACTAACAAGTCACTGTGTCTTATTCCTGCATTCTTTATTACTTCATCACACAAGTGGGGGGACAATGCTACGGTAGCCCATGAAGGCTGGGGGAAGAATGAAATGAACAGGTGGGGTTGTTGCAGGAGCACCCCCTGTGAATAGCATACAGCTCATAATTTCTGCAGGATCTGACACAGAGCAGCTGTGCTCTCTGGTTCTCTGATACAGTGGTTCTCTAGTACACTTGCCCATATTCTAGGCAGGACTGATTCTATTTTTAGATACCAAAAAGGAGGGATTGACTCAGGGAGTCATTCCCAATTTTGGCTTTTGCGTCCCTGGCTGATCTCAGCCAGGGGCACTTATGACAGCAGCAAATGGAACAGTGCAAAAGGACTGGTAGCCATGATCATCTTATTACCAATTTATGGATTGGTAGATGGTGCAGTATGGCTGATAACCATCTCTGCTGTCATGCAAAAGCAAAAGCATGCTGCTGTGTAGCGCTGCTGAATCGCCTCTGTCAGCGGCATCTAGTACACATACGGTGACAGGCACAAAAGGCAAAACAGGCTCCATGATTGCCATGCTATGGCATCTGCCAGGGCAATCCAGGGAAAAAAGGCGCGAAATGCTTGTCTGTCGTTGCTTTCCCAGAGGAAGGAGTGACTGACGACATTTACCCAGAACCACCCGCGACAATGATTTTTGCCCTATCAGGCACTGGGATCTCAACCCGGAAATGCCAAGGGGCGGGGGAGGCTGCGGGAACTATGGGATAGCTACGGGATAGCTACCCACAGTGCAACGCTCCAGAAATCGATGCTAGCCTCGGACCATGGACGCACACCACCGATTTAATGTGTTTAGTGTGGCCGCGCGCACTCGATTTTATAAAATCTGTTTTACAAAACCGGTTTATGCAAATTCGGAATAGTCCCGTAGTGTAGACGTACCCTTAGACGCAAGTACTACAGTCCTTGGGATACTGAACTGTTGTGTGCTACAGGCAGAGACCAAGAGAGACCGAGGTGCACCTGTGCGCCAGGCCCATGTGATAGCAGAGAATTGATTAAGTGAGGCACATTGGTGAATTGGGGTAGGAGATGCTCATGCTGTGGGTACAGAAGGCTTTAGTCTCCCAGAGCTGATGTTCTTTCACCTTTCCACATAGCCCTGGTCTGGGGTTCAGAGCACCACCTCCCGAGTCTGTCTCTGCCACTGGTATAACTCTTTGGAATAAAAATCCCAAAAGCAATGAAGTTCCATTTTCATAAGTGACTCAGAACCCTTAGTCCCATTGACTGTCCGGGAGACTGAGGCTTCTAAGTGAGACTTTTGAAACTGGCTTTTGGTCTCTTAAATTATTCAGGCCTTTTTTAAAACGTTACCCTTGAATTCCAGTGAAATCCACTGCAGATTCCCCTTCACTCCCATTGTAACACATTCACTGCCCAGGTAAGTGGGGTGAGAATGCGCTGTACCCAACAGGCACCCCGGGTACAATAAATTCATGCTAGAATATCACATTTGGGTCCATGTGTCTCTTAGTAGCAAGGTGGATTGATTTAAATCAAGGCAATTTAAATAATTATTTAAATAACTGACCGGAAAGTCTTGATTTAAATCATTGATTTGAATCCACGTTTCCATTTGTGCTTCAGTTCGTTTGTAAAGAAAGGTGCATTCTCATTGGTTAATATAACCATTGAACCATGTTGATTTATAACTAAATAAAACCTCTGCACTAGATTTGGTACATCTTTTTCCTACCTAGAAGGATACACTATATCTATATATAGTTATTTATGAGATTATGTAGCTTCATATTTTCAGTCTTATTAATTACTTGTATATTTTTAGTATGTTAAAATGGTGACTGATGTATTGCTTCTTTACTAGATAATTAACATTTTGCTGATGATTTGTTTAAAGCTGCATTAGGGTGGTAAACTGGAATTTAATTAAACACACAAAACAGCATATAAAATACATTTTTATTAAACAAAACAAACCTTTAATATAGTACCTGGCCTCTTGTGCCATATTTATAAAGCTTGACCTCAAAAGCTAGATTTCCCCCCATTCCCCCAATTCTTTCTTTATATAGAAAAGCAGCCTTTAACTCAAAGGTTTTGCTAGAGGCTCATGAATTCGTCATATTTTAAATAAAAATAATGTTTTAAGAAATTCTAATAAGTTTAATCCTGAACATATTTTGTGTTCACTTCAGATTTCATTTTAAACAGATTTATTTTTAAAAAGAGAAATCATTAATTTAAATAACAAAATCAAAACAATCTAATTTAAATAATAAATCATTGATTTTTGTCCACCCTGCTTAATAGCAAGGTGTATGTGGCTGACATCATAAATCCACCTCCATCTGAATCCAAGGGGTTGGTATTGTTTGAGAGGCTATTCTGAGACTCTTTTAAAGGGTGGTTGTTTGAGGGTCACCTGGGGTTTTCTGGGGTTCACAGTGAATAGCGGAACATGCTGGTTGTGTTGTCTTGGTGACGGTGACCGTCATGTGGCAGAACATAAATGCAGAGAGAAATTCTCTTTAGTCTAGGAAGCTGATTCAGGAATTTGGTGGCATGGAGTCAAATTTTGCCCTGGTGTAAGCGGGTGGAGTGTCTATTGAATTCATTCATAGCGCTGGATCCTAGCAGGGCTGAACTTGAACTTTAGCCAAATTGGACCACCCGTTTTGGGTCTGTAAGATTGAGCTGTGATTCTGGTACGAGCAGGGTATGTCAGCCCTTCTGCTGCAGGCATTGGATGTGGCTGGAAAGCACACAGATCACACAAAAATGGCTGATAACTAAACCGGCCTGGCCTGAATCCCTACTATAGTTAAGGAATAGGCTTGTTCCAGATGCTAGAGCCAAGGTGGGCAAATTTTTTGGCCTGAGGGCCACATCTGGGTATGGAAATTGTATGATGGGCCATGAATGCTCACAAAATTGGGGGTTGGGGTGTGGGAGGGGATGAGGGCTCCAGCTGAGGGTGCGGGCTCTGGGATGGGGCCAGAAAGGAGGAGTTCAGGGTGCAGGAGGGGGCTCTGGGCTGAGGCAGCAGGTTGGGGTGTGTGGGGAAGGGGTGCAGACTCTGGGGTGGGGATGAGAGGTTGGGAGTTCAGGAGGGGACTTTGGGCTGGGACTGAGGGGTTCAGAGGGTGGCAGGGGGATCAGGACTGGGGGTCAGGGGTGCAAGGTCTGGGTGGCACTTATCTCAAGCAGCTCCCAGAAGCAGTAGCGTGTTCCCTCTGGCTCCTACGTGGAGGAGCAGCCAGGTGGCTCTGCGTGCGGCCCGGGCACAGATGCTGCCCCTATAGCTCCCATTGGCTGCAGTTCCTGGCCAATGGGAGCTGCGGGGGTGACACTTGGGGCGGGGGCAACATGCGGAGCCCCCTGGCTGCCCCTGCGCATAGGAGCTGGAGCAGGGTCATGGCTCTGCTTCCAGGAGCCGTGTGGAGCAAGCCCTAGACCCCACTCCCCAGCGGGAGCTTGAGGGCCAGATTAAAATGTCTGGAGGGCTGGATGTGGCCCCTGGGCTGTAGTTTGCTCACCCCTGTGCTAGATCATCAGTCTCTCATTTTGTTTACACTCGCCTCACCAATGGGCTCTAGGGTCTCTCCCCTAAACTGAACCAGCTGCACTCTCTTGGGGCTGTGCAGAAATCCGTATCTCTTTAGAGGAGGAGAATGATGGGCTTGTGGCTACAGTGCCTTACCCAGAGATCTGGATCTGCCAGAGACCTTGGGTAGATCACTTAACTTCTCTGGGCTCTAGTTGCCCTATTTGCAGAATGGGGCTAATATTTCCCTGCCTCAGAGGAGAGGTGGTCGGGATTTTCTGCTGAAAAATTTTTTCTTTGGAAAATGCTGACTCATCGAAACCAGTGAGGACCGAAAACAAATGTTGAAACCTCAGCATTGTTCATGAAGCAGATTGCTAGCTTCACAACCAGCCCTAGTTGTGCAGCTCCGTTCCTTACTGGTTTGAAAGCACTTGGAGGTCCTTGGCTGTAGGGTGCTGGAAAAGCACAAAGCTTTGCGAACATGTAAAGTTCCTTGCTAACCAAGTGACCCTTGTTTTAGGCCCAAATGTACTTTTCTGCAGTTCTTCCAAAGCCAGTTCTGTTACCAAAGTGTAGTGTAGGATGTCTAGGAAGGACTGGGGTACTTGTCCCCCCGTGCCTGTGATTAAACCCCCTATAGTCAATAAAGAATCTTCATGCATCAATACAGGCTGGGGAAAAAAGCCCTTGAGAGTAGAAGAGGATTTGACTTGTCTGACGAGGCATCGATAGCAGAGACGAGACCAGTACTGACAGCATCACAGGTTGTCAGACCCAGGGGTTGGGAATTAGCATAGAGATGTGGACCCCAGGGACCAGGCTTACAGAAGTCTCTGCATGCATTTGCACGTGCCATTACCATGATTGCACATGCTGTTATGGTAATGCACGTGCAAATCACCAGTTACATGTCTAGCTAGCCCTTTTGTAAATGCATCCCCAAGTTAGGCAAGTGAAAGCTGCAATGACATGCACAGGCTTTTGCAAATCCAGCCCTGATTGTCTAAAAGTGCAGACAACTGGATCATCTCCCACCTTCCAGGGAAAACATCCTGCATAGAAGCAGCCATATGTTGTTAATAACTGCAGCCATATTGTTCTTTTCATAGAAGGAGATCAAAGCACTTTGTAAAGACAGGGAAATACAATTACCCTCATTTTATAGCAGAGCCGTAAAAAGGAATTTTTGCGCCCAAGGCAAGGGCCGGCTCCAGGCTCTTCGGTGGCGGGTCCCTGAGTCCCTCTCAGAGAGAAGGACCCGCTGCCGAATTGCTGCCGAAGAATGAATGAAGTGGCAGCGGCAATTCGGCGGCAAGTCATTCCCTCCGACAGGGACTCTGGGACCCTGTAGAGCTGCCGCCGAAGCACCACCGATCGCGGTAGAGCTGCACCCCTCTGCTTTGCGCACCCGAGGCAAGTGCCTCACTTGCCTCACCCTTGTTACAGTACTGTTTTATAGATAGGGAAACTGAGGCACGGGGGTGTAGTGACTTTTCCTAGGTCTACATTATAAGCAGCAGAGACAGAAATAGAATCCAGGTCCAGTTCAGGGCCCACCTCACTGCCTCTCAGCTTTAGTCATTTTGGCCCCTGGTAAGTATTTCAGCAGGCTGTCTCATTTTCATCGTCTATTTTAGTGCTGACATCGCCAGTCTCACACCATTAATTGAAATAGATCAGATGTTTCCCCCTTCCCCCAGATTTAGGGTTTTTGGCACCTTCACAATTTGTCATTTGTTTTCTACAAATAGACTCATAGTTTGGAATGAAAAAACAGTCATTTAAATAGTTTTGTCTCAAACCTGTAAATTTTTTGCCCCAGAAATTAAAATCATGTACAGTGATGGGGTTTGGAAATTAATACGGTGGAGCGACAGATGGGAGGGGCCCTTGTTTTTCCTTACAAAATGGCTCGGATATTCTTATCAAGAAACAGTCCAGCTAGTCCTGTTGGTGAGGGGCCACAGGAGCAGATTGCTGGGGATGGTATGTGTCTCAAAGTCCTGGCACACAGGTCACTGAAGGGGAAACCACTTCAACATGGCATTTTCTGTGACACGTATTAGACATCAGTTCTGTCTCCCCTGCCTCCACTGGCATTGCATTGCACTGGGCTGGCTGTAGTGTTGCTGACTGCTGGTGTGCTGTGCGCACTGGAGCGTTGACAGAGCTGCTATGTTGTGGGCTAGAGATCAGAGGGGTCCCTGGATTGGAGCTCAGAAGAAATTGTGCTCCTCTGAACTCCAGACTTCAAAGTTGGCTCTTGGTTTTTAAAAAAAAAAATAAAGTCCAGGAGGTAAAAACCATTTCACCCCTCTGATATCCCAAGGTCGTAAGCTGCAATATGGACTGAGTTTTTTTTTGTTTTTTTTTAAAGCCAGTCGGAATAAATACCTTGCACTTTCATAGCACTTTCCATCTTAAGCACCTTATAAACCGTCACAAAGGCTCCCAATACCCTGGTGAAGCATTATGATGTCTGCTCTGTGCCTCAGTTTACCCAGGTGTTGACGAACTAAGTGACTCACCCAAGATCACATGCTGATTAGCAGCAGAACAGAGAATAGAGACGAGGAGTCCTGGCTCCTGGTGCTGTGCTCTAACCACTGGGACACACTGGTGCCTTGTGTATCACAGATGCCAATTCTCCTATCCCCCACAATATTCAGATTATTATTACTGATCATTTTAAACATGGCAAATTCCGATGAGGTGAAAAAGAACTGGAAGAGCATGGAAACTTCCAGGAGCAATTGATTCAATGTTTGTTCCTTTTCATCCATGTAAGTTTTCACAGGCTCCACCATGTCTACGGTAAGTCTAGCCAGGTTGCATGTTAAGAGGCTGTTTCTTCTCTCTCATCCTGGTGTGACTCTGCTGAGGGCAGTAGAGTTGCACCTGATTTACACCAGTGCATGTGGAGGAGAATCAGGCTAGAATGTGACTATAGGCTTTGGGCACTGGCAGCCTGAGTGGCAGTCCCTCTCCCAATGTGCAATAGCGATGGCTGGCATCAGCTAGGACGCTATTGCTCACAGTCGTTAGATTTGAGTGTATGGAGGTGGGTGGGTGGGTGTTCTTCGGGGAGGGACCTTCACCCTGGAACTCACTTCGCACATTGGTCTGCTGAACTTATGGCCCTGGAGTAGGGCTGGTCTAGCGTGGCCTGAAGTGGGAATTGGCAGAGTGGTGGCACTCTGAGCTCAAAGTCTGTTAAGGCTCACTTGAGCCCATTGCTGTAGATTTCGTTGTGTCTGCTTAGGGATTGTGTAATGGCCCCATTGTATCCATCTCCCAGTAAAGCTAAGACATACGCAGGCCGGGAAGCATTTCCTCTGGTGTGAATGCTCTGCCTCTAAGCTCCCGCGCCAGTCAGGCCTGTTGGAGAAGTCAGTTTCCTTGGCCTTCTGTGTTTAGCCTGTTTTTGAAGAGAAATCTGCTCCTTTCATCTCTCTGATAGACCAGGTTTGGATCCGGGGATCTCTGCACTGCTGGTCTTCTGCCATTCATAGCAGGTTTCCTAACTTTGCCTTTGCTTCTCATCTTCTTCTGGAGATGTTTGGCAGCCCTGAGCTATTCGTCTCCAGCTGTCAATTCATCTGTGATTCTTGCAGACAGGCAGGTGACCTGTGCCTTGCCACCGAGTGCCCCTCGCACTGGAGGCTGGAAGCTCTGCTGAGGGGGTTGGAGGGTGAATGACTCATGCCGGGTGGTGTGTAACTGGCAGAGCAGTGTACCAGCTGCCAGTGTCTCAGGCTCAGTGAGCCCAAATGAGCGTTGTACCTGCTGCCGCCATGCCACTTTGCGCTGCGATTGCCTCAGATCTCACCAGTTAAACTGGGCTGAGTATAGGATGGGAGACCTCAGATCCTACCTTGGGGTTAGAGGAGGCTGTGCTGCTGTCTGGGATGAGACATACAACCAGGGCCCTGATTATGGCCTATCTCCTGGGCTGATTATAGCTCAGGGCATTACATGTGCCTTCTTGAATGCCCCCTGCACTTTCAGTGTGTCCTAGTACAACATCAGTGTACAGTGTTCCCTGTGAAATCACAGTGGTGGCACTTTACACTCCCATGCCACTGGTGTAAATAGTTGTCCAAGGCAACAGGGGACCTGGCCCAACAGAGTGCTATCAGAGTCTTACTTAACAGTTGTAATAACGTGTGCCCCTTCTGCAGGGGTTGTGCGGGGCTGTGTCCATCTCCGCCCCTAGTGGCCCCACTCCATGGCAGACTATTTAGCTCCAGCGTGAATACCTGCTGTGTGTTGTCTAGGGGATGTTGATGCCCTCTCCCTGGCCAATCCATCTACTCTCCACTCCTCCTCATATCTGCTTGTGGGGCCTAATAGGCGCCGAGAGTCTTGACTGGGTCTTCTCCAGCAGGGTGAATTTCCCACCAGAGCAGCAGTTGCTCTGAGCAAGACTCTTAGCATGAGGTGGGGAGAGAGTGAGCTGCCTGCTATCATTTTTATGGGAATTGAGGCCAGGCTAATGAATGTCAGATCCCTTTATAGCAGCACATAGATCAGAAAGAATGGGGCCAGTTTGGAACCCCACCGTGTTCCTTTCCTCTGGATCCTTTGGCAAGCCTTGCAGGGACATGCCGTCAAAGCAGTAGGGGATTGGAGGGGGCTAGTTTGTACATGCATTGGTGCAAGTGAAACCCACCCATGATTTCATTCGGCACAGACTTAGGAGCCAGCAGGGCCTTGGACACAGAAGGATGCAGCTTCCCCACTCAGCAGCGCCTCCCCAATGCAGAGCACTTTGGAATAGCTGGGGGGCTGACTCTGGTGAGGATGTCAGGGCTGAACCCCGGCTATTGTGTTCGTACTCCGTTAGGAATATCAGCCTGCCTGGGGAGTTGGTGTTGGTGCCAGATGGACAGACCTAGAGACTGGTGCCTTCTCTTTATCCTGCCAGCAGCAGTGCACATTTCCCACACGCCCCACCCAGGAGCCCCAACCTTTGACCTTGGAGGGACACACACTTTGCACAGAGAAGGGAGTCCAAGACCCATTGGCCGTTCAATGCTTGTCCTCTCTGCTGAAGCCTCTGGAAAGGGGAGAGGGCTAAGTCTGATGACTAGCACTGAACTCACATTTTTCTAGCTGTGCCCCAGGCGGTGGCTAGCAGCTAGGTACCCATCTGCATGAGGCAGAGCAGCATTTCAGGACAAGCGCTTCCTTGCAGGAGTGTTTCTGGAGGCAACTTTGGACAGAATTGCTTGTCAGCCCCCTTCAGCGGCCCAGAGGCAGGATTCCCACCAGGTGTTGACAATTAGCAGTGACCTTGCAGCCAAAGCCTGTCATCACCATGACTATTAACTGCAGCTCCCGTTTCTGTGCATTCGAATCAGTAATACCCTTCCCGGAAAGCAAGCTCGCTCTTAAAGAGCTGCTTTTTAAACTTAGCCACTATTCAGCCTGGCAAAGTTGTCATGAAAATGTATCTGCTCAGGCACGAAATCCACTCCCCCATCCTTTCCAGTGAAGATTAATGAGCTTGGAGAAAAGCAATAATATTTTACTTGGCCATCAAGAAAAAAATAATAAAATGGCTTGCCTTGGGCCAAGAGGGAAGAAAAATGCTGCAACACCTGCCCATCTAAGCTCTTTATCTACTCAAGCTGTACACTTGGGGAGATGTATTTATTGAGAGGACTTGATGATGTGGGCTGGTCAAAAGGTTTCACTGGTTTGAGTTTGGGAAGGGTGCATCAA
The DNA here is from genome assembly GCF_020497125.1 of Mauremys mutica. Lineage (NCBI taxonomy): Eukaryota > Metazoa > Chordata > Testudines > Geoemydidae > Mauremys > Mauremys mutica. The sequence goes on from NC_059078.1 coordinate 47,665,934, forward strand.
TCACAAATGAAGGTACTAGCCCAAATGCAGGCTGATAAACCCTTTAGGCCTCACCACTCTGTCATATGATTTGTATGTTCACACACGTTACAAGATTTTCCCCTCTGCTGTGTGTTAGGTGTGTTGTAAAGAGTTTTATTGAGACAGTTCTTTTATCCCTTCTCTGGTAAAGCCAGGCACCGACTGTGCAGTGCTCAGAGGGAGAGCAAAATTAAAATGAACATGTGATACAACATCTAAAATCACCTCCTGTACCTTGAAATGCTGGCTGCTCTGCTTCCCAGTCTTCTAAAGCTCCCATTTTGAGTCCTGCTGGGCTCTGAGATAACCAACTTGAAAACGGTGACTTTTTTAGATATAGAAAAGCTATCGCTGAACCACTGCAGACTTGTACCTTCTGGGTTGTAGACAGGTGTCATATGTTGGGAAATTCCATGTTTTTTCCGGGGTCGGGAGGGAAAAAAGGAGGAGCTGTTTCTCTGGCAGGTTGAGTATGGCAATAAAATAAATAAAATTCCAGCTGCTTGGAATGTTAGACTAACTCCTAGAACATGGGCTAGTGGGAGGGTGATTGGATCACATGTATGCGATAAATGTCAGCTCTTATTTAGCACCTGGCTATCACCTCCGTATGGGGAGAGCTTATAATAGAGGCACTAAGTTGCATTTTGAAGCTTGGGGCTTTTCAGTCCCATGCTTGGATGCACATATTGATGCTCAAATACATAAATGCGCAGTTTGTGTGATTTGGTGCCAGTCTAAGCATCCAGATTTGGGATTTGGACTCGGCTGTCCCACATTTGACAAGTAGGTGCAGTGTGCATGTTGTGATAGACCCAGGCCAGTTGGGAATAGCAGAGTAGTAGAAGGGAGATATACTGGCCACTGGATAAGCAGTTTTCTGTTCCCTGAGTGACCAGATTAGGGGCTGCTCCAGGCTAATGAGAACACCTGACTCCAGTTAACCTGCTAAGAGTCAGGTGAGGCTGTTAAGCACCTGACTCTAATTAAGGCCCCTCTGATGCTAAAAAAGGGCTCACTCCAGCCAGGTCAAAGAGAGCCAGGGAGCCAGAGGAGAGGATGTGTGTGTGAAGAACTGGGTGTAAGAGGCGTGCAAGAAGCTGAGAGTGAGTAGGCATACTGCTGGAGGACTGAGAAGTACAAGCGTTATCAGACATCAGGAGGAAAGTCCGGTGGTGAGGACAAAGAAGGTGTTGGGAGGAGGCCATGGGGAAGTAGCCCAGGGAGTTGTAGCTGTCGCACAACTGTATCAGGAGGCACTCTAGACAGCTGCAGTCTACAGGGCCCTGGGCTGGAACCCAGAGTAGAGGGCGGGCCTGGGTTCCCCCCAAACCTCCCAACTCCTGATCAAACACAGGAGGAATTGACCTGGACTGTGGCTTCTACCAGAGGGGAAGGTCTCTGGGCTGTTTCCTGACCCACAGGGTGAATCTGTGAGGGGAGCAAATCCGCCAATAAGCGCAGGACCCAGCAAGGTAGAGGAGGAACTTTGTCACAATGTGTAATCTCTGATTATTAATGATAAGCATTTGTGAGGCATGCATCACCATAGCAGCTGGGCAGCCTTTATGATAAACAGGGCTGGTAGTACTGCCTATTGTTAAGACTGCCCAAGACTTCCTAGTTGCTTTTTACTTTTCCCAACTTTAACCATTTGGGCTGTGTGTGATCCAAGGACCTCCTGATGTCAATTGGCAGAGGGTACAGGGATCCCATGGGTTCACCAAAAGGGATCTTATAGGTTCTCTACTGAAAGCCTGTGTCACGCTGCTCCTCATAAGCATTGTGGAATGTATATACAGTAAATATGAGGAGTTGTGTGTGTGTGTGTGTGTGTATGTATATTAAAGACTATGTTCCCTGGGTCTGTAGTTTAAAAGCATGTCACTCAAAGGTAATGTATCTTGAGACAGACTTTTCCAGACATGGGGTGGGAGACACTTGTCTCCCATTGGACCATTGTATATTGTGTGTCCTACAATAAAAGTCGGTTAGCATACTAAGTGAAATGTTAAAGAAGACCTGGCAGAGACTCAAGAATGAAATTAACCAGCAGAGGTAAACAGTGCGGTTGGAAGAACCCTGTTTTCAGGTGAACATCAAAGATCTATTCTGATATAGTTGGGGGTGCAGAGAGACACCTTGGCTTCCTTCTGTCTGTGCAGACAAGCTGCCACAGGGCTTGATCTTATGCAAAGGGGATTGGCCAACTTGGTTGAAAATGCTAGGAAAAGGGGTAAGCTATCTTGTAGGAGACAGGAGAATGTCTTGTGAATTAAGCTCAGCCTCTAGAAAGTGTGTTATGATTTTGTTTTATATATAACCATTTCTTTCCAATATTCTTTTTTCCATCACTTGACTCTCTGTTCTTTGATGATAAATGTATTCTTGTTTTCACTATCTATTTATCTCTAAGTGCTGTGTGTTAAATGGCGAGTGATCCTGGGTTGACTCTTGAAAGCTGGTGTTTACTGTTCCTGTGGGAGCAGCGAGTCTGAGAGTTCTGGGACAGGGACTGAATGCTCCCCAGGATGCTGGGAGGTCTCGGGGGTTGGCATGTGCCTATCACTAAGTGTACAGCAAGCGTGAGGCCTGTGGAGGCCTAGAAGGCAGGGCTTGTGTTGCCAGATGCTGGTGGAGTCAGGGATCTGATCCACAGCAGGCACAGACAAGACTCCTTCACGCTAAGGACAGGTGTTAGCAAGGTGCCTGGTACTGCTGGGAAGCGACAAACCATGTATCTTGCTCAGTCTGAATATATATATATATATTTTTTTCTTTTTGTGGAAAAATTCAGCCAAAGTAGTTCAGCTGTTTTTGAAAACAAGGCTAGGGAAAAATACATTGCTTTGCCCATATTAAAAACATGCTGGTGGACTTTTCTTTGAGAAGCTGTAGCACCCCCATGATTTGCAGCACAGACTTGAAGCTTTGGCAGGGAGATGGCCTGTGTGCAAGAGATGTGTCTTTTGCCATCCTTGTGAAAACCTGCCAAAATTTGGCCAAGTAATAAGCCTATGAAAAACTGCAGTTTGCTCATGCTCAGTAGAGAATTTTTAGAGCATCACAACTAATTTCCCTGACGATCCTGTCCCCACTGGGCATGCTCCAGCACTTCAGAAAAAAACAGTATTGAGCATGGAATTAAAGACTGTCATAATGTATATGCCTGAGGGGACTGAATTAAGATTGCACAAGCAACTTTCATTGTGGCAACTCCTAACTTTCGACTGCTTGACCCTCCAGCCTTAATAAAGGTCTTTCAACACAGTTTTGTTGTGTGTAATATCATTTAGACCAACAGAAACAGATTCCTCCAAGAATAACAACACAGGAATGCAGGGGCAAGATTAGAAAGGCAAAAGCACAAAATGAGCTCAAACTAGCTACAGGAATAAAGGGAAACAAGAAGACTTCTTATCAATACATTAGAAGCAAGAGGAAGATCAAGGACAGGGTAGGTCCACTGCTCAGTGAGGAGGGAGAAACAGTAACAGGAACTTGGAAATGGCAGAGATGCTTAATGATTTATTTGTTTTGGTCTTCACCAAGAAGTCTGAAGTAATGCCTAACACAGTGAATGCTAATGGGAAGGGGGTAGGTTAAGAAGATAATATAAAAAAAGAACAAGTTAAAAATCACTTAGAAAAGTTAGATGCTTGCAAGTCACCAGGGCCTGATGAAATGCATCCTAGAATACTCATGGAGCTAATAGAGGAGGTATCTGAGGCTTTAGCTATTATCTTTGGAAAATCTTGGGAGACAGGATTGATTCCAGAAGACTGGAAAAGGGCAAATATAGTGCCCATCTATAAAAAGGGAAATAAAAACAACCCAGGAAACTACAGACCTGTTAGTTTAACTTCTGTGCCAGGGAAGATAATGGTGCAAGTAATTAAGGAAATTATCTGCAAACACTTGGAAGGTGGTAAGGTGATAGGGAATAGCCAGCATGGATTTGTAAGGAAAAATCATGTCAAACTAATCTGATAACTTTCTTTGATGGGATAATGAGCCTTGTGGATAAGGGAGAAGCGGTGGATATGGTATACCTAGACTTTAGTAAGGCATTTGATACGGTCTTGCATGATATTCTTATCAATAAACTAGGCAAATACAACTTAGATGGGGCTACTATAAGGTGGGTGCATAACTGGCTGGATAACCATACTCAGAGAGTATTTCCCAATCCTGCTGAAAAGGTATAACAAGTGCGGTTCCGCAGGGGTCTGTTTTGGGACCGGCTCTGTTCAGTATCTTCATCAACAACTTAGATATTGGCATAGAAAGTTTGCAGATGATACCAAATTAGGAGGAATTGCAACTGCTTTGGAAGATAGGGTCATAATTCAAAATGATCTGGACAAATTGGAGAAATGGTCTGAGATAAACAGGATGAAGTTTAATAAAGACGAATGCAAAGTGTTCCACTTAGGAAGGAACAATCAGTTTCACACATATAGAATGGGAAGAGATGGTCTAGGAAGGAGTATGGCAGGAAGGGATCTAGGGGTTATAGTGGACCACAAGCTAAATATGAGTCAACAGTGTGATGCTGTTGCAAAAAAAACCCAAATGTTTCTGGGATGCATTAACAGGTGTGTTGTGAGCAAGACACGAGAAGTCATTCTTCCGCTCTACTCTGCGCTGGTTAGGCCTCAACTGGAATATCGTGTCCAGTTCTGGGCACTGCATTTCAAGAAAGATGTGGAGAAATTGCAGAGGGTCCAGAGAAGAGCAACAAGAATGATTAAAGGTCTAGAGAACATGACCTATGAAGGAAGGCTGAAAGAATTGGGTTTGTTTAGTTTGGAAAAGAGAAGACTGAGAGGGGACATGATAGCAGTTTTCAGGTATCTAAAAGGGTGTCATAAGGAGGAGGGAGAAAACTTGTTCATCTTAGCCTCTAAGGATAGAACAAGAAGCAATGGGCTTAAACTGCAGCAAGGGAGGTTTAAGTTGGACATTAGGAAAAAGTTCCTAACTCTCAGGGTGGTTAAACACTGGAATAAATTGCCTAGGGAAGTTGTGGAATCTCCATCTCTGGAAATATTTAAGAGTAGGTTAGATAAATGTCTATCAGGGATGATCTAGACAGTATTTGGTCCTGCCATGAGGAGAGGGGACTGGACCCGATGACCTGTCGAGGTCCCTTCCAATCCTAGAATCTATGAATCAGGCACATGATCTCCATGTTCCCCATAAGTATTGAGCCAGTTACCTGAATTGGGGAAATATGGGCTTTGAGGTTACCTGCCAAGGGGAGGTGGAAGGATTGAATGGAGAGAAGCATTTCAGAGCTCTTTCCAAACATGGCCAAATTCAGGCTCTGACATTTTTGTGGTGGGATGGAGTCCTGGAGGTGCAGGCTTATCACCAAAAACGCCCTGCTCTCAGCTTCCTTGAGCTCTTCCTTTGGGACAGAACACCAAAGTCAACCTGCTGAGGGCACAAAGGGAGAGGTGTCTTTGAGATAACAATAACTTGGACCAGTCGGGGCTTTATAGAACATAATTATTACTTTGAAGTTTACCTGGAGGTAAGTCGACTGACTGTGCAGAATGCAGAACCCAGGTGAGGTGTGATCTTGTTGATCTGCTTCCCCACTGGAGTGGTGCATTAGCTGAAGCATCTGAGTGGCCTTTAGGAGGAGGTCCAGATAGTGTGTTACAGTAGTTTAGCCTTGAGATAACAAAGGTGTGATTGTGGTGAGGTCAGCATCTGAGAAGAAAGGGTAACGTCTCTTGGTCAAGAAAGCATTTTTGCCAACTGCTGCCATCACTGAACCCAGAAGCACTGAAGTCTATGCAGACCCCAAGATTGCAATTGCTTTGGTGGTGGTGGTCAGGCAGCCTCCATAGAATTGTGGTCACTGGCCCTTCCATCACCCATCTCCTCAGTCTTGTTAATTGGCTAGATTATATCCATATCCCTGTTTGTGCTAGGCACAAGGTAAGCAGTGAAATGGTTCTGTTGGGGGCCCAATGAGAAGGAAATATAAAGTGAGGTATATCATCTCTCTCGTCAAGATACACCAGAAGGGCATATTCTACAGTATGAATTAACAGGCAGCAAAAAATCATATTAAAAGGTGGGCCATTGTCCAGTGTCCTAGACCTTACTTATACCTTAAATGTCTGTGCCGCTGATACATCATGCAGTCCAGTTCTCCATTGACTGTGGTCACTACCAGTTGTGGTACTTCATCTGAAGTGATGCCAAGGCATTCAGTATTCTCTGTCACTGTCTTCTGCCAGTTCTTCCCTGTCCTTCCTCCCTTTTTCTTTCCTCCCTCAAGTACCCAGTTCAGTGCTTGCATAGCATGCCTCCTACCTTCCGTACGATGTACATGTCCCTGCCAGCTGAGCCCTCTTGCTCTGATGATCTTTTCTAACCTGTTCTGCTCTGCCAGCTCTCTTACTCTCTCATTTGTTATCCTGGCTTTCCATTAAATGTGTGGTACCTTCTGCAGCCATCTGTAATGGGTAGCTTCCAAGCTCTTCTTAATGTGCTAGTTCCTTGGGGCAGAGGCTCTATCTTCCTATGTGTTTGTACGTTGCCTAGCACAGTGGGACTTTGATCCTGAATGAGGCCTTTCAGTCCGACTGTAATCTACATATTCGATGGTTCTGCTCCCTTCTTGGTCCCTCACTTGGGGTATGTCTACACTACAAGACTATTTCGAATCAACTTAATTCGAATTTGTGGAATCGACCTTATGAAGTCGAAGTTGTGTATCCACACTAAATACACTAGTTCGACTGTGCGAGTCCACAGTAACGGGGCCAGCGTCGACTTTGGAAGCGGTGCACTGTGGGAAGCTATCCCACAGTTCCCGCACTCCCCGCTGCCCATTGGAATTCTGGGATTTCCCCCCAATGCATGCTGGGGGGAAAAATGTGTCGAGGGTGGTTTTGGGTAACTGTCATCATTGAACCATCAATCACACCCTCTCTCCCTCCCTCCTTCCCTCCCTGAAAGCGCCTGCGGGCAATCTGTTCGTGCACTTTTCTGCTCAGTGACAGCGCGGGCGCCACAGCACTTTGAGCACGGATCCCGCTGCAGTTATGGCCGTTGTCAACTCCTCGCACCTTATCGTCCACCTCTTCCACAGTCAGCTGCTGAGAAATAGGGCTACTTTTCAATGGTGCTGCGAGCACTGGTGGACCATGATCACAACATCAACATCGGGTGGCCAGGCAAAGTTCATGACGTGCGTGTTTTCAGGAACTGTGGTCTGTTTAGACGCCTGCAGGAAGGTAGTTTCTTCCCGGACCACAAAATAAGTCTTGGGGATGTGCAGATGCCTATAGTGATCGTCGGGGATCCAGCCTACCCGCTAATGCCCTGGCTCGTGAAGCTCTGTGCAGGCGCCTTGCACAGCGACAAGGAACTCTTCAAGTAACAGCGAGCAGCGTGACCTGTGACTGTTCAGTTTCTTTACAGAGAAGCTGAACCTGCCCCTGTTTCTTTACCAAGTGACTGACTGTTGACTAGCATCTGCAGTTACATACCCCGCCCACCCCGCTTCCCCAACTTCCAACACACGTTTAAAAATAAAATACATGTTCCACTGTAACTTTACAAAGGTTTCTTTATTGATGACTTTGCGTTACCGGGTTGAAACTGGGACACGGACTGTGCTGGGTAGGGTGTGCAGTGATGTAAAGACCGCCTGTAAACTCGAGGAATGACAGGCTCCTGCTCCCAGAGCGGTCTACAGTGCCGGACTGGATGTTTCAACGGAGCCTGCCATCCCTCCTTTTTGGGACTCTGTGTGCGGGGGCTATGTGGCCTTTTGGCGGGGGAGGACGGATACAGATTCCTCTGCTGCGTGGCTCTGTGGTCCAGGACAGGGACCGTTGCATGAGATCTGTAACCCCCCTCCCCCGCTACAAAGTCACGTACCCCCCCACCCACACAGAACCTACAAACCACCTCCCATACCGACCAGGGTGCGTACTGACAGCAGTGTGTGTGTGACCTGCTGCTGATCCTGCCCCCATGTCTGTACCCTGGTAAAGGTGATTGTCCTGTCAAATTACCAACCCCCTTCCCCCCCTTCAAACACAGTCTCCTCTAAAAGAACATGACGGAAACAGTAATTAACAGAAAAGTATTTTTTATTATCAACTAGACAGTTAGGGGATGAAACTGGGATGGGGGCTTGGGTGAGGCGGGAAGGAAAGGACTTCTCAAAATTTAGGGTATGAGAGCTTTTGGGTACTTGAGCACTCTGCTGGGGTGCAGTGACAGTTTACACGGCCTCTGGCGCCCCTCCTTTTGGTTATTTTGGGTGAGGGGGGTATGGGACTTTGTGGCGGGGGAGGGCGGTTGCAGATACAAAAGCCAAAATTGGGAATGACTCCCTGAGTCAATCCCTCCTTTTTGGTATCTAAAAATAGAATCAGTCCTCCCTAGAATATGGGCAAGTGTACTAGAGAACCACTGTATCAGAGAACCAGAGAGCACAGCTGCTCTGTGTCAGATCCTGCATAGATTATGAGCTGTATGCTATTCACAGGGGGTGCTCCTGCAACAACCCCACCTGTTCATTCCATTCTTCCCCCAGCCTTCCTGGGCTACCATAGCATTGTCCCCCCACTTGTGTGATGAAGTAATAAAGAATGCAGGAATAAGACACAGTGACTTGTTAGTGAGAAATGAGTGGAAGGCAGCCTCCAGTTGCTATGATAGTCCAGATAGGACATTAAGGAGTGTGGAGGAGAGGAGCCCAGCATCCTGCTGCTAGTCCAGGGGCAATTGAATCTTTTCTTTACACATGAAGGGTGGGGGCTGATGAAGCTCAGCCCCCTGTTGCTATGATGACGATGGTTATCAGCCATACTGTACCATCTACCACGAAAAATTAGGACCAGGCGCCCTTGATTGACCTTACCGATGCTAGTCGGCATGGTTACCAGTCCTTTTGCACTGCCCCATGTGCCAATAGGCTGATGATGAGGACGGGTACCAGTCATTTTGTACCATCAGCCATCCATAGCGTGGGGGTAGCAAGGATGTTGGTGTTGAGTGCTGCACCATCGCGTCTATCTGCAGCATTCAGTAAAGATAGGGTGACATGTAAAAGAGTCAAGAGAGGATTGTTTTCCCTTTCACTTCTGGGGGTGGGTGGGGGGCTGCATAAATTGCCTAGCTATGCCCTGACCCACCGCGGACACTGTTTTTGACCCTAGAAGCATTTGGAGCTCAGCCAAGAATGCAAATGCTTTTCGGAGACAGCAGGAACTGTGGGATACCTTGCGTCCTCAGTCCCCCCTCCCTCCATGAGCGTCCATTTGAATCTTTGGCTTTCCGTTACGCTCGTCACGCAGCAGCGTGCTGAGTCTCTGCTATGCCGTCTGTCCGGAGTTTTTTGAAAAATACTTTGGACCAGGCGTAACATTACAGTAATTCCCCTAATTAGATGCAGGAGTCTCCGAGCGAGATCACCCTGAGGACGGTCACTGAAGGAGATAGAGAGCGCATGCTGCGTGAAAGCCAGCACAAACCAGGGGCCTATGCAGCCGTGCTCGGGGAGGCAATGCTCCCTGAGTACCTCATGAAAGCCTCGCGCGGAAAAGTGTGCTACCACGGAGCACCCAATAAGGCAGCTCTCCCCAGGAACCTCCTGCGGAGGCTTTTCGATTACCTCCAGGAGAGCTTCGTGGAGATCTCCCAGGAGGATTTCTGTTCTATCCCCATATATAGAGAGACCTCCTTTTCACATACTTCAGATTCCTGTTATATTAAGAATAAAAGTTTACATGGTTAAAGCACTTACCGACTGCTCCTTCCCCTGATTCAGGATTCGGGTTAATGGCCGGGGACGGTTGGTAGGGGATCTCCGTGACGGTGATGAAGAGATCCTGGCTGTCTGGGAAACCAGCGTTGTAAGCGCTGTCGCCTGCCTCGTCGTCCACAAACCCTTCCTCATCTTCCCCATCCGCGAACATCGCCGAGGAACTGGCCGTTGACACTGTACCATCGTCAGTGTCCATGGTCACTGGTGGGGCAGTGGTGGCAGTCTCCGTAGCGTCCGTTTGCCGCTTTGATTTTTTGGTAGCCTTGTCTGGGGTCCTTGATTTTCACGCGGCGCTGCGTTGCATCCCGGCTGTATCCTCTGTCTCTCATGGCTTTGGAGACCTTCCCGTAGGTCTTTGCATTCCGTTTTTTGGAGCGCAGCTCCGAAAGCACAGACTCCTCGCCCCACGCACCGATCAGATCCAAGAGTTCCCGGTCAGTCTATGCTGGGTCCCTCTTTCTATTCAGAGATTACATGAACTCCTCTGCTGGAGAGCTCTGCATCGCTGCCGGTGCTGCTGAGCTCGCCCCGATGTCCAACCACGAAATGAGATTCTAACTGTCCAGACAGGAAAAGGAATTCAAATTTTCCCGGGACTTTTCCTGTGTGGCTGGTCAGAGCATCCAAGCTCGGACTGCTGTCCAGAGCGTCAACAGAGTGGTGAAGTGTGGGATAGCTCCCGGAGCTAGTAAGTTCGATTTGCATCCACACCTAGCCTAATTCGACATAGCCATGTCGAATTTAGCGCTACTCCCCTCGTCGGGGTGGAGTACCGAATTCGAACTAAAGAGCCCTCTAGGTCGAATTAAATGGCTTCCTGGTGTGGACGGGTGCACAGTTAATTCGAATTAACGCTGCTAAATTCGAATTAAAGTCCTAGTGTGGACCAGGCCTTGGTGTCAGTGGGGGCTGACAATGAGTCTTTTAATGAGAGGGGGAAACAAGAGTGTCTTGCCTTGCCTAACAGCCTCCCTCAGATGGCATCCCTCTGCACCTCATTCGAGTTCAAAACGTCACTTTGCATTCTCATTACAGAGTTCCTGAGCTCTAGGATCTTTTGTTGTAGGCAGTAGGTGCTATGCTGAGGGAGACCTATCTCCCGACGACAAAGGACAAAGGCCTTGTAATTCCTTATTCTGCTAAGCTCTCAAATGCCAATTTCCCCACCTGAGTGGAACCCCTGTAAAATCAGAGCATCAACTAGACATGCTGAGAGCCTCTTAACTCCAGCAGCTGTGGCAGGAGCTGCTTAGAATCCCGGCAGGTGAGAGCTGCCCCCTGAGGTACGAAAGGATGAGAGGCAGCCTGAGGCTATTGTATTATGCAATTGATGGATGTTTCCAGCCTGGGTCCCTGGCAGAGTGGTGATTTCTGGGCTTCCTATGCTATGTGGCGCCACTCGGTCAAAGAGAGAGAACTGACAGGTGATAAAGGAGCAGAGAACCACATCTGGCTCCTTTCTTCCCCCCCCAGAGGTGCGAGACATGCTCAACTTTGGTTTCACTTTCCTTCTCCTACTTGCAATGAGGCGAGTGGTGTGTTCTTCTTTTGATATCTGGGAATCAAACTGCTTTGAAATGGGGAAATAATCATGACAAAACACTTGAGACAATGGCAGGATAAAGACCCCAGAGCTAGAGAGAGACTAGTGCTTAGCACTGACTAGAGACTAGTCAGAGAGAGACTAGTGCTTAGAAGCATTTCCTGCCCCCCATTGTCTCTGTTTCTGCCAATGCAGCAGTGTCTCCCTCTGCCCCTACCACACCAACACATTCATGTTCTCTCTGCCTCATGATCCTACAGCAGCTGGGGGGATCTGGAGACTTGGCCCAAATTCAAAGACAGTTTTAGTGGGTGCAATTTCATTGAGTTTGTTGGAATCGTACTTCATTTCACCAGACCTGTATATGGCTCTTTCCTTTGCCTGGGACCTCCTGCCCTAAACCGGGACATAGCTGCACTTCTGCGACAAGCAACAATGGAAGGGTCAGATTTATACAGCCTGAGAGAGAGGCACCTGCAATGTGGAGGGTAGTGAAGATCATGCCTAGAAAAAGAGTTGATGGATGCAGTGTTCCCTTCCTGCTGCTGCACAGCCAATAAGACCAGGGCCGGCTTCAGGCCGATTCGCCCAATTTCCCCAGAATCGGGCCCCACGCCGGTGCCTTTTTAATTTTTACTCACCCAACGGCACTCTGGGTCTTCGGTGGCATTTCGGCAGTGGGCCCTTCACTCGCTCTGGAGTGCCGCCGAAGACCAGGAGCGCCCCTGGGTGAGTATGATTCGGGCCCCGCACTTGCTAAAGCCAGCCCTGAATAAGGCTAGATGACAGGTGGCCAGCAGCACTTGAATCACCACAAGCCTGTGTACACTAGTGCTTCTCCTATTGCTGTTCCTCTGGTAGCAACCATAGGAAACCTTAGAGAGAAAAGAGATTTGTAGACAAAGTGTTGGTTCCCCCAGAGATTTCATTCTCTTTGCTGTGGAGGGTGTTGAACTCAGCTGACCTTGCCTATGCCACCAGGACAGCTGTTTTGAACACCAGATTATGTTGGAATCATAAGGATGCCATATTTCAGAGTAGCAGCCGTGTTAGTCTGTATCCGCAAAAAGAACAAGAGTACTTGTGGCACCTTAGAGACTAATTTGTTAGTCTCTAAGGTGCCACAAGTACTCCTGTTCTTTTTAAGGATGCCATAGAATCATAGAAGTGTCAGATTGGAAGGGACCTCGAGAGGTGATCTAGTCCAGGCCCCTGCACTCATGGGAGGATATATATGGATATAGTATACATCTCTCTCTCTATCTATATCAGGCACTATATCCTATATAGATATAATCTATAAAAAGGGAAATAAGGACAACCCAGGGAATTACAGACCAAGCAGCTTAATTTCTATACCCGGAAAGATAATGGAGCAAATAATTAAGTAATCAAGTTGCAAACGCCTAGAAGATAATAAATTGATAAATACCAGTCAGCATGGATTTGTCAAGAACAAATCGTGTCAAACCAACCTGATAGCTTTTTTTGACAGGGTAACAAGCCTTGTGGATGGGGGAAAGTAGTAGATGTGATATATCTTGACTTTAGTAAGGCTTTTGATACTATCTCGCATGACCTTCTCATAAACTAGGGAAATACAACCTAGATGGAGCTACTATAAAGGTGGGTGCATAACTGGTTGGAAAATCGTTCCCAGAGAGTAATGTTAGGGATTTTAAGGGGTCCCACTTGCCCCAGACTGTGTCCCGCTTGCCCCAAGTTGAATTAGCTGAGCATAATTAATATTAGGCCATTATAGGTCAGCTTGATATTAAGACATAGGATAGCTGGTATGGCATAATCGAAAGGCCAACAGGAGAAAGGGGAACCAACGCCTACTGATAATTGTGAAACATGGCCTAGTATAACAGCATATTAGCAATGGAAAATTAATAAAGAGTCTTGTACAATGTAGCCGCATGTAGGTGGGCGCACATGTAGTTGGGAGGGGGCTTGCTGTGCAACTCTATTGGAAGCAGTTGTATTGGGCAATTTGGTAAACAATAAGGTGTTATTAACAATTAAGATTTGTAATGTGATAGGGAATTTGCCAGACCCCCACCCATAGGGTCAGAAGCAGACTGCATCCTAGGCCTGTTAGCAAAACCCAATTGCTATATAGAACAAAGGTTAACTTCTGCAAAACTTGTCTGTCTGTATAAGGGGCGAGGGGGGGTGGTGGTGATGAAGAAACCAGAAAAAGGGGAACTAAGGGAAGCTCAGCTAGAATGCGACAAGAGCCTTATCCAATGCAACCGCAAAGGAGGGGTCTTAAGGCAGACAGACTACCAACGAAAACTGTCAAAGAACAATAACAGGAAAAACCAAATAAGGAAATCTAAGTACGTGTTAATTTGAGGTTTTAACCTTTATAAGCTTGGTAAAATTTGTAACAGGCAGAGGGAAGCCTAACCCTCTCCCTGCATGCATGCTTGTAATAATAAAGGTGCCTCAAGGCTGTGTCTGACCCAAAATCAAAGGCATGGTTAATTTTTCCACGACAAAAAAGTGGTTCACAGTCATGCTGGAAGGGCATAACGAGTTGGGTCCCACAGGGATAGGTTCTGGGTCCGGTTCTGTTCAATATCTTCATCAATTATTTAGATAATGACATAGAGAGTACATTTATAAAGTTTGCGGACGATACGAAGCTGGGAGGGGTTGCAAGTGCTTTGGAGGATAGGATTCAAATTTAAAATGATCTGGACAAACTGGAGAAATGGTCTGAAGTAAATAGGATGAAATTCAATAAGAACAAATGCAAAGTACTCCACTTAGGAAGGAACAATCAGTTGCACACATACAGAATGGGAAATGACTGCTTAGAAAGAAGTACTGTGGAAAGGGATCTGGGGGTCATAGTGGATCACAAGCTAAATATGAGTCAACAGTGTAACACTGTTGCAAAAAACCCAAACATTCTGGGATGTATTAGCAGGAGTATTGTAAGCAAGACACGAGAAGTAATTCTTCTGCTCTACTCCGCACTGATTAGACCTCAGTTGGAGTATTGTGTCCAGTTCTGGGCACCACATTTCAGGAAATATGTGGAGAAACTGGAGAAAGTCCAGAGGAGAGCAACAAAAATTATTAAAGTTCTAGAAAGCATGACCTCTGAGGGAAGATTGAAAAAATTGGGCTTGTTTAGTCTTGAAAAGAGAAGACTGAGAAGGGGACATAACAGTTTTCAAGTACATAAAAGTTTGTTACGAGGATGAATTGGAGAGAGTCCAGCGGAGGGCAACAAAAATGATTAGGGGGCTGGAGCACATGACTTATGAGGAGAGGCTGAGGGAACTGGGATTGTTTAGTCTGCAGAAGAGAAGAATGAGGGGGGATTTGATAGCTGCTTTCAACTACCTGAAAGGGGGTTCCAAAGAGGATGGATCTAGACTGTTCTCAGTGGTAGAAGATGACAGAACAAGGAGTAATGGTCTCAAGTTGCAGAGGGGGAGGTTTAGGTTGGATATTAGGAAAAACTTTTTCACTAGGAGGGTGGTGAAGAACTGGAATGGGTTACCTAGGGAGGTAGTGGAATCTCCTTCCTTAGAGGTTTTTAAGGTCAGGCTTGACAAAGCCCTGGCTGGGATGATTTAGTTGGGTTTGGTCCTGCTTTGAGCAGGGGGTTGGACTAGATGACCTCCTGAGGTCCCTTCCAACCCTGAGATTCTATGATTCTATGATGAGGGAGAAAAATTTTCTTAACCTCTGAGGATAGGACAAGAAGCAATGGGCTTAAATTGCAGCAAGGACAGTTTAGGTTGGACATTAAGAAAAACTTCCCGACTGTCAGAGTGGTTAAGCACTGGAATAAATTGCCTATGGAGGTTGTGGAATCTCCATCATTGGGGATTTTTAAGAGCAGGTTGGACAAACACCTTCTCAGGGATGGTTTAGATCAGGGGTGGGCAAATGTTTTGGCCCGAGGGCCACATCAGGGTTGCGAAACTATATGGAGGGCCACGTAGGGAAGGCTGTGCCTCCCCAAACAGCCTGACCCCTGCCCCCTATCTGCCCCTTCCCACACCCTGACTGCCCCCCTCAGAACACCCAACTCATCCAACCCCCCCTGCTCCTTGTCCCCTGACCACCCCCTCCAGGGACTCCCCCCCCATTCCCAGTCCCCTCACTCCCCTCCAAGGACCCTCGCCTCAACTGCCCCCGGACTCCCTGATCCAACCCCTCCATTCCTGGTCTCCTGACTGCCCCAACCCCTATCTACACCCCCGCCCCCTGACAGCCCCCCGGGACTCCCACGCCTATCTACCCGCTCCCTGACCCATTGCCAGAACCTCTGCCCCATCCAACAGTCCCCTGTCCCCTGACTGCCCCCCCGGGACTCCCTGACCCTTATCCAGCCCCGCTCCCCGCCCCCTTACCAGGCTGCTCAGAGCAGCAGGAGCTCACAGCCCTGCTGCCTGGTCGGAGCTAGCCACGTCACCCTCACTGCCTGGCACAAGCGATGGGCCAGAGTGCTGGCAGCGCGGCGCACTGAGGCTGCGGGGGCGGGGAGACAGCAGGGGAGGGGCTGGGGGGCTAGCCTCCCCGGCCGGGAGCTCAGGGGCCAGGCAGGACGGTCCCGCGGGATGGCTGTGGCCCGCGGGCCATAGTTTGCCCACCTCTGGTCTAGATAATACTTAGACCTGCCTTGAGTGCAGGGGACTGGACTAGATAACCTCTCAAGGTCCTTTCCAGTTCTATGATTCTATGATTATCTAAACCAGTGTCACCAACTGGTTGATTGCGATTGACTGGTCAATCCTGAAGACTCTCCCAGTCGATAACGATCTCTGGCCGCTAAAAGTCCAGTGGTGTGGCGGGGCTGCCGCTAAGGGAGGCTCCCTGTCTGCTCCAGCCCCATGCTGCTCCCGGAAGCGGCCAGCACGACCCTGCAGCCCCAGGGGAGTGGGGGAGCAGGGATCTCCACGTGCTGCTCCTGCCTGCAAGCACAGCCCTGGCCGCTCCCATTGGCCAGGAATGGGGAACTGCGGTCAATGGGAGCTGCGGGGACGGTGCCTGCAGAGAGGAGCAGCATGTGGAGCCATGGGCCTCCCTCCCCGGGGTGCATTGGCCCCTTTTGGGAGTGGCATGGGGCTGGGGCAAGCAGGGGCCTGCCTTAGCGCTGCTGCCCGAGAGCCGCCTGTAGTAAGTGCTGCCCGGCAGAGCCCGCATCCCAGAGCCCAGCCCTGAACCCTCTCCTGGAGTCGGCACCCCATACCCCATCTTGCACCCCAAGCCCCTGTCCCAGCCCTGAGCCCCCTCCAAGAGCCAGCATCCTGTACCCCCTTCTGCACCCAAACTCCATCCCAGAGCTTGCACCCCTCACCCCCTCCTCCACCCCAACCCCCTGCCCCAGGCTCAGCCTGGAGTCCCCTCCCACACTCCGAACCCCTCGGCCCCACCCAGAGCCCGCACACTCTCCTGAACCCCAGCTCCCTGCCCCAGCCTGGTAAAAGTGAGTGAGGGTGGGGGAGAGCGAGTGACCGAGGGAGGGGATGGAGTGAGTGGGGTGGGACTTCAGGGAAGGGGCGGGGCCTTGGGGAAGGGGCATGGTAAATCCTGGGTTGTACTTAAATTCAAAAAGTGATCTTGTACATAAAAAGGTTGGAGATCAGTAATCTGGACCATCCCTGACAGGTGTTTGTCTAACCTGCTCTTAAAAATCTCAAATGATGGAGATTCCACAACCTCCCTGGGCAATTTATTCCAGTGCTTAACCATCCTGACAGGAAGTTTTTCCTAATGTCCAACCTAAACAGTCCTTGCTGCAATTTAAGCCCATTGCTTCTTGTCCTATCCTCAGAAGTTAACTAGAACAATTTTTCACCGTCTTCCTTGTAACAACCTTCTATGTACTTGAAAACTGTTATCATGCCCCCCCTGCCCCCAAATCCTCTCTTCTCCAGACTAAACAAACCCATTTTTTCAATCTTCCCTCAGAGGTAATGTTTTCTAGACCTTTCATCATTTCTGTTGCTCTCCGCTGGACTCCTTTGTCCATTTTTGATACCTGAGGCCCACAGAGCAGAAACCTACAGGAACTGCTTTTCCTAAAATCCAGGGAGCTGCTCTGACCCATATTTTTTAGGGGAAGAGCAGAACTTGGTCAAGTTTGATGGGGCAGGCAAAGCCAGCGTGATTGGCAGGTGGTGGTAAATTGGGGCTTGTTCTGAAACAGCATAAAAACATAGCTGTTACGTGAAACATGCCATTGGCATAGCACATGGGGGTTGTATTATTACATGAGAGATATACTATTCAGCTCTGCAGTTTCTTCTTGTGGATTTAGGTTCACTTAATGGCAGTGTGGTCTACTGGGTAGAGCACTGGACTAAGACTCAGGAGACCTGGGTTCTTTTCCCAGCTGTGCCACTGGCCTGCTGGATGATTGTAGGCAAGTCATTTCCCTGCTCTGTGCCTCAGTTTTCCCATTTGTAAATGATGCATAAAGCACTTTGAGATCTATGGTTGAAAAATGCTGTAGAAGAGGTAAGGATGATGATGATGATGATTGTCCTGGAAGGATCTAGCTAGGTAGGATCTTAAGCCTTGATAGTTACCTGGGGACTGCTGTCTGGCTCCTGAGCAGGTTCTCATCTGCCATACTGCATGCTGACATGAAGCACTCCCTGAGCTGTTGGTTCAGTTCTGTTCCCCGAATCTTCATTATAAAATGTCCAACTTCCATGAGCCCCAAAAGTCTGGGGTGAAAGCTCAAGTGCATTCCTGTCCCTAAGTCCTCAGCACCAGACAGCGTGTCTGTGCCGCTGTCATACTGCCCTGGATTTCCTTCCACTCAGGGAGTTTCCTTCTTGCTTTCTCACCACGTTGGATGACTGTGGCTTTCTCTTTAAAGGGTTGGGTCACAGGGGAGAGGAAGAGGTAGTTCAGAGTTCAGCTTCTCGGCTTGTGTTGCTGATTGGCTCCTTGAGGCTTATTGTCTGTAAGCTGAACCCCACAATATCTGCCCTGACCGCAGCAGGAAGCATCCTGCTCTGAACAAACAATGAGTTGGGGTGGGGAAGGCGGGATCTTGAAACACCTGAAATCCTGCCCAGCCTGGAAACACCCATATTTACAACCAGACATCTCACCATATACGCTGTCTTCCTTTTATGGGTGATTCCCCTAATGGCTGGGCAGGTGGCTTTGGACTGCTATAAATAAGGGGAAAGTGCTAGGCAACGTTGAAAAATCTTATTGATGTTTTGTCCAGTGGGTGGCGCTTTGAGCATGGTCTCAGCTCCATAAAGGGCACACGATTGGCCCACTGCTCTGGGGCTCAGATCATTGATGGGCCATGATGTTGGTCCGAGTGTCTCAGTCCCAGGGTGATTCTGTGTGTGCAGCCAGTTCACGGGGGTCAACATCTGACACAAAGGGAGCTGACTGCTTATTCTGAGTGGCAGAGAAAAAAATGGAACTGGATTTCCATGCCAACCTGGAGTGGAGTCCAGGTACAGCTCCTGGAGGCAGAGAAGAATTTGAACTGGATTCTTGTGGCCACAAGGATCAGACTGGGTGTGAAGCTCCTGTGAGGAGGAGAAACTGAGCAGGATTGATGTGCACACCTGCAATGAAGTCTGGGGGACAGTTCTTGAGAGGGAGGGAAGAACCTGAAAGCTGGGTCCATTTGGAACAGACTCGGCGCTCTGTGGGAGGAGAGGAACCTGATCTGGAGTTTTGAGACCTCCTGGAAGAAACTCTGGGTTCAGCCTTGGGAGTGAGAGAGAGCTCGAACTACATTGCTAGGTTTAGAGAAGAACCTTAAAGGGGTGATGTCTTACCTACCCCACTCTGAAGGGCAGTCCTCTGTCCCCTGCAGGGGAAAGCGAGAGGTCCCTGGTAGGCAGTGGAATGCAGACAGATGAGGACAAAATCGCAACCAGCCCTCCCTGATTTTGTAAAGGAGAAACAGAAACACTAATGAGGCTCGGGGTGCATTTGAATCTTCCAAACCACTGAAGTTTGACTGCCGTTAGCTCTCTGTGTTTTTGTGTGTTTTCCCTCCCCCCACCCAAAGCTTGGTGAGGCCTTTGCTGATGTAAGGCAGAGGCTGCTGATGAGCTTCAAATTAAATTACGCCAGACGGCACAGCTTTACATTTCAAAGGGTTTGAGGGAGAGTTGGAACGGCTTGGAGTTTCTGGGGTTTTTTTTGGAGTAACTGAGGTGATATTTTGACAGATTGTACGATTTCTGTCAGATGTTAAATCCACAGCTGGTTTTGTGCTGCTTGTTTATCTCCAATTAATATGAGGAATTCATAATGACCAGTTAGAGAAGTATTGGAGGATGACATTTTTTAGCAGAATGTCATGAAAAAAGATGGCAACCCCCTTACATCTGACTCCCCATAACATTAGCCACAATAGGCAGCAGATATGGTCTCTTGTCAAGTGGCAGGAGGCATAACCTTTTGTGACTCTGACTCCCAGCTCTCTTGTGTGTCACTCGTTTGTTACTCCCTCACTCTGAATTCTAGTGAATCATAGAATCATAGAATCTCAGGGTTGGAAGGGACCTCAGGAGGTCATCTAGTCCAACCCCCTGCTCAAAGCAGGACCAAACCCAACTAAATCATCCCAGCCAGGGCTTTGTCAAGCCTGACCTTAAAAACCTCTAAGGAAGGAGATTCCACCACCTCCCTAGGTAACCCATTCCAGTGCTTCACCACCCTACTAGTGAAAAAGTTTTTCCTAATGTCCATCCTAAACCTCCCCCTCTGCAACTTGAGACCATTACTCCTTGTTCTGTCATCTTCTACCACTGAGAACAGTCTAGATCCATCCTCTTTGGAACCCCCTTTCAGGTAGTTGAAAGCAGCTATCAAATCCCCCCTCATTCTTCTCTTCTGCAGGCTAAACAATCTCAGTTCCCTCAGCCTCTCCTCATAAGTCATGTGCTCCAGCCCCCTAATCATTTTTGTTGCCCTCTGCTGGACTCTCTCCAATTTATCCACATCCTTCTTGTAGTGTGGGGCCCAAAACTGGACACAGTACTCCAAATGAGGCCTCACCAGTGCTGAATAGAAGGGAATGATCACATCCCTTGATCTGCTGGAAATGCCCCTACTTATACAACCCAAAATGCCATTAGCCTTCTTGGCAACAAGGGCACACTGTTGACTCATATTCAGCTTTTCGTCCACCGTAACCCCTAGGTCCTTTTCTGCAGAACTGCTGCCCAGCCATTCGGTCCCTAGTCTGTAGCCCCTGTGCTCTTGTCAGCTTAATGGCGAATGCCACTCTCCTTCTCCTCATCCCTGCCCCAAATCCTTCTATTAAGAAAAATGTTCTCCAGCATCTTTGAGGGCAGTTCCAGTTTCCATTCTGTGTCGTCCTCCATTGTTCCTTTGAGTGTGTCCCAAGGCAAAAGTGTTGTGTGGATCTGGTCACTACTTGGATGGATATATCCAAGGACAAGTATCAGAAGGGGCTGGTGACCTCTGAATCAGTCATGGTGTTAGGAGGCTGCTGGAGGTGCTGCCTATCAGAAGAGACATAAAACAAAGGTCTTGGCCCCTCACAGCTATTGGTCATCCCATATCACTATATACAAAAGTAGCAGGGTAGCTGGCTCTGGCATCCTAACCAGACTCGTCTTGGATAATTATATTCTGCATCCCTGAATTCCCCAGTTAAATAGTCTTCACTTCCTGTTCTGTACTGTTGTGCGGCATTGCTTGATGCTAATAAACAGCTGTCATGTTCCACCTATGGATGTTGGCAATATCTCTGTGCATATAGATCATCAGTTGCTTGCAACGTCCCCTCCTATTTATCTGTTGGGGTTGATTGTGCATGGAGGTGATGTCAGTTCCTTGACATCTAAGAGTAGGATATTTATCATACGTTGTAGCCAGCTGTTGCTCTGTTAGTGGCATGCGAATTCACAGTTTGTGGTAACATCTGTCCAGCATTAAAGTGAATCTGAGTTTGACCTGAGGAATGATTTTCTGATACTTCGTTGTGGCATATTAAAACCAGTTTAGGAAAGTGGCCATTTAATATGTGGTCTAGATCAGGGGTCTCAAACACGCGGCCCGTGGGCCTCATGCAGCCCTCAGAGTTATTTCCTGCAGCCTGCCATAACGCCGACTCCACCAGCAGCCAAGCTCCCCTCCCAACCTCCCCCCTTGGATTTTCCAGTTTACAAAAGCCAAGCCTGTTCCCCGCGCCTCTCACACTCAACAACACCTGGGTGGGAAAGAAATCCCCGACCCTCCTAGGGGACGCGGACGCTTCAGGTGCTGACTGCTGAGTAAATTCGCTCAATAGAGACCTACAACTCCCAGCATGCTCTACTCCACCTTGCACCAAGCTGCTGCCTTAGAGATGGAGCAAGGCATGCTGTGAGTAATTGGGAAGAATGTTTGTTAAAAGTGGCAATGTATTTTGTATGAATAGTTACTTTAAAAAGTTCCTGCCATTACAGCTATGTTGATAGACTGTTAGTGTAGATCATCATCAGTGTTACTGACTACATAAGGAATAGTTACGGGTGTTTATATTTTATTAAAACCCCTCTTCGCATTAGTTTTAACAAAGTGAATACATTGACATTTAATAGTGTACTATATTACTCTTCATTTTTTTCATTTTTGACTATACTTTTGCATTGTTGTATGAAAAGGTTTCAGTGATGCGGCCCTCGGGCCAATTTATTAGTCCTCACGTGACCCTCGTGGTGGTTTGAGTTTGAGATCCCTGGTCTAGATGATCAAAGTATAAATTATAAATGATGCTGCATGAGCATCCAAGCAATATGGGTCTGGGCGCTTACTGGAGAATTATACTCTTCCCCTCTCTCCCCTCCCCCCCCCACCCCACCCCAGCAGATGTCCCACTCTGTCACTTCCTGTTGTGCCTCTCACCTAGCACTCATTTCTGAGTCATGAGATTCCCTTCAGCCACTTCTCCCAGTTCTCTTCTGAAAAGTTCTCCATGGGGGCAGAAGCTCCTTCAGTCAGTCAGAACTGTTTGCTATAGAGTATTGTGATTTTGTTCCCTCGGCACTCCCCGCCCTAGAGCTGAGCACCCCACCTCCAGTATGCTCCCACTCTCTGTCAGCGAAACCTTATGCTGCTGCTGGATCGGCTCCTCCCACGCTGCTCTCCGCTCTCTGGCCACCAATCCCTATCCCCCCTGCTTTACACTGGCATCTTGTGACCCCACATTTGATTGCACCAATTGCATTTTGCTCACCTATCCAAACTCCTCGTTAGCATGTCCACCCAGGTCTGCCCTCATACCATGTTATGTTGTATGTTGCCGGATCTGAATGCCTAAGGTTTGAATACTGCAAGATGGACAAAGCTATGACTCTGCGTGCTTGGGCTTAGGATGCGAGGAACCCTGCTGTGGGCTGGCTTTGGGGTTAGAATGATGGGCTGTGGATAAATATTTACTAGGGGCCGTAATAAGAATGGTGCCAGAAGTTCAGGGTATAACTGGGATCTTGGGAGGCTGCTGGCCATTGGGGTGTAGTTGAGGTCTGAAAGTGGGGGGTGTTGGTGGATTGTGCTTGGGATTCAGGATCTAAGTGAGATTTCTTGAGCAGTTAGTATTGTGGGAACGGTGCTGGAGGTTACCAATCTGGTTTGGGGCTCTAGCATGGTGGGTATTGTGGGGAGGGTGCTGAACATGTAGGATATCACTGGCAGCTCAAGGTGTAGTCATGGCTACGGGGTTGCAGGTCATTGGAAGGATGTTGAAATTGATGGTTTAGCCAGGAATGTGGAAGGTTGGGGTTGCTGGAAGCACAGAGTATATGTTGCATTCTTTGGGGGTCAGGGAGAAGCTGGCTGGCTGAGAGGGAGGAATTCTGGGCCCTGGAGCTGAAAGGAGTATTTACATCTCAAGCTTTTCTTGTTTGTTCCACATCTGCCAAAGCATTTGGGAATGGCAGGATAGACAAGGACTGTTGAGTGGGGAGGTGAGCTCAGCTCCTTGCATCATTCTTTTTTTATTTGATTTTCTCACTGATCCACATGGTGGAAAGTGTGGTTCTGAGCTTGTTAAGGGAAAGCAGCCAGGCTGCAAAGGTCGTGGAAAGCAGCTGCTTACCTTCCCTCAGTCTCTGCCTGGGTTTAGCTTTCTAATAATAATAATAAAAATGTTCCTGTAGGAGAAGCTTGTTTCGTGTGTCTGCTTCTCTCCTCCCTGACAGCACAGGCTGGTAATTGGCTTGCCTTCCACTCTGGCGCCATGGCAGAGAGCTCTCGGGGTTGAGGTAATGAGACCCCCCGGGAGAGTCTCACAGGAGCCCACAGCTGTGTTGATTTTGTGTCAGGGGGAGGGCGATTACAAAGGGAGAGTGGGACCACCGAATGGCTTCCTTTTCCCACAGCCTCTGACACCCCACCCCCTTCCCATTCCCTTTGACATATTCCAGCTGGCCTTGAAATTCCACATTGAAATGTATGAGTTTATTTTTAGAGTCTCCTAATGCTTTCCCAGGGCACTGGCCAGTGAGATATCCTCCACAGTGGGCCAACACGAATAAGGAGTGAAGTTCCTACTAATTTGGGAAGCTGAGAGATCCTTGCAGTCCCCTATAGGGGGAAGAGAACCTCTGCCGGGTTTTAGGCCCATCTGTCAGCCTCCGTTAGTTTTTCTTCCATGTGTCATTACATTTGAAAGCTGCAGTGACAGAACCGGTTCTCTGAATTCTTTTGCTTCTAACCACAGTCTTTGTTTCTGAGGACCAAAAAAGGCCTAGGGTTTTGTCCATGCTGGGAAGGGACATCTTGTCCTAGAGTGAGTGAAGGAAAAATAAAGCTAGAGCGTTTCCTTTTGTTACATTGTTCATATGAGTCCAGGTGATAGTGGGGAAGTCTCTGACCTAGGTGCCAGGCTGCAGCCCAGAAACATTTTCCCTCTGCCTCCCTTTGAAGTAGAGTCAGACGCATGGCTGTGTAGAGAGGACGTTGTGTTGGAGGTTCTCTCTTTTGCTGTGAATCATGATCAAATTTGCTCCATTTACACATCAAAAGGTGGCTTTCTTCTATTTGGCATTGCTACCAAGGTCAGTCTGGGACCTGGCTTATAAAACATCCTCCCAGCTCTTCCTTCAGACTGAAATATTCCACCGAGGCTCTATGGAGACCCAAACCCTTGCCCCTTCGCTGAGTTGAAAACGCAGCTTGTATCTATGCTCCTCATGGAAAGAATGACTCTCTCAATTCGAAGTAACCTGGACTTGTTCTCTCGCTCTTGGGAATACCTGAAACACATTACGTTGTGTAGGAACAAATCCTGGAGCCTTGAAATCAATGAGGTCTCCGTGAGCCCTTTTCTCATTTCCCCTCCCAACCTCTCTTTCCACCTGCTTTTAGAACATTCTTTCCCATCTGCTTCCCTCCCCTTTGTTTTCACTTCCTATGTTTTGTTTTCACAGTAGCTTGTCCTGCCTTTTGATAAGTTGCATTGTAATATGATGCTGCTCTTTCAGCTCTCTCAATTTTCACTCAACTTTGATTCCAACTGTAGTTTTTTTTTGTCGCTCAGTCTCGTAAGTTCTAGGCTATCTCCTAGCGGGACTCCTACCTTCATCTTGTTTCCACTCTCTGTCCTGGGTTGCAGTTTGCAGTTGAGATTTCCTAATGGTAATGGTTAACACAGTTGTCACATAGTATCTGGGAAGCTGTAGACTCCAGTGACTTCATTTGCTGTGTTCCCAATGTGTTCTCTTCACGGGGGAGCTTGCCAGGATCTCTGGCCTCTTTGCTATTATGTGCCTCTCTCTTTCCTCTCAAAATCATGTGTTTTACTGGAAGCGTTGTAAGTTTTCGAGCCCAGGACTCAAAATGTTGCTTTGCTTGAGGCCTGCAGGGAAATGCATCTTTATTGTTTGTTTTTATGGCTTGATAACAATACAGGAAGGTGCTTATCCTCGGCTCAAGATGCCCTTGACATTTCTTTAAAAAATACAAAAGCCTAACAGAAAAGGCAAATCGAGCACCATCTATGCCTGAAACAAACAGCGAAACAGTAAAAAATAAATAAATAGCCCAGTCTCCTCGGGTCTTTCTCCTCTGGCAACACTCTTCCCCTCCTGAATGGAAGAGAAAAATCCTCATCAACAAGCTCTTGTATCTAAATCGGTATGAGGACATAAGGGATTGTCTTGTGGCTAAATCAGTTGCCTAGGAATCAGGGGATCTGGATCCTGCACCTGATTCTGCTCTAGACTTACTGTGTGACTTTGAGCAAGCCATTCTGGGCCCAATCCTGTTGTTCTTTTCAGGCAAAATTCCTGTTTGAGTTACTAGGCGTTTTGCCTGAACAAGGTCAGCAGGTTTGGGTCTTTCATTTCTCTGTGTCCTCACCTGTAAAGTAGGGCTCATGGTAGCTACTTCACAAGGCTGTTGTGAGGATTAATTCAAATCTGTTTGGAAAATATGATAAGAGTGTTAGATCAAAGGCGCTGTAGAAGGACAGAGTTTTAGTATAAGTAGGCAGCATTGGACCAATGGTATATATTTCCTTGTTTTTCATATACCATTGCATGACTTTTCTTCCAAGATGTGTCATCCAGGCACATGTTCTGAAGCTGTCCTGGTACCATAGAGGTCACAAAGAGGGGCTAGAGAGGCACGCTTTCCAGAAAGTAAGGCCTATGAAGTTATTCAAAAATTGATAAGTAAAGTTCTATGAAAGGGCTGACATTCTGCAGGCAAGGACGGAAAGAACAGCGCAGGACATGAGGCCAGTACAACAGTTCAGGTGTTTCCCAAAGTCTCTTGTCATTGGTTGAGGAAACAAGGCACATTCTACAGTGCATGCAGTAAGAGTGAGTTTGTTTCTGCGTGCGTACTGCTCAGGTTGAGTTACACGAAGATTGCAGCACAGGCTGTTGTCAATAAGGCAATAAAATGGAAAGCTTGAAACAAGAAATCTAGATCGAATGTTCCTGTTTTGGAATGGCAAATATACAGGTGAATGGAGATCTAAAGGGACAACATCAAGAATGGGGGTGAATACATTGGTAGGAACAGCCAGATTACAAGATTCACAAGCTCTCATGACTATCATCTTTGAAACGGGCTCTGACGAAAAGCCTCATATGTGATAATTTTTACCCTCAAACTCCATGTGCTGGTTTACAGTGTGCACATCCCGAGGCTGGTGTTTTGCTCACTGTACTGTGCTGACAGAAGTTTGTAGAAGGGAAACCGGCTTCTGCTTCACAGAGGTTCTTCTCCTTGGGCTGGCTTTCCCAGTAATGCAGGACTCTGGAGTTGTCAATGTTGTCAGAGTGGTACCGGTGTGGTGCTCTGCTTTCTCCTTGTTGATATCACTCGGCTGCGTGTGTGAGTTCCCTCTGTGTGCTGTCCCAGCTCTGCGCAGATAGTGACACAGCAGACCCGACGAGAACCCCCAATAACCACAGAGTCCAGTAAGATGCAAAGTCACGTCGACTAGGTTTATTGCGACCTCGGACACAATGGCAGTTCCCTGTAGGTTTCTTAGCCTAACTCAGGGCATACTACGAGAAAGTGCCTCTTGGCAATGGACCCAGCTCAGTCAGTGGCGGGAGTTTCCACTGCCCCTTCGGCTGGACAAAGAGCACCTCCCCACGAATGCATTCTTATACACAGATACAAACAAGTTACACATCACACCTGACGTATTGAGGTGCAACCTTTCTACGTAGCAGGTTACAACCTTTCTACGTATTAAGGTACCGCCTTCTACCTTGTACATGTTGGTTCGAACAAAACAACTCTATCCATCATTCTACCCTTTTGCCCCTGTCATTGGGATGGGTCGTCCTGTTCCTTGTTATCTGTGTGGAATGTGCAAGTATGTGAATGTTACGTACCTAAAATGTACTGATCTTCTTGCAGCATCAGCCCTTTCCTTGCCAGCTTCTATGAGCAGGGCCTGCCTCTGGCTCATAGCTTAACTTTGCTTTATGTTAGCAAAGTCTTGACCATTACTTTAGTTCAGGCCTCAGGCCTCATACCAGGCCTCTGATACCAAGGTTTATATCTTAGGGCCTCCTCTTACTACAGTCAATATTGTGGGCCACCTGGCACCAGCAGGAAGCACCTAAAGCATCTTTGGCTAGTATTACGCTCCACTGTCTGCTGCCTTGTACGTGAGATGGAAGAACTCTTCTTGGCAAGAGGCTGAGAAATTGCCACAGCTGCAGTGCTGGCCAACCTCATCAAGGCAACAAGAACAGGCGAAGCAATTTTGCATTGCTCCATTCATCCGTGATGCCAGGGATCATTTCCCTGACCTCTTCCCCAGCTTCCTGATTAATTCTGGGTAGCAGAATGCTGCTGGAAAACTGTCCTCTGTGGTCTGAAAGGAAAGGAATTGGTCTCTTGGGACCTGTACTCTGAAATAGATGCAGCCCTCTGCAGCTGAGGTACTGATCTCCCACAGTCAAAAGTGTGTCTTGTCTCAAGGCTACAGTACCTTTGATGTATGGCTGTTGTACTACAAACTCCAGCTGCAGAGAAGTTGCAGAGGATAGCAACAAAAATAATTTGAGACGTAGTAGGTCTGCAATTTTTAAAAAATAGACTAAAACCAATGAATAAGAACAGAATCTGCAAGTACTTTACTGATCCTTAGGGTGACCATATTTCCCTATGCTGAATATGGGACACCTGGTAAAATAACTTGTATTCAAGCGAGTTCAGCGGCAATCAGAACTATGCAGTACAAACATTCAAATTAACATCAAGTTGACTGAGCCCCTGTTAAAAAAAAATACTGCATAGTTGGATTCTTTTTATTTACCTTCTTATCTTTAAGGCTTTAGGGTTCACACGGGGAGAGGTCACACACACACACACACACACACACACACACACATACACAGACTCGCATACGCTTCTCTCACACTGGGGTGTGTGAGTGTGACCGACTGACCCGACCCTCTCTGCCTGTTGTTCCCTGCCATCCATGCCTGGCTGGGCCCCTGGCCTTTCCTGGTACCTGGAGCTGCGGCTTCCCGAGGCAATGCGTGGGGGGGGCATGCAGGGTCACATGCCCCCCCTACCCTCAGATTTCTGCCAGGGTTCATGCCAGAATGTGGCTAACAGCAGCCAGGGACAGGAGCTCCTTCCAGCCGCAGAGGAGGAGGGGGAAGGGAAGAGATGACCTGGCCCGTGTCTTTGCAGAGCTCATCTCTTCACCTCCCCACCCCATTCCACCCCACGGCGGGAAGCAGCTTGTCCCTTCCTGTACACACAGTGTCCAAAGGCAGCTAACATCTCCAGGCTGCTGCTGGCCATGAACATAACCCTGCTGCCTCCTGTCCCCTGATTACAGCGCGGGTAGTAAGGGGTTAAGCCCTAAAGATGCATTGTGCACCAGGGCCCAGGGAACCTAACTGCAGGAGCTTCAGTGAACCTGGCCAGAGAGGTGGCTCAGCAGGGAAGGGTGTCTAGGGGACGGAGCAGCCCTGAACTCCCTGGGGGCAGGACCCAGGGCAGGGGGACAGGGAGAGGTAAAGAGGGTGTTAAGCCCCTGCCCGGGGAGGCTGCTGTGGAGCCTGCAAGGTCGGGGTAGGCAGCAAAGGTGACACGTAACCAGCTGCTGCCTGGCGCCTGTCCGCACTCACTGGCCGCTGCAGTTCGCAGCCAGTGTGTCCGGAAATGGGGTAGAGCCTTGCTGGCCAAGAGCCAGCATGCCTCAGGGGCTGCGCTAACAGACCAGCAGGGGGAATAGCCAGCCTTGCATGCTGCAGCTTTGCCTCACCACCAGCCTTGCCCGCCCACCCCCATCGTCAGCCACTGGACCCCACCACTCACCGCTAGTGAGCGGGCAGCTGGCAAGTGGGTATCCAGCCAGCAGCAGGACCCACAAGTACTGCTGGAAGACAGAAAATACGGGACAATTTGCCCATTTTTAAAGAAAAAGTCAGGACACCTGCAGGAGGGTGTAAATATGGGATTGTCCCTTTAAAAACGGGATGTCTGGTCACCTTACTGATTCTCATGCTTCAAGGTGCAAGTGATCAACTGGAGTCAGGAAGAAATTTTCCCAATGGTGATAGTATAGCATATTTGGGTACATTGCAGTGGCTTTACAGCCTCCTCTGATGCATCCATAATTGACCACTGTTGGAAGTAGGATACTGGGCTATTAGAGGAGGGCCGCTCCTATATCACTGTGTCTGTTTTGATTGCGTACCTGGTTCCCAGTCTTTATAAAACCCATTTTTCAATAATTCACTGTTCTTAGGCTGTCATGGGGGGCTTTTTAGGTGGGGTCCTTCTTTGGGAAATGTCTGCTTGTAGGTATGGATCATGGGCTGAGTAGTGGCCAAACAATAATCTGTTAGAGCAGGGGTGACCTACATTGACTAGTCCAATGGCAGAGGTCTACTTTGTAGGGTCACTGAGGGACACAGCCATAGCAAGTGGGGGCTTTTGGGTGTGTGAATGAGAGAGATTTTTGATCAAAGATGGGGGGGTCAAGTTGTTGGGGGACTTATTATGCAAGGGTTAGAAAGATTTGTTAGCAGTGGGTTGGGGCTGTGAGAGGGTTTTGGAAGTAGCTGTGTTGAGTTGTCTGCTTTCTGTATCTTGTCGCTATATCACTAGCAAGCAGCTAGTTTCCAGTCTTGCTCCCGCAGCCTCTGGACATGACAACCTCTCTCTCGGCTGTTCCCTTTGGAACTCCAGCTGTCCCAGGGCTACTTTCAGAAATGAACGTGTGGTGTCTGTTCTGATGACTAGCATGGTACCTTCCCACTGAATTATTGCCTAATCCCAGGCAGTCTTCTTGGGATTGGGTGCAGAAGGGAAGGTTGTTAAGGTTGGGCTGGAGAAAAGGAATCCCTGGTGATGTGTACTTGTTTCCTAGGAGACAGGACAGAGGAGAAGTGATATTTTAGTGACTTTTATGGCAGCCTCCGTCAGGCAATCCACACGCTTAAAAAAGAAGCCACTTCCTCCAGTCTTGTTGGCGTGCAGGATAATTGAGTGGAGGGACTAGGAGGAGGAGGAGAAGGGGGTTTGTGAGCCCCAGTAACCTTCTCTCCCAGTGGTCCCCAAGCTAGGGTGGGGGGAAGCTCCCATGCTGAGGAATTCACACCTGTCCGTTCTTGCACGTACTGATTTCGCTGTGTCTGACAGCTGTCACTTTCCAGCTCCGCTGGCTCTGCTGTGCATGTGCATATGTGTGCGCCTTGGAGGAAATGGCCAAGTGTTTCAGCAATGGGAAGTGTGAGGAAGACAGACGAGGTGTAAATTGCATGGTGGCTGCCTCAGCCAAGGTGAAAATGAAAAACTCTCCCGTCTTTTGTGCCAGGGATTCTCAGATTCCAGATTCAAAATGTTCTTCCTCTCTCTCTCTCACTCTCTACTCCAGAGGGCGTTTTGTGCGCTGATTTTCCCCCTGCCTATCTTGCAGCCTGGGCTGTTATTGATTCATGAGATGGTGTACTCCTTTCATGCTCCCTAGCTGAACGATTACTACTTAAATATAAATTAAAGTCCCTACCTACACAGAGGGGCAATGAAATGTGTCGTCCTTCTAGCGCAGAGTCCCAGGCAGAGGTGTTTGGTCATGGGAGGTGTGTTAATTGCCAAGTGATGCACTTTGCTACCCTGGAGGGTTTTACCGTCCTGCCTCAATTTTTAATTCTAGTCTTACTTGTATCTTCTAACCCACATGACATTTAATTACTTGATGCTGTTTATATTTTGCACTTTGCCTGCCGACTGGCATCCAGGTGAAGGAGAAATAGGCTTATGGATTCTCTCGAGTGAAATAATATCATCGTACATTTATATAGCACCTTTCACCCAAAAGGATCTGCAAGCTTGTTACAAAGTATGTGGATATGGGAATTGCTTCACTGAAATGCGTCCATCTCTTGGGAGGAATGCAGCAGGTGTTTAACAGTGCACAGCAACACTACTCAATGAGGACAGTGCTTATGTGTTTAACTCTTAAGAACACAAATTGTTGTTTGAGCGAATTTTAGGTCTACAGTTTAGGAGCTTCCTTGGTAAGTGTGACTCTTGATGACCACAAATAGTCAGAGCTGCAGTTTTACGACTCATCCAAAAGGCAGCACTTCCAGCACCCTTGGTGCTACACTAAGGCCTTGGTTCAATACTGACGCAAAGGGATGAGTGCTGCTTCCTGGACCGCTGCTCCTGAACTACCTGAGATTCCTTGAAGGATTTGACCCCAGCTGACCCTGGTTGGCTGCTGAGAGCTATTGAAATCCGAGGGGTGGCTTCTGGTTCCATGGCTGCTGGGTGATTGGGCGCCATGGATTGTGTGACAGTCCTTGCATTGGCATCCTCCGCAAATGGTGCAGCACCCCTGTGCTCAGCCAACTCAGAAAATATCCAGAGCTGTCCCTTCCAAGGCAGAGCCTGTTTTATTACTGCAGAGGATGTGTGTCCATCCTCTATCCACCAGCATCAGCCCATTCGCATAAGGCCAAGATGTTGCCCTGGCTCATTGTATGCCAAAGCAGCTGGCCAGGAGCAGCCAGTGCAGGTTTGTGAGGGAGAGAGTGTCAGCCACCCTGTGTCCTCCCTCTGACCTCACCTCAGGGCTCACCATCCCAGGATTCCTGTCCTCAGTGGCTCTGCTCAAATGTTCTTTCTTGGCCTTATTGCCAGTGCTGATGCACTAGACAGGAGCTGGGCTCTGTGAGTGCCTGGATCGGGGTGAACAATGTTCTAACATCCCCTGTGATGCAATAAAGCCCAAGGACTCCTGTTGTGTTTTAATTAAGGGACAGACAAAGGCTTTTCTGGCTTGAATGAAGACCAAGTGAAGTCAGAAAGTTCCTTACCAATTCCTTCTGGGTACTCCAGTCATCTTGTCTGGCTCATGGTGCCTGCTGCTGAGACTCTTATCCCTGCTATAAACCAGGAGAACACACCTTTTTCAGCATTTCTTCTGGTTAGTTTGCTGCACTTTAAGGAGCAGATGTTCTGAATTGTGCATTTGCAGAAATGTGCGTGCTTAACTTGTGCCCACAGTGACTGTGTTAGCAAAAGGCTAGCTAGTTTGTCTGACTGGTCGTCGGTGTGCAGCGTTTCCATGACTGTATACAAATTACTTGTGAATTTACCTCGCATGTCTGTGTCTCAGAATTGAGGCCTAAAGAATGAGCAATCATCTTGCAGAGGTGGGATGGTGCAGACCTGTTGCTATTGGTTATCGTTAGAAGGAATTGACAGTAGCACTTTTGCTCCCCCACTATGGTTCTGTGTTCCTTATCTGTAGCTGTCTTTTCATTAACCTTGGTTATTGCCATTTTGTCTGTGTCCTTCCAGTGAAGGACCCTCAGTTATGGCAACCCTTTTTGACCAAGGAAAGAGGTATGGCTGGGAAGCCCTTTGAAGCTTCAATGTCTATTTAAACTCAACCACAAGGATGCTGCAGAGAGATGCAAGATGCTCCTTTCTTACCCCGGGGACCAAGCTCACTGTCTCTGCAGCATTCTGATCCCTGGCAGAGTAAGGCCAAACCTAGAAAAAGACCTGGAATCTTTTGTAGTTTGAATTGCTAAGCACAATGCCGTTATGCTGGCCCAATTAATTATAATGAGGTTTTGTTTAGCTTAGCAGGTGTTTTATCTGTGAGTTAAGGATGCCTAATGCTCTGGTCCAGATGGAGCATCACTGCTGCCTGCCTGCCATCAGGGTACAAATATATTATCGAGTGATGGATTGGAGCCGATTTGCAGAGTACCGACGTGGTGGTCTGGCTCGACTACACCTCTGCAGAGTCGCAGTAACTCGCTGTGTGTGTGTGTGTAGCTGTGTGTGTGAGAGAGAATAATCCATAAGCCTTGTTTACTATTAGTGGTTATTTTCATGGGCTTTGTTTTTAACATGAGTTAAAGGAGAATGGTCTCTAGACAGAGAGTTAGTATTCACACTATTATTTTGATGTCGTTAAAAGGACAGGCGATGGAGAAGTCTGAGGTCACAGCATGGTGGGGATGTGGGCTAGGGAGCCCTGAGGCAGTCTCCCCTTTGCCTCTCACTATCAGGAGTGGGAAGCAGGGATGGATTAGAAGGGATGGATAATTGGGCTGGCACGTCTGCTAGGTGACAGGCCAGGACCAGGAGCTCAGCTACTATGGTGATGGGTACAGTAGTGGCCAAACAATAATCTGTTAGAGCAGGGGTGACCTACATTGACTAGTCCAATGGCAGAGGTCTACTTTGTAGGGTCACTGAGGGACACAGCCATAGCAAGTGGGGGCTTTTGGGTGTGTGAGTGTGTGTGAATGAGAGAGATTTTTGATCAAAGATGGGGGGGTCAAGTTGTTGGGGGACTTATTATGCAAGGGTTAGAAAGATTTGTTAGCAGTGGGTTGGGGCTGTGAGAGGGTTTTGGAAGTAGCTGTGTTGAGTTGTCTGCTTTCTGTATCTTGTCGCTATATCACTAGCAAGCAGCTAGTTTCCAGTCTTGCTCCCGCAGCCTCTGGACATGACAACCTCTCTCTCGGCTGTTCCCTTTGGAACTCCAGCTGTCCCAGGGCTACTTTCAGAAATGAACGTGTGGCGTCTGTTCTGATGACTAGCATGGTACCTTCCCGCTGAATTATTGCCTAATCCCGGGCAGTCTTCTTGGGATTGGGTGCAGAAGGGAAGGTTGTTAAGGTTGGGCTGGAGAAAAGGAATCCCTGGTGATGTGTACTTGTTTCCTAGGAGACAGGACAGAGGAGAAGTGATATTTTAGTGCCCGCCTGGGATCCAAGGGACTAGTCAGCAGAAAGGAAGGAGACCCTCAGGATTATTATTCATTATTTGTATCACCGAAGCGCTTAGGAGCCCTAGTCATGGACAGGACCCCATTGCACTAGGCGCTGTACAAAATGATGCCACTCCCTTTAACAAGAGGAGCCAAACTTTCAGCACCCTTGGTTACATGAGGATGTGGAGGAAACAGGAGGGAAGGATGGAGGCCCACATTCCCCACCAGCTTCAGGGGTTGAGTATGTTGAGTACGTCCACCTGATTGAGTGGTGCATGGACAGGAAAGCAGAGAAGTGGAAGGTGAGCGGGCAGGCCAGCCCCCATTCTCTAAAGAGGAGCATGCTGTGGAGATGAGGCAGGGAAAGGGAAATAAAGGTACTGTGAGGGCAGCTGAGTAGCCAGTCCTGGTTGTGGTCTGTTGTTCGAGTAGCATTTGTGTCTGTGAAGCCTATTGTCCTTCTGTCTGTGGGTGTCTGGTCATCAGTGTGTCGGTCTGTCTCCTTCTGTTGGTGCGTCA
The DNA here is from genome assembly GCF_020497125.1 of Mauremys mutica. Classification (NCBI taxonomy): domain Eukaryota; kingdom Metazoa; phylum Chordata; order Testudines; family Geoemydidae; genus Mauremys; species Mauremys mutica. Next base: position 47,700,530 of record NC_059078.1, read on the forward strand.
TCCATTCAACTGTGTGTGTATCGGCATGTCCTTCCAGCCCTGTCCATCCATTCACGTGTCTATCTGCATGTCCTTTAGTCCATTCATCTGTCCATTCATTCTATATCCTCCTGTCACTGTGTCTTCAGAATGAATTTAGTTTAAGTGCCAGATCTCTTTGTTTAAAGGTTAAATAATAAAATGAAATCTCGCTGCATGCTACTCCCCCCGCCCTCCCATCGACTCCACCACCCTTGCTTGCTCCCTTTAATTCCTTTTTATTACTTCCATTCCGAGAGCTGTCAGTCAGGCACAAGGCACTTGACTGCAAGGAGGGGGTGCTGTAATCTCCCCCTCTGCTCCCCCTGGTGTGTTTATTTCCAGACCAAAAAATCAGATGGATAAAGGCAAAGTGGTTTGTCAGAGAGTGGGGTAGGTGGGGAAGTCGTGGAGCCTTCTGGGGCTGGTTTGTAATGAGATGGGAGACTAAATGGGAGAGGAGTGTGCCCGCTTTCTAAATGGCAACCCAAGCTTTGTACAAATGCATCGCTCCGTGGTGGGCTCCAGCTCCTTCCCCAAGGCTGTCAGGCCCGTCGGAGAAAACCCAATGTGAGTTTAAAAGCATAACAAAAGAAAAGAGTGAGCAACATGTGACCTGGTACATAACAGGCAGGGACTTGGGGTGTGCTGAAAGTAGAACTGCCCTGTTGTTTAGCGTCACTACTGAAAAACCAGGTGCCACATGCAGTGCTGGGTTACAGGTTTGGGGGTTTGCAAATAACCTCACAAATATCCATCCCCTCACCTCGGTCATCCCTGGCCAATAAGCCCTGTGGAAAACGGGGAGAAAGCTAATGTTTGCAGAGAGAGGTAATCTTTCTAGAAGTCTAAATAATAAGATGGGTGAACTAGAGTGCCCCATATTAAATGAGGATATTGATATAATAGGCATCACAGAAACTTGGTGCAATGACGATAATCAATGGGACATAGTAAATACCAGAGTACAAAATATATTGGAAGGACAGAACAGGTCGTGCTGGTGGGGGAGTGGCATTATATGTGAAAGAAATCGTAGAATCAAATGAAGTAAAAATCTTAAATGAACCAAACTGTATCACAGAATCTCTATGGATAGCAATTCCATGCTCGAATAATAAGAATATAGCTGTGATGGGTTTGGTCACAGAGACCCCCTTGGGACTGTCACCTGATGTGCTGAAATTACCTCTGAGACCATTTTCTCTGCCAGCATGGGACTCCAGAACCCTGCCTTGTTGAGCCAGAGATGCCGGCCTGCTGCAACTCAGACTCAGGGTCTGAGCCATGCTCCCAAAGCTACAGACTTTAACCAAAAACAGCTCAGCAGGTTACCTCTCTAGTACCCAGACACTCAGTTCCCAATGGAATCCAAACCCCAAATAAATCCATTTTACTCTGTATAAAGCTTATACAGGGTAACACATAAATTGTCCGCCCTCTATAACACTGATAGAGAGAGATACACAGCTGTTTGCTCCCCCAGGTATTAATCACTTACTCTGGGTCTATTAATAAACAAAAGTGATTTTATTAACTATAAAAAGTAGGATTTAAATGGTTTCAAGTAGTAACAGACAGAACAAAGTAAGTCACCAAGCAAAATAAAGCAAAAACATGCAAGTCTAAGTCTAATACATTAAAAACAACAACGAGGCGTCCTTGTGCACCTTACAGACTAACAAATTTATTTGGGCTTAAGCTTTCGTGGGCTAGAACCCACTTCATCAGATGCATGAAGTGAAAAATACAGGAGCAGGTATAAAGTACAGACCTGTTTACATGTGAATCCGCTTAAAGCGCGGTAGCGCCATGCCTCCCAGTGCTACCTATTTAACACTCGAGACTCGTTAACACATGGTACAGGAACTTGCTATGTAGCGCTACAGATTTGCTCACTAACTCACAGACATAGAAATCGACTGGAAGTGTGGGGCGGAAACATCTTGTATGTCTTTACTGATATTGGTAAAGACGTATCACACACGCTTAGTCATTGTTATGCTAGAGAGATATATAATATATACAGTAGTAGTTATTTAGTAATATATATACGACAGTAGACAATTTTAACCATAGGCCTAATATTATGGCAGAGGGCAAGCGTCAGTGTTCCTAGACTGTAGAAGAAAAGCTAGCTGCAATAGATCGTGTAAATAGTGGAGAAACCCAGGCCAAAGTTTCAAAAGATATTGGGATTGCCGAATCTACTCTCCGAGGATGGCTAAAAAACTAATCTAAACTGAATGGCTTTGTACAAAATATCGATTCTGCCACGGGGCTTAAGCAAAAATGTGTGCGCTATTCAGCAAAACCCACAATAGACAATGCCATGCGCATGTGGTTTGCTCAGGAAAGGCTGAAAGGAATGCTGCTAAGTGGGCCAATTCTTCAACCCAAGTGACGAAATTTGGAAATTTAACAGGGGATGAATCATTTGAAGCCAGCAAGGGGTTTATAAGTCATTTTAAAAAGCATCATAGCATAGTGCAGATATCGATTACTGGAGAAAGCCGATCAGCCGATGAATTGCCGCAAACGCGTTTCCCGCCGAGTTAAAATCTATTTTATAAAATGAAGATTACCACGAAGAACAACTTTATAATTGTGATGAAACAGCTTTATTTGCAGAACTGCTACCTGGTAAGACTTTAGCCTTTAATTATGAAACACAGAAAACAGATGGATTTAAAAAGATAAAAGATTGTGTGACTCTTCTTTTTTTTGTAGTAATAAGACGGGCAGCCATAAGCTTACCCCTCTTCTCGTTGGCCGCTTTCATAACCCTTGCTGCTTTAATCAGCTCAGTAGAGCCAAACTGCCAGTAATATACGCTAACAGCAAAAATGCTTGCATAAAGAGACACATTTTTGACGACTGGTTCCACAACAGCTTTGTTCCAGCTGTTTGTAAGCATCTGCAGTCGAAGAAACTTGAAGCCAAAGCACTTTTGCTACTTAATTGTCCAGCCCATCCTCCAGCCAAATCACTGGTATCGAGCGATGGAAAAATTCGAGTGCTATACCTACCATTCAACACAACATCAAAAATTCAACATTTAGACCAGGGCATTATTCAGAATTTTAAAAACAATTATCGACGGGAGCTGATTTCGGCGATTGTGTCATGCACGTCTTCAGGCATTTCTGAATTCCTGAAACAGTTAAATATGAAGGAAATTATTTAGTTAAAAAAGCTTGGGATGGAGTAAAACAAAAGTCTATTGAAAACTGCTGGATGAAGGCTCTTGGTGATGCCTTTTCTGTCAAAGACGGCTCAGACTCGGAAAACTCCAGCAGTGGCACTGATTCAGAGCCAGACTTTGAAGGATTTTCGGAAGAAGACGTCCTACAAACCTGCACACAGACAAAAGAGGATAAAGGTAAACTTCTCTTTCAAATGATAAAAGATTTTAGTGTGGATATGTCGCTGGAAATCATTACCGAGTGGCTGGAGATGGATGAAGATTGCCCGACTTTAGAATTTCTGTCCAAGGAAGAAATATTAATGGGCTGTGAGGCTACGTCGGACCGCAGAAGTGATGGCGAGAATTCTAATAACGCAGGCCTAAATGACGACAACGAGGATGTCGTTGAAAAGGTCAAAATTTCGCCCACAGAAGCCCGTAGTGCTGTAGAAACTATTGTAAGATTTGTGGAGGAGCAAAATGCGGAAAATATTGAAATCATTCATCTGCGGCGAATGACAGACTTCATAAGAAAGAAAAAAAAATGCGAGCATGAAAGAGCAGAAAATAACGGCGTTTTTTTCTAAGTGAATCATAGACACTTTTTTCAGCATGGCCTTCTTAACCCGCGGTCCGTTAACACGCAGTCGTGACGGCTTGACTCCCGACATCTGCTCGTAAACGGATCTGTACTGTACATGAAAGGATGGGGGTTGCTTCACCAAGTGTGAGGTCAGTCTAACGAGATAAATCAATTAACAGCAGGATACCAAGGGAGGGGAAAAAAAAGATTGACAGAGCCAGAAGGGTACTGAGAAGTCACCTACTACAAGACAGGCCCAGCAAAGAAAGTAACAGAATGCCACTAGCCGTCAGCTACAGCCCCCAACTAAAACCTCTCCAGCACATCATCAAGGATCTACAACCTATCCTGAAGGACGATCCCTCACTCTCACAGACCTTGGGAGAACCCCCCAAGCTGAAGCAAATACTCACCAGCAACTACACACCACACAAAAACACCAACCCAGGAACCAAACCCTGCTACAAATCCCGGTGCCAACTCTGTCCACATATCTATACAATGGACACCATCGTAGGACCTAACCACATCAGCCACATCATCTGGGGCTCATTCACCTGCACATCTACTAATGTGATATATGCCATCATGTGCCAGCAATGCCCCTCTGCCATGTACATTGGCCAAACCGAACAGTCTCTACACAAAAGAATAAATGGACACAAATCTGACATCAGGAATCATAACTTTCAAAAACCAGTAGGAGAACACTTCAATCTCTCTGGTCACTCAATAACAGACCTAAAAGTGGCAGTTCTTCAAAAACAGACTCCAACATGAAGCTGCAGAACTGGAATTAATTTGCAAACTGGATACCATCAGATTAGGCCTGAATAAAGACTGGGAGTGGTTGGGTCATTACAAAACCTAAACTTAATTTCCCCAATACTAATTTCTCCCTACCGTTACTCACACCTTCTTGTCAACTATCTGTAATGGGCCACTCTCTTACCACTTCAGAAGTTATTTTTCCTCCCTTGCTATCCTGCTGTTAATTGATTTATCTCATTAGACTAACCTCACACTTGGTAAAGCAACTCCCATCCTTTCATGTATTTATACCTGCTCCTGTATTTTTCACTTAATGCATCTGATGAAGTGGGTTCTAGCCCATAAAAGTTTTGCCTAAATAAATTTGTTAGTCTCTAAGGTGCCACAAGGACGCCTCGTTGTTTTTGCTGATACAAGCTAACATGGCTACCACTCTGAAATCTAATACATTAAGAAACTGATTACAGGTAATCTCTCACCCTCACAGATGTTCCAATAAGCTTCTTTCACAGACTAGTCTCCTTCCTAGTCTGGGCCCAATCTTTTTCCCCGATACAGTCCTTGTTAGTTCCAGCAGGCATCTCAGGTGGTAAGCCGGGGCTTTCTCATAACTGGCACCTTTGTCCTGCTCCACCCCCTTTTATAGCTTTGGCACAAGGCAGGAATCTTTTGTCTCTCTGGGTCCCCACCCCTCCTTCTAAATGGAAAAGTACCAGATTGAAGATGGATTCCAGCATCAGGTGACATGGTCACATGTCCTGTAAGACCCCAGCCTCTGTTTTTCCTGGGCTGGCCCACACATACACAGGAAGGTTTGCAAGTAAACAGAGCCATTTACAGTTCATTGATTGTGAAGCACCCTTAATGGCTTCCACTTAATATGTTTACATTAGTAATACAAGTTTATATCTTATTCTCCTAACTCCAGACATAGAAATAATATGTGCAAACAGAATAGGATGAACACACTCAGTAGATTATAAGCTTTGTAATGATACTTTACAAGAGACCTTTTGCATAAAGCATATTCCAGTTACATTATATTCACATTTATAAGCATACTTTCATAAAGCATATGGAGTGCAATGTCACAATAGCAGTAGGGCTATATTACTGACCACCCGACCAGGATGGTGATGGTGACTGTGAAATGTTCAGGGAGATTAGAGAGGCTATAAAAATAAAAAATTCAATAATAATGGGGGATTTCAGCTATCCCCATATTGACTGGGTACATGTCATCTCAGGACGGGATGCAAAGATGAAGTTTCTTGACACCTTAAATGAATGCTTCTTGGAGCAGCTAGTCCTGGAACCCACAACAGGAGAGGCAATTCTTGATTTAGTCCTAAGTGGAGCATAGGATCTGGTCCAAGAGGTAAATATAGCTGTACCGCTTGGTAATAGTGACCATAATATAATTAAATTTAACATCCCTGTGGCGAGGAAAACACCACACACCAGCCCAAGACGGTAGCATTTAATTTCAGAAAGGGGGACTGCACAAAAATGAGGAAATTAGTTAAACAGAAACTAAAAGAATACAGAGCCAAAAGTGAAATCCCTGTGTAGCAGGGTGGCTACCCGCTCCTGCCCTTTTGGGCTTTAAAACAGCCCTGGGAAGGGGCTTTTTGGCTGGGCTGACTGGGGAAGTGGCTGCAGCTGGAGGCCACGGCCCAAACTGAACAGGGCTTATAAGAAGGCAGGGAAGCCAGGAGCAGTCAGTCTCTCTCTGCTTCCAGAGAGAGATGGGCCTGGCTACTTAGAGGCTGAGAAGGTACCTATGGTGAAGCAGGGCTGAGGAAGGGCTGAGGAGCTAGGGAAGCTCCAGCCTGGAAAGCCCCAGGCTGTGGCCTAGAAAAGGGCAAGAGGTACTGGGAGTTGCAAGGGACAACCCAGGAGTAGGTAAAGCAGCAGGTCCAAACCCCTTTTGCCTGTGATGAGCGGGCCGATGCTGCAGTCTGCCCCAGGGTGTGGGGCTATACCATGACTGTCAGTGGCCACTACTGAGGCAAAGTGGGGATAGTAGGGTGGGGGTTCCCCTGGGAGGAGGAGACCCAGTTATAGTTAAAAGGGCACCAGGTCCAGGGAGGGACACGGGGCCGAGAGCAAAACAGGTGGATCACCAGCCTGCAGAGGGCGCTCCGGACTGGAAGAAGAGCTAATTCCCGGAGTAACCAGTAGGAGGCGCCGCAGGGGTGAGTACCACCCTGTTACACCCTGCAAGCTGCATGGAAATTTTTTAAAGACACCATAATAGAGGCTCAACTTAAATGTATACACCAAATTAAAAACATAGTAAGAGAACTAAAACAGTGCCACCGTGGCTAAACAACAAAGTAAAAGAAGCAATGAGAGGCAAAAAAGCATCCTTTAAAAAGCGGAAGTTAAATCTTAGTGAGGAAAATAGAAAGGAGCATAAACTCTGGCAAGTGAAGTGTAAAAATACAATTAGGAAGGCCAAAAAAGAATTTGAAGAAGAGCTAGCCAAAGACTCAAAAAGTAATAGCAAAAAATTATTTAAGTACATCAGAAGCAGGAAGCCTGCTACACTACCAGTGGGGCCACTGGACGATTGAGATGCTAGAGGATGATAAGGCCATTACGGAGACCATTCTTTGCATCGGTCTTCACGGCTGAGTATGTGAAGGAGATTCCTAAACCTAAATCCTAAATTCTTTTTAGGTGACAGATCTGAGGAACTGTCCCAGATTGAGGTATCATTGTAGGAGGGTTTGGAACAAATTGGTAAATTAAACAATAATAAACCACCAGGACCAGAAGGTATTTTCCCAAGAGTTCTGAAGGAACTCAAATGTGAAATTGCATAACTACTAACTGTGGTTAGTAGTATCATTTAAATCAACTTCTGTACCAAATGACTGGAGGATAGCTAATGTGACGCCAATGTTTATAAAGGGATCCACAGGTGGTTGAAACTATAGTAAAGAACTAAATTGCCTAACACGTAGATGACCATGATTTGTTGGGGAAGAGCCAACATGTTTTTTGTAAAGGGAAATCATGCCTCACCAATCTATTAGAATTCTTTGAGGGGGTCAACAAGCATGTGGACAAGGAGGATCCAGTGGATATAGTGTTCTTAGAGTTTCACAAAGCCTTTGACAAGGTCTCTCACCAAAGGCTCTTAAGCAAAGTAAGCTGTCATGGGATAAGAGGGAAGGTCCTCTCATGGATCAGTAACTGGTTAAAAGATAGGAAACAAAGGGTAGGAATAAATGGTCAGTTTTCAGACTGAAGAAAGGTAAATAGTGGTGTCCCCCACGGATCTGTAGTGGGCCCAGTCCTATTCAACATATTCATAAATGATCTGAAAAAAGGGGCAAATAGTGAGGTGGCAAAATTTGCAGATGCTACATAACTACTTAAGATAGTGAAATCCAAAGCAGACTGCGAAGAGCTACAAAGGGATCTCACAAAACTGGGTGACTGGGCAACAAAATGGCAGATGAAATTCATTGTTGATAAATGCGAAGTAATGCACACTGGAAAACATAATCGCAACTATACATATAAAATGATGGGGTCTAAATTAGTTGTTACCACTCAAAGGTGATCTTAGAGTCATTGTGGATAGTTCTCTTAAAACGTCCACTCAATGTACCCCAGCAGTCAGAAAAGCTAACAGAATGTTGGAAATCATTAATAAAGGGATAGATAATAAGACAGAAAATATCATATTGCCTCTATATAAATCCCTGGTATGCCCACATCTCGACTACTGCGTGCAGATGTGGTCGCCCCATCTCAAAAAAGATATATTGGAATTGGAAAAGGTTCAGAAAAGGGAAATAAAAATCATTAGGGGTATGGAACAGCTGCCATATGAGACGAGATTAATAAGATTGGGACTTTTCAGCTTGGAAAAGAGATGACTAAGGGGGGAATACAGTAGAAGTCTATAAAATCATGACTGGTGTGGTGAAAGTAAATAAAAGTGTTATTTACTCCATCTCATAACACACAAACTAGGGGTCACCAAATGAAATTAATAGGCAGCAGGTTTAAAATAAACAAAGGGAAGTATTTGTTCACACAACGCACAGTCAGCCTGTGGGAACTCTTTGCCAGAGGATGTTGTGAAAGCCAAGACTGTAACAGGGTTCAAAAAAGAACTAGATAAATTCATGGAGGATAGGTCCATCATTGGCTATTAGCCAGGATGGGCAGAGATGGTGTCCCTAACCTCTATTTGCCAGGGGCTGGGAGTGGGCGATGGGATGGATCACTTGATCATTTGCCTGTTCTGTTCATTCCCTCTGGGGCACCTGGCATTGGTCACTGTCAGAAGACAGGATATTGGGCTAGATGGACCATTGGTCTGACCCAGTATGGCCATTCTTATGTTGCATTCAATCAATAATTCAAGTGGTTATATTAGACTAAACTAGACAGGCATGCTGCACTGAAGTCAGCGATGCCTTCCAACACTGCTTTATCTAGCCTGGGTTTAAGGGAGAGCGCATGTGGTGACACTAGTCAATCTAGCAGCTAGACAGTCAGGTTCCACCCTAGAAGCAGCTGCATCTTGTCGGCAGATGAGGTGCTTCCTGGAGATAATTCGTCCAGTGCTTTGGGATCTCTATGGATGGAATGGGCTGTCTGAATTTATGCCTTCCATAAGGCAATGTCATTAAATGTTCTATTCCCCTGTCCTAACTTTGTGAGAGAAGTAGCTGATTTCCAAATGATAACAACTGGACAAGAACTGTGTTTATTTTAATTAATACAATAATTGTGTTTGACGTTTCCAATCAAGCTGTGTATTTAAAAAGAAGAGAAAATCTGTGGCATTTTCTGCTCTTGGTTACAGCTTTGCCGAGCCATTCAAGTCACTGGCGTTACTCCAGATTTACACTGTGAAAACTGTGAGAAACGGGTTTGATCCCTAGAGTTTCCATTTATAGTCAGTGCTTTTTCTCCTCTGAGGCACATGCAGTGTCGTCAGATCCTCTGGCTGGGAGAAAGGAAGGCAAATCGCACTGGGGCCTGGCAGTGACAAGATAGCATGCAAAGAGCACACGTCAAACCAAACAACAGCTTCTCTGTGACTAGCAACCAGCCTTTCTCCAGTAAGTGTCATGCTTTATTGGGAAAAAAACTGCAAACACACAAATTATGGGCCCGCTTCTTGGGTCTGCTGTGGCCCTTTGTGCTGCTCAGCCAGCACATAGTGGCCATAAACCGAGTGGACCGGGTCTCCTGGAAATTTCCTCTGAACAAGGTCCCTGGTTGACATAGAACTGGTATAAAGGAGCCATGCCACACCCTCTCACCTTATCCTGGTAAAGGCAGTGGAAAAGGGGTGTGTCTGGATTGCCTCTGCATTCTAGCTCTTCCTGGCTACTTGAATGGCCTCTTGGGGCTGTGGGCAGATGGGTGTAAATTAGAGCAACCCTAAGGCTGCTCTAGTGCCAGGGGCTGACCCAGCCCCAGATTTGGGGAACTGCAAAAGTGGCAGCTCAGTCAGGCCAGGGCCCATTTTCCACCTGGAGCTCTGTATGGGCATTCACTGGGATCTGGTGTCATTTTCTACTCTATAAGGGCCAAGCCCTGATCTCCAGTGTGTGGTATGGGTCATCAGGCTGTGAGCAGGGGAGTTGCAAGGAATCTCCCCACCCACTCTGCAGCATACCACAGGTTGCAGGAGCCCTGTTGTACTGTCTCCTTTAACCAGAGGTGCCCTGAGTCCATTCCTGGAACTCTGGGGCAAGTGCTGAGGGGGCAGGATTTGCTACTGTAGCAGCGAAGGGATGTGGGTGATGAAAAGGCCCTATGAGGTGCTGGAATTTATGTCTACCTACAGCCCTCATCTGGTCTCTAGCACTGAAGCATCTGAGCACCTCACAACTTGGATATATTTACCCTCAGAACACCCCTATGCTATGATCCCCATTGTACAGATGGGCAGCTGAGGCACAGAGAGGCTGAGTGACATGCCCAGGGTCACCCAAGAGAAGTCTGTGACAGAGGAGGGAATTTAACCTGGGTCTCCCTAGTCCTGGGCTAGCACCCAAACCACTAGACCATTCGTCTTCATGGGTGGTTTGCTGTAACATATTCTGTGGGGGAGGGGACCGTGGCTAATTAGGACTGATGGGAGCGTTGGGGGAGGGGGTTAAGATTCTAGCCAATAGGATTATATGGTGTTTCTTGGTTCTGACTGGCTACGTGATTTGTACTGCAAGGGTTCTGTTGAGGGCTACTCACTCCAGTGCAGGCTGGGAGGGGTACCTAGTTTTCTGCCATGCATCTCTCTCCATTCCCACTAATATGAAAGGAGCCTGGTGCATGGCTTCAGTGGATGGGTTGCATTGGGAAGCCATCTCTTCCAATTCTGGCATGTGGTTTGCCTTCCATATATGTTTGGGTTTGCTTTGAAAGTTGTATTAAACGCTGAGGAAAGAGCCAAATGAGCAACGCTAGAGGCTGAAGTCCTCTATCGTGGAACAGGCACACCATGGGCCGCTGCAGTGCAAACCTCCCCTGTGCTGCCCATTGCCAGCATGCCACAAGGGAATTCAGTCCCAGGCTTCTCTCCTGAGCCTGCCAGCAAAGGTTGGTAGCATCTGCACTGCTGGTAAGAGTTCTTGTGATGGGGGAAACCGGTGGCTTGTGAGGGGTTCAGGCCGGTTCCCAGTGGACAGAACAGTCATCAGATGGTAACACATTTCAGCCCCTATAGGCGAGTCTCATCTTACGCGCATTTAACATGCATGAATTCAGCTTTGCGCGGTTAGCAGGAAAAAAAAACAACAACAAAAAGAGAAAAATAACAATTTAAATACTGTACCTGCAGTGTGGGCGATTCTGCTGCCATTACACTCAATGCAATTTTGACTATACGCGATTTTCGCTTTATGCGCTGACAGTGGAACATAACCCCAGCGTAAGATGAGACTCGCCTTTACTGACATTAGCTGGATTTAAACTGGAGACCTGGCAGAGAAAGGCTCCTCATGTTACTAGCAGTGTCCTGAGATGTCAAAGCTCTCCTTTAACCCTCTGGCAATCAATATGGCTCACCATCAGTCCAAAGGGAAGCATTAGGGGGTCTGTGGCACGTTAATGTTTCAAACCTAGGCTTGTGCTGTTCGTGCTGCTACTGTGGAAAAGCAGGTACACTGCGTGCGTGCCCTTGTCCGGAGGCAGAGATGTTTGCTGTGTGTCTGAGGGCCAGGTTGTGGAAGGAGCATCTGCCAGGATGATTGGTCTCTTATTCCCCTGCTGGTTTTCCAATAATGTTTCAGCTTTATAGACAAGCACGCGTGTTGCTGGAAGGCACCAGAACCATCAGCTCGAGAAAAGTGACAAGCATCCTATTGAATCTGTAACTTTCCCCTCACTCACCTTCTGTCATCTCTGCCCCACCTCTTAGCTCATTTCTTCCCCTTTTTGTATTTCCCTCCTTCTCCTTCATTTTTTATGGCCTGAATTTGGCTGCTCCTCTTCAGGCCAACATCCCACTGAAGCCAGTGGAGTTTCCCCCAAAGTAGGGACCGCAGGGTTTAGTCCTAGGTGTGTATACGTCTCAAGCTTAATGAAAGATAAGAGATGAGAGAAGCTCAGCTATTGTGATGATGGGTTGGGATAAGAACCTGCCCTGAATGGAGAATAGATCTGCAAGTTCCTAAACCCTGCCACATTGGGATCCTGGTTCTGGTTCAGTAGGAGGTTGAATGGGTCTTGCACATGTACAATTCCGCAACCAAACGTTCTCCCAAGGACCAGATGCCTAGAATTGACTGGATCTGGAAAGCTAGATTCCCCTCAGCCCAGAAGTGGTGCCTCTTGGCTGGGTCCATTCATGGAGCTGTTTGGGGGAATCTAGCCTTGAATGAGTATAAAGCCTGAATCCTCTTCCTTCTGGGCAGAGGATGGGGTCAGAGTGACAGATCTTTTGAGCATGTGGGGAATGCAGGCCTGCCTGTCATTGAAGGTTGGTGCGGCAAACCAAGCCATGAGGCTATTCCTTGCTGGTCTTCTGACAAACAGTGGGTTCTTGCAGTGCTGGGACATAAAGCAAATGCATTTGGTGGCGGCATTTGAATTTCCAAGCAGACAAGCGTGCTAAGCCCGTCCCTGCATGTCCTGGCTCCCTGTCTGTTTCCCGACAAACTCCAAGGGGCAGCATGCGGCATTAACAAGTCATTTCCTGCTTTTTTAATTTTGACAGGATTCAGCTTGTATTTTAATGACTTCAGGTTGCGCTGTAAATTAAATTTTAATTAGATCAGTCCCTTGTATGAGCAATTAAGAAGGCCTCCGAAGTGAAGACAGACCAGCTGCTGAGCTGGGGAAGCCTGGGGCGATAGGGAGTTGGACTGAAGAGGCGAAAGGTTTTCCTCCCTGGCCCCCAGGGGGCAGAGTTTGGCAGCTGAGGCACTTTGAGCTCCAGGGTGAAGTTTTGGGGGTGGGGAATAAGCCCTTCCGTGGCTCCTACAGCCAGTGTTTGAATGGCTGAGTGCAATGTCCCTCTGCCTGCCTGTCTCTGTCTGTCCATTTGGCTCTGGACTATTCCCTTTGGGGAGGCAGAGGTTCTGATGACTGTGGGCCTGATTCTCCTTTGCCTCTTCGCACGGTAGTGACATTTCCAGCCACTTAGGGCCCTTTTGCACATCTGGAGCAGTGTATGTAACAGTCAAGCCTGGTAGGGTCTGTTTCAGTTACTGCCTTTCTCGCTGGGGTGGCTAGGACACAAGCACGAAGTGCTAGTGGTGATGGAGGGACCTGTGAGCTGTCTCCGTTCTGCCCTCTGAGGTCTCAGTGTTCATTATGCCATCCTTTCAGTGTTTGTGCTCCCAGCAGGTTCTTTGGTTAGTGGGCTGCGTGCTCATTCTTGCTGTATGGAGCTTCGTGGCGTCTGTGGGTGCTGGCATGGGATCTGCTTCCTGATTGCTCTGAATAGCCACCCTTTGGACTGAAGGGAGGCCTGTCGTTGGGCAAGTGCTGGGCGAGAGCCGTGCTTGCGTGGGGTATGATTTGTCAGAGGCACTTTGTGTCTTTTAAAAAAATAGCTCTTGCTGCCAAGAATGAAGATGGGAAATTGTCAGGCTCTGCCTCAGTCTGCAGCGACCATTTATTCATCTATCATCTGTCCCCGTCAATCTATCTGCTGTGGTGTATCTGTTATCTGTCTGCCCATCTATCCATCATTTATGCCTCTTGCTATTCAGACCAAACCTGATTTGCTTTTGCTCGGTGCATTGGTCCTTTTGCAGACCCAGAGAGCTTCTTTTAACCCGCTCAGTGGCATGCTCTAGGAAGGCTCTTCCCTGACATGGGTATGTTCCTGGCGGTACCTTCACTTATGTTGTAGCAGCCCCCGTTCCCTGCATCATGGCACTGTGATCGTGGCATCATCAGCTGGTCCTAGAGATCATAAGTGTGCTCTCTCAGATGTCACTATTATGGTGGTGGTTTTAATTTATGAGCTCTTTCTACAAGGCCGGGGCACTCCTCCCTTTCCTGCTCGATTCCTGCTAAGACCTGGAATGACTCTCCCACAGCCAGGGACCTGCCCTCAGTTACTAGAAGACAGGACCCTGCCCCGAAGTGGCTACAGTCTGAGGAGTAGAACACAGCTGCAGTCTTGGCTGTCAGCAGGCAGGTGGCACAAACAGGCAGATGATGCTGGGCTGGCTGATGGGACTCACTTGGCCTTTAAGAGGGAAAATGCCATCGTGCCAGTCCATGGGCACCAGCTGTGGGGCAGCTAGCCAGCCTGCTTGCTTGTGTTCTTTTTTAGCTGCTCTTTAGACCAGCTGGAAGAACAGAGCTGGGCAGCAGCCACAGAACCACAAAGCTTACTCATTAACTGGGAGTGGGAGATAGGAGAGCATGGGAGGCCGCCCCTCACCAGCACAGGGCCCTCTGAGGAGAATCCGCTTCCCCCCCTAAGTGGGGATGCCTGACTGATCCTGGAGATCTGAGTTAGCTATAGGCTCTGTCTTTTCCTTCGCAAATCATCCGCCCTCCTCCGATGCTGACACCTATGTCTGTTCTCATCAGCCGGCCTGTGAGCAGATGCAAGCTACAGCTTCTCTTCATCCCATCCGGCTCATAAGCGGGACTGTCAACCTTGCTTAGCAAGGACGGTCTTGCGGCTGAAACACAGGGCGGAGAGCTGGCTGCTGTAGGATCTTTGGTTGGCTTTGCCATGGACATGCTGTGTGACCTTGGGCTCCACTTCTCTGTGCCTCTGTTCCTCCTGCTGCCCCTTCACAGCCTGAAGCCTGCCCCCTGCTGACATCACCACACTTCATCCTGCTAAGCTCTTTTCTGTGTTGCTCAGTTCACAACAGAATGAGTCATTGACTCAAGTGCCTTGCTTAGCAGACTCTTCCCCTACCTTGTCACACCATTCATTGATTAGCTGCACAATTAACTGATGGCCTCACTAATCTGTTGCTAAATCTGTGGCTTGCTTAACTTCCCCATTGATTTACTGTGTTATTGAGCCATTGCTAATTCACTGTGCATTTAGTTTTTTGCCTTCAAGCCTGCTCTACAGTTAGATCTGATTAACTGCATCCCTCTCTCCTAACTGTTTCTCTCCCTAATCAACTCATGGTGTCCTTTGCCACTGATTTACTTCTCAGCCAGCTCCACCGTGATTGGCCACTGCTTCCAACCATGCTCGCTACACACCCTTTTTTTTGCCTCCTTGTCTCCCACATCTTCTATCACCTTCATCTCCTCATCCCTTTGAACACCCCATCAGTTCTATCTCCTCTACTCTTGTTTCCTCCTTCCCTGGCACCAACTCCACAATGTGCCCCCATCCTGTTCCTTGATAACTGCACTCCCATCCCCCTAATTCCCTTTACCTCCTCCTCTCCTCCTCCTCCATCTGGAATGCTCATTCCATCTAGCACATCCATGACTGCTTCATGTCTTACTCCACCATAGTTCTGCTCGCAAAGAAACCTGGATCCCCCAGTTGGGCACTGCCTCACAGCTGCTGTATCTTGCATTGACCTCTTGTTCTCTCACACTTCTTGCCCTGAATCATCCCCAAAGAGCATTAGGCTATGGCTACACTGGCGCTTTACTGCGCTGCAACTTTCTCGCTCAGGGATGTGAAAATACACCCCCCTGAGCACAGCAAGTTACAGCGCTGTAAAGTGCCAGTGTAAACAGTGCCCCAGTGCTGGGAGCCGTGCTCCCAGCGCTGTAAGCTAATCCCTTCGGGGAGGTGGAGTACGCTGGTGCCGCAACCACACTCGCACTTCAAAGCGCTGCCACGGGAGTGCTCCCGCGGCAGCGCTTTGGAGGTTCGACTGTAGCCATGCCCTTAGTGAGAGTGTTGGGTTTTTCCTGTCATTTCCAATCCCTTCTACCACTCATTCTTCTCACTGAGCCACACTCAATGACACTGTGTTCTCCTCTGCCCCTCTATAGAGCAGTCATCCATTGTCCCTCTGACTCCTTTCTATATACCTTGCTCTCTGATATTAGTATTTCTCTCTCCTCCCCCACCTCGTCTCCTTGAAACCTCTGTGGCAGGGTTTCATAGATCCTAAGGCCAGAAGGGAGCACTGTGATCATTTAGTCTGACCTCCTGTATAGCACAGGCCAGAGACCTTCCCCACAATAATTCCTAGAGCAGAGCTTTCAGAAACAAATCTAGTCTTGATTTAAACACAGGTAGTTATGGGAGAATCCACCATGGCCCTTGGTAAATTGTTCCAATGGTTAATTACTCTCCCCATTTAAAAAGGAATGGACTGCTCCTTTGAGGGACAATCTGGAGCTCTGTGCCAAAGCAGCTGGGCACAGTCAAGAAGCACCCTGTGCTGTCTTGGGGCTGAGTGTCTCTATATAAACAGGAAAAGGAAGCTGAGCAAGAGAGAAGGCACCAGAAGCCACACTGGCTGCTACAGGTTGTGTGCCACCTCAACTCCAGGACACTAGCCTGACTTTGATTTCTGACTATAAGTTTGGTTGCTCTGACTCAAGACTCTGAGGTCTGGGCCATAGGAACTGGTTAAGCTGCTCTTTCCCCAACCTGGTGGCTAAGGGAAATGGAAAAAGTCAGGCCGTCTCCTAGAACGGTAAGAGAACTAGGAACTCTGCCAGTTGGGCTTGGTTTGGGGGCCTTAAAGGGGACAGGGTTTTTTATTAGCTTTTTGGCCTCCCCGCTCTCAGATACTGTACAGTCCCCAACTCTAATCCTTACCTGTCTCTGCCTTCTCACCCTCACCTCTTCATTTGCCTTCAGAGCTGGGTCAAATCTCCCATTCATCGAAACAGCCACTCAAGCAGCCTTGTCTTCACCATACACTAGTTCTTCTTCAGGCTCTCCATGCCTTAGTTCCATCTCATCTCCTCTGACATTGCCCACCTGCCCCCTTCTTCCCATCTCTGCACCTCCAATCCAACAGTGACCATAACTTCTCTACTACTCACTTCCCTACTCTGCTCTCTTTTCTAAGCTGAGGATCACTCCACTCTCTCCTTGACCTTCTACCCCAGGGGCGGGCAAACTTTTTGGCCTGAGGACCACATCTGGGTATAGAAATTATATGGTGGGCCATGAATGCTCACGGAATTGGGGGTTGGGATGCAGGAGGGTGTGAGGATTCCGGCCGGGGGTGCGCGCTCTGGGGTGGGGCAAGAAATGAGCAGTTCGGGGTGCAGGAGGAGAGGGCTGGGGCAGGGGGTTAGGGTGCGGGGGGGGAGGGCTCCGGCTGGGGGTGGGTGCTCTGGGGTGGGGCTGGGCATGAGATATTGGGGGTTCAGGAGGGTGCTCCAGGCTGGGACCAAGGGGTTCATTGGGCAGGAGGGGGATCAGGGCTGGGACAGGGGGTTGGGGCACAGGAGGGGTCAGGAGTGCAGGCTCTGGGCGGCGCTTACCTCAAGCAGCTCCCAGAAGCAGTGGCATGTCCCCCCTCTGGCTCCTATGCGGAGGCGCGGCCAGGCCGCTCTGCGCACTGCCCTGTCCACAGGCGCCACTCCTGCAGCTCCCATTGGCCATGGTTACCTGCCAATGGGCGGTGCTTGGGGTGGGGGCAGCATGCGGAGTGGGGACATGCCACTGCTTCTGGGAGCTGTGGGGAGTGGGGCATCCAGACCCCGTTTCCTGGCTGGAGCTCAAGGGCCGGATTAAAACATCTGGAGGGCCGGATGCGCCCCCCCATGGCATAGTTTGCCCACCCCTGTTCTACCCCCTTCTCTCCCATTTTAAAGTTGGTACCACTAACTCCCCACCCTCACTTGCTCTAACCCGATTCCTCTTCTCTCCACTGAGCCTCTCAGGAGAAAGTCCCATGTGGACTTCCGACGCCACAAATGTATTCTCTCCTCTTTTGCTTCTGCTGTGTTGCTTGACAAGCAATATTATTAAACCCTCAATGGATTCCAAACCCACAATCCACATTGCTTATTTGCAACCTTTGACTCCCTCCTGAAATTCTCTCCCTTTGCACACAATCTTACCAGCTTCTTCACAGAGAAGATTGATGGAATGGGCTGTGATCTCTCTTGCACTGACACTGAAGTTGTCCCCCTGCTCCCTTCATCTGACCCCTCAACCTGGCCAAGAGATCCCCTCGCCTCCCACCTCCTGCTTCCCCTCACCCCCCACTCTTACCCCTCCCTCATTCTCCTCTTTAACCACAGACTGTCCTGTGCCTCTTTCCCCTCCAAAAATTACCCTTAACCTCACCTGCCCCTCCAGCTACTAATTAATCTCTCTTTCCTCCTCTCCTTCTACACTGATTGGGTGAGGACTTTACAGCCATGGCCTAGAGCTTCTATCCTCTAATTTCATCCTTGATCCCCTCCAGTCCAGCTTTTTGCCCTCCCTGCTCCATTGAAATTCCTCTCACCGTGATTTCCAGATGCCTCTTCCTAGCCAAATAACTTGGCCTCTACTCCATCCTCATCCTCTGCAACCTTGCTGCTTTTGACATGGTTTATCACACTCTCCTGCTTGAAGTCATGGCCTCCCTCAGCTTTGATACTGTCTTCTCTTGGTTCTTCTTCCATTGTGCTTTTCTGGCCATTCCTGCAGCATCTCATGGTTTGTTCTCTTCCTCTCCTTTCCCTGCTTTTTCTGGGGATCCAGCAGAGGGCTCTGCCCTTGGCCCCTTCTCTTTTCTCTCTCTGTGTCATCCCTCTGAGTGATTTCACCCACTCGCGCAGCTTCAGCTACCTACTCTTTGCTGAGGACTCCTGTGTCTATTGCTCCATTCTTGACCTGTCTACTGCCATCCAATCTCACCTCTCAGCTTGTCTCTTAGACATTTCCTTTTGGGTTTCTCACTATTAGCTAAAACTTAACATGGCCAAAACTGAACTCCTGATCTTTCTTTCAAAATTCTTTCCACTCTCTCCGTTCTCTGCTACTGTTGAACTTGCCACCGATTAAGCCTGAAACATGAGGGTCTTCCTCAACTCCTTCCACTCCTGTCATGTCCAGGTGATGTCTGCATCTTGCTGTTTCTTCCTTCAGAATATGCTGAAGAGCTCACCTCTTCTCTCTTTCTGCACAACTAACACTCTTACCCAGGTCCTCCTCATCTCTGTCTTCAGTACTGAAGCCTCCTCCCTACAGTTGATGTAAATAGGTGCAGCTACATTGAGCTACACCAGTTTACATAAGCTGAGCATTTGGCTCAGTATTTCCAAAAGTTCTTCTAGGTTTAGCAATCCTCTACTGACCCTCCATGCTGCAAGGTGTTGTTACGGCCCTCTGGATATATCCAATGGGCTGGATAATCTGTAGTCAGCTTTTTAGTTTGTACCCATGTTTGTTTTGCACTAATTAGGTAGTTGGACATATAGCGAGCTGATTTTAAATACCTGCCTCTGTGTGTGTGTGTGTGTGCGAGCGCGCGCATGTGCAGTCTTTTAGGTGCAAATGCTTGAATGCGAGTCTTTGCAGGGATAAATTGGAGATGGATGTGAGGCTAGCTGACTAGTGGTTCTCTGGAGGGCCTTCCATATGGTTTTGGCTCTGTATGTTTTGCTGTGTAGGATGCTCTATGTCCTGTGAAGAATCCCTTGGCTATCATATGATGTATGCTGTATATCCTGCTATGGGGGCATTCTTAGGGCCTTCTGTTATGAGATCTGTAAATCCAAGGTGGGGGACATGTGTAGGGCTAAAGGGTGTTCATTGGTGTTGGTTTTCCCAGTGCCTAGAGCAGCCCCTGCAGGGTCTGAGAAAGCAGCCTAGCAGGCCCAGCCCCTAAGCTCCTTGTTTTTCCTTTTTCCCCGTTTGGGTTGTCAAAAAGCAGCTCCGCTTCCCTTTGAGCAAAGATCATCATAAGGAGGAACTGAGCTCCCTGGTGGGAAGCACTGAACAATGCGGCATATTGTTGTGTCCCCATTTGGCCTAATCTTCCGAAGATTTGAGGCTGCTTAAAAGCTGTGGATCCCCCAGCAGACCTGATTGGTGTGGCAACCAGCAGGTGATCCTCTTTTACCTCTAATTTAGAAACCACTTGCTGCGGAAGATTTGGGAACCTCATCCTGAGACGAGCTGAGCGGCATGGAATCGCCAGTGTCAAGATGGGTGCTTTTTTCTTCTCCCTAGTTTGGATGCATCCTAAAGGTTGCGGCCGTGACTTGCCACATACTTGGAATGGCTGCCAACACTGGAGGAAGAGGTGGGAAAGTCCAGGTCTCTTCGAAGTAGAGAGGCAGGAACAACTGTACAAGAGTATCAGTATTTTCCCAAAAGGAACCAGACTGGAATCCTGGAGTCCTCTCTTTTGCTACTAGCGAGCCAATACAATTGAGGAGATGACTTCCCTCCAGCTCTTTGTGAGCCACAGGGCTGAGTGCAATTAGCCATCTGTCCTTTAATCATCTGATTGCCCAGGCTAAAAGACATCTTTGGTGTCCATATGAAGATTTAAATTGTCAGTAGTCCAAGGGAGGACTCTGTGTATCTGGCTGCTTCCGTACCATCCCCTCTGCTTCGCTCATCTCAGCTGTGTTTGGCTCCTGAACTTCAGGGAGACCAAGTGAGCAGAGACCCTCAACCCAGCAGTGGGATAGGACGTATCATTATCCCCACCTTACTGATGGGAAAACTGAAGCACAGAAAAATTTAAATGATTTGCTCAAGATCAAAGCAATGAGAAATTAAGTGATTTGCTCACTCCATTCCACAAACAGTCCCACTCTCCCAATCTCTGATTTCTCTAGAGTTTCTTCCCATTATATGAATGTTTCGAGGGTATGTTCTGGAACTCTGGAAGATTTCTACTGGCCATTCTGAAGGATGCAGTGGCATTCCACGAATACCAGTGAATAGCGAGTACATCTGATGTCTGTACCTACTGTTCTGGGGGAATGTGAAAATTCCCAAGGAAGTGTAGCCAACGCACTGTATCCAATATTCCCCTCCCAAAGCCATTCGCCCTGTGGCCATTTCACATGTCATGTCTTCTGACTTTCTTTAAAGTGAATTTCACATCACTGGCAGATGCTGGATGGACACCCTGGCGATTGATGTTTTCCATTTATCTGTAGAATGGGAACAGCGTGGACAGCGGCCTGTTAGAGATATGTGTCACATGCCTAACATCAGACATAAGCTATGTACATGAAAGTAAAGGCCTTTCTTGGGTTTGGATTCAAACTTTGCAGCATGGCCTATCGCAACACTAATTTTTCTTCGAGTGATTGCTGATGTGCATTCTAATAGGTGTGCACTTGCTGCGTGCACGATTGTCGGAAGGTTTTCCCCCTAGCGGTACCCGTCAGGTCGGCTGTGGAGACCCCTAGAGTGGCGCCTTTATGGCAGTGTATATAGGTCCCTGCTGACTTGCCGCCTGCTCAGTTGCTTCTTAGCGTCAGTGATGGTCGTTGGAGCAGCTCAGTCTCTTGCATTCGCAAGTGCCTACCTAGTGGGTCCCTTTTCTAAGTTGTTAGTTCGTTATATAGTAGTTTGTAATTAGTTGGACTTTCTTCGGGGGGCTTCACCCCCCGGCTCTAGTTTCCCCAGGCATGGGGGCATGCCTCCTTCGCAGGGGGTTAAGGCATGCGAGAGGTGTGCGAAACCTATGCTCACAGTATCAGAGGGGTAGCCGTGTTAGTCTGGTTCTGTAGAAGCAGCAAAGAATCCTGTGGTACCTTATAGACTAACAGATGTTTTTGCAGCATGAGCTTTCGTGGGTGAATACCCACTTCTTCGGATGCAAGTAGTGGAAATTTTGCATCCGAAGAAGTGGGTATTCACCCACGAAAGCTCATGCTGCAAAAACATCTGTTAGTCTATAAGGTGCCACAGGATTCTTTGCTGCTTCTGTGCTCACAGGTGATCTGCACTCTGCCTGTCTCAAGTGTTTAGGAGAGGGCCATCAAACAGATAAGTGCCCAATTTGCAGGAGCTTTAGACCCAGGACTAAGGGTATATCTACACTACCCGCCAGATTGGCGGGTAGTGATTGATCTATTGGGGATCGATTTATCGAGTCTACACTAGACGCAATAAAATCGATCCCCGATCGCTCTGCTGTTGACTCCGGAGCTCCACCGCGGTGAGAGGCGGAAGCGGAGTCGACAGGGGAGTGGCAGCGGTTGACTCGCTGCCGTCCTCACGGCCAGGTAAATCGACCTAAGATATGCCGACTTCAGCTACGCTATTCACGTAGATGAAGTTGCGTATCTTAGGTCGACTCCCCCACACAGTGTAGACGTAGCCTAAGAGAGAGCGGGTCTATCATTTGAAGCTTCTTCTGATGGAGTCGGCCCTCTGCCCACAGCCGGGACCAGAAGCGGCACCGGCATCTTCGGTGTGCAGCGCCCCAGACTTGGTGCGGGATGTCCCGGCACTGAGGAAGGACTCCTCCAAGGAGCACTGGCGCCGCTCCCCAACCCGTAAGGCCAGTGCCACCAGGCGGCACCACTCACAGTCCCCAGTGCCACATAAGAAAAAGAAGGTGGACAGGGGTCGTTCCCATGTCAAGACACCATAAGGGGATTCCAGCAGGGTGCGTCCTCCGGTGGGATACCCATAGTCTGGGCCTCAAGACCCGGCAATGTTGACTCCGGCCCCAACAGGAGGACCGTCGAATCCGGTGCTGGTGAACTCCCCAGCTTGGGAGGATTTGGAGGAAGAGCTCGACCTTCCCTCCACGCCGGACCCCTACAAGGCAGCACGGGACCTCATTGCCATGACAGTGCAGTCCCCAGCCCCGCGGGTGTGGGCCCCAGCACCATAAGCCCAGGCACTGTCAGCAGCACTGGCGGCGGCACCAGCTGCAGTGTCTATCCCGGCACCACATGGGGCTCCGGCACCCTTTGCGGCACTGGTGGCAGTAATGCCTCTGGTTCATCATCGTGGCAAGCCTGTGATGTTACGGTGCCGCTCACCATCTCCCTGGTACCACTTCGTGGCACCGTCCAACTCCACACTCCCGTGGTTGGGCACAGACTACTGGTCCGAGTCAGACACTGAGTTTTCTGTCTCTAGACACAACCACTACTGCTCCCGGTCCCAACACCGCAGACCGGTGGAATCATCGGCACCGGTAGTGGCAGGGCCCAGTCCAATGGCCCTTTGGACCCCTTGGGCCTACCATCAGGCTCAGGGTCAGGGCTCCAGGCCGGCATCGGTGGCATCTGCACCCTGTGTCCCGCCCCTCAGCAACATTGCTGGCTTGCCACGCCCTCAGTGCTCTTGAGGACCCCGCTTGAGACTCTGGGCTGTCACACTTAGGCGCAGCACCTGAACCAGTGCCATCAGTGACACTAGAGCCACCTCCAGTCACGGGGGGCTCTGAGGTACCTGACCCGGCCTCCAAAAAGCCAGAAGGGCAGGAAGACCCTCTCCTATGGGCCTCCTCCTCCTCATCAGACGAGGCGGTGGTGGGCACCACCACCACTCTACTGGCAATGGTCACCAACGGACACCAGGACCTCCTTAGGAGGGTGGCCTTAAACATCAATCTCCAGGCAGAGGAGGCCATGAAGGAGTCTGACCCGATGGTGGACATCCTTGCCCCTGAGGGTCCTTCTAGGGTGGCCTTGCCCCTCATTTAGAACAATCCAAAACACCTATAGGGTGCTCTGGCAGACTTCGGCCTCTATACCACTCACCAGTAAAGAGGTTGAAAGATGCTATTTTGTGCCACAGAAAGAGTATGAACACCTTTTCATCCACCCCCAACAAGGGACCCTGGTGGTCGATGCAGCAAATCACAACTAACGGCAAGAACAGCCAGGTCCCACGCCTAAGTCACGGGACGCTAAGAAGCTGGACCTTTTCGGCCGGAGGGGTCTATTCGACTGGGGGGGCTCCAGCTTTGAGTGGCCAACCAGCAAGCGGTACTCAGCCACTATGCTTTCAACTCTTGGAGCTCGTTGTTAAAGTTCCAGGAGTTACTCCCGGCTGTTTTGCGCAAGGAGGTTAGCGTGCTCCTTGAGGAGAGTAGGATGGTCTCCAGAACTTCCCTCCAGGCTGCGTTAGACTCGGCGGCTCAGACCATGACCATCACAATGAGGTGTAGTGCGTGGCTCCAGCTGTCAGGAGCCACCTGAGGTCCAGAACACAATCCAGGACCTCCCCTTTGACTGTGCAGGCCTGTTCACCCAAAATACAGACACTCGCCTGCACAGCCTTAAGGACTCGCGGGTGACTTTGAAGTCTTTGAGGATCCACACCCCTGCACCTCAAAGAGCCTCAGCCCCCATCCCGCTTCTACTCTGGACCTCCTAGGTGAGACTCGTCAAGGAGACGGGGCAGAAATAATATACGTTTTTATATACGTTAAGCATTCTGATATCCTGGTGATGGGCATAGTATAAATACTGGGATGGGTAGCGTTAAATCATGGAGGCGGGGGCAGAACATTGACTTTGGATGTGTTGGGGGCAGATGATGAGCCTGAGCGTAGACTCTCCAATGCAGATGCCCTGGGAACGTCTCCTTGTTGGGTGCCTCCTGTTTGAAATCCCGTTTCATTGTTTTGGTGCCCACTGTTGGTGCTGGAGTGCCAGTTGGACACGTCTTCTGCAGGGCTGTAAAGCTTTGAAAATTCATTCTCTGGGCTTTGTTGCAATAACCTAAAATAACTTATTGAGCTTCGGTTTCCTGATGGGCTGGTAACAGTTGAGTTAAAGGCCCAAGAGGCACAACAGCAAGGAAGGTTCTTGTTTGGTTTGTCATTTTAAAAAACCAAGAGAGATGTGAGCCGTCTCTGGTCTGCTTTTAAAAACAACCCCAACCTTTTTTATTTAATACTGTTCTTGATCTCTGTTTGATATTGTTTCACCTGCCTTCAGGTAAGAGCTGTAGATGCTTCAAATGG
Organism: Mauremys mutica; assembly: GCF_020497125.1. Lineage (NCBI taxonomy): Eukaryota > Metazoa > Chordata > Testudines > Geoemydidae > Mauremys > Mauremys mutica. The sequence continues at coordinate 47,725,380 of NC_059078.1, forward strand.
ATTGGAAAGTTGTCCGTGTTCCCTCTAACCTCTCGAAGGGACCAGTCTCCTTGTCAGAAATGTGATTTCTTTAGAGCGGTACACTCCACCGAATCATGACAGATATTGCCTGCTCTGCAGGTAGCAACTTTATGCTAGAAGGACTGGTTTCGGCTCTCTTGCAACCGACAAACGAAATTGGAACAAGAAATTGATTTTCTCCATTTTACTAATGGGGAAACTGAGGCACAAAAAGTGTAACACCAACATTTCCAGAAGTGACCATTGAATTTTGGATTAATTTTCAGAAGCCCAACCTGAAATATTTGGGGGTTGGTTTTTCAGAGGTGCTGAGCACCCAGAGAATCCCCTGACTTCATCTTGAGTCTTGGGTGTACCATGCTTCTACAAATCAGGCCTTAGGTGTCCCAAGCCCCTTCTGAAAAATGTTGTCTGTAACCTCTCTGTGCCTCAGTTTCCCTATCTGTAGAATTGGAATAACACCCACCTCTCATATAGCAAGCAGCCTGCTCTTGGACCTGTTTTTAGCATGACTTTGATGCAGTCTCGGAACCGGCAGCTTCCTTGGAGCATCCTGGAAGAGTGTTGAGCTTTCGCCAGCTGTTAAGTGAGAGGTGACAGGGAGCTGGCTGCTGCCACCATACCACTGCCGCGTGTGAAAGTGGGGAAGGCAGCAGTCAGTGGCCATCAGTAGTGGCACTGTGGCTTCTGACGTTTGCTGTGTGGTGTGGTCCATGATTTCACTAGCTCAGGCGCCAAGGGAAGTTCATCAGCTCTTGGTTTTATGAATCAGATTGAGGCAGATTTCCCTGCAGAGCTAATATCACACCCCGTTCACTCCCATTTCCTTTTGTGCAGTACTAGAAGTGGTTGCAGGGCAGGATCCAGTGGCATAAGGAGCTCTGCATGTGAGTAGCAGGGGCTGCTGCAGTCAAGATTGAGGACAGAACTGTGTGGGTTCCCAGGACTGCAATTGCAGGGGGTGCTCCAGCAAGACAGATGGATCAGCAGAGCTGAGGGAGGAAAAGCTCCCATAGCAGCAGCCAAGGTTGTCTAAAGCCCCTTGTAGGGAAGAACAAACATTTCCCCCAGATCCCCTCTCCCCTAGACACACAAAGCTAAGATTCAGTGCGTATCACAGTTTCGCTGCAGGGTGTGGGGTGAGTTGTAGAGGGGATGTGTGGGAGAACCTCCAGCCCTGGGACATGCTTCGTGCCAGCTCCCTGAGCACCCGTGCGGGCATGTATACTGGGGGGCGAGGTGTCTGTGGCAGAGATGTGACCTGTGCGCTCTAGCCGTGAGTGGGGAGTGGCGTTGTAAATGCTGTACAGGTCATGAGGCATGATGAGGACCCCTGCGTTGGGCACCCAGGCAAAAACCATTCACCTGGGTTTGTGCAGCAGCTTCACGTGCTGTCCCTCGCTTCACTGCGGTTCCTCTAGGAATCATTGTTTGAAAAAAGGTTGCCCTGCTGTTGCTATTGACCCCCTGTTTTGCTAGCCTGGCTCAGCCTCCCGCTCCTCAGCTGGGGAGCCCTGCACAGGATACCCCATTTCATTATTAGACCAAGCAGCCAGTTCCAGGTCAGGAATCAAGAAGGCTAAAGACTCACGCAGGTGTGGCCCCCTTGGCATGAACCTTCCGGGCTTTAAACATTGGTGTTTGTTCATAATGACGCCGTGCCGGGGGCGAGGCTGCCCTCTCTGGGAGGTGTGGGATTTCGGCCCAGGCAGAGGTTTTCAGCAGGTGCTGGGGCCGTTCGCTGCTGTTTCTAGTGTGCCGCTCTGCTCCCTATTATTCAAACACAGAAATGTTACCTTTGTGCTTGTGACTGTCATGGGATTAACGGAGCAGCAGAAGAGGGGATGGACTTGTGGACAGAGCTCTGGCCTCGGGAGAGCCGATTTCAGTTCCTTGCTCCACCACATGCTCCCCGTGGGACCCTGGGCAAGTCACTTAACCTCCCCGTGCCTCGCTTTCCCCATCAGCAAAATGGGAGTTGATACCTCCCTGCTTCAGTTGGGAAGGGATAAAATCCAGCCACAAGAGGCAATGATAGTGCAGTAGAGAGGTTCTGTCGAGGAGTTTATTCTCCATGGCCCATTTGCTTAGCAGAGAGGCTTCTTGAGGCAGCTAGTGATGGCGGAAGCCTGTCTACTAGGGCCTGGACTGAGACCCCCCCAAACTTGCTGCACACTGTCCGTGGTCACAGCTGTCAATCAAGACTGTACAGTGGATACGAGCTAGTAACTTAGGACTCTCTTGTACTTCCACCTTTTCATGTTCTCTGTATGTATAAATATCTTCTGTCTGTGTGTTCCATTCTATGCATCCGAAGAAGTGAGCTGTAGCCCACAAAAGCTTATGCTGAAATAAATGTGTTAGTCTCTAAGGTGCCACAAGTACTCCTGTTCTTTTTTTAGGAGTCTCTGCATTCCCATCCCCTGCGTTGTTCATCCCTTTATCTCCTCTTGCTGTTTAAAGTCCCCTTTCCAGCACCGTCACCCTTTCCTGCTGTTCTGTTAATGCAGCTTGTGTCCTTCGTTTCCAGGCCCTGCAGCTATGGAGCAGGGATCGTGCTGCAGTGAGTTGGCAGAGGCTGTCTCGGCATCGGGCTATTTGGGGACATGGGTTTGAGCCTGTGCCGTGCATCCCAAAATAAAGTTACCAGTTATTTTAAAAGAAAAAACAACCTGCCTGCCGTCTCCGCCCCCAAATCACAGCGTTGCCATCAACAGTCAGCCCCCTCTGCCAGGCAAACTGTAGGAGACGTCAAGCAACGCAGCTGCTGGGCGGGCGAGGTGTGGGTGTTAGTCAGAGCGTCCAGCTGTTCTTTCAATGCAGAGTCCGTCCCCCCAAGTCCCCTGAGCCTTGCTGGTTTGATCCTGTGTGGTACCAGAGTGAGTCTTCTCCTGCTCGCACCCTCCTCCCGCCCCCAGTCCAGCTCAGCTGGCACCTGCGGATTCAGAAAGGCATGCTTCAGTGAGCCGCTTCTTCTAGCAGCTGGGGCGGAGCTGGGCCCATCAGTGGGCTAGTGAGGAGGGAGGGACCCAGGGATTGTGGCCAAGGGGGGGGCGGGGGGGGGAGTTGTCTGAAATCCCATGAAGTAGCCTCAAACTCCCCTTCCCTCGCACTTCTGGAAGGAGCTGTCTGATCTGTCTTTCCTGGATTATCTGAATCACTCCAAGAAGAGGTGAGGACTCTCACAGCCATGCTGAGGGGTGGGCTTTCAGGCTCGGCAGGGCCTCTGTGGAGCCCCCTTACCCGTGTCAGTTACCAAGTGCTTCAGTAACAGACAGCAGAGGAACATCTGCTTCCCAGGGCCCTGCGAGTGAAACACAGACACTGGCCCAGGTTCATCCCTGTGGCAAATCCATTGAACGCAGCGGGGTTCACACCAGGATTTAATTTTACCCCATCTCTAGGCTGGTGGGAATGGGGGCCAGTTCCCTGCCAGGCATGGAGCTGAGTCCTTGAGGCCTCCGCACAAGTTTCAGCTTGTCCTGTTGAAGAGGGTTTGATTTGCTTTGGCTTCCCCTCCTCCTAAAGATTGCTTTAACCCTTTGGGTGCTGGCTGTCACAAAGAGATTCCATTTCATTGGCTTCATGGCAGGACAGGCTACACAGGTTAAAGCCCGAGGGTTTACCTGGACTAGCTAAGATGCCTTGTCTTCACTGGAGTTGTAACGTGCTAGCTTAACATGGGTTACAAATACACCTTTTTTCCTGGTGACGACACAGCCTCTAGGCATAGGACAGATGCAACTGTGGGAATGGGGTAGGTGGAGTGGGCTCCATTGACATTGGTAGCAGCTCATCAGGTGTTAAGCTGTGCTGATGTAGGTTGACAGGGTGTGTTGTAACCCCGTGTACTGGCAGCGCTGGAGAAAGGATTTCATTAGGAGGCTAGCTAATGTTATTTGGGGATTGACTTGAAAGATCTGCTGTGCAACCCAGCATTCTCTGAGAATCCAGCATTCTCCCCAAACGCAGCATCCTTTGCTCAGCTGAGGACACTGGGCCAGCGAAGTTTGGCCCTGCCCCATAACTAGCCTCCCTGGATGGTTATCCTCTGAGGAATCAGTGGGTTCTGAAACACTCATACTGAAAACTAGGATTGATTTTGTCATCTAACTGGAAATGCTCTGGGGTTAAATTTGCACAGATGCAGGGCCACAATTCACTGTCAGTGCAGAGTAGAATGCATCCCCATTCCACCCCAAGGAGAACACAGGTAGGGCACTATACCATGAATAGGATGCTCTGAACCTTGCGGCCTCTCTATGGGTCTGGAGCAGAGATCCTCAGCCTCTTTTCATACCATTGCCTCCCAGTGCAGCCACTTACTAAAGTCCTCCTCCTCAGATGGCTCCCACAGTCCTTTGCATGCTCTTGTGATGCTGGATGTGGAATGTGGAAACGGGCACAGTGGTTTGGGTGGTAACTCCAGGAGCCCAGTCCTTTGATGAGATGAGCATCCTCTATTCCTTTGAGTATCTTCTCTCTCCTCTTTCCTGTGCTGTCCATGGTATTTCTAAGGCACCTCTTGTGATATCTAAGTGCGAAGTTGAGGGGCGTCAGCACCTTTCAGCATCTCACCGGTTCAGGCCCTGGTGTCTGAGGTGGACATGGTCCAAATGACTGGACTTTGGCCTGAGACCAAGGCTAGAAGTAGAGTCACAGCTCACTTGAGTGTTACAAGTTACTGACTGGGAACTGCTGGTCAAGAGAATTGCATTGAGAGATGGCCTGTGATGTCGTGGTGCTTGCAGAGTGATGGGATACAGGGCTAACATGTGCCTGTGCTCTCTTTCAGGAGAGGAAGCTGTGCGCCCATCCCAGGCTGGAGATCTACAAAGGAGACCGCATCTATTTTGTGTGCCCCCTGGCACGCCAAGGGGACTTCTATGTGCCGGAAATGAAAGAGATGGAGCGGAAGAGCAGAGTGGCAGAGGCAGACGATGCACAGACAGATATCACAGGTACCCATAGGACACATGCATGTTTCTCTTGCTTTCCTGTTGAAGTCAGTGCTTTCCAGGGTTGACTGGATGCAGGTGTTCCCCAGACCCCTTTGAGGCAGTGATGCTATATCAGAAGTGGGCAAACTACGGCCCATGGGCCACATCTGGCCCGCAGGGCCGTCCTGCCCGGCCCCTGAGCTCCCGGCCAGCCCCGGCCCCTCCTGTGTTGTCCCCCTCCCCCGCAGCCTCAGTTCGCCGTGCCGGTGGCGTGGCTGGCTCTGGCCGGGTGGCGCGCCTCAGGGGAAGATTTACCAGTGAACACAGGGTGCCCTGGCACGGGCCACCTAACAACAGAGGGACCCAGGGCCGGGCACTCAGGCAGCTCAGCACCGGCGTACCTGGGGGGGGAGGGGCTGCACTGAGGGGGCAGGGGAGCAGGCGGGCAGTGCAGGTGGCGGGAGCGCAGGGAATGTGGCCGGAGGACTCAGGAGGAGCACTGGGCGGCCGCACAGCGGGCTGGAGAGAAGCGGTGCTTTGAAGGGGAAACCAACGCTTCTCTCCGGCTGTGTGGCTGCCCTCCTGAGGCCTCCGCCCATTTTCGCAGGGCCGCATTCCAAAAGGGGGTGGGATCCCAGGGGGTCGGTTAGGGGCAGGGGGTCCCGGGAGGGGGCGGTCAGGGGACAGAGAGAGGGGTTGGATAGAGGGTGGGGTCCCAGAGGGCGGTTAGCGGCAGGGGGTCCCAGGAGTGGGGCGGTCAGGGGGCAGGGAGCAGCGGGGGTTGGATGGGGCTGGGGTTCCAGGACTGGCTCTAGGCACCAGCAAACCAAGCACGTGCCTGAGGCGGCACAATTCCAGGGGTGGCATTCTGGCTTTTTTTTTTTGCTTGGGCAGTTGCGCACTCGGAGCTTGAGGCAGCAAAAAACCTAGAGCCGGCCCTGCCCAGGAGGGGGCAGTCAGGGGACAAGGAGCAGGGGGGGTTGGATAGGGGGTGGGAGTTCCGGGGGAGCTGTCAGGTGGCGGGGGTGTGGATAGGGGTCGGGGCAGTCAGGGGACAGGGAGCAAGGGGGTTGGATAGTGTGCGGGGGTCCTGGGAGGGGGCGGTCAGGGGACAAGGAGCAGGGGGGGTTGGATGGGTTGGGGGTTCTGAGGGCGGCAGTCGAGGTGGAATGTGGGAGGGGGCAGATAGGGGGCGGGGGTCAGGCTGTTTTGGGGGGCACAGCCTTCCCTACCTGGCCTTCCATACCATTTCACAACCCCGATGCGGCCCTTGGGCCAAAAAGTTTGCCCACTCCTGTGCTATATGGACAAAGCAGACATGGTGGAGGGGGAGGCTGATGATTTTACCCCCCCCCCATTGACTGAGCAGCTGGAATTGAAGCATCTTGTTTTTTTAAAGGAACAACATCCTAGTTCCAGCAGGGCCCAGAGCCTATAACACAATTACTCCTGATTTCAAACAAGTCACCTCCTATCCCTTAGATTGAAATAAGTGTTGATCTTGTCACTCACTTGACCCCTGGGGTATAGGCCACATCTTGCATAGTACATGGTCCTACTTAGAATGTCAAATAAACAGTAAGCTAGTCTCAATTTGAACTATTGTGGTGCCCTACTTATAATAGTGTTATTTGGATACCGCAACTTAGTCGTAGTCACTTTTTCTCCTCACATAGCTCTGTCTTGAGCTCTTGTGCATCTGTCGTGATTGGAATCCTGAGTAATTTAAGCAACAGCTTTCTAGAGCCAGTGCAAGAATTATCCAATGGCATCCAGAGATCTGCTGAAGTCTCTATGTATCTAGAAAGGAAGTGATTGTAATGCCTGTAGGGGCGTGACAGCAGTGCTATGCTCTCCTATCATGGCACTACTGCTGTTATAACTCAGAATGCTAGTTGCTCACCCATGTGCTCACACTTTCGTGGAACCAAAATATATGACTCATAATTGCTCTCTGTGAGCTGTAAATATTTTACATCTGAGACATACGTTAGATGATATACTGTCTTGTGAAATACTGTGAAAGCAACCCCTTTTGCACATTTCAGGTCAGATATATGTATGTAATATGCATTTAAAAAGTGACATACTCTTTATGTATATGTCACATGCACATCTTTTCCACATGGGCAGTCTTATGATATTTTTCTTTTGCACTTCTTTAATTTAGAATTTCTTTCATTCGTAATCACGTGTACCATAAACACGAAAAGGGGAAGCTGTTTTCTGAGATCTTTGTTCATTCAGCAATACCAATATCAGGACAGTCAGAGGACAGTGCTCTCAACTCTTCCCCCTTTCCTTTAACTTTATAATGGGCTCATCCGTGATCTGATCACATGACGCTGTAATGTAACATGCTGTTTGGACTAATGCAGTATTTTCTTGCACTGGATTGGCACTCTTTTCTATAACTTTAGGTGCTGGTGCACAGCACTGGACCAGTCAGATTTTTATAAACAGACACATTTATGTGCACATTGAATTGTTTGCTGTGGTTACATGTGTACATTTTTGTCAATATAGTTTCAAAAATTGGGGTCTGCATTAACTTGGTGAGATAATGTGGAGAAAAACTCTAATGCGTAGACCCAAGGGGCAGAGTTAAGGTGTTTGGAGCCTTCTCTCTGAATTACCTGACTTTAATTTAACATGGGTTTTGGTCAGTATCATATATGGCAGGCCTAGCTTCTATATAGGTATAGAAAAATAGAGATCTCTTTATGTAGAGAGAATGAGAGAGGATGTTCCGCAGAGATGGTTAAAATTCCACTTGCTGACTAGTGGCTGGGCGAGGAGGAAGTTATTTTGCAGCTTTCATGTCATGAGACATTTGGATTTTCCATATGTGAGTTGCGATGCAGTGCTGTCCGCCCAAGTCTGCAGAGAGCCAGCCTGAAACAACGGCCCTGAGAGGTTTAAATTGCCTTGAATGTAAATGTCACTGTTGTTTACTTCACTGCTGATCATTTGAGCATAAACAATAGTGGGACTGTGGGTGGAGCTGTGCTATATTGTGTGGGCCCTGCATAGCCACGCCCCTTTCGCACTCATTCTGAGTTCTTTTCAGACCTGTTCCATGTGATTCCATATATCAAAGAAACCCAAAGCAACTGTGACACCATTTTAACCTGTAGGATTTCAGTGTGTGAATAAGAGCAGACCAACTACATGATGGTTGGCTGAGTTACCACCAAGGTCATAACCCCAACACACCCTCTCTGATGTCAGCATCTCACCAGCGTTAGCGTAACTGCCTTGAAGTCAAACTGTTAAGTCAGCTACTAGAATAATGGGGCCATGCAAGTATCAGCTGGATAGAAATCACCTCTTCAGGGAGGACTGCTAGTGGCATGGAGAGACTTTCATCTCTAGCTTGCTGCTCGGCATCCAGTCCTGGTAAGCAGTGACCAAAAATGGTTTCTCTTTGATGGCTGTTCAGTATGGAACGAATTGTTGATTTTTAGGCCAGTTTCTAGTGGGCAGGTGACCGCATCAAACAATCCCCAGCCTGTGTGGCCTGCTTGTTGGCAGTCACAGTAGAGAGCCCAAGGACTGAATGGGCTATGGGGATTGAACAACTAGCTCACTCCCTGAAGGGATCCCCCCGGGTGTGGATTGAGGCTCATTTATTGGGGACGCCTGAACTGCCATTGACCGTGCTGTTCCTGTTGTGGAGATGGAATGACCCGAGCTGCCAATACAACACCTATCAGCAGCATGAACGTTTAGAAAGAAATAAACCCCAAATAGGCAATTCTCAGGTCTATCTGTGGCACTGCCCGGTGGCCATTAACATTGCATTCAGATCCAGGGAGTAGGACAGGAGTCAGCAACCTTTAGAAGTGCTGTGCCGAGTCTTCATTTATTCACTCTAATTTAAGGTTTTGCGTGCCAGTAATACATTTTAATGTTTTTAGAAGGTCTCTTTCTACAAGTCTATAATATATAACTAAACTATTGTTGTATGTAAAGTAAATAAGGTTTTTAAAATGTTTAAGAACCTTAATTTAAAATTAAATTAAAATGCAGAGGCCCCGGACTGGTGGCCAGGACCCGGGCAGTGTGAGTGCCACTGAAAATCAGCTCGTGTGCCGCCTTTGGCACGCGTGCCATAAGTTGCCTACCCCTGGAGTAGGACATCCCTGGCACTCTCTCTGTTCTTCTCACAGCTGAGTTAAAGTCAGGCCTGGCCTGTGAGTTGAATAGAAAGGTTTCTTTTTTCTTTTTAAAAAAATGTCCCGTCCTCGTCCCCCAAGCTGTTCAGAGCAAGTTCATCCCAAGCCAACTGCACACCCTGGAGGGGTCAGGAATGTAATGACCCACCAGCTCCCAATGTTTCTTTATTCATTTTCTCTTGGTTTCTTCTCCCTATTTTCTGGCCATGCGGGTGTTGGGGGGGAGGCCACGGATTTCTGACCTACAACTTTTTCTCACTTACACAGGTTGGATCAGCACTTGACCCATCAGATTGCTCTCTCCATCCGCCCAATTTTGTAAAGGTCTCTGTAGAGTGGCCCATGTCAAAGGGATCAGCTAGCAGTCTGTTCCCCACAGGGGACCTCACTTCTTGGGCCACATTCTCAGTGGGTGTAAATCAGTGTAACTATCGTGTATATATCGCTTTATACCTAGTTATCTTTGGTTGTGTTGTATGTATGCTATCAGGTGGTAGCTGATCACAGGATGAACATGGTCAGTGCCCTTTCCTTTGAGCCCAATCCTGTGTGATCCTGAGCCTTGCCTGAGTGATGTTGTGCCCCTCCTACTCCCAGTGAGGCAAATGGGAATTGAGGGTGCTGAGCACTGAGCAGGATTGTACCCTTTCTCATCACCCTCCTTTCCTTCCCTCTTCTCATTCATCTGTGATTCTAAGGCCAGGTCACTTCTGGATTATGGGATCATCCTGTCCAAAGCAATTAACAGATGGCAAGATTTTAACATACCCCCCTTCCAACCCTCCTTCTGGGTGTTTAAAAACATGTCGTTCAGAATTAGGCAAAAGGAAATTCGCAGGGTGTCTTTTTTTTTTTAAACCTACTTTGATTTCAGAACAGCAATAATACTTAATAATATCCTGCCCTGATACAGCACCTTTTGTCTGCGGTTCTCCTAGCTCTTTACAAACAGCTGTATTAAAAATTCCCAAGTCTGTTTGAATTAATTATTTCATTTGTGAATTTCCAGCAGAAGGCTCCGCCATTTCCCCACTGACTTTTGATGCGAACGGTGTCATTCAAAACCCAGCGACCTGTAGATGTGCAGCAAGGGTTTTGAAGTTGAGCGGTGATCCTGTGACCTTGGGGAAAAAAAATCACAGCTTTCTGTCTATCATCTTTCTTCCTTATCGAGCCGATCTCCAAGGTGCTGAGTGCCCTCCACACCGACTGACGTCAGTAACAGTGGAGGGTGCTTGGGAGCTCACTGGATTGGGCACGATGTGTCTATTTAATCTGTCTACACGCAGGCAAAGACTCTGCCTTTCTCTCTGAGGACTGATGCACTCAGTATACACGCTTAGCATACTGGGAGGAATTGGGGTGCTCAGGCACCTATGTGGTTCAGCACTGTTTCCTTCCCTGCTCTGCAGTCATAAAGGTCATTGGAAAGACCGAAGGAAACTGATGACTCTCCGGGGGGCCAGTGTCAGTCACAATTAGCTTTGTTTTGCACTTAATTATTTTCAAGGGCTTTGGCACCAGCTATGGGCCCTGAGAGCCCTCACTCCAGTCTTGCCTTCAGCAGGACACTCTCTGACGTGAGCCTGTTGCCACAGGAATGAACAGAAGGTCAAAGCAAACAAAAGTACCCCCTTGCTGTGGGTGAAAGGAAGGCTGTGTTTTCTGGAGTGACTGGAGACTGATTCTTGTTGGTAGGCTCTGCTGATAAGTACAGATGCTGCCTGTGATCCAGCTGCATCTCTACAGTCATACCTGCTGCCTATCTAGCCAGAATGAAGGTTGTCCCAGAGCATCCTGTGGTGTCCCCCAGTGGGGAGTCGCCACTTTCAGGGGACTCACTTCTAAGATGGAAGCAATGATGGTACAGCATGGCTCTGTCAACGTTCCTCAGTCCTGACCTGCTCCATTCCTGGGCTCCCCCACACTGTCTGCTGCTGCTCCCCAGTCCTGACCTGCAGCACCCACTGCTGTGCCAGTCCTTGGCTTCCCTTAAGCAGAGATTGGCAATAGACTCAATTGCTTGGAGGCTTTGTGGTTTGTCCAGGGAGTTAAACTGGAACCAGCCAAATCTCCTCCTAAGGCAGGGTTTGAACACCAGCCCTGGCTATGGCACTACATCTGTCACCCAGCCCCTCAGGATCATTCCTTCCTTTATCTTCCCTTTCTCTTCCCAGAGAGCTCTCCAGCATCTCTCCACCCAGCACCTGGTGCCAGAGGAACCCGCTCGGTGCCCTGCTGGTGTCACAATACGTCTTCTTTAGAGGCGGGCTGCAGCTGCAGCTCCTGCTGGGGAGGGGCCCGGGCAAGGCCTGGACTGCCATTTTCAATAGCTTGTGCCACCATTTCAGTCTGACAGGCTGGGCTGCGGGCACCCCTGCTGCTCCGCCTGCCCCTGCCCATCTCCTGGTGCCTTTTGTGCGGGGTGTGAAAAGCTGTGATTAGCTGCGCCTCGCCTGTTATTACATTGATCTATTATTTAGCGTGAGATGCGATGAATATTTGATAGGGCTCAGAGCCTGGCTGGGAGGAGAGGGCCAGCTCGCTGAAAGGAAGAATTATGGATTAGGTTCTTGTGCCACAGTGGGAGGCCGCTGAAGCTGGGTGAATCCTCTCAGCTTCCAGGTGGGATGCACGGAGCTGTGCTTCACTTTTTAACCCTTGCCTGCCCAGAGTGGCACAGGCCTTTGGATGTTCCGACAGTTGCATGCCTCTGTGACTGCTTGGCCTGGTCAACGGTGGTCCCCGCTCTCTGGGCCAGTGAGCGCTTAAAAGAGGGAGAGATTCCTGCGATGCGGGCGCGAGGCGACGGCAGCTGGAGGTGGTTACAGTTAGGTGGTGACAGCGGGGCTCCTGCCTCTCCCTATGCGGTAGGTGGGCGTTGATTAGACCTCAGACTAGTAGATCTTACTACCATCCCAGTAGGGACCACAGCAGAGAGAGGGACAAGATGGGACCTGTTGGACCTTTCCCTTCTCAGCCTGCTTATTCCGCACAGATAACAAATGCTGGCGTGTTTATGACTTATAACAAGCTCCCCTTTCCTTCTAATGAAACAGCCAAAACAATGAGGAGAGTTTCCCTCTTTTTTCTGTCCCTGCTCTCGATATCTGGCTCCCAGTCCCTAGGATGATCTGTCTCCCGCATCCCCTTCACGACGGGATAATTCTGGCCTGTAGATTGCTTTCATAGTGTCCATCAGCACCAAATCTGCTGCCAAAGGGGGCTGTAGACGAGTGGACTCACCCCTGCGGCGCCTCCTGCTGGAAGCTTCCGGGAATTAGCTCGCTCCAGCTCCGGAGCGCCCTCTGCAGGCCGGTGATCCACCTGTCTTCTGGCCCCCGTGTCCCTCCCTGGACCCGGTGCCGTTTTACCTGGGGTGCTGCCCCCGGCACTGATCCCTTTCTCATAGAGTCTCCCCTCCCTGGGGAACCCCCACACACTATCCCCACCTCACCTCAGTATATGGCCCTGGGGCAAACTGCAGTATCAGCCTACTCATCACTTGGAAGGAGGGTTTGGACCTGCTGCCTTGGCCTACCCCTGGGCTGCCCTCTGCAACCCCCAGTACCTATTAGCCCAATGCTAGGCCGCAGCCTGGGGCTTTCCAGGCTGGAGCTCCCCAGCTCCTCAGCCTGTCCCCAGCCCTGCTTCACTCAGGTACTTTGTGTCTAGCTCCCTGCAGCCAGGCCCTTCTCCCTCTACAGGCAGAGGGAGACTCATCCTTGTGGCTTCCCTGGCCGCCTTATAAGGCCCCGTTGCTCAGTTTGGGGCATGGCCCCAGTTGCAGCCACTTCCCCCAATCAGCCAGCGTTTTACCTTGCCCAGCCCAGCCCTCTGCAGGGCTTTTCCAACCCCTTCCAGGCTGGAGCGGGTGGTCACCCCGCTACAGGGGCATTGTTGTTATCTCTTTAGTGTGCGTGTACGGGAGGGAGAGAGCATTTCTTGCTGGCAAAAGGTGCCAGATTGAGTGCCCCAGCGAGGGAAGCTCTCTGTTTATCTCCAGGACACGTGCAGGTTGGGCAGCAACCGTGTAAACTCCCCGCAGTGACGGGCCTCAGTCCTGACATGAAGGGCCCACCTGTGCTTCTGACAGTGAACTTCAGTCTCCCTGGACCATGCAGCCCTTGGCCTCTCTGCTCACTTGCCAATTAGTGTCACTGCAGCAGGACTTTCTGCCCGGCGGCTGCTCCTCTGCTATGAACTAAACCCAGGCCCTGTGTCTCTTGGAGGGAAATGTTCAAGGGGTGGCTCCCTGTCAGAATCTGACACCGTCCATGGCAAAACACTGGCTGTTCCCTTTTCCTTTCTGCTTTTAGAAGCTGTACAGTGTTTTCCTTCTGCTGAGAGCTGTCTCAGCCCCACATCAGCCAGGGAGGTTCAGGAAGGTGCTTCTCTGTCAAACCTGCTTCACTCAGTGCTGTGCAAATTTCCCACACAGCACAGCTGATTTAGGGGAGATCCTCCACCCCAGGAGAGAGCCCCCCTTACAGCCAAACATCCTGGGCAGGAGAAAGGAACCTGCAGCATTGGCTGCACTGGCAGAGCGCAGTAACAGGGCAGCCTCTCTGCTGGCATCTTAGCCCTCCTCTCCTTTGGCACTTTCCAGTCGTTGCACCAGTGGTGGTAGCTGTAGTGACACACTAGTGTAAACAGGGTGTGGGAATTTTGTCACCACGATCCCACATTGGTAAGAACACCTGTGCTCTGTCTTGTCCATTCTACACTGGCTTATGCCCTCCATTGTTGGCACTAGTGGAGGTGAACCAGTGATAGCCTAGGAGTTAAAACCATTGCAGATTCCCTGTTGTACCCATGAAGGGGACACACACACACACACGGGATGTGCTGCAGTTCCTAAGGGGATTCCTAGGTACCGTTATATCTCTGAGATGTGACAGATCTGGTCAGTACTTGGATGGCTGAGCACCAGTTGCAGCTTGGGTGCTGCAGGGTGTAATGTGGGTGACCCAGTAGGAGGTACTCTTCCCTCAGGATCTGTACTGAGTCAGTGCCCAGTGTGGTGGTAGGGGTGCCGTGCTCCTGGAAGCGTCGTTATTTGTTTGTGTTACCGAAATGGGTAGGAGCACTAGTCACAGACCAGGAGCCCATTGTGCTAGGCACTGTGTCAACACAGAACAAAAAGATGGCCCCTGTTCCAAGGAGCTTACAGTCTGAGCATAAGAGACGAGACGACAGATGGATACAGGCAGATGGGGGAGTGTCGTCTTTTGGAGGACATGTAAAACTTGGAGACCCATTAAAATATCCATGCCACTTTTGGCAAGAGTAAGAGTGTTGATTTTTTTGTCCTAGCCAAATTGCAATTAAATAATTACTCTGGCATCCCAAACATCCCCCACTCACCCGGTAATTTCAATAGAGAAAGCGCCAAAGAGTGAGACACATGGGGATTCAAACCATCACGTCAGGAGGTGGGTACGTGAAGGCGAGTTAGACAAACTGAGAGGCTGAAGAGATCTTATGCAAGACACATTCAGACAGCAACACCCTGGGGTGTGTCCAGCTCTCCTCCTTGACTCTGACCACACACACAGAGCAACTATAAGTCAGTCTGTGTGCATCCCGGCATCTGCAGAGCTAGGCATATGTGACCGTGTGTGTATCCCCGGTATAATAGCTGTCTAGGGTATTCTCAAGAGTGAATTCCATAACAGCGATTTTATAGGAGCTGTCAGAGGGTCTATTGGTTGTTCAAAGGTGGTACAGTACCTGACACACTTCTCAGGGAGCCTCTAGTGGGAACTGGGGGATGCGTAAGCTACTTTCCATGGGAAGCCCATATCTCCCATGGATGTCAGTGTCAGACCCGAGTATTATGACCCAGGTCAGGCCTTCAAACACCTCCCCAGCTGAGTGAGTAGTGAGCAGTCGCTGGGGAGTTCCATCACCTTCTGCAGAGCTTAAGCTTTCATTAAAAAAAATATTTTAACCAAGATTTGGGTAAGTGGCCACAGTTTGTGGGTGGCTGCATTATTGGTGCCCAGCTTGAGACTCTTAGAAAGCTGATTAAAATCACAGTTATATCCAGTTCCCGGCTATTTATTCCTTTCATTGTCGGAGTGGGGGTGGTTGGTGGGGGGCGGGGGCATGGCCTTTCTGTCTGCAGGCCGGTAGTGTCACTAGAATGTTTCCTGCTGACTAGTGAGCTTAGTCCTCGGGCTGAGGCCTGAGGGGACGTTTTCCAGCCTTGCCCCAGGTGATGAAGTGCTGGTCAGTACCTCTTGGCAGGTGCACTGTCCGGTTAGCCCCTTTCTGCACTTAGTGGGGACAGGACCTGAGGGACCTGATGGCATCATTTGTGGAAGTAGGCAGGAAAATTGGCACTCTCCCATTTGGGATGTTCTGAAGATAACTGACAAGCTTGGCTCACTTTACAGTGAGCAGCCAAGGGCATCAAGATCCTCACCACCTCCTCCACCTGCCTCTTTTAGAGCTTGTGTTCTGCTGAGGTCCAGGCTGGAGTCCTTTCTGATCAGCGACTGCCACGGGTAGCGTGCCAGTGCCACAACAGTACTCAGCTTTATTTAGTCCAGCCTCTCTCATGCAAACTCTGTACGCTTTCTGGAGTTCAATGCAATAGGGACAGAAGGAGAGACATGAACAGGCAGTAATGTGGGAGGCAATAAATGCTTCACAAATGAGATGGGAAGTTGAGGAAGCAAAGAGCTGATGCAAGCCTGGAGCTGCAGAGGAGGTGTCCTTGCACTAGCTGTGGGGTGGGTATGTGGGGCATAATGAAGAGCACAGAGAGAACCTTAGGCTGCAGCAAAGTCCATGTATCATAGAATATCAAGGTTGGAAGGGACCTCAGGAGGTCATCTAGTCCGACCCCCTGCTCAAAGCAGGACTAATCTCCAGACAGTTTTTTACCCCAGATCACTAAATGGCCCCCTCAAGGATTGAACTCACAACCCTGTGTTTAGCAGGCCGATGCTCAAACCACTGAGCTATCCCTCCCCCCTAGGGCTAGGAGGAATTGTTGAGTGAGGCTGTCTGATTCAAGCAGGAGATGGTGGTACCATGGGTGGCACCTGAGTTGATTGGATGTTCGTTACAGATTCAGAGGTGTCTGGGGATCGAATACCCTGAGCGAAAGATGTGCCAAGCACTGAAATCTTGGTACCATTGAAATGAGGGAAGATTCTGCCATGCCCAGGAGAAGCCTGGACTTCCAAAGAGACTGGTCATCCTGCCTCAACCAACCCCACTCCCCTAGTTCCATGATAGCTACATTCTAGCCAACATTCCTGCTGTAAATCCACTGGAGTGATTCCTCCAGGGGGCACCTGCCCAGGTTCACAGCAACTGCCCCACTGCTGCGGGGATCCCACAGTAACCCAATGGCCCATCCGCCTGCCCACCCTTGGGCTTTTCTGTTGCTGTCTCTCTTCACTTGAGACAGCAGGCGGCACATGCGATAGAGCGCTGGAAAAGTGCCTGGCTATAGGGCACATGAAGCTATTTCCTGTCGCCCTCGGTGCGGAACAGAGAGATGTGGCTGCTGGGGGTTACAGAATGGTGGAGCAGCGCATTGGAGCCTGAAACCTTGGGTAAACTTTATTAATGCTTTTCGCTTCCAAGGCTGGCACTTTCTCTCTCCTCTTTTCTTCCTTTAGTTCATGGTGGCTGCTTACACAGCCGCTCCCTGAGCAAAGTAAATGCTCCTCCTGGTTATGCAATGGATTTCGCACAACAGGGGAGAGCCCCCCTGATTGACATCTGGATAAATTAACAAGTGAAACAAGTCGGGCACCTCAGACTAATCTGGAGTGGAAATCCGTGGAAATCCCAAACCAGTGAAGCAGTTTGAGTGGTTGGCTCTATCTGATAAGGCAGGCCCAGGACTGGGTGAGCAGGAATGAGGGGCATTGGCAGTGCTGGGGGGCGGGGGCAGGACTGGGAGAGCAGGGGAGGTCAAGAGAGAAGTGCATTTGGAGGCTGCTGGGCTGAGAAACTGGCACAGTCCCTCTCTATCTCAAGCCTGTGGGGCCATGCTCATTTTGCAGATACTATTAAAGTAACCAAATTGGCCTTTCCATCCTCTGCCCATTCACACAGTGACCATGAAAATTCATGGTCAGCCACAAAGCCAAAGGGAACAGGCGGACATTGGGATGTGAGCCTTTCAGAGGAGAGCTGTGTTAATTCTGCATGTGCCAGCCCAGGCTAATCCTCTCATCCCACTGCCCCAGCTTGTCCCCAGGGAGGACTCTAGGCTGAGAGATTCTCCCTTGGGAACTTGTCCGTGATTCCAGAGAGCCTGCACCTGATGTGCAGTGACGGGGTATTCAGTGCAGAGAGCGATGGGTGCAGGTCTGACCCCAGCCTTGTAGCCTTCGCCAGTCTACAGCACTCTGCGAAACACAGCACTGCTGACCTCAGAGAACTCGGACGTTTTTTCTTGCTTTTTCCTTTCATTGTTCCTCCCGTTCTTGGAATTGAAGAAGGCCATGCTGCCAGTGAAGAACCTGACCAGCCAGTCCAGTATCGGGAGCCCTGCAGACAAAGTGGTTCCCAAGTTCACCGAGTCCAGAATCAGGATGCTCGGCCGCACAGGCCCCTGTAGAGCAGCGGCTCTCAGACTGAGACCTCATTTCTCTCACCTAAAACTTAGAAGTCCTTGGCATGCTACCTTGGACATGGTAACCAGTGCAGTGAGAATGGATTCTGAGCATGACCCTGTACTTCAAACTAACCTGCCTACTGTCTGCCTGCAGCCTGCTACCACCAGTCCTACGTTGCCCAGGGTGTGAGAACCGCTGTGGTAGAGTAATCTGTCTAGTTTGGTCATTCCAGGACTAGGGCATTTGTGGTGGTTCCTGGTCAAGGACCTCTTTAAGTCAAGATGCTGAGACTCTGTGACTTTCATTGATTCTAGCTGTGCAACGAGCTCCAGGCCCAGGAGAAAGCTTCTTGAACCAGTTCTGTGCTCACACCTGTAGAAAGATTCCTGCCTGCAACGAATTCACACGGAGGCAATGGGGACATCTTAACACCCGGGCTATTAGATCAATTCTTGTTTTAGCTCTACATGAAATGAATTTGTGGTGACCTCAGTCTCTTTTCTACTAGGCATTTTAACTGCCCAGCACTCCTGTGTGGAATGAGTTCTGCTAGATCTCAGCCTGGATCTCCCATCCCAGGTATAATTCTGGGAAAAGAAGCGCTCCCTCTTCTTCCCCTCCTCTCCCCCCCCCAAAAAGCAGAAGAGAGGGGTAGAGTTGCCCCGATGTTTCACCTCAGAGGTGTTTCCATTTCAGCAGGTGAACATGCACTGAGCCAGACAGCATCTGCAAAGTGCTGAGAGATCACAGAATGAGAAGTGCCTGATAAACATTCATTCATTCAAGGGGAAAAATCCAGACAGGTGTAATGCTTTTCCTACAAGATCCAGTCACCTCGACACAGAAACTACATTTCCGCTAAGTTAAAAAACATGTTGTTTGTCAGGAAATAATCTCGCAACTTCAGCTCTGTCTGGTTCACAGGAGGAGATTGTGTGTGTGTTGGTGGGGAGGGCGGATGGCAAGTGAAGCGGACAGGGCCTGAGAATAGGGGAAGTGTAGGTCCTCTCTGCTACATCAGCGACCCGACACAGGTCAGTAGGTCAGTCGTACCCCTCCCAGAAGACAGAGGCACCATGCCTTTGGTAGGCTGGCCACTGAATGGGGAGGGCGCATGGAGCAAAGGAAGGAGATCTGCAGCAAGAACACATTAGCAAAGAGAGAGGCCCCAGTCCCACAGGTCTCCTCAGCACTCTGTAGTCGTGATGCCAGTTCCTTGTTCAAAGCAGGAATCTCTTGATTAGTGGGAACAGGACTGAGCACAGAACTGGGTCAGGAAACCTTCTCCTGGGCCAGGCACTCAGTCCCGCTTCTGCACCGCTTCTCTCACTGAATAATGGGGAGGAGGCTGATCAGAAGCTGCCATTTACATGTGATTCCCTTGGTAATCAGCAGCCATGGGAAAGGGAAAACAGCAAGAGCGCATGCCAGTTTAATGCAGTTTTTAGAAAAATATTCGATGACGCCACCTTCTTCCACAGCTGCTCAGCCCCGTCTTTCAGCCGGAAAAAAGAAAAATCAATTTCAACTGATTTTCATCACTGCTTTGAACCATCTGCCAGTTTTCCCCCATTATTATTATTATTATTTTTAAATCCATACCTGCAGCCCGGCTACCTTGGGCGGCGATCTCTTCAGATACCTCAGGCTCTCCCAGCTCATGGCAGGGGCTGGTGGGAGATCCTCAAGGAAAGCAGAGCTGCTGCAGGCAGCAGTGGTGGCAATTCAGTAGGTGGCGCTCTGCCCTTTGAGTCGCTCCTGAGCCAGTGCATATGGGGCACCCTGCTTTGGTGCTAAGTGCTGATAAGTCGTGATCAGTAATATTTCCAGTGTTGCCCCTTGCACCTTTGCAGTGGAGGTAACTGCATTCTGCTTCCTTAAACTCTTCCTGATACTTGAATTTGATTAGCTACTTCCCTTCCTTCCCCTAACTTGGCAGTGTGGTGTTGCTGGGTGCTGCTAAGCAGCTGCTCCATCCCAGCCTGCAGGTGGGCGATGTGAAGTGATCCTTGGGTGGCTTTAGACTGTAATCCTGTAAAATGCTGGGAGCCTTGAGAGAGGCTGTATATCTATCAGATCACCATGACAGCGGCATTTCCAGCCTGGGGGGTTAGTGTGCCATACAGGGAGGGAGATCTCCATTAGGTTTCCTTCCTCCTTGCTAGAGTCGCTATGCACTGAGGTTTACACATGTACCTTGGACAGTTTTTTGCTCTGCTGGGAGAAGAGGGAGCCGGTGT
This sequence comes from Mauremys mutica, assembly GCF_020497125.1. Lineage (NCBI taxonomy): Eukaryota > Metazoa > Chordata > Testudines > Geoemydidae > Mauremys > Mauremys mutica. Next base: position 47,745,347 of record NC_059078.1, read on the forward strand.
GGATATTAACAACTGCCAGGGATCATTGCCATCCTCAGTAATGTTATCGACAACACCATCAATGTGCATGGCGCTTGACACACACACACAGAGGGGCCTGGTTCTCCTCTCTTGCCAAGTAAATCAGGAGTAGCTCCACTGAAATTGGTGGATTTACATCAGAGTAAAACCGGTGTAAATGTGAGGAGAGTCGGGGCCAGTGGTCCATGCTCCAGCAGCTCTTCAAAAGGATTTAGGTGCCTAACCCCCATTGATTTCAAAGGGAATTAGGAGCCTAAATACCTTTGAGGATCTGTGCATTACAGTCTCAGGAGAGTGTAGGATCACACATAGCGCTTGGCTCTTGTGCCTTCCATCTGAGGATCTCAAAGCACTTTATAAACATTAATTAATTGTCTCACGCCCCCTCTGAGGTTGTGTGTATTATTATCCCCATTTTGCAGACAAGGTCACATACTGAGGCTGTGGCAGAGCTGGGAAAGCCCCTAGATTAGTAACAAGACCAGCTCGGAGGAAGAGCTCTAGGTTTGTGATTGTTGATGGAGTGTCAGTGGTTGGTTCAGGAGTCCCTTGAAGGAAGGTTCCTCAAAGTGAAGAAGCAGGATAGACTCTAAAATGGAGAAATCTACACAAGATTGCTCTAGTACAGGGGCAGTCTGCCCTTTCCCTACAGGCTCCTGTTTGTTGCTATTGTCACAACTCAGAGTGATGTCATAATTAACAATGATTAATTTTTTCCAGGCAGGTTTTGTCATCCAGCCAGTTGCCCTGGTGACAGTACTAAGTCTGTTTTTAACCTGACACACTTGTGTCTTTCTCAGCTCTTTAATTGTGTTGTCGTCCAAATGACTGAGAGAGTGAGCCAGGGACTGGGGTTTGGGATGCAGAGATGGCAACCTGGAGATGGGGACACAGATCATGGAGGTGGGGGTGCGGATGGTGGAGACAGGGGGCTGGGGAAGGGGACACATGGTGGAGTTGGTGGTCTGGGGCTGAGGCCGTGCGATTGTGGAGACAGCAATCTGGGGATGCATCTCAGAATCAGAGCAGGATAAGGGTTCTCAAGTGTCATTCGGGGCCTGACGGCAATGAACTAGAGCCAGCGCGCCATTCAGAGGCAAAGGGAGCCAGAAGGGCTCAATTGTGATGATGATTTTGTTGTTGCAACTTTTTCTTCTTGGTGGAAATCAGCAGAATTAACCATCTGCCCAAATGTGTCTCGGCCCCTCTCCTCCTGGCAGACTGCCCGCTTCTGGATCAGCATTTTAGTGCATCTCTAAGTGGCTAGTTGGCTGACTGCCCTGGGCTCCCATATGAAATGAGTTTTGCTGGGTCTCAGCTCCTCTCCAAGTGCCTGCTCGGGAGTCCTACAAGCATGAATCGTGCAGGGTCCCATCTTCTAGAGTGTGTTTGTTGCTAAGTATTTTTGTACTTCCAGGGCTTGGCAGACACCCCTGCCCCAGGAAAGGAGCTACATTGCTGCTTGTGCTCACAGCTCTCTCCCAGGAATCAGGGACGCGTATTGCCTGCGCTCAGTACTCTGCTGTCCTAATTGCTCCCTCCCTCCCCTTGCCTTGCTGTAGTTTTCCAATGGGCACCAGTCTCCTTGGGCAGCAATTACCTGTGGAATTTTATTTGGAAAGAACATTGCTGGCTTCACATGACAGATGCGCAAAGCAAACCAGCATTTTAAGATGAGTCGGTGCTGTGCTCATGGCTGTGAGACGCTAATAGCTCTGCCTGGAAACAGGCAAAGAAAAGACTGGCGCTAAGCAAGCTTCCCACTACAGCTGTGTCAATGCACCACAGGCCTGGACACTGCACCCTCAGCCCTGCTGCTCCAGTCCTGGGCTCCCCGCACAGCTCTGCCAGTGCCCCTCAGCTCTGCCCTTTGACTGCCTGCTGCTCTGGTCCTGGGCTCCCTGCACAGCTGTGCCTTGCCACTCAGCTCTGCCCTTTGACTGCCCATTGCTTCAGTCCTGGGCTCCCTGCACAGCTCTTCCAGTACCCCTCTGCCCTGCCCTTTGACTGCCCACTGCTCTGGTCCTGGGCTCCCCACACAGCTCTGCCCTGCCACTCAGCCCTGCCCTTCAACTGTTTGCTGCTCCAGTTCTGGGCTCCCAACACAGCTCTGCCAGTGCCCCTCAGCCCTACCCTACCCTTCAACCACCTGCTGTTCCAGTCCTGAGCTCCCCGCACAGCTGTGCCAGTGCCTCTTAGCCCTGCCCTTCGACTGCCTGCTGCTCTGGTCCTGGGCTCCCCGCACAGCTCTGCCCCTGCCACTCTATCTTGACCTACAGCCCCCCCTACTATTCCTGCCCTAAACTGAATCTGCCAACTGTACAGGGTTTTTTTTTTTAAATATGGACTCTACTTTGATCCTGCTATACTCCTCCTCTTTTGTGCCCTGTGCCAAGCCATGCCCGCAGGGCTCAAAGGCAGGCTTGTGCTCACCCCCGAGATTGTACTGCAGACTTTTCTGAGGCTTTAAGCTAAAAGCCAGGACCAAGATTTTGAAAATAGCTGAGGGCTCATGGGCAGCCTCCTTGTTTGGATTCCCAGCCTTGCTCCAAGCTGAGTGCTCAGGAATCCAGCAAACAGCGGCAGTCTGTGCTGGGAAGGGGCCAGAGCTGTCCTTTGAGCCCGGTTGGGAGGAGGAGTAATGAGGAACAGGAAACTTTATGCTTAGCCAAAGGAGGAGGGTATAATGAGCCCTTGGCTGAAGTGCTGGCATATCCTGGGCACAGTCCAGCCCCCAGCTCTCTGGAAGTGCAAGTTCATAGATTGTAGGGCTGGAAGGGACCTCGAGAGGTCATTGAGTCCAGTCCTCTGCCCTCATGGCAGGACCAAATACTGTCTAGGCCAGGCGGCATGACATACCTAGCCATTGGCCAATGACCTGGGACAACATCCCCCTCAATTGACCAAAGGAGCAGCATGGAGTGGGGATTGCATGGTCCCAACTCCCTGCTGCCTGGGGAACTTGGTGTGGGCGGAGCTGAAGGAAGGAAACAAAAGGGCAGCATTGTCCAGAATCATGAAATCTGCTGTGTCAGCTGGGGTGTGCTAGCCAGGCTCTTTCACTGGGCCTGTGACGGGCTGAATTTCTCCGAGCCCCTCAGATAGCCCCAGACCAAGCCATGATCTCTGAATCCATTCATTTAATTGATTCTGCATCGACAGTGCCTGCTCAATGCAGGGAGTGCGGCCCATGCTTGATGGCTATTGACAAATCTGCTGGCTGGAAGGATCAGCTGGGGGAGACTCTTAAAGGATCCATGTCTCTTCATGCTCCTGGTGCCAGAGCCCTCATGCTTCCAGCTTGGCATCATGGGGGAAGTATTAGCTGGGGTTCTTAGGCGACTGCAGCAGGATGGGCTGGGCAGGTTCATGGCTGCAGAGTTGGAGTGGGAGAAGAGGATGTGGGACTAGTTCTGGCTGTGGATGCCGATAAGAGCAGACCAGCAGAGAGCAGCCCACTGGACCCAGACACATGGCAGAATTGTCAATTTTACCAAATCTTTGCTTTTATAAATTTCACATTTACTCCATATACTCTGAGCTTCTGACCTGAGATCCTCTCAAACTAACATACATATTGGTACATACTAGAATTGGTGTGGGGGTGTGTGTATGTAAAAAATAATATTCAACAAAACTATGTTAAAATAATGTTGTTAAGGTTACAAAATCATAGAATCATAGAATCTCAGGGTTGGAAGGGACCTCAGGAGGTCATCTAGTCCAACCTCCTGCTCAAAGCAGGACCAAACCCAACTAAATCATCCCAGCCAGGGCTTTGTCAAGCCTGACCTTAAAAACCTCTAAGGAAGGAGATTCCACTACCTCCCTAGGTAACCCATTCCACTTCTTCACCACCCTACTAGTGAATTAAGATTGCCTGTGTACCCTTAACTCTGCCCCTTGTGCATATACTACAGTGGTTTACTTACATGATCATGTTCTGTTATTTCCACAGGGTCCCAGTGTCTTTTTACCCTCCTCATGCAATGAGTGGCCCTTTACCTTCTTTCTTACACACCATCCACACACAATCTGATTATTCATTTCTTGTGGGCTTTTCTCTGGAGCTCAGCACTCTAATATCTGAGGGGCTTGCAAACATTAATGAATTTATTTTCCCGACTCTTGTGTGTGATAGAAAAGTGTGATGATTATTCCCCCCTTTTATAGCTGGGAAACTGAGGTACAGAGACTAAGGCTAGAATTTGTAGACGTGCTCCCTAATTTTGGTTGCCTCAATGATTAGGTATCCAGTTTGAGATGCTGTCCCCTGCCTCATTCACTGCATATCTTCCAACATCTGCAACAAAGGAGGCGAGGTCCTGCGGGAAAAGAGTGTGTAATCGTGTGATTAAAGACTGTATCATAAAGCAACACAAGGGGGGCACTCTGATGCTTTCCTATTTCCCAGCTCTTAAGCGGTTGACTTTAATCACCTTAATAATAGACTTGGAACATAGTTTTGTTGTATGTAATTATTGCTGCCAGCAATGGGCATCAAGGCCTGGATGAGTATGTAGACTCTGCCCCTGGCTGCCACCCAAACTCTCCCCATGTCTGTCTGCACTAATGGATGTGCCCTAGAATACTAGAAGCCATGAAGTGCCCCCCTCCCCCCCCATGCACCTGATCTATCCCTTTATACCTATTCTTTTTGCCCCTTCTTTATGGCAAGGCATAGCATCCTGATATGGGGGCAGGACGCCATCCGGGGCAGGCATCACAGTGCCCCGTGGATGTGCATGCACAGGATTCTTCTCTGAGGGCGGCGCCGTGTCCGAAAGGGCCTGCACTTAGAGAACTGGAGCGAAAGGAGAGGGCAGCTGTACCATGAAACCGTTATTGTCCTCTCCGGACTGCCCGGAGACGGGGAAAGCATTAGGCACGCTGGGTTACCGAAATACAAGTGGCGCTGTCCCCTGTGCGAGACTGCAAAGGGGTGGGGAGGGAGCCTGCTTTAGTGGAAGTGCGGGGAGCCGGACCTAATGCCGAAATGCATCCCAGGAATGAACAGAGCCTTTGAAAGTGCTCACGGCTCCAGGGCAGGTGGGAGCTTTCTGTTCCTCTTTGTGGAAGCTGGAGGGGGAGTGAGGGAGAAGGGAGCTGCTGAGCACAGTAACTCAGAATTACTGCCACCTCACAGGAGCCTAGTTCTGCACTGCCAAGTTTTCAGGCTCGGGGCAGGGGCCAGGGTTGAATATCTGAGGTGGGGGAGGCTGCAGTGAGATTGAGGGGCATTGGCAGGGCTGTGTGGGCAGCCCATGACAGATCTAGCAGCAGCTGCATGGATGGATGCTAGGGAATTGATGGAGATCACTGTTCATTTCACTGACGTGTTCAAGACGTGTTTCGAGAAGGAAGAAGTGACCTCCTGTGCCAGTCTTTCAAACCAACCCTGAACACCAGCTGCACGGCTGGCCTCCCCTAGAAGATATTTCAAGATCCACAGATGACCTATGTAACATGAGGAGCCAAGCACAGGACTTCCCACCTCTGGGAACAAAGCCCAAGGAGCAGCGTCAGTAGCTTAGCCAGGCAAATTCCCTCCAGTCGAGGGCAGTGGGACACACACTCAGGCCAATACACTTCACCCCGTCCTTAGTGCATAGTGATGGGTATATTTCCACACTCCGTGCAGTGCCCGGCTGCATCAGTTTGTGACCTTGCACGCACCAGGCTCGTCAGCTGGTCACACAGATGGGGCATCAAGGACCGAGCTTGTGGGAGAAGCAAGGTCTTGTGGCGGAAGCACAGTAGTGGGTGCCAGGTAGCCTGGACTCCACTCCCAGCTCTGCCGCTGACTCACTCTGGGGTTCTGGGCAAGTCATTTCCCTGCTTGGTGCCTCTGCCTCCCCTTCCCACCCCCCACCCCAGGATATTGCGAGGTTTAACTAAAGCCTGGAGAGCGCCTTAGATAGCAGTGCAAACTATAGTGCTTTTGATTGGTTGTAATCTGCTGCTTCAAACACTAGACCTCTGACCAGTCAGCTGAAGAATCATAGAACTGGAAGGGACCTCGAGAGGTCATCTAGTCCAGTCCCGTGCACTCAAGGCAGGACTAAGTATTATCTAGACCATCCCTAACAGGAGTTTGTCAAACTTGCTCTTAAAAATCCCCAATGATGGAGATTTCATAGCCTCCATAGGCCATTTATTCCAGTGCTTAACCACCCTGATAGTTAGCAAGTTTTTCCAAACGTTCAACCTAAACCGCCCTTGCTGCAATTTAAGCCTGTTGCTTCTTGTCCTAGCCTCAGAGGTTAAGAAGAACAATTTTTCTCCCTCCTCCTTGTAACAACCTTTTATGTACTTGAAAACTGCTATCGTGTACCCTCTCTGTCTTCTCTTTTCCAGACTAAACAAACCCAATTTTTTCAATCTTTCCTCATTGGTCATGTTTTCTAGATCTTTAATATTTTTTGTTGACCAGCCTAGCTCTTCTGGAGTAACTATGAAATCACTTTTATTCTGGAGCAGTGTGTCCACACAGCCAGCTGTTCCTGACTAGCTTATTCTGCAATAGCTACATTGGTCAGTTTCCCCAGGTAAACAAGGTCTGAGATCCACATCACTCTTCTCACAGTTCTTTCAGCCATCCAATGAGAGTGACTTTCACTCATTTTGAAGATGATGAAGTTCTGAGCAGTTCCACATTTGCATTCATGCCCGGGCAGCATACAGTGTCTCAGCTGGCATTTAGGTGTGTTCCTCTGGGGTACAGTCATTTCACTCTGCACTGCAGCATCCCTGGGGACACAGGAAGGGCTAGCCCTGTCTCTGAAGACAGGGCTGTTGCTTACCATGTGGAAAAGCATAACTGATGTTTCTCCCCAGTTCTGGGTCATGCGCATCTCATCTAAGGGTGCAGTGAATGGAGCTGTAGAAAGCATGCCCATAATGCTGCAGCAATGTTGTCATTTCCTTTTTGGCTTAAAAAAATCCAAGGAAATGAAATACAAACATCTGTGTTAATGCAACATTGCGATGGTCGATGTAAACACAAAGTGGTTCAGAGAAAAGCCAAAGTTCAGGTTCTCCTAGGAATGTCTACTCATGGGTCTTCGCGCTGGCATGGTTTTGGGGCTTCCCAATTTGACTGTTAACCCTTATGGTCCTGGATAGTCCTGAGGTGTTTTGCACCTGCAGGGTGGCCAGTTTCCTGAGAGGTGAGGTGTTGGGGGTCCTGTGCGAAGGAGGGGGAGGAGTCTGCGGTTGAGAGAAGGGAGGGGCCTGCTCAGCATGCTAAGGTAGAGCGTGTCCTACACTGTGGTGCCTCCCGTCCAAGCCAGCCTAGCCCTGCTTTTCCTCGCCTCACTCCCACTGAGGAACCTGCATGGGGCAGGCAGCTCACAGCAGGGGCATGCTAGCCTAGAGCCAGGGCAGTGTCCTTTGCATGGGAGGGAGTCTGAAGAGCAGAAGGCTCTGCTTGGCTGGGGAGGGGCCAGAAGGGCACTCTTGATGCTCGTAGGGAGGAGGGGGCATAGGAGAGGCTAGGGCGTTGGATGGGGGTATCATTTGCAACAGGGAAGGAGGAGAGATGGAGCTGGGGCTCGAGCAGGACGTAGTGAAGGAGAGAGACTAGAACAAGTTATCACAGGTCACTGGTCTCTTCCTGAAGCTCTAAGGGTTAAATGTACTTTGTCCAGCATGTTCACTGTGGCCGAATTAATGCTACTCTGGGAATGTGAGCTCCTACATCAACACAGGACTTTGTAGCTGGTTACTACCATGCACTCTCTATATTTTGGTGCTTTATAGTGAGTGTTGATGGGCCAGAGGACTTGCTGGGCTAGAACCTTTTATCTCTACTTTGTCCTCCTAATGGTCCAATCTGGAATGGGTACCATAGGTACACCAGAATACAACAGAGATGGCCTTTGGGAGCCACATACCAGTCATAACCTCCCACACAGTCTCCAGGAGTTTGGGATGGAGCCGAGTGGGGTGGTGATATAGCAGTGTACACTCACTGGCGTTTTCTGCAGCGGAGACAGTTATTGATTCCTTTCACATGATTCCTTTGCCCTGCCCCTCCCCGGGGGAAAGACTAGAGGAGTTGCATAGTTTTTCCGGGGTTAATCTGATTGGCAGATCTCTTACTGATGGGGATCACTGTATGGGAAGTTTCTTCAGTGTGGGGATGGGCAATGGAACAACAAGGTGAATAAAGTCTTCAAGGTTAGAGATGTAGCAACAGCCTTCTCTTCGCTGCTGTGTTCAGTCCTGCACCCCATGAGCTCTGCCTTGCTCTCTCCTTCCCCTCCACGTTAACCTGTTCCTCTTCTCTTCAAAAGGGGCTGATACCCTGAGCGAGACGAGCTCCATCAGCCTGGAGGCCACAACCGATAGCAGAGAGACTTCGGTGGCCACCTCCATCCTGTCCCCCTTCACAGCTGGCCGCGGGCGGGATGAACTGGACAATCACAGCGAGCACAGCTACAGCGAGTCAGGGGCCAGCGGCTCCTCCTTCGAGGACCTGGATCTGGAAGGCAACGGCGATGGGTCGGCAGGGCAGCCTTCTGACCTGGGCTATGCCGAGGAGCAGGAGACCACAAAGGCCAAGTGGGCTAAGGAGCCCACTGCTCTGGAGAAAGAGAGGGGTGAAGAATAAACCAGAGTCCTTCCAGCTTCCTCCCCTTTAGTCGGAAGGAACTGATCTGTCCTGTTTTCTTTCTCTCTAGCCAAGAGATTTCAGTCACCCATTCCCATTGAGCCCCTCTCCCCATCCTCTGAAGATAGATGTTCTGGTTGTTACAAAGAAGGACAGCTCCACCAAGGGGGAGCATAGCTAGGAGCTGTTCTCCAGGAGCCTTTCACCCGCTTGTGTGCTGTAGCAGAGAGCTAGGGGTGCAGTCTGTTTGATGAGCAGTGAAATGTACTTCCAGGCTGCGTGTGTATAAATGCGTGGTGATCTCTCTGCACGAGGGGTGTGTGTGTGAGTGAGAGAGAGACAGAAATGTTCTCCCTTTGCCTGTCTCCCTGCTCCAGCCCTCCATCTCCTCAAGGCAGCCTGGTTTTCCACCATATAGACACACATTGAGCCACACTGGCACCAAAGAGCAGACAGTGGTTTTATTCCATGGGAAAAGGAAATATACAATGTAAAATCGTCCTCCTGAAACAGATGTTAAGCTTTTGGGATCTGTAATAAAGCAAATGCTTTTCCTCTGAGATGTGAGGGCTCAAGGGGAGGGTCGTTGTGATTCTGTCCTTTAACGCGTTGGCTTGTCTGTTACCCGGCCCCGTGGAGAGCTGAACAAGCCACACGCTTGGCACTTGCGCTGTTTCCAAGTGATTTTTGGAACAAAAGTGGTGCTCCCAGCTGATCCAACTTTGAAGTTTCTTAGCGGCTTGCCTGGGTGGTGTGAAATGCAGTGGGACCCATGCCATCCAGACCTTGGTGAGCAGATATCCCCGTCACTGAAATCACTATCATTGCTGGCACTTGGCCTCCTGCATAGCAGTTTGAACAGTGAGGCCAGGAGTGAAAGGACCATGGAGACCGAACTCCCTAAGGGCCAGACATGCTCCTTCCAGCGAAGGAAAGCCAGCACTTCTGCCCCTGTGCCATGGTAGAGAACTTCAGGTCTAGGATTGCTGCTCTGACTCCAGCCCCTTTAAAAGTCACTTAGAATAAAACCTCTCAATTTGTCACTCAAATCCTCATCTCCAAGCGTGAAGTCTGATCCAGTCAGCTGCCTGTTCCCACCTCCTCCTTTCCCACCCTGTTTCTAGCCAGACCATGTCCTGGGCTTGACATTGCTAAAGACACGCTTGCATCATCTGTTGCAGCCTCCTTGAGTATTTTCAATGGACATATTCCTTTGTGGAGGAGATTGGGGTGTACAGGGGGCTGGTCCGTGTTCTTCTTTGTGATGGATTTGGGGAACAAAGTCCTTTCCTGGTTTAGGTTACAGATTCCTGAGTGTTGTGTTGTGCTATAGAAGTGTCTGTGCAGGAGGGGCGGCTGGATGTGGTAGAGCAGAGGTCATGCAATGGTGTCTGTCACAAGGTGCCTCCTGCATGAAACGCCCTCCTGCAGCAAGTCAAGGCACAATGTGACTCAGTGTCCCTCCTTCAGAATCCCCAGAAATAGTCCAAACAGTCTTCTGTGGACCAATGGCAGTGGTGGGGTTAATTGATTAAAAAAGAAAGCCCTGTGCACAGATACCCTAACAAAACCAGTCCCAACACCGAGTCCCACAACCATAGTTCAGACAGTACCTCAAGCAGGGCTCTGGTGTTCCTTGCCTTGCCCCGGCTCTCCGGTATGGCTCCCTCACCATGCCCCAGTTCTCCAGTACGGCTCCTTCCTCCCTCACCATGCTCCAGCTCTCCAGTACGGCTCCTTCCTCCCTCGCCGTGCCCCAGCTCTCCAGTACGGCTCCTTCATCCCTCACTATGCCCCTGCTCTCCAGTATGGCTCCTTCCTCGCTTGCCATGCCCCAGCTCTCTGCTGCGGCTCCCTCGCCATGCCCCAGCTCTTCAGTATGGCTCCTTCATCCCACACCATGCCCCTGCTCTCTAGTACAGCTCCCTCGCCATGCCCCAGCTCTCCAGTACAGCTCCTTCCTTCCTGGCCATGCCGCAGCTCTCTGATACATCTCCTTCATGCTTCGCCACACTCCGGCTCTCCAGTATGGCTCGAGCATTCCTCACCATGTCTCATTCTCAGCCTGGCCTGGCTTACATCAGGCATCTCAAGCTACTGGTCTCAACCTTCAGCCCTCTCCTTTCTTCTCTGGCCATGGTGTTCTGGCTCTGGCTCAGCCCCTCCACAGGCTCCCTGCTAATTCCTCCCTCTTTCCAGGGACAGCCTGCAGGGAGCCTCTCTGTGGCTTTCCCCAAAGACCTCTTCCTGTCTTCTCACTCTCAGGTCTTTCTCTCACCAGGTCTCCTCTCAGATTCTCCCTGATACTTTATAGCCCTCAGGTGCTACCCCCTCCTTAATTGGCCAAACTGGGAGCACCTGTTCTGGCACAAGAAGCTGGACCTACTTCAATCTCAGGGGACAGCATGCCAGTGCTGGCTCTGTATCAGAGCTAGTGCAAGGGATGGAAGCCAGGAGACTAGTGCAGCTGGGGCTAAGTGCTGGTGGTTCTCAGATGCCGTAGTATAGTGGCACAGACAGGAAGTATTCATTGCAGCCCAGGGGCTGCAGGAATATCCCAGCATTGCAGATTCCTAGGTGCTGTAGTTGAGGGGAGCTGGTGTACAAGTGCTGGAAATTCCTGGATGCTGTTATTGGTCTACTTTGGTCTCATTAGATTTTCCTTGATGTTGTGTTGTAGCAGAAACCGTGTCTGATAACAGCTGGGAGTTGTACTATTCATTCTGCCCTTGTGCTAGCTGCAAAACCCTAAATCTTAAGCGTCCTCATGGTGGAGTGGAGATTCCATGAGGCCCATCTGTTGCTGGTGACATAACCTGTAGATTGGTTTGGGTCTAACGCATCTGCCTCAAGGATCTAAAATGAAGCTCTGGCCCAGATCCATCCCTGGTGTAAGTCTCTTGAAGCCCGTGGAGATGGCTTGGAGTCTGGAATCCATGAGAGAAGAGCTGTGAGTTTTCAGAGCTTTATGGCTGTGACTTAGTGAAGGCACTGATAGCAGGGAGGGAGAGAGGAGGGGGTTTGAAAGGGTTGATCTTCCCCACAGTGCTTCTGCTCCCTGTGCTCACGTCCTGCCTGCGGGGGTCTTGGATCAATGTCTCGCTTGGCGTTTGTTAATGGACCTGGATCCATATTGCGTGAATGGAGTTTGGCACTCAGCAGTGCATCAGGCTTGCCTTGTTCCTCAGCATCGACTCAGCCTGGGAGGAAATCAGTGGGGATGCAATTATCAGAGCCATCCCCCTTGCCCTGGCGGGTCTGCCTGGCAGCTCTGCTCTCTCGCCCAGCCCTCCCCATTGCATGTTGACTCTCCTCTGTGCTCTTGCTGCTGCATCTAAAGCCTAGTTTGGCACCACTATAAATCTATCCCAGTGCTTGAGGTGCGTTTCAGAGCTAGTGCTCAACACGGGCAGCAGGCAGCACCTTGCTTTGGGAGGATGCTTTGCCTGCCCCCTCCCACAAAAGTCATTGCATCTAGAAGCTGGAGCAGACACATCTTCTGAATATAGACAGTTGGCTGGGGATTAACCCCTTGAGTTGGGCCTTAGGGTTTTCCTAAGTGGCATCACCATGCACAATGCCCCAGCTATTGGTGGCAGGTCTTTGGGCTTATAGGACCACCTAGGTCTCACTGCAGCTGGCTGTACTCAGTTGGTTCCCTGTGACATAGCAATGGCTGATGGTGCCCCTGGATTTACTTGAACCTCACCAGCTGCTGCTGCTTGGCATGCAGTGGTGTTCCCTGGGCATCAGTCTGGGCACCAAAGAGCAGATCCTCAGTGCTGCCAGCTCTGAGGGAAGATTTTACTCATGAAGCATCAGCCATTTCCAAAGACTGTGGGAGCAAGTGTGTGTGTATCTGTGTGTACCTGTCTTTGCCTGTATGCAGATGTGTGTGCGTGTCTGGGTGTACACGTGCATGTCTGGGTGCCTGTATGCAGATGTATGTGCGTGTCTGTGTGTATAGGTGCGTGTCTGTGTGTGCTTGGATGCAGGGATGTGTACCTGTTTCTCTGGGTCTGTGAGGGCATGTACGTGTGCAGAGGAAGGAGCAGCAGGAGTGTTGATAGAAAATGCACTGTGCTTCCCCCCAGATTTTGCTGACATATGGAAATATTATCCCCTCTCTGCAGCACTGTTGTATTGTATTTTAAAGAAAAAAGTAATTCTGCTCCATTTCACAGTAACTGCTGCTTTTTTGTGAATCCTGCTGTGAGGGGGGATGAGCTGTCAGTGCTGGGGCTTTCCATTTGCCATTTAAAAACAAATCCCACATTGTTTGAATTTATTGCTTTAAAATTGTGTGTGTGTGTCTCTGTTCAGCCCTCCCTATATGCATGGCCATTGTGTGTGCGTACACACCCCTCCTTGTATGCATGGACTCTGTTTATGTGTGTGTCTGTGTACACCCTTCCCTATATGCATGGACACTGTGTGCATGTGTAGACATCCCTCCCTATACATGGAGACTCTGTGTGTGTGTGTGTGTGTGTGTGTGTTTGTACATGCCCCTCCATATATGCAAAGTGTGTGTGTGTGTGTGTACCCCTCCTGTATGCATGGACACTGTGTGTAGGCATCCCTCCCTATACATGGAGACTCTGTGTGTGTCTGTGCACGTGCGTGTACATGCCCCTCTCTGTATGCAAAGAGAGAGAGAGTGTGTGTGTGTGTGTGTGTGTGTGTGTGTGTGTGTGCCTCCTGTATGCAGGCATCCCTCCTGTGTGCATGGACACTGTGTGTGTGTGTGTGTGTGTACACGCCCCTCCCTATATGCACAGACTCTGTATATATGTGTGTGTACACCCTTTCCTATATGCATGGATACTGTGTGCGTGTGTAGATATCCCTCCCTATACATGGGGATTCTGTGTGTGTGTGTGTACACATGCCCCTCCCTATATGCACAGACTCTGTGTATATGTGTGTGTACACCCTTCCCTATATGCATGGACTCTGTGTGTGTATATGTGTGTCTGTGCACACCTCTCTCTATATGCACGGACACTGTGTATGTGTGTGTGCACCCCTCCCTATATGCATGGACTCTGTGCATACACGTATGCGTGCAAGGACTCCCGTGTGTGTGTGTGTGTGTGTGTGTAAGGGCACTGTGTGTGGGCATGGACACACATCCCTGGCTGTGGGAGTGCATGGCTGAGTATGTGTAGATGGGTGGGGGTGTGTGGCCAGGAGTTTGGGTGTACATGAGTCGGCGTGGGAGCTGTTGGGCGTCTGCCTGGATTGGTGCAGGTGGGTATAAGTGTTTGCCCCTCCATGCGGCTAGGTCCATGTTTCATGCAAAGCAGGGCTGAACCTTTGTGCTGAGGCATCTCCCACTTGGCCGGGCTGCGTGTAAGCAGCATGAGAGGAGCTGCCCTGTTGATGCAGGGTATCGGGGGCATTGTCCGCACATCACGCTGGCATGGGCCCCTGGGGCGTTCTCCTCTGGCAGCCCATGGCCTCCAGGACTTTCACTGGGGTTTAAAACGCAAAGGCCAATGAGTGGAGTCATCAGCCGTCCCCAGCAAGGGGCCAAACAGTGCTGGACTCTAGGCACCATTCGCTGGCTCTGAACTGCCTTCCCCCCAGACCACTCAGACACTCAGGCCCTCCTAATACCACCCCTTCCCCCTGACCAGGCAAACCTGCCTCTTTGGGGATAGAGCGCAGGCACGTGAAGGGGATTAGAGGGCCAGTCCCCTAATACACTGGTTTTCAAACTTTTTTTCTGGGGACCCAGTTGAAGAAAATTGTTGATGCCCGTGACCCAACGGAGCTAGGGATGAGGGTTTGGGGTGTAGGAGGGGCTCAGGGCTGGAGCAAAGGGTTGGGGTGCAGGGGTGAGGGCTGCAGGGTGGGGCTGGGAATGAGGGGTTCAGGTGTGAGAGAGGGCTCTGGGCTGGGGCAGGGGGTTGGGGTGTGGGATGGGGTCAGGGCTCTGGGCTGGGGCTGGGGATGAGGGGTTTGGGGGGCAGGAAGGGGTTCCAGGTTTGGGGGGGCTCAGGGCTGGGGCATGGGGTTGGGGCACGGAATTACCTCTGGCAGCTCACGGTCAGCAGCACAGCCAGGGTGCAGAGGCAGGCTTCCCGCCTCCACTAGCACCGCGGACTGACCTACGCCCTGGAAGCAGCCAGCAGCAGGTCCAGCTCCGAGGCAGAGAGGTCCGGCTCCTAGGTCCATCCCCACCCAGCCAATAGGAGTTGGGGAAGGTGGTGCCTGCGGGCGAGAGCCACGTGTGGAGCCCCGTGGCCCCCCTGCCTAGGAGCCGGACTGGCTGCTGGCTGCTTCCAGAGTGCAGCGCAGTGTCAGAACAGGTAGGCACTAGCCAACCTTAGCTGGGCAGCACCGCTGTCTGGACTTCTAATGTCCCAGTCAGCGGTGCTGACCAGAGCCGCTAGGGTCTCTGGGTGCTGAGCAAGGCGACCCAGTGCCTTACTGGGGCGCAACCCAAACTTTGAAAAACACTGCCCTAATAAAACCACTGCCAGCTGTGCAAGCAGCCCCACCCTGGAGAGGGAAGTGAGGGCTCCCTGATCCACTGGGTCCAAATGGAAAGAAAGGAAGAGAACTCCTTCCGGTACATCCTCACATCCCTTGGAACCATCAGCCGTGGTGACAGCCCAGCATAGCATTTCACATGATGTGAGAGGCCTCCATGTGGCTAGAGAGGGGGAAATTCCCTGGGCAAAGCTGTTCGGTCCACACATTCCTCCTAACTCTCCATCTCTCTGTCTAATGCAGGGGTCCAGAGCACACCCCTCCCTGCTGGATGGCAGGTCTGGATTGTTAGCTCCCTGCAGCTGCCCGCAATGGGTGGCTGAGCCCCTGTGAACGCGTGTCCCTCGGAGACCTTGGGGTTAGCTGTGACTCCTGATGACTCCAGGCCACATCTGCCTCTGGCTCCTGAGCACCTTTCTGCCTGCTGGGAAGTGAGGCAGAGGAGGCATTGTGAAAAGCTGGGGAAATTCATTTTGTTGCAGTCTGCTCTAAGGTGGTGTGGTGGTGCTGTGCATGGCACGGCAGCTCCTTCTCCGGGACTGCGGTGATGGGGAGTGCGGAAGGTGGGAGCGAGGTGAGCTAGCAGCTAATGCATTAGCCTTTCTTCTCTGGCCTCAGGTTCTGGTTGGGCCCCAAGTAACACTGAATGACTTGGACCCATCTTAGCCGTAACTGAGGTGCTATTGGCCACAGTGGCTGGTCTCTGTTTAGGAGAGACACACGCGCATGGGCTGAGCTGGATGGGAGCCCAGGTCTAGACTAGCAGGCGGTGCTGCTTGTCGGGGGAAGACGCAGTAAGGAACGTGTCATGGCACCACTGCCTGACTCTGCCATTGCTTCCTGTCTGGCCCCTTGGCAACACCAGAGCACAGTTCAGACCGAAGCGAACGCTGGGCTGTAACTGGGGGTGTCACTCTACTTTGAAGCACCGATGGGGCCTGAAGCAAAGCAGGGCCAGGGTAAAAAGTCTGGGATTGCAGAGCCTGCCAGCATGGGCTCGTTGCACTGGACTTTCAGGCAGCAAAGGCTGAACACAAATAAAGGCCTCTGGGGTAACTCCATTGAAATCAAGGGATTTGTACGAAGGAAGAATTTTGTCCCTGGCAGAAATAGCTTTGAGCAAAACAAATTTTCCCTGCAGGTGGCTTGTTTCTGTTAAATCCCACTGGGAGAGCTGCAAGGGCTCTCCTCTCTCTCCCTGCCGCCTCCTGCAGTGGTGGGCCACCTCTAAATGGGGCCCAGACCCACCCCAGGGTCAGGCCTGGTCACTATGGTACCACCTGCTCCATGATGTGCCTGTTCTCTGGAAAAGGGGCCTAGGCACTGGATCTCAGGTCCCATCAGGAGCGAGGCAGACAGCGTCATGGAGGGAGCTGCCACTTCCACACTGGGGTCCTTGGAACTCACTTCAGGTGGCCCCTAATTTGGAGCTGAGATCTTTTCTGAATTGTACCTCTGTGACAGTGCAGGGCGCTACAGGCAAGCAATGGGCAGAGGAGAAGGGAGCGGGTGTAAGAATGTCCTGGTTGATGGTGTCATAAGTAGAGTAGGGCCTGAACCAGTGAGCTTTGAAGACCCCTGAACTTTGGGGAAGTTCAGACCTGAGCACCTCCTTTGCACCTGTCTCCCCATCTCTGACCAGGCTGATTCAAATACCACTCTCCAAACACTACCACCCCACAGTGAATATGCTCAGTTCTGGATTGGCAACATCCCTCTTGTCCTAAGGAGAACAAAGGGTGAGTGGAGCAGTACAAATATGGCACTCTGAAAAGCTGTCACAGAGGTCCAGATCTCTAGAGTGGCATGCAATGCCCAGGCCAGTCCAGGTAAGCGGGCACATATGGGTATGTGGGGGCACATATCGAGACTCACTCTTGCCTCAGATGGTGCACAGCGGTGAACCAGGCACATGTGGTTGGCACGCTCCCTTCTGCATGCCTGGCTTTGAAAATCTAGAGTTTCTTTCTCCCTTCTTTGACCATGAAGCTCTGCAGAACAAGCCTCCAGGGAAGGCCTAGGGAGAATGACTTGGGTGTGTTTGATAAATAGGAAGAAAACAAAAGTTTCCACTGGCCAAGTCATTTAGATCATCCACCTCTGGTCTGGTTAAAGGCCACATCTCACCTGCCTCCATATTTGTGTGGTCCGCACATGCCAGTCGCTCCCACAGCCCCTTTTGGGCACTGGGAGGTGCAGCAGCGACAGGCTTTGCATGCCCCAAACTCATTTGTGTTCCTATTGGGGGAATTCTGCGAATGTGAATTCTATGTAGGCTCCGAATTGATTGGACGTGCGCAGTACTGGTTGGAGTACTGTCATGGATGGATATAAACTGTTCAGGAAGGATAGGCAGGGCAGAAAAGGTGGGGGAGTTGCGCTGTATGTAAGAGAGCAGTATGACTGCTCAGAGCTCCAGTATGAAACTGCAGAAAAACCTGAGAGTCTCTGGATTAAATTTAGAAGTATGAACAACAAGGGTGATGTCGTGGTGGGAGTCTGCTACAGACCAGCGGACCAGGGGGATGAGGTGGACGAGGCTTTCTTCCAGCAACTAACAGAAGTTGCTAGATCACAGGCCCTGGTTCTCATGGGTGACTTTAATCACCCCGATATCTGCTGGGAGAGCAATACAGCGGTGCACAGACAATCCAGGAAGTTTCTGGAAAGTGTAGGGGACAATTTCCTGGTGCAAGTGCTGGAGGAACCAACTAGGGGAAAAGCTCTTCTTGACCTGCTGCTCACAAACAGGGAAGAAATAGTAGAGGAAGCAATAGTGGATGGGAACCTGGGAGGCAGTGACCATGAGATGGTCGAGTTCAGGATCCTGATACAAGGAAGAAAGGAGAGCAGTAGAACAGAGACCCTGGACTTCAGAAAAGCAGACTTCGACTCCCTCAGGGAACTGATGGGCAAGGTCCCCTGGGAGAATAACATGACAGGGAAAGGAGTCGAGGAAAGCTGGCTGTATTTTAAAGAAACCTTATTGAGGTTGCAGGAACAAACCATCCCGATGTGTAGGAAGAAAAGTAAATATGGCAGGCGACCAGCTTGGCTTAACAGTGAAATCCTTGCTCGTCTTAAACACAAAAAAACAGCTTACAAGAAGTGGAAGATTGGACAAATAACCACGGAGGAGTATAAAAGTATTGCTCAGGCATGCAGGAGTGAAATTAGGAAGGCCAAATCACACTTGGAGTTGCAGCTAGCCGGAGATGTTAGGAGTAACAAGAAGGGTTTCTTCAGGTATGTTAGCAACAAGAAGAAAGTCAAGGAAAGTGTGGGCCCCTTGCTGAATGAGGGAGGGAACCTAGTGACAGAGGATGTGGAGAAAGCTAGTGTACTAAACGCTTTTTTTGCCTCTGTCTTCACAGACAAGGTCAGCTCCCAGACAGCTGCACTCTGCAGCACGGTATGGGGAGGAGGTGACCAGCTCTCTGTGGAGAAAGAAGTAGTTTGGGACTATTTAGGAAAGCTGGACGAGCACAAGTCCATGGGGCCGGATGCGCTGCATCCGAGGGTGCTAAAGGAGTTGGCCGATGAGATTGCAGAGCCATTGGCCATTATCTTTGAAAAATCATGGCGATCGGGGGAGGTCCCGGATGACTGGAAAAAAGCTAATGTAGTGCCCATCTTTAAAAAAAGGGAAGAAGGAAGATCCAGGGAACTACAGGCCAGTTAGTCTCACCTCAGTCCCTGGAAAAATCATGGAACAGGTCCTCAAGGAATCAATCCTGAACCACTTTAAGGAGGGGAAAGTGATCAGGAACAGTCAGCATGGATTCACCAAGGGCAAGTCATGCCTGACTAACCTAATTGCCTTCTATGATGAGATAACTGGCTCTGTGGATGAGGGGAAAGCAGTGGATGTGCTATTTCTGGACTTTAGCAAAGCTTTTGATACAGTCTCCCACAGTATTCTTGCCAGCAAGTTAAAGAAGTCTGGGCTGGATGAATGGACGGTAAGGTGGATAGAAAACTGGCTAGATGGTCGGGCTCAACGGGTAGTGATCAATGGTTCCATGTCTAGTTGGCAGCCGGTATCAAGAGGAGTGCCCCAAGGGTCGGTGCTGGGGCCGGTTTTATTCAATATCTTCATTAACGATCTGGAGGATGGCGTGGACTGCACCCTTAGCAAGTTTGCAGATGACACTAAACTGGGAGGAGTGGTTGATACGCTGGAGGGTAGGGATAGGATACAGAGGGACCTAGACAAATTAGAGGATTGGGCCAAAAGAAATATAATGAGGTTCAACAAGGACAAGTGCAGAGTCCTGCACTTAGGACAGAAGAATCCCATGCACTGCTACAGACTAGGGACCGAATGGCTGGGCAGCAGTTCTGCAGAAAAGGACCTAGGGATTACGGTGGACGAAAAGCTGAATATGAGTCAACAGTGTGCCCTTGTTGCCAAGAAGGCTAATGGCATTTTGGGTTGCATAAGTAGGGGCATTTCCAGCAGATCGAGGGATGTGATCATTCCCCTCTACTCAGCACTGGTGAGGCCTCATTTGGAGTACTGTGTCCAGTTTTGGGCCCCACACTCCAAGAAGGATGTGGATAAATTGGAGAGAGTCCAGCGGAGGGCAACAAAAATGATTAGGGGGCTGGAGCACATGACTTATGAGGAGAGGCTGAGGGAACTGGGATTGTTTAGTCTGCAGAAGAGAAGAATGAGGGGGGATTTGATAGCTGCTTTCAACTACCTGAAAGGGGGTTCCAAAGAGGATGGATCTAGACTGTTCTCAGTGGTAGAAGATGACAGAACAAGGAGTAATGGTCTCAAGTTGCAGAGGGGGAGGTTTAGGATGGACATTAGGAAAAACTTTTTCACTAGTAGGGTGGTGAAGAACTGGAATGGGTTACCTAGGGAGGTAGTGGAATCTCCTTCCTTAGAGGTTTTTAAGGTCAGGCTTGACAAAGCCCTGGCTGGGATGATTTAGTTGGGTTTGGTCCTGCTTTGAGCAGGGGGTTGGACTAGATGACTTCCTGAGGTCCCTTCCAACCCTGAGATTCTATGATTCTATGATTCTAGTAGAACTGCCGGACGCCAAATCCACTTGCAGTGCCTCTGGGAGCACAAATGAGCTTTAATTTAATCATTCACACACAGATGCTATGTAAATGGCTGCATGTGTGCAAATAGAGGCCAGGTTTTGGAAATGAGGTCCAAAAAGTAGCATGAGTTGAGCGCCCTGAAGATCTAAGACAAGCGATTTTAGTGTGAGGGTTTGTCATGTGTGAAGATATTGACAGAGCTGTTAGAGGAGTTTGCTTATTTTCGCCTGAAATGAAATCCTTGTTCTAGCTGTATTTAAACATTGATTTTATATGTCTCAGGTTTAAATCTGTCGATGTACCAGGCTGGTTTAGATGTAGGTGTTGGGAAGGGAAAAGAATTTCCTTATTGAGATAAAACTTGTCCTTAATACTCCATTCACACCGCAAAATCACCATCCTAATTCTGGATAGAATACCGGCGGATGTGATACCAAAATGGAAAGTATAATGGCTGAGGCCTGGGTTCCTTGCAATGGATGATCGGGGGGCACTTTGGAAAGTTACAGTGGCTGTTTTGTATGACTGGTTTCTCTTGTGACTTGGATTTCTGGCATTGAAAGAGACTTGGGGGCTTTTATTCTCCTACACCCCTGTAGGAAGCATAGGACAGCACACCACTAAGGGTACGTCTACAGTACAAGACTATTTCGAATCAACTTAATTCGAATTTGTGGAATCGACCTTATGAAGTCGAAGTTGTGTATCCACACTAAATACACTAGTTCGACTGTGTGAGTCCACAGTAACGGGGCCAGTGTCGACTTTGGAAGCGGTGCACTGTGGGAAGCTATCCCACAGTTCCCGCACTCCCCGCTGCCCATTGGAATCCTGGGATTTCCCCCCAATGCATGCTGGGGGGAAAAATGTGTCGAGGGTGGTTTTGGGTAACTGTCATCATTGAACCGTCACTCCCGCCCTCTCTCCTTGAAAGCGCCGGCGGGAAATCTGTTCACGCCCTTCTCTGGTCGGTTACAGCTCGGACGCCACAGCACTGCGAGCATGGAGCCCGCTGCGATCATCGCTGCACTTATGGCCGTTGTCAACTCCTCGCACCTTATCGTCCACCTCTTCCACAGTCAGCTGCTGAGAAATCGGGCGAGGAGGCTCCGGCAGCGCGGTGAGGACAGGAAGTCACAGAGTGGCGCAGACCTCTCACAAAGCAGGGTACGCCGCGCAGTGGAGATCATGGTGGCAATGGGTCAAGTTCATGGTGTGGAACGGCGATTCTGGGCCCGGGAAACAAGCACGGACTGGTGGGACCGCATAGTGCTGCAGGTCTGGGATGAATCACAGTGGCTGCGGAACTTCAGGATGCGGAAGGGCACTTTCCTTGAACTCTGTGACTTGTTGTCCCCTGCCCTGAAGCGCCAGGACACCCGGATGCGAGCAGCCCTGAGTGTGCAGAAGCGAGTGGCCATAGCCCTCTGGAAACTTGCAACGCCAGACAGCTACCGGTCAGTAGCGAACCACTTTGGCGTGGGCAAATCTACCGTAGGGCTTGCTGTGATTCAAGTAGCCCACGCAATCGTTGAGCAACTGTTCTCAAAGGTAGTGACCCTGGGAAACGTCCAGGTCGTCATAGATGGCTTCGGCGCGATGGGATTCCCAAACTGCGGTGGGGCTATAGATGGCACTCACATCCCTATCCTGGGACCGGCCCACCAGGCCAGCGAGTACATTAACCGAAAGGGCTACTTTTCTATGGTGCTGCAAGCACTGGTGGACCATAGGGGACGTTTTACCAACATCTACGTGGGGTGGCCGGGCAAGGTTCATGACGCGCGTGTGTTCAGGAACTCTGGTCTGTTTAAACGCCTCCAGGCAGGTAGTTTCTTCCCGGACCACAAAATAACGGTTGGGGATGTGCAGATGCCTACAGTGATCATCGGGGACCCAGCCTACCCGCTAATGCCCTGGCTCATGAAGCCCTATACAGGCGCCTTGGACAGTGAGAAGGAACTCTTCAACTACCGGCTGAGCAAGTGCAGAATGGTGGTGGAGTGTGCTTTCGGACGTCTCAAGGGGAGATGGCGGAGCTTACTGACTCGCTCGGACCTCAGCGAAAAAAATACCCCCGTTGTTATTGCTGCTTGCTGTGTGCTCCACAATCTCTGTGAGAGCAAGGGGGAGACCTTTATGGCTGGATGGGAGGTTGAGGCCAATCGCCTGGCTGCAGTTTACGCTCAGCCAGACAGCCGTGCCGATAGAAGATCCCAGCGGGAAGCGCTGTGCATCCGGGAGGCTTTGAAAGATAGGTTCCTCGGAGAGCAGGGTAACCTATGACTCTCCAGTTGATTTACAGAGAAGCTGAACCTGAGCCTGTTTCAGTGACTGTTGACTTCGATCTGCGGTTACATACCCCATTCTCCAGGTTTCCCCCGTTCCAACACACGTTTTAAAATAATTTTAATGGAACACTGATTATTAATAAAGTTTTCTTTAATTATGAATTCCTGTTCAAGGGTTGAAACATGGACGCGGACTGTGGTGGGTACGGTGTGCACTGATGTCCAGACCACTTCTACACTAGAGGAATGACAGGCTCCTGCTCCTACAGCAGTCTCTGGGGGGAGGACGGTTGCAGGTGGGTGTGCAGGAAGGGGTGGGTTTGCAGGAAGGGGTGAGGGGTGCCGTCTTTGGGACGGAGTTTGGATGCAGGCTCTGGACTGGGGGTTGGGGCGTAGGAAGGGGTGAGGGGTGTGTGGGAAGGGTGAGTATGTGTCCGTGGATGAGGGCTCTTGCTGGGGCTCAGGGCATCGGAGAGGCTCGTGGCTAGGGGGGAAGGGCATGGTAAGGGCAGCCTGCCTTGCCATTTGTGGATGTCAGGCGCTAGGACCCTGGGGCAGCATACACCTCACAGACTGACCCGGGGCAGCATTCACCTCCCAGAATGACCCTAGTGCCTAGTGACTGCAGTCTGTGTGTGTCCTGCTGTTGATCCTGCCCCCAAGTCTGTACCCTGGTAATGGAGGCTGTCCTATGCAATTAAAAAACCCCTCCCCCCCTTCACACAAAGTCTTCTGACAAGGAAAACGTGACGGAAACAGTGAATAACAACAAACTACTTTTAATACTCAACTACACAGTGGGGGGATGAAACTTGGATTTGGGACTGGGTGATCCAGGAAGGGAAGCACTTCTCACACTTTAGGGAATGAGAGCTGTTTGGTACATGAGCGCTCTGCTGGGGTGGAGTGACAGTTTTCACGGCCCCTAGCGCCCCTCCTTCTTGTGATTTTTGGTGAGGGGGGGACAGGACTTTGTGGCGGGGGAAGGCGGTTGCAGATACAGTTCAGGGGGGCTCTCTGCTCCTGCCTGCGGTCCTGCAGAACATCTACAAGGCGCTGGAGCGTGTCCGTTTGCTCCCTCATTAGCCCAAGCAGCGTTTGAGTTGCCTGCTGGTCTTCCTGCCACCGCCTGTCCTCCCGTTCGCTGTGTGAGCGCTGGTGCTGACATAGGGTCTCCCTCCACTGTCTCTGCTCGGCCGCCTCGGCTCTGGAGCAAGCCATCAGTTCCGAGAACATGTCGTCCCTAGTCTTTTTCTTTCGCCGCCTAATCTGCGCCAGCCTCTGTGAGGGGGATGCCAAGGCAGTTCGTGAAAGAGCCGCAGCTGTGTGATGGGAAAAAGGAAGTGATTTCCTTGAAAAGATACATGTTTGCGAACACTGAACACAGTCTAGTCAGTTTCTGTGAACAAGACCATACAGGGCACCTAGTCTCACGAGCTCTCAGGACAAGTTCGAGATTTCGGAATACGCTTTCATTGGCTGCGGTCTTGCACAGGAGATCGGACAAGCGGGGCGGTACAGCTGAATCCGTGTAGCAGCCAGGCCTGGTAAGCACTACACTATAGGCTGCTTAACAGTTAATGGATAGCTGTGCCCTCCCGCTGAAGGCAATCTGTAAAGCATAAAGTCTGACCCTGTTCCAGCCCCTCGCGGCTGTGCACGGGAAAGATCACTGTATGCTTTTCCTCTGTGGCCTCCAACACGTGGCTGTTAAGCGAAGGTCATTGCTATGCAAAGTAAAAGTCAAGCATTCACAATAGTAACAGTACACTAATTGCCCTAATTAGATGCAGCAGTCGCCGAACGAGATTAGCCTGAGGCGGGTCACTCGGAGAGAGAGAGAGAGGATGCTGCTCGAATCCCTGCACAGACCAGGACCGTACGCTGCAATGCTGGTGGAGGCAATGATTCCGCTGTACATTAGGATGGCCTGGCGCGGAAGAGTGTGCTTCCACGGAGCACCAAATAAGGCACCTCTCCCCAGGAACCTCCTGCGGAGACTTTTTGAGCTGCTCTCCAAGAGCTTCGTGGAACTGTCCCAGGAGGATTTCTGTTCCATCCCTATCTGTGTGGACCTTCTCTTTATATAGTTTTTTAAGCAAAAGGTTTTATATAGTTTTTACATATTTTTTATTCCTGTTTTTTAAAAAATAAATGTTTCCATGTTTATAGCACTTACCGACTGATCCTTCCCCTGATTCTGAGTCCGGGTTAACGGCTGGGGAGGGTTGGGAGGGGATCTCTGTGAGGGTGATGAAGAGATCCTGGCTGTCGGGGAAAGCAGTATTGTAAGCGCTGTCGCCTGCATCGTCCTCCACAAACCCTTCCTCATCTTCCCCATCGGCGAACATCGCCGAGGAACTGCCCCTCGACACTATCCCATACTCAGAGTCCACGGTCACTGGTGGGGCAGTGGTGGCAGACCCACCTAGAATGGCATGCAGTGCCTCGTAGAAGCGGCAGGTCTGGGGCTGTGCTCCGGAGCGTCCGTTTGCCGCTCTGACTTTTTGGTAGCCTTGTCTCAGGTCCTTGATTTTCACGCGGCACTGCGTTGTATCCCGGCTGTATCCTCTGAGTGCCATGGCTTTGGAGACCTTCTCGTAGGTCTTTGCATTCCGTTTGTTGGAGCGCAGCTCCGAAAGCACAGACTCATCGCCCCACACAGCGATCAGATCCAGGACTTCACGGTCTGTCCATGCTGGGGACCTCTTTCTATTCTGGGATTGCATGGACTCCTCTGCTGGAGAGCTCTGCATCGTTGCAGGTGCTGCTGAGCTCGCCCCGATGTCCAACCAGGACATGAGATTCAAAGTGCCCAGACAGGAAAAGGAATTCAAATTTTCCCGGGTCGTTTCCTGTGTGGCTGGTCAGAGAATCCAAGCTTGGACTGCTGTCCAGAGCGTCAACAGAGTGGTGCACTGTGGGATAGCTCCCGGAGCTAGTAAGTTCGATTTGCATCCACACCTAGCCTAATTCGACATAGCCATGTCGAATTTAGCGCTACTCCCCTCGTCGGGGTGGAGTACCGAATTCGAACTAAAGAGCCCTCTAGGTCGAACTAAATGGCTTCCTGGTGTGGATGGGTGCACGGTTAATTCGAATTAACGCTGCTAAATTCGAATTAAAGTCCTAGTGTAGACCAGGCCTAAGCTGCATTCCCTTCCCCCGGCTCTTGCAGCTAAATGTTTCCCATGGGACGCACTGTCAATTCCTGTGGAGCCATCCTTGCTGCAGCTGCTGGCCCCAGCTTCTGCCCCGTGGAGTCCGCTCCACACTCAGCCCCCGCCTTCCAGCCCAGGTGCAATGTCACTCCCCACCCATCCCTGATTGGGGACTCGGGTTGCTGGAAGAAGGGTGAGGCCAGTGGGGGAGCCCTGGTGCAGGACCTGGCCTCATGGCAGAGGCAAAGAGGAGCAGCACTGCCCAGTTTGCCCATGCATGGGAGAATGGGAGAGGAGCAGAGCAGGGAAGGAGGAAACCAGACAGAAGAGGAGGGAGGACAGGGAGTGTGCAAGGAAATGGACAGGAGAGAGGTGGGGCTGGAGACAGGGAGACGAGATATCACAGGCTGGAAATATGCGCAGAGAAGATGGGAAGCAGGCCGGGTGTTGGCACAGACCAATTTCTAGAAGGGTTGTGCTTAATGGAGTGGTCAGCAGTAGTGCCCCTCAAATTCTCTGCTCCACGGGGCCAGCTGCAAAGGGATAAGGACAAGCATCCACAGCCAGTTAAAAGGATCCTGGGGCATGCTTGGGAGCAACAGGAGATGAGTCAAAGCCAATGTTGACTAGGGATCCCATGTGGCTAGGCCTGGCCTGGACAGAGGAGAGATGGCCACCAGGAAGAGGGGAGGTTAAAGTGTGGTCAAATGCTGCAGGCCAAAAGAACCACAGAGCGAGGTCAGCTGAAGAAGGGAGGTAGGAGACAAAGCCATAGAGAAAGCAGAGAGACCAGCCTGGCCTTTCCCTCACCAGTGCCCTGAGCACTGCCATGCCAGTCCTGATTGCCTTCAGATAGCACTGAGGTCCCCAGGACCGGCGGGCATTGAGCACTTACCAGGAGAAGCTCAGCAGCCAGGAGAGAGGATGGGTTAGAGGGTAGGGCCTTGGTCTTGGGCTCCAGAGTTCTGGCTTCATCTCCCAGCTCAGCCACAGCCCTCCTGTGTGAAGTTGGGCAAGTCACTTAAGCTACCCCATGCCTCAGTTTCCCCACATGTAAATGGAGGCTACCCACACACACACATACAGGGGAGTTGTGGGGAATGACTGTGCTAAGACACTGTAGTGATGAGGACCAGATAACTAAAATAGAGAACTTTGCAGGACTTGGGCATCCCCTCTAGGTGACAATATTCAAAGGCATCTCCCATGCCTGTCGCTCCTCTTGCTGGGGAGGGGGCATTAGTGTCCCAGGTATGAAGGGGAACATGTGCCTCCTGTTTAGAAAAGGTCACAATTAATCCTCAACTGGTGATTGACATATGATAATTCATAAATATTTTGTGCTCTGAGTGATAAAATATTAAAGTCCTCCAGCTTGGAGGGAAGATATTTCTCTCCCCGTGTGTTTATCTTTGTTATTGAGCATTGCAAAACAACAACCCCCCTCCCCCCCGCTGAAATATTCATGCACTGCTGAATTGCTGGTGGGCGCTGGGGCCTGACTGCAATTCGTAAAGGCACCTTGTCCTGCAGGCTGATGGAGGGTTGCGTGAAAAGCAGCTGAAAATGGCATATTGGCTAGCAAGCGATGCCAAAGAAAGGAGGAGACGAGCAACACTGATCCTAGCAACATGTTGCCTTTCTACAGCAGCTTGTGATTGAGGCTCTCCGAGCACTTTATAGACATTGGGGAATTAACCCCACGACCCCCCAGGAGGTAGCTCAGTGGCATGAGCCACATTTTACAGACGTGAACACAGAGATACAGGGTGGAGAAGTGCTTTGTTTAAAAGATGCCCAGCACATCAGGCTCAGGGGCAGGAATAGAGGCCAGGAGTCTTGATGCTGAGTCCTGTGCTTGGACCCAGCCTTGTTCTCCATAGACTCAAAGACTCATAGACATAAGGTTAGAAGGGACCATTATGATCATCTAGTCTGACCTCCTGCACAATGCAGGCCACAGAATCTCACCCACCCACTCCTGTAACAAACCCCTAACCTATGTCTGAGTTATTGAAGTCCTCAAATCGTGGTTTAAAGACCTCAAGGTGCAGAGAATCCTCCAGCAAATGACCCGTGCCCCACGCTGCAGAGGAAGGCGAAAAACCTCCAGGGCCTCTGGCAATCTGCCCTGGAGGAAAATTCCTTCTCGACTCCAAATATGGCAATCAGTTAAACCCTGAGCATGTGGGCAAGACTCACCAACCAGCACCCAGGAAAGAAATCTCTGTAGTAACTCAGATCCCACCCATCTAACATCCCATCACAGACCATTGGGCATATTTACCTGCTAATAATCAAAGATCAATTAATTGCCAAAATGAGGCTATCCCATCATACCATCCCCTCCATAAACTTATCAAGCTTAGTCTTGAAGCCAGATATGTCTTTTGCCCCCACTACTCCCCTTAGAAGGCAAGACTGTCATTGTCATTCCTGGATGAAGCAGTGACTTCTACATCCCCTTCTCCACCACCACCACCACCCTTCCCCTCCTGATATCTTCAGGCAATCCCAGAACCTTCTCTGTGAGTTGCTGGAGAGCTTCAGATTCCCCTCAAGGAGATCCAAGACTCCCTCTACAAACTCTTAGACATCTGGGGGCCTAGAAGCATGCAAGAATAGCTCTCCCCATTAATGAAGCCATACTGGAGCCAGCTAGGACATTTTGGCACATCCTTGCCACGTGTGCTCCTACCCCCAAAGGGGTGGAGAAGCGTTATTACGTGCCTTCCAAGGGTGTGGAATTTTTGTTTTCTCATCCCATTCCCAATTCAGTGGTGGTCCAAGCCACTTTTGAAAGGGCTAGACAGCAATACCCTGGTCTACTCCTGCTGACAAAGCAGGCAAACGCCTGGATCTGCTGGGAAGAAAGGTCTTCTTGTCATCCAGCCTCCAGTTCAGGAGAGCCAATTACCAGGTGCTACTGGCTAAATATCATTTCCTGAACCATGCCAAGTTTGCAGCATTTACTGACAGACTTCCACAGCAGGACAAAGCTCGTTTTCAAGCTCTGTAGATGAAGGCAAACTGATAGCCAGGACTGCCCTCCAGTCTGCAGCTGAGTCATGTGCAGGGAATCATGGCTCCATGCATCTGGGTTCCCTAAGGAGGTCCAGAATACCATCAAGAACCTCCCCTTCTATGAATCACTCCTCTGCAACCAGAAGACAGACGAGTCCGTCCGTACCCTGAAGGACTCCAGGGTGAGTGGAGTGCCTGCCGCTAAGAGGAAGTTTCACCACCCATCAGCCAGCAGTTCTTCCATCCTGTGAACCACCACGCAAGAGTCAGAGGGGTCAGAAGTCCTGGTTCCTTACACCCTCTGCAACAGGCTCAGAATCTCATCTCAACTTTTGGCTCGACATTATTTTTGACATGGGCTCAAGAGCTATAAAACACTGAGCCCAACACCTCCTGACTCCCTCCCTCCCCTACCATTTTGCGCGTTTTCAACAACTGGAGCATGATAACAACAGACAAGTGGCTGCTGAACATCATCCACTCTGAATATACATTACAGTTTGCATCCCTACCTCCTCCAAAACTCCTCTCCCTGCCACCCCTTTGGGGACCCCTCTCATGAGAGTATCGCAAACAAGAGATGAACTCCTTACTGTAGTGAGGAGCTATAGAACACATCCCTCCGCAATACCAAGGGAGAGGGCTTTACTTGATCTCCTTCCTGATACCCAAAAAGAAGGGCAGTTGGAGACCAATCCTCGACCTCCTCCATCTCAACTGCTTCATTTGCAAACTCACATGGTCACATTGGCAGCAATAATTCCATCTCTAGATAAGGGCAGGTGGTTCATAGCTCTCGATGTGAAGGACGCCTACTTTCATGTAGACATTCATCCCACCCACAGATGCTTTCCTAGATTCATGTTAAGCTCTGACCATTTTCAGTACAGTCTACTCCCCTTCAGCATAGCGACCGCCCCCAGAGTCTTTACCTAGATATTCTTGGTTGTAGCGGACCATGTCAGATGTCGTAGTCTCATTGTCATCCCCTACCTTCATGACTGGATCCTCATTGCCAAGTCCCACCAGAAGGTTTGTCCATCAACTTCCATGATGCTACATCTCCTCTCTTCACTGAGAGTTGGCATAAATATCAAAAAATCTGCTCTCATGCTCACACAATCTCTGGACTTCCTCGGGACAACCTTAAATTCGATCACCGCAAGAGTGTACCTGCCCAGGGACAAGTTCCAGACCATGAACAATATCATAGCTCACATCACTAGCAACCCTCAAATACTGGTCAAGACATGGCTGCCTCTCCTAGGTAATATGGCCTCATGCACCTATGTCACTCATTTGCAAGACTCCACCTTCATTGCCTTCAAGTTTTGGCTGCAGCTGGTATACTCCCCAACCTATCATTCCATGAACCTCATGGTGACAGTTCCAGCCAAGGTACTGTCTTCCTTACTGTGGTGGACAAATCCTCATCAGGTATGCATGGGTGTCCCCTCTCTCCCTTACTCTCTGGACAGGATCATCACTATGGACGGATGGATCCCTATGAGGTTGGGCAGCCCACGTGAACAACCACACAGCATAAGGTGCCTGGACATCTTGAGACATCAGGAGGAGCATCAGTCTCCTGGAGTTGCGAGCATATGGAAGGCATGTGAGTCCTTTCTTCCATTCATCCACGTTCATATAATGTCAGACATTACAACTGTCTTCTACATCAACAAGTAAGGGGGAGCAAGATCTGCTGCTCTGTGTGCAGAAGAGTCAGACCAATGGTCCATCTAGCACAGTATCCTGTCTTCCAACAGTGGTCAATGCCAGGTGCTTCAGAGAGAATGAACAGAACAGGCAATCATCAAGTGATCCACCCCCTGTCGTACAGTCCCAGCTTCTGGCAGTCAGAGGCTAGGGACACCCAGAACACAGGGTTGTATCCCTGACCATCCTGGCTAGTAGCCATTGATGGACCTATCCTCCAGGAACTTATCTAATTCTTTTTTGAGTCCCATTATAGTTTTGGCCTTCATAACACTCCCTGGAAATGAGTTCCACAGGTTGATTGTGCATTGTGTGAAGAAATACTTCCTTTTGTTTGTTTTAAACTTGCTGCCTATTAATTTCATTGAGTGACCCCTGGATCTTGTGTTATGTGAAGGGGTAAATAACATTTCCTTATTTACTTTCTCCACTCCAGTCATGATTTTATAGACCTCTATCATATCCCCCTTAATCATCTCTTTTCCAAGCTGAATAGTCCCAGTCTTTTTAATCTTTCCTCATAGGGAAGCTGTTCCATACCACTAATCATTTTTGTTGCCCTTCTCTGCACCTTTTCCAATTTTAATATATCTTTTTGAGATGGGGTGACCAAAACTGCACATAGTATTCAAGGCGTGGGTGTACAATGGATTTATATAGTGGCATTGTGATATTATCTATCTTATTATCTCTCTCTTTCCTAATGGTTCCTAACATTCTGTTCGCTTTTCTCACTGCTGCTGCACACTGAGCAGATGTTTTCAGAGAACTATCCACAATGACTCCAAGATCTCTTTCTTGAGTGCTAATTAAAACCACATCAATTTGTATGTATAATTGGGATTATGTTTTCCAATGTGCATTACTTCGCATTTATCAACATTGAATTTCATTTGCCATTTTGTTGCCCAGTTTTGTGGGATCCCTTTGTAATCTTCACAGTGTGCATTGGACTTAATTATCTTGAGTAATTTTGCATCACTGCAAATTTTGCTACCTCACTCTTTACCCCTTTTTCCAGATCATTTATGAATATGTTGAACAGTACAGACCCCAGTACAGATCCCTGGGAGACACTGCTATTTACCTCTCTCCATTCTGAAAACTGACCATTTATTCCTACTCTTTGTTTCCTGTCTTCTAACCAGTTACTGATCCATGAGAACCTTCCATCTTATCCAATTACTGCTTGCTTTGCTTAAGAGCTTTGGTAAGGGACCTTGTCAAAGGCTTTCTGAAAGTCCAAGTACAGTATATCCACTGGGTCACCCTTGTCCACATGTTTGTTGATCGCCTCTAAGAATTCTAATAGATTGGTGTGGCATGATTTCCCTTTACAAAAGCTATGCTGACTCTTCCCCAATAAGTTGTGTTCATTTATGTGTCAGATAATTCTGTTCACTACTATAGTTTAAATCAATGTGCTGAGTACTGAAGTTAGCCGTACCAGCCTGAAATTGCCAGGATTACCTCTGGGGCCTTTTAAAAAAATTGGTGTCACATTAGCTATCCTCCAGTCATCTGGTACAGGGGCTGATTTAATCGATAGGTTACATACTAGAGTTAGTAATTCTGTAATTTCATATTTGAGTTTCTTCAGAACTCTTGGGTGAATACCATCTGGTCCTAGTGACTTATTACTGTTTAATTTATTAATTTGTTCCAAAACCTCCTCTCCTGGTATCTCAATCTGGGACAGTTCCTCGGATTTGTCACCTAAAAAGAATGGCTCAGGTGTGGGATTCTCCCTCACATCCTCTGCAATGAAGACTGATGCAAAGAATTCATTTACCTTCTCTGCAATGGCCATGTCTTCCTGGAGCATTCCTTTAGCACCTCAATCATCCAGTGACCCCACTGATTATTAGGCAGGCTTCCTGCTTCTGAGGTACTTAACAATTTTTGTGCTCTGGAACTGGTGTATCAGCAGTCAAATCACTCTATCAGCAGCCTGTCTTCCAGGGAAGCAAAATGTGCTCACAGATTCCCTCAGAAGACATTTTGCAGTCAACCACGAGTAGGAGCTCCATGACTTGGTACTGTGCAATATTTTCACTCTATGGGGAACCCCAACCAGGGACCCTGTTTGCCTCTCAAGCAAACAGCAAATGTACAACATATTTCTCCAGAGGAGCCCTAGGTCACCACTCCCAGAGCAATGCTCCGCTTCTTACTTGGTCGGATCAGTTCAACTATGCCTCCCTAAACTACTGCTTCTGCCATGAGTTCAGTGCAAAATCCGTCTGGACAGAGTGAGAGTCATCCTGATCATAGAATCATAGAATCACAGGACTGGAAGGGACCTCGAGAGGTCATTTAGTCCAGTCGACTGCACTGCTGGCAGGACTAAGTATTATCTAGACCAGTGGCATGGGAACACTTTGAATATTGGGGGTGCTGAAAGCCAGTTCCCTTACCCCTGTCCTACCCTCCCCACCCCCCAAAGCCGGCAGCTGGGACCTGGGGCACAGTGGGCCAGCAACTGGAGTGGGGGGGCTGGTGGGCTGGCAGCCGGGGTGGGGTGGGGGACAGGGGCACAGCAGTGGAGCCCTGGCTAAAACCTGGGGGTGCTGCAGCACCCCCTGCATGCCTAGTTCCCGTGACTATGATCTAGACCATCCCTGGCAGGTGTTTGTCTAATCTGCTCTTAAAAACCACCAATGATGGACATTCCACAACCTCCCTGGGCAATTTATTCCAGTGCTTAGCCACCCAGACAGTTAGGAAGTTTTTCCTATTGTCCAACCTAAACTGCCCTTGCTGCAATTTAAACCCATTGCTTCTTGTCCTATCCTCAGAGGTTAAGGAGAACAATTTTTCTCTCTCCTTCTCCTTGTAACAACCTTTTATGTACTTGAAAACTATTATCGTGTCCCCTCTCAGTCTTCTCCAGACTAAACAAGCCCAATTTTTTCAATCTTCCCTCATAGGTCATGTTTTCTAGACCTTTAATCATTTTTGTTACTTTTCTCTGGACTTTCTCCAATTTGTCCTTATCTTTCCTGAAATGTGGTGCCCAGAACTGGACACAATAGGCCAGTTGAGGCCTAATCAGTGTGGAGTAGAGCAGAAGAATTACTTCTCATGTCTTTCCTACAACATTCCTGCTAATACATCCCAGAATGGTCTTTGCTTTTTTTGCAACAGTGTTACACTGATTGCCCCCTTCTGGCCCAGACAGTTCTGGTTTCCCAACCTATCTGTGTCATCCCAACCACCAATCATCCTCCCAATGTTCCCTGAGCTTCTGACCCAGTGGAACAGCAAGATTAAACACCTGGATGCACGTCCACTCCAACTCAAGGCTTGGTACGCGGATGGTCATCATCCTTAGACCAAGGATGCTCCACAATGGTACAAGACAGTCTCTCTAATAGTAGAAAGGATTCTACTAAAAATGTTACCTAGGTAAATGGAAATACTTCTCTTCTCGGGCACAACAAAGAGGTGTTCTCCTGGAGACTCCAGATATTCCTCTCTTCTTGGACTATGTCTTTGAAGACATCAGGTTTGTCCATCACCTCATTGCAAGTCCACTTGGCAGCAATCACTGCATACCATCCACCTTCTCAAGGCTACTCGGTCTTCGCACATTCACTGATCATTAGATTCTGGAAAGTCCTAAAAAGAATCTTCCCACCTACTCAGAAGCCTGCACCCCAGTGGGACCTGAACCTTGTTCTCTCGGTGCTCGCAAGCCCCCTCCCCCCCTTGAGCCTTTAGCTGCTTGCTCCATGTCCCTCTTTTCCATGAAGGTCACCTTTCTTGTAGCCATCACCTTGAGCGATGATGGCAGATCCTTCATACACTATATTTCATAAGGACAAGGTTTACATATGCACCATAAATTCACCTCTAAAGTAGTTTCAGAATTTCACCTTAACCAACTCATTCACTTACCTGTGTTCTTCCCAAAACCGCATGAATGATGTTCAGTGGGCCTTGGCTTTCTACCTACAGAGAACACCACCAATCAGGAAATCCCTGAGGCTGTTCATTGCTATAGCAGAGCAAGTCAGAGGGCATGCCATCTCCGCCAGAGATTCTCCAAATAGATAGCTGGCTGAATTCTACTCTGCGATCAGCTTTGGAACCTCCCCCATCTCCTCCATGGGGTAAGAGCTCATTCCACCAGAGCGCAAGCAACAACTGTGGCATCTCTTCAGGCAGTGCCCCTCCTGAACATCTGTAAAGTGGCAATGTGGGGCTCCATTCACACATTTTGCACATTATGTCCTGGTGCAGCTTCTGCTCATGCCTCCTTTGGGACGGTGATATTCTGCTGAGCCCTACCCTCCTCCTACTTAGGTACTGCTTGTCAGTCACCCACAGTGGAATATAATAGGGACCATCAGCCAAAGAAAAAGAGGAGGTTATTTACTTGTAACTAGAGATTCTTCAAGATGTGTCATCCCTATTTGTATGCCACTGTCCATCCTCCTTCCCCTCTCCTTCAGATCTGATGTGTGATGGAGAAGGAACTGGAGAGGTGGGCGGTCCACCTCACCCTTTTTCACCTTGGTCCACATGAGGTGAGCCAGAGTGCATGCATGGACCAGCGGACACTACTTTCAAATTCTCTGGCTCCAGGCACATGGTGCACATGCGTAACCCCCACTGGAATACAGATATGGAGCACACATCTCAAAGAACCTCCAGGGGCTGGTCAGTAACCTCCTCTTCCACCCCGCTCCACTCCTGGAGGCTGGTTGGGAAGTAGAGTTGCAGACAGGGCACTTGTCAGGCAGATCCAGGCTGGAGAGGGGATAGTCTTTCTTATTAGTGTGTTCATTGTGCTCAGCCCTTCCCCTGAAGAAAGTGGCTCTGAGCCTGAATCTCTGTTTGCGCTGCTTGCTGGCTTGGCAGCTGCCTGGCATGTGATGTGCAATTAACCTGCAGCAGCTGCACTCCATTTACATGAGACTTGCGTCTGCCCAACATCCACATTTCCCAGCTCAGGACACTTCTGGTGCCAGAGATGGCTCACTGCCCTCCATGAGGCACCAGCCAGGATGGTCATCCGCCAGCCTGTCTCCACTACTGCCTGGTGCTGCCAGTGTGCTCCTGCTCCACAAAGGAACATGCTGGAATAGCTGGGCTTCTGCCCTCTCACATCTTCCATTTCCAGACCGCTTTTCTCCCTTCCCATTGTCTACTCCCTGGAACAACCCTTCCCCAGGCTCCCCTGCTGGGCTCCTCCCCAGCCACCTTACTCTCTGATCCTTGCCTCCTGGCTCTCCCCTCCTCTCACCCTCATCCTCAGTGACTTCAGCTTCCATTTTCACATCCCATCTCCCCAAGCTCCCCTCCTCTGTTTGAAACTTCATACTCCATCGCCACATCCCCTCTCTTTGGTCACCAACGCATCTCCTTCAGCACTGCACACAACCACCCCCTCCATCCTTCCACTCGGCTCTTCTGTGATCAGTGACATCAGAGACTCCTCTGCCAATCGCAGCCCCCTCTTCTCCTCCACTGACTTATTCGTTAAGTTGGTCCACTCTCTCCACTGCCCTCCCTTCTCCCATGGCTGACTCCATCCCATCAGCCTCCCCCCCCAACTTGGTTTACCACCAACTTCCATTGAACACTTACGGAGAACATCTCAGGACCACATGGGCATCCTCTCCAGAAAGGGTGTTCTCTCTTCCTTCAGTTCTGCTATTGTCCTGGCCAAGTGGGACTGCTTCACCACGCTCATGCACTCTGAGATCCTTGAATGGAGGGAGCTATATAAATCCCAGATGTCATTATTATTGATTTGTCTACAAGCTACAAGCAAGACCAGGAGTGGTTTCGCTAGCCACTGTCCAATACACACAGCATCGCTGCCCACTCCTAACGGCTAACAGTCTAAATAGATCAGGCAAGAAAATTTCAGGGATGGGGAAGCCAAGAGATGCCAGAAGTCCAACAGTAAGTTCATGGCTGAACAAAGATTGAAACCCCACTTTCTTGGCCCCCAGTCCAGTGCCCCAGCATTGATATAGTACCTTTCAGCCACTGATCTCCAAGCCCTTTGTAAACATCAGTTAATTAAGTCCCACATGACCCCAGAAGATAGATAGAACTGCCCCCATTTTGCAGAAGGGGAAACTGAGGCATGGAAAGGTGATGTGACCTACTCTGTGTCACACAGAGAGCCAGAAATAGAACCCAGCTCCCTGCCTACTCTAGCCACTAGTCCATATGGTGATTCGTTATTATCAGCTGGTCACTAGCAATGATTTTTCGTGCACATGGCTACTGAATTGCTCTACTGTTGAGTGCTCCACTTCTTCTTCTTAGCTCTGAGGGACAGAAACAGCCTCCTTGTGGG
This sequence comes from Mauremys mutica, assembly GCF_020497125.1. NCBI lineage: Eukaryota > Metazoa > Chordata > Testudines > Geoemydidae > Mauremys > Mauremys mutica. The sequence continues at coordinate 47,782,055 of NC_059078.1, forward strand.
AGGACAGAGTTCATATCTCTGTCCCTGGGCAGAGACACCTCCCCCCAGCCTGGTATGTGTATTTAATGCTCACTGAAGGCAGAGTGGTAGCAGGGGTGGTCTGGTAGACAGAGTGAGTGGGGACCACAGAAAGAATGCCTAGGCAGGATGCCTGCACTGCACTAGAGAAGCAGCACACCCTGGGTGTCTTGCTTTCAGTTTACAGTGGGTGTTGTGGGTGCAGGTGGATCACATGAGTTTGCATCCCCAGTGAGCTGGTTGTGGATGTACAGGATTCAGTGGCACAAGGGGTCACCTGCCAGTGCAGAGGTTGAGTCGAAAGGTCACTTTGGTATGAGTTCAGTGCAAAGGGGAGGTAATGGGCTCCTCATAATGCAATGCACCATGAAATGCAATGAAAGAAAAGGCCATTGACTGGGGTGGAGCTGATCTATGACTAGGGGGGAGGACTAGAGGCTGGAGTCTGAGGCACATCCAAGATCTGGTTATTGGTGATGCTGCAGCTAAGAACAGGGTGGCAAAAGGGGCTTTTCTACTCGTGAAGTCTGTAAGTGGTCCAGCGAGTGCAGGGGGCCAGGTCAGGGAGCCTAGAGCAGGGGGCCAGGCCAGGGATCCCAGTACAGTGTGTTGGGTCAAGGAGTCTTGTGCAGGGTTCAGGGCTGGAAGGGGAGGGGTACAATACTGGCTGCTGGATGGGGCAGCACACCATCGGGTGCTGGGCTGGGATGCCCAGTGCTGGGCACTGGAGTAGGGGGGTACAGTGCAGGGTGCTGGACCAGGGTGCTGGCATGGGGCACAGTGCAGGGTGCTGAAGAGTACTGCCCCAGGCACAGAATGTCATTCAGGTTATTAGTGATGGGCACCAGCAGTGGTTTGGGTTCACATCCACCTTTCCAGCCCTCTCCCATTGTGTATGGTTCAGGTCAGGGGGAATATTGTGTAGCAGGTGAGGCTGGGGAGAAGGATCCAGCCAGGGTGCAGAGAGTGTGGAAGGAGCTGGGAAATGCCCTGAGATGAAGTTTCTTCTCCAAGGACAATCCCAGGCTGGTGACAACATCCAGCAGGGCATGTTGGGTATCACAACCCCATTGCTCAGTCCCAGAGCTCAGCAGCACAGCTGGCCCCTCCCATCTCCATCCCCTCTTAGGGAGAAGATCTCCTTGGTCTCCAAATGCTAATCACCCCCCCCACACATGTGATTCCAGCTCTCAGCTCCATCAGAGCCCATGGAAACGGAACAGGTCTTCCGCTGATCTGCACGTGCCTGGAGGTAGGAAGCAGCCTACAGCAGAGAGGTGAGGGGTGGGCAGAGGGGTGAGGGGCATTTATAGACTCAGGAGGCCACCAGTCCATCCCCCTGCCCCAGCAGGGTTAATTATCCCTGGGCCATCCCTGCTGTGCTGAACTCCAGAGGCACATCTCCTCCAGGCCTGAAATGCCACCCAGGGCTGGCGGAAGAGGTACTCTTTGGATGAACTGCTAAGCAAGGGCTTTGCTAGGCATGTTTGTGAAGAGTGACACCAAACGAGGGCAGGGTGGGGGACCCCTTGCCTCCCCCAGCCAAAGGGCCCTTCCTAGGGAGATGCTGGCAGGAGTCCCCCAGCTCCAGTCTGTGTGTAGGGTTGGGGTGCCAGGCTCTCCCATGCCCAGGGCTCTGTCTGGGTCTTAGCAGGGAGGTTTGCCTGACTCTGTAGGGGGAATCAGTGTATCAGATCAAACAGCAATGAAACCAGCTGCAGCCCCGCTAGCCCCTGGGATCCCAGCCCAGCCACCATCCTCTTGGAGCTGGGGAGGCTCTGGCTGGTCTGGGGCAGAGGCATCTCTCCAGAGCCAGGCCAGCTGCCCAGGGGGGGGTGGGCATGTGGGATGGGCCCCCAGGAGCTGTTGGGCAAGGCACACTCCCGAGCTGGGTGGGCTGCAGCCCCCGGGCCATTTGCCAGCCCAGGCAGCATCCTTGTCCCACAGGGAAGCCCAGGGCAGAAAGCATGGCTGGGGGTGCCAGTGGCTGGGTGAATCACCCCCCTGGCCCAGCACCAACCACAGCAGGGCAGCCAGGAGCTAAGGGGGAGTCTGGCTGGGTGGGGAACAGGGAGAGCTGGTGTATTGGAGGGGGCATGGCCAGGGCTGTAGCCCCCACTGCTCTCCAGGGTACCCCCGGCCACCGTGGCCCCAGGGGGCAAAGTGGGGAGCTGCACTGGAGGCTGATGTGACCTTCCAGCCCAGCCGGCCTATGGCCCATGGGCAGCTCAGGGCCCTGACACCCGAGGAGATGCAGGCTCCATACCAGCGTCATGGACACACCCCTGGAGCCCCTGGCAAAGCCCAGGCCCTGTCACTGGGCCAAGGGCTCTGTGCTCGTGTTGCCACTGCGGCTGTGGCCAGGCTACAGGGGGAGGGTTCGGGGGCAGGGGTGCCTGGGGGGGCAGTATGGGGCCTGAGGACAGGGGTGCCAGGGGGGGGACTGAGTGGGGCCTCTCTGCCGGGTGCCTCTGTGGGGGAGCCCCTAGGTGCCCCCTGGTGCCATGAGCCAGCTGCCCCCGCAGACCCTGTCCCTTAGGTGGGTGGGAGCCGTGGGGCTGCGCGCCACCCACCCCCGTGGGAGCGGGACAGTCCCCAGTGGCGCCCGCCGCGCCCGGCGCTTGGGATCAGCACCCCAGGCTCGGACAGCTCCTTGCTGAGCCCGGCCGCGCCAGCTGCTTGGCTTGGGCGCCTTTGGAGGAGTTTCCAACCCGCGAGCATCAGGGAGAGGGCGCGGGAGCGGGAGAGCCCCGCTCGGCAGCTGAGCAAATCAAGAGCCTTCAGCACCAGCGCGGTGGGCAGCTACTTATGCAAGAGCCGAGGACCGAGAGGCAGAGCCCCTCCAGCACCGGGCGGAGGCAGCAGCTCCCCAGCCAGCGCGCAGGCAGCCCAAGTCCGCTCGCCTCTGCCTGGCTCCGATGGGGAGGCGAGGAAGAGGTTGGCCCGGGAGGGGACCGCTGCTTCCCAGCCGCTAACTGGTCCCCTTGCTGCCCAGGTAAGCGACTGCTCTCCATGGGCATCTCCTGCCACAAGCGCCCTTCCCTTCCCTGTGCCCGCCGGGGCAAAGCAGCCCAGCCCGTCCTGGGGGCTGCAGGAGACTTGGCTCTGCGATGCTGCCCCTTGGGCACCTGCTCGTCTTCCCCAGAATCAAAGGGCTGGTGCTAACCCCTCTGTCCCGTTATTCTGGCGGTGGGGGATCCGGTGCTTGGTTGAGGCTTGCTAAGGCTACACATCGCCTCGGTGTCTAAGCCTATTCTTCCCGGCAGATGGAAAGGCTGGTACGAGATTGTACTGGGAGCCAGGCAGTGCTGGGTGCCGGGCACCCACTCCCCATTCTGGCCATTCAGCCTCTTTTAAAGTTGAATTGGGCGGCTGGAGGGGGCGATTCACCCCAGAACTCATTTTATTAGCCCGATCCAGACTCTAAGCCCCCCTCCCGCAGTCTTCCCGGGAGCTCCGGGGCAGCAAAAATCTGCCTCCTTGCTGCTGGCTTGTCTAGGGAAGACGGGGCTGTCTTCTCCGTTTGATGCCAGCCCGAGTGGCCTGGCTGAGCAGGTTTTGCTGCGTTTGAATTATTCAATGTCCTTCGTAGGCAAGACGAAAAAGTCTGAATATGTGAAAAGGGGCTGACTGCTCCGCATGGCTTTTAATAAACAAACCGAGCAGGCAGGGAGATTAAAGCAGAGCGCAAAGCGGGGGAGGGAAGAGAAGTGTGAAGGAATCAGGTAAAATAGAGACACTTGTTTCCTCCTCTCTCCTTTGCACAGAGTCTAGAGCCCTCATTCAGGGCTTGTACAAAGCAGCCCCCAGCCACACAATGTAACGTGGAGCCCTCCTTCTGTTTGGCCTCGGTATGTTCTTTGATTTATCCCTCCACCCACATATCACCCCCCAAACAGGTGCAGGCTGCGCAGAAACGGGCTGAGGGGACGCGATTGGCAGGGGCGTTTGTTATTATTTTCTTTCAGTTTGTCAAGCCAGTCACACAATTAACAACTGACCAAGTGAGCAGAAGTAAATGACTGGCTGAGGGGAAATCTGACCAGGAAACGAAGACTTTCTTTCTTTCTTTCTTTCTTTCTTTCTTTCTTTCTTTCTTTCTTTCTTTCTTTCTTTCTTTCTTTCTTTCTTTCTTTCTTTCTTTCTTTCTTTCTTTCTTTCTTTCCCATTAGAACAATTGACCCAGGAGCGTGGTGGATTCTCCATCACTGACAATTTTTAAATCCAGATTGGCTGTTTTTCTAAAAGCTCTGCTCCGGGAATGATTTGAGGGCAGTTCTCCGCCTGTGCAATACAGGGGGTCAGACTAGCTGATTACAATGGTCCCCTCTGGCCTTGGGATGGAGGAATTTGTGAATTTCCCCTTCACCTCTCTAATTGTTTCTCTCTTTTCTATATGAGAGGGAAGAATACTCGTTCCCAGCTTTAAGTGTGTAGGTCCCAGCAAGGCTCGGAGGTATTTGCTATCTAGCTAGAGCCAGGGGCATGCTAAGAAGACAATGCTGTAACATTTAACAAATTCCTAGGGGGAGAAAAGGCGCTCAATTGCATTCCAGTTCAAAAGAACTAGCCGGATGAAGTCTGCAATCTAATTCATGTAAAACAAAGTGCATTATTTATCATGCCGTCTCAAAAGCCCAAACTCCTTTCTCTCCAAAAAGTTGAGTCTGTTTTACAAATGCAAGAGAAAAGCTTTAACTCATTCCACCCCATGGATTTCTTTGAATCCTTTAGGGACACTTGTAAGAAAGGCAAACAAGAAATCAGAGCACATTGCTCATTTTTGCCACTGATGTCTTGTGAATGCTCAATTTGACCAGCTATTCCAAGGAGCAACCTGAATTAACTTGTGTGGATTTAAAATCACCCTGGACAGCCATCCATCAGACAATCACTGACAGACAATCACCCTCTCATAAAGCAGATCCGACAGGATGTCTATTTTGGGGCAATTTATTGAAATGACTGATGGTGTCAATTAAGAACAGGGCCTATGGAGACTGGGGCTTGCTCTCATAGTCTCCTTGTATGTTCCATATCTCAGAAAATCACCAAGAAAGGAGCCTGAAGCTGCGGTTTCATCTGTCAGGTGAGAAGACTGAAGAGCAACAGGAGAGCTGAATGAATGCTAGCGCACAAGATGTGCAGCGGGTTGGAGGGCATATTTGTTGTCTTTGCTTTTGCATGTAAAACCCCTTGCCTGCTACCTTCACAAACTGACTGCCACCAATCCCCTTCCAGGCTTGTGCAGAATTTGGAGGGCATCCGATGACTCCAGTATAGCTCTTTGAACAAATACATGAAAAGACAAGGACCTAACTACTCCCAGAGGAGCAGGGCTGCCAACTGCGGCACAGTCTCTCAGGCCCCCAATTCAGGAAAGCATTTAAATGTGTGCTTCACTTTAAGTATATGCTCAAAGTCAATGGGACTTACAGATTAATAGATTCATAGTTTATAAGGCCAGAAGGGATGGTTGTAATAATTTCATCAGGTCTCCCCTGTAACACAACCCACAGGACGTCCCTGAATTAATTCCTCTGTCAACCAGAGCAGATCTTTTAAGTAAGCCTCCAATCTTGATTTAAACATTGCCAGTGCTGGAAAAATTCTGGGTACCTTATTTCCACTCTGGATGGATCTAGCTTAAACTTCCAGCCATTGGATCATGTTATACCATTGTCTGCTAAATTGAAGAGCCCATTATTAACTATTTGTTCCCCATGTTGGTACTTATAGACCAGTGGTAGGCAACCTATGGCACGTGTGCCGAAGGCAGCATGTGAGCTGATTTTCAGTGGCACTCACACTGCCCGGGTCCTGGCCACTGGTCCAGGGGGCTCTGCATTTTAATTTAATTTTAAATGAAGCTTCTTAAACATTTTTAAAACCTTATTTACTTTACATACAACAATAGTTTAGTTATATATTATAGACTTATAGAAAGAGACCTTCTAAAAATGTTACAATGTATTACTGGCACGCAAAACCTTAAATTAGAGTGAATAAATGAAGACTCGGCACAGCACTTCTGCAAGGTTGCCGACCCCTGTTAGAGACTGTGATCGTCACCCCTTAACCTTCTCTTTGTTAGATAGATAGATTGAGCTCCTGGAGACTATCGCTATAAGGCAGGGGTTCCAATCCTTTAATCATTCCTGTGGCTTTTCTTTGAACCTTCTCCAATTTATCCACATCCTTCTTGAATTGCGGGCACCAGAACTGGACAGACTATCCCAGCAGTGGTCACGCCAGAGAAAAAATATAGAAGTAAAACAACCTCTTTACTCCTACTGGAGGTTCCTCTGTTTATGCCTCCCAGGATCACCTTAGCTCTTTTGGCTACAGTGTCATGCTGGGAGCTCATGTTCAGCAGATTCTCCACAACAACCCCCAAATCTTTGTCAGAGTCATTGCTTCTCAGGATAGAGCCCCCCATCCGGCAAGTATGGCCTACGCTCTTTGTTTCCAGATGTATCACTTTGCATTTGGCCATGTATTGTTTGCTTGCACCCTGCTTACCAAGCATGCTTAAAGGTAAGCAATTTGTGTGTGCACTGAATGCATGTTTTCCTGCATAGGGATGAATACATGTATGTGCTCCAGTGTTTTCCTGACCTGGTCCAGATTCTGAGCTGATGTCCATCAGTGCAGCGCCATTAAACTCAAGAGGAGTAGACCCATTTACACCACTGAAATCAATGATGCGACGCTGTTTCACATCAGCACAGGATCTGGCCCCTGCTAGCTAGAGTCAGTTTTTAGGCTCATAGGAAGTAAGAAATAAGGAAGTTTCACATGTCTATCATTCTAGGATGGAAGAGCCATTTAATGGGCAAGACTGAGAGGGATAGAGCAGCGTGATACTAAATCTGATAGCAGAAAGGTAGGACACCTGGAGAAGAGAGACGCGCGAGGGAGACTCGAGTGCTGGGCATGGCTGTGATTTGAGAAATGGCTTGGTTTGTACAGGACAGTGACTAAAAGCAGAGCCCAGGTCGAGATGTACGTGGGGAGCTGGACGCAGACACTTCCTTTGTTCCACAGACTTCAGGGCTAGCGGGAAAACAAAGGCAGCTTAGGGCTCTTCAGAATGAATCGATGTGAAGGCAAATGACATCTCGCCTACTACAGCGAGGGAAAGTGACAGAATGGGCCCTAGAGAACCCCAGAATTACTCCGATTATCTCCTTCCCTAGCCCCTGCCATCCCAGGAGCTAACACACCTGACAAACATTAATGAATTGACCCTCACAACCCCCCTATGGGGCAGGGAGTTTTATTATTCTCCATGTGACCAGAGGAGAAAGAGAGGCATGCACAGGTGAAGTGACATGCCCACGGGCACACAGCAAGGCAGTAGATGAGCCAAGACTAGAACCTCTGACTGCAGGACCAGTGCTGTAACCACCAGGCAATTCTTTCTCTCTGGTGGCCTAGTGGCTGCAGTGTGCAGTGCTGGGGCTCAGACAATGCACAAGAGGGACTCCCTGAGGTCACAGGGGGAGGGTGCAAGAGGGAATGGATCAGGCATGAAGGGCCTCAGTCAGGCACAAGGGGGGATTGCAAGAGCAACCCCCACTCCTCTAGGGAGACTGTGTCTAGCCTAGCATCTCTCACTGTCGGGATCACCCCCCCGATGTTCAAACTAAATGTTCCCTTTGTTCCCGTTGATCCTAGGCCTCCCCCATACGTGCCACATAAACAATCCCTTGGCCTCCTTGGTGCTCACGGCCCTCAGACCTTTGTAGGCTCTTACGTGCCCCATCCTTCACCATCTCTTAGCCGAGTTCTAGCTATTTATCTCTTTCAATCTTCCCTCATAAAGCGATCCCTTCCACCCCCGGAGCTCTCCTCTGAACACCCTCCCCTTTGCCAAACTCTCTCCGGCCAGGAGGGGCTCCGGCATCAAATGCAGGGGGCCAGTCCTGTGCTTGGCGTGGCGCTCTGCCAGTCTCACCAGCTGAGAATCCAGAGCTGGATTTGTGATGTGGTCACACCACAGCTGGATGCATCTCTGTATATAGCCCCACCTGACACTGGGCCTGTTAACTATCAGATTGCACTACAAACTCATCGCTAATTCACTGTCTCCTATCGCCCTCTCAGTACTCAATGGGGAGGCAGTGTGGCCTAGTGCATAGTGCACTGGCCTGGGAATCCAGAGACCTGAGTTTCAGTCTGTGCTCTGCCACTGGCCTGTTGGGGGACCTTGGGCATGACATTTCCCTGCTCTCTGCCTCAGTTTCTCCATATGTAAAATGGGGATAATGTCGTAAAGCCCTTTGAGTTCTATGGCTGAAAAGTGCTATAGAATAGTTCAGCACCCAGGACAGATGAGTTGTTTTCTGACCCTCCCAAACCTGCACTTGTTGGCTGCCACCACCATCTCCCACCCATGGGGTTGGCTCTCCTTCCCTGCCTGTTGGGTCAGCATGGTCGTGGCTATGTGCCCCCTGCCTGCCGTGCACTTCCCCCTGCTGTGCTGCAGAGTGAGAGGCACTGGGACGCCTCGGCACACTCACGCCATAGCACACACAGCGCAGCAAGGTGGCAGCCACCAACAGGAGCAGGACATGCATCTGCCACTGCGCCAACCCTATGGGTAGGACAAGGCAGACCTGACCCTGCCGGGCCGTGGTGCTCAGGGATGGAATCTGACCCACCTTGATACTGAGACGTAGAGGCAAGGACGTGGTGCCGGCTGGCCGGGCGCTGATCCGCTCGGTAATGGCAGAAAGGATACGGCTCGCCAGTTGCAGGCGCTTAGCGAAAAAGGCAAGCTCTGTCAGCTGCTATTTGAGAGCAAACTTCTGATGCCAGAGCCGACAGTGGCTGTAGGGGCCGGAGCCGCGGCTGTAAGCCAAGCAGGCGCCAGTGAAAGCCAGGGCTGCCTGGGATGAGAGGGGCACTCATCTCTGCCCTCGATTATTAGTGCGCTCAGCCCCTGTCGGGAGCCCACCGCCCTGGAGGTGTGTGATTTGGAGACACTTTGCCTGAGCTCCCCACACCTCCCTCATGCTCCCTGTCTCTCTGCCTGGCTGGCCCTGTCTCTCAGCCATTACCACCTTTCAGACCCGATCTCCCATTTCCTGAGCGGTTCTGCTCAGCCATATTTGTGAAAGGCAATAAAGTAATAATTCTGCTTGGATTGCCCGAGCATGCCTCGTTGCACCATCGCACCAGGGGTGCCAGCAAATGCTTAATTTAAGGAAGCCGGCACCATCCTATTTATATCCCATTCAGCCTTCCACTCTGAAACAACCGGGCTCCAGGCCTAGTGTGCTCAGGAGGTGTGGGTGGGATGGGAAGGGTGGGACAGGACTGGGGGCTGCAATTAAAGGACCATACCCAGGTTCCAAAGAGCAAGGAGCTAGTTAGAAATCCCTGGGCTTCTAGGAGTTACCCCTGGGTGCTTATTCTTGCCTGTGCCTGCCTTGCTCAGGGTGGCTCTGGGCTGCAGGAAACACACCATCCTGTCCGTTCTGTCCCCATAGGGCAGGGAAAGGACAAAGGATGGGAGCCGTGGGTTGCTGCAGATCGCACACACAGTCACTGCCAGGATGGGCTCCTGCATGCAGACTCCTGGACTCCAGGGCAGCCAGCCCTGAAAGCCTTGCCCCAATATAGTGAGCAAAGGTTGCAAGACTCAGTGCCACACAACAGTGCATTGTAATTTCAGTGTGCACTAGGCTCTGGCCCTCAATGGCTGCCAGGCCTGGGTTTTCCCAGCTCTCCCACTGACCTCCTGTGTGACCTTTAGCAAGTCACCTCCCCCCTCTGGAAGGCGGAGGAGCCAGCAGGGGCGGCTCTAGGCATTTCGCCGCCCCCAAGCACGGCACAGGCAGGCTGCGTTTGGCGGCTTGCCTGCGGGAGGCCCACCGAAGCCGCGGGACCAGCGGACCTCCCGCAGGCAAGCCGCCGAAGGCACCCTGCCTGCCGCCCCCGTGGCACCGGCGGAGCGCCCCCCGCAGCTTGCCACCCCAAGCACGCGCTTGGCGTGCTGGGGTCTGGAGCCACCCCTGGGAGCCAGGGGAGCAAGGACAGTTTACACCCACTGAGAATCTACTCCCTGGGCTGCTTCCCCCTTCCACCACTGTCTGTCTTGTCCAGTTAGATTTAGCTCTGCTGGCCAGTGGCTGGATCTCAATGAGTGGCAGCAGAATGGGACCCCGATCTCAGGTTGAGCCCCTCGATGCTACTGTAATGTCAATGCTACTGCTAATAATTGGGTCCCTCTGGCCCCGCACCCCTGAAGGACCAAGAAGGGGGCAAATTGGGAATGGAGCCAAAGGGGAAGAAGAACCAAGCAGACTTTTCTCCCCAGTGCATTTCTGTTGCAACACGATGTAGACAGCAGCCCCATCCCTAGAGAGACCCTCTGGGCTGCCGGTGACACGAAGCAGCACAAACTGAGCTGGAGAGACCCACTGGATTTTGTCTGTGGCCTGGAGCCTGGAAAAGGGCCTGCCGTCTATTCAGTGCTGCGCCTCTTCTGCCTTCTCCCCTGTGAGGCCGGCTCTGCAGCCGCAAGGTGGGGCTGATGCCCACCAGAGAGAGAATCAATTGCCAGCCCAGGTGCAGGTATTGCCCAGAGAGCTGCATTATGGAAAGCAGCTGCCACTGGCATCACTGGGCGGCTCTGGTGCTGAAAATTCTCTTTCTTTCTTTCTTTCTTTCTTTCTTTCTTTCTTTCTTTCTTTCTTTCTTTCTTTCTCATTTCTAGTAGGCCCATCACCACCCTCTACTCCCATGTGTCCTTCTTCACGCTGGAGCCAGGCCTTCCCACATTGCTCATTAGCATCAAGGCAAGAGGATCAGCGCTTCATTAGCGAATCTCCGTGGGATCTGTAGTGCCAGTGCCAAGCGTGTCAGACTTGTGCAACCCCATTCACCTCCTGATGGCCCTGGCTGGCTTGTGGGAGACAAGCATGTGTCCCATCCCCCCACCCGGCGTGCTCCACCCACAAGCATTGTTCCTCCAATGCCTTCTCCAGCAGTTGAGAAAGGGTCCTGAGGACTAGCCTAGTGAACCACGGGGAAGAACGTGTTGTTTGGTGGCTGCAGTGGGATCTGGAACAAGCTTTCCTTATCTCGCTGCCACACAACTTTCGGGGCCTGATTCTGCTCTCACTTGCCTCAGTTTTACACCAGTGTCATGACATTGACTTCAGTGGTGGTCACCCCTGACTTACACTGGAGTAACTGAGAGCAGACTCAGACTCTCCTCCGCTCCACTCCCCATCCTCACTTCTCTCTCGCTTGTCAGTGCCTCTTAGCCCCGCTCCCTTGGCTAGTCTTTAACGCCAAGAGGCACTTTGGGGACACAGGGCCAGATCCACAGTGTGGCTCTGTTGACTTCAATGCAGATTAAATGTGTGACTGCCCAGACACTGTGCCAGCTCACACCGGCTGTAGAACTGGCTCTCTCTTTATGGGGAGGACGCTCTGCAAGAGAAGGGGTGTGAGCAGCATTGACTCTACTGGTTTAACATCAGTATTTAGGCCCAGGGCCAGAGAAGAGCCAAAATCACTGGAACCTAGCCAAGCCACAGGGAAGTGGGGATGCTAGCTCTGCGGCACGTCTGCCTCATCCCTGGGAACACACTGGCACTAAGCAGGGGCATTCCTCTGGGGAATCTGAGGGCAGGAGTTGGTTGATCAGGGGAGCAGCTGCCCTCTGTGACATGACCTTGTGCTGATTTCCCATTAGATATGGGAGGGCGGCTAATGCTAGACCTGGGTGGAACGTTAGGGTCAAAACCTTTCGGTTGAAAAATTCATTTTTTCTATAACAAACCATTTGCTGGAACTGGAATGCAATGTTTCAGTTTGATCAAAGCAAAACATTCTGATCAACCCCAAATGAAATCTTTTCAGCAATGCAGAAGAGAAGAATGAGGGGGGATTTGATAGCTGCTTTCAACTACCTGAAAGGGGGTTCCAAAGAGGATGGATCTTGACTGTTCTGAGTGGCAGCAGATGACAGAACAAGGAGTAATGGTCTCAAGTTGCAGCGGGGGAGATCTAGGTTGGATATTAGGAAACACTATTTCACTAGGAGGGTGGTGAAGCACTGGAATGGGTTACCTAAGGAGGTGGTAGAAGCTCCTTCCTTAGAGGTTTTTAAGGTCAGGCTTGACAAAGCCCTGGCTGGGATGACTTAGTTGGGTTTGGTCCTGCTTTGAGCAGGGGGTTGGACTAGATGACCTCCTGAGGTCCCTTCCAACCCTGAGATTCTATGATTCTATGATTTGGCAGGACATTTTGAAAATGGTTTGGGGTCATTTTGGAATGAGAAAAAAAGGGCAATTGAGGAATTGCCCTTGAAATGGAAAATCCAGTTGCCTTCCAGCTGTAGCTGATGCTGCTCCAAGCGATGGTGTGTTGCCCACCAGCAGGGGGTGACGGGGCACAGCAGCTGGTTAACAGTACCCAGCCTGTTTGGGACAGGAAGTGAAGAACTGCTGGAGGAATTTCCAAGGAGGCAGAAGCGGACAATGACCAGAGTCATGTTTAGCCTGGACACCTGAGCTAATGCCCCTGCTCTTCTGAAAAACCTCCAGAGGACTCCACTGACCATGGCTGGTGGCCAGGGCCTGGGCTTGATGTCTCACACTAAAGACAGCAACACAGTGTCCCCTGCCGGATGTTGGCTCCGCTCTTCCGGAGAGAGGCTCACTAACCCTGCCCGCTGCTTGCTCTGCAGAGCTCCCCTAAGACAGGTACTGGCCAGACCCAACCCGCCTTCGGTTGACACAACCTTCAGCTGTCGTTTGGGGTCACCCATTCAGGGCATGGCTTATCAGCTGCAATGGTGTCTACCTCCATCACCGACTCTTGGGAGACCCTGCTTCGTAGCTGGTCCATGTCATTTCAGGAGCAGGGAAGCCTGCAACTGTCTCCCTTCTGGCTGTGCTGTCTCTGGGTATGTTCACATTGCAGTTAGACACCAGTGCCAGCTGGCTCGGGTGGCAGGGCTGGTTAATTGTGGTGTAGATGCTGGGGCTCAGGCTGCAGCCCTTGCTCTGGGACCCTCCCACCTTCAGCCCAAGCCTGAACCTCTGCACTGCAATTAAACAGCCCCTGAGTCTGAGCCAGCTGCACAGGCCAGCTGCAGGTTTTAACTGCAGTATAGACCTAGCCTCTGTAGTCAACAGTCCTGTTCCCCACCCCTTCCTGGGGGGGGGGGCTTTCCCTTTTTCAGCTCCCCTGCTCCAAGCTGCACAGGTGTGCCTGGTTAGTGCTGGCTGAGCCCAGATGAGCTCATTAGCCTCCTCTGCTAGAGGACGGAGGACATCTGTGAGCGTTTCTGTGTGTACATGTCCATGCGTGTGCGTGGACACAGATGGAGTGACGACTCCAAGACAGTGTTCTGTGGGTTCAATAGGTCAGTCCGATACCCAGGAAAATCCAAACTGGCTGCGGTCGTCTTGCTTGGTTCATGATTGTTTCATGTTACTGCTAAATTGCTGGCAGAGTTTAGCATTTAACTATTCATGGGCTGATCTTCTTTGCAACTGGCCTGCTCCACACATGGGTTTCATACCCGGATCACTCTTTCCCTGTGGGGTGAGAGTTCTTGCCCAGTACAGCCTTTAGTGTGGACATGTTATATTGGCATACAGAGGGGGCCTACCCCAATATATAGGTAGGTGATTGCCCCTTCCTGTATGCACCGTTATATTGGTATCATTACCTCCACATGAGGGTGTTGTATTGCTTAAACTATCCCAATACTGTTAAAGGCAGCAACACCCTTTGTGTGTAGACAAGTCTGAATGATCGTTTACAGCATTAGAAGTGGAGAGCAGAGAAGCCTGCTGCCAGCTCCTGGCATTCAAGCATGTGAGGGAAGGGGGTTCAGGTTGGCGAGAAGAAGGAGGCGGTGAGGAAGGAAAAACAGAGGCTGCAGGATGAGGAGAACTGCAGGAATGAGGAAGAAAAGTGGAGTATAGAGGAGAAAGAAAAGCTAACTGGAGAGAAATCCTAGAACCAAAGGGTTAGAAGGGCCTGCAAGGGTCATCTGGTTTAACCCCCTGCCAAGACGCAGGATTTGCTGTGGCTAAACCATCAAATCCCAGGAGATCCACCATTTTCATTTCACAGAGACCCAGGAGGGCATTGTGGTCGCTTCTGTTCTCCGCTCGTGTTTGCTGGCCTGCTGCTGCTGTTTCCTGCCCCTAGTGGGTGCCTGGCTGCAAAAGAGAAGAGCTGCTTGGAAAAGGCTCCCATCCATTTTTAACCAGGAATTTTGAAAAAAAATAATTAAAAACAATTCCCTACAAAAAAAGTTCCATTATTTTGCTGGAAAATGGATGTGTTTTCAGGTTTCAAAACCTGCTTTTGTCAACGTGTTCAGCGTTTGGGGAAGGCGTTGGCTTTTCAAAAACCAGATGTTGATGTTTTTTGAAAACTGAAATATTCTACTTGAAAGATTTTCAGCGGAGAGCTTCTTGTTGGGCGGCAGGGAAGGAAAATGTTGATAGAAAACCCTGCAAAAAATGTTCATTTTTCCTTTTAAAGCCATTTTCCAACCTCCTCTACAGCTCGGCAACTTGGTGGCTAGTTATCGCATTGCATCCGCATCCACCCCACTTGTGAGTGAAAATTCCAGTCTGTCTGAACACACCCCTCACCTTGGGGGCATTATGGTTTTACCCATCCCTGTGTGAGTCACTGGCAGCAGTATTGAACGTAGGACTCCTGGATCTTAGTGCCTATATTGAGTGAGCTGAAGGACCCAGTTCTCTTAGCCAAGGTTGGTGCAGGTTATTTAACCTCTATTTGTGGCCCAACCACTGCTAGAGGGGGACAGAGCACCACACAAAGTGGGGGTGCAACCACTGCATCCTTCCTCTGAAAACTTGCTCCAGTATGTCCCAGCAAGATCATCTCGTGGAAGTACACTATCCAACTGAAGACAACGCAAGGGTAGCGCCTGGGCTCTGGACGGTTCGGCTGGCTGGTGTTTTCTTTGTGCTATAGAACATGGTGACACCCCCAGTTCCTGGGAGGAGCGTGCGCCAGGAGCGCTGGGAGGGAGCTGGATTGTGTGCCCCGCGTGGCTCAGTGGAATTCAGCCGGCAGGTCGGAGGAGCCGGGGCCTGTCTGTCGGCAGGCAGAGAACTGCCTGTTTGCAAGTTGTAAACATTTATAATTGACGAGCCTTGTAGGAAGAAATGTGTAAACAGCAAGGAGTGCGAAAGGCGTGTGATTCGGGGTGAGCTGAGCAGGTGTTTGCAACTCAGAGTGCATGCAAACAAACAGCACAGCAAATGGGGATGTGTGAAGTCTGAGGAAAGCAGAGACTCCACTTCTAGCCGAGCGCAGGATTCCCTTGGGATTGTCTGTGTGCACGTAATATCTCGAGGAGAAGGGCAAGCAGAGTCAAAGGCTCGGTTCACTGCATTGTCTGCTGCACAGGTGTACTAGATCGTCATGTATTAGGCTTAGCACTCATACAGTGTTTCTCATGCATGGGTCTCAAAGCACTTTACAAAGGAGGCTGAGTATGACGAGAGTATAACTATACATATGGGTAAACTGAGGCACAGTAAATACTCTTATTTTGGAGTTTATGGTGTGGAGGAGAGGAGTGTTGGATAAAAGCATTGCCCAGGAGTTAAAGAAGTCAGCTTAGGTACCAGGAAGCTGGGCATCTAAATGAAGAGAATAGAGCAGGTTGGCACTGGGTGTTTAGATGCCCTCCTCTGACAACTGCCCTGGGAGATATTCATAGATGCTAATGCCGGAAGGGACTATGTGATCATCTACTCTGACCTCCTGCCTGGCACAGGCCAGAGAACTGCCCCAAAATAACCCCTAGAGCAGCACTTCTAGAAAAACCTCCAATGTCGACTGAAGAATTGCTAGTGATGGGAAATCCGCTCCGCCCTTTGGTTAATTACCCTCACTATTAAAAACTTCCGCATTATTTCCAGTCTGAACGTATTTAGCTTCAGCTTCCAGCTACTGGATCACGTTCTACCTTTCTCTGCTGGACTGAAGAGCCCATCATCAAATATTTGTTCCCCATGTAGGTACCATGCTAGGCTGACCTTATGGGCATTGCATTGCAATCTGAGGTGTGACGATTGCATCTCTCCACATCCCCAAGCTAGCTGTGATCTAGCTAGCTCCAGTGATGGTGGAGCTGTGCCAGCACGGTTTGAACACCCAGGGTAGATACTTCAGTGGCACGCAGCTTCACTGATGATGTTCTAGTAACTGGATCAAAGCTAGCTCAGGGATGTCTACACATGCTGCAGTTGCATCTTGGAGTGCATTGAGGGCATACCATAGACAGTCTGAGTCCTCTAGATCCCACCTCCCAACCCAGCTTTCCGACTCCCACTGGCACAGGGCCAAGGCATTTATGGCCACAGAGGGAGCTATAGCTGCCCCATGCCACTGGCCAGCTCTTGCCATGGAAATGGGCATTTGTGGGCAGCGCTTCTACCCTCTCCTATCCAGGGCTGGCTTGGAGAGAGGGAGGGGTGGGGAAAGCAAGGGACAGGCTGGGGAGCCAGGGGGAGGGAGAGAGCTGGGTTTTGGCTGTGTCAGCACTCTGAGCCGTGCGCTGCGCTTTCCTCTGGCGGTGGGTGATGGTGCTGGGAGCTGACAGGAATGGCCCTGCTGTTCTCTGCTGGAATTTCACCAACGGGAAACAGCTCCCGCACACACACAACCAACCCAAAAGGAGCCTTCTGTCCAATGAACCGAGTGGCTGTGACACACGCCAGGGCCAGAGCAGGCGGTCTGTGGGGCTACGGAGTTGTGACTCCCCCAGGCGCGCTGTGGGAACTTTGCAGTGGTTCTACACAGTCAGACGCAAGAGGCCGAATGGAGTGGTAAACCAGTAGTGGTCTGAGAGCTGGGAAAGGAGGATGAGCCCTGCTGTACCATGGGGAACACAGGTGTGGCCTGACCAGAGGGTACCTAGAAGCCCAGTGGCTTGTATGTGTATTATAGTCGCACCAGGGAGTCCCTTCTGAGATCAGCCCCTGCCCCAAAGAGCTTACAGTCTGAATAGGCAAAGGGTTGCTGGGGAAACTGAGGCACAGAGGGGCAGGGACTTGCCCGCACTCACACTGCACAGCAGTGGCAGAGCTCAGCCAGAAGCCAGGTCTCCTGACTCCCCCAGTCAAGCATTCAAACGCTAGACTGTAACACAGACACGGAGCGAGTGAGAGGAAGCTGTGAGGAGGGAGTGAGCAGTGAAAGGCTCTCCATGAATAATGCATGTGATGAATTTAGCCTCTTCTCCTGCTTGAGGAATCCCCGTGAGCAAATCACCATTGCCTTGCATTCATTTTTTGCTTGAAGTTATTCAGTGGTGAGGTTTTTTTGGTTGGTTTTGTTTGTGGGTTTGTTTGTTTTTTTGCAAGCTCCCTTTAAGTGGGAGGGCTGGTAAGGGAGAGGTCTCTGAGTGCATAGGGCTGGCTGCAGGTGGAACACACCTCAGTGCAGAGCGCTGGGACAAGGACAAGGCACTGCTCAAGCCCTGAAAACAAGGCTTAGGAGAAAGCGAACTGGGGTCCGGACCTTGTGCTGGGCCTGTGGATTTCCTCCATTTCAGCTGAGTTGATTGCTGTGAATGGGCAGATGTCACATAGTATCACTTCTGTTCCCTGACTGGATGCATACCTCTGGCGTGTGAACACACATGCATGTGTGACATTAACATTCATTGTTCCTAACAATGACACTTGGCTGCAGGGATCTATGGGTGGGGAATAGTCCCTCTGCCCCAGGTGAAGTCAATCCATTTAAACACAGCATTGGATTTCAGTGTCTTCCCAGCTCTGATCCTGACGTGCTCGTACCAGGGGAGCCTTCACCAGCCCTGGACGAATGAGCCCTGGCATAGGACTTTTCCTACTGAAGCCACTGGCAAAGCCCCCGTTAACGTCTATGAAGGTGAGATCAGAGAGACCAGTGATGGTGCCTCATTCTGGTCTGCACAAGAAGAATTATCTAATTAATTAATTAGACTTGGGCAGAAGTGGTGTCAACTTTTTTAAATGAAAAATAGCCTTTTTTTCAAAATTAATTTGGGTTTTTTTTCAAGAAAACATTTTTCATTCTGAATTTTGTTTTTTCAGCAAATAAACCCCAAAATGGACTTTTTTCCTTTTGTTTTTTAGTAAAAACGTGAGGCAATATGTTTACCAAAACCCAAACAATTGTTGGTTTTTAAATTTTCATGGGAAAACTCAAACATCGGGGAAAATAATCTTCCCAAAAAGCTGGGGAGAAAAATTCCAGGCGTCTGTCAATACCGTCCACAGAAATCCTTGTCATTGCGTGACCCAGCTCTGTCAGTCATTCACCATTAGCCATTCAAAATGGATGTATTCTGACAAGTGCAACACAGAGGTAGCCCAGCAGCCAAGCTCTGATATACTGCAAGCTTCTTTCCAGTGTTAGGAACTTGCTGATAGAGCTGGACAAAAATCTGGAAATCATTTCCTGGAAATATTTATTTGAATTTGTAACTGAATTACCTTCAGACGTTTTTGGTCTGCTCATTGTCCATGAATGTTTCAGCCATTGAGTCTTACCGCCTATGGGTGTGCAAGGGGGCTGTTGATCCCGTATTGAGATTTAGTGGGTTTTTCTTGGTTGGCCCTCTCCCAATATCAGGAGAAAGGGGAAGGGCTGATAAGGAGTCAGGATCCTGGGGCTGACAGGTCCCCAGGCCACCAGGAAGAAGCCAGCGCTCTAGTCAGCTGGATCGACTGATGAGGGAGTCGAGAGCTCAGGGCCTGTCCTCCATGTGAGCTGTGGCTGCCAGAGCAGCAGCCGGAGAAGCATCAGTGTAACAGTGGTGGGTTGAGTTTCCTGTTCTCACTGCAGGGTTGTGTGCGCTGGTCTGAGAGAGAGAGAGTAGACCCTCAAGTACAAGATTCAGAGGGGGACATGGCCTGACAGGAAGCCAGAACAAAGGTGGTGCACTGGTTCTGGCACACAGAGTCCACACCCATCCTGGGGGCATGCCTCCGGCAGCACGTCCGGGTCCAGGAACGAGACCCCAGACTTGTGAACTTCTTGTTGTAAAGTCCAGACTGCTGCACGGAAGCTTGCCCAAGCTGTTTGCTGATGCTGTGAAGGATTCGTTAATCCCCAAGGAAACGGTTTTGGTGTAAATACACTGTATATGTGGCTACGTGATTACTGGTTAAAAGGGTGACAAGTGAGTTGGGAGTATCATGGGGTAAGGGACCCCCGTTCCTGGCCAGAGTTCTCCAAGGAGAGACTGAGGTAAACACCTAGGAACTCCTGGGCTCAGTCCTCCCTGTCTAGTCCTTTTTAGATGGGGCAGGGAGGGAAAGTCAAGGTGGGCAGGTACGGGGGTGCAGTGAATCAGGGCAAGGACTCAGCTCCTGTCATGGCTTGGTTCAGCTGGGGTACGGTGTGTCATGCCATCTGGAGTAGCTCATGACTGTGAGTGCCTACCACAGAGCAGACTGTCAAAAGCAGGGCCGACGCCCCAAAGTGGTGGTATGTTCTAGAGTTAGATTTCACAAACCCAAACTCCCAAACTCCTGCAATAGTCTTATAATGGAGTCACAGCCAGTCCCCTAGGCACTCCAGTCTACCTTGCCACCCAGGCAGGCTGGACAATGATAAATAGTCACACCACAAAATCACAAAATATTCAGGTTGCACCCAGTCCCAAGAGACCAGTCACTCACCCAGGTTAATGTCTATCCCAGATCTCACACCAAAGACAATGCTGCTAGGCACAGGGGTGTACACAATGTAAACATGTGCTGGAACATTCTAATAGGATATGGATAAGTGCTACCAAGGCATGCAGTATCCCATTAGTTTTCAGGACGTTTGAACACCAAAACATTCGGACCTAGTTAACAATCACTTTGATCTAGACTAATACACAAGTGAGTGGCCCTGGTTTCTAGCAGTGAGTTTGTCAGGTCTCAGCTGATGCCTGGGCCCTGGGCAGCTCTGGCACTTGGCTTACCAGCGTCACGCTGTGTCCCTAGAGAAATAAATCTATGACAGTGGGACAAGTGCCCAGCTTGTAGGTGGGCGTGTGCATGTAATTCTCTCCCTCTCTCTCTCTCTCTCTCTCACACACACACACACACACACACACACACACACACACACACACACACACACACACACACACACACAAAACTAGGTTAAAAGAACATTGTTAAGGTTGCAAAGTCAAGCACTGGAAAGTTAGCAATGCATGAATGAAGGTTGCCTCTTCAACCTGAATTCAGCTCCCTTGTGTGTATGCACAGAACTCCTGCCTTATTCAGGGCACAGAATAGAGCAGGGATAGTCAATTATTTTTTGTTAAGGTCCATATTTCTTGGTTTAAGTCCAGAATCCAGAGAAAATAATAATAAACCCCCCTAATAACAATAATAAGAGGTAAATGAAAGATTTTGGGGTCCTTTCAAAAGTGTCTGGTGGTCCAGATTTGGCCCGTGGTCCACCTATTGACAGCCCCTGGAACAGAGGGTGCTCACTG
Organism: Mauremys mutica; assembly: GCF_020497125.1. Classification (NCBI taxonomy): domain Eukaryota; kingdom Metazoa; phylum Chordata; order Testudines; family Geoemydidae; genus Mauremys; species Mauremys mutica. The sequence continues at coordinate 47,802,588 of NC_059078.1, forward strand.
AATGAGCAGCTGTTTCATATTTTTTCTCTCCTCGTTGTTCAGAGTGTGACCCCTGCCTTATTTCCTGTGCACTGTTCAAACACTGCTCTGAAGCCAGAATTACAGGTCATCTCATGGGCTGTGCTGCGGTGCTCATCACTGAGGACATTGCAAACATTCATTAAGGGGAGAGGGTATTGTTTCCATTTTACAGATGGGGAACTGAGGCACACAGAGAGATTAAGGTCAAAAGTATCTACTAATGTTGGGTGACCAGATGACAAGGGGCTGATTTTCCTGGAGTACTCAATGGCATATAGCACTTCTGAAGTGAGACGCACACAGTGACCACATGTGAACTGCTTGATTCAGATGATTTGCCCAGCATCACGCAGGAACTCTGTGGCAGAGGCAGAGTTAGAATCCAGTTCTCCAGGGCAGCGCTCATCTGTCTTAACTGTTTCCTTCACTGCACAACCCTCATTCACCCCCAGTGTGGTCCGGGCACTAGTATTGCTGTCCTCTATGTGAACCAGCACTGGGACCTCTTGCCAGTGGGTTTCCCAGACACTTGCTGTCAGCAGAGGAATGGTGGGACTCAGGGTTCCTGGGTTTCATTCCAGGCTCCGGAGGGCAGTGTTCTCTAGTGGTCACAGATCTTTCTACCCATTCCCCATCAAGCTTGATCCCTTCAGCCCTGTCCCCCCAGCTTGTCTTTGTCCCAGTCCTGTATCTTCCCCACCCTGGCTCCTCATCCCAGTCTCACCTAGGCAGTCCCAGTCTCCTTTCCTCAAGCTTCTCCTCTCAGTCCAAGTCACCTTACCCCTCTCCCAGTCTTTCACCCCTAACCCCAGGCTGCTTGCCCAGCTGGTCTCAGTTCCTCCATCCAAGCTCATCAGCTGATCTGTCTCTTTCCTTCCCTACCTGGCCTCCAGTCCCAGTCTCCCTCCACAATTTCCTCATCCAATCTGTTTAATTTCTCTGCCCCACTCCTCCTCTCCTCTGCCAGCTTCTTGTCCCAGTTTCTTTGCCCTACCACTCCCGATTCTCCCCCAAACCCTGCCTTCTCATCAGATCTATCTCCCTTCCCCCACAGCTCCTCCCCACGCTGGGTCCCAGTCTCCTTGCCCAGCTATCCCAGTCTCCTCTGACTCCTCATCTGATCTCAATCTCCCCCATCCCACTGGTTCCCGATCCACTGCCCCTGTTTCCCTACATGACTCCCACTCTGTCTCCTTTCCTAGCCACTCTCAACTTCCCTCCATCCTAACTCCCAGTCTGTGTCCCTCTGCCAGTCACCAGTTTCCAGTCCCAGTCTCACCCCCAACTCCTCTTGGCCTCTTCTCCCAATCTGCCCTCCCCCCCCCCACAAAGACCTTCTCCCTCAGCTCGGGCACTTGTCCCCTCTGTATTCAAGTCAAGACCTTCTCTGTGCTGGCCGAGCCCAGAAGGGGGATCTCCAATTGCAGGGAAAGTCCAGCTTCACCCCTGCAGCCCTGGGCTGGAGGATGACCAGTGAGGATGGTATGGACTTTAGCAAAGTTCTAGTAAGTCTCCACTGAGCATATGCGAACTGTGACTTTTTTTTTTTAAGGCTTATCACTTGGCCAAATTTGCGTGCATTCTCACCGGAATGGCGAAAGGCACATCCTTGACACAAAGGCTACCCCTCTGTTGAATGTCAAATCCCTGCTCAAAAGGGTGGGACACTAAAGTGTCTCAAAGAAAAGGGCACCAGGATTTTTTCAATCTAGCTAAAACAATGTATTTTTCTTTTGCCTCATTCTCAGAAATGGCTGGACTGTTTTTGCTGATGTTGGCATGGGAAATTTCAGCCCAAATGGTTGAAGTTTGGCAAAGAGGCAACTGAAAACAGGGTCTTATAATGGGAAGGATCAGGCAACCCTTACTATATAGACAGATAGCCCCTCATGAGACTATTTGTGGAAGCCAAATTTTAAATTCCCATGTGGAAAGTCTTGTCCCAAAGTGCTTGCATTTGTCCATCGCAGGGAGAGGACCAACACCACATGACTTGTTTGAGCAACAGCAAGCAAGAGAGCTGGAGTCTCAAATGTTTGTTGCCATCTGCCCATAGTGTAAATGGAGATGCAACAGGCCAAGTAAGTGGGAACAATGAATATGTTCAAGGAAGGCACTTTAACCAAAGTGGGATTGAGGAGAGACGGGGGCAGCTCCCATCCCGCGACAGATGCCAAGGAAGCGCATGTGTAGGATCCTTCGGCTCATTTGCTCTGCATCACCCAAATTACACCCTCCACCATGCTGTTCCCTCTTCGGGGGCTTGATGTGTTGGATTTAGATAATTGCAGCCAGCTCCTGCTGGCTGCCTTCCAGACAGCATTTAACACTCACAACGACTGGATCAGACGCTGTAGGCTTCCAGCCCCGTGGGGGTAAACAATTAAACCCACTAATCAATAGCTCGCATCACCTTTCACTTCCCGCATCTGTTTCCTTTCCAGGTATTGACACTGTAATTCCTCCCACCCGCCTCCCCTGAAGCTTCCAAGTTGTGCTGCTTCACTTTCGGGCAGCGCCTCAAGCAGGATTTTCGGGAACACCAGGACAGAAACCCCATCCAGAGAGGGAAATCCCGCTGCTCCAGATCTAGGATGCGAGTGGAGGGAGATCCAGGGGGTGCAGTGTGCATGGCTGGCTCTCTGGTGGTGGTTATTCGGCCATGCAGTTATCAGGTTTTTTTCATTCTGTTTGTGTTAGAATGATCCAGGGAAGTGGCACAGCAAAAATGGCTGGTATTTGGGGTGTTAAATATATTCAGCTAGATTCTCTGTTATGATCTGACCCCTTTTTCACTGCTCAGGTTGCATGGAGGGGCCAGATTCTGGCAATAATTTAGCATCTGTGAATTACCCTGATGGAGTGGGGGACACCTCTTGGGCATAAATACCATGGAGCTGATTACTGAACCAGCCATCCTGCCACCCCAGCCTAGGGGGAAAGCGTGTGGCTACACTGAATGGGGGAGGGGTTCTGATGGAACTCTGTTCCCCTCCGTTCTTAGGGACCAAAGTAGCGTAAGTTAGAGCCACCTATAGACAGTGCTAACTTCCTCCAGGATTGGCTCAGACCAGCCTGCAGGATCAGGAAGCCAGACCCCAGCTCCTTGATGTCCCTCACCACTCTCCTGGTCCATGATGTATATTTTAGGGATGAAATTTGGGAGTGGGGCCGGAGGGGCAATTGTGCTGCAAGCTGGAATTTTGTTGTTATGGATCATTTTCCTAAGGAGCGTTACTGTTGAAATCACCATCTAACTCAGTGTCATCGGTAGGGTGGGTGACATGGTGTCGTGTTCAGGATCGACACTAACTTTTAAATGCTAACATTTGTGCATGGAGGCAGGAGGTTGGTGGGCTCCCACTGGAGCTAGCGGTCAGTGCTCCACGGGCAGCCAAACAAGGGTTAGTGGAAAGCTGAAAGGCTAGCATAAAAATATCTGAGCGGCTGGCTTTCCGATCAGCTGGTGGGGCAATGGCAAAGGGCTCTGGGTGGTGATGGTCAGCGATGGGGCAGCAGGTGGAATATTTGAAAATCAGGTTGTTTGGGGGGTTAATCCTAATTTTGGTCCCTGGAAGGAAAATAGACACGTGTTTAACCAGTTTTAAAGAGACACTGGAACTTGAAAGCTTGTCATGACTTCGAAGTCGTTTCCATTGCTACCGAGTCTTTCTGCCAATTGCTGTGGTTTGAGGATCCCTCTTTCCTGGTCTGACCCTTTTCTCTCCTTTGCTTCTGTGGGCAAGAGCTGCACAAGCAATAGGGAAAATGGAGATTAGGCTGATTATGGGTCCTTGCTCAAGCTGAGCCGCGCCGTTTGCTGCCATAGAAGTCATGTGGCAAGGGCCTCTGCTCCAGCCCCTCCACTCCATGTAAAAGGGCCAGAGTGGGGTGCCAACGCTCTGAAAGCCCCAGTCCGATCCTTGGGAGGATTTCCCAGCACAGGCCCTGGGGCATGCAGCCGTGAAGCTGTCTTCAGAGGACTCTCATGCAAGACCATGCAGGCTGGGGGCGGACAGAGCATGTTTGTGGCAGGGCCACGGTGCACATAATGTGAAGATGCTGAGCTGCAGTGCAGCCATAGGGCAGACTTGGGAGACTGCCTTAATTTAGGCCCTCAGAGCTGTCTAAATTATGCTGGGGCATCTGCAAGCCCCAGAGTAGCCCAGGATCAGGAGGGCACAGAAATAGCTTAGAGCCACCTTATTTGCCTGCCCTTGGGCTCAGGGTTCTATGCTGAGCTGTTAAGAGCCGCAGCCCAGAATCACACCCAGTGGGAGTAAGGCTGTGCCAATCCGGCCCTAAATGACGCTGTGACACACAAAACGCTGCCAGTAAACAAACTGCAAACACCGAGATGTTTGTTCTCTAATCTGCTTCAATTACAGTGATCAGAGGAGTCACTTGTTCCAACAGTCTGCAAAAAAAATGTAGACAGCTCTGTAGGGCCAGATTCCCAGCTGATTACCCATTTGAAGCTGATGGCATCCCATGTCTCCTCGAAGCCTTAATTTTTGTGCCGATGGCTAACACAGCAGTGAGTTTAGGAAGTTGTGTTTTCATAGTCTCTATTGGGACTATTAGACAAATCAGAAGCAGCAAACCGACGCCACGCGCAATGCCAAGGATATAGACTAAAAAAATGATAAAAGCAAGTGGAAGAGAGACTAGATTGCTCAAAGGAAGGGAATAGAACACAGCCCTTTGGCTGACTGTCCTAACAAGATGGAAAGTCATTGCAGCATTAGGAGATGGGGAGAGACTTTAGGAAAGGCTCATGTCATCTGCCGCCTTGCCCTCCACATATAATTGAAGTGATGACCACTTGTCCACACTGGTTTTGTCACAGATCTGCTTCTGAACTGCATTAGACACAACCTTCGAAATGTGATGAACAGAATTGTCCCAAGTTGTTACACTCAACAACAGTGTGTCCTGAGATCAGAAACGTACCATTGACTTATCTTTAACACCTTCCAGGCAAGACCTCCCCTCTCACAGCCTTAGACCCACATCTGGGATAGTCTGGGGGCCTGGCACATAAAAATAGACTTGTCCAAGCCAATGGGCGGCTTTGTATTGAGTTCAGTGGGCTTGGGCTGAAGATCCATGGAAAGAAAGTCTCTAGAGACTGTTGTACCTTCTGTTCAGCTGGACAGATAGGGGGGTCTTGGAGCAGGTAGCTGGGCAGAGGGGGAGGCGGGTGGCCTGTTGTAGAAGGACTAGGGAAATAATCATACATACAGCAACTTAAGATCAACTAGGCTCAGGGCCAGGAGTTAACAATAGCTCTTCATGGGGAGAGTGTGACAGTCAGACGGGTGGCAGAGGAGCTGTAATTAAGCAGCTTTGCTGAAGGGAAAGGTCAGAGTTCCTTTATATGGTAACTTCCTTCACGCTCCCCCCACCCCCATTAGTGTGTTAATAGGAAAGATATCCAACTCCCTTGAGATTTCCTAAACCTCCTGCCACTGGCATCCAGCCTGGCTCAGAGACTGATGCTAATGTGGCCCCTGGAGCCATAAGAGCTAGCTCATCCTTGATTGGTTTCAAAAGCCCTGGGTCTCAGCCAGAGGTCAGGGGTCTATTAGAGGAGCAGGGAGGTGTGGCCTGCGATGTGCAGGAGGTCAGACTAGATGATCATGAGTGGTCCCTTCTGACTTTAGTCTAGGGGTCTGTAGGTCATGAGTTTAGCTGTTCAGACTGCACTGTCCCCTTGGCCTGGCTCTGGCATTCACCTCCTGTGCTGCTGTGAATGCTGCCTCCGTTGGGTCTGGCTTGAGCATCTATCCCCAGCCAGCCTGATCCTACGCCTGGTTCGATGCCATCAGCAGTGGCTTATGTCCCTCTGCTGCCTTGCTGTGGTTCGCTGCAGGCTGTGGTTTTGGCTCCTCTCCCAGCAGGCTCTTGGCGGGGCAGTTTTTGCCTTTCCATTCTGAGCAAGTCAGTTACTTAGCGCCATACAAAAGTGCCCTCAAACATGTCCGAGTAGAATGCGCCCTGCTGGGTGGTGACCGGAAAGCCATTGGCAGCCAATGGCTCTTTGGGTAATGAGTTGGGCAGCTGTTCGCCTCACTAGACTCCCCATTGCAACTGGTTCTGGTGGACCCTCTTAGAGAGGCCAAGGCCTAGGAGATGGATCAGCGAGGAGGCACTGTCGAGGCTGAATCCCAACCCTGTCACTCTGAGTGCAGAAGGTGGGGACCTGCAAGGATTTTAAAAATTAAAACTGGCCACTCCAGGCTTGTATTAAACTCCCAAGGTCACAGCTTTTCTCTGACCTTGGCTTGGTAAAAGCTGCCACCACCCAAATGCAACCAAACCCTCTTTGAACCCAGGAAGGAGCACTTGGGAATTCCTCCCTGTGGGGTGCCCTCAAGCCCTTTTACCACCCCTCCGGGGAAGAGCTGAAAAGGAAACAAAGGAAATTATCTGTGACTACCAGCTAATCAAACAACATGCACAAACCTCTTGGGACACCAAAAATCTAATCCTGTTCTTAAAAAAGGTAAATTTTATTAAAAACAAAAAGAAAGAAAATCCATCTGGAACTTAGGCTTTTGCTAGATTTTAAAAGAGCAATTCCAAAAGTCAAGCATCCAAAATAGTTTTCTTGAGGGTTCAGCTTAAAGGTTACAAGTAAACAAAAGCATCTGGGGTTAGCACAGAGGAGCCCGCAAGCCAATAAGAAATAAAATAACTCTCATTGCATCTAGTTAAACATTCTGATCTACTTACACATTGGAGTTCAGATAAGTACGTCTAGGCATGATCTGATGACTTATAATCATACCTGGCTTAGCTGCATATAGCATGGCTGCCCTGACCCTTAAGCCCAGAAAGAACAGACAAAGGGAAAGTTTCTTTCCCAATTTTAAAAAGTTCTACCTTCCCATTGGCTCTTTTGGTCAGGTGCCCACTTTTTTCTTTACCTGGGGGACTTTTTAACCCTTTACAGGTAAAGCAAGTAAAGAACAGCTACCAAGAGGAATTTTACAGCTAAGTGACTGGCTGGGTGTCCATCAAAGGGAGTTCCCCCCCCCCCTTTATCACAGGAACGTTGACAGAACCATCTGAGGGGAGCGTGTGCTGCTAAAATAGGTGGACACATGGTCTGTGATCCACTTCTTACCACTAGCCCCAGGACCTACTCCTGTCCCCCATTTACCCTCATGGAACTGCACTTCCACTCCATGCATCTGATGAAGTGGGTTCTAGTCCACAAAAGCTTATGCCCAAATAAATGTGTTAGTCTCTAAGGTGCCACAAGTACTCCTCATTGTTTTTACTTCAGAGATCTTCCCATGGGGGAGAGCGTGTGGAACATGGGGATCAAACCCATGGTCCATCGAGCCTGCTGTCCTATCTCTGAGAGGGACCAGCAGCAGCTGCTGCAGAGGAAGGTGTAATTTGGTCCCATGTTTCCAGAAAAGAGTTGGTGAGAGCTCTCCTCTCTTTTCATCGTCCTCCCCCATCCATCTGTTTGGCTGTATGCAGGGAGCTCCTGGTTATGCTAATAGAACCTATGAGCATATCCAGGAAGGAACGTGTGTTTGAATAATACCCATTGTGGGGCACTGGCACAGATTTTAAAAGGGGACTTTAAATGGGGAAACAAAAATCTCCTGTTGTTTGGGAGAAGACAAGTAATCCCTAAGGGGACTTCAGTTATTGCCAAAAAATCCCTGTCTGTTGCAAACGGCTTTGATTCCCCAGCCCCCGCACTTGTTTGTGCACAGAAGGAGAGTCGTTTTTTTAATTTAAAAAAGGCTTAATTTGGAAGGGAAAAAATCTGTTTAAAATTAGAAGAAGAAAAAAAAAGAAAAGCCAACCAACAAACAATGTTGCTCAAGGGTGGAGGACACACTGTTGGCTATGCAGGGGAAAATGCTTGTTAAAAAAGCCTCAAGAAGCCTCCCACTTGATTTATTCTCAAATAATTTGTTTGAACAAAGAATTAATGTATTTGTTGGAATGTTTCATATGTGCCATAGGAAGACGCCATGTGCCAGGTGCCACCTCCTTCCCATGCTCCCCTTCCCCCAGCGGTTTTACTGCCCACAGTCACTGTTTTCACCGTGCCTCCTTCTGCTTGCACAGCACCGGGGAAATTTGCTGCAGCTGCCTGACACAAGCAAAGGGTTGTAAGTCAGTGACCTTAAGAGCACCCTGGTGCCAGATGGCAAGGGGCCCCCTGCTATTTAACAGTAAAACTCAGCTGGCCTGACCAGCTCAATACACCTCAGATTCTGTCATCATATTTGTTTAAAAGGTGGCTTGTAATATGTCATTTGAAAAGTAGTAACAAGCTGGTCTTTAATATTGCTGTGAAATGTACGTAACAAGGCTGTATGTGGACTTACAGATACTCTCTCAGATTTGTCTTTTGGAGTCCCAAGGAGGCCAACTTAGGTTTTTTCCAGACAAAGGAAAATGTCCAGTGCCTCTTGGGCTCGATTGCAACTCACGCCAGATGTGGCCCAGAGTAATGGGCTCTTCGATGGCAGGAAGACTGCAAAAAGTAACATGGTGTTGGCTCCCTGGTGGACAGTGAACACGGAAAGCGAGTCCCCAGGAAGCCTCCCTGACTTTGAAAACAAAGAAAAATTTTGAGGGTATAAGGAACTGCTGAAAGACATTGGGGGTATCCACCGCTTAGGGGACAAAGGGGGAACAGCACTTTCTGAGTTCAGGAAAAGTGGACCTCTTGCGCCGGGAGTCAGGAGTCATCGGAAATGGATCATAGGTGTGGAACATGCTGAGACAAAGATTGGAACTTGCTGAAATTAAGCTTAAGTCAGTAGAAAGCAGGTTTGGGTTGGGTTTCCTTGTCCCCATGCCCATCTCTTCTGTTCTTCCTTAGGATTCCTTCAATGTCTGCTCCTTGTTAATAAACAACTTCTTGTTTTATTACAAACCTATCTCAGGGCTGTGTACTAAACTGAAGGGTAAGATCCTCAGCCAAACTACCAGGCTGGTGTGTGCTCTGCCTCTTTGGAAGCAGTGAACTTGAGAACTTCTGGGAGGGTCCAGTGAGAAAAGCTGGGCACTGCGGGGGGACTCAGGACTGGAAGGGCTGTTGGGGTAACCAGACTGGGGGAAGCCAGGATCAGGCCATTGTGCTCTGAGCAGGTGGCTGGTACCTTGACTCTGAGCAGAAGCTGCATAGCTCAGAAGCACCTGGGGTTATAGGGCAGGCAGGGACACGGCCCCTCACTGGTCTGGGTGACCCCCACAAATCCCATGCACCTCTCCTGCCAGGGGCTGTTCCAGGGTAGGTCAGAGGTGTGCTATCAGGACAGGAGGTACAGATAGTTCATTCCTACATGCTGGCTATTCCCTCGCACAGCAGCTCCCTCCTCTTCACCCTGTCACCAGGCTTTGTGCTGGTTTAGAGAAGAATTCACCCTCATGGCTCCCATTGACATGAGTGGGTTTGTGCTGAGGTGGGTGAGATCAGAATCAGGCCCCACTGAGGTTTTGCTTAAGTGGGGGCTGAGCAGTGAGCCTAGGGGTTGGCCCCACTGAAGCACGTGTGTCTGATCCGCCTGTTGCCTGCATCTCCATTTCAACCTCCGTTTGCTCTTGACCCAGGCTAACAGTTCTCGATCCCTTCCCCCTGCCTCCCCACGTGGCCTCTTCAGCCAAGCTGTTCCATCGGGGCTACCTGGGCTTGTCCCCAGCTCTGCCTCTTTGAGCAGGACATTGAGTAACTGGCCCAGAACGTCCCCAGCAAGCTCTACAAGGCCGAAGTATCTCCTGCATCTCTGTGCAAGGAGCCGTCAGTCCTTCCCGCTGACTGACTAACCATTGGAAAGGCTGACTAAGGGGCATGGTGGAGTCTCCATCACTGGCAATTTTTAATTCAAGAGTGGATGCTCTTCCCAGAGAGAAGCTGCAGTTCAAACAGGAACTATGGCAGGGGAAGTTCTATGGGTTATGCAGGAGGCCAGTCTACATGATTATAATATAATCCTTTCTGACCTTGGAATCTATCTACCTGTGGAACATGATGGACTAATGCCTAGCGAGACAGTGTATTGCCATGATTAGCGCATAAGGCTGGCTGTCGGGAGAACTGGGTTCTCTTCCTTTTTCTGACACAGCCTGGGGCTGGGCACCTGATCTCTGCTTCCTTAAGTTCTCGGTCGGTCTGTCTTACGCCCGTTCATCTCAGGCTCTCCCCAGGGTATCCGAGTGACCATGCAATGCCCCCATCAACACCAAACTATTGCAAATAAATGAGAGTCCAGGCCTGGCAAGCATAGTGTCCCTGCTGTACCAGGGCAGCTGACAGGTGCTGATTCAGCACATTCCCTCAGCAGCCCCCTTCATCCCCACCCCCTGTGCAAACTTGGCAAGTGCTGCAGCCTGGTGGGTGAATTCTCCTCTGTGCTATGGGCCAGGCTAAGCAGGGAGGTGGAAAGAATCTGGCCCAGCAGATATAATGAAGTGTTTCATACTAAACACATCTCTCTAATCTAATCCCTATTTAAACAATGCTAACACACAGGTGAGGCAGACTGGTTTCCAGCTATGCATTCATCAGGGTTCGGTGTGGCCTAGGGGCCTTGGCATGAGCTGGCACCTGGCCTGCCAGCGTCACAGTGGGTGGGGAATGGAAGGATCTTTTACAGCCTGAGGCTGCCATCCTGGTGCCAGCCAGGCCTTCCCTGTCTCTGCGTTGGGCTGTGCCCAGGTGTGACATTAACTAGGAGTGGTGAGAAATGAGGAGTGAACGGCAAGGTCGACTCTTTGTTTGCTGTCTCGTTGCTTTCGGCCCGCTTTCCATCTCCCCCCGAAGGGCTGGCTGCTCCTTCCTTCTAGTTCCTGCCAGTGGGGCAGTCAAATTGATTCTGATCGTTTCTTTAAATCACTCCTTGGCTATAAACAGAAACACTTTCTTCTTAATGCGGTTTTAATTCTAGAATCGAACAGTTATTAGATCGTTGTCCCTTATTGAGCTGTTTTGCCTCTTCTCTGCTAAAGGAATCAATCGAACAGGTATTCACCACATGTGTAGGTGTATGCAGCTCATTTGCCAGAACACGTGTAGTGAGGGGGTGGATATGCTCTGAATCCATACGCATGTCTGTACCCACCCAGGCAGAGCCACAGGTATGTCCAAATCCACACACATACAAAATCCATGTGTGTATGGATTAACATATTTGCACAGATCCCCACACATACCACACCCACATGTTTGTGTGAATCTGCACTCTCGCAAATCTATACATGGGGGGAGGGCTAGCTCAGTGGTTTGAGCATTGGCCTGCTAAACCCAGGGTTGTGAGTTCAATCCTTGAGGGAGCCATTTAGGGAACTGGAGTAAAAATCTGGGGATAGGTCCTGCTTTGAGCAGGGGGTTGGACTAGATGATCTCCTGAGGTCCCTTCCAACCCTGATATTCTATGATTCTATAAGTGTATGTATGAAGAAAGAGCCACATGCATTGAGAATCTGCACACTCCCGCAAATCTGCACGTGTTTACAGGCACACACAGACAAAACCACACGTCTGAATCCATAGTCGTACAAAACCACGGCTGTATATGCATCCCTCGACGTATGCCAGGTGTATGTGCACACACCACACACGAATGTAATACTCACCCATCCCCTGCCCCAAAATCCCATACACAGGCTCACTTGGACCTCATGTGCCTGTTACAAGATCACTGACATAGCACAAATATATATACATCTTGGTAGTCCATCGACCAATATATATATACACACACACACACACACACACAGGAAAACACCAAATATCTCTGCTTGGAACCCATGGCTCCCGTTCTGTGTGATCAATCCCCCTCGGACTCTCTGGGGCAGCGTCCACACAAAGATCTCTCTGTGGGTTGTAGCACAGCTGACCCACTGACTATAAAGTACGCAGATAGGAACATAGGGATAATCGCCTCTGAGCCAGCTCTGGGTACATCTAGACCAGTGTCCTGTCTCGTGGGGGAGGGGACAGCCCCAGATATAGCAGAGGAAGATATGAGAACCCTGCAGTAGCAGATGTGGGATAATCTACTCCCCACCTAGGTCTGCTGCTGGTCTCTAACAGCTAGAGATTGGCTTAAACCCTGAAGGACGTGGTTTAACATCCCTCTAAAATTGTTTTCATACTAAATCATTAATGCACACGCACGGAGGAGACTAAAAGCAGAGCTACATGTACCTGGTGCACACCCTGACATCCAAGCATGGAAACCACACGTGTGCTTTTTGACACACATGCCGATATGTGCCAGATTCAGCCCTGCCCACACCTGCCTGTGCACTCCCCTTCGGACACGAGCACGGACATGCTGGCACAAACGTACTCACATGCACATCTCCTATCACACATGCACTTATGTTCACCGGTTCACACACAATCATACAGCCCTGCACAACTAATACACCCATCATGCGCACACACTGATATACACGATACACCTTTTCTAGCTGTCCGCACATCTGCATGGGAGTATGGCTGTACGCACGGGAACATGCACCGCCCAGCTAAAGATCTAGGAGGGAGACCAATTAATGCCCAATCCGGCTGGAGGCCAGTCTGAGCACTCCCACAGTAAACAGCTGCTTAAAGGAGATTTCATTTTACGCAGCATTAACAGGCCATGGAGCTGAGTGGAGAGGTGTGATCAGCTATCAATTTCACCGCCTGGTGCTGGCGGGCACAGAGCTTCTGCCCTTGGTGCTGGTGCCAAGTGCTAATCCTGCCCTCGGGGTGCCAAGGCGGTGAGAGGTTTTTGGGGGGCAGTGGAGCCGGAGGATGTCCTCTCACAGCAGCTCTCCTCTCTGCCTGGCTTGTCACTTACTGAGGGGCCAGGCATGCCTGGCACGAGCTGACAACATGCCATTTAGCTGTGCCAGTCGTCCGAGCTCCCTGTTGCGTCCTGGGGGGCAGGTCCCACATGGAGCAGCACAGGCCATACGGGGAATGAGGAAGGCTCGAACAATGGCTTCATTGTCTCCCTGATTCTGATTCCTTAGGCCAATTCCTCAGCTCCATTCTGGCCACTTTGCCCCACTCTGGCTGTGCCAAGGGGCCGGAAAGGTGGCCGATCCAGCCAGCTCAGTACTGGCCCAGGTTTGCCTCTCCGTGTGGAGGCTATGGCTAAAGTGTAAGCTCTTTGGGGGAGGGACTGCCTGCCACTGTGGGTTTGCTGCAGTGTCTAGCACAATGGGGCCCCCACGGCGCTCCCGCAGTAAACATGAAGAATAACAACAGCCAGGGGAGGGTGGGCAGCCGAAGTGCTGCTGCACTCCAGCAATCCCTTGTTGCCAGAATAGCCCATGGGGGCCATTACCAGCCGGCATAAATTAGAGCAACCTCGAGGTTGCTTAAAACGTGGGCTGAAGAGTGAGCTGGCCCCCAGCAGAGCCAAGGGTTGGCAAAGCAGAAAGGCACTTTTGCCTCCTCCTTGGTCACTATGTGCCGCACAGCTGGGACAAACCCATGGATCGTGGGCCATGCCTCTGTCTGTCTCCTTCCATTTCTCCCTCTCGCTTTGCTGTCCTGGAAGTACCAGCCTGCTGCTGGAGCTGTCACATCCTCTTGGCTCTGATCTCACCCCTTCGCCTCCCTGCAGAAAGCTGGGGAATGCTCCTGTCTGCTGAAGGGCAGGGTCCATGTCACAGCACCCAAGGGAATGTCTGCTCTAGTGGGTGGGAGGGGGGCACACATCTCCTAGGGCAGGTCTCAGCCCCGACTGCTGCTGCCCCTGCCCATCCAGCAGCCTCTAAAGAGAGAAGGAAAAGCAAGGCCCAGTGGGGAGGGGGAATCTCAGAGACTGGCAGTCTGGGGCCAGCAGCCAGTATTCCTGGAGCCCTCCTGATGCAGCTGAGCAGAGGTGGCTTGTCCTGGGGTGGGATCATGGGTGGGTGGGTCACTGGGGAGGTGAGGACGGCCTCGGGGGGAGGCGGGGAAAGAGGATGAAATAGAGAACGGGGAATGGAGATGGAGAGAGGAGAAAAGTGTCTGACCCAGAGGGCGAGAGGGTGCAGGGGGGCAGCCAAGCAGACACCTACCTGCCCCAGGGCTGCCTTGTGCAGCGGGGCTCCACCTGGGCCCCAGGTGTATATTCCTGAGCGCCTCCCATGTCTCGGCCCTGCCCACATACACTCTGGAACAGTGGAGCAGGTGTAGGTGGCACAGGCTGTCAGTGCCCAGCTGAGGGACAGGTTCCTGGACAGCGACCGTCTGACCAATCCCAGGGCACCTACGACTGTCCCAGCGACAGCCCCGGTGATTGAAATGCAGTGCGAGGCTGGCATAGAGTCACCCCAGAGTAGGTAGTATTGGGGCCAGCGGTGGTATCCAAGGCCCTTGGCGGCGGGCGTGACCCCACTGCCCATCCTGCTGTCGCAGCCCTAGTGCAGGCTCCTAGCAACTCTTTCCTCCAGACGTATGACTGTCGATCTGCTCCCTCTGCCCCTACAGGTGCTGAGCACTTCTCCTCCTCCCCAGGCGATGGGTCCCCACTGACCTCCATGCTGTAACCTCCCAGCTCCAGCTCAGCTGCCTGTTGCCAATGCTCGGATGCCAGAGGCCAGCGCTTTGACCAGTGCCGCCAGGTGGCTCTCCCCACTCCCCAGGGGCAGGGCCATGGGGCTCTCTGTCCCCCTGTGGCTTTGGCTGCTGCATGCCGCCACGTGCTTCGCCAGCAGCCCGAACCCCAGCTACAGCACAGTGGCCAAGAAGGAGATCAGCACGGAAGGGGACCTAGTCATTGGGGGGCTGTTCCCGGTGCACGAGAAAGGCAGCTCCAACGAGGAGTGCGGCAAGATCAATGAGCACCGAGGGATCCAGCGCCTCGAGGCCATGCTCTTCGCCTTGGACGAGATCAACAAGGACCAGGGCATCCTGCCAGGGATCACGCTGGGGGCCCACATCCTGGACACCTGCTCCAAGGACACTTACGCCCTGGAGCAGTCTCTGGATTTCGTCCGCGCCTCCCTGACCCGAGTGGATGGCTCCGAACACATCTGCCCTGACGGCTCCTACGCCATCCACGATGACGTCCCCATGGCAATTACCGGGGTCATCGGGGGCTCCTACAGCGACGTCTCCATCCAGGTACTACGTGCACAGAGGGCAAGCTGGGGCCATAGGGATTAGAATGAGGGGGCATTGAGGCCCAGGCCACTGGCAGTGGGATCTAAGGTGACCTCTGTGTGGCCAGTCTGACTCTAGCTCTGGTTGGCAGGGAGTGAATGTCATTACACTCGGCTGGCTACGTGGTATGCTATAGTATGTGCAAGGAGTCTGGGGGAGGGAGGGGTCTCAATCCAGATCCTGGTCACCAGGTGCTCGCATCACAAGAGCTGGTGCTCCATGGCATAGTCTCAGCAGAGAGGCCAAGGACTAGATGGCTGTTGGAGCCCTAGCTGGGGGTCACTCCAGGTTGGATTTGAAGGGGTGTGAGGTGCAGCCATCCCGTCTGTACCTGTTTGGGGGATAAGCAGGGGTCTAAGCGTATGGGTGTGACCTCCACACCACAGGCCACATCACTGTCCCAGGGAATGAGCGCATGGGTTTGACCCCTGCCCACCCCCAAGGAGTGAGCGTATCTGGCTTAACCTACCCTGTGTGCTCCACCCTCCCCGCCCCCAGCCTGAGAGGATTGGTGCAGCCCCACACCTGGCTCTCTCATTGCCCCTGGCATATGCTGATTTCTTTAGTGCCCAATTTACCATTTAGAAGTCAGTCTCCTCCTGACCCATTGCGGGTTTGCCACTGCTCCCATGCATGCACACCCATGCCACTCACCACCCTCCTGCCTGTACACTGGAAAGCATCATACGAGTCGCAGGGAAAGAGCCACAGACATTCCTCGGTGACACAGTGCTGATTTGGGGCCTGTCAGTTTAACTGCAGCCTCTCCGGCCTTTTATGAACCTAAAATGTCTCTCTGGGCTTGTGAGGGATCCGGGCATGTCAGCCCAGGCAGAGTGGACGTGGTGTGGCAAGTGGTGCAGAGGTCACACCCCATACGTTCAGACCCCTGGGATGGTGATGTGGTGCAATGGTCAGACCTGTACGCTCAGATCCCTGGGATGTGATGTGGTATGTGGTGTGGAGGTCACACCCTTACACTCAGATCCCTGGGATGGTGATGTGGCACATGGTGCGGTGGTCACACCTGTAATGATCAGATCCCTGGGATGGTGATGTGGTGTGGTGGTCACACCTGTACATTCAGAGCCCTGGGATGGTGACGTGGCACATAGCATGGAGCTCAAACTTGTATGTTCAGACCCCTGGGATGGTGATATGGCACATGGTGCGGAGGTCACACCTGTATGATCAGATCCCTGGGATGGTGATGTGGTGTGGTGGTCACACCTGTACATTCAGAGCCCTGGGATGGTGACGTGGCACATAGCATGGAGCTCACACTTGTATGTTCAGACCCTTGGGATGGTGATATGGCACATGGTGCGGAGGTCACACCTATATGATCAGATCCCTGGGATGGTGACGTGGTGCGGTGGTCACACCTGTACATTCAGAGCCCTGGGATGGTGACGTGGCACATGACATGGAGGTCACACTCGTAAGTTCAGACCCCTGGGATGGTGATGTGGCACATGACATGGAGGTCACACTCGTACGTTCAGACCCCTGGGATGGTGATGTGACACATGGTGTGGAGGTCACACACCTGGATGCTCAGACCCCTGAGACGGTGATGTGGTAGTGAGGAGGTCACACCCGTGTGCTCAGACCCCTGGGGCGGTGATGTGGCATGTGGTGTGGAGGTCACACCCGTGCGCTCACACCCCTGGGGCAGTGATGTGGCATGTGGTGTGGAGGTCACACCCATGCGTTCAGACCCCCGGGGCAGTGATGTGGCACGGGGTGTGGAGGTCACACCCTGAGACCTGGTGTGTGCTTGTAGCAGACGTGTATACACCCATTTGTTGAATACTGAATGTCTTTGAATTCTTCCCAAGCACAGACCCTGCGACTTGCCCTGACCTCGTCCACACACTAGTATTTTCCAAGCCCTTTCTCCTTGCTGTGGCCATGATGTTAAACTCAGCCTAACTCAGCTCCCTGCCTGGGGGTGGGAGGGGGAGCTTTTTATAGTACAGCAGCCATGTTGTGCCTTCCCTACCCCGCCACAGTGCCTCCCTCTCATGGAGAGCACCTTCCCCCCACCCCCGATTCCACGCAGGTTAGTGGGGGCCTAGATCCCGAAGTGCTCAATAGCCGCCGCTCCCAACCGACACGGTACTTAGCGGCTGCTCCCAAGCCTCCCTGCTGCATTAATGCTGTAATTAATGTAAATTAATCTCTCATTATCCCATTCAAAGCCTGGCCCAGGGAAGCAGGGAGCGTGGCTAGGTGAGCCGGTGTGGCAGCCAGCCTGGTGCCAGGGCTTTGGGGCACTGAGCCAGGCGTGCAAGAAACTAAGCCGAGAGTCCGAGTGGAGCTGGCTCCTTGCAGCAGGCCTGTGTGGGAGAGCCAGTCATTCAGCAGAGCCCTGAGCTGCTGTGGGGGGGGTGGGGGGGGGCACCAGTGCCCATTCACAGCCCTTCTCTCCCTTCCCCAGCTCTCATGCTCTGCCTCAGCTCTGCCCCACCGAGCACACCTGAGACTCCACCATCTGTTGCTAGCATCAGCCACTTTCCCTCAGGCCTCCTGGGCCAAATGCCTCCCCTTGGGGTAGCTCGGCCGGAGTCAGTGAGACGCAGGCCCAGGGTGGGAGCAGGGCCCCTGGTTGGCTGACGAAGAGACACAGAAAAGGAAGGAGGCCTTTATTCATTTATAGCGCCCCTGCCTCCCCGTGAGTGGGTGAATGCCAGGCAGCATCCCTACCCGCCCCACACACCTCTAGCCCCTGTCCCGCGAGATCGCGCCAGCAATCCGCCTTCCCTTCCTGCAGGCCCTTCTTTATGTACTCCCTGGATTCCCCTCCCAAGCAGATTGCTGCACAGCTCGGGCGAGCAACTCTCCTTTCCCTTCCAACTCAAGATGATGCCCCCCTGAGCCAGGCTGCCAGGGACCCCTCGGCCCTGAACCAAGGGGTCTGCAGGGATGGGGAAGGGGACAAGCAGGCAGTTGGGAAGGGAAGCAAGGCAGGAGAAAAGGGAGGTGGGCCAAAGAGCAGGGAGAGGCTGCAGGAGCTGAAAAGATGGGGGTACAGGAGCTGGATGGGCAGCTGTGATGTATGTTTGAAGTGCCATGAATAGCATTGCAGTGGGGCTGTAGGAAGTAAAGTGAGCATTTTCTCTTTGAAGCTATTGTAGATGGAGCAAGAGAAAAAGGAGGAGGGGAAGGAAAGAAAGGGATGAGGGAGGGATGGATGGACAGATAGAAATGATGATGGGGCCAGACAGACAGGCAATTAGATCCATCGACAGCCCAGAAGGTGGGTAAATCCATCGCTGGGCAGACGAAAGGAGAGGGAGATCGGCAGCGAGATCATTAGGCAGCTCATTAAAAAGATAAGCAGCTAATTAGCTGCAGTTGCAGACACTGTCCAGGGCTGGGGATAGAGCTGCACAGCACTGAGGAGAATACGGAGCCATTTATTAATAATTCTGGGCTTTCCTAGTGCTGCGTGTGTCTCCCCCAGGCTGCAATAAAGCAGAGCCTGCTCGCAGTCTCCCCTGGGCTGAGCACAGAGAGCTCCAGGTTTGATCCAGCTGAGACATCACATTTCTGAGGCCTGCATTGAATTAGCACCTTCCCCCACCCTGACAGCAGCACACGCGCTCCCCGCTCTTTCCTCACTGGGTGCTCTCCCTCTCTCTCAACACTCCCTTCTGGGAGCAGCAGCCCCTCATTCTGCAGGGTGGCTTGAGGACCAGTGGCTGAGTCCAAGGACAGTGCAGCCTGCCCAGCACCGGGCCCAAGGTGGCTGTGAGCTCAGATGCAGGGCCAGTGTGACCCCAAGTGTAAATTAGCGCAGCCCCAGGCGCTCAGCTCTATGCTGTGCCTGTGTAGGGGGGATTCCCAGCCACTCATGGTGTCTGTATCAGCCCCTATATGTTTCCAGAGCAGTGCAGGGTTGGATCTCTCCTTGCCTGTCTGTGCTATGCCAGACACCTTCGGCAGGTATAATTCACCTAGCTCCCCATAGCCCCCCTGGAGGAAAAGTCAGTGCTGCATGTTTTCTTGTTTCCAAGATCATAGCTAATGCTAGTCTCTGTTATCCAGAAAGGCCTCCAAAGCATTTTCACAGGCCGCAGACACCCAGCATTGCTCTCTGTTACAGCTCTGACAGTGTAATCTGGATTAATGCAGCAGGACTGCTCTACTGATGTGACTGCTAGCTGGATATACAGGAACTGTGCACCAACACTGAGATGCAGCCACCTCCGGTGGAACACAGCAGCTGTTTGAAGCCATCTAGGCAAGACACTGGAGCCAGTTCAGCCTGCCGGGAGAAGAGAGCAGGAGGGGTTAGGACAGCAAGATGCAGTTACTGGTGGGAATTTTGCTCGGATGCAGAAGCTGATGCTGCTCTGTTCTTGTGAAAAGCAAGACGAGGTTTTTATCAGTCACGAGTGGTTGAGGACCGCTCCTCTGAAAGGGGGCATTGCCAGCAGCACAGTGCCCCCTATGGCAGTGGATCAGCAGAGTCACAAAAGGGTATCACTCCCCAAGGCACCAGCATCACTCTCTCTAGCACCTGTTTTTTCCAGTCTGCTGCTGAGGTTATTGCTGGCCAAGATGCTGGTTTTGGCCCAGATCCTCCAAGGTGTTTATGCTCCTAACTTCCATTGATTCCAAGGGTCCTAAATACCGTGGGATCTCTGGACTTTCCCCCTTTCTTTCACTTCACTGAAAACTCCATTAGCTTGAGGCTGAGGGGATGGTTGGGTGTCTCATAACTACCACCTCCCCTGGTCATTCACCCACATGGCTCTAAAAGAGCTGCATGAGTCACTCCAGCTGAAACTGATCCCTTGGCAGACTCGGCATGGACCTCTGCCACTTACTGTCCTGTACCATTGGGCTGATCTTCTGCATAGGGGCAAATTGCACCCACAACCCCTCCTTTCTGCTTAGCCCAGGCTCCCTGTTTAATATGGACTCGCCTTGTTCCTGGACCCCAGTATGAGCTGAGCCATTCCATTTAGTGCTTTCTTGCCTTCACGCCGTATAGAGCCTTTCATCTGCCAGGGTCTCCAGCCGTTTCACAAACGTATCCCCTCAATCTTTGGAATTGCAGTCAGTGCAGCTGTGCTGATTTCTACCAGGATTGGATCTGGCCTTGTGTACATTCGGATCACTCCCACCACCTGGTAATCAGCCTCTTCTGCAGCAGTGCATGACAGTGGGGTGGAGGGGCTGGAATTTAGGGAACAGGAGGTAATTGCCAACAGCCAGGACCCTAAGTTTAATGAGGAATCTTTATGGACCACAAACGGTTGAAATCTACCAGCACAGTGCCCCCTGGGTATTCACTCAGTCCTGATTCAGCCAGAGGAGAGCGACCTACTAGCACAAAAACAGGGCATTGTGCCACACAGTTCCTTCCTGCAGGGTACAGGGTTTCCTTGGCAGTCTCCTAGCTAAGGATGAGGCCAAAATTTCCCCTGTAGTTCCATCTGGATGTGATATTCTCCTGCACTCCCTGAGTTAACCTGTTGGTTAGTGTGACTGTCCACTGTTAAAAACAGCTGCCATGTTTCACCCCAGAGGTGGCTGCATGGCAGTGCAGGTGAGGTGATTTTCTTATAAGTGGTTGTAGGCCTGGCTTGACATGAATAATTAAACATGGGTGAAACCTCATTTCTCAGAAGACAGGATTAAGGATGTAAATGGATCAGCACCCTGGAAACAGAGTGTCTGCACTAGCTAAGACAGGGGTGAACCCCAAGGGAACCATTTACAATGGCCAAGATAACAATCAACAAGATCAATTGGGCCCATAAAGATGATGTAAAGAGTAAGTCATGTGTGGACATAGCATGCTGTACGGGGATTGTACAGCCAATCCTTAAACGTGTGATGCAGTGTATACTAAACACAGTTTAATCTGGAAACGTCTATAGAGGAAGAAGTTTGCTGTGTAACTTTGAGGGGTGTGGTATGCCCAGTACCCACCCTCTACTCTTGAGCCTACTCAACTCAAGTGTCATTTGATTGCATGCCAATAAAAAAACCTCAGTGAGGAGTTCAGAGTTGAGCTGAATTCTTAGGAACTGAGAGGATAAGATCTTGGAGGCCACTGGGTGGATAAGGGCTCAGAAGCTACCCCAACGTACTTCTGAGCGGATAAGGTCTCGGAGGCTACCTCAGAACTGGGCTGGTGGAAGTCACAGGGCTCTGCTGTGAGCAATACAAAGTTCTTGAGACTAGTGGATGCAGACTGAGGCCTGGGCTGTCTAGCATCCATGGCCAGCCTGGCTCTCTAGGTCTTGGCATGGAGTAAACAGCCCCGGAATGGACAGCTGCCTATGCTACCTGGTGAGGTGCTAGATTCCCACCTCAACTGCTAGAAGAGGGCCTCATCCTCCCTGATTGAACTAACCTTGTTATCTCTAGCCTGCTTCTTGCTTGCATATATATACCTGCCCCTGGAAATTTCCACTACATGCATCCGACGAAGTGGGTATTCACCCACGAAAGCTCATGCTCCAATACGTCTGTTAGTCTATAAGGTGCCACAGGACTCTGCTGCTTTTACAGATCCAGACTAACATGGCTACCCTCTGATACTAGATTCCCAGTGTGACCTTCCTCGCAAGGCCTACAGTGGCTTGGACTGCGTCTTTGTACGCCAGCTTGGCCTGTCCACTTTCAGAGGCCCGCTGCCTGTCCGCCCGCCCCAGGATTTCACTGGAAAGCACTTCCTGACTGGGATTTCACTTCCAGGGAACATGTTTATTTCATTCTCTGTGCTTGTCTCCGCACAGAGCCTTTCCCACAGCTTTAACAGAGTCGGCTTAACCAACAACAATCTCAATGTTCAGGTCCACCGCCCCGTCAGCCAGGCTGCTCCCTGCGAACACCACAGCCTCTCTCCGGCAGGTGTAGTGCCGCCACTTGTTCTGGATAACCAGGACTGCCCTCTGGTATTTCTTGTACTGGCTCCTCACACACCACATCCTGACCAGCGACTGCAGGAGGACGGTAGCTCTCACAGGCCTCACATACATTGCCAGTGCCCTGACCCGCCTCTCCTCCCGCTGCCAGAATGAGACCCGGCGCCACCACCTCTGGATCACCAGCACGCAGAGCGTTGCTTGGTGCACCGTTCGCCGGGTGAGCACCCCTCGCCACCACGACTGGATGGCAATGGCGGATTTCCTGCTGGGGTCCTTCTCTGGTGATGGGGAGAGAGGGGGAGAGATTTCTTTCTGCTGTGAAGAGAAGGCAGGAAACCGTCTGTCGCTACAGGAGAGGCAGCCACAGAATAGCACCCATCTCCTCATTGAGTCAGAAACATTGTGCAAACTTGTGACGTAAAAATCCCATGCACTGCTACAGACTAGGGACCAAATGGCTAGGCAACAGTTCTGCAGAAAAGAACCTAGGAGTTACAGTGGACGAGAAGCTGGATATGAGTCAACAGTATGCCCTTGTTGCCAAGAAAGCTAACAGCATTTTGGGCTGTATAAGTAGGGGCATTGCCAGCAGATCAAGAGACGTGATCGTTCCCCTCTATTAGACATTGGTGAGGCCTCATCTGGAGTACTGTGTCCAGTTTGAGGCCCCACACTACAAGAAGGATGTGGACAAATTGGAAACAGTCCAGCGGAGGGCAACAAAAATGATTAGGGGGCTGGAGCACATGACCTACGAGGAGAGGCTGAGGGAACTTCTGCAGAAGAGAAGAATGAGGGGGGATTTGATAGCTGCTTTCAGCTACCTGAAAGGGGGTTCCAAAGAGGATGGATCTAGACTGTTCTGAGTGGTAGCAGATGACAGAACAAGGAGTAACGGTCTCAAGTTGCAATGGGGGAGCTTTAGGTTGGATATTAGGAAAATCTTTTTCACTAGGAGGGTGGTGAAGCACTGGAATTGATTACCTAGGGAGGTGGTGGAATCTCCTTCCTTAGAGGTTTTTAAGGTCAGGCTTGACAAAGCCCTGGCTGGGATGATTTAGTTGGGGGTTGGTCCTGCTTTGAGCAGGGGTTGGACTAGATGACCTCCTGAGGTCCCTTCCAACCCTGATATTCTATGATTCTATGATCTATTTTCCCCCGTCACTCCTGTGTCTGTAATGATCTCAGCTACAGGCCACCAGCAGAGTCTGAACTCAGGGCCTTCTGCACTAAAGCGCAGACTTCTATTGCTTGAGCTAAAGGAAAAGTTCCATTATCTGACAGCAGTAGTAGGCTGCTGTCTTCTATGTGGCCTAGCCCCTAGAAGGGGACATGGCACCCACTTTATGTTTATTGAACACCTTTTTGCCCAAACATAGGTGTCCATGTAGGCCATAAATAGGCACCTAAGAGACCAGCCAAAACTAGCTGCCTCATTGGGGTTGATCCAGCTGAACAACCAATCGCAGCTCTGTGAAGCTGCTGACACAGTACCATGCACACTGCCATTTTCAGGGGGCCCAGTTGGGACTTAAAATACCAGCCTGAGCCTGCAGGAAGGGTCTCCTACGCCCGCGGGGTGAGCTGTTGTTTTGGCTGGCCATAGTCACTGGAGAAGGCGGAATCCCACTAAGCCTGTTGGGGGAGATGCTGGGAGAGCGTTGGGGCCGTTGCGGCTCTGAAGGAATGTCTGGGCCTGCCTCTGTGCTCTGCAGTGGGAGGAGTGGAAATGGAGAACCAGGACCAGCTTTCCAGGCCTGGCAGAAAAAGACCATCACAGAGAACCGGAAGGACTCCCGGAGCTGTGCAGAGAAGAGAGGCTGCCCCGAGCCAGGCTCCCCATGAAATCTGACCCAGTTTCCCCAGTTCCACTGGTCATGCTACATGTCTTGGCACTGGCCATTCAGCTCTTGCCAGCTTTTGCCTAAGCCCCCTTTGGCTTCCAGAGTGGGGGGATGTCTTTAAAAGTGATATGAAGGGAGCTGTTGGGGAGCAGATCTGTGCTGGGTGACCCCCACGACCCCCACTAAGCTGTGCCTGGAGGTTCGAAGTCAAAGAAATCCCACCTGCGAGATGGAGGATACTCACGTCCATAGCTGCTGCCTGATCTGGAGCGCCCAGCTGCTGCAGGGAGTCTAGAGCTGCCAAGAGCTGCCTCTGAGCATCATCCCCGCCTCCCAGGGCAGGGTCTGGGACCATGGAGTTCTTCAGCGCCTTGGCATCAGGCTTCTTCCTGGGGCTGCCCTCCAGAGCCTTCACGCCCGCCATGGAGGAAGGAAAGAGAAGAGCTGCTCAGCGTAAGGACGGGAGGGAGATTTCAGGGCTGACGACTGCAGCCCAGCGAAGGTGAAAAGTCCTTACCGCCCATCAGTGAGGCTTCCCCTCGTCAGCACCTGCCAGTGTTACCCTGACTTTCCCCGAGCTTGTCAGGGCTCCAAAAGAACAGGTGCGGGAGCTAGAGCCAGCAGACTGGGTGTGCTGCAGTCTGCCTCAGAGATAGGTGTAACTGAGAGCAGAGCTTGGCTCCTAGAGACAGGCGGACGTACACAGAGACAGGAGGAGACATGGGACTGCCCAGCCGGGATCGGATTAGTGCACCAGTTAATCCAGGGGCCGGTGCCAGCTGCTGCAGAGGACGGGCAGTTAGGAGATAACCTGCCCCAGGGGGAGAGAAATCCAATCCCAGGGCTCGGCCTGGCTGCATTGACTTTGGTGGGCATTGTCTACAGGCGGCAACCCCAGTTATTCAGTTTAATTGCAAGTTTATTCATTAGCGCCCTCATCGCCGACGGCTTCAGCCCTTCTGCAGTCAGTGCAATCGCACCCAACCCAACGGTGTTGGTCACAAAGACTGGTACCAGACACACTTAGAAAATCTTTCCATATCCTCACCTGGTTTGGGTGGAAACATAACCCTTCCATGATCAGCTTCTTTGCTCGGGGATGTGGGTAGGTTGAGGAGAAGCAGGGAATTTAATGCTGGAGAGCTGAATGCAATGGAGGAGGAGTGAAGGCAGGCAGTGGACCCCATCCTGAATAAGAGAATGCCTCACTGAGAGTGAGGAGGTGGGTGGAGTCAGTCAAACCTAGGCTTCTCCTCCACACCAACCCTAGGCTTCTCCTCCAGTGGATCCCCCAGCTGTGTCCTGAGAGAGCTACACTCTCCTAGCAGGGAAGGGGAAACCTGCTCCCCATGCTTTGCCATCCTCAGCTTCTCCATTTGCCCCCATTGCCCATGGTTTCTCCAGAAGATCTACCACATCCTGCCCCAAGAGACAATCCTCTCCTCAACAGTGGGCTTGGGGAAGGGACATGGTGCCTATAAAGGGATCTGTGCCTGACAAGTTTCTACTTCTAGGGTTGATATTACCCCCCTCAACAGCCAGATATAAGAGAGTGTTATCTGTGAGTAATGCACTCCATACGGGAGGTTTGCTTTCTCGTGCCCCCATGAGGCACCTCACATCTCAGGAGAGGACCACGTTTCCCTGGGATGGCAGGAGTTCACCTTTCATCAGCTGAGGGTCTTTTAGGACACTAGCATCAGCACCCTGTGGTGAGAGCTGTGATGTTACAATGGACACCGACATCGCCAGTCAAGCTGGTCAACCCAGGTAACGGATGAGACAACAATAGACTTGCCTTGACCGCTCTGCTGTTGGTCGTTGGCTGGGTTGGAGGCAACCGAGATCCATGTGGGTCACAGATGTGGAAAACCTTGTCCTCAGAAGGTATGTTCAGGGTTTTTTATGTCCTTGCTGAACCCCAGGGCACTGGGGGCAGAGTGTGGAGGGGTGAGGCATTGAAGAAACAGCAGGGAGTCAGTGGTTGTTCCTCAGGGTGACTGCAGGAGGGAACATTATCTATCTGTGGCTGGCATCTTCTTCATCATTCTTTTCTCTGCACAGCTGTGAACGTGCGCACATCTGTGCCCGTTTTGTTCTCTCACTTACATGCACCTGGGCAAATCCTTCTCTCACGCCAGTGTCTTCCCTGGAATCACTGAGCCTTTCTCTCTCAGCTTCAGAGTCCACAACTAACCCTTCAGGGGCTAATAGCCGGTGGCTTCTTGAAGGTGGGAGGTTTACATGTATTGGGAATCATGACCACCAGGAGACTGGCTGGCTTAAGGAACAGGTATAGCCCTTCCCCTCTAAGATCTCTGGTTCAAATTTAGCCCAGGCCAGTAGTGGATGGAAGTCCTGGTGTATGATGGGCCATTTGGGAGCCTCTGTAGGACAAGTTGGTGGCCTCACCTTTGGTTCATTGTGGACGTGAGTCTGTGCTACAGTGGGACTGTTTGGAAGCCTGGTGGCAATCTCAGTAAAGAAGCCAGGACTCCATGGCCCTACAGAGAGTGAAAATGCCTCTCATCCCTGGAGCTGGTTGGCCTCTTGAGGCCAAAAGTGAGGCTTCGTGAGGGGGAATGGTCACTGCCGCTGGCTGTGCTGCATCAGCCCTGCAGCTGGCACCTTTCGTCAGCGCTTAATTCTCTTTAACAAAGGCCTGGTGGACATTCCCAGCACCATCCTCCCCTCGGGTGCCTGCTGAGACTCTGGGGGCGGGATGAGCATGTGGGAGCATGGGTGTTACCCGTAAACAGGGCGTGTTGCTTTCCATCCTCCCTGCTCCCCTGGGCACACTGCACAGCTCCAGTGCACCTGGCTCCGGCTCTGCTCCCTGGGCCAATCGGGAGAGAGCAGCCTTTCCTGTGACAATACATTGTCCCAGCCCTGTGTTAGGCCTGCAAGTTGTAGAAGGGGTGGGGGGCAAAGGGGAAGGAGGGGAGCAATGAAATGTGCTGCCCTGCGGGATTTCAGTCCCAGCAGTGCTATCATGCTGGAAAGTGCCAATCTCACCCAAGTGGCATTAAAACTTATGAGCATGAGGCAAGGGAGCAGTGCCAATGGAGGGAAGGGCAGCAGGCAGAATCATGGCAAAGGCAGAGCTGTGCTGGCTGGTATCCTTCTAGCGACAGTTCTGGCTACCATTCTACCAAGTGGGCTCATGGCACAAACAAAGCTCTGCTGGCCACTAGCATTTTAGCGAGCAGGCAGGCTCACAGCTGTGCCAGACCGGGATTTCCCTACACACACACACACACACACACACACACACACGAACTCCCTCATCTACCCCAGTGGTTAGCAGAGTGTACCTCGTGCTCGGCCTAAGATAAACACTCCCTGGCAATGCTCAACTTCTGTGCAGCCAGATTCCAGGGACATTTGAGGGCACCGGGGTCAGTCAGGTCATAGCGGTTCCTAGGATGTTAGCTGCCCACTGATGGGGACAGTCATAAAGAGCACAAGCTTACAGACAGCCTCACTGCAAGCTAAGCGACCCAGGCTCTGGCAGCCCCTTATCACTTCCCTTTTCAGGGGCTTGGTCTGCCCACCTCTAAAATGGGGACAGTAATCTCTGCTAACCTTACCTTCATTTGTTTTTAGCATCACATGAGCTGGTACCAGCAAATTGTGTGGTAGGGCCCAGCTTTTCAAAGGTACTTAGGTATCAACTCCCAGAGGTGTTAGGCACCTAAATACTTTTGAGGCTCTGTGCCTCACTCCCTATGTGACCACACAATCTCAATATCCTACGTCCTGTCTCTCCTTCTCGTTCTAACATTCACTTGTAGCATGGTTCACATTAGACAGTAAGAGGGTAGGGACTGCATTTCCATATGCTTTTGTATAGTGCCGAGCACCATCAGGCCTCAGTCCTGATTGGGACCTTTGCATGGTACCATCATTATGGACATTAATGACTTGCCAATGCCTGGATAGCTTTCTGGAAGTGCTGTTCCTTGACCTTCAAGTGTGTCTGTTGCAAATTGTGAAAATAGGGCTGTTCTCAAGAGTGCAGAGAGCCCATTGCTAAATTGCACCACACCGGGAGTTCCAGCGGTTTGGATCTTGCTGGACTGGGCAAAGGATACCCAGCTCGTGTTAGGTATCTCCCCCTTCTACCCAACTCCAGAAGTGCCAGTCACCAATTTGGTGTAACGGAGCAGAGGTGGATAATGGGGCCATAAACTGGTCAAACAGATCTGATGAGAAGAGGGAAAAGTGGAGAACCCATCAGAGCCCCCATCTGACCAGGATTCACTACACGTGAGAGCTGGAGGGAGCCACTGAAAAGCAAAAGGACGATGCCCCACTGGAGTTCACCAGTTGGCGTCAGCCTGCCAACTCCCTGGAGACTGTGGCTGTCGCATAGTGCCGCTCTCTCTGCAGGCTCTGAGGATGTTACGGGGAGGAGGCAAGGGTGGGGTTCTGCTGAACAGTTGGCAGTAAGAGGAAGTACCACTGACCTTCATCACATGACACACTGGGTGTCTCTTGCAGGGTTCTGTCCTTCCAAGTAAGATAAGGAAGGCATCCCCAGGTGAGGCTCTGAGTTCTCCTGCCAGATCAGCAAAGGTCTGTCCTAGGTGCCTAGGTACTACTCGGATATCTAGGTAGCTCCCAGGTACCTGGATACCTCCAAGATATCTCAATTCCTCCCAGATGTCTAGCCATCTCCTTGGGACAGCCAAATGCTCGAGTACCTCCCAGATGTCAGGATAGCTCCCAGCTGTGTTTGGGAATTCTACCTTCTCCCAGTGAGGAGTTGCCTTCTGCATTTTAATCAGGACTGGTATAACCTGGCACGATCCCAACTTGTGCCTAATGGGAGTCAGAGCCCACTGGAACCAGAATGTGACTGGCGGGCTGCGGGCCTGAGTGCTGTGATCGTTTGGCAATAGGACATGAGAGGGAGTGAATTGTTCTCCATTAATTTGCACCTCATGTGCCTACGGTCAAGTGCCTTCGATGACGATGCCTGGTGTGAATCAATGCAGGGTAATTCGCAGTCTCTGGTGCCTTATTGCCATGAGGAGTGTAATAGTCTGTTAAAAACATATTTGTACATGTTAATTAAGCAGTGGAGATTTCCACATCATCGGGGGCTGGGAAACCGGCTCCAGATAGCAGCTCTTGCCAGCCAATCAGATCACAGGTTTCCTCTCGCCTGCCTCTTTGACAGTCTGTATTTTTAATAGCCTTATTAGTGCGGATTTTTCCCCTTTGAAGGTAATGAGAATTGCTGCAGAGCATCTGGAACGAGCAGCCAGCGCGAGCTGTTTGGAGGGGGGAGGAAGGGGCAGGCGCCAGCGCCTGTTCTGATCTCAATGGCTGGACGCATGCGGTGGAATATTCTGCTCTGGCCCATTGTTTTTTTTCATTCTCCTGTTCTTTCTCTTCATCTGTCTGGGCTGAGAGATGCCTGCGCCGCCTCACAGGTGAGACTTTTGTAGGGTGGAAGTATTCTGAGATGAGTTGCTGGTGCTCCACCTCTCTCCGCATTTGGCCCCCATGTACATATTCCAATTCCTGAGTCAGACCTGCCTGGTCTTGCATGTTCTGGATTCATTTACAGGCAGTTTTTATAAAGTCTCTCGCTCTGACAGAGAAGGATTTTGTGGTATTTCAGCAGGAGGTTTAATATCTCACCTCCGATAATGTTTCTGTTGAGCTCTCACTCCAGGTTCAGCCTGGCCAAGCCATGCAATGGCCCAGCCTCTGCAATTCCTCTTACTTACCACCTGCTGGCATGAGTTCTCATTAATCATTGGCAAGCAGCGTGTGTGTTGGGAAGAAAAGCAGGGCCCCAAGTCAGGCAGGGGAAAAGGTTCACAAGAGGGGAATGGCCCAACCTCCTCTCATGGGGGCAGAGGTAGAGGAGAAATCCCCAGGAATGCTCTGGGACTAGAAACCCATTTTGGAGCTCTGGGGAACCCCCTTCAGTGTGCATGAGCAGTGTTTGCTGATCCTTTGGATCTAGTCTTAACTCCTCATGGATGGACTGGGATTCCATGGTGCAAGGGAAATTGGGATGGGGAGGAACATTGAGAAGCGGAAAGTATCACCCTCCCTGCTAAAGCTGGCAGTCTCATCGTGCCTTAAATCTCCCTGCCACCCTGGAAGTCTGATGAAATTCAGCTGCAGCAAAACATCTCACTGACCACACACAGTAATGCCTGAGGTCCAGGGTCACTCATAGGGTTGCCAATCCTCCAGGATTGTCCTGGAGTCTCCAGGAATTAAAGATCATGTCGTGATGAAACCTCCTTGAATACGTCCAACCAAAATTGGCAACCCTACACTGGGGGATTAATGACCAGTGCCCAGGATAGTTTGCTTCTAGTCACTAACCTCAGCAGGTCATCACATCCCTCATGGTTGGAGGCCAGCAGTCTCGCTATGATGGAGCTATATTTTACGTAGTTCTGATGTGATTATACGTTCTGAGAGGGATGCTGTGGAACAATGGCCCTCCCTCCCCTGCCACCATGCCACATGGTGAAGTGGGAAGCAGGTGCCATTTGCATTGCCTTGGCTGTTGGTTGGCATGAAGATGCACGGATACGGAAGTGCAAACTTCCTTGGGGTCCTTCTGAGCATGGAAGCCCCCTGGGGGGTCACCGGACATTCCTATGCAGAGGGCTGGCAGGACTGTCCCTTCTCCTTTCCACCTTGGGCACTCCCAGAAGCCATCCTGGGGCAGGAGCTCTAAAAGGCTGTGGCCATGGAAGATGTGATCATCTACCCTAAACCCATCGGTCTTTCTACAAGTAACCTACCTGTGCATGGCGCATTGGCACTCAGCAGAGTCAGGTCCCTGCTCCAATGAGCGTGCAGTCTCCGTTAGACATGATAGTGAGGGATCACGGTAGCCAAAGGGACTTCAGCTTGAGTTCCCATCTTGCTGCAGGACATTGAAACACAACAAAGTAATTGTGCCCATTTCTTCCCTGGCAGCGCCCCCTTTGCCAGGGTCTTGGATGTACAGCTTCTTCTAGGGCGCACCTGTCCTGTTCCTGGAGATGATGTGAGGTGGTGGGTGTAGGTGATGTCTGTGATTGGACGTCACTGATACAACGTTACACCATGCCTGGGGGCATATCAGGTGACAGAGACAGGAGAGCATTTGAATCATACACATTAAAGACCCATTCTGATGGCTGAGCATGGGAGCTTTTTCATCAATAGCAGACTATGCAGCCAGGAGCCTTAACCCCTGAAGAGCAAGGAGTGCCTGCATACATGAAGGTCCCTCCCTCTCTATGCCCATACTTTTCTCCTTTTCTTTCCACTGCTAGCTGAAGATCTGTGGGGCCTTCGATGGTGTTTTGCCTCATGTCTCACGCCGGACAATGCTGTCATAAGTTCTAGCCGGGCCTCTTTTTAGCCTTTGTCCAGCAGGTCAAAATCATTGTGTCACAATGTCTTGGAATACACCCTATCGTAGAGTCTTGGGGAGGTGCCAAGTTGAAATTACTTTCAGTATTTCAGAATGCTTGTAAAGTTTTAATATTCTGTATGTGGTGGTGAGAGAGCCCCATGGAAATCGGGACAGGAGGCGACCTCAAACTGATGTCAACCAACCCCCCTTGCAATATCAGTGCTGTAGTGTCCTCCCCAGCTATTTAGTGTAGTGACAGGTTACCTCCCTGCTTACACATCTGCCTGCTTTGCATCAGTACTGTACCAGGAATGGTTAGCAGGTGCTGGTATGTTAGAGGGACGCATGGGCTATGTGAACATCTGAGCATTCTAGCTCTGGCTCTGGCATTGACTCTTTATGTGGCCTGAGACAAATCCCTGAATCCGTCTCAGCTGTCCCACCTGTAAAATGATGGCGATCATGATAATACTTTGCTGGAATCTTGTCTCATATGTAGACTGTCTTTTTGTTCTG
Organism: Mauremys mutica; assembly: GCF_020497125.1. Classification (NCBI taxonomy): domain Eukaryota; kingdom Metazoa; phylum Chordata; order Testudines; family Geoemydidae; genus Mauremys; species Mauremys mutica. The sequence goes on from NC_059078.1 coordinate 47,834,379, forward strand.
TGCTTGTGCAGCACCTAGCACAATGGAGCTCTGGTCCATAACTAGGGCTCCTAGGCGCTACAACAATACAAATAATTAATAATAATAATAAATTACTGAACGCTTGGAAAACACTTTGAAGATTATGATGTTCCGTTGTGTTCCCTGCAACGGATTCTTCTGCTTTTGCAACCAAAGCAGTTTATTTTCCCAAAAAGAGAACAAAATATGAAATATTAAAACCAAACAAAAACAACGCAGAAGAAGCCAACAGCTCGGGATAATTGCTACTCCTTCAGAAAGCAGGAAACCACAGTGTAACAGGAGCAGAGACTGGAAGGGAAAAAAAATCCAGGTCACTCAAAATAACGGACATATGTGACCTTCACCCTGACAATGAACATGATGTGACTCGTAGGGAAAGCCTGACAGGTTATCACCCTCTAGACTGCTGATAATTATCTCCCCATCTAATGTTTGAGGTGGAAAAAGGTTTATTGTTCTGAAAAATATTTTGAAAAGAAATAGCAGGAGGCTCATGTAGCCCCACTACAGGCATCGCTACATCGATAGAACACTCAGGAAATGGAAGGATATGATTGGCTACTGGACTCAGAGAACTCTGAAGGGTCTCACTTTCAACCAATCAAAGCTCTCTAGCCTTCACCATCCCACATGCTCCTACCTTTCTGACATCGCACTGGGGTTATTCACGTTTCCATAAAAGTGATCCTGTAAAAATGGCATGATGAGGGGAGTTCCATGGTGATTGGACTCTCGGACATGGACAACTTTGCCCTTAGTCACCAGTCCAGGTTTGCTGGCTGGCTTCTCCATTGTGTTGGGGAGGGATGGATACTAGGTTTCTTTCTTCTCTGTCTCATAAGGCGCATGTGTGGTTGGATGTGGCTTCACCAGCTGTGGCAAAACCTTTGTCCAAGATTTTCTTAGACTGCACCATTTCTGGACACTGGTCTGTGGCACATCCTTCTCCTGTGTGCATGGTCCTCCTTCAGCTTAGCCTCAGCATCCAGATGAAGAGAAACCAAATTTGTTTTCTTCAGATACTTCAGGAATGAAGCCATGACTCCCATCGAGGGCTGGAATTTTATAACTGCAGACACCCCACCATGCATGAAAAATACAGGTGCATAATCTACATGTGCAATTACACCAACTGTGCACAATTGTGACAACTGCAGGTGCAAACAGCCAGGGAGATGTCTAAATCGCTTTTTGTGCCCTCAGTTGCTGTGACTGCACATCCACGCGTGGGAACGAGAAATGTGGTTGCATGTGTGAAATTATCAATATTCAGGGCCTAATTGGCTCCATTTACAAGTCAAAAGATGATTTTTCCAAACTCTGCCTGGTTCTGAAAATCCAGCTGGGTTCTTTATTCCATCATGGCCAGTAAAAAAGGTTCTGTGATTGTTATGTAGTGATAGTGCAGGTGATGCTCTATGAGGCCAATAGAATCCAGCTCACTCTCCACCACTGAACCATGGTGGCTCTCAGCCTTTGACTACTGGAGAGTCATCCACTGGGGTAGCGGAGAGTCATCAGATGAGTCACAGTGCTTATGTCGTGAACATGCATCGAGAGGTGGTGACATTGCATCATGATGTGATGTCACCACATATACTGATGCAATGTGAGAATGTCGAGGGTCTAATGCAGTGGTGCCCAAACTTTTCCAGTCACACCCCCTCTTACCAGTGATGGAAGCTGTCTGCACCCCCGCTCAGCAGAGGAGTTTGGGTTGAAGGCAGAGCTGGAGGCTGAACTGGGTATGGGGGAGGAGCTGGGGCTAGAGGCAGAACTGGGCTGGGAGTGGACCAGAGGGAAGAGTTGAGCTGGGCTGGGGGTAGAGAGGGAATGAGGGCAGAGGTGGGCTGGAGGCGGAGATGAGATAGGGGCAGAGTGGAGCTGGGACTGGAGCTGGGCTGGGGGCAGAGCAGGGACCACTGGTCTAATGCCTTTCTTTCCTTTCTGTTCAGTGGGCGTGGCAGGCTCCGACTCTGCGAGTGGCGCTTCAGGTCAATGGAGATGTAGAGATCCCAGAATACAGCTCAAGAGACATGAATTGGCCACCGGTGCCATGAGGGGTCTCCAAGGCTAAGAGGCAGAGAAGTGTGTTTGTGTTAGAATCAGCCTATAATGACTAGGAGGCACTCTGGGCTCAGAGCCATTGAATAAAAAGGGCCACTTTTACAGTCACATTTCTGATCTTACTGGCGCTTTAAAGGAAAGCCCAGAGTTTAATGCCTAGGAGGGTGAGTGGCTCTGCTTGGAAATCACTACATCTTCGGATATGTGCCTGAGATGAGCAGATTCTGGAAAGTTTTGTGTCCGTTGCCTCTACCTCTCTTAGTGAGACAGGTCCCAGGAGCAGAAACCCAATGTAAGGGCTAATTAATTATCCATAGTAATGTCGTCATTTTACAGCTGTTGATGGTATTGAAAAATGATTATTGTATGGACTGTATCTGATTTCTGTGGTCCTGGCCTGTCTCGTTCCTAAATTAATACCTGTGAATAAAGAGCAGGACAGAGCCAGCACCCCACCAGCAGGCCCCCATCCCACGGCTAAAGAATGGGTCACACTTCACAATCAGGGTCAATACCTTGCGGAGGGTTAACAAAGCATTCATAGACCTTGGACTAAAAGGTTGACCAATTGTTAGAGTCCAACAGGTCAGTAGGTTGCTAATGACCACGGCTTAAAACTTTCTGTGTAGAAAACACCTTCTAATGATGTGCTTATAACCACCTATATAACACAATACTCAGATCTGCAACATAATTCTGACATCTATCAATCCTTTGTTTACAAACCATGTATAAATGTACCCTTAGTATAAAGTGTACCCAAAGAAAACATATTCTATCCATCTCATTTCTAATGCACCAATGACTGTGGAATCTGGGCATCAGAGATCCTCAGATATAGGCATTTCTACCATGTTCATCACTGTGTTAGCTGAGTGCTTATAATCATAGAAATGTAGGGCTGGAAGGGACCTCAAGAGGTCATCTAATGCATCCCCCTGAGCTGAGGCAGGATTAAATATACCTAGACCATCCCTGACTGGTGTTTGTCTAGCCTGGTCTTAAAAACATCCAAGGATTGGGAGTCCACAAAAAGTCCCCATAATCTTATAGGAATGTTGTTGACTACATCTGACCCTCTAAGGGTTAGAATATGGAATGGTCCAATTAGGAGCCTTCAAGGAGAAGTTTTCTTCCCTCCAACCCTTAAAGGACCATCTGTAGTTATTTCCCTGGAAACCTGCTGGGACATCCCACACTCTCTTCAGTAAATGGAGGCAGGATGCTCTCCCTCTCTCTTGCTTCCATGTACACCTTGTAACCTCACCCATTCCTTCTTTCCCCCTTCAATCTAGGTGGCCAACCTGCTGCGACTCTTCCAGATCCCGCAGATCAGCTATGCCTCCACCAGCGCTAAGCTCAGTGACAAGTCTCGCTACGACTACTTTGCCCGCACCGTCCCACCAGACTTCTACCAGGCCAAGGCCATGGCTGAGATCCTGCGCTTCTTTAACTGGACCTACGTCTCCACAGTGGCCTCGGAGGGTGACTATGGTGAAACGGGTATTGAGGCCTTCGAGCTGGAAGCCCGGGCCCGCAACATCTGCATCGCCACCTCCGAGAAGGTGGGGCGCTCCATGAACAAGAAGACCTTTGAAGGAGTGATCAAGGCCCTCCTGCAGAAGCCCAGCGCTAGGGTGGTGGTGCTGTTCACCCGCAGTGAAGATGCCCGGGAGCTGCTGGCAGCTGCGCAGAGAATCAATGTCTCCTTTACATGGGTGGCCAGCGATGGCTGGGGTGCCCTGGAGAGTGTGGTGGCGGGAAGCGAGCTGGTGGCAGAGGGGGCCATCACCATTGAACTGGCAGCCTACCCCATCCAGGAGTTTGCCATCTATTTCCGGAACCTTAACCCCTACAACAACAGCCGGAACCCCTGGTTCCGGGAGTTCTGGGAGCACAAGTTCCAGTGCAGCTTCCATACCCAGGACTGCAGCCGGCACTCGCTGAAGACAGGCAAGTTCGAGCAGGAGTCCAAGATCATGTTTGTAGTCAATGCTGTTTACGCCATGGCCCACTCCCTCCATAACATGCACCAGGCATTGTGCCCCAATGCCACCAAGCTGTGTGACTCCATGAAGCCGGTTAATGGCAAGAGGTTCTACAAGGACTTCATGCTCAATGTCAAGTTTGACGGTAAGCCCAGGGCATCAATAGGGATTGGTGGCTGAACTGAAGGGGTTGGGATGGAATGGGCAAGGGAAATCAGAGGGTTTAACTAGGAGTACTCAAAGCCTGGGGATTTCAACTGGTCACATCTGAGCCAGACAAGCCAAACTTGCTGAGCGCACTAGGTCTGTGATTCCTCACATGATGATGTCCTTGCCCAGAGTCCTTTGGCCCAGGAGTTCACACTCTTTTCCTGCCTCTTGATGATGGACTCTGCCAGGCTGGTGGCATGAAAACGCTGCATCAGGTGTCATGATAACATTGCATCAGGACACAAACATTGTTGCACAAGGGCATAGTTAGGGTCTCAGGTTTCAGATTGGTTGAACGTTGTGGTTGAACATTGTGTTGGGTTCAGCGTCTTCTAATTTTCTGGAGAATGACTGACTAACTGGGAGGGTTGTGAGACCATTTCCTTCAGCTGACCATCAGCTTCCCAGGCATGCTGGGCCAGTGCCACTTCCATTATTCCTTTCATAACCTATTTGAGTTTTTAATATTCAGCATCAAAATATTTGTAATAGCTGATCACATATTTTCCTACCAGCTCTGCTGTTCCTCTTGGACATCTGTCTAAACAATCAGTTCCAATGGCAGTTCTGCGAGGCCAGGTGAGCCTGGAGAATTGGCCAGTCACATCTCTTCTTCCTTGGATTCAGCATTCTTGTCAGGGCAGAGCAGTCAGATATAAGTCAAAGCAATTTAAAACTGTTCAGAGGCTTTATTCTGACGAGACTACATTGCACTGACCCCGTGTACGACGGATTCTTACCCCTGGTGTATCATTTGTAGGAGACTCTGGAACACTGGTTTAAGATGCCACAGAAACAATGAGGACTCAGTATATTCCAGGTTGCATCCTTTTCCTTTGCGTTCTGGGTTTTATTCAGTCACAGGCAGCTAGGAGAAAGTGGTGCTCTCTCCAGGACTGACCTGCTCCTGAGATGGGCATTATACTGGCACACCGTGAAGACCTGCGCTTGCTGGATGGAGGAGCCATCCAAAGTGTTCTCCTCCAGGCCAAGCTCATTAGACACCTGGGAGGATGATTATCAATCTATCAATTATCCAGCCTCCATCACTGTCAGATCTGGCAGCATACAGTCCTTACCATAGCTATCCTCACCACATCCCGGTGAGATAAGGAGGAGCCCATGTGTGATGGGTTCAGTCACAGAGACCCCTTGGGACTGTCACCTGATGTGCTGAAATTACTTCTGAGATCGTTTGCCCTGCCAGCTTGGGACTTCCAGAACCCTGCCTTGTTGAGCCAGACCCACTAGCCTGCTGCAACACAGACCCAGGGTCTGGTCCATACCCCCAAAGCTGAAGACTTAACTGAAAACAGCTTAGCAAGTTACCTGTCTCCAGCACCCAGACACCCAGTTCCCAATGGGATCCAAACCCCAAGTAAATCCATTTTACTCTGTGTAAAGCTTATACAGGGTAAATTCGTAAATTGTTCACCCTCCATATCACTGATAGAGAGATATGCACAGCTGTTTGCTCCCACAGGTATTAATCACTTACTCTGTGTTTATTAATAAACAAAAGTGATTTTATTAAGTATAAAAAGTAGGATTTAAGTGGTTTCAAGTAATAACAGATAGAACAAAGTAAGTTACCAAGCAAAATAAAGCAAAACCAAGCAAGTCTAAGCCTAATATATTAAGAAACTGATTACAAGTAATATCTCACCCTCAGAGATGTTCCAGTAAGCTTCTTTCACCGACTAGACTCCTTCCTAGAATCCTTTCCCCAGGTACAGTCCTTGTTAGTTCCAGCAGACATCCCAGGTGGTAAGCAGGGGTTTTCTCATGACTGGCAGTCCCTTATGTCCTGCTCCACCCCTTTTTATAGCTTTAACACAAGGCGGGAATCTTTTGTCTTTGCTTGTCCCCACCCCCGCCTCATCAATGGAAAAGTACAAGGATTAAAATGGATTCCAGTATTATGTGACACGGTCACATGTCACTGTAAGACCCCTAGTCTCCATTCTTCCTGGGTTGTTCCATGCGTACACAGGAAGGTTTGCAGGTAAATAAACAATTTACAACTAATTGTCTGGGTCAATGGGAGCCATCAAGATTCTAGTATCAGAGGGGTAGCCATGTTAGTCTGGTTCTGTAGAAGCAGCAAAGAATCCTGTGGCACCTTATAGACTAACAGACGTTTTGCAGGATGAGCTTTCATGGGTGAATACCCACTTGCATCCGAAGAAGTGGGTATTCACCCACGAAAGCTCATCCTGCAAAACGTCTGTTAGTCATCAAGATTCTAAACCACCATTAATGGCTCACACTTTGCATAATTACTATAGGACCTCAGAGTTATCCTTCATATTTCTAGCTTCAGATACAAGAATGATACATGCACACAAATAGGAGGAATATATTCAGTAGGTTATAACCTTTGCTATGATACCTTACAAGACACCTTTTGCACAAAGCGTATTCCAGTTACATCATATTCACATTGTGATACAGAAGGGCCAGGGAACAGTGGTAGAGTGGTGGAGGGGAAATATATAAGGCCTAGGCTAATTAAGGCATGGTTCCCTGTAGGCTAGGGAGGGTTGCTACAGGTTAATTGAAGCACCTGTAGTCAATTAAGGCCCTGTCAGGAACCTAATAAAACCCCCTGCTTCAGGCAGTCAGAGGAGGAGGAGGAGAAAGGAGAGAGGACTGGAGCTTGGAGGTGTGTTGTGAGATTTGAAAGACCAGAGAACCAAAGTAAGGGGGACCTTGCCCCAGCAGGGCATGAAGACTCCCTCCTCCAGAATCTAAGGACCAAGGGTGACCCCACCTAAGGGGGAAGAAGGTAAGAAACCCGCAGGGGCTGGGACTCCGAGTGAGGCACAAACCCAGACCCCTTCCCCACTTCCCTCCTCTACCACCTTCCCAGGCCACTAGCGGGGCCTTCGGCACCCAAGAGCAGGGGCAAGGGGTGGCATCTTAGCCCCCTCTCCCCCCCAAGAAAAGCATGGAACCCACCATATGAATATCGGTCATCTTGTCACAACACTCGTAAGCATATTTCCATAAAACATATGGAGTGTAACATCACACCATGCATCTCTGTGTAGTCCTGAGGGTGCTAGGCATGGCTGGAGGTTGGCATGTCAGCCACTAATTGTCCTGAGTTCATTCTCAAGACACATTGCTCCATGTAATCTTCCATGCGTGTCCAGGGGCCAGTTCTCAGGTATACTGGTGTGGGCAGCAATAGCTCCCTGAGTCCACCCGCTCTCCAGTGAGAGCAGAGCTGGATACATCAGCCCTGCTCCCAGCCTCAGCATAGGGGGCAGGCTGGAGGCAGATCAGGGGCATGGCTGGTCTCTGCTTCCCAGGGCCCAGTCTGGTGCCAGTGGAGCTGCTGTCCAGCATAACTAGGGCACAGTTCTCCTCTCAGAAATCTTATGAAGAGTAAAGGGAGCAGGCTTGCCAGAGAACCTGTATATACTTCATCTCCCAGCTTGGCAATCAAGAGACCACATAGCGGGAGAGAGATTGCCGACTTACCTATATTTGATTTCATATATAAGCAGCCTTGGGCTGTCAGGCTTATGTCGGGGAAGTTAGTGCTGCTTAGAAAAATGTACTGTATTATCGGTCTCCTTGGGGAGGCATCTCATGGAGATAAATGTAGTATTTTCATGTGATGTGTTTAATACCAACCTGAGATAATAGCAGAAGTGGGGGAGTGAACTGATTGTCAAGTTGAAAGGATGTACTTAAGTGAAAAGGAATATGCATGTTATTGTTAGGTACTATAATGTTATAAAGGGGTGAATATAAAACCAAGACATGTGGGGTGGGGGGAAAGCTGTTGAATATTTGCTCAAATCTGAAAGTGAATTTGGATTCATGTGTGTTTGTGACCCTTTTGTGTCCCCATTCTGGTAACATCTGAGTGCTCCTTTACTAGTACAAATACAGCAAGCAAATTTTAGCTTGAAGGCTGGAACAGTCACTGAAAACAAATTCCAGGTGGTATATTCAGTTGTAAAATTAACAATGTGCAATTCACACTGTCTTTGGTTAACAAGTCACATGGCATAGTATATGTTCCCTGATTGGACAGTTTATGTAACTGACCAACAGAGCATGAATTGTGAATATTCAAATGTTCGCAGTGTAACTTCCAAATGTAGCTTTAGTTACAGACTCATAAATTAGCGGCATAATTTTACAAATTACACGTTACAGATTACATTGTTGCATTTGTAAATTGTGCAACCTGCAGGCTAAGAACTATTTGCTGAAGGAAAATTGTGAATGGTTTTGAAAATATACAGCTTTGATAATGTTGGGATTTGTTTGTGGACAGAAAAAGAAGTCAATTTTTTTTGAAGAGATTAGTTGTTGTGAATGATTTGTTCAGCTCAAATCAGAAGCACCATTGTGGCTTTGCAATATGGTGGGGAAATGAGATTGTTAATTCACATACATTAATTAACATGTTAAACATCACTTAGCATTTAGTGTGGGCAAAGGCAGAGATTTAGCTGGTTGAGAATATTGTGTGATCTAATTGTAACTCTTCTGCCAGGTGGAGCCAGCAGCAACAAGGGCCGGGTTCAGTATCTAGAGCAGGGGTCGGCAACCTTTCAGAAGTGCTGTGCCGAGTCTTCATTTATTCACTCTAATTTAAGGTTTTGCGTGCCAGTAATACATTTTAATGTTTTTAGAAGATCTTTCTACAAGTCTATAATATATAACTAAACTATTGTTGTATGTAAAGTAAATAAGGTTTTTAAAATTTTTAAGAAGCTTCATTTAAAATTAAATTAAAATGCAGATCCTCCTGGACCAGTGGCCAGGACCAGGGCAGTGTGAGTGCCACTGAAAATCAGCTCGCTTGCCTCCTTCGGCACGTGTGCCATAGGTTGCCTACCCCTGATCTAGAGGTTCCTTTTCAACAATACAGCACAAACTAGCTTGAGCCACCACCCAGTGACCTGGGACAATTACACACCGCCCCTGAGTGCCTCTGAGAGGCAATGCTCCCCCTCTCGTAAGCACAGAGTCTGAGTGTAGCAAAACCTTTTAATAAAAGGAGGGAATTAACTCAGCATTAATTTGGGAAAACACTGCAACTAGGGCTCATAAACACAAACCTTGAGCAAAAGACCCACCCCCAAGTAAGCTGGGCAGAGTCCTTTTCCCATCGGGATCTTGAGTCAAGCAGCCCAAGAGTCCCTTTAACGTGCCTGTCCCTTCTCTGTACCTCACTCACAGTTGCTGTCCTTGGCCAGTGCAGCCCCAGAGTTCAGAGGTTCATCCGCAGAGTCCACCTCCCACCCTGTGTGGAAGGCAAGGAGGGGTAAGGATGCACCTTACGTGCTGCACTTCTCGGGCAACTGCGGGCCTCTGCTCTGGCTCTCTCTACTAGCTTCTCTGCTGGCAGCCACCCTGCCTGTCACCCTACTAGCTTCTTGCCTCACCTCTCTACCAGCTGCCCACTCGCCAAGATGTCTTCAGTGCCCCCCCCCGCCCAGCTCACAGTGATTTCAGCTGTTAATGGGGGAGCCTCACTGCTAGTGCACACTTGGTAGTCTCTTGCAATAGAGACACTGTCTCTATTAGTCTAATACCTAGGCAGGGCCGCCCAGAGGGGAGGGCAAGTGAGGCAATTTTCCGCAGGGGCCCCCACGAGAATGACTGAGGCTCCCTTCCCGGCCCCAGCCCGACCCAGTCTCTGCCCCTCTCCCGGAGCCTCAGCGCATCCAGCAGCTGTCCCTGGACAGCGGCGCAGCGTGGCTCCGGCGGGGTCCCTGAGCTCCGCCCCACTCAGAGCCGCGTGGTAAGGGGGCGGGGCTGCGAGCTCCAACGGGGCCTGAGCTCCTCCCTGCTCATTGCCACGTGGTAAGGGGCGGGGCTGCGAGCTCCAGCGGGGCCTGGGTTCCCTCCGCTCGGCATGGAGCTCGCAGGGCCTCCCCCTTGTCACGTGGCAATGAGCAGGGAGGAGCTCAGGCCCCGCCAGAGCCACGCTGCCTCTGTCGAGCGAAGCTCCTGGATGGGATGAGGCTCTGGGTGAGGGGGGAGCTGGGGGTAAGAGGCCGGGGCCGGGGGGGTTGGCTAAGGGGCAGGAAGTCCCAGGGATAGTCAGGGGACAGGGAGGGGGCAGAGGTTGGGGGGGAATGGTCAGGGAACGGGGGGGGGGTTGGATTGTGGGCATTCCAGGGGTCTGTCAGGACTCAGCGGGGCGGGGCTGGATAGGGGTTGGGGCAGTCAGGGGACAGGGAGCAGGGGTGGGGTCCTGGGGTGGTGGGTGGGAGTCTCTGGGGGACAGTGAGGGGGCAAGGAGCAGGATGGATCGGGGATTCTGAGGGGGTGGGCAGTCGGGGGGGCAGGAAGTGGGTGGGGTTGGATAGGGGGCAGGGCCAGGCTGTTTGGGAGGCACAGCTTTCCCTACCCTAAAGCTCATTCAGCAGTTTGAGGCTTGCAGAAGAGCCAAGCTGTTAGCTTTTCCATTAGGGCTACCATCCTTTCACTTCTCAAATGCCAAATTATAGTCTATATTTAATTTCAGTGCCATAGGGAGAATCATGTCAGGGGAGGGTAGCTTCATTTAAAATTGGTTACTGGGGGAGGGATCACATGAGAAGAGCAATATCCTTCCCAACCCTACCAAGGGAGATCCCCCGTCCCCTACATTCCCTGAGGCTCCAGAGGGGTTAATTCAGTGGTTCTCAAACTTTTATACTGGTGACCCCTTTCACATAGCAAACCTCTGAGTGTGACCCCCCCCTTATAAATTAAAAACACTTTTTTATATATTTAACACTGTTATAAATGTTGTAGGCAAAGCGGGGTTTGAGGTGGAGGCTGACAGCTCGCGACCCCCAGTAATAACCTCGTGACCCCCTGAGGGGTGCCAACCCCCAGTTTGAGAACCCCTGGGTTAATTTAATTTTAGCACCCTGTGTCCATTCACGTGCATGTGCTATTTTGAGCATTTCAGTTTTCACAACATAGGCTCATCCCAGATTCTGAAACAAGCTCAAATGCTCAGTTCATGGCATATGTACATAGTCTATACTAAAGACAAACCCACAGTAACCGTCTCCAGTTTGTGAGGGACCCCATGGAGTCAGTCTCTAGGAAACAGCTAAATGCATGGAGGTTAAGTCCATTAATGGCTATTAGCCAGGATGGGTAAGGAATGGTGTCCCTAGCCTCTGTCTGTCAGAGGGTGGAGATGGATGGCAGGAAAGAGATCACTTGATCATTACATGTTAGGTTTACTCCCTCTGGGGCACTTGGCATTGGCCTTTGTTGGTAGACAGGATACTGGGCTGGATGGACCTTTGGTTTGACCCAGTATGGCCGTTCTTATGTTCTAATCTAAATGAACCCAAAGTTATGAAGACAGATCTGAGTCAAGGAAGCCAGCAGAGTATCAGAAACCTGGAAAAATCTCTGACTGGATGGGCTCAGGCGTTTGGTCACAAGCTGAGGTGGTTCAAAAGTTTTGGATTTTTTTTAAGCAGAATTGTTTTATTGTTTCTTTAAACAATCGAACACAGCAAGCAGCAAATATTTGGCCACACACTAATGAAACCCCAAACCATATTCAGGTTTTGGCAGACTAATTTCAGCTTTTCAATTTAAAAAACCACAACAAATTTTGAAGGAAAGCAGACATTGTCTGTGATTTTTTTCTGCTTTTTAAAAACCTCTAGTTTTCAATCCAGAATAAGTTTTGATGGAAAATATTTGTCCAACCCTTTTAATGAGCTTTAGTGCCTTTTAGAACTAGCTGATGCTGAGAACCAGTGATACCTTGTAAAGAAGTTTTCTCAAAACTGGGTTTGTGCCAAGATGCAGAAGGTTTATTTTTCCTAGGGCTGCCTGGGGGGTGGGAAGCAAGTGGGGCAATTTGCACTGGGCCCCACAGGGGCCCCCACGAGAATATAATATTATATTGCAAGAAGCCTGGGGAACAAATGCAAGAAGCCTGGGGAACAAGCAGGGAGAACTAGAAGTCCTGGCACAGTCAAGGAATTATGATGTAATTGGAATAACAGAGACTTGGTGGGATAAGTCACATGACTGGAGTACTGTCATGGATGGATATAAACTGTTCAGGAAGGATAGGCAGGGCAGAAAAGGTGGGGGAGTTGCGTTGTATGTAAGAGAGCAGTATGACTGCTCAGAGCTCCAGTATGAAACTGCAGAAAAACCTGAGAGTCTCTGGATTAAATTTAGAAGTATGAACAACAAGGGTGATGTTGTGGGGAGAGTCTGCTACAGACCACCAGACCAGGGGGATGAGGTGGACAAGGCTTTCTTCCAGCAACTAACAGAAGTTGCTAGATCACAGGCCCTGGTTCTCATGGGTGACTTTAATCACCCTGATATCTGCTGGGAGAGCAATACAGCGGTGCACAGACAATCCAGGAAGTTTCTGGAAAGTGTAGGGGACAATTTCCTGGTGCAAGTGCTGGAGGAACCAACTAGGGGAAAAGCTCTTCTTGACCTGCTGCTCACAAACAGGGAAGAAATAGTAGAGGAAGCAATAGTGGATGGGAACCTGGGAGGCAGTGACCATGAGATGGTCGAGTTCAGGATCCTGATACAAGGAAGAAAGGAGAGCAGTAGAACAGAGACCCTGGACTTCAGAAAAGCAGACTTCGACTCCCTCAGGGAACTGATGGGCAAGGTCCCCTGGGAGAATAACATGAGGGGGGAAGGAGTCCAGGAGAGCTGGCTGTATTTTAAAGAATCCTTATTGAGGTTGCAGGAACAAACCATCCCGATGTGTAGGAAGAAAAGTAAATATGGCAGGCGACCAGCTTGGCTTAACAGTGAAATCCTTGCTCGTCTTAAACACAAAAAAAACGCTTACAAGAAGTGGAAGATTGGACAAATAACCACGGAGGAGTATAAAAGTATTGCTCAGGCATGCAGGAGTGAAATTAGGAAGGCCAAATCACACTTGGAGTTGCAGCTAGCCGGAGATGTTAGGAGTAACAAGAAGGGTTTCTTCAGGTATGTTAGCAACAAGAAGAAAGTCAAGGAAAGTGTGGGCCCCTTGCTGAATGAGGGAGGGAACCTAGTGACAGAGGATGTGGAGAAAGCTAGTGTACTCAATGCTTTTTTTGCCTCTATCTTCACAGACAAGGTCAGCTCCCAGACAGCTGCACTCTGCAGCACGGTATGGGGAGGAGGTGACCAGCTCTCTGTGGAGAAAGAAGTAGTTCGGGACTATTTAGAAAAGCTGGACGAGCACAAGTCCATGGGGCTGGATGCGCTGCATCCAAGGGTGCTAAAGGAATTGGCCGATGAGATTGCAGAGCCATTGGCCATTATCTTTGAAAAATCATGGTGATCGGGGGAGGTCCCGGATGACTGGAAAAAAGCTAATGTAGTGCCCATCTTTAAAAAAGGGAAGAAGGAAGATCCAGGGAACTACAGGCCAGTCAGTCTCACCTCAGTCCATGGAAAAATCATAGAACAGGTCCTCAAGGAATCAATTCTGAACCACTTAAAGGAGGGGAAAGTGATCAGGAACAGTCAGCATGGATTCACCAAGGGCAAGTCATGTCTGACTAACCTAATTGCCTTCTATGATGAGATAACCGGCTCTGTGGATGAGGGGAAAGCAGTGGATGTGCTATTTCTGGACTTTAGCAAAGCTTTTGATACAGTCTCCCACAGTATTCTTGCCAGCAAGTTAAAGAAGTCTGGGCTGGATGAATGGACGGTAAGGTGGATAGAAAACTGGCTAGATGGTCGGGCTCAACGGGTAGTGATCAATGGTTCCATGTCTAGTTGGCAGCCGGTATCAAGTGGAGTGCCCCAAGGGTCGGTGCTGGGGCCGGTTTTGTTCAATATCTTCATTAATGATCTGGAGGATGGTGTGGACTGCACCCTTAGCAAGTTTGCAGATGACACTAAACTGGGAGGAGTGCTTGATACGCTGGAGGGTAGGGATAGGATACAGAGGACCTAGACACATTAGAGGGTTGGGCCAAAAGAAATATGATGAGGTTCAACAAGGACAAGTGCAGAGTCCTGCATTTAGGATGGAAGAATCCCATGCACTGCTATAGACTAGGGACCGAATGGCTGGGCAGCAGTTCTGCAGAAAGGGACCTAGGGGTTACAGTGGACGAAAAGCTGAATATGAGTCAACAGTGTGCCCTTGTTGCCAAGAAGGCTAATGGCATTTTGGGTTGTATAAGTAGGGGCATTTCCAGCAGATCGAGGGATGTGATCATTCCCCTCTATTCAGCACTGGTGAGGCCTCATTTGGAGTACTGTGTCCAGTTTTGGGCCCCACACTACAAGAAGGATGTGGATAAATTGGAGAGAGTCCAGCGGAGGGCAACAAAAATGATTAGGGGGCTGGAGCACATGACTTATGAGGAGAGGCTGAGGGAACTGAGATTGTTTAGCCTGCAGAAGAGAAGAATGAGGGGGGATTTGATAGCTGCTTTCAACTACCTGAAAGGGGGTTCCAAAGAGGATGGATCTAGACTGTTCTCAGTGGTAGAAGATGACAGAACAAGGAGTAATGGTCTCAAGTTGCAGAGGGGGAGGTTTAGGTTGGACATTAGGAAAAACTTTTTCACTAGTAGGGTGGTGAAGCACTGGAATGGGTTACCTAGGGAGGTGGTGGAATCTCCTTCCTTAGAGGTTTTTAAGGTCAGGCTTGAGAAAGCCCTGGCTGGGATGATTTAGTTGGGGGTTGGTCCTGCTTTGAGCAGGGGGTTGGACTAGATGACCTCCTGAGGTCCCTTCCAATCCTATGATTCTATGATAGTATTACAATTTTTTTATGGAAGGGACCTCAGAAATTGCTTTGCCCCAGGCCCCCTGAATCCTCTGGGCAGCCCTGTATCTAGGTATCAGTGATTTTCAGTTATGCAGTGTGTAAGGCTTTCAGTTGAATCTAAATTAGCTCTTTTACCCACAGCACCAGGCACCATGCATGCTGTTCACTGGCCTTTGGAACCCATGTCCCCTGCCTAGCAAATGCTGTTCAGTTGAGGGCGAGTCCCTCCATTGGGGTATTATGCCAGGTACAGTTCTGCTGCCCTCAGTTCACACAACAAGTATAACAATGCTTCATTACTCCTGCCCCAATAACAAGGAGACTGGGGATCCAACACCTGCCACAAGTGATCATTTCGGCAAGTAGTCCCATCATACTGAGCACCTAGGCAGGGTAGGTGTGTCCATGCAAACGAGATCAGCTTCTGAAGTCTTTTTCTACAGCTCACTACTAGATGTCAGGCAGGGGAGAGCTCATCCAGACTCTGCTTACATCATTAATGCTTTCTAAAATGTTGGTCAAGGCAAAGCAAGTTGTTCTTTAGCACACCCAAAAGTGAGATTGGGCTCCCTCATAGGCAACACCTGCACTCTCTGAGTCCCCCCCCCCAACTTATGCTAGCGCTGATCAAGGTAGTGCACTAAAAATACAAGCAAAGCCATGGTAGCATATGCAGTGGTGAGCGGTAGCATGGGTTAAGCTGCTGCCTAGCCGCCATTGGTATGTACTCGGGGTAGCTAGCCCAGTGCCACTGATTGCTGCTGCCCATGCCACCATGCTGTGCTTGTATTTTTAGCACACTAGCTCACTAAGGGCTGCCATGAGTATATCCACGCAAGCTGCGAATCACACTGCCAGCACCCAGCGCAGATGTAGCCACAGTCCATATTGGGACCTACTAACTCATGTTAAAACTACGCACTGACTTATCTTCACTAGGATCTTACCTCCTATTAGTGACAACATGAGGTACTAAGGACACACCTTTTATCTCAGTGAAGATGCACCCTCAAATTTCCCTCTCCTCATTAACTCACCCATGTAGCACATGCTAACGTGCTACTCTGTTTTTCTTGCCTCAGGGTTTGGAAGATGTTAATTAGGGTAGGTCTGCATGGCAGTCACAGGCTGTGATGGCAGCTGGTGCAGACAGCCCTGAGCTAGTTGGAGTATCGGGAGCAGTGAGTCTGGATAACATGAGCTAACAGCACTCCTTTAAATCCTAGTCTAAACATGCCCCCTGAGGGAGGATGGACAAAACGTGCCGTGTTCCAATCTGAGCATGAAACCCACTGGAAAAAGCCCAACTTTCCTGTACATTGAATCTCTCATCCTTTTCCTCTTCACCCAGCTCCATTCAGGCCAGCAGACACCAAAGGCATCGTTCGATTTGACCGCTATGGTGATGGAATCGGTCGTTACAATATCTTCAACTACCACAGAGCGGATGGGAGATATAGATACCAGAAGGTGGGCTACTGGGCAGAAGAGCTTACCCTGAACACCACCCTCATCCCCTGGGCAAAGACCTCTGTTCCCGTGTCCCAGTGCAGCGACCCCTGCAAGAAGAATGAAATGAAGAGCATGCAGCCGGGGGACATGTGCTGCTGGATATGCATCCCATGCCAGCCTTACGAATACCTGCTGGATGAATTCACCTGCATGGACTGTGGTCTAGGATACTGGCCCAATGATACCCTGAATGGCTGCTATGAGCTACCACAAGAGTACATCCGCTGGAAAGACGTCTGGGCCATTGGGCCAGTTACAATCTCTTGCTTGGGTTTCCTCTCCACCCTCTTTGTCTTTGGGATCTTCATTAAGAACAATGACACTCCCATTGTGAAGGCCTCAGGCCGCGAACTCTGCTACATCCTCCTCACTGGGGTCCTGATGTGCTACAGCATGACTTTCATCTTCATTGCAAAGCCCTCCACCGAGGTCTGCACCCTGCGGCGCTTGGGGCTGGGAACCTCCTTTGCAGTCTGCTACTCCGCCCTCTTGACCAAGACCAACCGGATCGCTCGGATCTTCAGCGGGGTGAAGGAAGGGGTCCAGCGCCCACGCTTCATAAGCCCCACCTCACAGGTGGTTATCTGTATGGCCCTCATCTCCTGCCAGATGATCATCGTTATCATCTGGCTCATGGTGGAGACCCCTGGCACGGGGAAGGAGACGGAGCCTGACAAAAGGTACATTGTCACCCTCAAGTGCAACAACCGCGACTCCAGCATGCTCATTTCACTGACCTACAATGTGCTCTTGATCATCTTGTGTACAGTCTATGCCTTCAAGACCAGGAAATGCCCTGAAAACTTCAATGAGGCCAAGTTCATTGGATTCACCATGTACACCACGTGCATCATCTGGCTGGCCTTCCTGCCCATCTTCTATGTGACCTCCACCGACTACCGCGTAAGTGATCCCTGCTGAGCAGGGTAGGGAATGGGAGGCCAGCAGCGTGGCTAAGTCCACTGGATTCCAGGGTCCTGCTCCTTGTTAAGTGGAGATGGAGTTAGAGGGTTGAGGGTGGGTCTTGGACACTAGAAGACCAGCCTGCAGGTGGGAAAGCTGTCTGTGCAGATGAACAAAAGAGCAGTTGTTATAATTAAATTAGATCTGAGGACACTCCGGATTGTGGTTAAATGCAGCATAGCAGGTCGCTAAGGGAAAGGAGGAAGGGTGTGTGTCTCTGAGGGAGGCAAATGGGAGAACATGGCTGGTAGGCATAATGCAGGCAAATTCTGTGCAAGTTCCTTGCTATTCCAGTCCCGGGCCTCCATACCTGCCTGCCAATACATCTTGATCCTGATCTGCCGCCTCCCTGCTATTATAGCCTTGGGCCCCACACACAACCCTGCCAATGCCCCTCCAGACTGCACTGCTATCCCCCACCCCCGATGCCAATGGTGGTTGGCCTTGAGTGGGGCAAAAAGAGGATTCAGGGACCAGACCAAGACCAACACATTGGTTCTCCCTTTATTCGTTCATCTAATGCTCATTAACCAGAGTCATCAATCAAGGGGGGCTGATTTTTCCAGCAGAAATTGCAAACCAGAAATCTAGAGGCCATAAAAGCATGTCTGGGGAGCTGTGCCAGACTTAGGCACCAAGTGACACCTTGGGGAGCAAGGGGCCCTCGATGTCTGAGACAACCACATCTCCTAGCCCAATTCCCCCTCTCTGGCAGCTCTGCAAATTCAAAGGCTGAGCCAGTGGTGAAACACAGCGCTAGTCCCGCTCCTAGAATGGTTCTGCCTGAGAAGGGGAATGTGTCTAACCCTGTTACTGATCACTGGGCTCATTGGTGTAGTCTCTGACCTACAGGAGCTGGCGGTCCTGAAAAATGCTGAGGAAATGTTTGCTCTTGTATTTCTGTAGACAACCAGCAGCACCTAGTGGCAGCTGAGATGAACATTAGAGAGTAGTACAGTGCCTACCAGGATCCTGTCTGCCACTAGCCACTCTTCCGTAGAGAACAGTTTGAGTGATGTACATTGGAGAAACACTTTATAATGCTGTTGGGTGGCAGGGTGGTCTAGTGTGCAGAGCAAGCAGCAAGGAGGCAGGAGACCTGGCTTCTGATCCAAGTCATTTCTCCTGTCTGTAGGAGTAGGGTAACGATACTGGATTATCTTGATGGGGTGGGAGGTAAGCAGGGAAGCTTTTTGATAGACAGCATAACCAGCAATGTCTATCGCTAAGGTTGTCTGACCCCTTCCGTTATAAGACCCTGCTTTCAGTTACTTGCAACTTTGCTAAACTTTAGCTTGCCAGGGTGAAATTTTCCATGCTGGGCATCTGCCTCAGGCTGACTCTTTTTTTTTGTTTTGAAAGTTGTAGCAAAAAGGCTTCAGATGTTTCCAAGAATGAGATGAGGAAAGATGGGCTGGCTTTGCTCTTGTTTAAAAAAAACCCTCACATGCATTTTGCTCAGAAGTATAGCGCCTCCATGCATTGGTGCAGGGACTTGAAATGGGGCAGGGAGGTCACCCTGATGTCAGGGCTGTGCTTTTTTTGCTACCTCTGTGAATATGTACTCAAATTTGGCCAAGTTATGAGCCTCTGAACATTTCAGTTACCTGTGCTCAGAGTCCATCTGCACTGAGCATGCTCCAGCCTAGCGCCTGAGCAGAGCAGGAATTGTTTTGCAATCACCCTCCCCATTTGATACAGGGGCTGCTGGAGGGTCGGGAGCAGAACTGAGAGCAGGGAACCCCTCTCCTGTGGTCTCAGTGACACCAACCCACACTGGGCCCAGCAGTGAAGAGGAGAACTGAGACCACCTTGAATGCAGAGGGGTGACAAGTGGGGCCTGTGGGGAGAAGGGGTTGGCGAGGGGGGGAAGCTGGGATGTGACACCAAGGAGAGGTGAGGGGGACCAGGACATGGAGCTGAGCAGGGGCAGCTGGGATTGAGATGAAGAGTCAAGGGCGAGGCAGGAGGAAACTGAGGCTTGGGACGTGGTGCTCTGGGGGCGTGATAGAGACAGTTACTCCATTAGCTCAAGAGTCCGAGGTCTGTGCAGTGAATCTAAAAGCTTCAGCCCTGCTGGTGATCCACCTGGGTGTCAATATGATTCCATATGACGGAAAAAAAAATTTCAGTTGGCTTTTTAAGAACACAAAAAGCCAAGCTAAAAGAACATTATGGTTGCAAAGTCAAGCACTCAGAAGTTAGGACATGCTAAGATTGCCTGTGCAACTGTAATTTGGCCCCCCTGTCCGTAGGCATTTTGATACAGACTTGAATGAAAAGATCACATGCTATTTTTTCCGCAGGACCCCTTCCCCATTCAGTGCACAGGATGGACAGTGCTCAGGGAGTGAATCAGGGTCCTGTGATTAATGTGCCTGTTGTTTCTAGGACTCCTGCCTCATTTGTTGCAGAAATTGGAAGGAGTGTAATGAATGAAATGGGACAGTAGGAAGAGAAAGGAAGGCTTTGTGGTTAAAGCTGGTGAATGGTGCCATGGAGCACTGGAT
Organism: Mauremys mutica; assembly: GCF_020497125.1. NCBI lineage: Eukaryota > Metazoa > Chordata > Testudines > Geoemydidae > Mauremys > Mauremys mutica. The sequence goes on from NC_059078.1 coordinate 47,854,406, forward strand.
TCTATCCCTGCCCCTGCCACAGATTTCCTGTGTGATGCTGGGCAAATCACTTAATCCAAACTCATCATATGTGATCACTATTACATGTTCTTGGTGTCTGACTTGAAACCCTAGGGTCTGATCTGCAGGATTGCTGAGCACTCACAGCTGTGACTGAAGCCAAGGGGAGCTCAGCTCTGAACAAATGAAATGCTAAATTCTCTGAAAAAGCAGGTCCCAGGCATCTCAAATTGGGCACCAAAAATGAGTGGGTACTTTTGACCTCAGTCTGTCTCTGTGTCTCAGTTCCTCAGCTGTAAAATGGGGATAATAATATGCCTTCGTCTCACAGGGGTGCTGTGATGATAAATTTAGTAATATTTGTGCATCACTCAGATATTACAGTGAGGAGACCCATAGAAAAGCCCGTGCGGAAATGAACACTTCTGTCTCAGGAGCAGGGTTTGGATAGTGTGTGCAGTAACTAAGAGTTGGGCCACACATCGAGCAATGAGGATAAAACAAAACATTGCCTAACTGCTCATTAATTGAGCACCATCTGTCTTGTGCCCTCAATGAGGAAAAAATAGTATGTGAGCATGTAATTAGAGCCTATCGTAATGCGTACGGGGGTTGAACTAAGGTTGCCCAGGCAACCTCAATTTTGGCATGTCCCAACTTTTGAGCGCTTGACTTTGCAGTTTTTCTGATGCAATATAATGCTAATTTCAGTGACATTTAGTGCCGGCAGCAGTAAAAACCCTCCCTCTGCAGCAAGTAGTCTTTAATCCAGCATGGGCTTAGCATACATGCCATAACAGTGAGAACAAAGGAGTTGGGTTAAAACTGATGAACAGATGACAGGCTGAGGAAGATGTTGCTGAGATGATTTAGGGGCTGCTTCGGCTTGTCCTCACACCAGCTTCTTTCGTGTGTAACCTCTCCAGAGCAGGGAGCGTCCTCCTTCCATGTTTGCAACGCCCCAGGCGGGCAGGACTTTAAAGACTTGTCTTGGATTGTGGCACTCAGGGGCGGCTCTAGCAATTTGGCCGCCCCAAGCAGTCATGCGTGCGGGAGGTGCACCGGAGCCGGGGGACCAGCCGGGGGACCAGCGGACCTCCCGCAGGCATGACTGCGGAGGATCCGCTGGTCCCGCGGCTCCGGTGGACCTCCCGCAGGCATGCCCGCGGAAGGTCCGCCGGACCTGCCTGCCGCCCTCCAGGGAAAATGCCGCCCCACACGCGCGCTTGGCGCGCTGGGGTCTGGAGCCGGCCCTGGTGGCACTTTGGGGAAGGGTCCATGTTTTTGTTGCATGTTTGTACACAGTGGGGTCCTATGGCTGGGGGTCCTCAGCGCTACTGCAATACAGACCAATAATAACAATAATCGTTTTACATTGGTGTAACACTGTTGGCTTCATGTGTACACAAGTGAAACCAGGAAATCACAGGGGAAATCAGAATTGGTGAAATCAGAATCATGCCCTTAAAATCCAGCTTGCCATCCCTGGAAATCCTGGCCTAAATTGCACTGATTATTCACCCTGGAATAGAATGACATTCCTGCTTCTGGAATAACAATTGATCTACGGTAGCCTTCCCCTTAGTGTGACCAGATAGCAAGTGTGAAAAATTGGGATGGGGTGAGGGAAATAGGAGCCTATTTAAGAAAGCCCCAAAAATCGGGACTGTCCCTATAAAATTGGGACATCTGGTCACCCTACTTCCCCTCTCTCCAGTATCTGTGGGTGACCTGAAAGGCCCTGCCCTAGCTCCTCAGCTCTCCCAAATATATTTGAGTATGACGATTCCTGCTCTTCAGTTGATTTCAGCAGAGTAACTCTGGGGGAGAGGCAGACCCTCTGCTTTTACGTTACATTATCCCTGGTGTCAACTGGCACCTCTACAGCCATATTGACCTGAGTGGAAATGAGATGTTTTCCAGTGATGTCTGCACCATTCAACCCCCCGGCAGATACTTGGAGATGGTTGTGCTGTAGCTTTGGGGTTCTAGTGTTATGGAGGGACACAGTTCTGCTCCTCCCTCCCCGAGAGCTCACCTTGAGTGGTTCCTGCTCCGCTGTTTGCACTGGGATAAAGCAATACTTGGGGCCAATCATGGGGCTGGAATCAGGCCCTTGGTAATTAGCGCTAACAACATTGCCTAGGAATGTGTAAGGAGTAATCGCACAGCCCTGGCTTTCGGACCCTCACTTAGCTCCCCGCTAGCCAAAGGCTGCCAATGGTGCTCATGGCTGTGCTGCCTGACAGCTTCTGGAGAGAGGTAGAACTTTGGACTCAGCTGTTGGGAGCTGCTAAATTTCTCGGTACGGCCATGACTCTGCTGCTACTGAAGCTCATGCAGGACTCCTCCTTAGTTTAACATCAGTCCTGCAGAGCTGAGGTGCTCAGGGCTGGAGCACCAGAGTTAGTTGAACCCCCCACCCCATTTTATGGAGGGTTGGCATGTCCCTGGAGGGCTTGCTACAATCAGGGCTCTCCCTGGGTGTCTTCACTATGGAAGGATTTGCCAGCACTATCTGGTTTCTTGGTATGGTATTACTGTGGCTTAGTTGATAGAGCACTGGCTTGGGACTCAGGAGACCAGGGTTCTAGTTCTGGCTCAGCTCCTGGCCTGCTGGGTTACCTTGGGTGAGTCATTTCCCTATCTATGCCTCAGTTTCAGGGGCGGGATAGCTCAGTGGTTTGAGTTCAATCCTTGAGGGGACATTTAGGGAACTGGGGTAAAAATCTGTCTGGGGATTAGTTCTGCTTTGAGCAGGGGGTTGGACTAGATCACTTCCTGAGGTCCCTTCCAACCCTGATATTCTATGATTCTTGTCTATGCCCGTAGAGAATCATGTAGGCAAAACGCCCACTGAAGGCAGAAAGAAGCAGGAGTGTAGGTTGCATGAGACATGTGAGATTGGGCCCATAGTTTGGGGAATGGAGGAACCCTTGCTATGCAGAAGACTGATGTGTGGGAGCAGGAGGGGAACTCTTCATACGCGGAGAAGCAGCTGAGATTCAAAGGAGAATGCTGCAAGAGGTCCTGGCTTCAGACTGCCACACCTGGAGAGCTTGAAGCTGTTCTGCTGAACACCAGAGAGGATGAGTAAGCAAGAGCTCCCAGTTGAGCTTGGAACAGACACTCACAGGCTTCAGGCTAGTGTGGAAATGAGTGCTAGATGGAAGTGAATGTTGCAAAAGGCGAGGGGAGTACAGGAGCTCAGGAGGCAGCATCCCTGTGTGCACTGGGGCATGTGACAAAGCCCCAGGCACATTTTCAAAATGAGAAACTGACTGGACTCTGCTACATTCTCTGACAGCGGAAAGAAATATTTAGACAGTGGCCAGCTCAACATCCACCCAAGCAGAACTCAGAGCTCAGGGTCTGCAACTATCAGAGGCTAGTGCCCAGAGGACCGGATACCATGGAAAGTTCAGGAAACCTGAGGTCCCTTCTTAGATCATGTGGAGCTAAATCCTTAGCTGGGGCTCGATCCTGCAAAGTGCTGAGCTGTCTGGTACATCAAGGTGCTCAACACATACTTAATAACAGTAATAATGTCATCATCCTGGGCAGGGCTGGCTTTAGGCCGATTCCCCCAATTCCCCAGAATCAGGCCCCATGCCTAAGAGGGCGCCGCGCCTTAGGCGTCTTTTTAATTTTTAAAAATTTTTTTACTCACCCAGCAGCGGGGGTTGTGTGTGTGTGTGTGTGTGTCCACTCCAGGTCTTCGGCAGCATTTTGGCGGCGAGGGGTCCTTTGGTGCCGCAGAAGAACTGGAGCGGACCCCCCGCTGCCGAAGTGCTGCCGAAGCCCCGGACCACCACCGGGTATTCGAATCGGGCCCCACCGTTCATAAAGCCGGCCCTGATGCTGGGGAAGACAGTGGGGCTAGTCTTGTGCTTAAGGGCTTTGAAGGATCAATAGCTTTGCATGGCTTTAAGCACTAAGCAAAATTTGGTAGATTCCTCTGAGCTCCACATGGAGTTTTTGGAGCTGAAATTCAAGGTGAAACCAAAGGGTGGGTGGGTGTGTGGGTGTGTGCGCGCGCACACGTCTGAATGCACGCATACCACCCTCTTCTACCCAGTTCAACAGATTGCAACCAATGGAGTTCTTTGTATGGAACTTTGCAAACCAAAATGGCTGTGTTCCCCCAGCTCTGCTGTACGGTGGGAGTATCTGTAAAGGGCTGAAGTTTGCATCTGTTTAGGATATAGACAAGAGGCTATGTGGGGAAGTTTAGATCTGTCTCTCAGATCAGGGAACAGATTTTGATGGAGGATTTGGGTTTGTCCCTGTACAGAGATAATAGGGGCTAACCACAAAGTTGGAGCTGGATCCAAACTCCTGCAGAGTTCAGCATCAGGGCTTTGGTTCTGCCCCATTTCTGCTGGGGTGGGGATAAAATAGAAACTGTTCAAAGGAAGCTGGTGGGTGGATGTCCCCTCTGAGCCTATGCTAGCTGTGCAGGGGTTTGCAGGAGGTGTAGCCAGGCACAGTGCCTTAGGGCAGGTCAGACACCAGGTGTGGCCTTTACTCAGTGGTGGGTTGGGGGTGTATGTGTGTGTTTCACTCTGGGCTGATGTCTCCCCTCTGCTCCCTGCAGGTACAGACCACCACCATGTGCATTTCCGTCAGCCTTAGCGGCACCGTGGTCCTCGGCTGCCTGTTCACCCCCAAACTCCACATCATCCTCTTCCAGCCCCAGAAAAACGTCGCCAGCCACCGCGTGGCCACCAACCGGTTCAGCGTGACTGCAGCCGGCTCCAGCCACTCGCATGGTGAGTGGTTGGCAGCCCTCCAGTGCTGCTCCCTGGCCCTGGGCACAGAGCATGGCTTCTGTCCTCCTGGGATAGGAGTCCTGTTGCAGAAGGAGGGCTGAATGCTGTGAGGGATGGGATCATGGCCAGGTGACCCTGTGCACCAGCTCCCTTTTGAGAGCTTTGTAATTCAAATGTCAATGGCCATTGAATTGAATATGTTACAAGCCATTGAGCCCCCCAGCCCTGCCCTGTAATGTCATATGCTTTGTGCAGCTGCTAATGCTGACATCTCCTGCATGTTTGAGGACATGCGTGCCTCCGTGACATGTAATCGCCACTGCCACTTCCCTGGGGGGGAGGGGAATCTTTGCAGGGCAGGAGGGGATGGTCGCTGGGAGGCAGGGGCAGGCACCCCCAGTTTGTGGGCAGGGTGAGAGGGGGACATGCCCCGGAGAGAGGAAGGGACAGCCCCGGGGCATGGGATCAGCAGCAGATCGTGGCCTCAGCCCCATGGCTGCACATGGGGCTACAGCGCCCACTCCAGGGTGCTCTCTCCAGGCCATGGGGAAGGCGGCAGGGGGCGATGGTGGGGCTGGGATCCAGGTCCAGCTGCTGTTCCATGATGCCTCTCTGTGTTTTTCCCCCACCAGGGTCGGCCTCTCAGTCCGTCCCCACGGTGTGTAACGGCCGCGAAGTGGTGGACTCCACGACCTCATCCTTATGAAATGCCCTGTGGTTCCCATGGGCAAGGGCATGGTCCCCAGTGCAGACCCCCGCACGAAGACACAGGCCTTTTTCGTTCCCATTGGGCCTTTTGTTTCTCAAAGCTGTGCTCCCAGCCTGCTCGCTGATGCCGTCTCACTCACTGGGCCGGCCTTCCCCAAGGAGAGGAGCCGTCGTGTGAGAACTGGGTGCCACCTTCCGCTGCCCTGCTCCCGCAGCGCCGGCCCAGAGAGACACAAACCTGCTGGGGTGGTCGTGATTGTACTGAATGGACCCGCTGGGGCGTGGAGGAACCACACCCTCTCCCTGGGGAGCCAGCGCTGAGCCAGATGGATCTCCTGGCAGATCCACCCTGTGTTACCTCTTGCTGGCCAGATTACCAGAGAGAGCAAAACCCAAGCATCTGTACCTCCCCACTTCTCTCTGCACTGGAATAGGGTCAGGGGAAAGTCCACAGATCCCACCTGGTTGCTCCCCCTTCCCCTCCCTCCCCAAAGGAAGCAGGACCCTCCCCCCCCGAAAGAGCAAATACGAAGGGGTCAAAGGTGCTATGGCTTGAAGAGAACAGACAGGCCCTTCTCCAAGACTACGCTGTCTCGCAGTGCTGGGAAGGAATTCAGACTGTACAAGTCGGGGGCTCAGGGCTGCTGCTGATTTTGCAGGAAGATCCCTGGTTGGAATGTGAATCCCCTGCCCCCTCTGAGCTGTGAGAGACTCACTTTGAAATGGACAAACAGGTGCTTCCACATCAGAGATTTCTGACCCCAGGAACCTGGGTTGTACCCATGATCCTCCTGCTGACGCATTACCTGACTCGGCTAGAGGGACCCTACCTGAGGGTTGCCGCATGTGCGGGACTGTAGGGTTTTGTTTAGCAAGGGCAGTTGGGGACGGGCATGGTGGCTAGCCAGGGAGCAGGGATAGAGGGAGGGGCCCACCGGGGTGAGGCGTGGCACAGGAGGGCTGCCCTGTCAGCACCTGGTGTGGGACACTGACAGAGAAGGGTAGCAGGGGACTGAAACAACTCCTACAAGTGGAGAAATGATGAGGTATGAGAATGGAGGGAGAGACCTGAAAATGTGGGGCCAGCCAGACGCAGAGAGTGAGTGAGGATCTGGCAGCCTGCAGTCCTGGGGACTGACTTCAGAGGGAGCTGTGTGTCCTGTCCCTGGAGACTGGGCCCATAACACAGAGAGCAGGGAGGAACAACCCCGCAACACATGCTTAAGGCCCTCTACCCGGGGGGGGGGGGGGGGGTGCAGCTTCTGCTTGGGGGGCAAGGGTGTGGGGGCATGGCCTGCTGCTCCCCACTTCCACAGGGGTTTGGATTTGTGATGTGCTGAAGTCATTGACCTTGCAGCCTGGTGTCCAAAGGTGCTCCTCACTCTCTGCCTCTACAGGCAGCAGGAAAAGGACATTCCCACTGCATTAGGCTGCCCAAGGGGCTGTTCCCCCAGAATGCCCCCACGCCTTTCATAAGCAGCGGGACGGGGAGGGGTCAGTCTGATTCCATGGAGGGCCAGGGTGCCTCAGACCACTCCCATTCCTGACCCTGCCAGGAGCTGCCTGACCATGACATCACCCAGCAGCCAAAGTTGCCCGAGCGCTGCTGCAGCAGCAAAAGCAGCAATAAACCATCCGGCTCTGTGCTTTACAGCTGCCGAACACTCCGGCGGCAAAGCTGCTCCCGTGCTTCGCTGCAGTTTTCTTGGCACCTTCATCCACCGAGAGCCAGCAGGTGAGTGCAAATGGTACCACTCTTGTCCAGAGCTGCTCAGAGACTTTCAAACAGCATCATTTTGGTCTCAGAATTGCCTGTTTTCTGCGTGATGCATAAATCGTCCTGAGAGACTTTCTTTTTTTTTAACGATGCTTTTTTGCCCCCAAAGATTCAAAATATCAGGTCTCAATATGCTTGTTTTTGTTGGAGGACAACTAGTGACATTCCCAGAGCCTGGAAGAGGGAAAAGCATGTTCAGTGAGACTCTTTAAAACTCTTGGTTCTATTTATTGTAAACCTCCACTTAATTCTAACACCTGACACACCCCTGGGAGAAAAACACTCTTTGTGAAAGGTTCAGCATGCTCTGGCCTTTCAATTGAGGGCTGAGAAAGCTGCCATTCAGGTTCTCCAGTCCTCCAAGGAGTTCTCCAGCAAAAACAGGGACATCATCATAATCCTGATTACTCATCATTTATATCCCACTTGCACCTGTCAGAAGACAAGGACACTGGGCTAGATGGCCCATTGGTCTGACCCAGTGTGGCCGTTCTTGTATAGCTATTCCTGAGAGTTGTAAGTGGAAAAAACAAGCAGGGACAAATCCTTCCAGGTTGTCTTTATGTGTCAAAGAATCAAAACCAAAACATTAGGGCCCAGTGCAGATACAAAATTTGTATCCACATCTGATCCACGATCTGCAAAAATGGTTGGTGGGTATCCATGGATATGCAGGACTCTACAAAAAAAAATCCCTTAATTTTAACCTTTATACAGGGGTGGCCAACGTATGGCTCCGGAGCCACATGCGGCTCTTCAGAAGTTAATATGCAGCTTCTTGTATAGGCACCGACTCTGTGGCTGGAGCTACAGGCGCCAACTTTCCAATGTGCCAGGGGGTGCTCACTGCTCAACCCCTGGCTCTGCCACAGGCCCTGCCCCCACTCCACCCCTTCCCGTCCCCTCCCCTGAGCCTGCAGTGCCCTCACTCCTCTCCCCCCGCCCCTCCCGCCAGAGCCTCCTGTACACCAGGAAACAGCTGATCGGGAGGTGCGGGGAGGGAGGGGGAGGCACTGATTGGCAGGGCTGCCAGTGGGTGGGAGGCGCAGGGAGTGTGTGTATGCGGGGGGGGGGGGAAGCTGCTAATGTATTACTATGGCGCTTTGGCAATGTAAATTCTGGCTCCTTCTCAGGCTCATGTTGGCCACCCCTGCTTTAAAGGAATACACTAATGTACATTTCACACTGAATTATGTTACCCGTTATGGTTACAAGTGACTCCTAGGCTCAGGGTAAAGAATCAAAAACTGGTGTCTGTTTTTTTCCAGTATGTTTCCTTTTTACACTTGACAGCACTTTGTGTAGCATTCCCCTCCCTCCCCACCCCATATGTATAGTCATGTTCCTGTTGTTCGTGTGGGTCTTTCTCACAGCCCCAGGGAGAGACGTTTAGAAAGAGGAAAATGGGATTTCAAAAGTCCCCAATGTTTGTGGAGGGCCATGGGTAAATTACTTGTAACTATTTGTTTTGTTAATCACTTAGATTTCAAGTTGGATCCTTAATGAGAATTTGTTAGTGGTTAATTTCACAGCAATGCATCGCCTGCCTTTCAAATGCATTCAGATGCTGAGCTGCTCTTCCTGTGTCTCAAATGACATCATTAGACAGCACTTCCTGTTAGGCATTATCAGTATCAAGGCCCTGGTGGACTGGCTAGTGCTAAAGAGGTCGCACCAGTGTTTTTCAATTGACTGATGGAAAAATCCGTGTTTACTGTAGAACTATAGAAGTATTTCAACCAGGTGAGCTATTAGTTATTATTTAAGCGAATGTGCTGCTGATCTCTCTTAAGAGTTTTCTGTGGGTCGCATCTTTTTTCACAGTAGCTCCATGATGTCGGTGCTAAATGCTAGAATTCCAGTGTTCGTAGCTGTGCCCAGCCCTCAGCCGTGACACCGGTGCCAATGCCCTGTCCTTCTGCCAATGCCCCCTTCCCACCATACTATCCACTGCTCCAGCAGGACGCCTGTTAGCACCACCGCTCTTCCTGACTACTGGACAGGCACTAGCAATCAATCAGCCCTAAAATCAGCATCCTGCTCCGCTGCTTCTAGTCACTAATCTCCCCTCACCCCGGGGACAGCTGTACCTGTGGCCGCTGGCACTCAGTGCAAGGGAGATCCTGAAAACCAAATGACAGGCTAGGCTGGGCTGGGCAATATAACTCTGTATCTCGTGGTGTTTTTTTAATTTTTATAAACTATTTATTGGGAGGAGCCTTTTGGCTGGAGAGAAAATTATAATAATTAGCTGGCTGCTAACAAAAATGTGCGTGTTCTTTGGCCCTTGACTAGGATTATTATCATTGTGACATGTATTACAAGCCAAACGAGTTTTTAAGCGTAGATCTTTTGTGACCAAGTTTGTGGTTTTTGTAATTTATGTAAATAAAGTGCATTTTTTTTAACGGATGCCCGTCAGTGCCATGTGGGCCTCTCACTGGAGTAAAAAGCAAGAGCTGGGTGTCTGTGTCTTCTTGTAAGAACTGCAGGGCTCCAGGGACTGATTATGGAGTGGCAGGGTTGTGTGCGTCAGGTAATGTGGGGTCAGTGCCCTGCTATACCCCAGATTGTGTGACACACCATGGGCGAGTCATGTTATCACTTTGTGCCTCAGTTCCTCTGTCATGGGGGGATCTGACACCCTTTGTCCTGTGGACTCTTCAGTGTATGGGTTGCCCAACAGGGCTCCCAGCCCCGCCACCACCTCTCTGTGTCACCGTACTACAAACAATAATGCAAAGTGTTGCAGCAGCAGGTCAGGTCAATCCTCTGTGCACTAAGGTGCTAGAAGGGGGCAGGTTAGGGGAACTAGGCAGGAGTCCCTGGGCCTTCACTTTAAAACCCAAGGCAGCACCAAGCTTTTTCCTTGGGGTGAGAAAACGATGCAGTTGCTAAAGTAGAAAAGCAAAGGTGGCCCACTGAATAGATCTCTGGTTTGGTTCTGGGGAGACCTGGGTTCTAGTCCCAGCTCTGTCCCTGGCCTGCTGGGTGGTCTTGGGCCTCAGTTTCCCCAGCTGTGAAATGAAGATGATGCTACTGAGCTGTGTAAAGGGTGAGGTAGTAGTATCCTGCAGCAGGGCAGGGGCTAATTATGAACTCTTCCCCTCACCTGCCACCACCCACATCCCTCTGCTAATGCAGAGGGGGTAGGAGGCTGGTAAAGGGGATGGCAGCATACTAAGTGTTTGGGCAGCTCACTTGCCAGTAGCAAGGGCCAGCTGTGTGTGTGGGAAGTTTCAGCCCCCTGGGAGGTCAGAACTGCCTTCCTGCATGGGAGATGCCTGCCTCCTAGCTCCTATGAGCCATGGGCTAGACACATGCAAAGCCAGGCACTTGCACTATGAGGCCCTTCTTGCTGACACAGCCTAATGCCTTCGCTAAGTATTATAGCCTGTCTGGCCCTTTAAGAGGTGGGCCTAGCAACCCTCCTGAGCTGGCAAATTAATTATAATTAGTGACCCAAGCTGGAGAAGAGTCAGGCAGGAGAGACTCCCTCCAGAGCCAGCCCTCCTTGGCTGGGGGAAGGCAGGCTCAAGTGGGCTCCAGGGCTGGAGCTAGGCCCTGGAAAGAGGGTGAGGAGAGCTAGGGGCTCCTGGTCCAGCAGCAGAGCGAGGCGCTGGGAGAAGTCAGGGAGGCTGCTTTACTACAGACTCCTGGGAAAGCCCCCGGGGCTGGAAGGGACCCAGGGAAGCAGCAGCATGGCTGAAAGGAACAGCACTAGCTCTTAACACAGGGACCTTGGGCAGTGCCCCAGGGCAGAGGTTCCTGGGCCAGGAGGTGTAACTGCCTCAGCACCAGCCTGGCAGGATTGCAGGCTGGGATGTCTGGACTGCTAGATGTACTTCTGTCACCCTATCTGGCTGTTGGTAGAGATGGGGGGCTGCACTAACAGAATCAGGCCATCCCAAGGCCACAGTACTGCTCAGCAGAGGACACTGGGGCAGAGCCCAGTCCTGCCCTACCCTGGCACCAGGAGGTGCTACAGTGATGAGTGCCATTGCTTCCAGCAGGACTCTGCTTACCCCTAGCAGAGGCGCACCTGTGCCCTTCCAGGCTGGAGGCCAAAGCCCTTGTCTCACCAAGTTTGATTACACTCTCTTTAAAGGCAGCTTTCAGGTCCCAGCTTGCAACCCTCAGCAGTGAGATGCAACCCACCCCCCAGTCACCACTGCCCTGGCAGCAGCAGCAGGCTGCTGAGCCCATACCCATGCTAAAAGCAGTGACTTTTCCAAGCCAACCCCACGGGAGGCCAAAGCTACTTAGCTTGCTCCCCTGCTGGGGATGGAGGGGAAAGGGGAGGGGGAGAGAAGGTGGACGCCACCCCCAGTGCAGCTGCCAGTAGCCCCCTTCCTCCCCTTCACCAGGGCCCTGGCTCATGGCTGCAACCCAGGATGCATGCAGCCCTCTCAGGGCTGAGCTGTCCTCACAGCAGAGGCTGCAGCTGTAGCTCAAGGAAATCACTTCTCTCCCCGTCCTTAGGTTTTCCTTCCCTAAACAGATGCTAATATCTGCTTGTGGCCTACGGCTGCAAGGATGGAGTGAACTGAGCTACTGAACGCTTCCATTTGTTCCCTGAGGGCTGGCACTCCACATCAGGCTCTAATGAGCTTTCCTCACTGCCCCACTATGCAAGGCACACAGCTGTCTTCCACGTGTGCAGCAGCCAGGGGCTGTGAGTAGCAGAGACAGCACACTGGGACAGGGCTAGCTCCACTGGCAAGTTGAAGCCACTGTTTAGCTAAGGCAGGTCTTTAAACCATAATTTGAGGATTTCAATAACTCAGACATAGGTTAGGGGTTCGTTACAGGAGTGGGTGGGTGAGATTCCGTGGCCTGCGTTGTGCAGGAGGTCAGACTAGATGATCATAATGGTCCCTTCTGACCTTAAAGTCTATGAGTCTAAGACCTCAGGCCAAGGTTGTGTCTGACCTGTAGCAGGGCAAATGCTAGGACTTCAGTCTCTAGCGGATGATGTGCTCAGTGATCCTCTGGCCCAGGCTGTGGGGAGGGATACTAGGCCTTGTTTTACTCTCAGCATTGGTGTCATTCCCCCAGGTACAGTACACAGGGAGGCCCAGCTCAGGTACAGAACCACTCCAGGCAGAGTTAATACAGCTGAGCGACACAGCTGTCATACGAGCTGATGTATAGGAACAGAGCTGGCATAGGCAGCTGAGCTGCACATATCCCTGAAGGTCCAGGAGCGCGCACACGCACACACACCTCTCTCTCTCTCTAAAAATGAGAAGAGCAGCCAAAAGCCCATGTAAAAGCAGCATGCAGGCAGTCACTGCTTTTAGGCAGCAGCCTGCAAGGAACAGCTCTGTTTAAAAGAGCAAAACACGTAGTGTCACAGCTGAGATTAAAATCTTAACTACAGGAGATGGTTTTTTAATAGTCCTGCTTTTCTAGCTTAGTACTAAACAGCCTAACCCCCACTGCACGCTCCAGTTTGATCAAAATGCAGAGTTTAGAGCTGCTCTTCTTGGAGACAGATCCCAGGTGGAAACAGACATGACAGCACTTAATTCAGTCTCCGAGGCTGTGGCTGCTGTTAGCACAGATGCATTTAAAAAATGCCTCAAGTTTCGAGACAAAACAAGTGACACTTGAACTTTAGTACATGAGCAGCTATGAATGGTAGCTTCCAAACCTCCCTGGATGGCATGTACAACAGAGATCTGCATCAGCAGTCCAAAGCTCTGCAGCACCGAGACCAAGGGAGAGCAAAACAAAAACAAACCCACCCCCAGACTGATCAGAATGAGGGAGGGCTCATGCTGTGATTGCATGCTACATTTCTGGAGCAGAGGCATAAGAGGCCTGTCTCCTTGTTTGAATACAGGCAACAGAGTCTCTCCAGATCTGCTGCACAACCGCCCCCCGCCCCTCCACCCACCCACACAGAACTGAGGTCTGGATCCCTGAGGCTAAGCAGGAAAGGGAAGAGAGAATCCTGGGCCCTGCCACAAACTCCAACATCTGGTAAAGAAAGGGAATTCTTCATGGGATCTCGGCAGGCAGAGACAGGGCTGTCCCTTGCAACATGCCCTTGAAGGTCATGGGCCATTTGAGTGAGTGGTTCTGGCCTGTTCTTGAGAAAGGAGGAAGTCAGACTGAGGCTGCTTAGTCTGCATGTCCATTCCCCCCCCTGCAAAAGGCCAGGTCTCAGCAGCTCACACGGAGCAGGTTCTGTCGCTGGCCTTTCAGGGGCAGGAGTAAGCTTGTCGAAGATCCTCCCCACTGCCATGCAGCTCTGGCTGCAGAGCGAGGGGGGCCTGGGCTTTTCATTTCACATGCTGCACCTCCCTTTCCTCTTGTGCCCAGCCTGCAACTGGTCCCAGAGAAGACATCCTTGCCTCCGGTTTCGCTTGTGACAAAGCATCCGAGCCGTAGACAGGCTGACACTGACAGCAGGGTTTTACACACGGGTTTGCTTTTAATGCAAAGTTTTAACTCAAGAGTCTCACAAAGCTCTAGTAGTAACACGACCGTATGCAAGAGGGGAGCAGGGTTAGGAGCCGTCAGCTGGCTGTGCGCTGTCAGCCGCCATCCTCTGCAGCGGGATGATGCAGATGCTGTTCTTGGCTTCTTTAATTCGCCACCAGCGGCCCAACCTGAACACGAGAGAGACACCCTGAGCTTTTGTTTCCACCACTCTCCAGCAAGAAAGCCACCTGGTGCCAAGCCGAGCTCCCTCCTCAGAGGGTCCCGGTGCTGGCAGTCAGTGCTTCACGCTGCTCTAGCGCCTGCCAGGGGCTCTTGGAGTGCTTTGCAGAGATCCAGCCTCCCAGCACCCGAGAGGCGCCATCTCTAGTCTACAGAAGGGGAAGGTTTGTCTCCATTTCCCCCAGGAGAAAGCAAGTCACTGGTAAGGCTGCCCTGGAGCAATGGCAGGAGGAGTTTCATACCAGTGCCAGCCGGGCTTTTAGGAGGGTTAGTGCCATTTTCTGCCCTCCCCTCCTAGACAGCCCACTCCTCGCATGCTTCACCCTGAAAGTTGCCCCTTCCCAGCATTTAACAGACCCTTCTTCCCAGCTGAAGAAGAGTCTAATGCCAAATGTTGGATTTTTCTAAGCACCCAGCACAGGCTCCACCCCATCACCAGCTCCTCCAGACTGCACACTGCAGAGGGACGACCCCAAGGGCTGGGAGAGAGTCTGGGATTAGCGTCTGGGGCCTTGGGCCAGAGCCCCTGGAGACCCCATGTAGCCTGTAGCTAGCAGCAAGGCCGGTACCTGTGTTCCTGTCCAACCCCAACAACCAGGAAATCCCCAGCATTCGAGAACTTCAAGCTGTTGACAAAGCCGATCTGAGAGAGAGGAAGAGAGAGAGAGAGGCGCATGAGGCCAGTACCGCAGGCTTGAGAGCTATTAGTCTGCCAGGACACTCGAGTGCACGGCTCCCATTAGGGCAATGCAACTTCGATCAGGCCGAGGAAGGATTTAATCTCAGCAATTCACTGGCTTCACACACCAGATGGGAGGGAGCCCCTCTGGGTTTATTCCGGACCCCAGCAAAACCTGCACCCCCTCACCTCAACCTGCACAGCAGACTCGTTTGGGGAAGGGGAACCCAGCTAGACAGAAGAGGGAAAGTCCCATCTCTGCTCAGCCCCAAGCATTCGCTCCCATGAGCCTCGCCTGCCAAGAGGGAGCCTTCCTGCCCGCACGCCCGTGCCCCTTTCTTACCAGGGGGATGTCGAAGAGCGGCTCCAGCCTTCGGAATCCCTCGCCACACTTCCACAGCCGCACACTGGAGCTGTGCGAGCCTGTGGACACAGAGCAGAATGTGAGGGCCTTGGGCGGCCAGGCCCTGCACCTCCCCCGGGCCCCGCTTACCCGCAATCTGCACCGATCCAAGCTAGCGTGGTCTCCCATGGCCCACAGCCCTGCCACCACACCAAGCCCTGCTGGCATCCATGACTGGCGCTCCACACAGCCCAGCTCCCCCTCCCTGCCACCCCACCAACACAACAGGGACCACAGGAAGCTGAAGCTGCTGGCTGGGCAACTGGAGCAGCAAGCTGGCCTATTCTAGGGGAAAACATCATCCTGCCTGGGGTTAGGTGGCGGTGGATCCTCATCACTCTGGGGGAGTGAGTCAGGACCAGAGCGGAGAGCGATGCAGCGATCTCCTACCAGTGACACACAGGACAGACTGGTCACAAGGCCGTAGCTCTCTGGAGAGGCCCAGCCAATGTCCCCAGAACCCCAAGAGCAGCATTTGCACCTCTTGCTCCGAGCTCACCAGTCACTTATAGTATGTGACATGGATCCAAGTTCAAACCAAGCCCTACCTCCCGTCCCAGCCTGCCCCAAACCACTCCCTTCCCATCCAAGCAGGATTTCCCCACGCCTCAGCTAGTTTCTAAGCCAGGGTGGCGGTGGCAGTGCCAGGGGTAGGAGCTGTAGGAGTGGCAGGGCCTGGGCTAGCTGAGGGCAGCATAGGGCCAGTTGTGGGCAAATTCCCCAGGGCTGCCAGGAAAGCAGAGCCAGGTTCCCAGTAGAAGAGAGAAGTTAGGAGCCTGAGGAATGACCCGTCCAGGGCCCTTTCCAGCTGAGCCCCTCAGAGCACTTCAAACAGTAACCCGGCCCCGCCCACGAGAAAGGCATTGTCCCAGCTGTACAGAGTGCTGGCCCAAGCTGCAGGGAGGATAAGAGCCGGGGAGGAAGCCCAGAGCTGGGGAGGAAGCCGAGATCGCCCAGCTGCCGGGGGCCTGCAACGTACTGCATCCTTCCTCCCCGACCCAGTCCCAAAGCAACAGCAAAAGCAAGGGTCTCACAGCGCGAGGCACCTGTGGCTACAACGTCACTGTTCAGCAGGGTGGCCACCGAGGAGATCCAGTACGGCTGCTCCAGGCCCTGGGCGCCGTGGTTACTGTGCGCTTGCCTCACCGTCGTGAGCGGCTTCTTCTTCGAAAGTCCCCAAAGGGCGACCGACCTGTTGTGAGACGTGGAGCGGATGAGGCTACGTGCCAGAGCGCAGGCCTGCAGCACCCCCAGCATGTCTCCAGCAGGGTTACTCACCCGTCATCCGCACCGGACACCATGTGCTCCTCATTGATCAGCTGGACGCAGTCAATGGAGCCCCTAAGATGGGCAGAGGGAAGGAGAAGGATTTGTGGCTGTGGGCTCCCTGGGAAGTTACCCTGCAGGGTGCCAGAGCCCCAGAGGCAATGGTAGCCCCAGAACTTGAGCTGAGCGCAGACCGGGCTTCCAACACCACCCCTCAAAGGAGACTGTGCTGGTGGCACTCAGCATGCTTCAGAACAAGCCTCCCTGGCAGCCCCTCACTGCAACAGGCAGCCCCTGGAGGTAGAGCATTCCCTAGGTCACCTCCCAGAAGGGCACATTTCCCCTTTTGGCTGCTCCCCCACTGGGATCTGGCATGAATGCTCTGAACGAGTCCTCCTGCCGGCTGAGCTGCTTGCCCTGTGGTTCAGCCTGGCTGGCCTAGTTCCACGCTGCACCACCGTGATATGGGAGCTTGGCTTGAGCTGCTTCCAGGAGCTGCTGCAGTGAGGAGCGGTCCCATGCACCATGCAGTGCTGTGGATGGCCGACAGCCAGCCTCCCCAACCCAGCATGTCTGCATCACTCCTGCAGGCTCTAGGCAAGGTAGCATGTGCCACCACCAGCTCAACAGGTGTGGCCGATAACCATGCACAAGGCAGGTGCTGGGAAGCATCTGACAAGACACTGGGCTGCAGAGTGGAGGGGACATAGAACAGACCAGGGATCGCAGCGCAGTTGCTGGCAGCCACCAGATGGCTTTGGAAGAGGAGCTGCCATGGAAGGCGAAGCCGGTTAAGCGGAGCAGACGCCCTGCAGCCCTCCCCGCCCTCTGCAGGGGCTACTGCCCACACCTACTGGTGCCCATAGAACACAAGCTGAGACTCCTCAGGGATCTTCCAGACCCGGACGGTGCCGTCTCGCCCTCCTGATGTGACGCAGCACTCCCGGCTCAGGCTGTCCAGCCCCGTGATTGCATCCTGGTGCCCAAACCTGGAGTCGGGGGCAAACCGAGCAGAAGATGAGACCCAGTCTCAGTAACCCAGGGAGCCCAGCCTGGCACCTTCTACATCCCTTCCCACCCAGGCTCTGCATTCTCAGCCTGGATGGTCACCATCTCCCACCACCGCATGGCCAATGCTGATCACTGGTTCTCCTGGATGGGGAGCTTGTGGCTACAGCCCACCAGGCCTCTCCGCCCACAGAATACTTGGCCTCTCACCAGACACAGCTGGCAGAAGACATGGCGACGTCTATCTCAGGTAACCATGCTCAGGAAGAATGACTCAGGCCCTCAGGAGATTTCTGAGCTGCAGCCACATCACAGCTACTGATGCAGTAGGAAGGCTCCTGATCAGGTGAGCCCGACCATGGGTGCCACCAAACTGAATGGGCCGCTCGTTAGGGCAGGGCAGCCTTGAGCAGTGCCCATAGGACAGCTTGGGGGCCAAATGCATTGCTGGGCCAAGTCCGCTGGAGCCCCCTGCCCAGGAATCCCAGTCTTCCATCTCCAGGGTCACTCCAAAAGCCACACAATCCTCCCAGCTCAGCCTCCCTGGCTCTCCTGCCCCAGGGCACAGAGAATTGGGTCCTCACAGAGTTTCCACGTAGGCGTTCTCAGCCACGTTCCAGACTTTGACGGAGCGATCGTGCGAGGCGCTGTACAGCTGGTGAGTGCCCTTCTGGAACGACAAACCCTGCGTGGGGGGAGAGACCGGTGCTAAATACAGAAGAGCGGCTTTAATGCCAATCCAAAACTGCATTCTCCAAGGTGACTACACTAGGGAAAGTAGCCAAATTTCCCACCCCTCCCAAGCTCAGCACCTCAGAGGAAAGGCACTCGGCAAAGGGGGAAGAGGATTCCCATGGAGAAAGGGCTCCCTGACTTTTAGGCAGAGCCTCGATATGTTTCCCAAGTCAGCGTGGAAGGATTGGGTGCTCGGAGCCGCCTAGTTGTGTCTGAGCTACTCCCCCCCAGCCCTCCAGCCACTCACCGTCACAGCATCTCGATGGCCAGTGAATTTATATAGGTGCTTGCATGTGACAGCCTCCCAGATCATGATCAGTTTGTTCCTGTCTCCTGTGGCCTGGCAGGGGACAGAGGACACTCTTACCAGCAGCCCCTAACAAGCTTTCCAGGGTCTGTGTCATCACAGCAGGCTGCATGGCTGCGCTATTATGTTCTGCTGCCATTTCAGAGGCCCACAGGGAGACTCGGGGGGCAGAGCCGGCCAGCAGGAGAGGTCTCAGCCAGATGGGAGATGGGATTCCCCACCAGCCACCCCTTGGTTTTGTTCCCAGCTCACTGTCTTCCCCCGAGAGCATACAGAGCAAACAGCCTTTGCCCTTCCTCCTCCTCTCGGGGTGGTCCCATCAGCACCACAGCCAATGCTGGAGCCCAAGGCTGGTGAGATCTAGCCGTGCAGCTGGCCAAACAGGCAGCAGTGATATTGTGTGTGCCGTCAGTGACGGGTGAATGGGCCCAATCGTGGCACAGCAGCCATCAGCATTTCACCACTGGGGCAGAGATGGACCCTGCTTCTATCAGAGCAAGCTCCCCCAACAAGGTCTCACCATACAAGCCATGTACCATGCACTCACAGCTGATGTGCTGTTTGCAGCTCCTGTATCCTTTCTGGAAGATGGCAGCGCCCAGCTCTACCTGTCAGAGCAGCCCACCCAGCTCCGAGGGGGGGCCAGGGACAGAGAGCAAGCAACAGGGTGGGGGATCAAAGGGGGTCCAGCATTTGCAATGAAGCAGGAAGCTGACAGCGAGTGCCAAGAACTCAAATGGCAAGAGCCTCCTCTCACTGCATGACTAGAGAACAAGGGTGAGCCAGCCAGTAGGGGAGAGGGCAGGGCACGGCCGCTCCTCCTTACCAGGTATTTGCCATCTGACGAGATGGCCATGGAGAGAACATGCGCTGTGTGGCCGACGTGCTGGGCCTCTGTCCCCTTCTTCCCTCCAGGGATCACGTGCAACTTCTTCCCGCTCTCCACATCCCCTGCAGCAGACTGCATCGGTCACCTCCTGCCTCATTCTGCAGGGCTAAGCCTCTGGCTTGCTTAGCCAGACTAGCAGGGCTGCCTTGGCCAGCGTGTCCTCTTGGCAAGCCAAAGGCCATGGAGACAGGGCCAGCGCCTCCCCAGAGGATTAGGAAGTAGAGAGTGCAAGGTACACCTGATGGATCCACATCTGCTCAGAGCAAGATGCGGGAGGATCACAACAGTACAGTGGAGTTCCTGCACCAGCCCCAAAGCAAGCTGCCAGAGGGCAGAGCTGACACTGTACTTAACAGTGCCTGCTAGCCCACAGTGAATGCTAAAGACTGAGACTCATTTTTCTCAGGAGGGTCAACTCATTTTGGGCTCCTAAGATCTAAGCACCCATTTCTCTCTCTCTCTCCCTCCCTCCCCTCCCCCAAAGGCAGTGGAAGCTGGGTGTACATGGCACTTCTGGAAAACAGAGGTGTAGGTGTTTGGAGCTAAGCACTCAAGAACTGAGGGGAACCCCCCACCCAAATTAGTGGACACTTCTCAAGATTTAGATCCTGCTTGCAGGGTCAGTGCTGCTCCAGCACTAAAATCTAGCTTGTAACAAAGCAAGAGACTTCCCTTCAGAAGAGGAGGCTACAAGCAAAGCTAGAAATTGACAAGCTCTGACAGCCTGCCCTGCACAGCTCTAACGTGTGAACACAGCACCTGCCGGGAGATGGAGCACAGCCAGGTTATGGGAGAGGATGCTCTTCACAACTGTCTTTGGAAATGCTGAAACCTGCAAGCCACTGGACTAAGAGAGGAGGTGGCCTAGGAAAAACTCACATTTGATGATGGAGCAGTCTTTGGCAGCTGAGAAGATGCACTTGTCATCTGGAGAGATGACCAGGCAGGTGATGGGCAGCTGGTGACCTCGCAGCACTCGGATGGCTGCTGTATCTGGAGGCTGCAACTGTTCACACACAGCACCTCATTAACAAAGCGCTCCGGCACCACAGAACTTGCATGGGGTTGCGAGCTATTTTATCCCTGGTGATGGGATACACGCTGACTTCAGTGGGAGCGCAGCACCTCAAAGATCTAGCTGTCAGCACCCAACTTTAGAAGGCCAAGATTTTCAAATATTTAAGGTACTTATATACCCCGCCACCACCCCCATTACCAATAACAGAGCACTACCAACACCCCTGTGATAGGGCAATGCTATTATCCCCATTTTACAGATAGGAAACTGAGGAACAAACATGCCACATGACTTGCCCAAGGTCACTCAAGAAGTGTGGCAGAGCATGGAATTGAACCCAGGTCTCCTGCCATCCAGTCCAGGGCTCTACCTATTAGGCCACACTTCCAGAGCAAACCTGGATCCACAAGAGTCCCAGGTTAGTGCAGGGCCACCTTGCCCTAACATGCAAATGCTGTTATTTTCAACTGAACTAGGAGCAAGCTCATCCGAGGCGCCTGCATTGGGAGAGAACAGTCGATCTGACAGCCGGGAGATTGAGCCACTCCAGAAAGGGATCACATGACATGACACCACACCACCCCCACCCAAGGGAGAACAGGCTGCCAGCGACGTCTCCCTGCCCCCACCCAACTCTGAAGCAGAGCTGTTCATTCGAAGCTTTGCAAACTTACATCTTTGGCGATCAGTCGCTGCAGTTTTCCCTTCTGTTCAAGCTGTTGAAAGTACAAGGCAGTTAAACATGAGCAGCAAAGCCCTAGGCACTCAGTCCCTGCATAGTGGAGGCTATTCTGCCCTTACAAGATGTGGATTGAGGACAATTTAGATGCAAAAAATTGTTCAGTTGCACAGTCAACTGCTTGACCACGCTTTGGTTTAGCCTGAAATACATTCCAGAAAACCAAACCATCAATGTCACCCAGGCTTGTTGCCCTGGGGGGAGGGATAGCTCAGTGGTTTGAGTATTGGCCTGCTAAACCCAGGGCTGTGAGTTCAATCCTTGAGGGGGGCCACTTAGGGATCTGGGGCAAAATCAGTACTTGGCCCTGCTAGTGAAGACAGGGGGCTGGACTCAATGACCTTTCAGGGTCCCTTCCAGTTCTAGGAGATGGGTATATTATATTATAAGCCAATAAAAAGCATAGGACAGGAAGAACAGTATCATATCAAACCTGGCTCCAGGAATCTCTCATGAAGTGTTAAATTCATCTTATACCGAAGATGTGCTCCCAAAGTCACCAGCCTAAAGCCATCTTTTTATATCTTACCCATTTACAAGAAGTGCTGTGTACATCACCTGAAACTGGATTTAACCAATCAGCTTTCTATGTTGTTTTTCTGGTACCATGCTGTACCCCCTTACCTCTTTGTTCTGAGAGCATGCATTCCTGGTACTAGGCCCGTGAAGGCACCTCTGCAGTTTGCAAGATGGTAGAACATGGTCTTATCTTTTTCCTTTGGGACATTCTAGTAGTAGCCTGAGAGAGTTACTCCCTACCTCTTGCTATGGTAAAACACTCTTGTGTGCTGATCCTGAACATTTTCCTATCTTCCTAATCCAAAGCTTACTTCTGCAAATGCAAGGTGTTATGGGATACTTGACAAGGGTGGACAGAATTGTGGAGAGTACATTTGATCTTAGCCGTGAAGCAGTGAACATAACTTCACAATACTTATATTAACAGTAAGCCAATACATGTATTAGGCAACCTAGGTGATGGGCACCTTAAGAATGCTGATGGTTTAAACAGGAATATGCAAAGAGGCGTTTACCTCTCTGCCTAGCAGAGGACAGGGTCCCATGCATGGAGCAGCTGCTTGGTTCCCCTCAGGTTCAGAAAGCCATAGGCCAGTGTGAATCAGAAGGGGGGGGGGGGGAGGGGAAGAAGAGAGAGAGTGTGTGCACGCACACACGGGTGTGCGCAAAAAATTCCATGCAGAGATTCAAGTCACTTTCCCTCTAGCTGGGGGATGTTTGGAAGGCAGAGACTTAGCTTTGCTCTGGCCACTTAATGGAAGCCACGGTAAAAGTCAAATGCACATTTGTGTGGGAGTGAGCAGACACTCATCTCAGAGATTGTAGCCACAAGACAGGCCCTCAAGGGCAGGCTGAAAGGAATTGGGGGGAGGGGAATTCCCAGGGCTCCAGGAGCATCAGAAGAGAAGAAGCAGATGCAATTCAAAAGAGAAGACGTCAGCAAGCAAGCAAGGAGCCCCTGAATCCATTAACTCCTCTCCCCCAAGCAGCCTACTCACCACATCTTCCTTCAGTCGGCCAGCAACCAAGTCATCTTCCAAGGCCTCCTCTTCTGCCTTTTCCTCCTCTGCCCAAGAGACAAGCACAGAGACAGCACATTAGGAATGGAGCTCCGCATGCACAGCAAGAAGGCTGGTGACATACGACTGAAGCAATGAACATTCCTGCATTAGCAGAGCTTCCTCTCCAAGAGGAGGAGCAAGCAGCAGACAGCCCTCAAAGAACTACACATTGGAAGGTTAGCACAGGCTTTTAACTATGCAAATACGGGGAGCTGGTCCCCAGCGATTGCTTGGTCAGACCTCCTGCTCCAGACTTAGACCCCAGATCATCGAGCACAGTCTCATTTACAGTAGCTTCCTGGTCAACAGCAGACCATGCATCCCCCATATCAACATGTGGAAACTTAAGCTTTCTAGCTCTTACATTACCGCTTTAAGGCAGAGTTTATCACTGTGCCCATGCTACAAGCAGTTCCTGAGCATACTTCAGGGCTTCATCTGGCTGCATAAACGTTTTATATCCTTTTCTAGGAAAATTTTTTAAAACAGCTGGATGGGGGTGCTGCAGGTGTGACTGACACACCTGAAGCTTCCTCACTGGGTCACTATTTTATAGAGGTTCTTATGACAAGTGTGGCATTGTAGGATCCAAGCTTATAGTCTATGCATCCTTTGGCACTACACAGAAATCTTGGGAAAACATGATGTGCTTGCTGTTATGTGCAATGGAATCTTAAAGCTGCTAGTTGCATCCGAAGAAGTGGGTATTCACCCACGAAAGCTCATGCTGCAAAACATCTGTTAGTCTATAAGGTGCCACAGGATTCTTTGCTGCTTAAAGCTGCTAGTGTCTCAGGACGTTCCTGCCATTGCAAAGTCCTATTTTGGGTCAGTTCCCTGCTGGGTTAGGTGGTGATTTTGTTAGCTCAATGGGGAATGGAGCCAGGGCTTAGTGTGAATGCAGCTGAAAGCTAGAACTGCATCATGCCCATGGCTCCTGTATTGTCCCCACTTTAACAAGCATTGAAATGGATGTGCAGAGAAGGGATGACCTTGCCCAACATCTCACAGTAAACTGGCAGCAGATCCAAGGTCAGAATCCAGGCCTCTTGATCTAACTGCTACACTCCCTCTGAAGCATTCCCCAGAACAAGCTACAGTAGTAACACTGCCCTCTTGTTATATTAGTCTCAGCGAGACTTGTACTTATCCTGCTAGGAAAACAAGCCACCTAGATTTACCCTCAACCTGTTTTTTGTTTTTTTTTTTTAAAGTCTTTTACTGCCATTACATGCAAAGGATAAAGTTACAGGTGGTTGACAAATTCAGACTGGAGATAATGGTGTACATTTTTCAGTGAGGGTAATTAACCATTGAACAGTTTTACCAAGTGTCATGGTGCATTTTCCATCACTGTCAATCCTATATAAGGGGGATACAAAGTGTATTTTAAAAGAGCCACCCTAGTTCAAACAGGAATTATTTCAGGGCAGTTTTCTGGCCTGTGTTATACAGCTCAGACTACATGAGCACAGTGGTCCCTTTCTGGCCTTGGAATCTATGAACAACAGCACAGTCTCACTAGCAGTTTTAAACCTGGCACATGTCTAACTTAGATTCTTTAATGACACCCTATTTGTGCTTCCCCAATGAGACGTTGAAGAATGACAAGATCTTGGATGCAGACTGATGATTTGGAGCTGCTTTCTAATTTACAAGTTCTGTATGTTGGCTTGGTTATTGGGGTGCTTACTGTATGACTAGCCAGTCAGATCAACAGGGCAGCCTGGGAAAACCAGCAGCAAGGAAGAATAGCTAAGCCACCACTCCACAAACACCTGAGAGTTGTTAAGGACAATGCTTTCATGATTCTGGCTCTGTCTCCTGCTGAGCCTACAGGATTGTTGACCAGAAGGGTCAGAGCCCAGGAACAGAGTAAAAAAAGCTGCCAGAGGGTTAAAAAGGAACCCTCTCTCAAGGGAGGGGGAAAAAGCAGGCTGAGACAGGCACCCGGTGGGTTGTCTGAAGAGGTCAGGCCTGCCTAGGCTAACAGCGGGGGATTGTAAGCCTTTAGACAAGGCAGATGTGTCTAGATGGTTCTGTTCTATAATCCTCTCTCTCCAATGCTTTGTTCCTACTACAGCATAGAAATTGTGGTTTTAAGAGCCTGTTATGGCACTACACACACAACTGTGAGGGTCACTGTGGCAGGGAAAGGCCAATTAACCCAGCTGGAGGGTGGGTCAGACTTAACTGAAGATGATGCCCAGCTAGTGGTGCTATAAAAGAGAGGAAGCCCTGCGCAGAAGGGGGCTGGAGGGAGAAACTTTGCAGTTGCTCTGCGAGACTAGAGCATGGGGAGACTAGGAGGATGTTCAGGAATCCTCTCAAGGAGAGAAATCTGGCTGGAACCCCAGGAGAGTTTCCACTCTCTGGGAGAGGAACCACAGGGGAGCCTACAGAAAGGAACTTGTGTCCTGGAAATGTTCCTGAAGGGCGAGAGTAGGGGGGAGAAGGGGACCCTTAAAGCAGGCCAGGGAGAAGAGAGACTCTAGGGCAGGGTTTCTCAAACAGGGGCCACCGCTTGTGTAGGGAAAGCCCCTGGCGGGCCGGGCCGATGCGTTTACCTGCCCCGTCCGCAGGTCCGGCCGATCGTTGCTCCGGGCCAATGGGAGCTGCTGGAAGCCAGTGGGAGCCACGATCGGCCGGACCTGCGGACAGGGCAGGTAAACACACCGGCCCGGCCCGCCAGGGGCTTTCCCTACACAAGCGGCGACCCCAGTTTGAGAAACCCTGCTCTAGGAAAGAAGCCCTAACGGTCAGTGGCCTGGAAGGAGCCAGACCGTCAGGGATAAAGCCTGGGGAGGCAGCCTTCTGTAAGAGAGGAAAGGCCCTGCAGAGCCTGGGATGGGGGCAAAGCCTGCAGAGGATCAACCCTGGGAAGGGTGGAAGAGTTCTGGTACCTCTGACCTGCAACACTGTTAACCCAAAATGCATGGGACTAAAGCGTGACCTGACCAGAGGGCCATGTCATGAGAAGAGACCCCTGCAGGACTGGACCAGCTGTCAGCAGGGGGAACTAGATGAGGAAAAGGATGCTATGCCACACCGATCCTCGTGGAGGAACTCCAGTGGTAAGTCCACTATCTTACATTACTGCTGATCAGACTCCTAAAGGGAAGAACTGCAGGTGCCAAACTCAATCACCTGCAGGATAACCAGCCTTGATACCCAGGATATAGTAGCCCAGTCTAAAAGTAGGAGAATTGCAAAATCCTGTTCCAGGCTAGGCAAGGCCTGACGCCTCAGGTGATGCACTCAGAGACCAGCAGCTTATTCTGCAACTGTTGCAGAATTTATCCAAGAAAGAAAGTATTTTAGATAGCAGATGACTTACAACGAGCTTCAGGACATAACAATGCAGATGACAAAGAAAGCATTTCAGAGCTTTTCTTTCAAGTTACTTGGAACACAGACAACACATGTCAAGACAAACTGTAGATTCGATTTGTGTAGAGACTGGGACACCTATGCTGAATTGCCACATTTAGGAAAGTAAGCAAGCAGAAAAGGAGTACGAGACACCGCATTTTTGTCACTTTTAATTTTATACTTCTCTGTATACTAGTAAACGCATTAAACTATTTAGATTGTCCCCAAGGAGTTTAGACTGCCTCTTCTTTGGGGTCTGTGCTTAATAGTAAATTTCATCAAGTGAAAGCAGTCCAGTCATTACAGCACTGAAGCCTGAGTAGCAGGGAAGAGGCACAATTGCTGTGTGCAAATCAGTAAGGAAGAGCAGCAGTGCTGAGGTACAGCTACTAATGTCCTCGCTCCTCAATAGTATCCCCTGCACTACCCAGCCACATGCACCCAGCCTGCCAAATACTCACCCTGCTGTCGAAGCTGCTTCAGGTAAAGTTTGGCTAATCTCAGCTTCTTCTCCTGTGCTGTCTCTTCAATCTCATCTGCCTCACTGTCCTTCTTCCGCTTCCCACCAAATGTAGGGCTACAGGGGAAGAGAGGGAGGGTGGGGGTGTGCATGGGAGGGGGTCTCTTCCTCCAACCATAACACCTTTCACTCTATAGACCATTTGTAGTCCAATATCCAGTCAATACAATCTGCTTTTGGACTGAAGTCTGTGTACAGAGGGACATTCATGCACAGCAGTTTAAGTACGTAAACAGGCACCACTCAACTTCATTTAGAAGTGTATAAAAGGGCAAGTTCTTTGTAATTAACCAAGAAATAACGTGAAGTGGAGAGGGTCCCCACCACCTAGTGTTAGACCCCACATTTCTGAAACAGTGGCCCCCACCACTTTAAGTGAGAGGGACTGTGAAAGTCTGGCTTGGAATGAAGTGCTTTGTGCAACTGTAACTATAGTTCTGCAAGATGCCATCCAAATGAACAGGATGGAACAGCCTGCATAGAACCATGGAGCCAGATTCTAGTCTATGTAGATATTTACACCATGCTCATCACTGTGGCATCTGGGAAGTGTATGCAGTGGAGTGGTCTGGGATTTTCTTTATACACCCTGTGGTGAGGGTCCTTAATTCCTGGGGGAGTTCATTCCCCAGTCTGGGACAGGTCCCCGAAACCACTGTCTCCTGATTGTAGGAAGTTGCACAGCAATCTCAGGAAAAGCATACAAAAGAAGAGCTTTGGGTGTCCCACTTTGTTTCCCCCCACTGAACCCCAGGAGGAGGGATCTCTCGCTCTGTATTTCTATGGCCCTCACCTCTACAGTGTTTGGGCACCTTGGAGTGGAAGGAGGGGTGTGCATGGGTAGGGATGTTTCCTGGGTTCTGCTCTGCAGGGTGGTTATCGGAGGGACCCTTTGGGGCAACACCCACAGGGAGGGCTAGTGCATTACCTCTCTGCATCGGAGTCGCTGGAGATCTCCTCATCCAGCTTCGAGCCGGCTTTCTGCCAGGATTTCTCCTCTGCATCAGGGACCTCAAGAACAAAACCCTCTTTCAGCACATCCTGGCTACAGCAACAAGGTGTGTGTGTGTGTGTGTGTGGTGGGGGGGGGGGGGGAGACGACACACCAGCCCACGCTGTCTCTCCTCTCATAACTGGGAGGGAGGGGGGCAATGGGCAGGGAGCACCCACTCCTTGCAACCACCCTACGATCCCCAGAATGTTGTCATCTCCAGCCCACACTAATCAGAGGAAAAGTGATAGGCAACTACCTTAGCCAGCCTAGGAAATCCTTGCTTCCTCTCCCATTCCCCCCAGCCCGTTTGCCCCCCGCCCACCTCCGTTCCCCTACCCTAGCTCCTGCCAGCCCCTCTAGCCGTCCACCCCGTTTCCCCATCCAACCCCTCCAGCCCTCAATTCCCCCACCCAGCACCCTACCCCATTCCCTCTGCCCAGCCCCTCTGTCCCCTGCTTCCCCAGCCAGCCTCCTGCCCCATTCCCCCTACCCAGCCGCTTCCCCTACCCAGCCAGCCTCCTGCCCCATTCCCCCTACCCAGCCCGTCCCCCGCTTCCCCCAGTCAGCCTCTTGCCCCATTCCCCCAGCCCGGCCCCCGCTTCCCCCAGCCAGCCCCTGTCCCCTGCTTCCCCTAGCCAGCCCCCTGCCGCCCGTCCCCGATTCCCCCACCAGCTCCTCACTTCCTGCCCTAGCCGACCCCCATCTCCTCCCCAGTGGGCGCCCTTGTTCCCGCCCCCACCTTGCGCCGCCTGCGCCCGGCTCCCCCCGCCGCAGCCGCTCGCTGCTGCTGCTGCTGTTTTTTCTTCGCTCCCGACGCCGCCATGCTGCTGCCTCCGGCCCAGGCTGCTGCTCAGCGCCAGCTGCACGTGGCGCTCTGGTTCCGCCCCTAGAGCCCTCCCAGTGGACAGAGTCACTCCGGCCACGCCCACAGCTCCCTGTCCATTGGTTGGAATTACTCCCAGGTCCGCCCCTCCGCACTCGCGTTCCTCCCAGGGCTAACGCCCCTTTCCTCCCTCATTGTGCCCCGCCTCCCCCTCCTATTGGACAAATCTTCCGCTGCCCCCTCCCCCCGTCTCCTGTTGGTGAGCTGAGCTGCCTGTAAACAGGGCTTGTTCCGCAGCCGGTTTCGTTTTGCGTATGCGTAGTGCGCTCTTCTAAGGCGGGGGTTGTGTGAGGTGAGTGTGCCACGAGGGGGCGCTGCGCTGCGCTGGGGTGGCCGGGCTCGGGGCGGGAGCCCCGGGGCTAGTTTGGGGAGAGAGGCTGGGCGCTGGGGCTCGTTTGGGAGGGGGAGGGCTTGGGGCTGGTTAGGGGAGGGGCTGGTTGGGGGGCTAGTTTGGGGGGAGGACTTGGGCCCTGGGGCTGGCTGGGGGGAGCCTTGGGGCTAGTTTCAGGGGAGGGGCTGGGCCCGCTCCTGGGCCTGGCCCTGGGGGTAGTGATCTGTGTCATTGTGGAGTGGTGGTGTTGGGGACCTTGGTGCAGGTGCAGTAGCAGGTGGCAGCATTGGAGCTGGGGTCCCTGTGTGGGGTGGTGGCTTTGGGGGGTGCTGTTTAGATCTGGACTCTTTGGGGGTTTGGCAGACCCGTGGGGCAGAACGGGGAGGGTGAGCAGACAGGGCCTGCCCCAGGGGGTGCTGAGCAGTCATGACTCCAGTTGAGTTGAGCGGTGTGGGGTGCTCAGCACCTTGCAGGACCTGGGCCAAAGGCCACTAGATTCTAGCAGAGTTCAGACTTGGGAACAGTAGCATCTAAACTGGTCCCAGTTGGGCCTTGAAGTTCCCACCTCACTGAGGGACTGAGATGTCAGGCGGCGGAATTCATGGTGTCCTTCTGTGATGCCATTCATCCACACGGCTCACTGCGCTGTGTGGAGCTGATGGGTGCTGGTATCCCGGTTTGGCAGGGAGGCACAGCTGGTGTTACTTGCCCAGAGTCACTTAAAAAAAATGAGGGGCAGCTAGAAAATAAACCCTGGGGGCAAACCTTCAGCTGGTGTAAATTGCCACAGCTCCACTGGAGGATTTACCCCCTGGACTGAGCATGTGCCCTAGCCACTAGCCCTCACTGTCCCCCTTCCCTGCTGCTGTTTAGCTCAGTGGTTCTCACCCCTGCAGCTGCACCCAGCTCAGAATTTCTGCAGGGAAAGAGGCTTGTTCTGACCATATTGTTCCAACAGGAACAGGTCTGAGCGCCTCCAGGCTGGAATGTGCTGGCCTGGCTGAGAGCTACCCCCGTGTCCTCCTTTCTAGGAAGGGGCGGGAGTTTCTCACTGCTGTCTCTCTCTCCTAGCAACTCCCCTCCAGTTCCCCTGAGCCCACGCAGCACAGAGCCCATGCCAGGCAATCTGCGAGCAGACATTAGTCCTGGCACTGACAGTGCAACGTGAGGCTGCCGGCTCACTTCTTCCTTCCCCTGGGCTAAGCTGGCTCCTCTCCCACAAGGGGAGTTGCTTTGCAGTAGAAAGGCTGAGGTCACGGGGAGGAGGAGAATGGCAGAAAGAGTGGAAAGAGCAGGCGGCTGTGCCAGCTCCGGCTTGTCTAAACTTGTCCCCTTTGCATTCCTCCGCTGAGGCCGGCCGCGAGGAGCAGCCCTAGGCCCCCCAGTCTGTGAAGGAGCTCCAGGCAGGTGAGTGCACCTCTGTTTCCCCAGCAGGCCAGAGGGCAGTTGAAAAGCAGCTGAGTGGAGCCTGCAGCTGCCCTGTGAGTCTGTCCCTTGCCGTTAAAGCCCTGAGGGGCCTCAAGGGCAGGGCACACAATCTGCTGCCTTCAGGCCGTGGCTGCTGGGATTGATCTGAAGCATGATTAATTTTGGGACTGGAACTGCGGTGCTGGGCCTTCCCTGCCTGCCGAATTCCTCCTCCTCAAAGATATCCTAGCTCAGGACCAACAAACCCCTGGGTAACTCTAGCGCTCCCCCTGCTCCATCTCCGCCTCTCCAAAGCTCCCATTGCTTCGCTGTGCACAGAAATGTCTGGAAAGGCCCCATTCTCCACCCCTCCCTTGTTTATGTTGCTTGTTTGCTCTTTGCCTCTGCAGGGCTGCTGCCTGCCTACTCAGGCACCACAGTTATGGAGGTGATGCCCCCCCACCCCCCCAAAAGGGTTAGGTCTTGCACTGAGCCTGGCGAGATTCTGGGGCATTCTGCTCTATGGGTATTGCTGTACAGTCCATACAGTACAGCCATGTCTCTCTGGAGTCCCGTGAATCTCATATTCATGGAGTATGTAGGTTCAAGTCTTCATTGCCCATTAGTGGGGATATTATCACTAGAGACTGAGCTGTGCAATCTCTGCCCAGAATTCTTCTGCCCAGCCATATTTCCTTCCTGTTTGGTCCTTGTTTTCTGTATCCTGCTCTTGGCTTATGTTACTTGGACACCTGGAATAAATCGGGTGATTCTTCCAACCCAGGTTCCCCTTTGGTTTGAGGTCTGCTGCTGGCATTGTGTTACTTTGTGCCAGGGTATGCAAACAAAGCTTAAGTGGAGAAGTGCAACCAGTGCTTGCCACTTGGCTGGGTGTATTACATTTCTCTCTTGGTCCCAAGGGAGAGGTTGTGTTTGAGCTGCTTTTTCTGCCTCTTTCCCAGAATAGGGGGGCAAAAAAGATCATCTACCCATAAACCCCTTCACTTTACATTTTAAAGATGACCTGCCACATATAGATTTGTGCCCTCCCTCCCACCCACCCTGCTTTCTGCTTACAGGAGGCTTGGAAGGTTGGAAGGTTTGGGGGTTTCTTGCCTTAGAAATATTAGGCATGGCAAGCCTAGTCTTCTCTGGCTTTACTGGAGGACTCCTTGGCGGCTGCTTGTGTGGACTAAAAGGTCAGTCTTTAACCAAGAGAGCTTTTCTCCAAAGTGTTTAGTAGGTGTTTGAATTCAATAGAGTTAAAA
The DNA here is from genome assembly GCF_020497125.1 of Mauremys mutica. Classification (NCBI taxonomy): domain Eukaryota; kingdom Metazoa; phylum Chordata; order Testudines; family Geoemydidae; genus Mauremys; species Mauremys mutica. The sequence continues at coordinate 47,885,734 of NC_059078.1, forward strand.
TAAAATACCAGTGTTTTAAACAGTGTTAATAAAAATGCTTTCCCTTCCCAGTTCATTAGATTTCACTCTTTTGGTGTCTGTGATGTTATAATTTCAGTTTTTCAGTGGTCCATAGAGTCTTCCAGAGTAGGCTAGACCTGCCTGCTATCTAAGAACTAAGCTGTAGTAGTAGTAATAATCTAAAAAATAGAGGAGCAAAGAAATTTGAAAAAATGTTATGCTTTCTTTGGGCATCTTAAAAAGCACACTAGAGCACAACACATTTGTCCCTGTTCAGGGCTACTGCCCCTGTTTTTCCCCCTTTGTGGTCCACCAGAGGCTTCTCAGCTGTCACCTCTCTTGGACAGAGACCTGCATCTCTCTCCCTCCTGAGTGGGGATCTTTAAGACTTCAGTTTCCTGCCTACACTGTGCGAGCCAGACTGCCTAAACAGACTAGTGTCGACACTTCGCTTTCTCTCCAGCGATCGTGAATGGCCTGCAGTTATGAGTTACCACCCAGCTCTTTCTAAGCAAGCACATTTATTCTTAAGGTGAACGCATTACAGAGAAATATATTAATAACATTAAAAGAACCTACCTATATGCTAAAAGCCTTACCACAGGTCAGCCTCTGGCCCTGGGACATGTCAGTCCTTCAAACTCCACAGCTGGATTTTTAGTGTGGCTATGAGTTCATAACCAGCTCAGATTCAGAACCATCAGGAATAGTCCTGGCTCTTTCTTTATACAGCTTGAGCCTTTGATCTTGGCCTCAAGTAATAAGTAATCAGCAGGCAATGGCTCACACCTCAGGGTGTAGTTTCAAAAGGCCAGTTATCTTTGAAAACTCATGGCAAATGGGGGAGGTCCCAGATGACTGGAAAAAGGCTAATGTAGTGCCCATCTTTAAAAAAGGGAAGAAGGAGGATCCGGGGAACTACAGGCCAGTCAGCCTCACCTCAGTCCCTGGAAAAATCATGGAGCAGGTCCTCAAGGAATCAATTCTGAAGCACTTAGAGGAGAGGAAAGTGATCAGGAACAGTCAGCATGGATTCACCAAGGGCAAGTCATGCCTGACTAACCTAATTGCCTTCTATGAGGAGATAACTGGGTCTGTGGATGAGGGGAAAGCAGTGGATGTGTTATTCCTTCATTTTAGCAAAGCTTTTGATACGGTCTCCCACAGTATTCTTGCCAGCAAGTTAAAGAAGTATGAGCTGGATGAATGGACTATAAGGTGGATAGAAAGCTGGCTAGATCGTCAGGCTCAACGGGTAGTGATCAATGGCTCCATGTCTAGTTGGCAGCCGGTTTCAAGCAGAGTGCCCCAAGGGTCGGTCCTGGGGCCGGTTTTGTTCAATATCTTCATTAATAATCTGGAAGATGGCTTGGACTGCACCATCAGCAAGTTTGCAGATAACACTAAACTGGAAGGAGTGGTAGATACACTGGAGGGTAGGGATAGGATACAGAGGGACCATGACAAATTAGAGGACTGGGCCAAAAGAAACCTGATGAGGTTCAACAAGGACAAGTGCAGAGCCTGCACTTAGGATGGAAGAATCCCATGCACTGCTACAGACTAGGGACCGAATGGCTAGGAAGCAGTTCTGCAGAAAAGGACCTAGGGGTTACAGTGGACGAGAAGCTGGATATGAGTCAACAGCCTTCTTGGCAACAAGGGCACACTAACGGCATTTTGGGCTGTATAAATAGGCGCATTGTCAGCAGATGGAGGGATGTGATCATTCCCCTCTATTAGACAATGGTGAGGCCTCATCTAGAGTACTGTGTCCAGTTTGGGGCCCCACACTACAAGAAGGATGTGGACAAATTGGAAACAGTCCAGCAGAGGGCAACAAAAATGATTAGGGGGCTGGAGCACATGACTTAGGAGAGGCTGAGGGAACTGGGATTGTTAAGTCTGCAGAAGAGAAGAAGGGGGAGGGGGATTTGATAGCTGCTTTCAACTACCCGAAAGGGGGTTCCAAAGAGGATGGTTCTAGACTGTTCTCAGTGGTACCAGATGACAGAACAAGGAGTAATGGTCTCAAGTTGCAGTGGGGGAGCTTTAGGTTGGATATTAGGAAAAACTTTTTCACTAGGAGGGTGGTGAAGCACTGGAATGGGTTACCTAGGGAGGTGGTGGAATCTCCTTCCTTAGAGGTTTTTAAGGTCAGGCTTGAGAAAGCCCTGGCTGGGATGATTTAGTTGGGGATTGGCCCTGCTTTAAGCAGGGGGTTGGACTAGATGACCTCCTGAGGTCCCTTCCAACCCTGATATTCTATGTATAGCTGGACGTGGGGAATTTGCATTCAGCTCCCCGTAGCTTTTCCCCATGAAAACCACTTAACACGTTTTGTTCCATAGTCCATTCTTGTCTGGCCCATTGTTCACTATAGTTCTGTGAACCCCCAGGTCTCGCATCTTCCCCCCCCCCCCAAGAAGTTATGTACAATCTGGGCCCTCAAATGAATGGTTAATGTATTAGTAATACAGTGGGCCCCAAAGAGCCTCAAACTTAGTTAATTGAGATCTCCCAGGGATATTGCAGAAAACTGACATATCTGTGACACCACTTCTCCCACTCCTTAAAAATTCCTCAATCAGCAACCAGTCACCAAGGAAACCTGTGTGTCATGGTCACCCAAAGGGGGCGCTCTTCCAGCCAGCCAAGAGGCTGTCTCTTTCAGCTGCGTGTTGTGTAGGACACACTTGTTGTGCCAGTACATCCTAACACAACATGCTTTGTGTTGCTGCATAATCCCATCACACTGCTTTTTGCCACATCGCAGCTGGACGCTGAGTGAAGTCTGCAGGTTTAACCCAGGGGGTTGAGTATGAAATCCCCATTGATGTCAGCTTGGCTGGAGCTGTCTGGATTTGATTGGGTGTGGTTCACTTGGAGTGTGTGCTTGTGCGGTCAGATCACCAGGCTGGACTCAAACAAAGGTAAGGGGACATTTAAATAAGGATCCAGCAAAACTCGTTCCTCCTTGGCTGTGCTGAGCCTGAAAGACCTGGTTTGATTGTTCAGAATGCCAGACCATTTGCCCACAATGGCCAGGTGAACAGTGCTAGAAACTGGCTTTGCCAGATCTGTGTTTAAACAGAGAGTTTAGAGAGTTTCAAACTTGGTTCCTACTCCAGTTCAGACAGGGCCTTCCCTTAAGCAGAGATCTCACATCAACGAGTCAGAGCCTCTGATCACCACCTCTCTCCCAAGGAGTAAAGACCCACCCATGCTACAAATACAGCCGAATCAGGGACCTGGTGACAGTCAGGCTTTTGCTGCCCCTCCTCTCACTCTGGTTGGATATCTCCCATGGGGCAGGAGAGGAACAGCAAAGCCTGGGATGCAGTCCAGGACTTAGGCTCTGCAGGAGAGTGCTGGAAACACATATTCACCAGCCTGCCCCAGAGTGCAGTAGACTAAACTCCCCCCCACCCCACCCCAGCAGCACGCTCTCTGGGCCGGCAGCCACCGTCAGATGATTACAAGTGGATTAGCTGGACGTATCCGTTGACCGACACAGGGCACTAGACAGGTATTTCATTCGTTGAGCTGGTCTCCTGTCAGTTTTCAGAGTAGTAGCCGTGTTAGTCTGTATCTGCGAACAAGTACTCCTATTCTTTCTCCTGTCAGCATTTGGGAAAGACAGACTGCTCTGTATGGACCAAGGACTGAGCCCAGACTAACCAAACATCCTCTGAGGGTCAGTGGTTTCCCCTTCTTCCTCTTTGGTTGCCTCTGCCACTCATAATCCTCGTCCTTCCTCAACCACTTCAGTGCTGCATGGTCCTCACTAGTCACATCCCCTCTGACCCAGCCCCTGGGCCTTGGACTGTAAGTTCTTTGGGACAGTGGCTGTGGCTTGGCTTGTTCCTTGTATGCTCATCACACTTCCCAGTGCTCCAAAATGAACAGTAACAGCTGGGGGGGCTTGCGCTTTCTTGGCGTGCATGGGGCTAGTGGGCTAGGGTGGGGAAAGGAGGGAGGTTTTGCTAAGCAGATATGGGGAGTTGTCCTGTGAGGTCTCCAGTGGAAGGGTTGGGGAAAGCCTCAGTATAGTCCAGCTGTGCTAGCACTGGAAACGTGAGGGCGCCTGAGCTTGGGACATTTCCATGGCAGCTTTTGTAGACTATTGCAAAGTATCTTCCATCTAAGGATCTCCATGCACTTAACACACACTAGTGAGATGAAGCCTCGCATATCCCCCTCTTCGAGCTGGGGAACGATTATTATCCCCACTTTATGGGTGGGGAAGCTGAGGTGTAAAGGAGCGTGAAGTGACTTGCACCAGCTCACACACCAAGTCAGTGGCAGGGCTGGGAGCAGAACCCAGGTCTCCAGGTGCCATAAGCACAAGACTAGCCGTCGTCCCTGGACCCAGTCCTGAAGAGCTCTTGGTGTTCACCCACTCCTTGTATAGCTTTGAGATAATCCTGGGAATTGAGCAGGCTGCTGGCCTGTGGCAGAGAACGCCCCCCTCGCCCTCCGTCCTGCCTCTGCAGGACATAAGTGACTCTGACGGAGGCCCTAATTCTTATTGCAGCAGGGTGGCCATTGCTGCAGGGGAGCAATGGCCCCCAAACGCAAGGCGCCTGCCAAGGCCCAGACCCAGGGCAAGAAGGTGAAGCAGGAGCCAGAGGAGGACAGCGTCCGCTCCACCGTGGAGGCGCTGAAGACCGCTCCCAAGGAGAAGCTCAAAGCCAAGATCGACTCTGCCTGCCAGCTGAGCAATGGCAGCGATGCCCAGGTATGAGTGAGGCTCAGGCAGCAGGGTCCCCTGGAGAGAGAGGAGACACCTTCCCATGTCACCCGGCCCCAGGACCGGCCTTAGTGAAAATGGTTTGGGCGAACTTGTATTTTGGTGCCTCCTCCTCCCACCATTACCCTTGGCTCCTATGGGCTCCCATTACCTCCAGGCCATTACCAACACTTCATATGGAATGTCCACAGGAAGGTCCATTCAGTGTAGATGAGCGTCTCCCATGGTCCATTGTGAGTTAAGTGCCCCTTGATGAGACACTTACTTTGACCACCCGTCCCTTCAGGATGTGCTGGCTACCTTGTTACTCCAGGAGCAAACATTTGAAATACAGATATAGAGCCAATACTAAAACTTCAAATACAAAAATGATGCATGCATACACCTAGCATAAACATATTCAGCAAATCATAACCTTTTCATAGACATCTTACATGCCACATTTTGTACAAGATTTGTTGCAAATATATAACAGTGGTTGCAACGATCTACATGGTCATGTTTTAATCAGATAACGTCACAATGAGTAAACTGCTACAACTAGCAGATTCCTAGGCCACTGTCAGCAGAAGCACAGAAGTAAGGGTGGCATGGTATATGGTGTATTGCTACACTTACTTCTGTGCTGCTGTGGTGGCTTGTGGTGCCTGGCGCTTGGCCTGTGGCTCAAGGCAGGCTTTACGCTGTCACATGAGGGCTGCATCTTGCCAGAGCCCATAGTCGTCCTGCAGCCCCTAGCCACTCCTGGCTCACCGCAAGCATTTTGACAGGAAGTACTAAGCCAGTAATAACAACAACAATATAAGTGTGTGTGTGTGAGAGAGAGAGAGAGCCTGTGTGTGTGTCTCGGGGTTGTGAGACTGACACACACACACAATCTGTGTTGGGGGGACTTTGAGAAACTGTGTATGTGGGTTTGAGAACCTGTGTGTGTGTGTGTTAGGGAAGTTTGAGAGACAGCGAGTGCACTGTCACTTTAAGTCTCCCCTCCTTTCCCCCCTGCTCTGCCCAGCTCCCTCCTCCCCCCCACTCATGTCCCCCCCCCCCCCCCACCAGCCTTGGTGGCGCTGCTCTGGGCTCCCTGGGGCTGGGGCAGAGCTGGAGCCCCGGGGGCTGAGGAGCGAGTGAGGGGGGGAGCTAGGGAGTCGAGGTCAGGGAGAAGCCAGCCAGCCCAGTTCGAGGGAGAGGCCAGAGAAGAGAGGAGTCCAGCCACAGCCAGCTAGCGGGAGCCCGAGTCCCTTATGGTGCCCCCCTGACTACAGTGCCGTGGGCCCATTTGCCCGGCCCTGAGGCTAAATGCTGGTGCTCGGAGAGCCCGCTGCCTGAACCCTGGGAGAGAAGGCAGTTCGGGGGGTTGCGGCAGAGCTGCAAGGACTCGGTCCCTGGGAGCTGTAAAGCACTCTGGCCTCCCAGCCCTAGGCAGAGCTGAAAGAGACCTCTTCCCACCAGACCCCATCAGCTAACGCTGCCCCACAGGACAGTCCCAGAGATCCCGGCCGGAGGGATCCCCTCCCTGTCTGACCCACTGCAGACCCCGTTACTAATGCTGCTCCACAGGACAGTCCCAGGGATCCCGGCCCAAGGGAGCCCCTCTCTGTTTGACCCCAGCACAGGCTGTCCCGGAGCAGTCGTGTAGCCATCCCTGCTTGAGGGGACACTCATGTTCACTGCTCCCCTGTGGTGTGTTGGATAGATCCATGAGGATTACGACTGCATGTTGAACCAGACCAACATCGGAAACAACAACAACAAGTTCTACATCATCCAGCTCATCGCTCACAATGGCAGCTACAGCTGCTGGAACCGCTGGGGTCGTGTGGTGAGTACCCTGCGCCCCGGCCAGCCACCGGCACAGCTGGGCCAGTATCTCCCTCTGGCAGCCACCAGGGGGCGTTGTTATAGGAGCTACCTCTGCTGCTATGAGGCCAAGGCCCAGCCAGGGCCGCCCATCCTAGGGGACATGGCAGTAAGATAAATCCAGGGCGGTTAGACACGGCACCTGCACCGCCCTCCTGTGCAGAAGCTGGGTGTTTAAATTACATCCTTTACTTGCTGGCATTTGTTTGTTTATTTGTGTGGCTGCACAGACCCACATGCTATTCTTTTCCCCCTGCCCTCACCCCCTTGGGTACTGGAGGTGGCTGACCCCACAAAAGTCTCCTTGGGGAGACTCAGGGAGGGTACAGCACACCCTTCCCTCTCCCTCCGGACAGGCCAGGGAAAGGGGGGCTGAAGCCACCGGGCATGTCCCCCCGAGAGGTGCCGATGGGGGTGTCTGGCTCCCTCTCCAGGAGGGACTTGTCAAGCTGTGAGCTCTGCAGGGGCTATCTCGCTGTGCGTGCAGTGCCCAGCACGTTGGGGGATGGACACTGCTGTGTAAACAGGTGATTAACATTGGCTGCTATAGTGAGATTCCCTCCCTGACCACTAGGTGTCAGTCTCAACCCGCTTCCTCAGGTTCTCGGAACTCCCCTGATGTCAGTGTCATGGGGAGACAGTCCCAGCAGAAGCTAGTGTTAGCACCAGGGCTGTTAGCCTCAGTGCCCTGAGCCCTGGTGACTCAGATCTCTGCTAGATGCTCCCAGGGAGGCCGAGCCTCGCAAACTCCTGAGCCAGGCGAGGGACAGCCCAGCCCGGTGCCTCACTGACAAGGTCCCAGGAGCTCTAGGGCTGTCCCTGCCCTAATTTGCTTTACACAGTGCCAGGTGCAGCTGGTGTAGCTTTAACTTCCAGGCAAACAAGGCTCCGGTAGCCCGTAGTGACGGCGTGACAGACAGGGCAACTTCCTGCCCCTTTTGGGGAGACCAGCTGGTATTAGGTGTAGGCCAGATTAGATCATCTTATGGAATCGAGTCTCTTGCTCTCCTGGTCCAGATAGGAGCCGCCTGCTCCCAACATGGTTCTCTTGCCTGCTGCTTTCCTCTTTGTGGCTATTCTTGCAGGCAGGGCCGCCCAGAGGATTCCGGGGGCCCGGGGTCTTCAGCGGTGGGGGGCCCTTCCGTTCCGGGACCCGCCGCCGAAGTGCCCCGAAGACCCGCGGCGGGGGCTCCCCCGCCGCCGAATTACCGCCGAAGCGGGACCCGCCGCCGAAGCGCAGCCCGGTCTTCGGCGGTAATTCGGCGGGGGGGGGGGTCCCCGCCGCGGGTCTTCGGGGCACTTCGGCGGCGGGTCCCGGAACGGAAGGGGCCCCCCGCCGCCGAAGACCAGGCTGTGCTTCGGCAGGGGGCCGCTTTCCCCCCCCGCCCCGGCCCCAGCCCCAGCCTCTTACCCCCGGCTCCCTCCTCACCCGGAGTCTCAGCGCCTCGCCGGAACAGCTGCAGCGTGTGGCCGGCGGGGCCTGAGCTCCGTCCCGCTCAGAGCCGTGTGGTGAGGGGGCGGGGCTGGGAGCTCCGGGCCGAGCGGAGGCAGCTGAGCTCAGCCTGGAGCTCCCAGCCCCGCCCCCTCACCACGCGGCTCTGAGCGGGGCGGGGCTCAGGGGCCCCGGCGGAGACTCGGCGCTTGATGCGCTGAGGCTCCAGGAGAGGGGCGGAGGTGGGAGCCTCCGCTGTTCTCTTGGGGGGCCCCTGCGGAGCCCAGGGCCCCGGGCAAATTGCCCCCTTTGCCCCCCCCTCTGGGCGGCCCTGCTTTCAGGGGCCATGGGCACTTGGCAAAGCAGGGGGAAACCACTGTTAAGTAAACACTTCTTCCCATCCATTGCCCCGGGCAAAAAACTAGCAGACGGCATTGTACTTTGGCAGGAAAATCCACCTCTATCTGTAATGTCCCTCATCTGATTTACCCAGGCTAGCCAGAATAACCCTACCCTGGGATTGGAATATGAGTGTGACATTTTGGGTGGCTTGGCAAAACTGGGCATGCAGAAGCGTCAGAGTCAGGCTTAGCTGGGAAGCTTAGTTAAGTGGATTCATGTCCCAGAAGGATACATGCTGCCTGTGGAGACTACCCAGCATGCAGTGCAGCCTTGTTGCCTTTATCAAATGGAGAATTGCATGCTGGGGCCTGTAGTTTCCACAGGCCGCACCTGTGTGAAGGCGCCTGCAGCTGCACTGTAGAGGCCAGCTGGAGCCCTGAGTTGAAGGGGAAGATGAGCAGTGAGTACAGGAGCGGGGCACCAAGCCTGACCCTGCTGCGGGTTTCTTCCCTTCCTAGGGGGAGGTGGGACAGTCAAAGCTCAGCACCTTCCCTTCCCTGGAAGCCGCCAAGAAGGACTTTGAGAAGAAGTTCCGGGAGAAGACCAAGAACAGCTGGGCTGAGCGGGAGAACTTTGTGGCCCACCCTGGCAAGTACACCCTGATCGAGGTGCAGCATGGGGCTGAGGAGGAGCAGGAGGTGACCGTGAAGGTGAGTGACCGGGGAGCCCCGGGATAAGCGAGGCTGCCCCCACATGGAGCCAGGGAAACAGGAATTTTCCCGAGGCAGCTAGGGAGATATGTGCCATGGGGCTGAGGGGCTGGCACGGCCCCTTTTGGAGCAGGGAAGGCAGCCCCCCTCCTGGCTGCGCAGTTGCAATGCAGGGGTATGTATCCCGCTGCTGCCTGAGAGCGCGACGGGAGCTGGTGGGAGCTTTGCCTCCATGAGAGTGAGTGAGGGTCTCGGGGTTTGGCCCAAAGGCGGCAAAGTGACATGTTCTGCTTCAGATGACGGCCCCAGTTCACCCCCGCAGGGCAGCTCCCCGCTGGAGACAAACTTCCATGGGGAGGGGTGGCTGGGCAGGGCTGGGGGGATCCATTGCTGGTTCTGTTGGCTCTGGGGGGCCTTTTCCCTGCAGCAGATCTGGTGGTGGGTGGGAATGTCCTATGGGGGGGGGGAGCCCCTCCTGTCTGAGCTGGAGCTTTCCTCTCCCCTCCCCCAGGTGGACAGCGTGGATGGAGGGAAGCGCTCCAAGCAGAGGACACTGCCCTGCAGCCTGGACAAGGCCACCCAGGAGTTGGTCTCACTCATCTTCAGCAATGACATGTTCAAAGAGGCCATGCAGACCATGAATATCGGTACAGTGGGGAGCGGGGCCCTTGGGGGATGCAGGGGGGAGGCAGCCCACCCCCCCGCACCGTCGGCCCCGCTGTGGGGGGCTTGGGGCTGGGATAGCAGGGGGCTGCAGGGCAGGCTGGAGGGCACTGGCAGAGCTGTGGGGGGCTTGGGGCTGGGATAGCAGGGGGCTGCAGGGCAGGCTGGAGGGCACTGGCAGAGCTGTGGGGGGCTTGGGGCTGGGATAGCAGGGGGCTGCAGGGCAGGCTGGAGGGCACTGGCAGGGCTGTGGGGCGCTTGGGGCTTGGATAGCAGGGGCTGCAGGGCAGGATGCAGGGACATTGGCAGGGCGGCTGCAGATCAGGACTGAGAGGCATTGGCAGAGCTGTGTGGGGAGCCCCAGCTGGAATAAAGGGGTGCTGCAGGTTAGGGTAGAAAGGAATCGAACTGACATCCTGCTCGCTCCTCATTGTCCAGAGGAAGGTGCCTGTGATGATGACCCATGGCTGGGGCTGGGTGTGAGGCAGAGGGCTGCTGCAGGCGTGCAGAGAAACCACTGCCCTGAGGGATGGGGGAGAGGCTTGTATGAGCTCAGGGTCTCTCTGAGGGATTGCCCTGGGGCCCCCGAGGAGAAGGGGTCACGCTTAGGTCTGGGGGGGATGCAGGTGCCCCTGCTGGCAGCCAGCTGAGCCATCCATTGCTCGTCTCCCCTCCCCATGCCTGTCTGCCTGCCCCAGACGTGAAGAAGATGCCGCTGGGGAAGCTGAGCAAGCAGCAGATCGCCAAGGGCTTTGAGGCCCTGGAGGCCATTGAGACGGCTCTGCAGGAGCAGCCGCTGTCCTGCAGGCAGCTGGAGGAGCTGTCGTCCCGCTTCTACACCATCATCCCCCACAGCTTCGGCCGCGCTAGGCCCCCTCCCATCAACACGCAGGAGATCGTCCAGGCCAAGAAGGACATGCTGCTGGTAAGGGTCCTGCCCGCGGCAATTGGGCTGGGTCTGCACTGTGCTGGATTCTCCTGCTGGCCAGGGCGGGTCCCCCAGTGCCGGGGCCAGGCCTCCCTTCCTCGCAGCTTTCCTGCTGCCTGCCCAGTCTCCCAGATGGGAATGTTCTCCCTCCCCCTGGCCCTGGGCTGAGGCTGGCGGGATTTCCCTGGGGCCAGCAGCGCAGCACCACCTCCTGGCTGGGGGAAGGAGTCTGTGCTCCAGGACAGCGCTTGGGGAAGCCACCACCATCACCCCTGCTGTTGCCGTGGTGGTGAGGTGGGGTGGTACTGTGCCATTTGCTTCCTCGGTTCTAGAACGGGGCCGGAGTGCCCTGTGAGAGGGGGAAGAGGCCCAGCCCTGCACAGAGAAATAGCCACCCGGAGTCTGCGGCATCTCCTTGTTGGCATGTCTGGCGCTCGCCTGGGAGCCCAGCGGGTTAGGGGGCACGGCGCTGCCCACCACTGCCCCAGCAGGGTGGCCCACTGAAGAATGTGTGGGCCGTGTGCATCCAAACTCCCATGAGTGCTGCGGGCGAAAGGGCCTCTCCTTCCCCAGGGGTGTAAAATCAGACCCCCTTGGGGAGCCTCTGGGCAGGCTGAGGCCATGCTGCGAAGGACAGCAGGGCATACAAACCTCAGCTGGGGTCATGCCCACCCTTGGCCGTGCCATCTCTGGACAGGACGGGCAAGGAGCTTCCAGGGCTACTAAGGGGTTAAAGTGGCCCACCCTTCCCATCGGCCCGGCTCTCTGCCTTGGTAGGTGCTGGCAGACATTGAACTGGCCCAAAGCATGCAGGCGCAGAAGAAAGAGGAGGAGGAAGAGGAGGTGAAGGTGGAGGAAGTGCCTCACCCGCTGGACAAGGACTATGAGCTTCTGAAGTGTGAGCTCACCCTGGTGGACCCGGCGTTGGAGGATTACCAGGTCTGGAGGGGCTGGTGCACGCCAGGTGGCCTGGTGGAGGCAGCAGCTTGGGCAGGAGAGCGATGTGGGGGGTGGGGGTCACTAGCCCAGTGTGAGAGGGGGTTGTGGGCTGTCACTTCCCTGAGGGAGCGCCTGGGGACATGGGGTCCTTCCGTCGGTACTTCCATCTTGGTCTGTACAGTGCCAACCCCGCCTCCTGCATGGCACTTGTCTGGTATGGAAAGGAAGCTGCTTCCTCCAGGGCCCACCAGGAGGGATGTGTGTGCCCCTCCCCCTACAACCCCCAGGCTATCTCAGCACTGGTGGGCTCTCCAAGCTGGGGTGAGAGCCAGGGAGGAGCCTGGTGTAGGTGAATTGGCCTCTCTCCCCAGGGGTTAGTCCCTCCAGGGCATTGAGGGGTTCCGCTAATGGAGCTGACAGGGCCGGGGGGGAGCCCAGGTCTGGTGAACTTGTGGGTCTGAGCTGGAGCTGCTGGAGGTGTTGGGAACGGGGCGGTTCTGGGTGTGGAGGGAGTGAATGTTTTCAGGTGTCATCATGTCAGAGGTTTCTCCAGCACCAAGCAGAGAAACCTGCTCCTGTGGGACGGGTCCCAAGCCCAGAGCCCCCAGTGTGGACCTCTGTGGTAGCCAGGTCAGGAGGGATGGGGGGCCGGCACTGAGGGGGTGAGCAGAGGACTGCTGTTGCCCGGTCTTGCCCCAGGTGCCCCCCGATCACTCTGGTCTCCCCCACAGGTGATCCAGACCTACGTAGAGAAGACTGGGGTGAGCCACCGGAAGGTCAAGATCCTGAACGTCTGGAAGGTGAAGAGGGAGGGAGAGGTGAGAGCACTAGTGTCCTGCCGCTCACGGGTGCATGTGTCCATGGGCCCTCGCTCGTTAGCCAGGTGCGGGAGAGTTCGGCACCCCGCAGCTCCCCCTGGGCACAAACAGCTGCTGGATGCGGCGCCCAGCTCTGTGTCAGGCCCCAAGAGCCAGCGGTGCCCTGGCTGTGCAGCAATTGCAACATGGGCTCAACTCCAGCAGCTTCCAGCTGCTCTGCCTGGGTTCAGCGTCGACCATTTAACTGTGCTCAGGGCAGGTCTCGTCAGCCGGCCCTCATGGGTGCAGCAGAGGGAGTCCGGCCTTGCCCAGGGCGGTCAGCGTGGCTGATGTCAGCGGCTCGGAACTGGTGCTGGCAACGGGCGAAGGGGGCCTCTGGCAGCCTGGGCAGAGGCTGAAGGCTACAGGGGCTCGGAGCTTCAGCTGCCCTCAGGCCCCTCAGCTGCCTCCCCCAGGACAGCAGTGGGGGAAGCGGATACTGCTCTCGCTGCTGCCCGCATCAGTCCTGTTGGCTGCAGGGCTGTGGATCCAGCCCCGTCCCCCAGCGCTGAGATTCCTTCTGCATCAGTGAGGTTATGGGTGGTGTTGGCTGGGGGTGCGAAGCATTTGCAGACGTTGAGCCCCCGCTCTGTCTGGAGCTGAGGACTGCCCTGTCCGGCTCCGCAGAGTGAGCGCTTCAAGGCTCACGACCACCTGGAGAACCGGCGCCTGCTGTGGCATGGCACCAACGTGGCCGTCGTCGCCGCCATCCTCAAGAGCGGCCTGCGCATCATGCCGCACTCCGGCGGGCGTGTGGGCAAGGGGCTTTACTTCGCCTCCGAGAACGGCAAGTCGATGGGATACGGTAAGGCCCACAGCTGCCCAGCCTGGGGCGCTCTCCCAGCCACCCCCACCCCTCTCATATCCCCTCCGGGCAAGAGGAGACGCTGGCAGCCTCTGCAAGGCGAGTATCTGTCTAGGGCCGGTGGGAAGCCCATGGCATTACATTCTCAGGGCCCCCTTTCCCTCTCCTGCCCCAGGCCTGCGCCTCCTGGATGGTGCGGCCCTGCTGGCAGTGCCAGGTGTTGCAGGGCTGAGTCTGACACACCTGGGTGGTGGGACGGCACAGACAGGGGTGCGAGCGAGAGGTTAGTCTAAGGGAGAGTGAAGCGAGGAGAGCAGCTTCCCCCTCCTCTTGGCAGAGGAGAGCTCCTGGCTTTGGGGAGCAGGGCTCCCTGGCTTTCCAGGTGGCTTTAATAGGCCACAGCAGAGGGGTGATTGGAAGCACTGGGGGTGCAGTGAGTGCTGTCCCCGCTCACAGTCAGGGCAGGGCAAAGGAGCAGAACCAGCCAGGGCAGTGTGCTGCTGCCAGCTCTGAGGAGCGCTACGGGGCAGGCTGTGCCAGCTTGGCAGCCAAGCCAGGCGTGGGAATGGGCCTTGCAGCCAGCTTCAGCAGCACAGGCCGGTCTTCCCCTCTCCAGTGAGCTGCACCTCCCAGGGGGTCGGGATCATGTTCCTCAACGAGGTGGCCCTAGGCAAGGAGTATCGGATCACCCAGGACGACCCATCATTGCGCAAGGCCCCCCCGGGGTATGAGAGCGTAATCGCCTGTGGTCGGACTGAGCCAGGTGAGTGCGCTCCCCGATCTGCCCTCCCCACTGGGGGCTGCCACCCGCCTGTGGGCAGGTGGAGGGGGTGGGGATTCAGAATGGGAGCAGGCTGGAGGTGCTGGCAATGGGGGGGGCATGACAGATGGCGGGGATTTGGAGATGGGGGGGGGGATGGTGGAGAGTTGGGGTTTGGAGATGGGAGAAGTGGGGGTCTCGCACAGCCTGGTACTGGCAGTTCCTGGCCCAGTCCCATGCGCTAACCCCTTCCTTGTGCCACCCTTCCATGTCCCACCCTCCCCAGACCCTGCTTGTGACCGGGAGCTGATGGTCGAGGGCAAGAAGGTGCTGGTGCCGCAGGGGAAGCCCATCCCCATGGCCAAGTACCAGGACTCCTACTTCAGCCAGAGCGAGTACCTGATCTACCAGGAGAGCCAGTGTCAGATCCGCTACCTGCTCCAGCTCCGCCTCTGAGGTGCTTTCCCGCAGGCCCGGCACCCCTCCAGCTCCAGAAGACCGTGGCCAGCTGTGCCGATGGCGACGATGCCCCGGGGTGCGACCTGCGACAGGGTGAGATGACAGTGCTCAGTGAGCTGGCTGCGGGAGCACCTCTGTTGCCTGCTGGCTCAGGATCCCTGGGTCCCACGGGCCTGGGAGTGATGCTCTCTGACATGCCATGAAATGCATGGCTCCTGCACTCGGAGTCCCTGAGCCATGCTGCCCAGAGGAGGGGGCTGGGGCGCAGCTGCCATAGCCAGTTAAACTCCCAGCAGCCTCTGTTGGGGCTCCAGAGGGGACTCTCGAGTGCTGGAGTCTGCGAGCAGCAGGGCTCTCCGAGGCCTTCTGTTAGTGTAAATAAAAGTGTGTGCGGATTACAATCAGCTTTCCCCCATGTGTCACTCTGGCGCTGGAGAACTCAGCGGGGGTCGGATCCAGGGGCTGGCATGGGCACATCGCTTTGGCTTGCTCTTACTCCCGGAGCTCTTGTCTGGGAGATTCCAGCAGAGGGAGAAGATCAAGGGACTCCCCTCCCCTTTTTGAGAGGCCTAGGAAACGGGGCCTGTCACAGATCCCCCCCCCCAGGGAGATCCGCTCACCCTGCACAGTGGCCTCAGGAGGTGTGGGCTGGCCTTTAGGGATGGGGGTGCCCTACCCAGGAGACATGCTGTGGTGGCTGTGGGTGAGGAGATCAGGGCAGGGAGCAGCTGCTGATCAGGATCCCTGTGCAGCTTCCCAGGCACCTGCCAGCCAGGCTCGGGGAAGGTTGTTATCTGGTCTCTCCCACGGATGGAAAGGCAGGAACAGGGAGGAGGCCGGGGGGGCCCGTTAGAAACACTGGTGCTGGGAGAAGTATGAGGGGGGCAATGGGACATGGGATCAGCGGGTGCTGAGAGGAACAGGAGGAGGAATTGGGGGGCCAGAAACAAGAGCAGGGAAGTGGAGCGGGGCTGATACACTCATCGCAAATCTCCAAGTCCGGGTCTGAACGGTTAATTTGTGCAAAGTAAACTAAAGAGACATATTCCCTTATCTAATCTGGCTACTTATATGGCTGCCATCACCATAGTATCCTGCACCGAGGCAGTAATTGCTAGGCGAGAGAACAATAACGATCTATCTCGCTCTTCCTCGCTGGCCTGGTGGGGAAGGAGCTGGATTGGCTCGGAGCTCTGGGCATCTGTGGGAAGATCTGACTGAGGGGAAGCCACGGGCTCATCTTCGCTGCAGGTAACTCGAGTTGTCCCTTGAGGGTTGTTCCACAGCGAGTGCCGTCCACACCCATGAACCCAGAACTCCGGTGGGATGGGCTGTAGCTCGTGTTAGCTCCACTTGCAGTTGCTCTGGGCATGGCGGCTCTTGCTCGAGCCAGGCTAACTCGAGAGGGCGTAGCTGACCCGAGTTAACTCTGCAGTGCTAGCATGGCCTCTGTCTGAGCTGTGCATTGAGTTCTGAACCCGGGCCCGGTCTGATCTCCTACACAGGCAATTTCCAGAGTCTAGGGCCAGCCCCCAGGAAAGCTCCATCTGCACTGATGAGCTTCCCCTGGGCGGTGGAAGGTCGCTGGCCTGGCAGATCCTGGAGGCTAAGGCCTGTCTCAGCCAGCCAGAGCCAGGCCCATCAAGGGCTTCGAACTATAGGGCACAGGCTGTGAAGTGGACTCTGCTCAGTGGGAAGCTGTTGCAGAGCAGGGTGGTGGGGCTATGCAGCCAGGCTGCTGCACTTTTTGGGGGTGTATCTATCCCTGGGTGACTGGGTCTAACCAGCTGCAGTAGCCCAGCCTCGGGCTCGCAGATGCCTGAAGGTCAGGGTCAGGGCTGAAGCTGCCAGGGCGGGGCTCAGCATGGGGGATTTGCCACTGTGGGTATCTGAGCACCCAAGAGCACTGAGGAGCCCCAGGATGAAATCTGGGCCCTTTGAAGTCAATGATAAACCTCCCCTTGAGCTGGAGAGCCAGGATTTCACCCAGGCTCTAGCTGGAGGGGGTGTTCCAGCATGAGGAGTTCTGTTCCAGGGAGCGCTGCAGAGAGAGCCTGGGGCATCTGTACCTCACACACTTCTCCAGTGCCGCCCCTGGCCTACCTGGAGCTGCTCTCGCATCCTCTCATGGCCTGCCCCTCAGGCTCTCCAGGGCTGGGTGGCTTCTGTGGGAAGCAGAGCTGGGGAGATACCAGAGGCTCTTCCCTGCCCCAGCAAAGTGTAGGCGTGAGGGGCCTGCCATGATGTTTGCATAGTGCATTCCTGCTGCATTGTGTCTGCACAAGCACACCTGTGCGCGCAAGGCTGTGTCTATGTGCTGTTTCCCCTAGCAGCAGCCAAAGGGGCAGGTCCCCAGTGACTGATCCACGCTCAGTCCAGTTTTTGTGCTCAGGACGTTGATGCTAACCATGCTGTCGGAAGCCAGCTCCACCCCCACTCTGCTCTGCCAGTGCCCCTTAATGCTGACCCTTTCCCTATTGACCCTGTAATTCTTTAGTGAGAGCAAGTCCCTTTGGAGCAGTGGAACAAGATCATAATGCTAATTGCATCTGGGCCCTGATCAGGGCCAGTGCAAGGATATTTTGCGCCCTATGCAAAACTTCCACCTTGTGCCCCCCCCCGCCCCCCCCCCAACAACCTCCAAAAACTAGTAAACTTAGCATTATAAACAGCCTGTCAGAATGGGTAATGGCTGTTGTAATGTTTCTTTTTTACCTTTAAGGCATTTCAGTTGTTTGCCATTGCCTCTGATGGTGTCCCATTCAAAGTCTTACTATTGTGCAAAGCTAAACAATTGAGCCTTGCATTGCATCATCAGCCAGGTTAGGCAGGGTGACAAATCCCCCTTGCCCCAAAGGGCCATTATGTAAAGCAGGCTTTTAAGGTAAATACATTATTCCTTCAATATTACCCATGCACACATCTCACAAAGATTCTCACTCTTGACAAGTTACCAGCCTTGTGTAGATCCCTTCCACGTTCCTCTTTGTGGATAAGTGCCCGTAAGACACGTGTGGGGTGCAGTGAGTTTGTCCGGCCTGCGGTGACAGCTGTTTGTGAAGATCAGGGGGCCCTTTGCCAAGGGGTGCTGGTGTCACAGCGAGCTTGGGGTGGCTGACAGTATGGGGCAGGGCACTGAGGCTGGTGGGGCAGGTAACACTGGGCTGGTGGGGAGGCGGTGCCGGGATGGGGCAGGGGCATGTCAGTCTCCAGTGCTTGGGCTGCGCCAGGGCCAGCAGCCTCTTCACCTTGGAGTCTCCCCTGCTTGCCTGGGGGTCGCTCCTCCTCTCAGGTTCCCCGGCCGCTGCCGCCACCCGGGAGGACACAGGTGGGGGGCTCCGCTGCGGAGGAGACACAAGGGGCTGGGCTCGGCTGGGACCCCGCACCTGCCAGCCGAGAGCAGCAGGAACTGGGAGCTGCTCAGGGGGAGCCAGGCGGCCCGAGCCCAGGGTGGCGGCAGGGGCAGGCGGAGAGCGTAGCTCACCATGGGGCAGGAGAGGCCGCGTTGCTGCTGCTGTTTCCCAGCCCTGCCGCGTGGCTCAAAGGATGGCTGTAGGCCCCTAAGCAATAGTCTAAAAAAAAATTCTGGGCACCGCTTTTTGGCGCCCCCAAATCTTGGCACCCCAGGCGGCAGCCTAGTTCGCCTAGTGGTTACACCGGCCCTGGCCCTAATTCAGATATAAGGACTGGCTCCCCCCATGCCCTCTCTTGTCAATATCAGTGCGGCTTATAAGGCTGCTGGCTGTTCTTTTGCTACAAGTGGTTTCTTGGGCCTGCTGCCATCAGTCACTTTGTTCCCTCAATAGCGTGATAGCACTTGACAATGGGAGCAAAAATCTAGTCAGCCGCACCACCCGCCACCTTGTTCGGCTCACCAACCAATCCAGTCTTGGCCTCCAGCTCCTCCAGGGCCATAAAATCCAGAGGTAAAATTCCCTGAGAATAATGGGTTCCCTTGAAAAAAAAAATCTTGTAAACAAGCTAATGGCTGCAATGTAAACTCGTGAATCTATTTCCCCATGTTAAGTTCTCCTCACACCTTCTATGGGTCATCTCGATTATCACTTCAAAGGTTTTTTTTCTCCTACTGCTCATAACTCATCTCAATTGATTGGCCTCTTACAGTTGGTATGTGTACTTCCACCTTTCCATGTTCTCTGTATGTATAAATATCTCCTGTCTGTGTGTTCCATTCTATACATCCGAAGAAGTGAGCTGTAGCCCACGAAAGCTTATGCTGAAATAAATTTGTTAGTCTCTAAGGTGCCATAAGTCCTCCTGTTCTTTTTGCAGATACAGACTAACACAGCTGCTACTCAAACTCGTGAATAAGGAACCTCTCCCCAGCTCCCACCGGTGCGGGGCTAAATGTGCCTTTTCTTCCATCATGGGCCCTGAGTCATGGGGGAGGAGGAACAGGTCTTGTTCCAGCCATTAAAGCCTCTGCTCTGTAGAGAAGGGCTGATCCTTCCAGATGGCTCTGGAAGTCATTTTTATTTAGACATAATTGGGCCAGATCTTCTGCTGGTGGAAAAGGGCGTAGTCTGAAGTCAGGGCATGGAGCTCCAGCCATCCACAGTAACTGAGGATCTGACCTGGTTATTCAGCTGATCCCAGGCTTCCTGCAGCTTCCCCCCCACCCCCTTCATGGAAACTGTGATCTCTGTTCTGGACAGCAGCTGTCTCCTCTTGCCACCGCCATGAACGAGGACTGAACCTGGGACCTTCACCTAAAGCACAAGCCTCTCCCACTCAAGCTGGAGTAGTAATCGCTGGCTGTGTGGCTGGTTGTTGCATTTGCTGGGCCCAGCCACTGGGGGAAGACATAATGATAGGCACTAAACTAGTATATTTTGTGGGTGCTGCCACAGGGGGATGGCTGGGTGGGGAGCCCTTGCCTCTCGGGCATGCCTGAGGGGAATGTATGACACACCTCCGCAAAGGGGTTGGGTCCCAGGAAGCATTTGGCTTGGCTGAGGGAATAGGAATAAGAATGGTTAAGATGGGGCAGGCAAAATGTCTCCAGCTGAAGCCCCCCCTCCATGAGTGAGGCTTCAGTTTTCACAGCCACCTTCTCCCCCTTTGGCCTTCAGCCGTGCTGGCCATGGGTTCTGCAAACCCAAATTGCTGTTTGTGAAGAGTGGGAAGTGACTTGCTCAAGGTCATGTAATAGATCAGTGGCAGAGCTGAGGCTCGACCTCCCCCCACCCAGAGTCCTGCTGCTCTAGCCACTAGTCACTCTTCCCCTTTCCCCATGACCCATTAACAGCCATTGACATCTTTCTCCCTGTCTGAAGTGACCTGTGATTCTGGGCACCTCTGGTTTTGGGGGCCCACTTGGAGACATCTGAAGAGGGCATGATTTTCAGAAGATGGGTGCTCAGCACTTAGAGTCAGGCCCCTTGATAGCATGTCAAGCCAGGCCCCTAAAATCACTGGCCATGTAGGAAAACCTTGCCCCCTGATCTGCATGTTGTGTGTACCCTGATCTTCTAGGGGGGCAGGACAGACAGATTAGCAAATTCCCACTGCCTGGATCGGTCTCCCTGGGCTGGTCCCCTCAGTGGCAGAGCTTTCCTATGATCTGACTGGGGAGGTCGTCTCTGGATGGCAGGGGTCTTGGGCCACATGCCCTGACAGGCTCAGGGAGCAGGGAACCCCTGGGCTGCTAGGCCCTGCCTAGCCAGAGTAGAGAGAGGGCTCCCCAACCCAGACACCTGGGACCCTCTGCCCAGGCTGGGATTAGAGGAGACCTGCTTGGATGCCTGGAACTCTTAAAATAACATAGCGCCTCCTACAGCTGGAATGAGGAGTCTGGGCAGAGTGCTCCAAGTTGGGGGACAGCAGGATTGTACTGTCTGCAGCCTGAGCCCAGCTCCTCATCCCTTCCTGAGCCTCCATCCCCACAGCCACAGACACCAGCCCCTCTCTACCTTGCCCCCCGGTATTTGGCTGCTTTAGGTGATGCATGGCCTGGCTGCATGCAAGAGCTGGCCCTGATCCTCTCCCCTGCAGGGGTGGCACCCCAGAGGTGAGGCCTTTGCTTTGCCCCCCATCCTGGCAGCACAATGAGGGGGCAGCCCGGGCCCAGGTGTGGGGCTGAAAGCTGAGGCTGCTTAGGACCCAGTAGAATTCTCTGTATGAATGACAGTGCTTTAAAAGGCCAGGCAAAGACCAGATGTGACAGCCTGTGCCATCCGCAGCACAGCGCGGCAGCAGTAGCCTCCCGGCACCCATCCAGAGGGGGGAGAGAGGGGACCGCTGCCAGACAGATGTGCCCCCTGCTTCCCCAGAGGATGCTGTGAGGCCCTCCATCATCCCAGCTTCAGGGGCTGGGACAGTGGACCCCCCCTCCGCACACACATACTGGCATGGGGAGCCAGAGGGACTCTGATGCCATAAGCCAAGCGGGCACATGGAGGTGAGACACCGGCCGCCTTGCTTCAGGAGGTCTTTGCTTATTCATGTTCCCACCAGGAGTGGGGTGCACTGTAGCATGGGACACTGAAGCCCACCCTGATCCCAGGGGCAGGGAGAAAGCTGAAGCCATCACAGCATGTATCCGATCGGGGGGTAAAAGTTGCTCACCTGATAGAGCCAAGATGAGGACCCCACTGGCCAGCGGGAGAAGCCAGCCTGGGTGCCAGCCTCCCAAGAGTCTCCAGGTGCATTTGAGTCTGGTGAGTTACCCACCTCCTGCCAGGAGAAGGTGGGGAGGGGATTCATTCTCTTATTAAATGACAATGGCAGGCTGGGGCCCGATCTTGCCAGGTCCTCAGCGCCCCCTGATCAAGGGATCTGACCCTTCTTTGTAGACAGTTTCACGTAATTTGTGTCCCAAATGCGTTCGGGGATTAGGAGCAGATTAGTGGAGGGGGTGGTGGAGAGATCTGGAGGTAAACGAAGTGCATTTACCACTGGGATTTGGAAAGGGAGCCACTGACCTGGCACAGACATGGGCTTTGCCTTAAGCCAGGGCTAGATGTGAAACTAGCTAGTAATGTTGGTTGGAGGGATATTTTAGACATGTCTATACTGGCGAGAGCCCTAGCGTAGACACAGTTATAGCAGCAAAATAATTGCTTTGGCAGGTATAGGCTACTTCATCCGGGGAACTGGTCTGAGCACTCTTGTGGAAAGCTGCGTCTCCACTGGGAGGGCTCGGTGCTGTAGCTGGAGCCATGTAGCTATACCCGCAAACCCTTTCCAGTGTAGACTAGGCCCTTCGCAGCGAGACAGCCTGCTCTTGCACCAGTGTTTTGTGAGGGGAAGCTCGGTGCTCTCCTCTGGTGCTTTTCAGCCAGAGATCTCAAAGCCCTTTGTAAGGATGGTAAAGGCTCATACTCCCCATGTTACTGGTGGGGAAACTGAGTCACAGAGTGACTTACAATCATAGCAATGTAGGGCTGGAGGGCACCTTGAGAGCCATCAAGTCCAGCCCCCTAGTCAGTGGCATTGCTGGGAATAGATCTCCTGAGGCCCAGGCAGGTTCCCTGTCCACCAGACTAGGTAGTGCCCAGGAGTGTTCTAGGGGGGCATTGAAGGAGAGCAGAGAGAAAGGGATCTGTAATGCTGAGCATGCTGTTATAGAGCAGGGGGGTGGATTTTGAATGGCCTGGGCTTTGGCTGTGGTCACCCCCATTCTGTATTCTCTCTGCAGGGCTCATGGCGGGAGGGTCCTGCTGCCCAGCCTAGGGGAGCTGCTGGAGAATACTCCCAGCAAGCCACTTCTGAGCTGTGACCAGAGGATTGGCAGCAGCTCCTAAGCATCGTGCTGCTCCAGTCCAGAACCAGAACCTGCCACGTGCCTGGCTGGGCCCAACCCAAACAGCTGGCTTCGAAGGCCAGCCACGAGCTGCTCTCAAATGAGCTCTGGGTTAGCAATGGTTAACGGGGGCCAATGGATGAAGGAGACTCTGTGCTTAAAAGCAGAAACTCCATCACCAGCCCAAGGGGAAGCTCCCTGAATCACTGATTTACCCGCCTCTCCTGGGGCTGGATTTGCATGCGTTTGTACAGCCCTTCTGGGCCCCTCTCTCCCAGAGGGCTGGGCTGCCCTTAGCCCGGTGTTCAGTGCCCTGCCATGGCCCACCAGTCCTGCAGCTTCATGGAGCCCCCTGGTGCCCCCACACCAAATTCCTTACTAGGCTCTGGCCCTGCTGGGCGCTGCCTCTGCTGCCAGAGCCCACGAGAGAGACACCACTCAGTGTGGGAGTGGGATTCAGATGGGCAACATCCGGACAACAGGGGCTTGATCTGCCCCCAGGCTCATGCTGGTGGAGAGTTTGCCAGCAGAGGAGGGGCCCCACAGGCAAGTGCTTCGGCGGGCACTGGCACCATCCCTACCAATGGGGTGCTGCGGGAAGTGAGGCGCCAGGGGCTGCCACTCCCTGGGCTGGGCTCGTGTGGGTAAACTCGTGGGGGTCACTCAGCAGGGCTGTCAGTGCAGCAGCTCCCCCAGCACTGAGTTTACGCGGGGGGAGGAGGCCTAGCTGCCTTTGCTCCAGTCCCCCCCCCCCCCCCGTTGAAAGAGGGGTTCTTTGCTTTGCACAAAGGGCCGGCTCCCCCAGCGCTAGATGGCCAATCGGGCCCAGGGAGCTCAGGGAGGAGCCAGGGCTTCCGAGCGGCCTGCTGCACACAACTGGTGGAGGGGGACAGAGTGCAAGGCCAAGGTCATGACCCGGCCTATCCAGTTTGGAGCCATCTGCGCCCCCTGGGGTAGAAGGAGCAGCCCATGGATTTCCCCCAGTTGTCCCCTACCCAGTGCTCGTGGTGCCAACTCCACCCAAAGCCCGAGGAGTCATGGGCCCAAACGTCTAGCTGCCCTGGAAACGGAGCCATCCCATTCGGCACTGGCCAGTCACCACAAGCTTGGGGTTGTTAGAAGAAATCAAAACTGGGTGTGGGAAGAAACTACCAAATACAGCAGCGTTAAAGCTGGAACGAGGCTGTGAGGAGAGCCATGCCCTGAATTCACCACCATAGGAGCATTTCAATTGTCAGATGGGGATCCAAGCCATCTAGCTCAATGTCCTGTCTCTACTAGAGGAAGGTGCAGGAAACCACCTCAGCCAGTGTATTTAGAGACTGGCTTAAGCCCTGAAGTATGAGGTTCAATAGCTGTGCAGAATGTGTGTTCTCATATCTGTGATAACTCTGGATCTGGTTATCCATGTAAGTGTCCAATCCCTTTTTTAGTATTGCTATATTAGTGAAGCCCCCATGACTTCCTGTGACAATGAGTTCCACTGGCTAATTGCATGCTGTGTGGAAAAGGTTGATTGGTCCATTGATTGGTTTTGAATTTCCCACTTTTCAGTTTCATTGAATGTCGCCTAGTTCTTGTGTCATGAGGCAGAGAGGACAGACACTCCCGATTTTCCTTCTCCATTCCAGTCATTATTTTATAGACGTTTATCTTATCCCCTCTTATTTGTCTCCTTTCCCTTCCAGTGGAAAACCAGAGAAATGTCTCTGGGAATTGGGGCTTGTGGTCGAGGTCCCTGTTCCAATCCAGGTTGAGTGTTTACTGATGAGGAGCCTGAAGCAATGTTTAACTAGGCCCTAGCGGTGATACAACACTCAGTATGTGACTCAAATGTTGTGCGGTGGGTGGCGAAGGACCCAACATGGTCGCCTCCTGAACACAATAGGCTATGGCCCCGTGTTATGACTGCCTGGCCATCTGTGTAGGAGAAGCAGCTGGTTCCAGGACAGTTCTTAATGGACAGGTATCCACAGCACAAAGCAACGGGCACAATTTGCCCCCTCAATGGCAATCTCAGTGGAGAAGCCATGGGTAGGGATGGAGCCTGCTTTGTTCTCAAACTCCCTCCAGCTCTGGATTGAGGCGCTCGCTGGGGGGCGGGGGGGTTACCCATACCTGGACAAGACTGATCTGCTCCTGCTAGTGGATGCTGGTTTCTGGCAGCCAGACATCCTTTCTGCCCTCCTTGCTAGTAGACAACCAGCTTGGAGCCCTGCACTTGGGCAGTGGAAGAGAGGGCTGTTGTAGCACTGACAAGGCTCTCCTAGCTTGGCTTGCAATTCCTCCCCAAGCCTCACCCTGTAGCATGTCACCTCTAGCATCTCGCCTGTCTCTGTTGGCTTGAAGAACAGGAGTTGCCAAGTTACATCTAACCTTGGGACCCCGCACGAGCAGAAAGGTGAGGTGCTCGTGTCATCTCCAGGGTCGTTCGGGGTTAGAGTCACTTGCAAGACATTCTCATTGCTCACTTGCAACGCTTCTCAATTTTGCTCCCCTCCCTTCTCCCCACAGGGAAGAAGATCCACCCAGGAAGAAGATGGGGGTGGTGACATTTCCTGCTAGGAGACACTGGAAATTTGTTCCTGCTTCCCAGGTGCTGGAGCTCTCAGAGTATCCCAGAGGCACAATGGCAAACAGAACTGGGCTTAACGCTACTCAGGGGCTAGACACTTCCTCTCTACCAGAGGTGTCCCAATTCCAGGAGGCCGTTGGCCTTTTCTTCATGGTCCTGCTGAACCTCGTAGCCTTGGTTGCCAATGTGGCAGTGATGGTGGTCATCCTCAAGACCCCTCTGCTGAGGAAGTTCATCTTTGTCTGCCACCTCTGCCTGGTGGATCTGTTGTCCGCCATCTTCCTGATGCCGCTGGGGATCATTTCCAGCTCCTCTTGCTTCAACAGGGTGATCTACAGCATCACAGAGTGCCAGACCTTAATCTTCTTGAACATCTGCTTCATCAGCGCCTCCATCCTCACCATCTCGGTCATCAGCGTGGAGAGATATTACTACATCGTTCACCCCATGCGGTACGAGGTCAAGATGACCGTTGGGCTGGCAGTCACAGTGGTGGTCTTCATCTGGATTAAGTCGATCCTGGTCACAGTCTTGGCATTGGTGGGGTGGCCTCAAGACAACGGGGCCACGAGTGCCAGTAAGTGCACTGTGTCCTGGAGCCCTGGGGCCCACAAGAAGGTCTTTGTTATTGTCTTCAGCACCCTCTGCTTCTTCCTGCCTACCTTGATCATCTTTGCTGTCTACTGCAGCATCTACAAAGTGGCCCGGATTGCCTCCTTGCAGCATGTGCCCGTCCCCTCTTGGACCGCTGCCCCGCGGCAGCGATCGGAGTCTATTAACAGCCAAGTCACTATCATTACTACCAGAAACCTGCCTCCCAGGCTGTCCCCAGAGCGGATGTTTGGAGGGGGAAAAGCTGCCATGACTGTGGTCCTCATTGTGGGTCAATTCTTGTGTTGCTGGTTGCCATTCTTCTCCTTCCATTTATACTGCTCCATTAACTCTGTCAGCCCAGGCAGGGGCCACGGGGAGACGGTCGTCACCTGGCTCGCCTACTCCTCCTTTGCTATCAACCCTTTTTTCTACGGGTTACTGAACCGCCAGATACGGGAAGAGCTGTCTAGGCTGGGGCGGAGCTGCCTCAACAGACCCTTGAGCCAGGAGCTCTGTCTCTCCAGCCCGGAGGGTTCCATACAGGAGAACTTCCTTCAGTTCCTGCAGAGGACCAGCTGCACGCTGGAGACCCGATCCAGTTACGTCAACTCTAGCCCCAGGAACACTTTGGACCAGACCATGATGGGCTTCAGAATTCCAGGCCAAATCCCAGAAGAAACCAACTGAGAAAGCACAGTGGGCTGGAGTCAACTTCATTTCCCTGCTCTCCATATCCTGGCCTCTGCTAGGAGAAGGATTGAAGCAGGGTTTCAGCTGATCCGAAGGACTGACCAACCCTTTTTAGACCTGGCGGGAGGGTCGGGGTTATGGCTTTGGAAGAACTTGCCTTCAGCCAGAGTAAATCCAGTGAAAGGCTATTTCCGAGGCTTTACAATATTGGGCCAGCCTGGTTTCATGGGTGGGAGCCAAAGAGGGAGAAAGCAAGAAGGCAGGGAGCTGGAAATGGACAAAGGCACTCACTAGAGCTAATTTTCTTTCTCTCCCAGCATTTTCCCTGACACTGACATGTCACGAGCACCAAGCTCCAGCATCTGAGCTGTTGGGGCGGTTCTGCTTTTGCCTAGTCTTCTAGATTAATAGACCCTTCGATGGAGGTCCAGGGAGCTCAAGTGACATGCCAGAGGTCACCTAGTGCATCAGTGCCTCAGTTGTGGGGGATGGAGGTAGGAGGACCTCAGGCCCCTTCTGTTTCGGCATCCTTTGCTCAGACCACTAGGCAACACTGCTTCCTTCTGGTTTAGTGCTCAGCCATTCCAGGAGTGAGGGCTGGCTGAGCAGCAGTAAATTGCCCTAGCTGTGAGGGATGGGCAGGGAGTCACTCATGATCAGGTCCTTTTGAAAAAGGGTTACTTCTCTGGACTCACCCTTATGCCAGCTCATGGGATCAGAGAACAGGCTATCGATAAAGAAACCAGACTGCAGGGTTTATTGACCCACTGAGGTATTTAGATAGCAGCCCCTCGTTCTGTGGGAGCAGAGCTTTGCTCCGCAGCGATCACTCCCGAGCTATTGACCTCTGGGAAGGCAGGTGAAACTGACACGCAAAGCTGTGGCAGGAGCCAAGTGACAGCAGCGGGTGGTAGGTGCCGACCCGCCTTAAGGCTCCTGCAGTGCCAGACAGCCTAATCCAAAGCGAAGGCAGCTCCTTCAGTGGCTGGCTGTGACAAATGCAGGTTGGCAGGGAGAGATGAAGAGAGTGAGGAGTTATTCCAGGGCATGCGGGCCAAATTAATCTGTGGACCAACACAGCTGATTTCAGGGACCTAGCACGCTTTAGGTGCTATAGAAACAATAGCAGGTGGTGATAACAATGGCAGTGATACCATGAGTCCCCTGTTTTCAATCATGTTACACACCAGCAGTTCATTGAGCTCCCTGTTTCAGGTGGGGACGGTGCACTTAAGGAGACCCTTCACGTGTCTCTCTGCAGAGACAGCCAGCAGTAAATGTGAAGGGCCAGATCCCCAAAGATATTTAGGCTCTTAACTTCGGTTGAAACCAATGGGATTTAGGAGCCTAAATACCTTTTGAGGCTTTTGGCCTAAGCGTTCTTGACTGGTTATTTTCTCCACCCCGGCTGGCTCCAGAGGCATTTGTAATTATTTTTTAATCGACCGCTAATGTCTTTTCAACAGATGTATTTTAACAACTGTCTATTAATAGAGGCAAAGGAAGCGCCAGGCTCAGAAGCTTTGTTTGTTCTGAAGAAGAGGCAGAGTGAGTCCCCTTGTCCTCTCCTCTCAGCACAGTGGGGGAAGGTGCCTCTTCCTTTAAAGTCTCAGTGCAAATCTGTGGGGAGAATATGTTTGGGTGGCTAGACGCGGGGAATTGATGGCAGAAATGACTCACCAGAAGGCTCTAACATAAGGCCCAAACTCAGTTATGTGATTATTTTTACAGCTTTGTCTTGCTTGGAAATGAGAGACTCTAGGAAATAGAGCTGGGAAATGCCCATTACGGCATGTTGGTGTCAGTTACCCCTTGCTTAGCTATCAGATGTTCTAGGCCTGGTTCCTCCGTGTTATGAGTGCAAAGTCATTGTAAAGTGCCTCCAGAACACAACGATACTGTCAGGGTTCCTTCCCCACTCTAAACTCTGGGGTACAGATGTGGGGACCCACATGAAAGATCCCCTACGCTTATTTTTACCAGTTTAGGTTAAAACTTTTCCAAGGCACAAGTTCCACCATGTCCTTGGTCGCTGCCACCACCAAGTGATTTAAATAAACATTCAGGGAGGGCCACTTGGAGCCTACCTCCCCCAAAATATCTCTCCAACCCCCTACACCCCCTTTCCTGGGAAGGCTTGAGAATAATATCCTAACCAATTGGGTACAAAGTGAGCACAGATCAAACCCCCTGGGTCTTTAGGACATTGAAAAACAATCAGGTTCTTAACAGAAGTTTTATTTAAAAAAGAAAGATAAAAGAATCACCTCTGTAAAATCAGGATGGAAGATAACTTTACAGAGTAACAAAAAGTTTCCAAACACAGAGGATTTCCCCTCTAGGCAAAACTTTAAAGTTACAAAAACAGGGATAAACCTCCCTCTTATCACAGGGAAAATTCACAAGGTAAAACAAAAGACAATCTAATGCATTTCTATGCTATTACTTACTATTTCTGCAATACTAGATGCTTAGTCCAGATATGGCGTAGGGAGATGTATTTGCCCTGCCCTGGTTCCTTTGCTGACTCCCAGAGAACGAAACAAACACACAAACAAAAACCTTCCCCCGCAGATTTGAAAGTACTTTCTCCCCTTGTTGGTCCTTTTGGTCAGGTGCCAATCAGGTTATCTGAGCTTCTTAACCTAACCCTTTACAGGTAAAAGAGGAATTAACCCTTTACAGGGTAAAGAGGGATTTTATGCTACCCTTAGCTGTAGATTTATGACAGATACACTGAAGCCCCTCCCCAACCAAACCCATTTAAAAGCATCCACGGGGGCGGGGGGGCGGTTGCACCAGTTTAACTGGCTTTAGCTAAAGCACTGCCAGCTTTCAGTGTGGATAAGGCCTACGGATTGCAAAGTTCTTAAAGAACATGGATGAATGAGCCTCCCATGAAGTTGGTTAGTAGCACTGTCCTCCTCTTACCGAGGCTGAGGCCTTTGCACCACCAAGCCTCTCAGGTCTCACCTTTCCCAGAGCATCTCAGACATCTCACAGCATCTCAGACACCCCCCAGTGGGGGGAGGGGGCTGCCTTCCCCTCCAACTCTGACCCAGCAGGAAGCATCGGTTAGATCTGATCAGCAAAGCGCCTGTTAAACTGGCCCCGTGGCACTGCACAGCTGCGTTGAGTCATAGCCACTGTGTTTACTGACACAAAGCCCCAAGCGCGAGAGGGAGGCTGATCTGCCTTGTGCATCCCTCGGGCAGTTGCCAGCGAAGCTCTCGTTCCAGGAGCTTTCTGAGTAACGAGATGTACCAAACCAGGCAGGAAGGACAAGGCTTTGATTTCCAGGGAGCAGCCTGAACTGCCAGGGATGGGGGTTAAAATAAAACCTTGCGAATGGAGCCGATTTGCTTATGGATGGGGGAAAAGCTCCAAACCGCTAGGGCCGGGGGGAGGGAATTCTAGGGGGAGTGGGTGGCTAATGCCCCTTTGGCAATCCCAGCCTACCTCTGTTTTACAGAGTCCCTTTATTATTATTTCTCTTACCCTGACAACAAAGTAGAGGGATGACTCATCCCCCTGCGTCATTCAGCCCTTTCTGTGATCACACCAGCCAGTCTGAAAGAAGCCAGCAGTCTTTCCATGCCTTTGACCTAGTACAGACGAGCAAAAGTTATCTTCATTTTCCTTTGGCAGCGCCCTGTGCTCTCTCCAAGCGCTCCAGCCAGCTCCTTCTTCCCCTTCCATTTAGTGTCAGCACAGCTGGTGTTTCTTGGTACAACATGGGAAAACATGAAGGCGAGCCAGGTGCACGTTTTCCTAGACAAGCACAACAGAAAGCATCCCCATGCTGACACCAAGCCTAGGTTCACAGTGCAAGGATCCCTTATCTGGATCATTGTGGGAAAGCAGCTCTGTCTTCTCCTCACTTGGGGGAAATGCCACTCATGCCTCAGCCCAACAGTGTCTGTGCAGTGTGTAGCCCCCACCCTTCAGCTACTGGTGTGGAGAGAGAGAAGCCTTTACACAAGATGCACATTTCCTTGGGGCCCATGTACAATTGCTGACAATCAGTGAATGACCTGCTCAGTTTCTGCCAATTCCTGCTTCTTTCTTCCTGTGATCTGACCATGTCCGTTTCCAGCGGACCCTTTCTCAACCAGATTTGTCCCCCATGAAGTGTTGCGGTTCTACCCAGCATGTCTTGGGCCCATTGGCCTGGCCACTGTAAGGCTAATGACTGTGCAGAGCGCCTCTACAGGTAGGCAGGGGCGGCTCCAGGCCCCAGCACACCAAGGCAGGCAGGCTTCCTTTGGAGGCTTGCCTACGGACGGTCCGCTGGTCCCGCGGCTTCGGTGGACCTCCCGCAGGCGTGCCTGCGGAGGGTCCGCTGGTCCTGTGTCTTCGGCAGTAGCCGCGGGACCAGCGGACCCTCCGCAGGCACGCCTGCGGGAGGCCCACCAAAGCTGCGGGACCAGCGGACCCTCCGCAGGCAAACCGCCGAAGGCAGCCTGCTTGGGGTGACAAAAACACTAGAGCCGCCCCTGCAGGTAGGGTTTCATTACCATGCACATGGATTTAAACCCTTTCCATACGACATAGCCCAAGACAAAGAACTACATCCCGCTCTCCTTGTTATATGTTTGTAGAGTGGCCAGCACGAGGGGGTCCTGGCTACTAGCCGCTGCTTTACTATAAACAGTCACACACTAAGAATATGTGAGAAGAGCGCTGAGGTTGCAAAGTCAAGCACTTCAGAAGCGAGGACATGCCACAATGAAGCTTGGCTGTGCAACCTTAATGCAGCTCCCTTGTGTGTATGTGTGATGCTACCATCGTCAATTGTACGCGCACATCCTCCGAATTCCACTGCCTCAGTCACTGCCCATCATGGCTGGTGCTCGTTGAGTGAGCCGCCCTTTGCTGTTTTGTTTGATCCTTGTTAAATGTGCGGCCCTCGGGCCGTATTTGTGGCGTGCTGTTCAGACCCTGCGCTGGACACAGAATTATAAATAGGCACATGGCTTTCCTAGGGCGCTGTCGGCGGGTTCCTGGCCTTCTAAGGGGAGAGGAGCCCAGCCCCACTAGTAAAATGCACGGCTTGCCTCCCCAGGTGGAAAAAAATGAACAAAGTCCCAGGACAGGTAGGTCATTGGCTAAATCAGGCCTTCTGGGGTGCAGCGAGAAGACGGAAACCTGGAGAAAGCAAGAGCAAGCTGGGAAAAAGGAGGTTCCACGCCGGAAGTCTTCTTGCTGAAAAGACAAAGGAGCCTGGGAGGGGCTGAGGAGAGATCTCAGGTAGCAGGGACTGGGCTCAGCTTTCCACGGGGTGTGGGAGACGTTTTATCTATGTGCTGGAAGGGGTGGACTTTTTCTTTATGACTGAGCTGGAGGCCCAGGTCCCTGCAGCAACCAAACCAGGTTGGGAGTTCAGGAAACCCAATTTGAGCGAGGAAGACCTGAGGCAGTGGCTAGCCTGAAAGCCCGACTGGGCAGGCAGCACAGCTACGGGTGTTCATCGCCCTGTACCTGTATGCGTCACAGCTTCTCATGCTTTTCCCCCTGGCCCCCTCCTGCTTTCCACTCTTCCCCCGTGGCCTGGGCTAGGGCAGGACAGCTTGCAGCTGGAGACTCGGGGTGGCTGGGGCCAGTCGCCCACCTGGCACTCTGGGGAGGGGCGGCTGCGGGTGGGGGGCCTCTGGGCTCTGGTGGGGGAGGGAGGAGCTAGCCTCTCCTAATCGGCGGTTCATGCACTGCCCATGCTTTGCTTCATTCACGACACACCTTCTGCAACCAACGCAGCTGAAGTTCTAGTGGCTGGCTGCCGTACGCTACCCTGATTCATCCTCAGAATGGATCCATCCTGTGCACCGAATGAGGCAGTGTTCTGGGGAAAAACAGTACAGGCTTGTGTCATTAAAGCCTATCAGACAGTACACGCCCAAGGGGGCCAAATTAAGGTTGGATGGGCAGGCTTCATTCAGCATCCACTCCATTACCCCGGCAGCGTGTATATCCATAGTAACTCCCCTGCCTTACTCTGAGTTTACACCAGTGTAGCAGAGATCGGCGGCTGGCCCACTTAGTGTAATTGCTCAGGGAGCTGGAGGGCCCTGCAATCGCTGGCTAATTACCAGCAGACAGGATATTTACTAAACACAGTCTGCATGGCTACCATGGCAGGAAAGAGAAGTTTCCACATGCTCCAGGAGGTAGCCCTACATCGGGACCCTCCTCAGCTTCACAGCCACAGCTGCTATGGCATTTACATGGGATCTGCTTTCAGCCTCTAACAGAGAATGGCTTCCAAAACCTATCTGGCTTCCTGCAGCCTTGGTTACTACTGCAGGGTGACCTCCGCATGCTCCCAGTCCCAGATTCCTCCACCCCAACCCCAAAGCATGTGTTCTGCCCTCTTCTGGACAGTCCATAGCCCCTCTAAGGGGATCTGCCTTCAGCAGAGTTACCCACACGCTTTACAACGTGGGCTTAGTTTTAATTAAAGAATAAAACCAGTCTATTAACTGCAAAGAGAGAGATTTTATGTGAGTACAAGTAAGGCGTTTTTAAAGCCAGAAACGGTCACAAGACAAATAAAGCTCAAACGCTCTCTCAGCTTGACAAACTGGACTCAGTTCAAGGTGAAGTCCCTTGCCACATGTTTTCTGAACCAAGCACTCAGGCCAGGCTCTGCTTCCAAAGTCCATAGGCTCTTTCTTTTGTCTTCTCAGGTGGCAAAGAGAACTGCCTAGGGAGAGAGAACCTGGGGTGTTTTTGTCCTTCACTGTTACACTTCAGTCCCCCTTTGAAATTCATTTTCCCAAGTATCAGAGGGGTAGCCGTGTTAGTCTGGATCTATAAAAACAGCAAAGAGTCCTGTGGCACCTTATAGACTAACAGACGTATTGGAGCATGAGCTTTCGTGGGTGAATACCCACTTCGTCAGCCACATGCTCCAATACGTCCGTTAGTCTATAAGGTGCCACAGGACTCTGTTGCATTTTCCCAAGAGTTACCCCTAGATAAAGTTCATACCCGCTGTGAGGACAGAGACAAGGCAGCTCGTGGGGAAAGCGGGTTCATGCTGTTTGCTAAGATGCAGCTCTGTTTGTTCCTGCCCTGCTTCCTTGCCAAGGAATGGCTATGTGATGGCCACCTGGCTAGGGGTGTCAGTTTTGTCCTTTGTCTTTGAGAAACAGGCTTGTCTAGCAAACACGTGATTTCAGCGTACGTTTGTGACTTTACATGTAATGTCGCTACACACATTTCACCATGATATCACTGACCAGCAAGTTATTCGTTTTCAAATGATGCCTCACACGGCATATTTTGTACAAAGATTATTCCAGTGGTGTGGACGGTGTGAATACAGGGCTGCATTCTGGCTCCCCGGCCTGCCACCAGTGGTCAGTGTCCAGGTTTGATGCAAGGAGCATTTTCGGTGAGTCTCTTTAATAAGAGAGAGCTGACGAGCCGCGGGGTTCTTGTAACCACCATTCTCTCTCTCTGGTTGTGGCCTTTATCCTGGTTCCAGCTCCCGCTGGGGTTGCTGCCTTCAGAGCAGGAGGTGGGCCCTGCACAGCATGGTAATGCTGTGTGCCGGGATGGGGGGGTGCGCCCGTGCAAACACCGTGGCTTCTGAAATCTGGTGTGGGTTGGAACTACTCAGTGAGGAGGTGCACAAGGGCAACTGTGCTGGGGAGTGAACTGAGGCCCACTAGAGCCAAAAGCATGAGTGGCAGGGCCCTAGCAGACTCCTAGCTGCTGCGGCTTGGCCCAGAGGAAGCCTAGAGCACACCCGGCCCAGTGGAGAGAAGGCCTGGAGGGAGCTGCACTGCAGTGATTGAGCCCCCCCCCCCCCAAGGATGAAGGACATCTCCCCTCATCTGAGGCTCCTGGGGTTCCCCCCCATACACAATCCCCTGCCCTAACCTGCCCCAGCCCTGCCACCAGTTCTGGAAGGGGGAAGCAAGCTGCTCCGCATGCTGGCAGTCAGACCCCACCCCAAGCCCTGTTGTAACTAGGCGCCCCAGGCAGGAAGCAGAGCCGTTTCCCTGGCTGCACTCCTCAAACACGGGGCTGCCTGGCGGCCAGGTCAGGAGCCAGGCGCACCCCCCTAGCGTGCTGCACATGCTCCTGATAAGGCAGCTGCGTTCTCCCTCTTATCTGCTGGCTCACTTGCCCCCCCCCCCCCATCACACACAGGCATCTGTACAGTCCCAGCGCCCGGTCATGCGCCAGCCCTCACCACCCAGGGAGGCTGAGCCCAGGCAATCACAGATGGTGACTGGGAAGAGACCCCCGTTCCCAAGAGGGTTGGGACAGTAAGTGTGCAGTGTGTGTGTGTGTGGGGGGGGTAATGGCCATAATGCCTCCCTGCGCACAAAAGCCTCACACAGATGATGCCGCCAGCAGAGAAGGGGTTAAACTGAAACACCATCCCCTCCCTACCCCTGAGCAACAGCAGCTGCACCAGGAAAAAAGGGAGCTGACCAGGACCACCCCCAAACCACTCCAGCTCCCTTTGGGCTCTGGGAAGCTGGGCATAGATCCTCAGAGCTATTTAGGCACTGAACTCCCATTGATTTCAATG
Organism: Mauremys mutica; assembly: GCF_020497125.1. Taxonomy (NCBI): domain Eukaryota; kingdom Metazoa; phylum Chordata; order Testudines; family Geoemydidae; genus Mauremys; species Mauremys mutica. The sequence continues at coordinate 47,920,408 of NC_059078.1, forward strand.
GGGAATCTAGGGCCTAAATCCATGTGGGAGTTAGATGGGGGCCTAGAGCTCTCTGAGGAGCAGGGCCTCGGTTCCCCCCCAGAGAGCGGAGAATGGCTGCTGCTTGCACAGCCCTTGTGCGGGGGTGTCGCACGCCATGGGGGGTCCTCTCCTTTTGAATGGTAATTACGGGCAGAACAATGCAGCCTGCCCGACAGCTCTCCAAGGCAGCGGGGCGGCTGTGCCACTCCAGCAGCCTTTTTACCCAGGTTGGCAGCCACTCCACTCTCGTCAAGTGCCCCCATCCCCACAGCTGGGGGGTCGAGGCCCACTCCAGTCTAGAGCAATGAGCAGCTGGGTTTCCAAGCCGGGTTGCTTTGGAAACCGGCCCCAGGGGGCTTCACAACCTCTGTTGCGTTACTCTCTCCTCCCCTTCCATTTGCATAATTTTGTTGCTATTTAATTAATTAAGGCAGCTGCAGTAGTGTGGGTCTGATTGCCCTAGAAAGCTCTTTGTCTGACAGGTTTAAAGAGATTGGCTTCAAAAGCACTGCTGATAGGGTGCCCTTGAAGGGGACCTTGGGGTATCCCAGCCAAGACTCCATGGGGGATTTGGGGAGTCCTGCCAATATTCTGCCAGGGGATTCCAGCTCATACCCTACAGAGAATGGTCTCAAGGGGATTCCAGCTGATTGGGTCTCTGGAGGGGCTTTCCAGGCCATCCTGATCGGGGGGGGACCTCGTCTTTGATTTGACACATGGGCTGACAGATCTAAACTTCTGGACGCTGACAGACTGAATGGGCAAAGGGACAGACCCATGAGTCTGCTCTGCCCAAGGCCAGCATCCTGCCTTGGCCTGGGCTTTGCAATGACTCCAGTGTGTCTCGCCAGCTGGGATCGCTCCCTCAGACTCCCGGTCAGCCCCTTGAGTGGGCTTGCTGCTACTCCTCTTCTCTCAGTGAGCCCATTCCTGCCCATCCATGCGTAAGTAGCTCACAGAACCTCATCCTAAGGAAGGCTGAAGGAGCCAGTAATGGGGGGCCTGTCCCTTTAAGGGTGGGAGGCCTGCAGCTGGTCAGCCCAACACTGTTAGACCTGCCTGTCACATCAGAAGAACCAGCTGGGTAAGGAGGAGCTGAGTCTATAAAGAGCAACAGGACCCTGCAGAGAGGGGGATGTACAGGGAGAAACAAGTAGAGGCACCTGCAAAGGCAGGGGACAGTTGAAGGGAGGGACCAGGTTACAGCTAGGAATCCTGTGTCTTTAGGGAAAAGGCTCTAAGCTGGGAAATTTACCTGGGAGGCCACAGTGGGACAGACTGGGAAGATGGACTTGGGGTAGAGTTGAGAACTTTATTTTGGGACTGATATGTAATGGTAATAAATTCAGCTCTGAGTAGAGATGGTGCTGACCCAAATAAGAGGAGCTGTGATAATCTGAGCTGAAGACAAGGGAAACTGAGGCAGGCTGCCGGCAGGGGGACCTCAGGCCAAGATGGGGTGCTACCCATTCACACCTCCAGCTCCTATCATTCTTCTGCACTACAATTCCCAGAGAGCTTTAGTTCTGAGTTGAACTGGTCCTGTACCAGCATTGGCAAGCCCAAGTATTACAAACAATCATGAGCCAGCCCTCAACAAACAAAAACCAAATGAACAAATGTGGGATTGGCTTAAAAATCATGAATATTTTTTGGTAAAGTTTGGGTTCTTTCTAGTCCCTTTCTGGGTCGAGGTCTCGAGCTTTTCTCCATTATCAGAAAAGCCAGACACTTACTTTAATTTTTAAATGTGAAGGGATAGTCTCCCAGAAGTGAAGGACTCCAGGAGTTGGAGCTTTAAGAAAAATACCAATAAGTGTGAGAGTTGCCGATTCTGCTGTGGCCTGCTTGGGAGAAACCCTTTGTGGCTGGATGGAAACCTTTCCAAATGATGCGACGGCCACCTCGGAGCTGCTCACTGCATCGTGAGGGGACGGTGAGTAACAGCTGCGCACACAACATGGTGCTAATTGAGCTGTTATCTTTGCGTCAATCTCTAGTCAGCACTTTAATGCAGGCAGGATACATCTCCCAGTGTGGACTTTCCCCTGCCCCATGCCAGCCTTTCCCTGGAGCTGTTCATGTGAGTCATCCTTTAACCTGCAAGGTCTCTCACTGGAGAGTCACCAAACCATTCCCTTTATTCTAGGTCTGAATGGATGGCAGACCTTTCACTTTGGATCCGAAGGAGCCCACTAAACCCCACCAGAGTCCTGAGTTCACAAGGCTTGTCTCTTTATTAAACTGCTGATAAGTTACAAAGAAGGAAAAAATAGAGAATTCTATGTACAGCATTTTCCAAGACAGCTGGGCTAGGTGGGCAGGGGAAGCTTTTTGAGGGGGCTGCTGGGGGAGACGTTCACCATCGTGGAGGGTGGGCTGGAGACAGCTCACTGCACAGTTGGTGGGATCTCTGTTGGGAGAGGCAGGGATAGGGGATGATTCCTTTGTTGTGGAGGCAGAACTTCAGGAGATGCCAGGCCAGATCCTCAGTGGGTGTTTGACTTCAGTGGAGGGATACTAATGTACCTCGGCTGGGATCAGGCCCCTAGACTCCTTGGCTCTCTGCTGTTGATCACCAGGATTTGGCAGTGGGGACTACAGGCTGTTTGGATCATGGTGTTTCTAAAGTGGGAACCAGGGTCTCAGACACCCAGGACAGCGCATGTTCAGTGCCGGGTGAACACAGCTGATTGCTAAGGAACAGTCTCGCTGTGCAGTTACTTGACCCTATGCTCCCACTCCTGACTCAGTCAGTTTGTTAGCACCCTGTAATCCCTTGTTCAGAGTCACCAGTCTCTCTGCTGGTTCGACACACACAGCCTGGCTGGATGCTTCATGATGCACCTGCTCCACCACGGAGTACGTCTAAGAATGAAACAGCCCAATCCTGCCTCCTCCGATCCCCCTAGCAGGAAAGCATTTGAGTGAGGAAGGCCTGGCTCTCTCTCCCCTGGTCTGATCTGTTAGGATAACTGGGGGAGGGGAGGGACTTTATTTAGGGCTGTTAGTCTGGTTTCCCTCTCCCAACCCCAGGCTCCACCCATGAGGAAGGCACTGGATGCACCTCCAAGGGTGCAACTTCCCATCAAGGCAGAGACTGTGGGTATCATCCATCCATCCATCCAGGTCTGGGTAAGAGCCCTGGTAATGGACACTTGGGAGGGCAGAACTTGGGAGCTTCCTCCAAGGAGAAAGCAGAGCCAGGAGTTACTCCATGGAACCACTGGGGGAAGGGGCAAAACACAGGAAGCTTTGACTGGTGTCTCCATCCAATCACGACTGACTCCAACAGCCAATGAGTCCTTGGAACAAATGAGCCCATGCATTAGCTGCCAGAGCTGGGGTTCTGCCCCAGGGATAGGCCAGGAGCGTTCCTGATTAGCCACTATCAGTTTCCCAGAGCTGTAGTTACTGTAGCAGCAAATAAGTCACAAGGCTAGCCCAATATATACCCGACCATGCCCCTGCCCAGAGTCACAGGAACCTGTGGGGGGGTCTCCCCTGTCCCAGCAGAGAAGAGGGGCAGGCGCTGTGATATTCTGAGCATTTGCCTTGAATTCCCTTCAGGCCAGGTACCTTTCTGCTGGAGGATAGCCCTCCAAACCTGACCCAGCCTGTTGCCTGGTTCTCAGCAGGGCTCTGTGTGTGGAGGGGAGGCCAGGGCTCGGGGCTGAGTTTCCAGCTTGGTGCAAGTCTAGGTACTTGGAGATCATAAAAGCGCCGACTCCTGGGCAGAGTGTGACCGATTCCAGTTCTGTCCTTCCCAGCAGCCCCCAGCCATCCGGCGGCAGCACGGCGTGGGCCTTGAGCTATGCTCAACCTGGCCTCTAGCCTCGCCCTGTCGCCCACCCGCCCAGGGTGAGCGCGGCCAGCACTGCGCTGTCAGGTGAGGGTGCCCTTCAACTCCAAGGGCTGGGGGGGATGGGAACTTCCCCTACAAATTACAGCACTAAAGCTAATGGGGACAGAGCCAGCCCCTCCAGGAGTGGAGAAGTGGGGGACGAAGGGGGGTGCAAGGCTGAGACACGCCCCCCCATCGTCCAGAGAAGACGCACCAGGGATGGCAGGGCTCCAGGCTGCCCTCCCCCCTCCTCCACGTTCCCTAACTCTCCGTCCATCCCCACGTATGGCTCGGGATGCCCCAGCATGGGGTGGCGCTGGCTCAGGTGCCTGCCTTGGAGTGGTGCTGTTGGTGTCCCACAAACTGGGGGGGTGGCATCCTGTGGTCTCCCCCTTCCTCTCTGGCCTGCCACCTTCCCACCCACCCGCCTCAGTACGGGGAGAACTTCTGCCGCTCTGCTTTCTTGGCGCCGTTGGCTGTGGAGATCTTGGTCGTGTAGGTGGCGAGGCTGCCGTTGTGCCCCGCAGCCGAGGAAGGGGGCAGCGTCAGGAAGGGGACGGGCTTGAGGCCGATGAAGTTGGACAGGGAGATGGCATAAGGGCCGCCCAGCAAGGTGGGAGGGGGTGCGGCTACCGCTGTCAGCGTGGAGCCCGGCGATGGATTGAGGGACTGGGAGAAGGTCATGCTGAGGTCAACGGGGCTGGAGATGGGGGGCATCTGGGAGGTAGATTTGGCTGTCTCTAAACTGGAGGAACAAGGAGGGAGAGAGGCAGTGAGACGCACACAGAGTGGGGCTGGAAGGAAGGGTGCGGTAATACCCTCATGCATGTAATACCAACCCCCTGAAGTGGGGATTGAACCCTTCACCTCTGGCTAAACGAATGGGCTTCTGCCAACCTGAAAAACCAGGTGCCTGATCGTTCAGAGGCAGTAGCTGACTCATAAACTCGTATACACCGGTTAGCCACTAGAGAGCGACAGAGAACCATGCCATGTAATGGTGGGTTACACACACAGCTACATGTGGAGTTTGCCGGATTGATTTAGGGATTTTAAACTGAGTTAGTTAAACCAGTGCCAAAATTTGTGCAGATGCCCTTAATGCAGTTTAATTTAAGCTGATTAGGAACTGATTTAAACTAAACCAAAATAAACTGCTTTTAAGCCAAACTAAGAGCATCCACAGAGGGGTTTTCACAAGCTTAACTAAACTGGTTTAATGAAACCGGTGCAAACTTGTGTGGAGATGAGGCCATAGGCCCTTCTGTCCTGAAGGCTCCCAGCACAGTTTGCATTACAGGGCTGTATCTGCACCAGAGGCTTTTTGCGAGATCTCTCACCAATGCAGATGCCGGACGTATAAGCGTAGGCAGGGCACAGGGGCGGCTCCAGACCCCAGCATGCCAAGCGCGTGCTTGGGGCGGCATGCCGTGGGGGGTGCTCTGCCGGGCGGCAGGCAGCTCCGGTGGACCTCCCACAGGCGTGCCTGCAGAGGGTCCGCTGGTCCCGCGGCTCCGGTGGAGCATCCGCAGGCATACCTGCGGGAGGTCCACCAGAGCCGCAGGACCAGCGGACCCTCCGCAGGCACGTCCGCGGGACCGGCGACCGACAGAGCGCCCCCCCCCCCCACGGCGTGCCGCCGTGCTTGGGGCGGCGAAATGGCTAGAGCCGCCCCTGGCAGGGCACCAGTGTTTATACCTGATCTGAGCAGGTCTAGAGGGATCCCTCGCCTTCCCTGAAAGGCAGATGCTGCACAAGCAGTGCTATGCAGCACTCCGTGCCTAGGAGTGGGAGTGCAGAGCAGTTTCTGCGGCTGGCTCTGCAGGGGAAGTGTTTGGGAGGCAGAAGGGAATGCCCATGTTGTGATTTGGCCAGACGTGGGATCTTCCAAGCGTCAGGGCTCAGTTTCACATCTCTTCTGAAAGGCGGCAAGAACTGGGGCTGGTCAGAAATTTTCCATCAAAATACCTACCAGGGAGGCTGTGGTGCATCATGGGAGATGTAGTCTGGCCAGAGAGCCTGGCCTAGAGAGGCAAACGGGAGCATGAGGCATGTGAACTACAGCTCCCTTGAGACACTGCTGCGCATTTCTGAGTCAGTGGGGGGTGGGGGAACCCATTTTTCATCCCGCTCTAAGACGGGCTGGAGAAAGGTTGGGATGAAAGAACTGCTGGTCCCTAAGGCTCAGGGTGCATTGGTCTTTGACACTCCAGTCTTTGTGCATGTGACAAACACCCTTGCCAGTCTGACTGGAAGACGCCCATCGTATAAGCAGGCAGAGTGTTGGGACACTGCATAGATTGTGGAAGAGGTGGCCACTCCCTGCCCCCCAGTCTCACTGAGATCCCAGCTCAAGGAGAAGGCGTGACACAGAAATTTGCTTCTGCTGCCCTGCAGACCAGGGTATGGGCTGCTGCTTCCCCTGCCCCCACCCCCAGTGGGGGTGCTGGCCCTTACCAGGCTGTGATGAGGTACTGGGCAAGAGTGATACTGACTGGGGTCCCCGTGATGGTCACATGGCGCTCACTGGAGCCCTCGCTCTGGTTCCCGATTTTGATGTGCGCTCCAGACATCTGCCGGATCTCGCTGATCTTGCTGCCCTGGCGGCCAATGATGCAGCCAATCAGCTGGGGAGGAGCAGAGAGGGGTTAATTTGCGGGGGCTGGGGTGGAAGCAGCAGTGCTGGACAGAGCGGCACCAGGAGAAGGAGCTGGAGTGCCCTTCGATAGCATGACACAGGAGCTGCTCTGCTCGGCCACGTTGTTTGGAGTGTTTCAGGAGTAGGGGGAGTTGCTTTCTTAGCACCCCACCCACTCCCACCTGCTCAGCAGCTGTGCCTGCCCCTCCCCATCGCAGGGCAGTGCCCAGTGAGGCCCCGCAGGCATGGGCCTAATGAGAGGAGGAGGTAGGGTCTCCCCCAAACCCAGAATCTAGCACTGAGCATGGGACGCTGCTCCCCCAGTGGCTAGGCCCCAATGCCCCTGATCATGGAATAGGTTGCCCCTTGACTGCCCAACCTTAACGTCCTGCATGGCTCCCATCCCCCACGTCCACTCAGCGCTGCCCCCATGGGTGTAGTTCCATGTTCTCACCAACATGGGTCAGCAGCGAGTCTTTGATGCTGCACTTTGTCTCTTTTTAAAAGGCCCGAGGCAGTGGCAGGGGTGTGATGACTTTAGGGGGTGGGGTGCAGAAAGGTCAGCACTGCCCTTGCGCCTCTCCCCCGCTTCCTACCAGCTGTAACAGAGGCGGCTCTGTGCTTGGCAGCCTGCGCTGGCGGCTGGAGAGCAGCCCTGGGGCACCGGTGCCTGGAATGAGGCTGCGAGGGTGGGTGTGGGTAGTTCTGGCTCATTCCTCTCTGCTGGTGACGTTTCCCCCTGGCCCCAGCTCTGCCCTCTGGGCTGCGCTCCTGAAAAGCAGGACCGTGGGCACAACTAAGGCTAGGCTGACCAATGGGGAGGGGGCTCAGGGAGTGGGTAGCCCTTTTGCTGCTGCTGCTACACCTTTGTGTCAGGGGGCGGGGCCTCCGTAGTGACGGCTGAAGCCTGACTAGATGGGTGGGGTGGGGAGGCCCTGGTGTCCAAAACTGGGACACTGGCTCTTTAAGCTGAGATTTGATCATGAGGGTAAGGCAACAGTGGGGCTTTGCCAGGGTCCCTGCCACACGGAGCCCATGCCTCGATCCAGATATCTCTGCTGCATGGAGCAGGGGGAGGCTGGATCTGGGATTTGCCTTTGCCCCACTCCAATGCCGGGGGCCAGCAGCAGAGTCTGGTCCCCAAGCTCCCAATGTTCGTGGAGGGGGATTTTTGGGAGCTGGGGTGGGTTGGGGCCGTTCTCCTCTGCACTTTGCCCCCTCTGGCAGTAAAGGCTCCCTGCTGAGGCTCCAGGGCAGGCATAGCACTGGTGGGAATGGGAGGAGGCTCTCGCAGGACAGCAACAGCAACTTACGTCATTGGGCACCAGGAACTCCTGTGAGCTGCTCTGGGGGCTGACATCCAGGCCTGGCCGGAGAGGGAGAGAAAAGGCAACATTTCTGGGGCTCTGCTAGTGATTCCCCTGCCTCCCTCCCCTCCGTGCTCTGCCCCTGCTAAAGGCCACTGGGCTCCAGGCACAGGGAATATCTTTTCCTGGGGCTTGTCCATACCCAGCTGGTTGGGGGCGGGGTTGGCCAAACATCCCAGACACCCCTCCCTGCTGCACCCTGCCCGGAGGGTGCTGAGCACCAAGGATTGGAGGTGTTAGGGAGAGTCTAGTGGAGTTGGAGGGTTTCCCCGCAGGGCTCTGGGCTGCTGGCTGGCTCCCTCTTCCCTCCAGCTGTCTTGGGAGCAGCAAGCTGTGATCAGATGAGGGCAGCAGCCATGGATCCTCTCCCAGCACACCCAACCCCCGCCATCCTCCGGAGACATGGTCCCAGATCTCCCCATGCTGGGAGGGGTGGAGCCACTGCACATCTGGGGCTTTGACAAACAGATTTTGTTTCATGACGTCTATTTGGTTCTGTAGAATTGGGCCCCTCTCCTTGCCTGGGCCTGGCATAGCCCGTGTTCATCAATGCCACCGCAGGGGTAGGCAAAGCGGATGCCCCTGCTCGCCCGCAGAGGATTTTGATGATGTGTGTGCCCTCCATGAGCAGATCACCTGCTGGGGAGGCAGGTTGGGGCGGGGCTGGTTTTCTTACCTGGGACCAGGGAGGGTGCCTGGCCCAGAGAGGTGAAGGCAACGGGATGCCCAGAGAGTTGCTGCAATTTCGTCACCTGCTCCCAGGGAAGAAATTAGGGAAATAAATGCAAGAGCTACATCTAAAGAGTAGTCGGGTCACCCACCATCCAGCCCTTTGGCTGCCAGCTGGTTGGAACCACAATGGGTGGGTGGGACAGCAGAACCCCCTGGGAAAAGGGCTTTTCATAGTAAGAGCAGCCACTAGCCCTGTCTGTGACCATGGCCACAGGCCACCTCGTGTTCAGAGCTGCACGAGGTTCCACCAGGCAACTCTGCCATGCCTATGCGGGCTGGCCCTGAGCTGCAGGCCTACAGAGACGTGCTCCCAGTGGTGGACGGGCCTAGCACAGCTGGCAGCAGAAGCAGTAGGCCCCTGGTTCATGGCAGGTGGAGTTGGCTGCAGGGAGAGGAGGACATGGATATCTCCCTGCAGGGTGGCTCCAGGAGTGAGGGGCTCCCGTGCTGTGTCTGCTGCGTGGGCCTGACCTGGGGAAGGAAGTGATGGGGGAGGACCAGGCACGGAAACTCGACATGGAAACATGCCCCAGAGATGAGAGCTGTGCTGGGAAGACAAGAGAGATGGAGGGATGCGCAAAGGGCCAAATTTGCCCCTGGGGTAATTGGGACCAGCACACCAGGGCTGGATTTGGTGCACTGATGGCCAGGGGCGGGGTGGGGGGTGGGGAGGCTTGCATCTCCCAGCTTATATTTCCTCCCTGATAAGGGTGTGGTGCATCCACGTTCAGCAGGGCCTTGCGAAGGCCGGCTCTTGCCGCCGGCTCTGCTGCCGTGGAATAGGACAATGCTGCAGCTCAGTTCAAGGGCGTATGGGAGGAGACGGGTCCCTTGGGATCTCCTGGCACTGCGGAACTGAGATTGAGCCCCCCTGCGCCGAGGAGGCAAAGCCGGACTCACCTCGGCTTGAGGCCCCCCGCTGTACTGGCCCTGCATGGAAAAGCCCTGGGGACGAAGGAAAACGGAGGAACATCAGTGAGGCGGCCGGCCAGGACTGGGGCACCGGGGGTTGTTCTGTGGTTGCTAATAGTGGGGTATGAGAATGTTCCCCCTCCTCCAGCTCCCAAACTGGAGCGTTCCTTGCTAGCCAGCCCCAGCCCCGTTTAAAGGCCAGTGAGATCGGGAGCCCCTGGTAACTAACGCTGCAGAGGGCTCACAAGGAGAGATGTCTGAGAAGGGCAGAGCTTCAGGTAACGTGGTGCCTCCTTAATAATAAACAGGAAGAGAGGAAGGCGGTTGCCTGGGTGTCAGGGGATCTCCTTGGTGCAGAGCTGAGGGAATCCTGGGTGTTTTTGTTGGGAAGTTCCCTCCCTTCCAGCTGCCCCTTACCTGGCTGGCCGAGAGGAGAGCCGTCCCCAGGGAAAGGCAGGGATGGTAGGGAATGGTGGCCCCTTTTGGCGGCGACTGAGGAGGGGAAAGCAGAGGAGAAATCAGCAATTCTTCCAGGGAGACCAACCCCCTTTCCCATCCCCATGCCCAGCCTGGCAGCTGGCTACATGCTGTAGCCTTGCCTGCTGCGGGGGCCCTGCCCTTGGGCTGGGAAACGGCCCGTGGCACTGAAGTCGGTGGAAGGCGAGAGGCTGGCTGGCTCGTGCGTTGGTGCAGTGTGGTGTGTGCCCATAGCCTTGTGTTCAGTGGCAGCTAGGGCCACATCGTCTCATGGCATCAGGGTGGTAACTGGGGAGAGAGAGGCTACAAAGCAGGGTGACCAGCCTTTCAAGGGACACTTCCAGCGGGGGCTGGGCTGTCGCATCTCCTTCAGCCTCGGCTGGCAGGACATTAAAACCACCCCAGAACGTCTTGGCTCTGACCCAGCCTTGCCCTGGCAGATGGTAGACGTGGATGCAGTGGGGGGTGGCATTGCTGGGAGGTGGCAAAGCTAAGATATTGCACAGCAACTACCATGACATCCTCCCAGAGGGCAAACTCAGCAACGGCTCCAGCCACGAAGCACAGGGAAGGAGGCTGCCAGGAAACCAGCCCCCTGGAGCCTGCCTCCTGCTCTCCAGCATAGGGGCAGAGGGCCAAGTCCATGTGTCTAGTCCCCCCGAGCCCAACGCGGGTACCTCCAGGATGACTGCGCAGATCTGCCGCACACACTGGATGATGGCGTCTGGCACGCCCGAGACCGTGACCGCCCGCTCCGTGGAATTGGGCAGCAGGTCTCCTGCCACCTGGACCTGTGCTCCCGTGGTCTGCAAGGAGAGATGCCCCCTTGGCAATGGCTGTGTGCGCGCTAAGCAGCTGCCCATGTTCCCTGGAACAATGTGGGATGGGCAGCTAGTGCTGGTACCACCCCACACTGGCTCCCCCCACCCTGCACACCCACGCACTGGAATCAGGAAGGCAGCCACGTGGCCAGTGCGGGCTACATCTTTTGCATGGCCACCGAAGGCATTATCACTGCTGAGCTTGCTGCATCCAACCTTCTTGCACCGGCATAACCTGCCCCTGCTCCACTGCTGGGGCATTCCCATGCTCGCCCCAACTGACCAGCAACACCTGGCTGGCTCTAACAGCTCAACCAGGGTGCTTAGCAAGAGGGTTTGTTGGGGCTGAGGCGGTGGCAGGGTAATGCTGTCTCCCACAGCAGCACCCCCATCAGGGCGGGGCAGTGCTTTCCCTGCCCCTGTCCTGTGATTGGAGCCATGCGCATTACAGGCGCATCTACCTCAGTCCAAGGACTGGAGATTTCATGTGGCTTCTCCACAAATGGGTCTGCTTCAGATGTTTTAAGAGCCAGTAGCTAGCGTGACAGCCAGGAATTGAATCAAGAGCCGAGGGTAAGTCTACAAGAGAGCTGGAGGGGCAATTGGTGACTTGAGCAGGCTCACCCGTGTGAGCAAGAATAGAATATCAGGGTTGGAAGGGATCTCAGGAGGTCATCTAGTCCAACCCCCAAACAGATTTTGACCTCAGTTCCCTAAATGGCCCCCTGAAGGATTGAACTTACAACTGTGGTTTTAGCAGGCCAATGCTCAAACCACTGAGTTATCCCTCCCCTGGATCTGGTCTGAAACCTCCAGCACCAGTGTGGACGTACCCTCAAAGCATGAGTGACTACAGTGAGCAGTAGAGCCCCGATTCCCTAGCTGGGCCTGGAACAAACTCATATCCTCTGTGGCTTGGTCACAGCGGGCAGGAGCTGTCACCCGAACTGCCCCGCGGGTTACACAGAGTGTCTAGGACGGACATTCAGGCTTTCTCTTTAAAGGAAGGGGCTTGGGGATCGTTTCACAGACTCTGTTGTGCACTGAACTAGGAACCCAAACACAGCAGCTGGATGCTGTGGCGGGAGAAACAGGAAGCGAAACTGACCGGCCTGGTTCCATCCCTCCAGGGGAGCGATGTGCAGAAACTAAACAACCAGCCTCACTGGGGAGAAGCAAACAGGTTTTGCAAAGTGCCCCCAGCCCTTACCTCCCGGATCTCCTTGATTTTGGCGCCAGCTTTGCCAATGAGAGAACCGCACTGGCTGGCCGGGATGACCAGCCGCAGTGTCACCGGCGGTTTGGACACAGCTCCTCCGTTGGCGGCTCCTGTCCCCAGGTCCTGAAATGGGAGAGGTACAGCATTAGAATGGAATGAATATCACCATCCTGGGGCCAAAGGCCACAGCATGGTGCTCTCAGTGGAGTCTGTTCAGGGTCAGGGTCAGCGCAGAGCGAGGGTGTCCTTGTTCCCCCTCCCAGAGCAATGAGGTCCTGCTGCTCCGCAGAGACTATCTTCAGTGTTCAGGCTGGAGCTGTGTAAATACAAGCCCAGGCGAATGGCTGGCTCTGTAAAGATCGATTCTGTATGGAACAGTCCCCATACAATCAGCCTGAGTAACAAAACCCCGAGGGATCAGAATCTGACCCCTCGGGAGAGCAGAGATGCTCAGGGTTGAGGAGGAGCCATGGATTTCAGTTTAAAAGGGTTCACATGTTCTGTTGTACCTCTTGGGGGGGCCCTCCAAATCACCCCCTCCTTGGCCCTTCATTCTCAGCGGGCTGATGCGGTGCAGGGTGAATACAGGCGTGGCAGCAGGGGGCAGGTACCATACCTCCTCCAGTTTGAAGGCGATCATGGAGACAGCTCTGAAGACAGCATCCGTGGATCCTGTGATGGTGGTGATCCGCTCAGGACAAGATCCCTCAGAGATGGTGATCCGGGCACTGCTCTGAGAAAGCAAACCAGACAGCAGGGTGAGAACTCTTCCTAGGGCTATCTGGCCAAGTCTCTAATCATTTCTGTCTCTGCCAGCCCTCTATTTCTGCTGCATCCTGGTTGAGATGGGGTGACACAGACTGAACACAGTGTTCCAGTTAAGGGCTTTCCTTTGAGTTGTACAATAAGTTACATATTATCCTCCAGCCTGTGCCTTAGGCCCCTCTGTTGCACATTGAGTGGATGTTTTCACTGAGCCGTCCAGGTCTTTTTCCTGACAGTTTATTTAGAAACCTTCCACATGTGTTTGGACTGGAAGCATCTTTTTTATCTGTTTGTACAGCGCCTGGCACAATGAGGTCCCCATCCATGAGGCACTAGCTGGTGCTGGAGCTCCTAGGCACTGCCACAATAATAATCATTAATTCATCATAATTAATGGCTATTTCAGATTAATCCCTCCAATTTACATGACTTTGCATTTGCAGTGAAATTGAGTATTGGCAATCGTGTTGCCTTGTTTCCCTTGTGTGGTTAGGTCTTAAGTTCCTCACTCTCTTCCAGTCACAGACAGTCTAAATGATTTGGTGTCATCTGCAAATTTTGCTCACCCCACCTTTTCCAGATCATTGATAAATATAATAAACCACACAGCTCCTAGTGAAGAACCATGGGGCCCCCTGCTGTTAATGTCTTGTCAAGATGAATGATGGCTGATTATTCTTACACTGTTCTCTCTGTCAAGTTCTGATCCATGACAATATTTTACCTCTCACACAAAGCCCTGTTTGTTTCCTTAATAGCCTCTTGTGAAGACCTTTGTCAAAGGCCATTTGAAAGTCCAAATAAACGATATCAACCATTCTCCTTTATTCACATGACCTGCTCAAACAATACAAGTAGATTAAAGGGGTGTCTTTGGTTACACTCAGCATAGCATGATCATGGAGGTGCTTTAAATTATATTCCTGTTTCACACTTCAGCCAATTTACCTGGTACCAAAGCAAAGCTCCCTGCTCTGATTCTCAGAATCCCAGCTGTACCTCTGGTATAATAGATTTTAATGAAAACTTGCATATATTTGCTAACTGCTCAGCAACTTCATTCTTAAATCCCATCAGAACTCTTGGGTATCTACCATCTGGGTCAGGTGACTTGCTGCTCTTTGATGTATCCATCTGTTCCACCCAGAGGCGGCTCTAGGATTTCCGCCGCCCCAAGCAGGGTGGCATGCCATGGGGGGCGCTCTGCTGGTTGCCGGTCCCGCGGCGCCAGTGGACCTCTCGCAGACGTTCCTGCGGAGGGTCCACTGGTCCCGCGGCTCCGGTGGACCTCCTGCAGGCGTGCCTGCGGGAGGTCCGCCGGAGCCACCTGCCGCCCTCCCGCAGGATGCCGCCCCAAGCGCGCGCTTGGCGCACTGGGGTCTGGAGCCGGCCCTGGTTCCACCATTGATTCTTTAGACACCTCAGTCGCTGATAGTACCTTACCTTTCTCACCAGAAAAGAGTAGGCAGGGGCAGCTCCAGGCACCAGCACAGGAAGTGTGTGCCTGGGGCGGCAAGCCGCAAGGGGCGGCCTGCCGGTTGCTGTGAGGGTGGCAGGCAGGCAGCTTTCAGCAGTGCGCCTGCAGGAGGTCTGCCAGTCCTGCGGCTTCGGCAGCAATTCAGCGGCAGGGACGCCGATGGCGCGGCACCGGCGGACCTCCTGCAGGCATGCCGCCAAAGGCAGCTTGACTGCCATGCTTGGGGCAGCAAAAAACATAGAGCCGCCCCCGCGAGTAGGCCCATGGAAGGTATTTCCTCAGCATCCTTTGTGATGAAGACTGATGCAAAGAAATCATTTAGTTTCTCTGCAATCTTCTCATCATCCTTAATTGCTCCCTTTGCCCGTGGTGGTCCAGCAACTCCCTGAGGGTTTTTTGCAAGCTTCCTGCGTCTGATATATTTCATATATTTCTTATTTGTTGCTAAGACTGTGGCTATTTGCTCTTTCCTCTTAGTTCCTTTATTTTTATTTCCCTAACTTGGCAAGGTGCAATATATTCTTGCTCCTTCATCTGACACCAGTGTCCTGTTCTGACATCAGTGACGCCCTTGTGCTGCTGAGCAGTAGCAGAGATCTGGGGCCTTGCAGGTTGGCTTCTAGTGGAGAATTCAGTGATGTGGAGTCTGGGTATACTCGAAGTGTAACTTGCTTTATTTACACCAGTCCTGAAATGGGATGGTCAAACAGCATGCAGGTAAATCTCTGCTTCCAAGAATTTTATCCCAACACCCGTGCCTGGTTCCAGGGAGCAACTCCACCTTGAGAATTGACTCCAGTCAGAGCCCAAGGCAGAGCACATACTCATCTGCCACTCATGCGGTGTCCTCTCTCTCCCAAGCTGCCTCTGCACAAGACCTTTCAAAACCAGCACGGCTCCCTAAGGGTCAAAACTTGCTCAGGTGCTAAGGAAGAGAACCTGGAATGCTGTGTATAATGGCGCCACCTGGTGGTACCATCCTTAACCATACATTTGAGGCTCCGCCCCCTCGCTTTCCCTGAATCACCTGGGGCTGAGTGCTCTCCTGCTAGGCAGCAGGCTCACCTCTGGGAGTGTGTGCCGTGTGTATATGGAGGGGAAGGCATCTTCCAGCCACTTCTGCAGTTGATTAAGCCTGGGCATGGGCACCATTGGGCTTGCCAAGTATTTGGGGCTGCAGGGCTGATGTGAGGTGGGGGTTATAGGAGGAGGAGGAGGGAAGTTTGAAGTGTACTCATGAGCCAGAGGCAGCTTTGGTCAGTTGCACAGGACGTAGCCTGGCCCCATGAGAGAGCCCAGGAGTGCAAGAGGCTCTGCCATCCCCCACCACTTACTTGTTCCCGTATCCTCTTAACGGTCTCGCCTTTCTGCGGGAATAAGAACAGGGAGGGTGGTTAGACTCCCACAGCTTCCGCGAGACCCCAAAGAAATGTCCTGGCTGTGGGGAACACCTGCCTCTTACCTTGCCGATGATGCTACCAACCTCCTGTGGAAACACAAAGAGAGAAGAGCAGCCCAGTTAGGAGATTCCTGAGCACACAGGGGACCCGCCCAATCCGCCCTAGGGACTAGGCGTGCCCCTGAGTGGCAGCATGGCTTGTTTTGGAAGGTCGCTGGGACAGACATTAGCACCAGGGCAAAATGCCCGTCTCTTGTTTTCAGCTGGTTCCCAGAGTGCGTTTTTTGGCTGCAGAGTATTTCGCTGCTGGGCTGATGCTCACCTGGGCTTTGTCCCAGGCCCTACAGCGTTTCTCAAATGCGGCCACCAGGGGCTTTTCATGTGGCCACCACAGCCTCCTGGGCTTGCTGAGAAAAGTGATATTAACAACCATGCAAGTCTCACTTTTCCCAGCAGACTTACTAGCTAGCTGGGAGGCTGTGATAAGTGATACTTGTATGTTGGTTAATATCACTTATTACAGCCTCCCAGCTGGCTACTAAGTGTGCTGTGAAAACTAAGTCATATTAATCAACATACAAATATCACTTTTCACAGCACTATTTTTACTATTAAGACTGCCAAAAACAAACAAAAAAAACCCCTACATAAATAAATGACAATGATTTGGACATGTAGATGTGCATATTTATGTTTTTCCTAAAGTTAATGAAGTATTTTAGGAAAAAGTATCAGTGGGGCTACCAGCAAGAGTTGGTGGCTGAACTCTGTGGCCACCAAAAAATGTGTTGTGAGAACTCCTGCTCTAGCACAATGATCTCAATCGCGTGCACTTCTCTGGGCGAGTTCAGAGGCCCGTGCTACACCAATCCCTTAAAAGGACGTGTCCCGAGTGGAAGGGCAAAGAAAGGAAGGGTGGATTTTGTGGTTCTCTCAGAAGATCCATACCAGCATCAACAGGGGAACAGAAAACTGTTTTAAAAATGGATTGAAAACAGAAAATTCAAGACATGCTCTTGGAAACATTAACTTAAAAAAAAAGTAATCTAAAAAAACAAGTTGCCAGTGTTCCTTGAAGTTAAATTCAGCTAGTTTTTTTTTTTTAAATCAAACTATCTAGCTCTCTGTCTGTCTGCATCGTTTAGGTAGGTAGATGGTGGTTGAAGCTCAGATTTTGGTGCATTTGTAATGGCTCCATGTTACACAGCCATGTGCAAAAATAGTAATTTCCCCTCTCAAAAGTTCCCAGCAAATCCTTGCTTCTTTCCCTGGGCAACTGCTTTTCTCCAAAGCCTGATAAAACGAATCCTTTCTTGAACTGAAACTTGACGTTTCTACAGTTTTGCTACAAAACGTGATCTTGGACTGACATTCCGATGAATGTTTCATGGTTCTGCTCTAAAATGGACCTCTGCTGGAGCACAGACGTCCCAGGGTCAGGCTTTGATTGTTGTTAAATGGGATTAGCTTTGGGAAAGCAAAATGAAATGTGAGCCCTGCAAATTCAACACCAGCTGTCTGTCTGAGCCCAGTGCAGACCCCAGTCACCCATGCTGCTGCTCTGGGCCAGCCCCAGAGATCCCAGCCTGAAGGAGCCCTCTGCCCCAGGGTAGAACTCCTAATGTTGCTTTCCCAGGAGAGCCCGGAGGGAATCCCAGCCAGAGGGGCACACTTACCTTCCCGTGCATGAGCATCCGGAGGGTGAGAGTAATGCTGAGCTCTGGCTCCTCCAGGCCGGTATCTGAGCCACTCATCCTGTCTGGCGACGCCATGGTATAGGAATGCATGAACCGGCTTCTGGGCAAACCAGCACCTGGGGTTTAGTAGGGACCCAAGCAGCTAAATCTGCAGAGAGAGGAACATCAGTGGGTTCAGCAAGCCCCTGCGTGGACCGTGGCCAATTGCTTGCCCAAAGTACCATCGTGACCCTGCTCTGCGGAAGGCTCACGGTCAATATTGCAGCAAAGCCCAGGCTGGCTGGGCGGGCTGTGGCTTCACCCCAGAGCGCCCTGCAGAGCCATGAGATAGACGCATGGGCAGGGCATGTGAGTAAATATGGCAGCTGGGCTGCACTTAGCACTAAACCCGCCCACGACCCTGAGCGTTAGAGGCTGCGTGACTGAGCCAGGGCACTGGGCATTTGGCAAGATCTAGCCGGCATGGCAGAGGGGGTTGAGGCAACTCCTCTGCTTGTCTGCCCAGCGCCTTCTCTCTGCAGTGTTCAGTGATTGCCCTATTCAGACCCTGTCTGGGAAACTCAGCCCTTAAAGGCACAACCTCCTCCTCCAACCCTCCACCTTAGCCCCCTTCTTTTAGGGATCCTTTCTATGGGGATCCCCTCCTCCCTAAGAATTTCCCACACCCTCCCTTTGCTGAGTTGTCGCCCTGTCTTTGGAACATCTCAGATTGCTCGTGGCAGAGCCTGTCCTCGCTCTCTGTGCGCCTGTGCAAGGGGATGGCCCTGGGTAAGTGATTTATAATAATGACTAGGACTGGAATACTGAACAGAGCCTGCATCACAGCAGTGGGGTAGCCAACAGTTGCTACCATCTGGTGGCTGGCGTGTGCTGAGATGGTGGCATTGGCCCTGATCCTAGGCAACAAACATCCAGCTCTCAAAAGCAATGGGTACAGCTGGCACTATGGGGCCAAAAGAGGCCAAGGGTTCGATGGGCCACACCCACTCCACATGGCGCTCTGTCTCCATCTCATGATGGCTGAGCCACAGATTGAGGCTGAGGAGGCCTCAACAGTCAGGGCTAACCCAGGTGCGTCTTTTAGAGGCTCCTGCATTTTGAACCAGCTGGTCTCAGGTTTGATCCCTGCTGCTTGATGAGCCAGCGAGGAGTATCATGTTACACATGGGGCTGAGCCTATGCTCTGATCCCAGATGGGTGCAAACAGCTGTGTAACAAACTGTGTTAGCTAATGTATATTAAAGAACGGTAGAGAGGCAGCTGTTGTATATTTAGTTGTGTTATAAGAAAATGTCAAAGGGACTTTTCCTGCTCTCTGCTGGTGGCTTTTCAAAGGTTGCTAAAACAATTGTACAGGCTGTAAAAATCAGAAAGTTGGTCTGCGCCGGATCTACGGCGGATTCTTGGGCTGTGTAGCTAACAGGGCAAAGCAACCCAGACAAACGTGTGATTTACAAGCCAGGTGCAGATCTCCCCAGTGAGACAGACTAGGGAAGATGGATACTGTCTGGCCAAAACCAGCCAGTAACTCCAAGGGCCCAAGAAGCAAATAAGTAAGAATAAGAGCGCTGTTGTGAGACGCAATGGAACACAACGAAAAGCCACCTACACTGTGTGAGGAGGAGGGTAGCAGTGGCTAAACAAGATCACTAAGGAGGTACCAATTAAGAATGTTAGCAGGAGAAGTAAACATGTATCAGTTAAAAAGCTTGTGGTTGGCATGTATGAAACGCTAGACTAGACTGTTTAGAGCTGAGGTTGTTTAATAATCTGCCCCTGGGTGATGTCATGAGACAAGGTATAAAAGGGGGTTGGAGCGACGCAGGAGCCAAACCAGGGGCTGGCATAGAGCGAACACTGACAGAAGCAGGATCCCTGTGCCCCAAGACTGGGCATTAGGCTCCTGCTCAGTCTCCTTCACTTCGGCGTTATGCTTGATTAAGCCAGTGCGATATTGTGCTGAAATGTTCTTATCAGAGCTTTCAATAAGTTAAGCTGAGCACTTGGTCTGGACTGTGCGTTCCACCCACTGGGGGCTGAGGAAGGGGCAGGGCAGGCAGGTGGCCAAGGCCTGTCCTGAATCTGCTCTGTGGCTAGAGGACTTTGGTCTCCAGGCCTGGCAGTCCAGACCCGTCCCCAGCACGATGTTCATTCAGTGCTGGGGAAGAGACCAGAACCCCAGGGGTTAGCCGAGCATGAATCCAGGGGGAGGCAGGCTGGCGAGCTGGGGAGGGGGGTGAGTTCGAGGGGGCTGCCATGAGGAGACGCTGCTGACTGGAGTTGTGCCAATATCACATTAGGGGGAATGAGTGGGAGTCCTGGGCATCTGGCGTCTGGGAGTGTTTGGAACCTGGGTTTTAGTCCAGCCTACGCAGAGGTGGGAGGCTCAGGCAGCTGCAAAGTTGGTTCTGGAATCTGGTTTGTAGGCTGCCCCCTCGCTCTCTGTGCCCCCCTCCTCATCTGTTTGTCCAGTGCTGTCCCCTGGTGCAGTCCTGGGGCATAAAGGGACAGCAAAAGCAGCTGATCTGGGGATAAGGGATGTAGCCAGGGGCAGAGGAGTGGCACAGGCTGTTGCAGCCAAGTGTAAGTTAGAGCAGCCCTGAGACAATCAATTTAAAACCAGGAAATCTTCCTGCTGCTCTGACTTGCACGGGGGGCTGGGCCAAGGATCTGGGACAGTGGCTTAAAGCCTTCTCTGCCTCTCCCCTTCCCTCCTGTGCTGAGTGGAGCGTGGCCGAAATGGACGATGGGGCCTGCATCAGTCAGGGGGATTGGGTCTGGGTCTCTCCCTAGGTCTGCTTGGTTCTGTCTGCACTGGGGAACCAATGTACCAGAACCCTGGGCCCTAGAACACGCAGGGTCCCGGGTGGGAGTGTTGCCCCTTTGGCAGATAAGCAGGGGCTGGCTCACGTTCTGCACAGAGCCAGCAGTGGTAGGTAGCTATGATGGCGAAGGGAAGGATGGAAGGGGAATCCAGACTCCTCTTCAAGGGCACAAGCTGATGGCCTGTTGCAGGGGCCTGGCAGGATTCCCCCTCCACCCCCATGGACAATCAGCGGGTGGATTAGCACATCGGACCTGCCAGGAGAGATGCTATCGCTGAGGAGGAGAGACGGAGTATGGCGTTCTGGTCACCTTCCTCTGAAGCATCAGCTATCGGCCTCTGGTGGAGTCAGGACACCAGATGGGATGGAGCATTGGACTGTGCAATCTACTGATACCTGTCGTCTCCTATTCATCTGCTGGGACATTCATTCCGACTCCTCCAGCTGTATCCCCTACCCAAGCAGCAAACATTCCCTGGTGGATCCCTGCATCTTTCTCTGTGTGTTGCTGCCCCCAGCCTTTGAGCACCATCCATGCCCTGCACTGTGCTGGCGGTGGGAGGATGCTCCAGTCCAGGGGAGAAGGTTTGTGTGTGGGTGTGTCTGAGATGTAGGGGATCTGAGTGCCATCACTTAGGTGAGGAAGGCGGGGGAGAATGGATGGGTGGATGGGAAAGGGCAATTCCCTGAATTATGAGTTGACTAAGCCAAAGTCCCCCAGCTACGTTATGGCTGGGTTCAGCTTCCCTTGGGGTGGGCGGAAGCCCTCTCTCAGCAGGGCTGTGGTTCACCATCATCAGAGTTATCCTTGCTTCACTGCAGGCTGTTTGCTCCCTCTGCGCCGGCTCCAGTCCCTCTGTAACCCCTCTCTTAGCTTCCCAGGGCTCAGATCCCTGTCGCCTCTGCTGTCCTGCTTTATTTTGGCCTTGTGAGCCTGCCTGGGAATCCGGCCCCGTGCCCTGGGAGCCATCCGACTTGTCAGTGCTGTCAGCATGGTGACATACATGGTCCTAGTGCTGATTTTGCCTTGACCCAGCAAACAGTGGGGCTGGCCTGTGGGGATCCCCAAGAAAGCATCTGAGATAGTGGATGGCAAGAGAACACTGGCAGCTTTGGGGAAGCGGTGACTGAGGCTCTGCATGGCCAGAGGGCGGTGGGGACACCAAACGAACAGGCTGATCGGCTCAGAGGTTTGCTAATAAAGGGGCTAAAGAGAGAGTATGGAAACAAGGAGCACTATTAATGCCAGCGCTGGGATCTTGAGCCACCTACAGGGGAACTTACTGGCTGCTGCTAAAGGTTTCACCAAACCTGTCAGGCCAGCTCTTGCCCACACTGTGCAGTAGGGAAAAGTCTGAAACACTAGGGAACAATCGCAGCTCTACTGCGTGGGGAGGCCTCCCAGCCCACCCTCCACGCTAAGGAGGGACGCTGCTCAGAGGTGCATTATGGGAGCTGGTGTGCAAGAGAGGGGGTGTGATGCTGGCCATAAGGAAGGATCTGCTGGCCCCAAATCCTGTGTGTGTGAAACACGTGCTCCTTGCCCTGCTGTTGGCTTAAGGAGCAGAATTCCATCCCCTCGTTCCCAGTGTGCAAAGCCTGTTTTATGCAGGGTCTGGTGGAGGGCAGCAGGATTTAACACCATCAGAGCTGCAATGTTTGGGTGATTGTGGCACACACTGTGTATCTCTTACGGTTTTGCGTTCTATACTCTGTAGCTCTAATGTCTGAGGAGTCTGCCTGATTGTCAGTGCCACTTTGGAAGACAGAGTTGATGCTGCACGTTACAGAGAAGACCTCCCCACCCTTCCCCTCCCATGCTCCTGGAGACTTTACTTTATAGCTCAGTGGTTTGAGCATTGGCCTACTAAACCCAGGGTTGTGAGTTCAATCCTTGAGGGCCATTTAGGGATCTGGGGCAAAAATCTGTCTGGGGATTGGTCCTGCTTTGAGTAGTGGGTTGGACTAGATGACCTCCTGAGGTCCCTTCCAACCCTGATATTCTATGAGGCTGCTATACCTTACGCTGGCTAGCCCCAGAATCTAGGAGCTACACCGCCACTTTCTCCTTCCCCCTCTTATCTGAGGCACCACCAGTGCAGCACAGAATGGGGAGCGCTGCGCAGGGCAGTGAATGACTCCACAGCATGACAGACCATGCAGTGTGGGGGGACTACAAAGTGTCTAAAAGATGCCTTACAAAATGAGCATATTAGATAAAGCTCTGGGCTGATCCCTTTTGTATCTGTGACCAACCAGTGAAACGCCCAAAATAAAGACAGCCCTTGCGCAATCCAAGCCAGCGCTTACAGGACATGATAGGGGTGTCTGGTTACTCCCAAGCAGACCTCAGGCAAAGCTGGATGTGTTCAGTAAAACTGCTAGCTCTGTACCTTCCCCATCCGCCTGAGTGTATTAATGACAGGCTCCCGGAGGCTGGGACACAACAGCTGACAGTTGTTTTTGTGCCACCAATGCTCAAGTGCCAGTGTGTCCCTTAGACACGGGACACACATTGATTTCCCGCAGATTGCACCTTGCACCCTGTGTGTCTGAGCACAGCGGCTGTTGTTTAATAACTTTAGTTTGTGCAGGGCTGTATCCTGCCAGGACATTTTTCCATCCCATGCTGCCAGCCCAGCTCCAGGGTCAGGATTGCCAATCAGAAAGCTGCTGCACACCCAGGACCTGGGAGAGCATATGGATGGGCATTCCCCTCAGCAGAATACTCTGTTTACTCCCAGTTAAAGCAAGTGTCTCCACCACAACCACAAATCCAGGGAATTGCTAGCTAAGACATCCACCAGTCACATGCCCTCTAGCCATAGGCACCATAATAGCACGGGCCTTGATTTCCAGAAGTGCTGAACACCAAACCCTCCCCCTGATGGAACCTGGAGCAGTTCTGTACTTCCGACTATTGGGCCCAAGCGACCCAATCGTGCACACGCTAGCTCACTTCCACACTCAGACAGGCATCATATCAGCAAGTGTAACCCACCTGCCTTACACTGCAGCATTTGACTTTGGCCTAAGGCACAGGAGAGGAGCCACGGGGAGAGGATGCGGATTGCAGCTGGCATACTCTGAATCTGCCCATCTGAGCAGGGCAACTCAGCACCAGGGGCCTAGAAACACCCTGAAGTAGAGCGTGGTCATTACCGAACATGTTCAGTAGCTGTTTCTGAAGCTGTAGAGGAAGTTTTCATTGTGGGCAAGCCACCTGACTGGCCACACCCAGTCACTTCTGAGAGCTCAGCCAATCAGAGCACAGTGGGGGATGGGGGAAAGGTATAAATAGGAGTTAGAGCAGGGGTGGGCAAACTTTTTGGCTCAAGGGCCACAGCTGGGTATGGAAATTGTATGGTGGGCCATGAATGCTCATGGGGTTGGGGTGTGGGAGGGGAGGAGGGCTCCAGCTGGGGGTGCGGGCTCTGGGGTAGGGCCAAAAATAAGGAGTTCAGGCTGCAGGAGGGGACTCTGGCTGGGGCGGGGGTTGGAATATGGGGGTGGATGAGGGCTCTGGGGTGGGGCTAGGGATGAATAATTGGGAGTGCAGAGGGTGCTCCGGGCTGGGACCGAGGGATTCGGAGGGTGGGAGAGGGATCAGAGCTGGGGCAGGGGGTTGGGGTGCAGGCTCTGGGCAGCGCTTACCTCAAGCAGCTCCCGGAAGCAGCGACAATGTCCAACCTCTGGCTCCTAAGTGGAGGTGTGGCCAGGCAGCTCTGCGTGCTGCCCCATCCGCACCCCCCCCCAGCTCCCATTGGTCACAGTTCCTGGCCAATGGGAGCTGTGGAGCTAGTTTTTGGGGTGGGGGCAGTGCGCAGAGCCCCCTGGCTGCCCCTACGTGTAGGAGCCAGAGAAGGGACATGCCACTGCTTCTGGGAGCCACATGGTACCACAGCATGTGCAGAGCAGGGCAAGCCCCCAACCCCGCTCCCCAGCTGGAGTGCTGGAGCAGGGCAAGCCCTGGACCCTGCTCACTGGTGAGACCTCGAGGGCCGGATTAAAATGTCCAAAGGGCCAGAAGTGGCCCCCGGGCTGTAGTTTGCATCCCTGAGTTAAAGGAAACCCTGATGAGGAGGTGCTTGCTGGCAGGTTCTAGTCCTTGTAACACGTTGGATACAGGTGAGTGCTATTCTGGCTTCTCCTACTAGGGAAGCTCTCCATTAAGGTGAGGTTTGCTCTATGAGGCAGTGTTTTATGAACCTTGAGGGAGAGCTATGGGGAAGCATCTTTCACCTAGAGAGGCCACGGAGTCTGTGGAACTTCATGTAGCTATCAGCTAACTGTTCGAAGCAGGGATTCTGTCTCTGTTCAACAGATAATGGGACAGATCTGAGGGAGTGGTGAGTTTCTACATTCTTACCTCACCTGACTGGGCTTATGGGGTGCAGATAGTATGGGTGCCTTATGGAGATCGAGGGACTGGCTATTTTGTATGCTGATCCCAATCCATGTACCACTTTGGATACCGATGACAGGAGGTTTCTGATTCACCAGCAAGTAAGGAGCAGTCAGTTATTAGCACGTGAGCTGGACTGGGGGTAGCTGTGGAGATCCCAGGTTGTCTGTCTGCTGACAGGGTTCTGAACTGTTTGAAAGGGCTGAGATGCTGCTATTCTCCCCGGGCTCGGACGAGTCCAGCTGGCACACACACTACATAGGATGGTCACTCTGTAAAGACTGAGAACTCTTCTCCTAGAGCCTCTCAGAGGGAATGGGTGTGTGTGCGTGTACTGACGTAGAGAAGTGTAGCTGTTATGAGTATATGTAACAGAATCAAAGTGTATGAGAAACACCATCAGATTTACTGCCTAACATCTTGAATTTAAAAGTCATTCTTAGTACTGGGCTATAACTGACAATGTTGTCTCGTTTCAGTGTGCATGGAATGTTTGTTTACTAAGAAAGTGTATGTTTGCAGCATTGTTGTAGCCTGTTGTCCCAGGATATCAGAGAGGCGAGGTGGGTGAGGTAATGTCTTTTATTGGACCAGCTGCTGTTGGTGAGAGAGAGACGAGCTTTTGAGCTTACATGAAGCTCTGTGCCGCTACGGCACACAGACATGGAGCTCTGTGCCGCTACAGCACACAGAGCTCCAGCCTGAAGAAGAACTCTGAGTAGCTCGAAACATCTCTTTCATTAACAGAAATGGGTCCAATAAAAGAGATTCCCTCACCCCCCTTGTCTCTCTAAGGCCTGATCTACACTGCGTACTTACTACGGTGCTCAGGAGAGTGAAAAATCCACACCCCTGGGCGACGCATTTATACCAACCTTAACCCCCGTGTCAGCAGGAGAGCGTCTCCCACCGCCATAGCTACTGCGTCTTGCAGAGGTGGAGTTATTGAGCTGACAGAAGAGCTCTCTCCCATCGGCTTAGGGCCTCTGCCAGGCGCTGCTCTACGTTTGTAGTGTAGACCTGCCCTAAGAAACTGCTCGGCCGTCTCTCTGAAGTTGACTGGGAACTATTCACACCTACCGGGCAGGGTTTACAATAGCCCTGAGGTTTAAGTGAGTCACATTGTGTGAAATGACAGCACTCTGGGCTGTGCACCCACAGGGAGGAAGCTGAGGTGCGGGAAGAGGGGACTGTAATAGTTATGGATAATATTGCCTCATCAGCTCCATTCCACAAACTACCCAATGCACACGCCACTACCTCTAACTCCCGTCCAGCCTCATGTCCCAGCGAGATGAATATGTATCCAGCTGGGCAGGCAGGTACAGCCGGTCGTGTGCTTTGGGCTGCTAGATGTGCATGCGCAGGGACCTGGAGTGCGATGGAGAGCAATCCAGATGGGACTGGAGTCTTGGCCAAAGGTTCTGGTGGATATGGGCTGAGTCTGGGGCTGGCAGATTTTTCGGAAGCAGGGTCTGTTGCAGCTGGAGGGCCTGAGTGCAGATTTACTTTAGATGCTGTGAGCTGCCACACAGCTCCTTGTGCCAGCTCCCTAAAGAGTACTGCCAGCATGGGACGCTCCTCCACCCGGTGCACAACTGGCTGTGCCAGTTCTCCATCTCTTCTGCAACAGCCTTGGCACAAGACGTGTACAGAGCAGAGGCAAGGGGCAGGCAAGGAGACGAAAGGGTAGGACAGGTTAGACCCGCATCCCAGCCATCCTATGCTGTGCAAAGCCCCATTGATCCAGAGGCACAACCCTGAGGGCTGCCCTAGCTCATACCAGGGTCCCCATTAAGTCCCTGAATAGGGGGAGGCACATTCTGCCCTTTAGCCTCTGCACTGGTACCTTCACTAGAACCTGGGTGACTGCCCCATGTCCTACCAGCCCACCCCTAACCCTCGCCCTCCCTGTGCTTGGCCATCTCTACTCTTCGGAGCAGCAAGGTAACGAACACAACAAGGATTGGCCTTTCCCAAGGGCTCAATGACCAGCTAACACACTTGGGCCCTGGCCCATAGTACATCATACTTTTTATCTCGGGGACGTTGCCATCTGTGTGAAGATGCCTAGTTCTGGCCCTCCCTTGATGATGATGATGCCTCTCTCTTTTACAGCTCTTTCCATCAGTAGATCTCCAAGTGCTTCACCAAGGGGGGGGGGCGGGGTTCAGTATCATTATGCCCATTTTACAGATGGAGAAACTGAGGCACGGGGCAGAGAGGTGACCATGGTCACTCAACAGGCCAGTGGAAAAGCCACTGATTTATTTGTCCTTATTTACTTGGTTGTTAACTAGTCCAGCTATGCGAGATGCAGCCCAGAGGCAGTGGTGTGCGGTGCAGCTCAGTGCTCTGGGTATGTGCTGGGGGAATGCCGTGCTGGGGTGCTCCCCAGTGGTCTGCAGGTGTTACTCCCCCTGGGTGAGGAGCATCGGGGTGGCACCCACCTACGTTTCTGTCATACACAGGTGGCACTCACCAGCTGTGCTGCTGGATGTCCGCTGCGCTGATGTCAGTGGCATGTTACTGGATGAGGGCAGCACAGTGGCAGAGGCAGGGGTGGTTAAAAACTAAACAGGGCTGGATCCATCAAAACTGTGGGCTTCCCAGAACACATCAGTTCCCCCTCCCACATTCCCCTTCTCCTCGGCCGCATGCTCCCAGGGCTCTGAGCTCTTGCTCCCTGCCCCTGTTCAAATGGATTCTTCCTTCTGTTCCTCCTCAGGCTCTTTGATCTTCCCCTTCCACCTCTCCCTGAACAGGCCCTGGGTTTCTCGCTGTTCTGGGCTCTCCCAGAGTCCCAGGCCTAGATACCTAGGACTTGGCCCTAATCCAGCTCCCTGTGTCCAGTGAGTGCTGGAACCATGCCTAGGTTTCTGTTAGCACCAGCTCCCGCCCACACCCCTTGCATTCAGGCTGATGGCAAAGTTGCTGCCTGATAAATGTTGCAAGATCAACGTGGGACTTTGCTTCTTATATTTGGAAAATGTTGTTTGTCATTTAAAGAGTTAAATGTTAAAAGTGCCCAGACAGTAAGGTGATGGGTGCTATTGAAATGCCTACAATAAATACAGCTGAGCAACTCACAGCCCTGGCCTTGTTAAAGGAAGCCAGCTAATCTTGCCTTTTCCTTGGGGAGATGTTTGCATATCCAGGGTCAGATGGACTGTACTGGCCGGGGGCTTCCCAAATGTGACCTGAGGCTGTTTGCAGCCAGCCAGCCTTGCACCCAAGTTCTGTGCTGCCCATCCCAGTGAGAAGTTAGTCGGGAACTATTACGACAACTGTGCGCATGTATACGGTGAACTGTTCCTGTTCATCATTGGGCCAGAAGCATCTGGTGCTAGATTGTAGGTGGGGTTTGGGAGTATGGGCATGTTTTGGGACTGGTAGGGTGTGGGATTCTGGGCAGGGTTCTGGCTTGTGGGTGGGGTTTGGAATTGTAGGTGTGGCTTGTAATAGTGAGGTTTGGGTGAGTGGATGGGGCTGAGAGTGTGGAGGTGTCTTGGGTTTTAGCTTGTGGGCAAGATTGAGGTTCATGACTCTATCTTGGTTTTACGGATGGGACTTGGACTTGTGGGTGGGGCAGTTAGAGCACCGCCCACTTTATCTCCCATGCTGCCCACTGATTGTGGGTCATAGCGCCCCTAGTCTCTGGCCTGCTATATTTTGCTTTGCCTTTGTATATGACAGATCTGTCCTTGTAGCCAGCTTGCCCTCCTGTTCTGGTCTCCCTTCTGGGGAGACTGATTCTCCAAGAGGCCGGCTTTTCTTCAAGGGCCCATTCCTGGGCTTCCGTGTGCTTGTTTGTCCCCCGCACCCACGTGTAAGCCCGCATTGCCCTCTGTGCAACCTTTACCGAGCCCGCCACCCCTTCCCTGGTGTGCTCAGCACCACCGCTGCCAATAATCTGTGATGTCCTCGCCAAGTTCAGGAGAAGCATCCCTGGAATGCAAACCCACATGCGAGCCGGGGTGCTCAATCCAGCCCCCACCTGGGTCCCGCTGCTCTGAACCATCCTGACACGGGGGGCGGGGGGGAGAGGCCTTTGCGTGGCTTAATAGCCAGGGTCAAAATAGTTAAGCCCCTGGATTCCCTTCTGTGAATCCTAAAGAAAAGCAGGCACAAAATGCTGGTTTACCCAGCAAGAAGGCAACAGCTGTGTAAATGCAGACGTGGTCAAGCCGCTCCTCTGATCTCGACCAGTTGTCCCAGGCGGCAACTATCCCATCAAAGGATCTGGGTGGGTGGGGGGGCTTATTTGGACTCCAGCTCAGGAGCTGGCGTGCCGGGCTTGGTTGAAGAGGAGGATAATGCAGGCTGGGAGAAGGGACCGTCTTGCATGCAGCAGTGATCGTGTGGGGTGCTAAGGGGGGGTCTCCTTCAGCTCCCTTCCTGGGCAGCACTCCAGGGGCCGGATTCTCAGTGGAGCTGCACCAACTTCGATGAGGCGAGGCTGACGTACAGCAACCGAGAGCCAAGCCCCACAATGCATTCCTGCCAGGGCCTAGCGGTTCTGAACAGCTCCCCCATTACAGAGCCCCAGGCAGTCCAGGGTTGGTTGGCATGACTGCTGAAGAGGGTGAGGTCATCTTGATTTCCTGAATTGTGTCTACAGCCATTCCACCCCCCTAGAGCCAACCAGGGTTCAGACAGGTCAGTGGGAGGCTAGGAGACCTCAGGACCTGCAGGAAGTGTGTGCATGTGCGTGGGCGGGGGGGTGGTTAGGGGGTAGGAGCAGCTGCATGTGCCACAGTTCAGTGCCAGCAGTGCCCAGGAAGGCAATGGATGCCAGCGTAAGCGCACACCCCAGCAGGCACTGCTGAGTGGGTGTGGCAGTGCTGCAGGCATGGGCTGGCTGCTGAGTTCCCCTGTGCACGGGCACTGACCATGCACTCACAGGCTAGTGTTCGTAAAGGAATGTGGGTTTTCCATGGTCCAGGAGATGTCTGTGGGGCTGAATAACGTGATAGGGGTCTGCTGGGCCATGTAAGGGGTGGGCAAAATGCAGGCACAAGATAAACACTGGTGCAGTGAGACCAAAGGGGGATCAGCAATGGCAGCCCCTGCAGAAGCCAGCTGCACATGGGGCTGCCCTGGCCACACCCCTTCCTGCCTCCCCCTCCCAACTTGCAATAGTCCAGGAAAGCCCTGGCCAGATGTCCCCCGTCTCCCCTAGATATGGGAGCTAATTCCTAGCTCTGCAGCCGGGCAGGTGCCCCCAGGGAGCAACGTTGCATGCACTCTTCTCAGAAGCCCATCAGGAAACCAGTGGTGAGATACATCGTCTGATCTCAAGGGGCGGTCCCTGCTGGGGGACCCCCACCCCTCTCATGGCTCCTGTCCATTGGCTCTGTGGGAGTTCTTGCCTCTCTGCAGAGCAGATGATCTGGGTAACCCCCTGCATGTAAGCCCCCCTACAGAGATGATCCCTCCCTCCCTCCTCGCTTGATCTGCTTCAGGTTGGCTAAAGTAAGCCGGTGGCCAACCCCTGGTTTTGTCTGCAGCACTGGGTTTTGCAGAGGCATTTCTGCCTCCTAGCTGGGAGGGGAAAGGTAGTCCCCCTGTTCTGGTGGGTGGCCGGCTTCCCAGGGATGGGGAATTGGTGTTTGCCGCTGCAGATAGTGGGTGCGACTGGAGCAGATGGCATGAGAGAGTAGGTCATGGGATGAGAAGGATCAGCAGCCCACGCCTCTTGTTGCTGCCTGATCCATTGGCAGGGCAATGCTCTGTGCCTGTCCTGTGGAGCTTGGATCCCTGATCAAAGTGCCCAGCTTACTGTCAGCAGGACAGCCGGGGGCCAGCAGCTTCCCTTGGGGCTTGTATGATCCAGCTGGAGAGAGAGACGGACCTCTGCTCGCATATCCCAAAGCCCTGGGGAGCTGGCTCTGCTGCTGAGGGACGGGAACAGAGCGGATCTGCTAATGGTGCAACGAGCCTCTAAGGCAGTTCCGACTCCCTACAGCTCTCAGGCCGGGGAGCCCCTCAGCTCCCCCAGTGAGCTGGAGTTGGGGGTCTGCTGGCAGCAGCAGATGACTAGACCTGAAGCAGGAGGGGTGGGCTGGACACAGGGTTCCGAGCCTACTGCACCCAGGGGCATTGGGAAGTGTTTTATTTTTAACATCCTTCCTGCCACCTCCTGATCCTGAGCTCTGGGGCATTTCTAGGGCAGGGGCTGTGGCTCTCTGCAGAGAGCTGTGTCAGCTCCAGGCCTGCCAAGACAGTCGGTCTGGGTCCCCCACAGATGTGGCATATTGACCAAGATGATCGGGTCGAGTGACAGGATGATTGGCTGCCCAGGAGAAGAGCATCTCTGGCCATATCCCCCTGCTCCTGTGGCAAGGAAGAAGGGGTGGACGGAGGGTCAGGTGACTGGATTTGCTACTGATGTGCTGTGCAGCTAAGGACAAGGCTCCGTGCCTCAGTTTCCCCATCTGTAATACAAGTGTTATGGAAAGAATGGATGGCCCAGTGGTTAGGTGCTAGCCTGTGACTAAGGAAATCTGGGTTCAATTCCCTGCTTTGTGACACCTTGGGCAAGTCACATAGCTGCTCAGTGCCTCAGTTTCCCCATCTGTGAAATGGGGGTGATAGTACTTCCCTCCCCTGCTGAGTATGAATATGTTAGAGGCTGTTAGGTGCTCCTGTGTTATGGTAACAAGAGCCAGAGGAGCACCTTAGACAGTGCTGCTCCCCTCCCTCAGGGCTTGTCTTCATGTACAGTGCTACAGCTGTGATGCTTTGGGAGAGCGTCTCCCATTGGTGTAGTTAATCCACCTCCCCAAGAGGCAGTAGCTATGCTGGCAGGAGAGGCTGCTCCCGGGGTAATGTTGGTATAACTGTGTCGCTTGGGGGGTGGATTGTTCACACCCCTCAGCGACGCAGTTTGACCGATGTAGGTCTGTAGTGTAGACCTTAGGGGAGTTAACCTCGTGAGCGTTTGGAAAGTGCCCTGAGCTCAAGGGTGATTGCAGCGTGACTATTCCTGCCATGTGGGTCAGCTGTTGGGACGTTATTGCATGGAAGCCACAGTGGTTGGGGCCCTGTGTCTGAAATATGGCCCTTGTCTTTTCCATAAGAGCAGCTCGGTTAGGGGGCAGGAGGGGAGCATGCCCCTCCTGGCTTCTTTATGGCACAAGCAGGGCTGAGAAGTTTTACGTTCCCCCACCCGCGTCTTGTTCAGCTTGTTTTCTATGCTAGACTATCTGCTCACATCTGCCTTTGTTTGCTGTTTGTCTTTGCTGCTGCGTACTGAACGGCAATGACTAATCTACACTGTGGAGAAAGGAAGCCTTTGTGAGAGATCCAGCCCTCTCCCGCCTCCGCCCCACCCCTTCACTAAAGGGTTAGGACCTGGGGGGCACTGTAGCAAAACAGGGGTGACCTGGCTTGACCGTCCCAGTATCTCTAAAATATCCTTTCACTCCCCCCAACTCTGTCCTGCCCTCCCCAGCACACCACAGAGCCACTGCAAAGGGCACCAGCCTAGTTTGCTAAGGATCGCCTGCAGGTTGCCATTAGATCCACTCCAGTGGGAGTCAGCTGAGCCCAGCACATTCTTCCCGTTAGGAGGAGGAGCCCAGAGGCGAGCTGGAGAAGCAGCTCTCTGTGTGCGCTTAGCGTGCGCTACTGTGCTAGGCATGCACCGGACCTTGTGGCATTCTGTCGTTTGATTGGATGTCTGTTCTGCCTCTCTTGAGTCAACCCCTCCCCTTCCACCTAGGGCCCTGGCAG
The DNA here is from genome assembly GCF_020497125.1 of Mauremys mutica. Taxonomy (NCBI): domain Eukaryota; kingdom Metazoa; phylum Chordata; order Testudines; family Geoemydidae; genus Mauremys; species Mauremys mutica. The sequence continues at coordinate 47,952,744 of NC_059078.1, forward strand.
CCCAGGCAGGACCAGGTGTAATGACTCACCGCTCCAAGCGCATCAGTCTGGGGTAGCAGGGATGACAATGAGCCGCCTTTCCCTGCAAAGTGCTTTACAATCCTCATGGCTTCCCCAAGAATAGGTCACTATTGTCCCCACATTAGATGGGGAAACTGAGGCACTGAGACAACATTGCAGGCCCAAGGCAACAGTGGCAGAGCCAAGATTAGAACTCGGGAGCCACTGGCCCCCTGTCCTGTGCTCAGATCACTAGATCATTGGGTTTTAATCCTTACGTTTTGTGCACTCCTAAACTGAACTGGGATAATTGGTGTCCTAATAGCCAGCATAGAGAAATCAGGCCCGTCACTGGCCATCTGGGCACAGGGGCTTTCTGTGTGTACATTTTGTCCTGAGGATCTGAGTTCTAATCTCAGTTGCCACCAGGAAGTGCCAATTGGGGAAGCCCTTGATGACTATGCAATGTATACAGAACACCAAGTCTCTGTGCCCCTAAACCTCTCTGAGCCCCAACATTCTCCAGCACACAAAGGGTAACACAGAGCTCCCCAGCTGCAATGAAAGTTTGTGCGTGTGGGTAGCTTCCTCTTTAGCCCTCCCCATCCCGCCCCCAGCTTTCACAGGAAGGAGGGTGCTCTCGTCCTAGGGCCGAGAACAATTCCCCATGTGTTCCTAGCCCGGTGAGGAGGAGGAGGGTCATTCGCAGAATCACTTTACAGATACTCTGAAGGCTGGTCCCTGCTTCCCTTCTGACATGAACGAGGCAGGCTGGAGGATGTGAGGCTTTCAAAGGACAAAGGGGCAAATGATTGTGGCCAGAGAGGAATTAGAAACCCTTGGGCAGCCCAGGGCTGAGAGAGTCTGCTGGGGAGGAGAGTACTTTGATGAGGTGGGGAGGGGGTCTTGGGAGTGTCCCCCACACCTGGAAAGGGGAGGGGGAGGAATGTTCCACTGGTGCTGGGAGAGGGGAATGGCCATGGAGCATCCCATTGGAGCTGATGGGGAATCTCCTGGGAAGATGTCACGTGGTGGGAGGTGCCCTTTGGAAAGTTCTGTCTTGAGGTTAAAGGGTAGGGGGTTCTCTGCAGGATCTGGATTCTAGTTGGGGGGGTCTAGGTCTGGTCCTGGAAGACTCATATAGAGCAGAAATGTGGGGACGGGGGTGAAACCTGCCAGAGATTTCCCCAGTTTGTCATGTCCATTGCAGGGAAAGGATGAAGTCACAGCTTGGGATGCACCTGTCTCATGCAAAGCTTAGCTGATGGCAGTGACACTCTATCTCCACCATCTCTGGGACCCATCCCCTTACACACCCCTTTGGCTGATAATATGAGAGTGGAGTGGTAGCACCGCTCTACTTAAGGTTAAGACTCGCTTACTGTTTACCAGCTGATTTTTTCCCTAAGTGCCCTAAAATCCTCATGCTGACTCAGATTGTCTTGAAAATCAATGTGCCTCGTGGAGATGTGGGGTAGGGTCAGTGGTCCAAATTTGAGGGCCTTTGAGCGTAGGGTTCCCAAGATACAGCTCCCCCCCTAAAGAATGTGGCATCAACCGTTGGTGGTCCTTATTAACCCTTTTCGCGCACAGCTGGGCAAACCAATCTAAGCAGGCTGATCTAGTGGTGGCTCATCTTACTCAACAGGAAATCTCACCTGGGAAATGGAGGGGCTCAAGGGCTACTCTCTGCCTCTACACCCCTCCCTTTGTGCCAGCCAAATGGACACATGGGCCACGTTCACCCCATTGACTTCTATGGAGATGCACCATAATATGGCTCTGTGGCTCATCCAGAGGGAGTTTTATATAGGTGGGAATTTTTTGGGCCCAGCTGTGGGTAGGAGTGCCCTGCCAGACATGGCACCTCCCTTGTGGGCTCAGGCTGCCTGGCACAGTGCCCAGTGCTATGCACATTATTATTATTTTTATGTCATGTGAGTAGTGCTCAGGTCTGTGTGAGCAAGGTGCCCAGCAATGCCCGGCGGTGCATGGCATTTGGGTGGCTAATGGGAACAAAGGACAGAGCGGGGTTGGAAGAATGAAAACAATCTGCAGCTGTGGGGCGGCAGGTGGCGCGTGCGGGCTTCCCCACAGGAGGCCAGGGCTGGGTCACCAGTGGAATGAATTGGATGGCCTCATCGCTGACTCCCCTGGATCTCTGTCCTCATTGATTCAGCACAGTGGTGATCCCAGCTCAGGGGCACCAGGGGGTGGCAGGAAATAGGAATGAGGGGCACTGGCAGAGCTGTGGGGGGGCTCAGGCCCAGAGGAACAGGAGATGCAGTGAGGTCAGATTTAGGGCCACTGGATGGTGAGGCCAAGACAGGACTGAGAGGCACCAGCTGAGCTGGGTAGGGGGGACCCAGAGCTGGAATGAGACTGCAGGGCCGGGCCTGTGGCCCACTAGCAGGAGCTGGGTGCAGGTCTGAGCAGCGGAGCGGAGCATGGGCCCCGCTGAGCTGGAGTGAAGTGCTGGGAAAGGAGTAGCAAGGGTAGTGGGTCAGGACCAAGGAGCATTGGCAGAGCTGTGTGAGTGGGAAGCTTTCCGAATGCCTGAAGTGCTGTGTCCGGCTGCAGCCAGCGCTGCCAGCCCCTTCCTTGCTTGGACACTAAAATAATCCCCTCGCTGAGCCCTGTGCAGCCCCTGGCGATGGGAACAAATCTGTGCTGAGAGACAAAGGTCCTCTGGAGACCCTGTCGCTTCCCGGCATGTGAGTCTTCTGCAAGAGCCCCTGGATGCTGGGTACCTGCCACTTGGACCGGGGACTGGCCCTCTGGCACCTTATATGCTCCCTGGCCTCTGGGACCTCTCGGCTCCAACTAAGACAGGGCAGGGAGGTAACTTGGAGGCGTCATCAGACCCTTCCGACTGGTTTTGGGGAGCAGCTCCCTTCTCCCAGCCCACAGAGGTGGCTTTGGAGCTCCTTGCCAGGGAAACACATGGCTCCGAGAGGAGGAAAACTTTAGCTCTTTCTCCCCTCGAGTCCCCGCGTCACAGAACAGCCTGGGACGGGGCTGGAACATTGTGTCCCGCTCAGCGAGCCATGGGGCATGCACAGCAAAGTCACCTCATGTTCACCCCACGGCGCAGGTGTTGGGGCTGGCATATCCTCCCCTCACCCCCAGTTCCATTGCCCAGTCACTATTTCACCCCCACCCTAGGCAGACTGTATAGCTGCCTCGCTATCACAATCAGTAACACCGTGCACCCTGCCTCTGCTGCGGTGCCACCACCGGGGCTCCCTCTCTGCCGTGCCAGCACCCCCAGAGTTACAGATCTCCCCCATTCGCTTACCTTTTCTGTCGGTCCCCGGGCTGGCTGCGCCTCTTAGTCCCACATTGTCACCCGGAGAGGCAATGGTAACAACTGGGAGTGACATCAGCCAAGAACAATGAAATGCTTGACAGGCGAGGCACAGGCCAAAGGCTCAGGAATATTCCCCCCCCCCATCCCGCCCAGCCTCCATCCCTCCCTCTAGGATCCAATTACAGCGGATAAAGGAGACACTAAAAGGAACAATGCATACTGGGTAAGGCCATCTGCCAAGGACAGGGACATTCCATCCCCCACCCCCACCGGCCCCCCTCTGCTGGCATATGCTCGCCCTTTGTAATTGCATTCTTTCCTGGTAACCGAGCGGCCGGTGCGGCCGGCCCAGCGTCAAGGACACCGCCAGCGGGCCAGGCACGGGGTCCCTGGCACAGGGCGGGCTCGTCCCTTCCCATCGCGCTCTCCCCTCCTCACTGCCTGTCACAGAGCAAGTGACTACTGTGCCACCCAACCATCAACCCTCGGGTGCTTGCTGTTGCTAACCCAGGTGGAGGGGAATTCTAGGGATGAGGGCTTTGAGTAGGCGAGGGGCTGGATCGCATCCTGCACTGCACAGGCCTAGGGGGCACTGTATCTCTGTTCTGGAGGTTCCATGCAGGCTGCTACTGGCCAGGTCTGGCATGTGTGACGGGGCCCAGTGGCCACTCACCAGGCTGTGATGATAGGTCACCAAGGGATGGAGTGGATCCCGTGGTCCATAGAATCAAAGCAGCGTTCGTGGGGCTTGGGGGGAGAGGTCCTATGGGGGTGCTTGGCAATTCTCTGGCCACCCATCGCTCACAAAGGAAGAGGGCTTTGATGCCCAGGTGCAGCTCAGATCCCGGAGCCTCCCCCTTCACACTAGACACCCGGTGACAATAGGAAATGGCATTGCTGTAGCTCTTGAAGGCTTGCAGTGAAGACTGGAAAGGGCCCCAAGATGACATGAGCCTGTCATGAGATGTGACCCACCACTGTAACCATATGGCTCTGCAGCCCCCCCGCCCCAGGCCCAGATCCTCAAAGGTATTTAGGCTCCTAACTTTCATTGCCACAAAGGGAGTTAGGAGCCTAAATACCAGCCCTTCAGAGCCTGGCTGTCATGTGGCATGACCACTTAGTGGCTGGTGCAGACACGTCTCCCTGAGAGCTGATCCCGTTGTGCCTTCCAGACAGCAGCTGCTCCCAGGCTGCCGCATGGCTCTGCTGAACGTTTCTGGTTTCCTGGCTGTCGCATTAGCTTGCTGGCAATATAGGAGATGCAGTGAGTTCGCAAAATAGGCCCTATTTCTTCCACTAATCCACTCACTGGTGCAGCAGGGCTAGGGATTGGGCAGGGCTTGTAGGAGTTCCTGCATGGTTCAGTTGGGGATTTTCAGCCTGTCCAGGTGTTGCCTTTCCAATGTGTATAGATGCCACGACGGGATGGTCTTGCACGTGTGCCCCTGACCTGCTGGGGCCATGGCAGGCAGTCCTCACAAAATGGGCGCTTTTTGCAGAGAGGTGGCAGTCGTGGCTTTGGTTGAGTTTTCCATGTGAAGGGCCAGGCTAGGGGTAATGGTCCCAGTGGCCCAGTATATCCCAGAGTTGTAGGCGCTGCTATTGGCTCTTGCTTTTGCATTTTAATGTGGCTCTCTGCCATGTTTCGTTTCAATGCGATGGTATTTCAGCCTCTGCTGGGAATGGTGGTTGGGCCCTACCCAGGTACATACCCTCACCATTTGCTCTCCCCAGCCTGAGGCAGAACAATGATGTAATGAGGCTCAGATGAGCCCTGGCTGGGATGGAGACAGCACAGGGGCTGTGAAGATGGGCTCTCACTCCCCGCATTATAGCAGGGGACCACCACCATCTTCCCCCGGGCTGGGGCTCCAGGAGCACGGATGCTGCACAGACTCTCTGCCTCCAATGCTCAGCTAATGGCGGGAAGCGATGAGTTGTCACCCTCCAGTGAAGAGGATGGTGCAGAAGAAGGGCCAGGACCAGGAGGACACAGGGCTCCGACATGGGCACCATTACTGCTGAAGGCCCCATGGATTCACATCAGTTGAGGATCTGGCCCATTGGGTTTTTGTCATTGGGCAAAGGAATGATGAGAGGCGATGGGCTGCCCTATGCTTGGGTGGGGTGATTTGGAAAGTGATCTCCCTGTGGTTTGCACGGGTACTGGTAATACTCAGTTGGACGTGCTGGGTACTGACCAGATGTGATCCCTGCTGTCGTGTAGAGTTGGCTCCATAATCTGATTGCTGGTTGGCTGGTTTTTGCAGGGTTTGTATGTTTCAAATGCAGTTCAGCAAGTGCCCTGAGCAGGGAGAAGATGGGGTGAGCCGGCCCCACTTACTTCAATGGCAAAACTGCCATTGACTCTAATAGGGCAAGGATTTAACCACGTTAGTGACTGCCTCCACACGGTGCCCACGGCCTCGCTGCTAGCGGGGGGCATGGAGCCCCGCTGTGCTAGCCTCGGCTCTGCAACAGGGTCCCTGTCTGAACTGTGCTTGGGGCCCGCCTGCCATGTTGACTCTGGACACCGTTAGCTTGAGGGGCTGCCTTTGCATTTGCCCTCCCCCCTCCCCCCTCCCCACGCAGCTCCTCCAATGCCTCGTCTTTTGCTGCCCTCACTTTTTAATCTCACTGCTCAGTTTGACGCTCCTGAGAAGCTGCCCTCGGCAGGGCTCCCAGCAATGCTCCAGGAGGAAGGCAGGCCTGTTATGGGGCCACTGTGCTTTCCGAGTGGATTGGAGAGAGAGCTCCTGCCTACTGCCACCCCTCCCTGGGATGTGACTAGGACAGAGGCTGCCCGGGGCCTCTCCTGGTCTGTCCCGCTCCATCCCTCTATTTGGAGACTTTTCCTGATGGCTGCTTGTCTCTGTCCCTTCACATCATGTGTGGGAGGATGGGCCTGGGGGCTCCCTTGGTGAACACTGGGCATTGGCCTGGCTTCCTGAAGGCCTGAGGAGACCAGCTGTGTTGGAGTTGTCGCAATGTGGGCATGTCTCTGCCAGCTTAGCCACACACCTGTTTGCTGTTGCTTGCTGTGCAATGTCCGGCTGCTTTTCCCCCCACCTGTACCTTTTGAGTGGCCCTGGGGGTGAGCAGCATGCCCTCAGCACTGTGATCTCCTAGCGCCGCCTTTTCTTCTGTAGTGTCGAGGATGCCTGGAGCCTCCCTGGAGTTTGGAAGTCACCCGTGCAATCGGTGGCTCCTGAGGGGTGGCTATTAAGTGTCTTGCAGTCGCTCCTCCCGGCCTCTGGGCCGCTTGCACCATTCCCTGGTGGCCCAGCTGTGTCTTAGATGCCCCATTGCACAGGTGCCAGTTTCCTTCCCCAGCAGTGGTTTGCCATAGCACTGGCTGTCATGAGCTGCCCACTGGACTGTTTTCCAGGCTGCTCTGCGAGGAGAATTAGCCTGGCACAGACCAGGCAGACCTGCGTGAGGGACGCTCTCTGACCCTGCCCATGACCAGCTGGCATCTTGGCTGCAGGCACACATCTCAGAGCAGAATATGTCAAGGGATCAGGGTACCCTATCGTGTAGTGCTTGTGGCATGTGCCCTCCAGCTGCGCTGTCGTATCCCAGCATGCAGCTTCCGTTCTGGAGCCAGTTGGGCCGTGGCTGTGGGGCAGTGAGGGATGTGGGGGGCTGGCGGACTAATAAATGCTGTGACAGGCCAGTGTGTCTGTGCTTTGGGACAACCTTGGTATTGTTATTTGTATGCTAGAAGCCCATCAAGCCCGCTTGGGCCCCATTGTGCTAGGTGCTGTATCCATATGAGTCCCTGCCCCAAAGAGCTCACACTCCAAGGACTAGGCCTTGCGGTGTAAGCAAGGCTCTGTGCCACGCTCTAGCATCAGTGCACTGTGGGGAATGCATGCCACCTGCTGGGAGCCACGGATGTGGAGGAAGGCCTGGGCAGGGAGCAGAGGATGAGGAGGGAGGGATGGGTGGGGAGTCTAGAACCTGCAGGGAGGGGAAGGCTGGAGTTGAGTAATGGAGGAGGCAAGCAGGGCGTGGAGAACGTGTAGTGTTGGACGAAGCTCTCCATCCTTGCTGCAAGCTCGCAGGACGCGCTGCGCCGGGAACAAGACACTCCCGGGAGGAGAGCCTAGAAATGCTCCCCTGGTAATTGGAGTGGCTGTTGGATGCTGGAACGCAAGGGACAGGGCTCACAACAACATGGAGAGCAGAATGTAAGTGCAATACACAGGAGCAGCAACTACTCCAAAGGGGTAGCTGTGCCCCTGCCAGCTCCCATGTGGGGAGGGCCAGAGCTCTGTGTGCCAGGCCCCCATCTGAATCTAAATGCACCAGCACATGCCACCGCCCTGGGCTACACAGAGCACTGGGGGTGCAAAGAGTCCTCCCCACTTCTGCACTGGGGCGGGGGTGTTCTGAAAGGGGGCTGTGGGGGCACAGGCCTATCCTTCTCTGTATCAGCCAGCAGATCTGGGCCACCCCCAGGAACTGGCTCCAGAGGCATTTTAACCCCTGGGATTTGCAGGCCCAGCTCTCCTGGCAGTGCTGGAGACAGCGAGGCCAAGACCATGGCGATAGGATTGCTGCTTGCAAGGCTGGATGCAGGTGCCTCATGACACCACAGCCACAGGTGCTGGGCAGAGAGATGAGACATGTGCCAAGTTCATCCCGGGCAGAAGAGGCCACAGCTTGGGCCAGCTCACACCAGGGCTATAACCAAGTCTGCCAGCCCTGTGCCCGTCTCACCCGCTCCCCTCTGTGCGGCCTTAAAGGGGTAGCACCTTTCTCTGCCTTGCCTTTATTTTAAAAAAATTCAAAATAATTTTAAAAGGGTCAGAATGGAAATGAGAGGTTGGGGTTGGACCCTTAATGGAGGGTTACCCCCCAACAAACTCCCAAGTCCATCTTTGCTCAGCTCTACATGGGAGGTCATCTGTGCAGCACCCCCCAGGCCTGATCCCCGGTCGGGGTCACTGGGCACTGCTGGGATGCTAGAAGTATTACTTGCTGAGAGTTGGAGGTGCCTGGCCCTTCCAGCCGGGCTTGCCCTGACCGCCTACGCGGTAGGTCTGGGAACCACGCTGTCTGGGGGAGCAGCTGCTCTTCTCTGCTAGTGATGGGGACAGTCACGTGGGCCAAAGGTGCTGGATGGGCAGTCTGCTAGCAACCCCAGTGCAGGGGCAGCCCCCCCTTTGCCCTTGTTCTTGAGAGCCCATTCAGTCCTTGGCCAGCAAGAATGCTGGGGACAACCTCCCCCAGAAGCTGAAGGGGGCCTCCCAGCTGCTGCCTCTTGGGGCCAAGGCACAGCCACTGCTCTCCCAGGGCTGGATGTGCTTTTGTGCCATGGTGCTTTAAGCCCTAAGACTCACAAAGCTCGTGGCCCTTCTCCCACCCCTTCCATCCCAGGGCTTGGTGGCCACGTGGTCATGACGGACGCCCATGGACTGGCCAGCGGCTGGCCTGGCTGAGCTGGGAGAAAATCCCCGCAGGGCCTAAGAGGCTCAAGCTCAGCATTATCTAGCCTCCTCCTCAGCCATTCAGGGTGCGAGCCAAGCATCAGAGCCCTCCTCTGTCTGGCTGGGCTGAGTGCTAAGGAACCAGGCCAGGTGGCTCTGGAGCAGCCATGTGGCTGGCAGCTTTAGCCTGGGCCCCATCTGTTCAGCTCGGCCCCTCACTCCATAATCCCATAGCATTTAAAAGAAGCTATTTGCATTGTTATTCCGGGATGGGGGGGGGTGTCACTTGCCATTTTCCTCTTGAGCCAGGGTGAACTAGATCAACCAGCTCGTCGTCCAGGGGCTGATGGGAGAGCGGGTCCTGTAGGAGCAGGGCTGATGCAAAGGGATGTGTATCTCAGAGGCCACTGTTGCTGCTGGTGGCCACATGCTGCAGCCAGTTGGCTTTGGAAAGGGGCAGGGGGGAGTCGGTGAAAGACTGGGGTGTGGTGCTAATCAGGGAGCCTGTGCATGACTCTGTTACCGTACGGCCCGGGACCCTGCTGCACCTGGCCCTGGATCATGCTTCCCGAGGGCTGTGTCTGTTTATCCCATGAAGCAGTGCCCCTCCTGCTCCATTATTATGTGGACCTCTTCACAGGAGAGACTGCCTTTCGGGGACCTCTTCCCCCCTGTTTAATTCTACCAAGAAAGGCTCTGTGGCTCGCCAGTGGGCCCGGGATCTCAGGTAGAGAACCAGTGCTGGAGAGGGAATTGCCATCGTATCCAAGGCTCTGGCCATTGTAGAAACTGGGCTTTGCTTGCAGGTCAGGAAATAGGAGTTCTGAATCCCAACCTTTGGCTACAGCCACCAGACACGCTTCCTTCCTAGAGCTTGGAAACTGAACCCAGGCTCCTGGTCTACTCCCTAGACAAGGATCTTTCCCAGGGCTGGGAATAGAACCCAGGAGTCCTGACCTCCAGTCCCTTATTCTAACCTTGTGACACTGGCTCTGGACAAATCACATTGCCCTGCACCTTTCCAGCAGCTGACCTCAAGGACTGGTCTGCTCCAGCATGCTGCAGACCCCGATCCCTCTGCCTGCTCTTGCTGGAATTTGAGTCCTCTCCATGTACAACCCTGTTCCTAACTGCCGTGGCCATGGGCTTCCTGGGAGAGGGGGCCAGGTGTCAGCGCCATGTGGGAAGGAGGAGGTGGGGACTGGCACAAGGGATGAAAGCTGCATGGAGACAGAGGCCCAGATCTGAGTTTTATTTGCTCGTGAAGGATTAGGTGCTGCCTAATCCTTTGGGGTTTTGGGAGGAAGCTCCCTGAATGATCCCAGGCTGACAGTGAGTTTGGCCTCTGTGCGGCTCTCAGGGGCTGGGTCGCTCCTCACAAGCCAAGCAGTGCTGGGGGTGGGTGTCAGTGTGTGCTCCAGTGAGGCTCACAGCAGGATTAAGGCACATCAGTGGGGCTAGGATAGGGCTGAAGTAGCTGGGGGCGCTGCAGGTCAGGATTGGGGTGTGCAGAACTGGGTTGGTTGGCCTGGAATTGCAGGGAGGCTGCAGGGCAGAAGCGGGGGCACTGGCAGAGCTGGGTCGGGGCAGGGCTAAAGTAGCAGGGAGGCTGCAGGGCAGGATTGGGGGCATTGGCAGAGCTGGGTGGGGGCAGGGCTGGAGTAGCAGGGGTGCTGCAGGGCAGGATTGGGGGCAGGGCTGGAGTCAAAGGGGAGGCTGCAGGGCAGGAGCAGGGGCACTGGCACTGCCGAGTGGGATGGGGGCAGAGGCGCTGCAGGGCACGATTGGGGGCACTGGCAGAGCAGGGTGGGGGCAGGGCTGGAGTCACAGGGAGGCTGCAGGGCAGGAGCATTGGCAGAGCTGTGGAGCTAGGACTGGCAGGACGGGCTTGCACTAGAATATGAAGCTGGGGAACATGCTCTCAATACCCCATCTCACCCCATTCTAATAGCCAATCAGTTTCTACAGACCTTTCAATTCTAATCATTTTAAAAAGAAGGAAAAGGAGCAAGCACCTGGCTGCCAGGAAGGCGCCTCTGGCTGCGTGGCCGCCCTTTGCAAACCCCCCAGTGTGCTGTGATTGTCCGAGATTGGCAAGAAGCCATCGATTAAGTACCCGCTCTAGTGGGAGAGAGAAGCTGTGGTCCCCAGATCCTCCACAGGAGGTGTGCACCAAAGAGCCAGTCGTGTGGCTGACAGATTGCGCACCGAAGGGCTGGGGCAAAAGAGAGGCCACTCGTCACTCCAGGCTCTTCAGGAAGTCCAGCAGGCCTAGGTGCCACTCCTCCGGCTTGTCCAGGTAACAGGCATGTCCCGCTCCTTTCAGCAGCAGCACCTTGTGATTGGGCAGGTTCTTGAGGTTGTTCAGGCTCATCTCCCCCAGCTGGGTGTCCTGGTCCCCATACACAATCAGCGTGGGGGTCTAGAGGGAGGGGACACAAGGCACAAGAGCTCAGACAGCAGGTACAGGCGCACTGCTCACTTTGATCACTTGACGCCAGTGGCACAAGAGGGAGGCTAGGGCCTAGCAGCTCTGGGAGTGTATCCCTGCCTGGGAGCATCACTGGTTCTGGGCATTGCTTTGTGCCCGCCGGGGGTATGGGAATCTCCCCTCAAATGGAGTTGTTGGGAATGATCCCTTTCTAGGGCCCAGCTCCTCAAAGATAGTTGGGTGCTTAACTCTCACTGAAATCAGGGCATCTGCTGACCCCCAGGATTCAGACCAGCACTGGGGATGGAGCCTTAAGGGGCTGCTGTCTAGAGTAGGCTGAGATGGCAAAAATGGCAAACCATGAAGCTAAAAACCAAGGTCTGTGTGTTGGAGGGGGATAGAACTGGAGGCTAAAAGCAGGGATGGGCAAAGGTCCAAAGGCTTGGAGCCTGGGCGAGGGTCACGTGACCTGGATGTGCCCTGTATATTTTAGATCTGGAGGAACAGGACACATTTTCTTGGGACTATTTGTTGTATTCCTTCACCCTCATGCCCAGTCCCAGACTGTCAGGTGGTGCAAACAGGCCATAACCATAGGCTGTGGGACCCAGGGAATTCCCCCAGGGCCGGGGAATCCTCCAGCCGTACAGGGTTGCCGTGATAGCTCTCCCACCAGCCTGGCTCTCAGAGAAGGGGAGGAAAAGGAGGGTTCCAATGCTCAATCCTGAGTGCCAGAACTGCCCTGAGAGGCTGAGCACTGGCCCACATGCTAGCTAGCCCAGGATGAAGAAAGAGTGGAGCCGTAAAGATGGCATTGTCACTCTGACTCCCCTCTGCCTGCTTGGATGCTGCTTAGGATCTGGTCCCACTGCACAGAGCCCAAGAGAATAGAAACATTCAAACTAATACACTGAAAACCAGCAGCTAAAACCCCTTCTCTGTGCATAAAAATGTCCTTCCCAGCCCTGCACTTCCCAGGGCTGCATGCAAGGACTGGGTTTTCCAGGAGGGAGCTAGGAGCGACCCATTGCCAGTGGGTTCAGGCTCCCTTTTTCAGCCCTGCAGAATTCAGAGCCTACCCCCGAATCACTGGTGCGGGACTGAGGACGGCCCTTACAGCAGGATTATTTTAGGAGGAGGGGATACAAGTTCCACACTGGGGGAGAAAGAAGGAACATTTTCTCCAGAAGGTTGATTTTAAAAAAGTAAAGTGGGGGAGAGAACAGTTGGAAACTGGTGGGGGCTGGAGCATTAGAACAAGGGCAAACGAGAGGGATCAGTGAGCACGGGGTGGGGGAGGTGGTGTAGGGGGCCTGGGAAATGCAGTTTCTCCCACGGCTCTGCCAGCTCGCAGAGGGGTCCAGGTCACAAGGGTGTAACGCCACTGTGTGAGGGGGGGGGGGGTTACGCCAGGAATGGATGTGGCCCAGCATAACTGTGTGGGCCAGCACTTAGGCCTCGAGTCGTAAGGCTGGGCTCCAGGTGCCCGTCTCTGACCCTGACTGGGAAGAGGCCCCCTTGTGGTACACGAAGTGCTTTGCCCTGATGGAGCTTGAGCACTACTGCTGGACGTTCCCTTCAGTGGGGGCGTGGACTCGGATTCTCCAGTTCCCCCGCTGCTGCAGGCTGGCTCTGCACACACCTGCAAGCTCGATTCCCTTCACCCACTTCCCGGTGTCTGCCCAGTGCTGTAGCTCTTCCACCCCATCCCCCAGCCTAGTGTTCTCTGCCCCCGCCCGGAAACCAGGTCCCCAATGAAGGAGACTTGCCCCATCCCTGCCAGCCCAGGGGCTGTACCTTTAAGCTGGCGTACTGTGTGGCGGGGAACTTCTCGGTGCAGATGGGCGCCACCGGCACGTAGGCCTGAACCAGCTGGCTGTGCTGGAAGAGGAACGGGAGCGAATACATCCCGCTGAGGGACGGGCTGATCACAACCACCTGGCCCAACTGCAGGGCCTCACAGACAGCCTTTAGGAAACCCCCCGGGGCAGGCTGCCCAACAGGGGCCGGAGCTGTCGCCTCCTTGGAATGGCCGAACCCTGGATCACGTGAGACAAAACCCCTCTGTGTTACAGATGTTGCTGGCAGGCCCCTCGCGAGAAATCTGCAGTCCTGGTGCATCACGTTCACTAGAGCCCTACCCCTTCCCATTTCACCCTACTTCACCCCAGTTACAGACTGGGGGGGGCAGATTCTCCACTTCCCGCCCTTCCCATCAGCCTGGTCCCTGGGCACACAAAGAGAGTATAGAAGGGGGCAGGAAGATGGCAACAGTCTGGCTCCCAGTGTGTCACAACAGGGTCATTCCTCAGCTCTCACTGGCAGTATGACTCAGGAGAGGTGCAGAGAGCTCTGGAGGGGGCTGGGAGCCAGGACACCTGGGTTCTGCTCCACAGGCCGTGAGTGAGAGGATGGTGTCTGCTAGTTAAAGGAAGGGACTTGAGTCAGAACACCTGGGTTCTATTCTCAGTTATGCTGCTGACTCCTGGTATGTGTATAGGTCAGGCATGAAACCTCTACGTGCCTCAGTTTCCCCCATCTGATCCCGTATCACAGGGAGTTACAGAGTGTAGAGAATGCTTGTGAAGGCTCTCAGAGGAAGGTGCTAGAGCCATGCACAGCATTAGTGCTCCTATGATGGGACGTGCCTCACCCAAGGACCTTATGCCACCCGAGGGCTGTTCTGCCGCCCGGCCCCACCCATGGGGCTGTGCATTGAAGGGATTCCCCCAGTGGCTGAGCAGCTGTACCTGGCAGATCAATGGCCACAGCACGGTAGCCAGCATCTGCCAGCTTAGATAGCGTCTGCAGGTTGAGCCAGGTCTCCGATGAAAAGCGAATGCCGTGGAGCAGCAGGACAGACAGCTTGGGGGCCTGCTGGGCCGGATTGGCCTGCCGGTAGAACAGGGTTTGCCCATCCACTGTGGTGGTGCCCACAGTCACCTGCGGGGCGGCCATGGCCTCCCTGCTCGTGCTTTGCAGCAGTCCTGAAAGAGAGGGAAACCTGGGCTGAGCCCTGTGCCCCCCAGAATGGACTCTGGGCACAGTCCCTGATCTAGGCACAAAGGACCCTATTTACTTTGCTCTTCAGTCTCACCTCAGTGCTATTGGGTGGACAGTATTACACTAGGGGTTGCTTGCTGTCCATTCACTGGGTTGGCCTCATCAGGTATGGGGAGAGGGGGTGTGGTACACTAGGAAACTTTGTTTTTGGAGGTGGGGGGGATGAATAGGGGATCACAGGGGAACAGGACAGTAAGTAGCAGGTGGCCAGGCCAGTAGCAACCCAGGAACAGACTGGGTGTGTCTGAGCCAGATCAGGCAGATTTTTTGAGAGAGAAGATGTATTATCTGACCCAATACCAGTGGGCTAATGAAAGTGAGTGAGTGCCCTGTTCACCCTTCCACAACACTGCAATCAGTGGGGCTTCGATCAAATTGACAAGTTAGGATATTCACAGCTGATTGATGGCAATACTTAGAAGGTAGTGCACTGTTCACTGGTGGAACTCAGTGCTCCAGGATCTCCCTGGGGCCAGGAGCCCAGCAGGGTTTCACAGAGGATCAGATATGTACGATGACAGTTAGATCACACACTGTTCCATTAGAGAGAGGGTTTTACGGAACCCTCCTGAGCCAGGGCGTGACCTGGGCTCAGTGGGCAGCCTCAGGAAGAAACAGTCCCAGAGGGCGGGGGGCCCGTGGCTAACGCCGCAGGGTTTGGGGCCCCGGAGGGCGGGGGGCCCCGTGGCTCACGCTGCAGGGTTTGGGGCCCCGGAGGGCGGGGGGCCCCGTGGCTCGCGCTGCAGGGTTTGGCGCCCCGGAGGGCGGGGGGCCCCGTGGCTCGCGCTGCAGGGTTTGGGGCCCCGGAGGGCCCCGTGGCTCGCGCTGCAGGGTTTGGGGCCGCAGAGGGCGGGGGACCCCGTGGTTCACGCCGCAGGGTTTGGGGCCCCGGAGGGCGGGGGGGCCCGTGGCTCGCGCTGCAGGGTTTGGGGCCCCGGAGGGCAGGGGGCCCGTGGCTAACGCCGCAGGGTTTGGGGCCCCGGAGGGCGGGGGGTCCTGTGGCTCGCGCTGCAGGGTTTGGGGCCCCGGAGGGTGGGGGGCCCCGTGGCTCGCGCTGCAGGGTTTGGGGCCCCGGAGGGCGGGGGGGCCCGTGGCTCACGCTGCAGGGTTTGGCCCCAGAGGGAGGGGTTCGAAGCAGCTGGTTCAGCCTCTGTCGGAGCCAGGGTGCTGGGCTGATGGCCCCGGCGCTCAGAGCCCCCAGGTCCTGACCCAGCTGCAGTGTCCAGGTCTCCAGGGACCCTGGCAAAGCGGCCGGCCCAAGCCCTTCCCCAGCAGCGCGCGGGGGCCGATACCTGCCGAGAGGAGAGGGGCGTCTCCCCAAAAGCCTGCGCTGCGCTGCGCTTCCCGGGGTCGAAGGTAGGACAGGGAGCCAGGGCGCGAGTCGTGACGCGACCCAGGGGCGGAGACAGGCCTGGCAACAGAGTGCGAGCGCGGGCCCATGGGCGCAGTGACCCCTAGTGGCTAGCAGCGCCCGTCTAGGAGAGAAAGGTAGGAGACGGGGGCGGGGGTCAGGGAGGAAATACACCAGTGCAATAACCTGGCATCAGCCCCCCCAGTGCTAGCCCCGCTTCCCATCTGCACTGGGGCTTGCAGCCCTGTAGCTACATCCCCATGACAGGCAGGGCCTAGGAAGACAAGAGAATGGAATAGGAATGGAAGGGGGTTTGAGCAGGGGGTTGGACTAGATGACCTCCTGAGGTCCCTTCCAACCCTGAGATTCTATGACAGTGTTGCATGTTTATTATAGAGGAAGTTTCTTTTATGTGACTCCTGAGTGGTCAGTAGATTGGCTGCTTGCAGAGGGAGGTGTAAGTGTTTCCAGCTTTGCATGGGGAGGGTGAATCTTAGTGTTGCCTACTCCTGTGATTTTACTGTGAATCTCACAAAACGCTGTTGTGTTATTTTTCAAGCCCCAGCTACTACTCTCCCATTGTTTCGGGAGAGTGTCAGCTTTCATTTTCCCTCCACATCCTCCCTCAAAGTTGCAGCCATGGTAGGAAAATATTATTGCCATAGCAGGGTTCTGAAAAGTTATAATGAGCAATTGCAATGGAAAGAAATGGTCTCATGTGGTGCCCTCTTCAGGGACTGCTGGCCAGCTGTGTGTTGGGCTGACATACACAGGAATGATACGTAGCCAGTTAGTTGTTGTTTTGCCACTGGCTTTTCAGAGGCAAATAATTCAGCTGTGAAGAGAAACAGGGGAGATATAGCTCTAGGATCTCTGCAACCATTCCAGTATTGTCCAGTATTTTTTTTTGTACAGGGAGCAGGAAAGAATCCAAGTTGGTCCCCCAACCTGCACTTCTCCTGTGCCACTTCTATGTGGTTAGCCACTGGTGTCCACCATGTACCAGAACCTCCCACACCACTTCTGCATGGCTAGCCATGGCTGCTATCAGGGACGGGAACAGGACACTGCTGTGTGAAATTCAGGTGGGGTGCTGAGCCATGAGAGCTGGACTCTGTTTGCAGTGAGGTTCGGATTGGATATTGCAGTTGGAGGAAGAGATCAGCTTACTCCATGCTGCCAGTTTCATTTGAACGTGTCCTGCCTCCTTCTTCCCCACAGAGATGGGGGTGGCAGAGTTTGCATTGGGCCATGGGGAACTGAGGAGCAAAAGAGTGAAATGTGCAAAATGAAGGTTGTATCCCCCTCTGCCCTGTCATCTGAACCCTGGCAGTACTGGCACAGCTGCACCTAGGATGGTTTGCATCCCAGCATTGGCAGGGCCTAAGAGTCCCCCATAGCATCTGGGAGTGTGAAGAACAGAAGGAGGCTGGGGATGGTGGCTTTAGAGTAATTACAGTTTGCAGTGAAGCTGTCTTGCTAGGTAAATAAATATAAGCAAAAGTTGTCAGGTCCTTTCCCAGTTTGCAGTGGTTACCAGCACCACATCAGGTATTTTTGCTCAGCACAGGCAGAGCTGAGTATTTTGCTACATAGCCCTTATTTCAAATGAGCTGAGTCAGGAAGTTGACACAAGATGGGCCCCTCTACTGCTGGATTCTCCTCCCATCACTCCCAGGTTTTTGCTCTGAGGCCTGTTTACCAAGGGAGAGCTGCTGAAGGGTGCTTGGTCTGGGAGCCTAGTGGAGAAATGTAGCAGACTTGGTAATTGTTTCATTGATGTGAACAGCTGGTTGAATTCTGGAGTGGGGGTGGGGTGTCTACTACAGCTGAGCACTATGAGCCCCTGTTTGGAGGAAAGGAGGGAGCGGAGAGCAGCCAAAGGGGAAAAGGGAGGAAGCAATACAATAGCAGGGCTGGAGCGTGAGTGGAGTGTACCTGGAATGTGTGGCAGTAACTGACAAGGTGGGTTAAGGTGCAGCATGATGGAGTCTTGAATTCTAAACCCGATTTTGTTACCCTGAGTGCTAGTTAATCTGTGCCTTGGTTTCCCCCCAGAGATGACCATTGCTGCTTTGTGGTGGGGTTGTGAGATTTGTTGTTTGCTGTACAGTAGCATTTGGGAACAGCTCAGGGCAGGGCCCCATTGGGCCAGGGCCTGGAGGTTTTAGGTAGAGTGCTTTTAAAACAGAGTAGGGGAGTGCAGGGCAGATTTTCCAAGGGTGCGTGGGATTGGCTGTGGGGAAGATCTGTGGGGTAAAGGGTTGTAAAGAATCACAAACGAGAGGGAGAAAAAAGCTCTAGGGATAAAACCAGGGACACCTTGAAGGGACGGCCAGGGAGGTGGGGCAGGACTAGGGATACCCCCCAAACCTCCCCACCCATTCTGAAACTCCAGAGGGAGATGAAATCCTTAGAGACCAGGCTCAAAAATCCCCTGAGGGCCTGTACAGCCTCACCCTCCAAACTGCCCCCATCACCTGCCTTGGGAGGGTGCCCACACGGGGACGGGAAGGAGGAATAAAAGGGCACCCCCCCCAGGCGGTTGGGGAGTGTGATTCCCCCGGCTCAGCCCTGTCCCAGTCCACCCGCTCTGAGGCTCCCCAAGCGCGCAGAGTGGTGGTTGCAGCAGCTGGGCTAGGGACGAGCGCGGAGCCGTTTGTCCGCAGCTGCGCGTTCTCGCCTTCCCCCGCTAGGTGGGACTGTGGGGCTCGATTCGGGCTGGCAGCGCAGGGGGGAGCCGCTTCACTGCCACACCAGCCCGGGCGGAGGCGGCGGCTGTCGGGCGCTGCGCAGCAAGGCGGTAAGTGCGTGCGGTCCCCGGGGACTGGGGCGCTGGATCCGCCTGGCCAGCTGGCCCCGCCTGCGCTGGGCTCCGGCGCGCCTGGGGGGGGGGCTCCGGCGCGCTGGCCTAGGCGTGCTGGTAACCAGGGCTGCCCCCCGCCGGGGGCGGGCGATGGCCCCGGTGCAGGGGGAGCCGGTCACGGGTGCACAGGCCCGGAGTCGGAGTCGCTCGGGCGCACTGCGATGCTGCGGGGAGGGGCTCTAGCCGTGGGGGCCGGCTACTTTGGAGCGCCCGTGGCGCGGCTGGAGGCGGGGAGTGGGGAGGGGAAGCTGATAAACAAGGGCGTGTCCCGGGACACTTGGGCAGAGGTGGGTCTGGCAGCCCGAAGCTTCTCCCAGCGGAACTCCTGCTTCATCGCGCACGGGTGACCCTGGCACCTGCCCTGATGCGCCCAGGTGGGGTGGGGTTTTGTGGGACAGACTCTTCTGCTCTGGTTCAAAGATGCCCAGAAGGGAACAGGTGACAGAGCGTCTCTCTGCCCGTGAAGGCAAGCATGGCACGTGCCTCTCTGCAGCAGATGCCCTGCCAGAGCGGCTGGACCAGGTCATCTCGGAGCAGGCTGCCCTGGGTGAAGCCTTGGCTTCCTTCTCAGAGGAGCTGCATAAGCTGGTGAAATGCCTGGAGGAGATGTCCGGCTGGGTGGAAGCCCTGGATACCAAGGTTGTGACCACGCAAAGCTGCATGCTGAAGCACGCAGCTCTGATGAGAGAGCTGGCCCTGGGCAGCCTGGAGACAGAGCACCGGGCTGGAGAACAGGGTGTGGGCCCGGAACGTCGGGGTCATTGGGGTTCCAGCCACTGTGGGAGACACAGACCTGATCCCTTTCTTGGAAAACCTGGTGCTGGCTCACCTGGGCTTAAATGCGAAGGAAGCTCCTATGCGTATAGAAAGTGCGTATCGGCTTCCCACAAGGGAAGCGGGTGGCGGTGCCCGGGTGGCTGGCACTGGCACTGTGCTAATGACCCTCTCTGATTTCTGGTCTGGAGAGCAAATTCTGCGGGCAGCATGGGCTTGCCGAGCGACCAAATTCCAAGGCCCCAAGGTCTCCTTCTTCCCTGACCTCAGCCCTGCCACGCACGCCCGGCAGCAGCGCCTCGTGGTGCTCAAGCAAGCATTTGTGAAGGAGGGGGTTCAGACCTACGTCCTGTACCCTGCCAAACTAAAGGTCTTGTGCCGGGGGCAAACCTATGTCTTCAGGGACTGCGCGTCTGCAGCCCGCCTGCTGGATGAGATCAGACAAGTCGGTAGTGGGTGCAGAGAGCAAGGTTGAGCCTAAAGTGGAAGGCCCAGGGCCTGCCTGCTGGTGGACAGTAAAGATCCTGGGGCACTTCTAGCAAAGCAGTTCAGCGTTGAGTGCTGAGTTCCTTAGGGGTATGCTCAATAAGGGGGAGTTGTGTTTGCTCTGTTTGTCATGTGGATAAGCCACTCAGTTAATTGGACACACCATACCTCAATCATCTGAGGCTCCCAAGGCAGCTGCTTTCTCCCTGCTTAAAGCCTCCCCTGCCTTTGGTTCTCCTGTCTACAGTATTTTTCCTCCTCTGTATTTGTGTGCTTAGATTGGCAGCTCTTGGAAGCAAGGACTGTCGCTTTGTTCTGTATTCGTACAACTCCTAGCATGGTGGGGGCCTCATCCATAGGTGGAGGCCCTTGGCCCAGCCATAATACAAATAATAAATGAGTGTTGCTGTGCATCATCAAGCAGCTATTATGTTTCACCCCAGAAGTGGCTGCATGTCAGTGGTGGAAGAAGTGAGCTTCCAGTGTCACTTGTGAAGTGCATTGGGGCCCTCCTGGATCAGATGCATGTCAGTTACCATCACGTCAGTTGCTTGCATCTTGATGACAGGACAGCTTTCAGCTTGAGTCAGGTGATCTGCCATACAGGCTAGTGCCTGTGGGGAGAACCTGTCCTCATTCAAAGGTCTCATTCCCTCTGTGTGTTTGGGCTTCTTTGAAATGCTGCTGGCCAAACATCAAAAGCCCTTGAAAGCAAATAGCGCAGAGTACGTGCCCAGCCTCAGGGCTCCCATGCAGCTTGCGTGGCTTGCTGTCTGGACAGGCCTTTGAAAATCTCATCCCTGAGACATAGCTGCTGCCCACACGACACAGGGAATAATTGGGGCACCTGGAGGATGCTGGGCCCCTCAGTGCTGTCTGGGAACAATAGAGTACAGCAGGTGGGCCCCTCTGACCGAGAGCAATCACCTGTGGCATTCTTCTCATGCCCGCCAAATTAATTACAGAAAGTGTCTCCCAAGCAGCAAGTAGGGAGTTGTTTCTCCTTGCAAGCGTGTCTTCGCTTGTGAGCCTCCTGCAGAGCCAACTCTGTACGGGCCCTTCCGTCCCCTCTCTGCTGTGCGGGAGAATTCCCCCAGTGCAGGGCCTGCCAAGGACTCCAGACAGCACTGAACTCCTTAGGGTGTTGTGTGGGGCCCCTCTACACTGGGGTGCAGTGAAGTGCATTGCCCTGTGTGTCAAGGAGGGTGTAATGACTGTGCAGGGAGGGCAGCCCAGCCCAGCCCAGCATTCTGTTAATCTGCTAGCGGTGGCTGTTCTCTCTGGCCGTGCTCTGTCTTGTGATGTGCTGCAACCCAGGGGTTCAGATTTAAAACCTTGCTGTAGAAGGGGCTGGATAGTGCAGAAGATTGAATAATGGGCTGCGGAGTCTCCAGGGTACCTGCTCAAACCCCGTCTGGGTTGGTGCTTCCTAGCAGGCAGGTTTGTGGATAACTGGCCTCCATGGAGACTGGCCTCTGCTTCCTCCCTTATAGCTGGGTCCCTCACACTGTGGGCTGGGAAGGGGGAAGCTTTCACTGCTGCAGCACCTGTGTTGTGGGTTAAGGGACGCTGCTGTCTAGGGCCATCTGTCTGATGCCCTGGCACTAAGCCCCCTGTAAGGAGGCGAGCGCCATGCCTGTAGGACAGGGATAGGCAACCTATGGCACGTGTGCCGAAGGTGGCACATGAGCTGATTTTCAGAGGCACTCACACTGCCCGGGTCTTGGCCACCAGTCCGGGGGGCTCTGCATTTTAATTTAATTTTAAATGAAGCTGCTTAAACATTTTAAAAATCTTATTTACTTTACATACAACAATAGTTTAGTTATATAATATAGACTTATAGAAAGAGACCTTCTAAAAATGTTTAAATGTATTACCGGCATGCAAAACCTTAAATTAGAGTGAATACATGAAGACTCGGCACGCCACTTCTGAAAGGTTGCCAACCCCTGCTGTAGGCTGCCCCTGAAGATGTGCCAGGTGACATGAGTGCGAAGTTTCCTGAATAGTAGAACATGCATCCGGGAGCAGCTCCTTATAGTAGCAGCCAGGTGCCTGCAATAGCCATAACTGTCGGGGGGAGGGCCAGTTGGGGGGCCTTTAGATGCTACCATGCTGGGGGATCTGGAGGGAGTCTGCCACCCGTCTCTTGGAATTTGACCCATGTTTTCTCAGGGCTGTTGCATGCCCTGCAGGTATGTTGGGGGGTGGGATGGAACATTGAGCTGGGAAGGTTCCGGAAGGTTGGGAGTGATGGGTTGGGCGGGGGGCGGTTGTGGGGGCAGCAGGAGGCTGCAGATGGGGAAAAGCCCACAGGGACAGTAAAGGGGAGGCAGGGGGAGTGCGTGGGAGATCAGTGTCGGGGCCTGCGTTGGGGTGGAGCGGCATAGAAACCACAGACTGGGGAGTGAGCTGGCTGTGAAAGCCTCTGCGGGGAGGAGTCCTGCCAGTGCCAGGTGGGCCAGACTGGACCTGTCTCTGCAAGGGGCACCTGTCTGTTAAACTCTTCCTCTGCGCAGTGACCCCCCAGCACTAGCTGGTTCCCAGGGGTAAGTGATTTGGGGCGGGGAGAGGTACAGTGAGGGCATTTGTTGCTACCTAACATGGTGCACGTGCTGGGGTCACAGCCCCAGCCCAGGGGGCTCCAGACCAGTCTGCCTCCATTCAGGCATGACCAAGATGGTCTCTCTGCCTCACTCTCACTCCTAGTCACCAACGCCAGCTGCTTCCCTGAGCCCTAGACAGGGTAGGACCCAGCCTGAATTGACCTCTGACCCTGGACCTGCTGAAGTGTCTTGTCTTAGTGACCGTAGCACCAGTCTGTCTGAGCTCTGCCGCGTTCCCCCAAATGTCTCTTCTGGCCTATGACCATGCATGAGACTTCAGGGATAAAGGAAGCCTTATCATCCCCCCCAAAAAGCTGGGAGCCAGAATCTACCTTGGGTGTCGTCGTTCCTCCCCCCTACCCCACCCCACATGATGCCTGGTATTTGGGTGGGGAAGGGTGCATTCCTGATTGGGAGGTTGCCCTGGGAGATAATGGTGCTACCTTAGTGTGCGTGTGTTGCCCCTGGTCGAGTATCCATCCCTCTGCTGGTCATTGTTGAGCCGTAAGGTCCCTTGTCTCCTCTCCCATGGCTGGGCCTTGCTGTGCATTGTGCTGTCTGAGCCACAACACGTTCACCTTCTCTCTCTGCCCCTTTCAGAACGGCTGACGATGGCTTTGATCCGCAACAGACTGGGGCTGCTGGTCCTTGGGGTTCTTGTCACTTTTGTCCTCTACCTGTTGCTCCCTGCCATCCAGCACGAGAGGTTCACGTCCAGGGCAGGCAGCCACAAGGCCCAGGCCAGGGCTGAGGAGAAAGGCCAGCGAGATGTCAACGTCACCGTCCTAACGGGGACCATTGCAGGGAGCCCGTCCATCTTATTCAGAGAAGGCTTCCTGCTCCAGAGAGCTGGGACTCCCAGCCCCAAAAGGTGGGTTAGTCTTAGAATCATAGAATCATCGAATATCAGGGTTGGAAGGGACCTCAGGAAGTCATCTAGTCCAACCCCCTGCTCAAAGCAGGACCAATCCCCAACTAAATCATCCCAGCCAGGGCTTTGTCAAGCCTGACCTTAAAAACCTCTAAGGAAGGAGATTCCACCACCTCCCTAGGTAACCCATTCCAGTGCTTCACCACTCTCCTAGTGAAAAGGTTTTTCCTAATATCCAACCTAAACCTCTCCCACTGCAACTTGAGACCATTACTCCTTGTTCTGTCTTCTGGCCACCAGAGCTGGTTATGGAGTCAGCACCGTGGGTCACCCTAAGCAGTCTGTATCCTAGATCAGCTATCCGGACTCTGTGCTCTTATCCGAGCTCCTAGGATGAGCAGGGTCTGGCTCACCTGGTACAGGAGTGGGAGACTTCCAAGGAAAACCTGGGGTGGGTGATTCAGCAGCTGGTGCTACTCTCTTTAAGTCCCTTGTGCCAATCCCAAATCTTGGCTACTCTTAAATGGCCGTCCAATTGAAACTGCAGGGCTGGTGTTTGTGCATTTCCTGTCTACACAGTTTGGTGAGCTCTGAAACATAGACTCATAGACTTTAAGGTCAGAAGGGACCATTATGATCATCTAGTCTGACCTCCTGCACAAAGCAGGCCACAGAATCTCACCCACCCACTTCTATAACAAACCCCTAACCTATGTCTGAGTTATTGAAGTCTTCAGATTGTGGTTTGAAGACCTCAAACTGCAGAGAATCCTCCAGCAAGTGACCCATGCCCCATGCTGCAGAGGAAGGCGAAAAACCTCCAGGGCCTCTGCCAATCTGCCCTGGAGGAAAATTCCTTCCCGACCCCAAATATGGCGATCAGCCAGCACCCAGGAAAGAATTCTCTGCAGTAACTCAGATCCCATCCCATCTAATATCCCATCACAGACCACTGGGCATACTTACCTGCTGATAATCAAAGATCAATTGCCAAAATTAGGCTATCCCATCATACCATCCCTTCCATAAATTTATCAAGCTTAGTCTTAAAGCCAGATATGACTTTTGCCCCCACTACTCCCCTTGGAAGGCTGTTCCAGAACTTCACTCCTTTAATGGTTAGAAACCTTCGTCTAATTTCAAGTCTAAACTTCCTAGTGTCCAGTTTATACCCATTTGTTCTTGTGTCCACATTGGTACTAAGCTTAAATAATTCCTCTCCCTCCCTAATATTAATCCCTCTGATATATTTATAAAGAGCAAGCATATCCCCCCTCAACCTTCTTTTGGTTAGGCTAAACAAGCCAAGCTCTTTGAGTCTCCTTTCATAAGACAGGCTTTCCATTCCTCGGATCATCCTAGTAGCCCGTCTCTGAACCTGTTCCAGTTTGAATTCATCCTTCTTAAACATGGGAGACCAGAACTGCACACAGTATTCCAGATGAGGTCTCACCAGTGCCTTATATAACGGTACTAACACCTGCTTATCTTTGCTGGAAATACCTCGCCTGATGCATCCTAAAAGTGCATCAGCTTTTTTAATGGCCATATCACATTGGCGGCTCATAGTCATCCTGTGATCAACCAATACTCCGAGGTCCTTCTCCTCTGTTACTTCTAACTGATATGTCCCGAATTTATAACTAAAATTCTTATTATTAATCCCTAAATGCATGACCTTGCACTTTTCATTATTAAATTTCATCCTATTACTATTACTCCAGTTTACAAGATCATCCAGATCTTCCTGTATGATATCCCGGTCCTTCTCTGTGTTAGCAATACCTCCACAAACTTTATTAGCACATTCCCGCTTTTTGTGCCAAGGTCAGTAATAAAAAGGTTAAATAAGGTTGGTCCCAAAACTGATCCCTGAGGAACTCCACTAGTAACCTCCTTCCAGCCTGACAGTTCACTTTTCAGTACGACCCGTTGTAGTCTCCCCTTTAACCAGTTCCTTATCCACCTTTCAATTTTCATATTGATCCCCATCTTTTCCAATTTAACTAATAATTCCCCATGTGGAACCATGTCAAATGCCTTACTGAAATTGAGGTAAATTAGATCTACTGTATTTCCTTTGTCTAAAAAATCTGTTACCTTCTCAAAGAAGGAGATCAGGTTGGTTTGGCACGATCTACCTTTTGTAAAACCATGTTGTAATTTTGTCCCAATTACCATTGACCTCAATGTCCTTAACTACTTTCTCCTTAAAATTTTTTTCAAAGACCTTACATACTACAGATGTCAAACTAACAGGCCTATAGTTACTCGGATCACTTTTTTTCCCTTTCTTAAAAATAGGAACTATGTTAGCAATTCTCCAGTCATACGGTACAACCCCTGAGTTTACCGATTCATTAAAAATTTTTGCTAATGGGCTTGCAATTTCATGTGCCAGTTCCTTTAATATTCTTGGATGAAGATTATCTGGGCCCTCCGATTTTGTCCCATTAAGCTGTTCGAGTTTATCTTCTACCTCAGATGTGGTAATATCTACCTCCATATCTTCATTCCCATTTGTCATCCTTCCATTATCCCTAAGCTCCTCATTAGCCTTATTAAAGACTGAGGCAAAGTATTTATTTAGATATTGGGCCATGCCTAGGTTATCCTTAACCTCCATTCCATCCTCAGTGTTTAGCGGTCCCACTTCTTCTTTCTTTGTTTTCTTCCTATTTATATGGCTATAGAACCTTTTACTATTGGTTTTAATTCCCTTTGCAAGGTCCAACTCTACATGGCTTTTGGCCTTTCTCACTTCATCCCTACATGTTCTGACCTCACTAAGGTAGCTTTCCTTGCTAATCCCGCCCATCTTCCACTCCTTGTAGGCTTTCTGCTTTTTCTTAATCACCTCTCTGAGATGCTTGCTCACCCAGCTTGGTCTACAACTCCTGCCTATGGTTTTTTTCCCCCTTTCTTGGGATGCAGGCTTCTGATAGTTTCTGCAGCTTCGACTTAAAGTAATTCCAGGCTGTCAGAGTCTACCCTCACTTGAAACTGGGCGGTTTCAAAGTGAGGACCCGCATGTATTCCCCCACCCTAAAATCCTAGGGTAGGTCTCCCCTTTTGCTGCCACCACCCGGTCAATTTCGTGGGCCGGGACACCCCTGTTTCCCCCCTGTCTCCCTTTAAAGACACTCTCTGGGAACACAGATCAATTCACAGAGGAGGAACCTTCCCCCTCCCCCCTCTCTCCAGCCTGCTCTGGAGACAGAGATACCTTGATTCAACTCCTTGAATCTCACACACACAGGGAAGCAGCCCACTTCCCCCCCCCCCCCCTCTCTCTCCCAGCCACCCTGGAGAGATATACACTGATTCAACTCTGTGAATCACTGAGAGAGAGTGTCTCGGCCCCTTCCCCGATCCACAGTAGAAGGGATTTAATCAAATCTTTATAGAAAGAATTTATTAAAAGAAAAACAAGAAAATACAGAATCTCTATGAGTCCAAGCTGGACACTCATAGGGTATAACCTTGCTACGTTCTGGAGAGAATCCTCTCTCTTTCTCAGTACAACCAGTACAAGCAGAATTAAGAATAATCAACAACAAACACACAGAATTGCAAACATAGGATTATTAGATAAGGACACAAAGTATTTTTCTAATACTCACTATCTTGACTAGAAGAAATTAGTTCAGAAAGGTGGAAGCTGGTAGACTTGATTAAAACATCTGGACTCTTGTAATTCCAAACGGCCAAAGACAAAGACCCCCCAAACAGAGGGAAAAGTTCCCTCCTAGGAGTTTCAAATTCTCTTCCCTGATTGGTCCTCAGGTCAGGTGCCCACCAGGTACTATGCTTTAACCCTTTACTAACTATTCATGACACAGGCCTCCTCCGCCTTTAGATCCACAAGTTCTTCAGTCCAATCCGCTTCCCTAACTAATTTCCTTAATTCTTTAAAGGTAGCCCTTTTGAAGTCAAAAACCCTAGTCCCAGATCTATTTTTGTTTATCCTTCCATCTAGTTTGAACTGAATTAGCTCATGATCACTCAAACCAAGGTTGTCCCCTACAATCATTTCTTCTATGAGGTCCTCACTACTCACCAAAACCAAATCTAAAATGGCATCCCCTCTTGTTGGTTCTTCAACTACTTGGTGAAGAAATCCATCAGCTATCACATCCAGAAAAATCTGCGCCCTATTATTGTTACTAGCACTTGTCCTCCAGTCTATATCTGGGAAGTTAGTCTCCCATGATCACACAATTCCCATTAGTGTTTACTTCATTAAAAACATTAAAGAGGTCTTTAACTGCTGCTGCGTTCCACCCCAGAGGTGGCTGCACTACTCCGTTGGGGGAAGTGACTCCCCTATGTGTTCAGCAGGGATCAGCCAAATCTGAATGTGGAGCAGCTGATCCAGAGGCCACCATGGATCTGAGTAGATAATGATGACAAACAAAACATAGCGTCTGTCATCCTAACAGCCCCAAGCTCTCCTGCTGGTAAACTAGCACAGAAACAGCCTCCCCTGCCCCAGCCACAGCAGGGTGGGTCCCATTTCCCTCCTGGCGGGTGCCCCTCTACCTGCTGTCATGTCTTCTGCAGGCTGGAGGTGATTTTTCTGCATGGCCAGGCTTTCACTTCCAAGACCTGGGAGGACCTGGGGACGCTGACCCTGCTCTCAGAAGAAGGATATCGCTCCATTGCTATCGACCTGCCTGGTAGGAATATGCCACCCATGTATTCAAGTTAATTTCTGCCTGCAGCCATAGCCCCCATCTCCCTCTGCCCGCCAGCCAGCTAGCATGTGCCAAAGTGACTGTACCTCTTTAAGTGGTCAGTTCCAGGGAGTCACGTGTCTAGTGATGTTCACTACCTAGACCATGCTTGCGCCCTCGGATCTGTTCCTCTCCCGGGGTGCTGCCCGTATGCACTGGGCAGAAGGCTGGGGCTTCGGCAGGGATTTTGGTTTTGCGACACTGTTCCATGTTGCTCTGGAGATGTGGCAAGACTAGCATATGTGAGTCCTGCTGGCATCCAAACCCAGCATGTCTGCTAATTAACGTGCATGTCCCACAAGAAATCTCTATTGCACTGGCTCCTCGCTGGGGTGGGGGGTGGGGGAAAGGTTTAGGATGGTGAAACCTTCCTACTGCTATGGGCTCTGGCTCCTCATGCAGACACCTGCACCTGGGCCTTTGGGGCACGCTAACCCCTCCTCCTCCTCCGCAGGCTATGGCAACTCCCCGCCTTCTGATGCCGTCTCCACGGAGCAGGGCCGCGTCGCCTTCCTGCAGCATGTGCTGAAGGAGCTGGGGATCCAGAGGCCTGTTCTGATCAGCCCATCCATGAGTGGCCGCTATTCCATCCCCTTCGTCCTGGTGCACGGGACGCAGCTGAAGGGCTTTGTGCCCATCGCACCTGTGGGGACCCAGGACTACATGTCCCAGCAGTACCAGCAGGTCCAGGTACGGCAGGGAAAGGGAAGCGTCTGGCTCTGGGGCAGGAGACAGAGCTGGTCCCTAGAGCAAAGGCTTCTTAGCTGGTTGGTGGGAAGGAAAGGGGGTGGGGAGGGTAATCAGGGCCTGACTCACAGAGGAACTTGTCCAGCTTTGTGAGTGCAGCCCTGAGCTTCTCCAGTCACTGCAGCAACGGCTTGTCGGCCCAGCTGGCTGCAGTACAGCTCCCCTGCTCAGCTACAGGCTTCGCTGGGGCTAGGGGGCTGTGTGTGTATGTGGAGGGAGGGGGTGTTGAGGAGCCTGTGGGCCTCGCTCCCCGGGGCGCTGTGTGTGGGAGGGGCAGCCTCATGCTCTCTGGGACTGGGGGGGCATGGTCCAGGCTCCCTGGGGCTCTGGCTTGGGGGCTTGGGGCCCCAGGCTCCCAGTGGGCCCTGGGTTGCACTCTGCCTGGACACGTCTGCCCTGTCTCAGGACTACACTGCTCTCCAGGTCACTTGAGTCCCTCATGCCGTACTCTCGGGGCAGCGCAGGCGAGTGGGGGTCTGTAGCCCGTCTCCCGCTGCTGGGGGGTGGCAAAGGGGCTGACGACTGAAGTTCTCCCCATCTCTCTGCAGACGCCAACTTTGATCATCTATGGTGAGCGCGACACCGGCCTGGGCGCTCAGTCCCTGCAGAGCCTGCAGCAGCTCCCAAAGCACAAGGTGGTGGCACTGCCTGACGCTGGCCACGCCTGCTACCTGGAGAAGCCTCGCGAGTTCCACGAGGCGCTGCTAGCGTTCCTGGGCGAGCTGCAGTGAACATGGACCCTCCTGGGGCCAGAGCCTGGCTGCGCTGAGCCTTGGCTGCGTGGCTGGGACGCTGACTTTCTGACCTTGTCATTAAGGGCTGTGGGACTTGTCCAGGGGTGGGGAGTTCTCACCGCTGCCACCCTCCTGGCTGTCTGATTCCACGGCGAGTCGGGCTGGAGTGGGTGTGGGAGCCAGGGGCTTGGCAAGGGACTTGTTCGATGTCGTCAGCCTCTGCAGGGGGATGTGCCAGGTGCCGGGATTCTGCCTGCTTAGGGGCATGATTCTGCCGTGCGTGTTGGGAGGTAGCCAGCCCCCTGCCAGCTTCTGGCTGTGCTCTCCTATAGCACAGTCCTCGTGTTTGTTGCTTTCTCATCCCCCCTGCCTTGCCTCTCTGCAAGGAGCCCTCGCTAGGGCCCCAGACCATTGCTGCTGAATGATGGGCTGACGT
The DNA here is from genome assembly GCF_020497125.1 of Mauremys mutica. Taxonomy (NCBI): domain Eukaryota; kingdom Metazoa; phylum Chordata; order Testudines; family Geoemydidae; genus Mauremys; species Mauremys mutica. The sequence continues at coordinate 47,982,596 of NC_059078.1, forward strand.
GTTCGCCCGAGGGATGGGGCACAGCCCAGGCGACCTTGTGGGGCTTGTTCCAAAGAGTGTTGCTGTAGAGTAGCTGAGCATCTCGCTGGGCAGGGGCTGGGGTGCAGCGGGGCTTGGGCCCCACCAATGGCTCCGATGGGTTAGCAGTTGTGTCCAGTTGTTTGTAGGGGGCGTTAAATGGGCCCTTTGCCCTTGAAGCAAGGGCTGTTGGCGTGTTACCGGGGGGTGATTGATTTAACTCCTGGGTGGGTAAGCTGCTCTGACCAGGCCCGGGGGAGGGGTCTCTGCGGAGGAGTCTGTTATTAGGCCAATAAACCATTTGTACGGTGCTCGCTGGGTGTCTGTCTCTGGTGAGACCATGCCGGGCTGTCTGTGTCAGCCCACCCCCCACGGGCAGTGGGTAACTCCTGCACCCGGAGCTGGGACTTCAAGGGAGGATGCTGGCTCCTAACTACCATGCATCCTCGGTGCCACACCAGAGCTTTGTGTCCGTAGCTGCTTCCCTGCATGCAGAGGCAGCCAGCCGGCTGCATGCAGAGTTGCCTCGGGCACTCTCAGCTCCGCCTGTCCCCTGCCTCACCTCTAGGACAGGTTCCAGAGCAGCCAAGGGGGCACTGGCTGCTTGAGCCCCTCCTGCAGTAGATGAGCAGAGAGCTGCCCTGCGTGCAGCTTCACGGGCGATGGAGCTGTTGCTGCTGGGTGGGGCAGTGGGAGCTTGGCTCTCTGGGACAGGGACTGTCTTGTCCATGCAGTGCCTAGTCCAATAGGCCCTGATCCTTTAGGGGGGTCCCTACTAGCAGTGGGGGACCAATGGCAGTGATGCACTTGCTGTCTGCACTCGCAAACTCCATGGCCCAAAGTATCTCTGCTGGCTTTAACCATGGAATGGCTCCCTAGTCCATGACTGCAGGTCCCCCTTTTCTCTGTTTTCGGGGGCTCGTGGCCTCAGTTGAGTGTTACTGCTCCAGAACTTGTTGCAGAACTTCCCTGAACAAACGCAGCCCGTCCAGCACTGGGACTGCTACCACAGCAAGCCCTGGACTAGCCCCCCAGCTGGTGTCGGTCACCGCAGCTCAACTTTGGTGGTGAGGGGTAATTGCCACCTGGTGTTTTTGAACTAGAATGATTCCCGTCTTGTTGCCAAGCCTCCCCGTGGTGCCCTGTCCTGCCCACTACATTCTGTCTGATTCTGCTAACGTTGCAACTCTGCCACTCCAGGAATTAGCCTCTCTGCAGATTCTCCAAAGAGATGGCTAAGAAATCATTTCCCGTCTGCCGGAGCTGACTTTACTGCTCCCCCTCCCTGTTGAATGGAAAGGACAAGCTGTTACCTGGTGAACCCAACCTCCAGTGGGGAGTTGATCACACTGATTTATCCCCTGTGTGTGCTATGTTCTGCCCCAGACCTGGCTGCATTTCAAGAGGTGAATCCGGCTAAGTCTTATACCATGTCTTCCGAGATGAATCCTGCCTGGGACCCTTCAGGGTGGCTCTGACTAGCCATGAGAAGAAGTGCTGTGGGGTAAGTTCCTGCCCCACGGTCCCCAGCAAAGTGGGAGCAGTAGTTCTGAAGGGAAGTCCTTGCTCGTCTACTAGGAGCCCTGATCCTCTCCCAAGAGTACAGGCGCGCAGCCACTTTTCTTAGGTTGATACTGAGGGGGACTCCCTTTGCCTTGTCCCTGGATCAGCCAGGCAGGGTCGCTGTGTAGCAATGAAAGTGGTGGCCTTTGGTCCAGATAGCCCCCAAAATGCACTGTATAAATACTCCCCCACATTGCACGCATGGCTTAGCGTCTGGCAACTGCTCAGCAAGGTTGTGCAGGGGCGGGGGCGGCCCGGCAGTCAGAGCGCAGTTAAATTCAGCAGGACATGGGCCATGATGGCAGATTTCCAGGCAGTGAGGTGTAAATCAGTCTGGGGTGGATCTTGGCAGTGGCACATTGCAGCTATGGGTGTTCTGCATTCCCCAAGTGTTCCTGTTGGACTGGCAGCTACAGTGAGATCGCATTGATGATCCATGCTGCCTTCCAGGCAGGGCTTGGGGTCACTGAGGGGATGAGGAGTTGTCTGAACAGTTACAATGCATAGTGAGCCGCCCGTAATGCTTCCCACCCCCAAAGCTCTGTACACCCAGTACCCACTGACCTCACCATGCTGGGAAGAGCATTAACCCTGACTGATGGGGAAACTGAGGCAGGCTGTGACATGACTTGCTCAAGACTGGAGAGGGGAGCGGGTGTCGGATCAGAACTCAGGATCTCCTGGCTGCCAGTCCTGTGCTTGGACTGCTCAGATGGGCCTCTCCACTGAAGCTAAGGTGCCTCCTGGGTGGGGCTTTCGGTTTGGCCTAGCCTCCCTGGGCTGCTGCCAGGGGAACACAGAAAAGAGGAGCTAAAGACAAGTATTGCAGGGGGATGGGGACACTCTTTGCCTAGGCTAACTGGCCTGGGCTGGGGCTAATCAGGGAAGTGGGGGTCAGAAAAGGAGGTGTTGAATGAACAGCTGGAGAGCTGAAGTGAGCTCACGAGATGCACTGGGAGAGGGCATGGCTGGGTGGGAAGGAAAGGAATTGTATAAACTGGGTGGATTCTCACAAAGGGGATGAGTGAGCTAGCTAGCTCAGGAGAGAAGGGAAAACCTCTGCAGGTCCTCTGGGGCAGAGAGGGAACAAGGCGGGCCAGGTAGGAGCCCTATTGGGGGTTAGGGAGAGACCATGGGTATGGAGGCCTGGTGTCCTCTTCTGAGAGGAGTATGAAGGCCTATGGGCTGGAATCCTGGCCAAAGGACAGAGGACAGCCGAAAGCAGGAGTGAGCTCCTAAACCCACAGGTGGGGGGTGAACTGTTTCGTGTTTGACTGACTGACCTAGGTGACGAAGCGGAGGCTGCAGACTGTCGTTTCATTACCTGTGCTTAACGCTGCCAATGGGCATTGTGGAGGACACTGATGCCCCAGAAGGGGCATGAATCCAGAGGAATCGGGCTGGAGGGACAGGTGCCCCACAGAGCAAGACAAAGGACAATACCACAAGGGGACGCTGCAGTGAGGTGAGTCCCGGCTGCGTCACAAGGGGGTGCTCTGGGACGGGGAGGCCCATTACAGCCTCACAAACTGAGGGGGGAGGAATAGCTCAGTGGTTTGAGCATTGGCCTACTAAACCCAGGGTTGTGAGTTCAATCCTTGAGGAGGCCACTTAGGGATCTGGGGCAAAAATTGGTCCTGCTAGTGAAGGCAGGGGGCTGGACTCGATGACCTTTCAAGGTCCCTTCCAGTTCTAGGAGATTGGTATATCTCCAATTATTACCTTTATCTTTACCCCCAGCAGTAGCCTGCCCTCCTATGCTGCGATGGGCAACAAAGGCCGTATGGGTCCTTCTTTCATGGGGTCCCTTAGTCCTTCCTCAGCTCTCTGGCTTAGTTTAAGCATGAGGCCTGGAGTCAGGACGCCTGGGTTCTTTCCCTGCCTCTCTCACTGATGTGCTACGTTACCTCAGCCAAGTCACGCTGGCTCCCGTGTTTCGACTCTTGTGCCTCAAATGAGGCACTTAAAGGTAGATAAAGGCAAGAATGTAGGAATGGCCTGATTTTTCCAAGAGGCTGCCCCCACTCTAATGCAGTCACTAGTGCTGAGGGCTAGCAGCCCCGCTGGACAGCAGGCCATTGCCATTTATGTACCTGTATTTGGAAAGTGTGGGTGCCTCTGCAGCTCTGTGCCTCAGTTTCCCTGTCTGTACAATCTGGCTGATGATATTGACATGTCCCAGAGAGCGACTCGGAGGTTTGTCCCTTTGAATTCCTCAGCTGGAAGGGGCCGTGGGAGGGTCAGGGGAACGGTATCCTCTGTCTAGGGTGCTACAGGTTCATTCTGAGCAATTCAGAACCAGCAAGGATCCCCCTTCCCTACCCCAACCCCGTTCCAATTCTCTGCCCTGGGTTTGCAGGAGGGCAGGAAGTGACCCTAGAAGAGGAAAAGAATCAGAAGAGAGGGACTAGAGCTGGAATGGCAGTACCCAGCTCTTACCTACTCCTGTGTGTGAGGGGCGGGGGGAGTTTCTGGTCCCATCTCTGCTCAAAATAATATTCAAAGGGCTACTTGAGCAATAAGTCCATAAGTAACTAGGGCAGCCACGTGGGCCCTGGGCCATGCAAAGTTCAGGGTTTGCTCGCTCCTTTCCCCTGCAGCTGGTTAAAGTTTCTGTTGATCATCACCCTCAGGTGGGAGTGATCCAGCTGGGTCATTCACGGGCGGGCCTTGTGCCTTACAGGGCCTGGGCCGAGTGCTGGGCAGTGGCTGCATTTTGTGGGATGCAGGGTGGGGCGAGCATATGACTAGTCTTCCCTCTGGAAGGGACTGTGGCTCTTGCTGGTACTAAGGCCAGGTAATGCCCGGCCACAGGGAGAAGGAAACTAGAACCTACCGGGGTCCTCGTTTCCCTCAGCCCATGGGAAGTTAGTGAGATTGCGTCTCCTCACTCTGTCCTGGAGCAGTCCCAGGTCTCTCACTCGGCACCAGCTACTGGGGACCTGCCTCCTGTGTGTTCTCTGTGTCCCACCACTAATAACTGGACCATTCAACATGACCGACCTAGTGCCTGTCCCCTATAACAATAGCAAGACTCCAGGGAAACCTTCCCCAACTTGGCTCAGACACTAGAGCCCCGGGGCACTGGTACTATGTACTGCAGCACAGCACTGACTGCAGCCAGGAAGCTCTGCTCAAGTTACTTTACCAGCCCTCCAAGCCAGATGGGTTTTACCCCAGCACAACAGGAAAGATGCTCTCCTGAGCTCAGCAAATGCCCGGTGGGTATCTGTGTTGATTTGTACAGCAGCATGTACAGATTGGGGTAGGTACCGTCCAGTCCTGTAATAACAAACCAGCCCCTGTTCTGACAAGCTCCCACGTTTGGTTAATGACAAGACACCATCAGGGGATAAAAGAATTGAGGGGGAAGAAGGATGAGAAGAGCTTGTTCTTGGAGTAAAATTGCCATTAGTCTATACATCAGGCATCCAGGAATGCTACACAATGGAAAAACCGTAGGGCCTCATTAAGTCTCGCTGACTTGCAAACCAGAAAGAATGGGGAATCGGACCGGGAGTTGATCTCACCCGCAACATGTCCATCAGTGAGCTACCAGCTCGGTAGGAGCACTCCCTTCTATGAACATGCTTGGATAAAATGCTGGCTAGTGATGAGCTGGTTGAACCATCATCTGGGACAGGACTTAGCCCTGCTAAAAATTGACTGCACTATGTGAACCCTAACTTGAAAGGTCAGATTTCAGAGAAAACTGCCACATAACCAAAGCAAACTAACGGTTTATGTTGGAGACCCTAAAAGTGAACATGCTCCAAATCATACGTACCTAGGATCTCATAATACATGGGAGGGAGCATTAGGCTGGCTGGAAAAGCATTATGAGATCAGCTGTGCCTTTAAAAAAACCACTGCATATCTACTGCCCTCTGCTCAAACTAGCTGTCAGTCTTATTCAACCCATTCTACGATACAGGAGCAAAGTCTGGGGGCTAGGGTGACCAGAGAGCAAGTGTGAAAAATTGGGACGGGTTGGGGGTAATAGGAGCCTATATAAGAACAAGACCCAAAAATCGGGACTGTCCCTATAAAATTGGGACATCTGGTCACTCTACAGGGGCACAGCGTTACTAGCTAGTTACAAGAATTGGGATAAAACCCCAAGAGAGACTTGACTTCTGCAATTCAACCAACAGCTATTCCAGGCACAGGGACTGTAGCAATAATGTCTGCAGAATAGAAATGGGTCAATTACCTCCCCCTAAATTGTGGTGTTTCAACCAAACCAGCCCCCTTCAGCTCAAAGCCCTAAAGGATGAAGACCTAAGTCCAGATGACGACAGTACACTCCCATGTGTCATCCCTTCCGGGTCTCAGCAATGCTACTGTCCCAATCTGTGCAGCAAACAATCTAACCGCAACCCAAAGGCCTGGACATTTTCAGATCGAGACTGGAGGTTTTTCCAAAAAAATAGGGTCCAGTTCAATCCAGAATTATTTGGGGGAAGTTCTGTGGCCTGTGTCAGACAGGTGGTCAGATCAGATGACTGGCCTTGGAATCTATGAAAAACCTTATCACATGACTCCAGGACCTGAGGCCTTAAGAAAGACACCAAATACCACAAGATTTGCACTAAAATCACAAGCATTGGCAACACTGTTCCCACCTACCCAAGCACAGCTGTCAAGTTTTGTGCAACTCCACATCCTACTCCTGCCACTGCTTTGGTGCAGATTGTCTTGACCGTTAGCAGACATACAGGGTTAGATACACATTCACTCATTACATAATTTGCATAAAATGTCACACCAAGTACTGTGGGGTTTGGCTCTAGCTATGCTAGGAAAGTGTTAACCATGGATACCCCACCCTGCTGCCTGGTGCATTCTCAACTGGGGATGAAAACTATTCAGCTGCTACGGTAGGTGGAGCTAAACTGTTTCATCACCCATTCCTGAGGGTACAGCTTTACCACAGGTACCATGTTGTCAGCCATGGGTCATTTCCTAGTGTAGACAGGGATGTAGGCAGGGCCGGCTTTAGGAAGTGTGGGGCCTGATTCGAACAGTTTTGACAGGGCCCCGGCAGGGATGACTAAAAAAAACACACACATGGGGCTTGTACTCACCGGGCAGCGGTCTGAGTCTTCGGCAGCAGGTCCTTCACTTGCTCCAGGTCTTTGGCAGCACTGAAGGACCCGCCACCGAAGACCCAGAGCGACTGAAGGACCCACTGCCGAAATGCCACCGAAGACCCGGAGTGCCGCTGGGTGAGTAAAAATTAAAAAGGCGCCTCTAGCCAGAGAAGGGGTTCTTGGTCACTTGCCCCCCACTCTGGGCGGCCCTGCCACTGGGTGCGGGGCCCTCTTGGGCGCAGGGCCCGATTCAGGGGAATTGGTGGAATTGGCCTAAAGCTGGCCCTGGATGTAGGCGTGGAAAGTGGGGCCACATGGGACAGTTTTGCCTTGATTTGCAAATGCATAATTTGCTTTTCTAAGTAATTCAGCTGTTCTTAGGGTACGTCTACACTTACCTGCCGGTTCGACGCGGAGAGTTCGACTTTTTGGAGTTCGAACTATCGCGTCTGATCTAGACGCGATAGTTTGAACTCCGGAAGCGCCGTGGTCGACTCCGGTACTCCACCTCGGCAGAAGGAGTTGGCGGAGTCGACGGGGGAGCCGCGGAGTTCGACCCCGCCGCGTGTGGACGGGTGAGTTGTTCGAATTAGGGTACTTCGAATTCAGCTACGCTATTCACGTAGCTGAATTTGCGTACCCTAATTCGAACCCCCTTCTTAGTGTAGACCAGGCCTCAGTGTGCCCAACTTCCTCTGCTGTGTGGAGTTCATGAGCAGGGGACAGTAGCAAGATCTGTAAAAAAAAATTGATGAATGAGATTTTAAATGTCTCATGGAATCAAGTCTCTGAGTGTTTCTCAGGTGAGAAGCTTATGCATTAAATAGATGATGCAGCTCCTTGTTGCAATGAGGATTGTGTTGAGTGTGAGGTTTGGTTTCGGTTCCTTAAAGGGACCTAGGCCCCAATCCTACAAACTCTTAAGTGTGCGAATAACTTTACTCCCACCAGTAGTCCCATGGGAGCGTTTGCAGGACCTGGCCCAATATTCCATCTGGATTAGGCCAGATTATTTTTATTATTAGGCATAATTATTTTTAAAAGGTCTGACAAAGCCTCACGTTAACGGACATGCATTCATGAATTTTTTTTTCAATCAAAATTTGATTTAGGTGAAAAAAATCATTGACACCTCTTGTGCTTTTATTTAAAGTCCCAGGTCCTGGATTATTTGAGCATCTCAGCTTTCATTTAAAAAAAAAGGGGGGGGGGTGGTTCTAGCCTTCCTGGTTATGGGCAAAAGCGACCTGAGCGCACCCTGAAAGTTCAAAACACTAGCAGACAAATAAAAAAAACCACCCAAATGTGTTGGTTGAAAAAAATAAGATTGTTTTAAAAATAAATCACATGGGTGTTGTGCTGGACTCCTGATTTTTGAATGTTTTGGGTTGGCAATATTGTGTAATCCTTCCCCCAGAGAGTGCAACAATGTAGGAGGCCAGGAGAATCTGAAAGTGAAACTAGAGCGAAACTAACAAATAGTTAAGCTGACAGCGTTCTGTAGGAAACAACTAAAGGTTCTTACATGGTGAAAGAAAAATTGGATTTGAGAAATCCTTTCATTTGGCAGAAATGGAAGATGTTCACAGAGGTAGGACATCTTGTAAGAGTATTTTTAGGCTAGCTGTGCCACGCTAAAAATGAGACTGTAACTTTGTAAGATGTTAGGCCCCAGGCCTACAACTGGATGTGCATAGAGGGAATCTTGCAGCTGCCTGGAGCCCTGTTGAAATCAATGGAGGCCTACAAGAAGTGCAGGGGTCTCTGGGGAAAGATCTTGTTGCAGCACTGGGGCCTGGTTTGGCTTGCATAATCTGTTTAACGCTTCAAGTGCTGATTGTTGTTATCATGTGTGTAAGTGCAGGGCCCAGTGCACCTCAGTCAGGTGGAAGAGCAATTCAAATGTCATTTATTTCCCCTTGTTTTTCATTATAGAAAAAAAGTATTTAATAAACTGGGCTTTGGTTTCCAAAATTAAAGCCTGCCTTAAAGCTGAGCAAGGCTGAAGTGGGACTTGTCAGCTTGGATTTATTTTTGCCCAGATGTTTGAGCAGAAAAGTTTCTGGGTGACTGCAAAAAAAAAAAGCTCTGGGGGGAAATGGTAAATGGAGGCAGAGGTGGCTGGGTTTGGGCTTGCAAAACCAGGGGCAGGCTGGAACCAGGACTTTTTTTATCGGCCCCACAGAAGCTCAATGGGGGTTCAGGGAAAAGGCTCCCGTTTATGGGCCCATGTGACAAACATGCTTTTTTGGTGCTGCCTATAGCGTAGAACAGAGCGCGTGGAGAAGAGATGGGGTTAAGTTATAAATGGGGGGACAAGGACCATCTTCTTGTTCTGTTTGTCCGGCGCTGGCACAAGGGGCTCCTGGGCTGTGCGTGGCGCAGCGCTACCTGCGGCACTAGAAATAACGAAGGCTAATACCTCCGCAGCAATCCTGTCAATGGTGCGAGTCTCCTCGCAGACTGGTTCCAGTGGCTGGGCACTGGGTGAGAGCAAAGCGAGAATGGCTCTGCCTTGCAGCACTGATTGAACTGGGTCCTTGAGCCGTGCAGGCGCCTTGGACTTTGGAGTGGAAGGAAAAGGCTGCAGCCGAAGTCCGGAGCAAGGGCCCGATCGTGCAGGTGCCCCACGGCTGGGCGCGCAGGGGTCCGGCCCCAAGCTTTGCCGGGACCCGGGGGGGGAGGGGGCGGGCCTGCCCCCCTCCCTGCTGCCCCCGGCGAGAGGCGGCTGCCTGCGGGCTGTCCTAGCGCGGGGCAGGGGCAGGGGCAGGGGCTGGGGCTGCGGCGGGATTGGCCGGGCGGACTCAGGCTGCGCCCAGCTCCAGTACCACGGAGTGCAGAGCCGGGGAGGAGCAGGCGGCGGCGGCCGGAGCTGGGGGGCAGCGCAGAGGTAGGGCCCGGGCGGAGGCCGGCCGCGGCGGGGAGCGCACGGGGCAGCCTCCCCCGCTCCCCGCATGTTTACTTGGGGCTGGGCAGCCGAGCTGGAGCCGGGGGCCCCCAGGGGCCGCGTGGGGGGCCTGGCACTGCTCTGCCCCCCCCGAGCGCCCCGGACTCCTCAAGCCGGGCTGCCCCCAAACTCCTGCCCGACGGGCCCCGACCCCCTGAGACCTGCACTTACCCCTGCTCCTAGCGTGCTCCTGCCTCCCAGCCCTGCCCACCCCACGTACCCCGACCCCTAACGGCCCCCCCCAGCCCTAGAGACCTGCACTTCCCCCCACTTCCCCAATCCATGCATGCGCCTACCTCCCATCTCTCACCCCATACACGCTCCTACTCGCATGCACCCCCGAGAACTGCAATTACCCCAACCTCCCTGTACTTCTTACTCTGATCTTCAGCCTCCCCTCCTCATCCTCCCCATGCTGGGCTACCAGCAACACCTGCCCCATTGCACCCCACTGACCCCTAACCCCCCAATCTAGACACCCTCCTACCCCCACGTATCCCACCCACCCCTCTTACTCCTAACCAGTCTATACTGCCCTCATTCCCACACTTACCCTTACCCCCACGGACCCCTAACATCCATACCTCTTCACCCCCCCCCCACTTCCCTCAACCCCTGTCTCATACACCTCATATACACAGCCTGCTTCCACCCCCTCCCTCATTCCCACTCACCTGGACACCCCACTACTAGCCTCCACAGCACTGACATACCCCAGACCTCCTTGTTTAGCTCCCTTTCACCTCTGCTAACCCCAGCAGCCTACTTTTGCCCTTATTCTCATCTGCAGAAGGGGATACTGAGGCACAGAGAGACTAAATGGATTGCCATAGTGCCACAGTGGGACAGCTGTGAGTAGAACCCAGAAGTCCTGACTCCCAGTCCTTGTAGTACAGAGGTGGGCAAACTATGGCCTGGGGGCTGCATCCAGCCCTCCAGATGTTTTAATCCGGCTCTCGAGCTTCCACCGGGGAGCGGGGTCTGGGGCTTGTCCTGCTCTGGCACTCCAGCTGGGAAGTGGGGTTGGGGGCTTGCCCTACTCTGCACAGCACCTGGAAGCAGCGGCATGTTCCCCCTCTGGCTCCTATGTGTAAGGGCAGCCAGGGGTCTCCGCACGCTGCCCCACTCCAAGTGCGCCCCCCCCCGCGCAGCTCCCATTGGCCGGGAACTGTGGCCAATGGGAGTTGCAGGGGCAGCGTCTGCGGATGGGGCAGCATGCAGAGCTGCCTAGCTGTGCCTCCACGAAGGAGCTGGATGGGGGACATGCTGCTGCTTCTGGGAGCTGCTTGAGGTAAGTGCCTGCCTGGAGCCTGCACCCTTGACCCCCTCCCGCACCCCAACCCCCTGCCCCATCCCTGATCCCCCCTCCTGCCCTCAAACCCCTTGGTCCCAGCCCCAGAGCACTCTCCTGCACCCCCAACCTCTCATCCCCAGCCCCATCCCAGGGCCTGCACCCCCAGCTGGAGCGCTCACCCCCTTCTGCACCCCAACCCCCAATGTTGTGAGCATTCATGGCCTGCCATAAAATTTCTATTCCCAGCTGTGGCCCTTGGGCCAAAAAAGTTTGCCCACCCCGTTGTAGTAGGTCCAGAACATGTTCCCTTGCAATCTGCCATCCCATTTTTCTCATCCCCATCTCCTAGGGTTGCCACCTGACTACAGGGCAAAGTTTTTATGCTGTGGCATTGAGAGCTGCTCTGTCTTCCTGTTGTGTTGGCACACGGGGGGATGACATAATGCATGGTCAGAATAAAGATCCACTGGCCCCAGGAGGCTTTCAGGACATGGGACAGACCCGTGAGAATGGGAATGGGCAGCCACTCTCCCCCATGTTGGCATGTGGAGGGTCTGGAGGGGATCGCATGGTGTCCAAGGCTTTTAACTTAGCCGCCTTCCTCTGCAGCATGGGGCTTAGATCACTCGCACGTATAAGCTACTGTGAGTGGTGGATTCTCTGTCACTTGAAGTCTTTAAATCATGATTTGAGGATGTCAGTAACTCAGCCAGAGGTTAGGGGTCTGTTACAGGAGTGAGTGGGTGAGGTTCTGTGGCCTGCAGTGTGCAGGAAGTCACTAGAGGCTCATGGTGGTCCCTTCTGGCCTTAAAGTCCAAGTCATTGGGCTGTGGAGTGACGGACCACTCCGTTCTGGGTGAACACCCTTGCCAGTCCCACAAGCAGCTCTAGCATCCTCTGGTCCCTAGTGCTAACTGCCTCCCGCCACAGATACCATGGCAGCTCCTCCTGGGCACTGTGGCACAATGCTGCCTTCCAAAGCTCCCAGGGCACTAGCTGTTGTGAGGAACAATCCCGGATGGGGATTCTGGCTGCTTCCCCCTGTTGGTGGCACCGTGTCTAGCAAGTTAAGCCACTGACATCAGGCAGAGCTTTGGGAGGGATGTGCCTGGGTGTGGATGTGGTGCTGTCGCTTTGGAACGAATCCTGATTGGGGAAGCTTTGAAAGCCCAAGACAACGTTCCCCTTACATATACAGGTCTAGATTCAGCCCTGCTTCATTGGAGATGGTGGAGTCATGCCAGGGGGAGATTTGGTTGGTACATTTGATGACAAAGTCTATTCACAGCTGTTCAGGATGGTGATTTTATCCCTTTCCCCTGTGCATCCTGTCTTCTTCCTCACAGGACCCCGATACCCCAGTAGATGGACATCATGTTGCCTGAGGGAGACCCTGAAAGGACAGGGGAGAAGGTCAGAGGCCAGGATCCCGGGGAGCATCCTTCAGTCACGCTCTTCCGAGAGTACCTGAGGCTCAAGACAGTCCAGCCCGAGCCCAACTATGGTAAGGAGGCTGGTTCCCTTTCTTTTACCAGGGCAAGCTGCTGAGGCAGCATGAGCACTGGGGGAGGGTTACACCGCCAACCGGCAAGGGAGATGGCCAGGCAACTAGCTCGCTGCTGTGACGGCCAGTGGCAACGTTCTTGCCTCACATGCCGGGCACAAAGCTCTCAGCACCCTTCTGGAGCGTTGCTGGGCTCTTGTTCCCAGCCGCTCTCCTGGCGAAGATGGGACTAGGGTGCTCCCTTGTATCGTCTGCCGAGGAATCCGCGATCATCTGGTAGAACCACTTAGTTCTTAAAACCATCCCCGCCCTGCAAAGACACCTGCTCGTGGGTGGAAGTGAGTTGGTGGGTGTGAATCCAGAGGAGTCCATGTCACCCAAACCACCCCCACAATTGGCTCTGCTTGGCCTCCTCACAACTGGCCAAAGGTGGAGTTGGGCCACGGGGGCTGAAGTGTCCTGCCCCACCAGCTCAGGGCTGAGGTCCATGCTCAGTGCAGTGTGAGGGAAGCTGGATAACATTGCTGCTGCCTGGGCTGGGTCTGCCTGGTGCAGAGCCTGAGACCTCCATCGCTGATGGCACGTGAATGCTGAAAATATTGAGTGTTGAGGGAGGGGGTGAAAACCCGCTTCACCAAAGAACCAAAAATACCAGCCAGATGTTCAACCTTAAAAAGAAGACAGCAGTTGAAATGGAGTGGACGGGGCATTGGGGAAGGGGTGGCAATGGGTGGGGCAATTCACAATGAAATGGTATGCTAATCTCGCCGACACTGGCAGAAAGTTCCCTGAACCTTGGTAAATGAGCGGCTCCCCTGAGGCAGAAAGAGTCCTAGTGAGACTTGTTAGTGATTGTGCAGCCCAGCCAAGAGGCTTCGCAGCTCATGGTGGCCTCTAGAATGGGAAACTCCCTGGTAATGTGAGATGGGGACTGAAATTCCAGGCAGTGGAACAGCCTTCCTTGAACAGCGCCTTCTGCTGTCCCTGGGATTTGGGAACCTCCTTGCAGGAGCTGCTGCACCACCGTCTCACCCACGGCTGGGATGATGCTCTGATTCTCTACTGCAGGGGTAGGCAACCTATGGCACGGGTGCTGAAGGTGGCACACGAGCTGATTTTCAGTGGCACTCACACTGCCTGGGTCCTGGCCACCGGTCCGGGGGGCTCTGCATTTTAATTTAATTTTAAATGAAGCTTCTTAAACATTTTAAAAACCTTATTTACTTTACATACAACAATAGTTTAGTTATATATTATAGACTTCTAGAAAGAGGTCTTCTAAAAAGGTTAAAATGTATTACTGGTACATGAAATCTGAAATTAGAGTGAATAAATGAAGACTCGGCACAGCACTTCTGAAAGGTAGCCGACCCCTGCTCTACTGCATCACACCTTGTCATTCATGCCTGGGCAAAGTGGATGGAAAAAGTGACCAGATCAGAGCCCTCCACCCCCACTCACTCACACTGGTCTGTCTGCCTAAGAGGCACTTGGCTGCTCTTTGGACTCAGCTACTGCGCAAAGTCCACATTTCGGAGCTCTCTTCCACATGGGGCCACATCTTCCCGTTGTTCTAAACATTAATCAATCACAGAGCAGAGGGATTTAAATCTTGGGTCCAGCAACAGCATCTGCCCAGTCCGTGAGCCAACAGAGTTAAGACAGATGATCTTTTTATAATGTGGTTTCCCCCTGTTGGAGTTGGCTAGCCAAACCCAGTCAAAGCTATTTTAGCTGGTGCTGTATTAATACTCATATTGGATGGACTGGGAGCTTTAGTTTCATATTGAGTGAAATATAGTTCTCATTAAACCAGCATGTAACATGGCTGTGAGTTAGTAACTGAGTGTGTGTGTGTGATTGTGCATGCGTGTGTCAGAGGAGATGTCTTCCAAGGGTGTGATCCAAAGTTCATTGAAGTATTATTTACCCCTTCTCATAACACAAGAGTTAGGGGTCACAAATGAAATTAAGAGGCAGCAGGTTTGAAACAAACAAAAGGAAGTATCTCGTCACACAACTCACAGTTAAGCTGTGGAACTCTTTGCCAGAGGATGTTGGGAAGGCCAAGACTATAACAGGGTTCAAAAAAGAACTAGATAAGTTCACATGGAGGCTAGGTCCATCAATGGCTATTAGCCAGGATGGGCAGGGATGGCGTCTAGAGCCTCTGCCAGAAGCTGGGAATGGGCGACAGAGGATGGATCACTTGATGATTACCTGTTCTGGTCATTCCCTCTGGGGCACCTGGCACTGACCACTGTCAGAAGACAGGATACTGGGCTAGATGGACCTTTGGTCTGACCAGGTATAGCCGTTCTTATGTTCTTAAATAGATGGAAAGACTCCCGTTGACTTCAGTGGCTATTGGATCACTCTTAGTCAGAAAGCCAAACTGGGAGCTGATGTAGGGTTTGCAATTCAATTTCTTTACCGAGAGGACATAAAAAGGCTCATCCTGGTACAACTGGATGGAAAGAGAAAACTGGCAGCTCCTTCCACCAATCCAAATCAGCCTCCTTCTGGCTATTTTCAATTCACTTGTAATTAACTGTCCCACACCTCTCACACACACACACACACAAGCTCCTAATTAGGGGACAAATCCTGCAGTCATTACTGATGCAAAAGGCCCATTGACTCAGTGGGCGTTTTCCCTGAGTAAGGACAGAAGGACTTAAGACCCAGATCCTCAAAGGTACTGAACCGTAGGCCAGGTCAACACTAAAAAGTTGGGTCAACCCAGCTCTGTTGCTCATGGGTGTGAAAAATCCACACCCCTGAGCAACAGTAAAGCCAACCTAAACCACAGTGTAGTCAGTGCTGGGTTGATGGGAGAATTCTGATATTGACTTAGCTGCCGTGTCTCAGGGAGGCAGAGTAACTACAGTGATGGGAGAGCCCCTCCCCTTGCTGTACTGAGGGTCTAGTGAAGACACAGGCCTGGCCTGCGCTAGAAAATCAGGTCGGCTTAACTACGCCACGCAGGGGTGTGAAAAATCCACACCCCGGAATGGTGGTGTTTAGCCGACCAAACCCCCGTTGTAGACAGTGCTAGGTCCACAGAAGAATACTTCTGTTGGCTTCCCTATCGCCTCCTGGGGAGGTGGATTACCTTTGCTGATGGGAGAACCACTCCCATTGGCGCCGGTGGTGTCAGGTAAAGGAGCAGAGGGGGCATATGGGGCGAAGGGGAGAAGCGGCAGGGGTTAGGGGCTGACAAAATCCTGAGAACCTGAGGGGATAAGTCTATTAACTATGTTCAACGTCTCTTTAAAGCCTTCGCTCTATTATTTGTAACTCCTCCTCCCAACTGCTTTCCTAGTGGCAGATTATGATTGTGCTGCAGCTGCAGCAGCAGCTGAGGCCCCAGCCAGGGATCAGGAACTTGTGCTAGAGTGTGTACAGAGCAGAAAGCTGAGCCTTGCCATGTTACGTGGCAGATCTCTGAGCCGTGGCAGAGGCTGAGTATGAGTAGATTGTTGATGGTAGGCCTGCTAATACATCCATTCTTGGGGCTTAGTGCTGCAATCGTGTTCTGTTACTGACAGCGCTGTGCTGGGAGTAGTGTGCTCGGCTGTATAGACTGGGCACTTGCCTATCGACCACATAGACTGCGTGCCACATTATTCACCAGGATGGAACCTGGGCATGATGACCTTTGTGCAGTCTGCGCTTCTGATGTTCTTGCAGCATTGCTGCTCCAAAGGGTTCCCCCTTGTGGCAAGGGGCCTCTGGAGATGAGATGGGAGGGGCTAGAGTGTGGAGACAGCCCCTTCCTAGTGCAGGATGGGGATTCCTGGATGGGAGAGATGCAGCAGGTGCAAGGAAACAGCAAGGGGATTCTAGCTGAATGTCTGTAACTTTCCTGCTTTCTCCCTCTCTCAGATGTGGCCGTGCGGTTCCTGGAGCGAATTGCAGCTGAGCTTGGCCTGGGGTGTCAGAAAGTGGAGGTAGGAAAAGTGAACCCACCCACTCCTCTGCCCCCACAGTGAAATTCATTCCCGATCTGTCCAAGCCTGAAACCACTGGGGGTGTCTGGGGTGCCCCCTGCTAGACATCTTCTGTACAGCACAGCTCCAATCACGGTGCTCCACCAGCACCGCCAGGTGGCGCACCAAGTCCCGCCTCAGAGATCATAGAATCATAGAATCTCAGGGTTGGAAGGGACCTCAGGAGGTCATCTAGTCCAACCCCCTGCTCAAAGCAGGACCAAACCCAACTAAATCATCCCAGCCAGGGCTTTGTCAAGCCTGACCTTAAAAACCTCTAAGGAAGGAGATTCCACTACCTCCCTAGGTAACCCATTCCAGTTCTTCACCACCCTACTAGTGAAAAAGGTTTTCCTAATATCCAACCTAAACCTCCCCCTCTGCAACTTGAGACCATTACTCCTTGTTCTGTCATCTTCTACCACTGAGAACAGTCTAGATCCATCCTCTTTGGAACCCCCTTTCAGGTAGTTGAAAGCAGCTATCAAATCCCCCCTCATTCTTCTCTTCTGCAGACTAAACAATCCCAGTTCCCTCAGCCTCTCCTCATAAGTCATGTGCTCCAGCCCCCTAATCATTTTTGTTGCCCTCCGCTGGACTCTCTCCAATTTATCCACATCCTTCTTGTAGTGTGGGGCCCAAAACTGGACACAGTACTCCAAATGAGGCCTCACCAGTGCTGAGTAGAGGGGGATGATCACATCCCTTGATCTCCCTTTACCATGTGTCTGGGCTCATTTGCCTCAATGAGCGCTTTTGTATCTGCTTTTGCTGCATGCCTTAGAAACGTAATGCTTCCCATTCACTGGGGAGCCGTCTTCCTGCCAGAGAGGTCTGGGTTGCTCACCTTACCCCTTTCCAATGTTAAGGTGACACTGACAGTGCTATAGCCTGGGATCCTCCCATCAAACCAGGGAATGACTGAGTAAATTGTTCAGCGGATCCCGTCTAAAAAGAATTGGTGGGTCTCAGCCAAGTTCTCAGTGGATGTGTCCTCATCACCAAATTCAGCCTTGCAATGAGCACTCCTTGGTACCCCTGTGGGCACTGCCAGGGTGGATGTCCCTTGTCCTTGGCGGTCCTTCCAGTTCTGGGCTGAAGGCCATTGGCGGCAGCGTGGAGCTGGCCTGCACTGCTTGTGCCAGACTCATTCTTTGGGTAACCAGAGGACTCCTGTCTGCAAATGTGGGTCTTTCAGTAGCAATCAATCCCCGTAAAAACGGATAGAGCGACCTGAGCATGTCACACTGGAATCCATCCCACCTGCACCCATGGAAGAGTCACCCTGGTCATTAGTGTCCTCCAGCATGGAGTGAATACATGGGTCACCATCAGTACCGTAGTGGGGGGGGGAGCGGCTGCTCCCCCACTGAGACAAGTGGTGCTGTCAATTTCTTGGCGCCTTTTTACTCATCTGGGGGAGCAATTTAAAAAAAAAAAAGGCGCCACCTGCTGCGGCACTTTTATTTTACATACCCGGCAGCACTCCGGGTCTTTGGCGGCAGGACCTTTACTCGCTCCGGGTCTTCAGCAGCACTTCAGCGGCGGGACCTTCCCTAGCTCCGGGTCTTCAGCGGCAGGACCTTCAGTGCCGCCAAAGACACCCGGAGCGAGTGAAGGGCCCGCTGTCGAAGACCCGGAGCATCCGGCGGGTGAGTAAAAGCGCTGCAGCGGGTGGCACCTTTTCTTTTATTGCTCCCCCTGTTCCCTCCACCTGGCTACGCCACTGGTCACCACCAGGAGCTACACCTCAGCCTTGTTGGGTAGAGCGAAGCATAGGTCCGTCCTGGATACACCGGGGCAGAGTCTGACCTCAGTTACCCCAGTGCAAGTCTGGAGATGGTGGAGTTGCTCCATATTCCACTGGTGAGACCAGCAGTTGGCCCTTTATCTGCTCCGTGGTGCACTCCATGTGCTTCGTCCCAACCTGCACTGGCCAGTGTAGATATAAAACAGTATCAATATTAATAATTAGGCCTGTGAGTCCTCTCGCCAGTACGCCCTCTGGCCCCTACTCCAGAGATTCACTGTGCTGCATTGGCATGCATGGCACTCTAGCTGGCTCTAGGGGGAGTTCTGGGCAAGGAAAGGCTACCTTCTCGGACCCTTTTTCATGATCCTTGCATTGGGAGTCCAGGACGGGCCAGGGTGCTGTTTGTTTGCTTCCCCCCGCCCCCCATTCATAGCAGGAGAGACCCTGCGAAATGTGATGTTACGAGTGGTTGTTTGCCATTGGTGTACAAATCCCGTGCGGTCGGTAATCCCCTGCAGACTTGGCCAGCCCGTTAATCTGCTATTACAGGTTCTCGGTCTATTTTTGAGTGGATCCATCCCGGCTGTATGTGCTGTAATTAGACTGGGACTTAGCAAGGTCACATTCCTCCGAGGAGGCTTGGGGTGACACGACTTTCCCTGCGACGTGGACTCATGAATCCCAACTGGCAGAAACTTGGGTTAGGAAAAATGTGGGGAAATTCCCTGAAGACAGGATCTCAGTTGTGTGCGTGTTGGCTAGATCTCCTGAGTCATTGGGAGATGCAGAGCGTGCCTGGATTTCAATAGTTTTAGTGATTGCTGAGCCCATATTCTTTCAAGGCCTCCTGCCACTGGCATTTGCTGTTGGATTTTTTTACTGAGATTCTGTAACCCTCATCAGTTGTGTCTAGTGTCCTCTGGGGTGGCCCTTGGGGTGGGGAAGATCAGTGTTAAAGGTTCCTTGCTTGGGGGATTGGATGGTTCCGGGGGTACGGAGTGTTCCCTGCTCATTCACCAGCTCCTGTGGTAACACACTGCCCTTCTCTAGCGCTTCTCATTCCAGGCACAGCCGTCCAGGGTGTTGCTGTCTGGTGACTCTTCAGTGAAATGAAATGGGGGGTCTTGGTGCAGTTCCTAGTGGACCGAGAACCCAGGAGCTCTTGCTTTTGGATCACCCTTTTGGGGTTCAGCTTATCTGCAGCTTTTGGCATCCTTGCTCAGGGTGAGGGTTTGCCTCCCTGACCTCCACAGCTATGAGTCCCACACACTGACCCTGTCCTGTGGGAAGAAGTGTTTCCTTTTGATTGGGTGCCTGTTTATCAGCCATTAATCGAGTGACTCCCCTCTGTTCTCAAAATCCCCTTCCAGGTCTTCAAGCTCCCAGCTGCACCATTTGGATATGGCTTGGGAGCCCTCCGTAGTTGAGGCGTCCTTATGGGAGGAGGTTGCGTTCTGCCTGTGATCTCTCAATCCAGTTGCTCGGAGGGCCCCATCTCTGTCGAGTGCCTTGCAGTTACCAATGGATTTATTCCTCGCAGCACCCCTCTGAGGCAGGGAGTTGTAATCAGATGGGGAGCTGAGGCACTGGGGAGATGCAGTGACTTGACCAAGGTTGCTCAGGGAGTCTGTGGCAGAGCTGGGAATTGAGCCCAGGTCTCCTGGTTCCCAGTCCAGTGCCCTGTCTGTGAGACCCTCCTTCCTCCCCTCCTAGAAGGGAGAGGAATCTCTGGTCCTTTGAAATCTGCTCCCTCCCAGGTGAAACAACCCCTCCCTTTGCAACAATGTGTTTTGTGCGAACCCCGCTGCCCCTCCTCATCCTCCCCACCCAGGGGCTGCTCCGTCAGCTCCTTCTGTCTGCCCAGCTTCCCCGACCCACAGCAGGGTGGAGCATGCCCTTCCGCTGTAACAGACTCCTTTTTGCTTCGCAGGTGTTCCCGGGCCGGGTTGTCACCATCATCACCTGGCAGGGCACAGACCCGCAGCTCCGCTCCATCGTGCTGAACTCGCACACGGATGTCGTGCCGGTGTTTGAGGTGAGAGGTTGTGCGGGGAGGGCTCACAGCTGGGATTTGGCTGCTGCCCCTGGGTGGGCAGGAGCAGTTATTTGCCCAGAGGGGAAGTGGAAGTGTTTCTCAGCAGCTCAGGAGGGTGCCCAGGGCCACTGCTGGGCTGGAGGGAAACCTGGGCCATCTCTGCCGAGGACCTGCCACCGTCAATGCCATCTGCACCCTTTGTTAATTCAAACACAGCGCCACCTACAGTAGAATGTGGGGAACTGCGAGCCTTTGTCAGGATTGCTCTTGCAGGCGGTGGGGTCTTCCCAGGGAAAACGCCTTCCGCTTCCATTTGGGGCTGCCCCTTCCCTCACCCCCGCCGTGTGCTAATTTTCAAGCTGAGGCTGGTTTGATCCAAGGCCCCATTTAGCCCTTGGCCTCTCTGCTGCGATGGAAAAAGACACCCACTGGGATAGTGCTGCTTTCAGAGCCTGTCACCTTTTCTTTTAAAATTATCTCCATTGTGCACGGGACTCCCTCGTTTGCTTCTTGCACTGTGGCTATAAAGTTCTGATGCAGGCCCTGGCTTGTCTGGCTGTATTCTCCAGGAGGGGTCTCTGGCGCTCACCATCCACCACCACAAACTTCAGTTGCTACCTTTTGTTATTTTGGGGGTTACTTACTATGAAATCCTGTTTTCCTATGGGCTGCATTAGGCTCTCAGTGTACTCGATTAGACGTGCACCTGCTCTTTGTAATGGGTGTGTTGGAGTCCAATTTTCCCTGAGAAGCCCCACTGCAGGAGGCCCCGCTTTTTTGTTGAAATTGCCCGGGCGTTTCCTGTTAACATGGTTGCATGTGTGGGGGTTGGTCTTGTCCATTATTGCTTTCCTGTCCCTTCAGATCTGGACAGAGGCGTGTTGGCAGCAGTGCATTGGGCAGCTGCAGGGCAGGCTTCTCCATACTGTGCCTGTCTTGCCCTTCAGTCTCCAGCACTGTCAGGCTGGCATTAAATCACACTCCCATCCCTTTTGCCCCCTCGCACACCATCTACCTCCTAGTGGCTGAGGTGCCACCTACCACATCAGCCCTGTGTGCTGCTTCACCCTCCAAACCAGGCCTCTGTCCATCTCCCAAACAGGGTGCTGCCCCTTTCTTTTATGGGAATGGGGATCAGGTGCGGGGAGATCAGCTTCCTGTCCTGCCCCTCTCCTCCATGGAAAAGTCAGGGCACCATGCTGCGAGCCAGCCGGACTGTGCTCATGCCCTCCGGCAGCGCCCGCTCCCCATGGGGAATCCTGCTATGACACTCAGTGCTGGTTTCTTCCCTGCAGGAGCACTGGACCCACGACCCTTTTGAAGCCTTTAAGGATTCTCAGGGTAACATCTACGCCCGCGGGGCCCAGGATATGAAGTGTGTCTCCATCCAGTGAGTGCAGCTGGCCTCCTCCATTCTCTGTCTTGTCTTAGTTCACCATTGCCTCTCTGGGGCAATCATACTGAGCTGAACGTCCCCTTCTGCACACAGCTCCATCCCTCTTGACTCATGCTCGCTATGAACCCTTGGGCCAGATCCTGATCTTGATTACACTGGCATAAATCTGGAGGAACTCCCCTGAGCTCAGTGGGCAGGTGTTTTGGAATTGTCCCATGCCGGGCGCCTTGCCCCTGGCTGTGCAGCCGCTGGACACAGCTGGAAACGGGTGACTGGGCTAGGTAGGCTGGGCCGGTATGGGAATCCCTGCCAATAGCTGTGTGATGCAGTAGACATTGGAGATCCTGAAAGCTCAGCAGATGACTCTTACCATCGAGGTCTAGTTATTTATATATTGTCCCAGCTTGTATCTGCCTGGACATATAACTAGCACAGGGCTGGGGCACTCTGCTCCCTGCATTGGCTGGCTGGGGTGGCCAAAGCCCTGTGACACCTGCCCCCCATTCCTGGACACCCAATATGTTGCCTGCTCCATACTAGGCCCCTTAATCTTTGGCTGAGATCAGGGTGTGGGAAAACCAAGGGGTGCTGGTGCCGGCTGCAATCTAGGGGTACAGTTCCCTCCATGCATCTTACGCCTGGCCTGGAGCACTGCCGGAGCTCAAGCTTCTCACAGGTACCAGCTTCCTGACCAGTCTCTCCCTGTTCAGGTACATCGAGGCCATCCGGAGGCTGAAGGCCGAGGGGAAGCGCTTCCCCCGAACGGTTCACATGACATTTGTGCCCGGTAAGTGACTGGCTGCTCTTCGTGGCCAGCTGGTTGCTAGAATTTGGCTGTAAGGGGTGAGAAGGTGGGGCTAGAGATGGAGCTGCCCTGCTTTTTCCTTAGGGCTAGTCTACACTTACGAGCCGGGTCGACGCGGTGAGTTCGACTTCTCGGAGTTCGAACTATCGCGTCTAATCTGGACGCGATAGTTCGAACTCCGGAAGCGATAGTTCGAACTCCGGTACTCCACCACTGCAAAAGGCGGTGGCGGAGTCGACCTTGGAGCCGCGGACTTCGATTCCGTGGCGTCTGGACGGGTGAGTAGTTGGAACTAGGGTACTTCTAATTCAGCTACGCTATTCACGTAGCTGAATTTGCGTACCCTAGTTCGACCCCGCTTCTTAGTGTGGACCAGCCCTTAGCTTTGGGACTCCCCTGACCAGCGCGTTCTTGGGAGTGAAACACGTGGAGAAACCAAGCGCATCAAGCCTTGAGCATGTTCATGGGTGGGAGTAAAGCACGTTGAGCTCCTGGTCTGGAAAGCACTGGCCAGATCCAGGCCCTGACGTGTCCTCCTCACTCTCTGTTCAGCCCTGCTCCGCAAACTTTCTTGCATTTAAGGCAGGCTGGAGTGGGTGACTCTGTGCCAGTCTCTAGGCTGTCATGGGGAGCTCTGGCAAGGCAGCGTGAGAACTCTGGGGAAGGAAGTGGAGAAGAGCAGGGAGCTGTTACATGGGGTAGGTTGGAGAGATTGCAGACCCCAGTTCAGTCCCACCAATGCCTGCTGCATTTGGTCAAAGCACTGATGGTGGCCCTTCCTCCCACTGCTTCAGCATTACCCCCACCCCCGCTTTCTAAACTCTGGCCATGAGCTGAGTAGTTCCCATGAGCTGGCAGACAGCTGGGGCCTGGAAATGCCAGCACTGGGGAAAACAGCTGCTTTCCCCCGCCTCGCATCGGTCGCAAGCTGACTACTGTGGGAGTTGGACTGGCCAGAAGCTGCCGCGGGTCCCAGTCTGCCATGGGGTGCTCTGGCTGTGCCACCAGCTGGGGTGAAAGGGAGGGCTGGGCTCAGCCGTGGTGCCCAGCAGAGCTTGACGGCCACTAACTCTGTGTCCTTCCCCTGAGCGCAGACGAAGAGATCGGGGGCTGCAAGGGCATGGAGCTGTTTGTGAAGCGCCCCGAGTTCCAGGCTCTCAACGTTGGCTTCACCCTGGATGAAGGTGCGGCTCCCCGGGTGTGATGGCGGAGGAGCCAGTGGGAGTGCTCTGTGCGAGGGGGGGCAGGCAGGGAGGGACTGAGCTGTGCCCTGGCTGCTGGCCCCTCTGCAGAGATGAGCTTGGCCCCCTGGCCATTAGGCGGTAAATGGGCTGAGATGCATGAAGGGTTGGTGGTGGGGATAAAGGAGGGTCTTTTGTAGGCACATTCCCTCAGCCCAGGGACCAGCCTCGCACCCTGTCTTGGCAGGTACCTTGTCTCATGGGTGAGGGACGTTGAGTGGCTGGGCCATCTGCACTCCTGGCGCCTGATTGGGGCAGGGCTGGGGATTTGGAGATTCTCCCCAGTCCCTAAATGGCAGCCAGTGGCTCCCCTGTTGCATTGCCACTGCAGCAGCTGGCAGTGGCTGCTTGGCTCCCACTCCACCACAGCGACCTGTCTTCTCTGTCCCTCCCCCAGGCCTGGCCAACCCGACGGACGCCTTCACTGTGTTCTACGGCGAGAAGTGCGTCTGGTGTGAGTAGGGTCCAGGACATGTCCCCTCGTTTTACGTCTGTCTATCTGTGTGTTTCTAACATACCCATCATTGTGGTGTCTGGGTGCCAGGCTCACCCACTCTCTCTCTCTCCTTCCCCCCTCTCTCTTAACACATCTCCCCCTCTCATCGGCACTTGCAGGGATTAAAGTCAAATGCGAGGGAAACCCAGGCCATGGATCCCAGTTCATTGAGAACACGGCTGCTGAGAAGTTGGTAAGAGAGAGCGCCCTCTTCTGGGGGGTGAGGGGCTTGCAGTGTCACCCACCCTGGCTTCACCCACCTGCCCTCTCGGCAGGAAGGGCAAGTGAGTGTGACAGAGAGTGAATTGCAGTCCTCTTGCACCAAGGGAGAGACCATCAGCTTCTCTCCAGCAAGGAACAGTGCAGAGGAGATCCCTGCCATTCCAACCCCAGCCTCTGCCAGCAGGGGGCGCTATGGGGAGTGGGGCAGGAGCCCTGGCTGTGTGGGGGAGCTCCTGGCTACGTCAGCCCCAGCCTCTCCCAGTCAGAGCGCCCCTTGTGGCTCCTGTGTGGGAGCTGGTTGGTTTGTTTCTGGGAAGCCCTGGGTGAAGGGCAGAGCTGCTTGCCCTGAGGGTGCAGGCATCTGGGGGAGCCGAGATGTAGCTATAATATGCTGGTCAGGACACTGACACCCCCTGTTCCCACCACAGAACAGAGTGATCACCTCCCTCCTGCAGTTCAGAGAGAGTGAGAAGCAGAGGTAAGAGGCAGTGCTGCATGAAACCTGTGGCTCGTTTGGTCCCCAGGGAGAAGGTGGACATCCTAGCTCCAGAGGATGGGTTAGGGATGCACAAACGGGCCTGGGACTCAGGACTCCTGGGTTCTGTCCTCAGCTCTGCCACAGACTCTCTCTCTGTCCTGGGGCGAGTCATATCGCTGCTCTGTGCCTCAGTTTTCCCATCTGGGAAATGGTTGTGATTATCCTGACTTGCCTCCTAGCGTGGGCGGGGCGTGATCTCAATAGGGCGCTTTGAGATCCGGGCAGAGGACACAGGGAGCGTTGTTTTGAGGGCAGGATCCAGGGCCTGGCTCCACGTGGCAGAGAGCGTGGCTGTCTCAGCGACCCATGTGTGTCCTGGCACCGTGTATCAGTGCACGTGGATGTCACGTTGATGGCCCCAGCCCAGGCGAGGCAAATCTCTGGACCTAGCTCTGCCCTCCCCTTGGTCAGGGTGCAGAGTCCTTTCCCAGGGGAGTGGTTGGGGGTGAAAGGCTCCAACAGACACAGATCACAGACGCTGGGTGTGAACCCCCCCCCCCCCCCCCGCAGATTGAAGTGTGACGAGCACCTCACCCTGGGCGACGTCACCTCCCTCAACATGACCATGCTGAGCGGGGGCGTCTCCTTCAATGTGGTACCCTCGGAGCTGTCTGCCGCCTTCGACATCCGCATCCCGCCCACTGTCAACTTGCAGGTATGGTGCCCACTCTGGCAGGGGTCCCGTTCCCCCAGGGAGGCAGTGGGGTGCACATTCCCCCAGGTTTGGGGGAGATCTTGATCTGCCAGCCATCGCCCCAGCAGTGTCCGCCAGAAGTGTAGAGCTGATGCTGACTTGCTGCTAACATAATGTCCCAGTGGCACAAAGAATTCTGGGAGGCATCAGAGAGGCAGAACAAGGGCTGATGGCATGGACTTGAGAGAGGACCCGCCCCCTCTTGCTCACGCCCCGTTGGTTTGCCTCCTCTCCTGCAGGCATTTGAGGAGCAGCTCACAGTCTGGTGCCGGGCAGCTGGAGAGGGTGTCACCTACAAGTTCTACCAGGTATGGCAGGGAACTGAAGAACTGGGCTCGGAGCCTCCCCTTGAAATCTACTTGGGTGTGTGTAACTTGGCTGGGCACCTCCATGCCCTCACCCTCCCTGTGCAGCCCATCCCAGCTGGACCCCCACCTTCCTGCCCCACATTGCCTCCAAGCCTCTCGGCCTCCCACCCCCCTTGCTCTGCTGCCACCCCAGCCTCCTCCCTCCACCCCCCCCAGGAAGATTTAACCCTCTTCCCTTTTTCCTTTGGTGTAGAAATACGTGGATCAGACAATGACCTGCACCGAGGAGTCCGACCCATGGTGGAAGGCATTCAGTGGGGCCTGCAGAGACATGTGAGTACGACTCTCATGCAGAAAAGGACCTGGGGATTACAGTGGATGAGAAGCTGGATATGAGTCAGCAGTGTGCCCTTGTTGCCAAGAAAGCCAATGGCATATTGGGCTGTATAGTAGGGGCATTGCCAGCAGATCGAGGGATGTGATCATTCCCCTCTATTCGGCACTGGTGAGGCCACACCTGGAGTATTGCATCCAGTTTTGGGCCCCCCACTACAGAAGGGATGTGGACAAATTGGAGAGTCCAGCGGAGGGCAACGAAAATCATTAGGGGGCTGGGGCACATGACTTACGAGGAGAGGCTGAGGGAACTGGAGTGTTGCATCGCAGAGGAGCAGGGACAGAGTTTGACAACCCATGTGATTATAAGCAGAGAGTACTTTATTCATTTCCAGCATGCTCTTTATACTCTTAAAGCAGGCAAGCAAGCAGTTGCTAATTGGTTAACAAATTTAACACACCCGCAGCTGTAACTTTATAGAACTAGCCAAGGCCAACTTCTCAAAACAAAGCTCAAAGCCTAATTAACCCATCCTAAAAACCTAAACATCTTAGCTTCCCACACTACCAACTGCCAAGCTAGCAAAATATTCTCAACACTGGAGTTATTTACTCTGCAGAAGAGAAGAGTGAGGGGGGATTTGATAGCAACCTTCAACTACCTGACGTGGGGTTCCAAAGAGAATGGAGCTCAGCTGTTCTCAGTGGTGGCAGATGACAGAAGCAGCAGCAATGGTCTCAAGCTGCAGTTGGGGAGGTCTAGGTTGGATATTAGGAAATATTATTTCACTAGGAGGGTGGTGAAGCACTGGAATGGGTTACCAAGGGAGGTGATGGAATCTCCTTCCTTAGAGGTTTTTAAGGCCCGGCTTGACAAAGCCCTGGCTGGGATGATTTAGTTGGGATTGGTCCTGCTTTGAGCAGGGGGTTGGACTAGATGACCTCCTGAGGTCCCTTCCAACCCTGAGATTCTATGGTTCTGTGACAAATGGCTATCCCCCCAGCCACGCTGCTGGCACAGTGCCGGCAGGCTGGGCTCACCTAGGGGCTTGGAAGCTCTGCAAAAGCAGGTGCCTCTCAGCCAGGCCTGGGGTGCAGGGGCAAGCTAAACATTGCCCTCCCCAGCTCTGCTGCATGGGGGTGCCCTCCGTCCCTGCCTCCCCACCAGGCCCTGGCTCCCTGTGGCGGGGGAGAGAATAGCCGCACTGGGGGCATGGCTCACCCAGGCTCTGTCTCTGTTGGCAGGCACATGACGTTGAAGCGTGAGATCTTCCCAGCCGCCACGGACAGCCGCTTTATCCGAGCAGTGAGTGCTGGCGCCTCCCCCTGGTCTGCCTCCTTCCCTGCCCACTGCCCGTCCTGCAGATTCTGGCTGGGTCTCCCTGGTTCTCCCATCCCCTCCTTCGGCCTCTTCCCCACCCCCTTTTTCTTGCTCTTGCTCTCTGTCTTAATTTAATTGGTCTCTGACTCTGCTCTGTTGTCTAGTGGGGATGGCCTTGGCCTGACAGTCAGGACTTCTGGGTTCTATTCCTGCCCCTGCCACCGATTCCTAGAGCAGGTTACGCCCCAGTGCTCAGTTTTCCCACCTGTAAAATGGGACTGACCTGCTGTCAGGAAATGCTTTGAGAGTCTCTGGTTAGTGCTGCTCTGTAAATGTGCTGTATTATTATCCTTCCCATTAGTTAACCGTATTACAGTAGTGCCTTGTGCCTGGCCCACTACAAACATTGTTTCTTCTTAAGGAAACAGCATCTTTGGGGGCTTCAGCTAGGACGGTCTCAGATATATGGGGGTGGAGGTATTGAGGCAGTGGGGCCGGGAAGGAGCCCAGAGATGGTTGAGGGGAAGCTGCTTTCCCAGTGGTGAGAATGTGGGGTCTGGGTGGTGCCAACCTGGTAAAAGAGAAGATTGCTGCCCACCTCTGCCCTGCTGCATGGGAGCCCCCCTGCTGGAATGAGCCAGACCTCCCACTGCAGACTCTGGCACGGTCCCCGGCAGTTCAGGCCTGCATGAGACAAGGGCCAGGGATGTTGAAGGGTGGGAATGCAGTAATGCCGGGGCTGGCCAGGAGGGGGCACCACACAGGGTTGAATGTCAGTGGGGGGCGGGGAAAACACAGTGCGATCTCCTGTTTGCAGGTGGCTCAATCCAGCCCCCTCCCCCCCCCACTGGTTCCCCCCTTCTTGGACCCCATGTAGTTTGATACGGCCACTAGGCTCTGTGTGGTGGCAGTGACTTCCCCTTTCACTGCTTTGCAGGCTGGTCACCCGGCTCTCGGCTTCTCCCCCATGAACCACACCCCGGTACTGCTGCACGACCACAACGAGTACCTCAACGAGCGGGTTTTCCTGCGGGGCATCGAGATCTACGCCTGCCTCCTCACCTCCTTGGCCAGCGTCCCCCCTCTGCCAGCAGAGGGCTGAGGGGCACAGCGGGGGGTGGGGGATACCAGTGCGAGAGACGGGGAGTGAAAATTCATGGGGGCAGGGGGCAATGGACATACAGGGGCTGGGGTAAGAAGCAGCTGCTTGGGGGTGGGCAGGACTCCAGGGTTCCTTGGTGACAGCGCCATGTGCAGAACCACCCAGCTGTGCCAGCCTAGAGGGGCAGGCACCTGTTGTGTTCGGGGGAAGAGGCAGCTTGTGTCCCTGCCTGTGCTCCAGGTCCCCTGAGCCCATCCATGGGGCCCTATGGAATTACACCCGGTGTCCAGCTTCCAGCCCATGGCTCTGCAAGCTAAGGGGGAGGCTGCACCTGGGGGCAAGACATGCCGGGCTTTCTCCCATTGCTTGCACTGGGGGTGGGAAATACATCTCGAGTGCCCCATGCCCCCTCCAGGCATTTACCCCCTCACCACATTGCAGCAGTAATGCAAGCCCTCCCTTCCCAACAGGGCTAGGCCTGGGTCCTGGGGTCTATGCGGGTTGAGGGGAGGGTTGCTCTGTCCATCCCAACCCCTCCAAGGCCCCAGAGCCCCTCTCACTGCTGCTTCCAGCCCCAGATCTCTGCAGAGCCGCCTCCAGGTATGGGCCAGGGCCATGGGGCACCCCTTGGGCAGCCTGCCTCTCCCTTGGGCACCCTTGGCTCTCCCTGGCTGCCTAGTGGCTCTCCCTGCTCCTGGGGCTAAGCATCACCACTTGCCCCAGGCAGGGCGGGGATCTGGAAGCAGATGTAGCTGTGGGTGGGTGCAGGCATTGAAAGCAGGGTGGCCTAGTGGATAAGGCACTGGACTGGGGCTCAGGAGACCTGGGTTCCACTTCTGGCTCTAGCCCAGACTCTCTGTGTGACCTTGGGTGAGTCAGCTGAACTCTGTGTGCCTCCATTCCCCGGGTGATCATACCCCCCGAGCTCCTGGTGCGCTGCTCTCAGAGCCTTGACTGGGCGATGCTTTGTACCTGCTGCCTACTCTCATTAAACCACTGGGTGCGGGGGGGGTGGCAGGAAAGCAGCTGGGATAGCACCTCCTCCCGAGTGCCCCAGGCTGTCACTGCCCAGCAAAGAGGGGTTGGGGCTAAAGTCAATTGCTGCGAAAGCTCCAGGCAGGAATCAGCTCTGAGCTGGCAGTGGCAGGTCTGTCTCAGCAGGGGGGCGGTGTTTCCCAGCCATACCGGGGCTAGCAGCAGGGCCATGGCGGGAGGGGATGCCCAAGTCCCCTGTCTGTGTGACCATGCTATGAATTTTCATTCCCTGGGGCAGGAAAGCAGCTGGGATGGCACTTCCTCCCGAGTGCCCCAGACTGTCACTGCCCAGCAAGGAGGGTTTAATTGCTGTCTTAATGAATCACTGCATTGGTGAATGCAAATCAGAGCACAGTGCCTGGCTGGGCACCTGTGCGTGGCACCCTGGAGTCCCAAGCCGGAGGACTGGCCTCATCTCAGGGGGTGGAGAAGTGTCTTCTAGCACATCAGAAAGCCTCAGTGGGGACTCACGTTCCAGATCCCCATTCCCCAGCTCCAGCTTTCTGGCTGCGGCCCTATTCAGGGCCGCCCAGAGGATTCAGGGGGCCTGGGGCAAAGCCGGGGAGCTGCGGCGCTTGTACTCACCCGGTGGCGGTCCGGGTCTTCAGCGGCATTTTGGCGGCGGGGGGGCCCTTCAGTCGCTCTGCGTCTTCGGCAGCACTGAAGGGCCCCCTGCCGCCAAAGACCTGGACCGCTGCCAGGCCAGGGCTTGTGGGGCATTTCGGCAGTGGGGGGCCCTTCAGTTGCTCCATGTCTTTGGTAGCACTGAAGGGCTCCCTGCCACCGAAATGCCGCCAAAGACCCAGAACGCCGCTGGGCCAGGGCTCACAGGGCCGCTGCGGGGCCCGGGGCCTGGGGCAAATTGTCCCACATGCCCCCCCCACCCCCCCGCCCCCGGGCAGCCCTGGCCCCATCACCCAGGCGGGAGCTTGCTGCGGTCGGGGGCTGGTGGCTACCAGCAGGGGGTTGATGCTCAGGGACAATGTGCCTCGCCCGGCTACCTGCAGCACCCTGTTGCCCTTCTGTGAGCCAGTCATAGAGCGAGAGAAATCCTGATGCACCAGGCCAGGCTTCTGCCTGGTGGATGACTGGGCATAGGGAGGTTGACATCCTGTTGGGGGATGGGACAGATTCCAAGGGGCAGGCTTCCAGCCGACTGCCCAGTGGTTATGGTGGGCTGATGCTGAGCAGCTCCTTTGCAGGGTCTGGGGAAAGTGGTGGGCCTGCAGAGGTTTTTCCTCATCTGTGTGTATGGGGGGTCTGCCCACCTGAGCTCCCCCACCCCAGCGTTAACTCCAGTTTTTTGGGCTGCGGGATCAGGTCCAGTTCTTTGCTGACCTTGTGCCAAAGCTGCCAGCTGTCGGTGTGTGTCTCCAGGTGCTTGTGATTTTACTAATTAAAGCCATTTGATTGGAAAGAACAGCCAAGGGTGTGGTAACTCCTGCGCTGGCCTCTCCCCGTCTCTGTCTGTCTGATCTTGAAATCCACCCCCAATGTGTTCTCTCCCCATTACATCAGCCTCCCAAATGGCTGCTCTGGGGTCAACTTCATGCCTTGTTGCACCATAAGAATTGCTACAACCGGGGACGTCATTGGGTCAGTGTCTTCCCCCACTGCCCTTAACTGTCCCGTCCTGAGATCATGTCTTTTCCACTGCTCCGTGCTGGGTGCTTTGGAGGCTCCAGCTCTTCAGTGCTCTACTCAAGGCTAAGGGTTTCTTCCTGACCGCTTTGTGTCCTGAAGCTTCAGCATGAAATGCTCTCAGTGTAACTGGATGTGCCATTCTGACAAGTACCAGACCCTTCGCTGACACTTCCTCAGATGCATGAGCCTCAAGTTAGGCACCTAAATCCCTGGGCAGTGCAGCAAGCAGGTTATTTAGGTGCCTAAATGCAGCTGGAGGGAGAGAATGTGAGACACCCAAATTTGGGGATTTGGCTAGGTGGAAAGGGGGGCCTGAGCACACCAAGTCATTAGCTAAGCAGCCTGTGGGCAGCAAGACTAGACCTCTCAGCTTTGGACCCCCAAGCCCAGCCTGAGCTAGAGGAGAAATGATGTGGCATTACCAGCTCCAGAGCTTTTACACTTGTCATACAAAGCGTCTAAACCTTGCCTGGGTGTCTGTGTCCTGTAGAGGGCAGCAGTGCAGCCCAGGGCACTAACACAGCACTAGCCCCAAGCTGCTGGATCAGTCTGTATTTCAGGCTGACAACCCCCGAACTTGGCAGGCTCCCCCTGGACTAAAGCTCTGGAATGGGTCCTGCAAGAGCAACCGTTCGCAGAATGCTACGTCTCCTATATCTCTGTATGTAGGGGCTTTATTATTGGTCCTGGAGCTCTGGCCTACATGGCCCCATTAGCCACCTCAGCCCATGGGCTGACTGTGCCGGTGGCATTGTGCCACCAGCTGGTGCTGAGCCACCAGCCCTTCGGCCTGGGGTGTGGAGTCCCTGAAATAGGGACAGCGTAGGGGGGATTGGAAATGGAGTGCCAGACCCTTCCCTGCAGGAGAGTCTCTGAGCAGGTGGAGTGCCCTGTTGTGTCTAACAGCTCTGCACCCTGTGCCTCGGAGCAGCAGAGCCAGAGCCCATGGCCTGAAGGGTGCACTAGGGCTGCGGAGCCAGAACAGGGAGGGCTGTGGGGAGAGCTGGATTCACTCCTGCAGCACCAGCCACCTGGCCTAAGTCGTGGCTGCAGAATCTGAGCAGCTGGCAATGCTGTGTAAGAGGCAGGGAGAAGAAGATGTTTTCTGCCTACCGGGTCTGAACTCCCCTTGGGAGCTGAGTACCTTGGGCATCTAGAGAGCCTCATGCTGTCAGCAGCCTCTTGCGGGGTCTGCCTGCCTTTTGGAAAATGCTGCGCTCAGCATGCCAGACGAGGACATTCCTTCTGGCTGGCAGAGGAAACGTGACCCTCGAGCTGCCTGTAACCAAGGCTCCTTTTCCATTTCCTCCCTACAGCTTTGGAGGTGGGTCAATGCAGAGAGTAGGTGCCTGGAGGGCTGGGATGCCATGCCAGGCACAGGGGACAGCAAGGAAGAGGTACAAAGCCAGGACTAGGCAGGAAAGGACTGGGGCGCTGATGCTGGCATAGTTAGTGCAGGGAAACCGGCATGGTCAGAGGATCCGAGCTGTAGCCCCTGCCCCAACATCATGGTGGAAGTGTTGCCGGGCCGGGCCCCTGCCAGACCCCTTTCTGTACCCTGCATCCATGGGGCAGAAGGATGGAGGATAGGGAGCAAAATGCTCAGGGCAAGCAAATGATGCTTGCCTGGCTCTCACCAACGGACCCAGCCTCAGCTCGCCATGGGCTGGAGCACCCAGCACTCCTTTCATGGAGACCTTGGCCTAACTAGTGCCAGGCCATGGAGAGCGGGTGAGCACCTGGGAATGAGATGAAGGGACAGGCGGCGGTAGGTGACTTGTTAGCCTGGCAGGCAACAACCAATCCCACGGCAGCTGACGAGCTGTTAGTGAAAGGCCTCATTGGCTCCAGGGGAAGCTGGCGAGGCAGGGGAGTGGCACAGCCACAGACCAGCTGGGCAAGTTTGTCAGCAGATTCCAGCCTCTGCTGCCAGGCTGTGAACTGCAGCTGGCCAGTGAGACATGGGCGAGTCACCCTGGCACGCTGGGCTGGAAAGTCAGAGCAGCACTTGGCAATCAGGGGCATGGGTAGGAGAAAGCCAGCGGGCTAGATGTGAGGGGAACAGAACACCACAGCAACTGTGCTTAAAGGCTCCAGCCAAGCTCAGGCCCCATTGTGCTAGGTGCTGTACAGACTCATGGTGAGAGACAGGCACTGCCCTAAAGCGCTTGCTCTCTAAAGAAACAAGGGTGGCAGAGCAAACAGAAGCCCAGAGAGGGGGAGGTAAGTTCACATGACAGGTCAGCATCAGAGCCCAGATTGACTGAGTCCTAATCTACTGTCCTATCCACTAGGCCACGCTGCCTCTCTTGGAGCCCCCCACAGTGTGGGTGTGAGCCAGCACCTTACTTGTGGTATGAATCCCCATGGGGCTCAGCTAGCTCACCTCAGCTGGGTGTGGTGTGGGAAGTGGGAGCAAGCATGTGACGAGACTTGCTCCTGCTCCTGCTCCCAGCTCACCTTCTGAGTACATGGTGGCCACTAATGTAGAGTTAGACAGTCAGAGGGGCCTTAGTTTTCCCCCAAAGGAAAGAGAAGCTTGATCCACGGAGTCTCTGGCCTGGCTGATCTCTTCCAGAGGACAAGTAATTGTGTCAGCACTGAGCTCGTCTGCCAGTGGCTGCTGCTCTCCAAATCGAAAGCTGCCTCATGCAGCCTGAATGTCTGAATGTCTCCAGCTGATGTCTGCACCCAGTTCCCTTCCAACTGGTCATGCCAGTATTTGTCTAGTAGCATCCTGCTGTTCCATGCAACTGTAGAGCATTCCCGGGCTCTAGCATGGGGCACACAACTCCTCTAACACACTGGATTGGAATCAAATGCCTCCTGGCTCCCTTTGATGGCCCAGAAGCACCACTAGGTAGCACTCAGGCCTTATCCTCCTGGTAACCTTTGCTTTCGCGGTGATAGCCTAATGATGACATTTATGCGGGCCACACTTGCCTGGTCTACATCTAAAAATTAGCTCGACTTAGCTACATCGTTCAGGGAGGTGAAAAATTTCCTGCCGTGTGCATCACAGTTAGCCCAACCCAACACCCAGCGTAGCCGCTGCTAGGTCGCCAGACAAATACTTCCATTGCTCCAGCTACTACTGCTATTAATTGTGTGGATGGCAAAACCCCCTTCTGTCGACATAGGCAGCAACTCCATTACGCTGTGCGGCTGTAGCATAACCATGGCCTTTGGCAGGTGTTTCCTTGGGTGGTGCCCTCCTGCCATCTCACACACTTACACCCCAAGCTAAGTCCATATGAGGGGCAAGGCTGCTGCCTCGCCAGCTGCCCATCCCATCACTCCATAGCTGCTCATGCCAGGATATGAAACTAAGGGGCTTGTGTACAATGCCTTCCCCAACCCACCCGCCCTCATCCAAGCACTCCCCAGCCCTCATCCAAAGCCCAGGATCATGGCTAAGCTTACGCGTGTCCTAAAGCTCAGCAAAATCTCCCACTGCTAGACCAAGGGGGAGGTGGTTCAGGGTCAAGGCCCCTCCTGGGAATATTCCCTGCCACCAGCTGTCTCCCTCCGGAAGCTATTAGCGCAGGTGCTTTCTCCAAGGGGAGCTGACCCAGGGCTGGCACCTGGAGAGAGGCGCATCTCAGCTACCCAGGCTCAAACCAATCAGGGATTTATAGGTCAAACCCCACACACAACAGCTGAACTGGCTTCTGGGGCGCTTGTGGTGTCAGGCATGACCATGCACTAGGTGGCGCCATGTATCTAGAAATCCTCTCCCCCACCCCCTCCCCAAGCTGGCAGCTCTAGGGGCCTGGGTGACAGAGGTGCAATGAGCCTCACTGGCTCATTCCAAGGTGGGGCCTTGGGTCTTGCTGCACAGTTACTCGTCAGTAAGCACCACTGTTCCAGATGTGAGGGGCGCACATAGCTCTGGCCCCACTCCTGGCTGCTGGCTTTGCTGCTTGTATGTGCTATCAGCCCCCCAGACTCAGCTGTATATTCCCCTTCGGCCCGTGGGAGACAAGGTTCTTATGGCCCAAGGGAAGTGTCTTACAATGAGCCAGGGGATTTTTGCACTTTACAGGCCGCTTTGTTCTGAAGCTCAGCTAGATCTAATTGCACCTGCTGAGTGACTGACCCGAACACACACAACGACAGGGCCATCGGGGAAGGGCTGGAGCGGGGGTGGAAATAGCTCAGCTGCTTCCCTGCTTGTGAGGCATTCGATGCATCCGTCACTGGGACTGTCTCTGTGCACTGCAGAATGAGGAGACTCTTCCTAGCTGGCTTTCGCTGCTCCAGATAATGGCCCATTGTTCTCCCTGAAGCACCTCACAGGAGGAAGGCTGGCCCCAGGGAAGTTAATGTGAGTTTTGCCATTGCCATTCATGCAGCCAGGATTTGCCCTCCCCATCCCAAAGCAGATAGGTTATTTAAAAGGGTTTGGGGAACAATGATCCAGCTCTGGGTTGTTCGCAAACTCCTTGCTCTGTGATTGGTCAGCCAAGTTCTGCAGTATTGTTTTTGCTGCCCGATTGGCTGGGTGAGACTTTTTTAAAGAGGCAGTGAGTTAGCAGGGAAAGACAGTCCAAGCAGTATGGTGGAGGAGTTGCCTGGCCGGGACAGGCCAGGGGGCCAACCCCATCCATTTCAGAGGAAGAACAAAGATACCCTGAAGTGGGCAGTTATGGACTAGCTGGTTGAGATGGGAAATCTCCTTCCTGACCCTCTCCGAGATGAGGGTGGTCTCTGAAGCATGAGAGTTGCTAACCCTTCCAAATTCCTGGGCAGTCTGTTTCTTAGCAGTCTATTTGTATGTGTCCATAGGCACCTGTACAAAGATGAGCCATGGCCCAGGCATTAGCAAGAGCAAATCCAGCTGGCAAAAAGCCTGGGGCACAGTAGGGCACATATCTGAGCAAAGCAAGGCAGTGTGTGGGCCCAATCCTGGGGAGAAAGCTACTTTACTAGTTCCCCATTACGCCTGCATGCAAATGTCCCAGAGCAGCCCCTGGCCCTATCGCCCTGCTGTCTGTGATCCATTCCACTCAACACACACAGCAGCCGGTGAAGTCGCTTGCAGGGCACGGCTGAAATTGAAATCAGGTGAGATGAGAAGCGTAGTGCACCGAGTCTGAACTTCCCTTCCCTTCTCCCAGGACAGGGGGTCTTTGCTGGGCCCCCAGACCGGGCCCCTGGATAGAAGCCAATGGCTGAGGAAGATGGACTGGCAGTCCCACAAGGAGCAATTTCCTAGTGCCAGTTAGGAGTCAGGTTAGACACAGAGGTTGCCATTTTGGATCACTGAGTGAGGCTGCCAATGAGGGTGGAGTGGAGAGGCCTTGAGTAGTGAAGGGGAGGTCAGGATTTGCTATTGTGCATTTCAGGTGGCAGGGGAACAGCCAGCTGGAAACGCTGGAGATATGGCGAGGGGAGGGGAGGGGAGAGGAGCCAGCACCATGGAGGTGGTAGCTGTGGGCGCGGATGAGGTCACATGAGGCGGGGAGAGAGGGGGCTGAGGTTAGAGCCCTGAGGAAGGCCAATGGGAGAGGGGAGTAGTGGGAGATGGAGAAGGAGCAGGCAGTGGGTATCGGCAGTACAGGGTGGGGAAATCAGGGCCCGGGGCACAAGTACCTGACTCTAAAGGCACTGACGTCGGAGGTCTGGGGAGGGTCTCTTCAGTCCTGGCAGGAGACGACAGCTCCCTCTCGTAAGGAGGATGAGACGTCCCCTTTCCTTGGGGCAGGAACAGCAGCCTCTCCATGTGATGGTAACCAGTAGATAGAGGGAGATTCCCCACACCCCCAACCATCCCTGTTTCTGAGACCCATGCTCAGACCTCCATGTAGGGGAAGAGGATTGGCCTTCAATGGGAGTGGTCTTTGCCCACCCTGCCCCCATCACTAGCAGACCCTTCCTGGAGGGTCTCAGCAGTGCGATGGATGGACAGGCCAGCTAACCCCCAGCCAAAGGTCCTGTCCTCCCCTCTTTCTGTGCAGGGCAGGGTGGAGTAGTTGCATGCCCTGGAGTGTCAGTCGCCTGAGGATGCTGCTGCTGTGATGTCGCTCTAGCCCATGTGGAGTGGGTGGGACAGGCTTTGCTCCCTCCGCTTCCAGTGGGGGTGGTTTGAGAGGTGGGCTGGGGAGTTCTCCAGAGACTGGGTAACCTCAGACTTGGAGAACTGCAGCTGCCCTATTGGGGACTTCACTGGCTCTCCTAGTTTGCTAAACCCCAGCGAGCAGCGCTGTCCCTTCCCTGGCTGGTCCCCAGGATGTTTGTGCACAGAAGCTAGTCAATCAGCTGAGCCACTCTTCCTGCCTCATTTATTCCATGATGTCACAGCCCACCAGTTGACTTCACCAGGGTTGTGACAGTGATGTCACCAGTGTTGGGTGGTGATACCATGGCATTAATCTGGGGCCTGGAGGAACAGGCCAGTTAGAGCAGCTGATGGCGCACAAATCCCTGACCCATCAGCACTGCTAGGCATACCAGAGTGTGCTGAGCCCTTTGAAAAGCAAAGGGTGGTGGACACACGCTAGCCCAAATAGTATTGGGGTGTGGCCCTTTAAAGTGATGGAATGTTGGGAAATGTAGTCCAAAAGGATGCTGGGAATTGTAGGCTGGGGTCAGGTGACTGAGGTCAGGTGTGTGCGAGGCTGTATAAAAGGCAAGCCGTGTGGTCAGTTGGAGCACATTCAGGGTAAGATGTGGGGAAAGGTTCTATGGTGGTTAGGTTGGAAAACAGTGAGGTGGGGTTGATGGAAAGGGGCTTGAGACAGGGTGTTGACAGACTGCAAGGAGGGGTGAAGTGAGAAAGAAGAGCCCTGTACACTGGCTGAGGCCTCAGATAACACCTGAACCTTATTTAGGAGGCTCAGATGGGTGTTCCCAGTGTCCTTGGGGTGAAACCTTGTTGAACCTTTTGTTTCCCCTGGGAGGCAGGGCTGACTCCAGGGTTTTTGCTGCCCCAAGCGGCAGAAAAAAAAAAAGCTGCAATCGGTGGCACTTTGGCGGCAATTCGGCAGTAGGTCCTTTTCCTCCCAGAGGGACCCGCTGCCGAAGAGCCAGACATGCTGCCCCAAGCACCTACTTAGGTGCCTGGAGCTGGCCCTGCTGGGAGGGCAAGGAAGTGTTTGAGATTTGTTCTGGAGGGCTGAACCCCAAACCACCCAGGAGACTGCAGGCCACTAGCTGGCGTAAGGGGAAACTGAGGCAATGATGCTGAGAAGTAAGTCTGTCCCACTGGGGAAGGGAAGACAGGAAAATGCTGATTAGAGATTGGGGTGAGGGGAGAGAATCAGGTCTAAACGTGGGCAGACTTTAGTCCTGGAGTTTGACTACTCTAAAGTCTGCACCAATTGGCCCCTTGACTCATCTCTAGTTTTGAGGAGAAATTACATTTGGGTGAAACCAAAAAGGTGTCATTCTCCTGTCTGCTCTAATTCTTCTATCTGTAATATAGATGCAAATAAGCCAGCAAGCTGGTATCTTGAATCATGTCTGCTGACCTTGATCTTGGTTGTCCCAGAACTGATATTGGTTAACCTCTCACATGTTGTAATGTTACATTCTTGTACCCCTCTCTCATCCTTGTACGCTCTCTGTGTTGAGATGGATTCTGGAGCTGCAGCTGTTTTCTCCCTAATTCTCTGTGTTGGGGCTGTGCAGGTGAGTGGTGTGCACATAATCCCAGTTTGTGGGAGAAAGTGGTGGCTTCTCTGTTCATCTCCAATGGAGACTCTTTCCTGACCTAGGGGAAGAACCCATAGTGGTTTCAGTGCCTGGCAGGAGAGGGCTCTGACTCCTATTTCTATGGCCAGCTCCTCTCGCACTTGGGTAGAGCCGCTGAGTGGAGGAAGTGGCTCATGCATTGTCACTTGTGCGATGTAGACAGAGCTGAGTGCCGTGCAGATTATCTGAGGGACCCGTGGAAACGGCTGCCTTTCTAGACCAGAGAGCGAAGGAGTAGGAACCACTGGAGCAGAGAGAGGGTAAGGTTTCCAGCTGGCTGCCAGATAAGTTACCAAAACCACAGGTCCCTGTTTCTGGAGTTACTATTAAATAAACGCCTGTCTTAGAGATGGGGCTAATTCGCTGGGAGCAGCCCAGAGAAGGAAAACTGTTCTTCAGTTCAAAGGACACTTACCAAAAATAACTTTCCAGCTGCTAAACTGTTAACAGCCCTCCAAGCTA
Source organism: Mauremys mutica (assembly GCF_020497125.1). Classification (NCBI taxonomy): domain Eukaryota; kingdom Metazoa; phylum Chordata; order Testudines; family Geoemydidae; genus Mauremys; species Mauremys mutica. Next base: position 48,022,090 of record NC_059078.1, read on the forward strand.
AAACTAATGCAAACCTTCCCATGCTGAGATGGCAACACGCCTAACTAATAGCATCACGCCCATTCTGGGGGATTCCAGACGGAGCCAATTGTGGTCTGCTTTCAAAGTTGGGGTACTACTGGCCTCTTGAAAGAGGAGCAGGGGCCTAACTCCCCAATCTGAGGGAAGGGGGCAGGAGGCAGAGAAAGGGAGCCTGAGGCCAGGTATTAGTGGAGAAAATGGGACCGAATTCACCAGTGCTGTAGGAAAGGATTAATCAGCTCTCACTTGCTAAGTGGCCTGGCCTGGAGAACTGATCTCAGTGATGTTATGTAATGCTTGTAACTGAATATCTGGCTAGCTGGTGAGTGAATGAAGCCGTGTCTGGTCTGATGGGGAGCTGCTAGATCTCAGAAAGAACAAGTTTATTCAACATCAGACTTGCCTCTGGCCTTTTGGCAGCATGGTGTGGTGGGGTGATGGACCCCACCCCCTCTAGACACAGCCTCCATTCTATCCAGCAGGTGTACAGGAGCAGGCAGCAATGTTTCCTTCACCCAGCTGTTGAGTACAGCTGGCCAAATATTTACCCAATATATTATTTAAACACCGCTGTTATCTGTCCCTACTTCTGGTGTCCAGGCTGCTCTAGCCGGGAGCATGACAGCTCTGGTATCCTTCATGTTGCACTTTGACAGGGAACTGCATTTGGGTAGACTGGAACCTGAGCCTGTTGGGTGGGTTGGCTGGGCTTAGCAGCCGGACATGGGGCTGTCTTGCTGAGTAATCCAAACCACACTGGGTCTGCACAACCGGGTTGGAAGCTCCTTGCGGTGTCTTGTACTGCAGATCCAGTCCTGCTGGAACCAGGACATGGAGAGGAAATGCATGTGCCCATTGAAAAAGGCAAGGGGTGTTCATTCAACACCAAGCTACAAAGAAAAACCATCCTGTATGGAGGTTGGTGGCTTTGGGTCCATTCACCACTAACACTGCAGGTAAGAGCTGTGAGATGGGAAATCAAGGCTGGAAAATTCCCAGGGAACACTAGGAAAGTCACCACTTCTCCCCCATTTGGTATAAACACTGAAAAACCTTTCACCATGGGAGACCTGGGTTCAAATCCCACCGTAGGTAACAAGTGACTGAGTCTGGGGTGGCTCAGTGATCCCTCTTTACACACAGCAAAAATCACAGTGCAAACTGGCAGGACTGGCAGTCTGTGCTGAAGAGAAGTCTGGGGGTGGGCTGTGAGTCAGGCCCGAGGTGCTTTGGCAGAGCTGAATGGGGAGCCAAGAGGGGATCTGCAGGGGGTGCTAGCCTTGAGGACTGAAATGCATTGGCTGCCCTGTGGAGGAAATTTGCCTGGCTCCCAGGCATGTTGTATTCCAGGCTCGAGCTGATCCTTCACTCTGCATCCACGTGCCAGAGTACATGGGGGGCCAGTGGTAGAACAAGACCCGCTGCCTTCCTCACATCTCTGCAAGATCTGGGCCTGCCCCAGGGTGGCCTGATGCTGCCGAGTGTTAGCACATTGCCACTGGCACCAGCCAGTGCCCTAGACCACCTCGGAGCTGAGACTGTGGTCTGCTGAGCGGATGCTGGCAATTAGCACACCCTACTCTCGCTCTCCCCACCCTGCTCCGATTTCCTGGAGACCTGATCTTGGCAGAGTAGGAAATGAAGAGGGCTGGCTGAGCAAAGGAGAGCGAGAGAGCAAGCAGAGCCCTTTCCTAAACTGATGCTTAAGGCCATCATAGTCCATTCTGGTCAATTTCACAGTCAAAGGATTTTAAAAATAGTTAATTTCATGAGTTCCGATATTTAAATTAGGAATTTCATGGTGTTGTAACTGTAGGGGGTCCTGACCCAAAGAGGGTTGCAGGAGGGTCGCAAGTTTATTGTAGTGTGTGTGGGGTCATGGCATTGCCACCCTTACTTTTGTGCTGCTGCTGATGGTGGCCCTGCCTTCAGAGCTGGGTGGCCAGAGAGTGCCAGCTGCTGCCAAGAGCAGCACAGAAGTAAGGGTGGCATGGCATGGTATTGCCAACCTCATTTCTGCACTGCTGGTGGCAGGGCGCTGCCTTTGGAGCTGGGTGCCCGTCTAGCAGCCGCCATTCTCTGGCCACCCAGCTCTGAAGGCAGCACAGAAGAAAGGGTGGCAATACTGCAATAATCTAGCGCCTCCCCCATCCCCACCATAATCCCATTTTGGGTCAGGGCTCCCAGTTTGAGAAACTCTGGTCTCCCCCAAGAAATCTGTATAGTACAGGGTAAAATTACACAAAAGACCAGATTTCACAGTCTGTATGTGTTTTTCACATCTGTGAATTTGGCTTCTGTTGAAATTTCCAAACAGACCTCTGTTATCTTCTCCCCCTACCTCCCTAGCCTTAGCCATCTTTCTCCTCCCATCCCATAGGTCACAAGCAAAATCCTTGGTGCATGAAACCCTGCACCTTCCCCGTTTCATTGAACAAACCCTGAAGCTGCTTCAATGCAAAAAAACCCTTCCTGTTGGCCAAGGTGCCCTTTTTTGTGGAAAAAGTAGATGAAGCTGTTTCATCCAGATTCACTGAGATGCAAGGCCTACATCTGAAATGCAGTGTTGGCTTACACAGCTGCACGGGGCTGGCTGGCAGCCCTGGGTGGAAACACTTGCTCTTACAAGCACACTTGTTGCCTCACAAATGGTCGTTGTGACATAGCTGCATTGCAGCCCCTTGATGCTGTGTAGTCACAGTCTGGTGTGGCCACCGCGTGATGACATTGCACCGAACCACCAGATTTCTGAACACACTGAAACTGGGCACAACCCCACCCCTCTGAAATCAGCAGGAACCAAGAAAATACAAACCCAATGGATTTGGGGCTTGCTGTGAAGAGAGGGGGCTTGAGTTCAGCTGGAATCACGTGGACTCTTCTGCCTGCCAGCTAGTGGGAAGATCATTGCTGACTTGCCCTGCAACTGCTACAGCAGAGCCTTAAACCAGCAGCCTCCTAGTCTGTAGGCAACTGCCCCACCTCTGGAGCCAAAGGGAACCTTTGGAGCCAGGCTAAGCTCAGCTCAGCCAGAAACTATCCTGGGTGGATTTTGCCCAGACCTAGTTTCTTATGCCAAGCAGCTGACTGGTCAGAGGGCTTAAGGACAGTAGAGGGGCAAACCCACGAAGGCAGGTTGCAATAAGTGGCTGGGGTAGCGACTTACAGAGATGCCAGGGTCTGAGCAACGGTGAGACCCTCTGAATTACTGTCTGTTCACAGCTGCATGGGCAAAGCTGGAGTGTCCCCCTGTCTGCAGGCTAACTGTACACTTGCCACACAACTGGAATTTGCCACAGCGTGACAGGCTAACAGCGCATCTGATTAACACACAGCAACCCACGCAAGACGCACTCTGCCCAATATAACACGCCAGCCATCAGAGCCCTGTGGCCATGGTTGCAGGTGCTGTGGGTCAGGATTGGGGGGCATTGGCAGAGCTGTGTGGGAGCCCAGGGCTGGGATAGCAGGCTGGGTGTTGGGGGGTTGCAGGCCAGGATTGAGGGCACTGACAGAGTTATGCAGGGAGTCCAGAGCTGGGACAGCAGAGAGTCCTGCACACCAGATAATGAGATGGTTTGGCAGAGCGGTGGGCATTGAGATGCTGCACAGCACCCGATGCCCTGTTCTGACTAGTGCTAGTAGACTCCATTTTAGGAACTTTAAAAATCTTTCACCCAAACTTTTATCCTCAGATATTTATTCCATTTAAACTGTTTGCCGGGCTTGCCCCCCAACCCCTGTCAAAAAGGCTGGGGGTGGTCTGGCAGTCATACTGGCCAGGCCCAAATCCAAGCCAAACACCCAGCCGGCTCTCTCACGGTGAAGCTCTGAGCCAAAGGACGCGGAGTGGATGAAATCAGACGTTTGATGCTGAGCAGATTCTTTGTGTTGGCAGCAGTCTCTTGGTGAACTACCGCTGCTGGCCTGGGACGCCATGGAAAAGCAGGGTTCCCAGGGAAGGTGTCCAGGGGACGCTGGCTTCTCCTAGATGGAGGGGTCACGCTCCTAGGGGTGTCTGGAAAGACTGGGGAGCCTCCCAAAGGGGAGCTGCCCTCTCTGAGCAGGGCAGTTGGGGAATAACCAGGGCACACACTGGGGTTGGCGGGATAGGAGCTGGAGATTAATAGGTGGGAGTGGGAGGGGAGTATTGTACCCCCTTATGCTCAGCCTTCACCTTGTCCTCTCTGGAGCCTGAGGTCCCAGCTAGCCCCAGACAGAGTGCAGGCGGTAGCAGTGCAAGTCCCCTCCACTTCCTAAGTGATGCCCCCTGGCCTGGTGTCTTGCTCAAGCACCACGGCTGGCTGGAATGCCCGAGCCCAGACCTGGACCAGCGATACCCATGGAGTGGAAAATTCACTGCTGGCAGCTGCTTCTCCCTTTCATCTCCTCTCTGGGGGAGCCCTGGAGAGCGGTGAAAGTGGATGCGGGTGAGGAATAGCTGACCCACGGTGTGCGTGTCTGCAAAGGGGTCCCAGGCGAGTTCAGGGGGAGTGGAGCCGGCTCCTCTCTCTGGATCACTGGCCTGTGACTTTGGGCTCTGCTGGTAGGTGAAGAATGTTAATGGAAGGCCTGGGGCCCCGTGTCAGTGGAGGCCTCCGCTCCCTGCAGGAGTTGAGACCCACTGGACCGGCTCCCTCTGCAACCTGAGTCAGCCCATTCCTCTGTCTGATCTGGGACAGCAGGAGCGAGTGACTCCTCTCCCTGGAGAACCGAGCCCTGCTTTCCTGGCTCAGCTCTCCTGCCTCCTCAGGGCGGAGGGGTGACTGCTGCCTACTCTCTGTATGCCCCATGCAACCCAGTCCAGAGCCCCAGCCACCTTCACCTCAGTGCTAGGGCCCCACACATCTCTGCCAATGCAACCCAATTGAGGGGTGCAGCTCCCTGCACAGCCTCGGTGTGCAACCCCCGTCCTGTCCTGCAGCTGCCCCCATTCTCTGCCTTGGGTCTTTCGGCCAGACTGTCGATCTGCGTGAGGTGTGGCAGTTCTGAGACGTGTGCTGTAAGGAGCATTCACACCCCCATACCTGGGATGGGAGGCTAAAGAAAGCTGACTAGCAAATTAACCCATTATGCCACCAAGCCTAGCTACTGCATAATCAGAGTCCTCTCCCTCCTTGGCCCACTCCCTGTATCTTGTCCTTAACTTATTAGTGCTTCTGGGCAGTGCCTGTCTTCTTTGTATTTGTTTGTACAGCAAGTGGCACAATGGGGCTCAGCTCTGGACAGGAGTCCTTAGCATTGCCACAAGGCAAATGGTTGGTCCTCATGGGTGCAGGAGCCACTAAGTGCGATAAACGGGGGCAGAGGATTAGCAAGGGCAGAATGGTTTGGCAGATGTCAGCAATGTCACAGCATGTTCTGCACATGTCATCCTTAGGGGGCTGTGGGGCCCGGGACAAATCAGCCCCCACCGCTTGGCCCTGCTCTGCATCTGGCCTGGTGCTGGGCCGCCTGCTGCTGCTGGCAGTTGCTGGTGCCTACCATGGGGCTCTGGCCAGGACAGTGGACTTGTTGCACCAAAACACGGGCAGCCAAGCCGGGCACTGTCTCCGCTAATTGCCAACAAGATGGCGGGCCCTGCGGAAGTGACGGATTTGTCTTCCAACAGTGGTGCTGGAACATTTTTAATAGGGGTGCTGAAAGCCAGTCCCCTTACCCCGTCCCCGCCCCCCAGAGCTAAGGCTGGGAGCAGAGCACCAGGCCTGCGGGGCTGGCAGCTGGGACCCCGGGGGTGCTGCGGCACCCCCCAGACCTACAGGCCCAGCCCACAACATTTTGGCACCTGAGGTGGGGAGCTCAAATGATGCCTCCATGCCCCCTCGCTTGGGCCAAAACTTTGAAAGGTCTCAATTCTGCCTTCTACTCCTCTCAGGGTACTGCTCTGCTACCTACCCAAATAAAGGAGAACTAACAACTTAAAATGCTTTGTTCAAAAATTTTAACTAACACTTAACTTTCAAATGCCTGAACAGCAAATGTAACTTTTCTTGCCTGCATAGTAAACACTGGCATTTTTATCTGTTTGAATAATCAAAGTGGTGCTTTCCATGCGTTCTTGGTTGCAAAGATTTGAACTGCTTCCTGAAGGTCCACAGTCTGGGCCAGCTCATGCTCTATTGAGATGGTTGCAAGGCTGACCAGCCTCTCCTGTGTCACTGTGGAGCGTAGATGTGTTTTTATTAACTTCAGCTTGGAGAAGCTGCGTTCTCCACTGGCAACTGTTACAGGAAGTGTTAGAAGTATGCGCAGAGCAACAAAAGCATTTGGAAACAGGGTGGTCGTCTTATTTGTGCACATATATTCCAGAACAGCCTTTGGAGTTGATTCTGCTGAAATGTATCTTGAAAGGGCTTTCAGTTCATCACTTAAATCACTTGCATCAATATCGCACATGTCATCATGTGTCAACACTGTCTCTAGTGCCCTGCATTGCTGGTGTAGGTCTTCTTCGGGTATAGTGAGGAGTTTTGGAATATCATACAACATACCAAATACACTGTTGTGTTCCTTGAGCTGCATGAAACATTCTTCTACTGACTGTTTGCACAATCTAGTATCTGGTTAAAGAATTCAACTTTATTGTTTGGGGTCTCTTATGGGATTATCCCGTGCCTCGTAATCAAAATGTCATCTTCTTCAGTGACTCTTGTATTCTTGAATGGGTGGGAAAATAGCTTCAGTGTGAAGTTCCTCTGCCAAATTCTGTGCACTCTTCAGAACATTTTGAAATCCCTCATCTGACCGGTAAGACTGTAGGTGTGACTTTGCTTTGTCCAGTTGTTCCATTGCTCCAGATATATCAAGGTCAACACCTTGAAGTCTCTTACTTACAACATTTATTTCAAACTATATGTCATGCCACAACACTAAGCCACACAGAAATTTGAAGTTATGTATGTTTCTGGTGATTCCATTTCTCTCTGCCACTGTTCTCCCACAAACAGTTCCCGCCATAGCATTGTCCTCCATAATGGCAACTATGGCATCATCTATCTTCCCAATTTGGTGTTTGATAGGCTTTATTGCCTTCATTTGGCTTTCCCATCATGTGGCACTCAGTGGTTTCAGTGTCAGAGAGGATGTTCCCAGATGTTGCTTCAAAATTTGCCATCGATGAGTTGATGCAGAGAAAAATACATAGATGCTTTGAATTACATTAAAAAATTCAGCAGCCTCACTAGAGGCTGATGCTGTATCACTGACCACCAAGTTCAATGAATGAGAACTGCATGGGACAAAAAAACCTCAAGGGTTTAACTCTCATATCCGTGTCTGCACTCCTCTGTTCTTTCCTCTCATGTTGGCACCATTATCGTAGCACTGACCTCTCATGTCAGCTATCTTAATTCTTGTATCTTCCAGCTTTTTAAGAAGCACATTTGTCATACCAGCTCCTGTAGTATCATCAATTTCAATACATTCTAGAAAATGCTCTCTGACAGTCTCCATTGGATGGACATTTTCACTAGGTTCTGTTGTTGTTCCAAAACGCACCATTAAAGTCATTTGTTCCATATGGCTGATGTCAGGTGTGCAGTCCAGAATAACGGAGTAATATCTTGCTGACTTCAGATCTGCCACAATCTTTTGTTTGGCTTTTGTTACCAGTAACTGTATGATCTCATTTTGAATTGTTTTTCCAAGATAGTGGTGTGTGTATATTTCTTGGGTTGTGACTCTTCTTAGATGCTCCTGGAGTACAGCATCAAACTCCGCCATCAGCTCCACAATTTTAAGGAAGTTTCCATTGTTTGGCACATACAGCTGATCTGAAGTGCCACACAGTGCTAGGTTTTGGGTAGCAAGCATTCTCTCAATGGCAATGAGCCTTTTCAGAACATTTTGCCAGTAAAGAGACTCTGATGCAATCTTCTCTTGATGCTGATCATCTATGGTGGCCTTTAACCGTAGTCTCATCTCAAGCTCTTTCCACCTATGGAATGCTCTCTGGTGATTTGCTGCCTTCTCACGGCATGCCAGATTTTTCCAGTCCTTTGTTCCCGTAGAACCCAATGTGGATGGAAGAGTTTGGAACAAAACCAGTATGCAGCATTCTGGGGTTTTTAGTACATATGCCATGGCCTCTCCACTTTGTCACCATTGGCAATTTCACCCCAGTAATGTGTTGGATGGAAACTTCTATTTTCATTGTCTTTGGGGAACATGAAGTTTTTCTCTTGCTGTGGCCCATGCAGTGCAAGGAAGTCCCTCAGGCTACTGCTCAAGTGGGTCCACAGTCCTGGATCATCTAGACTTAAGGAACTAAACTCAACAGCAGCTGTTTCTTGCGCCTCCACCACACTCTTCTCTGATCTACACTTTTCTTCAGGAATGTGCATGGCTACATCCATTTGAGAAGGAGATATGGATGCTGCAGTAGCTGCCAGGTCACCTGCACTCTAACTGGAAGATCAGGCATCTCCTCACCACTCACATCCTCACTGGGGCTGGAAGGCTCACCGTGAACATTTGTGTCTATGTATCTCAGGAGAGCTCCATCCTGCTTAGATAGAAAATCTTCCTTTGCCTCTTTCTTTTTCTGAATGCTGCCCCAGAGGGGCGTTTTCTTCTTTCACTCATGACTGCTGTTCTGTGCCAGCTAGAGTGGCTCTCAACACTCAATAGAAGGGGACAAATAAGCAGGCTGGTAGCAGGGCCTGAGTGAGGGAAGATATCAGCGTCTTAAGGGCCTAACTGGCTCCTACTACTTCAGCTGACTGCCTGTTCTCCTCAAGTGGGTTCAGGGAAGCAGCAGGAAACAGGGAGCTCCCTGAGAAGCTGGTGTTAATCAGGCCAGGCTCCTGGGGGTGCCAGAGAGGTACATAAGAGGCTCCTCCTCCTCTCTCTCCCTGCAACTCCTGCTGCTTTCTGTTATTCCCTCTCACCCTTTCGCCTGCCTGCCTGTTATGTCTCTTGTGCCCCCCTTCCTCCAGCACAGCACTCCACCATCTCTGTGCATCTAGAGCAGAGAGAATACATGCACCAGCAGCAGACACAATTTTCTACACTCTGGGTCCTAGTGGTGTCCCTCCACAGTCTGGCACCTGAGGCGGCTGCCTCAGTTCGCCCCATGGTAAGACCAGCCCTATGCGCCTCTGGCTTCTGGGACTGACCGCACTGGCCAATCACTCCGGCCCGGGGGGCCCCCCAAAGCACGGGGCCTGGAGCAGTTGTCCCAATTTGCCCTACCCAAGGGACAGCTCTGCCTGCATCGCAAGGGAGGCTGTGCCTGAGCCCTGAGCAGGCAGAGCGCTAAACACATGGGGAAGTCAGCAGCCTTGAACATTGCTGATGTGTGGACCTTGGCTGAAGGCTGACCTCAGGGTGCAAGCTGGAAGGAGCCCTGCAGTCTAGAAGAACCAGCCTGGGTCCCAGAACAAACCCTGACCTGCCCGGCCCGCCATGGATCTGGTAGGCCTGCTGTGCCCAGGCCTTGGGCTGTATAAAGGGACTGGAAGCATGGCAGGCTCACGCCCATATGTGTGACTCTGCTTCGTGGTCCTGCCTCAGCCCTGCTCTGGGCTGACCCATGTCTATGCTGTAACCTTCCCTTCTGGAGGCTCCTTGCCCCACCCACACAGTCTGGGCTGCCTGCCCCATTTCCCAAACAGTAAGGCCCAGGCAGCCCCCCCACAGCGCCCTGCGCTCAGACAATAGCAGCAATGTGTGCTGCCTAATGACAGCATCTGACTCCAATTACCGCTCACTTGGATTTGCATTTCTGCTTAATTGAGGAAGTGAGAGGAAGCCTTTCATCTGCTAATGTGGGTTTAATTAGCCTGTAATTGCTTGGCTGCCCAGGCTCCTCGGGGGCTCAATGAAGCCATCACCTTCTCCCTCTTTCCCTCTGCCCCCCCCCCCCCCTTCAACTCCTCTGTCTTGGGGCATAAGCCATGTGGACGTGGACAACAGTGACTCACTGCAGGTGGGAGGGCCCCACAGCAGAGGCCCTTTCCACTCACTGCTAATACTGAGCCTTAAGGGTTGGGGAGGCTGGAGCATGAGAGGCTGCTGGGCTGCAGCTCAGGTTCTGCTGGAGGGGGAGAAGCTGTGGCGAATCAGGCCCACGGCCCCTAGTCTCTTGTATCTTGCGTAGTCTCCTGGAACCGTGCAAAGTGAACGTCAGATGATTTGGATCTGGTGCAACTCCACACTCGCTTTACACAGGTGTGAATGGCTGCATGGGGTGCAAAGTAGTGAAGACTCGAGCGCTATGTGTAAAGACGGGTGCCTCGCCTCCAACGTGACTAGGAGGAGCTGGGTATATGGGGAGGGAACGGCCGGCTCTGGGACAAATGGGCAGTGTTGATTTCTAATGTTTTGTTGAGCGGTCAAGGGCTGGCTGGGCTGCCAACTGCCTTGGGGGAAAACCTACAACCGCATTGTCTGCAGTGGCTGGGAGATTGTGGAACCTTGGCCCCACTCTGTGGCTGCTTGTTGCCCATGCAGCTGCCCCCGGGTGTCAGGCAGTAGCTAAAACAGCCCTGCCTTTAACCAAGAGGAAATGAGCCAGAAATGCACAATGTCTCTGCAGCCAGCTCCACTTGGAAACCCCTCAGCAGTAAAGAAAGCGGCATCTGAGGGGCCAGGGAAAGCTTGTTTGCCTTTGCATGAAGCGCAGAAGAGCCTTTACTTAAGGCAGGGTGGTGTGACATTGACTAGGATTCTCATCAGTTTCTCACTGCAACCTTTGTGGGTCAAGTGGTACTGCTTGGCAGCTGCTTCTCCTGCCGCTGGAGTGAAAAAAGCCAGTGAAGGAGAAGAAGTGATGGGAGCATATGGAAAGGGGAACTGGGAGAGGGAAGGATGGGTAGGAAGAGCAACAGGAAGAATGGGGGCTCTGACTTTGAACCTAACTATTCACTGGGAAGCATGTGGGGCACCAGCACTTGGAGAGGAGAAAGTGAACTGTACTTAATGGCTCAGTAGAAGTTGTATTTACTGAGCACTGATAGCATGTGCATGGAGCTGTACGCAGCTCTGAGAGAAGCACAGCCCCTGCCCCTAAGAACTAGCCGACTCAGCTAGCCACACTACAATCCTCTTCAGCAGGTGAAGTGTTCAGTAATCGCTCTGGGCTCCCAGTATTTGAAAGAGATCCTCTTTACTCAGCCGGCTGGGGGTGAAGCAGCTCCGAGGAGGTGCGGCCTCGTGCTGTGAAATGGTCAATGTGATGAAACAGATGGAGGAAAGGTCAGGCTCTGGGGGTGTTGTCATGGAGCTGGTGGGATGTGCATGAGAAGCATTACTCCATGGGGTAACTATGCTCCTGACTAACCTGTGATGGGCTGGGGTACAGGCCGGCATGTAGGGTTGGCTCTCTGAGCCACATTTGCTTGGAGGGTGTGATGGGAGAGACCCAGCAGTTGCTCTGAGCATTGGGGCTAATGCCCTCATGTCCTTGCTATGGGATCCTGCTGGAATAGATTGCCATTATCTGAGCAATAAAGAATGGTCGGCCCCATTGCCCAGGGTCAGACAGCCAGACCTTGCTTATCTACCAGAGCAGCCAGAGGGCCGGGCCCCAGGTCCTGTCCAGACACCTTCGCTCTCCTCTCTGATCTCTCCCCGTTCTCCCTACTCTGAGTCTTATCAAACGCTCCATAAAGACTTCAAGGGGAACTGTATCTGTGCATGCAGCATCTGGTGCTCCTGCTGGCTTCCCTCTTTGGCCTTATCTGCCAGCTGCGCTGTGATCCGGCTGGAAGGAGCCCAGGTCTATGGGGGAGAGATCAGCAGCCAGGACTCCCTCACTGGCAGGATGACTCAAAGGTTCCTTGTGTGTGCCTGTCTCCTCGGAGCCTCTCCTCTTACCCTCTGCCTTAAAGTGGAGTTGGATCTCCGCGGGACAGGCACTGCATGGAGAGCGGCAGCATATCTGTCACCGCACTGCATCCCTCGTTTCCCAGCCAGCATGCCCCATCCCTCCTCTGCCCAGGTGTGAGAGGGCAGCTCAGTCTCTAGGTCCCCTGACGGGTTCTGTGAGGCGCCACCAGGTATCACTGGCTGATATGTGGATACCCGTTTATTTTGCGCAGGGATGTCCATCCCCTGCCACAGCCTCTAGCTGCTTTCAGTGGAAGGAATAAAAGCCCCCTCTGAACTTTCGGCAGTAATAATCATCAGTACCATCCGCCCACGTGACCGTCACCCATCACTTGTGCTCTGTTCATGATCCAAACTCTAGCGTGGAGAGAGCAGTTTTGTAGCTGAGCAGTAGTTGCCTAGAGTAACGAATGCCTGTATCCCAACCCCACCGAGTTCTCTGGGGAGGCTTTGCACCATCTCTGCTTCCAGCTCCAACTTCTCCATGTTTCTTAGTGTGCAAATGATGCACCAAACTAATGATTTCCGTATATTGCAGTTGGGACAAAATGCCGACCAGTCTCTGTGGGGTGGGTCTAGGGGAGCAGTGATTGAGTGGCTCTGCAGAACCATGGAACACACTGGGGAGTTTATCATTAAAATAGACGAGATGACAAAGGGTGGGAAGGGAAGTGTCTGAGGTCACACAATGGGCCGAGGGAGAGCAGGGAATAGAACGCAGGTCTACCACCTCCCAACAGGGCCACCCAGAGGATTCAGGGGGCCTGGGGTCTTCGGCGGCGGGAGGCCCCCACCGCCGAATTGCTGCCAAAGACCTGGAACTTCAGCGGCGGGTCCCCGTGCGGAAGGACCCCCTGCTGCGGGTCTTTGGGGCACTTTGGCGGCGGGTCCCGGAGAGGAAAGATCCCCCGCCGCCAAATTGCTGACGACCTGGAGCGGAAGAAACTCCGGGGGCCTGGGCCCCATGAAAATTTTCCGGAGCCCCTGGAGCAAGTGAAGGACCCTGCTCCAGGGCCCCCAAAAACTCTCGTGGGGTCCCCTGCGGGGTCTGGGGCAAATTGCCCCTCTTGCCCCCCCTCCCCCGGGCGGCCCTGCCTCCCAATGCTCCATCTACCCATGCCCCGGGATGATGCTAGCAGTATTGTGCTGCTAGAAGTGCTGTCTCTGTCCTGCGCATGTTCCATCTTTCTAGATGCCCTGAGTGGCCTTTGAGTGCTGTCCCTTACACCTGGGCATGCTCCGTTTCCCAACGCATCTTCATTGCTCGTGGGCTAGAGCTGGGACTGCTGCATGTATTACCCCTCTTCCAGGCACGTGTTCTCACTCAGACCCTTGTGAGTCTGGGGCAGGAAGCAGCAGCCCTGAGCCACCAACAAGCACATGTTGCTCCTTCTGACTGGGAGTGTGGGAATGTGGGAGCTACAGCAGGCTTGCATGTTGGGGCAGCAACGCTGCCAGCGCTCCTCTTCCTGTCTTATCGGCCCCAGGATTGCTGGATGGAAAATCGGTGCTGCAGCGGCGTTGCGCCGACATGTGAAATCTGGTAAGACACGTTCACACGACCTGCCACTGCATCCTTGGCTTAGTCCCTATCTCCCACCCAGCATGCACACAGTCATGCTGTCCCCAGCCGTGTCAGTCTCAGTTGTGCTGGCTTCTCCACTCTGTCCTCGGTCATGCCTTGTGGGGCCTTGTTCTCCCCTGATCTCTTCCCTCACTTCCTCTCTTCCATGGACAGAGGGAAATTCTGCGTGGAGATCGGCCGTGGGAAATCTAGCAATAGGACCTAGTGCCATGCAGCCCATTGAGGCTTACCCACCCTTCCGCCTAGCCCCTCTCTCGTGCCCCCATCTCTGGTGTCCCAGCCCCAAGCATTAGTGTCCATGCTAATGCTGACATTTCCCTGTGAAGGCTGTGCGCTTTTCAGCCGCACGTGCAATAGCAGGTCTAACTGTTGCAGTGTTTGTGCAGGACACAAATCTGGCATCTGTACAATGGGGAGGAAGTGTGTCACTAAGGACTATAGAGAGCTTGAGTCAGGGCTCTAGTGGAGACTTGTGGGGTGACCTGGCCAACTGGCTTCATCTCTCTGGGCCTCAGTTCCCAGCCTCTAGAAAGGGGATAATAACTGGGGCTGATCAAAACCTTCCCATCAATCTCTCCTCTCTCCCCCTGCCCCCACCAATAGCTTTTTGACAAAATGAACATTTTCTAGGAGACACGTTTTCTTCAAAACCTTTGGATTGTTTGGTTGGAAAACGGTCTCAATTGAAACTGTTTCAAAACTTTCCCTGGGGGGGGGGAAACCTCTCTTCCCAACCAGCTCCCCCATGTCTTCTATTCTGACACTTTAGATTGTTAGATCCCTGGGGCAAGAACTCTTACTATGGGTTTGTCCAGCACCTAGCACAGTGGAGCCTCCGTGTGCTATCAGAGCACTCCTGTATGTCATTGCACATAAATCAGAGGCACAGTTGTGACCTGGGTTATTTGACAGTAGGACCACAAGTGTCTAACTCTCTCCTGAACATTACTGAGTTGCCTCTTTCCCACTTTCCCTTTCTTAGTCTTTTCCCAACTTCACCCTTTCGGAAAAGGCCATGTCCTCCAAAGCCAGGGGCCTTCTGCCATAGCTTCACTTTATGCCTCTGACTGCTCTCTTAAACAGCCTCCCCCTCCGCACCCAGCAGTAACCCCCATGCCCTCAACTTCCTAGCTGTCCTCCTGTCCACCTGTGCCACCAGTTCTTTGATTCTCCTTCCTGCGACGCAGTATATCAAAATCTCTGCCCAGACCTCCAGCTGGGACTTCTCACCAGCCATTGTGCAGCACAGGCGATCCTGTCCTGGTCTCTGTTAACATGTCCTGGGGCCCAGTTTGCTTTTCTTACTGCTGCCAGAGGTAGAGAAGATAGAAGAAGAGAGAGCCATGTGCTGAAATTAATTTTGGGTAGCTCAGGGGATTGGTAACAATGGTGAGTTTCTTAAGCTAGGGTGGGTCAGGAGTAGGGTGACCAGATGTCCTGATTTTATAGGGACAGTCCTGATTTTTGGGTCTTTTTCTTATATAGGCTCCTATTACCCCCCACCCCCTCTCCCGATTTTTCACATTTGCTGTCTGGTCACCCTAGTCAGGAGTGACCAACATTCACTGCTACAATGGCTATTTGGCCTGCATGAAGTAATGTACTTTGAGGTCAGCAGATGAGGCTATAGAAGAGACAAGTAAGTACCTTAGGAACCTTAACCTGAGCCTCTTGAGCCCCATGTGAGTTCTAGCTGACAGATGAGGAAACTGAGGCAGGCACGACTTGCCAAAATTTTCACTGCAAATCAGTCGCAAAGCTGAGACTAGGACTCACAGGTCCCGGTCTTGAGCTCCAGAGACTAGCCACTCCCAGAAGAGACCACTTGGCCATCTCAGCCGAGTCTAACAAGCAGGAGTCCTCATGGCAAACCCCACCATCACTGGTGGGAGGCATTGGCACCTGTATAGATAGAGGTGCCCAGGGATTGAATGGGAACACCCAGGGTGGAGCTTGGCCATGTGACAGCGTACGGCAAGACAGCACTGCTCTTTTCATGCTAGTCTCTTCTGTAGAGCCCATCAGTCAGGCCCAAAGCTCTAACTTCTCATTTAAAAAACTGCTGCAACGTGTGTATGGAAATCAAAACCCAAGGGGCAGCCAGTGGATTCTGCAAAGATGTGGCCCCTTATAGCTGGGAATCCTGAGCTCTGCCCTGTTTTGCCTGGAGTTGGGCTGAGTGGCTGGGGCAGTGAGAGGCTAGGTGCTGCTCTGGCAGGCTTGGTAGCGTGATCTGAAGAAAGAGCTGGGTGGGAAATGGATTTCCTGGCCCGTGAGAATTTTCAAGATTTCCGAAATGTTCCCATCCTGAACTGGGACCAAAAAATCAAAATCTCAGATTTTCACAAACCCAAAAACTTCAGCCAGGTCCTCAGAATGTTGGATTCTGACCTTTGGAATGTTTTGACTTTTTTTGGTCAAGAGTTCTATTTTGAGGTCAAACCAATTTTGTGTTGGAACTGTAAGTTTATTTATAGTAAAACCCAGTCATGTGCTATTCTGTTTCCTTTTTGAAAAGGGGAAATAAACCAAAACACAGCCCCTTGCCCAGTTTCAACAAATTGACATTTGCCAACACAGTTTTGTCCGAACAAATTCCTGAAGAGCTCTAGCGTGAAGCCCAAGTCTGCTGCATAGGCCAGAATGAGCACTGGAGACAAGTGATTTTGAGGCAGTGCCTTCAGGTCCCCAGTGTGGGGAATAAGGCCTCACTGCTGCTCTTGCCCAGGCTCCGGGCAGTGTACCTCTACAGCTCAGCCACAGCAGGGCCGTCTGGTTGACCACTCAGCCTGGTTGGCGGAGGAAGCCTGTTCTTAGACCCAAGAGCACCAGCTGATCTCTGGCTGCTCAATGCCTATGCCCCAGCTGTGATCACTCCTGTGCCTGGCTTGTCCCCAGGCCTGCTTCTATACAGATCTGCTGGCTCTGACTTCTGCCTTTGGTTCCTGACTCCCAGCACCTGCTCCAACCACTGGGTGTGACTGCCCCATCCCAGTTCAGTGTACCCAGCAAACTGGCTCTGCAGGAGTGGCTGTCATGAGATGGGACTGGAGCTCGCTTGGAGCACTTGGGAGCAGAGTGCCGCTTAGTGTAGGCCTGCAGGGGAAGACAAAGTGAAGAAGCAGGAGTCACGGTCAGGAGGAGCAGGAGCCAAGGTAATCTGAAGCTGTGTCAGGGTGACCCATCTCCTCCAGGCAGAGAACAGCAAGTCATCCACTCAAACCTATTCAGTGCACAGCTGGAATGCAGACGTGCAGGAGCTAGTCCTAGGCGAGAGCTAAGAGGAGACCAACCCCTGGTGCAAACGAAACAGTCATCCAGATGCTCTAGCCAAGAGCAGGAGCAGAGCAGGTCCCTGTCTCCATTGCTATGGGATGGAGACTGCCTGGGGCATTGATCATTCACGCACAAGCAGGAACAGACCATCAGCTGGCACAGTGCCTCCCTCGGAGTGTGGCACTGCCCGGCTAATAGCCTGGGTTGGTGCCATCTTTTAGAAACACCTGTCATTGACCGCTGCCGGAGCCGACATGGCAGATGAGCCGGGCTACTGGCAGGAGAGTGGGCAGGGGAAGGAGGTCAGGTCCTACATGGCGCTGGTCTGCAGTGATGCAGAACATCCTATACTATCTCCACCTCTTAATTCTTTGTCAACTGACCTGTTAGTTCACATGATGGTGACAGAGCCCCCCCCCTCAGCCTGGGGTCCCATTGTGCTAGGCGCTGTACAGATGCACAGCAGGGGACAGTCCCTGCCCTGAAGGACTTACTGTTTAAATCCATGAAAGGTGGGAGGTGAAACAGGCATAGGGAGGGGATGTGACTTGCCCAGGGCCAGCTGGCAGTGCTGGGACTAAGACCCATGTCTTAGTCCTAGTTCAGGGCCCTAACACGTAGGCCATGCTGCTTCCCCACCTCTGAAGTGTAAGGGAATCATTTTTCCCACTCAGCCCTTCTCTCCAGCCCCAGCAGCAGAGCAGGCAGATGGCGTGATGGTGGGGCACTGCCTGGCCGAGTGCCAGCCTCCAGGGGAAACAGCACCATTATTGTTCAAGTTATTCCAAGCTGACATGACCTATTTGGCAGAGAGCTCCTTCCACCAACACCCATGAAGTCCTGTTTCCCATTAAACCCCACACGGCCAGAGACTTACTGGCTTACACAGGACAATCTGTCTGTGCCCTGCACCTGAGTGAGCAAATGGAGCTGCCGAGAGCTTGTGTCTCTCCATCACCTGCTGCAGTTATGGGCTGAACCTGGAGCCTGTGAGAAACCTGTGTACCCATCCTAACTGGCCAGCCCCGACTGCTGCTTGTCCTGACTTGGAGATAATGTCCATCAGACACAATCCACAGCTGATAGAGGCATTTCTTGCCGAAGTCACTTGCCCCAGGCTCTAGGAGGAGTTTGCAGCAGAACTCTGCAGTTCCTGGCTCCCAGTCCTGTGTTTGGACCACTAGGCCATGTTGCCTGCCTCTCAGTCCCAGGAGATGACGTGCACTTCCCCCTTAGAACGATACTGTTTCCAAAGGGCAGGCCAGCTGACTGGCCAGCAACTGGAGAAGGTCAAAAGCTGGAGAGCTCTGGTTTGGCAAAGACACCAAAAAGCCACGCGGTCTATATGCGGCATGCCAGGCTTGTTGGGTGCCTGGCATTGGGCTGGGATTAGAAATGTCACAGGAACACATCTCCCCTGCTATACGTTTCCACTGCGTTTCCTGGCCAGCGCCCAGAAGTGCAGAGTTAGGGAGAAGTGAATTAGTCTGGCTGTAAAGACGTCCTTTTGGCTCTGAATTGGAACCAAACCATTAGGGACATTCCAAAACTCCAGATAAAGGCTTCTCCTCCTCACTCTTTCGCCCACTTTAGTTCCTGGCCAGGACCAGAAGCGGTTGAGGGCCTGTTCCTGTGAGGTTTTTGTGTCTCTGGCCCCCAGCTTGAGGTTTATACTGAGAACTGGAAGCCAATGGGCCCTTGGAACTCTCTGAGGGTCTCTCCAAACCAAAAAGCGAGGTTATAAATTGCTGTGTCCACATGTCTCCTGCATGGCCAGGCAAGGTTCTACCCAAATCTTGGGTGAGGCGCCGGGCCAAACCACAGATAGGGATTCCACTCGCTGGAGTGTGAAACATAATTCGTCCTCAGTCACTTTCCACTTCCCACTGTTCAGATTTGCATGCCGCACCCATCCTCATGCTATCTGATCACCTCAGGCTAATTATCCCCTGTCCCACTGATGGGGAAACTGAAGCACAGATTAACTGACTTGCCCACAGTCACACAAGCAAAGCTGGGTACGTAATCCAGTGCCATGCCTTACTCACTAGACGACACTGCCTCTTTACATATGTCTGGGGAAGAAAAGCTGAGCAGCCAAAAATGGCAGCAGCCCTATAGTGACAGCAATCTTTAGAATGGGCCAGCTTGCTCCTGTTGCATCCCCGCACCCATCTTCTGTCCCCTGACCCCACTGGACTGAACCTGAGCCTGACAAGTCTGGGCTGGGCAGAGTTTACAGCACAATGTGAGGAAATTTGCATTGCTACATCCTCCTCCTCCTCCTCCTGCAGTGGGCATGGGCTGGAATGCAGCCATCTCAGAGCACAGGCCTCGCTAGGGCATTACAGCTTGGATCTGATCTTCTTTTGGGCAGCTATTGCAGATTAACAGCAACTACTCACACCGATCTCTGTTCCTGTCACTCGTATGGAACCCCCTGGCACCAGGGCCATGTCCCGCCAGCTAGAACTCTCTCCCTGTTCAGAGAGCCGCACGAGAGGTCGCTATCTGGGGGAGAAGGGGGGCTTTGGTGCCTTGGACTCCAGGACACATGGTGGATGCTGGGATTTGGGACCTTCCAACCCTAATCTTCTATGATCATGACTTACAATGTACACGTAGCCCATATGTTTCAAACTTGGCCATCAAAAGCAAGACAACTCAACCCAAGTGTCCTGACTTAGATGGGCATCCTCACTGATGCTGATGGGAACTGTGGGTTTACGGCATCTCTGAGCATCCGGCCCGTTTTGGTTCATCGGCCCTATATAGACATATATATGACTGCTCCGCACACACTCCCCTACTTGCAAGGAGCGAAAAGAAAGCTCGTTCCCAGTGGGTGCTGATGTTGGGAGGACTCTGTGCTTGCAGCCACCCAAGCAAGGAAGAGGAGGACATGAGGCTGCATCTCTGTGGTTCAGGCAGCCTGCAGCTCTTTGACGGCATCTGCGTAGGTGGCATTCTAATAAGAAACAGCCAAGTGGAGACGCATGTTGGATGGGCAGATTCACTGGCGATTCAGGTCTCTGCATCATGTATACCCCCTTGATGCCATCATGTATACCCTCCTGCCCACCCAAAGCACTTCTTGCAGCAGTGCCGTGTATGAAAACTGGCTGCTCATTGTGCTCGCTTGCTTTGTTTGCGGTGCTACTGAGCATCAGGGCAAAATCCAAGTGTTTTTATTAGTGTGCATCTGGGAGTTGGGTGGTGCATTGCCAAGCAGAGGACTCTCTTTCTTTCAAAGCACATAGCAATGGAAGCCGGTTTAGAACCCCTTGTCGTCCTCTAGTCCCCAGCCTCACCTTCCTCCACATCTGTGTCGTTCACCTCTTCCTTCCTCCGAACACATGTTTTCTCTTAGCTCTCCAATGATTGGAATTGCTTCCAGACCTGTTAATCTCTGTCCAAATATTAGTATCCTGAAGCTGGAGGTTCCCTCTCGTTTAATCATCGAAGATGTTCTCCCTCTGAGAGTTAGAGTCTTGAAACCAGCAACAGCTGGGAGCCCCAGCAGGAATGGTCCTGCTCCCCAGTGTAGCTTCCCCTCTGCCCAGCCCTCTGCTGCGTCACTTATGAGCAGAATTTCAGGCATGTGTGAAATTCTTGCTCCCTTCTGCTTCCCAGGGAGTGAAGAACCCACGGGACTCAAGCCACTGGTCAGTGGTGGGAGAGAACACAGAATTTCTGAGCTAAGGGCACATAGGGCTGATGCTGGGTCCCTTTCATCATCACCGAACCCCAGTTCATCCACCGTGCCGGCTTGCTGGGCTGTCTAAGGTGGTAGCAGGTATGGTGGGTGAACTGGGGTTCGGTGGTGGTGAGAGGTCAATTCCCATAGCCCTGGGGTGCAGTGGAAAGATCCCAGAGCCCTTAAATGCTGGGTGCCACCTCTCCATTGTTCTATGGGCAGGGTTGCAGGGACTTTGCCCTCAGTGGGCTGTCTGGAGCCCTCCCTCCATTGCTCGCAGGACGTGTGGCCCAGTGGAAAGCAGCAAGGGGGCTGTCTGGCACTGCGCCCCACACCCCTCAGTTAGTCAGCCAACAGGATTCCTGGCTGTGATGAGCCGCCGCGCTTCAGGATTGTTCTTCAAGGTGTGTCTGCCGCACTGGTACTCTTGTGTCACAATTCCTTTAAAACTGTTTGACCCGGGCCACCCTAATGTCTGAGGGGTCACGTACACTAGGCCTGCGTGGGCCACTTGTCACTGCTTGTGGCAGTTCATAGCCCCCTTATGGGCCTGAGTACCCAATGACCAGGCAGCCCTTTCTACTCTTCCCTCTCTGAGGAATTCTGCCTCCCTCTCTAGCTTGTGCAGTGGTTTAAGGAGCACCCTGCTGAGCTGGGACATGCCAGCCGAAGAGATTAGGGTCTTGCTCGATATGCTGCAGGTAGCTTGGTTTGAATGTAGACGGAGGCTGGCCAACCCCAGCGGCCTATGGAATTCTCTCCACCTAGGCTATAGCAGAGCAGTTCTGGTGGCAGCTGCACCACAGCACAGATCTGTCGATGGCTTCTATGGAGGGCTTTATCCAGAGGCTCTGCCTTCTTCCACTCTGCAGGATTCCACACTAAGTGCTGCTTCGGCCAGTATCCTCGTGATCCACCAGCCGGACCATGCTATGGGCCCAAACTTTGAAGCTGTCTAATCTGCAGCTCTTGGCTAAAGTGATCTGGTTTTAAAGAGCCTGGGTGAATGCCCTTGTCAGACAAGGACTTCCTGACCCAGGACAAGAGAAGGATGGAGTGGGGCAGGGCAGGACGGGGACAGAGGCAAAGCAGGGGTGAGAGAGACTTGCCCAGCACCTAAAGAGAATTTGTCTGCAGAGGGAATTCTGTTTACATAAACATTTGATTGTTTATAACCTGTAGAAGCCTAATCTTAACCCCATGGGACCATCCACACTGCAGAGCCGCCAGCAGGTTTGGCTTTCCCGGGTAAATGCTCCAGTGAAGACGTGCCCATGAGGCTGGGTTATCATGAGGCTGCTCATGATGAACGCAGGGCTGGGCATACTGGGTTGTTGCTGAGTGGTGGGCTGTCAGAGTTCATTTAAAGCAGTGTAGAATTGTTTTGAATTAAACCCTGTAGGGGAGAAGGAATTAAGTGGATTTTGCAGACGGAGAGTAACAAAAAATTAACTAAAACGCTTGGCTGATCCATCCCTGTCAGTCATTTTAACCCAAATAATTTAGTACAACATCCTGACAACACTCCACAGCCGGCTCTCCTTGGATCAGTGCTTCTGGCTGCCACCCTTTGAGCAACTGCTATGTTGTATTACACACTTGATTAGGAATGCTAGAGGATGCAGAGCCTCCTGCCTTGCTCTCAAGGGTTTTTTGGCTGGAGAGCAGTGGTGGATCTCCTCTGAGAGATTTGTACAAGCCAACCTGGGATCTGTCACCTTGGCTCCTTCAGCTGATATGATGGATAATCCTGCATTGGCCAGGTGCTTTGTGTTCCTGCTGGTTCCTCCTAAAAGGAGGTCTCTCCCATAACCCAGCCTCTCCCTGCCCTCTAACAATTTTGAGGTTCTCACTGGATATAAGTCTTCTAAAGAACATTCCCATCCTCTCAATAGGGAATCATAAGGGAACAAACGGGGGTCATTGGTGGAAACAGGAGCAGCCTCCTAGGAGATGTTTTCTCTCTATTCTAGCGTGCGATGTGGTGTCAGGCTCTAATGAGATGGGAATTAGATAACTCCCCTTCCAGTTGCACTATTCTTCCTTGTCTTTTTGAACTACTCTTTACTGTGGATGAACATTCTGTGGACATCTAGGAAGACCGTGCCCATTGGGCTGCCATGGGCAACCCTGGAATATTCATCTGCTGAACTTTCCAGAGATGGCCTAACATTCCATTGCTCCCAGGAGACGGAGAATGGCAGAATTAACAGAATGGTGGCAATGGGTGTGGTGCGGCACCAGCAGCGTGTGAGGTTGTGACTACTCCCTGGCTGGGCTGGGTGATCAGCTGCCTTGCCTTTCATTCCAGCTGGATGATTGCTAATACACATGGGATACCTTCAATACCACGGACTTACCAATCGTTGTGTGGGTAAATCCTACCTCCGCCTTGCAGCCCAGAGAGCAGCAAGCTGCTCCTGTCCACTGCAAAGGGCAGGTGAGAGGCGGCACTCTACATTGCCAGGCTGCACCAGCGTGTTAATGAGGGATCCTTGTGCTCCAGTCTGCAGCAGGTGTTTGGGGAGAGAAGCAGGGGAAATTCAGGTTGGGCTGACACTGAGCTTATTCGCCTGCCAGAGTGGGGACGCAGGAGTGCAGGGACAACCGCAGCCCTCGGGCTGGAGCAGCAGAACAGTCTCGCAAACTGGAGAGGGAGGATTCCCACCCCCCAGCTCCTGGGAAGATCCCTAGTCTTTCCTTTCTCAGCCTGCATGCTAGAGCAGTTTTCCAAGAGAGTGTATGGGCTGTAGATGTTGAGCTCCTGTTCATCTGGCCAGAATTTTCACAAGGTGGTACTGTTGGGTGCTGGGCACTCTTGAAAATCTGGTCCCAACTGCGGTATCTGAGCACTTGCAAATCTGTCCCTTAATGTTTAATAAACCATAGGTCTGTTGCTGGCAGAGTCAGTCCCAATGACTGCAGCAGTGCCACCCTCACCCCTGCCATCTTCAGTGATGCCTCTCTTAGTGGCTATGCAGTCATCAAGCTGAGGAAGCTCTCAGGAATTAGCACGTGGATCAGCGCAGTGTATTGGAAAACTGCCTCTTTAAAAAGATGGAGCTTTCATTTCTACTAGCTGCTTAAACTCTGATTTGTTTTGAGTGTTTCTACCATTTGGCTCTCTTTAATATCTGAACTTTGTAGAAGACTGAAGAGGAAACAATTGAAGTTAGTATAGGATGCTGCCTTGCAATATTTATAGGTGCAAATGAGATCAGGGAAAATAGAACCTTGTTGCAGTTTCCTTGCTTGTTCCTAATTGCATTATCACTATATCCCACTGGGATCACTTTACACAGTATCATTTTTTACTTTAACAGCAAGTGACAAATAATTAATGATGTAAGCAGAGGGTGTTAACCCCACTGAGGATGGATCTTGCTGTCGCTCCTGTGTGCTGTATCGGTGTACGTAGAAGAGCCAGTGTTATGGTGGAGAGTGGGTTAAAGGGCCCAGATCACCAGGACTTTGTCTTGCTATGGATGGAGTCTTCAGGACCTTCTCTGGGACTCTGCAACCCGTAACCTGCCTAACTGCAGGCTGCCTGTTTGTTCAAGTGAATATACGGCTGGTAAAAGGTAATTGGACTTCCCATGAAGTGGAAGTCCTCTGCCAGGATCGGCTCAGTCTCTGCCCCCCTCAATCGTCCCATTGACACACCGGCCCTGGCCAGGATGATGCACCTTTAGTTCACACTCTGTGGCCCATTCAGGCCACCATTTCTTGGGTGAGGCTACAACCAAAGGACAGACTGGGTCCAGGTGGTGAAGGTGGACCTACCCACTATCTTCCTACCAAGAGCCAGGCTGTTTGTTAACCCGTTCCCCAGATATTCCTGACAAGCCCTCGCTGCCAGTTGGCCACTAGTTATCCAGGCAGGATTTGAAGCAGTGATTTGGAGGGGAAATGCTCCACTGCCCCACGCCCAGTCCCCATAACCATCTGCTCCCACAACACCCTTCCAGATGCCAGGCTCCCCAGCTGTGAGGGTAGGGGCAGGTACCGGTGAGTATCGGGGGGAGGGGAGGTTGAGGCAGGCAGCTGAGCAATCCATCCTGGCAGTGTCAGGGAATGCACGGCTGGCTTTTCTCTCGAGCACTTTGGGAGGTGCCTGGTGGGCCCTGGCTGCATTCAGTGGGTGGGGGTTTGCATGGCCATGCTCTTCTCCTCCCACGAATCGCTCCCACTTTGGGCTGGCGCAGGGGAAACATTCTCCAGAAAGCCAGCTCCCCCGTCATTGGTGATGAATAGAAGCAGGCCCCAGCCTCCTCCCTGTTGTACTCCTGGGCCCACGGTGAGGTTTGTTGTGTTGAGGGCAAGAATCTCTGCCTATGTCTGTGCGGGCCGGGCCCAGAGAAGGGCAGGAGCAGTGGGCTCCTTTTTCCCCAAGAGCTTCTGTGTCTCTTTGGGCAGTGCAGGAGCCAGCAAGGGACTTGTGCCTTAATCCAGTGAGGAAACCGCCCTGGACTGTCGTCATCTCACCAGTAGCAGTGCTCCAGGCGTGGTCGGAGCAGGCTCTGCAGCACCATCCCACTCAGTCCTGGAGGTTTTGCTCAGGAGGTCTTCCCTTGGGCGGTGCTGCTCCCCTCCACGCTGAAGACTCTATTCATTAGGCTTCAGCTTGGAGACCTTCCCAACATGAGGTGCAAACAATGAAACAGCTTGGCTTTCTGCAGGGACTGCAGCAATCACGTAACCCCATAGCAGAGAGGAAAGCTGGCCAAGTGGGAGACCTGGATTCAAATCCCTGTTCTGACATGGATGACATGTGATCCTGGGCAAGGCACTTAGGGTATGTCTACACTGCATTTAAACACTTGTGGCTGTCCCGGGGCAGCTGACTCAGGCTTGTGGGGCTATCAATCTGCAGTGTGGACATCCGGGCTCAGTCTGGCTCCTGGGATCTGGGACCAGTCTCCCTCATGGGGTCCCAGAATCTGCGCTACAACCTGTGCTTGGTCGTCTGCACTGCAGTTGTATAGTTCCGCAACCCTAGCCTGGGCCAGATGTGGGTGTTCCATTGCTGTGTAGACATACCCTTAGGGTAATTCCCAGGGTGGGTAGACATAAGCTCTGCTTGAGCTAGTACCTAGAAATTGCCATGTGGCCACGGCAGCTTAGGC
Source organism: Mauremys mutica (assembly GCF_020497125.1). Classification (NCBI taxonomy): domain Eukaryota; kingdom Metazoa; phylum Chordata; order Testudines; family Geoemydidae; genus Mauremys; species Mauremys mutica. The sequence continues at coordinate 48,047,624 of NC_059078.1, forward strand.
TAGCTAGCTCCTCTCCCGACTTCTCCTGCAGCAGCTGGCCTCGCGTGTTTCTCCCACCTCACGTCACCTGGTTCTGACAATCCTCCAGCCATCACTCAACTTAATGGCCTATGGACGTCACCTGATCCTGTAATGCTGAACTCCTCCCTTCATGGAGAGAGATGCTCCAAGTATGAACTTCCATGAAATACCACTTGGACTGCTGGCCCTTGCATCGCCACAAGCCCTTGATGGCTAGGTAGAGTTTGTGTTAAATCTATGCCTGCCATTACCTTCTTGTCCCTGAGAGAGCCGGTGGCTCTGGGAAGAGCCCTCCTTGGTCTATCAGGATCTCTGTTTTCCTTCACCAAGGTGCCATGTCTTTGACATCCAGTGGCCCGGAGATGTGGACGAAAAACCAAAGGCTAATGAGCGGACATTCTCTCTCTCTCTCTCTCTCTCTCTCTCTCTCTCTCCCCCCTCCCCCAGCTCCTTTCAAGTTCTGTACAAATTACTGGCCCCCATCTCCATTGAAATAACTGTCCTGGCAGCAGGATCAGAGGGAATTTTCACTCCCTCCATGCAGCTGTGGTTCTGGGATAGATTACAAAAGCAATATTAGGAAATGCAAGAGGAGGAGCAGCCCTTCCTAGGATAATCCACCCGGGGCCTGCTTGCTGCCAGGGGGCCTGGCGCGCCATCCGTCAGCGCTCTCCCAGGGCTGCGTAAGCCAGCCGTGAACCCCATGCTCCTGGCTTTTATTTTAATTAGGGCTGCTGAAACCCTATAGTGAGGGGAAGGGGTGGGGGCGGGCTAGTATTAATGAGCCTTTTATGAAGTCAACAGCCTCTCCTGTCTTGGAGAGCCGGCCCCTGGAGAAGGTGAAGGGTCAAAGAAGCCTTGAGTGTTTCAGGGAAAGGGAAGCTTTCTGTTTTTCTCTTTGACCTCGTTGGCTGGAAGCTTTTAATTACGGCCGTCCCTTCCCCAGTGGTCGGACATCTGTCAGGCAAGGAGAGCGAAGATTGGCCACCTATGGTGGCAGCGCAGGTGATGCCCTCCAGTGATGGAGGGAATGTGAATAGGAGAGAGGGAGATGCACCGATGAACTTGTGGAAAGGAACTGAGAAAGAAGCAGAACTAGAAACAGAACCACCAGTGGCCCAGTTCTGCAAACACCACCCTAATGGGCCTCTCGGCATGGTTCTATTTCTAGTTCTGCAAGCTCTGTGGGGCAGAGACTACCCAGTTTTATTTTTTTAAGGCCAGAAGGGGGCCATGAGATCATCTAGTCTGACACAGGCCATAGATTTCACCCAGTTACTCCTGTATTGAGCCCAATAACTTATATTGGACCAAAGCATGTCTTCTGGAATGGCATCCAGTCTTGATGTTGCACACTTGTGTGTCTATAATGCATAGCACAGTGAGGCCATCCTCTCCGATGAAGGCCTCTTGCTACTAATGCTATATAAATAATAGAGGAAGGCTTGCGCTAGGATCCAGTTTACAACGTCCCTTTGCTCTGTCGTCCTTCGGAGAAACCTGGTCTGAAGCAGAACAATTGAGAAGTTCCAGTTTGGTTCCAGATTCAGATCCAAATGCCATAGGCCCCACTGTGACTTTAATCGTCTGATAGAAAGTGGCTAACTCTGCATCCATCCGACTTCTAGTTTTTAATGTTAATTGTCCTTAACTCCGAGCTGGGAGCTCCCATAGGTCCTAACCTCAGTCTGGGGTGAACCAGCCCCATTAATGTGACCCTCCCAGGTTCTGGGACCAATGTGCATTGCTCAGGTTGCAGTCCTGCCCTGTGAGCTGGGCTGTAGCAGGTGACGGGGGAGGATGGCCTTGTGAACACTGCCCCGGTGAGTCTGATGGGTGGGTGGGAGAGCGAATGTTGTCTGAGGTCGCACTGAGGGCAGGGGTGAGGCAGAGGCAGCTCCTAGCCGCAGGCACCTGTCTTGGGTGCTCACGTCCTTGGGATTTTGCCCATGCAGTGGATTGGGTGAGGAGCCCTGTATTCCTGCTGTGCACCAAGTGACCCATGGCTAGGCCTGCTGGAGCGGGGAAGGGACACCATGCTGACTGGAGGGGCTGGGGAGAGACAGGGCATGACAGTGACCAAACTAAGTGTAGGGCAGGCTGGAAGGCCCCGAATCCGAAGAGGATGGAATTGTACCTAACCTGCGGATCTGACAGTCCGTGGACGGGCTCCAGCTAGGAGCCAGTGCTCTGGGTCAGAGCGCTGTTGTGCAGGGGGTGCCCTGGCATGGCATAGAGCTGGCAGGAACTGCAGTTTCCTTTGGGCAGGAAATTCTGCTGGTTTGGAACGTCGTCTCGTTCAGGCTCAGGCTGGCCCATCTCCAGTGTCGAGGTGCAGCAGCCGGTACCCAACGGTAGAGTCGAAATGCCCAACTCCTCACATGTCAGACGCGCTCAGTGAGGGGGACAGCAGCGACGGCACTCTGTGTCTAAGCACTGTCAGGCTTTCCTGCACGCTGCCGTCCGCGCTTCAGCTCATGGCTACTCTATGGCCACATCGCTCCTTGGGGCAGGGCCTGGCTCTTCAGTCTGGGTTTGTACAGCACCTGGCACGGTGACGGCCTGGGGCTCTTGGGTGCTACATAGAATCATAGAATCTCAGGGTTGGAAGGGACCTCAGGAGGTCATCTAGTCCAACCCCCTGCTCAAAGCTACCAATGATGGGTGATGACTAAGAATCAGACCTTTCTCATAAGAGCACAATATTTGCTTTTTCACCTTCATTAACCCTTTCTGAGCCGTGAGTCCTCGCTTGTGACTGGGCCCCAGTCTGTTTTCCTGTCCTCGTTCTCATCCCTTGCCCTTGGTTACCCTAGATCCTTTGTCTGCCAGCCTTGCTGTCTTGGCTTGGTCCCTACCTTGCTCCTTTCCCTCTAGGCCTCTCTCCCCCTGCTGCTCCTGAGGTAACCGAGACCCGCTCCCGACCTTCCTATACTTCAGTTGAAATATACATTAGGGTGAGGCTCAGGTCTGCTGCCAGAGGAGGCATCGATTGCTCCCGCACCTCAGCCCAGCCTGGGTTTGATCCTGCTGCCTGCATGTGATTCAAGACAAACAGCAAGCGGAGCGGGTGACCACTTGGAGACTAGTTGCTCCCAAGGCTTGTTTGTGTGCTCACCTCCAGGGGAGATGCATTAGCCTTGGCTGAGGTTGCTTGCCTCTAGCATTAGCCCTATAAGTAAAGGCTTGGGTGCTTTCCTCATGGCGGTTTAACATTGATGTTGGGGTGCTCTCAGCCCTTTCCCCCGATGTGTAGCTCTGCACCCCCAGCTGAGCTGGGTGAAGGGCTGCAGCTCCCATCAGAAGCCGCGTTTCCTGGATTGGCAGGTTGCTCAGCAGTCTTCTCTTTGTAAATCTCCCTGCTGCAAGCCCACATAAGGCCCCGTGTGGCTCAGCCAGGCTCAGAGCCTGCAATGTGGTGGAGAACCACCATGCGGCAAGGAGAACGCTGACAGTGATGCCCTCCCAGCCAGCATGGGCTGTCCTTCCTGCTGGCTCAGGCCTGGCCAGTATCTGAGGCAAGGCTGTGGGGAGCTGGCGGGGAGAAGGGGAGATCCTGAAATGGCTGCTGGGCCCATTGTCCCTGAATTTAGGCAGGAAGGGAGGAATGGTGAGTCCCAAGCCAGGACTAGGCTTAGGCCGTTCCCAGTGACAATACTAACAATCAGTGCAGCGAGTCTGGCAGTTCTCAGATCAGTCCCTGGCAAGCATTGTCCAAATCATTTGGATGAGACTCTTCCTTGGTGGTAGAGGGGAGTCAACGACTAAGCAATGTGGAGCATGAATTGCCCCTCTCCTCCCAGAAGGTGCTTTCCCCAGGCCAGAGCTTGAGGGCCTAGTCTGGGAGCCCAAGATCGTATGAAGATGATGAAGGAATTCGGCTCCATCTCAGAAGAAGCTGGAGGCTATTGATGGGAGTCACGAGAGTGAGTGGACGTGGACAATGGATGATTCCTTCACGCCATGGCTGTGGGGATAACGGAGGGTCATTTGGACAGCTGGCCTGGGTGGTGGGGGGAATACAGAGGCTGGCTTAATATGCAGGTTCCTTCCCCATGGAGCTGGGGAAACAGGCTGTTTTGTAACCTTATTACAATGTCCCAGTGATCCAGGCTCGTGGGCCACCCTGCCAGGTAATTCTGGGTCACCAGATGCGCGTGGCAGGGTCAGTCAGGCTCACTGGGAGGTTAAAAAATGTGGGGGCTAGCTGAGCAGGAAGAATGGGGGCAATGCAAACGACGCCGATCTGAGCCATGCTGTTGAGGCGGGTCTCAGTGCTGGAGGAAGAAGTTGGAGGAGCAAAGAGGGTAAACTAAGGCTCCCATGTATTGTTGTTTCATGTGTAGGTGCCCTGCAGTGGGTGGAGCCCAGCCGGCGGAGGTGGGCTCTGAATTCGATCTCTCCTGTGTTTCCACTCAGGCCACCGCTGCATGCGCTCAGTTTGGCTGCTTGCTGGCATGAGGATGCAGATGCAGTTGGGTTATGGGGCCAGGAGGGAAAGCTGCTCCAATCAGCTCTGGGCCTGCTGTGGTCACCTGAGTCACATCCCAGAGGCCAACACTCCCCTACCCCCCCCCCCCCAAGTCTGGAGGTCTTGCTGGGCTCTCCAGCCACCCTGGGGGATGATTTAGGAGCCGATGTAACAGCCAAGTTCTTCCTAAGCTGGTCCTGTAATCAGAAGCTGTGGTGCGGGAATATGCAGTGGTGAATGCTTATACTAGGATCTCAGCCATAAGGGGAAATTATAAGTTGTGCTGAGTGGGATTTAATAGCCAGGCTTCTGTGGTGAAGGGACCCTTATCTGCTGTGGCTGAACATTCAGCGCTATGCTGTTTGATGCGGTTGGCTGGGAGAAGCAGCTTGGTGGTCAGCTGAATTCCGGTTCCACGGCAACACTAGCTCATGTTTCCCAGACGACTGAAGATGCCCAGTCCCCAGCGGCAACTGGGAAGTACAAGAGCTTTGGAAAATTGGAGATGCTTGAAGTCTAGAGCTTCACTCGGGATGAGCTGTTGGGGTTGGACTCTGGATGGCAGTCAGACAGTTCTTGTGCAGGTGCTGCGTAGCCTGTGTGCAAACTCCCTGGGCAGTCTGGTCGGGGGAGTGTGATCCAGGGATGGGGGAAGGTGAGGGGTTTGTTTGACTTTTCCTAGCTCTCGAGTCTCTCCTGCAGTCTCCTGTCAGGTCAGCATTCTGGCTGGGCCTGTGTTTTGTAAATAGCTTTTATTTCAAATTATATGCACCATGTTATGGCTGCAAATGTTCTGTAAACAAGTTTTGTTTGCTCTTCCTCTGAGAATCTTTTCAGTAGTAGAATTTAATACTTTGTTTTAAAACAGCTGTGCGGGTTAAGATCCACCCTGTATGTTTTTTTTGTTTGTTTAGTCCCTACATCTTAACAATAAAGCTAATAACTTAATTTGGGGAAAGCTGTTAGGGATAATAAATAGCTTCTGAGTGCCTGATCCAATGTGAAAACATGGCTAACACTGTCTCTTAAATGCCCTCCATATACAAAATGTAATGATTAAATCACAAAGTAGGAAGCAGTCATATTGTCAGCCTGATGGGATGCATCAAGACAGAAAGACTGGAAGATCTGAGCCAGAGACAGAGTAGAGAGATGGCAAGTGACTCTTTTTAGGTAGTTTGTTTGCTCAGAGTGTGCACCCATGTTAAACAAATGACTCCTCCCTCTGATCCTTTCATCCTTAAAAATGCATAACTCAGCTCAAAAGAGTCCAGGCTTTCCCTTGCTGTCCCGTGTCTCTGGCTTCAGCTCTGATCCTCCAGTCCTGACCCAGCCTATATTGTCATGTTGCGTTTCTTGTAGGCGTTATCATTAACCGGGCAGCCCCAGGGATGAGAGAAATGCCCAGTTCAGCTGTTTGAGGGTTTTCTTTAATAGCACCCATCACTGGAGCCTTATAGAGATTGAGAAATATTTGCAGGGTCTGGGCTTTAAGGTGATAAAGACTTGTATGATTAATCTCTGGTGAGCCCTGTATTGAAAGGGAGGCAGAGACTCTCAGATTAAAGCCAGAAGGGACCATTAGATCATCTGCTCTGACCTAATTTATCAGGCAGATAAATTTCCACATCTGCTGAGCAAGGGAAAATTGACCAACTCCTTCAACAGAGATGAGGTGGCTGGGTGGATATGGGAGCAGTGCTGTGAAATCCCACAGGCTGTATTGCCCTGCCCCATCTCCTAGCCACTCTACTAGTTAGAGCCACATCTACACTATGGGCATGACAGTGGCACGGTTACGGCACTGCAGCTGTGACGCTGTAGCAGAGGGGTTTCCCGCAGTGATGGAAGAGGCTTTCCCATTGCTGTAGTTGCTCTGCCTCTCCAAACCGCAGGAGCTAGTGTGACAAAAGAAGCCCTGCATCCAGCTAGCTGAGTCTACGGCAGGGGTACGCAAGGGCACTCGGGACAGAGCTAGGTGGGTGGATCTCATTTTTAAGTATGCACTGGGCCTTGTTCTCACCTGTTCATGGTCTTTCATCCCAGCCTGAAGTTCACTCCTACACTGCAGTTCCCCCCCATCCTAATTTCTGGTGGGCAGTGGGCTGTTTTTTGAAGTGACATGCAAAAGGCAGCAGCTCATATGTCTTTGCAAGCATCTAGTCAGAGGGGAGAGGCCAGGTCTTCCGACTTGCTGTAATGCACAAGTTAGCCTCGGGGGGCCATGTGTGTCTCTGATTAGATCAGTGGGGACCCTTCTTGCTGGCAAATAGTAACAGGATTGTTCAGAGAATCAGTCTGCAGCAGCCCTGCTGTATATTCAGTGAGGCAGGGCCTGAGGTTTCCTTTCTGCTGTTTCGCACCCTGAGCTGGTTCCACCCTATTCTCACCAGAGAGGTTGAATGTGAGCCCTCAATGCCAGGTTGCTGAGCTGCAGCAAGACATTGTCAGCTGTTACTTCTCTGATCAGCCGCTCTCGGAGTCGCTGCTTTGAAATCGGCCATCCTGGCAGGGCGCCTTTGGCTGGCTGGGTTGGTTACGCCATGAGGAACGATGGGATTCGGGGACTGTCCTGTCAATAATTAACCGAAGCCTGGGAAAAATCTTCTCTGATGCTCTGGGCTCTTCTCTCCACTATCCCCAGCTGCCTTTGCCTTCCTGATAGAGCTCAGTTCCTTATCTGGCCCCCGCATCGCACCTCACGTCTTTATTGTATCTAACTTGCCTGTAAGGCAGAGCAGTGCAATTACCCCCTTGCGCAGATGGGGAACACAGGGAAGTGAAGTGACTTGCTCAAGGTCACCTAGGAAGTTGGGGGAAACAGGGACTTGAACTTGTGTCTCCTAGGCTCCTGCCCTAACCACTAGGCAATCCTTCCCCATCCAGCTAACTTTAAGGCCTCCTAATATAAAATGGGGTTTAATTGTTCCATGGCCTCACCACCACGCTAATGCAATCAACCTGCCCAGGGAACTAACCCGAAGGCCATGCCTTAATGGTGCAACAGCAGCTTGGAGCTTCATTCCTCCATAAGGCAGGACAGCTCGCGTTGTATTTTCAAGCAGGAGGGGAGCCTGGGTATGTCCATGGCATGGGGAGGAGAGAAGCTGGATGGAGGAGGGGGTTGTTCTGTGCCTCCTGGTCAAGATGAGCCGGGGTGTGGGTGGAGTGACTATAAAGGGGATGCTTTGGGCAGACCACCGTGGCGGGGCAGTGTGGAGGAGGAGGGTTTAGCCTAACCCGTCGGCTTGAGGGCAGTGTCTCTGAGCAGCCGAGAAGTGAGTGTTGCTCTGGGTACCCACCATTGTTCTCCTCAGCGCCAAGCGGGGTGGAGAATGGGCAGTTGGAGGGCGGCTTGTTTTCTTTGCTTGTGGCAAAGGGATTACCTCACGTGGCTGGTTGCCATGGCAATGCTAATATTTCCTCCTTCTGGAGGTGCCCAAAGGTGAAGTGACATGAGCCTCATTAACTTCAGGGGGTGCCAGCTTCTGCAGCAACCTCTCTCCTCCTCCTGCCTGGCTTAGGCCTCGGCATCTTTGGGCTCAGGAAAGAGAAGCGCGGTCTATAGGCTCACACCAGCACAGGACCCAGCCTGCATGGGGCCAGCGTGGTGTCAGAGCCCGAGCATCTCCCGACTCTGACTCCATGGGCAAGTCCCTTCCCCTCTCTGCCTCACTTTCCCAAGTACCTAATACACAGCTTCATCAGCTTGGGGTAGTGCCCAGAATATGCCAGGCACTTTCCAAGCACAGAGTCTGCTGTAGGCTGGCCCTGCAGAGTGAACAGAACAGGCTGCCAAGACCCATTCAGGTGGGAGAAAAGGGATGCTGGGAGATATTGTCCATCAGTGTCTGCAAAGTGCTCCTGAAGGGGAGTAGCTGGAATTCCCTCCCCACGATACATCGGTCACAACAGAGTCCGCTCTGGCGGCTGTGTTCTGGGGGACCCTGAGGTCAAAGATGGAGAAGGTCAGTGCTTTTAATCACGAGGGTGTTAGCATTTGTCAAAGGCCCCTTCTCTCTTGCCTCCAGTTGGTATCTAGCCTTGTGGGCCAGTGGCCGGCTGCCCACCCTACAGGCCCCAAAAAGAGCCCTACAAGGATTGTGGCCTGTCAGAACTTGTCTAGGACAAAGACCCTTTCCCCTAGGAGCTCTGTGGGGATTGGGCATCTCTCCTCTGCTCCTGGCCCTGGGATCTAGCCCCAGCTATGGTCATTCCACTTGCTCCAAAGCCCCTGCAAGGGGCTGGCTCTCCAGCAGCCTGCACCAGGCCCTGTGTGGTGAGGTGGGCAGTGGGCAGCTCCCCCATTTCTCTGGCACTGGCCCGTTAGGTAATCTTGGGAGGGGAGAAACATCTGAACTTTGAAGGGGTGGGCTTGCCATGCCTCCAAGGCCAAGGACTGTGTGTGATCCCAAATCTGTTGTGTCTCAGAGGGGTAGCTGTGTTAGTCTGGATCTGTAAAAAGCAACAATGAGTCCCGTGACTAAAGACTAACACATGTATTGGAGCATGAGCTTTTGTGGGTGAATACCCACTTCGTCAGAGGCATGTCGCTGTCTTGTGTAGCTGTGCCACAGGGCACCTGGCATCGCTGTGGGGCCAGCTGGGGAAGCCCCTCTGAACATGACCATCCTCAATGCTAACGGCCTTGGTATGCGGCTTACCAGGAGCATGCGGTAAAGGAGACCATGGAGAACACAGGCCCTGAGTGCATTCATCCCACTAGGGGAACAGGGCTTTGATTGTTCGGTGGCTTCCACCATGGCTTTGCCTGATGTTGGCCTGACACAGGGACCCCACAGCAGAGCCTGGAGTTGGTGGCAGAGGGAAGCCCCCGCGATCTCTCCAGGCTGAGCCTGGGGATGGCTGGTGTGGGCTGGGCAGGGGACTGCAGCCTGAAGACTGCTGGCACTCTTTCCTGACAGCTGCTGAGGATGTGTCTGATCTTGTGGTCTGTGGTTGTCCAGTCTTGCGACAGAGGAGAGCCTGTGCTCCTAAATGTCCTGCGGTCACGGAGCCAAGGCACGCGGCTGAGAGCTGGCTGCTGAGTGACTGCCTATGGTCTTGAGCACCAGCATGCGCCAGCAAGGGCGTTCTTCCTGCTATCCCATGCCCTAGGCAGGGACAGTTTGAGACCCCAGCCCTCGGGACAGCGCCTCCTTGCACAGAATCAGAGAAACGCAGAGCTGGAAGGGACCTCGAGAGCAGCACCAAGGAAATCTAGACCAGTCCTGGTAGGTGTTTGTCTAAACTGTTCTGAAAACCCTCTAGTGACAGGGATTTCACAGCCTCCCTTGGAAGCCTGTTCCAGAACTGAACTATTTTTATAGTTAGACAGTTTTTCCTAATATTGAACCTAACTCTCCCTTGCTGCAGATTAAGCCCATTATTCCTTGTCCCACCTTCAGTGGACACAAAAAACAGCGGATCACCATCCTCTTTGTAACAGCCCTTAATATATTTGCAGACTGTGATCGTGTCCCCCCTCAGCCATCTGTTCTCTAGACTAAACATGCCCAGTTTGGCATTGCACAGTCCAAGTCTTCCAGCCTTCCCCTGCTGAGGCCTATCCACTGTTGTCAAAATACCCCGGGGAAGCCGGGTCAGTATTTCAGGACTCCGTCATGCCCCAGTGCAAACATTCGGGAGACTCCAAGCTCTGCCTGCTGCCTGGGGGTGTTTGGGCCCTGGGAGCGGGCTGCAGCCAGGTTCTTTTTATGACCTAATTGCTAATTTGTAATGAATCTGGTTCTAATAATGCGATGGTGTTTATAGAATACACCGTAACTAAGGGGCTCATTAAATTGGAACGGGATGGGGGCTTGGGAGCTGTGGGCTAGAGCTTTGCTGGTGTTATTGATCAGCTTGCTTTCCCAGACAGCCAGAGGAGGTGAGCGAAGTGAAACTGCACCTAGGAGAGGAAGGATGGCTTTGTGATTGGGGGTCCCGGGCTGGGACTTAGCAGACCTTGGTTCAATTCACTCCTCTACCACAGATTTCCTGTATGATGCTAGTCAAGTTACTTGATGGCTCTGTGCCTCAGTTTCCCCATCTGTAGAATGGGCATAATACTCTGTCCATTTAGACTGTCAAGTTTTCTGGGTAATGACTGTTTGTACCATGCCTGGCACGACAGAGCCCTGATCTCAGCTGTGGCCTCTCAGTGCTATTGTAATGTGAATATAATTTTATTTTTTTCCGGGAAACGGGGCGGGCAAAGCCCGCCCCATGCTAACGGAACCCCCCCCCCAGCCTAAGGGGAGCTTCCACAGGGCCTCAGAAACCCACTAATTGTGGGGGACAACTAATAAAAGAACAGGGACAGGAGTGCGGTCAAAGGGTCATAAGAAGGGAGCCTGACGGGGACACTGAGCAGAGAACCCTGGACAGCGCCCACTGCTCCTCGAAGGCGCCAGCGGACGCCGCCCAGAGGAACTCCGCCCGGAGATGTGAACGGACTAAGGAATGGAAACAAGCCCCACAGTCGCAGGAGTCTCCATTGGCCAACCGCCTCTCCCTGGTCACGTAGATGGCCATTTTTGCCAGGGCGAGGAGGAGGTTGACTAGGAGGTCCCGCGACTTTGTGGGGCCACTGATAGGGAGTGCATGGAGAAGCAGGTGGGGGGAAAAGTGCAGCCAGAAACGCAAGAGGATATTAGTGAGGAGCCGGTATAGGGGCTGCAGCCTGGCGCACTCTACATAAACGTGCGCCAGGGTCTCCCTCACGCCGCAGAAGGGGCAGGTGTCTGGGACGGGTAAACCGCGCCAAGTACACGCCCGTGCTCACGGAGCCACCAACTGATGTCCCCGACGGGCCTCGGGACCAGGGTGGAGTACAGGCTGGCCCACTGGGGCTCCTCACCCTCCAGAGGTGGCAAGAGGTCCCGCCACTTGGTGTCAGGGCGGGACACGAGGGTGAGGAAGTGAAGGGTGTGGAGCACGAGCGCGTAGAGATGCTTCCTTGGTGCGATTTGGAAACGGACCGGCTGCAGATCGTGCAGCCGGCTGGCGGAGAAGGGGCGGGGGGGGGGGGGGGGCTGGTCGGGTCCACGGGGCAGGGGCCCGATGAAGAGGTCCAGAGGGCTCGGGGTAGGGGGTGGGCGGGGCGGGGCGTGCCCTCACGCAGCGAGGGGTTTGCCTCTGGCTTCCAGGGGGTTAATTTGCATAACTTCCCCCATGATGCTCTGGGATGAGTGTTTTCCTTTTTTTGTTCTGATGGGGGATTAATGCAATCAGCTGTTTGAAATAAGCCACTTCAGCCCCTCCTTAGGCTAATGCCTTTGAGAGAGTGAGAGCCAAGGAGCTATTGGGTGGGGAGCCGATGGCAGAAAACTGGCTGAGGCTGGCTCTCAAGCGGCCATCAGTGGTGAGGGGGGGGCACAATTCCTGGCAGCACTGCCAACCCAGACGAGGTCATCTCCATTATGCCAACTGTAAGGGCCAGCGGTGCGCAAAGCAAATGCCAGGTTGTGGGAAGGGGGATTATGTGGGAGTTTGGGGGCCTGGCAGAAACTGCGATGAGGCTCCATTTCTGCTGCTGCCTTAATGAAAAGTGGTTGTGGGAAGGAGTTTAGGAGACTGGCCAGGGATAAATGTTTAAGTCAGGATGGAAAAGACAGAAGTGGGTGAGGACATGGAAAGGGGAGCCTGAGGAATCAAAGAGGGACAGATGTAGCAGGGAACAGGGACTGTCTCTCTGCTGTGGATTCGTACAGCACCTAGCACACCAGCCTGGATCCCTAGTTGGGGTTCCCAGTGCTATTATATGGGATGCTGGAAGGCCAGTGTGATCAGTATGAGGGCCCAGGGCCGCCCGGGGGGCGGGGAAGTGGGGCAATTTGCCCCAGGCCCCGGGCCCCACAGGGGACCCGTGAGCCCTAGCCCAGCGGCGGTCTGGGTCTTCGGTGGCATTTTGGCGGCGGGGGGTCCTTCAGTGCTGCCGAAGACTGAAAGGCCCCCGCTGCCGATATGCCGCCGAAGACCCGGACTGCAGCCGGGTGAGTACAAGCGCCGCAGCTCCCTCGCTTTGCCCCAGGCCCCCTGAATCCTCTGGGCAGCCCTGTGAGGGCCCAGGGCCTGTGTTAAGCTGTGATGTCCTCTTGCATGTGTTAGGCTGGGCAGACTCCACAGATCTGGGTCACCTGTGCTCTCCCAGCTGAGCTCCTTGGAAGGAAAGGCAGGAAGCAGCATCTGCCATGCCCTTGCTTGAACCTGTAGCTGGCAGCGTTAAGGAGGCGCTGTAGGAGTAGGGAGGGGAGGCAGATGGATTTTGGTGAGCCACCCACTGCTGCGGAAGCCCCCACCCCCTGCAGAAAAAACAGGGCCCCCTGTAAACACAGGCCAGCCAGAAAAGGAGCCATCCAGAGGCTTAAGAGGAGTAAGGGCCTGATCTTTCACCGCTGAGAGCTGAGTCTTCCCCTACTTGAGATCATATGTGAGAGGAGGGCTCTGATCTCATGCACGTCCCTGCCTCCCAGTGGAGGCTTGACACATGCCAAACCCCAGGATGCAGGAGGAGCCAGAACTGGCTCTGTCTGCTTAGGAGAGAGCCAGGGCTGCGACAGCAGGGGTTCCAGGGCAGGAGGGAGGGGCATTGGCAGGGACATTGTGGGGGCAGTGCTGGAATGTGGGGAGTGTCACTGCAGGGCTGAGGGGCAGCCCCAAGCTGCAATGTGGGGGGCCCAGGGCTGGAATGTGGGGAGTACTGCAGGGCTGCGGGGGTGGGGGCATTGCTGCAGTGCCATGGAGGGGGGCAGGACTGAAGTAGCAAGGAGTGCAAGTCAGGATGGAGCATGTGCGGGGAAGTGGGCTGCAGGTCCAGGGGGAGTGTGTGTGGTGGGGGGAAGGCTGCAGGTCAGGGCTGGAGCATCCAGGGCTGGGTTCCTCAGGGTTAGGACAGAGCCTCGTGCATAGCTGGCACTCGCTAGCTTGCTACACTCCTGTGCACCTGAGAGTTGTTCTTCCTCTGTCTCTAGGAAGCATGTGATTGCCCAGAACCTCTGTTCCAACCTGACTCTCCCAGGCACGGGGGGACACACCTGGGCCGTCCTGGGCCAGGGGGCTTTGTGTCTTTTCCCAACAGGATCCTGGCCCATTCGGAAGGCACCGTGGCCCCTTGTCCTTGCCATCCTTGCCCCAGCATTGCCAGCTGACGGGTCAGTGATCTCTGGCAGGGGACCCTCTGGGGCACAATGGGAGTGGAGATCCTCGGGACCCAGTGAACAGAACCGGCCTCCCCATGATGAGAGAGTGACAGGACTGTAAAGGGGGGCAGAATGGAGGGTACCCCTGGGGTGTGTGTGGCGGGGGTCTGTTGCTCACCTCCCACCAGCACAGCAGGATGTGCTGCACCCTCTGTGCCCCTCTGGCCATTGGTAGCCATCGGTGGTGGGGCACCTCTGTCGGCCTTGTGTTGGTTCAGTGAGCTGCTGGACTCTTCACCTAGGGTGTGAATGCAAGCGAGGGCTGGGGGGGAGGCAAGATGTGGGGGTGCCCTGGGCAATCCAGGGGTCTCTGTCATGTGGTGGTGATAGGGAGTCCGATACCTTTGGTGCTGTGAGGGAACCACTGGCAGCTCTGGGGGAGGGGGAGGAGCTGTGCAATGTGATGCCCTGAAGGAGCCTTGAGCTTGGGGGAGGCAGGAATAAGGGGGTGGGTTCTATAGGGATAGGAGTCTGTGCATGTGATGCTCTGGGGGGTAGGAATAAGGGGGTGGCACAAGGAGGGGGTCTGTGCAGTGTGATGCCCTGGGGGGCAGGAATAAGGGGGTACCATGATGGGGCCTGTGAGCATGATGCTCTGGGGGGCAGGAATAAGGGGGTACCATGGGGGGCATCTGTGCAGTGCGATGCCACAAGGAGCCTGTACAAGCTCAGGACCTGGCTGGGCAGGGGGACCAGGGGGTCAGTGCAGTACACGAGGCTCTGCCCTGTTGGAGGGGGCAATACCATGAGCACAGTCCCCTGTCCCCGTGCCCTGTCCCCCGGGCTTGCCAAGGGCCGTCCAGGCCTCGGTGACCCTGACCCAACAGCGGTTTCTCATCCAGGTCTGACTCTGCTCCGGAAACACCCAGCCCTGAGCTGCACTTCATGGCTGGGGAGCAGCCGGTGCCAGAGCCTGCGAGGATGAGGTGTGGCTCTGCTCTGGGTCATCGGCACCAAGGGCAGCTTGACCAGACAAGAGCAGGGAGTGAGCCCAATGGGCTGGAAGGGGAAGCCCTTACCTCTCCAGCATCCGGCCCGTGGAGGGCAGCATGGTGCGGCTCTTAGCATAAGAGATGCACAAAGTGGGGCGGTGGGGCATGCACTGGGCACTGGAGTTGGCAGGAATTCTCTGCTGCCAGTTCCAGGGAAACCACAGCAGAGCTGAGCTCCGTGCTCCTTATGTGCTGTTCAGCAAGCCCGGCCCTTGGAGCCCTGTCATGCTTCCTTGCCCAGAGTCCCACAGGGAGTCTGGGAGCGTCAGCAGCTGCTTCTTGGCAGGAGGCTGCAGGCCAGGTCTTGGCATCTCCATAGAGGAGGATCTGCTTTGCTGCCAAGGCTGCGTGTGCTGGCCCAGGGGGTCTGAGGCAGTGTTTTCTGCAGGAATTAAAATGAGGGGGGGTGTTCGAATTTACGGGGGGGTGGGGTGAGGGCCAATGAGGGGTGAGACTGAGGGTGAAGGTGGGCTGTATGGCACCATAGTAAAAACTGAAAAATGTTTCATGATCATTTTACTAGATTTAAATCATGTTTTAAAATCACTGCACAAATTCAAGTTGGCTACTCGAGCCTTCTATGAAGCACTACATCTACATCCTTCTTGGTTTCTTGTTATAATTTTGCACAACTCTGTTAATGAAACTTCTTGAATGCAGTGCGTTCATCTTTGGTGGATTCTCGCATGTCCGGTACTTCCATTCCTTCAATTGATATGCTCATTAGTTCATTCACATGATCAGGCAGAAGGCGGCTTCTTTCAGAACACAAAATTCTATTCAATGAGGAAAAAGAATGCTCAACTGTAGCTGTTGTGACTGGGAGTAGCAAGAGATGAATTCCTACTTTTTTCATCCCAGGAAACATAGCACAAAGATTGGGTCAAGCCACTAGTGATGATAAAAAAGAAGTCAAAGTCAAATCTTCATTCATTCGTTGTATGATATTCCACTCTCTATTCAAATTCTCTATTCTATCCTGAGCACATGGCAGCCCCATTGCTGGTAGTGCCTCACTCCACTCAACTGTCAGTGTTTTATAGGACAGGGATCTGTAAAAGCTACGTAGAGGTTGAGTAGAATCTAGAAGTCGCTGTTATAGATTTTTAAGAATCAAGTCTGTGTACTTTTTCAGTTGTCTTAACGAACATTTCTTGTCCTCGTCATTTAAAGAGTCAATATAAATGCCTTCGTTAGTCAACTTCTGGACTGAAGTGTTTGCTTCTTCCAGTACTTTTTCAATGGATAGCTGTCTGATTGATCCAAATGTAGCTTCTATTGCTGGACAAAGATCTACTACTGTTGTAGCAGATGCCTGGATGGCACTGTTTAATGACCCAAGTGGTTTCAACCATAGACTTACAAGAGAGAGAATGGCAATGGTCTTCTCTGAACGTAGTTGCAAAAGTAGCCCACCAACCTCACTACTTAGATCCATCCCATCTTGGTAGATACTGTCCAAAGCCAGTAATAACGGCTGGAGTAATTTTAAGACAACAGCCAAGGATCACTCATGAAAAAGCCAGAGGGTTTTCCCAGGTTGGACTAATTTGAACTTCAGTCCCAGTGTATCTTCTACATTTTCCAAGATATTCAGTCTTTTTGGACTCTTGCTGAAAAAAGAATATAATGAAGACATTAAATTTGTTGCTTTTTTAACGTCTTTTGAAGAGTCTGCAGCTCGTACTAGCACTAGTTGGAGTAGAGGGCCTCTGCAGTGTGTATAGGAGAGATTAGGGTTACACATTTCTCTGAGCAAAGCTTGTACTCCACAATGTCTTCCAGAGAAGTTTGCAGCTCCATCAAATGCACAAGCAGCCATCTGTTTGGAGTCCAATTGACAAGCATGTAACTCTTCTACGATGTGGGTTGTCACAGATGCAGCCGATGTGTCTTCTATAATTTGAACATCTAGAAATGCATCTACTGGCCTACCACTGACATCAAGATAACGTACACAATGATTTAATTCTTGATGTCCATTTGCATCGGTGCATTCATCAGCCATGTATGCAAATTTTTTGACCGTGGTGAGAGAGTTCTTCACTTTTTCAGCTGTTGAGTCTTTCACTGTTGCACCACATGCTTCTAGCCAGTCAGTTGAGTTTCTTGCAGAAAGATAGTGAGCATTTGCTGGTCTTGTTCAGAACTAGTGTTCAACGTCAGGATGAACCAGTGACAATGCACTTAACATTGGCCTCCAGTTTGTAGTGTGTGGTATGTCTTGCTTAAATAGAAAGTATGATGCCACAGCTATGTGTGTTCGCATGAACTGTGTTGTGTCTCCAGCATTCTTAACAGCCTCATTAACACTCACCGGTGTTGTCTTTCGTCAGTGGAGACTCAGAGTTGAGAGGTGCCTTCACATGAGTTCACCTCCCAGGTGGGCGGCAAGAAGGCACCTTGCTTGTTCCTCCAGCTGCTCACTCTTCGCTCTGGCCACTGTGGTTCATTGTGCCACCGTTCACTCCATTGCTCTGTTGCCAATGGTCCTGCGCCGTCACCTTCTGCTGCGACCTGCCACTGTGACCTCTGCGAATTGGTCTCTTGAGGTTCCACCCAGCTGTCAGTGATTTCAGCTGAGCTCTCAGTGGGGGAACCTTGCTGCTAGTGCAGACTGGGCCATCTCTTCCACAGAAACACTGTCCACAGCAGGTCTAAGCACTTAGACCTGATTATCAGTGATTTCAACTGTAGTGGTTACTTAACAAAACAAAAGACTCTCTATGGAGCCTAATCACCTCTGTCTTTAAACAGTGGAGAGGGGCAGGTCAAATAGTACTGGTGACTCAGGCAGACCATTAAGCAAAACACCTGTCCCCACCCTCTTTCTTGATGTCCTCAATCAGCACAGGCTAAGTACAGTTCTTCTGCCCTTTACTCATACACTCAGAATAACAACATTTCATTACCCCCTGCATTCAAGTGATTTGTAACCCAACCCCAGCCAAAATCTGTCACTTGGGCAACACAGCTCTGTTTGCTGGATACCTTGGTAGATTAGGTGTGAATGTAAATACAATCTGGTCCTGAAGCCTTTCCCCCCAGCGCATCACTAGCTGTCAGGGAGAGCTCATTTAGACTTGGCTTACAAATCATCATTTAAAATTATTCGGTTGGCCAACATCACCAAAATGAATGCACTGACATTGTCATAAAAAATAACAGCTGTATAAGGAAGCTAGTCTATGTTCATACTTTTCAAATCTATTATAGTTTTTCAGATACACATATTTTATCATACACTTTATATGTTTTTAAAGTGTGTATTAATGTTTCAATTTCAATTAAAATTTCCAAACAATCACTACATTGGCAACACTGCATGTAACTAGTTCACAAAACTGGGGGTTGGTGGGTGTTGGGGAAATTTGGGGGGTATACACCCCCCCAGGGGGGTACTGGGAAATCCTTGGTCTGAGGGCTCCCCTCTTCCGGCCCTGTTGAAAGGAGGGGCTGATTTGAATGTGTGTGTCTGTGAGGTCTCTGTGCTGTGGTTTGGCAGGATTTGGCAGGGCAAGTACAAACACAGCGAGGCAGCAGGGACTAGTTAACTTGCCCCGCGCTTTTGGCAAGCGATCAGAGAGAGATGGGGGTGGAGGGGGAAAGGAGAGAGAGGGGAAAATGGAAGGGCAGAGAAAAGAGACCGGGAAAGGGAAGACAGGGTGGTGAGGAGATGAACAGAGGTGGGTGAGAAATGGGTATAGGAGAGGGAGTGAAAAAGGTGTGTGTGGGAGGGAGATTGCACAAAGAGAAAGAATTAGAGACAGAGGAAAGATGGAGAAAGAACAAGGAGAGAAGAGAGATCAGGAAATCACGAGGAAGAAGAGAGGAGAGGAAAACGGAGCAGATGAGCGAGAAGGGAAAAGGCCCTGGGGGTTATCTCATGCCTTCCGCTGCCAGGGATTACAAGGTCCTTTGCAGACTGAGCTCCAAATGCAGCCACTTCTGGGGTGGAGCATACAATAGTCTACTGCAACATGACCCAAAAGGTTAGGACAGGAAGTGATCTTCTCCCATTGAAACTACTGGGAGAATTTTTTGAGGTGGGCCCAACGTGGTGGTTGCTTGAGTTGGAATTGGGGCTAGGACCTGGGGCGGGGGGGGGGGGAGGGAGAGAGAGAGTGTGTGTGTGTGATTGGCTGGATAAATGCCAAGGAATCTTCGATGATCACAAGTGCCCTGGCCTTTGGGCTCATATCTCTGAAGAGAGGTGGTGCAGGGGGAGAGAAAGGGGATGGGGTCAGAGAAGGAGTAGAGAAGGGGGGAGAGACAGCCAGGGACAAAAATGCAGGCTCTGCCCCTCACCAGTTTTTCTGTTCAGCTCTGGTGAAGAGATGTGAAATGCTGGGAAGGGAGATGGAACAGAGAAATGAAGCCATTGTGCCTGCAGTGTTGGCCCATTGCATGAGCTTTTACCTCGGACCATAGTTTAGGGAGGGTGTTAGGCACCGAAACAGAGGGGTGGACATCAGCGCCCCCAAAATCGTCATTCCTTGGAGAGAAAGCAGGTGGTGAAATATCAGACCCATGTGGCCATCCCCCCAGCCTAGGCAGGGCTCCCTTTCGTTTGGCTGACTGTGTGTGCTAGGAAGCAGCCTGCAGTCCTGGCCCTGTGGAGCTGGTCCTACCGGCTCCCCCGCTGCATGGTGTCCGTCGCACTGGGGGAAGCTGCCCATTGCGCTGTGGGTAAATTGCACTGCTATGGAGGAAATCCAGGTGGTGGGATGTAAAAGCAGCAGCGTTGGGCTGTGCTCTCTGCTGCAGTCCCAGCTGGCAGGCTGGGCACGGAGCATATGCCAAATCCCTTGGCTTCCCCTGGGGGAGAGGCTGTGAGGGGAAGCGTCCTTTGGCATCGAGGTGCTGCAAGGAGCGAGACTCCCCTAGCCCCCAAGGAGACCGCTTTCCCCTCCTTGGCAGCGCTGTCTTGCCAGCTGCATCAGGAGATCTGGCCAGAAGGCTCTGCTGTGCACAGTACAGAGGAGGCTGATCTGCCGGCTTCGGCCTGTTCTCTCCCTCCAGGACTGGTGGCGACGTGGGGCCATCTCCCCACGGGCAGTGCTGGAAGCCCCATTTCTGGCAAACGTGTCGAACTCAGCTGCGTAAATGGGCTGTGGAGAACACTTAGGCCCTAGCCAAAGGGGATGGACTTTGATGCCCTAATAGGTCTCATCCACCTCTGACTTCCCCACTGCTCTGCCCAGCCTGAAGGCAAGGCCTCTGCCTTTCTCATCTTCCCAGACTCCTCCCCTGGGCTTCTGAGGCAAGCCCTGAACTAATTGGATTCAATTAGCACCCCCTCCTCTACTCCCCGCGGTAATTGATTGCATGTTTCCGCTCCCTCTGCCAGCTCTGACAGCTGGTGAAAGTCCTGTCCTGAAAGGCTGCAGATGAGAGCTGGGATCCCAGCAGCCCTGGCACCGCATGGTGGGGAATGAATCCTGGATGAGTGGGCAGGTAGCTGGACTGCCAAAGGGGCCCTGGGCGGGTTTCAGGGGGCATGGCTCTGAGGGTTGGGTTGTGTCTAATGCAAATGAAAACCATTATAGTAACGCTTTGCCCCAGAGCACCTGCCATCTCAGGGCCTCTAAGCCCTTTACTGATGTTAATGAA
Organism: Mauremys mutica; assembly: GCF_020497125.1. Classification (NCBI taxonomy): domain Eukaryota; kingdom Metazoa; phylum Chordata; order Testudines; family Geoemydidae; genus Mauremys; species Mauremys mutica. Next base: position 48,067,924 of record NC_059078.1, read on the forward strand.
CTAGACTTGAGGCTGGTATTATTGATCCCCCTTTCATGAGTGGGGAAACTGAGGCACAGAGGTGACTGAGGCCTCACAAAGCGTCAGGAGCAGAACTGAGGATAAATCCCAGGAGTCCCAATCCCCTGCCTTCACCACATGGATCATTTTAAAACAAGGGTGAACCCAGCACTTCTGTATCTCAGAAACCCTTTCCAAGGTGAGATCTCAGGGATGGTCCAGATTTCGTCTCATCTCCTCCATAGTGCTTAGAGCATTCCCAACTCAGTGACTGGGGAATGCCCAGAACAGACGGGAGGGAAAAGGACACCAATGCCGCTATGCCAGTGTAGCACCCAGTGTAGACATTCGTTCAGTTTAGGAAAGGCCTTTTTCAGTACAGTTTCAGCCATTTCCCAAGCCACACAAGCTATAGCAGAAAGAGGCCACTTATACCAGAATGAGACAGTCCACCCAGGTTATACAGGAACGTCCTTAGCAGGGGCGGCTCCAGGCACCAGCACGCCAAGCGCATGCTTGGGGCAGCAAGCCACTGGGGGCGCTTTGCCGGTCACTGCGAGGGCGGCAGGCAGGGTGCCTTCAGCGGCATGCCTGCGGAGGGTCTGCTGGTCCCGCGGCTTCTGCGGACCTCCCACAGGCGGCTGCCAAAGGCAGCCTGCCTGCCGTGCTTGGGGCAGCAAAATGCCTAGAGCCGCCCCTGGTCCTTAGGCATACGCAGCATACATGGCTGCCTAGGGCACCTGAAAATTTTAGGCGCCACCGGGACCATAGGTGCCGACTTCTCATCTTGCCAGGGGGTGCTCGACCCCCTGGGTCCGCTCCAGGTCCTGTCCCCACTCCACCCCTTCCGCCAAACCCTCTCCCCGCCTCTTCCCGCCCCTGTTCCACCCACGCCCTGCCTCTTCCATGCCTCCTCCCCACCCTGAGCACGCCCCGTACCTACTCCTCCCCCTCCCTCCCGAAGCTTGAATGCCATGAATCAGCTGTTCACGGCACTCTGGCAGCACTGAGAAGGAGGGGGAGGAGTTGGTAAGTGCGGGGCCGCCGGCACGCAAGAGGCATGGGGGGAGGGGGCAGAGGGGGGGAACTTGGCACCAGTGGGTGCTCTGCACCCACTAACTTTCCCCGTGGGTGCTTCAGCCCAGAGCACCCACCCACGGAGTCCACACCTATGACCAGGACAGCAGGTAAGAGCGAGTTGGCTCCCGCACACCCAGCGCCCACTGCAGTTTCCTTACTAGGCAGAAGGCACGGGCTGTATTCACAGGGGCACCAGTTGTGCCAGCGTAGGGGCACCAGTATTCACAGAGCTGAATGCACTGGCGTAGGGGCACCAGTTTAATAATACTGAGTAGGCCCCATAAATCCTCAGGACGGCCTCGAGGTTATACCTGTATAACTGTAAACTATCAGTGCTGTAGTAGTGCCTCTGTAGTTCAGACACTTACCACAGAAGGGTTCTTCCGTCCCTTAGTAAATCCACCTCTCCGAGAGGCAGTAGCTAGGTCGACAGAAGAATTCTTCCTGCAGCCTAGTGGTGTCCACATCTGGTCTTAAGTCAGTTTAATTGCATCGCACGATGTGAAATTTTTCACAGCATTAAGCAAACTTTGTAGCGTAGACCAGCCCTGTAGGACCATTCCTAAGGCCACTTCACATCCCTCTGGCAATGTGACGGTGCCTTAAAGTGGGCAAAAATTACAGATATACCCATTGAAAGTGGCCTCAGTGTAAAATGAGAATGAGCCTATAGCGTGTTACCTTCATGCTGTACTGGGACAAGCGACTGCCAAGCTGCAGAGCACTGGGGGCTTGAACTCCTGAAGAGATAGCTTAATTTTTAGAGGCTACATACATTCCACTGCCTCCCTGAAGTTAGTTTCTCTAATGATCGGGCCATGTTTATTCTAGTGCCCAGCTTGGGCTGCAGGTATCTGATGTTAAAAGCTTACGTTTGACTCCCTTATAGAATGGGACAATGTATGCTACCTGCCCATCCTTACCAAGGGATTCAAGGACATACCCCCAATTATAAATCATTTTCAAAATGCTTCAGATCTGAGTTCTTAGGACATCAGAACTGATGAAAACGGGAAGGAAACTTAAACTTAAAGGGGGAGGGATAGCTCAGTGGTTTGAGCATTGACCTGCTAAATCCAGGGTTGTGAGTTCAATCCTTGAGGAGGCCACTTAGGGGTCTGGGGCAAAAATTGGTCCTGCTAGTGAAGGCAGGGGGCTGGACTCAATGACCTTTCAAGGTCCCTTCCAGTTCTAGGAGATTGGTATAGCTCCAATTATTACTTTCCCTGGCAATGCTGTTTGTTTACTATTTGCACTTCACCAGGTTGGAGGTTGAAACTAAGCTGGTCAGTTTCATAGTCTGTTTTGAATCAGTTTCACTTTAGATTTCTCCTACACTAGCACAAGACTGAGGCTATGTTTGGTTTTATAGCCTTTCTGGGGAAGTTTTTGATATAGGAAGACTATATTCAATGTCATGGGGGGGAGAAACATCCTCAAATATGAAACCTTTTATTTTCATAGTAAGGTTTGTAAATATCTGCATACTCAAAGCCTGCAAGAAACTAGCTGACTCAGTTATCTACTGGTTTGTTGCATTTACTGGTGAGTGATTTATATAGAGGAAAGGCTGACTGTTTGGAGGGATGGACATATGGATGCTGGAATAGACATGAGGGATTATTTGAGAGATGAGGTGGCCAAATGGTGGAATATTGACAAAGAGAAGGGGATTTAAGGAGTGGGTAATTTATAGTGCTTGGGGAGAAAGGCAGTGTTGCTAGCTGTTAGGTTTTTATGCGAGTCTTGTTGTATGTGGTGTTTTTTCTTCAGATCCTGGAGTCATGGGGTTACGAGAGAATCTCAGTTTTCATCTAAATAAAAAAAAGTAAGTTTCTAGCCCTCGGCTGTGGAGCAAAGCTTGAAACTGTGATCTGTGTGCGCCTGGAAGGCAAAGAAAAAGACCCCAAATTCTTTGTAGTTCTTGTGATTTTTAATTCAATCTTGTGATGTTGCTCATGTTTTTTGAACACTTGGGGTTGGCAGTGGTGGAAATGTAACAACTTGACCACAGTGTGTTTGTCGTATCTGGTTCCCCCGGCCCTTCACCTGCCTTGTTCTTTGGGTCTCTCTGCCTCTGTTTGTAAAGTGCCTCCTTAGCACATTGACTTCAGCTGGAGCGGTGAGTTGTCAGCACCTGTGAAAACCACCTGGGCCCTACGTATCTCGTATTGGGCACTCCAAAATGGAGGTGTCCCCAGCCAGAGGCTCCTTTGGAAAATGGTGGTTCTAGTCACTTGCACAAGATGATGCTGTGAGCATGGAAAGACTGTACTTTACAACTAAGAGTCAATGGCAAAGCTGGGCTAGATGAAGTGTGCTCCAGTGGTTAGGGTCCTAGCCTGCCACTTGGAAGACCCACAGTCAATTCCCTGCTCTGCCACAGATGTCCTGGGTGACCTCAGGCAAGTCACTTAGTCTCTCCGTGACTCAGTTTCCCAGTTGTAAAATGGAGATAACAGCCCTGCCCTGCCTCACAGGGTCCATGGCCATAAAGAATGCGAGGTGTTCAGAGACTGCAGTGAGGGGAGCCATATTAAATACCTTAGACAGAACCTTTCCCATTTCTTTAATACCGGCATGGTGCCGCTCGATATCCACCTATTGCTAGGATGAGTGCGGTACAAAAGCTAACCCAGACAGACAGGTTAGCGGACTGAGCGGCATTAGCTATTTACTTTTTGCCCCTTAATATAGTGCTTGGGGCTGAATTAGCAGCCCGGGAGTGATCCACAAGTCAGGGACAGCATGGGCGTTGGCAATAAAACCTGTCTCCTGCAAGTCACTGTCCTGGAGGCACCTGTTCTAGGCATGAGTGGCTAGGTCAGGCCTTGGGATCCTTTCAGCCTCTTGGCAGCCATGATCAGCACGGGTCGGGATAAGCTTCCAGGGGGAAATTGGCCGACACCCCCTTCCCCCACCCCGACTCATTCTTTTTGCCCTGCTGTCTACTTCCTTTTAAAGGAAGAAATGTGTCTTCTTGGGCCTGCGGGAGGGAAGGCAGGCTGCTGCCGGGTTGCGGGTTGGCTGATGGGCCAATACTGGAGGAGATTAGGGAAGAAATCTGCCTTTCATTTTACTCCTCTCCATGCCAAGGACCAAATCCATCTCTGGTGTAACTGTGCAGGATTCAGTGGCATTCCAGCAGTGACTGACTAACCCCGCTGCCTCTGCCAGCTCGGTAGGGGAGAGAGCACAGAAGCCGCAGAGAATTCAATCCCAGAGAGCTGCAGCTGCTGGGGAAGTCCTTGGAAAGGCGGGTCTCCCCCATCTCTTGCTCTGTGGCAGTCAGTCTCCTTGCAAGGAGCTGGGTGGAGCCCTGCCTGTATAAAACTTCCCAGTAGACTCCTTGGAGCCAGCTGCTTATGGCAGGCGGGCTGGGGAGAGGCGGGGTGGGGAAGGCTGCATGAGCACATATTGGCCAGCTGGGATCTTCGCAGCTGTCTCCCTGGAAGGCGTTGCAGTGGGGAGGTCGGAAAGGAATCCCATTGAGTTAAAGGCTAGGGAGCCTCGAAAGGAAGAGCCGAGCAGCAAGTGAGCATGGAGTGGAGCTGCCTCTCCCAGCTCCTGGCAACCTGGTGGCTCTTTTGGAATCTCTTCGCCAGCTGCCAAGGGACCAAGGGGAGTGTGCCCAGACTCCGCCTGTCTTATAAAGGTAATTTGCAGGGGGTGGTGTAGGCATGATGGTTCCAGGATATTAGAGAGTAGGGTGACCAGATGTCCCAATTTTGGGGGCTTTTTCTTATATAAACACCTATTTCCTCCCCTCCCCCCGTCCCAATTTTTTACGCTTGCTGTCTAGGCACCCTGTTAGAGAGACAAGGTGGGGCAGGCACTTTCTTCCCCAGACCCGAAGAAGAGCGCTCTGTAAGCTCGACAGCTTGTCTCTCTCACCAGCAGAAGTCGGTCCAATATGAGATATTACCTCCCCCCACCTTGTCTCTCTTGCAAAGGTAATAATGCTTATGGAGCTGTATTGATGGAAGCTGCCATCTCTGGGGATGGTGTTGAGGATTTTAACCTGAAAGCCTCACTGGGCTGCCCCCTGGCTCTTCTCCCACTTTTGACTTGGCACTTGCTGGCTTCATGTGCTTATGCCTGGGTCTGAACAAGTGTTGGGGCATGCGCTGACCTGATCGCAGCGATCTCCAGTGTGTTGGGGATAGGGTGGAGGTACTGGTGGATGGGGTGGGGGGATTTCTGGCGCCTGCAGGGAGCAATGCCTGCTGGATGTGGGGATGGGTTTGTGTGGCAGTGAAGGTGCAGGGAGGTGATAATGAGCAGCTAGGCAGGTGTGAGGTGGTGTGGGTGAGAGCAAGGGTGTACATTTCACTGTGGTGTCCCCGGGCTCTCATAACCCCTTCTCAGCCCAATTACACTGAGATCTGCTGAGAACAGAGTGGGAGTGCTGGCAATTAACTCCTTCACTCCTCCCTCTGGGTGTACACTGGATGCCTGACAAATTAGCCCCTGCGACCCTGTGGCTGTACCGATATGTGCACCGCATGCGTGTATTCAAACTCTTGGCACCCCATGGAACTGCAGAGCATCCTGTGCGAGTGTGACACATGGCATTTACTGGGTTCGTTACAGCGGGGGGGGGGGAGTGTGTGTGTGTGTTGGGGAGTGTTAAGATTTATAAATGGTTTGCTCCGTTTGCCCTCACTGCCCCCGGGGGGTCTACAGCCACCTCGTGTGGCTGGAATGAGAAAAAGAAGAGAGTTCCTGCAATTACTTGAGGGGTGTTCACGCCCCCCCCCTCATGCTGGGAAATCTCATTCTCTCATTTCGTAGCAGCAGGCAGTGGCTCAAACAGGAAGGGCAGTAGCCCCGCCTGCCCCCAGGCACTGCCAGGCTTTGCTTGTCCCCAGAGTGCACAGGGATCGATCTCAATGGCTAACCTAGCAGCCATAGGCCAACCGAGATTGTAGCCATCTGCGGGGAGAGTGTCTGCTACCCTGCACGTCTGTGTTACCTGCGAGACTCCCTCTCTCTGCCCTGCTGGGATGGAATGGTGCCCGGGCCAGGATTAATGCCTAAATGAAGGGATCCTGCTTAGAAACGATCCCCAACCTGGCTAACATGAGCGCCACCAGCCTTGGTCCCTCCTCCTTCTTCATCCCCTGGGTGAGACTATAGTGTGACGGGTCCCTGGGGGATCCACAGTGCAGTGATCAGTTTGCAAGGCTGCATGAAGCTGCAGCTAACGGGACAGTGAGTAGCTGGAGGGTTTGGGGCTGTTCCTGTCCTGCATGGGTGAGGGAACACCTTGAAATTGAGAGCAGGTGCTTAGCGTAAAAGGGGAGGTGATGGCTTTCAAGGCAGGTCTGCACTGCATGCAGCACTTGTAGATACTCCAGCTAGCTTTGATTCAGCTTGCTCCAGTAACAACAGCAGTGAAGCTGTGGCCACTGAGTATGTACCCAGTGTCTTGGGCTGGGCTAGCCCCTGCAGCGGCCTGTGCTGGAGTGGCTTCTCCGCTATTGTTACTCAAGCTAGCTTTGATCTGGATCAGAGTTAGCTGGGCTATATCTCCATGTGCTGCAGTCTTGCCTCCCATTGAAGTTTAGGCACATACCCTCTCTGCCCCAGCTGCAGCCAGCACCCCCTTGTGACCAGTGTCTGGTACTGCAGCCAAAGCAGCCTGGTTCTCAGCCTTCTGCCCGGAGAAGGCTCTTTCCAGCTGTGTGCTGGCCCCAATCCAGAAGGAGCAGGAGGAATGTTGCTTCCTGGACTGGCGGGTGCCCCCTGAGAGTGAGCGACCTTCCTGCAGCTCCTTGCCCCAGTGCTGGGTACGCGTGAGAATGGCATGCAAGGCTGGCGCCTTGTCGTTAGCCAGCATTCCCCTGTATCGCCCGACGCTTCCCTGGGATGTGCAGCGGCTTGATTTGCATCCCTTGTGCCCCTGCAACATTGGGAAACTGCCAAGGGTGGGGTCTCTCCGGCCATCAGAGACGCTTCTTCCTTTTGCTGGGTCTGGAAACGCCTCAAGAACAGCCTTTGCCATGGAGTTTTGCCACCTTGTTTTGATTGGAGCTAGGAGCTGGACAGAGGCAAAACAGCTGGGGTTGGAGTTGCAGCTGGAGGGTCAGGCTGGCTTTTATTTTCCCCCTTTTCTGGGCCTGCTCCTAGTAAGTCAAATACCCATTGATTCTGGTATGAGCAGGCACAGGCTTGGGGTCGTGGGCCCTTGGGTGCATATGGTACCACCGAAGAGGCACCGTCTGCTGCACAGCAGCTTATGCATCAGGCTCAGATTGGGGACTTTGGTTGGGGACTGTAGATCAAATCACATTAGATGGGTTATTTCTGAAGAGTTTGTGGCCAGCCAATATAGTCCCTCCCTCCTTGCCTCCCAGCCCTCAAAAAGACGTTGAGGGGTAGGACTGGGGAAAGTCCAGCTGGGAGAGTGGTGGAAACATGAAACAGAAGAGCTGGCTCGAGTCTAGTGCTCTTGAGGGTTTGCTGCACACTGCCCCAGAGGACAGATGTCAGGGGGGCTGGGACACAAGCCGCTGTGGATCTGGTGGCTAACAGCCCACAGAGCTGGGGAAAGTGACCCTGCTGTTTCCAGTGACTTGCTTCCTTGTAGATCTGGGCTCGGCGGGGAGCTCCTCTGGCCTTTGGCTCAGAGCTCCTCTGGCCAGGGCGGAATGTCAAGGCTTTCTCTTCTTAGGTGGCCACTGTGAGCTACAGGCAGAAGGAGAGGTTCCCCTGAAAACCATGAATGGCTCAGTTTGTGGGAGGAGGGGAGGGCAGGATTTGGGACTGCTTGGGGTGGCTTCCCTGCTCCGCTCCTCTGGATCCCAGTGGCAGTAAAGCACAAAGCTTTACTTACTCCAGATACTGGGCCATGTACAGTATCTGGAGTAGGCCAGGGGAGGTAGAGACCAGAATTATCCTACTCTGAACCTAGTCCCATGCCTGCTACTTGCTTGGGGAGGGAAATGGAGACCCCTATTCTGGGAAGCTGTCCTGCTGGGACTGAAAGAACTGAGGGTATTGAATTGGTTCCTGCTCTTTGAGCAGGGGACATTGTTACCGTGCACATGGCAGCTGCCATGCTGGGACAGACCCACATCCTGGCTGGCCAATGCCTGGGTCTTGTGCAGTACTGTCCCATGGGAGAACAGATCTTCCTGAGCTCAGCTGTTGAACAGTGTATGTCCTTAAGCCTGAGAAATGAGAGCAGTGTTGCCTAGTGGATGGAGCACTGAGTTCTGTTCCTTTCTCTATCACTGGCCTGCTGGGTGACTTTGGGTAAGTCACATGACCTCCCTGTTCCTTAGTTTCCCCATCTGTAAAACAGGAATAATAAGTCTGACCTCCTTTGTGAAGTGCTGAGAGATCTGCTGATGAAAAGTGCTTGATGAGATCTAGGGATTATAATTGTATCTGAGCAACTTTATTTGCTGTGTAACATTTTCAAAAAGTGCCTGAGTGCTTGAGTCATTTTGAAAATGAGACCTATGCTCCAAAGTCACTTAGGTGCTCTTGAGAATGATACCCATTTCTTAGGCACAGGAGCATCTTCTCCTTTACTGCAGCTTAACTCAGTAAGTTCCTGCTGCTGTGAGTTCCACAAGTTAACTATGTTGCATTTAAAAACAATATTTTTCTCCCTCCCCCTTTAAATGTACTACCTTTGAAATGTATCTAGTTACTAATTAACATTACCTTTGAAATGTATCCCTAATTAACCTTTCTGTACTGGTAGCACCGGGGACCCTGGTGTTATATGAATGTCCCTGCCCCAGAGAACTTGCAGTCTAAAAGACAAGCCTTCTGGCGCTGAAGGAGAAGCTATGATAGAAGGATGTAGGCAATTAGGGTGACCAGATGTTCCGATTTTATAGGGACAGTCCTGATATTTGGGGCTTTTTCTTATATAGTCGCCAGTTACCCCCCACCCCCGTCCCGATTTTTCACACTTGCTATCTGGTCACCCTATAGGCAATTCTTAGCCATTCAGGAGCAGCGATCTCAACTCCCCACCTGCTAAATGATTATCAGCTGGCAGCTTTCTCTGTGCATAAAGGCAGAGGGGAGTTGCCAGGGGGGCCTTGAAGGAGGTTAAGTTGGTGGCTTTCAGGATTTTTGCCTGGGAGCTTTTCCCACACAGAAGGGTAGGTGGGAGTAATGGGCTGCCTTCGTCATTGCTGCCTTCGTCATTGCTTTATGAGCAGTTCTGCGTGGGGAAATCTGCCAGGGTGACCGTGAGAATCTCCTGCTTAAAAAATAAACTCCAGCGCGGAACGATTAGCTGTTTAAAAATAGACTACAAGGGAAAGGAAGCCGGGAGGGCTAGAGGTGAGAGGGAGGCTGTCCAAGGCGGAGGTGAGGCTGTTTTGGCCTCGCTGCTTTGAAGGAAGGCAAATCAAACAGCCCCTTTAGCGTGTGGAATGTGACACAGTGCGGTTCGTGCAGCACTGGCTGTTATAACCACAGTGGACCATGTCTTGCTGTGGGGTCCTGCCCAGACCTCCCTGCTGTTCAGCACTGCAGGGGTGTGCCCCAGGGGTCCCGCCACCCCCATTTCCCACCCTGGTTGGGGGTGTTTCTGGTTCCACATAGAGGTGAAAGGCAGGTGGCCCCAGAGCTCTGGGGTAGGGTCTGGCTATGTTCCAGGGGAAGGCTGCCGTGCGTGGGTACGTGCTGCAGGGTGGAGGTGAATGGGGCTGTCGGCCAGCCGGAGGCACAGCAGGTTCATGTCAGGGATAGGGCAGGGGAGGCTCTGGGAGGGAGTGCTCAGCAGTGTGTGTGGGGGATGCTGGCTGGTAGCTCCAAAGGGCAGGAAGAGTTTGAGCCCCTCCTTTCTAGGGGCAGCTGAATTCTCTCCTACTTGGCTGTGAACATGTCAGGCCAGTCTCAACCCTATTGTAACTGCTGAAGTCAGGGGAGTTACCCCAGGGCTGGAGCTGGCCCATGCGCCATGAGGTTGAACACGTGCCACCTTACTTCCCCATCGCCCAGCGGCTAATCCAGCCGCTCAGCTGTGAGCCAGCCAAATAGTTCCTGAACTTCAGTGTATTGTCAGGCCTTCCTGAGTTCCCACTGTATCTCCTGCTTCCAGCAGGGAGCTGTGCCATTGTACAGGATGGACACACGGACACTGCTGGGCATGCTGGCCCCTCGCTGCGTGGTTCCCAGTTCTCAGCTACTCAACTGGGGCTGAACTCTGGGTTACACCTGTTGGCTTTAATGAGCCTGCACTGGTGTGAGTGGGAGAGGAATGTGGCTCTGGAGAATGAGGAGGCTGCAAGATAGCACCCTGCCTTTCTCTCTGGAGTGGGGTTCATGGGACTCATGTAGGGATAGTCAGGTGTGAACCTCCGAATGAGGGGTTCCGGTCCCAGAACCGATGGGCCGTTCCCGAGCACGTGGCAGATCGACTGCGGGACTGTCTCTCTCTGCCTCCCGCCAGGTGCTTTGGCTCTTTTGCACCTTGTGCCATGGGCTGCTTCAAGGACAAAGATCCAGGCAGCCAAAGCACAGGCCAGCGCACCCAGGGTCGGTTCTTCACAGGATTTCAGGCTGGTGCTGTTGAGAATCCCGCCCCAGAGCAGCCGTCCTGATAAATGCTCCCAGGGATGGAGCTGGCCTGAGCCAGTTAGAAGATGCACTGGGAGAGGACCAAGTGTGAGCCCAGTGAGAGGAGAACCATCAGAACTGGGCACCACTGCCCACCTGGGGTGGACTGAGGACAGCACCTGTGTGGAGGGGAACCTGAACTGGATTTCCATGTCCTACTGGAGAGGACTCTGTGTAGGGAGTAAAACCTGAGCTGGAGTCCTGTGCCCACCTGGAGTGGACTCTGGATACATCCCGTAAGAGGAGGGGAAGAACCTGGGCAGGATTCCTGTGATCACTTGGAAAGGAATGTGGCTCCTGGCCCTTCCCACTGGCCTGTGGTTTCTAGCGCAAGGATGTATCCCCTTGATTTATGTGCACAACATGCTGTGGCTTGTTAGTCAGAAAGAGACCCACAGAAAACAAACTGTCCTTGATTTGATGTAGGGTGACCAGACAGCAAATGTGAAAAATCAGGATGGGGTGGGGGGTAATAGGAGTCTATATAAGAAAAAGACCCAAAAATTGGGACTGTCCCTATAAAATCAGGACATCTGGTCACCCAAATTTGATGCCCCCAAAGACTGGGAACCTCCTGCTTGGCAAGGACCCCAGCAGGGCAGCTCCCAGAGCCCAGCACCTCCTGGAGGGGGAGGGTGCTGCAGAAATGTGTAGGGGAGTTTGGAAGCGTGTCGCACTGGAAATGCCAAGGGCTGTATCCCTGTGCTTTGTAATTACAAGCAGCAGCAGCCCCATGCCGCTAGGAAGAGAGCGGCTCCCACTGAGCACAAATGCTCTCTGGCCTGGGGGAAGAACCTCTCGCCCTGACCCACGACTCTCACTTCCCCACCCACCCTGGCAGGAAATACTGGAGCAGATTTGGAGCCCTGCGATTAATGGTGCTTTTGACGCCTTCCCCCTTTCCTCCCACCTGGGGACGTGCTCGGAGCTTTCCCGCAGCTCTCCGCAGGGAGCCGCTGGCTGTAAAGCAGGGTGGCTGTTCCTGTCACCAACTGTGCATACGCATGTAGTACGCACTGTGTCCGCTTGTCCCCTGGCTGGTTGAAGCGTGGCCTCCTGTAGTGCTATGCTCACTGGCGACCCCTGCTGGAGAGGGCAGAGCGGATCAGCTGCAGGCCTGCTTTGTCACAGCTCTCAGTGGCTAAACAGCCCCTCGACTCCCAGTCTATTGTGTGGGCCATATTGCCTCCTCCCCATGGCTACAGTGACCCCTGCTGGCAAGCATTACCAACGGCGGGCCCTCTCCATTGCTGAACTCGGCTAATCCACCACTCTGGTCCACTTGGGTCTAAAACAGATCCGATGGGATTTATTTCCCCTTTCTTCCCCATGTTCCCCACCCCCTCTCTTTTCCCAGCTGCCCTAGCACATTGCTCAGCTCCTGAATGTCTTTGGTTTGCAATGATGACGTTAAAGAATCCAGAAGTGAATCGGAACAATTCTAGTACTGCAGTGAGGGGTGAGACTCGCTGTTTAACAGCCGGTTTTTCTAGGCACTTTCAAATCCCCACCCTGACGTCGATTGCTCTGCAAGTAGCCCTGCCCAGTCATGGCCCTGCCAAAGGGCGCTCTTCATTGCCTCAGCTACGCAAGCTGCTCCATCGCCAGCTGGACGCGTTTGTCCATCGGAACAGCTGATCGCTGGCTGATCTGAGACTGGCCCAGCCCAGCCAGGATTAATCTCTGCAGCTGAGCTGTGATTTTTGAGAAGCACTAATTAATGGGGCTTTCTGATTCCCCTTGGGAAGTGGGTCAATATCATTCATGTTACCCTGGAGGAGCTGCCATGCAGAGAGGTGAGGTGACTTGCCTGGAGTCCCACAGCGAGTCTGGCAGAGACTCTGGAGGAGAACCCAGGAGTCCTGAGTCCCAGTACCTGGCCGGACACATTTTCTGTAGTTAAAGGAAACTCCCATCAGAGCTGCTCTCCTGCTATTCAGGGAAGCAGCATAACTCCAGTGGCTGGCAATAGGGGGAATATAGTCTCTTCTGTGGCTAGCTGGGAGTTTCCTGCTAGAAGGCTGTGATTGGCTGGAACAGGGAGCCAGAGTAGCCTTTTCGAAGAACAGGACCCATTGTGCAACAACCAGAGGTGATGCCAAAGCCTGCTGGAGTGCCTGGAGCCAGAATCTGGCTGGCTGGAGGGAGGGAAGGAAGCTGCCCCAGCCCTGGTGCTGTGGGACCAGTTAGTTCTCCCTGAGGCACGGGCTGCGTGGAACAAAGCATTCACTGCACCTTCTCACTCCCCCTGCAGCGTCCTTCCTGGGGGTGTGTGCCCAATGCCAGGGCACCACCAGCTGTGTGGTTGGGAAGGTCCCGCTCCTCCCCCACCTTCTCAAGGTGCCCCTGCCTGTTTACAGAGGATTCATAGGGCTGGCTGGGTGCTGAGCCGCTGCTTCCTCTGAAGAGAGAGAGGCTGCTGCCTCCGTGCAAAAGATGGCTGAGATTCTCAGAGCTGATGGATTTGTGCACCCCACTGAAATTAACAGGAGCTGGGCAGCATTGGAAATTTCAGCCTATGCTTCCCCCCCTCTGTGCCACCAGCCTTTATAGCAAGAGGCAGTATGGGCCTCTGGCCACTCACTTGCTGTGTAATCCTGGGTCTGAGACTGTATGGCCTAGGGAAGCTGGTCCTGGCCTGGGCATCAGGATAGCCTGAGTTTTAGTCCAGGGTTGGTTAGTGACAAACTCTGCCCTGGGGCGAGCCATTTCTCCTCCCATCCTTTATCTGTTTTAGGCTTTTGGTGGCCCTCTAGGTGCTACTATAATTAATAATGTAGGACGGTGCCTCCGTTTCGCCACCAGTGAAGTGGGGATAGCAATGCTTCCCTGTGTGGGCATGAGCTTGACTTAGTTAATAGCTGGAAAGCTCTCGGAATGTATACGGCCAGCTCCTCAGCTGGAGCAAATTAAGGGCTGATTGGAGATTTACGCCATAAAATGCTACATGGTGATACTGCTCTTGTTCCAACCTGTGCGCCCTGTCGTCCTGCAATAATTCAGCCAAAAACTAGAGCCTGATCCTGTGGTTCCTGCTTTGTCCTCCCCAGGGAAAGCTCCCATCAGTCCATGGGAGTTGTAGCTAAGTATGGGCTGCAGGCTTGGGCATGTAGTTATGAGGTGGTGAAGTCAAGGAATTCCAAGGGAAAGGCACTGTAGTAATGAAAACTGTGCGTATGCATTACTGTAGAGGGTTGAATTACATGGGGATCCCAATGCTCTGCTTGTATCATGCCAGCAAAGAACTGGCCAGTCAGGGCAGAGATCTGGCTAGGGGAAAGGGGTTGGCACCTAGGCACTCCCTGATGTCAAAATTGCTCTCTGGAGGGGGCAGACTGACGAAGTGCATGGCTTACAGGGCCCTGTGTCCCAGTACCTTAATACTGCGTCACTCCTATAGAAAGCAGCAAAGAGTCCTGTGGCACCTTATAGACTAACAGACGTATTGGAGCATGAGCTTTCGTGGGTGAATACCGACGTGCATCTGACGAAGTGGGTATTCATCCACGAAAGCTCATGCTCCAATACATCTGTTAGTCTATAAGGTGCCACAGGACTCTTTGTTGCTTTTTGCAGATCCAGACTCACACAGCTACCCCTCTGATATTGGACTCCTATAGAAGGATCTCAAAGCCTAGCATAGCAGTGTCAGTACCATCATCTTCATTTTACAGATGGGGAAACTGAAGCATGGAGGTGCCATGACCTGCCCAAGGTCACTCAGAGGGGGCATAATAGAGCTTGGACTTAAACTCGGGCTTATTGACTCCCTGTTCCATGCTGTGACTACATCCCGTATTGCCACAGACTCTGCAAGCGGGCTCTGGATTCGTGTTCTTTGCAGGATCAAAAGGGGCCAGAGGCTGGTTCCCAGAGAGGGAAGTATTGGGAGTGGGTGGGGTGTGAATGATGCTCCCATGGCTGGGACTAGCAAAGGGAACATCTCTCTCACCCCATGAACCTGCCATAGCTGTACTGTGTCCTCACTGCTTCTGTCACTAGTACATGATGGGGCTAAAAGGAGAGTCTTCTCCCTCCCCCAGAGTTCCACTTCTGGGTTTACAGTAGCCAAGTCAAATTGATAACCTGGGTATTTCTGGAGAGGAAGGAAACTCCAGGTTATTAGCAGCTCGGTGGCATGGCCGAGGGCCTTCCCTTGGATCCCCTGCCTCCTGGAGAAAACAGGGCATGTGCTGCTCTCTGACCAGCCGGAGGTGTAATGGGGCTTTGTGCTCTAAAAGCAAAGAGGGGGAGCTGGGTAAGGCACAGGCCTGGGAGGCAGAGGACCTGGCTACTCTTCTGGCTCAGTTGCTAACTGGTAATATGACTCTGAGCAAACCACGTCAACTTCATGTGGCTCCGTTTCCCCATCTGTGTCGATATGGCCCTGTCACATGGGGCGGGGATGGAGCTTAATCATTAATGTTGTTAAAAGTGCTTTGAGATCCTCCAATGGAAGGCGCGAGAGACCAGCTAGGTGTTAGCATTTACTTTACCATTCCTCTCCTCCCCAGCAAGGCTTTGATGTTCATTTAAAGTGCAGTCCTGGGTTGCCATGCTCAGTGTCTCCTGGGGGGCTCCAGAGCACATGTGTTCAGTTTAAATTTAACAAGAAACCTTTATTTCCCCCAGCCCCTTGGTTCCGTCCTTCACCCTGGGATCTGAAAGTCAAGCTGGGTTCATTTCTTCTCCTGCAACATCCCCAGTAATAAAAGCTCTTTAGACTAAATGCTGCCTCAGTGACACCCATGTGACATCTGTTGTCTTGGGTGGGTTTTGCACAGTATCCAAACCTCTTGCTGATGCACAAGCTGGACGAGGCTCTGGCTATGACAGGCTAACGGGTGTAAGTGTGTCTCACCGCTGAGCCCGGCAGCTCTGCCTCCACGTCGGGAGGCCGACTGCTGACATGCTGGTTTTCACTCAAGTCCCTTTCCAGGGTAGAGCCCGCCAGAGGACCAAGCAAGGGGAGGAAGGTTTCTCCACCCTTGTCATGGAGGTGGGGATGCTTTGGTGCCAACCCCTCTCCCTTCCACCAGTGGAGGCCAGGAATGACTCCAGGGAAGAGTTGTGGGGGGCGGGGGGAGGGGCAGGGAATGAGGCATTGCAAAGCCAGCTTCATGAGAAGAAGGTTGCATTGCTCTGGGTGGGTGAGTGTGTGTAGGGGTGATCTCGAGCTGCTGTAGCCCTGCGGTGTGTGGGGATCACAGGATCACATGGCCTGTCAGTGTTCCCAAGGGCTGGGTTTTGTCTGGGGGTGTCTTTGATGAGTGACTATTCCCAAAGGTGAACTGGTTGAGAGAGGGGCTCCAGGGGGAGGACCAGAGAGACAGGGAGAGAGATGCTCAGGCTGCATCACGTGGGCTCCAAACCTATGCCCCACTTCCCTGCAGTTTCCCATCCATCCCGCCAGCAGCAGCCTGCTCTGTCCTGCTCACGGTCCTGCTGTTAGACAAAACAGAGGCTGGGTCAGGAGAACCAGGCTCCTGTCACTTCTCCAAATACTGCGCAGACAAAATAATGGAGGGCTGCAAGAGCGGGGAGCATGGCAGGAGGCAGGGTGGACGCCTGGAGAAGCTGTTTGGATTGGCTCCGCACTGTGGGATCTCTCTGCTAGCAGCATCAGGCAGTGCAGTTATGGGGTTGAGGGAAGGGCCCTTGACACAGAGTCCTGGTTCTTCCCCCTGGCTTGGTAAGTGGGGGCAGTAAAGAGGGGAGTGTTAAGGGAATTAACTCTGGAGCTCTTCTCTGTCCCAGTGGGATCTGAACGGCCCTGCAAATCAATGGGGCAGAAATTCACTGTGCAGCCAGTATGGTACTGCTACTTCTCCCATCCTCCCCTCTTGTGCATACTATAGATGCATACTTTACACCCCCATCCCACTCCCTCCCCCAATTGCCACCCAGTACTGTACCTCTCCCATCCCCCCAGCTGGCAGTTCATTGATCTGCTCCGTCCTCTCCTAGGTGCAGCGCGGCAGCGTCATGCCTCCTCTCCCCTGACGAGGTGGTTTGAGGGTGCAGCGGGGGAGCATGCCCAGATTATGAAGAGGGACCTGAATCCGAACTCCTGAGCTAAGTTTGGGGACGACTGGCTCCAAATCCAAATGTTGGGCTTGGGTCTAACTCTAGATGGCATCTCCAGCGACACAGCTCCCCAGCAAGCCGCTGCCGCAGCCCAGCACTGCTTGCCCCCAGAGTGGGGACTTTGTGCGGTGGATCACGCTGCATCTCACCTCCTGCAGCGTGACCCCCCTCTAGACCTTGGGTACGATTACTATGATGGAGAGGGACTGATACCCTTTGGGTATGGCGCCTTTTGAGCCGGACCTAATCCACAGAGTCTGAGATTCCAGCTAGAGTCTGGGGTGCGGAGGGTGGTAGGTCTGAGGCGTCCCTGCCGTGAGGGTGAGTGCGCCTGGGTGGATCTTCCCACTATGGGTCACGAGAGTTGATCGTTCCGAGGGGAAATCCATGGCTCTCCTGGGTGTTGGGGAGAAGCCCAGACTCTCTGCGGGGGCCCTTGGTCTCAGGCAGGGAGCAGGCCCCTCTCCCTTCACCCCACCCCTTTGCTCATCGCAGACACGCTGGAGGATTAATGCAAATATAAAAGCTCCCAGCCTGCGGAGGAATTTGCCTGGGGAAAGTTTTCTGAACCAATAAAAGAGCGAGGGGCCTTGCCAATGTTATTCTGAGATGGGAAAATATTATTGCTGTTTAATAACAAAAACACCACGGCCCCTTCCAGGGGGCTGGAGGAACCATGAGACCTCTGAGGCCAGGTCCGTAGTGGGGGAGGGCTTGGAAGAGCAGCCAGGTATGATGGTGTGGTGGACACAGCAGCAAGGCGAGTTGGGTAGCTGGGGGAACCTTGAGCGGTGCTTGGCAGCTGGTTAGCCAGTGACCACACATGTAAGGCTCATGCCTCTGTTGAACTCGATGGTAGTTTTGCTGCACCAGGTGCCCAGCATGGATGTGACTTTGGGGCTGGATTTTCCCTGGGGGAATGGCTCGCTATCTGAGCGTGTGTAGGAGAGTGCGTGCAGCCCATGGCTCTGCCCATTGGGCATCGCTGTTGATGCTACACGTCCAGCCAGTGGCTGGACAGTAGGATCCGCGCCCCTGTCCCAGGCGGCATGGCTTGCCATCTGCGTGCATCCTGTTGATTTGCACAGCCGAGTCCCTGCCCTGGGAATCTCCTGGCCTGCCAGGAGCTGTGCCAGTCTCTGTGGCTCTTTGAAGGCCTGACAACAACCACGGGGAGGGAAATCCTGTTGGGCTGAGGAAATTGCAGGGCTATAACTTTGCAGCAAATGGAAAAGCAAATCTAAGCGGTGAGTCTAGCACTGCTTTGAGATTCAGCACGATGTTGGGGGAGCCTGCAGCTGTTCATCCCTGCCCCTGCCAGTAGGTGGTGCTGTGCCAAAGAGGAAGCAAAGACCCCTGCTCTGGTGGGGTTAGGTCTGAGGCACCTGCAGAACTCCGCGACTGGTGCAAAAGAGGAGCTTGTTGGCCGAGCTATCTGTAGTCGACGGAGCCGGTGCCTAGCTCTGGGGACTCTAGGGCAGTTCGCTTTCCCTGCCCAGGCTGTATCCCTGGAAGAGAGCACGCCTGTCTGAATGCTCTGTGAGAACGTCCTTGGGAGGCTCAGCAGCCTGGGGGGTCCAGGGAGGATCTGGGGAGGAGGAGGCCATGTGGGTAGTGTAGCGAAGAAGAGGCCCGTGTGCGATCAGATGGGACAAGCAGAAGGACGCAAGCGGTCATTGTGAGAAGGGGAAGGATGCTGGTTTGGAAGGAAGCAGAGTGTTATGTTTTCCATGCACAACCCAGCAGCCGTCTGCCAGACTTTCAGCTTGAAGCACTACTATTCCGTACAGCAGTACTAAAGTCAGGGCTCCATGCCGCCAAGTGCTGTACAAACCCACCCCTGGCCCAGATTGCTCACAGCCTAAATAGGGAGAAGAAAGAGAAACAACTTACCAGCAGGCCAGGGGAAAGTTGGGACTAGAAACCCAGGCTTCATGGCTTGCCGGCTGGTGCACTACGCACTAGGCTGGGTTGCCTCTCCATAAAATACCCTTTCGTTTAGGTTAAGGGAAAGACCAAAGAAGTCTCCACAAGAGAGCACAGTGTGTGTGTCTCCTCCAGAGAACATGCTGCATTAGCTCAGCACTAGCGTATGGTAAAGAAGTGTAAAGGTATAATGCTGAGATCTCCCTGGCTCCCTCCATCCACCACCAGGGGAAACTTCCTGGCTGAGTGATGGAAACTCCACAGCTGGAATTACACTGAGAATGGGGGGAGGGTGCAGCTGTGGTGGCAGGCGGATTTGTCCTCCATTGGCTGATGTCCCTGGTTGTTTGGTACTGAGGTTGGGTAGTGAAGCATGTAACTCTGGGCTTTGTTTGCATGGCTGCACTGCAGGGGTATCTGCGCAGCCCTGGCTGGACCCTCGTTCTCCCCATACCTTGTGTTCCGTACTCCAGCACAGAGCGTGTGTGATCACCACAGGAGCCTTCAGCACTTACCCTGCACTTGTGTAAATAGCTATGCGGAAGGAAGAGCAGCTGAGGATCAGGGCCCAGGTTGGAACTGGAAATAATAGAGGCACCAGCAATGTGGGGGAGAGGAGAAAACCAACTGTTTTCCCACTCTGGCTGGGTCTGCGTTGAAGTTTGGCTGAAGATCTAGGGGTGAGGTATTGAGTGATGGGATCCTTGATTCCCTAGCACAGCTGTCTCCCAAACATGGGATCAAAAGAGACTGCAGAGGCTGGGCCTAAGCTGCAGTGTTACCGACGGCTTGGTGGGTAGGATCTGCCAGCGTGCAGATTGGGGCCAGCCATGTAGCTCTGATCCAGAGCCAAAAGTCTGTTCAGTCCTGGGCTGGTGGTCCAAGCATGACTCGGAAGAAACCTACCAGCAACACTTCCCCCACCCCTTTCATATATGCACGTCCTGACTTCCATGGGAATGAGAAGGGAGAGCAGGGGTCTGTCTGCCTTATAGAGCAGCTGCACTAAGATCGCCGCTCATCTCCCCTGCCCTCCCCCACAATCCTCAAACAAGGCTCTGTGGCAGAGGAGACTGGGGCTGTGACTCCCACAGCAGGAGCGGGGATGGGGGTTGGGGCCAGGTGTTGGTGCTTTTGGCCAGGAGTCCCTAAAACCAGCCCTTCGGAGAAGGGTGTCAGTGCAAGGGTTGTGCCCTGGAGATGTCTCTGTGGGTTTCTTTTCCTGGCACTGGGCACTGGGATTGCCAGCGCGACGGGCTATGTCTCTAATAGAGGATTTGGAGCTAATGTGCTCCATCTCTCGCTTGACGTGGTACCCAGGGGACAGAACCTGTGAATGGGACTTCCCATCCCATCTCTGCGAGGAGGCAGGTGCGGTGTGTGTGAGAGTGAGTGTACATTGGTATCTTCCTCTTGCATCCACTTTGATTTCTTTTTTAACTAATGCTGCCTTTTGTAATTACTTGGCCAACGGCATTTGTGTTAAGGTCTGCATGGTGGTGTGTTTGTGTCTGCTTATGCCTGTGTATTGGCTGTGTGTCTTTGGATTTCTGCGCGTGTTGCCGTTTGTGTTCTTGGTTTCTCTAATGTGTGTGCAGACTGGTTTTGTGGTTTGGTATGTCTAGGTAAATACTTGTGCACTGGTGTGTCTGAGTGTGTGTATGTGTCTGTGCGTGTGTGTTTCTCCGCAAGTGGATGGTGGTAAGCCGCTAGCCAAGGGTGTGCGTGGATGAGTGAGTGCATTGCTGTGTATGTGGGTTGGTGTGCGTATTGACAAGCCCCAACCAACCCTTCCCCGGCTCCGCTGCAGCAGAGCCGATGCCCTGGAGGGAGGCAAGTCAGTTTCCTGTAGGGCATCAGTGTGGGGAGATGCATAAATAAGGGCACAGATTCTGCTTTGGTTTTCCCCAGTCTGAGAAGAAAGGCCCAGAGCATCTCTCCATAGGCTGAGCTGTTTTCCTACCCTCCTCATCCCTGTACCTTGGCCTCATCTATCGGACCAGTTGTAGAATCTTCCCTGTCTTTGATCGAATGGGCCAGGAGAGGGAATCCATTGTGGCGAGAGCAACCGTTTACACAATTGAACCTAGAGCAACATCATTCCAGCTGCCAGACCCTCCTCCCAACCCTCTCCCTGAACCTCGGGGATCAGATGCTGCAGAGGCCATTGGGAAAGGGACAGGCTCGAGTGTGGGGCAGAGCTGGGGAGCAGGGCTGTGTTACAGATACCCTTGGAGTTGAAATTCTTTCCAAGACTGCCAGGCTCTCATGGGTGAGAGATGCTGCAACCCTGGTACCTGAGGCCTCTGCTTGGTGCTAATCCAGCCATACTACATCAGCTGGAAGTAGAATAATAACCTCGGGGTTAGCTTTGACATCTGTCCCTAGAGGCTGCTGGGAGCCTTTCCCAAATAGAATAAAACACGGTTACAGTGCTAGCAGCAGCACAAATCTCTCCCCAGGGCCAGCACAGTGAGAGGAAGCTGGATCAGTCAGCCCCAGCTGCTCTATGCTAATGACACACATGTCTTGCCCTCAAGGGAGGTGCAGAGGACAGTGATGGGGAGTGCGTCCCAGCACCTCCCCTTGATCCTTATCTTCTGCCCTGGCATGAGGGGGCTCAGCTTGGTCCTCCCAAAGTTTGTTGAGTTCTGTCTGAGTTTAGTGAACCCCTTCCTTCCTGAAGGGCGGTTCAGTCTTTGTTCCTCAGGTGTTTCCAGGTGTGTTGTTGTAGGGGGAGTGAGGTACCATCATGATGTAATTTCCCCCTTTTATAACTTCTTCCCACTTGCTGGGAAAGCTCTTTTGCTGTGCCCTGGGTCAAACAGTTCACACTGCATGGTGCTAGCTCTGAGAGGTTTCTATTGTACACAGTTCCTGGAGTAACCTTTGTGCTTGTGTGCATTTCCTCAATAAGCCATTAATGTTGTTTGTTTGACCTTTTTACTGTTGTACCTGAAAGGCTGCTTGTGGGTGTTTTCAACCTCCCAACATGTTTCAGTAACACATACACACCCAAACTGCATAACTTCCCATATAATGATAGCACATACAATCCAACGAGATATCCATGTCTAGCAGATCAAGACTTTTAGAATGATACCTCGCAAGGCATACTTTGTACAAAACACATCCTAATTACATGACAGTGAATATTGGGGTGCCAGGATGTCACAGATGGTTTTGGAAATCTGGACACCTGTTGCTCTGTGAGTTGTAAAGTCAATTTATTTTCCCATTTTTGCCTCTCTCACACCACTTCTCTTCTCCATCTCCTCTCTTCCTCACTCCTCGCTTTCCTCCTCCTGCAGCTTTGTCCATGCTAAAAGCTGTGGCCAAAAGCCCTGAGTTGGAGCCCGCTGACCTTGCAACACCTTGCATCTGCGCACAACAGCCAGCTTAAGTGGGTGCAATGGGGCCTGGGCTGTGGTCTTCAGCTGAGCCGCAGTGGTTTCCCCACCCAATGAGGATGGGAAGTCACAAGCATTGCTGTGGCACTGGGGTGCCTGGTTCTCCTAACCCTGTCCTGCCACGCTCGTTAGCATGTGACCCAGCAGCCCCGTCTGAGCTCTATGGAGTAAGCGCTGCAGGTGTCCAAGAGAACAGCCTTGCAAGGGCCTCAGTGCATGCATACACCCCAATGACTCTGTTGGAAGCAATGCAGCTTTGTGGGCACCTTGGACCATCTCAAGGACAAAGTAGCCAGCCAGCCAGTTCACTCACTGCTGTGGCCTCCTGGGTTGGTGTCAACACACTCTCTATTCTAACCTCTTCCAGTTCCTTCTGCCACTTCCCCTCTCTCCATGGGACTCATCTCTCTTGGCCTTTCCTCTTTCTTTCCCGCTGTCTCCTTGCTGCCCTGCCTCCCACCTGCCCTTGTTGGAGGGATGTGGGTTGTGGTCCCTGGACGGGGTGTCTGGCTGGGTTGTAAATGGCTCTGTGTCTCTCGCAGGATCGGGTGACTTTGCCCCCCTTGGTGGGGCCAAGCTGGCTTCTCCTGAGAAATAATTACACAGCCCAGTGCAAATAAGCAAAGAGTCAACTGGAAATAAATGACACAGCTAAAGAAAACAAGCCAGGGGGAACGCTGGGCTCTGCAAATAAACCTCATCAAAGGGAGAAGGGGGAGATTAAGAGGGGGCTGAAAGGGGCAGGGCTGAACGAGAAGAGAATGAGGAGGGGTGAGGGGAGCTGGAGAGTCTACTTATGTTGGGGCCTGACTGTTGTCAGGCCTGTGAGGGACATGTGGTGACCCTCAGCTGTTCCCTGGCCCCCTCCCCTCAGAGTGCTCTAGCATGGAGGTGTACCATGGCCTCTGATGGGGCATAAGGTGCAGTAACCCCTCAAACATCTGCCAGTCCCCCAGAGCCAGCACTGAGTCCTGCACCAGTGTGCTAAGGGCTAGGGTGTCACCCCCTTGGCTCGGACCCGGGGGAGAGTGTGTTGCAGTCTGTGTGGGCAGGACAGGGCCGTAACCCATGTTGGGCTGTCAGGGTGTGGTGATCCCATTGATGTGTAGCTTGCTTGAATGGCGGTCTCCCCGTTATATTCTAATCATGGTCTGACCGGCGTGGGCAGAGGGTCGCCCTGCCTTATAGGGTCTGGCAACAACGCATGAAATATCAGCCCTTTTACTGGAATCAAAACGTGGAGGCTATAAAACCCGTTCCAGATATGCGGCAGAGAGGGGCCATTAGCAGGGATGAGAGAGCCCAGCAGGGGCTCTTAGGGAGTGGGAATGTTAATGGGAAGAGTTGGAGTGGGTGGAGGGCTGCTTGTTCTCCCCCACCCTGCTACCCAACCTGGAGGTGCTCATTCGCCAAGGGGCGCAGCCAGTGTGGAGATTTGGGCATTGGGGTGGCTTTGGCAGGGGAGAGCTTGGGGGACAGGCCTCCAGTCCACTGCTGTCCCCAGCTTAGACTGCACCAGCAGTGGGAACAAACCCTCATGTGATCCCAGGGCAGCAGATGACGCCCTTGTTTCTCTGTAGTTGGCCACCGGAGGTGGAGGAGGTAGTTATGTCTGCTCAAGATGCATGCACTGTTCCATCTCTTTGGCTTCAGGGCTGCGGCAGTGGGTGTTGATTGGTGTCTGTGGCTCGCACCTGCCCAGTGACTTGGTGTGTTTTACAGCCCCTCTGATGGTGTGGCGGAGTACTGAATGGTTTTCCAGTCACGCCCCAGTGCTAACCACCCTTTTAAACACCTGGGGCATTGCACATTATTTCCCCTTTTCCCTACAAACTATCCCGTGGCCCTTGTGTTGCATGCTCCATTGATGGGCTGCAGAAGATCCATCTAAAAATAACACAAGGTGCGGTTGAATTATAGGGACCTTTCAAAAGCAGCTGAAAGCCATAAAATTCCCTAACTTAAAACAGACAAAGCCAGGCTGAATGCCTCCAAATTTGGTTATAGACGAGCAGGCATTGCTCGTGGGCTAATATTCGTTACTCTTTCCCCCTCATGTGTCTCTAAGCACCTAACTCCCATTGGAATAGATAACTCTCAGAAGCAGGGCCAAAGAGCCCTGACCCAACCATGTTCTAAACCTTCTGACAATGAGGATTAGAATGGAAGTTTTGTGTCAGCAACACAAACAACCTTACTGCTAGTAATTAACACCAAGCTGGATTCCTTGATTCCAGCCCCTAGCGTCCCTCAGAGCCGAATGACTGGCAGCATGGGTCACGCCACATCATGAATAAGGCATGTGGAGCTGCATTCTCAAATCTCAGTACGCTCGGTGTGTGTAGACAAGCAGAGCAACTGGGATGTGTTGGTGGGTAGCTGTGCTCAGAATTAGTTGCACGTGAGGCTGTTTAAGAGGCGTGAAAATATTGGTGGGTATCATTGCCCTGCCAGCGTGGGTATTTCTGCCCACGCAAGCCAGAAGAATGGAGGGGTGCATCGGCCCCAATTCTGATCTCTTTTTCTCTGGAGCCACACCATTCGAACTCCATTGATTTCTTCCCAGTCTGCACCAGTATGAACAGAGATCAGAATCTGGGCCCGGGTTGCTAGTCAGAGCCCCAGTGTGCAGAGTTAGGCCATGCAAATGGTAAATAATGAGACAGAGAAATTAACCAAATGCACTCAAAGCTTTGAGGTACCATCTGGTGAGGAAGTTCAGGCCAGTTTTGATTGTATTTTACCTACTTTGCCTGTCTTGGCTAGCACCATGTTCTCCCTTCTCTTTCCTTCCCCATCCTTGCTTACTCTAATTGATGCCCTGGTTCACTCCTGATTCAGATCAGAGATCCTGCTACAGCAGGGAAAATAATCTCACTGGGAAATCATTGAACTTGGAGGTTGGGGTGGGAAAGGGCAGCCGCACTCAGAATTGCACAAAACCACAACAGAGGAGAGGCAGAGCCACCTGGGGACTTCAGGCACTGGATCTGGGCAGTAGTTGGGTGTAAGTTTAATATTCAGTTGGCGGAATCCTAAGTTGTCAGGGCTGCTTGGAAAATAGATGTTGAGTGCAGGAAACAACGGAGCTTTATCCTCCTGGGTTTCCTCGTTTCCATCTTGACGATCATTACTGTGAAAAATCCTAGTTTCTCCTCCTGATCCAATAGTTTCAGCTGCCCCAGGGGAAGCAGGCGACCAGGATCCCAAACAAAGGCAGGGGAGGGGGCTGCCTCTGGCCCAGCGTCCTCGTCAGCCAGCATCAGTGGAACAGCCCCAGGACTTGATGACAAATTACCCCCATCTCCCCTCGCCATGCTGGGAGCTCGCTGTCACTGCAGTGAATTATGGCCTCCCACGCTCAGGGCAGGGTCTCAGTACTGGGCAGACAGCCCCCCTCGGGGGCCTGCCTGGGACTTGTCCACTCCAGACTCATATTTTACCATCGCTGTGCAGTGGAATTAATGCTTTACAGGGCTGCCGTGACCCTGGTTGGTGCTCACAGGGGGTTGGACTAGATGACCTCCTGAGGTCCCTTCCAACCCTGAGATTCTATGATTCTATGATTCTATGATTCACTGCATGCGGAGACCCCAAATGACCACATTTCTCCCCTGCTGGCCTTTGCCACTAAGGCTGTGACTGCACTAGGCTTTCATGCTGAACGTTTCTCTCCTGGTGCTTTGGTTGGGGAGTAGCAGCAGCGGGGGGAGGCCCTAGTGTAGACAGAAAGCCGGTAATTTAACCACCTTGCTGTCCCGCCCTCCTTACAGTAAGCTTAGCTGATATGGTGGTTACAATGCCTCCTGCACCCTGTCTACATTAGTGCTCTGCTCCCACTGCTGGGAGCAGCAGTGGGCCCTGCACTGTCACCCTCTTCCTGAAGCCAGAAGGGGTCACAGGAGGGTCGCTCTGAACCTCCCCTCCCCAGCAAGTGGTGAAGTGTGTGATCCAGGAGAGGACGTGCTTGGCTTTGCTAAGGAAGGACAGCGGGGTGCAAGGCCAGACATAAGCCCGTCAGTGCTTTGAGATCCCATGGCAAACGCCATGCAAGACCGGGGAAAGAGTCTTGAGCTGTCCCAATTCAGCTGCGTTTTTCTCACCTCTACAAGGCGCTGGTTCCACACGCACTCACCATTATCCTGAAGGGTTTCCTCTCCTCTGAGTCACTGGGAGCCATAGGACAGACCCCACCACTGTCACCCTGCAACCTGAGAAATGGTGGCCTCTCCATGGGTACGTGTTATGGGGATGGGGCATCCAGCTGACAGCCCTGCTGGGCATGCGTCGTTTTTTTATTATGGCTGAGAACAGCCAAGCTCGCTTCAGGGACAACCAGCTCAGGTCCTGGATGCAAACAGGCCAGTTTATCGATCCACCTCCCTCTCTAAGGCTCCCTGCCCAAACCTGCACACCATACACAAAGGAGCCATTCATGCTTCCCTTTGACATCAGAGTGAGCGCGGGGGGGAGGGGAGAGATTAACGAACTGGAGGTGGATTTGGCGAAGTCCTGGTTTCACAGTCCTTCTCCGCTCCCCTCTCCTCTATCCAGGAGGATTTTCAGTGGCTGAGCGCCCTGGGAAGGGGGTGTGTGTGTATCAGTTACACAGCTGGGGATAAAGGGCTTAATGGTCAGTTTATACAGAATTATTACTGCAGGGGACAGCACTGTTAAACAAGAAGGAACCATCTTTAAGGAGCTGCCGATGCCTGGAGAACGCTGAAACTCTCCTTTTTGGAGGCACTTCTGCTGGGAAAGCTGATATTTTCACTCCCATTCTTCTCTCTTCATTGCCCAGAAACCGGATCTTTGTCTCTTTAGGGTTAACCGGCTCCTGCTGCTTATTCCCCAAGGCCAATGTCATTATCCACTGCTGGTGACAACACACCTTGTTGCTGTGGAGATGTCACAGCTGGAGGTTGCTTCAGTTGCTCAATGAGCTTCTGAGGAGCAAAGCTCACATGGGTTAGAGATGAAGAAATCCTGTCTTATGGCCTCAGCTGGTGGAGTCATGTGATTAGGGGCTCTCATTTTAAAATTAAGGTAAGCTCCTAGCCTCCAGTTATGGAGAGAAGCTTGCAAATGCCAACCTTAAATGCTCAAACACCAGAAGGCAAATGAAAAGTCCCACTGCTTCATTCCAGGTAAAATTCACCCCTATGCTGATTGTCTAAACAATGCCTATGCATCTCTTTAATTCCCAAAATAGGTGTAAGTGATGCCTAGGCCTCAGGGGGAATTTCACCCTCAGTGGACAGGCTGGATGCTATGCAGAGAAGGAGGCAGGGCATAAAGTGAATGAGGCAGGGTCCTGTGGCTCATGGCCTTATCTTTGTACTTGCTATCGCCGCAGGATAAACGTGGAGCAAATCTGAAATTACTGTAATGTGAACATATATGGGCCTTCAGGAGCTATGCTGGGTGACTCAGGTTGTGTAGTGAATGCGCCAGTCAATAGCTGCCTCATTCACTACACTGTCCAACCTGTGTAGTGAATGCGGCAGGAGCCCTGGGGGAAAAATAGTATGAGGTTGTGTAGTTGAAGACTTTATTGTAATGCATACATACAAAGGGACAAAGCTAAGGTTGCATATAGAGAACCTGAATTCTGGCATTTCTTGACTTTTTGCATGATTCACTTTGCAACTTTAATGTTCTTTTAAAACAGCTGCCGCATGGAATTTAGATTGGACTGGATAGCAGCAGAAGTCAGATTAGCTTTAGTCCTTGTCCAGAACTAGCGCTGGCTACGTGAGAAGAGAAAAATCAAGCAGAGACTTGGGTGCAGCTGGGTCTCAGGTTAACGGGGACCTTTAATTGATGCCTTTAGGCGTGGTATTAAGAGAAAGAATTGGGGATTTGCTGAACAGGTCTAAGTTGGCTGGAGGCCTCCAGAGAACGGACGCGCCACTGCCAATGGCTGTAACTCCCCCAGGAAAATCCTCTACTGATAACGTGGTTCTCAGTCTTGGATCCTCCCCAACTCCCCCGTCAGCTGGTGGGGAACTAGTGTGAATGGGACTGAATCATTGGCAGCGTAGTCACAGAGAATGTGGGGGAGCCTGGATGGGCTCTTCTGAACCTCTCTCTGCTCCGGTTGTTCCAAAGTCCTGCGTGGGAACTCAGGGAGGCCTTTTGCTTGGCATTTTGATTTCAGAGACTCTTAATGTGAAGTTCTTCCCCAGACGGAACAGCCCTGACGGCTCCCTTCCCAAGCTGCTGGTGCAGGAAGGTGGCCTGAGCTGACCGGGAATAACTGAGGATCAAGGAGAGCGAGGCTGGAAACTAGCACCTCTGTCTCCTGAGCCCAGGGCCTGGTGCCTGTTATATCCTTGGGGCAGCCGGTGTAGGAAGCAATCACTTGAGGCCAGAGAGCAGGCAGCTAACCAAAACCTCCATTTTATTTACATATATACAGAGAGCTTCTCAGCCGGTTGAAACTGGTTGAGCTAACCCATAATAATCTAACTCAGTTGCCATAGCAACAAAACCATGACAACCAAATACACAACATATTCCTCCCCCCCTAATAAGAACATCCCCTAAATAAAACACACACTAGACTAGAGAAGGAGGGTAGACTGCCTCCATTCCCGGCTAAACCCTGGGGATTATTTTGCCCCATAACCGTGGGTTCGCCCTAGCTAAAGATCCAGCCGATGAGGAGGCCTTCTGTCTCTAGGTGGATTACGGCGAACTACTGGTGTTATTGCACCCGAAAGCACTAGGGGCTCAGGGTCCGCAGCACGAACAGGTGAGGAGGTGGTATCAGCTCGTGCTGGGCAAAGGGGTATCTCAGCCGCTGGCAGTAATGGAGGAGAACAGTCAGAAACAGATGACTCGTGATTCGATCCCTCACCAGAAGAGGTGAAGTCAGACCCCTCAACTGCAGATGGGTCCTGAGGACTGGCATGACCTGGCAACAGCTGATCTACATGTCGCCGCCAGGTAAGATTCTCTGCAGTCCGGACTGTGTAGGAAACAGGTCCTGTTTGAGTGATGACTGTGGCCGGAACCCATTTAGCTCTGGAAGTATAATTCCGAGCCAAAACTGGCTGTCCCGGGCTAAAGGTTCGGTCTTTTGCTCTGGGTGCCCGTCTGATGACTTGATATTGCTGCTGATGTTGCACAATTTGTCGGGGTTCAGAAGGTTTCAGCAGATCAAAGCAAGTGCGCAGCTGTCGTCCCATCATTAGAAAGGCCGGAGATGCGTGGGTCGTAGCATGAGGTGTGTTTCTGTAGGAAAGTAAAAAGGTATCCAGACACTTTTGAATGGAGTGTTGTCCCCTTGCTGATTTCAAAGCGTTTTTCATTGTCTGCACAAATCTTTCAGCTAATCCGTTGGTGGACGGATGATATGGTGCTGACGTGATGTGGTGTATCCCATTTGCTTTCATAAAATTTTGAAACTCCTGAGAAACGAACTGCGGTCCGTTGTCGCTCACAAGTTGTTCTGGCAGACCAAAACGACTAAAGAGTCCTCGTAGTTTTTGGATAGTACTCTCTGCAGAAGTGGACTGCATTATAGAGACTTTTGGCCATTTAGAATGGGCATCTATTGCCACCAAGAACATGCTTCCTTCAAGGGGGCCAGCAAAGTCCACGTGAATACGTTGCCACGGGTTTTCAGGCCAGTCCCATGGGTGTAGGGGTGCCCACTGGGGTGCATTCCTCACACCCTGACATGATATACAAGCTTTTGCCTTCTCTTCAATAGCGCTGTCCAGTCCAGGCCACCAAAAATAGCTTCGTGCAATTTCCTTCATGCGCACTATTCCACAGTGACCGGAATGTAGCTGTTCTAACATCTGTGATCTCAGTGGTGGTGGAATAATGACACGTCTCCCCCACAACAAACAACCAGATTGGACCGATAACTCCGTCCACTTGGACATGTAGGGAACAAGGTCGGATGAGACCGGAGAGGTTTGTCGAGATGTTCCATGCATCACCAGGTCCATAACGTGGGACAATACTGGGTCAACGCGAGTTGCCTTCTTTATCTGAGTAGCAGTGATGGGTGTATTCTCTACCTGTTCAAAGTAGAAGATTTCCTTGTGGGCACTATCTTGGTGTTTGACCGGCAAAGGCAACCTTGAGAGGCCATCTGCATTGCCGTGTAGAGTGGATTTCCGATATTTGATTTCATATGTGTGTGCTGAAAGTAACAATGCCCAACGTTGCATACGACTAGCAGCTAATGGGGGAATGCCTGTGTAAGGTCCAAAAATTGATGTCAGAGGTCGATGGTCTGTGAGAAGAGTAAATTTTCGCCCAAACAGGTACTGATGAAACTTCCGAATTCCAAAAACAATTCCTAATGCCTCACGTTCGATTTGGGCATAGTTAGTTTCTGCTTTGCTTAGAGTGCGTGAAGCAAAAGCAATAGGTCTCTCTTCTCCTGAAGGCATAATATGTGACACGACTGCTCCCACTCCATAAGGGGAGGCATCGCAGGCCAATTGCAGTGGTAAGGATGGATCAAAGTGCGTTAGAACTTCAGAATTTAGCAATGCATCCTTAGCTTTGTTAAACGCAACATCACAGGCTTCAGTCCACTTCCAGGCCTTGTTCTGCCCAAGGAGCTCATGAAGTGGTTTTAGTAGTGTGGCTAACTGTGAGATGAACTTTCCATAATAGTTCAGGAGTCCTAGAAACGAGCGCAGCTGGCTTACATTTCGAGGTGGGGGAGCCTCCACAATAGCTTTAACTTTTGCAGGGGCCTTATGAAGACCTGCAGAATCAATGATGTGTCCCAAATATTCAACAGAGGGCTTGAAGAATTCACACTTGTCTTTGTGAACTCGTAGGCCATACTCTTCCAGTCTTTGTAGGGTAGCCTCTAAATTCTTTAAGTGATCCTCTTCATTTCTTCCAGTGACCAGGATATCATCCAGATAGCACTGAACTCCTGACAAGCCACACAAGATCTGGTCCATAGCCCTCTGGAACAGGGCGGGAGCAGATGTTATTCCGAAGGGTAGACGACAGTATCGATGAAGCCCCTTATGAGTCACAATAGTCAACAGCTCTTGGGACTTTTCATCGACGTGCATCCGTAAATATGCTTGACTCAGATCGATCTTACTGAACTTTTGTCCCCCAGCCAGGCCTGCGAAGAGGTCATCGATGCGGGGAAGCGGGTATTGCTCTGCACACAACACTGGGTTGACAGTGACTTTAAAATCACCGCAAATCCGGAGAGAGCCATCTTTCTTCACGATTGGAACGATAGGAGTGGCCCATGAGCTATGGGTAACTGGTATTAGGACTCCATTGGTGACCAGGCGCTCCAGATCTGCTTCAACTTTTGGCCTGATGGCATATGGCACAGTTCGGGCTTTCAGATATTTTGGTGGACTGCCAGGTTTAATGTTCTATGTCACAGTGATTCCCTTCATACTTCCCAAATCATCTCCAAAAACAGCAGCATGTTTCCTTAGTATAGGGGTTAGACTGGTTTCTTCTTTAGTCATCCGGTGCACTTCTGCCCAGTTCAGTTGAATCTTCCCAAGCCAAGACCTACCCATTAAGGCTGGGTAGTTACCTCTCACCACAAACAGTGGCAATTTAGCCACCTGTCCATTGAGCTCCACTTTAACATCAATAGTGCCCAGCATAGGCACAGCTTCTCCCGTATACGTCTTCAGAACAGTTTTTGTTGCCTTAAGCGGAAGATGCTGTAGCTTTTCTTTATACACAGTCTCGGAGGTCAGTGAGACGGCTGCACCGGTGTCCAGTTCCATGCGTATACGTTTGCCATCCAATAACGGGGTTACCCAGTATTCATGTGAGCCCATTGCCAAAGACAAAACATGCAGTGGCACTTCCTCTTGCGATGAGGTGTCACCTTGATCATTCTGGGTCTGCTCTAGGGTATGCAGGGTTCCTCTTTTTGTCGGCCAGACCACAGGCCTCTTTTTCTTTTGTTTACAGGCACACTCAATGTGTCCCTTTTTGCCACAGTGTCGACACACCAGGTCCTTACACCAGCATTCTGATGCCTGGTGACCCGGCTTACCACAGCGGTAACATTCTTGACTCTGCACAGTTTTGTGGGTCGGTTCTTGTGACACTTTTTGCACCCTAGGGGGTGCACCGATGTATTGTGCCTCCCTTGTAGCCAGTTCCATGGAGACAGCAATATCAACAGCCTTCTGTAAGGTAAGCTGAGCCTCTGTCAGTAGGCGCTTCCGTATAGCTTCTCTGTACAGGCCACACACTAACCTGTCACGCAGGGCATCATGTAACATTTCTTTAAATTCACAGTGTTCTGCTAGCTTTTTTAAAATGGCTACAAATTGTACAACTGTTTCATCTTCCTTTTGGTCTCTTTTGTGGAACCTATATCTTTCAGCAATTACCAGTGGTTTTGGGGAGAAATGAGACCCCAGGATTTCCACAATGTCACTGTAAGATTTAGTCTCAGGCTTAACAGGGTGTAGTAAGCTGCGTAGCAGAGAGTAGGTTTTAGCCCCTACAACAGTTAAGAATATTGGCACCTTCTTCGCTTCTGTAATGTCATTTGCAATACCAAAAAGCTCAAAACGCTCAGTATACACATGCCACTGCTCTATATTCTCATCAAAAGGCTCCAGGGGCCTGGTCAGAGTAGCCATGATTTTTAGTTTCACTTTCACAGTCAGTGCAAACAAGCAGCTTTTTTGTTTGTTTGTTCTTTACCTTAACTTCTACTTCCTTCTGTTACTGGAGCAGCACCGGAGTCTCACCCTCGTCGCCAGTGTTATATCCTTGGGGCAGCCGGTGTAGGAAGCAATCACTTGAGGCCAGAGAGCAGGCAGCTAACCAAAACCTCCATTTTATTTACATATATACAGAGAGCTTCTCAGCCGGTTGAAACCGGTTGAGCTAACCCATAATAATCTAACTCAGTTGCCATAGCAACAAAACCATGACAACCAAATACACAACAAGTGCCAAGATACTGCTCTCAGTTTATCTAGTTGTAGATATACGCACGGCACCACGGCAGAGACAGGCCTCCAATAACAGTCTTCCTGCCCCCGCTCCGAGCTGGAGAGTGCCAGCTGAGATTCCATGAAGGTCACTCGGTGTCACAACTTGCACCCCTTTCTTCACCCCCGCCCCCCTTGGGAGCAGGTGTGCCGCTGTAACACACATGCTCTTCAGCTGCCAGGACCTGTCCCTGACAGGAAAACTCCAGGGAGCAGGACATGGTCTGCCCCAGGCAGTATCAGTGTGGCATAGTGGTGATGCCAACTCAGCTTTCCATTGATGTGCTACATGTCAGTCTTGCCCTGCCTTCTCTGACTCCTCTACTCAACCTCTCCCTGCTCTCTCCAGCTCCTCTTCCCCCTTCATTCTCCCAACTCCCCCCTCTGCTTCTTATCCGTCATTCCTTCCCACCCAGCCCCTTATCCCAGAGGATGGAGCGTACAGAGCCTGTAAGCCACATATTCACAGTGAGTCCGCCCGGTCTGTGTAACACCCCATTGTGCCAAACGCAGCCTGTTCCCCTTCCTGTGTCCTGGAGGGAATAAGGACTAGCGGAGGACTGGAAAATCACCATCTGACTGTGGATCCCCTCAGGGGTGCTGCCAGCTTGCTGTAAAGCCACTGGGCCAAAGGAACAGAACGAGAAGCAGGGCGGGGTTAGGAGAAGACCTTCAAGTCTCCCGGGAGCACCCCTGCTCCATTCCTTCTGTGCCTCAGGTTCCAGCGTAGGTTCTTGTGGACAGCTGGGGTTGTCAAGTAGCACCATGTGCCCACGGCATTCTGAATGCCCTCTAGCTGGTGTCCCGATTGCCGTACTGCTTGGTACAGGAAATGCCTGGTCGACTAGGATCCTTACTGGGAAGCTGGCTGGGTCTGTCTTTGGCAAGTGGCTCGTTTGTGGCAAACCTCAAGTCTCTGTCTTTCCTTCCGCAGTCCAAATTCCTGGGTTGTTACAATACACCACAGGCTCCAGATGCCTAATCTCTAGGATGCTGGTTTCTTCACTCAGTATGCAAAAGGAATGCACTGGGGAGCCCATGCCAGGCAGCACAGAGCAGAGCAGGGCCTTCTCCCGCCACTCTATCCCCCAGCTGCTCCAACACAGGGACAAGAACGCCCCATCAGGACTCCGCTGAGCTCTAGCTGGGGACAGGAGCATTCACTTTTATTGTGCTGTAGTTTTGTGTGAGCGAGGATCTGTTCAGTGAATGTGTCTGAATATACACAAGGAGGTTATCTATCTAATCTGTCTTTAAACGGAGCCTAGGCATGTCTCATCCAATCCCCAACTTGTATGTTAGTTCCCTTGACTGGAACACGCATGATAGTGCCATGGCAACAGAAGATGCCATGTGTGTGTCTAAGGAGGTGGCGGATCCTGGGGAGTGAAATCCTGACCTGGAGGGCGAGGGACTGAGGAGTGAGGCGATTCCTCCCAGGAGGAGTCAGGGCTGGGGGCACATTCCTAGGTCATGCCAGTGCTCTGGGT
The DNA here is from genome assembly GCF_020497125.1 of Mauremys mutica. Lineage (NCBI taxonomy): Eukaryota > Metazoa > Chordata > Testudines > Geoemydidae > Mauremys > Mauremys mutica. Next base: position 48,102,487 of record NC_059078.1, read on the forward strand.
CACTGGGGAACACTGCAAGGGACAGGATTTATGGCCCTGGTAAGGTTAATATGTAAGTGTGCACAGGACAGATGCCCTGCATGTGTAGCTTTGAGTTGTGTGTGTAGGGTTGTGTGTGAATTGTATCTTCTCGCCTGATTTATGGGAGTGGTGTGGGGCTGGCAGCAGTGGGCATGTGGGTTTATATCAAGTGGGCAATTCCTTTCTCCATGCCCCCCGCCCCAGGCGGCCCATTACCCCTTTTTCGGTGCATTGTCGTCTTCTCCCCCTCGCGATGGTCTCCACACACTCCTGGCCTGCAGAGCCTCTTCCCAGCAGCCCCTGTGGTTGTCCTGTGCTCTGGGCTGTCTGCGGCGGGGAGTTTAATTGCTGACATGCTGACAGACTCTTTATAGGACATTTATCTTCAGGGCTTTTATCAGCAGTAAATTTCCCTCCTGTCCTCACTCCCGGTTGATGATGGCTCCATCCAGCTCCTCCTGCTAAGTGTGGTGAGTGCTCCCAGCTGCATCGAGGGCCTGGTGCTCTGGGCTGGGTGTGAAACTAACGAAGGGTCAACCCCAAAGGGTCGGGAGAACCCCCAAGGGCAGGGCCTTGTGAGAAACTCTCAGGGCTGCAAACACAGGCTGGCCAGTCCTGGCAGGAGCTGGACCCAAATGGCTCAAATGTAGCTGGAATTTTGGGGTTGAGGCTCAGATCAGTTCTCACTTGATCCAACTCGGTTCGCCTATCCCAGTGAGGGACACCCTGGCAAGAGAAAGCATCTGGGGCTCCAGCTGCAGTGCAGCAATAGCCAACGGCAGCAGCATAAAGGGACCTTAAAATGGGCAGAAAAATGGGGTAGAGCTGGGGTGAGGGGTCTATACTGGCCCTCTCCCAGCCCCCAGCACAGGTGGCAAATTGGGGGCATGCCAAGGGTATGGCCTGAGTGCATTACACTACAGCTGTTCTCTACTGTTTAGGGCACACAGTGGGCTGGGGGAAACAGAGGGTAAGTTAGAGCAGCCCTGAGGCTGTCGTTCTTGGTTATAATGGAGCTTCCCAGGGGGTAAGTGAGCCGGGCATGATTGTGCTGGTTTTGCAGACATGTTAGAGTTGGGGATCTGTGCTGTGTCCCCTCATCCCCGCCCCTCATGTGCTTTGACATAACCAGTAGATTCTCCTTGTTCTCTGTCTTCAGATCTTTTGGCTGCTAACCGCTCAAAGCTGTTCCTCGGCCACCGGGGCTTCCCAGACTTCCGCTCCCTGTATCTGGACGAATACCGCGACCGGCTCTTCGTCGGGGGAAAAGATGCACTCTACTCTCTGTGGCTGGATCAGCCCGGCATGGATGCCAAGGAGGTAATACCTAATCTCTCTGCACCTGTGTGGGTGAGCAGGGCGGCGCCGTTCCACACAGTGCACATAATGCATGTGACATAGGGCTGGGCTGGCGTGGACGGGCCCGGTGTGGTGGCCAAAGACTGGGCCAAGGATCGGGACTGAGATGCACTGGCAGAGCTGTGGGGAGGCTAGAACTGGAATCAGAGGGGGTGTTCAGGTCAGGAACAGTGCCAGGGATCTTCCAGGAGCACTGGACCTCGGGCAGAGCTCATTAAAGAGGAGCCGGAAACATTACACCCAATGGAATTTGGGTGCACATATGGGAAGGCATGCAGCCTGCAGGGGGTCAGCCTGCAATGAACTGTCATCAGCAGCATGGAAGGACTGCTGGCAATCAATGGAACCCTTAGGACAAATCAGCCCATTTGACGACTGGGCCAAAGGTAAAACCATTGCAGGCGGGGACGGAAAACAAGAAAGTGGGGACATTGGGGCAGGCAATTCTGAGATGCCATGGCAAAATCCTGGCCTCAGTGAAGCCAATAGAAGCTTTGCCCTTGACTTCAGTGGGCCCAGGATTGCACCCCACCAGTCTTTCAGTCTGTGCTGCAGGCACAGCAGGGTGGTGGCTGGTGGCCCCACTTTATGCCTGGGTTTTGATGGATATCCAGGGGGTCTCCTGCCCACATGGGCATCCCCTGCCTCCTGTCACTGCTCCCATTGGTTTAGGCTGGGTCCAGTAGTGTTTAGGGCTGTGGTTTTCCAATGCGCTCGGCCTTGGCCTAGCTTGGCTCCTGTCAGACTCCATGGTAAAACTCCCTGACGTCAATGTGAGCAGAGCTAGGTCACTTTGGGAAACCCACCCTCAAGGCACAGTGATGTGCCAGTTCTTCCCAGACTCTCCCTTTGCTGCCGAGTGCATGCCCTGCCTCCCACGCTGCAGATTTCCCTATGTTGGGGGGCCCCGAATTCCAGTCTCTGAAATTCCCCAGACTTTACAGCGTGGGCTCATTGCTTTTAATGCACAATAGATCTCTCTCCCACATGGCTCTGTGGCGCTGCTTCCCTTGATGCTCTGTCCCTACTGAGCTTTGACTGGCGTGTTGGCTTAGATCTCCACATAGCCCACTGAGTGTAAGCTGGATCAAAGGGTCTCAGCTGTTCTCCCCAGGTTCTCCCCCAGAGGGGAACAGGGGGCTTGTGACGTGACCCACCCCAGCCCCGTCTCCTCCCCGGAGCAGATCCTTGGACCATAACCACAATGTATGCCTCCCCCCTCTGTCTCTGAACCCCCTCTTGAAGACCTGCTAAGAAGAGTGTGGTGAGGCCTGTCAGCCAGCGTCCTCTCCTCCGCATGGGGGGACCGGAGGAAGCCTCTCCATCAGTCAGCCTATGAGTTCCCTTCCCCACTCCTGTAAGAAACAGAGTGAGAGGGAGGGTCCCCAAGGGAAGTCAGTGTAATTGGATCTCATTTCCTCCTCTTCCTGTGAGCCCGGGGCCTGACACACATTGAATTATGAGCCATAGGCGTCTGCCATTGGCAACCCAGCTCCGTCCACTGTTTTCAACCATGTTATGAGAATAAATAAATAGCTGCTACCTTATCACGGTGACTCCCCCGCAGCTAAGTGGGCTGAAGGTATTTTTGGACGGAAGCAGGATTGTTTTAACAGCCCAGGGGCCGTGGTCTCTGCTAATAGACATAAAATAATGTCGTTAACTGAGACTCCTGCTCCCACCCTCCCTGTGCCCCACCGGGCTCTCACCTCATGAGTTCTGATCCGTCCCTCTCTCAACCGATGAGTAGATGAAGTCCTTATTTATTGCCTTGTGTATCTATATCACCACTGTAGGGGGACGTATTGCTCTCTCCTTTTCGTGTGTATGGCTCTGCACTTCTAGATCCAGGTCAGGCATGGAGGCTAATGTGACACAATGCAGAGAGACAGGCTGTTCCAGCCCTTTTCGAAGCCAGGGGTGCTGCCAGTTTCACAAGAGACTGTTCTCATGAGATTTCCAGCTCCCGTCTGTGGACCAAAGAGTTCTGGATGGCTGGGGTAGTGGGTGGATAATCAGCTGAGCCTTTGGGTGTATGATCCGAATCAAACCCTTCCCTAGGGACTGACGAGAGCTGATGCCCAGTTGGGAAGTTTGGCTCCCAATTGGATCCACGTATGAACTGCCCCGGAGTCCAGGGATGCTTGGTTTTGGGGGTTCTGTTACCACCTGCTCTCGGGAGAGATCTGAACTGGGTACCTGAGGTCCAGGTTTGGGTCTGCACTTCTCTGCAGCCAACAAGGGATCAAACAAGCCTGGCATTATGATCAATGCTGGCGTACTCCTCTGTCTACAGAGTGCTGATGCAACCAGTTGGCTTGGTGACCACTCTCGCTGTGGTGGAAAGTAACTCATCAGGCATAACTTAGCCAATTCTCTTCTGGCTCCTAGGGGCACAGAAGGAGGCCAACGTGAGGGCAGAACCCCCAGAACCTGACTTTTGGGATATGGGGGTGGGTAGTGCCATCCTTGTAGGTACAGATTGAGGTCTGTCAGTGGAGCTGTATGCTGGGGCAGGGAGATCAGTGAGTAAGCATAGAGAAAATCCCTCCTTTGCTCCAGGGGAAGAAGACACACACGAGTAAGAGATGGAGCCTGTTGACGGGACAGTCTGATTGGAAGCCCAGGAGTGCATGGAGACAGAGACACACCAATGCAGCACTTGCTAGTGTCATTTTCAGGCTGGTGTCTGTTTGTGATGCAGCCTGACCATCAGAGTCTGGCATTGCCAGGCCCTTGTCCAGAGGCTAAGCACATGCCTGGTCCACAGAATGCCTGGTCATTGCTGATCCAGGTATCAGGATCCTCCAGATCCTTCCAAACCTGGTCTCCTCCAAACCAGTGCCAGGGAACGACACTGCAGGCAGGCAGCGGGGAAGGAGAGGCAGCACTTTGCATTTCAGTGGCTCAGATAGGCAGTTTGAAGGGGAGAAGTTGGTGGCAGCAATGCAATCGCAGGGAGAAACCCCACCCCTGCCAGGTGCGTGCACGTACCTGCAAGGAGACCTGGGCGTCTGGATTCCCTGCTAGTCTGGGCTAACTCCCCTCTACTATGCTCAAGCTCATCTGCCACATAGAATTACATGGCAGGTCATCAGCCCAGTCTGGACACCCCTGTCCACTCCTGAGGGCTGCATCTGAATCCCTGAGCCCACAGGAAATGGCAGGGTGGGGAGGGAAGATGGCTCAGACTAGAGACCGCAGAGCGATCCACACCCATAGCCCCACATTGAAAGGTGTTGTGTCTTGGCCTGGTAACTGGGCCCCCATTCCCACTTGCCCCTCGGGCATGTGGGGTTCTCCTAATCCAACAGCTCTCCTTGCCTCTCCTATAGCAGGGCTGTTAGCAGGGGGAATTCTGCCTGAGGACAGTGACTGCAGCAGCTTGGAAACCCTGTCAGGCCAAGCTGAGAGCTGGAGCGGCCCCCACAGCCTTGCCTCGGTGACTGTGCAGCAGAGAAGGGAAATTCAGTGTCTCTGTAATGACACAGAGAAAAGGTCAAGGGCTGCCCTCTATCTGAGCAGTGGAGGGCCCACGAGGGTGCCAGCAGGCCTGGCAGGGAGAAGATGTGTCTGCCTCACCCATCAGGCACCCACCTTGTCACACACACGTGCTCTCTCTCTGGCTCACCAATGCACACACAGACCCTGCAAGGAAAGACCCACCACCCCCCTGGGCCCACACTGACACGCTCCCACCACGCACAAAGCCTCCGTTCAACTCTTTGCCACAAACACAGAATTCTGATGCAAACACACAGGCAGAGCAGACGTGGGATTCATACGGTCACGCCTCACCTCACAGTGCTCCTGCTTCACACCTGGGCCCCGCTCACCCACACACTGCAAACCCGTATGTCAGACACACACACGGACACTTTTCTGAGGTTGCAGTATGGCACAGCAGTTAGCAGTGGGACTGGGGAGCTAGGACTCCTGGTTTCTGTGCCAGACTTGTTGTGGGGCTTTTGGCACATATGTAAAACAGGGGCAGTGGTGCCTTACTTTGGATAAGAAGCTTGGTGTAAATGGAGAGCACTGTTATTACAGCACTGAATTGTGCTACTGAAGCTCCAAAGCAGGCTAGTATTCCAGGTGGTTTAATTATTCCTTAGCACTCTGTGGGCAGGGTACTAAACTGGGCCTTGAAAAACCTGGCTCTGTTCCCAGCTCTGCCACTGTTCTGCTGGGGGACCTGGGACGAGTCACAGCCCTGCCTCGTGCCTCAGTTTCCCCACATGTAGACTGGGGAGTAATGAAACTGACTCATCTTTGTAAATCAGTCTTTCCATCTTTTGAGCCCAAGAGATGAAACACATCATGTAAGAGGCTTTCTAAGTGACTTAGCCCTCTCGGGTTCAGCTGGTGTCTTTGCCAGCTGTAATTTTGGCTTTATTTGGACAAATAGCAACAGATAAACTGTGCTGTATGTCTCTAGCTCTAGAGCTGTGGCTGTGAGGGGGCGAGACCACCCCCAGGGGCGATGGGAAGATCAGCAGGGACTCTTATCTAAAAAAATGAATATGTTTCTCATTTATCCAGATTCCTCTGCCAAGCAGCATCAGTGAGGTCACTGCAAGACAAACTTTCAAAGCCCTCGGTGGCTAGGATAACTGTCTGCTAGGGTTACAGACAAAGGGTGGAAGAGCGATTCTACTTACGCCAGTGTAAATCTGGGATCCTTCCACTAAAGCCAGGCTTACACTTGTGGAAGTGAAAGTAAATTCTGATAAAAATTTGAGGCTGGGACCCCAAAGTTAGAATAGCAGCGGGGGCTGCTGGTCAGGATTGGGGTGCACTGGGGAGGGAACCCTACCCACCCACTGCCCACTCTATTAATCCTTAATGTTTATGAGCAGTGAGACTCTTCCATTGGCCATCAGGGAAGACTAAGCTGTGAAGAGCTTTTGTTTCCTAATATGCTGCTCCAATCCAGAAATCAGAGCCATCTGGAGGAGGCCAAATGTCCTGGGGTCCTAACATCCCTGATTCTTTTAGGGTGACCACTCGGCAGAAGTGGATTCCCAAGGGGTGCTGCCCCCAAGATCTTCCCATCATCCCAGTTCCCTCAGTCCTCCCCTTGCTTGTGTCCCCAGAGTGACTTGGCCTCAGGTTCCTGTCTTCTGTTTCAGATTTACTGGCCACCTCTCCCTAGGCAGAAGGAGGAGTGTTTTCAGAAGGGGAAGGACCCAAAGGTAAGTCACCCTGTTCCTCCTAAAATCTCCTGATGGGGTTGCTCTGGATTTCACCTCGGCTGCACTGACTTATTTTTCCACGCACTTCTAGCTGTCAAAGAAGGCAATAAAGGGGTTGTTTATGTCTCTCTCTCGGCTCCCTTCTCCCATAACACTCCCTCCTGTTTCCAAGGATGGAGCTGTCCTGTTCTGGGCTCTTTTCCTGCATCCTGGACTTCCCAGCTGTCAAGCCCTATATGCTGAGTGAGCCCCAGCAGATCTCAGCTCCTGCTTGGCCCCTTCAACTCTGCCTGGTCACTAAACACTGATCGGACTGCCCTAGCAGGATTCACCTCACCGCTTGTGTGTTACAGCCCTTCTTGTCCTTCCTGAGCGGCGGAGTCCCTCTGTTATGTGCCTGACTGCAGACTATAACAAGCAGTTGACAACTAGGCCTTGTCCTGGGTTTGTTCAGTTGAAGAGGCAGTGTTTGTATTTGGGGGTGTGGTTCCCCTTCCCATCGGTAGGGGTCACGTCTGGGGGATAGTGCATAGAACCTGGATGGCGTAGTCACAGCTCACCGTGTGACCTTGGACAAGTCACTTTCCCTTTCTGTGCTCACATCTAGGTTCTTATATGGCCCCTCTCACTGTCACATCTGGGCTCTTCACCAACATGAATGGACTGATCCTCACAAAGCCCCTTCGAGGCGGGGAAAGATTATTATCCCCATGTTACAGATGGGGAAACAGAGGCACAGAGAGATTAAGTGACTAGCTCAAGGTCACACAAGGAGCCAGGAACTGAACTCAGATCTCCTCAAGCCCAGTCCAGGGCTTTAACTACAGAACTGGCAGCAGAACAGTTTGGAACTGTATACATGGAAAGCAGTTTGCTTAGTGAATGCAGAGCAGAAGCCAGTCTTTGGATGTGTCTACACTGCAGTTGGGAGATCTGATTGCAGCCTGTGTAGATATACCTGAACTGGCTTTGAGCTTACACATGCTGCAGTCACACTTCGTGAATACAGTGCAGGCACACTGTTTGAACTGTTAGCTTTCCACATCTTCCATACACGTGTGCAGACTGCAATATCCCATAGCATGAGCTGGGCCATTCTCAGCTGCGGGTAGTTTTGGTGTCTCCCCATCAGAACAGCTGTGCATGAGATGGGTGAGTGGTCTTGGCTGGGGAGATGGGGGCGGGGAGTAGTACTGAACCAGCACAGGAAGCGGACTAAATCTTGATCCAAAGCCCATTGAGGTCAATAGGAGCCTTTCCATTGGCTTCAGTGGCCTTTGGCTCCTGGCCAGAAGGAGCAGTACGTGGTCCTTAGTGAGCAACAAGGAGCTGGTGGGCAAGGCTGAATTATTTGCTGGAGGGTGTTTGGCAGATTTCAGTTCTCTGATTCCCTGACTCTTCCCCCTGCTCCTTACAAATGGTTATTTTAAAACCATGATTTGAGACCATGGAGGGAGTGAGGGGGTAGGAGAACCCCTTGTTGATAGTTCATCCCAAAGTTAATTGCTCCCAGGAGTGGCTGTCACTCAATTCGGCCTCCACATGTTTATTTTGCAAGCTTTCACCAGCGGATCCAGGCCCTGGGGCGCCTTTTCTCCATTCCCCTAGCCCTAGCTATTTGAGAGACTTTTACCGAGGAAAAATAAACAGCAGAGAGGCTGAGAAACCAACAGTTGGACCACAAAGAGGGTGGCTCAGCATCTGTGTACTCAGCAGAACAGGGAGATCGGGGCTCCTGCCATCTTGGAATGAAGCACGTGGGGATGGCTGTTAGTTCTGACATTGGCTTCATGGAATTCACCAGCCACTAGCAGCTCCAGATAAGCCAGGCTCATCCAATCTGACTGCTGCTTGTACTGATGAAGTTAAAAATACTTCCATCTTCCCAGTGATGATCATGCTGGGAGTGGGTGAGTCAGGTGTTTTGTGTTAAAAATATCAGCATTGCCTTGGATTTGTCCTTTGTGTGGGGTTAACTCTTTCCACTAGCTTCACAGGCAGGCACATCAAAAGCCTGCTGCTGTTCCCCTCTTGCATTTGCCCAGGATTTACACGTGTTTATCCATTTCCCCTGTATTCCCTACTCACCAATCCACAGTTCATGGTTTTTTTTCCCTGCTGCAGTTTCCTTATGGTTTTGTTCTTCTCATGAGCTTCTGGCTGCTTTTCTTGCTGTTCAGCAGGGGTTCTGGGGCTGAAACAGAACCTGGTCTAGTCTGGGGTCTGCTGCTGGTAACAAGAAGATGCGAGGCTCAGAAAGGCTGGAGGGTCAGTTCTGAGGATCCCTCAGAGTTTCAAATCCATATCCAAATGATCTGAGGTCTCCCTTCTCTTTCCTTCACCAACCCCATCCTTCTCTCTCCAAAGGCTAATCCTTCAACCCTTTTGCCCTTGTTTTGATTAACCAATACCCTCCCCCCAGCAAGCATGCATTCCAACAGAGAGAGAGGCAACCACAACAGAACTAGTATGTTATAAAGATACAAGCTGGTTCAGATGAGATTGAAGGATTTCAGCCAAAGTGGCAGTCCTGTACGGGTTTGGGATGGGCAACTTTACTTACCCACATGTAATAGAAGGTTCTGATTGGTTCAGCTGGAGATTAGAACTGAGGTCTCAGCTGGTTCTTGTGTATTAGAAACTGGCCTTCCCATCTCCAGTTGATACACTGTGTAGGCTGTTTTCCTATTGAATAGTGTTCCCAAGCTATTGTCCAGTAGGTATATTGATTTCCAGGTTGTGTTTCTTCATGCTCACAGACGGAATGGGTTCAGATATAGGCATATCTTTGTACAAGTTGTTGGATTGTGATACCTTTATTTCCCAAGTTAAAAAACAACTATAGGCTGATTTACATCAGCCTATCTCTATTGAACTCGTCAGAGCCCTATGGCCATTCCTTCAGCTGAAGACTGATCAAAGCCTCTTCCAGTAGGTTAGTGCAACAGCAATTGACCAATTGGAACAGGCTAAGCAATGGCAATCAGCTGTTAAGAATGAAGAGGATGTGTCAATACATGGTAACCAAGCAGTTAGAAATGCAGCAGGGGAATCCTGGTTCCAGTGATGTTAATGGGAGTTTTGCCAATGATTTTGATGTGGGTCGGGATTTCACCCATATAGTCCCATTCCCCTGGACTGCTATGCATCATTGCTCTCTTGCCATCATTTTCTTGATGCTTGTTGATTTGTCTGTCCAGAGGTCTCTAAGCATCCTGAGGACAGAAAAAATACAAGTAGGTGACTGTTGGGAGTTACTTACCAGCCATGTTAGGGTCTTTATCTCCTGCCCATTGGGTAGCAAGAAAGAGAGGCCTCAGAAACAGGGATGGTGAGAGCAGAACAAGTGACTTTTGTTGGTTGGTGCTGTTGAGTTGCCACGCTTGCCTGATCATAGAATATCAGGGTTTGAAGGGACCTTAGGAGGTCATCTAGTCCAACCCCCTGCTTAAAGCAGAACTAATCCTCAGACAGATTTTTACCCCAGTTCTCTAAATGGTTCCCTCAAGGCTTGAACTCACAACTATTGGTTAAGCAAGCTAATGCTCAAACCACCAAGCTATCCCTCCCCACTAGTAGAGTCAGTAGAGCCCTCTTGCCTGAGAGGAGCACGTTGCTCACTCCAGCACAAGGCAAGCAGCTGCAGAGGGCCTCTTTCCAAACGCCGTAATTCAGCCAAAAGAAAACAGAAATTCATCACAGCCGACAGGTTTAGCTGGAGTCCTTAGAACGCCTTCTGCACCCGGCAAAGCACTCGGCGGCGCATGCCGCGGGGCTGAGGTGAGAGCTCCAGAGGCAGCCTGCTTTCTTTAAGTGAACATAAACAGCTGTAGGAAATGTCCCAGCCTTTAAGTCTTAGGGCCTCTATTTATCCACAGGGCGGTCAAACTTCCCCACAAGGCCCCTCAGCCTGAAGGGGGTCAGCTGCAGAGCTGGGAGAGGAGCCTTCATAGCCTGTTTGCCCCATGGCTCCTCTGTCAATTTTGATGGTGGCTCCTGTGAAGTGGACCTCGCCCTGCTAGGAACTGGACTAATCCCACCAACCCATTCCACACGGGTCGCTGAAAAGCCTTCAGATGGGAACAGTGATTTAGAGGTACAAAGGGTCCACATGCTATTACCCAACCCATCTCCCAGGTTGAGAGGAACATAGACTGGTTTCCTATGATTGCTGACTAACCCAGAATCACAGGAGCTGAATTCATCACACGGCACCACCTCCACCGAAGGGTGGAAAAGCTGAGGTTTTCAGCACAGGAGTCAGGTGTCCAGCTGTGCTCACAAACACGGGAGGGCAATGCAGCTCAACAGCTGGCATTTGTGATAACCTGGCCCTAGCACTGGGTTTCAAAGCTTTACAAACCGTGGGGCTGCAGACCTGAAACTTCCAGGCTGGATTTGGCCCTATATCAGTGTTCTAGTAGGAATCGCTTGCCTCACCATTGAAGCGACTGGCATCCATAGTGCTTTATTCAGTGAGAATTTAAGGCTCGAAGCAGAGATACAGATGGAAACGGACTGTCAGCATTCTTCCAAATGGTATTCTGTTCCTCTAGCAATAAGGAAGTGTCTGTCTATTTCCCCAGGACATGCAGGTAGATTTTCTCTCTCTTAAACAAGCTTACTGGAGATAACCTCTTATTTCAGGAAAATATTTTGAATTTCTTTTAAGAAGAATAACCTTTAGTACCTTGCTTCCAGGAGCTAATTCGAACGGAAGCTGTTTTGTCACCAACCCAGCCCCGCTGTCCCAAGGAAATGACTCACCATGCATAAAACTGATGGCTGAAGGAAATATAATCCCGTCCTATTCCTTTTCACTGTGCATCTGTGATGGTTACTATCTTGGCTGACATACTAGGGATTGAACTGGGGACCTTGGGAGCTAAAAGCATAAGCCGCTATAGGTTGAGCTAAAGAGCCCATGCGTTGTGTAGTTGTGGGCTGTAATGGCTCACATCCTCTGGGGACTGGCAAAGCGGGGGACTTGTAACATGCTCACCAGTGGGCTACCTGTCCTTCATATGTAAGGATCATAAATGTTTCAGGGCTGATCAGGCTGGGCTCGCAAACAGAGATACTGACGGGGCTGCCCTCCTTTCACTTCCACCCAAGTAATCTGGGACTGGACACCAGAATAGCACTGGTGAAGATGAGCGGAGAACCAGCCTCATTATGGCCTAACTCAGAAATCTATGGGCGTGTTCGCACTGATTCCAATGGGCTAGGTTAACGCAGAGCACTGCTGAACATTTCAGCTCTAGGATGAGGGGTGCAGTATGTGAAGCTGGAGAAAGAGACCGAGGAGGATGACTGATCTCTGTTGTGTAAAGCAGCACAGCTGGTTCCTCCTGAGCCACGCTGGATGGATAGAGTCTTGGAGCCCGGCAGAGGATGCTCGGAGAGTCTCTCTGGTCTCTCCGTGCTTATCAGCCAGGAGATCGCTGCTCCGGAAAAGGGAGCAATTAATCCAGGGCAGTCTTGAAAGGCCGTTTATCATCCTGCCCCACGTAACTAGCCAGCCTCCCCTTTAAATGACTAATTCATCCAGAAGACTGCTGTGCGTGTCTGTCTGTCCGTCTCCTTCACTTCCTGCCATTGTTCCCCCATTCCCCTTGTCCAGAAAGCAGGAGGAAATGCTGTGCCGACAAAGTCGTGTGTCTGCATCAGGTGGATGGCACCGGCCTTCGACGGAGGATAAATAGTGCTTTCCAGGCAGTGGCCTGAGAATTTCCTCCCTGAGTTTTCAGATCATTCAGTGAGGACAGACAAGTGGATGGAGAGCGAGCTGGGAAACTTACCATGGTGCTTTTCAGACCGTAGCAAAGGGCTTGGCCTCACAGAGGTATGATCTGACCAGCCCGAGCATGCTACAGAGCCTGCTCTTATGGAGTAGGGGAAAGTCTGTTCCCCTCCTTTCATGCTCTTGGCTATTATGGTAGGTTCTGCATTATTCTCTAGTGTAACAGGGTTGCCTGCTCCTTTAAGGGCCAGGGGGTCTGCCAGCCCTGTTGGATCATCAGACTCAGCTAGGAAGGGGGTCAGGTGATCCCCATAAAAGGGCTGAGAAAGCTGTAGGAAGCCAGTAGGTTCCTGTGGTGCAGGGAAGGGGAGAGGCCACTGGGTCCTTGTAGCCTGCTTGGCTTGGGAGTGTTTTGTTTGAAGAATAAAGGAAGAAAGGGCTTGGGAGGCTCTGGGAGACTCAGGCTTTCCTGGGCTGGGGAGATAGGCCAGTAGCCTGCACCTGCCTACACAGGTCATCCGTCACAGTAAGGCCCATGTGCTGCGATGGAAAATGGTGTCCTGGGGTCATGTGCTGCAGCCGTCCCAACAGAGTGGGAAGTATTGCAGGGTGAGTTGCCCAGTCAGTGATCTCCGCATCACCCCAACTCCACAGCCCCAGGCGGAGACCCATCCTTGTTCACTGCCCCTCCCTGGTAATGAAGCTAGGGAGCAATCCAGCATTACTCGTGGTGGAAGGGGGGTGCTCAGGCTAAGAACCCAGGGGTGTCCTGAGACACGGCAGGGGGTAGTCATGGGATCCCTTACCAATAGAGCTGATTTTTGACATGCAGGGACCAGATCTTCAGCCTGGCCAGCTTGGGACAGCTCCTGGACTTGTGCTGATTTACACCAGCTGAGCATTGGGTCCACAACTCTGGAGCCTGTACCACCGTCCCAGGGCATACAGGCCCAGGAGCCAGGCTCTTACTCCTGGCTACCACTGATCAAGAATGCTGGATTTAGGCCTGTCTCCCTGGGCCTGCCAGCAGAATGTACTGTCTGCAGCTCCGCTGGGCTAATACAGGAAGCCCCCGCACAAAGCAATATGAAGACCTCACTTCCTGGCCTGAGATACTACAATGGGCTGGGGGATGACATGAACTCTCTGTAGGGGAAGGAGTCAATTGGAGTGGAGTGGTGGGGAATGGGATACGTGCCAAGCAGCCAGGAAGGGGACGAGCGCCAATACAGGAACCTGCCTCTCCAAGCAATCACAGTGCAGTGGCATGGGGATCATGTGACCGCATGAGGGGCGCCTGGGGAAAGAATCATTTGACTTGAGGAGCTGGTGCAGGGGTGTGCCCCCTGGGAGTTATATTGTTCTATTAGGCAGGAGCAGGGACCTTGAATAGTCTCACTCCCTGCAGTGTGGCAGTAGAACTGCCCTCCTAGCTTCAGAGCTGTGAGTGAGCACGTATTGCTTCCTGCTATTGTGCCCAAGAACAAGGGACTGGGTTTATGCCGCCTGCCCTGCCCCAGCCGAGGGGGAGCAGCTGGGAAATCCCAGTGTGATGGGAGCTTTCCAAGCGCTGTTAGGATGATTGTGGGGGAGCAGGGAGGAGCTCGGAGCTGTTCCGTTTCATGAACGTAATGTACTGGGACTCATTGGTTCTTCCCCCTGCTCTGTAGAAACAAAGGGCAAGTGCACAGCTGCAGAAAGCAGCGCCAATATCTTGCGCTGTCAGCTCACTGGCCAGCTGTTTCCCAAATAGGGCCGGTTGGAAAGTTTTTGCTGAGACTGATTGGCTTCCATGAAATGAGCGAGACTCTTGCTCTATAAGCTGGGGGCTTGTGTGGGAGACCCAGCTTCAAGTCCCTGATTTGGGGTGATGTGGGATGAAGAACTCTGCCCGGAATCAGCAGAGCGGGGACTTGAACCTGGGGCTGCCCCCTCTCAGGCCAGGGGGCCACGAAACTGCATGGTCGTCCCCTGGTCTGCTCTGTTCACAAGCAGCGTGTCAGCGCCCGTGCTCACCTCAGGGTCATGTGGCAGTGCGTGTGCAGTATTGCCACCTCAAAGTGTTCAGCCCCTGCAATATCATGTGATTGCCTTAAAAAGCATGAGATGTTTTTAGGCTACTACATGTTGGGTGCTTTTTCATATTCTTCTGATTCTTCAGTCTGTATGGGTCACATTTTCTCTGCAGTCAGGAGGGCTAGAAACTGACTCTGCTTGTTGAATGTTAACCCCCATGTCTCCAGAAACTGGGGGCTTTAAGAAAAACACTGAATAGGGCAAGATGCGCACGTGTAGCTGATAGGTATAGCTGTTTGCTATGGAAGGCATAGGTACAAGTTGAGGCAGTAATGCAATGAGACTGCAAGCCTCAAAGCTTGAAAGACAATAGCTTAGCCAAACCAATCAAGGCCTTAAAAACCGTAGTATAAGCAGCTAACCAACAGTAACCCTGGATCATAAGATATCACAAGACAGAACATGTAATGTAATGTAATGACTAAACTGCTGACAGGTAGTCAACAAGATACTAGTTTAGAGCTGTTTGCGGTATCTTAAGTTAGGGACATCAACAGATGTCTGACCACAAGAATGTCATGGTAACTAGTTGATGCTTATGCTAATAAGCTTGAGGTAAATGGGCTAGGAACCTATGGCCGAAGGGCACCCAGCATTCATATGGTGAGGAAATACAGATAAGGAAAAGGGGCTGGTACCCCTACTTGAATATGCATTAGGCATTGTAGAAGCCTGCATGCCTTGGGAGATGCTAGGAGGACGACCATTGGTGATGGTGACAAGGAATATGCTGCTGCTGAGGAGGAAGATAATGCCTATGTCAGGTTGTTCTGCAAGGGCTGATGTGAGTCTCTGGATGCTCGGATGCTCATGCATTCTCTCTAGCTACCTTGCTGGCTTGGAGTGGCTAACTGAGGTAATAAAACTATTACAAATACAGAAGGTTTTCCCTGAGTGTGTGTGTTGCAAGCATGCACGTTGGGGTTCCCAGCTTAACAGGGATTCTGACCTTGGGTCGAGAACCTGCCAAACCTCAGAGTGTCCACCGGATATTTTTCAGTAATCAACATAAGGAACCTGCAATCAGCCAATCAGGCAACCCAATAAAATCACACGAGTTGGCCACACTGTGTGGGATAGGATGTGGACTAGACAAGCTAATTAAGGTGGTGACTTATGAGGTGTTTATTAATGATCCATTTGTAAGGAATCCGCTGCACCATCACGCACAGTCAGAGGAACATTACACTGCTTGGCAAAGAGGAAGGCGTTGCTGAGTCCTTCCCACACACTGACAGATCCGCTTGGTCAAACAGTGCCTCACTCCCCACTGTCTCTCTTCCAGACTGAATGTGCCAACTACGTCCGAGCACTTCACCCCTTCAACCGCACCCACCTGCTGGCTTGTGGGACAGGAGCCTTCCATCCTGTCTGTGCCTTCATTGACGTGGGACATCGTGGCGAGGTAAGGCAGCGCCCCGGGACAGCCGGCCTTAGTCCTGCAGACAGAATCCTGCAGGAACCCCTGTGATGAGAGCTGGTGTCAGACCTCGACTCTGGCCACTGGCAAAGAGTGTAGGGAAAGCCCAGCACTTAGAGCAGCAGCCCTGGGGTTATTGGTGCTGCATGGCCATGACAGGAATGCGAGAAGGGCCTGGACTGGAGAATGTTCAGATCTACATGAGAGCTGGGACTCTGGGGCCAATCTCTTGGCCTGATCCAGCCTGTGCAATGTCCTGGGAAGGGCCGGAGTGGGGATATGTTCTGCTGGGCCATGAGGCTGATTCCAGCTGCGATGCCAGATTCCCCTCCAACCCCAAGTCCGGCCTAACTCCCTTTCCCATTGGGCTTCTTCTCTTTATGCTTCATGGAGGCACAGGCCCCTCAGCACTAGGTACAATGGCAGGGGAGAGAAATGGGGAAGAAGCAGATTGAAAAGGAGGCAGGAATGGGAAGGAAGGAGGAAAAGACAATCCTGAAAGGGGGCGGGGGAGAGGCAGATGGCCAAAATGGAGCATGAATAGGTGAGCCCCGCGAGAGAGTTGGTGAGTGATACCTGCTTTGCATGGAGCAAACCACCTGCCTCCCAGGGGATGCAGATGGCACCTGCCCTTCTTGGAGCAAACCACCTGGACGGCAGAGGGATGAGCAGATGGCATACGGCCACTCTGCACTGTAGAGGGAATCCATGCACAGCACTGGTCCCACACAATGCCAGCCTCATGCCCAGCAAGGGGAGCCATGCAAACAACCCACCACCTGCCCCAGGGAAGACCCAGGAACCTCCGCTGCCCCATGCAGAGTGAGCAGCACGTCTCCCTTCCTCACCTCTGAGCAAGGCTGAATTGCCACATGGATCCATCCACCTTGCTCCCACCCCCTCTCCCTGGCCAGCTCCCGGTATGACATTTCTTTCCATGCCCAGGACCCCTTCTCTTAATCAGCATGGCCTCCCTATGACCCCCTTCTTCCTCACAGGCTTTGAGCCTCTTTTATTGAGTGTGGAGGAGAAAGAGCCCTTTCAGCATAGCCATCTATGGTTGCCTGGGATGGTCCCGTCCCTGCGTCCCCTCCCACACAGTCACACCAGGCAACGGGACACAATCGGGGCCCTGTTCCTGGTGCTGCAGAACCCCTGCAGCCATTCGGTAGGGCGTCGGCATGGCTCTGCTCCGTGGCGTGGCTGAGCTTGGGTGGGGGCATGGAGCCACGGCTGCCTAGTGGAGATCCAGGCTGCATAAAGAGGCTGCTTTGTGCCAACAAGTCAGGGGAGAGGCAGACAGCAGATGCCAAAAGCTGCACAGCATGTCAGCTGTGCAAGGGCGATGGGGTGGGGACAGATCTGCAAGCCTCCCCACTTGCACCAGCCTGATTATTGAAACTCTCTGTGACCTGGACGGACATCAAAGCTTTCCATACATCAATGTGCCATAGACTGGGACCCAGGGAGAGGGGTAAATAGGACTCTGGACACCTGAGGTCAGATCCTCAGCTGGTGTCAATTGGCAGAGTTCCATAGCAGAGCTGATGGATGCCAGCTGGGGATCTGGCCCTCACCGTGTGAGCTATTTCAGCCTCCCAAGCCCCAGTGCCAAGGGGCCCAGGGCACGGAGCTGGGCGCACAGCAGGAGAATTTTGTTCTAAAGCAGCAGTTCTCAAACTGTGGGTTGTTACCCCATTTTAATGGGGTCACCAGGGCTGACGTTAGACTTGCTGGGGCCCAGGGCCCAAGCCCAAGCCCCACCACCCCGGGCCAAAGCCCAAGCCTGAGGATTTCAGCCCTTGGTGGCGGGGCTCAGGGTTACAGGCCCCTGGCCTGGGGCTGAAGCCCTTGGGCTATGGCTTTGGCCCCCACACCTCAGATGGTGGGGCTTGGGCTTTGGCTCTGACCCCCCTGCCCAGGGCGGACTCGGGCTTCGGTCCCCCTCCATGTAGTAATTTTTGTTCTTCTTCGAGTGATTGCTCATGTGTATTCCACAGTAGGTGTGCGTGCTCGCCACGTGCACCGGTGCTGGAAGTTTTTCCCTTAGCAGTACCCGTAGGGGGAGCACTGCTGCAGCCCCTGGAGTGGCGCCTCTATAGCGCGCTATAAGGGGACCCAAGCACTCCCCCCACCCTCAGTTCCTTCTTGCCGCCAGTGACGGTGCATCGGAACTATCTGCTCCAGCTTTGCTGCGGCTCATCCCAGAACTCGTTTCGTTGTTAGTAGAACCTGTATTAGGTAGTTCAATAAAAGTTCCAGTTTAGTTAGTTAGTTAGTGTTCGGGCCAGGGCATGCCCCAGGCCCCAGGGTTTAAATTATGCGAGTCTTGCAGGTGTTGGATGCCCAGAAGTGATCCGCACACCGACTGTCTCTGCTGCCTGGGCGAATGTCACATCAGCGATCGCTGTAAGAGCTGCATGTCCTTTAAACCCAGAACGAAAAAAGAGAGAGACATTAGACTTCGGGCCCTTCTCATGGAGTCGGCACTGGCTCTAACCCCGGTACACTGAGCAGAATCAGCACCGGGCACTTCATCTTCGGTGCGCGGCGATCTTCTGGCACCTTCCGGTGGCCGGCACCGCTCCCCGTCGAAGAAGCAGAGAAAGGCTCCGTCTTCTCAGAAGCGTCAAGAGAAAACGGGGTGAGGCTAGCGTCGGATGCAGCTGACACGGCTGTGTCTACGCGCAGGGTATCATGGCTTCTGCTGTCAGGGCTCTCTGCAGAGGCGCAGTCTGTGATGCAGGATCTTCCCTTTGATGGAAAGGACCTGTTCGCAGAACAAACAGATGTGAGGCTCCATGGCATGAAGGACTCATGTACTACCCTTCAAACCCTCGGGCTCTACATTCCGCCCAAGGAAAAACCTAAGCCGCAAACCTCCGTCCCAGTGCCCCAGCTGAGATACGAACCCACCTACAAGAGGTCCAAAACAGGCGACCTCAGAGGCAGTCTTGTTCTGCCCCGCAACCTGGGCCCTCCAGGGGCAAGCAGCAGGGCAAGAGGCGTTTTTGCCTGGTTGCAGGAGGGTACCTGGGTGGCCCCGAGAGGACCCTTCTACCAATAAAGTTGCCTTCAGCAACTGCTTGTCTGCATTCCTTGTGGAATGGTCCCGAATAACATCAGACCAATGGGTCCTCAACACCATTTCCCAGGGTTACACACTGCAATTTGTCTCTTATCCACCCTCCCAACCCCCTCCCTCGGATGGCAGGGGGAACCCATCGCATCTACCCCTGCTACAGCAGGAAGTGGGTTGGCTCCTTAGTTTGGGAGCTGTGGAAAAGGTTCCTTAGGAGTTCTGGGGGAAAGGGTTTTACTCCCGTTACTTCCTGATCCCCAAGGCAAAAGGAGGGCTCAGGCCCATCCTAGATTTGAAAGACCTCAATCGGGTCATGGCGAAATGCCGGTTCTGCATGGTCTCTCTGGCACATATCATACCCTCTCTGGACCCTGGCGATTGGTATGCGGCCCTGGACCTTCAGGACGCATATTCCCATGTCCATATATTCAAGGAGCATAGACGCTTCCTCTGTTTCCTAGTGGGACAGAACCACTACCAATTTATGGTCCTCCCTTTTGGCCTGTCCACCGCACCCAGGGTGTTCACAAAGTGTATGGCAGTAGTAGCGGCCTACCTCAGACGCCGAGGGGTACAGATACTCCCCTACCTCGACAACTGGCTACTCAAGGGCAGCTCGCGGCCCCAGGTACAGAACCACGTGGACCTGCTCTTGGCTACGTTTGCCAACCTAGGCCTCTTAGTGAACGAGACTAAGTCGACACTGGTTCCGGTGCAGCGCATAGAATTCATAGGCGCTTTCCTGGATGCCTCCAAGGCCACAACCTCCCTTCGCCTGGGCAGGTTCCAGACTCTGAAGGGGCTTATAGCCTCGGCCACGGAGTCCCCTGTCACCATGGCCAGGGCATGCCTGCAGCTCCTAAGCCACATGGCGGCGTGCACGTACGTGGTCCACCACCAGGGGCGGCTCTACAAATTTGGCCGCCCCAAGCAGTCATGCCCGGGAGGTCCACCGAAGCCCCGGGAGCAGCGGACCTCCCGCGGGCATGACTGCGGAGGGTCCGCTGGTCGCGCGGCTCGGCTGGACCTCCCGCAGCTGCGGGCGGTTCGCTGGTCCGGCGGCTCCGGTTGAGCTGCCGCAGGCATGCCTGCGGGAGGTCCAGCCGAGCCGCGGGACCAGCGAACCGTCCGCAGTCATGCCTGCGGGAGGTCCACTGGAGCCGCCGGCCGAGCGTCCCCTCCGCAGTCATGCCTGCGGCAGGTCCGCTGCTCCCGGGGCTCCGGTGGACCTCCCGCAGGCATGACTGCGGCAGGTCCGCCGGCCCAGCCTGCCACCCCCCCGGGAAAGGGCCGCCCCAGGCGGGTGCTTGCCCCGCTGGGCTCTGGAGCCGGCCCTGTCCACCACACCAGACTTTGGATGAGGCCCCTCCAACTCTGGCTGGCCTCAGAGTTCTCCCAGGCCCGGGACAAACTGGACAAGGTCCTATCGGTTCTGGCGCAGGTGATCGCCATGCTACAATAGTGGTCCTGCCTGGCCAATATGCTCCAGGGAATTCCCTTCCGGGACCCGACCCCGTCACTAGACCTAGTGTCCAACGCGTCAGACTTGGGCTGGGGGTTCCACGTAGGGAACTCACAGACTCAAGGGATGTGGTCAGCCGTGGAGCTGTCCCTTCACATAAACATCAGGGAACTCAGGGCGATATGCTTAGCCTGCGTGGCATTCAGCTCACAGCTACGTGGCAAGGTGGTCAGAGTTCTCACAGAAAACACCACCGCGATGTTTTGCATCAACAGGCAAGGCGGGACGAGGTCCTCGGCCCTCTGCCGGGAAGCCCTCAGCCTTTGGGAGTTCTGTATAGCCCATGACATCTCCCTGAAGGCTTTCCACCTGCCAGGCGTCAGCAACACACAGGCCGATCGCTTGAGCAGGGTTTTCTCCTCCCAACACGAGTGGTCGCTCCACTTGGCGGTCACTCACCAGCTCTTCCGAGCGTGGGGCACTCCCCAAGTAGACCTGTTTGCGACCTGACAGAACTGCTGTTGCCCCAGGTTCTACTCCAGAGGTGGGGTGGGGAAGAACGGGATCTCAGAGGCCTTTGTCCTGTCATGGTCGGGTCAACTCCTTTACGCCTTTCTCCCATTTCTCCTCATCGGCAAGGTCCTGGAGAAAGTAAAAACGGACAAGGCACGCGTCCTCCTGATCGCCCCAGCTTGGTCCCAGAAACATTGGTACGAGACCCTCCTGGGCTTGCTGGTGCCCCCTCCGCGGCCATTACCACTCCACCCGGACCTACTCTCCCAGGACCAGGGGTGCCTCCTCCACCCCAACCTGGCCGCCCTCCATTTGACAGCGTGGCTGCTCAATGGCTAGATGCGGAGGAGGCAAGGTGTTCTGAAGGGGTCAGGCGTGTTCTTCTAGAAAGTAGGAAGCCATCCACGCACCGAGCCTACCTGGCGAAGTGGTCCCGGTGCTCCAGGTGGGCGGGCAAGCGGGATGCTTCCTCAATGGCTGCCCCGCTCCTACTTATCCTTGAGTACTTCCTTCACCTTAGAACTCAGGGCCTGGCGCCTTCCTCCGTCAAGGTGCACCTGGCGGCTATTTCGGCGTTCCATCCGCCGGTCCAGGGCTGCTCAGTTTTCTCCCACACCATGACCGGGCATATCCTCAAGGGACTTGACCGGTCCTTTCCTTATGCTAGAACCCCGGTTCCTCAGTGGGATCTAAACTTGGTGTTATCCCATCTTACGGGGCCCCCGTTCAAACCACTGGCCACATGCTCATGGTCTCACTTTTCATGGAAGGTAGCCTTCCTCGTGGGTCTCACGTCAGCCCGGCGGGTCTTGGAGCTCAGGGCCCTCACCTGCGACCCCGCCCTACATGGTCTTTCACAAGGACAAGGTGCAGCTCCGCCCACGCCCTGCATCCTCCCTAAGGTGGTCTCCGCCTTTCACATGGGCCAGGACATCTTCCTGCCTGTCCTCTGTCCCAAACCTCATGCCTCTAACGAGGCACGTTGCCTCCATATGCTCAATGTGTGCAGGGTGCTCGCGTTCTATCTGGATCGGACTAAGCCATTCCGCAGGTCCTCACAACTCTGTTGCTTCGGCCGAGCGCATGAGGGGCCAACCGATCTCCACCCAGAAGCTTTCCCAGTGGATTACACTGAGCATCCACACATGCTACAACCTAGCAGGGGTTCCCACACCACCTATCGTGAGGGCTCACTTGACAAGGGCTCAGGCCTTGTCAGCTGCCTTTGCGGCCTATGTCCCTATCCAGGACATCTGTAGAGCCGCTACCTGGTCCTCAGTACACACGTTCACGTCGCACTATGCGATTGTCTCCCACGCCAGGGATGATGCTGGTTTCGGTAGGGACAGGGAATCTGTGAACTGCTACCCACCTCCATGAGACCTACTGTGGAATACACAGGAGCAATCACTCGAAGAAGAAAGGACAGTTACCTGTTCCGTCACTGGCGTTCTTTGGGATGTGTTGCTCATGTCTATTCCACATCCCGCCCTCCTTCCTCTGTGTTGGAGTTGGTCCGGCAAGAAGGAACTGAGGGTGGGGGGAGCACGCGGCTCCCCTTATAGAGCGCTATAGAGATTCCACTCCAGGGGTCGCAGTGGTGCTCCCCCAGTACGGGTATTGCTAACGGAAAAACATCCGGCACTGGTGCACGTGGCGAGCACACACACCTACTGTGGAATAGACAGGAGCAACACATCTCGAAGAACACCAGTTACGGAACAGGTAACTGTCCTTTGTCAGAAAGGGATCACGGTGCAATGAAGTTAGAGAACCCCTGTTCTAAAAGATTGTGTGGTTTTCTTTTGGCGGAGTTTTCTCTGCATTTATTCTAGACAGATTCTCTCGCTGAGTTGAAGCTGTGCCTTTCCTGTGGCTCATCCTCACATCTCATTGAAAATGACTAAACTCTAAGGAGGAGAGCCAGAAAGGCTTCAGCTGCAGAGCCTCCCCCCTCCCAGTGCTGTGTTGGGGGGAGGGGCACCCCCAGATTCTGGCATACAGCGCTGTCAGATGCCCAGCATCCTCTGATGCCATGCAGGAATGTTGGGAGATGTAGAATGCCCAGGCTGCAAGGGCCAAGACCACTCCTCCAGCTGCCCAGAACTAGACCCATGGGGCCAAATTCAGAGCAGTCATAGTAAGTCTGTGTTAGTGTCGGTGTCGCACACACCCTTATTCCATCCCTTCCAGTGTGTATCTTACTCCCACGTAGACAAGCTGCAGGCTTCTAGTCTCAGTTACAAGCACCCCCTAGGCATCGCTTCTGGACTCCAGCTGAGATCTCTGACCCAGCTTGTGTTCTAGGAAGCCTGGTGGCATCTCTGTCTCGCCTCACCCTGTATCATGTGTCCTTCCTCTTCCCAGCACGTGTTCAGCTTGGATCCCATGAGCGTGCAGAATGGGCGGGGCAAGTGTCCGCATGAGCCCAACAGGGCCTTTGCAAGCACCTTCACTGGTAAGTGTCCTGCTGGTCAGCAAAAGACTCGACCCTCCACAACTGATCCATTGCTTAGGGTTGAGCTGCCCTGACAGGAACCCTCGTAAACCCGAGATCTCAGGTCAGTTGGCTCCCTGCTGCTAAAGCACAGACTGGAGAGAAATTATTATGGAAGATCATCAACTGCAGTGGTATTAGGGACAGTGGGGTTTGACAGCTGCCAGCCTGGATGAGACATGACACTCTTAGTCAGCATAGTTGGGCCTGGAGTAATTTATAACCAGTTAGAAATCTACTTCAGGATTCTTCCCTGGCTAGAGCCAGTATCTGAAGTCCACGTTTCCAGAGTCCACAGAGTCCATTCCAGGTGGGCACAGAAATCCAGATCAGGGTCTTTCCCCTCTCAGGGACTCTAACCTGGATCAGGCCATAGATTTTCCACAGCATATAGATAACCCAACCCCTTTGCAAGGTTGCTGCCCTCCTTTTCCAAGATGGGTTTGCAGTCCACAGGGCCGTGCTGTAGGGTTTTATTTTCTCTGTGGGGCTGTTTTCCCAGGAGGGGAGCTGTACACAGGCCTCACCGCAGACTTCCTGGGCCGGGACTCGGTGATCTTCCGCAGCATGGGGTCCCACTCATCTCTACGCACTGAGATGGATCAGCGCCTGCTGAATGGTAAAAGCACATTCTCTGACTTTGCCTGGGGGTGGGGGCACTTTGGCAAAACCCCTAGAGCTTGAAGTCACGGCTAATTGGTATTAAATGGAGCAAATTGCAGCCACCTTCCTCTTTAATACAATCCCTGGATGCCACCCACCCCACCATGCAGTGCTCACTGTAGGTCTGTGCAGAAGGCCACAGTATGCATGATCAGGCTGAGGGGCCATTGGTCTGGTAGATGGTGTATGGGAAGGGAGGGTGTGGCTTGGGCAGTGGCCAATGGGAGGGGAGGCATGGCGGGAGGCTGTCCAATGGTGAATTGAGGAGGTCAGAACTGGCCCATGGTACAATGGCCTGCTAAGATGTGGCCCATATTCCGGCGAGTTTGAGAACTCCTCTCTTACAGGATTGGCTGTGGGCTTCCTGCTTGCTTCTGCAGGCAGGACATGTGAGTCTACAGGCGGCCACACTCGCAGCGGAGTCTCTCCCAGGGCCTGCACCATTTGGCGCAGTGCTGGGCTGGATGCTGCCCTTCATGTTTCTTCCATGTATGCTCTAGCTCTGCTCTGGGCTCTCTCTCACACAGATCCAAAGTTTGTGGCCGCCTACTTGATCCCAGACAATGACGACCGGGACAATGACAAGGTCTATTTCTTCTTCACGGAGAAGGCAGTGGAGTCAGATGGCAAAGGCCACGCCATCTTCAGCCGCGTTGGGCGAATCTGTGTGGTGAGGTCATGGGAGAGGATGTGTGCTGACATTGGAGTGACTGTTCTGATGAGTTTTGGGTGGTGGGACCCCCCAGTAGCATTACTGGGTCTTCAGGGGTTAATGGGGGGGGCTATGGGGGAATCTCCTCACTCCTATTTGCCCCCATCCTCTGTAAATTATGAAAACAAATTTGGGTAAAGTTCCAAAGGTGCCCAATGGGGCAGTCAGAAATTTTCTGGTAAAAATGTTTTTCAGTGGAAAATGGGGATTTTGATGTAATGTGATTTTTCACAGTCTGCTTTCCATGGAAAACCATTTTTTCACCAAAGCCAAAATATTTCATTTCAGAAATGCTGCCATGGTCCCTCATGGGAGTTGTAATTCAAGTCCCTTGTGCCCCCATTCTCCCAGGTGTCTCAGCCAGACTTCATTTCCCATGATCCCATGGGGAGGGGGAATAGCTCAGTGGTTTGAGCATTGGTCTGCTAAACCCAGGGTTGTGAGTTCAATCCTTAGGGGGGCATTTAGGGATCTGGGGCAAAAAAAATAGTTGGGGATTAGTCCTGCTTTGAGCAGGGGGTTGGACTAGATGACCCCCTGATGTCCCTTCCAACCCTGATAGCCTATGATTCCCTGCTTCTCCCCCTCCCCCCCCCCCCAAGGTAAGACCATGATGCACCTTGGGAGATGTTGTCTTATTAGGGAACCTGGCCCCTAGAAGAGAATGGAAGCATTAGGCATCTGAACTACAACTCCCATGAGGCATCACAGTGACATTTCAGAATCAAAATGCCTTCATTTACAGCCAAAATATTTCAGGGGTTTGTTTGATTGTTTTTTGCTGAAAATTTGACTATTACCCCCATTTTACAGATGAGCAACCAAGACCTAGAGATGAAGTGACTTGCCTAAGGTTACACAGGAAGTCTGTAGCAGAGCTGGGAACTGAACCAGGTCTCCTAAATTCCTAACCACCAAAGTGGCAGGTCTTGAGCAGCTGATCCAAAGCCCATGGCACTTCCTCCCTGATTTCAATGGACTTTGGCACTGGCTCTTTCAGACTTAGCTGTGAAATAAAAGCTGCTTTCTCCTTCCATTTGGGTTTCAGGAGTGAGACGACCAAAGTCACCTGTGGTGTTTTCTAAGCACTTCAGTCAAGGCCTCACACTCCATATCACCTGGTACTTGAGTGTCACATAAATCTCTCAAGGCTGAGAATGACTCTTTTCCAGTCAAGGCTAGGAGAATTCTGCTTCATGAGTCTCTTCAATGTGGTTGGCACAAAAATCCCACTGAAGCCTTTGACGAGAAACATGAGAAATGTGAAAAATCGGGACCGGGGTGGTGGGGTAATAGGAGCCTATATAAGAAAAAGACCCAAAAATTGGGACTGTCCCTATAAAATTGGGACATCTGGTCACTCTAGGATTGAAGCTGACATTTCAAGTGGAAACTCTCAGGCCTTGGCTACACTTACAAATTTGCAGCGCTGCAGCAGGGTGTGAAAACACACCCTCTCCAGCGCTGCAAATTGCGGCGCTGCAAAGCGCCAGTGTGGTCAAAGCCCCAGCGCTGGGAGCGCGGCTCCCAGCGCTGTCCGTTATTCCCCACAGGGAGGTGGAGTACAGACAGCGCTGGGAGAGCTCTCTCCTAGCGCTGGCGCTTTGACTACACTTAGCGCTTCAAAGCGCTGCCGTCTGGCTTCACAGTGATCCCATCCTTCACACCAATCATGATTTTGTCTCCCAGATTTCAATTAATTCATCATGCCTCAAATTTAAACTACAATGACTTTAATTGGGTTGGAACAGCAACAGCAAGCATGGTAAAGGGCCAGATTCTGACATTTCCCACTGAGTAATGCCTTACTTGGTGAGTTCAATGGGACTGTGTGAATAGGTAGGTCCTGGGTGGCATCATATGGCCCAAGTTGGTGCAGTGAGAGGGTCCCCGTTGACTGCAACTAGCCAGAGCCATCCCTGAGGCCATTCTCCATCTACTGCAGCTTGTTTTGCCTGGTGGCTCATCTGTGCTGGTTCTGAATCCCACTCCATCTCAGGCAGCCTGCCTGTCAGAGCTGTGGGCCACTTCAGCACTCTCTTGGACTCTGCCTGGAGTGGGCTCCAGACCTGGAGGGCACAGTGAGCCCACATACCATCGTGACAATTCGGAAAGTTCAACTCACAGCTCTGTGGTGTGAAGTCCTGCTCTTCTTTTGATGGACTGTGGTGATTGATGCAAAAGATTTTGGGTCATCTCTGAGGAGGTCTGGTCACGAGTGGCTGAGAATTAGAGTTGGTTGAGAACTTTCAGACAAAAGTGTATGTTGTTTCTGGAAAATGTCGATTCCTTGAAACCTAAGCTGTTTACTACAGAGAATTCTTTCCTGGGTGCTGGCTGGTGAGTCTTGCCCACATGCTCAGGGTTTAACTGATCGCCATATTTGGGGTCGGGAAGGAATTTTCTTCCAGGGCAGATTGGCAGAGGCCCTGGAGGTTTTTCACCTTCCTCTGCAGCATGGGGCACGGGTCACTTTCTGGAGCTGCAGCTTGAGGTCTTCAAACCGCAATTTGGGGACTTTGATAACTCAGACATAGGCTAGGGGTTTGTTATAGAAGTGGATGGGTGGGATTCTGTGGCCTGCATTGTGCAGGAGGTCAGACTAGATGATCATAATGGTCCCTTCTGACCTTAAAGTCTATGAGTCTGCTTTGAAGAGAAACTCCTGATTCAATTTTTTTTAATTGTTGAAATGTCCCATTTTTGACTATTTCTAAGTGAGAAATTTTATCTTCTGATTTTAAACAATTTTGAATATTGAAATTTTTGTTAATTTATACTAAAAAAAGTTTAAAGCATTTTAAGAAGGTTGAATTTGAAATGAAATGATCAAAATTAAACATTTTGATTGACCCGCTGTCCTGATCTGAAATTCTTTTTGGATTATCAGTTCATGAAAATTTATGAGATTATGACCTTTTGTCCTCTTTCAGGACAGGAAACAATTCTGAAGTTTATTCATATTGTGATCCTGTGCTCAGTAGAGCTGGTTAGCAATGGTTTTCCCATCCTGTGAGAGTTTGAGATTTTGAGTCTCTTCTTTATACTCGACAAAGAGTCCTGTGGCACCTGATAGACTAACAGACGTATTGGAGCATAAGCTTTTGTGGACCCAGGACTCTTTGTCACTTTTTACAGATCCAGACTAACACGGCTACCCCTCTGATTCTTTATACTCTTCTCTTGTTTTGCTTGGTGGCTCAGCTTTGCTGGTTCTGAGTCCCACTCCGTCTCAGGTAGCCTGCGTGGCAGTGCTGTGGGCCACTTCCATGTGAGGATTTGCAGATTCCATCCTGGGTCACAGTTTGCTTAGTCCCTAGGGAATGCAGTTTGTGTTCTGAAAGTGGCAACATTTCACCTCTTGACCTCTCTCTGCCCTCCAGAAATGGTGACTGTTCACAAATTTAACCCTGGTGAAAATCTTCAATTTTCATGGTAAGACTTTTCCCAGGAATCTTTGTTGTGGGGGAAGGGGGGAAAGGACAGATTTCTTCCTTGATGGGGGATTAGGATATTTTGGGAGCTGTGTGAAAACTTCCAGGTGGACATTATTGTTTCCTTCTTCCGTTGCTGGTGGTGAGAATTGTGCACAGTCCTGCTCTGGATTTGGCAGAAGGAAATAAAAGCTAGAAGATCAGGCACTTCCAGCCAGGGGCTTCCTACTTGCATATGCAGGATGAATGCATGTTCCATCTCAGTGGAGGCCCCATCCCTGAATGCACATTAGCTGTGCGATCGGCTGAGCTGTAACACACATGGAGCGTGACGGCGGTCTCCCTCCCTGCCCTCTATATGGAACATTGAAGTTCAGCTGTCCCTCCCCCACCCCACCTCTGGAATTGCAGCGTGCTGTTTGGATAGGTTCGCTCGAGTGGTTCAGGGTAAGGAAGATGTCAAGCCATACAGCTCTCTACCCCATGAGACTGCCCACCTGTTGCATTCACAGCTGCGGTGACATAGCAAAATTAACATATAGATGGATGCATTTCACTGCTACATGTCACTAGGCCCCGTGGCCACTGGCCTCCATGCAACACCAGGGATGAAGACGGGCCAAACCTGGAACCACCTATCCAAGCTCCCGTGGATGGATCTGGATCCAAGCCACCAAGACTTGATCAGCGGAGTTTCACAAAACTAAACCCATCCTTGGCTTTGCCAGTCCCTACTGGTAAGTGATTCTCAGTCCCAGAGACCATTAGCTGAGCTGCCGTCTCCCTGTGCTATCCACATACTTGCTTTGGGGTCAACTCTGTTGGCTGTGATTAGTCGTTGTATCCTGCCGTGATCAGTGTCAGAAGCACCTTGTTGAAGAGGAGCTGGAATTTCTGAATTCTCTGCCCTCTCCGGCCCCAGAGGGATGAAATCTGCCCTGCCCTTCCTTTCCAACCTTTGGAAGTCTGTTAGTAATCAGGGGCTGGAGCGGAGTGTGGGCTCTGAGGAAGGCACTGTGATGGAATTGCTACAACACCTGGAAGGTGGTGGCTCAATTCCCGGCCCTGTCATTCACAAGCACAAGTTAGCAGGCCCCAGAGATCCCGGGGAGGCGAAGAGAAACATCTGTCGGCCGGCAGCATCAGCAGTTGCTCAACGTGGAAGCAGCTGCTTTGGAACAGGCCGTGGGCAGCGTGAACTGGAGGAGAGGGTGGCAGCTCTCCATCCAAACAGAGCAACACTGTCGGCTGAGAATTCTCTGCTCCTGCTCTAACCCCAGAAAGAAACCCTGAGACACAGGAACAAGGAGGTTATTTATTGGACTGATCAGTCCCTACCTGGAGTGGGATTCTTTGTTTGGGCAAGAGGCTGGAGTGGGCACAAGAACTGACTGACTATATATTTCCTACGATGCCTTGGACACACGAAAAATATACATGCACGTGTGCAAAAGGTCATCTGCACTGGCTAACGAATTGGCCTAGTGGGTTAGTGCACTGGCCTTGCCCTGCAGACCTAGGGCTCAGTGCTGGGCTAACATTCAGTGCAGCTGAGTGTGGGGTAAAGTAATTGTGTCTCTGAGCTACGTCTCAGCCTCCTCCAGTGCTAGGGCAGAACTGGCTCCTGGCACAAGTTAGAGGTGCCCCACAGCTGCTCTAACTTATGTCGCTAGATGGATAGTGGATTGTTCCTATCTTAGGTCCTTACAGAACTCCTATTACCATAGTATCTACAACTGGCTACCCTGTCTTGGGCCACAAGGGATTCCTGTAATACAAGGCAATCCCCAGCTACCCTCTGAGTGCAGCTTCGAGGCCCCTTTGTATAGCTGGAGTGTCACAAAGAGGATTGAGCTTGGGCCGAGGATTTGACCTTTCGATTTAAACCCAGTTGAGGTCACTGGTGAAATTATTTGGTGGCCAATTCTCAGTTAGTGCGGTCATTAGATTGGTTGTGCACAGGACAGGCCTGGGGTCAGACTTCCAGGAGGTAAGGTTTTCTGGGCAGGACTGAGGGGCATCAGCAGAGCAGTGTGAGATCCCAGCACTGGAATAGCAGGGGGCGGCAGGCCAGGCTGGAGAGGCATTGGCAGAGCTGTGGGGGGAGCCAGGGCTGGAATAGCAGGGGGGCTGCAGGGCAGGATTAAAGTGCACTGACAGAATGGTATAGGGTCTTAGGCCAGAATAGCCAGGGCCTGCAGGTTAGGATTGGGGTGTAGGTTCAGTTTGCCCAGTGCTGTGTGACAGGTTTCAGAGTTGCCATGTTAGTCTGTATCAGCAAAAAGAACAGGAGTACTTGTGGCACCGTAGAGACTAACAAATTTATTTGAGCATAAGCTTTCATGGGCTACAGCCCACTTCTTCGGACGCATGCAGTAGAAAATACAGTAGGAAGATATATTATATACACATCACCCAGAGTCAGGATTACTAGCTCTGCCCTTACATAAACCCCATATGCCTCCGAGATACAAAGCTCACCCTTCTGCACGTGCCCAGTGGCAGCATGCGGTCTTGGACAGGGAGCTGGCCCGAGGGATGGCCCGATAGGGGATCCCAGAAACAATCTCAGGGTGCTGCATCAGAGGCCACATGCTGTGCTTGGTGAGAGGAATGTTCATTGGGCACAGGCCAGTGGATAAACTCAGGCCAAGCTGGGATTCATGAGGGGCAAGAAATCAAAGCAGGGCCTAGAATCTGTATCTTCCACTTCTACACACCAGCCCTTTCCTTAAGAAGCAGGCACTTCCCTTCTAACTCAGCCAAGCAGGCTGGGCAGAGGTGGTTAATGAATGCCTGGTTCCCTAACAGGGAAAGCTCAGAACTCCGGCTGAATGCCCCAGTGATGTTCATTTTCCTTTGCGTTGTGTATGTTTATAACCATTAATGGAAAGACTCCAGGGAGGACCAGATTCTGATCTTAGCTCTACTTGTGTCAATCCAGAGCTGCTCCATTAAGTGACTCTGGATTTACACCTGTTACCATAATCTGCTTCTGTTCCTTTCTAGGGAATAGGAAGCTTCTCCTATTGGTGCTGTATCCCCTGTGTGTCTCAGCCAAGAGGAGGGGCTATGGAAAGCTTTGGCCTGGAAAAGGAGAAAGGATAGTGTGGGGGTTAAAATGCCAGACTGGGAATTGGCCTATATGGGATCAGTTCCCAGACCTGCCACTGATTCACTGTGTGATCTTGGGCAAGTCACTTAGGGTCACATTTTTGCATCAAACTATCTGTGGCTCCATTTCTGGGACCCTGACTTTAGAAGTATGCAGCCAAAGTGGTCATTGATTTTGGGTGCTCCATGGATCTCAGCTTGGTCCTCCTTTCCCCCAGGCAACAGTGGTCTCCTTGGGCCCTGATTATAGTCACTGATCTGGGGGGTGGAGCAGTGTTTCCCTGGCCTGGCGTGCAATAATCCCATCTGAGCTGAAGGTCAAGCAGTATCCTCCATCTCCCATTGTCTCCTGTCAAGGTACCATGACCTTGTCCCCTCTAGAGAAACTAGCTCTGTGGCTGCTCATGTGGCTCAAACCGCCTAAGCTCATTGTCTCTAAGCTAACCTTTTATCAGGCTGCTTCCAGGTGTGTGCAGTGACGTCCCTTCTCCTTCCAGAATGATGCAGGCGGCCAGCGGGTGCTGGTCAACAAATGGAGCACCTTCAACAAAGCCCGTCTGGTGTGCTCCGTCCCAGGTCCTGATGGGATAGACACCTACTTTGATGAACTGGGTAAGAGGAGCAACTGCTCGTACGCTCTCTGGCTGTGGGGCTCTGGGATCGGGGACGTCTGATATGTGTGTGGCCAGGGGACTGTTCACTTGGCCACTAGGCAGGAGTGGGTGGAAGGAGAAAGCCCTAAATGTTCAGTCTGTGCTAGAAGTTGGGCGCAAGTGCTCTGCTGAATGGGGATGGGCTGCTGACCTGGGGCCTCTGGGGACAAGAGTGGGATCCAGCTGTTTGCCTCTGGGATGCCGTGGAGTCCAGAGATGCTCTCCAGCTTGGCCTTCCCCTCTTTGGGAGAATCTTGGTGGGGGCTTGCCTCACTCTGTTCCACCCATCCAACCCCCAGCAGGTGGAGATGCGGGGTGGGGGGGGAGAATTATTGATTGGAACTGGCTGGGGGATAGGCTGCTGTATTCCTTGGGACTCCGCTCTTGACAAGCCAGCAAGATGCTGAAAGCATCAAGGAGTAGATGGGTGGGTGTGGGGTGCTGCGGAAGGGGGTAGTTTGATATACAGGGTGACCAGCCTTCTCTTCCATAGAGGACATCTTCTTACTGAGGACCAAAGATGGGAAGAGCCCTGAGATCTATGCGCTCTTCAGCACCATCAGGTAACAACTCACAGCTCCTCTCACTTTCTATAATGAACAAAAGGCCTTCTCCTGTCACTCCAAAATTAACATCAGCCGTTCCAACACCACCAATCCCCACCCTTCTCCCCATGCTGCTCAGTAGTATTATTGTTTATTATTTACATTGTGGGAGGGCCAAGAGGGCTAGGTGCTGAACAGAGTGGGAAAAGAAAGTCCCCCTCTAAAATGCGTATAATCTAAGTGAGAAGAGATAGTTTGTCTAGTAACTATGCAATGGTAGGAGAGGTCAGCTGCATAAGGATGATGAATAATGCAAATGCACTGGGTTGGTTTTGGTGTAAATATGTATAAATAGCCGTAGCTGGTATAAATAGCCGTAGCTCTTGGAGGTCCTACAGATAGATACGTTGTAGTTATGGATCAATAGTAGATACCAAATAGGGTCCTTGGTGCAATGTCTGCATAATCTGAGACTCAAAATGGACAGTGCTGGACAGATCCATGTACAACATGCCTTCAAGAGGGTGATTTATGTAATTTGGAGCAAGGCAGATACAGTTAAAATATTAATACCTGATATCTCAAAGCAAATCTTTCAGTCTTTTAAAGCAGGCTTTCTGTAACCTGAAAATGGCAATACCACGCCTCTTGGTTGCTAGGTCTTGGGGTCAGAGATAAGGTTGTTATTGGGATGTCTAATGTGAACATTCTCATGCCTAGATTTGGGTTTGTATGAAGGCATTTGATTTCTTTAGCTCGTTACTTTAATTGACCTTTTCCAGCCTTTGTAATAGCTAGGATTCACTTATTTTAACCTGTAACATTCATGATATTTATTGTTTCGAATGTTTATACTTTTTACAGTGGCCGCCTTAGTTTGAATTCAGCACGTTGTCTTCCAGGGATTTATACTGTGATCTGATCACAGCCCCATCTCATTGGGCGGGTTGTTGCCCGTGGATTTGCAGTTAGCTTTTGGATTTGGTGTCTGGTTTGGTAATTCTATCCCTCTTCAATACACCCATCTCTTGCGCAGGTCCCCAGCACCGTTAATAGGAAGGGTTTGCTAGCCCTGTGTGTGTGTGTGGCTAACAATGGATCCTCACCCTGGACCAATTCATCTCATTTCAGCAACGTCTTCCAAGGCTTTGCCATCTGCGTGTACCGCATGGCAGACATCTGGGAAGTTTTCAATGGGCCCTTTGCCCATAAGGATGGCCCGGATCACCAGTGGGCAGCGTATGAGGGCAAGGTGCCCTACCCCAGGCCAGGAGTTGTAAGTGGTTCACACCCTTGTTTTTGAAGGTGTCTGGAGAAGACTCATAAAATGATCTTTTCAGAGAGCTAATATTACGCACGGTCACTCCAGGGCCTGGTATTTCCATTATTAACCCCATCTCGCTTCACCCTCTGGGCCAAGGCTGGTTAATTTCCTCCGCTGGTGGTGGTGGGCTGCCATTTGGCATCAGCAAGGGGTGGTGGCTTTGTCTTGGCACGAACTTCCCAGCAGTTATTCCTCCTGGGTCTTTCAGGGACCATCGTCAGAATCCGTTTCGGGAGGTGGGACCCACTTTGGGATTTAATTGAGGCAAATGAACTATTCCCAGGCAGAGCAGTGTCTATGACAGGGGGAGGCAAACTTTTTGGCTTGAGGGCTGCATTGGGTTTCGTAAATTGTATGGAGGGCCAGTTAGGGGAGGGGGTCGTGGCCCAGCCCCCACCTCCTATCTGCCCCCCGCCCCCTGGACTCCTGCCACATCCAACCCCCCCTGTTCCCTGTCCTCTGACCACCCCCAACCCCTCCTTTCATTCCTGACATCCCCCCAGGGACCCCTGCTCATGCAACCACCCCTTCTCCCTGTCCCCTGACTGCCTCCAGAACCGCTGTCCCTGATTGCCCCCTGCTGCCTCATCGAACCCCCCCTCCTTCCTGACTGCCCACCCGTACCCCCATTCAACCCCGTTTCCCCCTGACCACCATCCACACCCCTGCCTCCTGACCACCACCCCAAACTCCCCTGCCCTCTATCCAACCCCCCTGCTCCCTGCCCCATTACTGCGCTGCCTGGAGCACCGCTGGGTGTGGCGCTACAGCTGCGCTACCTGGCTGGAGCCGGGCCACGCCGCTGCTGCCACCACCATGCAGCACTGAGACCGGGTCAGGCTGGGCTCTGCAGCTGTGCTGCCCCAGGAGCTCACAGCCCCGCAGCCCAGAGCATTGCGCCAGCGGCAGAGTGAGCTGAGGCTACGGGGGAGGAAGGACAGCAGAGGAGGGGCTGGGGGCTAGCCCATGTCTGAGGTTGAACAGGGGAGGAGGAGATAACACAGGGGAGCTAATGGGAATGATCCTTCCACCTGGGCTGTTAACAGGATGGATCTGAGCTTGAGAAGGACGTAGAAACCCAGACAGCATCAGGGAGTAGAGATTCCCAAGGCCCTTAAGGCCGAGCAGGTGGCTCACAAGCACTGGGATGGGGAGGCTGTAGGTGGGGTCTCCTAGTGTCATGGCACAGGGGTGCAGAGCAGGAATGCCAGGCTGAAACGCTGTCTCTTCTGCCTCATGCCAGTGTCCCAGTAAAACCACCAACCAACCCAGCCGGCAGTACGGCTCCACCAAGGACTACCCTGACGAGGTCCTGCATTTCGCCCGTGCTCACCCCCTTATGTATAGGCCCGTGTACCCACTGCACCGTCGGCCCGTGCTGGTGAAGACCAACCTGCAGCACCGGCTGCGGCAGATCGTGGTGGACCGGGTGGACGCTGAGGACGGGCAGTATGATGTCATGTTTCTCGGGACAGGTGAGCTGGCGCCCACAGGAGAACCCCCAGGCCTCAGCAAGGCCAGCCATTTCCTGCTAGATCTCCCTTTGCTCCCTCCCCTGGCTCTCCACTTCTGGGCTGTCCTCCCTGGTCAATTCAGCTGCAGCTCACAGCAGGCCTTTCAAAATACCATGTTGATTATGGTGCCGTCAGTCTGTCTACACCAGGCCTGCCAACATTGCTAACCTCAGTGGAGCTGAACATGCACCAGCTGTTGGGTAGCTGGCTAGAATAGACCAGCTGTCCCAGTTACAGGGTTAGCTGCATCTTTGACCCCTCTTCAGTCTCCCCCAGGTGGGCAGCGTATGAGGGCAAGGTGCCCTACCCCAGGCCAGGAGTTGTAAGTGATTCACACCCTTGTTTTTGAAGGTGTCTGGAGAAGACTCATAAAATGATCTTTTCAGAGAGCTAATATTACGCACGGTCACTCCAGGGCCTGGTATTTCCATTATTAACCCCATCTCGCTTTTCCAGTAACAGGCCTGTAGTGCGGCTTGGCCGCGGTTCGTCCCTCAGCGGGGCTGTGGGGTATCTCACTGCCTCGCTCTGGTTCGCCGGCCAATGGCTCTGCGGTCGTGGGGAACAACGCACACTCGGTTAGGGGCTCAGGCCCTTTCAGCGGGGGCTGAGTCAGCAGTTCAATAACAGCCCAGGCCCTAGCTCAGGGCGGGGCAGCCAACAAACAGTCAGGGACTCAGGCCCTTGAGCAGGGGCTGAGTCAATAGTCAGTTAGCAGGAGGTCCTAGCCTCTCCAGGCCAGGGAAAGGGGGATTCTGCCACCCAAGGAGTGGATGGCAGGGGAGACGCAGGCCCTCCCACTCCACTGCATCCCAGCCCGGGGCCCTAGCAGCGGCAAAGACTCGCTGCTGTCAGTGGGGATCCTGGCCGCAACACACTGACATAGGCTCTGGCATTGTTGCAGCCAGACTGGGGTCGGCTGCCCCCGGGCCACTTCCACACTCCCCCTCGTAGGGTACCTGAGTTGTGGTAGCGTCGCCGGCGGTCTCAAACACCATCGGTTCCTCTGGGTAAGTAGCAGATGGTAGGCTCGGCTCCTCCTCGGGGTAGCGGGCAAGAGGCGGGCTCGGCTCCTCCTCGGGGTAGCGGGCAAGAGGCGGGCTCGGCTCCTCCTCGGGGTAGCGGGCAAGAGGCAGGCTCGGCTCCTCCTCGGGGTAGCTGGAGCGGGGTAGTCTCGGCCAGTCCTCCTCGGGGTAACGAGCGCGGGGTAGGCTCGGCCAGTCCTCGCCAGGGTAATGAGCGAGGGGTAGGCTCGGCCGGCCCGGTGCGACCTCAGGCTGGCTGCAGCCTTCTGCTGTCTCCCCAGAGGGAGCTCGGTCGCAGACGTCTGGCCTCTCCAGCGGCTGGTTCCCAACTGAGCTCTGCCGGTGAGCTTTTATACTTCCAGGTCTGTGCTGTGACCTCTGAGAGGCGGGTAAAGGACCCAGTGATTCCGCCCACGTTGGTGTTAGAGGAGGTCCATCTCTCAGCGGGGCTGTGGGGTATCCCACCACCTCGCTACAAGGCCCTATGCCTCCACTTCTGTCAGGCTGGAATCCCATGATCCCCCCCCATCTCTCATTCTGGGCCCCCCAACATCAGCACCCTTGCTGAGCAACCTTGGTGTCTCTGCAGGTCCAGCTGTCTTTGACACTCGTAAGAGCTTTCCCTAAGGGAACTGTGACCAATTGGTGGATGCAGTGACTCTAAGCACCTTCTTCTAAACGTTTATTTATTGATCCGTAGGAACATAGCATTCCCAAAGAAAAGGGTTAAAACAACAGAAGGCTTACATGCATATGTCTGACTTAACCTTAGCATTTCTCTCAATGCTTGGCCAGGCTAGGGTTGCCAAGTTTGGTTGGATGGATTCCTGAAGATTTCATCACATGACATAATTTTTAATTAAAGATCAATCTTTTTATTCACGGTGATTCCAGGACAATCCTGGAGGGTTGGCAACCGTAGGCCAGGCCCGGCTGCTTCCAGGCACTCTCTGCTTCTGGGGCTGGTTTTCCGACTGCTTCCCTGCAAATGCTGCCTCTGGTCCCTGCCTCCCCTGAGCTTCAAGGAGGGTGTTTCTTTAAAACTGGGCAGGCCCCTGTTGTATTGATATTGATCTGAAAGGCCTAAAGAATTCAAGGTGTTTATAAATCCTGTCACTGTCCGACATTAAAGCAGTAATAGGCAGGTTTGGGACTGTTTTTAAACAGAGCCATTGGTTTTACTTGGTTACTAGGCAAACACCCCAAATTGAAAGTTTATTGATTAAACACAAGAAAGAGCACAAAGTTCAAACAAGCACTGCTATTGAAACTGTGGCTGAGGGATTATGCAAAACGAACTTAGTCAGACCTTATCAAAGTATCTCTCCTCTTGAAGTCAAAATATCAGACTCTTATTTTCAGAACAACCTTTCTTTGATGAAAAGGAAAAGGTTCATTTTACTCTGAATCCTGATGTGGCCGTTCCCTTATCCTATGCTTCACAGACAGGCAGACACACAAGGTAGAGGAAAGACAGGATAGAAAAGATGGGTGAAATATGGCTTTGGTTGAAGTTTTCAGAACACTGGACCACTGGTTAGTTACAAGTGGGTGGTTTGGCTGGCAAGTTGGTCATGACACCTGCTGCTTGGACCCTCATTAGTTACAATCTGGTTCAAGGCCATCATCTAGTTGGATCCTTTTTCCTTAGGCAGGGCAGGCTTGGGTGGATGCTGTTTAGTTGGTTTCAGGATTCGATGAAAAGCCAAGAGAGGAGGAAAGAAATAGTTAGACACGATGTAACACAACAAGGAAGGGAGGCGAAAACAGGATCTTACATGTCTCTGGGATGCTGGCAGTTAGATATCCACACTGGCAGGCTGAGGACTGGATGTCATGAGAATGTGATGACTTTCAGCACTCACTGGTGAAAACAAAGTTCCTTAAACAAGAGCAAGGCCAGCCAGCCTTCCATCCAGGAAGTTGCACTGCTGGCAGGTTTGAGGATGAGCTGAGGGAAGATGAGATGAGGCGAGCTGGGATGCAAGGTGGGAAGGAGAGAGGAGAGAGAACTGAAAATGTTTTTATCAAAGTCTCCCCTGAACAAACCCAAAAAGGACAAAAATGGGAGACTTAGTACATTCCCCACTTGTTATTTTGTCCACTAATTAGGCCTAAGGTCTGTCACACCAGTTTTGGTCCATTAACTTCTTGTTGCACATCTTCTGTTTTACCAAGCATGAGTTCAACAGACCTTGAATCATGTCAGCAAGTCCTTTTTGTTTGCACTAATCCAGCTTCTGTGTCTGGTTGGCTAGCACTTGTTTATAATATTCATTTATTGAAAACAGCCTGATTTTCATGATTAATTTCCAAGTAGGAAAAAATTATAGGTTATGATAACATCTTCTGAACTTTCACTCACGTTTTGTGTTTGAGTTTACAGTAGGGGCACATTTTGTAGGCCCAATAGTTACAACACTTCGTTGTTCTCTGTCTCCACTCATGGGGGGCCCCCGTCCCCTTGTCAAACTCATCTGGTGAGCTCACCTGAGCAAGGGAGCCATCAAAGAGAACACCCCCTTCATTGTCTTGTAAGTGTCAGCTGGCTAGCTGAATCCATTGTGCTCTTTTCCTGGGACATATGAGCGACTGCTTGACGATGCCCTCTCCATGAGAAATAAACAGGTGTTCATGCTAGTCATACAAATGATACCGATCTCTCCCACACTTTTCACAGCCGGCCCTAAGGGATGCTTGAGAAATGGAACAGCCACTGGTTCACTCTACCAGCTGCGGCATGGACCTGTTGTGATAGGCACTTGCTGTGTTCTGAGCGCCACTTGTGCCGGGCGGAAATAATCTCTGTTATCAGGCACATTTTGGAGCCAAACCCAGTTTGTTGTTAATAATATTTCTGCGTGGCAGGATAGCAGCCATTGTGGATAGCCCAGCTGACCCTCCGTGCTTCTAGGAGCAGCCCCTGAAGATACAGCCCGTTAGATCACACAGTTGTACTGATAGGAGGGCAGCATGGTCTAGAGATTGGGAGCTGCATTCTAGTCTTGGCTCTGCCTCTCACCTGCCAGGGAGTCGCTTGGCCTCCCTGTTCCTCAGTTTCCCCAGCTCACCACATCTGCAAAGCTCTTTGAGATTTGTAGGAGAAAGGGGCCTGCTGTAATTGTTTGTGTGAGTCATTGTCCAGCTGGCTGGGAGGGACCCCTTCCAACATCCTAGCAGGGAAAACCAGTGATTGCCTCCTCGTGAGTCCAGGCCCTGACATTTGTGGTGCAGGACAGTTCTCTGGTGCTTGGCCCTGGATGCAAACCGATGGTGAAGAGTTTAGCCTTGTATGCAGGTTGTGCAAAAAATAACAGGTGTCACAGCAGGAATTGTCTCCATCTGCCCCCGCTGCCAGTGATGGCCAGGATGCCAAGGTGAAGGGCTTTTGTCAATGCTCTTGCTCTATTACCATCCAGATGCCGGCTCAGTACTGAAGGTCATAGCCCTTCAGAAAGGAAACTTCGCCGCAGCCGAAGAAGTCATTCTGGAGGAGCTGCAGGTTTTTAAGGTGCGATAAATGGCTCATGTGTGTGAATGATAGTGGTGTGCTTGCATGTTTGTGCATGTGTGTCTGAGTGTGCCACATATAGGAGTGTGTCTGTGCAATCAATGACACACACATAATATGCATGTACAATCCATGCAAACTACATTACCACCTGTGCTGACACTTGTGTATGACAGTTTCATACGTGGCACCTGCTGCATGAGTAAGCCTGTGTGTGTGACTGTTGTATGTGCGGGGTGTGGCATAGCGCCTTCCGTTTGGGTAAGTGTGTGCGCACGTGAGCTGTGTGTGTGACCGTCTCCAGTGCACGCCATGGGCTGGGATCTCCTCTCATGCTGGCATAGATAAATGAACTCAGTGCTGGGCTAGTGGGGGAAGGGGCTGGAGAAGCCGGTCTGATCTGGGTGGGCTGCTGGGGGAAGGGGCTGGCTCCATTATTCTGGGAAGCTTTAGTTCTTGCTTGTGTTAGTAAAGATGTGTGAGCCCTAGGAAGCAGTAAATGCTATACATTATGATGGGGGTAGTGGGGAGTGGGCAGGGAGCTGAATAAACCTATAAGGATTGAAGATGCCACAGACAGAATGTGGAGTTTTTGAAGACGAGGGTGGGTCGTTTCTGTGCCATGTCCTAGCTGAGGGCTGTCTCTTCCTCCCCCAGGCTCCCACGCCCATTACCACCATGGAAATCTCTGTCAAACGAGTGAGTAGTGGCTTCTCGGTGGGACAAATGCAGGGCAGAACCCAGCCTGGCTCGCACGCATGCTCGACACAGATGGACACAAAGGGGCTGTGCAGGGAGCAGAGACGCTGGGGGCAGATGTGGATGTGTGTACCAGTATTTAAAGTCCAGGAAACCATAACAGTGTCCGGCTTGGCCTAGACCGAGCAGGAAGCATCAGTGCATGAAGATTGGCAGATGCCTCGTGGCTGTGGCTGCAGCAGCTCTGGGGAGCACAGTGTGAGAAGCACGGTGTTAAGCTATCCTGTCTATCGCAGCAGCCAGTGCAGGATGTCTCCACCCAATGGGGCTTCCGTCAGATGCCTTGGAAGACCATTCCCCAGCTTAATGGAAACTCTCCTCATATTTATCCTAAAATCTTGGTTGCCCTTCTTGCCACTTCCCTCCTAGTCCCGCCCTCTTTGCCCACCCAGTGGAAATTCCTCTCCTTCGGGAGTGTTTATTTCTACCTGGAAACGAACTCTGGAGTTGATGAGCAGGGAGCATCATCCATCCATTGTTCTTTGATGGATCTGCCTGGCTGGTTACTAGCCTCCATACACAGCCCCATTGATATGCTTCTGTCCTGCCCTGCCCGCCCTGCTGCTCCAGTCCTGCACCCCCAGCCCAAGCTACACCAATGCACTTCCCTCCTTCTCTACTGCTTCCAGCCTTGGGCTCCCCACGCAGCTCTGCCAATGTCCTTGCAGCACCCCAGCTAGTCCAGGCCTTGCTTTCCCATGGCGCCTCAGTCTTTGTCTGTAATAACAAATCTCTCCGATCTGGGCCTGAACCCAAAGCAAGCAGAACGGTGCCAGTCTCCAGAGACTAGCCTTATATGGCCCCAGGCAGGCTTTGAACGCTGGCTCCTGCTGGGGAGGGGAGGGGAGAGTGCCCCAGCCCCACTGCTCTGCCCAGCCCCTGTTTGCTATGGGATCATCGTGGAGAGCTGGGCTCTAGGCAGAGCCCCTCTATTGTTTACCAGCCTGTTCCCATTTACTCCCACAGCAAATGCTCTACGTGGGCTCCCGTGTGGGGGTGGCCCAGGTGAAGCTGCACCAGTGCGAGACTTACGGCACAGCCTGTGCCGAGTGCTGCCTGGCCCGGGACCCGTACTGCGCCTGGGATGGCGTCTCCTGCACCAGATACCAAGCGTCGAGCAAGCGCCGGTTCCGCCGCCAGGACATCCGGACCGGGAACCCCGTGCACCAGTGTCTGGATCAGAACCTGACCGGTAAGGTGGCCCATGTGCTCTGCCTGTGTCCCAGCCCACGCGTGGCTGAGAGGGGCTAGCTTCCCACTCAGCAGCCCAGTGGCTGGATGCAGATAGGTCTAGAGGCGCCAGCCAGTGGCTAGGCATCCAGGACTCTCCTGCCCACTGGTGTCGTGGCAATGCCTGGGCTGTCCTCCCATGTAGCTGGGATCCTGAGCTGAACAGCACCTACCTCCAGGTGGTGGTTTTGCCCCAACGAGCTTTCCATGTGCGCTGAGCAGGGAGGTCACTCATGCAGCACCCTGGCCCAGCTCAGACATCCTGCACCCATGTCCCAGTCAGAGGCACTGAGCGTGGGCTCTGCGCTCACAAATGAAGATTCTCTTAA
Organism: Mauremys mutica; assembly: GCF_020497125.1. Taxonomy (NCBI): domain Eukaryota; kingdom Metazoa; phylum Chordata; order Testudines; family Geoemydidae; genus Mauremys; species Mauremys mutica. The sequence goes on from NC_059078.1 coordinate 48,144,668, forward strand.
CCAGCTGTCCCTGTGATGTCGTGCCACATGGTGATGGGGGACAAGCCACCCCTGCCCACAGAGCAAATCCAGCCAAACGTGCCCTGCCAGCACTGCACGGGGCCATCGGGGTCTGTCCAGATGCTCTGGGCCCAAGGCCAGAGGCCCTCACCTGAGCGGAGTCAGGGCTGTCCCCTAGGGTTGGGGTGGGTGGTGGCTGGCACTGGCTGCCTGCTCCCTGGGGTGCACCACGTCCCTCGGGCACTGAGCGAACGTCTGTGTTCCACCAGTGGATGATTTTGACAGCGCCGAGGAGAAGGTGGTGTATGGGACGGAGCACAACAGCACCTTCCTGGAGTGCGTCCCCAAGTCGCCCCAGGCCACCGTGCAGTGGTTCCTTCAGAGACCCCACGATGAGCGAAGAGATGAGGTGAGGTGACCTTCCCCCCCCCCCATGCCTCCCCCTCCCAGTCTGCCTCCTGGAGCACCCCACCCCCATACCCAGCATGGTGCCCCTTACCCATTGCCAAAAGCTTCCAGTCCAATGAGCAGAGTCCTCCCTGCCCCTCTTGGCCTCCCAGTCGATGAGCTGCCTCTTGCCCAGGGTTCCATGCGCCTGCAGCTGTCGTCTGCCCTTCGTGTTCTCTTATGGTCTGTGCTCAGGGCTGGGAGGCGCTGGAGCATTGTCTGAGCGGGTTTCTAACATTCTCTACACGCTGAGCAGCTACTCGCTGTCTGATGAGGCAGCCTGCAGGGGCCTCCTCAGTGAACGTTACATGAGCTCTGGGCCTGGGGCAGGACTCGCCTGATGCTATGAGAGCAGGTAGAAGATGGCCTCATCAGCAGTGGGCTGCAGGGGGTAGGAAGGAGCAGCCATGCCCAAGGAAAGCAGATGCAGGAGAGCTGGTTCCCTTGGCAGGGTAGCCCCATGGAGCTGGCACTGGGGAGCCGACATGGGCGGCAGATATAACAGGCTGCTGTGGGAAACGGCTGGGGCTGCTCCGACCCCGGACCTGCCAGCGTGGCTGGGGCTGCTCCGGCCAGGGCTCGGATCGGTCAGCCAGCTGGGGGTCGGATCGGTCAGCCAGCTGGGGCCGGCCTGGAGCGCCTCTGGCAGTGGGGGAGGGGAGGCTCAGGGTTCCAGCTGGCCAGGGGCTTCTCAGACCACGGGATGCAGGGCGCGAGGCTCCAGGCTCCAGCTGCAGGGGGCGGGGCCTCCTGCAGAAGGGATGGGGCCATGGGGCTAGCCTTCCCGAAGGGGGGTCCACCCGCCACCCATGGCAGCCAACTGTTCTCTGGGGACCTCTCTCGACAAGCCACCCCAGGCAGGGTTTTCTGGCTCTGATTGCCTCCACGGGTGACAGTGGCCGGGATATTTTGCAGGCAGCCCTTGCTCTGTGTGGGGAGGTGCACACAGCCCCCGGGGCCAGATCATCCTGGGGCTTCCCCTCTGACACATTTAGCCCCTGCTGTCTGATGATCAGCTCCAGGCCAGCCGAGGCTTTCGCTCTGCTTCCCCACTGACTTGCATCCCCGAGTGCCCCATCTCCGCTCCCTCCACCTGCCCAGCCTTCCTGCTGGATGTTCCCTGGAGGCGGGATCTCTCTGCCCCAGCTCCCGGTGCAGCTGGCCAGCCAATGGAAGCCTGCCAGCGCTGCTGTAATGGAGGAGGGGAGGGTGGAAGGCTGCTTAGAGTGCAAGGCTGGGGAGAATGTCTGGAAGCCACAGAAGCCATCAGATTCCCTTTGACTGGGGGCAGGGTGCCAGGGGACCTGTGGTCAGAGCCAGCATGGTGGGAGATGGGATATGGGATCACGAAGGCCAGGGGTCAGAGCTGGCGAGGTGAGAGGTGGGATATGGGATCACGTGGCTTGGTGGTCGAAGCCGGCAAGGTAGGATGTGGGATTATGTGTCTTGGTGGCTGGAGCCAGCATGGTGGGAGGTAGGATGTGGGATTACGTGGCTCAGTGGTTGAAGCCAGCGAGGTGGGAGGTAGGATATGGGATTACATGGCTCGGTGGTCGGAACTGGCATTGTGGGAGGTATGATATAGGATCACGTGGCTTCATGATCAGAGCCAGCCCAGCAGTCCCTATGTTCCCACGTTTGATTGCCGTGTGGTCGCTTGCAGGTGAAGACGGACGAACGGATCCTGAAGACGGAGCAGGGGCTTCTGTTCCGGAAGCTGTACCGCCCAGATGCCGGCACCTATTACTGCAAGAGCCTGGAGCATGGCTTCACCCAGACCGTCACCAAGGTCACGCTGGAGGTGATCGAGAGCCAGCAGCTGGAGCACATCTTCCAGCGGGATCACGAGGACGAGTCCCCTCGCCCACCCTGCCTGGTGCCGGAGCCCCGCCTGCCGCCGGGGCACAGGGCCTGGTTCAAGGACATCATGCACTTGATTGGTTACGCCAACCTGCACCAGGTGGAGGAGTACTGTGAGCGGGTGTGGTGTGGCGACCGGCAGCGCCGCAAGGCCAAGCCCCCCAAGAGCAAAAATGCACTTAGCGGCATGGATGCCGGCAAGAAAGGGAGGGCCAAGCTGCACGAGAGGAACCGGATGCCCAGGCAGGCCATGGCCACATAGAGACCGAAGGGAGGGGGGCGTACACGAGGGGGGAGATGGGAGAGAGGAGGGACCTACTGGAACAAACCCCTCCCTGAAAGGGACAATCCACCCAGCTAGGAACAGTGTCCATGCTGCCCTAACAATAGGACCTGCCAAGCCAGGAGCTGTCTCGCCACATGGCTGAGTCTGGAGACATTCACCATTGGAGGCACGGGGCATCTCTTGATTCCAGCACTGGAGACGGCTCTGGGAGCTCCCCCGTCCCACCAGAGCATCTATTTCCCACCCCACCCCAGCATCTCTCCCAGTTGAGGATGTCTTGTTTCCAGCCAGGCTGCAGGTGCATTGAACGATCATGGTGGGGCTCTCCACAACCCTCAGCGCAGCCCCGGAAGGGCATGATGTTCCGTAGGAGCCTGGCAGCTCGGGGCAGGGAGGGTGATACAGAGCAGAAGGGCTGATGGAGAGGCTGGTAAGCAGGAGCTGGCTACGTCCCTGATGGGAGAGAAGGAAAAGACCACTACACCCACAGCATCGGGATGACTAGGTGGGTTCGGTGTGGAGCTGGGGTAGCCAGGTTGAGTGCCCCGGAGAATGAGAAGAGCCAATTCCTATACACCCAGCTGGGGCCACAACCGGCTGTTCAGTAGGATATTGTCTGCCTCCTCTGGCCATCTCCCACGGTGCTGTGGGACTCAGGGGAGGAGGAGTGAGTCTCATCAGAGTTTTGGCCCAGTTATGGACAGAACTGTCACTAGGGTGGAGTTGAACGTTATTTGTCTCCCACAGGAACCCTGCTGTCTCTCCCCACCCTGGTACTGGGCAGCAGTCAGAAAGGGGGCCCAGCTAATCACTTTACATGTGGCCTCAGGCTCTGTCAGGAATGCCCTTAGTTACAGAACACACCTCAACATTCACGTGGCCATGGACTCCCCCTACTGCCTGGTGTCACGGCAACGGTCACCGGGCCGCGGACTCCCCCGCCCGCTTGGCGGCAGGGTTCACCGGGCCGCAGACTCCCCCGCCCGCTGGGCAGCATGGCAGGGTCCATCGGGCCGCGGGCTCCCTCGCTCGCTCGGTGGCGTGGCAGGGTCCATCGGGCCGCGGGCTCCCTCGCTCGCTCGGTGGCGTGGCCGGGTTCACCAGGCCGCGGGTTGCCCCGCCCGCTCAGCGTCGTGGCAGGGTCCACCCGGCCGCGGACTCCCTCGCTCGCTCGGCGGCATGATAGGGTTCACCCATTCGAGGAACGCTGCAGCATTCACCCACCTACAGCCCATTAAGGAATGAGGGTGTCTTCACTGAGCCAGTGACCTAGAGCTGAAAGGCTCCGTCTCTCCCTGCAGATCCCCGAACTAGGCGATCCCCTCCGCAGACCCGTTATCCACTGACTGCTGGTGAAATCCATCAGTTTTCTGAACAAATAAACCAGCCCATTGCTGTAGAAGTGCAGATGGGGAGTTACTTGCCTTTGTGGTCATTGAGTGAGGTTGGCTGCGGTGCTGAACGTTGTCTCGGTGAGCGATGCCTGAAATTAATGTTTGCTTCCACAACGCAGTTCCAGCTGTGAAACTGAACTGGTGGAGTTTTTCCAACTCCTGCTAGAGTAATGCATATTTCCAGTGACTAGGCAGCTAAAGTCTAAGTGTCAGGATTTGATCCTCTTATGTATTTATTGATTTATTAGGGGCTTTCCCCCCTAGGATTAGTCCTTTAGAGCTCTCTGTAGTCTCCTCCCAAATCAGACTGCTTGACCTCAAACCCAACACAGATACAGCCTCAAAGAGAGAGAGTGCCAGCATAATGGCTGATCAGTATTGTAACGATCTGGCTAGTACAGATCTCTGGCTGCCTTTTGCTAGCTGGGAATCATAGGATCAGATCTCTGCTGCAGCTGGGAATCCACTCAACCTGACCTGGCCACTTCAAGGGACCACCAGGCAGCCACTTGTAGCAACCTGATTTTCCGCTTGGCCCTGGTGCCAGTTAGAGCAGCCTAGGGCCTGCTCTGATTTACACCCTCTGACAACCCTTTCAGAGGGACTGTTGGCCAGCCAAGAATAGCCAGAGTGCAGTAGTGCTTCCGCCACATGCCTATGCTGGGGAGGGGTGGCGTAAGAACTGGCTATGCTGGCTTTACACCACCTATGAACTCCCCTTTGCCAGGCCAGACACAATAGGTATGAGAATAGAAGAGACTCTGTCTTGAATGTGTGTCATAGGCCCTATATAGCTGGGTGCTAATGGAAATTCTACGGGCGCGCAATGGCAGGGGAGCCTAAAGCATGAAAACTTTGTTCCCAAAGCCAAGCATGCTGCAGCGGGATAGCAATGCAGCCCTGCCGTGACATGAGTTTGTGGCTGCGCTGAGAACTGACTCACCCAGAAGAAATGCACTCTTGCCCTGTTTTCTAAGGCCAGGTCATGCATCCTTCCTGCCAGCACCTAGGAGCTTCCTCCATGGGTGCTGGTAGAGGAGTCACTGGTGTACGCACTGCCCAGGGTGCCTGAGCAAGGAAGGGCATCCTGATCTGGCCTGGGGCGTCCACTGGCCTGCCCCGTTGCCCAGAGCAGCCGGGTAGTGAAGCGTTGCTCATTCTCTGCTGGGCCATGCACCAACCACCTCCCCCATACTCTTGGCTTCCGGGTTATTGTGCCCTCTCTGGGGTCCCTCCAGGGGATGGGTCTCTGTGTTAGCTTGCCCTGGCTGGGCAGCTGTGGGGAAGGGAAGCCTTTATGCTATTTAGCTGAATGGTGGTGTCTGCCTGTCCTGTCCCAAGGCTAATGCTCTCCAGCCATGCACAAAGGCCATGCTCCAGCCCTGCTTTGAGGGCTTCCATCAGTGTAAAATATTTGCTTTACCCAAGGTGACCTGGGAGAGTGGGAGTGGGGAAAAAGCTGAGTGCTGGCGCTGGTCAGACTGGTTCCTAGTTAAACACAGCGAGCCACGTGCATCTGATTTGCACGTTCCAAAGCACCAGTGCCACAGAGGAAAATGTGAGCAGCTGGGGTGGAGGATGGGCAATGCAAGTTCCACAGAGCAAGGGCTGGATTCTCCTGTCTGCTACACCAAGCTAGCCCTACTGTGCTGTAGGGGTTGGACTCTAGCACTGGGAGTCCTAGTGCCCGCTCTGCCACTGCCCCATTGCGTGACCTCAGGGGAGTCACTCCTTGAGCCGCTCTGGGTCTCAGTTTCCCCATCTGTAAAATGAGATTGACCTACCACCCCAGACGATTGCTGGGCTGAATTCCTTCAGGTGCTTCGACATACTGGGGTGGAAGGGTGGGAAACCCCTGAGCTCGGTGCTGCTTTGCAGAGCACTGTAACAAGGGGAGTGCAGCCCTGTGTAATACTGTAGTATATTTATCTGACACGCCCTGTGATGAGGAACTCCCTCCTGCCTCTACAGGGGCCGGATCAATGATCTTTGCCGTCCCTAGCTACTTCCTATGAGTAACTGGCTGACCTTCCTCTAGGGCTTTGAGGACAGGCCCTGTAGCCTGAGCGTGGGGGGAGGAGAGAGAGTCCAACAATCAGCGCGTTCCTGCAGCTGGCTTGGGTGCAGCTACGGGGCATTTATTTTTGGAAAGTGGCGATAATGTGCAAAGTGAGCAGGAAAGAGAGTAAAATAACAAACAGTCCAATACCGTGTGGGTAGGGGGCTGGAAGCCAGCAGCCAATGGTAGCGAGCAGCCTGCGGTGCTAAGGGGCCTGAGTCCTTGACACCTGTACAGAGTTGTTGTTGTTATCTGTATTGTGGTAGGACCCCAGAGTCCCAGTCATGGACCAGGACCCCCACGGTGCTAGGTGCTGTACAAACACAACCAAAAGGAGAACCCTGCCCCAGAAAGCTTCCAATCAAAGTCAAGTACATGTAAAACCAATCAATCAGCTGCACCAATTCTCAGCTATATATTGGCTGTCTAACTCCACCCCTTCATTTGCATAACCCCACCCAGGGGAGGGAATTATTTTATAAATAGCCTCTCCTCCATTATGGCTGGAAGGACAGGCCGGTTGTGATGGGGAAGGCAGCCTTGGCCCAGGTAAGCCCACCCAAAGGAAGGGAGTTGGGAGCAGATGAGAAGGGTGCTGACCAGTCGGGGAGAAGGCATACTTCTGCCATTGACCTTGCTCTCCCCAGCCTCGAAAGCAAGAGGAAGGAAAAGGGGGTAAGGAAACCAGGTGAAACCTTTATCTGGGGAAATGCAAGCCTCCTCGTCCCCAGCTATAAAATGTATTAGTAGTATAATTAATCTAGGCCCATAACAGCTGTCAGTGTGGACCTTTGGACTTAGATGGTAACAGAGCCCTGCCACTGAGCTAAGGGAGACTCTCTGTTAGCAGTGTGGGTCCTATGACACACAGCCAAGCAGTTCTTATTTTGTCTCCCAGAGGGCACCTGGTGACTGAACTGGTTTTCAGCCAGGCTCAGAAATCTGCAGGGACCCAGGCATTCCCTACAGCAGTGGTACCTGAACTGTGGGGCATGTCCCCCTAGGGGGCATGAAGGAATGTCCAGGGGGGTGCGGCAGGGCTCAAGCCAGCCCCCACAGGGAGGGAGCATCCCCCCCAGCCTCCGTTCTGCCCCCAGCTCTGCTCCCAGCCACTGGCCCCACTCCTGGCTGCATTGCAGCTGCTGGCCCTCTCTCTCAGCCCCCAGCTGTGGTTCTGCTCTTGGCCCCAGTCCCCCTTATTCCCCCAGCCGTGACACTGCTCCCGGACCAGGTGTGTGTGTGTGGGGGGGGGGCACAGACACATTTCATTACTGTTCCTACAGTGAGGGCTGGAGCATAGATCTTGCCCATTGTCTCCCACTCATCCCGTTTCCCGAGAGCTGTGATGTCCAGAGCTGGCCTGTGCGTGCAGCTCAGGATGGGAAGTGGCTGGGGAGTGGGTGGGCACCAGTCCCATAGCTTCCTCTTCCCTGTTTGTTAGCTCCTTCCCTCCCCTGCACCTGAACACAAGGAAAGAAACTGACCCTGCTCCTGCTCCTCATGAGTGAAATCCTGACTGCAACTGCTGCCACTTCCTGCCTCCCATGCCAACCTCCTGGAATGCCTCCCAAGGGCTCCATATGCCATGTATAGCTGATCTTTGGGACTCACTGCTACAGGAGGTCATCAGGGTCAAGGGGTGGCATTTCCAAAGGGCCCGGGTGATTCATACGTACTGATAACACTTGGAGCTGTGCAGTTAAAGCTGAGAAGCATGATCAAAGTTTATGCTTCTGGCCAGAGGAAAGGCTAGGAAAGGGTGCCACCCATGGCAGGGTGCATTGCAGCCGGGGTGCCTCTCACGTGCCTTCCCCTGGTGCACTGGAAGAGCCAGAGTGCAGGACTGCAGGGCAATTCCTGGCATCCCCATCAAGGGACGTAGCTTTCAGGTGACTTTCAGTAGCATGAGGCCACTGTCCGATCACTGGGGCCCAGCTCCCTGGTGTTCCATATCTGAGCTGATGCTGCAGCTTCCACCAGCTCAAATAGGCAGAAAATCTCATTGCGGGTTTCATTAGCAGGGACAGGCTGCAGGGCTGGGAGCCAGAACCAGTGGAAATGTGACTCCCACTGTCCATCTCTCCTGACCTGTCCCATGTGATATCCCCCCTGCCACCTCCTTCTCTCTCCTTTCTCACAACTCACCCTCCTCCTCCCTCCTTGCCAATTCCCCAGCTGCTGCTTGTATGTATCCGCACTGCACAATATTGTGTTGTGTGTGACGAGCTCCCAGTTGGTGGCCTCCCGATTCCCATTAGAGCAGCAGCTGAAAAGCCCAGTCACAAATTCCCTGGGGCGTCTGCCATGATGCTGAAGTTGTGTCAAAATCTCCTCCTCCTGGCACTGTCTCGGCTCTGCGGCTGGGACCCTACAAGGAGAACGTGCACTCTGACTTCACGATAGCCCTTGAGCTCCCACTTAGAAATGGCTCCCGCCCCTCGCTCCCTTCCGGGTGGAGCTGCTGAGACTGGGCCATGCCTCACTGTTGGTTTCACCTCCTGCCTGGCCCTTGTGCCCTGAGTCAGATGGGCTGGCAGGGAAAGATGGTCTTTGCTTGCAGATCGCTGCACATCAGACGCCCCCAGGGCATCCTGAAGGTGCCAGGTGTACTTACATGCACCCGCCCAACCGCGATGCGGCCACTGCCCCGAGCTGGTGGCTGCTGAGCTGATAGGACAGTGAGGGAACCTCAGATCCAGGTGGGGGTGAGGAGCTGGTACTCCCTCTGCTCAGGGGACAGCTCCTAGCACCGCCAGGCAGGGGAGAGGCCCAGGGCCCACCGCCATTCACACTCCAGCTGGCCACGGTGCACTGGAATGAAGCAGGGTGTCTGTGGGCCGTTCAGCATTGGATTCTTGGACACCAGGCCTGACACCCCAAAGGGAGGCTGATGTGGGTCTGTGTCTATATTTTACAGCCAGGAGTGGCTCAGAGCCCACTGTCTCCCAGATGTTCCCCCCACCCCTTGCATACAGATACACTACCCACTTGGGCTCAGCCCCATGGTCCATATTCCAGCCCTGCAGGGGGTGAGGGTGGGTGGGCTTGGCTGCGGAATGTGCCCATGCTGTTTCCGGAAGCAAAGGCGCCTGCGAGTGCTGTCACTAGCAGATCAGAGGGAGGCAAAGGGGCAGCGGTTAAACCTTTCCCAAGCGCGTGGCTGTAGAGGAGGAATTAGAGCCCGGGCTGGGCTGAGCAGAGAAAAGCCAAAGGGGCAGATGGGAGGGAAATTCAACACATTTCCTCTGCTCGCCTGCATGTCACTCTCTGCTCCAGCTGTCCAAGGGAACCTCTGGAATAGAGGTGCGCATGGCAATTCAGTGGGCTGTGGGGGCTCAGCAGCTTGCGGTGCCCTGTCCCAGCCCTAGGCCAGGTAATAAGTCCCAGCCTGAAAGCCATGACCCTATGAAAGCCTTGGTCAGTTAGCTGGCGTCACTAATCTGCTCCCCGTTGCCTTCCTCTGGTTGACTGCCGCAGCTTCGCTCAGGCCTCGTCCGTGGAGTGCTCCTGCCTGGGACCCACCGCAAAGGATTCTGGGGGATTGGTCACCCCATGTCTGAATGCAGCAAGGTGAGGGAGGCTGGCCCTCATTCCCTTGCTCAGGGACTTGTTGGCAAATCAGGCATTGAGAACTTTGCAGCTCCCTGGCCCTGGCAGCTGGGTGCCCATCTCCACCCCAGGAAGCCAGGTGAGGTGCAGCTGCCTGGAGCGGTTTCTCCAGCCTCCAGGCAGAGGGGAAATCACTTCTGTGGCAGCCAGCAGCAGCAGCTCCTTTTCCACACGGCCAGCATGATCTCACTCGCTGAGTAAACTCCCCAAAGCGGATAAGGATCTCACTCCTTCCTGCAGCCCCTGACCCCACACAATAGTGTGAACCACAGGCCCTGCTGGGAAGGGCTTTGTTAAAAGCGAGAGAGAGGAAAGGAATCACATGCCAAAGTCTGGGCTGGGCTGAGCCTAAACCAACCAGGGGCTGGCGATAAACCCCAGCCAGCCAGCCGGGGTGGGCGTCTGCAAGCCGCTGCCACGCAGGGCAGCACAATGGGGAATTGTTCCCTGTTTGCTGGGGTTTCCTCGCCCCAGGATGCAGGAGGATCCTTCTAAGGCTGGAACAAAACTGCACGTGCAGCGCCGGAAGGGGTGGTTCTCGTTTGGCAGCTGTCCTTTCATGTTTGTCGGGGAGAGAGGAAGTGATCGTTGGCCTGGGGGGGCCTGGCGCACAGACCAAAGCCTCATTCTCCCCTGGGTAATGCTGAACAACCGATCTTTGCCATATCGCCTCCTTCAAAATGTACAAAGCCTCTGCTGTGTGCTGCTCCGGGGGTGGATAGCTAGCTGAACTAGCTAAGCAGGGATTCCCTTTGTTCCAGGGGGTCCCTGGCTGGCAGGGAGCCAATGTAGCAGTCCATCTGAGGATGCCTTGGTCTAGGCAGCAGGGCTGGCTTGCCTCTGTGCTCTGGCTATGGTCAGCTGCTGGAATGGTGCCTTGGGGGCCGTGGCTGTAGTGTTCATGTTTATAACGGGGACTGGATCAGACGAGCTCTCAGCTGGTGCTAGCCTCTCAGTCCAGACACCCCTGCCTCCCCACCCCAAGCTGTGCTCTGCACCGGTGGAGGCAGCTCAGTGGTCGGTCCATAGAGCAGCATCCTCCACTCTGATCTGGGGACCCAAGAAGTGACTCTCTGACTGGGTTCAAGGAGGAATCCCAACTCCTCCAAGGTTTACGTCTTTTCAGACCTCGGGCTCTGCTTCTGAGCCTTCTTACAAAGAGAAGCCTCAACTGGGCAGTTTGATCTGGACTTCCCCGAAAGATCCAGGTAGTTCCAGCCCACTCGTACTGCAGTGTCAGCTCTTTGGGGTCTGCAGATGTTCTGGGCCAATGGCTCTCCTCAGTTACAGCTGCTGACACTGGTGGAGTTGCAGAGGTGTAACAGAGGGCAGGAGTTGGTCTTTTGTGATGGCCATGGATCGCAGGGCTAAGTCCATGCCCACTGCATCACATGGCTGTCACATTGTTTTCATCTCATCCTTTCCAAGTGTGCATGTCCCACTCCCAGCAGAGGGCCAGTCTGGGCACCTCCTTGCCAGAGAAATGCTGATGCTTGGAGAAGGCTCCGGGAAGAAGAAGAAGAAGAACAACAACAACAAAAAAGGATCCGGGATATTGAATGGGCTGATTTACAAGGAAAGGTGGGAGTGACATATGTGTTGCTTGGCTAAGAGCTGACTACAGAGGAGGGGAAATGATGCCAGACTACAAATGTTTGATGGGTGTAAACAAGGAGGGAAAAAAGTTATTTAGGGTGGGTCCAGGGCATAACTGGGACCAATGGAGAAAAACAAAACCCAGTCTGAACCCCTCAGGTACTAGAGGGTTAATATCACATTGCTGGCTGGTGGCGTCTGAGCAAGGGAGCAATTTCTTCACCAAGCAAGAATGCTATTGCAGAGCCTACCTGCTACACGGGAATAGACTCGCTGACAATGCTCCCTGTTGTCAGGTCATGGAAAATCCCTCCTGAAAGAGGGAGAATAAGGCGGAATGCTTCAGCCCCTTCTCAAAGGCCTTCGGAGGCAGTGGGACGACACCCAATGGCGTCATTGGACGTTGGATCGGGCCCTATATCTTCTCTTGGAGCTTCAGTGGGTTTTTCTGGCTTTGCAATCTACGACTCTATGAATCTCTCTCTTTTGTGACACTAGGAGGAAATTGCAGTAGATGCTCAGAACACAGTACCCCCCACGGGGATGCACTGGGCTGGGGTGCAGTCTCTAGGAATGGGCCGACCACCCCCTTGCTTGGAACATTTCAAATCAGGCTCAAAGAAGTACTCACATCACAGAGTTTAAAGCCAGAAGGGACCACTAGAGCCTCTGGTCCAAACTCTCAACCCAAATGAAACATTAATTTCATGTCAATCAAAATATTTCACCTGACCCAAAACTAAACTTTTTCATTTTGCCAAAAAAATCCAGTTTGTTTTTTGTTTGTTTGAGGTTGGCCCAAAATTATGATTTTTTTTTCCAGTTCGGCCCCCAAACCGAAAAACTGGGCCCATGAGCAACACGACCTAAAAGGGCTTTCCCAGGTGTTATTTCCCTGGGGCAAAGCAAACGCAACCAAGGAGCTCCTGGCAATTTCCCTGCTAATTAAAGCAAGTACCAGACAAACATGGGGAAAATGCCACCCAGGGGCTTGTTTGCTTGAGCTTTAATTAAGCTGAATGAGGCTAATGCAGCCTGGGGGGAAGTTAGAGGAAAGAATTGCTGATGTGTATCTGACTGCCTAGCCCTGCCTGCCAGGGGATCTGCCCACTCCTTTAGCTGACTGCCTCCCTCCCCGTTTGGTGTGGTGTTGGGGAAGCACTAGGGGGTGCTGTGCAGGGAGGAATGAGGGGTTTCTGGGTGCCTGGGTCCTGCCTTCCCACTCTACCCCTCTTCCCTCTGCTGCTAAGGCCTGAGCTCAATGAACTGGGGATCAGGCCCCAACTCCCAGCACTTCCTGCAGCAGGAACCCAGCAGAGCGGAGAGGGTCTGCGGTGCTGCTCCAGGTGCTGGCAGCTGAGTGGGGGCCCTCCAGCCTAGCAGGGAGTCTCCTTTTGCCCAAGCGGAAGCAGCAGCCTATGGCTTTAGAGCGGCTGTGTCTGAGCCCCCGTGTCCTTGGAACGCTGGCAGAGAGAGAAGGGAGTGAGCGAGAGAGAGGTCCCTGCTAGAGCAGCAGCCAGGGCAGCACGAGCCTGTCGGGATTAGCTTGGTGCCCATTCCCAGCAAAGCTGGCGAATGGCCATCTCCAGCCAAGGCCTGGTTGTGTTGAGTAGCCCAGCCTGCTCCACACAGCCGTGGGGTGGTTTCATTCCAGTGGGTGTGACTCACCTGGCAGCCAGCAGCTTAAGGGATACTTTCCCCCAGCTTATTCATTGGCCAGTGCCAAACCTCCAGCTCAGGACAAGGCCGAGGAATGCAGCATCTTAGCCGCCTGTCATGGCCACTGTCAGGGTTCCCTCCCCACTCGACCCACATGAGACTCCCTAAGCTTATTTCTACCAGTTTAGGTTAAAAACTTCCCCAAGCACAAATCCTTCCTTGTCCTTGGACAGTATTGCTGCCACCACCAAGTGAGTTAGACAAAGATTCAGGAAAAGGACCACTTGGAGTTCCTGTTTCCCCCAAATATCCCCCCAAGACCCTTCACCCCCTTTCCTGGAGAGGCTTGAGAATAATATACCAACCAAATAGATAACCAGGGTGAGCACAGACCGGACACTAAAAACCAATCAGGTTCTTAAAAGCAGAACTTTATAAAGGAAAAAAAAAGCACCTCTGTAAAATCAGGATAGAAGGTAATTTTACAGAGTAGTGAGATTTAAAACACAGAGGATTTCCCCTCTAGGCAAAACTTCAAAGTTACAAAAAACAGGAATAAACCTCCCTCTTAGCATAGGGAAAATTCACAAGCTAAACAAAAGATAATCTAACACATTTCCTTGTTACTACTTACAATTTTTGTAATCTTGGATGCTTATTTCAGGTAGGGTTTTAGGAGATGGTTTTTCCTGCCCTGGTCCCTCTCTGTCCCGGAGAGAACAACAAAGAGAGCACAAAATAAAACCTCCCCCCACAGATTTAGAAGTATCTTCTCCCCTTATTGGTTCTTTTGGTCAGGTGCCAACCAGGTTATTTGAGCACCTTAACCCTTACAGGTAAAGCAGGGATTTTATGCTACCCTTAGCTGTATGTTTATGACAGCCGCAATCCTGCAGTCAGAGCTGTACAGGTGGACTTGTGCACCCATAATAACAACAATGGCCTTGGATGCAGCCCCCACACTTTCTGTATTCCTGCTTCCTAGGCCCCATGGCTGGGACTGAAGGCCCCTTGAAAGTGCACTGGGCATGGGCAGGGAGCATTCCTAGCCTGGTTAGCAGGAGGGAGGTGTGAGGGGGTGGCCAGGTTTGCTGAGCATGGCCCATGCAATGAAAACACCTCTGGACACACTGGTTTGCTGGGCTGTCCCTGGAGAGGAAGGGGAGGGCTTTCTCTTCCAGCTGCTGCCAGTGACCTTTCCAAGTGGGATTCCTCCAGATGGCCCAGATCTTCCCTCGCTGGTCCTGGCTTGTTAGCAAGGGGCTGAAGGGGAGGGCAGTGGAGCGCTCCCCCCACATGTTGATGTAATAAACAGACAATTTATCATTGTGACAGCTTCTGTCTTAACAGAGCCCTTGGGTTTCTGAGCGCTGTGAGTAGCGCACAGGAAAGGCTTGTGGGTGGGTTTTCCACAGCATAAGCAGCAAGTTGGAAAGAACATAGGCTGTGCTATACTAGAGCACTGTATGCAGCCAGGGCAGCACGAGCCTGTCGGGATTAGCTTGGTGCCCATTCCCAGCAAAGCTGGTGAATGGCCATCTCCAGCCAAGGCCTGGTTGTGTTGAGTAGCCCAGCCTGCTCCACACAGCTGTGGGGTGGTTTCATTGCCAGCTGCTACAGGAGGAGCAAATCCCCCATTATGCCTCTGATTGTGCAGGACTAGGTTGTGGGGAGTGCATTTGCTTCCTGACCCCAGCTGCTGATCAGCTTCTGCCCTGAAGCATGAGGATGGCTAGCAAAGGGTAGTGCTCCTGTGTTTACTGCTGGGGTTACCAATGTGTTGCCTTCCTGAGAAAGGGTTCAAATCAGAGATCCCCTCCCCCCTTTGGTGATGGTGATCCATGGTAATTTAGAAGCATATAAAGTAAGGTGTTTGTGAGGGAGATCAGCATGGGGAACAGGGGAAGAAGCAAAAGCCATGCAGAAATCCGAATGATTTCTCCCTTCTCTGGCTGTCTGGGGAGGACTTTCTTGCAATAAGCTGACCAGGCCTATCTGTGTGAGAGAGCAGGGTGGAATAGTGGTAAGCTAGGGCCACCATACATGGCAGTGCTGTGATGTATCCATTAATGCACTAGCTTTTCTCTCCCTAGACCGGGTTAAGGCCATTAGTGACATGAGTTCAATGGGCTGGGCTGAGTCCACAGCGGCAGTTTTTCCATATCAGAACCACGGGCTATTTCTGCTTAAGAGAAGCCTGGGACTAGGATAGCTGGGGAACTACAGGTTGGGATGGAGAGGCATTGGCAGAGCTGTGTGTGGAGACCACCAGGGTTGGAATAGCAGGGGGCTGCAGGCTGGCATTGAGGGCACTGGCAGAGTTAGCATGCATGCAATCTTCCCTAGCACCTGCTTGCACTCCCCTGATCTGCCAGCACTTTCAGACTTGCATGAAACTGATTTAAATTGACTTATCATAGAGCCACAGTGAAAACACAGCCTGAAGAAACCAGGAGCCACAGGGTTTATGAGCAAGGTTAGCCCTGTAACCGGAGACTCTGGCCATAGCAGGAGGCAGCTCTCAGAGCTAGTCTGGTCACAGAATGGGACTCTCCAGGTGCTGCCTGCCTGCTGCATTGGCTGTCACTCACCTTTGAGCACAACTCTTGTAAAGCTCCCCCTAGCCTTTGGCTTCTCAGTCACTCCAGAGTCTCCTCTGGGTTTGTCTCGAGCAATTGCTCCAGTGCAAGACTTGCTGTCCCGCCAGCAGCTGCTATTCCCACAGCAGGCTTCTTCCAGTTTACTTTGAAAGAGAAATCCTTTTGAACTACTAGCTCCAAGGTCTGTGCTGGTGATGGGCTACTTCTGCAACGATAGAGTGAAAAGGCCATTTCCCCAAGATGTGCAATAAATGTGTGGGCCTGACCTCAGCCCTAGTTGTACCACGCTTGTGTTCACAGTCCCCTAGTGTTGTACGATGGGTGTGCTCGGGGTCCCCTGGTGTTGTACAACAGGTGTGCTTAGGGTCCCCTGATGCACGGCGGGTGTGCTCTGGGTCCCCTGGTGTTGTATGGCCGGTGTGCTCAGGGCTTTAGGGGGGTTGACAGGAGGCCTTTAAATTGTCCCTGTGGTGATGGTGCCATCGTGTGGTCGTTTGAAAGATGGATGCTTTCTTACAACACCCTCCGTCTCTGTCTTTCGTCGGCTCCCTTGCCAATACTCCCTAGGTCAGATGCTCCTCTCGTGGCCTGGGCAGCGATGAGCGTCCCCTGGCTTTAACTGCCTGCCCGCGCCCAGGTTCCAGTTCTCAGCCCCGCTCTGCCCGGAGGAGATCAGGGTGCGATTTTCAGAAGGGCCGGTCTCCCATTCAGGTACGGGGGGGTTGGGATGGCAAATTGGCAAGCGCCGTGCCCAGCCCTGGGGAGGCTCTGGCCGTCAGCGCCGCGCTGGGAGCTGCTGGGCGCCGCGCTCTGAAGCCTGCGCTTTCCCAGGGCCCGATTTTCAGAAGTTAGGTGCGGGACAGCGGGCTTTTGGGGGGCAGGACAGGGGCAGGCTGGCTCCTGGCTGGACACCATGGGCTGGCGGGGGAGAGAGGCGGGGCGACCCCGGCCTTTTCCGCGCCTCCCGGTGGCGACCCGCCGCCGGCGCCCGGAGAGGGGGGACCTGGCGAAGCCCCTGCACCCCCGAGACTTATTTCACGCTGTCATCGGCCTGACAGCCGCGGCCGCGACTTATCTCCCACCCCTTCCTCTCGCCGGACGCTTGCGCCATGGGTCGCGCTGCGATGACGTATGGGGCCGGGGGCGTGGCCGGAGGCGGATGGGCTTGTGGGGCCCGAACGTCCGGGCAGCGGAGGGGGGAGGGGCCGGACATGGCGCTGGCTGAGGCCCGGCCCGGGGGACGATGAATAAGGGCTGGCTGGAGCTGGAGAGCGACCCCGGTGAGGCGGGCGCAGGGCGGGGGAGGCTGTGGGGATCAGGCCATGGGGATCCAGGGGGCTTATGGGGCTAGACCGGGGGAGGGGCTGGGTAAGGCAGGGTGGGTGGGATGAGCAACTTTCCCCCAAACGGGACAGGAGCCAGTGAGACAGTTAAAGAAAAAGGCTGAAGCCCCGATTGCCTGGGCCCCTCTCTGGTTAATCCCGTGATTCTGGCCTCCCAGCCTCAGTTTTCAGGCTGGCGATGTCCCTGGGCATCGCTGATAGACCCCTAGGTGCACACACTCTCTGGGGTGTCCAGAAATAGCTCCTAGCCAAGGCTGAGGGATGGGCTCTCCGAAATGGACCAGTATTCAGAACACCAGGAGTGTACTGAAATCGTCATTTTAACTCACAGTTGATCCAGACATCTTTAGATGGCTCAGGACGGAGGTGTATGAGTGAGCTATCAGGCTGTGAACACCAAGGGGTTTCCCTGTTGTTTTGTGTTCTGATAAAATTATACTCATCCTGGGAAATTATATGTATCCACACCAGCACTTAGGTCAGCGTAACTTATGTCATTCGGGGTGAATTATTCATACCTCTGAGCGACAAAAGTTATGCCAACGTAAGTGGCAGTGTGGTCTAAGTTAGGGTATCCTTTCAATTCATCATCACCATGTATTGCATCAGCTGCATGATTACTTTGCTGTGACTTAACACTATTCTTCTTCCTCACCGTGGATTCTTGGTTTCTTGGGAGGATGGAGAGGGAACTTGGGATCTTCAGGCCATTTGCTTTGAGTTACATGCCCTGTACTGGTAGCGTCCCTTCCGAATTTATAATCTAAAAAGCCTCTGCCCCTGGATCAGCCAGGATGGTAGGCCAATTCTCTTCGATGGATGCTGAAGTAACTGCTGAATGCATGAAGTGAAATGAAAGTGATTTTAGAGGTTGCAGATAAATCAGAAGCAAAACTTGTGAAGTCAAAACTAGCCTCATCTGCCAACATTGAGCCCTAGCATTGTACTACATGTTCTTGAAGAACAGCCTGGGAGACGTAAGATATCCAGCGTTGTGACACCCTCAAAAGGTGGTCAGACTAGATGATTTGATGGTCTCCTATGGCCATAAATTCTATGTGTCCGTATACAGGTCTGTCGCATCTTAAGCGCATTTAACATGCGTGATTTCAGCTTTACGCGATCGGCAAAAACAAGAAAAAAACAAAAATAAAGAGAAAAATAACAATTTAAATAGTGTTTCTGTAGTGTGGGCGATTCCGCCTGCCATTACATTCAATGTAATTTTGACTATACGCGATTTTCACTTTACCCGCTGACTGCAGAACGTAACCCCGGCATAAGATGAGACAGACCTGTACACTGCAGCTGGGAGGTGTAATTCGGATCAAGCTAGTGTGCTAAAAACTGCTGTGTGGCTGTGGCAGTGGCAGCACTGGTGGCAGCTTGGGCTAGTTGCCTAAGTACAATCCATTCAAGGTTTTAGGTATGTCATCGGCTGGCTAGCCCATGTGTGTATGTCTAGCTGAGCTGGGAATTACCCTGCCCAGCTGCAGTGTAGACATACACTTAGAGTCTATGAAGAGAAAGGCCCCCCGTGCACTCCAGGGCTTGCATTCCCCAGGGCTGAGTTACAGAAACTGGGGGATTCTTAGCTCAGTTTTGCTCTTATAGTTCTGTCTGCAGCCCTGAGTGCTGTTTATATATAGACCAAAACCCTCTAAGTCTTGGGTCCTGTCCTGTGCTGTTGTTGGACAGAGACATGCAAATATTGCCCTGCAAATAAACCTGAGGCTGTGGTGTAGAGTCCATCTTTTATATTGTGTGCTCTGATGAGCGTTGTTGTAATTGATATACCATAACTTTTATCTCTGTGGTTTCAAGGAGAGAATCCTTTTATTAGGCTAGGACATCACATTTATGTATGTACTTCAATTCTATTACTTTTTGGTCCTTGAATCGTTCTTCTCTGAACTCTTTCCAGTTTTTCAACATTCTTTTAAAGTATGGACACCAGAACAGAACATAGTAGTCCAGGAATGGTCTCTCTGATGTCATATACAGAACCACCTCCCTACATCACCTTGATCTTCCTCCTGCTTAAACACCTGAGGTTCATGTTAGCCTTCTTAGCTACAGCATTACACTGGCAACTCATGTTTGTTTGGCTGTTTACCATACCCCACAGTCTTGGTGTTATTGCATTCCAGGATAGTGTCTCTCATCTTGTACATGTGGGAAACAAGTTTTCTACCAGCTGGACCTAGCCTATGGTACTCACTCCCACAAGAGAGAAGAATGAAGACATGTCTCACAGCTCTCAGATCTAAATGGCAAACTAATTTCTTTGATCTAGCTTTCCCATAATAAATTATTCTTCTACTTTCATACAAACATAAATAAATAAAATATCCTATAAACAAATTAAGCTCCTCCTCCTACTGATGGGAAGAAAGAGAGATGATTTCTCTTTTTAAACATGCTTGGGAGACTCCTACTATGATGGACTCATATCACTTCCTAGATAGTTTGGTGGCAGTAGTGGGTCAATCATAGAATATTAGGGTTGGAAGAGACCTCAGGAGGTCATCTAGTCCAATCCCCTGCTCAGAGCAGGACCAACACCAACTAAATCATCCCAGCCAGGGCTTTGTCAAGGTGGGTCTTAAAAACCTCAAAGGATGGAGATTCCACCACCTCCCTAGGTAACCCATTCCAGTGCTTTCTATTAGTGTCTCCTAATATCCAACCTAGACCTCACCCACTGCAACTTGAGACCATTGCTTCTTGTGCTGTCATCTGCCACCACTGAGAACAGCCGAGCTCCATCCTCTTTGGAACCCCCCCTTCAGGTAGTTGAAAACAGCTATGAAATCCCCCCTCTTCTCTTCTGCAGACTAAATAATCCCAGTTCCCTCAGCCTCTCCTTGTAAGTCATGTGCCCCAGGCCCCTAATCATTTTCATTTCATCAATCATTTTCGTCAATACCTTGACATGTAGGTATCCTCTCCACCACCAGGTCTGAGCAGGAAGATCAGGTGGGTCTCCTAAAAATATTAAACTCCAAATATTTTAAAAATCTCTATTCAGGCAGCATGAGCCAGGAAACCACTCAGGTAAGGACTATGGGGCAGTGTCCAGGTCAGGAGAAAATCTGTACTGAAAACAATTAAGGCTTGTTATGGTGCATTATTTTTAATCACAGTTCCAAACTTATAGTTTCCTTCAAAATTTGCCATGGGAGCCCTATAGCACTAGTCAGAGGTAAGGTGCAGAAGATTCTCTGTCTGCCTTCCATGTAGCAGCATGAACTTCGCAGCCAGAAGTAATCTCTCTGTTTTGTTCCTCTTCAGGTCTCTTCACCCTGCTAGTAGAGGATTTTGGTGAGTACGAGAGCCTTTCTGCAAGATAGGTTTCATCTGTGACATGGGCTCTAGCTCCCTTCTGCTGGTCTCGTCACACTGATTCCTGCTCTTTTTTTTGTAGGAGTTAAAGGGGTGCAGGTTGAGGAGATCTATGATCTACAAAGCAAATGTCAGGGGTAAGTTACTCAGTCAGCAGCACGACTTGCTGAAGTAGATTTCATCAAGCAAAAACTTCTCAGGGCACGTCTACGCAGAGTAATAACACGGACTACGGGGGTGTGATTTCTAAAGGCACTAATATGTTGTGATTAATTGGTTTTGTAGACCCTACTGCGCACTAAAAGTTCCCTATTTCACATTAATGCAGTGCTGTTCAGCATGAAGTTAACACGTACTAGAGAGCTTTTAGTTCGCACCAGCATGGTCTATGTGGACCAATGAATGCGCAGATGTTAGTGTGTTTTAGGAATCATATCTCCATAGTCCACCTGTAGACTTGCCCTGAGAGTCTGGGAGCTCCCCTCAAGCAGTTCTGAAGGACCTGCTTGTCACTGTATCAGATTTCTACAGTGGTTTGTGTCATAGACACTTCACAGGGAAGTTCTGAAAGGTGTTTGGTCAGACTTGGGAGGTAGGATGTGTGATCAGTCTTCCTGCTTGGTCAAGAGGAGGAGGTGGAAGGAGGAGTGAGTTAACACGTGGCAGTGCTGTGGGATGGGGACTCCAGGCGGGTACCAGAATAACAGTATGTTTAGAGAAAGATCCCGCAGGGTCACGGGATGGATTACAGAGGTTTAGTGTTCTTTGTCTTCTCCACTGGCAGAGGCAATTTCAAGTCTGCAAACAGTGGCTGATGTGGTTTTTCTTGATGGTTAGAAATAAAGTCATGCATCTAAGAGTGAGCCACCAGGGCGCTCCCACGAAGCTAATGTCTCGCCCTGCTCAAAAACATTACACTGAAAACCTAGTGTAGTACGCTATGAAATACTGGGTCATCTGATGATGACCCGGCTACACTGCGGGACACGGAGAGGCATCCCTCTCCTGCTTTGAGCAGGGGATTGGACTAGATGACCTCCTGAGGTCTCTTCCAACCCTAATCTTCTATGATTCTCTGATTCCCCGGAGAGTGTGTAACTGCCCCACTCCATAGGGTCTCCTTATTACTGTACTGTGGGTTTCCATTAAATCACAAAGATTACAGACTTGGGTGCTCTCTGAGATGCCTGGTTTGAGTATCAGACTAGAATAATCAGCTGGAGTGTGGGAACAAGGACAGCTGTGGCACTTCCCAGTAGGCTGTGGGTTGGCTTTAATGCCTCTCCTTGTTTCTCCTCACAAATTGTGGTTTAAACTGAAAACACCTCTGGTGCTTGACTGACTGGAGTGGCACAGTTCATGTTGATGGAAACCCTTCTAAACTGGCTCAGCTGCTAACTCCACCCCCATTGCATTTCTTTCCCTGCCAGCCCAGTGTACGGGTTCATCTTCCTCTTCAAATGGATCGAAGAGCGCCGGTCCCGCCGGAAGGTCTCCACCCTGGTGGATGAGACATCGGTGATTGACGATGATATCGTCAATAATATGTTCTTTGCTCATCAGGTAGGTTGGCTGGGAGTAGAGGGCGAGGCGTGTCTCTCAGGATGCCGCTGCAGGAGAGTGGGCAGCGAGGACTCTTTCAGAGAGGACTCTGTAGCTACCCAACATGTGGAAGACTTGGAAGGAATGGTCAATAGGTATAGAGTAGTTACCCCGGTTGGTAGAACGCATGGTTCTATGGGGATTGTACTCTTAGCCTATCGCTGAGCAGGAATCCTTGTCCCAGCTTGGGTTTGGCTTTTATATTAGTCACCCAGGTGTATTTTGGGACGTAATGAAGGCAGCAGCTATCTGAGGGGCAGTTGGAAATCGGGACCGAACAACAGAGTTTGGGAGATTTGGGAGCCCTGGACAGTGGGGTATGTGAAACTAACACTTTCCCTGGGTCACTCCTTAACACATGGCTGGTAGGAAAGGCCAGAGGACTTGCTTGGGATCTAGCATTTCTTTGGAGTCCAGGGTGCTGTGCTGAGTGCACAAGGTGTGCATCCTGCTCTGGAGAAAGGGATCAGGAGTTTAGCCAGCATTGTGGTCTTGCAGAGCATCAACTGATGTGTTTGGTATAGTCCCCTGGTGGAGGTGAATCGGGGGGGGGGGGGGGTGGTCACAGCATTTTGGGAGAAGGAAGCTTAAATGAGTGCCACTCCAGCCCCCAAATGTTCTGGGACTGCATTCTCCCATGGTGCCATGTTTTCTGTAGACTTTATTAAATGGCTGTATGTCTAGCTTCTTCCCTCGTCCACTCCGGGACCTTGCAGCAGGCTGGAGGGGTTGAGGGAATCCAAGTCAGCTGTTACAACAGAGGTCCAGTCAATCTGCACCAGGCCCGGCCTTTGCCTTTGTCTTGAACAGCTGCTCACAGGGGTATGGTGTGATTGACCTGGGGACACTGACCGGGACAGGGGTTGTGTTGGTCAATTTAGTGCTCCAGGCAGCTGTTGTGCTATTTTTCGGCACCAGTTACTGCAGGATGCTGGGTAACTCCCAGGTGGTGATGCTGAAGTATCATCCCTTTTCTGTTGTTTAATTGGTCTATTTGCCCTTTAGCTGATTCCCAATTCCTGTGCCACCCATGCCTTGTTGAGTGTCCTCCTGAACTGCAGCAATGTGGACCTGGGGCCGACGCTGAGTCGCATGAAGGATTTCACCAAGGGGTTCAGCCCAGAGGTATGGGGTGGCCTGCAGTGGTGGGGCTTTGGGGGGAGCATCTGAGGGATGCGTCTTGCTGTGGGGACCCTGCTCCTTTCCTGTGAGG
Organism: Mauremys mutica; assembly: GCF_020497125.1. Lineage (NCBI taxonomy): Eukaryota > Metazoa > Chordata > Testudines > Geoemydidae > Mauremys > Mauremys mutica. The sequence goes on from NC_059078.1 coordinate 48,167,681, forward strand.
TTTTTATAAAGGGATGGCTCCTTAGGTAGTCATGCCCTCACCCAAGCTTCTGGTCTCATTCCTCCCCCCTTGTTCTTGCGTTCTTTCTAATCCTTTCTCCTTACTTCACCCTTAGTCTATCTCCTTTGCTCTTGCCTAGCTCTGTGCTGTCCCCTAAGTCTGGAAAATTCTCCATACCCTCTTTAGCCAAGCACCCACTTCTTCAAGCACTTCCTCCTTCCTTCCCCACAGTAATGCCCTTGGCCTCTGCCTCTGGAACTGGTACTATGTCTTTACTTTGGGTTTGTCTCTCCAGGTCATGATCCACTCTTGTACAGCTCTGTGTAAATCTTTTAATGAGGTGCCCACAGATGAGGGAGGCGTTTCCAGAGACATGGACTAGAGGTGCTTAGTTGAGGGATTCCAGCTATCGCGTCCCTCCACCTCAGAGGTTTTTATAATCTCCCTTTGCTTTTTGCAGAGTAAAGGCTATGCCATTGGGAATGCTCCAGAGCTGGCCAAGGCCCATAACAGCCATGCCAGGTGAGTGTGGGTGTCCCCAGCAGCTCTGCTTCCTGGGGGAAGGGCGGTTGCTGCTGCTGCTGCTGCATTGACCTCTCGGATGTGTTGCCTTTGCAGACCAGAGCCTCGGCACCTGCCGGAAAAGCAGAATGGCATCAGCGCTGTGCGGACCATGGAGGCTTTTCACTTTGTCAGTTACGTTCCCATCAAGGGGCGGCTCTTCGAGCTGGACGGGCTGAAGGTCTATCCCATCGACCATGGTAAGGAGCCCCAGCACCCACCGCCACAGGGATGTCTAGAAAAGACCTCGCCTGTGTGTGGCCCCAGGACATGACACTTGCTGTGTATGTTTCCTTGGCATTGCTGGAGCACATACAGTGACACTTGCATCACACCTGACATCTCATTAGGCTCATTGAATTGACCTTCCTGCAGGGCATCTCTGTCTGGCACTGGGCCCAGTCCTATTCAACATAGTCCTCCATGAGCTGGAAAAAGGGGTAAACAGTGAAGTAGCAAAATTTGCAGATGCTACAAAACTACTCAAGATAATTAAGTCCAAAGCAGACTGTGAAAAGTTACAAAGGGATTCCACAAAACTGGGTGACTGGGCAACAAAATGCCAGCTGAAAGTCAATGTTAATAAATGCAAAGTAATGCACATTGGAAAACATAATCCAAACTATACATATAAAATGATGGGGTCTAAATTAGCTGTTACCACTTGAGATCTTGGAGTCATGGATAGTTCTCTGAAAACATCCACCCAATGTGCAGCAACAGTCAAAAAAGCGAACCAAAGGTTGGAAATCATTAAGAAAGGAATAGATAATAAGACAAAAAATATCATATTGCATGTATATAAATCCATGGTGTATCCACATCTTGAATACTGCATGCAGATGTGGTTGCCCCATCTCCAAAAAATATTGGAAAAAAGTTCAGTAAATAAGTAAATTACTTCTTCTTGTAACACAAGAACTAGGGGTCACCAAATGAAATTAATAGGCAGCAGGTTTAAAACAAACAAAAGGAAGTATTTCTTCGCACAGCGCACAGTTGTGAAGATGATGTTGTGAAGGCCAAGACTATAACAGGGTTAAAAAAAGAATTAGATAAGTTCATGGAGGATAGGTCCATCAAAGGGTATTAGCCAGGATGGGTAGGGATAGTGTCCCTTGCCTATGTTTGCCAGAAGCTGGGAACGGGCGACAGGGGCTGGATCCCATGATGATTACCTGTTCTGTTCATTCCCTCTGGGGCACCTGGCATTGGCCACTGTCAGAAGACAGGATACTGGGCTAGATGGACCTTTGGTCTGACTCAGTATGGATGTTCTTATGTTGTGAGGATCTAGATCTGTTTCCTTTCAATGGGTCAAGCTTTGGGCTTTTTGACTCCAGACTTGTTCCCATCCAGGAAATCGTAACTACCTCTGCACTCTTCAGCTACAGCAAGGTTACAAGGGAGGGAATCTCCTGGCAGAAGGACCGGTATGAAATCTATCCTGTGAATGGCACGCATACTCTAAGTGTGTCTTGTTTGCATCTCTGGTTCACCAGCACAAATCCCAGCCCCAGCTGTTGTGGGAGGGCAGAGCAGGAGATGATGTGCTGTATATAGCTGTATGCAGTACACACCAGAATTGAGCCCTGTTGCATAGACTGGGTAAAGTGAGCCCAAGATATCGTCTTAGAGACGGGAGTGGGTCCCCATCCCTGGCGTGACTTGCTGATGAAAGGGACTATTCAGAAGATGCTGCTCATCTATGTGGATTGCTGGACCCAAGCGGCCTAGCTGCTGTGCTGGCCCAGTCTGAGTAGGGGATCTTGGCCTGCTTTACTAATTTGCTTTCTCTTGTTTTCCCAGGGCCTTGGGCTGAAGATGAAGAGTGGACAGACAAAGCCAGGAGAGTGATCATGGAGCGAATTGGCCTGGCCACAGCAGGGTAAATGCCCAGATGAGCTCGGGGGGGGTGGGGTGGGGGTGGGCTTTCCATCGACACACCTTGGTGTTTGTTTTACAGCGTGACAGCTCACGGATGCATTTTAGCAAATAGCAAAATTTTCAGACCTGGATTACTGGGCCCCACGTGGAGGGGAGAGGTTACTCTGTGCCATAGGAGCGTGAGACGCTTCACACGTGTGTAGGCCATGAGTCCTATTAACTTGTTTTGTCTCTTCTGCAATCTGACTAGTTGTCTGAAGAGGCAGGGAAATGTTCTCTCATTGCAACATGATGTTTCTCTGAATAGCTATGCAGCCAATCAGAATGCAGGAGAAGGGATGGTAACGGTGGATCTTCACTTGCACAGATCCCTAATCATAGCAACATTGGAGACTAGTTAGGTGCCTTTTGCTTGACCCTGTTGTTATTGAATTGGGCCTCTTAGGAAGTCTGCAGAGGGGCCCAGCTGTGATCTCAGAGCCGCAGCGTGAGGGCCCAAACATTTGTGTAACTTATGCTCTTGATTACTCAGAACATGGTTTAGCAGCTCTGGGTTTCCACTTGTGGGAATGTCCTGGCGGGCTCATCGTCCCTGACTGCTGTAGGACAGACAATGATTGTCTGTGATATGGTGTCAAAGCACTTCCTTGTGAATGAGGGACCCCTGAAGTGAATGTTCTGACGCCCATCTTGGGAACAAGAAACTGCTCTTCTCCCAGAAGTGTCTGTGGCAAGAATGAATGGAGGCTGGCCTTCCCTCCATTACGATCTGTCTTAGGAGAGGCCTCTGGGCTAATGAAGGAGTGCCCTGGCTGCTGTGTGGCTCAGGAGGTGGGACCAAGTAACCCAAACCTCACAAGTTCTGCAGCAGCCTGTGGGTGTGCTATGCTGCATGGCGGCACAGGTGCTTTCCATTCTTCCCAGTGTGCTGCTGCTTGGATGAATTATTATGGCTTTGTAACTACCTACCTCGGGCCTTATGTGATCCCACCCAGGGTAGTGTCTGATGCCTCCCAGCGCCTTGGGGTGGAGGGAAGGGGGTCCCCACTTTCAGGAGGGGAACCGCAGTAGTGTGGAGAGATGAAGTGACTTGGCTAAAGGTCATACTAGAAATCCATAGCAGAGGCAGGCAATGAACCTTACTCTCAAGTGTAAGAATGTCCCTTCCCTCCTAGTCACGACTACTGTGACCCAAACTGTGGTGGTCAAAGTTTGGTAGGGTTTTCTCCTCCGTACAAGGTGAGTTTTGATTGCCCCGCAGCCGGCCCTCTGAAAGTAACAGCCCCAGCTTCCCACTCCTGCAGTGCAGTGAGGATGTACCTGCAGGGGCCATGTTGTAAAGCACAGATGAGGCAACCTGTGACTTATCTGACTTGAAATCATCAATTTGTTTCCAAATACTCACTGACAACATACAGCCCTGCCAGTTGGCTAAGGAATCTCCTACCCAGCTAGCCACACAGTTGGAGCCCTGCTCGGCCAGTTGGGTTCCTTGTGCCCCGTTTATAGGGGAGCACAAATGGAGGAAGGTCTGCAGCATGTGGCGTAAAAATCACGTAATGTGCATGCATCCGACGAAGTGGGTATTCACCCACGAAAGCTCATGCTCCAAAACGTCTGTTAGTCTATAAGGTGCCACAAGACTCTTTGCTGCTTTTACAGATCCAGACTAACATGGCTACCCCTCTGATACATAATGTGCATGACCGTGTGTCCTCTTACCCTGAGACTACGTTAACCGCACACTATTTTTCTGGGTGCCGTGAAGCTGCTTTATTGGCTCATGGAATGCTGCGTGGACCATGAGTATATTGGTTTAACCTGCATTGCTGCGTGGGACCTGCTGTTGCGTTCTGGTGGCATCCAAACGCCGATCAGCGTTTGTTGGGGCAGCTCCTTCCTCTGGCTGAGCCAGGGCTAACGTGCTGGGTGTGGTTTGCCTCAGGGAGCCGTACCATGACATCCGTTTCAACCTCATGGCGGTGGTGCCCGACCGGAGGATGAAATACGAATCTAAGCTGCACATCCTGAAGATGAACAGGCAGACTGTACTGGAGGCCCTGCAGCAGGTAGGAATGGGTGAGCTAGCTGAAAGAATGAGCTGGGTTTACCATCAGCCTGTAATTTCTGGCTTCTCCAGGTGCTGCCCAGCCCTGCTTTCTCTCACTCCAGCCTGTGGGCAGCTTGGCTCCTAGGACATGTGGGAGGAGCACCTTCAGGCGCCCTTTGCCTGTGGTTGGTACCATGCTCTATACCTCCATCCTGTAGCTTTGCTCAGTGTAGTCTCATGTGGCTGCTCTCCTTGCATAGGCTTTCAGTGCCATGCCCTGTATTTGCCGGGCTTTGCTCTATTGACCATTTAGCCCAGTGGTCGATCACGTCTAACCTGGTGGAGTTCCAGCAGGGCAAGCGACCAGCTGATTCTACTTCCTTTCCTGGCTGCACGTGGGTGCTGGGAAGTGGCTCAGCAGTGCGGGTTCATCTGCTTCCCTCCTTTAGCCCTGTGACTTGCGAGACTGGTTCTAAGAAGCATCTGGTTCAACAGTCAGGTGCAGATTGTCTTTTGCTTTCAAGCTTATCCGGGTAACTCAGCCGGAGCTGATTCAGACCCAAAAGTCCCAGGAGTCTCAGCCGGCTGAGGAGTCCAAGCCGGCCAGCAGCAAGGCGTGTCTGGCACTGGAGACGAGCAGAGCACAGCTGGCCCCAGAGAGCTCACACCCAGGTATGGGACTCACTCTGCCAGGACGATAGTCCTGGCGCAAAGGCACCCAGCTGTGGCTTGATAACTTGACACTGGAGTACTGGGTCCCTCCATGGAATAGGGTGGAGCAGTGCTGGCTTGGCCTTGATTGTTCTGCTCCCAAATACAGCTGTGCATGCTGTCCCAGGGCCGCGGGGCATGGATTTACTCTGGTCTGTACCCCCATTTGCTGGCCTGTACCCTGCCTCTGGTAGGGCTGCAGCTACGGAATTTGAGAAAGGCAGAACTTCCGCCATGCTTATTATTGCTCTTGGCAGTGTATTGGGCTGGAGAGGAGCACGAAAGCTCAACTGCTGTTGTGGGGCAGGAAGGAGGTTAAGTAGAGCATCTAGAATCAAAGGAGCTCGAGTCCATCGGGAAAAGTTTCTCTTTGATGTAGGGTGTGTGTGTTACAGAGAGCACTGAGGACTCTACTGGCCAGGGCCACCCTCCCGCTGCACAGAGCCTGCCCAACAAATCCAAACTGGTAGCAAAGCCATCTGGGAGCTGCATCAACGGTGCTCCCACAAACCCCAATCCCATTGTGCAGAGACTCCCAGCCTTCTTGGATAACCACAACTACGCCAAGTCGCCCATGCAGGTACGTGAGGCCTGGCCTTTCTTCCCATTGGGGGCTGCAGTGTTCTAGGCTGTGCCTCTTAAGCCTTATGAATGAAGTCTTGGGAAACTTTCTACCCCTCTGGCTCCAGCAACTGACTCCACCAGAGTGCAGGGTGAGGTCCCATAGAGCCCCAGGTCTGTCTGGAGGCCTGTAGCACTTCCACAGTTCCTTACGAATGAATACAGGCAAAGCCAGGTTGTATACGTCAGAGAGAACAAGACACAAATGGAGTCGGGCTGATCTGTTTCTACTGATCTGTTAAAAGGTATCTTTTATGCTGTCCCCTCTGGGGATGCATTGCTGGGTTTTTAGCCTGTTCTGGATTTACATGTGCCTAGAGCATGGTTTATCTGGTCGTTTGTTTCACTTTGTTTCGGTGGGGAAATAGAGGCCAAAGCACTGAGCCCTGGCATTTTTGGTCCTGAGCTTTGATGGGTTCAGTTTTATGTTGAGATCATGTTTGGCTGGACCTAGAAGTGCCCCAGGGTGAATCTGGTCAGCGTGTGTGTGCGTGTGCCCAGGATTGAATCGCTGAATCCCTTCCCCGAGAAAGGGGCTACCCCTGGGCTGCGGTTAGGGATGCGGCCAGCCTCAGGCCTGCGTTGAAGTGTCTTTGCCCCATTTCCAAGGAGGGCTGACTGCATGTGGTCCCTTGCCCAGGATGGGCCTTTCAGGCAGTGAGTGGGTGTGTTTTGCAGGAAGAGGAGGACCTTGCAGCGGGAGTGGGCCGTAGCCGGGTTCCGGTCCGCCAGCACCAGCACTACTCCGATGATGAGGATGACTATGACGAGGAGGAGGAGGAGGAAGTTTGTAACACTGCCCCTGCCATCAGGTAATGGATGGAGCTGAGATCTCAGGCTGCTGGGAGCGTAAGGCCTTGCTTTTGCTTAAGCAGAGTGTGCCCCCAGCAGGGGGCGAGCTTCTCCTCCCCCCCCCCCCCCCCGACCTTTTTGTTCCCTAGTGTAGATGAGTGAGGCAGAGGATGCCCTAGGGATGTGTTTCACCAGGTAGGTGACCAGTCGCTCCAGCCAACCGAGATCTCCTGTGTTGGCTGGGTGCGAAGGCAGCCCTAGCAGATGGAGTGCTTGCGGGGCGGGGTGTGTGTGTGTCCTGAGCACAGACTGGCTGGCGAAAGAGGCCCTCTGGATATTCATCCAGATGTGATCAGTTGATCTCTTCATCTAGTCTGTGCTTAAGTCACACCTTGCTGGGGCTTATCTCCAAGTGTGCCTTACTGGAGTTCATACCAGCTACTCCAGCATGCTGCGCTCGTGGGGGACTGTGGCGGGGGAGGGAAAGCGAAAGAGGACCAGAGGAGCATGGCGGGGTGGGGACTAGCGCTCTTACTTGGATCTTGGTGGTGGTAAAGGAGGCTAGTGCTGTGCTTGAAGGGTGATCAGTTTTAGGAATGTGTAGGGGAAGGATGAGCTTGTGGTTTAAACACAAGACTGAGAGGCCCGGGACATATCATTGTGGCCTGAGGCAAATGGTTTACATACAAATTTTCAAGGCTCAATTAATTTTGGGTGCCCAACTTGAGGCACATAAGCCCTGGTTCCCCATTGCTTTTCATCTTATCCCAATGCCCAGTGGGTGTGTAATGCTCCCATTGTGAATCAGGACCCCGGAGCCTGTCTATCAGGCCTGGGACCCCCCACGGCTCCCATTGATGTCAGCGACAAGTGCAGGTGTCCAGCCCCTCTGAGAACTGAGGTGACAAGGTGAGGACTCGGAATTAGTGGAAGGCTTTGAAATCTTTGTGTTTGGCCCCATCCATGCAATCTGGATGGTGGCTTTGAAAGGTGTTGGGAGGCTAAATCCATGAGTTTGTGGAGGGCGTTGAGATCCTCAGAGGGAAGGGAGCAGAGAAGTGTGAAGTGTTATTTGCATGGTGGAAATGGCTTATGGTGAGTTCCAAACCGGTGACGCTCTAAATGAAATGGAATGACGTGATTGGCCCATTGCATTGCGGGTCAGTGATGCCTCCCCAGAGAGGGAAAGTGAAAAAACAGACTCTGGCCTTGTCTACGCTTAAAATAGTGCATCAGTGTAGACACTACCTGCATTGACGAGAGGGGTTCTCTCGTCAACTTAATGCTGGCTATGCTGGGGGTCAGTTGTTTAACTTCTTCGCCCAGGGTGTGGATTTTTCACATAGTTAGACCAACCTAATTTCCTTGTGTAGACCAGGCCTTCTGTGTGTGAGTCCACACTGCCGCTGTCGTTATTTCTAGAGCGCTGGGTGCTGAGTAGTTCCCTACCCTGAGCTGCTAACACTCCTGTTCCCACGTCGGATATGCTAGAGCATGAAGGCTGAGCTGATCAGTCTGTGCCTTTGGGAAGCCCTCAGCTGTGCGGGGCAAAGCACTGACTGACCTTTCCAGTCACGTGAGCTGTGATGTTTCCTCCATTTTCCCCAGCTTGCCGTGTTACATTGGGCCAGGCTCGGAGTGATCTGAACTCCTGGAGGTGCTTCAAGCATTGCTTCTGTATTCTGTGTCCTAGCTAATTGCCTGTGAGTGCTAGGGGCTGTAATATGTCGGCCTTCCCCAGCTGTTGGGGTGCCGGACCTGGTGCTGCCTGCAGCTTCCCTCCCCGTAGGTGCTGTCGCTTCTCCTTGCTATCTGTGCTTGATCTCCTGTTCTGTGTCCTTGGGCAGGTATAAGAGGAAGGGGCAGGGGAAGCAGGAGCTTGTGGCCGGGGCAGCAGACAGCCAGCTCTCCATCCTCCAGCCCAACACCATCAACGTTCTGGCGGAGAAGCTCAAGGAGTCCCAGAAGGACCTTTCCATCCCCCTCTCCATCAAGACTGGGAGCGGGGGCGCCACCGTAGCCGTGGTTGCCCATTCACAGCCCTCCCCCACGCCCAGCAACGAGAGCACGGACACTGCCTCGGAGATTGGCAGCGCCTTCAACTCCCCGCTGCGCTCCCCCATCCGCTCGGCTAACCCTACCCGGCCCTCCAGCCCTGTCACCTCCCACATCTCCAAGGTGCTCTTCGGGGAGGAGGACAGCTTGCTGCGCGTGGACTGCATGCGGTACAACCGGGCCGTGAGGGACCTGGGGCCTATCATCAGCACCGGCCTGCTGTGCCTCACCGAGGAAGGGGTGTTCTGCCCTCTTGCCATCACAGGTAGGTGGTGGGGAAGGACCAGTCATTCTGGGTGGGAGATGGGGGACCCAGGGCTCTCCCATGGCAGTAGGCTGAAGGGAAAGACCTCGGTTCTGCCATGGGTGAGAGGGCGGGATGCTGGGCCCTGAGATGACCAGGGAAGGGATGTAATGTTGCTTCTATCTGGATGTTGAGGTGGGAGGTAGCATGTCCATTGGCGCAGGGAGCCGGTGTTAGCACATGGCCACGGTACCTAACGCTTTCTTTCCTGGTGTGCCCAGACGATGGGAAAAGCTCCCCTCTCTCCAACAAGCACAGAGAAGAGGCCCAATCTGCTGTCAGAATGGACGAGAAGGAGGCAAGCGAGCCAAGTGACAGCAAAGAGAAGGTTGCTCTCTGCAGGTCCAGCGATCACCCTTGCGGGGAGAAGTATTCTCCCAAAGTGAGTGTCCTGTCGTTCTTCCCTGAGCGAGGCAGCAGATCCACAGAGCCAGGGTCCTGCTTTAGCGGCTAGGGGCACAGCCTCTCTGCCAGAGGCCTCAGGAGCTGGTTTCTGTGGGCAGGTAGCAAGTGCAGTCATTGGATTAACCATTGGGTGCCGGGAGTCAGGTTTCTTTACAGCCTGCTCCTTGCAGTTTGGTCTCTGTGGAAGCTCCTGCCTATAGCCTGCCCGTGCTTTAACCCCAACCTCAGTCCACCAGCCTTGCCACCTTTATTCCCTTAAATTGTAGGGAATTTGGTACTGGTGAAAGATGCTGGCTTGCGAGCCATGGCCACTGAGCCCGTTTATCTCCCGAGCTAGCAGCACCAGCACAGCTACCTCACCCTGCCCTCCTGAGGTGTTGCTGTCCGTCTCTGGGAATGGGAGGGCAGGCCGGACTTTGCCACTCGCTTTGTCACAGGGACACGTGTCCGCTAGGAACTGGGCCGAGTCCACCGGTGCATTTTACACAGTGCCCCAACTGGCTGCTTATTGCCCCTCCTAGAGCAGAAAAGCTGTGTGTGCTGGTGCCGGTGCCTTGAGCCGTGCTGGCATCTGTGCTGTGCTCTTGCTCATCATGCTGGGACTTTCCAGGCGAGATCCACCACACCGACACCCTGGGCTCTTGGCAATCCCACTCTATTGCAGTTAAATGGAACTGCATCGGTCCCTTAGAACTGCTTCTAATGCTGCTGTCCAGCAAAGCCTTGTGGCTTGTGAGAGGAGCCCTTTCCCTCTGTAACACAGGGCTTGATATCGGCACGCCTTGCTGTGCCAACAGCCCCAAACCTGCATTTCCCACTGCTTGGGGCAACGTGACTTGGAGTTGCTTGGCCGGTGCACCGGTTGTACTGATCTAGGAAGGCTGCTGGGCTGTGGTGGCAGCAGGCGTTACGGAGGGGTGTCTTCCCTGCACCCTCTCCCTGGCCCTGAGCCGCAGCAGGGGCAGTGTGGGTCATGTTCTCTCTGCTCGGCTGTTCCAGGAGCTGCTGGCGCTGCTGAAGTGCGTGGAAGCCGAGATTGTGAACTATGAGGCCTGCCTGAAGGAGGAGGTGGAGAAGAGGAAAAAATTCAAGGTGCGCTGGCTGATTGTTTATTTGGGTCCCTTAGGAGGCTAAACCAAGCTATAGCCCCAGGGGACATGCCCTTCGCACTGGGCATACAGGGAGAGACTTCTTTAGGTAAGGCCTGGGGAGAGGAAGGAATGGTCTCTGCTAGCCCTCTCCTTCCATCTAGGAAGGCTTCTTGTCCCGAGATGACAAAGCCTGGTCAGGACAAACAAACTGCCTAAGCAGCATTACAAATGTTGGGGACGCTGAGTGAGCAGCGCAGCTGAACTGAGGCAGAAACCTACAGGAGAAGTGCTGGGCTTGCCTGGCTGCATAGCAGAATTCCTCCACTCTCCCCACTCAGTTAGTTCTGATCTCTACTGCACTTCCCTGCGGGCACATGGCTTACCGTGTAGGTCTGCAAACTAGAACTGGGGCAAATCTTTCCTTGCCTGACAATCCACTTTAGATACCCCTTGCTCTTGGATCTGGCCACCTTAACCGTGTTTTTCCCTGATCCCTCCTGTCTGAGCCCATCCATACAGGCAGCAGCCAGGAGCTGGGTTTGGGGTGTTGCTTTCAGATCCATTGTGGACTTAGCTTAGAACCCAGACCAGCCAAGAGCTGACCCCAGGCTCCTGTCTCTAGGGATGGGATCAGGTTCTGGGCTTCGGTTCCTGACTGCCCCGGGAAGTAGCTGTTCACCTTGAGTTTTCTCTTCCTCCACCTCTTTGCAGATTGATGACCAGAGAAGAACCCACAACTATGATGAATTCATCTGCACCTTTATCTCCATGCTGGCTCAGGAAGGTGAGGCTGGCTGCTACCTTGCAATGCAGGTGTGGGGAGGCTTGGAGCTGCTTGGTTCATAACCCCTTGGAAGCGGCATGCCCACTTGCCTGTCTGAAGATGGGGAGTTGCTGAGGGGTTGCCCTGTTGTTGCACTTCACTGGAGCTCATCAGCTGCTTCTGCGGGGGATCCTAGCACACTGCTGCCACATTGAAAGGTCCACTCGAGACGCACTACTCAAGACTAACTCATGGTCTCTTGCCGGTAGAGAGGCCCTGAGCAGGGGAGCAAGCATGGGGGCTGACATTCCTACACCTCCCTGGAAAGCATGGGCCTTTTTTGCTCTGGGATCTGAAGATTTTCTGTCCTAGAATGAACTGGGAAGCCAGGGTCTCCAGCTTAGCAAAAGGGTTACGGTTAAGCTGCTGATATGGGAATCCTAAAACTGGGCTGGGGTGGTTAGGTGGGAGATTAGATGAACTCACTAGGAACAATGTGGCGTCAGGTGTCTACGTTCCACCCTGGAAGGTGGGTGAGAGACTTGTTCTCTGGTTTGTCTGCTCTCTCTTGCAGGAATGCTGGCCAGCCTTGTGGAGCAGAACATCTCTGTCCGCAGACGCCAAGGAGTCAGCATTGGGCGTCTCCACAAGCAGAGGAAGCCGGATCGCCGGAAACGCTCCCGTCCATATAAAGCCAAGCGCCAGTAGTGGCATCCTTGTGGTCAAGAGGGGGAGCAGAACCATGCGCCCACATTGCTCATGCTAGCTGGTGCTTGTATCTACAAGCACTCGGATGGACCAGTTGCCCTGTGCCCAGGGGAGATGGACCCAACAAGAACCCCGGGACTGGGTCCTTTCTGTTCATGTCCTCAGAGCTGTTTCAAATGGAATTTGGATTTTATCAGCCACAGCCTGGGCACCCTGTGGAGTCTGGGAACGGGCACTCCCTGCAGCAGTGGAGGGCAGGTTCTAGTGTCAGTGCTACAGGGACACTTGGATCTACTAGACAAAAGTGTGCCAGGTTGCTCTGCATAGTCCAAGGCATTCTAGCCCAGGACTGATGGAAATCAGCAATCTGCTGAGGGAAAGGCAGCTGGAGTCGGTATGATGATGCTGATGAGTGTCTGTGCTGGCCCCAGCTGGCTATGGCTTCTGGTTTCCAGCATCCAGGCCTTCAGCTCCACACTGCTCTGGGACATTGATATCAATTTTCTATTTCACAAATGTTTATTTTGTGGTTCTGACCAATGTTGCCAGCGTCGTCCCGTGAGCACAGCTGGCTCCCTGATGGCCTGTTCTGGGCCATCTCTGGGCTGCAGTGACATGCCTCTGGGCTGCTGCTGTCCTTGTGTTAGTCATGGTGGGCTGCTCACCTCTGAGCATGCCTCTGGGGGGTTAGCACTGTGTGTCGCTGTTTGTGGACCATCACCTGGTGGGTGTGGTAGGATTTCCCATGCTTACCCACGGTCCCTTCTCTTGCTGGGTTGGCTTGGCCCACCCACCCTCCTTTGGGCATGGGTTCCAGATGCGGTGGAGATCACTGCAGTCACATGCTTGTGCTGCTGGTGCTAGTTAGTCGGTGCAGCACTCAGACTAAGTGACTTCATGGCAGGGCAACTGCTGGAGGACGCTCTAGTTCCTGAGATGGTGTCATTCCATGCTCAGATTAGGCCCTCGCTGCACCATGCATCAGCCCTGGGGGGAAGGGCTGCAGATGCAGCATTTGTTTAATGGCCTTCCACTAACTTCAGTGCCTAACTCAAAACAAACCATGAAGCAGCTGGGCAGGAAACCTTAGTGAAACTCAACAAACCCCTCCCCTCCTCCACGGTGTTTCTTCTCAGACAGTTTTAAAAAGGAGGCTGGGGTGGAGAGCTAGCTCTGCCCCAGTCACCGGAGGGAAGAATTGCTGCTCTGTCTATTTACATCATGTAGGTAAATCAAACAGAACCCAGTGCGCTGCAGCTTCCACCTCACAGGAGCTAGTGTCCACAGCTGCTCTCCCCTGGGCCCAAGGCTGGACTCTGGCTCATGCCTGCCTGGGTTACCTTTTTATACTGTCACAGCCTGACAGGTAGGCAGTCCTATCCCCACACTGACCCTGTGAGCACTGCCGGACGGGGCTTTCTCCTCTCCAGTAGCAGCGTTCAGGCTTGTCTCTTGAAGGAAACACGGGGTTGAGTGCTGCTAACTGCCAGGCCAGCCAAAGCTGTTAATGGCGTTTCAAGGGAAAGGTGGTGGTGCAGGTGAAAGCAGACCTGCCTCAGGGAAGAACTGGATTCACAAATATCCCGCTTTGTACAGAGCTTGACTGTCGAATGAAACCATTGCTGGTCTCTGGCTGCGTCTAACACCATCTGCTGTAAATAGCAGCCTGGTTGGAAAGAATAAAGCTGTCCTATAGCACATGGCTGTTTTGGGAAGGGATGGGTAACAGAGGCTGGGGGGTACAGGCTGGGTACCTAGCACACTGTGCAGGGAAGCATTTGGATAGAAGGATAAAGCAGTCAGTGCAGCAGGTAGAGTAGCAGCAGACACACAATAATGGCACCTGGCGTAAGCTGCTCTAGTCAGTTACCAGCCCCTGCTGTGGGAACCATGCGGCTCTCTGCATTTCCTGGCCCTTGATTTCAGCTGCTGCCTAGTTTAAACACTGGTGGGAGGGGAAGGGGGCACCTGATTAGAAGAAACAAGTACACTATTGGTAAAATAGAACAGCTGCTTTATTTATGACAACGCAACACGAGCTCCGAGAGGCAGGGGCAGCTAGCGCAGGGTTTAATTGCTGGCCTCTTCTAGCCCTAGTTGACTGCACCAACCAAGCAGTGCATACAAATACACATTACACCAGTACCTTGGTGCGCAGACCCTTTGCTGCTATGGCTTCCTAGAAGTCTAGCGCGCAGATCAGGGCTACGCCCCGTTTGATCCAGTGCCTCTGGAGTTTACTGCTGGGGATTTCCACCGCAATCACATAATTGGTAGAATGACCTGTTGTTGACAATGTCCCTGTAATGGAAACAGGTAAAGTTGTATTAGAACACGAACCCAGGGCTGGTAAGTTTCTATACATGAAAAAAAATCTCATCCCTTTCACCCCCTGCTGTGACTCATGGACAAGTGGGAACTGCTTTAGCATCAAAGTTACTGCAGGAGCATCCTGGTCTTGTACTAGTCTGCCTACAGTGGGGCTCCAGCCAATCATTTAGTAATGTTTCTGCAGCTGAGCTGGGAACATGCTGTCCTGTGTCGGTTTTTATACAGCACTCAGCACTGTGCTGGTTAAGCATCCTCCAGGAGTGCATTAAGCACATACTGGTTCTCCTCGCCTGAGGGCTGAGCGGGAGAAGTGTAGGCAGGGGTGTGTCTTGCCTTGAAAGGTTTTTTAAAATGTATTAAATATAAAACACAGAGCACCAGGTATATTTACTAGAGACAACACGGGCAAAGAAATGCATCTTGAGGGCTGGGACGGTCTGTGGTTAATGGATAAGGTTCTGCTTGATAAGAAAATACTCCTGCTTGTTCTGTTAGCATCACGCTAGTTGGTTCTGCCTGCATATTCTGGAGCACGTATAATAAAACAGCCTTACCAAGGCTGTTCTTACACATCTAAGAAATTGGGTCGCTCTGTCATTCATGCATATCCTGCCATTCATGTCAATGGGGCAGCAGGAACCAGGTCTGTTGTTCACATGAGAGCTGTAATATCATCTTGTCGGGGTCTTTGAGCATGAGCACTAGCCCTGCAGGGACGGAGAAGGAGCCTACGCCTAACTGTCAGCTGCTGCTTTATCTCACTAGGTGCTAGTGCAGTTCCCTTACAGCCTTTGCTTCGAGAGCCCTCCCTGGCTGCCTTACCTGCTCGAGTGAGTGTCTTGTAGATTGGGCACAGGTAGAAGCCCGTGGTTGGAGGTTTGCGGTTGGGAACAGGGACGAGCCAGATCACTGCCATCTCTGTGTAAAGCTCCTTGGGGCGTGACTCTGCTAGCTGAAAGGAGAGGGGATCCCAGCGAGCGCCTTCCAGAAACAGGCCATGAATATAACAACCCTGGGCGGGACGCTGGGCCAGCTCGCTCACTGACTCTCTCATCACCTAATGGCCCGAGGCAGAGCAGAATGTCACAAGAGGCCCACCACTAAACATCCGGACAGTGATCAACTCCTAACAGCGCACGCACCCTCCACCCCGCTAGCACCAGGAACTAGTGTAAACGTCCTGCTCCTAACAGCTGTGCTGCTTCCCAGGAGGGGCTGTATTCCATTCATAAAAGGCTCTGAAAATGGTGGCCATAAAGAGTCCTGGGGGACACCTGACTTTCAGTCTCCAGCTTGAGATTTTCAGGAACACTGAGCATGCACAACTCTCACTGCAGTCAGTGGAAGCTGTGGGTAGCTGGCGGCTCTGAAACCAGGCCCTACAGTGGAGGGGTGTGAAAATGTGGGTGCACATACATATAAATGCCACAGTGGGGCACTGCTTGCTCTCAGCAGGTGGTGGCTAAAACGCCTAAGTCAGGCTTTTGGGCCCACCTGCTGAGGCTTTTTGGAGGAGCGTTTGGGATTTGTCCCTGGGCTCTTCCAACAAGGGTAGATGGGACGGACAAGCGTTCTGTCCCCCCACTGGAGCCCTAACTTCCAAAAGTCAGTTAAACGCAGTGTAGCCGGAGTGGTCTGCAAAGGGCAATCTACAGCTAGCGCTCCAGGCTAGGTGATGCACACAGCTCCGTGGCTGACCTGTTAGGCAGTGGTGTCAAAGGGATGTGGGTCTCTATTCTCCTTGAGTTGGGTTCCTACTGCTGGAGAGCCAGCCAGTGCCGAGTCAACATAACTCCCCCCAGGTCACTGACCTGAAAGTCAAATGCAATGGTATCGATGGAGATGATTGATTTCCTGGCAAAGTTCTGCAGTGTCCCTGTGAGAAAGGCTTGGGGGAAGAAGAAGCCACTGATCCAGAACACAGGCGGGATCCCCTTAGTGATCCATCGTTGCAGGAAGTCAATCCGCTGCAGCAGGTCATTAACCCAGGAGGCCAAGGGCTTCAGGGATGGGTACGCCTGCAGGAGACCAACAAGGGAGTGCTTTGTGCTGTCCTGAATCCTCTTGCTAGTTCAGACACCCATCCATCAGTAATAGGCTGCACCTGCTGCTTGGATTCTGCAGCTAACCAACCCACACGAGACTAGTGGGGAAGGGGTGTCTTACAAAGACTGAAAAAGACCCTGTTTTCTGTCCAGACCAGCGCCTGTAGGGGTAGGGAAGGCATTGCTTCAAAAAAGCTAGGAGGTAGGCCTTTGTGCTAGGTCTAGGCTGTGCACACCACTAACCCCCCCTCACCAATCTGGATGCTTTCTGCTGCTCACGAGGTGCAGCGTTTCGGTTTCCATTTCCATTTGGAGTAGACAGATTTGCATATTCACGATATAGTTCTTAGGAAACAACCACACAGTGATTATGCAAATCCCTGCCCTCGATCTAGTGCCCACCAGTCAATCAGAGTGCAGAGACTCACATAGTGTTGGGCTGAGAAATAACTGTACAGTGATTTTATGCAAATAAGACTCCCACAACCTGTCCCAGCTGGGAAATGCATATCTGAGTAACAATGCCATTGTGCATAGATATTTAGGGAGCATCCCTGCCCTCCGATGGGCTGAGCTAATTCCAGGCAAGTATAATAAGTAATGCCAAGGTGCTGAAGGATGGGCATGTGTCAAGGTTCTGGGTGATTTGGGTTCTTTCCATAGGGAACCACAAGATAAAAGAGTCCTGCTGCTTTTCAAAACGTGGCAGAACATTTGCCTTTGACAAGGTTCCTCACCAAAGGCTCTTACGCAAAGTAAGCTGTCATGGGATAAGAGAGAAGGTCCTTTCATGGATCAGTAACTGGTTAAGCGATAGGAAACTAAATGGTACATTTTCAGAATGGAGAGAGGTAAATAGTGCTGTCCCCACTACAGAGGTCTGTACTGGGACCAGTGCTACTCAACATAATGATCTGGAAAAAGGGGTAAACAGAGAGGTGGCAAAATTTGCAGATGATCCAAAACTACTCAAGATAGTTAAGACCCAAGCAGACTGTGAAGAGCTACAAAGGGATCCCACAAAACTGTGTGACTAGGCAACAAAACGGCAGATGAAATTCAAAGTTGATAAATGCAAAGTAATGCACATTGGACAACATTATCCCAACTATACATAAAAAATGATGGGGTCTAAATGAGCTGTTACCACTCAAGAAAGAAATCTTGGAGTCATTGTGGATAGTTCTCTGAAAACATCCAATCAATGTGCAGCAGCAGTCAAAAAAGTGAACCAAATGTTGGGAATCATTAATAAAGAGATTGATAATAAGACAGAAAATATCATGTTGCCTCTATATAAATCAATGGTACGCCCACATCTTGAATACTGCATGCAGATGTGGTCACCCCATCTCAAAAACATATTGGAATTGGAAAAGGTTAAAAAAAGGGGAACAAAAATGATTAGGGGTATGGAACAGCTTCTGTGAGGAGAGAGAAGATTGGAGCTTTTCAGCTTGGAAAAGAGACAACTAAGGGGGGATATGATTGAGGTCTATAAAAGCATGACTGGTGTGGTGAAAGTAAATAAGGAAGTGTATTTACTCCTTTTTATATCACAAGAACTAGGGGCCACCAAATGAAATTAATAGGCAGCAAGTTTAAAACAAACAAAGGAAGTATTTCTTCACACAACACACAGTCAACCTGCGGAACTCTTTGCCAGAGGATGTTGTGAAGGCCAAGACAATAGCAAGGTTCAAAAAAGAACTAGATAAATTCATGGAGGATAGGTCCATCAATGGCTATTAGCCAGAATGGGCAGCGATGGTGTCTAGAGCCTCTGTTTGCCAGAAGCTGGGAATGGGCGACACGGGATGGATCACTTGATGATTACCTATTCTGGTCATTCCCGCTGGGGCACCTGGCATTAGCCACTGTTGGAAGACAGGATACTGGGCTAGATGGACCTTTGGTCTGACCCAATACGGCCATTCTTAAGAGGTAAATGTGGGACTTAGTAGAGAAATAGCTGCAAATGCCTAAGCTGGACTAAGAGGGTGGTAAGACTTGCAAACCTATGTGTAAAGCTCTGCTTGTGCACCTGAATCTTGACCTGCAACATGCCTGCATTTTCAGCCCAAGGTATGCATGTCATACTGTGGGGTGGTTTTTTTGGTGTGGATCAGAGCCCACTGGAGACTAGCATAAGACCCATTAATTCATTTCAGTATGTAACAGAATCAGGATCAGAACCCTTCTAATGGGGAAGTTCTAGTTTCACTGACCCCCGTGCCAGCTCTTAAGTCTCCTTTGTTCAAATCCTGAGCTGCTTCACCATGAAGGAAGGTCCATGCAGGCGATGTTCAAAACCTGACGAGCCAATGCTCCTGAACAGGCAGGTGGATGCATACCTTGGCATTCCAGAGCTCTGGAACAATATTGTTGAACAAGCTGTTGGCCATGAGCTCCAACTGGGAGGACATCACCACCAGGCCCTTGAGGGCTTTCAGCAAATCCTGCAGTGTCTGTGCAATTACTTCCAGCAGCCGATTGTACCTGAGCAACAAAGAGTAAGATAGGAGTTCTGGGGAAGGAGCAGAGCAATCCAAGACCGTGATTTATGAACACTGGCTGAGGTCTTCCAATGCTGAGGAATGAGACCATCACCATCAATGCGTAAAAACAACGCCCTTCTGATGTGCTGCACAATTTTAGCCCTACTGAAGTGTGGCCTTCTGGCCTGCAGCCCCAACCCAGAGAGTTTTGAAGAGCATGGAAAATGTCTCTAAACTCTGACCCTATCAGAATGCTCAGCTAACAATGGGAACTTGTAGTAAGTTCTCTCCAATAAATGACGCCTCTTGTCTACGTGGTTCTTTTATGTCTTTGAATCTTCAAACTTCAAATGCAGGATGAATTCCACTGAATAACCTGGAGTTCCTGTATTGAAAAGAGTCGATCCCTGCAGGAGAGGTAGGATTTTAAGGCTGTAGGCCCTCTCTGTTGTCACTAACACAACATCTGAACCTAATCAACACTGGAACTCCAGTCCCACCACATGTGGTGCAAAAGGCACTTGGTACCTTCCACAAGGACCAGCTGAAAAGGGGCTAAGTCGCTGCTTTCGCCTCTCCAGAAATGGCTGCTCTGAGAGCCTGCGTAGCCATTTCCTTTCCCACTGGGGGCAGAAGCTCACATGCCAGTTCCCCTAGTGGTTCTGTAGAGGAGGTGTGTACCCGCAGACTGGAAGGCTGGGTGTGAGTAAGAGCTTTACCTGATCACCTCCTGCACCAGCACTGTGTTCATGGACTCCTCGTACAGCACCGGGTATTTCAGCATCACCTCCTGCAGATTAATGGGGTCAGGGACCTTCTTCAAGATGTCCTTTGATGTCTCCTCTACAAGCTAGAAAGCAGATGGAACAAGGCATGAGAAGCTGCTCTGGAAATGACTTCCGGGTAGAGAACTTCAGAGGCCTTCTTAACTTGTCAGCAGAAGGAATGAGCCTGACCAAGGTCAAAGGGGAAATGAATCGCTTCTGTTCCCTGGGGCCAGACTTACACATGGGGTTAGCAGTAACTTAGCTGCTGCTGGTTATTTCCTCCAAAAAATGCTCCCTGAGGCAGGAATTTTTGAGTTGCAAAGTAAAGGCCTCTCCCTGACACTCTCTAAAGGTCATCCTTGAGGGGACTCCTTGAGGCACTCAGGGTATGGCTACACTTACGGTTTGCAGTGCTGGTAGTTTGCAGCGCTGGTCATCCAGCTGTGTAGGAGCAGCGCTGGTGTGTGGCCACACTCACAGCTACCAGCGCTGGTGTGTGGCCACATTTGCAGCATTAGCAGCGCTGCTGGGAGTGATGCATTATGGGCAGCTATCCCAGCATTCAAGTGGCCGCAACGTGCTTTTCAAAAGAGGAGGGTGGAGTGGGGGTCTAGTGTGACAGGGAGCGGGGGGAGAGAGAGAGGGGATTTTTGGAGCCAACACTGTGTGTTTAGCTTCCTGACTTGAAAAATCAGAACATGTTTCCAACCCCTTAGTCTTAACTCTTAATTGCAAACAGCCTGCAGCCAACACGACTCCCCGCTGTTTCATTCCCTCCCTGCCTGCAATCTCATTTGATTGTTTACAGCCAGGTACAGATGATCACAGCAAACAGGAGCTCTGTTTGTTTTTTAGATAAGCGGCAATGGCAACGGAGCTCCGATCGGAGCTCGTTCACAACAAAACAAAGAGAGGCTGCATAACAAAACAAAGAGAGTAATTTATAAAAGCATTCTGGGATACACCTTATACCCTGGAGGCCAATCACAGCGCTGGTGTGTGGCCACACTTGATGACCAGTGCTGCAGCACCAGCGCTGGAATCCTTATTCCCCATGCTGAGTGAGGTGTACGGCCAGCGCTGCAGCCAGGGAGTTGCAGCGCTGGAAGTGCCCTGCAGGTGTGGCCACTTACTAATTGCAGTGCTGGTGGAGCCTTTCCAGCACTGCAAATCGCCAGTGTAGCCATACCCTCAATGGACAGGCTTGTTGGGGAAATTAAGAAAAAATATTTGTGGTGTAGACCACATGCAAAGGAAAGGATGGCTGCCAAGAGCGACTTGAGACATTGAGTGACTTGAGATGGGGGAGGGAATATCTTTTATTGGACCAGCTTCTGTTGGTGAGAGAGACAAGTTTTCAAGCTACACAGAGCTCTTCCTCAGGTCTAGGTACCTACATACCTTTGAGGATCTGGGCCTACGTATTTAGCTCCTTTTATTATGTTGTTCTCTCATCCACCAGGAGGTGGCACAGACTCACCCGGCTGAATTGATACCACAGCTGTGTGTAGGAGAGGACATTTTCTTGTCAAAATACAGTGCACGAACCCCACTGGAAGCGCTAACTCAAAATCAGCAGTTACACGACTGCCCAGCTTCCTGCCAGATCTTTTAGGGAATTTCATTCCCAATAAGGGTGTAATGGGAAGGGAACTTCATTCCATCCCTATAATCAACATGTCCACCACCCAGAGCTGCTTTCGCTCCACGTACACAATGCCAACATGATCCCAGAACAGGAAACGCCTCCCCCATGGGAGGCAACAAAGCTTTAGCGGTGCTCAGCAATGCTGAACAACTGTTCCAGTCAGGATGTGAAGAACACTATCCTGTGGAAACTACCAAGGGAGTTACACATCCCCAGACCAGGACACAAAGGCTAATGCCCCTGCGCAAAATACCATGTGGTTTATAATGAGCAGAAGGGGTCAGGACACTATTTGATAGTTTCTGAATGCTACCTCCAGTTGCAGAGCATCCTACCTTCAGTCCTGAGTCAGGGAGAAGAGTGCCAGCTACTGACTCACTAATAGCACGTCTTGTAGCTCCTGGGTTTTCCTTGGGGAGCAGGAGCGAAGGACCTTCCCTCCAAGGACTGACTAGACCTGATCCTGCTTGCTTTGTAAAATCTAGCTAGAGGGACTATGGCTGTAGTAGGCAGCAGTAACCAGTGGAGGGCGGGCTTTACCTTTCTCTGTCCCACATAGCAATTCAAACCACAGAGCACTGTATGTTACACTGAGCGTGTGGCAAGGCCAGCGACCGTGGTTACACACCTCCTCCCTGCCGCGGCCTCCTGAGGTGGACGTCTTTGGCTGCAGCTGAATGATGGCCCCGAGCAGGGCAAAGGTCTCGTTCTGAGCAAAAGTGATGTTGGCATTGTCATGTAAGCTGAATATCTCCGGGGTGTCATTGAGTGGCAGACTCTTGATGTATTGGATGTATCCCTAGGGTGAAATCAGCCACAAGATTTGAGGTGAGGAATGTGCATTGGAAGGGAGGAGAGGAAAACAGCATAGCTATATTCTGATGGTTATTGGCCCAGCAGAGTTTGAAAGAGGAGAGGAATGTGACACATGCCTTTGGACTTCCTGGCTTTTATACAGCCTCGTATCTTACATGGTGATGCACCAACAGAATGTTGTCAGACGTGGCTAGTTCGAGATGTCCCAGCACCAGAAAGGGGATGGGAGAGGAATAAGAGAATGGTAACAAGAGTGATGAAGGGCTGACCTGGGAGGGAAGCTGAGGAGAATGCCATATGTGGGGTGGAGCTTGGCTCTGCACTAAAGGAGAAGGGATGTGAGGGCAGCGATCTGGAGAAGCAGCACATACCTCACCCACCTTGTCTCTTTAATGAGTGTATCTTTTATTGGATCAACTTCTGTTGGGGAGAGAGACCAGCTTTCGAGCCATGCAGAGCTCTGTCTCTCTCCCCAACAGAAGTGGGTCCAATAAAGATATTACTTAACTCACCTTGTCTCTCTAATATCCTGGGACTGACACGGCTACACCACCACTGTGTACACTCATCAAGATAGACAAGCGTCAAAAGCTGTAGGCTAACGCTGGTAAGGGTTCCACTCTGGGTCCACTTCGGGTGGTGTTAGGCTAGATAACAATCTATACTCAAGCTACATATTATAAGGGTAGAGTCTTACTTTGGGGATTCTGAAAATAGCTACAAGCGACTGCAGAACCACTCATGTCGCTTCTATTGCCACCAGAAGTCCTCAGTAGAAAGTCTTCTACTGTGCAGCTGGACATGCTTTTACATCATTATTATTTGTATTATGGCAGTGCCTAGGAGCCAATGTGCTAGGTGCTGTACAAACACAGACAAAGACAGCCCTGCCTCACGGTTCTATGTTGATTCTCTTGCTGTGAGATGTAGGTACAGAGTCAGATAAAAGCGGATTTGCAGGCTTTTATTACCTTGTACTTTCTGCTAATTCACTCGGACATTATCACATTCTTCCAGAAGATGATCTCACATTTGGAGTCTCCAGGTTCTATTTAGCATTCTGCTCTGTGCCTGTGAGGCTAGGAGAACATGTGGGTTTACGAGCTGAGTACTTACATTAAGGTCATAGGTGGTGCTGATCTGTCTGTAGATCCCTGACTCGGAATAAGCAAAATCCTCAGTTAGAACTTCCGGCTTGTAGAAATCTTCTAATATATTCATGATGCATCGCCTGTCCCAATCATCTGTCACTCGGCCTCCATAATTGATCTCGCCAGCTGTATACTTCAGAACCTGCAAAGGAAAATGTTCCCTTAGAAGCAACATCCTACCCCAAAGAACTCATTGCAAATTTTAAGCTGGGACATGAACTTGAATCTCAGCAAGAAAGAAAGTGAAGGATGACTTGGTAAATCTTTGGGAAAGTCTGTCTCGCTGCATGGTCTGTTATAAATTTCTAGTCCATAGCATGAGGGAAATTACTGCTGGGAACAGCCTGCAATGGTAGGAATATAGACTACTGCATGCAATATCTTTAAATGTATATGGTTTTTGGAATTGTGGGTGGTAGGGCAATCATTTCAGGGGGCACTCCAGTCCTCTGGTCTCCATGGCGAACATAGGGGCCCACCAGAAGCCCAGGGATGGCAAAGAATGGAGCTGGCCCATGGACTGGGAGTTATGACATTCCACGCAGGTTCCGCAGGGCAAATCAGGGCTTATATATTTTACTGCTGCTGGATTTGTGTGAGACTGCAAACAATTCCATGCAACTTTCCACAACAGTCAGAGGGGATGAAACTGAACACACAGGCAGATCGAGCTTCTGAAATCCAATGTCTCCTAGGTTGTCTCCAGACACCTTCAATGATGCCCCCATCATTATCACACACTATACTGCTTCCATGGACTTTCCCAGCTGTGTAGAGTTCCCACACTCACAACAGAGCACATGCAGCCTCCTTATGCACCAGCAACCTCTCTAGCACCCATTCAGAGGTAAGGCAGACCAGCTCTCCATTCCCACCTTGTACGGGATGTCTGCATATTCGTCCAAGAACATCTTTAGCTGGCTGATGCAGATGCGGAGGTCTCCATCCGTGAACTCATATGGGATATTGAACCCCAGTGGCCCAAACTTCCGCCGCTCCAGAGCATTACCATGGAACAGGCAAAGTGACAGCAGCAAGGCCTTAAACTCGGAGATCTACAGGACATGGGGACAATAAGAGGAACAAGTGTTATTTGACCAGTGGTTGGCTCTCTCTTTTTGGATGAGATATGTATACTCTTAGGCACATCAGCAGGCGGAAAGCTAAAGTGCCCAACCTGCTGATTTCAGAAGGCTGACAAGGAGCCCAGCCCAAAGGTCTGGAATATTGGTCCTGGCTATGCCATTTGGGAAAGTCATGGGCCAACATTTTCAAACCTGAGTGTCTAAAGTTATGATTCTAAATAAGGATATAAGGGTGAATTTTAGACATCTCAGTTTGAAAAGGTAGGCCACAATATTTCCAATAGGCCCCAGAGTTCCTGCTGTTTGAAATATGTGACGGAACCCATATTGCTGAGGTTTCAGGCCAGGAGAGGGACACTCAGCCCATAAGGCCCTACAAAACCAGTCTGCTCCTCAGTGATCCAATGGCAGCAGGAAGAATGAGTCTAGCCAAGTGGTCCAGGCAGAGAGCTGGGGGAAAGGATGTGGTTCTTACCTTGGAGCAGGAGTTCAGGAAGTCATCACTCAGGCTAATGTAGGACTTCAGCAGATTGGCCTTGACCCCTCGGGGGGGCTCAATGGTCATCTTGGAGCCATTCTGGAGGATGGACACTGGGAACTGGTTACTGGGTAAACTGGTGAGCCAAAGGCGAAAGTCACGGTGCACCTAGACAAATAAAGGGATTGTAAGTTGTAAGATGAGGATCAACAAGGACAAGTGCAGAGTCCTGCACTTAGGATGGAAGAATCCCATTCACTGTTACAGACTAGGGACCGAATGGCTAGGCAGCAGTTCTGCAGAAAAGGATCTAGGGGTTACAGTGAATGAGAAGCTGGATATGAGTCAACAGTGTGTCCCTGTTGCCAAGAAGGCTAACGGCATTTTGGGCTGTATAAGTAGGGTCATTGCCAGCAGATTGAGGGACGTGATCATTCCCCTCTATTCGACATTGGTGAGGCCTCATCTGGAGTAATGTGTCCAGTTTTGGGCCCCATACTACAAGAAGGATGTGGAAAAACTGGAAAGAGTCCAGCGGAGGGCAACAAAAATGATTAGGGGCTGGAGCACATGACTTATGAGGAGAGGCTGAGGGAACTGGGATTGTTTAGTCTGCAGAAGAGAAGAATGAGGGGGGATTTGATAGCTGCTTTCAACTACCTGAAAGGGGGTTCCAAAGACGATGGATCTAGATTGTTCTCAGTGGTACCTGATGACAGAACAAGGAGTAATGGTCTCAAGTTGAAGTGGGGGAGGTTTAGGTTGGATATTAGGAAAAACTTTTTCACTAGGAGGGTGGTGAAGCACTGGAATGGGTTACCTAGGGAGGTGGTGGAATCTCCTTCATTAGAGGTTTTTAAGGTCAAGCTTGACAAAGCCCTGGCTGGGATGATTTAGTTGGAAATTGGTCCTGCTTTGAGCAGGTGGTTGGACTAGATGACCTCCTGAGGTCCCTTCCAACCCTGATATTCTATGATTCTATGATTCTAAGTGCGCTGAGGTTAAGTTTAAGATACCTGTTTACTAAGGAAGTTTAGTAGAAGCCTTCTTAACTGGAGGTCCTCCTCCCTCACTACCAGGCAATGCTCTTCCCAACTCAGATGGAACAAACCTCTCCAGAGGGATCCATTTCTCCTGAGATCCCCTGTGCTCAGAACCACTGGAAACTCTATCAGCAGAGATGCCCCGCTCAACTACCCAGCCGCATTAAAGGCTTTTCTGTTGACGAGCAGACCTATCCCAGTTAGATATCAAGATGTGTGGCACATTGTTATTGCCCAAAGTGCTAATACAATGCAATAATCTGCCTGCCAGATTTTCAAATGGGTTTTATTAATGAAGTAGGGTAATCCAACAGCTAGAAAAATTCTATTGCTGTCACATGGTGGGCATATCTCTGGTGGGCATCACCAGGGTGGATGTAGCTGCTGGACATGGTGCAGTTTTTCTGTATCACGTGTGAGCAGTTTGAGGGCAAAGAGCAGAAACACTCTGACACAGTCAGACATCAAAGATGATACAACAGTCTAGGAGGTAGCTACGTCTCTGCCTGTTGATGGTTTCACAAATTAGGACTACTACTTTGAATTCATGACATGGACAGAGCTGACCTAACTAGAGAGTTAATGAAGAACCAAGCAGTGGGTGAATCAAGTAGTCCCTGCTCAGTATCACTGGCAAGATTCAAAGGTAGGTAACTGCAGTCCAACCCAAATGCAGCTTTTTCAGTGAGCAGCCTATGGCTCACCGGTATCTGTACTATACTGTGGTAAGAAGCAAGCATCTCTGGATAAGGTGGGTATCAGCTGTTTGCTCAGAAGAACAAAACAAGTGAGAAACTGCCACCAACAATGGGCTCTGTCAGGCAGCTCCTGGAACATGCAATTTATCAGTCATACATACAGTTATGTATATTCAAGTGTCCCCTGTCAACATTGGATTGGAGATAGATAGCACAGGACATCTTGTTCCTAAAATGACGGTGCCACCACCTGCTCCAGAAGTCATCCTCGTCTTTGTGCAACATGGCTTTGAGAGTACCTGTGCAACAAGGAGCTGCAAATGCCGCAGGAAGACTTGGTGTGCTCCGATGTATGCAACTGTGAGTGATGAGAGTAGCAACAGAGTATTGAATGCATTGGATACAGATTCTGTGGGGGAGTAGAAATGTTTCAACTATCTGCCAATTACTGTGGCTACTTTTGTGAGTAAATATAACTCGAGGGGGTGTTGCATTAGACATTCAGTAGCTCATAGTTAGATGTAGGGTTATATAAGAATGTATGGTTATATTTTGTTATTCAGACACTATATTTATACAAGACATTCTACAGTCCTTCTACTAAGAGTCATTTCTGTTATATAAGTAGTTTACATGTATTACTGCATTCAGTAAGCAGATAATTACAGTTGTACCATGTGTGCTTTAGACTGGCCTCCGGTTGATCAAAAATATGTTTTATATTAGGAGGTAGGTGTCTTCTTATCTGCATAGCTTCCTACAAATCGCAGACCAAATTTTTTTCTCAACTCAGTCCACTCTATAACAATGGCAAATATTTTGATGTATTACATGGTGGAAACAAACTCATATTGTCATAACCAATGCCACAAAAGTACGAGAAAATGCATAAAATCACTGGGGCTAAATATTTCCCAAACTTTCCAAAACTGTACTATTTTGAGTACATAGTTGCATTATCAATTAAGCTTCCTGCTCATTTTGCTCAAAATTAATCTATGTTTCTATGAGTTATGATCCTTTCTGTGATTTTATGATTCTTTTCAGATTGGATGCCTGATAACATTTACACATTACGTGATATAGAAAAACTGCTTCCGGCACCTACAGCCCCCTTGGTGATGACCACAGGATATGTGCCTAACATCTGGTAACAATTAAATTTTTCTAGCTGCTGGGTTTCCTCTTAGTGCCCAAAATGGGTCCAGGCTTGTAGACTAACAGATCCACTGGAGACTTTTCCACTGAACATAAGCCTCGTGCTATTGTGCTCCCTGTAGTGTTGTAAGTTACTACCCACTCTCTAGCCAACCCAGGCAGCTCTTTGTCATTGGGAAGGCTCTCTGAAGAGAGAAGAAAGCTCTAGAGTGACAAGGCCTGGCCATCATTCCTCCATCAGGTCAGTAACATCTGTAACTTCCTTAAGAGGGTTGGTGTAACATAGATGTTTCAGTGTCACTCCAGGCTGGAAATGTCAGCCAGTGATTATGGCAGTAAAGGGGTGATGGCTCCAAGCACAAGGCAAATGAGTGACCAGGACACCAGTGCAATGTTCCATCAGTGGGATGGAAACAGCGGGTGGAACTGGGAAGGTGATAACGGAGGGAGAGTACTTAACTAGACTGGCGGAAAAGGAGCAATTATAGTGCCATCGAAGTGATGTCACTGAGCTGATATATGAAAAGGTAAGTGTTAAGAATTGTTAACATTGGACTGGAGGAGGAGGTGTGCACAGGGCAGCAGTGCATCATGGGACTGGTGAGTCACATCCTATCAAATAGGCAACTAACTCTGCCCACACTGAATGGGTGTGGGAAAAGAGATCACAGGATAAGATAGTCTCCTTCCTCGTCCAGAGGAAGCTGGGTAAAGCTGTGGAATAAAACATCAGGCTGAAATTCAAGGAGAACATCCATGTGTGTGTTTGTGTAACCTTGTCAGGATTGATGCTCTCCATGAGTCTCTCCAGCGAAGGCATCCAGCTTGGGGCTAAGTGGCAGTTCTGGAAGAAGACCCACTTCCCACGTTCCATAGCACTTCGCATCATAGCCTCGGCTCGGGGACCCTAAGGAAGAAAACCAAAATTCCCCAACTTTACCATACCTACTGTATGCTATATTGTTTGTTAGAATGACTGCATGTGACATCAGTGCTCAAAGACATTCAAACCATTTAAGCTACTTTTCCACTCAACTGTTGGTCTGATGCCCGCATAAACCAAATGGCAAAATTCCAACCAAACCAGTGTCTCAGAAAAGCATTTTAACAATATAAAAGGGACATAGGCCACAGTTAAGTCTATACCTGAAGTTAGTTTTGCTTTCCACCTGCTTTTATCATAAAGGTTTTTAAAAAAAAAATCTGCTCCAAAAGAGAATCGGAGAGAGAAACTACAAATGTCCATTCTACAAATGTCCATGTCAATTCAATGGAATTTCTAAGCCATTGAAGAAATGCGAGTGGATGTTGCTGCTGAATGAATCCCTCAAGCCCCTATGAACCTCTGTGACCGGCTGGGATCAAAGGGGGTGTTTTCAGAATGGTGGGGTAGGATTTGGTTTTCCTGGAGTAAACCCTTGTGTACTGAGATGACTATATTGCTCAGAATGAGTGAAATGGAACCAGTGGATTACCTGACCCTGGCCCAGGGAAATAGCCGTTAGCTTCTTGGAGAACTTCATTTCTTCAGCAAATTTGTAGAGATCAGCTGCTGGGTCTGTCCCAGGTGAGAGCACGAATATCAAAGGCGTAGTAGAGGTTGACTCTTTGAACACGGCAGTGAGGTCTGAAGTCTGAAAGACAGGAAGGCTTCTCGCTCAGAGTAATATCTGATGACCTGCGCTGGGGAGGGCAAGGAAAGGGAGAAGGCATTCTCTCAGGTCCAAGGGCCTGCCTCTGCCACTATGTTCACTGTCATGTCTGTCCTCAGGAATCACAGTCTTCCTGATGAGTGGAAATAATCTGTTCTAGAGACAGGTCTTCAATCCAGATAATGCTTCAGGAGGCTGAGTGCAGAGGCCTTTGCTTCCTCCTTTTTTAACTAATTTGCCACTGTATCCCTGGGGGCCTGATCCAAAGCTCAAGGAAGCCAAAGGGAGTCTCTCCATTGATTGTGGTGGGGTCTGGATCAGAGAGCTGGTCCCCTTCCATTCCTTAGTTATCCATTCAAACTCCTTCCTCCTTTCCCTGCACCAGTCACTCTCACTCACCCTGTGGGCAATGTCTTCCACCACCATACACTCCAGGAACCATTGATCTCCTCCTGCCTGTTGCCTCCAGTGAATTCACCACTGAAGCCCCTCTGAAAACCCAGCCCCTTTTATATGGATTTAGGTGCCTAACTCTGGGCAGCCATATTTGAAGATTGTGGCCCGATGTGTAACAGACAGCTACTCACACACTTCTGCCCAGACACGTCTCTTTTACCCTAATCGAACAAAAGCCATTGGCTGACACGTGGGAATTCCTGCATTTTCTTTACAGAATGCTCTTGAAAGGGTGGTTTGAACTGCTCAATGTTAAAACTGGCAAGCAGACGATATGCAACGACTGCTTCTTAGTCTGCTACCCCTGGCTCTGCCAGGGCTTTGAAACTGGGGGCCCAATTTGTAAATATGGGGATACTTCTCATAAGATGTTAAAATTCCATCTTTGGTTGCTGACTGGCAGGTGCATAAACCAGTTACTGAGACCTGCTGCTCATAGGAAAGGTGTCCTGGTATAGCTAGGGCAGTTAGGGGTACGCTTGTTTACAGATATAGGCTATGTCTACACTTCTGGCAGCCAATAGCGTACAGGTACTACACGTGTGGCTGCACACTGCAGTGAAACCCTCCAGCAGAGGGGAGGCAGAGGAGAAAGGCTCCAGCAGTGGGACACTACACTGCTAACAATAGCAGTGTAGATGGGGAAGGTGCTGCTTGGGTGCGTAGAAAGCTATCCCTAATAGTGCAGGCGTGTAGGGAACTTACTCTCCTCTACTCGCCTAAGCTGGGCCTCACCGCCTAGACTGCTATCTATACTTGTGTTAGCTGGGCATGCAGTGTCTCTACTCTATGCACAGCCATAATAGTAGACGTACCTTAAGTTAGATCAGCACGACCCATAGTATGGATGCAGCAATATCAGTATGAAGAAGCCTTGTAGCTGTATAGGTTATTTCCCTTCCTATATGAGAAAAGACGGTTACTCACTGTTGTAACTGTTGTTCTTCGAGATGTGTTGCTCATATCCATTCCAGTTAGGTGTGCGCGCGCCGCGTGCACATTCATTGGAAGATTTTTACCCTAGCAACACTTGGTGGGTCGGCTGGGCGCCCCCTGGAGTGGCGCCGCTATAGCGCCGGATATATACCCCTGCCGACCCATCCGCCCCTCAGTTCCTTCTTGCCGGCTACTCTGACAGTGGGGAAGGAGGGCGGGTTTGGAATGGATATGAGCAACACATCTCAAAGAACAACAGTTACAACGGTGAGTAACCGTCTTTTCTTCTTCGAGTGCTTGCTCATATCCATTCCAGTTAGGTGATTTCCAAGCTTTACCTAGGCGGTGGGGTCGGAGTGAGACATTGCAGAAAGCAAAACTGCTGAGCCGAAGGCTGCATCATCTCTGGACTGTTGGCCCAATGCGTAGTGTGAGGCAAAGGTGTGAATCGATGAACAGGTAGCCGCCCGACATATTTCCTGGATGGGGACATGAGCCAGGAAGGCGGCAGAAGAGGCCTGCGCCCACGTAGAATGAGCGGTGGGATGGCCTGCGGGAACATGAGCCAAGTCGTAGCACGTTCGGACGCAGGATGTCACCCAAGACGAGATTCGTTGGGAAGAGACCGGCATGCCCTTCATGCGGTCTGCCACCGCTATAAAGAGCTGGGGTGAACACCGGAAGGGTTTTGTTCTCTCTATATAAAAAGCGAGAGCCCTACGGACATCCAAAGTATGTAGTTGTTGTTCCCGGCGCGATGAGTGCGGCTTCGGGAAAAAAAACTGGGAGGAAGATGTCCTGATTGACGTGAAAGGCAGACACCACCTTAGGGAGGAAAGAGGTGTGTGGCCGTAGGTGTACCTTGTCCTTGTGGAAGACAGTATATGGGGGATCAGCCGTCAAGGCATGAAGCTCCGAGACTCGCCTCACCGAGGTGATAGCGACGAGGAAGGCTGTCTTCCAGGAAAGGTACAGCAGGGAGCAGGTGGCCAGAGGCTTGAAGGGGGCCCCCATAAGCTTGGTCAACACCAGGTTTAGATCCCAGGCGGGGGTTGGGCGCCTGACTTGCGGGTACAACCGTTCCAATCCCTTAAGGAACCTAGAAACCATGGGGTGAGAAAAAATTGAACGGCCACTTTCGCCCGGGCGGAAGGCGGAAATAGCTGCCAGATGTACCTTTATAGAAGAGACCGCCAGACCCTGCTTTTTCAGGGACCAAAGGTAATCGACGACAGTAGGGATAGACACCTGTCTGGGGACTAAGTCACTCTGAGCGCACCAGTGTGAGAAACGCTTCCACTTCGCGAGATAAGTCGTCCTAGTGGAAGGCTTTCTATTTCCCAAGAGAACCTGTTGCACCGAGGCAGAGCAACCCAACTCAGATTGGTTCAACCACGTAGGAGCCATGCTGTGAGATGAAGGGACTGCAGGTCTGGGTGGTGAAGCCTGCCGAAGTCCTGCGTTATGAGGTCCGGCCACAGTGGCAGGGGGATCGGATCCGCCACTGAGAGGTCGAACAACAGGGTGTACCAATGCTGCCTCGGCCACGCTGGAGCAATGAGGATCAGGTTGGCTCTGTCCCTGCGGAGCTTGAGTAGGACTCTGTGAACGAGGGGAAACAGCGGGAAGGCATAAAATAGGTGCCTTGTCCACGGGAGGAGGAATGCGTCTGAGAGGGAGCCCGGGGAGCGTCCTTGGTAGGAGCAGAACACATGGCATTTCCTGTTCTCTCGGGAGGCAAAGAGGTCTATGCGGGGAAAGCCTCACCTGCGGAAAACGGAATGGATGACGTCAGGACGCTACCAAATTGATAGAGTGGGCTATGCAAAAGTCCCACAGGTGAGTGGCTTCTTGACAGAGGAGGGAGAAGCGTGCCCCACCCTGCTTGTTTATGTAAAACATGGTCGTTGTGTTATCTGTGAACACTGATACACAGCGGCCTTGGAGATGGTCCCGAAACACCTGGCATGCTAGACGGACTGCCCTCAGCTCCCTCACATTGATATGCAAGGCCAGCTCCTGGGGCGACCAGAGACCTTGAGTGTGAAGGTTCCCGAGGTGGGCACCCCAACCCAGTGATGATGCGTCCATGGTTAGTGTCACCGAGGGTTGAGGTGGGTGGAACGGCATCCCTGCGCAGACTAGAGTGGGGTCTAACCACCAAGTGAGGGAGTCGAGAACCGACCTGGGGATAGTGATCACCGAATCTAGATTGTCTCTGTGTGGACGGTATAGTGATGCAAGCCAGGTTTGGAAGCACCGAAGTCGCAGCCTCGCGTACTTGGTCACAAAGGTGCAGGACGCCATGTGACCTAATAGGCCGAGGCAGGTGCGCACCGACGTTGTCGGGAAGGATTGAAAACTTCGAATGATCGAAGACATTGTCTGAAAACGTGGCAGAGGAAGGCAGGCCCTGGCCAGATTGGAGTCCAGAACTGCTCAAATAAAGTCTATTCTCTGCGTTGGAGTCAGAATAGACTTTTCTACGTTGATCATGAGGCCTAGCGTCCCGAAGAGGTCTTTGACGATACACAGGTGCTGTGATACTTGCAACTGGGAAGTCCCTCGAACGAGCCAATCATCAAGGTACGGGTAGACGTGTATTCGACGATGGCGGAGGGAGGCAGCTACCACGGCCATACATTTGGTGAAGACTCTTGGGGCCGTAGAAAGACCAGAGGGAAGCACCGTGAACTGGAAGTGCTGTTGTTTGACCACAAAACGGAGATACCGTCTGTGCGGCGGGTAAATGGCGATGTGGAAATACGCGTCCTTCATATCGAGGGCGGCATACCAGTCTCCCGGATCCAGGGATGAGATGATGGTCCCCAGGGATACCATGCGGAACTTCAGCTTTATCATGAATTTGTTGAGTTCTCGCAGGTCCAGGATCGGTCGGAGACCGCCCTTTGCCTTGGGGATTAAAAAGTAGCGGGAATAGAATCCCTTGCCCCTCATGTCCTCTGGCACCTCCTCTATGGCTCCCAGATTTAGCAGCGTGTGGACCTCTTGTAAGAGGAATTGCTCGTGAGAGGGATCCCTGAAGAGGGACGGGTAGGGAGGGTGGGATGGGGGTAAAGAAACAAATTGGAGGTGGTATCCCGTTTCCACCGTGTGGAGGACCCAACGGTCGGAGGTCAGCTGGGACCAGGCAGGGAGGAAATGGGAGAGGCGGTTGAAGAAGGACGGAGAAGGATCCGGCAGGGAAACTGGTGGGCCGTCCTTGGACGTCCCATCAAAAGTTTTGTTTTGGCCCCGTAGGTGGCTTAGGGGGCGCTTGACCTTGGTTTCCCTGAGGGCCAGACCGTCTCCGCCGATTCCCCCTGCTGCGCCATCTGGTCGTATCCTGACGCGGCCTAGGTTGGCTGTAAGGGTGGTATGGTTGGGGCCTGAAGGACCTATGTTGGGTCACCGGCGTGTGCATACCCAACGAGCGCATTATGACTCAATTGTCCTTCAGGCTTTGGCTACACTTGCATTTCAAAGCGCTGCCGCGGCAGCGCTGCCGCGGCAGCGCTTTGAAGCGCTAAGTGTAGTCAAAGCGCCAGCGCTGGGAGAAAACTCTCCCAGCGCTGTCCGTACTTCACCTCCCTGTGGGGAATAACAGACAGCGCTGGGAGTGCGGCTCCCAGCGCTGGGGCTTTGACTACACTGGCGCTTTGTAGCGCCGCAATTTGCAGCGCTGCAGAGGGTGTGTTTTCACACCCTGCTGCAGCGCTGCAAATTTGTAAGTGTAGCCAAGCCCTCAGACTCTGCAACCTGGGGTCGGTTTTGTCTGAGAAAAGGCCCTGGCCCTCAGAAGGTAAATCTTGAATTGTCTGCTGCAATTCTGGGGGAAGGCCTGAAGCCTGTAGCCAGGAGATACGTCTCATCGTTACGCCGGACGCGAGTGTTCTGGCTGCCGAGTCTGCTGCATCTAGAGAGGCCTGGAGGGAAGTTCTTGCCACTTTTTTCCCCTCTTCAAGTAGGGCCGTAAACTCCGCGCGGGACTCTTGGGGAAGGAGCTCCGTAAACTTTCCCACAGATACCCACGTATTAAAATTATATCGACTTAGGAGGGCTTGTTGATTTGCCACCCTAAGTTGGAGGCCTCCAGCTGAGTAAATTTTACGGCCTAGGAGGTCCATGCGCCTAGCCTCCTTCACCTTAGGAGCTGGTGCTTGCTGGCCGTGACGCTCCCGTTCATTCAACGACTGGACAACCAGGGAGCAGGGAGGTGGGTGGGTATAGAGATATTCGTACCCCTTTGAGGGGACCATATATTTCCTCTCTACTCCCCTAGCTGTAGGTGTAATCGAAGCTGGGGATTGCCAAATTGTGTCCGCATTAGCTTGTATAATGCGGATGAACGGGAGAGCCACTCAACGGGGTGCATCTGCCGATAAGATGTCCACGACCGGGTCCTCTATTTCAGGAACCTCCTCCATCAGTAAATTCATGTTCTGGGCTACTCTCCTCAAGAGATCTTGATGGGCCCTGAGATCCATAGGAGGAGGGCCTGAGGAGGATGTTCCTGCTACGGCCTCATCGGGTGAGGAGGAGGAGAGGCCCGGTACCAACGGGTCCTGAGGGGGGTCGTGGACTGGCGGCGCACTATCTACCTCAGGTGGAACCTCAGTGTCTGCAGACTGAAGTGGATCCTCGTCCATGTGTAAATAACTACACATGGTCACTTCGGGAACCCTGTGCTCTGAGGGGCCTGAGCGTTGAGCCACTGATGGGGCACCTTGGGCCTCATGGTATGCCCACGGAGTCCAAAAGGGCCAGTGATGAGGACCTTGTTCGTGGCTTTGTGTCTCTGGGTAGTGACTGGGAGCGTCAGAGACGCGTTCCTCACGGTAATAAGCACTACCAGCCTGAGACGATACCGATGGTTGCCTCGAAGGCCACGGTGGTGCCGAGAGACCTTGGGGGAGGTGCCGCTGATCTTGGCGCTCGGTCCCGGCGCGGTACCGGTGATGAGCGGTACTGGGCTTGTCAGTGCCACGAGCGAGACCGGGACCTTCTACCGTGCTGGTACCGGGAGGTCGACCGAGATCTCGAGTCCCTGTGCCAGGAGTGACTGCGGGACGCACGGTACCGAGATCGGTACCGAGAGCCGGATCGGTACCGGGGAGTATCTGTCCGATGACCGAGATATTGAACGTCTCCGCGAGTACGACTGGTACCGCGGTGGAGAGCGGTGCCGGGACTGCGAGCGGTGCCGGGATCAGGAACGGCGGGAGCAGGAGCGTCTCCGAGACCGCGACCTGGAATGACGTCTCTCCAGTGGCCCGACGGAAGGAGGCCTTATCAGGGCCGGCTTGCCGATGGATTGGATAATCCGCACCGGTGGTGCCGGGGGTTGAGGCTGCATCGACTCCGTCATCGTGATGAGCTCTCTTGCCATCGAGAAGGTCTCCGGCGTAGAAGGGAGAGCGAGCTCAACCACAGCGTGAGCCGGGGAGCTATGTGGCACCGGACTCAACGGCCCTTGTGGGACCGGAATCGACGGTGCCGCGCTAGGAGGAGCTGCCAACTGCGGTGCCGATGTTGACGGTGCCGCAGCAGTTACTGGGGTCCGACGGACGGACTTGGATGCGTGCCCCTTCTGCGAGGATGGGGTCGGAGCACTATGGCGTTTCCCAGCCGGGGAAAGGGAGCGGTGCCGCGGAGCTGGTGCCGGCAGATGTCGGTGCCAGGAGTCCTTCTCGGTACCGGAGTGAGCCGGTGCTGAAGGTGCGCTCCTCACCGAGGCAGTCTGTTGAGTGGTCAGTGCCGGCGCTGCAGGACTAAGTGCCAACTCCATGAGGAGCTGCTTTAATCGGAAGTCCCGCTCCTTTTTCGTTCTTGGTTTGAACGACTTACAAATGCGGCACTTGTCCGTCAGGTGGGATTCTCCTAAGCACTTTAGGCAGGAGTCATGAGGATCCCCTACTGGCATCGGCTTCTGGCATGCCGAGCACGGTTTGAATCCCGGTGCCTTGGGCATGAGCCCGCACCGGGTCGGAGGAAAGGGGCTAATCCCCAATCCCCCATTCAACTATATACACTAACTATGAATATAATTACTATAACTATAACTACAAGAACTTGAACTATAAACACGATAAAGAGTAAATAACTACGAGAAGCTAGGGATGTGGAGGTCAGCAAAGCCGCTCTCCACAGTTCCAACGACCGTCACGGGCAGTAAGAAGGAACTGAGGGGCGGATGGGTCGGCAGGGGTATATATCCGGCGCTATAGGGGTGCCACTCCAGGGGGCGCCCAGCCGACCCACTGAGTGTTGCTAGGGTAAAAATCTTCCGACGAACGTGCACGCGGCGCGCGCACACCTAACTGGAATGGATATGAGCAAGCACTCGAAGAAGAACAGCTATAGTATAAAGCAACTTCATAATGGTATAAATGCAACCACACTAGGGGGGTTGTGCCACTTCCATTATCCTGGTATAGTTAAAGCATTACAGCTTTCTAGTGTCGACAAGACTATACATGCCTAAACGCTGCTTTGCACTTCCAAGTGATCTATTAAGGATGCTGCATTGAAAAACTCTGCTCTGCACAATGTTGATGATGACGATGCTCGCTTTGCATTCCTATGGCATCTTTCACCCATCTCTCTCACATGGCTTTAAAAAGGCTGGCAAGTACCTACCTTTTCCAGATGGGGAAACTGAGGCATACATCCTTCCAGTGATATGCTCAAGTTCTCAGAGCAAAGTGGAGAACAGAATCTAGGCCTTCTGCCTTCCTAATTTCTGCTGTTACCTCCAGCCATGCCTCCTCTCTGCCTTTGATCCTACTGGGTTGGGGCGGGCAAACTACGGCCCGCGGGCTGGATCCGGCCCGCCAGCTGTTTTAAGCCAGCCCCTGAGCCTCACCAAGCGGCTCAGCCCCACTCCGGCTGGGGCTCTGGGTCCGGGCCGCACCACACAGCTCAGCCCCGCTCTGGCTGGGCTGCTGGGTGGGGGCCGCACCACACAGCTCGGCCCTGCTCCGGCTGGGGCGCTCGGTCGGGGGCTGCACGCCTGAGCCTCTCTCCATGCCCCAACCCTCTGCCCCAGCCCTGATCCCCCTCCCGCTCTCTAAACCCCTCAATCCTAGCCCGGAACACTCTCCTGCACAGGGGCGGCTCTAGCTTTTTTGCTGCCCCAAGCACGGCAGGCAGGCTGCCTTCAGCGGCATGCCTGTGGGAGGTCTGCCAGTCCCGTGGCTTCAGCGTACCCGCCGCCGAATTGCCGCCGAATCTCCAGGACCAGCAGACCTCCCGCAGGCAAGCCGCCGAAGGCTGCCTGACTGCCACTCTCGCAGGGACCACTAGGGCGCCCCCCGCAGCTTGCCG
Source organism: Mauremys mutica (assembly GCF_020497125.1). Taxonomy (NCBI): domain Eukaryota; kingdom Metazoa; phylum Chordata; order Testudines; family Geoemydidae; genus Mauremys; species Mauremys mutica. The sequence continues at coordinate 48,205,717 of NC_059078.1, forward strand.
CCCCAGGCACGCACTTGGAGCGCTGGTGCCTGGAGCCGCCACTGCTCCTGCACCCCAAACCTCTCATCCCCAGCCCCACCCCAGAGCCCAACCCCCGCACCCCAACCCCAATTTTGTGAGCATTCATGGCCCTCCATACGATTTCTATTCCCTGATGTGGCCCTTGGGCCAAAAAGTTTGCCCAGCCCTGTACTGGGTAGGTTTCAGTGTATGGTTGTTAGTTCCAGATTAACAGTAATTCTGAGGTTAAAGGGCAGTGGGTGGATCCATCATCACCCAATACTCACTCAGTGAGTACAGACAGTGTGGCTGGTGGATAGAGCACTGGACTGGGACTCAGGAGGCCTGGATTCTATGTGTGGCTCTGCCACTGGCCTGTCGACCTTGGCCAAGTCACCTCACTGCTCAATGCCTCAGTTTACCCATCTGCAAAATGGAGATAATGACACTGACCTGCTTTACAAAGGGTTTTGAGATCTATTGATGAAAAGTGCTGTATAAGAGCTAGGCATTATTTAAACAAGGGATGTTGTAAAGCATTCATTTAAAGCTAAATCAGCATCGGCCACTAGCCTGGCTGGGGTGATCAAGGGCAGCGCGCAGTCGGTTTGCATCATTCCCATCCATTGTCAATGGAAATGCCTTCTGCCATGGCATTATCTTGGCCAGTTACCTGCGGTTCGATAAAGCGCTGGTCCAGATTCATGGCCACAAAATCCTGCATGGCGTTGGTGACCTTATCCCCTCGCAGGCAGCGCAGGGGCAGCAGCTTCTGGAAGGAGTCCAACGTGCTGTCCCACTTCCCAGGCAAGGGCTCTCTGCAAGAGAATCACACGCTGACTTTGGGTTACTCTCTGGGGATGGAAACAGATGCCAAATACATCAGCCCAAGGAAAACAAGTCTCCTAAAACCACGTGAATATGCACCAGGATTTTCTGAGATCATGTGTGGTCAGTGCCTGGATTTTAGTGATTCTTTTTCCAGGCAATATGGCTGTATTATTGCGGGAGAAGGGTCTGTACTGCCCACCACGCAGAGACAGAATTCAGATCCACAGTTAAGGGGTGAAGGACTCACCTGTGCGGCTCAGCACTGTCAAAAATTGCACGGAACTCCTGGATATTGTCAACAAAATCATCCGCAAAGCTGGAGAAATTCTTCAGGTTGGTTAAGGCCAAGATGTCACCCCAGGCTCTCTCATACAGCCACTCAGGAGCTGGGTTCTCTCTCATCGTTTTAATGGCACCTCCAGACAGGAGGTAACGCCATTCGTCCTGTGGACCACACAGCACACATTTACAGCCAGCCTGTTCGGCCTTGAAGATCTCAGCGTCATGCTGTGGGACACAGTCATTACTGCGTGTGGCCTTGCTGGGGCATGAAGAACAGTATGAACCAAAGGAGGTGAACCAAAGTAGGCCTGCCCTTGGCAGAATAGCAACACACCACATATTAGCTAACCAAGTAAGCACATTCCTGGCCTGAGAGGACATTTTGTTTGAATGAGCAGGTACAAGATACAGGATAGTAATGACACATGGAAAGTAATATGTAACTCGTTCATATCAATGTATAAAAGGAGAAGTCACAGGAGAGGCATCTTTGTTTCAGTTTAGGGGACAGCACCCTGTTATGCTGACTGAGCCTTTACCTTGTCACAGGCGTACATGTGTTAGTGTCCCTGTGACTTGCAGCACAGGGCGCAAGTACCATGCTTTGCTGACAATAAACCTGGCTGATCGCCTTTGCCACTGAACCAAGCCTGGTATTCATATAGCAAAATCACATCGAGGTCTGCTGAATCAGCAAGCTGCACTCTTTGCTGCTGCCGAGTACACAGGAGCCCCCAAAACCAGCAGCAATAGCAACACCCTGCAGCACTAACACTATGTTAAAGAAACAAAATTCTTACAAGTAACTTCATGCTGTTTTTCCCTGCCTTACTGTTCGAATCTAACAGATGCATGTGGTAAGTGACAGATCTGACTATACAGTCACAGGATCAGATCTGTAGATTTCCTCCACAGTACTCTGCCAATGCACCTCAATCCTTATCTCTCTAGGATTTGAGAAACTCTATTACATTCCCTAGAGACCCTACAACAGGATTGGCAAATGGGTGGTTAATTCCCTGCTACAGAGTCCTGTTTTGTGAGCAGATGAGGTAGTTTGGGATCTCATTGCGGCACAAGGGGATCCAGTGTTAAGTTCACTCAGCAGCACTGCATAAAGCAGAAAGCTAATTAACAAAGCAAGAAAAGGAAGGACACTGACATCTAATCTGGAAAGGAGTCCAGTGGCACCTTAAAGACTAACAGATTTATTTGGGCATAAACTTTCGAAAGCTTATGCCCAAATAAATCTGTTAGTCTTTAAGGTGCCACTGGACTCCTCATTGTTTTTGTGGATACAGACTAACACGGCTGCCCATCTGATACTTAGTCTTATTTTGGTTAGCCCATTTTCTGTAAAATCCCTTCTCTGTAGCCAGATTCATCTTGATCTTTCTGGAAGCAAAGCTCTGCATGAAAGCCCAACCCTTGCAAACCCCTGGTTATTTAAGCGTGGTAAGACACTCTACCATCTGCCAATCTTCTTGTGTGGCAATGAAAAGCTGTTTTAATGGGACAGATAGCAGATCATCCATGAATGAGCCAGAATCGACCACCCTGAATTCCCTTTGTTTTTGTCACAGCCAAATACTGGAGAAAGGTGTGTGTTGTAGACTAAACTACCTAGAAGAGACCCCTGGAGATTGAACTCATGTTTTGATGTATGAACATTTGGAAGATTCAGAACATCAACGTAACAGATGACCAGGATAAGTAACTCTTCCCTTATGAATAGAAACTTGGGCAGATAATCCAAATCATCAGACCCTGGTGGTAGAACCATCTGTACAGACAAAGTACGCTGGCTCCCAGTTTCAGGAGTAGGCGCAGTCTGGACTTTGGCTGTCCCAGAATATCCTCTCATTTAAACAGACAAGAGAGTTTGTTGTTTACTCACCATGTTGATTTTCCCTTCGTTCATCATGATCCGGACGCACAGCAGAAAGGCAAACATGAGCTTGTGCTTCTCAAAGAGACTGCGGCATACATTGCTGTAGAGACTGAAGGTGAGGTAATTGTTTATGTTCACTATCCGCTTCTTCAGGGTGTCTGAAAAGAACCAGGCACAGATCAGCAAATGCCGAGAGTGGAGGAGAAAGGACCCACACTTGGGACTGACATGGCCCTTTGCCAGCCAGGCTCTGGGTAGGTTTCAGTGTACAAGTTTACACATGTAAACTATGCAGGGAGCTCACATCCCTCTTAGCCCCTTCCTGCTGTCCATCTCAGCTTCCTTCAGATCTGGCTCAGGAAAGTTTGCTCCTTCACAAGGAACAGTGGGGTATCCAAACCTGAGGGCACTGACTCAGGCAAACACTGAGAAGAACCTCCAGATGTGGCCCATATTACTGTTAATTGCAGGTGCATAGAATATTGCTGTGGTATGTTAATGAACTATGCCCCCTGTTTACTTGGCACATGCATCTGGCCAGGATATCTGTGCTCTTCCTGGGATGTCAGCAAAGTGGCAGTGGTTGAGGGAGATGAATTTACCCTTGCATCAGTTTCAAGGCTACTCTGTGCTGCCAGTATTTTAAATGCCCTGATCCATGAAATTCAGTATTTCTAATTAACAGCAGCAGTCTGACCAGAAATTAAACATCTTTGCATGGGACTGGCCTGGTGGCCCAGAGGCAGGGAAAAATGCTGTCAGAGAATGGATCAGAGCTCCTCTGAGCTTTGTCTTGCTCCTCAGAAAGTCATGCTGATGACTTCTTGTTGATGGACATTGGAATGAGAGAACTGGTAGATGCTTAGGCTCTGAGAGGCACTTGAAGGGCTTAATAAAGTTTACTGCAAGGAAAAAGCAATCCCCAAATGAAGGAGTGGAGACACTCACTGGTAAGGACAAGCTCTTTACCCTGTTTTGAACCAAGTAATAATTTGGCGCTTCAGAAGAGAACCACTGGAGGAGAAAGATGCTCCCAGCCAGAGAAAATTCTCTCATGCTGGCAATGCCAAGCTGGCTGATGTAGGATGCCTCCATGTTTCATCTTGAATTACAGCTGTGTGTGTGTCTCAAAAAAGAAGGAACTTTCAAGCTTGACGGCAATGAGACCACGTTCAAGCAGCTGTGGCAGTAAACAATTACAGCTAGAGTTAGATCTGGCATAAGCACGTTTAGTGGAGTTGCAGCAACTCCACTAAACCTGCCTATGCCAGATCTAAGTCTCACACTTGCACTAAGGCTGAATTTGCCCCCAGGTGTTGAGCAAAGTTGTGCAATGATCACGTTTTCTCAGCAAGCACCCTAACCCTTCAGAGGTACCTGCTCTCTCGGAGTTTGAGATTCCGGACAAGAAGATGTTAAGGAACCACTCAAGCGAATACTGATACATGGGGTCAACGTTGGACAGGTCAGAGACGCAGAAGTAAAGGATCTGAGTGCGGACAGCTACAGGCACGTACTCCAGACGAGTGATGTCAATGTCTTTTTCTGTCTGTTCAGCTATTTTCACTTTGGCCTGTGGGAACATTCAGAGGCATCACAGCTGCACATTTCATGTTTCTGTAAAGGATTAAACTGACCAGGGCTGGGTGTCTGTGCCTGTGAATCAGTCACTTACCTGGATTTCCCCTGCTTTTAGTTTGGATGCCTCCAGCACTTTGATGAGCTCCAAGTCATCAACAGGATTTCCCTCGGAGGAGCTTAGCCGGTAGAGGATCTGATCCTCTATCTCCTTCAGCTCTTGTCGCATCTTGGCGTTGCTAATGATCAGCTGGTTCTTGGCCTCTTCTAAGTCCGGTCGCTCCTCAGCTACCACTTGTCCCAGCAACTGGTCTTCCAAGCCACTGTAACAAAACCCTTGGATGTTATCGCTGGGATGTCGGAGCATACCCCAAGTTTCACCTTACTTAAAAACTGCTTGCTTACACAATCAGACAAAAATACAAAAGTGTCACAGCACACTATTACTGAAAAATTGCTACTTTCTCCTTTTTACCATATAATTATAAAATAATTTCAGTGTATAGTATATAGAGCAGTACAAACAAGTCATTGTATGAAATTTTAGTTTGTACTGATTTTGCTAGTGCTTTTTATGTAGCCTGTTGTAAAACTAGGCCAATATCTAGATGAGTTGATGTACCCTCTGGAAGACTTCTGCATACACGTGGTTGAGAACCACTGCCCTAAATGTCCCATCTCCTCTGGAGTCACATGGTGCAACTATCTATGGTACATACATGGACCACCATCACTATAATCCTTGAGTACCTCACAAAACCCCAGCGTGGCAGAGAAAGGCTATTATCTTTATGAATCATGGAGGAACTAAGGGCTTGTCTCCACTTTGCACAGTGATCAATCCACCAGGGGTCGATTTAGTAGGTCTAGTGAAGACCCGCTAAATTGATCACCAATCGCTTTCCCATCAACTCCGGTACGCCACTGGAATGAGAAGCATAAGGTGAATCGATGGGAGAGTTTATCTCATCAACCCAGCATGGTGTAGACACTGCAGTAGGTTGATCTAAGGTACGTCGACTCCAGCTACATTATTCACAGAGCTGGAGTTGCATAACTTAGGTTGACTTAGCCCTGTAGCATAGACCTGCCCTAAGTCACTTGCCCAAGGTCAGGAAGTCTGTGGCAGGGCAGGAAATTGAACCCAGATCTCCAGAATTCCAGGCTCATACCCTAAGCACAGGACCATCCTTACTTACTCCATGCTGAGTTTGATTTCAATAGCTCAGGAGCAGGAGAGTGGCCAATATTTGCAACTGTTCAGTGGCTACTGGTACAAAGCGGTGACCGGTTACCTGGGCGAGAGGGTGAAGTTAATCAGTGTGAGCTTGGTGGAGATCTCTGGCGTATAGTGGGGATTGGGCAGATTGGTGGTGATGTACATCTTGAAGTCCTCATGGTACGGAATAACCGTATCTCCCAGCTTCAGTACTGTGCTGCCTTGCTGTTTATAAATCTGTAAAGAGAGGGACACGGACAACACCAGTCGGAACATCTACATTTAAAAAACATAGATGTGCTGAGAACCTGCCAAAGAGGCTAGATAAAGATTTTCAAAGCCATTTAGGAGATTTAGAGGCACAATTTCCATTAATTTGTACTGAGCATCTAAATTCTTTGCATCCAAAATCTCAACCTTATTAGACACATCTTCACTAAGGGAGGACAAAGCCGTTCTTCATGCCAGTGCTGGAGAGCCCACTCCACTCCACCCCAGCTCCAGGCCAGCCAGCCTTCCTGCTTATCTCGTCAGACAAACAGCAGGGAAGAACCTGTTTCAGCAAGACGGGCTCGAGAGCCGGATCCAGTTCCTCCCCTACGTTCTCCAGCAGGAACGGCTTCCCGAAGCGAATGGAGTTCTCCAAGCTGCGCAGAAAGTCCCGGTCACTCAGCTTAGCCACCTCCAAACCGTTCTCCTTCTCCTGAAGGGCAAGATGGTGAGAGGGGAGTCTAGAGTGTAGGTGTGGGCAAAGCAGGGGAGCCAAACTGTTTATGCACTTTAGGGCATGTCTACCCTTACGGCAGAGCAATCGATCCACTGGGGGTTGATTTATCATGTCTGGTGAAGACGCGATAAATCAACCACCAAGTGCTCTCCCCTCGACTCTCCACCAGAGCGAGACGTGTAGGCGGAGTAGACGAGGGAGCGGCAACAGTCGACCTACCGCAGTGATGACACCACGATAAGTAGCTCTAAGTACTTTGACTTCAGCTACGCTATTTTCGTAGCTCAAGTTGAATAACTTAGACCGACTTAGCTCGCCCCCCAGTGTAGACCAGGCCTAAACAAATAACTGTGCTACTGCAACATTAAGATTGCAAATACCAAAAAAAAAAAAAAAGAAGGAAGTACAAAGGCTTCGTCTGTGTTACCTATCAGGACCTTGTAGCAAATGCCTACTAAGTGCAATGTGGCCAAGGTAATATGGGTATGTTTTGCATTTCCTGACTTCCTACTTTCATAGCTGCAACTTTAGTGGAATCCCTCGCCCTTTAGTGCTTAAGGGCTCAAAGATCTGCTTCTGACTAGCCTGCAAGGCAGGAGCAGCCAGGTGGGAATACAGAAGCCTCCAGGGAGTAGAGGAGCAGCAGCAGCAGTAAGGAAAGTTGCTAAATTTCCCCCCCCACACACACACTCCACCCCTGCACTAGAGAGCTGCTGCTGCTTTAAAGCACCAGTGTCTCTCTCTGGAAACACTCTACATGTACAGCAGTCTGGAGGCAGACCATATAGAACAAACTGCGTCCCGGCAGGTGAACACAAGACATGGTGAGTGCTTTGGTTCTAATAATAATGCCTAGCTCTTATACACTTTTCATCAGTAGATCTTAAAGCACTTTACACAAGAGGCAGTATCATTATCTCCACTTTACAGATGGGGGAAACTGAGGCACAGAGCAGTTAAAGTGAGTTGCCCAAAGACACCCAAGAGGCCAGGTCTCCTGCATCCCAGTCCAGTACATTAGTCACTAGGTCACACTGCCTCTCAAAGCCTGCAAGGGAGACTTCCTCTCTCCTCCCTGAGCTATCCTGCCACAGTTATGGTCAGGAATCGGTCTCAGGCTGGAGCCCCCTTGGTATAAAACAACAAGAGTGCTCAGCGAGGGACCTGGACTCTTCTCCCACCTTAGTGAAAGTAGCCTGAATCTGTGGACCTTTAAGGCAAACTGCAAAGCCCATCTATTCTGCCTGACTCTGGGGTGGGTGAGGCTTTGCAGTGGTGGGCTGGATTTTTTCCTTGTCCTTTCCCTACAAAAATCCCACCCCCAAGGGATTTAAGGCCTCTCTATATACAGCTCCAAACAGAGTCTATTTCAGGGGTCGGCAACCTACGGCACGCATGCCAAAAATGGCACATGGCACGTGGGGCGGGCTGAGCTGCTCAGCCCGCCACCGCTCTTGGGTTCCTGCTGCTGGCCCCTTACCAGCCGGGGTCCCACCTGGTCCCACTCAGCACCCACTGCTGGCCTGAGGGAAGGAACCCCAGGCTGGTGGCGGGCTGAGACCCCAGCTGACAAGGAGCCAGCAGCCGAAACCCCAGAGTGGGGGTGGGCTGAGTAGCTCAGCCTGCCCCCGCTCTGGGGTTTCCACCACCGGTGCCTGCCAGCCGGGGTCCTGCTGCCGGTCCCACTCAGCGTCAGCTGCTGGCCTGGGGGAAGGAACCCCAGGCTGGCAGCGGGCTGAGACCCCAGCTGGCAAGGAGCTGGTGGTGGAAACCCCAGAGCAGCGGCGGGCTGAGCTGCTCAGCCTGCCGCCACTCTGGGGTTCCCGCTGCTGGTCCCTTGCCAGCCAGAGTGCCCCCTGCCGCAGCCCCACTCAGTACCCACTGCTGGCCTGGGGGAAGGAACCCCAGGCTGGCAGCAGGCTGAGACCTCAGCTGGCAGGAGCCAGTGGTGGAAACCCCAGAGCGGTGGCGGTCAGCCCAGGGGCGGCTCTAGAAATCAGGCTGCCCCAAGCAGCGCGGTGCGCTGCGCCGCCCTTCCCCGGTCCTGCGGCGGGTCCCCTCTTCCCGCGGCTCCGGTTAAGCTCCCGCAGGCATGACTGCGGCAGGTCCACCGGAGCCCGGGACGAGCGGACCTGCCGCAGGCATGACTGCGGCGGGTGCCGTGGTCCCGCGGCTCCGGTGGACCTGCCGCAGTCATGCCTGCGGGAGGTCCAGCCGAGCCGCGAGACGAGCGCCCCCTCCGCAGTCATGCCTGCGGCAGGTCCACTCGTCCCGGGGCTCCGGTGGACCTCCCGCAGGCATGACTGCGGCAGGTCCGCCAGCCCAGCCTCCCGCCCTCCCCGGCGGCAGGGGACGCCCCCTACATTTTGCCGCCCTAGGCACCAGCTTGTTTTGCTGGTGCCTAGAGCCGCCCCTGGGTCAGCCTGCCGCCGCTCTGGGGTTCTGGCTGCTGGCCCCTTGCTCGTTGGGGTCCCTGCAGCCCCATTCACCTTGCTTCCGGATGGAGTTCCAGCGCAGGCCCCCTGCCAGACAGGGTCCAGGCTTCTGGCCCTGCTCAGCCCTACCAGCCGCCAGCTACACTCACCTCAGCTGCCAATCTGGGGTTCCAGCCACTGACCTCCTGCCAGCCAGTTATCAACTGTAAAAGCAGCAAAGAATCCTGTGGCACCTTTGCTGCTTTTACAGATCCAGACTAACACGGCTACCCCTCTGATAGTTATCAACTGATCACTCAGAAGCCTGTGTGCAGCTTAAAGTATCTAAATAGGTGCCACCAGACATTGGAAAACTCAGCAAGGAAAAGCAAGGGCAAGGATCACACTAAACTAATAAGATCTGCATTTTAATTTAATTTTAAATAAAGCTTCTGAAACATTTTGAAAACCTTGTTTACTTTACATATAACAATAGTTTGGTTATATATTATAGACTTATAGAGAGACCTTCTAAAAAACGTTCAAATGTATTACCGGCACGTGAAGCCTTAAATTAGAGTGTATACATGAAGACTCGGCACAGCACTTCTGAAAGGTTGCCGACCCCTGGTCTATTGTAAAAGGAAGGAAAGGAAGAGAGAGGGAGGGAAAAAAATAGAAGGAACCATTGGGAATCTTCTGACCCTGAGGCTGGAACAATGGAAGGATCCCAGCAAACTTGGCTACCCACTTGTCAAGTGGTAGAAGCCCTTACCAAGTTCTTGATCCATTTGTTGGCTTGTCCCTGGGGGTCTATGAAGTGAGTCCAGCGCTGTGAAAACTGTGTTATGACTCCATTCTCCACAGACAGGGTGTCATTAGGCAAGCCGGCAATCTGATCACAGCCAAAAAAGCACATCAGATGTCTAACAGCAACCGTGTCTTACAACATAGGCATTCTTTTCTGCCACAGTTCAGTGTTTGATAAATTGCAGAGCTATCCCTCTCGCAGCACATTAATGTCTGATACACACATCTGAGTAACTCACATGGATCTTATACGCACTGGACTCAGAACCTGGCCAACTACAACCACACAAACACCGTTGCAGCTCGCAAGGTTCTAACAATGCTTCTCTGACCAGGGAGGACAGTAATTCTTCTCTTGAGAAATGTGCTGGCCAAACCATTTTTTAGGCTAGATCCCCAAGCATGGTTCTAACACATCCTTCTCACCAAAAAGCCCTCTCCTCACTATCAGGGAAGCTGCGTTAAGAGTCTTGCTAGCACCAGCAGTGTTTAAACAGGATCTGGTCTTGCTTTTGTGGAGGGAACCATGCCATGACATAGAGCTGTGCTACAGACGTGCAGAGACCAGGGCCAGGTCCTCCACCACAATAAAGTTCCTTTACACTGCTCAAAAGAGCTCTAAAGTCACCATAACCAGCCTCTTGAGGATTCCCATTGTGAAGGGGGATCTTTGGGTAATGTAGAGCATGAGGTGGGGAGCCAAGGAGAAGGGACATGGCCTATCCATCCCTATGTCACTATCCTGCCAGCGAGAACAGCTTCTTGATGGCATGGGCATTTAGTGTAGAATGGCCCTCCTGCTGCTCCAATATGTGCCAGGAGCTAGCCTGGCAGCTGGCTGATGCCAAGATTAAATGTGGCTTAAAGTCACTTTTGCACTGGCCTTGCTGAGAGCAGCTCAGGATTTGCATCCAGGGCTTTAGCCTTGTTCCATAATATGTGGTTACATGGCTTGGTCTCCTCCACAGAGTCTCAAAGCTGTTTGAACGTGGCCAGGGCTCTACAATGTTATAACACAGGGAAATCTGTAGCATAGGTGGGAATCCATACGGTTCTAGACAGGCAACCCATTACACAGTGCAGCTAATTCACAGGCCAAGACTGGGATGATTCTTCCTTTATTATACTAGGTCTGCCTGGGGAGAGGAACCTCTTCCAGATATTTGCTATCAGTACAAGCAGTCAGACAGTATGGTGTTAGCTATTGCTGTGCTGTTCTTATCAGTGCCCTACATAACTGGCCTTTGGCTTCTCCTGCTGGATCACTTGCTGGGATGCTCCTGTGCTTTTGGTAGCTGTACAGGTTGCTCCTTTCTGGGATCTCTCCCTTGGTTACGTGTGCCAGGAAACTGGCTGCCCCTGCTATCCAAACTCTTTGCGTTGTCCCTGGCATTGTCCTTTGGTTTTCATTGCACAGAATGGATTAGCATCATGCAACACATCAGTTTGCATTAATGCTCTTATCCACCACATACCTGCCATGATCTGATTTTCACTGGGTCTCCCAGAGTGCTTATCAAGTTTGGCTCCCTGGTGTGCGGGACGTCGTGTTCCTCCAGTTTCTTTAACCAGTCCTCACATAGTGCTGTGCGGTATTGGCCCTGCCAAGAGAAGCAACGCTCCATCAGCCAGACACTAGTGTGAACTATGCATTGGCGTGATTTGCTTTTAAAATCAACCCTCCGACTGCTGTTCATGTTCAAATCCCGCTCCATGGCTCAGCCTAACCTCTTTAGCAGACCAAGGGGAAACTTGAGATTCATTTGCCTGGTTGCTGCATGCATGCTCCATGGCACAGCCTCTATAGGGTTTAGACTTCCTGGTGACATCCTTCAAATTGCCTCAGAAATCTTCCCTCTTTAAGGGCCAAACATAGAGAATATGCTTTTGGGAACCCTACAGGCAGTCTGATTACTAGCTGAATTGGATAACTGTAGTGAGCCTGCCAGTTCTTGGGCACCAGACCAAGTTCTGTGCTGTAACACTAGCACAATCTCTTCAACTTCAATGGAACTGTCTTGGCATCATTGAGAGCTGAATTTGTCCCAGTGATCTGTTTTTCCCTTCAGCTTTTGGAAGCTGATCTACCAACAAAGAAGAGAGGCTGAATTCTAGACCCTGGGATTAAGAGAGGTGGAAAGCTGTACTCAGCTCCTTCAAAGAAAGAGCTCCTGTTATCTGCTTACTGTGAAAGGGCCCAGGTATGCCACGAAGCCAGCTGAAATCAGCACATCTCCTGCGATATTGTTGATCATATAATCCAGGTTCTGGACTGTGTCCTGCCAGCGCACCTTCTCATCTGCCAGGCCATTAATTAACTGGAATAACCACACACACCAGATCACCAGCCAGCTTTCTCATAGCACAACCCCATTCCTATGGCCCACATCCCTACAAGGGGTGCCCTAGCTGTGCCACAGCTCCAACGACTCTTTTAAATTATGATCAGCCACAATGGCCCCCCAGGCGCTGCATATCGCCAGGGCTTAGTGACGCTCTCGTCATGCCCCTGGCCTATCTCAGGCACACCCTCCACACTGGGGCTGGGACAGGAGGTGTTGGAAGGCAGCTTTGTCACCCAGGGATTCTCCCATGCCAGAGCAATCAGCAGCTGAGTGTTTAAACCAGCTTCCTAACCCCTTTGAGTGGTCACAGTTGGGGCCAGGATCTAGCCCGGTGGGTCTATCCTGTTACTGGCATGAGCTGTGTGGCAGAAAATGCTATTAGAAGCAGCCTGTAGAGATGAGACCTTTATTGTTAGCCCCATGAGCCCACAAGCAGCAAGTCTAATTACTAGTGAGGAATATGCCAAAAGCATGTTTGCCATGGAATTGATGTCGGAATTTGGCTCCGTCCTTCACCTTGTCAGCCCGGCCCAGCCTCTGCTCACACAGCTCACACTTCATCTCCAGTTCCTCCTTCTTGGCAATGCAGCTCCTATACTTGGCCTGTAGGGTGGCAATGCCATCCTCCACTTCTCTCAGGCGGTCCTTGGCTTCATCAAGGATCTTCTGAGTGACCTGCAGGTCCTCTTCTGCCTCCCGCAAGGCTTGCTGTGAAAAGAGAAGATGCATTGGAACTCCAGAGCAGACTTCCACCCACAAGGGAGAGGGCTTAGAGCTGGACTATATTCATGAGAAACTACCTAGGCTATTCATGCTATGCAGTCAGAATTCAGCACCCCCACCCCTGAATGCTACTGCTTTCCCACTATCCCATCTCCAAGGTACCATGGGCCTTGGCTTATCCAACACATAGCTTAATTCATCATTGCCTTGGCCAAGCCACTTGGGCTAATAGGGTGTTTAACATTAAGAACCTACTTTAGTGTTTAGGCACCCAAATAAATAGCCTGAGGTTCAAAGATGCTGAGCATTCCCAGGTGTCTCTGAAACCACTGGGGGACAGAGCTGGGGGCCCAGTATCTTTCAGGGTCAGGTCTATCAAGATTAACCACTGGCTGCTAGGAACCTGATTTGCTGTCAGTAGTAGCAGCCACAGACGTGAGTTAAGCACTGTTACTTACTGTTATCCCATCCCCCAAATCCTGACTCTGCAGAGAAAACAGACTATACACAATGGTGATAAATGGACGTTTGGGGAGCTCTAACCAGGAAACACAGCACCATGACCTCTCCAAGTGCAATCAGGTGCTTGAAAATGATAATGTTCCACAGGAACTAAAATAATAATAATACAACGGTAGCACTTTCCATGTTCAAAACACTACACAAATATCAACGAATCACTCCTCAAATCCCCTAGAGACAGATGAGTATTATCGCCCCTTGATATATAGGGAAACTGAAGCAGATACATGGTGACTTGCCCAAGCTCACAAAAGAATTGCTGTCTGAGCCAGGATTAGAATGAAAGTTTAACCCCCTACACCACAATTGTCTCTAAGCACAAACTTACATTTTACCTTCTGTACAAAAAATCCAGTGACAAATACAGCATCTAAAGTTCCCCCCGCATCACACAAGGGCCATGTGCCCTTCCCCCCTTCCAGAGTGCATGTGCTGAGGAGGGGAAGGTAGGCCCTCTGTGGGCACAGAGCAATGTCGGCCTCGCCACCAAACACTTAATCATAAATTGCAATAGTCTAAACCCACATCAACTCTTTACCCCTGAAAAAAGCCACCAGCTGGTTCTTACAGCTAGAGGGAGACATGGGCCAGCTCCTCAGCTGCTATAAATCAGAGCTATGCAGAGCTACACCAGCTGAGGATCCAGCTCAGACGCTCTTGGCTCATTGCTTGACAACTTCCAATGGGGTGAAACTTGGGATGGGGGGGGGGCAAAGTTACTGGATTAACCTTGCAAACTCTCTAGCTGGCCTAGGCGTGTAATTATTTTGGCAAGCAAATGAAAGATCGCTGGTGTTCTTCGCTGCCATCACAGGAGGATGGAGGAGGAGATTTGTGCTGCGCTGCGATGATTTTATCACTTTTTTTCAATTCCCATCCAACTACCTGCTCAGTCTCCAGATGGCTACTGCAGCCCATAAGCCAAGTAGTAAAGCAGGATTCCAGGGCTAGCTCCTCAGTGGGTGTAAATCAGCACTGCTCTGACTCCAGTGGAGCCATGTTGATTGGCACCCAGCTGAGGAGCTGGCCCGGGTTGCATTCCCCTTCCTCCCTGCCCCCTGCCCCCAGTAGAGAGCATTAAGTTAAAATACAAGTGGGATATGGGGAGCTCTTCTCAATACAGTTTGCACTGGTCAAAGTATTAGTTTTGGGGATGTTTGGGATAAGGGATTTTGCTGGGATTGCTGTATTCCTCCAGAGGGCCTGTTCTGGGGCTGACATTTCATACCTGGTTCCTCGCGCTTGGGCTCAGACTCTTTGTTCTGTTCATTTTTAAATACTCTCTGGTCTCTCCCACGTGGCTGGCAGTTTTCACGACCTCCCACCAGGAAGGGCTGTAAGTCCCATTCACTTTAATGGAAAAGCCACACCCCTGAGCAATGCAGATTTACTGATCTAAACGCTGGTGTAGACAGCGCTATGTGGATCAGAGGGCTTCTCCTGTCAACACAGCTACCGCCTCTCAGGGAGGTGGAGTACCTCCACCCATCAGCATAGGTAGCCTCTTCACTACACTCTACAGCAGCACAGTTGCAGGTGTGCCGTGCTGTAAATGTAGGCAAGCCCTTATTCCAGGCTCACCAGGTGCCATGTACCCCAGTGCGTCACACACAAGCAATGCTCTTACCCGCTTTGGTTCCACTCCTTTGGCCACAAAGTGGTATTTGTGCATGGCGCGCACCCACTGACAGATGGAGGTGCAGGCTTTGGACACTTTGGCTATGGCTGCTGGTTGAAACTCCTCGTTGTCAATATACGGCTGGATGGCTTTAATTACTGTATCTGCAATGTTGTCCTGGAAGGAATGATGGGGAGGGGGGAGAGATGGTGAGCAAAGGGCTGAGAGCATTAGGGGGCCAGTGGGAGATCTCGCAGTGAGAGAGTGAAGGGCTTAGAGTGCTATGAGCATGGCAGTGTGAAATCCCATGCTGCTGCTGTGTGGAACAGTGTGTGTGCTGCCCCTCTTTCCATGCTGGTGCCCTTCCCTCACTTATTATTGAGACGAAGGTGAATCAGTCTCTGTTTATTCATTCCCTCTGGTAGTCTTTGTGGCTGCAGAAAAATAATCTTGTGGTTAAGCAGATTTTTGTAGAACAGGAAAATCTGGCTAAAATAATTGTGTTTCTCTTTATCTTTGAGTTATCCTAGTCCTGGTCACAAGCCCTGTAAGTGAATGTCTTTCCTTGCTACGTCGGGTACTAAATGCAGGCCAGTTCAAACAGGGCTGCAAGCATCTCCCGTATCCTCAGACACAGTCCTCTTCAGCCTCTGACTCCCTCATTCCTGCCAGACCACAGCAAGTGCTACAGTTATCCTCCCACCAGGAGAGGGAACACATGGACTCCTATTATGTCACTGCTGCTGACTGAACCAGCTAACCAGAGACCTGGGGGTAGTGAGCAGATAATCATCCTCCTGCTAGACCCCAAGAAAGCTATGGAATCTCAGCTCCACTTGCTATGTAGTGAGAGATCCAAGACTGCTTGTGAGCCTGGACTTCCCAAGCACTGCAGCCACTGGGCTCTGAGCTAGACAGTTATGCTTCTGTGTTGCTGACACTTAAGAGCTTTATAAAATAAACTGTTGCAGCACAGAGGCATGATGGCTCCTTGTTCATCTCTGTAGCGGGGTGGTCACTCGCTACTGCCCTGAAGGGCTTAAAACAGCCCTGGGAGAGGGCTGTGGCAGGGGAAAAGCTGGGCTGAGTGGGGAAGCAGCCACAGCCTGGCCTCGCCCCAATCAGGCACAGCTGGCCATATAAAAGGCTGTGAGCCAGGAGCACACGTAGTCCCTCTCTAGTGGTAGAGCGAGGAGGACCTGGCTGTCTGGGAACTGAAAGGTACTGGAGTAGAGCAGTGCTAGGGAATAGGGCAAGGGAGCCGGGGAACTCCCGCCTGGAAAACCCCCATGCTGCAGGCCTTGCCTAAGGCCAAATAGGTACTGGAGTTGCAGGGGTGCAGCCCGGGGGTAGGTGGAGGAAGCAGGTTCAAATCCCCCTTGCTGATGATGAGTGGTTTATAGACTGCAGTCTACCCCAGTGTGCTGGGGCTAGATGAGGACTAGAAGTGAACACTGAGGCAAGGTGGGGATAGAGGGTGGGGATTCCCCTGGGAGGGGAGCCCAGAGGGGGGGGGGTATTGCCAGGAGGCAGCACCCAAGCTAAAGGGGCATTGGGGTCTGGGAGGGGCACAGGGGCCAGCGACAAGCAGGACATTGGCCTGCAGAGGGTGCCCCAAAGGCTGGACAAGCTAATTCCTTGGATGACCTGCAGGAGGCACTGCAGGGTGAGTGCTGCATCGCTACAATCTCCTTCTGCAAAACTAGGGAATCACCTTTCTAGAACTGCAGTTGTGTGTGCTCCAACACTGCTCTTGAGCAAGGCAAGGAGAGAATCAGAAGGGGGAAATTTACTGTGTCTTTAATAATTTCTTGTTGCCCAAGGTGATCAAACAACAAAACCATGCAAGAACCACTGATTATCTAGCAAAAGTGAATCCCCACCCTAGGCCATGTACCCTAGCATCCCCTTCACACTCCTTAAAATTTACTGCCCTTAATGGCTTCTGGGTTGAAAGTTGGTTCCAATTATCTGTTTCTGGCATAATACCATCAGTTCATTACCTGTAGGCCTAGCACATCCCCTCTAATTTTTTGGGCACTCAAGGGTGGACAGATCCCTGAGTTCCAATTGCATGACCATCCTTCTGCCATTACTTACCTTATCAAATTTAAACAGGCTTTCCAGGAACTTCCCTGGGTCTTGAAGAAGGCCCTTGCCTGGCTCCCAGTAGTCATCTACCTTAGAGCCTGGCTTGTCTCCAGCCACTTTCTTGGGCTTGATTCCTTTCATAATACAGACAGCTTCAATCACCATCTTCACCCCAAGGGGAGGTCTTTGCATAGCTCGCACCTAGAAAAAATAAGTGTCCCTGTAAGTTGGGGAGTGGGTCAACACAGCCCTTTACCTGATTTTCTGCACTGCATATTGGCAACTATTGCATGCCGAAAATAGATGGTGCTGACGCCACATAAGGGCTGAGCAATTAAGCACTAGGAGCTTTAACTCTGTCTCCTTGTGTGTAGACCTAAAAAGGTGGTCTCTGTTTATATGGTCCCTGTGTTTGCAGAAGGGTCTTCTTCACAGGGGTGGTGAGGGTCCCTTCACGGCACCAATGTGGAGATGTACCTCCTTCCCTTAGCACTAGGGAACACCAGTTTGCCCAGCCCAGCTATTGACACAGGGAGGGGACTGAATCCTGTATTATTGTCATATACTACCCAAAGTGGAATTTCTTACCACAACCTTCCATACAGTGCACGTAGAGGGGTGGAGAATCTTGCCCAAGGCCACAGAGTCAGTCAGTGGCACAGCCAGGAACCACATCCAGGGAAACACCAAGTTCTCTGTTCAGATTGCCAGACACCACTTCCCCCATGATGGTGAACTCTACAATGTCCCTTTAAATCTGGGTTTGCTGATTCCCAACAGTGTAAGAGTTGATTGTCTCTATTTGGCAGGATTCTCTGTATCATTGCTATAGCCATTCCCCCAACTCAGGATTTCTCACCCATGTGCTGACTTGTGTTTAACATACAAGCAGATTTTATGCCATGCATACTGGTCATTTGTACACTCTGTAAGATAGCGATGTGGGGCACATGATATCACTAGCTAGTGATCTCA
The DNA here is from genome assembly GCF_020497125.1 of Mauremys mutica. NCBI lineage: Eukaryota > Metazoa > Chordata > Testudines > Geoemydidae > Mauremys > Mauremys mutica. Next base: position 48,223,743 of record NC_059078.1, read on the forward strand.
GTGGTGTGTGGGGTGGGATATAACTAAACTACCTAACCAGAACCTTAGCATGCATGTTATGATTTCCTACCCCTATGTAATTATCCCTCCTTTTTATTCAGGCTACGCAGTCTGCCTTACAGGGTTTGGGGTTTCTGCTTTGTCATTCTTTCAGTGCTAAGGCCATGAGCAAAATTATTACTGAATACAGTGATTGGTAAAGCATTTCACCTGAGCCAGCAGGTGTGGCTTCTGATCCAGGAGAGGGGGTTGGGGGCTCTCATGGCTACAGGTGAAATCAGCGTGATTGATGAGGAAAGACTCATTTAAGTGAGGCCCTCAAGTACTGGTAGATTTGAGTAGGAACGATAGTGGTGGTGAGTATTACCAGGAGCCTGTCCTTGATTCTTTGGGATAGGTATCTCTCCACTTTCCTTAGGGCTGTAAATGCTACTGCGCAGTAGCTACATGATCTGCCTTCATTAGAAAACCCCTGGATCCCCCACAGATCTGATGTGTTCAGATGGGTTCAGCCAATAGGCCTGAGACAAGAGGCAGTGAGGGTGGGTTCACTGCTTGACTCCCTGGGTTTTCCTATTGATCTCTTGCTGCTCTGGGGGTTGGTTTGCTGGAAGGTGTATCCTGAACTCAGGGCTTTGTCTTCAGAGCTGGAGAAGAGACTGATTGGTGTCCTCCCCGGAGCTGGAGCCAGAGTGCAGCACAGGGTAGATCTGGTGGCTGCTGAGCAGAGCTGTGGGAGTATTGTGCCTCCATGCGGGGAACAACAGAAATATGTCATGTGTTTTTTTTTCCCCCAGCATTAACTACTCTTGCCATGTTCACCCGGAGACGCTCCAGGGGCTTCTTACTGGACACGGTCAACAGAGGGGCAGAGTTCGTGGAGACCCTGAAGACTGTCTACCCCATGGCTGATGCCCTTCACGAGAAGGACTTTGACTGGCTCTTTGACTGTCCCGAGACAGAGCAGTTCCTTGAGTGGTTCTGTAACACTGTGGGGGAGGAGAATGTACTGAGTCCTGGGGAAGTGGAAGCCTATCAGACCCTGCTCAGTTCAGGGAAGCCTATTCTGGAAGGTGAAGCCCTACAGCAGGTGCTGCAAACCTGCCGCCAATGCCCGCAGCTGAAGGGGGCCATGTCAGAGGATGAGGCTCTGCCCCTAGAGGCACTGGAGCGAGAGGCACAGGCATTGCATAGCCATAGTGCCTGCCAGCTGCGACGGCGCAACAAGCTCCAGATCCGTGCGGCTAGCCTGAAACAGGAGCTGTGCCACTTGGCAGACAAGGAAAGGAAGGTGGGCCGGGTGCTGAGGAAGGCTCAGCTGGACTTAGAGATGGAGAACTCTCAAACCAACAGTGTTCTGAGCCAGGTCTGCAAGGCAGCAAACCAGCTGGCGGAGTGGTACAGGGAAGCTGGGAATGGGAGGCTTCTCATGCTGATGTCTGAGGCTGATCTGGGCCACTACATGGAGCTGGAGGAGCTGGCCACAAGGGCTTTAATGGCATTCATCCAGAAGGCACTGCCAGGCACCACCCAGGCTCCAGATGCTGAGGGGGCAGGCTTACAGGGAGTGAAGAGACAGGGAAGCTCCCAAGCAAAGCCGGATACTCAGGCCCCAGCAGAGTTAGCTCAGACTGTGCTGCCAGAGAACAATGAGTGTGAGGTGGATCCCAACGTGGGTGCAGAGACCCAGGAGGAGCTGGTCAGGGAGACAGTGGCAGGGTTCCCCCAGAAATCCTTGCTAGAAGAGAACAACTGCTCCAAAGCAGAGGCTGGGGGTGTGGAAGCCCTATATGGTCAGGACAGCTGCCAGGAAATGGTGAAGGGACTAGCAGAAGCTGCCCACATAATGCTATTGGAGAGCATGGGGGGTCCTGAAGCCAAGCTCTTAGAGAGCCTAGGCAGCTACCAGGAGGAGCTGGAGCGCATGGCACTGGCTTACATCTGCAGCCAGAAAGAGCTAATCACCACCTCAGCAGAAGTTGACGGTATCTGGGCTGGATTGCAGTGGGCAGAGAGGGCCCTGAAGAGCAGCAAAGAGAACAAGGTAGGGGTCTTCTCCTCTCTCCCTGCTCCTGTCCTCCACCTTTCCTGTAGCAGTGGCACATGGGCCATGGGAAAGCCTCTGATTTAGGTGTGGGTAGGAACCAGTATATATTACCAGGGGAGATAAAGCTCCATCCAGGGCTGCTTCTGCAGAGTTCAGGAAGACTCTTCATATCTGTGAGTGCATGTCTCTTGGTTGTGCTCTGCTTTGCAGATGGTGGAGGATGAGCTCAGCCTTTGCATAGCCACCTTCCAGGAGCAGCTGTGCGCCCTCCAAAGTGACATAGACCAGACCCAAACCCAACACCTTGTGCCCCTCCTTCAGGCCACTGCTCACCTCCTTCACTTGCCTGTCCTGCGTGCAGAGCTCGATAGGGAAGCAGTTCACCTTGGGTATACCACCTTGAAGCAGGAAGAGGTTGCGAGGCAGCTGATGGCCCAGCATAGCCGCCTGGAGCTGCTGGGGCTGCAACTGAAGCTGGAGAAGGAGGAGCAGCAGCAGGTGGGGACCTGTCTGGAAAAGATGGTAGCTGCCCTGCAGGAAGCCAGTGCCAATCTACAAGGGCGGCTCGCCTGCTTTGAGGATTCCAGCCTGTACACCAAGATCTGTCCACGCACTCTGATAGATCCCAGTGATGTCACCACCATACGGTAAAAATGACTTTGCCTTGGAGCTGGGGAGGAGGCATGATGCCCATCAGTGGGGGAGTGAGTCATAAATTATTAGAGACCTGGAGATGCTGCTATATGAAGAAATCGTTAGAAAAGAGATGGAGAAGAGGGGGGTATGATGGATCCAAAATAATGAATAGTCTAGAAAAGGAAAATCTATTGCTTCCTTTCCTCTCATAATACAAGGGGAAGGGCCAGAAACTGGGTAGATAAGCTTCTTGTTTGACTTAACAGTCTTACAAAATGAAACTGTTCCGCTGCGAGGTTTGCACCAAAAATAATCTCTAGCGCCAATGATGCAGACATTTCAGCCAGATAGATGCACAGCTGGGAGCATAGGGAGGAGCATGGACCTTCCACACTCATCTCCCTCCCTATGCATCAACAAGGGCAAATGTTCAGCCATGCTCCAGCCAGTGGGTACTACAGCTATTTGGAACCCCTTTGCTGACACAGAAACTTCCTCTGTGGACAGATAATCTGGTAATGGATAGTTGAAGTATATGAAGCACCTGGTGCAGACTACTGTTAGCGACAAGCCAATGGAGTGGATGGACCATTCTGGCAATCCCTAGGTGGGTGCCTGATTCACTTTTGTGGGCATTTAGAGATTGCACATCACAATTGAGATAAATGGGAGCAGCTCACTCGGAGCTGCTATCTTCTCGGTCTAGAGGTTCATGCAGACCCTACTGCATCTGGGCACTCTCCTATTCACAACCATTAGAGCTAGTCACACTCTTTAAATGAAGGCTTAAATTCTGCAAAATCTGATGGGCTCTCAGAGATGTGGGGGTGCTAGCTCCATCCAGTCCCTAAGGGAATCATTGCTCCCTAGCTTTGGCTGCTGCCCTCACTCTATGTTGTCTTTTCCCCTCTCTCAGGCTCTGGGAGATGCTGGAGAAGCAGGGCCAGGAGAAGCAACTCTTCCGCACCTACGAGACGCTGGCAAGCCGTGGCTCGCGCCTGCGCCAGGAGCAGAGGATGCTGGAGGTGCAGCTTGCAGTGTCCCCAGCCCAGCTCCCCATGCTGGAGTCTGATGATGAGATGCTCTATAAGATGATGTATAGTGACTCCAATCAACTACTGCTGAATGCCCAGGTGTGCAAGGACCCCCAACCCCTGGGGTGGTGTCATCACCTGCTTTTCTTCTCCACATGGTCTCTCTAGAGGCCTTCTAAAATCATGTGACCTTGCCAGCCAATCAGCAGCCATGGGTCATGTTGCAGAGGCATCTGTATTTTGCTTGCAACATCCCCTTTGGATTATAGGGGATCCTGATAGGCTGGTGTGGAGCTGCTTTCTCCTTCAGCTCCATGATTCATTAATGTAATGGCAGGAGGATTTTCCTTTCCTACACTTCCACAACACGGTTGTTTGGATTTTTCCCCTTTCCCTGCAGGAGCTGGCTGAGCCTATGGAGCAACTCTGTGCCACACAGGCCAAACTCTATCAGATGCTGATGGACCTCCTGAGTGACCTCAAGGCCAAACGGAAATCCCTGCAGACCCACTTCCAGCGGACGGAGCGCAATCTCTATGTGCACTTCTTCCGTGATGCCAACCGGCTGAGGGAGGTGGTGCAGCAGCTGGAGAAACAGGCCGTAGCCTTCTCCTAGGGCTCAGCAAGGGAACAACTTCACCCAGCACCCAAGGGGGCAGATTGAGGAGATTTTTGCTGCCTGTTCTGGAAGTGTTTGCCCCAAAGGGAGAAGAATCGCAGAGATCCTTGCTATGCTGATAAGTTGCACATTACTTTGTCCTGTCCTCCTCCTCACAGTAAAAAGATCAAATCCCCCCCATGAGGCTAGTACCTGGGGTTGACACTGGGGTGGAAACCTGCCCCTACCATGTATAAAATCTGTCACACTGAGGGTGGGTGGGTTTCTCATGGTGCACAGGCCACTGTGAAGAGAAGTTAACACTCTTCCATGATTCACAGGGGGAAACCTCACTGAACTCTGCATTATGCCCACGGAGGCCGAGGAGTAGGAAGGGGAGTGCACTGTGTGGGCAGACCAGGGGAAGGGTGAGTGCCTGGAATTCTCTGCTCCTCACCCAGTGCGGTGGGCTAGAGCTGGCTGGAAGGATGGTGTGAGTGGTGCAGCAGTGGACAGGTAAAAAATAAAGGCACGTTTCATAGTATTTTTCCTAATGAGATATTGATTCATAATCATGGGGCAGGGGCATGTGTGCATCTGTCTCTGTCCTTCTGGGTTTCACCTGTCTCAACTCCCCTGCTGCTCCAAACCCAACCCTGTGAAGGAAAGGGGGAGCAGTGGTTTCAAGGTGAGCTTATTTCCCTTTGTTTCCCAAGGCCATCTGCTAAAGACCTCCTTCCTGTACTGCTCCAGAGCCGAAATGTGTGGCTTAGCTCAGAGCTTTTTTGACGGTGGGCTTGCTTGGCACTGCTCACCTACTGAAATCAGGAATAGGCCTCCTTTCTCCATAGTTAATTCTAAAGCAAAGACATTTATTGAATTCCATTAAACCACACTAACTCTGTTCACTCCCTTTTTTAATAAGATATTTAGTGTCCAGCCTCTCAAGCCTGCATCTACACTGAAGTCCTCTCTGGCCATAGAAGAGAGAGCGCTCATGTAGCAGCAGTCTAAGCTACATTAAGCTGCCCTGCCATTAAACCTCCAAACCTGATCTGACCAGCCTATTATACCATGATGGTGTGGATAGTTGGCAGCTGGTCACAAAAACACATCATCCCTGGTGTCCTATAGACAGCCTAAAAATACTGAAGGCAGACCAGCTAGCTGCATGTGCTGGCTAGGAGTGAGAGGACTGACTAAAGCTGTTATTTAATAGTCTGCATCTAGATTGTGCAAGTGGGTTGGACTGTTTAGGAGCCAGTTGTCCCTGCTGAGATAAGACCACCTGGGTGTGTACAGGTAGCCAAACCTATATGGCTGTTCATCCCTTGCCTTAGGCGGTCAGGGACTGCTGCTTGTCATGATGGTTAGAGATATCAGGGATGGTCAAGATAATACTTAGTCCTGCCATGAGTGCAGGGCACTGGACTAGATGACCTTTCGAGGTCCCTTCCGAAGTCCTATGATTCTATGTGGATGCTGGTCCAGTTCCTAATGTCATTAGCTCACTTAGATCCATTTTGTAAAGCCACTAAAATGCTTTCACTGGGTAGCCAACTCTTTGATCACTGTTTGCCTGGGCTGGTTTTGAAATGGTGACTTCAATGTGACTGCTCCAAAACCCATTGTTAAGGCCCTACCAAATTCACGGCCCTGAAAAATCTGTCATGGACTGTGAAATCTGGTCTTTTGTCTGCTTTTACCCTATACTATACAAATTTAACAGGGGAGACCAGCATTTCTCAAAGTGGGGAGCCTGACCCAAAAGAGAGTTGTAGGGGGGGGGGGGTCATGGTATTGCCACTCTTACTTCTGCACTGCCTTCAGAGCTGGGTGGCTGGAGAGCAGAGTAGCAGCGCAGAAGTAAGGGTGGAAATATTTTTCCATACCACTCTTACTTCTATGCTGCTGCCTTCAGAGCTGGGTGGCCAGAGAGTGGTGGCTGCTGACTGAGGACCCAGTTCTGCAGGCAGCCGTCCAGAAGGATGGGCAATATACCACACCATGGCAACCTTACTTCTGTGCTGCTGCTGGTGGCAGCTCTGCCTTCAGAGCTGAGCTCCTGGCCAGCAACCTCCACTCTTTGGCCAGCAGAAGTAAGGGTAGCAGTACTGCAACCCCTCCTACAATAACATTGTGACCCGCCCACAACTCCCTTTTGGGTCAGGACCCCTACAATTACAACACTGGGTTCTAGCATTCAGGATTCCTGGTCCTTTAAAAAACCTTAAATTACATTTTTGTAGAGCCTTACCGTGCTGAGACACCAAGCAGCTTCACAGTAATGTTTACTAACGTGAATCCATATCATTAGACAAGATGAGCCAGGGGAATAACAATGGGTAGGGCCCTACCAAATTTACAGTCCATTTTGGTCAACTTCACTGTGGTAGGATTTTAAAAATCCTAAATTTCATGACTTCAGCTATTTAATAGAATCTATGAAACACTGTGACACTTCAGATTTAAATAGCTGAAGTCATGAAATTTAGGATTTTTAAAATCCTACCACAGTGAAGTTGACCAAAATGGACTGTAAATTTGGTAGGGCCCTACCCATTGTTATTCCCCTGGCTCATCTTGTCTAATGATATGGATTCACGTCAGGGCCGCCCAGAGGTGGGGGCAAAGGGGGCAATTTGCCCCGGGCTCTGCAGGGGCCCCCAAGAGAACAGCTGAGGCTCCCGCCTCCGCCCCTTTCCTGGAGCTCTAGCGCATCAAGCGGCGTCCTCAGACAGCGCCGCAGCGTGTCTCCGCCGGGGCCCCTGAGCCCCGCCCCGCTCAGAGCTGCGTGGTGAGGGGGCGGGGCTGGGAGCTCCGGGCTGAGCTCAGCTCCCTCCGCTCGGCATGGAGCTCCCAGCCCCGCCCCCTCACCACGCAGCTCTGAGCGGGGCGGGGCTCAGGCCCCGCCGGGGACACGCTGCAGCTGTTCTGCGAGGCGCTGAGACTCCGGGTGAGGAGGGAGCCGGGGGTAAGAGGCTGGGGCCGGGGGGTTTGGCTAAGGGGCAGGGAGTCCTGGGGACAGTCAGGGCACAGGGAGGGGGCAGAGGTTGGGGGAGCGGTCAGGGGGCAGGGAATGGGAGGGTTTGGATTGTGGGTGTTCTGGGGGGGGTGGATAGGGTCAGGACCGCCCAAAGGGGGCAGGGCAAGAGGGCGCAGGAGCTTCTTCGCTCCCGGTCTTCGTCAGCGGGGGGTCCTTCCGCTCCGGGGCGGACGGACCCCCCACTGGCGAATTACCGCCGAAGCGGGACCCGCCGCCGACGTGCAGCCCGGTCTTCGGCGGCAATTCGGCGGCGGGGGCCCTTCCGTTCCGGGACCCGCCGCCGAAGTGCCCCGAACACCGGGCTGTACTTCGGCGGCGGGTCCCGCTTCGGCGGTAATTCGGCAGCGGGGGGCTCCCGCCGCGGGTCTTCGGGGCACTTCGGCGGCGGGTCCCGGAATGGAAGGGCCCCTGGAATCCTCTGGGCGGCCCTGATTCACGTTAGTAAACATTACTGTGAAGCCACTTGGTGTCTCAGCACGGTAAGGCTCTACAAAAAATGTAATTTAAGGTTTTTTAAAGGACCAGGAATCCTGAATGCTAGAACCCACTCCTGGCTTCAGAAAGGAGATTGCAGATTTGTGCATATGAATGGATTCTCCTGCTAGTATCCTTTACAGCTATGATGCAGCCTTGCTCCATAATACAGTGCCTGGGGCACTCAATGACACGATTCAGAGAGGGCTGCACAAGAAAGACATACTCACGAAAAGCATTAATCCCTCCACCTTCTATTACCTCTGTGACATCATTTTTGTTAAGGTTTCTTAGGCTGGCTAGAGCAGCGTCCAGTGCAGGGAGAGCTTCGGCTAGGTCCTTCTGGGCATCGTCTGCAATGGCCTGGGCTGTCTGAGCTTTAACTTTGGCTTTCATCTCTTCGGCCTGCACAGCATTTCGAGTCTCCTCTGCCACGGCCGTGTCCACCTGCAGTGCCAGACACAGACTCAGAACAAGGGCACCATTTTCCAAAGGCCTGAACCGATGCACCTGCGCTGCTTGGCTCAGGGCCTTGTTTTCATTGACAACATCCAGCGTTTCCTCTGTGTGTGTGTGTGTGTGTGTGTGTGTGATTGATGCCTGATGAAATCTGCACAGGGTACAAGATGCATTGTCCTACTCAAGCATCACAGACTCATACCGGGATCTGAACGTTAGCATGGGAGTCTATTCTAGTTTGTGCATTGCTGCTAGCAGTACAGATTTTTCAGCTGACATTTATGTCACTGCTCTGTTGATGGATGAGCTGGAAGAGACTCTAGCTCCCACTCCCATAGTTGCTGCATTCGCTCTGAAGGCATAAACTGCAGTAAATGTTTATTTTTGGCAGCACAGTGAGCAGACATGAATTGGGACACACCTAAGTGACAGCTCTGAGTAACAAGGTGCTTCTTTTTTAAGTCACTTTTCTGACCGTACCTAGGCTTTTTAACAGCTTCAGTCTTGCATGGCTTAAAAAAAAACACTTGGGAAGTCCAAGAGGGAAAATGCAATGGAAACAGGGCTTTTCTTATGAGTGGGTCAATTAAAGGAAGAGGTGTGGGGAAAATAAATAGATTGAAAATGTCTGTCCCACAGGGCCACTATAGATCTAGGCTTGTTTGCAAACTTGAGCAGCTTATTAGAAGTGATCAGGCTGTTTTATCATATCTTGCTGGGTATAGCCTTAGGGCTTGGCTACACTGGAGAGTTGCAGCGCTGGTGGAGGCTTTACAGCGCTGCAACTTAGTCACCGTCCACACTTGCAAGGCACATACAGTGCTGCATCTCCCTGGCTGCAGCGCTGGCTGTACTCCTGCTCGGGTATAACTATTGCAGCACTGGTGATGCAGCGCTGGAGTGCAAGTGTAAACAGTGATTAATCTTACTACGCTGTAACTGACCTCCAGATTTTTCCCATAATGCTTTTAACTAAATTACTCTCTTTGTTTTGTTATGATGCCTCTCTTTGTTTTGTTGTGAACTCAGGGCTCCGGGAGCTGCTTATCTAAAAAACAAACACAGCTCCTGTTTGCTGTGAATGAGGCAGGCAGGGGGATGACTGTCTACAGCTAGTGTTTGCTTGAGGAGAGAAACAGCATGGCAGGGGGGAAGGGAGAAAGGGAGTCCGTCCAAGCAGCTGCTTATCTGGTCTGCAGACTATTTGCATTTATGAGTGAATGAGGGGTCTAGGAAATGGTCAGATTTTGCAAGGCAGGGAGCTGACACAGAATTTGCAAGGCAGGCTTTGCAAGGCAGGGAGCTGACACACAGTGTCGGCTCCAAAAATCCACTCTCTCTCTCTCCCCCGCTCCCTGTCACACTCCACCCCAACCCCCTCTTTTGAAAAGCACGTTGCAGCCACTTGAATGCTGGGATAGCTGCCCATAATGCACCACTCCCAACAGTGCTGCAAATGCTGCAAATGTGGCCACACTGCAGCGCTGGTAGCTGTCAGTGTGGCCACACACCAGCGCTTTCCCTACACAGCTGTACGAACACAGCTGTAACTCTCAGCGCTGCACATCTGCAAGTGTAGCCATGGCCTTAGGCAAAATGGGACACAGCCACGTGAAGAGCACCTGTCTCTCTCAAAGAAAGGGAGAGCCACAATTACAGAGCTCAGCATCAATGCAGTCCTCCAGCAGAGGACAACCATGAATTTCAAGGCTTGTAACTGTAAAGTGCCTGGCTCAGCATGGTATTGGTTACACATGGTCAAGGTAAAAAAACACTTTATATGCTCTGTACCAAGCACTTGGGAATGCACTGATAGAATGCTCAAATGGCTGACTGTGCCCGACAATACACATTCAATTAATAAAGGATGTTTTTAAAAGGAACAAAAAGAATCCTGCTAATGGTATTGGATCATTACTAGATGGAAATGGGAGAATTATCAGTAATAATGCGGAAAAGGCAGAAGTGTTCAATCAATATTTGTATCTGTATTTGGGGAAAAACAGATAATGCAGTCTCATCATATGGCGATAACACTCTTTCCATTCTACTAGATGCTCTGGAGGATATTAAACAGAACTTACTAAAGATCAACATTTTTAAATCAGTAGGTCCAGATAACTTGTATCCAAGAATTTTAAAAGAGCTGACTGAGGAGCTCGCTGAACCATTAATGGTGATTTTCAGTAAGTCTTGGCGCACTGGGGGATTTCCAGAAGACTAGAAGAAAGTTAATATGGTGCCAATTTTTAAAAAGGATAAACAGGATGACCCGGGTAGTTATATGCCTGTGAGCCTGACATTGATCCCAGGCAAAATAATGAAGTGGCTGATACACGACTCGATTAACAAAGAACTAAAGGAGGGTAATATAATTAATGCAAATTAACACGGGTTTATGGAAAATAGATCCTGTCAAATTAACTTTATCTTTTTTGGATGAGATTAGAAGTTTGGCTGAGAAGAGTAACAGTATTGATGTAATATACTTAGACTTCTGTAAGGTGTTTGACTTGGTACTGCATGACATTTTGATTAAAAAAACTAGAATGATACAAAATTAATACAGCACACATTACATGGATTAAAAACTGGCTAACTGATAGGTCTCAAAATGTAACTGTAAATGGGGAACAGGCATTGACAGGCAGGGGCGGCTCTAGCAATTTCGCCACCCCAAGCACGGTGGCATGCCGTGGGGGGCGCTCTGGCGGTCGCCGGTCCCGCAGCTCCGATGGACCTCCCCGGAGCTGCCTGCCGCCCTTCCGGTGATAGGCAGAGCACCCCCCGCGGCATGCCACCCCAAGCACGCGCTTGGCGCGCTGGGGTCTGGAGCCGGCCCTGTTGACAGGTCTGTTTCTAATGGAGTCCCACAGGGATCAATTCTTGGCCCTATGTTGTTTAACTTCTTTATCAATGACCTGGAAGAAAATAGTAATATCATAGTGATAAAGTTTGCCGATGACACAAAAATTGGGAAAGTATTAATAGTGAAGAGGACAGGTCACTGATCCAGAGAGATCTAGATTACTTGGGTACAAATAAACAATATGTATTTTAATACAGCTAAATGTAAATGTAGGAACAAAGACAGGCCATATTTACAGGATGGCAGATTCTATCGTGGGAAGCAGTGACTCTGAAAAAGATTTGGGGGTTGTGGTGCATAATCAGCTGAACATGAGCTCCCTGTATGATGCTGTGGTCAAAAGAGTTAATGCAATTCTGGGTGCATAAATAGGGGAATCTCTAGTACGAGTAGAGAGGTTATTTTACCTCTGTATTGTATCAGTTCTGGTGCCCACAATTCAAGAAGGCTGCTGATAAATTGGGTAGGGTTCAGAGAAGAGCCACAAGAATGATTAAAGGATTAGAAAACCTGCTTTATAGTGATAGACTCCAGGAGCTCAATCTATTTATCTTAACAAAGAGAATGTTAAGGGGTGACTTGATCACAGTCTGTAAGTACATACATGGGGAACAAATATTTAAAAATAGGCTTTTCCATCTAGCAGAGAAAGGTCTAATGTGATCCAATGGCTGGAAGTTGAAGCTAGACAAACTCAGACTGGAAATAATGTGTACATTTTTAATGGTGAGAGTAATTAATCACTGAAACAATTTACCAAAGGTGGTGGGAATTTTGAAATGAAGACGGGATGTTTTTCTAAAAGCTCTGCTCTAAGAATTATTGTGGGTAAGTTCTCTGGCCTGTGCTATATAGAAGTTCAGACTACATGATCACAATAGTCCCTTCTGGCCTTAGAATCGATGACTCCACACAGTAGGTTCTTTTGCACAGCTTCCCATGTCAATTACACCATGTTACAGGGAGTGGGGAGGGAGAAAGGAGAAGAATCTGTTTTTAAAGCGTAAAATACGCCACCTAACTTCTCCTGTGTCCTCTGCACGATTTGCTGGGGGAAAGGCTGTGTCTTTATATAAGCATCCTGTACCTTTATTTGTTCCATGGTTGCCAGTGTGTCTTTGGCTGCCTCTGCCAGAAGGGGACGTGCTGATTCTAGCTCTTCCTGCATCTTTGCTACATCTTCTGCTGTTCGCAGTAGCTAGAGGAAGCGAGAGAAATTCAGTCCCTTAGGTACCGTGTTCAGTGAATGCCAAGGTAATACGATGCCATAGATTTTGAGAAGGTGAAGTGAAGGTCAGGAATACTGCCCCCAGGGATGGAATTGGCTGCATGGTGTCTGACAATGAGTGGGTGCTTGCAGGGGGCTCGCGAATGCCCTTTTTAATTAAAAATCTTATTGTGAAATAACTTCACAGTATCTGACGGATGGGTCACGTTTTCAGCTCTAGGCACCTAGTGCTGCTTGCAAAATGGGTGCGGTCCTGCTGCACATATTCACATCTGTGTGGCACTATGAACATTTGTGTGAGCAACTGTCTGTTGCGCAGGTATACAACTTATGTGAAAGGGCCCTAATGAAAATTTGGCAAAATATTCCCACCTTGCAAGCAGTATTGCTCTCAGGAGCAGTAGCAATGAGCTGAAGCTGTGGTGGGGGATGTTTCTAGTCCAAATGCTGATCCTATTTTCAAGCCTACATGACAAGCGTGTGCTCATGAAACCTCAGATTCTGCTCCAGGATTGTACAAAGTTTATACACACAGTGCTGGGGCGGGAGGACACAGGGCTAGATACTAGCTACCCCAAACAGCTGCACAGGGAGTGAATGGGAAAGGAAAGCCCCTTTTATGTTCTTCTTTTGTCCTTTCCACACAAAGTAAGCATAGCCAGAATGGATGTGCTTGCACTCCACATGAGCAAGGTAAGGGCACCCACAGTGCTAAACACCCCCAGAGGGGTTACATGGCCAGGGGAGAACACACCACGTGTTAGCAAAGGTTTAGTAGTTGCCACAGCTACATGCAGTCCTCCCAGCAACAGCGGAGGCTGCTTTCCTCTCTAGGCAGAATGCCTCTGGCAGCTACTGCCCATGTGCTACACAGCCATGACCCCAGTAATATGGCTCGGGGTTCTCAAAAGGCACATTTGTGTCCCACAGTCATTCAAGTTCTGTTTTCAGTCCAGGTAATTCAGAACCAACTCTAAGCCTTAACACACACCCTTGTATGCATCCTAGATGGATTGAACCCAGGGGCCTCTGGATCTAAAAACATGAGCCCCTACTACCCGAGCTGAAGAACCAGCTTAGTGGCTATAGTAGGCTTATATAACCTCTATGGGGACTAGCCACTAGAGGAGGGGGGAAAAGCCCCACACTATATTAGCATGAGCTAGATGTAGATGTTTTCTCTCATTGCATAACTATGAGTAAACAGCAGTGCGGCAACTTGCGGGGTGGAGGATATCACTGCAGGAACTTTAGTTGTAAAGAGTACACCAATTAAATAGATGATGGGAGCCCAAAGCTCCCCTGATTCTGAGGAACCAACCTTGTCCAAGCCACTCTTCATCCTCTTCTTTGCTGTGTTCAACTCTTGTTTCTTTTTCCCAATCAGGGCTGTGAAAATGCCAAGGAGCTCCAGGTAGCTCTTGGGAGTGACATAATTGTGTCTGGCCAACTCTGCCAGGTATACTTTGCACTTCACTGCTACGCTCTGGTGGATCGCTACACACACCTGAATCTACAAGGAGCAGGGAAAGACGACCTTCTATTAGGAGTGTCCTATATAGGGTATAGGGCACCAGCAAAATTGTAGTAAGTGGCACAAGACTTGGAGAAGAGCACAAAAGTAACCAAACTACTATTCCCTTATATACAATTGGGCTACAATGAGAGAGAAAGGCCAAGCAGTCCCATCTGAAGGCCACGATAGCACAGAAGTATAAGAAAAGGAGAGGAGATGACCATCTCCAACCGTAACAAAGTTAGTTCCTGATTTCACTCAGACCACCAGAAAATATTTCTCCATGACAAGATAAATGAGGACTTTTTACATGCGTTCTGCATCGCTTGAATCTAACAATCATCCAGCACAAATACATGTTGAATACACAGGACCCCTGCCTTATATTTTAAGGATGTCACTTACCATTCCATCTATAACTTCAGAGGTGGCTTCAAGGTCTGGGATCTCTTGCAAAAAGGAAGATGCAACGCACTGCAGGGCTTCTGAAGGCCACTCATTAAACCAGTCAATAGTACAGCAGTTCACTAGAGAGGGGAACTGTCTCAGCCGTGCACGGAAGACCTCTCCAATAGGGCTAGGCAGCAAGGATTGGTTTGAGGGGGACAGAATGGAGAACGGCACATTATGATAGGTTCCAAAGAGCTGGGTGAAATACCGACTCTCACTTAAATGTATACTATATACCTACAGCATAAGGAGGAGGTGATGCAGTTAGCAAGGGAGTCTATTATAGGATGAATTGTGAGGGGAGAAAGGAAGTAGGAGTGAGATCACCCCATACAGTGCTCTACGGTTACTACCGATCCCTTGGCAGGAATGGCTATAGTGATAGGTATCTCTTTGGAAGGTTTATGGTGTGTATTCTGGGAAATCCACCTCCTTTGATTGTCAGAGGGCTACTGAAGTATAACAGTACAGGAATATTCAGCCTATAAGATGGTATCTGAGAAGTAAAACTGATGTTAAGTCTATCTGGAGCAAGTTATTGTAGCCCCAATCCTGCTATACTTACCATGTGGCACAGTACCTTACTCCTCAAGTAGCCCCATTGAAATCAATGGATAAAGTACTACTTATGTGAGTAGGTGTGGTGGAACTGAGCCCCAAATGAATTAGTGTGTTATTTAGAGACATTATTACCCTGAACAAAAGGGTTAATTGTGCACGAGTGGAGAGGAGGCCTTGTGCTTAGTCTAGGCAGCTCTATGGTCCCCAACATCATTTCACGATTTGACCCATAGGCTGGGAAGGCTCATACCTCATGCAAAGGACCATATGGATATTACTGCGAACTAGTCCTGTATATGCTGCCATCAGGTTGGCCTTGGTGGGCTGCTGCCCTAGGTCCTGAACGATGGGCTTCATAGTAGTCATGATCTGATCTTGCTCATCCGGGGCATACAGATTGGGAATGTCTCCG
Source organism: Mauremys mutica (assembly GCF_020497125.1). Classification (NCBI taxonomy): domain Eukaryota; kingdom Metazoa; phylum Chordata; order Testudines; family Geoemydidae; genus Mauremys; species Mauremys mutica. The sequence continues at coordinate 48,239,073 of NC_059078.1, forward strand.
GAGTTCAACACATTGTTGATATCCTCCAGGAAAGACTCGCTTTTAATCTAGATGGAAGAATAAAAATAGTGTCCGTGGTAATAACAGAACTGGTTGTCCAGACATCATATAAATCACGCCCCCCCAAATATCTCAGCTTCCATGATAGGAGATCCCTTGTAAAGCTGGCTGGCTTCCAGCAGAGTGTGCTACAATGCATGGCATGTATCAACATTTATGGCACGTATCAACATTTACAACACAATTTTCAACCATTTCCTGAGGATGTAGAACCATCTGGTAGAGCTCACAATCCATGGTGAACTTCTGAAATATGACCTTGGAACCAGGAGGAACTAGTGCTGAGAGACATGCTTGTTTTTTCAGCTGTTCCACTCTGATAACACTCTGGTACCTGTGAGTCCGTGAATAGAAAGGTAATGGGCAGTCTCTGCAGGCCAGCCTTCAGCATGATTTTCTTGACATCTTCTCGCCACTCTGCCATCCCATAGTTTTTGGAAAGTTCAATCTGGAAACATTCATAATCGGCCCTAAAGGGGAGAGAGACTCAAAGTAAAAATCATGCTCTAAACAGGACTCCGCTTCTTTCATAAGAGACTCCAACTCCAGGATTTTTTTATGTGAAATGGAACATATTGCATGTGTTTTCTTATACCTCCTAATGATGAGCATGTTGCTATCCTTATGCACATTTCACTAGGAGCATGGTACTGTAGTGCAATCAGAGATAAACGAAAGGGAGGGTTGGAATAAAATTTGCATTTACTCTGCAAGAGGATTAGTCCATTCCCCTTAGAACAGGGATGGGCAAACTTTTTGGCCCAAAGGCCACATCTGGGTATGGAAATTGTATGGTGGGCCATGAATGCTCACAACATTGGGGGTTGGGGAGCAGGGGGGGTGAGGGCTTCGGCTGGGGGTGCAGGCTCTGGGGTGGGGTTGGCATGAGGGATTGGGGGTGCAGGAGGGTGCTCTGGGCTGGGACTGAGGGGTTCGGAGGGCGGGAGGGGGATCAGGGCTTGGGCAGGGGATTGGAGCATGGGAGTGGGTCAGGAGTGCAGGCTCTGGGGGACACTTAACTCAAGCAGCTCCCCGACACAGTGGCATGTCCCCCCTCCAGCTCCTACATGAAGGCGCAGCCCCATCCGCAGTCCCCATCCTTGCAGCTCCCATTGGCTGTGGTTCCCGGCCAACGGGAGCTGCAGGGGCGGCAATTAGGACGGGGGCAGTGTGTGGAGCCCCCTGACTGCCCCAATGCGTAGGAGCTGGAGAGGGGACATGCTGCTGCTTCTGGAAGCCACACAGAGCAGGGCAAGCCCCCGACCCTGCTCCCCAGCAGGAGCTTGAGGGCTGGATTAAGATGTCTAGAGGGCTGGATGTGGCCCCTGGGTCGTAGTTTGTCCACCCCTGCCTTAGAAACACCAATGTGTGTATTTTTGTTGAGCTGTTCTCTATATTCATCAGTCCCCAGGACCCTTTCCCCCCAAGTTTACACCTCTCTGCTCACAAGATCGATACCTCTCAGCCCCTGGCTCTGAAGGACGGCTTGGTATTGCTTTCACAGCCTGCCAATACCATGCCTTACTAAGGGGTTACTACTTTGTAACTCATGCCATTGCCTTCCTGCTGTCCAGAGCTCCTGCTGGCATGGGAGAGAGACCAGGAATTGAACCTGTGTGTTTCATATTGTTGTGTAGAGCACACCACTAGGCTGCTGGGCTGGATTGGTCTTTGGTGTTTTTCTCATGGGACAGAATGGGAGGTGTTGAGAGCTAGCACTACCATAGCGGCTATGGTATTAATTAACAGACTATGAGATTCATAGAAAGGCAGCCCTGGCACAGCTGCTCGGTGCTAGCTGTACAGATGTCTTTTTTCTTACATGTGAGATGCCAGCCTGGTGAGAGACTCCCTTCCACTTCCTCCAACGCCCAGGAGGAGAGCATTCCCCAGCGCCTGGCGAAGGATCCGGCTGATCCGGCAGATGTGCTGCATAGCATCCATAAAGAGCACCAGCTTCATCTTGGTGGTGTTGATCTGATTGTACTCCTCCATGTACTCCTCAATCACACGCATAAGCTGCAGGCAAACAGAGACAGGTAAGAACAACAACATGGCAAGCGCAGCAGCTTCCCAGAGGCAATCCAAGGGAAAGACCAGCCCCTCATGGCAGAAATGATCCTTGAGAACCACATGTAGGTGGAAATAACGTACATCTGATGTGGTGCTCACTTCAAGAAGGGGCCACCAGCACTACATCTAATCATCTCCTGCTGACTAGGCCATGGAGTGGTCTATTAGAGGCCACGTGGGTCTCATTTTCTGGACTCAAGATGGAAAGAGTAGCTGCTGAAAAAGAGAAATAAACCAGACAAAGACTCACCTGAATCCACCCCTTCAGAAAAGAGGAAATACTACATTGAGTTTAACTTCCCTAGCCAAAATGTCTCACCCACATGATTATTTAAACAGTATCTTGTGCCAATTCCATCAGGGTCTTCTTCAACAGTGTTGCCCAGAGGTTAATATTTTATGGGTTCTACTCTCAGTTCTGCCATGGATTCACAGTGGGAACTTGGGCAAGTAACTTAATCTCTTGTACCTTTGAAATCAATGGAAATTAGAAGTCTAAATACTTTTATGGATCTGGGCCTCACTGTGTATTTTGTCCATTCATAAAATGGGCATGGGTACATTTACCTACCAGAGAGGAGGCTGAATTAATTAATGAATGTACTTCATTTAGCAATCATGAGATGAGAGGTGATATTATTTGTTTCCAGTAGTGAATGCAAACTACATTGCTTATCATTAAAATCTTTATAATTTTACCTTTTGTTTATTAACATTACCACAGTAGTACTCAGGGCCGGCTCCAGGCACCAGCTTATTAAGCTGGTGCTTGGGGTGGCAACTCCGGAGAAGGGCAGCACTTTCACATATTTGGCGGCAATTCGGCGGAGGGTCCCTCACTCCCGCTCGGAGCGAAGGAGCTCCCGCTGATTGCCGCAGATCGCGATCACAGCTTTTTTTTTTTTTTTTTGGCTGCTTGGGGCGGCCAAACCCCTGGAGCTGGCCCTGGTAGTACTACTCTCCTCCAACAGGGAATCCTGCAGTAATGATAATTACTTGTAAAGGTCAATTGTAAAGATCTTACTGGCTAGCACTGTCCTATTGAACATAAAGCTGGGATTCCTCCTAGTCAATTCCATCCTCCAGTTCTGAGTATTGCACTCAGGTTAGGAGAGCTGGCACAGAAGGTTGCCTATTGCTCTTTGCAGGATCATTATTACCTGCCCAAACACGAGAAGAAGTAGGGGAATTTGGAAAGACATCACTTCCTAGTTCAATTCCATTCAGGTCCTCATATTTTGTCCATCATGCATTTAGAGGCTAGCCTGACTTTGTAGAGCATTACATGGCTGGCACTGGGTATGGGATCATATCCTAACCACCTCAACATAGCCCAGCAATGTTAACACTGGGTAGGAGACACATTCTAAACACTCAGCTAGAGAAGACCCATAGCTTGTATCAGCTATGCCTTCTTAGTGTTCAACAGGAGTGAATACAAGGAAAAGAAAGTCATAAAAATGGGGAGAAATCAAAAGCATCCTACCTTTTCCTGGTCATCAATTAGTTCATATATTTTGACATCAGCACCAGGCATCATGAAATCCCCAAACAGAACTGGCTGGTAGGGGATAACCTCCTCAAAGGTGGTGTCCCACTCTGCCATCATGCTCTTCATCAGATCATCAAACCAGTTGCGGTCCTCATCATTAACCAGGCGGTCGCGGAACACACGGCAACTCTCATGATACCAGAGCCTGAGCAGGTGCAGTTTGTCCTGGCAGAGAATCCCAGTGAGATATGTCCATTAGGCTATGAGTCCCTCCTGCAGGATTGCTAGGATACCTCCAGAACATGTGGTCATTTTCTAACTCTCAGTTAGAAAAAGAAGAATTTGGAAGGACACCGCTAAACCCCTTTCTTAGCAGCATTCCATGCTAACGCATGTGCTCTACAGAGGAGTTAATTAACACTGCAATAAATATCTGTGCTATTCTTCCCCAGGCCAGGGTAACTTTAAAATCCACATTGTTAGAGTTCAATCCGTCATCTCTTATTGGATTTTAATTATTCCTTTATTACTATTTTCACAAGGTCCGAGATTAAGACCAGAAAGACCCATTATGATAATCTAACCTGCCTTGCAGAATACAGGCCAAAGAACTTCCGCCAGCAATTCCTGTAGTAAGTCCATATCTTGCTACAGCATATTGTTTAGAAGGACATCCACGCTTGATTTAAAGACCTCAAGTGGTGGAGAACCCACAATATCCCTAGGTAAACTGTCTTTTCCCTCAAAGGAAACTGACCCAAGACAGCATCCTGGGTGTTGGAACTCCTCTAGCAGCATCCATTCCAGTTTACCGTGATTTCATATTTAGAATTGTGCAAAAAGACACAACAAATAGGGTATTTCTGTGCATTTATTACACTTGGGTAGTGTCAAAATGCACAAGTCTGAATAACCTGGGAAATGCAACAAGCCCCTACTAATAATGTAAGGCCTCTGGCAGCTTCTTCCCTTTCTATGTCCCTTTTTGAACCGTGACCTGCGTGCAGTGAGATCTGGAATTCCCCAGGCAGTACAGAATGATGTGAGATAAAATGGTGGGAGGACTCACCTCGATTTTGCAGGCTTCGGCCATGAGCATCCCCTGGAAAACTTTGGAGAGGTCTCTCAGATTAAAGGTATAGTGCGACTTTGCTGGAGTAGGCAACAGTTGGGACGTGATGGTTGAATACACACGAATGGTGGCATCGACAAGGGGCTCATTCAAGTGCTCGACTCCAGGGGCTCCAGCTGCAGGAACAGAAGGCAGCGGCATTTCTGGGGGCTAAAGGACTGACAGAATTCAAGCACAATAGACAGGCAGACTGACACTGATGCCACTATTGCTATTTTTCAGTAACACTCGTTGTGGACCTTGCCTGAGGCCCTGGCCATCTCCTCAGCTTGCCATATTTGTTGAATCTGAAGCCAACGGGCTCAGTGCTGACCAATACTCAAGGGGAGACTCTTCACCAGTCATAGCCAGACTTTGTCCAACTAGTCCACACACGTGAGCTGAGTAGCAAAGTATCAATCCTGTCTTACCAAGGAGGCAACCCTGACCTACTAAGCAGCAGCTGCAGTACAAAGGTCACACTCAGAAGCATAGACTCATAGACTTTAAGGTCAGAAGGGACCATTATGATCATCTAGTCCGACCTCCTGCACAACGCAGGCCACAGAATCTCACCCATCCACTTCTATTACAAACCCCTAGCCTATGTCTGAGTTATTGAAGTCCCCAAATTGCGGTTTGAAGACCTGAAGCTGCAGAGAATCCTCCAGCAAGTGACCCGTGCCCCATGCTGCAGAGGAAGGCGAAAAATCTCCAGGGCCTCTGCCAATCTGCCCTGGAGGAAAATTCCTTCCTGACCCCAAATCTGTAAAGACTGAACATGTACAAAAAAGTATCTTATGTGCGGGGGCAGATTAAAGAAAAGAGAGTAGAAAGTAATGGGGGATGTCACGAATAAGGGAATAGGGGGGTGCCTAATGAGCACTATGCCATCTTGGGTTTCTGGGATACATTTGTCATACATCAAACTCAATTAACATGGGGTCCTCAAGGAAAGATTTCCTATGAGGGTGGTGAATGGCAGGATTAAAAGCATGCCAGTTACCAAAACATTTTTTATTCTAATCCAGTTTCTTATAAAAAAATAGCTTTGTAACAGCCCTGTCACACCCTATAATCATGCCCACTTTTTACGATGCTGACTAAGATCCCACCAAACATGGCCAAATTCACTGCTTGTACCTTTGACTCACACCCACAGACCTTGCTATGGCCCCAAGTTCATACCTAGGAGCCAACATCTCCTGTCATTGCTTAGAATCCCTGCATGGGTGCCCAGAAATCTCTGCTCTGGCCCTTGGTTACAGCTTGCTGTTCATACTCCTTTCCAGTGTTTACACTCAGATGCTCAGCTCTGTGGTTGTGACCTCAAATTCACACCTTGGTCCCAAACCACCCAGCTCAGGCCCGTGGATGGGAATAAAAGGCAACTAGAAATGGACAAAAGATGATGAGACTACAACACAAAATGAAATCAATTCTAAGTGACTTGTTCTAGTCTGAAAATCTTTCCCCTGGGTGACTACAGCACCTTTGCAGACTCTAGTACTCACTGCTCAGCTGTTCACAGGCTACAGCTGTTGGAGAATAAAAGAAACCCCTGCTTCTTCTACAAAGTCTGAAGCCAACTGCAGAGATCATGCAACACATCTTGCCCAGTCATCTGGGCAAATGTCTGAGTCTACTGAAGGATACAGGTAACTCATCGTTTTAGAATCCTTCTCAGCACTCCGTGAGCCCTGTCCTGTTCACAATGTATGGTTTGTGTTCAGCCACTCTTACTTACGGACTGGATCTCTGAAACTTCTGTCTCCAAGGAGTCCAGCTAGAAAATCGAGGAAGAAAAACAAAGATTGTTTTCTATTGGCAAAGATAGATAATTCCCACAGCACTTTGTCCAACACACACAGAAAATCCTTTTTAAGAGGACTAAGCTATGTCAGATTTTATGTACACTTTTCAGGGCCAGATTCTCTATGGTGGTAAATTGGCACATCTCCACTGAACATGATGAAAATGTGCCAATTTACCCTGGTGCTCAGAGACAAATGATAGTTTCTCAGAAACATTTTCCATTCCATATTCCAGCATTTCTTAATCCCCTCATTAGCTTAATTCTTAACCAAGGGGGGATGTGGATGGGCAGAGACTTGAGAAGTGAAGAGGAAAAGCCTTGCGTTCTCAGAACTTACCCATCCAGCTGCCAAGAATGGTGGAGAAGATTTTCTTCTTGCTGCTGTCCTCCATCTCCGTAAAGGAAAGATAGTTGAAATGACGGGTGAGGCGTGCCGTGATGGCATTCCTTCCTCCGCCTGGGGGGCCCATGGCACAGACGAAGTTAATATCCACCAGGTTCTTAAAGGTACCTGGGAAATAATCCAGAGGAGAGTAATGGTGTAGCTGCATGCCAAGCCTAAACCAGAAATGTTTTCTATGAATCCTACGTCTCACTCGCTAGCTATGTATATACACTGGAGGCTGGTTACTCTGAATTAGCCTAATTAGTCAGCATGCCAACCCTAGAGAATATAAACAGTGTTAGGCAAAGAACCTGGATCATACCAATCTGTTTCCTGTCGTACCAGCCCTGGTGGTCCATCCACTGCCGAAGCAGCTCAATGGGTGGCTGAGCACCATAGGTCTCCAGTGCCGGCATATTTAGGTCATCAATGAAAAATATGAAGTACTTGCCAAGAGGAGGACCAAACACCCCCTTTCTCCTGCAAGGATGGAGAAAGTATGTGAGAATGGAGATGGCTGAAGGGAGCACAGCCCAATACTTCTATCACCAAAGCACTCCTGACACAACCCAGTCCAAAGGACCCACTGCATAAGCTGCCTATGGATTCACCCCCCTTCTCTGGATCTGCATTCCAACTCCGGTATCTCCCAAAAAGGCACAACACAGTGTTCAGGTGAAGTCCTCTGGTTACTTCAGAATTCCGTCTCAAGTTACACCTGTGCAATCCCAATGAAGCCCGTATAGTTGCAGTGATGTAAGACAGACCAGAATTTGGTCCCATCAGTCTGTTTGCCCCCCTTGATGAATGCATATGTGACCCATTAATGACGATGAGAGTCACCTGCATATCTCAAGTAGCGAAATATACCCCTAAATGTTATATTGTCAGTCAGGAGAACTTGAAGTGAATCAGAGGAATGTCTTATATGAGCTTCACACGATCGATCACTGGACGCATCAAACCAGATTGTGAATGGTGAAGGGTGAAGCAAGCCTCTTTGGGGTTAAGAATTAATGCTGCTAGCCCATGCTGGATGATTCTTGGCATGCAATAGCTAACATTTCCTCCCCTCACCAGTTTCCTTGAAGATCCAGTACCCGGATTTCGGGAATGATCACTGCTAGTTAGGCCAAATTGTGTAGCATTTAAAGGATAACAAGGAATGGCGCAACCTCAACAGACTCTCACTACTGTCTTTTATTGGCCATTGCATCCAATGTTTCTAGCCCTCCCTGATCCCGAGTTAGGATTGGAGTGCCTTTTATTTCCCTCAGCCAGAGTTGCATTTGGACTGTGTCCTTTCAGTGCTCAGGATGGAACCAAAGGACAAAGGTATTAACAGAGAGGTATATCAATGACAGGAGTGCTGCCTTCGCTAGCACAAGAGTTTTGCCTTTTATCCAGTTTGCTGTCAATGAGGTCCTGAGTTTGGTTGGCTGAGGTGCGAGCAGAAAATGTTAGAAAGTGGGTGATGTATTCTAGAGGCAAGTTCTTCAAAAGCTTGTCTGAAATCGTGAGAGTCTTCCCAGTGCCAGTTGGACCAACACAGAGAACCTGCAGTGAGAAAAAGGAAAGGCAGTCATCACTGCAGTGTAAACCCTGGCAGATAGAATAACCATTTGTCAACTGGTTTGCTTTCACTGGCTCAGTTGGGACGAAACAGACTCCTACCAAAACCAGTCAAGGACAAAAAGTTTACTCTCTTCATTAGGGAGGCAGATCAGGATAACAGATCTCTTTCACAATGAAAAGAACTGAACTGGAGAAGTAGGGGAGGGAGCCCTAGAGAGCAGGGAAATCTTGGATGGTGATTGGTCGACCTGTTAGAGCAAAAGTGAGGCTGAATCCGGCATCTGCACTGCCTCGGTCTATCTATGTAAAGTTGGCATCAGCTCAGTTGCTGAGGAAAAGGAATAATTATGCTTGTAAGCCAAGTACCACGTCCAACTACAGGAATGAATGTCTGCAGCAGGGGGAGAATTTAACTATATTAGGTATTTCTAAGGCACCTATCACCATATAGAAAATGGGACCACAGCCAAAGGTTATATCCAAAAGCAAAGGCAAGGTCAAGACACATACTGGTTTTCGATTGGTGAGCAGCATTTCCAGCAGGTGGGCCATCTGGACAGTATTCATTGTGGGGATTATAATGTCACAGAAGCTTATGTCAGGAACTATGGTGAACTGTGCAGTGGAATCCATCCAATTCACCCAGCCCACCTGAAAGACAGAGTTGTTACTGGAAGAAGCAACTGCCTGTAAAATGGTGATAATAAGAGTCAGCACTTACACTGTGCTTTTCCTCTTCAAAGCTCTTTGTATAGATTAGGAATGGATTTCTTAGGTCACCTGATTCCTGGTCCCTTGCTCTCCTCTCTACAACATCTCTCTCTATATTATTGTCCCCCAAAGCAGCTGATACTTTTACTATGGACTAAGGGCAGCCTGAGGGTTAGAGATTGTTGCCCCCAAAGTAACTCACTCTTGAATTCTTTCCAAAAACTTGGTTCAAATGTTGATAGAACATTGAGATAGCTGCAAGAACAGATGGTACCATTAGACAGAGACCTAAACCATAAGGGGGAAATAGATCTGACTGAAAAGGAGGAAGACCTTTCTCTATGTTTGTTGCAGTCTCCATTCCTGTGTTCACCTGAAATGTATGGGGCAGAGAGGCTGTATGTGTGCATGAAATGAATTACCATCCCACTTGAAAAAAGCCAGAGGCCAAAATCTACTAACTCAAGGCCAGTCCAAAGATTAGGGAATGGGTCCACCAGTGAGGCTCAGAGAATCCTCCTCCAGATTCCATTTCTGAGGTCTTTCCCAGGTGCAAATAGCTCCAATGCTGCCTCTGCCACTGCTCAGAGAACCAGAGAAATGCAGGCCTGGAAGGGACCTCAAGAAGTCATCAAGTCCAGCCCCCTGAGCTGTGGCTGTGCCAAGTCAACCTTGACCATCCCAGACAGGTGTTTGTCCAACTTGTTTTTAAAAGCTTCCAATCATGGAGACTCCATGGCCTCCCTTTGGAAGCCTATTCCAGAGCTAACCTACCCTTATAATTAGAAAGGTTTTCCCAATATCTAAACTAACTCACCCTTGCTGCAGATTAAGTCCATTACTTCTTGTCCTACCTTCAGTGAATATGGAGAAAAATTGATCACCATCCTCAACATACTGGAAGACTATTATCAGGTCTCAGTCTTCTTTTATCAAGACTAAACATGCACAGTTTTTTTAACCTTTCCTCATAGATCAAGTTTTCTAAACCTTTTGTTGCTTTCCTCTAAACTCTCTTCAATTTGTCCACATCCTTTCTAAATTGTGGTGCCCAGAATTGGACATAGTACTCCAGCTGGAGCCTCAGCAGTGCAGATTAGAGCAGGACAGTTATCTCCTGTGTCTTACATACAACTCTCCTGTTAAACTCCAAAATAATATTAGCCTTTTTCGCAGCTGCATCACATTGAGGACTCATATTCAGTTTGCTCATGGCTATCCCAAGCACCAGTACCATGAAATTGACAGGAATCCTCTTATTTTTACTTCTCTCTCCCTCCCTTCCAGCCTTCTGAATAACAGCAGTGAAATTGACCAGACTTTGGACATTTCCCAACCAGGGGAAAGCCCTGAGCAATGGCAGAGGCACTGGAACTGTCTGCAGACTTGCATTTGGAAGACCTACTTCACAATCACAAGGGTAAGAAACCTTTTTTTAAACACAACATTCAATTTCTCTTTAGACATCTCCACCCAGTATGGCAAAGCTCCTGCTCGCCCCTGGTGAGTAGATTTTATTGTGTGTGCAGTACCTTAGCCTTAGCTGCTGGTCCCTCCCTTCTATTCTTTAGTTTGATGAATTGCTCAGCTTTTTAATCCACAATTTAGAGGTGGGTAAAGTCTTTACCTCCTTGACAACATCTTCATCTATATCTTCCTCGGGATTGCTGAGCCCAGCATCATCCAGTTTATAATCATAAACCAGCCCCTCCTCTGGGAAAAGTAACTGGATCTGTGGGGAATAAAGCAGAACATGAATGTCACACCTGGTTCTGGTCCAGATCAACTGACCAACAGGAACCAAGCTAATATGGAGAACATTACTTTTCAGCAATGAAATTCTGTCCAGTCCATATGGCTTATCTCTCTCTATCCTCTTTCCTAGAGGTTTTGATGCAGATGTTCTGATGAAGCTTGAAGTTTTCCCCCTGTAGATAATACCCCATGAGGGACCCTTACACAAGTCTTCTGGAAATTCAGGGAGCTCTGTTACTCCTGTCACCAGGTGCTACCATCATGAGCTAATATTACCTTTACATCCACTTACCTGTTCGCTTGCCATCTTCTCTCTCAACCACAAGCTGAAGGCCACACGGCTTTGGGCATCTCCAGTTGCACCCACACTCCAGATCAAGGAGAACATGAACCAGGGTTCAATCAGTTCTCCAAGTCGGTCAGCCTTCTCACGGGGAACCTTCCTAATTCCCTGAATATCCAATAAGCAGCACAAATTTAATCCTTACACACAGTTCAATTGGATTGGGGGTTAAATATGTGCACCTCAATGAAAATCTTGATGCCTCCATTTAGTTTATTTACTGCTTTTCTGAATGATTCTTAGATGAGTCCATTCATTATAGACTGTGAGCCAAATTCTGCTCTCAGTTACATTGGTGTAAATCCGGAGAAGCTCCATTGTTACTCTGGATTTTTGTTATTGTCAATGAGAGCAGAATCTGGCCTGTGGATTTTAATGCCTGTCTCCTTCAATATCAATACAAAGAAACTACCATCCCGGGTGTATTCCTAAATATAAATGTGCAACCTGTTTCATCCAGCACTATAATTGTGGAGCTACTGTTGTAGTTAGCAGATTATCCTCTTGCTTTATAGTATAATCCTCTATTGTGTACAGAGCTAGAGTCATCCTTCTCTGGTGTATTGCAGATAATCCTCAACATAACCATGCATTCAGCATGAGTCAGGGCAATGCTGTATGTAGATGAGCTTCAGAGTAACTGACCAAGCTCCCTCCAGCACTATGCATAGAACACATTGTTTCCCTGTAACTTCCATCCTGTTATGTGCACAGGTGGTAGCTGTGTGTTCATCCTACACTCAGCAGTTTAACGCTCTACTGCCATGAGCAGCAATAGCAACAAACAGATGATACAAAAATTCCTACCTCAATGGGAATGAAAGGTTCAAAGAAGCACTCCAGTAGTTTGAGAAGGCTCATCGTCAGGTTACTGTCTGTTGAGGCAATTATCTCTTTCACTGAACTCCGGACAAAGCTGATGGACTCCTGCAAGGATCAGGCAGACACAGCTCAGCTCCTGTGTCATCTTCCTTTCAAGAGTTTATTTACCTCCTAGGGCTTCAGTTTCCCCTTTTCTCACTGCATGTTACATTTATCAGGGAGGTCACAGCTGAAAATTCTGCTATTTCAAGCTGTGCCCCAAATACCGTTCGCTTCAGCCAAAGAATGGAGGCCGAGGAGAGAGTCTGAGTAAACCTCTTCTATTTAATACTGAATAGATTATAATACAGTAACAGTCCTGCTCTTTTTGACATCATTGCTGATAAATAGCCTTTAAAATATTTCTGACAGTGCTCTGTTGTTCTCCATCAAAATGATGGAAATAGCAAGGCTCAGTTTTACAATTCAGAGCTACGTCCCTCCGTGGAATAACTCCACAGAAGAAAACAGAGTTACCGCAGGAAAGAATTTGGCATGCTGATTATAAAAAAAACACACAGTCCTTTGGGCCAGTATGAAGAAGTCACATCATATGGATTAGTGAGTACATAAGTCATTAAGACCAGCAGATTCACTCTGGGTACCGGTAGCATTTAATCATTTAGGCATTTAATCTTAGGGTACGTTTACACTACGGGATTATTCCGAATTTACATAAACCGGTTTAGCAAAACAGATTGTATAAAATCGAGTGCGCGCGGCCACACTAAACACATTAAATCGGTGGTGTGCGTCCACGGTCCGAGGCTAGTGTCGATTTCTGGAGCGTTGCACTGTGGGTAGCTATTCCGTAGCTATCCCATAGTTCCCGCAGCCTCCCTCGCCCCTTGGAATTTCCGGGTTGAGATCCCAGTGCCTGATGGGGCAAAAATCATTGTCGCGGGTGGTTCTGGGTAAATGTCGTCAGTCACTCCTTCCTCTGGGAAAGCAACGTCAGACAAGCATTTCGCGCCTTTTTTCCCTGGATTGCCCTGGCAGATGCCATAGCATGGCAATCATGGAGCCTGTTTTGCCTTTTGTGACTGTCACCGTATGTGTACTAGATGCCGCGGACAGAGGCGATTCAGCAGCGCTACACAGCAGCATGCTTTTGCTTTTGCATGACAGCAGAGATGGTTACCAGCCATACTGTACCATCTACCATACCATAAATTGGTAATAAGATGATCATGGTTACCAGTCCTTTTGCACTGCACCATTTGCTGCTGTCATAAGTGCCCCTGGCTGAGATCAGCCAGGGACGCAAAAGCCAAAATTGGGAATGACTCCCTGAGTCAATCCCTCCTTTTTGGTATCTAAAAATAGAATCAGTCCTGCCTAGAATATGGGCAAGTGTACTAGAGAACCACTGTATCATAGAACCAGAGAGCACAGCTGCTCTGTGTCAGATCCAGCAGAAATTATGAGCTGTATGCTATTCACAGGGGGTGCTCCTGCAACAACCCCACCTGTTGATTCCGTTCTTCCCCCAGCCTTCCTGGGCTACCGTAGCAGTGTCCCCCCACTTGTGTGATGAAGTAATAAAGAATGCAGGAATAAGACACAGTGACTTGTTAGTGAGAAATGAGTGGAAGGCAGCCTCCAGCTGCTATGATAGTCCAGACAGGACATTAAGCAGTGTGGAGGAGAGGAGCCCAGCATCCCACTGCTAGTCCAGGGGCAATTGAATCTTTTCTTTACACATGAAGGGTGGGGGCTGATGGAGCTCAGCCCCCTGTTGCTATGATGAAGACGGTTACCAGCCATACTGCACCATCTACCAGGAAAAATTTGGAGCAGGCGCCCTTGATCGACCTCACTGATGCTAGTCAGCATGGTTACCAGTCCTTTTGCACTGCCCCATGTGCCAATAGGCTGATGATGACGATGGATATCAGCCATATTGTGCCATCAGCCACCCATGGCAGGTGGGGAGCAAGGATGTTGGTGTTGAGTGCTGCAGCATCGCGTCTATCTGCAGCATTCAGTAAAGATAGGGTGACATGTAAAAGAGTCAAGAGAGGATTGTTTTCCCTTTCACTTCTGGGGGTGGGTGGGGGGGTGCGAAAATTGCCGAACTATGCCCTGACCCACCGCGGACACTGTGTTTGACCCTAAAAGCATTTGGAGCTCAGCCAAGAATGCAAATGCTTTTCGGAGACTGCAGGAACTGTGGGATAGCTTAAGTCCTCCAGTCCATGAGCGTCCATTTGATTCTTTGGCTTTCCGTTACGCTTGTCACACAGCAGTGCGCTGAGTCCCTGCTATGGCGTCTGTCTGGAGATTTTTTAAAAATGATTTTGAATTTCTTCTGTAATGGAGCACTGATAGAACAGATTTGCCTGCCCTTACAGCAATCACATCCGCATGGTCCATGCTGGAGCTCTTTTTTTATTTTGATTTTTAACTGCATCGCCACACGTGCTGATCGGAGCTCCACGTTGGGCAAACAGGAAATATTCAAAAGTTCGCGGGGCTTTTCCTGTCTACCTGGCCACTGAATCCGAGTTCAGATTGCTGTCCAGAGCGGTCAGTGTTGCACTGTGGGATACCGCCCGGAGGCCAATACCGTCGATCTGCGGCCACACTAACCCTAATCCGATATGGTAATTCCGATACTAGCGCTACTCCTCTCGTTAGGGAGGAGTACAGAAATCGATTTAAAGAGCCCTTTATATCGATATAAAGGGCCTCTCAGTGTGGACGGGTGTGGCGTTAAATCGGTTTTACGCTCCTAAAACCGGTTTAAACGCTTAATGTAGACCAGGCATTAGATGCGGCTAAAATCTTAGCACTTTAGAAGGATAGACTACTCTAAAACTAACCCAACAGGTTCTGAGCAACTGAAATCCTAAAGCCAGGTCTGTCAGACAGACTGGGACAGATCTGGAACATGACAGGAGCTCACCTCTAGAAATCTGCTGAAGAGGGATGTTAACTGCTCTGAGAAAGGCTTCATGATGTCTGGAATTTTCCTCAGCCAGCACCCAGTGAAGGGCTTGAGCCCCAAGAGGCTGGGCTCCAGGTAAACCATGCCGCACCGGGAGACTGTGGCAGGGGAGGCAACAGCCAGGTCCTGTACTTCAAACATCATGGTCATCATCTGAAAACCATGGATGGAAAACAAGGATCTGTCAGCATAGCTCAGCCTTAGGAAAGACAGGCTCCTAGGATCTTTCAGCATGGCTCAGTGATAAGGTCACCTATCCGGCTCAAAGGAATCGGCTCTAATAATGCAGTTCTTTGCCTCTGGTGTTGGGAGGGAAGCAGGTAATGCCGTAGGGGAGTAAAGCGAATGCTGGGGCTCCCTGGGATTTTCACCTCAGTGGACTCAGACTCAAGCTGGGATTGTCAAAGAAGCAAAAGAAGTTAGAATTCCCAACACCTCTTGAATGTCAGTAGCATTTGGCCTAGCCCTCCTTTGAAAATCTGAGGCTCAGTGCCTGCCTGCAAAGGTATGGCGCATATACTGCAGTCAAACAGAAAGAACCAAATGTAGCTTGTCAGCTCTTTAGAGCAGGGGCCACCTTGTTCTCTGTCTGTACTGCACCTAGCACACTGGGGTCCTGGTTCATGATGAGGGCTCTTAGCTATTACTGCTATACAGATGGTAATCTCCGCAGGAATCCGTCCTGTACATAACGTTAACTGGAAATGCAAAGGCAATTCTGCACCATGTTACAGCGAGCGAACAGAGGAGAGAACAGCTAGAGAGGAGAGAGAAACAGGACAGCAAGAGAAGAGAGGTTAGTCACCTCTGTTAGCTTAATGATTTCTCCAGAGCTAAGACACAGCTTCTTATTATCATCCAGCACGGTGTTCATATTCTCAATCCAGACCGCGTCGACTGGCCCATCAAACACATACCATTTCTTATTTGTATCACTGGCGATTGCTCCCACCCGAATGAGTGATGAAAGAATCCCATCTGTCCTGTAACATGGGAGGAAAGAGGCAAGAGAAGCTGTAACAGTTGCTTTCTTTATATCTATCTCCAAGTGAAATTCTGACCCTGTTGAAATCAATGGCAAAATTTCCACCAACTTCCCTGGAGCGGGATTTCACTCTGGGTTCATATACTGTGTATCTGAGTGCCTCGCAAGTTTATTAAAGTGAGCAGACAAAGATGTCTCTCTCCTTCCCCAGTAAATCTCTAGAATCTGCACATCTTTTTAGCATAACCTTTTTAGGAAACCTACTCCACTCTGTGAGTGAAGACCCCGATTCCTGTTGCTCCTATGTACATAGCACAACATAGACACTAATAATGCATACATACAATGCCAGTGGTGCTGCTGGTGATGAGTGGGATAGTGGAGGAGAGAGTGATGGATGTTGACGTCTGGGATTTAATCTGTACGTGAATGTCTACAGTGCAATTGCTGCTCAGACTCTCAATTGCACTCCCATTATTAAATAATTATTGTTATTTATATAGCACCACAGATGTTCATGGCCATTGTTACCGAGATCAAAAGAAAACAGACTAGTCTGAAGCCCAGCTGATTAAAAGAGATAGATTTATGTCTCTAAATGTGTTTTATATGGAGACTGTATTTTTTGTCATGCTGATGTGTCTATGTGCTGCCCTTGGGCAGGAACCACATCGTAAATAAGCTGTCAAGCTTAACTGGAATATACTAAAGAAATATCCTTCAATAAAGATTCACTGGAGCCCAGAGCTAGTGAGCTTCAGGGTACAGTATGAGAAATTTATTTGCTTTCGCTTTTCTCAGAAGTTTTTTTTTATTGGTTTTCATAGTTTTCTGGAACACACGTTCTTTAACTTTGCTCTTAAGCATCTGGCTGGTATGACAGGAAGCGTTACAATAATGCAAGTGGATCTTACACTATAGCATGTGGATCTCCATCAATCCACCAAGCCCTTCTGAGCCAGTCTCAGAGAGGAACATTTAGAAGCCCAGCCAGTAATAAGTGGGCTGTTGAGAAGGGAGATGAGTCTCTCTCAATAAGGAGTCTGCAGAATGAGGATGGAGAACCACTGAAATAAGTAGTATGGGGGAGATATTCAAGCACAAAGATAGGTTCCTAATTCCCAATGGCAGGCAATGAGAGTTGGGAACCTAACTTCTCTTTGACTATCTTCCCTTAGTTACAGAAGGCCATCAGCACAAGCCAGATTTACACAGCACAAAAGGCATTCTTCACTCTTTCCTCTAAAGCAAGTAAAACTCTTTAAGGTGCTGTATCCTAGAGAGTTCATAGACCTAGATGGATGACAAGAAGCCCTAGACCAGATGAGAAAGAGGATGATGGGTTTTGTCCTTTACCATTCATGCGTTAGCAAGTCAAACTCTCCATAAAGCTGGCCCATAGTGATGGATTTCGGATTCAGTATAAAGTAGTTGACTGCTTCATAATTCCCACCACTGACCGAAGGCTGACCTTTCAGAGAGGTCATTGCAGCTGCCAGAACTCTGTAACACTGCAGAGACAGAAGGGAAGGGAATTAAATATTATGGCTTCTATGACCGCAATCAGAGGGGAAGTAAACTTGCAGGGACATGATTCCGAAGATAGCGAGGAAGGAGGAGATGTAATGAAGGACTTTGCGCAAGTGTCTGGAAGTAGCCTGGGAAATGGATCTGTAAGAAAGAGGCTGATCACAGAAAATAAGGGAAGGAACTTAAATCACCAATACTAGCGGCTGGTGAAATATCTGGAGACCCTACATGATAGTAGTTGAAGCTGGCCAGCCTCAAAACCATCTTCAAACTTCTGTATGGCACTCTGAAGTTTAGGACACTGCGAGTAAGCCTCAGAGACTGATTGCAAAACCCAGAAGAGCAGGTTGCTAATATACTTCACCACTGCTACAAATCCATATTTTCATCTATATTTCAAGTCAGAACAAAAACCTCTCACTCCCATAGCTGCTATGCACAGAGAGCTGGAAATGCTACAGCATTAGTGTTTTTTGCAAGATTTAACACTCATCTATGATTCCCCATTCCACTCCCATCTAGCTATTCATATACATGCAATGGCTCACTGTACCCAATGCAGCATCTCAATCACCTTTACCTTTGTTTTCCCCGAGCCTGCTGGCCCCACCAGCATGAGGCCGTGGCGCACCACAGTGGTTTCATACAGCTGGATACACTTTGTCACAAAACCTGAGAAGGAACAAGATTCTGAATGTGGATCTTGTAATCTGTTTCACTTGCCAGCAGATCCGAGGGCTGCATGCTCCAACTGGCAGAGCAATGGACTTGTTGCCCATATCTCATAAGCCAGTGCGGTTTTACTGGCCTGTAATGACCCTGGCTCCAATCCAGCAAAGCACTCGCCTATGTGCTGAACTTTAAGCAAAAAGCAGTCCCACTGAAGACAACAAGACTAGTCCTATCCTTAAAGTTAAGCAGGTGCCACAAAGTTAAGTAGGATCAGAGCCCCATAGGTAGTGATGCATATAGTTGGTTCTTTTGGCCAAACAGTCATCGGCCATAATCATCAGAGCAGTGATACTCAGACCTCAGTGCTTCAGGAGCCCAATTAGCAATCAGCATTACCCCAAAGAGCTACTGTAGTGTGAATTCAGTGTTTCATTTACTCTTTTATCTATCTATATGTACACACATAATGTGTGCGCATATATATATATATATATATATATATATATATATATAATTCTTACAAGAAAATGACTGACCAAGTATTATTATTTTATCAACTACAATTGGTTCATAACACAGCAAAAGCCTCCTGATTGCTTAATAATGAAATCACACAGTGTTTTAATATCATGTGCTGCAAAGAGTCGCAGGAGACACATTAAAGAGCCACTTGTGGCTCGGGAACCTCAGTCTGAGTCTGCCTTAGAGTAATTCAGCCCTTATCAAATCACCCAGTGCCTTAATATCCATATTGTATTTCAATAGCTCATCAAGGAGTGATGCATCCAATAACAACAACAGATGACACCACATTCTGTATTGGATCCCTGCATTTCACTGTTCAGCACTGTCCCGGAGTAGCACGGCACTGAATAAAAGGTATCATCTGCAGTATTAAGGAAATGGCAAAACAATGGAAAATAATTGTTTTGAGCTCTTTACTGCTCCTTTATAATGTATAAAGATTTTCTCAAATATGTGTTTTGGTTGTTTTAAACTTCTGAGTTTTATTTTGCATTGGAAACATCAGGTCCTGACTTATTCCATTTTTCTGGAGGCCTCTGACAAGTTTTGGAGACATTTAAAAATGACACCATAGCTGGAGATTGAAATCCAAGGTGCAGGTCTCCCAGTGTAAGAGTCAACATCCCTCACACAGTCACCTAGGGATGGGAGGGCTGCCACTTAGGCTTTAACCTCCAACTGTGATGTCACTCTCCAAGTCCTCCAAACATTGCTTCAGACCTCTGTGAAAGAGAGGGAAGTCGGGGCCTGGTATTTCTGCTGTACCAAGCAGTAAAACACTAGGAAAAAAGTTGATGCAGCTATTTCCACATGCCATAGAGGCGGCAGCACATGCATGTGCATGCACGCATGCGCGCACGCACACACACACACACACACACACACACTTTAGTTCACTTTGCCATTCACCTTTAAGAGCTTTTCCACTTACCCTCAACATCCTTCAGGTTTTCTTTGATGCAGGATTTGCATATTGCTTCTTCTAGGATGCCATATTCAATAGGCTCCTCTTTGATCTTGGGAAACAAGTCAGAGACAATGCCATTGAACAGCTTGAGGTCATCCTGGAGGAACTTGGGTACATTGACATCCCGGATGGCCCTAAGGCAGATCAGCTCCTGCAAAGAATTAAGGACCAATAGTTAAACGAACTCTGCTCCCCTTCCTGCTTCCTTCTGCAAGATGCTCGTCACATCCATCATCCTCAGCCTGGTTTTCCAGGGTCTTCACTTCCGAAGTCGTGTCTATTTTGTTCTTTGCTTTTTCTCAGGTTGCACCTCTGTGAGCCCTTTAAAATTCTATCTCCCTGGAATTCTTACTGACTGCAGTGACCCCTGCTGGTGAAAATAGAACAATGTGTGTGGAACCATAATGGATGAAACTAGAATGTACTTGCTTCATTCATGGTAGGATTCTCTCTCTTTAGGTTGCCAGCAGCTGAGATCACAGTCTTCACAGCTCTCATTCCAAAGTCATAATGGTCCTGTACCAGGCATGGAGGAAATGACTAAATTAGACAGCGCATCATCCTGGAACAATGAACCTGCAATCTCAATCTATTAGGTGGGGGGAAGGGAGTATTTCCTTGGAACAGCAGCCCTCCCACCCACATCAGTTTGCTAGGTAAGCTAGAAAAGTCATCTCCTTTAACAGCAAGTCTTATGCCCCAGGAGCATTGTCCTGGGTGAGGAGGTGGAGGGTAATTGGATGAAGAGAAATATTAAAAGGAACTGCTGTTGGGCCCAAGTGTCATGCAAGAGCAGCTCTGCACATTCATGTAAAGTAAATGAAACTACAGCATGAGGGATAGATGGGCCACAACTGGATGCAAATCATCATTAAAGAAGAATGAGATGGATGAAGGAGGGGCACAGATGTGGTTGTGAAAGTGGGAAAGGCTTGAGGGCCTGTGGAACATTAAACTACTATAGAGTCTTGAATTAAGAGAGACACTCCAATACTCCAGGCCCTTCCCATTTTAGAAAAGGCTATACATCAAGAAGTCACAGACCTGGCTGCTGAGCTGTTCCGATGACAGCTTGAACGTAGTGGTGATCTTCTTTGCTAGGATCTTGGCTTCATTGAACCCAAAGGAGTAGAGAGAAATCTCTGCAATCATGGAGTAATCTGGAACCATCATAGCCACAGGACGGAAGAGAGCCTGGAATATACAAACCCATTAAGACGGGATAAAGACACCACTTTATTCCCTGCTCCCTCCTCCAGCACGTCTAGACTTGTGAGAATTCTACTCCTAGGCTGCAGTAGGAGCTTTAAAACATACGAACACAAAAGCAGCCATACTGGCTCAGACCAAAGGTTCATCTAGCCCAGTATCCTGTGCCCCAGAGGGAATGAACAGAACAGGCAATCATCAAGTGATCCATCCCCTCTCACCCATTCCCAGCTTCTGTCAAACAGAGGCTAGGGACGCCATTGATGGACCTATCCTCTACGAACTTATCTAGTTCTCTTTTGAGCCCTTCTCTGTAGGATCTGTCCCAGTCTCAGTGTTTACTTACAGATGTGGTTTTTGATATCAAAATGATCCTAGAATCCTACCAAAAGCATCTTCTCTTATCTCTTGTGGCATGGGCATGCCCAGATCACCAACCACCCTGCTACACTGACTGGCAGAAGCACAGCGTTGTCCATTTCTTACAATACTGGATACATTGTTCTCTAAGGAGAACACCATGGTTCAGAATCACACCTCGGTTCATGCTGGCTAAGCTGGGGTGGGTAAGCTGGAGTGGCACAAAAAAGCCACACAAGCTCCCTTTTCCTGGGAGGTCTGCTGGAGATCAGTGCTATTCACATAGGACACAATGGCGGTAGAGGAGAAGGCAAAGCCTGGACAGCCAGAGAACAGACTGATTCAGTCCATCTCCCCAGCAGCCTACCAGGTGGGCTCCTATAGATCCCCAACCACAGTGAATAGCTGCCCTGTCCCAGTTAAAATCTTGAAGGAGGGCAGCAGCTGCAACACCTTCTGCCCTCTCTTCCGGTGAATCTCTGGTGGGTCACCAGGTGGGAGAGGGAGGAGCAATTTACAGTTTCAGTGACTCAGGCCTCAGACTTTGCACAATCCACAGTTTCACTATTAACAGTGTAAATACCAAGGTGGAGTTCTATCCTGAAAAGGTACAGCATAAAAATGGCATTATGGAGATGCAGGTTTAGTGTCTCTCATTCACAAATTGTTATAACTGACTAATTTTTAAGTATCTGTGCCACAAGCTCACCTGGACCCACTAGCCAGGCCAGGTCACACTCAGCTCATGTGCAAGCAACAAGAAAACCTGTATGCTTCTTTCACAGTCATTATGAAGTTTGTAAAGTTAAGGACCTGTTTTCTAAAGAAGGTAGTGATTGTAGGTGCCTCCATTTCTGGGAGCCCAACTTAACATGCCTGATTGGATTTTCATCGGGCGGGCACTCAGCACACTTAGGAAATCAGGCCCTCTCCAGCTGAGCCCCCAGAATTGCTTGGCTCTTTGGAGAGGGAGATCTGGGTGTTTCTAACTACATTTTATTTTTCTTACTGCATCCACTCTGTGCTGAGTATTTTTCCAGCCATTTCCCCAGCAGGGCAGAGACCAGCCTCAGCGAGCATCTCAGCTTTCATGCTTGCTAAAGGGGTATGGCATTATGAGATGGAGCTGTGGGGTTGCCTATACGAGGGCTACTGCAATGCACATGGCCTCCTGTACACCCTGGCAGGGTACTGATCCATCAGGAAATAATGTGAACACTCATGCTTAGGTGGTTCAATTTCACTGGAGGTAGCAAGGAGTCTCCACAACACCTGGGAAATCTGTGTGCCTGGAGAAAAGGCACTGTAGCTGCAAGACATTGTAATCACGAGCTGTATCATTCTTTTAAATCCCCTTTAAAGAGAGAACCAAGAATTCAGTAAGCTGTTCTTGAAACTGAGTCTTCCATGCTGGGCTGCTTCTAAATCCCCAGGTCAGCCCACTCTAAGATGCCTCTTCACTATATGGAACAGCAGCCACAGACTTCCCTTATTAAATATTAGGTCTCTCAATCCCTTAAATATTTGTCTGTTCAACTCATGTGACTTGCCAAGTGGGCAGCTATATCCCACTCCCATCTCTATGTGAGGGTGAGGTACAGAATATATTCATTTTTCAGTAATAATTTGGATAGTTTAGGTCCTTATTTTGCCCCCATCTCCACAGTATCATGGTAATCTTTAATGTATTTACCCTCTCAACATCCCTGTGAGACCAGGCAGAGCTATTATCCCCATCTTACAGATGGGGAACTGAGGCACTGAGACACTAAATGAGACACTGAGGCACTGAGAAAGTCTGTGGCAGAGCAGGGAATTGGACCCAAGTCTCCCAAGTCAGATTAGCAGACCACAGAACCATCCTTCCTCTCCGTGCTAGTGCAGTGATGGTGTTTACTGACCTTTAAGTTATCTGGTAATTCAGTGCGTCCAGCATATCCAGGGTTCATGGTGATGAAGACTGCACAGGATGGGACCAGTGGGATCTCAGTTCCTTCAAACATGAAGCGGTCCACCTAGAAAACCAAAACATGGCCATGCTCAATAAACAAAGGCAGGGACTCTGGAATTAAATAAGCAGATGACAGGATCTTCCTTTGTACCAGAAAAAAACCACTTTCCCCTCTATGTTGAAATTAGCTACTGGGGACAGGTATGGGTCACCTCACTGGTATGAATGACTAGCTCTGGCTCCCATACAGAAACCCAGTCTTACGAGCAGTATTTCTCCTCCTTTTATGAAGAGCCCGGCTCTTACACAGAAGATTTACTGATCACTTACAATATTTCTTTTGCTCACGAAGAGGCTTCCAACCCCCAGCTATAAACAGACAGACACCTTCACATTTATTCTGTCTGTGAATTGGGGACAGAATTAATTTGTGGCATGAGGCAAGAAAAAGCCTGAAATTCCTTTTAAGAGAGAGCGGACAGTTTCAGATGGTGGATAAAGCAGCAGAATTCATTGCAAGCAAGTTTCTACTAAGCCAATGTCAAGCAGCTTCAGATCTTAACCTTTATCAATCCTCCCAGGAGCAGCACAGTGGTTGGCTGTTAGAATTACTGACTGCTGAATCTCCATATGGGATCAAGAACTCAGAGGTGTGTGTTGGGGGGGGGTTTGCTTTGGAAATATCTGGGGGCTGGATAACACACTGTGAATTCCTTCAATCACTTATGAGCAACCATGCTGACTTTTTCCTTGTCACAACAGTACATCTTACTTCTTGCATCGCAGTGGAGGCCATCAGGAATGGTAGCACAGTCTCATCTGTGCCACTAAGCGTCCACATTGGCTCTAAGATTAGAACCAAATATAGGACAGAGAAGTAAAGGACAATGTCTGGATTGCCCTTCTCTATCTTTGAAGACTCACCCTTTGCTGCTGGGCCTTCTGAATGGTTGTGATCTGTTGAGCCACTACAGACAGCACCTCAACGTCAATGCGGTTAAACTCATCAAAGCAAGCCCACGCACCAGAGCTGAGCAGGGAAGGGAAAACCAGAGAAGTGTCAGGAACACAGAGATAGGGAGAAATTCTAGCAGTTCAACCAGCCCTAAGAATCAGTTCTGTGTGGGGGTGGCCATGTGAGAGAGAGGCAGGAAACGAATCCAACAGTCCTCAGCATTGCTGCTAGGATACTACACCATGGTTACCTGGGGAGGTAACCATATGGGCAGCCTGATACAAACACAGCATATTACAGGCCTGCTATTGAAAGGGACATCAACTCAGCCTCTCATTTTGTACCCATAATGTGGGTGCAGCTGACATAATTTAGACATCTAAGATGCCTGCATTGCATTCCAGGAAGAGACGTCTGTGCATGAGAGAGGTGCTCTCATCATTAGGGATGTTCAAAAAAAGACATAAAACTACTTGCAAAAAAAGGTCTGGGAAAGGATATCAGAATGCATTGGCTGCACGTGTGCAATGCACAATTGGACCTGCTCTGTCTGTTATGCAGAGAACAGGGGGCCAATTCTATAAGGATTCCTTGGGAACCACAACAGGCTGTCCTGGCTACTCAGTCATGGCTATGGTCAGCAGGTTCTCTCCTCTGGAGATTTAAAATGTCTGAGGACTGACCCAGCCGGACATGCAAAGGGTCAAAGACGTACATTTGAGCTGACAGCATTTGTAGACAGCCCCAAATGAAAATGGTGCAAAGCATTTTATTTTTGCTTGACAAGAATCCAACTGTTCCTTTATACTGGCACAACAATGCCTCTATCTTTCCTTCCAACAGACATAAGGCTAGCATCGTGCGTCCATCCCATCACTCATTAGCTTTGGAACTGCAAAGTTCCTAGATGATTAAAACAATGCAGAAAGGCCCTCTTCATTCCCCCTTAACGCTATGCCACAGCTCCCCTCTTTTCCTTATGGCTACTGCTCCAAGGCCCTCATCCAGATTGCCAGCACCTCCCGCCTCCCACCCACTTGTAAGGCACAGGTGGCATTTTATTTTTCCTAAACCACTTTTTGCACCTGGCTAGTCCCTTCAGGAATTTTCCCATAGCCATGAAGTCAAGCTGGTCGGAGCAGTTGAACACTACTGTCTGTATGGCTAGAGCTTTCCCCAGATCTTTAGTTGTTTCAGTTTTGCCTGTTCCAGCAGGTCCTGCAGGTGCTCCTCCAAATTTTAGATGCAGGGCTCCAGTAAGTGTCAAGTAGCACCTACAGCAATGAAGAAAACAATGATCATTAGAAATGTTCCTACTTGTGCTTAAGAACTGTAGATCCCATTTCATTATTTAAGGTGATCTACTCTATCTATCTGCCTGGCATGATCACTGGAAATCCATCCCATATTATTCAGAGAGCTTTACTTACATATTCAGGGATTTAGCTAAGCGGCTTCTGTTAACATTAATGGGAGTTGCATGGCTAACCCCTTGTACAATTTGATGGAAATTCACTGTCTGTCTGTCTGTAAGGGGTATGATTACTATAAGAGAGCTAAGTATTATTATAATAATTACTAGGAAACACACATACTCCATGGTACTGGTTTATGTGTCCAAGGGTGTGTAATCACCAAGAATAGAATGAGCCCTTTGTTATTCAGATGGATTTTTTATACGTCTCAGAGCAGTTCACTAAGAATCATGCCATAGCATAAATCTTTAACTGGTCGGTGGGAGCATGGATCATTAGGAATCCTGTAGATCCAACATCAGTAAGGGCCCAATCTACCTCATCTCAAGTAACACCTGGCTATACAAACAGTCCCAAGGCTACTTGTGTAATTAAGTGCTGCTCAGCATGAGTAAGGCTGGCAGAGGAAGATCCTGGATTTAACTCAGAATAAGATCTGTTCACCCAAAACTACACAGATGCTTAGTTATTATTCTCTGAATAATCTCTGTACCTGTCAGTGAGGGGTGTGATGACCAGGCGTCCACTGTTTCCCAAATATTCATAGCCATAGATGAATTCAGCATTCACTGCTCGGATGTACAGATCATTCCTTGTCCAGTAGTATCTAATGGTGAGTGAAAATGGAATCTCAAAGACAAACAAGTACTGGCAAGGGTACAATAACAGCAAGAGCTAAAAGAGACACTGCTTGTGGCTGATACAATTTACTGCACTCCAGGCTCTAGGAGTCATGCGCTACCTCAGCACTGGGTCAGAGATAATAAGTAATTGCTTTAGGAAGGCAGTGGTGTTGGCTGGAAGGACAATCCTGACTTCTCTGGGTGCCAGGAAACAATTGTAAGCAGGAGGTGCTGTGCAACGGGAATGTCTACAATCCTCACTGGTTAGGACATCTGATAACATTGTCAAGAATCATGCCTCCCCACTGGGCATGGGCAGGCCTTTAGAATGTTGTGGCAGGGTCTAATCCACGTATTACATGCAAGGAGAAAGTGCCCCAGAGCCTGGGTCTGTCTTAACGTAGCCTGACAGAGGCAGGCATGGGTTACAGATGCGCAGTCGTGATGGTGTAACTGACTATGATATACTCCTAAAACATTCAATCCACTTGGCTCTAAGATTAGTCTTAAATAGACACACTATGCAAACACACTTGATTGCCCTCCGTGTTACTGAAGCTGCTGATAGGTAATGATAATGGATGGTGGCCAGTGAATCCAGACCAGGTTTGATGGCTGTTTCCCTTACCTGAGCTGAGAGATCCACTCAAAATCATTCTCACTCATCACATTCTCCTCAATCAGCTTAGCAGCAACATCCTTGGCATGGACTTCAATCACAATGAGAGCTGATAACACTGTTCGCTGCATCCTCGATAGCTTTCCTCGAACAAGGGCTACCAGATCACTTAGCTGTGCAAGGAAAGGGAAGCTAGTCAGAACCGGCTCTGAATTGCATTCTGACTTCTATTCTCTCACCAACAAGGTACTAAACCAACAGTTCTCAAACTGTGGGTCGGGACCCCAAAGTAGGTCGCGACCCCGTTTTAATGGAGTTGCCAGGGCTGGATTAGATTTGCTGGGGAATGGGGCCAAAGCCCGAGACCCACCACCCGGGGCCGAAGCTGAAGCCCAAGGACTTCAGCCCTGGACATTGGGGCTCAGATTACAGACCCCTTGCTTGGGACTTAAGCCCTTGGACTTCGGCTTTGGCCCCCCGACCCGGGGGGGCGGAGCTTGGGCGGGCTCAGGCTTTGGTCCCACCTCCTAGGGTCAGGTAGTCATTTTTGTTGTCAGAAGGGGGTTGCGATGCAATGAAGTTTGAGAACTCCTGTACTGAACGATGGCCAAAGGAGAGGAAGGATGGCCCAGTAGATAGGGCACTAATTTGGACCATGGGAGACCCAGGTTCAATTCCCTCCTCTGCCAAAGACTTCCTTTATGACACTAGGCAAGCCACTCAGTCTCTCTCTGCCTCAGTTCCCATCTGTACTATGGGATAATAGCACTGCCCTGCCTCTAAGGGGTATTGTGAGAATAAATATATTCAAGATTGCAAGGCATTCAGATGATGGGAGGTATCACCATTCATACAAGATATTGAACTGTGACTTAGGGCAGGGTGTGGATGCACTGATGAAATACCCCATTGTTACATAGGACCACACCTCCAGAAGGACAATATCCCATAGTGCCATGCTAGAGCATGACCAAGTTATGGGAGCATAGCTCTGATAAGGTCATATGCTAGATGAGGTATGTGCAGGTTAAGAAAACAATGGCAGAACTCAGAGATCTCATTTTACTGTATTCACTATTTTCCCCACTATCTTTGGAGTTCAGTTCTTTCACATACTAATGTAACATGCTGTTGAAAACAATCGACCTAACTTTGGAAAATTTCTCTAGATTAGGGGTCTCAAACACGCAGCCCATGAAGTTATTTGCTGCAGCCCACCAAGCTCCCCACCCCACCCCCCCAAAGTTATTTCCTGCGGCCATCCAGTTCCCCTCACCCACCATCTCTCCTCTCCTCCCCCCCGCTGCGTCCCCACTCCTCTGCCTACCTCCAGGTGCTTCCCACTGCCAAACAGCTGTTTGGCGGCACTTAGCGCTTTCCAGGAGGGAGGTGGGAGGAGCGGGGAGCCGTGCGCTCAGGGGAGGAGGCGGAGAAGAAGCAGGGCAGGGGCGGGGATTTGGGGAAGGGGTTGGAATAGGAGTAGGGAGGGGGCGGAGTTGGGGTGGGGGCTTTGGGGAAGGGGTTGGAATGGGGGTGGGGAAGGGGTGGGAAGAGGCAGGGCAGGGGCAGGGCCTCATGGAAGGGGTGGAGTGGGGGCGGGGCCAGAGCAGGAGGCTTTTGTATCTTTATATGAAAAGGTGTCAGTGATGCGGCCCTCAGGCCAATGTACTAGTCCTCATGTGGCCCTCGTGGTGATTTGAGTTTGAGATCCCTGCCCTAGATGCAGCTACATCAGTATCTCAGGTTATGGCTGTTGACTGATTTGAAGTCAGGACTGTTTTACATGTAGAAGGTGATAAAAGACCCGGTCTCTGTGTGGAGAAATCTAAACCTGGTCTGCACTTATTCATCTTTCCTACCTGAGCGCTCAGCTGTGGAAACAGCCTGGTTGACAAATCCCCAGCCTCCAGGGCCTCAGATACTTCCTTTGTCCAGTAAGTTTGACAGCCAGCGATGGTCACCTGCCCAGGCCATTGCAAGACCCATGAACTACGTGGTGTCTTTAAAAAAAACATACATTATATTGGTAATAAGCACTACAAATATCTTTTCTTTCATGATCTCTTGTCTCATGCCCCATGCCTGGAACCTATCCAATTCCACGTCAGATATAACAATTTCTACTTAGTTGTCTACCCTATTTTCTCCAGTTGCTAAGAAAAAGCTTCCCCAAGATGCTGGGCATCCAGACAATGGATGCTTAGGTGCCTTCTCTGCAACAGATCACTTGGCTATGCAAGATGTGGAGAACTGCCAAAGGCAGGTGGATACTGGGAATCCATGGGAACATGCTTCCATTCCTACAGCGAATTATTGGAGCATCAGATTCCTAGAGTATAATAATGCCTGAGATTTCTGATGCCCCATCTTTTTTTACCTTCCTTTCTCCCAACCACCAACTAAAGTGTGATCTCGACTGTCTACCTGCGTCCATAGAAACATATGGCTGAGATTCATCCCTGGTGTATGTCCATTGGCCTCAGGAATTAATCTGGCCCTATGTTACTACTGCTACTATCTCTTTGCACTATGTGATCAACCCAAGCGCTGGAGGAGAAGATAAAAGAGGGAGCCCTATCCCAAGGAGGGAGTAGAACAGAGCGAGGAGTAGAAATGGAATCATATAGCAGGGTCAAAGGCTACACTATAAAAACCGTAGGGTGTAAGAAAAACAATTCTGCTGGCTGTCATCGATGGGACCATGTTCTCTTGAGCCAAGACATGCCAAATGCCACCTGTTGAACTCCACCTGTATTTGCGGGTGAAGAGCGGAAGGACAGTGTGGGGTGTAAGACTCTCACATGTGGATAAACCCTGATCGATCTTTCAATATTGTCCCGCACGCTGGCCTTCATAGATTTCTCGACTTCCAGCAGCCAGTTCTCCACATTGCCAGTGGGATAAATGGGGAAAAACAGCTTCACCTCCTCCCCTTCTGCAGAGTACATGTGTGTGATCTGTAGGTCCTCCTGGAAGAGCAGCTAATGGGGGAATCACAGCACGATATTAGTGGAGAGTCCCTTCTATCCATGCCTTCTTATCAACATAGGTCAAGACACAAAGAATTGAGACATTGTTTCAATTTGAATATGTGTAATATTTTTGTCCTACAGACAGTAAAACGGCTGTGCCTCCAGGTCTACAGCAAAAATAATCACACAGGACCAGACTGTCTGCTGGAGCAAAGCCGTGTAGCTCCATTCAAGTCGATAGAGCTACATTGATTTAGGCTACTTATAGATCTGCCCACAATTTGGTTGTGGTCAGGGCCGGTGCAACCATTTAGGCAAACTGGCGGCCGCCTAGGGCGCCTAGTGGTTGAGGGTGACTAAAAGCCCACTCAGGCGAGGAGGTGGAGTGGAGGTGAGCTGGGGCGGGGGAGGCGTGGGGAGGGCCCCCTGCAGTAACAGGGGGACACGCACAGGAGAACCGCTCCCCGCCCCAGATCACCTCCACTCTGCCTCCACTGCTGAGCACACAGCCCCCGCTCTAAGTCTCCTTCAATTGGCACCACAAGCCCGGGAGGGGAGAATTAGAGCAGCGCCGGCGTGCTCAGCGGAGGAGGCAGAGCAGAGGTGAGCTGGGGCAGGATCTCCAGGGAGGGTTACCTGCCGTGGAGGGGGCGGGGTTAACTGCCGTGGAGGGGGGCTCTCCAGGCCGGGTTAGCTTCCATGGAGGGGGGACTTTCAAGGGGGAATAGCTGCTGCGAGGGGGGGCTCCCCGGGTTAGGGGGGTGGGTTAGCTGCCGCGGCGGGTGGAGTTAACTGGCATGGGGGGGGCTCCTCAGGTGGGGGGGTGGGTGGGCATGGTTAGCTGTCATGGGGGGGCGGTGGGCAGGGTTAGCTGGGTGTGTGTGGCGCAAGGTGGAAGTTTCGCCTAAGGCACGAAACTTCTTTGCACCGGCCCTGGTTGTGGTTACTGATAATAAATGTACTACACATGTGCAAAATCAACATGTCCCTCCATGAAGTGAAAGAGGATTATATGACAACATGGGGCCCAACTTCATCCCTGGTATAACTTGAATGAAGTGAAGCAAGTTACATGTGGGGTGAATTTGTCTCATTGCATGGCTAGGAATCGGTAAATCCTTTTTACTCTCAATTCTGTTCTTCCACTGTCCCCAGGGTTAGAGTTCCTTGTTTTAAGAATAAAAGTGTAAGGATCCAATGCAAAGCCCAAAGAAGTCAATGGAAGTCTGTCTAATGACTCCAGGAGGCTTTGCATCAGACCTGCAACTAAGCTTCCTTTCCACTTATTCCCAGGCTAGTGATGATCAGATGTATTTTTAGTGCTGGTGCGAGATGTGGGATTGACAGTCCTGGAATTTGAAGTCTTCTACTACAGTGGTTCGCAACCAGGGCCACATGTACCCCTGGAGGTACTCAAAGGTCTTCCAGTGGTACATCAACTTATCTAGATATTTGCCCAATTTTACAACACGCTACATAAAAAGCACTAGTGAAGTCAGTACAAACTAAAATTTCATACACAATGATTTCTCTATACTGCTCTGTACACTATACACTGAAATGTGAGTACAATATTTATATTCCAACTGATTTATTTTATAATTATATGGTAAAAATGAGAAAGTCAGCAGTTTTTCAGTAATAGAGTGCTATGTGTTTTTATGTCTGATTTTGTAAGTTTTTAAGTGAGGTGAAACTTGGGGTACACAAGACGAATCAGACACTTGAAAGGGGTACAGTATTCTGGAAAGGTTGAGAGTCACTGTTCTAGAAATAATGAAACAGGCAAATCAGCTCTGTAAGCTTCCCCCATATGACCGGGCTAGTGAGCTTCAACCCTGATTTAGGTGGGACACCCAGGACCAAGAGGTAATTCAACTTCTGTGGCCCACTCAGTTCTTGGCATCTCCTGAGACTATCAACAAGGCGATCAGCTGTGGTGGTGGTGGTGTGGATACGTCTCCACTGAGAATGTTGGAGATGTGTTTTAATGATAATCACGACTGAGGAAAAAGTGTAGAATTTATAACTACCTGCCACCTTAATGCAGTTTAGAAGAGAACAAAGCCAGTTCAACTCTTCTCTTTCACATGGAGATGTAGAGGCTATTTGAAAGAATCCAGGTGCTGTCTTCACAAGGCAGCGAGCCTGTGTCCTACCCATCTCCTCCCCTTACTGCAATGCTTGATAATTGCTCTAAATTTCCATAATACATGACTCCCAACATCAAGACATGCCTGCTAGTCCCAGAGGAAATAGCTTGCTTTACCTACCCGTGCAATATTCTCAAAGCACTTGCGGAGGTGAGGCTGTACAGCAGTGGGGTTCTTTGTCTGAGATAGTATCTCCAGCAGCTCATCATCCGAAAGGAAGTAGAACCTGAAAACAGAGACAGAGCTAGCAGCTCATTTTGGTCTATGCTCTGCAGTTTGGTGCTCAGTCCTGGCAGTACTGGGCAACAGTCCTGAGATTTTGGTGAGAGCAATTGCGGTGGTCTTCAAGATATCCTGCTGGTCAGCATGCATTATTTGCATTGGTGCAGAAAAGCAGTGACCATAGTCCAGTTAAATGAGAGTCTCTCTCTACTGCAAAAGGGCCTGAATCTCTGATGTCCTCCCCCTGGAGCACTCATTTACAGGGGCGGCTCTAGGTTTTTGGCCGCCCCAAGCAGTCATGCCCGGGAGGCGCCCCCGAGCCGCGGGAGCAGCGGACCTCCCGCGGGCATGACTGCAGAGGGTCCGCTGGTCGCGCGGCTCGGCTGGACCTCCCGCAGCTGCGGGCGGTTCGCTGGTCCGGCGGCTCCGGTTGAGCTGCCGCAGGCATGCCTGCGGGAGGTCCAGCCGAGCCGCGGGACCAGCGAACCGTCCGCAGTCATGCCTGCGGGAGGTCCACTGGAGCCGCCGGCCGAGCGTCCCCTCCGCAGTCATGCCTGCGGCAGGTCCGCTGCTCCCGGGGCTCCGGTGGACCTCCCGCAGGCATGACTGCGGCAGGTCCGCCGGCCCAGCCTGCCGCCCCCCCGGGAAAGGGCCGCCCCAGGCAGGGGCTTGCCCCGCTGGGCTCTGGAGCCGGCCCTGCTCATTTATACCAGTGTAGAGTGGGTGTAAAATGACAATATTTTACAGTATTTTACTCCCATTTTGTACTGCAACAAAGCCTACTCTAGGTGTAGGGCTAAAAAGAGTAAGGCCCAAAGTATTTAATTTCCCCTCATTTCACTTCATCCCCCCTTCCTCATGATGATGTTTAAAGGTGCAGGCGTGTGGTGATGCTATCAAACTACCCCCACCTCAACCCTGGGCCATGGCATGTTGTCACTTCCACACAGTCTGCCCTATTTTTCCTCCATCAAATCTCTGGGTTGAAAGAAGCAGCCTCCTTGAGATCTGCAAACTCATGAGAGTTCCATGAGACTGTGCTTTGGATGAGAAAGAATGATGCACTTGTTCCCGGGAGCCATAATCAGAGTGATTCTCTGACTTCACACCTAAGAATGGCCTTCTGTCTTGGGATTACCTGGGGAAAGCTCCTCTCTTGGTCTCTAGATATTCACTCAGCCCTTTCTGCACAAGGTCAAGTAGCTGATTACATTTCCGAAGGCTCTCCAGCAGCCTGGGATCGGGACACAGGGAAATCACCTGGAAAGGACATGAACATCAAAAAAAGCATCAGTATACTAAATCCTAGTTAGATAACTACATTGGAGGCAAGTTGGCTACAGAGAGATATTATTGCTGGGCTCAGAGGGGCTCATTCATAGGAGCTTTTTCACATGGCTCTATAGAGACACGAGCTTTGTGGGCCAGGAGAGGCAGTTACATTCAGAGATAAGACAAGTCTACATATTTTGGAGTTGTCCAGATACCAAACAGTGATGATCAACATTCAAACACTGAATACAAACAATGACAGTCTCTGTGGAGGAAAGGGCTGTGCGGCAGGAGAGTGCAGAATGGTAGTACCAGCATCAGGGGAATGGGGCTGAGGAGGTAGAGTGTGGGGTGAGGGAAGGGAGCCAGGTGGTGTGTGGAGGTGAAAGTGGGAATCAGGCACCAGGAGGTGTGGGGGGGGGAGCCAGGTCATGCTGCTAAAGCACCTGACGGAATAAGCCTACGGAACAAGTCACGAGATGCCCTATTTGTAAGGACCCAAAGCAAATTAAAGGCTGTGGCTGTGCTGTATAGGAAGGTGGGGGAAACAACAGACTTTGCACCCGTCTGCATACCATGGGGCAGATCTGAGGAGCAGGTCTCTGCAGCTCAGCCTTGTTGGGGAGATGGAAATGTGGGCAAGTTACTGACGTGCCAGAGCTGTGGCGAGTGGCTCAGCACACAGTTTAGAAACACCCCCGGTCTCTGGAATGTAAACAGCATTTTAAAAGAAGAATCTTAGCAAGCTCCCCTGACCAAGGGTATTACTCATGCAGGGCCATACCTGCACATGGTGCTTTGACAGACAAGTATAGAAAAGGGGGCCAAATGTAGCTTTAGAATAAGTGTGCACAATTGCAGGTAAGTCACTATCGCTGCATCTGTTTCCATCAGGACTGAATTTGGCCCATGGTCCCTACCTTGAGAAGTCTGCAATCTAAGCAAGTGAACAAAGAATGCAAGAGGAAAAAAAGGATTCAATTGTAATTCATACGCAAGCAGCTAAGATAGTAATACCTAGGCAAAGATGTGTGCATGCAAACATACACACATATGCCATGTGAGCACACACAGCCTCACCTCTCTGTTCTCATTAGCATTCTTCATGATCTTCCTCCAGGTCCTATCCATGGTTTGGTAGCGTTTGCTTTCTACTGGCAGCTGTCTATTGATGTCCTCTGAGCTAAAGATGGGCTCCAGGTATAGCCAGGAGCGCTGGCATGTCAGCCACTCCTCTAGGACATCCTGGTGGGAAGTCATGTAATCAGGTCAAGAGGCCTACTGCAATAAGTACAGTTCCTAAAACAGTTCCTCTCTACATGCCCTGGGCTCAGATTGGAGAAAAGAGAGGTGATCTTCTCCTAAAACACCACCCACAACACTAAAATCCACCCAGAGCAGCTGGTTGTTTCTACTAAAATAATTTCCTATTATTTCATTGCTAACAACATTGATATTTAAATTTTCATTAATAGGCATCAGAGTCAACACCCACTGGGATGAATGGGGGCGGTTCACATCTATATGTAGGCCCTATTCTTCTCCCGTTGAAGTAAACATTAAAACAGCCACAGACTTAACGGTGCAGCATTAAGCTGCTAGAGCTATTCCTTCTGTCTGCCTGTAGACAACAGGACATCAGGTCACATTAAGGGCTTGTCTACACGATGGGGTAATGCACCCTAAGGGGTGTGATTTCTAGAGCACACTAACGTCTTGTGCATTAATTGGTCTGTGCAGACCTTGCTGGTGTGCACTAGATTCCTTAGTGCGCTTTAACAAAGTGCTGTTTCAAACAGTACTACATTAAGGAACACCAGGGAACCTTTACTGCATTCCAGCAGAGGCCAAATGGACCAATTAATGTGCAACACAGTGCACTTTAGAAATCAAATCCCCATGGGGTGCATTGCTGCTCCAGGGAGCCTAGCCCTAAGGTGGTTATCTTGCAACAGGAAGTGCAAAATTTTTACTATGTTTTAAGATAAAAGCTTAAATTCTGCAGAATCTGATGTGGCTGCCAAAGAAGGGCTGGTACACAGTTCCCGCCAATACCAGCTCAATCTGACCTTGTTCACAGAATGCTCAATGAAAGCTTCAATTAAGAACATTTCAAACAAAATATTTGGATAAATTCCAAACATTTAAAATAAGAAAACACACAGGAAATACTGCCTGAAAGAGATTCAGAACACGGTGTTCAAGAACCAGCTAAGACATGGAAATAACAGCTCATTGTTCAGTGTTCATTTACTTGATGTTTCAAGCTCCATAGAATCCTGCAAAGCTTTGTAGAGTGTCCCTAGGATGTGACACGCTTTCAGCTGATGGCAATATATACTGAAGGCTGCATCCACATAGAGATTTTCTTAAATTCTCCTTGTGCTTCTCTGGCACCAATACAGCCCCTCCAACTCTAGCAATAGTGCACCTGCTCCTGTGGACCAGATACTGCTGGTTTTATTACTGTGTCAGCCAACCCTGATCAGAGCAGCTGTCAACGACACAGTGATAAGAATGCCTGAATCTGACCCACAGCAGTGCTCCGGTCATCACTAGCACTGGTGCAGCTGCACCAGGGTTGGGGAGAGAACATGCTCAATGTTAACCTTAGGGGCTAACATAGGGACAAAAATTACAAAGAACTGATTAAACATGGAGTCAAACTCTGTTTTTTCCTCAGTTGTGTGGCAGGAAAAAAATGCCATCTTATATCGAGGTTAAAGGACCACATATTAACCCAGGCAGATTCTTAAATTAAAACATGGTCCTGTCCATACAGGCAAGAATAAGTCATGTTATAACATGATTTAGTCATAACCATGTTTGTCGGCCACATTTAAACATGGGTTATTTTTAGTTTAGACAGGGCCTGTTTACTGCCTCTTCACTGGACCACCCCATACTGCTAATCTCTCAAACAAAGCCAGTCTTCAGGCAGATGGCAGCCTTCAGGAAGAAGCTCCTAAATGTTATGTGACTTGGGTTTTAACACAAGATCACAGAGGCTAAGAAACTTCACCTTGGGGTCTTCCAGAGCACTGAGCTGAACACAATGGAACGTATGCTAACCAATGTATTCAGTCTGGAAAAATCAGTTGTGTCTGTAATAACCATTTGTTCATCCTAACTAAATCCTCCATGTATCTAAGAGGAGGAGCAAGTGAATGCAACCTGATGACTTGCTGAGAGTGTGAATACATCAAGAGCAGCACTGCCAGCCACACCCTGACAGAAGCTACCACAGGAATAAAGAGCACGGGTCATTTCCTTACAACCCCTTTGGAGGGGATCTGCAGAAGAGCCAGCACTGGCTGAACTCTGCTCCCATTGGTAGAGTTAAACCAAGACTGAGCACTTTTCAAAATACCATCCCTAGTGTTAATTTAGGAAGAAGGAAAATATTGAGTTATGGGAGCTATAAAAAAACCAATGGGGCAGCCTGTGCCAGACTTGCTCACAGTGGTTAGCACTGTATGCCATGCATCACCCCATGGAAATGAATGAGACTTCATGGCGCAAGGCACTGCTCAGTGTGAGCAAGTCTGGCACAGGCTGGCCCATGGTTTTTTCCATAGCTTAACTCAATATTTTGAGTGGCACAGTTTGGGCCTGTAGGCCTGATCCAGCTCCCATGGAAATCACTGGCCAAACTCCCATTAACTTCAGTGATGCAGGATAAAGCATTATATGAGCAGCTGGACAAAGGAGCTACTTAGGCCTGGTCTACACTAGGACTTTAATTCGAATTTAGCAGCGTTAATTCGAACTAACCGCTCAACCGTCCACACCAGGAAGCCATTTAATTCGAACTAGAGGGCTCTTTAGTTCGAATTTGGTACTCCACCCTGACAGGTGGAGTAACGCTAAATTCGACATGGCTAGCTCGAATTAGGCTAGGTGTGGATGCAAATCGAACTTAGTAGCTCCGGGAGCTATCCCACAGTGCACCACTCTGTTGACGCTCTGGACAGCAGTCCGAGCTTCGATGCTCTGAGCAGCCACACAGGAAACGACCCGGGAAAATTTGAATTCCTTTTCCTTTTCTGGACAGTTAGAATCTCATTTTGTGGTTGGACATCGGGGCGAGCTCAGCAGCACCGGCAGCGATGCAGAGCTCTCCAGCAGAGGAGTTCACGTAATCTCTGAATAGAAAGAGGGACCCGGCTTAGACTGACCGGGAACTCTTGGATCTGATCGGTGTGTGGGGCAAGGAGTCTGTGCTTTCGGAGCTGCGCTCCAACAAACGGAATGCAAAGACCTACGAGAAGGTCTCCAAAGCCATGATCCAGACAGAGGATACAGCCGTCATGCAATGCATCGCCGCGTGAAAACCAAGGACCCCAGACAAGGCTACCAAAAAATCAAAGCGGCAAACGGACGCTATGGAGCCTGCCACCACTGCCCCACCAGTGACCATGGACTCTGATGATGGGACAGTGTCGACGGACAGTTCCTCGACGATGTTCACGGATGGGGAAGATGAGGAAGTGTTTGTGGAGGACGAGGCAGGCGAGAGCGCTTACAACGCTGGTTTCCCCGACAGCCAGGATCTATTCATCACCGTCACGGAGATCCCCTACCAACCCTCCCCAGCCATGAACCCGGATCCTGAATCAGGGGAAGGAGCAGTCGGTAAGTGCTTTAACCATGTTAACTTTTATTCTTAATATAACAGGAATCTGAAGTGTGTGAGAAGGAGGTCTCTCTATATATGGTGATAGATCAGAAATCCTCCTGGGAGATCTCCACGAAGCTCTACTTCCGTTAATCGATAAGCATCAGCAGGAGGTTCCTGGGGAGAGCTGCCTTATTGGGTGCTCCGTGATAGCACCCTTTTCCGCGCGAGGCTTTCATGCGGTATTCAGGGAGCATTGCCTCCCCGAGCACGGCTGCATCGGTCCGTGGTTCGTGATAGATTTCACGCAGCATGCGCTCTGTATCTCCTTCAGTGCCCGTCCTCACGGTGATCTCGCTAGGAGACTCATGCATCTAATTAGGGGATTACTGTAATCTTACGCCTGGTCCAAAGTATTTTTAAAAAATCTCCGGACAGACGGCATAGCAGAGACTCAGCACGCTACTGCGAGACGAGCGTAACGGAAAGCCAAAGAATCAAATGGACGCTCATGGAGGGAGGGGTGACTGAGGACGCAAGGTATCCCACAGTTCCTGCTGTCTCCGAAAATGATTTGCATTCTTGGCTGAGCTCCAAATGCTTCTAGGGACAAAAACAGTGTCCGCGGTGGGTCAGGGCATAGCTCAGCAATTTACGCACCCCCCCACCCACCCCCAGAAGTGAAAGGGAAAACAATCCTCTCTTGACTCTTTTACATGTCACTGTATCTTTACTGAATGCTGCAGATAGACGCGATGGTGCAGCACTCAACACCAACATCCTTGCTCCCCCCACGCTATGGATGGCTGATGGTACAAAAAGATGGGTATCCGTCCTCAACATCAGCCTATTGGCACATGGGGCAGTGCAAAAGGACTGGTAACCATGCCGACTACTATCTGTCAGGTTCCCCAGTGTCAGGTGAACCTAATTTTTCCTGGTAGATGGTACAATATGGCTGGTAACCATCGTCATCATAGCAACAGGGGGCTGAGCTTCATCAGCCCCC
This sequence comes from Mauremys mutica, assembly GCF_020497125.1. Classification (NCBI taxonomy): domain Eukaryota; kingdom Metazoa; phylum Chordata; order Testudines; family Geoemydidae; genus Mauremys; species Mauremys mutica. The sequence continues at coordinate 48,278,322 of NC_059078.1, forward strand.
ACCCTTCATGTGTAAAGAAAAGATTCAATTGCCCCTGGACTAGCAGCAGGATGCTGGGCTCCTCTCCTCCACACTCCTTAATGTCCTATGTGGACTATCATAGCAACTGGAGGCTGCCTTCCACTCATTTCTCACTAACAAGTCACTGTGTCTTATTTCTGCATTCTTTATTACTTCATCACACAGGTTGGGGGACAATGCTATGGTAGCCCAGGAAGGCTGGGGAAGAATGGAATGAACAGGTGGGGTTGTTGCAGGAGCACCCCCTGTGAATAGCATACAGCTCATAATTTCTGCTGGATCTGACACAGAGCAGCTGTGCTCTCTGGTTCTATGATACAGTGGTTCTCTAGTACACTTGCCCATATTCTAGGCAGGACTGATTCTATTTTTAGATACCAAAAAGGAGGGATTGACTCAGGGAGTCATTCCCAATTTTGGCTTTTGCGCCCCTGGCTGCTCGGCCAGGGGCACTTATGACTGCACCAAATGGTGCAGTGCAAAAGGACAGGTAACCATGCCCATCTTATTACCATCTTATTACCAATTTATGGTATGGTAGATGGTACAATATGGCTGGTAACCATCTCTGCTGTCATGCAAAAGCAAAAGCATGCTGCTGTGTAGCGCTGCTGGACCGCCTCTGTCAGCGGCATCTAGTACACATACGGTGACATACACAAAAGGCAAAACAGTGTCCATGGTTGCCACGCTATGGCGTATGCCAGGGCAATTCTGGGAAAACGGGCTTGAAATGATTGTCTGCCGTTGCTTTCCCGGAGGAAGGAATGACTGGCGACATTTACCCAGAATCCACCGCGAAAATTATTCGTGCCCCAGCAGGCACAGGGGTCTCAACCCAGAATTCACAGAGACAGCCTAGACTCAGTTAATTGTTCGCAAAAATGTATCTTTGAAAGGAATTCACTCCCTGTTTCCCATCTCACAGCTTCCACTGTCTCCAGACCTCCCCCTCGCAGAGGCTGGCAAAGATTAGGCGGAGAAAGAAAAAGACAAGGGACAAGATGTTCGATGAAAGTATGGGCTGCTACCTAGCCGAGGCGGACCAGCAGAGCCAGTGGAGGGAGACCGCCTCTCTGTACCAGCGCTCACACAGCGAACGGGAGGAGAGGTGGCGTGAGGAAGACAAGCAGGCGACTCAAACAATGTTTGCACTAGTGAGGGAGCAAACGGACACGCTCAGGCGCCTTGTGGATGTTCTGCAGGACCGCAGGAGGACAGAGCCCCCCTGCAGTGTATCTGCAACCGCCCTCCCCCGCCACAAAGTCCCATACCCCCCTCACCCAAAATAACCAGAAGGAGGGGCGCCAGAGGCCGTGTAAACTGTCACTGCACCCCAGCAGAGTGCTCAAGTACCAAAAAGCTCTCATACCCTACATTTGCAGAAGTCGTTCCCTTCCGGACTCACACAAGTCCCAATCCCAGTTCCATCCCCTAAGTGTCTACTTAAGTAATAAAAATACTTTGCTGTTAATTACTGTTTCCGTCATGTTTTTTCAAAGAAGACTGTGTTTGAATGGGGGGCGTGGGGAAGGGGGTTGTTAATTGCATAGGACAGTCACCTTTCCCAGGGTACAGACACGGGGGCAGGATCAGCAGCGGGTCACACACACAGTGCAGTCAGTAGGCACCATGGTCGGTATGGGAGGTGGTTTCCAGGTTCTGTGTGGGCGGGGGGGGATGTGACTTTGTAGCGGGGGAGGGCGGTTACAGATCTTATACAGCGGTCCTTGTCCTGGACCGCTGAGTCACGCAGCAAAGGAATCTGTATCCGTACTCCTCCGCCACAAGGTCCCATATCCCCCCGCACACAGAATTCGAAAAAGAGGGATGGCAGGCTCTGTTGAAAGAAGCATTCCGGCACTGCGGACCGCTCTAGGAGCAGGAGCCTGTCATTTGTTGAGTTTAGAGGCGGTCTTTACATCACCGCACACCCTACCCAGCACAGTCTGCCTCCCAGTTTCAACCCTTTAACGCAAAGTCATGAATAAAGAAACCTTTCTTCAGTAACAATGGGACATGTATTTTATGTTTACACGTGTGTTGGAAGTGGGGGAAACAGGGTGAACGGGGTATGTAACCGAAGAGGAGAGTCAACAGTCAGTGGGTAAAGAAACAGGGGCAGGTTCAGCTTCTCTGTAAAGAAACTGAACAGTCACAGGTCACGCTGCTCGCTGGTATTTGAAGAGTTCCTTGTCGCTGTCCCAGGCGCCTGTATAGGGCTTCATGAGCAAGTGCATTAGCGGGCAGGCTGGGTCCCCGAGGATGACTTTAGGAATCTGCTCATCCACAACAGTTATTTCGTGGTCCGGGAAGAAACTACCTTCCTGCAGGCGTCTGAGCAGCCCACAGTTCCTGAAAACACACGCATCATGAACCTTGCCCGGCCACCCGACGTTGATGTTTTCAAAACGTCCCCTATGGTCCCCCAGTGCTTGCAGCACCATTGAAAAGTAGCCCAATTTCTCATCAGCTGACTGTGGAAGAGGTGGACGATAAAGTGCGTGGAGGAGAAAACGGTGATGATCGCAGCGGGCTCCATGCTTGCAGTGCTGTGGCGTCCGCGCTGTCACTGACCAGAAAAGTGCACGAACAGATTGCCCGCTGGCGCTTTCAAGGAGGGAGGGAGGGAGGTTGTGATTGACGGTTCAGTGACGACACTTACCCAAAACCATCCTCGACACATTTCTCCCCCCAGCAGGCATTGGGGGCTCTACCCAGCATTCCAATGGGCAGCGGGGACTGCGGGAACTGTGGGATAGCTTCCCACAGTGCACCGCTTCCAAAGTCGACGCTGGCCCCGTGAATGTGGACTCAGAAATTCGAATTAGTGTATTTAGTATGGATACACAAATTCGACTTCATAAGGTCGAATCCACAAATTCGAACTAAGTTGATTCGAAATAGTCTTGTAGTGTAGACAAGGCCTTAGAGACAGGAGTGCCCCAATCTTTAATTTAAAAAAAATGTAGCAAAGAAAACCAGAAAAGCACAGCACAGGGGTCTGATCTTCAGAAGTGCTGAGCACTCAAACTTCACTGGCAGCTGCAAGTGCTCCTGATCTCTGAGGTTCACTTTACTCACTGCTCTTCATATTGCATGGGCAGACAGGTGTATAATTAAGTGTCTTTTCTATAAAGACAGGCAGAAGAGAGGTTTCTGTGAGCACTCACAAAGCTATACATAAAATAAATGTGCAGATGAAGTTGAAACCCACTAAATATGAGATTTTACAGTTATTTAAGGGATTTGGATACCCAATTCCAATTAAAATGACTAGGAATTCAGTGGCCAAATCTCTTAGGCTGAGATTTCAAAGCTGCTAAGGGTATGTCTACACTACGAAATTAGGTCGATTTTATAGAAGTCGATTTTTAGAAATCGATTTTATACAGTTGATTGCGTATGTTCACACTAAGCGCATTAAGTTGGCGGAGTGCATCCTCACTTCTGTGGCTAGCATCGACTTACAGAGTGGTGCACTGTGGGTAGCTATCCCACAGTTCCCGCAGTCTCCGCCATCCGTTGAAATTCTGGGTTAAGCTCCCAATGCCTCATGGGGCAAAAACATTGTCACAGGTGGTTTTGGGTACATGTTGTCAGTTGCCCCTCCCTCTGTGAAAGCAACAGCAGATAATGGTTTCATGCCAGACACCAGGGCCATTAGAAGAACACAGCAGGGCGTGCTGCGCATCACAGAGGCTTTGAAAACCAGTTTCATGACTGGCCAGGCTTCGGTGTGACAGTTGTGTGTGTTTCTCCTTGATGCAAACCCGCCCCCTTTGTTGATTTTATTCCCCGTAAGGCAACCACCCTCCCACCTTCGAAATAAAGTAACTATTGTTTTGAAACCATGCATTCTTTCTCTATTAATTAAAAAAAAAGAAGAGATAACAGACAAGGTAGCCCGGGTGGGGTGGGGGAGGAGGGAAGGACAAGGTCACATTGCTTATTGTAGCCACACTAAAAATCAAACTGTTTGAATGACAGCCCTTCTGTTACTTGGGCCATCCTCTGGAGAGGATTGGCTGGGTGCCCGGAGCCTCCCCCCGCGTTCTTGGGAGTCTGGGTGAGGAGGCTATAGAGCATGGGGAGGAGGGTAGGCAGTTATACGGTGGATGCAGCGAAGGTCTGTGCTCTTGTTGGCTTTCCTGCAGCTCCAACAGATGCTTCATCATGTCCGTTTGCTCCCCCAACAGACATTTCATCATGTCCGTTTGCTCCCCCATTAGCCTCAGCATCGTGTCCTGCCTCCGCTCTTCACGCTCACTTAATTCTTTCCTGGCCTCTGCCACTGAATGCCTCCATGCATTAAGCTGTGCCCTATCAGTGCAGGAGGACTGCATGAGCTCGGAAAACATGTCATCACAAGTGCGTTTTTTTCGCCCTCTAATCTACGATTCTGGGGGGGAATGCATGGTCACCTGAGCTGCTGAGTTTGCCATGCTGACCAAACAGGAAATGAAATTCATAAGTTCCCGGGGCTTTTCCTGTGTAGCTGGCTAGTGCATCGGAATTCAAAGTGCTGTCCAGAGCGGTCACAATGGAGCACTCTGAGATAGCTCCAGGAGGCCAATACCATCAATTTGTGCCTGCACTACCTCAAATTCGACCCAGCAAAGTCGATTTTAGCACTACTCCCCTCGCCAGGGAGGAGTACAGAAGTCGATTTTAAGAGCTCTTTAGGTTGACGGAACGGGGTTGGTTGTGTGGACGCATTCATTTATAAATTGACTTAATGCGGCTAAATTCAACCTAACCCCGTAGTGTAGACCATGCCTAAGTGTTACAGGAGGATTTCCCCTTTTGGCTTTGGTTGTGATCCCATCAATAAGGAATTCTTTTAAAATTCCCATGGATGCTGGATAGAATCCCACAGTAATTCTCTTGGAATGTGCCATGTATTTTTAATGCACAGATGGTCTTTAAATAGTCTAAAGCAACTCCAATCAAGTATAATCCGTACTGTGACGCTGGCAGACAAGATGCCAACTCTTGCCAACGCTTTAGGCCTCAGCTGAGCACTGAAAAATTCATTCTTGGAAACTAGTGCAACTCACGTGTGTGTTAGTATGGTTAAGATGGGTATTGGATATATAACAATGGGTTTAGACTTTACAAAATGCTTGGAAGTTGCTACATGTATTAATCCTACTTATAATGTCTGTATTCCATGCTATAAGGTAATACTTAAGTATTTGCTATAGAGCTGTGAAATGTTTGTTCTGAACTATCTAACTCACCAAATAAGAAACTTTACCTAGTGCTAAATCCCTATGAAAGGTATTACCTCTTGCATCAGGAAGGGCTATCAAAACCATTGTGGAACATCAAAATACACAGACTTTGCTAAATCACCCTTGCACAGGCTAAGTGCAAAAGAACTTGTCCCATCAGCTTGAATTCTGGAAAAAGGAAATAAAGATAGCTGATGTGAAAATTTTTCATCTCTTTCCCGTTTGGACTCTCACAGGGCTGGAGCTAGGAAACAGAAGCAGAGATCTCCAGAGTCAACCTGGGTTATCCCCAAAAGACATTCAGTGCTGACAGATTGCTACAACTCTGTCACTTTTTCAAACCCTAGACAGTAACGCATTTCTGTATGTGTTTGCCAGCTTTAACCTGTAAATAACTCTCCCATTTCTTTTTTCTAGTTAAGAATTCCTTGGTTAGTTTACTATAGGATTGGCTACAGACATTGTCTAAGGTGTGAGATCTGAGGTACAAATTGACCTGGGGTAAGTGACTGGTCTCTTGGGACTGGAAGCAACCTGAATTTTATGTGATCTTTGGTATATGGCAACCAACTATCACTAAATCCTATCTTGACACCCAGACAAGCTGCCTGGAATCCCCAAGGGGACTGTCAGTGACTCTATGGTAAGACTTTATAGTGCGTCAGAAGTTCACACTTGTTACTGGGTTGATAAGCTCTAATGATAGAACATACAATCTGTTTGGGGTGTCTGCCCTGCTTTTTGACAGTCTGCCCTGAGGTTGGCACTCTCAGTTGTGAAACACTCCAGCCAATGTGACAAGGACATCTGGTAATAACTAAGCTGATCAACGCTTAGATCCACTCAATTCTATAAGGTCATCTCCCTCACTCTCAGGACTTCAGAGACTGTTTTTGCTACATCAGAGAAAGGAGAAATACATGGAGAAGTTTTGCTATCCTGGCAGAAATATCAGTGCAGTCACTTTGTGGAACTCTGTACCTTTAGCGACAGGAATAAATGGCAAAAAGAAAGAACAGCAGCCAGGGACAAACGCACACACAGTGTCACAGCCAAAACACACACTAACACACAATATATATATATAAATATAGCCAGATTACCACATCACCTGCTTCCATAAGGGCAAGGTTGCCTTTGTGTGTCCTTCTTAGCCAAGTAAAGCAGGTTTGACAACCCCTTGCCCATCACACATGGGCAGGTAAGCTCCCATAAGTAAAATGAAATAATTATAAACAACAGACAACAATGTTGTTACTTCTAGAATTTACAAAACACTCTACAAACATTAGCTAATTAGGATTTTTTTCCTGCTCTCATCTACAACTAACATCAAGTAGAGTGTGATCCCTCCTAGGTGCTCAGCATTCTCTTCTACCCTGGAACCAGCAAAGTACTTAAGAATGTGCCTAACTTTAAGCATGTATGTAGACCATTAAAGTCCAATGGAACTATTCATATGCTAATAAAAGTTAAGCACGTGCTTTATGTGCTTTGCAGGATCAGGACAAGAATGCATAGCACCTTGCAGAATCAAGCCCTTAACATGCAGTTTGACTGTGGTAGGGCCTGAATATCACTAGGCAAAGTGCTAACTACTATGCAAGTCAATAGAACTACACCTCTACCCCGATATAACGCTGTCCTCGGGATCCAAAAAATCTTACTGTGTTATAGGTGAAACCGTGTTCTATTGAATTTGCTTTGATCCGCCGGCGTGCCAGCCCCACCCCCCGTAGCGCTGCTTTACCACGTTATATCTGAATTCGTGCTGTATTGGGTCGTGTTATGTCAGGGTAGAGGTGTACTCACGGTGAGAGGAACTACACCTGGGGTAGAATCTTCCGCCCATTGAAGGCAATGGGAGTGCTGCCATTGACTGCAATAGGCCCAGGATTTCGCCCCTGCTATTTGTGAGATCAGGTCCCTGGTTTGTTCCATTTACTAAAACAGAAGAATTATGAGAGCCCCTCTGACTCCCTGAGCACAGATGTGCCGTGAATATCTACATATCACCAAGCTCCTTAGCTGCAACTGCATATTCTTTCTATTCAAACAGAGTCGAAAAGCCTCAATCCCTCCCTTGGCAGCAGGTGGGAAATTGGTACCTGTGTCATCTTCAGCTTGGTTTCCCAGGTGTTCATCCTGTCTTCAAAGGGTTTCTTGTACGGTGAGAAGGACATGCTCTGAGTCATGACAATATGATCATCTAGGAGCTGCGAAGCTTCATCAGGGCTCTTCAGAATGAAGGTTTCCGTCTCTTTATAGGGCAGTACATTAAACAGGATGGAGACCCATTCGCTCTCCATCTTATCAAGTGCCTGGGAAATGAGGAGAAGCAATTTAACCTTAGGTCTCAATACACGGACATTGCATAATGCTTTCCTCCACTTACATGTCTCTCAAATACCATCATTTAAAAAACTAGGTGAATGGTTTCCACACTGGAAACTACAGCCATCTATTTAATCCACAGAACATTCAGCAACAGCACAAATTTCCTCTGCCCCATCCAAAGAGCCTCAACCCTATCCTGAAGGACCACCTTCAAAGAAGAGAAAGTAACTTCATTTCCATGCCCACTGATGTCATGGCACCTCCACTGAGTCTGGTAGTAGAGTGCCATTAGAGACAGTGGTAATGGTGGCTTTTGCAGTATGGATATCTGCCCACTGGAAAGTGGACTGAGCTCACAAACCCATTTCACAGAACAAAAAGCTGCTAGATGATAGTGACTTTCATTCCTGACCATCTTAGGTCCTATTTGAACTGGTGACATGAAGGTGAAAGACTATATCTATATAACCAATGACTCCACTGAGCTATCCAGTCCTCTCCCGTTTCCATACACACACTGTCTGATGGCTGATTCACCATACCAATGTCTAATCTCCCTGACACAGATACAGAGGATTTGTCCAGTCATGCGAGGACACCAACATTCTGAACTTCATTCTGCTTTTCTCTGGGATTTCTGTAACAGAGTGAATTTTAATGCTCATGAAAGCATGGAGTTGTCATAAGGAAAGCATCCATCTAGAGACAACTTTGGGGCATGAACTATGACACTGAAAGGAAACCCTCATTAGATGCTCTCCTCACATTCTCAATGGAGAACTCCTTGCCCGCTATCTCAGCTATTTTGGCAATGCTGTCAATGTGGTCCAGCAGCTTCATCTCCAGACAGCGAGAAAATGTCAGATTGGCCTTGGGCTTAACATTGATGTTGATCTCCTTGGAAAGCATCTCCCAGTGCCGGTTCCGCATGCCAGGATTGCGCAGGCCCTGAATCAGGGGGATATATGGTCTGAATTCTTCAATCCTGCCCCGGATTTCCACAGCTATATCCTGGCATGCTTAAAGGAGCAGGAAAACAAACAAACAAAAAAGATAGCATCAGCAACAATGAGATGATGGGTGGAGGATAATGCTTCATATAGAGCTGGATTCTGCACAGTGCAGGTGAGCGGTGCTGTGCTTTCCAACACAATGCAAAAAGCAAACAGCAGGACAGGGAACACTGGGGAACCCAAGCTTGCATTAATGAGGATGCTGCCTCATAGCAGGAATAAGGCCAAAAAGGGAGGAGCATAGTCAAGTGCCATATTTGCATATTGGAAACCACACATCTCCTCAGACACACCTATTCACTGCCCACAGCCTGCACTTTTCTAGCACCTTTAAAGTAAGGCAGTGAGCATGCAAGGCCCATGAAATTTAGTAATACTTCCATCTAGTATGTCAATTACATCTAGGAATTAACTTTAATTGCAGCCAAGTGTGTCCTCTGGTTGCACTTGCACAAGAAGTGCAACAACCTTGCACTCCCTGCTATGTGTCACACAAGGACTGGCAGACTCATGGCCTTAGTGGATATTGTACTATATCCTGGAGGAGCAGTGGAATGAAAAGATCAAAAGCAGGTATTCTTATTGCTTCTACTTATCATGAGTCACATTCACTCACACATCCACTCACAACCTCCTCCACTGGGGATGATTCATTGCATTGTTCAGCAGAGAGATCAAGTTAAAAAGGATAAATCAAAATCTCCCACTGCAGAATATATTTCACTCCAACCCAACTGGAAGATGGTTTTAGAACTACTTCAGAAGACTGGTGGATGCATCTTTGGGAATCCTGGACTGGGACATGGGGAAGTTTACTTACAAATTTAAATCTCTTTACATTTTTTGGAGGGTGGGGGCATTTACTTGAAGCAGATTTACACAGATCTGCAGAGCTGCATGTGACCACCCAAGCTCACTTCACACAGAACACATATGGGATAACCTGCTGAATCACAGGAATGAGGTCTTCATGACACTCTGCATAGCCTTGTGTGCTGGGGTACACAAACCAAACTCTCCCAGTTACCTGGTACATCCTTGAACTGCTTCACACACTTGTGCATGGTCTTAAAGGATTCATTGACATTCTTCTCTAGCTGTTCAGCATCAATTGCAGAGAGGGGGTCGTTCATCCAGCTCTCAGACCAGCGTATCCAGTCTGATGCTGTGGTCCAGAGATCCCAGTATGGCTGGAATTCCTTAACCATCCTGGACAGCTTATCATACTTTGTGAAGAAAAAAAGAGTATTAATGAACAATGGGCGTATTTTCCTCTAACAGTGGCTCATATTTTACAGAACCATGTGGCCCTGGCAAAAAGGCACAATCCCACCTGGAGCTCCTGAGTAAGCACGGGGAATGCACATGGTCCAATATCCTTTAAGATGATTTATTAGGCTTCCCTCTGCACTGCTAGCCAGAGCAGACAGGCACAGGGTCATAGCATCGCTTCCAGCTTGCTCCCTCTCAGGGGACTTGCAACCCTGGGGATGTTTGGAGGGGGAAGACCTTGTGCTCTCCCAAGGCACAACCTAGCCCTTACTAATCAGTCATGAAACAATACAAAATTGTGGATAGAGACAGGATATACACAGAAAAACAAAGGCCCTCTGGGCTGAATTCAACCTTACATACATGGGCACAGTTCCATTTAACTGCAATCCAAGTTAAAACCATGACTTAAATTATTCCTATGACATTTAGTGCCAACTTCTCAAAGGCGGGAGAATGAGACATGCTGGCCAAAATGCATACATTTGAGTTACACCTGCAGAAGCCCATATCCGTGCATGCAAACACTTAATTTGATGTGCAGTTAGCTGATTTTCATTTGCAAATGCTCTGTCGCATCAATAATATGAGATTTTTTGTGGATGCAATGGACCCATACACATTTTGAGGACGTACCTGTTAAGGACTCAAGTTGCAACTGTGGATGTAACAGTAAAGAAAAAAAATCACACTAAGCTATTGAAAGTTAAGATACAGAAAATTATTAGAGAAAATAATTCTACTCAATAGCCATAAAGGAAAGAGAGAGAGAAAATGTGTATGGGCTTTTATGAGTAGCTAGAGCCACTAGTGTTTGTGACTAAAATTATTTTCTTAAGACAACACTCTGCCTTCCAAATTCACAAAACACTTTCCTGTATGTGACTATAAACCACTAGTGACAAAAGTAATGACAGCCACTCATGCCCATATTCTGTGCCGTAACTCTCTAACAGGAATGAATGTAACTAACTGCTACTTCATCAGCCTTCCCATCTTTATGATCCAGGAGCCAAGCCTTCCATACACCTGGCTACCACTACCCCATGAATTCTTGATCAAGGCGCATGGATAGGTAGAGCTCTGCTGCAGAAGTGGCAATTAAATGTCCTATGAACTTGCTCACCCTTCCATGTCTTCTTGGACCAGCTCTTCCACAGCATAGAAGAGATGAGCAGAGAGCATTGGAATGGAGTGACCATCAGAGTGGATTGCTGGTCCTCTCTAGTTAACATAAGAACTGATGGATAAGCCAAAATGATTGAGAAGGAAAGAAATGATTTAATCTCACAATTGGGACGTTATTACCTAGGGCAGTGGTCCCCAACCTTTTCGTCTGGCGGGCACTAGACGAAGGACCGTGGCGGCGCTGGAGCACCTGCTGAAATGCCGCCGAATTTCTGCAGCGTTTCGGCGGCGACGCCTCTTGATGACGTCGCTTGTTGGCAGCAAGTGGCGTCATCGCCGAATTTCTGCAGCGTTTCGGTGGCAACGCCTCTCGATGATGTCACTTGCCGCCAAGTGACATCATCGAGAGGCATCACCGCCGAAATGCTGCAGAAATTCGGCGGCATTTCAGCGGATGCTCCACTGCCGGCCAGGACGCAGGTGCATTTAGATGCCCCTGCGGGCGCCATGGCACTCGCGGGCACTGTGTTGGGGACCCCTGACCTAGGGGATTTATTTTTTTTGCATTGGAGTAGCACCCAAAGGCCCCAGTTAGGACCAAGGGCCTGTTGTTTGCAGAGGCTAACACAACAGAACCCACGATCTGACACTTACATTAGTAACTGGCAATCCAAATATCCGTTCCCTGTTGTTGTAAAGCAGCGCCATCTGCTGAGACTCCTTCAACTGCTTCTTGACCCTTCTTGCTTCATTTGCTATCTCATGTGCTCGGGTAATGTCCACATGGACAGAAAATCCAGCCACGACCAGCTGGAAAAGAAAAGGCAGTATGTGGAACTCAGGCTGAAAATGCTGAATGCTGCTTTCTAGAATCTCAGCTTCACTGCTCACTCTTGGTTGCCCTCCAGCATGCAAAGAATTGGACAGCTCTCACTAAAGCCCATTTTAAATTTCACAGTCTCTCTCCCCTATTCTAATTCCAGCTCCCTTCAGGCCACGGAGAAGGTGGTGAGGAGGCAATGATAAGCCCTGATCAAGATCAGTTGACAGAAAGAACAAATGTGGGCACTGGCTGCCTCTTCCTCTTGCAATTGATTGCCACCCACTCATCAGTCCATGCCCAAATGTATCTATACTGAGTTGTACCGCTAGCAACGTGGAACCACAGAAATTAAAATGAAAGATCTACTAGGTCATTTTTTCCATCCCCAAAAATTGTTTCCTATATTATATTCTCCAGGCTCTTGTCCAATCTTTTTTGTTTTTCAATAAACTGAAGTGTCAGGGGCTTCTATCACTTCCTTTGGTAGACTATTCCACTGCCAACCAGTCTTCACTTTTAGGAAATTCTTTGCTTAATTTCAACCCATTACCCCCAGTGATACACGTTTGGAGAGAGTCTTTGAAATCAGTTGGCACATTGATTAGAGCTGGTCCAAAATGGAGAGTTTTTCCTATGGATAATTTAAATTTTTTGGTGAAAAATCAAATCTGAAATATTTGATTTTGAAACACTGCCACTGCATCTCTTGGGAGTTGTTGTTCAGGTGCCTCAGTCTCATTCTCCTATCTAGTCTGGACATGGAACCCAGCCTAGGGCTCCTATGGTGCACCATGGTCTTCACTGTTGGTGAGGAGAGGTGGGGCATCATGGGAGATGAAGTCTAGCTCGGGAGCTCAGCCCATAGCAGCTCCTTGAGGCATTGTGGCAGCATTTCAGAATAAAAATATTTCTGTTTTCGAGCATTCAGTTTCTCCATGAAAAATAAAAGTTTTCCATGGAATTCAAACAATTTCTCATCCAAAAGCAGTTTTTAGAAAAAAAAATTTAACTGGTCCTACCATTGATCTTAGAATTGCAAATGCTCCTGAAGATACCCCAGATCGCCAACAGCAATGATTTCAAGTCTTTGTGATTAGGGCTGTCTTAGGGCAGCCTCCCTAGTGCTAGATTGTTAGTACCTGCAGACCATCCAGCCGTTCCAGAAAGTTGTTCTGATCCATGAGCTGAATTTTGCGGAACCTTTCTTCATCTTCTAGGTGCTGCTGCCGAATCATCTCCGTCTGCGTGGCGATTTTCAGAGGCCAGTTGCTCGCAGCCCACCTGAGCTCAGATGGAACAAGAATACAAAAAAGATGAGAAGCAGCAACCTGAGGCCTATTATTGGAATGATGATGAGCATAACAATTAGATAACCCAATCAAACTGATGAAGGAGGCTGACCAGCAACAGAAACGTGCATGGTTTCAAAGCACATTTTTTGGTGCTCTGTTCTTTGATATGCAGTATCTGCATCTAAACTGTTCAGTAACAAGAGGCTCAGGAAGGAAAGGGAGAGGAATTTGTAAAAAAAAAAAAATCCGGTGTATTAGTAAAAGATGTGTGGATTGCTAAACAATTCCAAAAAGTCCAGTGGGACTGTCTCTCTTACAATCTGTCTGCACGGTACCTAGCAAGAGGGGGCCCCAATCTTAGTTGAGGCCTCTTGGTGCTACTGTAATAGAAATAATAAAATAAAACAAAAAATATAAATAAGCTGGCAGATAAGGTCTTTAATTTGTTAAAGAGGTCCATCACTACAAGTTTGCCTCCTGTCCAGGCCAGGAGGCAGTATGAATCTGCACACCTCTACAGACTCAATTTCTGAATTAGGTGTTCAATGCACATCTAGCCTGAACTGCCACATAAAAAGATCCGAAGCACCTGGTATACAAATCAAACCCTGAGGCATTAAGAATGGTAATAGCTGCAAAATAGGCTGCTTTGACAGTAAGAGAAATGCTCACTTGTCATTGAAATCATCTTGGGTAAGGTTGTAAAGGAATTCCTCCATAACCTCATAATCTTCCATGACCTTACTTATGAGTTCCTACACAGGGAGACAGAGAGAAAAGTAGACATCCTCCAAATTACACATATTGAACATGTTGCTTACTGAGATTGTCTGGCAGGATACACACTGCATTTGCATGACACATGCCATCATCACACAACCTTACCCCAACACAGAGGACTTCTATACCACAAAAGCAGTGGGTCTGAGTCTCCAAACACTTGTGGTATGAGTGATCCTCAGACTACATATATGAAAGGGAGTGTGACCCAGTGGGTAAGACACTGGATTAGGAATTGGGAAACCCAGATCTATTCCAGGCTTTGCCACTGGCCTCTCAAGTGACCTTAGGCAAGTCACTTCACTGCTCAGTGCCTAGTTTCAATGTTTATAAAACTGGGATGACACATCCCTCCTTTGTAAAGTGCTTTGAGATCTACAGATGAAAAGTCAAGATCCAATATCTGTGCAGAAATATTGAATGTCTAACCAAGAAGTAGAAGGGATATACAGCATACATTAAGGACAACATTTTCAATTGCCTTTGCAAGTTTCCCCTGCAAAGACATTTGCGTGCACATAACCTGCTTTAGCACATACCAGTCCGGTAGCTAGGCATCTGACTGCCCAATTTGCATAGACACACTGGTTTTATACACACATGCCCAGTTGCATAAATGACATTGGGGTTAAATTTCATATGTCAGCTGAAAATCTGGATTTAAGGGGCTACAAAGCTTGTGAACACCGCACAACCTCTCAAAGCTTCATAACAGCCTGGATCAGAGGCAAGGTTTCCCAAGCAACAAAACAGGTAATTGGACTGACTGGCTAGATCTCATTTCTTCAAACATGGATTAATTTAAGAAGCTGAACCAGCTTTTGCAATGACCTATTGTTCCAGGACAGATTCAGAGCTGGATAATAAAATGTCAAAACAGTGGGAGATCTACCTCCAAGACTCCAACCACTCTATTCCCACATTTTTATCCCCTGGCTCTACTGGGCACCCCCTTTTGATCAGAAAAGCACGCCTTACTTCCTGCACTTTCAGCTGCTCAGGGACTCCCTTCATCCACTCCCGCACCTCAGCCAGCTCCTCAATGCTGTTTGGTTTCTCATACATTTTCCGGCTGATGGCTTTGAATGCTTCACAGATCTGCAGGAGGACACAGAGAATGTGTAAATGCACACACTGAATAGAGGAGCAGCTGCAGCCTTCTCTAATGGGCTACAGGGTTTCATTCCTATGGGGTCACTACCTTTAAACCTTGGCATGCATCCGACGAAGTGGGTATTCACCCACGAATGCTCATGCTCCAATACGTCTGTTAGTCTATAAGGTGCCACAGGACTTTTTGCTGCTTTTACTTTTAATCAGTGGACTACAACAGAGGCTTAAGACCTGGTTTTCAGAGGAGCACTCATAACTCCCATTAGAGTTAATGGCAATTGTGTGTGCGGAGCACATCTGAAAATCAGGCCAGCAATCTCTCATATGCCAGACTCCAGTGTAAGTCAAAAAGCTGGCTGTGACCCACTGTAAGGGTGGTCTAAAGCTACAAATATATAGTACTATTCTAGTTCTTCCTGTTAGTAGCCCTTCATCACCTGCCTCACACATGTAACTGTCTATATATTCTAGTTAACCTCATCAGCTTCCTGCAGAACTTCCAACTGGCAGCGAGGTAGAGCATTTTAAATCCATGAACATAACTATTTAGGAGATGGTAGAAAGCCACTAATATTTCCATGCCAATAGGTGTAGCTTTCTTGCACAGAATTTGTTACGAATGCAGGCACACTTTGATTTAACTGGCTCTTCACATCTCCCTTCTAGCCTTTTTCAATTGGCATCTGCCACTAGTCCTACCTAACAATTCCAGTGCGAGTTGGAAAACGTCCTCATTAGAGTGGCCTCAATTGCTATCATTTGGCCACTGTGCAATCCCAAATTCTCTGCAGTGGTGCCTCCTGAAATAGGGGGACAGGTGCAAGACAAAACAGAGAAGTGTGAAACTTACATTTTCCACCTGTAGGTGTAGGTTCTTAGCCAGTAGATCCAACATGGAGGTGGCTAGGGCTTTGCGTTTTTTGGACAGATTTTGCTTGACACCTTCAATGCTGACATAGAAGGGGCCGATGATGATGGAGCTTGGCAGAGTGTTGTCCAGCATCTCCTTTTCAGACAAGTGCAGGTTTACTATTTTTCTCACATCCTGGGCAGAGGGGCATTGGGCTTGGTACTCTCTACAACCAGAAATATAATCAAAGACAAGCCAACCCATACCATACAGCGCATGAGAACACTTATCCCTACATGCCATATATACACATTCACATAGATGTCATTAGACCTTTGTCCAATGTTCAGGAGATGAAATTAATGACAGGCACATGTATTATTAAAAACTCACAGATTTCTCTGAATTTACATATTTTAGAACCATAGAGTGAGATGCATTCCCTGCCTCTGAAAGCTTACAATCTAAGATAGAGATGACACAACACAATAACCCAATTGACAACTGTTCAAGGAACAGAGAATGAGGGGAGAAGCAGGAAGGAGGGATTCCTGGGAGAATTGGGTTTTAAAGCTCAGTTTAACGACTGGCGAGGACAGGAGGCCTGAAAAGAAGAAGGTGAAAGTAAATGAGGCAAAAGGATGACTGAGGTGTGGATGGGGGTTTTAGCAGTGGGAACAGGCAGGTTGAAACAAAGGGAAATGCTACTTCCTACACCATGTCATCAGCCTGAAAAGGCAGAGTTGCAGGAGGTCAAACATGCTAACCAGATTTTCAAAAGGGATGAGTAATTTTCTGACCAATAAGATCAGAAGGGAATTTGACTGTTGTCAGGGGCAGACAGGAATTCCCACCGCTACTAACAATATACAGCATTCCACCAGTAGCTATTTTGCCTTCCTCTGAAAGCATCAGTTATTGGCCACTGTTGGAGGCTGGATTTGATGCACCAGTGTTCTGATTTGGTATGGCTAATCCCTTAGAATCATAGAATATCAGGGTTGGAAGGGACCTCAGGAGGCCATCTAATCCTACTCTCTGCTTAAAGCAGGACCAATCTCCAACTAAATCATCCCAGACAGAGCTTTGTCAAGCCTGACCGTAAAACCTTTAAGGAAGGAGATTCCACCACCTCCCTAAGTAACTCATTCCAGTGCTTCACCATCCTCCTAGTGAAAAAGTTTTTCCTAATATCCAACCTAAACCTCCCCCACTGCAACTTGAGACCATTGCTCCTTGTTCTGTCATCTGCTACCACTGAGAAGAGTCTAGATCCATCCTCTTTGGAACCCCCTTTCAGGTAGTTGAAAGCATCTATCAAATCCCCCTCATTCTTCTCTTCTGCAGACTAAATAATCCCAGTTCCCTCAGTCTCGCCTCATAAATCATGTGCTCCAGCCCCCTAATCATTTTTGTTGCCCTCCGCTGGACTCTCCAATTTTTCCACATCCTTCTTATAGTGTGGGGTCCAAAACTGGACACAGTACTCCAGATGAGGCCTCATCAATGTCGAATAGAGGGGAATGATCACGTCCCTCGATCTGCTGGCAATGCTCCTACTCATACAGCCCAAAATGCTGTTAGCCTTCTTGGCAACAAGGGCACACTGTTGACTCATATCCAGCTTCTCGTCCACTGTAACCCCAAGATCCTTTTCTGCAGAACTGTTGCCTAGCCATTCGGTCCTTAGTCTGTAGCATTGCATGGGATTCTTCCATCCTAAGTGCAGGACTCTGCACTTGTCCTTATTGAATCTCATCAGATTTCTTTTGGCCCAGTCCTCTAATTTGTCTAGGTCCCTCTGTATCCTATCCCTACCCTCCAGTATATCTACTCCTCCTCCCAGTTTAGTGTCATCTGCAAACTTACTGAGAGTGCAGTCCACGCCATCCTCCAGATCATTAATGAAGATATTGAACAAAACCAGCCCCAGGACCGACTCTTGGGGCACTCCACTTGATACCAGCTGCCAACTAGACATGGAGCCATTGATCACTGACAGTTGAGCCTGATGATCTAGACAGCTTTCTATCCACCTTACAGTCCATTCATCCAGCCCATACTTCTTTAACTTGCTGGCAACAATACTGTGGGAGACCGTATCAAAAGCTTTGCTAAAGTCAAGGAATAAACACATCCATTGCCTTCCCCTCATCCACAGAGCCAGTTATCTCCTCATAGGAGGCAATTAGGTTAGTCAGGCATGACTTTCCCTTGGTGAATCCATTCTGACTGTTCCTGATCACCTTTCCTCTCCTCTAAGTGCTTCAGAATTGATTCCTTGAGGATCTGATCTATGATTTTTCCAGGGACTGAGGTGAGGCTGACTGGCCTGTAGTTCCCTGGATCCTCCTTCTTCCCTTTTTTAAAGATGGGCACTACATTAGCCTTTTTCCAGTCATCCGGGACCTCCCCCAATCGCCACAAGTTTTCAAAGATAATGGCCAATGGCTCTGCAATCACATTCACCAATTCCTTTAGCACCCTTGGATGCAGTGCATCCGGCCCCATGGACTTGTGCTCATTCAGCTTTTCTAAATAGCCCGGAACCACTTCTTTCTACACAGAGGGCTGGTTATCTCCTTCCCATGCTGTGCTGTCCAGTGCAGTAGTCTGGGAGCTGACTTTGTTCGTGAAGACAGAGGCAAAAAAAGCATTGAGTACATTAGCTTTTTCCACATCCTCTGTAACTAAGTTGCCTCCCCCATTCAGCAAGGGGCCCACACTTTCCCTGCCCTTCTTCTTGTTGCTAACATAACTGTAGAAACCCTTCTTGTTACTCTTAACATCCCTTGCTAGCTGCAACTCCAATTCTGATTTGGCCTTCCTGATTTCACTCCTGCATGCCTGAGCAATACTTTTATACTCCTCCCTAGTTATTTGTCCAAGCTTCCACTTCTTGTGAGCTTTTTTGTGTTTCAGATCAGCAAGGATTTCACTGTTAAGCCAAGCTGGTTGCCTATCATATTTACTATTCTTTCTACACATCGGGATGGTTTGTTCCTGCAACCTCAATAAGGATTCTTTAAAATACAGCCAGCTCTCCTGGACTCCTTTCCCCCGTCATGTTATTCTCCCAGGGGATCCTGCCCATCAATTCCCTGAGGGAGTCAAAGTCTGCTTTTCTGAAGTCCCCGGTCCGTATTCTGCTGCTCTCCTTTCTTCCTTGTGTCAGGATCCTGAGCTCAACCATCTCATGGTCATTGCCTCCCAAGTTCCCATCCACTTTTGTTTCCCCTATTAATTCTTCCCTGTTTGTGAGCAGCAGGTCAAGAAGAGTTCTGCCCCCTAGTTGGTTCCTCCAGCACTTGGACTAGGAAATTGTTCCCTACACTTTCCAAAAACGTCCTGAATTGTCTGTGCACAATTGTATTGCTCTGCCAGCAGACATCAGGGTGATTGAAGTCCGCCATGAGAACCAGGGTGTTTGATCTAGTAACTTCTGTTAGTTGCCTGAAGAAAGCCTCGTCCACCTCATCCCCCTGGTCTAGTGGTCTACAGCAGACTCCCACCACAACATCACCCTTGTTGCTCACACTTTTAAACTTAATCCAGAGACTCTCAGGTTTTTCTGCAGTTTCATACTGGAGCTCTGAGCAGTCATACTGCTCTCTTACATACAATGCAACTCCCCCATCTTTTCTGCCCTGCCTGTCCTTCCTGGACAGTTTATATCCATCCATGACAATACTCCAGTCATGTGAGTTATCCCACCAAGTCTCTGTTATTCCAATCACATCATAATTCCTTGACTGTGCCAGGACTTCCAGTTCTCCCTGCTTGTTTCCCAGACTTCTTGCATTTGTGTATAGGCACTTAAGATAACTCGCTGATTGTCCCACTTTCTCAGTCTGAGACAGGAGTCCTCCCCTCTTGCATTCTCCTGCTCGTGCTTCCTCCTGGTATCCCATTTCCCCACTTACCTCAGGGTTTTGGTCTCCTTCCCCCAGTGAACCTAGTTTAAAGCCCTCCTCACTAGGTTAGCCAGCCTGCTTGCGAAGATGCTCTTCCCTCTCTTCGTTAGGTGGAGCCCGTCTCTGCCTAACAATCCTTCTTCTTGGAACACCATCCCATGGTCGAAGAATCCAAAGCCTTCTCTCCAACACCACCTGCATAGCCTTTCGTTGATTTCCATGATTTGATGGTCTCTATCTGGGCCTTTTCCTTCCACAGGGAGGATGGATGAGAACACCACTTGCGCCTCAAACTCCTTTATCCTTCTTCACAGAGCCACGTAGTCTGCAGTGATCTGCTCAAGGTCATTCTTGGCAGTCTCATTGGTGCACATGTGGAGAAGCAGGAAGAGGTAGCGATCCGAGGGGTTGATGGGTCTTGGCAGTTTCTCCGTCACATCGTGAATCCTAGCTCCTCGCAAGCAGCACACTTCTCGGTTTTCCCAGTCAGGACGGCAGATAGATGACTCAGTCCCTCTTAGGAGGGAGTCCCCGACCACCACCACCCGCTTCCTTCTCTAGGGAGTGGTGGTCGTGGAACCCACATCCCTAGGACAGTACATCTCATGCCTTCCAATCAGTGAAGTCTCCTTCTGCTCACTCCTTGTACCTGTTCACTGGAGTGCATGCCACACACTTTTGTGAGCACAGAACAGCGAATACATACACACACACTTAAGCAAGGATACATGAGATGGGGATGTACTATAGTAATAAGTTTCTAAGGACATGGAAGTCAGGTCTGTGGTGTCCTGTCTTGATGTTACTTACTTTAGAAAGGATTGGATGTCATTATTATTCAGCTCTAACTGGTTCTCATACTGCTTGGCGTAGGCTTGGAGGGGGATCACTGCCTTGCGGATGGCAGATTGGATAGTGATGCGCAGTTCTTCCACAGGGGGTTCGTGCAGGCCCACCGACTCCAGCAATGGTGTGCCTCTAATAAACATGTTCTCCAGCACATACTGGAAGAGTGCAAAAGGAGAGGTCATTCAAAACAAGCAGGTATCACCCTGCCGCTTCTCAGTCTCCAGCAGGGGAACAGGTTTTACAGCGTGAAGAACTCACATTCTTCACAATGTATTGCTCTGTAAGATGGGTCATACAATCATCATCAGGAGGGAAGGTACCTCTAGAAGGTTATGTGGTCCATCCTTCTCCATTGCATCAGGAATTACTTCATTCATCCGACCCCAGCCCCAGTAAAAAGATAAATATAGAGGAAAGATAGGAGGATCTTGGAAGACAAATTTCCCTCTCAACAGGGAGAAGAGGATATACTCCAAAGGGACTTTCCCTAACAAGTCTGAGGCCATTAGTCTACATGCTATTGCCATTCATGATTCCACCCTCATCAGCTGCCATACATTCTGGGTCTCTAGGCCACTTAGTCTCTGTCATATTGCCACTTAGTCTCTGTCATATTAATATTTCCCCAGAGTAACACACCGTCTCCAGTTGTGGTATGGTATGGGTCGCCAGGATTCCCTTGTCAAACAGAGAAATAAGGGAGGTCTCGAAGTTTTCCAGAGGTGTGCTGAAGTGAACCCCACTGTTATCCAGAATCAGATCCACCACGAAGAGAGGATTCTTTCGTGGCCTGCAAAGGGAGGAGATGGGGTGTTACGTGGCTGTTTGCAGAAAGAATGGCACCTGCAACACTGCCATTGTGCTGTGTGTTTAAATCCCAACAGTGAAACTGACCAGCCGTGTGGCCTTATTCACTTCCCCAGGCTCTAAAATAGAACTAGTAGTGGTCACCTTCCTCCCTGGGGTGTTGAGAGAATTCATTAGCTAACATTAGTAAAGTGCATTGAAAATATTGAACCAGATCCTGGCCTCCAATAAGGCCTGCACTAACAGGACAGCTGGGGATTCGCCCAGCTCTATGCCTCCCTCCCCTGGCTCCAGGGCAGGGGTCCCCAACGTGGTGCCCGTGGACGCCATGGCGCCCACAGGGACATCTAAATGCGCCCGCCTCCTGGCCGGCGGTGGAGCATCTGCCGAAATGCCGCCGAATTTCTGCGGCATTTTGGCGGCGACGCCTCTCGATGCCGCCACTTGCTGCTGACAAGGGACGTCATCGAGAGGCGTCGCCACCAAAATGCCGCAGAAATTCGGCGGCATTTCGGCGGGTGCTCCCACTGCTGCCACGGTCCTTCGTGTGGTGCCCGCCAGATGAAAAGGTTGGGGACCACTGCTCCAGGGTTTGTGCTGGAGACATGTCAAGAGAGAGGGATGGAACTGAGTTCCTCTTCATCATGAGCACCACCATGAAACCCCAACCCAAATGCAAAGTGTCACTGTAAAAATCTATGGTAATTACAAATACCATATTCTTCCCTGCTCCCCTGTTCTCCCCCAAGCCTAATCTCTCATCTCTCTCCTCCTTACTTGTATGGGCTGTTGATGAGGTCCCCTCCCCATTCCATATCCTCCGAGCAATTCAGGACATTGCCGCAAGCATCCAGCAAAAGCTGAGTGAAGCTGACCAGGGAGTCCTGGACCAGGAAGCGCACAGAGTCTTGCAAGTTGAACTTGATGAGCTCCATCAGCTTATGTAGCTTGGACATCTGGTATACACCCCAGTTAGACTGATACAGATTGTACCACCCTTTACCAATCTCCCTCAGACTGCTCTTTACTGCTATCTTGAGAGTATTGATCCAGGTGTCCTTGAGAAACATCTGAACCTAGAACAAAGAAACATGCAGTGAAGAATTTATCCTCAGAGGACTGATGGGAAAACAATAGGGTGACTATTGACCACTGGCAGGGACCACTAGTGCCCAGTCCAATACCAGTCCGCTGTGAAACAAGTCCTGTCATTTCCAATCCATTTTGGTTGACCAATAACCCTCATATTTATGGATACGTACCCAACATATTATATATCTAGTTCCTTAACAAAGGCTCATGAAAAGGCCTGCTGTTGAGAAAACATCAGAGCTGTGCTTCTCCATTTCACCTAAGCTTCTGCTTTCTATCCCTGTTGTCACAAATTAGACCAGAGGGGACCATTATGATCATCTTTTAGTCTGACATCTTCCATAACACAGGTCACAGAACTTCCCTGAAATACTTTCTCTTTGCTCTAGGTTATGTCTTTTAGTGAAACATCCAGAGATGGAGAATCCACTACAACTTACCAAGGACAGAGTCCCTGCAGTTTGTAAGTATGGCTTACATTCTGTTTTCTCATATGTATGACTTTACATTTGGCAATCTTAAAATACATTGTTTGCTTGTGCCCAGTTTACCAAGCAATCCAGATTGCTCTGGATCAGTCCTCTTCATTATTTACCACTCTCCTAGTTTCCAATTTACTAGTCCCCATGGTTTTCTACAGAACAGTATCAGAAGCTGTATTTCATAGGGGTCCCCCATAAAACTCTCTGTAAAATATGACTGAGAAATGAGGGATGCACATTTGTCTTCTTTTGGAACTGATTAAAGTGATAGGAAGGTGCTAACTGAAGGGCAGCAGACTCCTGCAATGCTTTGATTCATTAAAATGCTACTAAGAGTCAAACTTGTTACATGGACTTCTGCTATGTGTGTGTAGAAATCAAATTTCAACAGTGCAAAGGGAAACAGCATTTTCTCATTGACAGAGTACAGAACTGAGGGTTGGGGTCCTTATACAGTAACTCCTCACTTAACGTTGTAGTTATGTTCCTGAAAAATGCAACTTTAAATGAAACGATGTTAAATGAATCCAATTTTCCCATAAGATTTAATGTAATTGCGAGGGGTTAGGTTCCAAGGAAATTTTTTTGGGGCAGACAAATGGCATTATATACTGTAGTTGGGAAGTGCCCCTGACTTACCCCACACAGGCACAGCTTGCTGCAGGCAAGGACATTAGGAAGCACCTTTGCAGCAGCAGTGGCAGCTTCCCTGGAGAAGAACAGGTGCCGACTTTGCCGGGAATGCTCCGGGCCCACCTCTTCCTGTCCCCGCTCCACTCCAGGCCTCCCTCTTCCCACCCCCACTCCACCTCCTCTCCAGAGCATGCCACATCCCTGCTCCTTCCCTCCCCCACGAAAGTCCTAAGCACCACCAAATAGCTGTTTGGCGGCGCTTAGGACTTTCTGGGAGGGAGGGGAAGGAGTGGAGACACAGTGCTTCCCTGCCCCTCCCAGAAAGTCCTAAGTGCCACCAAACAGCTGTTCGGTGGTAGGGGAAGTGCTGGGAGGAAGGGGGAGGAGGCGGAGAAGAGGAACTTGTGCAATGCTCCCTTGTAAAGTTGCTGCTCTTCCACAGAATCTTACAAGCTGTGGACAGAGCAGGCCTCCAAACAACGTTATAAGGGAGCACTGCACTACTTTAAACGAGCATGTTCCCTAATTGAGCAGCAACATAACTTTGAAACAATGTTAAGCGGGAGGACGTTAAGTGAGGAGTTACTGTATACACTCTGCCTATTAAAATGAAACACTCTTTTCCTGGCTGGTTCATATCCCAGATTGGGTGGCCTTGGGCAAGTCTCTCAACTTCTCTCTGCCTCAGTTTACCATGAGGATGAAGCAGCCTTGTACAGTGTATGAAAGTCCTCTGACAAAAGATATAAGAGATTTATAAGGTTTTATTTTTTTACTCTATGGTTGTTAGTAACTAAAGCTTTTTCACTAAATCGTGTGAAAAAAATCTAACAAAACTAATACGAACTCAGAAAAATTCTGTTTTTTCATTATCCCTGTGGTTAAAAGAAGTGAGAGGATCTTAAGAAAATCAGTATTTTTAGTGGAATCAAAGCTCTGGTTCCTTATAACAATAAGGGGAGAAGGAACAACAACAATTTGGAAATCTACAATGCAGATTTTGCCCCATGTTTTTTAGAAAAGCTTTGTCCAGTTGCAATAAATCAATTATATAATTGCTAAGATCTGTCTGGCCTGGTCTGATTGGTATATGCTAAGAGCCCTGTTGATTGTTCTGTATCTCCCCTCCCCTTAAGCAAATGTTCCCTCCCTGCCCTTCCTTACCTGGGTGAAGGTCTGCGTCTGGATCTGTTCAAACTCCTCTAGCCGGCCATACTTAGACAAGGTTGAATGAAACAGAGACATGGCTGCAGCTTTGTTGCACTCATCCCGCACCTGCGATAAGGCAAGGATGACTTCTGGCCTGGTCAGGAGCGAGACAAAAATAAAAGATGCCCGTTGCTCATCAAATGGATAGTCTGGGATCTTGACCAGCCCTGCCAACAAAAGAGAGTGTGTCATTTTAAGAGGAAGAGCATTTGCAATCCCTTTTTAGGTTGGGACCAACATATGGCTTGATCCCATAACACTTTACTCATGTGAGTAGTCCTTACATACATAAGTAGTCCCAGCAGACACCAAGTGTTCTGCGTATCTGAAGCTGGATGAAAGGGCTGGTGTTGGCCCCAAAGGTTGCACTTCCCCACTTTAGGGGACTTCATAACTAACAAACATCTGCTCTGTCCATGCACAGAAATGGAGCCCTGGCCCCAGGACAGATCTGATGTTCTGATTCATAGGTCCTGCATCATGAGGTTCTTTTTGGTATGGCAGGAATGGCCCAGGGGTGGGGGCCATGTCCCACAATGGGACTGCGCAGAGGCTGCCACAAAGAAGAAATCAAGATTCTGAACATGAATGATAATGAGAGGCCTCCTCGCTCCCAAGCATGGCCTTGAAACCTCCACAGTTTGCCCCCAGCATTCCAGCCACTGTTAATAAAGCTGGACTGTTCATGGAATGCCTCAGCTTGTGCAATCTCACTCAAAGTGCCAAGGCCAAATTCTGGTCCCAGATACACATATACAGTTTCCAAGGATCATTCATAACCTAACCCACTAACGTAAATGAGTTCTCCATGCATGCATCCAATTTGGCTGTCTGCCGGTCCCCCAGAATAACTGGCAAACATACCACCTTGTACATCCTCTTGCATTATAAACCTGTATGTCTGAAAGTCTCCCACAATAATGAAGAAATCATTTTACAGAAGGATCCTTGCAACCCAACTGGAGCACAACTTTCTTCACCAGATCCCATACCTCTCTCTGGCACCTTCTCCTCCTCTTTCTCTGGCAGGGTGACATATGAAAACGTCTGGGGCTTGGATGTGATGACTCCATCAAAGATAATCTTGTTCATGGTGCGTTCATAGTCTAGGCTCACCTCCTTTTCCAGGCATTGCAGACAGTTCAACACACTGATGACGATTATAAAATGAATGAACAGTGACCACTCAGATCTGCACCAATCCTCAAAGACCTTACCCCCAAATTATTTCTCCTGGGTTCACTTACACTTAGCTTGCTTACTAAAAATATCTGAATTACATTAGCAGAGCTATGGAGGCCCAGGAATAGAACAGCAGATGATGATGCAGGTTTGAGGTTCATTGGCAGAGTGTGGGGCCACAGGACAAAATAGTGACGTTGCAAAGGTGTCCCACCCTGCTGGGTGTGATGTGAGTGTGAGAGAGGACTAGATTTGAATCTAGAACTAGCACTCCTCTCTCTCTCTCTCTTTCTCCTCCTTGCCCTCCAGTCGTTAAGCTGTCTCTGTACTAGTCTGTTCTGCTTGCACTGGTTGCAGCAAAATGAAACTGACTAGCAGCTGATTAGGATCATCTTATCTGAATTGCTGCTACAGAACAAAGTGGAAGGGAAACATGGTTTGGACCAAGGGATGTGAGAAGAAAAGTATTACAAAGGCCGAAGAAAAACAATCTAAGGGTTGGAGAAAGCTGTGTGTGAATGCTAGGAATGCTTGGGGTATATGTGCCATCTTCCCAAATGCCCCTCTGAATATTTACTGAAAGTATAAAATTCCTGATTTTCCTGATCCTGAACTCCAGCTGCCATTATCCTATAATGTTATTGTTTTTCACTTCAAGCAGAGTACTTCTCTCTGGCTACATCTCTGTTCATAAACAGAGACCTTACTCTCCAGTCAAGGCTGCTAGACCACACAGCTCTTCACAGCGCCACATTTCTGAAGGGGGTCAATGCAGTTGTTCATTCCAAGGGACTGAAGGCAATACCACCACTGGTAGATGATGATTCAGCAAGCCCAGGGACTCTAAAACTTTTCCCTAGCCTAGGCTGTATCTCAGCAGAGAAATTGTCTCATTTGTAACCAGGTTACTCCTTTCCTTTTCTATTTGATTACACAAGATCCCTATGCATATTTTCTTTTAGTCTGACAATCAGCCACAAAGGCAGCTGGCACCAGACAACTGGACAGCTCTCTGCTGACCACCAGGAAGCACTCTGCAGAGAGCTGGTGGTCCATAGCCTAATGTAGGGACCATTGACAATCTGTGCTCTGGAAGCTGTTTCCAGTGTCTGTAACTGAAAATGTGCAGCTCCTATGAAAGTTTCCATCTCTCGGCATTATCCTACTGTGACACTCTGTACCCCAAAGCAACACCCTGGCACTCCCATATTCACCAGTGTTAGATAATTGCAACAAATCTTGTACAAAATATGTCATGTGAGGTGTCAGTGGAAAAGTTATGGTTTGCTGAATATGATTATCCTAATTGTATGCATGTATCATTTTGTATCTTAAGTTAGAAATATTGACTTTATACCAGCAGCAAAGAGTCCTGTGGCACCTTACAGACTAACAGACGTATTGGATCATGAGCTTTCGTGGGTGAATACCCACTTCGTCCAATACGTCTGTTAGTCTATAAGGTGCCACAGGACTCTTTGCTGCTTTTACAGATCCAGACTAACATGGCTACCCCTCTGATACTTGACTTTATACCAGTATTTCAAATGTGTTTGCTCCTGGTTAACACCCACAAGGTAGTTTACATCCAGTCTCGCCAGCACATTGTGGACAAACCATTCAAGGTGATGGCCCATCAAGAAATACAATAGGCCATAAAAGAAGCTTACTCCCACCTGATGAACTTTTCTGTGAATGTTCTAGCCAGAATATAGGATGTGCAGAGCCCAATTCGAAAGAGCTGCCGCCGAAATGCCACCAAAGACAGCGGCAGCGATTGAGCTGCCGCCGAAGATAGTGGCAGCAATTCGGCGGCAGCTCAATTGGTTGCTGCTGTTTCCGGAGGCACTTCAGTGGAGGGTGTGGGGCCCCTCTTCCGGACGCTGCGGGGCCCGATTCCCAGGAATTGGTGGAATCGCCCTAAAGCTGGCCCTGCTGCCATGACTCATCGAAGTATGCAAGGGCATGTGACCAGCTCATGTGACACAGGACTCCATCTTGTGCCTATACTTTTCCACTAACTGTGCTGGGGGCTTTGTTTGGGACAATGAAGTTCCCTCCACAAGGCAGAAACTATAAAAGGGGGAAGTGACATCATCACTTGGCCTCACTCCCCTCCGCCCCCCACAACTCAACACCTGGAACCTTAGGAACAAGGACTGAACTGAGGATGTGGTCCCCGGCTGAAGGGATTTCTAGCCTGTGTATGGAAGATTGGTGGACTGTTTGTACCATCAGGATGAGACACTTCTTGATTCAACTCCTATCTAGTGTATAGAATTTAGATTGCGATTTTATTTTATTTCTTAGGTAACCAACTTTGATCTGTAGCTATTTCTTAGATTTTTAAGTGATTATATCTTTCTGTAGTTAAATTTGTTTTATTTTTTTTTTTTACCTAAAACAGTGTGTTGTTTGAAGTCCAAAGGGAAATCTGCTCAAGAACAGGGGCTGGTGCAATGTCCTCGCCACATTGAAGGAGGTGCGTACTGGGTAGTAAACGTATACTGGTCAGGCTTCTGACCAGGGCAAGACAGAACAGCTCTGGGGTCTTAGGCTGGGGAACTGTGGGGAACTGGTTGGAGCCTCTCTATTATTGGTTCATGGGTGGCTGGTAAAAGCATTCATGTAACACAGCTGGGTGTGTCCCTGCCTGTGAATGTTTGTGTGAGGGCAGATCTGGAGGGATCTGCAGCTTGTGTGAGAGCAGCACAGTGTGAGAGGGAGCCCAGGTTGGTAAGACAAAGGGCTCAGCGGTACCCCAGTTCTAGGTGGCACCCCAGGGAAGTCAGTCACACTATGCAGACATCCAGTACAGTACACTGAAAGCACAGCCATGATCTGAGTCTTTCAATGAACCTCTTCTAGCCCCCAGCGAAGAATCAATGGGATACTCACCGTATCTCTTTTCTCAGGTGTGAAGTGCTCATTGCCAGCTGCTTCATTCTACCTAGGCTCTTCTCATCAATGCTCCTCAGCCCATCCACGGGCATGCAGTCCACATACAGATTGTACCGCAACAGCGCCTGTGTTTTCTTACGCAGGGTATTGGCAGAAACCACTCGCTGGGCAAACACATGGGGGTCTTCCGCAAGAAACAGCAGACGGACTCGTGGCACCCAGTATTGACATGGCATAAGAGGGACTCTCCCTGGGGGGAAAGAAGGGAAGACATAAATAACACACACTGGGGTCCACAGTGAATGCAGAAATCAGATTCCCTATTTATTGTAGCCAATAGTTTGAATATACAATCAGGGTCAGGCTGATGGGGTGGTGGCAGTACAAGAGACTGCCAAATGAGGGATCAGAGTTCAGGTCTCGGCTGGCAGGGGATTGCAGTGCTGAAATGAATCCTGAACCCCTGCAAATGGCGAGTACTTCGAATATCCCCAAATTACCCACATTACCCCTGAATGGCATTGGTTCCAGGAAGAATCATGTCCAGCCCTCCAGTGGTGGGGAAGGAGAGGGAAAAGTATTATCACAATGCAGGGCTCTGGTGGTGGAAAAGGAAGCAGACAGGGGTAAATGAATGTCTCCCATCTCCTAATGAACACTAGTCAGAACACACCTTCTGGAGTTACTCCTCCATTTAGAATAGGCCTCCCTTCTTCATCCCGTACCATTCCCCTCTTGTTTGTCTTATGTACCAAGTACAATTTTGTCTCCTTGTCGTAATCCAGGATGCCAACGCTGACCCACTTATAGATCAATTCATGGCTTTTGGGATCCTCTGATGAAAGATATAATCATTACAATTCACAAAAGTAAAATGCCTGCAAGCTGCATGGAAACTTTTTAAAAACACCATTATAGAAGCTCAAACGATATGTAAACCACAAATTAAAAAAACAGGAAGACAACAACAAAAAAAATCATCATGGCTAAACAGAGTAAAAGAGGCAGAGACAAAAAGACATCTTTTAAAAATTGGAAGTCAAATCCTACTGAGGAAAATCAAAAGGAACATAAACTCTGGCACGTCAAGGATAAATATATTATTAGGCAAGCCAAAAAAGAATTTGAAGAGCAACTAGCAAAAGGCACAAAAACTAACAGCAATTTTTTTAAATACATCAAAAGCAGGAAGCCTGCCAAGCAATCAATGCTAAAGGATCACTCAAGGAAGACAAGACCACTGAGGAGAAGCCAAATAAATTCTTTGTATCTGTATTCAATGCAGAAGATGTGAGGGAAATTCCCACATCTGAGCCATTCTTTTTAGGTGACAAATCCAAGGAACTGTCCCAGACTAAGGTGTCAATAGAGGAGGTTTTGGCACAAATTGATAAATTAAACAGTAACACGTCACCAGGACCAGATGGGATTCATCCAAGAATTCTGAAGGAACTTAAAAGTTGAAATTGCAGAACTACTAGCTGTGATACATCACCTACCGCACCAACCTCCGATTGGAGGATAGCTAATATAATGCTGATTTAAAAAAAAAAAAAAAAAGCTCCAGAGGGAATCCTGGCAATTACAGGCCTGTAAGACTAACTTCAGTACCAGGCAAATTGGTTGAAACTATAGTAAAGAACAAAATTATCAGAAGCACAGATGAACACGATGTGTTGGGGAAGAGTCAACATGGTTTTTGTAAAGGGAAATCATGCCTCCCCAATCTATTAGAATTCTTTGAGGGAGTCAACATACATGTGGAAAAGGGTGTTCAGTATGATCAGTAGATACTGTCAAAGAAAATTGGTACCCCCTTCCCTTTTCCCCAGGGGTTTGGGCCTGTAGCAAAGGCCTGTAACAAAGCTATGAAACTTAAGAGCTTCAGCTAGGCTTGCTTTTCTGTACAAAGGGCATGCGGGGGCAGAATCATGTGGGGTCAGGGGCCCATGAAAGAGGAACTGGAATTGGATAAAGGGAAACCAGGAGATCTGCTAAGTTACAACAGCTGAGCTTGCTTTCGGGACTACAGAAAAGGTGTTAGAACAGTCAAACGGCAAACTTGGCTAGGGATAACAATAACAGGAAAAACCATATATGGAAAACTAATTATTAAGCTTGCTCTTGATTAACGTTGTATTCCAAATAAAATTGAAAATGGCAATTGAAAATGTATCGAGCGCGTTACGTGCTTGCGGTTTTAGCCTTTATAAGCTTGGTAAAATTTGTGGAGAGCAGAGCAGTTTGCCTCTTGCGTGGGGCCATGCTGACTCTCCCTGCATATATGCTTGTATAAAATAAAGGAGCCTCAGGCTGTCTGATCTAAAATCAACCATGTGGTCAATTTTCCACAACAATACTGTGTATTTGGACTTTCAGAAAGCATTTGACAAGGTCCCTCACCAAAGGCTCTTAAGCAAAGTAAGCTGTCATGGGATAAGAGGGAAGGTCCTCTCATGGATCAGTTACTGGTTAAAAGACAGGAAACAAAGGGTAGGAATAAACGGCCAGTTTTCACAGTGGAGAGAAGTAAATACCAGGGCCCACAAACATATGTACTGGGACCAGTGCTCTTCAATGTATTCATAAATGATCTGAAAGAGGGGTTAACTGAGGTTGCAAAGTTTGCAGATGATACAAAATCACTCAACAGCTAAGTCCAAAGTTGACAGAGAGGACTTACAAAGGGATCTCATAAAACTGGGTGACTGGGCAACAAAATGGTGGATGAAATTCAGCATTGATAAATACAAAGTAATGCACATTGGAAAACATAATCTCAACTATACATGCAAAACGATGAGGTCTAAATGAGATGTAACCAGCTGAAAGAGAGCTTGGAGTCATTGTGGATTGGATAGTTCTCTGAAAAACACCTGCACAATGTGCAGTGGCAATTAAAAAAACTAACAGAATGTTAGGAAGTATTAGGAAAGGGATCGATAACAAGACAGAAAATATCACAATGCCACTATATAAAGCCACGGTTCACACACATCTTGAATACTGTGTGCAGTTCTGGTTGCCCCATCTCAAAAAGGATATATTGGAATTGGAAGCAGCATAGTGAATGGAAACAAAAACGATTAGGGGTATGGCACAGCTGCCATGTGAGGAGAGATTAAAAAGATTGGGATTGTTCAGTTTAGAAAAGCAATGACTAAGGGGGGATATGATAGAGGCCTATCAAATCACGAATGGTGAGGAGAAAGTGAAAAAGAAGTGTTATTTATCCATTCACATAATACAAGATTACCATGTGAACCATCCGTTCACATAACACAAGATAAACACAAAACCATGGGTCACCCAAAGAAGTACTTTTTCATACAATGCACAGTCAACCTGCGGAGCTCATTGTCAGGGAATGTTGTGAAGGCCAAAAGTATAATTGGGTTCAAAAAAGAATTAGATAAGTTCATGGAGGATAGGTCCATCAATAGCTATTAGCCAATATAGTCAGGGATATAGCCCCTTGCTCTGGGTGTCCTAAACCTCTGAGTGCTAGGAGCTGGGACTGGATGACGGGGGATGGATTACACTATAAATTGCCCTGTTCTGTTCATTCCTTCTCAAGCATTTGTCACTGGCCAATGGAACACAAGATACTGGGCTAGATAGTTCTTAGGCTCTTATGTTCTAAAAAGGGTTTAGTTGATTCTCACAAGATATTGTGGCAAGTGAGATTTCCCAATCAAAATAACTGGGCTGAAGTTGCTCCTCTTCACTGTTATATGTCCCATAAGGTCAACCTCAGTTGCTCTGAGCTGAAGATTTTCTTTAATAAATAAATAAATATATAAAATAAAGTACCCAGCACAACAATGCAGAATAGTCATGCATGCAATTGCTTCCTGACATTTGCTCCATGTGTTCTTCCCATCGTTTAAGTTCTGGAACAACACGACTGGATCACACACACAGTGGCTCCAATTTTCAGAAGACCCTCAATTTGGCCTCCAGTTTTGCACCCACAGGTAAACACAGACATGTTTCATAGTATTTAGACTTCTAACTTATTTATTTGCAGGTCTGATCAGGGAATAAACATTTAAGTACTATAAAATTAGCCTGCAATTATTTCCAGGCACAGAAATGAGGTTGCAAAATCAGAAGCTATTTCTAAAAACAAGATCCAATGAATGCGTGGCAGATCTGAGAGCAGAACTCAGTTCTCCTGACTCCTAGTCCCCTGCTCTAACCACTAGAGCCTGTTACCCAAGTACTTGCTCTCATTTAATCATCTCTGTGTTCCATTCATCAGCATTACATTCATCTAAGTTGGACAGTTCCATTCCAAATGCTAACCATTCTATTGCAACAATCCTGTAAGTGTCATTAGCCCAATGTCACTGTGCAGAGCACCCAAACTATAGCTTAGTCATGCTTTACCGTGTCCCAGTTGATCATCTGTAGGTAAAAGTGCTTTTCCAGGAACTGGCTTTCTGTCTTGAGATCCTGGCTCCAACCCCAGCAAGAGCCACTCTTCAGGAGTCCGGCAGTCATACTCTTCATCATCAAATATCTACATAGGCAAGACAATGTAAGCAATGGAAATGAATCTCTGCCTGGGGAAGAAGATAACAACATGGCATAGAAATTTATGAAGGAAAAGAAACATGCACTCTCTGAATTTTATATAACGTGGAGACAGCAAAGGTGCAGAAACCGCATAATGTGTTGCCTTATGAAGGACTTATTTCCAAGGGTGGCAACTAGACTAGTCCCTCTCTTCTAGATAGTAGAGATGGGGAGGAGACTCTCAAGTGGAGAAGTCCCAGCAATCAATGCTGCCAACAGTTGCATTCAGAAGGAAATCTGAATTTGTGTAATAATGGTATTAAAGAAGCCTAAACAACTGTCTTTGGAACAGTCCTGCGAGACGCTGAGCACCTTCAAGTCCCATTGACTGTAATGAAAGTTGTGGGCACTCATTAACTTACAGGGGATGCTCAGCACCATGCAGGATTGAATCCTATGGATCCCAGCCCCCATGGCTTCTATTCTAAAATATTCACCTGTTCATCTGTTTCTTACTAAATCATGTGCCCTGCTCTTTTCAGTGAGTCCGGAGAGCGTCGGTAGTAATGCAGATGACAGTTCTAAAGCTGCTCGCTTACCTGCAGTGGGAGGTAGATGGGAAAGAGAGGATCTCTCTTTTGCTCAATGGTTGGCATATTGTCAGGGTCTTGGTGCCTGGGCATCAGGTGATTGGAATCTATCCCCTCTTTGGCTAAGAGCTGAGCAATATCTAGTTTGAGATATAGCCGTCTTCTCCTAATTAGGAGTCAATGAGATTGAATGGTTATGCTTAATGAAGTTATATGAATTGTCATTATTCAATTGTTTTTTCAGTCTGCCACAGGGAAGAACATCTGTGCTAATAACTACAGGTTCAATATGGCACCAATGCAGTAACAATTGGACACTACCCAGAAGGCAGAACAGACTGATGGAACTTTTAATAGTATACTGAACAACACACTGGGTGGGATTTTCTAAAGTGCTCAGGGTTGGCCTAACTCTGCACCCACTGACTTCAATGGTATCGGAGAGGTAGCCGTGTTAGTCTGGATCTGCAAAAAGCGACAAAGAGTCCTGTGGCACCTTAGACTAACAGACATATTGGAGCATGAGCTTTTGTGGGTGAATACCCACTTCGTCGGATGCATGACTTCAGTGGGAGTTTTACCATTGACCCCAGTGGGAGCCAGGTTAGGCCAAGGCTGAGCACTTTGAAAATTCCTTCCTAAGACATTTATTCTAGGGGATCATTCCTACATTGTCAGGGGTGGGCTGGGTGATCTCAGAGGTCTTTGCCATCTCCAACATCTACAAAGCACAATAAGCTTAAGTCATTCTGTCAACATGTGATCCTCCCTCTACGCAGCCTAGGTCAACAGCGTTGTGCAGGTGGCAAGGGGTAAGGCTAAACCCTGCAATAAAACACTATCCCTCTTGAAACATTATCTACATAGCACTTCTGCATCTTCAGAGCGAACTTCAATACCCGTGTCATAGGTTTTCTCCCCCACTTGGAGCTTTTGGGTTCCAAGATGGGGACCTGGATGAGCCCCTCTAAACTAATCCTAGTCTAGATCTGGTCCTGCTGCCACCAGTTACGTTTAAAGTGGATAACACACTGCCTGTTCCCCCAAAACTCTCCCTGGGGAACACAGATTCAATCTTCCTGAATCTCAACACAAAGGGAAGCAGCCCACTTCCCCCCTCCCTCTCTCTCCTAGCCTACTCCGGAGAGATACACACCAATTCAACGCCGTGAATCAAACCCAGGAGGAACTCACTCTTCCCCCCTCCCCTTCCCCTGAATTTCCACAAGAGAAGGAATTAACCAAGTCCAAAGAAAAGAAAAGAATTTATTAAAAGAACAAAAAGAAAGTACACTATCTCTGTAATACCAGGATGGAACAATACACAGCGTCTAACCTATAAACCTGGAGAGAATTCCCCCTCCCCTTTTCTTTCTCAGTAAAAGCAAAGTAACAGCAATAGAAATAAAGAGATTCCTTCAGCAAAACACACAATTGCAAATGTAGAAATAAACTTATAATGCTAGTACGCCTTTCTAATACTCACTAGACTGAATAGATGAAAAGTACTGCAGAAACCTGGGAGGACTTTATTAAGTTGACTGGACTCCCTTAACTCCCAAGAGAGACTCAACTCAAAACAAAGAACACAGGAAAAAAAAACTTCCCTCCACAGAGATTTGAAATTATCTTGTCCCTGATTGGTCCTCTGGTCAGGTGTTCCTCAGGTTACTGAGCTTGTTAACCCTTTACAGGTAAAAGAGACTTTAACCCTTAACTATCTGTTTATGACAACCCGGTTCTTGTGTGGCTATTCAATGTATACAACAGCTATCACATTATCCCCCTTCTTGAGGTTACCTCTCTATCTCAATCTTCCGAGGGCACTGTCCTGGCAGCCCCTGAAAGGGAAGCTGCACCTTTGGTTTAAACGCTTGCAGTGGGAAGTCTGACTTGGCCAGGATCTCAGTGGTTGGTCCAATCACTTGTTTGTCCAGGTAAGATTCAATGTTCTCGGGAGTCTCAAATGTTGTGACTGACATCAAACAAAAAAACAAGCAAAGTCCTAAATTCATAGAACAATGTATCTATGTTCACATGCACATACACACAGACAGACAAACTATGCCACCCCTTGGGGTGCACATGTGGGCAATCTGCATGAGTCACAGCAACCATACTACATGAGTGAGTGGAGGAGTCAAGCAGACCCTGAGTCAGGTTGTCCTGATGAGTGGAAGCCAACCTTGTTTTCTCCCTAGCTTTCTTTCTTTGTGTGCTTATACATGTTATTGTGTTTATATAATACCAAAACAACACTATGGGCTCAGTGACAGCAATAATGGGCATTAAGAATTACTATAAAGTATGTGGATTTCAGATAGGGCTTTAGACTGGGACTCAGGAGACCTGGGCAAAACCCGTAATCTACCCAGTACTTCAGCTCTCTATTGGTAGAGTGGAGAAGATACTTTCCTACAGGGTTATCGTGAAGGTAAGATTCATTAATAAATGAGTTGCTCAGATACTATGGTGATGAGAGGCATATAAATCTAGACTGAGAGCAAGTCAGATAACCAGTACATTCTGAAGGGCTTACTCATGTTTTATTCAGGCAAACCTCAAAAGGAGTCAGTCATTCAGTTCTCACTCAGGCAAAATTTCCATTCACTTCAACTGGAGTTTGTCTGATTAAGGCCTGAATACAAACTGACTAGCAATCTCAGGACTTTGGCCTATTGTCTTCAGTGGGACGTGTGCTCTAGCAACAAGTAAAGATCTCCAAGGCTTTGGCCCAAAGAAAATCATCATCTTAGATAACCTATAAATAAACCATAAATGTTTAGATGACTAAGTATACATCATTAGCTGCAAATAAAAGAATTGCAAGAAGCTGGGAATTTGATGTGTTACCTGAAATAAGTAATTGGCTGCAAGATGTAAAGAGCATCATCTCCTTGGAGAGAGCCTAACACAGAGCTAAAAATAAGATAAAGGACTTTGAGGGAGAGTGGGCTCTTTTCATCTCTTACTTGAGAAACTTTCGTACTGGTCAAAGAGAAACTTTGGATTTGGGGCCTTAAATTGGACACCTGGATGTGATTAAGGTTGTTAATGACTTTGGACCCAATCCTGCAACTTGCGCTGTGTACTTCGATCTTGGTGCCCATATAGAGCCCTACAGACATTAAAACAATTATGCAGAGCAGTTTGCAGGATCGGGGCCTTTGAAACCAATTCTGTGAGGCACTGAGCACCTGCAGCTTTCACTGAAAGCAAAATGCTGATGTCAATAATATTTCAGGATCAGAATCCTTGTAATACAAAAATACCAATCTAACATTCGCTTTTTCTAAAAATAACATTTAGACTAATGGAGATCAATCCTAAACAGGCTGCTCTGTATATTTCATCTCCCTTTTATTCATATCATTAATCAAATATTGTACAGAATCATGAATTGTCTGTATGATTTTTTTGAAGATTTGCTTTTACTGAAGAGTCAATAAAAGCACAGAGGTTTGAACAGAAGATCTTTAACCCTGCACAAATGTTGATTTGGTTTCTTCACAGAACTGCCCTGGTTTTTATCTACGGTCAGGAAATGCTACTATTCCCATGGTGGCATTCCACTTCATTGAAATCTATGAAGCTATTCATTGCAGCACTTTGTGCATTATCAGTTATTTATGTCAATACGTAGTGTGTCATCAGCATTTATACTTACAGCCTGATTGTTTCCCCATTAAATAAGTAGCGTATCATAAATAAAGATCCGTCTCCACTTGTTAGGGATGAGTCGGTCTTATCAAGATTCACTTGTGGATGAAGTCATTTCCCTTTACTCAGGACAATAAATAGCACATCTAAAGCTCAGTAAGGTGGTATATGGCTTCCATCTCTCCCCAGCCTACAATCCAAATAACTAGACTATGTCCTAATGGTCTGCCAAGCTCTGGGGAAGGGAAAGATCCTTTCCTCTCATAGTCAGTCTCTATGGCCATACTCCAGCCTCCAGGACATGTGCACCATTTGCAAGTCGGAAAGGAGTGGCAGATCCCTTTTCCCAATACACAAAGCTCCACTGCAGAGTGAATATGGAGCTGGACTCCAGAACATGCAAAAGGGGGGTTGGGGGGGAGATGAGGGGAGGGTGTACATTTCCTGCCTGCACCCACCCTCAGCAGTAATGGACACATTCCACTGCCGTTGGTAACGTCTGTGCCTATGGAGCGGGGGTTGTGCCCCATATTCAAGCATAATGGACCTGTGAAGGACAGAGTGCTCAGAGTGACATTAATCTTGTTATTCTTCTCAGGGGTACCCCATAGGTCTAACTACAAGAGCCGCCTCATAAGATTAGATAGGGACCCAAATGCTCTGTGGACATCACAGGGGCCAGATACACCCTGACAGTTGGTAAATTGCTTTTTGCTCATGAAGGAGATCGTTCTACTGACCTGGGGGTTCACTTCACTCCACCATTCCCAAGTGATTCCATCACCTTGGGATCATCCCTGGCTTTGAGAACAGAATCACAGAAGTATTTCCAATGCTCTTCTAGCCTAAAGTAATCAGCTGAAGCACTAATTTCCCAGCATGCCTACTGCTACCAACATTAACCCTTTAAGGCCCCATTTCCCAGCATGCCTACAGGCAGCGGCATTATTCTTTTCAGTGCATTTACCTTTTGGCGTGTGCTGCTCAAGATCAGCCTGTCTCAGTAAATCCTTGTACACACTGGGACCAGCGCACACATCCTGCAAATCCAGCACATAAGAATATCACCAGAGTGAGTCAGAGGTAAGAGAGAGGGGCCACAGAAAGCGGGGGCGGCTCCAGGCACCAGCGCAGCAAGCGCATGCCTGGGGCAGCAAGCCGCGGGGGGCGGGCTGCTGATCACTGTGAGGGCAGCAGTCAGGCAGCCTTCGGTGGCTTTTCTGCGGGAGGTCTGCTGGTCCCGCGGTTTCGGCGGCAAAAGGGATGAAGGCGCGGGACCGGCAGATCACCTGCAGAACCACTGCTGAATCTGCATGACTGGCGGACCTCCCGCAGAAACGCCACCAAAGCCTGCCTGAAAGTAACCGAAAGAGAGGGTAGTAAGGGGATTCATAGAGTGTCATACAGGGAGAGGAAGAAAGAACCTTCAGTGAGGGCTTGAAGTACCAGAGTTAGAGAGGACATGTTGAAACAGAGTGCCATGGATAAAGGCTGTAAGAGGCAAAGGGAGTATCTCCAGAAAGGGATAGGGCACATAGCACCACAAACTGAGAGGCAGGGGATTGCTAAGAGAATGCAGTCTGAAATCAACCAGAGATCTCTAGAGAGAGGGCTAAAGAACAAGGAAGCCAGTTGGGCTATGCTTATTTCACCAACTGAAGATCCATCCTCATACATTTACTAGCGCATGGAGTTCTGTGCCACAATAACTTGATAATACACATAACACTGTGACTGCATTGAGGGCAAGGCCCCCCAGTAATTCAAGGAAATCATGATTTGTGACAGACAAAGCATTGCTGCTTTACCCTGGAAAACTCAAATCCTATGAGGGCTCTGACCTAGGAAACAGCTGCAGAATGGGAGACAGGATGCAGGGCCTGGCATTGTTGCCTGCTCCCTGCCTTGCTCTGAACAGATTGGGTGAAGAGACGGACCAAAGGAGGAGCAGAGGGGAAAATTACGGGCAAGAGAAAAGAGGACAAGAAAGCTAAGGAGTTCTGTGATTGGTAGGTGTCATTCTAAGCTGCCGTCCTATTTTCTGCATGAGAAAGCCTTGCAGATTATCTGCTTTTCACATGGATCCTTACATCTAGGACGATCTGTGGATCTCCAATAGAAAAGATGAAGAAAGAGGAGGCTCTTTGCACTTACCCCCAAGAAAGCTGTGGCTCCTGGATAGAGCACATCAGAGTAAAATCCCTTTTGTTTAATCATTGGGTATTTCCTGTTGGTCCCCCTGTAGATGCTTTCTACTGGGCTTGAGCTGGCTCCTGGGCTGGGGTCCAAGACCTGAGCCTGGGTGTTGGAATGAGGCGAATAGGGGCTCCTCCCCAGCGAGTTTGTCAATTCTTTCTTTGACTTATCCATCTTCTCCACCAGTCAGAGGAAAGGTGCTGTGAAGCGATCTTGGGCCTTATGGAAAGAAAACCAATTGATACTGTTAGCACTGTGTCTCCACCGCTTGTAAAATACCTCTCAGCGGTTTTTTACATTGCTGGTTCACTAAGCAGATGAGTGGTAACAAGATGCACTTGACCGCCTGCCATGACTGATCCCACACTTTACTTTTATGGCCTGGTGGCCATTTGTCTCACCCAGGTGATTGGATGGCTCACTAACCCTGGGCAAAAGGGTTCATTATTCCACACAGGTTTTGGAGGAGAAAACTCAACAGCCGATGTTTGAAAAGCTGCTTTTCTGAAACAGCAGGGACTTCCCAGCATGTAAGAGACTGCCAGCAGAACTGGAGCAACCCAGGCCCACACTGAAACTATCACATAAGCCCCTATGAGCTATAGGCCCCTATCAGGTATGTAGGAGCTTTACCAAATCCCTTAAAGGTAACAGTCCTCTCCATATGTAACTTGATTCTAGTAAACTTAAACCCAGATAGTCCCAGGTGTAAGTTCTGACTCAGTCTCAGACAATTAAAGCAGAGGTGTCTAAGCGAGGCCTGTTGAATATTAAAATATAGCCAGAAGCTCCCCGCTCCCTTTTACTGCAGGGGATTTCTTTTCTTTTCTTTTTTTTGCTGGTGATCTCAACTCACAGTTTCTATTCCTCCATCGGGGAGAGACAAGTACAGGCAGATATTACTGATGTGTGCATATATTTTTGATACAAAAAATCTTTACATAACTG
The DNA here is from genome assembly GCF_020497125.1 of Mauremys mutica. Classification (NCBI taxonomy): domain Eukaryota; kingdom Metazoa; phylum Chordata; order Testudines; family Geoemydidae; genus Mauremys; species Mauremys mutica. Next base: position 48,319,172 of record NC_059078.1, read on the forward strand.
CAGATGCTAATGAAGTGCAGCCTTCAGACTCGTGGCAAGATGCTAATGTAAAACCAAGGGCTGTGATATTCAGCCCTGAAGTAAGGGCTTGTCTAAATACAAAAATGTTACTGCTCTAACTAAACTGGACTAGTCAAAGCAGTACAGCTCCCCTAGTGTTGATGCAGTTATACAGCTATAAATATGTTTATCCTGTTATAGCTTATTACCATAAATGTATGGGAATTCTACATCATAATGCCTCTGAAGGCTATTTCTGGGGTGGTGCAGCTTAGTGCACCAGTCCTTGCTCACAGCTGGGCCTAAAGTCTAGCACAGGGCTGGGCAAACTTTTTGACCCGAGGGCCACAGAAATTGTATGGCGGGCCATGAATGCTCACAAAATTAGAGTTGGGGTGTGGGAGGGGGCGAGGGCTCTGGTTGGGGGTGCAGGCTCTGGGGTGGGGCCAGAAATGAGTATTTCGGGGGTGAGAGGGGGCTCTGGGCTGGGGATCAGGATGCGGGAAGGGATGCAGGATCCGGCTGGGGATGCGGGCTCTGGGGTGGGGCTGGGGATGAGAGGTTTGGGGTGCAGGAGGGTGCTCTGGGCTGGGATTAAGGGGTTTGGATGGGGGATCAGGGCTGGGGCGTGAGAAGAGGCTCAGGGGTGCAGGCTCTGAGTGGCACTTACCTCAAGCAGCTCCTGGAAGCAGGGCATGTCCATTCTCCGGCTCTTACACAGAGGCGCAGCCAGGCAGCTCTGCACGCTGCCCCGTCTGCAGGCACCAGCCATGCAGGTCCCATTGGAGTGCTGGAGGGAGCCATTGGAGTGCCTAGGAGCCGGAGTGGGGCCATGCCGCAGCTTCCGGGACCCACATGACACAGCCCCTGACCCTGCGTCCCAGCTGGAGCTCCAGAGCAGGGCAAGCCCCAGATCCTGTTCCCCAGCGGGAGCTCGCAGGCCAGCTTAAAACAGCTCACAGGCCGGATCCGACCCACAGGCCATAGTTTGCCCACCCCATGTCTAGTTGTAAGTGAAGAATAGCCCATATTCTTCCCATGGGTTTGTTTAGTCTGGAGAAGAGAAGATGGAGGGGGGACATGATAACAGTACATAAAAAGTTGTTACAAGGAGGAGGGAGAAAAATTGTTATTTAACTTCTGAGGATAGGACGAGAAGCAATGGGCTTAAATTGCAGCAAGGGCAATTTAGTTTGGATATTAGGAAAAACTTCCTAACTGTCAGGGTGGTTAAGCACTGGAATAAATTGCCTATGGAGGTTGTAGAATCTCCGTCATTGGAGATTTTTAAAAGCAGGTTAGACAAAACACCTGTCAAGGATGGTCTAGATAATATTTAGTTCTGCGAGTGCAGGGGACTGGACTAGATGACTTCTCAAGATCCATTCCAGTCCTATGATTCTGTGATTCTATGATTTACAGAGATGTCTGTTCTGCATCCCAGGAAAGACCTATAGTTGTCTGGTTTAATCCTGGGGGATAAAACGTTTGCCCAACAATCTTCTGGTTGAGTTTTCCGAGTTGCCACAGTGGATCTTCATTAAAAAGGTCTTGTCAAGGCTTATAGTCTAAAACTAGTGCTGTTGCTGTTTTGGGTTTCTCTGTCACTCAGAGGTGACAACACATATACATTTGCCTACTGAGACCCTCCGCTCTGTTCTTGAATGCAGGTAGTGAAGTGAAATTTACAAAACATCCTATCTGCTCTGTTCAGAGAGTATGAATTTTGTAAATTTCAACTAGCTGCCTGCCTACAAGAATGAATCAGGCACACACAGAAAGGAAAGCATTACATACACACCTAAGATAGCAGGGAATAACTGCACACAGGTTTGTTACTGTAGTGTTCAAATCAGTGAACAATTTTAAGTGATTTTTTTAAAATCAACCAATAAATTAAGATTACCATGATGTGAGTAAATGTGTGAAGTGGGGAGACTTTGGAGGGAGGATCAATAACACCCTAACCCAGAAAACCCAAATACTTTCTCATCCCAGCCTCTCTTTTGTTTGGCATCTGGGAGCTCTTACCCTGAAGGATGAATTTTCCATGGAGGATTTTTTTATATTAGTTATTTTATGCTCTGGCCATATCTATTTTAGCAGCACAGCAGGGTTGATTGGTATCAGCTGAGATCCAAGAACTCCTGATGAATTACTGCTGGACTCTTTTATGCCTGGTGCACCAATACTGCAGAACAAGAGTAATGCAAAATTACCCTGCTGAGGCTTTCTTGAGATGACAGCTCTGTGGTCTGCAGGAAGGCTAGGTGGCACAGCAAGTTACCACACTAGTCTTTCACCTCTGAAAACCTGAGTTCAAAGCCTGTATAATGCAAAAGTGAGCGTGGAAGTCTCATCCTAGACTATGTTAGTGAACATCACAACCTCTTCCTCCCAACACACACGTTAGCATGATTGGCAGTTTCTGCACAGGACTGAAACTGAATAAGGTGCTGCAGGTCAGGGCTGAGTTCCAGTGACAGCTGTGTGGAGGAAGTGTGTACCACACCTACCCACAGTGGGCCTGATTCTCCACTGCTTTACACCTTGTGTAGTCATTTACACCTCCAGAATGTCCTTTATGATCACTAAATTTATTCACCAATTAAAATAAACCCCTATTCAGCATCCTGTTCAAAAAGATCCATCTGCCAGGCCCTCACAGATACATAAGAGAAGATGATAATGTATATGCCTGGCTAATGTAACATTGACACACTGTCCAAAATCAGATCTTGAAAAATTTTTCAGCCACCTACTGGACAAAGAATTAAAATGATTAGCCTGAGTTTGATACAGGTAATAGAGAATGGGTGCAAGAGGAAATCCCAGTCCCCTGCAACCCAAGCTGCTGGAGGTGCTTGGGATTTATACCAGAGTGCTCTTCTTCAGGGCCGCTCCAGCGTTTTTGCCGCCACAAGCGGCGAAAAAAAGAAAACGCGATTGGCGACACTTTGGCAGCAGCTCTACTGCTGCCACTTCATTGTTCTGCGGCAATTCGGCGGCAGGTCCTTCCCTCCGAGAGGGACTGAGGGACTCGACACCAAAGAGCCAGACATGTCGCCCCTTTCTGTTGGCCACCCCAAGCACCTGCTTGCTGCGCTGGTGCCTGGAGCCAGCCCTGCTCTTCCTGGATCCTGCTTGGGGGTTCCATATTTCATATCAGCCTCTAGCTAGTAGACAAGGGAAGAAGGAGAACCTGGGGAACTACAGACCGGTCAGCGTCACCTCAGTCCCTGGAAGCAGGCCCTCAAGGAAATCATTTTGAAGCACTTGGAGGAGAGGAAGATGATAGGAACAGTCAACATGGATTTATGAAGGGCAAGTCATGCCTGACCAACCTGATTGCCTTCTATGATGAGATAACTGGCTCTGTGGATATGGGGAAAGCGGTGGATGTGACATATCTTGACTTTAGCAAAGCTTTTGATACGGTCTCCCACAGTATTCTTGTCAGCAAGTTAAAGAAGTATGGATTGGATGAGTGGATTATAAGGTGGATAGAAAGCTGGCTAGATTGTTGGGCTCAATGGGTAATGATCAACAACTCGATGTCTAGTTGGTAGCCGGTATCAAGCGGTCCTAGGGCTGGTTTTGTTCAACATCTTTATTAATGATCTGGATGATGGGATGGATTGCACCCTCAGCAAGTTCACAGATGACACTATGCTGTGGGGAGATGTAGATATGCTGGAGGGTAGGGATAGGGTCCAGAGTGACCTAGACAAATTGGAGGATTGGGCCAAAAAAATCTGATGAGATTCAGCAAGGACAAGTGCAGAGTCCTGCACTTAGGACAGAAGAATCCCATGAACCACTACAGGCTGGGTACCGACCGGCTAAGCAGCAGTTCTGCAGAAAAGGACCTAGGGGTTACAGTGGATGAGAAGCTGAATAGGAGTCAACAGTGTGCCCTTGTTGCCAAGAAGGCTAGCGACATATTAGGCTGCATTGGTAGGAGCATTGCCAGCAGATGGAGGGAAATGATTATTCCCTTCTATTCGGCACTGGTGAGGCTACATCTGGTGTATTGCATCCAGTTTTGGGCCCCCAACTACAGAAAGGATATGGACAAATCAGAGAGAGTCCAGCGGAGGGCAACGAAAATGATCAGGCGGCTGGGGCACATGACTTACGAGGAGAGGCTGAGGGACTGGGTTTGTTTAGTCTGCGGAAGAGAATCATAGAATATCAGAGTTGGAAGGGACATCAGGAGGTCATCTAGTCCAACCCCCTGCTCAAAGCAGGACCAATTCCCAACTAAATCATCCCAGAAAGGGCTTTGTCAAGCCTGACCTTAAAAACCTCTATGGAAGGAGATTCCATCACCTCCCTAGGTAACCCATTCCAGTGCTTCACCACTCACCAAGTAAAAAAGTTTTTCCTAATATCCAACCTAAACCTCCCTCATTGCAACTTGAGACCATTGCTCCTTGTTCTGTCATCTGCTACCACTGAGAAGAGAAAGCATCAGTTATTGGCCACTGTTGGAGGCTGGATTTGATGCACCAGTGTTCTGATTTGGTATGGCTAATCCCTTAGAATCATAGAATATCAGGGTTGGAAGGGACCTCAGGAGCCATCTAATCCAACTCCCTGCTTAAAGCAGGACCAATCTCCTCTTTAACAAATCATCCCAGACAGGGCTTTGTCAAGCCTGACCTTAAAAACCTCTAAGGAAGGAGATTCCACCACCTCCCTAGGTAACCCATTCCAGTGCTTCACCACACTCCTAGTGAAAAAGTTTTCCCTAATAGCCAACCTAACCCCCCACCCACTGCAACCTGAGACCATTGCTCCTTGTTCTGTCATCTGCTACCACTGAGAAGAGTCTAGATCCAGCCTCTTTGGAACCCCCTTTCAGGTAGTTGAAAGCAGCTATCAAATCCCCCCTCATTCTTCTCTTCTGCAGACTAAATAATCCCAGTTCCCTCAGTCTCACCTCATAAATCATGTGCTCCAGCCCCCTAATCATTTTTGTTGCCCTCCGCTGGACTCTCCAATTTTTCCACATCCTTCTTGTAGTGTGGGGTCCAAAACTGGACACAGTACTCCAGATGAGGCCTCATCAATGTTGAATAGAGGGGAATGATCATGTCCCTCAATCTGCTGGCAATGCACCTACTTATACAGCCCAAAATGCCGTTAGCCTTCTTGGCAACAAGGGCACACTGTTGACTCATATCCAGCTTCTCATCCACTGTAACCCCTAGGTCCTTTTCTGCAGAACTGCTGCCCAGCCATTCGGTCCCTAGTCTGTAACAGTGAATGGGATTCTTTCGTCCTAAGTGCAGGACTCTGCACTTGTCCTTGTTGAACCTCATCAGATTTCTTTTGGCCCAGTCCTCTAATTTGTTTAGGTCCCTCTGTATCCTATCCCTACCCTCCAGTGTATCTACCACTCCTCCAAGTTTAGTGTCATCTGCAAACTTACTGAGAGTGCAGTCCACGCCATCCTCCAGATCATTAATGAAGATATTGAACAAAACCGGCCCCAGGACCGACCCTTGGGGCACTCCGCTTGAAACCAGCTGCCAACTAGACATTGAGCCGTTGATCACTACCCGTTGAGCCCGACGATCTAGCCAGCTTTCTATCCACCTTATAGTCCATTCATTCAGCCCATACTTCTTTAACTTGCTGGCAAGAATACTGTGGGAGACCATATCAAAAGCTTTGCTAAAGTCAAGGAATAACACATCCACTGCTTTCCCCTCATCCACAGACCCAGTTATCTCCTCATAGAAGGCAATTAGGTTACTCAGGCATGACTTGCCCTTGGTGAATCCATGCTGACTGTTCCTGATCACTTTCCCCTCCTCTAAGTGCTTCAGAATTGATTCCTTGAGGACCTGCTCCATGATTTTTCCAGGGACTGAGGTGAGGCTGACTGGCCTGTAGTTCCCCGGATCCTCCTCCTTCCCTTTTTTAAAGATGGGCACTACATTAGCCTTTTTCCAGTCATCCGGGACCTCCCCCGTTCACCATGAGTTTTCAAAGATAATGGCCAATGGCTCTGCAATCACATTCGCCAACTCCTTTAGCACCCTTGGATGCAGCGCATCCGGCCCCATGGACTTGTGCTCATCCAGTTTTTCTAAATAGTCCGGAACCACTTCTTTCTCTACAGAGGGCTGGTCACCTTCTCCCCATACTGTGCTACCCAGTGCAGCAGTCTGGGAGCTGACCTTGTTTGTGAAGACAGAGGCAAAAAAAAATCATTGAGTACATTAGCTTTTTCCACATCCTCTGTCACTAGGTTGAGTAAGGGGGGAGGGGGGGATTTGATAGTAGCCTTCAGCTACCTGAAGGGGGGGTTCCAAAGAGGATGAAGCTTGGCTGTTCTCAGTGGTAGCAGATGACAGAACAAGGAGCAATGGTATCAAGTTGCAATGGGGGAGATCTAGATTGGATATTGGGAAACACTATTTCACTAGGAGGGTGGTGAAGCACTGGAATGGGTTACCTATAGAAGTGGTGCAATCTCCATCCTTATAGGTATTTAAGGCCCGGCTTCACAAAGCTCTGGCTGGGATGATTTGGTTGGTGTTGGTCCTGCTTTGAGCAGGGGTTTGGACTAGATGACCTCCTGAGGTCTCTTGCAACCCTAATCTTATATGATTCTGTATACACACACACATACACACACAGATATAGATAGACAGATAGATACATACACACACGCACATATATACTCCCCCCCCACAGATATATAGATATGGATATATCCACACACACAAAGTTTCCAGGTGTGAAATGATATGTGTCTTTGTTTGGCTGGATGATGAGTAGTGAACTGCTGGAAAGATGTGTTAAAATGCTTATTGTAGTTAAATGGTTCAGGACTTGACAAAGTGTCCATTTGCCAGTGCTGTGTGGGGAAACTTTCCTTGGCAAATGTCTGGGAAGTGTGTGTTATGTGTGTGGAGGCTATATCATCAACTTCTGTATAAGTGTTGCTTTCAGGAGATTTTGTCCGATGAAGTGGGCTGTAGCCCACAAAAGTTTATGCTCAAATAAATTTGTTAGTCTCTAAGGTCCCACAAGTATTCCTGTTCTTTTTGCGAATACAGACTAACATGGCTGCTACTCTGAAACCTGACTCTGTGTGTGTATCTATAGATATATGTGTGTGTATCTCTGTGTGTGTATATGTTTGTGTGTGTGTATATATATACACACACACACATCCCTGTATCTATATCTGTGTGTGTATCTATATCTATATCTCTGTGTGTATCTATATCTGTGTGTGTATATGTGTGCATTTATATATATCTGTGTATGTGTGTGTGTATCTATATGTGTGTGTGTGTGTGTGTGTGTGTATATATATATATACACACACATACACATATACATATCTATATCTGTCTCTGTGTGATGTGCGTATGTATCTATCTATATCTGTATGTATGTGTATATATGTGTGTATATATATCTATATCTATGAGTGTGTGTATGTCTGTGTGTATGTTTATATCTATATGTGTGTACATACGTGTGTATGTGTATATATATGTTTCTGTGTGTTACACATCTATATCTGTCTGTGTGTGATGTGCGTGTATCTATCTATATCTGTATCTGTATGCATGTGTATATATATATCTGTGTGTGTATGTCTCTATGTTTATATATCTATGTGTGTGTGCGTGTATATGTCTATATCTCTGTGTGTACATACATGTGTGTATGTATCTCTCTCTCTGAGTTACATATCTATATCTGTGTATGTATGTGTTACATATCTATATCTGTGTGTGTATATCTATATCTGTGTGTGTGTGTATATGCATGCATATCCGTATATATGTGCATATGTGTATCTTTCTATATGTGTATGTGTATATATATGTGTGTGTATTTATCTATATCTGTGTATCTACATATATCTATATCTGTGTGTATATTTATATCCATATATCTATGTGTGTGTGTGTGTGTGTATGTGTGTGTCTCTCTCTATATCTCTATCTATACCTGTGTGTGTATCTATCTATATCTGTGTGTATCTATATCTATGTGTGTGTGTGTATAGATATAGATTTGTCTGTGTGTGTATGTGTGTGTATCTATATCTGTATGTATATATATCTATATCTGTGTGTGTGTATATCTCTGAGTGTAAATATATCTGTATCTATGTGAGTGTTGTATCTGTCTATATCTATGTGTGTGTGTATATATATATATACGTATGTGCATGTGAGTGTACGTATATCTATATGTGCATGTGTGTATTGATTAAAAATCACTGCCAAGTGATTAAAAAAAAATTAATCGCGATTAATCACACTATTAAACAATAGAATACAATATACACACACAAATATATATATACACTTTCATATATTGATATCTATAAAGTGGTTAAATGGGACTATGAAAAATGAGATCATATTATAATGGAACTGCTGACACAACATTAGCTACAGTGTGTATGGCAGGATAGCAAAACTATAATTACAATTTCTCAGTAAATCCAGTTTTTACATATCCAAGAAGTCAAACTCCCACACATTTTTCTCAGAGTGGTATGAGCTTTTGATCTCTTGCCTCCTCTTCGATTCTTTGATCCAAGGTTTCAATCAAACCAACTAAGAAAACCATCATTTAAAAAAAATGAGGTTCAAAAATGCTTCAGTGGTTGTAACAGACAAAGAAAAGTACTAAAAAAAATCAATCCCAACAACAAAAAGTTAAAAAGGCAAAATCAGAAAGAAAGAGAGATAGGTAGAAAACTAGTATTCATCTTTCTCAAAACAATCTATATATGCATTCCTAATGCCCCAGTCACCAGTTTCTAGATAATAAATACATGGGAATTGTTTCATGCCTTAATATAAGCCATAAAACATGAGTTCAATATAGTGACGAGCAACCTACATATGCCTTTAAACTTCAATCTACTTGAATCTGGTCGTTTCCAAAAACAGAGTTAAAAATAGTTTCAAGTACTACGCAATCCACTATCCCCCTGACAATGATGGTGGTTTTACAATCCCATTTTCCTGTTTTTTTTTCAAATGTATTTTCCCTCTCTGTTGCTAAAGAAAAGACCCACACAAATGACAAAGGACATTGACCACCCAGGGGAAACAGTGAAACTGACTATAAACAAAGTGTTGCCAAAAAATCACAAAGAAATCAGACAAAGAATAGAGAAAATAGTTGGCTAATTTTCTTTAGTTATACCAGCCTTCGATGTTCCTTGTAACAAAAGCTATTAAAGTGTTCAGACAGTGCCACTGATAATACTATTTTCATTCATAAAGTGCAATCCCTTCACTCCATTGCCTAGATGTTTATGAATACTGCAAAACCAATTAAAATACAATACTAAGTATTAAGGATCTGATCTTTGACTTCAACAAGCATTCGATTGGGCCCTAACACATCATAATACATGTGACATTGAGAATACAAAAAAAGGGTCAAATTGCCATCATTACCAAAAGGGGAAGGGGGCCTCATGAGGGGGCAGAGATTAGTAAAAACACCCTCCTCTGAAAATGAATGTTTCTAGTGGTTGTTTGAATGTGGAGAGGGATGGACATGTGGGGGGTGGGCAGATAGGAGTCCTCTAGAAGTATCCAGGAATGATGGGGTGGGGGATTCAACTCCCACATCTAGTAGCATCCAGGGGTGGTGTGGTTCTGATTCCTACAGCTAGCAGCATCTGGGTGTGGGCTGGCTCCGAGTCCCACACTTGGCCAAAAAGCAACAAGAAGTTGCGAAAGAATTTCAACCCTTTTCAGCAATGACAAATAATTCACTGACATTTTCAAACTCTGACCCGCTTCCTCCAACCCTAAAGACCACCTCAGCAACACCTAGGCCCATGAGGTGTGACCATGCAACCCCTATCGTAGGATGCCCCAACTCCTCCTGGGGGCCACAGCGACGACTTGCCAGAAGGCCATGGGCAGCAAAATGGGGCAGACCATGGCTCTCGCCACCTGTAAAGCAGAGCGTGGCCCCACACAGAGAGCCACCCTCCTGGGCTACCTGGACCAAGGTGGTGCTCTGGGTAGAGTTGCCAACCCTCCAGGATTGTCCCAAAGTCTTCAGGAATTAAAAGATTATGTCATGTGATGAAACCTCCAGGAATACTGCCAATCAAAATTGGCAACCCTAGCTATGGGGCAAGCCAGCGCGTCCCCTTTGAGGGGCATGAGCAGCACCCTTAGCAATTCCCAGGAAGGGTCTCGTGCCTAGGCCTGGGGTGCCCCCTATGGGGGGGGCCAGAGCATTGCATGCTGGGACCTCAGCCAGGCCATGTTAGGGTGACCAGATGTCCCGATTTTATAGGGACAGTCCTGATTTTTGGGTCTTTTTCTTACATAGGCTCCTATTACCCCCCCCCCCTCCCGATTTTTCACACTTGCTATCTGGTGACCCTAGGCCCTGTTAAGGTGGTGCCCCCCACCCCCGGGCTGAACCATGGGCTGTCCTCCGGGCCTCCCCATGCCCTGACTCTTAGGCCAGCCAGGGGCAGAGCAGAGAGTACGCACCAGCCTGCCCAGCTTCCCCCTCCCGTGATGTGGAATGGCCTCGTCGTCAAGCATCAGACGCCTGAGTCTGTTGCTAGGGGATAAAACCATACCAGCAGGGAGGGGGTTCAACTCTCCCCACACCCCGCCGGTGAAATATTAACAGCCCTAAATTCAGTGGTTCGTTCCTACAAGCGCTACTTCTGCCCCCATAGGTCAGACTTCCCCCCACCCCCGACTCCCCGTTTGTATGGCGTTTGAACGTGCATTGCGCCGTCCCGCCTTTAGTGAATTTGGTTGCGTCCACGCAGAGCCTGAAGGGGAGGGGGAGTGTGGAAGAGGAGGAGAGTGAGACGGAGCTGTAGGCTAGAAGGTCCCATGCCAACCCGGAAGTTGGCCTCTCTTGCCGCAAGGGAGGCTGCTTGGTGGTCAGTGCAGCAGCCTACTGGCCTGGAAGGGTACTCCACAGCCACTGCTTTCATAGCTTCCCCTCAAGGCTACTTCTGGGCCATCCCTTTGTGGCTGGCACTGAACTGGCACACTGGAGATCTGGGTTCTAGTCCTTGTGCTAGCACAAGGTGACCCTAGGAATGGGGTTAACGCATACCCCACTGCCTGGTTTCTCTTGACTGTAAGCAAGGTGAGGCAGGGGCTGTCTCTCAATAGGAGTTTGTGCAGTGCCTAGCACAAGGGGGGCTTGCTTATACTGGAGCCTCTGGGAGCTACTGTAACACAAGTAATGAAGAAAAGCTGTTATTGATTCAGGTCACATTATTGCCCATCCTGTGCCTCAGGCCAGTGCTATTTTGAGGGTAGGGGAGAATCTATGCTAGGTTGCAGAGCAGGGAGGGGAAGAAATCTTTAAATAAGCAAACACTAGATGCCTTTCTGAAAACTACGCTCTTGCTCAGCCATAAATTACGGGTTTGATGCAGGAATTGCTGGGTGAAATTTTCTAACCTGTGTTATGGTTGCACTAGATAATCATAATGGCTCCTTCTGGGCTTAAAATCTAGGAAGGAAGAAACACCCTGGAGGCAGGTTGATTTAAAAAAAAAAAGGGGGGGGGGACTGCTTGAACTTGATGAAGGGATTTGGAAATTTAGTATAAAGCTCACTGAAATGGAGTCATGGACAAAGAGCAGCTGAAGCAGCAAAGGTGTGTGATTGATTAATTGATCTCAGGGTTGTGCCCTTTATTGCACAGAATCCCTCTCCTCCTTCAATTTATATTACCTCTGTAATAGGTTCATCTCTGCAATACAATTGTGTAGGCTTTAAACAGGTATAAGTTTTACAACTGTAATGCACGGAACATGCATGGGGGGAGGGATAGCTCAGTGGTTTAAGCATTGGCCTGCTAAACGCAGGGTTGTGAGAATTCTTAAGGGGGGCCACTTAGGGATCTGGGGCAAAATCAGTACTTGGCCCTGCTAGTGAAGGCAGGGGGCTGGACTCAATGACCTTTCAGGGTCCCTTCCAGTTCTATAAGGTATCTCTCTCTCTCTCTATATATATATATATATGCACCATCCATTATAATTTATGCTGTAGTAGTGTTCAAAGGCTCCAAGGAGGATCAGAGCCCCTGTGTGCTAGGAGCTGTACCCACTCATAGAAAGATGTGGCTACTTCCCCAAAGAACTTGCACTCTAAAATGGGCAGAAAGTGATAACCCATGTAAACAAATTATTAGGATGAAATTGCTACCAGTTTTGTTCATTCCATGGATTTTTGGAGTGAGGGGGCAGATAGAAGGGAAATAGGATAAAAAATGGGAGAAGGGAAGGGAATGATGGAAGAGTAGAGAAGAACATGCAGGAAGAAAGATGAGGTTAGATCAAAGTGCATAGCGTAGAAGAGATGATGTGTGGATGACTGGAGGCAGAAGGTCTGAATGTTGCTCCTGGTGCTAGAGCCTTCCACTATACTGTAGCAGAAATGCCTTCACCCCTACACACCCCTGTTAGTTTTGGCCACCTGGGCAGTTGATGCTGCTGGCATGTGCAACTTGCTACCATGCAATTCAGCTGCTTAGAGACTTGTACCTGGAATTTAAGTGACAGGTGCCATAATACACAGCTGCAGCAATGGCTAGAAGGAGTGCTATATGCAGACTGCAGTAGTGTGGACACAAATTCTGCTGGAAACATCTGACCTTGCAACAGTTCAGATGTTTTTTGCTCTTGGGGACAGGGGCTTCTATTAGAGCATTGGGGCAGAGAATCTGGCCTCATGGGGGCAGCAGAGCTCACACAATGAATGCAGGATTCCATAGCTGTCACAAGTATTAAGAAGATGCCGGTGGAGCCGGGCTCTGTAAAAAGCCAGCAGATACTGGGCGGTTAAGTCAGCGAGGGAAGCATTGGTGCATACCGAGAATTTGCAAACAAGAAAACGTCATGGTTATGTAGATACTGGGTGGGGGAGGTAATATCTTTTATTGGACCAACTTCTGTCCTTTTTGAGCTACATAAGAGCTCGTCCAACAGAAGCTGGTCCAATAAAAGATATTATCTTACCCATCTTGTCTCTGGAATATCCTGGAGGCCAACACTGGTACAACTGCACTGCAAACAGGGTTAGGCTGAGTGAAATGGGAGCTGCGGAGAGTGGTCCCAGAGGCAAGAGGCATAGCAGCCTTTTCTTGCTCACAGGCTCCCGTCCAGCAACACACACCTCTCATGCAGCAGCTTGATAATCAACTCCCCAGAAGCAGAAGGGTCACAGAAGCTGATGCACCCAGAGCTCAGCTGCTCCATACCCCCACCAAAGCAGCAGCTGTTTATTAAAGTCCCAGCTGTGTGCCCCTGCTGGTTACCCCAGGCTTTGTGCCTTATTAGAAAGGGGGCACAGTGGCGAGTGTTGATTGTATTTGATATAATTATATATCCCTTCTACATTGCCCAGTAGTTGGAACTCAAATCTTACTGAAAGGTGGAAAGAGGCTGGGGAGGTAAACCCTGGTTGAGTATTCCCAATGGAGAGCCCAGGTGATCTAGCTTTGGCCTCAGCAACAGGAGAAAATGAATGCACAGCAGGTTGGCACTGCCCCTGTGGTTCAGCTCTTCTCCCTTCACTATGCATTTCAAGGGTTGATATGAAATGCTTCAGTGAGTCAGAAGATGAAAGCCCAGCTGGTTAAACTTTTAGGCTTTCAAGAAGCTATCGAGCCATAACAGAGACCAGACGGGTGCGTGACACACCGTGCACAAAGTCTGTGTGTATTGAGTGCTCCTATTCCCCACTCTCCTTTGAAAGAGGCAAAGCCTGATGCCCCAAGGGGAGATACACCCCCGGAACGATTGCTTGCCACAGTCTTTAGCGGCTGCCCAGTTTCCCTAGGATGCTGTTTTGGTGCAGGATGGCTGAACCAGAGGAGGGTTAGGTCTAGATGGGTGCATAAGAGTCACACAAAGCTTGGGTGGCTGGCAGCGGACAGTAGCCATTGCAATGGCTGTTCATGTGTCTATGCACTATTGTTCTCACATCATCCCACTGCAGCTGGGATCTCTGATGTGAGCATGAAACAGCGACTCCAGCTGGGCTTGGCAGGGAGTGTTAGCATAGCATTTTCTACAGCAGTTCTTTCTCCTGCTCCCTCTCTGTCGGGGGCTTGGGTCTGATGATATTTAGACAGGATGCTGCATTGTTCTTAAGACCCTAGACAAGCATTGAGGAGAACCTTACCTTGGTCTTACTGGTTAGCCTGGCTGCATGCCCATACCGGGAAGTCAGCATCCTTTTACTCCCCTCTGCGGGCCACCTATATTACCAAACCTCCACATGGGATCAATGCCAGTGGACTTGGTGCAAATACAGTCTTGGCTCCATCCCAATACAGCCTATGCAGAGGAGGCTGGGAAGCAGTCTGTGCCAGCAAAAGGACTGGAGCAGATTATCACCCACAGAGCAAAGTGGGGAGAAAAACAGGAAGCAGACCCACTCGGTCACACCTATGCACTACTCCTGACTCAGGCAGATTGCACAGCTACAGCCCTGTGAGTGACCTCATTGGCGCTAATGAGATGATTTTCAGGCTAAGGGTGCAAGCACGAGATAGGGTATCAGAATCCAGCCCCACAGCCTGTAACAGAGCTAAGATTTCTGCATTAGCCTGGAACCTTAGAGTCCTGTTTAAGAACCATCAAGCCAGTTTTAATAGGATGTCAGCATTTGAACCCAAGTCTTGGAGGAGAAATGCACAAAACAAGCATACAAATTTAAACCGTAAGTGGATACTGTACAAATTACTGCTCACCTCCAGCATATAAAGCATTCAAAGCTGGTGCTTGGGGCGGCAATCTGCAAGGGGCAGCAGTCCCTGTTGTTTTGCCCCCAAGCAGCACGCTGAATTGTCGCCGCGGTCAGCGGGGGCAGTCCCTGTGCCCTTAGGGCAGCAGGCATGTTTCCACGGCGGCTTCAGCTAAACATAAAAGCTGCCGCCGAATTGCCACTGCCGCGGAAACGCACCTGCCGCCCTAAGGGCACACGGACTGCCCCCACTGTCCGCAGCAGCAATTCGGTGCGCTACTTGGGGCAGCAAAAACTGTAGAGCCGGCCCTGTATAAAGGGCTTCATTCTCTTAAGTGTAAAATCTAGGGGCCTCAATTCCCCACTGACTTCTGTTCTCTGGCAGAAGTGCATCAGGCCCATATGTGCCGCTCACAGTAGAAGGACACTGAAGTAATGGATATTTCTGAAAGCCATCACCACTCACAGCGATTCCTGAAACTGCCAGCGAATTTTAACAATGTCTTTCCTAAAAATGTAAAATAAAGTTACAATATAAAAATGTCCGACTCCCATGGACTTTAAAGACGAGGTGGGATATGAAGAGCTGGATTTTCTGCTGCATTGTGTCATCCTAGGGAAAGTGGGCGTAGAACACTCTCAGATATAGTAGTGTTTTTACACACACACCATTCCTTCTGCAGAGGGTGTAAATGAATACATGAGGTAGGTGCAAAGCCACTGGAGAATCAGGCCCTAGATTGCTATCTCTATGCCTAGATGTGTTCCCACACACAAGGCACGGCATTAATCTAGAGTAAACACCACATGTTCATTTAACACCCTAACAATACATCATATCTTAAATCAGATCTTAAAATACAGTATCACCAGGAAAAGTCATCTAGAAATGGTGAGAGTCAAGGCTATGTCAATTTTGACTTTGTATGAGTCACACACACACACACACACACACACACACACACACACACACACACACACACACACTCTCACACACACACTCACTCACTCCAATGAGGACCCCGTCAGGTTCTTGTTTGAATTTGGGAAGGAAATACTAGTCCAGATTCCCTTTTATGTTCCAGCTGCTTTCAACTGCTCTGAGGATACAAAGCAGCCATAAACCAGTCAGTTAAAATTAGCTGATGGGTCTTTTGTTTTGCTGGAGCAATATCGAGCAGCCAGAATGCAGTGGTGAGCCTACCCATTTTGTTTTGTCCCTTGTAAAATAAACCAATGGAACAAACCTCTTTAACTACATTTTCCAATGCAACTTTCATGCTGAAACTACAATCACAATGAAATTGTAAAGATGGGCTTGTCAACTAAACAGAGCGGAGACTTTACCCCAATCTCTACCACAATGCCACAGACGGTGAACAGGACAGGTCATCACACCTAGATCAGTTCTTTCAGATAATAGACCAAGAAAACTAGAAGAGTCAGATTTTCAGACCTCCTCAAGGTGGCTGCAGCTGGGAACAGATGTCTGCTGATGTCCACATTGCAAACCGAATTGAGAAGGGTTAGAGGCAAGGAGAAATTCAATGGTAATTGGGTACCTAGCTCCCTTGAAAGTCCCAGCATAAAAGGACAAATTTTATACAGTCCCAGATGATGCACAGACAAGTCACTGCACCTAAAAAAAGAAAGGGGAATTAGAATTCTAGAGTCCCATAGAAACTGTCCTCCAGACAGTTCTCCACCTTCTTGAAACTATTGTGCTTCCAGTCACCAGTGATCATTAAACAAAAGGCCAACTGCAATACCCTTACTTACACTGAGTAGTGCTCACCATCCGGGGCATTATTCATGAGGTTAGGTACAATGCAGATCAGAGTCACACAATCTGGCTAACTGTGGAATCAAATGCCCCCAGTCTCTGCTGGAAAGGATCTGACCAACAAGGTCACATTTTTTGGCACTGCCCACAGTTCCAAGAAGGTCCATGCTTATTCCCACGTCAGCCTGCAGAATACGATGCACAAGATTTTTTTCTTCTAGGAAATGCCATCCATGCCCTTTAAAATACTGAATGACATCTTAACAGTAGCTGCTAGGGAAACGTATTGCCTTATTGGGACTCAAGCAGTCCTATAATTCAAATGTGGCTACCTAAATGCAAGGGACCAGATCCTCCCCTGATTTAAATCAGCACATCTTCTTTGAGTTGAATGAAACTACGCCCATCTACACCAGCTGAAGATCTGGCCCAAGATACAGAACAGACCAGCATTCAAATCAGACGCACCCAGGACCAGTTCCGGTATCTTAACAGAGCTACTATTCGCAGGGCCGGCTTTAGGCCGATTCCCCCGAATCAGGCCCTGTGCCTAAGAGGGCCCCATGCCCTAAAGAAGAGTGCCTCATTATTTAATTTTTACTCACCCGGCGGCGGTCCGGGTCTTTAGCGGCACTTCAGTGGCGGGTCTTCACTCGCTCCAGGTCCTCGGCGGCATTTCGGCGGCAGGTCCTTCAGTGTGGTGGAAGACCCGGAGCAAGTGAAGGACCCGCAGCTGAAGTGCCGTCGAAGACCCGGACTGCCGCCAGGTATTCAAATCAGGCCCCACAGTTCCTAAAGCCGGCCCTGACTATTCGTCATTAGGGACAGCCAGCTTTGAACTACAGAAACATCCCAACATTCCAGGGGAATATGACATAGCCGTGCCAACATCTGAATTGTTGACTCATGTAGCATGATGCCACTCTAGGTTCTATGTATAGATTGGATCCTGTCACCCAAGTGTGTCTTCCTGCTACTTGTTCATCACTTGATTTATTGCACCAACTACCAGCTTGGCTTTCTATTATAAGCCATGCTGGATCGTCAATATCCCTATTTTCCCCCATCATTTATCTGCATATTTGGAATTCCTTCCTGCTTACTCAGTAGTGAATCTTCTGGTGAGCTTCCCCTTTGAAACATTCACACAAATGATAGGAGAATATTCGAGGGAAGCATGCAATAAATGGAATTTTGTACAACATTCTGTCTGGCTATTGTACAAATGAGGCTTATTGTAACAGTGTTTACAATATGAAATTGAAAGGAATAAACATGAATTTGGAGCAGGGACTGTCAGGTGTGTTTGTGTGCATGCATGCACAGCACCGGACAGTGCAGCCCCTGGGTGCAACCATATTACAAACAAACAAATCCTTTTTGTCCCTCCCCCATTATAGCTGTCATTGGTTCACAAGAATGTGGGGAATGCCTGTCAAAGGCCATCCTTCGTGGAGCTCTGGAGAGAATACATCAGGGAGACAGATGCAGGATTCAGTGGACACCAGACTCTGGTTGCTGTTGTGTTAGAGTTGTGACAAGTTTATATAATGCGCACCCATTCTGCGTAGTGCTCTGTCCCCCTGGCTGAGACACAGAATTATGGACTCAACTCAGACAGCAGAGATTTATTCTTTAAGATGCAGAAGTCACAGGTTTGCTCCCCACTGTCTGTGACCCTCACCGAAGTGCAGCATTACAAGTAGGAGCCCATATGGAGTTTTGAAGCTGAGGGACTTCGGAAACTCAAGATGAGTTTTCCTGGCCGGGGGGGAGCGTGTAATGCACACCCAGTGGCTGCAAGCTCGTTTGTTTCAACGCGAGGAATAGCACATGACCCAAGATTTGAAGTAAACCGTAGCCATGGTCTTGCAGGAAGTGCACCTTATAGGAAAGGAATGGGAAATCAAGTCAAATAATTATAAATTCCTACCATATATCATCATCATGCTGATTTCTGGCTCACCCCTTCCCCCTCCATGTGTTGATGCTACAGTCCCCACTTCAGCAGCTGTCAGGTCGTCTTAGAGAGCTGACATTTCCATTCCTGACATTTTCCGCGGCTCCATTTCGGAATTAATGGCCGGATATTAACAGCAATGGGGCTGTTTATCATAATTAGTCTCATGAAGCTACTAAGCATTCAGCTATTTTTCATCAGTGCCGAGTTAATAAACTGCAGAATCCCAGGAACGAGACGGACAATTTATTTACTGATTGATTGATTTTGGTCTGTCACATTTTGTCTTTAAAGTTTTCCAAGCCAAGCAGTGCTCCTTGGAGAGGACAACAAGGCAATCTGAACTCAGGCAAACATGCTGCCATCAAGAAGCCCTGGTGCCAGCTGATATATTGAGGAGACATTTGTTATGCTGACATCTTCTGTAACACATCCCCTCCCCCCCCACTTCATTCAAGCTAAAGTAAGTGACATGTCACAATTAGCTGTCGAAGCATTTCAGGCCAGCCTCAGCAGCCACCAGATGGTGCAAGGAAAGGAAACTCAATCCCATTTCCCAACTCTGGTGAGTTTGGGCACCATTTCCCCCAAAGGAAGATAGCCCAGGAGTTGTACTTTCCACAGTTCGTCATTTGGCCATGTGTTCTGGGTGATGCTTGTGCAATGCTAAAGAGGGATGCCACAGCTAACTTGGGATATATGCCTAGGAGCAAGGAGAAGCTGTGCTCCTCTGTACCCCTATCTGGCAATCTAGCTCGAAGTCCTGTGAAGTATCATGCCACTGTCTGCTTTTCTCTCACCCAAAGTTCCAGAGTTCCATATTATCCATAGGTGGTGATGGGGTGGGGAGGGGAGGGAGGAGAATGGCTAAGTCTGCTAAATTGGCAAGACCAGACTCCTGCCCCTCAGGGCTAGTAAGCTCTCCCCACTGGCTTTTGGGTCCATTATCAACACTTTGCCTCACAAGAGCAAGGTGACTGTCACCCTAAAGAAGCAGTGGTTAGACCTTTCAAGTCTAATGAAGTCAATGGAGACTTTCATTGGAGTCAGTAGGAATGGAATTGGAGCATCCTTGAGAAAACATCCTTTAACACCCTCCACTTCCTGTCCCATTTCCTTTCTGGGGAGAAGGGTACCAAGACCGTGCTGGCAAGTCAGGTCCAAGGACAACCTGATTCCTCTAGCTTCCTGGGTGTGCATTAATGGCTTTAGACTTGGGGCATGATGACTGCACTTTATTCTATGGAGATGATCAAGCCAAGCTATGGACAGAAGTCAAGTCTCCATGCTATTTTAGTAGCTCTTTCATCAGCCTCTGGCATGAACCACCATGTAGCCTGTGGGATCAGACAGGCTTGCTTTGAAGAAGATGGCTCCATTTATTCCTTTCTCCTTATCTCCCAGCTTGCAGCTTTCCAGTAATGGCATGTGTAGAGTTACACATTCAGACAGTCCATATGTTTTGTTCTAGACCACATCTCAATAGAATGACTCATTCATTATAAGAACTTAAGCATCCCTTCTGTCCGCACAGAGTGCATTGCAGAACTCCAGTTCTTACTGCACCATGCAACTTTCCTCCACCCAGCATCTGAGTTCAGACCTGCATCATCCCCTTCTATTCCTGACCTGATCTCCCCTGCCACAGGCAATAGGTCTCCTAATATTCCTTAATTCCTCACATGTACACCCTTTGGTACTCCAGGCCTGAGTTTCCACCCAGCTCCACAAATGCACCTTAGTCCTGATCTTGGGCATCACTTACAGTTCCAGTCCTGGGCTCCCCTTCAGAAAGGATGGTGCAGTGGCTAGGGGACTAGCCAGGGATTCCCTGCTCTGCCACAGACTTGTTGTGCGACCATGGGCAAGTCACAGTCTGTGTCTCATTTCCCCTCATCTGTACAATGGAATTAATAGCACTGCCCTGTCCCTGAGGAGTGCTGAGAGGATAAATACATTAAAGACCAAGACACTCAGACACTATGGTGAGGAAGCCCATATAAGTACCTTAGATAGATAGGTAGATACAGTTCTGACAATGCACCTCAGTCTTAACCTGCAACCTTATCAAGGAGATTATCAAGAGCTTTCCATTCCAAACGTCAAACATTTGTGTTTGAATAGCATGTTCTTCTGCCAATGTGACACTAGTAATTAAAGCCAGATGGGGATTTGCTTATAGTCTGACACT
Source organism: Mauremys mutica (assembly GCF_020497125.1). Taxonomy (NCBI): domain Eukaryota; kingdom Metazoa; phylum Chordata; order Testudines; family Geoemydidae; genus Mauremys; species Mauremys mutica. The sequence goes on from NC_059078.1 coordinate 48,339,859, forward strand.
GGGCCCACACGCTGCTGGGTGACATTTTTTAAACAAGAGGCCAACCACCAGCAGGAAGATCAGAAAAGCCAAGTGCAATTAAACCCCCCCCCTTAATTTCCAGATACACCGCCCGGCATATTCCAGGTGAGAACCAAATACTTCCAACTGCAGTGTTTGGCAGAATGAGCATAGCGCATAGTCTGTGCTCCAAGCCAGTATGGCTGAACCCAAGATTTCCCTTGATACAATGATTTGGTGTCATCACCTGCAAGGATCATAAGGAAAACCACAGAATCCAATCCTTGCTCACCTGAGAAAACCTATTGACACAGATGGAGTATTGGCATGAGCAAGGAGTACTTGTGAGAGTATGTGTTTCACTTCATTCTGTACAAAGGTACAATGACCTAATGCTCATCGAAAGAGTTAAGGATGGAATATAGGGTAATATACAAATGGCTGAAATATTCTTTTTAAAGCAAAAATAATACTGAGAAGACATTTCTACAAGGCCTATTGATAAGAGCAGTTAAGGGAACATGTGAAAATGAAAAAAAAACATGTTACTCAGTCTAATTCTGGATGATGTAGGATGTTAGGAATTAGATACATATAGGGCCAGATTCTGATCTCCTTATTCACGTTGGGTAGTACTTTACCTACCAGCAGCCATCCACTGCAAAAGGACTAACGTGACATAAGAGCTTATCTACAAGCTAGCTCCCTGTAGATTCTCACCCTAGCTTGCTGTGCATCCTGTCCTGAGGAGATAAATCCTAAAAGGCCACTTTGCGTGGGGAGGCAGATCAGTATTTGGCCCTCAGTCAATGGTATTTGAAGAGTTATGGAGAACTGGGAAGGCCCGACATGATTAGAGTAGAGTGAATGCAGTATCGATAAACAGACTAGGCAAGAAGGGGTAGTTATTGTTTGGCAAATCTGACTCCTGCCCCCAGTATTTGGTCTGGTTTCTTCCTAAGAGGGAAATCTATAACCTTCCAGAAGGTAGCACACAACCATACGTGATAAGCAAGAGTTTATAAAGCATGAGTCTTGCAAGACATGCGATTGCCTTTTATTGGCTAGAACTACACAAGGAAGGAGTGAAGTGAAAACAGAAGTCACCATATACTTGTATTAGCATAACACATGCTAATGTCTCACCAACTCTTACTCTCACGGGACTGGTCCTACATAGCATGGAGCACTCTCAGCTCCTACTGAAGGTTGCGGCAACCAAGGGTGCTCAGCACCTCACAGGAGCAGGCCCAGAGGGAATGCAAATCAATGTGGATGCAAACATTGGCACTTTAATTGGAAAGCAGCAGAAGGAACAGAAATAATTGGCAATGCCAGTCCAACTAGGGAGGGGCAGTGGAGGTGCATAGCTTGGTACCACTAGATTTTGGGCTCAGTCCCATCTTATTTAGCATCTTCACTATAGGTCTGGAAGAAAAACTGCAAGTTAATGAAATTCACTCAGCTGGCAAGGTGGTGTAACGGGGAGAAAGTAGAGTCTCCCTATGGGCCTGTTCCAAAGCCCATCAAACTGGGCACTACTTATTACACTAAACAGCATTATCTTGCTGTCACCTTGTGTTCTCCTGTCACAGGTTCACTCACCACTGCAGCACCTCCTGCTGGCCATCACAGGAATTAGCTCTGTTAGACAGCATGCTCTCTTCCTGCCTCACCCATCATTGTCACTGCCTGAAGACCCACCTCAGTCCAAATACTGCAGCATCCTCTGCCTGACTTGACCCTCTGGTCATGTCACAGTGTGTTTTCCCCCTTGTGTGTGTGTGTGTGTGGGGGGGGACTCTCAGTTCTAGAATCTAACCACTTCCCCAGTGGTGAGTGGGGGAAGGGGGGGGGACCCCAGGCCCACCCACTACTCCAGGTTCCAGCCCTGTAGCTAGCAGCCTCCCACTGCCTCTCTTTAACTACTCCACCAGTTCTGCTTCAAATTCCCTGGGCCACTTCCCCATGGCCCCAGCACCTTCTTCATCCTCTTCTCAAGGCCTCGAGCCTGGAAGTCTTAGGAGCGAGCCAGAAGCTCTCTGGCTCCCCCAGTCCCTGCTAGCAGCTGCCTTGTCTGAGGCACTACCCTCCTGCAGCCCTCTAGGAACCCAGTTCTCTCCCTGGAGCTCCCTGCAGTAACTGACCTAATCTGCCCTGCAGCTCCCATTTATATGGACCTGCTGGGTCCTGATTGGCTGTTCCTCACAGCCCCTCTCCTATTGGCTGCTTCCCACACAGCCTCCCCAGGGCTCTATTAACCCCTTCTCTGCCAATGTGGGATGGATGCCCCACCACATCTCCCCCATCTCTTTGATGGATCTACTTGTTCTCTTTCATCTTAGACTAAGATTGTGAACTCTTTGGGGCAGGGACTGTCTTCTCAGGGGGTTGTATTTTATATTTTAGAGTTGACCAGAGGACGACAATTCAGTTTTGCAGCAACTTTCTACATGGGAACAAAACCATTCAAACATTTTCACAAAATGAAATTCTGCTAAAATGTCCAGTTATAGGACTGAAAATCTGACCTTTCTGATTTGGGTCTCTCTCCTCTAGAAATCCCCTCGCATTGATACATTTTGTGGATTCATATTGTTTTCAACAAAATGAGCCAATTTTCCACACACACTACACACACACATGTAGCCACTGAAATTGTAATGCAGACAAACAACAGTGACAATCTGCAAATGGAAGTAAGAGCTTAGCCAATCTAATAAATTAGGCACAATTTAGGCAACACTAATAAAGAGACTATTGCAGGTAACACACTGAGGAAAGCAAGATCCACAAATTCTACAGCTCTCTCCAATTCAGTCTCTCTGTAAGCCCCCATTTCTTCACTGTGTCCTTATTTTCCCAGCTATCCGCACCCCCATCCCTTAGAAAGAATGCCACAGTATGCTGTGGGAATAGCCTCTAACAGTATATAGCCAAATCAGCACTCACAGTCATAACCCCAAGTGCCCTGAAACCTCCAATTCCCCAGGAGAGCTGCTATGCAGTAGCCTCCATGTTATACCACTTGGCATTATGCAGCCACATAAAGCGTAGTAATGACCACTGCTCACCCATCCAGCACCACAAAACACACTGAAATCAGCCTGCTAAGCAGGAGGCAGTGACTTTTGAGTAAAGGAAAGAGACAAAGCAGCAAAGAAGAGAAAGAACCCTTCTGCCTGGAAGACAGAATAAAAATCATCCATGAAAAGGCAGCTAGAAAGTGTCGTAGGTGAGCCATAATTACAAGCTCACATTGGAGCCATCCTCCATTTCCATCTTTGGGAGGGTTGCAAATGGTCTTCATACTGTGGAGTTCAGGAACTTAAAATCACAATCACCCCTTTAGGGGAAGGAAGTCTGATTGACACAGAGGAAGGAGGAGACAAGTTGTAAAACCCAAGGATCCCACGCATCAACATAGAAACACATGGATCCTCTATTCTGGTGGAAGGGCAGCCCCTCCAAGTGGCTTTCTGGGCTCTCACTAGCTGAGCAGCATAGCTTCCTTTGGACCTGTGCTGCCACTGGCGCTTATGCCTACGTCTCACCCCCTCTTCTCCAAAAGCAGGCAGCTGAGAAATCCATGCTCTGCCAAGGGCAGTAGACCATATCCAGCGCCTGCCCCTCCCAGCCCCACAGATCTTGGTTGTGGCCTGTAAAGGAGTCAAGGCGGGGCATGCCCTGGAAGCACAACTGCACCCTCCCAAATATTGGGGGGGAAGGGTTCTGCCCTATTTTGCTCTTCTCCACACTGAAGGGCGGGGGGGTGCAAGGCTTATGGCTTTCTTGATCGCTCTATGTTATGCAGCTGTCTCTTAACAGACACAGAGTTGGCCATCCCTAGCCAGCATCACTATAGTAACATTACACTGAACTGTTGGGGGCCATTCAAGATGACTGTTGTAGTATTATCTCCTTCATGAATAATAGATCCACCTCCATCTCCCCCTTCCCCCCCCCCCGCCTTTTCTTTTAGATCCTATTTGGAATGTTTATTTGCATCTCTTGGGATAGGACCAAAATATCAGATTCCCTGCTCAGTTTCCTCCCCCATTACAGAAATAAGCTATGAGAGAAAGGGCACTGGGAAAATCCCAGGGGGTAAATAGCAGGGATGCATGCTGGCGTTAGTAGTTTTTGTGCCTTTGTTTTCACAGGCTATTGCTTCCAGGAGTCACCAACAGACTTAAGCTCTGCTCTTTGCTGGATGGCAAAGCGCAGCCACACAATGAGATTGCACATGATTCTGGCCCCAGCATTGGGCACTCTGCAGCAAAACGAAACCCACAAAAAACAAACACACAGCTTCATAGATTTTAACGCCTGAAGGGACCATGAGGGCCATCTCCTTGGACCTACTGTACAACACAGACCGGAGAATTTCACTCAATAAGTCCCTTGAAATATTCAGCTTTGTTCAACTTCACCCACACACTGCTATTTTCAGCTTTTTTCTGGTTCCCAAAACACCAAGCCCTAACATTTAGATAGTCCACCAGGTTGTCCATGCTTTTCCTGGGGCTAGGCTGTGTCCTTTGAACAGGGCTTGTGGGACATTGTCAGCTCATGTTATTGCACCATGGTACAAGATAGAACCCAGTTACTGCCTTCTAAAGGTATGTCTAATTTACAGCTCAGGTAGATGTACATGTCCAAGCAGTGTGGACATAGTTTGGGCTAGCCATGTGAGAACCTCAGAGGGGGTTGCTCTTGGGCAGCTAGCTAAAGCCACTGTCTGTGCTGTCACAGCCACATGGCTATTTTTGGCACGCTAGCTCGTCCAGAGTTAGTGCATGTCTGTCTACCTGAGCTGGGAATTACACCTCCCAGCTGCAATGTAGACGTATCCAAAGCTGAACAGGCTGCAGAGGGTTTATGGGCATGAAGCCTTGCTTGAGCCAGTAGAATAGGCAGATGAGGCTTCTATGTCTGCAAGACCCAATTCTGATGTACACTGTTGAATGGCCATGGAGTTCAGTGGAGTCACTCCAGTGTCAGTTAGAGGAGGGTCAAACCTAGACACCATTACGTGGGGAAGGAATGGGCTTTTTTTAGTCATGTTTCCAACTGTCAAGCTCACTTCAAAAGGGCTGCCATCCCCGGTCTCCAGTCCGCCCCTGAGCCGCCTCACTGCACCTTCTCAACCTTCCTTTTTCATGGTTTCCAGAAGCATCTGGTGTTGGCCGATGGGTCAACAGGGATGAGGAGGATTTCAACAGCTGTTTTAGCCCAAAGGTCAAAGCAGGTAGCATGAAAGAGAGGGTTAAAAGCCTGCCTTCCTGTTAACGAAAGACTAGCAGCCACCGGAGGGCAGGACTGAGATGCAGAGAAGGGTGTGTTGAGTGGATCAGACAGAGCAATAGTTCTAACAGACAAAGGGGGGGAAAATAGGGTCCTCAATAAAAGACCCCAATGCAAGAGGCCCTTGAAAAGCCACAGATACAAAGCACGTTGCCCAGGAAACTAATGATGCCCTCTCGTTATTGTTGGCAACAGGAAATGGCAACAAATACCATAATCCAGGCCCTGCTGCTGCCACTGTCTTTTCCTCTTGATTCAAGGCACAGAGAAGAAAGATGAGGCTTTTATTGTTCTGCTGCCTCATGGGGCATCACCGTGCCCTTGGGATCTGCAGAGATTCCAGACCCTGTGCTGGTTAATCTGGATGATCAGGCTGCCATGGCAACCACACAGGCCCAGACTCCTGAAGGTTAGAGGCAAACCCATCTTCTCCCAATAAGAAGCAACATGAGGCCAAGGCACATACATTTCACTTGTATGCTCGTGCCCATTACACGTGCCTATGTGCTTACATGCACACAATTACCCACAGAGACTCACTGTAAGGGACTGGGCATAGGCAGTCTGGTCTAGCGGTCACAGCAGGGCTGAGGTCTGCCCACCAGGAATGGGAGTCACCGGGCAGGTGTTGGAAGAATCACAAGGCCTGGTCCCATAAACAAGAGTCAGGGTCAGGCCAGGGTCAGAGACCGGAGATCAGAAGCAGTACCAGGCTAGAATCAAGAGGCAGGAATCCGGGTCAGAGTCAGGGTCCAGAAATCAGGAGACAAGGCAAAGTCTGGCACTGTAGCAGGCTGAGGTCTGTGTGGTTACCTAGACAACTTCCTGGGGCAACTCCTGGAGTTAACTAGGGACACTTGGCCAATCAGAGGGTCACAGGGTACTGTCACTCTAGGTCTCACAGGTGGTATGTCCTACGGCACCTATTCTCCACAGTGCTCTCAGGTTGTGCCTCTATAGGGCCTTCCAGTAGCATTGTGTGACTATCAACTGCCCTAGGCTCTGCAGACCTGGGTTCTTGTCCCTGGGTCCTTAAAAACTCACACATGTGCATGTCCACAAACACACACATTCATGCAGATGCTGACATGTATCCACTCATGGGCATACACACACACACACACACACACATATATATACACACACAGAGACAACATCTGAGGCTATCACAAGAAGCAATGGGCTTAAATTGAAGCAAGGGAGGTTTAGGTTGGACATTAGGAAAAACTTCCAAACTGTCAGGGTGGTTAAGCACTAGAATAAATTGTCCAGGGAGGTTGTGGAATCTCCCTAATTGGAGATTTTTAAGAGCAGTTTAGACAAAAACCTGTCAGGGATGGTCTAGGTAATACTTAGTCTTGCCATGAGTGCAGGGGACTGGACTAGACTAGATGACCTCTTGAGGTCCCTTCCAGTCCTATGATTAAGATGTTAGATCATGGGACCCAGTCTGGGACATGAGAAAGTACACAGCATAACATACACAAGTTGTAATACCATGTTGTGTCTCATAGCAGGGTATCATTGCCTAGATAGAGCATAAAACAGATTGGATTTGATAATACAACCATGTTATAAACAACATTACATAGCTAGGAAATGATAATGCATGTTAACATGCCTTGGCCATACTGTGATAAATATATAGGGATAATGGAAGACAGCAAGATGATATAGCAATGCAGAAGAGCTATAACAAATTGGCAAAGATAATTTAGTGAAAGCCCTTGTCATTTTGTATTCTGGCCATTTGAAATACTGCTTTCTGCAAAATTTGGTAAATTGGCCATTTTCACAATTAACAGGAATATTCACAATATTAAGCTGCTTACAGGATCAAGTCAAATGTATATTGCAGATGTAAAAGTGACCTAGCATTTTGAAATCATATTTAAAAGCCAGTTCTTCCTTCATCTACCTGGAAAGACCCAATCAAGATCATAGTCTTGCACTTCCTTTGTTACAGCTGATAGCATCTCTGACACCTAAAGTAGTATAAGGAATGCAGATCCTTTCTGTTTTAATTATTAATAATACCATATTATAGGCAGGGCTGCAAGCACCACCTATTATTAGGTTTGCCATACACCTCCCATTATAAGCTCCTCTTTTCAGTTGCTTATAACTTTGCCAAGCTTTAATTGTCTGGGCTGACATTTTTCATGGAGGGTGTCTGCCTCAAGCTAATTTTTTTCTCTGTGTAAAAAAATATCCAAAACGGTTCAGCCATTTCGAGAACAAGACTAGAGGAAAATATATGGTTTTGCCCATGTTAAATTCTGGCAGCCTTTTCTTTAAAAAGTTCTAGCATCCCCATACTTTGGAACAATGACTTGAAATTTAACAGGGGGTTGGGCCTTTGGGTCTGGGATGTGCCTTTTGCCATTCCAGTGAAAATCAGCCCACATTTGGCCATGTTGTAAGCCTTTGAAAAATTGCAGCTTGCACATGCACAGTAGAGACTTGGATTTTGACAGCTAGTTTCCCCAAAATTTCAGCCCACACTGAGCATGCTCCAGCCCAGGGCTTAGCAGGCCTTTCTCTGGAAATGCTGATCTGGGATGCTGTGCTCCAGGACCAGGTGCCAGAAAGGAGAGCAGGGAGCCCATCTCCCCTGTGCATTCAGTGACACCCCTTCTAAGCCCAGGCAGAATGGAGGAGGAAGTCGTTTGAGTCAGATGCGGACGAGACACGAGCCAGACCAGCAGGCAGGAGTAGGGACAAGGAAAGGGAAGTGAGAGACTGGGACTGGAAGCTGGTGGGGGGTTGGGGCGGAGACTGGGACCAAGTCCATCCTTTCTCTTCTTGCAATCCACTGCCTCATTCACTACATATCTTCCTGCTTCTGCAACAAATGAGGCAGGGCCTCCTACATACAACAGCCTGCTTCACTATGTAACTTTGATTCATTTCCAGAGCAGGTCCATTCTATGCATGGAATAAAGCTGGGGTCCTGTGGCAAAAAGAAATAGTATGTGATCATTAGAGACAGTCTCATAATGCACCCTCCTCCCCAACTGGGGGCTGAAATAAGGTTGTGCAAGGAACCTTAATTTTGGCATTTCCTAACTTTCACTGCCTCGCTTTGCAACTTTACTGTTCTTTTGACAGTGTGTTGGAGAGACACTCTTCATCCAGCAGGTTCCAAATAGACTTTAGAGACTTGGACAAATTTTACCTTCATTTACACCAGCACATAGGGCTGACCAGATAGTGAATGTAAACAATTGGGACACTTTTTTTGTGTGGGGGAGGGGAAAACTATAGTTGCGTATATAAGACAAAGCCCCTAATATCAGGATATCTGGTCACCCTACCTGCACAGTACCACTGAACTCAGTCAGGTAGCACAGGTGTAATTGAGCACAACTTGGCATTGTGTGGATGGATCACTCACTCACCAATGAAATGCACCCCCTCTGGGATGAGGGTGGGAAATGCAGCTGCCATTCAGCTTCACCAACATCAAACAGCAGTTTGGACATTTTTAGGACAGGGAGTGAAGGGAACTGCATCTGCTTGGAATTGCAGGAGAATTTAGAGAATCCAAATGTAGTTACCCAGACTGGAAATTTGGCCTTGTCACGGGGCTAAAATCTCCACTTAAAATCAGGGGTGAAAGTAACTTAAAGGACTTACTGGTACTCCGGAGTCCTTAGGAAGGGGAGGGGCCTCTTCTGGAAGAGGCGGGACTTTAAATCCCCAGACTCTTTAAATCACCCCAGGAGCTACCAGCTGCACAGGCAGCTGGGAGCCCCAGAGCTAGGAGTGATTTAAAGGGCTTGGGGCTCCAGCTGCCCTACCGCAGCGCAGCCCCAGGCACTTTAAATCATCATCGGAGCCTGGGGGGCTTCCAGCTGCCACCCCAGGCTCTGGTGGAGCTTTAAAGGGCCCTGGGCTCTGCTGCAGTAGCAGCAGCCGGGAGGCCCATGCCCTTTAAATCACCACTGGAGCCCCGGTGCAGCTACCCCAGGAGTCCAGCAGCCAGACTCCAGTGGTTATTTAAAGGGCCCCGGAGGTAGCAGCAGTGGGAGCCCTTTAAATCCTTCAAAAACCACGACTGGGCAGGATTTTTGCAGTTCCTTCTCAATTGCATGAAACTAGTCCCTAGATTGTTGGGAGGGAAGGGAGGAAGGACCCAAACACCTATGAAACATTTAAAGATTTTCACTCAAAAACCATCCCTATAGCTATTGAGAGCAAACACCTTGCACTTTCTGGAGTTCTGAAATTTCCTATATTTCAAATTGCCTTGTGCTGCCCTGCCAACCGGTCCCCCTACCCCACACTCTCAATAGCGCCCCGCCAGCCGGTCCCCCCTGCCCCGTGCCTCCAGCAGCGCCCCGCCAGCCGGTTCCCCCTGTCCCGCGCCTCCAGCAGCGCCCCGCCAGCTGGTCCCCCCAGGGCTGCCCAGAGGATTCCGGGGGCCCGAGGTTTTCGGCGGTGGGGGACCCCGCTTCAGCGGTAAGTCGGAGGGGGGTCCTTCCATTCCGGGACCTGCCGCCAAAGTGCCCCAAAGACCCACGGCGGGGACCCCCCTCCGCCGAATTACCGCGGAAGCGGGACCCGCTGCCGAAGTGCAGCCCCCACTGCGGGTCTTCGGGGCACTTCGGCAGCGGGTCCCAGAACTGAAGGACCCCCGCCTCCGAATTACCGCCGGAGACCCGGCTGCACTCGGCGGCGGGTCCCGCTTCGGCGGTAATTCGGTGGCGGCGGCGGGGGAGGAAGGACCCACCGCCAGCGAAGACCGGGAGCGAAGAAGCTCCGGGCCCCCGGAGCAAGTGAAGGACCCCGCTCCAGGGCCCCCGAAAAACTCTTGTGGGGGCCCCTGCTGGGCCCGGGGCAAATTGCCCCACTTGCCCTCCTCTGGGCGGCCCTGGGTCCCCCTATCCCGCGCTCCTAACAGCGCCCCGCCAGCGGGCGGAGCCCCGGCCCTTTAAATAGTCGCCAGAGCCCTGCTGCCGCCTCCTCGGGGATCCGGCAGCAGGGCTCGGGGACGATTTAAAGGGCCGGGGCTGGAGCTGCTGGGGGCGCGGGGCAGGGGGGACCGGCTGGCAGGGCGCTGCTGGGGGCGCGGGGCAGGGTGATCGGCTGGCGGGGCGCTGCTGGGGGCGCGGGGCAGGGGGGACCGGCTGGCGGGGCGCTGCTGGGGGCGCGGGGCAGGGGGGACCGGCTGGCGGGCAACGCTGGAGGCACGGGGCAGGGGGGACTGGCTGGCGGGGCGCTGCTGGGGGCGCGGGGCAGGGGGACCGGCTGGCGGAGTGCTGCTGGAGGCGCGGGGTAGGGGGACCGGTTGGCAGGGCAGCACAAGGCAATTTGAAATATAGGAAATTTCAGAACTCTAGAAAGTGCAAGGTGTTTGCTCTCAATAGCTATAGGGATGGGTTTTGAGTGAAAATCTTTAAACGTTTCATAGGTGTTTGGGTCCTTCCCCCGCCCTCCCCAGCAATCTAGGGACTAGTTTCATGCAGTTGAGAAGGAACTGCAAAAATCCTGCCCAGTCAGTGGTTTTTGAGCAATTTAAAGGGGCCCCAAGCCCTTTAAATGGCTGCCGGGGGAAGCCGATCTGCCCCGGTAGAGTGCACCGGCCCTTGCCGGTACGCCGTACCAGGGCACACCGGCTTACTTTCACCTCTGCTTAAAATCAACAGTGTGCTAAGCCCCTTACAGAGAAATGATGTCTACCCTGAAGAAGTTACAATTCAGCAACACATCTTGCCAACAAGGGAGGGAGTTGCAAAGGGTGATCAACTTCCCTAACAGGGAAGTTAGGCTGGTGCCTTGCTAGTTCCACGAGCATGCATGAGTGCACGTTTGTATGCAGAATATTTAGTTTGTATGCTCCACACAGCCCATTGAAATCTACAGGAGTTTTTCCTTTGACATCAGTTGGGCCTGAAGCTGCAATTTGGGGAGGAGTCTGTGGCAAAGCCAATCCAATCTACAATTGCAAATAGAAGCCAGATTAAACTTGACAGATTCAGATTGTCTGAGCCCAGAACCAGCTGAGCCTTTGTGGTATAGACTCGGTCACACTGAGTGCTGGGGATCAGTCAAGACCAAAACACCAGAGTAAAGCTCAGCTGGGAGGATAGCAGCAGTGAACAGAAGAGGCATGTATAGCTCATCCCCTGCATTTTCTCTGTCCTATGGCCATATGCCTTGTATTACCCAGGCTTAAACTGATCCCCTCACACTTCAATCCACAGCTGGTTCCCTACCCAAGAAGTTATTAACCTCCTCAGCTCAGCCCAGCCCCTTACTCCCAAGAATAATTGTCACTAGCTCAGTGACCACTGCTAAGGAGTCCCTGGAAGGCAGATTTGGCTTTTTGTTTGGGCAAGTGCTTTTCTGATTCATCAGGGGGTCTGTGTCCTCTGTGTGTGTGTGTTTTAAAATCAAAGGGACCGAAAAGGTCTCAGCTCCCAAAGTGCTGATGCAAGATGTCAGGCAGAAAAAACCTCCAGGGTGGACAGCCGGCCACTTGAGAAGGCCAGACATAAGGGGCAAGTCTGTATTCCACCACCGAGTATTGAGAGAGTGCCCCAGCTCCTCCAAGCACCCGCCCTCTTCCTCCAACTTCTCCCCAGCTTTTCCCCTTCACTGAGCACAACTTCCAAGTCCCAGCTGGGGAGGTCACAGCCCCTAATCTGCTTTTCTGCAGATAAGACCCAGGCTGGTGTCAGGAAGGGCTGGGAGGCACAGTGGAGGGTGGGAATAGATTAGTGGGACTCTGGAATGCCCAAGGGAGGGGGGAAAAAGAGGGTTCAGGGGCTGGATCAGTGAGGAAGTAAAGGGCAGGAACAGAGCTGATGCCACATGCAGGTGGTGCGGGGGGAGGCTAGGAAGAAGCATGTGTTGTATGATAGGGTTGGCAGGGAGGGATCAGGTGCTGTATAATGGGCAGGGGGGGGGGAGTTGACATGGCCTGTTAAAGCTTCATTCCCATGCTCTAACCATCCGAGACCTGGGCCAGCCATTTTTTCCTCACCGTGAGGAGCAACTACTCAAAATATTTTTTGCGGTGTGTGTGTGTGTGTGTGTGTGTGTGTGTGTGTGTGTGTGTGTGTATGTATGTAACTGGAACATCCCATGTTGGGATCCCCATACTGGCTGAGTCAGCCTCTCTCTCCATACCTGCCCTGCTGGAAATGCACCCATTCCAGTGCAGAGCCAGAGCCTCCTCCAGCCCTGCCCACGCTCCCTCTGCTCTCCTCCAACCCCTCTGTCTCCGACTGAAATAAATTGCCTTGGATTCCTGTAACTCAGGCAGAAAACCCAGGCCCCGTGCTGATAAAAACAACCGGCCTGGCCAGCATTGCCATGGCAACCAGCACTTTCTCACCCCCCCCTCCCCGGTTCCCTTTGTTCGGCTGTGGACCCAGACTTTTGTGCCCAGTCATAATGGGGCCAGACTCTCCGGATGCTTAAGGGGTGAGGTGAGAGGAATTTCATTCAGCGGCAGCTTGAGTGGCCAGTCTCCTTCCCTGAGGTCAGAGTGGGGAATGTTATTGACCAAGGCCCCATGCAGGGAAGGCAGCACTGAAGAAAGCACTTTATGGGGAAGAAAAGAAATTCCACTCTCTGGCCCACCACTCTAAATACAAACCCATCGGAAAAAAGCCTTTTGTTTCCAGCTCTCTTTTTCTGCAACTCCCACCACAGCTGCTCTTACTGGACACAACAAAACCCACCAGACCCGCCTCATGCTCCCCAGCACCGAGCTCCATTCCCTCGGCATAGGGCTTTGCCTTTCTGTGGCACTTTCACCAGACAAAACTCAGAGCGTCACAAACATTAGACGCCTGACAGCTGCCAAGCCCCGGTGATGCCAATGAGAGCCACAGGTAACTCAACCCCTGCAACCCCCTCCAGGTAACCCAGTTTAGCTCACTAAATCTGAAGTTTCCCCCCCATCCCCAAATTAGCAGACATTTGAAGGCTTTTGCTTAAGTGACTTGCCAACAAGTCAGTGGCAGAACCAGGAATCTCCAGGCCAGGATCATCAAAGGAGCCTCAGAAAGAGGCACCCAACTCCTTAATGGGAATTGGCCTCTAAATCCCTAAGACTCCCTAACTGACAGGCAGGATTTTACAGACATAACTAGGGATCCTGAAACATTTAAACAGCCTCATTTTTAATAACTATTGAGCCCTCCCCCGAGAGTCACGCACTAACCAGTCTGACTCGGGTCAGTGAGCACTCAGAACCTGGGTCCTAGGACCCTGCTAGGGGCTTGTTAAGGAACAAGAGGGAGACACAAAAGGCAGTTCCAATGGGGAATATGTACTGAGGGCTTTAAAGGCACAAGAAAAATTGTCCGCTGGTGTAACCCAACACTTAGACCCTACCATTTTGCCTGTACCAATACCATGATATCAGTCAGGATTGTAGTTCTAGGACTACCCTCTACTTTCTAGCTGTCTCAATCTTTCCCCAAGCTACACCCCTTCCCCACATAGAACTGTATCCTAATGAGATGCACGCTAGCCACTTGCAAGAGAATATCTATATTGCCCTTGTACATGCACTTTCCATATTGCAGCTGGAGCATGAGGTTGTAAACAAGACTGTGCACTCTGCACATCACAGTCCTTTAATAGCAGTACAACCAGTTCACTCTCCATAAACCCCCACCCCTCACCACAAGAGCATAAAACCATTGAAAGTACAACCCTACCACCTGAAAAGCTTGATCCACAGCCATTCACTCCTCTATAAACTTCCTGGCTATAAACTAAAGAGAGCTGGATGATTAATAAAGGGTGTTGTGTCTGCAAGCTAGGCCCCTGGTCAGGTACCCAAGACAAAAGGTTTTTATTCAGCTGCCACCCTCTTCAGGCAGGGCACCACCTGCAGCAGTCTTTCCTGTTACAGTCACAGCACAAACACAGAGATGTTAGATAAAAATATCAAATACTCTTGCTGCAAGGTCAGTATAACACTACTTTTAGTCTTAGAATCCAGAACATACATTAACCAAGAGCAGAAAGAGACAAAGCAGGCTGCTCCCTAAGGAAGGGAGGCATAATTCACCCCACCTTGTTTAGGCTGGGGCTTCCCAGCCTGACTCTGATCTCACAGTTCCCTAAAGAGCCCCCTAACTTGCAAGCAGGACCAGGAAATCGCCACACATGCACTTAATGTGATAATTTGCAATTCCAACAGTCCTCAGTACACCACACCCATCATCATTGCTTTCAATATATAATGAAGTAAGTGGTGGGTTACTTTTCTGGGTCACACCAAAGCATGAAAGGGCACCCATAACATGTCTAGTTTGTGCAGCATGTTCACAGCCATGACCACTTGTCTGAGTGTGTTTTGGTTGATGCTGGTCCAGGTGCCTCAGCACTCTGCTGTTCGTTGAAACCTTCCCTTCGCCTTCACATATGTTGTGCAAAATGCAGCAGGTGGATTTGATAATCATTAGCTGCCGAGTAGACATTGAAAGTAAGCTGCAGATCTGCTGTCTCCCAAATGCACACTCCACCTCCGTGCTGCCTCTGTCACTTTCCAGGTTTGGGTGGTCAGGAGAAGATTGCTAGCAATGGCAGGAGCACATATGCAGGGACTCGCAGAACCAGAATGGGGATATAAAATCCCTCAATGTCCATGCCGTTCAGTAGGTGCAGAGGTCCCATTTTCCTGCTCACGAGAAGTCCAGTGTGTTATGCTGGTAACATCACACACTTTGCCTGCTTCTCCCACACACACATTCACAAACTTTCTTTGGTGAGACACTCAGGCCTGCATCACAGTTGGCTAGAAACCTTTTCTGTTAATGCATTCTAGGGCTTGCTGGTGAGAGTGTTGGGGCAGAACACAGAATGGGCACATGGGTCCCCTTAGAACTTCCTTACAGTTTGGCTACCCCAGATGAGTCAATCTCTAACTAATCTGGGACACTGGATGCGTGGAACATCTGTCCCTGCAAACCACAGTGCATGGCCCTACAAAAACCTCTACTACAGCAGCGCCCCTCATTTTCTTACTCAGCTCCTTACTCACTGGTATCTACCCAGGATAGCCTGCTTCCACAAGATCTGAGGTATTTATATGGCCCTCAACACTCTATTGTCTGCATGCCTCAATCTTTAATACCCATTTTCCAGATGGGAAACTGAGGCACTAAAAGTAACTTGATCAAGGTCGCACAGGCAGTCAGCAGCAGAAGAGAACTCAGTTTTCCTTCTAAGCCCCAGTGCCCTAACCCGTGGGCCATCCTTCCTCTTTAACATGGGAAAGAATGCCAAGGGGAGGTCTTATCCTCAGGATCTGGTGTTGCAGTGTCAGGGCAAGATTATCACAGCAATACAGAAGAGTCTCCTTCCTTGCTTTGAAGTTCTGCACCTACTGCTACTCACCCAAGGCGTCAGAAACAAGTTGTCCCATCTGTTTGGTCAGAGAATGTCCCCTAAGTGGCGCTTCAACCAATCAGTTAACTACCAATACAGCACCCACCCAGCCAGCCAGCCAGCCAGGCAGCAGTGGCTGTGATGACCATCACTTCCTGATCTCTCAACTGCTCAGCTCAGCCTTTGGCTCTCTGAAGGCATAATAGTGCTGGGACACTGTCCACTGCTGAATCACAGCCATTTAGATGCCTCATGACTTTCCAAAAGCTCCCACAGAAAAAATGAGCAAGAACATTGGCCTCACTTGTGAGAGGAGGACTAGGAAATGGTGCCATCAGCAAAGGACTTAAGGAAGTTCCACTGCCTCCCCCACTGACTCACAGGGCTCCTGGAAAGCCTAGTGGATTCTAGAAGCCTTTCCTTGAAGGAGCCATGCCAGGAACTGTGGGTTAAATATTCTAGTGCCACACCACTGTAGCACCCTCAGTATAGATGTAGGGTAGCGTAGTAGGAAGAGAGCCTGAGATATAAGCCCTTGTATTAGAGACCTGGTATGAGGCCTGAGCTAAAGTAGTGGGCAAGTTTTGCTGATATAAAGCAAAGTTAGCAAAATTCTGGCAGTGAGCAAACGTCAGGCTCTGTCTGCTTGCAAGTTCACAGAATCTAGCAAGAACAGGGCTGATATTGCAGAAACACACATTCCTAAGAAGTGCTAGGCACAAAGTACTCATGCAAACACATTTCAGAAGAGTGGTACCATAACATTCCAATATTAAGGATGGTACAAAAATATTTCCCAAATGATAACAGGAACACACTGACCTTGTGTTTTAGGAGAGGTCAGGATAACAGTGTAATGAATAGAAATGTTTTAATTGAACCAACATGTACAAGGAGATGGGTAACAACTAGCCACGTCAGGGGCAATAACTATGTCAGAGGGGCAGTACTTGTAACTTGTTTGTATTAGGGTATAAAGAGGTATCTCTGAGAGAATGTCTTGGTCCAGCCATGGGGGAATGGAAAGTACCACCACTGACTGAGCTGCGTCCATTGTCACGGGCACACATGTTTTAATATTCTCGTAGAGTCTGCCAGGTGCTATTACCGTGCTTTGTTGACAAGGCCTGGAGCCTTCATACTGTGGCAAAGTACCTTCTCAGTCTCCCCGGCCTCTGCTGTTTTTAGCCCTGGGAAGACAGGCTTGGGTAATTGCAGTCCCCCTTAGGACTCAGGGGAAGTCTGTTCCCTGTCTTCCCACCAGCCTTATTTAAAGTAATTTTTTCCTGCCTTGTGGGAGAGCGTACTGCCGCTCCTCCTGGGGAGGCTTGCTGCTCCAACACTCCTGGCAGCCAAGTCCTTCTCTTTCTCTCTGCTTCCCCCCCTCCTTCCTCCCAGGAAGGGGTTTAAAAAGGTCTCAGGCAGCCCCAAGTTGGAATCACCTGGTCCTAATTACCTTCAGGTAGCTCCCCCTCAGCTGATTCTAATTTGCTACCTTGGTAACCCTTTCTCAGCTGAACCTGATTGACCTGTAGTTGTCTCTCAGTTGATAAGGAGGAGGGCCTTTTAACCCTCTGGGACTGACTCCTAACCGCCCCCCCCCTTGCAACTGTCTGTCCTGAGTTTATCACACATCCCTCACCCCTGTGCAACACTACAGGGTTGGGCTAGTTGGGTCGGCAAACAGCGTACCCTTGAAAGGCCATCCGCGTTGCCATGCTTGCTTCTGGACCTATGTTGTACTCTGAAGTGGAAGGGTTGTAGTGACAGGAACCACCTTGTCACTCTCGCATTTTTCTCTTTGTTTTGGTGCATCCACTTCAGAGGGGCATGGTCCGTGACGAGGGTAAACCGCTGTCCGAGTAGGTAATAGCGAAGACTTTCTATGGCCCACTTTACGGCCAGGCATTCCTTTTCTACTACGGCATATTTACGTTCCCTGGGCAGGAGTTTCCTACTGAGGAACAGGATTGGGTGTTCCTCCGCTCCAACCAGTTGTGAAAGCACCACTCCCAACCCAACCTCAGAGGCATCCGTCTGCAAGATAAACTCCTTCTCCCAGTCTGGAGCTACCAGCACTGGGTCGGTGCAGAGCGCGGTCCGCAGATCTGCAAAAGCCTCCTCAGCCGCACTAGACCATCTCACTATGTCCGGGCCACAGGCTTTTGTTAGGTCCGTTAGCGGGCATGCCCTGGTGGCGAAGTGGGGGATGAACCGCCTGTAGTACCCCACCAGCCCCAGGAATGCTCTGACCTGTTTCTTCCGGACAGGTCGGGGCCAATTCTGTATCGCCTCTAACTTGTTGAGCTGGGGCTTCACCACACCTCTCCCCACTATATACCCAAGGTATTTGGCTTCTGCTAGCCCAATTGCGCATTTGGAGGGATTTGCAGTCAGCCCTGCCTTCCTCAAGGTGTCCAGGACTGCTTCCACCTTCCCCAAGTGCGTCTCCCAATCCGGACTATGTATAATGACGTCATCGAGATAGGCGGCCGCATACCTGCCATGTGGGCGCAACAGTTTGTCCATGAGCCGTTGGAAGGTCGCGGGAGCCCCATGTAAGCCAAAAGGGAGGACAGTGTATTGATACAGTCCCTCTGGTGTTGAAAAGGCTGTCTTCTCTTTGTCGGCCTTGGCCAAGGGAATTTGCCAATAACCCTTAGTCAGGTCAAGGGTGGACAAAAATCGTGCCTTCCCTAGTCGATCAATTAGCTCATCTATCCGGGGTATAGGATACGCATCAAATTGGGACACCTCATTCAGTTTCCGGAAGTCACTGCAAAACCTCATACTGCCATCCGGTTTAGGTACTAGGACCACGGGGCTTGACCATTGGCTATGAGACTCTTCAATGACCCCTAACTTCAACATTTTCCTGACCTCTGTCTTGATCTCTTCTCTTTTCGCCTCTGGGATCCGGTAAGGCTTGACATTCACCTTCACTCCAGGCTCTGTGTGGATGTGATGGTGAACCTCAGTAGTCCTGCCTGGCTTTTCTGAGAACACGTCCTGGTTGCGTTCGATCATGTTGATCACCTCCGCTCGTTGGTCAGGGGTCAATTCTGGGGATATTCCCACCTGGCCAGGCAGGTTGCTCTCGGGAGGAGGTGACCCTATAGTGACCACATGAGCTCCTCTGTCTTGCCAAGGTTTCAGCAGGTTTACATGATAGATTTGTTCCAGCTTTCGGCGTCCGGGCTGTCGGACTTTGTAATCAACCTCTCCAATGGCTTCTATTATCTCGTATGGCCCCTGCCATCTGGCCAGGAGCTTGCTCTCCACTGTGGGTATGAGTACCATCACCCGATCTCCCACCTGGAATTTTCGGATCGTCGCTTGGCGATTGTAGTATGTTTGTTGGGCCCCTTGTGCCCTCTCCATGTGTTCCCGCACTATGGGAGTGACTTGGGCTATCCTGTCTTTCATCTGCAACACATGCTCGATGAGGTTTCTCCCTGGGTTCGGCTGTTCTTCCCAACTTTCTTTGGCAATGTCCAGTATGCCGCTGGGGTGGTGACCATATAACAGTTCGAACAGGGAAAACCCAGTTGAAGTCTGAGGCACCTCCCTGATCGCAAACATTAGGTACGGTAGCAGGGTGTCCCAGTCCCTCCCATCCCGGCTCACCACCTTTTGTATCATATTCTTCAATGTCCTATTAAAACGCTCGACGAGGCCATCGGTCTGCGGATGATAGACTGATGTCCTTAGGGTCCGTATGTGGAGCATTGCACATAGATCCTTCATTAATTTAGACATAAAGGGAGTACCTTGATCCGTCAGGATCTCTTTGGGTATTCCCACTCTAGCAAAAATTTGGATTAATTCTTTAGCTATGGTCTTGGACGTAGTGTTCCATAGGGGAATGGCCTCGGGGTATCGGGTGGCATAATCTAGCACCACCAATATGTGCTGATGGCCTCGGGCTGATTTTTCTAATGGCCCTACTAGGTCCATAGCTATTCGCTCAAAGGGGACTTCAATAATCGGGAGAGGTACCAACGGTGCCCTTAAGCGTGGCATTCCGGACAGGAGGCACAATATCGTCGGACCGCCGCATATATTCCAGGCCAAAAAAACCTCTGCAGAATCCGATCCAGGGTTTTATCTACCCCTAGATGTCCCCCAAACAGATGGCTGTGGGCTAGCTCCATCATGCCCCTCTGATGTTTCTGTGGTACTAGGAGCTGTTCCACGACTTGCTCTTGGATACGGACGACTCGGTACAGCAGATCCTTCTTGATCATATAATACGGCCCTGGGCCCTTGGCTCTCCCTTCCATAGGGACCCCATTCACCTCAACTACTTCCTTGCGAATGTTCTGGTATACTGGATCATTGGCCTGATCCTGTCCAAAATTCTCTAACGAAGGTCCAATTTGCCCAAACTCAGGGGGTTCTATTTCCCCCTCCCCCTCACGGGAGGTCCCTGGGGAACTGGGCCCGGCTACCGGCTCCCCAACCTCCTGCCTAGTCCCCTTGTCTATACCTTAACGGATCTTGTGGTCATTGGGTGGTTCGCTTGAGGTCTGCTGTGCCAGCTGTCTGCGCAAAGCTGCAGCAGCACACAGGGACAACACATAAAAGCAGCCGAACATTTAACCACAGGTAGAACTGCACCTGACCTGCACCCACAACATCCTAGCCAGCCTGGACCCACTGTACCACTGTTTAGACAAAGCCTCTAGAAGTCCATCTTCCAGTCCCCAATCCTCCTCTTCATGGCCTTTAAACCAATCCATGTCAGTACAGCACTCCAGCTCAGCCCTGATCACCAGTCTGCATGGATCTTGTGTCATTCCTACAGCTCTTAATTCTAAATCTCCCCTTTCTCTTTAGTTTAGGGCACTCTGCAAAGTGCCAGGTGATCTGTGCAATGTAACTGCACCGAGTATCTCTACATTACACATCCCTTTTTCGTGGGAGTGCTTGCTCTTCACTGGCTACCTGTTCCTGAAATTAGTACCAGGTGGGCAGGCAGTGTTAGATCTACTGCTACTAATATCTTGTCAAGCTGCTTCAGATTTGACTTGTCTAATGAAGTCGCAGGAACAGAGAAAGCACAAGTTTATATTCTTTCCTAGAACCTCCAGTGCAGCAGGAAACCCAGAGCGATTTCTCTCCCACCTTCCCCTGAACTAACAGCCTAGGTAGTGCCAGCTTAGTGTTGCTTCTGTTTGCACCAAGTCCCTCTGAGACTCTTTAAAAAAAAAAAAAGATAGATGCGACATATTATAGGTCTCTCTTTAGAGCCACCTCCTCCTCACAAGTAAGCTGCTCAGAATGCTACAGAGGAGGAAGACCGTAGTCAGGGAGACCAATAGATAGAACGTTGCATTGATATCATAGCCAATCCATGGCTACCTAGGACTTCAGAGTGTCACCATGATGCATACCACAGCTACTGGGAATTTCATGATCCGTTGCGACAGGGCCTCAGTCCCCTGACCCTGAAATACAGCCTCTTTTCACTTGAACTAAAGGAAGTGTCTCCTTAGCTCTTAGTCATATAGGGTTAATGATACTCTGTTGAGTAGTTCTGATCCCACTCAGCAGAGGGCAGAAAAAATACTAGCCAATTTGTTACAATATTAATGAAACTGAACGATGATAGATTAGCCGCGATAAAAAATGTATCCCTTTGTGCAGCTAATACTCCCACTGAATTCAGTGAGAGTTTTGGGGGGTGAAAGGAGTGCAGGACAGGATTCTGTGTTGCCTGCATAACAGATTAAGAGGGATGTAAGGGTATAAACACAGCCAAATGTCAATTTCTTTTTAAAACCTGAGGAAAATTTGTGAGAAGTCTTTTGCAGTATCAATCATGCTTTAATGCTAACCATTCTGCATAGCCAACCAGCCAGCACTTCATATGCACATCAGTCAAAGGCTCCTGCATGGGAATATTTGACTGGGATCATTTTTCTGAGGGTGAGGGGGAAGAGAGAGAGAGAGAGAGAGAGAGAGAGAATTTGCCTGGAGATCCTTTAAATAAAATCCAATATCTTAAACTTTCAGATCAATATAAAAAAATTCATCAGATGATCCTCAATTGTCAACTGCTTTGTTATTTTAAGATTGTTCTTCAAGTCTCCTTCTCAACCTCCCACCAGATAAGTGGAAGAGCATTATGTATAAGAACATAAGAACGGCTATACTCAGTCAGACCAATGGTCCATCTAGCTCAGTATCCTGTCTTCTGACAGTGGCCAATGCCAGGTGTTTCAGAGGGAATGAACAAAACAGGCAATCATCAAGTGATCCATCCCATTGTCTACTCCCAGCTTCTGGCAAACAGAGGCTAGAGACACTCAGAGCATGGGGTTCCATCGTTGACCATCCTGGCTAATAGCCATTGATGGACTTATATATTTCCAACCCAACAGACAATTAAGCTGTTTCAATTGGGTTCTATAAACTTCTTCATTTCCTGCCCAAACCTGTAGTGTAGAGCTGTTTTCTGTTAGCACAGCAGCTGTATTACACCCCCAAGAGTGCCAGCATTTCAGTAATGGATGGAACAATTTATAAATGCTTCGGGTCTATGAACATAAGATCATTATCATTATTAATGATTTTGAGTTGCCTCACCACAGCTAAGCAGCCTTGGAAGTTCCTGGACTTGCTTTTCTGACTGAACAAAGAAAAATTTAGAGAAGATCAAACATATGAAAAATATATTGAGACAAACCGTAAACAATGTCAACTTTCCAGCAAATTACACACTGCATTTGGAGCGTACAATGTTATTTATTGCTCTTTGATCCCATAGGATTTTATAATGCATCCTCTGAATTGTATATTTTGTTAGGCTGCAATTTTACCTTGGAGGTTTATATTGACTCCAGGTTTGCTATTATGGTTTATAATGGCAGCAAATTCTTTTAATTTTTTAAAAAAGAATGGCCACATACTATGGACTGCATATGGTTTAGCATCTCTCTAACCACTCATCAGGAACTGTTCAATGGCTGCAGACAAATCTCATTATTTTGACTGCATATTTCCATAGTGTCAAAATCAACAGCTGATGATACAGAGTGTTGCCATAAACATTTATGGCAACACTCTGTGCCTCCTCAGTCTTTAATTTCAGTGGTTTTACGCTGATCAGAATTGAGTGGCAGCTCATTTGGATCATTATTGTTGTATACGGAAAGCACATGCAGGAGAGCACCTGAGCTCTAGCTAGGCCAGGGCACCATTCTTTGCTTGTTAAGAGTGTTTTACGACATGATCTTCTAGCTTGGGAAGATGAATGGCTTTTCCAAGCTTGAGCTAGCACTGCACACTAACAGAGAGTATACAGCGTGTATATATTTGTGTATTTCTACCATGCTGGATGAGTACGTTTATTTCAGTGGTTTTGATTTATAAAGACATATATCCCTCCCAGCCCCTCTGGGCAAATTGACAGCTTAAGAACACCATCAATTTAGCAGCCATGTTCTGGCTGCAAGAGCCAGTAATTAAACATTACCCTAAACCAGCAGTACTAATGCTTCAACAACAGGCACTCTCCTAAACAAGAGTCCTCAGTCTAAGGGCCAAGAAAACCGATGGGCTTTGCACAGAGGCTGAAAGTCGGCAGATTCAGGTGCTGTTGGAGCAACAGCGGAAGCGAATTATTAGAGATGGTTGGAAAGTTTGACAGAACAGTTTTCCGTAAAAAAAAAAAAAAGTGGTTTTATCCAAGATGACACGTTTCATGGGAACATGCCAGTTTCAATGACATTTTTGGTGGGAAAATACTGAAATCATTCATTTGGACTCTCTCGTTTCACTAGGGTTACAAACGTTTTGTTTCAGCTCTAGTGTTCGGATCCATCTCATCATTTCTAAAATATTTTATTGTAAGTACAAAAAAATTAAGCAAAATGATAGAATGAAACCATTCAATGGTCCCAAATTTAAGTCAGAACTTTCATTTCATGGGAAATCTCAAAACTTTGGCTTATTGTTCCAATTTGGAATGTAAAAAGAATTTGAAGTGTTGGAATTTCCCATGGAATGGAAATTCTGGTTTCCAAACAGCACTAATTATTTTTTGTATTGGAGTGGCGCCTAATGGCTCCAACAAAGCAGAGAGCCTCCTTGTGCCAAGTGCTGCACAAACATGTAGTTTCTATCCCAAAAGGATTTATAACCTAAGTAGACAAATATTATCCTGAAGCACAGAGGGATCAAGTGATTTGCCCAAGGTCACACAGGAATAGAGGGACCAGATAGCAAGTGTGAAAAATCGGGATGGGGCTGGGGGGTAATAGGAGCCTATATAAGAAAAAAAACCCAAATATTGGGACTGTCCCTATAAAATTGGGACATCTAGTCACCCTACACAGGAAGGCTGTGGCAGAGCAGGGAATTGACAACACATCTCCTGAGTCCCAACCAATCCAGTTTCTTTCCAAGAGGCCATCTGTCTTCTCTGAATTCTAGGGCTCACTGACAACCCTGCACTGATAACATCTCCAATCCTGCCAAGGTCAAGTCTAATTAGCAATGAAGAGGCAGTGGCATGGACTCCAGCACACACTAGCCACATGAACATTTACCCAGGCTGCCCAGTGGCCTTGTACTGGGGCAGCTATCCCATGCCACCATACCTACACTACTACTGTTGCCCACACTAACTAGATTAAAGTGGACCTCAGCTTTGACAAACCTTCACAAACGAGAGACTGGAAGCAGTATTATGCAAGACTTTTAATTGCTACAAAGCGCTGCCAGGAAACTGGAGATATTCAGGTATCTTCTTTAATTTTTACTATAGGGAAGCAGGCAGAACATATCTTTAAATCTTTTGGCTTTACTGAAGCCAGTCAAAAAGGACTATGAAAGGGTTCTGGCTGTGTTTGATGCTTTCTTTATGCCTCAGAGCAGGGGTCCCCAACACGGTGCCCGCAGGTGCCATGGCGCCCGCCAGGGCATCTATGTGCACCTGCCTACTGGCCACCAGACAAGCAGCTGCCGAAATGCGCCGAGAAGCGGCAACATCAAGAAGCGTTGCCGCTGAAACGCTGCTGATTTTCGGCGGCATTTCGGCGGTGACGCCTCTTGATGACACTACTTCTTGGTGGCATTTCGGTGGCGACGCTTCTTGGCCTTGCCGCTTCTCGGCGGCATTTTGGCGGCTGCTTGTCTGGTGGCCATGCTCCTCGGCGGCTAGTTGTCCGGCGCCCACCACACGGAAAGGTTGGGGACCACTGCCTCAGAGGAATGTGGGTTATGACAGAGTATGTTTTCACCAGAGAATTCAAGAATGAGGAGAAAATGTTGAATGTTTTATAATAGTTTGACATGCATTGGCTGAAAGCTGTGATTTTGGAACTGCAAGACATGAAAATATCAGAGACAGGCTGGTTATTGGTTTAACAGATGAAAATCTTTTACAGCAACTCCAATTAAAGACAGATTTAACCCTACACACAGCTATACGGATAGCAGAGCTGTCTGAACTAGTCAGAACAAAAAACAGGCACAACTTGAAAAATCTGAAACTAGCTCAGGAGCGGTAAACAGCATGAAGGCTAAAAGTAATCATCATAAGACCCCTGAAATAAAAAGTGACAAATTTCAGGCAAAACCCAAAGCCTTTCAGCCTACATGCACAACGTGTGGAAAATGTCATAGACCAACAGATATATGTTTCACCAAAGGCACAAGGTATAGTACATTTACAAAATATAGGTATTTTCCAGCTATTTATCTGCAATATGAGTCAACCCCCAACTGCTGTAGTGTGGCAATCAAGAGCCATTGTTTCTGGCACCTATCACGTGACTGAGAGAGCCTGCCTAGACAGTGAAATTGAACATTCATGGCAAGACTATGGATTGTGATGTCAGCTCCTGAGTCAACTTTACAGTCATCTCAGAAAGGACTTAATCACCTTCAACCTCTCACTAAAGGGGTGGGACTCACCTCCACAGCACCTCCTACTGGCTGTCCTGGGAATTAACTCTCATTTTGCCAGAGTGCCCTCACCTAGTGGTGTCTCACCCGTCGTCACTCTTGCCTCCACCTGTAGGATCCACATCGCTCCCCATCCTCTTCTGGACACAGCCCTCTGGCTGTGTCCCACTTGGTTCTCTCCCCACTCCTGGGGGATCCGACAGTCAGTCCAGCCATTTGCCTTGGTGGCAAACTGCAATCTCTGGTCTAGCCACTCGTCTCAGTGGGAAAATGCAGTTCATGCACTGGCCACTCCCCTCAGTGGCAACTGGGGCGGGGGAGAGCGGGGGAGACCCAGGCCCAACCGGTACTCTGGGTCCCAACCCAGAGACCCCATAGTCAGCAGCAACATACTGCCCCCTCCTCCTATTCTGCCATCTGTTTCCCTGCAACACTTCCCCACAGCCCTAGCACCTTCTCCGCCCTTGTATCAGGGCCTCAGTCTGGCAGCCCTCAGGCTGGAGCTCCCTATTGCTCCCCTGACCCTGCCCAGCACCCCTCTGTCCATGGTGCTGTTTCTCCCAACTCTCCTACCAGGCAGCCAGTCCTCCTCCCTGGACCTCCAGGGAGAGACTGCCTCTGTTCTGCTCAGCAGTCCTTCTTATATGGGCCAGCCTGGCCCTGACTGGCTGCTCCACTAAGCCTTCTCTCTATTGGTTGGCTCAATAAGCCCCCTGCTAATTAGCTGGGTTCTGCACAGCCTCCCCAAGGCTGCTTTCATAGAATCATAGAATATCGGGGTTGGAACGGACCTCAGGAGGTCACCTAGTCCAACCCCCTGCTCAAAGCAGGACCAGTTCCCAACTAAATCATCCCAGCCAGGGTTTTGTCAAGCCTGACCTTAAAAACCTCTAAGGAAGGAGATTCCACCACCTCCCTAGGTAACCCATTCCAGTGCTTCACCACCCTCCTAGTGAAAAAGTTTTCCCTAGTATCTAACCTAAATCTCCCCCACTGCAACTTGAGATCATTATTTCTTGTTCTGTCATCTGCTACTACTGAGAACAGTCTAGATCTTTGGAACCATCTTTCAGGTAGTTGAAAGCAGCTATCAAATCCCCCCTCATTCTTCTCTTCTGCAGACTAAATAATCCAAGTTCCATCAGCCTCGCCTCATAAGCAGGGCCAGCTCCAGGCACCAGCCAAGCAAGCAGCTGCTTGGGGCAGCCAACGGTGAGGGGCGGCACGTCTGGGTCTTTGGCGGCAATTCGGTGGTGGGTCCCTCACTCCCTCTCGGGGCGAAGGACCAGCCGCCAAATTGCCGCTGAAGACTGAAGCGGCAGCGGTATAGCTGCAGCTCGTGATCGTGGCTTTTTTTTTCTTTTTTGTTGCTTGAGGAAAAGCAGGTGTGGGGGCCAAATCAAAACATTGCCTTAAAAAAGGTAAAATAAATTATCTCAACAGTTTCAGTTCTCAAGTACTATAATGTGAACAAACCCACAATGGTCAGTGTGGATGACAGCAGCTATGGCCTAGGTGGTGTTTTGTTGCAACTACATGGATCTGAGTGGAAGCGTTTTGCTCTTGCACACTCACAGCAGCTGGAAAATGATACGCACTGATTGCAAAGGAGTGCCTGGCAAGCATATGGGCACGTGAGAACTCATACAGATATCAGTGTAAATGAATCCAGTCCAGCCAGATAACACACCATAAACCTCTTGCAACTTTCATCAGTGAAAAAGACCTGGATCAAGCACTGCTGAGACGCCAGCATCTATTGATAACGTTAATATAATTTAACCAAATTGCTAAATATGTTTCTGGGGAAATTCTTTTAGGCCTTGTCTACACTACAAGACTATTTCGAATCAACTTAGTTCGAATTTGTGGATTCGACCTTATGAAGTCGAATTTGTGTATCCATACTAAATACACTAATTCGAATTTCTGAGTCCACATTCACGGGTGCACTGTGGGAAGCTATCCCACAGTTCCCGCAGTCCCCGCTGCCCATTGGAATGCTGGGTAGAGCCCCCAATGCCTGCTGGGGGGAGAAATGTGTCGAGGGTGGTTTTGGGTAAGTGTCGTCATTGAACCGTCAATCACAACCTCCCTCCCTCCCTCCTTGAAAGCGCCTGCGGGCAATCTGTTCGTGCACTTTTCTGGTCAGTGACAGCGCAGACGCCACAGCACTGCAAGCATGGAGCCCGCTGCGATCATCGCCGTTTTCTCCTCCTCGCACTTTATCGTCCACCTCTTCCACAGTCAGCTGATGAGAAATTGGGCTACTTTTCAATGGTGCTGCAAGCACTGGGGGACCATAGGGGACGTTTTGCAAACATCAACGTCGGGTGGCCGGGCACGGTTCATGATGCGTGTGTTTTCAGGAACTGTGGGCTGCTCAGACGCCTGCAGGAAGGTAGTTTCTTCCCGGACCATGAAATAACTGTTGTGGATGTGCAGATGCCTATAGTCATCCTTGGGGACCCAGCCTGCCCGCTAATGCACTTGCTCATGAAGCCCTATACAGGCGCCTGGGACAGCGACAAGGAACTCTTCAAATACCAGCGAGCAGCGTGACCTGTGACTGTTCAGTTTCTTTACAGAGAAGCTGAACCTGCCCCTGTTTCTTTACCCACTGACTGTTGACTCTCCTCTTCGGTTACATACCCCGTTCACCCCGTTTCCCCCACTTCCAACACACGTGTAAAAATAAAATACATGTCCCATTGTTACTTAAGAAAGGTTTCTTTATTCATGACTTTGCATTAAAGGGTTGAAACTGGGAGGCAGACTGTGCTGGGTAGGGTGTGCGGTGATGTAAAGACCGCCTCTAAACTCAAGGAATGACAGGCTCCTGCTCCTAGAGCGGTCCGCAGTGCCGGAATGCTTCTTTCAAGGGAGCCTGCCATCCCTCTTTATGGAATTCTGTGTGCGGGCGGATATGTGACCTTGTGGTGGAGGAGGATGGATACAGATTCCTCAGCTGCGTGACTCAGCGGTCCAGGACAAGGACCGCTGTATAAGATCTGTAACCGCCCTCCCCCGCTGCAAAGTCACATCTCCCCCGCCCACACAGATCCTGGAAACCACCTCCCATACCGACCAGGGT
This sequence comes from Mauremys mutica, assembly GCF_020497125.1. Classification (NCBI taxonomy): domain Eukaryota; kingdom Metazoa; phylum Chordata; order Testudines; family Geoemydidae; genus Mauremys; species Mauremys mutica. Next base: position 48,368,534 of record NC_059078.1, read on the forward strand.
GCCTACTGACTGCATCGTGTGTGTGACCCGCTGCTGATCCTGCCCCCGTGTCTGTACCCTGGGAAAGGTGACTGTCCTATGCAATTAACCACCCCCTTCCCCACGCCCCCCATTCAAACACAGTCTTCTTTGAAAAAACATAACGGAAACAGTAATTAACAGCAAAGCATTTTTATTAATTAAGTAGACAGTTAGGGGATGGGACTGGGATTGGGACTACTGTGAGTCTGGAAGTGAAGGACTTCGGCAAATGTAGGGTATGAGAGCTTTTGGGTACTTGAGCACTGTGCTGTGGTGCAGTGACAGTATTCACGTCCCCGGCCGCCCCTCCTCCTGATTATTTTCGGTGAGGGGGGTATGGGACTTTGTGGCGGGGGAGTGCGGTTGCAGATACACTGCAGGGTGTCTCTGTCCTCCTGCGGTCCTGCAGAACATCCACAAGGCGCCTGAGCGTGTCCGTTTGCTCCCTCACTAGTCCAAGCATTGTTTCAGTCGCCTGCTTGTCTTCCTCACGCCACCTCTCCTCCCGTTCGCTGTGTGAGCGCTGGCACGGAGAGACGGTCTCCCTCCACTGGCTCTGCTGGTCCGCCTCTGCTAGGTAGCAGCCCATACGTTCCTCGAACATCTTGTCCCTTGTCTTTTTCTTTCGCCGCCTAATCTTTGCCAGCCTCTGCGAGGGGGATGCTGTGTCAGGTCTGGAGACAGTGGAAGCTGTGAGATGGGAAACAGGGAGTGAATTCCTTGCAAATATTCTTTTTTGCGAACAATTAACTGAGTCTAGGCTGTCTGTGTGAATTCTGGGTTGAGACCCCTGTGCCTGCTAGGGCACAAATCATTTTCGCGGTGGATTCTGGGTAAATGTCGCCAGTCATTCCTTCCTCCGGGAAAGCAATGGCAGACAATCATTTTGAGCACGTTTTCCATGAATTGCCCTGGCATACGCCATAGCGTGGCAACCATGGAGCCTGTTTTGGATTTGGTGTATGTCACCGTATGTGTACTAGATGCCGCTGACAGAGGCGGGCCAGCAGCGCTGCACAGCAGCATGCTTTTGCTTTTGCATGACAGCAGCGATGGTTACCAGGCATACTGCACCGTCTACCATACCATGAATTGGTAAGAAGACGGTAATAAGATGGTCATGGTTACCTGTCCTTTTGCACTGCACCATTTGGTGCTGTCATAAGTGCCCCATGCCGATCAGCCAGGGGCGCAAAAGCCAAAATTGGGAATGACTCCCTGAGTCAATCCCTCCTTTTTGGTATCTAAAAATAGAATCAGTCCTGCCTAGAATATGGGCAAGTGTACTAGAGAACCACTGTATCATAGAACCAGAGAGCACAGCTGCTCAGTGTCCGATCCTGCATAAATTATGAGCTGTATGCTATTCACAGGGGGTGCTCCTGCAACAACACCACCTGTTCATTCCGTTCTTCCCCCAGCCTTCCTGGGCTACCATATCATTGTCCTCCCACTTGTGTGATGAAGTAATAAAGAATGCAGGAATAAGACACAGTGACTTGTTTGTGAGAAATGAGTGGAAGGAAGCCTCCAGCTGCAATGATAGTCCAGGCAGGACATTAAGGAGTGTGGATGAAGGAGCCCATCATCCCTCTGCTAGTCCAGGGGCAATTGAATCTTTTATTTACAATGAAGGGTGGGGGCTGATGGAGCTCAGCCCCCTGTTGCAATGATGAGGACGGTTACCAGCCATATTGCACCATCTGCCATGAAAAATTAGGGACAGGCGCCCTTGATTGACCTTACTGATGCTAGTCGGCATGGTTACCAGCCCTTTTGCACTGCCCCATGTGCCAATAGGCTGACGATGACGACGGGTATCAATCGTATTGTACCGTCAGCCACCCATGGCGGGGGGGGGGGGAGCAAGGATATTGGTGTTGAGTGCTGCAGCATCGCATCTATCTGCAGCATTCAGTAAAGATACGGTGACATGTAAACGAGTCAACAGAGGATTGATTTCCCTTTAACTTCTCGGGTTTGGGGGGGGGGGGCATAAATTGCAGAGCTGTGCCCTGAACCAACGCGGACACGGAGTTTTACCATAGAAGCATTTGGAGCTCATCCAAGAATGCAAATGATTTTCGGAGACAGCAGGAACTGTGGGATACCTTGCGTCCTCATTCCCCCCTCCCTCCATGAGCGTCCATTTGATTCTTTGTCTTTCCGTTACGCTCATCACGCAGCTGCGTGCTGAGTCTGTGCTATGCCGTCTGTCCGTGGATTTATTAAAAATACTTTGGACCAGGCGCACCATAACAGTAATTCCACTACTTAGATGCATGAGTCTCCTAGCGAGATCACCGTGAGGACGGGCACTGAAGGAGATAGAGAGTGCATGCTGCGTGAAATCTATCACGAACCATGGACCGATGCAGCCGTGCTCAGGGAGGCAATGCTCCCTGAATACCGCATGAAAGCCTCGCGCGGAAAAGGGTACTATCACGGAGCACCCAATAAGGCAGCTCTCCCCAGGAACCTCCTGCTGATGCTTATCGATTAACGGAAGGAGAGCTTCGTGGAGATCTCCCAGGAGGATTTCTGTTCTATCACCATATATAGAGAGACCTCCTTCTCACACACTTCAGATTCCTGTTATATTAAGAATAAAAGTTAACATGGTTAAAGCACTTACCGACTGCTCCTTCCCCTGATTCAGGATCCGGGTTCATGGCCGGGGAGGGCTGGTAGGGGATCTCCGTGACGGTGATGAATAGATCCTGGCTGTCGGGGAAACCAGCGTTGTAAGCGCTCTCGCCTGCCTCGTCCTCCACAAACCCTTCCTCATCTTCCCCGTCCGTGAACATCGTCGAGGAACTGTCCGTCGACACTGTCCCATCATCAGAGTCCATGGTCACTGGTGGGGCAGTGGTGGCAGGCTCCGTAGCGTCCGTTTGCCGCTTTGATTTTTTGGTAGCCTTGTCTGGGGTCCTTGGTTTTCACGCGGCGATGCGTTGCATGACGGCTGTATCCTCTGTCTGGATCATGGCTTTGGAGACCTTCTCGTAGGTCTTTGCATTCCGTTTGTTGGAGCGCAGCTCCGAAAGCACAGACTCCTCGCCCACACGCCGATCAGATCCAAGAGTTCCCGTTCAGTCTATGCTGGGTCCCTCTTTCTATTCAGAGTTTACATGAACTCCTCTGCTGGAGAGCTCTGCATTGCTGCCGGTGCTGCTGAGCTCGCCCCGATGTCCAACCATGAAATGAGATTCTAACTGTCCAGAAAGGAAAAGGAATTCAAATTTTCCCGGGTCGTTTCCTGTGTGGCTGCTCAGAGCATCGAAGCTCGGACTGCTGTCCAGAGCGTCAACAGAGTGGTGCACTGTGGGATAGCTCCCGGAGCTACTAAGTTCGATTTGCATCCACACCTAGCCTAATTCGAGCTAGCCATGTCGAATTTAGCGTTACTCCACCTGTCGGGGTGGAGTACCAAATTCGAACTAAAGAGCCCTCTAGTTCGAATTAAATGGCTTCCTGGTGTGGACGGTTGAGCGGTTAGTTCGAATTAACGCTGCTAAATTCGAATTAAAGTCCTAGTGTAGACCAGGCCTTAGTAGCAGATGCTCCATCACAGAGTGCAGTACCGCACTCAACCTGACTGTGAGCCTGAAGATGATGTAAAGGTGTACATGGATATATACAGACCAGTATGAGAAAAGAGACTACAACAGCTACAAAAAGCAAAAACCTTAACAGATATATAACTTCAGGAAGCTCTAAGCTCCATTAGGGCTGGCTGGCCAGTGTGAGGACAATTAATGAGTCAAATGGGCTTCTGATTAAAGGCAATTGAATTGTTATTCCAAATGAAACAAGAGGAGGAATCCTAGAACCTCATCTATGAAGGACATCAAGGATTAACTAAATGCCATGAATTGGCCAACCAGTCAGTGTGGTGAACAATGCAGAACTAACAGACCAACACAACACAAAGAACCTTTAAAAACAACACCTCTGCCAGACAGACCTTGGAAGAGATTAGCTGCAGATTTATGCAGTGTCAGAGGACATCATTACCTGGTCGTCATGGACTATTTTTCCAGGTATATAGAAATAACAAAGTTGAAAGACATAACATGTCACAGTGTTATTGAGAAACTGAAGTGCACTTTTGCTCACTTCTGTATTTCAGAACAACTAGTGATGGACAGCGGGCCACAATTCACTGCAGCAGAATTTGATTTTGATCATATTACTAGCAGCCCACATTACCCACAAGTGAATGGAGAGACAGAGAGCTGTACAGACAGCCAAGAAAATCCTACAACAGGAAGAGCCATTCCTTGCTTTTCTGAGCTTCAGATCAACCCCAACAACAGCTACTGTATCTAGCCCAGCACAGCTCCTGATGGGAAGACAATTCAGAGCTACTGTCCCAAAGTGGGGATTGATTCTTTTCCAAAAGTTGCCAGACACAAAGAGAGTAGCTAAATTGGATAAAAAGGGTAGAACAACCTAGGAACACTTTTACAGCAGATGTCACTCAGTGGTTCTCAATCTTTCCAGACTACTGTACCCCTTTCAGAAGTCTGATTTGTCTGGTGTACTCCTGAGTTTCACCTCATTTTAAAACTACTTGCTTACAAAATCAGCCATAAAAATACAGAAATATCACAGCACATTACTGAAAAATTGCTTACATTTCTCATTTTATAATTATAAAATAAATTGTTTGGAATTAGGGGTATCGATTAATCACAGTTAACTCACACGATTAACTCAAAAAAATTAACTGTGATTAAAAAAATTTATTGCGATTAATCACACTGTTATAGAATACAAAGTGAAATTTATTATATACTTTTGGATGTTTTTCTACATTTTCAAATATATTGATTTCTATTACAATACAGAATACAAAGTGTACAGTGCTCACTTTATATTATTTTTCTTACAAATATTTGCACTGTAAAAATGATAAAAGAAATAGTATTTTTCAATTCACCTCATACAAGTACTGTAGTGCAATCTCTTTATCGTGAAAGTGTAACTTACAAATGTAGATTTTTTTTGTTACATAACTGCACTCAAAAACGAAACGAAGTCCACTCAGTCCGACTTCTTGTTCAGCCAATTGCTAAGACAAACAAGTTTGTTTACATGTATGGAAGATATTGCTGACTGTTTCTTATTTAGAATGTCACCTGAAAGTGAGAAGAGGTGTTTGCATGGCACTTTTGTAGCCAGCGTTGCAAGGTATTTATGTGCCATATATGTAAAACATTCATATGCCCCTTCATGCTTCGGCCAACATTCCAGAGGACATGCTTCCATGCTGATGATGCTCGTTAAAAAATAGTGCATAAATTAACTTTGTGACTGAACTCCTTGGGGGAGAATTGTATGTCTCCTCTTCTGTTTTACCTGCATTCTGCAACATATTTCATGTTATAGCAGTCTTGGATGATGACCCAGCACATGTTCGTTTTAAGAACACTTTCACAGCAGATTTGACAAAACGCAAAGAAGGTACCAATATGAGATTTCTAAGGACAGATACAGCACTCAACTCAAGGTTTAAGAATCTGAAGTGCCTTCCAAAATCTGAGAGGGATGAGTTGTGGAGCATGCTTTCAGAAGTTTTAAAAGAGCAACACTCTGATGCGGAACCTGAACCACCAAAAAAGAAAATCAATCTTCTGCTGGGGCATATGACTCTGATGATGAAAATGAACATGCGTCAGTCTGCTCTGTTTTGGATCATTATCAAGCAGAATCCATCATCAGCATGGACGCATATATTCTGGAATGGTGGTTGAAGTATGAAGGGACATATGAATCTTTAGTGCATCTGGCACGTAAATATCTTGCAATGCCAGTTACAACAGTGCCATGTGAACGCCTGTTCTCACTTTCAGGTGACATTGTAAACAAGACATGGGCAGCATTATCTCCTGCAAATTGTAACCAAACTTGTTTGTCTGAGCGATTGGCTGAACAAGAAGTAGGACTGAGCAGAATTGTAGGTTCTAGAGTTTTACATTGTTTTATTTTTGAATGCAGTTTTTTTTGTACTTAATTCTACATTTGTAAATTCAACTTTCATTGTAAAGAGCTTGCACTACAGTACTTGTATTAGGTGAATTGAAATATACTATTTCTTTTGTTTTTTACAGTGCAAATATTTGTAATAAAAATAAAGTGAGCACTGTACACTTTGTATTCTGTGTTGTAATTAAAATCAATATATTTGAAAATGTAAAAAAATCCAAAAACATTTAAATAAATGGTATTCTATTCTTGTTTAATTGTGCATCTAATTGCGATTAATTTTTTTAATCGCTTGACAGCCTTAATATAAATATTGCACTTACGTTTCGGTATATAATATATAGAACAGTAGAAACAAGTCATTGTCTGTATGAAATGTTAGTTTGTACTGACTTCACTAGTGCTTTTTATGTAGCCTGTTGTAAAACTAGACAAGTAACTAGATGAGTTGATGTACCCCCTGGAAGACCTCTGCGCCGGGTTGAGAACCACTGAGTTGGAGAGCTGCTAGGTCTAGAACCTGGTGACTGTGTTCATGTCAAACCAGATGGAGAAAAAAATAGACAAATATCATAAAGAAAAAGAATTCAGGGCCCAGATCATGACATTTACAGTTTATTCCTCAAAAAGAATAATCAACAGAGAAAACTCACAGATAGCAGATGCAAAACAAGAAGATGACTCCTCAAAGTATCACCTGCAGGTTCTTACACAAGAATTCCACATTGACTATAGCTAGTCAATTTAACTAATAGAAAGGCAGATATCCAGATTGTGTAATTTAAAAAAACAGCACAATTCAGAGACACTGAACTTCAACTATAACAGGCTAGTGTATATTTTGCAAATGGAAGGAATGTAGTATTCGAAAGGGGGAGATGTAATGGAATGCTAACAGTATTATACTGTTTGGCCACTAGATGGCCCTGTGTCTATCACACTTTTCTTAAGCTAACATCAGCCACAGGGCAATTAAAAGATTTTTTACTGAACATATCTGGTATGTATTTTGCTCGGAAGCAAGGTCTGTAGCCAGTCCATAATTGGCACAGGTGCATGACACCCAGAGCCCGCATTCAGAATTGGGGCCTCACCATGCTAGGTGTGGCCGAGCATGTGGTTCCTGCGCGAGAGACTCACCAGCTAAACACAGCAAAGAAAAGATACCCCAGGCAGAGGACAGGGATAAACTGAAGGGGGTGAGATGGGGGAGCCACTGAACTGTGGAGCTTATCAGAGCTGGGTGCTCCGGTGAGAGCTCAGCAGACAAGGGTAAGACCGCTGATGGGTGGGAGTGCTGACCGGTTCTGGCTCCCATGAGTGTCCGCTAGTCCCGCCACAATGAATCAACTCCCATTAGCCTGGGTTGAGGTATAAAACAACCTGCTATGGAGCAATCAGCTCCTAGAGACCAAAGCGGAGCCTGGCCCCTAGGAGGGCCAGGGAGATGGAGAGAGAGGCGTACACGGCAGTTGGGGAAAGCAGTTGGGGAAAGCAGATCAATTGGGAGCAGAGACAGCAGGCCAAGACGGGCCATCCACCAGCAGAACCCCCAGAATCTGATCTTGCCTGGGGAAGTCAGAGTTTCTGGAACCGCAGCAGGACAGTCTCAAACCCGCTCTAACTGCTGGCATAGGCCTGGGAAGGAGAGTGGGGAGAAGGCTGGGGGAAGTCGGGGGCTTCGCTTGCATAAAATTAAATTCACAGCTAAGTTGTCAACACAAAAGGTGGGGGCGCCCTGGGGGAGGCATGGAACTGGGGAGCACAAGTCTTTAGCCTTCTGCTCACATCAGCAGGGGAAGGCAGCTTCATTTCCTGGCCTGATTGGACTGATGAGATTTCCATATTCTTCATTAAGGGGCTGCCAGCGAGCGTGGCTGGCCTGCCATTCCCCATTACTCACAGCCGATCCATTATGCAAAAGGAGAAGGGGAGAGGGGAGAGACAGCAGCCCAGATAGCAGCTGTAATGATCCTGTCAGCATCTGCGCCGCACTCCATGGAGATGGGAGTGAGAACTACTAATGCACAGGGAGGTTGTGGCGTTAGATCTTAGCATGAGCCACCTGCCTGCTCCTCACCTCGCCGCAGCCTCATATGCCAAGAGAATTACAATGCCCAGCCTCGCTTTGCTTTGATGCACTGAGTGGTGTTTGCAGCAGTTGGGCTCCTGGCCTCATGTCATTCAAAAAAAAATGCAGATAGCTCTGGGGTGGGAGCCAGTAACCACCAGACACAATAGGGGAAATTACAGCCCAAAAGACTATGGTAGTTCCCCATATGAGATGTGTCATAGGGTTTTTAGTGACCACAGAGTGCAGAGAGCACCCCAATTTTTTTAGACCTCCTCTGAAAGATCCCCAGAAAGTAAACTCAGATCTCAACTTCTCTATCTCGGCGGGGGGGAGGACTGAATGGACTATGCTGGGATGCGCCTGCTTTTTCTCCAAGCACCCCTTAGGAATTATGCTTTGCTACACCCACCTCCCACCACTGTATTCCCAAGTGCAGCCGCCTCACAGAACACAACCTTAGTGCTCAGCCTCATTATGTTTTGCTCATCTCCAGCTCCTTTCCTTATCCAAGGAACTCTGCAGATGAACTGCTACTAATTATACTTGCCCCCCCTCTTGGGCGGTGCATTGTTAGCCTCATTTTATAGGTGGGGAAACTGAGGCATGGCAGGATGGTGTGGCTTTCCCAAGGTTATCCAGAAAATCAGTGGCAGTGCTAGGAAACAGAATGCCAGGCCCCTGCTCTAACTACTAGACACATCAGCTCACCTCAGGATCTTTGAGATGATGCCATCATCCCAAAAGCAGGTGGTCCCCATGCCATCCTTCTGCATTTCACCCAAAATATCCACAGTTCTCCTCTGTCAGCGGGAGCACAAAATGAGGACTTTCCATTTCACTGCTTGACCTCACTATAGAAAATGTTACCAGTGCTATATTAAACAAATGGAGCCCAGTGCTACTCCATCGTTTCTCCTGCCATGTTTGGCTAGACTGAGAACTCACTGCTGCCCTGTATTAGCCTCCAATGAGCTCCATCAACTACACTCCCACGGCTTACAGCTTTCCTTTCCTTCTTGGCTTTGTCCTGGCTCCTCCACTCTGACCCTCTGAGTCAGCACTGAGCCAATGTCCCAGCATGGATTTAAGGAACAGTATAATATAGACAAGATGCAAAACCAAGATCTGGACCATTTGTGGTTGTTCAGGCTCCCAAGACACTTGTCCAAGGTTACCACCTTTGTCAAATCCCATCTTGGGTAATTTATTCTACTGTCCTTAAACTTCCCCTGCAGTGTCAGCTGAAGGTATTTTCTTCCTCATGTCCTGTCCTATAGTGCATCAGAGTCGTGCATGTGAACTTTAAATGGCTGCTGCCCTCCACCCCAGAGATGGCCGTGAATGAAGTGAACTCAGTTAATTAACTACTTCTGCATCCTTTCGAATGAAGTCTAAGGCCTGGTCTACACTAGGGGTGGGGTTTGAACTAAGGTACGCAAGTTCAGCTACGCGAATAGCGTAGCTGAATTCGAAGTATCTTAGTTCGAAGTACTTACCCATCCTCACGGCGCGGGATCGAAGTCCGCGGCTCCCCCGTCGACTCCGCCACCGCCGTTCGCGGTGGTGGAGTTCTGGAATCGACGGGAGCGCGTTCGGAGTTCGATATATCGCGTCTAGATGAGACGCGATATATCGAACTCCGAGAAGTCGATCGCTACCCACCGACCCGGGCGGGGAGTATGGACGTACCCTAAGAGATGATCAGCCAAGGCCAGATTCTGACACCCTTTCTTGTGTTGGGTGACATCTTACTCCACTGATTTCAATGTATTAGTTATCATTTGTATTATCATAGTGCCGAGGAGAACCAGTCATGGACCAGGACCCCAATACACTAGTTGCTGTACAGACCCAGAACAAAAAGACAGCCCCTGCCTCAGAGAGCTTACAACAGGACTAGCTGCTAAGTTGGATCTTATTCAACATGAGCAAGGGCATCAGAATTTGGTCCTGTTTTATCAGAGCTTCCGCAGTACAACCCCCTCCCTTCAACTCTTCTGCACCTTGGGCCTATCTCCCTATGGCTCCTCTATCCCTCCAGTTTCGGGGGGATGTCAGAAACCTTTCCCACCAAGTTTCTCCCTCCAATTAATCATGCTTCCAGAGGCACTAACAAGTTCTCTCCCACCCTCCAGGTTCACAAAGAGACACCGGACTGCAGGTGCTCCAGCCAGCAAGGTGTAGTGAAAAATACACTAATTCTGCACCTGTGTCAAACTTATGCAGCCTTGGGGACTGAGATGCAAGGGATCGAACATCACCCACAGTGCGGTAACATTCCTTGCTGGCTCTGCCCAGCGCCTGCCACCCAGACGCCTGCTTAAGGGACCTGCCTCTCAGCACTTCCTGATCTACATTTGATGCTTGGTACTGGACAGAGGTGTAAATCCAGAGGCGACGTAGTACTGGGGATTTGCACAGCCAGTGTTTCTCTGGTCCCAGGACGGGCAGGCTCCACTCCCTGGGCGGTTTCTCCATAGCAGAAAGCCAAAGAATGTAGCCCGGATCCTTCCCTACATCTTAATCTCATTAGGTGGGTCAAGGGAGAGAATAAAAGGGAAAAACCAGCCCTCCTCTGATCGCTAAGGAATGAGACACAAGAGCAGGTTAGCATGATCTCTCCCACTGCCGGGGTAATCCATCAGCAGGTGGCACTGACAGAAGTGGGGGTGGGGGGTCATTCCAAGATTCTCACACAGCTGCTTCTGTTGTCACTAGAGAGAGGGGGCATCACAATACCCCCTATATCCCAATGGGCAGCGCAGGGGTGTGGGTGAGGCCACCACGAAACAAGGGTGCTCCCAATAGCTGAACCAAGAGGCTTCCCCCTCTGCCTGTGATTATGGGCTGTTTGGAACCTGGCCCTTTAGCCCATGCACTAAGGGCTTGTGCTTTCAGGTCCATAAGAACTGGGTTCAGTCCCGCAGGTCATCCTAGGAGGGGTGCTGTTACATAACTGAGATTGCCTTTTCCCAACCCAGCACCTTGTGACAAATGCATTTAGATTAAGTGTAGTTGCTGGAAGGGGTGGGACTTCACTCCAGAAAAATCTCCAGAGTGTATTTTAGCACAGCAGAACACATAGCTGGGGTCATTCAAAATGGGGGTGTGAACAGCATGGCTCTGATTCTCTTTTCACACTGATGTAAATCTGGGGTGACTCTATTGAAGTCAATGGCGTTATGCAGCTGTGTATACTGTAGAGTGTGCATGAGAGCTGGATCAGGACTTGTCCATTCATGACAAGCGTGGTACTGGGGACTGTGCCTTTAAGAGCTGGACTTCCCAAAAGGAGAGCCTGGGCGGGATGCTGCAGACACACCTGTTGCTATGCCCAGCCAGCTGGAACGAATGGCTCACAGTCACAGAACAGAGCAGAGCTCTTTCAAGCCCATAAGTACTGAGTGATAACTGAACACTACCACCAGTAGCTCAGTTATAGGAACCTTGTACTTCCAGCTGGTTTGTAACTCTTCCTGTCTGTGCTTTGTCAAGCCTTCCTACTGCCGGTGCCATAAGGCAGGGATCAAGTCATTCATCTGCATTGAGAAGGGCTCAGAGCATTTTGAGATGCTGCAAAAATAATCATAATGAAAAAGGTGTTTAAATGCCTGCCTTGTGGCGCAGCCTGATCCAATCCAGAGGCAGAAATTTGCTCCTCAGAGATGTTTCTCCACGTCTCAGAGGTAACTGATCTCTGGCAGGGATGTGTGAGTAGCCTCCTGAGAGATGGTGAATTCCATCAGACACACAACTCTCCATTCACTTTAACCTCACTGCATCTCCCCTCCCAGCATATGAAGAAATGAACGGCAGTGGAAAAGCACCATCACTGAATTACCTAAAGTTCTCCACACCTACCCTCTCATGGGTCCATGTAAAGAGCTGTCCCTCTTGGAAGAGCTGCATATATGACTGACTACTCATCTCCCTGCGCCAGTTCAGCCAAAATAACCACTGACACAAGCTTGAACTGGATAAACCTGGAGTAAGCTGGTGGAAAGACATAGCAGGAAAGAACACAGCTGTAGGCAGCAAGGTCTTTTCTTCAAGGCATAGAGTGTCTGTAAGAAGAAATCAAAATGAGTTGGGAAGAGAGAGCTCTTCCCTATGAGCCTTCCCAAAAGTATTCTCACGGCTCCCTCTCAAACAGCAGCCACTCCTAGAGCCCTTACTCCTGAGCACTTGTGCCAGAGAAGGGGCAGCTGATATGAACTTAACCCCTTGTTCATTGGTGACCAGGTAGATAAAACCATAAATGCTCTTGCTGGAAGGTTGCTGAGTTGTGCCTTAGGGAGCAGCCTGTTTTGTCTCTCTCTCTTTTTGGTTACTGTGTATTGTTATTCTGCACTGATCTGGGACAACTTTGTGCGGTAGACCAGGCCTCTGGCCATGTCTAAAACACAAAATCAACCACAACCTGGCTACAACACAACTAAATCACTGCTCTGCCTTACAGTGTAGCTGTAACATGACGGTATGTGACTATGCCTCCAACAGCTATCACATGCTTCAGAGACATGATCTGGTTCCATCTACACTACAAGATGGAACTGTTTCAGGAGAAGGGGGAACCATGCCATGCCAGGTCTCCGCCACACAGTTGATTCTTGCAGTGGAAACAGGACCTAAATGCAAACCTGAACCATAGAACTTCAGCCATGAGAATGCAACTGATCCAGACGCCAGAGAAGAAGCTTTCTGTAGCCAGAGACCCGGGAAAGGTTGAGCTCTCAGCAAAAAGGTGCATCATTCTGTCAACATGGCAGGAAGGAGGGAGGTGGTCAGACCAGCTTTCAAGGATGGATGAGCACCTGAAATCAACTGTTGTAGTGGAAAAAACAGGATGCTCGGCTTCTGCAGAGGTTGGCTTGCAAAGGCACATCATTTTCCAGTGGAATCCTTTTTGGGAACACAATGGGGCTGGGAGGTGAAGAGACGCATTGGACTAGAATCTGCTATGGCTAATGTCAAGGGAATCAGGCTCAGATGGAGATGGAGCTATTCAGCGGTTGAATTAATAAGTTTTGGGACTCAGCAGCACCAATGTGACTTGTGTTTGTTCAGCCAAGGTGAAATTCACCGCTCCCGCACAATGCTTGAGTACTGGGGCTTTGCTCAGGACCCTGTGGGGGGCACAGCCTCTGTTGCTGCCACCTCACATCCCCTATGTGGGAGGCTCGGGCCACTGGCTCCATGTAGTAGAGCATCCTGGGTCCCTTCCCCATCCCTACGTCTCTGCTCCAGGCGAGTTTAGACTTGCCCTTTGTTTGGGACGAGCATCCACCCTGGCCTCCTTGGTGCAGCCAGTCAGTGCACCACTCCCCTACACAGCCCTGCTGGATCCCCAACCATCTCTGCATCCTTCTGTACCCAGGTGAATTTCACCCCCAGTGCCGCCCCCTACCTCAGTTCAGCTGTTCTTTGCAAGGAGAAGGGGAGGTACTTGGGGGGCGGGGTTGTAGCTAGAACCACTTTGTCAGAGAGTTTTTTCCTAGGGTAAAAGCCCAGGCAGGTGGCTTGTGGAGCAAAAGGGCAGCCAGGCAGGAACCAGGCCTTGGGAAATAGGTAGCCAGGACTCAAATGTCCCAACAGGAGACCTCCCCAAGATCACAAACCAGGGAGCACAGATGCCAGCTGAGCTAGAAGCTGGCCCCAGGAGGGGAGGAGGCAGGAGCTATTTCTAGGGCAGGGGCAGCAGCAGGGCAGGTATTGATTGGCCTCTAATCAGAACAGAGGTGGTCCTGAGGTCAGGGAATTATTGACTGAAGCTGAGCTTCTGCCTCCACTGCCACTGATCATGATTCACAGGCCACTCCAGTGTGAGCCGGGGGTGTCTAGTTTAGCCCTGCAGTGGAGTTGAGTTCAGCACAGGGATGGAGCAATGAGGACCCCTGGCATCTACCTGATTGCCAGCTCCCAGTGGCACCTCCAGCAATTTGGGATAAGCCAAGGCACAGGAATGCCCCCGCTCTGCCTCCTGCACAAGGCAAGCCTGCAGGGGGTGATCTAGAGTGAGCTGCCCTGACTTATGCCTGCTAGGATTCCCCCAACAACTGGGGTACCCCGAGGCTGGGGTGCGGGGATGGCTTATGTCAGCTGCAAGGCTCCATGGGGCACAGATGGATAGAGTGCCATAACTCTGAATGTCAGGGCTTTGTTTGTGTTTCCGTCCCCAGCTCTACCGGGGCACTAAGCCAAGGGTTTGGGGTTGGTTCTTTTTTTGCCTTGACTTGTTGTAGCCTTAAAGCGTGGCAGTGACAGGCAGGGGTCCCGGAGCAGGGAGATGCTCCCAGAGATGCCAGTCACGCCTGACCTCGGCTGTCACTGGAAGGCAATTATCTGGCTGCTGAGAAATAGCGGCCTGCCAACGTAACAATCCAATGCCCCCCCTTCCCCACCCCCTCCTTTTCCCTTCGCCCTTGCAGGACTGTCACTGCCACATCTGCGCAAGGAGCAGTAACTTTCCATCGGTCTGAGCCTGCAGACAAGTCACCCCCCAGGGAGGCTGATGTGTGCACCGGCACTAGAGCACAGATTATGGATGGAGCTTTGCGAGGCTCTTGCCTCATCTCGCTCTGATTCATCGCCGGGGTAATGGGGAGAGAGCTGCAGAATGCTGATGAATAAATGGCAGTCGCGCCTGGCTTATTCATCTCCTCGCTGGCTCGGAGCGATATTTCAAGGGATAATTTCTGAGCCTCTCTCTTTAGAGGGAGCGTTAGCAATACCAAGCTAGGCTGTTACCAGCAAGGGCCATGCTCTGTGCCGCATTGGGGATGAGCACCAGAATGGCATTAGTGGTGGAAGGGGCACAAAACACATGGCGATGGGGCTCAGTGAAAGTTGCACATATTAAAAATATCGGCCGAATCCTGCTGTCAGTTACAGCGTCATAAATGCAGGGACTCCGGTGACAGCGGTAGAGTCGCTCCAGGTACACACAGGCGCATAGAGCAGAATCTAGCACATGCCCTGCGTTTCTCTCAGGCTTACTCTCCAGCTTTCTTCCATCATCTCTCTCCAGCCCTTTCTCTTTGCAGCTCTCTGTTCATTTCTGCCAGAGCAAATTCACTGAGCCACTATCCTAGGCAGGCTCTGAAAGCTCCTTCCAGACACTTTGTAACTTGGCCTGGACCAAGTAAAGATCTTGGCTTCAACTTTCAATCAGGGCTGCTTTTCCCTCCAGACCCTTCCCCATGCAGACCCTTTCTATAGGGCTGTGACGATGCAGTTCTGGCGGGATCCTACTGAGAGTGCCAAATCAGGACAAATTGCTCAAACAGGGCAGTCACAGCCCAAGGCTGGGGTTTTTCCACCTCTAAGGCAAACCAAACCAGCCAGACAAAAAGGACTTTGGTTTCACCCCACTGGCTAACCACAAGTCACACAAGCAATTTTCTTAGACACTCCAGTCTCCCAGTATCACCACCAGTGCACTCATCCTGGGGATGAATGGTTATGAAAACCAACACCCCAATAAAAGAAAAAGGTTCTCTCGATCCCAAAGGACCAAGCCCCAGACCCAGGTCAATATACACATCAGATCTTACCCACAAATCACGCTGTTGCCAATCCTTTAGAATCTAAAATCTAAAGGTTTATTTACAAAGGGAAAAAGGTAGAGATGAGAGGTAGAATTGGTTAAATGGAATCAATTACATACAGTAATGGCAAAGTTCTTAGTTCAGGCTTGCAGCAGTGATGAAGTAAACTGCAGGTTCAAATCAAGTCTCTGGAGCATCCCCCGCTGGGATGGGTCATTCAGTCCTTTGTGCAGAGCTTCAGGTTGTAGCAAAGTCCCTTGTAGCAGGGTGGATCCTGCTCCTGCTGAGAAGGGGTTTAAAAAGTGGCCTGACAGGGCTTGAGAGCAGTGGCTCTCAAGGCTGAGCTGATCAGGGAAGTGGCTGCAGCTGGAGGGCAACCTAGGGGTAGGCCAAGGCAGCAGGTCCAAACCCAACTTTGCCTGTGATGAGTAGGCTGATACTGCAGTCTGCCCCAGAGTGTGGGGCTAGACAATGACTGGCAGTAGCCAAATACTGAGGCAAGGTAGGGATAGAGGGTGGGGATTTCCTGAGAGAGAAAGGGAGACCCAGAGAGAAAGGGGTTGCTGCTAGGGGGCAGCGCCCCATGTAAAAGGGCACCAGGTCCAGGGAGGGACACGGGGGCCTACGAACAGGTGGATCACCAGCCTGCAGAGGGTGCTCCAGGGCTGGACTGAGCTAAATTTGCAGAGCAACCAGCAGGAGGCGCCGCAGGGGTGAGTCGACCCGTTTACATCCCTCCAGAGGTAAGAAGCAGGATTGAAGACAAGATGGAGATGATGCATCAGCCTTATATAGGCTTTTCCAGGTGTAAGAACTTCTTTGTTGTTACTGTGGAAAATCACCGCAAAATGGAGTCTGCAGTCACATGGACAAGTCTCTGCATACCTTGCTGAGTCACAAGGCGTGTCTGCCTTCTCTCCATGGGTCAATTGTGTAGCTGATGGTCCTTAATGGGCCATCAAGCAGGCTAAGCAGAGCTAACACCAACGTGTCTGGGATGTTTTCCCAGAAGCACAGCACCAACTTGAAATACAGACAGCATAGAGCCAACATTCATAACTTCAACTAAAATGATACAGACATACAGACAGCATAATTATAACCAGCAACCCATAATCTGGTCTTAGACACCTTATATGACCCCCTTTACCTAAGATTTGGTGCCATTACAGGACCTTGGTTGCAACCCATGTTCTATATGGTCCCAGTTTATATCAATAACGTCACAAGGGCTCACACTGCACACCACCCTGTCTTCTCCAGCGATGGCTGGTGCGTATGAAGTGGGCATGCATGACAATCTGAAAGGGACACACAGAGTGGTGCTACCGGAGTCTGCTGTTTATGTCATTCAATAGCCCTGGGAGGCAGGTAGAAACCCTTTTCCCATTTTACAGATGGGGCAGCTGACACAGAGCGATTAAAGCCCAGGTCCTCAACTCAAGGGAAGTTAGGGGCTTGAAGACATTTGAGGCTCTGCCTAAGTAACTTTCCCCACTTCATTATTGCTGTAGTTCTTAGAGGCCTCAGCTGAGATCAAGGACCGGGATACATGCACATAGAGACAACTGTTCCCTGTTCCAAAGTGCTTGTGCACCCAGTAACAAAACAGAAAAAGGGAGAAGGGGAAACTGAGGTACAGAGAGGGGGAAGTGATTTGCCCAATAGCGCCTAGTGAGTCAGTGGCAGGGCTGGGTCTGGAATCCAGGTCTCCTGAGTCCCAGTCAAGTGCTCCATCCCCTGGACCACACATGGAGCCCTTTCATAGTGCTTAAAGACCCAGCCTGGCACTAAATGAAGGCTTTGTGTCACATGCAGACTTGGTCCTCTTGTGCTCGGTCCCCCTCCCATTCAGCATATTCCCCACCCCCGCTCCTTCTAAGCTGTGCCTCCATTCTGGGAGGGGAGAGCCCTGAGTCCTCGGTACCAGAATGTGCCCTGTGGCTGAACTGGCATAACCCAAAGCTGCTCCTGCCTCTCCTGGCTGCTGCGGCAGGGCTGACACCAGATGAGCAGAGGCACTGAAGATGCCCATTAGCATGGGGCATTGACAGTGAGGGAGCAAGGGCCTGAGAGCACTACCACCCCCAGGTCCAACTCACAGCAGCTGAGGCTTTGGCTACACTTACACTTCAAAGCGCTGCCGCGGCAGCACTCCCGCGGCAGCGCTTTGAAGCGCTAAGTGTAGTCAAAGCGCCAGCGCTGGGAGAGAGCTCTCCCAGCGCTGTCTGTACTCCACCTCCCTGTGGGGAATAACGGACAGCTTTGACTACACTGGCGCTTTGCAGCGCCGCAATTTGCAGCGCTGGAGAGGGTGTGTTTTCACACCCTGCTGCAGCGCTGCAAATTTGTAAGTGTAGCCAAGCCCTATCGTCCTCCACCCCTGTAAGGTAAACTGAGCCCCACCTCTGCACCCCAAGTCCAGCAGGGTGAGATGACCCACAAGCCCTGCTATCACAGGCTGTTTATGCCCAAAATAAATTGTGGGGGGCCCAAACCTGCCTGAATTGCTGCTCCCTTTGATATGAATGAGGGCAGCAGCAGAGTTTCTGTATTAGCTGCTCCTTTCTTTCCAGTTTGTCCCTTCCCCACCCCATGCGCCCTTCCTGTTATTGGATTAACACAAAGGCTCACTGTGGTCAGCCTGTGACATTTGCTGGATGTTTCCTGGTAGATAAGGGGTGAGCATGTGATATTCCCCTGATCTGACATTTCCAGCAGTGCGCAGTGACAGGCTCCTGGATGGAAAATACATGTCTCTGTCGTGAAGCGAGCCAAGCAGATTCCAGCAGTCCAGGCTCAGAGACGGAACTGGCAGCTTTCACTCTGAAGCCACGAATCAAACTAGGGCTGCAGAACCCACGCCAGGTGGGCCCAGAAACCCCATACAGATTCTTCTCCTCTTCCTAGGAGCTTTTAACTGGAGTCCAGTCCAGCTGGGCCCAGAAAGCCAGTTCACTCCCAGCTGGGTGTGGACCGAGCCAGCATGATCTGTTGGCATGTGCCTGTCTGGCCTCTGTCCATGCTGTGAGACCTGCTGTGTTTGACATCTGGTTCTCTCCCGAGCCGCTGTGAAAAATGGTCCTTCCTCAGGTGATGCTGGGTGTAGCCACATTGAATGCTTGTTTCCCAGACATCTGGTCAGTCCCTGTTATTTACGTGCTTCATACCGTACAAGACAAACCAACCAGACTGCCCTGATGAATTCCCAGACACATAAGAGAAGGGGTGCTTGGAAGATCCAGCTTGAGGGATCAACAGTGCTTCCTTACAGCAGTGGTGAGTGAACATGTCTGCCCCGTCTACATGGGTAGGTGAACCATTTGCAACACCAGCTTGTGGGAAGACCAAACCAGATGTGGTTAATGTGCAGCCTGACCTGGGGCATGGGGATTAGGAAGCTTGCCTGAAGTATCTGGCTGAGGAGTACATGGAATCTGGAATGTGCTATGTTGGGGGCGGGGGGTGTTTGAACTTAGCAAGAGACCCTCCATGATGGGTAGGCCACTGATCTGAATCAGGAGAGGCTGAGTCTCTGGCCGGTTCCTTGGTGGGTGAGGTTAAGAATGATGAAGCTGTGTGTGCATTTGTGGGAAGCATGGAGCCCAGGAAAGATCTTGAACTGTTGCTTAACTCGGTAGAAAAACTAGAACGTTTTAATTTCTAGCAAACCCACCCACTCCTGCATAAGGTGAATCCATAGTAGGGTTCCCAAGGAAGAAGGTATGGGCAACTGAGGCAGCACGCTCCCTTCTTCTGTTCTACAGGAGGAGGGCAAGACCCACACCTGGAGCCTCAGGGTGTAACAGTGACCTAGTGTAACCCACTGGGTAGTGTGTAGGTGTCTCCCTGTCAGCCTTTCCCCACCTCATCACACACAGCAGCAGGCCACAGCCAAATGGCAGCCAACACCAGGGATTGAAGCTCAGAGGCTACAGGTTGAACCTCCAGAGCTCAGAGGCTACAGGTTGAACTAAAGAGCCAGGCTCTGGGCTGTAAGAGATTCAGGACCAAATCCTCAAAGGTACTGAGCTAGGAGTTAGGCATCTAAATATCTTTGAGGACCTGGGCCTCCCATCCTCCATGGATCACTGGTGGATTAGACCAGGTCACTGGGAAGAAGCCTGTTTCATTCAAAAAACCCTACTCATCAGTAGCACCTGGGTCTATTTGGGCTCAAAGCTGCAGAAAAGGGGTTGATTGCTAGCCAGTCCAACAATTATTTAAAAAACTTTAAACCAAAAGAAATAAATATGGCTGCACCATCCCCCCTGCAAAAGCCAGCAGCCCACTGACACAGCAATTTGCACAGAGGGCTAACTCCCAGCCAGACACGGCAGAGCCAACCGGCCTGTCCCAGAGACAGGTGCAGCGCCTGTCTGTGCCACATTAAGAACTAGCAGCCAGCACTAACCTGCGTGCAGGAGGCTGATCAGTCTTTGATTAGGGTCTGAGTACAGAGGCCTTATCTGGTATTGAGGCCTGGAGCTCTGGACTGGGCCCTGCTCTCTGTTGGTGGCACATTATTCTGGGCGTATGGGGAGGCAAGGGTTAAGAGCCCCGTTTACCACGCAGCCATCATTAGATGCACATTAGCCAGTCATTGTTGCACCAACAGTGGTAGGCGTTGAGTACCTTTCCCTTTGGCGGCATGCCAGCCCGACAGAGGAAGCTGCTGAGAAAATGCAATTATAGCAAACAACAGCCAAGCGCGAGAGCGCCACAATCCACACCTGGCACTAATTAACTTAATTAGCCCTTAATGAGCTACACTGGTCTGAAGGCCTATTTTTACTTAATTATCCCCTAATGTGCTTGGCAGAAGCGTGGGTCCTGATGGATGGAGTGGCTGTGGCTGGCTTCCTCCTGCCCATCAGGAGGCTCCGTCATCTCTGCATCTTTAACGAGCGAGTCTGGTTGCAAGGGGAGAGAGGGGGAGGACTGATCTGGGCCACGCGAGAGCCTCAGATCCCTGTCGCTGCCAAGAGGGGGTCAGGATCAGCTGGCTCAGGGATTCACCCAATGCCAGGCTGATCCATGTTTACCCCTCCCCTCTTCTGTCCCCCACCCAAGTGGGAGTGAGAAGCAGTTAACAGCAGTGCTGGGGCTGGGACCAGAGAGTGCTGCAAAGTGACAAAAATGGGGAAGCCAGTGCAGCAGGAGGAAACCAGCCCAGGACAGCAAGTTACTTGGAGATATGAACATGCAGAGAGAGTGAAAGCAGCTCCAACCTGCAATGCACACGAGGCCTCTTCCCATGGTTGGCAAAAGGCATCAGGACACTCAGCTCTCAGGATCTGGGATTTTAAGTGGTTACGGTGTAATGCTGGCAGACCAGGTGCCAGCTCATTTTGGGTCTCACTAAACACTGACAAATGCAGAGCTGGAAACCAGTCTGGTTCACCTGTGGGTTAGTGTAGTTAAAACAGATACTAATGTTATCAGAGTGTGTTTTGTGTTTAAATTTTATAGAATGCTTGTAGGATGCTGCGTGTATTAATCCTCCTTGTAACATCTGTAGCCCATATTATAAAGTAACATTTAAATGTCGGCTCTGTTGTAGCTCTAACAATGTTTGCTAACACTGTAAATCCCCCACATCCAGGGGAGAACAATTACCAACTGTTCACCACAAGAGGTGTCATCTCCTGCCCATCGGAACGGACTATGGAATCCAAATGGGCCATTGTGGAACAAAGACTTCATTAATTGCTTCCCCCACAGCCCTGAAGAGGGGACGGGCCCAAGCTATTGTCCCATCATAGCTTGAACGCTGGGGGAAAGGAATAAAAATGCCTAGGAAGGAGAATTTATTATTGCCATGTTGCTTTGACTCTGGTGGGGGGGAGGATTTCTAAGCATAAGTAAGGAATCCCCAACTGTTTAGCTTGGGTTAGCCTTAAAAGATATATAAGTTTGCTTATTATTGAAGTTTCTACTATCATTTGGAATTTAAGACTGTAACTCATTTCTGTGTATTACCTGCTTTAATCATGTAAAAAACTGACATTTCTTCTTCCTAGTTAATAAACCTTTAGTTAGTTTGTTACAGGGTTGGCTACCGTCTTTGGTGAGAGATTTAGGTGCAATTGACCTGGGGTAAGTGACTGGGCCTTTGGGACTGGGAGTAACCTGAATATTGTATGGTTTTTCACATACTGTAAGGGACCATCTATCACAGAGTCAAGCTTGCCTGGGTGGCAAGACAGATCGCAATGCCTGCCCAGATTGCCTGAATTCCCCTTTTTGTGGGTAGCACTGCTCACATCCATCTCCCTTCTTTTGGGGGGAGGTAGAGGAACTCTGCTTGAGTCTCTTCCCTATCTCCACTCACCCCTTCTGGGGGACACTCCATTTGGATGGAAGCACCCAACCAACTTCCCTCCATTCAGTGGGATTGTTTGAGTCCCCCTTCCCCGGAAGGGTGGTGCTGTCCTAATCACCCCATGACACATTCAAACGACACTGCCCAAGTCAAAAGGCAAAGTCACTCACCCCTACTACTTCATCTCTGCTAGAAGGGTCGGCATTAGCACTTGCTATGGTGCTGATCACCACAGTATCTAAGAGCTGACCTGCACAATGAGGTCCCTAACGGATGTCACAGAGCTTTCTGCTCTTCTCCTTGCCCTGCAACAGGTGTCCCAGTTTGCTACTGGTAATTATTGTTATTTGAAAATCTCATTCTGATTAGGCTGTGAAAGCTTCTTTCAAGCATGGGAGTCTGACAACATGGCCCAAAGGGGATCCGCCTCTGGATTCATCTCCTCTCCTCTGGAAGCTTGTTCTACAGTTGAATCCCCTCCACCGGGGATGCTTTATCTCCAGCTCTCACATGCTGCTGCCTGGGCACTGTAAGCCTCATTGTACCATGTAAGTGCAGATGTCGTGGTGGGTCATGGACAGAGCTGGGACCTGACTGTTATTGGCTTTGAAGAGCAGGACCAGGCAATGAAATGAGACTGGGATCCAGGGTAATGACTAGAGCACAGTGGTGATGTGCTTGCAACAACTGCCTCTTTGAGGTGCTAGATGGCCATATTCTGCTCAAGCTGAAGCTGTCCATTGGTTCCATGTTCAGCCCCAGGTACCAGAGTATAGTCTGGAGGGGCCAAATGAATGGACCACTCGCTGTGGCCAGAGCCTCCTCCGAGAGCAAAGGTGAAGCTTCCTTAGCAAGCAGAAGACAGTTGTTTGCCACTGATTGTACATGACCATCTAGGCTCAGCGATGAATCGAGCAAGACCACGGCTCCTCCTAGCTTTTAAGAGTGAGATGAAGATTGCGGCTTGGTTGGAAGGAGCCAACCATACTGTGTTCCTTCTTCAAAGCATTTCCCTCTTCCAGCCAGCTTCCCCTTGATCAGTTGCAGCCAGCTGTGTCTCCTCCCAGTGCTGGTCTTTTGTAAGCACTGCGACATTTTTGTGTTGGAAAATGAGGGCTCATCTAGACAGAGTTGGTGCAATGTACTAGCCTGCCGCACACTCCCTGGTTGTGTGGACCCTGCTGTCACTTACTAAAAGTTCCTCAGTGTGCTTTGATTGCCTTCTATTACGTCAACCTGCCCTAGAGAACTTTTAGTGTGCAGCAGCTGGGCCCACATGGCCAGTGAGCACCTGACAGGCTAGCGCACTGTAGATTTACACCCCAGCTTGTCACACGCTAACTGTCTATCTAGACAAGCCCTCAGAGCTTGAGATGGCAGCTGAGTGCCATCAGCATATTGTGGGTGGCAGAGCCTGTGCCATCTCATGCTCTTGCTGAGGAAACGTTGAAGAGATGGGGAGTCAGGATGGCTCCCTGAGGGACCCCCAAGGGAGTGCCATGAGGATGAGGAGAAGCTGCCCAGCCATGACTATCTTCTGGATCCTGTTGAAGAGGCATGACTGGGACTTGTTTAGTGTTGCGCTGTCTCCAGGCAGGCCGCGGAGATGGCTCTGCAGCTCCTTGTAGTCGGCTGTGTTGAAATCTGCAGAGAGATCGAGTCAGACTATCCTAGAGACATAGCCTATAGGCCTTGCCATGAGGAAGTCACCTCTTCATGGTTCCTGGCCTGTTCCCATGCTCTACCCTGACCTGAAGCCCAACTGCAAAATGCAAATGTCAACTGTTGTTGGTGCTTGGCTATATAACTCCTTCGTCAGTGATTCTGCCTAGGGATGGGAAGTTGGAGAATGAACGGAGTTTGACAAAGTCTCTGGCATTTAGAGTCGCATCATTGAACTTTGGGGAGACCACGGCAGTTTTCAAGGAGGTTGGCAGATATGCTCCTGGCTAGTGATAATTCCCATTCTCCAATAGCTCTGACCAGGGAAGAGGGGGAATCCATACTGCAGGGGGCAGCCTAATATTTCTCAGGGCTTCTGGAGCATCCATGTGCATGATGGTACCAGGCTCCATTGGGGGTGATGGAGGCTGGTGGTTACCAAGATCTGGTCCAGGTGAGAATTTCCTGCCTGTGTGAGAGCCTCTTCTATTTGGTCCATCATTGCAGCCAAGTAGGATGTGCTCTTGTGCTTGGAGCCGATGTTTGGGTTGCGCAATCTGGGTGGATTAGCCAGTTCACTCTGTGGAATAGCTTCGGTGCTGGGATTTTGCTGTGGCGATGGCAGAGGAACAGAACGGTCTTTTGATTCCTTGCTGTGATGCTCTATACTTGTGAGATGTCTTAGTGCTGCTAGTGGATGGAATCAGATCAGGGATTTGGACCATCTGCCTCTCATCTTTTCCCTTTCTGCTTCATCTGCTGGAGTTTGTTAGTGAACTGTGCTAATCTCCTTGGTCAGTACCTGGGGGCCAGGGCATGGATATTAGAAGCCGTCAGGTGACTGTACTGTTCTACCAACTCTTTGGCCCCTGGGTTTTGAATTTGGGTTCTTTGCTTTTGAGCTGTGTTGTTTGATTGTGGTTTTAATAGGCAGCAGGTTTGGAAAAAAAAAGAAAAGGAAATATTTCTTCGAACAATGCACAGTCAACCTGTGGAACAACTTGGAGAGGATGTTGTGAAGGCCAACACTATAACCAGGGCCAGCTCCAGGGTTTTTGCCGCCCTAAGCGGCAGAAAAAAACCCCAAAACAAGCCATGATTGTGATCAGCGACAGCTCCATCACGCCGCTTTCTTCTTTGGTGGCAATTCGGCAGCAGGTCCTTCCCTCTGAGAGGGACCAAGGGACCCGCCGCCGAATTGCCGAAGAACCCGACTTGCTGCCCCTTCCCCTTGGCCACCCCAAGCACCTGCTTGCTGAGCTGGTGCCTGGAGCCGGCCCTGACTATAACAAGGTTCAAAAAAGAACAAGATAAATTCATGGAGGATAGGTCCATCAATGGCTATTAGCCAGAATGGGCAGGGATGGTGTCTCTAGCCTCTGTTTGCCAGAAGCTGGGAATGAGTGACAGGGGATGGATGATTACCTGTTCTGTTCATTCCCTCTGAAACACCTGGCATTGGCCACTGTGGGAAGACAGGATACTGGGCTAGATGGACCTTTGTTCTGACTCAGTATGGCCAGGGTTACCAGATAGCAACTGTGAAAAAATGGGACGGGGGTGGGGGGTAATAGGCGCCTATATAAGAAAAAGTCCCAAAAAACGGGACTGTCCCTTTAAAAACGGGACATCTGGTCAAAGTATGACCGTTCTTATGTTGGTAACATGGTATTGTTGCTGTTCACTAAGTGGGTGACTGGAACTCGTATAATCAGGTTCCTGGAGCAAAATCTCCTGGAAAGTGTGAAGTTCATGTTCCCTGAGTATTTGAGGTTAAAATTCCTTTTCCCTGAACATGAGTGCCAGGAAAAGTCAGTCATACCAATCTGCAGAGAGTGAACACACAGGATGTAGGGGGGAGAATTTCTGTATTTCTATTCTGGTTGTTAATACCCACATGCCATCTTGAATTCCTGACAACAGCAACTAGGAATCCATCTTGGTTGCTTTTCTTTCCCCTCCTTAGATATAGATTCCCGCCTTTTTGCTGAAAGGCGGGAAACTGGGTAACCATGTGATGTGATCTGCCCAGTAACAGCAGGGCATATAAGGGCTAGCATGTCTGAGGGAGGGTGCTGCCCATCTGAGTGGCAGAGTGCTGGATCACGGCAGTTTGTTCTACTCAGGTGCATAAGCCAGACCACTGCGCTGGTGGGTGGGAGGGTTTAACACACTAGCATGCAAGGGTGAGCTGCTAGCTGCCACCCTCTCATCTGGATTTTACTTGCACCCATGACGCCGCAGGGAAGAAGAAAGAAGAATCACCAGCATTAAGCAGAGTTACCACCTACCTGTTGCCTGAGGTCCACTTCTCACCTTGCTGAGTCACCTGGTCGGTTACGGACCCAATCTGTGTCATGAGGTCAGGAGGCTCCAGACACAAGCCGCAAGAAATGGTAGAGACCTTTTAAGTTCTCCATATCCCTTACCTGGGACCCATCTTGGGAAGGGAGTAAACTCTTTTTGGTCACTGTCAGTACAGTTATAGTGTCACCTTTACCTGCTTACCTTGCTTACCTGTTTTGGGAGTCCTTTATAGCACACTCTGTTTACTTACCTTGTTTTTAATAAACATACCTGAGCTTTACTCCTGCACTCCCTTGTTGGTTTTTATTTTAGGTAATCTTAAACCCTGATGATAGATGCGGGTAGGGAGACTAATCTTTTGACTGGTTTCCAGCCATTCTAAAACCAGTCGACAAGGGGGTGAAATTGCTAAACCAAACTCAACTCGAAACGGGACCAACCACACAGTATTTTCCAGCTCTGGACATTATATCATAAAGCCACACTTTTTTCAGCCATGTGCCAAAGCGGCCAGTATTAAACAAGACTTTATTCAGCCATCATGGTGCTAGAAATGTCCCATAGATCTCATCTATACTCCAGCCACCTCCTCCTTTCAGGTTGACACACCCCAAAGCGGTGAAAATCACATGCCTTTTAGTTCACAATGTGGTGTGCAGATCGAACCTGGTAGAACGGATAGAGATGGACTGGCAGGAAGCCACCCTAGCTGGGATCACTTGGAGATGAAGAACACAAATCCGAAGAAGTGGGTATTCACCCACGAAAGCTCATGCTGCAAAACATCTGTTAGTCTATAAGGTGCCACAGGATTCTTTGCTGCTTTTACAGATCCAGACTAACATGGCTACCCCTCTGATACCAAACCTCTAGGTGTTCATCTGATCCCCCTCCCTGCAGGGGCCCCTCCCAGCCACTTCCATTTCCCCCACAAAGCTTGGAATCCTATGTTCAGCATGAGGGGCATGTCTGCCTTCATGAGGGTCACTGTTCACCAATTCCAGGGTCTTCAAGTGAGCTAGAAAGTCATCCACCTCTCTCTCCTAAGGCAACAGTTGGGTGATAGGAGAGGGATAGTACCTTTCCCATTGCAATGGCTCTGCACTAAGCCACATGGCTGGGTAGCACCCCTAAGGTGTAACTCAGGACATATGTTTCCTAGCAGCAGCATGCTAGGAATTCTGAGGCATCACTTCCCTAAGCAATAAAATGACCTCAGCCCAACGAGCAATGAGCACTGATGTTGCTAAAAGCAGAGTTCAAATGGTGAGGCCGGTTTGCATCTATCCAACACTCCAGCAAACTTCTGTCCTGCTCTGTCCAACATGGGAATACATTAAAAAACGGCTTGCAGCTCCAAAAGCTTGTAGGAGCAGCACATAGCCATTCAGACACGGTTAAGTCTGTACCATCCAGAGAGCGAGGCTCTAGGAGAAAGATAGGTTGTTTTGCTTTCCTCTCCTATTTCCACTCTCTCTCAGTCAATACAAATTAGCCTGATCCCATTTGTTCTCTGAAGCCATTCTGAGCCGCCTTGAAATGATAAATACTAAATGCTCCGACCAAGCGTCTCAAAGAGCAGCCAGACTAAGGCCTTGTCTACACTACAAGACTATTTCGAATCTACTTAAGTCGAATTTGTGGATTCGACCTTATGAAGTCGAATTTGTGTATCCACAGTAAATACACTAATTCGAATTTCTGAGTCCACAGTAACGGGGCTGGCGTCGACTTTGGAAGCGGTGCACTGTGGGAAGCTATCCCACAGTTCCCGCAGTCCCCGCAGCCCATTGGAATGCTGGGTAGAGCTCCCAATGCCTCCTGGGGGAAAAATGTGTCGAGGGTGCTTTTGGGTAACTGTTGTCATTGAACCGTCAATCACGCCCTCCCTCCCTGAAAGCTCCGGCGGGAAATCTGTTCGCGCCCTTCTCTGGTCGGTTACAGCGCGGACGCCACAGCACTGCGAGCATGGAGCCCGCTGCGATCATCGCTGCACTTATGGCCGTTGTCAACTCCTCGCACCTTATCGTCCACCTCTTCCACAGTCAGCTGCTGAGAAATCGGGCGAGGAGGCTCCGGCAGCGCGGTGAGGACAGGAATTCACAGAGTGGCGCAGACCTCTCACAAAGCAGGGTACGCCGCGCCGTGGAGATCGTGGTGGCAATGGGTCAAGTTCATGGTGTGGAACGGCGATTCTGGGCCCGGGAAACAAGCACGGACTGGTGGGACCGCATAGTGCTGCAGGTCTGGGATGAATCACAGTGGCTGCGAAACTTCAGGATGCGTAAGGGCACTTTCCTTGAACTCTGTGACTTGCTGTCCCCTGCCCTGAAGCGCCAGGACACCCGGATGCGAGCAGCCCTGAGTGTGCAGAAGCGAGTGGCCATAGCCCTCTGGAAACTTGCAACGCCAGACAGCTACCGGTCAGTAGCGAACCACTTTGGCGTGGGCAAATCTATCGTGGGGGTTGCTGTGATTGAAGTAGCCCACGCAATCGTTGAGCAACTTCTCTCAAAGGTAGTGACTCTCGGAAACGTCCAGGACATCATAGATGGCTTCGCCGCGATGGGATTCCCAAACTGCGGTGGGGCTATAGATGGGACTCACATCCGTATCCTGGCACCAGCCCACCAGGCCAGCGAGTACATTAATCAAAAGGGCTACTTTTCAATGGTGCTGCAAGCACTGGTAGACCATAGGGGACGTTTTACCAACATCTTCGTTGGGTGGGTGGGCAAGGTTCATGACGCGCGTGTGTTCAGGAACTCTGGTCTGCTTAGACGCCTCCAGGCAGGTACTTTCTTCCCGGACCACAAACTAACGGTTGGGGATGTGCAGATGCCTACAGTGATCCTCGGGGACCCAGCCTACCCGCTAATGCCCTGGCTCATGAAGCCCTATACAGGCGCCTTGGACAGAGAGAAGGAACTCTTCAACTACTGGCTGAGCAAGTGCAGAATGGTGGTGGAGTGTGCTTTCGGACGTCTCAAGAGGAGATGGCGGAGCTTACTGACTCGCTCGGACATCAGCGAAAAGAATATCCCCGTAGTTATTGCTGCTTTCTGTGTGCTACACAATCTCTGTGAGAGCAAGGGCGAGACCTTTTTGTCCGGATGGGAGGTTGAGGCAAATCGCCTGGCTGCAGTTTACGCTCAGCCAGACACCCGTGCCGAGAGAATATCCCAGCGGGAAGCGCTGTGTATCCGGGGGGCTTTGAAAGCAAGTTTCCTCGGAGAGCAGGGTAACCTATGACTCTCCACTTGCTTTCAAGAGAAACTGACCCTGGGCCTGTGTCTGTATGTGTCGATTTCGATCTGCGGTTACATACCCCGTTCTCCAAGTTTCCCCCAATTCCAAAGCACGTTTTAAAGCAAATTAATTGTTACGCTCATTATTAATAAATCTTTGTTTTACTTTGCATTTCTGTTCAGGTGTTGAAACATGGACGCATACTGTGCTGGGCACGGTGTGCACTGATGTACAGACCGCTTGTTCCATAGAGGAATGACATCCTCCTGCTCCTACATAGGTCTCTGGGGTGGGGGACGGTTGCAAGTGGTTGTGCATGAAGGGGAGGGATTGCAGGAAGGGGTGGGTTTGCAGGAAGGGGCGAGTGGTGCCTTCTTTGGATAGGGGTTTGGATGACGGCAGTGGGCTGCGGGTTTGGGCGTAGGAAGGGGTGAGGGGTGTGGGGGAAGGGTGAGTATCTGTCCGTGGATGAGGGCTCTTGTTGGGGCTCAGGGCAGCGGAGAGGCTCGTTGCTACGGTGGAAGTGCATGGTAAGGGCAGCGTGCCTTAACATTAAGGGGGTGGCAGGCGCTAGGACCCTGGACAAGCATACACATCACAGAATGACCCGGGGCAGCATACACCACACAGAGTGACCCTGGTGCCTACAGACTGCAGTGTGTGTGTGCCCTGCAGTTGATCATGGCCCCAAGTCTGTACCCTGGTAATGTAGGCTATACCGTACAATTATAAATCCCCTCCCCCCCCCATACACAAAAAAATCCTCTGACACGAAAGACGTGACCGAAACAGTGAATAACAGCAAACAGCTTTTAATAATCTAATACACAGTGGGGGGATGAAACTTGGATTTGGGACTGGGTGAGCCTGTAAGGGAAGCACTTCTACAAATGTATAGCGTGAGAGGTGTGTGGTACATTAGCGCTATGCAGTGGTGCAGTGACAGTTCTCATGGCCCCTACCGCCCCTCCGTCTTGTACTTTTGGGTGAGGGGGGGGCAGGACTTCTTGGCGGGGGAGGGCGGTTGCAGATACAATCCCGG
Organism: Mauremys mutica; assembly: GCF_020497125.1. Taxonomy (NCBI): domain Eukaryota; kingdom Metazoa; phylum Chordata; order Testudines; family Geoemydidae; genus Mauremys; species Mauremys mutica. The sequence goes on from NC_059078.1 coordinate 48,398,752, forward strand.
CTGTATCCTCCTGCCTGCGGTCCTGCAGAACATCAACAAGGCGCCGGAGCGTGTCCGTTTGCTCCCTCATTAGGCCAAGCAGCGTTTGAGTTGTCTGCTGGTCTTCCTGCCGCCAGCTATCCTCCCGTTCGATGTGTGTGCGATGCTGTTGACATAGGGTCTCCCTCCACTGTCTCTGTTCTGCCGCCTCGGCTCTGGAGCAGGCCATCAGTTCCGCAAACATCTCGTCCCTAGTCTTTTTCTTTCGCCGCCTAATCTGCGCCAGCCTCTGCGAGGGGGATGCCGGGGCAGTCCGGGAAAGAGCCGAAGCTGCGTGATGGGAAAAGTAACTGATTTCCTTGAACAGATACATGTTTGCGAACAGTGAACACAGTCTAGTCAGTTTCTCTGAACAAGACCATACAGGGCAACAAGTCTCACGAGATCTCAGGACAAGTTTGAGATTTCGGAATACGCTCTCATTGGCTGCGGCATTGCACAGGAGAGCGGACAAGTGGGGAGAGACAGCTGAATCCGTCTAGCAGACAGTCCTGGTAAGCCTTACAGTACATTCTGCTTATCAGTTAATGGATAGCTGTGCCCTCCCGCTAAAGGCAATCTGGAAATCATATACTCTGACCCTTTTCCAGCCCCTCCCGCCAGTGCACGGGAAAGATCAATGTATGCTTTTCCTATGTGGCCTACAACACGTGGCTGTTAAGCGAGGGTCATTGTTATGCAAAGTAAAAGTCAACCATTCACAACAGTAACAATACACTAATTGCCCTAATTAGATGCAGCATTTCATGAACGAGATCACCCTGATGCGGGTCCCTCGGAGTCACAAAGAGCGGATGCTAAGGGAAGCCCTGCAGAGACCAGGACCATATGCGGCCATGCTTGTGGAGGCGATGATTCCCATCTACATAAGGATGTCCTGGCGCGGAAGAGTGTGCTTCCACGGAGCACCCAACAAGGCACCTCTCCCCAGGAACCTCCTGCGGAGGCTTTTCGAGGACCTAAATGAGACCTTTCTTGAATTGTCCCTGGAGGATTATTGTTCAATCCCTATATGTGTGGACCTACTTTTCATATAGTTTTTCATTGAAAATTTTATATATAGCATTTCTAATTTTTATACCTGTTTTATAAAAAATAAATGTTTACATGTTTATAGCACTTACCGCCTGATCCTTCCCCTGATTCAGAGTCCGGGTTAACGGCCGGGGAGGGTTGGTAGGGGATCTCTGTGACGGTGATGAAGAGATCCTGGCTGTCAGGGAAAGCGGTTTTGTGTTCGCTGTCGCCTGCGCCGTCCTCCACAGACCCTTCCTCATCTTCCTCATCGGCGAACATCGAGGAGGAACTGTCCAGGTTCACTATGCCATCCACTGAGTCCACGGTCACTGGTGGGGCAGTGGTGGCAGACCCACCGAGAATGGCATGCAGTGCCTCGTAGAAGCGGCATGTCTGGGGCCGGGCTCCGGAGCGTCCGTTTGCCGCTCTGACTTTTTGGTAGCCTTGTCTCAGGTCCTTGATTTTCACGCGGCACTGCATTGCATCCCGGCTGTATCCTTTCTCTATCATTGCTTTGGAGACCTTCTCGAAGGTCTTTGCATTCCGCTTGCTGGAGCGCAGCTCCGACAGCACAGACTCCTCGCCCCACACACCGATCAGATCCAGGACTTCCCGGTCTGTCCATGCTGGGGACCTCTTTCTATTCTTGGATTGGCCGGACTCCTCTGCTGGAGAGCTCTGCATCGTTGCAGGTGCTGCGGAGCTCGCCCCGATGTCCAGCCAGGACGTCAGATTCAAAGTGCCCAGACAGGAAAATGAATTCAAATTTTCCCGGGTCATTTCCTGTGTGGCTGGTCAGAGAATCCAAGCTCGGACTGCTGTCCAGAGCGTCAACAGAGTGGTGCACTGTGGGATAGCTCCCAGAGCTACTAAGTTCGATTTGCATCCACACCTAGCCTAATTCGAGCTAGCCGTGTCGAATTTAGCGTTACTCCACCTGTCGGGGTGGAGTACCGAATTCGAACTAAAGAGCCCTCTAGTTCGAATTAAATGGCTTCCTGGTGTGGACGGTTGAGCGGTTAGTTCGAATTAACGCTGCTAAATTCAAATTAAAGTCCTAGTGTAGACCAGGCCTAAGTGAGATTTCTAAAGTTGGTACCAACGTAATTGGTTCCCAACCTCCTGGTCTGCTTGTCTGCAACAAGATCAAGCTGGCTCCAGGACAGGAGTGAAATTCCCTTTCTGCATGACACTGTGCTAGCCTCTGTGCTGAAGGGGAGTTTTTGACAATGCTGTTAGGAATGTGAAAGGCGTGTGTGTGTGTGCACAGTAAGTGATGACAATTTCTCTGGAAAAGGATGAACTGCGACTTCAGTTAACACCTTGGCTCTCTCCCTGCCAGGAGACCATAGCTGGGGCACTTGACAAAGACCCAGAAGACTTGGGTTCTGTTGCTGGCTCTGCCACTGGCTAGCTGTGTGATCCTGGGCCCCTCTCTTTCCTTTCCTCCCCTCCCCTTTGTCGATTTCGACCATAAGCTGTTTGAAGCAGGGACTGTCTCTCACTGGGTGTCTGTATGGGGCCCTGACCCTCGTCTCTGGGCACTACTGTAGTACAAATGATAATCTGAACCTAGCTGCAAATCCGAGCCCTAACATCTAGCTAGCTGATCAGTGCCCAGACCCTTTCTGTAAGCAGGGCTACCCCCTGCACTTCCCTCCAGTAGTGAGTGTGGTTAGATGTTGATAGATGTTTGGCTGTGTGTGTGTGGTCATCTGTGTTCTGCCCCAGCCCTGCTCAGACAGCTGGCATGGCAGACCTTGAGCAAACCACCCAATGACCACAAGATCCATTAAGGGATGCAGGCATCCAGCCAAGTTTATTGTTGACAAAGCACGGTACTAGTATCCCACAGACTCTACCGGACCGCTAATACATGTATGCCTGTAACAATGGATGCAGCTCAGTCATAGATTAGATTATTAGGGTTGGAAGGGACCTCAGGAGATCATCTAGTCCAACCCCTGCTCAAAGCAGGGCAAATCCCCAGACAGTTTTTTTTTTACCCCCATTCCCTAAATGGGCCCCCTCAAGGATTGAACTCACAACCCTGGGTTTAGCAGGCCAATGCTCCAACCACTGAGCTATCCTTCCCCCACAAAGGATCCCCAGTCAGTGGCAGGACTTTCCACTGCTTTCGAGGCTGGCCAAAGATACATTTTTATATTCCGACACAAACAAGTTAGTACTGCCCCTTTGACATAGTTACTACCCCCTGATGTCACTAGTTATTACCCACCATTTTGTACATGTTGATTCAATCAAAACATCTCTATTATGAGGGAACTGGGATTGTTTAGTCTGCAGAAGAGAAAAATGAGGGGGGATTTGATAGCTGCTTTCAGCTACCTGAAAGGGGGTTCCAAAGAGGATGGATCTAGACTGTTCTCAGTGGTACCTGATGACAGAACAAGGAGTAATGGTCTCAAGTTGCAGTGGGGGAGGTTTAGGTTGGATATTAGGAAAAACTTTTTCACTCAGAGAGTGGTGAAGCACTGGAATGGGTTACCTAGGGAGGTAGTGGAATCTTCTTCCTTAGGCCTGGTCCACACTAGGACTTTAATTCAAATTTAGCAGCGTTAATTCAAATTAACCGTGCACCCGTCCACACCAGGAAGCCATTTAATTCGACCTAGAGGGCTCTTTAGTTCGAATTCGGTACTCCACCCCGACGAGGGGAGTAGCGCTAAATTCGACATGGCTATGTCGAATTAGGCTAGGTGTGGATGCAAATCGAACTTACTACCTCCGGGAGCTATCCCACACTGCACCACTCTGTTGACGCTCTGGACAGCAGTCCGAGCTCAGATGTTCTGATCAGCCATACAGGAAAAGCACCGGGAAAATTTGAATTCCTTTTTCTGTCTGGCCAGTTTGAATCTCATTTCCTGTGTGGACGTCGTGGTGAGCTCAGCAGCACTGGCAGCGATGCAGAGCTCTCCAGCAGAGGAGTCCATGCAATCTCAGAGTAGAAAGAGGGCCCCAGCATGGACTGACCGGGAAGTCTTGGATCTGATCGCTGTGTGGGGCGATGAGTCTGTGCTTTCAGAGCTGCGCTCCAAAAAACGGAATGCAAAGACCTACGAGAAGGTCTCCAAAGCCATGGCACTCAGAGGATACAGCTGGGATGCAACGCAGTGCTGCGTGAAAATCAAGGACCTGAGACAAGGCTACCAAAAAATCAAAGCGGCAAACGGACGCTCCGGAGCCCAGCCCCAGACATGCCGCTTCTACGAGGCACTGCATGCCATTCTCGGTGGGTCTGCCACCACTGCCCCACCAGTGACCGTGGACTCTGAGGATGGGATAGTGTCGAGGGGCAGTTTCTCGGCGATGTTCGCCGATGGGGAAGATGAGGAAGGGTTTGTGGAGGACGAGGCAGGCGACAGCGGTTACAATACTGCTTTCCCCGACAGCCAGGATCTCTTCATCACCCTCACAGAGATCCCCTACCAACCCTCCCCGGCCGTTAACCCGGACTCCGAATGAGGGGAAGGATCAGTCGGTAAGTGCTATAAACATGTAAACATTTATTTCTTAACAAAACAGGAATAAAAACTATATAAAAAGGTCAATGCATATAGGGATCGATCAAAAATCCTCTTGGGACAGTTCAACGAAGCTCTCTGAGAGGTACTCGAAAAGCCTCCGCAGGAGGTTCCTGGGGAGAGGTGCCTTGTTGGGTGCTCCGTGGAAGCACACTCTTCCGCGCCAGGCCATCAGGAGGTATAATGGGAGCATCGCCTCGACCAGCATGGCAGCATAGGGCCCTGGTCTGTGCAGGGATTCACGCAGCATGCGCTCTCTGTTTCTCCTGGAGACCCGCCTCAGGGTGATCTCGCTCGGCGACTGCTGCATCTAATTAGGGGAATTACTTTAATGTTACTATTGTGAATGCTTGACTTTTCCTTTGCATAACAATGACCGTCGTTTAACAGCCACGTGTTGTAGGCTGCAGAGGAAAAGCATACAGGGATCTTTCACGGGGACAGCCGCAAGGGGCTGGAACAGGGTCAGACTTTATGCTTTCCAGATTGCCTGCAGCAGGAGGGCACTGCTATCCATTAACTGTTAAGCAGCCTAAAGTTTACGGCTTACCAGGCCTGGCTGCTACACGGATTCTGCTGTCCTGCCCCGCTTGTCCGATCTCCAGTGCAAGACCCCAGGCAATGAAAGCGAATGCCGAAAATTCGAACTTGTCCTGAGAGCACATGAGATTAGGTGCCCTGTATGGTCTTGTTCACAGAAACTGAGTAGACTGTGTTCAGTGTTCGCAAACATGTATCTTTGCAAGGAAATCACTTCCTTTTTCACATCACACAGCTGCGGCTCTTTCCCGAACTGCCCCGGCATCCCCCTCACAGAGGCTGGCGCAGATTAGGCGGCGAAAGAAAAAGACTCGGGACGAGATGTTCGCTGAACTGATGGCCTGCTCCAGAGCTGAGGCGGCCCAGCAGAGCCAGTGGAGGGAGACCCTCTCTCAGCAGCAGCGCTCACACAGCGAACGGGAGGACAGGTGGCGGCAGGAAGACCAGCAGGCGACTCAAACGCTGCTTGGACAAATGAGGGAGCAAACGGACACGCTCCGGCGCCTTGTGGATGTTCTGCAGGACCGCAGGCAGGAGCAGAGAGCCCCCCGAACGGTATCTGCAACTGCCCTCCCCCGCCACAAAGTCCTGTCCCCCCCTCACCCAAAATCACAAGAAGGAGGGGCGCTAGGGGCCGTGAAAACTGTCACTCCACCCCAGCAGAGCGCTCATGTACCAAACAGCTCTCATTCCCTAAAGTATGAGAATTGCTTGCCTTCCTGGCTCACCCGATCCCAAATCCCAGTTTCATCCCAAAACTGTGTATTTGAGTATTAAAAATAGTTTGCTGTTCATTACTGTTTCCGTCATGTTTCTTTGCAGAAGACTTTGTGTGAAGGGGGGGAGGAGTTTGTTAATTGCATAGGACAGCCACCATTAACAGGGTACAGACATGGGGGCAGGATCAACAGCAGGTCACACACAGAGTGCAGTCACTAGGCACCCGGGTCACTCTGCGAGGTGTCTGCTGCCCCAGGTCAGTCTAGGAAGTGTATGTTGCTCCAGGGTCTGAGCGCCTGGCATCCACAAATGGCAAGGCAGGCTGCCCTTACCATGCCCTTCCACCCTAGCCATGAACCTCTCCGATGCCCTGAGCCCCAGCCAGAGCCATCATCCCCCCACACCTACTCACCCTTCCCACACACCCCTCACCCCTTCCTGCAAACCCACCCCTTCCTGCACACCCTCCGGTAACCGTCCTCCCCCCAGAGACCGCTGTAGGAGCAGGAGCCTGTCAGTCCTCGAGTGTAGAAGCGGTCTGTACATCACTGCACACCGTACCCACCACAGTCTGCGTCCCTGTTGGAACCCTTGAACGAGAACCCAGGACTCTTTGCTGTTTGTTAATTAAAAATGTTCCAATAACTTTATTTTTAAACGTCTGTTGGAAGGGGGGAAACCTGGTGAACGGGGTATGTAACCGCTGAAAAAAGTCAATAGTAACTGAAACAGGGGCAGGTTCAGCTTCTCTGTAAAGAGACTGGACAGTCATAGGTTACCCTGCTCTCTGAGGAACCTAGCTTTCAAAGCCTTCCGGATGCACAGCGCTTCTCGCTGGGCTCTTCTAATCGCACGGGTGTCTGACTGAGCGTAATCAGCAGCCAGGCGATTTGCCTCAACCTCCCATCCCGCCATAAAGGTCTCCCCCTTGCTCTCACAGCGATTGTGGAGCACACAGCAAGCTGCAATAACAATGGGGATATTGGTTTCGCTGAGATCCGAGCGAGTCAGTAAGCTCCTCCATCTCCCCTTGAGACGTCCGAAAGCACACTCCACCACCATTCTGCACTTGCTCAGCCGGTAGTTGAAGAGCTCCTTGTCACTGTCCAGGGCGCCTGTATAGGGCTTCATGAGCCAGGGCATTAGCGGGTAGGCTGGGTCCCCGAGGATCACTGTAGGCATCTCCACATCCCCAACACTTACTTTGTGGTCCGGGAAGAAACTACCTTCCTGCAGGCGTCTAAACAGACCAGAGTTCCTGAACACACGCGCGTCATGAACCTTGCCCGGCCACCCGACGTAGATGTTGGTAAAACGTCCCCTATGGTCCACCAGTGCTTGCAGCACCATTGAAAAGTAGCCCTTTCGGTTAATATACTGGCTGGCCTGGTGGGCCGGTCCCAGGATAGGGATGTGAGTGCCATCTATAGCCCCACCGCAGTTTGGGAATCCCATCGCGGCGAAGCCATCTATGACGACCTGGACGTTTCCCAGGGTCACCACCTTTGAGAGCAGTAGGTCAACGATTGCGTGGGCTACTTGCATCACAGCAACCCCCACGGTAGATTTGCCCACGCCAAAGTGGTTTGCTACTGACCGGTAGCTGTCTGGCGTTGCAAGTTTCCAGAGGGCTATGGCCACTCGCTTCTGCACACTCAGGGCTGCTCGCATCCGGGTGTCCTGGTGCTTCAGGGCAGGGGCCAGCAAGTCACACAGTTCAAGGAAAGTGCCCTTACGCATCCTGAAGTTTCGGAGCCACTGTGATTCATCCCAGACCTGCAGCACTATGCGGTCCCACCAGTCCGTGCTTGTTTCCCGGGCCCAGAATCGCCGTCCCATAGCATGAACGTGACCCATTGCCACCATAATCTCCACGGCACGGCGTACCATGCTTTGTGAGAGGTCTGTGCCACTCTCACACTTCACGTCCTCACCGCGCTGCCGGAGCCTCCTCGCCCGATTTCTCAGCAGCTGACTGTGGAAGAGGTGTTCGATAAGGTGCGAGGAGTTGACAATGGCCATAAGTGCAGCGATGATCGCAGCGGGCTCCATGCTCGCAGTGCTGTGGCGTCCACGCTGTCACTGACCAGAAAAGTGCGCGAACAGAGTTCCCGCCGGCACTTTCAAGGAGAGAGGGCAGGAGTGACGGTTGAATGATGACAGTTACCCAAAACCACCCTCGACACATTTTTCCCACAGAAGGCATTGGGGGTTCTACCCAGCATTCCAATGGGAAGTGGGGACTGCGGGAACTGTGGGATAGCTGCCCAGAATGCACCGCTTCCAATGTCGACGATTGCCCCGTTAGTGTGGACTCACAAAGTCGAATTAGTGTCCTTAGTGTGGATACACAAATTCGAATTCATCAGGTCGAATCCACAAATTTGACCTAAGTTAAATCGAACTACTCTTGTAGTGTAGACATACCCTTAGAGGTTTTTAAGGTCAGGCTTGACAAAGCCCTGGCTGGGATGATTTAGTTGGGGTTGGTCCTGCTTTGAGCAGGGGATTGGACTAGATAATCTCCTGAGGTCCCTTCCAACCCTGATTTCTATGATTCTATGTACTGTCATCCTGACCTTACCTTTTAGAAGTGGTCAGTGTGTTCCTGTTATCCTTGGGGAATGTTTTATACCATCTTTGATATCGGGATGTTCTGGTACCATTTAATATCGGGATATGTTTGCGTGAACACTCTGTGACTAGCACTTCTTAGGAATGTGTATTTCTGCAATACTAGCCCTGTTCTTGCCAAATTCTGTGAGCAGGTCCTGCCTCATACCTGGCCTCTGATAGAAGGGCTTAGGTCTCAGGATCTCTTCCTGCTACAGTGAGTAGCCTCCAATGTCCCCTCCAATCCCCCTTCCCACCCCACTGCAGTACAGTGTTCTCTGGACTCAGGGGGGCCAGACATCCCCCTCCCTTATCTCTGCTTTGTATCCCTGTGACACCACTGAAGTTACATTAGTGTAAAGCCAGCAGACTCAGACCCATGTTCCCTAGTTCAGAGCACTGGAATCTCCATCAGAGACTCTGGCCTTTGTCTCATCTGCTGGTTTCACCTTCCCCTGGAACTGTTAACCCAGGTGTGATCTGCACCAATCACCCACCCCTCATGTTACAACACAGATGTCGGCTGTTGCGTTTGAGCGGGACAGCCAGAGTCACCCTCACCCTGGCATGCAAAGCACTGGAGCCACCAGTGAATGAAAGGTTAAAGCTAGCAGGGAGGAGGACCAATGGTACTTTAATTCATCTTTCATCAGCGGCTTGTCACTGGCATTATGTGGAGAGGCGAGTCCGTTGCTCTGGGGGTAAGACGCCTGGCACTCTGGGGGTGACCATTAGGGGATAATTAGCCAAGGCAGGAGGGATCTGGGTGGAAGTGTTGATTTTTATGCTAATGCCCACTTCCCTCCCTGCCTCCTCCTCCCAATTACATGAAAAAACAACCTGGAGTTAATTTTTTACAAACTTATAGCCTGAAGCTGCTGAAAGGACTCTGTGAGATTCCACCAGCCCAGCCTTTCTGAGCCCTCTTGCCCTGGCCCACCTCTCACACAGTGCCAGCCGAATAAGGAGTGGGGTGTTGGGGGAGCTCTTGGTCACAGAAGGGCAGAGGAAAAGCCTGGTGTAGAGCTGTGGACCCAACCACAAACAGGAGCAGAGCACCGGGGCTCTAGAAGCAGGAAGAGAGAGAAAGAAAAAGGGAGTGGGAGAGATGGAGGTAAAGGAAGGAGATTCTCCCCTAGGCAAGGGCAAAATGCTGCCTCCTTGTCTTAAGCTGTCAAGAGCCAGCTGTGAGGAGCCCCTCCACTGCCATGAATTCCTGTGATGGTTCCCAGGGGCCTTTAGTTTTCATACTTGGAAACATGGAATGACAGAAGGAGACTTACTGTGGGCCAGAGCCCCCACTGGTGGAAATCTGCACAGATCAGTTTGGAGTCAATAGGGTTCTGCTGGCTGAAACTAGCTGAGGAACTGGCTCAGTAATGTGCTGTCTGGTACATTTGGAACATGTACCAAAGGGTCTGGAAGGAGGAGTCAGGGGATGGAGCTGGGGAGTCTTTCCTCTCTAGCTCAATTTTAAGAGAAAGTCTTTGCCATTTACCCTTTCCCACAATACAAAAACCAGGGGTCACACGATGAAATTAATAGCCAGCAGGTTTAATACAAACAAGAGAAAGTGCTTCTGCACATAGTGCGCAATTAACCCATGGAACTCATTGCCAGGGGATGTTGGGAAGGCCAAAAGTATAACTGGATTAAAAAAAGAATTAGATAAATTCATGGAGGATAGATCCATCATTAGCCAAGATGGTCAGGGATGCGACCCCACACCTGGGGAGACCCAAAACCTCTGGCAGACATAATAGGGAGTCCAGTGATTAAATGGGCCATGGGCCTGCTCATTTCTAGAGGTGGTATATCCAGCCAGGTAGGGCACATCTGTGGGGCAGTGTGAATGAGACATGTGGTGAAGATAATACACCAAGATCTATCCCCACTTACGCATCTATTAACATTTTATTTGCTTTTTAATCTATTTTTATTAGGCGGAGCCACATAGGTTTTAAAATCAAATAAGAAATTAACCAGCTTTTAGTGCATTCCTGGTTAGGGCTCTGCTTCCACTGGCTAGAACAGAGGTCGGCAACCATTCAGAAGTGATGTGCCGAGTCTTCATTTATTCACTCCGATTTAAGGTTTCACGTGCCAGTAATACATTTTAATGTGTTTAGAAGGTCTCTTTCTATACGTCTATAATATATAACTAAACTATTGTTGTATGTAAAGTAAATAAGGTTTTTAAAATGTTTAAGAAGCTTCATTTAAAATTAAATTAAAATGCAGAGCCCCCCGGACTGGTGACCAGGACCTGGGCAGTGTGAGTGCCACTGAAAATCAGCTCACATGCTACCTTCGGCACATGTGCCATAGGTTGCCTACCCCTGGGCTAGAACAAACCAATCCCCCAGCCTCCAAACCCTTAATGGGTTTGTGAAGATTAGGAAAAGAGGTTGGGGTTAGTTAACATGTGCCAGCTAGCCCTAACCTAGCCAGGACCTTTTCCCTTATGTAAACCTTATGTTAGCTAGGGAGGTAGTGGGTTACCTAGGGAGGTAGTGGAATCTCCTTCCTTAGAAGTTTTTAAGGTCAGGCTTGACAAAGCCCTGGCTGGGATGATTTAGTTGGGTTTGGTCCTGCTTTGAGCAGGGGGTTGGACTAGATGACCTCCTGAGGTCCCTTCCAACCCTGAGATTCTATGAACACAGGTTAATACCTTCTACCTGGATTTAGCTGGTCATACTTGACCCTAGGCCACTTATTTTGATGTCTAAATGATCACTTTTGAAGATCTGACCCATATAAGGATATAAGCACTGGTTGAACAAGGGCTCTTAAGCATATACATAAATGTAAGCACATGAGCAGTCTCAGTCGCTCCAAGGGGATGCAAGTGCCTAAGTATATTGCTGAATCAGAGTCAAATGTAGAGTTCCTCAGATACAGCCTAAATATGCAGTAATTATATATGCATATTTAAATTCCATGCCCTGAAAAGCTGGATTTGGTCAGAGTTAAAATGACTCTGTTGATCTAGATTTCTTATCTGCGCTTAAAGGGGAGCGGATTGACTGAAATACATACGGAAGAGGAAGTGGTCCCAAATGTCTGAGAAAGGTGCTTGATGCATTTTCAGAAAGCATTTTTAGAAATCAAGGACACTGAGTGAAACTGAAAGGAGACAAATTCAAAACTGCTGAAAGGAAACCCCCCTTCACCCAATGCACCGCTCAGCTCACAGAGAGATGGCAGGAGAGACTGGCAAGTGAGATGAACTGCTGTTATAGGTTTGGTGCAGAGGTGGATTGGGATAGGACTAAACAGACTGGCTGGTCTAGGTCCCACACTCTATCTAAATGACACCTGGGAAATACACAGTGATTTTATGGGCTCTGCCTACTGTGTCACTTTGGGTCATGTTTAACTTTCATCTCCCCCTGCTATGGAGCCTTACAGGAGCAGGCTGAGGTGCATGGCTTTGAATCCTGTAAGAGTAGGGAGTCAAGTATCAGAGGGGTAGCCGTGTTAGTCTGGATCTGTAAAAGCAGCAAAGAGTCTTGTGGCACCTAACAGACGTTTGGGAGCATGAGCTTTCGTTGCATCCGACGAAGTGGGTATTCACCCACGAAAGCTCATGCTCCCAAACGTCTGTTAGTCTATAAGGTGCCACAAGACTAAGAGTAGGGAGTAAACTTCCCTGCTGCGTGCACTCCCCCTGAAGCTCTGCTATGGGCCATTGTCAGAGACAGGATGCTGGGCAAAATGGCCCATGGTCTGACCCAGTATGGCAGCTCTTATGTCCTTACGTTAAGCACGGATAGGACTCTGTTCTCAGGTCCCACTCCATATACCAAGTCTCATGCCAAGTCACCGCACACCTACGGTCCACTGTCTTCTCACTGGATCACTCAGTCATTGACCACCTTCATTGTTTCCCTGCTGACCTCCTTACATATTCCAGCATCCCAAGGAATCCTCCAAGCACTGCTGCTGTGGCCTGATGCCACTTTCTGTCTGCTTTCCATCTTCTTTACAGGGGATTCTGTGACCCTCCCGCATCCCCACATATGACTCACTGTACTGGCCATTGTGGATTATTAATCTGCAGCCACAGCTAGAGGACCAACTCAATCAGAAACCTCAGAAGCTTTGAACCACGCTGCTAAAAAGCCAGGGTGCATCAGGCAGGAGCAAATCTTCCAAAGGGGAGAGTGAGGGAAAGAAAAAAAAAACACCTTCCAGAGAGCTTGCTGAGAGAAAGCCCTGCAAGAGGAACATTCTTCAAAGGGTATTTTGCAGGCAGTTTTTGTGGTTGGGGGGGAAAGAATGCAGCCTTTTGCATCTTGAAAGCAGAAAACTATCCAGAGACCTTCACAGTTCAGTGTTCTGTTGATAAATATCCCGGAGTGAGCATCTGACAGACCTGCATCTGTGCTAAGCAAATACCAGGAGCTTATTAGCAGAATGAATGCTATTCTATTGCCTTTTTCCAGTGCCAAAGTGTTTTGGCTAAACTAAGCTAATCATTTACCAGCATTTGTGTCTCTTTCACATGCCCTAAGATCCTCTGTAACTTTTAAGGGTAGATGTGGGGGAGGATGAAATAAGATGTCATTTAAAGATGGCCTGGGAAAATGACAACCTGCTTCCGGAAACTTGCCCAATTCTGTGATCAGTACTCATATGTTGGGGATCAGCAGGGAATAGCCAGAGGTTCTGGCACAAACCAAGTGATTTTATCCATATCTAGCTAGCTAGCTATTCCACTATTACCATCATCTATCTATGCATCCCCATTATCATTATCCACCATCTATATATCTATCCCCCAATTATCATCATAATCAAATCTGATCCCCATCATCATCTATCCATCTCTCATCTTCATCCGTCCATGTACCAGTTCCCACATCATTCAATCTCTCTCTGTGCTGTACTGCAGCAGCTTAGAGGCACAGAAGTTGCCTGGAATCAAGTTTAATGCGATGCCGTGAGATGCTGCATGTGTGCAAATTAAACACACACACACTAACAGCAAAGTGCGCCAGTCCCTGGTGCATTAACTGCTGTCAACTCTGAGAGCAAACACCCAGCAGCAAGATTTTCACATGCAGAGAGCAAGGCAGGCAGTCAGTAGGACCTGGAACCATTAGCATTTCTTATGGCTGGTGATTTGTTGCTGAGGAGTGGCTGGAAAAAGAGGCCCTGTGAAATCATCTGTCACCAGGAGCTTCTTGAGTTAAAGTAGTGCGGACTCCAAGTGAAAGGCTGGCCCAGTGAGAGTTTTGCCATTGACTTCAATGGGACAAGGATCTCACCTTCGCTAATGAGGTGCATAGTGATTGGCTTAGCTCAACACCTCTGCACTGCCTGGGTATGCACCTTAGCCAGAGCTGATCCTGCAAACCCTTATTCACAGGAGCGGAGACTTCACTGGCCCTACAGTCCCCAAATCCTGTCTCAGCATGCACTGGGTTCAGTCTCACATTCAGTTGTCCCAAAGTCCTGGCCAGAGATAGGGAGTGGATCTTCCCCGGACATGGTCATTCCTGGGAATCTTTTATATAGTAATGAGAAATTATACTGTGTCCCCTGGCAGGGGAAGCTATGGTGAGACAGAAAGGCAAGCAGAGAAACAGGCATATGGACAGAAGGAAAATAGGGGAGCAAGATCATAAGGTCTGTGGGACAGGGACCAGCTTTGCACTTTATATCTCTACAACACCTAGCACAACGGGATCTTGGCCCACGACTTGGGATCCTGAGGGCAAGGGCGGCTCTATGTATTTTGCCACCCCAAGCACGGCAGTCAGGCAGCTTTCGGCGGCTTGCCTGCAGGAGGTCCGCTGGTAACACAGATTCGGCAGCATGCCTGCAGGAGGTCTGTTGGTCCCGCTCCTTCAGCGTACTTGCCGCCGAATTGCCGCAGAAGCTGAGGGACCAGCAAACCTCCCGCAGGCATGCTGCCTAAGGCAGCCTGACTGCCACCCTCACAGCGACCGGCAGGCTGCCCCCCGCAGTGCGCTTGGTGCGCTGGTGCCTGGAGCCACCCCTGCCTGGGGGCTACGATAATACAAATACCAAATAATAATAATGAATAGGAATGAGAGTATGGGAAGGAGAGAGGGATTAAAGAATGGGGGGAGATGGGGAAGAGCAGGGCTAGGGTCAGTATCTTAGCTGCATTCAGGACAAGAAAGCTTCATATTGGAGCTAGACAAATTACACAGAGCTCAAGTGAATGAAACGGAGAAGCTAAAAGATAGGAAGGGCAGCTCAGTGGTTGCTGGGGGGTCAGATCGGACTGTCTTGGGATCTCTGTAATGCCAGGTGGGCACTCAGAGCTCTCTGCAGCTCTGGCTGCAACAGCACACCCACACACCATGATCTTGGCTGAGCTTTGCAAAGGTGTCTCCCTACAGCTCATCACCTGAATCCACCTGTTGGTACCTAACTAAGCAGACTGATTCTCAGATGTGCTGCACCCCCGCAGCAGCCACTTGACTTTTAATGGGACATAAGCTTCTAAGTCTCTTAGGTGCTGTTGGCATCCAAGTAGGAAAATGTCAATCCCTGTGCCTAATTCTCCTGCCACGAAGGGCCTAATCCAAGATCCACTGAAGTCAATGGGCTATGTATCAGGCCCTGAGAGCATGGGGTAAATCTGGAGTAACTCCCCTGACATCAGAGGGGTTACACCAGTTTCACACAGGCATAAATGAGAAGAGAACTAGGCCCCTGGCGCCCCCATCCCCTCCCCCAACTGTGCACTGCTCCCAAATTCACTTAACAACAGTGCTTGAGAAGTTACAACACTTGGAACATGGGAGAGGGAGGACATGGGAAAGAGAGAGGAGGAGAGAGAGAAAGAGAGATGAGGAAGAAGCAGGGACTAGTGGTCCAGGGGACTACAGAGCCATTTGCTCCCAATTGGTCCTCTGCAGTCCAGCTGAGGTCAATACTGACCAAGAGGCATTGCCTGGTTGCTAGGTCACCTATGGTTTATAGCAGCTCTGAACTATATGAATCATTTATTTACTGAAATTTCTCTCTATTTCTGTTCCTGATTGTGCTTCTTATTCAAAGTTATTAATTTGTTCCTTTGCAAAATGCCCTCAGGAAAGCAGTTCAGTAAGTCCGCAACTTTAAGCATATGCAATGGGACTTAAGCGTGTGCTTAAGCGCTTTCCTGAATGAGAATACCAGCCTTATGGGTGGGCGACCCAGGCGACCACCCAGGGTGCCGGTGGTCAAGGGGGCACCGTGCATTAGCACAGAGGTGCATGCTGTCGGTTTAGTGTCAGAAACTGCTCCTGGCTGGCAGGGAAGCCCGGGGGGGGGAGGGGGGAGGGATGCACAGATTTCTCCCTCCTTTCAGTGAAACAACATGTGGTGGGGGCATGAATGGTGATGCACAGATACTGCTCCCTCCCCCAACATTTCTTCGCACCCACCTAGGGGCCTGTGAGGGGTGGAACAAGGAGCAACACCAAGTGATCCATGCATCCAGGCCACATTCCCTACCTGGGCTGTGCTGTGAGGCATCAGGAGCTGCTGTTCACCTGCCTTCCCATTACTCAGCCCAGGTGGAGAACGTGACCTGGATGAAGAGATCCCTGACGTTGCTCCTCGCTCCCCCCCTTGCAGGCCCCAAGGGGGGCACGCGGAGGAGCAGCATTGGAGGGGCAGAGCGAGCAGCAATGCCAGCTGCTCCCTGCATCCAAGTCAGTTTCCCCATGTGCATGCAGGAGGGGGTTCAAGGGTTAGGGGAGAAGGGGGCACAGTGCAGGGGATTTGGGGGCAGGAGGAGGGCAGGCGTTCAGCGTGCGGGTGTGTGTGTGCAGGGGTTAGGTGCGAAGTGAGTTGGGAAGCCTGGGGAGCCACGGGTAATGGGGGGCACTGTGCCCATGGAGGCCAGAGGCATCAAAGTACAAGTTTGCCCAGGGCTGGCCCTGTCTAGGGGAACAGCTTGTGAGCTGTTGGCCAAGTACAATCGTTGCACTGTGTGGGTGGTTTCAGAGCTCATGTGGTGGTGTTTCTATTCTCTATTTGGACAATTTATATAACTAACCAACAGAGCATGAATTGCAAATTGCAAATATTTCAGTTGACTCTACAACTTGAAATTTGCCTCTGGGAACATTCAAACATTCCCATTTTCCCTTTTTGTGCACTCAAATGTTTCTGGAAAGCTGGCTAGAAGGGCTGTGAACGTAGATCCATAGTCCCAAAGGCCAGAAGGGACCACTGTGATCATGTAGTCTGACCTCCTGTATAACAAAGGCCAGAGAATTTCATGCAGTGGAGAGAATTGCCACATAAGTGAATGTTATTGAGTCTAGTAACATGGTTGAAGTAAAGTGTATCTTTCAGAAAGGCATCAAATCTCAAGTGAAAGACTCCAAGGGATGATGAATTTACCATTCCCCTTGGCAGAGCTGAAATCTCCATTTCAGTCTGAATGAGTAATCCCAGACGGTTTTCCCGCACCGGTCGCTTTGTTCTGCCAATGGACTGGTGCCAGCCTGATAATTGGCACCAATTGGTACCTTTTGGGCAGAGCTGGCAGGGAAGCCAAAAGAAGAATGGGCGATGGAGACAGAACTCCCCTCTTCCAAACCAGGAAAAGAAGAAAGAAAATACAGGAGGAAGGACAGATGGGGGAGAATGAAAGGGAAAAGTGAGTAAGAAAGAGGGAGCCAGATGGGAAACATAAGGAAAGAAAGAGTGGGACAATAACTTTGGAGAGGGGAAAAGAATGAAATTAACAGAGAGAGGGGAGAAGACAGAGAATACAAATTTCGGAGCAGGAGTTGACGAGCGATCTGCTTCTCTGACATATTTCCTTTCACTATTGAACATTTAAGTCAATTGCCTTTTCTCCTGCACCTGGCGACAAGAGAAAGCAGGGGATAAGTTGGAGCTGAACCGTCAAGTTAATACACCCCCACTGCACACACACCGAATTTCCCAAGCTGCAGCCCCGGAGCTAGAGCGCTTTTGATCCTGCCGTCCCAGACGCCCTTAGCTGGTGTGTGAGCTGAAGGTATTATTAGGATGGTTTAGTTCATGGGTTCCGGCTCTCTGAGGTTTCCATGGCAACCAATCCAATTCAGCCCCCGTTCTGTTTAGCTACAGCAACTCTCCTGAGGTTCCTCGAGAAAATGTGTTTGTCAAAACAATTTGATTTCTCTCACTTTGGGCCCTGCTTAGCGACAGCCTGAGTTAAAGATGCAGGAGATGGTTTTATGTCTCTGCCTTGTAAAATCCACATTGATCCCGGATCCATTTTGCCAGCGCTTGGCTGCCGACACCGCACGAAACAATGACATTGCTGGCTTCCTGGAGGGAAGAGCACAGGGTCAAATCCATCCTCGGAGCAACTTCACTGCAGTCCATAGCCACAGTGAATTTGGCCCCAGATCTTTGAGTTAATGTGTGTGATTGCGTGGCTGCTGCATGTAGATGTATGCATGTGGGGGTCTCTGTGTGTGTGAATGGATGTGTCTGATGATATGAACATTTGGGATATGTAGTGGTGCAGGGGTTCTTGTGTGTTTGTCTGCAAGCCTGGGTGCACATATTATATGTGCACAGGTCTTGGCATGCGTGCAATCACATGGGGAATTGCGCATGTATCCAGGCGCACGAGGGTGCATATAGGCCTGTCCATGTGCATATGCATATGCATGCACGTGTTTAGACCTCTGTATGCGTGTGTGCATGTGTCTGTGAGTGTGTGCACATGATTGCATGTCTGTGTGTGCAAGTCTGAGAGCAGGGCAGAGTGTGTGTAGACCGGCACGCATGCAGGTCTATGCCTGTTTGTGAGGGCTTCATGTGCGGGTCTATCCATGTGTGTGTGTTTGTAGGGCTATGAACACGGGACTGTGAGCATGCATGCGCGTGTCTCTGCGAGTAGATCTGAGAGCCTGTAGGGGGCGTGTGTGCATGCACACAGGTCTGAGAGCATGTGTAGTTCTCTGCACGGGCCTTTCTGGGGCACAGACTCTGCCAAGCCAGCATAGACATAAGCTCAGTTTGACCTGACATTTGAAGGGTGATCATGCTTAGCCATTGAAAAAAATCTCTCACCCTATTGAAACCCTAATCCCCCTATCATTGAAATATTTTCACATTTGCTAGCAGGTTCCTGCTAGTAAAAGCTTTTAAATTAAGCAAAATTATTGAGGCAAAGAAGCTGGGAAATCTCAGAACTCACAGCAACTGCCACAGTCATTACCATGGGATGTGCGGAGCCCTGTGGAATAAGCCCTCTCTGCTCCCCCTGAGCTGAGAAGCTGTGGGCGGGGGCAGGGAGGTTGACAGAAGCACACCCCTGGAGTTTGTTTCACAGAGATGAGGAGATGACCTCACTCACATTGGAAGTGGGAAGAGTTAGTTGGGGCAGGGCTTGCATTTTCCTGGGTACACAGACAGCACCTAGTCCATCATTGGTGCCACTCGAAGGCCAATAACAACAATGATCCACTACAAAGCCTGGGGCCTGAGATTTTTGTGGGGTTGGGGACAGCAGGTTGGGTGGGAAATGTATCTCTTTGGTCCTTTCTGACTTTAAAGTCTGTGAGTCTATGAGCTACATTGCTAGTCTTTTCTCCCTTCCTTGAAAGAGGAGGTCAAACAATCTCCAGGGAAACCACCACACGAGCCAGCCAGCAGGAGATGCGGCTGATCTGCGCTTGGATCACCTCGCGGGCAATGCATTTTTGTTTGTTACCTCCTTCTCAAATGCACAGGGATTTCTCATATAAGGGACCCTTGTGCTGCTTCAGAACTCGTTCCAGGCACATGGACCGACAGGCAATGGACATAACTGCCATTAGTAACAGACAGCTACCCGATGGGAACGACTGACCTTCCTCTCCCCTGCAGTGGCAGGTGAATAACCCTGTGGGATACCTCCACCAAATGCTAACGAATGTCCCCTCTCAATGCCCCAAGAGAAGGTGTACGCCTACACATGCACCCGCACCCAAACGCACACACACATATAAGGCTCCTGCCCATTGATTTAGTAGGGTTCAACTATTTTAGCTCTCTTGCGCTCAGCCTTCAGCCAGATGTCTGATCAAATTCATACACCGTGTCAAGCTGAGACTCATTGTGAATGGCACTATATAATGGATCTAGGGTTCCTGGGCACCCAGCTGTGTATGACAGTGGAGGGTTCTGGGAACACCACCACCCGCAAGTGTGAGGAAGGGGCAGAATGCCCGTGTTGTGTAGCTACTGTTGTAGGTGGGGGAGTAGCACTGTATGTCAATAATGAAGTGAAATGTAATGAAATAACTAGCAATGCAAATGATAATACGGAGTCTGTTTGGGCAATGGTGACATTGGGGAAGAAAACTACTAGAGCGTCCCCTGGGATAGTGATTGGGGTGTGCTATAGACTGCCTGGATCTAGCCTGGATATGGATAGAGAGCTCTTTAATGTTTTTAAGGAGGTAAATACTAATAGGAACTGTGTGATCATGGGAGACTTTAACTTCCTGGATATAGATTGGGAAACAAATGCTAGTAATAATAATAGGGCTCAGCTTTTCCTAGACGTGATAGCTGATGAATTCCTTCATCAAGTAGTTGCTGAACTGACGAGGGGGGATGCCATTTTAGATCTGATTTTGGTAAGTAACGAGGAAATAGTTGAGGAAATAGTTGTAGGGGACAACCTTGGCTCGAGTAACCATGAGCTAATTCGGTTCAAAATAAATGGAAGGATAAACAAAATTGCATCTGAGACTAAGGTTTACGATTTCAAAAGGGCTAACTTTATTAAATTAAGGCGACTAGTTAGGGAAGTGGACTGGACTAACATATTTAGGGATCTAAAGGCGGAAGACGCCTGGGGTTACTTCAGGTTGAAGTTGCAGGAGCTGTCAGAGGCCTGTATCCCGAGAAAGGGAAAACGGTTTGTAGGTAGCAGTTTTAGACCGAGCTGGATGAGCAAGCGTCTCAGAGGGGTGATTAAGAAAAAACAGAAAGCATACAAGGACTGGAAAATGGGAGGGATCAGCAAAGAAACCTACCTTATTGAGGTCAGAGGGTGTAGGGAAGCAGTGAGAAAGGCAAAGAGCCGGGTGGAGATGGACCTAGCAAAGGGGATTAAAACCAATAGCAAAAGGTTTTTTAGCCATATAAATAGGAAGAAAACCAAGAAGGAAGAAGTGGGACCGCTTAAAACTTTAGACGGAGTGGAGATTAGGGATAATCTTGGCATGGCACAATATCTAAACGAATATTTTGCCTCGGTCTTTAATGAGGCTAATGAAGGGCTAAGGAATAGTGGTAGAGGGACTGATGGGAATGAAGATATGGAGGTAGACATTACGGTATCTGAGGTAGAAGCCAAACTTGAACAGCTTAACGGAAGTAAATCGGGGGCCCAGATAATCTTCATCCTAGAATATTAAGGGAATTGGCGAGTGAAATTGCAAGCCCGTTAGCGATGATTTTTAATAAATCTCTAAACACAGGGATTGTACCGTTCGACTGGAGATTAGCTAATATAGTTCCTATATTCAAGAAGGGGAAAAAAAGTGACCCGGGTAACTACAGGCCTGTTAGTTTAACATCTGTAGTATGCGAAGTCATGGAAAAAATTATAAAGGAGAGAGTGGTTACAGACCTTGAGGCCGATGGCAACTGGGACAAATTACAGCATGGTTTTATGAAAGGCAGATCGTGTCAAACCAACCTGATCTCCTTCTTTGAGAAAGTAACAGATTGTTTAGACAAGGGAAATGCGGTGGACCTAATATATCTTGATTTCAGTAAGGCGTTTGATACGGTACCGCATGAGGAATTACTGGTTAAATTGGAAAAGATGGGGATCGAAATGAAAATCCAGAGGTGGATAAGGAGCTGGTTAAAGGGGAGACTGCAGAGGGTCGTATTGAAGGGTGATCTGTCGGGTTGGAGGGGGGTTACCAGTGGAGTTCCTCAAGGTTCGGTTTTGGGTCCAATTTTATTTAATCTATTTATCGCTGACCTCGGAACCAAAAGTAGGAGTGGGCTGATAAAGTTTGCGGATGACACCAAGTTGGGAGGTATTGCCAATTCGGAAAAGGATCGGGATATCCTCCAGGGAGATTTGGATGACCTTGTAAACTGGAGTATTAGTAACAAGATGAAATTCAATAATGAGAAGTGTAAGGTTATGCATTTAGGGATGACTAATAAGAATTTTAGTTATAAGCTGGGGACGCACCAGTTGGAAGTAACGGAGGAGGAGAAGGACCTAGGAGTCCTGGTTGATCGTAGGATGACTATGAGTAAGCAATGTGATGTGGCCGTTAAAAAAGCTAATGCAGTCTTGGGATGCATTAGGCGAGGTATTTCTAGTAGAGATAAGGAGGTGCTAGTCCCGTTATATAAGGCATTGGTGAGACCTCATTTGGAGTATTGTGTGCAGTTTTGGTCTCCCATGTTTAAGAAGGATGAATTCAAACTGGAACGAGTACAAAGAAGGGCCACTAGAATGATCCGAGGAATGGAAGGCCTGTCGTATGAAAGGAGACTTGAGGAGCTCGGTTTGTTTTCCTTAACCAAAAGAAGGACAAGAGGAGATATGATTGCACTCTTTAAATATATCAGAGGGATAAATACCAGGGAAGGAGAGGAATTATTTCAGCTCAGTGCTAATGTGGACACGAGGACAAACGGATATAAATTGTCAGTTAGGAATTTAGGCTTGAAATTAGACGAAGGTTTCTAACCATCAGAGGAGTGCAATTCTGGAACAGCCTACCGAGGGAAACAGTGGGGGCGAAGGACCTCCATGACTTTAAGATTAAGCTGGATAAGTTTATGGAGGGGGTGGTATGATAGGATAACGGGTTTGGTCAATAACGTGCCACACTGGTAATTAGTACAAAGGGTCAATGTTGGGATATTGTTAGCCCTTTCCAGAGGGTCTGGCTGGAGAGTCTTGCCCGCATGCTCGGGGTTCAGTTGATCGCCATATTTGGGGTCAGGAAGGAATTTTCCTCCAGGGTAGATTGGCAGTGGCCCTGGAGGTTTTTCGCCTTCCTCCAAAGCATGGGGCAGGGGTCACTTGCTGGTGGATTATCTGCTACTTGAAGTCTCTAAATCACGATTTGGAGCATTCAACAGCAGAGTCAAGGGAGAGAATTAGTTCAGGAGTGGGTGGATCAGCTTATGTGGCCTGCATCTTGCAGCAGGTCAGACTAGATGATCATAATGGTCCCTTCTGATCTTGAATTCTATGATTCTATGATACTGACTTAACAGCTGCTCCAGTATGAACCCCCCCCCCCCCCGGATGAGGCGAATGAATAGGAGACATCACCTCAGTGCTAGTCGGCGTGACAGATACGGCAATTTCCTGGCCAACCCTTATTGAATTAGGTTGAAGTATTTTGGGAATTCACCATATTAAAAATACAATCCCCAAATAATCTGTAAATATTTGAATGTCATATTTCTAGGGCAGAACCCTGAGTAACATGAACCTTCAGATGTGTTATGAGCTTTAAAGGATAATTTGAACCAATGTGATCGTTACGTGGATTTCCCAGGAAACCTCTAGGGGAAGGTGTATGCAGAGGTAACTCCTTTGGTTATGCAAATACCCAGCCTTTTGAGACTATGCCCTGAACCCACTGTCTCCAAATTATCTATTCCCAGATCAAAGACCCAGGCTGTATAAAGAAGGGACTTCACTGTTCATGAGCATGCTTGTTCTGAGCTAACAGCTGTTAGGAACGTGTGACCACAGAAGAACCCCTTGTGAGGTGTTCAGATACCACAGAGATGGAAGCCAGAGAAGCACCTTGGAGTATGAAGAACTGTTTACCTGCCAGGACCCTCAGTGTAGTTAGGGTGATCACCGATAAACCTATCAGTTGTGTAGGTCCCTTTATTGTTTTTAATGTTTTCTCTGTAATGCTTTTACTTTGAGAATAAATGTGCTTGCTTAGAAAGAGCTGGGTGGTAACGTATCACTGTGGGCAATGATGCTGGTGATAGCCTCTGAGGAATGAAGGCAAAGCAAGCCTGCTGAGCCAGTCTGTCTTTTGCTGGGGAATTCACAGCATTGGCAGGGAACTGTGCAAACAGGGAATATCCTGGACAGGAGGAAGAGAGGTGCAGGTCTCTGCCCAAGAGACATAATGGCTGGGGAGCCGGAAACATGACAGTGGGTGCTCTTCCTGGACTGTGGAGGAGAAATACAGGTGCAGTTGCCCTGAATTGTGACTGCTGTGTCATGGATCCTGATTCCATGAGGCTCCTCTCAGCCTTGATGCATGCAGCTCTCTACTTGAGTTCAGGGAGGCATTGCCATGGGAGATACAGCAGGTGCCAAAAATAGCAATTTAAAATGGCAACACAGAGGCATGAGTCAATCTATACTTGATCTGGTATCCAATTAAGGTCATCAGTATAAAATATGGGCCAAATCCTGAAGTGGTGCAAAGCAGCAAAGTTCCTTAGAAGTCAACAGAGCTAGGCCGATGTACATCTGCTGAAGATGGAAGAGGAAGGATGATCCAGTGGTGAGCATCTTAGCCTGGGTGAACTGGCTTCAATATCTTACAGACATTTTGTGTGACTGTGGACAAGTCACTTAGCCACTCTGTGATTCAGTTTCCCATCTGTACAATGGGGATAACAACACTTCCCTACCTCACTGAGGGGTTGTGAGAATAAAGACATTAAAGATTGTGAGGTGTTCAAATACCACAGTATGGGTGCTAGATAAGTACTTTGGATAGATCTGCCCCAAAGCTGACAGTATAACCTTGAGTTAGCTGGTCTGCTGCAGGTTTTAATTATTACTTTATTAAAACCAATGGGTTGCTCACATGATCACACTAAAATATGTTTGTTTTGTAGCTCTGTGTAAATCCATCCAGTTATTAAGTGGTTCTTTATATGTTAAAGAGCTAGAGAGCTGACTGCTAGTATCCACTGTGTAAACGAGAGATGAGCCAGAATCAAATCCCCCACAGCTCAACTACCTGAATTTTGAACCTAAACATCATTGTTTCCTGCTGTCTCTATGAATCCTGCATCCAAACCCATCTGGATCCTACCGTGGTAGCTTGGACCAATTTTTAGCATAAAAGCATGTTATCTTCCGTACCAATTATGGGAGGGGATGAGAGAGCTAAGAATGATCTATGCCAGATTCTTCATAATTGATAAAGAGAGGAAGGCATTATTAAAGGGCAGTAGAGCAAGCAGAGAGATGTAAATGAAACAGAGAGGCAAGGGAGAGAAGATTTTTGTTGCATTGATTAAATTAGGGGTGGGTGGGAGTGAGCAGCTGTTAACAGCTGTCAGACAAAGAGAAATACAGTAAATATCATCAGGTATATGAACAGCGTAGACACCAAGGAGAAAGAGAATTTCTGTGATGACCCAGGGAAGTGTAACTGGGAAAAATGGGGTGAAATCCAGCAAAAGAAAAATGCAGCTGAATATGAGGGAAAGCTCCAGACAGTGAGCTCTGTAAGGATGCAGAATCATCTCTCATTGGAATTGGTGAACGCCCCATTGCTTGCGTCATTTCAAAGTAGACTGGGAAAAGCAGTGGAGAATACAAAGTAGGTCTGCATTGGCGGGGATGGACAAGATGAGCTAGCTTCTGGGATTCTGGTACTCTATGTTCCACTGGCCTAGAGGGTGATGGAACCATGGCCCAAGCAGTAGAGGGTCTCAACAAGCACAGATAAATTTCGGAACAGACTTCAAGTCCCACAGAAGATGGGCATGTTGCTTTTGACAGCATGGTGGCCTAGACAAGTCCCTTATTTGGGGCTTATGTGCTGGATTCTTATGTTCTGGGGCTACTTACAGTTACATAAGTAACTTCTGGAGGAACAAACCTGGGTCAAAAGAAATTCCTTCCTCCCAAGCTGACCTGGAAGTTTGGTGGTGAGGGGAGCAGCCCAAGATGAAGGTTGAGCTCAATCCCTTACTCCCTTAGGCCAGTGGGAACTGGAGGCACTAGGCAGTCAAATACTCAGGACCCTCAATTGGGAGATGGCCTCTCACTTTTTTGTCAAATGAGCCCTCCCCGGCTAAGCCATGAATGGTGATAAAATGCTACGGAGGGAGCAGAGTCTCCAGGGGCACTCAGCGTTCTGAGGCCCTTAGCATGAAATGCTCATGTCTATGCAGCTCCACTCCCTGAAACCACCAGCCCATAGTCACACAAGCACCACCATCAGGCCTCCACAGGCCTCACTCGCTCCGTAGAGGCTAGTGATTAGGTATCCACCAATGCACTAGTCCACGGAGAGCCCCCTCTGCAGCATCCAGCCCTTAGCCACTGAACACTCACGGAAATTACTAAATAACCTGTAACCAAAGGAGCAGTGCACACACCAGCCTGTTTGGTTCAGCTGAGGCTTGGCTCCAATATAACATCACAGCACTGAGCTATATTTAGAGTGAACACAATCCTGAGCTTATTATCAAAGGCTAAGCTTTAAGAAATTATAAGGATGACAGACTCAACAGGTGACATATACAACAAAAATATAATCTCTTTTTCGAAACTAAACTGAACGTAGGCTTTGGGAATCAGATACATTTATGGAGGCAAAAGTTTAGACTTTCTCAGCACTTTCCACCGAACCCTGGCTGAGATCCCGTTTTCACAAACGTCAACATGCTGTCCATTTACTTCCTCAGTGCAGGATAAAGGGGTGCCTTTTTGCCTTCCCCTTATATTCCCCTAAGTCATTGTCTGCCCCAGAGACAGGACAACCCCCTGTGATTCACTCTTCAGTGCCTTGCCTATCTGTTGATTTACTTTCCCCCAATTGAGTTCCCATACAAACGGTGCTTCTGTTATGTTGGCTTACTATGCTTAATCTACACAGCCGAGAGAGAGAGAGAGAGAAGTGATTCAGCGTCCTTTGTCTGACCCAAAACCTGTTTGTCAGTGCTGCCTTGGACACAGACTTTAAACCATATTTTCAGTACCTATACACAGCTCCTTATGCTGTAGCTGTATATACATTACACAATGATCTTAATGACCAGCGTGATCCTGGCTTTCATTTAAGCTCTTACATGACATTACATGGGTAAATAGGAAAGCAGTGTGCTAGGTGTAGTGAGGCTGGCAGGCCTGTTAGGAGACTCTGTTCCAGAACAGGGAACCCTTTGCCAGCTGGCACTGAAGGGCCTCTGTTTCACAAACTCTCCTCGAAGGCCAGGTCTACGCTACAACGTTAGTTCAACACAGGGCCGGCTCCAGGGGTTTTGCCGCCCCAAGCAGCCAAAAAAAAAAAAAAAAAAAAGCCGCGATTGCAATCGCGATCCCGATCTGTGACAATTCAGTGGGAGGTCCTTTGCTCCAAGCGGGAGCAAGGGACCCTCCGCCGAATTGCCGCCGAATACCTGGACGTGCCGCCCCTCTCTACAGGGGCCGCCCCAAGCACCTGCTTGCTAAGCTGGTGCCTGGAGCCGGCCCTGGTTCAACACAAGGAACCTTACGTCGACCTAACTATAAGTGTCTACACTAAAATTTCGCTCCTTCCAATGTAACTGTCCCACTGTGCCAACATAATAACTCCACCTCCACGAGAGGCGTAGAGTCAACGTCAACAGAGTTAGGTCCACACAGTGTCTGTAGACACTGCGTTGGTTACATTGACTGTTAGTGGCTTTCAGAAGTCATCCCGCAATGCCTCACACTGACAGTACAGTTGGTACTAGTGCTCCTGGTGAGGATGCTCACTGCCGACACAAGGAGTGGACCGTGGACACGTGAGTGATTTAAGTACTGAGTCGGCTGTATGCTGACCTAACTTAGGTTGACATACTTTTGTAGCATAGACGTATCTTAAGTTGACCGAGGGGAAGTAAGGGACTCCGACTCAGGGGAGAAGTGGAATCAAGGCTGATATTGTGTCATTGACACGCTGGGGCACTCAGCAGGCATACAGGAGGGTTGCATGGAAATCAGTCCCCAGCCGGGATGCTCACTGAATCAATCAGACAGAATCCCTCCTAGCAGCTCCCACGCAGTTACCCCTGCTGCATCCTCAAGGGTGCGGCGTATTCCTCTCTCCATGTCCTGCCAGCTCAGCTGGCCAGGTGGTTAGAACCAAGACTCAGCACTCCCCCCTCTGCACTCCTGGCCTCTCTATTTCTTTCTCTGCTCCTTTCCAGGGGCTCTCCTTCCCAATGGGATTCTGTCCAGCTTCTATGCAAAGAAGAGTGAGGAGTTAGTTCATTGGGCACCTGCCCGCCCAAGGCCTGGGCCAGAGAAAACCCCAAAGGACAGCCAGCTGGCAGGCCATTCTGAGATGGTAAGCACCAAGGAGCAGCTGCCTGTGAATGAAGTAAAAGGGGGAGATCAGGTTCAAGAGAAGGGATGGGACAGCTGCTCCAGTGATGCATCCCCCATGCATGGCATTTATTGCTTAGCACCAGTATAGGGAGCGGAGAGAGGCATTGCAGGGTCAGCCTGCCTGTCTCTCTGGAGGAAAAGGATGCAGGGGTGTGTGGGGACAGAGCGTGTGTGGGGTAGGTAGGGCAATGATCCTGCCTGTCGTGTACGATTATTGATACCGTTCCTTGAGGTAAATATTTTCCAAATTAAAAGAAGAGGAAGAGGCAAGCAGGTAGTGTCTGTATTTCTCAGCACATCCAACCATTCCCCAGACGGACATCTCTGTAAATTATAGATCAAACTCTTCACGCTTTCCATCAGATGTGGAGCAGCAAAGCCCGTGATCTGGTTGCAAATGGAACTTCTCTGACCCCAGAGTTTCAGGAGGGAAGGACAGAATGAGAGCCAGGAACCTGAGCACAATGAAAACACTGCTGTCTAATGGCACGCTAGCCAAACAGCAGCATCTCAGGAGGAAATCAGCGGGAGGAGAAGGAGAGAGATCACCAGGTGCCTTTAATGAATACCTGAGACTCTGTATTAAAGGTGAAGCTCAACCATATTTGTTCAATCCATCCTGGCCGGCTGGAGGTCTCCCTAAAACTAATTAAACACAACACAAATAAGTTCCCTGACCCAGCATACACAGGGTTTCCTGTAAGAAATGGGGTGGATTCTTCCATGGCAGCATCCAGTTTTTCTAAAATCCTGATCAGGAACTGAGAAAGGAACCTTCAGGGAGCATTACATCAGGTAGAGAAGCAATGAAGACCCAAGCATGGATGCAGACAGGCCTTTATCCCAAACTCTGGAGATGGGCGGAAGGGTTCATTTAGGCTGCAGGATGGGGGCAGCAATGCTATTCAGTGGCAGCCAAACATCTAACAGTGCTGATAAGTTGACAGTGCTGGGGATATCCACTGGGGTTGTTTCCAGAAGCACCCTGGGACCATCCTTTTATGAAGAACTAATGCAGGGAATCCCAAATAAAATCACTTTCAAGCATGGACTAAGGTCAAAGCAAGAAGCAAGTTAGAGCTGGTTGAAAATTGCCCAGCTATGGTTTTTCAACAAAACGAAAAAAAATTTGGGAAAAAAAAGGGGTCCAATTTTATTGAAAATTGTGGGGGCATTTGTGAAAAAAAAGAACTCAACCCCACTCAAAACCTGAAGAGTTTTGGTTGCTGAAAGGCAAGTAGAGATGGGCTTGAGCCGCAAGTTCAGGTCAGATCAAAACTTCCCCAAAATTCGGTGGCATCTGGACCCCAAGTTCATTATAGCAACAGAGGCCAACTACAGAATTTTACACTGGCTCTCGGTCGGGATGGCCCCAAAGTTTAGAGGTCTTCACGCTAGGGATGTCAGGACAGTGTCGTCTCTAGTCAGTTTTAGGAGTGAGTCTATTCTACTGCTCCCCTGAGGTAGGGCAGTCAATTTGTGGCCCCAAAGCTGTGTTGGTTTACACAAGCATGTAACTTAATGTCCTTTACCATAATTTACATGGCAATGAAGTGCCCTCTAGCTCCCCTTAGTGGGAGTTCATTATACTTCCTCTCTGGGTCTGGTTTCAGTGGAAAGGAGGATGTGGGTGGGGGAGGGGGTGGTGTACAAATGTAAATTACAGTGTTTATGTTATCCCCATTTTTCTAAAGTTTGAGTTTTCAGTGAGGCTTCCCTAGAGTTGGGTCTGGCTTTGAAATCAGGGTTTTCAATTAGGCCCATGGCAAAGCTGAGCAAACTATATATTTCAGATCCCACAGCAAAACCAAATGATCTCTTTGCTCAGGGCATTTGGAACTCGGGTTCAACTTCCGGCCCATACCTAGTATGTTTGTGTATCTTATTTTGTATTACAGTAGCACCCGAGGCCCCAGCTAAGATCTTGAGCCCCTGGTGCTAGGCGCTGTACATACACAATGAGAGACAGTCCTTACAAAGAGTTTACAATCTAATGAGACAAAAAGACAAAGGATAGGAGGGGAAAAAGAGGTACAGAAAAGGGAAATGACTTGGCCTCAGCTACACAGCAGTGCCAGGAGTAAAACCCAAGTTACCTGGCTCTTACTTTGGTGCTTTTCGCATTATACCATGCTGCCTAGCTAAGCATTTCCATTTCAGCTGCACCATCACTGCAGTATGCAAGTGTAAGCAAAGTCTGAATGAGCTCTCCCTTGACATCTAGAGGTGAGCTGTGGAAAATGACTTCAGGAGCTGATCTCGTTTGCATGGGCATGCCCACCCTGCCTAGGTGCTCAGCATGATGCGATTGCTTCCCCAAATGGTCACTTTTGGCTGGTGTGGGGTCCCCAGTGTCAATGTTATTGGGGCAGGAGTAATAAAGGGTTGTTATCCTTGCTATGTGACTCAAGGGTAGTAGAATTGTACTTGGCATGTCCTGATGAGGGACTCACCCTCAACTACACAGCACTTGCTAGGCAGTGAACATGGGTCCCAAAGCCTGGTGAGTGGAGAGAGAGGGTGGGAACAAGTACTTGTAACTGGGGTGTGCACATGTGTGCCTTGCTTAAGGGCTCCAGACACCATTTGACCCTGCCTCTCTCCACTGTGTAATAACAGAGCTAATTTATATTGAATTGAGAGTCTTGTTACATGTTGCAGAGCTGAAATCACTTATACCTAGGTCTAAGTATTAGACCTGCTTTGATAGAGTGTCTCTGATACCAGAGACTGCTCAGTGTGCACTAGCGGTGAAGCTTCCCCACTAACAACTGAAATCACTGAGAGCTGAAATCAGTAAGAGTGATGTTAAGCGTGGGGCCTTGAAGACATCTTGGTGATCAGCAGGGTGGCTGGTGGAAAGGTGTGGTGAGCAGCCAGCAGGGCAGCTGATGGAGAGGTGTGGCAAGTGGCCAGCAGGGAGCCAGCTGGCAGAGAGGTGTGACCAGCAGGACGGCTGGTGGAAAGGTGTGGCAAGCGGCCAGCAGAGCGGCTGTCTGAGAGTGCCGGAGCAGAGCCCCGCGAAGAGTGATGGCAAATGAGTACCTGAGCAGCGGAGCGAGTAAGGTGCCTCATTACCCCTTACCCCCTCCACCCAGGGTGGGAGGTGAACTCTGCAGATGCACCTCTGAACTCTGGGTCTGCACTGTCCAAGGACACCAACTGTGAATGGGGGTCAGAGACGGGATGGGCACATTAAAGGGACTTTTGGGTTGCTGGATTAAGAACCTGAGGGGAAAAGGACACTGCCCAACTTACTTGGGGGTGGATCTTTTGCTCATGGTTTATGTTTATATACCCTGTTTGCAGTGTTTCCCCAAATTAATGCTGCATTATTTCCTTCCTTTTATTAAAAGTTTTTTGCTACACTCAGACTCTGTGCTTGCAAGAGGGGAAGTATTGCCTCCTAGAGGCACCCAGGGGGTGGTGTGTAATTGGTCACTGGCTGGGGGCTCAAGCCAGTTTGTGTTGTATTGTTGAAAAGAAACCCCTAGATACTGAATCCAACCTTTGTTGCTGACAGCTCTGACCGGCAGAAGGGTTACACAAGTGTCAAGTACAAGACTGAGTCATATGTGGTCCATTGAAGGCCACCGAAGCTGTAACACATCACATGTCTGCTGCATGTTCCTCTGTTACTTCCCAGAAAGCTGCATTGTTTGATTTGCTTCCAAGACAGAGCTTGGTTCACCCGGGGCGGGAATCCAACTCTGTGTGTCTCAGCCCTTACCTGCAAATTCTTTGCATCTCTCCTTCCTACCAACATTGTGCTGACAGTTTCAGAGTTTGTTTTCCACTGCCTCCCCTGGGTCCCTTTACTGTTCATTATTTCCCAGAGCAGATTTATTAAATGGTACAGTGCAGTATATTACTTTTCCCTGCGTTTTGTCCCCAGCCTTATTACCTTCAATTGCTTCTCATTTCATTGCTTTGGTAGGATTATGTCCTGGTCTTAATGCTATTTTAATAGAGTTTTTGCCTCTAATTTCCTTGTCATTAAGTTATTGCTGTCTACAGCTCATCAAAACAGTGTCATTTCCCACTGGGTCATAAAATTCCCTTTGAAATTATTCGAGAAGGTAAGAAGATAGGAAAAATATCTGACTGGTGGCTCCATTCAGGAGCAGCATCATGTCTGAATCAGACAGTAACTCAGACGCAAGGCTCTTGGCCTCCATACCTTCCTGGGTTTCATGCAGGCCGAACAGCATGAGGGCACATTAAGTCAAGATGGAGGGGAGAGGAGGGTTTATAAATTCAGGTCTTTCATTGTTATCTAACCCTTCCCTCTCCCCACCAGACAGTCTTCTGTGGGATTTGTTTCTCCTAAGTAGTTTGGGCTGGAGTACAACTGACTACACATCCACACAGGGGGGCTGTGACTAAGGGTACATTGAGACTTCAAGCTGGGGGGCATAATTCCCAGCTGAGGGGACGTATGGATGCTAAAAACAGAGCGTTGCCATGGGGGTTTGAGCAGCTGAGGGGCTAGCCATCTCACGCATGGCCCTGTCTGAGACTAGGGACATACTCAGGGTAGCTAGGCCCTCCGACGGCAGAGGCCACCATGGCTATCCTCTGTTTTTAGTGGAGAGCTTAGTGCAGGTACATCTGCTTGAGCTGGGAATTATACCCCCAATGCAAAGTGCAGACATACCCTAAAGCCACCCACTTATACAGGCTCCCAGACCTTACAGCTGGCTGCATATCTTCATATGTGGATGCAGCACACTTGCAGGGGAGTGAGAGTGGGGGTGGGAAATGGGCAACGGCCTAGTGGCAGGCCAGTGCAGCTGAGCTAGTGCACAGAATACAGGCCAGGAGCAAATTATTCCCCTTCGTCCAGCCTGACCGTGGAGGAATTGGGACCTGGGAGGTGGGGTGCCTCTGGGCCACAGCACCTCCTGGGCCTGCTCCTGGAATGGGGCTGCTTTTACCCCACTCCTTCTCCTCCTACACTCAGTTTGACTAAATGATTTCCAGACAGCACTTTAGTTGGGTACTGTTTGCTACTGCGCTATGCGGTTGATTGCCTTGGTCACATGATATTGTCTCTGCTTCTCTATTGGGCGTCTGAAAGATTTTAAGATAGAGAACAGTGAATGGCTAGTAGTGAGCTGGTGGTACAAACCATCCTTCCTGCCAATAGTGAGGGACATTCAGAATTCCCAGTGCCTGCAGCGTGGGGAGGGGTGGGCCAGGATATACACGGACCAGGATTCTCAGAACAGGGAGTCTGGGGGCCTGGTGTGTCTTTTGCTCTTTGTGATGAAACCGGCCAGACACAGTTAGGTCCCAAATAACCCTATTTACTCACTAGACTGGGCCAGGGATAGCTCCATCCTGCTGCTTTGGCTGGTTTCTGGCAGCTGCTAAAGCAGTTAGAGAGTTCACACACTATACAAAGGGGTACAATCCTATTCTTATACATTACAGTGCCCATCTTAAGAGACCTGAAAGTTGTCAGTGGGCAGCTGTTCTGCGTTTTCTGACAGCCATGCCCTAGTTTTAAGGTAGTAGCAGAGGCCCTCAAAGTCACACTCCTCAGTTTGGAAAATGTTGGCCAGGGCATCACCTCTGTACCCCAGGGTGGGGTATTTCTGACATCAGTGATTGTAAAACAGGAGAGGGAATGTATACAATGTCCTGCCTCCCTTGAGGAGACAGATGAAGGCTTGGGCAGAAGGAAGCCCAGTTGTAACTGGGTAAGGTAAGGCCTGTTTCAGCCCATGCAAAGCCAAGGACTAGATTGTGGCTCACTTCAGCCAGGGGAGAGGAAAACACCCCTGCTTCTCCTCTTTACTCCAACCCGCTGCCTAGAATGGCACTGCCAACTCATTTCTCCCCAGCACAGAGCTCCGGCGGGTGAGAAGGAAAGATGTAACCCTCCCCATCTGGCTCAGCCCTTCAGCTGCACTCCTTCCTCTAGCCAGGAGAAGACGAAACCCGCCCTTGCTAACCCCTGGATGGGACAGAGATGGACTCACCCCAGGTGGTGTCATAGCAATGAACTGCTTGGATTCAATTTCATAGCCCCATGGCTTTATCTCACTTTCCTAATTGCCGGTATCGACTGATAAAATGGGGTTTGTTGATTGAAAACTATGGAGAAGTCTAGTCTGCCTGCAGTTTCACTAATAGAAAAGCTCCCTGTGTAGCTAAGCAGCTCTTCCAAGGGGTCATCTATTACCCCTTCTCTACTCTTACCCCTCCAAGCAGTTCAATTAATTTAAAGGTTAGATCCCCCCACACCTCCACCACCCCCGCCCCGCACACCCTTCATGGTGCTAACAAAAGCCATTAGCATCTCCAGCTTCAATTAGTGCTTGCTTCCAACTGAGCTGCTATTTCTTCTACCCTGGCAATTCTGCTCCCCAGCAAAGATCAGTCCCTGATGGGGAAGACAAGAGGAACCATGAAGGGATGCCACGGTTCTAGCCCAGGACTGAAAGCATCCAGCTACTCACTAGCAATACAGAGACATCCTCGAGGAAGTCTAGAGGCTCTCAGCTCTATTTGCAGTGTCATGCCAATTTCACAGAGTGCATGGGACTCGCTCACTAGCTTTGGCTTCCTGGCATGTGGTGCAGGTGCATGCACACGTAAGGGAGCAGGGCAGAGACTGTAGAGATTATAAGGAGGCCTTAGATTAACTCATATGGAATATACAGGTGTTTAAACACAGCTCTGCTGGGGGAGGGTGGGAAACGGCAACTCCACCTGTGATCAGCACATGCCTTTGTTACCATTGCTGCCCCACTGTCTGTTCCGGGGCCCCGATGTGAAAACTTGGTGGGGCTCAGTCCATTTCTTGGCAGATGGAGCTGATGTCACAGAAAACAGTTGGCCCCACTGAAATCAGGGTTTCACCAACAGAGGGGGCTGTCTCAGGTCAGGGTTTGGAGCAATGATTGCTGTGTTCTTGCCCATGTCGGTGGCTCAACAGTGGATTTCAGTCTCCTGGGATCCTAACAGACAATCCATAGCAGTCAGTGTGTCAAGGGGGGAAGGCGCAAAGAGGAAAGCAGGGATCTGAAGTGTTTCATATGCTAGAGGAAAGAGTGTGAGGAATGGGGAAAGGGCAATTGCTTCGCTCACTCATTGCACACACTGCAGGGCTTTCTGCCACACTTTGGGAAGTAGCAGGCCATGGGGCAATTTCCCACTTATTTTTTTAAAGAAAAAGAAACAAAGAAATTCCATATTCAGATATTTGCAAGCGAGCAGGAGAAAACATGGCACAGCATATCTGTGCCATCAGTGAGAGAAAAGCCTCATTCTCTTTTCATGCACTCTTTATAATAGAAGGAAGCAGAGCCCTAAGCTAAACACACGTGTGGAACCAATAAGGCACAATTAAGAGATCCTTGTGCAAAGCCCAGTGTGCATGTGCACTGTACAGATTTTAATCCCTTACACTATAACTGACAAATTATTAGCAACTTTCATGAGAACATCTAAAGACACATCTGAGACCCATGGACAACCCAAATACCTACCTCTGGTGTTCAAGAGCTGGTGAAATTGTTCTCTTGAATGCCCCTATCTGCATGCAGTTAAGGGTACAAACAACTACATGAGCAAGAATATTTCCCATTCGTTATTCCAGAGTATTAAAAGTTCCATTTAAGCTGCCAGGGAGCAGAAACAATGCTATGTGACTGGGGCGACCAATCACATTCCATGAATATCAAGCAGACATTGAAGAAAACAACCTGTAGGCTTAAGTTTGTTTGTGCAAGCTGGTTGCTTGCAGATAAAAAGAACATTGACAACAAATCGGGACTGGCCCATGAAAAATGCACAAACTGAAAAAAGTGTTCTGTTCATTGATTAACTTATCCCTAACAAATCATTCAACTACAGCAGAACCTCAGAGTTACGAACACCAGAGTTATGAACTGACCAGTCAACCACACACCTCATTTGGAACCGGAAGTACACAATGAGGCAGCAGCAGAGACACACAAAAAAAGGCAAATACAGTACAGTGCTGTGTTAAAGGTAACCTAATAAACACCCCAAATCAGCATTTTTCTTCTGTATAGTAAAGTTTCAAAGCTGTATGAAGTCAATGTTCAGTTGTAAACTTTTGAAAGAACGACCATAATGGTTTGTTCAGAGTTACAAACAACCTCCATTCCCCAGGTGTTCGTAACTCTGAGGCTCTACTGTAACTCTACTGAACAAGTTGAAACAGAGAACTTGGGACACTAAGTTTAGAAGGAAAGACGTTGACTAAAGAACCCAACTGTTGGTCTGTGCCATCTATTGCAGCAGGCTCGGGCTGACAGCTTATTTGAGTATTTGCTAAAGAGGACCTTCTTTATGTTGATAGACATTTGTGTGCATAAGATTTATGCATTTAACAGGTTTAGATGCTATTAGGAAACCTGGAGATCATTTCTCTGATTTCTCTGGCTGATGAAATTGTATTTATGCCTTTCTTGGGTATTAAAGGATTTTTCCGGCTGCATGGAAACCGCAGTTTGGTCTCATTAAAGGTAGGCTTTGAAGAGATTTATCCTTATCTGGAATTTGTTTAATTCACTCTATTCTCCCTAATGACATAAATCACAAGTATGAGGCCTTTTATTAACATGTTAAGCGTGTCAAGTGTTTAAATTAGGTTTTAGAAGAGAGGAACAGTATGGGAAAGTCTCTTGGGATTATGGTCAAAGAGGAGCAAAAGTATGTTGAACAGTCCTTGGGGATGGAAACAAAGGTACAGGCTCTGTGCTGGATGGTAGAGGTGTCCTTGCCCTGAGGCAATTGTACCTGTTTTCACAGCAGTATTACTCAACTTCTGTGTTCTCAGAAAACTATGTGGAAAAATTACAAGCTGTCACCTTAAATTTTAGGGGGGTCCTAAATTGCAGGCTAGGGGACCCCACAGAGAAGCCTGTGATCTACCAGCAGTTACTCTGTGAAGCCCCAGCTTGGAACAAGATGGGGTGAATTGTGCCTCGGGCTGCCTCAGGGAGCAGCCTGCTTTGTCTCTCTCTGTTTTTGATAACTGTGTGTTATTGTTATGGAGTCTAAAAATAAAAGCATCATTATTCTGCAACCTTGCAGTAAGAGTATTTTATGTTTTCAATTTAACTTCTTTGTATGCATGCTGTTAAACATAACTGCCGGTCTCAGCAAACCAGAACTCTTTGCAACATAGTAACAAGACTAAGAGGAAGCCACAACCCTTGCACCATGTTGAACTGTTAGTCACATGGCATCAGAAACCCCTACCAATACTGCCCATCATGGGCAACTGATGCGGCAGGAGCCCTCTCCTCATTCCTGCAGTTGAAGCTTGTTCAGCAATGCTTAACTTCGTGATATTTTGTTCTTTCTTTAAATCATCAGCTCCTGGAGTCATGGGGTTTGGGAAGAATCCAGCTTTCATTTAAAAAAGGAAGTCAATTTCTAGCCCTCCTGGTTGTGGAGATAAATGGGAAAGCATGACACCCCCAACAGGCTCAAATGAAAGAGGACATAATAAATGAACCTCATGATATTTGAATTCTAATTTTTGTGTGGAGTGGGAGTGGGGAGTATGTCCTCTGATAACCAAGAACTTCCAGTTACTAATTTGAAAGCCTAAATATTAAAGTTTAACATCCTAATTCCCCTCCCCCAGGATTATGCACACTGCTGGGTCACTCCAATAGCATGCAGAGCCATAAATCCAGCAGGTTGTTCAGACAAGTCCTAAGGGATTCCTCCCTGTAGTGAGCTCAGCAGCCTCCCATGCACCCCTTTGTCGCTAGGGGCACCTCTATGGGGTCTGCTAACTATTCCTCCCCTCTTCAGGGCTCTCCCATTACATTCACAACAAACCAGCTGTCTCACAAGCTCAGGCTTTTATTCCTTTTCCATTTCCCCAAAACTGGAAACACCACAACAGTTACCTTGCAAGTTGAGTTCAGTCCTCAGAGGCACCTCATCTGCACCTTACCTCCTGCCTCTGGTGTTCTCAAAACCCTCCTCCTCTGCAGCTGCTTCCTCACTGCAGCTTTCTGCTACTCTGAGAGTGGAATCACCTGATCCAGCCCAGCTGTGGCTCCTTCACCATGAGGGTTGGCTGACCCTTCAAATCATAAGGGCAAGCCACTCTCTTACACCCTCAAAACAACATCATCTCCAGGGAACTCAAGCAGATGGTTCACTTGTGGGGAGGAGAGATAATCTGCTAGATCCTCAGTTGGTGCAAATAAGCATAGCTCTTTTGCCTTCAGTGAAGCTATCCTAGGATCTAGCCCCACATTCCTGGAGAGTCTAGTGGGGCTGGATTCACAGAAACCTTGTACTGCCTGAGTAGGAAGAATAAGGACGAATCTGTACGAAGGCCCTCTCTCCTCCTCCGCCTTTGCACACTCATGGTGGCCAGGTGAAATGTTGCCCATAGCCCCTCGGTATCACCCCCCTAGCCTGTATCATGTTTGTCCTGCCTAGTAATGGACAAGACCTTCTGAACTGCCATGAGGACTTAATCTCCAAAAGTTGTCTTCCCCGATCCCAACAGCAGATGCTGTGCTCTTTCGCTGCACCGCTGGGGACACCCAGAGGACAGCTGGGTGTACGTGGCACGCAGATGTTTTGCTGTGTGGTGCTGACAAGGGAGAAGCCAGATTTTAGCTGGCATCACAGTTGGTTTCACAGGAAGATGGAGTGTTCATGGCCACAGGCCCTAATTACAATATTTAGCAAGCCTGGTGCTTGCACTAGAGCCACTCTGCTCTGCCTCCCTCCCTCCCCAAGATGTATAAATCACTGTACAATGCTTCACCCTGGTGCACTGTGACTACTAGGGAGTTTAGGCTGGAAATGGGACAGGAAGCTGAGACTGCAGCCCCTGCCACAAGTGCTTTGGTAGTAGAGCAACTGGTCTTAGTCCTGGCACAGTGTGCTCAATGGGGGAGGAAGACAGAAGCGGCTTGCAGTTCAACCATAGCTATGGATCAATAGCATGAGTTTGCTCAGGCTGGGAGCCAGTACCGATCTGCTGCTGCTGTGTACCAGGTATTCTTGTCTCCATGCACAGCCAGCATTGAGGGCACTGAACAAATCAGCAGCACAAGGACTGGTGGATGATAGAATCCCACGGTGTAGTTTAGGCCAAGTTTCTCCCTGGTGAAAGTTCCCTTTGCTCCTTCTGTTTTGACTTCTATCTCCTGCTCATCGCCATAGCATCTGAGCGCCTTCCCAGAAGATAAGAAGGTGTTTCACTGGTGCCGGGTTCTCTATCCCTTCCCAGCTCAGGGCAGCAAAGAGTCATTTTCAAATTCTTATGATTATTGTACTGTGGACAGAAAGCTAGAGTCCAGAGATGGTTCTTGCATTTGGATCAGAAGGTGGTAGAGGTTCAAGGAGACCCTGATCTCTTCAGGAAGGGAGCCCCGCCACCAGCCAGCCACAGAGAAAGCTGTGTGTCCAGCAGCGGTGGTCACACATTCTCCCTTGAAGCTTCTTTTAGAAGATAGAAAATGGGGGTTTTCAACTAAGGAAGAAATTGACAAAAACATTGGCTTTCCTCCGAACTTTTTTGATTTTTTTAATCTGAAAATCAAAGCCCCAAAAATGGAACATGGGAGCAGTTGGCAGTTTTCAGCAGAAGGTTCTCTGGTTTTCCATTTTTCACCAAAAAGCTAGTTTTCTACTGAAACAAATATGGCAGGTTTTGCTGAAGTTTTCTGTACTAAGAGACATTTTCCCATCAGACCTAGTCCCCAGCTCTCAGTGGGCACATAGCTTCCTTGTCCCCGCTATGCTGCCTCTTCAGCTGTCACCCTACCCTCTTCAGCAGGGCCCTCTCCATTCCCCAGGGAACGTGCCACTCCACACAGCAAGATGCCCAGGCAGCCTGGTCCAAGCTGGGCCTTGGAAGGTAAAATGCTGAAATGTTGTACAGGCTAATGAGCCTTGAATTGCATTGGCCTCCATGGGAGCTTTGTATTATTTTTAATCTCTCGGTGCCTTTGTTTGAAATGGATACAGAGAGGAGAAAATAGAGATAAATTAGCCCCATTCTGCTTGGAGAATAAAGTGACCCTGAACAAAGCTGAGCCGAGGAAGCGAGCTATTGTTCCAGTGGCAATCACAACAGAAACGAGAGGAACAAATGCTAATTTCTCTTTTCCACAACGAGACACGGGAGCGGAAATGCTAATGGCGGCCACAGAGGGCCGGAGATAAAAGTCAGCGTTTGTGTGTGCGCACACACGGACGGATTTGAGCTCGGAGATAAGCTGGCAAACAAGGTAATTAAAATAATTAAAATGCTAATCAAGGGGGGGGCATCAGGCTGAATGACAGACAGGCGTCGATGGGGTGGGGAGGTGGTGTGGCAGCGGTGGCTGTGGGGATAATGCAGTCGCTCTATTGCTAAGAAATGTCAAAGGTTTTATCCTCGCCCCTGGGAAAACGGGAGAGAGAGAGAGACAGCGAGGGGGACCTTGGGAGGGCATTCAACTCAGCAGGGGGAGGGGTATATTTAAATGTATTTTTCTTACAGCCAGGTACTTTGGGGGACCTGGTGACTGTGAAGACTCTAGTGAGCCCCCAGTCAGGAAGGACCGGGAAGATCCAGAGACGTGCATACCAACTGGTAAGAAAAGGACAGTGTCCCATCAGGCTCCATGCCAGCACCAGAACAGGGGTCCTCCCTGCCTCGTGACAGCTACTCCCAATCTGAGATGGGCTCCCCCCAGGGCCCTGAAATTTGGAGTCCCAGCTGCTCTGCAGGGTCCGCAAGGGCAACAGGACTGGCCCAGACTATGTGGTCTGTGTCTATCTGCCATCAGCCTCCACTCATAATGGAATCCCTTGATGTTTCCACACCAAGCCCAAGAGTGCCTGTGAAAAAATATACTACATATCTGCTTTGTCCTGAATGTCAGCCTTCTGCCCCGTATGCCATCCCTCTGCCCTGCCCCATGCCCCATGCCTTTTCCTCACCACGGCTGCTCTATTTCCAGAGCAGGCAGGAATGGGAGAGACGCATGAATCCAGCAGGTGCCATATACACATCACTCCCATGAGAAGGGATGAAGCAGCCAGCCAGAACACAGGGGCCGTGCAACCTGCACAGACTCAGTCATACCAGCTGTGCACTAGGGTTGGCCCCAGGAAGCTGGGCATGCTGCAGCCCCTCTTTGGGAGAAGACAATGGCTTCCAAAAAGAGGCAGATGTTCCCTTGCCAGAGCAACTGAGCTCAGGGTCTGTTCTAGGCCTGTTGTCCTGGAGGGCCTCTCTTTTCAGAAGCAGGGATCTCTGCTCCCCGTCCTGTCCCTCTGACTCTCACCCTGCACTCTCCACTGCCCCTCAGCTTACAGGAGCCTCCTGTATTCCCCTTCTTCCTCCCCCATTTTTTGTCCACACTCACCCCCAACACTCATCCCCACTCCTTGCCTGGGGTCTGGGTCCCAGCAATGCCCACACTCATCCCACCGCTCACTGTCCTTTGTCCTGATCTGCAGGGGTGGCTCTAGGAATTTGGCCGCCCCAAGCATGCTGGTCCTGTGGCTCCGGGGGACCTCTTGCAAATGTGCGTGCGGATGGTCCGCTGCTCCCGCGGCTCCAGTGGAGCATCCGCAGGCACGCCTGCGGGAGGTCCACCGCAGCCGTGGGACCAGCGGACCCTCCGCAGTCATGCCTGCGGGAGGTCCACTGGGTCCGCCAGAGCCGCCTGCCGCCCTGCTGGCAAAATGCCGCCCCAAGCGCGCGCTTGGCGCGCTGGGTTCTAGAGCCGGCCCTGCTGATCTGTACCATAGGTAGGAAGGGAACGGTGAGTAGAAGTGGGGATAGTGCATAAGATGGATCCTTCCCTCTCTTTCTGATCTCATTCTCCTCCTTGTATCACCTCCTCCCCCATCCCTTTCTCTTGGAAGTGGCGGAAATATGGCACTCCGTGTTTGGAGATAAGCTGGCTGAGCCTCTTCGTTTGCTAAAACAAGAATGGAGCAAGCACACGTTAGTGCTGGAGCGGCGGTGAGGACACTGGATTATACAGATAGTGCTTGGAATCTGGCTGCGGCTGCTGGGTTAGCTTTAGCATTCACCATGCCTGTCATGCCAGCCAACTGCATTCTTTGCTAATCCAGCCAGCAAATGAATTGGGAGCTCCTCCTCACATACCCAGCACCATTAACTGATTCACTCCTGCTCTTCTACTACAGCACCCCATGCTGCCATGTTCTGCTGATCTTCCAATGCAATCACCAGAGAAGTGACATGATCCATTAAGCACAGGAACTGGAGAGGAATTTTGCCCAGTGTAGCAGGCATATTCATAGAATATCAGGGTTGGAAGGGACCTCAGGAGGTCATCTAGTCCAACCCCCCTGATCAAAGCAGGACCAATCCCCAGACAGATTTTTGCCCCAGATCTCAAAATGGCCCCCTTAAGGATTGGGCTCACAACCCTGGGTTTAGCAGGCCAATGCTCAAACCACTAAGCTATCCCTCCCCCAATACCGGGGTTCTCAAATTGGGGGTTGGAATCCCTCAGGGGGTCGTGAGGTTATTACATGGGGGTTGCGAGCTGTCAGCCTCCACCCCAAACCCCACTTTTCCTCCAGCATTTATAATGATATTAAATATATAAAAATGTGTTTTTAATTTAAAAGAGGGGGTCACATTCAGAGGCTTGCTATGTGAAAGGGGTCACCAGTACAAAAGTTTGAGAACCAGCATATTACACAATAAGAGTGCACACAATTTGCTAACATACCAGGGACCCGTGGCCTGTGCCTTTTGTCATGCTATCTGGGATCAAAATCCATCTTAAATAGGAGGGGTTTATTAAAGAAAACAGCTTTAACTACAAACAGTCTTCTGCACAGCTCAAGTGCCAGCTTTGTCAGCCTTGTTTACCAGAGGCTGTACCCTCTACAGCTCACAGAGACATTTAGTGCTGAATTACACACTGCAAGTAAACGCATCATTACACCTGAAGCAGTTTGTCTACAAGTGCATGTACATTTAGAGATGCATAATAAATGCACACCGATGTGTTTGCTTGTACTTATATATTCCTTGATTGAAAAGTGGAAATTGTTTATTGCTTGACTTTGCCAGTAATAAAACCCAGCAGTGCTGTCATCTCCCTGCTGTGCCAGAGACAGAATGTAACTACAGTAAAAAGCCTGAAAGTGCCAAGTGCAGAATTTTAGACAGGCCCCCTCACTTGGAGCACTGCACTGAGTTACACAATGCCTACTGAAGAGGCTTTCTAACCTAGTTACGTGACCAAGGGACTTTGGGCTTTAAGCCTCTGTGTGGTCTTGTAGTTGCCACTTTCTTGGGCCCCATCAGAACAAGGAAACAGAACAGACACAGCTTTATAAACTGAGCCCCCTGTCATCCCAGTTTGCTATTTGGGATCATTCCTACAATCAAACTTTCTCCATCTTCAGCACCGCAGTTAACCCTTAGTTAACCCAAGCGTTTCCCAGACTGCTGACAATCTCAGGATTGATGGAGTCACATTCATCTGTCCCAAAACAGTCACACTTTAGTCTTAGTTAGCTTTTTTGTAGTGTGGTTTCCCAGCCTAGCAAAAAGCTAACCAGTGTGGCCTAGAGGGTAATGTGCTGTACTAGAACTAAGGAGACCCGGCTCTAAGTCTAGCTCTGCCACTAGTCTGCTGGGTGACCTCAGGCAAGTCATTTCCCCTATGTGCCTCAGTTTTCCCATCTGTAAAATGCAGATAATGATACTGATCTCCTATATAAAGCACTTTGAGAGCTACTGGTGAAAAGTGCTCTAGTTTTTGCTCCTCCAACCAGTGCTTCCTTTAGGAACCCCTAGGATCATGTATCCCTTAGCAAAGGGAACAGCTTTTTTCTTTGCAAGGAGTTATGGAGACAGCGTCCTTGCTGCAGCTTCTGTAAAGGGAGGATGTCATTTTTCCAAACGTTTTAATACAGCTTTTTTAATTGAAATTTTACAGTTTAAAAAAAAGTTTTCAAAATGTTTTGCTTCTCTTTATACTTTTGGCTTTTCAGTTTTCCTTCCCCACCCGCAGTCCTTGCAACCACTTTTCCCCCTTTTATCCATTTCATCACAGAAGAAGGGGAAGGGGAGGAAGGCAAAGAGGCCAGAAATAGAGGCGAGGGGAGGGTGAAAAAAATGATAGATGAAGAAAAAAAACCAAACCGAAAACCTGAAAAAATAAAACAAAAACTAAGCTTTTTATTTTCTAGTTTTGATGGGGAAAAAAAAGGAAATTTAAAAAGAAGTTAAGATTTGTAGCCAAAAAAAAAAAGGTTCCAATGTTTTAACAAGGTCATTTCTCCACGAAAATAAAGTCTGATGAGTAAAATTTTACCCAACTCTACTCTGGTTCTCTGCCTGCTCATCACACTACAGATGTGGTTGCAGAACATGGCAGGGGATGAGTGCGACAGGCGATCACACTAACAGCAGCAGCTGGATTTGTTCCATTTAGGTAGAACAAAGGCTGGTAGAATGCCCTGGGGAAGCACATGCAGGGATGGCCAGTGTTACAGCCTAGGAAAGCACACAAGTTTACCTTCTAACCCAGCCTCAGACCACAGCTCATTCAGGAGGGGCAACCATGGCCCCCACCTTCTTTGGGAATGTCTGGCACTATCTTCTAGCTCAGGTACCTCTATGGCTCCTACTACTGTAGTATCTGAGCACCTGGAAATCTTTAGTGCACTTATCCTCACAGCCTTCCTGTAAAGAGAAGTTTTCAGAAAGAGAAAGTAAGGCAGAGAGGATAAGTGACTTACCCATGGTCTGACAAGAAGTCTGTGGCAGAGCAGGAAATTGACCTCTACTTTCCACATGTCCTAGGCCACCATCCTAAGCACTAGGCCATACTTCCACCCACTGATGCCCCTAGTACTTGTGCTCAGGGAGTGTGGGCTCTAGGATTTGGACTACCTCCTTCACAGGGGTTGGAAGGGTCTTCCAGCACCATCTCCTGCCTTTACACGCCAGCCCAAGAGCTGCTAGCATTTGGCCTGCGCGTCTCCAGTAGGTTCAAATGAAGTCACGCAGTGTGGAACATCTGCAGGACA
This sequence comes from Mauremys mutica, assembly GCF_020497125.1. Lineage (NCBI taxonomy): Eukaryota > Metazoa > Chordata > Testudines > Geoemydidae > Mauremys > Mauremys mutica. The sequence continues at coordinate 48,443,581 of NC_059078.1, forward strand.
GTGGGGCTTGCACAGGCTTCATAGCTCCTCAACTGCTGTCTGGTGTGATCTGCCAGGGGGAAATTCCCTTTCTATGAGTCTGGCATTGCTCAGTCTAGTCGCTCACACTGGATGATTTCTCACAATCCTCTCTCCTTCTCTTATAAGTGCAAAGGCCCATGGCCTTTCAAGGCCTGCTCCAGGCACCAGCCCAGCAAGCAGGTGCTTGGGGTGGCACATCCGGCTCTTCGGTGGCAATTTAGCAGTGGGTCCCTCACTCCCTCTCAGAGTGAAGGACCTGCAGCCGAATTGCCGCCGTAGATTGAAGCGGTGGCGGTAGAGCTCCCGCAGATCGCGATCACGGCTTTATTTTTGCTTTTTTTTTTTCCTGCTTGGGGCGGCAAAAACCCTGGAGCCAGCCCTGTGGCCTTTCCACTGAAGTGATGGGGGCTCACTCTGTATGAGTTGTGGCAGAATTGTCCACTTGTCCGGCTGGACATGAGATCCAAGTTTGGTGGCTTTCTCCCAACTCTATTGTGGGCCAGACAGAAAACTTGGATCCAAATGCCCACAATGCTTTGGAGAGCTAGATCCCAGCTAAGTGCCGGTAGCCCAGGCCTGCTCAGGATAAGGGAATTCCAGCTCAGCTTATCTCCAGCTGCTTCCTCCTAGCTCCTGTCCCTTTATCCTGGTTCACCAGGTCTAGTCCTCAGTAGATTGATCCTGCAGGTGACAATGGAATTTAGCACCCCCTTCACTCTCCAAACCAGCCCAGCACCACCCATTCCTTCTCCTATCTGCAACAGGGGCTCATCTGGGAACCAAAGACCCAGTGTCCTTTGAGCTGTGAAGGAGTCCAGGGTAGAGCTGGTTGGAAAATAGATTTTCCATCCTGCAAAAAAATTGAGATTTCAGCCTTTTCCATCCAAAACTGGGTCAAAATTCCAAAGTTTTTTTGCAAAAGGAAATTCTGAAATATTTTTGCTTTGATAAATTCAGAGTATTTCACTGGAGTTTTGAACCTTCCCCCATCTTTTAATATATAGTAAATTTCAAGATGACAAGACATTTCAAAATGGAAAACTTAAACTTTTCATCCCAAAAATGTTGAAGTAGGATGTTTTGACAATTTGAAAAAGTGTTTTCCACTAGATTTTTTTTAATTAATCAAAAATGAATCCGATTGTGAAAAATTTTGACTTAATCCAAACAGTATTTTCCCAACAGAAAATTGTTTTGAATAACTTTTTTTTCTGACCGATTCTAGCTGGGGACACCTGGGCCCAACACAAGCAGAAATGTTACCTATCTGGAAGTGAGGAGCAGGTGCTCGGATACCAGGGTGACGGGTACTCGATCAGTACACAGATTAGACAGATAGTTTGAAATGGGCTTTCATTGATTAGCCACAGTGCTAGCCTACCATCTCTATCTCTGCTACTCAGTGATGCTATGTTCTTAGCCTGGACCCATTGGCTCCGTCAGATGCTCTCATTTGTTACCTGCGTGGTACAGACTGATCTCACAGCCAAATGGCACCAAACAGTTGCTGGCTGGAAAGCTTGACAGGGGAGAAAGCTCAACTCCTGTGACTGAGTCTCCTTTGCAGATGGGAGCAGTGGGAAATTCAGGGCTTGCTCCAAAGTCTAGAGTCAACAGGAGCCTTCCCAGTGATTTCACCCAGTTTTGGATGAGGCCCGCAAAGACGCATTCCTGAAACAGGTTTGTGACCGGGATCCCTGTGGCTGCAGAGGGGGTGGAAATGGGGCTGCTGTGCCCCTCAGAGAGTTGGGAGGACAGGGATCCAGGAGACAACATCCTTCTCTAGAGCTTCCTTCACACAGAGCGTCACAGAGCAGTTGCCACAGAGCGGCAGAGTAGAGAGAAGGTTTCACACACCTGGGTGTGGTGCCAAGGGATGGTGAGGCATTAAGATAGTGCATGGAAGAGGAAAGGGGAGGTGGCTGGAAAATTGGCAAAGAGACAAGCAAGTGTACTCAGAGACTGGTTACACCTGAGAGGAAAGATGACATCAGTGGAGGTACACCAATTAAAACCACCTGAGGATCTGGCCCTTATATTATTCTCTCTCCCCCCATCTCCCTGTAGATTAGAAACCTTTCCTAACACAGAAACCATCAGAGGATGGCGAAGGGATCCAAACTACCCCAGCGTTCTGGAGGGTTCGGATCCTCTCCTTTGGTTTCATCTCACAGAGATGGCGTTGAGGCACAATCTTTGAATCCAGATCTAAATTCCCATCATTCCAGGCAGCTGGGATTTAATTCTCCAGATTTACGCTCATTTGATTTAAAGCAAACAAGCAAACACACAACCTGCTGACCAGCGTCTGCCTCAAAGGAACAGCCCCCCCGGGAACCAGCACATTAGTCCTCCGTAGGCGGTGGGCCAGAGCAGGCAGAAAAAGCAGAAACTTCCGCTGTGTCTGGATCTGACTTGGCCTCTCTCAGAGCAGGGAGCAAAGCAAATTCCAGAGCAGAGGGCTCTCCAGCAAGGTCTTGTTTCTGCCCCCAAATACTTGGCACTGAAGACAACTAGCAACAGTGGCCAAGCTGACCCCAGCTCTTGCAGGAGAGGGAGGCATCTTTCAGGCCATCAAAATGGCAGCCACCAGCTTTATCAGGGATTTGAGCTGCATCAGGAACCAGAGGCCAGTGCAGCTTTTGGAGAACAGGGTTCAGGGGACCTTGTGTGCCGCTGACTCCAGTATGGGGTGGGCCCTATGACTCACACCAGGGAGCTGAGGGTGGGAGGAAAGTCTTGCCGGTTGTCATGGGTGCAGGTGGCTCAGATGAACAACCTGGGGCTCGGTGGTGCCCCGTATCTAGACCCTGATCTCAAATCTGCTTAACCCACTCTGGAGCGAAGCCCTCAGCTCTGTGGGAGCCCACCCCTCTCCTTCACGCCAGGACACCAGAGGAGACAAGTGGCGGGTGGTGCGCTGGCGAGTGCTATCTCCTGTTGCCATGGCACCAGTGGGCCTGTGAAGGGAGGGAGGACAGGGGAGCTGCGATGGATGGTTTATAGGCTGCCTCAGGAAGATTCAAGGCAGACAAAACTGTTGCAGGTTATGAAAGATTTACACAAGAGGATATGCAGTCAGGCAGGGCTGCAGAGGCCTCTCCCCCCCACCCCTCCACAGACATACTGTCAAGGACTCTCAGGGGTTGCAGCTGAGGGAGCTGTAAGCCCTCAACCGTGCTCTCAGCATACAGCAGTGCTGGTGCTACTGGCTTTGGAACACATGCCCAGGGGGTAGGAAACAACCCCATGGCACAACAGGGGACCCTGATGAAAGCTGCTCAGTTGGCACGACGGTCTGCTGAGGTGTTGAATGGACCCAGCCTGCATTACACCTGGAGATAAACTGCCTTGCTGATCCACTGGCAGTGGAGATCTGACTGATCCTGGGCAGACCCAGCTTTGCACAGGCTCACAGTACAGTTCACATGCCATCCCAGGCTCCTGTGCCTTCGGAGACAGTCCAGCGCGTCAGGTGAACGCAAGGACAGAAAAAGGAACATAGGGATCGCCAGAGTGGATCAGATCAGGGGTCCATCTAGCCCTTCCACAATAGCCAGTCCCCAGGAGCGGTGCCAGAGTTTCTGGCGCCCTAGGCAGAATTCGGGGAGTGGTGTTTTCTGTGCTCCCCACGGGGTGCGCAGGAGCTTCCGGTTCCGTGTCATTGTGGAGTATAGATGTGTTTTTATTAACTTCAGCTTGGAGGAACTGCGTTCTCCACTGGCAACTGTTACAGGAAGTGTTAGACGTATGCGCAGAGCAACAAAACCATTTGGAAAGAGGGTGGTCATCTTATTTGTGCACATATATTCCAGAACAGCCTTTGGAGTTGATCCTGCTGAAATGTATCTTGAAAGGGCTTTCAGTTCATCTCCTAAATCACTCGCATCAATATCATGTGTCACTGTCTCTAGTGCCCTGCATTGCTGGTGTAGGTCTTCTTCGGGTATAGTGAGGAGTTTTGGAATATCATACAACATCCCAAATATACTGCTGTGTTCCTTGAGCTGCATGGAACATTCAACTGACTGTATTACACAATCTAGCACCTGGTTAAAGAATTCAACTTTGAATTGTTGTTTGGGGTCTCTTATGAGATTATCCCATGCCTCGTAATCAAAATGTCATCTTCTTCAGTGACTTTTGTATTCTTGAATGGGTGGGAAAATAGCTTCAGTGTGAAGTTCCTCTGCCAACTTCTGTGCACTCTTCAGAATGTTTTGAAATTCCACATCTGACCAGTAAGACTGTAGGTGTGACTTTGCTTTGTCCAGTTGTTCCATTGCTCCAGATATATCAAGGTCAACACCTTGGAGTCTCTTGCTTACAACATTTATTTCAAACAGTATGTTATGTCACAACACTAAGCCACACAGAAATTTGAAATTATGTATGTTTCTGGTGATTCCATTTCTCTCTGCCACTTTTCTTCCATGAACAGTTCCTGTCATAGCATTATCCTCCATAATGGCAACTATGGCATCATCTATCTTCCCAATTTGGTGTTTGATAGGCTTTATCTCCTCCACTCGACTTTCCCATCGTGTAGCACTTAGCGGTTCAGTGTCAGAGAGGATGTTCCCAGATGTTGTTTCAAAATTTGCCATCGATGAGTGGATGCAGAGAAAAATACATAGATGCTTTGAATTACATTAAAAAATTCAGCAACCTCACTAGAAGCTGATGCTGCATCACTGACCACCAAGTTCAATGAATGAGGATTGCATGGGACAAAAAAAGCTCGAGGGTTTAACTCTCGGATCCATGTCTGCACTCCTCTGTTCTTTCCTCTCATATTGACACCATTATCGTAGCCCTGACCTCTCATGTCAGCTATCAAAATTCCTGTAACTTCCAGCTTTTTAAGAAGCACGTTTGTCATACCAACTCTTGTAATATCATCAATATCATGCGTCTGACGAAGTGGGTATTCACCCACAAAAGCTTATGCTCCAATACTTCTATTAGTCTATAAGGTGCCACAGGACTCTGTCACTTTTTACAGATCAATGTCAATAAATTCTAGAAAATTCTCTCTGACTTTCACCATTGCAGGGACATTTTCACTAGGTTCTGTTGTTAAAAAATGTGCCATTATAGTCATTTGTTCCATATGGCTGATGTCAGGTGTGCAGTCCAGAATAACAGAGTAATATCTTGCTTACTTCAGATCTGCCACAATCTTCTGATTGACTTTTGTTGCCAGTGACTGTATGATCTCATTTTGAATTGTTTTTCCAAGATAGTAGTGTGTGTACATTTCTTGGGTGGTGACTCTTCTTAGATGCTCCTAGAGCAGTGGTTCTCAAAGCCGGTCCGTCGCTTGTTCAGGGAAAGCCCGGGCCGGGCCGATTTGTTTACCTGCCGCGTCCGCAGTTTGGCCGATTGTGGCTCCCACTGGCCGCGGTTCACCACTCCAGGCCAATGGGGGCTGCAGGAAGTGGCAGCCAGCACATCCCTCGGCCCGTGCCGCTTCCCGCAGCCCTCATTGGCCTGGAGCAGCGAACCGCGGCCAGTGGGAGCTGAAATCAGCCGAACCTGCAGACACGGCAGGTAAACAAACCGGCCCAGCCCACCAGGGGTTTTCCCTGAACAAGCGGCGGACTGCCTTTGAGAACCACTGTCCTAGAGTACAGCATCAAACTCAGCCATCAGCTCCACAATTTTAATGAAGTTTCCATTGTTTGGCACATACAGCTGATCTGAAGTGCCACACAATGCTAGGTTTTGAGTAGCAAGCAAGCATTCTCACAATGGCAATGAGCCTTTTCAGAACATTTTGCAAGTAAAGAGACTCTGATGCAATCTTCTCTTGATGCTGATCATCTATGGTGGCCTTTAACCTTAGTCTCATCTCAAGCTCTTTCCACCTATGGAATGTTCTCTGGTGATTTGCTGCCTTCTCACAGCATGCCAGATTTCTAGCCAGACTTTTCCAGTCCTTTGTTCCTATACAACCCAATGTGGCTGGAACATTAGACTAGAAGAGTTCACAACAAAAACAGTATGCAGCATTCTGGGTTTTTGAGTACATAAACCATAGTCTCTCCACTTTGTCACCATTGGGGATTTCACGGCAGTAATGTATTGGATGGAAACTTCTGTTTTCATTGTCTTTGGGGAACATGAAGTTTTTCACTTGCTGTGGCCCATACAGTACAAGGAAGTCCCTCAGGCTACTGCTCAAGTGGGTCCACAGTCCTGGATCATCTAGACTTAAGGAACTAAACTCAGCAGCAGCTGTTTCTTGCACCTCTACCACACTCTTCTCTGATCTACACTTTTCTTCAGGAATGTGCATAGTTTTACATCTATTTGAGATGGAGATATGGATGCTGCAGTAGCTGCCAGGTCACTTGCACTCTGACTAACTGGAAGATCAGGCAACTCCTCACCACTCACATCCTCACTGGGGCCGGAAGGCTCACCGTGAACATTTGTGTCTATGTATCTCAGGAGAGCTCCTTCCTGCTTAGACAGAAAAGCTTCCTTTGCTTTCTTTCTTTTTCTGAATGCTGCCCCAGAGGGGCGTTTTCTTCTTTCACTCATGACTGCTGTTCTGTGCCAGCTATAGTGGCTCCCAACCCTCAATAGAAGGGGACAAATAAACAAGCTGGTAGCAGGGCCTGAGTGAGGGAAGATATCAGCGTCTTAAAGACCTAACTGGCTCCTACTACTTCAGCTGACTGCCTGTTCTCCTCAAGTGGGTTCACGGAAGCAACAGGAAACAGGAAGTTCCCTGAGAAGCTGATGTTAATCAGTCCAGGCTCCTGGGGGTGCCAGAGAGGTACATAAGAGGCTTCTCCTCTTCTCTCTCCCTGCAGCTCCTGCTGCTTTCTGTTATTCCCTCTCACCTTTTCGCCTGCCTGCCTGTTATGTCTCTTGTGCCCTCCTTCCTCCAGCACAGCACTCCACCATCTCTGTGCATCTAGAGCAGAGAGAATACATATGCACCAGCAGCAGACACAATTTTCTACACTCTGGGTCCTAGTAGTGCCCCCCACAGTCTGGCACATGAGGCGGCTGCCTCAGTTCGCCTCATGATAAGGCCAGCCCTGGAGGTGATTGGGCTATGCATCCTCCCTACTGAAGTGTCCCTGTTTGATCTCAGGTAGAGGCAAAGTTCTTCACTACCTGCCCTGAGATTCCACACACTGTTAAATAACTGTTGTGTTCCACCCCAGAGGTGGCTGCATTTTGGAGGTGGATGACTTGATCTGCATGTAGATGGTGTTGCAGTTTAGGAAGCACTGAAGGTTGAAGAGTGCTGTGTCTCCATGGAAGACCTTCCCATAAAGAATTATACAGATCATCTTAGGAGCAGAAGATATCACTTCTACAAAAGATGTTCAGACTGTAGGGTGTAGCCTTTTTCTGTGAATTGGACATTTACCATGAGCCTTTTATAGTTCTATAAAACTCTTCAGCCTTCAGGATCCCAAAGCTCTTCCTGGTTTGAGCCTTTAGAGCTCACGTTTTCAAACTGTTCTCCAGAACCAGGAGGGTTAGAAACCTCATTTGAATTTAAATGCAAGCAGAGATTCTCACATGACTTCAGGCGCTGGGATTTTAAGAACATCAGGGACTGTAAGACTTGATGCAGTTGAGAGAATTGGGAAGAGCTCTGCTGTGAGATCATGAATCCAGTTCCCTTTTAACCAAATAAGGTCTCTGCCTGTGTGAACGTGTGTGACTGGTGTCAATCCAGAAGAACAGAGCACTCAGCCCTGGTCTACACTACTAGTTTAGGTCGAATTTAGCAGCATTAGATCAATTTAACCCTGCACCCATCCACACAAAGCCATTTTTGTCAACTTAAAGGGCTCTTAAAATCAATTTCTGTATTCCTCCCCGACGAGGAGAGCGCTGAAATCGACATCACCAGGTCCAATTTGGGGTAGTGTGGACGCAATTCGATGGTATTGACCTCTGGGAGCTATCCCAGAGTGCTCCATTGTGACCGCTCTGGACAGCACTTTCAACTTAGATGCACTAGCCAGGTACACAGCAAAAGCCCCGGGAACTTTGGAATTTAATTTCCTGTTTGGCCAGCATGGCGAGCTCATCAGCACAGGTGACTATGCAGTCCCAGAATCACAAAAGAGCTCCAGCATGGACCGAACGGGAGGTACTGGATCTGATCGCTGTTTGGGGGAGATGAATCCATGCTATCAGAACTCTGTTCCAAAAGACGAAATGTCAAAATATTTAAAAAAATCTCCCAGGGCATGATGGACAGAGGCTACAACAGCAATGCCTCATGAAAATTAAGGAGCTCAGGCAAGCCTACCAAAAAACCAAAGAGGCAAACGGTCACAGCCCCAGACATGCTGCTTCTGTGATGAGCTGCATGGCATTCTAGGGGGGGCCCTACTACTACCCTACCCCTGTCCATGGACACCTGCAAGGGAGGAGTCTCATGCGACAGGGATGAGAATCATAGACTATCAGGGTTGGAAGGGACCTCAGGAGATCATCTAGTCCAACCCCCTGCTCAAAGCAGAACCAATCCCCAGACAGATTTTTGCCCCAGATCCCTAAATGGCCCCCTCAAGGATTGAACTCACAACCCTGGATTTAGCAGGCCAATGCTCAAACCATTGAGCTATCGGATTTTGGGGGATGAGGAAGATGAGGAGGTGGAGGAGGAGGAGGATAGCACACAGCACTCAAGTGGAGAAACCATTCTCCTCAACAGCCAGGAACTGTTTATCACCCTGGAGCCAATACCCTCCCAACCCTCCCAAGGCGGGCTCACGGACCATAAAGCTGGAGAAGGCACCTCTGGTGAGTGTACCTTTGTAAATATAATGCATGGTTTTAAAGCAAGCATGTTTAATGATTAATTTGCCCTGAAGACTTGGGATGCATTCGCAGCCAGTAATGCCCCTCCTTTTAAATGGCCAACCCAATGGGTGCTTGGTATGGGAAAGGAGGACGCTGCTGTTTGAAACCATTCCCTCATGTTATGAAGGTTGAAGAAGCTGAAAGACTGTGGCTTACCATGGCTGCCTGCAAGCCAAATTCTGTTGTCCGGCCCTGTGTGTGTGATCTCTCACACCAAACCGGCAGGCCCTCAATATAAGAGGCAAAATGTGACCTTGTACAGAAAGCACGTGTGCTATGTAATGTTAACAGCTTGGTTCACTACAAAAGAGCCTACCCATTGTTCTCTAAAATGTGTCTTTTTAAATACTGCTCTCCCTTTTTTCCTCCCGCAGCTGCAAATGTTTCAACGCTCCCCTTATCATCTCCATCCCAGAGGCTAGCGCAGATAAGAAGGCGAAAAAAAACGCACTTGTGATGAAATATTCTCTGAGCTCATGCAGTCTTCCTGCACTGAAAGAGCTCAGCAGAATCCATGGAAGCAAACAATGTCAGAGTCCAGGAAAGCAGAAAATGAATGTGAGGACAGGAGGGATGAGCGAGATGAGAGGTGGCAGGAGCATGATGAGAGGAGGCAGGATGCAATGCTGAGGCTACTGGGGGATCAAACTGATATGTTCCGGCATCTGGTGGAGCTGCAGGAAAGGCAGCAGGAGCACAGACTGCCGCTGCTGCCCCTGTGTAACCAACCACCTTCCTCCCCAAGTTCCATAGCCTCCTCATCCAGACGCCCAAGAATGCTGGGGGGGGCCTCCGGGCACCCAACCACTCCACCCCAGAGGACTGCCCAAGCAACAGAAGGCTGGGATTCAATAAGTTTTGAAGTGCAGTGTGGCCTTGCCCTTCTTTCCTCCCCTCATCCACTATCCCACCTGGTGCTTCCCTCCTCCCCCACCCCTCCCAGGCTACCTTGGCAGTTATCCCCCTATTTGTATGATGAATGAATAAAGAATGCATGATTTTGAAACAATAATGACTTTATTGCCTCTGCAGGCGGTGATCGAAGGAGGAAGGGCAGTTGGCTTACAGGAAACCAAGGGGGCGAGTTTTCATCAAGGAGAAACAAACAGAACTGTCACACCGTAGCCTGGCCAGTCATTAAACTGGTTTTCAAAGCTTCTCTGATGCGCAGCGCGCCCTCCTCTTCTAATTGCCCTAGTGTTTGGCTGCGCGTAATCAGTGGCCAGGCGATTTGCCTCAACCTCCCACCCTGCCATAAATGTTCCCCCCTTACTCTCACAGATATTGTGGAGCACACAGCAAGCGGCAACAACAATTGGAAAATTGGTTTCGCTAAGGTCTAACCAAGTCATTAAACTGCTCCAGCGCGCTTTTAAACATCCTAATGCACATTCTACCACCATTCTGCACTTGCTCAGCCTATAGTTGAACAGCTCCTTACTACTGTCCAGGGTGCCTGTGTATGGCTTCATGAGCCATGGCATTAAGGGGTAGGCTGGATCCCCAAAGATAACTATAGGCATTTCAATGTCCCCAACAGTTATTTTCTCGTCTGGGAAGTAAGTCCCTTCCTGCAGCTGTTCAAACAGACCAGAGTTCCTGAAGATGTGAGCATCATGTACCTTTTCTGGCCATCCCACATTGATGTTGGTGAAACATCCCTTGTGATCCACCAGTGCTTGCAGCACCATTGAAAAGTACCCCTTGCAGTTTATGTACTGGTTGCCAAGGTGGTCCAGTCCCAAGATAGGGATCAGTGGCGTAGCCAGGTTTTCAGTGTAGGGGGAGCAAACATAAAAAAGGCACCCCCCGGCTCCTCCTCTGGCCATGCCCCCTGGCTCGTCCTCTGGCCACGCCCCCTGACCGGACACACACACCCCCGCTCACCTTCTGTCCTGCACTGCCGCCTGTCCCCGGCCTGCTCCCAGCGCTGGGCGTGCTCCACGTGGGGCTCGCCAGCCAGGCGGCCTTAAAGACACAGGGGCCCTTTTGCCTCCCCCCACCCGCCACATTAGCAAGGGATGGGGGGGCCAGGGAGTGCTTGGCCGCCGAGCCCTGAGCTGAGGAGCCGGCCTCCTCACTCCTTCGGCCGCATCTGCCGCCCCCGCATGGCTCCTCTGGCTGTGCTGTTGTCAGAGCCGGCCGGCAGGTGCCACTTCTGCACCGGCCTGCTGCTGCCACCCCACGGCTCCTCTGGCTGTGCTGCTGGCAGCACCAGCCGGCAGGCGCCGCTTCTGCACCTGCCGCCCTGAGGGGAAGCGGCTGCTTCCACTGAACCCCGCTAGCTACGCTACTGATAGGGATATGTGTTCTATCTATCACCCCACTACAGTTAGGGAATCCCATTGCAGCAAAGCCATCCACTATGACCTGCACATTTCCCAGAGTCACTACCCTTGATAGCAGCAGCTCAGTGATTGCGTTGGCTACTTGGATCACAGCAGCCCCCACAGTAGATTTACCCATTTCAAATTGATTCCAGACTGACTGGTAGCTGTCTGGCGTTGCAAGCTTCCAGGGGGCTATCACCACTCGCTTCTCAACTGTGAGGGCTGCTCTCATCTTGGTATTCTTGCGCTTCAGGGCAGGGAAAAAGCAAGTCATAAAGTTCCATGGAAGTGCCCTTATGCATGCAAAAGTTTCACAGCTACTGGGAAATCCCAGACCTGCAACACTATGTGGTCCCACCAGTCATAGAATCATAGAATCTCAGGGTTGGAAGGGACCTCAGGAGGTCATCTAGTCCAACCCCCTGCTCAAAGCAGGACCAAACCCAACTAAATCATCCCATCCAGGGCTTTGTCAAGCCTGACCTTAAAAACCTCTAAGGAAGGAGATTCCACCACCTCCCTAGGTAACCCATTCCAGTTCTTCACCACCCTACTAGTGAAAAAGTTTTTCCTAATGTCCAACCTAAACCTCCCCCTCTGCAACTTGAGACCATTACTCCTTGTTCTGTCATCTTCTACCACTGAGAACAGTCTAGATCCATCCTCTTTGGAACCCCCTTTCAGGTAGTTGAAAGCAGCTATCAAATCCCCCCTCATTCTTCTCTTCTGCAGGCTAAACAATCCCAGTTCCCTCAGCCTCTCCTCATAAGTCATGCGCTCCAGCCCCCTAATCATTTTTGTTGCCCTCCGCTGGACTCTCTCCAATTTATCCACATCCTTCTTGTAGTGTGGGGCCCAAAACTGGACACAGTACTCCAAATGAGAATCATAGAACTTAAGATCAGAAGGGACCATTATGATCATCTAGTCTGACCTCCCGCAAGATGCAGGCCACAAAAGCTGACCCACCCACTCCTGAAATAGAGGGGAATGATCACATCCCTTGATCTGCTGGAAATGCCCCTACTTATACAACCCAAAATGCCATTAGCCTTCTTGGCAACAAGGGCACACTGTTGACTCATATTCAGCATTTCGTCCACAGTAACCCCTAGGTCCTTTTCTGCAGTCTGTGCTTGTTTCCCGGGTCCAGGATCAGTGTTCCATGGCATGAACCTGTCCCATTACCACCATGATGTCCATATTGCTAGGGTCCGTGCTTTAAGAGAAGTCTGTGTCCATGTCCTCATCACTATCGTGATTGTGCTGCCGTCGCCTTCTTGTCTGCTTTTGCAGGTGCTGGTTCTGCACATACTGCAGGATAATGTGTGAGGTGTTTACAATGCTCACAACAGCAGCGGTGAGCTGAGTGGGCTCCATGCTTGCCGTGGTATGGTGTCTGCAGGAGAGCAGAGTTGCAACGGAAGCAGTGGATGACAACAGATGACACGAGAATAGATATTTATACTGAATGGCGAGAGGACCTGCGAGGTGGATTCATGGCACCAGGAGAGCAGAGTTGCAGCGGAAGCACTGGTTGGATGATGACTGTTAGCAGTCCTACTGCACCGTCTGCTGAAAGCAGTATGGCATCTGCATGGAAAAAAGGCGTGAAACGATTGTCTGCCGTTGCTTTCACAGAGGGAGGGGCGACTGATGACGTATACCCAAAACCAACGCGACAATGTTTTTGCCCCATCAGGCACTGGGAGCTCAACCCAGAATTCCAATGGGCAGCGGAGACTGCGGGAACTGTGGGATAGCTACCCACAGTGCAACACTCTGAAAGTCGACGCTAGCCACGGTACTGTGGACGCACTCGGCCGACTTAATGTGCTAAGTCGGGAAACTCACAATCGACTGTATAAAATTGCTTCCTAAAAATTGACTTCTATAAATTTGACCTAATTTCATAGTGTAGACATACCCTCAGAGTTTATAATTGGGAGCCTTGCAGATGCTTAACTATAGCAGCAGGGACATGTGTTACTAGAAAGCTGTCTGGGGTAGCATTGCCCCTGGGTTATGCTGGTTTCTCAGTATGCAGAGGAAGAGAGAGTTCAGCCAGCTGTTTGAGGCTGCTAAACCTTGGAGGCTCTGGATCTTTTCATCTCAGCAGTCCTGGGGTCCAAATTAGGTCATTAATGAAATGAGTTTGGTGGGTCTCATCCTATTCTCTAAGGCAGGGGTCTCAAACACATGGCCCGTGGGGCTCTTCTGTGTGGCCTGCCAAGCTCCCTGTGTCCCCCTGCCCCTCTGCCTACCTCCAAGCCAGGGGTGGGCAAACTACAGCTCCGCGCCACTCTCTTAAGTGGCTGGCAGCACGTCCCTTCGGGCCGGATGGGAGGGGGAAGGAGGCAGAGGGCTCCTGCGTTGACTCACTTCAAGGTACCACCCCCCGTAGCTCCCATTGGCTGGGAACAGGGAACCACGACCAATGGGAGCTTCGTGGGAGGTACCTGGAGGAGCAGCAGCGGAGCCCTGTGCCCACCCCTGCTCCCCCAGGGGCCGTGATTCCAGCTGCTTCCTGGAGAGGAGCGGTGCGGCACGGGGCCAGGAGCCTGCCCTGGCCCCGATGCACACCGCTGCCACCCCAGAGCTGATCTAGGTAAGCAGTGCCGGGCCGGAGCTCGCACCCCGCACCTCTCCTGCATCCCAACTCCCTGCCCTGAGTCCCCTGCTACACCCCACACCCCTCCTGCACCCCAACTCCCTGCCCTGAGCCCCCTCATATATCCTGCACACCTCCTGCACCCCAACCCCCTGCCCTGAGCCCCCTGCCACACCCACACCGCTCCTGCATCCCAACTCCCTGCCCTGAGCCCCCTGCCACACCCCACACCCCTCCTGCACCCCAACTCCCTGCCCTGAGCCCCCTGCCACACCCCATACCCCTCCTGCATCCCAACTCCCTGCCCTGAGCCCCCTGCCACACCCCACACCCCTCCTGCACCCCAACTCCCTGCCCTGAGCCCCCTCATATATCCTGCACACCTCCTGCACCCCAACCCCCTGCCCTGAGCCCCCTGACACACCCACACCCCTCCTGCATCCCAACTCCCTGCCCTGAGCCCCCTCATATATCCTGCACACCTCCTGCACCCCACCCCCCTGATCCCCCTGCCACACCCCGCACTCCACCTGCTGCACCCTGACCCCCTGCCACACCCCTCTTGTACCCCACACACCAACTCCCTGCCCTGAGCCCCCTGCCACACCCTGCACCTCTCTTGCACCCACTGGTGACAGGGAAGGGGCAACGTTGAGGTGGGGACTTTGGGGAAGGGGGTGGAAAGGGACAGGGAAGGGGTGGGAAGAGGGGGGCCAGGGGCGGGGCCTCATGGAAGGGGTAGAGTGGGGGTGGGGCCGGGGGCAGTGAGGGTGGAGGTGTCAGTGATGCGGCCCTCGGGCCAATGCACTAGACCTCATGTGGCCCTTGTGGTCATTTGAGTTTGAGACCCCTGCTCTAAGGGATGGTAGTTCACATCTCCGCTCCACCATGTAATACAGCACAGCTGGCAGCTTCTGCTCACAACAGCCCCAGGATGGAACTATCTAGGGATGCTGAGGAGCATTGGCAGAGCTGCGCAGGGAGCCCAGCCTATTATTGTCAGGGGGTGCTGTGGGACCAGTCTGAGGCACATTTGCAGAGTGTTAAGAGAAAACTTCCAGAGCCACAAGCATATCATTTTCCAGAGCATGGCAAGCAGAAATCAGATGCCTTGGCTTGGGTACAGAGTGCTGTTTTCAACACATTTGCTCACGGAGCAGGGGGAGCCGGCGATATCTTTTTATCTGATGCTGTTAAAAAACCTCAATCCATGTGTGAGGCACAATGTGGACACAAGTCCTGAGCCACCCTGCAGCTCCCAGTCGGAACTTCCTGCTGTAAATGAGATGTAGCTGAAGCCAGGTCCCTGCACTTGGCTGCCTGCCCAGGAGTGGTCTAAAGCTCATTCAGCAGTTTGAGGCTTGCAGACAGCTATTTAACACAAAGAGCCAAGCTGTTAGCTTTTCCCTTAGGGCTACCATCCCTTTCACTTCTCAGATGCCAAATTATAGTCTACATTTAATTTCAGTGCCATAGGGAGATTCATGTCAGGGGAGGGTAGCTTCATTTAAAATTAACCACTTTAGATTAACAGTGATAGAGCCAAGAGAGCCATGGGGGAGGGATCACATGAGAAGGGCAATATCCTACACCACCTACCCCCTTCCCAACCCTACCAAGGGAGACCCCCCCTCCCCTACATTCCCTGAGGCTCCAGAGGGGTTAATTCAGTGGTTCTCAAACTTTTGTACTGGTGACCCCTTTCACACAGCAATCCTCTGAGTGTGACCCCCCCTTATAAATTAAAAACACTTTTTTATATATTTAACACTATTATAAATGCTGGAGGCAAAGAGGGGTTTGGCGTGGAGGCTGACAGCTTGCGACCCCCATGTAATAATCTCATGACCCCCTGAGGGGGTCCCAACCCCCAGTTTGAGAACCCCTGGATTAATTTAATTTTAGCACCCTGTATCCATTCTCATGCATGTACTATTTTGAGCATTTCAGTTTTCACAACATAGGCTCATCCCAAATTCTGGAACACGCTCAAATGCTCAGTTTGTGGAGTATGTACATAAGCTATACTAAAGACAACCCCCCAATAACCGTCTCCAGTTACCCCATGGAGCCAGTCTCTAAGAAACAGATAAATGCATGGAGGTTAACTCCATTAATGGCTATTAGCCAGGATGGGTAAGGAATGGTGTCCCTAGCCTCTGTTTGTCAGAGGGTGGAGATGGATGGCAGGAGAGAGATCACTTGATCATTACCTGTTAGGTTCGCTCCCTCTGGGGCACTTGGCATTGGCCACTGTCAGTAGACAGGATACTGGGCTGGATGGACCTTTGGTCTGACCCAGTATGGCCATTCTTATGTTCTAACCTAACTGAACCCAAAGTTATGGAGACAGATATGAGTCAAGGAAGCCAGCAGAGTATCAGAAACCTGGAAAAATCTCTGACCAGATGGGCTCAGGCGTTTGGTCACAAGCTGAGGTGGTTCAAAAGTTTTGGGGTTTTTTTAAGCAGAATTTTTTGACTGTTTCTTTAAACAATCAAACAGCCAATATTTGGCCGCACACTTCTGAAACCCCAAACCATGTTCAGGTTTTGACAGACTAATTTCAGCTTTTCAATTAAAAAAAACACAACAAATTTTGAAGGAAAGCAGACATTGTCCGTGATTTTTTTTGCTTTTTAAAACCACCTAGTTTTCGATCCCAAAAAAGTTTTGACGGAAAATATTTGTCCAACCCTTGTAATGAGCTTCAGTGCCTGTTAGCACACGCTGATGCGGAGAACCAGTGATACCTTGTAAAAGTGACTTGAAAAGAAGTTTTTTCAAAACTGGGTTTGTGCCAGGATGCGGAAGGTTTTTAAATGTTTATTTTTCCTGCTTGTTTGCCCCTTATAAATATCAGGCAGTGGCAAGTCTGGTTTTCCCTGGCTTTGTAGGAGAACCTCTGGAAGGGCTCAGGGATGTAAGTGTTAGCTGCAGCCCTTTAGGGTGCTGGTTTCTTAACGCCAATAACTTTTCTCTGGAATGTTCATTATGCATTGAAGTTAAATGACAGTTAAAAACAAAGGTTTAAACAATCTGAGTAACAGCCCCTTCAACTCTCAGCTTTCACTGGTTTTGAACGCCTCATGAAATAAGACCTGAATTTCTAAGATTTAAAAAATAAAAGCAGGAAATTCATTTTAAAAAATCTTGTAGACTTTCCTTATGTATCATGAAGCAGCAAGAAAAGGCATAAGCCCAATTGTTTTCTTTGCGCATCACCACCCGAACTGACAAACCAGCTTCCATTTATTCCCATCCCACTGGCCAGGCCCCTGCAAAGCCATTTGCTGCTCATGTAGCCTTCTCTCATTCATCTCGGCACTTTCTTCTATGTGCCCCGCTTTTCCTCCTACTCTTGGGCTGTAACCTGGGGACCTGGGTGCTGTTCCAAGTTCTACCAGTGGTTTCCTGCCTGACCTTAGTCAGGTCACATCACCCCTCTGTGCCTCAGTTTCCCCACCTGCAAGATGAGGATAATGATCCTGACCTCCTGACTGTAAAGTGCTTTGGGTCCCGAGGGAAAAACACTGGATACAAGGCAAGTACTATTATTCCCTCCTGCTCACATACTTCTCTGACCCCTATGACTGTAGAATCTGAGCACCACATGATCTTTGGATGGATTTATGCTCACCCATTCCTGGGAGGTGACACATTGCTATTATCTCCGTGGATGGGGAACCAAGGCACAGAAAGACTAAAGGGCTGCACAGGAAGTCGGTGGCAAAGCCGGGAACTGAATGCAGGTCTCCCAAGCCCCAGACTAGCAGCCCAACCACTGATCAGTCTTCCTCTCAGCCACATCTCTTTCAAACACACATCGGTGGTGACACCTCATGGAGAATAACTCCCCAGGGAAAGAAGTGTTTAAAAATATCTGCCTCCCTCCCCCCAAGGTTGTGCCATCACCTTCTGCACAATATCCCTGAGCTCCAGGCTTTTGAACAAGGTGCGTATGAGGGTTTACGCCCCTCGTTGCAGGGCAGCACGGCCTAGTGGCAAGAGTCCATAGGATAAGCCCTCATTGCAGGGCAGCATGGCCTAGTGGCCAGAGTCCATAGGATAAGCCCTCGTTGCAGGGCAGTACCCTGAGCCTCACTGGGGAGAAGGTACCAGTCCATCACCCCCACCCCCCACCCCGGATCTCTTTCTACCGGCCTGGGAGTTAGGGGTCTCCTACGAATCCCAAGGCTCTCCGCAGGTCTCCGGGTCCATCACCTCCCCTGGTTCCTCCCACAGTAGGGGTTCGTGCCAGCCCGTAGAAGCCTCCATTCCTAGCAGCTTCAAGAGTGTCGGCTGGTCCGCCGCAGGAGCTTCCCGGTTGGGTCCTTCCCCTGCGGCTACCAGCCCAGAGTGAGTTGAGTTCCCTCCTTTTATGCTCCTAGAGCATTTGGAGCATGCCCAGTACAAACGGGGTGGGACTTCCTCCGTCAGAGCTACTGGTCTTATGCCCCTGGGGCTAGTGCGGGGCGGGACTGCCCAGTCACAGTGGGCCAGATGCACCTTCCCCCTTACACTGGATTAAATCTGTGGTCATGCCACTGAAGTCAATAGGTCAACACAGCTGTGAGCGGAGACTCTGGCCCCGTGGCTCTGTTTGATGCAGCCCTATGCACTTGCAGCACCCAAAGCGGTTACGTGGGGGATGGTTTACAGGTCACCATGGGATGGGGAATCAATGGCCTGCCTGGAGCAGTTCCAAGCGTACAGGTGTCCACACCTGAGACCCTTCCCACCATGGACACTGACTGGCTCCCCGCTCAACCAAGCAGACTGGGACTGAACGGGCCATGGAGTCAGAACTCCCCTCCCTTCCCTGGAGGTGGTTCCTCCCTTCAGCGGTGAGGGGAATTGCGAGAGACTTATGCATATTCCTCACTCCCAGCATGAGTGAATGGGGAGGTGCAAGTCTGCAGGCTTGTCAGTCTAGCACCTCCCAAACTGCAGGGCAAATGCAGCCTCCTGCCTCTCCGGCAGAGCTGCCAAGGGGCCGGGCAAACCTGGGCAACGTGTTCTGCATTGGCGCTGCATTTGCTTCCACACCCCAGCCATTAATTCTCACAGATAACTCCAGGAGCCGCAGGGGACCCAGCTGTCCCAGAGACTCCTCCCCCGACCTCCAGTCCCATGCCTGCCAGCGCTGACAGCTGCAGATTCCTGCTCTCTGAGGTGGCAGGGCATTCTCAGGTGAGTGCCCAGGCCCTTGCAATTTGCTCTCCCTTGTGGTCTGCAAACATAGGCCCATCGGCAGTCACTGCATGCACAAACCAGGCACACAAATTCATGCTTGTGCGCGCGCACACACACACACACACAGTTCACTTGGTGCTGAAAAGAAGCTTTCGTAGAATCATAGAATATCAGGGTTGGAAGGGACCTCAGGAGGTCATCTAGTCCAACCCCCTGCTCAAAGCAGGACCAATTCCCAACTAAATCATCCCAGCCAGGGTTTTGTCAAGCCTGACCTTAAAAACGTCTAAGGAAGGAAATTCCACCACCTCCCTAGGTAACCCATTCCAGTGCTTCACCCCCCCCCTAGTGAAAAGGTTTTTCCTAATATCCAACCTAAACCTCCCCCACTGCAACTTGAGACCATTACTCCTTGTTCTGTCATCTGCTACCACTGAGAACAGTCTAGATCCATCCTTTTTGGAACCTCCTTTCGGGTAGTTGAAAGCAGCTATCAAATCCCCCCTCATTCTTCTCTTCTGCAGATTAAACAATCCCAGTTCCCTCAATCTCTCCTTATAAGTCATGTGCTCCAGCCCCCTAATCATTTTTGTTGCCCTTCACTGGACTCTCTCCAATTTATCCACATCCTTCTTGTAGTGTGGGGCCCAAAACTGGACACAGTACTCCGGATGAGGCCTCACCAATGTCGAATAGAGGGGAATGATCACGTCCCTCGATCTGCTGGCAATGCCCCTACTATACAGCCCAAAATGCCATTAGCCTTCTTGGCAACAAGGGCACACTGACTCATATCCAGCTTCTCGTCCACTGTAACCCCTAGGTCCTTTTCTGCAGAACTGCTGCCTAGCCACTCAGTCCCTAGTCTGTAGCAGTGCATGGGATTCTTCCATCCTAAGTGCAGGACTCTGCACTTGTTCTTGTTGAACCTCATCAGATTTCTTTTGGCCCAATCCTCTAATTTGTCTAGGTCCCTCTGTATCCTATCCCTACCCTCCAGTGTATCTACCACTCCTTCCAGTTTAGTGTCATCTGCAAACTTGCTGAGGGTGCAGTGCACACCATCCTCCAGGTCATTAATGAAGATATTGAACAAAACCGGCCCCAGGACCAACCCTTGGGGCACTCTGCTTGATATTGGCTGCCAACTAGACATGGAGCCATTGAGTCCAAAGATCTAGCCAGCTTTCTATCCACCTTATAGTCCATTCATCCAGCCTATACTTCTTTAACTTGCTGGCAAGAATACTGTGGGAGACCATATCAAAAGCTTTACTAAAGTCAAGGACTAACACATCCACTGCTTTCCCCTCATCCATAGAGCCAGTTATCTCATCATAGAAGGCAATTAGGTTAGTCACCACCCATGTTTCATCCACCCAAAAGTTCAAAGTCAAGGAATTATGGAGTTGAGTCCACATGGGCCATATTTCAATTCCACACACATTGAAACATCCACACCAACTCCCCAGCATGCACCTCCTCTGAGCCTGGCCTCTCCACCCCCTCTTAGTCTCCTGCTGGTGTGCAAGGGAAGCAGCCAGAGTTGTGACTGAGGGACAGATTGCTAAGACAAATTTTGTCCCGTCCCTAAATGGTGAACCCTTTCCATGCTCCTGCTTGCCCTGCCCTTGCACTGCCCCCTTGACAAGTTGCCAGGCAGGGCTCATCCCCTGTATACACTCCTATTGCATGGATCTATCAGGTTAAAAGCATGTGGGCATTGTAGACTCATAGACTCATAGACTTTAAGGTCAGAAGGGACCATTATGATCATCTAGTCTGACCTCCTGCACAATGCAGGCCACAGAATCTCACCCATCCACTTCTATAACAAACCCCTAACCTATGTCTGAGTTATTGAAGTCCTCAAATTGTGGTTTGAAGACCTCAAGTCTTCAAGTGACCCGTGTCCCATGCTGCAGAGGAAGGCGAAAAACCTCCAGGGCCTCTGCCAATCTGCCCTGGAGGAAAATTCCTTCCCGACCCCAAATATGGGGATCAGTTAAACCCTGAGCATGTGAGTAAGACTCACCAGCCAGCACCCAGGAAAGAATTCTCTGTAGTAACTCAGATCCCAACCCATCTAACATCCCATCACAGACCACTGGGCATACTTACCTGCTGATAATCAAAGATCAATTGCTAAATTAATTGCCAAAATTAGGCTATCTCATCATACCATCCCCTCCATAAATTTATCAAGCTTAGTCTTAAAGCCAGATATGTCTTTTGCCCCCACTACTCCCCTTGGAATGCTGTTCCAGAACTTCACTCCTCTAATGGTTAGAAACCTTCATCTAATTTCAAGTCTAAATTTCCTAGTGTCCAATTTATATCCATTTGTTCTTGTGTCCACATTGGTACTAAGCTTAAATAATTCCTCTCCCTCCCTGATATTAATCCCTCTGATATATTTATAAAGAGCAATCATATCCCCCCCTCAACCTTCTTTTGGTTAGGCTAAACAAGCCAAGCTCTTTGAGTCTCCTTTCATAAGACAGGTTTTCCATTCCATTCCTCGGATCATCCTAGTAGCCCATCTCTGAACCTGTTCCAGTTTAAATTCATCCTTCTTAAACATGGGAGACCAGAACTGCACACAGTATTCCAGATGAGGTCTGGTCTTTTGTCAAGCCTGACCTTAAAAACCTCTAAGGAAGGAAATTCCACCACCTCCCCAGTACCTTATTTAACGGTACTAACACCTCCTTATCTTTGTTGGCAATACCTCGCCTGATGCATCCTAAAACTGCATTAGCTTTTTTAACTGCCATATCACATTGGCGGCTCATAGTCATCCTGTGATCAACCAATACTCCGAGGTCCTTCTCCTCCTCTGTTACTTCCAACTGATATGTCCCCAATTTATAACTAAAATTCTTGTTATTAATCCCTAAATGCAACTCCACTGATCTTATCACCAGCCTTCTGAAGACTGGAGAGTTGTAAGTTTCATCAGTTTACCCCAGCTGCTTGCCTTCTTGCTGTCAACACTTCCCAGAAGAAGGGCTCAAAGCTGTGCTCTCAGCCTTGATACATTATGATGTACACGCCAGTCGGCCGTGCTTGGCTTACACAGAACTTGGCCCTGCTGGTTGCTAGGCCAGAACAATCCATCAGCTTCCAGAGTTACAACAGGAGTCGTCTTGGAAACACTCTGATACCAAGGCAGCCAAATGGCTATTTAACGACAGAGCTCATGTACATCTAGTGGGCCACCTACGCTCTACTAAGCACTCTCATGTGGCCAGTAGTTGCCTTAACCTTGGATCTGGGAGCTTGGCCAGCTGAGACACCCAGGCTCAGAATGGGATGTGCCCAAGTAGAAACCACCCGATTAGAATGGGGAATAATGTGGCTCACACAAGGGGCTGCAGCTCTGCATTACACGAGGATGGTTGCAGTAGGCTTAATGTTATGCAGCCGAACTAGGGGCCCAATTCTGCTCCTGTTGAAGTCAATAGCAAAACTCCCATTGACTTCCACAGGAACAGGACTGGGCCCCAGTCACCTCCTTAGTCTCCTAGCAAGTTGTCACTAGAGCTGGGCAAAACGTTCATCAAAAAATGCATTGGCAGGTCGACCAAGGCTATTCGTGAATCCAACATAAATTGGCCGAATAGTTTCAGCCAAAAAAAAAAAAAAAAAGAGACTGGAGGCTCAATTCACGAGAAAGGCACCAGAGGAGGACAACACTCACTGCAGTGGTGGGGGATCCACATGCAAATCCCCGCTTTGCACAGTGACTTGACCTTGGTCTCCCTGCCAGGTGAAAGCCTGACTCACAAGGTTCTAGGCTATGCTGGGACAGGGCTCGGTCTCGCCTGTTGTACAAATACTTGAATAGTCTTTGGGCCAGCAAAAGAGAGAGAGAAATAAAGTGGTTAGGGACTCAGCTGGGAAGGGGGGGGGCAGGGGCAGGATATCAGGTTTCCAGTCCCTGCTCCAATGACTTTTTGGGTCCTTACACATGACAGTCTCCTGACAGCTAGATCTACTAGCAGAAGAGTCTCCCAAGGCACGCGGACTGACAGGAAGCGCACTGAAGTTAGTGGGAGTCGTTCCATAGGCTTTGATTTAGGACCCTGACACCTTTTAGAAGGTGCCTGCCCAAAGCACTGGCAGGTCTGCTCTGGGGAGCTGTGCTGCCTGGGCAGGGTGGTGAGCTAGCTGCCCCATAGCTATGTCCGTCCCCAGTCCCTGTGATGGCGCATGATCCTGACAAGGACGCTTCCCTCTGCTATGGTCAATGTGACTGGAAGGCGACACCATGACACATACAGAGAGAGGGCAGCTTTGCTTGGTGCGTGTCCCGCTCCCATAGGGCAGCAGAGAGGTTACGTGATTTATGAGCCTGCATTCTGAGAGCGTGCGGTAGGTGTGGAGATTAGCTGTCACCGACAGATGCAGTACATTAAGCATGTTTTCAGCAATCAGCTGTTATTTATTTTGACAAACAATAACTCATTAGGTGTAAATGAAATTTATCTCTGGGAAGCTTCAGTGAAAACGAGGCTTTTTGCTTCAGTGGAAAGAAGGGCTGTAAAAAAATCTCTGTCTAGGAGTCTGAAAGATGCACTGGAGCAAGGTTATTTCAAGAAGGATGCCTTGGAATACTACCAGAGCTTGTAGAAATCAATGTTCTGTTAGGGCCAGGGTTTCAAGTGCTCAGCACCCAACCGGGGGCAGAACTCCGCTCCCATGTAGCACATGGCCTCAACTGTGCGTAGTTATGGAATTTCTGTCCTTAGTGTCCGGAGATTCAGTTAGGTGCTATATTCCCAAACAAAGAGACTTAGGGAGGATGGTTGGGAGGATTATTGGATACTGCTTTGCCGTAATAATTTTTAATTAACATTTTCCATCAGTGCATTTAATGTAAAAGATCATTATAGTGCAGATGAGATGTTGAGTACAATTTTCTAAGAAATTTGGGAGTCTAAGTCCCATGGAAAGTCAATGTGACTGAACATGCTAAGCGGAGCTGGTCAGAAAATGGAACTTCCATGGGAAATATTTGTATTGCCAAGCTTAGTTTCCATTTCAAATTGCAACGGAAAGTTGAAATATCAAAAAAATAATAATTCTGAGAAGTTCCAAATCAGACACATCCAAATGAAGACTGACATTTTCAATTTCAACAAAATTCAAGTTGTTGCTCTGAATTAACCTCTCAACATAAAATGCCCCCCCCCACGGGGGCGGGATTTTTAAACAAATCAAACAAACCAAATGCAACCTGAAGACGCCACAGCATCTGTATTGAAACAAAATGAAAAGCTGTCCTTATATTGAATGTCAATTCAAAATAAAATCTTTGTTTTGAAGCTGTCTTTTGGCAGGAAAGTTTTCCACACCAAGATTTCCACCCACTCTACTAAGTCTCTTCAATCCTCTTGAAAAATCTGTCACAGCAATCACTATAGATCTACCCGTTGATCACAAGGGAGTCTGGTGGATTCTCTTTAAGAGGGTGCAGTTCCAACTGAGGTTGGTCTGTTGCCATCGAATTAACCTTTGTTTTTCTGGTACAACACTCTTGGATTTAAGAGTTCCCTGTGCATTGTTTCAAGTGTGACAGCTCGATTCACCCAGCCATTGGTTCAAGGATTAAACATAGGAACTATCACATGAAACAAATGAATTAATATATACTGCTCAGGCTAGTGTCTTGAGATGTTCCTGGTATATATCCTCCAGCCATTAGAAGGAGAGATAA
This sequence comes from Mauremys mutica, assembly GCF_020497125.1. NCBI lineage: Eukaryota > Metazoa > Chordata > Testudines > Geoemydidae > Mauremys > Mauremys mutica. The sequence goes on from NC_059078.1 coordinate 48,468,308, forward strand.
TTACACACACTTGAACAGGCTGGAATGGGTTCAGCGGGGAGCAGTGGTGCACAAACATGCATGCAGTAGAGCTGGGTCTAGCCAGTAGGTAGTAAAGGGAAGTCATTTCACCTTCTCCTACATCTGTTTCCCCTCCCACTCCAGGTCTGTCCTGTCTATTGAGCTGTGGGTGCTCTGGGACAGGGATAGCTTCTGACTATGTGTTTGTATTCTGCCTGGCCCAATGAGACTCCAATCTCAGTGGTAGTCTCTAGGTGCACTTACAATAGATATAAATATTATTATTAAACACACACATATACAAATGTAACTAAAAATGTAGGCAAAGTATTTAAAGGGCATAGTATTGACAGTCATTAAAAAGTATAATTATAGCCTTTCAATGACAAAGCAACAGCTCTTTAATAATAACCAGATACAAGGCGGGGGGGGGGGGGCATCATTTATTTTCCCAACTCTCTGCTAAGACATATTCTAACCACAGCCTTTCATTAAGAATTTGTATTCTGTTGTCCTATGGTTTGTCTAGAGACAAAACTATCAGCTTTTGCCTCCTCTTTCTGGGTAGGGACAATTCAAACTTCTATCCCAAGAGCCAAGTAATTAGCCTTTAGCCTGCAAACCTGGCTATCTAGCTCTACTCAAAATGGGATCTAGCCCCAGATTCCCTGGACCTGGGGAAACTTGGCCACAAAAGGTGGTTTTCTGACTCATTTTTGCAGTTGAGAATTTAGAACAGAAGATGATTCTGCACCTGCATCCTCATTTGTTACCACAGTTCCATGCGGCCATGTAAACATTCTAGGGTTCACCATAGGTAGCCTCAGAATATATACAGTTTTATTTAGATCCACTGCACATCAGATATCGGGCCTTACCTTTTCTTGGATACCAGATCCAGATCCAGGTAGTAAAAACATCACATAGTTTGTTAGAAATAAACATCATCTGTGCATAGCAAGAGCGGCTTACCCTGTTGTAGGCAGCATTTGTAGCTATGCTGGGTGCGAGTTTTCTCTCCATAATACAATTAACACTGTGACAGCAGAAGATGTGGAGAGCTCTTGAATCACCTCTGGAGTTCACAAACTCTGCAGGGGGAAGTGGGTGGAGTTTACATACTCTGCAAAGAGTCATGTGAGGAATGTATACATTGTGCAAAAGGAAGCTTGAAGAGATTATAATCTCTGCAGGGAGAATCATGTAAAGTTTGCCTGAACTAGAGAATTACCCTGAATCAACTACAACAGCTGCAAATGCATCCAGTATAGAGTATTAATGAATCAGAAAATATTAGAGATTATTATTAATTGCATAGTGCTTCATAATATGCTAGGTGCATTACAGACATATAATAAAAGAGAAGTTTATTTGTATTTCTTTGAAAGGCCTTTGTCATTAACTTTTGGAGCTGGAATCAGATCAAATCCAAACTTCAACCAAATTCTGGAGCCCATTCCCAGAAATACTCTAGATCTGGGGGTAGCTTCTCCCTGCAATGTGTCTACACCTAAGGGGTAACTCTGGTTTAGGCAGGGCCGGCTCCAGGCACCAGCTTATCAAGCAGGTGCTTGGGGTGGCCACTCCGGAGCGGGGCGGCACTTTCAGATATTTGGCGGCAATTCGGCAGAGGGTCCCTCACTCCCATTCGGAGCTGTCATAAATAAACAGATCAGGGTTAAGGTCTCTTTTCCCTGGAAAGGGTTAACATGTAGTACCTGGTGACCACCTGACCAGAGGACCAATCAGAGATAAGATTTTTTCAAATCTCTGTGGAGGGAAGCCTTTGTCTGTGTGAGAACTGTTTTTGAATCTAACAGAGGACAGTCATGTCTCCAAGTTCTCCTGGAGTAGTTTCTACTAATTAATAGTGAGTATTAATTAGAAAGGCAAATTAGTCTTATGATTTGATTTCTATATTTGCAATTGTGTGTTTGCTAAAGGAAATGCTTTATTCCTGTTTGCTGATATTGCTTTTACTGAGAAAAGGGGGAGAGGGGATTCTCTCCAGAGATTGATAAGGTTATACCCTATGAGTGTCCAGCTTGGGCTCATAGAGATTCTGTACTTTCTTTTTGTTCTCTTAATAAATTCTTTTCTTTTCTTTGGACTTGGTTAATTTCTTCCCTTGGGGAAATTCAGGGGAAGGGGAGGGGGAAGTGGGCTACTTCCCTGTGTGTAGAGATTCAAGGCGTTTGAATCCAGGCATTCTGTCTCCGGAGCAGGCTGGAGAGAGGGAAGAGGGGGGGAGGTTCCTCCTCTGTGAATTGATCTGTGTTCCCAAGGGGGGAAACAGGGGTGTCCCGGCCCACGGAATTGACCGGGTGGTGGCAGCCGAAGGGGAGACCTACCCTAGGATTTTGGGGTGGGGGGAAGACATGCGGGTCCTCACTTTGAAACCGCCCAGTTTCAAGTGAGGGTAGACTCTGACAGGAGCAAAGGACCTCCCGCTGAATTGCCACAGATCGCGATCGTGGATTTTTTTTTTTTTTTTTTTTTTTGGCTGCTTGGGGCAACAAAACCCCTGGAGCCAGCCCTGGGCTTAGGCAAGTGTGTGGGGAGGTGATCAGAGCTGTGCGAATAACTAATATTTTGGTTTGCTGGCAGTTCTGAAAAAAACTAGTTTTAAGTAGACCCAAAAGCAAAAACATTTGGCCTTTTCAACAGATCAAAAAGATGGACAATATTTTGTTTCGGGTTGAACAAAACATTTCAATTTGAGGCATCGTTCATTGTTTTCTAAATAAAAACAAAGGAAATGAAGGGCTAGGGTCACACAGGGACTTAGATGCCATTCACAATACCAAGGAGGAAATCATAGTACCTTTCCCATATGTTAGTGGGTAACACATTCACCTGGGCTGTGGGAGATCCAGATTCAATTCCCTCATTCTACAAGAGGCACTTGTCCTTATGTTTCCTCTGCAGTCAGTGGGTAGCCTGACCAACAGGCTGTTCAGTCTCTCAACTCTGTATATATTGGTCCAAAGAGTGAGAATGACTCTACAACCTTGTGGGTAGGGCCAGGGCCGGCTCCAGGCACCAGCCCAGCAAGCAGGTGCTCGGGGCAGCCAATGGAGAAGGGCGGCACATCCAGCTCTTCGGCCACAATTTGGCGACAGGTCCCTCTCGGAGCGAAGGAGCACCTGCCGAATTGCCCCCGAAGACTGAAGTGGCGGCGGTAGAGCTGATTGCGATTGTGGCTTTTTTTTTTTTCCTGCTGCTTGGGGCAGCAAAAACCCTGGAGCCGCCAGCAGGGAGATACGCAGGGTCAGTCCCTCCGTAGAACATTCTGCAAAAAACCCTCTTTGACTGAAACAATTCCCCCAAATCTACACCAAGTCACAGAATGTTTCAATTGCCCCAATCTGCATTTTTTGGTGCAAAAAATTTTGCCTGAAAATTGTCACCCAGCTCTAGAAGATGTTGACATAGAGACAAGCTAGAGGAGAGAGCAGGAAGGAAAGGCAGCTGGGGAAATGGGTGGAGGAGAGCACGGCTGGTATGGTTGAGTGAGGTTAGACTAGAGAAGAAATATAGAGAAAAGAAATAAAAGTTCAACCTTGATGTCTCTGAGCAGCCAGGAAGAGCGTGAAATAATTACAGAAGTGCTGGGAAGGCAAATGGCTGCTTAACACCCATGCTCCCTCCGCATCTCAGATCAGGTTGTTTATTTCAGATGTTTTATAATGTCTCTAATCTCAGACAAATGAGCCTGACTGCTCCTCTTGTGTCTGTCTGAAAAGTTTGGCAGGCTGGATGTTAGAATCTGAAAGCTCCGATGGCAGAGTAAAGCCAGCAGGATAAGGCCGGACCACTTGGGGATCAATGATGCGGGCTGCATCAGAGTGTTTTGACACTGAGCAGTGAGCTCAAAGGAAGGATGCTGGACCCTTCTGCACCAGAGAGAGGAGCAGGCTGCTCAGACTCCTTCCCTACTCCAGGGCCACCCAGCCTACTGCCCTCTGAAATCCTGACAATGGAGCCATTGGAGGCTGCTCCTGAAGAGGAAACTATCCACCAGAGGGGGCAGGAGCCCACCGTTTCCCCACCAACAAAGAGTTGCCAACTCACAATTTTATCACAAGTCTCACCATGACTGGTGTAGTTCTTAAAGCACCAGCTGCTGGAGTCATGTGAATTCATGAGACTCTCAGCTTTTTTTAAAAAGTATGTTTCTAGCCTTTGTGATTGCAGAGAAAAGCATGACACTGTGACCCCAGTGTATCCTAAAGGATCCAAGGCCAGAAGGCCCATAAGAACCCCAAATGTATATTTGTTTTTAAATCACATGATTTTTCAAGCCAATCTCATGATTTTTGGAGCCCAACTCATGGCTTTTGAACATTTGGGGTTGGCAATTCTAGGGAGCTACTGTAGCAGGTCAGTACTGATGGAGAGTGACCTACCCTATCTCAGCCCTCCAGACCAGTGCAGAGGAAGTTGGGGTACTACAAATGCAGCACCAGTGCTGGGCATTCTCCTGTGCTGTCGTTCATTGAGTAAAGAACAGAAATTGGCATGATTTTTTTCAAGTGTTCATTCTTGCTCCTCTTCCTCAGGTTCACCATCGCTGTTCTGAACCCCCTGTGTTGCTGCAAGTCCATTGGGATTAATTGCTTTGCAATAGTGGGGGAGAAAATAGTCTTGGCAATTTCAGGGAGATCCAATTTATGTCTCCTGAGCAAGTGTTTAGCTCAGACCTTTATCCCCCTCCTCCTCCCTCCATGAAATGTAATAAGGGTTTTTCCAATACCACATGTTCTAAGTAGATAATTATATGGTGTAACTGTGTGACTGAACGGAGTTGCACTCATTTTTTCATTAGGCTAATGAAGTAAACACTTGATGATAATTAGCTAAAATTACTTTGGGGATAAAAGAAAACCTAGAGAAGTGAGCACAGCAAAATCTGGCAGGGACTGTCTTTTTGTCCAATGTCAGTACAGTGCCTAGCACAGTGGGGTTCTGGTCTATACCTAGGGCCCATAGGCACTCTGGTAATGATCATAATAAATAAGGAGTGAGACATGGTTAAGTTAGTAGCCTAGAATCGGGTTTGGGTCCCAGCTCTGCCACAGATTTCCTGTGTGGACACAGACAAGTCACATCATCTTTCTGACCTCAGCTCTCTATTTTACATATAGGGCTACTGAAACTTCCTGTATCGCACCCTTTGTCGTCGTCTCTATTTTAATTTTGGATGAGACCTCTATGTGCTACTGTACTGACAGTAATAATAAATGGTGATGTCTTATGCTTCATGTGGCCTCATTCACTCAAAAGGATCCAGAAGACTATATGTCAAAGGTTCATTTCACTAGCCTCTGGCATACATTCCCTTCTAGAGTGGGACTTGATAGCCACTCTGCATTCACACCAGAACAGAAGGAAAGAAGAATGTATAGTTTCCTCTTTTGGACTGAGTGGGTAGCCAGTATCTGGGGCCTTGCTGGGTTGTTTCTGTTAGGAGGTGAAATGGAAGATGCACGTTGGGTATTTCTTTGGTGCAATCATGTTAGTTACCAAAAAATGTGCACAAAATCCCATTTCCCTGAACACAGCAGAAACAAACAGCAGGCAGTTCCCTTGCTCCCAATGTCAAAACCTGCCTTTCCAGAAAGTATTGTGCCCCAAGGAGCAATGTCTCTCTGCTCTCTCACAGCCATGCGTGTGGCTGCTTATCTCACTTTCTGGCTCTACACTATCACTCTTGTCAGTAAAACTTTTGTTGGTCGGGGTGTGAAATAACTGACAAAAGTTTCACTGACAAAAGTGTGAACAGTGCTATGTCAGTGGGAGAGCATCTCCTGCTGACATAGCTACCACCCCTCAGTCCACATGTCTTAGCTTTTGATCAGTGTTGCCATATGGCCCATTGCCTTGGGCAGTGGCTTCTTCCTGTTGCCATCTATCACTCCATAAAGGGACATTTAATTGCTTCTTTCATTTACCATGAATAAAGGATGGCTAGTGCCCCCATCAGCTTTAACCAGGTCCATGACTGATGGCAGCTGTTATCACCTCCCAGCACAGCAGTATCCATTTGAAACTACAAGGTGAGCTGAAGGTAGGCAGGATGCAATTACTGTTATTGGTGTATGGCTGTAACAACCCTGCATTTACAAAGACGCCCCTGGGATTTTAATGACCACAGACTGTCAGGGACTTGGATTTACATTTCCTCTGAAAGATCTTATCTGACTTTGGCTGATGCGTTTTTTCATGACAACTGAATTAACTACCCATAAAGAGGGTGGCTCATTCTTTGTTTACCAGGTTACCCATGAAGGCCCATTAGCAGTGCTGAAAGTTTGACCAATTTGGAGACCAACAGAAATTTAGATCCTGCCCCGGAAGAACGCCAACTATATACGAGTCTGCAGAGATGGAGGCTGGAGGACTCAACTTAGCCAGGAGTCTTTTTCAGAGTTAATCACGTCTCTAAGGTAGGAAAAAAGGCAAAAAACAGCTGCCCACTCAATAGCTATCTGCTTGCTGGGAAAGAAACTGATCTGAAGTCTGAAGTCCTCTCTAAGTCCTTTGTCAAAACACCCATTGCCTGCTCAAGGGCCAAGGACTTCAGGATGTGGCCCACTTTCTGTAGGTAGGTGTGACGTTCCCCTCTGGTGTTATCTGGACGGGTGATCTGCTAGGTCACTCCAATCCTTGACACTGGGAGCCAGCCTTACCCTGCTCTGCTGTGAGAACCCCCACTCCTGGGCTGTTCATGCACAGCCTCTGGCATGTAAGCTGGTCCCAGCTACTTGCAACCGAATGACACTAGCCAATATCTCCGGTCCCAGACACAACCCTAGGAATCTCCATCTTGCAGTGTCCAGTTATGCCCGCTGGATGCTGCAAGCTTATATGAGTTCACCAATTTAACAAAGAAATTGATATGCACCAGGTTTGTTATCTCAAGGGGGGACTCTGACATGCTTCAAACCAAACACACTGCTTCAGGTAGAGTAAACAAACAAATTTATTAACTATGAAAGATAGATTTTAAGTGATTATAAGTCAAAGCATAACAAGTCAGATTTGGTCAAATGAAATAAAAGCAAAACACATTCTAAGCTGATCTTAACACTTTCAATGTCCTTACAAACTTAGGTGCTTCTCACCACAGGCTGGCTGGTTGCTCTTCAGCCAGGCTCTCCCCTTTGATCAGAGCTTCAGTCACATGGTTTGGTGTCTGTAGATGTAGGTGGAAGAGAGAGGCAGAGCATGGCAAATGTTTCTCCCTTTTATCATGTTCTTTCTTTCCTCTTGGCTTTGTCTCCCCCTTCAGAGTCAGGTGAGCATTACCTCATCGCAGTCCCAAACTGACCAAGGAAAGGGGGGTGACTCACTCGAGAGTCCAACAGATCCTTTTATTGCTGCCTAGGCCAGCGCCCTTTGTTCCTGTGAGGCTGGGCTGGATTTGTCCCATACCTTCCCTGATGAGGTGTGAACTGCCTCTCCGCTCTTGGAGAATTTTTGCTTGGATTTATTTTAAGCCATGAGGATACATTTTCAGCTTCATAACTACATACAGGAAATTATAATTGATAACATTACTATAACGTCACTGTAACAACAATGCTCAGTGCATCATGAGCCTTTCAAAGACACTCGACATGACAAACTTAGAATTAGATACCACACAATCATTTTACAAGGATGAACATGGGGGTGCTGGGTGTTCCCCCGAGGTACAGAGCATCACAGTATGTTTTAAAATCAGTCTTAAGATGAAAGAAGCCAATATGAAGTCAAATCATCAGGACTTGGGGAGAAGGCTCCGGAAGAAGGTAGCAGTTTAGTGCAAGTAGTGAGGCTGTGAGAGACCCGACATCTCTCTTCCATAACAGCTGTAAATCTGTGTAAAAGCAAGTGCGAGCTGCTAATTTTACCCTTCTGTGCTACAAACTGGCTATTTTTAAACCAAGTAAGAACCAATCAATGGAGAAATTAGCCTCAACATGGGGAGAAAGGCAGGAACAGTGACAATGTGATGCAGAGATCTAAATGACGAGCGCCAAGGTGTCACTATGGATGGTTGGATGGACATTTTGCAACACACTGGTGGCCTTCGCAGACCATGACTGTAAAATCATCATAGAAATCAGTGATACAAAAGGCCCACCAGCTCACTCACCCCCCAGCCCTTCCCCATTCCAGGCAAGACTGCGCCTATAATTTATTCTTCAGGCTTCAATGACTGTTTCTCAGAAAAGGTCAGATCAATGAAACAGCTGTTGGGTTTTTTTTAGAATGTCTTCTGCATTAAGATAAATAGAAAAACTGGGGCTGGTTTGCAGATCGGCTATACGATGCTCCTATACGGTGTCCACTCAAATCCAGACCAGTACGAACGAGTGACCCAATTCGTTGCCCATGTGAAATGCATTTAGTGATGTTCATCAAGTTGTCACTGGGGCAAATGCTGAGATTCTAAGCTCTTCAAGGCAATGGTGGTGCTCTCCAGCGTGTGGGGTGGTGGGGTGCAGTGCCTAGAACACTGGGTACAATGAGAAAAGAAATAATGGTAAGTGTCCACACAGCCCAGATACAGCTACCACAGCTGGCGTCAATAGGCCCCTTAGCAGAGGGGTCAGGGACTGAATGGGCCATGGATGCCAAGCTGTATTCTCCCCCTGCAGATGGTTCCCCCTCCAGCTCAGGGACGAGGCATACTGGCCAGGCAGGAGAAGTTTGTACTTTCTATTCTGTGAATAAAGAGGGGAGTTCAGGCACACGGGGCTACCATCTCAGCATCTTCCATCAGCACTGAATTCATACAAAGTCCCAACAATCCATGGGTTCCCCGATCTCTCCAGAGGGCCTGGGCAGAACCTGGCGATGGAGCCAACTGCTGGGGGAAGCCCTTGAGAAACATCCCCCATCTACCTTTGTTACCAAATACAAACACATGGGGCCAGATCTGCTGCTGTTGTAAATCAATGCAGTTCCATCCCCCTGGGGCCAATTCCCCACTTGGGCCGGCATAAATCAGGAGTAACTCCAGTGGAATCAGTGCAGCTATAGCGGTGCAAAACTGGTGTAAATGAGTGGATTATCAGGACTGGCAATGATTTGCACTGCATGTTGCGGAAAAGCTCACCCTTTATTTGATGCTAGTTTCAACTTTCTTGCCTGGTCTGACATGCAGGTATCTCCCACGGGGTTGGTCCCTGCTGCATCTGGCTTGGTAATAGAACAGCATGCATTATGAAATGTATCATAATGCGTTAAGATTTGCTAAAGGTAGAATAAACAGTTGGGCTGAAAATTAATAAAAAACGTGCGCCTAAATTAAAAACACACAAAAGGTGCGAGACAGGGATCCAGACACAGGGATTATGGCACTTAAGATATTGAAAGATGACTGTGCAGCTTCTTTTTGTCCCTCACCAGTGCTCAGCCAGAAAGCTATTAGCTGGATTAAATTTTCTACTAAAAACAAAAAATAATCACACACTAAAGTCTATACTTTAAAATAGGATGAGAGATTGATTTTGTTCCCCCACATGATTGGATAAATCAATCCAGAAAATAGCAATAGGCTCTGTCTGCACCAGTAGATGACGAACCTAGAATTCACTCTTGCAGTGTTGATAGGCCTGGGATGTTTTTCACCACCAGTCTGTCTATTCATAGTGTTGATATTACTCTAATACTTAAGGCCACCAGCTGAGATCAGGCCCCCCTCGTGCTCAGCTCTGCACCATCCCAATGTCAGAATCATTCTCTACATTTTTAGGGATAGAGCACTGAGGTGCACAGAGATTACAGGACATTCTCAAGGTCACTCAGGGGCAGAACTGGGAATTGAACCTCCTGTATACCAGGCCAGGGCCTTAACCACAAGGCCAGCCTTCCTCTCTTAGAATAGCCATATCCAGAATAGTGGTCCAGACTACGCTCCCACCTCCTCAATTGTTATCATGGTGAGGCTGCAGCTGTGCTGACGTACAGGCCCCAACTGTGCAGGTGTGGGTCACCCAATGGAAACCCAGGAGGGGGAGAGTTACAGGAACTCCATTCAGAAGGTAACAAGGAGTCCTTGTGGCACCTTAGAGACTAACAAATTTATTTGGGCATAAGCTTTCGTGGGCTAAAACCCACTTCATCAGATGCATGGAGTGGAAAAAACAGTAGGCAGGTATATACACACAGTACATGAAAATATGGGAGTTGCCTTACCAAGTTGGGGGTCAGTGCCAATGAGACAATTCAATTAAAGTGGAAGTGGGCTATTCTCAACAGTAGAATACCAAGGGAGGAAAAATCACTTTTGTAGTGGTAATGAGGCCAATGTAAACAGGGTGCCCCATTTCAAACAATTGACAAGAAGGTGTGATTAACAGTAGGGGGAAATTAGTATGGGGAAATTACTTTTTGTAGTGACCCATCCACTCCCAGTCTTTATTCAGGCCTCATTTGATGGTGTCCAGTTTGCAAAATTAATTCCAGTTCTGCAGTTTCTCATTGGAGTCTGTTTTTGAAGTTTCTTTGTTGAAGAATTGCCACTTTTAAGTCTGTTATTGAGTGTCCAGGGAGATTGAAGCGCTCTCCGACTGGTTTTGAATGTTATAATTCTGGACATCTGATTTGTGTCCATTTATTCTTTTGCGTAGAGACTGTCCAGTCTGGCCAATGTACGTGGCAGAGGGGCATTGCTGGCACATGATGGCATATATCACATTGGTAGATGTGCAGGTGAACGAGCCCCTGATGGGGTGGCTGATGTGGTTAGGTCCTACGATGGTGTCCCTTGAATAGATATGCGGACAGAGTTGGCAAACAAATGAGGCCTGAATAAAGACTGGGAGTGGATGGGTCACTACAAAAACTAATTTCCCCAAACTAATTTTCCCCTACCGTTACTCACACCTTCTTGTCAATTGTTTGAAATGGGGCACCCTGTTTACATTGGCCTCATTACCACTATAAAAGTGATTTTTCCTCCCTTGGTATTCTACTGTTGAGAATAGCCCACTTCCACTTTAATTGAATTGGCTCATTAGCACTGACCCCCAACTTGGTAAGGCAACTCCCATCTTTTCATGTACTGTATATTTATACCTGCCTACTGTTTTTTTCCACTCCATGCATCTGATGAAGTGGGTTTTAGCCCATGAAAGTTAATGCCCAAATAAATGTGTTAGTCTCTAAGGTGCCACAAGGACTCCTCGTTGTTTTTGCTGATACAGACTAACACAGCTACCACGCTGAAACTATTCAGAAGGTGTTTCCCCAGGGAGACACAATGCTTAGAGATACAAGTATGGAAGGGCTGGGCTAGCTTCAACCTTTGGGCTCAGTGCTGTGCAAGGAGAGGGCATGTAACTGTACCCCCCACAGAGGGAGCCCCAGGAAGGAACTGAGGGCTAGTCTACACTTACCGTCCGGGTCAACGCGGTGAGTTCGACTTCTCGGAGTTCAGCTTCTCGGAGCTGATCTAGACGCGATAGTTCGAACTCCGGAAGCGCCGCGGTCGACTCCGGTACTCCACCACTGCAAAAGGCGGTGGCGGAGTCGACCTTGGAGCCGCGGACTTCGATCCCGCGGCGTCTGGACGGGTAAGTAGTTCGAACTAGGGTACTTCGAGTTCAGCTACGCTATTCACGTAGCTGAACTTGCGTACCCTAGTTCGACCCCCGCCCTTAGTGTAGACCTGCCCTGAGACTCAGAGAGGCACAATCACTTCCCTCTAGCTCCTTGTGGGGTGTGTGTGGGTATTTTGCTATGGCCCTTGTCAGGACACAGTATGCCCCGATGCATACTGCACAAGAGGAGAATCCGGAATCACGGCTTGGCCCGCTGCCTGCCCTTCCCCACCGATTTGTGCTTCTCCCTCACCGCACCCAGAGCCACAGTCAGAGGAAATCTAAGGCAGCCAGGGTGCGGGTTCTTCCCTGCATAGCTGCAGTAGAGCTGGCCATAGGGAGACCACACCAGGGTGTGGAGCTCAGCGACAGGGATACTTAGATGAGCCACCATGGCAGAACAGAGAACGCCTCCTGGACGCATGGGATACAGACTAGACCTGATGGAGTGTGGATTGCGCTGTGAGACTATACAGGAAAGGAGAGGGGGATTGGGAGGAAGAGTGAAAACGCACTGGGGTTTGCACAGCAAAAACCCTTTGGGTCACAATTTGCTCCAGCTCCCACAATGCACTACAGAGATTTCTCACCCCTCAGGCTCTGTGCTGGAGCCAGCTAGTCCTCCAGCAGCTCTGTAATCTGTGCCTCAAAGAGTGCCTGGACCCAGCTCAGGGACTCTGCAAACACTGCTGTGTGGTTCCATTACACTTTGAAGTTGAGTGGTAGTTCCAAACAGATTAAACAGGCCGGATCCTCCTCTGGTGGAAATCGGTGCCACTGCACTTTCTTCACCATTCTGATACCCATTCACATCCGCCAAGGAGCTGGCCTAGAAATCCTGTATTATCTTTCTCCCTCCTGGAGTACTGCAGAGCTGTTTTCTACAAATGGAGAGGGACATTAATTAGAGGGAAAGAGGGAAAAAACATACACAGGCCAGCTCCTCAGCTGGTGCAGAACACTGTAACTCTAGTAACTTGGCTAGAATCTATGTGGACTTACATCAGCTACGGGAGCTGGCTCACAGTTTGGCTTGAACGGATGTGACTTGCATGTGTAATTGCTTTCTAAAAGGGGATTCTTGCTCTTCTCCCCGAGCTGCCTGCAGAGACTGCCAGGAGCTCCTGGAATTTCCAGAGGAAAAGGAAGGGGAGAGAGGGATGAATAAAATATTATCAGAGCAGTTTTTATACAGCCCCATGAAGCCGCTATGTCGTGCTGCAAGCTTCATTTTTAAATAAGCTCAAATCAATTCCCTGCAAGGGAAGGCAAATGTGTCGGGCTTTTATGAGAAGGCACCAAAACAGAAAAGTCTTTTCCCTCCCCCCCATCTAATCAGACTGGAGCTGGGTTAATTACGCGGCTCTGTCCTGATACAAGTGATGGAGATTTATTCAGTACAACTCTTCCTTTATTAATGAATTGCAACCCAATTTTAATCGAAGGAAGGGGGAACAAAAAATCCCTTTGCCAACATGCTCCGTTGGCTGCTGCTGTCTTTCATTTCCATAACTTCAAAGTCATGCATTTTTTAAACAAGCCTATTTTTTTTGTCCAGTTTGACTCTATTTGATCAGCCAAATAGAGAGAGCGAGGGAGAGCCAGAGAGACCCCGGTGTACCCTTCTGCATGTGCTCCAAGCTCTAGCAGAGCAGAGTGCCAGGGTGTGCTGATGTTACAGCTGTTGGCCCAGACTCCTTTCACTTGCATTGGTGCAACTACACTGATTTCAGTGAAGATTCATCATGAGAGCAGGATTTGTCCAGATTAGCTATGGGTCCCCTCTCCCAATCTGCCCCTTCTCTAGGGCACAGATGAGCAAAAGAATGAACACACACACGCGCTCCCCTACACACACACAGCTCTCTAACCTCTCAGTTATATACATACACAAATATCTGTGCACTCTTCCAGACACACACACACACACACAGTTATTCATACTTAGGCACATAGATCTATTCATACACACAAACACATCTATACACTCTCAGGCATCCAAGTACGGCTCCATGCGCTAATCCCTCCCTCCCACCCCCCCATTTGAAATCAATTCTTTCTTGGTCTGACAAGCTAGAGACATGTTGCCAAAGCACAAAAATGACAGATTCCAGGTCCCTGGCAGAGGCAGGTATGATCTGGGCTTCCCATTGTCTTGGGGTTTCATCCCCTCTATACATCTGTCACTAGCACCCATTCTTGATCACTGGCAGGTTATTACATGGCAAGACCACAACACCATCTCTCTCCCCTTGTCTCCTTTCTCCTCACAGCATTGTGATAGAAAAATCTGTCATGATTCTGGGCAATTTGAAGAAATCTCTCCTTGCACATCCTGGAACAGCGTGACTCCCCTCTCCAAATATTTCCTCTGCTCTGTGGCTGCACAGCTGCTTCTGTCTGGCTTTGCACTGTACTTTGTGTTTGGCAAGAGTCTGCCTTAGCTTTGCGCATTTCACTGTAGCAAAATAGTCTGCCAGCATGATAGTTCTGTGCAGGGATCTGAAGCAATCTAGACTGTTTTGCAATACTCAGTGATTCATATAGGGGTGTTTTAAGTGTGAACCTAACATGTTGGGCATTTTGGGACACTGTTTGCACTGCTGGTGGAGAAGTTAGAGACACACACGTATTGGCATATAGTCACACACATCCACAAACACACCTGCACACTCCCAGAGACACCCATGCATCTGTACATCCACACCCACACATCCATCCATCCATATACCTATACTCTGTCTCTCACACACATACACACACACACACACAGCTACACTTTCTCAGATACTCACATGCCCAAACAGCCACTCATACACAATGGTGCTGTCTCTCTCCCTCTGTCTCAAACTGCAGACTAAATGAGGAACATATGGGCTGATGTGATTAAAAACAAGTTAATTGCTCTGGATCCCAGCATCTCTTCCCTTCTTGCAGCCATTACAGCTTGGGGACAGGGCCACTTTCCTTGATGTCTATTTGCCTGAGTGAAATTCTCTCTGAGGTAGCTGGGAATCAGCTTCAGCTTGGTCCAGCTGGGGCAATTTGCTGTTCTCTCAATGGGTGTGAAGCAGGGGGCAGGGAGCAGGGGATTTCTGGCTAGCACTTCCATTGGGGTAGGGTTACTCTAGAAGCTGCTCCAGACAAGACTTCTCTAGCCTGCTTTTTCCTAGCTGCAGACATGGCACAGTCACCTCTCACCTCCCATCACTTCCTCCCCTCCCCACCCCCGCCGCTGCTTGCTGCACCCACATTGACGGGTCCAGATTATGGCCGCAAGGTGTTTTATGGAAGCCAGAGCTCTTGCTGTCAGTTGCTCACTGTGAGCGATTGGGCTGATGATGGCTGCGACCTATAAAGGCATTGCTGGAATGGCCCCATCTAATTTCCTGAGTGTCCAATGTTATGCACATTAGCCACGTCCTTTGATGTCTTCTGGCTCAGGCCTTCTTTGAGTCTGCAATGCCAGATGTCAGGCCCTCAATGTAGCCGACTTTCTGAGACATCCCCTCTCTTCCCGTGCCTTGATCTCTTGGTACTCTGAACTCCAGCACGTGTGTGGGCTCTCCTAAAACAACCCACAGGTGGCAGGTTCCCTAGAAGCCATCCTCTTCCAACTGCTTCCTGCCTAGCACTGCTATTTCTGAGGCACCCATCTCCTTGGTATCTAAGGACCAGATCCTCAACTCCCTTTGAAATCAATAGGAGATTGGCGCCTAAATACCTTTGAGGATCTGGGCTTAACTGCCCAAAATCTGAGTATTACAGTAGTATCTACCCAAGATCAGAGCCCCATTGTGCCAGGCACTATACAGACACATAGTGAGAGACAGTTCCTGCTCCAGTGAGCTCACAGTCTCCATAGGCAGACAAAGGAAGCATTATTATACTCATCTGAGAGCCAGGGAACAGAGACTTAGATATATTGAGGATCTGGTTTACAAAGGTAGTTCGGTGCCTAAGGCTGCACATAGGCACCTAGTGGCATTTACAAAAGCACTTAAGTGGTTAGACGCCTAACTCCATGTAACTGTGCAACTGCCTCCCAAATTCCGCTTGTTGGCCTGGGGTGGTGCTGTGGCACCCTGCCTCAGTTTCCCCTCTTGGACTCCTCAGTAACTCAACCGGCCCATAGCACTAAAAGCCTTCCCCTTCTGCGGTCCAGTGTAGCACTTCTACCTGCAAAACAGAACTCATGCTTCACCCCACTGGGCACAGCCCCACCTCCCTGAGGAGCTGTCTTCCTTTACCCTCCAGTCTCCTCGAATCCAGTGCCGCCAGAGCAGGGTTCAGTTCAGTCTCTCTCTGGGAAGCAGGAGCTTGGTCCTCAAGGCCCCAACCCCAGTTCAGTGTCTTTCTTCCCTTTAGTCAGGAGTCTCCAATCCTCCTTCCCAGTGCTGCATTCAGCTCCCTCACGCCCTGCTGGAGCCAGGCTTGCTCCCTGCAGCTGCTTCCTCAAGCCAGCTGAAGTTTCCTAGGTTTCTGGCCTCCCAGTCCCTCTTGGCTGGAGCGTTACTGGCTCGAGCTCCTTTTCAGTCCTGCACCCAAAGCCAGCCTAGCAAGGCAGAACTAATTGGATATGGCTGGCTGACCCAAGGCCCCTTGGTCCTTAAAGGGGCAGGCGGCCCTGTTACACTCCCACTGAAAGTCATTTAGGTGCTTTTGTAAATCCACTGGGCACCCAAATGCTGTCACCCTGAGAGATTCGGAACCCAGAATTTCTGAACCACAGTGCCCTGACCACACAACCATCCTCCCTCCCGGGGAAAGGTATCTCAGGCCTTGTTTGCACACGTTGCACTGGTTTAACGTAAACTAGGTTAGTCAATGAGCTGGGATTCCAGGTTAGGTCCGACTCTTAAAGGGGAGTTTCGTAGAGAACTTTACAAGAAGCTTGGCCTATCATAGTATTCCCCATGCTATTGTAGGAATTAATTATTAGTGTTACTTCCTGATATTTGTGTTTGGAGAAGAGCTATCTCCCCAGTCCCACCCCTCACTAGGGTGCCAACCCTCTCAGTTTGGCTGGGAGTCTCCCAGAATTGGGCTCGATCTCCTGGAGGCTACTGAAGCTAATCCGGGAGGTTTTAGGCCATTAAAAATCTGGCAGCGCAGTGGGGCTAAGGCAGGCTCCCTACCTACCCTGGCTCCATGTTGCTCACAGAAGCTGCCAGCATGTCTGGCCTCTAGGCAGAGGCGCAACCAGGGGGTCTCTGTGCACTGCCCCCACCCTGAGCGCTAACTCTACATCTCCCATTGGCCAGGAATGGGGAACCGTGGCCAATGGGAGCTGCAGGGGGCAGTACTTGCAGGCAAGACCAGTGCGCAGAGCCACCTGGCCACCCTTAAGCCTAGAAGCCGCTGCCAGACATGCCGCCGCTTCTCGGAGCCACCCGAGGTAAGCACCACCCGTCCGAAGCCTGCACGGTCAAGGAACTATGATGTGATTGGAATAACAGAGACTTGGTGGGATAACTCACATGACTGGAGTACTATCATGGATGGATATATACTATTCAGGAAGGACAGGCTGGGCAGAAAAGGTGGGGGGAGTTGCATTGTATGTAAGAGAGCAGTATGACTGCTCAGAGCTCCGATATAAAACTGCAGAAAAACCTGAGAGTCTCTGGATTAAGTTTAGAAGTGTGAGCAACAAGGGTGATGTTGTGGTGAGAGTCTGCTATAGACCACCAGACCAGGGGGATGAGGTGGACGAGGCTTTCTTCCGGCGACTAACAGAAGTTACTAGATCTCAGGCCCTGGCTCTCATGAGAGACTTTAATCACCCTGATATCTGCTGGGAGAGCAATACAGTGGTGCACAGACAATCCAGGAAGTTTTTGGAAAGTGTAGGGGACAATTTCCTGGAGGAACCAACTAGGGGCAGAGCTCTTCTTGACCTGCTGCTCACAAACTGGGCAGAATTAATAGGGGAAGCAAAAGTGGATGGGAACCTGGGAGGCAGTGACCATGAGATGGTTGAGTTCAGGATCCTGACACAAGGAAGAAAGGAGAGCAGCAGAATACGGCCCCTGGACTTCAGAAAAGCAGACTTTGACTCCCTCAGGGAACTGATGGGCAGGATCCCCTGGGAGAATAACATGAGGGGGGAAGGAGTCCAGGAGAGCTGGCTGTATTTTAAAGAATCCTTATTGAGGTTGCAGGAACAAACCATCCCGATGTGTAGAAAGAATAGTAAATATGGCAGGCGACCAGCTTGGCTTAACAGTGAAATCCTTGCTTATCTTAAACACAAAAAAGAAGCTTGAAAGAAGTGGAAGATTGGACAAATGACCAGGGAGGAGTATAAAAATATTTCTCAGGCATGCAGGAGTGAAATCAGGAAGGCCAAATCACACTTGGAGTTGCAGCTAGCAAGAGATGTTAAGAGTAACAAGAAGGGTTCTTCAGGTATGTTAGCAACAAGAAGAAAGTCAAGGAAACTTACTTACTGCACGAAAGAAGCAACCTAGTGTCAGAGGATGTGGAAAAAGCTAATGTACTCAATGCTTTTTTTGCCTCTGTCTTCACGAACAAGGTCAGCTCTCAGCAGCACAGCATGGGGAGGAGGTGACCAGTGTTATATCCTTGGGGCAGCCGGTGTAGGAAGCAATCACTTGAGGCCAGAGAGCAGGCAGCTAACCAAAACCTCCATTTTATTTACATATATACAGAGAGCTCCTCAGCCGGTTGAAACCCGGTTGAGCTAACCCATAATAATCTAACTCAGTTGCCATAGCAACAAAACCATGACAACCAAATACACAACATATTCCTCCCCCCCTAATAAGAACATCCCCTAAATAAAACACACACTAGACTAGAGAAGGAGGGTAGACTGCCTCCATTCCCGGCTAAACCCTGGGGATTATTTTGCCCCATAACCGTGGGTTCGCCCTAGCTAAAGATCCAGCCGATGAAGAGGCCTTCTGTCTCTAGGTGGATTACGGCGAACTACTGGTGTTATTGCACCCGAAAGCACTAGGGGCTCAGGGTCCGCAGCACGAACAGGTGAGGAGGTGGTATCAGCTCGTGCTGGGCAAAGGGGTATCTCAGCCGCCGGCAGTAATGGAGGAGAACAGTCAGAAACAGGTGACTCGTGATTCGATCCCTCACCAGAAGAGGTGAAGTCAGACCCCTCAACTGCAGATGGGTCCTGAGGACTGGCATGACCTGGCAACAGCTGATCTACATGTCGCCGCCAGGTAAGATTCTCTGCAGTCCGGACTGTGTAGGAAACAGGTCCTGTTTGAGTGATGACTGTGGCCGGAACCCATTTAGCTCTGGAAGTATAATTCCGAGCCAAAACTGGCTGTCCCGGGCTAAAGGTTCGGTCTTTTGCTCTGGGTGCCCGTCTGATGACTTGATATTGCTGCTGATGTTGCACAATTTGTCGGGGTTCAGAAGGTTTCAGCAGATCAAAGCAAGTGCGCAGCTGTCGTCCCATCATTAGAAAGGCCGGAGATGCGTGGGTCGTAGCATGAGGTGTGTTTCTGTAGGAAAGTAAAAAGGTATCCAGACGCTTTTGAATGGAGTGTTGTCCCCTTGCTGATTTCAAAGCGTTTTTCATTGTCTGCACAAATCTTTCAGCTAATCCGTTGGTGGACGGATGATATGGTGCTGACGTGATGTGGTGTATCCCATTTGCTTTCATAAAATTTTGAAACTCCTGAGAAACGAACTGCGGTCCGTTGTCGCTCACAAGTTGTTCTGGCAGACCAAAACGACTAAAGAGTCCTCGTAGTTTTTGGATAGTACTCTCTGCAGAAGTGGACTGCATTATAGAGACTTCTGGCCATTTAGAATGGGCATCTATTGCCACCAAGAACATGCTTCCTTCAAGGGGGCCAGCAAAGTCAACGTGAATACGTTGCCACGGGTTTTCAGGCCAGTCCCATGGGTGTAGGGGTGCCCACTGGGGTGCATTCCTCACACCCTGACATGACATACAAGCTTTTGCCTGCTCTTCAATAGCGGTGTCCAGTCCAGGCCACCAAAAATAGCTTCGTGCAATTTCCTTCATGCGCACTATTCTACAGTGACCGGAATGTAGCTGTTCTAACATCTGTGATCTCAGTGGTGGTGGAATAATGACACGTCTCCCCCACAACAAACAACCAGATTGGACCGATAACTCCGTCCGCTTGGACATGTAGGGAACAAGGTCGGATGAGACCGGAGAGGTTTGTCGAGATGTTCCATGCATCACCAGGTCCATAACGTGGGACAATACTGGGTCAACGCGAGTTGCCTTCTTTATCTGAGTAGCAGTGATGGGTGTATTCTCTACCTGTTCAAAGTAGAAGATTTCCTTGTGGGCACTATCTTGGTGTTTGACCGGCAAAGGCAACCTTGAGAGGCCATCTGCATTGCCGTGTAGAGTGGATTTCTGATATTTGATTTCATATGTGTGTGCTGAAAGTAACAATGCCCAACGTTGCATACGACTAGCAGCTAATGGGGGAATGCCTGTGTAAGGTCCAAAAATTGATGTCAGAGGTCGATGGTCTGTGAGAAGAGTAAATTTTCGCCCAAACAGGTACTGATGAAACTTCCGAATTCCAAAAACAATTCCTAATGCCTCACGTTCGATTTGGGCATAGTTAGTTTCTGCTTTGCTTAGAGTGCGTGAAGCAAAAGCAATAGGTCTCTCTTCTCCTGAAGGCATAATATGTGACACGACTGCTCCCACTCCATAAGGGGAGGCATCGCAGGCCAATTGCAGTGGTAAGGATGGATCAAAGTGCGTTAGAACTTCAGAATTTAGCAATGCATCCTTAGCTTTGTTAAACGCAACATCACAGGCTTCAGTCCACTTCCAGGCCTTGTTCTGCCCAAGGAGCTCATGAAGTGGTTTTAGCAGTGTGGCTAACTGTGAGATGAACTTTCCATAATAGTTCAGGAGTCCTAGAAACGAGCGCAGCTGGCTTACATTTCGAGGTGGGGGAGCCTCCACAATAGCTTTAACTTTTGCAGGGGCCTTATGAAGACCTGCAGAATCAATGATGTGTCCCAAATATTCAACAGAGGGCTTGAAGAATTCACACTTGTCTTTGCGAACTCGTAGGCCATACTCTTCCAGTCTTTGTAGGGTAGCCTCTAAATTCTTTAAGTGATCCTCTTCATTTCTTCCAGTGACCAGGATATCATCCAGATAGCACTGAACTCCTGACAAGCCACACAAGATCTGGTCCATAGCCCTCTGGAACAGGGCGGGAGCAGATGTTATTCCGAAGGGTAGACGACAGTATCGATAAAGCCCCTTATGAGTCACAATAGTCAACAGCTCTTGGGACTTTTCATCGACGTGCATCTGTAAATATGCTTGACTCAGATCAATCTTACTGAACTTTTGTCCCCCAGCCAGGCCTGCGAAGAGGTCATCGATGCGGGGAAGCGGGTATTGCTCTGCACACAACACTGGGTTGACAGTGACTTTAAAATCACCGCAAATCCGGAGAGAGCCATCTTTCTTCATGATTGGAACGATAGGAGTGGCCCATGAGCTATGGGTAACTGGTATTAGGACTCCATTGGTGACCAGGCGCTCCAGGTCTGCTTCAACTTTTGGCCTGATGGCATATGGCACAGTTCGGGCTTTCAGATATTTTGGTGGACTGCCAGGTTTAATGTTCAATGTCACAGTGATTCCCTTCATACTTCCCAAATCATCTCCAAAAACAGCAGCATGTTTCCTTAGTATAGGGGTTAGACTGGTTTCTTCTTTAGTCATCCGGTGCACTTCTGCCCAGTTCAGTTGAATCTTCCCAAGCCAAGACCTACCCATTAAGGCTGGGTAGTTACCTCTCACCACAAACAGTGGCAATTTAGCCACCTGTCCATTGAGCTCCACCTTAACATCAATAGTGCCCAGCATAGGCACAGCTTCTCCCGTATACGTCTTCAGAACAGTTTTTGTTGCCTTAAGCGGAAGATGCTGTAGCTTTTCTTTGTACACAGTCTCGGAGATCAGTGAGACGGCTGCACCGGTGTCCAGTTCCATGCATATACGTTTGCCATCCAATAACGGGGTTACCCAGTATTCATGTGAGCCCTTTGCCAAAGACAAAACATGCAGTGGCACTTCCTCTTGCGATGAGGTGTCACCTTGATCATCCTGGGTCTGCTCTAGGGTATGCAGGGTTCCTCTTTTTGTCGGCCAGACCACAGGCCTCTTTTTCTTTTGTTTACAGGCACACTCAATGTGTCCCTTTTTGCCACAGTGTCGACACACCAGGTCCTTACACCAGCATTCTGATGCCTGGTGACCCGGCTTACCACAGCGATAACATTCTTGACTCTGCACAGTTTTGTGGGTCGGTTCTTGTGACACTTTTTGCACCCTAGGGGATGCACCGATGTATTGTGCCTCCCTTGTAGCCAGTTCCATGGAGACAGCAATATCAACAGCCTTCTGTAAGGTAAGCTGAGCCTCTGTCAGTAGGCGCTTCCATATAGCTTCACTGTACAGGCCACACACTAACCTGTCACGCAGGGCATCATGTAACATTTCTTTAAATTCACAGTGTTCTGCTAGCTTTTTTAAAATGGCTACAAATTGTACAACTGTTTCATCTTCCTTTTGGTCTCTTTTGTGGAACCTATATCTTTCAGCAATTACCAGTGGTTTTGGGGAGAAATGAGACCCCAGGATTTCCACAATGTCACTGTAAGATTTAGTCTCAGGCTTAACAGGGTGTAGTAAGCTGCGTAGCAGAGAGTAGGTTTTAGCCCCTACAACAGTTAAGAATATTGGCACCTTCTTCGCTTCTGTAATGTCATTTGCAATACCAAAAAGCTCAAAACGCTCAGTATACACATGCCACTGCTCTGTATTCTCATCAAAAGGCTCCAGGGGCCTGGTCAGAGTAGCCATGATTTTTAGTTTCACTTTCACAGTCAGTGCAAACAAGCAGCTTTTTTGTTTGTTTGTTCTTTACCTTAACTTCTACTTCCTTCTGTTACTGGAGCAGCACCGGAGTCTCACCCTCGTCGCCAGTGTTATATCCTTGGGGCAGCCGGTGGAGGAAGCAATCACTTGAGGCCAGAGAGCAGGCAGCTAACCAAAACCTCCATTTTATTTACATATATACAGAGAGCTCCTCAGCCGGTTGAAACCCGGTTGAGCTAACCCATAATAATCTAACTCAGTTGCCATAGCAACAAAACCATGACAACCAAATACACAACAACCAGCCTTCTGTGGAGAAAGAAGTGGTTCCAGACTATTTAGGAAAGCTGGATGAGCACAAATCCATGGGTGCTAAAGGAGTTGGTGGATGTGATTGCAGATCTCTGAAAACTCATGACGATCAGGGGAGGTCCCGGATGACAGGAAAAAGGCTAATGTAGTGCCCATCTTTAAAAAAGGGAAGAAGGAGGATCTGGGGAACTACTGGTCAGTCAGCCTCACCTCAGTCCTTGGAAAAATCATGGACCAGGTCCTCAAGGAATCAATTCTGAAGCACTTAGAGGAGAGGAAAGTGATCAAGAATTCACCAAGGGCAAGTCATGCCTGACTAACCTAATTGCCTTCTATGAGGAGATAACTGGGTCTGTGGATGAGAGGAAAGCAGTGGATGTGTTATTCCTTGACTTTAGCAAAGCTTTTGATACGGTCTCCCACAGTATTCTTGCCAGCAAGTTAAAGAAGTATGGGCTAGATGAATGGACTATAAGGTGGATAGAAAGCTGGCTAGATCTTTGGGCTCAACAGGTAGTGATCCATGTCTAGTTGGCAGCCGATATCAAGCAGAGTGCCCCAAGAGTCGGTCCTGGGGCTGGTTTTGTTCAATATCTTCATTAATGATCTGGAGGATGGTGTGCACTGCACTCTCAGCAAGTTTGCAGATGACACTAAACTGGGAGAAGTGGTAGATATGCTGGAGGGTAGAGATAGGATACAGAGGGACCTAGACAAATTAGAGGATTGGGCCAAAAGAAACCTGATGAGGTTCAACAAGGACAAGTGCAGAGTCCTGCACTTAGGACGGAAGAATCCCAGGCACTGCTACAGACTCGGGAATGAATGGCTAGGCAGCAGTTCTGCAGAAAAGGACCTAGGGGTTACAGTGGACGAGAAGCTGGATATGAGTCAACAGTGTGCCCTTGTTGCCAAGAAGGCTAATGACATTTTGGGCTGTATAGTAGGGGCATTGTCAGCAGATCGAGGGACGTGATCATTCCCCTCTATTCAACATTGGTGAGGCCTCATCTGGAGTACTGTGTCCAGTTTTGGGCCCCACACTACAAGAAGCATGTGGAAAAGTTGGAAAGAATAATTAGGGGGCTGGAACACATGACTTATGAGGAGAGACTGAGGGAATTGGGATGGTTTAGTCTGCAGAAGAGAAGAATGAGGGAGGATTTAATAGCTGCTTTCAACTACCTGAAATGGGGTTCCATGGAGGATGGATCTAGACTGTTCTCAGTGGTAGCAGATGACAGAACAAGGAGTAATGGTCTCAAGTTGCAGTGGGGGAGGTTTAGGTTGGATATTAGGAAAAACTTTTTCACTAGGAGGGTGGTGAAGCACTGGATTGAGTTACCTAGGGAGGTGGTGGAATCTCCTTCCTTAGAGGTTTTTAAGGTCAGGCTTGACAAAGCCCTGGCCGGGATGATTGAGTTGGGGATTGGTCCTGCTTTGAGCAGGGGGTTGGACTAGATGACCTCCTGAGGTCCCTTCCAACCCTGAGATTCTATGATTCTATGAGCCCTTCCTGCACCCCAACCCTCTGCCCCAGCCCGGTGAAAGTGAGTGAGGGTGCTGAAGAGCAAGCGATGGAGGGACGGGGACTGGAGTGAGCAGGGGCGTGGCCTCGAAGAAGGGACAGGGCAGGGCGGGGCAGGCGTGGGGTAATTGTGTTTGGGTTTGTGAGATTAGACAGTTGGCAACCCTACCCCACATCCAGTCTCTCCGGTTGGATGATAGCAATTCTTTACATTTCTACACCTCTCTACAAACAGGGCCGGCTCTAGCAAACCAAGCATATGCTTGAGTCGGCACATTTTCAAGGGGAGCATTCTGGCCATCTTTTTTTTTTTTTTTTTTGCTTCCAGTGGCAAAAGCCTAGAGCCGGCCCTGGCAGCAGCATCGCATCGTGCACAGGGGGCGCCCTGGGGCCACTGCGGTTTGTGCCGTGGGGGAGCAGTGCCACACCTTGTGGCTGGGCCAGGCAGGCTCCGAGCAGGGGACACTCAGATTGGGAGCCACCCCACGGGGCACGTAGAGCTGCCTGCAGGTGCCGCAGGGCGGCCGCCCCCCAGCACCACAGCTGGGGCTGGGCGAAGTGGCCTGAGCCGCCCAGGGACTGCAGCAGGGTGGCCAGAAGCAGCCAGGGCTGGCTTTAAGCCAATTCACCCAATTCCCCGGAATCGGGCCCCATGCCGAACAGGGCCCCGCACCTGCACGTAATTGGGCCCCATTCCGGGGGTCTTCGGTGGCATTTCAGAGGCGGGGGGTCCTTCGCTGCCGCGGAAAACCCGGCGCAGACGCCCTGCCGCCGAGTATTCTAATGGGGCCCCGCAGGTCATAAAGCCGGCCCTGGAAGCAGCAGCAGCAGTGGGACCATAGAAGGTGGGGTGCTGCCGTGCGGGGTCCGCGTCCCACTATCCGGAGCTCAGCTCCCTCTGGGGCTACCCTACCCTGGCTCCTCAGCCCCCTGCCAGGGTGGTCCCCTGGCTCTGCCCTTCCGGGTCCTGGCCGGACCTGGAGGCGGGAGCCCTGGCTGGAGGGACCCTGGGCTGAGGCGCAGCCCGGGAGCCTCACTGCTTACCCCGACCCTGCCAGTGCGGGACCGGCTGAAGGCGAGGGGGGAATGGGCGGAGTCAGCACTTGTGATGGGGAGCCCAGGGCTGGGGCGGCAAGGGGTGCGGATGGAGGGGGGTGGAAAGCCCAGCGCTGGGTAGGAAGGGGGTGTGGGTGGGGAGCGGAAGAGAGAGCCCAGAGCTGGGGCGGCAGGGAGTGGGGGAAGAGAGATCCCAGGGTTGGGGTGGCAGGGGGTGGGGGAGGTGAGAGCCCAGGGCTGGGGTGGGGGGGCAGCCAAAATTTTTTTTGCTTGGGGTGGCAAAAAAACCTGGAACCAGCCCTGTCTACAAACATTAGCATATCAACTGTCTTAGCATCCCTATGAGTGGGGAATTAGTATCCTCACTTTGTAGGGTGCCCACATTCACCACAGTAAAATCAGGACACCGCATGGGGCTGTCCTGAGCCACCTGGCATCACTGCTCACCTGAGCCCCCCTAGCCCCCACACGGGGCTGTCCTGAACCACTTGGTGTTGCTGCTCGCCCAAGCCCCACACCACTCGGGACTGGGGATGACCACCCAAGCCCTGCACCGCCTTGAACTAACTGCTCAAGCCCCACCACCCAGCACCTCATGTCACCACTGGCCTCCCCAAACATTCCTCTGTGTCCCCCAAGGGGGCGCAACCCACTTTTTTTGGCAAAACTGGGCATTTGTTCCATTTGCTCTTGCCAGCTGATCAGAGCAACTTGCAACTGGCAAGAGCAAACGGGACAAATGCCCATTTTTGCCAAAAAAGTCAGGATGTCCAGGACAGGGCTTAAAAAAGGAGACTGTCCTGGCCAAAATGGGGCGTATGGTCACTGTAAGCTGGCGAGTCGAGGCTCAACCCTCCTGCAGACCCGGAGGGGAGCCACACCGACTCGCTCCTTGTCCCCTCTAAATGGTGGGCGACAAGAATCAGGGGTTAGCTCAACCCTACGCCTCGGGCCCTCTGGATCCAGGGGCCGGGTGGCAATCAGTCTCCCGAAGGTTTCAGGGGTTCAGACCCTCAGGCAGGGGCTGACCTCAAGGCACACAGTCAATAAGTATACGCCCCGGCCCTCAGTCAGGGCGGGCAGCAGGACAGCAGTCCTTGGGCCCAGACCCTTCTAGCAGGAGCTGGGCACCAGCAAAGTCAATTCGGCCCAGGCCCTCCGGAGCAGGGGCTGGGCAACAGCAGAGTCAATATACGCCCAGGCCTCTGGAGCAGGGACTGGGCAACAGCAGAGTCAATATAAGCCCAGGCCTCTGGAGCAGAGGCTGGGCAACAGCAAAGTCAATATAAGCCCAGGCCTCTGGAGCAGGGGCTGGGCAACAGCAAAGTCAATATAAGCCCAGGCCTCTGGAGCAGGGGCCTGGCAACAGCAAAGTCAATATAAGCCCAGGCCTCTGGAGCAGGGGCTGGGCAACAGCAAAGTCAATATAAGCCCAGGCCTCTGGAGCAGGGGCTGGGCAACAGCAGAGTCAATATACGCCCAGGCCTCTGGAGCAGGGGCTGGGCAACAGCAGAGTCAATATACGCCCAGGCCTCTGGAGCAGGGGCTGGGCAACAGCAAAGGCAATATAAGCCCAGGCCTCTGGAGCAGGGGCTGGGCAACAGCAGAGTCAATATAAGCCCAGGCCTCTGGAGCAGGGGCTGGGCAACAGCAAAGTCAATATAAGCCCAGGCCCTCTGGAGCAGGGGCTGGGCAACAGCAAAGGCAATTGCAGGCTTCTGTGCCTGAGCGCTGATGTGAGGGGGAAACTGCCACCCGCGAGTGGGGTGGCAGGGGGAACACAGGCCCACCCACTCCACTGTGTTCCAGCCCGGGGCCCTATTAGCGGCTCTCACGGCTGCTGGTCAGTGGGGTCCTGACCGCAACACACTGACATGGGCACCTCAGTGCCCGTAGCCTGACAGGGGTCGGCTATCCCCGGGCTACACTCCATATCCCCCTCGGGGCCTACCTGCACACTTGTACCAGGTTCGGGCCAGTCAAAGGTCCTCGGCTCCTCCGGGTCCGGGCTTGGTGGGAGGTCTGGTAGCACCTCCGGGAAGTCCGGCCAGGCCTGCTCTGGCGGCTCCTCCGGGTAGCAGGGCCGGGGAAGCCCCGGCGGCTCCTCTTCGGGGGGGGCGCAGGGGCGGTCCGGCGGCTCGTCCCAGTACCGGTCACGGGGCAGCTCTGGCGGCTCCTCCTCGTAGTGGGCGCAGGGAAGCGGAGGCCAGTCTGGGCAGCTGCCTTGGTTCCTAGAGGGCTCCCAGTCAGGAGCTCCCGCCGGCACGTCTGCTCCCGGCGGCTGCTGGCTCCTGACTGAGCTCTGGCATCTTCCTTTTATACTTCCTGTCCCGCCCCTTGACTTCCGGGGGGCGGGAACAGGAAGTGGTGTCTCAGCCCACTTGGGCGTCTGGCAGGGAGCTCCCTCTGCTGGACCGGAGGGGAGCCACACCGACTCGCTACAGTCACCCTACCACTTTGCAACAGGGAAGCAAGAGGCACAAGGCTAAATGTCTCCAAGGCCTGAGCTAGACCCTGTTACGTTCCCTTAGAGCTACCTACACACGCTCTCTCACTGTGCAAGGAATCTAATCTGCTGCACCTTGCAAGGTAAAAGGAGGTGGATGTTGACCGAACTTGGGGGCTTTAACTTACATCTTTTACACCTTCCTTGCTCCACTCCTCTCTTTTGGCCCCTTAGTGCATGGGCTATCCCAGCTAGGACTCCCCACTGAGCTTAGTCTCCAAAGGCCAATTCAGAGGTGGTAGGTGAGTAAGGGGGTGGTAAACTACATCCTGGAAGTAAGGGGGGTAAATTATGCTAAAGGTAGCCTAAATGAGTACAGAGTGCATGTAAATGGTACCTCAATTGTTGCCGCACATAGGGGTCAGAAGAAGGCCTACATTATACAGTCCAGATCCTCAGCTGGTGTCAATCGATGTAGGTTCATGAACTTTCAATGCATATTTAAGTTTCATTTGTTTTGACTATAGATACACTACCTGAGGATCTGGCTGGGGGACTCCATCTAGATACAGGGCCTGATGCAGCACTCTCTTCCACCAGTTTTTTACCAGTGTAAATTGACTGATGGCAGAGCAAATTCCCTGACAGTGCAGCATGAACCTGGCACAAGAGAGCAGAGATGCAGGCCCTTAGCCTTTCTGAGCCGGTGTGGTACTGTAGCTACTCAGACCCATACAAAGTGGGCATGCAACTCTGCCACCCAGGGCCAGTGCAACCCATTAGGTGACCTAGGCGGTCGCCTAGGGTGCTAGCAAGTAAGGGGCGGGGGCGGCACGCATGGGAACTCCCTGACCCAGCTCACCTCTGCTCCGCCTCCTCCCTGAGCACGCTGCTCTGCTCTGCTTCTCCCACCTCCCGGGCTTGCGGTGCCAATCAGCTGATTGGCGCCACAAGCCTGGGAGGCAGGAGAAGCGGAGCAGTGACAGTGTGCTCAGGGAGGAGGCGGAGCAGAGGTGAGCTGGGGTGGGGAGCTGCCGCACAGCTCCCCGGGCTGGGGGGAGCTGCTACGGGGGGTGCTTCAGGGTTGGGGGGGGCGGAGAGCTGCCACAGGGCTCGGGGGGGGAGGGGCACAAGGTGGAAGTTTTGCCTAGGGCACGAAACATCCTTGCACCTGACCTGCTTCCACCCGTGCAAGGGGTTGCGAATTCTGCAGGGAAGAGGAAGAGCCTGCAGGAGATCAATTGTCTCTGCTCCAGCAGATGGCGCTGTGGTTAATGGTGTGAGAAATAATGAGGAAGATTAGCGGCCTAGAAAGCAAGAACTTGCAAGAACCCCAAGCTGGGAATCTGGAGCAGCAGTGGTGTGGAAGCCACTGGCTCCCAACACCTCCCCAGAAGATGTAAGAGGAAAGCTGGCTCTGGAGGGAGTGACTGAGAGGGTTGGCGTGGGTGGTGGTGGTTCCGCAGCTGAATAAACACATACAACGCAATTAAGTGGAGTAAAGATGCTTTGATTAAAAGGCGAATCCGGGCTCATCTGTTTGTGTTTAAACTGCCTAATCTCCTTCCCCCATTGTGCACAAAATTAAGCGGCTGGGATTTGTGTGTCTAAACAGCGAGCTGTGAGTGGCAGGGTCGCAGAACAATCCCAAGCAGTTCTGGCCAACTGGGTGGAATAATGCCACATTCAAATGGAAATGCAGCACCTCTCATGCACTGTTGCTGCCTTCCCCTGGGATGCAGCAGCCATGCCTGGCTCTCGCAAGCAGGTGTTCCTGGACACCTGACCAGGCCAATAAGTAGTACCCCAGCCACCTAATAGCCTTCTATGAGGAGGAAGCAGGCTGCCTAGGGTGGCTGTTGCTTGGCATGTTGGGCAGAGAAAGAAACAGTTGAATAATCTAGCGACCAGTCCCCATCACACTCAGACTAAGACGGCTTGGGCGAAGGGCCTCACACCCATCCCTTCCCCCACTGTTGACTGAAAGTTGGTCCGTTCCCCCACTCTCCCATTTCGAATGGACGTTCAATAGGACTTCAAGTCCTGGAGCTGGGAGAAGAGTGCCAACAGATTGCCCCGAGTACTCAAACCTTCACGTGAACTTGGGGAAATGGAGGCCGGGGGGGGGGGCAAGGTCACATGACAGGTCTTTGGCAGAGCCAGCACTGACTGTCACGCCAGCATCCTAGCAGCTGGGGCGCCTGTCTTTCTGAACAACAAAACCCGGCAGACAAGATTTACTCCTGCCAATGTTGGGGAAAAGTAATTTTTTGAAGGCAGTTCAAACGGCACATGCACCGACCTAATGATTACAGGGGCGATGCTCATCCAATCATGGAGCAGAACCAATACCATGTGACCAAATCACAACCAAGCAAAGTTTGGCTATCCAGGCGCTAGTAACCAATATTTGTGAAATCATTAGCGGTGTAACAAGTAAATGCAAGGAAAGCACCATCTGCCTGTGGCTGCTCCATGGAGCAAAAAAAAAAGGCAAAATGACTGAATACATGATACAGTCACAAATTCTTTGCTCCGCTCTCCCTTGCAGCACAGGCACCGACTTTCAGCTTTCCCCGGGGATGCTCCACCCCCACTTGGCCCCAAGACTCCTCCCCACCCCCACCCCTTCCCCCAAGGCTCCACCCTGCCACCTCTTCCCACCCCTGCTCTGTCCACTCCTCCAACTGAACAGTGGTGGGTGGGAGGTGCTGGGGGGGAAGAGGGAGGAACTGATTGGTGGGGCCACTGAACTTCTGATCAGCGGCAAATGGTGCTGGTGGGTGCTATTTTTTTTCTGTGAGTGCTCCAGGGCTGGAGCACCCATAGAGTCGGTGCCTATGAACACAGGCGTGGAGCAGGCTACAGACAGTTTCACTATACACCTTCAGAAGATGCAGAGATGTCCATCACCATGGAAAGGTGCTCTCTATTCCAGAGGCTGGGGATGTGAGGCCGGAGGAGGAGAAAGAACAGCCAGACAACAGCCGTCCACGCCTCTTAAGAGTCTTCTTTCTGCTCTCATCCAACCAGCCCAAGGCCATGGGACGAGCATGCTAACTCTTCCCTTTCTTCATCCCAGGGAGCCAGTGAAGTAACTTGTTGGCCCTCAGGGTGAATGACTGACGCAGCGCAGAAGAAAGAACAGCATTCTTAACCCCTGGCTGGCAACCGAAACAGTCTGAGCCCGTCTTCTTCCAGCCCTGAGGTAACTTGGTTATCACTGGAGCTGGGGCAGGGCTGAAACTGTCCCGCTTTCTTCGGAAGAGGCATGAGGGGCTTAGATAAAGGGGTTTCTTGGAGGAAGGTGGGAGCTGATGGAGATGGCGGAGGTGGAGACAGAGGCTGACAGGAGACTGTAATATTGGTCACCAGCAGTTCCCATTGCACAGGAGCTGCTGGCAGCATGCACACAACAAATCTCCTGGCCTGTATTCAGCTGTGGCCTTCTACGGCAGTTGGAACAATGAACCCGCATAGGTCTGCAGGGCTGTTCTGGGGGCCCACCCCATGAGCAATGCTGCCTGACGCTGCTCAGTTCTGGTGAATCATGTGGCAGATGCATCCCATGTATCAGAGAGGTGGCCATGGCTCATTGGCCAGAAGGAACTAGGGGGCCTTGCAGGGAACCCTAGGAGCAAAATTTGGTGCACTCACATAAATGGAGCAAGAGGTGAGTCTCTCTCTGTTACACACACTGTTCATCCCTCCATCCATCCCTATATCTGTCTGTCTGTCCAGGATCTGACTGCATTTCTAATGCCCCCACTGCTATGGCACCTGCAGTGCCAGCTCCCCATGGTACTTGCACAGGCAGAAGGCATACCCTCAGTGGCTGGTGGGGGGCCAGTGGCAGCTGGGGCCTGGTACATGGATTTCTTTCCTTCTCCCCGCAACACTGCCCTGCGTCTCCCTGTAGCCCGGCGGGCTGCGTGCTTGTCCCTGACACACAGCACCCGGGGAGCGCTCTGCCTCCCAGCGCTACTCCCCAAGCTGTGGAAACTGCAGACATATGCTGCTTTTTCACACTGTGGAAACAACAAATGTTCCTGTCTGTGCTCAATCCCAGCAGCCTCAGGAGGGACAGAAGGGAACCAGATTTCCTAGGCACCCGAGCAGGCCGAGCACTCCCACGGGGAAGGGGGTGGGAAGGCGCCATGTCCTCATCAGCTGCACGGAGGATGCGGGGATGGGAATCCCTGTCCCACAGGCAACTGTCACTCCCTCCTCAACCTGACCCTCTCGTCTCTGCTGTCTGTGCCCTGCCTGGTCACATCAGTGCTGGTCCTCTCATCGGATCCTGGCCTGCCATGTCTGCATTGTTCCACTATCCTGCAACGCGGAGAAGACCTTGTGCCGCTCTCCCAGCCCTCTTTCCTACTTGCAGGCCCAGATCTTGTGCTGCTTCCTGATCCTGCACCAGTACCCCTGTCTGTCTGCCTCTCCCACTGTCAGGCCTCTGCCCCACCAAGGTCTCCTGCCCCATTGACGTCCCCTGCCCCATCCCGCCAGCATTCCTGCCCCCATTGTCCACCCCGCTCCCCATCCCTCCAGCATCGCCCGGCTCTCCTGGCCCTATCATCCGCCCCTCGTCCTGCCCCTTCAGCACTGCCCAGCTCTCCTGCCCCCATTGTCCACCCGGCTCCCCATTCCTCCAGCATCACCCAGCTCCCCTGCCCCCATCATCCGCCCCTCGTCCCGCCCCTCCAGCACTGCCCAGCTCTCCTGCCCCCATCATTCACCCCGCTCCCCATCCCTCCAGCATCACCCAGCTCCCCTGCCCCCATCATCCGCCCCTCGTCCCGCCCCTCCAGCACTGCCCAGCTCTCTTGCCCCCATCATCCGCCCCCTTCCCCATCCCACCGGCACCGCCCAGCTCCCCTGCCCCCATTGTCAGCCCTTCAGCCCGTCCCTCCAGCACCGCCCAGCTCTCCTGCCCCCATCATCTGCCCCCTTCCCCATCCCGCTGGCACTGCCCAGCTCCCCTGCCCCATCGTCAGCCCCTCACCCCGTCCCTCCAGCACTGCCCGGCTCTCCTGCCCCCATCGTCCGCCCCCTGCCTTGTTCCGCTGGCACCGCACCCAGCTCTCCTGCCCACATCGTCCACCCCCTGCCCCATCCTGCCGGCACCACCCAGCTACCCTGCCCCCATTGCCTGCCCCTCACCCCGTCCCCATGGCACCGCCCAGCTCTCCTGCCCACATTGTCCACCCTCTGCCCTGTCCTGCCAGTAACGCCCAGCTCTCCCGTCCCCATTGTCTGTCTCCCTATCCCGTCCTGCCGGCACCCACTAAGCTCCCCTGCCCCCATCGCCTGCCCCTCACCCCGTCCTGCCGGCCCAGTTCTCCTGCCCTCATTGTCCATCTCCCTGCCCCGTCCTGCCAGCACCGCCCAGCTCTCCTGCCCTCATTGTCTGCGTTACACCCTGTCCCGCTGGTACCGCCCAACTCTCCTGCCACCATCGTCTACCCCCCGCCCTGTCCCGCCGGTACTGCCCAGCTCTCCTGTCCCCATCAGCCGCGCTACGCCCTATCCCGCCAGCACCACCGAGCTGTCCTGCCCCGATCATCCACCCTCCTCTCCATCCCACCAGCACCACCCAGCCCCCCTGCCCCCATTGTCCACCCCCTGCCCCATCCCGCCAGCACCGCCCTCTTCCCCTGACCCCATCGTCCGCCTCCTGCCCCATCCCACTACCACCGCCCAACTCTCCTGCTCCCATCGTCCAGCACATCCTGCTGTCTGCCCCATACCACATTTCGCCTCCCCTTTGTCAGCCGTAAAGCCTGAGTGATCTCAGATTCCTTCTGCCAAACAAACACCCCAAACCTGTGAATCACGTGCTCTCTCTGATACTGGTGCTGGGGGACGGTGCTGTGGGAATGCCATCCGGGGTCAGACCTTCAGCTGACACGACTGGGCGTAGCTCCACTGTGGTCAATGCGGCTCTGCAATTTACACCAGACGACGAGCAGCAGAGGACACGCAGCAGCAGGCCACACACCTCTCAGCCCCCTCCTCCCCGCAACGTGCTTCAACATTATTCTGGACGCAAGGAAGGGACAACCTCTAGGATCACAAATGGAGCTGCTAAGTTATGTCTCCAAGCTCATTCCCTGCTCCCCAACTGTCCTCCAGGTGTGGGGAATAAGGCACGGCACAGCTGAGTAACTTGACCACAGTCATACAACTCAGTGACGAAGCCAGGAATAGAGCCCCAGCATCCTCCTGGGTCCCATTTGTGTTTCACCCACTCTCCCTCTCTATGGTAACTGGTGATGCCTCATGACCCCATGGTGACATCATATTATAAAGACAATATATTCAAATGTGGATATGCACTTGGGGAAACTGAGGCAGAAAGGGGAATTCAGTAACAGAGCAGGGGACTAGAATTTACATCTCCTAAATCCAAGCCCAGTGCACTCTCTGTCTGCCCTGAAGCTCAGAGAAGCAAATGGGAATCAATAGAAATCTCTCCACCGACTTCCAAGGGCTTTGGATCAGATTCAGTATCATTTTGGAGGCTGACACCTATAGATGGAAAAATATGATTACCCCACCAGGAACAGTGAGGTTCACTGCAGTTGGGCATGGGAGGAAACAGACTCAGGCCGCGCCAGCCAAACAAATGACGACAGTGAGGAGACAAGAAAAACGCGTTGTGAGCTGCAGCGTTTCTGGTCTGATGGTTTTTAATGGGCTAAGCAGCAGCGGGAGCGCTTGGCTAACAGCTTGTGCTGTGCGACACAGGAGAACAGAGACGGGCCTTGGGGGAGCCATTCATATCCACCCCTAAATATCATGTAAATGCGGCGTCGGAGATCAGCTGTGTCGGAGGAGCCCAAATGATGCGCCTGATGCCTCACAAAAGATGCAGGCTGGGAAGCAAAGCATGTGCAAATGAGAGGGGAGGGGGGAAGCTGCTGAATATTCATGAGCAGAGAGTTCCCTGATCAAAAGGCGCAATCCTGTTTTCTTTTATAATATATCTGGTTAATACGGACTTAATGAACGAATGAATAATAAATTAGTCCAATTTTGTTTTCTTTCTTCTTGGAATCACGGGCTCAAAGGGGGACTTTGGGCAAGTTTGATTGATAGCAGAGACTTGCTCAGAAATTGGCTACCCAAATGTTTATGAAAGAGGAACCAAATAAATGGTGCAATTGTTTTAATCTTTGGGTGGCAGTAAACGCCAGCGAAAAGGGAGAGGAAGAGGAACCCTTTCTGACCTTCTTCCGGGACCTACGTCTTTTCTGAAGGGGGAGCAGTGAAAGTGCTAGGCCCCGACACCTTTGCTTTAGATGGCAGAGCCAAGACATGCCCCCAGAGCAACGTGGGCCGGATGGCTCCCCTCTAAAACATGGACTGAGACATGGCCAAGGTTAGGGTGACTGGAAGCTGGTGTCTGACAGCTGTTTTGGTGGCCTCTCTGTGAGCTGGGAGCTGGTGGCTCCATCATCTTCCTAGAGAAGAGATAAGTATCAGAGGGGTAGCCGTGTTAGTCTGGATCTGTAAAAGCAGCAAAGAGTCTTGTGGCACCTTATAGATGCATCCGACGAAGTGGGTATTCACCCACAAAAGCTCATGCTCCAAAATGTCTGTTAGTCTATAAGGTGCCACAAGACTCTTTGCTGCTTCTAGAGAAGAGATGTCCATCAAAAAGCAGTGCCATCACAACTGCAGCCTTGGAGACTGACTCAGCTGACTGAATGGGAGAGAAGACTGAACAGCCTTTTACTCTCTAGAGCATGGAATTTCATTCATGTGTCTCACAGCCCACTTGTGAGGCTCAAGCCAGTCATGTCTGTGAAGGACTTGGCCTCGGAAGCGAGAGACGCACATAGCACAGTCCTTTTATTGATTGTTATTAACAACATCAATGTGCAGATAATTCAGAATGAATCCTTTTCCCCCCTCATTTTTGCCTCTTTGGCCTGTTCCTGTGATATTTGTAGGCAGGTCATGATTATCTCGAATATACTTCTTGTTGGGCATCACTCGACAGAATTCTTCATGAATCTTGTTCACTCACATTGTCAAACTGGAAGGCCAAGATTCAAGCCACGTCCTTTAGCTGTGAATGGTCACGTAGAGCATATGGTGCTGTTTCTTTTCTGACTGGATGAGTGAGAGATTTAGAACTGTAAATGCTCTAGGTTCACTCTGAGTGGGTGAGCTTAAAATTCACTCACCATGAACCTCTGTGCTAGTGAAACATGATTGCACTTATGGAAATACAAAAAGGCATGCAAACATGTGACATTGCATGATCTGGTACATACATGGCATCGTGATGTGAAAAGCGGATGCAGCAGCATTGTGTTGTGTCATGGCAATGCTGCAACTCCTGAAAAGCCTCTGTGTCAATTTACATTGGCTGGGCCTGGCAAAATCTCAGGATGGAGAACATAGGAAGATAGGCCTGAACTAGAACCCATGAGCCAAACTATGGAGAGGAGGAAGCGATCTCTGGATAAGGAAGCAGCTAATTACTGCCCCAACTCTCTGCTTCACTCGGGGTACTTGGCACAGTTGAGAATTGGTCCGGAATCTCCACCCAATTACATCAGGTTTATTATGATGTAGCTTCATGGAAGCCAACAGACTAACACCAGTATAACCTCAGTGTAATGGAGTGGCAATTCAACCACTTCACCCTAGACACACAGCCCAAAAGAGGGCATTGGCGTAGAAGGTCTTTACGCTCAAGCGGGCTGCATCAGCAATCTCAGCAAGGCGAAGTGCTCCCTTCCTTCTCTACTTACCCCTAGAGTTACCAGCTCTGATGCTCCCATCCCTCCACATCCACCAAGCCCACAGGCTGGTTCCAGTTCCATGGCTCTCAAAAGCTTTGGGTTCATTCGGCTCACCAGCTGACATGAAGAGTCCTGCAGCATCACATGCAGAGATGAAGAGTGGTCTTGCTTGGCCTGTGCTGTTGAGATGTGCTCCACCTAGCTGAGCTGGAGGAATTCACACTCCATGTTAGGGATAATATGGACTGTTTGATACCTTCTTCAATGGGGCAAGAACCAGAACAAGGTCCCAAGCTCTAGGTCAGAGCAGCAAGGCCACTATCGGCCAGATTCTTATTGATTTCAATAGACTTTGGATCAGGCCCTTAGTGTAAGCCTAGGGTTCTGTAAATGCTAGGTCCCCAAGTGCCAACGCTAACCCCAGCCCTGCAATAGGGCTGAATTGTTTGTTATAAGACTCTCCAAAATATCGGTGTGTTCTGTGTGTTCCTTCCTGTCTGGTGTGGTTCCCATCAAAGGATGAGAGGAAGGTCCAGTTTGTATGCAGCAAGATCTTCCTATCCACTCCCTGCCGTCTCCTCAGACCTTGTCATGGCTCCCAGACCTTGGTGAATGGAGTCACCATCTCAATTGGTTAGCTTGTGTGGGTCCCTCCCAGTAGGGCTGGGGGACATTTATACATCAAAAAAGTTGCTAGAAATGACCCAGAACTGAAATTTTAATTGAGTCCAGGTTTGGTGGCCAAATGCTCACTTACCTAAAATGGCTTGTTCTTGTCTTCCTGGGATCTTCCCCCTTAGCCGTAGGGAGCAGCATTCTGGCCGCACACCAGGGACTCGACCTTTCCGCTTCACCAGCTGATGATTTACCCCAGGATGAGGGGAAACGCCCTCAGTTTCCCCAGCCACATGCTCATTTCCTTCAGGGAAAAGCTCCCCCACATCTCTCAGCTGGGGCAAGATCTCTTCAGCCTCCTCTGGGAACAGCCATAGTATTCTGGAGTTTGGTGTGGAAGCTGCTAATCTCCAGGTTGTTTTCCACCCTGGTCTCTTTAAGAGCAACTCCCAGCTGAACTGAGTTTAGCTCCGCTCCAGCTGGCTTGGCCCAGGAAGAGCCGCTGCCTGTGATACTCAGGGTTCCTTGTTTGAGTTCTAGCTGCATTTACAATGTGAATCTAGCCATGGGAGGGGGGGAATGGTGGTCAATGGTTATGCCTGTCCAAATGCCCAGCTAACAGAAACATTGTGCCCTGTGAATTAACCGCTAACCTCCAAAGCTTCTTACCTAGGTAGATTTAACTTGCTGCAGTCTTTGTTGCACCAGCACAAACATTCTTCTTGCATAATGTCCGAATGACTGACTGATCCATGTTCCTCCCATGCCTTTTGTAGTGAAAGCCAGACCTGCCCTGGCCAGTGCTTTTCTCAGCAGGCTACTCCCTGTGGGCCTTTCTTCTGGGAAACCCAACTAAGCTCCTGCTTTTTCTTTCCTGGTGCTGGGCTCCGTTTGTGGGGTGAGCTCATAGACAATCAAGAGAGGGATTTGGGGTCTTAAGTGTCTAAAGTGTCTTCTGCTTCCTTGAGTTCTCGTATCATTTAGATTAGCCAAATTCAAATGCTTCCAGCTCTCTCACAAGGCTTAATTCTGAGCAACAGCGTTTCAATGTCCATACTATTAATTAACTAATTAATTATTATTCCTAGTGTTAGTAGTACCCAAAGGCCCCCATTCAGGATCCAGGCCCACAGTCTTGAAATATGCCTGACAATTTATTTAAGCTGACCAAGAGAAAGCGGTTGAAAAATAGCTTGATATTTCTGCATTTCCCTTTGACGATCTCCGGATTATCATTAAATGATCATTAAGTTAAAGGCAGTGGAAGATAGTTTCCTGATAGTACATGAGCATGTTGCCTTGAAAAAAAAGACTAGTAACCAAACTGGAAATATGGGCCTGGATCCTCAGCTGGTATATATCGGTGTGGCTTCATTGACACTATGCCAACTGACAACAGCTACAGTAGGGAAATGTATATATTTTTTAAATTTGTTCCACCCTGAAGCCTTAATATTCTACCTGTTCTGTAGGAAGGGAATGTCTTATATACATGAACTCCGTGTCATTCTGACATGCATCTGATGAAGTGGGTATTCACCCACGAAAGCCTATGCTCCAATATGTCTGTTAGTCTATAAGGTGCCACAGGACTCTTTGTCGCTTTTTACAGATCCAGACTAACACAGCTACCCCTCTGATACATGTCATTCAGAGAAATTCACTCCAAAAGAACCAAAGCCCTTTTTTAAGAAGTGGAATTATAAAGCAACAGTTCTGTATACCTGGCATCTCTAGATCTCTTGTAAATGGCATCTCTCCACACTGGAGTTTTGCTATAGCATCACTTTAAAGATTTTTCAGAAATATGAACACTTACACCCCACTGCTTCTTTTGTTACAGGGCATTGGAAGATCAGTCAAGGACAGAGGCAAACACATCCGTGAGGCAGCTCCACTTAAGTCAATGGAGTTATTACAGAGATGAATTTGGCCCATTGTCTACACTCTCACCATATATTTTTTACACTATGGATAGGGGACTTTGGCTCCTTATGTGCTGTCATCTTTGGCAAGATTGTCTGGCCAGCACCATGGCTTTCAGCTGTCCTCTGGCATATCCCAGTGTGCCGACAATAGACATCTCTGCTACTAAGCTTTTACAACTGGGCCAGATCGTCAGTCATTGTAAATCAGCAGTGCTTTACTGGGGCTATGCCAGTTTACACCAGCCAAGAATCTGGCGCCACACATTTCCGTTGGGTTATTACAGAGGTGCTCTGATACAGAATAATAGTAGTCCTACTGTGAGAAAATTCAGTATGGAGAATAAGAAGCTGATTACCTCCTCTATCAACCACACGTCAACGGAATTACACATGGCTCATCTTCCCCAAAAGGGGATGCTGACTAGATTCTGATCGCTTCATTCTGATCGCTTCATTCTGGGTATTCAGACAGGAACGTTTATCGACTGCATCCACTGACCATGATGTCCCCTAGTGACAGCAATGCTCCGTGCAAAGCAACTTCTGTGCCTTGGAAGTGTGACTTAGCTAGAAAAAGGGCATCTTGGAAATATACCAGGGAATGGGTGCACATTATTTACACATAGGAATGAGTGAAGGCTAACACGTAGGAATGGATGCTGATTGTTCACACAGGGGAGTTGGGTGGAGGTTGTTAACACTACTTGTTGTGCTATTAACTAGGCTAAGAGAAAGGTGCTGTTTTGTGGATTATGCAATTATGTGGGCATGGAAATAGCTGCATAATTTACCTTCTTGCCAAGTTTCTACATAAAAGCGTCCTCCTTCTGCTCCTGTGCTTCTCCGGCCCCATTTTGTCTTCACCTGTCCCACCTAACTCCATTGAGTGGTTTCCTCACACGGGGCAATTCAGTGGACTTCCTGCTCCTGCTCCAATACTGTTGCCCTTTGAAAGGACAGAGCAGAAGGCAGTGAGGGAGATCCTTTCAGACTAAGGGCAGCGGAAAGGCCAAGCGAGGCTGCACCCACTGAGATCATGTATCAGAGGTGTAGGGTGTTCTCTGTTGAACTTTGCCATCTGGGCTGTGGGTAGGGAGGGACACTGCAGTCTCTAAGAAGTTCTCCTTCCCCCAGACCTTAGGAGCTCTGCAGGAAGGGAGACTGTGTGGCTGTCTGGAGGAAGACACGGGGGAAAGGAAAGGCAATCAGATGCAGAAGAGGATACAGGGAAAAGCTTGCGGATGGATGCAACTTCTGCCCAGAGCACCTAAGCCCCAAGGGGCAAATTCCTGTTCCCATTGATAGCTGAATAATTCCCAGCTGACCAGATAAGGCAGTGCAAGAGTGCCACATAAATCAGGCTGCCTCACTGTTCATTAGCTCTAATGTGCCAGTGGGTAGTTTAAAGAAGATTTCACTCTAAATAGCAGTTCGGCCACAAGCGTGGAACTGGGCCAGATCAACACATGTCATCCCCTGGGATAATGAGACAGGAAAGCAGCATTTCTCAGGAGGTCAGACAACCTCTGTCAGCATTAGCTCCATTTTCCCTCTCATCACTGGTTTCTTTGGCCTAGCCCCTGGCTCTATCAACACTGGCATCATTGGCTGGCACCAGAACTCTGCCTTGGCTCTATAAATTTTGCCTTAGTCCTGGCACCCTTAGCTTGCCAATCCATGGCACTGATGGCTCTGCTGCCACAGTATGGCAGGCTCCATTAGCCCTGGCTCTTGTCTGTTAGCCACAGCCTCAAGTTAAAGATCGGGGGGAATGAAGCATTTCAGGAACTCCAGCTCCT
Source organism: Mauremys mutica (assembly GCF_020497125.1). Classification (NCBI taxonomy): domain Eukaryota; kingdom Metazoa; phylum Chordata; order Testudines; family Geoemydidae; genus Mauremys; species Mauremys mutica. The sequence goes on from NC_059078.1 coordinate 48,509,242, forward strand.
CAATGGCACTGTCCACAGCTCACTAGGGTGTTAATGAATGGGCAGTGACACAGTGGTGATGGAGACTGTGGAGACCAAGCCGTCAGCATCAGTCTGCGCGACTGGAGCTGGGGGGTGGGGGGAAGGTGAGAGCATTTGGCTTTGTCTCCTGGAGAGAAGGCGATGACTTTAAGCCGGCACCTCACGAACCCAAGAACTAGGTCAGAACTGGCTGCTGGGCCGAAGAAGTGCTGATGAACAGCATCAGAGCCCTGCGGCCATGAAATCAACAGAAGGGCTGCAGAAGGTGCCCTGAGGCTAGGCATGACAATGACACCCCCACATGCCTAATGCATCCCTTGCCTTTCAGCACATACCTGGCTCCCTCCTTCGAGGGAGGAGTCACCCGGCCGTCTTAGTTACCTTTGCCTGCTGGGTTAGCATCCTCACCCTGTCAGCCTCCACCAGGACATGCTCCACAGGGCCCCAGAGCACAGGTTTGCAGCGGCTGTGTGATTCACCCCAAGGGCTCGTGGACAGCTGCCGGTTTCTCTTTCCTTCAAAGGCTCTACTGATCTGCAATGTTCTGCGATTAGGGCATTTGAGAGGGATTGAGGGTCAAATGAATAGGGACTGCAGGCATTACTCACCCCTCTCTAAAGTCTTGTGGCTTAGTTAGAAGGAGTGTGTCCTGGCTTCATTACCAATTGCTACTTCATTTTACACAGGGAGCCGAACCCCCAATACAACCACCCTTCAGCTGTCGGTGGCTGGGAAAGTGGAGTGTCAGGGGGTGGAATCAGTCCACACTGAGACAGACGCCCTGCCCCTTCTTGAGTCCTTCACACCAGATCACCATTCTGATTGGACACCATTTTTATAGCCAGGTGTAAATGACCATACTAGATGCCTGGCAGGGGAGAATGACTTTACTGGGCATTACACCACTACAGTGAACACACTCGGCCTCTGCTTTCTCCCTGAGCCTGCCTCTTCCAGACCTCTCTACCCAAAGAGCCTTAACAAGCTGCACCTAATGAGCTAGCAAGAACTGGCCAGCCCCTCCTTACAGGGCTCCAATGCTTGCTAATAAGGGGAGTCTGCAAAATAGCCATGACACCTTCTGTTGAAAGCTAACCCTATATTTAAGGTACTTGTGCAGCCTCCATCATGGGAGTATTGGAGCCCCTCACGATCTCCATTGCAATTATCTTCTCACACCCCTGTGCAGCATTATCCCCCTTTTTAATTGTGGGGAACCAAGGCACTGACAGACTAAGGGCCAGCTGCTCACAAGAATCTGATCAATTGATTTCAGTGAGTGCTAGGCACCAAAATACCTTTCTGGATCTGGGCCAAAGTGATTTGCCCAAGGTCATGCAAGCAGTCTGTGGCCAAGTGGTGTATTGAACCCAGGTCCCCCAATTCAGGGTCCTAACCACAGGGACATCATTCCTCTTCATCCTAGGCCACAGCCCCTCTTTTTATAAAGGCAGGAGAGAAAATCCAGCAGCCAACCCCTCCCAATCCTTGGGCTGCCAGAGAATCAGATGCCATCACTGCCACGTGGATACCTGTCTATTCACTTACTTGCTAGAGGAGTCATGAGCAGTAGTAGCCCTCTGGGCCTGTTGTCCAGGCCTGGCTGCCATCCGCACCCAGGGCTCATTGATTGCTCACAAGCTGGTCTGTGCCTGAGGTTCAGAGATCAAGGGAAAGGAACAAACCAGTGTTGTTCTGTCAGAGCTGGGGGGAGGGAATCTTCACCCACCAGAAAAGGGCCCTGCTGGCCAGGAGACAGGTGTTTGGTGCAGATGCTGCTGGCTGGACCTAGACAAGGAGGAGCTACACACTGCACCATGCATGGTCTGGCCAGATGTGTCCACCCCACCCCACCCCCCAGCTGCTTTGGTACCTCCATGAACTGGAACCCAGTCCCTGAGGGGCAAGGACAGCTTGAATTTCACCTGCAGCCATCTTCCAGCATGGAGATCTAATTGGGGGCTCGGGGTGGGGGGCAGCTTCCCACCCCTGCTAAACCAGGAAGCAAATTACCTCCTTCCCCTTACCTCTTCCTCCACAAAAAGCGGGGGTGGGGGGGTGCTTTCCCTACAGAGCCTTTTGACATCTGCCCCCAATTTCAGAGACTGCTGAGCTTTCAGTTAACGAGACCCTCTCCCCAACCCCCGCACTTTCTTCCCCCAGCCTGAGCAGGCCTGGCACTTCCAAATCAATCTAAGCAGGGTGCTGGGAGTGGTGAGTGGGGGTCGGATTCCAGGGCAAGCCCTCAGTTTTGTTCCCCTCCTGGCTGCCTTTGTCCTGGGCTCACTTTCCCCTTTTGTGCAGCCTTCCTCTCCCGCCCAGCGGGTTGCCACAGCAATGAGCAAGCACGGCCTAGCTTGCTTGGTTCTCAGCTCGCCCTCCCCTGCCGCACAGGGACAGGAGTGCTGGGCTCCCAAGCACTGAAAGGGAGGGGATCTTCCCAGCCATCTCCCCTGCCCCATTGCATGGCTCAGACACTCGGTCTTTTCTGAGGCCTGATCTACACCTACATATTAGTTCGACCTGGCAATGCCTCTTGGGGCAGCGGCAGGGAAAAGGTATGGAGGCCAGGTGCAGCTCCCGCGCAGGAACGCCCCATTGGCTGGCCGCACAGGGGCTTTGTTCTTGGCAGGGAACGTCGCGCAGGCCGCGGCTCTGCAGTTGCAGCCCTCCACGAGCGCGCGGCAGGCTTAGAGCGGATGAGCATGTGCGGAGTTAGGGGGGAGGCACTGCAGCCTGCTGATGTAAAGCAAAGAGAGAATAGCTGTGCACTAGGAGCCCCCCTCTCACTCCCCCCTTCCCCTCCTCCCCTCAGCAGGGCAGGGGGGCGGTCGAGCGGAGGAAACCAAAGCCAGAAGCAGCTCGCTATGGCAAGTGCAGCGGAGGCAGGTGCCATCTGGTCGCCCTCACCTCAGCGGCGAGCGGGAGAAGAGGACGAGGCTGGCTGGCTCAGGTAGGACCTGGGGTTTGCTGGCTTCCTCCAGCTGCCCTGGCTTACAGTTGTCACATCCTGAGGTAGATCCAGCAGAGGAGGCTGCGTGCATGGGGCCGGGGGGAGGGAGTAGGTAACAGCTTCCCTAAAGGGACTGCGAGTTTTTCGGGTTTTTCAAAGTCCTACTGGCCGAGCTATAAATAGAGACATTTGCAGAAAAAAAAACCTCCCCCTTCAAGCTGCATTGAAACAGATTGGGAGATTTTCGGGGGGTGAGGGTGGAATGGGGCTGTTTGGCTAAAATATGAGCGTGCTAAGCAGGAGCTCTAAACAGCATTGGGGTTGGAAGTGAAAATAAAGGGGCGGGGGAGAGGAACAGGGCTCGGAGCTGCCTTGGGAACCTTTAGCTAGACCAGTGGTTCTCAAACTTTTGTACTGGTGACCCCTTTCACATAGCAAGCCTCTGAGTGCGAACCCTCCCTTATACATTAATAACACTTTTTTATATATTTAACACCATTATAAATGCTGGAGGCAAAGCAGAGTTTGAGGTGGAGGCTGACAGCTTGCAACTCCCCCTAAAATAATCTCGTGATCCCTGAGAGGTTCCGACCCCCAGTTCGAGAACCCCTGAGCTAGGGCTATGTGTATGCAGAGCAGTGGGACTCAAATGCTTCGCTTGGAATGAAATACGGACAGCATTTCAGAGCAGCCAGTGCTTGGCTGGAAGCTGTTGAGAGAACATGCGGCTGGATAGGATCAGAGGAAATGTTAGTGTGAAAACTGAGATGCCTCGCAGATTTCTCTTCAGAGCTCCAGGAAAAGTTTATTTCCATTGTGTTCAGCTCATTGATTTTGCTCTGACTCTAAGATGTCTTGGCAAAGGGGGACAACTTAAAACTTTACTTAGGTGTAGGGTGATCAGATAGCAAGTGTGAAAAATTGGGACACTTTTTTTGGGAGGGGGGGTTAGTTGCCATAAAACAAAGCCCCTAACAACAGGAAGGTGCCGATAATATGGGAACATGGTCACCCTACCCAAATGGGTGAGTGCTGCCTTAGTGCTTGGAGTACGGAGGCCGCCCGGTCTTGGGGTGCATCTGCTCCTGGATATTGGGGTAAGGGAGAGCAGTGAGTTTCTTAAATCTTGGAGTGGGAGGGGGATAGAAGCAGCTGGGTGAGGGGAGGTTACTGCCTGGGTTTGTAGATTATGCTTCCCTTTGATTTCGTCTCCAGTTTCTCGTCTTCCTAGAGCAGTCATCTGGAAACAGAATCCTAATTGCATTGTACTGAAAACTTAACTCCTCCTGCATTTCAGACCTGAAAAACACATTCTCTCTCTCCCCCGTTCCTTCCACACTCATCAACAGTTCTTCTGATTGCTTTGTGTCCAGAGACCAGATTCTGATCTCGTTTACACCAGGGTGAATGTGGAGTAAACCCGTCGATTTCAACAGAATCAACAGAAACATTCCAATTTTCATCTGTGCAACTGAGATCAGAATCTGACCTGGTATCTTAAATATCCCATTTCCTCCTCCTCCTCCTCCTCCTCCTCAGTGTTCAGGCTTTTGATCTGTTATCTGCACCTTTGTGAATATTCCCTGATACTCATATTCTTCTCTTTCTCCATCTTTGTGTTCATGTCTCTCTGTTTGTTCATGTGGGATACATAAATACATGAAGAAAGCACATTGTCAGTGAAGAATACACACACACACACACACACTTTCCTTTATTGTAACATCTCTCCTAGCTCCACAACTAAAGATCTGTCAGAGTTTTCTTTAGTAATATTTCTTTTCACTAGGTTTATAACTCAGCTGTTAAAATCTACAGTGGGCTGGGATTTGGTGCACGAAGTTCTAGCCTGAAATGTATCTGTTTGTTTTACAGGTGGGGAAAAATTGTGGACGTTTTAAAGTTATATGAGTGTTTCTTAAACAAAGACAAAGTATTTGGTTCCCTCTACATTTCTGAGAGCAGGGGGAAAAGCTGAATGGCTATTGCTCTGCAATCTGAACAGGGACTGGATTTGTAATAATAAATACAATAAAAGGAGCAGTAGTGTTGGGGTTTGTGCATGCGCGATCACAGCTTCCATTGCGTTATTCAATCTGCATATCTAGATTAACACAGGGCTGGAGTGATACTATGCGCTGATACCACTGATTAGTGATGTACACAACATACTCTAACAAGAATACACCATTTAACTGGGTATATTTTATGTCTGGTGAGATCTGCATTTTCAATTACATTTCCCCCCAATATCTCCCATAGTGAATCCAAGGTGTATATGGGATCAATGATCCACCTTAAAAACAGTGCTAGGATTTTGCGCTCATTAAAACTAGGAGAATAACATTGGTTTGTGTCAGACATAGCGCAGAGAAACACCAGGCATACATCGCTTCCACTGGCACTGCCAATGCCCCTCAATCCCGATCTGCAGCCCCCTGCTATTCCAGCCCTGGCTCCCACACACAGCCCTGCCAATGCCCCTCAGTCCTGACTGCAGCTGCCCTGCTCTTCCATACCTAAGCCCCACACAGCCCTGCCAAAGCCCCTCAGTCCTGACCTGCACCTATTCTACTGCTGGGACAACCAGCCGCATCAAACTTTGGCAAATGAATAAATAACACAAGTGACAAGGCTGAGACTGTTCACCTCACTGTCACTTGTCCCATAAACCTGGACTGAAACCTAGACCTTTGGCATGTCAGTTCAGAAAAATTCAGGGATGGGGGGGAATTTGTGTCAGCATATAGGACATTACATGTGATTGCATCATATCCTGCAGTCAGGGGAGGGGTCTGGACACCATGTCCCAAAGCAAATGACATCTCTGCTACTAAGATAAAAGGCCTTAGTGCATGGGGACTGTGCTAGCAGCTGTCCAGTCACTGACACAATGAGAACTTCCAGGGCAGTGGTTCTCAAACTTTTTTTTCGTGGACCACTTGAAAATTGCTGAGGGTCTCGGCGGACCACTTAATGATCCTTCCAAATGTTGTTTGTACCGTTAGCTAACTATTGTAAAGCACTTTGGATAAAAGCGCTATATAAAAAAAATCTTAATAATAATTAACGTTTTTTTGTTCTACAAACAAAAGCACACAATTCATATTTTAATATCACTAGTCTTACCTTTCTGATGCGATGGATGTGCCCTCTCTCCCCCGCCGTGGCAGCCCCCGAGCTGGGACTGGGAACAAGGGGAGTCTCTCCCCCACCATAGCAGCCACAGAGCTGAGGCTGGGAAGGAGGGGGGTCTCTCCCCAGCAGCCACAGCCGTGGAGCTGGGGAAAGTCACCTCTTTCTCTGGGTGCTGCAGCCCTGCACATCCCAAATTCCCCCCACCCCCTCTTCTCACCCCACTGCCCCCTCTCATCTACCTTCTATTCCCCCAAAGCCACCACCTCACCTTACATGTGCGTCTTCTCCAGGGTCCAGACACCTAATTAGTGGAGCCACGTCTGTGTGGCTCCACTAATTAGGAGGGTGGCCCTTCATTCTCTTGTGTGCAGCCGCCCAGGCGCGCACCTTAGAGGGAACTATCTGTGGACCACCTGAATGGAGCTCATGGACCGTCCATGGACCACAGTTTGAGAACCTATGTTCTAGGGATATTAAATTGCAGGGTGGGGGAATGTAGGGAACAATGCTCCCTTCACAGAAGTGACTAGTGAAGGGCTTCTAAAATCACAGATAACAGAGATGGAAAAGACCTGTCCATGCCAAGGAGCTAGTACAGGATCAATCCCACCCGGTACATTCTCAATCAGTACTTGATTCAGTATTATTTTTTATGACTCAAGCGCTGGGGCTCCCTCGCCAACCTTCCCTTGGGCTCCCTGGCTGGGCTCCCATGAAGGCATTAGGAAGTTTGTGAGTATTATTCAGAGATCCTTTGGAGGTCACAGTGAGATCCTGAGGCTGCCACCCTGCCATTGATTCACCCAGTGCGTGGCACAAGGGTGTCCCGTCAATGGGTTGTCAGACTGACCACTATGTATGGTGTAACATCAAGGCCCAAAGGAGTCAATGGGCAGAGAGTTCACCAGACTCCAGCATTCTCCTCTGTTGGGTCGGGGGATAAGTCGTTACTGTAGATCCGGACTAATCCTGAAGGGGTCCACCTGTGGACTCCCACTGAAGTCAACAAAATTGCCATGTGCATTAGCAGGATTAGCCCCACCGTCACTATATACCATACAAGATAGCTCATGGGCATGTGATTTTGTGACTCAATGCCGGGTCCGCAACTGGAGCTCAAGGTCCTGGGCCCACGGAAGTCATGGCTAAGATGCTCTTGGGTCGCAGGGGAATGGGGCTTTGAGCCTATATTTGTGCAGTGCAGCTGGACGGTTGGATGTTCAACTACCCAAGCTGCTGGTGCAAGTCTGAGTTTGGGGGCAGGAAAAATGTGGGTGTTGAATTTGGGGGCAAGGAATCCTACAGCCTAGGTGACTATAGGCTATATTGTAGCTAGTGTAAACCAGAGTAGCTTCTTGACTTCCATGGATCTACTCCGATTTATACCAGCTGGGTACATGGCCCATACTCATTAGCCAGCGAAGCAAGGAAAACTTCCGCTTTATCTCCAGAATGGGATTTCTAGAACAGAGGGGCAGCTCCTCAAAGCAGCTTTAGCCTAAGCTGTATGTATGCTCTTAACCATTTCTTCATAAAATCAGTCTTAAGTGTGTCGTCTTAGTTTTGTCTCTGCTCTCGAGGGTCCTTTTTTCATGGTCCATGGCTCTGCCATCTTTCTGTTTACTCTGTCTGCTTAAGGGCTCCTACTGAGACACAGGGCTGGATGCTTGCGGACGGTACTGCTTCTCTTACAAGCCTGATAGGGAGGGGATCAAGCTGCTGACTTCAGAACTGGACCCAGATCCCCAATGCCCCAAGGAGTGTTCGGACCTGGGGGCAGTCTCCTGTGGGATACACCCTTCCATCAGTGTGCATGGCTAACTCCCATTGACACTAATGAGAGCTGTACAGGTACAGAGAGGGGAGAAGATACCAGTTCACCCCACCCTACCCTTAGCGCTGCAGACTGGGAACCTCTCAATAGAATACAGCAGAACAGGGACTGCAGTGTACTGGAGAGATGCAGGAGGCATTCTGCTACAATTCCAATCCTAGTCCTGAACTGCTATTTTCCTCCAAGAACCCAAGGCCCTTCGCAGCTCTGAGGAATCTGATTTTCTGCATATCCGTGAGAGCGCTGGCTCCAGAGGCACTGCTCCTAATGAAAAAAGAACAGGAGTACTTGTGGCACCTTAGAGACGAACACATTTATTTGAGCATAAGCTTTCGTGGGCTACAGTCCACTTCATTGGATGCAGTGGAAAATACAGTAGGAAGATATATATATACACAGAGAACACGAAACAATGTTCTCTGTGAATATATATATCTTCCTACTGTATTTTCCAATATTCTCTGTGACTATATATATCTTCCTGCTGTATTTTCCAATGTTCTCTGTGAATATATATATCTTCCTGCTGTATTTTCCACTGCATGCATCTGATGAAGTGGGCTGTAGCCCACGAAAGCTTATGCTCAAATAAATGTGTTAGTCTCTAAGGTGCCACAAGCACTCCTGGTCTTTTTGCAGATACAGACTAACACGGCTGCTCCTCTGAAACCTGCTCCTAATGGAGAAGCATAGCTGGCCTTCCCACCTCCCACCCCACAGAAAATGCAATTAGGGCCTGATCCAAAGCCACTGAAGTCAAAGGACAGGCACCTATTGGCTTTGGATCAGGCCCACAGAGGGTAAGCCACACATCCCCCAAAGCATTTGCCTTTCAGTATAACAGGTGCTAGTTCTGCCTGTTCACTCCTGGTCTCTTTTTCTTTCTGTTCCTCTTTGTCTTTCGTCTCTGTGTCTCTTTCACTTTTCAGCCCCTGCCTTTTTCACTCCTTGTCTTGGTGCCAATTTTTTCAGACCCTCTCTCTCTCTCTGTTGCTTCCTGTTCTTCTTCTCTCTCTCCCATGAACAGTCTGTCTTTCTTTCTAACCTACTTCTTTGTTTCAGCTGAAAAATTGCTTCCCTTTTAAAGTTCACCCTGACAGTTGCCCTGGCAAATCAATCCTCTAGAGAACAATCCTGCAAAGGTTAGCGCAGGAACCAATGACAAACCTCCTTTTTCCCTCCAGTCTGAATTCCTTACCCAGGAGTAACAGTGGGCTCTTCCCAATAAATACCTGTCCCTTTCCAGGGATGGCAGAAGCCAGTGGAGAGAAGACGACGTTTAGATTTACGGGTCACAGATGAAGCAGTTTAGAAGCACCCGTAAGAGCTATTTGGCTTAGCAAAGATGCAGCATGAATGAAGTGCACAGGTACATTTCTGTACATGATTTTATTGTGTATCTGTGGTACAGTCGTGTGTGTTGCTGTGGTTATATCAGTGCTTCAGTGTGCTGGAGTCAGAGTTGTACTGGTGTTTCAGTGTGTGTTTAGCTATTTGTCTCTCTCTTTGGTAGTTTTTTTTTTTGCAGGATATGCTGGGTGTTCGTACTGCTCTGTCAGTGTGTGTGTGCGTGCCCATCTCAGTACGATTGTATCAGTGTCTTGGTGTGTTTGCACTGAGGTCTCAATGTGTATTTATTCTTTCCATGTGCTTGTTTTGTTGGCTCAGTGCATTAGTACTGATTGTAAGGCATGTTTTGGTGCAGTGTCTCCGTGTGGCTGTTGAAGTGTCTCAGTCTCTTGGTGGTTTGGGTTGCAGCGTCCACCTGTTTGTAGCAGCATCTGGGTGTCTTGGAATGTCTGGTTGCCGCGTCTCAGTGTCTCGGCATGGCTGCCGCCACCTCTCAGGGTGTTCGGTTGCAGTGTCTCAATGTGTTTGATTGCAGTGGCTTGGTATGTCCGTTGCAGTGTTTGGTTGCAGCCAATGAGTTTGTTGCATTGGTTCTGTGTCTCAGTGTGTCTGCTGCAGTGTCTTAATGCATCTCTGGGTGTTTGATTGCGGTGGCTCAGTGGTTCAGCGTGGCTGGTTGCAGTGGCTTGGCATGGTTGGCTGCAGCGGCTTGGCATGTATTTATCAATGTCTTGGCACGCTGGTGGCTTGGTGGGTTGATGTGTATTGCGGTCTATCTCCACGTCCAGGTTTGTGTGTGTCTGTACGTCTTAGGTTTTGTATGTGTGTCTTTGACACTGATGGTGTGTGTTCAGGAGGAATCCCCAGTGAACTTTGGTGGAGAGATGTGTGGCCTCTGCCTTTGCTTTGGATGTCTTCTCAGGAGCTTTTCAGACTAAAACACATCCCCAGCTAAAGGAAGAAAATGTATTGCATGAACTGATCAGTACTTTCTGTGTCTGTATCACAGGCTGAATTTAGGATGCGTGTTCTTATGGGTTTTAAGGAACTCCTTTTGGGGCCAAAACCTGTTGACTTTGGACAAGCCAGTGGGATGCAACCCCATTGAATTTTGAGAGCAGAATCTGGCCATTTGGCTATAGTTGGAGAAGGGAATGAGTAGGTTTGTCATAACCTTTCATGTGTTAAGGGGGTTGGATCTGGAATTTCAGTAAGTCATTGTGAATTTCATGCCATCACAACGAGACAGAGTTTGCTAGCATTACAGCTTAGATGCTAGTTCAATAGCCTGAGTGGAAAGGGTGATCCCCCAGCCTTGTCTGTCTCAGACGTCCTCCGTAGAGCTAGCCATACCCATCCCTAAAGGGCAGAAGAAGCTGCTGTATGTCCCCATTGAGGGTCTTCAGTAACTCTGCTAGCTTCTCCCCTGACACAGTTTAGAACCTGGGAAGAATCCACATCCAGTATATGAGGGTACCAATAGGTCAGGATCTGCTTGGGTCAGATTTTACTACAGATGGCTCTCAGGCTAGAAATAGGTATGTTCTAGCTAGATAATGAAGTGAGTGTGGGTGCTGGACTGTACCTGCTGCGAGGAGCCTTCTATAAGACATTGTTTCATTGTCTGAGGCAGTTAATACCTGGTGTCTTCCTCCTTCGGTCTAGGTCTTTCTGTCTCTCTCTTTTACACTCATGGATGGCTCTGAAAGAAATAAAATAAGGGAAATTAGAGGCGAACTGATCAAGGAGTGTACAGAGCTCAGAATTCCCTGTGGCCACATTCCTTCTTCAGAGCATTATAAAGACTGTGTGTAGATTAGATTACATAGAGAGAGAGAAGAGGTGTGTGCATGGGTTTATGTGAATATGTTTGTGTGTATGTGTGTATGTATATATGAACGTATGAGTGTGGGCATACTTATATGTATCAGTGTGTGCGTGTATGGATAGATAACTAGATACAGATATATGTGCAAACACATACAAGTTTTTGGTTGCTTCTGGTGGCTTCACAGGTTTTAAAATCAAACTAAATAAATATAAGTTGTAGTCGGGTGGAGGACAAGTTGGGCGATGAATAGAGCCCCAAGAGACTGAAGCTCCATTTCATCAAGCGAACACAAAGGGAATGGACTGAGAAAGCTGTGAACTATCAATAGAGAGAATGTGAATAGAAACAGGGTAGTATCAGTGCTTAGAACCAGAGTAATTGATACTCTACACATTCAGATAGACAGGCAGAGAGAAAGAAATGATGATGGGGATTGCATGGCTGGATAGATGGATTAAAGCCAAGAAACTGATTGCACTCACAGCAATTTGTTGCAACTGTGCCAGTCAGATTAAGAATATGGCATTCAAGTGGACATCCCCAGTGGTATCCAGTAACCGATGCCCCTTTCCCAGCCTCCTCCTCCCTTTCCTCCTTCTCCATAAAGAGCTCCTGCCAAATCCTGCTATAGGAGATCTCTTGCTGTGTTCTTTATTGTGCTGTAACTTCAGTACCAGGGTGGATGCTGCAGTGAGTTAGAGCAGGGGCTGGGAACTGGCGTTTTGGCAAGAAGGTTTGTTTGGATGGGGTTTACGTTTTCTGTTTAGCAAAGCTCTGGGTTATTTTCACTTGTCTTGTGAGCCTTGACCTAGCCCCATTATCATTGGCAATAGTTGGTAGAGTAATTGCTCTGGCCTTAAAGTCTAATCAGTGCTAAGCCCATGTAGACAACAATGGATGATGATGATAATTATGATTATTGTGCTCAAAGGTCCCAACTGAGCTCCAACATAGCTAGGGACAATCCCTTAGCAGGTGGGTTCACATCTAAAGACACAAACAGATGGAGAGTGGTGGATGCAGATAGAATATGCAAGCCGATGAACCTGGTGAAGAATTGGCCCAGCTTTTTTAGTTACATGGATTGTGAGGGAGGGGGAAAGAGGTTGGTTTTGGGTTGGGGAGGATTTTTGGAGTTTGAGAGGAAGGGAGCAGAGGAAGGAAAGAAGGGAGAGAGGAAAAAAGCACAGCTTGTCCCCCGCCTAGCAGACTGGCTTCCTCAGGCATGACAGCAGAGATGAACCATAAAGGGGGATCTGAAGGAAGACAAGGGAATGGTGATTTGCTCAGGGAGTTTTCTCCAGGCATAATGGGCAGTGTAGGAAAGGGCACGGAGGTGACAAAGGGAGCAGCTGACTGGTGGGCACTGGAGCCTGGGGATGCTCACAAAACCATTTGGTACCTTAATTGTGTCTGGCATTCTGCCTGCATCTCTGCTACTTACCCATCCCCCACACACACCAGGGACCCACCCAATCCACCCCACATCAGTGTCCCAGTGTATTCACTGCCACTGCTGGATGCTGCCAACCTGGCTACATGCCTCTCCTGGCTGGCATTGCTGGAGGAGATCATCTCCAGTCATGCCACTCACGGCCTGCATGGGCAGGATTTGCACCTCTCTATTTCTCAAACCATTCCTGACCCACCAGTTGGCTGAGATGTATGTGTGAGAGGATGGGGGAGGCAGCAATTATCCATGGAACCAGTCACTACCCTGGTTGCCCAGAACACACCATCACAAGCTGCAGACTACCTTGTCTGTGCAAATTTCATCCACTGGAGAGCCATCTCCCTCCTAGTCTCCAAGACCTTCCACAGACTAACCTTGTCTCTTCTTGCTATTCAGCCTCTTCCATACACTTCTCTCTGTGCAAGTTCTCGGTCTTTCCAGCAGTTCAATCTCCTATGCTGCCCCCAACATCTGAGAGGCCTATGTGATCTCCTTCACCTCCTCTCCCAAGGCCCAGTCACTCCACTGGCCTATGACAGCCTAATCCACCATCTAATAAAACACTCAGATCCTTCTCCTTGAGCTCCCACTTTCCCTCTGCTCAGTCACTCTCCCTGAAACAAGACCTTCAACCCTGCCCTGCCCTAACTACAGCACCCCTTGTAACACATGCATAGTGGGCCCTACACACACGCCGTGCTCCTTCCACCTATGGATTGCAATCCCCCCTTATGGTTTGGCACCAAGAGTGCTCCAGCACCAGTTCCTGTACTGAGGCCCTTCCCTCACACCCCCTGCCCAGGGTGGCTCTCAGACCGAACCCATCTCCCGGCAGTAGCCCCCCATGCCCATGCCTAGCCCGGAGAGGGTGGAAAGCAGCACAGAGTTGACTCAGGACTCACACCTAGGACTTTGTGTCCCTCTGGTATCTATTCTCACTTCCATTCCTCTACCTGGAACAGGCTCCCAGACTACAATTCTCAGTTATTTCTGCCTGGCTTTGCAGTCCTCTTCCCTGGTGCTGCTGTCCTTTGGCTGATTACAGCCTCATGTCCCTGCATGTTCATTTTCCTTTCATTGCTCTAGTCTGTTTATTGTGCAGTGACTCTGGGAACCTGAGGTGACCCTAGTCATGGAGAATATAAGATGGCCTGAGAGGCAATAAAGGTTTTATTGCCATGAGTTTAAGATGACTGTCCTCCTCACGAACAGGGGAGGGATTCAGATAAATGGCAGCTAGAGCCAGAAAATAAATTAAAAAAAAAACCCAGTTGCAAAATCACAATTTTCCCCTGAGCCCTACCTATCCAGACTGCTTGACCAGCCCCATCACGAAATGGACACTTCTTCCTAATCCCTATCTCCATGAATAACAGTAGGGCTGGACAGAACCTCAAGAGATCATCTAGTTCATCCCTTTCCATTCCCAGTTTCTTCCTCCCTTTCTTCTCCTCACCACCTTTACATGTACAGCGACTCCATCTTCCCCTCCCAGCCTTTCCACACAGACATTTGGGCCAAAGTTTCCAAAATTGTCCATCAATTTGGGGGGCCCAACTGGAGCTGTATGAGATATCACACTGATGTAGAGCCGTAGGTGCTCAGCTCCCTGATAATCAGACCCCAGATGTGTCAGATTAGGCACCCAAAAAACAGGAACCCCCAAATTAATGGACAAGTGAAAATGTTGGTCTTAGTTACTCAGTGATTCTTTGCTGTTTCTCCAGCTCCAGAGCCATTAGAACCCCTGTGATCCTCCAAGGATCCTGACCCAATCCTGTTCTTCCCCAACAAGAAACTATAGAAGTCTTAAACCACATACACATACATGTAATGGACGATGAGGGCACACTGTATGTACAGACATCATGGTCATCAATAGGGATCAAATTCAAACTTACCACATGAGCTGAGAGCGACTAGCAGGCTACTAAATTTGGTGGGGCCAGCACTTAGAGAGAGATGGGATTACACATACTATGCCAATGAATTACACACACGTGCACCCCCTACACACACAGCATCATGCATGTTGTTTACATGGCCCGTGTTCCGTCTAAGATTTTGTTACATTCTCTTCACTTTTTGTTCCCCCCCCCCTTACTACTTTCCCCCTTGTAAGTGCATTAGTCACTATGGAAACAATGATGTCATTCATAGGGGTGGGGTTTAGCAATGTCCACAACTGCAAAATAAAGTCAGTGTTTAATGGCTGGCAATACACAGCAGGGCTTGTGAAATGGATGGCTGCTGTTTATGTGATGGTTATTGCAGACATTTATGCAGTAGAAAATTTTATCGTAGAGCAATTTCCCTTTCTCCTTTATGTCCTTTTCCTCCACTGCTCTTTATCCCATTCAGGTTCCCTCAGCATCTGCTCAGATGAAATTCAACATTCTTGTTTTTCTCCCCTTTGGCCCTAACTACCTAAATAGGATGTGGCCACTATGGTTTGGATGCACCCACAAACTCCACATGTTCCTCTGTGCCTTTGGGATCTGTGCCTAGCAGACTACGCACAACTATTGCAATATCCAGGAACTCGGAAGTACTACTCCTGCTTTTGGCATTAGACTTGCTATGTAGTCACTTTGCTTCTCTGTGTTGCATCTTCCCCGTTTGTTTTATTTATTTGGGTTATAGGGACACTTAAAGGCCCCAACGAAATCAGGTCCCTATTATAGACTCCTAGAAATATACAGCTGGAAGGGACCTTGAGAAGTTATCAAGTCCAGCCTCCTATGCTGAGGCAGGACCAAATATACGTAGACCACCCTGCAGGGGGCTTTGTCCAACCTGTTCTTAAAAACTTCCAGTGATGGGGATTCCACAACCTCCCTTGGAAGTCTGTTCTATAGTTAAGAAGTTTTTCCTAATATTTAACTGAAATCTCCCTTGCTGCAGATTAAGCCCATTGCTTCTCATCCTATCTTCAGTGAACATGGAGAACAGTTGATCACCACCTCTATATAACAGCGATTAACATATTTGCACATTATGCTAGGTGAGAAGAGTTCCTGCCCCAAAGAAAATATAATCTAACCAGACAACGGAAATATTATCATCCTCATGTTACAGATGGGAAAGTGAGGCACAGAGAGATTAAATGACTAGCGCAAGGTTACAGGAGGAGTCTGTGGCAGATTTAACCACAAGACCCTTGTTCCTCTCTAGACAGGGGATAATCGGTGACGTTCTTTGCCATCCCTTGGAGAGGTATTGTGAGAATCAATGTTTCTAAAGTGTTTTGGAAGACACTGTAACATTAGAGCACACCTTCTTCATACCATCAACCGTATTGTGTCTCATTTTTAATTACTGGATTTATTTGTTCCATTTGACCTGTCCAAAACTAATAGAAAAATTATACAGTGGAAGGACTGCAGGGTATGGTCTGGAAGTCCTGTGCTCCCCACCAGGGAGACACTGAATCATGCTTCTTTGGTGCCCTGGCTCCCCTACACTGTGAATGGCAATAGCTGTAATACAAAATAAACTAGCTCTGGACCCTCTTCTCCCTCCTCCTCAATCTTCCTCCATTTGCTGCTGCAAACTCTTTGCTAAGCTAAGTGATGGCCTGATTGCTTCTGAGCTTTCCACCTGTTTAATCAGTATTTCTGCCAACACTTCATTCCTGCAAGCCCTGAACGAATCCCATTCTTTCCTCCCTGCTCGCTGGGCTGCTCATTTTACCAGACAATGCCAGTCGATTTTTCACTTCTGCACAACAGCACCTCAGAATGGATCTTGACTATGAGGCTCAATAGCACATAAAGTTCACCTCCTTGCTGCTTCCTGCATAGATCAATCCTCTTCGCTTCAGTACCTGGGCCTGAATGGAAGACTTTTAACAAAGCAAGCTCCCCTTCCCTTTCAGCCTTGTGTTAAACTCACTCATTCACTTGAACAAGGAGAATTGCCTCACCCCACTTCCCTTTCCACTGGAGCTGGGCTGCTCTTCAGATAGCCTTACCTTCTCCCATTTGCTAATTTAATCCCTCTCCCCACCTCAGTTTCTTCTGTCCACTCTGCCACTTTCCTTTCTGTTGTTATATTTCTCATCTTAGCTTAAGGGCAAGGCAAATTCAAACAGGCTGGGGTTTGCCAGTTCTGATCCTGTTATGCTGACACCGATTTAACAGCAATGTCATCACATCAGGATGATGATCCAGTTGAGACTGGGATGACATAGTCAGAGACAATATAGGGACAGTCACATGAAGATGTGGAAGGAATTTTCCTTGGATTCTCATCAGTCATAGGTTCTTCTGGGATCATAGAATCATAGAATCATAGACTTTAAGGTCAGAAGGGACCATTATGATCATCTAGTCTGACCACCTACACAACGCAGGCCACAGAATCTCACCCACCCACTTCTGTATCAAACCTGTGTCTGAGCCATTGAAGTCCTCAGATCTTGGTTTATAGACTTCAAGGTGCAGAGAACCTTCCAGCAAGTGACCCATGCTCCATGCTGCAGAGGACGGCGAAAAACCCCCAGGGCTTCTGCCAATCTGCCGTGGAGGAAAATTCCTTCCCGATCCAAAATATGGCAATCAGCTAAACCCTGAGCATGTGGGCAAGACTCACCAGCCAGACACCCAGGAAAGAATTCTCTGTAGTAACTCAGATCCCACCCCATCTAACATCCCTTCACAAGCCATTGGGCATATTTACCGCTAGTAGTCAAAGACGAATTGATTGCCAAAATTAGGCTATCCCATTATATCATCCCCTCCATAAACTTATCAAGCTTAGTCTTGAAGCCAGATATGTCTTTTGCCCCCACTACTCCCCTTGGAAGGCTGTTCCAGAACTTCACTCCTCTTATGGTTAGAAACCTTAATCTAATTTCAAGTCTAAACTTCCTGATAGCCAGTTTATATCCATTTGTTCTTGTGTCCACATTGGTACTGAGCTTAAATAATTCCTCTCCCTCCCTGGTATTTATTCCTCTGATATATTTATAGAGAGCAATCTTGTTTAGCCTTCTTTTGGTTAGGCTAAACAAGCCAAGCTCTTTGAGTTGCCTTTCATATGACAGGTTTTCCATTCCTCGGATCATCCTAGTAGCCCTTCTCTGTACCTGTTCCAGTTTGAATTCATCCTTCTTAAACATGGGAGACCAGAAGTGCACTGGGCTAATGGGATGGCATGTGACCCACACATTGACATATTAGAACTATCAAATTCAGATCACTGATACTCAGATTCAGTGTAGTAAATCTGAACAGGACTAGGGTGTATTTTTCCCCTCTCTGAGCCATTCACCCCAACTAGATTAACACGACTTATATGTAACAAACAGTATCTTATGAATTTCACCTTTTCCTGTCCACCAGAAGGGCATGAAATTCTTATATTTATTTGTAGAGTTGGCTGGGAAATTTCAATCAAATTGAAATTTTGATGAAAATTTTTGACCCTCTTGCTATTTGAAATTACACACTCATTTCTTCAGCTAGTAATTCTTGGGCTGTAGATTGTTTGCAGACAGTTCATTGTGAATATTCTAGAATCACAGTTCTTACTGTGTTGGTTAGCTATATAAGACACATGGTTTTCTTTCTGTTCCCCAGTTGGATAAATTGTGTAACTATCAGAATCAACAATGGTGCAAAATTGGAAATCCAAGTACAAAAATTCACAACTCACTATTCACTCCAGGCAAATGGACAAGGCTCTGAGCTTCAAATCCACTTTCCATGAGCATTCGCGCTAATAATGCTCAGTGTCCAGAAAATTCATGGAAAAACAAACAAAAGAGGGGCCATGAACACAGCCTACATGAGTTAACTAAAGATGAGAATAAAGACTGGTGGGAATTTTGTGCAGTAGTCACCCAGCTTTTCACCCAACCATCTCTGCCTTGGCCTCACCTGCCTATTACTTGTTTCTCTCTCCTTTGGCCTCTCACAGGCCCTAACTACCTACATAGGTAGTGCAATTTATGTTGAGTGAAGGTAAAGTCAATAGAGTGACTTTGTAGTATATGTCTCTACCTTACCTCTTTCTGCTACCTTCACTCCTCTTTATCAGTATACAATAGAAACCTTCTCATAAAAGCTGTAAAACCCTAGCATGTTGTATATTGTGCTTGAGTTGCTATTATACTGGAGAGAAAGAGGAGGATGGACAGATTATCTTGGCCTTTATTTTTCTGTTGTGTGCAAAGGAAGCCCTTAGTGAGCTTGCTCATGGAAGAGGTGTTGCTGGAGAGAGGCATCTGAATGCTCTTTTCTTTCCCTTCCAGTAACCAAACTTGTCAGCTCACAAGCCAGTCCTGAAATCCTCCCCTGGCTCCCCAGGGTGTTTTAACATCCTTCACACAGTCAGGCCATCCTGTGAGCACATTCATTCTTCACATTCACAGGACATTTAAAAAAAAGAGGGTTTGAGGCCCTTTGAAGGCTGATTCTATAGGGTGAACACTCGCCTCTTCATTTCAAAAGGGCAGCTTTGCTGGAAACGGTGCCCTGGTCACCATGTGGGGTGGCCTTCTGTGCCAGGCAGTCTCTTGAAAAGAATACAGGAAATATCATTTCCCAGTTCTTTTCAGTACCAATGTAGAGTCAAACTTCCTTAAGGCTGGATAATAGAATGTGTCCAGGTTCAGGTGACATCTCCTGCATTCTTCCCTCCCACCACTTTGCCTGTGGCCACCCCAAACAGGGAATATTCCATCACCTCATCCTTGTGTCCAGAGCATCAAGTGGTGTTTCCTAACCCCCATCTTTGTCTAGCCCCCCTGATGTAAGGCTGGTCTCCTCCCACCATGAAGATGTTTGCTCATCCCACCCCAGTGATCAAAGTGGTCTCCAGATCCTGTTTGTCTCTTCACTGGACCTAGACACCCAGAGAGTAGCAATGGGGGGGCAGGAGATATCTTCTGCTACCTTTGGGGAAATGATTATGCCCATTCCATGCCAGTATAGGCACAGTGACAACAATTCACTGCCTCCAGACTGGGCTACTGCATCTCAGCCGGCTTACCCAATGCAGATAGAAGATGGTACAGCAAGTCCCGCGTGAGGTTCTAAGTATAGCTAAGCCACATGATCACATCCCAGAAGCTGTCTGCACTCTGCTCTGTGTCCCAGTGGAATTCCTTGTCTGGTTCGGGTTCCTCATCCACGTGTCAAAGCCCCAAATGGTGACAGCTTCTCTCTCCACTCCCCACTGCACCTGCCATCTGAGCCAGGAAGTACTAGCTGGTGACGTTCAGCTCTCATCTCAGGACAGTCAAGTGCTGGGTGGTCTCAGGGAAGGGCCCAGAGCTCTGGCTAAAATTGCAGGAGATCCCGCTGAGCCCAGATGCTGCAAGATGCACCTGCGTACGCTAGTAGTTCCTCAAACAACTGTCATAAAGCATCTTGGGCAGACAGAATAAGCCCCTGTCAATCTAAGAAGCTGGGCTAGAGAGTGAATGGAGGTGAGCTCGGACTTCTAGGGGTCACTTCAATTCTGTAGGGCACCAATACTCTAGTGAGGAATGTTACAGAAATGCCTATTCACTCATAAAATAAAGTTCCTCCCCCAATTTCTGGGTTGATTCTCCCCAGACAACATTGCATCACCTGATTTCTGTGTCCATTCACCCTAAGTGACAACTGATCCTCGTCCAGTCCCCATATTGACAAGTGCTCTGTATGTCCAGTCCCTCTCGCTGACCATCTCCTGAATTGGGTCCATTCCCTATGCAGCATAGGCACTCCTCATGCAGGCACATGTGGTGGTCAACGTATGCACTCAGCAGAAACTCCCACCCAGCCATAATCCTTAGCCACCTGTTTACCTCTGAGAGAGAACTTTGGCTGAGAAACCCAGCTTGTATCAAACTCCTTTTGTGAAGCGCCATGTGCACCCTCCACCAGAAGGGAGCTAGGCAGAAAACCCTCAAAAGCATGCACCAACCTTAATTGGGCATTGCAGTGTCACCCCTGGGTTTGGCCTAAGGTCCTGCAGATCTTCTGGCCCACAGTTGAGACAGCTCCCCACTGGCATGTGACAATGAAGACAGCAATAACGTGCAATTTAGAGGCAGTTCATTGCTGTTCATCTACTCTCCATATGCTGTGATGTGCAGAAAGCACACCATGCCAAGGCATGGCACATCCAGCTCTGGCTCCCAGCACACATCCAGAGACAGGCGCACCTTGTTGTGACCAATGGGACCTTAGACAGAAACCCTGTTGTCACTCTCTCTAGTCTCCTTCAGATCACAGTGCATTCTGAGTGCCTGCCTCCAGAATTTCTGGTGTGGGAACTGAATGCGACTTTGAATAGTTAAGCCCACTGAGGGATATGTCTCAATTTTCAGTGCTAGGTCTAAGCCCTAAATTAATCTCTCCCAAACCTCCCATCTCTCCTCCACCCCTCCGGCACTATTTGTAACCAGATAATAGATGAGACTTAAGGACTGCCCTTTACTCCGGAAGTGACGGTCTTCAGACCACTGCAGTGATGAGTTGGTGAATGAATATTCCCAGTGGGGTATGTCCCCATCTCCCCGAGGTCCCTGAATTAAGAGCAGGCCTTTGGGATTCTCAATGCTGAAATTACCTGTGGGACATGTCAACAGCAGTTCCTCTATTTGAGGGATTGGAGAGGGAATGCGACCCTACGGCTGCCATCTCGTTAGCATTTTGTATTTAAATAGTAGGCAATTAATTAATTAAACAATCACTACCTAGCACTTCACATTTTAAAAGCACTGCTCAGGCACCTAATTAAATAAACTGTAATTAACTAACAAAACTTGATGGTGCTCCCATTTTATCCTCATCTTTGCCTGTACTCAGTGTGTATGAATTGTAGCATTTAGGTGCAGGGACCTGGGGACACAGAGTCATCTCACTTAAAGGCGTCAAGGTAAACTTGGATTTGGGTCTTTTCTCCCTAGCGTGTACTGACACATAGCAGTGGTGCTTTGTGTCTGTGGATCTGAACGTAGATTCCCCAGCACTTAGTGTGTCCTTGGTGCTGGCTACTGCTAATTTGGAAGTTGTCTCTTCAGACCCTATTTTGTTTGATCATTTCACTGCAGATAGCTGTATCTTGGCCTTTTTCACGTCATCCCCAAGTGTCTGATCACTCCTGCCTGTACTGGCTCAGGAGACATACCAGGCCCCTATGACTCCAGTGTCAAAGTCACACAGTCTGGCTGCTTGGTTGCTATGGCGACAGCACATTTTGGGCGGGCATCCTCATTGAGGTCGGTGGTTGTCATTTCACTGAGCGAGCTGGATAGCTGGAGAAGCACATCCATGCTTCTGACCTACCTGGGTGGGGCGGGCTGGCCGCATGTGATGGGAGCATGTTCCCGGGAGGAACACGCCTATGGGATCACCGAGATATAGGGCCGCTGTTATGGACCGGGATGTAGGCGATCTGGCCTAGTGGTCAGAGCAGGAGTCAGGTCTAGAAGGCAGAGCAGGCATCCAGGTTGGGGAACGAAGCTAAGGATCGGCACCAGAGTCAGCTGCCAGTTACCAAAGCCAGGGGGCAAGCCAGAGTCAGAACCAGGAAATCAGAGCTGACGGTCAGAGCCTGAGGTGAGATGCCAAATGCCAGACCAAGGGTCAAGCCGGAGTCAGGGTCAGAAGTCAGGGTCGGAGCCAGGACTGGTCACTGGGGCTGGAGGCAAGGTGCAAGGGCAGGAACTGGAGGAGAGGCAAAGATCAAGCATGGAGCATGGTGGGAACAGGAGCAAAGGCAGGGGTAAGGCAGGAGCCAGGAGCAGAGCAGGAATCAGAACAGGGTTAGGTGCAGGAGGCAGACACAAGCAGGGTCCAGTGCAGCCACAACAGGAAACCACCTTGTTGCTCAGACAATCTTCCTGTGCCTCCTTCTGGCTTAAATAGCTTAGCTGGACCAATCAGTGGAGCCAGGTGATCCGGGTTCCCGTGGGTGGTGCCTTGGCTGGGGCTATAGTGCTAGTAGCTTCTCAGCCCACCAGTGGTATGTCTACACAGCAAAGACAAACCCGTGGCTGGCCCGTTCCAGCTGACTTGGGCTGTGGGGCTGTTTCATTGCTGTGTAGACTTCCAGGACCATCCTACTCCACCAGATCCTAGAGCCTGGGCCCCAGCCCAAGCCCAGAAGTCTACACAGCAATGAAACAGCCCCGCAGCCTGAGTCCAAGTCGGCTGGCCTGGGCCAGCTGCAGGTTTGTCTTTGCTGTGTAGACATAAACTAGGCTTCAGTAGACATTGGGTAGAGGTCAGGATGCAGTGGCTGTCTGGGGACTCCCAGGCCTGGATTCAAGACCCGGCACGTCACAGCCATGTGCAAAATCCAGCTTTGACCACACCCACAGGCTGGTATGGTTCAGGCTCATCTATGGCTGCCGATTTGTACTTAAGATGGGGGAACTGATCTGCTTCTTCCTTTATCCCAAAGCCCCTCTCAGTCCAAGCCCTACTAATTCCTGCTACTGTTCCTGTGCTGGCCAAGCCCAGGTGAGAGTGACAGTAACCTGCCGACTGGTGCCTGCCCTGACTGCAGGAGGGCTTCTGATGGAAACCAGCTCTTAGGAGGTTCCCGCAGCTCCTGGCCGTTCCCCAATGTGGGCTATGTGCGCTCCATTATCCTTAGCCTGTGGGATGCCCCAGCTGGTGTGTTTTGCTTCTTTCCATCCAGGAGGCTTTCTGCTTCCATTTCTTTCACATTATTTTCCCCTTCGCTACATCTCCCTGTTTGTGAAGGAAGCTGTTTGAGCTGCAGAACATCCACCCCAAATCCAGGGCCAGTCTTTACCTAGCCGGGCTGTTCATGCAGAGACGGCAGGGTAGGTGGACTTATGTTGATGCGGCCCTAACCACGTCAGGATTGACAGCATCCATGTCTCCATTCCCGGGAGCAAGAGGATGATTGTAAAAGGCTACAGGTAGCTCAGGGTGTGTGTGTTGCATTTGAAAGAGCATGAGCAGTGGTGGGACATGGATACAGATCAAACAGCAGCAGGACAATTCTGGAGCTAAACAACCCCCCCACCGCACTCCACCCCCATGCTGCCAGGATGTTTAAAGCCTGGGCTTGCAGAATATTCTTCGTCTGCAGAAAGCTACCTGTCAAATGAGGGGGAAAGATAAGTGTCATAGCACCCTCCTGGGGCTGGTTCTGACACAACAGGTGCACCTGCCTCAATTTCATCTTGGTCTAGCTATAAAAGGAGCCCAGTCTCTCTCATTGTCTGATACAAAGTCCCACATCTGGGCATAATTTGTTGGCAGACATGTGCAATAGTCCATAGAGCTTCATGGCAAAAAGGTTCTCCCATCTCCCACGGTAAAACACAGAAAGGGTCACTCAGTTCCCAGTTCCTTTCTGCTCCGGTGCCAGGGCCCCATTCTCCAGGCCATGCACCTGAGAGCAGCCAGTCTCATGACTCTTCTACCCAACACAGTCCATGGGCTCAGACCTTGTTAGCTTCCTGCCACTGGCTCTCTAGCTAAGGGAAGTTGGCGGGCTAGCCCCTCTGCTGGTCTGCTAATTCCTCCCTATCCCCAGGTCGGGCTTGCAGAGCTTTCCTCTCTCTGCAGCTTCCCTGTCTCTCCCAGGCAGCTCTCACCTGCTGATTTCTCCATCTAGGGCCCAGGTGCCCTCTTTTAAGTGCAACTGGGGTCAGCTGACCAGTCACAGATGCACTAGCCTCTTCCCTCTTAAAGGGCCAGTGTCAATGAGACTTTGAATTCAAATTCATCTGGACTCCGTGGATGGACTACATGGAGGGGGTGGGGGGAACTACTGCACTCAGCCCTTCCACCTTATTATATGTATTGCGGTAGTGCATGGAGGCCTCATTCAAGATAAGGCCCCATCATGCTAGGCACTATACAAACACACAAGATGACACAGTTGCTGCCTTGAAGAGCCTATGACCTCACCTGAACTGTAACATCTGTTGGAGAAAAACTGTAGGAGACACCAGTTTACATATTTGGTTATTAGTTGCAAGGTTGTAATAACTTTTTACACAGTTCTTTTCCTCTCGCCTTATACCATTCTTGCTTTTACAAGTCTTACATTATTAGGGTTACAGCTGGCCTAACTCTTGCCAACTGACTGACATGCATTAAAATCCCCTTCAAATCCTTGTTAATTCTTTCCCTACTTCCACACATCCTATAACTGTTTTCTACACATTCATTATTCAAGACAGCTTCCAAGTTCTCTCATTCGGGCAACTCCAGCAGAGGCTAGTGATGTGTGGAATGATTGGCAAAGGGTGCAAGCAATCTGCATCAATCTACAGTAGCATGTAAAGATCTCACACACAGTATCTGCTCCTCCGCCCTGAGCATCCACTGGACAACCAGCCTCAAATAGACAGTATTAGTAGCTAGATTACAGAGCTTGGCTTTTATGGAATGACTGCTTACTCTAGCTCTGAGTGGGGTGTCCTAGTGAAGTATCTTAGTATTATTTTTGTATTACCAGGACCCCGTTGTGCCAGGTGCTGTACAAACACAGATCAAGAAGCTGGTACCTGCCCCCAAAAAGCTTACAACTTCTACCCTATGTTATCTACTGTAACTTGGGTTTAGTAATTTTCCCCAGTACAACACAAGCAAGAGCACTTTAGTGGCCTACAGTTTTCTATTCCTGTTGTAATAATAAAATAAATGTAAGCAGAGTCACGATGAGCTCTTAATAATAAATAATAATATTAATATTAATAATGATATACTCCAAACAGCGTTGTACCCAGCATGGATCTTATACACAGAAGTCTAGTGTCTTAACCAAAATCCCATTTTATCTGCATTAATTTCATTCTCCCCCACCCCCCAGTCCAGTTTCATCCAGATAAACAAGGTTTCAGAGTCCTTTGTATTTCCATCCCAGGCTCCATCTCAAAGCCCTTCACAGGCTGCATGAATGGAGCCTGAGGCCCATACAGTACTGTCTCCACTATACAAATGAGCAAACGGAGGGACAAAAAGGTTAGGTGACTCAGCCAAGAGGCCAGTGATAGAGCTGGGAACAGATCCTAGACTTTCTGTTAGCCAGTCCAAAGCACGAACCTCTAAACCGTCCTCAAACCCACTGCTCTTAGGCTATGTAGCCATCCAGTGGGGGGGAGAGGGGGAAATGGCTGAGAATCCAGTTGAGGACTCATCTGGCAAGAATATTTCTCTGGTGTTCCCTGTCTTTCACTAGTGCTTTTTGTTTGTTTGTTTCTCCTCTGCCACTTTCTAGTGACTTGAAGCTCTTAAAACATGTGGCTTAAGCCATCATGGGGGGGGGGGGGGTGGCACTAATCGTCCAAGTAAATAGAGTGAGGAGCAGAATTGGTTTAAGCCCCATGTGGCCAACATGTGGAACTGTCATCTCCCAGCTGGGAGCTGTCACTGTCTGGACCCTGCCAAACGCAGCTCACTTCAAGGCACTCTTCTCTCTCTGGAGGTTAAAACAGTAGGCGTATCAAACCAGCTGAACTTGCTGGAGGGCTACTCAGACAAAGCTGAAGGTAAAGCGAAGGGCCCAGAGGTTAAGGTCCTGCTGCTGAGAGAAGTGCTAAGCCAAAGACATTATTAAAAAGGCAATTGTGCATCAGGCTGACTCCTGGAATACCTGTGAAATCAAATTAGAGCCAAGAATGGCTGAGTCTGAGGTGCGTGTGATAAGGAAACAGCCTCATCTTTCAATGGAGGACTGGAGAGAGTGTTAATTCCAAAGCTAGTGGTTAAGATTCAAAGCTAACCATTTGCATCGAGAAGGCTTATAGCATTCCGAGGAGAAGACCAACCACGGCGAATGCTCTCCTGCTCCCTTGAGTCTGAACATCTCACAAGCAGACAAGTCTTTTACTTTCTTTGTTTTGCCCATGCATTCAGGGCCAGTGAATGGCGTCGGGCTGAGCACACAGACTCCTTTCCCCACAGAACAGATACGTCCTAGGTAGCAGCAATATCCACCAGTCCCAGGAAGCAGCTTCCCCCATGACCCCTCACCAACATGGCCCAACCTTGCCCAGGACATGGAGGTAGGAGGGAGCTCGAGGCCAGTTCCCAGTGAGAACACTGGAGAACCCCTGCCCCAGTGAGAACAATGCTGAGTGCTGTACATCTAGCCACTTCATTGCAGTGCCTTCCTGGGAGCCGAGCTCTCTTGAAAATCTGACCATCAGCATCCATGGCCCCTCCAGCTCTTTGACTCTGCTGAAGCTACCAAGAGGGTGCTGATTATGGCACTGGATTTTGTCATAGGTACAATTAAATGGTGATGGTTTTAGTTACAGTGCTCGATTGCTGATTTCTGCCACCATTTTACAGTTAGCTAGTGTTGGCTGTGACCCTCCTGCGCATGGGTCCTATTATGGTAGTTTATGTAGCTCATGGCAGCAGCACCCCCCCAGATAGTGTAATTATCAGTTTTCCTCCCTAGCAAAGTGCATTGGCTGGCCTTAATACAATTAATTAGAGCTTAATCAAGTTCTGCTAGCTGGGCACAGAACACAGCGATTTCAGCCTATGCAGCAAGATTTATTAAGAGGTTAAAGTAAATGAGGAATAGAAAGGAAGAGAAACAGTCCATCAGTAATAACACAGGAGCACGTCTGAAATCGAAGATGAGCTTCAGCCGTGAAATGCAAATTTCTCCCAGGGGGTTGGATCCAGTGTTGTTCTTTTGATGCAGAAGGCCTTGAGCTGCTAAGACTGGATCTGAATCCCAATATCCTAAAGTCCAAGGGCCTTTGGGTCTGGTGTACTGGTTAAGGTTCATCTCTGTTTAAAATACAGCTGTTTCCCTGATTGATTAGCTCTTACTGCTCTTTAGATGGGTCATATCTGTATATCATGCTTTACGAGCCATGGGATAGACAACACCAAACAATCTCCCTGCCCCAAGCAGCTTACAGTCTAAAACAGCAGGCAGGGAGGGCACCATGAGCAGGCACTGCTGCTGGCAGGCTGCATGGAGGGGGTAGCCCTGTTTTAAGTGGGAGGGGGATGGCAGGCACTTGGTCTCCGTCAGTGGGGTAGCATGGAAGATGGCCTGGAATCAGGAGTGTGAGAAAGAGCCAAAGGGAACAAGTAGGGGGAAAGCTCGGGAAGGGGTGCAGGAGAGGAGGGTCAGGGTATAGGGACCTGCCCAGTTAAGAAGGAGTATGAGCGTGAGAAGTTTGCGGTTGGTGCAGAAGGCGTGTGGAGAGATCACAGAGGGGGGCATGCTTAACAACCCCAATAAGGACTAGTTCCACTCTGGCAGGGAGACAGAGCAGAGGACCCACAGGGTCTCCCGATCTCCCCATCTTATGATCCAGGCATCTGTGCTAGAAGCTGGCAATTCCCCACTCCGAGGCTGACATCCTTTACTCCTTATCTGCACAATAAACAAAGATAAGTCTCTCTCTTGCCAGATTCTCACTTAAATCTGTCGCTGGCAGAGGTTCCACTGCTATTACACATGTAGCTTTAGCAATCATCTAATCTCTTATGGCTATGACCATCAATAATATCCAAACTTAACCACTAACACACACAAGCCCAAGAGGATTATGGCAACGGGGCTAGACTCTTAAGCTAGTTAGATACAGATATTTAGGACCAAATTTTACCCACCCATGGAGACACCTGGGCAGGGGAAGATGAGGGAAGGAGGCTAACAAGCAATTCAGAAGACTTTAATGAGAGCCAATCAGATCCTGGGGGCAGAAGAGAGGGGTTGAGCAGGTGGTCTCCCAACCCTATATTCTGTGAGGAAGGGACTGTTTTTCTGTGCTGCTACCCTGCCCCACCACTGCCCCCTCCAATCACAGGATACCTGCAGGAACCGTGCTGCCAGTGCTGATGGGGATCGAGGCCTGGAGCATTAATGAACATGAGGCTCTTCACTTGGATCCTCACTCAGCAGGGGAGTGGGAATCGACTCCTCCATTTCCCATCCCAGCCCTGCACCCCCAAGCTTTGCAAGGCTTCCCTGGGGTCTGAGAAAGGAGGGTTGATGCTGTGGAGCTGGAAGTCCACGTAGGAGAGTCCTTGCAGATGCAAAAGGAACACCCGGGGACATAGGCCCTGTCCACATGGAGGACACTCTTCCCAGTGTAACTTCATTGGCACCAGCCCCTAACATAGACTGGCTACACTGGCACAAAGCAGGGCTTAACCTATTCTGGTTCCGGGGTGTGTTGCTGGATTAAGGTGCACCACAGCAAGCCCCAATTTACAGCATGCTGCTGTCTACATTAGCAGATTGCACCAGTGTGAATTTCTTCCACACAGACATGGCCTGAGTCTTTTCCTTGCCCCTAGTTGCCACCTCCCATCCCTGAGTAGGGCCTGTGACCTCTCCCCGTGGTCTGTGCTGCCATCTCTCAGTTGCCCTCCTGTTCATTTGGCTCGCTGTCTTGCAATGGCTCCGACTGGATACTTCAGGTTTCATGGCTGGAACCTTTCCAGCTTCCTTCACCTGAAGTTTTAACGCACAAATGGTTCAGTAACCTTTTCTGCCCGAGGTAGGCACCTCATCTCTGCCTTCTGCGACTGCACAGCAAGGAGTGGAACTGAGCCAGATGGGTGAGCAGGGCCAGAGGAGAGTGGAATGGATTTAAGAGGGTAAGATCTAAATGACGGAAGCATTAAAGGAAGGGAGAAAACAGACCCACCAGGTCATCCCACACAGCGCTACAAGAATGATTCTGGCTTCTCACACTTCCCAGGGAGATTATTCTACTGTATCTTACCATTGGAAAGTTTTCCTTGCTACTGAGTCTTAATTTCATCCCATTACTCCTAGTAATAACCTTCTGCACCATACTAATATCACCTCCCTCCTTGGCTTTTCTATCCTTCAGATAGTTGTATTCTCCCTCTCACTTGAGTCATCACTTAGTCACGCTTTACCTATTTAGCCCTTTGATTCTTCCCCAGTAAATCAGCCTCTTCAGCTGTCTGATCACCTGCATTGCTCTTCTCTGAACTCTCAAGATCTTTCTGGTAACGCGATGCCTAAAACTGAGTTTCGCGTTGCAGCTGTGGATGAAGCAGAGAGGGCCTGGTACATCCTTCCTCAGTCATGTCATGGATTGGTCCAAAATGGTATTGGCAGTTTGGGCAGCTACAATCACCCTGCAAATTCCTGTCTCAGTCACTGTCCTCTCTCACACCTAGGCCATTATTGCTTCCCAGGGCT
This sequence comes from Mauremys mutica, assembly GCF_020497125.1. NCBI lineage: Eukaryota > Metazoa > Chordata > Testudines > Geoemydidae > Mauremys > Mauremys mutica. The sequence continues at coordinate 48,538,964 of NC_059078.1, forward strand.
GTCTCTGGAATGGGAGTAGGTGCGTTTCAGATTATTCTTCCACAGCTGTAACGGGAACATAGGGTTTGTCAGGGCCATGGCCCACGTGATTCTAGCAGTGGCCAGTACCAGTTGATTCAGATCAAGAACCCCCTGGTGGACAGTTATAGAACAACCTTCCCATACAGGAAGTTTCTTGCTAACCTCCATCAGTTAGAGATTGGCTTATGCCTCCTGAAGCGTTACCGTTGATAGCCCTTTAAAAAAATAAAGAGTTCTCCCACCTCCTGTACTGATGGATCCTCTCTTCCATATAAATGGCTAAACCTTATTTGAATCTTGCTAAGCTCTTGGCCTCAGTGATTACTTGTAGCAACGTTAGCGTGTTTTCCCAAGCTGAAGCTCAGTTGGGTATTTTCTCACTATATTTCTAATCTCTCCTGGCTCCTGTGTCTTATTTTTCTATCCTCACTGGTGTTTGCAACTCCTCCCAAATTAGCATCATCTGGGAATTTCATTAGTGGGCTGCTTAATCCCTCTTCCGGATCATTAATGAAGATGTTAAATAAGACCAGCCCCTCCTGCCAATCCCTGTGGTCCCCCCACTAGACACTTCTCCACTAAATAGAAGCTGCCGTTTATCATTAGCCTGTGTTTACGGTCTTTTAACTGGTTTCCAATCCACATGGCAGTGTTCAGATCCAAGCCAATTTGAATTAATTTTTCCAATTAAGGTTTTGTGAGACATCTTCCGTGAGATCTGCGGTTGATTAGAAGCAGGAGGATGGGGATTAGCAGGAGGTATGCGATGCTAGCACAAGAGTTTATGAGTGTTGTTGCAGGAGACCCATTAGCATGTCATAGTAACAGGACTTGTAGTCACGAGCAGCAGCATTGCTCAATGACCCTGAGTGTTTAGTGAGCTTCAGCTCTGCAGCAAACCAAAGCAAGATACAGTCAAGTTCAGATCACTGAATGCATGTTTCTCACAACAAGGTGCCTTCTGGGGGAGGGAGGGGGTGTCAATGGCTTTCTCTGAGTCAAGGCAATTTAACACACACCCCACCAAACTAAAAGGGCTTTGTCATATCAAGAGTTCTCCACTAGGAACTGGCCTGAAACCAACTCATTTCACACCAGTCATTATCTGGTGATAACTTCCGGTTCCTACTTCACCTCATTTGGATTTGATCCAGTGAGCTTCGGAAGCCCATACTGTTAAAGGCATCACACACAAGCCATGCAAGTTATGGCTTTCTCCATCTCATGTAAGCCAGGCAAGGGGAACGGCCAGTGCTTAATTTGTAATGAAAGAGGTGCCAGGCTCATGCAATTAGGGGCCAGGGCTCAAGGAATTTTTTTACATTCATAACTGAAGCAGCAAGCCCAGAGGTGCTGGGGCTATGAACTGCTAAGCCTAGAGATGCTGGGGCTCAACCCTGGCAAGCCCTGGCACAAATTAACCACTGAGAACAGTGCAACGAAGGAGCAGAGGACTTTTTTCCTTTCCAGCTCCACGCAGGGGAGGGAGCAGCTGTATTTGAGGGAACTGAATTGGCAGGTTCTCTCTCGGGTTTGATATGAGTGGCTAGTCAGTGGAAGGCCTCTGGGTTTGAACACTGACTGCAGATTTCTTGAGGCGGGGACATGTGGCCATGGAAAGTTCTTGGGGAGGGGAAGTCTGGTCCTAAGAACTGGGCCATATGGCTTATATGCTTGTGCTTCACACTAGGTTTGGCAGGTTTAGCTACTGCTGCCGGGCTCATCACGTAGAATAGAACATGCTGCAGACTTCGCAGCACAATAGGTGGTTCAGCAGGTGGCAGTAATATATACGCCTACTCCCCAAGCCCATAGGTAAAAAGCAGGATTATTATATTCTGTCTTTGGCTGCCCTTCCAATGAGTGCCATCTGTGGCTAGGGAATCATTTCTCTCCTCATCTGATGCAGCCTTCGCTACAGGACACACGTCTTGTACTCTTCTGTGCAGTTAATTTACTGACTGAGGGATGTGTGAAGTAGAACAGGCAGCAGGAAGGGCTGAATAGCGATGGTTATTCACCGGGGAAGGAGGAGCATGGTGGAGGGGTAGGAAGGAGCAGGGGACTAGATGTCAGAACTGTTAGATCCATACGAGCTGGTGGAGTCAACCACTTGGCCAAGAAGCAACAGCAAGAAGTCTTCAAACAGGCCTATTTTCTCCCCACACCTCTGAGGTCTAAGGTGCTGAGGTTATGACACAAGCACAGGGGTTTTTATGCAAATAGAAGAAGCCCAGGGTTACCAGCCACTGCTCCTTCACAGATGGCTGAGGAGCTGCTAGGGTCACCTCTAACTCGGGGGCACTGCTTTTAGAGAGGGGCCTGGCTCACTGCTCTGGAGCTGACTGGGCCTGCAGTCTCCCATACTGCTTTATTTTTCCCACCCTATGCACCTGTCAGAGCGCCAGGCAGGGAATTAACCCCCTGGTATCCAGGTGGGGCCTAACCACTCTGCAAAAGGGTTTATTCCTGCTCCCTCAGGACCCTGCTACTGTCAAAGTAACAATAAAACACTCATTAACTTCAAGGGTGTTGGATTGGGCCCTAGGTGACATTGGCCATGTCACTGCTCTGTGCCTCAGTTTCCCTATCTGTAAAATGGAAAAACAATACCTACCCCATAGGGGTGTCCTGAGACTACACCAAAGTTTCTCAGATCCTTGGGTAGAGAGGGCTGCAGGAGCTCAAGTGACTGTTATTCTTTAAAGAATGAAAAGGAAATGAAGAAAAAGAAAGCTGACGCAAAGGAGCCGGGGGAAAAAGTTAATCACAGGCCAGCTCCTCAGCTGGTGCAAATCAGTGGCATTCCACGGAAATTAGTGAAGCGATGCTAATCTACCCCACCGGCAGAGGACCTTGCCAGTACGGTAAGTGTGTTCCATCAGGCTGGGGAAGCAGAGAGAGTTCTGTTGTTCTGGAATATTTAATCTACCCCTGAACAAAGCACTGGAGAACACACTGCTGGCTGGTGAGCTGGGTTAATAGGACTTAGCCATCTAGGATTCTATTTCCATTGTGTCTGAAAGCATCAGCACACCGTTCTGCTCTCTAAGGACTGGGGGTGGGAACTGGCGCTTGGCCTCTCAGTTCCAGGCGTGCGGAGCTGGGTTGCCGCTCGTATTCTCTCCAGCTGTACAAAGGGAAGGTTTTTGAGAACAGGCCGGTGCCCCACAAGGACCCATTAGCCCCAAGCCCAGCTTTCTGGCTGGTAGGACTGAGAAGCAGCAACGGGGGTTTTGAATACATTTGGCCTTGGAGTGTCTGTTTGTTGCATGGCTCAGCCCCAGAAGAGTGCAGTGTCTCTCTCAGCTGGTATATTGATCATCCTGGAGAGCTTTATGATTATGACTCACCCCGGCCTTTCAGCCCATTGTTATTTAAATTATTTCACATTAGGAGGCAAACAATGGAAAGGGAGTGTCAGAGAAAGCATTGATTCATCTGTCACACAGGCTCCCTGCCTGTTCTCTGTCCACCTGTCAGCCTCACTGCAATATCTGTCTGCCTGGTTTATCCAGCCATCAGAAAGACTCCTGCTTTATCTGGACAGCGGTACATGGTCCAGCTCTGGGTCCCGTGTGCTGCTTGCTGGACCCATTAATCAGCCAGACAGCTCCACCATCATCACACAGACATCAGCTAGCTCCATGCCCGGTGCCATCTAAACACTGCACCTGTGCCCCTCTCTACCATCATAACCCGCTACTCAGCCTCTATCCTCTCCCCAGCACAGCACACTGACTCTTTAGCTCTATCCCTATTTGCAGCATACTCCAGCTCCTGCTCACTGTGAGCACATCTCCCTTTCCCCCCGCTTCATCTTTTGGTTGTAGCATGTGCATTTTATTCGGGGAGAGAGGGAGACTATGCTGCATAAAAACCAGGGAACTGTTGTTGGTTGGCACAACTCACACATTGTGTGTGTGTGTGTGTGTGTGTGTGTGTGTGTGTGTGTGTGTGTGTGTGTGTGTGTGTGTGTGTGTGTGTGTGTGTGTGTGTGTGTGTGTGTGTGTGTGTGTGTGTGTGTTGACAGCCCTACATAAATAACAGTAACAAATAAAAGGCTTGCATCTTCCACCTTCCCTAAAAGGCAGTGTCTGCAGCAAAAGCTTTGGGTGCATTATACAGTTCCAACGCTTTAAGGGGTCACTAAAACTCAGGTCTGGGTCTGAAGTGTCATCTGGTCACTGCTACAGCTTGGTCAAGCTTAAGTCTGCTTTGAATACTTCCCCCAGGCTTTTTTTTTTTGGTGGGGGGGGGGGGCGGGGATTTGAGCCCAGATCCAAACTCAGATTGGTGAGCAGCCTGAGAATTTTGCAACTTGCCTCTATTTTGGTTCTTCTGCTGCACCGACCACCATGGTGAATGCCCCTGAATGTAGAGACCAACCCCTCCACCCCCGAGCCTCCTGCTAGTTGAAAAAACAACCAATGCATCCCTTCCTTTATTACAAACCTTAGGATCCTTCTCCACACCCCCAAATGAAAATGACTGTCGATCTTTGGCTTTCATTGGAGCCCTGTCATCCCCTGCTGGAGTCACTTTAAGCAGGATGTTTTTTTTCCTAATGGCAGTATTAAATATTAATATTTCAGCACACCCGCATTTCTAATCCATGCTGTACAGTGTGACTAGCATTGTATGCAATCAGTGGCACAATGTGTGCCCTGAAGTAATGAGACCAGGGCTGACAAGGCCAGCACTGGGGTCTGACTCGGAGAGATACGAGGGCCTGTACAGTGTAGATAAAAGGAGGCTTGCCAGTTCCCTTAACACTCAACGCCCTTTCTCCTGTGCCATCCCAGATGCCACTTCCATCAGGGAGCCACCAACTCATATGCCAGTCCTGCCTTGAGTGCCAGCCTAATTGATGGCACTTGGCTTCCACCCGGCCTTCTTGCTGGCTCTGTGCTGTGGCTGGCACAAAGAAAGGGACTGGGCAAAATGAGCTTTGGTGCTTCTACTTGTATGAAGTGGCTAGTGGTGGTTTGCAGCTACCCTCTGCTGGGTGGAATCTGAATGACTCCTTCCCAGGCACAGAGCCAAAAGCCCCCTTTGCCACCCGAGCTCGAAGAGATTTGCTGGTAGCAGTATAGGCCCTGACACACACTTGAGCAGTTCTGTTTCTGACCAGTAGGGGGCAACCGGGCATAAACCCACCAGCCAGTTGGGTGAGAAGAGATGCCTGGAGCAAGCTGGCTTGGAACCAGCTGCTATGCTGCTACACACCATGGTGGCACCGCTCTGGAGCTAGTAACTTGGTCAGCTTTTATCTAACAGCTAGAGCAATTTTTTTTTAGGAGCACAAAACATGAGAAGTGTGAACCAAGTTTACCAGGTGCACAGGATGTCTGACTGAGCCTGGACCAATAGCTCAGACTGGTGTGAACTTCCCCATCTAGCTCAGTAAGGGGTTAGCTCAGGCACCCAGTGATGATCAGTGACATGTCAGTCTATTATTTATTACAGAAAGCTCCATGTAAGCTTGGAAGCTTGTCTCTCTCGCCAGCAGAGGCTGGTCCGATACAAGATATTACCTCCCACACCTTGTCTCTCGAATATCTTGGGACCGACCTGGCTACAGCTCCCCGGCATATTTCATTCATGTCAGAAAGAAGAGGGAGGGTCCCAGATCTACAGAGTTTACTGTGAGCGGTGTCTTCATGTGGTACCAAAAGTGGGTGGCACTTGGGAAATGCGCCAGTACTTCCCCACCCAGGGAGTCCTGCAGAACCCATGGGCACATTCAGAGCCCTCTGAGTGGACCCAAGAGCCCAAGGAGCCAGGGGAGCTCAGGGAGCTGCATGATTTACTATGGGCAGTGTCGCTTTAGCAACACCACATGGGTAGGGATTATTTTATGGGTGGAGCTCAGAAGAGTCTCTCCTCCCTTTTTGCTGTGTCTCCAGTCTGACCCAAAGACAGGAGTTATGGGCTAGACAGGATCAAATAACTGTGGATACGTCTACACTGCAATCAAAGACTCGTGGCACCAAGTCTCAGAGCTTGGGTTGATTGACTTGGGCTCGGGCCGTGAGGCTATAAATAGCAGCGTAGACATTTCCACACGGGCTGGTGCCCGGGCTCAGAGATCCCCCCCCGGCTTGATACATTTCAGAGCCTGAACCTCTACGTTGCTATTTTTAGCTCTGCAGCCCAAATCAATTGATCCAGGCTCTGAGTCTAGGCGCTGCAGGTCTTTTATCGCAATGTAGCCACACCCTGTGTTCACACCACTGACGGGCTAGTAATCAATAAGGGCAAATGATGCGTGGAGGTAGCTCTTGCTGACCTGTTGGGCACAGTGGCCACAGGCAGTGTCTATGGTAGCTGGCAATATGGACTCCTGCTTCTTTATTAGACAAGCTCATGACCGGGGCATGTATTGTGGACAGTGATGAGCAGCATGTCTGATAAATAAAGGATCCCTGCAGCCAGCAGCAGCTGCCTTGCTTTACTCTAGGCCCCCAGATGCCACATAAATATCAAGGACAGTAGATCTGCTGAGCTGGTCCATCCCACGCTGGCTGGGTGCGAAAGGGCCAAGTTGCTGGCTAAAGGCTGCTCCGAGTCCCCCTACAAAGCTGATGCGCACAGCCAGTCAGAGCAAATCTCTTCAGCATCTCCCCCTTCACCGGGGCCACTGCTCCAAAAGCAGCCAGCCGGTTATCCAGGCAGAGATCCACACTGCCCTGCCCTGTCTCCCCCTACCCTAGAAGGATCTGCATCTAACACACAGCAGCAAGTATATACAACTTGCTACCCTCTTAGCTGCTGTCTTAATGCCTAGAAAAACTCCTCCCTGCCCGGGGAAGAAAAGGCTTAAAAATGGTCCAGTTAGGGACCTTGGTGCCATAGATGGCAATGGAAAGATGGGCTTGTGGTTCAAGTAGCAGCACAGGCAGGGAGGTCTCTGGGCTTCTATTCCTGTTTCTGCTACTGACTCATTGTACCAGTGTGGGCAAGTCATTTAATCTTTGTTGCCTTCTCTGTGAAGTGGTGATTGTGACATGGACCATCTCGCAGGGGGTATGGGGCTTAATTCCAGGGGTCATAGCATGCTTTGAAATCCTGGTGTTGAAGGAGACGGGAGAGGGCAACATGATGTTATTACATCTCTAAACACGATTGTGTCATATTGAAGCCAGTGCCCTAGGACAGGATCACATTAAAACTCTGCACCATGGGACATTTTCCTTATTTTGGCCTTCTACCTACTGAAAAGACAGCCTGGATTCATCAACAAGCAACTTACAAGGAAATCTGGAGCCAAGTTTTTGCTAACATGGTTCCATTTGAGGTTTTACCTTGAAAAGAGAGGTGGGCCAGGGAGGGAAGGGTTGGATTGCGCTGTGACTGGGCTGGGCAGAGTTTCTGTTTTGTAATAAGTGTTTTCCATTGAAAGACGGCCAGTTCTGAAAGTGATTTTTGTTGTGCAACATCAATTTTTGCAAGACTAGCAATGGTGTCAACATTTTTCATGAAGAATTTTGTACTCCCCCTCCTGCACCCAATATTTTTAAATACTTTTTGTTTATTGATAACCAGGTTTTCAGGGTATGAAAAGTTTTGTAACCATTTTCCATCACATTTTGGATTTGAAAATGAATGAAAAAAATCTTTGAAAAGCAGGTTGGTTTTGAACATTTAGAACTGAAAATGTCTTTGAAATTGCAAGAGAAAATTGGGTTTTGATCAGCTCTACTGACAAGTCAAGTTCTGTAGAACCCAAGCCAGGGCTGGTTCAGATCTTGGATCTGTTGTTATCTGATCCACAAAGGTCCAGTACATGTCTCATGGGGGAGCGACAGATAAAAAGCTCTACTGCTGGCCCAATCTACCTCTCTAATGTACTTATATCACCCCCGTTCTAGTGTCAGCACTTAGACAGTGAGGGTCTATATTATCTCCATTTTACAGATGGGGAAACCGAGGCAGCAAGACTTGCCCAAGGACACACATGGAGTCTTTGGCAGACAGGAGACACCTGGGTTTAATTCCCAAGTTCCAGGCTAACACCCTGACCAGTGGGGAGTGACCACCAGATCATTTCCCCCCTCTCTGGGGGTTCTGGTGATGCAGACAGCAAATGGTTTTGCAGCACCACTCCCAAATCTCTCTCTTCTCCCTCCACCTCCACTTTACCATCCTTGGGGCATTTGTACAACTGCAGGCACAGAAGAGCACAGCCTGCAAAGGGATGAGAAGGGAGCAGGGCAAGAAGGGCCCAAGAGAGGAAGCAGGGAGGAGTCTGGAGGGGAGAAGGAGAAGAGAAAGAAGGGAGCATGAAAAGGTGCAAGCAGACAGGAGAGGATCTTTCTTTCCCCTTCTCCTTGGCACCCATATTTCCTTTCAAACAGCAAATGTCCAGCCGCTGATCCAAGATACCCTGCTCCAGTTCTCGGCTCGGATCTCTTGGCAAGTAATCATCCCCCTTCCTCATTCTCTCCCATTTCCAATCCCCCCACCTCAGACTGCATTAGAGGCACGCCTCAGCAGCCCCCCTCCCCCTCTGACCAGATGTTTAAACAGAGCAATAGCCAAGGGCCAGATCCATCAAGGATTGTGGGCTGGGGATCTTTCCCTTGACTTCAAAGGGCTTTGGATCAGAGCCCTTGATCAATAGGATTGTCCCCTCTCCTCCCCCCCAATGTGCCCACACTTGAGCTTTCTGCATGGTACTCTGAGCAGAACAGCCACTGTGGGGGAGGGGTATTCAGATCTCTGAGCCACAGTGCTGACGGCAACCCACACTCTGCCAAAGAAACAAGAAAAAGGCTCCCTGAATTGAGGACCACAGCAGCTCCTGCTCTCCTTTCAGGACAGCACAGCAGGCCTGGGATACAAGATGATTAACTTTTCCTAATGAGTTTTCTCCATTAGCATTTTCGAATCCGAGAGCCAGTGAGAGAGGTTTGCCAGATTTCATCTCCCCGGCAAAGGGGGGGTGGGCGGATGGTGTGGAGAACAAAGACTCCAATGCCATAGGAGGGAGAAATAGCTCTTCACCACCTGGTTCTTTCTAAGGGTGCATCTAGACTGCAACAAAACACCTGCAGCTGGCCCGGGTCAGCTGCCTGAGCCCCGTAGCTCAAGCCCTACAAGCCCATAAACTGGCAGTGTAGACCTTTGGGCTACGGCTGGAACCCAGGCTCTGAGATCCTGCAAGGGGGGAGGGCCCAGAGCCCAGGCTCCAGCCCGAATGTCTACACTGTAATTTTACAGCCCTGCAGCCGAAGATTCACCAGCCCGAGTCAACTGACCTGGTCCAGCCACACGTGTCTTACTGCAGTGTAGACATACCTATGGCACCCATTACTGTGGGATCACAAATCTTAGCAATGACGCACGGAGGTTGCACATGGCTATGTTGCTGGTATTACAGTAGCACCTAGAGGTGCCCTGGTGCTCGGTCTTATAAGAGAGGGTAAGAAGCCCCTGTCCCAGAAAGATGACAGTCTAAGCAGACAAGGCAGAATTATCATCCCCGTTTTACAGAGGGGGACCAGAGGGGCTGAGAGATTAAATCAGTCTGTGATCAAGCTGGAATTGAAGCCAGACCTCCAGGTGCACAAGACCTTCCTTCCTCGCTCTCTATGGCATAGCACCTTTCATCCCACTGCGGGCCCAGTTCTGCCCCCATCCCCCACAAGCATGCCCATTGGCCTCAATGGGATTATTTGCCTCAATAGGGGTAAGAGAACCAGACCCCGTAGGATCCTAACACCACTGAAATACAGCTGCTTCTCGGCTTGGAGGTGGCAGCTAGAGCAGGGGGCCCCTACCTTTGGGAGAGGGGGGCATTTTGTCTCAAGGCACAAAGACAGGCCCCTGCGGTGGCTCTTTAGCATCCATGCAGAGCAGACGAGCTGGGTTTTGAAGGACTTTGTCCTAGGAGCCTGCATGGTGCTCAGTAACAAGCAGCTGCATTTGTATGCAACACGAGAGAGGCAAGGAGCCAGCCAGAGAGAGGAGAGGGGTGCCGTGCACCTGTCATGGGGAGGCTGGTGGCATGTCTCAGATGACTTCGCAAAGAACTGAGCACAGGTGTCTCGATTCAGAGCACTGCTCAGCCAGCCCTGGTTTTATTAGGAGAGGTTCTTTTAGCTAGCGCCCTGGAGCTCTCGGGCAACACTGACGCATTCGAAAGACAAATAGTCTTTAATTAAAGGAAGGCATCAGCAGCTCGTTTCTACCTATGGAGTCTCTGTGCTCAGTTCTTGTGCCTTTGTCAGCGGGCTTGGGGGGGTGGAGATTGCTGCAGGAAACAAAGGCTCAGATCAGGAAGGGGGCTACAAAAGGCTTTGAGTTTGAGGGAGTGATATTCTGAGACTACCCCTGTTCTGTTCATCCCCTCTGGGGCACCTGGCATTGGCCACTGTCAGAAGCCAGGATACTGGGCTAGATGGACCCAGTATGGCCGTTCCTATGTACCCCTTGGATGCCTTAAGCACTGAGCTCTCATTAGTTGTAATCTGATTGGCCAATTCACTTTACTAGGAAAAGAATCAGCTATATTGCACCATTAAATACAGACCCTCCCTCTTGCCAAGAAAAAAAATCCTTGTTTTGTATGAAGGCTGCATGGTTAATTTCACACAATACCAGGAAATTGCAAAAGTTAAGGCTCTGACGACAGTGCTAATTTGGCCACATTGCACATTGGGGATGTTCTGTGGTATCCCTTTAACAGCATAGTCAACAAGATACTAAGCTAGACACTTAACCAGGAAAAACAGAATAGACAATAGCGCCCATGTGTATCCCTGCAGAGTTAACGGTACTGTTGGAACCTTAATGTTTGCATTTCTTGGGCCAGATTCTCAGCTGGTGTAGGTCAGCATAGTGGGGACTGTCTGCAACCTCAGTGGAGTCACACAAATGTACACCAAGTAAGGATCTGGCCTCTTAGCTTGTTGTGATTTTAACAGTCTCCAAGCAATCTGTTGGCATTTTATTACCTTGTTCCTCAAAAGGAAAAAAATTGGGGCAAGAACTGTATTGTATGGGTGTACTGCACCTAGTGCAACAGGGTGCTTTCCCCCCCGGTGGTGACACCTAGGTACTACTGCAGTACAAAGAAGGTAAGTGTTATTTGGCTTGCAGCACTTAAAACTCTTTGCTCCAGAGCCAGAGCTGTGAGACTTATAGGCTCTGGCCTAATACATAGTGGACGTGCATGTTACATAGACACACAGTGCATCTGTGTCCCCTAATTAAGCATGTACAATACGTCTAGGCTTCTGGCCCGATTTGCAGAAGGCCTGAGAACTAGCACACCCTATTTAAGTCAATGGCAGCTACTGAGCAACTTTCACGTAATCTGTCCGTCCATCCACCCCCATTTACCTGACCAAGAAGGATGGCTCAGTGGTTGGGGCGCTGGCTGCAACTCAGGAGACCCCTGGCTCCATTCCCTGCTTTGGCACACACTTCCTGTGTAACCACAAGCACAGCACATTATTCCCACAGCTTCAAGAGGTATTTGGGCACCTGACTCCTATCGATTTCAGTGGGAGTTAGGCAACTAAATACCTTTGAGGATCTGGTCTTTATGGTGGGACTATTTGGAGTGAGCCTCCCAGCTCAGGTTGACCGACTCCGGCTAACAGGGTTTGTGCTAGTGCTCTAAAAGAATAGCTGTATAGACAATGCTTTGAAGTCATGGCTTGGGCTGGAGCTTGGGCTCTGAAGTCCAGGAAGGGGGGTGGATTTCAGAGCTCAAGCCATGACTTCAGAGCGCTGTCTATACAGCTGTTCTTTTAGAGCACTGATGTGAGCCCATCTAGCCAAGTCAGTAGCAGGCTGAGAAGCTGTCTCCGAAACGCTATGTAGATGGTGCTTAATTTGTGCCAGGGCTGAGCCCCGGCATCTCTAGGCTTGACAATTCATAGCCCCGGCACCTCTGGGCAGGGCCGGCTCCAGGCACCAGCGCAGCAAGCAGCTGCTTGGGGCGGCCAACGGAAAGGGGCAGCACATCCGGCTTTTCGGCGGCAGGTCCCTCACTCCCTCTCAGAAGAAAAGACCTGCTGCTGAATTGCCGCCGAAGAATGAAGCGGTGGTGGTAGAGCTGCCGCCGAAGTGCCGCCGATCGCGGCTTTTTTTTTTCCCCGCTGCTTGGGGCGGCAAAAACGCTGGAGCCAGCCCTGCTTCTGGGGCTTGCTGCATCAGTTATGAAGGTAAAAAATTGCCTGAGCCCCAGCACCTCTTTCATTGCAAATTAAGCTCTGTGTGTAGACATACCCTAAATCTCTCTACACATTAGTTTCCCATCTGTGAAACAGCACTGTTCTACCTCCAAAAGGACTATGAGGAGAAATATGTTAAGGATTTTGAGGTGCTCTAGTAAAGGAAGTTAAATATGTACCTAAAAAGAGAAATATTTATCATGAAATTGGAAAAAAAAACACACACAAAAACCCTCAGATCCTGAGCATTTTACCTTTACTTTCAATTTTGTAAAAAAACCTCAAAACCAGTCTGCAAACTGTTGTGAGGTTTTAACTCACAATTAGACCCACTGGGTCTAACTGAAGATTGGTCTTTTCTTTTTAAAGCAAAATCTCTGATTTTTTTTTAAATTTGAAACTTCCTTTCAGCAATCGACTTTCACATCCAAACATGAGCAAATTTTTAAATTTTGCAGGTTTTCCTGAGAAAAACCACTTTTCATGGAATTGTCACAAAATGGTGGCATGTTAGGGCTAAGACATGGCAAGTGAGTTTGAGCGCGCGGGTGAAAAAAAGAAATCTGAGTTTCCTTGCAAACCCTAAGAACTGTTGTATTTTCATTAGCTAAACATACGCTGGCGCCATGACTCAGGAGTTAAGTAACTGCTATAAATACAGCTAGCATCGCCACATGCTAAAGGGAGATAGGGAGTAGAGGAAGATGGGCAAAATGCCCCCAACCTGTCTCCAAAGTGATGCCAAGGCAGCTGTGCCAGTCTGACAGGCCCACAATTGTAGCTGGATTATCTGATTTCACGCAGAGAAAAGCTCCAGGATTTTGAGGTCATTATCAGACTTGCTTCCCTGACTCCTCATTTACACACACATACAAAGATGAGCAGCATGTAATTTAATTTTAAATTTGATTAATTTAAGAGCTTCTGAGAAAGAGACCATCTAAAGGCAGACGTAGCGTAGGCAGGTGTTACAGAAACTTCCCACACATAGCTATGCTAATGCACCTTGTTCCTGAGGCTCCAGCACCTCCTGCTGAGCAAAGCAACTGCCAGTCAGGCCAGATTCTGTTGTGGGTTTGTAATGCAGATAATCATCCACTGAGATTCAGTGTGAGACCCCATAACTCATTCTGCTTCTGTCCTAGAACTGGTTTCACCTCAGGTCTATAGAGCTTAAGATTCATCCACAGTGCCACCAAACACCTACATGGAATTACTTTTAAACCTGTCTCCATCATGTACGTGTGAGGGGCTCCAGAGGGCAGAGATCCCAATGCTACTTCAAGAAGAGTGATAGACCTCTGACCAGGGGAGTAACCACAATCCATGGTCAGGGTGGGTGTTTCCCTAGACATGCCTTTGCTTCACTCTGATGGCCACACAAATGGTTATGTTTCCCAGCATCAGCGGCGGCTCCAGGCACCAGCACTCCAAGCATGTGCCTGGGGCAGCAAGCCGCGGGGGGTGTCCTGTCGGTCCCGTGGATTCGGCAGCAATTCGGTGTCGGGTATGCCGAAGCCGCGGGACCGGCGGACCTCCCGCAGGCAAGCTGCTGAATCCATGGGACTGGGGACCTCCCACAGGCATGCTGCCAAAGGCAGCTTGGGGCAGCAAAAAAGCTAGAGCCGCCCCTGCCCAGCATCATTCCTAGGGGAGCTGTCTGCAGACAAAGTCTCTCTAAAGGGATGATAACTGACTCACCTTTGGATGCACTTTTGCTCCCAGAGGCACCATCTCCAAAGATGGACATCTGGCTGGGACAGAAGCCACAGGTCAGCACAAAAGCAAGTCTCTTCTTGACATGCTCCATGAGTATCCATAGCCTGTTATATCCCAGCCATTAAGTGCTGTCGACAGAGGACACGTAGTCACAGTGATTTGCACCAGCTCTGGATCTGGCCCATTCAGTTTCTTCCATGCATGCTAGTTAGAAACTTGGAGCTAACCCAGGGAAGGATTAGAATAGCAAGTTTGAAAGCATGCAATCTCCATTGGGAATACAGAAGAAATACAAGCTATTGGGTCCTCTACATTGGTTATAAAATAGGAGCAAGATCCTGTTAGCCAGCCTTCCAGGGCTGAATCCTCCAAGGTTGAGCTCATCAGCTTGGGGTGGAAATCCTTGCTTAGGATTCATGGAGACCTGAGTGAAGATCTCTAGAAAACCTGATGAAAGTCCTGTTGAAGGAAACTGATAGTTGGCCAGTCTTGGGGTCTGATAGTACCTTTGAAAAACGGCAAGGTGTCCTATGAAGCTTTTAGGAATGTTGGAGCACTGCCAGTTTTTCCCAAGACTCATATCCCCAAAGTGCTGCCTGTTTGTAACCTTCCTTCTAAGAATAAGAAATGTCTCAGACCAACAGAACGGCTGGTCAAACAGGGTAACTGAGATAATCACTGCAGTTCTTGTTATAAACTATTGTTATGCACCTCTACACAGAGCTCTGTTTGCTTGGAAAAGCTGTGACGTAGATGAGAGTGACTAGGATAATTAAAGAGGATATGAACAAAGAGGTTTGAGATGGCGGATGGTCTAGTGGTTAGGGCACTAAGTCTGGGTCTACCTCAGTCTCCCTGTGTTGACTTGGGCAAGTTACTTAGGGTACATCCGTAGTGCCAAAGACGGTGTACTCTTGAGTTAGTCAACTTGCATTAGCTAACATGAGTTAAAATAGCAGTGGAGACCCACCAACTCAAATTCAATCACAGGCTCCAACTGGAGCTACAAAGCCAAGTTGCTGTGTCTTCACTGCTATTTTAATCCAAGTTAAGAACCTACCTTTTTTGCCATGTAGACATACCATATTCTCTCTCACCCAGATCCTCATTGCCACAGAAATCTAATACCTCTAACTTCCTTTGAGAATCTTGGCTTGTAAGATGGAGAGGATCGCACTTCCCTGCCTCATGGAGGTATCCTGAGGCTAAATACATTACAAGTCATGAGGCACTCAGATACCATGGTAACAGAGGCCATCTAAGTACCTGAGGGCATAACAGAATGACATGGAAAAGGTTGGCTCACTCTCAGAGGAAATTCCCCAGTGATTAAATGTATTAGGTCTGTCTACATGGGGGAAGTCGACCAGTGTAGCTATGGCAGAGTAGATTTTCTAGTATAATTCCTCCTTGTGGGCACTTGATTCTGGAGTCCTGTCACTTCAGACTAGAGAGTCCCCATGGGGAGTTGGAACATCTATAGCAGAATAGTTATATTGCTATAGCTATGCATGCATAAAAGTCTTCACAGGACCGGGGCTAAGGCCAATCAAAAGTAATGGAAGCAGCATAAGAAATATGGGGTTATAGTCCCAACACTCACAATGGGACATGGTGAGATGTTTCTGGAGTTCATTTTCCCCTCCACTTTTCTCTTTTTACAATCCTTTCTTCCAAACTGGATAATAAGTTAAACTGTTTACGACCAATTTTGCATTTTTTAAAAATTGCAATTCCTCCCCCCCTTTCTCCCCTCTCCCCCAGTTACACACTCAGATTAACCTGGCTACTGTATTTGGTTTGGCTACTTATTTGTCTAACACCCCCCCCTGCCACCAATGGATTAGGAGTCAGCAGGAGACTTGGGTTCTGCTCCCAATTTTGTCTACGGCCTTGGGCAAATCATAGGATTTCTATGCCTCAGTTTTCCCCTCTTCCTAATTATTCTTTATGAAAAGGTAACTGTTTATGGCAGGAGAGAAAGTATGAAGAGTCTGCTGCCAGACAGTCCCAGACCTGCTAATGTGGTGGGTAGTGTTGTCTAGTGGATAGAGCACTGGGCTGGCACTCAGGAGACCTGGATTCTGGTCCTAGCTCTGCCAGTCGCCTGCTGGGTGAACTTGAACCAGTCACTTCACCTCCCCGTGACTCAGTTTTCCCAGGTATAATAAAGGGATAATGATTCTGACCTCCTTTGAAAAGCTCTTTGAGATCTACGGAGGACAAGTGCTAGATAAGACCTCGGTATGGTTCCTGCTAGGATTTGGGAGCTCCTTTGCATCCGCATCGCCCTGCAGTGCACATATTGTGGTGCTTAATGTCCTCAGCTGTAGAAGTATTTCTCCCCCACCAATTGGCCTGTGTATCAGACCTCCTCCCCTTAACACTATGGCAGGTGGGGACTTGTGATAGGCCTTAATGTATATTTAGAAATGGTCTCACTTAGGTCACACAGGGCCCTGAACATCTTTGGGCCAGGGCATGAGTGACACATAGGGACCCTCAGAGGGAAGGTGTGGTAGGAGAGTAATGTATTAATGATTGTTTTATTACATGGTCACAGCTGGGAGGAATGAGCCCTGGGCAGGAGCCCTGGTCTTGAAAGCTCACATGCTGTATTAAGAGTTGCCAGGTAGGGTAGGACTTTGGTTTCCTGGGGCACTACCTGGGAAGGCATTCTGGGAGCTTTGTCATCAGAGCAGGGCTCTATCTGGGACAGAAGCCTGGAAGTGGACTGCAGCAGACCTTTGTGGGTAAAGGAGCAGAGGCACGAGGGTTGCTGCAAGATTCTAAGGGGTTGCTTAGCAGGGACCCTTGGAGGAGTTGGGCTCCAGTGGGGAGCAGAGCAAATGCAGTGTTGCCAATTCTTGCAATGCTTTGAGTTTCTTAAAGCCCCAGCTCCTGGAGTCATGGGACTACAGGAGATTTTTCTGCTTTCATTTTTTCAAATTAAGGTAAGATTCAAGACCTCATGACTGCAGAGGAATGCTGGGAAATGTGATCTCCTAATGGCTCAAAAAGAGCCTAATGTTTATCATTAAAAAAACCAACAACCCTCACATGGTTTTTAAGCCATTCTTGATTTTGGGGCCTGCCTGATGGTTTTTGTACAGTTGGGGTTGGTGATGCTGTGGATCTGTCTGGGAAGCTGGGGCAGCAGGCTCAGCCAGAGCAGATTGAGCCAGGATTATCTGGTTGCAGTGGGGATCACATGAAGCGGCTGGGTTTGGGGGCAGGCTCACGGCTGTGATATATGCACAGCCTTGGTTGCTGGGAAGGTGTGTTATTGGGCTGGGCTCCCTTTTGCTGGCTGGCTCTGTGGCAACAGAACAAAAGCAGTGTAGAGTGTTTGACTGAAGAGTTTGTCTTGGGCTCATTTGGTTTTATGCCAACTCATTAATTTTAAAGAGCTAATTAGGATTCAATAGACCTTCTTCACCAGATTATGTTCCTCATAAGTTAGTGGATATTTGGGGCCTCCAGAAGAGTCTGTTAAGAGCTGTCAAGTATCAGAGGGGTAGCCGTGTTAGTCTGGATCTGTAAAAGCAGCAAAGAGTCCTGTGGCATCTTATAGACTAACAGACGGATGTGACATGCATCCAACGAAGTGGGTATTCACCCACGAAAGTTCATGCTCCAATACATCTGTTAGTCTATAAGATGCCACAGGACTCTTTGCTGCTGTTAAGAGCCTGTAGTCCTTGGAAATCCCAAGCCAGGACTGTGTCTTCTTCATTCAATTCCCAGTTAATTCTCTAGCTTTCCTCCTCCACCCATCAATAAAGCCTCTAGAAGCCCAACAACTAGGAAATGCCATTTGATAATTTCACTCCCCAGGGCCAGGCTTCTCATATTACAGATTAACAAAATCGGAGCAGCGAGAACATGGGGATGAAGAAGTCGGAGGCATACAGCTCCAAGCCAAGGCAAGAACTGCCTGATATGAGCCAGAACTGGCCGACGGTTTGTACCGCCACCCAGATCAGGGTAGGTCTGGTGCCGATACTGTTATGTCCTAGGGGCAGCCGGTGTAGGAAGCAATCACTTGAGGCCAGAGAGCAGACAGCTAACCAAAACCTCCATTTTATTTACAGAAACAGAGAGCTCACTCAGCCGGTTGAAACCGGCTGAGCTATCCCTTAATAGTCTAACTCAGTTGCCATAGTAACAAAACCCATGACAACCAAATACACAACATATTCCTCCCCCCCTAATAAGAACATCCCCTAAATAAAACACACACTAAACTAGAGAAGGAGGGTAGACTGCCTCCATTCCCGGCTAAACCCTGGGGATTATTTTGCCCCATAACCGTGGGTTCGCCCTAACTAAAGATCCAGCCGATGAGGAGGCCTTCTGTCTCTAGGTGGATTACGGCGAACTTCTGGTGTTGTTGCACCCGAAAGTACTAGGGGCTCAGGGTCCGCAGCACGAATAGGTGAGGAGGTGGTATCAGCTCGTGCTGGGCAAAGGGGTATCTCAGCTGCCGGCAGTAATGGAGGAGAACAGTCAGGAACAGGTGACTCATGATTCGGTGTCTCACCAGGAGGGGTGAAGTCAGACCCCTCAACTGCAGATGGGTCCTGAAGACTGGCATGACCTGGCAACAGCTGATCTACATGTCGCCGCCAGGTAAGATTCTCTGCAGTCCGGACTGTATAGGAAACAGGTCCTGTTTGAGTGATGACTGTGGCCGGGACCCATTTAGCTCTGGAAGTATAATTCCGAGCCAAAACTGGCTGCCCTGGGCT
The DNA here is from genome assembly GCF_020497125.1 of Mauremys mutica. Classification (NCBI taxonomy): domain Eukaryota; kingdom Metazoa; phylum Chordata; order Testudines; family Geoemydidae; genus Mauremys; species Mauremys mutica. The sequence continues at coordinate 48,557,643 of NC_059078.1, forward strand.
AAAGGTTCGGTCTTTTGCTCTGGGTGCCCGTCTGATTACTTGATATTGCTGCTGATGTTGCACAGTTTGTCTGGGTTCAGAAGGTTTCAGCAGATCAAAGCAAGTGCGCAGCTGTCGTCCCATCATTAGAAAGACTGGGGAAGCCTGGGTCGTAGCATGAGGTGTGTTTCTATAGGAAAGTAAGAAGGTATCCAGATGCTTTTGAATGGAGTGTTGTCCCTTTGCTGATTTCAAAGCGTTTTTCATTGTCTGCACAAATCTTTCAGCTAATCCGTTGGTGGACGGATGATATGGTGCTGACATGATGTGGTGTATCCCATTTGCCTTCATAAAATTTTGAAACTCCTGAGAGACGAACTGCGGTCCGTTGTCGCTCACAAGTTGTTCTGGCAGACCAAAACGACTAAAGAGTCCTCGTAGTTTTTGGATAGTACTCTCTGCAGTAGTGGACTGCATTATAGAGACTTCTGGCCATTTAGAATGGGCATCTACTGCCACCAAGAACATGCTTCCTTCAAGGGGGCCAGCAAAGTCAACGTGAATACGTTGCCACGGGTTTTCAGGCCAGTCCCATGGGTGTAGGGGTGCCCACTCGGGTGCATTTCTTACACTCTGACATGACATACAAGCTTTTGCCTTCTCTTCAATAGCACTGTCCAATCTAGGCCACCAAAAATAGCTTCGTGCAATTTCCTTCATGCGCACTATTCCACAGTGACCGGAATGTAGCTGTTCTAACATCTGTGATCTCAGGGGTGGTGGAATAATGACACGCCTCCCCCACAACAAACAACCAGATTGGACCGATAACTCCGTCCGCCTGGACATGTAGGGAACAAGGTCGGGTGAGACCGGAGAGGTTTGTCGAGATTTTCCATGCATCACCAGGTCCATAACTTGGGATAATACTGGGTCAACGCGGGTTGCCTTCTTTATCTGAGTAGCAGTGATGGGTGTATTCTCTACCTGTTCAAAGTAGAAGATTTCCTTTTGGGCACTATCTTGATGTTTGACCGGTAAAGGCAACCTTGAGAGGCCATCTGCATTGCCCTGCAGAGTGGATTTCCGATATTTGATTTCATATGTGTGTGCAGAAAGTATCAATGCCCAACGTTGCATACGACTAGCAGCTAATGGGGGAATGCCTGTGTAGGGTCCAAAAATTGATGTCAGAGGTCGATGGTCTGTAAGAAGAGTAAACTTTCGCCCAAACAGGTACTGATGAAACTTCCTAATTCCAAAAACAATTCCTAATGCCTCACGTTCGATTTGGGTGTAGTTAGTTTCTGCTTTGCTTAGAGTGCGTGAAGCAAAAGCAATAGGTCTTTCTTCTCCCGAAGGCATAATGTGTGACACGACCGCTCCCACTCCATAAGGGGAAGCATCGCAGGCCAATTGCAGGGGTAAGGATGGATCAAAGTGCGTTAGAACTTCAGAATTTAACAATGCATCCTTAGCTTTGTTAAATGCAACATCACAGGCTTCAGTCCACTTCCAGCCCTTGTTCTGCCCAAGGAGCTCATGAAGTGGTTTTAGCAGTGTGGCTAACTGTGAGATGAACTTTCCATAATAGTTCAGTAGTCCTAGAAATGAGCGTAGCTGGCTTACATTTCGAGGTGGGGGAGCCTCCACAATAGCTTTAACTTTTGCAGGGGCCTTATGAAGACCTGCAGAATCGATGATGTGTCCCAAATATTCAACAGAGGGCTTGAAGAATTCACACTTGTCTTTGCGAACTCGTAGGCCATACTCTTCCAGTCTTTGTAGGGTAGCCTCTAAATTCTTTAAGTGATCCTCTTCATTTCTTCCAGTGACCAGGATATCATCCAGATAGCACTGAACTCCTGACAAGCCACACAAGATCTGGTCCATAGCCCTCTGGAACAGGGCGGGAGCCGATGTGATTCCGAAGGGTAGGCGACAGTATCGATAAAGCCCCTTATGAGTCACAATAGTCAACAGCTCTTGGGACTTTTCATCGACGTGCATCTGTAAATATGCTTGACTCAGATCAATCTTACTGAACTTTTGTCCCCCAGCCAGGCCTGCAAAGAGGTCATCGATGCGGGGAAGCGGGTATTGCTCTGCACACAACACTGGGTTGACAGTGACTTTAAAATCACCGCAAATCTGGAGAGAGCCATCTTTCTTCACTATTGGAACGATAGGAGTGGCCCATGAGCTATGGGTAACTGGTATTAGGACTCCATTGGTGACCAGGCGCTCCAGGTCTGCTTCAACTTTTGGCCTGATGGCATATGGCACAGTTCGGGCTTTCAGATATTTTGGTGGACTGCCAGGTTTAATGTTCAATGTCACAGTGATTCCCTTCATACTTCCCAAATCATCTCCAAAAACAGCAGCATGTTTCCTTAGTATAGGGGTTAGACTGGTTTCTTCTTTAGTCATCCGGTGCACTTCTGCCCAGTTCAGCTGAATCTTCCCAAGCCAAGACCTACCCATTAAGGCTGGGTAGTCACCTCTCACCACAAACAGTGGCAATTTAGCCGCCTGTCCATTGAGCTCCACCTTAACATCAATATTGCCCAACATGGGCACAGCTTCACCTGTATACGTCTTCAGAACAGTTTTTGTTGCCTTAAGCGGAAGATGCTGTAGCTTTTCCTTATACACAGTCTCAGGAACCAGCGAGACAGCTGCACCGGTGTCTAGTTCCATGCATATAGGTTTGCCCTCCAATAAGGGGGTTACCCAGTATTCATGTGAGCCCGCTGCCAAAGAGAAAACATGCAGTGGCACTTCCTCTTGTGAGGAGGTGTCACCTTGATCATCCTGGGTCTGCTCTAGGGTATGCAAGGTTCCTCTTTTTGTCGGCCAGACCACAGGCCTCTTTTTCTTTTGTTTACAGGCATACTCAATGTGTCCCTTTTTGCCACAGTGTCGACACACCAGGTCCTTACACCAGCATTCTGATGCCTGGTGACCCAGCTTACCACAGCGGTAACATTCTTGACTCTGCACCGTTTTGTGGGTCAGTTCTTGTGACACTTTTTGCACCCTAGGGGATGCACCGATGTATTGTGCCTCCCTTGTAGCCAGTTCCATGGAGACAGCAATATCAACAGCCTTCTGTAATGTAAGCTGAGCCTCTGTCAGTAGGCGCTTCCGTATAACTTCACTGCAGAGGCCACACACTAACCTGTCACGCAGGGCATCATTTAACATCTCTTTAAATTCACAGTGTTCTGCTAGCTTTTTTAAAATGGCTACAAATTGTACAACTGTTTCATCTTCCTTTTGGTCTCTTTTGTGGAACCTATATCTTTCAACAATTACCAGTGGTTTTGGGGAGAAATGAGACCCCAGGATTTCCACAATGTCACTGTAAGATTTAGTCTCAGGCTTAACAGGGTGTAGTAAGCTGCGTAGCAGGGAGTAGGTTTTAGCCCCTACAACAGTTAAGAATATTGGCACCTTCTTCGCTTCTGTAATGTCATTTGCAATACCAAAAAGCTCAAAACGCTCAGTATACACATGCCACTGCTCTGTATTCTCATCAAAAGGCTCCAGGGGCCTGGTCAGAATAGCCATGATTTTTAGTTTCACTTTCACAGTCAGTGCAAACAAGCAGCTTTTTTTCTTTGTTTGGTCTTTACCTTGACTTCTACTTCCTTCTGTTACTGGAGCAGCACCGGAATCCCATCCTCGTCGCCAGTGTTATGTCCTAGGGGCAGCCGGTGTAGGAAGCAATCACTTGAGGCCAGAGAGCAGACAGCTAACCAAAACCTCCATTTTATTTACAGAAACAGAGAGCTCACTCAGCCGGTTGAAACCGGCTGAGCTATCCCTTAATAGTCTAACTCAGTTGCCATAGTAACAAAACCCATGACAACCAAATACACAACAGATACTGCTCAATACTCACCCATGTAGCATCTCAGGTCACACGGATCTACTTGAAGATTTATTTCTGAAAGGTGGAGCTAGCTTCCTTTTTGATCCAATTGGCACTGCCTACGTGTTCATTTAGCTATCGGGCTCCCATTTACACGGCACTTTCTGAACTCCTAGCATTCCAGCACAGTCAGGACTTGATGTAAAAACCTGGCAAAGGTTCCTTTGGGGCCTCTTTTCATCACCTGTTCCCAATTCCTGGTCAGTAATCTGGAGGGGCTCTGGCCAGATTATTATAGCTGCGTTAGGTGAAAACAGATCATTGGGCCAGCCAAGAGAATGTTCTGCCCAATCAGAGATTTTTCATGGCCTAGCGCCACCCTCTAGGACATTGCTAACTCAGGAAGGAGCAACTCAAGGGGACATCATTCTAGGAGTAACACCATAGATAGAGTATTGCTGTGTCACTTACGCAGCACTGAATCCTGGTTGCCAAGTCTTGTATTATGCAATTTTCCCTCATCAATGGCATTTCTAAATGCCATTAATTTAATCGCCTTTCAAAACTGACTAATCCTAGTGATTTCCTAAATCTGAGATCTACAGTAAAATGGAGAGATAATTAGAGCATACCACAGCCAGATGTCTTTGAAACACTAACCCATAAAAAAAACAAGGAGATGCATCTGAAGAAGTGGGGTTTTTTTACCCACGAAAGCTTATGCTCAAATAAATGTGTTAGTCTTTAAGGTGCCACCGGACTCCTCGTTGGTTTTGTGGATACAGCCTTACACGGCTACCCCTCTGATACTAACCCATAAGCATTCCCCAAATCAGAAACAGCTCTAAATATATTCACTCACATGACACCGGCCATGCTGCCCTTATTTCAGTCAAGCCTCAAACTCCAAAATGAACTATTGCCCTTGGAGAAATGCAAACTCTAGTCCCAGAAACATTACTACTTCTCCTTAGAAATTCTGGCTCAGGTGAGCAAAGACTGATGGTGCATTCACCTCTACATCACCAGGTCAGCACAAGATGAAAGTATATTTCTAGGACACAGTGGGATGCCTTAAGACAAGAGCAGTTACCAAGGAACGATGCTGGCCTGATAAACAGTTGTTATTTTATATAACCACAAAGAAATTCCCTATAGCTACCTAAAGGCGGCTGTTCAGTTCCCAAGAGATGACATTTCCATCATTTTGCTTCATAGAGAGGTTGTGGACTAATTCTCCAGCGGATACAATCCTGCTTCTATCCTTGGAGTCTATGAAACCATTCCCAGAGGCAAGGGAACAGACTAAATCCTATTACTCCCTAAAGAGACTGTTGCAGAGATTCCTAACGGTTACAGAATAAATCCTATTATCTCTCTAAAGAGATTGTGAAGTGACTCCCTGGAGACAATATCCTATTGTTCCCTAGTATTTAGTGTGCATGCATTCCCAGGGAATGCAGTGTATAGCTTATTGCTTTCTGGGAACAGTGTGGACTTATTCCCAGGAGTATGCATCTTTGTCAGAGAGACTGCAGGTTAATTCCTAAGCTGTACTGTTGCCCACACAGACTGTGAGCTAATTCACAGGCCTGGCAGACCACAATTTTAAGATGTGCAAGATGGTATAATTGTAGCTTCAGGTTCTCACACACACGGACAGTTAGAGAGAAAGGATGGTCTTGTGGTTAAGTCTCTGGTCCAAGACTTTGAAAAGTGGGGATAATACTGTGTCTATTTGACTAAGCTCTTTGAGGCAGGATCGGTCCATTATGAATTTGTCCAGCACCTAGCACAATGAAACTCTGATCTTCGGTATGGCCTCTGGGTACCACCATAACACAAACACATAAAGGAAAATCCCAGTTCATAATTAGCCAAATATGGTCATGACACCATAGAAGTGGAAGAGGCCTATTAGGTTATGTGATGCATTTGTTTGCAACCTGATAGGTCAGTGATGCTGAAGTCTGAAGTAATGTGAGCTAAGGAGATCACACATGCTAGAAATGCAACTCTGCAGGCTGCAACTGAGTTCAGGGAAAACACTGAGTCTTCTGCCAAGTCAGTTAGATGGCCAGTGCTGAATAAATAGCCTTTTCTGCCCCTCTAACGTCCCTTCCCTTTTAGTGTACAAGTTTACAAGGACAAATTGCGCTAGAAGCTTTGATGAAAACACCAGCTTCAGCTATCAGCAGCCACCAGTTCAGTTGTGCCTCAAACTAGACATTTACATCACTGTCTTGCTTTTTCCCCTCCCTGTAATCTGTGGTCCCAGTTCAGAGGTGACATGCAAGACACTGTGAATCAGACTCCCGTACATGCTGGTATTCTCTCCTCCATTCAGTAGGGCCTGATCCAAAGCCCACTAAAATTGGGTCTGACAGTTTCAGTGGATTTGGATCAGAGCCCTAGCCTCCCACAAGCCAACTTCCTGATGTGTGGGAGGAGTGCGACAGAGCCTAGGTTGTTGGGATGTACCTGCAAAGGAGCCAGAAGAAAGTGTAAAATGATGTTAGCTAAAGCAGGTGGTGGCCTTCTCCTCCCCTGCAACTTTTCTGGCTACAGATGGCTCTTTCTGGCCCCTTGGCATATGAGCCTTGGCACCATGACACTAGGCTAGATTGGCCAAGGTCAGGACCAGATTCTGATCACACCCTAGCATCAGCGCTTCGGTGCTGGCCCAATTCTGCATCTCCTACTCACACAGAAGTGTACTTTATGGAAGTCTCATGGGAGTAAATCTTGAGAACTGTACCCCAAGCCACATTTTCAGTAATGGCCACTAATTGGGGGAGTGGCCTGGATTTTTTTGGGGTGCTCAGCTTATGGTATCCACCCAGGGCCTGATTTTCAGAGTAGCTGAGCAGCTGTAGCTGCCACTGATTTCAACTGGCATTGCAGGTGCTTGGCACCTCTGAAAAAACAGCTCCAAGGTGCCTCAGGACCTGGGACACCCAAAACCAGGGTCCACTTTTGAGAATTTTGACCTAAATATTAGAGACTCAGGGGAATCCAGAGGGAGCTTAAGCTGGTGAAATCTACCTGTTGAGGGGATCAGAAGAGATAATGACTCCAGTTTAGACTCCTTGCTGATTTAGGCTCAGTTAAAATCACTTCTGAATTTGGCCCTGCATCTGCTAGACCGTGAACTCCTTAGTCACATTGGTGAGCAACAAGTCTGGTTGAAGAGTTTTTGGAAGAATGTTTTTCCATTAGAAAAATCCCATTTTAATGGGAAAAGGACATTTTTTCATTGCAAAATTCCAGCATGAAAGATTTCAGGGGGAATTTTCAATTTCATTTCAAAGTTGTGGGGAAATATCCACCTTCTCATTTCTCTTCTCTCCCACCCCCAAGAAGAGTTGGGTGGGGATGAGTTTTTTTTTAAAAATCACTCTTTTAAAGATCACTTTCTCACTTAGAGAGTTAAACATGGAAAGAGACTAATTGTTTTCCAATGAGAACAGCTTCAAAGTAAAAGTCATTCCCCCATCCTCTAAAAGGAAATTAAAATTTTTCACAAAAAAAAAAAAGTAGAATGCAAACAAATCTCTGGGTTCCCCCACCCCATTAAAGAGATTCGTTCAGCTCTAGTGAGCAATTCGTCACACAAGTTGTCCCGGGGCAGTTACAAAATCTGACCCTGAATATTTATACAAGAGCAATAAGCAAAGTGTACATGCGGGTGTGCAGCAAATGGGGCATTCCAGTCACATACGGAGACTAAGGCAAGGAAATATACTGTGTCCACCAATCTCCATCCCCTTTGCTGCTTCACACGTCTCCCCTCTTCGTCCTCTCACTTATACTTTGCAACTGGCTCGTGAAAGTTCCTCACACCAAGCGTTCAATGACCTATTAAAACTAAATGAACATTAATAAAGGGCAGAAGGCAATTTTCCATGATGCTCAGGCAGCACTATGAATTACTTTAAAATATTAACATTTTTTTCTCCTGATTCCCTTTACATATGCCACAAAGATTAATCATTTGTTTACCAAGCCAGTAACTCTGAAATAAATACACTTCTGAAAGACTAACTCTTACCCTTTAGTCTCCATTTGCAGGCAAAAACAAAATAAAAATTCTTAAAAAGCCATCACACCTTTGATTTATTTTCAGTGCAAATGAGAAAACATTGGAGATCCTTGGGATTTAGAGAGACAGATTTGGCAGCCTTTCATATTTACTTGGACTGGGAGGTATAATTTGAATCTCTCTCTCCAAACACACACCCACACAGGATTATTAGTGTAATATAGAGAGACAGGGGCTCAAGCCTACCACTCTCTTTGAAGTCCAAGAGGGTCTTGCTGCTGAGGTCGCCAAGAGCAGAAACAGGTCTGTGGCATGTTTTTATAACTATGTTTAGGGCCTATAGGGGCTCTAGTAGGCAGGGAGGTGCAGAGGCTAAGACCCTGGCCTGGAGCGTAGGAAGCATGGAGTTCTATTCCTAGCTCTGAGGCAGCGTGACCTTAGGAAAGTCACTTCATTGCTCAGTTAAATATTCGTACTTTTGGGGGGCAGAACCTGTCCCTTACTATGTGCGTTTGTACACATAGTTCAATCTCAGCTGCAGTCTGTAGGTGCTACCATAATACAAACAATAAGGCACACAGGGCTTAAAAACTCCGGCGGAATCTAGCAACCTTGCTGAAGAATGAGATTTTGTGGCAGCTAATTTAGAAGTGCTGGTTTTCAGATAATGACGTAGAATAACAGAATCAGTATTGCTGCTCCTTGTATATTTAGGTTGACATTAATTCAGTTTATTTTTATTCTCACAACAAAGACCTGACTCTTTGGGGATTTGAATAAGGGACAGTTGCGGACTTTTAACACCTAGCGAGTTTAATGCAAACATCCAGCTAGTGTGACTTGTTTCAGAGAGATCAGTAGTGAAGTAGTCAACAGTATGGACAGCTAAGCACAAACATACAGAGGGCAGTTAAGCACTCAACTCCCATTATAAGTCAGTGAAGGCTGCTGGGTGCCTAACTTCCCTCTGTGACTTTGAAAATCTCCTCCAAAGTTGACAATGAAGATGTCAGAATTAACATGTGTTGATATAGATGGGGCAGTTCACACCTCTCAGGCCATTAATTCAAGCTCGCTGCAAGCACAGAAGACATCATTTCATGCATTCATGTCTTCAACTGTTTCTCCAAAGCGATAGCGGCTAAAAGCATACTTTTATTTTAAATGAAAGCTGAAATTCTGGAGCATAATTCTGCAGGCAGGTGGGGGGATTCTAGAGTAAATGGCACAGATTGGGCCCTGACTGTATTAGCTGGCTCTCATTAACATTGCTCTGTATCATCTTACACCACCATTTCTCCCCACCCCATCCCACTCCCTCTACATTTACACCTTTCTATGCATTTTGTCATTGCTGGGTCCTCTCTTTGCAGCTGTCTTCTAAACTTTGGTACAAAAGAATTTCAAGATTCAGTTATTTGATTTGTAGGAAATAAGCCATGACCCAGCCAATGCATTGACCCAACTGGGCACACAACTAGAAATGTTAAGCTAGAGATAGTTTCATGCTTAAAGAAATGCCCAGTTATTTCCATGATTCTATTTAAGGCCTTGATCCTGCAGGCTCCATGGACAGACCCTTGACCCCATGTAGAGTCCCACTGAAGTCAGTGGGACTTCATGCAGGTGCAGGGATCCACCCACACAGACCAGATTGCGGGGATGTGACACCTAAGTGTGCAGGAATGTCTTTTGCAACTACATGCTACTGCATTATAACCAATGAATGAATATGTGCAAAAAGTTCCCCTTAATACTTGATAGGAGTCCTGAGTTGGCTACACTATGCCATTTATAACTACACCCACATGGGCATCCTGACACCCACAGAAGGAACATGGAAACTAAAAGCTTCAAGCTGTTCTACGTATCGCATGCTGGGACAACATGAGATTACTCTATACTTGTAAAACTCAACTGCACGAGCAGATTTACCATTAAACAAACCATGCAGTGGCACAGGGCCCCCCAGAACAGGGGGGGCCCCAAAACATGGCAGCAAAGCAGGGCTCAGGCAGGCAGACTGCCTGCATGCCGCGGCTGGTGGCCCCACACCATCCCCAGAAGGGGTCGGCTGCTGGCACATCTCTACGCATCCCTGGGAGGGAGGAGGCAGATCCAGTCACAGCTCCAACCCCAGGCAGCGCACGGAGACCCGCTGCCCCCTCCCTGCTAGGGGCACACAGAGACATGCCAGCAGCAGCGCAGCGGGGCTAAGGCAGCTCCCTGCCCACTTTGCCTTCCTCGCCCTGTGCCGCGCCACTCCTGGAAGCGGCCAGAAGGTCCCTGCGGCCCCTGGCAGGGTGTCTCTACGCGTTGCCCCCATCCCGAGCGCTGACTTCGCAGCTCGCATTGGCTGGGAATTGCAGCCAATGGGAGCTGCAGGGGCGGCGCCTCTGGGCAGCAACACATGGAGACCCCCTGCCCCTCCCCCACCTAGGAGCCACTGCCAGAGGGGTGTGTGTGCTGGTCGCTTTGGGAGCCGTGCCACGCTCCTGACACCCTCCCACACCCCAACCCCCTGCCCCAGCCCAGAGCCCGCATCTTGCACCCAAACTTCCTCCAGAGCCCGCACCCCTCACCCCCTCCCACACCCCAGCCACCTGCCACAGTCCAGAACCAGCACCCAAACTTCCTCCCAGAGCCCGTACCCTCACCCTCTCTTGCACCCCCTCACCCCCTCCTGCCCCCCAACCCCCTACCCCAATCAAGGTACCTCACTTTATTTTCATTTACTGGCTGGCATAATGAGACACATGGAGCCAAACTCACTGATGACATAAATTAGTGTCAGTCTACTGGCCTCAATGGCACTGCACCTGCAATTTGTCCCCATCCCTGTAGCCCTGCAGGGCTGACACAGACACCTTCTTGTGTTTGGTAGGCTAGCATTCCACAGGCAGGGAGCAAAAGGGGTCCCTTCTATTGGAGGGATTCAGAAGCCAAGAGAGGTCTTGCATAGCTTGGCAGTTCTGAACCGCATTATTTTCTTCCATGCAGACCCTGCGTCTCAGCAGTTGTTCCACGCGACCCCTCAAAATGTGGCTACTCATCTCTGTTCACCTGGCTGCTCAGCCCGCAGAGAGATACAAACCCACAAGGTATGGATCCTACTGCTTATTTTCCAAGACTAAAAGACAGGCCCTCAGCTGGCGCTTATTCACACAGCTCCAGAAGCTGGCCCTTAGATTTTAAATGACACAAAACCTAGTGCTTTCTCCTCCCTACTGGCTTTGGAGTCGGAAGGCAGAGTCCTAGCATTGTTTAAATTATTTAGCCCTTCCCTTTCAACATTGCTTGGGTTAATTTCAGAGTCATCAAGCCAAGCATCGAATGACAAATACATTGAGGATAACTAGAATTGTGGGATCCCCATAGCTTTCCGGGGGGAGGGGAAGCCTTGATTCCTTCACCCCCACTTTGCATCACCGACACTAGGAGCACCCCTCTGGGAAGTATCACTCAGGTGAGAGCACAGAAACGTTCACAGACAGACAGACACAACAACCCTAGTCACCACCACTGAGATATTCAAGCAAGGATGGTATATCTCAACACTGAGCTTTGGAAAAGGCAGCTTTTAAGGTATAAGTTCATGCTGCAAAAACTAAGGGAGCTTGGGCCAGATTTTTAAAGGTGTTTAGGTGCCTAACATGGGAGCTAGGCACCTAAGTACCTTTGAGGAGCTGGGCCCTATGGTGAATATTTCCAAACTTGGATGTCACAGCTCGCACCGGTGTCAACAGCAGCTGCGGATGCTCAGCAACTCTGACAACCAGGCTACATCTACAGTACGTGTTCTACAGCCACACAGCTACAGTGCCACAGCCATGCGGCTGTAGCACAGCCACTTCCTGCATCAATGAAATAGGTTTTTCCATCGATATTGTTAATCCTTCTCCCCCCACACCCCCCAAGAGGCAGTAGGTAAGTTGACAGAAGAGTTCTTCCATTAACCTAGCTGCATCTATCATGGGCAGGGGGTATAATAGGCCAGGGGAGGCTAAGCCTCCCCTAACCTAGGCTGTGGCCCTGCCCGCTCTCTGCCCTGAGGTCCCGCCCTCGCACCCCTTTCTCCCCAAAACTGGCAAGGGCTCAGCTCAGGTCAGCAGCCTGGAGTTTGGGGCTTGACTGGCCAGCGGATGTGGAGTTAGGTTTGTGTATAGCACGATTATTATTTTTACACTCATTTCTCTCGAGTGAGGTTTGTACATAGCAGATTTAAAAAAAAAACCCTCATTTCTCTTGAGTGAAGTTCTCTCGTTAGTCATTTGGAACATCTGTGGAATAGCAATGCACCAAAGTTATCAGCTATTCTGTCGCGCAGTCTGATTTTGTAATCTTGGTGACAGTGGAAGCTAAAGAAATAAGAACTACATGGTTTTAATGAGGGCAGAGGTGATAGCACTTATAAGACTGCAGAAATCTCAATCTTCTTCCCAGCAAGAAAGGCTGTGTAATTAACATGCAACAGCAGAACTGGCACTTTCACATTATTATGTGAAGGAACTAGATCCCAAGTATTTATACAGCCCTGTGGGTAGGCTGGGCCTGATTCTGAGCTAGGTGACAAGGTACAACAGCAGGAACAACTCCACTGATGTAAGTGCAGAGATGCCTGCATAGAAGTGCTGTTCTCAGGCCACCTTGATTACTTCTCACCCACATGTTCCTAAAAATAACAAGGCAAAAATTGATCTTGGATATTATTGGCAAACCCAGGCTAATACAATAAGGCTCATTGTCCCTCTCTAGTGGCTGGGTCACATATAACATGTTCATGTAGTGCTCCTGCTCCTGTATTTGAGGCTGCAGAGGCATGTGCTTTTAGATCCAGAGGTTCTGGGTTCAGCCCCTGCAGGTGACCTAACCTGGGATGTCACTGCAAGTGGTAAAAAATGCCACACTGTGTTAGAATGCGTAACAGGGTGATTTTAAATGCTAGAGCCTTGAGAAAGGTTTAACATGGTGCATTCAAGAAAACAATTCACTTGATCTAAAATGGGGCTGGATAAGCCACCAGTTTCCTTTTCCCTGGGGCTGGAGCAAATTGCAATCCTGCCTACTTCTCCTCCAATTCCACATCCCCCCCGCCATGAGAAATTTAGAACAAAAAAACTCATTTGAAAATTTTCAATTGAAAAATATCTGTTTCCTCGTGGGAAGTTTAGAACCTACTTGAAACAAAATTTTCATTTCACATTGACATTTCAGACAGAAACACAAATTTGTCATTTCATCTTCAAGTGTTTCATTTCACTGTTTTATTAAAATCAATATTGCACCTTAAAATGCCATTTTGCTTATGGAGGTTTTTTTAACGTCGCAAAACTGTGATGTAACAGCATTTCAAAATGGAGAGGAAAATTTCTGCTATGTTTTGAAATGTCAGTTTAAAAATGAAATTTTGTGTTTCAGAATTTCCCATGGGAAAATGTTTGTGTCAGAACTGACATTTTGCTGCAAAACAATTTAGTTTCAACAAAGTTGTGTTGTACTTTCTGCATGAAGAATTTTGACCAGCTCTAAACTATAATTTCGCCCTGCTTTTTCAGGAGGCCTTTAACAAGCTGTTTGTTACCCCTTAGAGGCCACTTCTTGATCCAAACCAATCTCTACTAGGCAGTTTCTCTTCCCTTATCCTACTTAAGGAGTTTAACCCTTTCACTGTGCACTCTGGCACTGGGTACAAAACCCCCATCACAACTCTTCCAATGCAGTTCCTGCCCTAGACATGGACTTAGAATCTGCAAAACTCCAAGGACCAAACAAATGACAAGAGTGTACCTACAGTAACACCATTGTTATCAATACCCATATAACTACCAGCTGTACACTATCTCCAGTGTAGTAATAATGATCAAACATTTATATAGTGCCACAATGGGCTTTTCAATATTCCACTGGCTGACTGTTCAAACTATACTGGAAACACTTCACCCACCTCTGAAATGCAGCCACCACTTGTGGATAAATATGACAGAAATATGAATTAATAATAGAGTCAGGTTTTGACGGTCTCTTCTCCTCTCTCCATTCTATTTTCCCTTCTGGTTTAAAGCCCCTTTTCCCCCACCGTTTTTCTCCTCGTACCACAGCTTGAGCTGCTTTTAGACATTGGTTTAGCCTCCAGTTATCATCTTTGTATTTTTTAGAACAATTACATATCATGATTCACACAATTATTGAGAATGATTGTTTCAAAATATAGCCCAAATGGTATTTTTAAGTGATTCATAAATGCACCTTTTCCCACAATGCCTCAAACAACAATCCCTTAATTGCCTATGCACATATTTGAAGTAATTTTAAAAATAACCAAGAATTAACATAATGCATCATATACCAAATTTGCAGCCTCTTAAGCTACTCTGTATATTCCTTCCTCCCTATTTGATTCTTTTCCCCTCCTCTTTTTTGTCTATATGTTGTCACTTGCGGCAAAATAGCCATTGACTTCAGTGGAATCAAGATTTCTCCCTTGTAAAGCTCTTTTGGGATAGGGACATGTCTTACATGTGAGAAGTGCCTAGCACATATCAGGAACTAGCTACCTAATAATTATTACATCACTAAGCAATTGAATCAAAACATAAAAATGTTTAAGAAACTAGCCACAAAATCAGACATCATGTTTCGTTTTATTTCATTAGACTAATCAGTAGGTTACACGAAGAAGAGGTGTTGTGTATTGTACTAGCTGAGCTGCAGAAAGTCTGTAGATGCTGATTGGTGTCCAGCCCTTGGAAAATTTTAATTTTTCATTGACAAGTTGAATCCTGAACATTTTTGGTGAAAACCCAAAATATTCTAATTTTGGAAATGCTGCTATGGTGTCTCCTGGGAGTTGTAGTTCAAGTGCCTAGCACTCCCTTTTATCTCTACAGGCTGTGATCCCTGATAGGACTACATCTACCATGACGCACCATGGTCTCCCTCCTTGGAAAGGGTAGCAATGTATTATGGGAGTCCCTGGCTATGGTGCACCATGAGAGATGTAGTCAGGAGGGGAAAAATCAGGACATTTTTTGATCAGTCCCAATATCTGTTAACTTCCACCTATAGGCGGCACTTGAAATTCTTTCTGAGCTGCACACAGCAAATAGAGGGCAACGTGGTCATACATATAGAGAGTCTGAGCCGCTCCTTCTCTGCATCCTTGGTAGCCATTC
The DNA here is from genome assembly GCF_020497125.1 of Mauremys mutica. Taxonomy (NCBI): domain Eukaryota; kingdom Metazoa; phylum Chordata; order Testudines; family Geoemydidae; genus Mauremys; species Mauremys mutica. The sequence continues at coordinate 48,572,713 of NC_059078.1, forward strand.
ACACTTGTGCAAAGTGAATGCAAAACCTCCAGTTGAAATCAGCGGGCAAGGACCCCAATCATCCAGGGCCGCCCAGAGGATTCAGGGGGCCTGGGGTCTTCGGTGGTGGGGGTCCTTCCGCACTTCGGCGGCAGGTCCCGGAGCAAGTGAAGGACCTGCTGCCGAAGACCCAGAGCAGAAGAAGCTCCAGGTCTTCAGCAGCAGGTCCTTCACTCACTCCGGGTCTGTTCGGCGGCACTGAAGGACCTGCCGCTGAAGACCCGCGGAAAACTCTCGTGGGGACCCCTGCAGGGCCCGGGGTCTGGGGCAAATTGCTCCACTTGCCCGCCCCCCCCCACCCCCGGGCGGCCCTGCAATCATCCAAAACATAAATTGTTAATTACAACCTGTTCTCTTCTAATATAGCCAGCAAGTGAGATTTCCAGGAAACATCGCTACCTGGAAATGGCCAGCAGCCACACTTTTTTGGGAGAGAGGGCAAATGGAAGACAGTTTAGGTTGAAGTCCAAATTTCAAATCAGAGTCATTTTGAAGTGACCTGTAACTCACTCCGTTTAAGGGATTTTCCCTTTAAATGCTACAGAAACAAACAAACATTCTCTTCTGCCTGCAGAGTAAACCTGGCAATTTTCAAACCAAACCAGTTTTCCAAGCCAAAGTTATAGTAGGGCTTTCTGCTCAAAGCTGATTGCAACACTATGGAGTGGCAATTGCACAATAAATACTTCTCTCTTCTATGGTGCTTTTTGTGCATAGGTCTCTAATCGCTTTACAAGTGAGGGCAAGTATTATTATTCTCATTTTACAGATGAGGTATAGAAGGTAGGTCTCCTGACCCCCCATCAAGTGTCATTGGGCAACAAGCCAGCTGGTTTCATCGACCCTTTAACCTCTCAGTTGCATCAGCAGATCCCCATGCACAGTATATAACCTCAGTGTCAGGAGTGAATGATGTCAGGCACCAATTAGCCGTAAGTTGTTACACGTCAGTAACCAGTCATTCCTGAGAGCATGGGACGGAAGGCACCAAGAGGCAACTCCCATGACCAGCAACCAGCCCGAGAAGCTCAGCAAGGCACGGGGCAGATGCATGGGAGACTGGGGCAGGCGGCAATGCCCCAACACAATCCATGCAGTGGCTTCAGAGCCGTTCCTTGGAGGCTACTGCAGCCCAAGAGCGGAAATAGTCTAGGCAAGCGCCTCACCTGGCATAGGACCAGACTCCACATAGTGCAGGATCCCACAGACCCACCTGTCCTCCAGCCTCCACCCATCCCCTGACATGCAAGATCCACTGCAGCACCAGGCTCCATGCTGAACTGCTCCCCCAAATTCTGCCCCTCCTCCAAGCAAACTGCTTCCACTGCAAAGGGCCCTTTGCAGCTGTGGAGGCAGAGGCAGGGTTTGCCTCTGAGTGCAGGGTGATTGTTCTTTAAAAGGATTTGGTCTATTTAAGAACAGGAAATGTAGCTAGCTGGAATGGCCCAGTGGTCCATCTAGGCTGGTGTCCGGCCAATGCCAGATGCTACAGAGCAAGGCAGAATGCCCCAGTAAAGTAATTCATCTTGTAATGTTGTACCAGGGTGGGAGAGGTCACTCGCTGACCTTAGGGTGACCAGATGTCCCGATTGTATAGGGACAGTCCTGATTTTTTTGTCTTTTTCTTATATAGGCTCCTATTACCCCCCGCCCCCGTCCTGATTTTTCACATTTGCTGTGTGGTTGCCCTAGCTGACCCACTTATGGCCTGGAGCCCAGGGATTGATACCTTGCTCTAACTAGAGTCACTGCGGATGCTAGTCTCTGCCTTGTAAGCATCAAATCCTGCCTTTTGAAACATATGTTAGATCCTCAGGTAGTGTAACTGGGCACTGGCGTCAACGGAGCTACACCAAAGTACAGCAGCTGAGGATCTGTCCATTAAAATGAGTTTCCATTTAGAAAAGTGACTGTTCAAACAGCACCATATGGGTCCATGTTTATTGCCTCTCACAGATTCATTTCATGATTGCAAAGATGGTTCTCCTACAAACTCAGCCTGGGAGCAGAGTGCCAGGGTAGGCTGCTTTTGGCTCACACATCATCATCAATAATGAGGCATGAACAGGCTGAGCTCCACCTGTGCAAACCCATTTTGAAGACAAAAATCTGACTGGCAAAATATTTAGCCTGAGCTAGAAGCAAGCCAGAAGAGCAGCAGTGACTGCAGCAGTGTCCAAGCTTAGGAGCAAGCCAGCTCGATTTTTAGATCCAGATGCCTCAAGGGCTGAGTTTGAAAGCTACAGGATTCCTTATTGCCCTTCCCTGATGCAGAGAGGGTGCATAACCCACCCATTCCAAGCTAGCCAGTGTTTCCTACCCACTTTGCTCTGGGGTAAATGACCACAAAAGATGCAGGGCAGCAGAGGATCAGACTTCCCATTGCTTCCAGACATGCCCTGCAGGAGCTCCTGAAGTCAAATGCAAAGTCTCCCAAGGCACAGCAGCTGTAACGCCTCTGTGCTCCTCCCTGGCTGGGTTCACTCTGCCGCCCCAGGAGAAGGGAGGGAGATGGTGACCCGGCCCTCCGCTCACATAGCCCACGCACTCTCTCTGTCCAGGCTGGGATTGTACCTGGCCCCTGGGAAGATGGCTCATGTAGGGAAGCGTCTGATTACTGATGAGTGGAGCCAATTGGCTAGGGAGTCACTGAGACCCAATAAGCAGAGCCTCGGGGTGGGGCCCGTGGGTTAGTGTTCTGTGCTGCCAGGTGCCTCGCTAGCTGGAGAACACAAAATAGTGCTAATCACATCATGCTTTCTGCACTGGGCTGCCTTCCAGAGTGAGCCACACAGCAATCCAAATCTGAGAGTCATTTATAAGGGTTTTGTAAATGTAACTGACAGACAATACCTGAGGAAGGGTCCCCTCTCCCCAGTGAAACCAAGCCCAGAGTATATAGGAATAGGGTCATAGCCCTTTAACTAGCATGAGCTCTCTAGTGGTGATCACCACATTCTGCATCTCACAGCCCTGCCAGGGGAGCAGTGTACATGCAGCTAGGCCTGGCATGCTGCGCATATTCAGTAACACAGTTTTCAGAACACCTCCCCCTAGCAAGCTGATGCAGGCTGGCATGGCTCGGGGCTGGAACTTGCAGCTGACTGCCACGTTCTCAGTGGTGCCTTGTTGGGCCCTTCCACCGTCCTGCCCGTGGGCAGTAGATGATGCCGTGATTACAGAGCTTGGTAAATTCCTGGGATCCTGCCACTCACCCGCTGTGCTCCCCCAGGCTGAATCTGCGACCAGAACTGGCCTGGTGTCCTCACCACACACAAGGGCCCTGAGGTACGGCAGGATTCCTGGAACCCTGACTCCAGGAAAGGGCATGTCACAAAGAGGGAGGATGAAGATATGGGTGCGTTGGGAAGGAGAGGAGCTGCCACACAGCTGGCATCAAATCAAAGGGGATATTCCTGAGGTCCTGCCAGCATAAATCTAGCTTCCCCCATATCATGGCCCAGCTACAGCTGTCCCTTCAGGATCAACTCCCAGCCATAGAGCATTAGAGGGGTCTGTCAAACAATGTGATCTGCTGAGAGTTCAGGGCTCCCTTGGGCTCTCCTCCCACAGCCCTGGGCTGATGATACTTTGACATAAAAGCAGGGCTGTTTCCTGGCCTCGGATGGGCCCCAGGTTCTTCCTGCCCCTGCGTCCCACAGTGCACTTCAGCACTGTGTGGCCTCCCTGCAAAAAGGAGAGCCTGAACGTGGCACGACAGTGACTCACCCTGGCTGCTGGCGACTTGTGCAGCCACCGCCCTGGCCTTCGATTCCCACCGCTCACACCAGTTTCAAAAAGGGCGGGGTCTGGGCCCACCGGGGCAAGGAAGCACCCAAAGGTGCTGCTCCAGATCCCCCCTTCCAAGGCAGCAGTGAGGCAGGTGGGGAAGAGAGGAGGTTGGCTGCCCCAAATCCTTACCAGGCTGGGTTTCCCACTAGCGAGGCTGGCTGAGAAAGGGCAGTGGGGGTAGAATGGGCTCCCGCAGAGCCCCCATCCTTAGGTGCCGTACTGGGGACCATGCCAGGAAAGGTGGGGTGTGCCAGACAGCACTTAGGAAAGGTGGAGGCAGCAGGTGGGGGCTGGGAGAAGAGGGTCAGAGACAGTTTCAAAGTGTTTCCATCTCTCAGGGACCAGTCCCAGGGCACAGCTCAGTCCTTAGCATTCCTGGGCCAGGCACGTCTCCCACATCCGGGCTGTCCTCATTCATAACCCCTGAGAAGAGCTAGGGGATTTCAGATTCACAGCAGAGAACAGCTATTCTATCCCGATTAGCCCCACCCCCACCCGCAGGGCATTGAGAGCCCTGAGCTGCCATAGGGCAGAGGGGTGGGAATCCAGGCCTCAGTCTCCTCTCTCTCCTGTCCTGCTGCTAGAACAGGTGCCCAGATAGCGAGTCCCCCCTTCCACTCCCACTGCCAGATCAGCCAGTGACTTGGCTCCAGGTCCAGCCTTGCTGCCAGAGCGGGAGACCAAACCACCCCCTGGGTTGCAGCTCAGCAGGGCCCCAAGGCCAACTAGTCACACAGCCCCCAGCCCAAGCAGGCGATTCCATCTCTCCCACCTGCACATGGGAAGGCCACGTGCCACGGCTCCAGCGCACAGACATTGGAGCTGGGTGGCCAACTGCTTGTTAGTCCCAGTGCGATTTGCTACGTGCCTGCAGGTTCTGGCAAAACAGTGCCAGGCACTATTCTGTGCGGATCTGAAGCCTGCACCTGAGCTGCTAACTCTTTGATGCCTCTTTGAAATGGACGCGGCTGTGATGGAGGCGCCTCTCAAAAGGGAAGCTAGCGAGGCTGGGCTTTTCCCCTCCCGCTCTTTTAGTAAACATCTGTTTTTCCTGCTCCATTTCCATAGCGGGCTCCGCAGAGAAGCAGAAAAACATTTTCTTTGCTAAATAGCAGCTTCTCTCTCTTTCAAGAACAGCCTCAGCCTGAGCTGGGTCATCATCTCCACAGACATCAAAGGCGCAGCCGGTTGGCTTGAAATGAGACCGCTGGCCCACGTCTTCAGGTTCCCGCAGCAGGCAGTGGCTTAGAGACAGGCTGCGTTAATTACAATGAAGTCACCACGCCGCTGAAGGTAGAAAAGGCTGCTGTGTCAAAAACGGCGCCTTCCTCCTCAGCAGAGCCACGGCCCATATGCATTAGGGTCAGAGCAGCTCAGTGCTAGCCGCAGAGGGTACATCTCCCAGTCCAGGGAGACAGATCGCACTAGCAGGGCTCCAGCTAGTGTGCTAAAAATAGTGCAGACGAGTCGGCTGGAGTTCTCAAGCCCACCAAGGCATCAGAGCGCGAGTTGCAGCCCAAGTCGCAGTGTCCACACCACGATTTTTAGCGCACTAGCTGGAGCCCAGCGGGCACAGGCTGGGAAGCTTGCTGCCAGCTGCATTCTAGATACACCTACTCCTGTAGTCTTGCGGCATGGCATAGCTGAGAAGGGGCCGGCCAGCTGAGTTCTCTTCTGCCTCATGAATTATCAGCTAAATCCTGGCCTTGCTGCACCTTACACTTTGGGAGGACTCCACATCCAGCTTCACTCCCAGCCTCGTTTAAATCCCTCCTGAAAACCAGCCTGTGCTCTGATTATGTTGCTCAAGCTGGGGACCACCTGTGGCTACCAGGACCCTACAATTGCAACAGGATTCACAGAGCACCTGTCCCTGCAGTCACCCTGTCTTCTTGCCCACCTGCATCTACCCACTGAATATTATCTAAGCCGAGATTACTACACCCAAGGGCAAGGACTGGTTCTGCATTATTTGTGCAATGGGGCCCTGATCCCTGGCTGGGCTGGTTAAAGTTCTGCTGTAATAATAATAAAAGACATGCCATGCTGATTGTTCTAGGAGGCATTCAGATGCTATGGGGATGGGTGCCAGTGCAAAACAGATGAGCTAGCTGTGAATTTGTGGTGAAAATGTTTTTCAATGCAAAATGCATTTTCTGCAAAGTCTTTCCTTGGAAAACTTCGATTTTCACCACCTTTTTCAATCTGCAATCAGGAAAATCAAAATGAGCAGTTTTGTGACAGGTCACCCCCCTCAGCTGAAACATTTCCCTTTTTCAAACCAAATCAGCAGGTTTCATATCAGGTCAATTTGACACTATGATGGGTCCCCCTGAGCTGCCACAGCGCCTCGGAGAGTTGTAATTCGGGTGCCCATGATGCATCATGGTTTCTCCTCTAGCTGAAGCACTGCATCATTAGAGTCCTGTGACACTGGTGCATCATGGGAAATGTAGTCCAACTGGGGAACCTGGCACATAATGGTTAACAGAGGCATTTAATATACAACTCCCATGAGGCAACCCAGTAGCTCAGACACAGTTCAATGTTTAACAGATCTGAAATGAAACATTTTGATTCAGGAATGTCAAAATGGTTTTGATTGAAAAAAAATATTTTGACATTTCATCCCTATATTCAGGATGGAAACCAATGTCAAACTCTCAGAACTGGCCTCTGGGATAGCAATTCCGATTTTCTCTCAGATTTAATAGATTGATGAATTGTAGATATTGGTGGCAACAGACAGATTTTGAAGGGGACAGTGGCGAGGGACAGATGGGAAAAGTCATCTGATAGATCCCATGAGCTCCCTGGGTCATAGGCCTAACTTCTGTTCATTCTGTTGGGTGAGGGCAAGAAAGGTGGCAATCTAACCCAAGGAAATGACATACAGAAATCTGCATTGCCACAGCATGAGGCTTGCAGTTAAAAAAAATCACAGTCAGGAGATATGTTAATGTTTCAATGGCAGCATTAATTCAGGCACATTGCAGAGAGAACATCCTGTTTCCTAGTCCTGGTTCTTTGTTACCTGTGTAACTTAATTTAGTACTTTTCAGGTCATAACGTGTAGGTAGCAAAAGCACCAAGAATCCAGCTTTTGGTAACCTTCCACTTTCCTGTCTTTTTGTGTTATGAGCCACACAACCCTCAAGTTGCATTGAGCAGAAAACCATGAGGCTTGCTCCCTGATTTGCTGCTGTGTTGTAAATGAAAATACTTTTTTGGGTTTTCTTCCTTGACCATCCAACTCTGTTACTTCCAAGTGCAGTTCTGTTCTGAAAAGTGACTGAGTAAAAATAGCCATTCCTTGCTCAGTAGATGCGTATTCTGTCATATTTGAGCCTTGCAGCAATAATAATAAAGTGTTTCTGCTTTTTTTACTCCCGTTACCCTGCAAAGCCAGCCCAGCTATAATGGAAGAGGGAGCTGGAATTTAGTGCTGCTCATGCATCATCCATAGAATTGGTTACAAAGTTCTGGACAGTGACCCCTGTGCAAACCCATCAATGGTTATAGGGGTACGTAGATGTCACCAAGGGCTGAAATTTGGTTACAGTGGGGTCACTGAGTGCAAAATGTGCGTCATTGGTGATTACTGGAGCTGGTGAGGAAATGATTTTTTTTCTTGGGGCAGGGAGGAAAAAAACAACAAAAATGGTTTTTCATTGTCAATTTTTTTCTTTGAAATTGTGTGTATTTTAATCAGAAACCTGAAAAACAAAAATGTTCAGTTTCCAGCCACTGAAAAATATTCTATTTCTGGCAACCCAAAACCAAAAACAATTTCAGGTTCTAATAGCTGGGAAAAAATCCTTGTTTTTTGTTTTTCCACTTTGTTTTTTTAAGAAGACCTGAACCTGTTTGATGCAAACAGGAGACAAAACACAATGTTTAGTCAAAAAGCTGTTTCCACCAAAAAAAACATTTTGACAGAAAATTTTCAGCCAGCTCTGGGACTGATGCACAGGAAGGAAAGACCTGACTTAGATCCAGCGTGAGCCTGTGTGTGGCACTAGCAGTTAGGGGAAAAAACAACTTCCAGGTAGGCGTGGCTAAAGACAGACTGCATGACATGGGGCCTTTGGGTGTAGAAAGCCATGCAGCTACATCACTACTTAGCACTGGCTCTCTAATTATGTAGACAATACAAGCCCATTTATCCAGCGCCTTTAAATCAAACTCCCCTTTTCATCCAAATTTCAGTAAGATTACTCTGGATAATTATCCACTGGGTCGTGCTTTTGATATGCCTCCTCCCCACAAAAAAATTAGATAAATGAAGATTCAGTCTTATAAAATGGTCAGCAGATCCAGGACGTAGTATTGGCTTTCCGTGATTCCACCTATCATTCCTTGCAACTGAGGTGCTACCCGAAGTTTCATATAAGGCCAGATCATTCTAACAAACCTCAGAATTCCCCAGCTCTCCACTGATATATATTTTAGCAAATGTTTCTAACCTGGTGGTCCACAAAATATTTGACCGTTCCTTGGTCGGTGAGTGTCTGAAAATCACCCATCCTGTTCCTTAGCTCAAGTACAATTTAAAAGGCAAAAATATCATGTTTTGGAAGAAAGAAAAACATTCTTGTGAAAGCTGTTTGAAGCATCTCAGAGGTTTGGAATACTAGAAATAGCTCCAGCAGAGGGCAGGTGAGATGGCCAAAGTGGAATGATAAATGCAGGTGATCACACTGATGGCAGTCACTCCATATGAGGAGCTACCAGTAGCAAAAAAATCCCACAGTCAGTTAGAAAAGAGATTGTGTTGCAGATCTATGATGTGATCAAAGGACTGCTCTTTGCTGCTGCGCTATCATAACCAAATAATACAAACCTAGACAAACTGTAGGGAAAAGCCCAAGGCAGATTTTAAGCATTTTATCAAGAGACTAGTATGAATCAAAACCCGGTATCCAAATAGCCCTGAACTTTGTGGGGTTTGAAATCCCAGTCTGGATCTTGCAGCTCATCCTTATATGTGCCCTTAATTAAAGTTAAACAGTTTGATAGCAAATTAGCAGCCACATATGCTGATCAACTAAGTTACCTCTGATGGCCTAATAAAAATCTGTGGATTGGCTGAATTAACTCCGATGGCCCAATCTCACCACCCACCTAATTTCATATGTTCTTGAAATTAAACCTAAAGTCACCAAAACATTTTTTTCTTCTGGTTTTCTACAGCTTCTTTCACAAGGAAAATCTGACAAGAGGAGGACCACGACCATGACATTGTAATATGGTTTAGTGTCCTGTTAATTTTTAAAGCTTTCTTTGGGCCCATCCCTCTGAGGACAAGCAAAGCTCACAGACAGTCCTTTCCTTGCATACACTGGGGAGGGAGAGTGCCAAACAATTCGCTCTTTCTATGCCTGTGAGGGCCATTCCGCAGAGGTGGAGTAAAGCCAGCGCTGTAGCCAGGGAGATTCAGCGCTGTATGTGCCTTGCAAATGTGGACGGTGAGTTGCAGCGCTGTAAAGCCACCACAAGCGCTGCAACTCTCCAGTGTAGCCAAGCCCTAAGTCTGTGATCTTGCCACTCAGGGAAAAGCCAAACTGGGCTGTGCTGTCAATAAATAACTTACAATGCAATTGTGAATGAGAGCTGAAGGAACATTTTTGGAACCACTCTGGTACTCACCAGCCACTTATTTTCCTTAAAGGGGAAGCAAATGCTTTTCCTTAGCCGCCATTTCACTTCTTCTGCGTTACCAACCCAGGTCATTCCTGGTTCCCCGCAGCCAGCAGCAGCACCTCTGCAACAGGATCTCAGGCAGAGTTGGTAATCGTAATCATTTGACAGGTTTCAGAGTAGCAGCCGTGTTAGTCTGTATCCGCAAAAAGAACAGGAGTACTTGTGGCACCTTAAAGACTAACAAATGTATTTTAGCATGAGCTTTCGTGAGCTGAAGAAGTGAGCTGCAGCTCACGAAAGCTCATGCTAAAATACATTTGTTAGTCTTTAAGGTGCCACAAGTACTCGTAATCATTTGAGTTTGGGATCAGGGTGCTGCATAATAAATGGTCACCCAGCCTTATTTTCACTACCTCCTTGTGCCCCACTGTGTAATACAACTGGGACCAATCCAGCATGCTGGAGCCAGCTGATCCTTGTCTGGATAATTGGCTGATCCAAATACTTCTGGCAGAAGCAACAAGGGGATGATTTGAAATGCAGCCTGGGCCCATCTCTTTGGTGCTGTGCACCTAGTGGCTATACCTGCCTGTCAGGTAGGTAGTGTTATCCCCGAGGCAAAGAGCAGTCAAGTGACTAGCCCAAGGCCACAGAAGGAGTCAGTTGCAGAGGAGTTCCTGGTTCCCAGCTGTGTGCTTACCCCACTAAGTCCCTCTTGGCCCAACTTATTCTCTCTGTCCTGCCTTAGTGACAAAGTGCCATCAAGGCCCCGTACTCATATGTCTGAGGCCAGGGCATCTTTGGATGCCAATCTTACTGCTTCTGCATGGCTCAGGCTGGTAGTGGATGCTCACCCGGCTGGGGCTAGCACTGTGCTTCCCCCCCCCCACACACACACTCCTGCCTCCAAAGCCCTCTCCACACTGGCAAAGCTGAGATCCCTAATTCACCACCTGTGGGAGCCATACTGTGGGCAGGGCTCGGCTGCAGCACCAATCCATCAAGGACAAGTGCAGAGTCCTGCACTTAGGATGGAAGAATCCCATGCACTGCTACAGACTAGGGACCGAATGGCTGGGCAGCAGTTCTGCAGAAAAGGACTTAGGGGTTACAGTGGACGAGAAGCTGGATATGAGTCAACAGTGTGCCCTTGTTGCCAAGAAGGCTAACGGCATTTTGGGCTGTATAAGTAGGACCATTGCCAGCAGATCGAGGGACATGATCATTCCCCTCTATTCGGCATTGGTGAGGCCTCATCTGGAGTATTGTGTCCAGTTTTGGGCCCCATACTACGGCCCCACTATTGCCACTTACGCTAACGAGAAGCCCAAGCTTGGTGCAGAGAGAAAGAGGCCGATGCATGTGATTTTCATGCCATGGAGGCAGGAGAAATGCTTGAGAGGAAGCATTTTTCCCTGCTCCGCTCCTCCCGATAGGCAGCTCTGTAAGTATTCATCAAATGGCCTCTAACAGAGTAATAGATCCCAGATTTCATTCCACCCACGTACACCTTCTTAACAGAATATCTGTGTTTGTTCACTCTGTTGTCTGGCCTCCTGTCAAGATATCCTGCAGCCAGCCTGGAGCTGCTTCTAATGGGCTGCCAGGGGATTTGTTCTCTGACAAGAGTGTGTACCAGGTGCTGACAGCTTGCTGGAACGACTCGCTGTGCTCGCAGGATTGGAAATTGGTCTCTCATTCTCACCCTGTCGGAGTGGCTAGGTGGCGGACGATGAGCCGTGATGTGCTCTTCTGTAGCTTTCCATTGCCATGTGGGGCCAAGAGATTGTGTTGGGGCTGGCATGTCTGCTGGTACCTCAGGCCTTGCAGGGTAGCATGGGCTGCAGCATTGAAAGATGAGCTGCAATTAACCTGCTGCTCCCCTCGACTTCAAATCAGGGATCTCCAGTAGCCACACCCAGTATTAGGATTACGCAATCAAGCACCATAGGGACCCACCAGCACAGCAGCAGGATCAAGCTGAGTGTCTTAAGATGCACCATCTAATTCTGTGTTTTCCATGATCCTTCCTTTGGGGAACCATTTATCATGGGGCCAAGCTAACTTGAGCTCTGGTCCCCTTGAGCTTCTTCCACCAGCCAGGGCTTGAAGGAGCCTGAAAAAGCTGAGTCAGCAGGTGTGAAGAAATGTTTGCACAGGTATGTGGGAGCATGCAACAGGTGGGTGGCATGCTTGTGCTCAGGCACAGGAGAGCAGATGCAGGTGTGTAACACTGTACGGAGGGCTAAGTGTGAGCACAGAGGAGAGGCAGCTGTGTGGAACTGTGAGTGTGAGCACAGAGGCAGAGAGAGAGAGAGAGAGAATCTTTAGAAGTTAACACAGCATTCATGCTACAAATCTTTCTTTTTCCTTTTCACACAGGGCAGGGAACGTGGCCCCTGCTCCATGAGTCACAGCCTAAGCTAGCAAGGAGGGAGGCAGCTTTAATTTAGCTGTGAGTGAGCAGCTACCTTCTGCCCTCATGACATGAGCTTGAGCATACATGAGTGCTCTTCTCTAGAGTAAGGCAAAGTCCTGCCCCTCGGGGGTGGGTAGGACGTGTGCTGGCCAGGGCGTGTGCTGGCCATGCACTGGTACCTGAGCCCTAATGCTAACACAGATTAGCCTGTGCAGAGCAGGAGGAAGCAGTGCAGAGCGGAGCAGACTTTGCAAAGGGGAAGGATATACCCTTGTTTAGCCACGGCTGCAACACCTACCCTAGTTGACTGGGCATCTGGCCCCACCCCCCTCATGGCCATGGAACAAGCCAGCCTAGAAGCTTAGGCCCATGCCCCATTGCAACCCATTACTGAGCACTAGGCTGAGATCCTACCCTGCGGTATGTGTGGGGTGGAAGAGGCTCCCTATGCACTATTCTCCCCCATGCAAGTCAGGATTTGCCCCTTACTGAGACAAAAAATACCTAGGTTTTTTTTTAAATGCATGCACACAATTGCTGGTGAAAACTGCATGCATGCGTATGAGTCCGCTTTGAATGCACAGGTATTGTGTTTGCATCCCAATGCAGGGCCTGGAGTGCGCCCAAATAGATGCATGTATCTATAGTGGCTAGTTCAGGAAAACACCCAATCTGTAGTAACTAAGCCCACAATCAGGAGCACAACTGCAAAGGCTCAGCTGAAATCAGGCCCTGACTGTGTGTGTATTCTGTCACCCTGCATCAGACACAGTGGCCCAGAGCGTCACAGCTCTCAGGCATGAGGGTGAATTTGTGGGCCGAGTGACATCTATGGCAAAACTCCCATTGCCTTGGGGAGGCCAGGATTTTGCCTGGGATTCCAACCATAGGATCTGGTCCTCTGAGGATCTAGGGGGTTTATGCTGCTGACAGTCCCTGGGATGGGAGGATGCCCAGCACATGGCAGGATTGAGGCCAGTGTACTCATGGTAGGTTACAGAGGAGAGAAGGAAAGCAGCAGGAGTGAGGGGCAGAGGAGAGCAGGATGGAAGAGAGGAGAGGGGTGGGGAGGAGACATTGCAAGATTGCTCTGGGCATGCTGCAGATCAGGCAGGGCTGGGTGAACTGGCTAGGATGGAATGAGACCTGAATCTCACACCTTTCCCTTGAACCAAACCCCTGGGGACCAGACATTTCAGCTAACTCCCCCCCCCACACACACCATTTCTGTGCACTTAGATTCAGCCAGGGTTGGAACGGAGGCTGCAATCCCACCAGACAGACTTACTGGGGCAGCGTCTGTGAATGACTCACCACCAGCCAGTGCTAGAAACTGGACCGAGCAGGCAGCAATGCCAGCATTTCCAGCCCCAGTCCTACACCAAAGAGAACCGAGCATATTTAGATTGGTGTCCAACAACCTCCGACCCTTCCAGCCTCACCATCCCGTGCCCCAGGCTAAGACCTGTCCAGTATGCAATGGAGTGAATGTAAAAGCTGGGATGGACACACTATGGACAGTTCTCTAGTTGTTCCAAAATCCTGGGCAGGAGCCAGAAGCTGATGCCACAAGGGCATGACACTCATCACTACCGAATGATCTAGAGTGGAGATCTGAGCTCAGGGGCATATGGACAAGCACTCTGCCCCGGAGACCACCCCCGGCTACCAGAACCAGTCCACCTCAGGTCCCTTCTGCTTGAGTCTCTCTCTCTTTTTTTCTTTGTTCCTTTCCTGAAATATTTTTCTCTTCCCCCAGCATCCTCCACCCGCACAGACTCTACGAAGACCATCAAGACTCCTTTGCACATTGTGTTCAAGGGGGTGGTTTCCATCTGAGGCTAACCCATGGCCACTTCTGCTGCCAGATGTGCTGTGAGAAGGTATCAGAGCAGCAACCTCCCCAAGAAAGAGAGAGAGGAGGGGGGGAGGAGGACACACCTGATGGCATGCCACTCAGAGGCCTGTCTGCTGCCAGCAGTGTCCCACTGTCTTCTATGGCTTTTTATTCCTATGTGATTATACTGCTAATTTCATATAGGGATTGAAGCCATGCAATACGCTGGGGCTGGCCACCGGAGAACGTCACCTGCTCCTGCAGACCTCACCACTAAAGGGTCACCATCGCCAAAATGAGCTGCTGGTGCACTGGGTCACTGCCCCCAGTGCTCGGGGGCCTGGAGCAGCCCCTATAGGGGAGACCTGGAGTATCAGTAACTGCCTGTGCTCAGCCAGGAGCTGCTGCCACCATACTAGGTTGGGCATCCTAGGGTACGTCCACACTGCAATCGGGGTGTCTGCAGCATGTGCAAACGTAGCTGAGCTAGCTAGAGCAACGCAAGCTTGAGTACCACTAGCAGCGACACCCCCAGCATGGGTGTGTCAGTACAGGCTGGCTGCTTGAGTACACCCCCAGGGGCTCCGGTGGGCTTGTACAACCTATGCTGCAGCGGCTTCCCTGTTACTTGAATTGCCATTGATCTAGGGAGCTCCGGTACATCTACGGGTGCTGCAGTCACACCCCTGATTGCAGTGCAGTCGTCCCCATCCAGAAAAAGCAAGGCCTGTTTAACCCCAGCCCTGCTTCTGATGGTATCCCCACACCTGGCGTCTGCCAGCCCCGCAGAGTCCCTGACTCAGGTAAATGTTGCGAGCCAAACCACCCACTGGGGAATGCACCTGAGAAATGAACAGACTAGTGGCCACACCCAAAGGATACCACCACCAGGGGGTCGGGGGGGGTGTGTGACTGGAGTACATTGACAAACACTGGATCCTGCTCCCAGTGAAGTCAATGGCAAAACTCCCACTGATTTCAATGGCAGCAGATCAGGGCCTTGGCCAACCTGGTAGGTGTCGGCACATGTGGGAGGGTTGTGAAAAACATAGCTGTGTGGACACACCTGGAGTGGCTCTGACCAGCTCAGACAAGACTGTCCCAGAATGGGCCAGTGGAACTGGGTACTCCCAGCTCTGCCAGGAGTCACTTCACCCTGCACACCATTTTCCCTTCCGCCTCGTCTATTCAGATTGGAAGCTCTCTGGGCCAGGGATGGTCTGTTAAGGGACACTAGTTTGGATGATTGACACCTGGGTGCGAGCAACCACACTGCAAAGCCCTACCCATTACCCCAACCCTGGGGCTGTGCTCCTCCGTGTGCCCCGCTAGGACGTCTGGGGGCACCTCCCATGGTCCTTTGTGCTGAATTAAACCAAGTGGGTGTAGAATTCTTTCCCAGTGAATGGTGGGAGAACTCCACTGCCCTTCTGGGCATATAGGGGGAATTGTGGGAAGGCGTTGGAGGACTGATCTAGCCTGCATTCTCACTGAAAAGAGGCAGATTGCCAGCTGGAGTAAAAGCAGAATCTGGGCTCTAACCCACATCCCCAGCCAGGCCAATTAGCCTGGGTTGAAAGCACCACTACCTCAGGGGAGAGGGTGAGTAGGGTGATGGGTAACATCTGGGTTAACTCAGTAATGAAGACGCACTCTACTTGTTACATAAAGACAGTTGTACCTGCATTGTAGACAGGGCTTTAAAAAAACAGAGTTTGAGCTACTCCAATGTTTCTAGGGCTCCAGAACAAATGGAAAGAGATCCAGACTATGCTGCCTGGGCAGGATTACCTCTAAACAGTGTTTTCCAAAGTTTCTAAAAGGCTTCCGTGGCTCTTTAAAGGTCTGTGTAAAATCTGTCACAGTAGCGAAAATGGGTAAAATTACACAGCTTGTGGAAGAGATTAAAGGCGGACCCCTTCCGCTCACTTCATAAAGGAAGGACCCCATTAACACCTTGTGAAATATTAGCCATTAATCAGCCTCCACGCAGAATAAAACCATCAACATGTATCATTATTGGCTCCTTAATGAAGTGAGAATGGGAATGCTGGGGAGCTGGGATATTAATGTCTCCTAAGAGGCATGAGCAATGCCAAGGCCAGGAGCCAAGATTTTTAATTTACTGCCAAAAGCTTCCCCAGTTAATAATGTGGTTACTTATCCTGAACATTATCACTGTTTGGCCACAAGTGTTCCATTTACAGAAGTGAGCTGGGCCCTCAGAAAGCACGTGGCCAGCTGCTGTGTCTGCCAATCCTCTCCCCCTCGGCCTCCTTACAGGCAGGAGGGGCTGTACAGCCACTGAAATTTTCCCAGCAGTTGTACCCATTCCTACCCCTGCTTTGTTTCCTTTCTCACTTGCACTTCTGGACTTTCTTTACGGCTAGAAGTGTTCCTGGCTGCACAGAGCCTGCTCTGCACACATGTGCTGTACACACCTTTCCCTGGAGTTCCATAAAGACACTAGCCTCACTCCTCCACCTTCGTCTCTCCCCTCAAGACCCACTTCTGCCAGGTCCCAGGGAGGACAGGGTGAGGAGCTGTTTGGTCTATTGCAGGTGGTTAGTATCCATTATCTTTTCAGTGCATAGAATGTATATATAATAATGTGTGTGTATGTGTATATAGATAGATATATTTGATTGTAAACTTCTCCCCCATTCTCTGTCACTTGTCTTACACTGTAAGCTCCTTGGGGCAGGGACCATGTCTGTCTGTCTGTCTGTCGGGGGGGGGGGGTTCGAAACTGCTGGGTGTTACTAAAATAAAATAATTATAAACACAGATTCCAGCCTTTGCAGTTGTCTGACTAGATTGAAGTGGCTCTATCATCACTCCAGGATTACGTAGGCAAAACTCAGCTATAAAACTCCCTCCCCTCAGAGTCCATGGAGACAAATTCATTATACTGCCAAGACAGCAATGATGCCTTCAAGGCTCTGAAGGTCGATCCATCACACCTCTGAGATGACTCCAACCTCTCTTGAATGTGGTGAAGGTAATAACAGTACTTAACAGTTACATACCACTTTGTGGCTCAAGGCGTGATGCAAACATTAACTAATCAATCTTCAGAAACAAACTTGTGAGGTAGGTCAGTACTATTCCCCTGTTACAAATCATAAGCTGAGGCAGCAAGAGGTTAAATAACTTACCTCTGATCTTGTTACTGGTAGAGCCAGGATTAGAACTCAGGATCCCAAGTCTCCTTTCCCATGCTGCTTTTCAGCACAGGGACTATTTATCTCCCAGGACAACAGGGGTGGCCCAATAGCTACACAAGTTGCAGTTAGTAAGAGAGTCTGCTCTTAGTCACACTTGTGTAAATGCAGAGTAACCCCCACTGAATTAAACAGAGCAAGCCAGATTCTCATAGCCACTAAGACCCCTTTATACTGTTCTGGTCTTAAAGTGGGTGTGGCCCCAGATTTAATGAAAATGAGAATCTGGCCCAATGACTCCACATTCATGCTGATGTGAGTAAGAGCAGGATCTGGCCTGGAGAGCAAGCTACCATTGGAGTCTTCTGCTGCTGGTGAATGGCTTTAGAGCCAGAGGGAGCTTTTTCCATCTTCTGCTCCCACCTTTTATAATCTGAGTTATAACACAGATAGCTGCAGTTCTGTGCTAAACAGTTAGGAGGAAGAAATCACATCTCTTTCCAGTTCTATGGCAGCCAGGTGTGTGCATTACAGAGCAGCGTGGTGAGAACGTGCAAGCCCCTCACTGAGGTTAGCTCAGAGATGAAGCTTAGACTACACAGCTTGAAGAGTAAAAATGCTAATATAACCTCACCGTCCTTGACCAATGCCCCTGGTCCTGCTTTTTCCTCATTAAAACAGAAGGGATAAGTCAAACAACTTGTAGGGGAAAGGAAGCCAAGTGAATGAAGATGTGAAATGTGCTTCAAACAGCTGCATGCTTTCATCAGACCTTTTATCAGCCTTCCCCCTCCACAAGATGAGCTCATTTTAATCATTAGTGAAACGCTCCTGTTTAAAAAAGCAGGGCCGATGTGAGTGGTATGGTGTGTTATTAACAGCTCAGGGACTTCCCTTGAGGAGTGAATGCCAGCCAAAGTTTTCAGAACTTGACTGTGAATGATCTCACAGGGCTCAAGCAATGCTTGGCAGTTAGAAAAGGCATTCTTTTTCAGGGCTCTGAGTGCAAGGGAGGGAATAGGGGGTTAGATTCTCAGCTGGTGTAAATGAGAATCATTCCACCGATGTCAGAGGAGCGGTGTCAATCTACACCAGATGAGGATCTGGCCTATAATGTAATTCCTTCCTGCTCCGAGATTTGCCTCCCCGCTTTTTATTTTGCACAAATCCTCAAACATTTTTCTGTGCCGTTGACCACTCGCGTGATGCCATACGTTTCAGAGATCTCCTCTATAATACAGCTGTTATGCTGCTAAATGTACTAGCTACATCCGCGTAGAACATACGTAGGCTGCTGAGCATTCCAAGCCCCTTCAGGTAGAAGGCACCTGGTCAACTGCAGAATGTACCAGGTACCTCCAGGCAGAAAGCACCTGCTGTGCTGCCAAATGGGGCTCATAACTCATATACACTGGCTGCAGTGCTGAACGTTTCAGACACATCCAGATGGAGCACACCTACTCTGCTGCTAGATCTACCAGCCACAGCCTACCTTCCACTGATGTCTATTAAATGATAATGGACATGAACAGCAGAGCAGGTGCAGTACAGTGCCAGCAACAAAGTGGTTAAGGGTTAAATTTTGAACTCATCGTAGTTAACCCAACTCGACTCCAGATTTACCCTGGTTTAACAAAGAGCAGGATTAGGTGCTAAGTAATTAACATGGCTGTCCAATCAATTATCTTCACCCATAAACAAGCTCTTTGAACACATTCATTTTCCCTTTGCATTTATTCATGCTATTTTCACTGCAGTCATGCACAGGGACCCCACTGAGAAACCTTCAAAAACACACACACACAAACTTCCCTCCACAGTATGCACTCTGACATTGTATTCATGCCTCCAGTTTATCATATGTCCTAGGTCTCTAGCACCTTCCAGCAGTGGGTTTCAAAGCACTTTGCAACCACTAGCAAATTTAGCCTCACAAAACCCCTGGGATGTAGGTAAAGATGGTCACCCCCATGTTATAGAAGAAATTGAGCCTCAGAATGTTAGTGACTTGTCTAAGCTTATAAATGGGAGTGTTAGCAGAGCTGGGATAGGATCTAGCTCATCTAGTTCCCAAATCTATGCCTTAATCACAAGATCACACATCAGAACACAGGATCTGCCAGACTAGATCAGACTCAAGATCCACATAGTCCAGGATCTTGTCTCCGATAGTTACCAGTGCCCAGATGCCTCAGAGGAAGGCGCAAGAAATCACTCAGTAGACATGTAGATCCAATCCTAATCTCTATTCCATAGGGATTGATTTAAAACCAAAAAGCATAAGGTTTTATATGCCCTCCAAAAATATTATTAGCATTAACTATTCTTGGATATTCTTGTTATCATTATAAATGTCCGGTCCCTCTTTAAATCTTGCTCAGCATGACTGTGCAATGATTTCACTGTTTATGGTATTAATAGGATGGTATACTTAAGTTGCAAAGTTAGATCAGCCACACGGCACAGCTACATCCGTCTGTAAACCATTTGAATCAAATGTTTTAAATCAGGGCTGGAATTTCAAGCGAGCTCAGCTCCCATTTAGGCACCGCAATAAGCGGCCAGATCTTCATAAGAGATGAAGACGTTGATTGCTGTGCTTCTTGAAAAACCTGGCCCCAGGTGTCACGTTGGGAACTGAGCTGAGTATAGCAAGGCAGGATCTGATTTTAATTTATGACAAAGCTGAAGTAGCTGGTGCTCCGCATTGTCCCAGAGGCTGGAGGGATCTGTTGTTTGACAGAGCAATGGCCCCAGCTGCTTTGCCCTTTGATCAGTGCAGCAATAGGGGTCAGGAGAGTTGAATTTACAGATTTTGTGGCCTTTTGTTCTATGGACTGAGAGGAGTTAATCAGAACGACAGCGACTACTGACTTTACACAGTAAAAAGGTCAATGACTCAGGCTGGAGGCTGTATTGCTTTCTGACCGGTTTGGTGGTAACACTCTGAATGCTTGTAGCATACACACACACAGAGTGCAGCGTGCTACCCCATGAAATATCAACCATGGGGCGGAAATGTCACCACACCAGGGCACAGAAGGTTACATAGTTGGGGAGAAGGTCTCATGTTCAGATGGTTTCTGCACCAGTGCATCTGAATCATGGTTCACACCGTTCTTCACCTAACATGGTGTTAATACCACAGCTGGGTGTGTTTTTGCTATGTATCCAAGACCAAAGGTTAAACTGACGCCATGTGCTCATCTCCGCTGAACTTGGGAGTGCACTGGATTTAGGGCCCTATGGACTAGTCTAATATACCTTGTTAGCTTTGTATGGAATAAGAGTTACAACGGCAACCTAGAGCTTTACGCTGGGCGTCAGATGTCCAACAATCCCACTTGAACTCAAACTCCCTAAGACGCCTTTATAAATCCCAGCCTTATTTGCCTGCCAGTCATCAGCCCTGCATTCCTGAATTCTTTGTAATCACAGCCAAAATGCAGTATGTTAGTGATTCTTCGGCTGGAAGGTTTTAATGCAGCCCCAATGCTCATAATACTGGTGTTTTTTACCTTTCTCTGATCCTAATTAACAGATTGAACATGGTCATGGTAACCCACCCATGTGCCTCACTAATGTAGCTTTTACAGCCATGATATTAGTGCCCTCGCCAGCTGTGCTTAATTTAAACAGTCTGGATTTGTCCAGAACATTGGTATCCTCATTTTTCACCAATGCCTCTAATTAAAAACAACTGAGGAGTTTGTAGAGGTGCTGTCCTTATCTGTCTCTAGCCCTAATTAAAATAGCCTGGATGTCCATGACATTGGTGCCTGTTAAACCAGTCAGCAAAAGGTGATGTCCTTTTCGGAACTTACTGAAGAATGTGTAGGAGTCATTGTTGCTCAGAAATGTCTCCACATCGAGACCTTCCTGAGCAGCCTTATC
This sequence comes from Mauremys mutica, assembly GCF_020497125.1. Lineage (NCBI taxonomy): Eukaryota > Metazoa > Chordata > Testudines > Geoemydidae > Mauremys > Mauremys mutica. Next base: position 48,593,501 of record NC_059078.1, read on the forward strand.
CACCAGTTCCTGGCTAGAGAAGGCACCAGCTGCCTCTGTTGGCCCATCTTGTCCATCAGTTCCACCACTGAGGAACAGGACTTCACATTTCCCAAGGACGTAGCCAGCCCCAGTGGCCTTAGCTCGGTGTAACTCCAATGCCACCTGTAAGGCCAACTCCTGGTTCCTCCCACCCTTCCCATTTCCTTGAAGCTGGACCGTGGTCTCTCCACCAGCCAGCAAGCAAACCGATCTTTCAGACTCCAATCCTTGCAAAGCCTTCAAAGAGTCCACAAGGTTCAAACCTGGGATCTCTAGCTCTGCTGCCAGCTTTAGAAGATCTCCTCTCACCTGGTCTCTTAGAGGACCTTCTCCAAGTCCAGCTGTGCTCAAGCAAACAAACTGAATCAGCTGGCTGTAGAGTTTGGCCACTCTGCTGACTTCCCCACAAACCCCCGCACTCAAAATCAGGGTCCAGTAGCCCAAATCCTCTGCTTGGTGTTTGGCCTCCTCTAAAGCTAAAGTGTTTGAGCCAATGACAACATTGTAGACGTGGGAATAGTCTTTCGGACCACTGGGATCTGAGACGGAGCTGGACAGCACTGTTTCCACAGATCTGGGCAAGGTGCTCATCAGGTTGTATTTTGTCATTATCTGCAGGCAGCCTTGAACACTGGGGGAACTGTAGACAGTGGGGCCACTCGCAATAATGTCCACTGGGTTGCCAATGACATCAGAGAGGATGAGGCTTAGCACCTAGAAGCAGAAAGGATGACAGATAAATGCAGTGTTTGCTGCAGAGACTCACTGACATGCAAGAGTGATGAGACCAAGTTCTGCATTCAGTTACGCTTGTGCAATCCGGCTGATCTCAATGGAGATGCATGGGTGCAAATGATAGTAAATTTGGCCCATTCTGTTTTAAGATAATGCAATAAGAGCTCTCAAGGCTCTAACCCATGGAACCCAAATGACATTTAATGTTGGACTATAATATAGGAAAGAGTAGCATGTTTTTATGTGACTCTTCTCAGGCTCCTAACCTGGTATAGATTGAAATGGAGCTCCACTGATAAATACAGTGAGAAAGCCCAGAAGTAAAATACAAGGCCAGATCCTCTGCTAGCGTAAATCCACACAGCTCGGTGGATGACTGAATTTGCTGATTTACCTCAGCTGAGGCTCCAACCCACTTACTCCAGCTAAGTGGCCCCATCAGATAATGGTGGTGGAATAGTGAGGGAAAGGCTGCTGTTGAATGAATAAGGAGTCTGAATTTCCTTCATACCTCAATGCTGATCTGGCCACATTGTGGTGGGGAGTCAGCATTCTGCATGTGCACATTAACTGGGGGCTACAGTCATTAGCATGGCCAGTACTCTCATTTGAACCGGCTGTGCACACATTCACTGGACAGTTTAAAGGGGACAAATTTGGCCCAAAACATAGGTTTTGAAAAGATGAATGAAACCTAAATGAAATAGAAACATTTCCACTATTGTTCTGCTACAAATGGACAATGTTGTTGGGTTTTTTTAAACAAAGAAAACTGGCCTGTACTGCTTTCAACCCAAATAATCATTGCAGCATTGTGCCAGAAAGTGAAACTGACTAGAAATTAAAAGTAAACTGACCAGCCAATTTTCATTCCCTAAGCCAAAAGAAATGCAGAGAGTGACCAGACTGAAAAAACAAAACACAACACAACTGTGTTAACAATCTCAAGTGTTATTGAAAAATGTAAGTAATGATTTTTTCTAGTTTGGTTTTGTAAATATGGACCAAATCTTTGAATCCTATAGTTGATTCCTAACTGCATATTCAGGCAGCTAAATAGAAGCAGTGTGATTACCACAGATGCTGATTCCCACTGACTTCACTGGGAGCTGAAGTCATCTGAACCAGTCGTTCTCAACCTTTCCAGACTACTGTACCCCTTTCAGGAGTCTGACTTTTCTTGCGTACCCCCAAGTTTCACCTCACTTAAAAGCTACTTGCTTACACAATCAGACATAAAAATATAAAAGTGTCACAGCACACTCCTACTGAAAAATTGCTGACTCTCCCATTTTTAATCATATAATTGGAATATAAATATTGTGCTTAGATTTCAGTGTATAGTATATGGAGCAGTACAAACAAGTCATTGTCTGTATGAAATTTTTGTTTGTACTGATTTCACTAGTGCTTTTTATGTAGCCTGTTGTACAACTAGGCAAATATCTAGATGAGCTGATGTACCCCTTGGAAGACCTCTGCGTACCCCTGGTTGACAACCACTGATCTAAACATCAGGTCATTTCTACTGAGGTCTGTTTTGGCCATGACTTTTAATCTCATGGTGTCTCTTTAAAACTGCCTTAGAGCAGAAGCTATGGGCAAGTGAGAAGTTTTCCACACTCACCTGTGCAGGATATGCAGCCCGGGCCAACCCTCCACCTTTCAACAAAGAAAGAGCCTTCCGGATAGTGTTGAGCTCCTGTATGGTAGCTCCACTGGAAGCCAGAAGCTTGGTGACCTTCTCTTTCTCTTCCAAGAGGATCGGAGGAGTAGGAGCAGGGAGTAGGGCCGATCCACCTCCTATAATGCAGGAGAAACCGCAGTGAGTGAAGGCACGTGTGTAGCAGGGTGGGAGGAACCCTCCAGCACTCAAATGCTGGCCTCTCACAGACAAATGGCTAAGCGAGGCCACCCTACAGCTGGAGTTTTCCTTCTTCTCTTCCCTCACCATTTTGTTGTAAGGAGATTTAGTGCTGATGAAAGATGCCAAACTAATAGCCCTGGAGTCTGATGTCTTCTGTTTGTCCACAGAGCAGGCCTGGATCTCCATGGCAGTCAGTTACACCTGTGCTTAGTGAGCTCGCTCACAACAGTGCCTGCATTTTACACCTACTTTGTCTGGCATAAATGAGAATGTGGGGTGCAAGGCGAGGCAGAAACAGGCCCAGGTGCTATTGTTCTCACTACGCTTCCGGGCGAATGTGCCTCAAATCTGACTTCAGTGACCGCTAGTCTGAGAGAGAGAGGACTGCAGACTCCACGGTTCACTCAGTGTTTAGCTGCAGGGAAAGAGAGACACTTCTGGCTTCAGCGTTTCACTGACCTGATTCATAATGAGTGGTGTTTAAAAAAATATAGCAATGTCTAAACCTAAATATAGAACTGCACTACAGCAAAAAGCTTATTGAGAGAGAGAGAGAGGGAGAATCACAGAGGAAACAAAAATGAGGCTGGATACTATGGTGATGGGTGCATTAGTGATCTGATCAATGGGAGTGGCAGAGCACAACTGACAGCATGATTGGGCCCTTGAAATATAGTGAAAAAGGAGGGGGGAAGAGGACTAAAGGGGGAAAATAGATAGATAAAATAGAGGGTGAGTATGTATAGCAGTGTATCAGAAAACGACCATAAAAGGGCAAAGCCGGCTCTGAGGTTTGAGAAAAGGCACCATCAATAAAATATGATGAACAAGAAAAACAAATGAAAGTGCCTGAGTTTCAGTCACTCAGTAGGGATCTGGATGTGAGGCAGGCGCAGCCAGAGGGGGCTGTGTGGAGGTATGCATGCTTTGGGAGCTGCTGCTGACTGCAAATCCTGGGATGGCCTAGGAGTCTCTTGAAGATATCAGTAGCCAGAGGACAAGAGGAAACTCAAGGGAATCCCCACCAGACATGATTCAAATCCAATTATATCTTTGTCTGGATAATCCTACAAAATTCTCTCTGAACCATGGCAGAATAAACTGCAGCCAGCTGAGCTGAGCTAGGCAGCTGAGGATCTCGAGCTAGACCTCGCTCAGCTGAGGAGCACAATCAAGAACCCCCCAAAATCCCTACAGAGCAGCTCCAAGTGCATTTGTTTCTTTAACACTGAGCTGCACAACTGGAGACACCTACTCACAGGGGCATGTCTATAGCTGGATATCCACCCAATCAAATAAACCCCACAAGTGCACTGCCGCATTGCTTATGCGCCCAAAGCAGAGTACATCCCCTCAAGGTGTGCCCCCCTATCCGGGAATGGGGGAATAAGGCACTAAAGGGGCAATTGCTCCTGGAGGAGCCTCTGGGTTTCAAATGCATGTGCTTAGGGGCTGATCCTACAAGGTGCAGAGCACCTCTTACTTGGCACTGAGTGACTCCTTTTGATTTCGGGAGAGGGGCGGCTGGAGTGAGAATGCAGAGCACCTCAGCCACGCTATTTGGCCCCTTGCAGGATCAGTCCCTCAGTGACTCCGCGTCTCAGATGGGGCCTCATTTTTCCAACTTGGGTACCTAAGTTAGTCCCCCATTACAACCCGTGCATTGATGCCCAAGCACCTGCACCTCCTGTACTGCTGTTCTGAGCTCTGCTGCCCTAGCCCAGTGGCTCCACCTTTCCAGACTACTGTACCCCTTTCCGGAGTCTGATTTGTCTGGTGTACCCCTAAGTTTTACCTCACTTAAAAACTGCTTACTTACAAAATCAGACATAAAAATATACAAGTATCACACAGGGGCGGCTCTAGGAATTCCGCCGCCCCAAGCAGGGCGGCACGCCGCGGGGTGCGCGCTGGCGGTCGCCGGTCCCGCGGCTCCGGGGGACCTCTTGCCGACGTGCCTGCGGAGGGTCCGCTGGTCCCGCGGCTCCGGTGGAGCATCCGCAGGCATGCCTGCGGGAGGTCCACCGGAGCCGCGGGACCAGCAGGCCCTCCACAGTCATGCCTGCGGGAGGTCCACCGGAGCCGCCTGCCGCCCTACCGGCGGCATGCCGCCCCAAGCGCGCACTTGGCGCGCTGGGGTCTGGAGCCGGCCCTGGTATCACAGCACACTCCTACTGTAAAAATGAGGAAGTTGCAATTTTTCCATATAACTATAAAATAAATCAATTGGAATATAAACACTGTACTTACATCTCAGTGTATAGTATATAAAGCAGTATAAACGAGTCATTGTCTGCATGAAATTTTAGTTTGTACTGACTTTGCTAGTGCTTTTAACATAGCCTGTTGTAAAACTAGGCAAATATCTAGATGAGTTGATGTGCCCCTGGGAAGACCTGTGTACCCCCAGGGGTACACGTACCCCTGGTTGAGAACCACTGCCCTAGCCTACATGCCCAAATTTAAGGACGGGGCACCTCCTATTCTGAGGGAAGAAAGCATCTACATGGCTGTGTGATCAGAGGACCCAGGAGGGTCTGTCTTTACAAATACAAACATGGAAATACAAGACACTGGTTACACTGACTTCATGGTGTCAAACCAACGTAACTCAGAGCAGACTCGGGCCCCAGGATCCAGACCTCCCATACAGCTCAGGCAGCCTCTCCTCAGTGCTTTGCCTTGGGATGGGCGTATATTTGCAGAGCAGTGCTTTCTGATTGCCTGGCACCACCACCTGGCAAAACGGTGCCTTGCTGCTTCAAACTGCATGTACTGGGATTGATATTGCAGGCACGACAGCAGTGAACCACAGGGCAAGGCCTGTGGGAGGAGGGAGAGAAACAGCAACACAACTGGATGGCCCAAATGCTTGGTGTGCCAACACCCTAATGAATAATATAGCATTTCCCATCCCAGAACGCATCCGACTCTTCACACACAGCCCTGCTGGAATGAAGCCACCTCTTGCCTGGGAGGGTACAAAGCAACAGCTGGAGGAGGAGGGAGATTCTAGACCAAGGAATCAATAGTGGAATCCTTGTGATAAGCTCCTCTGAGAGGTCTGATTGGGAGAGAAGTGTGTCTGCCCGGGGCCCAAGCTGCTGCCAACTCACAGCTGCTGCCAGAAGACCAGGTACTGAAACGTGAATGCATGCAGTGAGTTGCCACCGGTGTGGGAGTAGCAATGGGAACAGCTCTGACCCACTTTATGCCTCTCCTCATCTTCTTTTGCAACAGGCAACTTGACCTAGTTTGCCAGGCATGATTCAGGATCTGTTTCCTGCATGCACGAGGAAAGGAAGAAGCCAGGCTAGAGAAGAGATAAAGGGAGGAAAGATAGGGCATGAGAAGGGAGGGCAACAACTGACGGCAGCAACAGGGACCCACAAGAACTCACTCCCCACTCCTGGGATTCCAGACACTACCTGAGATTAGCACAAGGAGGAGGTCGTCAGCTGTCAGTCCTTCAGCTAGCTCCCGAATCATGCTGGCTGCCCTCAGAGCCTCTCTGTCAGGGAGGTTGTGCTTAGCTCCTTCTATGACCTGGATCCTGCTGTGAGGCTTCAGCAACATCTCCCTGCAGGGGTTTGAAAGATGATCAGGCCACTGAAACTTACACATATCCAGAGCCCACCTGGGAGCCCCACTCTCACAAGAGGGATTTGGGGGACAAGAGAGGACCCTGTGACTGAGGTTTATCCAGGTTCCTTTACTGATCCTGGTCTCTCCCCCATGGGGCCAGGTACACTATGGAGGCAGCACACACAGCCCCAAGGACAGATCTGATGGCCCACGAAGGGGGATGGAGACCAGCCAAGGCTGAGCTATGAGTCTTGCACCCACGGTCAAGGGTTAAAGTTGGGAAAGGTGGAGAGGATCCAAGAGGGATTCAGCAGTGACCCCAACGGGAAAATATATGGCAGGCAGACATTTCTGCAGGAGCCTGGGACTTTGTGTTTGCCTGTCCCCCACCATTCTCTGCACCCTCCCACTGGAATATCCAGGCACTATCAGTCTTACTCCATTCCCGCCTGCTGCAGGCATGCCCGGATGCCGTGGGGGACGCTGACAACCCCCTGAATTAGGTGGTCCCCGAGGATCTCCTCTGCCACAGCCGCCATTCCCAGCACAGCCTTCCCGAAGCCCACCAGATACAGGTTCCTCCTCACAGGGAAAGCCCGGTCCTTCACGACCAGCCTGGGGCAGCCGTCTGTTTTGAGCACCAGGGCCCTTCTCAGCATGGGGGCTGGCAGGACGACACCCACGGCGCTGCGGAAGAGGTGCAGCCCATGCTCCCAGAGGGACATACTGCGCGGGTGAGATGCTTGCCCCCAACAGGCTGGGATCACGCAGAGCCTTGAGAGCTGAGGTCATGTCTGGCCCACGCTGTCTCTTAGCAGTCGGTCAGCCAGCCATATCCAACCTGTAATGAGGGGAAGGAATGGTTAACTACTCAGCCAGCAAGAGGTGGGGCTTTCGATTGGAAAGTGGTGAGCTAGCAAGCTGTGAACCCAATACTCAGTCTTACTCATGCAAAACTCCCATGGAAGCCAATGAGTGTTTGCCTGGAGTAGGAGCTAACTAAGAAGCTCTGGATTTGGCCCATAGTATGGAAATCTGGCTTCCAAGCACAGGTAAATCCACTATGCTACCCACATCTGCAGAGCACACCCTTCCCCATAGTCTGAGACAGCACCATAGCAGTTATATTTCCTTTCTTTTCAGACTTCTGCCATTTGGGGGGTTAATAGTCAGACAACTTGATGGCTCCCAGCTCCCCTCATCCCCTTAATGTTCCCTACAGCCCCATCAAACCCCTGTGAGGGCTGAACATCTGCTGGCTAACTTCAGGTTCATTGTAGATTTCAAACACTGCCCATTACTTTGACTTGTTCATTTCTTAATGACTTCCCAACATTTGCAGGCTGTTCTCTACCCTTCAGGGGGAAGATTCAGATAGACCATAGCCCCCAGCCCACCTTTTCGCTAAGGCAAAGTCCCTCATCACTGTGGTATCCCAAAGCTCATCTTAGATCATTCACTGTTAGTTACTCATTTCCCTCCCACAGTGTCTGATGGAGCCTATGGTAAAATAACAGGCTCAGCATCTTTGTGGCTGGTTGAACTCCTTGATGATGGTTGTGTCAGAAGATGCCAGTCATGGGGGTTTTCACACTAAAAAGCAAATCAACTGAAGACAGAAAAATGCTCCAATTTCTTGGCTTTATTACTGGCTCATCATTCTTTAAAATCATGTTCAGACACCAGACATGCTTGTATTCTTACAGAGCCAAATCCTGCGCTCCTCCTCCGGGCAAAACTCCTCGCCAGTTCAGTGTAAAGAGAGTAGGCTTTGGCCTACTATAAACATTTGGGTCACATTCAATAACAGTCAAGTTTGGAGGGAGACTTCATCTCATTAGCACAGGGGTATTAAGCCCAATAACTTGTATGCTTGACTAGAGCAGATCTTCCAGACAGCCAGTCTTGATTTGAAGACATCAGGAGATGGAGAATCCCACCACTTCCCTTGGTAGCTTGTTAACACACTATTACAAATGTGTGCCTAATATTTAATATGAATTTTTCTGGCTTCAGCTTCCTACCGTGGGTTCTTCTTGTTCTTGTGCCGTTCTCTGCTAGATTAAAGAGCTCTTTAATACCTGATATTTTCTCCCTGGGAAGGTACTTTGACACTACACTGAGGAAGTTAGAGAGAACCCTGTTTCACGCATAACCTATCCAGATATGTTTATGCCCCCCCATCTTCATAGCTGCTACACATCTCACAGTCATTAATTAATGTAACCTCATAACATCCCCAGGAGGCAGGGAAGCGCCATTATCTCCATTTGACACATGGGAAACCGAGGCACAGAGTGGCTAAGTGACTTGCCCAGGGTCACAAAGGGAGTCTGTGGCAAAGCTGGGAAATAAGCCCAGCTCTGCTGGGTGCGAGTCCGGCACCACAGCACCACACTTCCACCACCTCACCATGTGGACATCGCTACAGCGCAGTGAATGTCCTAGAATGCGGCACTCTGGGACTGTCATTGCACGGTGGCAGTGGTCACATGGCAAGTTGCTGCACAGCATGCTGGTGCGCTGTAGAGTCACACCGTAGCTTGCCATGGAAGTAACATGGTATGTGAACAAGCGCTCAGAAATAACAATGATCCACTAAACAGGGAACGTAACAGGCAGAGTTCTTCAAGGGAACATCAGCCTGAGTACACTCGGGGGCAGATCCCACAGAGGAAATGGCCACCCTATTTTGTGAGATAGTCTCTATTTAGAAAAAAAAAAGAGGACATTTTATCCCCCAACACAATAAAGAGTGGGGTGTGAGCAGCTGGAGGGAGAACTCACGGGTGGCCCAGATAAACAAAACCAGAAAACCCAGCCACGTCTCTGGCCAAATTCCCTTCCTGCAGTTTAGCAATCAGTAAACCCCAAACAATGGACACATGGCAGCTCTTCTGTCTCAAGCAGGCCCTGTTCTGCGATCCAGCTGGCAAAACTCTTGTCTCTGCCTCTCGTGAGAGTAGCTCAGCCTTTTGAGGATCTGAGCCCTGGCAGGCTTAGTGACGCTTGGCTGCCTCGACACACGGAGCCTCTCCCTGCTGGGAATTCACCCAGGAAAACCACACCACTGTCTGATTCAGAGCTGGGCCATCACTGGGATGAGAGGTGGCAAGGCTGAGGTACCCTGCTAGAGGCACTGAATGACTTGTACACCCTGTCACAGGGAATGGGGGTTAGAATTACCTTCCAGTTGCGTCTTCCTCCAGAGAATGAACAAGTGAATGCTCTTCCAGGAGAGCTCAAGAGTCCAGAGGTCTCTTTATCAAAACACTCCCACAAGGTAGCAAGGGTTTAATAATTAAGAGAGTGAGGCCCTCTTAAAGCACCTCTGAGCTCAGATCAGTGCAGCGCCTCTTTCTGCCACCGAGTAGCTCAAACCCAGAGCCCCCATTAAGAGCCTCCAAACCCACAGACTTTGATAGTCAAAGCAGCCTGTGCATGCTGATCGAACCCCATGGTGGAACAAGGGCTTGAGAGAAATACCAAGGATTTGCTAAGTGCTGAGGGCGGCAGCATTTCAAAGTGAAATAACAGGGGTGAAGGGAAGAGGGCCTAAAGGAGCTCGCTTGGTGGGTCACCCAGGAGGATGAGAATGCAACAGGAGCTTGCTTCCCCCTTCCCTTCCCTGCTGCTAATCTCTAAGATCTCACCTATGCCAGATGCTATAACCAGTTAAACAGCAGCATTAGCACTGGTGAGACTCCTATTGAACTAACAAGATGGTAAGATCTCCAGAAGCCACCAGAGTCTGGTCTATACCAGAGCTAATAGCAATACAGTGGAACCAGTGATAGCCCTAGTAGGGAATTTAGCCTGTATTACACAGGAGGGCAAACTAGATTATAACGGTCCCTGCTGGCCTTAAAAATCTACCTACTTATATTGCTCAAATCACCACAGCATCTGAGCACCTCAAATCTGTAGTGTATTTCTCCTCACAATGCTCCTAGGAAGTGCGACTATCCCCATTTTACAGATGGAGAACTGAGGCACAGCAGGAGGGATGCAGGAGGGTACTTACGCGCTGTGATGCTCAGTGTTGCAACACCCAGCTTTTAGGCGCTTAGAAAACTCAGGAGCACCACTGTGATCCACAAAAAACCAAGTCAGGTGCCCAGGCTCCCTAAGCAACGAATGGGGAGCAAGAGGCGCCTCAGAACGCAAGCCACAAAAGCCACCATGCCAGCTGTAAAAGCAGCAAAGAGTCCTCTGGCACCTTATAGACTAACAGACGTATTGGAGCATGAGCTTTCGTTGGTGAATACCCACTTCATCGGATGCATGCCTAAGCCAGATACTGACCAGCAAGGTGTGCACTAAGCCCTGCCCTGTCTTAGTCTTACAGATAAGTGCCTTGCAGTGGCAGCTGCTACTGGTGGAGGAGGAGCTGCTGCTCCCCACCTTATAACTTTTGGCCCATGAGGAGAGCGCTCGTCTGGGTTGGGGAGACCCAGGTTCGATTCCCCCCTCTCTGCCACAGGGGGAGCAAGAATTTGAACAGGGGTCTCCCACATCTCAGGGGAGCACACTAATCACCCTCAGGCTCCCCTGTTGACGCTGTCCCGCTGTGGGTAAATAATGAAAGAGTCATTGGAAAAGGGGGACTTGACCCAAGGTTGCCCTGACCACTGGGCTACAAGGTCATTCTCACACTCACTCTCTCCAGCCCAATGACTGTTCAAGTTAGTGGCAGAGTTGGGAACCCAGGTCTCTCAAGTCTCATTTAGCCTTAGACTCTCCTGTTCCTAGTGGCACCTGTGGCAACCCATTTTCCTCACTACCATCTGAGTCCGTTGTACGCTGTCTCCATGAAAGCAGCATCCTTTTTAACTGTCCTGCGACAGGTCATTCTTTGTCCTCCATGCTCCTCGTGGAATCCAACCTAAGATCCAGGCTAACACTCGCACCACTGGACCATCCTTCCTCCTTGTCAATGAGCCGCTTTCAGTTACAAGATTATAACATGCACAGAATCACACCTTAACACACTTTACAGAAATGTACGATTCTTCACTCAATGTCTGAATTACCTCTGAACACTATTCACTTCATCAGGTTGTTCAGATTTCTAGGCCTGATTCTCCTCTCAGTTACACCAGTTTTACCCGAGTATAAAAATTAACGCTTGAAATTAACTGTGTTACACTGGCATCAAACTGGTGCAAAGAAGTAGAAAATTAGGCCTCCTTGTGACCTCTATAAAAAACCTTAGCCTCACTCAGGTTGGATATTTCAACCATTTTCCTACTGTCTCTACAATTTACCCCCAGGCAAAATGAATCAAACCTGGCACTTAAGACAATTCAAGAGGCTGTAACCACTTGGAATACCATTTTACATGTTTAGAAACCTGCTGTAAAATAAATAGCCTCTGATTGTCTTTCCCTTCAAGGTTAACATCACCGCACTGACTCTCACCTGGTGGAATCTAGCAAAGACTGAGTCATTTGAGGAGCTAACTCATAATCTCTAATCAACCCAGTATCATTGTGATGATTTCTGCTGTTTGAGCAGTAAAAGCTTTTTTGAAGGCAACAGATCCAGCACAGGGCACCCAAGTCATAACAGCAGAACATTTAGCATCATGTTGATTCAAAGGAAGGACCATAATTAACTACAGTAGAACCTCTGAGTTATGAACTGACCAGTCAACCACACACCTCATTTAGAACCAGAAGTATGCAATCAGGCAGCAGCAGAGACCATAGAAATATTTCCTCTGAACAGCACTGAGGCTCTCTACCTCTGATCACAATGACAGAGGATGCAGACGCAGAGCAATCTGCCTATGAGCACCCGTAATTACATTGCTAGGTACACTATTTTACTAGTGATGTAAATCTGTCTTCTGCATTTTGAACTCGGGTTATGTTTATGCAAGAAAGGATCTGACCCAAGGAGACCATCCATGTCAATGGGAGTCTTTCCAGTGCTTTCAACAGGGTTTGTTTTTTTAAGCACAATCCATAATGGGCCAGATTCTGATCTCCTTTACATTGGTATAAACCCAGGGTAACTCCACTGAAGTTGAGTGTTACTCTAAGGGCTTGGCTACACTTACAAGTTGCAGCGCTGGTGGAGGCTTTCCAGCGCTGCAATTACACCCCGTCCACACTTGCAGGGCACAACCAGTGCTGCAACTCCCTGGTTGCAGCGCTGGCTGAAAACCCATCCGGGTTGGGATATAAGGAGTGCAGCGCTGGTGATCCAGCGCTGCTCATCAGGTGTGGACACTCACCAGCGCTTTAATTGTCCTCCAGGGAATAAGGAGTTATCCCAGAATTCCTGTTCAGCCACTCTGCTCATCAGTTTGCACTCTACTGCTCTGGCCTCAGGTGACCCGCCCTTTAAATGCACCGGGAAAATTAAAAATCTCCTTCCTGTTTGCTGCAGCCAGGTGTGGAGTGCAATCAGTTAATCTTTACAGGTGACCATGCCTCCACGCGGCAAACGAGCCCCAGCATGGAGCACTGGCGAATTGCAGGACCTCATTAGTGTTTGGGGGGAGGAAGCTGTGCAGTCCCAGCTGCGCTCCAGCCGTAGGAATTACGATATCTTTGAGCAGGTATCAAGGTCCATGCTGGATAGGGGCCATGATCGGGACGCACTGCAATGCAGGGTTAAAGTTAAAGAGCTGCGGAGTGCCTATTACAAAGCCCGCGAGGGGAATCGCCGATCCGGAGCTGCCCCCACGACCTGCCGTTTTTACAGGGAGATGGACGCGATACTTGGGGGTGACCCCACTGCCAATCCCAGGACCACGATGGACACTTCTGAGCAGGGTGGGGGACAGGAGGAGGAGGAGGAGGAGGCGGAGGCGGTGGGGAGGAAAACGCGAGTGAAGCTACTGGGATGGGGGAAGAAACCCCAGAGTCCCAGGAGGCATGCAGCCAGGAGCTCTTCTCAAGCCAGGAGGAAAGTACCCAATCGCAGCAGCCAGCAGTTGCAGAAGGACAAGCAGAGCATCGGGTTACCGGTAAGCGGCTTTTATTTTCTGGGTGGAAATGTTTCTGGAGAGGAAGGGGGGTTAGGGCTGCATGCATGCCAGCCTAGATGTGGAATAGCCCATTGATGTGGTCTATCACGTCGCGGTAATCGGCTGCAGTAATCTCCTCAAAAGTTTCAGCCAGAGCGTGGGCAATGTGCCTGCGCAGGTTTATAGGGAGAACCACTGTGGTCCTTGTCCCAGTCAGGCTAACGCATCCGCGCCACTGTGCCACGAGGGGTGGTGGGACCATTGCTGCACACAGGCAACCCGCATAGGATCCAGGGCGGAATCCACATTGCTGTAGAAGAGCCTCCCGCTCTTCCCTAGTGACCCGCAGCAGGGAGATATCTTCCAGGAGTAACTCCTGTGAAAAATGTTGGGAGACTCTTTAGAGATAGGGAGATAGTGAAGATCACCCCTGCAGCTGCATCTTCACTCAACCCCTCTATCACTGCAGCTGTTCGGTGCACTTCCCCGAAGCAACCAGCACCCCTCTATCACTCAAGCCCCACTTCTCCCTCTATGCAGCACCCCTCACTCACCATTTCGTGGCTTCTGTTGTGTTATGTGAGGGGGAAAAGTATGCTAAGGTGAGGACTGAAAACTCCTTCAGTGTGTGGGAATTACTGTCTGGATGAGATAATGAAAACAATGCTTCCCTGTTAACTGTTGCCATTTTTGCCTTCCAAAAGTGACTTTGACTGCTGGACTGACCAGATCTACCACTGCACAGAGACTGCAGAATCTGAGGAAAAAGCCCCAAAAGAGCAAGGAGGACATGCTGAAAACTGTTATTGATCACTCTGCTAGAGAGAGTAAAAACTTGCAGGAGTGGAGAGAAAAGGAAAGCAGGATCCGCCAGAGACATTGGCGGAGAAACGCTGTGGCAAAGAGGAAAAGCACAAACCAGCTGCTAGACATCCTGTCGCGCCAAGCGGACTCTCTCCAGGCTATCGTAGCCATGCAGGCAGAGCAGTCCCGTGCTGCCCCACAGCCCCCCCCATCCCAAAGCTTTTTGCCTTGTGCCCCAATGTCAGCTCAAACCCCCTTTCCCCAGCATCCAGGTTCTTACCACCACCAGCTGCCTCCAACACCTGTACGTTCACCAACCAGCCCTGATAACTACAACCCTTACCCTCTGCACTCAACCCCCATCACCATGCAGTATATGCACCCTGAAGTGCAGGATTCATTGCACAGCACTCCAGACAGGACATATGCAAACTTGTGACTGTACAGTTCACCAACCCACACCCCTGCCCTCTTGTGTTCATGAAATGTTGTGTGTCTGTCTGTCTGTCTGTCTGTCAAGGAAGTTTTTTTCTTTTCAATAAAACAATTCTTGGCTTTGAAAACAGTCTTTATTATAGCAGATAGTGAAAGATACCTTAGCCCAGTAAAGAAACAGGCACTGCAAATCATTTTAGGGATAATAGAATAACAGTGTAAACAGTGCACTTCACTCCCATGCAAGGCAGCAAACATTACTGTTGGCTTTCAGCCTCAAATTCTTCCCTCAAGGCATCCCTAATCCTTGAAGCCCTGTGCTGGGCCTCTCTATTAGCCCTGCTCTCTGGCTGTGCATATTCAGCCTCCAGGACTTGAACCTCGGTGGTCCATGCCTGACTGAATGTTTCACTCTTCCCTTCACAAATATTATGGAGGGTACAGCAAGCGGATATAACCGCGGGGATGCTGCTTTCCCCCAAGTCTAGCTTCCCATACAAGGATCTCCAGCGGGCCTTTAAACGGCCAAAAGCACACTCCACAGTCATTCGGCACCGGCTTAGCCTGTAGTTGAACCGGTCCTTGCTCCTGTCAAGCTTCCCTGTATAGGGTTTCATGAGCCAAGGCAGTAACGGGTAAGCGGGGTCTCCAAGGATCACAATGGGCATTTCGACGCCCCCTACTGTGATCTTCCTGTCTGGGAAAAAAGTCCCTGCCTGCATCTTCCTGAACAGGCCACTGTTCCGAAAGATGCGTGCATCATGCACCTTTCCAGGCCAGCCTGTGTAAATGTCAATGAAACGCCCACGGTGATCCACAAGCGCCTGGAGAACCATAGAGAAATACCCCTTACGATTAACGTACTCTGATGCCAGGTGGGGGGGGGGGGCCAGAATAGGAATATGCGTCCCATCTATCGCCCCTCCAGTTAGGGAAACCCATTTGTGCAAAGCCATCCACAATGTCCTGCACGTTCCCCAGAGTCACGGTCTTTCTTAGCAGGATGCCATTAATTGCCTTGCAAACTTGCATCAAAACGATTCCAACAGTCGACTTTCCCACTCCAAACTGGTTCCCGACCGACCGGTAGCTGTCTGGAGTTGCCAGCTTCCAGATTGCAATAGCCACCCGCTTTTCCACCGTCAGGGCAGCTCTCAATCTTGTGTCCTTGCGCCGCAGAGTGGGAGCGAGCTCAGCACACAGTCCCATGAAAGTGGCTTTTCTCATACGAAAGTTCTGCAGCCACTGCTCGTCATCCCAGACTTCCATGACGATGTGATCCCACCAGTCAGTGCTTGTTTCCCGAGCCCAAAAGCGGCGTTCAACGGTGCTGAGCATTTCTGTGAATGCCACAAGCACTGTAGTGTCACACGCGGCAGGAGAATCGATATCGATATCATCGTCAGACTCCTCACTGTCACTTTGGAGCTGAAGGAATAGCTCGACTGCCAAACGTGTTGTGCTGGCGACACTCATCAGCACAGTCCTCAGCAGCTCGGGCTCCATTTCCCACAGAAATCGCGATTCACACACAGTAAAACAGAAAGACACTCACAATGGCGCCAAACGTTGCCGGAAAGACTGAATGCTGGGATGTGAAGCGATGCACCACGGGGCGTTGGCACAGGAAGCGGAATGACCCACACACTTCCTTCCCCTTCCCACAATACTCAGTGCCAAAATGGGACGAGGTGCTCTGTGGGATAGCTGCCCACAATGCACCTCTCAATACAGCGCTGGAAAGTGCTGCAAGTGTGGCCACACTGCAGCACTGGTAGCTGTCAGTGTGGCCACACTCCAGCGCTGGCCCTACACAGCTGCATGACCAGCGCTGTAACTCCCAGCGCTGCAACTTGTAAGCGTAGCCAAGCCCTTAATTTACACTACCGTAACCAAGAGCAGAATTCAGCACAGGCACAGTCTCGCTGTGTAACACCCTTTGCTATCAGCCCTAGTTAGTGGTTGCTACTAATGAGCTGATTAATCCACTTATTTTTTATTTATTGATACCAGCCACCAGCTATTAAATATCATTGGGCATCAGTTACAAGTCAGAGTTACAAGATTCATCAGATATTTTTTTAAATCTTATTCATTTCACCAAGGCTTTAGAAACAAAGGCAGCAGAACTCCACTCAACAGCATGCCTATTTCAGAGTTAGCCTAGCAAAAAACGGGAGTTTAAATGCTGCCATTTAGGGCACCATCAGGAACTACGGGTCTGGAAATGACTTAGCTGCTTGAGCTAGACAGTGCCTAGCATAAGGGAAGTTATGCCATCGTACATCTGGTTTTTCTTCTCTCCACCGGCTGCTGGTAGGGGAAATAAACCCACTCATCTGGGCTGATGGAGAGGATGTTGGAGAAGATGGTGTTTTATACTAAAAATGTTACTCTCACGTCATTTTAAGAGCACTCCAATATTAATTTTTGTGTCCTTTTTGGTTCTTTATTCTACATTTAGAGCCATGATAGCCTGAGTGGAAATGACCAAGTCACATTCCCAAGGCCCTGCCACGGCCCAGACCTTGCATGCTCCTCAGTCCCCACTGCCTAGCCCAGGGGTGGGCAAACTTTTTGGCCAGAGGGCCACATCTGGGTGGGGAAATTGCATACAGGAGAGGGGGTTGGGGTGGGGGAAGGAGTGCAGAGTGTGGGAGGGGGTGCGGTATGCAGGAAGGGGCTCAGGGCAAGGGACTGAGGTGCAGGAGTGTTGTGGGGTGCAAAAGGGAGCTCAGGGCAGGGGGTTGAAGTGCAGGAGGGGTCTGGGGTGCAGCAGGGAGCTCAGGGCAGGGGGTTGGGGTGCAGGAGGGGTCTGGGGTGCAGCAGGGGGCTCAGGGCAGGGGGTTGGGTGCAGGAGGGGTGTGGGGTGCAGCAGGGAGCTCAGGGCAGGGGGTTGGGTGCAGGAGGGGTGTGGGGTGCAGCAGGGGGCTCAGGGCAGGGGGTTGGGGTGCAGGAGGGGTGTGGAGTGCAGCAGGGAGCTCAGCGAAGGGGGCTGGGGTGCAGGAGGGGGCAACAGGGGGTTAGGGGGCTCAGGGCAGGGGGTTGGGGTGCAGGAGGGTTTCAGGGTACAGGCTCCGGCCAGGCACCGCTTACCTTGAGCAGCTCCGGGGTGGCAGGAGCGTGCAGCAGGGCTAAGGCAAGCTCCCTGCCCTCTGCCCACTCCCTCCCTCAGGGGCCGAGGGACATGGTGCCGGCCACTTCCGGGAGCGACGTGGGGCCAGGGCAGGCAGGGAGCTCCACTGCGCCATGGGGCTGGCAATCTCCCGGGCCGGACTGAAAGCCCTGACAGGCCGGATCCGGCCTGCAGGCCATACTTTGCCCTCCCCTGGCCTAACAGAACGTTTGGTTTGGGGTGCATCCTTTCAGAAAGTTGTCCAAGAGTCTACATTAAACTTTGGAGGAAAACAATCCTGAGAACTGCCTGTTCTGAGTGAAGATTGAAGGAGGATTGTGAGGGGTTTAGATTAATCCCCTTTAAATGAAAACTTCCTGAGCTCCCATTAATGAATGATGTCCCCAATCTGCATATTAATTTGCATAAATTAACATTATAAGATCTAGCGCTCGCTCTTCATAAAGCTCCTCAATCTGCAGCTGCCCACCAGCTTCAAGTTCCACGATTAACTCTCTCAACACAAGACACCAAAAACCTCAGCTCCCAACTTCCATCTTCTAGGGAGGGGACTTGATGATAAACTACAGGCAAAAGACGGTTTCTCATTAACTTAGGTAACAACTAGGAATTGGAATCAAACCAAACTCTGCAAGCAAAGAGCCAGATTCAGGTGAATGGGTCCAGCAGTCAGGTATCAGGGTGAGAAGTGTAATCTAAGGGCAGGTCTACACTTAAAATACATTGATGCAACCACATTGCGGTAGCATTTTAATGACGCTGTAAGCCAGGGGCTCTCAACACATTGTACATGTACCTCTGGGGATATGCAGAGGTCTTCCAGAGGGTACATCAACTCATCTAGATATCTGCCTAGTTGTACAACAGGCTACATGAAAAGCACTAGCAAAGTCAGTACAAACTAAAATGTCATACAGACAATGACTTGTTTATTTTGCTCTATATACTATTCACTGAATTGTAAGTACAATATTTATATTCCAATTGATTTATTTTATTACATGGTAAAAATGAGAAAGTCAGCAATTGTTCAGTAACAGCATGCTGTGACACTTTTGTATTTTTATGTCTGATTTCAAAAGCAAGTAGTTTAAGTGAGGTGGAACTTGAGGGTACACAAAATAAATCAGACTCCTGAAAGGGGTACAGTAGTCTGGAAAGGTTGAGAGCTATTGCTCTAAACTGAGGAGAGAGAGAGTGTGTCTCCCATCAATTTAGTTAATCCACCTACGCAAGAGGCAGCATCTACATCAGCAGGAGAAGCTCTCATGCCAATATAGTGCTGTCTACATCGGTGCTTATATCAGTATAAGTACATTGCTCAGAGGTGTGAATAATCCACACCCCTGACTGACGTAGTTACACTGGAGTAATTTGATAGTGTAGACCAGGGCTAAGTATTAGATAGCTAGGTAGACAGACAGTAATCTGAGGCTAAGGGAGTGTGAACTGGTGTAATTTATGTGCTAGGAGACTGGACAACGGTGTAAGAATGCGTACATTAAAGTAGAGGGTGGTCTAATTTAATTTAGAGCTTCCTACACACTCTTGCTACTCCCCTTTCTTCTTTGGTGCATAAAATACACTATCACACACCCTCCTCTCACTGAAGTCATGGATCATCAGGGTACATTTCCTCCTTTTCCAGCACTACCATGGGTGTTCTGCCATAGACTTCAGTGGGACAAGGAACTGTTTTAAGTGTGGTCTACACTCAGGGGCGGCTCTAGAAATTACGCCGCCCCAAGGGCAGAAGTGTCTGCGGACGGTCCCGTGGTCCCGCGGCTCCGGTGGAGCATCCACAGGCATGCCTGCGGGAGCTCCGTCCGAGCCGCGGGACCAGCGCACCCGCCGCAGTCATGCCTGCGGGAGCTCAAGCGGAGCCGCGGGAAGAGGGGACCCTCCGCAGTCATGCCTGCGGCAGGTCCGCTCGTCCCGGGGCTCCGGTGGACCTCCCGCAGGCATGACTGCGGAAGGTCCGCCGGAGCCAAATGCCGCCCTGCCCCGACAATGCCGCCCCACGCGCCTGCTTGGCGTGCTGGGGTCTGAAGCCGGCCCTGTCTACACTACAGAGTTAGGTTGACGTACCATGGGTGGAGAGTTATATATCCACGTGGTGCCTGGGCACCAGCAATATTCAGAGCCCAGGGGCCCAGCTCCACCAATGTTTGGGGCTGGGTTTCCCCGCCCTGGCCCCACCTGCCGCCCCCCAACACACCTCCCATGGTCCCCCCTTGCTGGCCCCGGGCCGGAGGGAACAGAGCGTCCCTGCCTCTTCCATGCGGCTCCATGCTGCCTCCCTGCAGCAACTGCCGCCGCAGGGTCCTAGTGCTCCCCACATCAACTCCCAGGGCAGACTGACTCTGAGCCTGCCCTTCCACCTCAGACCCTTCCCTTTTCCGGCAGGACCCTCCACCAGCATGCCCCCCCCCACCCATGTGCAGTCACCACTCCTGCCCCATGCTGGGCAAGGAAGCAGCCCCATCCCCCATCCCCAGTGAGGCTATAGTCAGGGGCAACAGCAGGGGAGAAGGCACACACAGCTCCACCCGGCACCCACCACGGGGGAGGCAAGGGAGATTCCTGGACCTGAGAGGGGCCCTAGGAGCACATGCAGTGACAGTGGTGGGGGTGAGTGTGCTGCTGGGGGAGGGCAGGAAAGGGTGGCTCCTCCCCCAGAGCTCGCTGCTGCCAGCAGGGAAAGGGCTGGGGGGAGTCCTCCTCTCTGGCCCCTGTCCCGGAGCAGCCTGCCTGCACCCCAAACTCATCCCCAGCCCTGCCCCACCCCAGAGCCTACACCCCCAGCCAGAGCTTTCACACACACCCCACTGCACCCTCTGCCCGAGCCCTGAGCCCCTCCAACACCACAAACCCCTCATCTCCAGCCCTAGACAGAGCCCTCACCCCCTACACTGGCCCTGAGCCCCTCCCATGCCTCAAACCCCTCATCCCCAGCCCCAGCCAGAGCCCTCATCCCCCTGCACCCTAACCGTCTGCCCCAAACCTGAGCCCCCTCCTGCATCATGAACCCCTCATCCCCAGACACACCCCTCACCTCACCCCTCTACCATAGCCCTGAGCTCCCTCCCACACCCCAAACCTCTCATCCCCAGCCCCACCCCAAACCCAGCCCCATCCCTGCACCCCCTCCCTCCCCCCTAAACTCCCTCCCAGAGCCTGCACCTCCTCCCTCCATACCCCCTCCCATCCCCAAACTCCCAGTGCCTGCACCCTGCACCCCTCCTGCACCCCAGACCTCCTCTCCCCACCCAAACTCCCTCCCAGAGCCTTGGGCAGGTGGGGGGCAGAGTTTTTTTGGGGGGCGGAGTTTGGGCAGGGGTGGGTTCTGGGCACCACCAAAATTTCTACAAACCTGCCACCCATGCGTAAGGCAACTTACGTTGACCTAATTATGTCAGTGTACGCAATGTAACCAGGAAGATATAAGCCCTTGTAGTAGAGGCCTGGTATAAGGCAGGACCTGCTCACAGAATTTGGCAAGGACAGGGCTAATATATTGCAGAAATACACATTCCTAAGAAATGCTAGTTACAGAGTGCTTACGCAAACACATCCCGATATCAAGCGGTACCAAAACATCTTAATATCAAGGATGGTACAAAAACATTTCCCAAGGATAACAGGAACACACTCACCACTTCTGAAAAATAAGGTCAGAATAACAGTACATGCAGTCCTTGTACTTATGACACAATTGGTTCCTTACAATTGTGTCATAAGTCAGAAAGTTGGAACAGGGAACCGCAATCTACTCCATTGTAGGACCAAGCATTGTAAACTCAAAACCTATAGTCATAAGTCGAATCAGGGTGCCAATGTAGAAGTGGCACATTTGTCGTAACTCAAATGTCGTAAAGTCAAGGACTGCCTGTACGTAATAAAAATGTTTTAATCAAACCAACATGTACAAAATAATGGACAATAACTAGCAACGTCAGGGGGCAGTAATTATGTCAAAGGGGGAGTACTAACTTGGTTGTATTGAGGTATAAAAATGTATCTCAAAAGGAGTATCTTTAGCCAGCCTAGGGAGCAGTGGAAAGTCCTGCCACTAACTGAGCTGTGTCCTCTCTCACAAGCATACATATCTTAGTATCCTCGTCGAGTCTGCTAGGTGCTATTACCGTGCTTTGTCAACAATAAACCTGGCCGAGTACCTCCACTGAAAACTGAGTCTATGAATTTATTGGGCAGTTTAATTAAGGTCTGCGATCTCCGCAGAGCTAAAACAGCACACTAAATAAACACATACGCAACCAACATCTGACTACATACACTACAGCCTTGCTCTCCCCGATTTAAGTGCCCTACTACACTAACATAATACTTCACCTCCATGAGACACAGAGCTTATGTCAGCATAGTTAGGGTGACAGACACTGTGGGTTACTTACATTGGCTGTCATTCTTTTCAATTTCACAGCTGGGTGCTTGAGCCCAAAAATTGACAAGAAAGCCCCACAGCTCAGGCTATCACCCCTGGGCGGTGGGGGGACTCTTGTTGGGAGGCGGCCCACTAGGGATCTGCACCTGGAGCTGAGAGGCCAAGCTCTCAGCCTAGGACCGTCCCTACCAATTATGGTGCCCTACGCAGTCCGAGCACCTGCTCCCCCCGCCCCCTGCACCGCAGAGGGTCTGGGCTGCGCTCAAGGTCTGCAGGGACAGGAAGGCAGGAGCTGTGGGGGGGACACTTTGGGGGGCCCCAGAGCTCCACAGGCCCAGAGTGGCCTGGGGGATTAGCAGGGGGCAGCAGGAAGCGGAACGACTTGGCCCCAGCCCGCTCTGCTCCCCCCACCCCAGATGTGTTACTCGGGGAAGGGGACTTGAGGGAAGGGGTCCGCCCCTCACCGGCAGCAGGAAGTGATGTGACCCAGCCTCAGCCCGCTCTGCTTCCCCCGCCGCGGCCACGTCGCTTGGGGGAGGGAAAAGGACCTCGCCCCCTGCACTCACCTGCAGTGGGAAGCGGAGCGGACCAAACTGGGGCCGAGTTGCTCCGCTTTCCGCCGCTGCTGGTGAGTGCGGGGTCGCTGGGGCAAGAGGTAGAATGGGGGCAGAGCAAGGGGGGAGATTAAGGCGGGGCAGAGGGAGTTGTCCTGAGCCCCACACCCCTCTAGGGACAACCCTGTCCCTTGCAGTGGGGGCAGCCCGCGGAGGGGCCAGCCGGAGGATAGGACTGGCCGCCAGAGCCGGTGCTGCCGCGTATGCAGCTGCCTAGGGCACCATGAAATTTGTGGCAATTTGGTGCCCCAATTTCATGGTGCCCTACCCAGCTGCATGTTCTGCATATGCCTAGGGAGGGCCTGGTCTCAGCCCCCTCACTGCCCCTCTGACGCCAGAGGAAGATGCGGTGCGCGGACAGGAGGGGCAATGCAGACATGAGCCAGCACAGGAATTACTAACATAGGTCAACTTAAGTGTGTAGTTAGTGTAGGCGTGATAAAGATTCGTTCTAAGTGACTTCCCAGCACGGCTGCAGCACTGGTCCCAGCACAGACACCAGCACTACTGGGACCGGTACTGGGGTCTGTACTGGAACCCGTGTCCCCCGCACTGGCCCCTTGTTCCGGGGGCCTGGAGGGCCGAGCAGCCTGAGCCTGCGCCTCCCAACACCCCGCTCGACTGCAGGGCCGCAGTCTGTAAGGCCGGGCGGGGGAGACCCGCTGCAGGGCCCCAGGCTACTTCCTACCAGCGTCCCGGGCTTGGCCAACCAGGCGCCTCCGGCCGGGCAGAGCAGGACCCCCCGCGCAGGGAGGCGAGAGCTGGCAGCGGCCGCGCGCACCGGGACAGGGGCGAGCACGCAGCTCCAGCCCGCGGAAGTGAGCGAGGCTCCCCCCTTGTCCCATCCGTCCAGGCTTGCCATTGGCTGCGGGCAAAAGGGGGCGGAGCTATCTGGTCCAGGAGGCTAGCTTTACTCTTTCACGTGCTGGCTGGCAGCGGCTCTGCTTCATCACACCCCTGTGCCGCCGGTTCCAGGACCGATCCCAACAAGATCCCACCACTGGTGGCAGTACAGACCCACTACTGGTCCCACTATACCCCAGTAATGGTCCAAGTACTAACTCCAATAATGGTTCCAGTAGTGGTCCCAGGAAAACTCCAGCACTGGTCCCAGTAAGTCCCCACTACTGGCTCCAGTATACATCCCAGTACTGATCTCAGTACTGGTCCTAGTAAGACCCCAGTACTTGTCCCACTACTGGAACCAGTATAGACCCTAATACTGCTCCCACTAAAACCTGAACACTAGCCCTAGGACTGATCCCAGTACTGGTCCCAGAATTGGTCCCAGTACTGGTCCCAGTACTGATTCCAAGTAGACACCCCAGAACTCATCCTAATACTCATCCCAGTGAGACCATAGTACTGGTTCCTTTATAGACCCCATTACTGTTCCCAGTACTGGTAGTAAGAGATCAGTACTGGTCCTAATAACACCATAGTACTGGTCACAGAATATACTCCAGTACTGGTCCTAGTAAGACTCCATTACTAATCCCGATATAGATCCCAGCAGTGGTCCCAAGTACAGATCCCTGTACTGATCTCAGTAAGACCATAGTACTGGTCCCATTATAGACCCAGTACTGGCTCCAGTAATGGTCCCAATATACACCCTAGTAGTGGTACCAGTACTAGTCCCAGAACTGGTCCAAGTAAGATCCCAATACTAGTCCCAGTATACACTCCAGTTCTGGTCTCAGTACAGGTCCCAGTACAGACCCAGTACCGATCCCAGTATAGTTGGTAGTACTGGTTGTAGTACTGGTTGCAGTAAGACCCCAGTACTGTTCCCAGTATAGACCCCAGTACTGGTGCCAGTATAGACCTCACTATTTGTCCCAGTCCTGGTCCCAGTATAGAACTCAGTGCTGGTCACAGGACGAGTTCTGGGGGTCTTACTGGGACCAGTAAAATGACCAGCACTGGGGTTTTAGTGGGACAGCTACTGATCTTTATACTAGGACCATAACTGGGATCAGTTGCAGGGTCTATACTGGGAACCATATTGGATCTTACTGGGACCAATACGGGGACCAGAGGTGAAAGTAAGCCGGTACGATACAGTACGGCATACCGGCAAGAGCCAGTACGCCGTGCCGGACTGGACCGGCTTCCGTGGCGGTGATTTAAAGGCCCCAGGGCTCCAGCTGCTGCGGGGAGCCCCGGGCCCTTTAAAGTGCTGCCGGAGCTCTGGCAGCCGCGCTCCCGCAGTGATTTAAAGGGCCTGGAGCTTCGCAGCGGCCGGAGCCCCAGGCCCTTTAATTTGCCCCTGTGCCCCGGGGCTCCCAGCCACCTCTGCAGCTGGGAGTGCCGGGATGATTTAAAGGCCCTGGGGCTCCCAGCCACAGCTGAAGCCCCAGGGCCTTTAAATCTTGAAAGGCCCCGCCTCTTTCGATTGAGGCTACGCCCCTGCTCAGGACTCCAGCATACCTGTAAGTCCTTTAAGTTACTTTCACCCCTGACGGGGACCATTACTGAGGTCTTACTAAGACCAGTACTGGGGTCAATACTGGGACAATTACTATGACTAGTTCTGGGGTCTATACTTGGACCAGTGCTATGACCAGTACTAGAGTCTTACTGGGACCAGTACTGGGGTCTATATTGGGACCAGTACTAGGGTCTATACAGGCACCCTCCAGGCACTTTAGTATCTGAGTGTGGCAGGGTCTGTAGTTTAATAGAACTAAAGCTGCACCTTTGAAATAAATCACAAAAATAATTAAGAGCCCCAAGCAGGTCTGTATGGGGTCCCCCAGTTGCTGCGAATAAAGGAGGTGGGTATAGAGTGCTTGGTGTGGAGCCAGACATCCCCATCCATTGAGGTTGGGGGTCTCAGATGTAGGACCAGATTCTCTTTTTGGCTAACCCAGCAGAAGAGGCACAGAGTGGGTGTATCTAAGGTGGCATATGTGGAAGGAAGGCACAGCGGCCCCTCATAAGAGGATACTGACCCATTCATCCAGAGATGCCCCAACAGGGTGAGGATTTCCCTGAGGAAATCAGGGTACTTCTGATTTTGGGGGCTCACACTGGATGACAAACCTGTCCTCACCCCTTTCCTGATGAGACTATTCAGAGGACTACATGGCAAATCTCCTGGGAGTTTCAGCAGACGTTGTCTCCTTCCTTGGTCTTTGTGGAAAGGGACCATAGACCTCAAAGGCTGGCACAAATGGAGCAGGTTTGCTTTAGATATAGGCTGGATGGATTCATGCTCCCAGAAAGCCCTGTATTCCCATCATGTTGAAGCTCCATTGCTGCTTCTGTCTCTCACGCTGGAGTGGGCAAACAGCACCACGCTCGGTTTCTAAATATTTTATTATAGGCATTAAAATAGTGACAAGGAAACTGGAGACAGCCAGATCAGTTTGAGCAGCTAATAAACTGCGCCTGGTTTCTTGAGGTCAGGCTGGAGAGCTCATGAAACTAGGCTGTCTAGAAATGAAGAGTCAGTGCAAAGTATGTAGTCCCAAGCAGCATGGTGCTCACAGCAGAGCTACAACTGCAGGCTGTGCGACAGGGAAGGTGGCTAATGCAAACTTTGGTTCTCTCCTCAGAATCAGCTTATAACAAACCAATGAACCTTGGGGGAAAATGCTCCCCTCCCCAAGGCAAAGCCAAATAAAATATTCCTCAACCACATATCAAATTTTTAAGGACCTAGAGCTGGTATGGAGAGGCAAGCTTTGGGAGCCCCCTGCTGTACATACTAGAGCTGGTATGGAGAGGCAAGCTTTTGGGAGCCCCCTGCTGTACAGATTTCTTCCCCCTCCTCCTATTTATCTCTTAGCCACAAACAGGCATGACTAGTATGACATGAGCTGGCTCCATAGACAGCACGACTCTAGTTCCCGAAATGGACCAAGACAGACACCAGTATAGTCCAAGTCTGAAATATAACTTCACAGGATGGTTTGGGAGAGGGATAGCTCAGTAGTTTGAGCATTGGCTTGCTAAACCTAGGAGTGTGAATTCAATCCTTGAGGGGGCCATTTAGGGATCTGGGGCAAAAATCAGTCTGGGGATTGGTCCTGCTTTGAGCAGGGGATTGGACTAGATGACCTCCTGAGGTCCCTTCCAACCCTGACATTCTATGATTCTACACGTTGCTAGCCTGTCTCCCCAGGCCAAGAAGAGCTACAACCACACTCACAGTCGGCTCAGGCCCTTCCTTCAAGAATGGTTTATTCTTCAAACAACTCACAAAGCAACACCCAACCCAGGCAATTTCCCTGCCAGAGCAGGCTGTAGGGACCCACAGAAAACCAGCCACAGAACTCAGTCTGCTTCCTACAGCTCCTCCTTCAGGCCTTTATAGGAATCACATGACCCCTTCCCAGCTGCAGCTGCTAATCTCCTCTACCTGGCCCAGATACCTGTTCCGAAAGAGGCTCTGTCTCTAAACAGGGCTGGCTGGCCCCCCACCTGCTGTCCCTTACAGGGGCAGAGTACCCTCTGACAGATCCTAGCAACTGTTTTGCTCTTCTCTCTCTGATCTTCCTTTTCCCTTGAAAAGGGGCATCACAATACCAGATTTATCCCTCCATGGACTCTGCAGAGCAAGGCCTGGGGTACATTTTCCTCTGCCTTTGGATTTGGCTAAAGGGTATTGAGAGAGCAAAGGAAGGGGAAAGTACAGGAGAGGGGATGAATTTGAAGCTTCCCTGTTCCTTTATCCTTGAACAGATCCCTTGATCTACCCTTTTAGGAGTCACTCAGGGCCTGCTCCGAAGCCCATGGGCCTCTCAATGTGGAAAACACTAAGTGAAGTTTTCCCTTTGTCCACATGGTGGGGCCCTCCCACCACATTTTGCAAAGGTGAATTTCACATCTATATGCTATCAAGATAACACCTGCAAGTGTAAACATGACCACATTTCTTCAGAAACCTCCCCTGTTGCAAACAGAGACACCGTGAAAGGTGTGCAGCTAGTTGAATCCCAACACAGGCACTAATAGCACAAGTCTTAGCTAATTCAGAGCTCTCAGAGGCTAAATGCCAGGAATATTTGTGGTGAAA
Source organism: Mauremys mutica (assembly GCF_020497125.1). Lineage (NCBI taxonomy): Eukaryota > Metazoa > Chordata > Testudines > Geoemydidae > Mauremys > Mauremys mutica. Next base: position 48,621,108 of record NC_059078.1, read on the forward strand.
ACCCAGGCCCTCTCCTTAATTTCTCAGAGCTGTCCCTCAGGTGTCTGTCTCCATGTCCTCTTCCTTCATTGCTCTGCCATCTTGACCCCTCCACTCACACATTTGGCTCCATCACCTCTCTCCTGCCCCACGCTTCTGGCTCCATCCATCTCCTCAGTCCCCATGACTGCCCTGCTCTGATATAGGAACCCATGGGAATAGGTTTAATGTCGGGCACCAGGTCCTGCAACTCTGCATTGAACCCTGGCAAAGGGCTTATCCTCTGGAGTTTCCCCAGAGAGGATTTCCCCCCAGGAACATCAGAAAACTATAGACAAAGGCCAAGAGGCTCCTCCTACCCCACCACTGGAATTAGCCAAGGTCAAAAGAAGAGGGTACGAGTGGGACTTTGGTGGAGTTAAAGAGAGGGAAGGACAAAGGAAGCTGATGATAAAGGAGCGATTGGCTAGACAGGGCCCCAGCCCTGACACCCCTTTCCACCAGCCTGCCCTGATGGTTGAGTCCCACATGGAATGCTACTGCCATGCCAACCTGGGGAACAATTGCTCCTCATATCACTCCTTTCATTTCCCATTGTAGCCTGCCCTCATCACAACAAAGACCTTGTGCTGCAAAAGCTGAAACTGTGCAGGTGGGTCTCCTGGACAGGACTCTATTAGAACAATGGTGGCTGCAAAGAGGGGGATGAGGGAGCTGGACATAAAGCATGGGAGCAACCGCGGGGCAAGGAGGACACATGGCCCATCAGCAGACTTACTGCTTTTGCTGGTTGGAATCTCCCAGTTTTGTCTACCCGTTCTGGGGCGTCGGGCTGGCTGCTAACTGCGAGTGCTATAGGACTCCAGAAGGCTAAAGACCTCAAAGGGACGGTGATGCACACATATTCAGCTCCTCAAAGGCTGATTGATTTAAACAGGAATGAGGTGCCTAAATATCTGTGAGGAAGGATGTTGGCCACAGAATAGTGAGGGCACCCATGTGAGTGGCTACGTTCCCTCCACAGTCAAACCTCTGTGGAAATTCAGAGACTGGGACAGGTTTATCCTTAGCGTGATTCAATCAGCTACTAAAAACCACTTTAGGGAAGGACTTGGGCCCACTCTTCAAGGAACAGCCTGGAAGGGGAATCCATCCCTCAGAGGGCATAAGACAAATGATGCTAGAGAGACAGCCAGCAAAAGCAAGAGGCATTTCCCATGTACTGAACTGAACCGTGCAGGCACCATAGACACCGACAAAGCCCCTGAATGGCTGTTGGGATCCAGCTCTGCGCTAAAGGGATGAGCTATTCATTCCACTGGTTTGTCATTGGAGTGGATGGATCTCAAATTCACTCTTGACCTAGCCTAGCAAGGTTCTGCCAATATCTTCTGCATGCGGGAGGTCTCTGCCTAGCCAGTGGAATGAGTGGCTCAGATGGATGGGCCTTTTCTTTGCATTGAAGAAGCCTTTTCTTTGCATTGGGTTGAGAGGGGCTGGGCAGGAGTGGGGTTTATGTTATGTGGCCTTCACTCTGGAAGAACAGCAATAGCACTGTTGTTGAGTGAATGGCTGGATGATTGGTGAGGCCTTTCCCAGCAGGAGCTGAGAATGGCTGGTGTGGCTTTTGCGAGAGTGATCACGCCCATGGTTATTATCTCACCACTTAGGTGCCAAGCCAATGCTGCAGCAAGCGCAGTTAAAAATAGAACCACAGGAAAAAGTTACAATTAAATAAAATTACCTTTAAACAGCTATTTCAAGGCAACACCGAAATAAAATGAGAGGTTGCATTAATGATTGTACAGAGATGCAGAGAAGTGGTGCTACAGAAGGGAAGAGAAATTATCTAGATGGTCTGAGGTTTGTTCATTCACCATGGATTTCAGGTTTTCTGTGGGACATGCTCCTGAAATATAGGTAGAACCCAGGTGCAGGTGAACTTTAAAAGCTGTGGAGTCACAAAATATGCCAATGTAGCAGTTATGTTCAGGATGAGTGGCCTGAGCTCACAGTATTGGCATAGAGAAAAGGCATCTTGCTTTAGCTATGAAAGCTTCCAGCTTCAAAGCAGTACAGGAGCTGGGGAAATTATAGTACTGTTAACTTTTTTCCAAAAGACTAAGAAAAGCTTGATACCTAATTTACAAATTTCTTTCAATCAAGAGGTTTTAGTAGCACAGTAGCTGGCTAGTTGATGTACTGTCTATGGCTAACTTTCTGATCAGGAGGTTGTGGGTTCAATCCCCGTCAGGGGCTAATATGGGCCAAGCCTCTAAAAGGTTTCTTTCCAATTCTACATTAATTTAATACATCTTCCCCAAAAGCAGGCACAACAATCATGACAGAGGGTTCTGAGCAGGGCCTGGGATTGCACAGCTCGGTCTCTGCAGGTTGCATTGTCAGTAATGGTTATTCCATCCCAGGGGGGATTTTGTCAAATAAAAAATGTTCATAAATGAAATATTAAAAAAGATTTCTTTAGAAAACAGAAAATGAAAATAAACGTGACAATCGTTTCTGCAGAAAAATCCAAAGAATTAAAAATGGCTCTGTTTGGGAAAGTTGTGGATAAAATGCACTCAGTTTTTAAGCCAGCTCTATTGCTAACAGGCTCCTTCCTCTCCGGTGGTGGTGAGGGAGCCAATAATTTCTGAGACAAGTTCCATCTCTGCTGTCATCGGAAGCTGAGTCTCCAAAGTGTGTAGCACAGTGACAACCATGAAGGCCCTAAGTGCCTGCAGATTTGTTACAATAAAAGCAGATTGAAATTAATCGATCATCTGATTGGAATGCCTAGTGCTGGAAACAAGGCCGAGTAAAGCAAGATATTTTCCTTCAAACTCCCTTGATTAAAGGTGGAATGAATGGAGAAGTATGTCAGCCAATGTGATCCTCCACTGCAGTTACCCTGAGTGCCAGGAGAACCTCCTTTAGACCTATTAGAGATCCAGTCGTCTCTGGTTCTCTGGCAGAAAGTCTGCCCTGCCTGGTACAGTATTTGCTTTTCTAATAGCAGTAGTTTTGAAAGAGAGAAGCCAGAAGTCTGAGATTCTGCGGGAAATCTCTCTCACAGTCACCAGGAAACAAGGTCTTCTTGTGTAATACAGCCAGGAAGGTGACACAAAGAGGACAGTGCTACAAACAGGCAGCAGGCAGAGGGAATCGGGGTTAGGGTGCATCTGCAGGGAGCACGGTGGCTTTTGTCTCTTAGTTCCACACCCCTTTGCTGCTTTATATCAATCCTCTCATCTGTCCTTCATTCCAGATCCAAATTCTCCTCCACCCTACACAAACCTGCAGCTATCCCATGTTCTGTTGTCCCCTTTACCAGTATCCACCTGAGACCCAAATTCCCCCCGCTGCACACAGCCCTCTTATCCCTCATTACAGCTCTGAAGTTTCAATTGCCCTCCGCAGCCCCCGCTGCTATTATACTCTCAGTGCCAGGGAAAGTGAACTCAATCTTCACTTTGCTGATTTTCTATAGTCTGTTTATTAGACAGCCCCTTTGTGAACCCAGCGGTTCACATGGGCCTGTGGTGCCAAGTGTAAAATTAATATCGACTAAAAAATCTGGGCCCTTCTTTGTGGGCTTAGAGAAGCCGTCTCGAGTTAATGGGAATGCTACAGTGCTTCACGCCCACCCTCGCCTCTCTGAAACTGCCAAATACACTTGGCTCATTTGTAACAGCCGGCATTAACTCTTCGTGGGCCTTGGCTTTTCAGGGCTGGCAGGTGTCTCGTGCAGGTAGCTCCCTGCTCTGGGTTGTTCTTGTGGTTGCTCTCAGGCAAGTGTCATTGATGAAATCAGCCAGCAGGAGGTGCTAGTGTTTCAAGTAGCTGAATTTCTCTCCCCCAGCTCCCCAGTCCCAGCCCATCACAATGTTCCTCACTCTGTAAAGATGTTTTCCCAATGCAGGTGCCGGCTGACAGCTCTCTTCTCTTGACATCGGCAATGGCTATGTGGGCTCCCTTCACTGTCTGCCAATGAGCTTCCCCCCAGACTTGGAAGAACTAGATCCAGGGGTGAGAGAGTAACTGAGTGTCTCTGGCTCAGTTCCAGCCTTCGTTTGTCTGCTGAGATTTCCAGCAATGGGTAGGGGAGCAATTAGCGCCAGTTGCAGTCGCAGATGTGACGGGGGCAGCTGTCTGCAGGGTGATGGACTGAGACCACACACTTCTTTCCTAAGGATCAGCAAACAGCCACCAGATGGTCACCTTAACCTCAGCTACATTCAAAACCAGGACCTACCAGAAGCGGTGAAATCCTTTGTATTTCATTTCCAGTCTCAAGCCAATCAGTCCCTCCTGCTTCCGCCATCCCAGCACAGACCCCAGGTGCCAGCGGGAACATTCACATCGAAACGCCAGCTCTCCCCAAAAAGGCTCTGACTTCTGGGCCCATTTTAAGATGCTGTCTTTTCACTGGGATGGGTTGCGGTTTTGCTAGTGCAATTCTCACTGCAGAGCTCTGTCTACACGGTGAAGATGAGGGGCCTGATTCTCTGTTGCCCTGCACCTTGTGTAGTCATTCACACCAGGGCTGATTGGATGTAAAATGCTACCATGGTGATTCGAGCTAAATGGCTACATGTGGTGCAGTGTAGTGGAGAATCAGGTCCCTAAATGTTCAGCCCTCTAACACACACGTGTTAAGTCTGATTTCTCTTGGAGATGCTGAGCTACACACTTTAGGATTGACTTCTTACCAACTGCCTCTGGGCAGCAGTTTCCAAATTGTCTGTAGCCTACTTGATGATGCCCAGAGAGTGGGATGCACAGAGCGGGATACTCAAATAACACAGCTCCTCCTCAACACAATCCTCCAGGCAGCCAACTGCAGGCCAATCTGCCCCGAGGTTGTGGATGTTCACATGTGGCTGGGGGAGGGTGTGCACCTGACTTGATCCAATAGAGAGAGAGAGAGAGACAGACTTTTTCCAAGGGTCAGAGATGTTCAGATCCATGTTCACAGGAAGTCATGACTCAGTAATGAGCTAGTTCAGTGTTTCTCAGCTGGTGGGTCAGAGGGTTACAAAAGGTGCTTGGGGGTTGTAAGGCACTGAAAATGTTGTTACAATCTAAAGCAGAGATTCTCAAATTGGGGGATGGGGAGGATAATACATTGGGGGGGAGTTTGAGAAGCTTTAGGAAAAAAACGTACTGTGCACATTTTACCCACAGCAATGAATAACTACCAAAGCTGATTCCTCCAGATAGATCATGTCCTCATGTGGCACTGTGCATTCGACTCTAGATGGCGCTGTGCATTTTCACGGATTTGTTAAGCTTGCATAGCATTATACAATGTCATGGCCATCCGTATGTGAATCTGCTACGACACGGTGTGCCCATTTAATTGTAAGCACGGACGGCAATTGCAGTTTTGCTTTTGCTCTTATTACAATGGATCGCTGGCTCATTCGTGCAACAGAGAAAAAAAACCCAGCTCAAGTGAAAAACAAAGAAGCCAAAACTGATTCAAGCGAAGTGTATTATATTGGTATATGTACTTTGCAGGGAGGGGGGACGTAAACTACTACAGACACAAAGGGGGGGGGGTGTGATCAAAGAAGTTTGAGAGCCACTGATCTAAAGCCCTTAAAGGTCAGGTTCTCGGAACACACACCCCAGTCTATTACGTAGGTTTATCATTGTTGTCCAGACTTTTTTATGCTTACTTTTATAGGATAAGTAAGGGAGCCGCAAAATGTTGTGACTTAGAATAACAGGTCACCAGCCTGACACGGCGGAGGCACAGAAGCCTTGGAAGTAGCAGATCCTTCAGTTAAGGTTATCTGTTGAATTCCAGGATAACCCTGTACTCAGTTGCCCATAACTCCTTGGAAAATTCTCCTCTGGGGTTTGGTCTCCAGCTCAGACGTGAGGCAGGAGCCCATTATGTTAATATCCGGGGCTCCCATGAGTCCGTCACAAAGTTTGTTGGAAACCTCACTGGGCAATCTCACAACTGGATGTTTTTCTACCAGATCTGCTCTAGGAATTATTTTCTGGGGCCTTTCTGTGACCTGTGCCATATAGGAGGTCAGCCTAGATGAACATAATGGTCCATTCAGGCCTTGGAATCTCTGGCTTTATGAATTCCCAGTAGTAGTGAAAATGGTGAATTTCCAGTGAACTTTTCATGCCCCTCTGGCCACTCTTCACCATTTCATGCAGCATCACTTGCCTCAGAGCCCACTACTCATGCTGCAGAAGGATTTGGTGTGGTGGTTATCCTTTCCAGATAACCTTTTGCACTCAGGAGAGGCTATGGAAAATGATTGGTGTTACAGAGTTTATTCCAATGACTGGGCTGGGGCCAGGCATGCCTGCCCCTCCTCCCCACTGAGGGCACAGCACAGATCTCAAAGCACTTCACAAAGGCAGGTGAGCACTAGTGCTATTTTACAGCTGGGGTAACCAAGGCAAAGAGCAATGATGTGCTTGACAAAGTAACAGAAGTAGTCAGGGGCAAAGCCAGGAGTGGCGCACACAGCTCCTGAGAGATAAAACAATGACTGTTTGGTGGTGATTTTTTTGGTTTTAAAATAAAAGGACACATGGTACATGATGCTTCACCTGGAGATACTTGAAATAATTGGATCTGGGCAGACTGAAGGCCAATTGCAGTGGCATGAATGAACACTGAGGATATATGGGACTATAGAAAATTGCCAAAAGGACTCAATTTCCAGATTATACCAGCTATAAAAAAATATGGCTCCCAGAACGCTGTTAAGAGGAAAGGTAAATGCTTTCCAAATGAGTGTCGCTGGATTAGAGCAAAACAGACACTAACGAAACAAAGCTCCTGTAGCGTGATCAAAGCCAGGTGTGCAGTACAGCTGTGCACTGCAGGTGTACAGATGTGTCTCATCTGCAAAGGGCCAAGCCTTATGAGCGACCTGGGAAGAATGTTTGTAGCTGTACAGCCACCTATTAGGACATAGCATTTCTGTCCTTCCTCCAAAGCACTCAGCACTGGTCTAACTTTCCTCCAGTGGAAGTCCATGGTAGAACTCTCAGAGCACGGTTAGGAGGCCCCTATAAAATAAGGTGACCTAGTGAACAGGGCACTAGATTAGGAGCCAGGAGACCTGCTTGACTATCCCACAGCCCTTGCCCCATCATCTGCCTGTTCTGGATCACTGATGCCTTCCCTGAAAACTTTGGAATTGGGCAGATGCGAAGTTCAAAAGTTACTGCGTTGGAGACAAAGGCCTTGTCTACACTACAAGACTATTTCGAATCTACTTAAGTCGAATTTGTGGATTCGACCTTATGAAGTCGAATTTGTGTATCCACACTAAATACACTAATTCGAACTTCTGAGTCCACATTAACGGGGCCGGCGTCGACTTTCGAAGCGGTGCACTGTGGGAAGCTATCCCACAGTTCCCGCAGTCCCCGCTGCCCATTGGAATGCTGGGTAGAGCTCGCAATGCCTGCTGGGGGAAAAAATGTGCCGAGGGCGGTTTTGGGATACTGTCGTCATTGAACCATCAATCACGCCCTCCCTCCCTGAAAGCGCCGGCGGGAAATCTGATCGCGCCCTTCTCTTGTCAGTTACAGCGCGTACGCCACAGCACTGCGAGCATGGAGCCCGCTTCGATCATCGCTGCACTTATGGCCGTTGTCAACTCCTCGCACCTTATCGTCCACCTCTTCCACAGTCAGCTGCTGAGAAATCGGGCGAGGAGGCTCCGGCAGCGCGGTGAGGAGAGTGGCGCAGGCCTCTCACAAAGCAGGGTACGCCGCGCCGTGGAGATCATGGTGGCAATGGGTCAAGTTCATGGTGTGGAACGGCGATTCTGGGCCCGGGAAACAAGCACGGACTGGTGGGACCGCATAGTGCTGCAGGTCTGGGATGAATCACAGTGGCTGCGGAACTTCAGGATGCGTAAGGGCACTTTCCTTGAACTGTGTGACTTGCTGTCCCCTGCCCTGAAGCGCCAGGACACACGGATGCGAGCCGCCCTGAGTGTGCAGAAGCGAGTGGCCATAGCCCTCTGGAAACTTGCCACGCCAGACAGCTACCGGTCAGTAGCGAACCACTTTGGCGTGGGCAAATCTACCGTGGGGGTTGCTGTGATTCAAGTAGCCCACGCAATCGTTGAGCAACTGCTCTGAAAGGTAGTGACTCTCGGAAACGTCCAGGTCGTCATAGATGGCTTCGCCGCGATGGGATTCCCAAACTGCGGTGGGGCTATAGATGGAACTCACATCCCTATCCTGGCACCAGCCCACCAGGCCAGCGAGTACATTAACCGAAAGGGCTACTTTTCAATGGTGCTGCAAGCACTGGTGGACCATAGGGGACGTTTTACCAACATCTTCGTCGGGTGGGCGGGCAAGGTTCATGACGCGCGTGTGTTCAGGAACTCTGGTCTCTTCAAACGCCTCCAGGCAGGTACTTTCTTCCCGGACCACAAAATAATGGTAGGGGATGTGCAGATGCCTACAGTGATCCTCGGGGACCCGGCCTACCCGCTAATGCCCTGGCTCATGAAGCCCTATACAGGCGCCTTGGACAGTGAGAAGGAACTCTTCAACTACCGGCTGAGCAAGTGCAGAATGGTCGTGGAGTGTGCTTTCGGACGTCTCAAGGGGAGATGGCGGAGCTTACTGACTCGCTCGGACATCAGCGAAAAGAATATCCCCGTAGTTATTGCTGCTTGCTGTGTGCTCCACAATCTCTGTGAGAGCAAGGGCGAGACCTTTTTTGCCGGATGGGAGGTTGAGGCAAATCGCCTGGCTGCTGTTTACGATCAGCCAGACACCCGTGCCGAGAGAATATCCCAGCGGGAAGCGCTGTGCATCCGGGAGGCTTTGAAAGCTAGTTTCCTCGCAGAGCATGGTAACCTGTGACTGTCCACTTGATTTTAAGAGAGCCTGATCATGGGCCTGTGTCTGTATGTGTCGAGTTAGATCTGAGCTCACAAACCCGGTTCTCCAAGTTTCCCCCACTTCCAAAGCACGTTTTAAAATTAATGAAATGTAACAGTAATTAATAATAAATCTTTCGTTGACTTTGCATTTCTGTTCCTGGGTTGAAACATGGAAGCATACTGTGCTGGGTTCGGTGTGCACTGATGTACAGACCGCTTGTCCAATACAGGACGGACAGCCTCCTGCTCCTACATAGGTCTGTGGGGTGGGGGACGGTTTACAGTGGTTGTGCATGTAGGGGTGGGTTTGCAGGAATGGGTGGGTTTGCAGGAAGGGGCGAGGGGTGCCGTCTTTGGATAGGGGTTTGCATGACGGCTGTGGGTTGTGGGTTTGGGCGTTGGAAGGGGTGAGGGGTGTGGGGGAAGGGTGAGTATCTGTCCCTGGATGAGGGCTCTTTTTGGGGCTCAGGGCAGCGGAGAGGCTCGTGGCTACGGTCAAAGTGCATCGTAAGGGAAGCCTGCCTTTACATTCGGGGATGGCAGGCGCCAGGACCCTGGACAAGCATACACATCAACGAATCACCCGGGGCAGCATACACCACACAGACTGACCCTGGTGACTAGTGACTGCAGTCTGTGTGTGCCCTGCAGTTGACCCTGCCCCCAAGTCTGTACCCTGGTAATGTGGGCTATGCACTGCAATTAAAAATCCCCCCCCCCTACACACAAAGTCTTCTGACACGAGAAACGTGACGGAAACAGTGAGTAACAGCAAACCGCTTTTAATAATGTTATACACAGTGGGGGGTTGAAACTTGGATTTGGGACTGGGTGATCCTGTAAGGGAAGAACTTCTACAAATTTAGAGCGCGAGAGGTGTCTTGTACATTAGCGCTCTGCTGCGGTGCAGTGACAGTTCTCACGGCCCCTACCGCCCCGCCGTCTTGTTACTTTGGGTGAGGGGGGGACAGGACTTCTTGGCGTTGGAGGGCGGTTGCAGATGCAGTGCAGGGGGGCTCTCTCCTCCTGCCTGCGGTCCTGCAGAACATCTACAAGGTGCTGGAGCGTGTCCGTTTGCTCCCTCATTAGACCAAGCAGCGTTTGAGTCGCCTGCTGGTCTTCCTGCCGCCACCTATCCTCCCGTTCGATGTGTGTGCGATGCTGCTGACACAGGGTCTCCCTCCACTGTCTCTGCTCTGCCTCCTCTGCTCTGGAGCTGGCCATCAGTTCCTGGAACATCTCGTCCCTAGTCTTTTTCTTTCGCCGTCTAATCTGAGCCAGCCTCTGCGAGGGGGATGCCGGGGCAGTCCGGGAAAGAGCCGAAGCTGTGTGATGCGAAAAAGTAAGTGATTTCCTTGACCAAATACAGGTTTGCGGACAGTGAACACAGTCAAGTCAGTTTAAGAGAGCAAGACTATACAGGGCACCAAGTCTCGCGAGATCTCAGAACTAGTTCGAGATTTCGGAGTACGCTCTCATTGGCGGCGCCATTGCACAGGAGAGCGGACAAGCGGGGAGAGACAGCTGAATCCGTCTTGCAGACAGTCCTGGTAAGCCTTACAGTAGATAATGCTTATCAGGTAGTGGATAGCTGTGCTCTCCTGCTAAAGGCAATGTGGAAAGCAGAAAGGATGAGCCTTTTGCAGCCCCTCCCGCCACTGCACGGGAAAGATCAATGTATGCTTGTTCTCTGTGGCCTCTAGCACGTGGCTGTTAGGCGAGGGTCATTGTTATGCAACCTAATTTTAAACCATTAACAATAGTAACAATACACTAATTGCCCTACTTAGATGCAGTATTTCCAGAACGAGATCACCCTGAGGCGGGTCACCCGTGCCCAGAAAGAGAGGATGCTAAGGGAAGCGCTGCACCGACCAGGACCATATGCAGCAATGCTCGTGGAGGCGATGATCCCTCTGTATATCCGGATGTCCTGGCAAGGAAGAGTTTGCTTCAACGGAGCGCCCAACAAGGCACCTCTCCCAAGAAACCTTCTGCGGAGGCTTTTCGAGGAACTGTATGACACCTTCGTTGAATTGTCGCTAGAGGATTTTTTTTCAATCCCTCTTTGTGTGGACCTACTTTTCGTATAGTTTAATATTTACAATTTTTATATAGTGTTTCTATTTTTTATATACATATTTTATAAAAAATAAATGTTTACACGTCTATCGCACTCACCGCCTGATCCTTCCCCTGATTCTGAGTCCGGGTTAACGGCAGGGGAGGGTTGGTAGGGGATCTCTGTGAGGGTGATGAAGAGATCCTGGCTGTCAGGGAAAGCGGGAGTGGGTTCCTTGTCGCCTGCGCCGTCCTCCAAAGACCATTCCTCATCTTCCCCATCGGCGAACATCGAGGAGGAACTGTCCCGGTACACTATTCCGTCCTCGGAGTCCACCGTCACTGGTGGGGCAGTGGTGGCAGACCCACCTAGAATGGCATGCAGTGCCTCGTAGAAGCGGCATGTCTGGGGCTTGGCTCCGGAGCGTCCGTTTGCCGCTCTGACTTTTTGATACCCTTGTCTTAGGTCCTTGACTTTCACGCGGCACTGCATCGCATCCCGGCTGTATCCTTTGTCTTTCATGGCTTTCGAGACCTTCTCGAAGGTCTTTGCATTCCGCTTGCTGGAGCGCAGCTCCGAGAGCACAGACTCATCGCCCCACAAAGCGATCAGATCCATGACTTCCCGGTCAGTCCATGCTGGGGACCTCTTTCTATTCTGGGATTGCCCGGACTCCTCTGCTGGAGAGCTCTGCATCGTGGCAGGTGCTGCGGAGCTCGCCCCGATGTCCAGCCAGGACATCAGATTCAAAGTGCCCAGACAGGAAAATGAATTCAAATTTTCCCGGGTCATTTCCTGTGTGGCTGGTCAGAGAATCCAAGCTCCGACTGCTGTCCAGAGCGTCAACAGAGTGGTGCACTGTGGGATAGCTCCCGGAGCTACTAAGTTCGATTTGCATCCACACCTAGCCTAATTCGAGCTAGCCATGTCGAATTTAGCGTTACTCCACCTGCCGGGGTGGAGTACCAAATTCGAACTAAAGAGCCCTCTAGTTCGAATTAAATGGCTTCCTGGTGTGGACGGTTGAGCGGTTAGTTCGAATTAACGCTGCTAAATTCGAATTAAAGTCCTAGTGTAGACTAGGCCAAAGAAACACCTTTGAGTTGAGCATAGGACCTTGCTTTGCTCAGACAATTAATTAAAAACCAGGTTGTTTAAGAAATATGGGGGTGGGGCAGAACAGATGTGGGGGCAGAATTGATGGCAGGATGAGAGGCAGAACTGATTGGGGGTTGGGGTAAAATTAATTGCTAGGCAGGGGGTGGGCAGATGTGGGGGTGATAACAGACCTCCTCTCTCTCTTTCTCTCTCCCTCTCTCTCTCACACACACACACACACACACACACACACACACTTACTTTCAGACCAAGTTCATGTCTGGCTGGGCACATTCTAAATTTAAAAAAAAAGTGTCCTAATTTCTCTTTGTCAGTTGTTTCCCCATAACAGTGTTTGCGTCCTACAGATGAAGGAATTGGAAATTTTGAGGAGACCCTGGTCCTGCAAACACTTATACATGGTGCTTAATTTTAAGCAAGTGGGTTAGGCTCAGATTCCTAAAAGCGAGCCTAACCCATTTCATTTTCTTAATGAAAAATGGTCACTGATTGTCATCATTATTAAGCTATTTGTCTAATCAGAAATGTGAGAGGTGTGCATTATTCAGTGAGTTGTTTAGGACTGCAAAGCAGGTTAGAGTTTCTGAAACAACCACACATTTAGGACTAAGACATTCTCAGAAGCAAAGTAGGGAAATGTGGTTTAGATGAAATTTCTATGAAGTGGGTGCACAATTGGTTGAATGACCATACTAAAAAATAGTTATCAATGGTTCGCTGTCAAACTGGGAAGGTGTATCTATCTAGTGGTCAATCCTGCAGGGGTCAATCCTGGGTCTGGTACTCTTTAGTAGTTTCATAAATGACTTGGATAATGGAGTGGAAAATATGCTTTTAAAATCTGCAGATGACACCAAGCTGGGAGGTGTTGCAAGCCCTTTGGAGGGCAGGATTAGAATTCAAAACAACCTTGACAAATTGAGAATTGGTCTGAATTGAACAAGATGAACTTCAGTAAAGACAAGTGTAAAGTACTTCGCTTAGGAAGGAAAAATCAAATGCGCAACTACAAAATGGGGACTAACTGGCTAGGTGGCCGTGCTGTTGAAAGAGGATCTGGAGGTTAGAGTGGATCAAACTGAATATGGGTCAACAATGTGATGCAGTTGCAAAAAAGGCTACTATCATTCTGGGGGATATTAACAGGAGTGTCACATGTAAGACACAGGAGGTCACTGTCCTGCTTTGCTCGGCATTGGTGAGGCCTCATCTGGAGTGCTGGGTCCAGTTCTGGGCACCACACTTTAGAAAGATGTGGACAAATTGGAGAGAGTCCAGAGAAGAGCAACAAAAATGATCAAAGGTTTAGAAAACCTGATCTATGAGGACAAAAAAAAACAAAAACCTGGACATGTTTAGTCCTGAGAAAAGAAGACTGAGGGGGGACCTGATAACAGTCTTCAAATATATTAAGGGCTGTTATAAAGAGGATGGTGATCCATTGTTCTCTGTGTGCACTGAATGTAGGGCAAGAAGTAATGGGCTTAATCTGCAGCAAGGGAGGGTTAGGTTAGATATTAGGAAAAACTGTCTAACTATAAAGATAGTTCAGCTCTGGAACAGGTTTCCAGGGGAGGTTGTGGAATCCCCATCACTGGAGGGTTTTAAGAACAGTTCAGACAAACACCTGTCAGGGCTGGTCTAGGTTAACTCAGTCCTACCACAGCCCAAGGGGCTGGACTTGACGACTTCTCAAGGTCCCTTTGAGCCCTGCATTTCTGTGATTCTATGATGCTAGTGTTTTAAGCACCAGATATGATGATTTCTAAAGATAGATTAAGTTTTTAAACAATTTTTTCATAATTGCACCACTGCAGGGCAGAGTGAGGGTTGGCTGGATGCTTTGACACAACATTTCCATACACCAACATAGTCAGATTTCTTTTAATCCTTCCTTTGAATCCTAAATCTTCTGGTATTCTAAGGCTTTGTTCTTCGGATAATTAAATGTTCCTGTGATACTTTTTAACCCTTAAATTCCTGGCATGTGCTCTGAACCTTCAGTCCAGAATAACATTGTTGGTTTCCGGAATGAAGGTGACATGGCATTTAGGGTCCAGTCCTGCAAACACTTCTGCATGCGCTCACTTGACTGGACTACTCCCATCTGTAATATGAAGTGTAAACATCAAGTGAAGGTTGCTGTGCATGACCTGTGGTGTAGACTTGCTCCGGTTGTACCTGCACCGGTGGGTAGAGGAGCAGAGGCTACATGCTCTTCGGTTATGTCTACACTGCAACAGAGAGCGAGCCACCCAACCTGCGTAAACAGACTTGCGCTAGGGGTACTCAAGGCAGCGCACTGAAAAGAGTGGGGTGGCTGTGGCTGCTCACACCCACACTAGGCTGGGTTAGGTGCTCAGCCTGAGTGTTTGGCCCTGGGTCTATCTGTACAGTGAAGAGACACCTAAAATTGCCTTAACTTTACATTTCCTTGCATTTGGGTTGTGGGTGTAGCAATGCTAAGTCCTTCAAAACAAAGATTTATTTTGTATCAGTTACACAGGGCAGAAGCCAAGCAGATTCGGTTTGCCTTGTGCGGAGGTAGGTAGCATTTCTTTTTGCTCCCAGAACTAATGCAGCTGGTTGCAAGTACGGGACCCCTGTAATAATAAACCTGCTTTCAAAGCTGTAGCTTTAATAAAATTCACTGGAATGCAACATTTCTTCTCAATTTGTAGCAAGTAGTTTGAAAAAACATTCTTCACCTCCCGGACTCGCTCGTGATGTAGCTGGGAATGCTACAGGTTTTGTTAGCTGGTGCAGCCTTTGCAATTTGCATCTATTCCCTGAAAGATTCAAGCCTAAGGAAAGAGGAAGCTAATACAGGAGCCCGTGTTTGGATTGGTGAAGCAGATAATCCAAGATTAATTTCAGCTGACAAAAGAAATCTATTATTAAAGTGTCAAACTCTGGTGCAGCACCAGCAGCTTCGAGTGGGGCGGGAGATGCAACTCAGTGCCTTGTGTTCTCGTACGCACATGCTCTTCGGCACTGCCTCTATCTGTAATGCTTCTGTGAAAGGGGTGGAAATCAGTGTGAAAGCAGGACCCCTCTAATCACTTGGCTTTTGGGTAGGACTCGGAGGGATCAATGAGCCTCTATGTGAACCTGAGTCAGCATCAACTCTTAAACCCCACATTGGACTGATTAATAGGAGGGTTATTATATAGGTACACAGAGGTGTGTAAGTGGGGGAATGGTCCCGCTATTGTGGGGAACTTTCCTGGCTTCTGCACTACCCCGGTGAAGTGGGCTAGCAAAAGGATCTGAGTCCTCGCTCCCACTTCCTTTACCCAGAGGCCTCCCTGCCCTTGAGGACTCCCCTTCCACTCTCCTGTCTGGCAGAGTCCTCGTAACCCCAACAAGGCTGGGCCCAGGATTCCTGGGGGGCTTGACCCCCAACCCTGCTGTGGTCACCCAGGACAGGGGCTAGGGTGTCCCCACTCTGGGGTACTCTCTTTGCACTGGGCACCTCCCTGACCCACTGATCACATCATACAATTTAAAGCAAATACAAGTTATTTAATTAACACTTAATTTAAAAAAAGAATAAGGAAAAATGGGAAAGGTTAAAGGAAAACACATTACGCTGCTCTGTGGCAGGGAACATCACAAACAGTGTCTCTGGAATGTCAGGGCAGTTCACAGTCTGTTCCTTGTAGGTCCCAGGCCACCTTCTCAGGCCCTGGCTGTGCTGCAGGGACGCTGCGGGTTGGACACTTGCTCTGGCGGTGGCCACATGCTCTCAGGCTCTAGGTGACAGGACCCTTCTCCCCAGTGTCACCCCCGCCCTGTCAGGGTTATGATCCCCCCCAAGTCTGGCCTGCAGGGCCTCTTGGCTGAGGCGTCTCCCTGTGCTGGGCCCACTGCCCAGGGTCCCCCTCGCTCTCCCCAGCTGCTCACCGCACCCAGCTCCGGACTGCTCCAGCCCCAGCTCCAGCTCCAGCTCCACTCTGCCTCAGCACGGCTGCTGCTGCTGCTCTGCCTTCAGCTCCCTGGGCTGCTTCTCTGGCCTCTCTGGCTCCAGTTGCTACAGCCCTGCTCCCAGGGCAGGTCTGCTCTGCAGGCTGCTTCTGTGACTCTGCTCTCAGCTCTCACCTGCTTCCTGGGCTGCTTGTCTGGCCCCTCTGGCTCTGGTTGCTGCAGCTCTCCTCCCAGGGCAGGTCTGCTCTCTCTGGGCTGTGCTCTGGCTTTTTGGGCTGCAGCTCCGCTCCCATCAACTTAGCTTGGGCCCCTGCTCTCTCCTTAGCTCGGCCCCCACTCCATCTGACTCAGACAATTTCACCTCACACCGAGGACATGACCCCCCTGGCCTCCTGACTCCTTGATTAGCCTGCCCGCCCTGTCAATCAGGCTGACCTGGAGCATTGGCCTCTCCACATTGTTCCTGGAGACTGTCAGTCTCAGGCTCCTGATTTCCCATCGACCCCTCCCTTTTTAGTGCTGGGAGCTAGCAACCAAACACCCCCACTGAATGTTAGTAAGGGGGCAACCGTCCCCTTACAGGTGGAACATCTGTCTGCAGCCTTGGGTTGGTGATCTTTATGTAGATATGCAGGAGAGTCTGGAAGGAAACCCCTGGAGAGATTAAACATGCTGACCCCAATTCACTATTGCCCGGCCTTCCCTTGTGTAGCCATTTAGACCAGCGCATAGTGAATGTGAAACACTAGTGCAGGGGATTGGTGAATTGGATGCCCTAGGCCTGGTTCAGATCTGGTATGCATGTCCTTTGGCAATTTCTGGGCCAAATTCAGGAATGGCAAAGAGCATCCAACTCTGATACTTTGATTGGGGCCAGGCCATATCGTCTGATCTCAATAGCATCCCAGCAACGTTACCTCTTCTGTGCTGGAGAGGACCCAGGTTACCTTCAACAGCGAGGTTCCTTTCTGTGTTTTAAACCCTGATAGAAAACTTACCGGGAAGCCACCATTCTGATGGGGGGGGGGGGGGAGGAGGAATCAGCTGTCTTTATCACACTCACAAAGAGCTACTAACATAACCTTATTCTCTTAAAGCTCTGAGCTTACTAACCACAGCTGCCAAGTGCCTGTGATTTCCAGGGAATTTCTCAGCTTGATCTCTGTACCTTTTCCTCGGTGCGCCAGAGAACAGGACAGAGGGAGGTAAATACCAGCCCTGTGTCTAAACTTGGGGCAAAACACAGAGCGCTTGTGTGATTGTTATTACAAAACAGTGTTGTGGAGCAGGTGGTACAGGATAATAGCCAGACTAGAGCTACATAAAACAGACACACAGCACAATGGCCAAGAGAAGGGAAGCCACCTGGTTATGCTCTCATCTTTTTCCACCAGCACTGAGCCCAAACTGACTGCTATCGGAGCCAGATATTTCCCATCTCTGTCCCTTCCTCACATCCGTACTGACATAAAATCACAGGACTGGAAGGGTGCTCAGCCTGGCCCCTGGCAAGTCAAGAAGGGATGGGAGGGAGAGAAAACAAAGTATTTGGCCTTCCCTGAGGCGTGAATGTCAGGTCTCAGGCTTAGCACGAGATAGAGCTCGATCCTTTGCTGTAAATGGCTATGACTTCACTCAGTTGAACGGAGCTGGGCCGATTTACCACGGGCGCATTTACCCCGTTGTCGTGTTTTCTGCTGTTAAACTGCATCCAAGTTGTAGTTGTATCGGCCCTTTCCATCACTGAGAGCTCCTAACAGTTTACACTGGACTAATGACTCGTTCCATGCAGTGGTCTATTCATTTCTATGGCTCCTTTGTCATGGGAACTTGAGCCTGGAATAGTGAATCAAGGAGGTTTCCAAAAACCTGGTTAAGTCATGAAAGGTCTAAAGCTCACACAATTATTTTTATATGTTGGAAACCTACTTCCTCCTGCAGTTGCCTGCCAGGACCCAAAATTACAGTGTTTCTTCAGTGGCAACTCCTTGACATTGCTGCCCAAGCAATACAACTGGGTATAGACACATGCTGCAGTCAATGGGAGGTTTGCTACTGATGTCCGTAAAAGCAGAATGGGAGCTAGGTGTTAGGAAGGTCAGATGGCTTCCTAAATTCTTTTATTAATGATATTAGTACTTACCACGTACAGCTTCGAAGTGCTTCACAAACACTAATGGCTTTTGTGTCAGATGTTTCATAGAATCATAGAATCTCAGGGTTGGAAGGGACCTCAGGAGGTCATCTAGTCCAACCCCCTGCTCAAAGCAGGACCAAACCCAACTAAATCATCCCAGCCAGGGCTTTGTCAAGCCTGACCTTAAAAACCTCTAAGGAAGGAGATTCCACCACTTCCCTAGGTAACCCATTCCAGTTCTTCACCACCCTACTAGTGAAAAAGTTTTTCCTAATATCCAACCTAAACCTCCCACTCTGCAACTTGAGACCATTACGGTACTCCTTGTTCTGTCATCTTCTACCACTGAGAACAGTCTAGATCCATCCTCTTTGGAACCCCCTTTCAGGTAGTTGAAAGCAGCTATCAAATCCCCCTTCATTCTTCTCTTCTGCAGACTAAACAATCCCATTTCCCTCAGCCTCTCCTCATAAGTCATGTGCTCTAGCCCCCTAATCATTTTTGTTGCCCTCCGCTGGACTCTCTCCAATTTATCCACATCCTTCTTGTAGTGTGGGGCCCAAAACTGGACACAGTACTCCAAATGAGCCTCACCAGTGCTGAGTAGAGGGGAATGATCACATCCCTCGATCTGCTGGAAATGCCCCTACTTATACAACCCAAAATGCCATTAGCCTTCTTGGCAACAAGGGCACACTGTTGACTCATATTCGGCTTTTCGTCCACCGTAACCCCTAGGTCCTTTTCTGCAGAACTGCTGCCCAGCCATTCGGTCCCTAGTCTGTAGCAGTGCATGGGATTCTTCCGTCCTAAGTGCAGGACTCTGCACTTGTCCTTGTTGAACCTCATCATATTTCTTTTGGCCCAATCCTCTAATTTGTCTAGGTCCCTCTGTATCCTATCCCTACCCTCCAGCGTATCAACCACTCCTCCCAGTTTAGTGTCATCTGCAAACTTGCTAAGGGTGCAGTCCACACCATCCTCCAGATCGTTAATGAAGATATTGAACAAAACCGGCCCCAGCTCCGACCTTTGGGGCACTCCACTTGATACCGGCTTCCAACTAGACATGGAACCATTGATCACTACCCGTTGAGCCCGACCGTCTAGCCAGTTTTCTATCCACCTTACCGTCCATTCATCCAGCCCATACTTCTTTAACTTGCTTGCAAGAATACTGTGGGAAACTGTATCAAAAGCTTTGCTAAAGTCCAGAAATAGCACATCCACTGCTTTCCCCTCATCCACAGAGCCGGTTATCTCATCATAGAAGGCAATTAGGTTAGTCAGGCATGACTTGCCCTTGGTGAATCCATGCTGACTGTTCCTGATCACTTTCCCCTCCTTTAAGTGGTTCAGAATTGATTCCTTGAGGACCTGTTCCATGATTTTTCCAGGGACTGAGGTGAGACTGACTGGCCTGTAGTTCCCTGGATCTTCCTTCTTCCCTTTTTTAAAGAGGGGTACTACATTAGCCTTTTTCCAGTCATCCGGGACCTCCCCCAATCGCCATGATTTTTCAAAGATAATGGCCAATGGCTCTGCAATCTCATCGGCCAACTCCTTTAGCACCCTCGGATGCAGCGCATCCGGCCCCATGGACTTGTGCTCGTCCAGCTTTTCTAAATAGTCCCAAACTAATTCTTTCCCCACAGAGAGCTGGTCACCTCCTCCCCATACCGTGCTGCAGAGTGCAGCTGTCTGGGAGCTGACCTTGTCTGTGAAGACAGAGGCAAAAAAAGCATTGAGTACACTAGCTTTCTCCACATCCTCTGTCACTAGGTTCCCTCCCTCATTCAGCAAGGGGCCCACACTTTCCTTGACTTTCTTGTTGCTAACATACCTGAAGAAACCCTTCTTGTTACTCCTAACATCTCCGGCTAGCTGCAACTCCAAGTGTGATTTGGCCTTCCTAATTTCACTCCTGCATGCCTGAGCAATACTTTTATACTCCTCCCTGGTTATTTGTCCAATCTTCCACTTCTTATAAGCTGTTTTTTTGTGTTTAAGACGAGCAAGGATTTCACTGTTGAGCCAAGCTGGTCGCCTGCCATATTTACTTTTCTTCCTACACATCGGGATGGTTTGGCTGCATGTGTGTGTTCTTTCTACATGCTGTACTGACTCTGGCCAGATAGCCCGTACAGCAGGCTCCAATCAAACTGCCCAATAAATCCACAGACTATGTTTGTAGCAAAGGCACTTGGTAAGGCACTTGGTAAGGTTTATTCTCAATGAAGCATGGTCATAATGCCCTGGCTCAATGGTTACAGGTACACTAACACATGTATGCCCATTGCAATGGACTAGCTTGGTTAATGGCGGGACTTTCCATTATCCCCAAGCCACCCAAAGACACTTCCTCTGAGATAACTTTTTATATACTGATACAAACAAGTCACATATTGCCCCTCTGACATATCCAGGGGCCACCTGTTACCGTGTACATATTGGTTCAATCAAAACATCTCTATCCATCATGCTGTCATCCTGACCTTATATTTAAGATAAGTCAACATGTCTTTGGGGAATGTGTTTGGTATCAAGGTGTTCTGGTACCTTTCTGGAATGTGTTTGCATATATATTCTTGTGCCTAGCACTACTTAGAAATATGTGTTTCTGCAATATCAGCCCTATTCTTGCCAGATTCTGTGAGCAGGGCCTGCATCTTGCTCACAACTTAACTTTGCTTTGTATCAGCAAAGTTTTGACTACTACTTTAGCCCAGGCCTCAGGCCTCATACCAGGCCCCTGATACATGGGCTTATGTTTCAGGCCCTCTTCCTACTACAGCTTTTAGCAAATGTGTTGCTGAGCCGGCAGCCTTAGTATAGGTGCAGCACATGGGGACACTCCCTCATATTTTCCCAGCCCCCCGTCAATACAATATGTCTCAACCTCATTCAGAAAGGTCTGAGGCCTCCATACCACATATAGCCTTTCTGCCTTTTTGCTGAGATGGCTCAGGGGCTCCATGCAGTGATTGTTCATTATGTGGACATCTGGCCACTGGGAACTGGACTTTCACCCCTCATCAAGCAGCAACAGGGGGCAGTGAGTGACTTTCAGTTACTACAGCCCTGAGGCTGAGCTAAACTGAATCTCAACTAGTGTCGGGGGAGAAACAGCTTTCTGAATGTGGGGTGAAATCCTGGCCCCTTGATGTCGATGGCAAAACTCCCATTGACTTCAATGGGTTCACGATTCCATTCATGGGACCAGCCCTCTATATAGGGATTTAGGGTTTGTCAAGCTCATCAGGGCCTTGGTCCATTAAGCATCCTGACTCTTGTAGCAGTCAATACCTAATGCTTCAGAGGAAGGAAACCCCATAATGCATGTGTTTATGGGGGTGGAGGGGGAATCCTTCCTGACCCCAGCAAGGTGGTCAGCCTATACACTGAAGCATGAGATTTAGTTAGCTCCAAAATAATCCAGCTCTTTTAATACTCTGGTGATGATAGTTGCCTTGATGACCTCCTGGGGCAGTGATTGCAACATGAAGACTCTAGCAAAATAAAGCCATAGCTGATCCATGCTCCTGAGGAAGACTAATTCCTCCCTTGCAGAGAGAAGATGAAGGGTGATTAATGATTCAAGAGAATCACGCAGGGCTCCTAATTCTTTGTATATGCTATGAGGCACAAAAGAACCATGTAATGACACCGTCTTCACACCATCAAATTGCATCAATCTGTTATGAAGCAACATCTCCTGCCGACACCTCACCCCCACAGAAAGATGCAATGTCACCAACATTGCGATGCTCTGTCGTAAGGTGGAAAATAAATCCAGGCTTCTTTAAATTGTCCTGGTAGCAAAACAGACCAACAGGGAAAAAAAATCAGGAGTGTCTTATAAACTTGGGAGCAGGCGACAACTCTCAGAGAATAGGCATTGGGAAAAACCCAAACAAACATGCACCTTTTAAAGTGACCTACCAATGAAAAATTAACCACCACAGCCTGATATAGATGCCCCATCCTTCCTGTGTTGTGCTTCAGAGTCACATTAGCTCAGCTCCCTGTCAAAACACATTCTATTTTGCTGCTGTCAGCATAGTGGGCTTAACGTAGCTTAAGAAAACCATCTCACACTATTCTTTATACTTCATATATCATCTCCAACAAGCCAGATAGCAGAAAACAAGCTGCTACTGTGCAGATGATTATTGGTGATCATGTACGCAGGCAGGCCAGACGACGGAAGAATAATGCTTGATTTTTTTAAGATCCATTTTTAGCTGCGTGGAAAGGAGATGAATAATGACACTCGGGCAGGGGGGTTTGGGGCCTGAAATTTACAGAACTCGTGAATTATGTAAACATGACACAGAATTTCACTGTCAAGGAGAGAATAATTGTGCCAGAAAAAGCATCATTCCAAGAAGCAACTTTTAAATATTATTCACGTGTTACTAAAGACCTACAGAATCATTGACAAGTTATTTTCTTATGCAAGTATTGAAAGAGGGTCACAGACATAAAAGAGAAGACAACAGAGGCGAGGTGGAATAGGTTAGGAGGAACAGCATTGTTATTAAAGTTAGATCAATGATTTCTCTCTTTTATCAGTTCATCCCATCTGGGATCTTTCCTCAAAAAGCTCATCTGATAATCTAAAGGAGGCAATAAGTCACTCCCCACTTCTTTTCATTTTATTCTGGCCAACCCTGTTTCTGTGGATTGTATTTGTTTCCTGCAACCATAGTAATTTAATACAGTCAGTGGCTGCACTCACAGAATTCTAACCGGGTATCTTTGGTTAATTGCAGCAAACCAAGACATTCTCCAAACACTCATAGTAACTAGAACTTGGGAGATACATCTCTGAAATAATGTGTGTCTGGGAGCATCATGCTGTAGAACCAAATAGGACTTAGCTGCAGCCATTTAAAAATTGGAGATGAAGGAGAGGGCCAGTCCCACCAGTGTGGCATACCTGCCTGACAGCCCAGGACTAATTTATGACCCAAGTGGCAGGGGACATCTCAGTTACATCCATGCCCTTATGTGAGATGTTCCTCAGGTAACCATGATGCTGGCATCTGAAATTCTATCTAGGGTCACTGCTTGGCACCAGGATTGACACACAAACAAAGAGTGGGTGCAGCTTTCTGTCCTTCCAAAAAAGGAGACCACAGCAGAGGGACAACAGAGTGAGCCTACTGGTGCCCTGCTGCTCCCCCACCCACTGAATTATCCAGGTTACCTCTGGAGAGAAAGGGATCAGCTGCCTCCTGACCACTAAGATCCCAGGGCTCCTAAAAATTCAATCACAGCAGACATCTTCCCGCTTAGAGTCTACTCAGCCAGAAAGCAAACCTCCTCCCACCCCCGAGGACCTTGCCTGGCTTGAAGATCTGAACAGACAGTGCAGGGGCTGCCCAAGGAAATGCAAGGCCAGAGGATGCCAGGCCAGTGGGCAGCCAAGGTCACCATTACAGAAGCAGTCCAGCTGAGCTGAAGGAAACTACAAGTCATAGATCATAGGGAAGGCCAAATACCAGCAATCAGTAGCAGGCGGCTGTGGGGAGGAACCTGCTGGGGTCTTGAAAGAGGGAGAGGGCCTGTAAGTGAGGCCTCATGGAGTCACCCAGTTGGAAAGGGTAGCAGCTTAAACTGCTGCTGCAAGACTATCCCAGATTGGAGAGCCAGCAGTCTCGGAGGAGGGTCATCATGGCAGGCCCTGGAGGAGGGGCTGTCTCTGTGTATAATGGGATAGCAGCCTGAAAAGGATTTTCTGTCCTTCGAGAGATTGTTACCTATACATCAGAGTATCTCTTCTGTGAATCTGTGACACTGCCAGCGTGGCCAGCAGGGCAAGACAACTATGGAGAGGCCCCACTGAGTGGCAAGCACAGTATGCAGCAGGCTGTTAGGAGAATGCTTCCTGTCAGACTCCCTCACCACCCCTCCATGCTTAGGAATTCTTGTTTTCACAACCACTATGCCTATGTTCCTTTGTCCTGTCCAACCTTTTGTTATTTCACATCCTTCCTCCTCCTTCCCCATCTGGATAATCACTGCTGGACATTTGTCAGTGTCAGTACCATGCCATTGATCATAGGCCCTCGTCACCCCACCCCCGTCCACCTGTGACACCCCATATGTCACCTCCCTGTGAAAAGCTGGCATTGAAACTGTTAAACACCACATTACCCATTGTCAATCTGCAGAATCCCACTGGGAGGCTGCTGCGCACACTTATCTCTCTGCAACCAGGCTCTGCCCTTGCCCTGGCTCTAAAGAAATGCTAATTTCCCCAGCAGAATTGCCATGGAGTACGTACCCTCTCTTTCGTCTTTCCTCTCTCTCACTCCATGCCTACATCTCTCCAAGCAAAGCATGCCCAGCTCTGCCAATGAACCCAGCACTCCAAGAACACTTCTCCCCACTTTGCCCTCTGAGCTACCTTTCCTCTTCCCTACCAGGCCTGGTTTCAATCTCTACGAGCCACTGATGTCAATAGCAGGACTCACATTGACTTCAGCTGGAGCAGGACTGACCCCTCCCCTCATGCTTAAGAGTCTGTCTCTAACTGCTAGTAAAGGATTTTCCTCCTCCCAATAGCACAGGTAACCCGACCCTCCCAAGTTGCTCCAGATCGAGCAGTCTGTCTAATCTAACCTTGGCATTTACATGGTACCCAATCACTATAGAGTCTAGGCACAAGATGGAAAAGGCAACCAGTTTGTAAAGAAGAATTGTGTACTTCATTACGTGCATGCAGTTCACTGTATACTTCATTATATGGACCAGCCCAGATACGAATTAGTAACCCTAGCCCAAGGACCAGCCCTGAATGGTCTCCTAGACAAGGACGGATTGAATTTGGTTCCTAGTAGCCCATTCCATACCCACGGCCTCCCACAGAGCTTTGATGTACATATACTCACATGGCAAGGACTGCACAGCCAGCAGAGACAGAAGGAAGCGGGAGTTCGGTATCTCAGCTCTCCATAATTCAGCCATGTCAGCATTAGGGGTGACTGTCCGTGTTGCAGAGCCACTTTCTGAAAAGTTGTCCAGCTGAGCAACGCATATCATGGAGGGATGGAGGGAGAGCCAGATGCTGCAGGAAGAGAAAAAAAGTCACTTTCCTACACTTACTGATTCCTACTTTTTATGGTCATTCCTGTCTCCACTGAGAGGGGATGGGAGGTTGAGTCAGCCTGCGTACATCTGCAGAGACCTGTCACCACTGCTGCTGGTGCTACTTCCACAGAGCAGCCAGCAGAGGATGCTCTAAGGCTATGTCTACACTGGTGACTCTCCATGTGTCCAGGCCCTTGGTTGTGCCAAACAGAATCCTGTGGTCCACCCTGAAAGCCACACAGCGGATGTCACAGGGAAAGCAAATGCGGAACCCGCTAGCTTTCCTATGGGATGTAGGTAAGGGCAGAGGCTCGGCTCTGTACCAAGCCCGCTTTGCAGTGTGGATGTAAGCAGCAGGTACCATGTCTCAAGTTTCAATACCGCTCCTCTCCCATTCTCACAATGCATTGTACTCTTGCTTCCTGACCTGAATGAATAAAGTTCCCATTCCCCCAGCATGCAGTCATTGTCGTGTGCTGCACATCTCTCTAGATTTCTGCTGCAGGCTGCAAAGTTTGCTACTACAGGGGACAATGGCAACAGCTCAGTGAGCAGCTAGCCAGCCCTAAGGACATACCCAGATTTTAATAAATATCTGGGTGGAGTACAGTGGCTGGCACAACTTCATGAGGAGCAGCAGGAACACGCACCTGTACCTGCAAATTTCCAGCAGGCTGGAGGAGTTGGACACTCAGGGTACTGACATTCAGTGCAGGGAGCAAATGCAGCACCCAAAGTACCTGTACAGGAAGGCCTGAGCTTCCAACACCCAGTCCGAGAATGCACCTGCCACATGCCCGTTCTAGGAGGAATATGACTGTACAAGCCCCCCAATATGGAACCTACCATCGCTCATGATGTGCTGCCGAACACTGCTGGGCTTATTGCCCGAAGGAACAGTGACAAGACTCCTGATGCAGCTGAGATTATCGAGGACACCCTTGAAGACCAGGAGGAAGTGATTCTGCAATTGTAGTCAGAGGACTAGGTTGCAGAAACCCTTGAGGAGGACCCTGAAGATGGACTGGGATCAGAACCCCGTCTGGTAAGTTAAAATGCCCCCTTCCCCAATACCTCCCTTTGTGTAGAGAAAAACTTCCACTTTCCAAATCACGGGCATTTGAAGTTATGTCTGAGAAAGAGAGGTTTCTGGTGCATTTTTGGGCCCAAGGACTCTCAGTAAAGTTGCAGTACTTCTCTCTCCGTTGGCCAACAGGCAGTCACACAGACAAGGCTCTGGGGAGTGGGCAGGGTTGGTGGTGGTTCAGCTCACTTTCTGGGTCACAGCTCTCTATCCTAGTGCAGGCTTTTATCTATTTCCATTGTTATTTGTTCCCAATCCTGGAAGCTTATTTTAGAAAATTCCTCATGCAGCATGAACTCCCAGATGATCCGTCAGGTTTTCCCGGGAGTGCATCTGCTAGGGCCACACACCTTGACAGGGTGTGTGGTGACCATTCGCATAGAACTCTCCCTGGTTTAAACTGAGGAATCCCCACAACTGACCTGGAAAGCTGCATCTTTTTCCCCACTCAGCTACTTGCACAACAGGTATATCCTCAATAGGTTGTCCAGGCTTAAAGGAAAGTAACATTACTAACAAAGGCTGAGGACAAATTCCCCACCCCACCACCACCTAGCTACATGCTCAAGAGCTGAATTTCTGAAAAATACTATTATAAGCATCTCACTTTCTGTGTGTCTGGCCCTTCCTCATGGGCAGCAATGGTTTTCTGAAAACTAAGGTGCACAGTTACATTCCTCAAATGTTTGAAAGTATCAGAAGAGTGGCCTTCTACTGCAAAGCAATATTTTGTGTGGGGGGAAGTGCTCAGGTTTTGCCAAGACACAGTATAATGTTCTCTTCTTCATGGGATTGGCAGGACCTTCCACAGTAGACATGGAAATCCTCCCACCAAAGAGAGAGACAAGACCCCAGAGAAGGGAGAGGACAGACAAGGTCCATGGAGGACCTGCTTGGTGGGATGGAGTGGAGGAATCAGGAACAGTTTGAATTCCTGAGGGACAACGAGCAGCTGCTCTGCAGTGGGAGGAAAGGCTGATGGATTGCTGCCTAGATGAAGAGAGACGGCACAGGGAGCGTGAGCTCATGGAGCGGTTAATAGGACCGATATCGGACAGAGAAGAGTATCCACCTGCTGCTGAGACCCCATCCCGTCAGTCGGCTCCTCCTCATCTGCAGTACAGTGTACTACCACACTGGCAGCTCTATGCACAACCCCTTCCCTGCAACTGGCCAGGACAACACTGGGCCTGCAGGTGTGATGGGCAATCTGGAGGTACCGGTCCCAGCAACCCCTGTTGAGAACAACTTGCCACTGGCCACCCTTGTGGCAGGCAAACTAAGATCACATGAGTGCCAGCGATGTCCCCAGGGAAGTTTGGGAACCCTATACTCTGAAAACCAGCTATTATTGCAGGAATGTTTCTTATGCCAACCATCTGTGGGTAAACCACACTGTTCATCGCCTCATAGAACCTCCACAACCGTTACCTCAATAGCATCCTTTCCACTTCCAACAGTGTTTTGCCATGGACCTGTAATTGTCAAGGGTAGCCAGCTTCCACAGGGAAACAGTGACCCACTTTTGTAGCCGTATGGCTTCCCTCCATCAAGCGTTCTGGCACTGGAGGGTTGGTGCAGGCTTCTCCCATGGCTCCATGTAGGTCTGTTCCTCATGCAGAAGATCTGGAGCCACTGCTGGTTATCCCAAGTCTGCAGGGCAGTGGGATCCCACTACACCATGCTAGTTCTCCTGTACCAGAACCACCAATACACCAGTGGCAATAGCTGCATTCAACATATCTGTCTACAGTGCCAAAAATGGACGTTAATCCTCCCTCAAGGCTTGCTATCTTCGACTTCTCTGAAAATGCTGCAGAAGGGTCAGCTCTCATCTTGCCAAGCACCTACTCCACTGCATAGACACTTGTCCCACAATATGGAGCAGGAACAGGATCAGCTCATCCACAACTTTGATCTAGTTTTGCAGGGATAGACGTGACGGAGGACATGATCCTTAAGTACTGATCACTCTCTTTACAGTGTGTATGGTAACACCCATTGTTTCATTTTCTCTGTGTGTGTATATATATCTTCCTACTGTATTTTCCACCGCATGCATCTGATGAAGTGGATTTTAGCCCACGAAAGCTTATGCTCAAATAAATTTGTTAGTCTCTAAGGTGCCACAAGTACTCCTGTACTTGGCAGGGCACAAATACATTCAGCACAGTTAACCTATGGAACTCTTTGCCAGGAGAAGAGTTATTGCAGCTGAAAGACAACAATGGCACTAGAACAAACGCATGTAGACTGGCTATGGATAAATTTAGGCTGGAAATTGGAAGGTTCTAACCATCAGAGGAGTGAAGTTCTGGAACAGCCTTCCCATAGGAGGTGTGGGGGCAAGATACCTAATTACTTTTAAGATGGATCGTGACACAGTTTATGGACATTATCTGATGTGATTGCCTGTGCTAGCAGGGGTCTGGAGGTCCTTTCAGCCCTGTGTTCAAGTCACATGGCTGTCACACGGCATCATAAGGAATCAGAAGATGTGGCAATGCCGGCCAGTAAAGCCTGTTCTCTGGGGATAGAGGATGGGGAAGCAGCCAACGCTCCACTGCCTGCTGAATGCCAACAACAACATTTAGGGGACACACTGGCTGACTCCAGATAGTCTCCTCTGGATTTATCCTCCCAGCCCTCACATCACAAAGAGCATCTGGGCAGCTGCCCACATTTCTAGTGCCTGTCGAGCGAGTGGGCTCAGGGACTGAACTCAACAGGAGACACTGGGAGGATGGAATCGGTGATTGTTGGTGGTTAACAGATGGGTGCAGAAAGCTTCCTGCCTCCAGCATAACAACAGATGAAGTACAACCCTTGGGCTAGTGGGTCAAGGTAGCCTCTCCAATGGGGAGCAAGGACCTGATCCAAAGCACGTTGAGTCTTTCCATTGACACAAAAGGGCTTTGGATCAGGCCTCAGGTGAAGTACCTGCTCAGACACAGAGTTGTGTCCAAACACTCAGCTCGCTGGCAAACCCGATAAATAGCCCATCTCTGCAGAAAGTGAGGCATTTCTTTTGCTCTCATCACATTTTTTCCCACAAGAAGGAAAGGCCATGTGATGGAAGATGGGTGGTCTTATGACAAAAACAGGCTAGGAGGCAGGACTCCTGTGATCTGTTCCTGACTCTGCTACTCACCCTCTGTATGACCTCTGCCAACCACTGCACTTCTGTGACTCAGTTTCCCCATATATGCAAAAGGCGGATACTACTTCCCTACCTCTCAGGGCCATTGAGGCTTAATTCATTCATGTATGCAAGCACTTTGGGATGCTCCAGTGCTAGAGAAGGGCTTTATTAAAGATAGAAAGGAAAGCCTTCCACATAAAAAAGGCAAGCTTCCACCAGGGGAAAACTGCTGGACATTCACGATATTGGAAGAGGTGGAAGAACAGAAGATTATAGTTACATACAGAGAGGGGAGAGATACAGATTTGTCCCACATGCATTTTCATACATGAAGCAGAAAGACACAGCTTCAGCTCTGCATGGCCGTGGGCCACCGCTGGTGTGTCAGCATCCAAAATTCATCCTCATTCTCTCCCGCAACAGCAACTTCCACTCTCGCTGCATTTTCCACCCAGCAGCATCCCCTTCAGAGAAATGTTCGATTGCCAACATTTTATTTTCTGCCTTGGTCTTAGCCAAGCTTAGCCTGGATCCCAACCTGGTCAGCACCAAAAAACAACAGCACAGGCAGTTTGCAAAAGACAGACCCCCAAAATATCAGTGCTGCCAAACAAACAGACCTACTTAGTTTTCTTGCTAGCTAGTGATGGTCAGGGTACGCTGGTTCCTTTAATTACTTCTTTAATACAGCAAGGGGGAGAGGGAGGTGGGTGAACGTGCATTCAGCAAACAAACCACATTGCACTGAGTGTTTCCATTCCCTTTGCTAGAAAATCAATTTGAAATTTGGGGGTGGGGGTTTGGTTGGTTGGGGGGTGGGAAATACTGGATGAGCTGCTGCCCTTTGCAAAGAGAATATTTTGTGTGATTATAGGTGGTGAGGCGAGCATGTTGCTGCAAGGCAGAGGGAAGAGAAGAGAAATGGTATTTTTAAAAGCATTTATACACGGAGATGCGAGATTCATTATTGATAGCTCCATGCGTATCCAGCCCAGGGGAGCAGCCATGCTCCCGCTGCATCTCAGGCACCTTGAAATATTCATGATGGTGGTGGGGCTTTTTTCTGTCCTTACTTCTTTTGTATAATTTTTTTTATTGCACAAGATTCAAGCCAGTGCTCCTGCCCAATAGGCTGAAAACAGCTGTCTGCCTTCCCCCGCTGCTGACAGCAGGCTGAGGAGATGTCTTCTCCCGGCAAATGAAGAAGTCAGAGAGCTTTCAATGCGGAGAATTAAAGCAGCCCCTTGTGGCCCAAGGAAAAACAAAAAGCAAATGTAAGCCTGGCACGTTTCCTGGATATGTGTTTATTTGACAGTCCCACATGGACTCCTTCACTAGCAAAGGGCTTTTTAGGGCTTTTTATACAAAGGAAAAGGAGAGGGAGGGGGAGCAACAAGAACCCAGACTCTTACTTTTTATTACGGTATTGAGGTACAGCTGTCCAAAGTGGGGCAGCCACTTGCGGTTAGCCTCAGCTGACGGCTCCTTCCTCAACTAAAAGGGCAATGGTTCTCAGACCCGTTTTAATGGGGTCACCAGGGCTGGCGTTAGACTTACCGGAGCCCAGGGCCAAAGCCCGAGCCCCGCTGCCCAGGGCCGAAGCCAAAGCCCGAAGGCTTCAGCCCTGGTGGCAGGACTCAGGTTACAGGCCTCCCACTGGGGCGGCAAGACTCAGGCCTGGTCTACACTACGCATTTATACCGAATTTAGCAGCGTTAAACCGAATTAACCCTGCACCCGTCCACACAACGAAGCCCTTTATTTCGATATAAAGGGCTCTTAATACCGATATCTGTACTCCTCCCCGACGAGGGGAGTAGCGCTGAAATCGGTATTGCCATGTCAGATTAGGGTTAGTGTGGCTGCAATTCGACGGTATTGACCTCCGGGCGCTATCCCGCAGTGCACCATTGTGACCGCTCAGGACAGCAATCTGAACTCGGATGCACTGGCCAGGTAGACAGGAAAAGCCCCACAAACTTTTGAATTTCATTTCCTGTTTGCCCAGCGTGGAGCGCTGATCAGCATGGACTGTACGGGAGATACTGGATCTGATCGCTTTATGGGGAGACAAATCTGGTCTATCAGAGCTCCGTTCCAGAAGACGAAATGCCAAAGCATTTGAAAAAATCTCCAGACAGAGGCCACAGCAGGGACTCAACACAGTGCTGCGTGACAAGCATAACGGAAAGCCAAAGAATCAAATGGACGCTCATGGAGGGAGGGACGGAAGACTGAGGACTCTAGCTATCCCACAGTCCCCGCAGTCTCCGAAAAGCATTTGCATTCTTGGCTGAGCTCCCAATGCCTGAAGGGTCAAAAACATTGTCCCGGGTGGTTCAGGGTATATGTCGTCAATTTACCACCCCACCCCCCCCCCGCGAAAGAAAAGGGAAAAAAATCGTTTCTCGCCTTTTTTCAATGTCACCGTATGTCTACTGCATGCTGCTGGTAGACGCGGTGCTGTGGCGCTGAACAGCAGCATCCCCTCCCCTTCCTTTCCTGATGGCAGACGGTACAAAATGGTTGAAAACTGTCCTCATCATCCCATGAGTGCTCCTGGCTGGCCTCAGTGTGGTCAGCCGGGGGCGCCTGGGAAAAAATGGGAATGACTCCCTGGGTCATTCCCTTCTTTAAACTTCTCCTGGAGAGGCAGACAGTGCAATAGGCTTGGTAACTGTCCTCATCATAGCAGCTGGAGGCTGAGCTCCTCCCCCCCTCTTTCATGTCTAATGAAGATTCTGTACTGCCTGGACTATCATAGCAGCTGGAGGCTGCCTCCCCCTCATTTTATCTCACTAAAAAGTCAGTGTTTCTTATTCCTGCATTCTTTATTACTTCATCACACAAATGGGGGGACACTGCCGTGGTAGCCCAGGAGGGGTGTGGGAGGAGGGAAGCAATGGGTGGTGTTGTTGCAGGGGCAATCCTAGAATGGCATGCAGTTCATCATTTCTGCAGGATATCTGGGGCTCTGACCCGGAGCGGCTGTGCTCTCTGGTTGTCTAGTAGACTTGCCCCATATTCTAGGCAGGACTGACTCTATTTTTAGACAAAACATAAAGAAGGGAATGACCTGGGGAGTCATTCCCAGTTTTGTCCATGCGCCCCCGGCCGACCTCAGTGAGGCCAGCCAGGAGCATCCATGACAGCAGCAGATGGCACAAAAGGAATGGTAACCGTCATCGCCAATTTCTAGCAGCAGATGGTACAAAAGGACTGGTAACCGTCATCGCCAATTTCTAAAGCAGCAGAGGGTGCAAAAGGTCTGGTAACAGTCATCGCCAATTTCCAAAGCAGCAGACCGTGTAATAGGGCTGGTAACCGTCTCTGCTACCTTGCAAAGGCAAATGAATGCTTCTGTGTAGCACTGCAGTACCGCGTCTGTCAGCAGCATCCAGTACACATACGGTGACAGTGACAAAAGGCTAAACAGGCTCTATGGTTGCCATGCTATGGCGTCTGCCATGGCAATCCAGGGAAAAAGGGCACTAAATGATTGTCTGCTGTTGCTTTCACGGAGGAAGGATTGAGTGACGACATTTACCCAGAATCACCTGCGACACTGTTTTTGCCCCATCATGCATTGTGATCTCAACCCAGAATTCCAATGGGCGGGGGAGACTGCGGGAACTATGGGATAGCTATGGGATAGCCACCCACAGTGCAACACTCCGGAAATCGACACTAGCCTCGGTACATGGATGCACACCGCCGAATTAATGTGCTTAGTGTGGCCGCGTGCACTCGACTTTATACAATCTGTTTTTAAAAACCGGTTTCTGTAAAATCGGAATAATCCCGTAGTGTAGACATACCCTCAGGCGGGCTCCAGCTTTAGTCCCCCATCGTCGGGTTGTGTCATAATTTTTGTTGTCAGAAGGGGGTTGCGGTGCAATGAAGTTTGCCCCCTGAACTGGGGTTCCTCTTTAGGTCCTGTCTACAATTCTGGTCATGCTGGGGCATAGCATGGTGCCCCAATAGTGTAACAACAGGGCTCAGCAGGAGGCAGCAGGTTCTAGTGGGAACAGCACTAGACCCAGATCCAGGACAACTGGGTTCTCTTCCCAACTCTGCCAATAACCTCCCCTGTAAAATAGGCAAGTTGCTTCCCCTCTCTGTCCTTTTGTTTCCCCTCCAAATCTTTATCTTGTCTATATAGAGTGTAAGTTCTTTGGGGCAAGAGCTGTCTCTTCCCGTGTCATGTTTGTACAGCCCCTAGCACAATGGAGCCTCCATTGTGGTTGGGGCCATGGTGCACTACCATGTCACTAACTGTAACGGGCTTTGCCTGTGTGGATTGTTGTAAAGTGGTTTGATGCTACGTTAAAGAAACACTGGTGCAACTGGGAAAAGTCACTGCTGTACAGCTTTATCCAGGCTCACAGCACCTTCCCTTCCCATCGATGGAGCAGTGTTTGGTGCATTGACAAACCAAAATCTTGTTCTAATGTAGCTGGGTAGCACAATACACAATTCCCCTCCCTTCCTGCAGTGATATGAAACCTCCAAAGATCTGGATGGCCAATTGGCAATGTGATGGGCCAGGTGCCCCAGCGCCCCCTCGTGGCAGGGTAGCGCGGCCTAGCGGCCGGAGTCCACAAGCGCCCCCTTCGTGGCGGGGTAGCGCGGCCTAGCGGCCGGAGTCCACAAACCGCCCCCCTTCGGGGTGGGGTAGCGCGGCCTAGCGGCCGGAGTCCACAAACCGCCCCCCTTCGGGGCGGGGTAGCGCGGCCTAGCGGCCGGAGTCCACAAACCGCCCCCCTTCGGGGCGGGGTAGCGCGGCCTAGCGGCCGGAGTCCATAAATACCCCCTTCGGGGTGGGGTATTACGGGGTGGGGTAGGGGGGCTCGGGCCCTCCCTCTCCACCGAGCCCCGACCCAGGGCCCTGTTTGTGGCAAGTTCTCCTTGCCTCCCGCTCGGCGGGGATCCGCCCGCAACACGCCGAGCGGTACTGCAGCTTTAAGGCTGTCAGTCTCTACAATGCCCCTGGGTCACTTCCTACCCTGCCTGGGCGGAAGGACTCCCCACTGGCGAATTACCGCCAAAGCAGGACCCCCCGCCAAAGTGCAGCCCGGTCTTCGGCGGTATTTCGGCGGCGGGGGGCCCTTCCATTCCAAGACCCGCCGCCGAAGTGCCCCAAAGACCCGCGGCGGGGACCCCCCACCGCCGAATTACCGCCAAAGACCGGGCTGCACTTCGGCGGCAGGTCCCGGAATGGAAGGGCCCCCCTCCACCGAAGACCCCAGGCCCCCAGAATCCTCTGGGCAGCCCTGGTCCATTCATCCAATCCATACTTCTTTAACTTGCTGGCAAGAATACTGTGGGAGACCGTATGAAAAGCTTTGCTAAAGTCAAGATATATCACATCCACTGCTTTCCCCAAATCCACAGAGCCAGTTATCTCATCATAGAAGGCAATCAGGTTGGTCAGGCATGACTTGCCTTTGGTGAATCCATGTTGACTGTTCCTGATCATCTTCGTCTCCTCCGAGTGCTTCAAAATGGATCCCTTGAGGACCTGCTTCATGATTTTGCCGGGGACTGAAGTGAGGCTGACCGGTCTGTAGTTCCACAGGCTCTCTTTCTTCCTTTTTTTAAATACGGGCACTATATTTGCCTTTTTCCAATCATCCAGGACCTCCCCCGATCACCACAAATTTTCAAAGATAATGGCCAATGGCTCTGCAATTACATCAGCTAACTCCCTCAGCACCCTTAGAATCATAGAATCATAGAATCTCAGGGTTGGAAGGGACCTCAGGAGGTCATCTAGTCCAACCCCCTGCTCAAAGCAGGACCAAACCCAACTAAATCATCCCAGCCAGGGCTTTGTCAAGCCTGACCTTAAAAACCTCTAAGGAAGGAGATTCCACTACCTCCCTAGGTAACCCATTCCAGTGCTTCACCACCCTACTAGTGAAAAAGTTTTTCCTAATGTCCAACCTAAACCTCCCCCTCTGCAACTTGAGACCTTGGATGCATTAGATCTGGACCCATGGACTTGTGCACATCCAGCTTTTCTAAACAGTTGTTAACCTGTTCTTTCACCACTGAGGGCTGCTCACCTCCTCCCCATACTGTGTTACCCAGTGCAGCAGTCTGGGAGCTGACCTTGTCTGTGAAGACTGAGGCAAAAAAAGCATTGAGTACTTCAGCTTTTTCCACATCATGCGTCACTAGG
Source organism: Mauremys mutica (assembly GCF_020497125.1). Classification (NCBI taxonomy): domain Eukaryota; kingdom Metazoa; phylum Chordata; order Testudines; family Geoemydidae; genus Mauremys; species Mauremys mutica. The sequence goes on from NC_059078.1 coordinate 48,656,734, forward strand.
TTGCCTCCCCCATTCAGTAAGGGTCCCACACTTTCCCTGACTTTCTTCTTGTTGCTAACATACCTGTAGAAACCCTTCTTGTTACTCTTTGCATCCCTTGCTAGCTGCAATTGCAATTGTGCCTTGATTACAGCCCTGCATGCTCGAGCAATATTTTTATACTCCTCCCTAGTCATCTGTCCAAATTTCCATTCCTTGTAAGCTTCCTTTTTGTGTTTAAGATCACTGAAAATTTCACTGTTAAGCCAAGCTGGTCGCCTGCCATATTTGCTATTCTTTCTGCACATTGAGATGGTTTGCTCCTGCGCCCTCAATAAGGCTTCTTTAAAATACAGTCAGCTCTCCTGGAGTCCTTTCCCCCTCATATTAGCCTCCCAGGGGATCCTGCCCATCAGTTCCCTGAGGGAGTCAAAGTCTGATTTGCTGAAGTCCAGGGTCCGTATTTTGCTACTCTCCTTTCTTCCTTTTGTGAGGATCCTGAACTCAACCATCTCATGGTCACTGCTGCCTAGGTTGCCACCCACGTCTACTTCCCCTACCAATTCTTCCCTTTTTGTAAGCAGCAGGTCAAGAGGAGCACGGCCCCTAGTTGGTTCCTCCAGCACTTGTACCAGGAAGTTGTCCCCAACACTCTCCAAAAACTTTCTATATTGTCTGTGCATTGCTGTATTGCTCTCCTAAAAGATGTCAGGGTGATTGAAGTCCCCCACTAGAACCAGGGCCTGTGATCTGGAAACTTCAGTTAGTTGTCCAAAGAAAGCCTCGTCTACCTAATCCTCCTGTTCTGGTTGTCTGTAGCAGACGCTCACCACAACATCACCCTTGTTGCTCTCACCTCTAAACTTAACCCAAAAACTCTCAACAGGCTTTTCTCCAGTTTCTTACTGGAGCTCTGAGCAATCATGCCACTCTCTTACATATAGTGCAACCCTTCCACCTTTCCTCCCGTACCTGTCCTTCCTGAACAGTTTATATCCATCCATGACAGTGCTCCAGACATGTGAACTGTCCCACCTATCACCTCCACAAAGTTCCTGTGTCCCCAGCCGGCAGAACTAGAGTGAGAGACAGGGATCCCAAACTCTAATTCCAGCTCTGCTAAGGAGGCCCAAATTGTAAAGAGTGTATGCATAAGAATGGCCATGCTGGGTCAGACCAAAGGTCCACCTAGCCCCAGTATCCTGTCTTCTGACAGTGACCAATGCCATGTGTGTCAGAGGGAATGACAGCACAGGCAATCACTGAGTGATCCATTTCCAGTTGTCCACTTACAGCTTCTGGCAATTAGAGACTAGGGACACCCAGAACATGGGTTTGCATCCCTGACCATCTTGGCTAACAGCCACTGATGGACCTGTCCTCCATTAACTTATCTAATTCTTTCTAAACCCAGTTATAGTTTTGGCCTTTATAACATCCCCTGGCAATGAGTTCCACAGGTTGACTGTGCGCTGTGTGAGGAAATACTTCCTTTTGTTTGTTTTAAACCTGCTGCCTATTAATTTCATTGGGTGATCTCTGGTTCTTGTGTTATGTGAAGGGGTAAAAACATTTTCTCCACGCCAGTCATGATTTTATAGACCTCTATCATATCCCCTCTTAGTCATCTCTTTTCCAAGCTGAACAGTCCCAGTCATTTCAATCTCTCCTCATACAGAAGCTGTTCCATACCCTTAATCATTTTTGTTGCCCTGCTCTGTACCTTTTACAATTCTAGTATATATCCTTTCTGAGATGGGGTGACCAGAACTGCACGCAGCACTCCAGGTGTAGGTGTACCATAGATTCATATAGTGGCATTATGATATTTCTGTCTTATCTATATACAAGACACTTGATGTATGTATGTGCAAACTAGTGTGGTGGATCTGCAAAACAGGGCACTACAGCTCCCATCAGCCCCTTCCCCACTCTACATCCGGTTCCTACTGGGTAAGCAGGGACTGTTTCCCTTCAGCCCCCTCCTAATTCCCAGTCCTTGTGGTCAAATATGGGGAAAGATCCTGAATGAGGAAGTGCCCAGGGCTCTGTTTGGGAGTGGGGGCCGCATGGCAGCAGGGAGCTGCAGAGACGCCCCAGAACTATGGCCAAAGCTGCAGGTGGAACAGGCTGTGACTGCCAGACGTCACAGCTGGGTGCAGCTCTGGGTGGGGTTTATGGGGAAGCAGCAGCGGCTGGGCAGGGAGTCAGTGCAAAGGGGCCCCAATGAGAGACACTAGCTGAGCCTGGCTTGGAAACCCACAAATGCTTATTTGCTTGAACAGAAACTGGACTGGAGAGAGCACCCCAGGCATCAGGCCTGCAGAACCCTGACTCTCCATGGGTCTGTCCCAAGAACCCACACAGGAATGGCTATTGCTCACCTTGAACTGCAACGATTTAAGCTGCTGTACCTAGCATGTTTGTGACCTTTCCCTTTCCTGCCAGCCTCAATAAAACCTTGCCCTAAGCCATGTGTTTGAGTGGTTACTGGGACCCACCAGGGCTAGCGCCTACAAAGCCTAGCTGCTAAAGCACCTGTAGTACACTGGGCATGCTACTGGCATCATTGGGTCTGGGGTACAGAGTAACCCCAATAATTACACTGGGATTTGTACACACATGCACGTACCCACCAGCTGCTTTGTGTGCGTAATTCTGATGCACACAAATGTGCATGCATGCTTAGAGAATTTTTTTTTAAATGTGTATACAATTTTTTCTGTGACTGTGGACACATTTCACTTAAGCTTGTTGCTATAAATTTCCCCCATCTGTAAAAGAGGGGAACCATACCTCCCTCCCTGGGAGAGACTTCGATAATGTTTCTAAACTAATGAATAGCGATGCCTAAACACTAGATATAACCATCCCTGAATGCAGGTTTCCTGCGGCTCAGCCCTCAAACACCTAGACTTGAATTTGCTTCACCACTTAGAACTGCCAGGCCTCATGAAGTCATTAGCACGACTCTGTGTCCGTATCTAATCAGGAGCACAGTAGAGAGATGTTGACCAGAGGCCTGCTACAGACACAGTCTGATGAAGTGATTTGGTGTTTTCAAGTGCTAACGCAAATGCCACTACCACAGTCTGAAAATACCCCTGACCTAGAGCTAGAGTGAATCCAGGCTCTGGTTTGCTCCAGCTAGTTAAAACACTAAGGCCACCTATGGGAATAGCCATGCTCATTTGGAAGTGAAGGTATGTAAGGCATGTCTTCACTGGCAACGTTAAAGCACTGCCATGGCAGCGCTGCCACACCAGCACTTTAATGTGGTTTATGTAGTCGAAGCACAACGCTGGGAGAGAGTTTTCCCAGCGCTCTAAAAAAAAAACACCTCCATGAGGGGCATAGCTCCCAGCGCTGGGGCACTGTCTATACTGGCATGTTACAGCGCTGAAACTTGCACCACTCGGGGGGTGTTTTTTCACACCCTTGAGGGAGAAAGTTGCAGCGCTGTTAATGCCAGTGTAGACAAGCCCTAAGTGTGTCTCAGCAGTCAATGTGAGTGCTTGGGAGCAAAGCCAAAGTAGTTATCACCCTGCTTGAGGGGTTTATAACTCAGCCCTGTGAGTTCCCTTCAGGGTGAATCTGAGCAGATACTGCAAGCCCGGAGGCACTTCCCCTCCCACCCACACACACACACCCACATTTCATTTGAATCAGTTATCAGCCATATTTGAGCTACTTTTGTAATCAATTAACTTGTGTTCTAACCAGATCTGCTCCTGAATCTCTGGCAGGCTCACCTTCGAGTGGGTTAAGGAAATGCTACTGCTACTTCTGCAAGCTAGCAAGCAAGCATACATTATTAGTTTATTGAAACGGAAACCATACCGTTAGAGCCAAAGCTTGTCACTTCTATCCCTGTCTCTACAGGTACAGTAACTCCTCACTTAACGTTGTAGTTATGTTCCTGAAAAATGCAACTTTAAGTGAAACGATGTTAAGCGAATCCAATTTCCCCATATGAATTAATGTAAATGGGGGGGGGTTAGGTTCCAGGGAAAAAATTTTCACCAGACAAAAAATATATATGATATAGATATACACACAGTATATGTTTTAAACAAACAATTTAATACTGTTCTCAGCTATGATGATTGTTAAGCTTAGTTGAGGTGGTGAAGTTAGAGGTGGAAGAGGGAGGGATATTTCCTGGGGAATGCCTTGCTGCTAAATGATGAACTAACACTCGGCTGAGCCCTCAAGGGTTAACACATTGTTGTTAATGTAGCCTCTCACACAAGGCAGCACGAACACGAGGGAGGGGAGACAGCATAGCAGACAGAGACAGACACACACCTTGTCTGTGGGAGAGAGAGATGCACACTGCCCCTTTAAGTAAGCTGACCCACTCTTAAGTGCATTTCCTTTTTAAGTGGATCAGAAAGTTGAGACAGCAGCTGCTGCCCCAAGCTCTCTCTGTCTCTCTCCATCGGTGTCCCCTCCCCGCTCTATATGGAGAAGGGGTAAGCAGGGTGCAGGAGCAGCAGGGAGGGGGACACCTTGACATTAGCCCCCCTTCCCCCCCTGCACAGCAAGCAGGAGTCTCTGGGAGCAGCTCCAAGCAGGGATGGCTCTAGGAATTTGGCCGCCCCAAGCAGTCATGCCTGCGGGAGGTGCACCGGAGCCGCGGGAGCAGCGGACCTCCCGCAGGCATGACTGCGGAGGGTCCGCTGGTCCCGCAGCTCCAGTGGACCTCCCGCAGCTGCGGAGGGTTCGCTGGTCCTGCGGCTCCGGTGGAGCATCCGCAGGCATGCCTGCGGGAGGTCCACCCGAGCCGCGGGACCAGCAAACCGTCCGCAGTCATGCCTGCGGGAGGTCGACTGGACCCACGGCTCCGGTGTACCTCTCGCAGGCATGACTGCGGAAGGTCCGCCGGACCCGCCTGCCGCCCTGCCGGCAAAATGCCGCCCCAAGCGCGCGCTTGGCGCGCTGGGGTCTGGAGCTGGCCCTGGCTCCAAGGCAGAGGGCAGGATATGGCAGTTGGGGGAGGGACAGCTGAACTGCCCAGCAATTGATAGCCTGCTGGGTAACTGCAGCACAGGGAACTTAGGGGAGCTACTAGGGGGGCTGCCAGTCCACCCTGGTTACAAGGCCCCACCAGCTAGCTGCAATGGGCTGCTTTTCCTGCAAGCAGTGGACAAAGGCAGCTGCCAAACGACGTTAGAAGGGAGCATTACACAACTTTAAATGAGCATGTTCCCTAATTGATCAGCAACGTAACAATGACACAACGTTAACCAGGATGACTTTAAGTGAAGAAGCCTGTGGCACCTTATAGACTAACAGACGTTTTGCAGCATGAGCTTTCGTGGGTGAATACCCACTTCTTCGGATGCAAGAATACCCACGAAAGCTCATGCTGCAAAACGTCTGTTAGTCTATAAGGTGCCACAGGATTCTTTGCTGCTTTTACAGATCCAGACTAACACGGCTACCCCTCTGATACTTTAAGTGAAGAGTTCCTGTACTCTGTAGTGGTGGGTCCGTGATCAGTAGAGGACAAAACTGAACTGTAACGATACAAATCTCCAGGCCTCACCAAGAAGAATAAATGCAGAGGATGCCTGTTCTTATGTCAGCCTTGGCTGTGCTAGTGTACCACTGACATACCCTGGTAATCAGCGGGCAGGATTGAACGTGGGACCTCTGGACCTTAGTGCATAAGCCTGTACCGCTTGAGCTAAAAGCCAACTAGCTGTTAGCTAAGGCTGTAGAGCAAACTCATTACTCTCTCTCCAAGTGGTCTTGGTGCCACTAGATGGGACAGAACACCACACCCAGGAGGTGTGGGTTACATACTTCCCTTAGCTGAGGAAGCACATCCAAGCTTCAGAGATTTCCCAGTTGAAATCCCAGATAAGCCCCCACTTGTAACATTGACAAGCCCCCATCATCGCAGGCAGGATTGAACCTAGGACCCCTGGACCTTAATGCATGAGCCTCTACCGCATGAGCTAAAAGCCAACTGGCTGTTAGCTAAGGCTATAGAGCAAGCTCATTAATATCTATATCTCTCAGTCTCGGTGCCACTAGATGGGACAGAACACCAAACCCAGAAGGTTACACTAGTTTCAACTCTGGCATCACAGATTAGAAAGTCCACTACCCAGACTGTGCAAAGGACGGAAAATAAGGCAGCTTTGCTTCTCCTCCTCTCTCTCACTCACTTCCTCCTTCACCAAGCAAGGGCAAAACTAGCACAGAGCAACTTTGAGGCCTTGTCCACACACACACACAAGTTGTACCACTTTAATGGCACTGGTATAGTTAAAGCTGCAACAACACCCTAGAGTTGATGCAGTTTTACTGATTGAAAGGTGCTTATGCCAGGATGGCAAATCTGCCCTGTACAATGCTGCTTAATCTAGTCTAGCATCCTGTCTCTGGCACTAGCTAAAGCTTGTGTCAAGTATCAGAGGGGTAGCCGTGTTAGTCTGGATCTGTAAAAGCAGCAAAGAATCCTGTGGCACCTTATAGACTAACAGACATTTTGGAGCACGAGCTTTCGTGGGTGAATACCCACTTCGTCTCCACTTCTCCTGCTGCCCTTTGACTATTTGGACTCTAAGGCTGTGTCTACACAGGGATTAAACAAACTCATGGCTGGCCTGGATCAGCTGACTCAGGCTCACAAGGCTGAAAAATCACTATGTAGATGCTTGGGCTGGACCCTGTGAGAGTGGAGGGTCCCAGAGCCCGACCCTGAACATCCAAACAGTGATTTTTACCTCTGCAGCCCAAGCCCCGCAAGCCCCAGTCAGCTGACTCAGACCAGCCACTACCTGCCACAGGTCTTTTATCCCTGTGTGGACATACCCTCAGTTCTTCAGGAAAGAGACCTGCTCTGACTATGTGTGGGTACAGTGCCTAGCACGAGGGCAAAGATCTCACTTGGGCCTTTAGGCAGCAAAGAAATGCTAATACTAACAACACATTAGCCTTGGCTCCAGCCTGTGGTGTTGATTTCCAAGATCAGCTCAAAATTAAAAATACATCCCTCTGATTTCTTTCCTCATCCCAATCCCACAGTAATCAGAGCAGAGCAGTGACACATGGGCCCAGCGCTGGGAGGAGGAACACTCAGCTGCTTGCTCAGGAATGTCTCTAGCTCAGCCAGACAATGGATGCAGTTCGAAAGCAAGAGCCTGCCCATGATATCAGTCTCACTCTATAACCCAGCGCCGTCCCCGTAGGAACCAATTGCTATAGCAGTGAGACTGGAGGCAGCAGATAAGCCTCAGGTGGTTGATAGACATCAGCTGCCCGGTTATCAAGGGAGTACAGAAATCAAATAGATTTTGATTTGCTAGTTGCAGCTTTTCATATATCCCAGGAAAAGAAAAGAGAGGTACAGGGGAGGGGAAAGGGGACAGAAGAGCCGTTTCCAGGGCTTTATGACATCCAATCCTTTTGGTGACGATTCTGAGGTTAAACAATTATTCTGGACATGCAGCTGCAGAGAACTACAGCTAATGGAGGCTTTTGTGGGTGAAACTGAAAGCAGTAGCGGTAGAAAGAGAAGGCAGATCGCAGTCCTGCACTGCAAACTCTTCCTGGAGAAGGCAAGTGACAGCACAGCAGTGACTATAATTCCCGATACAGTGGGTAGGTGCAGAAGCAAATTCTCAAACATCGGTAACATCACGCCACTGCTCGCGCAACCGGGCACAGACCCCCGAGTTCAGAGCGAGAGAATCACTCCTCCACTTTGTCATGCTGCAGTTATAATAAAGACAGATAGTGATCTATGCATGCTAAATCAGCTCTTCTCAGACTTAGCACCCACCTCGAACCAGACTGCTGAGTAGGACACTAGCTGGCCACCAGCTGCCTGGCTGTATAACACTTTGGCATTTTCACAGAAGGCGATCACCTATAACTGGCTCTACGAATGTTACTCTGTTCATGAGCAGACTCCAGACCCAAACACAGAAGGAACTTGCCTACCTGGAATGGATGGTGGAGTTATGCAGAAATTCTGTCAGGTGCTTTGACAGTACAAAGGACTGTTCAGGTGGCACAACACGCTCTCTTTGGGTAGATGGTAGCTGTGTCCAGCCGCTCCCCAGATGCATGGGAAGAAATCAAGAAAGCTCCCTGTACCCTGTGCTCCTCAGTATAGCCTCTGGCACACAGCAGCCCCCAAAAGGAAGGCCTGGCACACAGCAGTGCTGTCAAGAGACTAGCTTTTATTTCCTCATGTGGCAGGGTCAGGGTTAGGAAAGTTGACACCCCCATCACAAGGCAGGCGTCAGTATCCATTGACTCCCATAGATATTGAAGAATTGCTCCCTTCCGGAGTGTCAGACACCCCAAAGGGGGCATGGCAATGGCTCTATGCGCCTTCTGCACTGGCCAGTCACACAGGGTTAGAGTGCTGCATCTTTGGGGAGCGTAACCGTGAGGATGCAAAAAGCCGCAAGTGTGATTCTGTTTCCATGAGGCAGAACATTTCCAGAATTCCCCTTGGCCAGTGCAGCACCATCCTCAGGTCAGGGCACAGAAGACACAGTGGAGCCCCATGGCAGGGTCAGCCTCTGCAGCATCCATTTGTGGCCCACCATGGCATTACTCTGCCTGCCTCAGTTTCCCTCCAGGTCTTCCCACAACATCCCAGTTCCAAAACAGATAGTCAAAACTCTCTGCTGCTGGCAACCCTCCCTGAGATCTTCAATCACCCTTGTATCAGGGCTTTGTGCCAGGTCTCTACACCTGGCAGCTCCTCAGCACTGCTGCTTTGGTTTGAGACCGGGTCAATTCTGGTCCCAGTGGAGGACCATCTGTGGTAACAAACTTCAAGGTCTCTGCGGTATCCTTCCATCCCACTCACATGTAGAGCGATGTCCCTTTGGACTTTCTGCCTGGAGGCCCAGGTCCTACCTGGGCTGCTGACACTCAGGGCTTCTTGCCCAGAATCCTTCCCTCACTCTGGTTCTCCATAGGCTGAATCCTTATTCCCAAACCACCTGCCTCAGAACTGGCCTTTGCCCCAGCCTACCACCCTCTTGCTTCAGGGCCCGTCACAAGGAACAATCATCCCTCTGCCACTCTCCCAAGTGAGTTCAGACAGCCCTTTGCAGGCATCCCATGACCTTTCCCAGCTTGGTCTAACAAACAGGGCCATCTGATGCCCAGCCCATTAGGATTAGCTGGGGGGGTGGCTGCTCATCACAGGTGAGGCTGGGCCCACCTTCCCTTAGAGCGCCAACCAGCCTATGACAAGCCCTAAATACAAATTTGGCTCAAGCAAGCCCCCACCTAGACACCCCAGCTGGGAAGCACAGTGCTCCAGGGCAATAAAATTAGTCCCCAGCCTCTGTGCTCTACAGGAGGATGAAAGTCTCAGGGAAGGAGAACATCAAGGTGGAGCAGAGAGAAACGATCCCATAGTTGGGACCCTCCTTCCAGATGTCATGGTATCCTCTCACACTGATGATACCCCTCCTGGGAAGGAGACCCCAGTTATTAGGAAGAGATAGGTAATAGTAATGGGGGATTCAATTATTAGAAATATAGATAGTTGGGTTTCTAATGACTGGGAGAACCACATGGTGAATTGTGTGCTGGTTGCAAAGGTTGCGGATCTCTTGAGACATCTAGATAGACTTGTGTGCAGTGGTGGGGAGGAGCTGGCTGTTGTGGTACATGTAGGTACCAATGACATAGGGAAAAATAGGAGAAAGGTCCTGGAGGCCAAATTTAGGTTGCTTGGTGAGATTTAAGTCCAGGATGTCCATGGTAACATTCTGTGAAATGCTTCCAGTTCCAGGTGCAGGGCCAATTAGACAGGCAGGGTCTCAATGCGTGGATAAGATGATGGTATAGGGAGTAGGGGTTTAGATTTATTAGGAACTGGGGAACCTTTGGGAAAGGAGGAGCCTGTACAGGAAGGATGGGCTCCACTAAATCAGAATGGAACCAGATTGCTGGCATGTAAAATTGAATGGGTCATAGAGGAGTTTTTTAACTAAGGGGTGAGGGAAAGCTGACAGGTGCAGAGGAGCACGCAGTGCAGACAGACACATCCCTGAGGGGAGGATTTATTGAAGGGGATACTCTATATCCTAGTAAAGAGGAGAGGATAGAAATTGATAAAGTACAGGTTGGAACTGAAGAGAAACTGTCAAACGAAAAAGAGTCCCATTCAATTACATCACATGAAAGCAGACAACTAAATATTGACAAATTTTATAAATGCTTGTATATAAATGCTAGAAGTCTAAATACTAAAATGGGTAAACGAGTGCCTGGTATTAAATGAGGATATTGATATAATAGGCATCACAGAAACTTGGTGGAATAATGATAATCAATGGGACACAGTAATACCAGGGTACAAAATATATAGGAATGATAGTAGTTTGCGTGGATGGAGGAGTGGCACTAAATGTGAAAGAAAATAGAGAGTCAAATATAGTAAAAATCTTAAATGAATCGAACAGTACCATAGATTCGCTATGAATAGAAATTCCATGCTTGAATAATAGAGCATAGCAGTAGGAATATACTACCGACCACCTGACCAGGATGGTGATGGTGATTGTGAAATACTCAGGGAGATTAGAGAGGCTACAAAAACAGAAAACCCAGTAATAATGGAAGATTTCAACTATCCCCATATTGACTGGGAACATGTCACCTCAGGATGGGATGCTGAGCTAAAATCTCTAGACACTTTTAATGACTGCCTCTTGGAGCAGCTAGTCCTAGGACCCCCAAGGGGAGAGGCAATTCTTTATTTAGTCCTAAGTAGTGCACAGGATCTGGTCCCAAGAGGTGAATATAGCTGAACCACTCAGTAATAGCAACCATAATGTAATTAAACTTAACATTGTTACAAGGGGGAAAATACAAAAGACACCCATCGCAGAATTATTTAACTTCAAAAAGGGGAACTAAAAAAAAATGAAGAAGCTACTTACCGGTAAATGGAAATTAAAAGGAACATTCACAAGAGTGAAATGCCTGCAAGCTGCATGGAAACTTTTTAAAAAACACCACAATAGAGGCTCAAACTATATGTATACCCCAAAAAACAGTAAGAGGACCAAAGAAACACCACCCCGGCTAAACAACAGAATAAAAGAGGAGGTTAGAGATAAAAAGGCATCCTTTAAAAATTGGAAGTCAAATCCTACTGAGGAAAATAAAGAGGAGCATAAACTCTGGCAAGTCAAGTGTAAAAATATAATTAGGCAGGCCAAAAAAGAATTTGAAGAGCAAGTAGTAAAAGACAGAAAATCTAACCGCAAAAAAAATTCTAAGTACACCAGAAGCAGGAAGCCTGACAAACAATCAGTGGGGCCACTGGATAATCAAGGTACTAAGGGAGCACTCAAGGAAGACAAGGTCATTACAGAGAAGCTAAATGAATTCTTTGCATTGGTCTTCAATGCAGAGGATATGTGGGAGATTCACACACCTGAGACACTGTATTTAGGTGACAAATCTGAGGAGGTATTCCCAGACTGAGTTATCAATAGAAGAGGTTTTGGAACAGATTGATAAATTATAGAGTAATAAGGCACCAGGATCAGATGGGATTCATCCAAGAGTTCGGAAGGAACTCAAATATGAAATTGCAGAACTACTAACTCTGGTATGTAACCTATCACTTAAATCAGCCCTGATACCAGATGACTTGAGGGTAGCTAAGATGACACCAATTTTTTAAAAAGGCTCCAGAGGTGAACCTGTCCATTACAGGCCTGTAAGCCTAATTTCAGTACCAGGCAAACTGGTTGAAACTTAGGGTGACCAGACAGCAAATGTGAAAAATCGGGACAGGGAGTGGGGGGTAATAGGAGCCTATATAAGAAAAAGACCCAAAAATCGGGACTGTCCCTATAAAATTGGGACATCTGGTCACCCTATTGAAACTATATATAAGAACAGAATTATCAGACACATAGTGTTCATCTATTTGTTGGGGAAGAGTCAACATGGCTCTTTTAAAGGGAAATCATGCCTCACCAATCTAATAGAATTCCTTGAGTGGGTCAACAAGCATGTGGACAAGAGTAATCCAATTTATATACTGTAGTTCTACTTTCAGAAAGCCTTTGACAAGGTCCCTCACTAAAAGCTCTTAAGCAAAGTAAGGAGTGACTGGATAAGAGGGAAGGTCCTCTCATGGATCAGTAACTGGTTAAAAGATTGGAAACAAAGGGTAGAAATAAAAGGTCAGTTTTCAAGTGGAGAGGTAAATAGCAGGGTCCCCCAAGGATCTATCCTGGGACCACTGCTGTACAACATATTCATAAATGATCTGGAAAAAGGGGGAAACAGGCGGCAAAGTTTGCAGTTGATACAAAATTACCCAAGATAGTACTCAAAGCAGACTGCAAAGAGTTACAAAGGATCTCAGAATACTCCATATGAGGAGAGATTAAAAATGCTTGGATTGTTCAGCTTGGAAAAGAGATGACTAAGGGGGGATATAGAGGACTACAAAATCATGACTAGCGCGGAGAAAGTGAATAAGGAAGTGTTATTTATCCCTTCAAATAACACAAGAACCAGGAGCCACCCAAAGAAATTAATAGGCAGCAGGTTAAAAGAAACAAAAGGAAGTATTTCTTCACACAGCACAGTCAGCACATGGAATTCATTGCCAGGGGATGTTGTGAAGGCCAAAAGTATAAGTGGGTTTAAAAAAGAATTAGATAAGTTCATAGAGGACAGGTCCATCAATGGCTATTAATCAAGATGGTCAGGGACACAACCCCATGTTCTGGGAGTCCCTAAATCACTGACTGCTAAAAGCTGGAACAGGACAACAGGGGATGGATCACTCAATAAATTGCCCTGTTCTGTTCACTCCTTTGGAAACATCTGGTAGTGGCCACTGTCAGAAGACAGGATACTGGGCTAGATGGACCATTGGTCTGATCCAGTATGGCCGTTCTTATGAAGAAAGAGGGGTCTATGGAAGGAACTACATGGCATAGAAGGGCAAGGATCTGAAGATGGGGTCAGGGCAGGAAGTGCCAGGTAAAGTTCAGTGGGAGGCATGAGTGGCAAAACAGGGATATTGGACAGTGGGAGAGGTTGTGCCTCAGGTCTTTGGGAGATTTAATTTAATAATAAGCTAAGGCTCAACATTAATATAAACCCCAGCCGGTTTATGGCATGCCTGTAGACAGAGGCTTGCAAGTGCTAAATAAAGATCTTGAGGTTATGTCCCAGCATCCTCTGACTGTCAGGTAAAACCCAGGATGGATTCTTTGGGAATGGTCTGTATTTTGATTGTTCCAAAGTCCTAGTCAAGAGCAGGAAGGGGATCTATCCAGGACATTACAGGAGGGAATCATGGATTGACCCTGAATCACGTTTCATCTTGAATAAGCCCTGTACTGTATTTGTATGTGATTCACTTCTTAGCTCCGTATGCATCCCTGTTGATTATTGTCACCACAGGAAAGTTTCTGGCATTTCAAAGAATAGAAACCTGTCCCTACTTATCACGTAGGAAAATAAGAGGGAAGGCCAGCATCAGTTACATATACAATGACTGACGTAAAACTCTCCCTCTCCCGTATAGGAGCTATCCTTGGAATTCCTTTGGTCAAATCATCAGGGAAAAAAATGGAAACAGGAGATGCTGTAGAGAGTGACTCAGGAATACTAGATGTGGGAATTTCCCAGTTAATCCAGTCCCAACCTCTCCCAGCAGGAGGCACTGTAAAGAACGGGGTAAGAGCACTAGCTGTGCTAGGCATGTCCAGCTACTCCAGTCCCACCCTTTCTTAGCAGGAGGCACTGCAGAGAGTGGGGCAGCAGTGCTGGCTGTGGAGGAGCTCCCAGCTACTCTCAACATAAACTGACACAGGGTAGATGAAACTGAAATTGCCAGGATATACATCACCACCAATATAAGCCAGGCCTCGCATACACTCACTATGAAAATCAATATTGAGTTTGTTTTGATGTTGGGTGTATCTTGTACATATCTGGCCTTTGAAATAACTGATCTTTCTTGAGTCAGCTGATCAAGGCCTTGGCTAGCTTGTACAAATAAATCAGCTCTTTTCAGCTAGGCCCTGGTGCCTGGCATCCTCTCCACTGTCACATTTTAAGCACTTTCTATTGAGAAAGTGCCATTTAAGAAGGAAAAAAATTCTATTAAGACAGAGCGCTCTCTGCTGCTATTGCCTTTGGAAACAGAGGACTGGAGGCTGCTGTCCCAGAAGACTGAGCTCTCCTTATCTGAAACACTCTGTTAAAAGACTTAGGATCACTTATTAATTTAGTGAAAGCGCCTTCATTTTGATCCTTTGTCTGAGTTAATTGATTTGCTATCAATATCTTGCATTGATTAGGCCTCCGGACCTGGTAGCCGCTGAAGAGGAAGAGGAAGAGACACACACACACACAATCTTTGGAGCAGGCATTCAAAGTCTGAGATGATTAAAAAAAGCAGACAGCACCAAAAGGATTGATAAAGAGGAGGGGCTCGTTCTTTTCCCACAGGAGGGGTCTTACACTGTTTCTTGTTAACCCTTTGGGTTCCTGAGAACAAGAATGGGCATGTCCTCCACTAGGGCACTTGGATGGCCTAGGGAACGGTATTAGAAGTATCCCACTGAGCCACCTTAACAAAAAATATTTCCCTGTTCCATAATAAGATGCAGGTGTGGGACTGAGTGCCAGTGAGGAAGAGAGTCCAGGGGTCACCCGAGGCTACTTCAGAAACCAAGAGAGTTCAGCAGGCGATGGTCATCATTGAAAACATGTTAAAGTAAGGTATTTGCAGCTACTTAAGCCCCAGTCCCTCCCAGCAGATGGTGTTCTCAGGCATGGTTTAGGGGGAATAGCGACACAGGAGTGCCCTACTGTCCCACTCTTAGACTCTCCAGGAGGAGGCACTGTCAAGAATGATGTAAGAGCACAAGATGCAAGGGAAGATGCCAGTTGCACCTGCCCAGATTCTCCTTCCAGAAGCCATGGTGAGGAGGGCTGTAGGAGAGCTCCCAGCTGCTCTGTGTCTGGTGTCTACCCCAAAGGAGTCATCTCAGAGAATTAAGGTGTATTTACAGTGAGGAAGGTCACCCCACTGTATTCCCAGCTTCTTCCAGTAGGAGGTGCTGCAGTGAATGGGACAGACGCTCTGGCTAAGAGGGCACACTTAGCTAGTCTCAACCAGAGGCATTATAGGAAGTGGGGCAGGCATGACTGCTGTGGAGGAGCACCCAGCTATGCCTGTCTCAGCCCTCCCAGGAAGAATCACAACAGGGACATGCCAATCTGACTTTAGCTGAAGCAGGTTTTAAATCTGGAGTAATGCTTTCCAATAGCAGACAAGGCCTGGAATTCACTATAATGTACAGCTTGAATAAACTCAGCTAGCTAATGTAAAGCAGACATTTAACTGACATTTGAGGTTCGCAGAACAAGAACAAGCAAAGTGTATGAGCTCTCTACTTCTGTGCCTTGTAAGCAATCCTATGCATGCCAGCCTCCAGATCTCCCTCAACACCCACTGTTGCAGCCCCTTTCCCCAAGCCCTGCTAGTACTGCACGCCCTCTCGGGCCTTGCTTAGCCTGAGAAGCATATTTCATTGTTATTATGTGAACTATGGTAACATCTAGGGACCCCAAGCGAGATGGGATCCCACTAGGCACTGTACAGAGGCAGACAGCCGCTAAAGAGCAAAATGTAGGTACCATGGCCCAGGAATAATGAGCGGCAACTCTGCAGATATCCCAGGTAGATGTGCCAAGAGAGCCAGCAAAGACCCCTCCACCCACACTAGTAGTATAAGGGGCCTACCATCAATCAAACATAGGCCACGCCCCCTACCTCATCAGGCACCATTCACCTTTCACCCCAAGAACCGCCCCCTCGGCATACTTCTGGGGTCAAGAAGAACACATGACTGGAAGCAAAGGGTGTCATGCGACCCCTCTAAGAACTCCTCCCACCACCCTCTATCAATCAGGATGTGTTTCAGCTCCTTTAGGACAGCCTGGAGAGTGGATTTGACCAATTGGGGGGAGTTCCAGGGTGGGTTGACCCACTTAGAAGAGGGTTGTGTGACCCCTCTAAGAGCTCCCCCTAACGCTCTCTACAAATCAGAGTGCAGCACTGCCCCTAGAAGTCAGAGCACCATGCAGAAGAGGCCATTTCATTCCAAGAACATGTGTTTTAGAAATCGTGGAAATGCTGAGAGAAAAAATGGACTCCTTCACTACCCCATAAAAACTTCGAACTTTGTTTTAGCTCCAAGGGCCTTCGACCCGTGGAGGAAGCACTACATCAGCAACAGTTCTGAGGAGGGAGAGGCCACGGGGAGCCTTTTGGCCCAGCCATTGATGGATACGCTGAAACCCAATCTTGAAATCCAAGCGCTCATGAGACAGACCGACGAGAGAGATGGCCTCTCATTATCCACCCCTGTGGAGAAAGGCGACAACGGCTCATGGGAGTCACTGTGGACAAGGTGAACGGAAAAGACATCACTCAGGTAAATGAATGATTAAGAAGTGACGGTTGAGGATGGGGTGTAATGGGGATAGGAACCAACCCGGAGTTGCGTAAATCTAAAAACATGCAGTGGGGGTCTTACACTGTTTCTTTTCTGAAAATCTCTCGACAGCTCAACGATGCCTTTCTAGAGGCCTTTGAGAACTTATACATCAGTAGCCCTGTGGGAGTAAATCTATCATGCATCAACTGTTTTTGCTCATGTCTGAGACATAGATCTCAAGAGGAAAATCTGGAAAAGGACAAAATGGAAGAATAAACCAGTTCAGACTCCCTAATGGTAGGGGTCATGGCGTCCATTTTCACAGGCAACTGTAAAAGATTGTATTAAACCAGGTGTTTAATAAAACTTATTTAAATTTGTCAATATGAATGTGTCCCCTCTATAGTCGTGTTAATAAGAGATGGTACAAGTAACAATCATGTCTACGCAGACAGCTCTGTTAAAGAAAATATATTACACCCCCGGGGAACCTGGGAGCTTCAGCGGGGTGAACCCTCTTTTTCAAGCGGCCAAAAGCATAGTAAAACTTTAAATAGAAGACAGGTAAAGCTTGGCTTTCAGACCAGGACACTTACACTTTACAAAAAACGGCTCTAATATGTTTTAAAAGAAACAAGACCATTGTTTCAGATGTGGATGTGCAATGGCAGGCAGATTTAGTGGATATGCACTGGCTCTCCAAACACAACAGCGGTTTTAAGTACATCTTAACAGTGGTAGACAGTCTATCCAAATATGTCCGAGCCTTAGGCCTAAAAGACAAGACGGGTGGTGAGGTATCCAAAGCCTTTAAAGCCATTTTCAGCTGAGGTCACATGCCTCAAAATTTTTTAAACAAACCTTTAAGCAGATTGTTAAAGCGGCATGGCATTCGCCATTTTGTTACTAATAATGAAGTCAAAGCAGGGTTTGTGGAGTGATTTAACAGAACTTTAAAAACTACGATGTGAAGATATTTTGCAGCCTGTGATAAATGAAAGGTGGGGCGGTAGCTTCCTTTTATGGACATCCAGCCAGCCAGTTAGCTATAAAATCCCTTTTAGTAGCTGTTCTCTACTTGCTTTACCTGTAAAGGGTTAAAAAAGCCCCTAGGTAAAAAGAAGGGAGTGGGCACCTGACCCAAAGAGCCAATGGGAGGGCTAGAACTTTTTAAAATTGGGGGAAAACTTTCCCTTTGTCTGTCTGTCTGTTGTTCTCCAGAGAGAGGAGATGCAGAGCAGGAACAAGGCTGAACTATGCTGTAGGAAGCTTTAAGCCAGGTATGAAAAAAACATCAGATCATACCTAGAAACTACTTATTTGAAACTCCCAGATATATAAGTAGATCAGGGAATGTCTAGGATGACACAATTAGGTTTACCTCTTTCTTTTTTTTTTCTTATTGGCTTGTGGTCATCTCTGTGCTAACCCCCAAATGCTTTTGTTTTGCTTGTAACCATTAAGCTTTAACTTCAAGAAAACCATTCTTAATTATTATATTTGCTCTTTTTAAATCTAGCATTAACCTAAGTTCCAGATGTATTTTCTCTCTTTTTGTTTTTAATCAAATTTATCTTAAGAACAGGATTGGGTTTTGTGTGTCCTAAGAGGTTTGTGCACATTGTTTAATTAGCTGGTGGCAACAACTGATTTCCTTTGTTTTTCTTTCTCAGCTCTTCCCTGGAGCAGGGTGAAAGGGTTTGAGGGTACCCCACAGGGAGGAATTCCCAAGCGCACCTTCCTGGCTCCAAAGGGGTTTTTTGCACTTGGGTGGTGGCAGCCTCTACCCATCCAAAGTCAGAGAGAAGCTGTGACCTTGGGAGTTTAATACCAGCCTGGAGTGGCCAGAATAATTTTTTAGAATTCCCCACCTTCTGCACTCAAAGTATCAGAGTGGGGAATCAGCCTTGACGCAGCCCATAACACCTTTCGCTACATCGATGTGTTACCTGACTTTATAAAGAGTTACAACCAGAGCTTTCACAGAACTATACATACCAGACCCACTGATGTTAACCCTTCATATTCTGTGAAGGTATGGAAAACCATTTATGGCGACGGTTTTAAAATAAAACTGGTTGTTGCCCATTTTAGAAAAGGCAACCACGTGAAACTATCTAAAACCAAAGGAGCTTTTGAAAAAGGTTATAAACAAATGTTTACCGATGATATATTCATAGTGGATGAAGCCTTAACCAAGGGCCAGAGATCTTATACCGATTAAAAGATTACGAGGGTGAGGCAGTTACTGGATCTTTTTACCCTGAAGAATTACAAAAAGTAAACCCCAAACGAGTCAGGATTGAAAAAGTTCTAGTGGAGAAAGGAAAAGAGAGAAAAAAGCAGCTGCAGGTGAAATGGTTGGGGTGGCCTGATAAATTTAACAGTTGGGTGGAACCTTCGAACGAAAACAATTCCTCCTGCAAAGCGAGAGAAAGAGAAATGAGTGATGGCAGGTTTTACATCACTTTCCCCAGCAACGCCAGCTCTGACTTTTTTCCCCCAAACACCCGCTCGAAATTTACAATACAGCTAATTAAGCCCTTGGATCTCCCAGGTGCCTGGGAGGTGGGGTTAGTGGAAATACAATACCCGCACAGCTGGAACACTATCAACGAAAACACCCCTTTCGAAATCACCTTTGGAGATATGGCGTGGAGTTTCATCCTATGATGAGGTTATTACTCGTCCATACCCGAATTACTGGATCATATGAACAGTACCATGCCTCATCATCCCAGACCACCTGAGGTGGTCATGAACTACGACCCCCGTTGGTAGACAAGTTAGACTTAAATCCGTCGACTTTACTTATATGTTTTCTACTGGCGGGGAGCTAGCTAACATTCTGGATTTGGGCCCCAAGCGCAGCGTCCAAAAAATCTCCTTCTTTGCAGACATCACAAGGAGTTTCATGCCTTGTATCTATACATGGATATCATAGAACACCAGTTTGTGGGGTACTTTTCCATTCCCCTGTTACGCTGTGTCTCCATCCAAGAAAGAAACAATGAATTTGTCACTATCATTTATGATAAATCTCATTACATCCCTGTCAGTAAACACCATATTGACACCATCACTATTGAAATAAAGACCAATCAGAATAGACACATCTCATTTCGCTTTGGCAAGATGATCGTCAAGCTGCACCTGCATTCCCCGAGAAAGCGAGGGGTTTCTAAAAAGCAAAGCACTATGGTGACCCTAAAAAATTATGGCAACCCACCGTCTACAGCAACTATTACAAAGGCCAGGCTGGATACGCCCTTCTTGGATATCATGGGGCCCCTGTCATGTATGGAGCTGGCGTGGGCGGAATATTCTGTAGCCTCTTTCAAAAAGTCATACCGCTTTTGAGGAGGTGGCTAGAGATTATTAAACCCCACATAAAAAATGCCGCTCAAAACATAGCTAAAGATGTGGTAGGCCACGTCCCCCATGCAGTTCTGGAGAAGGTGCGGAATACAGCTGTACAGGAGGGATCGGGGCTGATGTACATTAAAAGGAGGAAGAGAAAGAGAAATGCATCATACCCACGACACATGGGTCCCCTGAAACCCTTTAAAAGAAGGGCTTTGATGCGCAGGGCCGGCCATAAGTGAAAGTCCAAGAGGAAGCCTGGGTGAAAGAGGAGATATATCTCTTTTACCAGGTAGAGAGTATTTTAATCAACATGGCTTTTGTTCACAGAGGTTCTGAAGATTGCACCAAATCTGAACTAGACTTGTTCCAAATAGCCCCTATGCAGACCAGCATTGAGAAAAGCATCTACATCGAGGTGCCGCCTCTCTCGGCCATTACGGAGACTGCCCTCATCAACTGTTTTAGAGCAGGAAATGGCATAGATTATATGGATTTAAACAACATGCTGCTGTACCTATGTTGCAAGATTGTAAAAGGAGATGGAACTGAACTTGCCGGGGAGGCTGAGGTGGGCCTGGTGAATTACCCTATGGCCTCTATTTTTAGCCAGTTGGATGTCACGCTGGGAGACTGCCTCGTAAGCCAAAGCAACAACTATTACCCTTACAGGGCCTTTATAGAATCGGTGCTCAATTACAGCAACAACACCCTCACAGCACAATTTTCCGCCAGCCTGTTTTACAAAGACACTCCTAGACAACACAAATAAACAAAGCTGGATGGCGGGAATCTAGGGTTTGTGAGGCGGGCAAAGCTGACAGCCCTGAGCTGGAGTTGTTGGGTCATCTACATAGTGACCTGTTTTTTCAAGAAAAACTTTTGTTGAACGGTGTGGATGTGAAAATTAAACTGACATGCAGTAAAGACACCTTCTGTTTAATGGGCAGTGCAGCGTCCCTTTTTCTGAAGAAAGTACGGGTGACCCCGGGTGTCTGTCTGAGGAACATGGAGGCCCTGCTTATCGCTAATGCCAAATACCCCGTTGACCGTGTGGGAATGAAAGTGTTTAGCATTCCCACAGGCAGCAGGGTCAGTAACCAGGACAACATGTTCTTGGGACAGTTACCCAAAGTGTTTGTCCTAGGGTTTGTGGATAATGATGCCTTTAGTGGAAGTTATGCTAAAAACCCCTTTCATTTTAAACATTACGATATTAATTTTGTGGCCTTGCATGTGGATGGAGAACAGATACCAACCAAACCTCTGCAACCAGACTTTGAGGTTGGACACTGCATGAGAGAATACATGATTCTGGTACAGATGGCTGGCAAACACATGAAAGATCGTTGTCTGTTAATCGACCATGAGGAGTTTGCACAGGGTTACACCTTACATAAGAACATCAGAATTGCCATACTGGGTCAGACCAAAGGCCCATCTAGCCCAGTATCCTGTCTTCCGACAGTGGCCAGTGCCACATGCCCCAGAGGGAATGAACAGAACAGGTAATTATCAAGTGATCCATCCCCGGTCGCTCATTCCCAGCTTCTGGCAAACAGAGGCTAGGGACTCCATTCCTGCCCATTCTGACTAATAGACATTGATGGACCTATCCTCCATGAATTTATCTAGTTCTTTTTTGAACCCTGTTATGGTCTTGGTTTTCATAACATCCTCTGGCAAGGAGTTCCACAGGTTGACTGACTGTTGTGTGAAGAAATACTTCCTTTTATTTGTTTTAAACTTGCTTCCTATTAATTTCATTAGGTGACCCCTAGTTCTTCTTTTATGAGAAGTAGTAAACAACACTTTCTTATCTACTTTCTCTACACCAGTCATGATTTTATAGACCTCAATTATATCTCCCCTTAGCCGTCTCTTTTCCAAGCTGAAAAGGCCCAGTCTTATTAATCTCTCCTCATATGGAAGCTGTTCCATACCCCTAATCATTTTTGTTGCCCTTTTCTGAACCTTTTCAAATTCCAATATCTTTTTTGAGATGGGGCGACCATATCTGCACACAGTACTCAAGATGTGGGCATACCATGGATTTATTCAGAGGCCTTGTTTGCCTTTGACCTGCCTCCTGACCAGGAATGTGCTGATCACTATTCCCTGATTAAAACCGGGAACCTGAGAGCAGAAATACGTTTTGGGAAGGCTTTGACTGTCACCGTCAATATGATCGGGTATGGAGTTTTTGACAACATCATAGAGATAAATCAGAGGTGAAATGTTCTGTTTGACTACATGTGAATATGGACACCATGCAGCTCTCACGTGTCTTATCAGCGGACCCTTACACAAAAAAGAATTTCTTAGACGTGTTCCCCTGCTATTGGCTCCCTGGCAGCAAGTTGTCTCAGAGACGCCTAGGTTTGGTGGTCAACACGCATCCGCACAACCAACCAGGTGAACACTGGCTTACCTTGTATCTGGCGGAACGTAACCGTGGAGAGTTTTTTGACTCATACAGGCATCCCCCTGAACAGTGTGTTGTTTCCTAGAAGCACTATGAAATTTTTAAACAAAAATGCCACCTACATTGCGTTTCACACTAGACAATTACAAGACCCCCGCTCCGTCGCCTGCGGCTATCACTCCATGTTTTTCTTACATCACCATAGCAAGGGTTTATCTTTTAACCAGATTTTGAAATTGTATTCTAACGACTTAGTGCAAAACAACAGGATGATGATTAATTTTGTAAAAAATATTAAATGTAAATTCTCGGGCATGCCTAGCCTCGCTCAAAACATGTTTCAACAAACCCAGACGTGTGCATCTTGCAACAATTTTCATAGCCGCATTACCCAATAAAGCACCCCAGGCGAGGGGTTTAAATTTCACATCCAATTGATGCTTGGTGGGTTTTTGTTCTTTATAAAAAAAAAAAAAAAAAGAAAAGACCAATTCAGAAAAAGTACACATAGGACAATTTTTTTTTAAAAGTATAGAAATGTTTTATTTAAAGCAAAACATTACCAGTTTTAAATTATTTTTTTTTAAGAACATGAAAAACATTACACACTGAGCCATTCGGGTCTTTTAGCCAATTTTCGTTTTTTTAGACGGCCAAAAGCGGGGCAGTGTTTCTTGATCAACGCTGGTGTTGGCGGTTGAGGCCCTCAGGCGTTCCAAAAGATCTCTGTTGGCCGCGTTGCCCATGACGGAAGATGGTACATTCAGTTCTGCCATGGTATTCATAAACACATCCCATCCTTTAGGGACATGTCCCTCTAGGAACAGAGTGCATCTGGATGACGGCCCTGGCTAAGTTGAGCATGTTAGAACTGTTAACCACCGAGACCGAGCCTTTGTACACAAAAGCCCCTTTATCATTCCATGAAGAGAGATTTTTTTATCCTGGCCCAGCTTATTTAGCAATACTAACGCATTTTTCTTATAACGCTTATTCATGTTATCCAACACCTCCTGAGCAACAGAGTCTGAGGTCTTTGGTGTTTCTGGAGGTTTTGCAGTCACGCTCTGTTCCTGTACTGGTAGAAACAGACTTATTTTCCTTTTATCCGCATGGCTCTGCTTCACGTACGTCAGGTACCTTTGAAGCATGGCACTGTAAAGTTTAGCCTTTTCGTATTCGGCTAAGTCAGTCCTTTGAAGAACAGACTTCATTTCAGCATCCAGTAAGCGAGTTGCGGTCGTTCTGATATTTATCTCCGCCGGAGGGGGAGCTCTTAATTGCTCCAACTGGCGACTGGGCACCAGGAGCTCCATACTTGGAATGTTTCAAGATAGAACATGAGAAATAAATTTAACTTCACTTGCCAAGGATTTTGCACCAACTCTGAGGATCGTTTACTTCTGACTTTCCCACCCTCACAGAATAAAAGGGCCACCTGGCTAGCAAAGTTCCTGCAGATTCTCTGAATGAGAAATCACACATTACGTTCTTAGCTGTACTAGCCCAACAACGCATCTGAAATTTTCTGACTCAGTTCCGTGGTGAGAAGACTCGGTCACGCTAATGACAAAGGCCACTTTTACCCCAAAGCCACGGCTCAAATCGAGCCGCACTCATCTTTAATCATAGAATCATAGAATATCAGGGTTGGAAGGGACCTCAGGAGGTCATCTAGTCCAACCCCCTACTCAAAGCAGGACCAATTCCCAACTAAATCATCCCAGCCAGAGCTTTGTCAAGCCTGACCTTAAAAACCTCTAAGGAAGGAGATTCCACCACCTCCCTAGGTAACCCATTCCAGTACTTCACCACCCTCCTAGTGAAATACTGTTTCCTAATATCCAACCTAGACCTCCCCCACTGCAACTTGAGACCATTACTCCTTGTTCTGTCATCTGCTACCACTGAGAACAGTCTAGATCCATCCTCTTTGGAACCCCCTTTCAGGTAGTTGAAAGCAGCTATCAAATCCCCCCTCGTTCTTCTCTTCTGCAGACTAAGGGTATGTCTACACTACCAGATTAGTTCGATATAAGTTAATTCGAATTTGTAGAATCGACCTTACAAAGTCGAATTTGTGTGTCCACACTAAGGACACTAATTCAACTTTGTGAGTCCACACTAACGGGGCAAGCGTCGAAATTGGAAGCGGTGCACTGTGGGCAGCTATCCCACAGTTCCCGCACTCCCCGCTGCCCATTGGAATTCTGGGATTTCCCCCCAATGCATGCTGGGGGGAAAACTGTGTCGAGGGTGGTCTTGGGTAACTGTCAGCATTCAACCGTCACTCCCGCCGGCGGGAAATCAGTTCACACATTTTTCCTGTTAGTGACAGCGCGGACGCCACAGCATTCCACTGCGATCATGGAGCCCGCTGCGATCATCGCTGGACTTATGGCCGTTGTCAACTCCTCGCACCTTATTGTACACCTCTTCAACAGTCAGATGCTGAGAAATCGGGCGAGGAGGCAACGGCAGCGCGGTGAGGACATGAAGTCACAGAGTGGCACAGACCTCTCAGAAAGCACGGTACGCCGCGCCATGGAGATCATGGTGGCAATGGGTCATGTTCATGCTATGGAATGGCGATTCTGGGCTCGGGAAACAAGCACGGACTGGTGGGACCGCATAGTGCTGCAGGTCTGGGATGAATCACAGTGGCTGCGAAACTTCCGCATGCGTAAGGGCACTTTCCTTGAACTGTGTGACCTGCTGTCCCCTGCCCTGAAGCGCAAGGACACCCGGATGCGAGCAGCCCTGACTGTGCAGAAGCGAGTGGCCATAGCCCTCTGGAAACTTGCAACGCCAGACAGCTACCGGTCAGTAGCAAACCACTTTGGCGTGGGCAAATCTACCGTGGGGCTTGCTGTGATGCAAGTAGCCCACGCAATCGTTGAGCTACTGCTCTCAAAGGTAGTGACCCTGGGAAATGTCCAGGTCATCATAGCTGGCTTCGCCGCGATGGGATTCCCGAACTGCGGTGGGGCTATAGATGGGACTCACATCCCTATCCTGGGACTGGCCCACCAGGCCAGCCAGTATATAAACCGAAAGGGCTACTTTTCAATGGTGCTGCAAGCACTGGTGGACCATAGGGGACGCTTTACCAACATCAACGTCGGGTGGCCGGGCAAGGTTCATGACGCGTGTGTGTTCAGGAACTCTGGTCTGTTTAGACGCCTGCAGGAAGGTAGTTTCTTCCCGGACCACAAAATAACTGTTGGGGATGTGCAGATGCCTACAGTGATCCTCGGGGACCCAGCCTACCCGCTAATGCCCTGGCTCATGAAGCTCTATACAGGCGCCTTAGACAGTGACAAGGAACTCTTCAACTACCGGCTGAGCAAGTGCAGAATGGTGGTGGAGTGTGCTTTCGGACGTCTCAAGGGGAGATGGAGGAACTTACTGACTCGCTCGGATCTCAGCGAAACCAATATCCCCATTGTTATTGCAGCTTGCTGTGTGCTCCACAATCTCTGTGACAGCAAGGGGGAGACCTTTATGGCGGGGTGGGAGGTTGAGGCAAATCGCCTGGCTGCTGATTATGCTCAGCCAGACACCCGTGCAATTAGAAGAGCCCAGCGGGAAGCGCTGTGCATCCGAGAGGCTTTGAAAGATAGATTCCTCAGGTTGCAGGGTAACCTGTGACTGTTCAGTTTCTTTACAGAGAAGCTGAACCTGCCCCTGTTTCAGTTACTGTTGACTTTCTTTTGCGGTTACATACCCCGTTCACCACATTTCCCCCCTTCCAACACACGTTTAAAAATAAAGTTAATGGAACATTTTTAATTAACAACGTTTTCTTTACTAATGAATTCGCGTTAAAGGGTTGAAACAGGGACGCAGACTGTGGTGGGTAGAGTGTGCAGTGATGTACAGACCGCTTCTACACTCGAGGAATGACAGGCTCCTGCTCCTAGAGCGGTCTGCACTGCCGGACTGGTTGTTTCAACGAAGCCTGCCATCCCTCCTTTTCGGGACTCTGTGTGCGGGGGCTATGTGGCCTTGTGGCAGGGGAGGACTGGGGAGAGGACGGTTACAGGTGGGTGTGCAGGAAGGGGTGAGGGGTGCAGGCTCTGGGCTGGGGGTCGGGGCGTAGGAAGGGGTGAGGGGTGTGTGGGAAGGGGGAGGAGGTGTAGGGGGATGAGGGCTCTGGCTGGGGCTGAGGGTTTGGGGCATTGGAGAGGCTCAGGGCTATGGTGGAAGGGCAGAGTAAGGGCAGCCTGCCTTGCCATTTGTGGATGGCAGGCGCTAGGACCCTGGGGCAGCAGACAGCATTTCTGCGGGGAGCCGCTCTACTGTCAGGCAGGGACGCAGTGCGGTGGGGCGGGGGGAGACCCGTGGGGGCCAGGGCCCGATCCAGGCAGGGCCAGGGGAGAGACCCAGCTCCAAATATAGCTGGAGCAGGGCACCTGCCGCCTATGCACAGAACATGAAAAACACCTCCCAGACTGATCAGGGTGCCTAGTGACTGCACTGTGTGTGTGACCTGCTGTAGATCCTGCCCCCGTGTCTGTACCCTGGTAATGGTGACTGTCCTATGCAATTACCAAACCCCTCCGCCCCCTTCGCACAAAGTCTTCTGTAAAGAAACATGACGGAAACAGTAATGAACAGCAAACTATTTTTAATAATCAACTACACAGTTAGGGGATGAAACTGGGATTTGGGCTTGGGTGACCCAGAAAGGGAAGGACTTCTCAAAATTTAGCGAATGAGAGCTTTTTGGTACTTGAGCACTCTGCTGGGGTGGAATGACAGTGTTCACGGCCCTTGGCGCACCTCCTTCTTGTTATTTTGGGTGAGGGGGGTATTGGACTTTGTGGCGGGGGAGGGTGGTTGCAGATACAGTGCAGGGGGGCTCTGTCCTTCTGCCTGCGGTCCTGCAGAACATCCACAAGGCACCTGAGCATGTCCGTTTGCTCCCTCATTAGCCCAAGCAGCGTTTGTGTCGCCTGCTGGTCCTCCAGACGCCATCTGTCCTCCCGTTCGCTGTGTGAGCGCTGCTGCTGAGAGAGGTTCTCCCTCCACTGGCTCTGCTGGGCCGCCTCGGCTCGGGAGCAGCCCATAAGTTCAGCGAACATCTCGTCCCGTGTCTTTTTCTTGCGCCGCCTAATCTGCGCCAGCCTCTGTGAGGGGCATGCTGGAGCAGGTCGGGATACAGTTGCAGCTGTGTGATGGGAAAAAGGGAGTGAATTCCTTACAAAGATACATTTTTGCAAAGAAGAAACATAGTCTAGTTAGTCTCTGTGAACAAGACCATGCACAGCACCTATCTCACGCGCACTCACTCAGGGAAAGTTCGAATTTTCGGAATTCACTTTCATTGCCTGGGGGATTGCACGGCAGATCAGACAAGCGGGGCAGGACAGCAGAATCCATGGAGCAGCCAGGCATGGTAAGCCAAAGACTTTTGGCTGCTTAAAAGTGAATGTATACCACTGTCCTCTTGCTGCAGGCAATCCTGAAAGCATAAACTCTGCCCCTGTTCCACCCCCTTGCGTCTGTTCCCTGGGAAAGATCCCTGTATGCTGCCACTCTGCAGCCTCCACCACGTGGCTGTAAAGTGACGCTTCTTGTTATGCAAAGGAACAGTGAAGCACTCCCAATACTAATAGTACACAAATTACTCTAATTAAATGCAGGAGTCTCCGAGCGAGATCACCCTGAGGAGGGTCACAGAAAGAGATTGAGAGCGCATGCTGCGTGAAAGCGAGCACAAACCAGGGGCCTATGCTGCCATGCTCGTTGAGGCAATGGTCCCGGAGTACCAGATGAAAGTCTGGCGCGGAAAAGTGTGCTACCTCGGAGCACCCAATAAAGCAGCTCTCCCCAGGAACCTCATGCAGAGGCTTTTCAATTACCTCCAGGAGAGCTTCTCGGAGATCTCCCAAGAGGATTTCTGTTATATCCCCATATATATTGACCTTCTTTTCAACTAGTAACTATTCCTGCTCCATTAAAAATAAATGTTAACATGTTTAAAGCACTTACAGACTGATCCTTCCCCTGATTCAGGGTCCGGGGTAACGGCTGGGGAGGGTTGGTAGGGGATCTCAGTGAGGGTGATGAAGAGATCCTGGCTGTCTGGAAAATCAGCATTGTAAGCGCTGTCGACTGCCCCCCCCTCCTCATCTCCTTCCTCATCTTCCCCGTCTGCAAACATCGCCGAGGAACTGGCCGTCGACACTATCCCATCGTCAGAGTCCACGGACACTGGTGGGGCAGTGGGGGCAGACCCATTGAGAATGGCATGCAGTGCCTCGTAGAACCGGCATGTCTGGGGCTGGGCTCCGGAGCGTCCGTTTGCCGCTTTGATTTTTTGGTAGCCTTGTCTCAGCTCCTTGACTTTCACGCGGCACTGCGTTGTATCCCGGCTGTATCCTCTGAGTGCCATGGCTTTGGAGACCTTCTCGTAGGTCTTTGCATTCCGTTTGTTGGAGCGCAGCTCTGAAAGCACAGACTCATCGCCCCACACAGCAATGAGATCCAAGACTTCCTGGTCAGTCCATGCTGGGGCCCTCTTTCTACTCTGAGATTCCCTGGACTCCTCTGCTGCAGAGCTCTGCATCATTGCCAGTGCTGCTGAACTCGCCACGACGTCCACACAGGAAATGAGATTCAAACTGGCCAGACAGGAAAAGGAATTCAAATTTTCCTGGGGCATTTCCTGTGTGGCTGGTCAGAGCATCCAAGCTCGGACTGCTGTCCAGAGCGTCAACAGAGTGGTGCACTGTGGGATAGCTCCCGGAGCTACTAAGGTCGATTTGCATCCACACCTAGCCTAATTCGACATAGCCATGTCGAATTTAGCGCTACTCCCCTCGTTGGGGAGGAGTACAGAAGTCGAACTAAAGAGCCCTCTATGTCGAATTAAATAGCTTCGTGGTGTGGACGGGTGCACGGTTAATTCGAATTAACGCTGCTAAATTCGAATTAAAGTCCTAGTGTAGACCAGGCCTAAACAATCCCAGTTCCCTCAGCCTCTCCTCATAAGTTATGTGCTCCAGCCCCCTAATCACTTTTGTTGCCCTCTGCTGGACTCTTTCCAATTTTTCCCACATCCTTCTTGTAGTGTAGGGCCCAAAACTGGACACAGTACTCCAGATGAGGCCTCACCAATGTCGAATAGAGGGAAATGCCGTTAGCCTTCTTGGCAACAAGGGCACACTGTTGACTCATATCCAGCTTCTCGTCCACTGTAACCCCTAGGTCCTTTTCTGCAGAACTGCTTCCTAGCCATTCGGTCCCTAGTCTGTAACAGTGAATGGGATTCTTCCGTCCTAAGTGCAGGACTCTGCACTTGTCCTTGTTGAACCTCACTGGGTTTCTTTTGGCCCAGTCCTCTAATTTGTCTAGGTCCCTCTATATCCTATCCCTACCCTCCAGCGTATCTATCACTCCTCCAAGTTTAGTGTCATCTGCAAACTTGCTGAGAGTGCAGTCCACGCCATCCTCCAGATCATTAATGAAGATATTGAAGAAAACCGGCCCCAGGACCTACCCTTGGGGCACTCCTCTTGAAACCGGCTGCCAACTAGACATGGAGCCGTAATACAGAACGTTGGGCCATACCTCTATCTGATCGGAACACGTGCACTGCAGAACTGCAAGGAATGCATTTGGGCCTGTCAGCTGCATTTATTGTACCACCCCAGCCTGATAAATGACTGAACACCCAAGAGCTTACATACCAAACTGCTCAATGTCAAAGGAGTTTGGAAGACAAATGGAATCCAGTACCACCCTTCTTAAATAAACACAAGCTTTACTTATACACTTCTAGACTCTGAAATAGCTAGAACTCCATCCAACGCTGTAGCCCAAATAGTCTCCTGTGAGCTCTTGGAGCAGGGACTGTCTTTTCATTATGTGTGTGTACAGCGCCTAGAACAATGCGGGGCCTGATCCTTGATCAGCAGACTCTAGGCACTACTGCCATCCAAATTCATATTAGTAGTAAAACAACATGAGGAGTGAGGTTTAGTGATTCATGCAGTGTATTGGGAGACAGGAAATGTGTGTCCATTCTTGGCTGTGGCACTGCCCGGTACCTTAGTTTCCCCATCTGTAAAATGGCACAGTCACACACAGGGAAGTTGTGAGAATTCATTAATATTTGTAAAGAGATTTGGGATTTGAGGAGGGGAGCTGTAACAGGGCAATCTGGGGCACAGGAAATGGGAGCAGGGACCAGCTGACCCTACTGTAGAGCCCAGCCCAGCGGGCAGGTTCTGGGAATCAGCTGATGCAGCTGAATAGTACTTCATGATTGGCCCACAGATGGCCTACAGATGGACTGTAGAAAGGTGGGCCCAGGCCCGGGAAGGGGAGAATCAAGAGTGAAATATGCTACATATGCTGCTGTAAGCAGAGCAGGAGGCTGCAGGCAAGTGGGGCAGGCCTTGCTTGGTAGCTGCCCGGGGGTCCCAATCTTAATCCTTTGCCAGCTAGTTATTTGTGTTACTTTTGCACTTTTTTCTTTCTTTCTTTGTGGAGACAATAAACAGCCCTGAAGAGAGAGACAGAAAATCTGCTGGGTGTGGCTGACTGTCCCCAACTGGTGACTAGGATCACCAGTCTACAGGAGTGCTAGTTTATTAGTCATTATTACTGATAGAAATAAAATAAGGTGTATAACTCTCCCACATACACATTCCAAGAAGCATCCACTGCCATATTGGTTTGATCATGCTAAAATGATTCTGTGCTTGTCCTGCCTTGTGTTTTAATTTTCATCTCTCCATCCTATCTAACAGAGCCTGCAATGGAGAAATTGCTGAGTGCTTTGCACAGCCACTGATGCCCTTCACTGCATGCAACATGGTGTTGTAACGTAGGCACCCAGCATCTGGACAGGCTGGACAGGGCAAGCAGAAAAGATCAGACTCTGTAGAGAGAAAGCTGTATGTTGCATGGTACCTCACATTTCAATTACTGCTTTATCTCCTGATCCCTGTGCAACTAACTCATGACACCGAGTGCTGAAGGTGTCAAACCTGCATGGAATGAGAACATGCAACGTTCTCCTTGCATGGGCACCAGAAAGCTCATGGTTCTCTTGTGAGATATTCTTTAGATTTAAATAAACCTGTGATGCAGCAACACCTTCTCCCATTGCTTTTTGAACAGCGAACCACTTTCTGTGTCATTTTGT
Source organism: Mauremys mutica (assembly GCF_020497125.1). Classification (NCBI taxonomy): domain Eukaryota; kingdom Metazoa; phylum Chordata; order Testudines; family Geoemydidae; genus Mauremys; species Mauremys mutica. The sequence goes on from NC_059078.1 coordinate 48,688,142, forward strand.
CCATTCCTTGGGGTGTAAGGGGAGGGCACTGCTTATGGTAATAGGCTCTAGACTTTGACCACAAAGAAGCCCTTAAAGCTTCAAAGCAAGGTGGCCACAGGGGATCATCCAAGGCCAGTCACAGACAAAGCTTTTATGTGAGCTTATCCAGCGCCCCTGAAGGCACCTTTAACTAGGAGGGGAATGATTGGTCCAAGAGATACGGAACTAACCTGTGACCTGCGATCTGTCTCTTGTTTCTGCTTCTTGAGGTAGGAAAGGCAAGGACAGGGTTCTCTTTCTTGGGCGAGGCAGGGAGGGGCTGGGCAAAGCTGGGCAAATCTTTTCAGACAAATAGTTTATTCACCAAAAAACATAGTTTTAACCAACCCCAAGCTTCTTTGTTTGTGTCAGAGGAGGACTTTGAATCCACATCTCCTATCTCCCAGTTGAGTGCCTCAATCACTTTGGCTCAATAAATCTATAAAATACTCCAGGATTGTCACTCTGAGTGTCACTTCGAAGCCTATGATGTCTGGGGGGTCAGTGTGAAGTGACAGAGGCAGTTATGTGCATGACGGAGAGCTCTTCTAGTTTAGCGCATCCCCAGGTTCAATCATCACTGGAATTCACAATCTGTTACTTTCCAGTTTTTATGTTCTCAGCCATTTTGACTTTATGAATTACACCCATTCAACAGCATGGGCATTCAGCTACTGGTATTTATACAAAGTAGAACAGCTTCAACAGGAGAGACTGAGGCCTGGTCTACACTAGGGGGCAGGGTCGATGTAAGATTCGCAACTTCAGCTACGTGAATAGTGTAGCTGAAGTCGAAGTATCTTATTTTGACTTACCTCCCGTCCTCACGGCATGGGATCGACGGTCGCGGCTCCCCCTGTCGACTCCGCTACCGCCGCTCGCTCTGCTGGAGTTCCGGAGTCGACGGGAGCACGTTCGGGGATCGATATATCGTGTCTAGATGAGATGCAATATATCAATCCCTGATAAACCGATCGCTACCAGCTGATCCGGCGGGTAGTGTAGACATATCCTCAGAGTAATCCACCCCAGAATAACTATAGCCTGGGGGATAGGATACTCGGGGGGAAAAGCTGAGTTTACGTCCCTGCCCCAAAGTAGGGATTCAAACGGGAGCTTCTGACATCCCAGACAAATGCCCTAACCGTTAAGCTAAAGGGAGACAGGTGAACACATGCTCTTTGCTACAAATTCCGAACATTTTCCTCTGATTTTTCAGAGTGCTATTTGAACCAAACCCCCCACCACCCAATAAACAAAAACAGAAAAACTCCAATGACTTGCCCAGCTTTACCCCTGAGTGACTGACACCAATTTAATAATTGCTAATATCCAGTTCCCAATGTCTTAATTACAAGCAGGTTTATTAGGGAAAAATGAGAGAAAAGAATTCAAATAAAAGACTCCTAACACAGTATTGCCAACTCTCGCAATTTTAGTACAAATCTCAGAATATCTGATGCTTGCATTAAAGCCCCAGCTCACAGAGTTTTGTAAAGGGGTGAGGATCTCAGCTTTCATTAAAAATCAAGAGTACATTTCTAGCCCTTGTGGTTGCTAAGAAAAGCTTGGACTCGAGTGTAAATGTGACTCGAGTGTAACCCTTCAGCTCAAAAGCCAGAAGGAGAATAAAAAGACCCCAAATTTATTATTTTTGTAAAATGTCATGATTTTTAAGCAAATGTCATGATTTCAGGGGGCCTGACTCACTGTGTTTAGATGCTGGCAATACTGCCTACACATCAACAAACCTCAGCCTAATATTGCTAAAAGAAACCCAACCTCACAAAGCAGGTGAGATGCACCTTTCCATTACCGGTGCAGAATTCTATCTCAAGCATCACTCTGCCTCTGTGGAGAAAATACTCCCGTAACTGAGCACAGTAAAAATTAACCTTTTAATGCTTCTGAAACACCCACACACACACCAACCAGCTATTTACTCCAGAGAGGTGAAAACTGAAGATGGCATTCAAAGGAACAGCTCAGCCGTGCCTTTATAGCAGGGGTAGGCAACTTATGGCACGTGTGCCGAAGGCAGCACGCAAGCTGATCTTCAGCAGCACTCACACTGCCCAGGTCCTGGCCACCGATCAGGGGGGCTCTGCATTTTAATTTCATTTTAAATGAAGCTTCTTATACTTTTAAAAACCTTGTTTACTTTACATACAACAATAGTTTAGTTATCTATTATAGACTTATAGAAAGAGACCTTCTAAAAACGTTAAAATGTATGACTGGCGTGCGAAACCTTAAATCAGAGTGAATAAATGAAGACTCGGCACACCACTTCTGAAAGGTGGCCGAACCCTGCTTTATAGAGTCTACATTATACAGGCTTGTTATTTACATCCAAGCTCTTTGGCATTTCTAATACTTCAAGAGTCATATTTTGCAGCTATAATGCAACTGGGGGACTACCATATAGACTACCGTATAGAGAGCTGCAAAATGTAGCCCTCTCTCTACATCACATTCATAGCCGGGAAATACCTTTCTGTTGCTTGCTGGTACTGAGATTTTTCTTATAGCTAAAGAAACAACAATAATAATGATGCGTTGCACATCTTGAGAACCTTGTGTTTAAGGAGCAAACAGCTGCAGATGGGGAAAATGAGGCACGGGAAGATCAAGTGGCCTGCCCAAAGTCACACAGCAATTCTGTGGAAGAACTGGGAATGAACTTCAAGCTTCTGGCCTCCACTACAGTAACTGAGGCCCTGAGCCTCAAATGTATTTAGGTCCCTAACTCCCATTGATTCCTAAATACCTCTAAATGGCCTTGAAACTTACACCAGGTTTCCTTTCTCAACATTCTGACGCTGGGGATGGGAGCTGGGGATAGCAGTTGAATAGCTTTACTCTGCAAGTGGAAAAAGGGACTGGCATGTATGGCTGGCTGAGGTTCATTCCCACACATGGGAAGTCATTCCCCCCCACCCCACCACATACAAAGGACATTACTTTTCTCTGCAAATGGAAAAGACCAAGCTTTCATGATGCCAGTGTAAAAAAGGCCTTCTGCCCTAGTGAGGCAGCTGCAGTTACCCTGTGGCTATATCAGTTTTAACACAGGTTTAGCGCACCTCCCCATCCAGCCACATGCTCCGGATCGTACCATCTTTGATGAATGAACCTTTCCCTCAGTTGAGAGAATTCATGTCCCTCATATTCACATTAACACAGGCGCCTGAGGGCTGCAGCAGCCCTAGGAAAGTTGCTTTGTGGCCTATGTCGTGCCTGATACAAGCCCAAAAAGCGCCAGAAGAGACGAGAAGTGCCATCTCCCGAGGAATAAGGAGGAGAAAGCATAACAGGGAGTAAGGGCACTTACCAGCTTCAGGAGGCAGATGAAGCAAGCAGCAGCCATTTTAAGGCTGAAGCAGCTTCGCTCTGCTAAATTTAAAGGGCCAGCCACAGAAGAGCATGCAGGGGAAAAAGGTCCTAGAGAGCAAACTTGCAGTAGTGCTCGTGGCAGAGGGGAGAAGTCACAAAGGAGATGCTGTTTTGGTGTGTTGCATACCGGCATTGCCTCACAATCAGTGCTTCATTTGTGCCAGGGCTGAGCCCCAGCAGGGCAGAGCCCCGGCACCTCTGGCCTTGGCACATCAGATATTAAAGTAAAGAAAATTGCTTGATCCCCGGCACCTCTTTAATTACAAACAAAGCACTGCTCATGAAGCTGCACTAAAGGCTCAGTCCGACAGCCATTCTCCACACACAAGCCCCACTAATATCAAGCATCCTATCTAGACAAACAGCTCGAATTCAGAGGGTTTTAGCCTGACGTGTTGCAGCACCAGCGTGACCCCAGGATGAGGATGCTCCATTTTATATCACTGGGTGATGCTGTAAAGATTTCATGTCTGGAGGCCGGATACAGTGACTAGATAAGTCACACACACCTCTGGGGAAGCAAGACTAAGACACTGCTCTGTCACATCTAAAACATAGGCAGGGGCGGCTCTACCTTTTTGGCCGCCCCAAGCAGTCATGCGCGGGAGGCGCCCCGGAGCCGGGGAAGCAGCGGACCTCCCGCGGGCATGACTGCCGAGGGTCCGCTGGTCACACGGCTCGGCTGGACCTCCCGCAGCTGCGGACGGTTCGCAGGTCCGGCGGCTCCGCTTGATCTGCCGCAGGCATGCCTGCGGGAGGTCCAGCCGAGCCGCGGGACGAGCGCCCCCTCCGCAGTCATGCCTGCGGCAGGTCCGGTTGTCCCGGGGCTCCGGTGGACCTCCCGCAGGCATGACTGCGGCAGGTCCGCCGGTCCAGCCTGCCGCCCCCCGGGAAAGGGCCGCCCCACGCGTGCTTGCCACGCTGGGGTCTAGAGCCAGCCCTGAACATAGGCCTTTGCCATTTGAGTTAAAGGAGATCTCTTTCAGCTGGAGTTAGTAGAAGGTCCCTTTACAGACAGTAGAGGATGGTATGCTGCCTGGCTCTCCTGTAGAAATCACAATTCATTATGGTAATGGGATTTTGTCTGAAGCAAGGTCATATGGCTGTTTAACAGCTTTCAGCAACAAAACCCACTAATACACTAGGAGGGCAAGAGCATGAAACTACAGGATCTTACAGTGACAGGCAGTTTGCATTCAGCAACGCACAGATGTAATGCACACAACATGAGTGGGTTTAGGCTTGTGGGTTTGCAGCCCAAGCAAACCCAGCACTCTTCTTGAAAGGCCAGTTGCCAGAGCAATGCAGTTCTCATTTTGCCACCATGTGCACCATGTGTGAAAGAGACTGGTCCTTACAACAACAACAGGATGCTGAGATTGTGTTATCGGTTGTCGAATACAACATAGGACTCCAGCAGTGCTCTACCCCTCACCGAAAGATGCCTTCAACAAATGCACTGCTTTTGTTATTTCTTGTTCAGAGACATGAAAACAGATGAGCAACCTGAAGCCAGACAGGCAGTTGGAACAGTTGGTAGGCATCACAGAGAGGGAGAAAGCAAGATGAATACCCATCAGCCCCGGTAGGGAGAGTCACAAGGAAATCCAGCACTGGATTCTCCTTGAAGCCCACAGACAGCAGACTACAGCTACGTCCCATAAGCAGCACCTGCAAACGTATATTTTCCAGATGCCGCGCAGTGAATTACTAGTTTTGCACCAGCTGAGACTCGAAAATGGAATCGCATCCTCAGTCTTGGTAAATCTCCCAGTGGTGTGTGTAGGGGGGACTCGGTGCCAGCATCCTGACTGGTACAGCCGTCTGCAACCAGTGCTCTCTGCTCAGCTTCAGAAATCACAAGTCAGATACCATTAGCAAGGAAACTGATCAGCAGTCGGCCAGATGTTTAAAGAGACAGCCTAGCACAGCAACTCTCCCCCAGCTGGGGACGGTATCAAGACTTCAGAGGAAACACAGCTGAATTTACTGCATTAGAAAACCAGATCCAGTTGCTTATCCCTTTTAATCCTATCTACCTATTGTACATTATAAGGCCCCTATTATCATTGTGTCTGAGTACCTCACACCTTTAATGCAGTTATCCTCACAACACTCCTGTGAGCACAGAAAGTGCTATAATTCCCATTTTACAGATGGGGAATTGAGGCACAGAGAGACTAGGAGCAGGTCTACACTTACAATGTCTCACCAGTCCAGTTGTGCCACAGTAGCGCTTCAGTGAAGACACTACTTTGCTGACGGGAGAGCTTCTCCCTTCCGTGTAGTTAATCCACCTCCACGGGCAGTGGCAGCTTTGTCTACAGGAGAAGCCCTCCAATCAACATGGAGCTGTCTAAACACCAGGGATTAGATCCACCAGAGGGGTGGATTTTACACACCTCTGAGTGATGTTGTTGTTCCAACGTAAATTGATAGTGTAGACCTGGCCTAAGAGACTAGTGGGGGGTTTCAACAGTGCCTAGGCACCTATCTGCTGCTGTAGGCAGTTAATAGTGTTAAAAATCTGGCCTTAAGGGACCTCCTTCCCTCAAGATCAGTTGACATTTTCCAGGCAAGCATCAGGAGGGGAAAGGATAGAAACTTTAGTTGCCCAAAGTTAGGGGCCCAAACAGCCTTTGAAACAAACAGAGCACTCAGTAGCTTCCCTCCTCCTGACTGCTTCTCTTAGCCCTCCCTTTCGTATGTTAACATTCACCTTAACTACAGTAGGGACATGCATGAACCTCAAAAGCTTCCAGTTTTTATGTTCAGTTTCTCCTCCAAAGGGTTCTGATTCTATGTTTTATGTGTAACAGTGACTTTGGGCGAGGAGAGGGGGTAGCGCCTTTCTCCATAGCTTCCAGAGGCGGTTGCTTTCAGAAACAAAATCCTAGCCCAGATGGACCCATTGTGACACTGCTGTAGAGCTGGGCAAACAACCGATTTTTGGGGTGCAATTGCTGAACCAAAAATATTTGTTTCAGGATAAACAAAACATTTTCTTTGACTCTCATTGAAATGGTTCATTTTGGTTTTGAGCTGTTTTAGTTTTTGTGAACTTTTAAAAATGAAATTGAACCAAATTTTAAAACAAAAAGTCATTTTGAGTCAAAATATCAAAACATTTTGTTTCAAAAATGTCAAAACAATACATTTTTGTCTGATTTCCCCCCCCCCCCAAATAATTTGATGAATTTGACACAAGTTCACGATATGTTTTGGTTGACCCAAATTTTTCAGTGGAAAAATGTTTTGGCTGAAAAGTTTGGCCCAGCTCTACTATCAACGCTTCTATTCCAAATATTTCCAGCTGAAGGTACTATGGCTTTGAGGAAGCAATTAATACTGGATTTAAATAACTCAGGGAGCTAAATTACCTTCCCCTTCCTGTACTGTGGAAACTGTACAGTTATTCCAGAAGCAGACAATTCTCCCTAAAAAAAAAACCTGATTTCTGTGCCCATGAAAATAAAGGACTAATAGTGTGAGTCAGAGACATGCACACTCCAGGATGTCACTCTGAAAACTTCCCACTCACAGCTGCTGAAGTACAAACTCCTGTCCCTATTCCAGTTCTGGACCCACCTTTGTTCTCCCAATTCTGCCAGTGCACCTCCTGGGTGACTCACTAAACCTTCTGTTCCAACTCAGAGCCCACAGACCCAGGGCTGGTGCAAGGAAGTTTCGCGCCCTAGACTCTCCCCCGTCCCCCCGTGGCAGCTAACCCTGCCAGGGGAGACTCCCCCCCCACCCCCCGCAGCAGCTAACCCTGCCTGGGGAGCCCACCCCAGCTCACCTCGGCCGCCTAGTTTGCCTAAATGGTTGCACCGGCCCGGCACAGACCTCTGCTAACAACCTAGTGAATGATGAGATAGCTCCCACAGGTTTGGAGAGATGGTTTGGAAAACCTCCTTATAATGCCCTGGAAAGATTTCCTCCAAATTCTGGACCAGGACTCTGGAATAACAGAGACAGCACCCAAAGAAATCCACCCGTAATTTTATGCAAGACCCAGCTTATTCTGGACCAACATGTTTAACCAGTTCTACCAAGTGGAGAGCCATCAGCCAGTCATCTTGATTCCAGGTTCCTAGTAATCTAGGACACAACCTCCCCTCCACCCAATGGTGAGCTGGAGCCGGTTCCCACCGGTTCGCGGGAACCAGTTTTTAAATTTAGAAGCCCTTTTAGAACCGGTTGTCCCGCGACGGACAACTGGTTTGAAAAGGGCTTTTAAATTTAACAAAAGCCCTAGCAGCTCCCTGCCCTTCCCCCAGCCCCAGCTCACCTCACTCCGCCTCTGCCTCCTCCCCTGAACGCTCCCGAGGCTTCTCCTCCCCCTCCCCGGCTTCCCGCGAATCAGCTGTTCACGCGGGAAGCCTGGGAGAGCTGAGAAGGAAGCAGCGGCTTCCTGCAGGTGAGCTAGGGCAGGGGGGCGGGGGGGCGAGGAGGGCTCCAGGCGCCACATGGCTCCGGCCCGGCCCCTGGCCCCAGCCGGCCGGGCGCCCCGGCTCCGGCCCCAATCCCAGCTGGGCAGCCCAGCCTGGCCCCCATCTCCGGGCAGCGCGGTAAGGGGGCCGGGAGCATGGAGGGGGTGCTGGATAGAGGGCAGGGGAGTTGGGAGGGTGGCTTAGTGTCGGGGTAGTCAGAGGGCAGGGAACAGGGGGATTGAATGGGGGCAAGGGTCCCGGGGGGGCAGTCAGGAAGGAGCAGGGGTTGGATGGGGTGGCAGGGGGCAGTCAGGAGACAGGGAAGGGGGCTGGATGTGGCAGGAGTCCGGGGAGAGGCTGTCAAGGAACGTAGGGGGTTGGATGGGGCAGGAGTCCCGGAGGGGGGGCATGATCCCCTCATGGGGTGAGGAGGAGGGAACCGGTTGTTAATATTTTGGCAGCTCATCACTGCCTCCACCAATCACCTTCCTCAGACCCAGAGTTTCAGTCCTAATCTCATCTTCCTTGATTAGCTATATTGTAGCAGCAAAGCCACCTTAAACTTTGGGGTTTCCCTCAAGCAACAGCCTGAGACAGACAAGAGGCTGGAAGGAGAATTTGATGTGGAAAAGGTACACATCATACATTGAAACCTGTATCTCAAGGTTCCCTTTACCTGTGCTCTGCTGTGCTCATGACCAATGAAATCTCAGCCACCTTGGTTCTTTGCACTATATTAATTTACACTGCATTTTAAGAGAAGTCACCCCATATTTCTGGCCTCACTGTGCTGAAGCTGCCATGCTGAAGTACTCAGAATCAGTTTTCTTCCTGAACGTGAAAGCTGAGGCTGAGAACTAAAGCGCTTATGTCTTTATGAGCCAGCTAGCTCTGCAGTACATGTCCTCCTGTTACAACAGCCAAAGGACCTCAATGCCATCAGGCTTTTATGAAATGTTTAAGTCACCTGCTTGGTGACCTCTGCATCAGCATTAATGATCTAATCCCTGATCTAACTCCACTGAGAGCCATGAGGTCACACCAAAGCTGAATGAGGCCCCATCTTCCTACTTCCAGCATCATCATTTTCCTCTACCTCATCATAATGGGTAAGTTTCCCCTCTAGAGGGAACCAAAGCAGGAATTCCGTCACCATGCAGTGCAAGCGGCACTGAGTTTTATTCTCCATACGTTCCTCTCAAAGGCATCACTTAGCTTAGGCCATGTCCTATGTTTATCCACTGAACCAGTGCTCCAAGGAAGAAATATGATGAAGCTCTCCAGGCAAAGGCTGGTGCTGGCTTCTCACCTGATGGCTGATAGAGGTGATAGCAACAAGCAGCTGGTAGGAACAGACAGTGATAGTGGTGGTGAGATTAAACGGAGAGGGGGGGAAAAGGTGAATTCGTAGTGTTAAAGATGAAAGTTGGGCTACAACTGTCAGAGGAACCATAAGCATGTGATGGGGCCTAAGTGGTTAATAGCCAAAAGCAGTGACACCTTGTGTGAGTCTAGTGTGGGTGAAAGCTGCCAGCTGGATTGGCCTGGAGTGTGAAGTCCTCCGTTTATCCACACAACAGTACAACATGCTCCATCACGGCCACTCTGCTCTCATAGAAGGAATCGACCCAACGGTGTATTATCATTTATACTCAGTGTTTGTTTCCAGTTTTTACTGAAAAATGCCCGGGTTTTACAAAAGCTATTCTCTGGAGGGTTTACTGATTTTCACCTGAATTTTGGACCACTCAAGTACATGCAAATACTGACTAGGTTAAGAAAATCCAATCCATGACATTAGGCGGACGTGTTTATGTTACTAATAAATTAGTCTAAGTGTAAATGGCGAGGCGGTCTGTTAAAGCACAGCAATGCAGTGGAAGATACATTCACGTACTCGTATGGGCATGCATATGTGTATGAACTATTAATGTACAATTAATGAAATAAACCACAGCATTAAACTGCCTTTACTTTCCCTACTCTGACTTTTCTCTCTGTGTTGCTTTTTTTCTGTCCTCCCATGCCCCAGTATTAACCCCAATATTTACCCAGAACATTGTGAAGTTAATTATTTGCACTGATTTTCACTCATTTTTTTAAATTTTTGTAGGAAATTTTAAACAAAATGAAAACTGAAAACAAAGAGCCTTATAGATACTGCAATAGAGGTCCCAGCCAGGGTTGTGACTCCATCACACTAGGTATCGTATACACGTGGCAAGATGCAGTCCCTGCCCCAAAGACCTTGCCGTCTAAACACAGTGGAGGGATTATTCTTCCAATTTACAGATGGGGTACTGAGACACAGAGAGATTAGGTGACTTGGCCAGAGTCAGAGGCGGCTCCAGGCCCCAGCATGCCAAGCGTGTGCTTGGGGCAGCAAGCCGCAGGGGGCACTCTGCCGGTGCCACAAGAGCGGCAGGCAGGCTGCCTTCAGTGGCTTGCCTGTGGAGGGTCCGCTGGTCCCGGGGCTTTGGAGGATCTCCCGCCGTGGGACCAGCGGACCCTCCGCAGGCAAGCCGCCGAAGACAGCCTGCCTGCCGTGCTTGGGGCGGCAAAATGCCTAGAGCCGCCCCTGGCCAGAGTCACACAACAAGTCTGTGGCAGATTTGGGCATTACTTCTTAGTCTCATCCCAGTCCCTTAAGCCACAGGCAACCCTTGCTCCATGGCACATTCACAAGCCTCAGCCTTTGAATTGAGCATGCCAGCAAGGGAGCTAATTGTGCCACTGGTGTATTTTGTGACATGTAGTCTGGACTGAGAGCTCCAAACAGCCAGCAGTCGGTAACAGCTTTACTCACTGAACTCAGGGTGAAGGGCTTTTCTACCTCATTACCGAGCCCTTTAGCTATCCAGTCTCTCAACCACTATCTCCCTGCAAAGTCTCACAGAAACTCCAGCTCCATCACTGACAGATATACTATACGGCACCCTCATGGACTCAGCAGGAAGGGTCATGCAGAGGGTTCCCTTTGAACACCAAGATCTTCTTTAATATCAGTTTCCCTTACAAATTTCTGTAAGAGGGTCACTGACAGATGCCCAAGGACAGAGGGTCCCCAGGGCAAAGCCATAAAGGAAAAATACAAGAATCTATCTGTAAAACGAGTAAGTTAATTTTCCTTTAGAGCAGGAACTTCTCTTAACTAGCCACAGCTGAAACCCTTCTCTCCCATCCTGATAGCTCATGCAGTCCTCATTATTATGCCAGCCAGGATCACCTCCTGTCTCGCCTGAGTAAAGAGGTTTAACCCCTTCCCTGCCCCACTATGGAAAGTTTCCTTGCTGGGCTGATGGATGATGGTGACAGATTGGCCAATCACGAATCCTCTTTTCACGCTAAGCACTGTCTATTAAGTGAAGGTATAAATCCATCAACATGTCACAGATATCCCGGCAGCTTCTGCCATCATTTCTTCATCTGCCCCTCCAGCAGGATCCAGAGCAATCCAGCTGCCACGTGTACTGGGAGCTCACTCTTTGCCCTGCTTCCATCCCCTTTTTGAAATGATTAGACTCAGCATCACTGTGACTGAGACTGGTTCCCTCTCCTGGTACTGGATGCCATCCCCATAGCCCACCTATGCATATGTTCTTGCTTTTCTTCCCCTTCCCCCTCCCCCCCCCCCCACCTTGTGCTTTTCATTTCCTTCCTCCAGAACTGTTTGCTGTGACTGTGGCTGCCACGCTCCCACTCCCCCAGCGGCAGCATAATATCGCTTTGATTTGGTATTTCTCCTTCCAGCACTAATCTCCTAACAGATGCTGCTGTCATGCTAGATGCTGTGTGGGGATCTCTTGTCTCTGTCTCTTTAAGCAGGCAGTTGGGCATGGAATGGATGCTCAGTCACTCAGCATGGCTGGATTTGTCCAAGTCCCAGTCAGCTCCCTGTTCCCGTCACCGAGATCTTGCCTTCTGAATCCGGCTTTCCATTGCTTTAACTTTCTGTAGCGGGTTTATCTGAGTCCCTGTCAGATCAATGAGTTTGGACACAGAGATCTATGGGACTTTGTACCTTGTGGGGGGCTGGAGAGTCAGTGTCTGGAAGATGATTTGGAAGTACTGAACCCCGGTCCCTGCTTGCCCATGGGGTGGGGGCAGGGATGACAATAATAGCGGAAGAGAGTCCCAAAGACCACGAAGACTTAACTGCAAAAAGCAGTAACAGAGGGAGAAAGAGAGTGTGTGCATTCCATGAGAGGACAAGGGGATGGAGGGTGTATTTTTGTAGGTTTGGGCTGCCTGCCCACTGGTCCCTTTAATAGTTGCTAGCTTTGTTCACAGGCTACAGCCACACCACCTGGGGCTGTGATACTACCAGACAGCATTAAGGAAGCAGGCTTTGGCCTGGTCAGTACTGGGACGGGAGACCTCTAACCGAGTGGGGAGAAAGAGCTGCAGGTATGGGAATTCTGTAGGTGGCGCTCTTCCCTCACAGTTGAGCCAATGCCCCAGCATTGTGTTAGGGGGCCTGGTTCTGGAAGAGGTGATATCTTTCTGAAGGGACATAAATCCAAGTCATAAATCCAAGTCTCTTACTACTTGCAGCCAGTAAATATTGCAGGGTTCTTTTGATAGGGGTGTTTGTTGTGGTGTCTTCCAGATCAACCCCCAATTAAGGTAATTGCTTCCTATCCCCTGTTGATTTCTACTGTGTCCTGAGGAGAGCTGGTTGTGCCGGGTTTCTGGCATGCCAAAGCTGGCGTGCTCCCCCTATTTCTCACTCTGAGGCAAGTGAGCAACAGCAGGAGAGAAGTCCCTCGGGCAGGTTCGGCAGTTCAATCCCTCACAGTGCCTGGAAGCGTAATCCAGGAGAGGCCCACAAAAGGCTAAACACATCAGTGAGTTGAGTGCAGGGTGGAAGGTGCTGGAGTGACAGCTCTTCTGTTTGCCCCCAGGACGGGTACAGCATGGGAACTGACAGAGAAATGCCATTCTGCCATTCAGTCCTCCGCCCCTCTGTTCAGGCTCCTAGAAAGGGGGCTAATAGGTGCTAACAACTGCAATAATGGCCTCTCTATGAAGAACTGGACTGAGCCATTGAGCCAGTTAATGGTCATGTCACAGATTCTGTTTTGATTTCTTTTTGCAAGGGAAATCCACCCGCCCTTTGCTTCAGCAGCAAAAGCTCAGGAACATCTGAGTAGGAGAGCGAGCCATGTACCGTGGGGTTCTGGGGGTAGAACAACCACAGCAGGGATGCAGAGGGCAGAGCCTCCCAGAAGGAAGCAGAAAGGCATGGCTGCCAGAATCCATCCAGCCTGTCCCCTTTTTTTTTTTTTGCAGCTCCCCCTGCCATCCCCACCCTTCACTGGGCCTTTAGTTGAATAAACTAAGGGGGGCTGTTGGAAACAGCATGAAAATAGGATGTTTTGATGTCTCCTCCCCCAGAAAGCTTAGACACACTACACATTTCTGCAGTTTTGTGCATTTAGGAGGCTCTAAAACATGTTGAAAGGAAGGATGGTCTTGTGGTTTAAGTGACACAGGGTGACAGCGAGGGGGGTGCAATTCCCAGGTCTTCCACACACTTTCTGTGTGATGGTGAGTAAGTCATTTAGAATACACCTACACTGCCAGTGGAAGTGTGATTGTGTTAGCAAGACTAACTACGCGGGCACTGTAATCAACCATCTCTTTCTCTGTGTCTCATTTACCCAGCTGTAAAAGGGGATGAAGATGCTGGTCAATTAGGACCGTAACATTTTTGAAGCAGGGACTTTCTCCCTCTCTGTATGTACTGTGCCCCACACACCAGGGTCCTGATCCTGAGTGAGGCCTCCAGGAGCCACTGTTACTACTACTACTAGAAACACAAACAGTTGATGCAAAGCAAGAGCCTGCATTGAATGCAGAAGACACAGCTTTGATAAGAGCAGCTAGTAAACTTACAAGCCACCCAAACCTGAACAACTCCTAATCTCTCAGTTTGCAACCCATGGAGCACTTAGTACTTGGGTGTTGTAATGATATATGTTTGGTTGCAGTATGCTATTCAGCTACTAGCTGTCTATAGGCTATATAGAGTTTCAGGTAGCCTGTAATCCCTGGTAAACAAAAGACACTAAGATGGAACTAAAGCTATGTGCAAGGTTGTTTGCTTGTGGCTGTAGCTTACTTTAATAAATGCCTCCTCTTTAAACCAGATTGTGATTCCATATATCCTGAGAAAATGATGAGAACTCAACAAATACCTAAAATAGACAAACAGATGGACTGATAGATAAGAGAGCAAGTAATCCTTCTGTACAGTTTGTAAAGCACTTTGGGCTATTTCTAGATGGATAAAGTAAAAATATGTAAATACAAGTTAAATTATATTATTCCCTAGCACTTTAAGCCAGAACTAATGTACCCAACTGTTTGGTTTGTATCTATCTGGATGTTATTCCTGTCTTTGAATGTGTCTGTATATCAGCCATATGATAGGTCCCGGATCCTGACTGGGATACTGTGCCCAATCATAATATAAATATTAAAGTATTAGGTGAAGTTGTCAGAAAGCCTGCAGTACCATCACAGTGGATGAGCTATTTTGTACTGTACAACACAGTTTAAGTTGCCCCTTCGTCGTGGCTGCGACAAACCCTCATTTTCACAGTTCCTTTCTGCATTTTATCTGGTTACAGTCAGACATCAGAGAAGGGTGACAAGGCTGAGCCAGACAAGCGCAGCTAGGAAACAACAATAAATGATCCGTAGCCAGGGTCTGTCTTTTCTGGCACATTATAATATAATTGCAGCCAAGTAATGGTCACCCCATCGTGAAACCTTCAAATATGTTTCCACTACTGGTTTTCACCTGGCTAACAAAGTGAATTACAGATGAACAGAAGATGGCATTAGTGAGAGTGTCCCTTTTGAGTTCCCATTCTGCAGCCCTGGGTTCAAATCTGTCTTTGGTCACAAGTGAAAACAACTCTGATTTGCTCAATCTACTGTAGTCCAGACTGAGTGTTGGTTCACATCACAGAACCATTACACAATTGTCAGTCTCCTCCTAAGAGAAATCCAAGGCTAGAAGAGCAAGGGTTGCTCTAGGTCAAAACTAAGGTACATTGGCAGAGCTTTATGGGGTCCATGCTGGGCCAGGCTGCTGGAGCCAAGACTGGAGTGTGCTGGCAGAAGCTTACAGAAGCACAAAGACTGGGATAGGAGGGGGTGTTCCAAGCCAGAACCAAGGCAGAGCTGGCTGAAGACCCCTGCTGTTCCAGGCCTGAGATATAGCTGATTGTGCTTGAGGGGCATTAACACAGTGGTGTGGAAGTCTAGGTTTGGAAAAGCAGAATGCGCTGCAGGTGAGACTGAATTGCATTGGCACAAAAGAGTGAGGGAAGCTTGCACAATGCCTACATGACCTTAGCAACTGCTGCTCGTTGCTCCCATTTGTGAACACTAATTCCACATGATATATGAAAAGCAGAGGGAAAGAGAGAGCACTGCATCCCCTGAACAATCCTCCCTCAGAAAAAAGGCAAGAGGTCAGCTGTGACTTCTTCAGCATTTTGCAAGCCCAAAAGCACGCAACAACAAATTACCATCTCAAAAGCCGAGCAGGACATGCTGATCTATTGGCTAAAGCCAGCCTAATCCTGCTGATTACAGTATCCAGCCATGTTTTGCAAGAGTTGGCTAATTAATAGATGTAAGGATTTCCACGACAGCAAGAGACAACCAGAGAATGTTGTAAAAGCCTCAGCAGTGGCTGGATGGCTTAGAGGATTGGAATACCAAATCTTTCAGCTATAGGGGTCCCAGTATTTAATTCAGCTCAGATCAGCATTAAGATAAAGTTGCTAATAGATGCCCATTATGTGAAACTGGCTGATGGTCTTGGTCCTGGTCCTACTGGAAAGGTGCCCCAAGACAAGGTGGGCCCTCCTGGGGCACCCTCCAACACCAGGTATGGCCCAACAAGTGTACCTGCCTCAGTTTTGTCTCAGTCTAGCCGTAAAAAGAGCACAGTCTCTCACTGTTCAATACAAAAGCCCACCTCTGGCCATGGTTTATTCGTTTATCGATACAATACTCCATAGGGTCCCCACAATATTACCATTCCCCGCACTTCCCACTGTAAAACATATACAAGTCCTGCTATTTTCTGTCTCCCTCCCCAGGAACATCACTTCTGGGTCACCCCATGAGTTCACAGCACAGTTCCCCGCTCCTTTCTGCCCCATTCTCCAGGCCAACCACCTAAGAGCAACCAGTCTCATGCCTCTTCTGCCCAAACAATCCAATGATTCAGTTCTTTTCAGTCTCCTGCCACTGGCTGTCCAGTGAAGGGAGGTCAGCAGGCTAGCCCTTCTAATTCCTCCCTATCCCCAGATCAGACCGGCAGAATTTCCTTCTCTCTGCAGTTTCCCTGTCTCTCCCAGGCAGCTCTGCCTGCATCTTTTCTCGATTCTCTAGGCTGTGCTCTCAGGCAGGTCTCCAGCCCACCCAGACTCTTCCCCACTATGGCCCATGTGCCCTCTTTTAAGCTCAGTTGGAGTCAGCTGACCCGTCACAGGTGCATTGGCCTCTTCCATCTTAAAGGACCAGTATCACCCCACATCACAGAACAGACAGCAAGCACAAATTTCCCACACTTGCTGGCAATGAGGCCAGTAATGTCAATAGATAGTGAATGTACTCTCCTCTGCCCTTTAAAAGTGGCCTGTCCAGTTCAGGACAGAGGCACAGTGGTATGTATGTCATAGCTGTCAAAGAGGAGCTTATGTTGCTTTGGCTTCTGCTGTACCCATTCAGTGAACACCGAGAGGGCTTAAATCTCTACAGCGGTCAGCCTAGCATCTTTCCTAGCCACAACAATTCTGTAAAAATTCTTTAAATAGCTAGTGACACTGTTTTGCAAAAGGTCACCAGGAAGGAGGCTATACTAGGTTGTAGTCTAGATAATAGCTCATCCATCAACAGGAAGTCATGTGGATTTGCTAAGCATGCTAGCACATAACTAGCTCTAACTTGGAACCAAATTGTGCAACTGTGACTGCTCCCTGAGCAGCTGTGTGGGTCTGCACTTTGCTTTGGAAGTAGTGATAAAATAGGGAAAGGTCACCTGATAGTTTCATCTGGATTTGCCTTAAGGAGAACTGAGATTGTAACACCTAAGGGGATCGGCAAGTCAGGAAACTTTAAGATATAGCAAGGAAGTCCGATCTGTTCCAACTTGGCACAAAGCAACCAGTTCTAATTAGCCATGTGTGAGCCTCAGACAGTTTAGAAGTTTGGCTTGGATAAAGAGGTTTGGCTGCTTCTCTCAATCTGTTTGATCTGAAAGCTGAGCAAGAAATCTTGCGATATCAGACTCTCTCGTGAGATCGCCATGTTTCCTGGTTTGGGCCAAGCAAGAAATAAAGTGTTTTCAGGGGTTACATACAAGCATTTTAAAAAGCATCACTTTATGAGCCAGCAGTCTGATCAAAGTCAGCCCTCCCCAGCCCAAACCTCCAAAAATCCCAACCATCATGGCAAGCCTTGGTCTGCCCAAACTCTCCTCTCAGGCAAAAGCCTGCGCAGATGCATGAGCCTTTGACTGCACCCTGAAATCAGTAACCTCAGAGTTTCATGGACCAATGATGGGAGGAAATACTCGAGTCGTGGATGCTCCACCCCAGAACGCCTTGCCAGCAGACCCACAAGGACAAGTGCCCTAGCTAATCTCAACTATCAGGGAGGCAAACTGGGTGAAAGATGGTCCTTTATGGCTTTACACACTAAATCCAATGCCTTGAATTGCCCTCAAAAGCTAATGCCATCTACAGAGCTCTGCACTATCAGAATCTCCTGAGAGGCCTTCAAAGATAGCCCCATCTGAAGCATACATGATGACAATCCCAACTTCAGGTCATAAAGGCCTGGGTAATTGTGGTGAGAGCTGCATTGCAGAGGAAAGGGGCAGTCTCCTTGCCAGGTACAGGTGGAAGAGGACATTCCTGCCCACCCGGTGCAGTTAAGGATAAAAAAGAACTAATAAATTAATATCCTTGCTAATAAAGCCCCTTATAGACTATATAGGGGGAATAATATCACACACTCCAATGCTTCCCACGTGGATTAGCATGCTCTAGGCTCTGTCTTGTCTGAAACAAGCTACAGTCGGCTTGGAAGAAGCTCCTATTATAGCCACACTTTGGGAAAGCAACAGACAGCACTGTCCAGGACCGAGTCAGTGGGATTTAGGCACCTGCACCTTTTAGGTACTTTTGTAAATTTTACCCCTATCAATTAAGTAGCAGCTCCACAGTTCATGCTGTGTAACCATCTCCTTCAACAGCCCTGCATACAGGTTAAACAGCAGAGGTGAGCCAGCCCTGAGCAACCTGCAAGAGAGAACTGTGGTGGCAGATGAGCCATTGCCAAATCCTGTCCGGTGGGAAGGAAGAGGAGAGCCACAGTAATGTGATTCCTTTCATCCCCACAGGTTCTGCAGGTAAGTCAACAACACCTTGTGGTCAGTAGTATCAAAGCTTGCAGAGACCTCTCAGAGCTCTCTTTCGAGATTTTTAGTTTCCCTATGAAATAAAACCCCTTGAGGACATGCAAGTGCATGCAACTGACCAAAGAGTTACCATGATTTCTTTTTAGTCTGGGTGTGTGCTTTTTGCAACACCAGAATCAATTCATTTTCATGTCCAGCTAGAACAGCACCCTTGTGGGGAAATCTCACACTAGTGCTTCTGTCTTTGGTAACCACTTGGAGCTTGGCAAGTTGTCTTCTACTGACACTGCACACACAGGGAGTCAGCCATGGACACCACCACTGGGTGTATTGGAATGAAATTTACACTCAACTGACCAGGGCAAACTAGATGTGCGTTCCCCTTACCTTTGGAGTTTATCAGCATATATTTTGGGTAGTTTGGAAGCTGAGTAACTCTAGTCTCTGGTAAAATGTCTGGTCCCAGTGATAAAGGCAAATCCAGCATAGAAGGATTCCTTTAAGGTTAAATATAATCAGCCAGAGCCGGGTGCTTTTAGAGGCTTAGCCACCCTTTTACTCTCCCCTAAAGTCCATGAGATCATCTGTAAGTCATCAGAAAATTTTTGTGAAAGCAGCAACGCCGGAGGCGGCTCAGTTTGAAAGTCAGACTAAGTGCATGCCACTGCAGTCAGAGACTCAGGTGGCAAGTCTGATAAAATGACAGGGTAGAATGACAACTTAAGAGGAATACGTGGGCGGCCAGGAATTAAACTCATCCCAGACACACAGACTCAGAGCTATGAGAAGAGGTTGGTGAAACAGCACGGAATTATCTAATTGTATTAGGAAGGAGAACAAGTTATCTAATTCCTGTGTTGTGCTGCCAAAGATCCAAATCAGAGCCCACAACATCTGAATTCTGGATATGTCAGAGGCAGAACAAAGTGGGAGACAAACTCTCTTTTTATTAGTGTATCCAGTGTCACGGGAGATTTTTGTGGCTATCACCACAAATAAATGCTGTGGAAGAAGAAAAAGAAGGGAAGTTTGATTCTACCTGCTCCCCACAAACTCTTGTATAGTCAGAAAAACTCAGTGCTCAGTTATCCCCAGTATCCAACAAGCACAAGGAACTGTCTTCCTCACAAGCATCTGTAGGTCCACAGAAGCATGGAGAGCTTACCATGGTGCTGCCAGACTTCTCTGTCCAGGATCTACTATAGAAGTAGTCAAAGAAGCACTGATGGCAGTCAAGGTCTCCACCTGCGATTTTGGCCCCTGCCCTTCCTATGTTTAGAAAGAAAGGACACCTATGGACCAGAGATCCCGTCAATTTCTCCTCTGACAAGGGAACACTAACCCCAACCCTATAACAACATGCACCAGCCCAACCTGTGCTAAAGAAACTATCACTCAGTGCTAGAGACCTCACAAACATCTGCTCTGTCGCAAACCTCCCAATTGTGAGTGAATCAATCAAGCAGCATCAGATGCCCTTGATCACAATATATGTCTCTCCCACACCCAAGAGGCTACAGGTTTGAATGGAAATGCCCTGAAATGGCTCAGGTCCTTCTCTCGCACCACACTCACAGGGGCATTATGGGCAGCTCTTCCCTCCACTCCAAACCATTCCCCTGAGCCACGGTGGCCAAAAATAGCTACTTCCACCTGTGAAGAGCTAGAAGATTCTGCCACATCCTGTGAGACACTGACCTGGCCAGTGATCCATGCATTTGTGCCTTCCAGGCTTGATTGCTGCAACTCATCGCTAAGAAGGACAACACCTGCCCTGAACCAGCTCCAACTTGGTACGAAATGTGGCAAACGTGTTCCATTTGTGCTAGAGTTGTGTGGCTCCGTTCAAATGCCCCTTGCTGAAATCATCATCCCTAATCAACCACTTGTTACCATGACCACTGATCTAAGTTTCTCAATGTGTTCTGGGTGACTGAGTTCAAATCACTTTGTGCCGATGCCTGCACCAAGTACCTGGGGTTTTAACCTCACCTGGAACAGCTGTGACTGAAAATAAATTCTCTCCAATATCTAAGCCAAAGGTACCCCATTGTAACTTAAGCCAAGGACTCCTTGCCTTTGCTATCCCATGTCCAATGTGAAGAATAATGTAGACACACATTTTAGTAACCAAACATTATTGCACGTTCGGCTTGCACATTGCTTTTTTCAGTGCACAATAGGCAAACTGACCAGAAAGGAGTAAAGCATTTCTGGAGAGCAGGGATACTCTGGTAATGGGAGATGAGCTACATACAGCAGCACAGAGGGATCACTGGTCTCCAGGGAGCCAGCATGGAAAGCAGCTGTCGGAGGAAACATTCTTCGTTTGTTGGCAGTGGGGTGAAAGGGAGTGACACTGATAAGCATGGTGACAAACATGTAGAGACAAGTCCTGCAGACCCAGCAACATTCACTGATCTGTCAGAAGTTAAAAGGAAACCCATTACCCCCCACCAATGGGGAGAAGGGCGAGTGGTCATCCCCAAGCTATACTTATTGCTCTCACCATCACCGTATCTGAACACTTCAAAGACTAATGGGGTCATTCGCACAACACCTCTATGATGTGGACCAGTACAGTCAGCCCCAAATGCAAGCAAATGGTTTAATATGGCTAAATGTATACATCTAGGAACAATTAACATAGACCATACTTACATGATGGGGGCCTCCAGCCTGGGAAGTGGTGACTCTGGAAAAGGTTGAGGTTGTGGTGGATAATCAGCTGAACATGAGCTCCCAGTGACACACTGTGGCCTAAAGGGCTAATGCAGTCCTGGGGTGCATAAATAGGGGAATTTTGAGTAGGAGTAGAAAGATTATTTGGCACTGACGTCACCGCTGCTGGAATTCTGTGTTTAGTTCTGGTGTCTACAATTCAAGAAGGACATTGATCAATTGGAGAGGGTTCAGAAATAATGGGCTCTTCAATCTAGCAGAGAAAGGTAAAGCATGATCCAGTGGCTGGAAGCTGAAGCTAGACACTTCACACTGGAAATAAGGCATACATGTTTAACCATCAGAACAACCTACCACAGGTTGTGGAAGATTCTGACAATTTTCAGAATTTTCTGACAATTTTTAAATCAAGATTGAGTTTAAAAAACAAAAAAACAAACAAGCAAAATGGATCTGTCCTAGGACTAATTTTTTGGCAGTTGTCTGGTCTGGGTTACACAGGAGGGAGATTAGATGATCACAGTGGACCCTTCTGGCCTTGGAATCGATTAATCTATTTTTGAGACAGAGAAATGAGGCACAGAGAGACTTCATGATTCACCCAGGGTAAGTTTGGGGTAGAGCTGAGACCAGAAGCTAGAAGTCTTGCATGCCAAACTAGTGTCTTAACCAAAAGACCGCCCTTCATCTCCAATGACAGCAGTACTTCTCCTCCACAAATTGGTTGGGATGTGGCACTTTTGATGTGACAATGCCCCTTGCATTCATACATTCCTATGGAGAGACTTCTATCATGTTTGCTGCAGCTACTCCCAGTGCACAGGCAGATGCAGCCAGGACACACACTACATAGGTCTTTGTAAGGCAATGTCAACACCTAGAATTGTATCCAGAAACTAGTGAATAGTCCTGGCCTTGGTGAAGTTATGCTGTAGGCTCCATCTCATTAACACCAGCTGGCAGGCAGGCAACCACACCCTGCTTCTGATGCACCAGCAAAACGTAAGGGATCTTCTAGGACAGTCCATCACAGAAGGCATTGCAGTAATACAATTGTGTGGGGTCACAATGGCATAGGTAATACCATCAGTGGAATTCTTTCAGGAAATGTAGCACCTGTCTGCAGCCAGAGCAATGAACTCCACCCCCACACCCTTGGACCTGTACGAGGAACGTCTCCTCAGGGACACAAAGTCCAGCTGATGTTTTGTTTAGATTTATCAGGACTTGGGGTAGTTTTCCCAACATGGAGAACAAGGGAGTGGGTGAAACAAGGCTTTGTGATAAGGACTGGGCTCACTGGCAGCAGCACCCCGTTAGGTTACGGGGTCTCTGTTGTGTATTTGGTTGTCATGGGTTTTGTTACTATGGCAACTGAGTTAGACTATTAAGGGATAGCTCAGCCGGTTTCAACCGGCTGAGTGAGCTCTCTGTTTCTGTAAATAAAATGGAGGTTTTGGTTAGCTGTCTGCTCTCTGGCCTCAAGTGATTGCTTCCTACACCGTCTGCCCCTAGGACATAACACTGGCGACGAGGATGGAATCCTGGTGCTGCTCCAGTAACAGAAGGAAGTAGAAGTCAAGGTAAAGACCAAACAAAGAAAAAAAGCTGCTTGTTTGCACTGACTGTGAAAGTGAAACTAAAAATCATGGCTACTCTGACCAGGCCCCTGGAGCCTTTTGATGAGAATACAGAGCAGTGGCATGTGTATACTGAGCGTTTTGAGCTTTTTGGTATTGCAAATGACATTACAGAAGCGAAGAAGGTGCCAATATTCTTAACTGTTGTAGGGGCTAAAACCTACTCTCTGCTACGCAGCTTACTACACCCTGTTAAGCCTGAGACTAAATCTTACAGTGACATTGTGGAAATCCTGGGGTCTCATTTCTCCCCAAAACCACTGGTAATTGTTGAAAGATATAGGTTCCACAAAAGAGACCAAAAGGAAGATGAAACAGTTGTACAATTTGTAGCCATTTTAAAAAAGCTAGCAGAACACTGTGAATTTAAAGAGATGTTAAATGATGCCCTGCGTGACAGGTTAGTGTGTGGCCTCTGCAGTGAAGCTATACGGAAGCGCCTACTGACAGAGGCTCAGCTTACATTACAGAAGGCTGTTGATATTGCTGTCTCCATGGAACTGGCTACAAGGGAGGCACAATACATCGGTGCATCCCCTAGGGTGCAAAAAGTGTCACAAGAACTGACCCACAAAACGGTGCAGAGTCAAGAATGTTACCGCTGTGGTAAGCTGGGTCACCAGGCATCAGAATGCTGGTGTAAGGACCTGGTGTGTCGACACTGTGGCAAAAAGGGACACATTGAGTATGCCTGTAAACAAAAGAAAAAGAGGCCTGTGGTCTGGCCGACAAAAAGAGGAACCTTGCATACCCTAGAGCAGACCCAGGATGATCAAGGTGACACCTCCTCACAAGAGGAAGTGCCACTGCATGTTTTGTCTTTGGCAGCGGGCTCACATGAATACTGGGTAACCCCCTTATTGGAGGGCAAACCTATACGCATGGAACTAGACACCGGTGCAGCTGTCTCGCTGGTTCCTGAGACTGTGTATAAGGAAAAGCTACAGCATCTTCCGCTTAAGGCAACAAAAACTGTTCTGAAGACGTATACAGGTGAAGCTGTGCCCATGTTGGGCACTATTGATGTTAAGGTGGAGCTCAATGGACAGGCGGCTAAATTGCCACTGTTTGTGGTGAGAGGTGACTACCCAGCCTTAATGGGTAGGTCTTGGCTTGGGAAGATTCAGCTGAACTGGGCAGAAGTGCACCGGATGACTAAAGAAGAAACCAGTCTAACCCCTATACTAAGGAAACATGCTGCTGTTTTTGGAGATGATTTGGGAAGTATGAAGGGAATCACTGTGACATTGAACATTAAACCTGGCAGTCCACCAAAATATCTGAAAGCCCGAACTGTGCCATATGCCATCAGGCCAAAAGTTGAAGCAGACCTGGAGCGCCTGGTCACCAATGGAGTCCTAATACCAGTTACCCATAGCTCATGGGCCACTCCTATCGTTCCAATAGTGAAGAAAGATGGCTCTCTCCAGATTTGCGGTGATTTTAAAGTCACTGTCAACCCAGTGTTGTGTGCAGAGCAATACCCGCTTCCCCGCATCGATGACCTCTTCGCAGGCCTGGCTGGGGGACAAAAGTTCAGTAAGATTGATCTGAGTCAAGCATATTTACAGATGCACGTCGATGAAAAGTCCCAAGAGCTGTTGACTATTGTGACTCATAAGGGGCTTTATCGATACTGTCGCCTACCCTTCGGAATCACATCGGCTCCCGCCCTGTTCCAGAGGGCTATGGACCAGATCTTGTGTGGCTTGTCAGGAGTTCAGTGCTATCTGGATGACATCCTGGTCACTGGAAGAAATGAAGAGGATCACTTAAAGAATTTAGAGGCTACCCTACAAAGACTGGAAGAGTATGGCCTACGAGTTCGCAAAGACAAGTGTGAATTCTTCAAGCCCTCTGTTGAATATTTGGGACACATCATCGATTCTGCAGGTCTTCATAAGGCCCCTGCAAAAGTTAAAAGCTATTGTGGAGGCTCCCCCACCTCAAAATGTAAGCCAGCTACGCTCATTTCTAGGACTACTGAACTATTATGGAAAGTTCATCTCACAGTTAGCCACACTGCTAAAACCACTTCATGAGCTCCTTGGGCAGAACAAGGGCTGGAAGTGGACTGAAGCCTGTGATGTTGCATTTAACAAAGCTAAGGATGCATTGTTAAATTCTGAAGTTCTAACGCACTTTGATCCATCCTTACCCCTGCAATTGGCCTGCGATGCTTCCCCTTATGGAGTGGGAGCGGTCGTGTCACACATTATGCCTTCGGGAGAAGAAAGACCTATTGCTTTTGCTTCACGCACTCTAAGCAAAGCAGAAACTAACTACGCCCAAATCGAACGTGAGGCATTAGGAATTGTTTTTGGAATTCGGAAGTTTCATCAGTACCTGTTTGGGCGAAAATTTACTCTTCTCACAGACCATCGACCTCTGACATCAATTTTTGGACCCTACACAGGCATTCCCCCATTAGCTGCTAGTCGTATGCAACGTTGGGCATTGATACTTTCTGCACACACATATTAAATCAAATATCGGAAATCCACTCTGCACGGCAATGCAGATGGCCTCTCAAGGTTGCCTTTACCGGTCAAACATCAAGATAGTGCCCAAAACGAAATCTTCTACTTTGAACAGGTAGAGAATACACCCATCACTGCTACTCAGATAAAGAAGGCAACCCGCGTTAACCCAGTATTATCCCAAGTTATGGACCTGGTGATGCATGGAAAATCTCGACCGAACCTTTAGCCCAGGGCAGCCAGTTTTGGCTCGGAATTATACTTCCAGAGCTAAATGGGTCCCGGCCACAGTCATCTCTCAAACAGGACCTGTTTCCTATACAGTCCGGACTGCAGAGAATCTTACCTGGCGGCAACATGTAGATCAGCTGTTGCCAGGTCATGCCAGTCTTCAGGACCCATCTGCAGTTGAGGGGTCTGACTTCACCCCTCCTGGTGAGACACCGAATCATGAGTCACCTGTTCCTGACTGTTTTCCTCCATTACTGCCGGCAGCTGAGATACCCCTTTGCCCAGCACGAGCTGATACCACCTCCTCACCTATTCGTGCTGCGGACCCTGAGCCCCTAGTACTTTCGGGTGCAACAACACCAGAAGTTCACCGTAATCCACCTAGAGACAGAAGGCCTCCTCATCGGCTGGATCTTTAGTTAGGGCGAACCCACGGTTATGGGGCAAAATAATCCCCAGGGTTTAGCCGGGAATGGAGGCAGTCTACCCTCCTTCTCTAGTTTAGTGTGTGTTTTATTTATGGGATGTTCTTATTAGGGGGGGAGGAATATGTTGTGTATTTGGTTGTCATGGGTTTTGTTACTATGGCAACTGAGTTAGACTATTAAGGGATAGCTCAACCGGTTTCAACCGGCTGAGTGAGCTCTCTGTTTCTGTAAATAAAATGGAGGTTTTGGTTAGCTGTCTGCTCTCTGGCCTCAAGTGATTGCTTCCTACACCGGCTGCCCCTAGGACATAACAGTCTCCACTTGCCCTGCCTCCAGTGTCTCACTGCCAGTTACTACCCCTGTGATGGTCCACATTTTGGTGGGTGACAGCTTGATCCTCTGGCCAGGTGACCAATTTAGGCCAACCCCTCTTCAGGGTAACAGAGTCCCAAGGAATATACACCAGCTCCCGTGCCCTCATGATTGAAAGGAGCTTAAGTCCATCTACTGACCCCTGTGGGTGGACCGTCCCAGCTGCGATATTTTCAGAATCTCTACCCTCTCCTTACTCCTGAGGGGTAGAAGTAAGGGGTTTTGTTGTCTCTGTAACAAGGGCACATGGCAGGGAAGCCCAGGCCCTCCCACTCAAGTGGGCTCTGACCCAGGGCCCTGTAAGAGGCAACAGTGTCAAGCAACCTAGAGGCTGCCTCTCTGGGCCACGTCTCCCTCACCTCCCCCCTGCATATGTCTTAAAGTCTGATACAAGGTAGTAAGGGGGAAAAAATAACTAAACCGCTAGCCCCTCGAGGCTCTGCAGGCAGCCTCTTCCTCCCAGTGAAAGGCTCCTACAGCGCTCTTCTTCAGGAGCTGTGAGTGTCTCTCTTCCTCCTCTGTCTGTCCCCTTCTGAGCAGTCTGGCTCCCCCAGCGGCATATTATTGCCGAGGCCAACAAGGCCTAGGCCTAGGGCAGCAAATTTGCAAGGGCAGCAAATTTGCTCGCATCCCCTCCCCAACTCCGGCCCTTCCCCAAATCCCCGGCCCACCTCCTTCCCCAGGCGCGCTGCGCTTCCCTCCTCCCACCTCCCTCTCAGGCTTGCCGCGCAAAAGCACTGGGAGGGAGGGAGAAGCGAGTAGCGGCACACTTGGAGGAGGCAGAGCAGAGGTGAGCTGGGGCCCGCAGGCGCGGGGAGTAAGCCGGGGGGGCAGGAACCGCTTCCCACCCAGCTCATCCCCGCTCCACTGCCGCCATCCCCCGAGCGCCACAACTCCCCTTCTCCCCCCTCCCTCCCAGGCTGGCGCAGGGGAGGCAGCAATTTTTTGAGGGCCTAGGGGCGGCAAATTTGTTAATCCGCCACTGGGCTCCCCCCTTTCAAGTTCCCCTTCCAGCCAGAGCAGGCTCTGCAGGTGTGGAGGGAGGGAGTTGGCTGGGCCTACAGCTGCTCCTTAACCCCTTCCGTTCTAGGGTGGGGTTTATACAGCCCATGAAAGACTCTAACCACTAGTGCCCTCAAAGCTGGGGAATGGCTCCTGTAAAATGGAGCCAACACAAAAAACAGCTGGTGAATTGAGCTCTAGCCAGTGATTGCACCACTGCACCGTGATCGGTCAGGCATGTAGAAAAGGCATGTGATGGGGGACCGATGTTGGGTACCCCTTTAAAATGTTTTGTGCTTCAAATGCCACATGTTGCTACAAAAATGATTGAACTCCTCTCTGGGAGTTACTCATCACTGAGTGCCTAGAAGCTCTTCTGACTTCAATGGGACTGAAGCACATGCTTTAGTGCTTTCCTGAATTGGGGTCTGGCGCCAGCTCAGTACTGCATTTCCATGATGAACACCATGTCCCCTCTGATATGCCCACTATTTGGCCATATGCCTCCTCTTCTTTGTCATGCACTCTTCAGCATAAGGACATGGGAATGCAAAGGGTCTCCAGACTTACCATCGCCAGACCCCAGCACTCCTTCTACCTTCCATTTCTGAGTAGATTCAGCTCATGCTTGTGATGGTGCTGAGCAACGTTGCGCTCCCTGCTGTGCATCACATGCAGAACAGCAGAATTATTATTTATACTGCAATAGCACTTAGAGACTCCAGTCGGGCATCACAGCCGTACTGTGCTAGGTGCTGTACGCATACACAGCAAAAAGATGGTCCTCTCTCCAAAAAGCTGGCAGTCTAAGTGTATGATGAGGGAGAGAACCGATGGATACAACAGGTAAGGATCAAGGCCTTTAAGGAGAGAAATGTTTGAGAGGCAGACAGAGGAGATAGACAGGCAGAGTAAGAGAGATGGTGAAAGACAGAGCATTTCTTCAGTCTGAATCGTTCTCTTAAAACACAGTGGAAACAATAAATCCAGAGATGCGAGTTTGTGTGCACACACACCAGACTCAGCAGGGCCCAAATCCATATTCATTTACTATGGCCTGGTCTACACTAGGACTTTAAGTCGAATTTAGCAGCGTTAATTCGAACTAACCGCTCAACCGTCCACACCAGGAAGCCATTTAATTCGAACTAGAGGGCTCTTTAGTTCGAATTTGGTACTCCACCCCGACAGGTGGAGTAGCGCTAAATTCGACATGGCTAGCTCAAATTAGGCTAGGTGTGGATGCTAATCGAACTTAGTAGCTCCGGGAGCTATCCCACACTGCACCACTCTGTTGACGCTCTGGACAGCAGTCCGAGCTTGGATGCTCTGACCAGCCACACAGGAAACGACCCGGGAAAATTTGAATTCCTTTTCCTGTCTGGGCACTTTGAATCTGACGTCCTGGTTGGACATCGGGGCGAGCTCCGCAGCACCTGCAACGATGCAGAGCTCTCCAGCAGAGGAGTCCGGGCAATCCAAGAATAGAAAGAGGTCCCCAGCATGGACTGACCGGGAAGTCATGGATCTGATCGCTGTGTGGGGCGAGGAGTCTGTGCTCTCGGAGCTGCGCTCCAACAAGCGGAATGCAAAGACCTTTGAGAAGGTCTCCAAAGCCATGATAGACAAAGGATACAGCCGGGATGCGATGCAGTGCCGCGTGAAAGTCAAGGACCTGAGACAAGGTTACCAAAAAGTCAGAGCGGCAAACGGACGCTCCGGAGCACAGCCCCAGACATGCCGCTTCTACGAGGCACTGCATGCCATTCTCGGTGGGTCTGCCACCACTGCCCCACCAGTGACCGTGGACTCTGAGGATGGCATAGTGTACCTGGACAGTTCCTCGGCGATGTTCGCCGATGGGGAAGATGAGGAAGGGTTTGTGGAGGACGGCGCAGGCGACAGCGAACACAATACCGCTTGCCCTGACAGCCAGGATCTCTTCATCACCCTCACAGAGATCCCCTACCAACCGTCCCCGCCCGTTAACCTGGACTCAGAATCAGGGGAAGGATCAGGCGGTAAGTGCTATAAACATGGAAACATTTATTTTTTTAAAAACAGGTATAGAAAAAATAGAAATACTATATAAAAAATTTTAAATGTCAAACTATATAAATAGTAGGTCCACACATATAGGGATTGAACAATAATCCTCTTGGGACAGTTCAACAAAGCTCTCAGAGAGCTGCTCGAAAAGCCTCCGCAGGAGGTTCCTGGGGAGAGGTGCCTTATTGGGTGCTCCGTGGAAGCACACTCTTCCGCGCCAGGACATCCTAATGTTGAGAGGAATCATCGCCTCCACCAGCATTGCTGCATATGGTCCTGGTCTGTGCAGGGCTTCCCTTAGCATCCGCTCTCTCTGACTCCGAGTGACCCGCCTCAGGGTGATGTCGTTCTGGACAGGCTGCATCTAAGTAGGGCAATTAGTGTATTGTTACTATTGTTAATGGTTTAAAATTAGGTTGCATAACAACGACCCTCGCTTAACAGCCACGTGCTGGAGGCCACAGAGAACAAGCATACATTGATCTTTCCCGTGCACTGGCGGGAGGGGCTGGAAAAGGCTCAGCCTTTCTGCTTTCCAGATTGCCTTTAGCAGGAGAGCACAGCTATCCACTAACTGATAAGCATTATCTACTTTAAGGCTTACCAGGACTGTCTGCAAGACGGATTCAGCTGTCTCTCCCCGCTTGTCCGCTCTCCTGTGCAATGGCGCCGCCAATGAGAGCGTATTCCAAAATCTCGAACTTGTCCTGAGATCTCGTGGAACTTGGTGCCCTGTATGGTCTTGTTCAGAGAAACTGACTAGACTGTGTTCACTGTTCGCAAACATGTATCTGTTCAAGGAAATCACTTACTTGTTTCCCATCACACAGCTTCTGCTCTTTCCCGGACTGCCCCGGCATCCCCCTCGCAGAGGCTGGCTCAGATTAGGCGGCGAAAGAAAAAGACTCGGGACGAGATGTTTGCGGAACTGATGGCCTGCTCCAGAGCCGAGGCGGCCCAGCAGAGCCAGTGGAGGGAGACCCTCTCTCAGCAGCAGCGCTCACACAGCGAACGGGAGGGCAGGTGGCGCCAGGAAGACCAGCAGGCGACTCAAACGCTGCTTGGGCTAATGAGGGAGCAAACGGACATGCTCCGGCGCCTTGTTGATGTTCTGCAGGACCGCAGGCAGGAGGAGAGAGCCCCCCTGCACTGTATCTGCAACCACCCTCCAACGCCAAGAAGTCCTGTCCCCCCCTCACCGAAAATTACAAGACGGAGGGGCGGTAGGGGCCGTGAGAACTGTCACTGCACCACAGCTGAGCGCTAATGTACCACACACCTCTGACGCTATAACTGTGCAGAAGCGCTTCCCTTACAGGATCACCCAGTCCCAAATCCAAGTTTCATCACCCCACTATGTAGTAGATTAATAAAAGCTGTTTGCTGTTGTTCACTCTTTCCGTCACGTCTTTCGTGTCAGAAGACTGTGTATGTGGGGGGGGGAGGGGTTTTATAATTGCACGGGATAGCCTACATTAGCAGGGTACAGACTATCGGGGGCAGGATCAACTGCAGGGCAAACACAGACTGCAGTCAGTAGTCACCAGGGTCACTCTGTGTGGTGTATGCTGCCCCGGGTCATTCTGTGATGTGTACGCTTGTCCACGGTCCTAGCGCCTGCCACCCCCTAATGTTAAGGCATGCTGCCCTTACCATGCACTTCCACCGTAGGCGCGATCCTCTCCGCTGCCCTGAGCCCCAACAAGAGCCCTCATCCACGGACAGATACTCACCCTTCCCCCACACCCCTCACCCCTTCCTACGCCCAAACCCACAGCCCAGAGCCTGCATCCAAATCCCTATCCAAAGACGGCACCACTCGCCCCTTCCTGCAAACCCACCCCTACATGCACAACCACTTGAAACCGTCCCCCACCCCAGAGACCTATATAGGAGCAGGAGGCTGTCCGTCCTGTATTGTACAAGCGGTCTGTACATCAGTGCACACCGTACCCAGCACAGTATGCGTCCATGTTTCAAACCCTGAACAGAAATGCAAAGTAAAAGAAAGATTTATTAACAATAACTGTTCCGTTTAATTTGTTTTAAAACGTGTTTTGGAAGTGGGGGAAACTTGGAGAACGGGGTATGTAACCACAGATCTCACTCAACACATAGAGACACAGGCCCAGGATCAGCTTCTCTTAAAATCAAGTGGAGAGTCATAGGTTACCCTGCTCTCCGAGGAAACTTGCTTTCAAAGCCTCCCGGATACACAGCGCTTCCCACTGGGATATTCTCTTGGCACGGGTGTCTGGCTGAGCGTAAACTGCAGCCAGGCGATTTGCCTCAACCTCCCATCCGGCCAAAAAGGTCTCGCCCTTGCTCTCACAGACATTGTGGAGCACACAGCAAGCAGCAATAACTACGGGGATATTCTTTTCGCTGATGTCCGAGCGAGTCAGTAAGCTCCGCCACCTCCCCTTAAGACGTCCGAAAGCACACTCCACCACCATTCTGCACTTGCTCAGCCGGTAGTTGAAGAGTTCCTTCTCACTGTCCAAGGCGCCTGTAAAGGGCTTCATGAGCCAGGGCATTAGCGGGTAGGCTGGGTCCCCGAGGATCACTGTAGGCATCTGCACATCCCCAACCGTTATTTTGTGGTCCGGGAAGAAAGTTCCTGCCTGGAGACCTCTAAACAGACCAGAGTTCCTGAACACACGCGCGTCATGAACCTTGCCCGCCCACCCGACGTTGATGTTGGTAAAACGTCCCCTATGGTCCACCAGTGCTTGCAGCACCATTGAAAAGTAGCCCTTTCGGTTAATATACTGGCTGGCCTGGTGGGCTGGTGCCAGGATAGGGATGTGAGTCCCATCTATAGCCCCACCGCAGTTTGGGAATCCCATCGCGGCGAAGCCATCTATGACGACCTGGACGTTTCCCAGAGTCACTACCTTTGAGAGCAGTTGCTCAACGATTGCGTGGGCTACTTGAATCACAGCAACCCCCACGGTAGATTTGCCCACGCCAAAGTGGTTCGCTACTGACCGGTAGCTGTCTGGCATTGCAAGTTTCCAGAGGGCTATGGCCACTCGCTTCTGCACACTCAGGGCTGCTCGCATCCGTGTGTCCTGGCGCTTCAGGGCAGGGGCCAGCAAGTCACAGAGTTCAAGAAAAGTGCCCTTACGCATCCTGAAGTTTCGCAGCCACTCTGTTTCATCCCAGACCTGCAGCACTATGCGGTCCCACCAGTCTATGCTTGTTTCCCGGGCCCAGAATCGCCGTTCCACACCATGAACTTGACCCATTGCCACCATGATCTCCACTGCGCGGCGTACCCTGCTTTCTGAGAGGTCTGCACCACTCTCCTCACCGCGCTGCCGCAGCCTCCTCGCCCGATTTCTCAGCAGCTGACTGTGGAAGAGGTGGACGATAAGGTGCGAGGAGTTGACAACGGCCATAAGTGCAGCGATGATCGCAGTGGGCTCCATGCTCGCAGTGCTGTGGCGTCCGCGCTGTAACCGACCAGAAAAGTGCGCGAACAGATTTCCCGCCGGCGCTTTCATGGAGGGAGGGCGTGATTGACGGTTCGATGACGACAGTTACCCAAAACCACCCTCGACACATTTTTTCCCCCAGCAGGCATTGGGAGCTCTACCCAGCATTCCAATGGGCAGCGGGGACTGCGGGAACTGTGGGATAGCTTCCCACAGTGCACCGCTTCGAAAGTCGATGCCGGCCCTGTTAATGTGGACTCGGAAATTCGAATTAGTGTATTTACTGTGGATACACAAATTCGACTTCATAAGGTCGAATCCACAAATTCGACTTAAGTAGATTCGAAATAGTCTTGTAGTGTAGACAAGGCCTATGGCTGCAAATCCCATTAGCTGGACACTGCGGTGGAAATAATAAAATCACTGCACACAGGACACAGCTGACTAGCTCCTCCTGTGTCCGATGCAAACTGGAAATGCTCCCCTGCACTTTCTAGCATCTGTTTGTTTGTTTTTTAGGTTGTGGTTCCCTCATCGTTCTATGTCTGATTAGGTCAAAGCAGCGATAATACCTCTCCCCTCACACACACTGTACACCTGCCCCGCCCTTGTCTCTGCCCCTTCTGCCACATGCACCAATTTGTGTTGTGTTCTTCCCAGCAAAGCTTGGCATGGACCGTGGTGCAGTAAAGCGACAGAAATCAGCATGACTGGTATTAGTGAATGGCCAGCTCATTCCATACATGCTCTGCTGCCTAAAGCTTAAGAAGCCTCACTGGGCGTCTAAAGAGAGCAGTGGATTTCTACTAATTGGCTGAGTCTCTGGAGCCTGGAGCTTGTATCCAGCTGTTACCCCAAGCCTTCCCTCTACCTCTGTGTATGTGTGGGAGGGGAGGGGGACAGGTACTCCACGTTTCCTTCTTAAAGTAAACTAATTCCCCTAAAGTATAGAAGAGGATGGGAGCATTCACCGCTGCCACCCCATAGGTCATTGTCATTTCTCCCGGTTACCCCTCCTGGGATGACCTTGGACAATTTCTCTGCCTTCTTGGTGTTTACTCCTTTCAGATTCTTGTGTCTAGTCGATGGTGCTAAATCAAAACCAGCTCGGGGGTGGGGGAATTCTTCAGCACAGTACTTACTTTGGTCCATGGCCCCTCACAAGGCACTCCTTTTTCGTATCCCTTTCTTTCTTTCTTGGGAGGAGGGGAATGCAGACCTGGGCTCTATTCCTGATGCTGCTATATGCTACTTCTGTGACCACAGGCGAGTCACTCCCCCTCTGTATCTTGGTTTCTCCTCCAGCTGCCAGATGAAAAGAATGATACTCGCCCATCTCACAGCAGAGGTCATGAGGCTTAAAATCATTCATTCTGGCCAAGTGCTTTGAAACTCTTGGGTGAAAGGTTCTCGAATGTTGTGAAGTCTGGTTGCCTGGCCTCTTCCACATCTTCATCCTACATGCCTATCCACAGGGCTGGTGCCAGGACACCATCTATTGAGGCAGAAGCAGTGGAGAAGAGATGAACGCTCACAATGTGCCCACATCCCTGTTTAAGGGGTGCATGCCTCTTAGCTTGTGTTTACCTGCCTGAATACAGTGTGGTAGACAACAGTGCTAGTTAGAGGCTTTCAAACATCTCAGGGTTGGTGCCATGGAATAGACACGTTCATTCCACGGGCATTGGGGCCTGACCAAGGAAGGCAGCAAACATTTACAAGCACAGGTGTTACTAGCAGGTGTTTTTTTGTTTTAGAGGAAGCTGCATTTCTGGCTGCTGCTGCCAGGCCATCTATATGCCACCTCTCCCCCTTCCACATCCTCCCCCCCCGCCCCCGCAGAGAGACTCACAGGCAGGCCTATTTACAAACAGCAAACACAGGCAATGAACACATCAGGTAATTAAATAGCAGATCCATTCAACTTAACTTCTCCTGGGAAAGGAGCCCTTGGGAGAAGGAAGAATGAGGCAGTGGGAGACAAAGGCAGAGAGTGAGAGAGGTATGGAGGAGAGAGGCACCAGAGCAGAGGAAGGGGTGTAGATAGAGGAGAGGGAAGGCAGCACCGCAGGAGGAAGAAAAATACAGGCGGAAGAGGGGCAGTGAGGAAAGTAGCACAGAGAGGATGAGAGAGATAATGTGGCAAAGAAAAAGGGATAGGCTACAGGGACAGATGACATGGCTACGGGAAGGTAGGCACAACGCAGAGAGAAATGGCAAAGAGCGGGGGTAGAAGCAGGACAAACTAGTGGGCCCAAATTATAGGAATACAAATAATAATGATGTTGTTGAACAGCAGATCAGCTGTCAGTCTCAGTGTTTAATAATCTAAGGTGTTAGTAGGAGTAGCCAAATTCAGCATTCCAGGCCCAAGCATTCCCAGATCATGAGTCAGACCTGCCCAAGTGAAGAGATAGTACATCGAGGGATTTTTCTGCACCTTTATGGTGCACTCAGGTCATGTTTTCAAGCTTTCCTCCATGACCATGCAGCCTAGAAACTCATTTTTCTTGAAATGAAAGCTGCAATTCTCAGAAAATCACGTAACTCCAAGAAGAAACATCAAATGTCACGGTCACTTGTCCTAAAATCCAGGGCATTAGCAACACAGTGAACAGCTTTTCAAGATGGGAGCTTTGTCTCAGCAACATCCCCGCCGGTAAAGCAGGTTTCTACCACCAAGTCTCTCCCTGTACCTCATGTCTCCGGTGGAAGGCAGTCCAACCAACTCTCACTCTAGTTCCAAATCTGCTTTCTCCTGTGGCTCTGTGAAAATCCCCCCATATCCGACAGAGGCTCTTCACATATCCCATGGATAGCACAGGTGGAGCCAACAACAGTGGGACAGTGAAGCTGTGTCTTGCCCCTTGTTAGGCTAAGGTTTTCCCTTTTCATGTTACACTCCCAGAATTTCCTTTCCTGGACACCTTTTGTCCAAGGATGTCAAAGTGCCCCATGTACATTAATGAATACAACCTCAGACTCTCCCTGTGATGAGGGCAAGGCTCATTAGACATATTTTATAGAGGAGAGGGAAGCAAGGAGTAAAAGAACCAAGATGTTAAGTGGTGAACCCAAGGGCCACACACTGAGTCTGTGGCAGAACTGCTAAAAAAAAAAACAACCAAACACACAGAGCCAGTGGCTCCCAGTCCCTCACTAACAGATAAACTGTGCTGCCTCTCTCCTGCTTTCATATCTTATTTAGCATTTTTCACCAGATCTTAAAAGTACTTTTCAAAGGAAGTCAGCATCATTATTCTCATTTTACAGATGGGAAAACAAAGTCCCTTCAAGCTACATTCATAGTCTGACAGATTTGTAAGAGCATGGTTTGAGGGTATGTCTGCAACCGCATTGTAAACCTGGATCTGTTGAACGTGTGAACTTGGTGTTTCCAAGCCTGTGTGGAATGTCTGCACTGCACTGTAAACCTGGACTGGGGTCTCACAGCCATGCTAACATGTCCATACCGCACTACACAGACCTTCTGACTTGGATCTGCAGCTTCAGCTGCATCCACACTGCAAAATGACAGGGCATGGACCCAAGTGACAGTGGGACTTGAGTTCTGACCAACACTCCATCACGGTCCTAAAACCTGGATCCTGAATGTTTGATAACCCAGTCAGGTTCATTTGTGTGTGTGGAGGGAAGGGGAGGTTGGGTTCAATCCTGAGTCAGAGCCCAGGCTTTGTGTGCAGTGTAGACATACCCTGAGTCAATGCTCCAGCCTCCATTTATGCAGATGAGCCTGAGGTGGCCAACCCAGAGCCATCAGTGCCACCCCCAGCCTGACCTTACCATAGGTGGCCAGTCTGGAGCTGAAAAGCCTGGACTGCACTGATGCAAACTTCAAAGCCAACTTGCTAGGAAACTTTTTACCACTTTGAGGCCTGCCTTGCCAGGAGAAGTGAGAGGCTGGCAGTGTCTTGTGCCAATTCCACCCACTGGAGGAACCTGACCTTCCTGTTCATTTAATTTTCCTTTTGCTCCCTCTATCCTTTAGCTTGGTCACCCCATCCCCGCAGCTCCTGTGACAAATAGGCACAGTCAACACACACGTTCTAACCAAACCAAGCTGGACCATTTCATGCCATGCTCCATACTTCCATGAGATGTCGATGAAGGAATTGGGCGCCATGGCACCAATGACACTGTACCAGAAGCCCCTGCAGGTAGGTGCGATGGAAGCAAGACTGAGGGTATGCTCAGCAGCATCCCTTACCCCCAACCATCACAAGCCATTGATCTCATGTGGCCAGTATGCCCCATGGCTGAATCCAGCATGCTCCTCTACAGCCACACAAATGTGGCTCAGTGCACAACGGTGACTGTCTTAAAGAGCAGCCCACAGTAGGGCTGGCACCTCCAAGATGCAAAAAAAAACAGTCTCTGGCTGCCCCCCAACAGAGACTCCTGGTTCTGACTACAGCTAATTAATTAGTCAAATGTTTTAGAGAACTGTAATCGATCGCGCCGGGGCTCGACCCTCCTGAGGGCAGGAGGGGAGCCATGCCGACTCACTCCACGTCTTCTGTGGAACCGGCTGAATAACAGTAAATAGTATTAGGAAGCTCAGGCCCTTGGCAGCAGGGGCTGAGCAGCAAACAGTACAATTAGCTCAGGCCCTTTGTGCCAGGGGCTGAGCAGCAAACAGTCCAATGAGCTCAGGCCCTTTGTGGCAGGGGCTGAGCCGCAAACAAACAGTTTAAAGAGCTCAGGCCCTTTGTTGCAGGGGGCTGAGCAGCAAACCGTACAGTCAGAGAGCTCAGGCCCTTTGGAGCAGGGGCTGAGCGAGGGGGAAAACTGCCACCCGTGAGTGGGGTGGCAGGGGGGACACAGGCCCACCCACTCCACTGTGTCCCAGCCCGGGGCCCTAGCAGCAGCTATCACCGCTGCTGGTCAGTGGGGTCCTGACCACAACACACTGACATCGGGACCTCTGCGTCTGTAGCCTGACAGGGGTCGGCTACCCCCGGGCTACTTCCATTTTCCCCCTCAGGGCTTACCTCGTCCGGGGCACCAGCTCCAGGCCAGTCAACCTACATAGGCTCCTCAGGACCAGGGCTTGGTGGCAGGTCCGGCAGCTCCTCCGGGAAGTCCGGCCAGGCGTGCCCAGGCGGCTCCTCCGGGTAACAGCAGGGACGGGGAAGCTCCGGTGGCTCCTCTTTGTAGTGGGACCGGGGAAGTTCCAGCGGCTCCTCCCAGTACCGGTCACGGGGAAGCTCCGGCAGCTCCTCGTCGTAGTGGGCGCGGGGAAGCTCCGGCCAGTCAGGACAGCTGCCTCGGGTCCTGGAGGGTTCCCAGTCAGGGGCTCCCGCCAGCATGTCTGCTCCTGGCGGCGGCTGGGCTCTGACTGAGCTCTGGCGGCCGGCTTTTCTACTTCCTGTCCCGCCCCTTGACTTCCAGGGGGCGGGGACAGGTGGTGGTGGCTCCGCCCACTTGGGTGTCTGTGAGGGTGCTCCCTCTGCTGGGCAGGAGGGGAGCCACACCGACTCACTACAAGAACCATTTTACATTCCACCACACACACACACTGTATTTTATGTTATTTTATCCTTTTTCTTACTATATCCTAACATGGCGCCATAGTCCAGACCATGGCACTGTGAACCATCCAGCTCTCCATTGACTCCCAAGAAAAAAACATACCATCACAAGCATGTCCTGAGAGGTCAACCTATTTCTGTTCCTCAAACTTCTCTTAAGAAATTCAATAATATTTTCAGAATGTTCCTTTGGGGCACAAGTCAGAAACCCAGACTAGCTCTGGACAAAGTACGGCTCCCCCATCTCTGTGGGGACTTCATTTTCCCAACCAGAACAATTATCATACCTCCTTTCTGTGAAGCCAGGAATCTTTGTGGCTGTTAGATCTGACCGCACAGACTCCCACCGTGGGTTCAAATTGAATAAGAACTGGTAGAACCTCTACCCCTTTCAGGCATTGTAGGATTGAATTATTATAGAATTGATGACTCCAGAGCTCCCACAGCTGTGAGGCAAGCTTGATCAAACTTGCCTAGAAAGTTCTGCTTCCGTGTAGAGGTGGCCCTATAGAGAAATCCTCACCTTAAAACTGGTGGCAAAACCTTGGTGTGGAGGGATTGACTGGAGAGAGAAATTACGACTGTGTCGCAGCTAATTGTAAATAGTAAAGTCAAACCATTTGTAACTCTCCAGCAACAATTTGGGTTGCCCTGCTCTGGAGCATGGAAATCTCTCCTCTGAAAGCTTTTATTTAGGAATGTATTTGGATTGGATGCATTGGAAACTCCAGAGATTTTATTATTTTGGAGGAAACTTCCTAGATTTACTCAGCCAGTGGTATCCTTTTACAATGTTCCACTCCCCCAAAAAATCTGCGACCGACTGATAATTTGAGAGTTGCTTGGAATAGAGGTTTGGATGCACAACTCTCTTTGACCCAGTGGACCACAATTGGATCTAATGTTAAAAAAGCAACTATAGACCCATCTTATTCACCAAAGACACTTTTTTAAATATACTGGTCCTCACATAAGCTAATGGGAATGGGCCTCATAAATGCCGGCCACTGCTAGAAATATAACTCCCTTGGTACTACGTTAGCTCATATGTTTTGGGAGTGCCCCTGTACCAAGAATTTCTGGTATAAGGTGGATCAAAGGACCGATTTGATATTGGATGCTAAGTGGAAGCCCTTATTCTTGGATATATTTCTGATACTCGGAGACTACCTGGTAATAAGGTGGCCTGGTTCCAACATGAAGCTATGGTCACTAAAAAAATTAATCCTGCAAAAATGGAAAAGTCAATCCCCACCAAACATTGATGCCTGGCTCAGTGATATGGCTGACCTTGCAGCTATTAAACGACTGGCATTCTGCGGAAAGAGAACACCCGAAGAATTCAAAGCAACTTGGGCTGACTTTTTAGAGGTCTATGATTGAAGCAGTCCCTGAAGATAGATATATCCATTCCTTTATCCTAAGCCTCTTTACTGCCTTTGTGTGTTATGTTGAATCTGGTATTTTGGTATATTTGTTGTATTAGAAAAAATAAAAATTATAAACATAATCCCTGTCACAGAGTGCTCTACTCACTGCTAGGATGGCACCTCCTCCTGGTCACTCTGAGAATAGTTGGCCAGGTAAATGCTCATTCCCACAGTTGCGCGCTCTCTCTCTCTCCTGTCTGCAGCCTCTTTCACTCCAAGAGCTGCTGCCAGGTCACTCAGCAGTTTCCTCTTCTGGGGTATAACCCTTCCAAGTCTCTGTCACTCCCACAGTGACCCAGGCAGTCTTCCAGTTCCCAGTCGTGGGGAGGGGAATCTGGGCCTGCCCTCTACTCCAGGTTCCAGCCCAGGTACCCAGCAACACACAGCCGCGGTCTGTTCAGTCCCCAGTCTTGCTGCTTGCTGCTTCCTGCCCCACATCCCACAGACTCTCTTCTCCACCATGCTCTCTTCAGGGTATGCCCTTCCCTCCAGGCCAGGCCCCCTGGGTCCTACTCTTTCCCCGGGGTTCCCTCCTTCTCTCTCTGCTAAACAGAAGGTCACCACAAACTTCCTCCTATCAGCCTTTTCTGCTGCCAGCTTCCTGGGTTTTTAACAGCCCAGCCCACCTCTGCTCAGGTGAGCTTCCCTCTAATCCACCCAGCCAGTATCTCCCTTCTTTGCTGCTTAATAGGTTAACTGACCCATGTGGCTTCCATTAACCCTTTTGGGCCAAGTGTGGGGTGAACACCCCATCGCACACACACCCAAAAATTAAAACCCCACATTAAATCTTATAACAGACAAGGATGTACAAAAAACAGCCAGTCCAGTTAAAAACGGGCCAGGTGGCAACCCTAGCCCACAGTCATGCATTGGAAGTGGGAGGAGCAGCCCTGCCACTATCACTTGCTAGGGGACGAAACCAAGGGAACGTTAAAGCAAGCTGAGCTAGCAAAGCAACAGTGGAGTGACAGGAGACAATTAAATAGATAGGGGCAGATTCTCAGATGGTGTACACCAGCATAACGCCACTGACTTTACAGGAGTCAGCTGACACCATTTGCAATCTGGCTCTTCCTGCAGATTAGATATTGGCCAACAGATCCACTGTTTTCCAGAACTGTGTATACCTGGAGAGAGAGTTTTGGATTGGGACCATCTCTAATGTAGACTGTTGGGATAAGGAGTGGCCCTCTGCACCTGTCTTCATGCACCAAGGGCTCTAATGCTGTCGATTTGTAAACACCAGCATGTGGCTTATTTGTGTTATCTCAACCACCACTGCCTCTTTTACAGTACTGTGCAGCATCTCTTCTTACGCTGACATACAAACATCATTCCCCTTAGCCAGAGAGAAGAGAGGGAAGAGATCTCTTGATGCAGAGATCTCCCTTTACCCTGGCTTTGCTAGCCTCTCCATCCCACTCACTTGTCTCTCTCTCTCTCTCTCCCTCCTTCCACATCTTTCCTCTGCACCTTTCCACTCTTCCAGTTTGTGAGCTAACTAGCTCCTTAGCTCTCCTCAGCACAGACTGATCTAGTAATTAGCCCCACCTTCCCTCAATCAAGCTCTTCTCTGGGGAAGCCAATTGGACTTACAGTGACTGGTTCACCTGCTGGTTCTCAGCTCTACCACCCATGAATTGAGGGACCTCAATGTTTGCCTGGCTCTCTGTGTCAAGAGGGGCATTTTTCCCAACATTGGCAACCACAAGTGATCCAAAGTGATGAGTCAGAACCCCCCTCCCCAAAATGAGACTGGCTTCAGATTTAACATAGCAAATGTGAGCTTTTATTTTTCCTTCTTGCTTTTCAGCCTTTAAAATTCATGTTTTCAAGCTTTTCTCCGTTACCACAAGGGCTAGAAACATACTTTTTTTAATGAAAGCTGAGAATCTCATGATTACAGGACTGGAAAAGCCAATGTGAACAACATAGCAAAACCAACACAAAGGTTTAAGTGTCTCTGAATCTGCATTTTTCACCAAAAAAAAGTTCTGGCCAAAAGGTTTTGCTCAGTTCTAATTATATGCACACTCCAAACATAAGCCATCTCCAATGACCTCCTTAACCCTCTTTGTTTTGATTAATCTGTCA
This sequence comes from Mauremys mutica, assembly GCF_020497125.1. NCBI lineage: Eukaryota > Metazoa > Chordata > Testudines > Geoemydidae > Mauremys > Mauremys mutica. Next base: position 48,729,845 of record NC_059078.1, read on the forward strand.
GCCCCCAAAGAGGCCGATCCAACCCTGACTTCTCGACATCTGAGCCAACTACTGTGTGACAAAGTGTGTGAAAAAGATTTGCAGTGTGTGTCACCCTGCAACAGTGATGTTGTGTTTCATGAACTACACCTAAGTCGATTAAGAAGGGGCAGTAAAGATACGATTTAAAGGAGACTGATCTCACCTCCTGGGTTTATGTTCTGGCCTTTTATTTCCCTGCTTTTTTCTTCTTTGTTTCTTTCTTTCTAAATTCTTTAACTTTCTAAAAGTTCTGGTTTATTTGTGCTTGTAGTGATGCGGCCTGGTTCCCAGCCGCACCTGAGAGGGACGAGCCAGAACGGCCGCCTCAGTGGGCGGAGCCGCCGCCGCCTGTCCCCGCCCCCCAGAAGTCAAGGGGCGGGACAGGAAGTATAAAGGCCCGGGCCCAGCGCTCAGTTGCAGCCCGGCCGCTGGAGAGGACAGACGCTGGTGCCCGAGCTCCTGCTGAACCAAGCCTGCCCCGAGCCCGGTACCCTGAGGAGGACTGGCCGAGCCTGCCCCAAGCCCGGTACCCTGAGGAGGACTGGCCGAGCCTGCCCCAAGCCCGGTACCCTGAGGAGGACTGGCCGAGCCTGCCCCAAGCCCGGTACACAGAGGAGGACTGGCCGAGCCTGCCCCGAGCCCGGTACACAGAGGAGGAGTCAAGCCCACCCGTGCACCCGTCTCCTGAGGAGCCCATGCTGGTGGACCCCCCTGCTGAAGCCACAGCGACACAGGTACCACTGGAGGGGGAGATTGGAAGTGGCCCGGGGATAGCCGACCCCAGTCTGGCTGCCGCCGACCCTGAGCCTATGTCAGTGTGTTGCGGCCAGGATCCCCACTGACTGCAGCGGATCCACGCCGCTGCTAGGGCCCCGGGCTGGGACACAGTGGAGTGGGTGGGCCTGTGTCCCCCCTGCCACCCCACTCACGGGTGGCAGTCTCCCCCTCACACCAGCACCCAGACCCAAAAGTCTGGACTTACCTGCTGTTTGCTCAGCTCCTGCCTGAGGGTCTGAGCCCTGTATTTGTTGCTGCCCTGCCCTGAGCTAAGGGCTTGGGGCTTTCTAAACTGAACTGCTGCTCAGCCCTGCCTGAGGGTCTGAGCCCTGTATTTGTTGCTGCCCCGCCCTGAGCTAGGGCTTGGGCTTACAAACTTGAACTGCTGCTCAGCCCTGCCTGAGGGTCTGAGCCCCGGACTACTGCCTGTTGCCCCGCCCTGATCTAGGGCTGGGGCTTAAAGTACTGTTTGTCTGCTCAGCCCCTGTCTGAGGGTCTGAGCCCAGGACTACTTCCTGTTGCCCCGCCCTGATCTAGGGTGTGGACTGTGTGACTACACTACTACTCAGCCTCCTGTAGTGAGGCGGCCTGGTTCCCAGGCGCCCCGAAGTCGAAGAGCAACCCCTCGCCTAACAAGGGGACCCGCACCCGGACCCTTACACGTGGCACCTGACCAGGGACCCTTGCCCAGATATGTGGGCACGGACCCTCGACCCTTCGGAGAGGGGACCTGGAGGGGAGCGAACCCCACCCCGAGACATGGATCTGTCTCAGCTCTTCGCCTTCCTGACCGAAAGCCAGGAGCAACAGCAGGCGGCCCAGCTCCGGCAACAGCAAGAGCAGCAGGCCACCCAGCAACAGCAACAGCAGCAGCTGGTTGAGCAGCTGGGAGCCCAGCAGCACCAGCTGATGCAAGACCTGGCCACGCGCCATCAGGACTTCCAGAGGGAATGCCTCCACCAGCTGGCCGCGGCACTGCCCTGGCCCGCGGAGCCCCAGCCGGGGGGCTCCGAGGGGGCACCGCGTCCGAACCCACCCATCCGGCTGACCAAGATGAGCCCCAGTGACGACCCGGAGGCCTTCCTGGTAATGTTTGAGCGGGTTGCCATCGTCACGGCGTGGGCTCCGCACCAGTGGGCATCCCTTTTGGCCCCGTACCTGACGGGGACCGCCCAGACGGTCTACCGGGGCCTGTCTACGGAGGCCGCCCAGGACTACCAACAGGTAAAAGCGGCAATTCTGGACGCCCTGGACGTGAGTCCGGAAACCTTCCGCCAGCGGTTTAGGGGCTTGACCTACCCCACAGGGGGCTGGCCCCGGATGGTGGCCCAGGAACTAAAAGAGACATGTAAGCGGTGGCTACAACCCGAGACCCGAACGCCGGAGGAACTCACGGAGCAAATTGTGTTGGAACAGTTCCTCCATATACTCCCGCCACGGGGGAGAGCCTGGGTCCTCCGCCATCGGCCCTCGACGCTGGCGACTGCCGTCTCCCTAATGGAGAACTTTCTGGCGGCGGAAGTGGCCACGGCCCCGACCCCGCGAGTCGCCACCCCCGGGGTGGATCGCCCTAATCCCGAGAGGAGGGCCCCCCTGGCCCGGACGGACTCCCGAGAGTCCCCCCGGGGGGCCGAACCCCGAGGCCGACCCATGGAGGTCCCGGTGCGACCCGCGCCTCCTGTAAAGCAGGGGACCATGCAGGACTCTCCGGGAGGAGCCGCAGGAAGATGTCCCCAGCCAGGCCGAACTCACCTGGGACCCTGCTTCTCCTGCGGGGAGTATGGACACCTACGCCAGGACTGCCTGACGATGGAGTGCCACTTCGGCCAAGTTTACTCCGGGGAAGGCCGCGCCCGGCGTCGCCAGGCCGCCAAAATCACGGTACCCGTGGTCCTGGAGGGGTCCCCAACGGTGGCTCTCATCGATTCCGGCTGCGGTCAGACGCTGGTCTGCCAGAGCTTGGGGCCCCGGGCCGACCCCCACCTGGGAACGATCCAGTTGCAATGCATCCACGGGGATACTCGGCCGTACCCCAGTGCTCAGGCCCAGCTAACAATAGAAGGGGTCACCCGACGGATGGTAGTGGGCCTCGCCCCGCGCCTGGCATACCCAGTAATCCTGGACCGCGACTGGCCCGAGTTTTCGGAGGTCCTCCACCGCCACGCCGGGGAAGGCCCAAGGATCATGCCGGCCTGGGAAGGAGAGCTGCTGGAGGCCGTAGAGGGCGAGGAGGAAACGTCCAAACCCCCCGAGCAGCTGAACGATTCAGAAGACTCCCCTACAGGGACCCTAGAGGGCCTCCCACTTCAGACGGACTTCTGCCGCGACCAGCGGGCCGACCCCAGCCTCAAGCGGGCGTATGAACAGGTGGCCGTCGTCGACGGCACCATCATAGACTCTTGCCAGGCCACCCAATGGCCCCGCTTCGAGTTACGACAGGAACGCCTGTACCGGGTGGAGAAGGACCCCCGGACAGGCGAGCTTCAGACCCAGCTTCTCGTTCCCCAGTGTCACCGATGAGCTGTCATGAAGCTAGCCCACGATGTCCCGGCGGCTGGACACCTCGGCCAGGAGAAAACGTTGTCCCGGATTTTGACGCGCTTCTTTTGGCCTGGCGTGCATCAGGAGGTGCGGACTTACTGCCGGTCCTGCCCCGACTGCCAGTTGGCTGCGCCAGCCCAGACCCCGAAGGCACCATTGATTCCCATGCCACTGATTGAAACCCCCTTCGAGCGGGTGGCCATGGACTTGTTGGGCCCACTCCCCAAGAGCGCGGCCGGCTTCCAGTATATACTGGTCCTGCTGGACTATGCTACCCGGTTCCCCGAGGCGGTACCCCTCCGGACTATCACGGCCCGTAGCATCACCAGCGAGCTCGTGAAAATCTTTGCCCGTGTCGGTTTGCCCCGAGAAATCCTGACGGATCAGGGTACCAACTTCACCGCTCGGCTATTACGGCAAGTGTGTGAAGTCCTAGGGATTAAGCAGCTGCATACGTCCGTTTACCATCCACAATCCGACGGGCTGGTCGAACGCTTTAATCGAACCCTTAAGAGCATGTTACGGAAGTTTCCCCCAGACGACCTCCAACGCTGGGACCAGTTACTACCCCCACTGCTCCTGGCGATCCAGGAGGTCCCGCAGTCTTCCACCACGTTCTCCCCATTTGAGTTACTCTACGGCCGACGGCCCCGAGGCCTCCTGGACCTGATGCGAGAGACATGGCAACAAGCCCCGTCCCCTGCCCAAGGCCTCTTGAAATATGTGCTGCAGCTTCAGGAGCGCCTGGCCCAGGCAGGGGCCCTCGCCCGCGAGAATCTGAAAGACGCCCAGGAGTCTCAGGCACAAACCTACAATCGCGGGGCGCAGACTCGTGACTTCCAACCCGGGGACTAGGTCCTACTCCTCCTCCCGTCTAGCGAATCAAAGATCTTGGCCCGGTGGCAAGGGCCATACGAGGTGATCCGACGGGTCGGGCCTGTCACGTATGAAATTTACCAGTCCGACCGGCGGAAAAAGAAGCAACATTACCACGTAAACCTTCTGAAACCATGGCGGGCGCGAGAGGGGCTGTTGATTACCCCCTACCCGCCAGAACCTGAGCTGGGCCCCCAGGTGGCCGAACCAGTGGACTCCGAAGGGCCCCAGCTCGGACCGACCCTAACGACAGAGCAACTTAAACAAACCCAGTCTCTCGTTGGCATTCCCCCACACCTTTACAACCCATCCGGGGTGCACCACTCTTGTCCAGCATACCATCCAGACAGAGCCAGGCGTGGTAATCTGAGGTGCAGCCAGGCCTTTGCCCTACCACATGCGGCCAGTCTTCAAGGAAGAGATACAAGCCATGTTGGACTTAGGGGTCATCGAACCAGCCCAGAGTGAATGGCGTAGTCCAATTGTCCTAGTCCCCAAGCCGGATGGCAGCAGACGGTTCTGCATTGATTTCAGGCGCGTCAACGCCATCTCGAAGTTCGATGCGTACCCGATGCCCCGAATAGATGAGTTGCTCGGCCGGTTGGGAGAAGCCCGATACAACACTACTCTGGATCTGAGCAAGGGGTATTGGCAGATCCCCCTCGAACCGGCCTCCCGGGAGAAGACCACTTTCGCCACCCCCACGGGCCTGTACCAGTTCACCAGAATGCCCTTCGGCCTCCATGGGTCCCCGGCCACCTTTCAGCGGCTGATGGACTGCCTCCTCCAGCCCCACCAGGACTACGTCGCCGCATACCTGAATGACGTCGTCATTTATAGCCGTCAATGGGAGGATCACCTCAACCGGGTGGCCGCAGTCCTGAGGTCTCTGCGGGCTGCCGGGCTGACAGCCAACCCAAAGAAAAGTCGAATCGGGTGACAAGAAACGAACTACCTGGGGTATATCGTCGGCAATGGACTGGTAAAACCTCTCATAGGGAAGGTTCAGGCTATTGCCACCTGCCCCCCGCCAACTACCAAGCGCCAGGTACGCCAGTTCCTGGGGCTGGCTGGCTACTATCGTCGTTTCATCCCCCGCTTCGCGACCATCGCAGCCCCCTTGACCGGATTGCTGGCCAAGGACAGTCCCCGACAGGTACGGTGGACCCAGGAGTGCGCCGCGGCATTCCAGACCCTCAAGGACAGCCTCTGCCGCGAACCCGTCCTCCGCAGCCCTGATTTTGATCGGGCCTTCATCCTCCAAACCGACGCCTCAGAAGCGGGACTCGGCGCGGTCCTCTCCCAAGAGGTCGATGGGGAAGAACACCCGGTCATCTATATCAGCCGGAAGCTATTCCCCAGGGAGAAGAACTACGCAGTGGTGGAGAAAGAGGCCCTCGCTATAAAATGGGCGTGCGACGCCCTCCGGTATTATCTCCTGGGAGCCCCGTTCACACTGGTGACAGACCACGCCGCGCCTCAATGGTTGGCCCGAATGAAAGACCACAACATGAGGCTGCAGAGGTGGTACCTAGCGCTACAGCCTTATGCCTTTACGGTCCTCCACAGAGCTGGGAAGGACCACGCGAATGCTGACTTTCTTTCCCGGCTGGGAGGCATGGACAGGTCCGGCCCCGCTGCACGGGAGCCGGACTTGCGTGGGGGGGCGGTGTAGTGAGGCGGCCTGGTTCCCAGCCACACCTGAGAGGGACGAGTCAGAACGGCTGCCTCAGTGGGCGGAGCCGCCGCCGCCTGTCCCCGCTCCCCGGAAGTCAAGGGGCAGGACAGGAAGTATAAAGGCCCGGGCCCACCGCTCAGTTGCAGCCCGGCCGCTGGAGAGGACAGACGCTGGTGCCCGAGCTCCTGCTGAACCAAGCCTGCCCCGAGCCCGGTACCCTGAGGAGGACTGGCCGAGCCTGCCCCAAGCCCGGTACCCTGAGGAGGACTGGCCGAGCCTGCCCCAAGCCCGGTACACAGAGGAGGACTGGCCGAGCCTGCCCCGAGCCCAGTACACAGAGGAGGAGTCGAGCCCACCCGTGCACCCGTCTCCTGAGGAGCCCATGCTGGTGGACCCCCCTGCTGAAGCCACAGCGACACAGGTACCACTGGAGGGGGAGATTGGAAGTGACCCGGGGATAGCCGACCCCAGTCTGGCTGCCGCCGACCCTGAGCCTATGTCAGTGTGTTGCGGCCAGGATCCCCACTGACTGCAGCGGATCCACGCCGCTGCTAGGGCCCCGGGCTGGGACACAGTGGAGTGGGTGGGCCTGTGTCCCCCCTGCCACCCCACTCACGGGTGGCAGTCTCCCCCTCACACCAGCACCCAGACCCAAAAGTCTGGACTTACCTGCTGTTTGCTCAGCTCCTGCCTGAGGGTCTGAGCCCTGTATTTGTTGCTGCCCCGCCCTGAGCTAGGGCTTGGGGCTTTCTAAACTGAACTGCTGCTCAGCCCTGCCTGAGGGTCTGAGCCCTGTACTTGTTGCTGCCCCGCCCTGAGCTAGGGCTTGGGGCTTTCTAAACTGAACTGCTGCTCAGCCCTGCCTGAGGATCTGAGCCCCGGACTACTGCCTGTTGCCCCGCCCTGATCTAGGGCTGGGGCTTAAAGTACTGTTTGTCTGCTCAGCCCCTGTCTGAGGGTCTGAGCCCAGGACTACTGCCTGTTGCCCCGCCCTGATCTAGGGTCTGGACTGTGTGACTACACTACTACTCAGCCTCCTGTAGTGAGGCGGCCTGGTTCCCAGGTGCCCCGAAGTCGAAGAGCGACCCCTCGCCTGACAAGGGAACCCGCACCCGGACCCTTACAGTGCTCTAACTCCTTCCCTCCCATGCCTTTTCTCTTGTACATTTCTCTCTCCTGTGATTCTGTTTTCTCCTGGGCTTCTTATTTATTTTTGTTTCTCTTCCTCTCCTGTTGGCTCTTTCCCTTTGGTTATTTCCACTTAGCACTTTGAAATATATATATTCCTGCATTTTTTTCATGCCTTCATCTTACATTCCTTCTCCCCACTCCAGGTGCACACGACCTCCACCCTGTGCTCACGCACGGTCTACCCTATTTGGGGATTTTAGCTTGCTGTCCACCACTGTAATATCTGAGCACCTTCCACATGAAAGTAATAGCAAAGTCCCTAAGGACTGTATGGCTTCTCTGGCATGGGACAGCAGGGAACTCTGCTTGGGGTAGGGTTTGGGTTTTGTTTTTAAATTGTGTTGATTTATTTATGGTGATTTGTTTCAGGGGTAATGGGTCTTTTTGTGGGTAGACAGGGTGTCGATGTTGTGAGCTTATGCTCTCCCCTCCCTCAGCACATGTGCTTCCCCCCTCCCTACAAACACGCACATTCCCCTCTCTCTCTCTGCACCTATGTATTCTCTTTTTCCTTTCCCAGTCACTTTTCCTCTTCTCTCCACTTTCTGCCCAGGTCCCTCTTCTCCTTCCTCATGATCTTTCGCCAGGCCCGTCTCTGACCCACTTCTCCCTAAAACACTAGTGCCCCCTCTGCTCCCTGCATCCCCAGCTGCAAGATCCATCTCCTCTTTCCATCCAGGCAGGGATTCTCCTCTCCCGCGGGGCTGGCTGTTCTCATGGAGACAGAAGAGAGCTGTGCAGCTGGGGCGGGGGAAACAGGAGGAGCAGTAGGGCAATGATGCTTGGCTGGCTCAACCTCTCTGAGGCAGACACAGGCAGCCCCCCTTGAACTCAACCCAGGAGCTACTCAGAAAAGAGAGGAAATAGGGCAAGTGGAGGGGTCTGATGCTAATTGCCTAACAGCTAGAGCAGTGGTCCCCAATCTTTTTCGTCTGGCGGGTGCCAGACAACGAGCCACGGAGGACCGTGGCGGCGGACGAGCATCTGCCAAAATGCCGCCGACAAGCAGCAATGTCAATAGGAGTCACCGCCGAAATACCGCTGACAAGCAGCATCATCCAGAGGCATCACCGACGCCTCTGGATGACACTGCTTGTCGGCAACATTTCGGCGGAGGCTCGTCTGCCGGCCGGTACGCAGGCGCATATAGACTGCGTTGGGGACCCCTGAGCTAGAGAGTGGGGTAGGCCAGGACATCTCACAGGGTATAACCTAGCTCCTGTCTTGGCAAAAATACCTCACATGCAGCTAGAGATTTCACCTGAGTTAGCATTAGCTGCTTCCCTGTGTTACACCTCATAGCCAAGGTCTGAGAAAGGAGAGGGACAAGGTCCTGACTAATGGAGTACATATAGTTTACCAAGCTTGTATTGGCTGGCCTGAGAAATCCCCCCTGCGAACGATTGCCCTTCATCCCCAAATGCACCCTTGCAGCTAGGCACTCTAATGTCTTGGTTACCATCCTATTTTCCCTCTTGGGCCCTGTAATAAATGAAAGGGGCGGTAGCACCCTTTTATGAACACCCAGCCAGCCAGTTAGCTGAAAAATCCCTCTTTGTAGCTGTTCTCTGCTTGCTTTACGTGTAAAGGGTTAACAAAGTTCCCCAGGTAAAGGAAAAGGAGTGGGCACCTGACCAAAAGAGCCAATGGGAGGGCTAGAACTTTTTTAAATGGGGGGGGGGAAAACTTTCCCTTTGCCTGTGTGCTATGTTCCCTGGGCTGCAGGGACACGGACCTGCAATGCTATAAGCAGAAATGCTGTGTAAGGTTTGAACCAGGTATGAAAAAGTATCTTCCATACCTAGAAGAAATAATTTGGATAGAGAATGTTTAGTTAGATGCTATCAGGTTTATTTCTTATTTTGAGTTGTGGATCTCCTCTGTGCTAACCTCTGATGCTTTTGTTTGCGTGTAACCTTTAAGCTGAACCCCCAAGAAAGCTATTTTGGTTGCTTAATTTTTGTAATTGTTTATTTTAAGATCTAGCAAAAAGCCTGAGTTCCAGATGGATTTTTTTCCTTTTTGTTTTTAATACAATTTACCTTTTTTAAGAATAGGATTAGATTTTTGGTGTCCTAAGAAATTTGTGCATGTTATTTGATTAGCTGGTAGCCACAGCTAATTTTCTTTGTTTTCTTTCTCAGCTCTTCCCCGGAGCGGAGGGTAAAAGGGCTTGAGGGTACCTCACAGGGAGGAATTCCCAAGTGATCCTTCCTGGGTCCAAGGGGTTTTTTTGCATTTGGGTGGTGACAGCGTTTACCAAGCCAAGATCAGAGAAAAGCTGTAACCTTGGGAGTTTAATACAAGCCTGGAGTGGCCAGTATTAATTTTTAGAATCCTTGCGGGCCCCCACCTTATGCACTAGGAGTGACAGAGTGGGGATTCAGCCTTGACAGGCCCTTACGGACGACATGGCTCTCTTGCGTCAAGAATACCCCTCCTTGGTGCCAGTTAGTTACAAAACATAGCACACATAATACATAGCTGAAGTCTGAAACATTGTCCATTTATCTCAGCCAGTGTACATAGTCCTGAAAATCCCACAACTGCTAGTGCACTGACATAGCACATACCACACACAGATGTCCCCTACCACACACAAGCTCTTCATCAGTCCTCTCCCGTCTTTCTGTCAGGACAGGCTCCCAGTTGGAGGGCAACCCCACTGTTCCCAGCAGAAACAACCCCCAGCTCCTCTGTGGGGAGCTCACCCTCTGCATTGGACCATCCATCACTCTCCATTCTGTTAAGCTTTTCCTGCTCTCCAGTATGGAGACATGCCAGTGCTTCTATATCGTGATGCCAACTTTTCCCAATCTAGCGCTAAAAATTTCCCAAATCTGGTGAAAAATTCCCAGATAAAGTTTTTTACAGTGCTTCTATATCCTGGGAAATTTCCCAAAACCTGGGAATTTGTGAGAGAAATGTTTCAACTTGGGAAATTGGGAATTTTCATTCAAAATATTTTACTCAAACATTTCCAGATTTTGGGAAATTTCCCAGGATATAGAAGCACTAGAGACGCCTGCAGGTAAAACCCTCAGCTGCTCCACTGACTTCAGCCCTCTCCAGCTCAGGCTCTTTGTTTTGGGAAGGCCGGCCAGCCAGCCAGCCATCTTCTTTTGCTGTTCTTCAGCCTTTGCCAGGAACTTCCTACAGCGACCTCCTCGTTCTCCTTGCTCCTTTATAGCCACAGGTGCTTCCCCATTCTTTTAATTGGACAAACTAGGAGCACCTGTACTGGTACTGGACTTGCTTCATTTAAAGGGGCCAGCCAACCTGACGCACACCATTCCTCTTTTTAACTTAACTGCCTCCTGATGCCCGGCACTGTTGCAGCTAGGGGTGGTAAAAAAAATTCCATATTTTTTTACATATAATTGGGTTTTTGACTAAAAAAATTTTTTCCACAGAAAATTCCATTTTTTTCCCAAAAAACCCAAACACCCCAAAACTGAAATATTTTGATTCAGATATCCACTGCCATGTCTCATGGGTGATATAGTTTTGTTGCCTTATGTCTCCATTCACCTCTATGGGCTGGATTCCTGAATTGAACTACATCTCCCATGATGCAGTGTGTCCATGGGACTCCCATGATGCATCACCACCCCTCATGAAGAGGTGAGACCATGTTACATCATGGGAGATGTAGTCTGTTCAGGGAGTCCAACCTATAGAGGAGAATGGGTGCATGAGGCAACTGAGCTACAACTCCCACAAGGCACAGTGGCAACATTTCCAAATCCAAATCTTTTGGCTGTCAGGTGAAATATTTCAGTTGTTTATTATTTTCCTAAAAAGTCAAAATTTTCCACAGAACCGCCTTACCTCCGCCGCCATTTTCTGACCAGCTCTACATGCAACTCTCCCTCCCACAAAAGGGTCCTTCTGAAACCTGCCTTGGACTGTGACTTTGTTCAGTCTCCTTAGTTAAGCCTGGTCAGTGTATAAATGGGAGACCAACTAGAAGGAAGACCCCCAAGTCCAGGCTGAGGGGATTGTAGCTATGACTAATCCTTCCAAGCACTCACCCAACAGGCCAGTAAGATGTTTGGGGCACTAGCCTGCTGTTTTGATGAGCTATGAAGCCAAGGTTCTGGCCACTTGGAGTCTTTAAAGATCTTTTCATAAGAAGGAGATGTTTACCCTGGTGGCTTGTTTAAATTCCCTAATAGGTGATTGCCTTCTGCCTCCTCCTGCTGTTTAAGTAGATACAACATGCCTCATCCCTTTGTGACTCTGCACTGCCAGAATAATTGACTCCTGCAAGGTATTGAGTACTCTCAACTCCCGGTCACATTGACCGGAATTGCAATTGCGCAGCACATCTCAAGACCAGACCTGCTGCATTCAACTCCAGTGGCAGTGTGCTTCAGCAGGGTTGTGCTCCAAAAATGTGCTTTATAGCTGATGTATTGTATTGGCATAGGCCATTGTCATTCTCCACACAACCCCTTGCAGCTGGCATCCTGAACTCATGAAATATCTTCTTTAAGAAGACGCATGCACAGTGCAGCTAAAGATAAAAATAACAATAATTTTGCTAGATGAAACTTCATGTTAAACACTTAAAAAGCAATAAAAAGTCAATTTTCTTTCTTTCAATTATTTTGCTTATTCCATTTTAAAAAAAGTTTCCCTGTTATGATGACATATATTTTTCCCATCAGTAGCAACTGGCTTCATCATTATTCACCTGCCCCAACACCCCTGATCACCTTGATCCCCCTTCTTGCTAGCACACGAATGGCCATTACTGCGTGGGGGCTGGGGTTCATGGCACGTACAAAAGAGGGAAACAGTGATAACTTGTGAATGCTCGCTGTCTTGCTCGGCACAGAAGCACCTTTTCAGAGAGAGAGAAAGATAAAGGCAGAAATTACTGCTGTAGCACAAAATATGCCAAGTTCATAAGAGCAGCATTTAACACTTAATCAAAATGGTTTGACAATGTAAAAATTAGGTTTTCGAATGTCATTAGTGTTTTATAATAGGTTCAATTTATATCACTCCCATCCCTGCTTTTTCATCTCTGCTAATTGTTTTTATTCATTCCTTTCATTTTTTACACTGTTGTCTTGTTGGTTTTTAATTTTTAATTATCATGGGGTTTTTTTTTACCTTGCTAATTGGTCTTGGTTTCAAAAGGCTGGTTTTGTCATTCTGTTTTCTGTTAATGCCTATGCAGGCATTTGTAGTCAGGAGGCTCTCTACAATGCTAGCATGGGAATGGAAGTGCTCTCCAGTGCTAGCATTGGCATGGAAGCTCTCTCCAGTGCTAGCATGGGCGTGGAGGTTCTCTTCAGTGACAACGTGGAAACCCTCTTTATATTAATATTCACACAAAAGTCCTCTTATATGGGCATGCAGATTTCCTTCTGTATGGGCACTGCAGGTTCTCTTTAGTGTTGGCATGGAAATTGGAGCACTTTTCTACTATTGGCACACAGACTGTCTTCTCTATTTGGAAGAACATGAAAGCTGTCTTCTACACGGGCATGAAGACTCCCTTCTAGCTGAGTGCTCTTTTCTGTTACCCAATATGTATGCAGACATATCATTTTTTTACCTTTCCCTGTACAAGAAATTCCCTTTGCACTTATCACAGACCTGCAAGTTGTCATTTGCACGAAGATAGGCATTGGCTTGTTGGCTATATGCCCTCTGCACTTACCAATAGAACTGGTTGATTTTTTTCCCATTGAAACATTGTTCAGTTTGGGGCAGAAAACTGGCTTTGGGTTTTTTTTTACAACATGGAAATTTGAGTAAAATTGCAATTTTTGTCAATTTAAGGGAAAAACATATTTTTGGTTTTCAAAATTTCTTGATGAAAACCTGGAAAATGTAGAAGAAAAATGTAGTCAAAAATATTTTCATCAAAACTTTTCTTGACTAAAAAGATAGTTTCCTAACTAGTTCTTGTTCTCAGCCCCTTTGAGGAAACACACTGGGCGCTCACCCATGTTGCATTTCGTTTGTAGCAGGAAGCCCAAACTTATGAACATGCGCTTGCCTGCACCCTATTTGGAACTCATTGCCAGGAGATGTTGTGAAGGCCAAATGTATATGTGGGCTCAAAAAAGAATTAGAGGTGTTCCTGGAGGATAAGTCCATTAATGGCTATTAGCCAAGATGGTCATGGACGCAACCCCATGCTCTGGGCTCCCTAAGCTTCTGACTACCAGATGCTGGGAATGGAGGACAGAGGATGGATCACTTGATGATTGGCCTGTTCTGTTCATTCCCTTTGAAGCATCTGGCATTGGCCCCTGTTGGAAGACAGGATACTGGGCTAGATGGCCCTTTGGTCTGACCCAGTATGGCTATTCTTATGTTTGTTCTTATCCTATTGCCAGCCGGAGTTAGTATCATAGAGGCAGAGGGGAATAAAGTATTTATTGCTGTGAGTGTGGGTTCATGGATTTGTACCATACAGTGTTGGGTTTTCATGCTCTGAATATCTTGTGGACATTCTCTGGCCAGTTTCTGTAGTACGTTTTTTGATGGTGATGCTGCATTTACCCTCCAGCACGTGAAACTCCTCCCTCAGATGTTTTCAAGCTAATGTCTTGATGTCTACACCCATCAACCATGCCACCACCAACCTTTAAGCTATACAGAAGGCTTGGCAAACACAGAATTATCAGGATTGGTCTCCAAACTTCTGCTACCCCATGAGAGACTAGATGATCTCATCTTGTGTAGCTTTTCAAGAGGAAAGAGTTTGCACCCATGGGTGCCTCAGCCTCAGTAGTGCCTTATTAGGCCACTTACTGTAAGTGTGAGCTTGTGGTGGCTGCTTGAAGATAACCACCAGTTTCTTCCATTCCTGTCAGCCTCTGATGATGGAGCTTCCGCTCCCATCTTCACGGGGACCAATCCTCCACCCCACCCCCTTGTACTGGTCTACATTTTTGGATGCATATGCAGAAGAATATTCTGCAGGAGCAGGAAGGTTAAAGTACTTCTGTATTTTGCACTGGTAAAACCACTACTGGAATACTGTGTCCAGTTCAGGAGCTCAGACTTCAGGAAGGGCTTTTTGATTTGGCAGATAAAGGCATAAGAAGATCCAACAGCTGGGAGCTGAAGTTAGACAGATTCAAGGCTCAAATATTTAAGTCAGTGTCATTAACCATTGGAAGAACTTACCAAGGGATGGGAAGGGGTGAATTCTTCATCATTTGAAATCTTTAACTCAAGAATGGATGCCCTTCTAGGAGAGATGCTACAAGGTACTGGGATTGACTGAGGAATCGCTAAGTGAAGTGCTCAGATCTGTGTTATCCAGGAGGTAAGACTAGAAGATCAGAAGTCCCTTCTGGCCTTAAAATCTATGAATCTTCAGCTCCTCAGTGGCCGCACTGGAACCAGAAAGGGCTGCTAGAGAGGCATGCAAACGGAATCCCTCCTTTCTTTCCTCCACTGGAGACAGAGAGTGTAATTTTCATCATTATTCACAACTTCTGGCTGCCAAAGGCGTCCTTGAATCAACATGTCTCACATGAGAACCCCCAGGGCTTCCAAGCAAGCTGTTGGGCCTGCTATGCATGCCAGCTTTAATGGCACAGCCTCTAGTGGCATTTTTAATTCTTCCTCCCACTTTTGTTTCCCACCCTGGAGCCTCCACAGTCTCTCCTCTTTCTTCCCCCTCCAACACACCCACACTTGCCTGGGTTTTTTTACTCTCTTGCTCTCTCTCTGCTTGTGGGCACTGAGTCCAAGTGATTTTCTCATCCTGCTTAGCCCTGAGATCACCCTGTAAATAACACATAGCAGCTCCCAAATTAAACCTTCAGTGGCTTGCAGCATGTTCATCCACAGAGTTCTACCTTGACAAACTGCCAGCTTGCTGACTGGCCCTGGGAGACCTCTCATTCGGTTTAATCTATTGCTGGCTCCAGGCAGCTTTCTACTCTATGAAGGACAGGCCTGGCTTCGCCAAAGGTTCTCCAGAGCCTTAAATCAGGAACAATACAACCTGTATCTACGGGATGCCAAGAATCTGTACTGATGCCTGATAACAGGAAGGCCTTTTACTCACCCCTCTCTATATTTAACAGTATTCCCAGGCAGTGTTTCTAAAATTACCAAACACAGTAATATGAGAGGTGTAGTAAGATGAAGTACAGAAACATGCACACTACAGCCCAAGTCCAGGCAGTGAGGGTGCTTTTTAAGTGCTTTTGAGTGGAGCTAACATCATATATTCTGGAAGAAGCAGACGTCAACATCCCAGACTCAGCCTCTTCCTCCCTGACCCAGTGATGGGTCGGAATGACCCAGGAGCAGCAAGCTGATCACCTGCATGGGAGGGGATGGAGAAGTCCTACCTTGAGTGCAGGGGACTGAACTAGATGATCTCTCAAGGCCCCTTCCAGTTCTATGATTCTATGATTCTAAGTACATCTTTCTCACCTTGCTCTAAAAGCACATTTGTTGGCCAGTCCAGGGGATAGTCAATGGTGACGCAAGAAGCTGGTACAGGTTGCTCTAATAAGGATGCCTTGCTGCCTGGGTGTTGAATGCCATGATTAGATTAGGAGCCCTGCCCCTGAGGTGGCATCACAGTGTGATATGAGTTTGTTTCGGGTGGGGAAGGGCATTCATGAGAGTTGTCTGTAAGAGAAGAAGGAAGGTCAAGGTATAGAAAACGGAGAGACACTCATTTGTACTGATGGCTTTGCCCTGTGGATTGATTCAATGGCTTGTGCCAGTTTGGAAGGAGCAATGACTGAGGAATGGGTCCAGAAGTTGGAGCTGTTACAGGCAATCAGCACCAGTGTCCATGTCTTTTAAGAGAGCCAATATGCATATCTGGAGCCATTATGGGACATCAGGCTAAATATCCATTTGAAAAAATTATCCCATGAACAACTACAATATACCAGAGGAACTGCTGGGCTCAGATAAATACTAATTGAAAGCTAAAGCGGAAACCTGCAGCCATATCGCTCTGTGTTGTGAACTTGTCGGATCTCATAAGCTAATTAGTATCAGGCCAGGCCAGTTCATGGAGGAGAGACCTGAGGAAAAGGCAACAAGCTGCAAGAAGTGGTGTCTGGTACTTAGGAAGGAGCACTCTGCCCTCAGAGTCAGCACCGCATCAGTGCCTCGACATAGGAATAGGGCAGTTGTGGTTCTGGCGGTGCTGTCTTTCAAAAGAGATAACATGCTGACGTCCTTGATTACAGTCACCACTAAGACCCCCATATTTTCCTCATGACTTGGGGGGTTTACGTTCCTTACCCTGGCTAAATTCCAATTTGATAATCAGATTCCCCTTTCCTGAAATACAAATACCCTTCCCCTGCAGTTTCAATAGAACACAATATTGTCCTTTTCCTGCCTCAAACTGTTGTGCAGTCGTCTTGGTGGCTATTTTTTAAACAACATCCACCTCTACCCCAGAAACTGATGCATTTTTTGTGGTCATAAATGGTTTGCAAAGCAACGGTGGATGCTTTGAGATGAAAGGCTCTATGCCTAATAAAAGAAATCATCACTACTGCTACCTATCCTTATTGCGATGGGGGATTACATGCTGCTTGCGAGGCAAGGTACTCGGCTGCTACTGTTACAAGAGCAGTAAAGAAACCCAGCTAGATACAGCAGATAGAGATGTAAAACATTGTAACGCACTTGAGACAATATGTCAATTGAATCCCTCCTTTGATAGATTATTTTGGCTACCAAGGGATTTCCATATTTGTCCACTACCCACAAGGGCAACATACAGTCTGGAAAATGAAGAAAAGATTCAACGTAAAGTCTATCCATTTCAAACAAATAGTGATCCCTAATTCAGACCAAAATCTGCATGGGGCAAAAACTACACAGCCCCAGTGTTTGGCTGTGGAGATGGGCAACAGTTTTCAAGTCTTCAAAAATGTTTACATTTAGAAATTGGAAAAAAAAATATTGGGAAAAATGTCAGTTGGTTTTGAAAAAGTCCCAGTTTTTTTAACCAACCATGGAACTGGCTGAAATTTTTTAGATATCAACATTTCTAATTTACAACAATTAGTAATGGTCATGCTCTTTTCTTCTGTCTTGGCTTCTGTGTCTGGTGAAGTCTCTCTGATGCAAAGGAGCAATATTTTCTGATTTGGAGAGAAGCAAGTGGGTCTTTCTAGCCAACAGCACAGCGCTATGTTTCCTGTGTGGGCCCCACAGGACTATGTTAACACAAACTAGGTACCTTTTAGTTCACACCAGCAGCATCCGAATGGAACAGATTGCAAAATGTTGGTGCATTGTGCAATTCACAGCCTGTAGTCTGCACTGGGGCGCAGTGTAGACATAGCCAAAGAGACTTCATGGACACAGGTATTCATTATATAGATAGACATGCTTGTGGGCAGGTTGTATGTTCCTCTAGGGAGGATCCCTGGTTTCCTCCCCAGCTCAACCCTCTCTCCTTCAGAACCATCAGCACAATATCCAGTGGGGGGGGATTCAGCGTCATGATAGAATCCTTCTTTATTCTCTCCCAGGGCTAAACATTGGCTGCATTTCCAGCCCCAGCAAACCCCAGAACCAAGAAATCACCCATAAGACTCAAAGCTCTAATCTCTGAGCCAGCCCATGTTTAGTCATTGCGCTTGAGTCCTGCTATCTGGACATCTGTGTTTTCTTTCCCCACTGCAGTGCCAGGGGCACTCTGGGGGAGCAGACATGGGGCAAGGGGAGAATTTCCACTCCTGGGAACTTGGGGGATCCAGAGAGAGTTATACTTCAATTATGTGGAAGCATACAGTAGACTTCCATCTTTGTGCTTTACCACTCAGACTATATGCGGCCAGGAGACAGGAGATGCCACTCTATTATAATCAGGTTACGCATACATGGAGAACAGGATCTCAGTTCTTGTCAGCATGGGGGAGAGGAAATAGACTTGCAAGAGGATCTGTTGCTTTTAAATGTGAGTTGAACCGTGCTGCGGAATGGAAACCAGTAATACGCACATGCACTCCAAGATTTAGGATGTGTGCACAGCTTCATATGTGACACTTCCTGTTCAGACCATATTCAGTGCCTCTGAATCAAGGCCACCCAATGCCCTGAAAGATTAATTACCCAAGATTAATTACCACACCCATTCTTTCTCCCCATCAACCAGGCAGGCAAGGGTCTATTCACACCAACGCTGGTGTAGTTTAGCATCAAAAGAGTTAACAAGTCATTCCCTGGGGTAGGGGGGCATAATTTTAAAACCAAAGTGAAATCCAGCTACGAGGTAATTTTATTCTCTATTAACCCAATCAATGGAAGGTTCCCATAAGCCATTAGCCAGGAGTTCAGATGCAGGAGATGTCGTGAGGGGTTAGATAAAGATGGTTTTGTGTTCATTAGTACTGACAGCTCGAGGAAGGAGAGGGAGGGAGGGAGGAAAGGGAGTTGGGGAGTGGGACATGAGGAGAAAGGAAAATTACCTAGCAGGAGTAAGGCACAGCCTGTGCTGAAGTGGAGAGATGTACCAAAGCAGTGGATTGTGTTCCACTGCCTGGCTAGGGTTCTGTGTGTGCATGAGGATAGATACTGCTGCCTGCACCAGCTCCGGGAAGTCCAGAACACAATGATCCAGGGGTTGGTGTGGACGAGCCATTCCAAACTGCCCTAATGATTATTATTATTTAAGTACTAATTCTGTTACAGTCACTCCCAGAGGTCCAACTGAGATGGTGGCTCCATCGTACACAGAGCTGTACAAACACACAGAGGGAAGCAGTGCTTCTTCTGAAGAGCTTATAGCCTAAATGAAGGGTGGGAGGCAGGAGAAGGAAGAGGGTCTGAAAAATAACCCCATATATCAGGGCCCTGGTCTGAGGCTTGAGGCCTGGGCTAAAGTAGTCACAACGTTGTTGATATAAAGCAAAGTTAAGTTGTGAGCAAGAGGCAGGCCCTGCTCACAGAATTTGGCAAGCATAGGGCTATGAGGTGGGGTGGCTGCCGCACACAGATAGATGGAGGGTTAAAGCAGCCCTCAGGGAGGCTGGGTTGTGCAAAACCCAACCAATGGGAGGAGGGCTTGAAGAGAGCCAATCAGGAGAAGGTTTGCCAGAATAGCCAATCAGGAGGGCATGGAGGGCCATATAAGAAGGGCTGCACAGCAGAGCAGAGGCAGTCTCTCCCTGGAGTGCAAGGGAAAGGGACTGGCTGCCTTAGAGGAGTACCTTAGCTAGAGCAGTGCTGGGCAGGGTCAGGGGAGCAATAGGGAGCTCCAGACTGAGGACTACCAGACTGAGCCTCCTGATACAAAGGGCCAGGAAGGTGCTAGGACTATGGGGAAATGGCCCAGGGAAATAGGCAGTGGGAGTTGGAGGAGCAGCAGCACGTGGCCACCGACTATAGGGTCCCTGAGTTGGGGCAGTTCCCCCTCTTTTGCCCCCACTTGCCACAGAGTTGGTGGCCAGTATTTGGACTACAGTTTACCCCTTGAGGTGAGAGGCTAGACTGAAGGCTACAGTAGGCCACAGTGGCAAGTGGATGGACTAGAAACAGCGGGGAGAAAGCAGAGTGGGGCACAGCCAGAGGGCCATGCCCAGAAGAGGATGCCACAGTCCGGGGAGCAACGCGGGTCTTAGAGGTGGAGCAGAAGTGATGGCGGTGAGACACCACTAGAGGAAGGCGCACCAGCAACCAAGAGCTAATTCCTAGCATGGCCAGCAGGAGGCGCTGAGATAGTGAGTCCTGCCCTGTCGCAGGCTGATATTGAAAAAACACATATTCCTAAGAGGTGCTAGGCACAAAACACTCATTTAAGCACATTCCAAGGTTGGTACCAGAACACCCCGTTAAACACATTCCCCAAAGATAACAGGAACATGCTGAACCATCTTAAGAATAAGGTCAGGATGACAGCATGATGAATAGATATGTTTTGAATGAACCTACAAGTACAAGGCAATGGATGGTGCCCTAATACGTCAGAAGATGGCACCCTGATATGTCAGGGGTGATACATAACTTGTTTGTATTGGTGTATAAAGATGTATCTCAGGGAGTGTCTTTGTCCAGCCAAGGGGACAGTGGAAAGTCCCACCACTGACTAAGCTGTGTCCACTGTCTTGGGCATACATGTGCTAGTGTAACTGTAGACATTGATCCGGGGAGCTAGGACCATGCTTTGCTGACAATAAACCTGACCAAGTGCCTTCGCACCTTAACAGATTTTGTTGTCATTGGGCAGTTCGTTTGGGATCTGCTGTGCCAGCTATCTGGGACAGCATACAGGGAGAAAACACATACAGCCAAACATCTGACGACACAGAGGGGGAAAGTGACTATCCAAAGGTCACACAGCAGGTCAGTGGCAGAGTGGGAAATGAAATCCAGGTCTCCTGATCAACAGGCCAGTGTCCTGCCCAGTAACCCATGCTGCCTCAGTGAAGATAGACATTTGAACTGTAAGAGACGCTCTCAGGTGCAGCTGTTAATACAGCTATTTGAGGGCAGAGTTTGGTCTCAGATATGTGTTTGCAGCCATCTGTGGATGTCAGCGGGATTTGTATCTATGAATCTGAGGTCAGCTTCTGACCCTCTGTAAACACCTTCATGTACCGCCTTTCGGTTTTGTTCCTTTATTTTTATATGGGCACTGTCCTTGGAAAACCACCCTTAGGCAGCCAGTATTGCAGACTGCGGCAGCCCAGGTGCTCAGGGGCCTCTGCAGCACAGTGAGCTGTAAAAGAGACGCCATTAGATTGTGTAGTATGAATAGCGTCATCTGTGACCTCAGGATTTAGCCGCTGAGCCACAGAACTTGCAGGTGAAGAAGTGGGGTGGTTGCTAGCTGTGGAGAGAGGAGGCAAATTAAGGTTTAAAATGTCCTTCAGACTGAGACACACAGCAAAGAACTACACCACTGGGGGTGCATCTCTGCTGCTGATCAACATGGGACTTAACTCTCAGGGGCTGTCAAGCTGCCAACATTCAGGGTGCCAGTGCGAGCTGACAGTGCTTTGTACTTTGCAGGACCAGCCCCTGAGTCTATTTTACATAATAACAATAACTATCACTGACACCCGATCTCAGGTTCCAATAGACAAGTGTCTAGCAATCTCTAGCGAGTAAACGTCTATCCAGATGGCAAGTTGGCCAACAGCATAACTTTTCTTGACGGACCAAGTCCGTCTCAGAAAGGAGCATTGCCAGACAGTCAGTGTGTGGAAATCCTGCACAGCCCACACCTTCCTGTAGGTGGGCCTACCCAGGGATAACATCCTCCCATTTGCCAGTCTGTAAAATTCGCACACAAGTGCCGAAACGGCGAACCAAACACAACTCCTTTATAAAAGGAAATTCAATCGCATCACCCGTCTTCAGTAAAAATGCAGTCTTTGCCAATGCAGGCTGTTTTGATGTGATGAATGGGAAAACCATCCTTTCCACATTTCCACACTCTTATTTCTTGGAGTGGCTTCCGAGCCATTGGAAGGCAGGCAAGAAACATTAACATAACTAGTGAAAACCCCCAGCTAACACACCCTGAAGACCAGTAGCACTGGGGAGAGGGAGGAAGGGTTACTAGCTAGTGTATTCCTCTCTATTCTTCGTGCTTCTGAGTGGGGGGCTGGAACTATCCTATATAGTTCCCCCCTCATATTATGAGGCAAGAACCTGACTTTTCAGCTAGTGGAGGCTTTGCTCTTCCTGCTTCTGTAGGGGGACCCCAATTCTCAAACAGAAAATGGGGGTACCTTCCACGTTGTCCCAAAAAAGGAGGGGCTGAGCAGCTGGCGAGGGGGCTAGGTTTGGGAGTCTTGTCACGGGGATGTTTGCTAGCTGAGGGGATGGGCAGGAGGGGATGCTTGTTATGGAGAGGAATGGGAGGATTTTGACAGCGGGGCGCGAGTCTGGTTGGGAAGCCTTGTTTGGCAGCTCTGGGGTGGGGTAAGGGAGGTGGTCCTGGGAAGGGATGGGGTGATTTTGGTAGCTGGGTGCTCTAGGGGGCGAGGGGAGTTCAAAAGAGTTTGGGGGCTCCGATCACCCTTCATTGGAGAAATCTAATTCCATGTACACTAGGTGGGGAACAGGGAATGTGGTTGGGTGTAAGTACAGCGGTTCACTGCCAGCTCTGCAGTATTACTTGGGAGGACTGTGTATGGAGAACTCCGTCCTGTTGGCCTCCATACATAGGTGGTGCAGGACCCTTGGGACACTGCATAGAGGTACCTACAGGGAGCCCTGAATTGTAAAGAGTCTTGCTAGGTGCTGTGGGGATGTTAGTCTCTCCCAGAAATGTTCCTGCTCCCTCTTGATTCCCTTATCCTCGCTCTAATGCAGCCTCAAACAGTGCAGAGGTGCCAGCAGCTTTTAAAGCCATGCTGCTCCTTCTTGCTCGCTCAGGACATTAATAAAATGCCTGCCCACCTGCGCGACCAGCAGCAGAGGGGCTGCTAATGGCATCCTCCCTTTGAAGTGAAATCCCAAAGCTTTCATTTGGTTCATGTTCGTCCCTGATAAAACCTCTTCTGTCTCTGACTCAATATGGGGCAGTCTTATCTAGTCTTACTTGTGGGCAGCCAACGCACTTGACGCACTTAGGCTGATCTGGCAAGCACTCTTCCCACCCCTCAGTGAGGAAGAAAGGCCAGCAACCACAGCAGAGAAGAAGCAGATTCCTCAAAGGGGGACACACGGCAGTCATTTTTCAGGAAGCAACAGAGAATGCATATAAAATACCAGCAAGGCAGGGAAACCACCCGCTTTGAAATGCAGGGGACGGTCCCAACATCCTTAGGGATCACCCCGCAAGCCCCACATTTAGGATAGTGAACTCATCGGCGGCATCACAATGTAGTTCTGGGACATCATGATACTATGCACAATGTTTTGTGGGTCTAAATTACCTTGTTCGTTGCCTAGAGGCTATGGCAAATGGTGGATGGATACTGTACTTTAAAGTAATGTCTAGAGATCCGCCCAACTCAAAGGTCAGACCTAGATGCTGGAGTGGCACAATCCGCTCTGAGACTGTTATGCCTTTGTTTTCCCCGTACTGCATCTTAAATCCCTAATCTCTCTACCGTCTGCAGAGACAGGTGGCTGTTTTGTGAGGTAGGGCAGGGGCAGCCGGTTACAGAGGTGACACGCATGCTGTGCTCTCACTCTCCTGGAGCCTTTGATTTTTGCTCTCTCTTGTTTTGTGGTTTCCTTTAATCTAAGAATAAATGGTTCAGCCTAAAAGCCTCTGGCTGTCCTTTGTGCAGAGGGAAACATCAGAATGGCACTTGGGATTTGAGCTGGCATTGCTCACCAATAGATGGTGTCATTTTGTCACCTGATGGCAGCACATTGCGATGTGTTAACCCAGTGGCACAATATATGGATACAAGCTTGGAGCAGTTTCCTGGCCTCACTAAGTGATCCACTGGCTTTGCAGGATCAATTCCAGCAGGTGCGAACACAGAGCACACACACATTCCTGTGGCGTTCCAGTCCTGGGACCTGACCAAGCACAAAGGGAGCTGAAACATTGCTGGGCAAGGTCTCTCCACTGCTGGGCAAGGCCAAGAAAGGGGCATTCCGGAAAATGTCAATGATGGAGGAAAATGGCTGAGAAACCTGCAGTCAACAGTAACAGAGCCTGACTGTTTGAGAAGAGTCTTACCCTTATCAGTTATTTACACAGCTGTAGAGACGTGCCAGGCCCTTTACAGACACGGGGCGGCTGGCCAAAGTCCCCAGGCTCCCCAGGCTCCCGACCCTCCCCACTTTGTAGTGTGGAAGATGAAGCCCATCTGGACATGGAGGCCCGTTGGAGTGCAGACCCTGCAAAGACTACCTGTATCCCACCCATGCCCCTGAGCAGAGGCACCGCTCCAGGGCCAGGACATTTGACCCATAATGAATGGAATGGGATGCTGAGGACGAAGTCCCACGTTCCTATTGGTCACCCTACTGGGATCTGATCCTACTGTCATTGACATCAAAGGACGTGTTCCCGTCAGTGGGAGCACAGGATCGGGCCTCTGTCTTAAAGAACCAAACTGCAAACCGAACACTGTAGCCATGGCAACAGGCAGTTCAACTTTAAACTCTCCAACACATAAAAAGGCAATTTCTTTTATTTTTTCCTTTATATTTCCAGAGTTTCTAATGGCACCAATGGCCCCAGGCTCTCGCCTCTGTCAGCCAGTCATTAACAGAGTGGAACTGCCTTCCCCATCAGCTTCTATTGTCAACAGCAAGTGGCCTGGCAAGGAAACTATAGGGTGGTGCTGCATTAACACCCCCAGAAACCTCAGCAATGCTACAGCCCTTCACATTACTATGACAGAGCTAGCTCCTGCTCTCTGCAGACAGCTCGGGTCCCCGCTGCAAGTGTTGGTGTTACCCTCCACTGTGTGCAAAACCTCTCAGAATCTAGAGATAACATTGGTCTCACCAACTGATTTTTCTTATCACCCCCCAACACACACACTCACCCCATTGCTAAACAGTGATTTTATCCCCTGTGTTTTGAATAGAGCAAATGCAACTATGTCTCTATTTTGTTTGGTTCCTTTCTCATGTGCCAGCATCATTGCCAATGTCATGGGGAAGGGATACAGGTCTGGAAAGAGGCCAGGCCAGTGGACAGCTAGCAGGTGGCACCTTCACCTCACTTA
Organism: Mauremys mutica; assembly: GCF_020497125.1. NCBI lineage: Eukaryota > Metazoa > Chordata > Testudines > Geoemydidae > Mauremys > Mauremys mutica. Next base: position 48,754,550 of record NC_059078.1, read on the forward strand.
ATTAAGCCCCAAAGGGCAACGCTCCTTTTGGGGAACCAACTGCTGAATTAAAATAACAAATGCACTGGTTAGAATTCTGCAGCCATTCAAGGGAAGAAGGTCTTTTGCCGTGATTATGGTACAGTGCTGAGAGCCAGAAGACAGTAGTCCTGCTCCCAACTCTGCGAGTGACTCTCTGTGTGACCTGGGGCAAGTGGCTTAATCACACGGTGCCTCAGTTTCCCTCTTCTATAAACAGGGAAAACTTCTCTTTGTGCCAGGTGGCTGTGAGATTTAACTCATTGTTAATGTTTGTAAAATGTGTTGGGAAGCTGGGATGCAAGGTGATAGGTGAAAGTACTATTATATAACCCCTTTGACCTATAACAGTTTCTATGGTAGGTCACATTCTTGGCCACAAATACTTGACCGTATCCCTTTAAGATCACAAACTATTATGACACTCAAATCCTTTCTAGAAGATCATGAATAAATGAACTGGGTATCTCTGCCCAGCCAGGTGGGAGATAGGAATGCTACTGCATGTCTGCTACCAACAGCCATCAGCTCTCCCCTTGCTCATCTCTCAGCTGTCGCAATATGAAAGGTGCTTCTCCCCAACCTTCAACCGAGTAGGGCTAAACAGCAAAAACACTCGGTGACTAAATTTGCCAGAGAAGGTCTGTCACGAATGACTAAAAACAAAATTATAGAGCAATCTCAGCTGACGGAGAAGAGAATGAAATGTGATTCATTTTCATCCACCCAGCGGGGACTGCTGCAAAAAGTGACTGGATTAACCCCTTTCCTGCCAGCAATGGTTCTGCTTCCTGGGCCAGAGAAACTGTGCACTTACCTCCGATTGCTTGAGGTAACTCATGGCTCTTGTTACTGAGGACAGACAGCCAGATCCAAACATACCTGTTTCAAAGAACTGTGCAATTTAACAGAACACACAGAGTAAGTTTATGGCGAGATAAGAGAGCTCTCTTCAAGGGCTCAGAGCATGTGCCATTAAGATTCTCAAGGAACCAATGAGGACTCCTATAAAGAGGGTAGAGAGCTGGGCTTTGGCCCCTTTTTCCCAGGTGGACCCTAGTTCCTTGAGCTCAGGCATATCTATTATAAAACAACAATGGAATGAGACTGTTTTCCACAGTTTATAATGCACTGGATGAAATTTATTGCCTGTGCTATGCAGCCGATCAGACTGGATGATCTTAATTGTCCCTTCTGGCCTTAAAAATCTATGAACCTATGACTAATACTAAGTACAATGCAGGGATGGACAAAGCATCTTGGATAAAACTGTACCAGACTTTATGGAGGTTGGAAATTGTTCATTTGTTTTTATCAACATAGTCCAGCAGGCCTAGCACAAGACTGCATGCCAGGAACCCATGAGTTCTAATCCTGGCACAGCCGCTGACGCATTGTGTGGGTCATGGCCAAATCATGTAACTTCTATGAGCCTCAGCTGCCCAATCCGCAAAGTGGAGATACTAACGCTTCCCTCCCTCACAGACAGACAGACAATAAGGGGTGATGAGAGAAAAATCTCAGTCATCAAACGACACATGCGATCTCACCTGGCCCAGCCAATAAAACACAATGTTAGAAAGAGAGTAAAATATTGAAAATCAATAATCTCACCATTAAAATGATGCATACGGTAGAGATAGCAACAGTATGATGACACTGAGTTAACAAAAAGAGGTGGAAGGATCCATTATTAAATGACGTTATGTGGTATGGTGAACAACTGTTCTATATGTCGTTATGCTTGCTATATAAAACAGTTTGCATATGCCAGGCTTCTTGTTCTTGTAATCCAATATCAAATTTCAGAGAGTTAAGCTTGTTGGAGTATCACATAATTTTTAACCTCTCTAGTACATTGCAAAGTGAGTTCAAAGGTTCTCCTGAGTCCTGAAACACAATCACCACCCCTGTCCCACAAGGGAGAAACATACCTAGAACTGAACAGCCCCATCCCTCCAGAAGCCCTCCCAGCCGTCAAATACAACAGATTATCTACCCCCCAGCCCCACCCCGCAGCCCCCGAGTGATCCCCACTGAACCTCCCCCGAGGAGAGACTGGAGAATAGATTATTCTTGGAGCCTGCCTGGAAAGTCACCAAGCCAGTGCTTTGGAAAGCCAGAGGGGAATGGGTTCAAGGGACCCCGCTGTGAGAACCTGCTGCTGACAGCACCATCCCAATCTAGGGTGGAGGGAGCTCCAGTGCCTGAATGACTGCAGCCCCCATGGGAAAAGGGAGGCTCTCAAGCTCTAGATCAAGAGATGGAGGGAGGGAGGTATGCTCCTTTCTGCTGCTGCAGCCCATGTCAGTCCCTCAGGCATTGTCCAGGAGCCATCAAAGCCCCTTTACCCAGCTGGGGGAAATTCCCCTGGGGCAGACACTGCCTAGGGCTGCCCCAACCTGCCTTTTGCTGCCCCATGCCTAAAAGCTTCAGCACGGGGGACATGTCATGGGTGGGGCTGGGGGAAGCACAGGAGTCCATGGGGCTCAGTTCTAGGCAGTGGTGAGTGGCATCACCCCTGGCAGAGCAGAGGCTGAATTCTCTATGGGCAGCAGGATTCTGCACTAGCTGCAGTGTCCAGTGGGTACAGGATGTCACTCCATGCAGAGCATATTATCTGCTGCTGGCTCCTGGGGAGGAAGAGTCCAGGGGGCCTGCTCTCCCACCTGCAGGCCCCTCCCCAGCCAGGACCTACATGGGCCTACTCAGGCCTTCCCCATCTCTCTCCCCTCACCCCAAAGTTCTCCCACTGGCCCTCTCAATCTCCTCCTCTCTCGCCTTCCCCCTTCTCCTGCCCCCTTTAATCTCTCCCTCTCCAGTTTTCCAGTCTCTGTCTCTGCTTTTGTCCCCCTTTAGTGGGGCTCAGTCGCAACACAGCAACACTGAGCTCTGCCACTTTTACTCAACCAGATTGCCGATGGGTCAGTTCAGGAAATCGGTCTTTCTGTCACGCTACCTTCAAAGGGGCACACACTCGGTCATCAGCAACCCCCAGATCTCTGGTCACTCAGCAGATGTATTTCTCACGCAGTCCTTTATATTCCTCAGAGTGGTTATAGTCTGGCCAACATTTCAGCAGCAGCTGCCTTCCTCAACGCTTGGCCAAACCTTGTCTTTGGGGGCAGGATTCAGTTTCAAGTCAGTACGTTGGGTACATCGCACGTCCCGTGGCAGTAATATAGCAGTGCTTTTCAGTGACGTAGCCTGGCTCCAGCGTTGCAGAGAAGCAGTCACACTGTCCAGGAGAGTCACAGAAAATGACCCATCTTGGCTTCTCTGCCTGGAAAAGCAGCATATCCTCCATCTAAAGTAGTTTGCTACTGTGATTGGCTCCAAGCTGCCTAGGGCAGAGACGGTTGTCTTCCTTGCTGGCTTGCTGAGCATCCAGGGTGATGGGGAGGGGTAGAATAATGCAGTCCTTCCACAGCCAAAACTCCTAGTGAGTTCAAAAGTTCTGTTACACCTTTACACACCCTCTATTTCAATGGAGACACACTGGTGTAACGGAGAAAAGGGAAGGTGGCCTACAGGGAGTTTTGCATAAGAAGTGACTGAGTGCAGGGCTGTGCGGTTTTGCTGATTAGTAGTTATTTTAAGAACTGTGCGCATAGGATCCTGGTGACTCATCATGCTGTCAATGAGCGGCAGCTGCGATCTAGTGGATTGAGGACAAGTCTAGGGTTCTAGCTCTGACTCAACTCTCCCACTGACTCACTGGGTGACCATAAGAAAGTCGCTTCATTTTGTGGTTCAGCCACTTTCTCCGTAAAAGGGGGTCACACAGCGATCTTCATCTGAGGAGCTTAAAGCACTTTCTCCTGGTGGGAGATGTGCAAAGCCCTGCGTCTAGGATTCTCTACCTGGCCTGAGAAAGTGAGGAGTAAACAAGCATCTAAAACAAAGGGCTATTGGAGGTGGTTGGTTGAGAGTGGCAGCTGCTTCACATCAGACACAGAATCCTGAACATGGCATAAACCAGGCAAATAAAGGGAGAACTGCTTTCCCAGGGATTGGTTTAAAATGGAAAGGCATGTGTCATCTCTAAGTGCATTGCACACATTCGCAGAGACTGACAGAGAGAACACAAGTGCTCAGTGACCGTTAGTGACATAGATTGAAACTTGTAATCCAAATCCAAGGAAGATGATCAAACACATAATCCATTTTTGCATTTAATTTGCAAAACCGGAGAGAGCCCTGCCAATTAGTCACAACAAAATATTGCAGCAAGGGCCTAGGAAGAGCAGCCACAAAGGGGCTTGCTCAGGGGAACCGGCCAGTGCTCCAATTCCTGCAACAAATGTGAGCACATCTCTGGGTGCGGGAGGACAGGGCATCAAGGGAAAGAGTCAGGACAAAATTGCATCCATTCCATTTGATGTTCTCTTCAATGCTGGGCCAAGCTTGGTTTCTCTGTAGTGCAGAGTGATGCCCTTGTTAGAAGCAAACAATGCACGTGGTGGGAGATCAGGCTCCCAGTGCAGGCAGTACTGCTTGAAAGTCCCACACACAGACATGTGCATCTGGGGTAATGCACTTCCAACCCAGCCTGTCTCTTGGTGTTCCAGACCTGGGACCTCCTCCCAGCTCTGCCAATGTCCCTCAGTTCTGAAGTGTGTTGGATCAAAGGCTAATCAAACAGGAGTGCTGAAGGTCAGGAATGAGGTGAAATGGCAGAGGTAGGGAGGAAGAGGGACTGGAATAGCAAGGGATGTTCTAGAGCAGGATTAAGGGGCATTGGCAAAGCTATGGGGGTGGATGATTGAAATAACATGGGTCAGAAATAAGGAGCACTAGCAGAGCTGCATTGATTGCACAATGCTCCTCCCACTGTGCCTGGTTCTCCCCAGGGCTAACAGCCTTCCTCCTTCCTGCACATGGCCATCACTCACAGCTGTATATATAATTAAGAGCCATGTGCAGTACTCGGCCCTCCTGAGAAGGCTGGGGCTGACACACCCATCTTGCAGCGGGGCATCAGGTGTATCCTGGGAAGGAGTGTGTCTGTTGATTTTTCTGCTACCTGCAGCACTTCAATTTCAGACAGTCCAATTTAAAGTACTTCCAAACTCATGCTCACTGAAGCCCTGGCCCCATTCACTTCACGGACAATGGAAAACAATTTAGCTCTTTCAGCTATGGGAGAATGATGCAGTCGATAAGAGAACGTCAAGGTTAAATCAACCATTCTGTGAGCCGAGGATAGGGAAGGATCTCAAGTGAGCCAAGATGCGGGGTGGGGAAGAGCGGGGCTGTGTGGATGAGAGCCAAGATATACACACAGATGTACAGCTCAGGGACCACACAGAGATTCGCCTGGACCAACGTAAGTGTCAGAGAGCTTATGCACAAAAACCTTATTATTGTAGCTGTTGCTCTTTGTGTATGAAAAAAAAACCCAAAAAACCACCATGAGATCATTGGCTGGAAAGTACTATAGGAGTGCAAAGTAAATAAAATAATAATACTTTGCTCTTCTAAAGCTCCTTTTAGCCATAGAACTTTTGTTGTCTTTTTCTAGTCTTTCAGTCTCAATTACTTATTTGTAGAATAAGAGAAATGACAAAACAAGAAAGAATAAAAGGTCAAGTTTCCATGAGTGAGAGCACAGTGTGTGTACCTTGTTGGTAACATACTGCATCAGCTCAGCCACGCAAAATGACAGTTACCCCTGCAGACAAGTAGACTCCTTAGAAATGCAAAGATGCACTAACAGTGACATTACATACTATAGTTACATGCACTACTGGTCCCTTAAGGCTTTATAATAATTGATTAGCATTACACCCCACTACTGCTCTGTGAAAAAGGCATCAATTTTTCCCCATTCCACCAATGGGGAAACTGAGGCATCAAGGGAGTAAGTGACTCGGTTAAGGTCATGCTGCAAATCAATGGGAATTGCACCTAAGGGTATGTCTACACTACAATAAAAAATCCCTTGAGATTTAAGATACTCTTAAACAGCTGTAAGAGTGTCCCCATACAAAAGTTGCACTGATTTAACTAAACTGGTTTAAAAAAGAAATCACACCTTTAGTTAAACTGCTTTAACTTGGCGTGTAGACCTGCTCCTCTGCTGTGCCTGTTCTGGGGATCATTTCAGGACTTCAGTTTCCAGGGCTGTCTGGCACATTTCACTAGCATTAAATCAGATAATAGAATTATTACTCCATTGCATTATTAATTCATAAATAATACCAGCAGCAGCAATAAATGTGTCCAGAGGGTATTTGTGGCAAGAACAGCAGTTATATTACCCTCAAATGATTGTGGGAGAATCTAGAGATTGTGGCCTGTCCATAGAAGGGTCTTTCAGGTAATAAGACCCTTGTACTCAATAAATATACGTGTCCATCATTCAAGGACCTTCGGACACACAGAGCCACCTTCTATATTTAACAAGAAGTGCAGATGGATGAAGAAGCGAGTAAGAGAGAGAGACACAGACAGACTGAGTTTGGGGACTCTCAGCAAGAAAATATATTCAGTTTCCTCTCTTATATTCTGGATCTAACAGCACAACAACTATGGAGCCTGAGACTCCCAGCTTCCTCGAACTACAGCATGTGGATCTCAAAGCATTCAATAAGGTGCATCAGCATCATCTGGTGGGGAGAACGATGCGCTGAGAAGTAAAGCAACTTGCCCGAGGTCACCCAGAAAGTCAGTGGCAGAGCCTGGAATAAAACTCAGGTTTCCTAAAGGTCAGCTCCAAACTCTGGCTGCAAGACCAGACCACGGGCAGACAACACCTCACTTGTGCAGCGTTAGTGAGCTTTATCATCCAGACTTTCTGGCCTCCATGAAGAAGTCAATATACTAGTCTAGTTGCCTGTCTTTCTTTTCTTTTCTTTTCTTTCCTTTTCTTTTCTTTCTTAGACCAGCTTTGCCGTGTAGCAATCCAGAAGAGCCATAATGCTGTCACTCCTCAGTGGCCTCAGCATGAGTGATTATGTTCCCTGTTTGTCTAGTATTCTTCCACTGAGGCAGGAACATGTAAACTCCAACAAGACAGAGAGAACTAAATCCGTCTCTGTTGTCCCCCTCTCGGAGGAGAGGATGGCCACATGGTTTTTCAGCATTGCAGCTTGTCCTCAGCCGCGAGAGGGAAGGTAGGAGATGCTGGGTGGCAGGCTTCCTTTCAGTTTCTCCATTTACTCTGAAAAATCATGGCCAGTCTCCGCTTTCAACTTCAAATTGCTTCCTTTCCGGGGATAATTACGGTTAATGTACGTACTTCAGAAAACAAGGGTCTGATAACATCACGTAGAGCAGTGCAGGCAGGCAGCATGCCAGTCCTCCTCACTCCTAACCTGCAGCCCCCATGCTATTCCAGGCTTGGCTCCCTTACAGTTCCCCCAATGCCCCTCACTCCTCACCTGCAGCCTCTCCTGCTATTCCAGCCCTGGGGTCCCCTCACAGCTATGACAGGGCTCCTCCCACCTGACCTGCAGCAGCATCTCCTGTTATGCTAGTCTACACAGCTCTGCCAATGTCCCTGATGTGCAGCATGGAATATTTTGTAATGCTTCTTTGGAAAAACAGTGCTACAATCAACCTTTCCTAGATCAAACCAGAGCTAGGCAACATTCATAGAAAATCCTGCTTTCCCATTTAGAATATGGAAGATACATAGGGCCATGTTCGCCCCTCGTATAAGGCCACTGAAGTCCAGGGAGTTATAGTCAGGCAAATTCAGCCCTGGTGTGTTTGATTAGTTCAGCAGCTGCAACTCAAGGACAGAATAAGGCCAAACTTGTACTGAACAGGCTGAAAACACAGGGCCACCATCCTGGGAAGACTGAGGCCAGACTGGGTGCCCATTGCATGTTCTTTGGATCAGCCCATCAGTCCAGTCTGCTCTTAATCCATCATTGCATTCATCACAGAGTGGAGAGCATTTAATTTGGCCCGGAACAACATTTTTCTGACTTTTTCGATTCTTCATAAATTCTGTAAAATTTCAGTTGGACCCAAACCAAAATTGTTTAATTTTTCAGACCTGCCAGTGTACCAAAAAAATCAGTTATTCACCCAGCTTTGCTGCTGAGAGGCCTGTATGAAATGAGCAAGTGGTCCCAATCCAGCTCTGAATGGAGGAAAGCCAAGAGCATGATAAGCCACCACCACAGCTGTCACTAGCTGGCAGTCTCAGTAGCGAGGACAAGGACTGAGTGGACCCGGAGACTGAACTCTCCACTCACACCTACAGGAGGTAACTCCAGACCAGGAGTGATTCACATTGGCAGGGCAGTGTGTGGTGGGGAAGCTTGTCCAAACTGCACCAGTTTTGTCACTAAATAAAGAGAATCATTCCCTGCGGCCCTCTGGCCAGCACTTTTCACCGGCACTAAATTCACTTTTAAAGAAGAGAACCCAACTTGAGATGGAATCTAGTGTTTAAAATCCTGCCTTGTCCTTTCAAGTCCTGCTGAAGTGGCCAACACCTCAGGGGAAACATTAAGTCCCAGGCCTGGTGAAGATAAATCACATATGGAAACACCTAGGGCCAACAACTAATAACCTATTGCAAATAAATCTAGGAGCAACCTTCATGCACTGTGGAGGTTTTATTTTTAACAGAAGAGGAAGGGGAGGGGGGAAAAGCCTCTTTGCCTTATCATGATCAGATTCAACAGCAAATATCATGGTCTTCACTGTATTATTTATACAGCAGAGCCTCCCCCATGCCAATGCTTCAGAAGATGTACAATTATTATTACCTTATAAACCACATATAAGAATCTCAGACTTCCTATGTCAAGTTGTACTGTTATTATGGCTATTTCAGCTGCAGCCTACGCTCATTCACTCTTTTACCCACATTGCCTCAGGCTGTGATGTTAGCAGATCTCACAAGTTAGAAAGGCACAAGTTGGTCAGTATTTGGAAGGGTGACCTCCCAGGAGAGTTCCTATCCTAGGAAGTGGTGTTGGAGATTCAGTAGGGGGCAATGAACCAGTTTGGCCAACATAATGTGGGGACAAAAGAGGATTGTTGTAGCAGAGGAGGTGTTGTCTCATGAACACAATGGAAAACTGAGGCACTTTTCATAAGTGAGGTTCAAATAAGAGTGGTTATGTTATAGTTGGGTCATGGTAGAGCCTACAGGTTTCAAATCAAAACTGCTTAGGTTACACTGCAGCAGTAAGTTGCTGATCCCTGGTAACACCGCCTAATATTGGTAGTTCTGATACTTGCCATTATAAGACTCTGTTTTTAGTTGCTTATAACTTTTCCAAACTTTAATGATTCGAGCTGTAATTTTCCATGCTAGGTGTGTGCCTCGGGCTGATTATTAAGCCAGTAAAAATGGTTCAGCCATTTTTAAGAATGAAGCTAGGGGAAGTTTTTGCCCCTGTTAAAAAATTCTGGCAACTGTTTCTTTGAACAGTTCTGGTGCCCTCTGCCTTTTGCTGTCCTGGTGAAAACTGGCCCAAATTTGGCCAAATGATAAGTCTCTGAAAAATCGCAGTTCACACATGCTCAGTAGAGACTTCTTTGATTTTAGCAGCAAAAGTCTCTGAAGATTCCATCCTCATGGAGCATGCTCGGTCCCCTCATAGCTCCTACTGCTGACAGACTGTGCACATGCCATCCCCACAGAGTGACGGCACATGTTCCAGCCCACTGTTATGAGGGAGAAGCCAGTCATTCCCTGTAATGGCTGCTTCCAGCTGGCGCTTCAGGCCAGCTGGGGGTGGGTTCTGGAACTGAGAGCAGGGAGCTGTTCCTTCTGTGCTGTCCCTGACCCCTCTGCCTTGTGGCACCTAGGTAGTGTGGAGGAGGAAGCTACCTGATTTGAATGCAGAGGAGACAAAAGCCAGACCAGAGGGAGGGAAAGGAGTAGATACACTGTTTATTTACATGGGCACATAAATAGTATGCGATCATGGTGGCATCACGATGCCTAAAACACAAGGGAGCCGAATTAAAGTTGCATTTGCTAACTTTGCATCTGGCGTTTCCTGATTTTTGAGTGTTTGACTTTGCAACCTCAATGATGTTCTTTCAACATTGTTGTGTGTGTGTAATATAATACACAGCATCTGTGCATTGCTTTCGAAGGAGAGATGCTGTATAATTCCTGTCTAGGATTTGTGGAGGAGGTAGGCTCTAAATCCCGTTGAAACTGAAAGGGATTTGGGTGCCTACTTCTCGAGAGGTGAGGTAATATCTTTCATTGGACCAACTTCTTGTCTCGTTAATATCTTGGGACCGACACGGCTACACCACCCCAGCATATTTCCCTCAGATTCCTTTGACTATCCCAGGCCATTAACTATTATTACAATGGGAATGCACATACAATGGGTGGCTCCACATTTAAACCACAAGTAGCTGCTACAGTCAGGGGAAAACCACTTGCTTCCCTCCTTGCACCCAGCAACACATGCTGCTAAGGCAGATACAAAGTACTGATGGGTCATTTGTTTCAGAAGCCAGCAGATGCTTTTTGGTTTTTCATATCTATGGAGAATATTTCCAGCCAACAGGCCTTTACTAGAGTTATTTAGCTAAGCGTGCCATAAAGGCACACACAACAGCAACCATAAGGAAAAGAGGTGGGGTCTCAGGTGAATGCTAACCAAACCTGAGCATCCTGGGGGAAGGAATAGCAGAAACTGCCTTCCATTTCAGAATGCTTGCCTTTAACAGGCTTTGCCAGCTTCTGTGCTTCCACTTTACTGCCTCTTAGACATAGAAAAAGGAGGGATTTTAAAGAAATATACCTGCTGACTTCATCAGAGAAGCAAGCAAACAAAAACGTACAACCTAGCAGCTGGGAGGGGGACAGGTAATTGGATGTCAGCTTCTAATTAATAAATTCTCCTCTAGTTATTTCTAGCTCACCTGATACTGATCAATAACCCATTGGGGAACCTTCCAGTAGGACCAACTTTTAATTTATCTCCCAATTTCCTCTCTGGAGACCAGGCATCAGATCTCATTACTGTGCCTGTTTGCTGCATTTTCACCTCCCGCATTTTCTCTCTTTCCTGAGCACAGGGAGGATATTATACTTCCTGACGGGGAAGCAAAGTTCTAACAATGCAAAGGAAACGCTTAATAGAGGCCCTGTGGATGCAAAGTGCAAAATAACACTCTGTCCTTCCAGAGCAAGGGGAGAGAGCATGTGCGTGCACAAGAGAACTATTCATTGGAGAGGCAACAGCATGCACAGACCAACAAATGTGACAGGGACACAAGGACAGACTAGACAGGTGGCTGGAAGGATGAGCTGACAAATCGGATGCGGAGTCTAATGCATGGGACAAGTGGACGAAGAGGAAAGAAAGCAAGAATGAATCACATTAACCGTGATGATTCCATAAACTCACAGAAATCATGAGTCCTCCCTCTGTTTAATAGCCATAGGCTTGGATTTCCAAAAGAGCCACTGAAATTCAAGGGGAATTGGGAACCTAGGCTTCTTTGAATATCCTTTGCTCCCCAGTTTCTGAAATCCAGTGTTAGTGACATTCTCCCCTGTAAATACCAGCCCAAGGACTAGCGCATTGAAATGAAATTAACAAACTGAACAGCTGACCAGGTTCTACTGACTTTTAATGATATAATAGTGCCCAGATACAGCACAGATTGGTTCTTTAGAAATGCAGATAGGTAGATATTGGTTACAGGACCTGTTAAATGGCTAAATCAACGGTTCGCCAATTGACAGCAGAGCTAAACAATTACACCTTTTTCTGTGTGGTTAAAATGAATTCCTTATCAGACGGCTGAAGCTGCCCAGACATCAGATTTACTGGAATGCTGCACCTTGCCCTTACCTTTGTTGTCTGGGGAGGTCTCAGCCAGTGGCATTATAAAGGATGGATTGTAAAGTATAGCTAACAGGAAAGGCAGCAAAGCAGAGGTGTCCACAGCTCTGACTGAGCCAGCTACCATGCCAGCAGAGCCACCAACATACCAGGGAGCAGCTACCACTATCTGCAAAGTCAATATCCTGTCGGATGGAATAAAGGAAGGAAAATCAGAGACATACACAGAATCTTCTTCAACTCTGTGCAAGGTGATATTCCGCTGAAAACATAATAGCCAGATGCTCTCTTCAAGCCACTGGAGGCTGAGAGAGCGGAGGGCTGAGGCCAGTCTACACTAGAAACTTTTGCTGGTCTAACAACGTCAGTTAGGGAGTGACTCATAGGGTACGTCTACACTACAGGATTATTCCGAATTTACATAAACCGGTTTAGCAAAACAGATTGTATAAAATCGAGTGTGCGCGGCCACACTAAACACATTAAATCGGTGGTGTGCGTCCACGGTCCGAGGCTAGCGTCGATTTCTGGAGCATTGCACTGTGGGTAGCTATTCCGTAGCTATCCCATAGTTCCCGCAGCCTCCCCCGCCCCTTGGAATTTCCGGGTTGAGATCCCAGTGCCTGATGGGGCAAAACTCATTGTCGCGGGTGGTTCTGGGTAAATGTCGTCAGTCACTCCTTCCTCTGGGAAAGCAACGGCAGACAAGCATTTCGCGCCTTTTTTCCCTGGATTGCCCTGGCAGATGCCATAGCATGGCAATCATGGAGCCTGTTTTGCCTTTTGTGACTATCACCGTATGTGTACTAGATGCCGCTGACAGAGGCGATTCAGCAGCGCTACACAGCAGCATGCTTTTGCTTTTGCATGACAGCAGAGATGGTTACTAGCCATACTGTACCATCTACCATACCATAAATTGGTAATAAGATGATCATGGTTACCAGTCCTTTGCACTGTGCCATTTGCTGCTGTCATAAGTGCCCCTGGCCGATCAGCCAGGGGCGCAAAAGCCAAAATTGGGAATGACTCCCTGAGTCAATCCCTCCTTTTTGGTATCTAAAAATAGAACCAGTCCTGCCTAGAATATGGGCAAGTGTACTAGAGATCCACTGTATCATGAACGAGAGAGCACAGCTGCTCTGTGTCAGATCCTGCAGAAATTATGATCTGTATGCTATTCACAGGAGGTGCTCCTGCAACAACCCCGCCTGTTGATTCCATTCTTCCCCCAGCCTTCCTGGGCTACCATAGCATTGTCCCCCCACTTGTGTGATGAAGTAATAAAGAATGCAGGAATAAGACACAGTGACTTGTTAGTGAGAAATGAGTGGAAGGCAGCCTCCAGCTGCTATGATAGTCCAGACAGGACAGTAAGGACTGTGGAGGAGAGGAGCCCAGCATCCCTCTGCTAGTCCAGGGGCAATTGAATCTTTTTTTTACACATGAAGGGTGGGGGCTGATGGAGCTCAGCCCCCTGTTGCTATGATGAGGATGGTTACCAGCCATACTGCACCATCTACCAGGAAAAATTAGGGCCAGGCGCCCTTGATCGACCTAACTGATGCTAGTCGGCATGGTTACCAGTCCTTTTGCACTGCCCCATGTGCCAATAGGCTGACGATGATGATGGATATCAGCCTTATTGCACCATCAGCCACCCATGGCGGGGGAGGGGGGGAGTGAGGATGTTGGTGTTGACGGCTGCAGCATCGCGTCTATCTGCAGCATTCAGTAAAGATAGGGTGACATGTAAAAGAGTCAAGAGAGGATTGTTTTCCATTTCACTTCTGGGGGTGGGTGGGGGGTTGCGTAAATTGCCGAGCTATGCCCTGACCCACCGCGGACACTGTGTTTGACCCTAGAAGCATTTGGAGCTCAGCCAAGAATGCAAATGCTTTTCGGAGACTGCAGGAACTGTGGGATAGCTTGAGTCCTCCAGTCCATGAGCGTCCATTTGATTCTTTGGCTTTCCGTTACGCTTGTCACGCTGCAGTGCGCTGAGTCCCTGCTATGGCGTCTGTCTGGAGATTTTTTAGAAATGATTTTGAATTTCATTTTCTGTAACGGAGCGCTGATAGAACAGCGTTGCCTGCCCTTACTGCGATCACATCCGCATGGTCCATGCTGGAGCTCTTTCTTTATTTTGATTTGTAACTGCATCACCACACGTGCTGATCGGAGCTCCATGCTGGGCAAACAGGAAATATTCAAAAGTTCGCGGGGCTTTTCCTGTCTACCTGGCCACTGCATCCGAGTTCAGATTGCTGTCCAGAGCAGTCAGTGGTGCACTGTGGGATACCACCCGGAGGCCAATACCGTCGATCTGCGGCCACACTAACCCTAATCCGATATGGTAATACCGATATTAGCGCTACTCCTCTCGTTAGGGAGGAGTACAGAAACCAGTTTAAAGAGCCCTTTATACCGATATAAAGGGCTTCTCAGTGTGGACGGGTGTGGCATTAAATCGGTTTTACGCTCCTAAAACCGGTTTAAACGCCTAGTGTAGACCAGGCTATAGACTCATAGACTTAAGGTCAGAAGGGACCACCATGGTCATCTAGTCTGACCTCCTGCACAACGCAGGCCACAGAACCTCATCCACTCACTCCTGTAACAAACCCCTAACCTATGTCTGAGTTATTGAAATCTTCAAATCATGGTTTAAAGACCTCAGGGTGCAGAGAATCCTCCAGCAAGTGACCCGTGCCCCATGCTGCAGAGGAAGGCAAAAAACCTCCAGGGCCTCTGCCAATCTGCCCTGGAGGAAAATTCCTTCCCAACCCCAAATATGGCAATCAGTTAAACCCTGAGCATGTGGGCAAGACTCACCAGCCAGCATCCAGGAAAGAATTCTCTGTAGAGTGGGGTGATTTATAACTATACCAATAAACCCTTTCTTGTGTAGACTAAACCTGAGCTGGTGCAGTCTTGGTGTAGAAAGGTGAAGGGGTTCAAAGAAGGACATGCTGCTCATCAGGACCGGCTCTAGGTTTTTTGCTGCCCCAAGCAAAAAAAAAAAAAAACCTCCAGGAGTGCAAATGCTGAAGCAAAAAAGAAAAAGAAAAAAGGTGGCCGGAATGCCACCCCTGAAATTGTGCTGCCCCAAGCACATGCTTAGTTTGCTGGTGCCTAGATCCAGCCCTGCTGCTCATGTCTTGCAGCTGACGGAAATGTAGTGGTACAGCTTTGGAAAGGGGCCTTTGCCCTCTTGGTTGGAGGCGGAGTGCAGTGTATGGCAGCTGGAGAGGACCAGACAGGGAAATATGCAGAGCAGCTGACACAGCCACTAACCCACCCACCCCCAATCCCACTCCATACATCACACCCTTCATACAAATGCATCTCCAAAGGCTTAAGGGTCTTAATTGGCATGCAGCAGCTGCAGAGGAGACAAAGAGCAGTGGGGATGGCGGAGGGGAAGAAGAGAGATTGATTTTCAGCTTAGATTTGAAATGAGGCAGAGAGTTGATGAGGTAGAGAGATACCATTTGGAGAGGCTGGATGCAGCAGGGGCAAAGGAGGAGGCTCTCACACCAAAAGTGACAAGACCGGTGTGACGAGACAGAGGGGGCCAGTGTTAGACAAGAAGAGGGAGCAGAAAGAGGAGCAAGAGGGAGAATAGAACAAGGCCATGAAAACAAAGGACCTTCTCTGAAGCCCACTGAGTCTTTCTACTGACTTCAGTGGGCTTTGCAGGGCAATTCTGAACTGTATCCTGAAATGAAGAGGGAGTCAGAGTTGCTGGCTGCAGAGTGGGATGACGTTCCTGTTTTTATCTGAGGGAGAATGTGGGTCACAGGCATTCTGGACATGTTGGAGTCAGGAGGGCTGGTTTGGTCTCAGTGCTAGTTATTGGCATATGGAATCTTGCATAGGTTATAGAAAACTACAGGACAATGCAATAAAGAATCCTGGCTCATCTCCTCTTCCTTCCACTTTGGCTGCTTCTGCCATTGTCCCTCACTGTTCACCTGTCCTATATGCTAAGTCCCCATTAATATATTTCCTCCCCATCCCCACTGTGGACGATGAATGAACCAAGACAGAGCTCCTGGTTGAATTCCCAAGATCTCCCTACCTACCCTGCCTACTTCAACCTTCAACCTCTTACCCTCATGATTGTGAAACTCTTTTTCGATCCACTACTCTTTGAACAAATGGGAAGAGATGCCAGCAGTGCCACACAGAGAAAATACAGGGAGGGGCCAGAAGCATGGTGCAGTGGCTGTGAAAGAGGACCTATATCAATGTGGCAGCCCCAAGTGGAATACCACATCACCAAGAGCAGAAGCAGCCATCCTCCCATTTAATGTTGTTCCCATGAATGCTACCCAAAGGCCATGTGGCTGATTGCAAAGTGCTGTCTGATATTTATGTGATAATGCAAAATGGAAAAAAAACTCGTGTTCTTCCCCTGGAAGGGGAGGGTCTAGAAGTCCTGGTCAGCCCAAACAATTAATGGTTTCTATGAAAATGTATTAATAGCGGAAGTAGGGTATGCTCAGCATTTGCACTCAGGTTGTTTGGATCACTCACTTCCGTCAATAACACTTTTGATTTCTAGAGCACTTTGCAACTAAGAATTTTACAAGCACCGATTAATTAAGCCTCACAACCATCCCATGTGAGAGACTCAAGTACTGTCATTCCTGTTTCATAGAGATGGAGTTAGGATTTTCAAAGCACTGAAGGGAATCGCAGAATAATAGAATATCTCGCTTGAAAGGGACCTCAGCAGGTCATCTAGTCCAACCCCCTGCTCAAAGCAGGACCAATCTCCAACTAAATCATCCCAGCCAGGGCTTTGTCAAGCCTGACCATAAAAACCTCTAAGGAAGGAGATTCCACCACCTCCCTAGGTAACCCATTCCAGTGCTTCACCATCCTCCTAGTGAAAAAGTTTTTCCTAATATCCAACCTAAACCACCCACACTGCAACTTGAGACCATTACTCCTTGTTCTATCATCTGGTACCACTGAGAACAGTCTAGATCAGGGCTGGCCTTACCATGAGGCAAACTGAGGTGGCCGCCTCAGATGCCAGACTGTGGGGGGGGGGCGCCACTAGGACCCAGAGTGTAGAAAATTGTGTCTGCTGCTGGTGCATGTATTCTCTCTGCTCTAGATGCACAGAGATGGTGGAGTGCTGTGCTGGAGGAAGGATGGCACAAGAGACATAACAGGCAGGCAGGAGAAAAGGTGAGAGGGAATAACAGAAAGCAGCAGGAGCTGCAGGGAGAGAGGAGGAGGAGGAGAAGCCTCTTATGTACCTCTCTAGCACCCCCAGGAGCCTGGACTGATTAACAACAACTTCTCAGGGAGCGCCCTGTTTCCTGATGCTTCCACTTGAGGAGAACAGGCAGTCAACTGAAGTAGTTGGAGCCAGTTAAGCCCTTAAGACCAGGGCCGTCCCTACCTATACACAAAGTACGCAGCTGCGTAGGGCACCAGGAAATTTGGGGCACCAAATTTCCTGGTGCCCTGTGCAGCTGCGTGCTGCTCCAGCCCCTGCTCTGGCTCTTCCCCAGGGCCCTTGCCCTGTTTTGCCCCTTCCCCGCCCCTTCCCCACCCCAGGTCTGCCTCTTCCTGCCCCTGCTTCGCCCCAGCCCCGCCCCCACTCCCCTGAGCTCTGCAGCATGGCCAGGCCTGCACTCACCAGCAGCGGGAAGTGCAGACCCAGTCCCAGCTGCGCTGCCGGTGAGTGCTGTGGGGTGGTTCCCCCTGGCCCCCAAACCAGCCCCCCAGGGCCCGCCCCCCCCGCTCCTCCCCCACGGAGGACTGGGGACAGCCCCCGCCACTCCCTCGCCATAGAGGCCTGGGGCCCCACACCCTCCGCCCCCACGGGGGAGCTGCATAGGGCCCAGAATACCTAGGGATGGCCCTGCTTAAGACGCCGATATCTTCCTTCACTCAGGCCCTGCTACCAGCCTGCTTATTTGTCCCTTTCAACTGAGTGTTGAGAGCCACTCTAGCTGGCACAGAACAGCAGTCATGAGTGAAAGAAGAAAACACCCCTCTGGGGCAGCATTCAGAAAAAGAAAGAGGCAAAGGAAGATTTTCTATCTAAGCAGGATGGAGCTCTCCTGAGATACATAGACACAAATGTTCATGGTGAGCCTTCTGGCCCCAGTGAGGATGTGAGTGGTGAGGAGATGCCTGATCTTCCAGTTAGTCAGAGTATAGGTGACCTGGAAGCTACTGCAGAATCCATATCTCCATCTCAAATGGATGTAGCCATGCACATTCCTGAAGAAAAGTGTAGATCAGAGAAGAGTGTGGTGGAGGCGCAAGAAACAGCTGCTGTTGAGTTTAGTTCCTTAAGTCTAGATGATCCAGGACTGTGGACCCACTTGAGCAGTAGCCTGAGGGACTTCCTTGTACTGCATGGGCCACAGCAAGTGAAAAAATTCATGTTCCCCAAAGACAATGAAAATAAAACTTTCCATCCAACACATTACTGACGTGAAATCCCCAATGGTGACAAAGTAGAGAGGCCATGGCATATGTACTCAAAAACCCAGAATGCTGCATACTGTTTTTGTTGCGAACTCTTCCAGTCTAATGTTCCAGACACATTGGGTTCTACAGGAACAAAGGAATGGAAAAATCTGGCTAAAAATCTGGCCTGCCATGAGAAGGCAGCAAATCACCAGAGAGCATTCCATAGGTGGAAAGAGCTTGAGACGAGACTAAGGTTAAAGGCCACCATAGATGATTAGCATCAAGAGAAGATTGCATCAGAGTCTCTTTACTGGCAAAATGTTCTGAAAAGGCTCATTGCCACTGTGAGAATGCTTGCTACCCAAAACCTAGCACTGTGTGGCACTTCAGATCAGCTGTATGTACCAAACAATGGAAACTTCCTTAAAATTGTGGAGCTGATGGCGGAGTTTGATGCTGTACTCCAAGAGCATCTAAGAAGAGTCACCACCCAAGAAATGTACAAGCACCACTACCTTGGAAAAACAATTCAAAATGAGATCATACAGTTACTGGCAATAAAAGTCAAACAGAAGATTGTGGCAGATCTGAAGTCAGATCTATTATTCTGGGCTGCACAACTGACATCAGCCATACGGAACAAATTACTTTAATGGTGCATTTTATAACAACAACAGAACCTAGTGAAAATGTCCCTGCAATGGTGACTGTCAGAGAGCATTTTCTAGAATGTATTGACATTGATGATACTACAGGAGCTGGTATGACAAATGTGCTTCTTAAAAAGCTGGAAGATATGGGAATTACGATAGCTGACATGAGAGGTCAGGGCTACGATAATGGTGCCAACATGAGAGGAGTGCAGACACGGATCCAAGAGTTAAACCCTCGACCTTTTTTTGTCCCATGCAGTTCTCATTCATTGAACTTGGTGGTCAGTGATGCAACATCAGCTTTCAGTGAGGCTGCTGAATTTTTTAATATAATTCAAAGCATCTATGTATTTTTCTCTGCATCAGCTCATTGATGGCAAATTTTGAAGCAACATCTGGGAACATCCTCTCTGACACTGAAATCGCTGAGTGCCACATGATGGGAAAGTTGACCGGAGGCAATAAAGCCTATCAAATACCAAATTGGGAAGATAGATGATGCCATAGTTGCCATTATGGAGGATAATGCTATGACAGGAACTGTTTGTGGGAGAACAGTGGCAGAGGGAAATGGAATCAGCAAAAACATACATAACTTCAAATTTCTGTGTGGCTTAGTGTTGTGGCATGACATACTGTTTGAAATAAATGTTGTAAGCAAGAGACTCCAAGGTGTTGACCTTGATATATCTGAAGCAATGGAACAACTGGACAGGGTCGCCCAGAGGGGGGGCAAGTGGAGCAATTTGCCCCGGGCCCCGCAGGGGCCCCAACGAGAGTTTTTTGGGGCCCCTGGAGCAGGGTCCTTCACTCGCTCCAGGGGCCCCGGAAAACTCTCACAGGGCCGGGGCCCCCCGGAGCTTCTTCCGCTCCGGGTCTTAGGCGGCGGGGGGTCCTTCCACTCCGGGGCGGAAGGACCCCCTGCCACTGAATTACCGCCAAAGCGGGACCCGCCGCTGAAGTGCTGGGTCTTTGGCGGTAATTCTGCGGCAGGGGGCCCCCGCCGCGGGTCTTTGGGGCACTTCGGTGGCGGGTCCTGGAGCGGAAGGACCCCCCGCTGCCAAATTACCGCCGAAGCAGGGGCCCCCCACCGCCAAAGACCCCAGTCCCCCTGAATCCTCTGGGTGGCCCTGCAACTGGACAAAGCAAAGTCATACCTACAGTCTTACCGGTCAGATGAGGGATTTCAAGATGTTCTGAAGAGTGCACAGAAGTTGGCAGAGGAACTTTCACACTGAAGCTATTTTCCCACCCATTCAAGAATAAAAAAGTCACTGAAGAAGAAGACATTTTGATTACAAGGCACAGGATAATCCCATCAGAGACCCCAAACAATAATTCAAAGTTGAATTCTTTAGCCAGGTGCTAGATTGTGCAATACAGTCAGTTGAATGTTCCATGCAGCTCAAGGAACACAGCAGTATATTTGGGATGTTGTATGATATTCCAAAACTCTTTACTATACCAGAAGAAGACCTACACCAGCAATGCAGGGCACTAGAGACAGTGTTGACACATGATGACATGTGCAGTATTGATGCAAGTGATTTAGGTGATGAACTGAAAGCCCTTTCAAGATACATTTCAGAAGGATCAACTCCAAACGCTGTTCTGGAATATATGTGCACAAATGCTTTTGTTGCTTTGCGCATATTTCTAACACTTCCTGTAAAAGTTGCCAGTGGAGAACACAGCTTCTCCAAGCTGAAGTTAATAAAAACACATCTACGCTCCACAATGACACAGGAGAGGCTGGTCGGCCTTGCAACCATCTCAATAGCGCATGAGTTGGCCCAGACTGTGGACCTTCAGGAAGCAGTTCAAATCTTTGCAACCCAGAAGGCACGGAAAGCACCACTTTGCTTATTCAAACAAATAAAAATGCCAGTGTTTATTATGTAGACAAGAAAAGTTACATTTGCTGTTCAGGCATTTGAAAGTTAAGTGTTACTTAAAATTTTTGAACAAGGCATTTTAAGTTGTTAATTCTTCTTTATAGGGGTAGGTAGCAGAGCAGTACCATGAGAGGAGTAGAATAGGAAGAAGGCAGAATTGAGATCTTTCAAAGTTTTGGCCCAAGCGAGGGGGCATCATTTGAACTCCCCGCCTCAGGTGCCAAAATGTTGTGGGCTGGCCCTCATCTAGATCCATCCTCTTTGGAACCCCCTTTCAGCTAGTTGAAAGCAGCTATCAAATTCCCCCTCATTCTTCTCTTCTGCAGACTAAACAATCCCAGTTCCCTCAGCCTCTCCTCATAAGTCATGTGCTCCAGGCCCCCAATCATTTTTGTTGCCCTCCGTTGGACTCTTTCCAATTGTTCCACATCCTTCTTATAGTGTGGGACCCAAAACTGGACACAGTACTCCAGATGAGGCCTCACCAATGCCGAATAGAGGGGAATGATCATAGAATCATAGAATCATAGAATCTCAGGGTTGGAAGGGACCTCAGGAGGTCATCTAGTCCAACCCCCTGCTCAAAGCAGGACCAAACCCAACTAAATCATCCCAGCCAGGGCTTTGTCAAGCCTGACCTTAAAAACCTCTAAGGAAGGAGATTCCACTACCTCCCTAGGTAACCCATTCCAGTTCTTCACCACCCTACTAGTGAAAAAGTTTTTCCTAATATCCAGCCTAAACCTCCCCCACTGCAACTTGAGACCATTACTCCTTGTTCTATCATCTTCTACCACTGAGAACTGGATCACGTCACTCAATCTGCTGGCAATGGTCCTACTTATACAGCCCAAATTGCCGTTAGCCTTCTTGGCAATAAGGGCACACTGTTGACTCATATCCAGCTTCTCGTCCACTGTAACCCCTAAGTCCTTTTCTGCAGAACTGCTGCCTAGCCAATCGGTCCCTAGTCTGTAGTAGTGCTTGGGATTTAGGGCACACATCTTCCAGTGATCATAATTAAAATTTCAACTAGAGAAACCAAGGCACTGAGAAGTGAAGGAACTTACCCAAGCATACCTAGGGTAGAGAGAGGTATAAAGCCCAGATCACCTGACTCTCAGGCCTTGTACTTTATCCACAGGATCATCTAGCTTCACAATAAGATACTTAGAGCTGGTTAAGAAATGGAATTTTCCTCCCACAGAAATTTTAAAATTGATTTCCATTCCAAATTGGAATGGAGAGTCAAAATTCTGAAATGATTTCAAATAATAAATGTCAAAATGAAAAATGTTGACATTTTTTACCAAAATAATTTGGTTCAACATGTCAATGAGACATTTTCCATTATGAATTGAAACAAAAAATGTTACTTTGTTTTGAAGTCTTCACTCAAACCAAAAAAATTTGTTTAGTTTCTCCTGATCAGAAAATTTAAATTGTTTGTCTCAGTCAACATTTTCTCCATGGAAAATATTGATTTAAATGAAACCACATTTTCTAATAGGAAAAAAAGTGATGCAAAAATTTTTGACCAGCTCTGAAGCCATTGATACATGCTAACTCTTCAAAACTGATCTATTTTCTGCCAAGACAAGGAAGACCAGAAGATGCAAAATTTAAAACACACGCAGAAATTCTGAATGAGATGGAATTAGTAGCTCCCTGAGCTCAGCTGGAATTTTGACTGATGCAGAATCCAGAAGTTATCTGAACCATAACTTTCTGAATGGAATAGAATACTGAAGCTCTGTGAAGTGGCAGGATCCAAAAATCTGAATGGAGTTGCATTTAGAAGATCCCTGGGCTTAGGGCAACTTTACTGATGCCCTGGGTGCCCAGGAGGACTGTGTGTCCACAGAACATAAATGCAGGGACATGGGAATTGCCTAATGGATCAGACCAGTTACCCATCTTGCCGTATCTGTCTCTGACAGTACCAGCTGCTTCAGAAGACGTTGCAAGAACTCCACAGTGGACAATTATGGGATAACATGCACAAAAGAGGAATATCTTCCTGGTCTCACACAGTTAATGTCTGCCTCATGCCCTGAAGCATGGGGATTTATATCCCTAGTTTGTTATTTTTTTTAATCCTAGCTAATATAACGGTGGATGTTCTCATTATCCATGATAATAGTTCATTTGGGACCCAACAGTATGTAAGAGCAGTTCAAAACACTCTCTCCAACACGCTCTAACTTGCATTGGATCTGCCTTGGTGAATTTAATCTCCTGTTGGGTTGCCCATTCACCTAGCTTGGCTAGGTCCCTCTGACATCCCTCTCAGTCTTCTCTGCTCTTGACTAAATCATTGTGTCATTTACAGATTTTGCCACCTCACTGCTCAGCCCCTTTCCCAGGTCATTAATGAATTAACAAAATGCTGGTCCTCATGAAGAACCTCATCACCCCCTTTCTGCTTGACACTGCTGACATGTTAAAAATTGATCCTTTATTCCTACTTTTTGTTTCCTGGCCCTAGCCAGTCTCTGATCCATGACAGGTACTTTACCTCTCACTCCACGGCGAGCTAGTTTCCGTAATAGCTACTTGTGAGAGAGCTGGTCAAATGCATTTTGAAGTAAATTATGTCATCTTTTTCGCCTTTCTCTCCTATTCTGCTGACAGGACAACAGAAGTCCAGTTGACTAGAGAGGCATGATTTTCCTTTGCAGATCCATGCTGGTTTGCGCCTGTCCGATCATGCTCACCTAGGTATCTTATAACAGTTTTTCATTCTCATTTCAGCCAGTTTAATGGTGCTGCTGTAAGGCATGCTACAATAGTATAAAAGGAATGCAAAAGGCAAAACAATCAGCCTGTTCTTGCAGGGCACTGCAGTGATTCTAACTGCATGCAGTCTGACCCTTCCCCTTTAGTTCTACATTGCTACTTTTAGCAGTATAGCAACTAGACCTCCTGCGACAGGTCTGCCACTTACTGAGTGGCCCGAGCCCCTTTGCAGCAGCGTCCCCTCTTCAGGGCCCCTTATTAGAGTCCTCTCTCTTGTAAATCCTATCACCCTCCAGCCGGGGCTGTTTAATGCACACAAACAGGCCCAGAAAGTCCCATCATTACAGTCCATCCCTGCAATCCAAAGGTTCACACGTATCTCTGGCTCTTTGGCCATCCACCAAGCGCTATTCCCTGGCCACAGCCTGCTCTTCGCTGGGTTGTTTCTCATAGCTGTCTCTTCACAGCATTTAGCCTGCTGGCTTCCTTCTCTTAGGGAAAAAAAAACATTCAAGCCCAATAAAATGAGGGGGGAAGGTAAGCCAAACACTGGGGATAGGTCATCTGTGGTACCTAAATGAAGAGTCAGGTGACTCTAGGTGGGCCAGAAATCTGGGTGTTTCAGGCCTGCGCTTTTCTCCAGCAGAGACATAGAAGTGTAAAACCCCTCCAGTGGAAATGCATTCAGTCAGCTAGACATGAGCAATTTCTGTTTGTTACACAACATTCAGACATGGATTGAGGCTGTGAAATCCTAATATGCAGAGTTCAGGCTGCCACTGGATGTGTCTCTCCCACATCCAGAGGGATTGGGGCAGGAGTGAATTCTTCATGGCCTTCATCTGCCTCTCTCTCTCTTCCACGTCCCTAAAGTTCTCGTACATCCTCTTTAGAAAACATTTCAGTATGTCCAAGCCATTCCAGCAGGAGAGGCAGAGCCCAGGTGACTGGGCCTCTGTTCTTTAAACAGCAAGTGCACACACACACACGTACAATGTAACTGTCTTACACCCAACCTGTTCCTGGGCCCTTTGCCATTATTGTTAGCTTAAATAACAAAAAAACAAACCTCAGCCTCCTGAACATGGTTTGTTCCTAGGGTTTCCCCCTTCAGGACATCTCAGTCCCAGCCCCTACTTCTCTCACCTGTTCCCACAAGTTGGCAAAAAAACAAAAAAACAAAAAAAAAATCCTCTAGATCTTTAAGCAGGGTTCTAGCTACTGACAAAAGAGCCTGAACCTCACTGCAGAGGCCCAGATCTTACCTTGCTCATACAATAGTTAAGGCCACACAAGAGTTTCCCTTCTAAGCCCCTGTTTCAGTGCAAACCAATCCACCCCTCAAGAAAACTTCCAACTTCTTATTTAACAGCTGCTGTGCTGAAATGGAAAGACAAACTTTTTGTCTGACAGAAATTGCCACCACCAAGCAGTCCTGAGTTCGCCTTTTAGTGGTCTGGTGACAATTGGTTTTGATTTGACCAAATTAAAGTTCTTTAAAAATAAAATCACCCTTTGTTCTAATTTTTATCAATGGTCAGAGACAGGGTAGACGCCACTGATCCAGCCTCTGGCGCTCTGATTCACCAAAGCATGTTAGCACATGCTTAAGTACTTTGTGGAATCAGGGCCTCCAGCGGTGAATGTGGCTGCTGAGTGAAAAATGTAGGAAGCCTGGGCACAGACTGAGAAAGGTGCCTTTGCTACATTCACTGTGCATCTGTGATAAAATCTGCAAAGCTCCAGAGAAGTGCCAGAGGGCTCCCTCCCCTCCTGAATGGCTGATGAAGTGTACAGGAGAAGGTATTCCAGTCACATCTCACCAAATAGTTCCATATTGCTGCATTTTTTAATTTTTTTCCTTGCAAAAAGAAAACACAAACAAACAAACCCAACAACAACTAGGAAATTCCATTAAAAAAATTCTGTTAAGATATAGTTAAGGATGCTTGGCAGAGCACTTAAAAGTCCTCATTTAAGATTTTATGCTCTGTGTTAACTCCAACCCTTGTGTGTATATATCACAGTACAGTCTTTAATTATATGATCACATATTATTTTGAATAGAATACAATGCCATATAATTTCTCCCCTACAAACACACAGTGCTGTGTGCTATTTTGCACAGGCCGGTCCATTAAAGTCATTTATTTGACAAGTACACAGTAATGGCCAGATTTTGCCACCATTACTCACGCTGAGTAGAACCTTATTCTGCATGTAGTCTCACTGAAATCAATGGGATTATTGCATGGGTAAAGTATTACTCAGAGCTACATATTAGGGGCCTGATTTTCCTCTCACTTCCACTGGTGTAAATCAGGAGTAACTCTGCTGAAGCAGTGGTGTAAAATTGGTGTGAGAGGAGAATCAGAACCTAAATATAAGTAGGAAGAGCAATAATGAAAATTGACTAGCATATATAAAATCCCCTTGACACTTTGCTGCTAGGTTAGTTTTGCCGTTAACTGCCTCATGCCCAGAACGGCACCCAAGAAAAGAAAATACCCAGTGAGTAAATGGCTGCTAAGAAAGGGCTCGATTCTGCATGATGCCAGATGTTCCTGTGAGGTGCTGAGCACCCTTCACTCCCATGGAATCGTGGGGAGTTCAGGCCACTCAGCATCTCACAGCAAGTGAGAAGGAAATCTAGGAATAGAAGTCAGGCCTTCTGACTAGCTGGGAGGTGCTTTAAGCACTAGGCAACACTGTATCCCAGCTGGACAGCATACAACCCCCTGTAGTATACTGTAGCATTTATAGCAGAGTGGCTTTTGAGCCTCATCCCTGTCCCCACATCTACCCACCCAAAACCTATTAATAGCCATTGCTGATTGCATCTGGAATGTTCCTAAATAGCAGAGACACCCAGCACACAGAATATGCTCCCTATGCCCCTCCTGTCCCACTAGAAGGGTGCTGCTACTTCATCTCCTTGCTTTGCCTCATCAAGGCTTTGGGGCAGCGGCTGTCATTTACTCTGGATTTGTACAGCACCTACCACAGTGGGTTCTGGACCTGCCTGAGGCCTCTAGGTGCTACTGCAGTATTATGATTAAATTCTCAGAGTCCACTTGTCCCTCTAAAGATGATGTATTTCTATAGTGACCATCTTTGTAGTGCCTGGGCACTGTTTAATTTTTACCCATGTTCCTCCAGTCATACATGTGGAGGATGCTCCAAACTGCCCTTCTGCCCTCCCGCACTAACGAGGATCATCCCCTTTCCTCTCTTACATACCTATCTTTCCTTTCCCTGTCCCACTTTCTTCCACTCCTCAGAAGGTGGGTGGGGGGGATTGTGTCTTCACCTCTGAATATGCGGATTAAAAGGCAAAAAATTGACAGTAAACGGCCAATGGCTCATTTACTGTTGACGGTGAGTCAATCAAAACCCTGCTTTCCCACTGCTTCCTGCCTTTCCCATCTGTGTGAATTCATGACCCGATTTCTGATGTGTTCCACACTGTTACTTTTTTCCCTCAGAGTTTAATTGCTTCTGTTTCACATTTGGGTGCTGAAAAATTGACAGAAGCTGCACAATTCCCTCTAGCTACAGCTCCTATTTATACTGCTGTAAACGACGTTTGCAGTGATATGATTAGTAATAAAGGGGAGAAAATTAAATGGGAATTAGCAGCTCTTTCTGTAAAACCTGGTCGTCTCCCAAGTTTCTCTTCCAGGGTCACGGGAGCCATTAATGTTGGAAAAGCCTCACTGTATTTTCAGCTCTGTCCCCTAGCAGGGGCAGGATCCAGCCATCTGATAGCAGACTGCTTAGCTATCACACTGATAGCCTGCTTGATCTTAGCCCCCCAAAGTGATTAACCATTATCCGTGCCAAATACCTGCCCCATGGATAAGTCTGTGCTGTAGCAAATAGGAGACTGAAGGAGAGGAAGTCCACCCCAGATGTTCTCAACGGACAAATTTTGGCTCCTCTTTCACAGACACGAAGGGCCCCAGAAACATAAGTGGTTAAATCTGCCATACATAATGGGTGAGGGCATGCACAGGGGTTGTACACACATGGTACCATATGGAGTTCTGCTCTGTGACAGTTCCCTGAGTACAACTGCAAAGGCAGGACAGAGCTGGGTTTCCAGCTCTAGCAGGTACCCAGGAGTCATGCTACTGAATCAATAACTATCAATCAGGGAGGATGCTCCAAGCTAAAGGTGGGAGAAAAAGCAGTAAAACTGGTTTTGTGTGAAAGTTCAATTGTTTCCATTTCCCAGGGATTTAAATGTAAGTTTTGCTTTTCATGCAGGTTTCCATGAGGTTGTAATCAATATTTTTTCACTGGTCTTTTGACTGAAATTATATTTGAACATTTTCATTTACCAAAAACCATGTGTTCAATAAACGCAAATTGCACCTGAAACCATCAAACATTTTTTGCTGACCAAATGTGTGGTTTTCAATACACTAAAATCGTACTTACAATTGTTGGTGGAAAACTGTTGTCAGCCAATGAAGATGTTTGATAATGATTTAAAGTAAGATTTTGATAAATATTTTAATTACAAAATTGACTAAAATGTCACCAAAGCTTCTGCAAAAATATGTAACTTAAAGATGTCAACCATATTTTGTAAAAAGCTCTATTTTTTTTAAACAAAAGCCATTTTTCACAGGAAAAACTTCGCATATGGAAAATGTCAGTCCATCCTACTCACACCAAATGGCTTCCTCGCTGGCTGCCAGACCTTGGAACTGCATCTTCCTGATGGCCTCTGGAGCTGTAGGCCCTTCCCCAAACCATGCTCTGGACTGGATGTTTTTAATCTTTTATCAGGCTGCTGTAAAATGCACCTGAGTGGCTATAAAAGCCACCCAAAATCTAGCTAGGTGTAGCTCTACAAAGGAAAACCTGTGCTCGGCTGCACTGTAGGGTTGGAGAGCAGAGCAGAGCCTATAGTGGACATCTTACCTCACCACAACTTGTCTGACCCTCAATCTTCAAGATGCCACTAGAGTTTGCTGATACCTCCAGGGACTAATGTCTGCCTGCTGAGTAATGTAAATGGCTGAGTTTTTAACAGCCAGGGAATTTATTTTTTGAGTTGTGGAGCAATTATTTTTATTTGCATTGCAGCAGTACCTGGCACCCCCGCTGTGCTAGGTGCTGTGCACCCATACAGACTAATAGAAGGTCTCTGCCTTGAAGGGAGCGTTAGAGAACTCAGAAACAATACCATGTGTCATGAAGGCTGAAAGAGTTGGGGAACTACTAAGAGACGTAAATACCAAAGCAGGGGTAACTCAGAAAGCCCTTTTGCTAGCCCCAGGAATGCAGAGCCTTTCCCTGCCCTGCAGATCCTAATTGCCATAATGGGATGCAGGAAGGGAGGTGCTTCTTAGATAACCTGGTGTCACTTTGTCAGGGCTCGGAAGATCATTATCAACACCTGGTCCTGCGACTGGAATGGAACAAGAAGCCAACACCATCCTGAACACAGCCCTGCCACCCCCCACAGCTCCAGCCCCCTCAGCTCCTGCCCAAGCTCAGGGCATCCCCTCCACAACAGCTCCTGCCTGAGCTCCAGGCTTCTCCCTCCCCACTTCCCCCGTGGCTCATGCCCAGGCTCGAGCTGCCCACAGCCCAAGCTTGGGGCTTTAGCCCCTGCAGCACCTCCTGGGGCTCGGGGCTTTCACCCCGTGGCTCATGCAAGAGCTGAGGCACCCATTTTTCAAATTGTCCAGGGCCCCTGGGCACAGGCCGCATAGGCCCATGCATTAGAATCATAGAATATCAGGGTTGGAAGGGACCTCAGGAGGTCATCTAGTCCAAACCCCTGCACAAAGCAGGACAAACCCCCAACTAAATCATCCCAGCCAGGACTTCGTCAAGCCTGACCATAAAAACCTCTAAGGAAGGAGATTCCACCACCTCCCTAGGTAACCCATTCCAGTGTTTCACCACCCTCCTAGTGAAAAAGTTTTTCCTAATATCCAACCTGAACCTCCCACACTGCAACTTGAGACCATTACTCCTTGTTCTGTCATCTGCTACCACTGAGAACAGTCTAAATCCATCCTCTTTGGAACCCCCTTTCAGGTAGTTGAAAGCAGCTATCAAATCTCCCCTCATTCTTCTCTTCTGCAGGCTAAACAATCCCAGTTCCCTCAGCCTCTCCTCATAAGTCATGTGCTCCAGCCCCCTAATCATTTTTGTTGCCCTCCCCTGGACTTTTTCCAATTTTTCCACATCTTTCTTGTAGTGTGGGGCCCAAAACTGGACACACTACTCCAGATGAGGCCTCACCAGTGCCGAATAGAAGGGAATGATCACGTCCCTCGATCTGCTGGCAATGCCCCCACTTATACAGCCCAAAATGCTGTTAGCCTTCTTGGCAACAAGGGCACACTGTTGACTCATATCCAGCTTCTCATCCACTGTAACCCCTAGGTCCTTTTCTGCAGAACTGCTGTCTAGCCATTCGGTCCCTAGTCTGTAGCAGTGCATGGGAGTTATCGTGGATAGTTCTCTGAAGATGTCCACGCAGTGTGCAGAGGCGGTCAAAAAAGCAAACAGGATGTTAGGAATCATTAAAAAGGGGATAGAGAATAAGACTGAGAATATATTATTGCCCTTATATAAATCCATGGTACGCCCACATCTCAAATACTGTGTACAGATGTGGTCTCCTCACCTCAAAAAAGATATTCTAGCACTAGAAAAGGTTCAGAAAAGAGCAACTAAAATGATTAGGGGTTTAGAGAGGGTCCCATATGAGGAAAGATTAAAGAGGCTAGGACTCTTCAGTTTGGAAAAGAGAAGACTAAGGTGGGACATGATAGAGGTATATAAAATCATGAGTGATGTTGAGAAAGTGGATAAGGAAAAGTTATTTACTTATTCCCATAATACAAGAACTAGGGGTCAACAAATGAAATTAATAGGCAGCAGGTTTAAAACAAATAAAAGGAAGTTCTTCTTCACGCAGCGCACAGTCAACTTGTGGAACTCCTTACCTGAGGAGGTTGTGAAGGCTAGGACTATAACAATGTTTAAAAGGGGACTGGATAAATTCATGGTGGCTAAGTCCATAAATGGCTATTAGCCAGGATGGGTAAGAATGGTGTCCCTAGCCTCTGTTCGTCAGAGGATGGAGATGGATGGCAGGAGAGAGATCACTTGATCATTGCCTGTTAGGTTCACTCCCTCAGGGGCACCTGGCATTGGCCACTGTCGGTAGACAGATACTGGGCTAGATGGACCTCTGGTCTGACCCGGTACGGCCTTTCTTATGTTCTTATGTTCTTATGTTCTTATGGGATTCTTCCGTCCTAAGTGCAGGACTCTGCACTTGTCCTTGTTGAACCTCATCAGATTTCTTTTGGCCCAATACTTTAATTTGTCTAGGTCCCTCTGTATCCTATCCCTACCCTCCACTCCACTCCACTCCACCACTCCTCCCAGTTTAGTGTCATCTGCAAATTTGCTGAGAGTGCAGTCCACGCCATCCTCCAGATCATTAATGAAGATATTGAACAAAACTGGTCCCAGGACCGACCCTTGGGGCACTCCTCTTGATTAATCCAACACTGGCCCTGAGTAGCAGCTAGGAACTCCCCGTTGGGGTGCTCCTAGCAGCACTGGGGAGATTGGACCTACCTCCACCTCTGGGAGCCTCCTCCAGCTGCAGGAAACTCCACAGCCCAGAAGTGAGCTTGGCAATCCTGATAACAGCAACTTTGGGATCCCCCTCCCCCCGCCCGTCAATCCCCTTTCCATCAGGACCCCCAGGGTTACAACATCCTGAAATTTCAGATGTAAACATCTGATATCGTGAAGTTGACCAATTTTAAGACCCTGTGGCCGTGAAATTGATCGAAGTGAAGCATGAATTTGGTAGGGACCTACCTATATAGTCCCTTGCAGTCAAGCCTGGAGGTAACAAATGCATGGAGGGCTTTGGTGAGGTCCATATTAGAGGAACGGCTGTGGTTCCTGAATATAAATGCAAAGGATTAAAGTCACTATGACTCTGCTGTCTGGCAGGTCAGGAGCATTGATGGCTCCAACAGGGCCCTGAAGCTGCAAACAAAAAGCTAGTTGGTTGGTGGTGCTGACACAACTTCTGTCCTTTCCTCTAAATCAGTGGTTCCCAACCAGGAATACGCATACCCCTAAGGGTACGCAAAGGTCTTCCAAGGAGTACATCAACTTATCCAGATATTTGCCAATTTTACACCAGGCTACATAAAAAGCACTAGCAAAGTCAATACAAACTAAAATTTCATACAGACAATGATCTGTGTATACTGCTCTATGTATAAACTGACATGTAAGTACAATATTTATATTCAAACTGATTTATTTTATAATTATATGGTAAAAATGAGAAAGTCAGCAATGTTTCAGTACTAGTGTGCTGTGACACTTTTGTATTTTTATGTCTGATTTTGTAAATAAGTAGTTTTTAAGTGAGGTGAAACTTGGGGGACACGCAAGGCAAGTCAGGCTCCTGAAAGGGGTATAGTAGTCTAGAAAGGTTGAAAGCCACTGCAAAATACTTCCTCTTGTCAACCAGCATCTCTTACAGCCAAGTCACTTTTATCCAGATCTCTCTCACTCAAGACACTGGGAAAGTGTCACAGGTCACCCTGTTGACTCCCACAAGACTCTGCAGCTGACAAGATCTCATGGTCAATGGTACCAAAAGCTTCTGATGGATCAGTGTGGTGAGACTGGGGGACAGGGGAAGATCTCAGTGTGGCAGAGGCAATGCAATAATACCAACGTCGAACTGCCATTTGCAGTGCTCCAACCAGTAGGCATGGTGCCCACCTGGGTTACGGGGCTCTTCTGGGAAGTCAGGCTGGGCATGCAATCTATGTGACTGACAGTCTGTGTCTGAGTTTGCCATTGGTTGCTACAAACTTGCAAGTCAAAAGCAGCACAGATTCTGAGCCACCTCAGCAAATGAACAGTGGGGAGGTCAAGCACCCCCCCACCTCCCCCCCCGCAAAGTCATAATGTATCCAAGTAAAACCATAATGATCCTCCCTTCAAGCAAATATCCCTTCTTCTCCAGCCAGCAATTAATGTTCATCCTCAGTCAATTTACATGCAACTCCCTCTCCTTCCTCATCCCCCAGCTGAAGAGTTTCTCTGAGTCGCTTTCTCCTCTGGAAAGGCTTCATGAATCGAAGCTGCTCGGCAGCCCGTCTGCTTGCAGCACTGGGACAGCAGATTATCACTCAAATCAGTTTATTAAGAAACATCATTGTCCAGAATCCCTCTGCTAATAAAGTGCACTGAAATGCTAATATGCTGCTTGATTCTCTCCAGCAGGCGACTGTTCCCAAAGGGGAAGAATAAAGAAATTTACTTCTCCCACCCGCGGCAAAACCCAGCAGGAAGTCAGGATATTGTTCTCTCTCTATCATCAGCCTTTGTTAGCTGGTCTCTTGTGGGCAAAACTTTGCCATGTCCTGGTGTGTGCACTCGTGTCTGTGCATGTCATAGAATCATAGAATCATAGAACTTAAGATCAGAAGGGACCATTATGATCATCTAGTCTGACCTCCCGCAAGATGCAGGCCACAAAAGCTGACCAACCTACTCCTGAAATAATTCTCTCCCTTGACTCAGCTGTTGAAGTCCCCAAATCCTGCTTTAAAGACTTCAAGTAGCAGATAATCCTCCAGCAAGCGACCCCTGCCCCATGCTGCGGAGGAAGGTGAAAAACCTCCAGGGCCACTGCCAATCTACCCTAGAGGAAAATTCCTTCCCGACCCCAAATATGGCGATCAGCTAAACCCCGAGCATGCGGGCAAGACTCTCCAGCCAGACACTCAGGAAAAAGACTTTCAATATCCCAACATTGACCCTCGGTACTAATTACCAGTGGTCGCACGTTATTGACCTATTGACTAAATCACGTTATCCTATCAAACCATTCCCTCCATAAACTTATCAAGCTTAATCTTAAAGCCAGAGAGGTCCTTCGCCCCCACTGTTTCCCTCGGTAGGCTGTTCCAGAATTTCACTCCCCTGATGGTTAGAAACCTTCGTCTAATTTCAAGCCTAAACTTCCCGACTGCCAATTTATATCCATTTGTTCTCGTGTCCACATTAGTACTGAGCTGAAATAATTCCTCTCCCTCCCTGGTATTTATCCCTCTGATATATTTAAAGAGAGCAATCATATCTCCTCTCAACCTTCTTTTGGTTAAGGAAAACAAACTGAGCTCCTCAAGTCTCCTTTCATACGACAGGCTTTCCATTCCTCGGATCATTCTAGTGGCCCTTCTTTGTACCCATTCCAGTTTGAATACATCCTTCTTAAACATGTCTGCTGTGTGCATGTGATTTGCACATGTCAGCCGTTTTAAATTGGCCTCCAGCTTTGTATGGCTTGTTCCCAAGACTTCTCAAGTGATTCTATGGGCTTGAATAATCCTCCTCCAAGAGTGGTGACAATGTTAAGGCAAAGTCCTATCCTTGCTTACCTGCTCTGGTCAGCAGTGAAATCGTTAAGGCAATGATGACATTTTAAGTATAACTGGTGGCATCTGAGACAGCTCGCATGGAAATGAATGGGTCAGGTCACATCTCAAAGCTGTTGTTTCAGGCTCTGCACAGACTCAGGCACTGGTTACATGTGCTTCATGCATTTAAGGTTTTCTTCGCAACCAAAGTGCTGGAACCTTATCCTGTTAAACTGAAAGCTGAGACTCTGGAGAACAACTGAGGCCTGGTCTACACTAGGACTTTAATTCGAATTTAGCAGCGTTAATTCGAACTAACCGCTCAACCGTCCACACCAGGAAGCCATTTAATTCGAACTAGAGGGCTCTTTAGTTCGAATTCGGTACTCCACCCCGACAGGTGAAGTAACGCTAAATTCGACATGGCTAGCTCGAATTAGGCTAGGTGTGGATGCAAATCGAACTTAGTAGCTCCGGGAGCTATCCCACAGTGCACCACTCTGTTGACGCTCTGGGCAGCAGTCGGAGCTTGGATTCTCTGACCAGCCACACAGGAAATGACCCGGGAAAATTTGAATTCATTTTCCTGTCTGGGCACTTTGAATCTGACGTCCTGGCTGGACATCGGGGCGAGCTCCGCAGCACCTGCAACGATGCAGAGCTCTCCAGCAGAGGAGTTCATGTTATCTGTGAATAGAAAGAGGGACCCAGCATAGACTGACTGGGAACTCTTCGATCTGATCGGTGTGTGGGGCGAGGAGTCTGTGCTTTCGGAGCTGCGCTCCAAAACAGGGAATGCGAAGACCTACGAGAAGGTCTCCAAAGCCATGAGAGACAGAGGATACAGGCGGGATGCAACGCAGCGCCGCGTGAAAATCAAGGACCCCAGACAAGGCTACCAAAAAATCAAAGCGGCAAACGGACGCTACGGAGCCTGCCACCACTGCCCCACCAGTGACCGTGGACTCTGACGATGGGACAGTGTCGACGGCCAGTTCCTCGGTGATGTTCGCGGACGGGGAAGATGAGGAAGTGTTTGTGGAGGACGAGGCAGGCGAGAGCGCTTACAACGCTGGTTTCCCCGACAGCCAGGATCTATTCATCACCGTCACGGAGATCCCCCAACAACCCTCCACGGCCATTAACCTGGACCCTGAATCAGGGGAAGGAGCAGTCGGTAAGTGCTTTAACCATGTTAACTTTTATTCTTAATATAACAGCGATCTTAACTGTGTGAAAAGGAGGTCTCTCTAGATATGGGGATAGAACAGAAATCATCCTTGGAGATCTCCACGAAGCTCTCCTTGCGTTAATCGAAAAGCATCAGCAGGAGGTTCCTGGGGAGAGCTGCCTTATTGGGTGCTCCGTGGTAGCACAGTTTTCCGCGCAAGGCTTTCATGAGGTACTCAGGGAGCACTGCCTCCCCGAGCACGGCTGCATCGGGCCCTGGTTCGTGCTAGCTTTCACGCAGCATGCGCTCTCTATCTCCTTCAGTGACCCTCCTCAGGGTGATCTCGCTCGGAGACTCCTGCATCTAATTAGGGTAATTACTGTAATTTTACGCCTGGTCCAAAGTATTTTTAAAAAATCTACGGACAGACGGCATAGCACAGACTCAGCACGCAGCTGCGTGACGAGCGTAACGGAAAGCCAAAGAATATAATGGACGCTCATGGAGGGAGGGGGGAATGAGGACGCAAGGTATCCCACAGTTCCTGCTGTCTCCGAAAAGTATTTGCATTCTTGGATGAGCTCCAAATGCTTCTAGGGTCAAACACAGTGTCTGCGGTGGGTCAGGGCATAGTTCGGCAATTTGCGCACACACCCCACCCACCACCAGAAGTGAAAACAATCCTCTGTTGACTCTTTTACATGTCACCCTATCTTTACTGAATGCTTCAGATAGACGCGATGGTGCAGCACTCAACACCAACATCCTTGCTCCCACCACGCTATGGATGGCTGATGGTACAAAAAGATGGGTATCCGTCCTCAACATCAGCCTATTGGCACATGGGGCAGTGCAAAAGGACTGGTAACCATGCGTACTAGCATCTGTGAGGTTGATCAAGGGCGCCTGGCCCTAATTTTTCATGGTAGATGGTGCAGTATGGCTGTTAACCGTCCTCATCATTGCAACACGGGGCTGAGCTCCATCAGCCCCCACCCTTCCTGTGTAAAGAAAAGATTGAATTGCCCCTGGACTAGCAGAGGGATGATGGGCTCCTTCATTCACAGTAATTAATGTCCTGCCTGGACTATCATTGCAGCTGGAGGCTTCCTTCCACTCATTTCTCACAAACAAGTCACTGTGTCTTATTCCTGCATTCTTTATTACTTCATCACACAAGTGGGGGGACAATGGTATGGTAGCCCAGGAAGGCTGTGGGAAGGCCGGAATGAACAGGTGGTGTTGTTGCAGGAGCACCCCCTTGTGAATAGCATACAGCTCCAAATTTATGCAGGATCGGACACAGAGCAGCTGTGCTCTCTGGTTCTATGATACAGTGGTTCTCTAGTACACTTGCCCATAATCTAGGCAGGACTGATTCTATTTTTAGATACCAAAAAGGAGGGATTGACTCAGGGAGTCATTCCCAATTTTTGCTTTTGCGCCCCTGGCTGCTCGGCCAGGGGCACTTATGACAGCACCAAATGGTGCAGTGCAAAAGGACAGGTAACCATGCCCATCTTATTACCATCTTATTACCAATTTATGGTATGGTAGATGGTACAATATGGCTGGTAACCATCTCAGCTGTCATGCAAAAGCAAAAGCTTGCTGCTGTGTAGCGCTGCTGGCCCGCCTCTGTCAGCGGCATCTAGTACACATACGGTGACATACACAAAAGGCAAAACAGTGTCCATGGTTGCCACGCTATGGCGTATGCCAGGGCAATTCTGGGAAAACGGGCTTGAAATGATTGTCTGCCGTTGCTTTCCCGGAGGAAGTAATGACTGGCGACATTTACCCAGAATCCACCGCGAAAATGATTTGTGCCCCAGCAGGCACAGGGGTCTCAACCCAGAATTCACAGAGACAGCCTAGACTCAGTTAATTGTTCGCAAAAATGTATCTTTGCAAGGAATTCACTCCCTGTTTCCCATCTCACAGCTTCCACTGTCTCCAGACCTGACACAGCATCCCCCTCGCAGAGGCTGGCAAAGATTAGGCAGCGAAAGAAAAAGACAAGGGACAAGATGTTCGAGGAACGTATGGGCTGCTACCTAGCAGAGGCGGACCAGCAGAGCCAGTGGAGGGAGACCGTCTCTCTGTGGCAGCGCTCACACAGCGAACGGGAGGAGAGGTGGCGTGAGGAAGAGAAGCAGGCGACTGAAACGCTGCTTGGACTAGTGAGGGAGCAAACGGACACGCTCAGGCGCCTTGTGGATGTTCTGCAGGACCGCAGGAGGACAGAGACACCCTGCAGTGTATCTGCAACCGCACTCCCCCGCCACAAAGTCCCATACCCCCCTCCCTGAAAATAATCAGGAGGAGGGGCGGCCAGGGACGTGAATACTGTCACTGCACCACAGCACAGTGCTCAAGTACCCAAAAGCTCTCATACCGTACATTTGCCGAAGTCCTTCACTTCCAGACTCACAGTAGTCCCAATCCCAGTCCCATCCCCTAACTGTCTACTTAATTAATAAAAATGCTTTGCTGTTAATTACTGTTTCCGTTATGTTTTTTCAAAGAAGACTGTGTTTGAATGGGGGGCGTGGGGAAGGGGGTGGTTAATTGCATAGGACAGTCACCTTTCCCAGGGTACAGAGACGGGGGCAGGATCAGCAGCGGGTCACACACACGGTGCAGTCAGTAGGCACCCTGGTCGGTATGGGAGGTGTTTTCCAGGATCTGTGTGGGCGGGGGAGATGTGACTTTGCAGCGGGGGAGGGCGGTTACAGATCTTATACAGCGGTCCTTGTCCTGGACCGCTGAGTCACGCAGCTGAGGAATCTGTATCCGTCCTCCTCCACCACAAGGTCACATATCCTCCCGCACACAGAATTCCATAAAGAGGGATGGCAGGCTCCGTTGAAAGAAGCCTTCCGGCACTGCGGACCGCTCTAGGAGCAGGAGCCTGTCATTCCTTGAGTTTAGAGGCGGTCTTTACATCACCGCACACCCTACCCAGCACAGTCTGCGTCCCAGTTTCAACCCTTTCATGAAAAGTCATGAATAAAGAAACCTTTGTTAAGTAATAATGGGACATGTATTTTATTTTTACACGTGTGCTGGAAGTGGGGGTAACGGGGTGAATGGGGTATGTAACCGAAGAGGAGAGTCAACAGTAACTGGGTAAAGAAACAGGGGCAGGTTCAGCTTCTCTGTAAAGAAACTGAACAGTCACAGGTCACGCTGCTCGCTGCTCGCTGGTATTTGAAGAGTTCCTTGTCGCTGTCCCAGGCGCCTGTATAGGGCTTCATGAGCAAGTGCATTAGCGGGCAGGCTGGGTCCCCGAGGATGACTATAGGCATCTGCACATCCACAACAGTTATTTCGTGGTCCGGGAAGAAACTACCTTCCTGCAGGCGTCTGAGCAGCCCACAGTTCCTGAAAACACACGCATCATGAACCTTGCCTGGCCACCCGACGTTGATGTTTGTAAAACATCCCCTATGGTCCCCCAGTGCTTGCAGCACCATTGAAAAGTAGCCCAATTTCTCATCAGCTGACTGTGGAAGAGGTGGACGATAAAGTGCGAGGAGGAGAAAACGGCGATGATCTCAGCGGGCTCCATGCTTGCAGTGCTGTGGCGTCCACGCTGTCACTGACCAGAAAAGTGCACGAACAGATTGCCCGCAGGCGCTTTCAAGGAGGGAGGGAGGGAGGTTGTGATTGACGGTTCAATGACGACACTTACCCAAAACCACCCTCGACACATTTCTCCCCCCAGCAGGCATTGGGGGCTCTACCCAGCATTCCAATGGGCAGTGGGGACTGCGGGAACTGTGGGATAGCTTCCCACAGTGCACCGCTTCCAAAGTCGACGCTGGCCCCGTGAATGTGGACTCAGAAATTCGAATTAGTGTATTTAGTATGGATACACAAATTCGACTTCATATGGTCGAATCCACAAATTCGAACTAAGTTGATTCGAAATAGTCTTGTAGTGTAGACAAGGCCTGAGTGTTGTGTCCTCAATCTCAGGCTCATTCTTTGCACACCTCCCTCCCGCAGCAGGTACATCCAACATTTTGGGAAACAGAGATTTAATGCACATAATCCTAGTCTGGGACACAGGGGAGCTAGGTGCAATTCCCAGCTCTGTCATAGACTCCCTGCAAGGCCACCACTCAATCTACTCTGTGCTTCTAGTCCCCCATCTGTAACATGGGGATAATACCTCCTTACCTCACAAGGGGGGTGTTGAGATTATAAAATTCATTAATGATGGTGAGGTGCTCAGATACTACAGATTAGGGCTACATTAAACACCAAGATATCAATGATCTCACTAACGCATCTTATTCAGCCCCTCTGCCAATGCACAATTGTTTCCCTACAGTATATGCGGAAGCACTCAATCAGTCCAGTGTAAAATGACCAACAATGGCTTTTTCAACATGTAATTATCTAAAGTGGGAGGAAATGTTGATTACTTGTTAGGGGAGAGAGGAAAAATCAGGTTTCTGGCATCTCTTTCTGGCTCTGCCACTTACTCACTGACCTTACCAAGTCACTTACCCACCCAGTGCTTCATAGATTCCAAGGCCAGAAGGAACCATTGTGATCAGCTAGCCAGACCTCCTGCATGACACAGGCCACAGAACTTCCCCACAATAATTCCTAGAGCAAGATCTTTTAGAAAGGCATCTAATCTTGATTTTAAAATTGTCAGTGATGCAGAATCCACCATGCCCCTTGGTAAATTGTTCCAAT
The DNA here is from genome assembly GCF_020497125.1 of Mauremys mutica. Classification (NCBI taxonomy): domain Eukaryota; kingdom Metazoa; phylum Chordata; order Testudines; family Geoemydidae; genus Mauremys; species Mauremys mutica. Next base: position 48,794,420 of record NC_059078.1, read on the forward strand.
GGTTAATTGCTCTCACTGTTAAAAATGTACACTTTATTTCCAGTCTGAATTTGTCTAGCTTCAATTTACAATTCTTGAACCATAGGGTTAGAAGGGACCACAAAGGTCATTTAGTCTAACCCCCTGCCAAGATGCAAGATTTGTTGTGGCTAAACCATCCAAGACAGATGGCTCCAGCCTCCTTTTGAAAACCTCCAGTGAAGGAGCTTCTACAACCTCCTGAGGCAGCCTGTTCCATTGTCCTGCTCTTCTTACTGTTAGGAAGTTTTTCCTAAGATTTAATCTAAATCTGCTATGCTGTAGTTTGAACCCATTGCCTCTTGTCCAGCCCTCTGTGACAAGAGAGAACAACTTTTCTCCTTTTTTATGGCAGCCTTTCAAGTATTTGAAGACCGCTGTCATGTCCTCCTTCAATCCAGCGGTGGCTCCAGGCACCAGCGCTCCAAGCATGTGCCTGGGGCAGCAAGCCGCAGGGGGCACCCTGCCGGATCCTGCAAGTGCGGCAGTCAGGCAGCCTTCAGCGGCTTGCCTGTGGGAGGTCCACCGGTCCTGCGGATTTGGCGGCAATTCAGCGGTGGGTACACCGAAGCCGCGGGACCGGCGGACCTCCCGCACACAAGCCACCGAATCCACAGGACTGGAGACCTCCTGCAGGCAAGCCGCCAAAGGCAGCCTGCCTGCCATCTTGAGGTAGCAAAAAAGCTAGAGCCGCCCCTTCTTCAATCTCCTCTTTTCCAAACTAAACATACCCAGTTCCCTCAGCCTTTGCTCATATGGCTTGCACTCCATTCATTTAATCATCTTTGAATCCTGTGGCACCTTATAGACTAACAGACGTTTTGCAGCATGAGCTTTCGGACAAAGTGGGCATTCACCCACGAAAGCTCATGCTGCAAAACGTCTGTTAGTCTATAAGGTGCCACAGGATTCTTTGCTGCTTTTACAGAACCAGACTAACACGGCTACCTCTCTGGTACTTAATCATCTTTGTCACTCGCCTCTGGATCCTTTCCAGTTTCTCCACATCCTTTCTATACATTGGTGACCAAAACTGGACACGGTACTCCAACTGAGGCCCTCACCAGCACAGAGTAGAGCAGTACTATCACCTCCTGTGACTTGCATGCTATGCCTCTATTAATGCAACCCAAAATTGCATTTGCTTTCTCTGCAGCAGCATCGCATTGCTAATTCATGTTGAGGTTGTGATCCACCACAACTCCCGGATCCTTCTCAGCCGTGCTGCTGCCAAGCCAGTCATTGGATCATGTTACACCTTTCTCCACTAGATTGAAGAGCCGATTAACAAATATTTGCTCCCCATATAGTTACTTCCAGTGGTTCTCAACCTATTTACAATTGTGGGATGCATCCAATACTACCTCTATGGCCCTGAGGATGTCACATGGGCCGCAGCTCTATGCTGATTGGGTTGCAAGTGGCCCGCAGGCCGTAGGTTGAGAACCACTATTAGACTGTGATCAACTCACCCCTTAAACTTCTCTTTGTTAAGCTAAATAGATTGAGCTTCTTAAGTCTATCATAAGGCATATTTTCTAATCCTTTAATCATTTTCATGGCTCTTCTCTGAACCCTCTCCAAGTTATCAACAGTCCAGTTTACTGTACACATTACAGGAATGTTGCAAGACAATTTTTTTATTACCTCATGTTCCTTGCATGGAAAACCTTTCAGAACAGTAAAGAATTATTATGTAAAAAAATAATCATTCATCAGTTTGCTGCCAAGAAAACAAAACTCTGAAGCCTAGACCAGGCACAGGCTGTGGCACTGAGTCGTATCGCAGCTTTTATGTGACAAACACCTGAGCACATCAGCTGTGGGAGTAAACATAATCAAAGGTTATTAGCTAATAAGCACTAATCTCCCACAAACACTCATAGACTAAAGCAGACTCTCTCCAAACACTGGCTGCATCCTAAGAAGAGTTTATTATAGTGAAGTTTGTGTTGCTATTTTCTCCTTATTCCCCAATAACTTTAGGTTGGTCTTTGCTAGGAAACAGCTCCCAGGGCTTTCTGTTAAATAAATCTTGCCTGTGTTTTCCATTGCTTCATAAAGGTTCAACAGGAATATTGGGTTTTGAACTGCCCAAATTATGTCATTGGTCCAACTAGTCTGGTAGCCAGTGAGGCATACTGCTTCAGAAGGCATCAAAGCCCTCTCAAAACAGATAGGCTAGGCAGTACAATGCATGGTGGGGAAGATATGGGTTCTATTCCCTTAGCCAAATCACTTAACTGTCCAGACCTCATTCCACCACCTGAATAATGGGGATAAAAAAATGCTGGCCCTCCTGTGTAAGACACCTCGAGTCTATAGATGGAAAGTACTGAGTGTTATTTATTATCAAGTTCAAACGGCTGCTCCTCATCTTCAGGCCCCTCATAAACTCGGCCTCACTGGGAAGGGCAATTTCCTCTTTATTATGGCCTTCAAAATGTCCACATAAAAAACAGGCTTTGAAGAAGATATTTCCTAGGAAAGCAACACCAGCTATTTGTGTGCACATCAGATTGTTGAGTGAGCCCGTCCCTGGGGAAGGCTGGGGTTACTCAAGCAGACTAATTACTTTCTGCTCTGGGAAGTTAACTGGGGATGTGGATCCAGGGCTGCTCCCTTTATTCTGTGTGTCTTTGACCTGAGTTACCTGAAATATTCACACAGTAATTGCATGTTCATTTAAACACTATTTGACTGCTGGTACATAAAGGCCTATGCCATGGGTAACCAATAGGTGGACCATGGGCCAAATCTGGACTCCCAGACGCTTTTGAACATACCCCAAAATATTTTTATTTCATTATTATCATTATTGTAATTTTTTTTATTATTTTCTCCGGAGTCTGGACCTTGACTATACCTTGACCAAGAAATTTGGACCTTGGCCTATGCTCTTCAGATTGTCCGCTGGAGACATGTTACCAATTGGTGCTGTATATTAAGTGGAGGTCAGAATTTCTCCCAAATGCAACAGATGGGGGAAGCATTTGCCCTACCTTATGGTCAGGGAATTCTACTCCTGAATTTGAGGCAAGCCTGGACACGGCACATGAGGATCTAAGCTGATTCTCATATGTATATGATCCTCAAGTGAATGTGATCCTCACAGTATAGGGCACCAGGCTGCAAATATGGTGGCTCAAGGAGCAAATCTGAGACAAGCAGTGGGAAACTGGAGTTGGAAACCCTCCACACAAGAGGCTTCCCACTGAGAAGATCATGTCCGTGGCACCTCCATCTGCTTTTCCTACAGAGCCTCAGCAATAGTGACTCAGCGAGCCACCCCTTCATAGTGTCACCACTTCATGCAATGTCTTGCTGATACACCAGATCCGGTTGGTTTACCTTGATGCTGAAGAGCCTCCAAGAGAAAGTGCATATTATATAAGACCAGTTGGCATTATTGCCATGTTGTGGTCAACACTTTGTGGTTACGAAAGATCTCAGGTCATTTTCTGCAACAGGTGTACATTAGACCAAATGTCCAAGACAAATTCCAGTTCCACTCCGCCTTCCTAAAATCCTCACACACACTGCTGGACCCAGCTTTCTCCATCATTGTGGAGTCGTGTGGCTCTGTGCTGTTATACAGCTGCTCCATTCCACCCGTTAGTCATTGAGTTTGAAAAGCTGTGTGTGATCCTTTAGGATGTAAGGCACTATACAAAAAAAACCCAAACCACAATGCACCATCATTACCCAGCCCACCACTAGCTCAGCCCCTTCATTCCTTTCCACAAGATCAAAAACATCAAGACAACTACAATCATACCCACATGCAGAATAGGCAGGTAATGGACTGAGCTTGGCTCTGGCTGACCGTCAAGCAATTTGAGCTCAGATGTTCAAAGCCACCTAAGGGATTTTGACACACAATGGAATCTCACTCCATGATTTCTAATCCCAGCTCTTCCACTGAGTCCATGTGATCTTGGGGTTAGTCCTGCTTTGAGCAGAGGGCTGGACTAGATGACCTCCTGAGGTCTCTTCCAATCCTAATCTTCTATGATCTTGGGCAACTCATTTAAAGTCTGGGGGTAATATTTTACCCATCTTGGTTAAACACCCTAAGATCTACATTTATAAATAATAATCTATGCTCTATGTGGTGGCAGTTCAGGAAGGTATTTAAGCGCATGCCTAAATTTAAGCATGCCTGTAATCCCACTGTAGTCAACTGGTCTCCTGCTTAAAATTAAGTACGTTGCTGAAATGGAGCCTATCATATGAAATCCTACCATAGCTGATGGAGGTGGTAGGTAGTGAATCAGCCTTTTACCCCTGGACACCAGATCCAAATGCTGACTTAGGTCACTAGTGAAAGTGTTTTGCAAACTGACTCATCCTCTCTGTCCCTCCAGTATAGCAGGGTTTCCTTCTCTTTCCAAGAAATACACTGATATCACTGAGGAGTGACTTCAGTGCCATTTGCCAGCATTAGCTTGTACCCAAGTGAAAAAAACCCTTCCCACAGATTACAGGAAAGCAGAGATTTGTAATGACTGCAGAGAAGCTGGGCACCCCTGCTTTTGATTTCCGATCACAGCTCTCCATTTCTCCACCAAGAACACAGAAAATGATTAGTCATGTAGCACATATTGATTTGGTAGGCTTCATTTTAAAAATTATGTTTCCCAATATTGTTCTTTTTATTATTATTATTACTGAAGCAAATTGTAACACACTGAACTGGAAATGGGTTAACTCCTTCCTAGCACTGCTTTTATAGCTCATTTTATCACTGACAGAACAGAAGCCATAAACTGAGAACTATTTTCTCTAAACACAAGAAATAAAGAAAGACTTCATAAAAAGGTGCCTAGTTATACTACTCTGGCCATGGGAACTTCCCTCCTCGCCCCCCCCCCCCATAACTCCTTCCATCCCCAGCCGTACCTATCAGAAACTTTTTATTTTGAGTATTTATTGACAGGGAATGTGCAGTCACTGGGGGGGGGGTGAGGTGAGCTAGGCCAGTTGGCATGTGAGACATGCTCTCCAGTCACATGACAGAGATAACATGGCCCAGGTACCCCATCAACTGGTAGTGGTAGCATCCCCAACCACACCATTTGTGGACATGGTAGGACACTCCCCTGTTGCTCTGAAGGGAGCCTCTGGCAGATCTAAAGGTAGTGGCTAGGCTGCAAAAGGAGGTCCAGATGGCCCAAAACTGGGGGAGTGGTAAATGATGAAGAGTCTGAGTCTGAGCACTCTGGATCACTTGGTAAACTGGAAGCAAGCAAACAATATATATTTAATATGGCTAAATGTAAATGTATACATCAACGAACAAAGAACGTAGGCCATACTTACAGGATTGGGGACTGTATCTGGGAAGCAGTGAATCTGAAAGAGATTTGGGGGTCATGGTGGATAATCAGCTGAACATGAGCTCCCAGTGTGACTCTGTGGCCCAAAGAGCTAATGCAATCCTGGGATGCATAAATAGGGGAATCTCGAGTAGGAGCAGAGAGGTTATTTTACCTCTGTGTTTGGCACTGGTGCGACCACTGTTGAAATCCTGTGTCCAGTTCTGGTGCCCACAATTCAAGAAGGATGTTGATAAATTGGATGGGGGTTCAGAGAAGAGCCATGAGAAAATTAAAGGATTATAAATCATACCTTATAGTGACAGACTTAAAGAGCTCAATATATTTAGCTTAACAAAGAGACAGTTAAGGGGTGACTCGATCACAGGCTATAAGTATCTACCTGGGGAACAAATATTTAATAATGGGCTAGCAGAGAAAGGTAGAACACGATCCAATGGCTGGAAGCTGAAGCTGGACAAATTCAGACTGGAAATGAGGTGTTAATTTTTAACAGTGTGGGTAATTAACCACTGGAATAACTTACCAAAGGCCCTGTTGGAGTCTACATCACTGGCAATTTTTAAATCCAGATTGGATGTTTTTCTAAAAGCTCTGCTCTAGGGGTGATTCTGGGGCAGGTCTCTGGCCTGGGTTACAGAGGAGGTCTGACTAAATGATCACAGTGATCCCTTCTGGCTTTAGGATCTAAGAATCTATGAACCAACCTTTAGTGGCTGGATGAAGGTCAATAGTGACATGGGGTCTGAAAGAAGGATGTGGTGCTAACCAGGGGATGATGCAGAGACCCCCCTCAGAGGCCCCCGATTCCCTCCAAAAAATTAAGAGTGAGAGGAGTGTTTTATGGTGAAGATCACTGTAGTGCCACTTTGCTCAAAAACCTTAAACAAGCACCCGGGCAAGAGAATGGGGAGCAGCTGCAGTTTGGATAATGGGCTAAGGAATCTGGACAGTGTAATGGGGTGGTGGGGTTGGGAAGGGCTACAGGGTGGTGGGACATATGGAGACGTATTCAGGGTTCCTCAAGGTGAGCTCTTCCAAACCCTCCATACCAAAATGGAGGCAAAGTCCGAAACAGGCCTGGATTTCCGGGTGGTGGACTCAGAGACCCTAGGTAGGAATGAGGACTCTTCTGTTGAGTCACTCTAGTCTCAGGTGCTAAAACCCTGCATTAAGATGCTGAGTCATGCTGGCAAGTTGGCCTAGCTGGCAGGTTATCTCCAACCAGGCTTAAAGCAGGGGCCGGCAGCCTTTCAGAAGTGCTGTGCCAAGTCTTCATTTATTCACTCTAATTTAAGGCTTCACGTGCCGGTAATACATTTTAAAGTTTTTAGAAGGTCTCTCTCTCTATAAGTCTAAACTATTGTTGTATGTAAAGTAAACAAGTTTTAAAAAATGTTTAAGAAGCTTCATTTAAAATTAAATTAAAATGCAGATCTTGTCAGTTTAGTGCAGTGGTTCTTAACCTGGGGTGCACGCACACCCTGGGGCGCACGCACGCACATCCTGGGGCAGGGCCAGTGCAAGGATATTTTGCTACCTAGGCGAAACTTCCACCTTGCCCATCAGTTCATTGAGGGGCAAATCCCCAACAAGCCTTTATAGACCCCAGGGACCAGCCGTGCCCAGGGGCTGCCCCCCAGACCAGGTTCTCCCCTCCCCGCCCCCTGAACTCCCCTGGAGGGTGCACAGCCCCCATGCGAGCCCTCCCAACCCCACCCAGGTGGCCCCCGCACCGAGTCCACTCACTGGCTTTGCCCGGCTTGGGCTGCTGCAGCAGCTCGGCAGGGAGAAGCCACCTTCTGGAGGCACCGGAGAACCAGAGTGTCCTACTTGCAGCAGCAGCGAGCCCCAGCCATGGAGGAGCTGGCATGCTGCAGGGGGGCAGCAGCCCTGCAAAGGCAGTGGTGGCACTGCTAGCGGGAAGCAGCTGCGCCCTCCCACCCCTTCTGCCCAGGCTGCAGCCCAGCGCCCCGCCCCGGGGGCGCCTGTAGGCTGCAGTGGATGTATGTGGGCACCAGCCCCCATGTGCCCCCTGGCTCCCCCCTCGCCTAGGGTTACCATATTTCAACAATCAAAAAAAGAGAGGAGAGACCTGCCCTAGTCCCCATCCACTCCCTCCCACTTCCCACCCCGATTGCTCCGGTCAGAACCCCTCCCCCCCCGCTCCTTGTCCCCTGACTGCCCCCTCCTGAGACCCTCCCACCCTAACTGCCCCCCTAGTACCCCTACCCCCTACCTGTCCCCTGACTGCCCCAACCCTTATGAACACCCCTGCTCCCAGAAAGTCCCCCAGAGACTCCCACGCCCCATCCAACCACTCCTCCCCACCGACAGGACCCCCAGAACTCCTGACCCATCCAACCCTCCCCCTGCTCCCTGACTGCCCCCTGGACACCCCTTACCAGGCCCATGCGGGTGAGACGCTGGCTCCACGTGGAGTTTTGCCTGATTCTGATGCCTCTGCCATTTTTGGAAGTTTCCTTCCAAAGATTTTCCTGGGAAACCTGGATGACTCCAAGGTTTGGAGTGAGACAGAGAGTCTAGTTTCAGTTCTAGATAACCAACTGAAATGCAGGTCACCTCGAGAGGTCTCTTATCCCCCTACTCCAAGTCTTTCATCAGTGCAAGGCAGTGCACAAAGACAGCTTCTGAGGTCAACCTGAGACCAGGAAACTTCATTAGTAAGTGGAGCTGGATTCTGGTCAATCAGAGCTCACAGCACTACTCTCAGGCTGCAGCTTCTTTCTTTCTTCTTTTAAATATATATTGTGCTTTAGTTTGCTAATTAACTAGGCTTCCGATTCATCAGCACCTTGGCCACACTCCTGCTATCCACGCCCTCCGTCTCCTCCTCTGAGCTCATTTCTATTCCTTGGGCCTAATTCTCCTCTTGCTTACACCAGTGTCATTCCAGGGACTTCAGTGAGGTTTTACACCAGCACAAAGAAGAGGAGAATCAGACCCCTTTTCTTTTAATCCCTGTTTCACCCTGACAAAGGTTTGTTTGGTTTGGTTTTAAGGTTCTAATTTAACCAAGCTATAGTTTCCACTTCCTCAAGAATCAATATTTTTCTCTGTCTTTTGACACTTTTTTATTTTATTTTTACATGCGGCCTCCAAAAGGGTATAATTTACAGTTAATACCATGCAATCAAAGACGACGGCAGGATTGCTATGAGCAGAGCAATCCTGGCTCCTAATCGTGGCTCGCAGGCACTGCAGAAAAATTACAATCCCGTACGTGGAATGGTGAAGACCTGCTCCCACAAATGCACGCGTTTTTTTATTTTAAAGATGTGTTGAACGAGGGAAAACTCTCAGCCTCTCGGCGCTCAGAAGGACGTGTTAATGAAGTGAGCCTAGTATGTGCGAAAGATATGGCAATATTGACTCTGCAGAATGAAATCTTCAATTAGCTACAGAACAGGACACAGATGTTGTGGCATTGATGTGCCTCACTTCTGTTCTGAGAGGATCCCCCATACCGGATTGAGAGAAGAGGTAATTTTTAGAGCCATTCTGTGTTTAGTGATGTGGGAACCTGTCCCAGTAGAAACTCATCTGAGACCACCAAACTCATCTCATATCCACCACTGAGCAGCCTACAGGCAAGAAGGCCCAGACCCTCAAAATTATTTAGGTGCCTAACTCCCACTGAAACCAATGGGAAATCAATGAGGGTTATACAGTTAAATGACTTTGAGGACCTGGGCCTCAGGAGTTTCAGTTGCTATCTGCCAGTCTAGCGGTGGCACAAAACATTCCTTCCACACTTCCCTCCGCAGCTCCCAGGCTCAGGGAACGAGAGCCAAGTGAGACTTTGGATTTAAAGGACCCAAATGTGGGGTTGTGAGGAGCAGAGCTACTTTGCATGGTGATAACTCTGGAAGAATCATAGAAATGGCTAAGCACAGCAACCTTCAGGAAAAGGAATGAGAACACAGAGAGCAGATCTGCTTTAAGTCCCAGATCGGAAAACTCATGCCTAACTTCAAGCTCATGTTTTAATCATCTCTGTTCAGCGAAGTTAAAGCGGGTGCTTAAGTGTCTAGCTCAGCAGTTTTCAACCTGTGGTCCATGGACCCTGGGGGTCTGCAGACTATATCTAAGGGGTCCGCAAAAGGTTGTTGTCATGCTGCAGACTATGTCTAAGGTTTCCAAAGGGGTCTGCACCTTCATTGGGGTCCGCAGATGAAAAAAGGTTGAAAGCCACTGGTCTAGCTGAATTGGTGCCTTGGTGCTGTTGCAGTGAGCCTACAGTCCTCTGCCCGGCAGTGTCTAGGTGCACCATGGACTCAGTGCATTTGGTTGTGCAGAGCTCTCTCCCCATCCCCGCCAGCTAGTGATGGCTTTGGCTAAGGAAACTCACCTGTGTCAAATAAAAAGCATCAGCAAAGGCTGACAGAAATGGAGGGGCCTAGGGAAGCGCTGAGAGCAAACAACTTCCCACAAGCCACAAGTCCTTTCTGTGGGCTGGTGACAGTGCATCAGGAGGGCACTAAAGGGTGCACAGTCCTGACACACATGAAGAGGGCACTGACACTAGACCCTGGGGCCACATTTAGCCCCCATGGGAGTGGCAGTAACTCTACTGACTGGACCCAGCTTGAGGGGGACCATTATAGAAAGGATGTAGATTAGCCTCTGCCAAAGAAGGGCATGGGGTGGGGCTGTTCACAAGAGGTGCCCGCTACAGCGCTTAGCAGCACCATGGTTTCACTGCCGGGAATAGTCCTGCACTATTAGTGCAGAGAGACTTCCCAGCCCTAAAGCTGGGTCATCGTATACAATAAGTATCTGTTTAACCCTGATGGTCTATAGCCTATCCCTGGGATTCTGTTTAAGGGTTTGATTGCTCATCTTTATTTTGGAATTGCTGACAGACCCTATCATGGCTCTTACCAGCGGTTGCCCATTTAAATAGAAAGAAGAGAACCTAAAGGGCTCATGCTATTTGTATTTAATTTACCCGGCCAGTACATACAGCCCTGCCATGCTGCCTAGACCCCTGAGTCTGTCTTTCCATTTCTTGTACATCAACAAACAACAAGGCTGGAAACGCATTAATCTGTCCTGTCTGCGGTGTGTGTGGGGGGGGCGGGGGGGGGCTGGTTGTTTTTGAACTGCAATATTTGGCATTGTTATTGTGTCAGTGATTTAAATGTGCTGATCGAGTTGCTGACAGCTTAAATGGCTCCAGCCCCCAGCCTTCCCCTCCCCCTTCTCCCAGCCTGCAGTTAGTCTCTGTTACAGATGGGAAGCTAACAACTTCTCAGGAACAACAGGAAGTGGGAGAATAGGTGGAGAGCCTTGTAATTGTTTAGGTTGGGGTTTCCTTTGGGGGTCACTGGAGGTTGTTGTTTTAAAAAATGAGGAAAATGGAGACATTTCCTCTTCTTTGCTGGTGCCTAGAAGAAGGCAGGTGCCACCTCTGTGAATCCATGACTATGCATTCAACTGCACCTGCCCTCAAGGTGAGAGTTACAGAGGGAAAAAGAGAGACAGGCCTTAAAGGCTGCTTTGCATCTCCCCCTACCTGCTCTGCAGTGACAACCTTCTGATAGCAGACAGCCAACGCTCTAAATCACTCCCCATCTGCTCTCTCGCCCCCTGAGCACTCCCGCCTCCTGCTGCCTGACAAAACAGATCTCCCCACGCTGGCTTCCCCTCCTGCTTTACTGAAGGTTAGCCAGGTGTGCAGCTTAGCCTGGCTGTCCAGATGCCATTCAGGGGCAAAAGGTGAGGGGGTTGCTCTCTGGACCAGCTATAAAAGGCTGAAAGGCTACATGGGGCAACTCCAGACGCAGCTGATGCAGAAGGGATTGTCTCCTCTGCTAAAACGTGCCCAGTGGAGGCTGTCAAACACACACCAGAGGGGCAAGAATAAGACAAGACAAGGCTGGAAAAATACAGACACACACGACACATACATTTGCACAGTATGTAGCATAGTACCCCACTGGGAAATAAGTGTCAAAGCATCTTATTATTGCTGCTATCCTACTAATAACTAGGTTTGGCAGAATTCAATTTTTTTTATATATATATCATTTCAACAGACAATACCAATGTTTATTTGTAAGCATATTTTTTTATTTTTGTAACAATTTACATTTTCCCGGTTGTGGGAAATTATAGGAGGGTCAGAAAATGGCAGTGGGTCAGGCACTAATTATTTAATGACAGTAGATACTGAGATTCTAAAAGTTAAATTTTATAACTGTTAAAACACAAACTGTCAACATCACATGTCAAAATGCACTAAGTAAATGTCCTTAAATCAAATGTTCTTAAGTTTTCAAGCAGCATTTTTCTTACTTTGCCTATCTGTATATTTCAATGATCAATCATCAATGGAAATATTTTTTTGCCAGTTTGGGTGTGTATGGTGAAATTGACATTTACTGATAAAAATCATACCCTTCCAAGCCTATTAATAACACAAGCAAATCTAGGTACAACCATAGCTGCTCTGGAATGGTCCAAATATAATGAATGATGGGTAGCACTGTAATACACTCCTAATTTACATTTGGAAGAACTGAATGTATAAAACTCACAGAGTAAATATGTGATGCTGTCATTCCTTACTGGTGGTAATAAAACTGTACTCGGTCAGCTGCCTTGGCTTTTTCACTCTCTCTCAAGCACACTGATAGCTACTACATAAATGAAAAGGGTATGGATTCTGGAAGTGATAGTGGGAGAAAGAGGGAATGTAGTGACACAGGTCAATCACCTGTCCCTAGGAGGAGTCAGCTATGGGAGGTGTTTGCTTTGGAAATTAAGGCCTTCCCTCTGCAGTGACTCATGACTGTGCACCTCTAACAGCACATGGATTCAATTAACTCATGTCAGACCCACATACTGCAGGAAGCTGGAAAGCAAAGGGCCCCCTGCTGGGCAGGTGCTAGATATTCATGAGTTTGACCCTGAAGTCACCAGCAAATGAGTTTCCTGGACATCACCCTGCAGAAATCACCCGTGTATCAGAACATGGAGAATGTGAGCTCACTGTGAACTCAGATCCATGGTGTAGTGGGAGAGCCACCCATGGAAATACGTTATCTGAAGTGAAAGCCCAGAGCAGGGATGGGGATGGGTGGGACTGCTGCATGGGTCACAACGGAGTGCAGCAAGAAAGCCTGGGCAAGGGAGCTTTGGTCTGGTGGCATCACTGCAGAATGCAGACAGGAGGGAATGAGAGGAGAACAGAAGCCAAGGGAGGAGGCTAGCAATGAGGAGCCCTGTAGTGCCAAGAGAGCAGGTGCCCATTGGAAGAAGAGGTGACGTGAGAGTAGATTACAGTTATTGGTACTGATTTCTATTACAGCAGCACCTGGAAGCCTCAGCAAATATCAGGGTCCCTATTGCAAAAAGTGCTCCACAGTGGCCTAACTCCATCAGTGGCAATCTTAGCATTAACTTCAGTGGAGCCCAGTTACGCCAACGCTGAGCACCTTTGAAAAGGCCTCCCACCCTCCCAGTCCCAAAAGACTTGCAGTCTGAGCAGACAAGAGTGACAGAGCATAGTAGAGGATTCAGAGAGGTGAACTGACTGCCCAGGTCACACCCCAGTCTAGCAAAACAGCTGGGATTAGAACCCAGGGCCAACAGGGCCACAGCAATGGAGGAGAAAGGAAAAAGTGGGCTCTACCCCTCTTGCAGACCAGGGGGACCCAGGAGGGAGGCTACCCTACAAAGATCAGGAGTGGGAAAGCAACCTAAATGGAAAACACCATGGGGAAAACTTTCAGGTGCTGGGTGAAGGTTAGGAGAACTGTGGACAGCCCCACGCAGTCCGTGGCTCATCACCGCACTAGCTACCACTGGAATTCCTGAGAGGAGGGTGGTGCCGAGCACAGATCCATGTGGCGGGAAGGTGCCCAGTCCAGGGAGTGTCGCTCTCCAAACCCAGCCACATCAGCTACACAGTCTGTTCACTTACAGCCCAAAATGTCAAGGTTTGGGTGGGGGAGAAGAGAGGATAGCAGTTCCATGGGAGATAGTTATCACTGGAAATGTGTTGAGGCTCCATGTCTCAGTAGTTTCAAGGGTTATGGGATGGGTTGTGTTGGGATTCTGTACCCCTGGAGGGGGAAGTAATAAGAGGGGATGGATTGAGGTTCCATGTCGCTGGAGGAGAGAGGGATGAGGGTTATGGGAAGGGACATGTCTGGGTTGCATACCCCTGGAAGGGAAGGGAGGGGAGAGGGTTAGAGGCAGGGATGGGTGACAGTTGCATTTCCCGAGAGGAGAGGTCAGGGTATGGTAGGGGATGAGTGAGGGATACAGGTCTCTAGAGGAGGGGGAGAGGATTATGGGAGGGCACAGACAGGTCAGGGATGCCCATCCATGGAGGAGTGAGGAGGGTTACGGGAAGGTTGCATGTCTGCAGAGGAAGGGTTTGGAAGCTGGGAAGAATTGCCAATCAAGTGAGGAAACATGTGCCACAAGAGGGGCATGTGAGTGATGGGAGGCTGACATTGTATGGGTCAGGGCAGGGCCACCCAGAGGATTCCGGGGGCCCGGGGTCTTCGGCGGCGGGGGGCCCTTCCGTTCCGGGACCCGCCACTGAAGTGCCCCGAAGACCCGCGGCGGGCCCCCGCCCCCGCCGCCGAATTACTGCCGAAGCCAGACCCGCCGCCGAAGTGCAGCCCGGTCTTTGGCGGTAATTCGGCGGAGGGGGGCCCCCGCTGCGGGTCTTCAGGGCACTTCGGCGGCGGGTCCCGGAAGGGAAGGGCCCCCCGCCGCCGAATTACCGCCGAAGACCGAGCTGAACTTTGGCGGCGGGTCCCGCTCAGTCTTCGGCGGTAATTCGCTGGCGGGGGGTCCTTCCGCCCCGGAGTGGAAGGACCCCCCGCCGGCGAAGACCGGGAGCAGAAGCAGCTCCTGCGCCCGGCCCCGCAAGAGTTTTCCGGGCCCCCCAGAGGGAGTGAAGGACCCCACTCCGGGGGCCCCGAAAAACTCTGGTGGGGGCCCCTGTGGGGCTCGGGGCCTGGGGCAAATTGCCCCTCTTGCCCCCCCCTCTGGGCGGCCCTGGGTCAGGGTGGCAAGTTACCAAGAGAAGTGAGGTTATGGCATCTGGAAGATAGGGCTATCCCATGCCCTGACTCAGCACTGGGACATGAAGAACTCTACATAGGAGCTCTGCCAAACCACCTTAATCAAAAGGCTGAAATTAGCGACGCTCCCAGCTGCTTATGTGTGAAATGACAATGTGTTTATTAGTGCTGAAATAGAAAGGGAAGGAGAAGGAGTGTTGTGTAAACTGTGCCTGGCCTTTGTGCCTGCTGCTGGGGGTGTGATCAACACCACCAGCTGGCAGCTCTCTGGTAAAGAAAAAAATAATACAGTCCTGGAGACTGCAATGTGAACAAGAGCGAGTGGAGCACTCAATGCAGGAAAAACAGCTGGCGAGGGACCCGTGCTCTCAAGGCACAAATTACAGTCAAAGCCGATAAGAAATTCTTCCTAATTCACAGGAAGTTTTCTCTATGGCTCTGTATCCAGAATCCAACTTTGCCCCCCACCACCGCATTCTTCATTCCTTGGCATAAAAGCTCCCATCCTTGGCACCCTGGGTCCAAGGTATTTTGCTGCCAGACACTCCTCACCTAGGGTGGGCAGTACAGATGTGCAACATGGACACAGCTGTGGGGTACAGAACAGAAGGGGAGTCCCAATAGGCACTGCAAAGTTGCAGGGGTTGGCAGCACATGCAAAGTTTTGGGGCATCCTGACAACGCATCCTTACTGACAGCAGAGTGGGTTAGGCACAAACTGACTCAGCTAGTGGTTGTTCCTTCTTGTGCATCTTCTCTGAATAAAATGCAGGGATGATATTGTTCCTGAATAGGAGAGAGGTATCCTTGTGGCTCTTGTTAATGCCCCATGTGGCATGGGCAGGGGCTAAGCAAGTTTCCACAACACAGCTCTGCCGATGCACCCCAATCCTGATCCACAGCCCCACTACTATCCCAGCCATGGGTACCCCCAGCGCTCTGCCACTGCACCTCAATCTTGGGCACCCCCCTGCTATTCCAGTCCTGCCCTTCATCACTTTCTGACTTCTCACCTGCAGGACCTCAGCTATTCCAGACCAAGGTCTCTCTTAATTTGAGCAATGTCTGTCAATCATGCCAGAACAGATGGTTTTGGAACATATATCAAAGCATTTATACATTTATCACTGTAGCACCTGTGGCCTAGGTCCTGAAAGATCTTGAAATCAATGGGAGTCAGGTGCCTAAATACCTCTCAGTAGCTCGGTTGAGTTCTTTTCCCTGTCCCCCCTTCAGATTGAGGTAGGATTCAAGCTTATTTGAGGTTTGATTCAAAGACATTAGGGGCCTGATTAGGGGCAAAGACCATCTTCCAAGCCAGGTGAGTGAGCTAGCAGTGCGAGCCAGCAAACAGGGCACTGGCATGGGAGCAGCAAATGTAATCTCTATCCTGCCACTGAATGTGCATCCTTGGGCACCTCACCTCACCACACATGACTCATGCTAGTCAATTTGCTTAATGCACTACTGGAAGGCCCTCATCTCTATTACAATGAAAAGCCTCTATATAGAGTAGGCAGTGAGGCTTGGATTTGGATTCAGAGTGCAACTAAACAGCCAGCAGGATCTCTTTACCTAGGGCAATAACTTAGCCTTTAAAAGAAAACGGTGGCTCCTTTGAAGAAAAAGAAAACCAAGCAATAATTGCACAGCCTTTAACTCCAGATAATGTCAGTGTGAGCACAGGGCTAATTAAATGATTGATATGATTTCAGAGAGAAAACACACATGCACGCTCTGGCCATGCACAAGGTTATCTGTGTCATTTAATTAACCTGCGCACCGGAGAGAGATTCTCTGCCGTTATCTGGTGATCCCAGTTCTGTGATAGCTGCTGGGCTTTCAGTTTTGTGTGGAGAGCAGTTTTCCCCCCCAAGAGATCAGCCAGAGCTGAAGGGACTTTAACAAGTTTGATAACATTTTTAAAAAGTGACGCACCCTTTAAAAAGTCTCCTTGCAGAGGGCACTAACTGAGGGGTTGTCTGGGCCCAGGTGTAGGGATATGTAGTGTCTTGGTGTGGCGACTGCCTCAGTTTCCCTCCCTGGCCTGGTGTAATTGGACAACAAATGACTGCAAGTTCCAAGAGTTCTGGGGTCCATAAGACAGAGTAGCAAGGCCTGCACCATCCCCCTCAGCTCCCTGGCTTGGGTAAGTAGCATTCTCCCACATCTCTCCCTTCCTTGGCCGGTGCAGTGAGAACTCCCGCTCCTGTTTCAATCTGCTTTGACCATTGCTGTCTGCTATGCCCTTAGTGCATCTCTCACCCTTCCCAATGCTTCCCTTCATGCTTCTGCCCTCAGTGACATCAGACTTCTTCCTCTCGTCATGGCTCCTCTTGCCCATCGACCTCTTCTCCCACAAGGCTTTGCTCCAGATCCGCAAAGGTATTTAGGCTCCTAATTTCCAGTGATGTCCACAGAAAAGTTAGGAACCTAAAACCCCTGGGGGACCTGAGCCTTTGTCCCCCACTCTCTGTCCACTCTCCGCCCTCCATGTGTAGCTGCTTCTCTCCCTTCCACCTGCTGCTCTTTAAGCTCCCAGTTCCAGTCACCTCTCCCCTCCTACCCACCCACACAGCTGTGCCAGTTCAGCAGGGAGGCTGCCTGCAGGGAGCAGGGGATTCACAGGTCTGGGACACTAACCAAAGCAACCACAAAACATGTAAAAATTCAGCATCGCCCTTGCCAAACTGGGACTCAACTCCCCTTGGTCCCTCCAAGGCAGGGCAGAGGGACACTGAAGTATGGCTTGCTCTAGTGCTGCCCACACTGCCCTGACCTGTGGCTAGACAAAGACTTCAGCACTGTCACACCAGCCCCTTTCGCCAGCACTGCAGTTGCATTATACAAAAGACACACCAGAGAGAGCAGTGGGTGTTAAGGACAACGTCCTGGTGTCTCTTTCTTTATCAGCAGACGAGCAGTCTAAAAACTACTCTGAGCCATGCAGGTTACACATCTGCATTTCTATGGAAGGTGTCAAGCAACAATATAAATCATGAGAGTGATGAGTCTGTATAAAGCAGACAGGTATGTGTGGGGATGGAGGAAAAGAAGGGGAGGAGGAGATAGGCAGATAGATGCAGAGCTGGGGAAATGTTTCTCAGAAGTTTTTGACAGTGCTCCTCTGTCTTTGTCAGGGGAAATAGGAACATGTCTGAACACTCTGCCATAAAAGGCTCCCTCTCCAGCTAAATTTTATCTACATATCCTCCCTTGAGTGCTCTGAACATAAACTATATGATCCAGGCTATTTCTGTACCACATACACCCACCTGGCACATACACAGATGCGATCCCCCTCTTCACAATGCTTTGGGAATCAAAGCAAAGAGTAACTCAGAGAACAGGAATTGGGGGAGAGCCTGGTACAGTGAGGGGTTTGTTTAAAGGTGATCCTGCTGATCCAATTTGAATAATGAGGGAATTGTGGCGTTATGGGCCAAAAAGCAGCGAGGCAGAGGGTCATTCAACTCAAAGAACAGACAAGGAACAGCAGAGAGGCTAACAGAGGGAGTTTGACTGGGATCTGTCCGAGAAGAGGTACACTAAGTGCTGCATTTGGGGGCTGTGTTGGTGAGCATCTGAGTGTCTGTTGCGGGGACAGTTTGTCAGTTTGATCGTGTGCTTGATTGTATGAAAAGTGTGAATTGGTAGTGCTTTGTTCCAGGTGGGCCTTGAGTGAGTCTGACTGTTATAAAAAGGCAGCCAGCTGCAAACCAGGCACAACATTCTGAAGAATCAGAGCAGGCTGCGCAGCAGGGACAGAAGGACGGTGAAGAAATTTGGCAGCATGTGACCTATAGAAGAAAAAAGAGGAGTGTCCATGTACCAGCAATGCAGATACAGGTGAGCAACCATTTTCATGTTCTCTCCACAGGTACTAATGCGGAGAGTGGACTAAGTGATACATCTGAGAGAAGGGAGCAGAAGGAGACTCCACCGATTGGAAGGCATGAGGTGCACTGTCCTAGGAATACAGGTTCCACAACCATCGCTCCCAAGAGAAGGAGGCGGGTAGTGGTGGTCGGGAACTCCCTCCTCAGAGGGACTGAGTCATCTCTCTGACATCCCGACCGGGAAAACCGAGAAGTCTGCTGCTTGCCAGGAGCTAGGATTCATGATGTGACGGAGAGACTGCCGAGACTCATCAAGCCCTCAGATCGCTACCCCTTCCTGCTTCTCCACGTGGGCACCAATGATACTGCCAAGAATGACCTTGAGCGGATCACTGCAGACTACATGGCTCTGGGAAGAAGGATAAAGGAGTTTGAGGCGCAAGTGGTGTTCTTGTCCATCCTCCTTGTGGAAGGAAGAGGCCCGGGTAGAGACTGCCGAATCGTAGAAGTCAATGAATGGCTACGCAGATGGTGTCGGAAAGAAGGCTTTGGATTGATGACCTTGGGATACGGAGGAGTGCTAGGCAAAGATGGGCTCCACCTAACGAAGAGAGGGAAGAGCATCTTCGCAAGCAGGCTGGCTAACATAGTGAGGAGGGCTTTAAACTAGGTTCACCGGAGGAAGGAAACCAAAGCCCTGAGGTAAGTGGGGATACTGGGAGGACGCACGAGCAGGATGATCAGCGAGTTATCTTAAGTGCCTATACACAAATGCGAGAAGCCTGGGAAACAAGCAGGGAGAACTGGAAGTCCTGGCACAGTCAAGGAATTATGATGTGATTGGAATAACAGAGACTTGGTGGGATAACTCACATGACGCGTATTTTCATGGATGGATATAAACTGTTCAGGAAGGACAGGGAGGGTAGAAAAGGTGGGGGAGTTGCATTGTATGTAAGAGAGCAGTATGACTGCTCAGAGCTCCGGTATGAAACTGCAGAAAAACCTGAGAGTCTCTGGATTAAGTTTAGAAGTGTGAGCAACAAGGATGATGTCGTGGTGGGAGTCTGCTATAGACCACCAGACCAGGGGGATGAGGTGGACGAGGCCTTCTTCCAGCACCTAACAGAAGTTACTAGATCACAGGTCCTGGTTCTCATGGGAGATTTCAAATCACTCTGATATCTGCTGGGAGAGCAATACAGCGGTGCACAGACATTCCAGGAAGTTTTTGGAAAGTGTAGGGGACAATTTCCTGGTGCAAGTGCTAGAGGAACCAGCTAGGGGCAGACAGGGCCGGCTCTAGGATTTTTGCTGCCCCAAGCAAAAAAATTTTGGCTGCCCCCATGAGTTTTGTTTTGACTGTTTAAAATTAAAAAATAAATGAAAACAGAGAAATAAAACAATTTCCTACTAGTAAAAAGAACAGGAGTACTTGTGGCACCTTAGACTAACAAATTTATTTCAGCATAAGCTTTCGTGGGCTACAGCCCACTTCATCGGATGAGCTGTAGCCCATGAAAGCTTATGCTGAAATAAATTTGATAGTCTCTAAGGTGCCACAAGCACTCCTGTTCTTTTTGAGGATACAGAATAACACGGCTGCTACTCTGAAACCTTTCCTACTAGTGTAATTTTAACATTTAATTTTAACAAAACCCTCCCGCCTGGCCCAACTCTTACCTTGCTGCGGATCTGGCCCGAGGTGGATTCATCTCCCACACCGCCACTCCCAGGGCCAGGGGTTGGGGCTGCTGCTGGATCCCAGCCCCGCTCATCCTTGGTCTTTGCCTTGGCCCTGGCACGAGCTGGGCTCAGCCCGGGCTGCTGCTCTGCTCCCCTCTCCCCTCCCCTGGCAGGAAGTGGTGCAGAGGGGAGGAGGAGGAGGACGCAGAGGCGGGGACAAGCCAAGTAGGAGCGGCCCGCCTGGGCACCATGTTCCCCCCGTCCTCTACAGCCGGAGCAGGGCCGCGCTACCGGCTCCCATCTGGGGGGGGTGGGTGGCCGCTGACCGCGGGAGAGTGGCGGGGATAAGCCGAGGAGGAGCGGCCCGTCCTCTGCAGCCGGACAGGGCCGCACTACCGGCTCCTGCCGCTCTTCCACTGTCAGCGGCCACCCCCACCCCCAGGATGTGCCACTCCTCCTTGGCTTATCCCTGCCGCTGCAAGCCAAGGAGCGGCCCATCCTCTGCAGCCGGGCAGGGCCGCGCTACCGGCTCCCGCCACTCTTCTGCGGTCAGCGGCCACCCCCACCCCCAGGATGTGCCACTCCTCCTTGGCTTGTCCCTGCCGCTGCAAGCCAAGGAGCGGCCCATCCTCTGCAGCCGGGCAGGGCCGCGCTAGTGGCTCCCGCCACTCTTCCGCAGTCAGCAGCCACCCCCACCCCCAGGCGGAGCCGGTAGCGCAGCCCTGCCCCAGCTGCAGAGGACAGACCGCTCCTCAGCTTGTTCGTGCTGCTCTCCCTCAGTCAGCGGCCACCCCCCACCCTCCCAGGCGGGAGCTGGTAGCACGGCCCTGCCCCGGCTGCAGGGGACGGGCTGCTCCTCAGCTTGCAGCGGCGGGGACAAGCCAAGGAGGAGCGGCCTGTCCTCTGCAGCTGGGCAGAGCCACACAACTGGCTCCTGCCTGAGGGGTCGGGGGTGGCCGCTGCCTGCGGGAGAGCGGAAGGGACACGTTCCCCACTTAGCCAGCTCCCTGCCCTGCCGCACTCAGCGGCAGAACAACAGGCTGGTTACCGCCCCCCGGGACGGTCAGGATCCAGCCCGGGATGCCACTTCAGGTATGAGCTGGGGCACCAGTATTATGCCGCCCCATATATTTTGCCGCCTAGGCACCTGCTTGTTTAGCTGGTGCCTAGAGCCGCCCCTGGGGGCAGAGCTCTTCTTGACCTGCTGTTCACAAACAGGGAAAAATTAGTAGGGGAAGCAAAACTGGATGGGAACCTGGGAGGCAGTGTCCATGAGATGGTCGAGTTCAGGATCCTGACACAAGGAAGAAAGGAGAGCAGCAGAATACAGACCCTGGACTTCAGAAAAGCAGACTTTGACTCCCTCAGGGAACTGATGGGCAGGATCCCCTGGGAGAATAACATGAGGGGGGAAGGAGTCCAGGAGAGCTGGCTGTATTTTAAAGAATCCTTATTGAGGGTGCAGGAACAAAATATCCCAATGTATAGAAAGAATAGTATATATGGCAGGCAACCAGCTTGGCTGAACAGTGAAATCCTTGCTGATCTTTAACACAAAAAAGAAGCTTACAAGAAGTGGAAGATTGGACAAATGACCAGGGAGGAGTATAAAAATATTTCTCAGGCATGCAGGAGTGAAATCAGGAAGGCCAAATCACACTTGGAGTTGCAGCTAGCAAGAGATGTTAAGAGTAACAAGAAGGGTTTCTTCAGGTATGTTAGCAACACGAAGAAAGTCAAGAAAAGTGTGGACCCCTTACTGCATGAGAGAGGCAAGCTAGTGACAGAGGATGTGGAAAAAGCTAATGTACTCAATGCTTTTTTTGCCTCTGTCTTCACAAACAAGGTCAGCTCCCAGACTACTGCACTGGGCAGCACAGCATGGGGAGGAGGTGACCAGCCCTCTGTGGAGACAGAAATGGTTCCGGACTATTTAGGAAAGCTGGACGAGCACAAGTCCATGGGGCCGGATGCACTGCATCCAAGAGTGCTGAAAGAGTTGGCGGATGTGATTGCAGAGCCATTGGCCATTATCTTTGAAAACTCATGACGATCAGGAGAGGTCCCAGATGACTGGAAAAAGGCTAATGTACTGTCCATCTTTTAAAAAGGGAAGAAGAAGGATCCGGGGAACTACAGGCAGTCAGCCTCACCTCAGTCCCTGGAAAAATCATGGAGCGGGTCCTCAAGGAATCAATTCTGAAAAACTTGGCGGAGAGGAAAGTGATCAGGAACAGTCAGCATGGATTCACCAAGGGCAAGTCATGCCTGACTAACCTAATTGCCTTCTACAAGGAGATAACCGGCTCTGTGGATGAGGGGAAAGCAGTGAACATGTTATTCCTTAACTTTAGCAAAGCTTTTGATACGGTCTCCCACAGTATTCTTGCCAGCAAGTTAAAGAAGTGTGGGCTGGATGAATGGACTGTAAGGTGGATAGAAAGCTGGCTAGATCTTTGGGCTCAACGGGTAGTGATCAATGGCTCCATGTCTAGTTGGCAGCCAGTATCAAGCCCCAAGTCCTGAGGCTGGTTTTGTTCAATATCTTCATTAATGATCTGTAGGATGGCTTGGACTGCACCCTCAGCAAGTTTGCAGATGACACTAAACTGGGAGGAGTGGTAAATACGCTGGAGGGTACGGATAGGATACAGAGGTACCTAGACAAATTAGAGGATTGGGCCAAAAGAAATCTGATGAGGTTCAACAAGGACAAGTGAAGAGTCCATTCTTAGGATGGAAGAATCCCATTCACTGTTACAGACTAGGGACAGAAGGGTTAGGAAGCAGTTCTGAGGAAAAGGGCCTAGGGGTTACAGTGAACGAGAAGCTGGACATGAGTCAACAGTGTGCCCTTGTTGCCAAGAAGGCTAACGGCATTTTGGGCTGTATAAGTAGGGGTATTGCCAGCAGATCGAGGGATGTGATCATTCCCCTCTATTCAACATTGGTGAGGCCTCATCTGGAGTACTGTGTCCAGTTTTGGGCCCCACACTACAAGAAGGATGTGGAAAAATTGGAAAAAGTCCAGCGGAGGGCAACAAAAATGATTAGGGGGCTGGAGCACATGACTTATGAGAAGAGGCTGAGGGAACTGGAATTGTTTAGTCTGCAGAAGAGAAGAATGAGGGGGGATTTGATAGCTACTTTCAACTACCTGAAAGGGGGTTCCAAAGAGGATGGATCTAGACTGTTCTCAGTGGTACCTGATGACAGAACAAGGAGTAATGGTCTCAAGTTGCAGTGGGGGAGGTTTAGGTTGGATATTAGGAAAAACTTTTTCACTCAGAGAGTGGTGAAGTACTGGAATGGGTTACCTGGGGAGGTGGTGGAATCTCCTTCCTTAGAGGTTTTTAAGGTCAGGCTTGACAAAGCCCTGGCTGGGATGATTTAGTTGGGGATTATGTCCTGCTTTGAGCAGGGGTGGGGGGTTGGACTAGATGACCTCCTGAGGTCCCTTCCAACCCTGATATTCTATGATTCTATGATTTTGAGAGCCACCCAAAGTGTAGACTTGCTGATGCCTGATTCCATCCTAGTAGGTATCATACAGGGATGTCACAACAACCCTGAAATCTGACTGGAGCCCGTCACTAGGGACTCAGGGAAATGGCACTGTCAAAAATGTTGTTTTTTTTAAATACAGCACAATACACAATCCTTTAGGGCAGGGGTGGGCAAACTTTTTGGCCCGAGGGACACATCTGGGTATGGAAATTGTATGACAGGCCATGAATGCTCATGAAATTGGGGGTTGGGGTGCGGGAGGGTGTGAGGGCTCCAGCTGCGAGCTCTGTGGTGGGTCCAGAAATTAGGAGTTCAGTGTGTGGGAAGGAGCTCTGGGCTGGGGCACAGGGCTGGGGTGTGGGATGGGGGGGGATGAGAGCTCCAGCTGGGGGTGCAAGCTCTGGGGATGAGGGTTTGGGGTGCAGGAGGGTGCTCTGGGCTGGGACCAAGGCGTTTGGAGGGGTATCAGGGCTGGGGCAGGGAGTTGGGGCACAGGAGGGGGTCAGGGGTGCAGGCTCTGGGCGGTGCTTACCTCAAGCAGCTCCCAGAAGCAGCAGCATGTTCCCCTCCAGCTCCTACGTGGAGGCATGGCCAGGCAACATTGCATGCTGCCCCATCCGCAGGTGCTGCGCCTGCAGCTCCCATTGGGCATGGTTCCCGGCCAATAGGAGCTGCAGGGGTGACGCTTGGGGTAGGGGCAGCGAGCGGAGTCCCTTGGCTGCCCCTACACGTAGGAGCCGGATGGGGGACATGCCGCTGCTTCCGGGAGCCACACGGAGCCACGGTACACATGGAGCAGGGCAAGCCCCCGACCCCACTCCCCAACTGGATCGCAGGAGTGAGGCAAGCCCCCCGACTCTGCTCCCTGGCTGGTGCTCGAGGTACCATATTAAAATGTCTGAAGGGCCAGATGTGGCCCCCGGGCCATAGTTTACCCACCCCTGCTTTAGGAAGTGATCCACTCCTGCCTCCAGCCAGCTTCTTCCTTCCTGAGCACCTGCCGGCCAGATCCAGACTCCCACAGGCCAAGAGCAAGTTGCAATAGTGCAATGGAGAAGGAGTCAGCAAGCGTCGACAGTGGGGTGCATTAAAATGAAAGGAGAAAGTTTACAAGTGAGTGAGTAACCCTGGGCCCAGACCCCAGGAGCAATCCCCACCCCTGCATTTTGGGACAGTTCAGATCATTGTCCAGCAGCAGAGGCACACCTCTCTTTACAGTCAGGCACACAGGCGATGAATGAGTGCCCCTCTGCCATGGAGAGACTCAGCCCATGATCCTACAGCTGCTTTGTTATTCAGACAATAGTCACACTTGTTTGCAGTGTTGTTGGTCCTAGGATATGACAGAGACGAGGTGGGTGAGTTAATATCTTTTACTGGGCCAGCTTTTGCTGGTGGAAGGGACAAGCTTTTGAGCTACACAGAGCTCTTCTTCAGGTATGGGGAAGAAATCAGAGCATCTGAGCTAAATACAAGCTGGGACAGATCTATAGCAGAGGAGTAAGACCTTGTAGGAGGCCATTTAAAATAAAGATTAGATTGTTATTCAAAAGGAGTTGGAAGTGGGCCCTTAAGGGTTAGTGTGTTATAAATTGTAATGAGCCATGACACCAGTAGCCCTGTTGAATCCACGTGTCATGGGATCCACTCACTGCTAGCGGCACCTCCTCCTGGTCACTCTGGGGATTATCTCTGGCCAGGCATTGCACCTTCCTCTGGTGGTATATCTCCCGTCGTCCTCTTGCACCCTCTGCAGCTCCAGCTGCTGCTTTTTGGTGACTTGGCCCTCTGGCCAGGTCACTAGGAGTGTATTGCCTTCCGGGGGGAGCATAATAAAGTCTTTCCAGGACAAATTGTCCCAGGCAGTCCACTGTCCTCTGCCTGGTCTGTGCACATCCCCAGTGGCTGGTAGGGTAGCCTAGGCCTGCACTCTACTCAGGGGCCCTCCAGGCAGTAGCCAAGGCCTGCACTGTTCTACCTTGCTGCTTTCCCCCTGAGCCTTTGCTACCTTCCTGGCTTCCCCCCTCTCTGGGTTCACCAGCCTCCCAATTCCATCCTCCCAGGGAGTAACTGTGAATGACCCTCTAGTAACACACATCCCTTCTCCCAGGGAGTGACTGCAGACTGCCTCCCCTGCAGCCCCTTGCTGCTCTCAGCTCTTGGGCTTTATACAGGCCCCACCTGTTCCTGTCCAGATGAGCCTTGTCTAATTAATCTGTGCTCCCTGGCCCCAATTCCAGGTGCAGTCTGGGCAGCTAATTAGCCCACATGGTCATCTTAACCCCTTCAGGCCTTGTGTGGGGTTTTTAGTATCTAGCAGCATTATGAATTGAAGTTCCCAGGCTCACCTTTTGAATAAGTTGTACATGTTTCCTTTCAGGATGAGTATTGAAAGATTAGCTATGGAGTGATTGCTTTGTGAAATGTGTTGGATGACAGGTGATTGTGGTGTTTTTGGAAAGGGTCATCCAAGTACCTTGGGAGAACCTGCTTTGATACAAGGGAAAAAAACCTCCCTAAGGCTATTATCAAACATCTACAACACATTTTTGATGGGGACCACATCCTGGAAGTAATCTTTCCCAAACATCCTCTTCTGGCCTTCAAATAACCGCAAAGTTCATCATCAGAAGCAAGTTCCCAAGTATCCATGGGACAGAACATACCAATGCAAAATGGCACCAGACTCTGTCATACCAATAGATGCAAAACCTGCAAACATATCTCCACCACTACAATGATCAATGCCCCCCACAATCCACCTTTCAAGATCCATGAGTCGTTCACATGCCTATCACAACATGTGGTATTCCTCATCCAGTGCATCAAATGCCCCAATAACAACTGTGTGGGTGAAACCAGACAATCACTATGCTCTCATGAATGCCACAGAAAAATGAAAAAAGACAAAAACATTCTATCACCCGTGAGTGAACACTGTTCACTAAAGTGATCACTCCATATCTGATCTTTCAATACTCATCCTCAAAGGAAACCTCTATAACACCTTCAAAAGGTGAATGTGGGAACTTAAATTCATAACGTTGCTAGACACTAAAACCGTGGACTCAACAAGGCCACTGGTTTCATGGCACATTACAATAATCTGTAACACATACCTGCCTGCTAACCCTTAAGTAGTTTCCTACAACTTGTGTTATCCCTTATGCTTAACAATCTGTCCCAACTTGCATTTAGCTCAGACACTCTGATTACCTTCCCCAGACCTGTAGAAGAGCTCCGTATAAGCTCAAAATCTTGTCCCTTCCACCAGCAGAAGTTGGTTCAATAAAAGATATTACTTCACCTGCTTTGTCGCTCTAATATTCACAGGTGAGATTTTTTGAAGATTTTCATTTGTAATGCAGTACTACTACCTACGTGTCCCAAGTGAGATCAGTGCTCCACTGTGCTGGACATTGCATGCACACCGTCCCCTGAAAAAGCTTATGATCTAAATAGACAAGTAGTGGGAAGGGAAACTGAGGTGAAATATCTTTCTCGAGGTCACACAGTGGCTCAGGGGCAGAGCTGCCATTAGAACCCACGTCTTCTGTCTCCCAGTCCAGGGGGCCTGTTGATTAGAACACGCTGCCTCTCATTCACACAGCATGAAAGTGCCACTAACAGCCTTTTACCACAGGGACATGGAGAAGGAAAACACAATCTCAGTGTTGCCAACTCTCATGATTTTGTCGTGCATCTCATGATAATTATTGTTTTCCTTAAAGCCCCAACTCCTGTGGGACATGATTTTAGCCTTCATTCTTAAAGAAAATGTAAGTTTCTAGCCCTTGTGCTGTGGAGAAAACTTCAAAATGTAACCTCAGTGCAACCTAAAGGCTCAAAAAGCAGAAGGCAAATAAAAAGAATACCAAATTGTTTTTTATATAATCTCTTGATTTTAAAGCCAATCTTATGATTTTTGATGAGCTTGACTCATGCTGTTTGAACATGTGGGGTTGGCAATACTGCAATCTACTGGACATGCTGCTTTGCAGCCAGGAGAAGATTCTGTTGCAGTTTAAAACAAACAAATCAGAAACAGCAGGCTGCTTCTCATGGAATGAGAAAATGGAAAATGAGAGCCAATGGCCGTTGTGACAGCACCATCCAGTTTGCCCTGACTGCCCTTCTGCTGGGTCTCAGAACCATACTGCTTACATGGGAGGCCAAGCACAGTGTCATTTTAGGCACAGGACTGCAGCTAGCACTGTGCGCTAGGGCTGGAACTCATTATCTCCACTGGCTTAGTCAGTAGCAGTAATGCCCGCCCAGCTATGTCATCCTCCTGATGGTACAGACCCTGGTGGGCCATCAACTTCATTGGAGCTAATTCACCATGGCATTAGAAACACTGGGTCTGAAAGTGGTGGGATGTGTACAAATAGGCAAGGAAGGGGGCTCAGGGAGCCTTCCTCCCACCTAACGACCCTGCATGGCCAGCTACAGTCCCTGGCTTTCTGGTCCCCAGTTACAGCGAGAAGTCATCAAAGAGGGGTGGAGACCAAGGTCATGGCCTTTGCATGAAAAAGCTTACATTTTGTTCCTGAAAAATATCCTCAGCAAATGGCACCTACAGTGCTGTGTTCAGCTGCTGCCATTGGAGTTTGGGGAGAGTGAAGACTGTGATGTTGCACTCCATATGCTTTATGAAAATATGCTTATGAATGTGAATAAGATGTAACTGGAATATGCTTTATGCAAAAGGTCTCTTGTAAGGTATCATTACAAAGCTTATAATCTATTGAGTGTGTTCATCCTATTTGTATGCATGTATCATCTTGTATCTGAAGCTAGAAATATGAAATATAACTCTGAGGTCCTATTATAATTATGCAAAGTGTGAGCCATTAATGGTGGTTTAGAATCTTGATGGCTCCCATTGACTAGGACAATTGGTTATAAATGGCTCTGCTTACTTGCAAACCTTCCAGTGTATGTGTGGGCCAGCCCAGGAAGAATGGAGGCTGGGGTCTCACAGGACATGTGATCATATCACCTGATACTGGAATCCATCTTCAATCTAGTACTTTTCCATTTAGAAGGAAGGGTGGGGACCAAGAGACAAAAGATTCTTGCCTTGTGCCAAAGCTATAAAAAGGGGTGGAGAAGGAGAGAGTGGGTGGCCAGTCATGAGAAAGCCCCGGTTTTCCACCTAAGATGTCTGCTGGAACTAACAAGAACTGTATCAGGGGAAAGGATTGGATCCAGACTAGGAAGGAGTCTAGTCTGTGAAAGAAGCTTATTGGAACATCTCTGAGGGTGACCTATTACCTGTATTCAGTTTCTTAGGCTTAGACTTGAGTGGTTTTGCTTTATTTTTCTTGGTGACTTACTTTGTTCTGTCTGTTATTACTTGAAACCACTTAAATCCTACTTTTTATACTTAATAAAATCACTTTTGTTTATTAATGAACCCAGATTAAGTGATTAATATCTGGGGGAGAAAACAGCTGTGATTATCTCTCTATCAGTGTTATAGAGGGCAGAAAATGTATGAGTTTACCCTGTATAAGCTTTATGCAGAGTAAAACGGATTTATTTAAGGTGTGGATCCCATCAGGAGCTGGGTGTCTGGGTGCTGGAGTCAAGTAACCTGCTGAGCTGTTTTCACTTAAAGCCTGCAGCTTTGGGAGTGTGGCCCAGACTCTGGGTCTGTGTTGCAGCAGGCCAGCGGGTCTGGCTCAACAAGGCAGGGTTCTGGAAGTCCAAGCTGGCAGGGAAAACGGGCTCAGAGGTAACTTCAGCACATCAGGCGACAGTCCCAAGGGAATCTCTGTGACCGAACCCATCACAAATACCATGTGTGAAAGCTAGGGGTCCCCTCTCCTGCAGTCTCTTTGTAAATATTTGCCAGGCACTGGACTCCAGAGACAAACACATTTATTCTCCAGGGGTGTGATCCCTAGGTACAAATCATCTCCAACAAGGAGAACAGAGAATAAGCCTGGGATTTTCACTGGCACCTAAGGGAGCTGAGCACCACATCCTTACTTCAATGAGCTTTTGGTGCCTAACTCCCTTAGGAGTCCCAGCCTATAGACCCAATTTTCCTCTAGTTTTGGACCAGAACAACTCTATTTACACGACTGGAGTTGCTCGATTTCCACCAGTGAAATACACTCCAGAGAGTAGTTATGCCCCACTCAATTTTGAAGCCAGTGCCTGTGAAGTGCAATGATGGGTGCCTTAGAAATGGAGTGGTAGATAAAGTTAGCACATAGGGAGCCAGTCAGGTGCATATCACCAGAAGCAGGGAAGTCATTTCAACCTTTGGCAACAGAACTTTAACACAAGTCTCCCAAGAGCCTTCTCCAGTTCAGCACTGAATGAGGTTTCCATATGAAAAAAGGAGCTGGAGTCCAGAAATTTCACAACATAATTTTGCAGAGCCAAGATCCTGCAGACAGAAACGGCAAAGCACTTTGCACAAAATTGGGAGACAATAACTGTTCCCTAGTGCCACGTGGCTATAGCCAATTCTTTCTGGCCTGTGACACACAGATCAGTGCCACTGGCAGGCTGGTATCAAAGATGCTGAAAAAAAAAATCACAGAGGCAACAGTGATGGAAAGCGGCTGTATGAAGTGCAATGGAACTCAATCTGCTACAATATAATATTTTACAGGAGACAATGATGGAGCGTGGCCCCAGCTCTCAGAATATTTCCCACAATCCGTTGCCAGTGACAGCAGTGACAAAGTGTCAGCTTCCATATGTTACATTTAAGCGACACTTACTGTGCTAAACGCAGACTAGAATTAAAATGGAAATGACATAGATGTGCATTACACTGCCATTAATCTTGATGTCCTGAGTCTCATGCTGACAGTGGGCTTTGCGGGAGGAGAGTGAGGAAGAGGCGAGAGGCTTGGTTTTTTATTCTTGTTCTAATAAAAACAAGCATTGCTGTGAGTGCTGACACAACACAAACACACTGCACTTCAGTACAAGCCACTACGGGTCTGATGAAGGAGACCAGATCTTTGTGTTACCACCTCACCAAGGGCCTGGTGTTCTAAAATGCTCCCTTGATTGCATGTGCAAACATTCTTTCCCATTTATACTTTGGATAGCCGTTACCTTGACTGCATCCACATCGAGGGTATGGATGCTCTCAGAGGACCTGCTGAATGCAGAACTGGCCATTGCTCATGTAATTATATGGATATCTTAGTAAAAATAGACCCATAAGACCAAATTCTACCCTCAGTTACACTCAGCTGACTTTAGTGGGGTTGTACAGGATAGCTGAGGGTGGAGGATGCCAGGTCCAGCTAGAAATGAGGAAACCTCAGAAGACTGGTAGGTCCTGCTCTTTGCAGATGGAAGGTTGGATGCTTTCCTGAGCCACTTAGGTCTGCAAAGTTAGAGCTAGAACTTGAGTTAGAACTGGCCCTTGTGAGATTATCAGAGAACTCCTGAGACCAGCCATTGCCAAGCTACTTCAGCTAGGCCCAGCAACTGCAGAGATGCATGGAAATGAACAACACTAGAAAAGGAGTCACGGTATAAAATTCAGCTCTGGATCTAGAGTCTGAATGCCAAAGAGTTCAGGGCCAAGATTGTCCAAAATGACTAGCATTTTATGGTGTTTCCCTGGGGCACCCAAAATCACTCCTTACTTTGGAAAATCTTGGTGTGTTTGGATCTGGGATTTCAGTTCAACCCACTATAAAGATCGGGATCTGTGGCTAGTGCTTAGCCTACTGCAAGTTCACACAGCAGGCCCAACACGGTTGTAGGTTTTAAACTGGTCTTTGTTCCAGACCCCTTCGAAAGATTAACTCACAGCAAACACCTCCTGATTCTCCAGGCAATGCTGGAGCTTTGTGAATACCAAGCTGATGAAATGCATAGATTCCAAGGCCAGAGGGGTCCACTGTGATCATCTAGTCTGCCCTCCTGAATAGCACAGGCGAGAGAACTTCCCAAAAATAATTCCTAGAGCAGAAACATCCAATCTGATTTTTAAAATTGTCAGTGATGGAGAATCCACCATGTCCCTTGGCAAATTGTTCCAATGGCTAACTACCCTTACTGTCAAAATTTACACCTTATTTCCAGTCTCAATTTTTTTAGCTTCATCTTCCAACCGTGCTATACATTTCTCTGCTAGACCAAAGTGTCCATTATTAAATATTTGTTCCCCATGTAGATACCTACAGACTATAATCAAATCACCCCTTAATCTTCTCTTTGTTAAGCTAAATAGATTGAGCTCCTTGAGTCTAATTGCTACAACCATATTTTTTAATCCTGTAATCATTCTTGTGGCTCTTCTCTGAACTCTCTCCAATTTATCAACACCCTTCTTGAATTGTGGGCACCAGAACAGGACACATTCCAACATCAGTCACATCAGTGCAAAACACAGAGGTACAACAACCTCTCTGCTCCTGCTCGAGATTCCCCTGTTTATGCATCCCAGGATCGCATTAGCTCTTTTGGCTAAATGCTGTCATCGTGGGAGATCATGGTCAGCCAATTATCCACCACGACCTCCAAATATTTCTCAGGGCATTCAGAATCAGTCCCTGTATATTTAGACCTTGGACCAATGGGCCAGGCGCCAGAGACATCATGCTGCTCCCTGGAACCAAGGACCCTTGTAGCCCAGCTGCTCTCTTTTAAAGGCCTGCATCCCTAATAAGACTTAGGCGTTAGTCCAGGAAGGGGGCTGACAACCCAAATGCTCCTTTGGGGCAGGGCAGGTATTTAATGGCCTTGTCACAGAGGGGACTGGCTTTTTAAGGGGAGAGGAGCCCAGACCGGTCCCTTGTGACACACTCTGCTCCCCTCCCTAGGTGGAGAAAATGAGCCAAGTCACATGACAGGCAGGTTTTTGGGCTGGTGATAAAACAGAAGCCAGTTGAGAACCAAGAGAGACTCCAGCTGGGAAGCCCTGGGATTGGTGCTCAGTAGACAGCAGGGGGTGACCCAAAGGAGCCCAGGAGGGGCTGACAGGAGAGCTTGGGAAGGGGTTGAGAACTGAACCCAGGGGATGGGCTGAAGAGCGTTTGAAACTTGTAGAGAAGACAGACCTTAGAAAGCAGGGGCTGTGCCCAGCTTGAGTGGAAGGCTTTGGGTTCATTTTGGAGTTGGGTACTCTGGAAAGGATGGACTCTTTTTTTTTGTAATAACTTTCCTGGACGGCAACGTCACTGCAGTAACCAAAGCAGGCCAGAAGGCTCGGGGGCAATCCAACCTGAATGAGGGGAAAGTGAGGCAGCCACTAGCCTGAAGCCAGGCTGAGTAGGCAGCTCTGCAGCAGTTCCTCAGAAAGAAACTTTGTAATCCCCTTGCTGGAAGTAGAGAAGATACATCCTATTCCAGGGACAAGATACATCCTATGCCTTCCCAATATTGGAACGAGGATTTAACTCCTCTGACTCAGGATGGCTCAGTTCTTAAGGGGCAATGCTCCAGGCCTGCCAAGAGCTGACTGCACATTCTCGGACCTCCCACGCATTCAGTCTGGGGATGGGAGAAAGTTCAAGTAGCTTCTGCTTTTCATCAAAACACAGATTCTCCCAGCCAATGAATTTTTCACTTCCTGCAAAGCTGAGACCCAGGGAGACTGCAAGGCACCTTGAGCTGAAATACAAGCAAAACTTAACCCTCCCCACCCAAATATTGCTCCCCGCAGCAACAGGGGAGAATTTATTCCCCTGACAACACACCAAGCGCATTGCAACATGGGAGGGGAGAACTGAAGTGCTCAGGGCTGCCCTCCTCTCCTCTTACTCAGGTGCAC
This sequence comes from Mauremys mutica, assembly GCF_020497125.1. Classification (NCBI taxonomy): domain Eukaryota; kingdom Metazoa; phylum Chordata; order Testudines; family Geoemydidae; genus Mauremys; species Mauremys mutica. The sequence continues at coordinate 48,827,637 of NC_059078.1, forward strand.
TGCAGAGCAGGCCAGTCCAGGATACAGGAGGCAGGTAGGGGGGTGACCTAAGGAACAGCTGAGTATGAGAGGCAGGGAACTGGCTAATGCTCTGGCAGCTCCTATTTGCCTCAATGGGAAATTGCCAGGCAGTTTAGAGAAGTAACACCCCCACTCACCTTCCCTGTCAACGGAGGCTCAGAGATTCAGCAAGGTGTTTAGACACATGCTGCCTAACTTTGCACCTTCCAGCAGTCCCATGGACCTCAATAGAACAATTCATGTGCTTATGTGAATTACTGAACCAGGGCTAAACTCCACAATCTAGTGCATACAAGAGTCAAGAAATTGTCAATAAGCGATTAAAGCCAGCCTTAACTCTGCCCCTCATGCTGCTACCCCGCCCTCCTTCTCAAAGAAGTATTCTCACCCAGGTGCCACACCCTGCTAGCTAATTTCCTTTTCTCTTATCCTGTCCCCACCACACCACAGAGCTTGGAAGGAGGGAGAGAAATGCCCGTAGTGTCTGGAAAGTTGAAGATAATGTTTAAGCTTTGTTACACCAAGGAGGCTTCACTAAGCTCCCACGACCTTGAGCGAGAGCTGCAGCTCAGTTTCCTCTCCAAAAGACTTGAATAAAGTGAAAAATTGTTTCCATACAAAATGTGATATTGGGACATTGTTCGTGAATATATTGAGCTTAAGTCAAATGTTCTGCATCCTCAAATCCAACTGATTAATAATTAGAACCAGAAATTCTGTCTTTACGCTAATGTGTTTAGGAAAACTGATGGATTTAATTTTTTTTATCAGCCAAAAGTAAGAAAATGTAATCTTTCTTAAAGTATCTACTGCAACAATGTGGAATAATTAGTTTCTCTGAAAACAGGCATAATGGGGCAGAATAATAAATCACTTTCTGTTTTGTGTCTGTTCATCTGATGGAGGAGATTTACTACAAGTGAACAGTGCATGGTGCTGTAGGAAGCATCAGAGAATAAAAGACATCTATAAGGGGATAACATCTTCCCAGCAGTATGTTCTAAAGGAGCATTTCATCTCGACTGACAGGGATGTGTCCCAGGTATTCTTTAGGCCAGTGAGGATTACAACCTGCTAAACACGTCATCCCCTAAAGCTCTGGCCCTGCGTCTTCAATAGCAACTTCAGTGGGTGCAGCACAGAGCCCAACTTATATTAATAGTCATACTTTTGTCTTCTCTTAAGTCTTGCATCTGATATGCTCAATGTGCCTTACAAATATTAATGAACGGAGCCTGCTCGTACCCTCTCAGGTGGGCAGCAGTATCCTCTTTTTATAGGTAGGTAAACTAAGGCACGGTGAGACAAAGTGACTTGACTAAGGCCTTGCGCCTGGCAGACCTGGGACTAGAATCGAGACCACTTGACTCCCAGCCTGGTGATTAGACCTTGCACCATGCTCCTCTGATAGCAGTACAGGGACAGACTCACAAATCTCAGCAGGAAGCGGGGATTTTTGAACTGCTGCAGTTTGGCTTTAAAAGCAAGTGTGGTTTTCTATGTTATGCTTTTACTGACTTTTTTTTGTGGGGGGGGGGGGTTCCCTCTTTGACAGGATCTTCACTGCAAACAATGAGGTCAATTTCATTCAACTCCTCCAGGTGTCCAGGGCAGGATCCTGCCACCCTCTATTGATGGTGACCATTCTGCTTGTATATCAACTCTGAGCTGAGCGTACCATTCAGTTTTACACTTTTTACCACAGTAGAGTTATTGCTGCTTTGCTCCAGTGAAACTGAGGGCAGGATCAGTCCCTTTGTGTTTAGATGTGGCCAATACTTGCCTCAAGTTTCAGCATGTTCTTTAATGGAAGGACAGCTTCTGCTCACTTTTTTGGTTTTCATGCTGTGGAGATGTTGGTGGAGCAGGCTGGGGGTGAGATCAGGAAAACTACAGTTGATTTGGGTACTCTTGGAGGCATTTCACATTGAGCTAGTGACCTGATATAAGGTTACATGGAGGCAGCTGAACTGTTAGACTCAAATGGATTTTTTCCCTTAGCTGATTTGACTCGCTTCATATGGGAAGTCCAGGGTCTATGTAATTCTTGATGATTTCTCAAGAGCACAAGTCAAGGTACATTTATTTTGTGCATGGCAATGGCAAATGGTCTGCAGTTCTCTGTGTGGTAGGGCAGCTTAAATCCAACCCTTCTCACCAGTTGTCAGGCTGCGGATACGAGCCAGCAATAGTCTCCAGGAAACACGTTATGATGGCTCTGAAAAGGCCCCATTATAAGAATACCACCTTGCTTTCAGTTAGTGCTTTCACCCTGTAATGGTGAACACGGCTACCCCTCTGATACTTGACACCCTGTAATGGGATGTCTACTCCACACAGGACTGGAAGGTTTATGGTAGCCAGGTAGGCCTATTAACTCCACAAGCTGCACCTAGAGGAAGAGCCAGGGAGCAGGGAATTAACTGCAAACAGATTCAGCTGTGCAGGAGAAGGCAGGGCCTATAAAGCCAAGAAGTTGGCACCAGGTAGGGACTGCTGCTAGGAAAGGGCAATCACTCCATGGGAAAAGGGAGGAGGTTTTGGAGCTGTTATGCCCAGAGAGAGAAGGGGAACCAGGGCAGTAGGAAGCAGCCTAGGGAACAAACAGTGAGGGCTGGGACAGGAAAGCCAAGAACGGCTGAGCTGAGGGTCCCTGGATTGGAACCCAAAGTAGAGGGCGGACCCAGATTCCCCTACCAGCCACTGAAGAAGTGTCACCTAAAGCTGCGAATGGAAAGACTGCCTAGGGCTGCTGCAAGAAAGACCTCAATATACTCCAGAAGGGGGAAAATGCTGAGTGGCCTGGCCAGAGGGCTGAGTCACAAAGAGAACACTGCAGTTCCTGGAATGAGAGAGGAGCTGCAGACCTGACAGAGAGATGGTGTGTGATCCTGGAAATGGGCATCGACCTTGAGAGCTAATCCCCAGAGTGACCAGGAGGTGGTGAGTGGTGCACCCCATGACACACCCCAAAGACTTTAGTTTTTGAAAGTCAATATATACACAAGAATTACTTTGCCCAACATTGATATGCAGCCTACTCTGGGGTGGAACACGACAACTGTTTAGCAGTGCACAGCAATGCTACGTCATAAATTAGGGCATGGAATAAAAAAGAATAATGCATCTGACTGAAATGGAAGCAGGAAGTTAAGCAGACAGTATATCAATACCCACACTGGGATGTGACTAGGACCCCCTTGCTAAATGAGCATAGTGATTAGAGCTGCTGTTCTACTTCTTATCTGAAAGTTAGCCATTACTCCAATGCAGCATGCACAGCGAGCAGCTTTGGCATCCGCTCCATACAGACTCACTCGGAAGACCACCTAATACTGGGTCATCAGAATCAATTGTCTGGTGCCCGGGGTTTTTCTTAGAGGTCTCCAGGCCTGGGTTTGACCCAGTCCAACCCTGTTTCAGCTTGCAAGGTCTGAGGGGATTACATTGATAGGAGGCGCAACCACTGCAAGAACAAATAGTCAAGGCATGCAAAAGAAAGCCAAAACGGGGAAACAGATGACCAGTCAGTAATATTACAGAGAAAGAGATATCAGAATCTACTGGCAGGTGCACACTGTCCTCTACTGGACAAAATCAAAATTGCTCAATTGTGTGTCATAGGCTCTATACTGTTAACGCCTAATTGGAATTGTAGCAGGGTGGACCCTGCTCCTGCCCGGAAGGGGTTTAAAACGTGGCCTGACAGGGCTGAGCTGATTAGGGAAGTGGCTGCAGCTGGGGGCCACGCCCCAAACTGAGGAGCAGGGCCTTACAAAAGGCAGGGAAGCCAGGAGCCCAGACAGTCTCTCGCTGGTGATAGAGAGAGATGGGCCTAGCTGCTTAGTAGATGAGATGAGGTACCTAGGGTGAAGCAGGGCTGGGGACAGGCTAAGGAGCTGGGGAGCTCTGGCCTGGAAAGCCCCAGGCTGCGGCCTAGCAGAGGGCAGAAGGTACTGGGAGGTTGCAGAGGGCAACTTAAGGTTAGGCCAAGGCAGCAGGTCCAAACCCCCTTTGCCAATGATGAGTACTGGATACTGCAGTCTGCCCCAGCGAAGGGGGGGCTAAATAGAGACTGGTCAGTAGCCACTACTGAGGTGAAGTGGGGATAGTAGGGTGGGGGGTTCCCAAGGAAGGGGAAACCCAGACCGAGTAAGAAAGGGGTTATTGCCAGGGGGCAGTACCCCAGAGAAAGGGGCACCAGGTCCGAGGAGGGACACTGGGGCCTACGAACAGGGGGATCACCAGCCTGCGGAGGGTGCTCCAGGGCTGAACAGAGTAAATTTGGAGAGCAACCAGCAGGAGGCGCCGCAGGGGTGAGTCTGACCCGTTTACATGTGGCAAGCCAGGCAGGAGTAAGAACCGCCCCTGATACAAGGGGCCAGGGTAGGAAACCCAGGGGATGATGGATCCCTGTTATGTGGGGGTCTTCTATGCGGAGGCCCCGGATGCAGTCTCTGGTTGGGCCCCGGTGTCGGTGCCCCAGAGGAAGGGGACCGACCACTTGCAGGGGATCCGGGAGGCCCATCAGGACATGTGGGAGGTGCAGGAGGCCCTCCAGAAACAGTTGGGCCGGCTGGTACGGGAACAGCGGGCCCTGGTAAACGTCCTCAGGACGGAGTTCCGGAGGCGTGGTGGAGACAGACAGGAGAGGCGGAGAGCCGCGACCAGGAGGCCCACGGATGAGCGCCGGACCTGTTATGCCTGTCGAAGGCGAGGACATATAAGGAGGGACTGTCCCTACTGGGGTGAGAGCAGGGTGCCTCACCCAGAGAAGGGGCAGTGGCAGGTCCCTCGGGCAGTCCGCCGGGTGAGGGAACCCAGGCAGCTGCCAGCATGTTGGACTTGTGGGCAGACGGGCCACTTTTGGAGGGACTGTCCAGGCCCAGAGAGCATGCGGCAGGGCAGCCCAGGAAAGGCTAGGCCCGTGAAGGGACACAGAAGGCCCAAGGCAGTGGGGAGGCAAAGAGCCTGCTGGGGCTGCCAGAAACCAGGCCATATTAGGAGGCACTGCCCCCTCAAGAAAGCTGAGGGTCGGCCAAGGGAGGTGCTGGGAGGTCCAGAAGGGGCCAAGTTGGATCCCGGGGAGGTGACACCAGCGGAGATGGCAATCGTGGGGACCCCGCAGGAGGCTGGGACCCAGACCATCACTCCACCAGTCACCGAGAGAGGGACCCAGATGGAGTGGGCCCCGCAGGAGGCGGGAGCTCAGAAGAAGCAGGTCCTAGAAACAAAGTGGACCCAGGTGGTTATGGGACAGGCAACCAAGGGAACCCAGACCCTGAGGGAAGAGGGCCTGGGGGACTCAGCCATGGAGCAGGCTTGGAAAACAGCCGTAGCACAGCTCCAAAAGGTCCGCAAGGAGAAGGAAGCCCTGGCCTGCAAACTGCAGGACAGTGAGGAGAAGCAGGCACGGCTGGCAGGACACCTCCGGGCCACACAGACCAGAAGGCCCCATGATCCCCAGGGGTGGGGGTTTTAAGGGGGGAGGTGTGTAGCAGGGTGGACCCTGCTCTTGCCCGGAAGGGGTTTAAAAAGTGGCCTGACAGAGCTGAGCTGATTAGGGAAGTGGCTGCAGCTGGGGGCCACGCCCCAAACTGAGGAGCAGGGCCTTATAAAAGGCAGGGAAGCCAGGAGCCTAGACAGTCTCTCGCTGGTGATAGAGAGAGATGGGCCTAGCTGCTTGGTAGATGAGATGAGGTACCTAGGGTGAAGCAGGGCTGGGGACAGGCTAAGGAGCTGGGGAGCTCTGGCCTGGAAAGCCCCAGGCTGCGGCCTAGCAGAGGGCAGAAGGTACTGGGAGGTTGCAGAGGGCAACTTAAGGTTAGGCCAAGGCAGCAGGTCCAAACCCCCTTTGCCAATGATGAGTACTGGATACTGCAGTCTGCCCCAGCGAAGGGGGGGCTAAATAGAGACTGGTCAGTAGCCACTACTGAGGTGAAGTGGGGATAGTAGGGTGGGGGGTTCCCAAGGAAGGGGAAACCCAGACCGAGTAAGAAAGGGGTTATTGCCAGGGGGCAGTACCCCAGAGAAAGGGGCACCAGGTCCGAGGAGGGACACGGGGGCCTACGAACAGGGGGATCACCAGCCTGCAGAGGGTGCTCCAGGGCTGAACAGAGTAAATTTGGAGAGCAACCAGCAGGAGGCGCCGCAGGGGTGAGTCTGACCCGTTTACAGGAATTCTATTTAGTTCAGTTAGTAGGGGCCTGTGTTTCTGAAACAGCAGGCCAGAGTTTGATCTTCACTGTCACTCCAAGGCCCAACATGTTCATAGCTGTGGCTGCAGATTTGGTTCAAGTACATTAGATGGTATTAGACATAACTCCTTGTGCAATGTATTGGTGGGAATAGATTTCCACAATGTCTGTTTTTTCAGTTTGCAAGCCACTTGGCCTGGCTGTCCCAATGGGGCATGTGCCTGGCCCAGCACTGGATTTGTTTACTGTTTAAGTTGTTACCAACTCTTTGTAACACTTCAAGCTGTCAAAAAATCAGTGTCATGGGAAAATTACCACTTAATGTATGCAACAAGTCACACCTACACTACACAAAGGCAGAATTATGCAGTAACGTGTCAAACGGATCATATTCGTCTAGCACCTGACAGGTACAGTTCATAAACACTGACATATCCACAGCAGCCAAGTTATAGCAAATGCAACTTGCGGACAGTCAGGGCTGTCATGCCAGCTACCCCACCCTTAAGACACAAAAGTGTGCCACTTGCCATACTCCCCAAACCAAAAATGTTTGCATCAGAGTCTGGATATGGCAGTAATGGAGAAGGCAATGCTGGGGAAATGTGGGCAGCACGTCAGTCCTTGGCCTCTGCTTACAAACGTCTCTGAGAACATATCTGAGGCAGCCAGACCTGCAGCTCCTCATTCCTTTCCTCCCATAAGGGAAGGGGAATTGTAATAGCTTGTTGTGTTCCTCTGAGCCACTCTCCTGCACTGGGGTGGAACTGTTAGAAGAGACAGAGATGCAGGGGAGGTTGGTCTGATGGTTGGGGTCTACTCGAGGGTTTAGGAGACCTTGGTTCAATTCCCTATTCTGCCACAGATTACTGGTGTAACCTTGCCCAAGTCTCAGCCTTCCTGCTCCTCAGGTCCCCATCTGTACAAGGGGGACAACAATCCTGCCTTGTGAGGGTGTTTTGCGGATAAACACACTAAAGATTGTGAGGTGCTCAAACTAGGGTGATGGGAGTCCTATACATACCCAAGCTAGACAGACAGCTCGTTACCCAATGCCCACTGATGTCAATGGAAAGACTCCCAATGACTGCAGTGGTTCAGCCCTAGCTAGAGAAGTGGTGTTGCACAAGAAATGGTCACTATTGGACTTGCCCCTTATATGTCACCCTTCCCTCTGGCAACAGAGAGATCCATCAATAGGTGGATCCAGGGCCGGCTCCAGACCCCAGCACGCCAAGCAGGCGCGTGGGGCGGCATTTTGCCGGCAGGGCGGCATTTGGCTCCGGCGGACCTTCCGCAGTCATGCCTGCGGGAGGTCCACTGGAGCCTCGGGACAAGCGGACCTGCCGCAGGCATGACTGCGGAGGGTCCCCTCTTCCCGCGGCTCCGCTTGAGCTCCCGCAGGCATGACTGCGGCGGGTGCGCTGGTCCCGCGGCTCGGACGGAGCTCCCGCAGGCATGCCCGCGGAGGTGTGAATGGGTTGACTCACCAGTAGCACCTCCTTGTGGCTGGGCATGGCATAGCAGGACTCTTCCTGCTAGTTGTCTCCTGCTGATAGCTGCTCCGCCTCAGCCAGCCTCTTCCTGTGACCTGACCCTCTGGTTCCACATCTCTCCCCATCCAGGGTAGTCTATGAACAAAAAGCAAGGGGAATTAATGCAAATAAACTGAGTCAGGCTGCATCAGGATCTGGCCCTCCCTTCCCCCAAGGAGGAGCCTTCAGGCCAGGGTTATCAGGGAGGCTCCTGCCTGCAGTCAGCCCTTTCCTCTGGTGTGCCCGCAGGTAAGCGCCTCTGCTCCCCTTTTAATTCCTCCGCCAGCCTGGGCATGCCCCACAGGTGTGACAGGGCGGAGCTACCTGAGCCCAGATCATCTTCTTAACCCCTTCTGGTCCAGTGTAGGGTTTGCATACCCACTCACAGAGGGGGGTAAGCTTAGGCTAAAAGGATTGATGGGGAGGGAAGCCTCCCCCATTCTGCAAGAATGGTAATAGAGCCACCGCAGAGTTGCTGCCTTGGCTTCAGCAGGTGTAGGAGCAGGGGTGCGTTGCTCGGAAGCCGCCTCCTGCTCCACTGCTATTTCTGTGGAAGCCTCTGCCCACTGGGGAATCCCCCTTGAATGGACTTGGGGGGCATCCACAGGCAGGTGAAGTGGGGTCCCTTGGAGCTGGGGCAGAGGAAGAGGCCCAGGCTATCCAACCGCTGGGCCTCCTATCTCCAGTGGATCCCTGGAGATCTGCACACACCTCGAGGGATTGGTGGAGCTTGAGGGAAGGGGGAGCTCCTTGCCCCAACAGGAGTATCCTCCCTTGGCCAATTCTGTCGGCATTTCTCGAGATCTGCGGCGTCAGGGGTGCCCATGTGAAGGCAGCTCTTTCCATTCATATCCTTGTGCTGGGGCCAGCGTCGCTGATAGACCCGAGTCTGTTCCAGCAGGAGCAGGCAGGAGTTTTCCCATTGATTTAAATGGGGGAGCAGGATGGATCAGAGGCAGTGTCCTGACAGACACACAGGGATTCTTTCCTCTGAAGCTGACCCCAGGGAAATCCCGAGCTGGAGCTGTAAGTTCAGTGCAAACAGATGCTGAGTGTAGTCCTTGATTAACAACACTGGAGTCTCCTCCAATGGCCTATTCTCTTAGAGTTCTGGGGGGGGGGGGAGGCGGGGAGTGGAGAATTCAGCCCTGAAGGATTTCTCACAGCCCTCTCTGCCCCTTGGAAACATCCTAATACAGCCAAAAAATCTACATTAAAGGAGCATTATGGCTGTAACGTCAAGCACTCAAAAGTTAGGAAATGCCAGAATTAAGATTGCCCGTGCAACCTCAGTTTTAGCAGCCTGGTGCATGTGCATTATGCTACAGTCTTTAATTACATGATCATGTGCTATTTGTTCCACAAAACCCCTTGCCTCCTTCAGCGCACAGGATGCATGTACCATGGAAAGTGTCAGGCAACCTTCATTATGTGTCACTACCTGTGCCACCTATAATACCATTACAGCAGGTAGACAGTGTGATCCAGTCACTAGGGTAGTGGACCAGGAGTCAGGAGACCTGGATTCTATTCAAGGATCTTCCGGGTGACCTTGGGCAAGTTACTTTCCCTCTCTGCTTCTGTTTTCCTTTCCAATCTTTGTCTCTCTTGAGTATTTAGATTGAAAGCTGTTCAGGGCAGGGGACTATCTCACCATTTGTACAGTGCCTAGCACACTGGGGGCTCTGATCTCAGTTGGGAACTGTAGATGCTACTGGAATGTTAACTAATAAAGGCATTGCAGAAACACCTCAACCCCAGAACCCCATTCCACTGTGTTCTACAGCCACCTGACGAGGCTTCTACTTTCTTTTTCCCTCCCAAATGGTGTTATTATTTATATCTTTCTTGCTGGTGCCATCATGACAGTGTATTGGGTAATGACGGGATAATTGTTTGTTTTATTGATCATTTTAAACCCTTACATAGCTCTGTGTGATTTATGACATTTAAAACCCTCTCTCTTCTTCTCTCCCTTCCCCTGCCGTGGGGGCAGCAAAGCAGATCAAAAGCCCGCTGGCTACCAACAATCCAATTAACAACAGTGACTGGAGAAAAAGAAAAAAGTTTTGGAAATGAATGAGTCCTTGCACTATTTCCTAACGATTCCTCATCGAGTCTTTTGGGCCACAGAGCCAGGTGCCCTTCATCAGAAGGAAATGTGAAGCACTGGAGAGCCCGGTGCTGTCCGCAGGTGGGGTTAGGGCAAGCCCCCTTGCAGAAATAAAAGTGGGGGCGGAAGGAATGTTGTGGGAGGAGACTTGCACTGGAAGGACAAATTTGCCATCATGGTAGTGCTCTGGCACATCGGGATACAACTGTTCCATTGTCACGATAAAACATGGTTGGAGCATGCCGATGTTTAGGCTGCAGTGCGACAGCCTACAGATGTGACTTAATAAGGGCCTGAGAATTTATCTCATGGTCCATTCATGTCTTGCTAAACAGACTTGTATAGATTTACACACCTGTCCAAAGCTCTAGACCAGTGGTTCCCAAACTTGTTCCACCGCTTGTGCAGGGAAAGCCCCTGGTGGGCCGGGCCGGTTTGTTTACCTGCCGTGTCCACAGGTTCGGCCGATCGTGGCTCCTAGTGGCCACGGTTCACTGCTCCAGGCCAATGAGAGCTGCTGGAAGCGGCGGCCAGTACGTCCCTTAGCCCGTGCCACTTCCAGCAGCTCCCATTGGCCTGGAGCAGCAAACCGTGGCCACTGGGAGCCGTGATCAACCGAACCTGCGGACGCGGCAGGTAAACAAACCGGCCCAGCCCGCCAGGGGCTTTCCCTGCACAAGCGGCGGAACAAGTTTGGGAACCACTGCTCTGGATGCATGGATCAGTTCAAACAATCCGCGCAAGAATTCTAGTGCACCCAATGGGCACTTACCCAACTACCCTATCAATACTGTCTTTATCTTCTTGCCATCCCTTCAGAAAAAAAGGCAATGGTTCCTATTAAAAAGGCTACATTCGCACCAACCATTTCTGCCCAGTGGTACCTGGAATTAGTCAGTTTTCTCTGTACTTACAATAGGACAGGGATCCTCAACCTGGCAGACATGACCAGGTATCAGCAAGTCACAATCACCCTGCTATTTCCATCCCAAATAGATCCTAGCTAAATGGGAAGGGGGCATCTCTGTATGGAAAAGGTTGAGAACCTCTGGAATAGGAGATATCTGACAGCCACCTAAAGCAAAATACCTGATGAGAAAATTTATTGGTTGATTTAAATTCTTGAAAAATCCCATAGATCCTAGAGCTATTGTGGGAGCCAATTGGAAACACATTGGGAGCAAGTACAGTACCCTATCTCATCGAATGACCCCAGAAAAATGGGAAGGTGAGGACCCTCAGGAGAAAGAGCCCATTCTCCATTCAACGATGCTATGTGAACAGTGGGGTTGGCACTCCCCTGAGTTGGTCTCCCTCTCTCAGATATGTCCACTTGGCATCTCTTAGTGAAATCTTTATGCCTCTCCAATGTGCATGATCGGAATCAGTTCATAATTTATTAACTTCCTGTTTATTATTATTCAGAAATCAGTCCTATGCTTTCAGTGGGTACCAGTCCTGCCAGAAGATATGGACATTACATAACCAAGAGATACAAACTAACAGGCCCCTACAGAATGCTTGCACTGAAATACAGAACAATTCTACAATAATCAATAGGACACCAGAAGTAGGGTGAAGTCAAAATATGAGAATTTCCACATGCCAAAACTTCAGCTCACTAGCACCTCCTGTAGGACACTCTGTGGGACTGTAATATGCACATCAGTGAATTGGCTAACCAAGAGTACCACCACCCATTCTTAATGTCTGTAAAAACTCCAGCCTGCTAAATGTTTCCTGTCTACAATCTGTTTCCCCTGTTACTGTTCAGGAATTAAAGGAACAGGAAAGATGATAAATGTTTTGGAAATTTTACAGAATTGACATATTTTGCAAAATCTGCCTGTTGAACTGACAACATTTCCCAGCAAGTGAACTGATGTCATCAAACTGGAAGAGGCAGCTGAGAAAGAGGGCCCGAGCGCAAGAAGGCTCCTCTGATTTAGTCAGCTGGGTCACTTAGCACAGCACCACGTGTGTCAGAAAGGAGTCTCCTGAAACAGTGTGAATCAAGCCCTGATGGTCTGTACTCAGCGGAAGGGAAATTTCAGTCACTTGAACAGTTTCATAATGTATCAGGGCACATCAGAAGCAAGGGAAACAGTCTGGCAGAATTGCATTAATTTTCATGAACCCAGCAGCTCTGGAAAATCATGAAAACTGCAACATAATGAAAGCCTGGAAGGGAAAAACCTGCCCTCTTCCTCACTGCTGGAGAATCTGCATGCAGATTCCATCAAAGGAAAGTAGCTGTGGGGCCTCAGCAGGGACAGAATTAACCCTTGGGCTTCTGAGTCTGAGTTCAGAAACTGCAGGGCTGAAGAGTTACCAATCTCCTACTCACCAGTCTGCCGGGAGACACAGACTCCTGGATGAGGGCAGGGCATCTCCATTCCCTTTGATCTTCCTGCTATGTGTGACATGGCCAGCTGCTACCAGCAGAAATGAAGGAAGAGGCTTACTTCTACCTTTCTGCTCCCTGAAGTATTCATTTCATTCAAGGCCATCTTGTGCCCTCAGTTTCCATGGCCTCTTCTCATAGACATCAGTGAGAGTGGGGAGGTGGATGTTACACTTTAATGACCCTGCAATAATAAACTAGCTCCTGAGTGACCCTACTAAAACAAACCCATGTGCAAACCCCAGCTGTCTAACAACCTAGAATAACAAGCCAATCTACCTGAGTAATGGAGGAATGTGAAGGAGCAGAGAAACTGCAGCCAGGCACAGCAGGGGTTAAAGAACACCTGTGGGTTCAGCTACACCCCCCCCCCCCACCTTATACTTTCAGCCAATGCCAGTGGGGGGGGGGAGAAGGGAGCAGGGAGCCTGGCTCAGTTAGAGGCTGACTGGGAAAGAGGCAGAAGGTGTGTGCGCGCAAGCGCTGGCGTGTGTGTCTGCCTCCTAGGCAGCCACTGGAGGTGAGTCAGTCTTCCCCTGCCAAGGAGAGCCTGCAGATAAGCCCAACTGTGGGGAAACTGGACTAGCAGGGCCATGGTGCAAGCTAAAGGACTTGTATAGAGAGCAGCTCAAGACAACAAGTCCTGAAACACACAACCTCTCCTCCCCCCATGGCTGGGAGATGATCCATCTCCCCTGATTAGGGGTTTGAGTGAACCTGGATTCTGGGCCAGGACCTGAGGGAGAAGGAGGGGTCAAGTCCCCCTACAGCCCCTAACCAGCAATCTAGGCTGCCTGACCACTGAAGGCCTTATCACAAGGAACAATCTCTCTGATCATAAACATTTTAATCAGAAGTTGCTACTATAAACTGGAAGGGGGAAATTTTCTAGGTATTACTATTATTAATAATTATTAAGAAAAAAAATGAAAATACTGACTGTCCTTTTAACAGCCAAGGATTTAAAGGTTATATATTAGCTATGTAATGTTGTTGACTTACGATGAGGAAAGTTCTATCAAGAAATGCAATAGAGGATATTTCTGTAGGACCTACAAAAGCACCTGGCCTCATTACCACCTCTTTGCTGGCTGTGAAGTAGCCAGCAATTAACTAACAGCAGCCACTCTTCCGGGAGCTTTGCTGACATCAACACTGATGCTGGAGAACAAACAAAGCTGTTTTTGCAGGATAAGAGCACCATATACATCGAGGCTGTTGTTAAACAAAAATAACCAAGCTAATTTCAGCATCATTTAAAAGCATGGGAAATAATGATTGCTCAATGAAAGCAAAAAGAACAAAATCAGTAGGGAGAGACAGCATTTTTCAAGCTTGTGAAAGACAAACAATGGGGAGTTAAACTATTTTTAAAAGTACTCGATGGTGCCCTTTAAAGATCCAGGGTACCTAGTGGAAGACTTTGGAAAGCTTTCTGTTGGGAGACAGTTCTGCCTCTCCCTGTGTCACAGCTTTTCTTGTTTTCTCCCTCTTGTCTCTCATTCCTAGGGGCATTTGCACTGAAACAGGGTAATCATTTTTAAAACCCCACTAGTTACGTTGCTTATTCTCCTCATAAGGGCCACCCTTGGAGACCACTAGGAAGCATTAGTGCAGCATCCTTCTTCAAGCATGGCAGGTTGACAGGAGAGCATCGTAGTCTTGCCATCAAGGCGCTTTGAGTGCAATTCAGGGTGCTGGGGACAGACTATTATTATTTGTATTATTAGAAACACATAGAGGCCCCAGCCAAGATCAGTATCCCACTGTGCTAGCTACTCTAGATATATGTAGCAAAAAGTTGCTGATGTAAATATACAAGACAGACCCAGAATGACTATTATCTTATTTTACACCTGGAGAAGTGAGGGACAGGGAGATGAAGCAACTAGCCCAAATTTTTTCAGGATGTTAATAGCAGAACGGGGAATTGAACCTAGATCTCCTGCATCCTACTCCTCCATTGTAACCACAAAACCAGCCTCTTTCTGAGATCAGGATCCAGCTTACACTCGTGGAAACCCAGCATTACTCCACTGTTTTCAGTACAGCAACACCAAATGTACACAGGTGTAAATGAGATCAGAATCTGGCTTTTGATCTTTAAAGCCCTGAATAGACCTGGGGCTAGGTGACAACCCTGCACCCTCCCCCACAACACACACACAGTCTGTCACGGCACCTTCCATCAGCCAGTGAGTTCCCCACCTTCCCAGTGGTATTGGGTTTCAGCCCTGGAGTGGCGGGGCAGCAGGCTCTGGCCACATGGCTTCGGGCTCCAGCCCCCCACTGCCTCCCCCCCACTCATCCCCATTGCCCCTGGCCCCCACTGTCTGCCACGCCCCCCCCCCATCCAGGGCATAATTTGTCACCAGTCTTGACAGGGCTGAGTAAGTCTGCTGTGAAAAGCAATGCTTGTTAATATCACTTTTCACAACAGACTTACTAGCTAGCAATAAATAAATTACAATGATTTGGACATGTATATGTGCAAATTTATTTGTTTTTCCTAAAGCTAATGTAACCCCCAAGGAGATTACCTAGATTCCTGGGGCTCTGGCAGCTCAGGGAGAGGCACACTTGTCCCTGGTAGGGAGGGGGAGCCAAGGCAGACTCAGAGTCTGCCCGGCAACCAATAGGGAGTGAGATGCCCCTCCCAGGGAGTTCAGGAAAGGGGAGAAGCCATTTCTGAGTCAGTCTGGAGCCAGCCAGGGCAAGGGCAGGATTGGCTGTGTGGGAAGCTGGGGAGTCCCAGGCCTGCGTGCAGGGTTCCCCCTGAGAACTGGCCTCTAGGGTCCTGAAAGCAAGATCCCTCAGCTGGGTTTTTCCTTCTCCACTGATGATTCCCAGTTTGTAGAGTTTTACTGGGAAACTTCCCCAGCCAAGCTGAGTTAGCCCTCCAGCTCCCTAGATGAGACCAGTCACCACATGGTCAGCTCTGCTCTGTCTGCTAATCCAGGACTGTTGCCTGCTCTGTGTGTGTGTCTGAACGCTGGCCTAGGAGACTACAGTTTGGATTTTAGTACAGTTGTGTAATCTGCACCTTGAGCCCAGCACCCTTTGTGGTGAGGGGAAATCCTGGGACCGAAGCAGCCTGACTCCTGTCTGAAGAGGATCCCTGCCAGCAGAGATCTGCCTCTCTGCAGTGACTGAGGAGTCCAGAGTCATCTCTGAACCTGAGGATCATTCATGGAGTTTGTGGGTGCACCATCCTTTAGTTAGTCAGGGAATTTGTTTTGGGGACCCCCCCACTCCCTGAACTGTGTCTTCAGGCCAGGGAGTAAGGGTTTGGGGATTCTATAACCTGCTGCATATTAAACCTGTGGAGGGATTTAACAACTTCTCCTACTTGTGAGTCCTTTGGACTGTACTGAACCCAGTCAGCCACACTGCTAGACCACTGCAGAGAAGAATTTTGTGGTCATCAAGGGCCCCAACTAAGTATGCATACCAGCGGGACACTAATCTTACATTTGCTACATCAAGTCATGTGACTGGGGGAAAGTCACGGGTATTATCACTGTGGGCACCGGTGAACCTAAAAATAGTGTTTTACCCTGTTATGTTATATTTGTCTCCTGTTTAATATAATTTTTGTGTTTGTGTTATTTCTTGGAAGTCTCCAACTATCTGGCAAGTAAGTGGGGGTTACCCTGTGGTTAGAATTTTCCTCCCAAGCTGCCCTGGTGACCCTGCCAGGAATGGGGGAGGAGGGGGGAGGCACCGCCAAACAAATTCATAGAAAAAAATAAAGAAGATACACCCTGCTGAGTGGGTGGCGAGATCCAGAAGAACCCAGACCTGTCCATCAACACCTGTAAGCAGATTGGCATGAAAGAAGGTAATCGGGTGGAGAGGGGGCGCTACACTAATAAAGCATTTTAGGAAAAAGTGTGAGAGTGGCCACCAGCAAGAGTTGGTGGTTGCACTCTGAGGCCACCAAATAATTTATCCTGAGAACCCGTGCGCAACAGATACACAGATCTAGAGAAAATCACAAATCACCTGCTGCGGTTATCTCACCACTCTTGACATTCTTTGGCCTTAGGCACAGTCTTCTGTGCTGCTCAGGATCCTTTCCCTGCAGCTCATGGCTTCTCTTCAGAAACAGAGCGAATGGGGCAGACACACACAGCTTGTTTCCTTCTTCCTGCTGGTCTGTAGTTAACCAGCCCCCCCTGCTGCAAAAGCATGCACCTCTCTCCTGCCCCAGGGTCCTGTGCGTCTCTGCTGAGAGACCTTCCAATAGATATATCCCGCCAACAATGCCTGGTTCCTTTGTTCTGCTGCTGGGGATTTTCCACTCTCCATCTCCCACCTTACTGCAGAGGCGCCTAGGCTGCAGCCAACCTGTTGGGCCAAGGGTGTTTCCAACTGACCATTAAGGTTTAAGGGCCGACCACTCTCCCTGGTCTGGACGCTACTGCCCTGGCAGCCATAGGCGGCAGGTTTGTATAATTTTTGGTGGGGCCCAAAATGGTGGTGCCCCCCCGCTCCCGCCCTGTAAGCCGATATAAAATGAATCTACAGCGCGTCAGTGCCACAAGATTACAAGGGTCAATTAAAAGTGGAAAGTCAGAAGCAGCACTTGCCTGCTTCAATATACATTTTACCATCACTGTATAAAAATGGTTCCCAATTGTCGATGCAATCTGATTAATTTAAGAGCACATTACAATTAAATATTTCAATTCTCAGTCATTTTAAGACTTTGCCACACACTAGTTTGTCTGTACACCAGTTTCAGACAATCCTTTATAGCAATTTTACTCCAGGTCCTATGTGAAACCAATCAATCACTTCCTCCTCTCACCCGCATTGTTTTGTTTTAAGCTGTAATCAAAAGTGGCTTCATCTGCTTTAAAAGTCACAGAGCAGCAGCCACAAGTCTGCAGGTCTTAGAGATATTATCCTGGTCAACTCAGTCAAAATTAATTACAACCTAGATGGGATTATGGTGAGGGGGCACGGCATGGCCCCCTCCACTCCCCTCCCCCTCCTGAGATGCTACAGCACTAGCAGCTTGCACTGTTGTTATGCTGTAGCCCTTAGGCTGGGGCAGCAGCAGCAGCAAGGGAGAGAGACGCGCGCTGCGGGCTCTTTACATTCAGGCAGGGAAGCTCCGGGCAGGGCCAGCTCTAGGTTTTTTGCTGCCCCAAGCAAAAAAAATTTGGCTGGCCCCCTTCCCAGCCCTGGGCTCCCCCCGTACCCTCCTGCTGCCCTTCTCCAACCCCCAGTAAGCGGTTTGGGGGTTGGAGAAGGGGTAGGGGGTTCCGGGGGCCAGTCAAGGGACAAGGAGCAGGGGGGGGGGGTTGGATGGGGCAGAGGTTCGGAGGGGCAGTCAGGGGACAGGCAGCAATTGGATAGGCATGGGG
The DNA here is from genome assembly GCF_020497125.1 of Mauremys mutica. Classification (NCBI taxonomy): domain Eukaryota; kingdom Metazoa; phylum Chordata; order Testudines; family Geoemydidae; genus Mauremys; species Mauremys mutica. Next base: position 48,845,282 of record NC_059078.1, read on the forward strand.
GTCCAGGGGGTTTATCAGGGGACAGGTAGGGGGTGGAGTCCTGGGGGGAAGTTGGGTGGGGTCTCAGGAGGGGGTAGTTGGGGACAAGGAGAAGGGAGGCTTAGATAGGGGCTGGGGTCCCAAGGGGCAGTTGTCTCAGGAGGGGGTAATCGGGGGACAAGGACCAGTGGTGCTTAGATAGGGGGTGGGGGTCCTGGGAGGCAGTTGGGGCAGGGGTCTGGAGAGGGGGCAATCAGCGGCCAGGGGCTGGGATTCAAAGGGCTCTGGGCTGCTGGCAGCCGTGGGGAGCCCTGAGCCCTTTAAATCCCAGCCGCGGTGGCTGGGATTCAAAGGGCTCTGGGCTCCCCGCGGTTGCAGGCAGCCCAGAGCCCTCTGATTCCCGGCCGCGGCTGGGATTCAAAGGGCTCTGGGCTCCCCGCGGTTGCAGGCAGCCCAGAGCCCTCTGATTCCCGGCCGCGGCTGGGATTTAAAGGGCTCTGGGCTCCCCGCCGCAGCGGGCAGCGCAAAGCCCTCTGATTCCCAGCCGCGGCTGAGATTTAAAGGGCTCTGGGCTCCCCGCTGCAGCGGGCAGCCCAGAGCCCTCTGATTCCCGGCCGCGGCTGGGATTTAAAGGGCTCTGGGCTCCCTGCCGCAGCGGGCAGTGCAGAGCCCTCTGATTCCTGGCCGCGGCTGGGATTTAAAGGGCTCTGGGCTCCCTGCCGCAGCGGGCAGCGCAGAGCCCTCTGATTCCCAGCCGCGGCTGAGATTTAAAGGGCTCTGGGCTCCCCGCCGCAGCAGGCAGCCCAGAGCCCTCTGACTCCCGGCCGTGGCTGGGATTTAAAGGGCTCTGGGCTCCCCGCGGTTGCAGGCAGCCCAGAGCCCTCTGACTCCCCTGTACTCCAAGCAGGGGAGAAACCTAGCTCCAAATATTGGTGGAGCAGAGCCCCTGATTTTGAATATTCCTGGGGCTTTAGCCCCACGAGCCCATATAAGTTGGCGCCCATGCTGGCAGCTAGAGTTGCCAACCTCCAGGATTGTCCTGGAGTCTACAGAAATTAAAGATTAAACTTTAATTAAAGATTGTATCATGTAATGAAACCTCCAGGAATTTGTCCAACCAAAGTTGGCAACCCCACTGGCAGCTGATGACTGACTCAATGTCCAGTCCTCCACTGAGCTAGTCCAGGTGTAGCCTTCCTACCTCTCAGGGTCAGGAGGACACCCCCTCGGGTGGCATGGGGGAGTCAGTATGCCCAGCGGATGTGGTGTTGGGCTGCGCAATCGCCCAAATAGCAGTTCAAATCTCCAAAGGAAGATAAAGCAAACAGTCAGCCACTTGCTTCTGTGTAGTTTCACAAAGTGTTCAGTGTTTTGATCTTGGAGGTGTGTGCAAAATTGTTTTTGTCACTGAATATATGAAAGAGTACACGTACATATGGATGTATTGACGGGAAAGCTGGGCACCATTACCTCATAAACACCATAAAAGGGAAGGCAATGTTGCCTAGCAGACAGTATACTGAACTAGGACTCAGAAAGCCTGAGTTCTATTCCTAGCTCTGCTGCTGGCCTTTTGGGTGACCTTGGGTAAGTCATTTCTTCTCCCCGTGCCTCAGTTTCTCCATCTGTAAAATGGGGGTAATGATACTGATGTCCTTTTGTAAAGTGCTTTGAGACCTACAGCTGAAAAGCACTATAGAATTAATTATCATTATTATTATTAATGGCGATCAGGGTTTTAAATTAAAATAAAATGTTAAAAATATTTGAAAATCTGGGAATTCATAGGTAAAGTCCCATAGATAACTTGGACCCACTATCTCTTAATATCTCTTAAATTTCCAAAATGACCTATAAAAGAAAACATTCTTCTGACACTATTTCTGCAGTATGTGAATCAGCACAACATTTTCCAGTACAAAGGGTCAGATAGTTACTTTTAATGAATGTGCAGTTCTTTGCTGTTTTTTTGAGGACGGTGTTTGAGTTATTGTCCTGGGGATTCAATCTTAAATTCATTTTCTTCTTCATTGTTATGAATTTCTTCTGCATTTCCCTCTGCTGTGTGGATAGTCATCTTGTTTAGTACTCCAAACAACAACAAAACAGTCTTCAGTTATTACAGATGGTGAATGTTCACTCCTTGAAAATAGTCACAAGAAGCCAGATATCTAGATCAGAGATTCTCAAGCCTTTTCCATACCAACACCCCTTTCCCATCATGCTGAGACCCAGCTCTCCCTTTCAGCAGTGTGAGAAGGTGAGGGTCATACGCTCTGATACCTGTTCCCCAAGCACCTGACAGTTTGACCCCCTGATTGAAATAGGGTGACCAGCTGTCCCGATCTTATAGAGACAATCCCAATATTTCGGGCTTTTTCTTATATAGGTGCCTATTGCCTCCCACCTCCTGTCCCGATTTTTCACACTTTCTATCTGGTCACCCTAGATTGAGAGCCCCTCATAATGATATTTAATCAGGGAAGAGGGACGGTGTCTCTGCCTGGTGTAACTACAGAGAGTGGAAATTTCTGACTTACATCTGTGGTATTTCCTTGGCAACCGAGGCAGGTGTTAGAATAATGTATTTAACGAACAACAAGCAGGGTTATCAACACTCATGGTTTTTGGTGATTTTGGTGGTTTTTTTAAAGTCGCACACCCTGGAGTCAGGTGAATACATGAGGATCTCAGCTTTCATATTTTTAAAAGTAAATTTCCAGCCCTCACAGTTGCAGAGAAAGGCTTAAAAATGTGTTCCAAGTGCAGCCTAAAGGCTCAAAACCCAGAAGGCACAAGAAAAGATCCCCAGATCATGTCTCTAGATTTTTTTTAAAATCTCATGATTTGAAAGCCAATCTCATGATTTTGGGAGCCTGACTCACGGGTTTTTGACTTGCTGGGGTTGGCAATACAGAGCAAGAAATAACTTACATAGTAAACACAGTACTGATACTACTGTAATATGACCTAGCTCAATTCTCTGTCTCAATCTCTGCTACTAGTGGCTGGCTCTATGCATGGAAGTCAGCAGGAACTGTGGCACTACACAGCATCCTGCTGGATGTGTGGCCCCTTAAATAGCTACTGGAGCTCACCTGTTTTGAAGGCTGAAGTGGGTATGAAACTTGTGCTGGACTTCTGCACTGGTATAATTTTCACCCTAACAGAAATCCCTTTGCAAACACTGCATTAGTGTCTGAAACGTGCCTTGGATGGGTGAAGGGACACTGTGTGTATTTAACAGATCGCTGACTTTAACAAGTTTGCGTCATATGACATTTTACTTCCCTTTCCCCCTACTGGTTTGTACTTTAAACTTTCCCAGGTGTTTTCTGGTTGGAAGGGGCTTTGCTGTGATGTTGCATATGAATGCTTTGGTTCATTTTGGCACAGAGAAATGCTTCATTTCACAGGTCTGTCCTTTTAGCCGCTTTCTGTTTTTTAAGTATATATATCAGCTCCAAAGCTGCCCATCTAGATTACAGCTCAGATTATCATTATTATAATGCACAGAGGCAGCTGCGCTCTGATAGATTGTGCTTTGGCTGAGAGCCAGGAACTCCTGAGTTCTAATCCTGGCTTGCCCCTACTTGCTGTGTGACCTTGGTCAAATCACGCAGGGCTAAATCCTTAGCCCAATGCACTGGGAAGTTCTATAGGGGACAAGAGAGGAGGGACTCAACCTTGGAGCTGCTTCTGCAGCCTCAGGGCAGATCCCTTAGTGGGGTGAATGTACCATGTTTGCACAAATCCACTGATACTATCCTTTCTCCTGACCTGCACGCAAAAGCCCCTGCACACTAGGATAATAACAGAACACAGTCCCATAGCACATGAGGGATATAGATTCTCTGCATCCACCCTCCCAGCTGCAGCAAAACCTCTCTGGGTCATGTTCCTCATTTTCCTTGTTTGTAAAATGTGCTTGTAGCTACTCCAGTGTCAAGTGCACTAGCAGGGCCTAAGTAAGGCGGATAATAATGCTTATTCCCTTAGGATTCATCTACACAGCAGGTGGGTTGACAGAGTCAGGCTCATGGGGCTCACGCTACAGGGCTAAAAATAGCTGTGTAGAAGTTTGGGCTCAGGCTGAGACTCTGAAGCCTAGGGACACAGGAGTGGGCTCCAGTCTCTTGACATGGGATCTGAGACTCCTGCCGTGGGCTGTGTAGACGTTTCTTTACTCACCTCCCAAGGGCGTGAGGAGAGTTAATGTTTGCACAGTGCTTTGATGAGTGTAAAAGTGCTTAGCTTTATTATATATTGATTTATGTGCAAAAAACCTGAAATGCAACTATAAAACACAGTGCAATTGAAAGTGATGGGAGGCAGGAGGAAAGAAGTGTCGTGAATCTAAGCTTAACAATATAGAGCCATCATCTGAGCGAACTAGAAGCAGCCGGGCTTCCCATCAGACAGTGGGAGAAGGCCCTATATTTGGAAATAGCACAAGGCCCAAAGGGGGGCACGTCTAGATCACAATTCCCAGGCGGAGACAGTGACACAAATTAAATTAGAATAGATATTAGAAAGCTGGGCCTGATTCTGATCTCTCTCCCAGCAGGGTGAATTGGAGTAACTCCGTCAAATTTACTTACCTAAAAGCAGTCTGAGTGAGAAGAGGATCAGTCCCGCTGCCAATATAGGACAGCACGAATGGGCATCAAAGGTTTGGTCTTGTCCTAATTATGAATCGTTTAATGACATGTTAAAACACAAAACAGAATCACATGGTATCTCTCATGCAACGTGCTAGAGCCGACTCGATAGCACTCTCACGGCTTGGCCAGAAGGGTCAACATGAGCGTAAGTACCACGCTAGGGGCCGGCTCCTGCTCAGCGCAGATGCTGCCATTCTGCACTGACTGCGGCTGTTAAACTGAGGTCCCATCTGTGGCTCACTGCAGCCTGTCCAGATGGACCTTTAGGATCCCAGGACACTTCTTGAATAAAGCATGTGATAACCCCAATGTCCTGGCCAACAGTCCTGCTCTCATTGAAAAAGACTGTGATGCTCTAGGCTGTGTTGGAAGACAGCAGAGTTGCTGCTGTTTTTACCTACAACAGCAATATCGTGAGTAACTCAGGATTTTGGGGTGCTGACTCTGGAGTGGGGAAAGTGCTGCAGCTGGAAATCAAGGTACAGGCTGTGCTGTACCTGGGAATTTTGGAAATGAGAAAGCTAAGAAAAAATACCATTGTGAAGCTGCCATTTGTTAATAATTGAATAATGCTTAGTGTATGTAGTATAACTATAGCAGTGTGCTGCTTAAATATGCTGAGGGAGGGAGGGTGGGTTAGTGAGTAGAGCCAAGGACAGGGCATCAGGTCTCCTATGTCCTAGTCTCAACTCTACCACTGACTCAACTCTGTGACTCAGGTAGTCGCTTGACCACGCCGTGCCTTAGTTTCCTCATGCTCTAACGTTGGGGTAGCAATACTTGCCTGTGTCTCACCGTGGATGTGAAATTTAATTCATCCTTGTGAGTAAAATGCTTTGGGATTCTCACAGGAAGGGTATGAGGGGATGGCAAAGTATTTGCACATACACAGCTCGGGTGTATCTCCTCTATGGAACAACTCGGCGGGGAGTGAGCAGCTTGTGTTCTCCCTCTTGCAAAACTCATAGCTGCTTACTGATCCCGGCCACGCCCTATTGCCTGACTTTCTTCCTCATCCCCTGCAACCGTGACCATTATCTGGTGCTTCAGAGGAAAGTGAGGCAGCTTTGTATGGCACTGCGTGGTCCCATTACTGAAGCAGAAATACTGAGTGAGGAAGAGTCAAGTCAGGATTTGGGAACAGCCCTCTCGGAGAGGCGATGGCATGCAGTGTGTCATGCTATGAGGTCCTGGATGCTATCTTCTTAAAACACAGAGCCGTCAGAGGAAGCTTGATGCAAAACAGCTATCAAAAGAGCTTTTTAGCACAATATCCCAGAGGGATGTTTGCAGGATGAGGAGTGGAGCTGCTGCCTGGGGGGAAGGCCTTCGTGTCTTTTCTGCAGTGGGGAGCTGGGCTCCACAGCTCAGAATATGCTGGCACATAAGGGAATTGTAACTGGGCCAGGTGCCTCTCCTACATCCCCTCGTGGCCTAGGGTCATGCTGCAGGCAGCCTGCCCCAGTTTTCCCTCCTGGACTATTCAAATAAACTTCACTTCGGGTTTTTTCTTGGTCAAAAAATACCCCAGCTTGGTGACTGGGTTTATTAATATAAAATAAACCGTAAATAAAGTTCAGAAACCCCAGACAAAATCTATTCATAAATCCACACAACTCAAGGTTTCTCTTCCTCCTCACAGGTCTTTGCAATCTCTCCCAGGCCTTCCTGCCCAGAGAGCTTTCCTCAATCTCTACCCCAGTCCCCTGAGCATTTTTTCTCCCCTTCACTGTAACATTCTGCTCCTTTTATACTCCTGATTCCCCAGGTGGGACTTATCCTGTGATCAGGGCTAGCTTAGCCCCTGGCTCTCCAGCCCATTGGGCAAGCCACCCTATTCCAAGAATGTTGGGGGCAGCATGAGGAGCCAGGGACCGAGAGAGTGCACATAGGGACACGGAAGGGCAGTGGCCACTACTCCAGCTTGGAGGCCACTGTTGGCCCCACCAGCACCTTTCTCCTCATTGCCAAAGCTGGAATTCTGTAAACAGAGACAATCCCAGCTTGCGTGTCCCCCATAGACTGCAGTACAATATTCTAACTGATAAATAACAGGCAGCGTGATTGGATGTGGGGAGTCATTGGAGTAATTAATAAGATAAGGCCGGGTTGCTTTGTGCTGCGTATTCGTTGATGACAAAAGCTTTCCTCCTGAAGGGCCTCACTGAGAGATCTGGGGGGAAATAATAATAATAACAATTAATAAAGCCTTGTTAAAATGCTATTTGTTCTGTATTCCTTTTGGGGAGGAGGGAGATGCAGAGGTGTGATAGCAAAGCACTGGGCTGGTACATCTAAGGGAAGAGAAAGAAAATATGCCAAAGCTGAGTAGCTGGGAGGAGAGAAGTGGAGGCTGCTTCCTGCATTCCTGCTGCGTCCTGATAGCAGGGTTTTGGATTTAATCTTTTAACAGCCAGAGAGCTCATGATCCTAGCTAGGCATTGCAACAGAGGTTACCATTTGGGTTCTCGTGCTGCAGCATGGGTTGGCAGGCAGCAGCGGTGCGCGGACGCCAATTTCCCAAGGCAAGGCAGTGAGGTGTATTGCATATCCAAAGTAGGCCTGTGGTCTGCCCTTTATGAAGTTGATCTAGATGTATAGTGAGGGCAGAATTGGGCTCAAGAGTCCATGGGTCAAATTCAGCCCTAGTGTAACTGGGTGTCATGCCACTGGTTGCAATGAGATTCTAAGCACAGGGCAGTCTTTATTCACCTTTTAAACAGGCAAAGTTTCCACTAGCTTCAGTAGGGAATTGTGACTGAATGATAACTGCAGGTTTTGACTCATATAGAATAAGTGACCCAGTATGAAAAGTGATGTTTAAAAAAGAATAAAAGCATACAAAAGTTGCCAATGTGACAGCTGTTCAATTACTGAAAATATTTTATAATATTGCTGGTGCTTTTAAAATAATCTCATTTATATGGAATATTCATCACTAATTGCAGCTGTCTCCTTTTTTATTAAACAGGTTAAAAAAAGTATACTGACATTTTAGGAGTGATTCCTCATAGGAGCACTCTGACTGTTATGAATAGGACTTAGTATAAGGTAAGCCCCTAATGCCCTATAGGGATGTGGGGAAAACTGCAAATGCTTGTAATTGTAAATATATTAGGCATTGGTCTGGGCTATTGTTTCTCCTTTTTGTAGATCTCTGTATAAAGCTTGAAAGGTTGGTTAGCCCTAAGTGTTCTCATTTATTTCTCCAGCTTTCTGTAAAAGCAAAAGTTTGAAAAATGAAAGTCTTTCAAGAACAATCGTTCTCTAAACACTTAATGCTGCTGTGACAGAACTGTCTATCACTCAAGATTTAACTTTGGAAATCCACGCAACATAGAGGAAAAAACCATTTCCAATTAGCCGAGACTGGAGGCAGATTAGTTCTAGACTGCAAAAGTGAGAGACGACATGGGGGGTATTAATGGGCCACTGGAGCATGCCTCTGGCAGCATTGGGAGATGCATAAAATGGAAACATCATTGTCTCTATCCCCAAGAGAACCAGCAGAACCAGCTAGTTAATGCTAGGCTGGTATATACCACCCCCATAGATCACAGAGCTACAAAGCTATGAAAATGTCATTCTCACCATTTTTTTATAGATGGGAAATTGAGTTGTAGAGAGGTGTTAATTGATTTGCTCAAGGTCATGTATCAAGTCAGTGGCCGACCTGGGAACACAACCCATGCCTTCTCACTCCAGTTCTCGGCTCTCTCCATTGGACCACGATGCCCAAGTTCAGGCTATAGATACAAAATGTGTTGAGTGTGAACTTCCTATGCTTTGAGATTTATGTCCTGGATGGCAAGTCTCTTCAGGGCCAGCGTACTAACTTGATGTTATAAAACCTGCATTGGTTTCCTTTAGGTTCCTGCTTGAAATCCTGCCTTTGTTAGCAGTTGGCAAAAGTCTTTGCCACCTGAATGCTATTTGGTGGCTTCTATGTGCAAAGAGGGAGGCTGCAGATGGCTGCTCTCTCTGGGGATAAGGCCCAAGACTGGAAACCAAACCTGGGGTCTCCAGAGTGACAGCATAAGTCAGCAAGGCATTGGCAGGCTGATTTATTAAACATTTTCCATGTGGATATCATGCTGGTGCAAGGTGCCAGGTGATTGTACTGGAGACTGAAATCCTCAATTAACCCCCAGGAAAGGTAAAACACAGTGCAAGCTTCACCCCACCCACAGGCCTTAATGCTGACCTGGAGAGACCGCCTAAAAGAGAGAAAGGATTAGTTCAGTCTCCACACCCTAGTCAATATCTGCTGAGATGCCCATCCAGGTTACCAGTTAAAATGGGATTTTGGGGATGAGGACTCCTGGCTGCTGCAGGCTAGCCTCATAGTGCACAGACAACTGCATAGCCATCCCTTGGTAATAACTTCCAGGTGCCACTGAGATCTAGTCCTAGCTAGACTTGGTGACCATGTGAATTCCTGAGCCACCCATCTCTCCTCCCGTTGCAAAGTAGCTATTTTATGTGCTTAGCAATGTTTACACTGGCTTCTAGCTAATATGACCTCCAGCGCTACCCCCTCCAAGCATTTTTTTTCTTTGAGGACCTATTTGAGGATTAATTGGAACAATTAGTTTGCAGGCAAGAGCACGGAGGCATTTTCAGTTCTAATTAGAGCAAGGAGCAGATTTAGCCCAATTTTCAGAAAAGCACACACAGGTAATAGAGCAGCCCTCCTCGATTAGCAAAGAGAATAAAAAGACAGCGTGTTAGCTGAAAAGAGGAGCCCTTATGAATAGGGAAGAAGTACAGCCTGGTGCTTAGAACAGGAGACGGGGGAGAGGAGCCTGGAGCTGGGTTCTATTCCCAGCTATGTCACAGGCTTCCTCATGTGGCCTTTAGCAAGTCACTTCCCTCCCTGTGTCTGAGTTTCTACATATGTAAAATAGGGATACTAATATTTACTTACCCTTGTAAAGTGCGCTGAGATCCTTGCAAGAGAGGTCCCAGTTGTTGTAACTGACCCTACAGCTGGGTATTTCTGTGAGGACTGTGGTGCACCCACCCAACTGAGATGTCTAGCAGTGTGCTCTGTGTACCATGAGCTGAGATGCAAATGCTGTTGCCATTCCAAGCATGAGGCTCTGGCTGGGAGTGAGTTCCCATAAACCCACACATAGTTTGAGCAAACCCCTTTACTAGGGCTGCCAAAAACTAAAATGAGCAAATACCCTTGGCACAAGGACATTAAGTGATTAACCCAAAAATTCCTAGCCCAGTCCCAAGGGGCAGCCCAGCACAGGGATACGAAGGGAAACAATCTCATTGGGGTCCCTTCTGCACCATCCTGCTGTTGTGCATGTGTAGTTGCTCCACCTATTATTAAAAATTGTGTTTGTTAGAGTAGTGACTCAGGGCCAGCCAAAGGTGGGGCTCTACTGTGCTAGGTATTGTACAAACACAGAGTAGGAAACAGTCCCTGTGCTGAAGCACTTACAGTCTTCCTGAGTGCACACCATGGTGTTATTTACTCCTGCAGGCACTGCCGGCTCCCTGTCCAGCTTTCGATCCAGCTTTTAAGCTGCTGACTGGCCAGCTCTTGTGCTGCTGCTCCTGCCACGTGCAGCCTCTGATGCTCTCCTGAACCTGGCCCCCTCTGATGTCAGGATATTACTGCCTTTTCCTGCACTCTAGGGATTATGGAGTACTTTGCTGGCTAGACATTGAACTGAGTAAAACAATGTCCTCCAGTGGTTAGATCCTTTCCCTCCAGCTCAGGAGGGAAGGTGCCCAGTAATGAGAAGGCCAGTTCATTACAGTATGGGTGAAATCTGGCAGAGCAGTGGGACAGAAAAAATGAGGCTCAGTTCAGTGAATTAACTTGCCCAGCGGCAAATTGCGGTTCACAACATTCTACAACATGGCCTGTGACTGCCCTCATGAATATGGGGATACACATCTTAATTTGAGCCGGGCAACTCACCTCAGGATAGAAAATTGCATGCTGGGGCTCGTAGTCTCGGCAGGTCACATTTGTTTCCCACATGGGCCAAGCCACTCCATTTAGTACAAATCAGCTGCAGCCTTGATCTCTTGGCAAGATGTCAATATGGCTGTTGGGTGGGGCAAAATATAGATTCTCCTGCTCCTGGGCATGGAAGAAAAGAGTCACCAGAGCACATATGTGAGAGGAGAACACAGTAGCTAAAATTAGTAGGAAGAACAACACATCAGTGTGTAAATGTATCTAAGGGAATCCTTGGGGGAAGGTTACTGTAGGACATCTGCAAAATGAAGCAGGGAAGACCAATATGGAAGATGCACGAAGGACAAAAATAAAGGCTTTTCAAAGAGGATGATGATGGTGCCCAAATAAAAAAATTGCAAGGGTGCATGGAGGATGAAGGCATCAGTGGGCTTTATTATTACTATTTATTTATATTCAGGGGCGGCTCTAGCCATTTTGCCGCCCCAAGCATGGCGGCACACCGCGGGGGGCGCTCTGCCGGTCGCCGGTCCCGCGGCTCCGGTGAACCTCCCGCAGACGTGCCTGCGGAGGGTCTGCTGGTCCCGCGGTTCTGGTGGACCTCCCACAGGCGTGCCTGCGAATGCTCCACCAAAGCTGCGGGACCAGCAGACCCTCCGCAGGCATGCCTGTGGGAGATCCACCGGAGCCACCTGCCGCCCTCCCGGCGACCGGCAAAGCGCCCTCCACGGCATGCTGCCCCAAGCACACGCATGGCGTGCTGGGGCCTGGAGCCGCCCATGTTTATATTCCAGTAGCACCACTCATTACCAGGGTCCCACTGCGCTCAGCACTGTCTGGGTACATGCAAAGATGGTCCCTGCCCTGAAGAGCTTACAGGTTGGGAAATCAACTTGGTGCTAACAGCATTTTAAAAATGTAGATCCAGTAAATCACCAGGCCTGGATGGTTTGCATTCCAGTGAGTTATGAGAGCGCTGAGAGGTTCCGGCTGCTGGCAGCCATATTCACCCTTTTCCTGATCTTAGTGCTGGGGTCAGAACATGACTGCAGGCAGACATGTGCCCTTTACATCATCCACAGCAAAGCATTGGAATTTCTTGGGGAGCAACAGATATTCTGTTCCTTGTCATCAGGCCTTTTAATAACACTTCTTCTAGATCTCCCTAACGGACGCTACTTTGCTAGTGAACATATTGTGTGCAATGTGGCATATCTACCTTGGGATATTGTAGAGATACTGCAGGCAGGAGGCAACAGACCAGGCAGTATGAGCATAACAGCATGTTGCTAGCTATCCCTGCTGTGCTAGGGAGTGGTTCATGTTAGTCTGTCTTTAAAAAGTGTGATGCAGGTGACCATTGGCCTTTTAGTCTAGCTTCAGTCCCCAGTAAGATTATGGGGCCTGATTCTGATCACACTGACACTGGATGGAGTCACTCCTGGTTTACCCCAAATTAAGAGTGGAATTGAGACCCATGGAATCTCTTACAAAAAGCAGTTTGATGGAATAGGCTGAAGGGACAAAATTTATACATGAAAAAAACCCAACAGGATGGTATATAAAATAGATCACTCCAGTCCAACCTAACCTCAGGGAGACTACTGACAAGGGGAATGCACGTGAAGGTTCTGTCTACTTCAACTTCAGTAAAGCCATTGATAAAATAATTCACCAAAGGGCTGGAGTCTTAGACTGATCACCCTGAACACAGAGCTCCAGTATATGAAAGCAAATGGGAGCAAGCAGAAGTAATTAAATGACATTAGGTTGCAGTGGAGACAGGTCAATAGTAGAGTCCCAGAGGGATTAGTACGAGAGTCACTGCTTTTCAGCTCACTTATAAGTGACTACAAGGCAGCATCTGCAGAGCAGCAACCGTTGAATGATACTTGATACTGTACTGTTAATTCCAAAGGAACGGATAAATATCCTTCAGAGAGCTTTAAGTACTCTAGGAGGACTGGGCTGGAAAATGGCTGATGGAAAGAAAGGTGGGTAGATGTGAAGGGAAGCACTTGAAATCCAAAGATCACGCAGCAAATTACACAGTGAGTGCAGGATGAGGAAATGGAGAGTCCTAGCAATGCAAGGGACTTTTGCTGTCGTGTAGGTGGTAACTACAGCAGAGCAAAGAGTGTGTGTGTTTGCGGGGCGGGGGTGGAAATTCTGCAAATGTCCATCCAAAAGAGAAGAAGGTGAACCTGGGGAACTACAGCCTCACCTCAGTCCCTGGAAAAATAATGGAGCAGGTCCTCAAGGAAACCATTTTAAAGCACTTGGAGAGGAAGGTGATCAGGAACAGTCAACATGGATTCACCAAGGGCAAGTCATGCCTGACCAACCTGATTGCCTTCTATGATGAGATAACTGGATATGGGGAAAGTGGTGGATGTGATATATCTTGACTTTAGCAAAGCTTTTGATACGGTCTCCCACAGTATTCTTACCAGCAAGTTAAAAAGTATGGATTGGATGAATGGACTATAAGGTGGATAGAAAGCTGGCTAGATCGTCGGGCTCAATGAGTAGTGATCAATGGCTCGATGTCTAGTTGGCAGCCAGTATCAAGTGGAATATCCCAGGGGTTGGTCCTGGGGCCAGTTTTGTTCAACATCTTTATTAATGATCTGGAGGATGGCTTGGACTGCACCCTCAGCAAGTTTGCACATGACACTAAGCTGGGGAGAGAGGTAGATACGCTGGAGGGTAGGGATAGGGTCCAGAGTGACCTAGAAAAATTGGAGGATTGGGCCAAAAGAAATCTGATGAGGTTCAACACGGACAAGTGCAGAGTCCTGCACTTAGGACGGAAGAATCCCATGTACAGCTACAGGCTGGGGACTGAATGGCTAAGCAGCAGTTCTGCAGAAAAGGACCTGAGGATTACAGTGGATGAGAAGCTAGATATGAGTCAGCAGTGTGCCTTTTTGCCAAGAAGGCTAACGGCATATTGGGCTGCATTAGTAGGAGCACTGCCAGCACATTGAGGGAAGTGATTATTCCCCTCTATTCGGCGCTGGTGAGGCCACATCTGGAGTATTGCACCCAGTTTTGGGTCCCCCACTACAGAAAGGATGTGGACAAATTGGAGTCCAGCGGAGGGCAACAAAAATGATCAGGGGGCTGGGGCACATGACTTACGAGGAGAGGCGGAGGGAACTGGGCTTGTTTAGTCTGCAAAAGAGAAGAGTGAGGGGGGATTTGATAGCAGCCTTCAACTATCTGAAGGGGGGTTCCAAAGAGGATGGAGCTCAGCTGTTCTCAGTGGTGGCAGATGACAGAACAAGGAGCAATGGTCTCAAGTTGCAGTGGTGAAGGTCTAGATTGGATATTAGGAAACACTATTTCACTAGAAGGGTGGTGAAGCACTGGAATGAGTTACCTAGGGAGTTGGTGGAGTCTCCATCCTTAGAGGTATTTAAGGCCTGGCTTGACAAAGCCCTGGCTGGGATGATTTAGTTGGTGTTGGTCCTGCTTTGAGCAGGGGATTGGACTAGATGACCTCCTGTGGTCTCTTCCAACCCTAATCTTCTATGACTCTATGATTCTATGAAATGTAAATGCTAATCTTGACCGTATTCACTTCCTGAGATGATTTATGGCACTTTACCCCTGTGCAGAGGGGCTGCATTATAAGCCCTTACACACCACTTAAGTCCAGGGGCTGGATTTTCTAATGCTCAGCACCAAGTTGAGGCCCAGTTTTCCAAAGAGCTCAGCACCCAACGTGCACCCAACTTGCTGAGCTCTTTTGAAAACCTGGCTCATGCTGCGGTCCTGCCTGGGCATGAATATCACCCACGAAATGAGTTTCATGCTTAAATCTTCCGATGTGAAAGAAAGGCTCAAACTGTATATTTAGGTGTAATCTGTGAATGGGAAAGGATGGAGGAGGCAGCAGGGGCTCCAACAGATGAACAAAGGGTTAACCTCAGTTCAGCTTTCTCCTCTCTTTGCACAGGTGGTCAGGGAAAGGGCTGTGAATTGGGGACCAGAAGAAGGAAGATACTTTTGGGAAGGGCATACCCAGCATTGTAGGACTGCCCCAAGCCCCATGCTGGGGGATTTCTCTGTTTGTTTGTGGTCATTTCTATTCTTATTCCAGACACCAGCTCCTGAGGGAAAGATCTTGCTGACTGCACTTGTTTGCTGCAGAGCCATTTCACCAGTTGACATTGAAATTTGCAATTCACTCGGTATTGGTTGGTTATATAAATCATCCAATCAGAAATAGAAACAATAACACATTTCTTCTGTAACTAACAGAAGTCAATTAATCTGACTGGGGATTAGACTAGAAGGCCCTTGCAGTCTCTTCTACTCTTATGAGTCTATGATCCAAGTAATTCTGAACTCAGATTTCAAAGACCACAGATAAACTGGGCATAAGTTTTTTTAAAGAAAAAAATGCAAAGAAATTCACAAATAATGGGGAATATAATGAATAATTCTGAGAATTTAGCTAGCCCCTGGCAAACATTTCAGGAACAGAAAAGGGAGGCGACTTTTGACAGATGAAGTATTTGTATGCATTATTTGCTCAGCTCTAACAGGAGTGTGAAGTAGGATGGCCAGGTGCCTGGTTTTTGACTGGAAAATCTGGTCGAAAGGGGGACCTGACAGCATCCAGTCAGACTACTCACTGGAAACCCAAAGTCTGGTTACTGTGGGTTGGGGAGGCATGGAATCGTCACCCGCACCAGTCTCTACTCAGCCAGGGCCACCTCTTAAATGCATCAGGCAGCTGCTGCTTCCAGCCCTGGCTCTGCAGGCAAGCCTCTCCTGGTCCTGACCCATTTAGGGAGCAGGGGAGAGGGGAAAAGCAGTGAGCAATGGAGGGAGAGGGAAGAGAATTGAATGGGGGGTGGGCCTCAGGGAGACGGGGCAGGGCAGGAGCCAGGCCTTGGGGGAAGAGGCAAGGTAGGGGTGAAGCCTGGGGCGAAGGGGCAGGGCAGGGTAGGGCTGGTCTTCAGGGGGAAGGGACAAGGAAGGGGAGGTTCCAGTACTCCTGCTGGAGTGTCCAGTTTTTAAATATTACAGAGTTGGCACCCCTAGTCTGAAGATATGAGTGCATTGCAAGGAAGCAGTGAGGTTCAGTGGATAGAGCACTAGTGTGGGCTACAGGAGACCTGGGTTCTGTTCCTGGCAGGGCTGGATCCAGGCACCAGCTCAGCAAGCAGGTGCTTGGGGCGGCCTATGGAGATGGGCGGCACGTCCGGCTTTTCGGCGACAGGTCCCTCAGTCCCTTTCAGAGCGAAGGACCTGCCGCCAAATTGCCGCCAAAGAATGAAGTGGTGGCAATAGAGCTGCCGCAGATCACAATCGTGGCTTTTTTGTGTGTGTGTATGCTGCTTGGAGCAGCAAAAACCCTGGAGCCAGCCCTGGTTCCTGGCTCTGCCACTCACCTGCTACATGACCTTGGGTAAGTCTTGTCCCTGATTTGTACCTCAGTTTCCCCACCACCACCTGTTCAGGACAGCAATTGTCTCTCACCATGTCTCTGTATGGATCTTAGCACAGTGGGACCCAGATCTTGATTTGGCCCTCCAGTTGCTACTGTAATCAGGGGTCAGCACCACCATGTTGCATGATGGACACTTGACAAAATTACCATACTTAGTGACGGACATTGTGGTGGGGGCTTATGTCATTCAGTCATTCAATTTTTTGAAAAATTACCACAGACCTCAAAATGTTTACCACGGACACTTGTGTCCGTGTCCGGACACGGTGCTGACCCCTGACTGTAATATAAATAATAATTGTTCACTTATAGCTAAGAAAGCCAGTAGCATTCTAAGGGCTGGTCTATACTTGTTCCTGAATAACTCCATGTGTAGACAAGCCACAAGACCATCTAGGGCTTGGGAGCAGTTCAGTCTCCATGGTCTATCTTAGCCTCTCTGCAGAGGCTACCAATTGCAATTTGGATATAATACACCACCCACTCATTTCAAACTGACAACCAAATGGAAATGACTTTCCACTCACAATTAAACTAAGCTGGTTTCAAACCAGAGACCTAAAGGTGAAAAGGTCCACTGTTTCCCCCACATCCTCTGAGTCATCTAGTCCCCCAGTGGTGAGCTTTAATTCTGTTGCAGCATCTCCTGCACAATGATTACAGTCAGGGCTCCCTGGATGGATTTGGTTACTGAGTGTGCTATAAAATGGACAATTACTGCAGTGCTTTTATTTCCAGCTATTTTGAATTTCTATGCAACAAGCTTATTTGCCTTGTTGTAAGCGGCTGGTTTTCTTGTATGATGTCTCTTTTTTCCTCATTCTCCTAATGGGCTGTTCGCTAAACTGACGTTTCAGCAACATTCCCGTTATTAGTTATGATGCCAGCAAACAGAGGTCTCAATAGTGGGTGAAATTTAAATTGGGTTTGAAGAGTGTTGAAATAATTCAGTGTTTCACTTTCACGCCGTGATTTCATTTCCACAGTGTATGATTTAGTTATTCACATTTTAGTTACTGCGTTGCCGTTGTTTAGCAAAGATCTTGTTTTCACTGAGACCTGACTTATGAGCCAGCCTTATGTTGTCTGCAGTGGCTAGCACCAAACTAGCATTTTGTGTTCTGGATTCCTGTTTGATATTATAAATCAAGTCACACTAGCTAGTGCTAGAATCATTTTTGCTTTATCCCACTCACATGGAAATGCTTGCACTAGAAAAGGACCTATTTTTGTGTATAAAGCCACCAAATGTGTTCTGCTCTGCTGGAGTTTGTAAAGGCACGGAGTCTTGAATAGGCCTCTACTTTTCATTCCAAGGACCTACCATGACTAATTAAAACAGGGTGCAAGAGATGAGTCAATCCAGGCTTACGTTCTAAAAGAGTTCTGTACATTTTACAGCTGTCCCTAGGCCATATACTGGGCTGAGCTCTGATCCCTTGACAACACTCTGGCAGCACAAAGGAACCTTAAAACTGTCTTAAGCAGACAGCCAAGGGTGCCCCTAGTACAGGAGGCGTTGGGTGGGAGTTTGTGAGAATATGGAAGAATGAAATGTTCTGTGCTCCGTCAGTCCTCAGCCAGCATAAAAGCACCTGGGGATCTGTTAAAATCTGGCACTTTATAAACTGAAATAAATTATGCTGGGCTCAAATCCACCTCTGGTTGCCCCATGCTCACCTTTTAAAACCACCACACTAGGTGCACAAAGCAGAGCTTTGCCACAGCTGAGGATGTGGGTTAATAGATGCAAGTGGGTTTGTGGCTCCATATTCTTGGTCTAACATTTAACCTATACATCCTATTGACTGGTGGCATCTCAGCACAGCAAGTGCCAGTCCAGCTAGTCACCCCATTTCACATCCGACCCCGCAGAGTGACTCATCTGAGGTTTAAAAGAGTCATTGTCAAATCTTTCCCCCAAAAGAATCAGCTTAGCAGTAAATATAAGTGATGCGTCGAGGTTAGTGCTACAACACCAGGAGCCAGGACAGCTGGATTCTGTCCCCAGCTCTGCCGAAGATGTGTCTTGTGATGTTAGGCAAATCACTTCCTGTTCTGCAGGTGGGGAGCAGAGACACAGGGTGAGGGCTTAGAGTGGGAAGCTAAATTCATTAACTCATGTTGATGAGGGGCAGGGCCGCCCAGATGATTCCGGGGGCCCGGGGTCTTTGGCGGCGGGGGGCCCTTCCGTTCCGGGACCCGCCGCCAAAGTGCCCCGAAGACCCGCGGCGGGAGCCCCCCGCCGCCGAATTACCGCCGAAGCGGGACCCGCCGCCGAAGCGCAGCCCGGTCTTCGGCGGTAATTCGGTGGCGGGGGGGGTCCCCGCCGTGGGCCTTCGGGGCACTTCGGCGGCGGGTCCCGGAACAGAAGGGGCCCCCCGCCGCCGAAGACCGGGCTGCGCTTCGGCGGCGGCGGTGGGTCCCGGTCCCGCTTCCCCCTCCCCCGCCCCGGTCCCAGCCTCTTACCCGAGCGCGTCTCCGGCGGGGCCTGAGCTCCGTCCCGCTCAGAGCCGCGTGGTGAGGGGGCGGAGCTGTGAGCTCCACGCCGAGCGGAGGCAGCTGCCCCGCCCCCTCCCCACGCCGCTCTGAGCGGGGCGGGGCTCAGGCCCCGTTGGAGCTCCCAGCCCCGCCCCCTCACCACGCGGCTCTGAGCGGGGCGGGGCTCAGGGGCCCCGGCGGAGACTCGGCGCTTGATGCGCTGAGGCTCCAGGAGAGGGGCGGAGGCGGGAGCCTCCGCTCTTCTCTTGGGGGCCCCTGCGGAGCCCGGGGCCCGGGGCAAATTGCCCCCTTTGCCCCCCCCTCTGGGCGGCCCTGATGGGGGGGAAGGAAATTCCAAGCAGTGGCTGGTTTCATCTAATCGACTCTTTTCCAAGTCAGTTCCAAAAAGAACATGAGGCTATTGACCAGTGGTAGTAGAACTGCTGCCATTGCACCATTGTTTGCACTGGGGCAAGACACCACTCTCAGCATGGTGAAGGTTTGCACTATTGTAAGTATAACCAACTCTGTTTGGGCTGAGAGTGGGGTTTGAACCTGGGGCATGCATCGTTGAAACAAAGAGCTTCTGCTACTGGAGTTAAAAGAGTAAATCTATTAGCTGGTAGCTGTAGTGGGCTCTTATCCTCCACGCACTTGAGGGGGAACAAAGACTGTGCTGGGATGTGTTTCACAAAGAAATGTCACCACATCAGGATGTAATGCGATTATAGCATATCACACTGTCACCACATGGCTAATTCATCACATCATGGAGCAGAGGCAACTTAGACAATGCAGCAGCATCACAGGAGAATGTTACATTGGCCCCACAGGTCTCTTGGATGCTTCAATCGTCCTGCACCTCCACGGAGCCTGAGACTGTCCTGAGGATGGGTGGCAACTCAAACACAGTGATGTTCATAAAGGGAGCTGTGAAAGAAAGAAAACTGACCAGATCATTTGGATTCTCAGCTTGGCATTCTTCCCCCAAACCACCCCGGATCTGTTCTATTATAAATGAATTCTGGAAATGGAAAACTTAAATGTTATGGACCTCATTCTCCTTTCATTTTACACTGGTGTAAATTAGGAGGAATTCTACTGAAGTCAATGGAGGGGGGTAACATCTTTGACAGTAAGCCCAAACCAGGCCTCAATATGCTGATAAAGACCCATGTTTTAACCTTTACATTAACACAAAGGCTATCGTGAGCTATTAATAACATGCATTTCATTTTAACTGGAAATTTCACCCAATAGCCTAATTAAGAGCTAATTCACACTTGAGGAGAAAAGGAAATGATTTGATTTACAATATCATATTCGATTAAATCACCAGGAGAAAAAGAGGAGGAGTGGGGGAGGAGGGACTTTAAATCCTCACTGTTTTGGGAAGAATGAAATCTTTCTGGTTACAAACCCCGCACCTCTGCATTTTGCAGATTTAAAGGGGACCCTCTGAATTTTATTTATTTGCCTAAAATACTGATTTTTTTCATCTTGCAATGTGGCTTTGAAATCCAATGTGAACTTTCTAAGGCACCTAATGATCCATTCTATTATCCCCCAGGACAAAGCTAGTTTCAACGATTTCATGGAGAACTGGTTTAGAAAATACCCTTTTTCTTTCTTGCAGTCTCCTAGGTCCTTGAATCATTTTGATATCTGGAGACCTCTTTTCTTTGCAACACTATGGTAGAGTTAATAGTCAAAGCAAGCAAGAAAGACCTGGGGTGAGGGGTGATGGGGGGAGATAGATTGATACTGGATGTAGCCTATACAGCTTGTGTATTTAAAGCATCTCTATAGAATAGTTCCATTTAGAGACAGAGATGAGACTTGATTGTCAGATGCTTTTAAAAGCAGTTACAAATGCATAGGGTTCCTTCTACCCCATTCAAAGATAGATAGATAGATAGATAGATATGGATGGGGTAGAAGGAACTCTATGCATTCGTGTAAATATATATAGTATTCTTTTCTTTAAAAATCCTCTTTTTCTTATTGATTTTCATTTTGCAATAAATGTAGTTACAAACTAAGACTTGAGAAAGTATTAACCAATACAAACCACAAATATCAAGGGGTTTATAAAACAGATCGTTCATAGACCCTGTGGGTGAACTGAAAAGGATACAGTTCAGAATCTAATAAACCTTTGCAATTTATATTCCTTTGCACTGATAGTCGGGAATGCCTTTCATCTGTAGATCTCAATGCTCCTCAAATGTGGGTAAGCATTTTAGAAGACTGGAAAACTGAGGCTCAGATCCTCCAAGGTATTTAGGTTTTGATTTCAGTGGGACTTAGGTGTGTAAATACCTTTGGGGATCTGAGCCTAAGGGACTTGTCCCAGGTCACACACCGTCATAGTCAGTACTAGAATGCAGCATGACAGCAAACAGAGAGCTGTACATGCTGTGATTTACTATCCTTCCGCGGGGGTGGTGGGTGCTCCATGCACACACGCTTACCGTGCAGCTTTGTAAACACTTTCTTTAGCTGCATACTTTGCTTAATTTGTAATGGGCTCAAGCAGTTTTTTTTTACTTTCATAACTGATGTGGCAAGCCAGAAGTGCTGGGGCTATGGATTGCCAAGCCCAGTCATGCCAGGGCTCAACCCTGGCAAGCCTTGGCACTGGCTGCATGCTTTTCAATGCCAACTGGGACGACCAGATTACAGGTATTTTTCTGTCATCTGGGAAAGACCTGGGCTCTTGTACTGAGAAGATCAAAATGAGATCAGGACAGAGATGGGTTTGTAGGAAAGGAGCACTGGGAGATTTGGGGAAGAGAAACGGAGACCTCGGATTTGGGAGAAGAAGGATTTTTGAGGTGGCAGAAAGGATTGGGGGACAGGACAGAGAGGATTTGAGAGTAGGGTCAGGAGGTTTGTGGGCAGAGAGAGGACTTGGGGGAGAAAAGCACAGATTAGATTTTCCCATCATTTTTGGAGTAGAAGGCTCACTGGAGCAGGTGAGATGGGGTGAAACGGAGGGTGAGGGAATGATGGAGAGAGAATGAGGAGAAACAGAACATATTTTCAGCAAAAGCAACCTGGTTTTATTTGAAGTAGCTCAAAATAGCAAAGGATTCACCATGTTCAACCTAGATCTTAAATTCCAGGGGATGATGTCCCCTTTTCCCTCTTGACCAGGTACCCTCAGCACTCCCCCAAACTGGACAAAAGCTAAAGGTGCAGCAGCTGCCTGAATGTAATGAGGAAAAAGCCTGCTGGCAGGCTAGACTGGGTGCCAGATGTACTGAATTACTTAATGGTGGGGAGGGAAGGAAGTTGGCTTTTATATGGGAAGCACCAGTCTGCAAATTGGCTTTTTTAATATGATACAGGAACCGCACAAACCTCTGCTTGGCGAACACGAAGAGTCTGACTTTAAACTCACGACCAGAGGAGCACTCTGATTTAGGGCTGCTGCAGCTTGGCTTGACACCTACCACTTGCCCCTTGAGGGGGAAAAACAAGTGCTGGAATGAGTTAATGACAGACTGTCAGTCCATGTTGCTGCAGGCCGCCTTTCTGATTTGTCATGCTCTCATAGGTTTAGCTCTTGTTGCAAGATTGTATGTGTGTGTGTCCTTCCAAGATTAAAGACACATGAATTCTGTGATTCAAACTGTTGAGAAATTGTGTCATTTTATTTTTCACACATCAGCTTATTTTGTTTTCATTCTATTCAGATTGGGAAGGGCGTGGTGGAAGGATGGTGTAGTGGTTAGGGCACAGGCCTGTCACTCACAAGACCTACGTTCAGTTTTCTGCTCTGCTACAAACTTCCTGGGTGACTAGGGTTGCCAACTTTCTAATGGCACAAAATCAAACGCCCCTTCCCCTCCCTTGCCCTGCCCCTTCTCTGAGGTCCCATCCCTGCTCACTCCATCTCCCCTACCTCCATCGCTTGGCCTCACTCACTTTCACCAGGCTGGGGCAGGGGGTTGGGGTGCAGGAGGGGGTGAGGGCTCTGGTTGGGGGTGCGGGCTCTGGGGTGGGGCCAGGGATGAGGGGTTTGGGGTGCGTGAGAGGGCTCCAGGCTGGGGCACAGGGTTGGGGTGCTGGGGTGGGTATGGGCTCTGGACTGGGGGTACAGGCTCTGGATGGTGCCAGAAATGAAGGGTTCAGGGTGTGGGAGAGGGCTCCAGGCTGGGACAAGGGATTGAGTGTGGGGGGTGAGGACTCCTGCTGGGGGTGCAGGCTCTGGGGTGGGGCCAGGGATGAGGGGTTTGGGGTATAGGAGGGGGCTCAGAGCTGGGGTAGGGAGTTGGAGTGTCGGGGAGGTGCAGCGTGCAGGCTCCGGGAGGATGTTTGGGTGCAGGAGTGGACTCCGGGCTGGGGCAGTGGGTTGGGGTGCAGGAGGGGGCTTGGGGTCCCAGTGGCATTTACCATGGCTCCCAGGCAGGGCCGGCTCCAGAGCCCAGCGGGGCAAGCACCCGCCTGGGGCGGCCCTTTCCCGGGGGGGCGGCAGGCTGGGCCGGCGGACCTGCCGCAGTCATGCCTGCGGGAGATCCACTGGAGCCCCGGGAGCAACGGACCTGCCGCAGGCATGACTGCGGAGGGGACGCTCGGCCGGCGGCTCCAGTGGACCTCCCGCAGGCATGACTGCGGACGGTTCGCTGGTCCCACGGCTCGGCTGGACCTCCCGCAGGCACGCCTGCGGCAGCTCCAGCAGAGCCACCGGACCTGCGAACCGCCCGCAGCTGCGGGAGGTCCAGCCGAGCCGCGCGACCAGCGGACCCTCCGCAGTCATGCCCGTGGGAGGTCCGCTGCTCCCGCGGCTCGGGGGCGCCTCCCGGGCATGACTGCTTGGGGCAGCCAAATTTGTAGAGCCGCCCCTGCTCCCAGGAAGCAGTCACCAGGTCCCTGCCTGCTTTAGGTGCATAGGCAGCCAGGGAGGCTCCATGTATTGCCCTCGTGGCCACAGGCGCTGCCCCTGCAGCTCCCATTGGTCGCAGTTCCTGGCCAATGGGAGCTGCGGAGCCAGCACTTGCGGCAATGGCAGCACATGGAGCGTCCCTGGCCACCCATGCACCTAGGGACAGCAAGGACCTGGCAGCCGCTTCTGGGAGCCACATGGAGCTAGGACAGGCAGGGAGTCTGCCTTAGCCCTGGGCCCCTGCTGCGCCGCCAATCGAACTTTTAACGGCCCAGTCAGCAGTGCCAGCTGGAGCCATCATGGTCCCTTTTCAACCAGGTGTTCCAGTCAAAAACTGGACTCCTGGCAACCCTGTGGGTGACCTTGGGCAAATCACTCCATCCACCATGTACATTAGGTCCCCTCCTGTAAAGTGGGGAGAACAGAACTTCCCTACCTCACAGGGATTTTGTGAGGCTAAGTACACTCATAATTGTGAGGTTTTCATTCAGCTACTGTGTTGATGATCAGAATGTAGATAGGAAGAAGGACCAAATGATTCCCTCTCATGGGAAGAACCATGTGCTGACATCCATGTACCTCTCAGGAGAGCACATATAGGCCCCAGTCCTCCATGCTAGCAGACTCCTGAACCCATATGGAGCCCATTGCATAACTGAGACCATAATCATGGTACTAAGTGAGAGTTGCATTATAGGCAGAGGAATACAAAACACAGTACTGCCATTTGGATTGGGAAAACATCCTAAAATATTTCTAAGACAGAGTGGCTGTAAAATCAGTGGCATTTACAAACTACATGATGTTGTGATGTGGCAGAAAAGATTTTATAACTACTCATAAGTAATGCAGCCACCCCAGACTAATGTCTATGAAGTGCTTTACACAACTTCATTAGATGTTTCGGATGTATAATTAGGCTCCGCAGGATTATTATGGGTAAAAGTTGGCAAACGTTGTTTGTCCCCACACACACACACCAACCAACTAAAAACTATTTCCATTTATAATATTTGAAACTTACAGATAGGCAAAGTAAGAAAAATGCTTCTTGAGAACTTATTACTGTTTGATTTAAGGTATATTTTGACATGTGATATTGACAGCTTGTATCTGAATGGTTCTACGCTTTAACTTTTTGAAGCTCAAGGTCTACTGTCATTAAATAATCTCCCCCTCCAGAATTTCCCACAGCTAGGAAAATTTAAATTGATCAAAATAAAAAAAAATGCTTAAAACCCATGATTTGCACAACTGTGAAAATTTAAATTGATAAAATTGAAAAATGCATAAAAATAAACATTGATATTAGTCAAAATTATGTTTAAAAAATTGACTTCTGCCAAGTCTGTATATAATTCTTCCAACCAGGTAGCTGTTTGTATTCCATTTGGCATTTGAACATAGCACTGTAATGCTGACAGTGTTGCTGCGGTGTTTTTTGTCCTATAATTTGGATCCTTGTGAACAGAACACTTTTTGAGGCGGGGTTTACAACACCTGGGAAGTGTTTAAACAATTGCTCTTTGGTTCCAGACCTGAGCCCTCAGTTTTTACAGCATGCTTTGTTACCTCTTCCTGCTGTATAATACTGCCCTTAGCCATTCCCCAAACTGAAACATACAATAATCACTTCTTTTTCATACATTTTAAGGCCAGAAGAGACCATTAGATGATCTAGCCTGACCTCTGTATAATAGAGGCCAAAGATTTATCTCTGTACTGAGCTCAATAAAAACTGAATGGCAACCCTGCTAGCCGCCCCTGGGAGCAGGGGCGCAAGGGGCCCACAGGACTGCACAAAGCTGAAAATCATCTGGGGGCTGGACAGATCCAGCCCATGGGCCATCAGCTGGACCACCTTGAGTTCTAAGCAATCATCTACCTAACTGGAAAGAACATTATTAGAAATGGCATAAATTTTGCTGAAAGACCAGGAAACCACTTGGTAACCTGGCTCTTCCCAAGCGCCATACCTGAAATGATATGACACCTAAGAAGAAATGGGGCAAGCACACATATCTCCTCTGCCAGACTCTAGGCCAAGTCTTGGTTACTATCTAGAAGTTGCTTAGGTTCTGAATAAAAGCAAGGAGAGTGGCCGCATTCTGCGTCAAGTGCAGGAGCACGTGTCAATGAAAACAATTTAAAATGAGCAAGTTTTATTCTCTTCACACCTGGGGCCAAATTCTTCCCTGGTGCCATTCCATTTGAAGTCAGTAAAGCTACATCATGAATGAAGCTGTCCCCTTGGTTTCTAAAGGAGTTATACATACTGTTTCCTTAACTAACAGTATATTGCCCTATCGGTAATGAATTGAATGTCATCCAGTGAGTCTCCCAAATCCATGTCCCACCTCAGAATGCTAGATTTTGCATCTAAATAACTGATGTAAGGGGACAGTTGACAAATGTCAGTTTTCCCCTGCCTACTACCCTGCATCTCCCTAGAATAACTTTCACTCAGTAATTCCCCCTGTGCAAAGGCCTAGGTGCCTCTCAGATCCCAATTAAACCCCCTAAATAGCATGCAAGGGATGCCTCGTCATGCGCTGGGCCTCTGCACCAGGGCGAATTTCACACTGAGTTATCCTGCAGTCTGCCGCTTCGAAATGCAGCATGAATATCTTTTATATTGTATAGCAGATACGGATAGCATACCTCCCATATCCTGCAGGTCTGGGGAGGAGGCAGGGATGCTGGCCACTTTGGGGTCAAAGCAAGCCTTTGATTCTGATTGCCATAAGTTTGGACAAAGAGGCCACATGTCTGTCAAGATACGCGCGCTCTGCAGCATTTGCAGTGGAATTCCAGCAGAGGCCCTGAAGCATGCACATTGCTTCACTTCACAGGACTACATCTTGGGGCATCCTTTGTGTGAGCACCTGGGCTCTGTTTCTCTTGTGCTGTTCATGCTGGTGTCCCACAGGTACCTCTTTGCCTTCTTCACCGCTGTTCTTACACTGCGCACTCCAGAAACTCTGCACACCGCTCTGCTGTGGATCTTATTTCCCTCTTGAACTCTGTTCAGACACACAGTGGTTCTCCCTGACTTCTGGTAAGCACAGCAGTTACTTATTATGTTTCTATTAGCACTGAGTGTAGTCTTTTTTTTCCCTTTTCTGAAACACTAATATCTGGCATGAAACAGCCCCATATATCATCAGCCAAGAAGCTCAGGCTGAAGAACATTGGATAAGAAGAGTAAGCCTCTAAAGTCAGAATGTGTATTAGCTATTATCATCTGTTTACTCTTAATTATCTCCTACCCTTATTTGTCTCACTTTAATGGTGTGTCAGCCAGCATTTTCCATTCTCTCACTCAGGAGCTGAATCTAAAAGGAAGATGGGCACCTATGTCCGTTACAGGCATCTTTTAGCTGTGCAGAGCCAGATTCTACTTGGATTTACACAAGTATAAATCCAGGTGAACTCCATGATATGACTTCAGATTTACACTGGTTTATCTTAGTGCAGACTTATTAACCCTTCTATATGTGAACCAGGTGCCTCTTCCAACCTGCTCCAAAACAAAATCCTTACACTGGGCCATCCGAGGAGATTCTGGTCTCACTTCTGCTTGTGTAAAGCAAGAGTAACTCCATAACAGTGTCAAACCAGAAGGGAAAAGGCCCATTGTGGCTAATTCTGCCCGGAGTTGTCCAGTGTACCCAGAAGGTTCACAATCCACTGGGATGGTGTAGATCACTCTCCCCTAGCCTTCCAGAGCAGTGGTCCAACTCTGCATGCTGGTGCAGAGAGGGGACAGGGCCATGGTCCCACTGCCTCCCATTCCCCTTTTGCATTATTTGCTGACTAGAGGCAGGGTTCCCTCTTGTAACTTTTAGCTTAGCAGTTAGAGCACTCACCTGGGACGTGGGAAGCCCTGGTTCAATTCCCCCACTCTGACAGAGGAAGGGGGGATTTGACATGGGGTTCTCCTAGCTCTCCGGAGAGTGCTCTAACCACAGAGCTATGGGATTTAGTAATGGTCTCAAGTTGCAGTAGGGGAGGTTTAGGTTGCATATTAGGAAAAACTTTTTCACTAGGAGGGTGGTGAAGCACTGGAATGGGTTACCTGGGGTGGTGGTGGAATCTCCATCCTTAGAGGTTTTTAAGGTCTGGCTTGACAAAGCCCTGGCGGAGATGATTTAGTTGGGGATTGGTCCTGAGGTCCCTCCCAACCTGATATTCTATGATTCTATGACGTGGGTCTGTTTCAGTCTCTCCTGTTGAAGCTCTTATATAGTGGATAACTAATGAAAGCGTGATTGGAGCTGGGAGACTGGACCCAGGGTCTCCCACCCTCCAGGCAGGGGCCCTAACCAGAGCCTCACTCTCTCTCTGGCCCAACGACTCTTCCAGTGTGAATAAATACTTAACTAGTTGTTGGGGACAGAGAGAGGGAGACAGAATGAGAGTGACAGACACTAGACCAGGCAGGTCCTGTTTGCTCAAGCCAGGCTATAAAAAGGCTTGAGCATCTCTCACAGAGGCAGACAGAATTAGGGGCTCAGCAGGAGGAAACCCTAGGAACAGGAAAGGCAAGCAATGGCTTTAGGCTGAGATTTACACCAATGAATTCAATGGTACAAGAGACCTTGAGTGTGTCTGCTTTGTTAGGAGCGGCCTGGGAATGCCCCGTTTTCCCTGTCATGTGTGCTATTACCTTCATTTTTGCCCCATCACACTTAAGACTGTTTTCAAATGGGTTGCTTTTAGCAGACTGTCCATTCCCAGCTTACAGTGCTCTCAATACAAAGTAAAACGTGGTTAAAAGCATTCACAGTTGCAAATGCAGAGGGCTACACGTATAATGGGGGCGGGGGAGGAACCACTGCAACAAAATCAGGGCCAGGCCAGTTTTTTTTGCCGCCCCAAGCAAAAAACAAAAAAAGGAATGCTGCCCCTTGAAAAGAGGCTGCCCCAAGCACATGCTGGGAATGCTGGTGCCTAGAGCCAGCCCTGAACAAAAACAAAATGCCCATATGCACAAGGGAGGTTTGCAGCAAAACTTTTTAAAAAGAGGGAAACTCTCCACATCACTCTTTCTGGGAGGGCTTTGATAGCAACTCTTAGCGACCCTAGACAGCAATATTGGAAATCAGTTAATAGAGACATTTGGGGCTCATTGATGGATTCCTTGTGCACCCAAACTTCCAAGGCCAAATTCTCTTCTCAGTTGTAGTGGCTGCTGAGGGAAAAAGTAATCTCTCAGTTAGACCATGGCAAACGCATTAATGCTAAGATAATGCACGGCTGTAACTGAGAATAGACTATGACTCCTTCTGAGGACAGGGGCTAAATTTGATGTGCAAATTACTAGAATGTACTTATCTTGTATTTATCTCTGCTCCTGACTGGGGCAAGACACTTCATCTCTCTTTGCCTCAGTTTCCCCATTTATCAAGTGGACATTGTCCCTCCTCCATGGTCCACTCCAGGAACGCCCAGTCAGGTCTCTGGTCTCCAGCCATTACCTGTCTCTGGGTAGAAACCTTTGCCCCACTCTCTACTGACTGGGGATTTTAAGGCTGCAGATATCCTTCCTGTGATATCCCCAGGAAGCCAATCTGCCTAATTACCAGTGCCTGTGTGTTACTTTCTCTCCGAGGGCTAAGTATCAGTGGTTACAAGTTACCACACAGCTCTCTTGAAGCAAGCACCTTTATTCTTAAGGTGAAAGCATTACAGGGAAAACACAGGCAAACAATAAACACTTAAACACACACTACACATACCTGGAGTCACCCATTAGTGTAATGGGACCTTACTAGGCCGAAGGCTTTCCAAGTCCTTGCACAAGGCTTGCAGCGGAGGGGCATGGACAGAAGGTCCTGTCTGTTTGCTGGATCCAAAAGAAGGCCCCAAGTCAGTTGAAGGTTATCCTTCTATGCCAAAAGCCCTTTCTTTGTCTCCTCGTCTCTGGAAACCCAGCTTGAATCAGTAGATGCAGTCCCCTCTAGGGGTTGGTACCCCTCAAGAGTTGTTTAGTCTAATTGATTCAACTTTAATCACCTCTCTCTGTTTTTTTTTAAATTTCTGTTGCAGCTGTGGTAGTCCTACTGCATGGAGCAGAACACAATAATTCATAAACCATTCAGATTTAATACACTGCAGTCCCCACAGATATTGCCTGTGATTACAATATCTGCCACATTATGCTTACCTGACTTAGTAAAGCACTTTGAGATTCTCAGATGAAAAGTACTGTGTAATATCTACATAATTATTATTAGTATTTGTATTACAGTAGCACTTGGAGACACCAATCATAGGCCAAGGCCTCACTGTGCTAGGTGCTGTACAAACAAAATAAAATAACAGTCCATGCCTGAGGAGCTTACAGTCCAACTTCAAGACAAGATTCAACAGATAAGTACAAGAAATGGACAGGAGCACAAGGAAACCATGAGATAAAAGTATTACATTCATTATTATTTTATTGATGCACAGGACTGGGAATCGGGGCTCCCTTTCCTGCAAACCCTCTCCATATGAGTTCAGCACAGAGACCGTGGATTCTAGTGCTGGTTTTATGACTGACTTTCTATGTGACCTTGGGTATGTAACAACATTTCTGTACCTCAGTGTGCTGGCCTGCTCTGGGCTGCCCTGCTCAATGGACCTCTTCTGGTCGATAGTTAATCTGGTAAATCTTCATAGTTCCAATTTATACCACAGTGTTTCTCAACTACGAGACGTCCTCATGTGAACCTGATCACATGGATTCAGATGGAGCTCTCAGTTTCCCAATGGGTTCTGGAATTTGGCCCCGTTTCACTTGCTGAGATGCTGGTGATGCTTTGGGCCACCATCTAAAAGATGGACCCAAGTCTCTTAGAATCATAGAAGATCAGGGCTGGAAGAGACCTCAGGAGGCCATCTAATCCAACCCCCTGCTCAAAGCAGGACCAATCCCAACTAAATCATCACAGCCAGGGCTTTGTCAAGACAGGCCTTAAAAACCTCTAAGGAAGGAGATTCCACCACCTGCCTAGGTAACCCATTCCAGTGCTTCACCACCCTCCTAGTGAAATAGTTTTTCCTAACCTCCAACATAGACCTCTTAAGGAAGCATTGGCTAGGGTCTAGCTTAAAAAGTATTTCTGGATATGGATAATCTTGCAAATTTTCACTCTGTTTCTAAGGTTATAGAAGAGGCAAAGTTGCTCTGGTCCTCAGATTTCCCTGATCAAAGACAACTTAGATGTAGGCTATTGGGGGAGATAGTGAGTCAGTATTGAGATGACACTCATCTCTATATCTCCTTCTCATCCATCCTGGATGGAGAAGTAGACCCACTGTCCCAGTCTCTTGCTGGGGATGGGGTTTTGTTGAAGGCAAGCTGGCTGTGACTCTCTCCAGCTAAGACTGAGGCTCTGATGCAATCAGCCTGAAGCGGTATTACTAACCCCAAGTCTTAAACAAAATCTTAACTAAGACCCCCAAATCATGAGATTTAAAAATATAATAATTTTGGGGTTCATTTTATTTCCCTTCTGATGTTTGAGCCTTTAGCTTGCAGTCAGATCATGCTTCCAAA
This sequence comes from Mauremys mutica, assembly GCF_020497125.1. Classification (NCBI taxonomy): domain Eukaryota; kingdom Metazoa; phylum Chordata; order Testudines; family Geoemydidae; genus Mauremys; species Mauremys mutica. The sequence goes on from NC_059078.1 coordinate 48,876,254, forward strand.
CTTTTTTCCACAACCTGGAGAGCAAGACAGTTACTTTCTTAAAAATTAAAATGGAGATTCACTTGACTCCAGGAGTTCGGACTTTAAGAAAATCAAGACTCATGACAGAACCTGCAGAAGACATGGAAGAGAAGATACTAGCTCCCTCAATGACAGAAGCGGGACTGCCTTTTGTTACAGAAATTCATAACCTTGGGTGCTGGTGAATCTAGTTAGGTTACATCAGAAAACCTTTGGTCATTCACACCTAGCCAAAATGTTGCAAACATTTCTTTTAGACATGGGGACTGACTGTGATGGAGTGAAACCCCATCATGGGCTAGAGAGGGTTAAAGGCCAATTTGTCACATGTACTTTACCTGTGCCATAATTAATTAGTTACTTCTCAGCGAAAGCGAGTGGGATTAAGAAGGGTCAGGTGATAACTTTATGGCCACCCAGGCCTCATAAAAGGCAGAGAGAGAGGCCAGTCTTTGGGAGGAAGCTGTAGAGAGATGCTTATAAAGAACCTGGAGCCAGGATCAGCAGGGGAGCAGACATGCCCCCCCCAAAAAAAACCCTCAGTCTGAGGGGGTCTGTGCTCAGTACCAGAGCTGAGGAAAAGATTCCAGAGTCCCCCCAGAAAGGGGACAGAGAACAGAGCACTGAAGATGGATTGATTTGTTGGGCTTTTGGGCATCAGCTAAATCTTCTGTTGTGCTGAAAGGCAGTTGAACTAGATGCTTCTCAGCCAGAGGGCTGGATCCTGTGCACTAGGACGTGAGAACGCCTGCACAGGAAGCTCTGATAAGGGGTGCTATGGTGGTGAACCTTAACGGGTCACATAGGGGCTCTGCCTTAGTGCACCAAATGCCTCCCATTTCTGTAACATACTCTACACGTTGCTATACCTTAATGCCCATCAAACTGCAGCAAATGCAGAATGCAGCAGACTGCTGTTTTGGGGGAATCTCTTTTGGGATGCATATTACATCAGAGTGCACTAACTTTGTATTTATTTCTGGATGAAATTGAAGGTGCAAGGTTTTAAACCCCAAAGAAGTCAGGTGCCAGCTACCTCCAAGACCACTACCCCGTGTGACGTGATATGGCAGTTGAGATTAACTTAGCATGTAAGGTAGCTGCCCCACTTCCATTTTAACTGGGAGAGGGCATGGAGTGAGGGTGCCCTGTGGAGGGTGGGGGACAACTGTCCTCAGATCCGCAATGTGCTTCCTGCTTTGCTTCTCCAAAGGCAGAATTTGTTGCTCTTTGGAGCATGGTGCAAGGACCATTTATTTGCCTTCGCTTTTATTGGGGGCTGTGTGGGGTGGCCAGGGTGGGGGGGTTGGAGGGTGAGTTGGGGTTTTAGAGAGTCCTGTTAAGCCCTCCCCAATCCTCCCAATTTGTTGGAGAGTGACTCTAAATTGTTCTTTTAAAAAAATTATAAGTGCAGATATGCCCCAAGCATGGCACAGATCTATTTAAAAAAAAAAGCAAGTGCACAAACTAAATTACACACTTTCCTGCTTACCGGGGATGGGGTGGGGGTGCTAATCTTAAATTTTGCAGCCCAAATGGAAGGGGCCAGAATGAGACAGATTATTAGTGAGGGCCCTGGGAATTGTGCACACATGTCCTGAGGCCATAGGAATGATGGGTTTCTTTAGTGGGGTAGAATTAAATCATCTCAATGTCCTCTCTCATGCAAATAGGGACAGACCCTCCTCCCCAATTTCCCCCCAGCAGGTGTAACTAGCAGCGGGGAGGTGGGTCTAATTTGCATTGGCATTGGGACTGGCACAGAAGTGGATGCACCAGCTGGAGTGGGGGGCTGGTTTCCAGGGGGCATAGTGATGGCACAGGCAAGGTGGATGCACCAGCTGGGGAGAAAGTGTGGTTTTCAGGAGGCCCTGGGGCTGGCACAGGCAGGGTGGATGCACTGGGGGGATGAGGGTGAGGGCTAGTTTGCAGGGGGTCTGGGGGCTTCCACAGGCAGGGCGGATGGAGTGTGGGGCTGGTTTGTACAGGGGCTGGCACAGGCAGGGTGCATGGCTGGGGGGCTGGTTTGCAGGGGGCCCAAGTGCTGGCAGAGGCAGGGTGGATGTATTGGGGGGAGCTGGTTTGCAGGGGGCATGGACTGGCACAGGTAGGGTGGATGCACTGGGGTGGTGGGGTCTGGTTTGCAGGGAGCTCAGGGGCTGGCACAGGCAGGGTAGATGCACTGGGGTGGGGGCTGGATTGCAGGGGCCATGGGGGCTGGCACAGGCAGGGTAGATGTATTGGGGGGATGCAGGACTTGGTTCTGGGAGGCACAGAGCGGGGGACTGGTTTGCAGGGGCTGGTACAGGCAGGGTGGATCACTGGGTGGATGGGGGGCTTGTTTGCAGGGATCAGTGATCATAGAATATCAGGGCTGGAAGGGACCTCAGGAGGTCATCTAGTCCAACCCAGTTCAAAAGAGGACCAATTCCCTAACTAAATCATCCTAGCCAGGGCTTTGTCAAGACTGACCTTAAAAACCTCTAAGGAAGGAGATTCCACCACCTCCTTAGGTAATCCATTCCAGTGCTTCACCACCCTCCTAGTAAAAAAGTTTTTCCTATCATGCAAACTAAACCTCCCCCACTTGAGACCATTACTCCTTGTTCTGTCAATGGCACAGGCTGGGTGGATGCAGCAGAGAGGATGGGGGGCTGGTTTGCAGAGGCCATAGGGGAGCTGGTTTGCAGGGGGCCACAGGCGGGGTGGATGCCCCAGGAGGGATGGGAGGGATGGTTTGCAGGGGGCACAGAGGGGCTGGGTGTTGGTTTGCAGGAAGAGTACAGGGGCTGGCACAGGGAGGGTGAATGCACCAGGGGATGGTGTACAAGGAGGAGGCACAGAAACTGGCACAGGCAGGGTGGATGCATTGGAGGAGGGGGGGCAGGTTTGCAGGATGGATGCAATGAGGGATGGGGTGGCAGGTTTACAAGTAGGCTGGAGGGGCTGGTTTATAGGGGATGCAGGGGGATGGGAGCACAGGGAGGAGCGATGCACTGAGGGATGGGGATGCTGGTTTGCAGTGGGGGGCACAGACAGGGTGGATGCACTGGCGGATGCTTTGCTGAGAGGCTGGCTTACAGGGGTCACAAAGCAGATGGATGCACTGAGGGATGGGGGGCTGGTTTGCAGGGGGGCACAAGTAGGGTGGATGCCACTGGAGGATGGGAGCTGGTTTGCAGGTGGATACAGGAGGGCTAGGGGGCCTAGTTTGCAGGGGGGGCAAGGGGGTGGATGAACCGAGGGATGGGGGCTGGAGGCGCTGGTTTCCAGGGGGGACAGGAGGGGTGGATGAACCGAGGGATGGGGACTGGTTTGCAGGGGGGCTGGAGGCGCTGGTTTGCAGGGGGCACAGGACGGGTGGATACACCGAGGGATGGGGACTGGTTTGCAGGGGGGCTGGAGCAGGGAGATGGGGGGCTGGTTTGCAGGGGGCACAGGAGGGGGGGATGCACCGAGGGACGGGGGGGGGTTGCAGCGGGGACACAGCCTGGTGGGGTGGGGGACACAGGCAGAGAGCGGGGACGGGCTGCGCCCGTTCGGGTCCGGAGCGCTCGAGCCTGGCCGGGCCGGGGGGAGCATGCGCGGCGGCGGGGCTGGGCTGGGCTGGGCGCGTGCCGCCCGGCGATGGGGGGGCCGGGGGGAGAAGCGGCGAGGGGGGAGGAGGCTGGGCGCCGCGGCAGCTATTTGAGGGAAAGGCTCCGTTTGGCTGGGCTCAGTGCTGCCGGCCGCCCCGCTGAGAACGGCCCGGCTCAGCGCACCCGCGGCGGGGGAGGCGAGCGGGGAGGGGGCGCTCGGCCGCCCCGGCAGCGGGGGGAGGAGGCGGAGGAGGAGGAGGAGGGGGGGCAGAGGTTGCTCGCCGCCGCTCGCCCTTCCCCGCTGCATCTTTCATGGCAACATGGCGATGCCGGCGCAGCCCCGCCGCGCGGCTCCCCTCGGCCCGCTCCTGCTGCTCCTGCTGCTGGCCGCCCCCGCCGCCCAGGGCTACAGCTTCCCGCAGCACTACACGTGAGTACCGGCCCGGCACCCTGCTCCCTCGGGGCCAGGCGAGCGCCCGGGGCCGGCACCCTCCCGCGGTGCCCGTGGGCAGCGGCGGGGACAGGTGTCCGGGCGCCGTGGGCATAGCAGCTCCCCGGGTTTCAAAGAAGATGCCTCCGAAAGTGAGGTGTGGGGGGAGAGGGCCGCGTGCTCGGAGGGACAGGTGAAAGTTAATTAACGTAATGACCGCAGCTCCTCCCTGGCAAACTCTCTCATACACGCAGCGTGCGAAGGGATCGGGGGCAGCACCAGCGATGGGCTTTGAGTCTTGCCTTGCACGCCCCTCGGTATTGCAAGTGCGTGACTACCTGGAGTGTGTATGCAGGAGCAAAGATTGCTCTGTCTAGGTTATCAGGAGGTGACACTCCAGCAAGTTAATTCTTTTTAGGCGGTTCGTTTAGGCAGCCTTCTTTTTATTTTCTTCTAATAAGAAGTTTTAAAATCTTTGGTCTGAAATCCCCCCCCCCCCCCCCCCCAGGAAAATAGAAATAGACTGTAAGTTGCTAGAAGACTCAAACTTCACCAGTGCCTGGAGGTTTCTGTTTTTTTCTTTAATACAGTTATATAAATGTTAATTTAGAGAGAGAGAGGAAGAAACAGAGGTTGCTTTTCTGGTTTACAGGTGCACAGTACAGCATCTGCAATCCAGGAGTGCCCGGTGGAGTTTAGTACAAACTAATAATAGCCTGTGGCTGTGGAACTATCAATCTGAGGATATTTTCCCCCTCTCTGAACTGACACAAATTGATTTTAGTCTGGTGAGAAAATCAGAAAGCATATGGTTTTTTTGGGTGGAGGGAAAGGTGAGGTGGGGGGAAGGGTTGTAAAAGAAGACTGTGGAATTATATTTGCAGTTAGAGTTGGGAATTTTTGCTCTCTCACTTGTTCATTCCACAATGTGATAGCTGCAACCGTTTTCCGTTCCGCAAATCCACCCAAAACCTTTCTGGAATGTGTTTTGAGACGCCACCATCTACGTTACAAGACGTTAAGGGTTTGTGCCACAAAACGGGGAAAGCCAGGCTGTTCAGAGTAAAGGCTGACACTGTGTCCTTACGTTGTGCTTTTCTGAAGGTGGAGAAAGGTCTCAATGACATGGGTTAATAATGGCACTGTCACCCTTAACTTTGTTCTTGCCTCCCTGGATATTTGTTGCTTTGAGTCAAAATTTTTGTGGTATTTAAGCATCAGATTTTTTTATATATAGATTTTGACTTTTAGCTCATGCTTTTATGGAAATATTTGATGAAAGACTTTTTTAAATGAATGTAACTTACTGAAGGGCCAAAATATTTTTGAATGCATGTTTAGACTTGTGTTTAGGTCTTCTAAAAAGGAAGCTTATTAACAGAATTATTTGAATTATTTATTTGGAATCATTATGGTCTATTGTGTTACTATCCTAGCACTCCATTCTAAAAGGCATAGTTAGCTGTGTTATTTATTCGGCATCATACCACATCATAGAGATGACTCCAGGGCTGTTATGGAGCCCATTATAATTGTACTTCGGAGCCCACATGTTATTGACCTCTGATACTGAGCTGTTGATCTTTTTCTGTCAATCTGGCTGTCAAACATGCACACATGTTCCTCAGAATAAAACCTTGAGAGGTGTCTATTGCCGGGGTGTATGGAATATGCCTGCACTGCATAGATAGCACATTTTTAGGGCCGGATCTTACAACTACAACTCATGTGAGTAATTCTTACTCATGTGAGAAGTCTCATTGAAGTCAATGGGCCTAATTGTGGTGTTAATCCTTCATCACACTAGTAAGGTTTGTAGGGTTGGATCCTTACATTCAGAATCTGGGGGAAGGATGGAGAGGGAACCCAGAAAACATTGTTGAGATCTTGAAGTGTATCAGACCATATTATTTTCCAGATATCAGTTTTTAATTTAGAGTAACGTTTTTTTCTGTCATAAAAGTTTAAACAAGGATCTTAAATCAGGAGACGTTTCTAGAGTACTATAATTTATTTTAAAAAATTGCTTCCCTCTTCCACCCAAATTGATTAAGTAAATATTATTAAATTGCTCCTGTCTGCTATGCTAGGTTTTGGCTCACAGCAAATTTTTTCCAGACATGTTAAACTCCTGGCAAAACAGTGCTTAGTATAAGGTATGTTTCATTATCAGCTTCAATAGAATGTCAGTGTTACCAGAATGGGCCCGATCCTGCATTGAATCAGTGGGAGTTTGACGTGTGCCAGGAATGTAAAACTGGGCCCAGTAATGACAATATATCGCTCAGAAACTTTTATAAAGCAGAAGGTTTGGCCCTAAAAGGGGCTTGTGTGAGTGTGTGTGCCTTTGCTGACAGAGGGCAGAAGGCAATTCTGGTTTATGCTGCATCTGAAGACGAAAAGTATCGGAACTGAGACCTCAGCCTGGCCTGTTATTGCTGTGTTATTTTATTCTCATTATGACCTGTTTTCTGAACCTGGGGGAAAAAAAGAAGTCATGTGTGAGTATTGGATGATGATGAGGCATGATTGCTGGGCAGTAGGTTAATGCCCTGTAACATGTGGACTGTAATGCCTTATGTACGGTACTCTGGAGCTCTCAGGATTGTAACATCTGTCACTCAAGGAAAGAAATATTGAACAGAAGAAAACTGTTTGTGACAGTTACTGTTACACTCAGACTAAGCCCCTTCTCTGGCAGTTCCCCTTATTATAAGCCTCCCTCCCCCTCTTACCAGTCCAGCGATTGAAAAGACTTAATTTAAACCTGTAGCGCAAGTATAATTTTGGAGGATTCCTTTGTTCGAAACTAAATTGGATGCTAAATTCTTCCAATTATAAAACCAATTTTTCTCTTCCATATATCAACAAAGAACAATATTGAGTTTTTATTAGAAACCCTTCTTATCTTTAGAGGTTTTCTGTGTGAGTTACTTAAGTTGTCTCCCTTTATAGGGTCCTCAAGAATGAGTCTGTTTTTGCAGACTCCCTAGAAATGTTTCATTATGACCTAGGGCAGCATGTGCAATGATTAGAACATTTTCCTTTTTTGGTGGGACAGGGGGGAAAATGGTTCATTTTTTTGAAAGTAGGAATCGCTTTCATTGTCTTTGGCAGTTCTGGATATTGGTTTCTGGTTCTGTCCCTGGTAAATAGTCAGTGTTCCATATTTTCTCTCTCCTCCCGGGTAACATGGTTTTAATCATCTTATGCTGAGCTAAGGAAGGCTCAGCTCAGCAGTTGTCCAAAGGGAAATTTCTCATTGAGATTTAGAAAGCAAAATCCCCGATTGAAACAGACCCATTCAAGCAGGCGGGCTGGGCGGTGTCCACTTGACTGACTGATTTTCTTGTTATGGGTGGGCACGTGTGTGTATGTCGTGAACGAGATTAATGGCTCTGGGGGGGGGGGGGGAAGGGCTGCTGGTTGATGCTGATTTTTTTTTTCTTTTAAATACTTAGAGGCATCAGCTAGTTGGTGCTGGGTTGCAGTGAGATCCCTGTGAAGGCACAACATGAATTCCCTGATGGATTCATCCTGATCATTGTTAGAATATAAAATGCATATTCTCTATAAATGCTGACCACTTAGGGGACTTTTCTTCTGTTGGTGCCTACGCCAAACTCCTGTTAATGGGAATTACACGTGCATAACTGCTGGAGAATAGCCCGTATATAAATTGTTACATAAACCCTGGAAACAGAGCAAGCCCATGCCTCACTCTGTGAACCTGCCATTTATCACTTGGACTTGAAAAAAGTTGCCATTGGCTAGAGAGCGGTGATCCATTTTCTTCTTGTAGGGTGGCATGTGTGTTCGGAACCATTTTATCCCCCATGGTGAGAGTTGGCTGCTTAAGTCTCTTGCTGTGATAGCACATCTTGTTAGTTGTTTGGTTGTCAGAGGAGAGGAAGGATGGCCTCTCAGTTGAGGGGCTGGACTGGGATTCAGAGAGGTGGGCTCATTTGCTGGCCCTGCTACAGCCATTCCTCTATGAACTTGGGCAGCTGTCAAAAGTGGGCAGTGATATTTTTGTGAGATTTTTAATTTGAGATACTGCAGGCCTCATTATCTGGAGCATTGAGAGCTCCATCTGAGGTTGCTGGAAGCTGCAGGTGTTCAGCACCTCTGAAAACCGGAAGTTTTTAGGTTGCCTCAAAACTGGCCATTTTGGTAAGTTTGGGCCTTAACCTCCTGATGTGCTTCAGTTCCCCATTCAGAAAACATTCATTTGCTATATTTCTCTCAGATGTTTGAAATCTCCTTTTCTTTCTCTTCCCCCTCTTGCCCCTTTTCCCAGACATCCCTTGCTCAGGGCTTGTGTCTGAAACAGCTGCATGTGAGTCCTTGTTCCTGACAGTGAAGCCACTATGGGAACCATGTCAGCCAGCATGTCAGAATGTGTGTCATTTCTGACCTGGCTCAGTCTTTAAACTCATTCTGCAGGATCCCTCACTAATAGTGCTCATTTTTTTTCTCTTAATGATCCTCTATGTTCTTCATTTGCTCAGTTCTGTTCCCCTCTCAACCACTTTCAAACGTTCTTTGCCACAGCCACATTCCCTCTGGCAGAGAGGAGGTCAGGAAGGCAGTTCCCTTTGTACTGCTAAGCATCCTCCAGTATGGGTTGCTCATGGGTAATATGATAATGAGGGGTGTTTCTTGTTTATCTCCAATGGGTTAAATGCACCATGCTCCCTGCTTACGTGAACCCCCTTCATCATGGTGCCCCTGGCTTGCTTCTTTCAGCCCTGGAAAGGTTTGTTTTGGTTTGTTTGTTTTTAATTTTTAAGGACTTCGTTTTGGTCTTGTGTGTGAGGTTCCCACTTAAATCAACAGGGACCCTCCTGAGCGCTGGAGGGTAGAATTAATCCCTCTGAACCCACAGTTGGGCCTAGTCCAGAGGCTCCATTCTGAGGAAACTGTTATTTCTGTGCAAAACTCCCTTAAAATTCCATTGAAGAAGGTCAGCTGCAGGCTAAATGGGAACTTGGGAGTTTATCCTCAATCAAGTCTATTGGCTTTTGGGCTTCAAAAGCCAGCAGAGTGCCCTTGAGGGTCTAGTGCTGGAGTGTATATTTACAGTACAACACTGTACATGTACAATAAAGAACACAACTTGGACAACAGCTTTGTTTTTGAAGTTGAAGATATAGCCAAGTAGGATGGGATTTTTTTTAAAAACTCATTCTCAAGCAAGTACTCCTTGAATTAAATACTCTTCTAGGAAGCACACTGTCGGAACATTTAAATATATGCTTTCCTAAGAACCCTGGAAAAGCAAAATGTATTTCTTTAGCATATTTGTTTTCTTTATTGGTGTCCGCAGTGGTTGGTTGTTGTAGAGTTGCTCCTGAGTTCTGGGCTATGCACTTTGGTTTGTTGTAGGGTTATACAGCACTGATAACCTGAATGGCATAGATTTCTTTGGAATGTGGTCATGGAGTTGGAAATGCACCAAACTGTTTTGAGGAAAGCACATGGGCAGAATTACTCACCAACTTTGACAACCTCCCTATCCATTGTTTTGGTGAGTCCTTATTTCAACAATCTTTTAATGCTGGTCGATATCATTCGAGACTGGAAGATATTAGTCAGACGATGAATATACTGAGCATTTTCCCAGAGTGAAGAATTGGTTCTTTTGTCTGTAATTCATATGCCTGTTTACGTCCACTTCTGCATCCGTGTATCAGTATGTTTAGCCAGATCGGTTGGAGTGAATGGGGGGATTGGGCTGCAGGACAGGAGACCCAGGCATATGAATCTGAATCAGGCCAGGCAAACATTGTGTGGTTTCCATATCCTGTCATGCACTCCATGCAAACCCTGGATCCTTTCCTGCAATTAGGAAAGTAAGCAGCTTCCTCTAAAGCTGCTTCTCAGTGAGCTAATGGGGGCACAAGAGACCAATGCATGCTGGACTGTCTCCTGTGGGAGACTCAAGTTCCCAGCATCAACCGAGCTGGGGATTGAAGGGAGTGAGGGATGAGGCCTGATCCTGTCTCTTCTGCATGGTCCCGTCCCATGTCAGCAATCAAATTGTTGGCCTGGGCACTTAATGAGGATATAAAACCTTCAATGAAATGTAGCTGACTATGATAAAGCCATGGGCACTGCAGCCAAAACAGAGTGGAATTTGTGTATATGTAATGAGCCAAATGCATTTGTAACTCCAGCAAAGTGAATGGAATTAAACTGAGGATGAATGGGGCCCAATGCATTTCTAGTGTGGATGTTTCTTGAGATCTGTCAGATTTCTCATGTAGAAGTTAAGGGGGAGAATTTTGGGGAGCTATCAGCTTCCATTGACTTTTATTAACTGGCTGTAATGGAGTTCCACCGTATCCATATCTATTCAAATAAGGAGTCAAATTCTACTTTCTGTGGGCTAGATTCCCCTCTCACTAGCAGCAGTGCAATCTGGAGTAACACAACTGAAATCAGTGACTTCAGATTTACATTGGTGCTGTTGAAATCAGAGTCTGTCTTACTGTCCCCTGCCGCATGGATGATTTGGGGGGGGGGGGGGGGGAGGAAGTTGTCCATTGTGAACTACCGGATTTTGCCAATTAGCGAGTAAATGAACAAGCATGATAGAGAACCAAGGATAATGCATTTCAAAATGCATGTTAATTTACCTGCCGAGGATTGTCTATCTCTAATTTATTTATGAGCCTTCACAGCATGCTAGTGAATGTTCCGCAGTAAATTTTGTAAACGTAATGAAGTCTTAGCTGTTCCGAGAAAGCTTTTATATTTCTAAGAAGTTGCGGGAGTGTGTGAGGGGATGAGAATGGGAGACCACAGTTTCCATGTGCAAATGATGAGGTGTGCAGCAAAATGAAGTGCAAATTAGTGAGATTACACTGTGCATCAGAGCAAAAATCACTGTGGGGTTAGAAATATAATTGCAATTTATGCTGGGAGGAAAGAACACAAATCAAATGCCCTAAAGACTTGGAGTCTCTTATCCATGAATAATAGTTACTCATGTGAGTAGTCTTAAACTCAGTGGGATTACTCACTCCAGTAAGGGTTATTTCCATGACTAAGGGCTGGAGTATCAAGCCTCGGAATTGCCTATAAATTGGCTAGATAAAGCTTTGTGTCTGCTTTTTGTGTGTCATATTGACAGTTGGAGGGCAGGCAGGTGGGACCACGTCAACGTATTGCAGAAGAAGTGAGTAAGGTTAGTGGGGGGGGGAAAAGGGTTCTGTTGTATCAGGCAACGTATAATGTTTCAGCTGCGTTGGAAGCTCCTGTTCCAATGAACTGCATGTGGTTTCAGGCACTAGCATGCTTGGTTGCGCTGGGCTGGTACGTAGAAGGAAGGGCTGCGTGTAGTGCTAAGTGAGGAGATCGTTTGGCTGTACAATGGTGCCTGCTCAAGGTTACCCAGGGAATCCAAGCCCGAAGGGGAGAGTGCTGAGTATGTATCAGCCAGCAATCATCTTGAAGCTCTCCTCTGGCAGGAACTAACTGGCCATCTCGGTTCCCAACATCCCCCAGTTCAGAGCCGACACTCCATGATGCGGCAGGCCTGGCATGGGTTTGCACTGCAGCTGCCTCCACATACCTGACTTTTTGATAAAAAGAAGCATCGTAAGTCCCAGTTTCTTTAGTTCCTTGGCCTTCCTGCACACAAACAGATTTGCCCCTTAAACTGTTAAATTGGTGGAAAGAATTGGGAGAGAGTGTGAATCCATCTCCACTCAAGTGACAAACGAAGAAATTATGTTTTCTCTCTCTCGTGTGTGTGTGTGTGTGTGTGTGTATAATATATATATATATATATATATATATATATATATATATATATATATATATATATATATGACTTGTTTCAACAAATTCCAGAACCGGCCCCCAGAACACTCCTTCAATAGCAAGACACCGATCTGCTTTGAAATCAGACTTTGTTGCTTACCCAGGGGGCATTTTATATACACCCCAGCCTGGTACAAGAGGTCTAGAGCCTTTGTTTCTACTCTGAGTGGCTAGTGTCAGCTGCTATGCTCCAGGTGATTAATAAAACTGTCTCACTTATAACGCTCCCTCTGAATCAATGAAACTCTTGTAGCTAGGTCCTCGGGTTCATAAGCTTTGCATAAATCTCTTCAGAATGGTCAAATGGTCACCTAGTTAGGGGCTTGGTGCAGTGACAGGAAGAGATAAAGTCCCTTGTTCCTAGTTAGGTTTTTTTGCTGCTGTAAAACAGAGACTGAGGAATAAAAAAGTGAGGAAGAAGCTAAGCAGAGCACCTAATATACAATTTTATCAGGTGTTGAATGTTCAGCCAAATTCTGGGCTATGTGTGGCTGAGCCTCTTTTACTGCTCTATAATGAACTCAGCAGAGCTAGGAGGAGCCAAAGTACCATTTCCTCATGTCTGATGTAGCCTTATAAATTAGAGCCATATACTTGAGCATTCACCACTGATAACATATTTCTTGTGCTGGGGCGGGGGGGGGGGGGGGGAAAGAGAATAAAACAATGCATCTGCACTTCCACTCGGGAGTATAAGGCCTGTGTGCTGGCAGGGGCTCTGCAAGGGGACAAGAAGCCCTTACTGGTAAACCTTTTTGCAGCCCATCACGCATAGCAGGGAAAAAAAGGTTGGAGGAAACTGCATTTAATTATTCAAGGCCTGCAGGCCAAAGAGAGGTCTGTGAGCCTCCAACCAGTTAGAGATGTATCACAGCTTCAGAGAGGGTTCTGTGCTTTCCCTTCCCACCCAGCCCTTGCTGCGAAACTGGGTATAAAAATCAATGCCTTCCCTCCACGTATGTACCTCTTAGTTTTTATTTATTCTCTCTTTGTTTTGCCTGGGAATCTTAATAATTGTAGATCAGTGACCGAGCCGATGACATTGCTCTGCCTGCCATGGAATGACAGCCATTTCAAGAGCACAGGGAGGGAGTGAATCAACATTAGCCCCGCTCCCCAAACACAGTAGGCTATTTTATCATTGCAGTTGAACCATCCTGTCTGTGTCGCTGTGTAGCAGAATTCACCATCTTTGGTCTCCCAGGCTATTTTTTGCTGTAGAAGCATGTTCTTTGCAGGGGGAGGGCCATCCAAGTGTTTTCAAGGTTTGCGGCCAAATTTATCCTTAGTGCAACTCTGCTAAAGGCAGTGGAGTTAGCTCTGGAATGAACTTGGGCTTTTGGCTCCATTTTTAAAGAGGATGGAGGTTGTAGTTTTTTCTGTCTTGATTTTTATGTTGGTGTGAAGGAAAGAAACACACATAATTTACATACTTTCATGTAGCTTCAGTACCTCACCACTTATTACTAGGCAGCCTTATCTATCCTCTCCCCACACATGTGACCTGATGTCAGATGCCTTGTAGATGTTTTTGACACAAACGCCAACTTTCCTCCCCTTGCCCCAAGACTGAATGGAGCACCTCTGTCATTCTTTTTTTACTATCTCTGTTGGCCTTGGAAATGAGCTGTCTTGACTCAGTTTCTCTTTGGAGAGAAATATAATCAGCTCTGCTTCTTATTCACTATCTTGCAGGGCCTGATGAGGATTTTGGGCAGCGTTCTCACCCCAGTGAGGCAGTGCTTATGGTTAAGGTGGTCCAAGCTGAGGCAGCATTGTTTTACCTGCCTTTCCTTGCTCTTTTAACCAGGCATCCTGCAGGGTGAAATGGAGCTGTAATGCCACTCTGTGGCCAGTTGTGAAAGGATGCATGAGAGCCAAGGTCTGACACAGGGTCTGATTTCACCATCATGCCTGCTGAGATAAATGGTTTCTTTTCCCTCTCCCCTTGCACTGTGCTGTCTTGTACACCGTACCATTCTGACAACCCTGTTTGTACCTCATTTGCCTCAGAAGGTACTATTTTATCTTGTCTGGGATCAGACTGAATACTCCGGCCAATATGCTGTGTGGAGAATTGCCAATAGTGATGCTGGTGAGTTAGAATCTTTTCCCCCTCCCCCCTTCCTTCCTGACATCTTTCAAAGTAGAGTCTTGCACTGGCAGTTCAAGCTGTTTATTAATGTGATTACATGCACTGAAAGGAGCTTCTTTTTTGCAAGAGCCACTTAATAAATGTCACTTGTTTGGTGGCTTTCAGGCAACTGTGTGTGTGGCCTTCTCATCAGGGAGTGAGCCTTTTATATTGTGTGAGAGCATAGTTAAGTGGTGGATGAATGGATGTGCCCATGGCCAGAGTCAATATTTTTTTTTTGTATGTTAAGTTGTACACCCTATTGACTTTCTTCCCTAACTGAATTTACCCATTCATGTAGCCATACCGCATAGCATTTGTGACCTCTGCTTATCTTATGAGAGTTAGATGTTGACAACACATGGATGGGAGACCCCTCCCAAAGATAACCAGGCAGCAAGTGGTGTTGATGATTTAGCAAATTGCTTTATCCCTGACTCAGGAGGACAAGTGCGATATCCCAATGTGGTGTTGGGGAAGGGGAGTTGCTGTGTGCCTGAAGGGGTGCTGTCTCAGATGTTATTATGGAAACTAAGGCCCTGACTGTATAATTTTAATCTGCCTGCTTAAATTCCTGCTCCTGTTTAAGTGGGTGCAGAATGTGTCTTCATTGCCTGGCGCTAAAACTGTTGTATACAGAATGGCAGCTGCATTTCGGGGGTGATATTTATAAGTGTAAAGTTTGAAGTTGTCTAAAGCATTTGAAGGTTGCGAGAAGTACAATATGATTCAATAAATAAATCCAAATTCAGCAGTCAAAACTTGTAATATTCTGAATCATGTATTAAATATTTTTGGCAAATCTTGTGAATGAAGCCAGTGCTGTCCTCATTTGGGTCACAGCAATGAAACATGTCATTGTAACAGTGGGAATAAAAGGAATGAGGCTTTCTCTGCTGTCACTGTACTTGGACTTAGTATTTCAGGATTGATCATTTGTATATAGTGTGGTGGTTGTATTAGTGGCCTGAGCCAACAGTTAATTTTGAACTCTGAGCGTGACCCTGAAGAGTGTGTGCAGATCTTAGCTGTTGATGGGGAAAATGGCTTGACATATTGTATAGCCCTCTTTGTTGAAAATGCTCAAGTTGCTTGTCCTAGTTATGCTTCTGGAAAATGAGAGCAGTGTGATACCATGGCTTAGCAGGATGGATATGTCTGGGAAATGCATTGCAGCTTGACCTTGAATTTGAAAAACCCATGCAAAGACCATTGTGCCAAATTCATCCCTGGCCTTCCTCCACTTGCTTTAGTGGAATCCCCCTGGGGGGATAAACTTGGCCCATTTTGTTCTGTGCTATCTTGTGGCCGTTCCTATTTTCCCACCTACTGTTTTTTTTTCAGTATAGATCTTCAGGGGCTCTTGTGATTTGTATGACTTTGGTGAAAGGTGACTGGTTGTCAGCCTTGCCTGCAGTAGGCTCTGTTAGTGGCATGGCCAGGTCCCCAGTGGAGCTGCAGCTGTTTACACCAGCTAAAGAGTTGATTTCTATGACTCAGTCCTGCCCTTTTGAGTAGGTGGATAGTTCTATTTTCAGGTCCCATTTCATTTCCCCCCCCTCTGCTGAAGTATGAGCACCTACATGTCTTTCTCCTCTCATGTGTGCATCCTTGGTTCCCTCTCCTATGCCTAGTTCTCCCCTACATAACTCTCTTCCTTTTAGTGTGTTTGCTATAATGTTTGCACTTCAAAATGAATGACTAGCTCAGGTGAAACAGATGTATTAGTTGACATGACAAGGTCAGGCATTAAGTCAATAGCAGATCTAGGAATAGAACTTAGGCCATATAATTCCCAGATATCTGCTCCTCCCAGTGGACAAGGCACCTTCTCTTGGACTTGGTGCATCTCATTTTATATACTAATGTTCTGTGAGTAGAGACGTGGCTAGGAGAGTTTGACCTCTAAGGAAGAATCCCTCTTTCCCTGTCTTGGGGTGGATGGGAATTGTCCTTGTGGAATCCAGACTCTGGGGGCCAGACTCTGGCAAGCTCTTTGGCACCAAAGCGAGGCGCTTAATGTATGCTTGAACAGGGCTGTTTCTCTGAGGAGTTGAGAGAAGAGTTGAAGGAATTGCTGCCAATTGCTCAACGTGCCATAACATCAGGTGTTGGAAAATTAAAGGGGTTCATTCTGCAGCATAATCCATAGTATGTGTGGCTGCTTGTGCTGTGGAAATTATGGCCAGGCAACTGTCCCAAGAAAGCGCTCTTTTAAAATTACATTTTTGTGCTGACAGTGCACCAACTTCTGTCTGTATAAGGCTTGTGTATCTTGGCTCCTAAAGGCAGAGCTAGCTCTTGGGGAAGCCTCAGCACAACTCCTCTCTCATCCCACAAATATTTACCCCTTAGCATGTCTCCCATGATCTCTTCTGAACATTTGCAACTTGGGGTGAAAGTGTGTGTGTTGGAGAGAGAGAGAATTCTAGAGGCCATTAACCTGGGTAATTTACATGCTTCTTGAGCCTGTGCCTAGGGAAATATATTTCACAGGTAATTTCAAATCTTGTGGCGTGTGGAAGAAATCATTATTCTAAATAGAAAGGGGTTGATGATGTCATAAGACCCATCAAGAGTGCCACATTAAAACTGGTTTTGTCTTCTAGGAAAAATATTCTCTGCACAAGCTTTTTGGTTGCCTGCAAACAAGAATTTTGATTTCATAAATGAGTATTGGCAGCGAAAACAAAAAAAGTGAATTATCTTTGGTTCCCCGGTTTCTATTGTGCATGCATGTGTGTGCGTGTGTGGTAAGCACGGCAAGTGCCTTGGGGTGTCACTGTCTGTGGGAGCATCCTTCCTTCTGAATTGATTGCTGCCTCCTTAAGTGGTATGTCTATGCTGCAAGTAAAAGTATACCTACTCGTGCTAGCTTTAAGCTAGCTAGCATGGGTAACAACAGTAGTGTAGACGTAGTAGCATGGGCTTCAGAGCTGCCCTAGTACAAGCACACTGGGTACGTTTTCCGGTTGCTAGCACATGCTGCCACATCTACACTATTGTTGTGTACTTGCTAGATTAAAGTTAGCAGGGGTATGTCTGTCCAGGCTACAGACTTAACTTCACTTGCAGTGTAAATGTACCCTTTTGAGGCTTGAGCACAGAATTGGGAATCTGGAATTCCTGGGTTCTAGTCCTGGCTCTGCCTTTGACTGGCTCTGTGGACACGGGCAAGTTACTTAACCTCTGTGCCTCAGTGTTCCCTCTCTGTAAAAACGGCGAGAATAATCACCTGTGTATTATGGGGATGGCCTAGTTAATGCTGAACAGCTCTGTAACAAGATTGTCCAATGACGTTACCTTTGTAAATGTCTCTCAGCCAGAGTCCTTAAGCAGTCCCAGAGGGGGTCTGGCAGATCAGAATTGAGGCAGGGCTGTGGTTGCATCACCTGTTTAATGCTGCTGAAGTGTTTTGGGAAGCAGACACAACTTTACCTTTTTTTCCCTGCCTTCTCCCCTTCTTCCTTCACTGTGCCTAAGCTCTAAAATGTACAGGAGAGTGGCTTCTTTAAAAGAAAGGACCAGCTGTAGCACTGATCTAGTTCTTCCCCAGGCCTCATAGGGCAAGCTGGGTTTTGTGTTGTCACTGAAGGGAAACTAGATTGTATTCAGTTGTGTTATGTGAGCCATGTGCTTGAGGTTGGGGGTCTGTGACCAGCTAATGCTGTAATTTGGCCCCTCATGTTATGCAGCGCCGATGGATGAGGTGGTATTGTGATAAAACCAGACACAGCTTTATGCTTCCAGAGTGTGCACCTTACACTGGTGCTGATTGGATCCAAAGGTACTGGAGGCAGCTCTTAGGCATGAATCATAAAGCACTGAGATAATGGCATAAAGTGCAATCAATTAATTGTTAAAAGTGCTTTTTCTCCTCCTTTTCCCTTGAGTGCATTGCTGAAAAGGAACATCCAACATGCAGCTTCTGGGAACGAGGTAGCCTGCATGTAAAAATGACAGGGTCCTGCATGTTTGGCTATCGAGAGATCCATTGAGTGAGCATCACTAAGTGCTTTATAATAACAATGATTATACCACCCTCTCTCTTTATGCCACTCCTATTGTGGCCCAGGAATTCCTCAAGTGGAGTAATGGTGGGGAGAGGGGTTTTAACTTAATACATATCTAGTGAAAATGGTGCCTAGAAAGCCCTAGAGACATGTATATAATGCTGTGCCAGTCTACTTCAACCAGACTAGGAGAAGGTGGGTTAATGCAGTTAGAAGCCGAGGAGCAGTGGAAATGGTGTGGCTGAATGTTTCTCGTATTCGCAGGCCCTCGCAGAAGAGGTGAATGATACTTTTGCTTGGCCAGGGGTGAAGTTGTAGATTCCAACTTACTTCAGGCCCAACTCAGCACCAACTAGCCATCAGGCTTACTGTAACTGAATATCATTGAACCTTTCAAGGTGGCCTGTGTTTTAAAGGCCTAATTAATCACTGCAGAGCGCCCAGTGTAGGTTAGCTGAGACATTAGGGGGAATGATGTAGGGAGTGGCCCTGCAGCATGCTGGGGTCAGGAAGGGGGACGCAACTAGTCTCTTTCAGTCCTACCGTCTGTGCTGCTTAATAGCTTTTCACTTTGGAATGTATTCCTTGCCATAAGTGTCTTGTGGTAAGATACTCCAGCACAGAGCAGTGATCCCCTTGGTGGGCTCTTTCTAGCCCGGAGTTGTGGCCGTGCTTACAAATCCTGATTGCCATGAGCCCCATTATCTACTCAACAGGGTCTGCCCCACACCCTGTAAACTAGACATTGTGGAAATGAGGACAAGTGTAAGCTCTGTTTAAAATCGTATTCCAGCAGGCAGTGGAGGGTTGTTCCTTACAGTCCATTCCCCAATGTGTGGATCAGTCCAGTTTCCTAAATGAGCCAAGCCAGGGGACTTCTACCATTTCTCTTAGTGGAGACTGTTTGCATACTCCAATATATTTTCTTCTCAAGAAGTTGTTTCTGTGAGGTGTGGAGGATGTTTAGACTCCTTCATTCTCCTAAGGGCCAATGACCTTCGTCATGTTGGGACCCTGCATAGAAAGGGTGGGAACACGGCGATGCAGCTGCATTATAGCTCTCTTGTGGTTTTTATCATCACATCACCAAGCAATGTTCAGGTGCGAGGGTGCAAACATTCTGATGGTGAGATGCTGCAGAAGAAGTTGACTCTCAGAACATGGTTAGGAGATAGTCTAGCATCCTTTGTCACCAGAGCCCAGACAAAGAGCATCTGAGTTCTTGCCAACTCTGGCTATGTCGGTCTGATTGCTTTGCTAGTTTTCCAAGCTGTGGAGCATGTGTTCTGGTCCCCAGCTGGGTGCTGGAATCCCATGAGCTGCTTCATGGAAACTGGGACTGCTCTTCTTTAGGCAGCTTTGCTTTCCATCTGATGTTCATTTCCTGGAACAAACGAGAACTGCAATGATCTCCCCCACCCCTCCCTGTTGCCTCCCAAGAGAGCCATGAATTATACACAATAAACAAATAAACCAGTGTGTCTGTCATTACATCATAAAGTCAGTTAATTCATGCTGCTAGCAGAAGCTTTGGACCTGTTCTCACTTTGCACTGGTTGATGGGATCTCTTCAACCCCTCCATCCTCATAATGACTGAAAGACGTAGCAGCTGAGAGAGTGGTGAAACAGCCGAGATAGCAGTGGCACAGAGGGAGGTGTTAATGTAAACCATTGTGCACCTAGCTGGTTGAATGGTGATGCATGGACGTTGTCAGTCATGAGGGCTTGATGGGGAGTGAAAATTACAAGAGGATTTGTTGGGTAAACTTCCTTCAGGCAATAAATAGTTTTATAAAACTGACACCTATTCCCTTATTTATTAAAGCAGTATCTTGCAGCTCTTCAGTTCTATTACAGGCTTTAAGAGTTAAAGGGTGTGGTTCCAATCTTCTGTAAAACAGTAGAAACTTCACCAATTTCTGTACAGTTACTCCTGATTTACACTAGTGTAGGTGTGATCAAGGCTTTTGGAAAGAGTGGGGGGAGAGAGAGAGACTTGCTGTTTTGGCATTGGCTTAACTTCTCCGTGCCTTGGCTGAGGATAACCTGCCTTGCACCTCACCCGCATGATTCTGCTCTCACTTAAACAACTGTAACCCAGTGTTGCTACAACATAATCTCAGGCTCTGAGAGTCTGTGAGGCTTAGTTCTTTCATGGTTGAAAAGGACTTTGGGATCCTCTGGTGGAAGAACTGCAAAATAATGTTGCTAAAATTCCAGTGCCCTTCATGTGATGGCTGCATTTCCAAATGGTCACATAATGAAGAAACCCACTCTGAGATGGATAGTGACTGGTTTGGGGAGCCTCATGCTGCAATTGCCTTCCCCTCTGCCTCACTGTCTGCAAAAGATTTCCTGTGGTGTGCTTTGCTGGTTGTGGTTGGTGTGGTTTTTTGTTTTTTGGTTTTTTTTTTTTTTATTACCAGGGCTGTGGGAGTGTGTGTGAGTTGATGTGATAAAGGGATACATCAATCTTCTGGGGACCCTTCGCAGTACCATTAAGTATGGTATTTGGTACATTTGACCACTTAATTTCTCCTCTTTCTATTGGCCAGTCATCTACAAACAGCATGATTTTTCTCAAGCCTGCTTTTTAATTTATTCACTGAATTATCCTTTGGCCTCCAGCTTCTCTGGGGAAAAAAGCTGGTTGTGAGTATTTTGTATGCAAAGTTTGAAATTCAAGGTATTTTGACAGGACACATTGATCACATGGTATTGGTGGAGTGTAACTCTTAGGTGGCAAACACTTGGGTTTTCAGGGTCAAAACTCATTTTCCAGGAATATTCTCTCGTATTCCCTATAAAATTGGCTAGTTCTGTGAACATTCCTGCCAGTTATACTTGTTCACTGGACTATTTGTGGTTAACAAATTGAGCACAAATTAAAGTGCGTTTTGTTACAAAATGTAATCTAGTATTTGTGGCATTTTGTTCACATTATTTGCCCAGGTCTAGGTTGCGGGCCCATAAAGCCACCTCTGCAAATTATCCCTCTGATTTTTATTTACTTATTTATTAATTTTTACACTGAGGTCTGGCGGACCCAGCTGAGGTCAAGGCCCCTCTGTGCTAGGTGTTGTGTACACCCGAATTAAGAGACTGCCTGCTGCAATGAGCTGACAAGACTGAGTGGGAGGGGAAAACAAAGGCACAGAGAGGGGATGTGTGTGGCCGAGATGACGCAGCAGGTCAGCGGAAGAGCTGGGAATTCCAGTCTAGGGTTCTATCTAGCAGACCATCCTATCTTCTTAATAGATCTTTCTTCCATTAGATTTCTGGAATTTCTCTCTCCTTCATCCCCCTCCAAGGTGCTTTATTGTGGGGTGAAAGTGGGTGAGTAACATCTTGAGGAGGGGTGTGTGTGTGTGTGAATGTATTTGTATATAAATATGTATACACATACATGCACGTGTGTGTATGAATTGTCTAGGTATTTTCTTGCCCTTATTCCTGATAAGCACCTGTGCACATACTTGAAATTAACAGGGAGTCATGAAAATGACAGTATGGGAGGTTTGAAAATGACTGGCAGAGTGGCCAGCAATATCTGTGGCTGTTCCGTTACAAACCAGTACTCTCCAGAAGTCCTGTTCAACAACAACAAATGTTGGGTCATATTTTTTTTTCTGGTCAGTAAATATTGGCTTGTATAGGGCTTTCCCTTTCAGATATATAAGAAATGAAGAATGCACACACATGTGAAGGTAGTTGGCTTATTCTTCAAAATTCTCAATTCTCCAATTAAAAGGGAAAGTTCCTGCACAGCAAAAATTGGACAACACTATAATTAATAACCTTTTAAAATAGCGATATTTAATAACGGGGGAGGGATAGCTCAGTGGTTTAAGCATTGGCCTGCTAAACCCAGGGTTGTGAGTTCAATCCTTGAGGGGGCCATTTAGGGATCTGGAGCAAAAATCTGGGGATTAGTCCTGCTTTGAGCAGGGGTTGGACTAGATCACCTCCTGAGGTCCCTTCCAACCCTGATATTCTATGATTTGGGTATTGAAACAAAACATAGGAATGAGAGTGAAGCATTGTTGGCTGAACACACAGCATTAAGTGTGTACACTTGTACAAAAGGCTTTCTGTATAGCCCATTGAGCCTTGGGGGAGCATATCCTCTTAACAAATTGTTTTTCCCCTTGTCCTTTTACATTCTTGAGACCACAAACAAATGGAATTGACCTGTCTTGGTGGCTTGCTTGTGAGTAAGAGCTGCTGTGCAGAAGACCAGCGCTAAGGAATTAGGGGGGACTTGGGCCAAGGAAGGGGTGTTCCTTGATTCCACGGGAATTCTCATTCCCTTCCCAACGAATGCCCCCAGGAATGGTGGTGGTGGCGGCGGCAGCAGCTCAGACATATTAACGAAAGTCTTCCATGGAGGTATGGGACCTTGAGAAAGGGGACTGGCTTATGTAAAATGGGGAACTTGCCCTGGGCCCAAACCAGGTATGTCCAGAATAGGAGAGCAGTCAGAAAGGAGATCCACCTCTTTTCTGAAGGAATGTATGTGAGGTGCAAACTTCTCTAGCTCCCATATAGCACAGGTTGGAGTGCAGCACTGGATGCGTGTGCTAGTAAATATTTTTGCAGTGCTGCCTTTTTTTTTTTTTTTTTTTTTTTAAGTTTTATCTCTTCTCTCTCTCAACAAAAAATCAAATATGCAGATTATGAAATCAATTAACATTTTTAAAGCTTCCTTTGAGGAGACAATGACAAAGGATGTTGCTTTTTTTTTTAAAGATTTCTTTATATTCCTTGTTACAAATCGTACAGCAGGTTTATAAATGGTGCAGATTGGGGGCGGGGGGAGCCACCAAACACACAACATTTTTGTGTTTGAGTGCCAAGGGAACTTGAAATTACACATTGCATCCACACGTGGTCAAGGGTCTGCTTTTGGCAGGGACTGAGGTAAGCTGTGCAGGATAGTCATTAAACGGGGTGGAGAGTGGGACCATGAGGCAGCCTCACTATGGTATGCTGGTGCCTATCTAGTAACTTGCTCAGTGGTGACCCAAAACTCCTGTCTTTGGGATATCCTCCTCTCTCATATTAATTCACTGGAGAAGGATACTTCAGGCTGCTGCAGCTGGAATTATATTCAGGAAAAGGCTTTAGCACACAGGTCGCAAATGGGGCCTTGTGACTGGTAATGCATCTGTGTCAATAGTATCCCAGTAAGTGCAGCGGCCTTGCTGTTTGCTTTATATTTTATTTATAAATGCCATTTCACAAGAGCGGTAAGAC
Organism: Mauremys mutica; assembly: GCF_020497125.1. NCBI lineage: Eukaryota > Metazoa > Chordata > Testudines > Geoemydidae > Mauremys > Mauremys mutica. The sequence goes on from NC_059078.1 coordinate 48,899,517, forward strand.
ACTCCGGACTAAGCATTTCGAGGAATTATTGCTCCTCGAGCCCCGTAACGCCACCTGAGGCGTGCAATAATGGCCTAGAGATGCAATGACTGTCATGTCTTATTGCTTACAGCTTCCATACCAGAGTTCCTTCAAAGTAAAATCTCCATGTGCATAATGGCATATCAGTTTCTTTGCCCTTTTCATCCTTGCGCTAATCCCTTTCTGTAAAATTTCAAGAGGAACAATCACAGAAGCAGGAGGTCAACTGAGGTAGAATAGTAATATATTTTTTTAATGGTACCTTCCTACCCAGAACATGGCAAGTGGTGGGTGAAGAGGTGATGCCAAATTCTAGGATGTGCCTGGCCTTGAACATTCCTGGTCACCAGAATCACTGGCCCCAAATGTTATAGTGATGGCTGCATTTAGAAATCCATAGATATAAACCAGGTCTATACTACAAACTTTTGCTGGTGTAGTAATGTCAGGCAATTATTTTTCTTTGACCATTCAATACTGACAGAAGCCCTAGTATAGTCAGTTATACCAGCAAAATTACTTTTTTGCTAGTATAGCCTGTTTTGTTCAGAGAACTGACGTAAGCACTCTTTTTTTTTTTGCCCATGTAAGCTGCATACACACTAGGCGAGTTTGTTGGTATAACTATACTGGCAAACCTTCTGTAGTGTAAGCCAGTGGTTCTCAACCTTTCCAAACTAATGTACCCCTTTCAGGAGTCTGATTTGTCTTGCATACCCCATGTTTCACTTCACTTAAACTACTTGCTTACAAAATCAGAACAAAAATATAAGTGTTACAGCACAGCATTACTGAAAAATTGCTTACTTTCTAATTTTTACCATATAATTATAAAAAAAAATCATGACCTCCTAGGTTAAGAAACACTGATATAGTATTTAGAGCAGTATAAACAAGTCATTGTCTGTCTGTATGAAATTTTAGTTTTTACTGCCTTAGCTAGTGCTTTTCATTTAGCCTGTTGAAAAACTAAGCAAACATCTAGATGAGTTGCTGTACCTCCTGGGGGTACACGTACCACTGGTGCAGGCTAGGCCAGAGATACTTGGATATGGAGATGATGGTCGTGGCTCCAGAGTTAAGGCTCAGTTGAATTTTACACTTGAATCAAAATTCCAACCTTTTTTCTTATGCATGGAAACATACCTTATCTCCTCCCCAAAATGACAGCACTTATTGTTTGGGCACAGAATGAATTTTCTGTGGATTTAAGTAACTCAGTTAATTCATTTGAGTTAAAATTAATTTAAAAATTAAGAAAATGAGCACCCCATGTCAGTTTGGTGTATATGTCTTGAATGATCTTAACAGAATAATGTAGATGCCTCAAATTTCCCATATAGTTAGAACTGTCTGAAATCTTGTGCCTTGATGGCACGTGAAGATGTTTTTTCTTTTTTTGTTAAGGATTAATGGATATTGGACTAGATGGGCTATAGGTTTCATCTGATATGGCAAGTCCAGTGTTCCTAGAGAGATGGGATGGACAGATGCTGTAGGTAGCTAGAATTCAGTGAAAGATGCCAGCTGTGTAAACTCCTCAGCGGGCTTCTAGAACTTGACCCTCCACCTTTTAAAACAGCTGTCCGTGTGGCTTTGCTCTCTGCTTCTCAGAGAAAATGTGTCTGCTGCTTTCTTGCCCATATGCTCCCCTGCCTGCCTTCCCCTCCTCTACCAAACTCCTGAGGGCAAAAATCAGAGCATCACCTGCTTTAGAACATTAGACCAGTTTAATCAGAGAGATGAGGTTTTCAGCATGATTAATTCTGTAAGCTTGGATTGTGCAGCTATACTAGCCTTCTGTTGGCGGCCTCCTGTGTAACGTTAACAATTGGCAAGAGCTCCACCTGCGTGAATAACATGGGTATCTGCCGTCCAGATTCCTGTCCTCCTTAGGTGCCTCCACTCCAGGTGTTTACAAGTGGTGCTTCTGCTCTAAAAGAGAAGCTGTGTGCATGTGGGGGGAGAGGGGTGTTTCTCTGGAATTTGTGCCTAAGGGAAATACATATTGGCCCCAGGCTGACAATCATTAGACTGTAAAATACAGTACTACAATCCTCTCATAAGTTGGGTTTCCCCATCTCCTGTCCTTGCAGAGAGGCTAGTTTGGTTCAGTGGCAGGTGTGTGTGTATATGTGTGTATATGTATATGTGTGTGTATGTGTATGTATGTATGTATATATCCCCCCGATCTGGGGGAATTGTCCTGGATTTAATATGGTCCAAGGCCGATAGCTCTATCGCTTTCTGCCCTCTCCACTGCATGATCCTACTTGCTGTGAGGCTGGCTTCCTACTTTCCATTACTGGCCTCAGTTTCGTCTACTCCTCTTTGGCTCCTTTTTCTGATGCAGCACTTAGAGATAAAAGGTGCCATGGGAATAGCACTGAAAATAATAATAATTGGGATGTAGACAAGCCAGCAGCACTTTTCCAGGCCGGGTGGGAGATTTGACATTTGCATGGCCAGGAATTAAAGAAGTCAGGGAAGCTCATTAAAAGCAGAGGAGGATTAAAAGCTGTGAATTTGAGGAGTTTTGTTGTTGTTACAACTAAAAATACATTTGGGGGTGGGGTGTGGGGGGGTATAGAGTGTGCTGTGGACAAATGCAGGCTTGCCAGCAATGGGAACTCTTGCCATAAAGTGATCGGTACATAGGAGTGACATGGTGTAGTCCATGCTGCAGCTTCCCATCCCATTCTGGTCAAGTAACCCAAGAGGCAGCTTTGCCAATAACTTCTTCTCAGACCTGGCAGCACCACCTCTTATGGGAGTGAGAAATATTGGGGCTGCTTATTAGCTGAGCCTTGGGATTCTCCTGATCCAATATTAGGATCCCAAGTGTGTCAAATGCTGTCTTGTGGCCTTGCAATCATATAAATTAACATCGGAAAAGCCCTTTATAGCCTAGAGCCCATTCCCTAGCTGGGGCAGGGCATAGTCCCCTGCCAGAAGACAGGGCTGATCCTGAACTGGTTCTGTGGGTGCTCGTGGCCAAACAGGCCTGCAGGAGCAACAAGCTGCTCTCCATAGCAAAAGCCAAGCACTGAACCACTCAGGCCTTGAATAGTCCCTTTGGGGTTGCAAGATTATCTGTCTCTCCTGCTTAGTAAAAGGACGAAAAGAGGCACGTTGCAATTTCTGCTTTGCCTGCCCACCCCTTCCCCTTTCCTTTGTGTGTAAACTTAAGTCCTGAAGCCCCAGCCATGACTCTAAGGACAGACGTTCTTGGTGTTCTGCCCACATCTGGCAGTGCAGAAACAGCGTGCAGTAAACTTGGCTGTGGGCACTGATTTCCTTCCTCCGCCTTCGATTATCCTGCTGATCTAAGTGTTAGGGCTCTGACTCCGTGCGTCTCTCTCCCCGTCTTGCAGGATGCAGTACTGGACCAGAAGGCTGGAGCAGGAGATCGATGGAGTGATGAGGCTATTCGGTGGTGTCCAGCAGCTCAGAGGGGTAAGCTGTCTCTTTTGCCCTCTGTTTCCTTCCTTGTGGCACTGAGCAGCTCTCCTATTCTAGAGAAGTTGCCTACGTGAACACTTGTCATAAGTCACCGTCTCTCTGTGTGCAGGGTTGTGGCTGCCTGTGCCTCTGGTTGCTAGTCAATTTGATGCATTTATCAAGTGTGCATGTGTGTTTTGTAGCCATCTACCTGGGTTTCTGTATGGCTGCACACGACTGTTTTCTCACACTTCGTTGTGTTCTTTCCCTGTACTGCACAGCATACACACACTAGATCCAGCTGCTTGTGCTGCCAAGGTGAGGCAGTGCTCATATTCGCCTTGTAAATTTAAACTCTCACTCTTAAAACAGGCTGCATTCAGAGAATAATCTGAGTGGCTGGTTTGCACCTAAATACCATAATGAAACGTGGTGGTTTTTAGTTGGCGAATAACAATCTGCTTCCCCGTGTACAGGTGTTCACAAATAAAACACCATCGCAGAGGCCCCTGTTTCCTCACCCTTCTGTTCCTCATTGCCCAGCTAAGCGGTGAAGCCAGGGACTGAATGGTCTGTGGCAGCAGAACTCCCTCCTCATTCCTGGAAGTGATTCCTCCAAGTCTGAGTTGGGGTAGTGAAAGGGAAGCCTGCCCTATTTCTGCCCGTGGTGTGTGTGGTGTGTGGGAGAGAGAGAGAGAGAAAAAAAAAAAAACACAAACGTCAGCCTCCAGGGCCTCCTTTCCCCAACACTTCCATCCTCACCTTATTAGTTATTTAAATGGAATAATCTGAAATAAATATTGAAACACTAGAGGTGTGAGGATCCTAAAGACATCAGGCTCTTGCAGCATGCTAGATATATTGCTCCACCACTACAAAGCAATATATAGTATATTTCTGTGTCTGATTCTTTCATTTACACTGGTTTAAAACAGGTGCAACTCCTTTGTTTTGACAGCAGTTACTCTAGTTTCCTACCATTGACTTTGTGGCCTTGTCTAAATGCAGAAGTTGCACTGATTTAACTTGTTTTTTAAAAGGATTGAGTTAAACAGGTGCAAAACCCCATGTAGACGTTCTTCATGTGGTTTATTTTAGGCTAGCTTAAGTCACTACTATTTGACTTAGGCTAAATGGATATAGGCCAGGTTTATATTCATTTAAGAGCAACCACATCACCTTTTGACTCAGTTTAAGTAAATAAGTTTTAAAATCATGCTGTTAGTTAAATTGGGGCAACTTTGCATATAGACAAGCTCTCGAATCAGAACTGGGCTCTTGGTGTTGAGCTACCAGCACATCCTGTATAGCGTTAGACATCTATATGGTTGGTTTTGTGTTTGTGTGTGTGTGTGTGTACATAATGGACAACATGCTCTTCAGAAGAGCACCTGGGAAGGACTACTACTTAGTTCCACATCTGCGACTGCGCATTCGTATAATGTTGTTCTCCTTTTGCATTTTGCTCCCATGCACGTTAAATAGGTGCATCGGAATCCAAAATGAAATAGTGTTCTGTCTAATACCAACATTAAGTTGCACTCTACTTTATCAGCCCTTGTTTCCCATTGGCCAGTCAGTAAATTGCAGGTAAGGGTGATCACTTCCTTCTGTTTAATTATTCTTGTGGCATAGGGTTCCCCAAGCTGTAATTGAATACCACAGGATCAGTTGAAATCAGACAGGATTAACGTGAAGCAGAAAGAGAATTTTTGTACACTGTTCTTATATGTGGTGACTGTACAAGCAAGTGGTGGGCTACTGACAACTTTTAACATCACCCTACTGAATGTCTTGTTGTAATCGTAAAAGAATAGCCAAGGTTATCTATGGATCAACAAATGGGGGACCTGGTATGGTGCTTAAGGGTTGATTTCATAAGCAGAATTTAAAACGAATGACACCTACTTTAGAGGGCAGATCCCCAGCTGGTGCACATTGGCAGAGCTTCATTGACTTTAAACCTAGCTGCCTTTCATCCCAAAGAGCTTTACAAACTGTACACACATACAGCACTGTTGCCCACCAGTCCGTCTGGGATGCAGTGTGGCAGCTGTTTAACAGCACAGAGCAGTTTAGGACAGGAAGTGAAAAGGGAGTACTGTAACCTGTTGGGGATATTTAGGGAGCAGGAGCACATAATTGTTTAAAGTTAGGGACTGACTAATGCTCCCTCTCTTCAAAAAGTGCCATCTGGACAGGGCCTTGGGTTTGTGTCTCATCTGAAAGACACCACCTCCAGCAAAACACCACTCTAAACATCACAAAGGCACTTTGGTTTGGGACTGACTCAGACAACAAGAGCACCAGCTGAATCACCATGAGCGGAGGGGAGAATGGACTACAACTTTGTGAGAAGCTATGGGAACTGAAGCTTGCATCTAAATGGAAATGTCTTATTGGGGCTTGTAAAAAAGGATGATTATGAGGCAGATGTAATTCCTTGTGAGACAGGTAGGGGAAAGAACGATGGAATGAGTGCTGCTTTCAGTATTAGAGACTGGTTGTCCTGGTCTGCACCCTCACTTGAAACTGGGGGGTTTCAAGTTGAGGACCAGCATGTATCCCCCCACCCTAAAATCCTAGGGTAGGTCTCCTTGTCGCTGCCACCAGTCAGGTTAAAGTGTCTGACACACTGCCTGTCCCCCAAGCTTCCCCTGGGGAACCCAGATTCAAACCCCTTGAATCTCACCAGAGAGAGAGAGAAACAGCCAGTTCCCCTCCTCCCCCTCTTCCTTCTCTCCAGCCTGCTCTGGAGAGATATACACCGAGTCAAATCCTTGACTCAACACAAAGAGGGACTCACTTCCCCCCTCCCCTTCCCTAGTCCTGGAAAGAGATACCTGATTCAAACTGCTTGAATCAAACCCAGGAGGACTGTCTCTTCCCCCCTCCCCTTCCCCTGAATTTCCACAAGAGAAGGAATTAACCAAGTCCAAAGAAAAGAAAAGAATTTATTAAGAGAACAAAAAGAAAATACAGAATCTCTATGAGCCCAAGCTGGACACTCATAGGGGATAACCTTATCAATCTCTGGAGAGAACCCCCCCTCCCCCTTTTCTCAGTAAAAGCAATATCAGCAAACAGGAATAAAGCATTTCCTTTAGCAAACACACAATTGCAAATATAGAAATCAAATCATAAGACTAATTCGCCTTTCTAATTAATACTCACTATTAATTAGTAGAAACTACTCCAGGAGAACTTGGAGACATGACTGGTCTCTTTTAGATCCAAAAAGAGAACCCACAAAGAACACAGACAAAGGCTTCCCTCCACAGAGATTTGAAATTATCTCGTCTCTGATTGGTCCTTTGGTCAGGTGTTTCACCAGGTCTGTGTTAACCCTTTACAGGTAGAACTTAACCCTTAACTAACTACTTATGACACTGGTCATGCTGTCTTCTGAGTGCGGGAAATCTGGAAACCAAAAGCAGAAAGAGAGAAAATGTGAGGTTGGAGGTATTGGGGCTATTTCCAAGTCAGGACCCAGCTTTGGCTCTGATTTGTTGTAGCTGTACAAGGGGCTGAACCAAACAGGTGTTTGTCTAACCTGCTTTTAAAAACCTCCAATGACCGAGGTTCCACAACCTCCCTGAGCAATTTATTCCAGCGCTTAACTACCCTGACAGGAAATTTTTTTTCCTAATGTCCAGCCTAACCCTCCCTTGCTACAGTTTAAGCCCATTGCTGCTTATCCTATCCTGAACAATTTTTCTCCCTCTTCCTTGTAATACCCTTTTATGTATTGAAAACTGTTATGTCCCCTCTTAGTCTTCTCTTCTCCAGACTAAACAAGCCCAGTTTTTTCAATCTATCCTCATAAGTCATGTTTTCTGGACCTTTCATTATTTTTGTTGTTCTCCTCTGGACTTTCTCAAATTTGTCAACATATTCCTAAAATGTTGTGCCCAGAACTGGACACAATATTCCAGTAGAGGCTGTATCAGCGTGGAGTAGAGCGGAAGAATTACTACTTGTCTTGCTTACAACATTCCTGCTAATACATGCCAGAATGATGTTCACATTTTTTCCCAACAGTGTTACTCTGACTCATATTTAGCATGACCCCCAGATCCCATTCCGCAGTACTCCTTCCTAGGCAGTTATTTCCCATTTTGTATGTGTGCAGCTGATTTTTCCTTCCTAAGTGGAGTCCTTTGCATTTTGTCCTAATTGAATTTCATCCTATTTTCTTAAGACCATTTCTCCAGTTTATCTAGTTCATGTTGAATTTTAGTTCTATCTTCCAAAGCACTTGCATCCCCTCCCAGCTTGGTATCGTCTGCAGACTTTATAAGTGTATTCCCTCTATACCATTATCTAAATAATTGATGAAGATATTGAACAGAACCGGGCCCAGAACTGATCCCTGCGGGACCCCACTTGATATGCCCTTCCAGCTTGGCTGTGAACCACAGGTAACTACTCTCTGGGAATGGTTTCTCAACCAGTTATGCACCCACCTTATAGTAGCTCCATCTCGGTTGTATTTCCCTAGTTTGTTTGAGTCTGTCATGCAAGACAGTATCAAAAGCCTTACTAAAGTCAGGATATACCACATCTACTGCTTCTCCTCCATCCACAAGGCTTGTTACCCTGTCACAGAAAGTGATTAGGTTTATTTGACACAATTTATTCTTGACAAATCTATGCTGACTGTTACTTATCACCTTATCTGCTAGGTGTTTGCAGATTATTTGCTCCATTATCTTTCTGCATCTCTTTCCTCAATACACACATCTTTCCAGGTTCGGCAAGTGCCATGGTATGGGTAGGTTTAGGGACTGTAGCATGTACCTGATGTGTATGCATTTTAAGCAAATTTATACCTGTATACAACTAGTGCACATGCTGGTTGTTCCCCTCTCCCCCAGACTTTGTGTGTTGCTTTTCATGGCAGGGGATCAGGAACTAACAGTGAGTGTGCTTGCGGGTTCTAGCTCTGTGTGTGTATGTCCTAGCTCTGTCTGCATTTCCCAAGTTAGATTGCAGATTCATGGAGCCAGGGACTCTCTTTGTAAATTTATGTGCAGCACCTAGCACAGCAGGAGCCCTGATTTGGGACCTGAAATATTATGTGGATCTAAATTTGGTGATTCATGCCCCTAGCTCCTCATGGGGTATTGGAGAAAACTGCTGTTCAAGCAGAAGCTGCAGTCCAGATCTGTGAACCCCTGCCAGTGTACATTCTGGGTCCCGCCGTCATCTCTCACAGGGTTATGGAGAGAGCAAGTACTGGGGAAGGTTCTGCTCCAGAAATGGATCTTCAATCCAGGCCTGACTATACCCAGTAAATAACAATAATAGAAATTCCCTCCTCAGCTTTGTCAGGGTTATTTATTTATGTTTTTTGGTTGCTGTGAAAGGATGTGGGACTGAAACCTCATAACTGTTTTGGCCTATGAGGCATGAAATTTGTCAGAAAGCTGATCTCTGGGAACATAATGGTGCTGAATATTTTATTCTGCCCACCTGAATTTTTTTTTTTTAAAAAAATCATAACTCTTAAGTCATTTCCTGGAGTCGGCATACTAAATGTCAGATGCCCTGTTTCCTCCTCTCCTGAAGCCTGAAGATAAAGTCATCTTGCGCGCCTCTTTGATGGATGTTTTTTGAGTTTGCACCACTTCAGATGCATCTTTGTTTTTGTACATTGTTTTTTCTTTGCAGTCATAAAAGAGTGATAGAGGCCTCGGTTGAAGTGGGGTGGCATGCCAAAGTGCTGGCTTTTCATCTCCGAGATATAGGTTCAGCATTCCCCTAAGGGCCTGATCCTGCATGGGACTATATGTGCTTAAGTATTTTCAGGGTTGGAGCTGCAGATGTGGCCTCATCTGCTTAATCCAGTGGCCAGAGATACCAATGATTAAACCCTTATTGACTTTAGTGGTGCAGGATCAGGCTCTGTATTGGTTTGTCCCAGATGTGACTTCAGAGACAAAACCCTGATTCTCAAGGGTTTGGCTTGGTTTGTTCCCTCCCATCCAAAACCATGGTCTTGGTCACCTGAACCAGCTCCTCTATGAATCCTTGCAAATTTGACTCTGTCCAGTGTAGTGGAGTGTGGGGTTTTCAAGTATTCATTCGATATAATTAACCAGTTTAAAATACACATTTCTCTGTTAAAATAAGGTATATTTTATTCCCAAACATAACTCCCGGTCTTCTTTTGTGTTTGCTCTGTTAGTAACTTTAGAATATTTCCCCCTGGTCACAGCAGTCCTCTCAGCATTTTGCAGGACAGGTAATGTAATACTGACATTGTGTGCTGCCATGTCCCTAAAATTCTAACTCTCTCTTCCCATGTTTTAGTGTGGTCATAAACTACCAGGTTTAGTCAGAAAGTGACAGTGCATTAGCGATTTCCTGTTGTAGTCTGTCTTCACATCACAAAAATCACCACAGAGTTTGGTGCTATGCTCAAGAGACCCAGGACTAGAATAGCAGCGGGTGCTGCAGGCAGGATTGAGGTACATTGGCAGAGGTGTGTGTGTGTGTGTGTGTGTTAGGGAGCGCAGGACTGGAGTAGCAGTGGGGCTGTGGGTTGGGATTGAAGGGCATTGATGGAACTGTGTAGGGGGTGGGCCTGAAGGTTAGTGGCATTGGCAGAGCTGTGGGAGAGGACTAGAATCAGAGGGGCTGTGGCTCAGGATTGAGGGGCTGTCTGCTGGTAGTCAGGATTGATTGAGGTACCTCAGCAGGTCTCTGTTTGTCACTATGGTACAGTACATAGAGCTTGCTTGCAGCATGCTTGACTCATGTAGTGCTATTAGTACCCTGGGTTCACAATAAGAAATTCATAAATTTTAAATATAAAAGGCAGAGGAACTCGTATCACAGACTTGAGGCAGGCACAGTGCCCACAGGTGCTGTGTAAACTCCCTCTTGCCAATGCAGCTCTGTCCTGACCTGTGGTGCTCTCCTGCAATTCCTGTCATGAGACGTCTCACAAATCTGGCAACGCACCTCAATATTGGCCTGCATTACAGTCTTGCATTTGCGCTGCCTGACCTTTTGTGAGCAGCTGCAAATTGTGCAGTGTTCTTTATTTTTTGTGAAACCGATGAGACTGCCAGGTTCTTCTCAATTGTTAACTAAACTGTATGTGACCCCAGGTCTCCAAATATGAAAGGCTGATGCCTCAAACCAGTGTCATCTGCCCCCCTTACCTCTCCCCAGCACCTTCACTCTCCAGAGTAACGGCCTTGATCCTCTGCTTCAGTCCTCACAGCCGGGTGAAGAAAAACCCAGCTGTAGAGTTGCGACTGTTGGGATCCCTTAGCTTGCCTGCCGCCATGGGGCATGCCACAGGGACAGGCACAAAGGCTGACCCTGGGGACATTGTGCTCCGAAGGTCTTCATGTCGGTATTACTCTGAAAGGTGGGGGTTAGCAGTGAGGCACTGTGGGACAGGCAGAGTAGAGCAGGTGCAGGGTCCCTCCCTGCCTCTCGCCTCTGCAATCGGCTGAACCAAGCTGACAGTCCCCGCTCGAATCCAGCAGGCTGCCTCTGCCACCCTCTCCAGAGAAGTAGGTCGTGGTGACTGGCTCAGCCCTGCGTCCTTTTCATCCAGCACCAGCTTGCTGCCTGCAGATCATGCTGCCCCTTTTGTCTCCTAATGGTAATGAGGAAACACCCAGTCCATAAAGGTCCAGATGGCCCGAAAAGCTGAGCCGTCAGCTGGGTGTGAGGAGCAGCTTGTTGGCAGAGCTCGGCAGCCGCCTGCCCTCCAGCCCATCGATGCTTGATCCTCCTCTACAGGTGTCACTGCAATGTTGGGGAAAGCACAGAGATTGAACAGGGTGCATGGGGGAGGGCGTGAGTTTAAAGCCATGCCGATCCCACGGAGGGCTTCCTCTATTTACGGGCAATCCCATGGTGGCAGGTGTGCCATTCTGGATGTAGCATTCCTCCCTCGAAGGCTCTGCTGAGCACCTTGGAGCAGATAGATGGCTCCAGTCTTTCCTAAACTGACATCTAATTTTTCTTCAGTGGCTTTTTTTGTTTGACTGCATCAGGACTTTCACTTCTTGCTGTGCTCTGCTTTCCCAACTCTTTAACTTTACCTGACAGTCTGGCACCCCTGCTTGCCTGGAAGTTCTCTTATTTGTTGCTGTTGGGGGGTTGTAGAAGTGAGGGACTTGAGCACTGGCTGGGGAGGGCCAGTGTGGCCAGATATTGTGCAAGCTTTGCCAGCACCACCTGCTGTTTGAATTCCACGTGTCCATACACCTCTGCTTGTGCACATTGGTCCTGGCCTTTTCGTGAGCTGAGACCTACCTTCCCATCAAATTGTCGGAGTTGGCTGTGCGCCAGTGAGGATTCAGTGTATTTTAAAGTCTTTGTTCTGAGCAAAGATTTGGATTTGGGTCTGCAGAGCTGAAGGGTGAGTGCATGAACCCACTGTAGCTCCTGCCTTTGTCCTTCTCATGTGTCTCTGCAACCTGCTGCTTTTCACCCTTCTGTGTTGTTGCAGCCCCTATACAAATGTTGTTAAAGTACCAAAGGATTTTTTTTTTAATGACATCAGCGGGTGAGAAGCACATTTGTGAGGGTAGCTGCCAGTGTGTTTCTGTTCAGTCTTCTAATGATAACGATACAGGTAACTGTGAGAATTGCATGTACTGCATGACGCTTTCTGTAGCCGGGTATTGTTACCTGTTTGTGAGCCTGAATGCTGATCTGTCTGGGGCAGGGGGCTGTGGAACGGATCCGTCTTCTGCCTTGGGGATGATGGAGCATTGCTTTGCTTGCCTTAATTTCCTTTGAGTGAGGAGGACTCTCACTGGGAATTCAGGGGGTAGTGGTAGGGATTTGGACAGTGTCCAGAGTGTTAGTAAAAATGAACTGGTATTACAGTAACAGAGATCAGGGCTCCATTGTGCTAGGAGCAGTATAGACACTTACTGAGAGACAGTCCCAGCCCCAGCGAGCTTGCAGTCTAAATACACAAGACGACAGTGGGTGGAAGGGGAAACCGAGAAATGCACATGGGGGGACATGACTTGGCCAAGCTCTTATATCAGATGAGTGGCCACGCTGGGAAGAGAACCCAAGTGTCCTGACTCCCAGTCGAGTGCTCTAGCCGCTAGACCATGCTTTAAAACCATCCCCTGGTGATGGGGAAGGGGTTGGTCTTGCCCATCTTAAAAGCCAGAATCTATCCTGAGTGCGCTGAGGTGTGTTTAAGTATGGAGGGTTCCTAGGGACTAGATTGTGGCTAGAGCCCATAGAAGGAATGTTTGCTGGAGTCAAAATCCTGAGCAGTAGCTCTGCTGCCCATGTTGTGGGTGCATTGTGCTCAGTGTTGAGAAAGGAGGTGGGGTTCTGACTAATTTCCACCCCCTTCCTTCCCACTTTCAGACAGCTAGCTTCCCAGGAGGTGCTAGCCGGGAATAGGGACTATGCATCCTGGTGCGATGCTGGCCAGCCTATGCTGATACCCAGCCCCCTACATCTGTTCCCCACCTATAGGAAGCAAGGTTCATGTGCTGTCTATTTAAGCTGGTACTCACCGTTCTTTTTTCCCCCATGCACGCACACACTGCTTCCAAATGCCATTGCTCTGCCCTCTCCTGCTCCTCTTGTTTGGGGAGGTGAAGTGTGCGATGCCAGATAAACACATTCCAGTTCCAAACTGCTCAGGTTTATTTTAATCTGCCCAGGCCGTTCAACAGCTTCAGCAGTCTGCTCAACACTGAGTGCAAAGCTGACTATGTATTACTGAGTGGGAGTGTTTTTTAATGTTCCCCTCGCAGCAGCTTGGCGGGGGGGGGGGGGAGGAGGGTGCCTTCCTGTGCCACCCTTTAGCAGGGTCTTTGCAAGTGGCTCCTTCTGGCAGCCCCCTCCTCTTCACCCTTCCTCTCCACTTAGAGTGTATTGCATCCATCCTAAGAGCTGTCAGGGAAACATATGCTCCAGCTTTTAATTCATTTGCATAATGAGGCTAATATGTATGAATAATTCATAGGGGATAGCTGCATGTGGATGTTCACTCCATGGCATTTGCACCCCTCGTTAAATCCCTTCCAGTGACTGGTGCAAACCCAGTGAGGAGGTTGGAAGGGATGAATCAATACAACAGACTGCAGCCCAGTTGACTTGGTGGATACAGGAGCTCTTCTCTGAGAGAGGGAGAAACACCCCTTTTAGCAGGCGGGAGCCCAGTGCATTACAACAAAGGGGCGAAGCAGCCTAGAAGTCTCACATGTTAGGCTAGAAACTTGTTTCTTTTAGTGGGAAGCTGTGAATTTAAAATGCTCTGCAATATTTCGAAGTGAAGGTGGGGAAGTGAAGGTGTGCCCTCTAGCTCTTCATATTATTATTTATTTATTTTTATTTATTTTTGTAGAGGCCTTGGTAAAACTTGATTTTGTTCCTGGGCTGATACATTTTCTCTAGTCATCTGCTCTTTGCCAAGGGGACTGATCATGGAAACATGAATATTTGTCCTCCCTGCCTTTAAAACAATAGTTTGGGAAAGATTCCCCAGTTTGCAGGCTCTGAACAGGGCAAAGAACATTCTGGTCTGTTTATTCCATGAGCTGAGTGAGTGGAAAGCTGAGAGTCCCTGGAAATGCTTAGTAATAGGAGGATCTGATTGATTGAACTATGGTGATTTATCTGACACTTTATGTCACTTGCAACAAATGAGATCACAAGCTGATTTCCTCAATTTAAAAAAAAAACAAAAACACTCTTGGCTTTCTTCTGTGGTTTTCCAGCCCAGGATCTCAATACACATTGCAAATATGAATGGATTTTAGCCACACATCCTCCCTGTGGATCTATTACACATGGGGAAACTGAGGCAGATTGAATTGGCAAAGGCCATGCAGTGGAGTTGTGACAAAACCTGGCATCTTCTCTGCTGGTGATGTGCTCTAGTCATTTGCCTGTGCTCCTGCTCATTGTGTTAAATTGCCTAAGGAGGTTAGACCCCATGTTTGAAAGAAGTCACTGTCCAGAAAAAGACATATTGTAACCAGAGCTGTGCGGAGGATGGAAGTTCCATTTTTTTGCAAAGGGTTTTATTAAGACTTTGAAATTTGGCTTTAATGCAAGTCAGAACAAAAACTGAACACTTTGAAATTCTCTGAAGGAAAATTCCAGGAGGAAAAGAGCTGTTTTGGGTCAATCAAAATGTGTTGTTTGTTTTTGTATTGTACTTTTGTATATCTTATAATGCAAAATAGAAACTTTTTCAAAATAAATGTAATTTCAAAATGAAAGCTCGAAATGTTTTGTTCCAGAAATGTCAAATCGGTATGTTTCGCACTGGCGGAAGGTTTTTTTTTTTTCCTGGTTTTCTTCCCAGTTTCTTGACCCAGTTTCATGAAGAACTTTTGTTTTTGATAGAACTGGACATTCTGCTGGAATATGGTCTTGTCAAAATTCCCCCAACCAGCTGTTGTAACACAGAGGGAAGTGGGGAAATCCTGAACCAAAATGTGATACATTGCACAAAGCCCAAGTGCTAGAAAGATGAGTCAGTTTAGATATGTCTGTTTTCTACTTACTCCAGGCTTCAGCATTAAAACCATCCAGTGAAACTCCAACACAATTCATCAGTGAACGTATCTTACAGACTGACCTGCCTCCCAGGGCTTGGGCCAGGTTGTGCCTGTTAGGCTTTGGCATCAGTGTGGTTAGGTGTGGAGCTGATTTGCTTTAGGAGGCAGTGTACGTCCCAGAGCTCCAGCACACAGCTAGCACTCTCCTAAGGACATCCATGCCTGTGGGAAGGTGGTAGGGCTATGATGGAGGAAGAGATGTGCCACCCTGGGAAGAGGCCTTGAGGCTCAACCCAGAACCCTTCCTGTGGGAGGCTGCATCCAGGTGTGTGCAAGCCCAGTGCCACTGTCCCTTCTCTAGCTCCCTGGCAACGCAGCGCTGTTAGAGCCAAGTCCCCAAAGCCTACCCCTGGTTGCGGCCTCCCCCAGGCTGTATCATCTTTGAGTAACTTTTGGAGGGCCAGAAGGAGGGCAGCTTGCACCCACTTCTTTCTAAGTGCTGGCTGGCTGACTCCTTCCTCCAGCAGCCCCCCTTCCCTCACTTGCTCAGAACAGACCCCAGAGGCACTGGTAGGGTTTAGGAAAGTGCCACAGAGACTGCTGAACCCTCCTTCATGAAAGTGGGGGTGTTAGGAGGTGCTGACTGTGCATGGCTGTTTGGGCCATGATCCAGTGTGGAAACCTCTTCTAGGGGCTGTGTTTGCATATCTCAGACCTGAAGTGCAGTGGCAGGGTCTCTTCCTGTTCCTGACCTGGTATAGTAATAGCTCCCAAAGACCTTGTTTGTAACCCCCTCTGGTTGACAGAACTAGGCTTGAATACTGATGCATTTTCAGCTAATCGTCAAGCTGGCAATATCGTGGTCTGATGACACAGATTCCATTGACTTAACTGATTTACCCCCAGTATTGTCGATGAGGGGACAGGCCCAGTGTTCAGCAGATGCTGATGTTCGCACGCGCACATCTCTCGGATGCACAGCCCTGTTTTCTGAAGTTTCTAACAAATGTTGAATTTTTAGCCAGACGCCCAGTGGCAATGCATGTGAGATCCTCATGACGGTTGAACAAAACCATTATGATCTAGGGTGCTGGCACTGCACAGCTGTGGGAACAATGAGAGCATGGACAGCGTTCTGGTGCTGTTAATTACCTGGGTTCCGTGCTTGTACTGTGGAGACACCAAGAAACCACATGACCCTCCATTTTAATACTAGGTTAAACCATTAGGTTCAGGCAGCGGTTAAACCAAACCAAAACAAATCTCCTGAATGCAAAATGAATCAATAGGCTGCGATTGTTAAAGTTTGCCTCTTTAAAAACACACACATATTATTCTTTAATGGAAAGTTAATTGTCTTATTATTCTCTCCAGATGGTTCTTTTCCTTTACACTCAGCAGGGGAATTGATGTAGCTTGGGACACAATCTCCTGTGAGAGCTGATAACTGAAGATGCAGCTTTATCGCTGATCAGGAATCAAAACAAGGAGAATTTTTTTTTAAATGTCCAGCATGGCGTCAGACTTCCAAGATAAATTGAGGCTGGGGGAACTGCATTGCCTTTTCCACCCAGAAACGTTGGAGGGGGCGGTGGTTGCCTTTCTTGTCCCCACCTGGGTTGTCAAACCAAAACTTGGTCTCAGACGCCACCATGGGGAGAAATCTGCATCGCTGTCCTGTGATCTGAGACTGTTTGCACATTTCAACACGAGTATATGCTCCCAAGTACTCTAAAGAGGATGTCCCTCTTTATATAGCCCGTCTTGGCACATGTATGAAATAACAAGATGGCAGCATTAAAATGCAATGAGGAGTCTGGAATAGGTGGCTCCTCAAGGACATAATTGCTTTTTTTATTTGAGTGAGGCTTCAGCCCTGTAAATTGCAGCTGCAAACTTGCCTGTTAAGTGAGTATATTTATGGTTTCTCATTAAGGTGGAGCACCTCTGACTTCTGACCTGCATAATTTGCATGGGTTCCCTTGTTTCATAGCAGCTTTTGGCTTGCAATAATTTTGCCAGTTTTATAGAGTCCTCATTTCTTTTTAATCATTCAGAGTTTAAAAATTGAACCCGCAGCATCTGACATTGATTCAGGTTTTTTCCCTTTTTGATCTTGGCTGTGATCTGGTTATACCAGCGCGCCTTGTTCAAAGACTAAGGGGATGTCTGAAAAGGTTGTGAGTAGAGCTGGTGGGAAACTTTTAATCAAAACAGTTGATCAACAAAAATACTGTTTTTGTAAAAAATCTAAATGTTTAGAAAAACATGTCAATTTTGACTTAATTTTGTTTACATGGGTGCGGGAAGTAACAAAATGCTTTGTTTATGTTGACACATCCCCTTTTGGTATTCTTGGAGTGGAACATTTTGGTTTCTTGTTTCAAACTGATCTTTCAAAAAAATAAAAGAGAAATTTGTTGTTTTTAAAAGGTCTAAATAGGAACAAAATGTTTCAATTGACCCCAAATTATATCATCTTGTTCTGTGGGAAATTTTGAGATGTTTTTGTTTTTTCTTTCCATTTTGGAATGGAAAAAAATTCAAAATACAGTAACTCCTCACTTAACATCCTACTGCTTAACGTTGTTTCGAAGTTACGTCGCTGGGAACATACTCCTTTAAAGTTGTGCAATGCTCCCTTATAATGTCGTTCGTCTGACTGTACAAGGGAGCACTGCACAAGTTCCTCTTCTCCGCCTCCTCCTCCTCCCTTCCTCCCTCTCAGCACTTCCCCCGCCACCAAACAGCTGTTTGGTGGCGCTTAGGACTTTCTGGGAGGGAGGGAGTGGGGAAGCTACCCCCCCCCCCCACCCGGCAGGCAGGGCCACCCGGAACGCAGGGGCTTTAGGGCCCTGGGCTAAGGGGGCCCTGCTTTGGCCCTGCTTTGAAGGGGAAAGCATCGCTTCTCTCCAGCTGCTGGCTGCGCGGCTGCCCCTGCTCCTCCTGAGTCCTCTGTCCCGTGCTCGCAGGGCTGCATTCTGAAAGGGGCTTTACAGCTGCAGGCCAGGGCCCCGTTAGCCCAGGGCCCTGCAGCCCCTAAAGCCCTGAATTCTGGGTGGCCCTGCCTGCCAGGGGCGGGGCAGCTCCCAGAATCGCAGCTCCCAGAATCGCGGCCATGGGGGCGGTGCCGTGCTGCAGAGAGCCACCTGCACACCTCCTGCACCAAACAGGAGCTGCACCTCCTGCCTGCTCCAACCCTGAGCCTCCTCCCGCCAGGGCTGCCCGGGGTGGGGGGGCACGAGAATATAGCATTCTATAGTATTGCAACTTTTCTTTATGGAAGGGGCCCCCGAAATTGCTTTGCCCCAGGCCCCCTGAATCCTCTGGGCAGCCCTGTCTCCCGCACCCCCACCCTGAGAGCTCCCGCACCCTAACTCCCTCCCAGACCCTGCACCCCTAGCCCTGAGCCCCAGGGGTAAGCCAGGGGCACCTCCCCACCACAGTACAGTACTGTACAGTATATAATGCCTTTTGTCTGCCCCCCTCCCCAAAATTTCTTTGGAACCTCACCCCCCACATTTACATTAAATCTTATGGGAAAACTGGATGTTTAACATTGTTTCACTTAAAGTTGCATTTTTCAGGAACATAACTACAACGTTAAGTGAGGAGTTACTGTAGTGGAATGTCCATTTCCTGCCCAACTTCAGATGGAAATGTGATTTGGAACAGTACACTTGCTGAAAATGCAGTGCTCGGCCCTGCTTGTCCTGTGATTTGAAGGCAGGCAAACCAGCGAGCCATCGTTCCTTTCCTCTCAAATTCCTGATACTGGAAAAATCCTCCTCTTGTGTGGAGGCAAAGCTTCCTACAGAACAATAGCTGTCAGCATTTCATTGGGCAAGATGGGCAACTGTCACGGGTAGGGCCCCCTGAAGGAAGCAGTCTGGTTGAGTGGGCAAAGAACTGGACTGGGACTTGGGAGACCTGCGTTCTATTCCTGGGTCTACTGGTGACCGTGGGCAAGTCACGTTCCTGCTCTGTGCCTCAGTTTCCCCATCTGTAAAATAGTGATAATGATACTAAACTCCTGTGTAAAGCACTTGAGATCTATGGAATAGAAGAGCAGGGAATTGGTGGTGGTGATGTTAGAAAATTCCACTGCTGGGAGAAACTGCCTTCTACGGAGATGTATTACATTGTGGAGTGATCTCCCATGGGGAGCAGTAGAAGTTCCATCACTTGTTGTTTACAACTTGCCTGAGCAAAGCCCTGTAGAATATACATTAAGGAACAAGTCCATTGAAGTCAAAAGAGGCGCAAGTCCTCCAAGGGATTTAGGATCTGGGCTGGCTGGGCTCCTCTTTGTCCTGTCTCTTAACACCTTTTCTTAATTTTAACCCTTGACCTCTGTCTCGTGATTTTTGTTATTTGTTGGTTTGGGGTGGGGATAGTTTTTGCCTTTTAAGATTTAGATTGTAAGCATTTTGGGACAGGGATGGTCACTTATTATATGTTTGTACAACAGCCAGCACAAAGGGGACCAGCCTGCTCATGGCCTATGGGCACTTACAGTAATATAAATATTACATAGTAAGAGTACCAAAAAAAGTCTCTTTATCCAAACATGGTATAAATGTTCGAGGGAACAATGGTGGGAGGTGACTGCAATTTCTACGGAGAAAGGCTTCAGGTTAGCTGGGAGGCTATTGTTCAAACAGGTGGTGCTAGTAGTGTGAAAGAGAGATTTAGAAGCTTGTCCTCAGAGTTGCACTAGTTCTCATCTCCAGGGCCTCTGTGGAAAGACTTGCCTTCCAGCAAAAGAGGAGGAGGGAGCAGATTTGCACAGCTCCCCATTGCAGCTATAAAGCCAGGTACCTAGAGGGGGAGGAGAGCGCATATCCAATGGGTTTATGTGGCTGGGGGAGCTGTGTTTCTGTCATAAAGAGGCTTGTATTGGTAAATGCCGGATTACTCTCAAAGGTAAGTAAGCCCATAGAAGAAACTACGGTTGGTGAGCAGAGAGAAAGAAAAGGGGGATTTATTCCTGGGCTGTTTTTTGAAAGATTTGTTACACAATAGAACTCACTTTGCTGCTCAGTCTGCTGCTGCTCTTTAATTGGCAGAGCTTTGGGGTTGTGTTTCAGTGCAGCCCTCTGTAGGCAGGGTACGGGACTGGGAGTTGGGAGACCTGGACGGGGATCTTCAGAGAAGATTGGTCCGCAGATCCCATTGACCTTTAGGGAGTTGGCTGCTCAGCCCCCTTTGCAATCTCTGCCACTGACTGACTTTGTGACCTTGGGCAAATCGCTTAAAGTGAAATGTGCAAATTTGAGTTCCCACAGTTAGGAATCTGAATAAAAGTGGCCTGACCATCAGAGGGGCTGAGCCCCATAATTCCCACAGAAGCCAATGAGAGCAGCTTGTCCTGGGCATCTCTGGAAAAATCAATCACTCTCATTTGGGCACCCAAGTTTGAACATTTTGGCTAACTTCTCTTTGCCTCAGTTTCTCTATCTGTACTATGGGGATAATGAAGTTGATAGAAACTACTGTAAAAGTGCTAGGTATCAGAATTCATTTGTGGGCTGCTTCAACCTCAGGGAGGAGTCCTGGGGCAGGTGGTATATCTCATCACCCTCCTTTGCAGAAGATATGAAGAGGCACGTGGAAATGGATACTTTCCTTCACCCTCCAATTTACAAAGGGAAAGGGATGACCTATGACTTCACCCAGGTAGTAATTACTCTTAGTATTCACTCTAGTATAAATGCTGGCTGTTTAATATTAGAGGTAAATATAAAGAGAACGTTCATTCCATCTAGTCTGTGCCATAACATCCAGTATATGATGAATCTTTGCTGCTTTGGTATCCATTGAAAAAAGAAATCCTGACCTAATAATACTGGCCTCCCCTCTAGTGTGTTTCGTCTTTGATCCCAATGTGATTTACAAATGCTAACTTGCTCTTGCTTCCTGCCACTCTGAAGTAGGTAATGGTTTCTCCCCAAGTTTTAGAGATGGGTAAACTGAGGCGCAGAGAGAAGTGACTTGCTCTAGGTCCATACCGTGAATCGGTGGCAGAGATGGGAACAGACGCCAGGGATCCTGACCTCAAGTCCTATGTTCTAAATACCAGACAAAACTCCCATGTATCTTTAATATTAATAGGGGCTTCAGTTGTAACTCTTGGCTGACCATTGCAAGTGCCAGCAACAAAGTTTGGTGCTTGGAAATGCACATGAGAGAAACAACTCTGAGCTTTGAATTCTCTCCTTGGAGGCTTGCTCATAGGATGCACTGTATGCAGAGACTCCTTAATTCTGTTCATGTTGCTTTATTCTGTTACGGTGCCTTTGCTTTGAGCCTATTCTTGTCTCTGTCCCCGGCCTGGCTGCTGGACTCCCATTGTGGTCTCTCTCTCTCTCTGTCAGTGAGTTGAGGTGTGGGGAGCCGTGGCCCCAATCACTGAGCTCTGCAGCCAGAGCTGCAGTTTTTCACTGGCTTCCCTCCTCGGGTGCGTGCTAGCTCTCAAATGACATTTTGAGGAGCCTGCAGCATTCTGAGGAAGAAAATTAATTGGTTTTGACAAACCACAGCAGTCCCTTGGGTGCCTGTGAGTGCAACATTTATTGAAACCAGGCAGGAAATCAAAAAGCTCTGGTGTTCATTCACCTTTAGTGCCACTGTAAAAATATTCTTAACCTCGTTCAAGACTCTCACCTAGGTGTTTGGATTGTCCACTCACTTTTTAATATAGCCTCCCTTTTTCTTTTAAAAAGGGAATTCAGTGCTTGTGAAAGGTGCCAGGATGACAGAGCTGGGAACTGATGGCTTCTATTTATCCACACTGTAGATACACCAGCAGGTCAAACTTCTCTTGTTTTTTGCCTCAACCCTGACCTGCAGCCGTATGCTCCAGGGGCAAAAGGGGAATCGCAGTCTCCAGGAACATTTAGTCCTTAGCCTGTCTGCTGAGACTGCCGAATAGGGGCACAGACTGGGCCTTGGCTGTGTATCAGCAGAGATGTACTAGCCCGTAAACGGCTCTAGGCCAAACGTGCTAGAGAACTGTTTCTGATCACAGCTAGCGTGGTCTTAGCATCAGCCACTTAATTTCTGCTAGCAGTCTCATTTCTCTGTCACCTAACCCCGTCCATGCAGGATTCTAGTACAACTGTACCACGATTTGTAACCATATTAAGCAGGGGTGCAAAGCATGTTACAGCCATAGGTGTGTTTTAGAAAAATGGTTTCAAACATGGCCACCAGCCAAGGTATTGCGTTGGTTGGGGTGGGGGCACCTGTCTGTCTGCTAGGGACTGACCTGAGGCCGGCTGTCATTCTACACTGGTTGGCTGGTGGTGGTGATTCTTGATCAGTGTGAGATTTGAATTGGTGTTTGCCTGTTTAAAATATCCAGTGACGCTCTTCATGTCTGTTTAAATCAGTGGGGTCACTGCTGGCTATATGCTGTCACAAAGTGTGATTGTTAATAATGCTATATGGGATCGCCACCTATGACATCACGTATGTGCAGTCATGGCATCAATATTTTAATGGGGTGCTGTCTGTGGGTGGTCCCAGGATTGTTTTCACAGTGGGGTCACCATCCCTAGGCAGCTCCTGGTTCTTGGAGTGCTCAGGACTTTTTTTCCCTCTCGCTGGAGGCAGGGGGTAACTTGATTGCACTTACCTGGGTATCAGCTCACTGATGCTACCAGTCTGCTAGACACCCAGACACTCTCCTCTGGGCTGTGCCAGCCCTTGCTGTGCCTTGCAAGTTAACATTAGGTGCACCCCAGTCCAGCGCCCCTTTGAAGTGTTCCCTTGGCATGTCCTGCCCCTTCTCTACTGACCACTCACAGTAATACCAGGTCTGTGGTCCCCAAGGAAACAGTGTACATACCAGCTTGACTGATTCAGCTCGGGATCTGCTCCTTCTATAATACCGGACTACTGAGACACTTTTATGGTGAAAACAACAAGAAGTTTATGATCAATATGAAGAGGTAGTGAGAAAAGATAATGGAAACAAAAGGGTTACTATATAACAAAATCACAATGCCATATTTAGAGACTATACGTAACAGGCTAACCTGTCTAAAGAAGTTTCTCACCCCAAATGTCTTTTGCAGTGTTCCAGCCAAGGCTATTTGTGATCCTGTTTTCATGAACATAATCACACAGCCCAGTTACTTCCTAGGTGCAGGATAAAGTGGTATCTGCCTTGCTTTCTCCTTATATCCTCAAAAGTTCATTGTCTGTCCCTAAAGTTAGGATAACCCCCCATAGCTTATTCTCCGGTGTGCTGCCTCTGTGTCGATTTCACAACCACCACCAACCTCATTGACTTTGTATATAAATGGGGCTTCCAGTGTGTTTGCTTACAATGTTTATACACCTGTCACATGTAAATTAAACACCTGTTGTCTGACAGTAAACCTGTTTGTCAACTCTGCCTTGACACAGACTTTAGGAACTTATTTTTCATATATATACACAACTCCTTAAATAGAATCTGTACATACATTTCACAACTATGTTAATGACCACCATGCCTTTTGGCTTTTGATTTAAGACCTCATGTGATATTCTTTGGTGAACCAGGATCATGGTATTCTTGTAATGCCCCTTGCCATTTGGCATTGAGGGGTTCTTAGGGTTATACCCTGGGATTGGGATTGTAACAGGGATCTGGTTCTGGTGCAGCCTGACGCATTGGGATCATGATGGGGTAGCTGCTTAGGGCTTTGGAGTCATTGCCCATTTGCTGTCCTTGGACTCTTTTATTGTACTAGAATGACTGCATGTTGATTGATGCAAGACCCTGAGATTTCAGTTCCATCTCTTGTTCTCTTCTTGCATTTCATTGTGTACTTCACGCTCCATGGGGGTGGCAGCAGGACACCCTTTGAGTTTGATGAACGGTATATTATGGGGAGCTGGGTTCCAGTAAACAGGGTTCCTAGGTATGTTCCCAGCATCTGTAAAGAAGTGAAGTGGTGGAATGGGAATCCAGGAAACCAAACCCACTAGGCCCAAACTGGCGTTTGTGTGGCTTGAAATCCTATGGATACATTGATGCTGCTGTTAGTTGGTGAGGAGTGGTGGGGCATGGGAAGAGGACAGGGAATGGGTGTGCACTGTCGTCTCAAGTCTGAGTGCATTAGTGGTGCAAATTGTTAAGAACCTGTGTGTGTGTGTCTCTCTCTCTCTCTCACACACACACACACACACACACACACACACACACTCAGCTGAGAGAAAGGGATGTCGGCTTCCTTGTAGGATCTTCAGGTAGAGCAGGCGATGCTACTGAGGCACTAAGTGGAGGGGAGAGAGAAGCTGATAGCTCTGTGTCAGAGAGAGCTGGGTGAGAACTACTTAAGCAATTAATTAGCAGAACTGAGAAGTCTCTGGCTCGGTGGTGGAGATCATTTACAGATGCGCATGCACAGGATAAATATTACCCTGTAGACTGTCTGGCTGCAGCTTGTGCTGTTGGAGGAGCTTTCGAATTAGATACAAAGAGTTGCTGGGTTTATTTTCCTCCCTCCCCACTGAATCTTTCATCTTTTTATTTTGGCACCCAGCCTGTGGAGCTGAGAGCTGGCACACGTGGCTTCCTCTGGCGTGGAGGCGGATGCTGACTTATGGAGCTCATGGTGGGTCATTCCGACTGGCCATCCTGCTGGTTTCCCCATTAGGACTTGGTCCTGTACAACTTCCACTATCCCTGAAGTTGATGGGAGTTGAGGGCTCTTGTACGTCTTGAAACTCACTCTTGCCATGATGCCTACAGAGAGAGAGGGGCGTGTGTGTGTGTACGTACAACTACTGAGAACTGGCTTGGGCTATTGTTGTTATCTCCCATGTTCCTGCCCATTGGTTTGTCTCATTCTCCTGTTGCATTGTATTGCTAACCTGCCCTGGGAGCACTTTGGGGCAGGGACTGTCTTTTTTCTTTTTTCTGTATTTGTTTAGCAAGTTCTGCCCTCCCCTCCCCCTGCCCCCTATCCCTGCTAGAGGCCTCTGGACACTACTGTAATATGAATAAATAATAATCACCTTCCACACGTACTTCCAGGTCACATAGAATCATAGAATCTCAGGGTTGGAAGGGACCTCAGGAGGTCATCTAGTCCAACCCCCTGCTCAAAGCAGGACCAAACCCAACTAAATCATCCCAGCCAGGGCTTTGTCAAGCCTGACCTTAAAAACCTCTAAGGAAGGAGATTCCACCACCTCCCTAGGTAACCCATTCCAGTTCTTCACCACCCTACTAGTGAAAAAGTTTTTCCTAATATCCAACCTAAACCTCCCCCTCTGCAACTTGAGACCATTACTCCTTGTTCTGTCATCTTCTACCACTGAGAAAGTCTAGCTCTATCCTCTTTGGAACCCCCTTTCAGGTAGTTGAAAGCAACTATCAAATCCCCCCTCATTCTTCTCTTCTGCAGGCTAAACAATCCCAGTTCCCTCAGCCTCACGCACATGCAGGCACAAGCTCAAGATCTTTGTCTCCTTGAGACTTTATCTGTTGTTTGTTTCTCCCTTTTGGATCTGGAGCTCTTTCCCTTGTTTTTAACAGGAAGACAGTTACTGTCTTTGTTTATCAGGCTAAAGCTTTTTCTGGCTGGAAACTGGCTTTGCTTGTTTATGAATGGATTGGAGGAGCACCTTGGGACATGTTGCTTTAAAGGCCCAATAACACGGAAGGCCAAAGTTTGGGCAGTAAACGCTTTCAATGTGGCTCTGGCATTGCACTAGATGCTGCAGAAGAAATTTCTCACATATGTGGCCCATGGCAGAGAGGAGCTGTTCTGCAGTGCAGTAGCTGGTAGACTGGTTGGTATGGTTCCATCTGTGCCTGTTCCCTTTAGTTAATAGGGACAGAGACCAAAGAGGATACCAGCGCTAAAGCAGGGATACTGGAGTGTATAGTCCTCAAAAGAGAGATTAGGAATTGGCAAAAAGCCTGCACTAAGAGTGACTAAACAAAGAGACAGCAGCCCAGAGCACTGAGAGAGCAAAGACAAGAAATTGGCCAGTGACGGGCAGTCCCTGGGGTCGCTCTTTGGCCACCTGACTATTTTCTTGGTTAATTTTTTTGCTAATGGTACTGTCTTCCAGTGCAGTCATACCTTACCCTGGATGTTAATATCTGTAGATAACTAGTGCCAGCAATTCTCCAATAGCTACAGTTGTAGAGCAGTTACTTTAGGAGCTTTAGTTCAGGTCTCAGCAGGAGAAGATACTGTTCTGTGTACCTGGCCTGTAGAATGTTAGTGGGTATGTCACTTTTCAAGGAGAGACTCTCATGATCGTCTCCAAGAAGCCCCCATGTACTTTTCAGTGTCTGGTGCTGGATTGAGGGACAGGGTGAATTGAAAGTGGGTGTCTCGCATTCATGCCCAAACACAGGCTTTTTCTAGAGCATCCGTCATCTGAGAGGTGAAGGTGCCTCGTAGTTCTCCCAAGAGTCAAATCCAGGTCCCGTTGCAACCAGTAACCAAACTTCCCGTCACCTATGTGGGAGCAGGATTGATCCCTCTGTAAGTTCTCCAGGACCACTAGAACCCTCACACTGGATCAGCCTTCCCAGCTGCTGGTGACATGCTGCTACTGACGCACCTTGGAGCAGGAGATGCTGAAAAAGCCTTGACAGAAGAACTTGTCAGAGACAGTCTTCTCCTAGAGACTGGGGGAGCCCCCTAATAGATGGTCTGAAGTGCTTGATCCTGCAAGGTGCTAAGACCTCTCAGTGCCTCCTCTGGGCTGGGCTTGGAGCTCACAGGCAGTGCTTTGTGAAGGACTGAGGTGTTATAGTGTGCAGGTCTTAACATGAGGGAATGAGATTTTCCCCTCCCAAATACTCTAGTATACCCTCCTTCAGGGAGTACCTGGCTGGGTTATGACATCCAGAGCTTGCTGGGACCCAAAACCTAGGATACCAGGAGAGAGAAGAGGAATCCGTCTATGGCTTAGTGCAGTGATGACCATTAGAAATGCAATACGTGTTGCGGCAGTTGCTGTAGTCTCGTCCTGCACTTGGCAAAGGTGACAGTGGTACAGCAGTCATTGCAAAGAGGCTGATCCTGGGTTTTTCATGCAGCCCACTGTAGCATGCCCTGCCCTTTGAGAGCACTGCACCTCCTCTTGCTAGTGCTGCCTGTTCTGGCTGTCTTGGGGGTCAAAGGTGAAGTCTTATGTTTGGACCCAACCCACTCTGTTGGCAGCCTGTGCCGCTGAGGAGCCAGGACCTTTGTTCGAGGTTTTATTCACTTGACTCCTCTGTGTGAACAGTTCTGAGGTTCCTGCTGTTTTGCATTAGAGCAGTGTATCAAGAAATCCTGGCTCCTGGGGTCAAGTGCTAACCACTTGCTCCTTTATCAGATATTTACTTAGGAGGATTTCATTATACTGAATCTACAGGCTCTGAATAAATTGGCATACAGTAAATTTATTCCTTTTAAAAAGGACTTCCACGCTGGGGAAAACTTTAAAAAAGAACATTTATACAAAAAGCAATTACTTAGCCAGTAATTTTTTATGTATTCTCCTAGCTGCTATTTGAATATGAGCTCTCTTCCAGCTGCCACGGTTGTGTTGGAAGTAGTGGAAGTTAGAAGGCTGAATCTGTGATGTCAATAGCCTCAGATGGGTGACTGCTGGGGGATGAAAAATATGTATATATACCCACACACATCTAAGTATATTTGCATAGATTAATGTGAAAAAATATTTAATTGTACCTCTTTTGTTCACATTCTGTGAACATTCACAGACATCAACTTTTGTTTGCAACAATGTTCAGCTGAGAAAGTGGTGTTGCAAATTTGTATCTGGAAAGCTCTTTGCAGGTTTGGGAGTTATCCAGTCAAACGGCAGAAAGTCTCTTGTGATTTAGGAGACCAGTTGCACAGATTGCTGTAATAGTCATGTCAGATAGTTCCTAAGTTGTCCATAGGTCGAAATATGTTGGCATAAACCATTTGTCAATGATCTGGTGTAACAAACAACTTCATAAAAATTAGTCTGGGTATAATTAGCCCTTCTTCCAAGATTTGCAAGATTCATTAAATTGCTTGCTGCAGATAGCTGGCCCAGCTGTATCTATGGAATTAGGCTGTGATTCCTGAAATGTAGATGTAAGCCTGCATTTTATAATATCTTTTCGTTTGGCACCTCAATCTCAACCCCCTTTGACTGCAGCTGGAGTTGTGGGTACTTTACATTGATCTGGCTGTGAATGAGGAGAAGAGTGAGAGCAAGAACATGGGATTTACACAGTTTGGCTTAATGGTCCATCAAATTCCATATGCTGTCTCCAAAAGTTGCTTATGCCCATGATGCTTCAGAGGAAAGAAAATATCCCCATAGTGCATCCGGTCAGTCATACAATGCTGTACATTGGAAGGAGATCAATTGCTTTCTGACTCTTATCCCAATCAGCTTATGCCCTGAGGCAGAAGGTTTTGATTACCCTAACTGTAGCATGTATAGCTACACATATTATTGATGGTAAACAATCCATCCTGTTTTGAAATGTGACCCTAGGACTTCTAGGGCTGGAGCAGGAAAAACTTCTGTTTAAAAATAATTTTCAAAATGGGCCAGATGGGCAAAGGAATTTTTTTTTTTTGCGAGGGAGAGGGGATGGAGAGAACACACGGAAGGTAAACGGGTAGATTAGAATTGAGTGTGTCGTAATATCTCTTGTTAACGAGGTTGTTCCATTTCAGAGAGCGCTGCTGGGAGGCTTTTAAAATCTTCTTTACAGGAATGAGGGCCCACTCATGGGGGTGCCTTGTATATTCTATGCAGGTGTTCTTTAATTGGTACTGAAGATGGCTATAAGTAGGGTGACCATACGTCCCATCTTGGCTGGCACAGTCCCTCTTTTAAGCCCTGTCCCGGCTGTCCTGACTCTTTTTGATGAATGTGGGTATTTGTCCTGTTTGCTCTTACCAGCTTTATCCATTGGCAAGAGCAAATGGGACAAATGCCCACTTTTGTCAAAAAAGTGGGGTGCAGTGTGGAAGAACGTGCGAGAGAGGGTGGGGTAAGGGGCAATACCAGGCCTGTGCAGGGAGGGAGGCAGGCTTGAGCGAGCAACAAGCAGCAACCCCAGCCTTGCATGGAGGGGGGCAGGCAGGACTGGGGTAAGCGGCTCTGGCCAGCCCTGCATGGGGAGGGGGGCTTGGACCAGCCTTGGGGGGGGGAGGTGCCTCAGGCCACCTCTAGGGGATGGGGAGGAGAAGGGGTTGGGCCAGTCCCACTCAATGTCCCATTTTTCCTTTGGGAGATATGGTCACCCTAGCTATAAGGCACAAGACCATATTTCTCAGGAGTCAAGTTTCTCTCAGTTCACTTTCAGAAAGAAAATATGTTCAATCCTTGAATTTAGGAGTCCATGTATTTTTTTTTCCAGGAGCAAATATGTTATTAATTAGAAACTATTGCGTTGGGCCTGAAATATTTGTTCAGGCCCAACTCTGACCTGCACACGAAAGCTCCTGACGTGAACAAGCTTGGAAGTTTGCATGTCTAACTGAATTTTGTGGCTAGCCTTTACTTTTATAACGGGGTGAATGGAAAATCCCTTTGTGACCATCCCATATCGTTACAATGGGCTGGGCTAGGGCCATGAATCTGAACACTCCTGTGCTTTAGAAACGTACAGACTTCACTTTGGAGCCAGGCCTTCATGGCTCAGGTCCATGCCTAGTGAAATGTGTCAAAGAAGATATTTCTCAGCTTCTAATTTGTAATGCTGTAAACTTTGGCAGGGAGAAATCCTCTTCTAATCTTGGAGTGGCCAGAAATCTGTAGTAGGGCGAAAGTTGGAAGGCTTGGCTCCGTACAGAGACACATCCCCGTTGCCAATCTATCTCCTATTGAAGTCAATGAGAGTCATTCTATAGACTGTCATGGCAGTTGGATTGGACTCTTAGGGCTTATCTACACTTTGCTGAATCTCTAGGCTGGAAGTTGAACTCATTATGCCACTTTCATTATGAAACTGAAAACCAGATGTGCTTGCAAATTACTTAAAATAGTGATGATGTTGTAGGGCTATCAATATCACTTTCTAGTTATCTTTTCATAAAGCACTTGCCCATGATGCATACATGTCTCTGCCCTCTCAATTGCACAACATAGACTTTAAGGCCAGAAGGGACCATCGTGGTCATCTAGTCTGACCTCCTGCATGTTGCAGGCCACAGAACCTCATCCCCCCCCGCCCCATTCCTGTAATAGACCCCTAACCTCTGGCTGAGTTCCTGATGTCCTCAAATCTTAATTTAAAGACTTCAAGTTACAGCGAATCTACCATTTACTGTAGTTTTAAACCTGCAAGTGACCCGTGCCCCATGCTGCAGAGGAAAGCAAACCCCCCACCAGGGTCTCTGCCAATCTGACCCAGGGAAAAATTCCTTCCTGACCCCAAATATGGCAATCAGTTAGACTTGAGTATGTGGGCAAGACCCAGCAGCCATAAACCCGGGAAAGAATTCTGTGTAGTAACTCCGAGCCCTCCCTCTCTAGTATCCCAATCACTGGCCATTGGAAATATACGCTGCTAGCAGTCGCAGATTGCCTACAATAGCATGTGACCTGCTTCATCATACCATCCTCTCAATAAACTTATTGAGCTCAGTCTTGAAGCCAGCTAGGTTTTTTGCCCCTTCCCTCCACTCCCCTTGGGAGGCTGTTCCAGAACTTTACTCCTCTGATGGTTAGAAACCTTTATCTAATGTCAAGCCTAAACTTGTTGATGGCCAGTTTATATCCATTTGTTCTTGTGCCAACATTGGCACTTAATTTAAATTAACTCCTCTGCCTCCCTGATGTTTATCCCTCTAATCTATTTATAGAGAGCATATCTCCCCATATCCTTCATTTGGTTAGGCTAAACGAGCCAAGCTCTTTGGGTCTCCTCTCATAAGGTAGGTTTTCCATTCCTTGGATAGTAGCCCTTCTCTGCACCTGTTCCAGTTTCAATTCATCTTTCTCAAACATGGGAGACCAGAATTGCACACTGTCCCAGATGAGATCTTATCAGTGCCTTGTATAATGGCAATAACATTTCCCTATCTCTACTGGAAATACCTTTCCTGATGCATCCTAGGATTAGCTTTTTTTTTTTTCCCTCATGGCTGCATTACACTGGCAGCTCATAGTCATCCAATGACCAACCAATACACCAGGTCTTTCTTCTCCTCTGACATTTCTAACTGATAAGTCCCTGACTTTTAGCAAAAAATTTTGTTAGTCCCCCGCATGACTTTGCACTATTAAATTTCATCCCATTTAAATTACTTCAGTTTTCAAGGTCATCCAGATCTTGTGTGATATTCCAGTCCTTCTCCATATTGGCAATACCTCTCAACTTTGTGTCCTATGCAAATTTTATTAGCACATTCCCACTTTTTGTGCCAAGGTTATTTAATGAAAATGTTAAATAAGATTGGCCCCAAGACCAGTCCCTGGGGAACTCCACTAGTTACCTCCCACCAGCCTGACAGTTCACGTTTTTTAGTATGACCAGTGTAACAAGGCCTCCTTGGTCTACAAACCACACAGAGACACTTGTGCTGGTCCAGCACCTTGTGCAGTTTAATTATAAAGAAGTCCCACCACCTTCACAGCATACATTGCTCTCCTCTGCTTGTTAAAGATGCTCGCTCTCTCTCTCTCTCACCGCCTGCTTCCCCCCTTTTTACTTCCTTCCTGTGCCTATTTGTGGGCTCTGGCTAATGGCTTAATTAGCCTTTCTGCCCTGCCCCACCCACAAATTAGGCACAGCTCTGTTTAGTCAGCTCCAATCTGCTTTGCCTGATTGGAGCTGCTGTGAACAGAGTGCTGACTCAGGCTTTCATACCTAGCACTCTGTCACACCCGTCATAGTCTTCCCTTTAACCGGTTCCTTAGCCAACTTTCAGTTCTCAGCTAAATTGAGAAGATGGGGATTAATATAACAATTTCCCAAGTGGAACTGTATCAAATGCCTTGCTTAAATCCATGTAGATTAGATCTACTGCATTTCCTTTGTCTAGAAAATCAGTTATCGTCTCAAAGAAAGAGATCAGGTTGGACTGGCACGATCTACCTTTTGTAAAACCATGTTGTATTTTGTTCCAGTTACTGTTTACCTCTATATCTGTAACTACTTTCTCTTTCAGAATTTGTTTCAAGACCTTGCATATAACTTAGCTCAAACTAACAGGCCTATAGTTTCACGGATCACTTTTTTTCTCTCTTTCTTAAAAACAGGTACTGTATTAGCAATTCTCCAGTCATAGGGCATGACCCCCAAGTTTATGGATTGATTAAAAATCCTCGCTATTGGGCTTGCAATTTCATGTGCCAGTCCCTTTAATATGCTTGGGTGGAGATTATCTGCCCCCTCCCCATTTCTATTAGCCACCCTGCCATTACTCTAAACTCTTCATTAGCCTTATTGAAAACTGAAGCAAAGTATTTGTTTAGGTGTTAGGCCATGCCTAATTTATCTTTAATCTACACCCTATCCTCAGTGCTTAGTGGTCCCACTTCATCTTTCCTTATTTTCTTTTTATTTTGTGTCTAAAGAATCTTTTTTACTGTTGGTTTTTAATTCCTTTGCAAGGTCCAATCTGCTTGGGATACGGTATCTCAGATACCTTATGCAATTTTCAGTTAAAGTAATTCCAACCCTCCTCCACATACAGCTCCTTGAATTCTTCAGTCCCCCCACTTCACTAATTCCTTTAAATTTGCCCTTTTGTAATCAAGGACCCTAATTTCAGACCTATTTTTTTTTATCCTTCCATTTAGTTTAAACTGAATTAGCTCATGATCACTTGAACCAAGGTCCTCACCGATACTAAATCTAAAATGGTATCCCCTCTTATCGGTTTGGTGACTATATTTGATTAAGAAATCTGTCAGGTATCACATCTGTGTTTGACTAACTACAGACTGATTGCAGGTTCTGTTGACTGGTCTGCCAAGTTTTGAATAAACCTGGGTCAGATTGAGAATAAAGTTTGAGCCACAGTGCACCTTCTGTGTTTTTTCCCTCCTCCTGCTTCTGTCATAGATGCCATGATATTATAGATCCCCCTCTCTCTCTCCCCCTTTCTGTCTGTGTACTGTCCCTTCCTGTTTCTCCGTCCTGTCATAACTTATGTGCCTATTTGTCTGTCTGGTACCGAGAATTCCTCTCTGTACACCCTCACCTCATGCCTTACTCACTGGTGAGTGGAGCAGATTTCAAACTATGATCCTTCTCTGTGTGCAGCATCTCTTATCTCCCCATCTTCCATATCTGGTGGTAAGCTATATGCAGTGTATCTCTATTGCGGGGCTTCTCAGGGTAACTGCAGCACAAGGGAGAGCAGCCGCATGACCTTGTTTTCTGTGTAGCTTCTGACTCTCACTGATGATTCTTGGTTAGCCATATTGTCACCCAACAGATGTCTGGATAATTAAACTCCTCCTCCAGCTGCAGTGTCATATAGTTAAAAGCTCCTCGCATTTGGTCCTGGAATGTTTCATTCTCCCTGAGGGTCCATCGCAGATATCCAGGGAAGGTTCTTGTTTCCTGTTTTTGTCTTCTGTCCTTGGCTGCAGGGTTGGCTTACTACTCTGTTATTATCAAATGGTGTCTCACTGGTATCGGAAGGTCTTTTGGCACTGACTTCCACCTCTTCTATGGTTTGGATCTTTTGCATAGAGGGTACTCTTCTGGATTGACAGCCAAGTTGAGGAGACCATTTCATTAGGTTTCACTATGTCTGTTTGGCTAGTCACACTCTTCCTTGTTTTATCCTGCTTTATTTCTCCTGGGGATCTGTTCACAAATCCTCTGGGGCCAGATTCGGTTATAATTTATGCCACGTTGAGCCAGAAATCGAGGCAGAATTTCTGTCTGAGTACATTAATACTGCTCTCTTTAAAACGCTTCTGATCCACCTCGGTCCCAGGCCCTCTACAACTTTACATGCTAAAGTTACATGTTGGATTATTTCAAAGCATTAAGTGAAAGCTGCCCTGTTCTGTTCAGGTTCTTATATTCTGCCTGTCACCATGGTATCTGATGATACTTTCCTACCTTGCTGGCTGTTTTCTCAAAATTGGCAGAGCTTGCGAAGTCTAGGAGGTTGGTGCTGCACTTGCTATTTCACCCAAACAGCTGGCTTGCATCACAATGCTCTGCTCATCCTATCCCCTTATCTTTACACCACTGGTGCCTCTGTAGTCTGGTTCTCTATCGAAGGTACCTAGATGGACCCTATTGCTACAGTATCTGAGCGCCGCACAATCTTGAATGTATTTCTCCTCACAACACCCCCGGGAGGTGGGTCATTATTTATCCCTATTCTACAAATGGGGAACTGAGGCACAGAGAGTCTGAGTGGCCAAAGTCACACAGGAAGTCTGTAGCAGAGCAGGGAATTGGAATGGGGTTCAGGAGGCCAGGGTTCAACACCTTAACTACCAGACTGTCCTTTCTAGTCTAACCTCCAGCATCAGTTGTATTACTATTTATTTTTGGGCTCTCACCAGTTGCTCTGCACCATATAAGGGTAAACAAAGACATGGTACCTGTCCAGAAGAGCTTGCAGGTTCCAATAAACACCTCTGCTTTCTTCCCTAAGACGTGGCACTGGGAGTACCAACCACCTCCATCAGATCTCTCCCTGGAGTCCAAAAGTCTTTCCTGGTTCTACTACTACTTCCTTCACTTGTGTTAGCAGCAGGGTGAGAGATGTTTCTGTGGCTGCAGGGCAGGCACCCTTCGCCTTCCAGCTATGGTCTACTGCACAGAATAGGGCACTGTGTTTTTTTCCCCATTTGCTTTTCATTTTCTGCTCCTCTCCAGCCCCACTGTCACTTACGCAATATCATGAAGTGGATCTGTTTTAAGAAGTGCACAGTTGGAGCATTCTGGATAGGCCTATGCCCATGCCTGTCAGATGTAGGGGTCAGTAGCTGTTCTTGTCCTCCTATCAGAAAATTAGATCCTGTCTTTTTTTTTTTTCCCCTTCTGTATTTGCATCTCACAAAGTCAAGGGCCTCCAGCATTTGCTGTCTGCATCCTGCCAGGCTAGATTGGGTGACAGGTTTCAGGCTGGAAATGCTGACAGATTGAGATGGATCGAGCAGTAGTGAGGTGTAGGCAGGGAATAGCATGAAGGGGAAAGAGTGTTTGTTTAGCAGAGTCATGCATGAGCAAAGGAGACATCTATTACAGGAGTCAGGGGCTCAGAGGAATCTGGAAGGAAAAGGTAGGATATGTGAAGGATACTTGGGACCAGTTCTGATCTCTGAGGTGCTGGTGTAAATGTGGAGGAACCTGCCAGAATTACAGGGTATTTATTCCAGTGTATATGAGAACAAGATCAAGCTCCTGATATCTGAAATGGCTGCTCATTCAGCCACAGGTGCAATTTGAGATCACTCTCTGTATGGACCCGTGTGCATAATCAGTCTCTTCTTGGTATCTTTGTGAGCTCACAGACCTAGCTCCACATACAAAAAGCTCTTATAACTTTAGAGTTAAGATTGCTCAAGTGAATTTCTTCAGTGTATAACTCATGTTGACACAGCATGGCCATTCCCCCTCTTGTGGGTAAATCCTATAAAATGGGGTAGGCATCTGCTCCTGGACCTATAGCTCAAGCAATAGATATGCATCCTAAAAGTCCTAGGGTCAGTCTCCACAGACACTGACCCATCCAGAGACATTGTAAATATAGATGCTGGAAAACAAAGAAATGATGTTAGGGCACAATCTGCTCCCAGCACAGTACCAGAACAGTGAGTGTGTCACGCACTGAGGGCTTGGCTACACTGGAGAGTTGCAGTGCTGGTGGTGGCTTTACAGCGCTGCAACTCACTCACCGTCCACACTTGCAAGGCACATACAGCGCTGTATCTCCCTGGCTACAGCGCTGGCTGTACTCCACCTCTGCCTGGGGAATAACGACTGCAGCGCTGGTGATGCAGCGCTGCTCCGCCAGTATGGCCACCAAAAGCGCTGTTATTGGCCTCCCAGAGGTATTCGGAGGTGCCTGTTCAGCCACTCTGCTCATCAGTTTGAACTCTACTGCCCTGGCCTCAGGTGACCCACCCTTTAAATGCCCTGGGAATTTTAAAAATCCCCTTCCTGTTTGCCCTCCACACCTGGCTGAGCAATCAGTGAATCTTTCCAGGTGACCATGGCTCCACGCGCCAAACGAGCCCCAGCATGGAGCAATGGTGAGTTGCTGGACCTCATCAGTGTTTGGGGGGAGGAAGCTGTGCAGTCTCAGCTGCGCTCCAGCCGTAGGAATTACAATACCTTTGGGCAGGTATCAAGGGCCATGCTGGAAAGGGGCCATGACCGGGACGCGCTGCAGTGCAGGGTTAAAGTGAAGGAGCTGCGGAGTGCCTACTGCAAAGCCCGCGAGGGAAACCGCCGCTCCGGCGCTGCCCCGACGACCTGCTGCTTTTACAAAGAGCTGGACGCGATACTTGGGGGTGACCCCACTGCCAATCCGAGGACCACGATGGACACTTCAGAGCGGGGCGGGAGGAGGAGGAGGGGGACGGAGGAGGAAACCGAGAGTGAGGGTACTGGGGTGGGGAGAGACACCCCGGAGTCCCAGGAGGCATGCAGCCAGGAGCTCTTCTCAAGCCAGGAGGAAGGTAGCCAGTCGCAGCAGCCGGTACTTGGTGGAGGACAAACAGAGGAGCGGGTTCCCGGTAAGCGGCTTTTTATTTTCAGGATGGAAATTTTTCGGGAGAGGAGGGAGGGTTAGGGCTGCATGCATGCATGCCTAGATGCGGAATAGTGCATTGATGTGGTCTATCACGTCGCGGTAATCGGCCTCGGTAATCTCTTCAAAAGTTTCAGTCAGAGCATGGGCAATGCGCTTGCGCAAGTTTATTGGGAGAGCCACTGTGGTCCTTGTCCCAGTCAGGCTAATGTGTCCGCGCCACTGTGCCACGAGGGGTGGGGGGACCATTGCTGCACACAGGCAAGCTGCATAGGGGCCAGGGCGGAATCCGCATTGCTGTAGAAGACCCTCCCGTGCTTCCCAGGTGACCCGCAGCAGCGAGATATCTTCCAGGATCAACTCCTGTGGAAAATGTTGGGATAGTGTTCAGTGTAAGTGCCCCCTGCAGCTATTTGCTTCCCCCAAAGCACAGAAACCCCAGTACAGCCCTGAAGCAATCAGTCCCCGTTACTCACCATTTTGGGGCTCCTGTGGGTTATGTGCGCTCTCTTTTGGTATGGGAAAATTATGCTATTGTGAAGAATGTTACTCCTTCACTGTGTGGGAATAACTGTCTGAGATATAAACAATGCTGCCTCTGTTTAAGTGTTGCCTTTTTTGCCTTTCCACAAGCAACCTTGAGTTCTCGGCTGCCTGTGTTATCAACAGCTCAAAGACTCCAAAACCTCCGAAAGAAGCCGCGAAAAAGCAAAGAAGACATGCTGCAAGCAGTTATGGATCACTCTGCCAGAGAGAATCAAAAAGTGCAGGACTGGAGGGAAAGGGAAAGCAGGATCCACCAGAGAAACGCAGTGGCCAGGAGGAAAAGCACAAAGCAGCTGATAAGCATCCTGGCGCGCCAAGCAGACTCTATCCAGGCGCTCGTAGCCATGCAGACAGAGCACTACCGTGCCCACCCCCCCCGTCCCAAAGCTCTTTCCCTTGTGCCCCAATGTCAGCTCAAAACCCCCTTCCCCAGCATCCAGGTTCTTACCACCATCAGCTGCCTCCAACACCTGTACGTTCACCAACCAGCCCTGAGAACTACGACCCTTACCCTCTGCACTCAACCCCCATCACCATGCAGTATAGGCATCCTGAAGTGCAGCAGTCATTGCACAGCACTCCAGAAAGGACATATTCAAACCTGTGAGTGCACAGTTCCCCACCCCATCCCCTGCCCTTTTAGGTTCCCAAAATGTTGTGTCTCTGTCAGTAAAGTATTTTCTTTTCAATAAATGAATTCTTGGCTTTGAAAACAGTCTTTATTATTGCAGAAAGTCAAAGCTACCTTAGCCCAGGAAAGAAACAGGCACTGCAAATCAGCTTAGGAAAAACAGATTCCTACTAACATTGTAACCACTGCACTTCACTCCCGTGCAAGGCACCAAACATTACTGTTGGTTTTCAGCCTCAAATTCCTCCCTCAAGGCATCCCTCATCCTTCCAGCTCTTTGCTCGGCCTCTCTAGTAGCCCTGCTCTCTGTCTGTGCAAATTCAGCCTCCAGGCGTTGAACCTCGGAGGTCCATGCCTGACTGAATCTTTCACCCTTCCCTTCACAAATATTATGGAGGGTACAGCACGCGGATATAACCTGCAGGGATGCTGCTTTCCCCCAAGTCTAGCTTCCCATACAGAGATCGCCAGCGTCCCTTTAAACGGCCAAAAGCACACTCCACAGTCATTCGGCAGCGGCTCAGCCTGTAGTTGAACCGGTCCTTGCTCCTATCAAGGTTCCCTGTATACGGTTTCATGAGCCACGGCATTAACGGATAAGCGGGGTCTCCAAGGATCACAGTGGGCATTTCGACGTCCCCTACTGTGATCTTCCGGTCTGGGGAAAAAGTCCCGGCCTGCAGCTTCCTGAACAGGCCAGTGTTCCGAAAGATGCGTGCATCATGCACCTTTCCGGGCCAGCCTGTGTTAATGTCAATGAAACACCCACGGTGATCCACAAGCTCCTGGAGAAGCATTGAGAAATACCCCTTCCGATTAACGTACTCGGATGCTAGGTGGGGTGGTGCCAGAATAGGAATATGCATCCCATCTATCGCCCCTCCACAGTTAAGGAAACCCATTTGTGCAAAGCCATCCACAGTGTCCTGCACGTTCTCCAGAATTGTTCTTAGCAGGATGCGATTAATGGCCCTGCAAACTTGCATCACCATGATTCCAACGGTCGACGTTCCCGACCAATCGGTAGCTGTCTGGAGTTGCCAGCTTCCAGATTGCAATAGCCACCTGCTTCTCCACCGTCAGGGCAGCTCTCAATCTCGTGTCCTTGCGCCGCAGGGTAGGGGCGAGCTCCTCACACAGTCCCATGAAAGTGGCTTTTCTCATCCGAAAGTTCTGCAGCCACTGCTCATCATCCCAGACTTCCATGACGATGTGATCCCACCACTCAGTGCTTGTTTCCCGAGCCCAAAAGCGATGTTCCACGGTGCTGAGCATTTCTGTGAATGCCAGAAGCAATTTAATGTCATACGCATCAGGCGACTCGCTATCATCGTCAGACTCCTGATCACTTTGGATCTTAAGGAATAGCTCAACTGCCAAACGTGATGTGCTGGCGAGACTTGTCAGCATACTCCTCAGCAGTTCCATTTCCCACAGAAATTGCGCTGCACAGAAACCGTTGAGAGAGTCAAGATGGCGCCAAACGTAGATGGAAAAATGGATTGCTGGGATGTGAAGCGATGCATCACGGGGTGTTGAGACAGGAAGCAGAATGACCCACACCCTTCTCATAATCCACGGTGCCAAAATGGGACGAGGTGCTCTGTGGGATAGCTGCCCATAATGCACCATTCCCAACACTGCTGCAAATGTGGCCACACTGCAGCGCTGGTAGCTGTCAGTGTGGCCACACTCCAGCGCTTTCCCTACACAGCTGTACGAAGACAGCTGTAACCCCCAGTGTTGCACACCTGCAAGTGTAGCCAAACCCTTAGAGCATAGGAGTTGGAGTAAGGACTCCTGGGTTCTTACCTGTTTCTGGGAGAAAGTGCATATGATGGTTTGGGGATATGTCTGTGGATTAATTAATAACTGGATCCTTTCAGAAAAGTAGCATCTTTCACTCTTTTCTAGGTCTCGAATGATCTTAACAATGGAGTAACACAGACACTTCAAACTTCTCGGCTAGTTAAAATGAAGTGAAATCTTGTGCAGAGGCTATATTTGAAGAAATTAGGTAATTTAGCTTAACTATTTAAAGATTGTTATATCTAATTAATTGCTAAGCTACAGACTGGGTCAGATAACTCTTAAGCAGGGCCATCATACATCATAGATCAGGGGTTCTCAAACTGGGGGTCGGGACCCCTCAGGGGGTCATGAGGTTATTCCAGGGGGAGTCGTGAGCTGTCAGCCTCCACCCAAAACCCTGCTTTGCCTCCAGCATTTATAATGGTATTAAATATATAAAAAGTGTTTTTAATTTATAAGGGGGGGGGTGTGTCACTCAGAGGCTTGCTGTGTGAAAGGGGTCACCAGTACAAAAGTTTGAGAATCACTGTCATAGATAACTAAACCAATCACCGTTCTCCTACAGCTATTTGCATGCAACAGTTATGCTGAGTGTAATGACTCAGTGGTATGGACACATGTGAAGCATTCTCATTGGTAGATGGTGTGGCCAACCTATTACTGCTCCATTAAAGGTTTTGTGGCCGCTTCTAGCTTGGAGATCAGTGCTTGAAAGGTTCTCCAGCATGCCCAGAGGCAGTGCTGCCAGGGGAGCTGAGGCCGGTGTGCAGAGCGGGGCTGTTAAAGCACAGACATGTTGGGACTCAGGAACTCCCTGTCCCCTTTAACATTGTGTCAGTTTCACTAACACCACCTACTAAGCCTACATTGATTGCAACTCACCAGTTCACTTCAGCTTTTTGCTCCATTTTTTAACACGCTTTTTAAAATTCGGAAATATAAGCCTGGCCAGATTCAGCCATAGCCAGCCAGCTTCGTATCATGTCCTTATTCAACTAATTTGTTCGAACCAGAGCTTGCTTGTTTGCATATCTATAGCATATATAGTTTCTGCATTCTATAAATAGCATGATACCATCAATAGGATGCAAATACACATTTATATGGCACCTTGCTGTGTTATACAGCCTTCTCCGTAAGCATGTCATGGTTCCAGGAGTCTGTGAAAGCCTCTGCAGATATGCTAGAAGTACAGTGCATCACGTTTTTCTGTTTTGACTTAGTAGGGTAATTTATACCTTGGCTGGTGTGTGATACCATCCCCACCACTGGTAAATTAAAATCTCAATATCCTCCTCCAAAGAGGTGAAGTGTTTTCTCAGCACAATAATAGTGTGTGTATTCATCATACTGTATACACATACATTTGTATAATTAATTAGGATTTAGGGAACCACATTTGCATGTATGCAAATTGGCTTCCAAAACTGTAGAAGGATGGTTAGTTCTAAGAAATCATCCCAGTGCCCTCTGCTCAGTCCAGCAGTTTGGCACATGGCTTTGCGAACTTGTGCAGAACAGAATTAGTGAAAATGTCTGAAAATTAACTAGAGGATAAGTTGTGTGTCTGAGTGTGGTGGCTGCTGGAGTGTGCATGTGTGTGTGCACAGGGGGAGAGTGTCTGCTTTTGATGATTGCTCCTTTGCTCTCAAGGAGATTAAGCTATTTTTAGACCAGACTGTTGGTGTGAAGCCAGAAATCTTTTAGATTTATGAAAGTTGCCAGGCAGATATTAAGCACTTTCTTTGAACTGTATTTGTTTGTATTTCCCTAGCCTTTTATTTATTTGAGCACCCCCGATTGCGTAGGACCCCTCAGCATTGACAAACCTGGCATGGCCCTGGAGTTTGTCAAATAATCTAATTCATTCAATGTTTGGAAATGCCAGGATAAAAAAAAAAAAGTAATTTATTTTCTAATTATTCCTTGTCTAGCACAACCGTGGATCGCCAAAGTGTCGCTATTTAAAATATTTATCTCTCTCCGCTGCGTGATCTGCTTGAAGGCCATGGAGGGGCGATGAAATAAAAGTACTCACTCCCATCGCAAGCACATTACTTTGACTTGTCTTGGGCTGTTTTGACATTTCCCTGTAAATACATTTATTTTTCATTAGGGTGTTTCTGGGCTCATGGCATCCAGGAAAGCCAGAGCCATTATGCTGTTCATCTGTTACCGACGAAATGAAGATAAACAAGCGTAATGAACTCCTGCTGAAGACATTTCTGCGTCTTCTTGCTGCAGGAGTGTATGTCTCCTTCTCCTGTGCAAGCTTGATTAGTCTGAACCGCCATCAACACCTGGGGTGTTTGATTTGGGAAGGGGGTTTCAAAGTCAAAACCCACTGTTGTTCTCCGTTGCCCTGGCATTTGAGGATCTCTAACCGCTTTATGTGCATGAAAGCCCCTCTTGGGACCAAGGAGGTACCATTATCCCCATTCACACAGTGAAGAGAAGTGACATGCTCAAGGCCACGCATTGAGCCGGGACTGGATGCTACATTGTCTGACCCACAGGCCTTGTGCCTTAACCCTGGGACCCTCCTGGCTTCCCTGTAGGCCAGGCTCTGGGTGAGAGGAGAATGGTTAGTGGTAGGGCTGGCCTGGGACTCTCGAGACCTGGGTTCAAATCCCAGCTCTGCATAGCCTTCCTGTGAGACCTTGGAGAGTCATCTAGCCTTCCTGTGCCTCAGTTCCCCATCTATGCAATGGAGCTAATAGTACCTACTGTGCAGTGGAACTAATAGTACCTACATATAAGAACCTACATAGATAGTGTGGAGGATTGAGAGCCTGAAGAGTTCTGGGCTAGGGACTGTTGGTGCAGGTCCAACGATTAACTCAAGCAAACTGTATTGAGTTTTTCAGTCCTCAGTTATGTTAGTTTAGGGAATTATCCTTACATTTGGAAGTGAGGTAGCAAATTATGATGTGGTATGGAGGAGTAAAACAAATGATTGGCAGCAAGGAGGCTTGAAGGTAGCTGTAGTTGGGAATGTGGTGGGTATTTTGTTTGTTTGTTTTGTTTAGACCAGGATGGGCTTTGGGAAGACAGTGAGTGAGTTCCAAAGGGGCATGAAGAGGAGATTGAAAATGAAAGCACGTATTGGTGTTTCTAGAGTGGCAGATCTACACTTTCTTCTCATTCTTTCAATTATTTTTCTGTTTGAGTCCTTCCTAATCCCCCTCCCCCAACTGATACTTTCCAATCATTTTTTTTAGCTCATTGAGTCTGAGTTTTATGCTGAATTTTAAAATAACTTCTCTTTCTCCATCTCTATACTGTTAATCTCCCAAGCTGAGGAATTCTGGGACAAAGAGGAGTCCATAGAGTGGAACTCTGTAAAATTAGCTTTTGCAGCATTAGTGTTTGCACAGTTATAGATTGAAGACTTGCATTCCCCCTGCCTGATTGGCAGCACACTTCCCTTCGCAGGGAGAGAGGCTGTAATTCAGCCCAAAGCATACTGCCCCTCCTCCTCCTCCTCTGCAGCCATCCGATTGTGTGAGTGAGAAGCAGGGAAAGTGTTCATGTACATTTAGAAATGGATTTAATTTGGGCTTGCTGTCCGAATCTGCCATTTCACTGGCTCAGCTGCTGCTGCTGGATCAAAGTCTTCTTTAAAAAAAAAAAAAAAAAGGCATCAAAGCTAGAGACTGGGCCAAGTAGCTGGGATGGGGAAGGGGGGGAGAGGTACTATAGAGGAAGGGAAGGATGGTCTTGTGGTTGACCCTGGACCTGGCATCTAGGAGACCCTTGTTCAGTTCCTTGCTCTTCCACATACTCCCTATCTGACCTTGTCAAATCACTTGATCTTTCTTGCCTCTAGTGTCCCATCTTCAAAATGGGGATAATCCTTCACCACCTCACAGGGTGTTGTGAGAATAAATTAAGGACTGAGGTGCTGGAATACTACTGTGATGATAAATACCATTGATAGCTAGGCAGACTGCAGAGCTGCTTGGTGGAAGTGACATCGACTCAGTGGCTGAAGTAGCCTATGCAGGGTCTTTAAGTGAACCTACACGGGGAGGAGAAGAGAAGACTGCAAAGTATGTGTGCCCCCACACTCGCTGCCCTCCAGATACTGCTGCTCTGCTGCCCTCCCCAGAAGAGAGGCCTGGATTACTCCTTAGCTCACAAGCGCGCAGCAGGATCTTTGGAAATCCAGTCCCAGAGTGCAGCACGCCCTCCACTCACTGAGCAGCTGCTTCTCCTTTGCATGACCTTGTCACTTCGGGTCGAATAGTGCATCTCTTCAGCAGGTTCTACCAAGTCCCCTTTATCAGATCTCCCTCCCTTGACAAAGCTCTTGTTAAATCCTCTCTCTCCCTTCATTGTCTTTCCCTCTTTAATTCCTCTCTCCCTCGGCTGCTGTTTATTAACTTGCTCTGGTACCTGGGGGCTCGAGTTTGTGTGAAAGACAAAATAAAGTTGCATTATGGTATAATACACACAGCACACTCTAGCCTTCTGGGCTTAATTTCAGAATTCACTGCTTGCATCAGAAGATGAACTTCCCCCTCCTTTCCCAAGCCCACCCCATTTTATTGCCTCTTTGACTCTGCACTATTATCGATATCAGTCTTCTCTGGAAATTACAAGCCTCTCCTGGGAGAGGGCCCCAGTTGCCACGTCCCTGAACTTCTAGACCACACTGCAAAATGATCGTATGTACGCCAGCCTAACAAATGCTTTGCATAATTATTTATTTAGTTTTTTGCTCTGGCTGCGGTGTCATCAGGAGCTGAGGACTGGGAATAGGATCTGGGGCGACAATGAGTGTCTGATAGTTGACGTCGATACACAGAGCTGGCAACATGGTGTCTCCCTCTGGATCTGTTGGGATCTTTTCTCTTGTGTTACTTTCTTTGTGGTCCTTTGTGATGAGCCAGCTGGACTGTGCCTGACCAATTCCACCTCTGGCCA
Organism: Mauremys mutica; assembly: GCF_020497125.1. Taxonomy (NCBI): domain Eukaryota; kingdom Metazoa; phylum Chordata; order Testudines; family Geoemydidae; genus Mauremys; species Mauremys mutica. The sequence continues at coordinate 48,944,111 of NC_059078.1, forward strand.
GAGCTTGTCCTAAGAGACGCCCATAGGAGGTGCTGTGCAGAGAAGAGTGGTTTCTGTTAATCATTGGACCCCATGTTGCTTGCTGGTATCACCAATAGAGGCTCACTTGGTGGTGGCAGCCCTATTGCCACTAGTAGGAGACCTAAAAGTGCCCATTTCAATTAAACACCTTAATTTGCAGTACAATCGGTGGTTCTTGTGCACCGTGCTTTCCACCAGCCGAGCTGTCGAATTGCTGGGCGAGTACAATGGCTGCAGCTTTCCTTTATAGGGGCAGCAAAATGGCAGCTGAGGGTTAAAGGCGGTAGTGATTGTGGAGCTGGCTCATCTGTTTTGAAACCAACTCAGGTCAGTGATGACTAATGGCTGTTTAGTGATCTCTGAACTGAGCAGGTGCCCTCAATCCCATTCCGAGTGGACACATCTGTCTCTATAGCAAGATCATAACTGGCAGCTGTAGCAGGGGGGTGAAGAATAGACTAGCCCCTGTAAACCGAACTCCCTGCTCAGTAGAGGTGGCCTGGTCTTCCAGAGACATTCATCCTTCTCCTTGAGCCAGGGCCTGAAGGGTCGCATCCTTGATAGCAGAAGTGGTCAGCAGTCTTCTGTCAAAACTGGTTTCCAGTGAAGAAATGCTGGTGGAATCTTTTTCTAAACAGTTCCCATTTTTCAGCCAGCTTTCCCTGTTAGCAGCTTTGTTCCAGGGCTTCCAGGCTGTGTGTCCTTCCAGGTTTTGCTTCATATCCGGTAGAGCAATTTCCCCTGTTGCAATTCTTGACAGTGCCACTTCCTCTTAGAGAATCATCAAGCTGAGGAATTTCTAGACTGGGAGCTGGGCTTAGATGGATGTGATAGGCTGGTCTAGTGCATTTGGATGGAAAAGATGCCTTTTCCCCTCTTAAAGTACCTGTCGGGGGAGGTGGGGTCTGGGCAGGAGGAGGGTATGAAGGGATTAGTCTGTAATTGGTACTGACATTTGAAACTTGTTTCCTGCTTGAGGGGAAGGCTTTTTTTTATTTAATTTTTTTTAAATAACTTTGAATTTTAAGAGGCACATACAGGTACAATAGGCAGATGCACAAGTAAATTCAGATGTAAGGTCAATACCTAAGTCAATAGACACCTACACACAGAGGGACTCCCACAGCTATTTGGCTACTGTTGAATTTTCCCATCGTAAGCCTGGAAGTTAGCCCCCACACCCTACTTCTGCAAAAAAAAAAAAAAAAAAAAAAGTCGCCCTGAAATTTCTGACGCCATATCTCAGTGCCAGGTTTGAATTTTTTTCCGGTTGGTTTGGAAAAAAGAAGCAAAGAAGCAAAAAAATAAAAAGTCCCGACTATTACCTTTCTGGGAAATGTCCTGGCTGTGTTTTGGCCTGTCAGATCTGCATAATTGTTTGGCCTGCACACTCCAAAGCTGTTTGCTTTTGCTCTCCTTGATGAGGAGAAGTATTTGTCTTTTGGAGAGGGTGATTAGTGGGGCCACAAGGCAATATGAAAAGCTTGAGCTGGAGTGTACACACCCCACACTAACCTCTGCAGGGAAGAGGTTAATTAAAGCAGGGTTATAAAGTGGAGGCAAAGATCTATTCTCTCTGCCTAGCCACCAAACAGGGTTGGAAATTCCCAGGTTCAGACCCAGTTAGTCAGAAGAAACTGAGAAATTGACCATATTACTGTACTGCTGACGAGAGGCTCTAAGGACTGTTTGGTGTGTGCCCTTGGCTGAAGTGAGCCTTCTTTTGTTGTTGTTTTGCTGGGACATTGTTGGACTAGGATGCAGTAAACCCAGCTCTGCGTACATTGGTCTCATGGAAAACCCCCTCCTGGTGTGATCTAGGGGGGGCAGACAGTAGCCTTGCAAAAGGAACAGGGCTTTGGCTGTGAGTCAGGAATAAGGCCCTAGAGCAGGTACTGCTCCATCTCCTGATGGCCTAATGAGCAAACCTGGGCTATATCAGCTAGGCTCCCTGACAGGACACCCTGCCCGATTGACTGAGGAAGCTAGCAGGCTGGCTCTTGAGCCCAGCACAGCAGCAGTTCTTTGGCTCATCAAAGCACTTGCTCACAACTGTGATAGCCCTTGCTTGTTTCCAGCCTTGCACCCACCTGTGTGCAGGCCTGCTTCTTTCTGCCTCCCTCCAGCCCCCCCAGTAACCTGTCTCTGACCCTCAGCTCTGATTTCTGACTTCAGCTCTGACCCTAGGCTCTGGCCTCTGACTTCAGCTGTGTCCCTTGGCTCTGATTCCTGACTTATGACTTTGCCTCTGACCCTGGGCTTGTATTCTGGGTCATTGACTCCTGCTCCAACTACTAGGCATGACTGCCCACATCCTGGTCTCGGGCACTGACCCATTGGTCACATGGCTTCCTTAGGCTCCGCCCACTCTTGCCCATCATTCAAGCAGATTCTCAGTGTGATATAAATGTTTGTCTTCTTTCTCTTTGTGGAACTTTCGATTAAATACCTGGAGATGACCCTGTTTTATTTTATAAGCCTTTCAAAAAAAGATTGGACAGAAATACACTTGACTGCTGTGGCTGTCAATTCTAATATACTGTGAATCTCAAGCTGTTTCTCTTCCCTCCATACTGCTCGTACCCCATGGGGGGATGGACCCAGTGTGAGTCAAAAAGGTTTAATGAGGGATACAGGGAAGAACTGTAGGCATCTTATAAAATGTGACTTTTATTTCCTTAAACACAAATCATGTAATCTGGATGCGGGGAGGTTCATGGATTCAGCAGGTCAGGTGGACCGTTAACACCAGTAAAAATGAGAACAGTGGGTTAAAGTGGCACACAGGTTCTAAAAAAAAAAAAAAAAAAAATTGTATCACTGTCACAACCCACTGATCTAGGTGCTGTACAAACTCTTAGTAACAAATGCCAGGCCCTGCCCCAAGAAGGTTACAGTCTAAACGAGTGACTCTCAAGCTTTTCGGGCTCAGGACCCATTTGTAAGTGTTTTTGGCCTGCTGTGTCCCAGAAAATTAGTCTGGGGGTCGGCTTCTAGTCCCTAGTGGGGTTGGGTCCTGCCTATCACTCGCCCCATAGTGGCAGCTCCTGTGTTGTGGGGCTGGCTGGGCTTGGCTCTCTGCACTGGGCATTGCAACCTCTGGGGCTGCAACGCCGCTCAGGTTTGGTTCTGCCCCCGTGACAAGACCCAGTTTGTGTGAGTGGAGTTGTGACCTGGCTCGTGGGGTTGCAGTGCCATTCACTCAAATTTGGCCTACCTAGACTCTCATCATGACGGCTGGACCAAACCTGAGTGGCACTGGGACTCCACGCAGGCACTGGGACTCCAACCTGAGCGTGAGAAGAAGCCAGAATTTACCAATGTACATTGCCAAAGAGCCACAGTAATACATCAGCGGGCCCGCATCAGCTCCATCTCCACTCCCAGTGCCTCCAGCTCACCGATCAGTACCTCCCCCTCCCTCCCTGCACTTCCTGATCAGCTGTTTCCTGGCATGCAGGAGGCTCTGGAGGGTGGGGGAGAGGGGAGGGGCCTGGAAGGGGTGGAGTGGGGGCAGGGCCTGTGGCAGAGCCAGGGGTTGAGCAGTGAGCACCCCCTGGCACATTGGAAAGTTGACGCCTGTAGCTCCAGCCGCAGAGTCGGTGCCTATACAAGGAGCTGATATTAACTTCTGAAGAGCCGCATGTGGCTCCAGAACCACAGGTTGCCCACCTGTGCTCCAGAAGTTGCAGTGCCTGGAGCAAGGAGGTGAGCCCAGTCTGCCCCATGGGACAGGAGTCACAGGAGCTGACACGCCACCCTTTGAAACATCCTAGCAACCCAATTTTGGTCCTGACCCACAGATTGAGAAACACTGGTCTAAATGGACAAGATAAAAGGAACAAGAGGACACAGAGAGGACATGACTTGCCCAGAGCTTCACATGCCAGGGAAGTGCCCTAGCTACAGGGCTCTAGAGTCAGTCCCTCTCTCTGACCAGTGACTATTTCATTACTTATACAAAGTGGAACAGTTTCGACAGGTGTGATTGTGTGTGAGAGAAAGATGGACTCTCAGGAGGAGCAAAGACTTGAACCTGGGTCTTCTGAATCCCAAGGGAGTGCCCTGGCTGCTAAGCTATTGGATGTTCTGGGCCCAGGTCTTTCTCTGTTTGTTTTCACAGATCTTATTGGAAAAGTCTATTTCATTCCGATGCAGAACAAAAAGAAAAGACCTTCCAATATTGTTTTTGCAAGCCACAATTCTTGTTTTCTGGTCAGCCCCACTTATGGTAAGGAAGGGGATTTCCTAGCAGGCAAAGGATGCGGTCAGACCCTCATCTGCTTCACTTAATTGCCTTTGTGCTGGCGTTCTGGTCAGGAGCATTTGGGAGCCGTGTTGGGGTGAAGCAGACCTCCTTGTGTTAAACTCAGAGCGAGCACTCCTACTACGACGCATTCTGTAAGGGTCTGCATGCGGAAAGCTCCAGCACTGGAGTGGTTGCAGAAAGGCGAACACTGGCTGATTGGCTGAGGAAATCAGCTAGTTTAGGCTGATCAATAGAGCCCTGCAAATCCACGGCTATCCGCTTCATATCCGCGCGGGTACCTGCACCCGCGGATCATTTTTGCGGATTGCAGATCGGATGTGGGTACACATTTTGTATCCGCGCAGGGCTTTACTGATCAACCAAAGACTATGGCTAAAGTAAGCTCACCACTCTGAGGAAATGCTCAGGAAAGGCCTTGCAGTGTTCACCCAGCTCTGCATGTGGAGCCTTTCTGCTTCCTGTCTGCTCTGTCTTTCTGGATTGAATTTTGCCTGGGGCTGGGAGTCCCAAACAGGTCTCTGACTGCAGGTCTGAGAGCAGCCATTTATTTGTAGGATGAACATTGCCTTCTGTGTGTTTGCAAGTTGCTAGTGAACAACAGGCCATTCCTGTAACTGGATTGGTGGTGGTTAATTTTAGTTGTTGGAATCCCTTTATATCATGCATGAGCCGGATCACTAGAATAGCTTGGGCAGACGAACAGGAGTTGCGCGCGGGGGGCGGGGCGAATGACACAGCGACAGCAAATTTGAAATTAAGTATTTGTTAGTGATGCTCTTGAGGTATTTGCTCAGGTCTAATGGACTATACAAAGAGAAGAACGTTGTGCCAATGGAAGCTCCGCTCTCCATTCGCACCCTATAAGCAGTGACCTGATGGTAATGACCCAGCAGAGAACTGCCCTCAACCCATGGCTAGACTCAGTGCAGATCCAGCCATGTTTAGAGGACCGCTCCAATGGAGTGCCAGGTTCCAGCAGCTCCCTGAATTGAGGATTATTGCGTGCTGGGCAAGTCCTCAGCATAGTGACTAGCTCCAAATTTGGGGAAATGTGTGTGGCCAGGAAGTCTGGTCTCTGCTGCAGTGACCTCTAGGGCTGAATGCATCCTTATCGGGGGGAGAGAGGAGAATCCACCCAGCCGCCCAAGCCCTCCCCTCCCATTCATGCGCTGGCTCTTTCAGTCAGTTCCACTGGGAGCTGCAACTCCTACTCTTGCCCTTGCCTAGCAGAGCTCTGCTGGCCAGTGACTCTGTGCAGAGGTATAGGGGAAGATTTGCCCTGCACTGTGTGAAGGAGCCTGTATGCTCCCATTCCAGACGATCCCGGGGAAATATTTCCTTCCCTCTAAAATGCTCCTTTCCCATGTACTCTTCCCTTATCCTATCTTTGCCCCTCTGCTCGCTCTGTCTTCCGGGGAAGCTATAGGAAAGGCAGGTGTGCTTTTACCTACCTCCTCTGTTCAAGTGTTTTCCATTTACCCTCTTCAGCTCTCATTCGCTGGTTTCTGAGTGCCTAAATTTCCATGAGATCCCCTGATTGTGGCCACTTATGTAGAACCTCACACCCAGGCCCCAGAAAATCACGCTCTGCAATCGGCAACGAGTCAATTGCTCCCAGGCTCCTTTTCTTCTCTTTGCCTTTTGCATTTGTCTAAAGACGGAGGCTGCGAGACGCGTGCTCTGCACACAGTGTATCAGACTGCTTGCAGCCCACTTAATTTCAAAACTTAATTTGTTCACTGCAAAGTGCATGCACACCTAAAATAAAATGGAATGAGAATTTTCCATGTATGCTCTACGTTGTGGAAGGGAGGAGCCAGGGTAATGTTGGGTTGCTAAAATTAAATTCCTTAAAGAAGAGCCGCCAGATTTTTACAGTGCCACAAGCCCTGAGCCAGTTATTAGAGCTCTGGGCTGGGGCGTAGTGCTGATTTTTTAAGTGTTGGTACTCCCTCCCCGGTGCATTTCTGTATAAAATGGCATCCTACATGGGGCATGATCTCAGATGTACTCTGTGTGTGTGGTAAAATGTGCAGGAACAACATTCCCGTAGGTTCCTGCCCCACTGGCCCTGGATATATTCTAGCTACTGATACAGGAGGCTTGAACTATTTTCAGGGCAGGGGAGTCTTGTAATCAACAGTCAGCAAACCGATAGACTAAATCCGAGCAAGGCTTTGCTGAGCACCCCATGAGCACATGGGGGCGGGGGAGAGGATGACTGGGGCAGCCAGTCCAACCCCTGTACAACCTCAGGAGAGCCAAGGGCCTGCCAGGTTTGGGTTGTGGTCATGGTCTGGAGTCCCCTCTGCACATGCTGGTACCCTGAGGCACTCTTGAGAGGGGAGCTGGTGTAGCACCTTTCGCAGCAGTTGTGAGGGATGTGGCCGAGCATGGTCCCTCAGTGCCACCCCTTCCCCCCAGGCTTTCTGCTTGCTGCTGCCTTGGGCTAGCAAGATGCCTCTGACCATCACTGCTCCCCTAGCACTCCAGATGGGTTAAGGGCATGCTTTGGATCAGTGCATTAAAAATGTAAAAGGCAACTATCTCCTCCTCTGTTCCCCTTCTCCTCATGCCCTCCATTGTGGTCGCAAGCTTGGCTGGCATTTGCTGGGCTGCTTTTGCTTTTGAGCTTTGTTTGGACTGTGCTGTGCGTGGGGCGGAGAGGGGAGGCGAAAGGTGACTGTTCTGTTGGGCTTCCCACTGCAGAGCTGCCAACTCCTATTTTGTCATCTTCTCTCTGCTCTGCCTCTAAGCTCAAGTTCAGCAAGGGGCTGGAGGGGCAGGGGCTGGCAAGGGGAAGATGGCAAGGAGAGGCATGGGAAGGATAAACAGCTATTGGCTGAGGAGCGTTCAGTATTTAGATCAAAGTCGGGGGTCTGTGGTTGCCTGTGTCCTGGCACTGCCAGTGCTTTTTATTGCTGCATCACAAAGAGGGGAGAATTATACTGCATAGTCTGTGGTATGAGCCCTGCTTGTTGGTATTGTCAGCAGCTCCCTTCAGAACAGCCTTATGATTTTTAAACAAAAGCCAAAAAAAAAAAAAACATCCGTTGCAAATTAGTCCTTTTTAGGACTTTGCATTTGCATGGTTCTTTTCACAGCATTTCCTAATAGTGAATATCATCATCCCCCATCTCGGAGAAGGGGGAACAGGGAAGCTAAGGACAAGGCTGTGTCTTTCTGGGTGCCCAGTTTGACACATCTTGGACACTGGCGCTACTCTTTTATTTATTCGTAACTCCTGCACTTAGAAAATGCAGCCCCCCAAGCACTTGTCTGCATTTTATTATTGCTACTATGTGCCTATGTGGCCTGATTTTCCTCTCATGCTGGCGCAAATCAGGAGTAGTTTCAGTTCCAATCAATGGAGTTACATGGCTGTAATCCCGGTGATAGACTTGGATGCAACGTTCTTTCCCTCTCTAGCTGTCACTAGTTCAGTTACTGCTTTATTATCCATGTGTAAGGCCATAGTCTGCTATGACTTGCACCTTATGACTCTGCTGAAGCCAGTGGGGTTTTGCAGGATATAAGCCTGCACAGAAGTTGGCCCTTCTTAAATCAGTGGCAACTGGAGGTTTTGGAGCCAGTTTACAGGGTCTTGAGATCAGGGCTGTATCTGCGTCTTGGATTGTATGTCCTTCTTCCCTGAATGGGCTTGCTGCTTGGATTAAAGATCATTTGAAAGCACAAAGTTTTTTTTACTCTGGCAAATCCCATTTTTGTATTCGCTGTAATGTTAAAACAAAATCCATGCCCGGTTATGCTAGGGTGAGCTGCCATGCTCTCACCTGGCCCCACTGGAAACCTGCCTTCAGATGCTCCATTTGGGCGGTGCATCAGTGGATCTCATAGACTGTGCATGTTACACAACAGAACTGTCAGTCTCACTGTTCAGGAGAGACCCAGGATGGAAAAAGCAGGGTGGTGCAGGGCAGGATTGAGGGGCACTAGTAAAACTGGGTGAAGGGTCCAGGCCTGGAATTAGCAGGGGCTGTTGCCCAGAAGGATAGGGGTGATTTACACAGTCCTGGCTTTGTGAAAGAGTGGAGGACTGGAATAGCAGGGGGTGTTTCAGGTCATGACTGGTTCATTGTCAGAGTTAGGTAGGAGCCCAGGACAGGTAGTAATAACGGCATTTGGCGAGTCAGGACTGAGAGATGTTGGCTGAGCTGGGAGGAGGGTGCAGGACTGGAGTATCAGGTGATGATGCTGTAGAAGATTGCACACAGATAGCTGGCTTTACCATTGCACTTCAAAGCTTGCAAAGCAGATGCACATAGTGGGACCCATTCATCATGGCTGTGCACCTTGCATAGGCATTTGCACCTGTGGAAAATGGTCTCAATGGGCTACTTGACCAGAATGATAACATTGCAATCACTTTCTGCTGGGGTTAGTGACTACACAAGGTGCAGACCAATGATGAATTGGACCCAAGATCTTATTTTATACAAGACACTAGTGAGTTTCTGGCTAGAACAATATTCCCTTATGTGGGATAATACTACTAACATGATTCATTTGCCAATAGTTAGCTTTTTCAAGATGCTGGGTTCTAACCTGTACTCCAGGGATCGGCAACCTTTCAGAAGTGATGTGCCGAATATACGTTTATTCACTCTAATTTAAGGTTTTGCATGCCGGTAATACATGTTAACATTTTTAGAAGGTTTCTTTCTATAATATATAACTAAACTATTGTTGTTTGTAAAGTAAATAAGGCTTTTAAAATGTTTAAGACGCTTCATTTAAAATTAAAATGCAGAGCTCCCCGGACTGGTGGTCAGGACCTGGGCAGTGTGAGCGCCACTGAAAATCAGCTCGAGTGCTGCCTTCGGCACCAGTGCCATAGGTTGCCTACCCCTGCAGTACTCTTTGTCCTTCAGTCACATGAGCACCAAGTTTTAAAAAAATGAATTCTCAGCAACCTGCAGCCTTGACTTAATCTGATTACATGTGATGGAATCTCCCTCACATTTTGAAGGTACTTGAAACTTCTTACTTTAGTGCTTGCCAGATTCCCGCCCCCCCTCCCCCCAACTGCCAGTAAGAGAGTGAGCAGCCACTGCCGATTGTACTTGAGAGACTGTAATGCCAAGTGATTATTTGCAGCAGGCAGAGGAATGAAAATGTTAATTGAAATCAATTGCCAGCAATGGGGGATGGGAAAAAACACACAATCAGGATTACACTGTCTCCAAGATGCAGCCACCTTAAAAGGATTGCAAACAACAAACAGAGAAATGACGACAGCAGAAAGCCATGACTGCATTAACCGAGCCTCACACTGATTTATAACTTTGTTTCTACTTAATCTGCCCATTTTTCGTGCAGTTCTCTCTCCCTCTTGGGGGCAGGCGGGGAGAAGGAAGGGAGTATGCAACGGAAGCTTAGGCATGTTAGTGCAGTTGTTTCAATTCATTTTAACATCAAGGTCTTTGCCTGGATTTAACTAGTAGCCAAATTAAAAAATTTAACACCAAATGAGCCCTGTCTCCCTGACAAATGTAGTGTTTTACCTTGATAAAGATTTTCTCATTTTTATTTCCATTAACCTTTTGAGGGGTGGAACCAGCTGGAGTGTTATCTGAAAAGGCCACTGTCTGGCTTAATTTTGGCTGGCACACAGATCCATGACAACAGCATCAAGCACAGGGCGAGTGCAAGAGGCCCTTTGTGCCAGTCACCTTGTTTATGCATGGAAGCCTCAGCACCCTATGTTAAATCTCTGTAGAGAGACAAGCGAATCACAGCTTCTCATTGGACAGCTTGGTAATTAATCAGCTATTCAAAAAGGAGACCTGGTCACTTATAAACCAATTAGAAAGGAACTGGTTGCTTGTGTCATTAATTTACTGGGGTTATTAGAAAGTGAACATCCATTGCAGGGGGAGCAGAGGGCAGCTGCAGGAGTAAGTTTATATTACAAGGATTTAGAGAATTCATTGGTAGAGCCCTGCAAATCTGTGGATATCCGCTTCATATCCATGGCCCATGTTTGCGGTTTGGATGCAGATACAAATTTTGTATCTGTGCAGGGCTCATTGAATCTGCTGGACAATCCTGTCTCCCCTTAAAAAGTAAATCTTAATTTACAGACAGAAAAATTTCAGTTAAATGCAGTCTCCAATATTTGTGTACGTGGAAGATTTTTTTTTTCCTGCAGGATGCATTTTTAGCTCAGTTTAAAAATGATCAGTTATAAATCTGATCGTCCTGCTTTTAATGCATGAGTTTTTGGGAAGAAGGGGAGTGTTTCAGTTTAGTGCTGGGGGCAGCCCTGGAGAGTGAAGTCCTGTGGCTGTCTATAGGAGAGGTCTAGCACAGGCAGCAGCAGAGCACTGACAGCGTTCCTCAACTCTTTCTTGGAGAAACATCTAACAGAAAGTGGAACGTTTATTCTCTATGGCTCCTTCCAGGCCCAGTCCACACCCACTGAAGGGAATGGGAAGACTCCCTTTGGCTTCAAAGGGCAGGGCTGGATCAGGCCCTCAGTCCTTGGCCACTCTCCCAAGACTTGCTAATGTAGACTCCGCCCCTTCGGGGTAGTACTCTGTCGCCCTCTAGTGGTGGCTGGGCTACGTAGAGGTTGATGAGGCTGCTATGCTTTTAGAACCAGAGGTCAAAGATTCAGTTCCTGCTGCTGCTGACCCACCAAGGCGGTGTATGTGTTACATGGACTGGGAGCCAATCAGTGCCAATTGTGGGGTGGTGGTTTTTGTGATAGGATCACAGCTCCTCTGGGAGCTGGACTGAGATCCCATTAGTTGTCCGATCAGTGCCTTCTGCTTTTAGGAAGGATGAGGTCACCTTTTGTCCAAGGAATAAATGAGTTGGGTTAATGTTTAGTTTTACTTGTGTAGGTTACTGCTGTTTAGGAAGATTCTAGAATAAGTAAATGACAGCTTTGCCACAGTCTTACCTGTGACGTCACCACTGTAATATTGTTCTGTTGATTTTTATCAAATGCTGAGAGGAACTCAATGTCCACTTATCTTATGCATCTAGATTATAGTTCAGATTCTGTATTTATGGAGGAGCAAGGCTTTTAAAAAATAAAAATGCAGTAATATCAACTGGCTTATTGGCTGTTTATCTTTCTTTGCAATTTTAATAAATTAGAATTCATATTTTTAGAAAAATATCTCATCTCTGTGGGGGAAAGCCTCCTTGTCGTCTTATTTTGTATTTTGAAGCAGTAGTCATATGAAAGGCAGTATGGACCACTGGATAGGGCCAGTGAACTGGGATTTAGAAGATCTGGGTTCTTGTCCTAGCTCTGTCAGTGACCTTATGGGTGACCTTGGTTACTTTGCCTCAGTTTACTCATTTGTAAAATGGATGGGAGGGTACTTATCCAGCTCTTCTTCTGATTTCTAGATCTCACATATTTTTGTCAGTATGTAGATAATAAATAGTATCACCAGCTAATCATTTGAATCTGGGTCAGTGACATCTCCTGCTTGGATTACACTGAATTTATTATGGAAACATAAACTGTCCCCTGAGAACCCAGTGGGTTAAAACACCACAGTGTTACAACAAACTCTCGTCCTTAATTAGTGCTAATGAAATGAGAGGCTAATGGCAAGTTCTGTGAAGTTTCCTCTGTGAGCTGTGCTGGTACAGCTGCAACACTCTTCTGTTCCAGTCCTGGGTCTCTGCACGGCCCTGCCAAAGCACCTGAGTTCTGAACCCGCCGCCTCCTTGCTATCCCAGCCCGGGACCTCCATACTTCAGTCCTGACCTTTAACTTCCCAGGCCAATTTCTTTTGTTGCAATAACCCATTGAATTCAGTGGAATTAAATGAGGGATGGATTTAGTTCTCCCATGTTGGCCTCTCCTCCTAGTTCTGTTCGTGAACTGGAATGGCCTTCCATTTCAGCCCTAGGCCTCCTTAGGCCAGGCCCTGATTCAGCAAACCACAAGTCTTCTCCTATCCCTGTTCAACAGTGCGCTTAGGCATGAGTTTGTTGTAAGTCAGTGGGATTTAAGCGCTTTGCTGAGGTGGTGCCTTGGTTGTGCCAACAGAATTGGAACTTTGCATTGTGGCCAAAGGCTGAGACCACCGCATATCTAATGCTTGTAACCTAACCTACGTGTAGGCCCAGTACTTCAGAGCCGGAAGGCCAGTGCATTAGCCTGCTGAGCCAACCCTCAAATTGAGTCTGAAGTTGTTAAGCGGAAAAGAAAATCTTCATGACAAGTGATTTCCCTGAGCAGGTGACAAGCTATAATGAAGCAGGGCAGGTTGGCTAAAAAGGTTTATGATGGCAGCTGTATAGGAGTCACTCTCTCTCTTTCTCCCCCCGTCCTTTCTGCAAGTGATCTGAGGAGTAGAAGATAAATGGTAAACTTTGTCCACTTAGCAGCAGACAGCTATACTGACTCTGGGTGAACTTCCCAAGCTTTTCCCAAATGCTACTGGTGCCTATTTAAAAATCAGTTAGTGCTAATGATGATGTCTGGAATTTATGTTGCATCTTGCCTCCAAAGGAAGCTCTAAGCATGCTATTGTCTGTTGGCCAGATACCATGTGGCCCCCTTGGACTCTGCTGAGCTGGTCCAAGGGGCTGTAGGGCTGGCTCCATTCCCCCACCAGGAATTAATGCCAATACAGGGGGGTTCTATGCCAGCTGCAGTACCCACTCCACCAACTCTGCACTGCTTCCACCTCCAACCCAGGGCATGGGGTGTTCCAGGCCATGGTTAGGAGGAGACACCTCTGAGTCATTCTTATGCCCTGTTGAAAGTGTGTCCATGCAATGGCTTGTAGGGATCTTGAAAGCAGGAAAGTAGCTGAAGTAAGGCACAGTTCATTATCCCATGGCAGCCCCTGAAGAGGAGGTGCAGGATGCTTCAGCTTTTGTTCCTGTGATGGCCACAGTGTGGGTGCAAGGATGAATCTTGCCCTGGGATTTTATTTATATTATTTGTATTACTGTAGCGCCCAGGAGTCCCATTCATGGATCAGGATCCCATCGTGCTAGGCACTGTACAAACAGAACAGAAAGACAGTCTCTGCTCCAAGTAATTTATAATCTCACTCACCTGCCACTGAGATGCAGCCACCTCAGGAAGAAATGTAGGAGCTGTTTAACAGTGCACAGCAATACTAAAAGAAATTAGGAAATAAAGTGAGTAGTGAGCAGATTGAGGGAGGCAGAATTGAATGATCTGCATTGGAACTTAACCCCATTCCTGCAGTTAGCACCCCTGCTCTTTCAAAAGGCCCATGGGACAAGAATCATTACTCTGATTTTTAATTACTGTAGTTTTATGTCTCTTGCAGGCCATACCACCTCCAAAATGCTGGGTTATTGGTTCCCAGCAGCACTGAAGTTGTCATGCTGGATGGGGGGCCCCCATACAAGTTTTTACCACACCTGACCAAACTTAGCTTGTGAAATTTGACCGTGTCTTTTGCAAGTTACCTCATCTTGGCCTCTATCATACAGATGCAAATTATACTGGGGGGAGAGGCGGAATGATGCAAAATATCTTTAAGGAGTTTTGGTTTGGAACAGCTGGTTCAGAGCCACATGTCCAGAATGAAGAAGAGAACACCACCAGTGTGCCTGAGAATGTTGGGGCCACTGGGCTACTCTTTTGGGTGCGTTGTTACTTCCACACCATTGCCATTCTGGTTCTCCCTGGATGGGTACCTTAGCCAACATATCTGAAAGACAAAGGAAAGCAGAGGCCTGAGGCACATGAAGTTTGACATGACTTTAACAGGTGGCTTTGTGCCTGACCTCCAGCTATCTCCTGGACTGGGCTCTCCTCCTGTGTGTCACTGTGATGTACAGCGAGTTCTGCCAGATGACTGGCTCCCAGCAGCTTTGAGCCTGAAACCTACTGTAGATCATCTGGGTGGTGTGACGAGGAATGGAGTGCAGAGAGGGGGAAGGGCACTCGTTTCCAGTGGGAGTGAGTCCCGCTGGGTGATGGTGAAGAGTTGGGTGGGGACATCCCTCCGAGGGGGAGGTGGAGCAGGGCAGGAGTAGTCAGGAGAGCGTGGGCTTCACACCAGCACAGGTGGCACTACTCAGAGGCTATATCTGTACTTGGAACTAAGGGTGCAATTCCTAGCTCACATAGATGTACTCACGCTAGCAGTCATCGAGCCAGCACACTCAAAATAATAGCATTGCCAGGGGATCACGGGTAGGGGCGAGCGGCAGTATGGGCTAGCCACCCTGAGTACAGATCCGCTCAGACCCTGTGGACACATACTCAAGGCAGCCTCTACTACTGTAGCTACACTACTGATTTAAGCATGCAAGCATGACTCCTCGAGCTGGCAGTCACACCTTTTGCACCAAGGGTAGCCATACCCTGAGTCGCTGTGGAGGCTGGGGCCTGGATTGGGGCGGGGGGGGGGGGGGACACAGATGCCACTTAGACACCAGGGACTTTAAATAAATAAATAAATAAATAAAACAGTTTTGGCTTTTAAAGAGGACTTTAAAAAAAATCTCACTTGCATATTCCAAGCAGTGCACGTAAGCAAGACTCACTTTTACATTTTTCAGAGCAGATTAGCGATTTTCTAATTAGGGAAAGAGCCGAATATTGAGCACTGAAATGGATAAGCGACTTAAAAAGAGCACAGCAAATTGCAAAATGAAATCACTTAAATCAGCCCAGCCTCCTCCCCCCCTTCCACACTCAGCATGCTGTTTATCTTGGCAAATAGGGTGAATAAATTCCCTGGATACTGTGCTTGTGTGTGTTTTGTTACCTGCATGTGCTTGGCATGTCTGTTCAGGCAAGAGGGGGGCCCAAGCTGCATAATTGGGATCCAGATGCAAGAACTTGAGGCTATTTGGATCCAGAGTTTGGGTTTGGCCCATTAGAAGCCGGAGTGGGGGGGGGGGGAAGAGTAGGGGAGAGGATGTTTACCAAATCCTGATCGAGATCTGGCTGTGGATTTGAGTTCCCCTCTGTTTGGGACAATTTGGGACATTCCGAGTGGGTTGAGGCTGGGCAGCTTTATGAATGATAAGAGTGTTGATGTGGCTTTGAGTCTGAATGGATCCCAGGGGTGACTGTGATCCATTAGCAACATTTCATTCTCTGGGTGGTGCGAGTGCAGCATTTATTAAGGACCCTTTCAAGGTTCTGAGCCAGGGAACAGACCTGTCTTGACTCTGCTCCCCGGCAACGGGCTGCTCTTGTAGACTCCCAAAGGGACAAACAGAGGTTTTGTTTGTAGCTTATCCTTGCTGCATATCAAAGGTAGCGGACCCTGGCACTCTGCTTTCCATCAGTCTGGCAGCAAAGGAGCTGGGCATCTGTGATGTGCAACAACTCTGAGTGTGTGTGGATTCTGCAAGGGCTTATTTAGTTAATACTTGTGTTGCTGGAGCACCAGCTGGGCAGCTGAGAAGACTTGTATATCTCCAGTTTGTTGATGACCGTAGTCAGGATGCTGTCCTTGAGGCTCGGGACATTTGGTGTCACTGTCCATGTGCTAGTAGGAGGAAGGATGGCTTTACAGGGTCAGGAGATGTGCATTTTATTTCTAGTAGCTATGCATGAGGCTCTTCAGGGCTCAGTTTCCCCAGCCGTATAGTGGGGCTAATGTTAGAAACATAGGAATTACTATACTGGGTCAGACCCATCTAGTCCAGTATCTGATCTTTGAGAGGGGCCAGCAACAGATGCTATAGAGGATGGCATAAGAGATTCTGCATTGGGCAGATATGGGAAAGTCTGCCCCTCATGGGATGGTCTTAAGTCCTGAAGCAAAATGTAAAGGTGCAGAAGTAGTGAAAATTCTCTGAAGAGATTTCCTGGGGACTCTCTCTCGCAAAGCAAGAAGCCTACCACTGCTGTACCAACCCATTGAACCACACAGATACTTAAGTATCGGAGTACTGAGACTGCAAGTAAACATTGTGTTTCTGGAATGTTTTAAATAGGGAGTAAAGTAGCATCACCCTATTAATTTTGCTAAATAAACCTTAAAAACCATAAGATCTAATTCTATGCAGACAGAGGGCAACAGACTCTGGTGCACATTGCATTTTCCAGACTAGAGGAACATTAACTCTTAGTTTCATGCACTAGTGGATTAAATCTCAGCTGCCAGTTGTTCTAATGAGCGATGGCTTGATTCGGGCACAGGATTCTTCATTATTTGAGTCCTAGTAGTGCCCTCAGTGTGTACAGGAACATACGGTCGCTGCCCTGGAGTGCTTACAATCCAAGATCTTTGCAGGAAAATTTGCATTAGCATTTGCTTGTGAAGGAGTTGACGGGTGCCCTGTGAAACTGCAGCATTTTTGCAGGAGGTGCATCTTCATGTCTTGCAAAATATCGAGGATTTGAAAAAACACAATGAATTAGAGGCAGAGAGGGAACAGGGCGAGAAGAGTTTCACCTGTTGCTGACACTTCTCCCTGTCCCCTCTGATGCCCACAAGTGCATGGCGAGGGAGGCTCTGGTTCACAGTGCAGCTGCTGAATGTTGCTTCAGTATTGCTTATCCTTGTCGTTTCTTGATCAGCTTATTCTGGATGAACCCAAGAGACTGAATTCACCTTTAAACAGACCCACTGGACAGGGTATTCCCTTTTTCTAGTTAGGGATACAATATTGGACTTTTAAAAATGTGGGGCCCATCCACAGTACGACCTGGGTAAACATTTGCTGCTATTTTGGAGAGCTGCCACCCAGTATCCTTCAAATTGCCAGTAGTGACATATTCTGGGGGAGCAAAGATGCTTGACCCAAAGCACTGCCATGTGGGACCACTGAGGCAAGACACATGTCTGGCTCATGTGCAGCTTTGGCCATGTATTTGAAAGCAGTAGGGCTGTCTCTTCAGTAGCACAGCACTGACTTTCTTCTCTTATTCCAGGAGTGGCTAGTTCTGCTGGGCCACAGTCAGATCTGTGGAGTCTGTGGAAATTAATAGGCAGCAGGTTTAAAACAAATAAAAGGAAGTTCTTCTTCACGCAGCGCACAGTCAACTTGTGGAACTCCTTACCTGAGGAGGTTGTGAAGGCTAGGACTATAACAATGTTTAAAAGGGAACTGGATAAATTCATGGTGGCTAAGTCCATAAATGGCTATTAGCCAGGATGGGTAAAGAATGGTGTCCCTAGCCTCTGTTTGGCAGAGGATGGAGATGGATGGCAGGAGAGAGATCACTTGATCATTGCTTGTTAGGTTCACTCCCTCTGGGGCACCTGGCATTGGCCACTGTCGGTAAGCAGATACTGGGCTAGATGGACCTTTGGTCTGACCCGGTATGGCCGTTCCTTTGGTGCCAGAAGGGCAATCAAAGCTATTAAGCCACAGAGCAACTGGCAAATCAAGGGGAAAGTATTTTTGTAATTGTCAGTTGGGGTTTAGGTTGCACTAGCTTAAAGGGGTACAGCTGCCAGTGGTATTAGTGGGAGCTCAGGGAGATGGATATAGCAAACCTTAGTTGTATGTTACTGACTTTAAATCCAGCGAAGATCAGTCATGGTACTCTGTTCTGCTTGCATCCCCAAAACCCTTAGTTAGCATTGTTTGGCTTGTTGGCAGAATTATTGGAGACACCCAGGACCCAATGGGCTCTAGAGGCTGAATTATCTTCTCCCCACAAGAGGCAGGGTCCCTTTGGGTAAGGGGGACCCATACAAATAGATGAAGTGGGGGCATAAATCCTGGTCACAGACTACGTGAGGCACATTGTGCATACGCTAAGAAGAGTAAGATGGTGGGACCTAAGAGAGACAAAGCAGTGTGGGGAAGCTTGCACTGCTGCTGCCTGTGTTGTACCTGATCTGTGGAGAAAGACAGGGCTTGGGGTACACAAGCCCTTCCCTGGGCTGGCAGAGAGAGTTAATGCTCTTGCCCTATGAAGGGCCTTAGCTGTTTGCACTAACTGTAAAAACATGGAGGAGAGGGTAGAGGAAGGGGAGGGCTCCTGTCCACTTCAAAGAAGAAAAGAGGGTCAGTGGCTACAAGGCAGCAGGAGGAAGTAGTAGGAGGGTTCAGGGATTAGGGCACGAGCCTGGCATTTGGGAGACTTGAGTTCAATTTCCAGCAGTGCTACAGACCTCCTGTGTGACCTTGGGCAAATCCTTTAGTCTCTCTGTGCTGCAGTTGCCCACCTGCACGATGCACTATCCAGCATCCCAGAGGTGGTGTGAGGATAAACATGTTAAAGATCGTGGGGCACTCAAGTGCTATGGTGATGGAGGGGGTATGTATGTGTCTGAGACAGATAGACCTTTCCATTAGACAGAGCTTACTGAAGGGGCTAAGGAACTGCTTGTTTGGAGGGGGTTTTTTTTGGAGGGGGGAAGGTGTTTGCCTAAGATTCAAGTCCTGCCAGGGGAAACTGAGGTACAGCTATCCAGACACTTCAGGATCAGCTGACCCTCTGACAAGCAACCCATGCCAGCACTAAGTTCACTAAAGAGTCAACAACCATCTTGTTCTTGCAGAAAAATTTGAAGGTGTGTCGTTCCCCCTCCCCCTGGTTGCACACTTAGGGAATTAACACACAGACTTGCTTCAGTCCCAGCTTTCCATAGACAGACCCTTGCAAGTCTGAGAAGCTTCATCTCGCTATAAACTCAGCTGTGGATTTTATTGTAGTTAAAAACCAAAAATCTAGCTTGAAAATTACAGAGATTTCAGCTGTGCTGTTTTCCCTCTAATATTGGGCTGTCATTTACACTGTTGTTACTGGGTAACATCTTCCATGGCAAATTTAGTCAACTAGAGAGCGTGTTTTAGTCTTAGTCAATTTTTACTTGGTCTCTGGAAAAGTAGATTTACAATCTCCTGCAAGCGACCAATCTGAGACGAGGCAGGTGGGGTGTTACTGGGTGACTTAATGAGCTGCTGTGATGCCTCGTTTCCATACCTCAGACAGGCGGCATCAAGCGCAGCTCTCGCCCGAATCATCGTCACCATTTGATTGCCTCTCACCATTCATTGCAGATGTTACTTTAAGGGAAGCTGCAGCTGCTTTTAATGCTTAGTCTTATGTTTTCCCTTGCAGGGGGGCAGGGTATGGCAGCAGGGGCCAGTCCGTGTGTCTGGTTGGGTGATCGCCTCTCAAGACATTGTAGCTAAGGCCTGGTCTACACTAAGAAGGGGGTTCGAATTAGGGTACGCAAATTCAGCTACGTGAATAGCGTAGCTGAATTCGAAGTACCCTAATTCGAACAACTCACCCGTCCAGACGCGGCGGGGTCGAACTCCGCGGCTCCCCCGTCGACTCCGCCAACTCCTTCTGCCGAGGTGGAGTACCGGAGTCGACCGCGGCGCTTCTGGAGTTCGAACTATCGCGTCTAGATCAGACGCGATAGTTCGAACTCCAAAAAGTCGAACTCTCCGCGTCGAACCGGCAGGTAAGTGTAGACGTACCCTAAGACACCCTAGCCTGCCACTGCCTGGAGAGGAGATGTGGGGGGGGAGGGTCTCGCAGCCTTCCTCCGTCGATTGGCAGATAACGTGCCCCTTGCTCAAATTCATGAGTGGCTGGGAAATAAACCTGTTAAATGAATATATTTATTGCAAATGACCCTGTACTAAATCTTGTAAGTGCAGCAAAATCCTCTTAGATGAACATTGGATAAAGGATTAAAACTGTTAAATGATTAAAAAGCCCTTCCACCAAATGGTGAAATATGCAGATTATATATTTGTTCTCGTGCTAACGTGCATAAAGACGACTGTTTTCAAAAAGGTATTTAGGTTCTAGGCCTTCCCCTGTGCCTGGGTTCTAGCAACATGGCAGAAGTGAAATCCCTGGCATTCAAAGCCTGTTCCTTGTATGAAGCTTCAATACTGTTTAACATGGGGCAGATCAAAACATCCATTCTTCTTCGAGTGATTGCTCCTATGCATTCCATTATAGGTGTGCGCACCGTGCGTGCACGGTTCTTCGGAACATTTTTTACCCTAGCAACTCCGGCGGGCCGGCTGGCGCCCCCTGGAGTGGCGCCGCCATGGCGGCTGATATATACCCCAGCCGGCCCGTCCGCTCCTCAGTTCCTTCTTTCCGCCCGTGACGGCTAGTAGGAACAGTGGAGTGCTCCCTTACCTCCACAGCCCTAGCATTTTTCTCCATAGTTTAGTGTATATAGTTGTAGTATTTCGTTAAAGTTTCTTGTTATAGTTGTTCAGTTAGTTGTATAGTGTAAATAGTTAGGGAATTAGAGGGGTTAGCCCTCTTCTTCCGCCCCGGTGCGGGCTTATGCCCGGAGCACCGGGATTCAAGCCCTGCGTGGCTTGCCAGCGGCCGATGCCAGTGAGTGACCCGCACGACTCCTGCCTACGCTGCCTCGGAGAGTCGCACAGGACAGATAAGTGCCCCATTTGTGTGGCTTTTAAGCCTCGTACGAGAAAGGAGCGGGACTCTCGTTTAAAACAGCTCCTTATGGAGTCGGCTCTCCAACCGCCGGCACCAGCTCCTCCGGCACCGAAACCGGCCTCCGTGAGCAGCGCACCGGCAGCACCGAGCCGCTCCGGTACCGTCTCGGCACCCTGCTCCAAAGACCCGGCACCGCTCGCTCTCCCCGAGGAAGAAGCAAAAGGTGCCGAAGACGGCCGCTGCGAAACAGCAGCAGAAGCCGTTAGTCCAGCCGCCACCGACCAAAACGGTACAGGCTGAGACAGTGCACAAGAAGTGCACCGGGCCGTCGACTCCGGTGCCGCAAGGGCCGTCGAGTCCGGCACCGCCCAGCTCCCCGGTACCGACCGAGGAAGAGCTGAGGCTCCCGTCCACGCCGGAGGCGTTCGCGACGGCGAGGGAGCTGATCGACCTCACTGCTGATACGGGCCATCAGCTTCCGGCACCGCCGGTGCGGACAGTGAAGTCCATCGGAAAGCCATTGATGATGCGCCCTCCTTCTCCTGGCGGCCGAGGTGATCGGAGCACCATGATCTGCTCTCGCTCCCGTTCTCCCTCTAGACGACGGTCGCCAACGCACCGGGGCCGAGCAGCACGACGATCAACGTCGAGACGCCGCTCCCCATCTCGTCACCGGTCGCAGTCCCGGTACCGCTCACAATCGCGGTACCGGTCGCAATCCCGGCGGCGCTCTAGGTCCCGGTCACCAAGTCGCCGGCACCGAACCAGGTCCGGCTCCAGGCGTCGCGGGCGATATCGAGACTCTCGCAGCCACTCACGGCGACGTCGCTCACGATCCAGGTCTGACTCCCGGCGCCGCAGGTCAAGCTCCCGGCACCGTCGGTCGAGCTCCCGGCACCGCGCTTCGCGCAGGTCCCGTTCGCCCATCAGACCGCAGGACGACCGGCACCGTCCGTCGGCACCGGAGCGGCAGTTTACTCCGGCACCGGACGTCCGCCCGGGAACCGCAACGGCTCCTCCCTGGCCTTCAAGGGAGCCCTCAGTTGCTTCTCCTGAGGGCAGCACGGTAGACTTCAGAGCGGGGTCTCTGCCGCAGGACCATGGACCCCAGCAGTGGGGATTTTGGGTGCCCTGGGCCCAACATGAACAGGGAGCTCCCCTTCCTCCGAGACAGCCGGGCTCGGCACACTCGGTGCCGGTGGCCACGGACAGCAGGCCACCCCCGTCTCCAACGCCACAGACCGCCACTCACGGCACGCCGTTGGGGCATGAGACGCTGGCACCTGACCGCCCAGAGGCAGAGCAGGCACCTGAAGAGGTGCTTCCAGGTCAATCCTCGTCCTCCTCTCCCGACGAGGCGGTGGCAGGGGCGTCACCATCAGAGCCCCCGCCTATTGACCTGAAGGCGCACCAGGACCTTCTGCGGAGGGTGGCGAAAGCCATCAACTTACCCGTCGAAGAAGTCCAGGAGGTGGATGACCCCATCACGGATGTCGTGGGAGCAGATGCCCCCGTGAGAGTGGCGCTACCGTTCATCCGCACGATCCAGCGGAACAATGCCGCCATTTGGCAGTCGCCATCCTCCGTCCCTCCCACGGCACGCGGCGTGGAGAGAAAGTATTCCGTACCACCTAAAGGGTACGAGTACCTTTACGTGCACCCCACACCGGACTCCTTAGTAGTACAATCCGTGAACGACCGGGAGCGTAATGGACAGCCGGCAGCTGCGCCCAAGTCTAAGGAGTCCAAACGCATGGACTTGCTGGGACGCAAGATTTACTCAGCGGGCGGCCTACAACTCCGCATCGCGAATCAAATGGCCTTGCTATCCCGGTACACGTTTAATATCCTGGGATGCCTGGGGAAGTTCGCGGAGCTGACCCCGCAGGACTCCCGCCGAGAATTCTCGGCCCTCCTAGAAGAGGGCAAGCTGGCCTCCAGAACCTTGATTAAAGCTGCGGTCGACTCAGCGGACTCGGGGGCCAGGACGGTGGCGTCCGGTGTAACCATGCGACGCATTGCGTGGCTGCAGTCGTCCACTTTGCCGCCGGAGGTACAATATACCCTCCAGGACCTTCCCTTCGAAATGCAGGGCCTGTTCTCCGAGAAAACGGACACACGAATTCAGACCCTGAAGGACGGACGAGTGGCAATCCGCACTTTGGGGATGCATACCCTGGCCACTCAGAGGCGTCCCTTCCGGCAGCAGCCCTATCGGCCCGGGCAGCAGGCCAGGTCTCGGCCATTTAATAACCGCAGGGCTCCATTCCGCCGCAGACCATCAGGCGGACGGCGTAACCAGTCCCAAGGCTCGTCCAAGGCCCCTCAAGGCCCCAAGCCGACCTTTTGATGGGACGCCCGAGGACGGCGCACCACTCTCACCCCAGGATCCATCCCCTTTGTTTTCAAGTCGCCTTTCCCGCTTCCTCCAGGCGTGGTGTTCTGTAACATCGGACAGCTGGGTGCTCAACACCATTCAGCACGGCTACCACCTACAGTTTATTTCGCCCCCTCCCTCCCACCCACCTTCCCCGTCCCTCTTCAGGGACCCCTCTCACGAGCAAGTCCTCTTACAGGAGGTCCAGACTCTGTTGAGCGTGGGTGCCATCGAGGAGGTGCCCCCCGGCAGGCGGGGCAGGGGATTCTACTCCAGGTATTTTCTCATCCCCAAGGCGAAAGGAGGTTTTCGTCCCATCTTAGACCTCAGGGAGCTAAACAAATACCTCTGCAAACTCAAGTTTCGGATGGTAACCTTGGGGACCATTATCCCTTCCTTGGATCCGGGAGACTGGTTTGCCGCTCTCGACATGAAGGACGCTTACTTTCATGTGGCAATTTACCCCCCCCACAGACGCTACCTGCGCTTTCTGGTCAACGAGACCCACTACCAGTTTGCGGTGTTACCCTTCGGCCTCTCCACCGCACCGAGGGTATTCACCAAATGCATGGCGGTCGTAGCCGCAGCCCTCCGTCGTCGCCAAATCCATGTGTACCCGTATCTCGACGACTGGCTGATTCGTGGTCGTACCCAAGACCTGGTAGCAGCTCAGATGTCCGAGATGCTCCATCTGTTTCGGTCTCTCGGCCTGCTTGTCAATGCCGACAAGTCCCACTTAGTTCCGACACAAAGAGTGGAATTCATAGGAGCCGTCCTCGACTCCACTCTGGCCAGAGCCTGCCTCCCTTGGGCTCGGCACGAGACGTTGGCCTCCCTGATACGGTCACTACAGGCCTTTCCAACGACAACAGTGCGGTGCTGCCTACGGCTCCTAGGCCACATGGCGGCGTGTACGTTTGTGACCGCGCACGCAAGGCTGCGACTTCGCCAGTTCCAAATATGGCTGGCATCGGTGTACCGCCCTCAGCGCGACCCGCTAGAGATGGTGGTGGTGGTGCCGAGTTCCGCTCTCCAGTCGCTCATCTGGTGGCTGGATCCGGAGACGGTCTGCGCAGGGGTTCCCTTCCGCCCTCCTCGGCCGTCGATCACCCTGACCACGGACGCATCGGCGCTTGGATGGGGGGCTCACATGGGAGACCTGCACACCCAGGGCCTCTGGTCAGCCCAGGAGCTCTCCCTCCATATCAACGTTCGGGAGCTGAGAGCGATCCGTCTGGCGTGTCTCGCCTTTCTGACTCACCTTCAGGACCGCTGTGTAGCGGTGTACACGGACAACACCACGGCCATGTTCTATGTCAACAAACAGGGCGGAGCTCGATCCTCCCCGCTCTGCAAGGAGGCGATGCTCCTCTGGGACCTTTGCGTGACCCACTCGATTCGCCTCGAAGCGTTTTTTCTGCCAGGAGTACAGAACACGCTGGCCGACCGTCTGAGCAGGTCCTTCGCCTCCCACGAGTGGTCCCTTCGCCCAGATGTGGCTTACGCAATCTTCCAGAGGTGGGGATTTCCCCAGGTAGACCTCTTCGCCTCCCGGGCCAACAGGAAGTGCCACAGGTTCTGCTCCTTCCAAGGTCAAGCTCCAGGCTCCCTCTCGGATGTGTTTCTCCTGCCGTGGACAGAGTCCCTCCTTTACGCGTTCCCTCCGTTCCCGCTCGTCCACCGAGTGCTGCTCAAGCTTCGGAGAGACAGGGCTCGCGTAATACTCGTCGCTCCGGCCTGGCCGAGACAACATTGGTACACCATGCTGCTCGAGCTGTCGGTTCGGGATCCCATTCCCCTCCCGCTATGGCCGGACCTCATCACTCAGGACCTCGGCAGGCTTTGTCACCCGAACCTGCAGTCCCTGCATCTTACAGCTTGGTTCCTGAGTGGTTGACCGACGCAGAGAGAGGATGTTCGGCGGCGGTGCAGCAAGTTCTGCTGGAAAGCAGAAAGCCTTCCACGCGCTCTACTTACCTCGCGAAGTGGAAACGCTTTGCGCTATGGTGTGACCAGCGAAGTCTTAACCCCTTCTCAGCCCCCATCCAGACCGTCCTCGATTACCTCTGGTACCTGAAGGGTCAAGGTCTCGCGATCTCGTCCCTCAGGGTGCACCTGGCAGCTCTGTCGGCCTTTCGACCCGCTGTAGGAGGCCGCTCCGTCTTCTCCAGCCCAATGGTAGCCCGCTTTCTCAAAGGGTTAGACCGTCTCTACCCTCAGGTGCGTCCTCCTGCTCCGACTTGGGATCTGAACCTGGTTCTCGCCCAGATGATCGGCCCGCCCTTCGAGCCCTTAGCCACGTGCTCTCTGCTCTATCTCACCTGGAAGACGGCCTTTCTCGTGGCAATCACATCCGCCAGGCGAGTCTCAGAACTCCGCGCCCTGACGGTCGGTCCCCCGTATACCGTCTTTCACAGAGACAAGGTGCAGCTTCGACCACACCCGGCCTTCCTCCCCAAAGTGGTCTCGGCCTTTCACCTCAACCAGAAGATCTTCCTCCCGGTCTTCTTCCCGAAGCCGCACGCCTCACCTCGTGAGCAGCAGCTCCACACCCTGGACGTCCGCAGGGCCCTCGCTTTCTACATTGACCGAACGAAGCCCTTCCGGCGTTCGACACAGCTGTTCGTAGCGATCGCAGACCGCATGAAAGGCGAGCCGGTTTCTTCACAGCGAATTTCCTCCTGGGTGACGGCCTGCATACGAACGTGCTACGAGCTTGCTCGCGTCCCCCCGTGCCGACTCACTGCACACTCGACGAGGGCGCACGCCTCGTCGGCCGCCTTCCTGGCCCATGTTCCTATCCAGGACATCTGCAGAGCGGCCACCTGGTCTTCAGTCCACACCTTCGCCTCCCACTACGCGTTGGTGCAGCAGTCTCGAGACGACGCAGCCTTCGGCTCTGCGGTATTACACTCCGCCACGTCTCATTCCGACCCCACCGCCTAGGTAAGGCTTGGGAATCACCTATAATGGAATGCATAGGAGCAATCACTCGAAGAAGAAAAGACGGTTACTCACCTGTAGTAACTGGTGTTCTTCGAGATGTGTTGCTCCTATCCATTCCAGACCCGCCCTCCTTCCCCACTGTCGGAATAGCCGGCAAGAAGGAACTGAGGAGCGGACGGGCCGGCTGGGGTATATATCAGCCGCCATGGCGGCGCCACTCCAGGGGGCGCCAGCCGGCCCGCCGGAGTTGCTAGGGTAAAAAATGTTCCGAAGAACCGTGCACGCGCGGCGCGCACACCTATAATGGAATGGATAGGAGCAACACATCTCGAAGAACACCAGTTACTACAGGTGAGTAACCGTCTTTTCTGGATATAAAAATTGTCGGTGATGGAGAATCCACCAGGATCCTTGGTAAATTGTTCCAGTGGTTAATTACCTTCCCTGTCAAAAATGTACACCTTCTTTCCAGTCTGAATGTGTCTAGTTTCATCTTCCAGCCATTAGATCAGGTTAGATTAAAGAGCCCATGATTAAATATTTGTCCCCCAAGTTTGTACTTATAGGCTGTAACCAAGTCACCTCTTACAGAAAAAGTTAAGCTAAAAAGATTGAACTCCTTGAATCTATCACTACAAGGCAGGTTTTTCAGTCCTTTAATCATTCTCATGGCTCTTATCTGAACCCTCTCCAATTTATCAACATCCTTCTTGAATTGTAGGCACCAAAACTGGACACAGTATTCCAGTAACAGTGGCACCAGTGCCAGATTCAGAGGTACAATAACCTCTCTGCTCCTGCTCGAGATACCCCTGTTTATACATCCCAGGATTGCATTAGCCCTTCGGCTACAGCATCACCTTGGGAGTTCATGTTCAGCTGATTATCCACCATGACCCCCCAAATCTTTTTCAGAGGCACTGCTTCCCAGGATTCAGTATCCCATCCTGTTAGTATGGCCTATATGCTTTGTGCCTAGGTATATGCATTTACATTTAGCCATACTAAAAGACACATTGTTTGCTTGTGTCCCATTTTATCAAGAGATCCACATTGCTCTAAATCAATGACCTGTCCTCTTGGTTTTTTACCACTCTCCCAATTTTTGTGTCATATGCAAACTTTATCAGTGATGATTTTATATTTTCTCCCAGGTCATTGATAAAAATGTTAAATAGCATGGGGCCAAGAATTGATTGCTGCAGAGCCCCACTGGAAACACAACTGCTTGATGATGATGATACCCCGTTTAATTACATTTAGAAACATATCAGTTAGCCAGTTTTAATGTGTGCCATGTTAATTTGATATTGTTCTAGTTTTTTAATCAAAATGTCATGTAGTAAGAAGTCAACTACCTTATAGAAGTGTAAGTATATTATGTCAGTTCTACTAGCTTTATCAACCAAACTTGCAATCTTATCAAAAAAGGATATCAATTTAGTTTGATAGTATCTATTTTCCCTAAAACATTGATTTGCAGTAATTGTATTACCCTCTTTTAATTCTTTATTAACAGAGTCCCATGTTTGCTGCTCCATTATCTTGTCTGGTATCAAAGTCAGGCTGACAGGCCTGTACTTACCTGAGTCATCTCATTTACCCTTGTTAAAAATTGGCACAACATTCGCTTTCTTCTTGTCTTCTGGAACTTCCCCAGTGCTCCAATACTTGCTTAAAATCAACATTAACAGTCCAGCAAGCTCCTCAGCCAGCTCTTTTAAAACTCTTTTTGGTGCAAATTACCAGGACCTGCTGATTTAAAAATATCTAGCTTTAATAGCTTCTGTTTAACATCCTCAAGAGAGACTAGTGGAATGGAAAGAGTGTTTTCATTAGCATATAATGAGACTATATCATCTGTTTTTTCCCTAAATACAGAACAGAAATATTTATTGAACACTTCATTTTCTTCATTAATATTAATAACTCTACTATTTCTATCTAGTAACAGACCAATGCCATTGCCAGGATTCTTTTTGTTCCTAATGTATTTAAAAAACTCCTCCTTATTTTCCTTGACTTTGCTGGCCATAGATTTCTTCTTGTGTCCGTTGGCTTCCCTGATCAATTTTCTACAATTTCTAACTTCTGATTTATATTCATTACTATCACTTTCCCTTTTCTTCTGTGTGTGTGTGTGTGCGTGCACATGCATATAGTAATATAACATTTTATTTTTTTTATTCTGGCTTCATTTCCCCTCTAAACCAGGTCATTTAAAAAAAACCAATATGGCTTTCTTCCTCAATTGTGGGATTGTGGGATTTTTGCATATCTAGTAAGGTGTTCTTAAATGATTCTCAATTATCATTCACATTTTTCTGATTAAATTCTTCCTCCCAGCTGATTTGGCTCATCATTGTTTTCAGCTTTGTGAAATTGGCTGGGTTAAAGTACCAAGTATGTATATTACTGGTCTGAACTTCATTCTGCTTGCACATTATAAATGTGATCAAGTTCTGATTTGCTTATACCTTGGCTACCATTAATTTTTAGTTCTGTGATCAGAACTGACTTCATCGTAATGGGCTTGTAATTCATAAGACTGATGCTTTTGCCTCTCCCCTGCCTTCCATCTCAGATCTTGAAGAGCTTTACGGAATTTAACTTCATCACACCTGTAATAGTGTGGCCTGCCCCTTTAAGAGCCTGAGCCACTTTGCCCACCATGGCCATTTTTTTCAGACCTAGTTGGGAAGGGGTCAGGTGTTCCCTGAGAGCACTCAGTTGAAGGGAGGGCGGGTTCCTGTGACTAGCTGAGAAGTGAGTTTGTTTGAATTCTTCTAGGGTACTGTTTTACTAACAGCCTGAAAAACTCTCTGGACATGGCAATGAGTCCTTTGTGGGCTGGGGAGACAGGTCTGCACCTCATATCACTGTTCTCCCTTTAGTTGGGGAAACTGAAACACAGGGTGGGGAAGTGACTTGCTAGAGACCATACAAGAAATCAGTGGCAGACCCAGGAGTGCAACCCAGTTCTCCTGATACTCTTCCCTGAACTTTGAGCAGTGACCATCTCCTCTCAGAACATGGGAAATGATTTATCCACCTCTAAAACATAACACTATGGTCTTAAAGTGAGGCTGGAAATCTTACGGTAACCAGCTCTGTGCAGAGAATTCCACTCCTTCCTGATTGCCGTCTGTCAGCATCACTGGCAGAAATGAATTCCTTCCAACCTTTGGGCCCGTCACTTTCAGACAAAACCAGAGAAAAGAGAGAGCGGTGCCAATAATGATAATAAAAAATAAAAATAAAAACATATCCAATTAATCAAACCTCTAGGCTGAGAGGGATTGGGTTTGAGCCTTTTCTGATTTCCTGGTACTTGGAGTGAAGACCCTGACCCTGCAACTAGAGTTAAAGTTAACCTGGCATTTTCCTTATGAACCCCTGCTTTCAGAGGTTCATCATTACTTTTCACCTGAGCCTTGACATGCCCATTTCTTAGCCCTGGACTTGGGCAAAGCAAGTTAACTCCCTTCCATTTACCCAGCCATGAGAATTACAAGGGGCAAAATGCATGTGCAGTGCTGTCTGCATGCCAGCTGTGCAGCAGATGTGCCAGCATGTTCCTGGGACATGGACACCTTTGAGAATGCCCCTGGGCCCACTGCCTTGGACGCAGCAGAGACTCGGTTACCCTTAGTTTTCTGTTCCTATGTGAACATGTATTGCAAAACACGAGCTGCACGTGGAGGTAAGGGGCTATTTGTAGAAGGCGGTTACGTGGCTCTCAACAGGGTCGGTAGGAAGTGTGTTCGAGTGAGCCCTCCACCAATCGTGCATGTATTGTGCTTGCTTCTTCTGGAGGGCCCTACAAGCTGTAAGGATGGTGCCTATCGCTTTGCAGACAAGTGGCATTAGTTAAAAGTATCCTAACAAGGCAAAGCTCTATATACTTGAGGACTGTCCCTGAGGCAGTCTCTTGTCCTACTCTTTATGGCAACAGCTGAGGTTTGTTCAGTCTAGCCCCCCCTACGTTTTAATGTCTGACTGTTCAGGGCAGCTCCCTGGGCTCTGCAATTCATTGCCTTAGTCTGTTTACTCTTGGGGTATGCTGCACGATCTAATTTTTCAGCTTTAGCCTGAGTTGTAATTTAACCTTTGTACAGCCCACATCACCTAAAGATCTCAAAGCACTTTATAAGGGTGGGTCAGTATTATACCTATCTTGCAATCAGGGGAAGCTGACATCTAGAGAGGTAAAATAACACGCCTGAGATCAAGTAGCAAATCATTGGTACAATCTGGGAATGGAACCCAGGAGTTCTGATTCCTTGTTTTCCTTGGATGTTGTGGGAGAGAAAGAGGATGTACTTTTTAAAGCGTAAAGAGCTAAATATGGTCACAATGGGGCAATGCTAAAATCTCCAAATAAATAAATTGCCTGGTTCATAGAATATCAGGGTTGGAAGGGACCTCAGGAGGTCATCTAGTCCAACCCCGTGCTCCAAGCAGGACCAATCACCAGACAGATTTTTTGCCCTAGATCCCTAAATGGCCCCCTCAAGGATTGAACTCACAACCCTGGGTTTAGCAGGCCAGTGCTCAAACTACTGAGCTATCCCTCCAGCTGAAGGGCAACAATAAAACAAACATCAAATGATAAGAAGGGAAAAGGGTATGGAATGACTATGGGCAAGGGGATGCGATGATCCAAAATCGATACTAGAGCTTGCTATGGGTGGGGGGCAGTTGATTGAGGGGAGCCTAGGGCATATTTTGGCCAAATTCTTCTGTCCGTTACACCAGCATAACTTGACTTCAATAGCTCTACACCAGAACGGGAGGGAGAAATTGCCCCAACTCTAGGGACAGCTGCTGTTTCTTGAGTGACATTTTAAGTTGGAGAGGGGAGTGAAAGTCAGAGCCAAAATCTTTAAAAAGTGGCCCCTGAGTTTGTGTGCCTGTAGGATGTGGGGTGTGCCCAGCTGGAGGCAGGCTGTGGGCATGGATTTCCGAGGGGCTGGGCAATGGGAGTTGTGGATGCTCAGCCCCTTTTTCCCCAGAATGCAGCGGTGGGGTGTGGACAGAGGGGGCGTGTTGAGGTGACATGGTCTCAGTCACCATCTTCATTATGCAAATGAGAAGTCCAGTCATAGCCTCTTTGGTGTCAATGGAAGTTTTGCCATTGACGACAGCAAGGCCAGGATTTCACCCGAAGTGCCTACATGGACTGCCACTCAGTGGAGAGTCAAGCTATGTGTGTGTGTGTGTGGACATGTGCATGTGTGCACTACAGGCACGTGTGCACGCGTGTGGGTCTCTAGCTGCTACAGGCACCTGTTTGGGGATGTGTGGATATGGCTTCTACAAGCACCTGTTCGGGTAGGTGGATGTGGGTGCTCGAGGCACCTGTTCTCCTGCAATGTAGAGTCTTTGCTTCCCCTCTGAGCATGCATCCAGGGTTAGACCGGACTGGAGAACATCTCCATTAGCGCATCCCTGATTAAACAGTCAGACGAATCTGACTCCAAGTCATTAGGGTCTGTCAGCAGCAGAGCGTTCAAGTGGAAGGATATGAGGGGAGAAGAGGAAGGAAGAGCCAAAGGGGTTTTTGCTGTGGCGGCAGCTGCTCAGTATTTATGAGGGGGAATAAGCCTCTGACTGTTTTATGGCCCATAAGATGCTGTTTTCCCTGGGCCTGTTTGATTAGATAGTATTATCTCAGGGGCTCCAATGGCACATCATTGATTATCGCTCATTTTCTCAAAGATGTTTAGCAGCCCTAGTCAATACCCTTCTTTCTGAAATGCTAGGAGGCAGGCTGGCAGCTGGTGCTGGGGGGCAGAGCTCCCTAGCCTTTTGGTGGGGCCACATGTCCTCGGCTTGCCCTCTGTGCCCTGGGGATTTCTAATGGCTCTTGGGGAGAAGATCTGCTGTCTCTCAAAATCAAAAGTTGCTGAGTGGATTCTGGCTCTGCAGGAGGGCATGGGGATGGATGGAGGGCACTGGCTCAGAGAGAGGAGGGCAAGGATTGGAGCAGTCAGAGTTGGGGGTTGGCGAAGCTAGGGGGAAATGTAGGGGGGAACTTTTTAATAGGAGACCCAAGAGAGAGCTCCAAGCCCACCCTTTCTGCTTCTGATACAGCAGCCTGGTAGCAAGGGCAAAACAGCCAGTGTCTGGTCTGAGACATGATGTTCAGGAGAGCTGAGAAGGTTGGGTGCATACTGGGTTTTCAGCTCTGCTGTGAGCCTGGCCCTGACTTAGCAGCTGAAAATCCTGCCCCTTGAAAATCTATCCCTGGGGAGAGGCGGGCAGGCTGGCTAATGGGAGTATGGAAGGCACAGCAATGTCAGGGAGGTGGAGGAGTGATAGGAAGGTGAGGGGAAGCAAGGGCATTGTTGGCACCTGCTACCCTCATCTCCCCATTTCACCCACAGCAAAGTGTCTCTGTATTTTCTGCATGTAAAGGTTGAAGGGTTAGGGCTCAACTAGCAGGTTGAATTCCAGATGGTGCACGATCTTCTGGCAGCATGTGGGAGAGGGCGTCTCCCCCAAGGAGGCATTGGGTGGTGGGACAGACAAGGAGAGCTGTATCTCCTCCTGCCCAGTACACACTGCAGAACAAAGTAGCTTAAAACCCAAAGGCTGGGGAAAGAGCGAGCTGATTAGTCAGGGATGACAAGAGTAGCCTTGGGGTGAGAAGGGGGCCAGGGGATTTGGAAGGACTGGATGGCAGTTGATCAGGGATATAGTGAAAGGAGCCTTGGTGGAGAGAGCCATCTGGTAACTGCCCCCTCACCCCACCCCAACCCACCCCCGGGTTCAGGTGGTGCTTGTAAGCAGATGGAGAAGCGGGCTGGCTGCTGGTGCGTTAGCAGAGGGTTGTCCGTGGCAGAGGCTGCAGTGATTGGGCCGTGCCAGCAGCATCTCTAGGCTCCACCGGTTAAAGTTCAGTGACTCCGTGTTCCACTTGGCATAACATAGCTAATGAACTTCATAAGCTCCTGGGGCACTGAGAGTGCTGCCCTTGTTAATGGGTCTCAGCTGGGAGTGGAGCACAGGGGACCAGGCTGCAGAGCAGGCCGGAGCCAGGGAGTCGAGCGCTGGGAGCACTGTGGGGGAGAAGAGGAGCTCCTGTGATGAGGCAGGTGGGTAGCAGCAGATGAGCTGATGCTGCACTGCGGTTCTGAGTCCCAGAGGGGGGGAGATGGAAAAGCTGGACCAAGCCCTGTAGAACAGCTCCGTTCAGACCCTGGAATTAACTCTTCTTCCCTTGGAAATTGCATGTCCTTTAACCTTCTGTTTAATTTATTTTAAACCTTTGAAGCCTTTTTCCCTGGCTCCTGTGAAATCATGAGACATGTCCCCTTTTTTAGTGCAGGGGAAGTGCTGGCACTCAGCTCCCACTGAGAAGAAAGTGCTGGAGCCAGCGCCTGCCAGTTCCTGCTCACTCTGCCCTGATTAGCGACTTGTGCTGGAACACATCAGCCATGTGGGAAGGCCCCTCAGGGAGTGGGGGGAGCACTGAGCCCTCACCTTCAAGAGACATCCTGTCTAGTTTATAAATGCCAGCATGGCGCTTAGGCTGCAGTGCCTCTGTGCATCATCTCTCCTTTGCTCTCAGTGCTACTGGGCCCAGGTCCTGCTGGGCACTCAGTCAGCAGATCTCCATCTGCTGGGGTGATGCACGAGTATTGCTATCTGGCTACCATCATTAATCCTGTGCATCCTCTTGAGAGGGAGCCAACTGGACCTCAGAGAACGTGCACAGGGGCAGCCTCAGCCTGTCCGAGTCTGTTCTTGCTTGCCTGAGACCATCTCCGCAGTGAAGTGTCCCTGAAGAACTGGGATCAGGATGGCGAATCCAGTCAAAATCCCTCCCTGCCCAGCAAGCCATTCTAGAATGAGCAGGACTGAGCTGGACCGGGCTCTGTAGGCCCATTGTTATTGCTGCACCGGGGTATTTGCATCAAGGACTGGACTGGGAAGGGGTAGCAGGGCCACTTGCCTTTCCTTCAGTCCTCTGCATGTACACTTTGGACTAATTATTTTATTTAGAGCATGCTCAGTGCTCCCAAGGATACATAGGCTCCCCTCTGCCTGACCTCCCTTGCAAAATCAGAACCAGCCTTGTATTGTAGTGCTGGCCTGACAGCCCCGGAGCTTGGTGTCCTTTAGCCCTTGAACAGATGTAGCAGGAGCAGTGGCAGGTTATGCTTTGCTCCATGTTGTCCCACCAACAGACCTCACTCCTACTCTGAAGGGCGGGAAGGTGATTTACCGGCCCAGCCCATTCAGCTGTTGGCCATTCTGATGACTCTGCCCCCAAGGAGGCCAATCCACACCAAGCGTGGTGGTGATTTGTAATGTGGGACACAAATCCTACATGGCCAGTCCCCAGAGCTGTAATACCATGCTCACAGGTTTTGACCCATCTCACACTGAGATGTGGGGTTTCTTCTGAGATTAGCGAAAGGCCTCACGGCAACGTAGTAGCCCGACCAGACTTCTGAAGGGCTTTCTCCTCCTCCTGTCACCCAAATAGACCCCAAAGAACTGGAATCAAATGCCTGTGAATAGTGTAATCCCTGCATAAGGAATGAAATACCTGTAAATTCCCACCAGCCCTATGTGCTAGGACACTTCCCCCCCCCCCCCCCCCCCCCCCCCAAGCATCAGCTGCTTGGAGTGGGCTCAGATCAGGTTGTTTCTTCCCTTCCCCCACTTGAAAAATTAAAACAACTCTCCCTTCCTGCCAAAAAAAAAATAAAAAATTCCTCCATCCTGACAAGTTTTAGTCAAACAGAGCTGGCAGAGTTGCTGTGGAGAGGCAGGAGAGAGAATGATCTGCATCAGCCAATATTATTTTTGTTGTTCCATTTTCTTTCCAATTTAATTTTCCAGAGATTAAGATCCAGTTCATCTCCACTCGTGGAACCTGGCTGCTCTGATTCTGTTTGTTGTTTTACTCTGCTGGATTTTCCTTTGTCTCTTTATTTATTTATTTGTTTGTTTTTAAAGCCTGAGCTCCCGCTGACTTCAGTGGAGCCCCTGGGCCATAAAATCAACGGGGAGTTAGTTGTGCATCAGAATTGGCAGCACAATGTCGCCCAGCGTCTGGCCCCGATCCTGAGAAGAGCCTTGTTTTTCTCCTCCATCTGGTTCAGAGTTGCCAGCTGAAGTGCCTCTTGTGTAACTGTGGCCTGGGAACTAGCTGTTTTCCCCCTGTGAGTCAGTCTGGTTGGAGACTGCCAGCCCTGTGTTGCTAACAATCTCTTCTCTCTTAGCTGCCTTCTGTGCAGCGTTCTGCTTTGGGCCATTGGACACATCTCCCACTGACTCCAGTGGCAGTTTCACCCACTCATGACAAGGGTGAATTTGATCCTATGGGCTTGGCAAGGTATTTGAGGGGAGAGTCATATCTTTAAGGCTGCAATTGGGAGATGTGATTGCAGCACACGTAGACATACCTGAGCTAGCTTTGGAGCTGTGGCAGCATAGGCAGCGCCTGCGTGAGTAGGAACCTGCAGGTGGGGCTAGCTTGGAACAGCTGTGTGTGCTGCTGCAGCTTCACTGCTGTTGTTACTTGAGCTAGCTTTGATCCAGTTAGCTTGGGACTGTGTCTACACATGCTGCAGTCTCACCTCCCAAATGCAGTGTAGACATACCCCAAGAGTCAGTACTTAACAGACGATCTAAGTGCATTCATTCCCTGTCCTTGGGGAAGTGTAACTGCTTTCTTTGATGCTTCTTTCCTTCTCGTTGGTTTGCAGACAGGAGCTTCAGACTGTGGGCTCAGCCTGTTACAAAGCAGTTCCACTGACAAGGCTCTCCCAGAATCCCAGCTGTGTATATTGTAGAGGGGCATGTGGGGGCACCATGTGTTTCTTTTGGGGCTCTGGGGCAAGGAGGCTCCCATATTGGAACGTGGGTTGCGGGAACTGCCCCAGTCCTGACCTCCTCCATGGCCATTGAGAACTGTTGTTCACTGGGCCTCTGAACTATCCTAACATTCTATTACTTTTTGCAGGCTGCCCAGGTGTCTGGGGTTGGCGGTAACAAATTATGCAGATTTGTCTCCCTACCCCCCCTTTCCACTTCCCATTATCGGCCTTGGTAGAAGCTGTAATTTTATTGCAATTTGCAGCCTTGTAATTTTGGGCTTTTTTATTATTATTTGCAAGCTTTTCAGAGACAGCATCTCTGTGTATCCCAGTGCATTTCATTGTTGGTTTTCAGGTTTCCCACCCTTCCTCCCTGGTTCTGTTCTCTTTTTGTAACTTGCTCATACGGTAGCTAAATTATTATTGTGCACTCAATAAAAATTGCATTTAAAAAGTGATAACTGAAATGACATTTAACGTGGAAAGCACTTAAGCATAATTACACTATATGCATTACATCATTTGGTGTCAGTTATTAAAAATATCTTCACAGTTTTGTTGTTGGAGTCTCGGGGGGGGGCGGCGAATAGCAAGCATGTATTGGCATTTCATGGTTTCTAGAAACATATTTTTATTTTCTCTGGAGGGTTTTTTGTATTGCTCTT
This sequence comes from Mauremys mutica, assembly GCF_020497125.1. Taxonomy (NCBI): domain Eukaryota; kingdom Metazoa; phylum Chordata; order Testudines; family Geoemydidae; genus Mauremys; species Mauremys mutica. The sequence continues at coordinate 48,980,562 of NC_059078.1, forward strand.
CCACAAGCACAGATCCTGTTGGAGTAGCTGGGCTCTCTTCCACCACTACTGCTCTTCTCCCTTCCTGGCCTTCAGTAACTCCTGCTGAGGGAAGCTGCGGTGTGAAGTACCTCATATCTCAACACGATTCCTGCCAGGGTTGGCGTAGATTGGAGCTCCCACACCAGGTGGTGCCTCTGCACCATTCCCTAAAGCTCCCACTGCTGGGAGAAGCTGGGGCTGGAATAGCTTGGAGATTCCCTACAGCCAATACTCTGAACCATTCCCTATAGTAACTGGAATAGCTAGGAGCCACCACCCTTCCTTCTCCCGTGCAGCCAGCACTACTCCAAGCTTCTGTCTATACACACCTGCTGGCATAATGTCCCCTTCTCTACAGGAGCTCCAGAGAAGACTGGGACTGGGCAGAGTTCTGAATTCTTATAAGGTTATTGTGGAAAGGGAGAGCCCCACTCTTGCATTGTGAGTTGCGATGGCAAGATGAGACTGCTGGGATTGCAGAGGCATGGAGGGAACTGAAAATGAAGTCAAGGCAACTGATGTAGAATAAACAGTGGATGGGAGCCACAGATCTTGGCATTACCAGACCAGTGGATTTCAGAGCAAAGTCGAAACCCATGGATTCACAGATTCCCAGTTTAGAAGGGACTGTTTTGATCACCTAGTCTGACCTTTGGTATAACCCAGGCCGTAGCACCTCCCAATAATAATTCATAGAGCAGAGCATTTAAGAAGACATCCAGTCTTGATTTAAAAGTTGTCAGTAACAGAGAATCCACCACGACCTTTGGTAAAATGTTCCAATGGTTAATTACCCTCACTGTTTAAAAAATTTGCACCTTATTTCCAGTCTGAATTTGTCTAGCTTCAACTTCCAACCATTGGATCATGTTGTACCTTTCTCTGCTAGACTGAAGAGCCCATTATCAAATATTTGTTCCTCACGTAAATAACTAGATTGTATTCAAGTCACCTCTTAATCTTCTTTTTGTTAAGAGAAGGTACCTGGAGCACATACTTCCTGGAGTCATACCTGAAATATTTGATGGGTGTTTACGTAAGAAATGCCCACAGCATGGATGGATGCTACTCTGAGTTGGAAGAGTGTTTCGTAGCAGGCAGGGTGAGGAGTGTAGTGGAGGAAAATGGCACAAAATAGAAGAATTCATTTTAAAGAAAGAGATGATTCAGTTAGATCATTAGATTCCCCCAGAACTTCCCAGTGTTTCTAGGGAGACTTGATGCTTTGCTTTTCTATTTTTGTTTCTGTTATGTGATTTGCCCTTCAAGTTAATAAACTGTTAATCACTTTAAAAGTTTACGGGTCATTTCTTTCCAAACATTCACAGAGGCATCTTGAAGCAGAAAGGAAGGTATTTTGGGCATTTTTCCCCTCCTCCTTCAAACGCACACATAACTAGAAGCCATGCAGAGGCAGTAATAACTAATGTGACTAGGAAAGGCATCTCCCGGAGAGACTATTCTGTGTGTCTTGCAAGGGAAAAAGGCATGCCGGTCTCTCGTTTTTTGTGTATTTGTCTATTCAGATTGGGGGGAGCAAAAAAAGAGCAGGAAAGAATCCAACTATAAAATTCTCATCAGCTTGACGATCAGTCCCAGCTGGGAATTACCAGGCATTATGTTGGCTTAGTTCATTAGTAGCAATGTAAAGAGCATAAAAAAAGGATATCACTACTGAGAACATTTAATTCCTGGAAACGAGTTGATTTTTGTAATGTCATGTGAGCCCCTTTTGAGTGTAAATTATTCTGGAACAACCCAGCAATGGCCCTGGAAAGAAAAAATGAGAGAGGGGTAGTGGTATCCTTTGTCAGCCGGAGCTATGTTGGAGGAGGAGACAGGAGATGGAAGAGGCAGCACTGGAGTTTGCTCATCACCTGAGTTGTGGAAGGGTTTGGAACTATGATGTTGCCAGTGTCTGATAGCCTGGCATCATGAAGGCCAGTGAGCTTCATTGAGGCAGGCGCTAAATGATGTCAAAGTGAAGTAGGAGTGAACCGCTTTGCACCAGGGAACGGGGCCAGTGGATGGAAGCAGATTTCTGCTCTTTTAATGGTTCCACACTTAACAAGTTTTGTATTTGTGATTCTCCTCCGTGCACTTATTCCCATTCACAAACTCTTCAGATTCTAAGATAACAGAGCTGAAAGCTCCCAGAACGTGCTTCTTGCTGAAAACACAGCTAAGCCATGCATAATGTACTTTTTAAAAGGAAGCACTGGGACAGGGCTGCATTATCTCTGCTGTGTTACAGCATGGTATTGGGGAACTTAGCCCTGAAATGCATTTACAGTCTGTCTTTCCATGTCCTCAGAGTAAGGCCATCATCATAGTATCTGAGCATCTAACTCTGCTGTACAGTAGTTTTGTTTTCCACTGTGTAGAGAACGTAGCCTTCTTTCTCTGTCTCCTTCTGAATCATCTGTGAACCAGTGCAGATTTCTGCACATGGATTTGTTATTTATAATTATTTCCCCTGATAGTTTAGACCAACTGTATTCAGCCTATGGGATGGTTATGAATTGTTCACTTCAACTATGTGCTATCTGAGGTGTGTAATTGGTCACCTAAGACGTATGGCATTGTTTCTGCTCCCTGCTTGGATGAGAAACTTTTTAAATAGTACAGTGGTAAATAGCATATAATGAACAGCAACTAATGAAGAATACACTTTCTGGCACAATTTTTTTTGACAAAATTGGTGCTAGTGTCTTGGGATACTCGATCAGCTACATTTGCATGTAGAGTATATTAGTTGTCCCTGCGTGCTAATATAGAGTCACAGAGCAAAGTCAGCCTTGTTATTTATGCATATAACTGAACATTTGTTTTTTCTGTTGTCTGACCAACTAAACTCTGCTCTGATACCGCCCCAGTCTCACACAGTCTGCAGGGCTCAGGCACAGCAGCAATAGCTTTGCTTTGGTTTAGTACAGAAGCTACAGTGCTGAGACCATGACTGTGGTACTGATGCCATGTTAGGCTGTGTCTACACTAACACTTTCAGCACTAAAACTTTAGTTGTTCAGGGTTGTGAAAAAACACCCCCCTGCGCGAGAAAAGCTTTAGCGCTGAAAAGTGCCAGTATAGACAGCGCTTTATCGCCGGGAGCTGTGCTCCCAGCTATAAAGCTACCACCACTTGTTCGTTGGGTGGTTTGTTTTTTTGTTTTTTTAAATCACCGGGAGAACTCTTCCCCCGGCGATAAAGCAGTGTCTACGCTGCCCACGTCACAGCTCACTGCACTGTAACGTGGGCAGTATAGACATGCCCTTAGAGTGTAGCAGTGAGAACCACTGGTATGGTGATGAGTGCAGTACAGAAGCTAGAACATACATTCCTGACATCCTACTCCAGTACATCAGGCAGAATTGGATGGCACTGAGAAACAATGGCATCCTTCCTGGGAAATTGTGTTATTTTTAGAAGGCGAGTTTTAAAATGGTATTAAAAAGGAGGATGAAAAGAGCCTGCTACATCACCCTTTGATGTACATCTCGGTTTTGGCTTAATCATCTCATGCCTGAAAGAACTCATAACCAGGTTTCCTTTAAAGCAGTTGGAGCTTGCTCAGGCTTAGGCTGCTGGTATTGCTGTTTAGAGTAACGCTAATTAACATTCTGGGCAAAGGAAAAAGAGTGGGAAAGGGAAATGTTTGAGTTTTAAAAGCCACTTTGCTCTTTGGGCACTGTTCGTCCAGGGAGTTGATTTTACCTGTGTGTGTGTGTGTGTGTGTGTGTGTGTGTCTTGATTTAAAGCTCTATGTGTGTCTTGATGTGAGTTTGCATGTTTGTTCACATGCCCATCTGCCTGTACATGCCTTTGTGGTTGTGCATGGATCTGAGGGTGTGTGTGTGTGCGTGCATATATATGGTGTATGTGTAGGGTGTGTGTACGTATCTATAGGAAGGTATGTGTGTTTTACATAAGAATGAAGCACATGGCAGGACTGATCCACGCTACAGGTTTCCCATCCACTTGATGACAGGCAAGTGGGAATGAAATTAGAAACTGGTAACATGCTATCAGGAAGGAATAATTTCTGTCTCTGATTAATGTTGTGCTGGGACAGTAGGAAACTATCCCATACTGTGTATGGTGTCTGATGTGTTCCAAGGCATTTTCCTCAAACAGAGCTCATCCCATGCCCACTCGCCTGATCCTAGAGAGCCAAGAGATGAGGGTCTGGTCTTATAGGCTTACCAAGGGCCGGAGGACACATCTTGTGCTGATGGAAAGCATGTGCAGAGATCTGGTGGTATTTTGTGTGTCTGACTTGAAACATACAAGAGTTTTTGGTTCCTCTTGTACTACTGTTAATGCACCCAGGCTCTTACATCTGGAGACTCAGAACAGAATGTGAATACTTTGCACTCACATAGCCCCTTCCATCCAAGGCTTTCAAAACACTCTGTAAACGTTAAAGAGACAGTCTCCCAGGGAGGCAGGCCAGTTTCATTATCAATGGGAAAACTCTGCTACAAAGAAGTTGACTTGCCCAAGGGTCACACAGCAAGTCAGTGTCAGAACTAGGGGATAAGAGCTCACAGCTCCTGGCTCCCCTATATGTATGTGCCTTAACTACTAGACCATTACTCCTTGCTTGTGTTTGGAGTTGGATTAAGCTGTAAATGAAGATAGCTCAGTGGTCTCAGTATACTGTTGTAGTAGTTCTTGGGGACATGCAGGGGCATAACTGAAACAGCACTCGCTGTCACATGCAGGTGTCAAAATGCATCAGCAGACCTGTGTTGGGAGCCCATTACTGGAGTAGCAGCTCAGGACTGAGGTGCATTGTGTGTATGTCTGTTTGGGGAGGGCAGGGCTGGAATAGAAGAGTGCTGGGTTGAGATGTATTGGCAAAAGGCTGAGGGAAACGAAGGATGCATGGACAGAGTTGTGTGAAGACCTGTTCCTGAAACAGAATCAGGTGCTGCAATCAGGAAAGAGGATCACTGACTCCCTGTTGTACTGTCTCCCAACTCCCAAACTGTTTGCAGACCTCATTGGATCCCAGGGTATTAAATACAGCAGGGACTCTTGGTCTGGCTTCTTTTTTACATCTTTGGAAAAGTCAGTTCGTGGTCCTGGTAATCTGTGCAAATGGTGTCAGGTGACTGTAGCAATTATGGTAGTAACAATTCCTCATACTATCATCTGGTAGGCAACTTAGAGAGGAGTCACTTACAGATCACACATGAGGTGTGCCTCTGCAAAGCCTGTGGACCTACCCCAGCCCGGTATTGGTAAGGGGAGAAACTTCACCAATAGCTAACTCGCTGCTCAGCTTGTGGTGTACAGCTGCTAAGCGACTAAACCTGCTGCATCACTCGTATGGACTTGAGAGATTCCCAGCAAACCCGATGAGTCTCTCCTGGGCTTCTGGTCATCTCCTGCCCTTTCCAGGGGATAGATTGGCCCCAGACAGCACAGACCAGCGTGAGGGTAGGGAGGCCCACATGTCACCTCTGTGTGTCAGTCTCTCGGAACTGACCTGTGCTGGGGTTAACCCTATCACTTGTAAGGCCAGGAAAATAACCTCATTAGTTATGCCCATCCCCTGGCAGGTGATTAACTAATTGCCTCATGGCTAGGCTGTATAAGGAGCTGAGGGAGCTCAGCAGTTGGGAGGGACCCATGAGAGGTGCTAGGGCATTTCCTCTCTCTAGGAAAGGCCAGGGAATGAGACACAAGCCCAGGAGAGGTGGAAGGCTAGTTCAAGTGGCACTTGGACTCCCAGCAGGGCAGATCCTGGGGTGGGGGTCAGTATCATGACAAGGGCAAGGAATTGAAATTGAGCCTAGAAGGGGTGAAGGATGTTTTGTTTAGGGTTGAGTCCTGGTGGAGCAAGGGGCTGTTGGTTTAGAGATGAACCTCAGAAGGAAACTGAGTTGTTGCATGCCTGGGCTGGAGGTCTGAGCCATAGAAGACCCAGCGAGAGAGTCTAGAGAAGAGACCAGCTGGACTGGTCATTGGTCATTGCGGCTGAGAAAATGGCCTCAAGAAGGGTGTGAGAGGCAAAATCCCCAGGCCATGTCCAGGCAGGAGGGGGCACCTAGAGGCAAAGATGTGGGTTGACATCACCGTTAAGAGTTCGCTGTGTGGCGGCTCACAATGCACAAGAAAACACTGACTGGGTCGGTGTCTTCACTTTGTTTATCTCATGGCTTAAAAAAAAAAATAGATCATTATCTCACTGTGAAATCCTAAATGGAGACAAGAAGCAGGCTGTGTTTACCGTGAGGTAGCTAGGCCTGGTCAACACTCCCCTTTGCCCATCACCAGTTTACCTCACAGTAAAACTGAAGTGCCTTGTCCCCACTCAGCTCTCCCAGCAGGATATATAAGGCATATCCTTTGAAAAATCATGGCGATTGGGGGAGGTCCCGGATGACTGGAAAAAAGCTAATGTAGTGCCCATCTTTAAAAAAGGGAAGAAGGAAGATCTAGGGAACTACAGGCCAGTCAGTCTCACCTCAGTCCCTGGAAAAATCATGGAACAGGTCCTCAAGGAATCAATTCTGAACCACTTAAAGGAGGGGAAAGTGATCAGGAACAGTCAGCATGGATTCACCAAGGGCAAGTCATGCCTGACTAACCTAATTGCCTTCTATGATGAGATAACCAGCTCTGTGGATGAGGAGAAAGCAGTGGATGTGCTATTTCTGGACTTTAGCAAAGCTTTTGTTACAGTCTCCCACAGTATTCTTGCCAGCAAGTTAAAGAAGTATGGGCTGGATGAATGGACGGTAAGGTGGATAGAAAACTGGCTAGATGGTCGGGCTCAACGGGTAGTGATCAATGGTTCCATGTCTAGTTGGCAGCCGGTATCAAGTGGAGTGCCCCAAGGATCGGTGCTGGGTCCGGTTTTGTTCAATATCTTCATTAACGATCTGGAGGATGGTGTGGACTGCACCCTTAGCAAGTTTGCAGATGACACTAAACTGGGAGGAGTGGTTGATACGCTGGAGGGTAGGGATAGGATACAGAGGGACCTAGACAAATTAGAGGATTGGGCCAAAAGAAATCTGATGAGGTTCAACAAGGACAAGTGCAGAGTCCTGCACTTAGGACGGAAGAATCCCATGCACTGCTACAGACTAGGGACCGAATGGCTGGGCAGCAGTTCTGCAGAAAAGGACCCGCCGCCGTCGAAGCGGAGCCCGGTCTTCGGCGGCGGGGGGCCCCTTCTGTTCCGGGACCCGCTGCCGAAGTGCCCCGAAGGCCCGCGGCGGGGACCCCTCCCCCCCGCCACCGAATTACCGCCGAAGACCGGGCGGCGGGTCCCGCTTCGGCGGTAATTCGGCGGCGGGGGGCTCCCGCCGCGGGTCTTCGGGGCACTTTGGCGGCGGGTCCCGGAACGGAAGGGCCCCCCGCCGTCGAAGACCCCGGGCCCCCGGAATCCTCTGGGCGGCCCTGGTGGAGACCCCCAATAGAAGGTAGGGAAAGCATCATGGAGCTCTGCCTCATCCTTTCTACGTGCTCAAAGGAGAAGTGCTGGATGCATAACCCACTCCTGTGCCCATGCCCACACTCACTGCCCAGGAATATCTCCTCCGCTCCATGCCAAGCCCCACAGGTGTCTGATGCAGGGGCTATTCGTGTTCAGCATAGACACAGCTAAATGAGGGGCTGATTGAGGGCTGAAGCAGCTGCAGGGGGGAAGGTGATTTGCTGCTCAACTAAGAGGTCCCCACTGTATTTTTCTCTTTAATTTGAAGGGTTTCCTCAGCATGCTGTCAGAGTTGCGATGCGACAGCTGCACCTGCATTTCCCTGGGAGGCTCCATGCTAACAGTTTGTACACGTAAATAGCACTGAGTGGTATCATCTTCAGCAGGGTGTTCTGACTGAGGGCTGTGTTTTTTCTCCGATGTAACTAATCTGTATAGTTTGTGACAGCGTGGGGGTTGAGGAGCCAGACGGGGTCGGACATAACACAGTGGGGTGCTGTTTAAGCCCCTCACTCACAGCTCTGCCAGTGCACATTAGTGGTGCACAGCCACCACCCTGTTGCTCTGTCATGAGATCAAGTGCATCTTGGTTCTGACCTGCAGCATGCCGAGCTAATCCAGTCCTGGGATCCCACACACCTTTACCAACGTGTCTCAATCCTGCCCCGCAGCCCTCCTTGCTGTTCCAGTCCTACCGCTCTCCCAGTGCCCATCAGACTTGGTCTGCTGCATCCCCTGCTATCCCAGTCCTGGGATCTCACCCAGCTTTCTCAGTGCACCTCACTGCTCACTTGGGGGCCTCCCCGCCCCATACTGTTTCTGTGCATCTTGTGACCAAAGCCTTCTAGCCTTGTTAAATGCCATGGTAACTAGGGTGATGCTTCCAAACAGAGTCTGGGATGGAACCCACCACGTTTATTTTCCATTTGTGACCTTCAGCATAGCTTGAACCCAAGCCTCATGAAAGATGCAAAGCCACTAGTCCGCACTGCCTCCCCCATGTGTTTGAGCTCCCCACGGCAAGGTGACCTAGACCTCTCAGATCTTCTGTAGAAATTAATCCATTATTTACCCTTTTTGTAAACTAGAAAAACAGTAGAAATTCATTAGAGAGCTTTAATGACAAGGACCTTGTTCTTAGTTGCTAATTGGAGCATTGTCTCTTGGTGGGTTCCCAAGGTATTTTGGTGACATTTTGTCTTTTTATGTGTTGTTTACAGACAGCATGTTTGTTGGGGCTGTCTCATTATTACTGTTGCCTACCAAATTTCCCTCCAGCACCACTGCACTTCTCCTGGATCAAATGACTACAGATGATCTGAAAACAATGGACAGGAAACGTCATGTTCAGGAGCTGAACTGGGGCTGTCAGCCTATAAGCTAGGAGGTACTGGATAGTCCTTCGTGGTGGTCGAAGATGAGACATAGATGGCAGAAATAGTCACAGGTTTCAGTGGGGTTTCTTTGGAAGTGAAGAGTTGGATAATGAATGTCTTTGGCTGATACAATGCGGACAACTTTCCTGGTTTTATTGAGAGTCTCATGATATTTGTTGCTTTTCGGAAAGCCCCAGCTCCTGGAGTCAGGAGATGATGGGAAAAATCTCAGCTTGCATTTAAAAAAAAAAAAAGTCTAGCTCTTGTGGTTATGAGAGAGATTGAAAATGTGATCCCTTAGTGTCTCTAAAACGAGAAAGCAAATAACAAGAACCAGACACTTAACTTTTTTAAAAGCTCAGGATTTTTAAACCACTCTCATTGTGTTTTTTGGGCCCAACTCTGTTAATATCACTGGTAGCATGGCCCCACTTGCCCAGATTTTGCACTTCCTTGCTCCAGTGTAGATTCAGAGTAACTAAGTTGGTGGCGATACCCTGGATTTACATCACTGTCATGGAGAGCAGAATTGGGCCCTTTGTGGCTGCAAAAAGAATGGAAAATAACAGGGGTGGGCATAGAAGTGTGTGTGTGTGTGTGTGTGTGTGCGCGCACGCGTGCACGCTAGTAAAAGGACAGCCTAGAAAATAAGCTTGCATGAAAACTTTAATTAGGCCCATGTAGCAGAGCCCTTCCCACAAACTGGAGATGCTTTTCTGCCATCTTTCTTGGGAAAGAGCCCCGGTTATTTATTTTAGAGCCAGCATAGCATATAGTCTCATAAGGGCCCATAGGTCCCTGGGCTGCTTTTTTAAAAATAGGATCATCCAATACAAAACAAGCAAAGGATGCTCCTTCAGGGAGGAGGAAGCAGTTTTCTCCTAGCAGCAGCAGCTGTGGAGACTGCCCCCTTTATAGGTGCTTTGGAAAGTTAGGTTTAGTTGTCCTGCCTCCTTTCCTTAAGCTCCTGAGGGAACTCCTCTGGGTCTTAGCTTCCCAATCCTTTTAGCCATGTTGCCTTTCCCTTTTTGTTATTAGGGAAACTGAGGCAATGATGAGCCATGCTTATGAGGGAGCGGCCCCCTTTGGGGCCCTGAAGGGTCTGTACCAGCTGTAGCAAAAGTTCTGTCTCCTGAGTGTCTCACCTTGGGACGGACGGAGCTCCCCTGGCGGGCTGTGCAGTGTCAGTTAAAGGAAGAGCTAGAGCAGAAAGAAGGCGACTTGAAGGAGGCTAGAGAAAGGAAAATAGACTGTTAAGTCTCAAGGCAGTGGGATGAATGGCAGAGGGGAGCAGCCACATAAACACACAATGGGGAGAGCTGGGGAAGCAGAGAAATTGCCCATCTCAATCTGTTAGCTTCTTTTAAGCCACTGCTGTCTATCCTCAGTTGGGCTCCTCTATTTCCTACTCCTTGCTTACCTGATCCACACACCTGCTGAAGCTGTCATTCCCTGCACAAAATTCCCCTGCCTAATTGGGCTTCCAACTCCCTTCTCCAGCCTCTCCAACCAAGCACCTCCTAAATCCACATGCCTCCTAAAGGGGCTCTGGTGACTTCCCTCCTGTTTTCACTCTCCCCCCTTACCAGAGTGGTCTTAGTTTCCTGGCTCAGGTCACTTGACTTAGGTCAGGGATACACACTTAATATCCCCTCATCCTGTCATGTAGTTAACTTTCTGTTAGGGTTAAGTAGTTAAACAGAAATTGCAAGGAATGTTCTAATTTAAAAATACCTAAACATGGAAATAAACCGCTAAGGGCAGGCAGATCAATATTCAAACACTCCCATGCAGTCTTGTAAATAAATGTGTAAGTATAAAGTATCCTAAGGCCTATTTGAAAAGCCAACCTGATTACAAATACCAAAAACTAGATTAGTTTGGTACTTTTCTAAGAGTTTATCTGTGCCCACAAGCTGTGGTGGTTTAACTAAGGGTGGGTGTTTAATCAAGTTAGATAACCTGGTGCCAGCTCCTGTGTGGTCACTGAAATAGATTTAATTCTTGCTTATGTTGATATAAGCAAAGTCAGCAAGGAATCAACCTCAGCTAAATCAAACTGATATTAACATGGTTTATACTGATTTGCCCACCTAAGGATTTGCATTGCTTTAAAAACAACAACCACCACCCACCCCACACCTTTATAGGTCAGGTTTTCAAACAGGTTTTGTACTGGGATAACTATATCAGTGTGGACTCAGTGAAACTGGTATAAAGGTGCTTTATACTGGTACAGCTTATTCCCCTTCCCTTACAGAAATAGCTGTTCCTGTATAAAACACCTTTATGCTGACATAGTTAAACCTGCCCTAGGGGTGGCTGTATAGTTCTGACTGTATCTGTAGCATTAAAGCAAGACAATTCGTGTGTGTAGACAAGGCCTTAGTTAAATTGATTACACTTTTGTGAGCAGCCTGCTCTTCATTTACCCTGAGCCAAGAAGTCTGTTGGATTGGTTTCTAAGGCTCTAGGAGCTATGTCCCTGTTAAGATGGTTAGTGGACAGAGTTAAGGTTGTCTTTGGAATGTGCAGTGTGTCATGCATGGGTAAACTTAGGCTATGTCTACATTACAGCTTATGTCGGCATAACTTATGCCACTTGTGGGGGTGTGTGAATAAATCACCCCCCTGACCAACATAAATTACACCGACCCAAGCACCGGTGGGGACAATGCTATGTCGGTGAGAGAGCTCTCTCCCGTCGTCTTAGAACAGCTACGTTAGAGAGCTTACAATGGTGCAGCTGCACTGCTGTAAACTCTTTAATGTAGCGATACCCTTAGAGCTCATGTGATCTGTCAGCGTGTTTGAATATTATCTCTGTTCCTGTAGCTCTTCTCTTGTATGTGGTTCACTGGAGCATGCTTCAATGAACTTAGGCCCCAATCCTACCATGAGCTCTGTGTGGATGGGCCCCTGTTGACATTGATGGTGCATCATGGGGGAATCAAGCTCTGTCTGGACAGAGCTCATCTCAGAATCTGAGCCTTAGCATCGTCACTTCTGTTTGTTTGCTTTGTTAAGCTGCTCCTCAGGGACAGCTAGCTATAAGTACATGCTTCCCTCTACTGCTCCTGTAGCAATGTTGCAAAGAACTGCTAGGACAGCTGCTTTTTTTATTATTAAATAGGTAACAGGAGCAAAGGTGGCAGGAAAGCTGCTTGCCTGCAAGGAGAGGGAGATGGGATTTAAAAATGTCAGGTTCTCTCTTCCTTTCTTGCATTATCCCTCATGCACATCCCACTGCTATAGGAACAAGGGTTCTTATTGGGGGCATGCTGGAGGTTTGAGGGCATGGGGAGGGAAAGGGTGACTGCAGGTCCATCCTCCAGACTGGCTTCCTTCCAGCATTCAGGTCCTGAGTCAGCAACATGTGCCTCCATCTAAAATCGGCTTATTGCTCCCCCCTGAGATCAGGGAAGAGTCAAGATCCCAGAGCAGCAGCATCAAGGGCTGGCAGGCTTGCTGTGCTACTGCAGCTCCTGTGATAATGGTTCTGATTGAGCCGGCTCTGAGGAGCAGCGTGCATGGGGGGACGATGTGTCCTGTCCCAACCAGGCTGCAGGACTGTAACTCCTTTGCTGCTTCCTCCCCTCTCCTGCCTTTCCTCCTCTTGGCTCACTTCTCTCCTTGCTGCCTCTATTGCCTTCCCTTTACAGCCTCTTCTCCAGTAACCGCTCTCCCTTTCCCTCCAGCTGCCTCTCCACTGGGTTGCGTCGCCTCTCCCTCTGCAGTGATGTATGATGTCCTCCATGTAACATGCTGAAGACAGCGCAAATTGTCCCGACGCGCTGACAGCAAGGCCGGTGTCATTCTTATCACTGCCTGCTTGATTATCCCTGATGCTGCACAGAAGCTGACATCCTGTTAATGTAATATAGACACCACAGTGATTATAATCATAGCATGAAATATAAGCACCAGGCGATGAAATTTAAGAACAGTGGGTGCAGCAGGGGAGTAAGAGTGAGATGGGAATCTGGTTCTTTATGTCTCTGCTTGCAGCATTGAGCAGTCGCTAAGCTTGGGGAGGATCTGAAGGTTGCAGGCCTGGTCCAGGTGCTGTGCTCTTTGCTCAGTGTGGAATAGTCCATTTGGGCTTTTTTTTTTTTTTTAAACTATTGATGTTGCCTGATTACTTTTTTTTACTAAGCTGCCTTTTATTTTTTTTAAGGGAGTCTCTGTGAGTGTTGGAGTTTGGGCAGACCTGCTCCCTTACTCTGGAGTTCTCAGCTCTCTGCCCCTGTTGGAATGCTCACCCTTCTTCTGGGAGCCCTGGCCAGACCAGGAGGCAGGCCCACAAAAATCAAGATAGGCTTGAAAACATCGTGACATTTTGTAAGAACGAGAAATGTTGGGTATTTGCCTTCTGGATTTAGAACATGTTCAAGCTTTTTCTCTGCAAGCAAGTGGGCTAGAATCTTACCTTTTAAACAAACCCAAAAATGAGATTTCTGTGGTTCTCTAAGGGACTCTTTCTTGAAGTCGACGCCTTATTAAATATATAATTACATTATTCTGCACAATGGGTTCTCCAAGGAGGTCACAGACAGGATGACCATGTTCCCCGATACCTGTTTATCTCAGACGGATAACTAGAGCAGGGTATTGGTTATGTCTGAATGGGAGAAGATTGCAGGGGTCCTGTTCTAGAAAAGGTGGAGAACCACTGTTCTGCACGAACGGTGAAGGGGCCGCAGTACTGCACCTTGCAGTAGTTAGTACAGTAGTCCAGTCCATTACTGTAGAATACTTGAGTATTTCAAAGTAGCTTCCCTTTAGTGTCTGACAGCAAAGCTGCCCACTCAGAGAAGAGGAGGCCAAGAATTGATGGCAGCAGCATGACACGGGTTGCCAGGGGAATTTTGATCTGTCATGGATGCCCAAATTGCCATGGGAAGCTTTGTAACAGAGCTGAGGAGGGAGCAGCTGTCAGCTTCAGTGCTGCAGCTCTAACTTCCCTGGTGCTTTGTATCTTCAGAGAGCGCTGTAAATGCTAAATAATGCTCCAGATCCCCCGTGAGCTAGGCCATTACGATGTATTTTTCACTAGCTTCATTCTCAGAAATGGCTGGGCTATTTTGACTGAAATTTTCCAAAACTGTTCGGCCTGAGGCAGACATTCAACATGTACATGTAAAATTTCAGCTGAAACGATTAGTTTGGCAAAGTTATACGCATCTGAAAACAAGGTCTTATAATGGAAAGTGTTGGGCAATCTTAACAGGCAATGCTACCACCCCACCTGACTCTTTTATTTATTTATTTATTTATTTATGTATGTATGTATGTTTCTTCTTCGAGTGCTGTCCCTGTGGGTGCTCCACTCTAGGTGACGGTGCGTCCCGGCGCTGTCGATCGGAGATTTTCGGTAGCAGTGCCTGGTTGGGGCGCACGCACCCAGATGGTATCTCCCGTCCAGTTGGAATCTTCCAGGGTGCGTGCGCCCCACACCCTCCTCAGTTCCTTCTCAACCGTCCTCGGCTGAAGACGGGACTCGGGGCAGTGCTGCCTTCTCTTCCCTAATCTCTATAGAAAACATAGAAATAGTTATTAATTAATTCCCAGTTGTTTCCCTTCCTTTAGTATAGTTACATAGTTAGTTACTTAGTAAAAAAAAAAAAAAAAAAAAAAAACACCTCAGGCTTGTCTCCCCTTGAGACACTTCCTCGCCTATCTCAAACTCATAATGCCAGGAGCTTCAGGCTTCAAGAAATGCATCTCCTGTCAGGACTCCATGCCACGGTCAGATGGTCACTCCCAGTGTGTAAAGTGCCTCGGGGACACCCACATCCCCACGAAGTGCCAACACTGTGCGAGCCTCAAAACAAGAGCTCGTCGTGACAGGGATCTGCGCCTCAAGATCATTATGATGGAGAAATCCCTGCAGCCACTGTCGGAGACGGGAAAAGTGGAACCCGCTCCCACACGCTCCCCAGCCAGATCAGAACCGGTGGGGAGCGTCGCTTCACCCTCCCTGGAGCGGAGGCACGAAGCGGGAAAGTCTCACAAGCGAGACTCTAATAAGGGTAAGGGGTCTCCTGCGAGATCCCTACCCTCTATGCTGGCAGCACGAAGTACTGCTGCTTCAGCCTCTTCACATGCCTCAGCTGCTGCTTTGACAGAGCTGACAGGCAGGGACCAGACTTCCCGCGCTGGGAAGGCACTTACCCGTTCGGTCCCCTCGGTGCCGCAAACGGCTGCAGCACGGACACCTCGCTCCTCCTCGGCACCGAGGAACGCTACGGCACCAGCACCACGTACCTCGGCACCAGCAACAGCCACGGTGCCGACAGCGCAGTCAGCACCGGCACCAGCAACAGCCGCGCTGCTTTCAGCCTGGTCAATTTCAGCGCTGAAAGCAGCCGCGATCCCGCCAGCGCGCTCTGCCTCAACAAAAATAGCTGCGGTGCCGACAGCTCGATCAGCCTCGGCACCGAGAACAGAGTCGGCACCCAGCCACTCTGCTACCCGTGCACTAGCAGCAGACGCCCTGCAGGGGGCGTCCAAGCACAATACAACAGGAGACTCTCTGTCACTCTCGCCTAGTAAACAGCTACAGCAGAGAGTAGACTTAGCTCAGCCTAGAGAGCAGGAACGACACCTGCTCACTCAAAGTGACCTTTTAGTGCCACCTGAGCCTCACTCTCCACTCCTGGAAGCAGAGGACTCCTTCCTTGACCTGCCACTTTCTCCACCTGAAATGGCTTTCACCGACGGTGACCTTGAACTGCAACAGCAGGCAGAGTTCTCCCCTCCTGCTTCTCCTCCACAGGCACCTTTACCACCTCAGGTCACGGCTCAAGTTCAGCAGCCTCAGTTTCCCTATGCTGCCCCTCCGTGGGTGATGCCTGGGTTCTCCTACCCCATGCCTTGGCCGCAGTGGTACCCGTGGCAGAATCCTCCTATCAATCACCTTCCTTCGGTACCTCAGTCTCCTGCTCCATCCACTTCCAGGGTGCCTGAACCCCCTCCTGAACTGGGGAGCTATGCACCATATCCTGATTCGCCTAATCCTAACTCTCCATCAGCCGCAGATGAAGCCAGCCTCCCTCCACCTCCACAGATCGTGGACGACTGCAAACAGTTCCAAGAACTCTTTAAGAGGGTTGCGATCAGCCAGGATATTCCCTTAGAAGAGGTTCAGGAGAAGCAACACAAACTCCTTAAAATCCTTCAACCGTCTGCACCCTCGAAAATCGCGCTCCCTATAAATGAAGCACTCATGGAGCCAGCTGACACTCTCTGGCAAACCCCAGCTTCTCTGGTACCAACTTGCAAGAAGGCTGAGCGTAAATATTACGTTCCTGCAAAGGACGCAGACTTCCTATTCTCTCATCCACCACCGAACTCCCTTGTCATCGATGCAGTGACACAGAGGACCAAACATTCACAATATCGACCCACCCCTCAGGACAAAGACCTTAGACGCCTTGATGTCCTGGGACGCAAGGTTTATACATCCTCTACACTACAGTTCAGGATTGCTAACTACTCTGCCCTCCTTGCCAGTTATGATTTCGATAATTACAATAAGCTTTTCGAATTTGCCTCCTACATACCAGAGGACAGAAGAGCAGACTTCAAATCAATCCTGTCTGAGGGACAATTAATCTCCAGAACAGCCCTACAGGCGTCTTTAGACACGGCGGACACAGCAGCCCGTACTACCGCAACTGCTGTGGTTATGCGCAGAACCTCATGGCTCTCTGCATCCGGCATTCCTAAAGAACTCCAGACTAAAGTGGAGGATCTCCCATTTGACAAGGACAAACTTTTCTCCCAAAAAACTGACGAACTCCTCCATACCATGAAGGATTCCAGAGCGACACTGCGCACCCTGGGCATTCAACCATCTCTTCCCAAGAGACAGCGATACCAACCCTACCAAAGAACACGTCAGTATTATCGCCCTCAATCCAGACCGTACGACACAACTCGGAATCGTAATAGACCTCCCAAACGCAGACAAAATCAAAACCAAGCCACCACCTTCCGTCCACAGGGCAATAAACAACAGTTTTGAAGTTTTGGTCGAGGGTCTGCACGACCACCCCTTGATTCCACCACTTACTTTCCCATTTGGCCACCGCCTCCAGTATTTCCAACATGCCTGGCAGCGGATCACACAGGACCGCTGGGTCCTCGAAATAGTTCAGACCGGTTACTCCATTCCTTTTATTTTCTACCCTCCTACCCATCCCCCTTCCCCGTCCCTCTTCAGGGACCCCTCCCACGAGCAGTTACTTCGCACAGAAGTGGCTCACCTTCTGCAATTAGGCGCAGTGGAGCCTGTGCCTCTGCAACACCAGGGGACAGGTTTCTACTCCCATTACTTTCTAACACAGAAAAAGACCGGGGGATGGAGGCCTATATTAGACCTACGCCGACTGAACAAATTCGTGAGGACACAAAGATTCAAGATGGTCACACTGGGCACAATAATACCCGCATTGGATCATGGGGACTGGTTCACAGCCCTCGACCTACAAGACGCTTACTTCCACATATCAATTCATCCAGCTCACAGACGCTTCCTACGATTCACAATCGGTCACGATCACTTCCAATACCGAGTTCTTCCTTTCGGACTCTCCACGGCTCCAAGAGTTTTTTCCAAGACCTTAGCCGTCGTTGTGGCTCACCTCCGCAAACACGGAGTCACACTTTTCCCCTATCTAGACGATTGCCTCATCAAGGGCGACTCCTGTGGCGACACACTTCAAGCCACACGTCTCACCATCTCCCTCTTTCACAGCCTAGGTCTCCAAATAAACACCCAAAAATCCACCCTGATACCCACGCAACAGATAGAGTTCATTGGAGCTCATCTCGACTCAACCCAGAGCAGGGCCTCGCTCCCATACAACAGATTCCTCACTATCACACAGCTCATACGCACACTCTCTACTCGTCCCAGGACACAAGCAAGAATCTGCCTACAGCTTCTTGGTCACATGGCAGCTACCACCTTCGTGGTTCAACATGCCAGGCTACATATGAGATGCCTCCAGGGCTGGCTCAACTCCAATTTCAAACCCAGCAGACATCCCTTAGGGATGCTGCTAACTCCTCCTCCCAATGTTATAACTTCCCTACAATGGTGGACAAGTCCAGAAAACCTCTGTACAGGGGTTCCCTTCCAGCAACGATCCCCAACGCTCATGCTCACCACGGATGCTTCCCTGTTAGGTTGGGGAGCGCATCTAGGAGAACACAAAGCACAAGGTCGATGGTCTCCATCAGAGTCGCATCTACATATAAATCTCCTAGAACTCAGAGCAGTGAGGAAAGCATGCCTTCACTTTCTTCCCCTTATAAAGAACAGATATCTGCGAGTTTTAACAGACAACATAGCATGTATGTATTACATAAACAGACAGGGGGGTGCCAGATCACATTCCCTCTGCATGGAAGCCATTCGACTCTGGAATTGGTGCATACAACATCGAATACAGATCATCGCCTCCTATCTACCAGGCTGCCACAACACTACTGCCGATGCACTCAGCAGGCACTTCTCCACAGAACACGAGTGGGAACTGCACCCCACAGTACTCCAACAGCTTTTCTCCCACTGGGGCACTCCATCAATAGATCTCTTCGCCACGACCCGAAATCGAAAATGCCCCCTGTTTTGCTCCAGGGCGGGACTCGGGACTGCATCCCTAGGGGATGCATTCCTCATTTCATGGAACAGTTACCTCCTGTACGCCTTCCCGCCTATCCCTCTACTACACAGGGTTATTCGGAAGATCGCGGACGACAAGGCCCAGGTCATCCTTATTGCCCCGGCTTGGCCAAGACAGACGTGGTATCCTTACCTTCTCCGTATGTCCTCCCGTCACCCATGGGCTCTCCCCAACAGGCCAGACCTCCTTTACCAGGACAACGGGCGGGTCCTTCATCCCCAACTCCAGAAGCTCCACCTCACGGCCTGGTTCCTTCATGGTTCCAAACCCATGAACTAGCCTGTTCCGAACAAGTCCTACACGTCCTCCTGCACAGTAGGAGAGACTCCACCCGCAAAACCTACCTTCAGAAGTGGAAGCGCTTCGCTCTTTGGTGCTCACATAAACATTTAGCACCCAACAATGTGACTCTTCCTAACATTCTAGATTACCTCCTCGAACTGAAACAGGACGGACTTTCGCTTAGCTCCATCAAAGTGCACCTGGCGGCGCTTACCACCTTCCACAAACTTTTGGATGGGTACTCACTCTTTACACACCCCACCATTAAACGTTTTCTCTCTGGCCTGCAAAATCTCTACCCTGAAATTCACGCAACAGTGGCTACGTGGAATCTTAACCTCGTTCTTCATGCTCTCATGAAACCTCCATTTGAGCCCTTGGCTACCTCCTCTGATCTCCATATGTCCATGAAGGTGGCTTTCCTAGTTGCCATAACGTCAGCAAGGAGAGTTGGAGAAATAAGTGCCTTGATGGCCCACCCTCCATACACAATCTTCTCCAAAGATAAAGTCACTTTGAGACCACATCCTCAATTTCTTCCTAAGGTGGTATCGACCTTCCACCTCAACCAACCTATATATTTACCAACTTTCTACCCCAAACCTCACAAAACGCCACAGGATGCAACCCTGCATACTCTCGACGTCAGGCGAGCAATTGCCTTTTATTTAGACAGGACTAAACCATTCCGCAAGTCTCCACGACTCTTTGTTTCAATTGCCGAAAGATCCAAAGGCACGGCTATATCTAAACAACGTCTATCCAAGTGGATCTCTGACTGCATCAGATCCTGTTACCGTGCGAAGAATCTTCAACCGCCCGAAGGCATAAGAACTCATTCCACTAGAGCCATGTCGGCATCCGTTGCCTTCCTACACAATGTTCCCATTCCCGATATCTGCAAAGCAGCTACATGGTCATCTGAACACACATTCGCAAAACACTATGCTTTAACGCAAGACACCACGGCAGACACAATAGTAGGTCATACAGTACTATCTTCAGCATTTCCTGCCGTATCTCCAAAGTCCCACCAACCGTAGTGGGTACTGCTATACATTCACCTAGAGTGGAGCACCCACAGGGACAGCACTCGAAGAAGAAGAGAAAGTTACTCACCTTGCAGTAACTGAGGTTCTTCGAGATGTGTGTCCCTGTGGGTGCTCCACTCCCCGCCCTCCTCCCCTCTACTTTGGAGTACTGAGATGACTCTCCACGGTAGAGAAGGAACTGAGGAGGGTGTGGGGCGCACGCACCCTGGAAGATTCCAACTGGACGGGAGATACCATCTGGGTGCGTGCGCCCCAACCAGGCACTGCTACCGAAAATCTCCGATCGACAGCGCCGGGACGCACCGTCACCTAGAGTGGAGCACCCACAGGGACACACATCTCGAAGAACCTCAGTTACTGCAAGGTGAGTAACTTTCTCATTTGGTCACCCTCTCTTTGAATTGAAATGTTCTCATTAACTTCGATAAATTGATGGACAAAAAGCCTGCATAGGTCTGTAGCTGCAGAGGGTTTGTGATGGGGGCCGGGGAGCATTGCTTGATTTTCTTATTCCTCCCCTCCCCCGCCGAGAATGGGTAGGCACAGTTTCTGGCTGTAACCAATGGGAGATGATTTTCCGTTTCATAATAGGAAAACACGAATTTCAGGATGCCCTTTTTATCCAAAGCTTTCTCCTTGAAGATTGCTCCTCTTCTTTTGCTTCCCTAATTGCTGCTGCTCAGCTGGAGGTAGTGTGCCTTCAAAACACATTATTTTGTTATGCTGTTACTTACCAAAGGAAAAAAGAGAGTGAGGGAGAATATAATTTATGTTCAATTTTCTTTCTTTAACCCATTCTGTGCTCGGGTGAGATTCTTTTCCAGAATAGCATCCGTTGCTATCAGCAGCACACACCTTCCAGCCTGCTGGGAGACAAGGACCTGAAATGAGGGGTGCTCACAGATTATTCATGCAGGATACTTAAAATGTCTGTGGGATGCCTCCTTTTATTGTAAATAATTCTCTTGCCCAGATCCATGAATCTTTATTTCTGATGTCAGTAATTTCCAACAATAAAAGCTGTGGGGACACCAGATTGGTATGGAACATAGGATGACTTCGGGGCCAAAGTGAGTGGGTTCCTGAGAGGCACAGACTTATTGAAGCAGCTGGCTCTGAGGGGTTAGTTTCTAGGGCGATCCCTCCTGTCTTTCCTGTGAACCACATGGCTCTTCAGCCTGGGAGAGGAGGAGACCCAGTGAGGTGTCTCCTGATCTACCCGGTTATTCCTTGCGGGCATGTGATTGCAATGGATGAGGCAAACAAATCACCTCCCTGGGCCTCTGCTCTGTGGGGTGCTGGAGCACACTTCCACTCCCTGCGCCTACCAGCCCCATTCTTGTGAGCCAGTAATATAGAGAAATTGACAAGAACTTTCCATAGGCCTCAGAATAGGGGAGTCTTGCAAATTTCAACATGCTGCTCCTGCTAGTTAGAATGCAGCTGACAGGCACATCGGTGGAGGAAGATTGTTATTCCATTTGCAGGAAAAGCTGGCACCCAGGGTAACTTGCTTGAAACCCTGACTTTTTGGGAAGGACGATATCTCTCCCATAAGTTCTGGGAGCGGAGCCTTGTGTGGAGTGGTATTTCTGGATGAAAGGTCAGCACGAGGTGGCTGTTATCAGGCATATACCAGCAGCACAGAAGAAAGGAGAAAATTGGGCACATCAGAAATAGCTTGAGCGGAATGACAATTACACTAAGGGTCTGAGGAAACAAGGTGGGAACCTGTGGCCTAAGCCTGAAGGAACTCTGGAGACACAGTCCGAGAGGAGAAAAGCATCTTTTCCCTTAGCCTCAGAAACCACCACATGCAGCCTCTGCTTCTGTAACCATTTGTCTGGGCCTGTGGGGGAAGGTGGGAGGGGGACCTTGGAGGGATTCAGTATTCAGACACTTTAAATTCACCTCTAGCTACCTTCAAATTATCAGGAGCTTGTTGTCCACTGAGAAACTGCTTCAGCTCAGATTTTCAGGGAAGAGGTGGAGGGGATGGAAATATCGAAGGAATTTTTCCATGGGGTTGGTGTCTGCATCCTTCTGCTGGGCTGTTTTGCAGGAGTACTTTGAAGATCGCCTTTGAAGGGTAATACTCTGGTGGCCTTCCCTGTCCCTAAATAGTAGCATTGGCATATTCCATTATAGGAGTTGTCTCTGCATTAGGCCTGATGCAGGAGCCGGTGTTTATCTGATTAATTAAACATGTTCTTTGCTTTCTGCTGGTGGAGCTGGAATACAGAGCAGGAGTTCTCATTCCAGCCTCTTCAGAGAACATAGTGCCAGTGAAAGGTGTCAGCCTGGCTGCTCTGGTGACCGAAGCCCCCTGTTTTATACACTCAGTGCTGCCTGAACAGTGGCAGTGCGAGCTCCCTCCAGTTCACCCCCTGCCAATTTACAGAAGTGTACATAGTGTTTGTCATGCTGGATCAGGGCACTGGCCCATCCGCTGGGATCCTGATCCCATCACTAGCCTCTGGGAATTGGAGCCCCACCTCACCTGACTCTGAAATACACCGACCTATCTAGTGGTGTAGTGCAGTGTGTATAGAGCACTACCATCCTGTCTCCAAGGCATGCCCTGAAGCACCAGCTTTCATTGCTCTGATCTAGGCCTGCGTTACCACAAATGCTCCTGCTGGTCATAGAGTTATCTCCTCAACGGAGAAGAGATTGTTTCTGTCCCAGCCCATCCTTAATCTTTCCACTGAGGCTGCCAGCGCTGGTCCAGGTCTAGTAACTTTTGTGATGTGTTTTGTCTGCTGGGGAGGGACCTGGGCTGAGACTCCCTGCGTGTTGCACACAAGCCACCACAGACATCTCAGATGGATTACAGTAGTGCCTAGAGGCCCATCCCAGGTCAGGCCACATTTGGCTAGGAGCCGTATAGACACATAGTGAGAAACAGTCCCTGCCTTGAATAGTATCAGAGGGGTAGCCGTGTTAGTCTGGATCTGTAAAAGCAGCAAAGAATCCTGTGGCACCTTATAGACTAACAGATGTTTTAGAGCATGAGCTTTCGTGGGTGAATACCCACTTCGTCGGATGCAAGTAGTGGAAATTTCCAGGGGCAGGTATATATATGCAAGCAAGAAGCAAGCGAATACTTGCTGTTGAATACTTGCTGTTGCTACTGATCAGATCTAGATTTGAACTGATGTCCAAAAGGCGAAGACACCTGAAGTGTGCTGGATGGTTTGTAGGCAGGCATGAAGACAGAATTGCCTGCCCCAAAGAGTCTGCAATCTTGTACACGGGGCGAGGGGGATGAGATGCTCAGCAGTGCACTTGAACAATGATGCTGACTTTGTGGCCTGTGAACGCCAAGGATTCAGATTTATTTGGGTGATTTTCTGCTGTCTGGTTTAACACGCCTCTGATGGGAGACCTAGGGCCTACGGGCTTGTGGGAGGAAGCCTCTTAATTAGGAGAGGGAAGAGGTATGGCATGCTGTGGGGGGACAGAGGGCATGAGGCCATGTGGGGAGGTCACAAAGTGGGGGCAATTATGTATCTGTCTTGGGCAGAGGCCAGGGGGGTAGGTACTTTGATAGAAATGAAAGTCAGTGCCCTGTTATCAGTGGTATTGGAAATTGTCATGCATGGAACTTCCACCTGCTGTAGTGGAGTTAGTCACCCTAAGGATTGTTTCTTGCATAATTTAAGCCTCCTCCCCTCCCTGTGGAGATGAATGAGAGTTGTTAACTCTGAAGCCTAATGCTGACCATATCATTGTGGTTATTAACGATTTCATTGATTGTTCTAGCACCAGCTTCTGGCTGGTGGGACAGATCAGTCCCCAGAGTGGCTCCACTGGAACTGCAGTGGGGTTTCCTTGGGGTTGAATGTGCTCAGCTAGAGTGGTTTCCATCCTTGTGCAGGAGTAAGGCTGCAAACTTTAGAAACCCAAATGAGTAGCTAATTGTATCAGGATTTTTTTTTTGCCTTCACCACAGGGCAACTTCTCTCTAGTCCTTCTCCAGCACAGGTCAGTCAAATTCTGGGTTTACTGGAGAAGTCCTAGGTTTTATCCCAGTTTCAGTCCGATCTGGCTGGCTAACCTCTCCTCTGCCCCCTGCTGACACGGCACTGGGTGGCAGTGCCATAGGCTGACAGCAGATAGCACATATGGACCCTGGGGGGTGGCAGTGAACTCTTCTTGCAGTTTCCTGGTCTGGCAAGTGAAATCTGGAGTGTGGATTGTGACTGGGGTCTGGGGACATCATTTAGACACTGAAAAATGGGTGAAAAAATTGCACATTTGGGTCACCAGAGGGGTGTGTGGCCATTGCACTGGTATGTCTCCAGCATTGTGGGAGGAGAGGCCCTTGATGTCTCTGCTGGAGAAGAGAGGAAGCTGGAAAGCCCTGAGGGATGAGCTTCAGACCATACCCTTGTGCACACCTTCCTTGCGTGCTAAGCCTCCCAACTTCCAAATCCCACAGCCCATCTTACCTGTGCAGGATAATCCCTTGGCACTGTTTTTCTCATGTCTTTATGTAGTGGTGACTGTCTCTCTTCCTTTTATTCCCCTTACTAGATCTACAATGACAACAGGAACCTGTTCGAGGTCAAGGAGAACGTCCCCAAGAAATTAGTGGAAAAAGTGTCGGGAGACATTGAGAGCCTGTTGGCCAAGAAAGTTCAGGCTTTAAAGGTAAGGGGCCTGACTGGTGCATTGGTCTCTTGTGGTGTTTTTGAGGTCTGCGGGAAGGGATGACCCTGGTGGAATGGTGTGACCTTGCCAGCAGAACACGGTGACATGCTATCTCCTAGGCACCGCATCTCTTAGGGGTTGCATATCTTAATGTGAATATTTCTGAAAGGGTGTGGAAAGCACATGGGTTGGTAAATTTCAGCAAATCTCCAGAATAGAGGACTTTTCAAGTAAAGTGTCATCCTTGGTCTCAGGATAACTGCTACGTGTGCTGCTACGGTTAGAGACGTTCGTTGGCTTTCCAGTGTATTCTCCGCAACTACTGAACGGGGGGAAAGTAACTCAGTTCCTTAGCACAACTTATGAAAAGTGTTACGGAGAGATAGCTTTGGCTCTTTAAGAGGCTGCACCCTGAAATGCTCGCATGCCTGTGTCCGATGGTCCAGTTGGACAGTGCGCTTATCCTGTGATATAAGTATGTGAGTTGTCCCCTTGGGCATCTATGTAAGTTTCCAATTTCACTTCCCATTTTGTGTCATTTTCTCTTTGAGTGAGCTCATTTCATTAGTGCTGGACCAAGATAACCTGATCACACTGCCATGTTGTCTGAACTTGACCCTCTCTGTGATCATGTTCAGCATCTGGAGTTTTTGTGCTGCTCTCAGTAAGTTTAGCTGAAGAAACAACAAGGATTTTATCTCCGTGGAACGGAGAGAGCTTGTGCCTAGGTGGGAGTGAAGCTGTTTCATTTATTGGAACTGTAGCTTCCTTTGGAGTGCTTGATTTTATGAAACTTTGTGTGTGGTGAAGTTCTGCACCTGGGAGCACAGTTCTAGTGGCAACGCTGGCCTAACTGGGCATGCAGCTGAGTTAACCAGGGGCGATGGATGAAGTGTCTTGTAAGGATGTGTGGGTGCAGTTGGAGAGATCAAAGGCCGCCCTCCATCTTGGTAGGAGGGGGGCTGGACTGCAGGGAAAGACCACACTGTAGCTGTTTGGAGCAGGTTTTCATTGTTGTGTTATGTAATGTTAAATACAAACTTTCTGTGCCTTAATAAGAGAACAAGAGACGGAGCTTTCTTAGGGGCTGGTCCCAGTCTGTGGCATGAACTCCCACAGCAACTAAGGACCATCCCAAATCATTTTTTTTTAATTTATTTGCTTTCATGCTTAACCTCAGTTGTCTTCCAGCTTGATTCTATCTCTGTCTGTGATAAGAGCCCCCTATTCAGTAGCCTGGCATGGTGAGGTGACTTGTATTTATCCAGGACTGAGAGACCCTGTGGCTTCGTTGGATTTCAAATCCTGATTTGAATGTGTCTTCTGAAGTATGCACTTTCAGAATGAGACCCTGGGTGGTTCATCTCTCATCAAGCCAGTTTGAATGTCCATACACCTCAATTATAATATTTTAGCAGGTGTTCCTGGTCTCTCCTTCCAGATTGGTGATAGGCAATAGAATCTGGGGATGGGAGAAACCTATAGGCTCCTCCAGCCCCTCTCCCTGCCAGTGCAGGACTGTATAGTGCCAAAGGGGCCAGAATCTAAGCCACAGCACTCCCTCTACTTCCTTTGGGAGTCTCTAAGGCTATGTTCCTAAGGCTATGTCTACACTATAGGCCTCACAATGACACAGCTGTACCACTGCAGCTGTGCCGCTGTAAGGTCTCCTGTGGACTTAGTGCTGTCCGCACCCCTGATCAACAACAGTTTTGCTGAGAAAAGTGCTAGTGTAGACAAAACCTTACACAGCTCTTCTCTCCCAGGAAGTTTTTCCTCATCTCCAACCTACGTTTTCCTCTGCCTCAGCTCTCCTTCCAGTTGAATCATCTCTCTGAGATGTTCCTCGCCCCCCTTCCCCCGTGACTCATGGGAATGATGATGATTTTCCTTAAATGATTTTTTTTCAGTGGCTGAGTCAAGTGTGAGTGACGTGTATCGGTGAGAATGGGAGGGGGCATCAGGCCTTGTGTAGCACAATTTTTGTGATACCTGTATGCTTCCACCACTGGAAAAGTAGTCCCCTCCCCACTCTGTATTGTTGCTGTAGGAGGTGTAGGACATCTCTCAGTGAGCAAGGTTTCTGGAGGAAGGTACTATCTAGTCTTTTGACACGCTGCACAGGCACTGTATAGGAGTCATTCAAATTAGACGATGATTCAGCCCATTCGTCAAAGAGCCTGCTGTTCCTAATTTCAAAGGAAAACATTCATGCATCCTGATTAAAGAAAGTTTAAGCTGTGTCCAGAGCGTTTATTAATAATATTTACAGTCCCCCCCCCCCCCCCCCGGTTCCCCTATAGAAACAAGAATTAAACACCAGAAACCACACTCGGTGCTGACTTTTGGTGGCAGTGGCTTGACACAGCCTAATGGCTGCAGCAGGGGTCTGGCCATTACAGGCATTCTTATTTCCCACGTGTATTTCAGAGTAATGCGGGTGCAGGACAGTGATTGCTTCCCTCAGTAAAAGTGAGCTGCAAGGCTGGGCACTTAGCTACTGCTCTTCCACTGGACCAGCTCTCGTCCCGTTTCCTCATGAGACGGGAAAAATTCCCAGCAGGATCTCTCTGCAACACTCCTTTCTTGTTCCCTCCAGGTACATTTTCCACTGGCCCTGTGGGGTTAGTGCACTCTGCCAGATATCAGACTTCTTGCTGGCCCACCCTTTTGCCCAGCCATAAGCATGAAATCAGTATGGAGCTGCCTCTGTCCCCAGTGCCTGTTGTCCAGGGGAAGCCCCTTTCACACCAACCCAGCCCTGTGTTAACTGTCTTATTGTATCCTTTCTTAGGCCCTACAATCACCATTTCGCTTGCTTCCTAGTGTCACCAGCAGTGATGGAACCCTAGGCCTTCAATCCCAAAAGCACAGCCCTCTACCTTGAGCTAATGGAGTAACTCCTGCTAGTGGCTGTAGTAGACTTGTATCCTAGTTGGCTGACACTATAGGACACAACTTACTTAGCCAGTGTGTCACATCAGATGAATTATAGGGAAACAATATGGATGGCTCTGATTTGCTTTCCTGCATCAAATTCAAACATCTGTGGTGCTTTTTGGCCCAGACCAACAGTTGCCCTGGTTCTGCCTGGGAAATATGTCTTCCCTGACCCTTGCAAAAGGGTCAAGGTGTCAGCAACTGCCAAATGATTGATGGTGAGTTAACTCCATCTTCATGAGACTGGCACTCTGAATGCCTGCGGAGGGCAGTGAGTGCCAGGCTGGAAAGAGGGGGCTGGCTGGCATTGCCTCCCTCCCCTGCTCCATTCACTGGTGTTGGGTTTTTTTTTTTAACCTGAGTTAAGATATTTCTATTGGGCCCCGCCCATCTCTGGAGCACACTAACTCTCTGTGTTCAGGCGCTGGCTGGGCGGGGGAGAAAGCTCTAGTTCCACACAGGTGACGTGGCAGTGAAGAATCCTGTGTCAGCAAACAGGCTTGGGTGTTCCAGGCTGCAGCTGCAGTGGTCTCTGATGCACAGGGCCAAAGGCTAGATCTTGCTGGCGCCACTCACACAGGAAGCTGTGCTGAAATCAGTGGGGTGACTTGTGTGAGTCAGGGGAGCCCCAAGGGAATCCATGATTGAGGACCCCGGAGACAGCAGATTTTATGGGAGAAGGATGAAAGAGAGATGGGGGAGGGGGAAGCTGGGTCCCCCTTCCCCACGTCTGCATTGTTGCTCTTTCTGAAATCCCTGTGCTGCTCTGTGCATTGGATAAGTACAGGAGATGCTGCCTAGATGTGCTGTATTATAATGATGCTGCTGCTGTGTAATTGCTGCCTGCAGAAGAGTTTGGGAGAAAAATAAACTTTACTAAATGGACCTGATTTTTATTATTGGCTGTGGATAAATTTGGGTGATTTACTTCTTGGAAGTATAATCCCCTTCAGTGGTATTGCTGCTGGCTTCTTCTCCCTCCCTTCTGGGCCTGTTGTGTGTTACTTCCCATGCCAATGATTAGCCACTCTCCAGGGCGGCATGTGTCCTGGGGTCAGGAGAAGCTGATGACCAAGGTAGACTGGGGAGGAAGGGACCCAGCATGACAGTTAAGGCAGAGGTTTGCTATTTCCTGCATGTGCTTCCGCTTGCTACCTGAATGTGCAGATCAGAGTAGTAATTGCTTTGTGTTAAGCTGTGCTTGCCACTTCCATGGCTTCCTCCACCTGCTCTCTGCGGCTGCGTGCCACTGATGTGCTCCACTCAGCCCAGACTCTCTTCCTAACCAGTTCTGTAAATGCCAAGCTGCAGCACAGCAAAGGGAGGAGGGCAGCAGGGGTTGTGGTTTGAGCTGATGTCGGTTTTCAGAAAGCATCAGTGCAAACAGCTAATATGCCACTGACATTTTCCAGAGGTGTTAAGTGGCACAGGGGAATTATTTATTAATTGCAGCAATAGACATGATCCTTTGCCAGAGTAACTCCCTGAAACGTGGGAGGCTGCGCTTTCCATGGCGGGAGCTTCTGGAACTCCATGTGCCCGATTCCCACCATGTCACTCTCCCCCTGAATCCCATGGTGTTATCCCAGCTGATCCCAGTGTAGGAGAGATGAGAATCTGGTCCCAGGGCTGTGGCAGCAGGGTCCTTTTCTCTGTTTGCTGAGCAGTTTCTCGGAGCATCTCTCTGTAGCTAAAGTCAAACACAACTTACACAAGTGGAAAAGTCACTGTTGCTGATTAGCTCCACTCAACTCAGAGTGGTAAACAGGGCATTGTCTCCCCCCGGGGCCATGAATGTCCCATGACTGCTTTTTTGTAATCAGCAAGGGATACGAGCTGTGTGTGCAGTTAGTATCTGGATCTGAATTTTCCCCACATTCTTAGGGGTTAGGGGCAGGATGGAAAGCTTCGATCCTGGGATTCATTTTGGGCTTTTCTCATGCAGACCTCTGAAGGCTAATTCGACTGCTGGTTGGTTCCCGTTTCACAGGCTTAGCCACAGATGATTTGCTTTGCCTCATGATAGCTGTACATCCCATTGCTTACTGTGGGCTATGCTGAGTTATTTATACACTGTGACTTGCCTAAACAGTGCTGGCTGTGTTGGTGTTTTCTCCTTCTCTGAAAGGAGTCCATCTGATGCAATAAATAAGATACAAATAGCCACACTCTGTTGTTTAACCTAGAACACTGGGAATGGGAGATGGAGACCAGAACCAACAGACCCTAAGCAGTCCAGGTCCCAGCTCCTTTAGCAATTGCCCGTTTCTCCAAGATCCAGCCTGGCAGCTGGGTTCAGCTGGGTCACTCTGCTTGATAGTTCCTAGATCTGAACCTCTGGGGGCAAGACGTTGAGAGTGGTGCTCAGTGCTAAAGCCAGCCTCTTTCTCTCTCCACCCATTGGACTACCTTCCCAGGGTCTTTGCACAGGCCTGAAGGGTGGGCAGCTGAGGCTGTATTTCTCAGTCTGCACAAATTCTAGTGGGAAAGTGACAAAAATTCTAGTAGAAAAGTTTAAGCTGCCTTATGGTGAAGACCTGTTTGTTTCCTGTAGCCTTCAGCCCTGTGAGTGAGGTGTTGGAGTCTGGCGCTGCCCAGGAGCGGTCAGTTAAATGGGTCCTGTGTTCTTTCCAATTCCAATTCTTTCCAGCTTATTCTCTCTCCTTTCTCCCCCATCACAATTCCATGCTTGTTTTCACCTTCCGTCTCTCCCGCTGCTGACCTGTGTGGATGAACCATGGGTTTTGTTAACACCTACTTATCTCCAGTGCCTGATGATGAATGCTCTGGCGAAAGGACCTCTTTGGTAAAGATTCAACATTCCTGTCCCTTCAGTTAAGATGCAAGAGCTCACTGTGCACATCCTAGAAGATCCCCAAATCGTCCTTCAGCAAAGGCAGGGAAGATCAGGCATGACCTTCCACATTACCCTACTGCAAAACACAAGCAGCAGGCGCAAAGCTCTCGGAGTGTATTTTTATTTTAAACACTTTTGCAGGTCTCCTTGAAGAGATTTCCTGGGGATGTTGCTATTACTGAGGAATGTGTTTCCCTTCTCCCCTGGCTCCAGTTCCAAAGATGATGCTTGGCAGTACTGGCTGTGCAGTGCATGAGAAAGGGGACAGCATCTTAGTGGTGTCAGCATGTGACCAGGCATCGGGAGACCTGGCTTCACCCAGGAGACTTGGAGAAATTGGGAAACTTACTTAACTTTTTGTGCCTCCGCCTCCCCATCAGGATATCATTACGCATCTGCTTTGCATGGTAGTGCAATTAAGGCTTCTGAAGTGTTTTGAGTCCTGGGAGGGAAGGCCCTGCAGAAGTGTAGTGCGTTGTTGTAGAACCTTGTATCGGGGCTTTCCGGGGATGATAGCTGGTTGGTCAGAATGCTTGTAGGGTTGGCAGCTCATCCTCTGATGCTCTTAGCCCTGTTGTACACTGCCTGGTTCTATCCCGCTGGGAGTTGTCTCGGGCTCAGTCTGCGTCTAGCATATATCATGCATGCAGAGAGGATTTAATTGGACAGGTTTATCCCTTTAACAGCTCTGATAGCCATGAGATTTCCCTTACAGGTATTAGGTAATGGAGTCTTATCAGCCCTTCAGCTCCCTGATAGTGAGAGTGAAAGGTTTCACTGGTTTGAAGACTTGCAAAGATTGGCATGCAACAAAATGTTCCTCTGCTCCATTCAGAGTGGTTCCCCTCCCACCACCCCCACCCCCGTAAGTAAGTCTTATGTCGCTGTCATTGCATGCAGTTAAATCTCTCCTGTGGAAACCTATCTGACTTGTGACAGCAATGTTTGTGCTGAGGGTGGTATTAGGGCACAATGAGCAAGGCTAATCCAGTTTGGAACAGGACTGCCCTTCCACCTCCAGTGAAAGCCACTGAGCTGTGTCAGGAGCTGCTTCTCTCTTTGTCCTGTTGGTCTCCATGCTAAATGCCTGTAGCATTGTTCCTCTCTGGCTTCTGGAGGCATGTGATATGGAGGACTGGGTAGCATAGTGAAATAGTGCTCATAAAAAGCATTCTCCCCCCTCTTCCCAGTGGCATGTCTGGGGCTGTCTGAACTTTCCCATCGAGGCAGTGGCCCTGCTGTTGTTAGGCTACCCGCTCAGGTCAGCGGAGCAAACTTACATTGGTAGCTACAGCAGGCCTCCTTGTGATGAGTCTAGGAGCCAACACTGGCAGAGAGAAGGTGCTGGAGCCATTGCTGCTTCAACTGCAGAGGAAGAGTCAGCAGGAAGGGGTCATTGAGCTGAAATAAAGACTATACTGAACCACAGTCCACCAGACTGTTGGGCTCCAAGGACTCCAGCAGAGTGTGCTACGCACGCAGGCCTGTAGGGTTCCTCCTCTTTACCCAGACATGGTCCATGGATTCTACACAGCATGAGGCTTTTGGGCAGGGCAGGAAGAGGACAGACTCCTACACCCACATATCCTGGGTCCCAGTCCAGTGCTCTGTCCACTAGGTCACACTATCTGCCTGTCTTTCCCCATTTCAGATGGCAGGTGACCTATGTGGGGAAGTATTTCCTTCAGACACTGCACATCATACCGTGCCCAATCACACAGAGCAGAAACCCACCCAGCAATAAAGATGGAAATTAGCTTTCTCTGCTCAGCACTTGCATTTAAAGAGAAGGTGGGTAAGGGGGGGGGGGGAATAACACACTGCCTGAACTGCAAATATTTAAAGGTATAATCTCCTTGCTTTGTTAATTAATAGTGATAATCTGTCCCTTCTCCCACTTGTTTCCTAACTGCTGGTTAGTAGTTTTTGTTTTAATTATATTTTTAATTCACTCCTAATCAAATCTTGGCTGACTCGCTTCATTCATTCATTCATTCATTCATTTATTTATTTATTTATTTGGCCTGTACGTGTGCATGTCTCTGTCTCTTCCCCACCTCCCCTTCTCTTCCTCTTCCTTCCTCCCTCCACTGTTCCTGAGCTGGACCTGATCCAGTAATCCAATTTGAATCCAATCTCTCAAGTCTGGAATTCTAATTTACAGATTGCAGAGAGGGAGTTGAACAATGCGCACACACCAGGATGGGAGTTTATTGTCTAATCTAATCAGGGACAATCAGATGTTTGTAACAAGTCTATCAGAACTGTATTGGGCCCATTTGCAGAGCAATGTAACCAGCCTTCTAATAATGCTAACACGATTTAGGGCTTCGTGCACTTTCATGCAGATTATGTCGTACGTTTTCCTTTCTTCTTGCATGTATGCTTGGCAGAAGCCCAGCCCTGTTTGCTTTAAAACTTTGTAAGCTGCTTGGTGAGCTCTGAGGCTTCAGGGAAATGTGAGGCCGCACATCCTTCCATTGTGGCGTCTGCAGGGCCCTGAGTGATGGTGCCAGTGGCACCATGTGCCCTGTGTTTGGAAGAGATCAGAGTACTTCCTGAGCAGAGGCCTCTCCAACTCGCTCCATGTGGGTCTTCCAAGCAGCCACAGTGGCGTGCCATGTCTGTCACTCAGGATGCATTTGAGCTGTGGTGCTGGGAAATAGGAGGTAGTAACTCATGTATGGAGATACCTGATAAGTCTCTGCATTGAAGATACTTCCTAACCTTGTACATATGCGTATGAGCCCTCAGGCACTTTTGGCTGGGAGAGGATGTTGCCAAAGAATGAATAAATATACAATGGCCTTTTTTCTGTCTTGCTACAGGGCATCTAAAACCTGGTGCTCGGCTTTTGTAGATTTAATTGTTTTGATTTATATGTAGTGTGTGCTTGGGCTGTGGGCTCCGTCACAGCTCAAGAGCAAGAAACCTGTGTTTTCTAGTGGTTAGAACAAAGGTCCAGAGGCCAGGGAAATCCTGGGTTCCACTTCCTCAAGCATAACTGGCTAGCCTTGGGCAAGTAGTTACTTTGTCTCGTTGTGCTTTCCTGATCAAATAAATGATCTCTCCTCCTTTCTCTATTATCGCCACTAGTGTCCAGCTTTCATCAAAGAGCTGAGCTGCCTTGGAGTTGGTCACTTACTGTGGGTTGCTGCTGCTCAGCTGTCTGTACCTATGGGCTTGGCTCAGGGGTTTATTTTGGGCTTCTGTATTTCTTCATGCTCCTAAAGTATTTTCTCTCTGGTGCTTGCTCCACACTGAAGTCTCTCCTGAGATAGGTATGACACCAGGCAGTTTCAGTATGCTTCTGTTCATTGCACTGTCCTCAGTTGTGGGCTCTGAACTCCTAAAATTGCTCTGTGAGGGCGGCCCAACTGCATTTGACTTAAAGGGTTGCGTTTTCTAAACTGGCTGAGTAAAATTTGCCCTGGCACTTCTATGCCTGGCGTACTCGTACCTGAAAACACAAGCCCCGTGGGTGCTGGATTGCACCCACAAGGCTGGAGGTATAAGATAGACTCTAAACACTTTGGGGCTCTTTGCCTTTTCATTATGGGCCTGATTCTTGTTTGCACTAAGGCTCCTTTACACTACTCTGGCAGCATGCAGGAGCCTTAAAGGGGAGAGGGGGAATTATAAGTACACCCTCTTCAAGGCTCTTCACACTGCCACAGTAGTGTACAGAGGCTTCCTTAGGGTAAATGAGAATCAGGCCCTATAGATCTATACTCTGCCTAGCACAACAGGCCCTGATTCCTGATTCGGGTCTCTTGCTGCTACAATGCAGATGTAATAATGGGATGTCACAAATGATGTGGATGCATCTTACAGGAGATTGGACCATGTGAACATTTGGCCCAAATTTACAAAAAAAAAATTTTTAATCTTGAGTTAAAAAAAATGTAGAGGGCTGCAGTCCCCTGTTAACCTTTTTCATTTCTACTGTTGCAAGGGCCCCAGAGACCCCTGAAACTCATAGAATAGAAAGAGGGGCAGTTTTTTAAAACTTTGCCGGTATTGTTTAGCTTTTGTATTTGACAGCACTATCATTCTTTTTCAGGTTCACCTACACAGTCAGTGTCTCATGTTGTTTCTGTGGCTCTTTCTCCCGTGTAGTACCAGACTTTCCTAAAAATAGGTTTTAATGGGCTGAATTTCAAGTTGGTAATATCTCTTTAAGCAACATCACTTCAGTATTCTATAGCTGTTAACAGCCCACGTAAATTTAAAACCTGGCAAACTCTAGCTTCAGTTTTACTGCTGCTGGTTTTTTTTGGTTTTGTTTTTTTTTAAAAAGCCAAGAACGTGAAGGAGCTTTTGTGCAGAAAATACCCTAGAGTCCTGCATAGTTATGAATATTCCCCTAGATGCAGACTGGCACTGAGCAGTGTTTATTAGAGAGGAAATTGGACATAGCCGGTTGATGCACTCTTTAGTCCCTGGAGACCCTGGTTTGCCTGACAGGTTGTCGTGTAGTTTGTGGATGTTTGTCTTACCCACATTTACGCATTAGTGTTAATTAATGTGTTCATACTAGTTAATGTTTGTAAAGCACTTTGAAAACATAAAGTGCTCTGCAGAGTCAGTGTTAAACATAATGCATTTTCTGACCCAAAGCTTAGCATTGCTGGCAATCGCAGCTGAATCCCAGCTGGGAATAAATGGGTGTTTAAATTCAGGGCTGCTGTGCATGGGCAGAACTGCAGGCCAGGATTTAGGTGCTTTGGTAGAGACATGTGGCGTCCCAGGGCTGGAAGAGCCAGGGGTGCTGTAGATCAAGATTGAGGTGCATAGGCACAACTGTGTTGGAGCCTAGGACCTCCATTCCTGACCCTTCCTTTTTCCAAATGTAGCTTTAAAAACCTCTGGCTCTGGCTCAGACACTGCTCTCCATGCAGATCAAGGAACATACAAGGATAGAGGGGATAAATAAACTTATGGCTGTAGGTACTCAAATATTCAGTGTCGCAGTAAGAAATGGAGATACCGGATCTAGTCAGGAATTGAGATCAGAGAATGGAGTTTCAGCTTAATTCTACACTAGATAGGCAACTTTGTGAGCTGCCAGCTCAATTAGTGATTGTAATTACTATGCACATTTGTGCAGTTTTGGGGCATTAGCCTTTAGGGTCTTGAGAGCTCAGTTCAAATCCTGCCTTGTGGTCCAAGTGAAAGTGAATTTGGTGATCTCTGCTTCGGAGAGGTGCAGGACTGGAAGAGTAGGGGCAGGTGAGGAGCATTGGCAGAGCTGTATGGGTAACCCCTGAATTGGCATAGCAGAGGCTGGTGCACGTCAAGATTGAGAGACAGCCTCAAACTGACATGAAGGCAGCTTGCACGGGCCCTGTTATGTGGCTTGACTCTAAGCTGCAGCCGCTAAACTCTATATAACTGGCTGCCTGCCCCTCTCTCTCTCTCTCTCTCTCTCTCAGTGCAAATGATGGGGGCCTGGGCTGCCCACAGCTCTGTCTGCACCCTTGAAGTGAGCGTGAAAAATGGCAGCATCAGGCGTAGCCCATAGCATAGAGCTATTACATATTCTCAGGGCAACTGATGTCCATTAAACATTTGAGTGACATTGGAACAATGTACAAAATATCTACATTAGGTATCTAGCAAATCTTAATAAAAAAAAAAAGCCAACAAGAATGTAAATTGCACATACAATTGCGATAACGAGCTGCAGATAACATTAAAGAGATCGTATCAATTTAATGCAAGTTTAGTGCCAAGCTCTGTGATCCGCTCTTTAAAGAGCAATCCTTGTTAGGCAGTGGAATTTCAGCAGAAAGTATGTAAATTGCCTGAGACTTCTGTACAAGCCGTCTCTAAACCTACAACCTCGAGCTTCAAGAAACTGTCTGCTTCCTGGGGATGAATGAAAAGCTGCCTGGTTGCCATAATAATGATTATATCCTCTTTGTTTTAAAATAGGCTGCCCAAGCCTGCTGGCCTTTGGGTGCCTAACAAACTAGAATTAAAAATATACCTTACCACAGAGGCAGCCCAGCTCAGTAAATTCCAGAACCGTAAGAGAAATCTTGAGCAATGCACCTACCAGCATGTAATCATGTGACTACCCACAAGGCAAGTGAGACTGATGGAAGCAGAAGTCTTTCCCCAGGAGCGTGCCTCACCTGGACACTGGTCTCTATTGCAGAGTGACTGGATACAATGGTCCTAGGCTTCATGCTGCAATATTAAAGAGCTTGAATCACGTTAGCCGAATAATAAGGAGCTAATGGGGTTACAGACACTACGTGGGCAAAGACATTGTCTGCAGCAGCTGCAGTGTGAGTAGCATTTGTGGGTAGATTTGAACGATCCCATAACCCAGCCTAGAACTTGCAGATTGGTAGTGTGTCTATGCTAATGCTTACAATAGTCTCCCATGTCTTCTGGGCCAATTGACTTTTTTCCCCGTTAAATCTCTTCTTTAGAGTGCACGATTTCCATCCTGTAGTGTTTTGATTTCTCCACACCCTACTGAGATGAATTCAACCAAATAAGACCATCTTAAAATATTATTGTCAGAGCTGTGCAATCAGTCTCAAGCATATTGTGTCTCTGGTCCCCTTAGTGCAGGGCATGAGTTGCAAGTGAAGGATCTGCTGCATTGCCAGGAGATCAAGGGAAGTAATTATTCCCCTCTATTCAGCACTGGTGAGGCCACATCTGGAGTATTGCTTCCAGTTTTGGGTCCCCCACTACAGAAAGGATGTGGACAAATTGGAGAGAGTCCAGCGGAGGGCAAGAAAAATGATTAGGGGGCTGTGGCACGTGACTTAGGAGGGGAGGCTGAGGGAACTGAGCTTATTTATTCTGCAGAAGAGAAGAATGAGGGGGGATTTGATAGCAGCCTTCAACTACCTGAAAGGGGATTCCAAAGAGGATGGAGCTAGGCTGTTCTCAGTGATGGCAGATGACAGAACAAGAAGCAATGCTCTCAAGTTGCAGTGGGGGAAGTCTAGGTTGGATATTAGGAAAAACTTTTTCACTAGGAGGGTGGTGAAGCACTGGAATGGGTTACCTAGGAAGGGGGTGGAATCTCCATCCTTAGAGGTTTTTAAGGCCCAGCTTCACAAAGCCCTGGCTGTGATGATGGTCCTATTTGAGCAGGGGGTTGGACTAGATGACCTCCTGGGGTCTCTTCCAGCCCTAATCTTCTGTGAGTCTATGACCTCTGGCTGCTGCTCTTCCTTTCCTGTCTCCCATTGATAGTAATGCCAGTGCCAATCACTGGACAATCATGATGCTTTAAAAATAATGTGTATGGGTTTTTTCTTTGCCTTCTAGATTTTGGTTCTTTAGGGATCATGTTTTCAAGCTTTTTCGCCCCCTGCAATGAAGAGGGCAAGAAATGTTTTTGCATGATACCTCAGCTTTAATTTTTAATCACCTGACTCCAGGAGCTTCAGCTTTAAGGAAAATATCAAACATTGTGAGACTTGCAAAAAAATCTTAAGAGTTGACAACACTGCATGACTTCACTTGGCCCTGTTGGTGCTGAATCAGTGAGCTTGCTTCATATCCATTGCAGCATGAATGAATGTGCATGCATGCAATTAGCCTTGTTAAGCTGGACTCTGGAAACCATTTGTACTGCATAGCAACAACAACTTTATTGTACCTAACTTATGAGCAGTTTCACATTCTGATTTGCCAGTAGATGGCACGCTTTGTATGGATGAATTATCTATATATAAACATATATCTCTTGTGTATACTATTTCCAGAGCAATCTTCACTACTCACTTTCCACCCACATAAATGGAGACTTCCGTAACTTTTATAGTTGCCATTAAGGTAGCTGGGTGAGAATTTAGATCTAAAGATTCGGCTTTGCAGAGGTTGTGTGTGGGAACTGATCATAGAATCATAGAATATCAGGGTTGGAAGGGATCTCAGGAGGTCATCTAGTCCAACCCCCTGCTCAAAGCAGGACCAATCCCCAACTAAATCATCCCAGCCAGGGCTTCGTCAAGCCTAACCATAAAAACCTCTAAGTAAGGAGATTCCACCACCTCCCTAGGTAACCCATTCCAGTGCTTCACCACCCTCCTAGTGAAAAAGTTTTTCATAATATCCAACCTAAACCTCCCCCTCTGCAACTTGAGACCGTTACTCCTTGTTCTGTCATCTGGTACCACTGAGAACAGTCTAGATCCATCCTCTTTGGAACCCCCTTTCAGGTAGTTGAAAGCAGCTATCAAATCCCCCCTCATTCTTCTCTTCCGCAGACTAAACAATCCCAGTTCCCTCAGCCTCTCCTTGTAAGTCATGTACTCCAGCCCCCTAATCATTTTTGTTGCCCTCCGCTGGACTCTTTCCAATTTTTCTACATCCTTCTTGTAGTGTGGGGCCCAAAACTGGACACAGTACTCCAAATGATGCCTCACCAATGCTGAATAGAGGGGAATGATCACGTCTCTCGATCAGGGCCGGCTTTAGGCCAATTCCACCAATTCCCCCAAATCGGGCCCCGTGCCTAAGAGGGTCCCGCACCCAGTGGCAGAGCCGCCGGGGGGTGGGGCAAGTGCCTGAGAATCCCTTCCCTGGCTAGAGGCTCCTTTTAAATGTTTACTCACCCGGCAGGGCTCTGGTCTTCGGCAGGGGGTCCTTCACTCGCTCCGGGTCTTCAGCAGCACTTCGGCAGCAGGTCCTTCAGTGTCACCGAAGACCTGGAGTGAGTGAAGGACCCGCCGCCGAAGACTAGGAGCGCCGCCCGGTGAATACAAGCGCCATGTGTTTTTTTTTTAACGTGTTTTTTTTAGTCATCCCTGCCAGGGCCCCACCGAAACTGTTCGAATCGGGCCACGCGCTTCCTAAAGCCGGCCCTGCTCTCGATCTGCTGGCAATGCCCCTACTTATATAGCCCAAAATGCCATTAGCCTTCTTTGCAACAAGGGCACACTGACTCATATCCAGCTTCTCGTCCACTGTAACCCCTAGGTCCTTTTCAGCAGAACTGCTGCCTAGCCACTTGGTCCCTAGTCTGTAGCAGTGCATGGGATTCTTCCGTCCCAAGTGGAGGACTCTGCACTTGTCCTAGTTGAACCGCATCAAATTTCTTTTGGCCCAATCCTCTAATTTGTCTAGGTCCCTCTGTATCTTATCCCTACCCTCCAGTGTATCTACCACGCCTCTCAGTTTAGTGTCATCTGCAAACTTGCTGAGGGTGCAGTCCACGCCATCCTCCAGATCGTTAATGAAGATACTGAACAAAACCGGCCCCAGGACCGATGATGATGGGGGGGAGAACCAGGTAACAGTGTTGGGAGCAATATAAGCACTAAATATTACACAAGCAAAACAAGACCAGCTTTGGAGAGTAGGTGTCCTGAAAAAACCCACCTCAAGATAATATTTTTGCCTTTTCAAGCAATTTTCATCAAAGAAACTCAAAGCACTTCACAACACTCTGATGTGGTGGTGGTGGCTGACGATCCCTACTTTACACATGGGGAAACTGAGGCACAGAGTAGTTTCAAATAGTGAGTGTGGCAGAGCTGGGAGTAGAACCCACATC
Organism: Mauremys mutica; assembly: GCF_020497125.1. NCBI lineage: Eukaryota > Metazoa > Chordata > Testudines > Geoemydidae > Mauremys > Mauremys mutica. The sequence goes on from NC_059078.1 coordinate 49,020,426, forward strand.
TCCTGAATCTCAGTGCAACATCTGTAACCACAAGACCATTCCTCAAGGGTTACCACTAGAAATAAAACAGCAAAACTGCTGGAGGAGAACGATGGTCCAAAGCCTCGTCTGCGTACTTTTTTTGTAACCGAGGCTGCTACGGGGGCCATGGGTTTTAAATGTTGATGGTCACCCTTAAATAGTCTATTTGTATAATAGTGTCCAGCTGTTCTTTGCTTCCTCTGTACCAAACCACTGCTCTGCTACTTTCTCTGCCTTCTTTTGCAACCTGCTGGAGGATATGTGCTCGAGTGCAACTAAACGACAATTGAAAAATGGAGATAGGGTTGGAAGAATGGGCAGTCTCAGTCTGGGATGCCCATAACATATTATGGTTGCAGGGATATTTTGTACCTTGACCCCACTCGCAACTCTCCCATAGTCTCCCATTTTAAGCCACAGACCCACACATGAGCTTTTCTTAGGGAAAACCCCACAGTTCACCTCACTTTTTTTTAAAATCGGTCACTATGTTACAGTGCCCCCTGTTTCACTGACTGTATTACTCCAGCAGGGCCTGAACCCCATTGGGCCTTCCATATACTGCTGTTCAGGTGTTGTCACCAGCTGATAGATGAAGGGACTTAGGACAGCTTTTTCAAAACAAGTATGACTGATCCATAGGTACATCACAAATAGAGAGGCCAGGGTTAAAATAACAACCACCTAACCACGTTGTTTGCAGTGTTGTTGTCGTGTTGGTCCCAGAGTGTGAGAGAGACAGGATGGATGAGGTAATATTGTTTATTGGCCCATCTTCTACTGGTGAAAGAGAGTCAAGCTTCAGGACCTGAAGAAGAGCTCTGTGGAGCTCGAAAGCTTGTCTCTTTCACCAACAGAAGTTGGGCCAGTAAAAGATATTACCTCACCTTCCTTGTCTCTGAGAGTGGGAGGCATTAAATCGACACTTTTCTCATCCATGGAAGACCTGGACTTCGCAGATGATGTTGCTCTCCTATCACATACCCAACACCATATACAAGAAAAAACAACTCGACTCAACGCATTCAGCCAGCAAATTGGACTGAAAATCAACCGCAGTAAGACAGATATCATGACCTGTAATATTGCCTCACCATCACCAGTACGGAGAGAGGATTATGTTCTCACCAATGTAGAAACATTCACATACTTGGGCAGCACCATCAGTCAGGACGATGGAACAAGCCAGAACATCCAGAACAAAATCAATAAAGCCAGGAACACCTTCAGGAGCTTAAATACAGTCTGGAAATCATCAAAATACAACACCAAAACCAAACTCAAGATTTATCAGAGCTGCGTACTTTCAACACTACTTTATAGTGCAGAATGCTGGGGAATGAGAAAGTATGACATGCCCAAACTGTCTTCATTCCATACAACCTGCCTCAGAAAAATCCTCCATATCTTTTGGCCCAGAACAATCTCAAACCAAGATCTATTGACTCAGTGCAGCCAAGAGGATCTGAGCACCATCATTGCCAGGAGGCGTTGGAGATGGATCGGTCATGTGCTTCGGGTGGAAACTGATTCCATCACCAGAGTAGCAATAAGATGGACACCAGAAGGCAAGCGAAAATGAGGCTGCCTGAAAACAACATGCTGAAGAGCTGTGGAAGCCGAGCTGAAAAACTTGGGGTACAGCTGGGGAACCATTGGAAGATTTGCCAGAAACAAGTCCCTCACACTCTGGGACCAACACGACAACAACACTGCAAACAACGTGGTTAGGTGGTTGTTATTTTAACCCTGGCCTCTCTATTTGTGATGTACCTATGGATCAGTCATACTTGTTTTGAAAAAGCTGGAGGAGCTTCATCACCGCCCTAAAAGCCAGAGGCATAATAGGAACACGATGATGATGATGATGATGACCTTGTCTCTAAGCACATAATGTTTGACTTCAGCCGTGGCCTTTCCTTGCCAGCTCTGGGTAGGCTGCCAGCCTTGGGCTGGGTGAGGCAGCCTGCCCGCGCAGCCTCTACCTCTACCTCTGATCCCCCCCCCCAACCTCAGTTGCTGTTTCCCCCTGAATTCACAGGCTCCCTTATTCATTCCAAGATATGTTGTTCAAGATTTTAAAGTTCCTTGCTCAGATTTGGGACCTTGTACCTGGTCCGTCGGTCCTTTTGTATACTAGGCAATTGAATTAAAGCCACGGCTGAGTTCCTGAAAAGCTGGGGAATGCTCAACCTGGACTTAACCCTTTAAGATTCCATAGACCCAGCCCCACAGTAACCTCTAACCCTAAGGAGATGTGTATAAAATTAGTCCAGATAATCTCCACACTGGTCATGCTTGAGTTTTCCCTGTGACATCACAGTGTCTCCCTCTGCCCCCTCCTCATCCAAACCAGATCCTCAATACCACCCCATCCAAGCAGTTTTTATTCCCCGTACGTTGAGCAGCAGTAAAACCCAGGCTGTAATAGCAACCCTGCTAATTATATCACTGCAGATTTATTTCATGGTAATATTATTGCTGGCCTCAGGCATCACCACTATCATCAGAAAACATCAAATGATCACAGCTCCTTAGCTGCCTCCATTAAACCTGAGCAGAGCGTCTGGACCTGTTTTTAAGTTTGTCTTTTGATGAGAGCCAAGGATTGATGGGTTGGTGAATGTGAGGTTCACAGAATATGCCCTGAAGGGATTCTTGCCTAGCTATAGCAGCCATAAGGCGCAGATGGCTGAATCACTAGCGGAATGCATATTTGTTTTGGGTGGCAGGGAGTTATTTTAGAGTGTGTGCACCTTTTATATCCTCCAGACAGACCTGGCCCTCTCTCCTTACCTGAATACAGTCCTTTCAGCTGCAGCATGGGCTATGCAGTATACCACACATGCGGGGCTTGAACTGAGGGAGGATCACTGTCCTGCTGATTAGTGGAATGGACTGTGGAACTCGAGTGGGGCTGAAACTTTTTTTTGTTTTTAAATGAAAAATGTCTTTAACTACACAGAAATCTTGCAATTTCCCCCCTCCTCCCGGGCTTAATTAAATGCAGCAAATAGAATAGACTAGGAGGAGTGTTTGTGTAATTAATTTCTGCCCCAGTGAGGAATCTGTAAACCCCCTCCCCCCCCCCCGCAAGTTCCAAGCTCTACGTACTCCTCATCAGGTGAGACAGTGACCTTAAATGACAGCCCGGTTTACTGTGATAAATGCACAAGGTAGGTCTAGAAAACTTACACCCATTGTGCTGCCTGGTATCCTTGGTACATCCTGACATGCTGTTGTCCTGTGGAACTCACTGCCACGAGAGGTCAGTGTGTCAAATATCATGGATGGTTTGTACAATGGGCTGGATGATTTTATGACAGCAGACAGGTCCGGGTAACCAAAACTCATGCTTCTGGGGGTCAGCTAATCGCCATATATACTGCATATTGGGCTAAGTTCATGCTGCGGGGGATCGTCATCTGACACTGATGCATTGTTTTGGTCATGCCAAAGGTGAGGTAATTGTCTAGCCAGACCGGTTATTTGTTTTCCTGTGGGAAATCGGTAAAATGTCTGTTTTTGAACCAACCTGTAAGGAAATGCAGAGCACAGTGCAGAAGCAGGACAATTATTTCTGATCTAAGGTTTAGCCAATGTCGAGAGCACTAGGTGGTAACTGATCAATCAAGGGTCCCTGTCAAAATCTATAAAAATAGCTCAGTTGCTATTGACTTTACAATCTCTGGCTGTAAAAGCTTCTTTGGTTACTGGGAGACAAGCTGAGGTAGCAGAATGAATGGGCCAAAAATCTTGACTGAGATGGGGGTCAATAAATTACATGCAGACAAAAGACACTTTACGCTCAGACTGCATCAATCTCCTAGTAATTTCAGCAAAACAGTAAGAGCAGAAATAGGCTGATAATTATTTAAATTGAACTCCGAGCCTTGAATATTTTTCCTCAAGTAACAGCTCTTCAGCACTTGTCCAGATGAGTGCTAATTTATCCAAATGGAAAGGTTTATTAAACATGTCAGCCAGTGCTTTAGTAATATTTAGGACAGCAATTTTACTTTATTATATCTTTTAACAAAAGAAGGTCCGGGCTGCTAGAACCAGGCCGTTCATTGAAATCATCCTACAGGGAATGTTAGAGCCAGTTCCTAGCAGAGAGACCTGTCATCCATGCCCAGTCATGACTTACATTACCACTGTTTTCATTCAGTTTTGCCTCTGAGTTGTGGTCAAATCCAGGACCTGACTCAGTGGTGTTAATCACAGAAAACTCTCATTGACTTCAGTGGTGTTGCAGATGCTCAGAATCTCTCCAGATCAGCTATTTGGGGGTGTTACTACAGGCTGCCACTATTGGAAATACTGAAACGGGCACAAGGTCACACAAATTAAACGGACTCTGAATCAGGCTCTCAAATCAGTGGAAGTCTTTCTGCTGACTTCATTGGTCTTTGGGTGAGCCCATAAAGAAATTAGTTTCACCTCCCTTCTCATCCTTGCCACTTGTTCTTTGTAGTGCCCCATATTTGCCATCTTTATTGTCACTTGTTTGAGAAACACAAACACCCAAGAAAGATTGAAGCCTACCAGTGTCCATCTTTTATAACCAAAGGAAGTCAATCCTGTGGCTTGTACAGACCTGATCCTAATGGATGAGCCTTTCTTTGTTCACATTTTGTTATGATGTAAGCAAGTACACAGGTGAATGCACAGGTAGGTAGATACAGTGTGGAGGTTTTGTGTGCTGTGGCTGAACACAGGTAAGAATATAGGTGCTTAGTGCAATAGATTCTCGGCTGATGGATCCACAAGCTGCTGATGCAGAGGTTTTTATTCATAGCTTAGTACCAGTCCATGGGTATTTGTTGTAATGTTGCTAAGTGTGGGTAACTATGCAGGTGTTAATTATTCAGTATAGAAAGGAGGTGACACCTTTCTACATATGGTACAATGTAGTGATAGCTAATGGTCATTATTCTTTGTCATTTGTTTCTTGCATATTACAAGATCAGCATTCCTCAAGCTGGTCTGGGGACAATCTAATCTTAGCTGAAATCTGTTCAGTACATCTCTGATTATGTTTGGCCACATAATTCTATCAGGGTTCTCTTTGGTGAGCCACCCTGTTGTGGTGCATTTCCTTTGATGCTCCTGTTAATATTCCAAATATATTATTTCTTTTGTAGATTTGAGGGAGGGTATCCCAAAGCACACTCAGCTCAGATTTTATTAAAGTGTATAATAAGTTTTCTCTATGTATATATCTCTGTGACCAAAATGCTTGGATCTGTGGCTTCTTCCAAATATGTGGGTGGAGCTGGAGCAGTGGGTGTACATTGTTGAGCTGCTGGAATGAAGTGGAAACATGTAATTACTTTATATTGAAAAGCTCTCCATGCTGGGGAGATGGTTGTAGTGTCTGAATCCTTTTCAGAGAATATCTGCCCCAGAGCTGGCTTCTGTAGTGCTTTGAAATTCTGCTGTCTCCCCCAGCCATTCCCCCCTCTCCAAAGAGACAGGCGGCCTTCCAGGGTCAGACTTTCATAATTGTGCTGCCCATGACTGGTGTAAGACCCGAGCCTGCAAAATAACGAGGTGGAATTTTCTAAAGGGCTTGGTGCTGGCTGGTCTCTGCCCCCATTGAAGTCAATAGTAAAACTCCCTTTGGCTTCAGTGGCAGCTGAAGATGTTTAGCGCTCTGCGCGGTCTGGCTGTAGGGCCAGGGGCGGCTCCAGGCCCCAGCACGCCAAGCGTGTCCTTGGGGCGGCAAGCCGCGGGGGGCGCTCTGCCAGTGCTGCGAGGGTGGCAGGCAGGCTGCCCTCGGCGGCTTGCCTGCGGACGGTCCGCTGGTCCCACGGCTTCGGCGGACCTCCTGCAGGCGTGCCTGCGGATGGTCCGCTGGTCCCGCAGCTTCGGCAGACCGTCCGCAGGCAAGCCGTGGAAAGCAGCCTGCCTGCCGTGCTTGGGGCGGCAAAATTCCTAGAGCCGCTCCTGTGTAGGGCAGCCTGCCACCTGCTGAAGGGACTCCGCTGTTGGTATGCAATACATTCACTAATAACCCTGGTTCCTGGTCAGTGCTCTGAGGAGTCATGGAAACCTCCCCTGCTGCCAATGTGCTGTAAGTGTTCCTGATGACACATTTTTTAAAATCATTTCCATCCTGTTTTAAAATTCAGTGTTGCAGTGTCTGGAGCTCTTGCTCCTAGGAAGGGACTTGGCAGGAGAGCATGGTAGAGGTCTGTGTTGTAAATTCCTCTTGTGGCTGCATGGCTCCAGTCTATTTCGAACACAAAGCTTTTTGCATGGGGCTCAGGTTTGCAGGGGATTTCTCAGGCCTTTAGTACCACATCAGAAATGGCAGGCTACTTGGCTATGCCAGAGGTATGGGGGCAAAGGCTGTGGGTGCTATGACATGACAGTGATGTTGAATGGCCCAGAGGAGGAACTGATGGATGGGCCCTATCTAGACAGCCTGCAAAAAAACACAGATCCTGAGTTGCTGATCCCTCACCGTCCTCAGAGTCCCTTCAAGTAGGTGGAATATTCTTTATATGATTTTAAATTTTGCTTCATGTCATGTTTGGGAGGTCAGACTGGATGATCTGGTGGTCCTGTTTGGCTGTGAACTCTGTGATGATTCTGGTTTCCTGCAGGTAGCCAGGAAATCCAGTTGTGGAGTGGCTGAGAGGAAACTTGTCTTTTTCCATTTCCTCATGTAGACAGGCATGAGGTCAAGGCATCCTGTGTCCTCCTACTGACCCCACCCCTTTTGGATCAGGATCCTACATATGCCAGGTACAAAGTGGCCCCATAGGACAAGGAGCACTGAGAGCGTGTTTGCTTGGTTGGCTGTGCCTAGCAGCAAGCTGGAGGTCTAAGAAGGGACCATGAGCTCTGTATCACCTCAGACATGCCCATTCTCCTCTCAGCCCCTGCTTTTGAAAGTTAGGCAGCGGATGCCCAGTGGGCTGGAGGAATGATTCCTGATAAGGGTGGAGGATGATGTCTGGCGCCGACATGCGCCTGTGTGTTGCCTCCACTCACTCTTGGCTTTGCGCTCCTTGCTGTGTTCCACACAAGAGATTATGCCTGGGGTTTATGAGCTACGTGCAGCCAAGTGTGGTTTTCTGCCAGGCCTCTTGAGTCCCTGCAGTAGCAGAGCTGATTTCTGAAGGGCTGTGCCACTTTCACAAACTATTTTGTGGCTCAGGTGACCCCTTGCTAATGAGCCCTGCTCTGTGCCATTGCAGTGATACCTGCCTGCTGGAACTTTCAGCCAGTCGGAACCCTCTCGTCATGTGGTCTGTTTTTATAAAGGTTTGTAATACATGGCTGCTGAAAACAGTTCCAGGGGAGCAGACAAACATAAAACCCACCTATTGCTATTGATTTCCCATCATGCAGTCCTGTCACTATTTACTGTCTCTGGCAGTCTGTTGATAGGAATATGAAATTCTCCGAATAGGGAATAGAAACGAAAATCATTTAAAAGGGGAACACTCGCCCTCTGCGCTATGGGGAGAGCACGTTCTGAAGCACCTGCCATCCCAGGGGAATGTACATCCTGAAACCTCATTTAAAACAGAGATGGAAATAGAAAGATACGGGAAAGGGCCAAAAGGTTTGATATCCTCCCTGTTTTCTTTTTTAAAGTTTTAGCAAATAGAAATGAAACAAACTCTAGAATTCCATATTGCTGTTTCACACCTCTTTATTGCCACCTTAGTCATAGCATAGGATTCCCTGCCCACCCTCCTGATGGTCATTTAGGTTTTGTCTAAAATAAATCCCAGACAAAGGCCATCCAGATTAAATGATGGTTCTGCCGCTTCACTGTGCCTTGGAAAAGGATGTACGTTTGTTGTCTGTATGAAGCTCTGTAGCTGTATTCTGGTGGCACTATACTGGAGAGGGGGATTTAGTTAGTCTGTGTGTACAGATTTGCTGCAGTAGTGAAAGAGCTGTTCCAAGACAGGGCGCTGTGTGTGGCTGCAATGTTGTGATATTGCGTTCCAGGAGCCCACTGGGACCTATGTGACTGGATGACAGAATGGCACAGAAGTCACTGTTGTCCAGGGCCCTGTGAGTTCCGATTCAGTGTCTGCAGCCGTAGGGTTTGCCATTTCAGCTATCTGCTGCAGAAACCCTGCTCCTCTTTGCTTTGGGGGCAGGTTTGCTGGCACTGTCACCTCCCTTCAAGGTAAGGTGTAATCAAGCCAAAAGCTTTTGTATTCACAGATTTAAGATCCCCACTTGATTGCCTGCTCAGCCCCCCACACTCCCTGTCCCCAGAGCCAGAAGGTAGTCGGTACTAGATCCATCCCAGCAGCTAGAAAGAGTCGGGGTGAAGGTGCCACATTCCTTCCTTCCAGCTCCTTTCCCACCCACGTTCTTTATCAAGGCTCCCTCTATCCTTTTAGTGGGAAAGTGATAGAGGATCCTGTGTCAAACTGACAGGACCAGCATGGCCCATGGTGCTGCACGGTGTGGGAAGTGCCTTCTGTGGTCGCAGTGCTTTGTACTGTGGCCACACAGCTGCACTTCTAGGGAAACAATCCTACTCCTCTCCTGCCTGATTGAGGGGTCCATGCAAGGTGGTTTGCAGGCTCTGTACCTCTACCTAGCCTCTGAGATTCATTAGATTTCTTAACCACCCTCCTTCAACAATGAACAAATTGATATAGTGATAAAATGTTTGGCTACTCAGGCTTTCATTGGCGACAAACGCCCCAATCCAGCAAAGCACCGAAGCACATGCTGAACTGTAATCGCACAAGTAGTCATGTTGATGTCGATAGGATTGTTCATGTGCTTCAAGGTGGGATTTTTAAAGGTACCTAAGGGATTGCACCCCTCACAAGCCCTAGGTTGTTGAGCTCTAGAGGTTTAAGATCGGAGTGTAGTGTAGAGGCAGAAGGGGCCTCAAGAGGTCACCAAGTCCAGCCCCCTGTGCTGAGGCAGGACTGCACAAACCTTGGAAGCACCAAAGGATTTGAATTCTGTTCTGAATTGTTCATTTACTGGTTTATATTCATAGGTAGGAAGAAGTATAAAATGAGTAAAATAGGGAGATGTGGAGCTGAGCTGAACTTATAGCTTTTGGTCCTCCAGTTTCCAGAGTGGACCAGTGTATGCTGCAGGAGGAACATAAGTGAGGGTTTTCCTGGCAGGAGGTCATTCTCTAGCACTCTGCTTAGGTGCATGGGGCCGCAGCTGGCATATGGGGAACAGCTACATTGACTTTGGTGGAGTTTCCTGCACTTGTACCATCTGAGGACCTGGGCTCTGGAGTCTAGTGTACCTCCATCCACCGTACAGCCTCACAGCTCTCACTACAGGTCTCTGGAGAAAATTCTACCCTTAAAGTAAATCAATTACTGAAGCACTCTGCTGGATCATGGCCTAGCCGTACTAGCGTTTGGAGCGAGTGGCAGGTCTGAGGCACGTGTTAATTGGGTAGAGAAGCTCTGTGATGTTCAGGGTTGGCTTTTAAAGTTAGGGAATAACCCTTTGTGGCAGGGCTAGTAATGCGCCCTTCCCTGGAGAGATGTAACTGCAACAAAGCACTTGCTTTCTAACCTTTCCCCAGGATATCTGCAAGCTTTCTACCAGATGAGACTCTTCCCAGTGGCTGTAGCTGATGAGGCAAAAAGGAAGGGGACTGATTGGATGTGTTATTGCAGAAGGCTGCTGGCTAATTTACCTAATCCTTAGCACTGAGGAAAAATTCTAAAGTGCCTCCTCTCATCACAGGGCAGCTACAATTTACATTGGAAGGGAGAGAGAGAGAGAGAGTGTGTGTGGGGGGGAGGGTTTATGCACAGCTTGATTTCCCCCCCCCCCCCATCTCTTGTTTTTGGGGTTTAGAAAATAAACTAGCTTCCACTTTTATTTGCTCCCATCTCACTCTCTTCCCTGAGTGAGGGAGAATGATGTGTTTTGCAGTAAGAGACCAAACCTCCAGGGACACTAGTTATTTCCCAGATAGAGGAGGAGCCATTTTGCAGACTCCTGGGAATGTTAAATTTCCTTCCAAGGACTCAAGTGGTTGGAGGGGGATTCTCCATTAGAGCCTATATGTTTTTAAAAAAAATAACTGTAATGATCCCTCCCTCCTCCATTGTTTATTTGCTGCTTTTGGGGCTCTGGAAGCTGATTCTTGTAACAAGATTAGGACTCCCTCTTTAAAAGGCCTCATATTTCCTGTAGGGATTTGGTGCATGCGAGATGTATGCTCTTTAATGGGATTGTCCTTCTGAACAGAGATTCATTAAAACAGCCTCAGCTGCACCCTCTGAGGAAGAGGGATGTGGCTGAGAAACAGCTGGTTATAAAGCAGGTTTGCCCCAGTGCTGAAACCTTAATGATTGGCACTGGGGGGACTTGTTCACCAGAGCAGAATCACACATGATTCCTTTCAGCAATTTGGGCTGGGGGCTTTTTTTATTATTGCTCCTTTTTTACCTGAGCTGCTTGCCAGTGTTCAGGGGCTTGTGGGTGGTTTCTGTTCGGGGGAGAAATTGATGATAGGCATTTTTTTGGTGCAATCCTGTCTTTTTGGCAAAGAATGTTCACAAAGTCCAGTTTCCTGGGCCACGATAGGAATTGAGCAGGAGGCAGTTTCTCTGCTTATAGTTCCAAGCCTCTTTCCAGTCAGCACTCTGCCCCCAAAGCTCTCTCTAGACTTTTTCTCAGGGCCACATTTCCAGTCCCTGTCTTTTTGGCCGATTCTCTCTCTGTGGCTGCTTCTGCGTGCTTCTGCTCACAGACACACGCTTCCATCAAACAACGCCCTGCGAAACCCCGCCACCTACATAGCTGGGCTCCTGACTGGCCTGGCTTATGGCCTGTGTTCTGGGTTGGGGCTTCTGTTTCAGTATCTTACTCCAAAAAGGAGATTAATTGCTTCTTACATTTATCCTGAACGAAGGGCGGCTGTCACAGCCACCAGCTTCGAGACTTCACCCAAACTCCATCATGCCAGCGCAGTGCAGTGCCTGACTGGTCACTGCAACCATTATGTAGTAGTGGCCATCTTAGTCTGGCCCGGCTCCCTCCATGCTACCCCTGAGACCTCACTCGGGCTTCCCCATTGTTCAGTTCTTCTTTTCTACTATGTTCCCAGAGCCTGGTGCCATGTGTGCACCATCTGCTCCCTCCCACTGTGGGTTGTGGGACTGTGCCCCTTCCATAATCCAGCACTGAGTTGTGTATCTGATGGGTACAGTGCACAATGGCTGGGGACTGATGGTTCCCTGTAGCTGGGAATTAACCCATCTGGATGTGATAGAAACCACCCCTTCTGTTTGACAGCAAGGAGCAAAGTGAGCTGCTGTGCTCTGAGCAGAGGGAGGAGGTTTGTTGAGAGAGCAGTAGCAGAACCAGTGATGCAGAAGGCTGCGTATAAGTTGCCAGGTCCCAAGTCCCCGTCGAGCTGACCTGAAGGAAAGAACGCTGCCAATGACTTGGTTGCAGTCCCCAAGGGATGCCACCTCTCTGACTTTATTTTTAGAGCACGACTCTACGTCCCATAGAGCAATTCATGTGGGAGCTTAAAAAAAAAATCTGTTAAACTTATTCCCATTAGGATATAGCAGCCAACCCAACCAGTCCCATTCAAACCGCTTTGGCAGAGAAGATGAAGCACAGATCAATGTTTTCTGCCTGAAAGATACTAGGCGACCTCTGTCAAGACACTATTACTGAGAAGCCCAATGGAAAGGAGAGTCAGAATGGTGAAATTATGCTGTACCAGACTGCACTTTCAGCAGAAGAATGGACAAAATAAAGAATTCAGTGAAACTAAATGGGGGCACGAGTAATGCCAGACAGTCATCAGCAGTGCATTCAGAGCACAATTACAAACACAGGGAGACTGAAAGGGGCTACAGCTCCATCAGAGAGAGAATGAGTGCTGTTGGAATTGGCCATAGCCTGGGAAGAATACTGAGTGGGGGGAAAGTGGCCTTCATTGTATAGATTGGACAAAAAGACCCTGGTGACGTGCTCTGCCAAAACCTAGGTGATTAATGGCTGGCTGGCTGAACAACACAGAGCACAAATGCAGGCAGTGGTCATGCTGGCCCGGGTCAAGCTAAGAAAATGGGTAAATGAGTGCAGTCCTTGAGAGAGGAGTGCTCTGGGGTCAGGTCCATTAGATAGCCAAGCCGCTAAAAGAATAGGTCTCTTCAAGGCGTGCACTGTCCCTGCTTCTAGTGGTAATGTATTTAATGGAGTGATGAGGATTGTCTTGTCCCAGGGAAGGTTTTATATGCTCTCTCTCCAGAGCTGGAGATCCATTCCCCAAACCTCCTCTTCCTCAGTTTAACTCAGAATTTGGAGCCCTTTTATCCTGCTGTAGAGAATCCAAGACAGACCCAGCACATGCCGCTGTTACTAACTCTCTGAAGACAGGCAGGTCCAGAGGGAGGCAGTTTTAGCTATCTGCCAAGGACAGCCAGGTGCTGCTTTATACAGACACAGGGCACAAACTTCATAGTAGTTCCATCCCAATCCATGGCCAGATTCATCAAGGAAATGCCTTAACGTTTGGTCTCCGATGTCTCCTTCAAAGACCTTAACGTGGTGCTTGATTCATTTCAACCTACTTATCGAGGCTGTGGATGAGTATGATTTATGTCTAGGGCCCTACCAAATTCATGGCCCTGAAAAATACGTCATGGACTGTGAAATCTGGTCTTTTGTGTGCTTTTACCTTATACCAAAGAGATTTCACAGGGGAGACCAGTGTTTTTCAAATTGGGGGTCCTGACCCAAAGGGGAATTGCAGGGGGGTCGCAAGGCTATTTCGGGGGGTTGCAATATTGCCACCATTACTTCTGCACTGCCTTCACAGCTGGGCGGCTGGAGAGTAGCAGCTGCTGACTGAAGGCCCAGCTCTGCAGGCAACAGCGCATAAATAGGAGTGGCAATACCAGACCATGCCATCCTTACTCCTGCGTTGCTGCTGGCAGCATCTCTGCCTTCAGAGCTCGACTCCCGGCCAGCAGCCGCTGCTCTCCAGCTGCCCAGCTCTGAAGTCAGGGCCGCCTCCAGCAGCAGAGCAGAAGTAAGGGTAACAGTACCCCCCCACACACTCCTTTTTGGGTCAGGACCCCTACAATTACAACACTTTGAAATTTCAGATTTAAATAGCTGAAATAATGAAATTTACAATTTTTAAAATCCAATGACTGTGAAATTTACCAAAATGAACTGTGAATTTAGTAGGGCCCTAGCTATGTCTCTTAAAGTTTTCCACCTAGGAGCTATCTGTTGGACTGAGAGAGAGAGGAATGCCAGACTCTGTCCTGTAAGGAGCCCTCTCTGCCAGCAAGACAAGTTGATGCTACAAGCAATACCATGCCCTATTCCTGAAGCCATTTCAGCTTTCCATGGGAGCCCAGAAGAGGCTTTCCTTTCCGTACGTCCAAATAATAATGAAAGGAAGGTCCACACCTTGGATGTGAAAATTGTACCTCAAAAGGCCTCCAGCTATTGAGATCACAGGTGGTGTGTGCTCCATGGGAGGAGATATGGAAAGTCAGGTGCTATGAAAGCCACCTTCTCTTGAAAGATTGGCCAGGCTTATCAGAGCAGCCTATTAGAGAAGTGGAAGAGCTACACCTGGCTTACTTTTTAAGATTAATTCAACCATTGCAATAGCTGCCTTTTTGGCCAAGAAGTCAGAGGCTTCTGATCTGTAATGTCGGCCCCTGGGGTTTCAAAGAGCATTACCTGACAGATGTGAAAGTCCCTTCCAGCGTGGGTTGTGGCAGGAGAATATTGCAGGCTTCTCTTAGAATCATAGAGTATCAGAGTTGGAAGGGACCTCAGGAGGTCATCTAGTCCAACCCCCTGCTCAAAGCTGGACTAATCCCCAACTAAATCATCCCAGCCAGGGCTTCATCAAGCCTGACCTTAAAATCCTCTAAGGAAGGAGATTCCACCACCTCCCTAGGTAACCCATCCCAGTGCTTCACCACCCTCCTAGTGAAAAAGTTTTTCCTAATATCCAGCCTAAACCTCCCCCACTGCAACTTGAGACCGTTACTCCTTGTTCTGTCATCTGATACCACTGAGAACAGTCTAAATCTAGGCATGGAGCCTTGCTATAGATTCCTTTACTCCTCTGGTGAATCCAAAGCTTTTGGTCTAGTATAGAAGAAATCCATTAGATCATCATAAAAATGTGTGTTACACAGAATGGAATGGAATCCAGGAGCAGTCACACCAGAGCTGTCAGATCGAGAGATTCTTCCCTCCCTTCCTCATGACTTGACATTTGCAGCTCAGAATAGCAATGGGATTTTTCTGCTACCCTCTCACATCGTAAACATGTCTAATGTGTTGCCCATGTTCACTCCTCAGTCTCCTTAGCCATTTGCATCCCAGGATTCCCATTAAATATCTCTGTGTGTAATTACTTCTTTCTTTCCCTTCCCGTTCCGAGGTATTAGCGGTTTGACCAACTTCAATGTTATTTTTACTTTTCTGCCTGTATTTCAACTCTCTGATCTTCCTGGTGTTCACAAAACCTCTCTAGTTACAATCCTCTGCCCCTTCAGGGAGTTGTTTCTTCCCCCGATAGATCACAACAGACTTTGTGAACTGTGACCTGGCCGAGCACCACCTGCCACAGATCTCCACTAGACTCATCCCCCACTCGGTATCTCTTTCAGTCACACGTCTATAGTATATAGAGGATTAATAAATTGTCATAGAGTGAAGCAGGTCACTAGGTTACCTACAGCCATGACTTACAACCATCTGTAACCATCTACTGATGTGCTTAGAACACATGCTACTCATGTCTGTAACATGCTTATAAAATCTATTAGAATCATAGGACTGGAAGGGACCTCGAGAGGTCATTAGTCCAGACCCCGCACTCAAGGCAGGACTAAGTATTATCTAGACCACCCCTGACAGGTGTTTGTCTAACCTGCTCTTAAAAATCTCCAATGACGGAGATTCCACAACCTCCCTGGGCAATTTATTCGTGTGCTTTACCACCCTGACAGGAAGTTTTGCCTAATGTCCAGCCTAAACAACCCTTGCTGCAATTTAAGCCCATTGTTTCTTGTCCTAACCTCAGAAGTTAAGAAGAACAATTCCTCTCCCTCCTCCTTGTAACCACCTTTTATGTACTTGAAAACTGTTATGTCCCCTCTCAGTCTTCTCTTTTCCAGACTAAACAACCCCAATTTTTTCAGTCTTCCCTCATAGGTCATGTTTTCTAGACCTTTAATCATTTTTGTTGTTCTTCTCTGGACTTTCTCCAATTTGTCCACATCTTTCCTGAAATGTGACCCCCCCCAGAAATGGACACAATACTCCAGTTGATGCCTAATCCCCAGATTCTTTTCCACAGTATTCCTTCCTAGGCAGTCATTTCCCATTCCTAAGTGGAGTACTTTGCATTTGTCCATACTGAATTTCATCCTATTCATCATTTACAGTAGAACCTCAGTGTTAGGAACACCTTGGGAATGGTGAGTATTCACCCACAAAAGCTTATGCTCCAATACGTCTGTTAGTCTATAAGGTGCCACAGGACTCTGTCGCTTTTTACAGATCCAGACTAACAAGGCTACCCCTCTGATACTCTGAAATGTTCGTAACTCTGAACAAAACATTGATTGTTCTTTCAAAAGTTTACAACTGAACGTTGACTAAATACAGCTTTGAAACTTTACTATACAGAAGAAAAATGCTGCTTTTAACCATCTTAATTTAAATGAAATGAGCACAGAATCAGTTTCCTTACCTTGTCAAATCTTTTTTTAAACTTTCCCTTTATTTTTTTAGTAGTTTACATTTAGCACAGCAGCGTACTGTATTTGCTTTCTTTTGTCTTTGCTGCTGCTTGATTGTATACTTCTGGTTCCAAATGAGGTGTGTGGTTGACCAGTCACTTTGTTACTCTAAGGTTCTACTGTATAAAGTTAATTAGTGGAACATTGTCATAGTGTGTGACCCATTGCTCTTTGTTTCCAGCCCATCAGTCAGTGTGACTTTGTTCTTATCCAAGTCAACAGTAGTTCATTCGTGAGAGTAAGATTTTGAGGTGCTGAATTTAAGGCTTTATTATAATCTGAATGTCATATCTACCACTTTCCTCTCCTTGCTGATTTTGTAATTTTATATATTTAAAAAAGCAATCAACTTTGCTGCACTATTATTGCTGCTGATTGTTCAATTCCATTATCTTCTAGCCTCTTAGATCTTTTTCTTAATGTTTGTTCCACTATCTTACTAGGGGTTGAAATGAGTATAATTCTCAAGATACTCTTCTTTTTTCCTTTTTAAAATTTAGATTAAACAGATCAAGGTTATTGAGTGTTGAAAATCAGAGAGTCAATAAAACAGAACTACAGCAACTAACATACCTTTCTCCAGAAGACCATTGGTGTGTTTCTTTTCCCCCTTTACTCCTAATGAAGGAGCGTAAGGGCGTCTGGGGTAATGAAAAATTCAGCGCAGGTCAAACAAATATTTTTTAATAGGAAGTATTATTAACTTGTGGCACGTGCTGCTCCAGTATGCTGTTTGAGGCAAAAAAGTTAGTAAGGCACAAAAAAAAGATTAAATATTCTTATGAACAAGAATAACGGACCTGATTCTGCCACCTTTTATGTGCAGTAATACTCCTTAATCCCTGAAGTGGTGACTCTCTGGAAATCATTGGGTGTGTTCCATGTGACGAAGGCTCTCAGGATCAATCCCAGCATCTATAAAATGCAGCATGTAAATGGATGTAAATAAGAGAGGCTATTCCGTCCCCTGCTTCAGGAGGAGTTCAGCCAGTCTCTGGCTAGGATCTCTCCATTGGTGGTACAGCGTATGTAAGTGCAGCATTGAGGGCAGGGTGTGTTGTGTCTTGCTCCCAAAGCATTAGTAAGATGTAATGATTGGTGGGACACTGGGCCAGTTGTACCATAGCAACTCCTCTGTTCTGAAAGATGTGTTGAAAGAAGGGCACTTCTTTGACTGTTCCCCTCTGTGCTCCCAGTGGCGCATGGGGGGGGAGACCCTTGCAGGTAAAAACTCAAGTAGTGTCAGGAATCAGGGCCTGCAGGCTCAGCCAGTCTCCGAGCGAGCTAACGAGTGTAGCTGGTCTGTAGTTGGCTGCCTGACTGGTTGGAAGAGTCAGCAGACTGGCTCTTAAGCCTAGCAGCTGCAGTTCAGGGCTGCTCATAAGAACAGCCATATTGGGTCAGACCAAAGGTCCATCTAGCCAAGTATCCTGTCTTCTGATAGTGGCCAATGCCTGGTGCCCCAGAGGGAATGAACAGAACAGGTAATCATCAACTGATCCATCCCCTGTCACCCATTCCCTGCATCTGGCAAACAGAGGCTCTAGACACCATCCCTGCGTATCCTGGCTAATAGCCATTGATGAACCTGTCCTCCATGAACTTACCTAGTTCTTTTTTGAACCCTGTTATAATCTTGGTCTTCACAACATCCCCTGGCAAAGAGTTCAAGAGGTTGACTGCGTTGCGTGAAGAAATACGGTACTTCCTTTTGTTTGTTTTAAACCTGCTGCCTATTAATTTCATTTGGTGACCCCTAGTTCTTGCTCAAAGCATTTGCCCATGGCTGTGATAGCTCCTGCTCCTGCTTGTTCCCTGCCTTGCACCTTGCCTTGCGCCACTCCAGATAACCTGGTTCTGACCCTGGTCTCTGATTCCTCACCTCCGACTCTGGCCCTGACCCTTGGCTTTGGGATTTCGCCTCTTGCTCATGTTCTGACCTTTGACTCCCATTCCTGGTTACAGACTCCTGATCTAACCATTGGGCCTGACTCCTGCTCTGACCATTAGGCCTGAGTTCAGCTCCCCTCACTAGGCACCACCGCCCATGGCCCAGTCATGTGACACACTGATAATTTTCGGAATGATACTTCCATTGGGAGAAAACCTCCCCTGAAGCCCAGCTGACATTTCAGTGGTTCTGGGATGGTTCTTGTTTATGTGGACAACCCTGTAGTTGTAGCATTTCAAAGAGTGAGTCCGCAAAAGGTGCCAGGTGTCCCAGGAACAACATGATGGAGTGGGCTATGGTGACAGTGCTGGGCCCGTCATATATCTGTTTCCCAGGCAGTCGCACTTCTGCATCTCTAACAGCCAGCACGGCCTCTTCTCCTAGTTATTTCAGGTGCATTTTAACAAGCGAACCTGGGAAACGTGGCAGAGGGCTGTAAGTAGTTATGCCAGGGTAACCAGGCACACACTTTGGAGGAGATCCTTCCACCTAGGTTCTGCATGGGGAAGGAGAAGGGTGCATAGGGCGCCCAGGTATCAGAGGGTGAAAGTAGCTGGTCTCACTCCTGCTGCCCTGCGCACCCTTGCAGGAGGCCCATCTGGCCTCCCAGCTGCCTACTGCGTACACACTCTGTGCCCTGGCTAGTCGGGGACATGCAGTGCTTCCTTTCCAGAGCCTCAGCAAACTGCATGTAACCTGCCCACAGCCTATTTGATGGGATGCTGCACTGGTCATCAGGATTTCTGGAGGGAGAGAGGCATCTGCCCCTCACTGGGTTGGCCAGGGTAGGTCTTCTCCATCCATTACAGCTTAGCTTTGCTGATGCTGACCCATGTGACTGCTTTGTATCTGAGATTCCTCCTAGCCCTGAAGTGGACTCTAGATCAAGGCAGATGGCTATCTAGTGAGAACCTCCTTATTTCCTGTTCCTTGGGCACATGTATGCATCTCTCCCAGCTTTCATGGCTGTACTGTCAAACCGGGGCATTGTTTCTCCTTCTTGGAGAATTGTTTTTGATCAATGGCTGAGAAAATGGAAAGGAGAGAGATGAATTAACTTGCAAAATGTGCATCACTCTAATGGGGTTTTAAGATATTTTGCCCCCTCCCGCTTTGCTATTGCTTTTATTTTTTTCTCCCTTAGAAATTAAAAGGCAGTGTCTTAAACAGTAAATGTATTTTTATGCATTATATCTATTATATGCATTAAAAGATCTTGACCATCCATTTCTATCTCTTGGAAGAAAAGTAATACATTGTGCCAATTAGGATCCAGTGTGTGGAAATTAGGGTGTCTATGAAGGCATTTTCTCTGATTGCTTGCATTTAAGTCTGATTATGCTCAAATCACCCAAACATCAGAGAGTACTATGCAAAGTGTAATCTATCATCAGAAGCAGGCACGCAGAGAGGCAGCTTTTAACTTTGGCAACACCAAAGAGCCAGTGTTTGTGCATCCCCTTTTCAAAACACTGGTCTGCAAGGAAGCCACACAGCCAGATGTCTTGGCACTGTTACAGCAGCACAGCTAGGACATCTTTAGATCAGAGAGGTTTAAATATAAGACATTTTCTGGGCACCCAAATAGAACAACCTGGGTTGAATTCATCCATTGAAATGTGTGGCATTACATCAGGGATGAATGTGGCCCATTCAGCTTAAGATACTTAGGCTCTGATGAAAGATTACATGTCTTAAAAGCATGAAGCAGAAGTCTGTGCATTTAACATAATTACAGCTTTCCTGCTGTCCTCAGAACTAAGGATATGTATGTGTTTTTCACTATAGAGACCAGTTTGGAGGCACTTTCTCCATCTGATGATGTGTATATCCCAGTGCCAGCTGGGGTCTATTGCAAACTCCATCCCCTGCAAATGTTATGTTAAATTAGCTGTGCCATACCCTGGCCTCTTAACTCCAAAATATAAATTCCCCAGGGTACCATGCAGGTGTCCAGGAAAATGGGGTCTGAGTTTTGAAAAAATCACTTTAACGGTGGACACATCTTGAGGCGTTCTCCTTGTCCTTCCCCACAAACATCCCTGATCAGTTGCAGCTTGAAAAGCAGCTACTGGCTACTCCTTAGGATATTGCTTTACTTTGCATCCATTATTGCACTGAGGAACACATCCAGCAGTCTTTATTCAGCCCATTGAATCCCATGGGGTTAAGACAAGCTACAGGATTTGATGCATAACCTGTAGGCTCAAGGGTGAGATACAGCTCGATCTGAATCATAATGGGAGCTTTGCGTAGCACACTAGGGTGGAATATTCTAAGTGTTCTGTAAAGAAGGCTGTATGCTCGCACTTTTGTAAATGTAAATAATCACTTCCTTGGGAATTACACGCATGAAATGCACAATAGGATGGGAAATACCACTGATATCAGGTGAGGCTGTTGGCGTTGACTGTTAATTTACAGTGTAACTATTCCCCAGATGTAGTGTTGGGCCCTTCGGGACAGATGCAGAGGTGTGTTAGTAGGGTACATCATCCTCTCAGCTTGCAGCAGTTTTGGAGCACTTGAAATTATAATATTTTGTTTTCTCATATCCTCAACAAAGGTTTCCCTATGTCCTCAGTGGAAGATTTCCCTTCGTCTCTGCCCTGTGCATTGGCATGACCTAGTTTGATGAAAAAATGTATGATTTCTTCCCATCAACCTGACTCATTTGATTGACCAGAGGGCACAGATAACAAGAGACTGAGCTCAGAAATTGAAAGCCAGGTGGTCTGAGTGTAGCACATTAACCCCAGGACTCCTGGAGCAGCACATAACCTTTTGCTAAGGTTCTGTCAGCTAGCTAGACCAATGCATACAGTGACACACCCTTATCTTGGGGAGTATTCTCAATTGTGGTCTTAATCTACTGAATAATAACATTGGATCATTTGCTGGCAGTCTCCAGTGTCACCTACCTCCAATGATCGTGGAGCTTTAAGGACTCTCTATTGACTGCCGTGTACATGGAGGCAGGTATTTTCCTTCCTTCTGTCCTACCACTGTAACTCTTCTGTAAAGGAAACAAAATAACAAAACTTTGCTAGCTATTCGGTGATGTGAGCTGGAGATGTTGTTCATGCAGAAAAGCCCTTATTTATGGGCAGGGGCTGTGCTTCTTAATCAGTTATCTTAGGCCACTTCCTCTCAGGCAAACATCCAAGTTTCAGAAACTACTGCTACCAGTGGCTACCTTGTGGGCAGGCCCAGGCAGACAGGCCAAGGACTGAAGAGGAATTTCTCCATGTATCTCTAGAGGACCCATCATTACAATTTATCACTATGCACTAGGCACTTTCCAAACACTTACGTGGTTGCTGCTCACAATATCAGCGCTCACAGCCTAAGGACCCATCTAGATACCAAATACAAGAGTGTAAACCATATCGATGTGGGCTGTTTTCTCTGCCCCTCCCTTAGTTTCAGGTCATCATGCCAGGAGGAAAGTATTTATGGTAATTAACCATTAGAACAATTCATCCAGGGTCATAGTGGATTCTCCATCACTGGCAGTTTGTTAATCAAGATTGGATTTTTTTAAATTATTATT
Source organism: Mauremys mutica (assembly GCF_020497125.1). Lineage (NCBI taxonomy): Eukaryota > Metazoa > Chordata > Testudines > Geoemydidae > Mauremys > Mauremys mutica. Next base: position 49,041,730 of record NC_059078.1, read on the forward strand.
TATTTATTTATTTTTTGCATTTCTTAAAGATCTGTGCTAGTTCCAAGGGAATTATTTTGGGGAAGTTCTCTGGCCTGTGCTATACAGGAGGCCAGACTCGATGATCACAATGATCCCTTCTGGCCTTGGAATCTGTGATCTCCATCAGCATGGGGATGCAGCTTCCCACCCAGCTGTGTTACCTCTCAATGTAGAAGAACTGCAGTGCGGGAGCTTCCACAGCCTGTGCTGCCCCAGTTCTGTGGCTAGACAGAAGGTTTACCTTCCAAGGCCACCACCTATCTGGCACCTTTTTACCACAGCTCAGATCAAACAAATTTTTTAAAAAGAAACCCCAAACTTAAGCCGCTGACTTAGATTCACTAGAGCGAGGAAGTGATTTAAGGTTGTTTGTCATCTCCCTCCTATGGTGCCAGGATTATTGCAGCCTGAACGTGTGAAATCATACACTGCTCTGAGATCTCTGCAGTACTCAGGTACTGGGGGATAAGCAGAGGATTGAGTGGCAGCCGTAACTCAGAATCCATTCCCCCATCCCCTTTCCTTCCGCTTTTGTGCAGCTGCTGGTGATTTAAATTGTCACCTTAATGCATTCATTTATTTAACTCAAAAATATTGTCTTAAGAAGAAGGGGGGGGCACCGTCTCCCTGAAATATGATGTTGAGCTAGCAAAATATCCCCCTTGAGAAGGGCCTTAATAGCCCTTTGATGCCTCTAGTGAGTGTGAGTTATAGGTCTTTCAGCTCCATGAAAGAAATGGAACCATCATCCTTCCACTAAGGCCTTGTCTACACTACAGGACTATTTCGAATCTACTTAAGTCGAATTTGTGGATTCGACCTTATGAAGTCGAATTTGTGTATCCATACTAAATACACAAATTCGAACTTCTGAGTCCACATTCACGGGGCCAGCGTCGACTTTGGAAGTGGTGCACTGTGGGAAGCTATCCCACAGTTCCCGCAGTCCCCGCTGCCCATTGGAATGCTGGGTAGAGCTCGCAATGCCTGCTGGGTGAAAAAATGTGTCGAGGGTGGTTTTGGGTAACTGTCATCATTGAACCATCAATCACGCCCTCCCTCCATGAAAGCGCCGGCGGGAAATCTGTTCGCGCCCTTGTCTGGTCGGTTACAGTGCGGACGCCACATCACTGCGAGCATGGAGCCCGCTGCGATCATCGCTGCACTTATGGCCGTTGTCAACTCCTCGCACCTTATCGTCCACCTCTTCCACAGCCAGCTGATGAGAAACCGGGCGAGGAGGCTCCGGCAGCGCGGTGAGGACAGGAATTCACAGAGTGGCGCAGACCTCTCACAAAGCAGGGTACGCCGGGCAGTGGAGATCATGGTGGCAATGGGTCACGTTCATGGTGTGGAACGGCGATTCTGGGCCCGGGAAACAAGCACAGACTGGTGGGACTGCATAGTGCTGCAGGTCTGGGATGACACAGAGTGGCTGCGAAACTTCAGGATGCGTAAGGGCACTTTCCTTGAACTGTGTGACTTGCTGTCCCCTGCCCTGAAGCACCAGGACACACGCATGCGAGCAGCCCTGAGTGTGCATAAGCGAGTGGCCATTGCTCTCTGGAAACTAGCAACACCAGACAGCTACCGGTCAGTAGCGAACCACTTTGGCGTGGGCAAATCTACCGTGGGGATTGCTGTCATTCAAGTAGCCCACGCAATCGTTGAGCAACTGCTCTCAAAGGTAGTGACTCTCGGAAATGTCCAGGTCATCATAGATGGCTTCTCCGCGATGGGATTCCCAAACTGCGGTGGGGCTATAGATGGGACTCACATCCCTATCCTGGCACCAGCCCACCAGGCCAGCGAGTACATTAACCGAAAGGGCTACTTTTCAATGGTGCTGCAAGCTGTGGTGGACCATAGGGGACGTTTTACCAACATCAACGTCGGGTGGGCGGGCAAGGTTCATGACGCGCGTGTGTTCAGGAACTCTGGTCTGTTTAGACGACTCCAGGCAGGTACTTTCTTCCCGGACCACAAAATAACGGTTGGGGATGTGCAGATGCCTACAGTGATCCTCGGGGACCCGGCCTACCCGCTAATGCCCTGGCTCATGAAGCCCTATACAGGCGCCTTGGACAGTGCGAAGGAACTCTTCAACTACCGGCTGAGCAAGTGCAGAATGGTGGTGGAGTGTGCTTTCGGACGTCTCAAGGGGAGATGGCGGAGCTTACTGACTCGCTCGGACATCAGCGAAAAGAATATCCCAGTAGTTATTGCTGCTTGCTGTGTGCTCCACAATCTATGTGAGAGCAAGGGCGAGACCTTTTTGGCCGCTTGGGAGGTTGAGGCAAATCGCCTGGCTGCTGTTTACGATCAGCCAGACACCCGTGCCGAGAGAATATCCCAGCGGGAAGCGCTGTGCATCAGGGAGGCTTTGAAAGCGAGTTTCCTCGCAGAGCAGGGTAACCTGTGACTGTCTACTTGATTTTAAGAGAGCCTGATCATGGGCCTGTGTCTGTATGTGTCCAGTTAGATCTGAGCTCACAAACCCGGTTCTCCAAGTTTCCCCCACTTCCAAAGCACGTTTTAAAACTAATGAAATGTAACAGTAATTAATAATAAATCTTTCGTTGACTTTGCATTTCTGTTTCTTGGTTGAAACATGTAAGCATTCTGTGCTGGGTAAGGTGTGCACTGATGTACAGACCGCTTGTCCAAAACAGGACGGACAGCCTCCTGCTCCTACATAGGTCTGTGGGGTGGGGGACGGTTTACGGTGGTTCTGCATGTAGGGGGAGGGTTGCAGGAATGGGTGGGTTTGCAGGAAGGGGCGAGGGGTGCCGTCTTTGGATAGGGGTTTACATGACGGCTGTGGGCTGTGGGTTTGGGCGTTGGAAGGGGTGAGGGGTGTGGGGGAAGGGTGAGTATCTGCCCCTGGATGAGGGCTCTTTTTGGGGCTCAGGGCACCGGGGAGGATCGTGGCTACGGTCGAAGTGCATGTGAAGGGAAGCCTGCCTTTACATTCGGGGATGGCAGGCACCAGGACCCTGGACAAGCATACACATCAACGAAAGACCCGGGGCAGCATACACCACACAGACTGACCCTGGTGCCTAGTGACTGCAGTCTGTGTGTGCCCTGCAGTTGACCCTGCACCCAAGTCTGTACCATGGTACTGTGGGCTATGCACTGCAATTACAATCCCCCCCCCCCCCCCCCCACAGAAAGTCTTCTGACACGAGAAACGTGACGGAAACAGTGAGTAACACCAAACCGCTATTAATAATGTAGTACACAGTGGGGGGTTTAAACTTGGAGTTGGGACTGGTTGATGCTGTAAGGAAAGAACTTGTACAAATTTACAGCGCGAGAGGTGTCTCGAACATTAGCGGTCTGCTGCGGTGCAGGGACAGTTCTCACGGCCCCTACCGCCCCTCCTTCTTGTAACTTTGGGTGAGGGGGGGACAGGACTTCTTGGCGTTGGAGGGCGGTTGCAGATGCACTGCAGGGGGGCTCTCTCCTCCTGCCTGCGGTCTTGCAGAACATCTACAAGGCGCCGGAGCGTGTCCGTTTGCTCCCTCATTAGACCAAGCAGCGTTTGAGTCGCCTGCTGGTCTTCCTGCCGCCACCTATCCTCCCGTTCCATGTGTGTGCGATGCTGCTGACACAGGGTGTCCCTCTACTGTCTCTGCTCTGCCGCCTCCGCTCTGGAGCAGGCCATCAGTTCCTGGAACATGTCGTCCCTAGTCTTTTTCTTTCGGCGTCTAATCTGAGCCAGCCTCTGCGAGGGGGATGCCGTGGCAGTCCGGGAAAGAGCCGAAGCTGTGTGATGCGAAAAAGTAGGTGATTTCCTTGAACACATACATGTTTGCCAACAGTAAACACAGTCTAGTCAGTTTCAGTTAACAAGACCAAAGAGGGAACCAAGTCTCAGGAGATCTCAGAACTAGTCCGAGATTTCGGAATACGCTCTCATTGGCGGCGCCATTGCACTGGACAGCGCACAAGCGAGGAGACAGCTGCATCCCTCTTGCACAAAGTCCTGGTAAGCCTTACAGTACATACTGCTTATCAGTTAGTGGTTAGCTGTGCTCTCCTGCTAAAGGAAATGTGCAAAGTAGAAAGGATGAGCCTTTTGCAGCCCCTCCCGCCAGTGCACGGGAACGATCAATGGATGCTTGTTCTCTGTGGCCTCTCGCACGTGGCTGTTAGTCGAGGGTCATTGTTATGCAACCTAATTGTAAACCATTAACAATAGTAACACTACACTAATTGCCCTACTTAGATGCAGTATTTGCAGAACGAGATCACCCTGAGGCGGGTCACTCGTGCCCAGAAAGACAGGATGTTACGGGACGCACTGCACAGACCAGGACCATATGCAGCAATGCTAGTCGAGGCAATGGTTCCACTCTATATTCGGATGTCCTGGCGTGGAAGAGTCTGCTTCCACGGAGCGCCCAACAAGGCACCTCTTCCGACGAACCTCATGCGGAGGCTTTGCGAGGAACTGAGTGACACCTTCGTGGAAATGTCGCTAGAGGATTATTTTTCTATCCCCATTTGTGTGGACCTTCTCTTTATATAGTTTAATATTTAGAATTTTGTAAATACAGTTTCTATTTTTTCTATAACAATGTTACAAAAAATAAATGTTTATACGTGTGTAGCACTTACCGCCTGATCCTTCCCCTGATTCCGAGTCCGGGTTAACGGCAGGGGAGGGTTGGTAGGGGATCTCTGTGAGGGTGATGAAGAGATCCTGGCTGTCAGGGAAAGCGGGAGTGTAAACGGGCGGTACTCACCCCTGCCGAGCCTCCTGCCGGTCGGTCCCGGAATGTCCCTCGGTCCGGCCCTGGAGCGCCCCCGGCAGGCCGGTGACCCGCCTGTTCTCTGGCCCCGGCGTCCCTCCCTGGACCCAGTGCCCGCTATCTATAATTGGGTCTCCCCCTCCCAGGGGAACCCCGCGCTACTATCCCCGCCTTGCCTCAGTAGTGGCTACTGACAGTCATGGTCTAGCCCCACTCCCTGGGGCAGACTGCAGTATCAGCCCACTCATCACAGGCAGAGGGGGTTTGGACCTGCTGCTTCGTCCTACCCCTGGGCTGCCCTCTGCAACCCCCAGTACCTATGGCCCTTCGCTAGGCCGCAGCCTGGGGCTGTCCTGGCTAGAGCTTCCCTGGCTCCTCAGCCTATCCCCCAGCTCTGCTTCCCTCAGGTATCTAGCCTCCAGCTAAGCAGCCAGGCCCATCCCTCTCTGCAGGCAGAGAGAGAGACTCTGTCTGGGGTCTGGCTTTCCTGCCTCTTATAATCCCCAAGGCTTCAGTTTGGGGCGTGGCCCCAGCTGCAGCCACTTTCCCCATCAGCCCAGCCTCCAGCCACAGCTCTCAAGCCCTGCCAGGCTGCTTTCTAAAGCCCTCAGGGCCGGAGCAGGGTCCACCCTGCTACACACCCTCCCCCTCAAGAACCCCTCCACCGGGGTGGGGGCAGGGTGTTCTACCGGCCCAGGCTCCTTCTTAGCTGGACCCGTAGGGAGTCTCTTTCTCTCCGCAGGCCCTCCACTTCTCGGAGAAGCCTGTCCACTTCCCTCAGGTTCTGGGTCCTCACCGTAGACCTCCCTGGTCCCCTGTGGGTTTCCCCGCGCGTTTGGGTCCCCATGTCGGCCCTCCCGGCCGTTGTCTGGGTCCCCCGTTCACGGCGAGGCTTTACCGGCCCGTCCCCCCTTTTCCCCAGGGGCCCTTGCCCCTTGATAGGGGACGGAGTATGGGAGAGGAAGCATGCTCGCTGCCCCTCCCCTGCCTCAGCCCCTGTTTTGTGGGGTTTGGCCCGGGGTCTGGGAGCTTTATGAGGGCACAGTCTCTTTATGTGTCCCCGCTCCCCACACGCCCAACAAGTTCGGAGGCCCCCTGTTAACGTCACAGGGGGCACTCGAGTCTGGTAGGGACACTCCCTCCTTAAAACCCCCACCCCTGGGGATCATAGGGCCTTCTGGCCTGTGCGGCCCGGAGGTGTCCTGCCAGCCGTGCCTGCTTCTCTTCACTGTCCTTCAGTTTGCAGGCCAGGGCTTCGTTCTCCTGGTGGACCTTTCGGAGCTCTGTTACGGCCGTCTTCCACGCCTGCTCCGTGGCTGAGTCCCCCAGGCCCTCTTCCCTCAGGGTCTGGGTTCCGGTGGTGGTCTGTCCCAGCACCACCTGGGTCCATTTAGTTTCGTGGACCAGTCTCTCCTGGGCCCCAGCCTCCTGCTGGGCCCACTCTGTTTGGGTCTCCTCATTAATGACCTCCCTGGTGCTGGTCTGGGTCTGACCCTCTCGCAGGGTCCCCACCGTCCCAGCTGCGGTCTTCACCTCCTCCCCTGGGTGGTCCACTGGCCGGTCAGCCACTCTCTCGGCTGCCGCCAACTGTGTTACCCTTGCCACTAGGGGGCAGTCCTTCTTCAGGTGGCCCTGCTCCCGGCAATGCCAACAGGCTCCCCGCCTCGGTGTTGCCCGGGCCCCCTGCTTCTTCCCACTGTCCCTCCCTGGGCCAACCCCTCCTGGGTTGCCCTGGGTCGTGCTCCTCTGGGCCAGGCAGTCCCTCCAAAAGTGGCCCCGCCTCTCACAGGCCCAACACACCCGCAGCCGCCTGGGTTCCCTCTCCCAGCGTGCTGTCCGAGGGACTGGGTTTCGTCCCAATCTGGGGTGAGGCACCCTGCCCCCAGCCCCATAGGGACAGTCTCTTTTTATGTGCCCACTCCTGGCACAGACAAAACAAGTCCGTCTTTCTGCCCTAGGCCTTCGGGCCCTAGGGCCGGGCTCCTCTCGTGGTCCTCGGCGGTCCCTCCTGAAAACCTGCCGCAGGAGTTTCTGCATGGCCCACTGTTCCTCCACCAGCTGGGCCAACTGTCCTTGGAGGGCCCATCGCGCCTCCTGTAGTCCCCGTGGGTCGTCAGTCCCCTTCCTCTGGGGTGCTGACTCCCAACCCCACCCAGGGACTACACCTGGGGTCTCCACAAAGAAGACCCCGGGATAACAGGGATCCATCACTCCTTTAGGTTCCCTGCCCTGGCCCCTTATATCAGGGGCGGTTCTAACGGTCCCTGGTCAGGTACCACTGTAAACGGGCGGTACTCACCCCTGCCGCGCCTCCTGCCGGTCGGTCCCGGAATGTCCCTCGGTCCGGCCCTGGAGCGCCCCCGGCAGGCCGGTGACCCGCCTGTTCCCAGCCCTGCTTCACCCTAGGTGCCTTCTCAGCTCCCTAAGCAGCTAGGCCCTTCTCTCTCTGGAGCAGAGAGAGACTCTGTCTGGGGTCTGGCTTTCCTGCCTCTTATAATCCCCAGGGCTTCAGTTTGGGGCGTGGCCCCAGCTGCAGCCACTTTCCCCATCAGCCCAGCCTCCAGCCACAGCTCTCAAGCCCTGCCAGCTGCTTTCTAAAGCCCTCAGGGCCGGAGCAGGGTCCACCCTGCTACAGGGAGTGTGTTCGCTGTCGCCTGCGCCGTCCTCAAAAGACCCTTCCTCAGCTTCCCCATCGGCGAACATCGAGGAGGAACTGTCCCGGTACACTATTCCGTCCTCGGAGTCCACCGTCACTGGTGGGACAGTGGTGGCAGACCCACCTAGAATGGCATGCAGTGCCTCGTAGAAGCGGCATGTCTGGGGCTGTGCTCCGGAGCGTCCGTTTGCCGCTCTGACTTTTTGATACCCTTGTCTTAGGTCCTTGACTTTCACGCGGCACTGCATCGCATCCCGGCTGTATCCTTTCTCTTTCATGGCTTTCGAGACCTTCTCGAAGGTCTTCGCGTTCCGCTTGCTGGAGCGCAGCTCCGAGAGCACAGACTCCTCGCCCCACACAGCGATCAGATCCATGACTTCCCTGTCAGTCCATGCTGGGGACCTCTTTCTATTCTGGGATTGCCCGGACTCCTCTGCTGGAGAGCTCTGCATCGTGGCAGGTGCTGCGGAGCTCGCCCCGATGTTCAACCAGAACGTCAGATTCAAAGTGCCCAGACAGGAAAAGGAATTCAAATTTTCGCGGGTCATTTCCTGTGTGGCTGGGCAGAGAATCCAAGCTCGGACTGCTGTCCAGAGCGTCAACAGAGTGGTGCAGTGTGGGATAGCTCCCGGAGCTACTAAGTTCGATTTGCATCCACACCTAGCCTAATTCGAGCTAGCCATGTCGAATTTAGCGTTACTCCACCTGCCGGGGTGGAGTACCAAATTCGAACTAAAGAGCCCTCTAGTTCGAATTAAATGGCTTCCTGGTGTGGACGGTTGAGCGGTTAGTTCAAATTAACGCTGATAAATTCGAATTAAAGTCCTAGTGTAGACCAGGCCTAAGCAAGATGACCTTGTATGTGTTCACATAGCAAAATGTCTCCTGAAGTCACAGCAGATCGTCACTGGATAAACACCTTCACATCATTCCCGGTGCAGTCCTTTCCTGTTCCGTTAATGATGGCAGGCTATATAACACTTTGTGGTAAACGTACGGTGCTGGGAGGATGGAGCGCTGCACCTGCTGCCACTTCACATACCAGGCTTTGAAGGAGCCAGCTACAGCATCCACAAAAGCAGAGATGGAGAGGGCGCTGGGGAAGTTTGGCCATTTAACTGGAGAATCAACTGATGGGCATAGCCAGGGGTGGGTCTTTAATGCTTCAGTGTTGTCTTGCGAGGAGGCAAATCCAAGTGTGCATAGATACAGACTCAAAGCTATTATTAGCAGGCTTCCTTAGCCAACAGCTTGTGCACTCTGGCAGCTTTAGCATGAGACTCGCAATGGGGTAAAACCCCCATCACAGGTGCGAAAGGCTTAAAGGCACAGTTAGTCATATTTACCCCACCTGGGTGGTAATTGGGCAGTTCCTCGTCAGTTGGAGAGGACAGGACTAAAAGGATCAGCAGACACCTGTGCTAAGAGAATTCAATCAGGGGAGAGATGCCACAGGGAGGAGACGAGAAGGCTGGCTCCTGTAAAGGGCTGAAATGCCAGAGGTGGAAGGAAACTAGAGGCCTCAGGAGACTTTGGTTGGGCAGGACAGAGCCAGGGAAAGGCAGTGGCATCCCAGGAAAGGGTTGAGCACAGGGCCCAGAGGTTAGGGTGATTTTTTTTTTGGACCAGCCCCTTTTCAGCCAGAGGGCAGAGCATCCTGTGAAGGCAGGGGGCCTGCAGGGGTTACTGGAGATGAGAACCACTGCACCCTGACACAAGGGGGTTCACTGGTGATGAATGTGCATTGTTACACTCCTCACCCGCATAGTTGGGGGCTCTCTGGTTAAACCCTTACTGTGTGGCCTTAATGGGACCCACTGCAGCGTCTACCGAGAGTCTTTTACAAAGAGTGAGTCAAGGGACATCTGTCCTGGAAGACAGTGGAAGGGGAGGTATCTGGCTGTGGATCGGGGAAGCTGGCATTTGAGATGCCCTTTGTAACAGTCTCCTAGGGGGAAGCACTATATACCTGCATCAGTGAGAGGAGGGAGAGTACAATCTTAGCCTTCTGCATGCGCTGTAGGGTATAATGGCTTGGGGCATTATCATGGGCTTCTAAACCCTGACAAACCTGTTAGTATTCCCTTTGATGTGGGATGTAATTTTGTGAGAGGCGGGTTTAGCTTCATGGACTAAGCACGGGAGGCTGGAACTTCCACAGGCCGGTCCCTGGTCTATCGGTGACTCATCGTATGCCCTTGGGCCTGTCTGTGCTTGTTTCCCCATCTGTTATGCATGTTTTACAACAATTTGTTCTTACCTACCCCACTGATGAGGGATAGCTCAGTGGTTTGAGCATTGGCCTGCTTAAACTCAGGATTGTGAGTTCAATCCTTGAGGGGGCCACTTAGGGATCTGGGGTAAAATCAGTACTTGGTCCTGCTAGTGAAGGCAGGGGCTGGACTCAATGACCTTTCAAGGTCCCTTCCAGTTCTAGGAGATTGGTATATCTCCTATTATTGTCCATATGGGGTGTATGGGGGTGTTCAGGGAGGGGTAGCACCTCTGGTGTAGGGGCATGTCGTGTCCCTTCAGGGCAGCTCGTCCACCTTTGGTCCCCACCTGTCACTCAGCTCTCACCTGTGGCTCCTAGCAGCTGTAGCATGCGCAGCGGCCACACCCCGGGCAACAGCTTCGACAGGCTGGCTAAACCAGGTTGAGGGTAGCCATCGGGCATAGACCTTCGGTGAGATGGGGCCTTGTCTATCCCGAGCATGTGAAGACAGACTCCGGCGGATTGAGCGGATGAGACCTTTTGGAATAGGACCAACGGTCATGAAGGCGGTTTCTGCAAGCGACGTGGTACGCTAAGAGCACGGCAAGACGCGAAAGACGCCCTGGTCAACCACTGCGCCCAGCCCATCTCCAACCGTCTTGACTTTTGTCCTGCCATTGGAGCAAGATGGAATCTGGGAAGAGAGAGTGAGGCTGACTATGCGCACCTCTCCCTCACTTTAATCCAATTCACGCGCAAGTCTTGACATCCCTCCAATTCCCGTAAACTTTAAAGTCCTGTGGCGATGGGCGAGCGACGAAGCAGCAGGTGTGGATACACTGGGAGCTGTAGCCGCGGACCTGCACACAGGCGGCTCAGGTCTAATGGTCGTCTTCTTGCTGACCGAAGCAACAGCTGGATTCGGCATCTACCTGAGTGACTGAGCAGCCCTCTTTAGGACTGCACTGCTCACCTCCATAGTAAGAGGAAGGGGCTAGAAAAGGTGCCCTAAACATTGTTTGCTTCATAGAACCCTGGCCAGCTTACCGCGGCTGGAGGGGATCCCATCTTATGCGGTCGAATAACAAAATTTCAAACAACAAAATGCAAGGTGACACCACTCATTATTGGTACATGGAACGTATGCACGCTTCAAGACAACCCCTCAGCAGATCGACCAGAAAGAAGAACAGCTCTGGTTGCCAGAGAGCTCGCAAGATTTAACATCGATATTGCGGCCCTGTGTGAAACTTGTCTAGCCAACGAAGGTCAGCTCACAGAAACAGGAGGTGGTTACACATTCTTCTGGTGTGGACGTAGCAGTGACGAACGTCGTGAATCTGGAGTTGGCTTTGCGGTTAAGAATCATCTTGTCCGCAAACTTGCCAGTCTTCCCAAGGGCGTGAACGATCGACTCATGACACTGCATCTTCCACTACCGAGAGGAAAGCGAGTTATACTAATCAGCGCTTACGCACCCACAATGACGAATCCGGATGAAGTAAAGGACAAGTTTTATGAAGATCTCGATGCCCTACTTTCATCCGTGAAGCGCACCGACAGGCTGATTCTACTTGGTGATTTTAACGCGAGAGTAGGATCCGATCACTCTGCCTGGGATGGCGTCATTGGAAAAAATGGAATCGGCAAATGCAACAGCAATGGCCTACTACTATTGAAGACATGTGCGGCTCATGATCTGATCATCACCAATACCATCTTCCGCCTGCCCACTCGCAAAAAGACGTCCTGGATGCACCCACGTTCCAAGCACTGGCATCTCATTGATTATGTCATCGTGCGGAGGAAAGACAGACAGGATGTAAGGGTGACTAAGGCCATGCCGAGTGCTGACTGTTGGACTGATCATAGACTTATCATCTCTAAATTAAGCCTTCACATCAAGCCAAAGAGACGTCCGCAGGGAAATAAAGCTGTGATGAAAAAGATCAATGTCAGTAAACTGAGGAACCCCAACACAGCAGCTTCACTAGTAGAAGATCTCGACAACCAACTCTCAGAGCTGCAATTAGAAGAAAACGTTGAGAGGAACTGGGAACGCTTCCGAAATATTGTGCACTTTTCTGCACTAAAGGTTCTTGGACCCTCACACAGGAAACAGCAGGACTGGTTTGATGAAAACGATGAAGAGATCAAGGCTTTACTTGCTGAAAAGCACCGCCTTCACCGTGCTCATCAGAACGACTCGTCGTCAACAGCTAAGAAAAATGCCTTCAACAACATTCGCAGGACCGTACAGAGCAAGCTTCACAAGATGCAGGACTCCTGGTTGAGTGCCAAAGCAGATGAAATCCAGAAGTTTGCTGATAGAAACGATGCCAAACGGTTCTACGAAGCCCTTAGATCCTTGTACGGACCTTGGCCTTCAGGGAGTTCCCCTCTACTGGACTTAGATGGTGCAACTCTCATTACTGAGAAGACTCTGATTCTACAGCGTTGGGCTGAGCATTTCCAATCCGTACTGAACCGCCCATCTTCCATCAATAATGAGGCGATTGACAGAATGCCCCAGGCGGATATTAATTACAGCCTGGACGTTCCACCATCAGAGACTGAAACCCTACAGGCCATCAGTCAGCTGTCTAGTGGCAAGGCCTCAGGATCTGATGCGATTCCAGCGGAAATCTATAAGGATGGTGGTGCAATGCTTGTTGACAAACTCACTCAGCTGTTCCAGTCCTTCTGGAATCAAGGGTCCATTCCTCAGGAATTGAAAGATGCGTCCATCGTACACCTCTACAAGAGGAAAGGAAATCGAAAAGTCTGTGATAATCATAGAGGAATATCACTGCTTTCTAGCGCAGGTAAGATCCTTGCACGAGTGTTGCTGAATCGCCTGATTGACCACCTGGAACAGGGTTTACTACCCGAGACACAGTGCGGCTTCCGCAAAGAGCATGGCACTGTGGACATGATCTTTGCAGTTCGGCAGCTCCAAGAGAAGTGTCAAGAGCAGAATCGTGAACTGTATACCATCTTCATGGATCTTACCAAGGCTTTTGACACTGTCAGTCGCGAAGGTCTGTGGCGCATCATGTCGAAGTTTGGGTGCCCTGACAGATTCATCCTGATGGTACGTCAGTTCCACGACGGCATGACGGCTCGTGTTCTGGACGACGGAGAAGCTTCAGAGGCCTTTCCCGTCACAAACGGCATCAAGCAGGGGTGTGTTTTGGCACCGACCCTGTTCAGCATAATGTTTTCAGCTATGCTGTCAGACGCCTTTCAGAACAGTTCCTTGGGAATCAGCCTGAGATACAGGACTGATGGGAAACTGTTCAACCTGCGAAGACTCCAGGCTGTCACCAAAACAAAGGAGACTGTACTAAGAGACCTTCTTTTTGCTGATGATTGTGCCCTGAATGCTGGATCAGAGCAGGAAATGCAAGCTAGCATGGATAAATTCGCAGCAGCATGCGATAACTTCGGCCTCCTCATCAACATAAAGAAAACCGAAGTGATGCACCAGCCAGCTCTGAAAGCCCAACACCAAGAGCCCACCATCATAGTGAAGGGACAAAAGCTGCAAGCAGTGGACCAATTTACATACCTTGGCAGCACCCTTTCTCGCGCAGTGACAATTGACATCGAGGTCAACTGCAGAATCGCTAAGGCAAGTTCTGCATTTGGCAGACTGTTGACCAACGTGTGGGACCGCCGTGGAATAAGCCTTGCTACAAAGCTTAAGGTCTACCAAGCAGTAGTGCTAACTACCCTGATGTATGCCAGTGAGACTTGGACTGTATACAGGAGGCACGCTAGGCAACTGAACCACTTCCACATGACTTGCCTCCGCAGACTTCTGAGGATCCGGTGGCAGGATAAGGTGCCAGATACAGAAGTCCTCTCCAGAGCAGGCCTGCCGTCAGTTTACACTCTGCTTATGAAAGCCCAGACACGCTGGGCAGGCCATGTTGTAAGGATGCCAGACCACCGCATCCCCAAACAGCTCTTTTATGGTGAGCTGTCTCAAGGAAAGCGATCGCACGGGGGACAAAAGAAGCGATACAAAGACACGCTGAAAGCCTCTCTTAAGTCCCTGGATATTGACATCACCTCCTGGGAAACTCTGGCACAAGACCGATCGACATGGCGTACGCTGATCCACCAAGGCTGCCAGACATCTGAAGCCAGAAGGATAACCATAGCACAAGAGAAGTGAGCACTCCGTAAAGCCAGAGCTGTAAACGTTGTAACAGTGGTGCCCACACATGTCTGCCCGACATGTGGCAGAACATTTCGTGCCCGTATTGGCCTTATCAGCCACCTGCGGACGCACTGTGGACAGCTCACAATCTGCTAGATGTCAAGGTCTTCTTCGAAAACGATGGACGAACATACATACATTATTGTCCATAAACTTGTTGAGATCCATGGATGAAGGCTTTAGTGTCCTCACCCGGTCCTGTGCTTTAGCCATGACCCCATCTTTCCTGCCTCATTCTCTTTAGAAGTAACTCTCCAGGCATCTTCCTCGCAAAGATAGTGCTTGTCACAAACTGGTGGCAGCAGTGAAGGCTTGTTGCGGTGACTTTTTTTCTGTCTTTTAATAAAATGGATCCCAAGCCTCCATCCCAGTATTTTTTCCCATCCCTTGCCTGTGCTGTCACCAACAGGGGGTATGTCTGCACTGCATTGCAATTGGGTCTGTGGGACCCGGGCTTGTAGACTCTGTGTTTCCCAAGCCCACACTCAAGCATCCACGCTGCATTATAAATCTGGGTTTACAGTTGCTGGACCCAGGTCTCATAGCCATGGTAACACATCCATACTGCACTGCACAGACCTTCTGACTCTGGTCCAAACTGCAAAATGACAGGGCTTTGACTTGAGTCATGGCAGGACTCGGGCTCTGACCCATCCCCCTAGCAGGGTCCTAGACTTAGATCCTGAATGCTTGCTGACCCGAGATGAAGAGAGCTTGGGCTCAAACATGAGTCAGAGCCTGGCTTAGTGTGCAGTGTAGACATTCCCTGAGTGAACTTCTACTGCTGCACTTTGGTGTCTTTGGCTGCTCTATGAGCACCTCCCAGTCCAAGAGCCACTGCCAGAGCCTTCACTGGAGCATTGCCTGACTCTTTCAGTGCTTGTTGTGCAACCTTAAGTGTGGTGTATTGAGGACTGTGTTGGAATTGCAAGTTACCACTTTAAGGGTTCATCTACACCGCAGCTGGGAGAGGGCTTTGCTTTACTTAAGCAAATGCGCTAGCAGAGTAACCAGGAATAGCATGGGTGGTGGCTTGAGCTAAGTGTGTACCCAGGTGGTCTGGGCGGGTTTGTACTCAGGCAGCTAGTCCAAGCCTCCACCACCCCTGCTACTCCTGGCTACACTGTTATCTTTAGTGTGCTAGCTTGAGCAGAGCTCGTATGTGTGTCTACCCGAGGTGCAGTGCAGACCTGTCCTAAAAGTGTGTGTGTGTGCTGGCGTTGTTCCCAGTCCTGCTTGCACTCTAGGTGGCTCTGTAGGAAAGTGTGCAATCACAGTCAGTCTGGAAAGAGCCACTTCAAAACAAGGTAGGGTGAGTTGTGTCTCGTTTTAGAGAGCAGCCTGTTTTCTCTCTCTGCTTCTGGGTTTTTGTGTGTTATCATTCTGAATTCTAAGAGATAAAATAGTGTTACGCTGCATCCTTCCAGAAGGAGTATTTTATGTGATCTAACTTCTGTGTGTGTATGCCATAACATTAAGTTTCTCCTAAAGTCATTTGCTGGTGGATATGTAGTTCCCAGCTCTGACTTGCTGTGTACTCTTGGGCAAGTCACTTCATTTCTCTCTGCCTCTGTTTACCCTCTCACCTTTACTTATTTAGAGTGTAATCTCTTTGAAGCAAGGACTGTCTCTCTCTCTAGGGGTATGTCCGAACTCCTGCCTGAGACAGAACATTTACACAGCTGCTTTTAGCACCAGAACCCGAGCCCAAGACTGTAGACTCAGACTGTGAAACTTAATGCTGCTGGTTTTTTCCCCCCTGTAGACATACCCTAAAATGCCACAGCTCCACCAGTCAGAGTCACAACTGAGAATTGAGTAGATTATTTCAAATTCAAGTTTAACCCCTCCCTTTCCGCCCCCCACAAATATTGTTTCAGCTAGTGTGTGGAATTGTTTTCGTTAAATATGTTATGGAAAACCCACGTTCTGCCACTGCAGTGCCCCCGGACAATGGGAGCAGTGTTTCCACCATGAGCAATCGATCCTGAAAGGCAAGGTGGCCTAGGGTTAAAAGCTTTGTTAAACATGCACATACCTCCTCATTTGTTGAGGATTTGATGGAGTTTAAGTGCAGTTCTGAGAGGCCAGTGCTGACACAGGGCATTATCCTCTGCCTCGCTCGATACCTGTGTAAAGTGGTCTAGCGGATTATCATTATGTACATTGCCGTAATAGACCAATTCTTTATTGCTGGGCTACTGCGTGGAGTCAGACCATTGAAACCATGTGAATGGTGGTTGCTATAGCTATATGCAGATGGTTGAATTCTGGCAACCATCTGTTCAATGGCACCTTCAAATATATATCCAGGATTTTATGCAGCGTTTTCTCTGAAAAAGGGTTTCTCTTAGCTATGTATTGTTCTCTGTTAGCCAGCCCCCATGGCCCAGGCCAAGCTGTGGACTCCGGGCCTATATGAAAAGTTCTTAGCAGAAATTGCAGTTAAGATCTGACATCCACCTTAATGGATTATAGCCCTTCAGTCTCTTCAGATTTTTCCTAAGAGATAACTGTTTGGACATGGGAGCCAGGATTGCCTTTTGTTCCTAGCTCATCTGAAGCCTCCAACAACAAGAGGTCGTCTCCCTGAAACCCCATTGCAGTAGCAGTGAAAAACAGCATGACATTTTGGTCCTTTGTCCTGCAAAGGGTGGGTTGGGAGATGTGGGTACCCATCACTGTGGAAGGCTTTGAGTCTGCCTTTCTCTTTCACATGCCTCAAGCCACTTTCCTTGTGCGGAGTCTGTGCTCACCCCCTAAGGCAGCAGTGGCAGAGGAATCCACAATCCAGCCGAGTGTGTGTGGCCAGCATGCGGAAAGCTGCGTGGGGAGGTATATTTGTTGGTTTAACAGTTACTCCAGGGCCACCTTGTATGCCTCCTTCACAGAGCTTTCTTTTATCCTTTAATTTACCTAGATCAAATGAGGCTCCATTTGCAACCTGTAAGAATTGGTGGAAAATAAAGGAACTGGTTAAAGTAAAAGTTTGGTGTTAGACAAGGGGGCAGGGAATCACCGTCACTGTTCATCATGGTTTTAAACTGGACATTGAGAATATTAGACAAATTGGCGGGCATGGCGTTAAATGATCTGGAGTTAATCTCTTTAGTTTATGTAGATGACATTGTACAGCTGGCAGACCTATTTGAATTAATGATGATACTCTTTGCTACCTTGGAAGATTGGTATAGTCAGCTTGACCTTAAAATAAATGCCAAGAAGATGAAATGGATGTACCTTGGAAAAGGGACAATAGATAAAATGTTGAAATGCAGCAGTGGTGAAGTGGTAGAACAAGTAAAATGTTATGTGTACTTAGGAAGCTTGATCAGTGCCATGGTTCCATCGGGGATGAGGTTAAAAGAAGATGTGGTTTAGCTACAAGTGCTGCACAGAAGCTGATGAAATTATGGACTGATAAAAACATTATATTTGGTTCTGAAGTGATAATGTATCAAGCCAGTGTACTAACAATATTACTCTATGGGCTGGAAGCAGCTGCATTAAATGAAACAGGCAGACATCAGAAGGCTGGAGGCAGTAGAGCTAAGAGTTCTTCAAAAGATGGCAGGTGTAAAATGGAATGATTTTTTGACAAATGGAGAATTTAGAAGGAGAGGAGAATGTGACATCAGGGACAAGATTGGCTACAATCAAAAGGATTACGATGGTGGGGACACTGCAGAAGACAAACGGATGATAGAATGCAAAGAAAATAAAGTAAACGCAACCAAGGTCAGTCTGGCCTATAGGCTGGCCACCAGCTAGATGGCAGGACATTGTACGCAGGGACATGACCTGGTTGGGCTTAATGGAGGAAGAAGCCATGGACAGGAATGAATGGTGACGCTGTACTGCTCCCCATGTCTGTAAAGATACTGTGGGATGAAAAGAAGAAAATGTTTACTCAGCTGGAGAGGAGAGCGAGAATCCAGTATTATTTCTTCTTCTTTTTTTCTTTTCTTTTTTTTTTTGGATAAAAGGTCAAATTTACATTGGCTAAATATGTGTTCCGCACTGTAAAAACAAATGGAAGTGCCTGAGTGCTTGCAAGGGGCATTGCCTGCTAACTGGGGCTCTCCGAAGAGCACTCACTTATGTCTGGAGGCAGACGATTACTCTCAAGTATTATTCTTTTTACAGCAAGCTTTGCATTAGGAGGAGGAGGAGGGGAGAGAGCCTCTGGGAGAGGTGCAGTGATAGCACATGGCACTTCTGTGTGGGGATGGGAGAATTAGGCAGGGGAGGGAACTGAGCCCCAGGCTTCTGTGAGGGAAAGGAGGGAGCTGGGTGCTGTTGTCCCTCACCCTTTGTAGACATTCCTTAACAAGAGAGACTGAAAGTGGAAAAAACCCCTGGATGTCAAATGTAGCAATTTCCACAGAGAGCAGCTGAAATCTGCCTGAGCTACAGTGGTTTGGGGAAGTGGGTTCATTCTTCAGATGGGTCTTGTGTGATGATTAGATACAAATGTGACCTGCAGGCGTTTGGCATTGATGGGATGGAAGGGGAAGAGGGTTGTTAGCAGACAGCAGCGTGCAGAAGCCAAGCACTGGATGGCCACAGCCAATGGGTTCCTTTGTCTCCATCGCACACAGTGGCTTGGTGCAGCTCAAAGTTTGAGGTGTAGTGCTGAAGTTGTCCTCCCTTTCCCATCTCAACTCCTCCCTGGATACGCTCTGGTGACCCTCCACTCTTTCAGCAATTGCAGCCTCTGCTACCTGTGTGCCTGATTGTTCCACAATCGTGTCACTGTCCGCTCTGCTTGCACCTCTGCATGGCACCCTCTCCCGTACTGGATCTGTAAAGCCACTATCCTCTCCCCACTTCTCTTCCCTCCTCAAGACCCACCTGTGATGAGACATTGTGGCAGGGCTCTGGGCTTTGACAGAAATGAGGAAAGGAGATGGGGAATATATATTTGTACCTAAAGAGTGTATATATATTTCAGTGTGTCCCTCTTCTTCACACATCACTTGTCTTTCAATTGTCAGCTCTGCTGAGCAGGGGCTGCGTCTGCTTCTGTGTCTGTGCACAACAGGGCCTTTGGATGCTTCTGTTAATAGAAGTAACATAATCAAGATGATGGGAGTCGCTGATGGTTTTGGGAAGGTGTGAACACCACCGTCACTCGCTGGCACCACTGTGAGGAAGCCATGGAAAACAATGCTTAAGAACCTGAGTGTACTGCGCAGTGGGAATGGCACACTGTTTGGCTGTGGTACATGTTTCACTGCACTGGTGAAAGCATTACAATCCATGTCCTTATATCATAGCCACCCATGCCATTTATTTTTGGCTTGCATGACTGTTGCTGTATGCACTTCAGGACAGGAATGGTGCAGGCCAATACAGTAGGAATTTAGATCCAGCCCCCTCCTCCACACCCCTAGCAGCTCCACTGTGGCCAGGAGGCAGGATGCACAGCGGACAACTTAGCAGTTTGTAGGGCCACAAGGACCACTGCTATGCAGCTCCTCTCATACATGGAGGGGGTATGTTAGTGCTGGGACAACATGGGTGAGGATTCCTTCCACCCACTTTCCGTGGAGCAGCCCAACACCACACAGGTTGGTAATTGGGCTCTGTGCTGGACTACAGGATTTGGTGTTCAATCCAGCTTGGTGTTCCTTCTGATGTGCCCACTGAGCTCACTGTAAAACAACCCACTCAACTGTATTTCAACAGTTAACCCACTTCTGACGATGACTTCTACTACCACCATGCTTTTTTTGGGTTGTGTTGGCTCCGCAAACCACAAAGTATGCATGTGTTTTCTCAACACTCAACATACCCAGTTTTTTTATCTGACATCACTTTTTTGAAGAACCTACTCTCACATAAGTGCTTGTCTCAAGTTTGTGGTCTAGACTGGAGTGTGTGTGTTTATATTTGCATATAATGGACATTGATCTATACCAGTAATGATAACTTATATTTATTCTAATACTTCACCAGGATGACAAGCTATAGATACAGAAGAGAAAAGGTATTTGTCAGAGGTGTCTTCCATTATTAGCACTGTTGTCCTTCATGTGTAGAACCCTTCATTTCCCTGGAAAGGGGTTTGGTAATAGCAAAGTCTGTGTGGACGACGTGGTCTGTCTGTTCTGTATGCTGCTGGTTTGGATATTTCAGTCAGGACAGGTCTGTGGCGCTCCCTTTTGTAGTGTGAACAGGATGTTAACAGTGTCTCTGGACTTGGCTAGTTCCCATCTACACCAAGGGACCTGCCTTGTAACAAAGTCAGGGCACAACTAATCCATTCCTACCTTGCAACCTAGTGCTTCATGTTGTATGGACCTGACAGATCCTTATAAATCTTGATCCTGGTACCGTCTCCACCCCTTCCCCTCTTTGGCTCTGAACCTCGAAGCTAAGCTCGTAGTGAGTCAGAAGCACTTGAGCAGGGGTATGCGGGAGGGTTTGTAGTAGCTGGTGCTGCTCAGAGAAGCTGATGACGTTGGAAGTACAGAGTGATTGCTCTCGGCGAGCTGGTCTAACCCAAATAAAACACACACACTGTGCTTTAATGAGACACAAACAAATGGCTCTTGCAATTGAGGGTGCAGCTGTAAGATATTAGCCGTATGGTAATAAAGTGGGTTGCCAAGTGTCTTTGCATTGTGTTCATTGCAGAAGTGCTGTTTAACCAACCCTCGCCCTGGCGACAGTGCCCAGCGAGGGTGGAACTGAGCACCGCAGAAATCATTTGGGCTCAAATACTCCAGGGCCGCCTTCCCCCCTTGTTCCTGTGGCATCTAGACTAGGCTTCTTCCCTGCCTGCATGCAGTGCCTTCAGGGGGCACAGAGATGGGCCTTCACCCCCATGTCTGCCATACCATCTGGCAAACCGGAGCAGTGTGACTTGCCTTGAACAGGATCCCAGGGAGCCTTTTACCCACCTCTTTCCTCTGGGCTTTTTCCTCTTTATTGTCTTCCCAGGCCCCAGTGCACCATCTTCTCCCCTTACCTGGCAGCTGCCTCAACTCCTAAGCCAGCATGGAGGTGATGTGCTTCCCTCACCTACCCGGCACTCCAGCCCAAGCCCCGCACAACGGCGTTTCTGATGGCAGTGGTGCTTGTTATGGTGCAGGGAGGTGATAGAGCTCTGTGAGCTGCACCCAGAAGTCACGTTGCTGCAGATTGCAAACTGTGCCCTGTCCTCTGGCAATACCAGTGTCTTGCCCCTTCCCGGCACCCAAATGTCTTTATTCAGCTTCCCTGCAGCTGCATGCTGGCCATGGGAGACTGTCACACGTGTTAACAGGCATTTGGATGGAAGGATCCAGGGAGTGTTTTGGGGAGGGTGAATTAAAGCAAAGACTCATTTTTACACCCTGGACTAGATTTCCGTAACTAGCTGCTTCAAGTGGGCCTCCAAAATCCGTGCACCTCCCCAGCTTTACACAGGTGTAACTGAGTGCAGACAGTAGGCCTGGTGGTGAGGATATTAACTAAATGCAGCCGACACTAAGGCAGTGTTCAGGGGAGATCAGATTCAACCATGGTTAAAGTGGGTGCAGCCATGATTGAAGGCACCAGGAGCTGTGATGCCGTATGCCGGTGTTGACTTTGTCTTGGCGATTGGCATAAAGCAGCCCCCCTGCTGCTATCTTACCCCTTCCTGCTATTGCTTTTCCTGCTTTTCCCCCACCTTTCCACCCCCTCAGTGACTGAGTTACATTCAGCAGCCAGTGGTTGTGCCAAACAAAACAGTGCTAGTTATACCCCTGTACCTTGCCATGGCCACCTGTTTGAGGAACAAGCGCTCATCACCGTTTACATCCATGCTGACTTAGACTCAGGCATTTGCGGGGGAGTTGCTCTTCCTTTCTCTGGGCTGCATCTGGCTGAACATCACTAAGTAACCCTTCTATCAATACTAAATCAGTCCAACCCCCTCGGATAGACTAAATGTCTAACTCATTCTAATAAGTGATCTGCTAAACGTGCCCTGCTGTTTTATCAACTGTTCAGAAGTCAACTAAGCTACACTTGAAAGGAAAACAATCCCGAACATAAGAGCACCCACGCTTCAGCTACGTTGCAGCAATCAAGGTATTGGTCAGGCTCTGAGGGTTTTTTTAGCAAGCCTAATGTTAGTGATATAGGTGGTGGGTTTTTTGCAGCCATTCCTCCGTGATTTGCCATGTTCTTGTTGTGTTGTTTCGTAGATGATGCCCTGGCTGTGACTGAGTTGGTTATTCATAGGGTTGATCATTTGCTTGATGGTGTTTTGGAACTCTTCTGAAGGTGCTCCAAACGATCATCTGTTCCAGACCAATGTGAGATGATGTACTTAGAGCTGCCATTTCAAGGAGATGGGTATTGTTTGAGCAGTGGCAGCCCCATTACAAGATGTCATTCAGAGTTGGTGTGACATATCATTTCATTTCCTTGCCAAGACCATACGTCTGTTTCTTGTGCTTTGGGGACTACAGGAAGTATCCCCAGCATAGGTACTTATACTCTGGAATAGTGCCTGGCTTTTCCAGGTTTCTTATGTAGTCCCTTCCCAACAGAACAGAGAATTCTTCAGTATTCTTCACCTACAGGTGGAATTGTCTCCAGTGCATGTAGATGACCCTGGTAGTCCTTTGCTTTGCCTATGGCATGAGATACGGGGTTGTACCCTTCTAGCTGTTTCTGTCCTGAAGTTTTGATCAACAGTGGCAATTGCCACAATTTTAATCTGGTGGGGGCAGGGAGGGAGGCAGCTGGCTTTGTGGGTTAAGTTACTACATTGGCTCTGGAGACCTGAGTTCAATTCCTGGCTCTGTCATAGATTTAATCTATCCTGTCTCACAGATGGTGAACTGTGGATACTAGCACTTTCTCCCTTACAGGGTACTGGAGGATAAATACACTAATGACTGTATTAAAGATATATTTTAACAGATTTGACAGTTATTAAACAAGCTCTAATATACAGTTATGTCAGTTGGTCACTAAATATTAAGGCCTACATTTTCAAGAGTAACTAACGTTTTTGAGAGTCAATTTTTGGGTGCACATCTTAACACTTTTTAAGTGGTTTGGTTTTCCAAGGGCGGGTGCTCAGTACTTTCTAAACAGACTCCTTTAATGCATCACTAATGTAGCGTGGGGCACAGGTCACTTGCTGGAGGTCAACTGCACCTTGAGGTCTTTAAACCATTATTTGAGGACTTCAGTAGCTCAGACATAGGTTAGGGGTTTGTTACAGGAGTGGGTGGATGAGATTCTGTGGCCTGCGTTGTGCAGGAGGTCAGACTAGATCAGGGGTCTCAAACTCAAATGACCCCGAGGGCCGCATGAGGACTAGTGCATTGGCCCGAGGGCCGCATCACTGACACGCCCCCTTGCTGCCCCTGGCCCCACCCCCAATCCACCCCTTCCATGAGGCCCCGCCCCTGCCCTGTCTCTTCTCCACCTCCTCCCCTAAGCGCGCGCAGTTTTAATAAATATATACACTCAGTAATGCACCTCACTCAAAGGACAAAACACGCACTTAGATTTACTGCCTAAGGCTCTGGGAGGGAGTTTGGGTGGGGGAGGGGGTCTGGATGCAGGCTCTGTGCTCGATGCAGGCTCCAGGCTGCGGCAGGGGGTGGGGGTGCAGGCTTTGGGACGGAGTTTGGGGATAGGAGGGAGTGCAGGGGTGAGGGCTGTGGGGCTGAGGGCGAGGGGTACATGATGCAGGAGGGGGCTCAGGGCTAGGGAAGAGGGTTGGGCTGTGGGGTGAGGGCTGTGGATGAGGGGTTCATGATGCGAGGGGGCTCAGGGCTAGGGAAGAGGGTTGGGCTGTGGGGTGAGGGCTGTGGATGAGGGGTTCATGATGCGAGGGGGCTCAGGGCTAGGGAAGAGGGTTGGGCTGTGGGGTGAGGGCTGTGGATGAGGGGTTCATGATGCGAGGGGGCTCAGGGCTAGGGAAGAGGTTTGGAGTGTGGGGTGAGGGCTGTGGATGAGGGGTTCATGATGTGGGGGCGCTCAGGGCTGGGGCAGAGGATTAGGGTGCGGGGGGATGAGGGGTTCATGATGTGGGGGCGCTCAGGGCTGGGGCAGAGGATTAGGGTGTGGGGGGATGAGGGCTCTGGCTGGGGCTGAGGATTAGGGTGCAGGGGGATGAGGGGTTCATGATGTGGGGGTGCTCAGGGCTGGGGCTGAGGATTAGGGTGCGGGGGGAATGAGGGCTCTGGCTGGGGCTGAGGGTTTGGGGTTGGAGAGGCTCAGGGTAAGGGAAGCCTGCCTTGCCAGTACTGGCGGAGGGCAGGCACTAGGACCCTGCATCCTAATCCTCAGCCCCAGCCAGAGCCCTCATCCCCCCACACCCTAATCCTCTGCCCCAGCCCTGAGCGCCCCCACATCATGAACCCCTCATCCCCCCGCACCCTAATCCTCTGCCCCAGCCCTGAGCGCTTCCCTTCCCCCCCCCCCAGCCCGGCCCCGGCGGGTCCCGCTTCCCTTCCCCCGGCCCGGCCCCGGCGGGTCCCGCTTCCCTCCCCCACCCCCCGGCCTGGCCCGGCCCGGGCCCGGCCCCGGCCCCGGCGGGTCCCGCTTTCCCCCCCCCCTTACCCGAGCGCGTCTCCGGCGGTCCCGCTCAGAGCCGCGTGGGGAGGGGGCGGGGCTGGGAGCTCCACGCCGAGCGCAGCGCTCAGCCCAGAGCTCCCAGCCCCGCCCCCTCCCCACGCGGCTCGGATCGGGGCGGGGCTCAGGCGCTCGGACGGAGACTCGGCGCTCTATGCGCCGAGGCTCCAGGAGAGGGGCGGAGGCGGGAGCCTCCGCTTTTCTCTTGGGGGCCCCTGCGGAGCTCCCCTGGGGAGCTCCGGGCCGCATGTTTGAGACCCCTGGACTAGATGATCATAATGGTCCCTTCTGACCTTAAAGTCTATATGAGTCTATGACTGTGAGATGCTCCAATATTATAGTGATGAGGGCCATGTAAGTACTCGGGTAGCTCAATAGGTGCCTGAGCTGCAGCATTGGTTTACCAATCAGGTTTCCACTTGCTCACTTTGTGACACAGTGCTATGTGTGGCTTTGGAGTTGATCCACCACTTGTCCTTTTAGTTTTGAAGGAGCCCAACAGGAGTAGCGGTCCATTCCATGATACTAAAATCTGTTTTGTTGGCATTAGTTTGTCCTTTTTCTGAAGCGATGTTTTCTATTTCACCTGTTAAACTTCTGGCTGCCTTAGAATCAGTCAGTGACTCCAAGCTTGCGTCTGCTAATTGCATGGTCATTTGGGGACTGGGGATGCATCCAGCTTGATGGATTGTACACAGGAAAGTTTTACTCCTTCTGATGAATATCCTATAAGCAATACAGTATTGTGGGGGACAGAAGTGCATGTGGAAAGTGGTAGCTGCTCACATAAACAAGCATGTGCACAGAAGGGGCTACTTACATGCATACATGTGAGTGTTTGTGCAGGTGGGTTTTGTGAGTACAGCAGACAGCTGGTTTTGGAAACCTGGCCCTATATTACTCACCTCATGCTCCCCTTACCAATACAGCAAATACGTAGCTTAGTTTGTGTGAGAGCAGCCACGCTGCGAAATGGAATGGGAGCTGCCATGTCCACATGGTACTGTGCTCATTTGTGTGACACTAAAGGCTGGGGGCATATCCCATAGCTCTTTGCACTGCAGTAAGCTGAGCCACTCTAGGAATTCTTTTCCAATGAATTGTGGGGGAATTTTCCTGTCCTTTCTGAGCACCCACTGGAAGGAGGAGAGTTGTGGTTAGGGACTGCAACACTAGCAGCGTTCGAGGGAAGGTAGTCTGCATCCACACTACCTGGTGGTCATGTTAGCGTCTGTCAAGATGTGTTAACTTGAGCTTTAGCCAATACTCCTCTTGGGCCAGCCAATTAGAGTTAAAAGCACCACCGTTCTTGCATTAAGGGTTTTTGTGTGTGGACTCAAATTAAGGGCAACAATTGAGTTGTCGTTTGAGTTAGCTTGTCTTCACTGCAGAGGTAGGGACAGCTGCTGCCCTGAAGCGTTTTTATTCTACGCTCGATGAGGCAGACAAAGGGTGGGAGAGAGGGAGTGTAATTTTCTGGGCACAGAGAGATTGTGACTTGTCCAAAAGCTGTGGCGGAGCCAGGAATTGAACCCACTGTGTCCTGAGTCCTAGCCCGGCATCTTAAACACAAGACCATCACCTCAAATAACACAGTGTATATGGCGCAAAGAGGAGTGATCTCAGAACTTTCTCTGCCTTGTGTCCTATCACACCTAGTTCTCTGACTGGTTAGTGGGCTCACACAGCCTCTTGCACCAAGACAGAACACTGTTGACTTGGATGGGGCTCCCTATTGACATGAGAACCTCTTGCACAAATTTGCATGTGGGACTGGGGCCTTTGATTGTAACTTTCTTGGGGCAAGGGCTCCATCTTTTACTGGTCTGTAAACAGCCATGCACTCTTGTAGTCCTGCATGACAATCAAGTTCGGTGGCAGCAATGAAGGCGTATAAAAGTTTCCTGTTACCAAGCTCTAGCGTCTGCAAAACCCCGCCGAGAATGGAGGCTTGTAATCGACTTGTACGGCTGCTGGTGGCAGCTCTGCCTCTGCATATGCTGGAGGGAGCCCTGTTGCAACTATAAACAAATTTAGGTATAAAATCCGCACTTGCTAAAGTGACAGGTTTACCCTCTGGAGGCACTTTCATTTTGCATGTTTGAGTCAATGTGTCAGGCAGCTCCTTGGATGGCAACATGGACAGGTATTAGAGTAGATGCTGTACTCGGGGTGACATTTTTAATCTTTCATCTCTTCAAGCTAATGCATTTTTCCGATCATTTTGCCAGGTGGAGAGACCTGGGTCTGAGCGCCTCTCTTTTCTATGTGCACTCCCACATGGCTTACCAATTGTGTTTGTATGTGTGTGTGTGGGGGGGGGTTCCTTGTGATTAATTTGTTGTCTCCATGTCAGGCAGGCTCTGTGTCACTCTGCAGCAGGCATCTCTGAAGAGGGAAACAGCCAAGTGAATGGAATGGTTAGTGACACGGATTATATACTGTGTGTGTATGTGTGTCTCTCTCTTTCTTGCACATACATCCCCTTGAAGAAAAGGGTCATTGTTTTCTTCCTTAGAGCAGTGCCCTTTCGGTGCCAATGGTGTTGGCAGGAATGTGTGCACACTGCATGCCATTCCCTCTGTGTTGTCCTCCCTGCAGCAGTACCCTTCAAGTGTTAGCTGAGATGTCTTGCGTTGTGAGCTTCCTTGCAACAGTGCCCTGGCACTTCTGTGATTCTTTGTGGGGTGTGTTATGTGTACTGTGATGGTACCTGCAGACTCTAGTCAAGGATCAAGGCCCTGCTGTACTAGACACCATACAAAAACAGACAGCTCCTGCCCCTGAATGCTCAGAATCCAGGTTTGTGGCCTCTAGTTATGGCCCCTCCATCCTCCCCACAGACGGCACAAGCTCCCTTTCAACAGTATCTTGTCAATGCCTGCTGCCTCTCTGGCATTGTGAACTCCTTGATGACAGTGCAGGAGAGCTGCCAGCTGGAACCCTCTGAGCATGAGCATCTGACCAGGGCTGTTCTTGGTACGTCAGCTGGGGTTTTCCCAGGTGCAGGCTTCCTTGGAGAAGTTTCTTACCGCTACATGTAGTGCAAATTATTGTGGTCACATCAGCTTTCCCCTCTGCTGTGTCTGTGGCTTCGGGGAAGGGTTAGCTGCTTCATCAAATCACCAGAGAACTGATAAGTTCAACCCTGTCCTTGTGTACTTTACTGTGGAGGATTAAATAGCACAGATGCCTTGCCTTTCACCTCTGGAAGCCCCCATTCAAATTTGGCTTCTCTCTGCAGCACACGGAGTTTGAAAGTCTGAACTTGTTCCTAGTGGGTGTCAGACAAAGCACTGCCCATTTTATAGCATAATTTGGCTTGAATTTGAATTACCGTCTCTGTTCAGGAAAGCCCCAGGCCTGGAATAGAACATCACGTTGTGGGTCAGGCTTGAGAGTCGTTGGCAGAGCTGTGTGAGGGAATCCTGAATCGTTCTTGCACTATGTCTGGCTCCTGCTAGTGCTGTCTGCCTCTCAGAAGTTGGAGATGACCAGGCCCCACTGGAGTAGGTCAAGTAGCTGGTATTTGCCAAGCTTTCAATCTCAGGGTACCAGTTCAGTATGGTCTGTCTCCTAGGGCACTTTCCCGTCTGCTTCCAGGTTTCCTTTTTCATGAGTATTAAAATTAGCCTTTTAAAAAAGGATCTAATGAATATTAAACATTAGTCGCATCCTTTAAGTACCAAAGTCCTGGATTTAGTGTCCAGCCATGTAACTGCTAATACTGCTTTGCACTTCAGCACCACCTGCCATCCTGAAGATCTGCAGGCACCTCATGAACACTATAAAGGTCTGATCTAACTCCCATGAAGGAAATGGAAAGATTCCCTTTGACTTCTCTAAGGATTGAATTGGGCCCTAATTA
Source organism: Mauremys mutica (assembly GCF_020497125.1). Lineage (NCBI taxonomy): Eukaryota > Metazoa > Chordata > Testudines > Geoemydidae > Mauremys > Mauremys mutica. Next base: position 49,070,050 of record NC_059078.1, read on the forward strand.
ATTTAGACTCTGTAGGTGAGGTGAGTGGTGGTGTCCCTCTTTTACAAGGTAGAGGGGGGAGAGATTTGGCCAAACCGCATCTACCATCAGTGGCAGAGTCAGAGACTGAGCCCAGCTCCCCGTGGTCCAGTTTTGTGGGGTAGGCAGAATGGCAGCTGGCCAAACAGTACCAAAAAGAGGAATGTTTTCCATACATGAAGATTGAGGTTCTCTTCTACTGCAGTGCAGCCCTTTGGTATTTCTGAATTGAGGAAGCTTTGAAATGGGCCTGAATGATTTGCTCCCATGGATTTGATGTGTCTTATGTGCTTTGGCCCCTGCTAATGACTCGGATGGCCCGTTCTGAAGCTCAAATCCTGGCTAGCCACACGGGATGCTTTTCAGAGAGTAGCGTGCAGGCTGTGGCTTGTTGGCTTGTGAGATTCATTGCATGTTTTCAAATACCAAATGGAGTTGTTTGCAAATGATTAGTAAAGCCCAAAATAGCCACAATTGGCTGGATTTTGTATCTGTTGAATAGAATTCAACCAGCTCCAGTCACAATAGCAAACTGCCGCCCTGCATTGTATTAACTTCACAGCTGCACAATGGGTAAAGTGTACCAAGTGAGGGTGGGCTCTCAACTGTTGTTGTTCCACCTTGATACACAGACAATGTCAGTTATTTATTTCGCTGAGTTCTATAGTCTCTTATTTGTATTGGCTCCGATGCTTTCATCTCACTCCTCAGTGCTCCTTTGTGGTCTTCCGTTATTTGGTGCACATTGTCCTGAGGAATCAAATCCCTTTTGATTAGCGCAACATCCATCCTAGCCTGCCCGTAGAAACATCAAGGAGACATATAATTGTCTTCGATTTGCCTCCCCCTGGGTGGGAAGTGGGTGTCATTTCTCTGGATGTGTCCCTTCCCCTCCCCAGTCTGCGTCGGCATGCATTGAATTCAGGAACGCTCATCGCAAACCCAACCATAGCATGAGACTGCCCTCTCTACCCCTCCTGTCCCCATCTCGCGCGCTGTTGTGCGCACAGTGGAAAGTTTATCTGCTGTGGTTTCTTCCCCGAGTCCATGAATGCGATGATAATTAGCAGTGACAGGAAGGTCACTACGCATGGGGAAGAGAGGGCATGAAACATGCCCTGAACTACCCCCACCCGCTTGGTATCTCTGTCTGATGCAATCTTGTCAGAGCACTGGGAATGGTACTGAGCCACCCTTCTGGCTGCTGCCCCTTACCTTCCCCAAGGGGTCTGTTTCACATGAGGCAGTCTTTTAAGATTCTTTAATGTCCTTTATTTATTCATTCATTATTTCTTGATTTATTTATTTCTCTCACTGCTCCTCTGAGTAGATCGCTTCTGGCAGATGTGACAGGCTTGTGTGAAATTCTTGGGACAGGTTGATGCCAATAACTTGGAAGCTCTCGCCGGGTTCTCCTCTTCCCCTCTCCCTAGATCACCAGTCCAGCCCCACTATTCCACTGCTTCACAGGCGTAGCTTTTAATTCTGTTGATTTCTTTTCACATCTAGGTCGGCAGCTCGTGCTGCTGGGGGAGGGAAGAGGATCTAGAGACTTGGGAACATCCCCTTCATACCCACTGTTCAGGTGCACTATGTTTCTTCCATGACTTGTCTGCCCCAGAGGAAATGTCGTCTCTCAGGGGTGGACATGGGAGGAAGGGAGAGGAGCTGGGTGCAGCAGAGGTAAAAGAGCAATTCAGTTTGTGTTAGTTCAGCAGTGGGACTCTACAGAGCAGAGACTGCCAAGCTGCAGTCATGCATGTGTAGATCTGTGTGTGGGTGATATAGAAGGATGCCGGGGACCACTTTCACTGCAACACACGCATCACATTCTGTCTCTCACCTGCACACAAACACAGTTTAGTGTTTCATGTTTTGGCAGTTGTTGGCACAGTGAGTTACATTTTTGTTTTTCCACACACCGCTGCGTAGTAGCAGACTAAAATGCACGCACGCGCTTTCCCACTGGAAAATGCTGTGCTTGGAAGAGCCACCCTGCCATCTCTCGCACGGGGTAGACAGACCCCTTTTCCCTTCTATCATGCTCTAGCTCTGCCATGTGGCTCCGTCAGGGAGGGAGGGCATGCCAGCCACTGTGCTGCACCTCTTTAATATTGTGTGGAGCCTTGATGCATTGTGAATGAGGTTAGAGTTGGTAAAACTCCGCAGCAGCATTTCTTAGCAATGAACAAACTGCTGTCTCTTCAGATTCGCCCTGTTGTCTGATGGGCTGCGGCTCATGCCCAGCAGAAGGCTTTTTCTGCAGTATTTTCAGGGCATGGTTCTCAGAAGCCATATCCTAGCTTGGTATTGAGATCGGATCTGAAAATAAGTCACTATATATTTTATTAAACCGGTCGCTGCTTTTTTTAAAAAACAACAACAAAAAACAACACCCCCCCCCCCCCCCCCACACACACACACACATATGCTGCTCAGGAGCAAACCAATTATTTTAGGGACAGGATTTCTTTCTATTAACCTTCTGTGTCCCAAGTGGCCCCACCTCACCTGCTAACATTGGCTGCCAGAATTGTCTGTAAAAAAAACTCCCAAGCACAAAAGGTACCATCCCCAGATATGTGGAACTGTAGTGGAGTGCAGCTTCTTCATGAACTCTGCAGGGGAGGCTAGAGAGAAAGGGTGGCCTAACGGGTGGGGTACTGGACTGGGATCCAGGAGGCATCACTTCATATGCCCTGTGCTTTAGCTGTCCATCTGTAAATTGGGGCGAGTAGCACTTCCCTTCCTCACAAGGCACTGGTCAGATGAAACCTATTAAAAAGTGTGAGCTGCTCATATAACCCCATAGTATTTATATACCTAGTTAGGGTAGAATAGATAGAGCAGGGAAGTAGGACTGGGATCTGGCCCCCTTCACCTTGCACTACTGAAGGGGAAGTGGGATCTGAAGATGTGTCCCCACTCTCATCTTCAGCAGCTGTGATGAATAGGGGACGGATTGGCTGCAGAATGTGAGGAAAGGCCTGAAGCTGTGGCTGTGACCTATACGTCGCTCTGGATGGCAGTTGTCTGTGGCGCCAGGTATGACCAGAGCTGTCTTTTGACCAGCCCAGATATGGGATTATTTATTTATTTTTGTTCAGCGCAGTCTTGCCAACCCCAAGCGTTCAAACTCCATGAGTCAGGCCCCCAAAATCATGAAGCTGGCATAAAAATCATGAGATTTTAAAAATAATAAATGTGTTTTGTTTTTCCTTTCTGGTTTGAGAGATCACAGCTTAGAGTTCCAGACTGGAACCCTGAGGGTTCACAACGTACTGTTTTTTAAAAGGGAAAGCTGAGCTTCTCATTTCAGGGCTCTGAGAGTGGAGGCTTCAAGAACAACAAATGTTATGATAAAATTGCTGGAGTTGACAGTACTGCACCCTCTGTGTTCCTTTGCAGAACAGTTATGCCACAGTCCCTACCCCAGAGGTTCACAGTGTAAACATAGACCCGATGTGGCTGACAGATGGCAAGGATGGGTTTGAGGGAGAGAAGGATGACAGACCTCACCCACCTGGTCTCTTTGATATAAAAATACCTCAGATAATTACTTTGCTTAGGGCTGTATACTTCCTTGTAAACTTTCCAAGTGTTGATCTTCATGAACCACTGTGGTGCCTATGACTATTAACGTTTCTATTGCAAGGGAAAGAAGATGCTGGCAAGAAGGCAGTAGGAATAAGAGAACAACAGCAATAATAATATTGGCGAGCTCTTGTATAGCACTTCTCATCTTCCTATCACAATTCGCTTTACAAAGGAAGTCAATAGCGTTATGCCCGATTTTACAGATGAGGAGACTGAGGCACGGGGCAGTGAAGTATCTTGTCAAGGATCACCCAGCAGGCCAGTGACAGAGCTGGGAATAAAACCCAGGTCTCCTGAGTCCAAATTGATGCTCTCTCCACTAGGCTATACTGTGTCCCCAAGTGCATTGTTGGGCAGGGTGAGTTCATAGGTCCTTGTCCAAAACACTTTGAAAAGGTGCCATCATTGCAGCAATGATGCATAGTGGGGAGGCCATTTCTGTTGTAATCATCCATAGTCAGGTGTAGTCAACTTGCTATGTATTGCCCTGTGGGCATGCCTTCTGGATTTCCAGCCTGCCCTTTGGAAGGATTACCGAAGAGGGTCAGCCACTCCCCACTGCGAGTCTGTTCCAGGTTTACACTGAGCCAGCCCATGCTGAGAGTGGACTTTGGGAGCACAGTCAATGTCACGCGGATACCCCGCAGTGGGGACATGATCAGTATGGTTATGAGTCTCAGGGCTTTAATGTAAGGAACTCCCTCCCAGAGACTAACAGACACTCTGGTTGCATCTGTGTGTATAAACATACCACTGTTAGTAAACTTGTTTTCTGCCAGCTGTTGGCCATGACAGATTGCTGAACACTGGCCAGCACTTGCAGGAGCTATTGTGAAAGTAGGAGCAATATGATTCTTCTTCAAGTGATTTCTCCTGTGTATTCCACAGTAAGTGTGCGTGCTTGCCACGTGCACCGGTGCCGGAAGTTTTTCCCTTAGCAGTACCCGTAATGGGAGAGCACCGCGGCGACCCCTGGAGTGGTGCCTGTATATGGCACTATAAGGGGAACCACGGGCTCCCCCCACCCTCAGTTCCTTCTTGCCGCCAGTGAAGGTAGTTGGAACTTTTGTGCTCCAGCTTTGCTGCAGCCCTTCTTCTCGACCTTAGCGTACCGTTGTGCATTGTTCTTCAGTGAATAGAGCAGGCTCGAGGCATGCCCTGTGCCCCAGGCTTCAAGTCGTGCGACTCCTGTCGCCTTTCTATGCCCAGGAGCGACCCTCACGCTGAGTGTCTTCGCTGCCTGGATGAGACTCAAATTAGTGACCGTTGCAAGATCCGCAGGTCGTTCAAGCCAAGAACCAAGAAGGAGAGAGACTTCAGGCTTTGAGCTCTCCTGATGGAGTCGGTGCCGACCCCGACGCCAGTGCACAGATCGGACTCGGCACCGGCCGCCGCATCGTCAGTACGTAGCGAGGCTCCGTTGACTAGTCGGCGCCGCTCTCCTGCCAAAAAGCAAGGGAAGAGCGCGACCTCGCAATGATGCCGCGATAAGGACAAGGGGGAGGCTGGGCAGCCCTCGATCCCCCCGGGCTCTAAGACTCCGACTCGTGTGGAGCGGAGCAGCCCGGTGCCATCGACCCAGGCATTCCCACCGGTATGGATGCCGTCGACGCCGGAGGCGGTGCAGGCTGCGATGGACACTATGTCCCTGGCCGTCCCGAGTGCTCAGGACGGGAGTCGTGGGGACCCTCCACGCCACCTGCCAGCTAGTGGAGGCACTGAGAAAGGCACTGGGAACGCTCACCTGCTAGACATGGGTACCGGAGTCGTTCTCGACGGGACAGGCGTTGCCGCTCCCATTCCAGTTCCCGCTCGTCTAGGCGTTGCACCAGAGGCTCCCCTCAGGGTACCTCAGAGTCATGGCACTGAGTGGGGCGTCACCGTCCGTCACACGTACCGGAGCAGTTGTCGCGTGGGTACCAGTCATCGTCGTTGAGATCCCGGTCCCGAGGGAGACGGTGACACAGACGCCGCTCCTACCGCTCCTGCGGGATGGAGCATTCCTCAGAGACCTCGGCCTCGGGGCACGCCCACCTGCCCTCGGCACATGCCGCTCCACCGGGGCACGTATTGCCATCCCACGTTCAGACGAACCAGTGGCAAGGGGCTCCCTGGCAAGGACAATGGTGCCAGTGGGCACCATACCCATCGTCACCACCCCAGGCGGAGGCCCGTTCGGTCGCTGGAGCGTCCTGGGCTCCGTCTGTCTCCTCTGGCCGCCAACAAGACAAGTCGGCAGGTCACGGGTCGTCGGATCCGTCTGACCTCGAGACCGACACACCGGCACCAACTGAGGCACCCGGCTCTGCGCGGGCACGCTCCTCAGCACTGGACGACACCATAGTGGCGCCTCCGCCATCGGTCCCGCAGGAGGACTTCAGGGCACACCAGGACCTGCTAAAGCGGGTGGCTTCCAACCTCCAGCTGCAGGCCGTGGAGATGGAGGGCCCGTCCAATTCCCTCTTCAATGTCCTGTCTCTCTTGGCACCGGGCCGTGTGGCCCTACCTCTGCACCAGGGTATTGCCAACATGTCAAACTCCTTGTGGCAAACTTCCGCCTCCCTGGCCCCAATCTCGAAAAAGGCCGAGAGGAAATACTTTGTGCCGACTAAGGACCATGAATACTTGTATTCACACCCGGCTCCCAACTCAGTCGTTGTGGAATCGGTAAACCACAGAGAGCGTCAGGGCCAGCCCGCACCCACCCCAAAATATAAGGACTCCAGGATCTGGACTCTTTTGGCAGAAAAATTTATTTGTCGGCCAACTTTGCGTAGCCAATCACCAGGCCCTACTCAGCAAGTACGACTTCAACCTGTGGGAGTCCCTGCCTAAATTTGAGCCCCTCCTCTCGGACCGGGACAGGAAGGACTTCAGGGCTCTGGTGGAAGAAGGGTCAGCGGTGGCAAAAGCGGCCCTGCAAGCGGTGTCCGATGTGGCGGACACAGCGGTCCGCTCGATGGCTTTGGCGATCTCCATGTGTAGGGTGTCGTGGCTCTTGCTATCCCGACTGTCCATGGAGGTGCAATCACTGATGCAGGACCTCCCGTTCAATGGCAAGGCGCTCTTCGCGGACCAGTCGCACATCAGGCTGCATGAGATGAAGGATTCCCGGACCACCCTGCAGACCTGGGCCTCTGTCCCTCCGGCTAAGGACAAGGCCAAATTGCTTCCGGCAGTTCAACCTGCGAGGAGCAGATATGAGCCCCCGTACAAAAGGCCCAGAGACCAGAAGTGTCGGCCTCAGCGCCAGTCTCACTCTGCCACGCAGCCTGGGCCCTCTAATGGCAAGAGGCAAGGGAAGAGGTGTCGGCAGGGGGGCACCAGGCCTGTTGCCAGGGAGACCCCCTGGTTAATAGTTTCTGTTTTACAACCGATTCTGCCTTCCTCAGGGCGTGGTCCCGCATAACTTTGGACCAGTGGGTCCTCAGTACCATCTCCAAGGGCTACATGTTGCAGTTCAGCTCACTCCCGCCATCCATGATGGCCCCAGGGGACCCAGAACATGTCTGTCTCCTGCGTCAGGCGGTGGACTGGTTGCTCCACCTAGGAGCGGTGGAAAGGGTACTGGTTTCGTTTCAGGGCAAAGGGTTCTACTCCCGGTACTTCCTCATCCCAAAGGCAAAAGGGGGTCTCAGGCCTATTCTGGACCTGCGCGACCTGAACAGGTTTCTAACCCATTTCAAGTTTCGCATGGTGTCCCTGGCCCTGAATCTCCAGGACACGTACTTTCATGTCCATATTTTCGAGGGACACAGACGCTTCCTCCGATTCATGGTGGGAATGGACCACTACCAATTCATGGTCCTCCCCTTTGGCCTATCCACGGCTCCCAGGGTTTTCACGAAGTGTATGTCTGTGGTGGTGGCCTACCTCAGGCGGGAGGGCGTACAAATCTTCCCCTACCTGGACGATTCGCTCCTCAAGGGAGCGTCCTGCTGCGAGGGAGAGTCCCACATAAAGCTGCTCCTCTCGACATGCGCTGATCTAGGCCTGGTCGTGAACAAGACCAAATCGACGTTAGTGCCAGTTCAGTGCATAGACTTCATTGGGACCCTACTGGACTCCTCCAAGGCCAGAGCCTCTCTCCCCCGGGACAGATTCGAGACCCTAAGGGATCTCATCGCCTCTGTCACAGCCTTCTCGGTGACCACGGCAAGGGCGTGTCTTCAGATTCTGGGGCACATGGCGGCGTGCACGTATGTGGTCCGTCATGCCAGGCTCCGTATGAGACATCTCCAATTATGGCTGGCTTCCCAGTTCTCCCAAGCTCGGGGTGGTCTGGGAAAGGTTCTCACGGTTCCGCCCCAGATTCTCGCCTCCCACCTATGGTGGTCCTGCCCGAGCAATATGTTGCAAGGAGTTCCCTTCAGGGAAACCAACCCGTCCGTAGACCTGATGTCCGATGCTTCGGACCTGGGCTGGGGAGCCCACACGGGGGAGGTGCAAACCCAGGGAACCTGGTCGGCCCCGGACTTGCCCCTTCACATAAACGCCAAGGAGCTCAGGGCGGTTTGGTTGGCGTGCGTGGTGTTCCTCACGCACCTCCGCAGCAAAGTGGTCAGAGTCCTCACGGACAACACTGCCGCAATGTACTATATCAACAAGCAAGGCAAGACTCGCTCCCTTGCCCTCTGCCAGGAAGCCCTGAACCTATGGGAGTTTTGCATAGCCCACGATATCTCCCTGAGGGCGGCTCACCTCCCAGGCGTGCGCAATACGCAAGTGGACCGCCTCAGCAGGGTCTTCTCCCCCCAGTACGAGTGGGTGCTCCACTCGGAGGTCACTCATCAGCTCTTCCAAGAGTGGGGAGCTCCCCAGATCGACCTGTTTGCAACTTGTCAGAACCAGCGTTGCCCTGGTTCTGCTCCAGGGGAGGGATAGGGGAAGGTGTGATCTGCGACGCGTTTCTCCTGAGCTGGTCGGGCCAGCTCCTCTACACCTTTCCCTCGCTCCCACTCATCACCAAGGTCCTTCAGAAGGTGAAAGCAGACAAGGCAAGGGTCATTCTCATAGCCCCGGCATGGGCCCGCCAGCACTGGTATGGGCCACTCCTACACCTCTTGGAAGGCCCCCCCCCCCAAGAAGGCTGCCACTCCGCCCGGACCTCCTCTCCCAGGACTGTGGGCGACTCCTCCATCCCAATCTAGCCACGCTTCACCTGACAGCGTGGCTGCTCTGTGGCAGTATGAGGAGGAGAGTAGGTGTTCGGAGCAGGTAAAGCGAGTACTCCTGGAAAGCAGGAAGCCGTCCACGCGTCAGACGTACATGGCAAAGTGGTCCAGGTTTGCCAGGAGGGCGAGTGAGCGGGGAATGTCCCCCTCCGCCGTGCCCCTGCAGTTTATCCTGGACTACCTCAGATCCTTTAGGGCCCAGGGGCTGGCACCTGCCTCTGTCAGGGTCCACCTGGTGGCCATATCGGCCTTTCACCCGCCGGTGCAAGGCCACTCAGTCTTCTCCCACTCTATGATCTCCCAGTTCCTAAAGGGCCTTGACCGCTCGTTCCCATACGCCAGGCCCCCAGTACCGCAATGGGACCTCAACCTGGTCTTGTCCTGTCTCACGGGCTCCCCCTTTGAACCCCTGGCCATGTTTTCCTGGTCGCACCTCTCCTAGAAGGTGGCCTTCCTGGTGGCGATTACGTCGGCCAGACGTGTCTCAGAGCTCAGGTCCTTAACCTCGGAACCCCCCTATATGGTTTTCCATAAGGATAAAGTCCAGCTCCGCCCACACCCAACGTTCCTCCCGAAGGTGGCCTCCGCCTTCCATAAGGAGCAGAGCATCTTCCTTCCCGTGCTCTGTCCCAAGCCCCATTCCTCCATCGAGGAATGCCGCCTCCACACGCTCGATGTATGTAGGGCATTGGCCTTTTACCTGGATCGGACTAAACCGTTCTGGAAATCCTCTCAACTCTTTATTGCCTCGGCCGAGCGGGCTAAGGGGCAACCCATCTCCACGCAGCGGCTTTCACGCTGAATCACCTTGTGCATATGCACATGTTATGATTTGGCAGGGCACACTCTATGAGGGCTCAGGCCTCATCAGCTGCCTACGTCGCCCATGTCCCCATCCAGGACATTTGTAGGGCGGCCATGTGGACCTCAGTTCACACATTTACTTCGCATTACGTAATCGTCTCCCAGTCTAGGGATGACGCCGGGTTCGGCAGGGTGGTACTTCGTCACGGACCATCATGAACTCCTACCCACCTCCAACAGATATTGCTTGGAATCACCTACTGTGGAATACACAGGAGCAATCACTCGAAGAAGAAAGGACAGTTATCTGTTCCGTAACTGGCATTCTTCGAGATGTGTTGCTCCTGTCTATTCCACACCCCGCCCTCCTTCCCCTGTGTCGGAGTGGTCCAGCAAGAAGGAACCGAGGGTGGGGGGAGCCCGCGGCTCCCCTTATAGCGCCATATACAGGCGCCACTCCAGGGGTCGCCGCGGTGCTCCCCCAGTACGGGTACTGCTAAGGGAAAAACTTCCGGCACCAGTGCACGTGGCGAGCACGCACTCCTACTGTGGAATAGACAGGAGCAACACATCTCGAAGAACGCCAGTTATGGAACAGGTAACTGTCCTTTCTGTTGCTTTTCAAGTACTCTCATTTTCCAGCTCCTGGCTAGTGCCACCGTGCCCTCCCCTGGCATTAATGGCATATGGTACCCTCTTGCCCTGTGTTTCTAGCTGATAGGAGGAAAGCAAGTTCCAGAGGTAACTCTGTAGCCTGGAGCTACAATGAGCTGGCAGTCTGTGCTTTCAAAGGATTGAAATACTCACTGTGCATCAGAGTCGCCACCTACCTCAAACCTCAGAGGACAGTCAGGCCTTTGCTGGCTCTGTCCTGTTCCTTGCAAGGGCAGCTCATGGGATAAGAAAAAGTCAGAGATTTACAACAGTGACTAGTGATTTTTTTTTTTTTTTTGGATCCCACAATTATTCCCATCTTGAGACCGGTGAAATGGGCTTCGTTTTCAGACAGTGCTGAGAACCTGGAAATAAGGTCTGTCAGGTTGGGCACCCAAATAACTGAAGCTTCCTGAATCACTAGTGACTGTTGAAAATCTTGGCCTTAGACATCAGTTGAGGCGATAGTAATGAGGTTCATAATATTGCTCATTCTCTGATGATACTGTAGGCCTTCCAAATATGTGTGCGTCACACAACTAGGAGGTAAGTCAGGGCCCCTCTCCTCCCACCCCAAACACAGTGTCTACTTCCTCTCTTCTCCTGAGCTCAGACACCCCTGCCCCCCCCCCCACACTTTTCTTTCCTGTAGTCTCAGAGAGTCCCTCTTTGGAAGCCCATCCGCTGTTTTCCTAGCCAAGGGACAGTCAGTGGAATGGGAATGTGGAAAACTGAAAACTGATAAAAATGCCTAATTAGACTGTGGAACTCACTGCCACAGGATATAGCTGAGTGCAAGAACTAGAAAAATTTAAAGAGGGTTTGGGTGATAGCACAGAGAGCAAGAATATCCAGAGTTGTTTCAGTACGTCTTGGAAGGGATCAGACATTTGGAAAGAGATTCCTTTGGGGGCAGATTAATCCATATCTGCTCACAGCAGGATTCGGGGATGTAATCAGAAGTTACTGGGAGTTCCCTGCTCTGGGATCCAGAAAGACCTTGAGCTGTATCTTTGTGCCCTAATTCTGAGTGTGACTTAAGCTCTCTAGGCTGTTACTCAGCCCTTTCACTGATCACATTTTCTCCTACCCTAACACCTTTCACTCTGTCGCCATGGTGTTCAGCTCAGCCCAACTCCTGCACAGTCATGGTGACAAAGCATCCTACCTCTTGCTACAGTGGCAGACCACGTCCAAGTTTTTCTGTTGTTTTTTTTTTTAATGCGTTCAGACACTGTGCTCTCTGTACCACGAGGCACTGAACTTACTTGATCTAGCCTTCTTAGCAACATGGTTAGGGCAATTGTCCCTTTGTTAAACACTGTGCTGTCCAAAATACATATACTAATAATTATTTCATAGCAATGGCTTACTCCTTTTCAGTCTCTGTCTGTCTCCATCTCTCTTCCCCTTGAAATGACACCTCTAGAGTTGTACACCCTGTGGTCTGCCCTAAGTTAAATGGAATATGCCTGTTGGAATTCAGTGTGTTATGCAGGATGTAAATGGCTGGAATCCAAGCTATGTTTAATTTAGTAACTTCCATATAGGAGTGTGCTGTCACTCAGGTTACCAGAGGCAGTTTCAATATGATGCCAGGATTTCAGGGCTGACATTCAGGGATGGCAATTAAAAGTGGTCCTCTCCTTCCAACTTTGCATGTGTTTGGGTTTGTGAAAAGTGCAGGAGGCTTTTTTTTTAAAGGGGGGGGGGGTGTTCTGGAAACCAGAAGCTGTAAATAAAACATAGTAGAGCCTAATGGGAAAGAAATCAAAAGGTACAAAGTACAAAAAAATTAACCAAAAATGTCTCTGCCATGGTTTAGGAAGGAGCGTGACCTTGTTTTGGGATACTGAGATTAGAGGAGTGTCCAGGAGTTGCACTCGGAATCAAAGCCCCGTTGTACAAGGTGCTGGACACCTAGAAAGAGAGAACCCCCAACCCAAAGAATAATGTGGAGTGCACCTCCTTTCCTTCCCCTGTCACTGACAACATTTTACCACATGCCTTCCATGTGCTGAGTTCCATTCACAGACAGCTTGCAGAATTGAGCCCAATGTCTTTTTGTACCAGATGTCATTGGACTCGCCTCTGCTTCTTGTCATGAGGATGTAGAACTTCAGAGTATGTGAACATGGCTGGTAACTTTGGAAAAAATAAGAGAACAGAAGAGCTTTCATTAATATTTCTAGCCTTCACGGTTGAAAACATGACTGGAGCATAACTGATGCAGTGATGTCTGAGTCTGCAGACAGCTTCCTGAAGAGGAAGGCGCAGCAGCCAATAGCACTAAGGAAAAAGCTGCCTGCCCCCATGGCTGCCACCAAAGGAAACCAAACCCCTGTTGCTCGGGGAAAGTCCACGCCATTGCTGTTTGGAGCTCGGCTTCCAGTACATGCAACTGTGCCTATGGCCTCATACTACCTTAATCCATCCCACCGCTGTAGGAGTCCCCTCACAGGGCTTGTCTACAGCACACAGCTTTTACGACAAGACTATGCCGACACAGCCTTGTCGCTAAAAGTCAGCGTGTGTAAATGCTACATCTTTGTTGGCACTTTTGCTTCCAGCCCCACGAGTGGTGTTAGCTTTGTCAGCAGACAAAGCTGCGTTCACACTGACACTTGCACCCGCAAAACTTTTGTCCTTTGGGGGGAGGGGGAGAGGGGCTTTAAGTACCTGTGAAAGACAAACGTTTTGTTGACAACTTCGCAGTGTTGACATACCCACAGTCTCCTCCATAGCAAAAGAGAGCCAAGCCAAGCCACACTACACAGAGTAAATCCTGCTGCCCTGGCAATATACAGAGGCTCTGGAATTTCTAGTGCATGTTTTTTGAGACAGTCAAGAGGTCATGATGGACCTCTTAGAATGCAAACAACCACCCCACAATGCAGAAGTGAGGTGGCTGTTCGTAGGGAGTCCGTGGGTCTCTCTCCATCTGTCAGGGCGGGAGACCATGCTCCTTACTACTCAGTCAGGGGAGAATTAGCTAGGAGTCACTTGGCTCTATCCTGCTGTTGGCTGAGCAGCAGGGAGTCTATAAACCCAGGGCCCTGAAGCAGGGCTGGTTACCCAACAGTCAATGGTCCGGGCTGACAGTCAGTCAGGGCTGCAATTAAACTATCTGCCCAGAGCCTTCAAGCAGGGCGGGGCAGCCAGCAGTTACTAATCCTGGCTGGTAATCAATCAGAGCAGCAATTAATCTATCTGGCCAGGGCCCTCAATCACAGCAGGCAATCCACAGTTAACAGCTCTGGTTGGGTCCAGGCAGAGCAATACAGCAATTCGGGGTCAATCAGCTCTCGGGAGGAGCTACAGCCAAAGCTGTCTGGCACCCTAACTCTGGCCGGTGCCCGACCAATACATCCTGCCTAACGGGGCCTCCCTCGAGGGATACGGTGGCCGGGATATGGGGATGCAGGCCCAGCCCAGGGTCCTATCAGTGGCAGAGTGCTCTGCCACTGGGTCAGCAGGGATCCGCCTGCAACACACTGGCTGGCTTACAATCAGTCCCACAGCTGAGCCCTATTCAGCTTCCCTGGGCTCTTTCCTACCCTCCATGTCCTGGGGTACCTGAGTTCCAGGGTTGTCCTTGGTCTTGCTCGGGTAAACAGCAAGTGGCAGCCCCACCATCTCATCGGTGTCTGGCTCTAGCAGCCCTTCCGAGTCAGAGGCATGGTGGTAGCCTCTATCAGTTCCAAGCTCCACCAGTGGGGGAGAGACGTCCTGGTCCTTTGGCAGCTCTCCCCCAACTGAACTAGAGGGCCAGTCTTCTATAGTTCCGGTTCCTGTCCTGCCCCTCTGCTTCCAGTGGGGCAGCCGCGGGTGTTCCGCCTCTGCCCACCAGGGGCAGCTCATGGGTCTCTTCCTGTCTGTCAGGGCAGGAGACCATGCCCCCTCGCTACACTGTTCCATTGAGCCATAGCCTCTTATCCCTGCTGAGGGTCTTCCCCTCCATTCCCCTGCATAGGCGCAGGACAAACAGTATTGCTGGGATTCTGAAGAGCCTTTTAAAGAAATGCAAAACTTTAACACTTAGTCGTTGTTTCTCTATATGTCTTACAGCCCCACCAGGACAAATATGCTATAAACAAATCAACATTTTCCTCCTAAGGCTGTAATAATTTTTGCTCCTAAACATTTTTGTTTTGTTTTCCTACAAAGTCTTTTCTTTTCCCCTCCATCATTACATTTTTTTAAAGGAAAAAGTATTAAAAATGTGGGCAGAAACAAAGTGTGTGAAACCTTTTTGAAGGCATTTCATCTTGTATGTTACTGCCCTGGGAATTCTGCAGAAGTTTGTTACCAGTAATTAAAGAACAAGATCTAGTAATTTTGGGTTTATACTTTAACTCTGCTGTTCATAATACCCCCTTTGAACCTTGAAAATTAAATTTTTTCCATTCTCGGATTTTATAGTTGAAGAAAAGCACTGAACCACAACCTGCTCTATTATAATTGTGCCACCATCCTGATCTAACTCAGTTATGGATTTAGGAGCCAGTCACTTTATGGGGAGCTGTGGGGGTGTGATCAGCACCAACTTTCCCCTCCTACTCCCACCCAGGCAGGCCCCCTCTAGGGTAATGCTAGATGGCTTTCCCATTTGTGCTCTTGGAATACAGCCATCCAAATTACAGCTGCCTCTTGCATGCCTGTGCGCAGTCTCTCTCGCGCTCTCTCTCTTGGGTTTTCTATAGGTTCTCAATGGAGCAGCAGTTGAGCTTATATTTGAAATATTCATCTGCTTAGTAACTACTGCCTGTGAGATGGGAACCCCTCTTCAAGGGAGATCAAATCCAGTCCCTTTTAAAATAAGGTGTTCAGTGACTTCTACTTGCTGGCCAGTGGCTATACTGCAATTGATTTATTTGCATTGTGGTATTCCCTAGGGGCACCACCATAGATGAGGGCTCCATTGTGCTCGGCGCTGTACAAAGGTATATTAGCTGGCCGTCGCTTCACTGAAGAGTTTACCTATGTTCCTGGCTTAATTTAAAAGCACAGGATGGTGAAGGTACAGAGGAGCATAGGCAAGGGATGTCTCCTAAGGCAGTGCAGAAAACTGAGTTGCTGCAACTAACAGTAGGTATAGTTACCGAAATATACAGAAAAGGGGGAAAAGTAGAGGTACTGTGCTTCCCTCTTGGTTCTTCTCTGGCCGGCCACATTTGCTAGGATGCAGCATTGCACGCTGATAAGCCACAGGGTTTCCTCTCACGCTTTGCCATTGGCATCTGATGTCTGGGCCATTTTTTCTGATAATAGCTCTCCTTGGCATAGTCCCACTTGTTCCTTGCATGTTCTCTAGGGACTGCATTTGATCAGCCCAATTGCAGGTTAAAAGAGGAGATTGGGACTCTCCCCCTTATCCAGGAACCTGTCCACAATCTGTGTTCTGCGTCCCTGCATAATCACCGTGGGCCAGGTTCATCCGATGCCTATTACGCCTTCCATTTCTTCCCTGAAGTTACACCAGGGATTGGGCTCCATCCATTTGCTGAATGGTTACATTGTCCTTCCTTTGTTTAGAATTGTGCTCGTGCCACAGATCAGCATGCACAGATGAAATACAATATAGGGCCGAGAGTTGCTATTCCACATCAAATTGTTTTAATGAGACACAGAAGTAGGAATGTGCCTTGTGACAGGTCCTTTCAATATTCAGCAAACGTGTAATTTGTAACATGTCATCTCTGCCTTGGATGGCTTTGTGCTGTTGTTCGGGATTGCATGTTGTCCCACTTTCCGATAACTTCATCGGAAGAAACCCCATCCTGGTACCTTTCCTTGTGAAGCCTCTAATCGTGATTGGTGCTGAAGAAGATCCTAGATTGAACAGCCTTAGAGATGGGAGACCTCTGCTTAGCTTCAGTACCGGAAGAATCTGTATCAGAGGGGTAGCCATGTTAGTCTGGATCTGTAAAAGCAGCAAAGAGTCTTGTGGCACCTTATAGACTAACAGACGTTTTGGAGCATGAGCTTTCGTGGGTGAATACCCACTTCGTCGGATGCATGTAGTGGAAATTTCCAGGGGCAGGTATATATAAGCAAGCAAGAAGCAGGCTAGAGATAACGAGGTTAGTTCAATCAGGGAGGATGAGGCCCTCTTCTAGCAGCTGAGGTGTGAAAACCAAGAGAGGAGAAACTGGTTTTGTAGTTGGCTAGCCATTCACAGTCTTTGTTTAATCCTGAGCTGATGGTGTCAAATTTGCAGATGAACTGAAGCTCAGCAGTTTCTCTTTGAAGTCTGGTCCTGAAGTTTTTTTGCTGCAGGATGGCCACCTTAAGTTCTGCTATTGTGTGGCCAGGGAGGTTGAAGTGTTCTCCTACAGGTTTTTGTATATTGCCATTCCTAATATCTGATTTGTGTCCATTTATCCTTTTCTGTAGAGACTGTCCAGTTTGGCCGATGTACATAGCAGAGGGGCATTGCTGGCATATGATGGCGTATATTACATTGGTGGACGTGCAGGTGAATGAACCGGTGATGGTGTGGCTGATCTGGTTAGGTCCTGTGATGGTGTCACTGGTGTAGATATGTGGGCAGAGTTGGCATCGAGGTTTGTTGCATGGATTGGTTCCTGAGTTAGAGTTACTATGGTGCAGTGTGCAGTTACTGGTGAGAATATGCTTCAGGTTGGCAGGTTGTCTGTGGGCGAGGACTGGTCTGCCACCCAAGGCCTGTGAAAGTGTGGGATCATTGTCCAGGATGGGTTGTAGATCCCTGATGATTGGGGGGGTTTTAGCTGGGGAATGTATGTGATGGCCAGTGGAGTCGTGTTGGTTTCTTTCTTGGGTTTGTCTTGCAGTAGGAGGCTTCTGGGTACACGTCTGGCTCTATTGATCTGTTTCCTTATTTCCTCGTGCGGGTATTTTAGTTTTGAGAATGCTTGATGGAGATTTTGTAGGTGTTGGTCTCTGTCTGAGGGGTTAGAGCAGATACGGTTGTACCTCAGTGCTTGGCTGTAGACAATGGATTGTGTGGTGTGCCTGGGATGGAAGCTGGAGGCATGAAGGTAGGCATAGCGGTCGGTAGGTTTTCGGTATAGGGTGGTGTTAATGTGACCATCACTTATTTGCACCGTGGTGTCTAGGAAGTGGACCTCCCGTGTAGATTGGTCCAGGCTGAGGTTAATGGTGGGGTGGAAGCTGTTGAAATCGTGGTGGAATTTTTCCAGAGTCTCCTTCCCATGGGTCCAGATGATGAAGATGTCATCAATGTAGCGTAGGTAGAGAAGGGGCGTGAGTGGACGAGAGCTGAGGAAGCGTTCCAGGTCAGCCATAAAAATGTTGGCATATTGTGGGGCCATGCGGGTGCCCATAGCGGTGCCACTGATCTGGAGGTATATATTGTCATCAAATTTGAAATCGTTGTGTGTGAGGATAAAGGGACAGAACTCAGCAACAAGTTGTGGCATCATCAGGGATACTGTTCCTGTCAGCTTGTATTCCATCAGTGTGTGGGATGTTTGTGTAGAGAGCCTCTACATCCATGGTGGCTAGCATGGTGTTTTCTGGAAGGTCACCAATGCATTGTAGTTTCCTCAGGAAATCAGTGGTGTCACGGAGATAGCTGGGAGTGCTGGTGGCATAGGGTCTGAGTAGATAGTCCACATATCCAGACAGTCCTTCAGTGAGAGTGTCAATGCCCGAGATGATGGGGCATCCAGGATTTCCGGGTTTGTGGATCTTGGGTAGTAGATAGATTAACCCTGGTCGGGACTCTAAGGGTATGTTGATTTGTTCCGGTGTTAGTGTAGGCAGTGTCCTGAGTAGATGGTGCAGTTTCTTAGTGTATTCCTCAGTGGGATCTGAGGGAAGTGGCCTGTAGAATTTGGTATTGGAGAGTTGTCTGGCGGCCTCCTTTTGGTAGTCAGACCTGTTCATGATGACAACAGCACCTCCTTTATCAGCCTCTTTGATTATAATGTCAGGGTGGTTTCTGAGGCTGTAGATGGCATTGTGTTCTGCACGACTTAGGTTATGAGGCAAGCGATGTTGTTTTTCCACAATTTCTGCCTGTGCATGTCGGCGGAAGCATTCTATGTATAGGTCCAGGCTGTCATTTCGACCCTCAGGAGGAGTCCATGTGGAGTTCTTCTTCTTGTGCTGTTGGTGGGAGGGTAACTGTGTATCAGTGGGCTGTTCAGTGTTATCCTGAAAGTATTCTTTGAGTTGGAGACTGCGAAAGTAGGCTTCCAGATCGCCGCAGAACTGTATCATGTTAGTGGCGGTGGCAGGGCAGAAAGAGAGTCCCCGAGATAGGACAGACTTTTCTTCTGGGCTGAGTGTGTGGTTGGATAGATTGACGATATTGCTGGGTGGGTTAGGGGTACCACGGTTGTGGCCCCATGTGGCAGGTAGGAGTTTAGACAGCTTACAGTCCTTTTTCCTTTGTAGAGAGGTGAAGTGAGTAATGTAGATCTCCTGTCTTATTTTAGTGAAGTCCGTTTGGATGGAAGTTTGGTTATTTATGAGAGTCTCCAGGTTGGAGAGCTCTTTTTTGATGTTTTCCTGTTTGCTGTATAGGATGCTGATCAGGTGGTTCCTCAGTTTCTTTGATAGAGTATGGCATAGTCTCTCACTAACAGGGCCTGCTCTCCAGGGTAAATAACACCTAGAAGCATAAGGGGGCATTCAGTCTTCATTCTTCATAGCCTATTTCCGTCTCCATGCTGAGACTGCCAACAACGGCAAGGTAGGTAAGTAATGCCAGATGCGATGGTGGTTTTTGTGATGTACGCTCAAAATTGGACTGAGACCTATCAACCCATTTTACCCAGGCCACCAAACAGCTGTCAGATTTCATTGACTTTCAGTCTCTCTTGACCTCAGCTGTTGATCCTATTGATCTAGAGGTGAGAGGTTCCACATCCCATTGCCCTTCTCCCAGGTCCCTCGGAGGAATGTATTGTGAATCTGGGCTGCAGTTTGTATCATACCATCTGATTTCTTGTTAAAAATAGCTATTGCAGCCCAGACCCTTTCCCACCTTTTGCCTGGTCTACACTGGGGGTGGGGGATCAATCTAAGTTACGCAACTTCAGCTACGTGATTAATGTAGCTGAAGTCGACGTACTTAGATCGACTTACTGTGGTGTCTTCATTGTGGTGAGTCGACTGCTACCACTCCCCTGTCGACTCTGCCTGTGCCTCTCATGGCGCTGGAGTACAGGAGTCCACGGGAGAGGGCTTGGGGGTTGATTTATCGCGTCTAGAGTAGAGGCGATAAATCGATCCCTGCTGGATCAATCACTGCCCAGCGATCTGGCAGGCAGTGTAGACATACTCTTTGTGAGCAGCATTTAAGGTTGAGGATGATTGGAGTTTTTAGCCTCTTTTGTTGCAAGAGGTGCTTTGGTGTGTTTACCCACAGTGTTTGGCATGTGAGTTTCACAATTTGTTTAGCAATGTCAATACCATCTGGAACATCATCTATTTAAAGCACATTAGAGAGATGAGGAGTATCCCGTCATATTTTTCCATAGTGTGCAGCAAGATTGGAAATGAGTCATTTGGAAAGGCTTGGTGCTAAAGCGATCTGTGCTGCACAGCACAGTTGTCTCTTATCATTGTTTGTTATAATCCTGGTGCCATTTCTCCAGTTCTTTCCTTTGCTGCGTTGTGCCCCTCTGTAGTATCTATCCTCAAAAGCAAATCAAAGCTATCTTGAATGTACCACGTAGAATTAACTCTAAGAGCCGGATTCTGACATCCTTGCATGTATTGAATAGTATCTTACTCCATGAGTCATCCTGTTGATTTCAATAGGACCACTCACTGAGTAATGTATTAATCAACATGACTTAAGGATATTGGAATCTAGGGACTGTTCTACCCAGGGATGTTAATGGGCAGTGTGTGTGCGCGTGTGTGTGTGTAATTCACACACGGTTCAGGCCCCTCTGGGTGCCCTTTAACTTGCATGGGATCCAGCAGAGCATATTTGTGGCTTTGACTATTGATGCTGGAAATACTAAGGTCAGCCACTGACATCTGATCTTGCTTGGGGCCCCAGGGCTGGCTTGGGAAGGGAATGTGCTTTAATGTTGTTCTAGGACTGCAGCTTTGAGGCCAGCTCACTGTGGGCACTGGGACCTAGTTTTCTGAAGAGCACTAGCAACATTAAGGGCCAAAGCCTGACATTACACATGTCTATGATAAAATGCCTCTTGACTTGAGTGGGGCCCGGTTTTGGTCCTAGTTCAGGCTGCTGAATGCTGTGATCTTGTGTTACTGGGTGCTTTGGATGCACCATGGAGGCTGGAGGATAGGTGACCCAGTCTCTTCTGGATTCTGGAAGCTTAGATACCAGCTCTAGAAAAGTCATGGTAGATACATCAACTCTGGCCTTTTATAGACCTCAGATAGGTCTGTAAAGAGTTGTCGTCATTTGCATAAGGTGCTTCCAGAGATTAAAAAAAAAAACTCTTCAGCTCTGGAAGCTGGGAGTCTGGATGCTCCCCTTGTCAGGTTAATAAACCCAAGTATTTAGTTAGGGTTAGGGTTTTGGATCTGTTCCATAGGCAGCATGCAAGACACACCATCATGGCTGCAGTCTTGACTCGGTACGACTCCATAAATGGGAGACTGCAGGGTGCACGGCCCTCTCTCTGCTCTGGGAGGTGTTTGGCATCACTGACAGCGATGGCTGTAATTTCACATTGTGAACCTTTAAAGGGGGTGAAGGAGTTTTGTGTGCCCCTCATGGAGCACACACAACTCCTATTAACCTCAGAGGGATTTGCAGGCTAATAAAAGAGTTCTTAATGTTACAGACAGCTAAAATCCTAGCAGAAAAAAGTTTCCCTACAGCACTCGATTCTTCCCTAACATGGATGGCTCCTGAGGCTGGCTCATTTCATAAGACTATTATTTAGCGTTTATACTGTGCTAGCACCTAGAGGTCAATCAGGCCATGGTCGTAAATGCTAGGTGCTGTGTACGCACACAGTAAATTACTATACCAGCCCCAAATTGCTTACAGTACATTTGTAAGTATGAAATATAGTTAATAAAGTTCAGCTTTAAAGGCTTAGACTCTCAGAACAGTGACTCTCTTTGCGCTGGACTGGGAGCTAGGACTCCTGGATTCTGTTCCTAGCTCTGTCATCGACACACTGTGTGGCTTTGGGCAAGGCATTTTGCCTCTCCATACCTCACTTTCCCCATGTGTAAAATGGAGTGCAGTGATATTGCCCATTCCCCTTTATAGAAGCACTTTGAAATTGACAGAAGAAAATCTGCTGTGTAAGAGCTAGATGATATAACCTAATCTCCAACACCTGGTTACCTCTTCACCTTTACTACAGAGTGTTATGGACACAGATAGGGCTTGATCTCCTGCCTGGAGCCAATTGCGTCTGCTCCTTTCACGTCTGATGGAGCTCACAATATGCTAAGCACTTTCCAGACAGCACTGAATGGATGACCCCTACCTGGTAGGGCTTACAGAGATAGACAGTATGGGAAAAAGGTATGACATAGAGGGAGAATGGTCAGTGTGGCGACTACTATGTCATGGTAATATAAAATTGCGGTAACAGAGATAGATAGCCTGGAAGAAGGGATAGCTCAGTTGTCTAAGTGTTAGCCTCTGACTCAATTCCCCTGCTCTGCCACAGACTCCCTGTGCGTCCTTGGACAAGTCGCTCAGGCTTTCTGTGGCCCACTTCCCTTTCTGTGCAATGGGGATAAAAGCACAGGGTTGTTGTGAGGGTAAATACACTTGTGCACTGCTCAGGTACTGCAGGGATGGGGGCTGCATTAAGGTATTTATGGTATGACCACCTGCTCTTCAGCCTGGCCAAACACACAATGATTCGTCGCCACGCAAGTTCAGGTCAGGGGCATAAGCGTGGTCTGTACTTGGGGAATGATGCGTACGCACTCCCAACTCTCCCTGGTGCTGATTGGTTTGCTGCAGACAAAGGGGAGGACTCATCTCCCAGACTCCCACTTGTTCTGGCATATGCAGGAGCTGTTAGGTACCAGGGTGTAACGGGTTGGACTCACCCCTGTGGCGCCTCCTGCTGGTCACTCTGGGGAATTAGCTCTTTCCAGCGTTCGGAGCGCCCTCTGTAGGCCGGTGATCCCCCTGTCTTCTCCTGGCCCCCGTGTCCCTCCCAGGACCCCGGTGCCCCTTTTACTGGGTCTCCCCCTCCCAGGGGAACCCCCACCCTACTATCCCCACTTTGCCTCAGTAGTGGCTACTGCCAGTCATTCTCTAGCCCCACATCCTGGGGCAGACTGCAGTATCAGCCTGTTCATCATAGGCAAAGGGGTTTGGACCTGCTGCCTTGGCCTACCGCTGGGCTGCCCCCTGCAACCCCCAGTACCTGTTGGCCCTCTGCTAGGCCGCAGCCTGGGGCTTTCCAGGCCAGAGCTCCCCAGCCCCTTAGCCTATCCCCAGCCCTGCTTCACTCAGGTATCTGGTCCAGCCAGGCCCTTCTCTCTCTGAAGGGAGAGAGAGAGAGAGACTGTCTGGGCTCCTGGCTCATAGCCTTTTATAGGGGCCAGCTGTGGCCTGATTGGGGTGTGGCCCAGCTGCAGCTACTTCCCCAATCAGCCCAGCTTGAGAGTAGCAGCTCTCAAGCCCTGCCAAGCTGCTTTTAAACCCCTTAAAAACCCCGGAGCAGGGATCCCCCCCTGCTACCGCTCTGTCTGCTTGGGCTGCCCTGCTGGCTGGAGCATTCCCCCCCTCTCTGGCTGCCTTGCTGGCTGGAGCTCCTTCTCCCTTCCTGGACTGCTGCTGCTGCTGAGCAAGTGAGTGAGGGGTGGGGGGGGGGCCTTGCTGGCCAGCCCCCACTCCCCCACCTCTGGAGGGAGAAGCCAGGACCCCACCACCACCACCACTACTCGGCGCGGCGGTGGTGGGATGTGGGGAAGGTGCGCGCCCGGCTCTTCTGCCGTGACTACACCCGGGGCGCCAGCCGACGGAGGGATGCGGCGATAGGGCAGTTGGAGCGGGAGGTCTTAGAGCTGGAGAGGCGTCTGGCCGCCAGCCCCGAGGATCCATCCCTTTGCGGGGCGTGCCGGGAGAAGCGGGAGGAGCTCCGGGTCCTGGAAGACCATCGGGCCCGGGGCGCCTTTGTTCGATCCCGCATCCGCCTCCTTCGGGAGATGGATCGCGGCTCCCGCTTCTTCTACGCCCTGGAGAAACGGAGGACGGCTCCCCCCTCACGGATCCGGCGGAGATGTGCGAGAGGGCCCGGACCTTCTACGCGCGCCTTTTCTCCCCGGATCCGACCGATCCTGCCGCTTGCAAAGTGCTCTGGGACGGACTCCCGACGGTCAGCACGGGCAACCGGGACCGGCTAGAGCTGCCTCTCACTCTGGCCGAGTTCTCGGAAGCCCTCCGTCGCATGCCCACCAATAAATCCCCGGGCATGGACGGGCTGACCGTGGAGTTCTACCGCGTGTTCTGGGACGTCCTCGGCCCAGACCTAGTCACCGTCTGGGCCGAGTCCTTGCGGGGCGGGGTCCTCCCTCTTTCGTGCAGGCGAGCCGTGCTCGCTTTATTGCCGAAGAGGGGGGACCTCCGCGATTTACGGAATTGGCGTCCCATCTCGCTCCTCAGCACGGACTATAAAATCGTTGCGAAGGCCATTTCGATTCGGCTAGGGTCCGTGCTGGCGGACGTGGTCCACCCAGACCAGACCTACACCGTCCCGGGCCGCACTATCTTTGATAACTTGTATCTGGTCCGGGACCTTCTGGAATTGGGGTGTAGAGATGGTCTGTCGTTCGCCCTCTTGTCCCTGGATCAGGAGAAGGCGTTCAACAGGGTGGACCACGGGTATCTCCTGGGCACTCTGCAGGCGTTAGGCTTCGGGTCCCAGTTTGTGGGGTTTCTCCAGGTGCTGTACGGCTCCACAGAGTGTCTGGTCAGGCTCAACTGGACCCTGACCAAGCTGGTCAGCTTCGGGCGGGGAGTGCGGCAGGGGTGCCCCCTCTCGGGCCAGCTGTACGCCCTGGCGATCGAGCCCTTCCTCTGTCTCCTCCGCAGGAGGCTGACGGGGTTGGTGCTTCGGGAGCTGGAGCTGCGGCTGGTCCTGTCGGCGTACGCCGACTATGTGCTCCTCGTGGTCCAGGACCCGGGCGACTTGGCGCGGGTGGAGGCCTGCCAGGCCGTGTACTCGGCGGCCTCCTCCGCCCGGGTCAACTGGGCCAAGAGCTCTGGCCTGGTGGTCGGGGACGGGTGGCAGGCAAGCTCCCTCCCACCCGCGCTTCAGGCCATCCGGTGGAGCGCGGGTCCGCTGCTCTATCTCGGCGTTTACCTTTCTGCCACGCATCCCTCTCCGCCGGAGAACTGGCACGGTTTACAGGGCAGGGTGGCGGAGCGGCTCCGGAAATGGACAGGACTCCTCCGGTGCCTTTCCCTCCGTGGGAGGGCACTGGTGCTCAATCAACTGGTCCTGTCCATGCTCTGGTACCGGCTCAACACCCTGGTCCCGGCCCCGGTGTTCCTGACCGACCTCCGGAGGGTGGTGCTGGAGTTCTTTTGGCCAGGACTGCACTGGGTCCCTGCAGGGGTACTCCATCTGCCCCTGGAGGAGGGAGGGCAGGGCCTGAAGTGCCTCCGCACTCAGGTCCACGTCTTCCGCCTCCAGGCACTGCAGAGGCTCCTTTATGGTGCGGGTAGTCCGGCGTGGAGAGCCCTGGCGCACGCCTTCCTGCGCCGCTTCCGAGGGCTCCGATACGACCAGCAGCTCCTTTATCTCGATCCGAGGGGTCTTCCGCGAGACCTCTCCGGGCTGCCGGTCTTCTACCAGGACCTCCTCCGGACCTGGAAGCTGTTCTCTGCGACCAGGTCCGTGGCGGCCACCGAGGGGGCAGATCTCCTCGCGGAGCCCCTGCTACACAACCCCCAGCTCCGTGTGCAGGTGGCGGAGTCCCCCGCGGTGCGCCAGAGGTTGGTCCTGGCGGAAGCTACCAGGGTCGGAGACCTCCTGGACTACGACCAGGGAGACTGGCTGGATCCCCTGACGCTCGCTCGGCGGATGGGGCTCTCCAGACCGTGTACTCCCCGGCGCGTACTTCAGGAGGTGAGGGCCGCTTTGCCGCCCGCTGCTCGGGCCTACCTCGACCGGGTCCTGCGTGAGGGCTCGCTCCGCCCGCCCCCCTCCCCGAGCCCTCCGGACCTTTTCATCGGGCCCTTGCCCCGTAGACCCGACCGACCCCCCCGCCCCTTCTCCGCAAGCCGGCTGCACGATCTGCAGCCGGTCCGTTTTCAAACCGCGCCAAGGAAACAACTCTACGCGCTCGTGCTCCATACCGTTCACTTCCTCACCCTCGTGTCCCGCCCCGACACCAAGTGGCGGGACCTCTTGCCACCTGTGGAGGGTGAGGAGCCCCGGTGGGCCAGCCTCTACTCCACCCTGGTCCCGAGGCCCGCCGGGGATATCAGCTGGCGGCTCCTTCACGGGGCCATGAGCACGGGCGTGTACTTGGCGCAGTTCACCCCTGTCCCGGACACCTGCCCCTTCTGCGGCGTGAGGGAGACCCTGGCGCATGTTTACCTAGAGTGCGCCAGGTTGCAGCCCCTATACCGGCTCCTCACCGACATTCTGTTACGTTTCTGGCTGCACTTTTCCCCTCACCTCCTTATCCATGCACTGCCTATCCGTGGCCCCACAAAGTCGCGGGACCTCCTGGTCAACCTCCTCCTCGCCCTGGCTAAAAAGGCCATCCACGCGACCAGGGAGAGGAGGTTGGCCGACGGAGACTCCTGCGACTGTGGGGCTTGTTTCCGGTCCCTCGTCCGCTCACGTCTCCAGGCGGAGTTCCTCTGGGCGGCGTCCGCTGGCTCCCTTGATGCCTTCGAGGAGCAGTGGGCGCTGTCCGGGGTTCTCTGCTCGGTGTCCCCGTCAGGCTCCCTCCTTATGACCCTTTGACCTCACTCCTGTCCCTGTTCTTTTATTAGTTGTCCCCCGTACTTAGTGGGTTTCCGTGGCCCTGTGGATCCTCCCCTTAGGCTGGGGGGGGGGATCCGTTAGCATGGGGCGGGCTTCCGCCCGCCCCCTCTCCCGGATAACCCAACAGATACCGCTCTGTCTGCTTGGGCTGCTCTGCTGGCTGGAGCATTCCCCCCCTTCTCTGGCTGCCTTGCTGGCTGGAGCTCCTTCTCCCTTCCTGGGCTGCTGCTGGCTGGAGGGCTCCTTCCCTGGACTGCTACTGCTGAGCAAGTGAGTGAGGGGTGGGGGGGGCCTTGCTGGCCAGCCCCCACTCCCCATCTCTGGAGGGAGAAGCCAGGACCCCACCACCACCACCACTACAGCTACCACCTGGGAGAGGTCCTTCCTGCCTGGCCACCAGGGCTGCTGGAGGAGGAGTTGCTGCTGCTGCTGGAGCTGTGTTTGTTCTGGGGAGCTGCTGGAGCCTGGAGTAGGCGGAGGAAAGGGACTGAGAAGCCCACCGGCTGCTGGGGAGCGCACAGAACTCTGAAGATCACTGTGGAGGGGGCCTTAAAGACTGAGTAACTCTCTAACTGTGCTCTAGTGGTGGGGGTTTAGACTGTGTTTGTGGGGACACAGGGGGTGTGGCGTGGAGCCTGCCCCCTGGTCCATCTGTGTCCCCCCTCCAACCCCCACCACCACCGCTGCCCCCTCCACTACCCCTGCAGGCCCCTTACCATCTGCCTCAGTTCCTGCCTCTGGGACTCAGCTGCTCGCCTGGCCTGCCACGCCCTATTGCCACCGTTTGGGCCTCCAGCAGCAGCCAGCCAGTCATTGACTGTGCACAAGTGCTTGTGGGTGCACGCACCCCCCCCCTTCCCCTGGACTGACCCCTGCCCCTCTGCAACAGGCCCCCTGGCTTTGCCCCTTGTTGCCTGCCCCGTTCGCCCCTTGTGGCCCCCCCTCCCCCGGCACCCAGCTTCAGTTTGTTTGCCAGCCCCGCCCATCTCCCTTTGCAGCTTTGTTTGTCCTGCCCCAGCCCTGAAGCCAGCCCCTTGGTCCCTCTGCCCCACTCCCAGCCTGGTTGCTCCCCTCCCTCCGCGGCCCCTCGCCCTGATTGGCCCCTCCCCTCATGCGCCCATAGCCCCATCAGTGCGCTTGTGCCTCTCCCTTGTTTAAGTTGCCCCTCTTGCACTGCACCCCCCATTGCTCTTGTTTCCCCTCCCCTCCCCTAGTGCAGCTAGAGGAGCCGGATTTCAATCCTCTGTCGGTACCTGACACCCCCCAAGTCCTTGGTAGTCCCCATATCTGCCCCCCCCCCGCGTTTTGGCACCCTCCTCCCTGCCCACAGCCTAGCAGGGAGGAGTGGGTGACCTGTTCTTCCCCCTCGCCCCCTTTCTCCGGTGTTTGCCCTCCGTCCCGACTCAGCATGGCGGGAGACACGGCGGGTGGGACCCCTGGGACAACGCCTGCCCCCCCTCCCCCGCCTGCTCCCCCCAAAACCCCCCCCAGTCTCGACCTCACCCGCCGCTGCCGGACCACCTGCCACCGCTCCCGCTGCGGCGCCGGCAGCGGCGACCGACGGGGTGCCCTCTGCTGCTGCCACGTCCCTCGCCCCTTCCGCCTCTGGGGGAGCCCCCCCAGCCGGCGGGAAGGGCCAGGGCAAAAAGAAGGGAAAAGGCCCCGCTAGGAAGACAAAGCCCTCCATGGCGGAGCCTGCCACCGCTGCCGCGGCACCGGCCGCGGCGTCCCTCCCCGCTGTCCCCTCCACCAGCTCTGCGGGTGCCCCTCCCTCGGCCCCCAGAGCGTACGTCCAGGTGGCGGCGGCCCCCCCGCCCACCGCTACGTCATCTCCCCCGACCGCCGCCTCAGCTACCGTCTACAGCGGCCGGGGCCCCTTCCCCACCTTGACCCGGAAGCACGGCGTCCGTTGCCTCCTGGTGCCCGCCTCGCCCCACGTGGAGACCTACGTGCAGGCGCTGGCGAGGGTGGTGGGGCCCACGGCCATCGTGGCGGCCTCCAAAATGTACGGCAAGGTGGTTTTCTTCCTTGCCTCGGAGGCCGCCGCCCAGGAGGCGGTGTAGAAGGGCCTGGCGGTGGGGGGCGTGTTCGTCCCCCTGGAGCCGCTGGAGGACCTGGGTGTCCGAGTGGTCCTGACCTCCGTCCCTCCCTTCCTGCCCAATGTCGCCCTGTTACCCGCCCTCTCTACTTTGGGGAAGCCCATCTCCGTGGTGAGCCCTCTTCCCTTGGGCTGCAAGGACCCCGCCCTCCGTCACATCCTCTCGTTCCGCCGGCAGGTGCAGCTTCAACTGCCGCCGGGGGCGCGTGGCGGAGAGGCGCTCGAGGGGTCCTTCCTGGTCCCCTATCAGGGGGCCCAGTACCGGGTGCATTACGCCACGGGGGAGGCCCGGTGCTTCCTCTGCCGGGCGACGGGGCACGTCCGGAGGGACTGCCCCTTGGCCCGGCTCGGAGGAGCTCTCGGGACCCCCGAGCCCCGGCAGGGTGCCGGCCCCGCCATCGCCGGTGCCCCTGACCGCCCGGTACCCAGAGCCGCCCCTCCTCCCCCTCGGTCCGTCACTGCTCCCGCTCGGGCCTCAGGGGTGCGTTCTCCGGGGCGCCCAGATGAGCGGGAGAGCCCCGCCTCCGCTGCCTGCACTCTGGCGGGGCCTGTGGAGGAGGGTGCGGCAGGGGTACTGCCGGGCGTGGGAGAGGGCTCTCCCCAGGGGGACTCTTCCCTCTCTCCTACTGTCCCCCCAGTGCCTCTCCAAGCCCCCGAACAGGCATCCTTGCCCCCCAACCCAACCCCTGTCGACCAGCCCGAAGACGATGCCATGGAGGGCTGGACCCGGGTACAGGGTAAGCGGGGCAAACGGAAGGCTCAGGCTCCGCCCGTGCCACCTGAGGCGGAAGCCCCCCGCAAGACCAGGAAGGAGGCCGCCGACACCGAGCCTTCCGCCGTGCCCCAGGGGTTGACCCATCTGCCGATGACGGCTAGGGAAGACGTGGCAGCACCGGAAGGTACCACCATCCCTCCTCCGCAGTCCCCCCCCTGCGGACGCCTCCGCTGCGGCCCCTCCTGTTCCCTTGCCGCCTGTACCCCCTGCAATACCCGAGGTGAGCGTCGCCTCGGGCGCGAGTGGGGAGGACCCCGGGGTGGGGGGAGGTGAGCTCCCCTCCATCTTCGCGGAGATCGAGGCCCTGGGTCTGACCCCGGTCACCCCGGGGGAGGACGACCCTCTGCAAATGGGCCTCGACCTAGCTGACCTCACCCCAGCTTCCCCTTCCCCGTGCTCCACCGTCCCTCCTGTTGCGTCCGTTCCCGCCTCCGAGGGTCCCCATGGCCCCTCGCCTTGCCCGGCTGCGGACGGCACCCTGCTGCTGGCTGCCGAGCCTGTTGAGGCGATGGCCGGTGCCTCGTGGCTGGGAGGAGGGCTACCAGGGGTGTCCCTCGGTGGCGCGGGGCAACCGAGCTCCTCCCCGGGCGGGGGCCCCCCCGAGGGTTCTGCACTCCTCCCTGCCGAGGCTGCTCTACCTGCCGTTGAGCCCGAGCCCGGCGTCACTGGGGACCCCCTCCCTGCCCCTCAAACCCCTGTGCCTGGCCGCGAGGAGCCACCCACTGAGAGTCTAGCTCTTGCGGCCCAGGGTCCCATCTCTGTCCCTCCCCCCAACACTGCTCCTGACCCCGTCCCTGCCCCCTCCACCTCCCGTGATGTTATTGCCGCCCCTGGAGCTGTCTCCTTCCCTTTCCCGGAGGATGACTCCCAGGGAGCGGCCTTTGAGTTTCACAGTCCCGACCCACTAGGGGCTGCACTCTTCCCTCCGCCGCCCCCCACTGAGCCGGGGTCCGCCCCTTGCTTGTCCGTCCCAATAGGCCACGGGGCTGCGCCAGAGGCCCCGCTGGTGGATCACCGGAGGCCAGTGACCCCACCCCCCCATGTGCTGAGAGAGGAGTTGCAGGAGTTCCTGGAGGATGTCCAGGGCTCCCGCAACAAGATCCCGCTTGCTCTCCAGCGCTGCGGGGACTTCCACAAGATCCTCCTGGCCACGAGGGCCCTCCTGGGGGAGGGCAAGAGGACCGGGAAGCAGGGCGCCGCGGCTTACCATCGGGTACGCAAATTCCGTGACTCCTTGCTCACCTTCGGGGAGGGCCACGGCTTGCTGCGTGGCCCACCGGGGGCCGTGAGCGCCCCTGCCGACGAGGATCCCCCCCAGCCCTCCTCATGGCACTCGTCACCTTTGCCACACTGAACACCCGGAGCTGTAGGGTGGGTTTCCGCAGGAGCCAGGTGCTCTCCTTCCTTCGGGACGGGGGATACTCTGTGGTGTTCCTGCAGGAGACCCACATGGATCCGGCCGCCGAAGTTAGCTGGCGGCTGGAGTGGGGGGACGGGGTCTACTTCAGCCATCTCACGACCCGTCGGGCTGGAGTGGCTACCCTGTTCTCCCCCGACCTACGGCCTGAGGTGCTGGGGGTCACCGAGGCTGTGCCGGGCCGCCTGCTGCACCTCCGGGTCCGCATGGAGGGGCTCGTGGTCAACCTCGTCAACGTCTATGCCCCGACATCGGCCCCGGAGCGGCTGCAGTTCTATCAGCAGGCGTCCGCCTTCCTTGGCTCCCTGGATCCTCGCGAGTGCCTGGTCCTGGGCGGGGACTTCAACACCGTCCTAGAGGAGCGGGACCACTCGGGGACCGAGCAGTGCCCGGCCGCCGCAGACGTCCTCCGGGAGATTGTCACCCATCACTCCCTGGTGGACGTCTGGCGCGACCACCACCCGGACGATGTCTCCATGTTCACCTATGTCCGGGTGGAAGCCCATCGGTCGTGCCGCTCCCGGTTGGACCGCATCTATTTGTCACGGTTCCATCTCTCACGGGCCCAGTCCTCCAGCGTCCGGCCGGCCCCTTTTTCGGACCACCACCTTGTCACCGTGACAGCCTCTCTCAGTGCGGAGAGGCCGGGGCCGGCCTATTGGCACTTTAACAACAGCTTGCTGGAGGATGGGGGCTTTGTGGCGTCCTTCCGGGAGTTCTGGCTGGCCTGGCGAGGGCAGCGGCGTGCCTTTCCCTCGGCGCGGCGTTGGTGGGATGTGGGGAAGGTGCGCGCCCGGCTCTTCTGCCGTGACTACACCCGGGGTGCCAGCCGACGGAGGGATGCGGCGATAGGGCAGTTGGAGCGGGAGGTCTTGGAGCTGGAGAGGCGTCTGGCCGCCAGCCCCGAGGATCCATCCCTTTGCGGAGCGTGCCGGGAGAAGCGGGAGGAGCTCCGGGTCCTCGAGGACCATCGGGCCCGGGGCGCCTTTGTTCGATCCCGCATCCGCCTCCTTCGGGAGATGGATCGCAGCTCCCGCTTCTTCTACGCCCTGGAGAAACGGAGGGGGGCCAAGAAGCATGTCACCTCCCTTCTGGCGGAGGACGGCTCCCCCCTCACGGATCCAGCGGAGATGTGCGAGAGGGCCCGGACCTTCTACGCACGCCTTTTCTCCCTGGATCCGACCGATCCTGCCGCTTGCAGAGTGCTCTGGGACGGGCTCCCGACGGTCAGCGCGGGCAACCGGGACCGGCTAGAGCTGCCTCTCTCTCTGGCCGAGTTCTCGGAAGCCCTCCGCCGCATGCCCACCAACAAGTCTCCGGGCATGGACGGGCTGACCGCGGAGTTCTACCGCGTGTTCTGGGACGTCCTCGGCCCGGACCTGGTCAGCGTCTGGGCCGAGTCCTTGCGGACTCGGCCCAGAGTCTCTCGTGCAGGCAAGCTGTGCTCGCCTTACTGCCGAAGAAGGGGGACCTCCGTGACTTACGGAATTGGCGTCCCGTCTCGCTCCTCAGCACGGACTACAAGATCGTAGCCAAGGCCATCTTGCTGCGGCTGGGGGCCGTGCTGGAGGACGTGATCCACCCAGACCAGACCTACACCGTCCCGGGCCGTAGCATCTTCGATAACCTGTATCTGGTCCGGGATCTCTTGGAGCTTGGGTGCAGGGATGGTCTGTCGTTCGCCCTCCTGTCCCTGGATCAGGAGAAGGCGTTCGACAGGGTGGACCACGGGTATCTCCTGGGCACTCTGCAAGCGTTAGGCTTCGGGTCCCAGTTTGTGGGGTTTCTCCAGGTGCTGTACGCTTCCGCAGAGTGTCTGGTCAGGCTCAACTGGACCCTGACCGAGCCGGTCAGCTTCGGGCGGGGAGTGCGGCAGGGGTGCCCCCTCTCGGGCCAGCTGTACGCCCTGGCGATCGAGCCCTTCCTCTGTCTCCTCCGCAGGAGGTTGACGGGGTTGGTGCTTCGGGAGCCGGAGCTGCGGCTGGTCCTGTCGGCGTACGCCGACGATGTGCTCTTCGTGGTCCAGGACCCGGCCGACTTGGCGCGGGTGGAGGCCTGCCAGGCCGTGTACTCGGCGGCCTCCTCCGCCCGGGTCAACTGGGCCAAGAGCTCTGGCCTGGTGGTCGGGGCCGGGTGGCAGGCGAGCTCCCTCCCACCCGCGCTTCAGGCCATCCGGTGGAGCGCGGGTCCGCTGCTCTATCTCAGCGTTTACCTTTCTGCCACGCATCCCTCTCCGCCGGAGAACTGGCAAGGTTTGCAGGGCAGGGTGGCGGAGCGGCTCCGGAAATGGACAGGACTCCTCCGGTGCCTTTCCCTCCGAGGGAGGGCACTGGTGCTCAATCAACTGGTCCTGTCCATGCTTTGGTACCGGCTCAACACCCTGGTCCCGGCCCCGGTGTTCCTGACCGACCTCCGGAAGGTGGTTCTGGAGTTCTTTTGGCCAGGACTGCACTGGGTCCCTGCAGGGGTGCTCCACCTGCCCCTGGAGGAGGGAGGGCAGGGCCTGAAGTGCCTGCGCACTCAGGTCCACGTCTTCCGCCTCCAGGCACTGCAGAGGCTCCTTTATGGTGCGGGTAGTCCGGCATGGAGAGCCCTGGCGCACGCCTTCCTGCGCCACTTCCGAGGGTTCCGATACGACCGGCAGCTCCTTTATCTCGACCCGAGGGGCCTTCCGCGAAACCTCTCTGGGCTGCCGGTCTTCTACCAGGACCTCCTCCGGACCTGGAAGCTGTTCTCTGTGACCAGGTCCGAGGCGGCCACCGAGGGGGCAGACCTCCTCACGGAGCCCCTGCTACACAACCCCCAGCTCCGTGTGCAGGTGGCGGAGTCCCCCGCGGTGCGCCAGAGGTTGGTCCTGGCGGAAACAACCAGGGTCAGAGACCTCCTGGACTACGACCGGGGAGACTGGCTGGATCCCCTGACGCTCACTCGGTGGATGGGGCTCTCCAGACCTTGTACTCCCGGCTCGTACTACAGGAGGTGAAGGCCGCTTTGCCGCCCGCTGCTCGGGCTTACCTCGACCAGGTCCTGCGTGAGGGCACGCCCCGCCCACCCCCCACCCCGAGCCCATCGGACCTCTTCATCGGGCCCCTGCCCCGTGGACCCAAACGGCCCCGCCGCCCCTTCACCGCAAGCCGGCTGCACGATCTGCAGCCGGTCCGGTTCCAAACCGCGCCAAGGAAGCAGCTCTACACTCTCGTGCTCCACACCCTTCACTTCCTCACCCTCGTGTCCCGCCCCGACACCAAGTGGCGGGACCTCCTGCCACCTTTGGAGGGTGAGGAGCACCGGTGGGCCAGTCTGTACTCCACCCTGGTCCCGAGGCCCGTCGGGGACATCAGTTGGCGGCTCCTCCACGGGGCCGTGAGCACGGGCGTGTACTTGGCGCGGTTTACCCCTGTCCCAGACACCTGCCCCTTCTGTGGCGTGAGGGAGACCCTGGCGCACAATTTCGTTGAGTGCGCCAGGCTGCAGCCCCTATACCGGCTCCTCACCAATCTCCTCTTGCGTTTCTGGCTGCACTTTTCCCCCCACCTCCTTCTCAATGCACTCCCTATCCATGGCCCCACGAAGTCGCGGGACCTCCTGGTTAACCTCCTCCTCGCCCTGGCGAAAATGGCCATCTACGTGACCAGGGAGAGGCGGTTGGCCAGTGAAGACTCCTGCGACTGTGGGGCTTGTTTCCGATCCTTAGTCCATTCACGTCTCCAGTCGGAGTTCCTCTGGGCGGCGTCCGCTGGCTCCCTTGACACCTTCGAGGAGCAGTGGGTGCTGTCCGGGGTTCTCTGCTCGGTGTCCCCGTCAGGCTCCCTTTTTATGACCCTTTGACCGCACTCCTGTCCCTGTTCTTTTATTAGTTGTCCCCCGCAATTAGTGGGTTTCTGAGGCCCTGTGGAACCTCCCCGCCCCGTTTCCCAGAAACCCAATAGATACACAGGGTTTCCAAGCCAACTCTAACAGTAGACTCAGTACTGGATGGTTAAGGCCTAGGCAGAATCTGCCTCCTTGGTGTTACTGCTTTGCACTCCTACAGAGCACTTCACCCAAGGTGCACCAAGTGCTTCACAGAGATCGCTACAGATCCCCAGGGTGAATATGGGCTTGGGGGGAGGGAGCATAGGCACCAGGAATGGACTCCAGATATTGACTCGCTGTCTCTTGCTCTAACTGCTCTGAGGCAATAGGGCTCTTCGCTGTGCAGAGTCACACGTGGCAGGAGATGGTCAGTTCTTGGTACAACTAAAACCCAGGGGCACTTTCTGAAGGAATGTCATGTCTTGCACTAGCATATAGATCTTACTAAAGGTTCCGGATGCTCTCCCTCCACCCCATGTCTGGACTCAGTTCCTACTCATTCTGAGTGCTGTCTCAGATTTTTCAGCATATTAAAGCTAGCCCGAGGCTCCCTCCAGTGTACCTGTTCATTGTAGCCCAATGATAATTCAGTGCGACATGGACCTCTGCGAGCCTGCTTACCTCTCCACTGCTTGTGATTCACACACCCCTAAACTTATAAAGGGCAGTTGTCTTCTCGGCATCAGCTGTGAGTAATTGAATTTCCTTTTCCCCTGGGCATTTGACATTATTTTCAGGTCCTGTTGGCTTTAACAAGGAGCCTCCGAATCCCTGACCACAGTTTGCCATGAGGCTATTATAAGTCTCTGTGCAGATGTGACATGTCCACTCCCCACCTCTGCCCAGCTAAGACTAATACATTTAACATTGTTACTGTGAACTGGGTCACCAGAAACTTCAGAAATATTCCACAGATCTTTCTGATACAGGTTACTTAACAGGGGAGATAAACTAGTACTTCAACACAATTGTAGGAAGAAATGGATTTGCAGAGCCCGGGGCTGTTTCAGCACAGTAAAATCCATTCTGATACATGCTCTTCAAAGCTTTGTACGTTTTGCCAGCCTTAACATTTTTAATCATTCCACTGGCTGGTATGCGTCTGGTAATAGTATATCAAAGTGCTGCTGAAAATGGGCAGATATTTTGCTGTGACCATTAGTACTGTACTGTGCTTGTCAACTCTTTAAAAAAGACCTTATCTTTCAGGCTATAATTGTTTTGTTTGTTTTGTTATAAACCCACTAAGAATTGATCAGAACTAATACTGTTCCCTGTCTTTGCTGTTTGGATTGGAATTTTTTTTAGATTGATTTTAACCTGGGGACCGAGAACTGGGATTTCCTGACCCAGATGCACTGTGTTTTCGAAAAGGTAGTGGTGTCCAAAGGGAACTGAGACTAGCTGGAGACCTATATAGAGACAAAGAAAAGTCAGCTTTCCTGCTAATGTGAGGAGCATGTGCTGCTATTGCATCTGTATCCCAGGCTGAGAGGAATTCTTCCCTGTAGCACTGTGTGTCGATAAATACCTGCTCAGTCTGAATTTAGATCCAGTTGATTTTTTTTTTTAAATAGTCGTGTTGAGACTCAACAGGATATAGACCAAGGAGCTTGTAATTCTGCCTGTGCATTCCTCAATTCTGGGTTCTTGTCATGAACTTTAGGTCTGGTGAAATGTGACAGATCCACACAGCTGGAGTTGACATCCTCTACTCACAGGAACACGAGCCACAGGTGGAAGCTTTTCCTGCTCCTTCCCACCAATGTGCCTCCACTCAGCTCTAGGGATGAAAGGGGAAGTCCTGTTTCCATGACTCATCCAGTCCTGGCTCCTTTGCTGGCACTCTTCACAAGGGGGCAGTTTGTGATAACTGCTTTTTTTGTGCTGTAGGAGGCTTGTCTACTGGGCATGGGAGTGAGGGCACAAAATTGTTTTCCATAGGCAGCTGCATAGCAGCAGATAGTAACTTCTAAGCCTGGGAATATGTAGCCTCGGGTGGCTTGGAAACAGCAGCCCTGAGGAGAAAGGCGACGTATCCCCTGAGTTATTGAATCCCCCAGCTGTTGTCAGAATGGCATCACATACTCATTATTCTGACACGTTGTTCTTGCACTGAAAAAATTATCCAGGTCAAATCTGTGTAACCTCACCTTTAAATATGCTATGAAGATGTTGCCAAACTTCACTGGAGGAAAATATCCATTTGATCCCAGTTCTTACATGGCACAATATGCGAGGTATTCAGATGTCATAGTCAGCATTCCAAATCCATCCATTTTTTTTACTGATCCTTTATTTAAAAAAAAACCCATGACATTTCAGTAAATACAGTCATAAAGTTGTCATGGAGCGCACAGTACAAAGTGTGTTTAGAACTGAACTATACAGAGCCAAATCAGCAATAGACAAGACAGAAAAAAGGGTGGGAGAAGGGAGAAAGGGTGGTTGTTCCCACATTATAGCTAGGGAATGGTGCAGAAAGACCATTGTCTCATTGTTTTCTTGTGCTCCCTTGCCTATTTGTCTGTAGCCATCTGTTGCTCTTGTGTTGTACTTAGAATGCAAGCTCTTTGGAGCAGCGGCTGTCTTTTTGTTCTGTTTCTACGGTACCTGCCATGGCAGGGTCCTGGCCCGTGACTGGGGCTCGTAGGTGTTACAGAAATAATAATTATTAATAAGAAAGTGACTTGCCCAAAGTCACACAGGGAGTGTCTGGCAGAGCCCAGAACTGAATCCAGAACTCCTGAGTCCCAGCCCAGTGCCGTACCCATAAGATCATCTGTCCTCTCTGATTCACTCCTAAATGCTAAACCACAGGGAAAGGGTAGGTGAGCCTCATGTGTGGCTGGTTAAAATGTCATTTTCAGCTACTGTCATCTCCCTGGTATTGTCTGGATGGGCTGTGGGTCACATCTTTGCAGACTAGGTTTGTTGGGTCTGCCTGAGATTGGGCAACGAACTGTAGGTCATTGCCAGGGCCAGAAGTAGGGCTGGGGAAAACAGATGGCTTCCTAGGGTCCCTAATTTTCATGGACAGCTACCAACCTGGCCACTCTCTCCCCAACAGCAGGGCATCATGGAGTGTGTCTGTGTCTTTGAGTGGGGAGTTGTCATCCCCTCTCCCCCAGGCAGGATGGCCGTGCTGGAGCTGGGAGTGGCTGCATTAACCCAGCGCTAGACAGGGCTGTGAGAGTGTCTGTCTCTTTACAGACAGCTTCCATCTCCCATGTCCCCCATTTGGGTAGGAGCAGGCTAGATCCATAGAGTGTCCAGTGCCGGCCCTGTTGGGGCACTGAGAGAAGAGTGGCTCAGGGCCCCCCTCGTTCTAATAGAGTGTAACCCTTCTGCCGGGCCGAAACGATAGCAGCAAGGGCCGGGTTCAATACATAGGGGTCCCTTCCCCTCAACATAATGCAAAACCAGCTCGAGCCCCCACCCAGTGACCTGGGAAAATCTTACACACATCCCTGGGCGCCTCGAGGAGGCAATACTTCCCCTCTCGCAAGCACAGAGTCTTGGTGTAGCAGAAGAGGTTTAATCACATGATAAACAATAAGCATTAAATTGGGAAAATACCTCAGCTAGAGTTCATAGGTCAAACCGTGAGCAAAGACCCACCCCAGCAAATTGGGCCGTGTCCTTCTCTCTGGGCCCTTGAGTCCAGCAACCCCCAAATCACCCACAGTCCCAAAAGTCCCACAATCCCAAGTCTCTGTCCTGGGTCAGTACAGCCCCAGAGTTCAAGAGTCTCTCTGCAGAGGTCCCCCTCCCCAGCCTGGGTAGAAAGGGGCACCTTACATGGTTTCGGGGCCAACTGCCCTGCCTCTTCGTGGGGTTCTGCTTCCACTAGTCATCCCCGCAAACAGCTCAGCTCCGCTTGCTCTGTGGGCTGCTCCGCTCTGCCAGCTGCTCTGGTCCACCAGCTGTCCTGTGATCCACTCCAGCCGTCCTCGTGAGCTGCTTGGCTCCACTCACCCAGTGGCTGCACCAACTGCTCCACTCCGCTCTGCCAGCTGCTCTGCTCCGCGGTATTGCTTCAGGCTCCCCCACTCATTAGCACAGTACTCAGTGCTCTCAGCTCAGCAAGTCCAGTTCTTCAGTGATTTCAGCTCTTAGTGATTCCAGCTCATAGTAGGGGAGTCCCAGTGCCAGTGAGTTCAGCTCAGTAACCTGTATCTAGATTCTTAAGGGAATCAAAAATTAACTCTGACATTCCACAGTGGAGAGAGGCACAGGTGGAACTGGTGCTTCTGGCTCACACAAGGAGCCTGCACCACCAAGTACAGATATCTGTCCCCAGCCTCTCTCTCTTGACTGGGTTTTGGAACCCATGTCCCTTGTCTAGCAAGTGCTATTTAGTTGATAATGAAACCCTCTATCATAAGACAGTTTAGTAGTTCCTCATTTACTTAATTGGGGTGACAACATTTTATTGCTCCTGCCCCAATAACAACGAAATTGGGGCTCCCATAGCTGTGAAAATAACC
This sequence comes from Mauremys mutica, assembly GCF_020497125.1. Classification (NCBI taxonomy): domain Eukaryota; kingdom Metazoa; phylum Chordata; order Testudines; family Geoemydidae; genus Mauremys; species Mauremys mutica. The sequence goes on from NC_059078.1 coordinate 49,108,855, forward strand.
ATCCCAGGCTGCTTTTCGGTATGCTAAGTGGGGTGGGAGTGCCAATGCAAATAACTGAAATGCTAATGTGAATACTTGAAACTTCTTTCTGCACTCCCCATAATCTACCACCAGATGTCAGGGTAGAGCTCATCCTGCCTCTGCTTACAGAGTGTGTAAAGGTTGGTCTTCTGAGCATCTAGAAATGGGGGAGTTGAGGGGGAGCCATGGTCACCCTCATAACAGGATGGGGGAAGGGAAGCTGAGCGCTGTCTTTTCTGTGCAAAGCATGCTGGGAGAAGAGTCTGGGGCCTATGCACTGTAGCACCCCTTGACAGTCAGCACTTCCTTGCTCATCGGTGGCTGATTTACAGGTGGGGGCCTGCAGGGGCTCTGCTACTCAAACAAGGCTCCATTAGCTGCCGGAACTTTGGGTCTGTCTACACTGCAGCAGGGAGCTAACCTCTCAGCTTGGGGAGACAGACTCACCTTGGCAGGGCTCAAGCTAGTGTGCTAAAAATAGCCACTGCAGCTCGGGCTCCCAAGCCTGGAGGTCAAGTGGGTTTGCACATCCTGCACCTGTACCTCATGCAGGAATTATGCCAGTGTCTCTTGTCATCTGCTTTCTGGGGATGCCAGGAAGCATGGGCTAGTGGTTGAAACACAGGGCTGGGATGCAAGCTATGTGGCCTTCATTTCTGATCTTGTCACAGGCTTTTTTTATGGCCCTGGGGTGAATCATGTACACTCTCTCCCAATAAAACAGGCACATTATTCCCTCTCCTTCCTAGTGTGCAGAGGCTTAATTTACTAATGTTTGCAAAGCACCTGGAGATGCTCAGAGAGAAGTTGCTGTACAGTGGGGGAGAGCAGCATCAGAGACCCTCTGTGTGTATATGGAATCTGCACTGCGGACCAGAGAGGAGCATTTTGTTCCAAATCTGTCTTAACCAATTCCTTTCTCCATGAGTGAATTTGCTAGCAGGTTGGGAAACATGTGCTGCCCCCTTGGGGCCACTTATAGCAGGTTCTCAGTAGCACCAGCATAGTTAAGGACCTGTCAGTTCCATTAGACCCCTCGTGTGCGAGGTTGTGGGGATCATTGCACAGTGGCTCTGTGGTGAAACACGATCTGCTGTGGATTCTGGTGTGCTGGCTGCTCAACCTGCTGGGGGTCTGTTTGTGGAGGTTTTCCTGCATGAAGCTGTTCCCACTTAAGTGAGCGCAAATATTTTTGTTGAAACTATTACCTGTGTGCACTTGGGTGCATTCCCAGGCTCGCATCATTCCAATGTTTGTGTGTCAAATGTGTCATTTATTGTACAGTGAAACTTGGCAAGTGGTCAAACCTGTCAGGTGCAACTTCAGACGAGAGATCATTTTTAGCAGTTTCTTTGAACTGGTCTAGTGCATGCCCAGGATAGTAGGCCAGATCCTTTCTCCAGCCACCCCCACAGTTGCCCAGGCAACCTCCACACCCCAGTAAGTAGGTTTTGCGCATGCAGACTCAGCAACAATGAGAAAGGGAAAAGGCTGAGGCATGTTGCCAGCCCCAAGTATTCAAAAGTCAGCCGCCCCCCCCCCCCCATCACAAGATCACTTTCAAAGTCATGAGATTTTAGAAGGAATACATTCTGGGATCCTTTCATTTGATTTCTGGTTTTTAAATCTCTAGAGTTCACTGTTTTCCAGCTTGTCTCAGCAACTGTGAGGGCTAGAAACTTACTTTGTTTCAAATAATAAAACCTGAGAGTTTCACCCAATATTTAGCTAATTTAGCTAAAGTTTAGCTAATATAGTTCCTATATTCAAGAAGGGGAAAAAAAGTGACCCGGGTAACTACAGGCCTGTTAGTTTAACATCTGTAGTATGCAAAGTCATGGAAAAAATTATAAAGGAGAGAGTGGTTACGGACCTTGAGGCCGATGGCAACTGGGACAAATTACAGCATGGTTTTACGAAAGGTAGATCGTGTCAAACCAACCTGATCTCCTTCTTTGAGAAAGTAACAGATTTTTTAGACAAGGGAAATGCGGTGGACCTAATATATCTTGATTTCAGTAAGGCGTTTGATACGGTACCGCATGAGGAATTACTGGTTAAATTGGAAAAGATGGGGATCGAAATGAAAATCCAGAGGTGGATAAGGAGCTGGTTAAAGGGGAGACTGCAGAGGGTCGTATTGAAGGGTGATCTGTCGGGTTGGAGGGGGGTTACCAGTGGAGTTCCTCAAGGTTCGGTTTTGGGTCCGATTTTATTTAATCTATTTATCGCTGACCTCGGAACCAAAAGTAGGAGTGGGCTGATAAAGTTTGCGGATGACACGAAGTTGGGAGGTATTGCCAATTCGGAAAAGGATCGGGATATCCTCCAGGGAGATTTGGATGACCTTGTAAACTGGAGTATTAGTAACAGGATGAAATTCAATAATGAGAAGTGTAAGGTTATGCATTTAGGGATGACTAATAAGAATTTTAGTTATAAGCTGGGGACGCACCAGTTGGAAGTAACGGAGGAGGAGAAGGACCTAGGAGTCCTGGTTGATCGTAGGATGACTATGAGTAAGCAATGTGATGTGGCCGTTAAAAAAGCTAATGCGGTCTTGGGATGCATTAGGCGAGGTATTTCTAGTAGAGATAAGGAGGTGCTAGTCCCGTTATATAAGGCATTGGTGAGACCTCATTTGGAGTATTGTGTGCAGTTTTGGTCTCTCATGTTTAAGAAGGATGAATTCAAACTGGAACGAGTACAAAGAAGGTCCACTAGAATGATCCGAGGAATGGAAGGCCTGTCGTATGAAAGGAGACTTGAGGAGCTCGGTTTGTTTTCCTTAACCAAAAGAAGGATAAGAGGAGATATGATTGCACTCTTTAAATATATCAGAGGGATAAATACCAGGGAAGGAGAGGAATTATTTCAGCTCAGTGCTAATGTGGACACGAGGACAAATGGATATAAATTGTCAGTTAGGAAATTTAGGCTTGAAATTAGACGAAGGTTTCTAACCATCAGAGGAGTGCAATTCTGGAACAGCCTACCGAGGGAAACAGTGGGGGCGAAGGACCTCCATGACTTTAAGATTAAGCTGGATAAGTTTATGGAAGGGATGGTATGATAGGATAACGGGCTTAGTCAATAGGTCAATAATGTGCCACACTGGTAATTAGTACAAAGGGTCAATGTTGGGATATTGTTAGCCCTTTCCAGAGGGTCTGGCTGGAGAGTCTTGCCCGCATGCTCGGGGTTCAGCTGATCGCCATATTTGGGGTCGGGAAGGAATTTTCCTCCAGGGTAGATTGGCAGTGGCCCTGGAGGTTTTTCGCCTTCCTCCGAAGCATGGGGCAGGGGTCGCTTGCTGGTGGATTATCTGCTACTTGAAGTCTCTAAATCACGATTTGGAGCATTCAACAGCAGAGTCAAGGGAGAGAATTAGTTCAGGAGTGGGTGGATCGGCTTATGTGGCCTGCATCTTGCAGGAGGTCAGACTAGATGATCATAATGGTCCCTTCTGATCTTGAATTCTATGATTCTATAATATCACTTGGCGCTTTCCAAAAAGCACCCAGTATCGTGAGGCTTGTGATAAAATCACAGGAGTGGGCAACACTGTATAACTCTTGCTGCTGCTGCACCTTCATCTGTGATTCAACCTCTCAGCCCACGCTTACCTCCTGTGGCCAAAGCACCACTGCTCCGGGCTCCCGCAGGAGTCTCTGCAGGGCTGGGCTCTGACTCCTAAGAAAGGGAGCACCCCAGATCACATCCATCTCTCTCCTTCTAGGGGTCCTGCTGCAGGCAGGGTGCTCTTGTGATCTAGGGGAGGGGCTAGAGCTTTGCCCACAGTGATGTATTTGCTCAGAGAGGTTCCAACATCTGAGACGCAAAGAGAGCACTCCCTTTTTAAAACCAAATGTGTTAAACACACAGCTGGCCTATTGGGTAAATAAGATGCATTTTTAAGCAAAATAGACTTGCTGTTGTCCCCGTGGAGTGTAATGACAGCTCCTATGGAGTGTGGCTTCCTCACTGGGAAATTGTTTCATCTGAGTGCAGTATATCTGTGTGCGTACCAGATCTCTGCGAGAGGATAGTGTATCCTGTCAGGAGTGACTCTTCCGCTCCCTTCCCACCTCATGCTTAATATAACATTAGGGGAAATTTTAAACCCTGCACAAAATGCTAATCCATCACTAGGACTCGCATTAAGATAACAGAGACCAGGAGATTGACAACCCAGGGCTTGTCTACATAGGGGAGTCTTGTGCTGACATAGCTGCTCTAGTGCAAACACACTGCACCAGTGTATAAAATGGCTTGCACTGCTGTAGGTTAGCCCAGGATTGGCTGCACTGGTGTAAGCCACATATACTGCTGCAGCATGTCTACGCTGGGAGTTTGCACTGGTGTAACTACTTTGGTAGCTACAAACATACACATGGGCTCTCTATCCCTAACCCAACCTGATGGACAGGTGCAGGACACAAAGGCTGCAGATTGGGATGAGTCTAGCATGGAGTTTCCACCTTGCCTCTGAGTTACCTTGCCTTTGTCACTTCAGCATAAGTTTTTTGTCTCCATTTGGATATACATCTCCTGTTCAGAATAATCCTGTTGTTTGCATTTGCAATGACAACAGAATTACTGCAGGGAGCCCATGTAGGTCATAAGCATTTTGTTTCATAATCTCAATATCATCATCGCAATGAAGATGACCTTTTGCATCTGCGTTTTCATGTACCTGTGTCTCATTCTTGTTAAATATCCTTGCATTGAAATCTCTGACTAATCTAATCTCTACATGTGGCTGCTGTATAATTATCTCATTTTGCAAAATATTGCATCGGTCATTCTCCTTCCCCCCACCTCTAGAAGTGAGGGAGGTGGGGGAGAGAGACGGCAGCAGAGAGGCTGTTGGAGGAGTCAGTGATAATCACAAGTTACAGTTTATACACTACTTATCTGTTTGTAACTGCTTCGGGGCCGCCAAATGGGCCAGGTAGGATGCCTCCAGAATGCCAGCTTCTGTTGCCATGCAAAGGCTGCAGCAGGGAACAGCACAAAGGGGGCTCCCTAATGGAAGGTGCATTAGGATTCCTCTTTATTATTTCTGTGCAAGATTTGTGATGGAAGCAGGGGGAAGGGGAAATTTCTCGTTTGGAAAAACCGTAGCGGTGGCCCCTGAGGGCAGCCTGTACTTTTCTTGTTTGGAATCGGATATGTTACTTATATGGCATTACAGTTGTGTCTGGTGCTGGACAGATAAGACAAATGCCCCTGACCTGATAGGATCTTTATCCATGTTTGTAAGTTGGGTGAGTGTCTCCTTTTTTTATACACATCCATTTCTCCTGGGGACTTTCAGATGTCTTCAGCCTCCATATGCTAAGGTCAGGCACCTGTTACCTGCTGATCATTAGTTATATAATGGGAGAGGACTTACAATCCATGACCATTCTTACCCATCTTGGCTTGCAAAAGCCACCAGATGTCAGGCAGGAGGCATATAGCTTGGGAGTCCTAATTCTGAAGTTACTTCTGGCACAAAGAGCAGCCATATATTGGTTGGGGTGACTCTCTTACTTTAGAGCAGGGGTCGGCAACCTTTCAGAAGTGCTGTGCCGAGTCTTCATTTATTCACTCTAATTTATGGTTTCGGGTGCCAGTAATACATTTTAATGTTTTTTAGAAGGTCTCTCTCTGTAAGTCTCTATATTATATAACTAAACTAGTGTTGTATTGTAAAATAAACAAGGTTTTCAAAATGTTTAAGAAGCTTCATTTAAAATGAAATTAAAATGTTGATCTTACGCTGCCAGCCTGCTCAGCCCACCGCTGGTCTGGGGTTCTGTTCACCTAGGCCAGCAGCGGGCTGAGCGAGGCCTGTGGCCGGGACCCCGACTGGCAAGGGTCCGTCAGCCAGAACCCAAGACTAGCAGCAGGCTGTGCGGGGCCGGGACCCAGAGGGCTGGAGTCAGGGCTGGGTATGTGGGGGGGTGTAGGTGTCAGGGCAGAGGGGGGCCTGGGTATGGGTGGGGGTGCCAGTGTCAGGGCTAGGGTTGGGGGGGGATGAAGGGGTCAAGCAGAGGGCTGGGTGTGTATGAGGGAGGTACAGGGCTCAGGGCAGGGACCTGGGAGGTGTGCAGGGCTCAGGGCAGAGGGCGTGGTGTATGTGTGGGGGTCAGGGCTCAGGAGAGAGGGCTGGGTAACTGCCCCCCTAAGAACTCCCAACCTCTCTGCTCCTTGTCCCCTGACTACCCCGTCCTGGGACCCCTGCCCCCCAGAACCCCACCCCCTATCAAAGCCTCCCTGATCCTTGTCCTCGGACTGGACCCTATCCCCTACCTGTCCCCTGACTGCACTGACCCTTATCCACACCCCAGTCCCCAGTCAGACCCCCGGGACTCCCATGCCTATTCAACCACTCCCCGCCCCTGACAGGACCCCCAGAACTCCCGACCCATCCAACCCCCCCGACTCCCTGCCTGCGCCAACCCCTCTCCACACCCCTGTCTCCTGACAGGACCCCCAGAACTCCCAACTCATACAACCCCCCAGCTCCTTGTCCCCTGACCACCCCCTCCAGAGACCCCCCCACCCTAACTACCCCCCCCGGACCCTCCTTGCTCCTGGTCCCCTGAGTGCCCTGACCCCTATCCACCCCCTGCCCCCTCACAAACCCCAGGACTCCCATGCCCCATCCAACCCCCCCTGCTCCCTGACTGCCCCCTCCAGAGACCCCCACCCCATACCCCCCCAAGACCTCACCTCCCCATCCAACCCTGCTCCCTGTCCCCTGACTGCCCCCACCCCTTATCCAACCCCCCCAGCTCTGGGCCCTTTACCTTGAGGCTCCACGCAGAGCCAGACACGCTGCCCCACCAGAGAGCACAGCCCTGGCCCTCAGAGTGCTGCGCACGGTGGCAGCAGAGCTCCAGTTGAGCAGGGAGCATGTCTGCCTCCCCGCGGAGCCAAATGCTGCCCCGCGGGAGCGCGCAGCCCTGACCCCCCAGAGCACTGCACGTGGCGGCAGGGCTCCAGGGGAGGGGCCGGCAGCTTGCTGCACTCGGCCGGCGCTCCAGCCCCGGAGCGCAAACCCCGTGGCTTGCCATGCCGGGAGAGTGGGGCCATTTGCCCACCCCGTGTGTAAAGCTATGCTTCTGCTCCCTGCTCCCACAGGGGGAGCAGAAGGCAGAGGAGAGCGGGCGAGGCTGGGCAGGATTTTTAATGGCATGCCGGAGTCCGGACAGGCTCCAGCGTGCCATTAAAAATTGGCTTGCGTGCCATAAGTTGCCGACCCCTGCTTTAGAGTAAAGGAAACAGTGAAACCTTCACTTGTAACAAACAAAGAGGAGTCGGTCTGTGCTGATCTATGTCCCGTGTGACATCTTTTGCTTCACTGGGGTAGCTCAAGGATTAGGGTTTAGAGGGGTTGGCACCAGTCAGTGCAGAATTTGTCCTGTAGAATTTAGGAGCAGAACTGTTTCTTTACCGACTGTCTTTCAAACTTCTCCCTATTGCAGCAGGGGCTCCTGAATGCGGGGACTTAAGACAGGATACTTTTTGTGGCTTGCAATTAAATGAAGGATGACGGCCTAATATTGGAGGTGTATAGAATGAGTCTGGGAACACACTTTTCCATTCTGTTATACAATTAGATGATTCTCGACACAGTGTAATGTAGAACCCTCAGTTATACAGTCAAGACACAGACTAATCAATAACTTCACATAAAAAAAAATTAACATCTGTCAGTGTATAAATCTATGACCGCGTGGGCTATTGGGAAGAAAGGTGTCCTCGGATCCTCTTCTGCAGATGTCCACAGAGACATTTGTCAGCTCTCAGTGGATCCTTTAGGAAATTACAATTTTAATTAATTTTTCCTTTAAAAACATCAAACAATTTAAACTGTTTTTTTAAAAAAGAATAATGTGCTGCTGCCTTTTAAATAAGCTACTGCACTTTAAATTCTTGCTACACTTCTGTCTCGGAGCCACATCTGTCTTCTGTCTCCGAGCACATCTGTCTCCTGTCTTTGAACGCATCTTGCTTCTATGTTCTGGTACAAGATGAAAATCTTTACTGCTGACAAAAAAATCAAACAAAACACTTTTAGGCTATGGAGGGTGTCAATTACCCATGTGGGATTTTCCCCCTTATCTTTTAATTCTGAAGCATCTTTGTGTGACAGTTTATAAATTAAAAATGTTTCTTACATGACACTTAGCTCCTGTTTCATACGTATGTCATATAAAGAGTTTCCATGTGTTTGAATTTGAGAGGGAATTATGCAAAACTAGATGCTCTGGTGTTATGTTCTGATGTGATGCACTTAGCATACTGCAAATCATGACGCTAAAATTAGTGACTGTGCACTTTAAACGTACTGAAGTACTTCACAGAGTGCTGTGGAATTCTACTGCAGTGCAGGTGGAGTGATGAAAACACATTGGATGTGGCCATTTAGCACATTGAGCTATGAACTTTACTAAAGTTACTACATTGACCCCAATCTGCTGCTGTATATTGGTGGCTAGGAGCCAGTTTTGATGTAATGACTCTCGAAGTAATGATGTTGCAGTGCTGAGAGAGTAAGTTGAAAGCACTCTAACATGGCTCTACAGGATGTACAGTGTATGTCCAACGTATTTCAGGGTCATACGGGTGCCACTTGATGCATTGGAAAGTCTGTTGAGCGCTAAGGGTTAATCATCTTTGCAAGGAATTCTCATGTACCAGACTTCTGATCAACCCTGCTTTACAGCTGATGGCTTAGTTTGTGCATATGCTTTGTTTGTGCTCCAGAGAAGAGGAGCAAACATTGGGACTAGGAGCCACAGCGCCTACTGAGTTTTTGGTTCTAGCTCTGCCAGACTCAATGATGGCCTTTGGCAAGTCACTGAAGTTGTTTGTGACTCAGTATCCACTTCTGTATGATGGGACAATAGCTACCTCTGAAGGGGATGGCTGCAAGGGGGAGTCAGCGAACATGCACAGTGTAAATGTTAAGTGGCATTATGACACCATGATGTTTTCATAGTAACTTCCTTGCCACCGTCCCGCTCCGACTTGACCTTTAACTGCTTTCGAGTGTGGAGCTGAGCCCTCACATTCCTTGCTTCGCACCCCTTTCATCTGTTTCACTTCCTTACTCTCAGTAGGTCATCAGTGATTCCCTGCCAGACAAGACTAATGGTTTCTTCTCCTCTAGAGGCTTCTTTATATCCACTGCCCTTGGCCCCGTCAGTCATGCCCTCCCTGGACATCTGTGGATCGCTTTTTCTGGTTCGCTTACCTCCCTGGACGTTTTCTTCCTCAGTTCTGGAGGCTCTGCCTCCTCCTTCCCCATTCCCTCTCAGCCTTTATTCCTAGATACCAAGGCCAGAAGAGGGCATTGTGATCATCTAGTCCAGTGGTTCCCAAACTTTAACAGCCCGTGAACCCCTTTCACTAAATCGTGAAATCTTGTGAGCCCCCTTCTAAAAATGAATATTTCCAGGGATTTAAGTTTAAATTTCCTTAGTGTGATGGATGTGCTTGCTTTGCTCTGCATAGCTCTTGGAAGTCCGGAACCACTGCTGGCTCCCCTGCTGACGGGGGCAGGACTCGGGCTGCCAGCCCCGTGTGGGGTGCTGGGGTTCGGGCTGCCGGCTCCCCCGCTGATGGGCAGGGCTCAGGCTGCCAGCCCCAACTGCCCGGCCCCGCTCTTCCTGGGGCTCGGGCTGTCTGTCCTGCAACGAGGTCCCACCTGCTGTCTCCAGTGCCTGGGGTCCTCTGGCTGCTATTAGTGAAATTTTTCTGGCGAACCCCCTGTAATGTTCTGCTTTGACAAATCTGTCTCTCTGTCTCTGTCTCCTGGGACTCTTCATCGAGAGCCCACCCTGGGGAAGGTGGGTCAGGAACTCACTGGCTGCCTGCGGAGTCCCAGGCTCTGCATGCCCTGGCTGGGCTGGAGCAGGGATGCTGCACAGGGAAGCTCCCTGGGAACTGAACACTGCAGCCTTCTCCACTGACCAGATCCACCATCGGCCCCATGTGTCTCCAGAGGCTCTGCCCTGAACCCCCAAGGAGGCTGTGTGGTGCAGGGTGCTGATCCCTGCTGCCAGCACCAGTGCAAACACCAAGGCTGCGCATTTCGCTGCCCTTGGTAACAGCTATTCAGGAGCAACAGCTGCATGCTGCAAGGAGGGGCTGCTCCCCCCCCCCCAATCTCCACCCCTGTTTTGGAGGCTGTCGTGGATGCAAAAAAATCCACTGGTGGCTGCATTTGAGAAACTCTGATCTAGTGTGACCTCCTGTACAGCACAGGCCAGAGAACTGTCCCCAGATAATTCCTGGAGCAGAGCTTTTAGTAAAACATTTGATCTTGATTTAAACATTGCCAGTGATGGAGACTCCACCAGAACCCTTGGTAAATGGTTCCAATGGTTAATTGCTCCCAGTGCCACAAAATTACATCTTATTTCCAGTCTAAATTTGTCTAGCCTCAACTTTCTGCCATTGGATTGTGTTATCCTTCCTCTGCTAGATTTAAGAGTCCATTATCAGATATTTGTTCCCTCACCCATCTCACTCTATACTCTTTCTCTAGGAGATCTCATTTACTTCTGTGGTCTCAGCTATCAATAACACCATCCTTTACACCACCCAGGCTCCTGCCCTTGGGGTCTTGATTGTCTGTGTCCCTTCGTCCATGCTCAGCTGTTAGTGCTCTGTTCACCTCACTCCTGAAGCACTGCAGCCTTGTGCCTGCTTTCTCTCCCATCTCCAAAATAATTTTCCTTTCCCGCTGCCCCAGTTGAGTCTTCCACATTACTGCATCTTTGCCTTGCTTCCCCACTTCCTTTGCTTGAAGCTCAACCTCCTTCTGACCTCCATGGCTATCCACTGCTGGCCTCTCCCCCACTACATCTCTGCTCTCATCTGCTGCGGCATCACCTCTTTGTCCGTCTGCTCCACCTCAGCCTCATGCTGACCTCCCCCATAGCTCAACCTTGGCACTATGCATTCTGCTGCTTCATGTTGCATGCTTCAAACAACCTCCCAAGTCATGCATGCAAAGCTCCCTTAATCCTCTCCTCCAGACCTGCACGTTCGGGGGTACATTGCCCCTCCAGTGGCCACTCATCACCTCCCTTCTGTACTGTATTGTTTTTCCGGGCTTGTACCAGCTTATCATAATTTCTCTTCACCATAAGGGACCAGCAAATCATCTGGTCTGACTTCCTGTATAACGCAGACCACTAAACCTCATCCAGTGCCCACACGCTAAACCCAACAACTTTGGAATTAGACCAAAGTATAACATAAACTATTGTGTGCCACACTCGGAGAACAGGAGGGAGAGAGCAAACCAGTGTCAGAGGTCCCTGCAGTAGCAAAGAATTGATTAGGTGAGAGATACCTGGATGATCTCAGCAGGCAATCTGCACCCCCATACTGCAGAGGAAGGCATTAAAACACCACAGTCCCTGCCAGTCTGACCTGGGGGGGAAATTACTTCCTGACCCAAATCAGGGGATCAGTTAGACTCTGAGTATATGAGCAAGAACCAGCCAGCAAAGCACCTGGAAAAAGAGAATTCTCAGGATACAGGCCCATCCTATCCTGTAGGCCTTTGAGGCTGGGAACCAGCTGATTTGGCACAGTTCTCTTGTTGTGCAGCTCCTTGTACACTTTTGACACTATATGTGAGCTATAAGTGTTGATAAAGCTGGAGGGGTGCAGAGATTAATTGAGACTCCCCTCTCAGATTGGGGGACTGGAATACACGTTGCTTAATTTGATGCCACTACGACAGCCAGCAGGTATAAAACGCTTGATCAGCATGATCAGCATCCGTGTTTCGTCTTCCCAGGTGGCGGGCATGACTTCCACTGGGTGCCTGGTCTCTGTCAGCCTGCGATTTGGCTGTGTCACCTGTGTCAACCATGGGGCCTCCTGACTGCTTTGATTTACAGTACACCCCTACCCCGATATAACGCTGTCCTCGGGAGCCAAAAAATCTTACTGTGTTATAGGTGAAACCACGTTATATCGAACTTGCTTTGATCCACCGGAGTGCACAGCCCCGCCTCCCTGGAGCGCTGCTTTACCGCGTTATATCCGAATTCATGTTGTATCGGGTCGCGTTATATCGGGGTAGAGATGTAATTGTAGCCTTAAAAATCAGCAGCAAAGAGCCAAGTTCTTTTGTATCAACAACGAAATGGGCCACAAATCCTTTTGTAAATGCTGACAGCCTGTACCTGCCTCTTGAACAGTAATCTGATGCTCAGTCTTACTGTAGCTAAGTGGATATTCTGGAGGATGCTGGTGACCCAGCTCTGACTGTGTGTACGGTGTTGCTGTCTCATGCTGCGTCCCTGAGCATGGTGAGATCAGCTGTTTGTCTCATCCGTGTCTCCTGTTACCAGGGCCCTTCTGTGTTGCCTAGAGGGATGTCTTAGTGCTTCTTGGATCCTCTTTTGAGGAGCATATGGGCTCAGGCATGATGAATTTTGGCAGTGCTATGAATTCTCCTTTCTGGAGACCCTGTTGATCTCTCTCTCTCTCTCCCCTTTCCTTTGGCCTCTTTCTGTGTCACTATTAACAGATCAGGAAGGGGGTCTGAGGAAGGAAGCCATTTCACCATCTCTAACTCTTGATGTCTGACTGGCAGGTGACGTGAGTTTGGTGGCTTCAGTCTAGCAAGTGGAGAACATTCATGTGTATTGCTCAGATACTAAGTCGCTTGGTGAGTTTTTGCAGTTGCTGCTCAGGAGTGGAGTAACAGGCTGGGACAGACGTACTGCAAGGCAGGATTGAGGTGCATTGGCAGAGCTGTGTATGGGGAACCCTGGACTGGAATAGGAGGGGAGGCTGTGATTTGGGATTGAGGGGTATTGGCAGAGCTGAGTATGTAGGGAACCCAGGACTAGGATAGGAGACGGTGCTATAAGTCAGGGTGAAGGGCATTGGCAGAGCTGAGTGGGGACTCAGGGCTGGAATAGCAGGTGGTGCTGCAGATCAGGAGTGACTGGTCAAGATCAGAGCTTTGTGCTGTCCCCGGGCAGGCACCAAAGACATGTGGCATGTCAGGCAAGGACTGAGGCTGTTGGCAGAACTGTGTGGTGCAAGCTTGCACATCACTTGCCTGCACTATAACCTGCCTTTATCCAGACCTATCAGCTCCTTGTGTTCATCAGCAGCAAATGTTGGCACAAGAAAAAAACTAGGAAACCTGAGCCATGATAAATGACCTTACCAGCTCGGTTTTGTGGCCAGTGGCTCAGGTTGGATCTTTATGGTTAATTTTAACCAGGTCTGTGGGCAGTCAGGATTTCAGACCTCCTATAGAATTATCCTCATTTCAGAAGGGATGTAAATATGAAATCTGTGCAGCCAGAAAGGGGAATAAACAAAAGAACCGACCAAAAATCTCGCAGAGCGTGCAGCGTTTTGTGACTAATATGAACATAATTACTGTCATGCTTTTAACAAAATGCTTTCATCTCCCAGATAGGCTCCTTCCTCTGGTCATTAATCTCCAGGTTTGAAGCTAGCAGGCATTCAGAAGATGCAGCCTTCATGCTGAAACACCAATCAGCGGCATGCAGCGTACCTTGGCCAGCCTGGGAGGTACCAAGCAAAGCCATGACTTTCGATGTAGATCACTGAACTCGGTGGACTTTGGCACACTTAGACTTTTACTGCAGGCCTGATCTTAAACTCATTGAAGTCATCTTGCTGGATCAGGTGGTATGTTCTTATTCACTCTGCTTGGTCCAGTTGTCTCTCCTTTCAGCATCCTGCCTAAATGTCCCTTAGGAAAAATGCAAACCAATAGGGAAGTCCTTGCCCAACCCTGCCTTTATTCCCAAGCCATTTCCATCCTCTGGGTCAGCATTCTCTTGGCTAAGCCTGTTTCCTGGTTGTAAACTTGCGTGGCAGTGCAGTGCATGCTGCTTCTCCATTCCTCCCCTACTCGTCATAGCTGCGTCAATTTTTAAGGCCGGAAGGGATTATTCTGATCGTGTAGGTTGATCTGCACAGCACAGGCCACAGAATTTCACTCGGTGATTCCTGCATCCAGCCCAGAACATGTCTGAGCTCTCTACAGCATCTCTGTTAGGAGATATTGATGGTGTTGGGGGTCTGGTCTTAGGCCCATTCTGGCCTACAAGGTGAGGGTTTTAGAGGTGTGTTGTTTTTTTTTTGTTTTTTGTTTTTTTTTTGTTGGAGGCTCTGAAACCCGGCGGGGAAGGAGAGTCTCAGAACCCAGGCTACAGCCTGAGCCTGAACATCTACACTGCTATTTTTATCCCCATAGCGCAAGCCCAGTGAGCCTGAGTCAGTCGAACCAGGTTTTGAGACTCTGCCAGGGGTTTCTTTTTACAGCGTAAGTACATCCGCAGCGGCCTCTTTTCGGAGGGAGTGTCTAGCTACATCTCTTCTGTGGCTCATTGCTGCTGCTTTGTAAACTTGGTACTTACAAAAAAGGAGAAACTTACGGGACCAGTGCCACAAGGTGGCTTGCCTTAGATGGGAGTTGGGTACAGACCCACCTGTCACTCAGTAGCTACCTACCGGCTGGTGCTGTGAGACTAGGGCTCAGACCAGGGGTGCTGGAACAATTTGTACAGTGGTGGTGCTGAGAGCCATTGAACCAAACTGTAAACCCTGTGTATGATGAAAACCACTTCAAGCCAGGGAGTGCAGCGGCACCCCCTGAACCCCTAATTCCAGCACCTGAGCACCTAGTTCAGACAATGGCTTGAAGATCACTTGGTCCTCAGAAGAATCATAGAAGATTAGGGTTGGAAGAGACCTCAGGAAGTCATCTAGTCCAACCCCTGCTCAAAGCAGGACCAACCAAATCATCCCAGCCAGGGCTCTGTCAAGCCTGACCTTAAAAATCTCTAAGGATGGAGGTCTCTACCAAGAGCCAGGAAGAGATCAGTTGCTAATAAGAGCTGCAGGAATTAGATCGGCTCCTGCAGAAGACCCTGGGTCAAGGGAAAATGGCATGACTGAGATGCTGAAGTTGTGGTAAATAAGCATATCTTGAGGGGTGGAGAGCTGAACCCCTAAAGAAAAAAGCACTAGATCCCTGTGGCTGGAGCACGTGCTTCGTTGCAGTGGCCAGCAAGAGAGCCCTCGGCTTCCCACCAGCCTGGTATTTTGCTATGCAGGCATCCCCCCCCAGCTCTGCCCAGGGCACCTTAATCCTGCAGCGCAGCCCCCGCTGCCCTCAGAATTGTGACACTAAGCACCTCACTGCGCCTCAAGGCCTGGGCCTCTCCTAAGCAGACACTGCCACATGCAACTGCAGTCAGGCTAAATCTCCAGGAGGATGCTGCTTAGACTGCTGTAGACTTTCATTTCACTTGTGATCTAAGGTAGGATTTGAACCTGAGGCCTGTAGAGGCTAAGTGCTAATGCACTTGTCCGTTGTGCCTCTGTTCTAGCTGCCTGCCTTTGCTTTGGCTTTGCACTCAGACTGCTTCCCAGCTGCACTCTGCTTTTGCAATATTTTCTCAGATGTTTACTGTAGGCAGAGTTCTCTCTGCTTTTCTGTTGCTGGAATCTTACAGCTGCAGGGAGCAGCAGCTCTGTCTGTCTGCATGGAACCAAAGCTGACAGCGTGGGGTGGAGGCGAGGTGAGAAAGCAGCTCTGCTTTCCAGGAAATCAGCGAGTTGTCTCCTGGATTTATTGCTAGGAATTCAAACGTCGCCCCACTTTCCTGAAAGATCCTTAAATGTGCAGAATGCAGCTTCCCATTCCGTGCTCTGAACCCGCTTGTAAATTGTAGGTTTTGTAACAGTGTTTATTGAACATGATATGAAAGTAGCACCGTTTGCCAGCCGCACGGGGCTCCTCTGCAGGGAGGTAGTGGCTGTACAGAGAGCTCTGCAAGTTTTAGCTAGCCTTCAGCCACCTGATATGCTGTAGCCTGCTGATCCCAAAATCATTTGCAATTGCCCCCCATTTCCATGGCTTGCCTGCACAATATGCATCTACCAGCTGGGATATCGCAATGGGTGCAGAGGGCGGGGAAAGGATCTGGCAGCAGGGGCAAGAATTGGTGTGGGAAGGCAGTGCTGGCTGTGGCTGGGAAGTCAGCAGGGCGGGGGGGGGGGAAGCACTGAGAAGGGCAGGGAGGAAGGCAGAGGAAGGGGGCTTCAGGAGGAGAGTTTGGGGAGCAGGGTGGCTCAGCAGCTGGAAAGCGTTAACAGTCCATCCCCATATGAAGCATGTGCGCTCTTGAACTAATTTTTTATTTCAACTGGGAAACTGAGCCAGACCCAAGCACCCCTTCCACCATCGCCTGTGTGAACGAGATAAAGTCTTGATGGTATTTCACTGTCAAGTAAAATCCTGCTTGCATCCCTCCAGTTTATCCTGGAGCACCAGTGGCTGCGTGTGGCATGGCAGGGGTTGATTGGGAAGCTTGAAGGGTGTGCCAGCCCAGGCTGGGGTTTGTACTGGGGGGGCTGTCAAGCTGCAGGTATCTCATGCCTTCCTGGCCTTGCATGATGGCAAAAGTTGACCCCCACTTGCCTGTCCCCATGCTCCCTCCCACCAGCTCTTGGTAGTTTAAAGACGTGTTTCTCAAACTGGGGCCGCCACTTGCGTAGGGAAGGCCCTTGGTGGGCCAGGCTGGTTTGTTTACCTGCCGCGTCCGCAGGTCCGGCCGATCGCGGCTCCCACTGGCTGTGGTTCGCCGCTGCAGGTCAATGGGAGCTGCTGGAAGCAGCAGCCAGTACATCCCTTGGCCTGCGCAGCTTCCAGCAGGTCCCATTGGCCTGGACCAGCGAACCGCAACCAGTGGGAGCCGTGATTGGCCAGACCTGCGGACGCGGCAGGTAAACAAACCGGCCTGGCCCACCAGGGGCTTTCCCTACACAAGTGGCGGCCCCAGTTTGAGAAACACTGGTTTAAAGGGTTTCCCCTTCGTCTGTTCTTTCTCATTTGGTTAAACTGACTTTCCTTTTGGATCAAAGGGAGGGAGCGGAGGGGGGAGGGTCAAGGGGAGTAATCCAACTAACCCCTCCTTCCTGTTCTGCTCATCTCCTTGCGTGGTGATAGATGTACTGTCAGGCCAAGCTGTGCTATCCGCAGGAGTCCTGGGGCTCGCTAGACTGACAGGCACTGGAGGCAGTTTTCCTCTGTTGACGGAATGCTTCCAACCACGCAGTCATAACAATTTTGACATTTTGGGGAAGGAGAGAAATGTTGCCCGGCACTGTGCATGGTTGGCAAAACTGTAGCTGACAAAATAAATAAAGGTGAATGGCTTGCAAACCGCTCCTCTTTATTATTTATTTCTAATTCTGACACGTTTGCAAACCACAGCTTATTTGAGTTCTGATTTTTTATTTTATTTTTTTGGGGGGGACAATGACATTTAAGTCCCATTTCCATGGCATACAGCATGTTGCAGATGGTAAAGGGAGGGGCGGGCCTGCCAAAGTCGATATGGGCTGAGAAACCACGGGCTGTTGTATTGTCAGTGACACCACTTGTAAATTCTCTTTTGTTTTGTGCCATTCTGAGTTTCTAGCTGCCACAGAAACCGTGCGTCCCTTGCGCCCTTGGCCTTGTACGGTGATGCAGTTGCACATGTGAATCAAAGGCAATGCGTGGCCCAGCGAGGCTGAGGGTTCATGCGCACAGAAGAGAAGAAGGGCCCTGGATTTACATTGTGAAGGGGAAAGTGAATCTCCATATTTCAGCCTAGAACACTAAACCTCTGGTGCATTATCCACAGTAGCCTAGGTCTGTACAGGAAAAGCCAGGACTGTGGCATGCTGCTGGGCAAGGTCAAGCTGCATTAGAAGAACTAGGATTTTGGGGGGGCCCAGGCTGGACTAGCAAGGGGGCTTCAGGTCAGAACTGAGGAGCATAAGCAGACCTATGTGTGTGGGAGTCTAGGGCTAGAATACTGGGGGTGCTGCAGCTCAGGACTGAGGTGCACTGGCAGATCTGCATTTCAAAGTGTTTTCCTGCATTGTGTCTTGCTGTAGTCAGCAGAGGCCAGATTCTGCTGCCTTGACTCAAGTTAAGTAGCCCCTTACTCAGTGAGTAGTTGCACTGAAGTCAGTGGTGCTCCTTGCAGAATGAAATCCTCCTAGTAATCTCATTGCCAGTTTCATTACATTGTCAAGTTTTCAAATGTAAAAGAGAAATTAACAAGCCCAGGGTCATTGACTGTAGCTGAATCTGATGCATCATCTTTAACTTTACCAGGCTCCCTTCTCAAAAGGCCAAACAATAGACTTAGGCCCGGTTGTAAGTCTCAGAATTCTGTGACCGTGCACCCTTTTACACTGGGGCTAAACGTGCACAAAATGCCTCGGAAGGCATTTTGTTGTGAAAACTCCTATCTTCTTCCTCTTACACTTGCCAATGCCATTAGAAGTTAACCTACCCAATCAACTGATATTTCACTGACCAGTGAGTGGGGTTGTGCGAGTCTTTGGGGGTGGGGAATTAAGGAGGGAAAGCCTTGTATGGGGCATGTTCTGACTCTTCTTTTTGACGAGGGGTATGTGGAATCTAGTTTATTGTAGGAATTCCTAAGAAATTCAGTATTTAGCTTATATCTTGAATTTAACCACAATGTTCACACATGCAGATGGTTGACACGTAGGTCACTCCCAACAGAGACTTCTGGTTTTAGAGTAGAGTAGGTTGCTTCCCCACTGTGCCATTCCTGGGGGCGCCCAGGTTTGTGAGACCCCTTGCCACTACCTGCCCTTAGCATGAGGAGGCCATGTCTGTGCCTGCCAGGGGTCAGTGCTTCAATGCCATGGGCAGGGACGGCTCCAGACCCCAGCATGCCAAGTGCATGCTTGGGGCGGCAAGCCGCGGGGGGCGCTCTGCTGGCGCCGCAAGGGCGGCAAGCAGGCTGCCTTTGGCGGCTTGCCTGCGAAGGGTCTGCTGGTCCTGTGGGACCAGCGGACCCTCCGCAGGCAAGCCACCGAAGGCAGCCTGCCTGCCTGCCATGCTTGGGGCGGCAAAATGCCTAGAGCCGCCCCTGGCCATGGGCAAGATAAGCCCTCCCTTGTAGGCCTCTCAGGCCCTGTGGTCACTCTGCGGGTTAGCTATAGCTGCACTCCAACACTTGAGCCCTCCACGTGTCTCCCTGGAGTGTCCAGCCTGCCTGGTCTACTGGACACTCGCAGTAATCATCCATTCGCTGCTTCCAAAGAAACAATATACTCCAGTTTAGCAGTTCCACCTCAGATTACCCCTCTGCTTAACACACAGCACTTGGATGTGTTTGTAGTGAAATCGTGTCAATTTATTTATCAAAGCAGAGGGATTCAAGTAGGAGCAAGTAGAAGTATTGGAAACAAATGGTTACATATAAAATAAAGTCATAATTCCCAATATAGAGCCTAGACTGAATTGGCAAGATACTCTCCTGTCTACTAGTATTGCTGACCCAAAATCCTTGCCACGCTTTACAGCAAGGGTGGCTGTGACCCCTTTTTCATGAGACAGGCATGCTGTCAGCTTACCTCCTTGGTGAAGGATTCAGTGCATCTCTTTGCAGGCCAAGATGGACTGGAATAGTCCTTGGTCTTTGTTCATAAACAGGGGACACACCTCAGCTGTTTGTTTCATCCTGTCAATTTCCTCCCTTGTCAGTTTCACAATCGCTCACTCCACACTGCTAGGCCTGCAGTATACAAAGGGCCAGACAGGGAGATAGGTGTCATTTACCTCCTGGTGACCTGCCTTAACTCCAAGGCCTTAAGAACATAATTATCAGTATAGATACAGAGCTCCTTCAATATGACCCGCATGTCCATTTCCCAGTGACTGTGTGACCAGTGGGCTACTGGCTTTCGGTAGAGACCTCACCTGCCACCTTTTGGTGAGCTATTATGCAGCTATCTGACCCAGGGGATCCTTGTAAAACCCTACGTACCCCTCTGGGCCCTCTGCCAGTTTGCACCAAGGGACTGCTGGGTCATACCCACACCTGGTGTTTCTGCACCATTCCTCACAGCGACTTGGGACTGGACCAGCTGTGAGCTTCCCCAAAGCCAGCAATTTTACACTGTTGGCTACGCTGTCCCTGCTTGGAGCTTCTGTGACACTTATTACTCCTCGCCATCCCTGGCGTGCCTCCCACTGGGAGAGGATGGGTCTGGAGTAGGTGGAAACGCTCTATGTTAACCAGCAGAGAGGAAAAATGGCCTTATGCTTACAGCACAGGGCTGCACTCGAGAGGGAATCCTGGGTTCACTTCCTGGCTCTGCCACAGACCTCCTGTGTGACCCTGGGCCAAACCACTTAGAGCCATGGTCCCAAAGGTATTTAAGTGCCTAATGCTGTAGGCAGTTACCTAGTGAGGTTTTCAAAAGCATCTATGGAGATTAGGTGCCTAATTCCTACTGAAACCAATTGGATTTAGGTACCTAGTGGCATTTTCAAAAGTGCCCAAGGGTAGGTGCCTGTCTGCATCTTCAGGCACCTAAATACCTTTGGAAACTTGCCCCTTAGTTCCCCATCTGTCAAATGAGGATAATAGAACTTCCCTCCCGCATAGAGGTGCTCACAACCTTTTGCCACAACATCACTTTGATAATAGGGGGCAATCTATGGGGCCCTTAGCTAGAGAGATAGTCCTGGGCCATTCTCTATAGCACCTCCTGTTGGGAGAGGATGGTCTAGAGCAGGGGTGGGCAAACTTTTTGGCCCGAGGGCCACGTCGGGGAATAGAAATTGTATGGCGGGCTGTGAATGCTCACAAAATTTGGGTTGGGGTGCAAGACGGGGTGTGGGCTCTGAGGTGGGGCTGGGGATGAGGAGTTTAGGGTGTAGGAGGGTGCTCTGGGCTGGGACAGAGGGTGGGAGAGTGATCAGGGCTGGGGCAGGGGTCCAGAAAGGGCTGCGGGTTCTGGGGTGGGGCTGCGGGTTCTGGGGTGGGGCTGGGGATGAGAGGTTTGGGGTTCAGGAAGGTGCTCCAGGCTGGGATCGAGGGGTTTAGAGAGCGGGAGGAGGATCAGGGCTGGGGCAGGAGTTGGGGCGTAGAGAGAGGCTCAGGGGGTGCCGGCTCCGAGCGGTGCTTACCTCAAACGGCTCCCGGAAGCACTGGCATGTCTCTTCTCCAGCTCCTTTGCAGAGGTGCAGCCAGGCAGCTCTGCACACTGCCCCGTCCATCCACCCACAGGCATTGTCCCGAAGCTCCCATTGGAGCATGTAGGAGCTGGAGCGGGGCCATGACGCGGCTTCCATGAGCCACGTGGTGAGACCCTGACCCTGCGCCCCAGCTGGAGCAGGGCTGACCCTCATGGTGCGGCTCCCGGGACAGCTTAAAAGGGCTCCTGGGCCATAGTTTGCCCACCCCTGGTCTAGAGTAGCAAGAAGCTGTCTATGACCAGAATTCCTGGGCCATTCTGTACTGTGCCTACTGCTGGGAGCTTCCCCCACAGCCAGTGCTCCTATACCAGGCTCTGCAATGGCTTCTGCACAGAAGAATTGACTGGGTCAGCTATAGTTTCCTCCCTCCACAGCTTTTCCATTGTTCCTTACAGTGACGTCTGCTGTCACATTTCCCCGCTTCTGCTGTAGCGAGTGTGGATGCTGAATGGGGGGAAGAAGAGGTGTGGCTGATTGGATTGATATTTTTTTCCTCTTTTTTCCAGTTTACGGTGCCATATGGGGGCATGCCATCAGCCAGTTACCAATCCTTTTCATATCTAAATAAAATGATTTGTTAATTTGAGTGAGTGATCGCTGTATGGCTGGCCTGCTTTGCTGGCAGTGGCGAACAGCTTGCGTGCTCAGAGATGTATAATGATTTGGTGCCACTGGATACTTTCTGGGGTTGTTTTCAATTTAGATGTGCATTGAACGAGGAGAAAAAATGCTCTTCTGACAGATGTTGGACTTTATTATCCCACTGGGACAATGTTTTGTAGTTCAGAATGGCTAATTATTTCAAAGGCTCCATGCTGGATGCGGAGTAGCATGCATCTGTTGTCAGGTACGGCAGCTCATGCGCTCTGTTGATTGAGGGCCTCCAGCACCTGTAGATCTGGGGTGTTTGTTTACATCAGTGGTGTTTTGCCTGGTGGGTTCTGAAGGTCTGTGCTCTCTCCTCCCGGTTGGCTGGCGAGCACTGTGAATGGTGCTTTGGGAGACTCCCCCAGTGTTTCTGCCTGAGTTAGAGGAGTTTTAATGGGTTCCAGAGGTCTGTCGCTGTTTGTGAGTCAGGTGGCCGACGGAGCAGAGGGAGTTGAGAGAGTTCTTCTCTGCATGCCAGGTGTCAAGGCTGATTCCCTACTCTGGCACTCCGAGTGCAGAAGGTGGGGGCCCACAAGGATTCTAAAAATTAATACTGGCCACTCCAGCTTGTATTAAACTCCCAAGGTTACAGCTTTTCTCTGACCTTGGCTTGGTAAATGCTGCCACCACCCAATGAAAACTGGGAAGTTTTCTCACTTGGGAAGTTTTTTCCCTGAGGCCCCTCGGCTTTTCCACCCCTTGCTTGGGGAAGCTGAGAAAGAAAACAAACAAAAGCAAAACCCAGCTGTTGCCACCAGATAATTGAAAAACACATGGACAGACCTTTTAAGACACAAAACCAATCAGGTTTTTAAAAAAGGTAAATTTTATTAAAAAAAAGAAGAAAGGAAACACATCTGGAAAATCGGTATTGCTAGATGTTATAGAGCAACTGAAAAGGCGTTAAACACCAGGAATGTCTCCCTGCATTCCAGCTTAATGTTACAAAAGAAAACAAAAAATATCTGAGCTTAGCACAGAGGAAATCCACAAGCCGAAATAAACATACCCTGTCCCAATGAATCCTTCTAGGTATGGAAGATAATTTTTCATGCCCGGTTCAAACTTTACACAGCATTCGTGCTGCCCCTGTCTCTTCAGTCGAGAGAGAACAAGGGAGAGACAAAGGAAAGATTTTTTCCCATTTTTAAAAGGTTCTAGCCTTCCCATTGGCTCTTTTGGTCAGGTGCCTACTCCCTTTCCTTTACCTGGGGGACTTTGTTAACCCTTTACAGCAGGGCTTTGAAGCAGAGCCCAGAGCTGGAGCGTGGAGCAGCTCCAGAGCAGTGGAGCTGCAAGTTTTTGCCTGGAGCCGGAGCGGAGCTGGAGCACAACTCCAAAGCCCTGCTTTACAGGTAAAGCAAGCAGAGAATTGCCACCAAGAGGGACTTTCTAGTTAGCTGGCTGGGTGTTCATAAAAGGGAGCTACTACCTGCTTCATTTATCACACCAAGATATGGAATTAAATGATGAATGACTTGCAGGCTTATGTGCTCCTCCCCCCCCCAAATCCAGCCTACAGGCTGCCTTTGGTGCCTCGGTGTGAAGACACCAGTGTGTTACTCCCCAGGCAGGCAGAGGGAAGGAGCATACAGAGGCACCTGTGTCTACAGCACAGTGCTGCCAAGGGCCACGCCTTTGGCCATCCCATCCGCATACCTGTGGCCCTGCAGAAATGCCCGTGTCTGGCTGAGTTGTGGGAAAACTGGAGGCGTTTGTGCCTTCTGGCCACTAGAGGGAGTCATGGAGCCTGTGAGCAGGTGGACAGGCACAACTGCTCCAGCACAAGGTGAGGGGCCAGTAAGGGCCCCAGGCTACTTCCCTTTGGCTACCTTCTGCATCAGTCTCCTCCATCCCACCCAAATGGCCCCCTGACTCCCAGGAATATAGCATCTCCTATCCTCCCTGGGCTTCCCTGCCCCCATGCATCCCTTCTCAGGAGTCCCCTATCCCTAGGAACCTAGCACCTCTTATCCTCCCTGGGCTTCCCGTGGCCCCCCAGGATCCCCAGCACCTGCAATCTCCTGGAAGTCCCAACAGTCCCAGGGGCCACCTGGTCTCTCTCTCTCCTCCCTTCCCTCCCCCCCCCCCCCCCAAATCCTAACATATCTCCCTCGCCCAGAGCTGCTGGGTTTTGTTCAGCTCAGTGCAGGGTGTTGACCATCAGTTTAAATTTATGGTTACATGCAGATTATCTGCAAATGAGCCCACTGAACAACTTGCGTAAAGTGTCACCCATTGAGTAGACCACAAAGTGGCTGCTGTGACAGGCGATTTGAGATTGGCTGGGAGTGTCACACTCTGGTCCGCTCTGGGAACTGGAGGACCCTGGAGCTCTGCCGTCTAACACAACTCCCCACAGGCCAGTGGACAGGATTGTCCTGGTCCTTGGTGGGAAGGTGCCAGTCCAGCCAGTATGCTCCCCTCAGTGGCCCAGCTCCCGCCCAGTCATCGGGTGCCCTCGGGAGGAGACAGGATTGGCATTCTCTCCTGTATGTATCATAGCACCGTTAATGCTTTCAATTAAGCAGCAGTAATTATGATTCTTAAACCACTTATGCACTGTGTGATGAAGCAGCAGAGATACTCAGTGAGTCGGGCACTCTCGGGTGAGGTGCCAGCATCATTGATGAACTGGACCTTTGTGCTGTCACGTTAGGTTACATAAGTAGGTTAGAGTGCCAGTCTATATTTAGGAAGTGTCAGTTCTTTTCCTCTCTAAATATGGAAATCCCTGTGCCAGCGCTTCCTGCTTGTCACCATTTCGAGATCTGTGCCAGTTCTCAGCACCTTCAGGGCTATGCACAGTTCTCACCACCTCCCTCTGGCTGCCTTCCTCTGCTTCTAGCCTTCTCCGGCTATGTCTTCCATGGAACCCCTAATGTTTGGAATTGTCTCCTGACCAACCTCCTCTCTTCCCTTCCAAACACACATCTCCCACTAAGCTTTGCCCACCAGCTCCTGCTCCCCAGGCTTTTATTCCCGGGTGCCAGGCTTTGAACTTGTTATACATATCGCTGACCTAAAGCAGAAATCCTGGAACTGATCATTGCTCTTTGGGGAAAAAACACAAGTGCCTGAAAGCCAAGAACTAGGTAGCGATGGTTACGGTTATAAGGTGTCACCACCGCTCCCCAAACCTAGTGGGGAATGTGGGAATACTAAGACCAGGGGCTGAAGGCAGCTTGCATCCTCCCACCTATCTTCTGTGTAAAGTCGATCCGTGTCCCTGGCAAAAATAGGATTGCTGTCTTGCAGTTAGTTGACACGTTAAAGCTTGGATGCCTTGCCGGTTTGGCTGGTATCCCGGGTGGCTGTGGATGTCTTAATCCTGGTCTGCTTTGGCATTCTGCCTGTGGCTGAAGACATGTCTTCTGTGGTCTGGCCAGCAGAGTGTCTCTGGCCCAGCTGCAAGGATGCGGCATGCCGGGGGTAGAGTGCCCACAGCCACAGGGAGCCCACCCCAGCTGGCTAGTAAAGGGGACTGCAGGGGTGGGGTGTTAGCAGGATGAGATGGGACCTGGGTTTATGGGTGATCCTAGCTCTGCCACATTATGCTGAGGGGCAAAATTATTGGGCTGGGGAAGGCCCCCACTGCTCCCTCCTCACTTGGGGAGCCCACCCCTGGCAGATGCAAGATTCTTAAGCTGTTCCAGAGTTCTACATGGTGCATTTCCTTGGACATGGTGCTGTGAAGCCCCAGGTCAGAGAAGTGACAGGATGTGGGGTTTCCGAAGCACGTGTGCTGCGTATGCGCTGTTCAGGAAGTTCACACCTGGTGGGGTCAGAGTTCCTGTGCCGGCTTATGAGCTCTGTGGAGTTTGCAATGGATTTGCTGAAATCACCTTTTATGAATAAATAAAAATCCCCCCTGCCCCCTAAAAGACACTCCCAAGTGGCCAAAGGCCTCAGGCCTTGGAAAATCAACAGGGCAAAGCAACTTGGAGTTCTGAGGCCATGCTTTATATCCATCCAAGGTGAACCCCTCCACTCCCCTGGGTGTGTCTGCAGTATTGTCAACCCCAGGTCTTCAGCAACCTTGAATCAAGCCGCCTTCAATCATGAGGGGTTTGTTTGGTTTTCTTAAATAATCAGTGTTGGGTTTTCTTTGCCTCCTGGGTTTCCAGCCTTTAGGTTTCATGTTTTCAAGTTTTTCCTCTGCAGCCATGAGGGTTAGAAACTTTATTTTTTAAATGTAAGCTGCAATTCTCTCAAAATCACAGGACTCCAAGAGCTTGGGCTTTAGGAAAAGCCCCAAATATTGCAAGACTTGTGATAAAACTGCACAAGCTGGCAGCACTAGGGTTCGTGAACTGTGGATCCTGGCCCCTTAGCGTGTGGAGAGCTGGACTCTCAGCCCCCCTTGACTCAGCCATGGACAGGCTGCCTGCAAGGAGAGAGACTGCATTAAAGCAGCCACCCCGTCATTCCTCCTCCAGGACTGGAACCAGGGCACCTGATAGACAAAGCCATTACTGCCCCCTGCTATGTACCAGAAGGAAAGAAGCTGGGAGCTGGGCATTCTCCCCAGGCCATGGACATCACCTGTGGGGAGCAGAGAGGGAGATGAGAAGAGGGGGCTGGGGAGCAGTTGGATTAGCCAGGGGAGAACATGGGACTGAGGGGGAGCAGTTGCCGCATGTGGAGGGGTCAGGAGCACAGAGCCAGGGAAGAAGGTGCATGGAGCCAGGGAAAGAGCCTTGGGGCTGGGTGGAAGAAGAGAAAAGCAGAACCTGGGGAGAGTGGAATGGGGCAGGAGGGATTTGAGGGTGGGGGGAGTTTGGTTTTGTGTGTCTCCCCCTTTCGTGCCATAGCAAGGAAGTGCCGAAGCAGCCAGTGTGAAGGTCTCGTGCCTGTGGGATGGTCGCTCTGCTGAGGCCAGCCTCGCCCTGGGGAAGCATGGGGCTGCCTGCTCCAGGGCACAGCAAGGCTCTCCAGCATCTGCCTTCCCTGGCCCACAGCTGCTGTAATGATGTCTTGATGCATTCTGCCTTGCTGCAGCTGAACTACCCCTCTCCAGCCTCCCCCCGCCCCCGGTGCTGTTCCTGCAGCCACCCTGCTGCTTCCTCCTGCCCCCCAAGGTGCTGTTCCTGTAGCTGGCCTACATTCTGTGCACTGCCCCACCTCCCTCCCCCGACTGACTCACTCACTCAGTGCTTCAAACCATAGCAGTAAGTATGTGAAAGGGTTCATTCAGCAAGCTGCCTCCCCGTCCCATCCTACCCAACTGCGCCCCTCTCTCCCACCCACTCCAGCATCGGGCTGGATCCTGGAAGTAGGTTTTAGATGCTTGGAAGAAGCTGCAGGGGTGAGCCTTGTGCTCTAATCCCTTTAACATAAATTATTTGTAAGTGTTCACTTCCAAGGTAAACGCCAAGGCAGCCTGGGTCTGTGGGGATGGGCAAGGGCTTGCTTTTTGAAACAGGTGATTGGCAAACATCAGAAGAATGGGCTCTGAGAGTCTCTGTTTCGGGGCTGAGGCTTTTAATTGGGAACTGTAACATGCAGGATATTTGCATCATTAGCTGGGCTGTGCCACGACTCAGTGGAGCTGCTTCAGCTACTTTAGAATGGATTTTTTTGACTAGAGAACAGTAGGAGCAGCTGTGGTGGAGGCACCTAAGTAGATTTATTGGTGTGCCTTCCCCTGGCCACGATGTCATAGCTCCTCCCCCTGCCCCATTGCCACTACCTCTGCCAGCGGCGAATGGGAGGGAATAGGAGCAGGAATGCTTTGCCTGCCCTTTGGGAATCTCAAAGCATTGTCAAGATGCGCAGCCGCACAGTGCTCACTGGGAGGTGGTGTGCGCCATTTTGTAGATGGGAAACAAATATAAGAAAGAAATCCATGTGCAGGTGCCAGACACAGCTACCAGGTAAATTGTGTCCACACTGGTGCAGCGGCAAGCAGAACCCCACTTGCTCCACTCCAGCCCACCGGTCTCTAACAGGGGCTGTAGTAGCTCCTTATTCTTCTTTTGTGGACTTCTCTGTGCCCCCACATCCACCTCACAGCCATTGATCAATGTGCCTGCCCTTCCACCACCTTAGGAGGTGCAGAAGCATGGAGTAGATGGGAGCTGAGGATCAGTGGCTTGCCCAGGGTCACACAGGACTGGTTGTGGCAGAGCTCTGGGTTGAACCCAGATCTCCTGAGTTCCAGTCCAGTGCCTTTTCCCTGAGCAAATTTTCTTCTCTTTGGGGCAGCCCCAGGAAGGGGTGTGACGATTCACAGATGGTATGTTAGATATAGACTGCACCAGGGTTTAAAGGAGACTGCAATGGAGAGGGGGGGAACTCTCACTGCGCCAGGCAAGGAGGAGCTTTCCACCCCCTTAGTGTAGCCCCAGGACCATGCTCCTTCTGGAGGAGCAGTTCTGCGAGTTGTTTTCCCTCTTCAGTCTCAGCTGCAAGGTTTGTCCATCTTGCTCCCTGTGTTAAACACCTGGGGGCTGGGGAGGGGTGTGTCCCAGCCAGGCCTCACTAACAGGGGAGACTCTCATGCTTCACAGGGGGCTCCAGTGTCCCTTTTCCTGTGTTCCTGTACAGGAATGGCATGACCCCGCCTCCGCTGCCCCCCCCCCCACACCTGTGGGTCGTTAGACTGCCAGCTGCACTAGAACCCCTGCTCCAGCCTGGGCCACCCACCCAGGATAATGAGCTCACATTTACAAGCAGTCTCTCCTCCAGCCAGGCACCAGAGCACCCTGCCACCTTACCATAGCCTGGGGATCACTTCGCCTGTAAGTGAGATGCCGCCCCCTCAGGAGTGGGACACAGCATCTGTCTGACACAACCCTCTGGTTGGGACAGGAAGTGAACTGTTCTCCTCTAGCACCCTTTTGGAAGGGCTGTATTGGAGCACTGCCTCAGGATCCTGCTTTGGCCTCCCCGAAACGACTGCCTTAGCCCAGTGTCAGTGCCTGATTCAGCAGACAGGAATGGGATGGCGAGTGAAGAGGGAGCTGAGGTCTACTTCTGGGTCTGCCTTTGACTTACAGCGGGAGCTTGGGCAAGTCACTTAACAACTCTGTGCCTCAGTTTCCCCATCTGTGAGCCAATGATGCCTACTTGCCTTGGGATCGGCTGGCTGAAAGACACCACGTGCCTTGAGTGTTGCCATTTCGGACTCAGTGTTATTTAAAGCTGGCGCCTACTGGCTGCACAAGAAGAAAAAAATGTGGTAACATCAGCAAAGAGACTTGGCATCTCCCCTCCCTCTCCCTCTAGAACCAGCCTCTAAAGCTCCTCCCCCCGCCAAATTAAAGTAAAAGACCTCGTTGTGATCAAAACCATGGTTTGAACTCTCCCCCCACCCCACCTCACCTCACCTCACCCCACCCCCTGCATAGCTAATGGAGTTACGGCAAGGAACCGAATGGGCCATGAGGAAATTCCTTAGCTATGCTGCTACCAACACCTCCAATGCAGAACACAGCTAGAGCTGGATCAGAAACCAGACCCTAACACTCCCAAATCTGAGGGAAGTTTGAATCTGAATCCTGGCTCCAGGCCTCCAGCACACCTCTAATCAGCACTGCACCAGTCCAAAATCGTTCCCTTTCCCTTCCTCATGCTGTTTGTCCCTGCTTGAGAACACCGGTTGGGTCCATTTCACTTCCTGTCCTAGCCCCGCACTGTCCTGTTTTGGTCTCTGCCTCAGAGGGGAATGTTTTTAGTTTAAAAAATACTTTTAGGTTTTTAACTGAAATTTAAAAAAAAATCCCCACCCTGCCATTTCAGAGTGGTAGCCGTGTTAGTCTGTATCAGCAAAAACAACAAGGAATCCTTGTGGCACCTTAGAGACTAACACATTATTTGGCCATTTCAGTCCATCTTAAGCTTTGTGAAAGCCCCTCTGCAAAAAATAACCTAAAGCTGGGACCTAAACAAGCTGACAGAGGCTTTAAATAAATTTGTCTCCTTGCCAGTTCCCTCTCCTTCGTGTCCCAGGAGTCTGGAAATAAACTCTCCTTCTTGTCTATTTTTGTTCTGTATAATATTAACTGTGTTTCCCATTGACAGGAAAGAGGCTGAATCCCTCTGGCTACTTGCATTGCTCCTTGTTCTGAGACAGGCTCTCCCATCCTCATCCCCCCCTTGCTCTCCATCCTGTCCCCCTCTCTCCCTCCTTCCTGTCCTCTTCTGCACATGCACAGCCTGGTTCACCAACAGCCTGATAAGGAAACCTTCAACAGCTTGTTCCTGCAGCTACTGGAAGCTAGTTGGTGTGCAAGGTATTTTAGAAACCTACTCACCATCTAGCTTCCCGCCCACACCTCCCTGCCCCTAGGCAAGTGCTTCAAGAGTGATTGTTAGAAGGATGGAGGAGTTTGACAAGCCAGATTCTCTCTTGCATGGGGTTTCCCCCTTAGACTCTTCCTATATTTTATTTTAATTAAAGCAGCTTTTTTGTATCCCCTTTGTAAAACAGTGCAGCCTTCACTCTGGAGAGCATTTGCAGGGGGAAGTGCTGGCAGGAGCTGCCGCATGGGGCTCTCGCGTAGGAATGACCGTGACAGCATCTTCCGGGCAGGGAGGAAGAGGCAGGCCCCATGCCATGAGCGATTCACTGCCTGCCCCAGAGCTCCCTCTGCTGGCAGCGGGCTGAGCCCCAGGGCTACTGCTTTGGCTGGCTTGGTCTACATTAGGCCTTTTGGGACACAACGTTCCCACTCCGCAGCCATCAATTCAGCTTCAACCTGCATGGGTCACAGGGAGAGCTCTAGCACAGACAGGCTCTTGCAGCCACTCCCATGCCAGCCAGCAGTGGCTGGTGCCTGGAATCTGTGGTGGTTCAGCAGTGCCCCTGCTGGCCATCTGCCACTCTGCAGCCAGGGGGACTAGACAGTGTAATGTAGATGGGTGAGGTGAGTGAGCAGGGGGATGGAGAGCAGCAATGAGATGGAAGGAAACAGGAACCAAGAGGGGCTTGGGAGACCTGGTGAGTGAAGATGCAAGAGGAGTCTCATTTTCCTACTATGTTTATGAAGAAAGGAAAACAATTGCACATGAAAAAATCCAGCATTGCTGTTTAATATCTATGCATTTCAGATGCACATTTGTTGGTGTTTTTAATGAAACATAATTTCTCACTGGCATGTTATCCTAGAAATCCAAATAAATACCAGGGAAGCTTCCTCTCCTGCCCCCAATGTGGGTGGGGAGTTTTGAGCCATTTGTGCCTGGTGTTTCAGTGTTTGCCAAGGGAGTGCTGTTGGATCTCTACATCTACTTTTTTATTTTCCTTTCCCTCGGGTCTGGGAGGGGAGCGGAAGTAGACAAGCAGGGAGGATGAGGAGAGAGCAAAGCAAATCTCGAGTGGCTGAGACAGCGAGAGAGAGAGAGAGTGAGTAACAAGATTGTAGTGTAGAAGTCTTTGATTGACCACAGTATCATTTTGTGGCTCTTTCTCCATCTCCGTTGGATAAAACTCCACTGTGACATCCATTCCATTAAATAGGGCATGTTCAAAAGAGAAAATTGCTACTATTTTCCCCTTTTACTTTACTGCCATAAAAAAATTGATCCCACATAGCATTCTTATTTCAAAGACTGTGCTAACAAAGAAAGTTCTCATTTTGCACACTGACAGCTGCATAAAGCATTTAAAAAATAAAAGAAACATGAAACATGTTAAAGGATTTTTAAAAACTCCAGTTTTGTTCTAGCAAGATGCTCTTCCTTTGAAAAGAAGTAGAGAGAGAGAGCAGCTACACTATGAGAAAAGTTTGATTTCTTTATGGGTTTGGGATTTTTTTATGGTTTGGTGGTCAGCATTCAGGAATGAAATAAAAACTTTGCTGGTAGTTGAAGCTGGCCGCTGCTACACAGAAAACTGCCTATTAACCTGGGCTGAGAGGTGATGGACTGTCTTCAATGGCAAAGTGTATCTAGGGAGTCCTGCAAAAGAATTTTTGGCTCTGTTGTGAAGGAAGTGATAGAAAGTAAGGACAGGTCTGTGCAGGGAAGGGGAATTAGGGTCTGTAATGGGGCATGGGGAGATGATGGGTTATAGCAAGGCTGTGTGGAGGAAGGGAATTGAGGTCTGTAATAGGGGTGATGGACAGGGGTCTGTGCAGGGGAATGGAATTGGGGCCTTTATTGGGTAAGGGGGATGGGACAAGAATGACAGCGCGTCTTTGCAGGGGGAGTTGGAGGCTGTAATGGGAGCGGGTGGGGTGATGGGCAGGGTGGATAATGGCAGGTCTCTGGTGGGGGTGGATGAGATGAACGACTGTGTAGTATTGTGACAGTTCTGTGTGGCACTCAGGGGAACATAGAATATGTAATGAGAGAGGGATGAAAGGGATGATGGATCGTGCGATAACAACCAGTACAGGCGTGTGGGATGAAGGGGAATTTGGATCTGGCTGAAAGGTGTTGTAGAAGGTAGGGTAAAGGGAGGTTAATTTAGATCTAAATGGAGGAGTTAATTATCTTAATAAGAATCATCCTATTTACATAAGATGCACTTTTAAAAGAAAGATTAAATAAAAAGTGTGCTGACTAATAGTGGAGAGGTTCTGCAAGGACGCTAGCGAGAAGCAAATTGCTTCTTTACCCACCTTTACCTCAGCTGCATGCCCTCCAGCTCCTCCTTTTTCCTGGATAATGACCCTCAGCATTGACTGGCCCTAAAGCAAGATCTAGCCTCCTGTACCAGCAGAGAGCCGGTGCAGTGGGGCCGCTTGTAGACTAGGTCTCAGTAATGGCAAACCAGTCTGCTTGCCAAGAATTAACACTCTGTCAGGGGAAGAGCATAGGGTGCTCTGCAGTGAGTGAAGGTTGCAGAGTTTTATGAATGTAGCCACTTGTTGCTCAATGGTGGTCTTTTAGTGTAGCAGTAGGGCCTACTCTCCCCAGCTAGGTCACATTATCCTAGGTCCTTTGCTCCGCTCCGCAGACGTATAGCAAAAGACAGGCCCAGCCCTGAAGACTTTGTAATCTTAAAGCAAGACCTTATGCGTGGGAGAGGGGTAGTGGAGGGACAAGAGGGTAACTGTAGAACAGACTGTCTTTGCACAGACTAGGTGAGTGCAGGGTTTTTTGGTGTGATACGCAGATATGGAGCAGTGATCTCAGCCAGTGATCCTGCCTGGCCAGATCATTCCATCTGCTCGTCTGCATGTGCTGTAAATTACCAAGGTGGAAACCACTTAGAAGAGGCTGTTACAATTGAGTGGGGTATCCAGAGATGATATATAAATAATGCTTAGCGCCTAACTCCTGACCTGGGGAAAAGGGAATAATAATGACATGAGGGCTACAGTGTACAAAGCACCTTCCCACTCCTAGTGAGATCTATTTGCCTTTCATTCCCAGAAGATGAAAGGTTCTTCCTAAATAGGGCTCCCCCTAAAATGCTCAGCTCTGCTTGATGTTAGCAGGATTAGGTCTGTGAAGAAATAAGGCTTAAAGTTGCAGTGGTTAGGTTTGCCATTGTGACACTTCCCCACGCCTACTGTCCAGATTTTCCAGCAAACCTGGTCCTACATTACAGTTGAACATTGCTGTTTCCTGCCACCCCCAATTTGTGACTCATTCCTTGGAGCACTGGAAGTCCTTGGCTATCCATAATCCTTTTAAAGTCACATTTCATGTATGTCTAATACAGTGCGTGGCACACATGAGCAGAGTTTTGATGCTCTTAAGAACATAAGGACGGCCATACTGGGTCAGACAATGGTCCATCTAGCCCAGTGTCCTGTCTTCCAACAGTAGCTAATGCCACGTGCTTAAGAGGGAATGAACAGAACAGGGTAATTATCAAATGATGCATCCCCTGTCATCCAGTCAGGGTCTTGTGGACACCCAGAGCACGGGGTTGCATCCCTGACCATCTTAGCTAATAGCCTTTGATAGACCTGTCCTCCATGAATTTATCTAATTCTTTTTTGAATCCAGTTATACTTTTGGCCTTCACAACATCCGCTGGCAACAAGTTCCACAGGTTGACTGTGCATTGTGTGAAGAAGTACTTCCTTTTGTTTGTCTTAAACCCGCTGCCTGTTAATTTCATCAGGTGACCCCTGGTACTTGTGTAATGTGAAGAGGTAAATAACACTTCCTTATTCCGTTTCTCCACAACATTCATGATTTTATAGACCATTATCATATCCCCCCTTAGTCATCTCTTTTCCAAGCTGAAATGTCCCAGTCTTTTTAATCTTTGGAGGGGTGTAACAGCTTCCGTATAACAAATAATTTTTGTTGCCCTTCTCTGTATCTTTTCCAATTCTAATATATCTTTTGAGATGGGGCAACCAGAACTGCACGCAGTATTCAAAGTGTGGGGGCACCATGAATGTATATAGTGGCATTATGACATTTACTGTCTTATTATCTGTACTTTTCCTAACAGTTGTTAACTTTTTTGGCTGCCACTGCACATTGAGCAGATGTTTTTAGAGAACTATCCACAGTGACTCCAAGATATTTCTTGAATGGTGGTAGCTAATTTAGACCCCATCATTTTGTGTGTATAATTTGGATTATGTTTTCCAATGTGCATTTATCAACATTGTATTTTGTGTACCATTTTCTTGCCCAGTCACCCAATTTTGTGAAATCCCTTTGTAATGCTTTGCAGTCAGCTTTAGACTTAACCATCTTGAGTAATTTTGCATCATCTGCAAACTTTGCCATGTCACTATTAACCTCTTTTTCCAGATCACTTATGAGTATGTTGAACAGCACAGGTCCCAGTACAGATCCCTGGGAGACCCCACTGTTACCTCTCTCCACTGTGAAAACTGACGATTCATTCCTACTCTTTGTTTCCTATCTTTTAACCAATTACTGATCCATGAGAGGCTCTTCCTTCTTATCCCATGGCTGCTTGCTTTGCTTAAAAGCCTTTGGTGAGGGACCTATTCAAATGCTTTCTGAAAGTCCAAGTACACTATATACACTACATCACCCTTGTCCACATGTTTGTTGACCCTCCTCAATGAATTCTAATAGATTGGTGAGGCATGATTTCCCTTTACAAAAGCTGTGTTGACTCTTCCCCAACAAATCTTGTTCATCTATGTGTCTGATAATTCTATTCATTACTATAGTTTCAACCAATTTGCCTGACACTGAAGTTAGGCGTATCATCCTGTAATTGCCAGGATCACTTCTGGAGCCTTTTTTAAAAATTGGTGTTACATTAGCTATCTCTAGTCATTTGGTACAGGGGCTTATTTAAGTCATAGGTTACATACCAGAGTTGTTAGTTCTGGAGTTTCATATTTGAATTTCTTCAGAACTCTTGAGTGAATCCCATCTGGTCCTGGTGACTTATAACAGTTTAATTTATCAGCTTGTTCCAAACCCTGTTCTATCAACACCTCAATCTGGGACAGTTCCTCAGATTTGTTACCTAAAAAGAATGGCTCAAGTGTGGGAATCTCCCTCACATCCTCTGCAATGAAGACCGATGCAAAGAATTCCTTTACTTTCTGCGCAATGGCCATGTCCACCTGGAGTGCTCCTTTAGCACCTCGATTGTCTAGTGGCCCCACTGATTGTTTGGCAGGCTTCTTGTTTCACTTTTTTTTTCCCTGTTAGTTTTTGTGTCTTTTGCTAGTTGCTCTTCAAATTCTTTTTTGGCTTGCCTAATTATACTTTAACACTTGACTTGCCAGACTTTATGCTCCTTTCTCTTTTCCACAGTATGCTCCTTTATGTTTTCCTCTTTACTAACTGGAGCAGAAAGTAAATTCCAAATGTCACATATTAGCCTTGAAAGTTTCTCAATTAAAAGTTGATTTCCTTTAGGTAATGGCAGGACCGTTTTCCTGTTTCCGTATGCAAAACGCTTCTATGCACTATGGTGAGAGGGGGGCTTCTACATAGACTGGGCAAAAAGCCAGGCTCAAAGACTTGAAACACACTAGGGCACGAGTGCTAGGATTCACATTGTATCTGAGAGCCCAGTAAGCCATGAATCATAGCCACAGTGCCAGGAAACCCTCACTCAGGTCTCTGAGTCCAATTGAATTCATACATCACTGTGTTCGGATTCATCAAGTATAGGAGGAGGCGCAAAAAAGCAGAGCTGTGAGATCGTGCTGCACTGGAAGCATGTATCAGTGCAGCTTGCCAGATGCCACCTGCGATTCTCCAGAGCAGTGTGTGTTTGTTTTGGTTTGTTTTCCCTGTAACTGTGAGATAGAGCCAATGTGTCTTTAAGGCCATGCGTGTGTAGGGGGATTTGCTGATGTCTCATCTTTCTCGCAGGCTTTTTCAGTTGAATGTCAGCTTATTGCTTTTGCAAATTGTCTTGTGCCTACACAGAACCGGCTGCCTCAGCAAAGAGCTTTGCCAACAATATGCTCTATAAAAGGGTTATTAG
Source organism: Mauremys mutica (assembly GCF_020497125.1). Classification (NCBI taxonomy): domain Eukaryota; kingdom Metazoa; phylum Chordata; order Testudines; family Geoemydidae; genus Mauremys; species Mauremys mutica. The sequence continues at coordinate 49,144,965 of NC_059078.1, forward strand.
GATAACAAGAAAGAAAACACAAACCTTTGCAGAATCAGAACAGTTTACTTGTACAGCTCCCCCGTCCCTCTCCTTGTTTATTACCCTCAGGTACCTCTGCACTGGACTCTAAACCGTTTCAGTGCTGAATTTAAGCAGCAAGGTTATAGTACCCTAGGCAGGCGCTAAGTCTTCTGCAATTATCTGGTCAACAGAGGGCACCATTCTGTAGCTTGTCGTAAATACTGTAAAAAATGGGGAGTCTGCAGATTAAACAGCAAGTGTATTTCCCAGGTAGGGGCCACCAAAGCAGCTTGCAGGCTGCCCACTATTTGCTTCTTTATGATAGACCCCCATTACCCATGACCTATTTTTTATCATAGGTCTTTGTATGGCTCTCAGCATCTTTATTGTATTTATACTCCCATCGCATCTATGCACCAAGGCACAGCTATTATCCCCATTAGACAGATGGGGAGCGGGCGCACACAGAGACTAACTGACTTGTTCAGGGTCACACAGGAAGTCTGTACAGGGCAAATAAGTGATCTCAGGTCTCCAGAATCCCAGGCGCGCACTTTAACCATTGGACCATCCTTCCTCTCTCAGAGAGAATCTGGTGCCGGTCATGGACTACACACACAAACTGAACTAAAGCATGCGCCCAGAAGTCTTGCAATGTATTATCAATTACTAGGGATTTTGCAGATACGTCAAAGCTTATTGCATTGGTGAGTTCAGCCTTGAAAGTAGGGGTTAGGGGAACAGCCCAGGTTTGGTGAAGCTCACACACTGTACTTCAGGCTCACCAGGTTTGTAAAACAAGACTGTGACCCTCTCTGCATGTAATTTAAACCCACAAATTTTTTTTCAAGGGTGATTCAATTCAAACATTCAATTCAGTTTTTTTTCCCTAGCTGAAAGGTGGAGGCAGGAGACCTCCACTCCCTGCATAGGTAGGGTGCTATGTTATACAGTCTCTGCCTATCTTTTCTCTCTCCTTCTCTGCGCCACCTTTCCCAGCTCCTCTGTCTGGTTTTCACTCTGCTCCATTTCTCACCCCATATTTTTCACTAGTCTCTCTTCCTCTTCTCTTTTTTTCCCACATTCCACTTAACCCAACACAATCCAAATTATGTCCTGTTTAAGTCTCACTTTCAAAATCAGGACGTACCTGTAGGGTTGAAATTAGGATGGACAGACCTGTTTTCCTTATTTGAAACCCACTGCAGAGAGAGACAGCTGAAGTTCTGCGAGGTATCTAGCTGGCTTTGAATTTTAGTACATAAGAACAGCCATACTGGGTCAGACCAAAGGTCTGTCTAGCCCAGTATCCTGTCTTCTGACAGGGGCCAGTGCCAGGTGCCCCAGAGGGGATGAACAGAACAGTTAATCATCAAGTGATCCATCCCCTGTTGCTCATTCCCAGCTTCTGACAAACAGAGTCTAGGGACACCATCCCTGCCCAGCCCTGGAGCACCCACAGAGTCGGCGCCTATGCTCCCTCAGATCCTCAGCCCTGATGACAGATGCGAAGAATTCATTTAGTTTTTCTGCAATGGCCTTGTTGTCCTTGAGTGCTCCTTTAGAATCTCGATCCTCCAGTGGCCCCACTGGTTGTTTAGCAGGCTTCCTGCTTCTGATGTCCTTAAAAAAAAAATTTGCTATTACTTTTTGAGTCTTTGGCTAACTGTTCCTCAAATTCTTTTTTGGCCTTCCTAATTGTATTTTTACGCTTCATTTTCCTGTGTTTATGCTCCTTTCTATTTTCCTCACTAGGATTTAACCTCCACTTTTTAAAGGATGCCTTTTTGCCTCTGACTGCTTCTTTTACTTTGTTGTTTCACCATGGTGGTTCTTTTTTGGTTCTCTGTTTTTTAATTTGGGGTATACATTTAAGTTGAGCCTCTATTATGGTGTCTTTAAAAAGTTTCCATGCCACTTGCAGAGATTTCACTTTTGGCAGTGTACCCTTTAATTTCTGTTTAACTAACCTCTTCATTTTTGTGTAGTTCCCCTTTCTGAAATTAAATGCTATAGTGTTGGACCGCTGTGGTGTTTTTCCTGCCACAGGGATATTAAATTTAATTGTATTATGGTTACTATTACCAAGCGGTCCAGCTATATTCACCTCTCGGACCAGATCCTGTGTTCCACTTAAGACTAAATCAAGAATTGTCTCTCTTGTGGTGGGTTCCAGGACCAGCTGCTCCAAGAAGCATTCATTTAAAATGTCAAGAAACTTTCTCTGCCTCCCATCCTGAGGTGATGTGTACCCAGTCAATATGGGGATAATTGAAATCCTTCATTATTATTATTAAGCTTTTTTTATTTTAGTAGCCTCTCTAATCTCCCTGAGCATTTCACAGTCACTATCACCATCCTGGTCAGGTGGTCGGCAATATATCCCTACTGCTATATTCTTATTATTAGAGCATGGAATTTCTATCCATCGAGAAACTATAGTACAGTTTGATTCATTTATGATTTTTACTTCGATTATCCACTTTCTTTCACATATAATGCCACTCCCCCACCAGCGCAACCTGTTCTGTCGTTCTGATACATTTTGTACCCTGGTATTACTGTATTTCATTGATTATCCTCATTCCACCAAGTTTCTGTGATGCCTATTATATCAATATCCTCATTTAATACGAGGCACTCTAGTTCACCCATCTTATTATTTAGCCTTCTAGCATTGGTATATAAGCACTTTAAAAACTTGTCTCCTTTTAGCTGTCTGCCATTACATGATGTAGTTGAATGGGACTCTTTTTTTATTTCACTGTTTCTGATCAGACCCTGCCTGTATTTTATCATTTTCCATCCTCTCGTCCTCACTAAGACACAGAGATTCTCTATTAATAGCTCCTCCCCTAAGTGTAAGCAGGGGAATGGTCCTGCTATTGTGGGGAACTTTCCTGGCTTCTGCACTACCCCGGTGAAGTGGGCTAGCGAAAGGATCTGAGTCCTCACTCCCACTTCCTTTACCCAGAGGCCTCCCTGCCCTTGAGGACTCCCCTTCCACTCTCTTGTCTGGCAGAGTCCTCGTAACCCCAACAAGGCTGGCCCCAGGATTCCTGGGGGGCTTGACCCCCAACCCTGCTGTGGTCACCCAGGACAGGGGCTAGGGTGTCCCCACTCCGGGGTACTCTCTTTGCACTGGGCACCTCCCTGACCCACTGATCACATCATACAATTTAAAGCAAATACAAGTTATTTAATTAACACTTAATTTAAAAAAAGAATAAGGAAAAATGGGAAAGGTTAAAGGAAAACACATTACGCTGCTCTGTGGCAGGGAACATCACAAACAGTGTCTCTGGAATGTCAGGGCAGTTCACAGTCTGTTCCTTGTAGGTCCCAGGCCACCTTCTCAGGCCCTGGCTGTGCTGCAGGGACGCTGCAGGTTGGACACTTGCTCTGGCAGTGGCCACACGCTCTCAGGCTCTAGGTGACAGGACCCTTCTTTCCAGCGTTGCCCCCGCCCTGTCAGGGTTACGATCCCCTCCAAGTCTGGCCTGCAGAGCCTCTTGGCTGAGGTGCCTCCCTGTGCTGGGCCCTCTGCCCAGGGTCCTCCTTGCTCTCCCCAGCTGCTCACCATACCCGGCTCCAGACTGCTCCAGCCCCAGCTCCAGCTCCAGTTCCACACTGCCTCAGCGCTGCTGCTGCTCTGCCTTCAGCTCCCTGGGCTGCTTCTCTGGCCTCTCTGTCTCTGGTTACTACAGCTCTGCTCCCAGGGCAGGTCTGCTCTGCAGGCTGCTTCTGTGACTCTGCTCCCAGCTCTCACCTGCTTCCTGGGCTGCTTGTCTGGCCCCTCTGGCTCTGGTGGCTACAGCTCTTCTCCCAGCAGCTCAGCTTGGGCCCCTGCTCTCTCCTTAGCTCGGCCCCACTCTGTCTGACTCAGGCAATTCCAGCTCACACAGAGGACATGACCCCCCTGGCCTCCTGACTCCCTGATTAGCCTGTCCGCCCTGTCAATCAGGCTGACCTAGAGCATTGGCCTCTCTCCATTGTTCCTGGGGACTGTCAGTCTCAGGCTCCTGATTTCCCATCAACACCTCCCTTTTTAGTGCTGGGAGCTAGCAACCAAACACCCCCATTGAATGTTAGTAAGGGGGCAAAAGTCTCCTTACATAAGGGATGTCCGAACCATGTGCTCCTCCGCGCCTGTCGGCTTTCCCCCATCCTTAGTTTAAAAACTGTTCTACGACCTTTTAAATGTTAAGGGCTGAGAACGCTGGTTAGTGGTAGAAGAAGATGGAAGTGGATTTGGCTAACTTTCATCACACAGCTTCTGCCATTGTCCTTCAGTCCTGTCTTGCAATAAATACTTGCGCTATTCCATTCCTGGCCCTTCTGCCAGTGTCCCGCTGCTATGCAAGCCCTAGCCCCCATCCCCATAGCTCTGCTTGATGTCCCTCAATCCTGACTTGCAGCCCCCTTTCCTCCCCCCCCCCCCCCCCAGTATTCCATCACTGGACCAGCTGGGGCTGCTAGGTTGGTGACCTTTTGAAATACATTTTTCCTCCATTCTGTGCAAAGGTCTGATTTGAACACAGGTCTCCTGAAATGAAAGGCTGTCTTAATTCACTGTCCTCTTTAGACCCTGGGCAAAGTCCTGTCAGCTCAGTTAGTTTCACAGTTCCCATAGCAATGTTTACTTCACTCCTTCTGGACAGCTGATGCAGGGGAAACACATGACAAGACTCAAACATTGGCCTTGACACTGCCTGGATATGACAGGCGGGGAGAGAGAGAGAGAGAGAGTGAGTGCATGTCAGGTGACTTTCCTACATCCTGAGGGATAATCCTCAATGGCAGTTTTGGTGACAGTTTTCCAAGCTGCTGTGGATACGCCCCACTAACATTGCTTTTGGTCTCTACCCTGCAGTGCATGCTGGCTGGCTGGGGGTCTGTGTTCCAAACAGCCATGACACTTGTTGTCCCTCCCGGGAGGGAGCCACCTTCCCCAGGATCTGGTCTGTGGTCATTTATAAGGAACTGTTCCTCCTCCCTGGCCTCAGCCTTGGCATCTGCATCTGTTTTCCCTGCATGGCCTCAGGAGACAAGCAAGCTGTGATGAGTGCACAAGCCAATGCCACACAGCACTCAGCTCTGCTTAAGGCAGGGATCTTCACTGGTGTTAAGGGGGATTGAATGCTGCAAGGGGATGAGGGAGGTTCTGTCCTTCTCCAGAGGGGGTGAGGTGGGCTGATGGTGAAGGGATGGGGCTGGGCTAGGAGAGGCAGGGCTTGTGGGGCGAGGGAGGGTTACAGGTTAGGGTAGTTTGTGTTCATCTTGTACTGGCCATCAACCAGAAGTGACCATTGCAGCCCAGCGCTCTCCAAGCCATCAAGTTGGCTAGAGTTAGCTCGTCGTCTCAGCATCCCTTCGGGACCAGCACAGAGCCAGAAGTGTTGTCTGCCGAGTTCCTCCATTGGCAGCACAGGCTGTCTCTGCTGGCCTGGGCTGGAGCACAGCCACACTCTGCCTAGCATGCTATGGTTCCCATTGCACCAGACTGAATCAGGGAGCTGGCCTGTCATCTGTGAGAAAGGGCTTCTGGGATGTGTCTACCTCTGGCAGGTTTTATGGGCTATGATCCTTGGGGAGAAGGCAGCTGTACCCTGAGTTTCTTTTTTTACAACTGTGGGGGCCAAATTCATCCCTGACATAAGCCCATTGATGTCAATGCAGGAAACCCCAGATATTATTTTGGCCTCTTGTGTTCAAGTTCTTGGTAAAGGAAGGTGACCCAGCCCCAGGAGACGGTAATGGGATAAACGCTCTTGGAGCCAAACACACTCAGAGGGAAGGTGGGTGTTCAAAGGTGAATTGTACTTGGGTTTCTGCCCCTTCCAGTCTCAAAGCCATGCATGCTTCCCAGTTCCCCTGGGATAGAGTTTGCTTTTGTTAAAATTTAATTGAAGTGCCTAGAGAATGGAGAGAGGCAGTTGTCATCCAACCCTGTCCTGAGCTACAGTGCCCTCTGCTATTCCAGTCCTGCGTGCCTTCATGCTATTCCAGACCTGGGCTCCTCACACACCTCTGCCAGACATCTTATGCCTGATCTGCAGAACCCCCTGCTACTTCAGTCCTGTGGCACTCACAGAATTTTCCAGTGTACTTAAAACCTGCTCTCTTAGCCCCACTGTGTCCGGCACTGGGTCTTTCTTCCAGAGCAACGTCCACAAATCATTTTCAACTCTTCCATTAACTTTGCATGGATTTTTGTGCTGAGAAAATACTCTGCATGGGGTTAAAGCTCCCAAGTTGAGGTCAGTAGTGATTTCAGTTAGGGTTTGAATCCAGCTCTCCAGAGGTCAAAGACTGGTTCAGTAACCCACCATCTTAACCTCTTCCTTCCTGCATTCCAGGGGAGCATAGCTCCCACTATGCAAACTTCCCAGGAATTCTAACCTCGCAGTGCTGAGGCTAGCTTGGATTCAGCATTGCTGTTCCTGTTGAACAACCAGTTCTCCTGTTGATGCTGTCAGACAGCAATGAGGTGCCATGCGTTTTAATACATGATTTAATTTAAACTGCAAAAGCACTCCCAATGAGGCACCAGTGGAGGCTGTCTGAAAGTCACTGCTCAGTGCAAAGGCTCCCAGCAGCAGTGGTGTCTGTAGGAAAAGACAGCTGCTCCCCTGTCCCTGGGGCCAGAGAGAAGTGTTTGAAATTGGTCCCTTGACTGTGTTGGAAGTTGAAAGCACCAATCTGGCTGTGTGTCTAATACACACATATCAGACCTCAGCTAATCGGGTACCTCTCTGCAACCTCTACCCCTCCAACACAACAAAGAGAACAAGGCTTGATCTTGTCCATCATTCCAGTGCAGAATTCTGGGATATTCAGTCCATAAAGATCCCAATAGGAACAATTAGAATCATCCCATCAGTGTCCTCCTTGTCACTACAGAGAGTTCCTGTTTAGAATACAGAGGGTTAAAATAATAGGAAAAATGAGCCCAAGTATTGAACTGGGTCAGAGCTGAGCAGCACAATTCAGTGTTGAGTTTTAGAGACCCACAATCAACTGTGTAAAAGCCTCTGAAGCTGTTGGGTTCTGGGATGTTACATTATCCTACCCTTACATCCTTGATTTTCCCTTGGTTATGGTTGGGAGCAGGGTCTGGCTGGATACATCCTGTGGTGTGACCAGGGGCGGCTCTAGAAATCAGGCTGCCCCAAGCAGCGCGGTGCGCTGCGCCGCCCTTCCCCGGTCCCGCGGTGGGTCCCCTCTTCCCGCGGCTCCGGTTGAGCTCCCGCAGGCATGCCTGCGGGAGCTCAACCGGAGCCGCGGGACCACGGCACCCGCCGCAGTCATGCCTGCGGCAAGTCCGCTCGTCCCGGGCTCCGGTTGACCTGCCGCAGGCATGCCTGCGGGAGCTCAACCGGAGCTGCGGGAAGAGGGGACCCGCCGCAGTCATGCCTGCGGCAGGTCCGCTCGTCCCGGGCTCCGGTGGACCTGCCGCAGGCATGCCTGCGGCAGGTCCACCGGAGCCAAATGCCGCCCCCCGGGAAAGGGCCGCCCCACGCGCCTGCTTGGCGCGCTGGGGTCTAGAGCCGCCCCTGGGTGTGACACGTTGCTGGGTGACGTGACACCTCAGTGATGTGTAATTTGGTACATGTCCTACTTGGGGTTAGAAGCTCTGGCCTGTGAGTCTCCATCTCCTGATGTGGTATAGAGGGGAGTAGAAGGGCCCATTTGCCATGGGGGAGGGATAGCTCAGTGGTTTGAGCATTGGCCTGTTAAACCCAGGGTTGTGAGTTCAATCCTTGAGGGGACCATTTAGGGATCTGAGACAAAAATCTGTCTGGGGATTGGTCCTGCTTTGAGCAGGGGGTTGGACTAGATGACCTCTCAAGGTCACTTCCAACCCTGATATTCTTTGATTCCTAGAGGAGTGGGCCTGGTTGGCATCTTTTACACCTCTCCCAGCCATTCCTCCCACTCTTATGGGAATGGGAGGAGACTGCCCTTTAGGTCCAGGCCTCCTGTAGACCTGCTGCAGATCTGTATCAGCTTCCAACTGTCTTTGCTCAATGATCCCCCAGAAAGAACCAGCCAAGCAATTAGCATTACCTTAGGCTTTGCGGCATAGTGCAGTACCACTGTGTTTCTCCCAGTGGTATCTCTCAGCATCTGTAATGTAATGAACCTTCAGTAACACAGATCCTGGTGGATGGGAAATGGATGTTATGGGGAAAATGACATGGGGCTACCTGGATTGGCAATCGCTGCTCTGGAGAATGGTCTCCAACAGGCCCCAGAGGGCTGTGATGAAATGACAAAACAAACTGTGATGCAGTACCAGATAAACTATCACCTGTCTGAAGTGGAACCCTGAATGGCTGTGTGATCCCCAAGCAGGAGGTTTAACATTGCTTGTGAAAGTACATTAGCTCTGCCTACTATGGCTCCTCCAAACTTGTTGTAAGAGAGTTGGTTATTTACAGAGAGATTTAATTGCGAGGGAGTAGAGTCACTTAGCTAGAGAGAGCCTATTAGGAAGGCTTTGAAAGCATCTTCCCCTGTGGTGTTGCAGGGGGAAGAAATTGTGGTAATGGAAAACATGCTTGTGAGACTCAAAAGGAACCGGGAAGTGGAGCAGGACCTGCCTTTCTGCACCCCAGTTTCCTCTCTGACAGTTAGCTGTGAAAGGCAGAGAGTTACAAACACACAATCAGGAGTTTAGCCCCAGCAAGGGCTGAGTTAGGGACCCCTGCTGGTCCATTAAATGCTTGTTTACACAGTGTGACTATAGGCATCCAGGTGGATGTGGGACTTGTGTGATTTGAGATTGTCCCAGTTAAGAGGCAAACTCGAAGAAGCATGCAGGTAGCATCAGAGCCAGGGACAAGGATGATTAAAACTGATTTTAAAAAAAGGCTAATAGATTTTAAACTGAAGTGCTCTTGTGGATTTGGGAAGAAAGGACATTGTGATTAGATTTTTGGTTCTCTTTCTTGTGGTACCACAGCAAGATAACATGTGCAGATTGGGACTTGGGAGATCTGGATTCTATCCCCAATTCAGCCACTGATTTGTTCGGTGACCCTGGGCAGGCCACCTCATCTTGCCATGCCTCAGTTTCCCTCTGTAAAGCAGGGTTATTGACTAGTACTGGTTGAAATTGTTCTGCTGCAGCTTTTTTTTTGGATGAAAACTAGTCTTGAGACCAAAATGAAAAAAACCAACAGACCATTTGGATCAAAATTTTCTGGTTTTTTTTAAATAAGCTAAGACAGCCCCCTCCCTAACTGAAAATTCTACGGGGGGCAGGGGAAAAAGGGGCTTCATTAAGAAACTGAAAAAAAATCATGGGCATTTTTTGGAGGGCAAAAAAAGTTCTAAAATTTCCACAGAAAGATAATTAGTGTCTTTCAACCATCTCTAATATTGGTCCTCAGCTTTTTTGTTTAAAGCTCTCTCGATGACAGATGCTATATAATGCTCTAGTAGTATTCCTTTCTCCCTCCATTTATCCTCTTCTCTCTCTTTTTCCATCCTCCCCTTCCAACTCCTTCCCCTGGTTCCGTTTCAAGCAATTCTGGCTGAGGCGACTCATTCACTGGCGCACCCCTGGTAGAACACTCATCCCAGCACAAGATAATGTCGCATGTTAGAGAAGGAAGCGGGGGAAGTTGGGAGCTGTGTTCCTGTATCCTCGTGTTCAATCTTAAAATGGCAAACAAGTCAACATCAATTAAACGTTCGGCAAAGCAGGAAGTTGTTGGAAACATCTGCCTACTAGAATTTATGCAAAAAGAAAAAGAAAAGAAACATTCTGCCTAGACTGCACTCCACCCCCACCTCGGCCTCCCTCGATAATGCATTTCCACTAGAATTGCGCAGGCTGCAATGCATTAAGCTTTGGGAACATTTAGGGAAAGTACAGGCTAAAAAAATAAATGGCAAGCTTATCCAAGGCATGTGTTAATTCTGCTTGCCTGGGTCTGATGCTATGTCAAGAGACAGCTCTGATGCGTGATATAAAACCGCAGATCCACCAAGGGAAATGCACATTTGTTGCGATGTTCCCCTCATAGCTTCTTGTATGCCCAGCTGCATGTCTCTTCATGGTGGGGAAATGCCTGATTGTTAAAAGCCTCTGAAAATATAATGAATAAAATAAAAATCCAATGGCACATATTGCCTACAAGCAGGGGCGGCTCTAGGCATTTTGCCGCCCCAAGCACGGCAGGCAGGCTGCCTTCGGCGGCTTGCCTGCGGAGGGTCCTCTGGTCCCACGGCTTGCCTGCGGGAGGTCTGCCGAAGCCATGGGACCAGCAGACCCTCCTCAGGCAAGCCGCCAAAGGCAGCCTGCCTGCCGCCCTCGCGGCGCCAGCAGAGCGCCCCCCGCGGCTTGCCGCCCCAAGCACGCGCTTGGTGTGCTGGGGCCTGGAGCCGCCCCTGCCTGCAAGCATCCTCCTTTCTAAAGGTCTGTCTTTGCTTAGATTGTGAACTCCTTGGGGAAGGATTGTCTTTCTGTTTGTGTGTGTACAGCACCTGGCACAGTGGGTCATGGTCCATGATGGAGCTCCTAGGTACTGCTATAATACATACAATGAAAAATAATGTTCAGTAACCCATTTTACGACATAGCAGTCAGATGGGATCAGACTTACAGTCCATCCAGCCCATGGTTGTGTCTCCAATAGTAGTTAATACCAGATGCTGCAAAGGAAGATTTAAAACCCTCATAGGCAACACTTATGCACTAGCAGGCTGACTGCAGAAGTTTCTTTCGAAGTAGTTGCCTGGTAGCTTATACCCTGAAGTGTTAGGGCTTTATCACATTTAAATGTATTGCTTTTTAATTTCGTTGGATGTTCCCTTTTCTTCCTGACTTGTGTGAGAAGCTAAATCAAAAGCTCTGACCAACCCTTTCTGTACCATCTATTAGTTTATATACTTCTAGCCTCTTATTCGTCTCTTCCTCTCTAGACTAAATACTCTGAATCCTTCCAGTCTGTTCTTCTGTGGGCATCTTTCCACCGCTTTTGTTGCCCTTCGCTGAACCACCACGTGTTTGTACTCTATCGTTTTTGAGTTATGGTGACCAGAACTAAATGCAGTATTCCAAGTGAGGGCATACCATTGATTTATATACCAACTTGATAGTATGTCAGGATTATTCATTATATTTCTTAATACAACCTAATATCTTGTGGGCTTTTTTGACCACCGCTGTGTACTGAGCAGATATTTACGTTCACTGATGCCTAGATCTTTATCTTGAGGGGGTTCCCATTAATTGAAAACTCATCAGCATGTAGAGCTCCAAGCATTCCTTCCAGTGAGCATTACCTTGTACTTGCTTGCACTGAATTTCATCTAACAATGTGTTTCCCAGTCCTGTAGTTGAGGTAGGTCCTTTTGAAACTCTTTGCCGCTTTATCCAGACTGGACTAATCTAATTTTTCCCTATCCACAAAAAGTTGCCACCTCTTTGTTCCTCTTCTCTTCCAAGTAACGTGTAGAATGCTGGTCCTGGCATGGGTCCTTCAGACACATCACTGTTACCCTCCTTCTGCGTGGAACCCAGGAACTCCTCCAGAGCAGAAGTTCTCGGCAGCAGTGTGGGGAAGGCATGCTTGTAGCTCTGGGAAGCTAAGTGACCTATAGTTGACAGACTCTTCCTCCAAGGGGATGTCCATGTACTAGTCAGCTTCGCTCACATCTTTATACAGGACTTACCCAGCTTGCCTTGTTTGCTTCCCATGGGAGCTATCACCTCTCCCATCTACTGATCCACACACTGGGACACAATGTGTGGAATGTAGATTCCTTCTTCTTTCCTTGTTGCCTTTCCTTGTTATTCCATTGGTTTGGAAGATCAGCAGGGACCATGCAAAGGTCCTTCTCCTAGCCCCTGGGATATCATGGGGCACCAGCCTGCTTCAATCTGTGATCCCTCCCATCCTCCAGGGTACAAGTGCCCTGCCTGTCTGAAGTTTGCAGCATGGAGGCTGGAAGAGGGTGAATCTTCAAGATTCCTGTTCCTCGTCTCAAAATGCTAAGGAAAATGTTCACCGTTGGTGGTCGCTGGTGTGTTTGGAGTGGACTATTTCCACACCTGCATGTTCCACCGAGTGCCTTCCTGCATTAACTGTTGCAGGAGTTAAACAGAAGTCTCAGCTACAGCATGCAAGTTTCTAACCTGTGAGCTCTGAGTCTGGCAGTTTGTAATGACACCTTGTCACTGATCCAGTCGAGAGTTCCCTCTTGGCCACTCACCAGACTGGGGATCCAGCCACTGAACCTCCAGCTGTTCTAAGCCCCCAGAGTCTTAGGGCCTCTGGGCATGCTCTTGGGGTGCAGACCTTCTACCTGTCACCCTCTCCTGAGAGCTGCAACCACAGGGCCCACTGCTCAGCCCCTGGAATCAGTGCTGAGCCCTCAGACTGCCCCCATAGCTTAACCACACCCTCTCCCAGAGCTCCAGCCATGGGGTGTTCTGGGACTGCAGCTTCTTTGCGGGGCACATGATTGGTGTAACACATGAAATGCAGAGACACTGCACTGGAGTCTAACACTCTATTGGTCTTTCTTTGATAGCACAAGAAATATGCAAATCTATACAAAAATGATACACGTGTTTCCCTGCCTCAGTTTCCTCACCACTCCAGAGTAGTCTGTGGGCTGGAGTCAGTCATCTGGGGCCCTCCAGGGTCCGTTAGCTGCAATGCATGGCTTGGGTTCTGAAACGTGGAGCCTTCTCTGTCCAGTTTACCTTCTTTGACCTTAGCCAATCGGTCCCCTTCTCTCTCCTGCCCCATGTATCCTCTGTGTGTGTCCCCCAGTCACCCTCTGTGAGGCTTTTTAAAGACTGACATTGCCTCCTTGGCATCTTTGCTCTGCTGCTGGTAACTATCCACTCTCTAAACCTCTAGTCCCCTGCTGAGGGGAGTTGAAGAGAACGGGTTTCCCTCTTCAGCAACCTCTTTAACATACCTATTGTCCAGTAATTAAATTCTGACCACCCACTATTGTCCCTGGTCTGGCAGAAACATTTCACATTTACACAGAGGCATTCAGTGGTACAGCAATTTTCATATTAACCACTTCATGATATCAGCCAGAATTCATAATCTGTACAAATTCCCCAAATGGTCACACTCCTTCTATAGGTGCCTTCAATTCCTGTTTCCCAAGCACCATAAAAAGGCTCAGACCCCCTCTTCAGGTATCACATAGCTAAAGCAGGAGATTGGTTTCACTCTACCTTCTTGTGATGAAGGCCACATTACTCATATCCGTCATCCTCACTACACAAGTCAGTAAGTTTGGAGCCTTCCTTTTCTTTTACCCAGGTAAGGAGATGCACAGGGCTCTTCTGGACTTTGCTCCTAAATATCTGCTCTTTTTTCCATTCAGTTGCCCACCCCTCTTTTTACTTTAAACCTTCCCTCCTGGAAGAAATTCCGCTACGTTCCTGAGATGTCACAAGAACTGTCAGGAGATGTTCTGGACAGGTAACATCTTTCTGAGAGTAAGCCCCTCTCCAGTCTTTTTGGAAGGGCCAGTAGAGGCAGAGAAACCTGTTTCAGTTTTCAAATGCCTTTCCTTCCAGTGATCCATCCTCATTCCACTGGGTCCTTTGCTGCTTCCTGAGCAGAGAGGAACAAAAGCATCAGACAATGAGATCTGCAAAGCTGCAACCTCAGTGTCTGTATAAACCTTCCCTAAACACTATATAAGATAGATGTGTTGATGTCCCCTCCTGGTTTGGGTTGCAGCCCAGGCTTCTTATCTGAGCCCTCATTCACAAAACCTCTTGGGTGGAATCCTGCCCCCACTGAAGTCAATGGCAAAACTCCCTCAGTGGGCCAGGTTTTCACCCCTAGTCTATGGCACTGGTTCTCCTTCTAACTTCCTGGACCCTTTCCTTTTACTCCTTCCTTTCCTATCTGAGCCAGCACTAGTACTGGTAGTTCGGTACATGGACCTTGTATGACAAAACCAGTTTAATGTCTCTTTCTCCTACTGGTTTGCAGCCTGCTCTCGTAGGTAGCTCTGTTGCACTCAGTTTCTCTAGCTGAATCGGTACAAAAAGTGTGCTTGCAGCATCAGTTGCTGCTTCAGGACTGGAGGAGTGCCCAGCCTCTGAGCTGCAACTAGGGTGACCAGACAGCAAGTGTAAAAAATTGGGACGGGGTGGGGGGGTAATAGGTGCCTATATAAGGAAAAAGTCCTCAAAATCGGGACTGTTCCTATAAAATTGGGACATCTGGTCACCCTAGCTGCAGCACCTCAGCAGGGGTTTTTAGGGCTGAACTGCAGCACATAGTATGGCCCCCAGAAACTGAGCTATCGCACTTTGAGCGGGGTATTAGGAATTGAGAGCCAACGGATTTTCTTGTGTTAATCCCCCTTCTTCGTCCCACGCTTTATTTCACTTGAACAAGAAAAACTTAGGAAGTGGTTGAAAAGCTTGAAAAAGGAAAGAAAGAGAATAGACTGAAGGTTGCAATTGGTCCTGCCTTGTTGGGCTTGGTGTATTGTATCTCCCATGTCATGTTTCCTGGTTTGTGTCCCGGCGGCCCCTTTGCATGAACTCCTGGCGCTTTCCATCCAACTGTAACCCCCTTAGCGCAGTATCTGCTTCTCCGAATCCTGTGTTACCAAATCTCATGGTTTTAATTACAGCTCTTGCGATATTTGGTGTCTTTCATAAAGCCCCAGCTCCTGGCATCATGTGATTCTGTGAGAATCTCCGCTTTCGCTTTGGGGGGGAAAAAGGTAAGTTTCTGGCAAGTTTCTCATGGTTGTGGAGAAAAGCAGAAACCAGAAAGCAAATCAAACACCAAATTTTATTTTTAATGTAATGATTTTTTAATAAATCTCCTGATTTTTGGGGGCAGGACACAACTCAATATTTGTGAACACTTGGAGCTGGCGATTTGCTTGATGGATTTGGGTGTACCTCCTGCTTCCATGTATCTAAGGTGCCTGTTGCAGTCTTACATTGCCATGATGAGATGACATTTGCTATACTCTGGGTTTCAACTGTCAGCGCTCCCTCAATTGCTGATTGCATGTGTCATAAATATAAAGGGAAGGGTAACAACCTTTATGTATGCAGTAACATAAAATCCCTCCTGGCCAGAGGTACAGAATCACTTACCTGTAAGGGGTTAATCAGTTCAATTAACCTAGTTGGCACCTGACCAAAAGGACCAATGGGGAACGAGGATACTTTCAAATCTGGGGGTGGGGGAGGAGGGAAGGTTTTGTTTGTGCTCTCTTTGTTTGTTCCCTCTCCGCACAAAGAGAGAGACCAAGCAGGTAAACCAGCTCCTAACAATACCCTGTAATGATGCATCTAAAATGACAGAAATTGTAAGTAATAGCAAGGAAATGCGTTAGATTATCTTTTATTTTAGCTTGTGAATTTCCCCTATGCTGAGAGGAAGGTTTATTCCTGTTCTTCTTTGAGTGATTGCTCATGTGTATTCCACAGTAGGTGTGTGTGCTCGCCACGGGCACCGGTGCTGTAAGTTTTTCCCTTAGCAGTACCCGTACTGGGGGAGCACCGCTGCGACCCCTGGAGTGATGCCTCTATATCGTGCTATAAGGGGACCTGCGCGCTCCCCCCACCCTCAGTTCCTTCTTGCCACCAGTGAAGGTGGTCAGAACTTCGTGCTCCAGCTCTGCTGCAGCCTTTCTAATCGACCTTAGTAATACCGTTCACTAGAGTTAGTAGTTTTCAGTTGTTAGAGTGGGCTTGGGGCATGCCCCGCGCCCCAGGTTTCAAGTCGTGCGACTCCTGTTGCCGTTCCATGCCAAGGGGTGATCCGCATGCTGAGTGTCTCCGCTGCTTGGGCGAAACTCACATGAGTGAATGCTGCAAAATCTGCAGGTCATTCAAACCGCAGACTAAGCGGTTTGAATGACATCAGGCTTCGAGCTCTCCTTATGGAATCGGTGCCTGGCACCGCGTCATCAGTGCGCAGCGAGGCCCCCTCCACCAGCCGGCACTGCTCCCCCTCCAGGAAGCAGGGGAGCTAAAAGATCTCATCGCCTCGGTCACGGCTTTCCCAGTGATAACGGTGAGAGCGTGCCTTCGGATCCTGGGGCACATGGCGGCATGCATGTATGTGGTCCGCCACACCAGGCTCCGAATGAGGCTCCTCCAGCTCTGGCTGGCCTCCCAGTTCTCCCAGGCCCGGGACGGGCTAGACAAGGTTCTCACGGTACTGTCCCCGATACTTGCCTCCCTACAATGGTGGTCTTACCTGAGCAATATGCTGCAAGGGGTTCCTTTTCGAGAGTTGGTCCGGCAAGAAGGAACCAAGGGTGGGGGGAGTGTGATATAGAGGCGCCACTCCAGGAGTCGTAGCGGTGCTCCCTAAGTACAGGCACTGCTAAGGGAAAAACTTCCGGCACCGGTGCATGTGACGAGCACGCACACCTACTGTGGAATACACATGAGCAACACATCTCGAAGAACACCAGTTACGGAACAGGTAACTGTCTTTTTTTGACAGGTTTCAGAGTAGCAGCCGTGTTAGTCTGTATCCGCAAAAAAAACAGGAGTACTTGTGGCACCTTAAAGACTAACAAATTTATTTTAGCATGAGCTTTCGTGAGCTAACGATAGCTCATCTCAATTGATTAGACTCTGCCTGTTGGTATGCATACTTCCACCTTTTCATGTTCTCTGTATGTATAAATATCTCCTGTCTGTGTGTTCCATTCTATGCATCCGAAGAAGTGAGCTTCAGCTCACGAAAGCTCATGCTAAAATAAATTTGTTAGTCTTTAAGGTGCCACAAGTACTCCTGTTTTTTTTGTCTTTTTTTGTAACTTTGAAGTTGAGCATAGAGGGGAATCCTCTGTGTTTTAAATTTTTTATTACCCTTCCATCCTGATTCTTTTACTTTTTTCTTTATTATAAAGTCGTCTTCTAAGAACCTGATTGATTTTTAGTGTCCTAAAAACCAAAGGGGTTGGTCTGTGCTCACTTTGTTAACCTATTGGTTAGTATATTATTCTCAAGCCTCTCCAGGAAAGGGGGTGAAGGGGCTTGGGGGGATATTTTGGGGAAACAGGAACTCCAAGTGGTCCTTTTCCTGAATCCAACTCACTTGGTGGTGGCAGCAATACCGTCCAAGGACAAGGGAAGGATTTGTGCCTTGGGGAAGTTTTTAACCTAAGCTGGTATTTAGAAGCTTAGGGGGTCTTTCATGCGTGTCCCCACGTCCGTACCCCAGAGTTCAGAGTGGGGAGGGAACCCTGACAGCATTTCTACGTGCTGTACTCTAAAATTAGAAGGTCTCACCCTGGCTAAGGCTTTTCACTAGCACTCTGCAGAACAGTAACTTAGGCCCCAGTTTAGCAAGGCACTTAGGTCCCTCTGCAGTCAATGGGAGCTTTGCTGAAAGTACTTTGCTGAATCGGGACCTTTGTACTGTGCATCTTGTATTGAAACCTTAAGAAGGCAGGAAGGGTCCTGACCTGGAAATCTCCTTCAGAGCCAGCTCTTTAAATGTTTTGTCTGTAAATGGTATGGAATGGATCACCTGCCCCTGATTCAGCAGAAACAGCTAGTTCAGGTAAAACACAATGTATGACATTGTCAGTCGAGATGCTTAGGTTCTCCTTTTGCTTCACAACTCACACAGCACAGGCTTCAACAGAACTCTGGCAGTGGCGCATCGGTGGTGCTTTTATTTATTCCTGTTCCCCACATGCAGCCATTCCTCCGAGAAATCAATTATATCCCTCCAAACAATAGTGAAAGGCCTTGAGGAGATATTGATCTGTAGCAGAGCTGGAGAGGGGAATATTTGTGACACGGAGATGCTCTTTTGTAAGCAAAAGATAATGACCAGATCATGGGGACACTTGCTGAATAGGACAACGCTAAATGGGCATCAAGGTGAAGGGTGCCAATGCCTGTGAATGAAGCATTAAAATAACACTTTTCTCCGGAGTCACTACAGCTAGCAGCAGCTCCTCCTTCCTTCTTTGGCCTTTTCATTTGTTCTGATCTGCACTTGATTCCTATCTCTCCTTCTCTCTCTCTCTCTTCTCTCTCTGTTTGGACTTTCATTTTCTCAATCATGCAGTTTCTTCTCCCTCTTCATGCCCTCCCCCGACAGGAATTCTGTCTTTCGACAATGTAACAGATTAGCCTGAAACACACCCACCCTTTTATAGCTGTTGCTCCTGCTGGGAAAGGGTAAAGAGGGTACTGCTGAGTCACTGTCACAGGTGGCTTGTTGCTAAGCCATGATATAAGGGAGGTGGAAGTGGCTCTCGAGAGAGAGAGAGGAACCAGAGTGTGGGCTGAGCGGTCCAGAGGGAGGAGCCCTAGAAGCAGCCAAGTCTGGAGTGTGAAGGCTTGTGTGGAACTTTATTGTGTTATTGTTAATTTCTTTGTTAATAAAACCAAATCCCAGGTCAAGTTCTTGATTCTGCACGTTGGACTTTGTTTTAGAGCTGGTCAGAAAAGGCACCTGCTACATTCTTCTCCTCTTTGCACCAGTGACATTGATGACATCACCAGCATGGCCAAGTCAGTCTGCTGCCCGGTGCCTGCTTTTCCTTACTTTGTTTCTTGCAACTTGTCTATGGGGATTGAAGAAGCCTTTCCTGTTGCATTTTACCCAGTCTCTGATTTTTTATTTAATTAATTGATGATAATAAAAGGAGGCCCAATACGAGAGCATGAGACACCCTGCCAGTTAATCTTACATCCCAATAGAATGCTTGAATTGCTTTGACAGGCAAAGTGTCTTTAAGGGGTGATGTGTGGTGTAGCCAAGTTTCCACCCTGGTTGAATGCATCAGCATTCATCCCTGCTAGCTGTGGTTCAAACAGGCCACTAACTGTACTGGCTTCTGTAACACCTGTTAAGAACATCTCAAATGGGCAGGAGGTGTGCAGGCAAGTGTACATGTGTGCAGCTGTAGGGATATAGCTGTCGTCAGAGCTATATAGCAGTCAGTGGTGGATTGTTACCTGTGGGCTCTAATTTGGGCACTGCTGTGCTCCAGGAAGCCCCCAGTCCTCTCTCTGGCTCAGACAGTGACATCTGCAGTGACTGATTTCGGGAGCTCATGGGACATTTTCACCCTGCTAGCTGCAATCCCGTTCACCTTCCAGAGGGAGCAGAGGCAGAGATTCACTGGCTGGTATTTTAGAAAGTGGGGACAGAGCAGAGCTCAACAGGCCACCTCAGTGAAAAGGTTCCTTGTCTGCATCAGCCCCTGCAATGGATACTTTCCCAGCATTCCAAGGGGCTGCCGAGGGGTTTCCCATGTGTGAGGGCACTTGGTGTCGTCGCCTTTTTGACTGTCATCCATGGCCAGAGACTTGAGGCCGCTACTTCGCTTTTAATCAACTCTCTGGCCAAAATTGCATTGATTTTTAACGAGTGTTTTGACTGAGAAGGAAGTGATGATAATCCCTAGCTTGTATATAGTGCTTTTCATCCATTGATCTCAAAGTGCTTGATATGGGAGGTTGCTATCATTGTTCCCATTTTACAGGTGGGGAAACTGAGGCACAAGGGGATATGACTTGCCCAAGGTCACCCAGTTGCATAGCCAGGAATAGAAACCACCTTTCCTGAGTCACAGTCCAGTGCTTTGACCACTGGGCTACACTGCCATACATTTTTAAAGGTTTAAGAATTTGGTACAAGTTAAATGAATAAAAAATGGGTGAAATCCTGGCCCCATTTTGGTCAATGGAGCACCCTTGCCAGTGCACTTCCCCCACCCTCAGCCACTGGAATCCACCCTTTTCTGGGGTGGAACAAACTGGGTATGTAGCTGTGCATAGCAACATCCAGAAAATGAAGTGAAGGATGAATAGTGTATCCCTCTGAAGCTGCATGGGGAAATTTTAGCTGGCAGAAGTGAATTACGGTACTATCTTGTTAATGACTGGGAAACCCGATGCCAACAGAATTTTGTGAATTAGGAAACTAATGCAATTTTTAAAAAAATCAAAAATACCACATCATAAAATGTCCTATTGTTCATTTATATTGACATTTATAGCCTCCTTTTAATTACTTGGCAATGGACTGTGGGGTTTTTTTGCAGGACTAATGAATTCTTTGTACCATGAGCACTGTAACTCTAATTGTGGGCTTGTCTACAGGATGCTGCTGTCCAGGCTCTGGGGCGTGAATTGTCGAGCACTCCAAGACACTGCGCTCTAAGGCCATGTCTACACTAGCACTTACGTCGGCAAAACACATGTCACTCGGGGGGTGAACAAACCACCACCCTGAGTGACACAAATTATGCCAGCATAAGTGATAGCATGCACAGTGCTGTGTTGGCGGGACATAGCTACTGCCGCTTCTTGGGGGTGGTTTAATTATGTCAACAGGAGAGCTCTCTCCCATCGGCATAGGGCGGCTACATGAGTGGTCTTACAGCAGCGCCATTTCAGTGTGCCTGGCTTGTCAAACCACAGGGATTAGTGATGTTCTGCTCTATCCAGGTTTGTCATAATGTTTTGTATTTTTTTTCCATTTTATTTCTAATATGGGATCTAAAAGTACCAGTAACAAGCGTGGCAAGGCAAGGCTAGCATTACAATACTACAAATAACAGTAATATACCTTGAAAAGGCCAGTAGTCGAGCTATGTTAATATTGGTGCACTTTTTGGCTTTAAGTTCTGCTTTCATACTCTTTGGAACCTGGTAAATCTCTAAGCAAGTATCTTTAGCCCTGTGGCTGCCATTAAAATGCAAATGCATCCCACCAGTTATCTCATGGTGTCGGAGAGAATAAAGTGTTTTTCTTTACTTAGAAGAGGAGAGAACTTAGAAGAGTATCTCAGGGCCTGATCCAAAGTGTATGAGAGTCTATTGGCCTGGCTCCATAGCTGAGGGATTAGCACGTCGCTCTTGTAAACCTAGTGACTGCTAGAGTTACTGCGAGTTCCTGGCCATGGTATCTAACACTTCTTTGCAGTGACTTGTAATTTTTGCAGCTTCTGAACCTACAGCCAATTTGAGAAGAGAGAATCTGAAACTGAGCAGGAAGCCTGAACAGCCAGTTGTAATTTCCACATGCCGCTGCCAATATCTCATGCACATGCTGTCTCCAGCAGGCCTGCCATCCCCACGCAGCCATGGGCTTCGCAGCCTGACCAGCATGGTGCGGAAACAGCAGAAAAAGGAAACCTTGTGTCTTAAACAGGAAAAAAAAAAAAGACCCATTACTATTATTGAATAAAATCCTGACAATTTAAAAAGCTCTTTTAAATATTGTTGCTGCATTTCCAGCTGTTAAAATCTGCCATATTTAGTTATCATAATAACAAAATGCTGCGGCTGATTTCAGCAGCAGGGAGGCAGACCCATTATTCAGAAGGGTTTTTAAACGATCAGGTTTTCTTCATCACAGTAGTGCTCTCTTGACTATTAAAAAATCTCTTTGTTGTCTTGGCACCTCTGGCCTGGATACTGAGGTGGTGGCTCCTCATTGGTCGAGGGCTGTGGAAGTGCTTAGCAACGCGAAAGTCCCACGCTGTTTGAGCAGGAGGCTGGAGAAAGATGCTTTACAGGCATCTCTAAAAAGCAAAACACAAGATCCCTCCCAGCCTCGATGGGAAGTTTCGATATGGAAAAGTTTGTTTTAAAAGAGAGAGAGAGAGCATGAGACTTGTGTGGCTGCCATTGCACTCTGGGGTGTGGTGGGGCAGAGAGAACCTTTCAGCACTGATCCCTATGGGAGGGTTGCTGCTAAATTGTCTTCTAACGGCCTCAAAGTGCAAAGGAGCAGCATAGGCCAGCGATATGGTAGAGGAGAATAGACTGGCTGGCAGAGGATGAGTGAGTGAAGGTCAGAGGGAAACGCTATGTCAGGGACTTTATAGGGTTCGCCAGTAACCAGTTCCAGGCACAGCAGTGCAGATATGCTGGAGCTGGCAGAAGGAGCAGAGAGCCAGTGCTGGTGCTTCAGTAGCCATAGAAGAGGTGTATGGGGTGAGCATAGAGACATTTCATATCCCAGTGGTGGAGTGGCCCCAGCTCCCATCGCTCACCTGGAGAGGGCTGCAGGCCAGCTATGCGTGCTCCTTTCAGCATGTATATCTGCTACAGTTCTGACTGCCTCAATGCCTTGCAGCTGTATGCTCCTGGTGGGCTTTGCTCCAGCTGCAAAGACTCCAGTGGACTCTCAGATCTCCATCAGCTAATAGGCGCAATCAGAACAAACCCCTGGGCTGAGAGAGGCGGCTGGTCAGCGCAGCGGAGACAAGAAGATGGCCTGGAGCTGCCAGAAGCGGAGGAGAGATGGCAGCGGTCTACTGTGGCTAGAGGAGCAGAGACTGGAGAGGTTCAAAGCTGCTGGAAGAGAGGGAAGGCTGGAGAAGGCCAGAGGATCTCAAAGAGGGAGGTCATAGAGGTCTGGGATGGGAGGAAGGTCTGAGAATTGTTGAGGGAAGTGACCCAAGATCCAGTGCCTACCCCAGTCGGGAGATAGGCCAAAGGGGCCCTTGGCTGTGCAAAACAGGTTCACTCCTGAATTGCCCTGACCAGTCTAGCCAGGGGTTACACATACGGGGGTGTGATCCAGGCCTCCACATTGCACACTGAAGCTGTCAGCTCTGTTGAGGCTGATGGCTGCTCTGATTGCAGCTGCTGACTAGGAACCACAGGTCTCATGCAGCAGCCTATAGCTGATATTCCTGATGCTGAAACTTAAAACTGGCCGCTCAGATCCAGTGCTTGCAGCTGGTGGAGGGCAGCTGTGATGCAGCACTGCAGTTCCTAGCGGTGCTGCCGCTGATGGCTCCGATATGCTGACTGATTGTTGTGTGACGGGAACTGCTACTGCTTGATTGTTAAGATTGAAGCAAGGTTCCACTTACAAGCCTGACTTTTTTCATTTCGTTCCCTTCCCTCCCCTAAAAGCAGCCTCTCTCCCTGAAACATTTCATCCCTCGCCTCATCCCAGGGCCCAGTATTTCTGCAAAGTGTAGTCAAAATCAGAAAAGGAGTTACTGTGTTTTGAAAATGTACCTGAGGGTCCCTTTTGAAAATGTTTCCAAAAGTTTTGACTTATTACTTATTAAATAAGAATAACGTTTTGTGACAGGGTCAGGCCAGATGGCTACAAGAGAGTGGTCGACGGTAGATACATTAGCTCCAGGTTAAGCAGGTCCCTTTTCCCTGGGTAAGATAACAGGGACTATTCCAGAACACTCAGGAACTTTCTAGAACTAATTAAGCCAGGCAGGCTAATTAGGACACTGTAGCCAATTGGGAAGTTACTAGAATTAATTAAGGCTAATCAGGACACCTTGTATTAAAAAAAGGCTCTCACTCCAGTTAGTGGTGTGTGCGTAAGGAGCTGGGAGTGAGAGGACGTGCTGCTGGAGAACTGAGGAGTACAAGCGTTAACACACAACAGGAGGAAGGTCCTGTGGTGAGGACAAAGAAGGTGTTGGGAGGAGGCCATGGGAAAGTAGCCCAGGAAATTGTAGCTGTCGTGTAGCTGTTCCAGAAGGCACTCTAGACAGCTGCAGTCCACAGGGCCCTGGGC
This sequence comes from Mauremys mutica, assembly GCF_020497125.1. NCBI lineage: Eukaryota > Metazoa > Chordata > Testudines > Geoemydidae > Mauremys > Mauremys mutica. Next base: position 49,168,481 of record NC_059078.1, read on the forward strand.
TGGAACCCGGGGTAGAGGGTGGGCCCGAGTTCCCCCCAAAACCTCCTAACTCCTGACCCAACACAGGAAGATCTCTGAGGCTAGCAAAATCTGCCAATAAGCGCAGGACCTACCAAGGTAGAGGAGGAACTTTATCAGTTTATATTAGTCAGGTTGGGCTGCTTTGTGCTAGGTGCTGTACAAACATATAACAAATTACAGTCCCTGCCCCAAAGCACTTGCAGTCTGAAAGCTTATCCTATTGCTAGTGCGGGTTGCTCTAGAGACTCCAGGTTAATTTCCTCACTGACTTTGTTGCAGAGAAGTGCATTTCTATTACCGACTTCTAGAGAGGGTGGGTGGTTAGCGGGGAAATTACAAAGCCGTGTAATAGAACATAGAAATAGCTCGGGGCACCCTGAGCTCAGGTAAGCAGGCAAGGGGTTAACTAGTGGCTTGTTAAAACAGGGACAGAAAAGGGAGCTGGCAAATGCTGAGGGAGGCACCCTGAAACTTTACTATACAGAAGAAAAATGCTGCTTTTAACATATTAATTTAAATGAAACAAGCACAGAAACAGTTTCCTTACTTTGTCAAATATTGTTTTAAACTTTCCTTTTATATTTTTAGTAGTTTACATTTAACACAGTACAGTACTGTATTTGCCTATTTTTTTGGTCTGCTGCTGCTGCCTGATTGTGTACTTCAGTTCCAAATGAGGTGTGTGGTTGACTGGTCAGTTTGTAACTCTGAGGTTCTACATACTGTATGCTCTTTGAGTGTGTGGGTGGGTGATTTAAAGGGCAGGGTGCAGGATTTTGTTTCTTTGCTTGGGTTGCTTACATGTTGTTGTTCTGTTAGGTGCTGGGATGAGTCAGGAAGAGGCTGGATTTATGGAGGGGGTAGTTAAAGAAGGAACAGAGGACTGGGCGGGTGTGGAAAAAGAATGAGAGCTTGGGGAGGGCATGTAGAAATGTGCAGGGACCTTGATGCAAGTTAAACTTTTAATGTTTTATATCTAGGAGCAGCGGCAGCTTCAAGCACCAGCACTCCAAGCACGTGCCTGGGGCAGCAAGCTGCGGGGAGCGCCCTGCTGGTCCCTGCAAGGGCGGCAGTCAGGCAGCCTTTGGCGGCTTGCGTGTGGGAGGTCCGCTGGTCCCGCGGATTTGGCAGCAATTCAGCGGCGGGTACGCTGAAGCCGCGGGACCAGCGGACCTCCCACAGGCGCACTGCCGAATCCGCGGGACCTGGGACCTCCCGCAGGCAAGCCACCAAAAGCTGCCGGACTGCCGTGCTTGAGGCAGCAAAAAGCTAGAGCGCCCCTGTCTAGGAGATTTTAAGCTTTAAGTTTCCCATGTGGAGAAATACCCCCACCATCCCCTTTGCAACTCCTCCTACTGAAACACACTTTCAACCTTTGCTCTTTTTACTTAAGTTTGTCATTAGTAAATAGCTGTGATGCAGAGCTGAGGGGCTGGGAGCTCTGTGGGGACTGACAGCTGTGCTGCAGGGCCTGGGAGCTCTGATGCAGGGGCCAGGAGTTGCAATGCAGGGCTCCTGGGAGCTTGATGCAGAGATTTTGATGCAAGGTTGTGCTGCAGGGCCTGGGAGCTCTGATGCAAGGATTGCACTCAGGGCTGCACTGCATGGACTGAGTGCTCTGATGCCGAAGGCAGCCCCGATGTGGCTTTTGAGGTAGCAGAACTGGCTGCTGAGCTCACACCTGCCCTCCAGGACATCTGCAGGGGTTTAGCAGAGGGCTGAAAGCTGCTGCAGGAGTCCTGCCACCTCTCAGGGAAGGAAGGGGACAAGGGGAGGACAGCAGGCTGAGTCTCAGAACAACTGCACTGGACGTGCCCAGCCACATTACATCCTTGTAAACATGAGTAACTGTATTATCCCTAGCCTCCACTCTTATGCAGCATGCCCCCCAAAAAAGGTTACCTCCAAGGAGCAGAGCATTGTGGGTAATGAGATGCAAATTGATAGAGAGACAATAAGCCTGTCTTGTGAGTGGTTCCGACGGGGGCCAGCTTTTTAAAAGTCAGCTTGATTGCCTCTCTGGCAATTTGCATAGCATTAACCAGAGAGATTTTCTTTTTAAACTTGAACTTTTTTTTTCTGCAGAGGTCACCTCAAACTAATTACATCCCCAGCGCCGCTTTACAAAAGAGGGCTCTGTGGATATGATTACAGGGTCTGAAGTGTGAGGAGAAGACTTTTCCTGGCATTGGGGAGGAGGGAAAGGGCCTGGCCACGTGAACTCAAGCGGCTTTTAATGCATAAATTCAGGTGGTTTAATTATAGAACCCTTTTATTGGAGGTTTTATTTGTATCGGCTGCAGAAACCAGCATTTGTGTTGAGTGCGACAACAACGCACAAAGTTCAAGCTCTCGGTAGAATTATACAAAAGAGAGTTGTTCTCCAACCGTGCCTCTCGCCTCTCACCACAGCTGCCTGTTTGATTACAGCTGTGATTGATTGTACCCTGGAATCTGGGTGATAGAGGAAGATTCTTCTCTCTCCCTCAGACTGTGAAATGAGGAGGGGAAGGAGGATCTTAACAAATCAAGTGTTTGGTTTATTTTTTTCTCAGAGTACGTCTTCACTACCCGCCATATCAGCGGGTAGCAATCGATTTCTCAGAGTTCGATATATCGCGTCTCATCTAGACGCGATATATCGAACTCCGAACGCGCTCCCGTCGACTCCGGAACTCCACCACCGCGAACGGCGGTGGCGGAGTCGACGGGGGAGCCGCGGACGTCGAGCCCGCGCCATGAGGACGGGTAAGTAATTCGAACTAAGGTACTTTGACTTCAGCTACGCTACTCGCATAGCTGAAGTTGCGTACCTTAGATCGAACCCCCCCTAGTGTAGACCAGGCCTCATCCACATGCAGCTTTGCACCAGTTTACTTTAAGTGGGATTCCAAAATGCTTTGGTTAAACCAGTGTAAAAGTCTGTGTGGACTCTCTTATTTCAGTTTAAACCAGACTTACTTTGGTTTAGCTTATATTGATTAGGAATGGTTTAAGCTAACCTGAAATAAGCGACTCTTAAACCTACATAAGTGTTCACGCAGGGGTTTGCTCCAGTTTAACTAAATCAGTGCAAATGTGTGTGTAGACCTGTCCTTAGAGAAACTGACATTTCCTAGATCTGGTCTACTCTGAAAAGTTAGGTCAATATAACTACGTCGGTCAAGGGTGTGAACAATCCACTCCTCTGAGCACTGTACTTATGCCGACCTAACCCCCAATGTAGATGCAGTGAGGTAGATGGATGAAGGCTTCTCTTGATGTAGTTACTGTCTCTCAGGGAGGTAGTGTTCCTACACCAATGGCAAAACTTTCTGTATCTACACTACAGGGTTATGTCTCCATAGTGTAGACATATTCCTAGATTCCCTCTGCCTCAAAGGAATGAGACTCTTCCTTTCTGCTCACTGCCCCCAGACTAATGCTCAGGGCAAAAGCTTAATGGCCCTTCCAGATGGTTTGTAGCCTTGACAGGTTGTGAGATCTGGGAACTGCCAGCTGAGTTATTCTACTTGTTACTTTGCTCCCCAGCCCCCTAGTTCTATGTTGCCATGATTCCAGCAGCCAATCCGAGGCAGATTTCTAGAGGTTAATGCTTGATACAGTTTGAGAACTGAGGTTGCATTGTGCTTTCAGATAGCACAGAGAGTTGGTTTTTAGCCCTGGTTGTCCAGGACAGTGGCTGCAAGAACCATTTTGAATGACAGGAGCAAGGTGCGTGGGGAAATAGGAGTGTATCAGAGTGATGTCATTGTGAGGTCTGAGGACTTGTGGCCTAATGAGGCATTTGTCTCCAGCCCTACACCACTGGAAATTGTAGCATCCCAGCTGGTATACAGCAGGTGTTTCTAGCCATCATGGTCCCTATGGTATCAGATACTGTGTCTGGACACTCAGGCTAGCAATGAGTTTGTCACTGGCTCAGAACTGCATATATTAACTGTGGGAATACTTTAACTCATTCTCCAATTCTTGGGTGAGGGTTACAAACCAGGGCCTGTTGTTGTGACCTGGCCTTGAAAAGAAAGAGAAGTGTAGGGAGAGGGAAGAGAGGAGATGCCGAGTTTGATGTGTTTAAGCTTCTGTGGGGCATAGTGGGAACTAGTCACTCCCTCTTTTATTCTCCCATCCCATAACATGAGACCCAGAGAACACGTGAAACTAAACTGGGAACCAATAAGAGGCAGTGCTCCTGTAGGTAACCTGTGGAATTCACCGCTATAGGAGGGCATGGAGTGGCAGGTTTGCAAAGCCCGCTGGATAATTGTATGACCATTAATAACATTTGTAGTAATGCAGGCTCTGACTATTATATGAATAATAAAATCTCATGCTTCACAGCATTGGTGTATCATTTCCTGCAGTTGGAAATGAATCTCCTGTGTGCAGCTTTGCATGACTGATTAGGTATATTGGGGTTGGGGGAGGGCGTAAATCTCCTTCCTCTGAAGAATCAGCTATTTTCATGGCCCGTGTCAGGGGCAGGATATAGGAGGAGATGGACCAGTGGGCTTATCGGATATGACAGGAGGTGGGATACTTGACTAGGTGGACTATGGCCTCATCTCGTAGAGTAGCTCTCATGTTCCCATGAAGCGGGGATAGATAATAAGGCCCCTTGTTAAGGCTGATATGGTTGATGTGACTGTACCACACCATATGTGGGCAGCAGAGGGTGTAGCCTGAGCACTGTTGAGCATCAGTTTGCCCCCTGCGTGAGGAATAGGCCTGGTGGGGTGTGGCTTCTTCGTTGGGGTCGCTGATAAGGTGGAGGAGTCCTATTGGATCATCTCATTCGCAGCAACGTTCCACCATTCACATCCATCCTCCCCTTCTACTTCATCTGTGCATCTCGGAAACATACTGCTCTCATTTCTCAGATACTCACATGTAACCCTTCTGCCGGGCCGAAACGATAGCAGCAAGGGCCGGGTTCAATACATAGGGGTCCCTTCCCCACAACATAATGCAAAACCAGCTCGAGCCCCCACCCAGTGACCTGGGAAAATCTTACACACACCCCTGGGCGCCTCGAGGAGGCAATACTTCCCCTCTCGCAAGCACAGAGTCTTGGTGTAGCAGAAAAGGTTTAATTACATGACAAACAACAAGCATTAAATTGGGAAAATACCTCAGCTAGAGTTCATAGGTCAAACCGTGAGCAAAGACCCACTCCAGCAAATTGGGCCATGTCCTTCTCTCGGGGCCCTTGAGTCCAGCAACCCCCAAATCACCCACAGTCCCAAAAGTCCCACAATCCAAAAGTCTCTGTCCCGGGTCAGTTCAGCCCCAGAGCTCAAGAGTCTCTCTGCAGAGACCCCCCTCCCCAGCCTGGGTAGAAAGGGGCACCTTACGTGGTTTCGGGGCCAACTGCCCTGCCTCTTCATGGGGTTCTGCTTCCACTAGTCGTCCCCGCAAACAGCTCAGCTCCGCTTGCTCTGTGGGCTGCTCCGCTCTGCCAGCTGCTCTGGTCCACCAGCTGTCCTGTGATCCACTCCAGCCGTCCTCGTGAGCTGCTTGGCTCCACTCACCCAGTGGCTGCACAAACTGCTCCACTCTGCTCTGCCAGCTGCTCTGCTCCACAGTATGGCTTCAGGCTCCCCCACTCATTAGCACAGTACTCAGTGCTCTCAGCTCAGCAAGTCCAGTTCTTCAGTGATTCCAGCTCTTAGTGATTCCAGCTCATAGTAGGGGAACCCAGTGCCCATGAGTTCAGCTCAGTAACCGGTATCTAGATTCTTAAGGGAATCAAAAAATTAACTCTGACATTCCACAGTGGAGAGAGGCATAGGTGGAACTGGTGCTTCTGGCTCACACAAGGAGCCTGCACCACCAAGTACAGACATCTGTCCCCAGCCTCTCTCCTTTCAATGGATTATTCAATATCTTCATTAACGATCTGGAGGATGGTGTGGACTGCACCCTTAGCAAGTTTGCAGATGACACTAAACTGGGAGGAGTGGTTGATACGCTGGAGGGTAGGGATAGGATACAGAGGGACCTAGACAAATTAGAGGATTGGGCCAAAAGAAATATGATGAGGTTCAACAAGGACAAGTGCAGAGTCCTGCACTTAGGACGGAAGAATCCCATGCACTGCTACAGACTAGGGACCGAATGGCTGGGCAGCAGTTCTGCAGAAAAGGACCTAGGGGTTACGGTGGATGAAAAGCTGAATATGAGTCAACAGTGTGCCCTTGTTGCCAAGAAGGCTAATGGCATTTTGGGTTGTATAAGTAGGGGCATTTCCAGCAGATCTAGGGATGTGATCATTCCCCTCTATTCAGCACTGGTGAGGCCTCATTTGGAGTACTGTGTCCAGTTTTGGGCCCCACACTACAAGAAGGATGTGGATAAATTGGAGAGAGCCCAGCGGAGGACAACAAAAATGATTAGGGGGCTGGAGCACGTGACTTATGAGGAGAGGCTGAGGGAAATGGGATTGTTTAGTCTGCAGAAGAGAAGAATGAGGGGGGATTTGATAGCTGCTTTCAACTACCTGAAAGGGGGTTCCAAAGAGGATGGATCTAGACTGTTCTCAGTGGTAGAAGATGACAGAACAAGGAGTAATGGTCTCAAGTTGCAGAGGGGGAGGTTTAGGTTGGATATTAGGAAAAACTTTTTCACTAGTAGGGTGGTGAAGAACTGGAATGGGTTACCTAGGGAGGTAGTGGAATCTCCTTCCTTAGAGGTTTTTAAGGTCAGGCTTGACAAAGCCCTGGCTGGGATGATTTAGTTGGGTTTGGTCCTGCTTTGAGCAGGTGGTTGGACTAGATGACCTCCTGAGGTCCCTACCAACCCTGAGATTCTATGATTCTATGGGTTTTGGAACCCATGTGCCCCATCTAGCAAGCGCTATCCAGCTGACAATGAAACCCCCCATCACAAGACAATTTTGTAGTTCCCCATTTACCCAATCAGGGTGACAACATTTCATTCCTCCTGCCCCAATAACAAAGAAATTGGGGATCCCACAGCGGTGAAAATAGCCATCCCAGGCTGCTGTGCGCTATGTTAATGGGAGTGGGAGTGCCAATGCAAATAATTGAAATACCAATGCGAATACATGAAACTTCTTTCTGCACTCCCCATAATTTACCACCAGATGTCAGGGTAGAGCTCATCCTGACTCTGCTTACACACAGAAGGCAAGAGAATTTCTGGGGCTAGTCTGGTATCTCCTAGACAGAAGAGCAATTGTCCTGGTCATTTGGAGCAGATGTTTATGGGACTGCACCGCCAGGCACTCAGTGGTGTCCTGTGTTACTCCTCAAATGGCTCAACCTCTTTGTCACATCTCCAAGACTCAGGACAGGGAGCCTCTGCTCTGACTGCCATCGATCCACGGTGCCCCTTTTCTCCACTAACCCCAGTGACGCTTTTCAGCAATGTACCGATTTAGAACAGCCAAAGGTCCCTGGGATTTCCTTGGGATAAGTAGCCATTCCCTCCCATTCAGACCAGTGTAAGCCAATGGCCATGTTGCTAGCTCCCTTCCTGAGTAAGTGAGAAGAACAGGGTCTGAGACCATGCTACCTATACTCCAATATCAAGGTGCTAAGCCATCAGCCAGAACACTCTCTGCCACACCCATAGGGTTATGCATCAGGGACCAGTGGTGGGCACTTTGGAAGTTTCTCCTCCCCAGTTACAGTCCCAGAGTTGGAGTGTTTGATTCGCAGGTGAATCATGGAGAAGGAGGTGCAAGTGCCTTCTGGGCTGGTTCACGATTGAGTCCCATGAGCCCAGTCTGCTCCTGCTATGTGCATTCTCCCCTGTAAACGATGCTCTCTCCTGGATGTTACCATGGAATTGGTCAGGAGCAGGAGTTCGGGGCGGACTTTCAAAGTAGTTAGGCACCCAGCTTCCATTCCTGGCTTTTACCATCTTCCCCTGCCTCCTCTTGGAAATATTGCTCCAGGAGGCCAAGCTAGCCATGAGCAGAAGGCTCCTAGACACACCAGGGGCTCTGCGGGGAAAGTCTGCATATGTTGCACATGGATTGATTAGGCCCCAGTCTTTTTGGCCATCTTCGTTTTCCATCCAATGTGCTGGTGAAATAGCTTAGCTTCTGTTGTACTGGTCCAGGCATGTTGGGTAAGGTTCTGTGTGGCAATTTCATGTGTAAGTTCCCTTCCACCACTCGTATCCATACCTTGAGTTATCTGCTGGGACAAGGCTCTGGACAGAAGCTGCTCATCCTGTGCACCAAACCGCTGAAGAGAAGGAAGCATGACAGCACTGTAGTTTATTCAGTAGCTTTCATTTACTAGGTCACTGTGGCATCACCTTCCTTAACCAGAGATAGCTGAGATGCCAGTGTGGTTGCTCACACCCTCATCACAGGAATTAGAACAAGGAAATGAGCAAAGAATATTTTTTCTCCTTTTTTCCCTTCTCTCTCTCGCTTATTCTCTTTTTTTCTTTCCCAAAGATTGAGTATAATCAGAGCTAATCAGAAAATTATGAGCTGTCTGATTGCTGATTAGATTCCTAATGTTAATATAGTCAAGAAGCCTCTCTGTGTTGTATTTTAAGAGAAGTGTAAAAATAACGTCTTCGAAAGAAAGAATCAAAGCTACTGTAGCAGCAGGAGATCTGGCTCCGGTGAAGGAAAATAGGTTTTTCAGCCCTGGGAAGGAGACAGGCCAGTGGAGAGGGCGAAAGATCTCAGATCTGAGGAGGAGAAGGGGCAGGAGCTGTCCAAACAATTACTAGATGCATTAGCCTGGAGAGGATTGCTCTGTGGCGGAGCACAGAGAGCGCATAGGGACAGCCCTTCCTCTTAGAGCTCATTCTTTATGGAGAATCAGACCCGAGAATGTCTCAGCTGGGTCTCTTCTGGCAGCAGCAGGAGGTTTTATTTCTCCCCTCCATCTTTGCCCAGGAAGCGTGGTCCTTTGATCTTTCAAACCCACGAGCCCTGGCCATGCAGGAAGAGACCTTGGCTAGCTAGTGTGAGATGGGAGCCTGGGATGTGCCCCCAAAAAGTGACTGAGAATGAGATGCCTCTGATATGGCTGGCAGATTCTAAGCGAGAGAGCACCCTATCAAGTCCATGGATGGGCAGGCTGCACTGGCTTCTTTTAAATACTGGATCAAGGGGCTTGGGTGAATGCTGTGTAACCACAGCAATTGGTTCGCTGTATAAGAACCTGCCTAGAATAGACTGCATGGAGGAGAGCCTGGTGCTATGGGCTCTGCTTCAACTGCCAGCCGAGTCCAGTGAGAATTAAAATCTGTGGTCAATTCTCCAAATGAGACAGTGCCTATCCAAAACCCACATTCTCATTGGGTCACGGAGGGGCAGGACATAACAATTTAGCTAACTCTTTCCTATGCACCTCCTCCTGCGACCCACCAAGAATCGAGCATGTCAATTTCCAGTGAGGTCCACTGGCTGTTATTCACAGGGTCCCCTCTTTATGGCTTGTTAGTGTCTTCCAGGCGCTGGGCAGGCCTGGGGATCCCTGCTCGAAGGTGCATCGTCTGCAACTTTCCCAGCTGTTACCTGTCCCTCAGCACTGATGGAAGGGAGGGGCTCCTCAGTCTTCCTAGGACATGCATCATTGGTTGCGGCGTCAGTTGCACTCCATTGCCCATGTCATTTCTTCTACTCTGCTTTGTGAGGTTTTGTGCCTCCTGTCTTGGGTTGCTTCCCAGGAAAGAAGCAAATACTCAGCACTGCTCCAGAATGAACTTTAAAAAACCCACCCACTGGAGCCCTCCCTTTTCACTTCCCACCAAGAAACCTCTTTGAAACTATTCCAGCTGCCCCTTCCCGACTCCTCTGCTGGCATCAGCTGTCTTCCTGACGAGTGCCGAGCTGTGAACCCAGCAGGGAGGGAGTTGCCCTCGCTGCACCTCATCCTAGAATCCAGGCTAGTGGGGAGTACTGAAGGACTGCTGGAAACTCCCCAGCCTGCTTTAATGCTGCTCCAGCTAAAACCAGGAGACTTGCATGGCTTTAAATCTTTAAACGTCCTGTTTAAATATTCAGCAGAGAAGGTTTTTGTCACACTGTTCAATGGGCATGAGAGCAGGATGGGAACCAGTCCACAGCCTGGGATTCCCGGGCTGCTGGTGACTGCATGAGGTCACTCTTCAGCAAGAGCTGCCGAAGTGCTGACTGGAGTTTAAAAGTGCTTCCTGCCATGCAGTGCATATGGCGACAGGCTCTTCAGAAGCAGAAAAACACTCATTTACACCAGTGGAGGATCGGGCCCTTAGTTGTTGTTGATTTGCTAGACACTGTGCAAACTTAACTAAAAGACACTCTGCCTGGAGAGCTTACAATCGACATAACAGTATTTATCTGCTGATGATTTCCTTCTGCATTTGGCGTTTTGTTTTGCTTCTTGTGTTTTTTTTATAGGAGCAGCAGTTAAGCTTGCCTTCTTGTTTACTTCCCGTTTCACACACTGGCCTCACTGAATTGACAACAGGATTGACAACAGCTCTTGAGATGTATCGGGGGTAGCCGTGTTAGTCTGTATAACTTTCACTCCATGCATCTGAAGAAGTGAGGTTTTTTACCCACGAAAGCTTATGCCCAAATAAATCTGTTGGTCTTTAAGGTGTCTTGAGATGTGTTTGCTAATGAACTTCTGTGGCTGGGCCAGCGGGCGGAGCTCTACCTCCCTCACATACTACTTTTAAGAGCATGAGATATGTTGCAGGAAGTGAAAGATGTTATCATTTTGCATTGTTTATAATCCATTTAATTAGCTGCTCGGTACAAAGAGAAAACTCTTGCAATTATTTTGAAAACGTCTCAAAATATTCCCCAGCACAGTTTAAATAGATGTAAGAGGTCAATGGTTTAGGTGTAGCTAAAGACAGTTTGTTGACTGATTATATCGCACCCATCAGGAAAAATATTTGCACTCATTCCCCACATAAGTTGGCAGGGTCGGTCCACCAAATCCAGAAATTGGACAGAAAACCAGTCTATGGTATGGAGCAGCATCTAGCGATGAGCAGGGCTGTGTAGCAAAGCATCACACAGCACCTTATTGCTTTAACGAACATTAAGGAAATCCAAAGAAAGTCCCATGTTGATGACCCCTAGCTCTACCTCTTTTGCTCAGCCAATGTTTATAGTACCTCCATGCAGTTGTCTCAGTGCCCATGTGCAGGATGCACTTAGATGATGTTCCTTGGAAGAGGTGAATGCTTTGTAGAGCTGGCCAAAGCCATTGCCTTTTCCTCTCTAGGTCACCATGCTCCAGTCACAATGGTGCTGTGCCGTCTGGGAGTGCTCAGAACCCAGGATAGCTATCATCACTGTATTCTTGGCTGTTCTGGGGTGCCCAAGGTGTGGCAGAAGACGGAAATGCCTCTTTGTGTCTTTGGCTGTCCAAGAAGTTGCCTTTCTTGTTCGATGATGATATACACCACAGAGATCTACCAGTTCACCATGTCCTGGCTGAACTGTAGTAACATCCTGAGGTAGGATGCATAGGCCACATGGAAACCCCCACCTAGGTCAATGTGCAGGAGCTGTTATGCATAGGCTAGACCGACGAGATCACATCGCTGCGGTGCTCATGTGCTCTCCGTGTGTTCTCTGTGCAGCGCCAGATTCACCCAAGCAGTGCTGGTGCTACTCGGTAGAGCTCTCGATGATCTGGGCCCTGAGTGCCTTAGAGAATCTCCTCTTTCTCCATGACTCCCCTGTTAGCTGTGGGCATTAGGAATGCTACATGGACTTGGGACAGGGACTTTATGGTAGCAGGCCCCAGGCTGGAGAACACCATCCCACCAGAAACGAGGATGAGCCCAGATCTCCCCCCTTCAGAGCAATAGTGAGATCTCGCCTCTGTGCATTTGCCTTCCTGCAATACCACCCCCAGAACTAGCCTGGGGAATGGAAGTGGACAAGAGAAGTCCTGCAACTTTTGGTCCAGATCATTCTCTTAGGCCCGGTCTATACCAAAAACTTAGGTTGACCTACCTGCATCACTCAGGGTTCTAAAAATGTCTTGCCCTGAGTGCAGTAGTTTAGGTTGACCTAACCCCTGCTGTAGATGCTACTGCCTCTTGGAGAGGTGGCTTACCTACAGTGATGGGAAAAACTCCTTCAGTCGATTGTAGGAAGCATCTACACTACAGTGGCTGGACTGAGCCCTCTGCTTAGCTTAGCTTCACCTTCCAAAAGGTGTGGCAGGGTAGCCCCCATGCATGGAAATGTTCAGGAATTATGATGATTGTGACTGTAATGTTGTCAAGGGTAAATGGAGTTTACCTTCTTTTACCACTACACCACTGGATTACAAGATGCAGCTCCATCCTAGACACACACATCATAAATACTAGTGGATCCTGCTGTATTGTTTTAGGTCACTTATTACCCAGATTAGTTCATCTTTTGCATGGAGAAAAGGCTTTTTTGATTCCAGACCTGCATTGTCTCAGTGGTTACTCTTGTTGAGAGGATACAGGTGTTAATTCTGCTCCTGGTGTGTTGCGCACCTTCACAGATGTGTGTCTCATACCATTCAATTTCTTGGTCCATCCTTGTTTAGTCTGCTCAGAAATAATAATGCACCCACTTAGAGCGCTCCAGATGGATCAAACTGGACTCCCTTCCTCCTGGGAGCAAAAGGGTACTGCTTTCTGCCCTCCACTAGACCACATCAGATCCTGCTGCTGAGTGCGCCTTTATCTGTGGTCTCTAATCCCGCCTGTGGGAAGTCCTCAAAAAGAAATACACCGCTCAGAGCCTTCCTGGAACATAGTGCTGGGCACTGCAGAACCAATTGCAAGCAAGGCCTCAGACCAGTTTCCATATGGCCCAGCCTCGGGGGGGAAAGGATTCCCATCAGGATGAATCTAAAGTTCTTTCAGCTTGGTCCGTGCTGTTGCTTAGTGCAGCCTCTCTGAGAGACCTGTCCCAAGACAGCCCTCCCAGCTTTACAATGTTTCCAACTCACGGGAGCCAAAGAGGCTTAGAGTGGGATTATGGAAAGGGCCATCATTAGCCTGATGCAGCTACCATTGAAATCAATGGGAGTTTTTCTGGTGACTCCAGTGGGAGCAGAGAAAGGCGGAGACTGGGCAATGGTTGACACCTCTAGAGATGAGGAGTCTTCTCCAGTGCCGAAGCTGCCCTCCCTTCTCCACATTGGAAATCACACATTAGAGGTGGCCAGAAAGAGGTGGGAAAAGCAGCACCATAACTCTACTGGAGTCTTTAAGAACTGCTTAAAGGGCAGAACTAGCTGGAAATGAGACGACTGGGTAGGGTGCAGAGCCCTTGCTGATGCCCACAGAAGACACTCAGCAGCTCTCAGGAGGAGCCCCGCACTGTGGTGCAGGGTTGGGCCGCTAGCTGGGCAGGTCAGCGAAAGAGTGATGGATTGTGAGCTGCATGCCAGAGAGGGGCCTGGCCAGAGAGGCTGGGATCAGAGTCCTTTCCTTTATTTGTATTACAGTTGTGTCTAGTGGCCCCAGTTAGGAATCGGAGCCCCACTGTGCTGAGCACTGAACAAACACAGGACAGCAAGCTGACACCTACATGCAACAGTCCAGTACAACAGAGAGATGTGGGAGCGCAACGTGCCAGTGAGAGACCATTCTAACCCTTCTGGTAAGCAGCGGTCACAGCATGCCCGCTGCCTAACCGCTACCGAGCGTCTAGTGGGCTTGTGGGGCAGATGAGTATAGAGGAGAGAAGTAAAGGAAGCTTGTACAGTGGCCTTATGGATATTTTATGATCAGCTTCTGCTGTGAATGGGAAAGAATGAGAAGGTGCTTGTGGGTGAGCTCGACAAATGGGCAGTAAAGGCTGGTGTTGCTGGCAGAGCAGTACCTGGGGCTGACAGCTCGACAGTTGAGAAGAGATGATAGGTAGGCCAGGAAGGGCTTTCCAAGCCACAACCTGCCATTTGTGTTTGATGCCTTAGCTTTGATTGAGGCTCATCTCTTTGCATGAATATGCAGGCAGAGAGGGACATTGGAAAATTTCCCCCATAATCCCGAAGTCACTTACGCATGGTCAGAAATGTTACCGTCTCACACTAGAACTTGGTATTTTATTGCATCCCACCAGCTGCTCCGACCTGAGAAACCCCCGCATTAAAACCTGTTCTTATAACCCCACCAGGGAAAATTCACCCCAGTCAGATGGCAAGCACCAGGCCCGTGTGCCTCTTGAGCCTGGTTTGAGTGGTGCACCCCATCCATGCCTATGCATGTTATGGACCATACATAGATTCCCAATAATAATCATAAGTCATCTTCTGCAGCTTCAAGCTGCTGTGTCATTTCCCTCCCTCCCCATGCGATGCATCACGTGCGGCTTTACATTGTGCCTGGTAGTGTAGCAAGACCAAATGTCACATGTGCAACTGATTGGAGCGCACGCGCTAGATTCCAGCCTAGTAACCGGACACAGCTTATGTGAAGGTAACAAGTAAAACTTGTGTGATGGTTGGAGTTTTTGCTGACTACTCTTAAGGTGTCTCATCAGTGTGTTCTTAGTGTTACATATGCTGGGGACGCTGATGAATCAGGTTCATGCAGCGTGTGTGTGTGTGTGTGTGTATTTTGACACATCTAGCTGAAGCCACTTTGCCATTCTACCATTTTTACCTAATTCGAATACAAATGTAATTCTGTCTCTGACGACTCGGTCAAAAACTTGGCATGGTGTTCTTCTCTGAGTTCCCAAATTGTAATCCCGCCTGGGTGGGCTTCAATCAATGGGATTGTCTGAAATATACCACTGTTCTGGAGATACTGTCTAGAGGGAGTAGGTTCTTTCCTTGCACTCTGCACCTGGTCCTCTCCATCCCGCCCCCTTTCTGACTCTCCTTTCCAATCTCTCCAGCCGACTGCATGGACCACAGAGATAAATGTACAATCTGAATGGCAGGTATTATATTCACTTATACTAATGTTCTGATTAATAAGCTCATCTCCACTCATTGTGAGTATTTGCTTTGAATCATCCTGGCTGCAGTACTGTATAAAGGACTAGATACTGTAATTGTCCCCCATTGTCGCCTCGTAATAACTTGGTATGATGTTATCAGGGTAATTTTTTTTTGCTAACTTTGATTAATTTATATTTTGTTATTCAATAAAAAATATCAGACAATGGTAAAGGGGGGGAGGTTAGGAAAAGTCTACTCTACTTGCTGAGCAGCCAGTTTACAAACATGAATGTTTGTGGCCTATATTGTGAAAGGTTTTGTTTGGGCTTTTTTCCCCCCAAAGGTTTTTTGAAATATCAGGAACCAGGAGCCCCCATGAAAAAGAGCCAGTGGGAAATATTTTAATTTTTACAAACGGTTTTGGTCAGTAGGTTAGCTCCGAAGTGCTTCCCTGGAATGTCTGTTTTGTTCCGTTTGCTGTTGGCAATCTCTAAATCGAACATGGCAGAACTGATTTAAGTACTTCTGTAAGACAGGGGGAAATCTCCTTTGGGTGGACAACTGTGTGTGTCAGGTGTCAATCCAGCGTGTTTCAAAGCAGCCAAGATACTAAACCAACATGGAGTGGATAATGGAGATGCTGATGTTGTGTTAGTCAAATACAAATTATTGGGCTCAATACAGAGGTAATTGGGTTTTCGGGCCTGGTTATACAAGAGGTCAGATTAGATGGTCTAATAGTCCCTTCTGGTCTTAAAATCTGTTAATAGAGAGATGCATTTTTGCCTGTCTGTTGCAATCAGTAGCTATAAATTTTACAAGGGTGCTCTGCTGTTATCCTTGCTGGTCTTATCCTAAAGGAAATTCCAAGGTTCATCTGGTTTCTAGTTAGCCTGCTAGGTTTTGGAATGGAGCAGCAGCTCTATTGGTTGGTTGTTTACAGCACTTACATCATCTTCCAGTAGATGTCAACTGAAACAAAGTAGAAACCAGTAGAGATCAGCTAGAAGGATTTTAATGGAGCCTCCTGGCATTGCCATTAGGGTATGTAATGAGCCATCAATGTTGTGCATTTCACCCTCGTGTTTACATGCTATTCTTCAGTTACTGTTGGGGGCACCTCAGTTATTGTTTGCAACCCCCCTCTTTGCTGTGTGCCTCTTGTTACCAGTTTGCCCAGTTGCTGGTGGCAAACCCATGTTCAGTGGCTATACCTCTGGGGTAATAGATGGCTTCCAAGTTGTTTTTTTTTCCAGAATCTCATTTGTGATTGGCTGCATTATTGTGCTATGTCTACTACATCCCACTAGTTACTGGCTTCTCCCAAGCGTTTATCTCCTCCTCTGAGTGATTCCTGGTTACTGAATCAGAGCTTGGCTGGGGAAGGAAAAACAAAATAGACCAAGCTCTGAACGCAGTGGTGCAAACAAATGAAAATCAATGACTTCAATCCACAGCTTGCCAAAAGGTCCTCTGGTTAGGGAGGGGGAGAGGAGAAGGGGAGCGAGGTTCCAGCTTTCGAGAGATGGAAGATACAAACTTAAATGAGTTTTTCCCTGTAACACATGTCCTGACCTTTTTTAAAAAATGAAATTTATTTTATTAATTCTTTCTTTTTATCAAATTCGTCAGTGGACCACTAAATATATGACTGTGGAAAAGGTCAGGAAATATGTAGTTGGTGAAATCTTGTTTCAGTTGATGGATTTTCCCTTAGGGGATTTTTTTTTCCTCTTTATTTTTGTTCCCCTTCATTTTTTTTCCCATAACAAAAATGTGTTAATTTGTTTTGATTTTTCCAGGTTTAATGATAGGGCTGAGATGTGCTCTTTAATCAGAGAAACAAACCTAAAAGCTCTTTAATTTCTGTGTCAGTGGGCTTGACCCAGCAGCCCGTATATGAATGCAGGATTGGACCCGACATTTGCAAAGGAGAAGGAAGCTGGGTTTTGTTTTCTTTTGTGAAGTTGGAGTCCAAGTCTGCAGTCACATCAGCAAGGGATGCAGGATCGGGCCCATTTTAACAGAAATTCAAGGTTCTCTTGAGTCTCTCCTCTGCTGAGACACACATTGAAATGACCTGATGGATTCTGATTCCTCTCCCACTTGTGGTACTCTTGGCAAGTTATCATGGTGGAACCAAAATCCGTGTCCATCAGAGCTGGCAGCCGTGGGGGTGGGAGAGCTAGAACAATTTTCAACAAGAGGGTTTTGTTGTTGTTGAAAAATGCCAATTCGTCATAACCGAAACATCTCTTGGGAACGTATCAGTTATACTGAATTTCACCCCCTCAGATTTTAGCAAAATCCATTGAAAGGTCTTGGGTTCCTCCCGATACGAAACAGGGAAAAATATTTGAAATCTCAAATGTTTTCATGGGATGCAAAAACAGCTTCCCAGCCAGCTCTAGTGGATCTTGGCAACCTCCTCCGATGTTGGGAAGCAAATTCTGCCATGTGTGCAATTCCCATTCACTTCCATTGGAGCTGCCTCCACACATGCGAGGGCAGACTTTGGACCTCAGCTGTAAACAAACATGGAGTGCTGAGCGCACAGCATGAACAAGGCTGCTGAGGCCCACACACACAGACTTAGCTTAGGAGGATTTGACAGCTGAATGCTTTAGCACATGGGGGGCTAGTTCAGCTGATGTTGCCAAAACTGGGCTGCCATGACCCAGAATAGGTGCCATGGGGAAACTTCCAAAGCAGTGATACATACAGTTCTAGGGGAATGGCATGGAGCATGAGCAGGTCCCGTGCGGCTCCTCCAGCGCTGGAAGGGCAGGGCCTAGCAGCCCATCTCAAGGCCTTCTGTGCTTTTGGAGCCCCTCTCTGCCTATTTACCCTCCTGCGGTGGTGCCAGGAGGCTGGGTCTGTGGCATGGCATGGATCTAGAGCACCCTGACCCAGACAGAGGTGCTGGGGAGTGGCTCCACAGTGGAATCCAGCACCGGCACAGTAGAGGGGAAATGAACTAAGACAAGTAATAAGAAATAGCTATACGCTGGCGAGTTGCTGTGCTTCGAATCCGTTTCCCTGGGCTTAAGTTGCTCTTTATTAATAATAAGAATGGGAGTCAATCAAACTGGCCAAAGGAGAGGGGGGAGGATCTGAATTCTCATTATAGGTGGTTTTATTAGCACCGAAGCCTTTTCAGCACCATGTCTGCGGGGCAGGAATTATGCCTTAAATGGGGCAGAGCTGAATTTTCAACAGAAAGCAAGAGAATTATCTTATTTTAAAAAAAAGAAAAAAAAAAGAATCCAGTCAGAAATTAATTGTATGGTAAACCATATGGGTGAAATTACGTTTAAGGAATGCCAAACGGCTGTAAAAGCTGGAAAATGCCAAGTTTGGGAGGAAAATCCCTCTCTCCTTAGCTTTGCAAGTTCCGGAACGAAGATTGCGTGTGTAGTCAGAGCTCAGGGCTGACCATCAGGGGAGACTGTTGTTGTTTGTATTGTGGTAGAGCCTGAGAGCTCCCATCATGGACCAGGACCCTGTTGTGCTAGGTGTGGCACATTTTTATTACTAGTAGGGGTCTTATGGTAGTGCATAGGAGCCCCAGTCCTGGACCAGGACCCCATGGTGTTCGGCCCTGTACGTTTTAATTGCTATTAGATGTATTACTGTAGCGCATAGGTGCCCCAGTCATGGACCAGAACTCCGTGGTGTTAGGCGCTGTACATTTGTATTGCTATTAGGTGTACTACGGTAGCACATGGCAGCCCAGTCCTGGACCAGGACCTCGTGGTGTTTGGTGCTGTACAAACTGAACAAAAAGACAGTCCCTGCCCCAAATAGCTCATAATCTGACAAGAGACAATATTGATCAGCATGCTAGTTGATGGTCTCTGCACCCCAGCAGCCCTAGCCAGCGTCCAGTATTTTGTAGGCATCATGGCATAGGATAAGAGGCGTTGAAGGAGAATAATGAGGGAGCTCTGTGGACATTTATGGGGCTTGTTGGAAAATATAACAACTAGGCGATGGAGGCTGGTGTCATGGGCGAATCGGAGGCAGGAGTCAATGTCTCTATAGCCAAGGACAGATGACAGGTAGGGCTTTTACCCAAATGCGCTGTGCTTTCAGAGCTGGACAGGAGGGCAGGGATTAAGGAAATTCACCATCTGTGCAAATGGCCACACAAGTAGCTTTCTTACCCTCAACCTGTGAGCAGCGCAAGGAACCACAACAGCGCTGCAACGAGGGCGTTGTAGGGAAACGTCCTAGGGTGGAAAAAACAGGTGTGTTAAACCGTTCTTTTTAAAATGTATTATGAACTTACTGTGTTACTGTACAATGGTGCTGCCAAATGCGACAGCCCACTGCTGTGCTGCTGCAGGCATGTGTTGTTCAATAACACACCCTGATGCTGCTGCCCACAGTAGTGCTTCTTGGGTAACTGGGCTGCTAAAGATCACAGCTCTCAGTCGTGTTGTTGCAGTGTTTGACATAGAATACTGCCATATGTTTTTGTTAAGGGAAGAGTTTTTCTCTTTGTGTCATAGAATCGTAGAATATCAGGGTTCGAAGGGACCTCAGGAGGTCATCTAGTCCAACCCCCTGCTCAAAGCAGGACCAATCTCCAGACAGATTTTTGCCTCAGAGCCCTAAATGGCCCCCTCAAGAATTGAACTCACAGCCCTTGGTTTAGCAGGCCAATGCTCAAACCACTGAGCTATCCCTCCCTCCATCACTGCAGGAACTAGTGACACACATCTTAAAGAACCATCATTACTGCACAAGATGATTAACTTCCTCTTCTCATGCAAACTCTTCTTAAGCTGTTATCACCCACCAAGGCCAGATATTCATAATAGAAGCAGTATTTCATTGACCCAGGCCAAGTTTTCAAAACATGCCTGCATCCGCCTGGCGTTGCTGCCTTCCGCCCAGTCAAGTGGGGGCACTCAATTAGTGTCTAGACATCTGTAAGATTTGAACAGATCCGTGTTACAAATTTCACTTCACTTCATTAATCTCTTTCCATCTCCTTGTTTTAAAACTTTGGGTCAGGGATTGAATTTACCTAGCATAACATCCACTGCTAGCAGTGACTTCAGAGCCCGGAGGTTAAGACAAACACCAGAAGCCTTTGTTACATTGTTATTGTGTATATTCATAATAATGGACTTTCAAAAATGAAACCTATAATTTACCTAATAGATCGTCAAGGTCTCTAGGTACAATTATCAAAGTATTGTAGTAATGGGAGAGCTGTAGAGATCAGCCAGCCCACCCCCTGGCCAATGCAAGACTCTTCTCTTCATTGTGATGCTTTGTGCTTTGTCCATTTTTCAATATCTCAAGTGTTAGAGCATCTACCGCTTCCTGGGGACACTGTTTCACTGATCTCACTATTACCAGTTTTCTCCCTACTATTCAAGTACACTCCCCTTGCCCAGATAGTAAATTTTCTTTGCCTGTTTTCATCCCTTTATTCCTCATTAATGGCTCCTTACTATCCCACTGCACAGTGCCTCCTGCTCCCTGGAATCAGAGTGCACTTGGTCCTAACCAGGGGCATCAGCAAGCATCTGCCCCTGGCATCCTTACCCAGGGGCTGCCACTTGCACTGTCTGCATGCAAAGACTGAGGGTTGGACTCATAGACTCTAAGGCCAGCAGGGACCAATGTGATCATCTAGTCTGACCTCCTGCACGTTGCAGGCCACAGAACCACACCCGACCGCTCCCATAACAGACCCCTAACCTCTGGCTGAGTTACTAAAGTCCTCAAATCATGATTTAAAAACTTCAGGTTACAGCAAATCCACCATTTACACTAGTTTAAACCTGCAAGTGACCTGTGCCCCATGCTGCAGAGGAAGGTGAAACCCCCCCAGAGTCTCTGCCAATCTGACCCAGGAGAAAATTCCTTCCCGACCCTAACTCCAAGGTTAAATTTACTGATGGCTGGTTCATATCCATTTGTTCTTGTGTCAACATTGGCACTTAACATAAATAACTCCTCTCCCTCCCTGGTATTTATCCCTCTGATGTATTTATAGAGAGCAATCATATCTCCCCTCAGCCTTCTTTTGGTTAGGCTAAACAAGCCAAGCTCTTTGAGCCGCCTTTCATAAAATAGGTTTTCCGTTCCTTGGATCATCCTAGTGGCCCTTCTCTGCACCTGCTCCAGTTTGAATTCATCCTTCTTAAACATGAGAGGCTAGAATTGCACACAGTATCCCAGATGAGATCTCCTGTGCCTTGTATAATGGTACTAACACTTCCCTATCTCTACTGGAAATACTTCGCCTGATGCATTCTAGGACTGCATTAGCCTTTTTCACAGCTGCATCACATCAGTGGCTTAGTCATCCTGTGACCAACCAATACACATAGGTCTTTCTCCTCCTCTGTCACTTCTAACTGATATGTCCCCAGGTTACAGCAAAAATTCTTGTTAGTCCCTAAGCGCCTGACCATGCACTGTGCACTATGAAATTTCATCCCATGCTAATGCTCCGTAGTGCTGGATACCCCAAAGGGAACAGGATGGGTCCATGGCCTCACCATCCCACATCAGCCAGAAGAGCTGTCAGGGTGTGTATGTGGGGGGAGAACTCAGGCTTCCCTCTGTATGGGGTGGTGCTGCACCTATGCTGCTGGAGAAACTGTACCTGCCTCTGAGAAATGCCCCCTTTGGCTCCTGGTGTGGATGCCGGGTGGTTGCTTGTCACTGGTTGTTGCCTCATATCCCTCCTTAGTTGTCCTCTAGCCTCGTGACGCTTCCTGCAGGCCCAGCCTTGCCCTCCCAGAATCCTTCGCTCTGCCTCCCTTTGCAGAGCAAACATTGAAAACATGCTAATGTTGCCCTGACCAGCTTATGCGGTTTTGGACTTCTCTAGCTCAACAGCCACGATCCCTGTAAATTCCTCTCTCATGTATGGGTCCGGCCGCACCTAGATCTGGGTGCCAGCTTGGGCACAGACCATTTTTGAAATATCACATGTAAAGCCCCATTCTTTGTGACTTAGCTAATCTCTGCAAGGAGCAGCTAAAGGAACTGGCACGTTAGGTCAGATGTCTGCCTTTAGTGTCCCGGACAGCCTGCCTCCCTGAGCTGTGAGCTCCACTTCTCAGAGGCTATGGGGGACGGTCACAGAGGGAGTGAGGTGACTCTGGAGGAGGGGCGCAGGCATGAGAGGGCATCAGAAGCATGAAGGATCAAGCGGAATTCTGATGGGGAGAGGAAGACTAGTGGGGATGCACAGGTGGGCATAAGAGACAGGCCAGGAGTGGTAGGGACTGCAGCTATGCTATGTGCCAGGCACACCCAAGTGCCTCTGTGTTGAGGGATTGGTGCCTGAAGTGTGCTCCCCACCCCACCTACCGTTTACTGCATGGAGTGCTGGAGGTGCATGTGCGTTGTGAGAAGATCATGGGTGTTGGTGAGCCAGATGAGGAGAAATGAGGGAGGGGGAGAGAATGTGTGTGGGGGGAGGGACTTAGTCAATTACTTGGTAGTTTCTTTGATTTTTAGAAACTTAGGTCTGTGGGATTCGAACTTCAGCAGCCTTAGCTCTGCGATGGAGGGAACGTGTGTACATCCAGGGCCTGGGGATGTACACCTTTACACCTGGGGCCCTTGGCGGTGCCAGCACAGAGGCTATGGATATAGGGTAAAATTTCCCCCATTCTGAAGGCCAGCACTCAACCTATGCACAAGTTCCACTCCACTCACGCCCTAGGATGATGGCTTATGTGGTGCCAAGGCCTTGTTCACAGGAGTGAATTCCACTCTGTGTGAGCCATGATGACTAAATCCCCCTCTGGCTCCTGGAGGCGCGTGGTCACTCTAGAATGGGGCGGTGTAGGGAGGGGAAGCTTGGCCGTGCAGTACCTGCTGTAGGTATAGGTGGAGGAATTCAGTCTATTCAGCTGCCCATCAAGTCCTGAGTACCAGCACTCTGATTCACAGAACAAATGGCTCGGGCCAAGTTCCAGATCCCTGGAAACAAAAGCTCATAAGGAGAGCCACGGGTAGATCTGCACGGTCAAACTCTGCTGGCCTGCCTCAAGTAGTCCCATTGAAGTCAGTGCAGTTGGTCCCATGAGCAAGGCGCGTGGGATCTGGCTCTGAACTGTAATGCTGGCTGGTGATGCAATGAGGAACCCCAGCTGTTGGGAACGTGAAAGCATAGACACTCCAAACAGCTGATGTCTTATTGCCAGTGGTATTAAAATAGCACTCGGAAAGGCACAAAGCAGATTTATTTGTTCTCCTCAATTAGAGCGATTACCGTGCTCTTGTGAAAGTCAAAACACAATTTTCCGCCCCGGCACCAGGCAGCTCTTGCTTATGGCAGGTCAGTCATTGTCACTCCCCTCCTGTTGGAAGCTGCAAGCTGATACCATTCACCTCTCCAACAGCACTTAACACAAATGGGGTGGAGCAGCGACTGCAGCACACAGGCCTGTTGAAGCGCTTAGGAGATAATGGGATGCCCTTATGTGTCATCCCTGTTGACATTTATTGGGGGATGACTGGGTTTCCCCCTCCCGCCATGTGTATAGTAGCATGATCGTTCCCTCTACGCAACTGCCGGTGGGTGCGAGCATGCCAAGGCTTAGCTAGCCCAGACAGTAATTGAAGCTGACTCTGCAATGAGAACAAGAAATGATTTCCTGGCTAAAGAGAAATGAGCATGAAGTAGTAATAATCCTGATCGTAGCTGGAGAGGCAGCAACTGCTGGCATTAGTTATATAATGGCTTTTGTTTTAGCCCCCTGTATCTAGCCACTTACAACTCTATGAAACTTTCCCCTCTCATTTCCCAGGCTTGGCTGCAGCCTAGAGGGGAATGATTTTATTTTTATTTTTCTGAAAGTCTGAGCCAAATTGGTTCTGCCATTTTTGAGTGTGGTTATGAAAAATGACTTAGTCATTGGAAGAGAAGCAATTGCAATATATATCTATATCTATAGATATAAATGGTAGCAGCTATTGCACCCAAATGGCTGTAGGTATCGAGCTAAAATTTAGCAGGAACTAGTTGTTATGGAGAAGTACCTTGTTTAAAACATCCCCTGAAAACTGGATTTGATTTGACTGCATTATCCCCCCACTGCTACCCTGACTCTGTGCAGATGGAGTGAAATTCACCCTTGGGCAGAGGAGGCCAACACAAGTCCAATGCACCACATCAGTGCTGTTCTGAAGACGGAAATGGTGCCTATGCTTTGGGCTGGCCATCTGTGCATGGGTGAATTCCACCTTTAGTGCGGGATTTCCTTGCTAAGCTCATAAGATGCCCAGCTCAGGAATGCTACACTGTGCAGGCCTAGTTTAGAGGCATGGCTCCACTGGAGTATCAGCTGCATCTGAAAAGGTAATAGCTGCCTTTTTGCCAGGGTGCACAGGAGAGGGGGCTCCAAGAAGGAGCATGAGAATAGGGTGGTTCAAGGGGGGGTCCATATTATGACAATCGCAGAAATGTAGGGCTGGAAGGAACCTCAAGAGGTCATCTAGCCTATCCCCTCGTGCTGAGGCAGGATTACTTATACCTGGAAATTCTGTTCTCTCAGTGGGGCCTTGGGAATTCTATTGGAAGCAAAAAATGTGATAAGAGAACAGCTGCCATCTAAACAAAGGGGCTGGGGCCTGATGCAAAGAATCTGATCCCAGTAGGAAAAGCACAGCCTGATGCTAAAGCAGCTGTTGGCAACATGCAAGTGGCCCTGAACTGCCTGTGAGTTCCTGTCCGAGTTATAGACCTAGACGGCCCAGGAGTGGGTCAGTATGCCAATACTATCAACTCTCACGATGTTGGTGTTTTTCTTAAAGCTCCAGCTGCTAGAATGAGGTTATTGCCTAAGAATCTCAGTTTGCATTTAGAAAAAGAAGCAAGTTTCTAGACCTCCTGGTTGCAGAGAAAAGCTTGAAAACATGACCCACCCTGAAGCGTTTCAGTCCGAGGAATTTATAATTGTTTATATCTCATGATTTGTAAGTCAAGCTCATGGTCTTTGGGGGCCTGACTCATGATTTTGGGGGCCTGACTCATGATTTTTGAATGGTTGGGGTTGGCCAGCCTGCAGCCCTTCACAGAGTACTTCTGTGTGATTTGTCATTGACCTTCCAGGTGCCAGGCAGGCATTAGGCATCCCTGCACCATCCTGATGTTTCTTGTAAAGCAGAAACCGTTCTGGGTGGCCTCTTGTTTACTTCTAAAAATGTTCAAATGTATTACTGGCACGTGAAACCTTAAATTAGAGTGAATAAATGAAGATTCGGCACGCCACATCTGAAAGGTTGCCGGCCCCTGGTTTAAAGACTTCAAGGTGCAGAGAATCCTCCAGCAAATGACCCGTGCCTCACGCTACAGAGGAAGGCAAAAAAAAAACCAGGGCCTCTGCCAATCTGCCCTGGGGGAAAGTTCCTTCCTGACCCCAAATATGGCGATCAGCTAAACCCTGAGCATGTGGGCAAGACTCACCAGCCAGCACTCAGGAAAGAGTTCTCTGTAGTAACTCAGATCCCATCCCATCTAACATAGGGTGACCAGACGTCCCGATTTTATCGGGACTGTCCCGATATTTGCTTGTTTGTCCCGCGTCCCGACCAATGTTAGGTCGGGACACTGGACAAACAAGCAAAGGTTCTGGAGCCCGAAGGGCTCGCGCCCTCACCTGCCCCGACTCCGTCCCCTCCTTCCCCCATTGGATCCTTCCCCAAATCCTCGCCCCCATCCCCGCCCCTCACTGCCCCATTGTCTCCCTCCCCAAATCCCGCCTCTTTCCAAGCATGCCATGCCCAGGAGACTCAGGGGAGTGCGGGGCCGGGGTGAGTGTGAGTCTGGCCTGGCCCCGAGCAGGCAGGACTCGGGCGCGGTACCTAGAGGGAGAGTAGGGGGGCGGCCCGTGGGGCTAGGTGGCGGCTGTTCTCCCCACCTGGGCAGGGGACTCGGGAGCAGCCGCTGCTGCAGCTCCCACTGCTGCGGGGGGAGGAAGTGGCCAAGCACGTGGCGCTCGGCGGCTGCGGCTTTGGTGCCCGGGCCCGAACCCCCCCGAGCCCGGGCCTGCTGCGGGGCAGCGCGCACACTGCGCTCAGCCCCTGGCCAGTCGCGTCTGGGCTGGCTGCCCAGCTGGTGCAATCCCGTGGCGGAGGCATCGGCAGCCCAGTCCCGTTCGTTCCCCTGCAGGACCCGAGCGGGATGCGGGGGGCTGGGGCCTGCTGCCCCCACTCCGAGGCCGCCCGCAGGATTGCACTAGCTGGGCAGCCAGCCCAGACGCGAGTGGCCAGGGGCTGGGTATGCGCAGCGTGCGCGCTGGGTCCCCGCAGCAGGCCCGGGCTCGGGGGGTTTGTGGGCGCCAGAGCCGCAGCTGCCGAGCTTGGCCAGCGTCCGCTTCCTCCTCCCGCGGCAGTGGGAGCTGCAGCAGCGGCTGCTCCCGAGTCCTGCTGCCCAGGTGGGGAGAACAGCCGCTGCCTGGCCCCGCAGGCCACCCCGTACTCTCCCTCCAGATACCGCGCCTGAGTCCTGCCTGCTCGGGGCCAGGCTGGACTCACACTCACCCCGGCCCCGTGCTCCCCTGAGTCTCCCGGGCCTCCCTCCAGCGCTTGCGGAGGGAGGAGGAATCGGGGGTGGGGGATTTTTTTTTTTTTTGCTCTGCCGCCATTTTTTCCCCCTCTGCCCCCGCCCCGCCCCCCCCGCGTCCCGATATTTGAGCTGGGTGATCTGGTCACCCTAATCTAACATCCCATCACAGACCATTGGGCATATTTACCACTAATAGTCAAAGATCAATTAATTGCCAAAATTAGGCTATCCCATCATACCATCCCCTCCATAAACTTATCAAGCTTAATCTTGAAGCCAGATATGTCTTTTGCCTCCACCACTCCCCTTGGCAGACTGTTCCAGAACTTCACTCCTCGGACTTGCATCCGAAGAAGTGGGTATTCACCCACGAAAGCTCATGCTGCAAAACGTCTGTTAGTCTATAAGGTGCCACAGGATTCTTTGCTGCTTTTACAGAACCAGACTAACACGGCTACCCCTCTGATACTTGACTCCTCTGATGGTTAGAAACCTTCTGCACATGGAGTTAATCAGCAATAGCTATTCCAGAATAACTCTGTGTAGAAAAACAACAAGGAGTCTGGTGGCACCTTAAAGACTAAGTGATTTATTTGGGCACAGATTTATTTGTCTCCGTGTAGATAAACCCCTATTAATTTTCAGGTCAGTATGACTTTTTTGTAGATTTTAGAGGGGTGGGTGGGTGTAAAATCGGCCTTATAATTGAAACTCAGCAGCAACTTTAATCTTGGAGTAACTATTATTGCTCCATAGTCTACTGTATAGAAATCCCCATGCAACACTAAACAGTGTAAAAGGTCATGTTACAGCTCACACATCACAACACAGCAAGAGGTGATGCCTTTTGAAAATATATTGATTGTCCACAGTTTCCAATGCAAAGGTTATAATGGTCTCCTATTGAACAAAATAGTGAGAATCAAAGAGGCAGTTTTCAAAAGCACAAATGGCATAAGGTGTAGAGCTAAGTGAACAATGGGTTTTTTTGGTTCTTTGGCAATTCTGAAAAATTGGGGGCTGGGGGAAAATTGTTACAGCATGAACTGAAAACTACATTTTTCAAATTGAAAAGTAAAACTAAATGTTTCACATCAAAACATTTCCTTTTGATTTTTGCCATTTAAAATGTTTTAATTAAAAAAAAACTAAAGGAAATTTTGAAACAAAACGTAGTTTCAAAATGAAACGTCAGAATGTTTTTAAAATGACAAAACAAAAAGCATTTAATTTTTTTTTACCAGAACAATTCAGTGAAACCAACAGAAATTTGAGAAATGTTTTGGTGTCCTAAATCTGCATTCTCCAACTGCTCTCTTTCCCCTCCCCCCACCCCCAAAGTTGGCTGAAAATTTTCACCCAGCTCTAGTTAGTCACCCAGTTCCCATTGACTTTCCATGGGGGTTAGACCCCCAACTGGAGTCTGCCTGTGACAACCTCCACTCCAAGTGTTTCCAAAGCTGGAATTTCCTAGGGAAAGTGGCAGCTGTCACCCCAGCTCCATTTTCTTTGTGTGCGATGTACCCAGAGCTCCCAGAGATCTTTTGGAGCTTATCTGTTAGTCTGGTTGTATTAACGTCTAGTGTTATATGAAGAAGAAATAAGCCACTTTTTGAACTTTGTGTTATTAAAAAATATACATATTTTTTGCAAAATGAAAGGAATCATTTTTTTTCCATTTGATGCCCTATCTGCTAAGACAATGCATTGTGCTCTAATAAGAGCCACCCGGGCAAATTCCTTGTTCTCCTGCCCGAATGGCAGGCTCTATCACTTTATTGGTTTATTTATTTTTTTATTTTTTTAAAGAACTGTTCCCTCGAGCTCTAAGTAAAATTGATTTTTAAGTGAAACTATCTCTTATAATTGCCGCTGAAATGCCTTGTGGTTATTGTAATGGATTTTGAACTGTGACGAGGCCTACTTGATGATCATAACTGGAGCGCCGCAGATTATTTGAATGTGATTTAGGGAACCTTGTTGGATTGAATGATTTGAGCTTAGCCGAGCGTTTTGTGTGAATAAGGAGGAGATGAAGGCAGGAGCAGTGGCTCAAAATGCTGACTAATACATTTCCTGCCCGTTCTCGCAACCGCAAGGCTGCAGAAGCTGAGACTGCTTCAGAGATCTGGTGCCCCAAGCCCTGCCCTTTCTCTAAAAGTGCTGCGTTAGCCTGTCCAACAGGTCCTGTGCTGTACGGCACAGTCCTCCACCCCATTTCCCTGCTGCGCCTTTTGGACATAGATATGATGCCTAGCAGCTGAGGAAAGATGAGGAGGGTCTAGGATTGGCAAAGAAACGCTGGTATATGTATGAGTAAACCCTGAGCCTAGTTCAGGTCTTTCTTCACCTACGGGCTGGGATTCTCTTCTTCATGTCCCCCCAAGTCCAGCTCCATCCTTCTCCTTGCAGCAGGCTGAGTTCACTCCTGATGGGAAAAGGATTCCTATCATTGTACATGGTACAGCAGTGCCACTCTGATTATCTTCCTTCAGCCTGTGGCACCCATCTCGGGACAGCTTGTTTCTCACTGTCCAGCTTGAGACAAACTCATAAATCCTGGATCACTGGACTGGGAACCAGGACACCTAGTTGTATTCTTAACTCTGTCCCTAACACTCTGTGTGGCCTGGGGCAGGACCCTACCTCGCTTTCTCCATCCATCCAACAGGAATGATGATACCCAGCCACCTTTGTAAAAGTTCTTTGAGATCTATGAAGAAAAGTGCCACTGTCTTGCTGGCCGTCAGACTCCTCCTCTAGCTTCACCTCTGCATTGTCTGCTGACCATTGCCATCTGACTGCGTTTAGCTAGGTGGCAAGCTGATACCATCCATTTGCATGCAAAATGTGCTCCTTTTACTGTTCCCTCATCCTTCCATTCCTGCCCCCCCTTTTCTCTGTGTCTTCCATCCATTGCACCTCATTGTTCTCCTAGACTGCGAGTTCTCTGGCCCAGTGAATATTTGTGATATACATGTACAGCGCCGAGCGCAATGGAGCCCTGTTTCAGATGCTACTGGAGTGCAAAATAGAAATATGTTCAAAATGGTATTAATTCACGCCATGGATTATGTCTCTACCATTGGGTTCATTAGTGATGTCCTTAATTTGACCTTTGTCTGGTGGTTCTGGTCCAGTTTGCAGCTGTCCCTGCTGAGAGGTGAATCAGGTTTGTAGCTCTCTTCACTACCTGGGTTTCATTATCAGTCCTTTCGTGTGTACCCTGCCTGTGGCCTTTGGGACCTGACTCTGGTGAAGGGCAGCCTAGATACAGTATTGCCACATCCAAAAGGCCAAACATCATGAATCAGGCCCCTCAGAAATCAGGGCCTAGGCCCAAAAATCAGGAGGTTTTTTAGTTAAAGATTGTCTAGTGGGTTTTTTGGTCTGTCTTCTGACTGTCCACCCCCCAGAATATTGGCATGATAATTAGTGTTGCCAAATTTATTGAGTTGAGGAGATTTTGGTTTCTGCTGTTGGAATATAAATTTGGATGCTGCAGGACAAGGTTTTAATGCTGAGGTCTAGTGGGTAGGGCACTGGACTGGGAGTCAGGAGACTTGGACCCCCCCCCCCCCACCTGTGTGAATTTAAGCACATCCTTCCTCTCTTGGTACTTAGGGATTCCCCTCTCCATCTTTGTCTGTCTTGTCTCTTTAGAGTGTGAGCTATTACAGGCAGGGCCTGCCCCTCACAGAAAAAGAAAACTCTCCGTTAATGAATAAAGAATGAGCCATGATCTTTCCATTCATATTACAGGAAGGCCTGTCTGTTCCCTTGCCTGTTTCACTGGAGTGTTAAAACTTAGTCAACTGAAGGGAGCACCTCAGCATTATTTATTTATTTGCTCCGCAGCTGTTCTAGAGTTAAGAAAGTTTGGCGATGTGCAGGATCATAGAAGATAGGGATGGGAAGGACAAGGCAGCTTCTGCAATCTATTCCCTGCTAACGCAAACTGTGTCCTGGCTTTCCCCCACCAGCTGCTGTGAGCAAAAAGCTATTAAGACATGGATTCCAGGGGTGTTGACAGAGAGCCCTGGATCAGCGGGCACAAAGCACATTTCAGAGCAAGGCCACCTTTGAGAAATGTTGGTTTGTGGCTCAGTAACCCCTGACAAATGGTAACAGCATTGACATGGGGGTCATTAGGGGCCAGTGTAGGTGTCATCCATGCTTGTGGAAATTCAATGGCTGAAAAGCTTAGTGGGGTCGCAGTGAAAATGCACCCAGCAGAAGCAGCTTTAAACAAATGCTGTCTCCCTTGTTCTCTTACACTGTTGTTGTGCATGCCGGTAAAATAGCAAGACGCTGATGCTCATTAGGGATGAACCACCTGTTTAATTCCTAAATAGATTTTTTTATCTGTAGGGGCCAAATAAAGCCTTGAATTAAAGCAGATACAACTGCACTGCAATCACTGTTTTCAACTACTCAGACACCATGGTGATGGACACAGTATAAAAAGCTGAATAGGGTTCACACCAGGGCTTAATTTGGCCTAGTGAGTACAAGACACTTTTTGTAAATAGTTCATTCCAGTTTGATTTGGGGTTTTTTAACTCTGCCTTTGATATTTGCATCTTCACACCTGCAGAACTCCAAATGCTTTGTAAGCCATAATTAAGCCTGCCTCCTCCAAGGCTGGGAACAGTTCCCACTGGTTTACAGATGGGAAATCTGAGGTTAAGGGATGTGTCCAAAAGAACACAGTGAGTCCATGGCGCAGCTAGGGATAGAACTCAGGAGTCCTGACCCCCAGGTCACTGTTTTAATCACTAGACATTCTGCCTCCCCAAGGTAAGCCCAGAAGCCAGGAGACCTGCTCCATAGCTCAACCGATCTTCTCCTTAGACGTATTGTGCAGGGTGAGAGTAGTGAAACGTGCCCTGGCTCTAAGCCAGAATTCAGCCAAGATCCAGTCTTCGTGGCAGGGTCATCACGTCTTTGCAATTAGGATTGATAACGGAAACTCCAGCACTGCCTGAGCTTACGCTGAGGGAAGCATTGCGCCACTTCAGAGCTCCCAACTGCTTGCCTTGGAGGGAGCAAACCGCACCTGCCCAGCTCCGTCAGTGACCGAAACCCAGACCATCCTGAGTTGCAGGAGAGGTGAGCTTTGCAGAGAGGTCATTGCATGTTTGTGTCAGCATGGAACTGGTTGCAGTCATTAGCCCCGAAAAGAGGGGCTACCGTTTTGTGAAAATTCCCCAGGGCTGGATGGCAGCGGCGGTAACTGAAACCGGCTGACTGCACTAACCAGCTCACAGTCGCTAATTGCAGTGCCACAGGAGTGGGGCTGAGGAACAATAGCCCAGGGCTAGCGAGGGAGTTCAGGTAGGGTGTGGCTGGCATGTCAGTGGCAGCATATAGGCACTAACTCCCCAGGAGTACGAGTAATAACAGTAATAAACAAAAAGAACCAGGAGTACTTGTGGCACCTTAAAGACTAACACATTTATTTGGGCATAAGCTTTCGAAAGCTTATGCCCAAATAAATTTGTTAGTTTCTAAGGTGCCACAAGTACTCCTGGTTCTGTTTGCTGATACAGACTAACACGGCTACTGCTCTGAAAGTAATAAACGAAGGAGCCAGTGCAGCCTGCCAGGGAAGAGACAAGGAGATTAACAAGTGTCAAGAAATGCAGCTGTCACTCAGCTGGGGGAGTGTGAATAAGCAGCTCCTGGGAGCAGCCCCATCCTGCTGCCCGCCTCCCTCCCTGCCAAGAGACATGGCACTCTATGGGGCAGAGGTGACACTTGCCCCCTAAATTATTTTGTAATGAGCGCTTCAGCGCAGGAGCACGCCCCAAGCTTATAGCGCACAGTTGCTGCCTGGGCACAGGTTCAGCAGGGCTCTTTTCAGCAGAGGGGTTGCAGTTACAGGGGAAGCAGAATGGGGATGAGGTGGGAGCCTGAAGTTCATACGATTCCATAGAAACCTTTTGTAGCCCACATCCTTCTCCTGTGTCAAATGGGTGCTGGCCTTTGACTACCCTGGTCTGTGCCCTAGCCTGAAGAGCCCTGCCTCCCTGGAGCCCACAGTGCAGGTGTGGGTCAGGGGCACTTTCCGGCAAAGAAGGAGTTAACATTAGTTGAGTTTCTCCCTCCCCTTGCATAGTGCTGAGGTCTTTCGGGAGACTAGGCACAGTGGGAACCTGGATCTCCTCTTGCTCTCCCTGAGTGGGCCGGGTTAGTGTTTCTAACAAGAGCCCTACCCCAGGAAATCACCACCCCTTTGTCACTCCCACCACCAGGCTCCAGGAGAAGACTTGGCGGAGACTTTTCCATAGAATGTCAGCTCCAGCCTACCTGTCTTTCCTCAGCTTTTGTAAAACCTACACAGGCATGACCTGAGGCTGCTGGATACAGTGATGCAGGTCATGCTGGAGTCCCCTCAGAGAGGATCCTAGAAATCCGTTTGCTATGGAGAAATGTGAAATCTGCATTTTTACAGAGAATCTTTAGTTTCTATATTTTGTGAAAAAATAAAAACCTTATACATTGGAACGCCGATTATCTGATCATCTTGGGACTGTGGCCAGGAGTATGGACAGGACTCCAGGCTGTCAGCCCCCGGTGGCAGGGCTTGGGCTGTCAGCTTAAAAATTGTAAATATATCAATAAATACTGTGTTCAGCCGATATCTATATATTGGGGTCGGCTGGATGACCGTGGGCAAGACATTTCCCTTGCTTGTGCCTCAGTTTCCCTATCTGTAAAATGGGGATATTGATGATCTTTGTAAAGTGCTTTCAGTACCATGGATGAAAAGCGCTAGGTAAAAACTTGGTGGTGGTGGTGGTGATGTTATTATTACTACTCGCTCTGTGGATAGAGAGAAGACTGAAGCGCAAGCATACCACAGTGCTGGGAACAGTGTAAGAAATCAGAATAGAATTCAGTCACCAGGGCTGCCAAGCTGGCAGCTTTCACCAGTGCTGAGTTCACTAAGAACACTGGTCTACAATTTTTGAGAAGTTGTCTGCTTCAGAGATAAAATGTGCTATTTATTATGTATTTTGATGTGCTGAATTCAAATATGACAATTAAAACAACTGATTGGCTACTGTTTCTAAGTTATTTAAGTTTTTACATTTTATGTCTATGTATATTGTGTAGATAGTAGAGTTTTAATCATAAATTGTAAACCTAGGTCTTTTCATGTGTTTATGGTTGCTTTACATGATAATATTTCACCTGTCCTGTTTATGTAACACTTTAAAAATCAGCAAAAGGGTTATCTAACTAAAATTTATTATGAAACAAAAGGCAAAAAACTATTATGTATGTAGTTTAGTCCTATTCAGTGTCTACTCGGCGCTTCTTGGCTTGTCTCTTGTATTCATTAAATGGAGCATCTCTTGTCACTGTCCAGCAATAGTCTGCAAGCATTGATGGGCTCCATTTGCCCTGATAGCGTTTCTCCATTGTTGCAATGTCCTGGTGAAATCGCTCGCCGTGCTCGTCGCTCACTGCTCCGCAGTTAGGTGGAAAAAAATCTAGATGAGAGTGCAAAAAATGTATCTTTAGTGACATGTTGCAACCAAGGCTTTTGTATGCCTTGAGGAGGTTTTCCACCAACAACCTGTAGTTGTCTGCCTTGTTGTTTCTGAGAAAATTTATTGCCACTAACTGGAAGGCTTTCCATGCCGTCTTTTCCTTGCCACGCAGTGCATGGTCAAATGCATCATCTCGAAGAAGTTCACGAATCTGAGGACCAACAAAGACACCTTCCTTTATCTTAGCTTCACTTAACCTTGGAAATTTTCCACGGAGGTACTTGAAAGCTGCTTGTGTTTTGTCAATGGCCTTGACAAAGTTCTTCATCAGACCCAGCTTGATGTGTAAGGGTGGTAACAAAATCTTCCTTGATTCAACAAGTGGTGGATGCTGAACACTTTTCCTCCCAGGCTCCAATGACTGTCGGAGTGGCCAATCTTTCTTGATGTAGTGGGAATCTCTTGCACGACTATCCCATTCGCAGAGAAAACAGCAGTACTTTGTGTATCCAGTCTGCAGACCAAGCAAGAGAGCAACAACCTTCAAATCGCCACAAAGCTGCCACTGATGTTGGTCATAGTTTATGCACCTCAAAAGTTGTTTCATGTTGTCATAGGTTTCCTTCATATGGACTGCATAACCAACTGGAATTGATGGCAAAACATTGCCATTATGCAGTAAAACAGCTTTAAGACTCGTCTTCGATGAATCAATGAACAGTCTCCACTCATCTGGATTGTGAACGATGTTGAGGGCTGCCATCACACCATCGATGTTGTTGCAGGCTACAAGATCACCTTCCATCTTCCATGAAGAAGAATGGGACAAGATTCTTTTGATGGTCACGGAACATGGAAACCCTAACATCACCTGCCAGGAGATTCCACTGCTGTAGTCTGGAGCCCAACAGCTCTGCCTTACTCTTGGGTAGTTCCAAATCCCTGACAAGGTCATTCAGTTCACCTTGTGTTATGAGGTGTGGTTCAGAGGAAGAGGATGGGAGAAAATGTGGGTCCTGTGACATTGATGGTTCAGGACCAGAAGTTTCATCCTCTTCCTCTTCCTCGTCTGACTCAAGTGAGAATGATTCTGGTGCATCAGGAACCGGCAGTCCTTCTCCGTGGGGTACTGGGCGTATAGCTGATGGAATGTTTGGATAATGCACAGTCCACTTTTTCTTCTTTGACACACCTTTCCCAACTGGAGGCACCATGCAGAAGTAACAATTGCTGGTATGATCTGTTGGCTCTCTCCAAATCATTGGCACTGCGAAAGGCCAACCACTGGCGAAGATTTGTTGCACAAGTGTTGCAGCATATGTGTGGGGCCCACCTCTTGTCCTGATCTCCAATTTTGCAGCCAAAATAAAGGTGATAGGCTTTCTTAACCATAGTGGTTATACTGCGCTTTTATGATGCAAAAGTCACTTCACCACAAACATAGCAGAAGTTATCTGCACTGTTCACACAAGTACGAGGCATCTCTGCTCACTTTGGCTAAACAGAAATGTGTCCCTTTGCAAAATCAAACACTGACAAATAAGAGAGCACGACACTGTATGATTTCTAGAGCTGATATAGGGCAATTTGTTCAGCAGAGTGATGTAAGCTTTGTTATGATTGCATCATCCATGACTTCTAGGAATAACATGATGCAATTCATATCCTGTATGATGCAATACCAGCTTCAGATTGCATCATTCATTGTTTTGCCTAAAAAGCAAGTACTGTCCAAACCCAAGTATCAGAGGGGTAGCCGTGTTAGTCTGGTTCTAACGTCTGTTAGTCTATAAGGTGCCACAGGATTCTTTGCTGCTTGTCCAAACCCAGTCATAGATTTATTCATAGATCCAGTCAAAGATGTATTTTAGTCATTTCTGGTTTAAATTGAGATCCCTTCCCTTTATAACTCACTTATCCTCCGCTATTCCCAAGTCAAGGGTCGTATATACTGACCCAATAGCATAACTTGGAAACTAGAGCCAATCAACAATTTTAAGCATCATTTTCGTTCTCAGTGACCCAGAATTAGTAAAGTTTGACTACATTTATTTCAGAAGCATTTTGCCTGTAGAGCAGTGGAACAGAACCAACATAGTGCTGAGAACAGGAGAGCAGGTCCCGTGCAAGGGGGTTAGCAAGCCTTATTCCTGAGAACAGGACTGCCTGACTGGGTCACTGCAGTCACAGGGACAAACAGGCATGATCAATGGAAACAGACTTGCATTGTTTACTATGCAGAGCACATATGCTTCTTAGAGAATGGCATCTGTACCATTCATTCCATGGGTAAATAGTGCTACCTCTTGGGTGGTGCTAGTGCCCATGCAGTAAACTGCAGAGGCTAAGTGATTTATCATGGCTGCACTCTGCTCCTCTGGGACTGCTGCCGATATTTCCAGACCTCTGAGCACCTGCCAGGAGCTGCCAGCTATTTTAAGTAAGTAATTACCGGCCACAAAATATTCCCTCCCCTTTCCCCAAGTTACTCTGGCCTAAATCCCAAAATATTCTGGTTTAAGTCCCAGTGAGGAATCTTCCCTTTCCAATGGGAGCTGTCTGCCAGAGCATAAATTATCAGACCTTTGCATGGTGACATAATGCACAATGAATCTGTTTGAAATCATTTTTTGGAAACTTCTATAAAGAATGAATTACGGTCTCTGTGCAGTTGTGACCGAAGCAGCTTACCGGGTGGAAGGACACAAGCTCTAGTACCCAGAACATTTAGAAATCATTTCTGAGACAGGATTGCCTGTAGGGTGGTGTAGATGTTTTATTGCCCATGAGTTTGGGATGGCATCGAAGCTCGCATAACTGACTTGTAGCTTCACTGCTGATGAGCATTCCAGACTCATGCTGTTAAACCATTCTACCACACCAAGAGGTGGTCGCTTGCTGTATATCAAACATCTAACTAGACATTTTGCATGGACATTACAGGCCAGGAGCCGCAAGGGATCAAATCGTTCCTGGGCTTTGGGCCAGCTGGATTTTGTAGCTACCTTCTGGACTTTAAGCTCTTGGGCTGCCTTTGGTTTCTCCCACATCCAGAGTTTGAAAAACTGTGAAGAGCTGTGACGGTGCTGCCCGTGGGAGCCAGCTGAGGTCACTCAATCAGGGTGAATTGCAAACCAAATGGGGCAGACAAACCCCAAATGCTGGTGGATATTCCAATACTTAGATTTACCAAGCAAGCACAAAACAGCTTCTGTAGTACCTCACTGGTTACTCAGAAGTCCAAACAACGCAGTTCCCTTAAAGTGCCCAGCCTCAGGCCTCCGTCCAGACACACCTGTCAGATATGATGATGATGATTACTGAAAATCTTATCTCATAATATAAAAGAAAAGGTTCTTCCAATCCCAAAGGATCAGCCACGTACCCAGATCCAATTATAACTTAGATCTTACTCAAAATACATGCTATAGTCAATTCTTATTAACTAAGCTAAAATTTATTAAAAAAGAAAAGAGAGAGAGTTGGTTAAAAGATCAATATACATACAGACTTGAATTCAATTCTTGAGGTTCAGATACATAGTAGGGGTGAGCTTGTAGTTGCCAAATGTCCTTTTAGAAATAATCCAGAGGTTTATAGTCCAATGTCCATATTCAGGGTGACTCCAGTCAGTGACTGGGGATCTCAATCCTTATGGCTTAAGGTTTCCCCTTCTTGAAACCCAAAGCAGATCTGAGATGAAGTAGGATCATGTCCCAGGGTTCTTATACATTTCCAGCAGCCTTTCGGCCTGAGAAACAATAGGCTTAATTCTCCTTCCAAACATCCTGGCAATTACCACAGGATAATTTATCCATTAAATAGTTCAGATACAGGTTACCCCGACCTTCAAAGAGACATATAGACAATAATACTATTTTACTCAAGTATCATCATAAATGTTAATATTCCTTTTATGATCTTTGAATTAAAGTTATAGCAGTAGACAAGACTTGTTTGCTTACATCATAAGACCTGAGCAAACATCTACCCTTGAGGTCTCTAACAATGCAGACTTGCATTTCAAAGTTCTATTCATTTACATATCTTCCTAACCAGTCCTTAAGGTTCACCCATGGGTCAGGTCAGTTGGTGAGTTAATTAACTCTTTCTGGCCCTGTCATCTTTCAATGAGATATTGTATCACACTCATAACATCACAAGCTAAGGTTAGGGTTAGCTGCGACTTCTCTCCTCCACCCTGAGCCATTATTTATGTTTTAGCAATGAATATATATATATATAGGCTTTAGTTCTTAAATATCCACAAGCAAGATACGTCCATCCAGATATATAAAATCTGAATGTTTACCTTGTGGCCAGTTCCCACACAACCTACCCACCTCTGCAGACAGGTGGACAGCATTCCATGTACTATAAATACCATAAAATCTACAGATAAAAATGTTTCTCAGATCTGTGGGGGTAAGACAGTTGTAGAGAATGCATTGCTGCGATCACGTGACAGAACATTGCAAGTGGGATGAAATGAGAACAATTTGAAACCGCTGTGCTGGAATTCATCACCCAGGGCAGCCTTTGAAAATCCATTGACATCCTACCACTGACATTAACGGGCCTGCCACACCCAGAAAGGAAGAGTAGCCACAGCTTTATCTTCCATGGATATCTACAATGCACAGGGGCAGTTTTCCTAGCAGGCAACTTTTTTTTCCTTCATCACATATTCTTTAAATAATAAGTTGAAGGGATAATAGGTCTCTGCCTCACCTCAGGACATACAAATAGTCATAGGTGGTGGGAATGGGGCTGAGTAAGGGGGAAAGACTCGGGCCAAGGGCAGGAGGTGATAGCTGGCTCCATTGGCTCTTCCTTCCCCACAAGCCCTGCTGGGATTTCTGGCATGAGTTAATGCTCACTCCATCATCTGCAGTAAATGCCGCCCCCTAGCTTCCTGAGGCAGTGCTCCAGGGACACTATGGGGCCAGAGAAGCAGCTGGTGTGAAGAAGCAAGGCTTAACGGGTGACTGGCTCTTGCCTTTGGCACGTTGCTCAAGAACTGTTTATTCTGGGAGCTGGGTCCTCTTCTTATGAGACACCCCGGAATGAAGTTTCCAGCCGTCTACATGGGAGAAACCTGCTTAGGGGATCCCAGGTTGTCAGGGTGATGGCCGCTCCGTTGTTTGCCTGCATTACCTTGACTTTCATGCCTGGAATTCCTGCTGGGATGGCCTTTTTTGTGGCTGATATCGGGAGGTTGGTGCAAACCTGCCGAAATGTAACCAGTTCTTACAAAGAGTCAAAATGCCTCTTAGAAAAAACAGCCATGAGCTGCTTCTTGGCAAAAAGAAGATATATTGGTCCTGGAAAGCAAGAGCAAATTGCGTTTCTGGAACAGAGACAGTTTCTTAAATGAAAAGAACAATCCTGTGATGATGTGGTAGGTGGGGAGTGAGGGACAACAGCAGAGCTGGGGCAGGACTGGTGTAGCAAGGTGGGCTGCAGGTCAGGAGTGAGAGGGGTTGGCAGAGTTAGGGGGCGAACCCAAGGCTGGAATAGCGGGGGCTATGGGTCAGGATTAGGCAGTAATATCCACTGTGCCTGCCTGCTTTATGCCTAAGTGAAACCAGTGCTTGTTAGGTCCTTTCTTTATAAGTATTAAACTAATTCCGAATTTTAAAACACGGAGCGGCCAGTGGGGTGCTCAGGGGTGTTTTCCTGAGCATTATTCCTTCTCAGAGGCACGGTGGCTTTTGGTTGGCTTCGTCCAGCGCTAAACCCACAGGCTGTTTGTAAGGAGTTGGTCAGATGCCCACATCATCCTCTTCCATTCAGATGGAGAATGTCCTCTAGCATCTCAACCCTCCGTTTTCCAATGCCGTACGGCAGATTTTACTCATGGGACTCCCATGAAAGCAGTGTAGCTCCCCTAGGCTAAACCTCTCTGAAAAATCTGCTCCGAGATGTCTGTGGGGAAAACCTACCACACAGCTGATGAATAAGCCAAACTGGCTTTCCCTTCTGCCCTGGATTTGCCCTTTGTGTACCGGCTCTCCAGCCTACCTCCAGGCACAAGGTGCTGGACAGGGATGGAGGAAGTGTTTGCAAACCTGTAGGGATAGTGGGCAGTTCTGGGGGGGATGATGATTATTCATTATTTGTATTACTGTAGCATCTGAGAGCCCAGTCATCCACCAGGACCCCATCCCCCACTTTTCTCTGCTGCCTGCCATGCACAAATCTCAAAGCCGTCCCTCTTCAACTGGGACAGTGACTTATTTTCGTCTTCACTCCAGTAATGGGTAAGGTGCTCATATACCGATGCAATGGGCATGGCGGGGGAGCATTTTATTTTGTAATGAAATAAGCAAGATTGTGTGTTTCCCTCCGAAGGCCTTGTCTACACACAAAAATTGTGATCTAATCAAAGTGGTGCTATCCCCTGAGTGTGGATGTAATTACAGTGGGATAAGGATGGTTTAGACCAGTACAGCTTTTCACCATATAGGAAAGGGAATAAGCTGTTCTGGGAAGGCACCTATTCACTGGTATAAAGGATTGTTTTGGGGATGTTCTCTGTTTAGTGTTATACAGGAGGTCAGACTAGTTAGTCCCTTCTGGCCTTGAAATCTCTGAACTGCATCCACACCAGGGGATTTGTGCGGATATGACTATTCTGGAGGGAAATCTACCTGACTACTCATCTCACGAGGCCACCTGCACCACATAAGCCCTGTGTTAAGGACTAAAGGGGTGCGAAGGTGCTTGTGTTTCACCCGCAGATCTGAGCTCACCCATGGTGTGTCAAAATGCCCTTATCCTAGCCTGCAGAACTCCAGGAGATTGGGGATGTAGCCAGAGCTACTTCCTCCAACTTCTGCAAAATGAGTCTTTCTAGCCAATAGTCAAGTGGTCAAATGAAAGAATGCAGATGTTGCTGCTTCTGGAGATGCTTCCTGCCAACAGTTCCTATTCTTCTGTCTTGCAAACTAGTGATTTTTAACCTTTTCCATGCTGGGACCCCTTAGGGATCTTTCTCCTTCCCCATTTAGCACTGTGGGAAGGGCGCAGGATGTTTGCAAACCATGGGGTGGGAATCTGTGTTTCAGCTTCACAGTCTCTGTTTTCCATACTGTTTCCTTCACTAGATGAAAAGCAGGATTGTGCCATATCTTCTGCAGGGTTCTCCAAGAGAATCCATGCAGGAGCAATGCAAAGCAGGGTGTCAGTGCTCCCAGTGCCAAGTGGAAGGGTTAGCCACTGTGCCGAGCAGCTCTCTACATCTCAAGGAACCACAGTGTGCTGGGTTGGGGTCAGGCCTTCCTACCCCCATGTCTCTCCACTTTTGGGGTAGCATTAAAGATTGGTCCCAGCACTGTGATGTTCAGAGCAGAAAGGAAGAATTTTGAACTTTACTAGAAGAGGGGGAGCAGAGTTGCCCAGTGGAAACTAAAGGCTGGGGAGATTTGCCAGGTTCATTCT
Organism: Mauremys mutica; assembly: GCF_020497125.1. Lineage (NCBI taxonomy): Eukaryota > Metazoa > Chordata > Testudines > Geoemydidae > Mauremys > Mauremys mutica. Next base: position 49,209,877 of record NC_059078.1, read on the forward strand.
CCTCTTGTGCTGGTTTTCAGCCAGTTCAATTGAAAGCCCCTTATATTGGTCTTGTCTCTTTTTCCGTATCACAGCTCTGTTCTATAGGGCAGCATGTTGCTGGCCTTTTCTGGGCAAATGGGTGTCAAATTTGTGATAGGGAAAGCGGTGTGGAACAGCAGCTTCTATTTTTGCAGGAACAGCAAAATGCAATGTTGTGAGCTCCCCTTGCTGACTCAGCAGTGAAGTAACAAAAGTGAAGTAGGATGAAATCCACCCCAAGCTTTCGCAGGCCTCGTTTTCTACAAGTCTGTAACGGGGTGCCCATCATGCCCCTATGTATCCAGCCCCTTGGCCCTGCTCCTCACAGACTCAGGGATACTCCAAGCTGGTGCAACTCCCATGCTCTTTATTGATGTCTGTTTCCCACCACCAGTTTCCTACTATATACAGGCTATTTACAATGACTTGGCCTAACACAGGCCTGGTCAAAACAGAGCAGCAGACTCCTACTTCTTCCTTCCCTCCTGGTCTTCCCCTCCCAGCCTTATAGCTCCTGCCTAATGAGGCTGGCAGGTGCTGTCAGTGATTAGGCAAATCTAGGCTACTCACCCAGCCCCAGTCCATTTCCCCTGATTGGGGCTGGAGTGGCAGGAGCTGATTGGGGCTTCCCCAGCAGTGCCCTGCCACAAAGTCTGTCCTGCTTTTGGGACAACTACACTTCTCCCTGGATGCCCAATTGGGAGGAAAGTGGAATCCTGTGCACATCAATGCTGCATGGGAACATTTTTCTCCCCCCAGGCAGCTTTGAAGGGTGGTGATTCGCTAAGATCATTGCCCTCGTGGGTGCTGTCAGCAGCAGAGTGTCCTAGAGCACAGATTCCAAGGGGATGGGATGATATGGGGCAGGTGGCGATCTCAGAGCGACACTGTGCATGCTCCTCCTCACAAGTGCAGAACTTCCCTTATCAAGGGAGGCTGGATGATTGGAGCTGAGCCCTTCGTCGCTTGGGAGCAGAATTCTGCCTTGGTGAAGGGCAAAACCGAGAGGAGAGAAAATACAGATTTCCAGACTTTTCTGAAGGAGACTGAGTTAAAGAGGAACCCAGACAAGCCTCAGACTCCCTGGAAACGCAGGCAGCCAGTGCTGTCCTTTTGACCTTGGGTACTTTTCCATTTTGTATGATGTAAGGTCCATTCTAGAGGCATGAAAGGGATTTTAGAGCAGAAGAAAAGTCTGTCCCTTTCATCTGTGTTTAAACATGGCGATATCCAGGCCTGCCACGGAGTCCTACGCGGCCCCATATGTGCCGAACGCCCCTGGCTCAGACAGGCACTCTGATTTCAGTAGAGCAGTCAGTATTACTTGCTCTGTGCTGCTACACAGCTCTCTTAGTGCTATGGATCTGGAAGCTGGGACACTGTTTTTCCTCCTGAGTGCCCCTGTTTATAGCTTTCTGACGGCAGCAAGGGATCTGTAGAGGCCAAGGATTTGGGTGGATGGGGCGAAGATCTGACATGCTAAGTGGGGACAAAATCCAAAATTCTCCAGGGGGTGTGGTGGGACAGGCCAAGTGAGACCCCTTCAGTCCCTTTTGTTCGCTCTGAGCTGGAGTGATTTCATTACACTCTGCCTGGGGCACTCGCTTGCCTGTTGCTGTTCTCCCACCTGCTAAAAGCATTATTCCATTCAAAGGAGCGCAGGTGGACAGCCAGGGGTCGGGATCAGGGGACCTTGGGGAGTGCTTCTCCCACAAAATAAACATCATCTGTGTTGGCCACCAGACTGAGATGCTGCCCACGGTAGATTGCAAATACAATTGTGCAGCTCCACTGAGCCCCTCACTGGGATGGAATGTGCCCTCCAGGTTCTGCTCCTTGACTGGGGGAGAAAAATCTCCCAAACACCACCCACTCCTGGCACTCAAAGGAGCCGTGGCTTTTGCAGATCTCTGGTCCTCCCTCTCCATTGACATTCCAGTGATCATCACTGGGCAGCTGCGTTAATGCCACACCGAGATGGATAAGGCAGCGCACTTATGTGTGAACCATTGCTGCGAACTCCATGCAGACTCTGATCTCTCTGCATCTGTTACACTCGGTTCCTTTTTGTGGGGGTTTCTTTGCAGCTGTTACAGCTGGAAACTTGGTGTTGTTTTGCAGTGAAAGTCAATGTTCTGGAGAATTAGGTAGCAGCTTCAGGGAGGTGCTAATGTGGTGTACTGGCCATACAGCAGCCCAGTACAAGCCCTCTGGGATGTCCCTCTGGGATCAAAGAGGATTGTCTACTTCAGTGATGTATTGGGCTGTAATAAGTACATAGAACGGAAGGGACCTCCTAGGTCCTGGAGTCCAGGCTCTGGCTATCCCAGGCAACTCCATCATCTAATCCCATTCAAACTAGCTCCGTTTCAAACTAGCTAGGTTGCAGAATTACCTATTGTCTCCTCTTTTGCGCTGACCCCTGCTTCCTCTGCACAGCGAGCTGGCAACTCACAGGTCGAATCCTGAGCAGGCTACCGCCTTGGGAGGGCGAAGCGGTTTGATCTGTGGTAGATTCTAGGCGATGGATGCCTTTCAAGCCTTAAGTATACTGAGCTTTCCCTTAATGTCGAGACATGAGGAGCCCTCAGTTCACCCCAGTTCCATTCCCTGCTCTGCACTGGCACCAGGTATGTATGAGGGCATTTACATTCTGACTAATCCCTGCCCCTCCTGCTGCCAGCATATCAGGAGTGCGGTCCACATCTGGTTGACATGGTGCACTGCCACTATCGATGCAGGTGGACGTTAATAACTGTTGCTGTCCATCCAGGTAGTGTGATGACTCCTTGGAAATCTACAAATTCCACCAGCAGGAATATGATTTCGTTTGTTCTCTGATCGGCAGGAGAACATTAGCAAACCATTGCTGCCTCACACTGCTTCCCCTTCCCCATGGAGGAAAACAGAGAACAAGACAAGACACTGACTACATGTGAAGAGAAGAAAAGATCCTCCTTCCCCCCCATCCCTTCCTGCTCAACCCTCGCTGTGCCAAAGAGAGCGTTATTGACAAATGAGTTAGTGCTTTGAAAGAAAAATGCTGCAGCATTTTGTGAAGCTGCCTCATTGATCAATACTCAGTGGTGGCTAAGCCTGCTGTCTAGTGGATTTCAGATGTGGGCTGCTGGGGTAATAAGAGCCCTGGGATCAACTGTCTCAGAGATTATTACAGGATGAGACGCTTGGCTGCTTTACAGTGTTTACTAAAGATTTATATTCCCTGTGTGTATATAAGGGGTTGTCTTTTCTTGTCGCTGGTTGATAATTTTTTGATGGTCTTGTACTTACAGTATCATTACTGTTTGTTTGGGGTTGGGTGCTTTTTTTCCCCGTTCTCCTGCAGCCAGTGTGACAAACACCAAGATGAAACAATTGGGATGAAAAAGGAGAACAGGCAAACAAACCCACAGGCTGGAAGCAGTGAGGCCTGGTCTACACTAGAAAATCAGGTCAGTTTAACTACGTTGGTCAGGGTGTGTGAAAAATGCACACTTCTGAGTGATGTTGTGAAGCTGACTTAAGTCCCCATGCAGATGGTGCTAGGCTGACAGAAGAATTCTTCTGTCGACTAGCTACCACCTCTCGGGGAGGTGGTTTACCTCGCTGATGGGAGAACCCCTCTTGTCAGCATAGGTAGCGTCTACACTGAAGCACTGCAGCAGTGCATCTGTGCCACTGTAGCATGTTAAGTGTAGACAGGCCCTGAGAGATGGGAGGCAGATGGATGTGTGACTTAGAAGCCCCTTTCTGAAAATATCTCAGCTCCGGCACTTTATAAAAGGGGTTAGCGTATGATTACAGGGTACGTCTACACCGGAGCTGGAGATGTCAATTCCAGACTGAGGGGACAATGCCCATGCTAGCTCTGATCGAACTAACATGGTAACAATAGCAGTGTAGTCACAGCAGCCCAAGCAGCAGTACCAGCTGATCCCATCTGGAACCCTAGATACGTACTTGGGCAGCTAGCCACTCGTGCCACTGTGGCTACACTCTGTTTTTAGTGCACTGGTTTGATCAGAGCTCGGGGGGGTATGTCTCCTTGTGCTGGGAATAACAGCCCTGCTCCAGTGTAGACATACCCTTACAAAGTAGAGGCAACTCTGCAAGGGTGACTATTCCACTCTGTACTTAGTACAGGACTGTACCCTGTAGTCTGTTCTCCAGTTTCAAATGAACGAATGATGGGGCATGGGCCGCTATCCCCCAAGAGGTGATTCCACAGGCAGCTGCATCTCACTCGGTTAGGAAATGTATCAGTCTAAATTTCATTTCAGTTAGATGTTACCCTCGCACCACCCAAAAGAATTCCTCCCCTTCCAGGGGGTACAACTAAAGGTGTCCTGTGAGGCAAAGAAAGAAAGAAAAGTGGTTGCACTTTACAACGGCTTCCTCAAAAGGAATTTTAATTGTTTTTGTTCTGCTGACTTTTTCCATTTGAAATCTCAGGCCCTCATAGATTCTGAGGCCAGAAGGCTCTGTTGTGATCAGCTAGTCTGACCCCCTGTATAGCACAGGCCAGAGAACTGCCCCCAAATCATTCCTGGAGCAGAGCTTTTAGGAAAAACATCCAATCTGAATTTTAAAATTTTCAGGGATGAAGAATCTACCACAGCCCTTGGAAAGTTGTTCCAGTGGTTAATTACTTTCACTGTCAAAAATTTACACCTTATTTCCAGTTTGAATTTGTCTAGCTTCATCTTCCAGCCAATGGATCAGGTTATACCTTTCTCTGCTAGATTGAATACCCCATTATTAAATATTTGTTCCCCAGGCAGATATGTACAGACTGAAATCAAGTCACCCCTTAACCTACCTTTGGTTAAGCTAATTAGATTGAGCTCCTTGAGTCTATCATTATAAGACAGGTTTCCTAGTTCTTGAATCATTTTCATGCCTCTTCTCTGAACCCCTCCAGTTTATCAACATCCTTCTTGAATTGTGCTCACCAGAATTGGACACAGTTCTCACTTCTCTCCTTCCGCTGGAGGACCGTGGGGAGAGTCTCAGAGGACCTGGCTAGAGACGTAAGGCTGCATCTGAAGCCGCAGGGTGAGGGCTCTATGCTTTACCTGAAAATTTCATCCCCTCACGTTTGCTCCATTGCAGCTCCATAGCCATACTCACCCCACACTGCTGGCAAAGAATAACCCTGCTGGCTTGGATGTGTAGCCTCCAACAGACACTGAGCTCCCCTAGCTGTAGGAGCTGCCTTTCCCAGTCCCATGGCTGATAGAATCAGTCTCATCTTTGGGCTTTGGAGCCTGTTCAGACCTTTTGAAAACTGGTCATTAGCACAGGGAGTTGTTAGGTGCCAATTGCTCTCTCCTTTGAAAGCACCACAGGCCTGTGTATCTCTGGCCAGCCTACCTCTCCTCTGCAGCTCCTTGTTTAATTAGGCTGTGGAGCTACCATGGTATTGGGGGTGGGGGGATTGGTTAACCCTTTCAGTGCTTGACCCGTGTGCTTCAGAGTGTCATCTAACGCTGTTCTGCTCTTTCCTTCTCTTTCTTTCCGAGTTTGCTGGATGAGTTTTAGTGCCTGTGATGGTGCAATGCTGGGATGCCTCTGCAGACAGAGTTGGCGGGGCAGTGGGTGAGTGGTTTGGGATGGACAAGGTTCTCTCTAGATCTCCAAGCTGAATTTGATCTTGTGAGTGAAGGCAAGGTCAGTATCTAGTGGCTGGAGTAAGACCTGTGGCATCTGCCCTTGTCTGTGCTGATGACTTGTGATGTGATCTTGGTTTAGGCAATTAGCCCCCTCTTGGGGTAAGTCTACACTGCACTTGGGAAGTGTGATTGCTTCACTAGCTAGATCAAAGCTAGCTTGAGTAACAATAGCAGTGATGCCACAGCAGCGTGGGCAATGGACATTTGAGTATTAATCCAGGGTCCTGGGCAGTCACGGCTAGCCCATGAAGCCACCCATGCTGCCCGGGGCTTCGCTGCTATTGTTACTCGAGCTAGGTGGATCATAGCTAGTTCAGTTGTGTCTACATGTGCTTCAGTCGCAACTCCCAACTGCAGTGGATGCATACCCTTTGCCTCAGTTTACCCACTAACTACCTCACAAGCTTTCTGAATTACTGTTACTAAAGCATCTTGTGATCAGGGGCTGAAAGTATCAGTTACTATCATTGTAGTGCAGCAAGTCCCTTCCCCCCTAACCATGGCAGCACAGCCCGCAGGGCCATCTCCTTCCAGGACTCCCAGCCACAGAACTTGGCCTCAGCGGAGATTCCCAGTCTTGCCAAGTTACACGTCTCAAAGGCATCAATTGCCTTTTCCTGTGAATGGGGACTAGCCTGGGGGCTCCCCCTAAGCACCTGATATTTGGAGCTGTCTCCCAAGAGGTGGAGAGCGAGGGTCTTAGGTCCCCGCCCTGGTCCCTAGAGTGTATTCAGTGGCACAAGCAGGAGCCGTAGGATGCTCAGTATCTGTCCTGAGGCCATGAGCTGTTTCCCACAATGTCCAGGGCCACACAGGGACTTACTGATTGCAAGAACATCATCAGGAATTCTGTAAAGCCAGAGTCTCTAGCGAGGTCATTATGGGGGATTACAGACCAGCTTGGCAAGCGGTGCCATCCCCTCCAGAGAGGGCGTTATTGGGGATTGTGGACTGGCTTGGCAAGTAACGGCAAAGGCGTATTACTTGCTAAACTCTGTAACACCTGGTAATACCCTCTCTGGAGGAGCTGGGATGTTGTGCCAGACTGGTCTGTAATCCCCCATAATGCCCTCTTAAGAGTCTGATTCCTGTTGTGTATATATCAGTGATCCATTTGGGCTCGTTTGACGAGGGACTTTCCTGCTTGCTGAGGACAAGCTTCCTCTGACTTGAACAGAAATCAATTAACCAGACTTGCTTTGTGATACATACTCTTACGATGCTCTCTAATTATCCAAAAACATTTGTGGCTGTACAAAAAGCAGAGGACTCTCCCCCCCAGGCCTGCTAGGAAGGAAGGATGCTGCTGGGGTCAATAATACTGGAGTTGTGACATCACAATTGCTCACATGGCAACAGGCTGTGATGTCACAGGCAGAGGAGTGTGGCCAGATCCTCAGCTGCTGTAAATCAGCGTTGCTGCACTGGCTTCAGGGGAATTGCACCGACTTCCATTAACTGAGGCTCTGACTCACTGGCATCACTGCAGAGGCAGATTCTGGACTGGGAGGAGGAAAAGCGCTTTATCCAGGTGAATCCATCTGCCCTAACTGCAAAGCAGGGCTGGCCAGCCAAGCCTCCTGTGGAGGTGCTTTTTCTTTCCCAAGCTGCTGGGAAAGGCCCTGACTTAAAGGTGACCTGTACAGGGAAGGGGGTAGGTTTTGTGTCTTGTTCAGTTCTTTATGACGGAAAAGGAAGTGCAGTAAAGTTCTGGGTTCTCCCCCCACATCCCAATTCATTTTTCCTGCTTGTTCTTTTTATTTTACGTCGGCCACATCAGGAGTCTCATGTCTGCTGCCTGGTTTTGGTGGCGGACTCGGACATGTGCGCTGGAAGCCGACTTGGCCCTTTATTTGAAGGGGTATTTAATCTTCAGCAATGACCTCTTCATCCAATGGTTTGCTAAGGCCCTTGAGTTTAGTGCCCTTCTGGAAGGTGCTCATAAGGGCGATAAAGGAATCGGAATAGAACAGAGTTACGTTACAGCTTTGCAAAAACAAGTATCAACAGTTGACACAGTTGAAACAAATATCCCCTCTATGCACAGTCTGAGGTTTCATTTCCTTGGTAGCTGTGATGGTGCCATCCCTGCTCTCCAGCTGTCTATAAAGTCTTCCAGGAAGAAGAGACCTGATTTTAATGTAAAACAGCAACAAGCAGAACAAACCCTTTCAGGCCTCCTTTGGGCCTCCTAAAGAAATAGGGAAGAGCACAAAGCCATGTACTCCCCTTTTCAGGTCTCCTTTAAATCAGGCTTGGGCTGTATTTCCTCTTTTCTTCCCATGGATTTCAGATCTTGGTTTTAGGAGGTTATGAATACATTTATTTACTACATTGAAAAGGCTCTGGCCAATGAGCATCAAAGTGCCACACAGTAAAGCCAACACAAAACGTCACAATTCAGATGGAGGCAGCCAGCCTACACGGGGAACCTAGCCCACAAGACCAAACTCAGTAGCCCTCAGGCCAGTTGCCATACCTCAGCCTTGCGAGTACACGCAGACGGAAGGGACCCAGTCTCAATTTAATTCCAGAATAGGGATGAAAGGGGATGGGGAAACCACAGGAGCCGGTGGAAGCGCATGTGGATGTGGAAATCTGAGGAAGAGAAGCCTGTCCAAGGGCACAGGACAGGCCTCAATCCCTGAAGCAGTAGGTGAGAGATCCCCTTCCAGGAGGGTGTCCCACACGTTTAGATTCAGATGAAAACATCCTGCCCCCAGCCTGGCCCTGGTTGACCTAGGGACCAAGAGCCAGACCCAAGTCAGATCCCGGCCTGAGATGATCCATGGTGTTTCTGCGTCAATGTCATGATGTGTTGGGTCCAAAGAAGAAGGATGGAGCCCGGAATGGGGTGTGGGTCTCTTTTCCTCTTTAGCAGTCGGGCTGTGTGTAAGGGTTATGAGTCCACAGCTGCCTTCCGATTGCATCCAACGAAGTGGGTATTCACCCACGAAAGCTCATGCTCCAAAACTTCTGTTAGTCTATAAGGTGCCACAGGACTCTTTGCTGCTCTTCCAGTTAATGGAGCTGGTCTGTTAGCTCAAGCAGCTGTGACTGGCTCTTACTTTTAGATCCAGCAGCCCTGAGTTCAATCGTTGCTTTCCCATCAGTTTTCCTGCTGTGCTTTGAGTAGAAAGCCTAACCTAGGGTACGTCTACACTACAAGACTATTTCGAATCTACTTAATTCGAATTTGTGGAATCGACCTTATGAAGTCGAATTTGTGTATCCACACTAAATACACTAATTCGACTGTCTGAGTCCACAGTAACGGGGCCAGCGTCGATTTTGGAAGCGGTGCACTGTGGGAAGCTATCCCACAGTTCCCGCACTCCCCGCTGCCCAGTGGAATGCTGGGTAGAGCCCCCAATGCCTGCTGGGGGAAAAAATGTGTCGAGGGTGGTTTTGGGTAACTGTCATCATTGAACCGTCAATCATGCCCTCCCTCCCTCCCTCCCTCCCTGAAAGCGCCTGCGGGCAATCTGTTCGTGCACTTTTCTGCTCAGTGACAGCGCGGGCGCCACAGCACTTTGAGCACGGATCCCGCTGCAGTTATGGCCGTTGTCAACTCCTCGCACCTTATCGTCCACCTCTTCCACAGTCAGCTGCTGAGAAATCGGGATACTTTTCAATGGTGCTGCGAGCACTGGTGGACCATGGGGGACGTTTTACCAACATCAACGTTGGGTGGCCAGGCAAAGTTCATGACGTGCGTGTTTTCAGGAACTCTGGTCTGTTTAGACGCCTGCAGGAAGGTAGTTTCTTCCCGGACCACAAAATAAGTCTCGGGGATGTGCAGATGCCTACAGTGATCGTCGGGGACCCAGCCTACCCGCTAATGCCCTGGCTCGTGAAGCTCTGTGCAGGCGCCTTGCACAGCGACAAGGAACTCTTCAAGTCCCAGCGAGAAGTGAGCAGCGTGACCTGTGACTGTTCAGTTTCTTTACAGAGAAGCTGAACCTGCCCCTGTTTCTTTACCAAGTGACTGTTGACTAGCATCTGCAGTTACATACCCCGCCCACCCCGCTTCCCCAACTTCCAACACACGTTTAAAAATAAAATACATGTTCCACTGTAACTTTACAAAGGTTTCTTTATTGATGACTTTGCATTACAGGGTTGAAACTGGGACACGGACTGTGCTGGGTAGGGTGTGCGGTGATGTAAAGACCGCCTGTAAACTCGAGGAATGACAGGCTCCTGCTCCCAGAGCGGTCTGCAGTGCCGGACTGGATGTTTCAACGGAGCCTGCCATCCCTCCTTTTTGGGACTCTGTGTGCGGGGGCTATGTGGCCTTTTGGCGGGGGAGGACGGATACAGATTCCTCTGCTGCGTGGCTCTGTGGTCCAGGACAGGGACCGTTGCATGAGATCTGTAACCCCCCTCCCCCGCTACAAAGTCACGTACCCCCCCCCCCCCACACAGAACCTGCAAACCACCTCCCATACCGACCAGGGTGCGTACTGACTGCAGTGTGTGTGTGTGACCTGCTGCTGATCCTGCCCCCATGTCTGTACCCTGGTAAAGGTGATTGTCCTGTCAAATTACCAACTCCCTTCCCCCCCTTCAAACACAGTCTCCTCTAAAAGAACATGACGGAAAAAGTAATTAACAGAAAAGTATTTTTTATTATCAACTAGACAGTTAGGGGATGAAACTGGGATGGGGGCTTGGGTGAGGCGGGAAGGAAAGGACTTCTCAAAATTTAGGCTATGAGAGCTTTTCGGTACTTGAGCACTCTGCTGGGGTGCAGTGACAGTTTACACGGCCTCTGGCGCCCCTCCTTCTGGTTATTTTGGGTGAGGGGGGTATGGGACTTTGTGGCGGGGGAGGGCGGTTGCAGATACACTGCAGGGGGGCTCTGTCCTCCTGCCTGAGGTCCTGCAGAACATGCACAAGGCGCAGGAGCATGTCCGTTTGCTCCCTCATTAGTCCAAGCAGCGTTTGAGTCGCCTGCTTGTCTTCCTCACGCCACCTCTCCTCCCGTTCGCTGTGTGAGCGTTGGTACAGAGAGAGGGTCTCCCTCCACTGGCTCTGCTGGTCCGCCTCGTCTCGGGAGCACCCCATAACTTCAGCGAACATCTCGTCCCCTGTCTTTTTCTTTCGCCGCCTAATCTTTGCCAGCCTCTGTGAGGGGGATGCTGTGGCAGGTCTGGAGACAGTCGAAGCTGTGTGATGTGAAAAAGGGAGTGAATTCCTTGCAAAGATAAATTTTTGCGAAGAATGAACACAGTGTAGTCTGTCTCTGTGAATTCTGGGTTGAGATCCCAGTGCCTGATGAGGCAAAAACCATTTTCGCGGGTGGTTCTGGGTAAATGTCGTCAGTCATCCCTTCCTCCGGGAAAGCTACAGCAGACAATCATTTCAAGCCCGTTTTCCCTGGATTGCCCTGGCAGACGCCACAGCGTGGAAACCATGGAGCCTATTTTGCCTTTTGTGCCTGTCACCGTATGTGTACTAGATGCCGCTGACAGAGGCGGTCCAGCAGCGCTACACAGCAGCATGCTTTTGCTTTTGCATGACAACAGAGATGGTTACCAGCCATACTGTACCATCTACCATACCATAAATTGGTAATAAGATGGGCATGGTTACCAGTCCTTTTGCACTGCACCATTTGCTGCTGTCATAAGTGCCCCTGGCTGCTCTTAGCCAGGGGTGCAAAAGCCAAAATTGGGAATGACTCCCTGAGTCAATCCCTCCTTTTTGGTATCTAAAAATAGAATCATTCCTGCCTAGAATATGGGCAAGTGTACTACAGAACCACTGTATCAGAGAACCAGAGAGCACAGCTACTCTGTGTCAGATCCTGCATAGATTATGAGCTGTATGGTATTCACAGGGGGTGCTCCTGCAACAACCCCACCTGTTCATTCCATTCTTCCCCAGCCTTCCTGGGCTACCATAGCATTGTCCCCCCACTTGAGTGATGAAGTAATAAAGAATGCAGGAATAAGACACAGTGACTTGTTAGTGAGAAATGAGTGGAAGGCAGCCTCCAGTTGCTATGATAGTCCAGATAGGACATTAAGGAGTGTGGAGGAGAGGAGCCCATCATCATGCTGCTAGTCCAGGGGCAATTGAATCTTTTCTTTACACATGAAGGGTGGGGGCTGATGGAGCTCAGCCCCCTGTTGCTATGATGACGATGGTTATCAGCCATACTGTACCATCTACCAGGAAAAATTAGGGCCAGGCGCCCTTGATTGACCTTACCGATGCTAGTCAGCATGGTTACCAGCCCTTTTGCACTGCCCCATGTGTCAATAGGCTGATGATGAGGACGGATACCAGTCGTATTGTACCATCAGCCATCCATAGCGTGGGGGGAGCAAGGATGTTGGTGCTGAGTGCTGCACCATCGCGTCTATCTGCAGCATTCAGTAAAGATAGGGTGACATGTAAAAGAGTCAAGAGAGGATTGTTTTCCCTTTCACTTCTGGGGGTGGGTGGGGCGCTGCGTAAATTGCCTAGCTATGCCCTGACCCACCGCGGACACTGTTTTTGACCCTAGAAGCATTTGGAGCTCAGCCAAGAATGCAAATGCTTTTCGGAGACAGCAGGAACTGTGGGATACCTTGCGTCCTCAGTCCCCCCTCCCTCCATGAGCGTCCATTTGATTCTTTGGCTTTCCGTTACGCTCGTCACGCAGCAGCGTGCTGAGTCTCTGCTATGCCGTCTGTCCGGAGATTTTTTAAAAATACTTTGGACCAGGCGTAACATTACAGTAATTCCCCTAATTAGATGCAGGAGTCTCCGAGCGAGATCACCCTGAGGACGGTCACTGAAGGAGATAGAGAGCGCATGCTGCGTGAAAGCCAGCACAAACCAGGGCCCTATGCAGCCATGCTCGGGGAGGCAATGCTCCCTGAGTACCTCATGAAAGCCTGGCGCGGAAAAGTGTGCTACCACGGAGCACCCAATAAGGCAGCTCTCCCCAGGAACCTCCTGCGGAGGCTTTTCGATTACCTCCAGGAGAGCTTCGTGGAGATCTCCCATTAGGATTTCTGTTCTATCCCCATATATAGAGAGACCTCCTTTTCACATACTTCAGATTCCTGTTATATTAAGAATAAAAGTTTACATGGTTAAAGCACTTACCGAGTGATCCTTCCCCTGATTCAGGGTCCGGGTTAATGGCCGGGGACGGTTGGTAGGGGATCTCCGTGACGGTGATGAAGAGATCCTGGCTGTCGGGGAAACCAGCGTTGTAAGCGCTGTCGCCTGCCTCGTCCTCCACAAACCCTTCCTCATCTTCCCCGTCCGCGAACATCGCCGAGGAACTGGCCGTTGACACTGTCCCATCGTCAGAGTCCATGGTCGCTGGTGGGGCAGTGGTGGCAGGCTCCGTAGCGTCCATTTGCCGCTTTGATTTTTTGGTAGCCTTGTCTGGGGTCCTTCATTTTCACGCGGCGCTGCGTGGCATCCCGGCTGTATCCTCTGTCTCTCATGGCTTTGGAGACCTTCTCGTAGGTCTTTGCATTCCGTTTTTTGGAGCGCAGCTCCGAAAGCACAGACTCCTCGCCCCACACACCGATCAGATCCAAGAGTTCCCGGTCAGTCTATGCTGGGTCCCTCTTTCTATTCAGAGATTACATTAACTCCTCTGCTGGAGAGCTCTTCATCGCTGCCGGTGCTGCTGAGCTCGCCCCGATGTCCAACCACGAAATGAGATTCTAACTGTCCAGACAGGAAAAGGAATTCAAATTTTCCCGGGACTTTTCCTGTGTGGCTGGTCAGAGCATCCAAGCTCGGACTGCTGTCCAGAGCGTCAACAGAGTGGTGCAGTGTGGGATAGCTCCCGGAGCTAGTAAGTTCAATTTGCATCCACACCTAGCCTAATTCGAGATAGCCATGTCGAATTTAGCGCTACTCCCCTCGTCGGGGTGGAGTACTGAATTCGAACTAAAGAGCCCTCTAGGTCGAATTAAACGGCTTCCTAGTGTGGACGGTTGAGCGGTTAATTCGAATTAACGCTGCTAAATTCGATTTAAAGTCCTAGTGTAGACCAGGCCCTAGATGCCTGCTCCTGTCTAGCCTAGGCCTGATCTGAGAGTGCAGCACTGTGGTCGGAGACCCTCTGGTACGTGTTTCTATATGGAACAGCTCCTCTTCTGGCCCCAGGGTGCATCTGTTCTTTCTAGAGCAATTCCTTCCACCACCACCCTCTGCTCTTTCTAAATCCTTCCCTTTTTCCCTCCCTGCATCAGGCTGCATACGCAGGATTTTCTGATTGCCGTTGTTACAGATGCAGCCTCTTTGCTTCCTGTAGCTTAATGAAAGGGGCTGGAGCCAGAGGAGACAATATTTCTGCTGTTACTCTCCTTGGCCTGGCTTCCTGTGACAGGTTATTTGCCCTGAACCTGCCTGTTTGCGATACTTATAAGTCCACCCATGGCATTTTGCCTGCCTGCACCCTGCTCAAGTATCTTAGTGCCGTCTGCTCAGCAGCCTTCACAGTGAAACTTATGAACATCTGAGCACACATTGGGTCTGCCTCATTCTCGTCAGCCACCTGTAGGCAGTGAAGGGAAACTTGGGAAAGCTTTGAGCCAGTTTCAAAGGTCACCACACAATGGTCTTGGAGAAGAGAGAGTGGATGGGGTGGGGAAGGGGCACTGGGGAGAAAGCAGCATATGAAGAAGGGAGGAGGAAAGGAAAAGCGGGGAAGTAAATTGAGATGACTGGGGAGGAAATAATGAAGGTAACATTCACAGGTAGGGGAAAGAACCTAGGAGAGATCTCAGGCAATAGGTGCATGGGGGAAGAGGGTGCGAAGGAGGCATAGGGGCCTCCGATCTGTACTGAAATGAACAGAGGAATGGTTTTTTTTTTCCCCAAAGACAATGAGAGGCTCTAAAGTGAGAGCAGCAGCAATTTGTATGTAAAGGCAGGTCTAGGGTGTGCATCAGCAGGTTGGCAAGAAATAATGCCAACCCAGCCTGGATCTCCCTTCACTCCTGCCTCCCTCGCGCCAGCCCAGTGAAGTTAGTTACGGTGCTGCTCTAGCAGAACTAAGCCTGAGCCTCATCAATTCCCAGGCAGATTGCTGCTGTTAGCTAAGTCAACCAGGCTGAACTTGTCAGGGTACAGCCATCCCTAATGGCTTCCGCTGACGATGATGTAAATGTCTCTGTCTTCTGGGTCAACCTTAATTCCGACTTCTCAGCAGTTCCTGGTGCCTTAAATTGCCAGTGAGATAATGGGAGGGAATTGGGATTGTAATGATCAACTGTCTCGATTTTAATATGAGAGCCAGAGTTTAAATGAGTTGGCATTGGCTGCTCAGGGGTCCTGGAGGCAGTGGGGTGTAGTGCTGGCCTGGGGGTTCTACCAGGGGTGAATTTGTCCCATCCCAGAGCTGGTTGTCTGCACATTGGTCTCTTTTGTGGTAAAGTCACCTGGCAGGGCTGGGCCTGGTGGCGCACAGCCTGACACACGTAGGCACAGTTTGCTTCCCCATGCTCCTGTGCCAGCAGGAAACCAAGAGCAGCTTAGGAGCTATACGCTGCAGTTGGGAGGTGTGATTGCAGCGCATGTAGTAGAGCTAGATCAAAGCTCGCTTGAGTAACAAGAGCCGTGACTGCACAGGCCAGCCACCCGGGGCCCTGGATACATATTTAAGTGGCTGTGGTCCATGTTGCAGTCACCTCTCCCGAATGCGATGTAGACATACCCTTAGTGTGTCTCCATCACAGTAACTTTGGTAAGTGCTGCGGGAAGTTGCAGCCTTCTGGAGCTGGAAGGAAGGTTCTTGTCCATGCAGAGTCATGGGGAGGGGAGGCAGGGAAAGGGCCACAACCTCTTCTGCTTTGCACACCATCCTGAAAGCTGCCCAATGACCCCATCCTGCCAAGTGCTCAGCACTGGGACTAAAGGGTCTCAGCTCCTATTGCCTTCAAGGTTTTGCTCAGGAGCTACGAAGCAGTGCTTTGTAAATGCCACCCTCAGTGGAAGCAGGAGGCTGTTGATTAAAATCAGCTTGGTAGCTCCATGTGCTGAGAACTGGAGCTGCCCCGATGCCCAGTGCCCAGGTGAACCATTGGAAGGAAGTCACTGTTTAAATATTCAGCAGTAACTTTCATCGTCAGAGTCCTGAGGCCAATGTACCCCTGCCCCATGGCTCCTGGACTACAGAGGCTGCCCTGTGGCATCCCTTTTCAGCGAGTCTGCAGATACTCCCAGCAGGTCAAGAATCATGGGTTATAAACCCCAATCCTCCGTCCTCAGGTTGGGAACTCGGCCAGGCAAAGCAGGCCTGGGTCTTGTCACTGCGTGGCTAGGAGACCTCCCCGTTGACTGTGAGGCAGGCAAAGTGATGGGGGGCCATGCCCCAGTTAGAGTGGGACATGCCTGTGGAAGAAGGTGTGTGTGGAGCCCATTCTTAAAGCACGGGACACCGGGGAGGCGGTGAGAGTCAAAGCACTGTATACATGTTGTGGTTGTTCGTCTCACAGGACAAGTTGCAGAGGAGCCAGCCCTACTCTCTGAGCATATGAAAGTCACCAGGGCTGATCCAAGCAGAGCAGGAGAGTTTTTGCCCATCTCTCTGCACTGCCCTTTCCCCGTTTTAAATCCCTCTTGCTTGTAACTTTCACCAGGGCTCCAGTTCAGCTAGTTCTTACGATCAGCAAAGCACTTAAACGCACACTTAAGTTCCCTTGAGTCTTAAGCATATGCTGAAGTGCTTGCTGACGAGGCTGGACTGGGGCCCGAGACAGCACCTGGCTGCTTTGTGAATTGACAGCCATGTTTCTGATTGAGACCATTCAACGTCTGGGGCCACTAGGAAACGCTGGCTGTACCAGATGGTCCAGATGGCTGTCTTGCCCAGCCTCTTAATTTGCACTACCAGCACGTGGCAGGGAGAGAGAAGGCAGCAGAGACATAGAGAAGTCACGCTGCTGTCATGTGGACGTGAGGCTGGAAAGAAAGCAACTTATTAAAACATTTCCACCTAGAACTTGTGAGCTCCCCCTGTAGAGAAAGCAAGTGGGAAAGACCCTCCCCTCTTCCCTTCATATGGGAACTAACCACTGGTTGAAAGGCTGGCACAGCTCACACTGAGGAGTTTTAGCCTTGACTGCAACAGGCGCTGGGTTGGGGCAAGAGACCCATCAGCTCAGTGTGACCATAAGCCTCAGCACAGAAGCGGTGGTGGATTCCTTGCAGCCCTTGTGCAACAAAATGTGTGCATTACATGGGGACGTTGTGATCCCTTTGGTGCTCTCACCACCTGGCCTGGGGTAAGAGCTGTATTCCTTATTCCTGGGGGGATTCTGCACCAAAAAATTCAAAATTCTGCGTATTTTATTGGTCAAAATAATGTCATATAATCACACCTGTTTCAGTTATTTTGGTAATTTATTTAAACTACAATGACAATTCAGCATTTCCTAGACACATGAAAGTTAAGTTACAAACACTTGATAACTAATACGCTGCATTCTAATTATGATCCTGGATTTTCATTTAAATTACATTACAGAACACCAAACAGCAAAAAAACCCAAAACAAAACAAAACAAAATCTCATTTTAAATTGCTCAAACTTTCACACATGAAAGTCAGATGGTTTTGTTAATCATTGTCCTGGAACTGGCTGGGTACTTTGGGAAGTGCTTGCTTCTGATTGTCCTGACATTTTATTTACTGCTTGGTAAATGTTTTATTTGCCCTCAAAGTCTTTTCTTTTAATGTGTAAGTAAAATAAATCCTGAGCTGTAATCTAACCCCATTGTGCTACTCTGGCACAGGAAAAAAGTGAGAGAGCACATAGATCATAGATCTTCCTAGCTGATTCCCTTACTGTCATTTATAAGGCTTTACATCACCCTGGCAATGTAGGGGCCTTAAAACTTTTACAGGTTTTATGTTGCTGGGGGAATTGACTGAGAATGGGAACAGTTAACTAACAATAGGGACATTAACAATGTTACTATGCAGGTAGGCTGCTATGTTTCTGCCTCAGAAACAGAGCCTGCCTCATGCATAATAAAAAGACCTACCCCTCCACACTCCAGTGAGCCACAGTAGCAAGTGAGAGGGACAGAGTCTCTCTCGCTTGTTGGCACACACGCACGCCCAGCCCTGCCCTGCCCCGCCCCCTTATGGTGATCAACATCTCTCCTGCAGGCCCAGACCCCTCCCCCCACAGTGATTTGCCTCTCTGAGACTGTTCCAGGCACACTGGAACAGATGCGCTCTGCCTGGGCTGCCAGGGAAGAGGTGCGTGTGCCCCCAAAGATTTATTTTGCATTTTTCTGCATGGCGGGGGGCGGGCACAGAAATATGTGGACCTTATGAATTCTGTTCCCCCACAAGAGCGCAGAATTCTGTCAGGAGTAATTCCTAAGCCAGACAGATGCATCATCACAGGGTGAGAAGAGGAAGAGGGCAACTGGGGCGCTGCAGCTGGCTTGGATTCTCATCTTGGGTCAGTTGCATTAGAATCAGAGCAAGTGTCCACTCCCAGCAAACACTAGTATAGCACTGGCCTCGTGTGGCGAGGGGCTGCCATCTTGCCTAACATCAGCGATCCATCCGTCATCCCTAAAATGCTTTTTCCTGTTTGGTCTCAGACCCTTTTTTTGGTTTGTTTTTACCCTCCTTTCCTTTCTGGGCCTTCCAACGAGAGAGCCTGCTCAGCTCCAGTAGAGCTTCTATGCAATTCTAGAAACTTAGCGGCTTCCATTTGTCATTGTCTGAAAGTTCTGAGTCACTGCTTTCCCTGATGTGCCCTAATCCTGGCCTGACTTGGAGCTCTGTCTCTGAATAGAAAGCTCAGGCTGGATTTGCCCAGGTGATGAGAGGAGGAGTGTGCAGAATAAAAAAGAAGGCAGGATGCAGTAAATAACTATGCGGCCCCTCCACCCTCCCAAATCTGACCCATAGGTTCTTTAGCATCCAGCTACCTGCAGCCATGGGGAACTGGAAAGACCAGTAAATCTCAAGTCTATTATTGACCTTTTATGACCCGCAGGACTCATTTAAATTCAAGATTTTTAGTTTCTAAATCTCCAATACTTAGTCCTTTAGCAACTCTCTTGGAAAAAAATGAATTCTGCTCCTTCCAGCACAGAGGTCAGGGAAGGCCATGCATATTAGCATGCTGAAAATTGAGCCCTTTCATTTGGGTGAATTGAGAGATATTTCATGCCAGCATGTTCCCATTTTTAAAGCCTCTAATATTCTTTTCATTGTTATTTGATCATTGCAATTGACAGTTTTACTCTCTAGGTGTGCCGGACCTGCCAAGACATCATGGTGGTGCTAATGAGAGCACCTACCACGACTTGAGGCAGTGCTTGGGGCTGGCCACTGGGAGGACAGTGGGCAACTCAGTCTTGGCCATCTCTTCGAAGGCTCTCACTGATGTGAGGAAGGAAGTGAACATCCCATGCAATTCTGCACCCTCCGCTCTGCTAGGAACCAGGCGTTTCCTGTGCACCAAGTGCTATTTCTAAGGGAATTTTGATCCATTTTTATAGGGCAGTTCCATTTGCCTGTCCCATTAGCTGTGATCTCCTCTGGTCTGTATGTGGAGGACATAAACCTCTCTGTAGACAATAGTGAGATTTTCAAAGGAGCCTAAGGGAATTAGGTGCCTGTACATATGTAAGTAGTTAAGTGCCAGGAGATGGTGCACAGGAATATGTAGCAGAGTTCCTGGGTTTTGCAGGAGCAGTGAAACATATGTATGCTGCAGATGGCTTCCCCAGTGCAACTCTTCCCATGGGTCTCCTGACAGTGCCCAACTCCTATGGTGTGTCAGTGGGATTTGGGCACCTCTGAAAATCCAAGTGTATGGGCTTTGGCTGCATGTGTTCACTGTAGTGAGGAAGCACTTTGCGAAGGGAATAGCCACGTCTGACTTGGGTTAGTGTTTGCCTCCATATTGTACATACAAGCAAATCAAGCCATTTACCTGTGTGAACAACAGTGGCCAAGATGTTCATACCCCTAAAGCTGAACATTTCCCAGGGCGTCCTCGGTCCCGAGACAAGGAAGGGAATTCTCTTCCTTCTTGGGCTTGTACTTCGTCAAGCCTTTGGGGATACAGCCAAATGATATGTGCTTTATACATGTGCTATTTGTTAGGTATGTCCCAGAGCAATCCAGAGATGTTTGTATTAGCCTCAACCTGTTGCCTGTGTGTTTGCCTCCTTCTGGCACAGGCTGGCTCTGTTTACACTGGAAAGCAAGAGGTGTTAGGGTGTATTTTTATGATGTATCTGGAGTACAACCTGTGTGCAGCCCCCCATGAGTAGAGGAACCTGGCCTTGTTTACAGCGCCTCCTGGAATGGACTCTGGGTCCTGCCCCAGGCAAGGAAAAAACCTAACCTGGATTCCTGTTCCTCTTATATGGGCTCTGGATAGAGTGCCACTGTGGGGGAGACTGGAACTGGATTCTTATAGTACCCTCAATGGGCTCCGACTGTAGCCATTGTATGGAGGAAACCTGAACTGGATTTCTGTGCCACCTGGATTGGGCTCTGGTGGGTGCAGCTCTGTGGTTTCTTTTTTAATTCTCCCTGCTTTTGTGCTGCTTTTGTGCTTTTGTGCTGCTTTTGTGCTTTTGTTGCTGCTCCTTCTCCATCTACAGTCTTGGAAGGTGCTACGTGTCACTCTCCATAAATTGTGTCTGCTCTCTCTGCAGATCAGCTCTGTGGCACTGGCAACCCCTCTCCCCTTCCTGTCCCGGTTCCCCTCACGTGTGTCATCTGCCCAGCGCTAGATCTCTCTCTGCATGGCTGTCAGCAGCGCCAGCCTCATTCCCTGGTCTCTCTAGCTCACCGCTTGCCTCCCAAGTGTCTTGAAGTCTGTGCATGGGGTGCCCCTTGAGATGGACTGATTGATCGGTAATGCTTTAAAAATAATAGTCTAATCATTTTTAAGGATTACCAATAATCCTGTAGCTCTATTGATCGCGATAATATTATTCCTGATGAACTCATTTGTCATTAGTGTGGATGTTCTGTATAGCCACATATAGCACCATGGGAATCCTGTTCTCATCACCATTCATCTGCTCTTCAGAGAAGAGAGTTAAGAGGAAGCGAGGTGGCACCGCAGATGAGCTGGCCCCTCTCCCAGCCTCTGGAGACTTGAATTCAAATCCTGGATTTCAGTTGCAAGTAAAAATGAATGTGATTGATTTATCCTTGTCCCCATTGGGACAGATGAAAAGAATTAACCCACCACCCAGTACACCATTATTGGCAGACACTGGTCATGACAGTATAAGGGCAGTGTAACGGGTTGTGCTCACCACCGTGACACCTCCTGCTGGTTGCTCCAGGAATTAGCTCATTCAGCTGTGGGGCGCCCTCTGCGGGTGGTGTCTTGCCTCTTGTCTGCTCGGCTGTATTGTCTCCACCACCAGGACACGCATCGTTCTCTGTACCGTGGTGTCCTCTTCAGGACACTGCCCTCCGGCAGTGCCCACTACTCCAGTCTTCCCCCTTCCGGGGGTAGTACAGCCTAGCGGCCGGAGTCCATGAAACACATCCCTACTGCCAGGGCAGTGCGGGCCAATGGCCAGAGTCTATGCAAGCACCCCGCCTGTTCAGGGTAGTACGGCCTAGCAGCCGCAGTCCATGAATTTCGCCCCTATTGTCAGGGTGGTGTGGCACAATGGCCAGAGTTCACAGGGGCCGCTAGCAGGAGAGCCCTAGTAGCGGTGGAATGACCAGCTACCAGCTCAGCAGGGAGTCCCACTGAAACACGCTGAGCTTACCTTGGTGGGAGATACCACTCCAATACTGCCCCAGGTCATTTCCTAACACAGTCTCAGGCATTGTTGTCCAGGAGATGTTGGGATCTCATAGTTCTTCAAGTGATTGCTCATGTGCATTCCAGTATGTGTGTGTGCGTGCCACGTGCACAATCGCTGGAAAGCTTTTCTCCTAGCGGTACCCGTTGGGTCGGCTGTGGAGACCCCTGGAGTGGTGCCTTTATGGCAGTGTATATATGTCCCTGCCGACCTGCTGCCTGCTCAGTTCCTTCTTACCGCCCTTGACGGTCGTTGGAAC
The DNA here is from genome assembly GCF_020497125.1 of Mauremys mutica. Classification (NCBI taxonomy): domain Eukaryota; kingdom Metazoa; phylum Chordata; order Testudines; family Geoemydidae; genus Mauremys; species Mauremys mutica. The sequence continues at coordinate 49,231,608 of NC_059078.1, forward strand.
AGCCCAGAATCTTGTATCTGCAAGTGCCTTACCTAGTGGTTCCCTTGTTTTTGTGTAAATAGTCATTAGTTAGTTATTAATAGTTGTAGATCAGTTTAGCTTACTTTGGGGGGCTTCCCCCTGTTCTGCTCGCCCTGGCACCGGGGGCATGCCTCGGTCGCAGAGTTTAAGGCATGCGAGAGGTGCGCGAAACCTATGCCCACAAGTGATCCGTGCACCACCTGTCTCAAGTGCCTCAGGGAGGGCCATCAGATAAGTGCCCAATTTGCAGGAGCTTCAGACCCAGGACTAAGAGGGAGCAGGACTATCGTCTGAAGCTCCTCCTGATGGAGTCGGCCCTTCAGCCACTGCCAGAGCTGACACCAGCATCCTCGATGCGGGATCCCGGCACCGAGGAAGGACTCTGCCAGGGAGCACTAGCACTGATCCCCGGCCCACAAGGTCAGTGCCATCAGGCGGCACCGTTCGCAGTGCCCCATAAGAAAAAGAAACCAGACAAGGGACGTTCCCCTGTCAAGAAGAAGGGATTCCAGTGGGGTGTGTCCTGTGGCTGGACACCCTCGGTCTGGTCCTCAAGAACCGGTGCCGTTGACTCCGGCCCCAGTGGCAGAGCCATTGAGTCTGGCGAGAATGGACTCCCCTACCCGGGATGATTTGGAGGAAGAGCTTGACCTCCACTCAACTCCGGACACACATGAGGCAGCTCGAGACCTCATTGCCATGACAGCACAGTAGCTGGCCCCGCAGATGCGGGGCCCGGCTTCGCAAACTCAGGTACTGCCAGTAGCACTAGTGATGGCACCAACTGCAGCGTCGAGCCCAGCACTGCGGACGGCTCTGACATCCGTCACATCACCAACAGCTGCACTGCCATTGATTCATCATCAGGAGAAGCCCATGATGTTGCGGCACCAATCTCCTTCTCCTCAGTACCGCTCGCTGGCACCGTTGGGCTCCGCTCCCCCGTGGTCGGGTACAGAATACTCCTCAGAGTCAGACGCTGAATCTTCCATCTCCCGAGGCAGCCACCACCGGTCCCGGTCCCGGCACCGATCCCGGTACTGTAGGCCAGCACCAGCCATCACTTGGCCACCCCAGTGGCAGGGCCCAGTACAATGGCTGTTTTATACCCCTTGGGTCTACCACCAGGCTCAGGATCAGGGATCCAGGCCGGTATTGGTAGTGTCGGCCCCACGTGCCCCTCCATCAGCGACGTCGCTGGCACGCTACACACCCCTAGGGCCCCTGAGGACCCCGTGTGGTACAGACAAGCACAGCCCTTCCTCCACCGACGTTGGGAGCTCCAAGGTGCCTGACCCGATCTCCAGAGAACAGGAGGGACAGGAAGACCCCGTCCCGGGAAGCTCTCCCTCCTCCTCGCCGGACAAGGCGATGGCGGGCACCTCTACCAGTCTACCACCAATGGACACCAAAGGCCACCAAGACCTGCTTAGGAGGGTGGCAGTTAACCTTAACCTCCAGGCAGAGGAGGTTATGGAGGACTCGGATCCAATGGTGGATATCCTCACTCCCGAGGGTCCTTCTAGAGTGGCCTTGCCCCTCATAAGGACAATTCAGAACACTACGGAGGTGCTCTGACAAACCCCGGCCTCTATACCACCAACAGCTAAAGGGGTTGAGAGATGCTACTTTGTGCCGCAAAAGGGCTATGAGCACCTTTTTGCCCACCCCCAGCCAGGGACTCTGGTGGTTGATGCGGCAAACCACAAGGAGTGGCAAAGACAGCCAGGCCCTGCACCTAAGTCACGGGACGCCAAGAAGCTGGATCTCGTTGGCCGTAAAGTCTATTCGACTGGTGGGCTCCAGCTTCAAGTAGCGAATCAGCAGGCAGTGCTTGGCCAATACGCTTTTAATTCCTGGAGCTGCTGGCTAAGTTCCAGGAGTTAATCCCGGCCGATTCTCGCAAGGAGTTTGGTTTGCTCCTTAAGGAGGGTAGAGTGGTGTCTAGGACCACCCTCCAGACAGCACTGGATGCGTCGGACTCTGCGGCTCAAACTATGACCACTGCCATTGCAGTGAGGCGCAGTGTGTGGCTCCAGGTTTCAGGTATCCCACTGGAGGTCCAGAACACCATACAGGACCTCCCCTTTGACTGCGAGGGCCTGTTCGCTCAAAACACGGCACGCGCCTGCATAGCCTGAAGGACTCTCGCGCAACTCTGAAGTCTCTGGGGCTACACACCCCAGCACCTCAGAGAAAGCCCTTTAGACCTCAGCCCCTGTCCCACTTCTACCCTGGGCCTCCTAGGCGAGATCCATCAAGGAGAAGGGGCAGGAATAATAGGAGGCGCCCACCGCAATCCTCGTTGGGCCAAGGCCAGGGTTCAGCCAAACAGCCCCCTTTTGAAGATGCGCTTGAGGATGGTGCACCAGTCACCATCTTGGATCCTTCTCCCCACTTTGTGAATCGACTCTCCCACTTCTACCGTGCTTGGTCTTGGATCACGTCAGACCGCTGTGTCCTCAGCATGGTAGGGGCGGGATATTCTATCCAATTCTGTTCCCTCCCTTCCGCCCTCCCACCCCCCCCTTCCCCATCCCTCTTCAGGGACCCCTCTCACGAGCAACTCCTTTTACAGGAGGTGCAATCGGTCCTAGCTCTAGGGGCAATAAAGGAGGTTCCTCAGGGGCAAAGGGTTTGACTCTCGCTATTTCCTTATCCCCAAGGCCAAGGGCGGGCTTTGGTCTATCCTGGACCTATGAGACCTCAACACATTCATAAAGAAGGTAAAGTTTTGCATGGTCTCTCTGGCTGCCATCATTCCCTCCCTGGATCTGGGAGACTGGTACACCACCCTCGACTTGACGCATACTTTCACTTTGCTGTTATCCCAGCCCACAGGCGCTTTCTCAGATTCATTGTCAGTGGCCAGCACTACCAGTTCAGGGTGCTCCCATTTGGCCTCTCAATGCCGCCCCCCAGGCGTTCACCAAGTGTATGGCGGTTGTGGCAGCCTTCCTCCGCAGGCGCCAGGTGCAGGTATTCCCATATCTGGACGACTGGCTCATCAAGGCCAAGTCCCAAGCATGGGTGGCAGAACATGTGTCCCTGGCCCAGGCTACGTTTCGCAGGCTGGGACTTGTATTGAACAAGCCCAAGTCCACATTGACCCCCACACAAAGAATAGAGTTCATCGGCACTCTCTTGGACTCCACGCACACGAAGGCATTCCTTTCGGAACTGCATTTCAAAGCGCTCATGGACATTATCGAGACCCGACTCTGCTTTCCCACAACCACGGCCAGAAATTGTATGAAACTATTGGGGCACATGGCAGCCTGTACATACTTGGTACAGCGCGCCAGGCTGTGCCTTCGGCCCCTTCAGGCATGGTTAGCGCAAATGCGCAGACTGGGCAGGGACCCATTGAACTCTGCCTCGGATTCTCGACTCTCCCCACTGGTGGCTGCAACCACAGCTGGTTTATGTGGGAGTACCCTTTGCCAAACCCCAGCCTACGCTCTCCCTGGTCACGGATGCCTTGGCGCTCAATTGGGGAGCACATCTGGGCAATATCAGAACTCAGGGCCTCTGGTCCCATGCAGAGCTATCGCTGCACATCAACATAAGGGAGCTGAGGGAGATATGTCTGGCATGCCAAGCGTTCCAGGCCTACCTTCAGGGCATGTGCGTATCAGTGCTCACGGACAATAGTGCAGCGATGTTCTATATAAACAAACAGGGTGGTGCTCGCTCCTCTCCCCTGTGACAGGAAGCCCTCACACTGTGGGACTTTTGCATCATCCACTCTATACATCTACAGTCGTTGTACCTTCCGGGGGCCCAAAATGAGCTGGCTGACTGCCTCAGTCGCTCATTCCATGGACATGAGTGGTCCCTCAGACCGGACATCGCTCACTCGATTTTCCAGAGGTGGGGCTCTCCCCACATGGACCTGTTCGCGACGCAGAGCAACAGGAAGTGCCAGAGGTTCTGCTCTTTCCTGAACCACAGCCCAGGCTCCACTGGGGATGCCTTTCACTTGTCATGGATGGATCACCGGCTGTATGTGTTCCCGCCATTCCCCTTCATACACAGTGTGCTCCTCAAGACTCGTCAGGACAGGGCTTCTTTGATCCTCATAGCGCCAGTGTGGCCTCACCAGCACTGGTTCACCATGTTACTGAACCTCTCAGTGGACAGACCAGTCCTCTCTGTCCGACTCTAATCACACAGGCCATCTGCAACACCCCAACCTGGAGTCCCTCCACCTCATGGCATCGAAACTCCATGGCTGAGCCCTCTTGAGCTTCAGTGCTCGCACTCAATGAAGTAGGAAACCCTCCATTCGAGCCATGTACCTGGCTAAGTGGAAGCGTTTCTCCATTTGGCCTTGACAAATGGGATCTGAGCCACAATCAGCCCCAATTCCCCTTATTTTGGATTATCTTTTATATCTCAAGCACCAAGGGTTAGGGATATCATCCCTGAGGGTACACCTCACAGCCATTTCGGCCTTTCACCCAGGAATGGTGGCGAGGGGAGGGTCAGTGTTTGGTAACCCCATGGTGAGCAGATTTCTTAAGGACCTGGACAGATTTTATCCCCCAGTACATCGGCCCGTTCCCTAGAGGGACCTCAACCTGGTCCTGTCCTCACTCATGGGGGGCCCCCCTTCGAGCTCATGGCTACCTGCCCTCTGTCCTACTTCTTTTATGGTAGCTATAACCTCCGCTAGAAGGGTATCCGAGCTCAGAGCACTGACCTCCGAACCTCCTTATACGGTATTTTATAAGGACAAGGTGCAGCTATGCCCTTACCCTGCGTTTCTGCCTAAGGTTGTATCCCAGTTTCATGAGAACCAAGATATATTTTTACCTGTGTTCTTTCCTAAACCCTATGCCACTAACAGGGAGTGCATGTTCCATTCCTTGGACGTTAGACGTGCCTTGGGATTTTACACTGAATGCACAAAGCCATTTCATAAATCACCACAGCTCTTTATTGCTATTGCAGAAAGAATGAGGGGGCTCCCGATCTCATCACAGCGCATCTCGTCATGCAGTGCCGTAACAAGGGTGAGGCGAGTGAGGCACTTGCCTCGGGCGTGCAAAGTGGATGGGCGCAGCTACCGTGATCAGCGGCACTTTAGCAGCAGCTCTACTGCTGCTGCTTCTTCGGCGGCAATTTGGTGGTGGGTTCTTCTCTCCGAGAGGGACTCAGGGACCTGCTGCCGAATTGCCACCGAAGAGCCTGGAGCCGGCCCTTGCCTCAGGTGCAAAAATGCCTTGTTACAGCTCTGTCGTCATGGATCACGTCCTGTATCAGTACTTGCTATGACCTGGCTAAAGTTCCAGCCCCTCCGCTTATGGCGCACTCTACCATAGTGCAGGCAGTGTCCACAGCATTCCTGGCTCAGGTCCCTATCCAGGCTAACTGCAAGGCAGCAACCTGGTCTTCATTCCACACCTTCACTTCACACTACATCCCTCACCTGCTGGGTGATGGCGATGCTGTTTTTGGTAGGGCAGTCCTGCACTCAGCAATCAGGTGAACTCGACCCCTCCCCCGGGTAACTGCTGGGAAGTCACCTATTGGAATGCACGTGAGCAATCACTCGAAGAAGGAAAACAGTTACTTACCTCTCGTAACTGTTGTTCTTCGAGATGTGTTGCTCATGTCCATTCCAAATCCCACCCGCATCCCCACTGTCGGAGTACTCCGGCAAGAAGGAACTGAGCAGGCAGCGGGTCAGCAGGGACATATACACCGCCATAAAGGCGCCACTCTAGGGGTCTCCACAGCCAACCCGATGAGTACCGCTAGGGGAAAAGCTTTCCGGCGATCGTGCATGCGGCGCATGCACACACACACACCTATTGGAATGGACATGAGCAACACATCTCAAAGAACAACAGTTACAAGAGGTAAGTAACCATTTTTTCCCCAGCACCGGCCGCGACCTGAGGCGCCGTGGGCTACTGGGTCCGAAGCTGTGGTCCACGTCTCCGCTCCCCTCTGGCACAGGCTGGAGCCTGTCTTCAGCAGGAGCTCCTGGTGCCCTCCCTGATGGAGCTGGGCTGCTCTCTTTTATACTGGTACACCTAGAGCATGTCCAGTAGGGAGAAGGGGGCGTGGCTTCCTTAGCCCACAATGTGGCATTAACCCCTTCCCATCTGGTGTGGGGCAATCGCGCCCCATCACACATCCTACCCTTTAATAGTGGACCGGGCAGGGCCTCTTACCTCCCCCTCTGGCCAAGAAAAGAAATCAGCATTAGCGTGTGCCTTACCTGGGCGATGCACCACTTGGAAGTCATATGGCTGTAGGGATAGGTACCATCACATTATCCGAGGGATGGTCTCTTTCATATTATGCAACCAACATAGAGGCTCATGGTCAGTAACTAGCCAGAATGTGTTTCCTAGCAGGTAATATCTTAGAGAGTCTATGCCTCAGTCTTTCTGTATAGTCTTTCTCTATAGTTGAGTAACGAGTTTCTCTGGGGAATAATTTCTGACTCAAATATAATATAGGATGTTCTTCTCCAGCCTCACCTTGAGACAGCACCGCGCCGATCCCTACTTCAGAGGCATCTGCCTGTAGGATGAAAGGTTTCTGGAATTTGGGATGGGCCAAGACCAGTTCTTGTGTCAGCCACTCTTTTAAGGCCTGGAAGGCCACCTCACATTCCTTTGACCACTGGACTTTCTGAGGTTGTGCCTTCTTTGTTAGGTCAGTCAAGGGGGCTGCCAAAGTTGCAAAACTGCAGCATTAACTGCCGGTAATATCCAGCAAGGCCAAGAAATTGCCGTACCTGCTTCTTGGTCGTTGGCGCAGGCCAGTCCTGTAGTGCTTGTACCTTGTCGACCAAGGGCCGTAGCTCGCTGCCCTCGACAGTATAACCGAGATCGGTTACTTCCTCTTGCCCAAAATGATATTTTGTTGGGTTGACTGTCAGTCCTGCCTCTTTTTAAGGCCTGTAGGACCCTAGAAAGATGTTCCAGGTGGTCGTCTCAGCTAGTGCTGTTTACGACAATGTCCTCAATGTACGCCACCGCGTACTGTCCATGAGGTTGCAATATCCGGGCCATAAGTCACTGAAAGGTGGCCGCCACTCCATGTAACCCGAATGGCATGGTCACAAATTGGCATAGGCAAAAAGAGGTTGGGAAGGCCATCTTTGGGCGTGAGGTTGGAGTCAGGGGGATCTGCCAATATCCCTTAGTAAGATCTAGCTTTGATAGGAATTTGGCTCACCCTCCCGCCCCCAGCCTCTCTAGGAGTTTGTCGACCTGGGGCATTCGGTAGGCGTCAAACCAAGATATATCGTTCACCTTTCTAAAATCAATGCAGAATTGGAGGGAGCCATTTGGTTTTGGGACTAGGACTGTTGGGCTTCGCGACTCGCTGTGGGATTCTTCTATCACGCCCATGTCTAGCATAACCTCCAGTTCCTTCCGAATGGGCTCCTACATCTTCTTAGGCGGGGCCGGTGAGGGTTGTGTATCTTCTGTCCCGGCAGGGTGATGATATGATGACTCATGACAGACGTCCGCCCGGGCCGTGCTGACAAGACCTCTGGGTAAAACTGCAATAGTCTTTGGAGTTGTTCCTTCTGGTTCAGATTAAGGTCTGCTCTGATGGTTACTGGCCCATCTTCAAAGGACTCATCTGCCAGGGGTCCCAGCTCTGGTTTGGGAGTGTAGGGAGTAATCAGTAATGTCTCCCTACTGCACCAGGCCTTGAATAAATTTACATGGTATGTGCGTGTTTCATGCTGCTCGCCAGGCAGCTTAACCTCATAGTCAACCAGACCGATCCGCCGGGTGACTTCAAAAGGGCCTTGCCACTTAGCCAACAATTTGGACTCGGATGAGGGCAACAGGATCAGGACCCGGTCTTCGGGTTCAAAACTCCGCAACCTGGGCCTGACTCTGCTGTGCCTGCTCCGGGTTCTCTCTAGCAAAGGTTCCCAATCTCTTCAACCTCTCCCATAACTGTAGAACATGATGGATGACCCCCTTTCCTTGGGTCTCTTGTTCTTCCCAGCCCTCCTTCAGGAGGTCAAGGATACCTCAGGGTTGTCTTTCATATAAGAGTTCAAATGGAGAGAATCCCGTGGAAGCTTGGAGTACCTCCTGTATAGCAAATAACAAGTCTGAGAGTAATGTATCCCACTGTTGCGGACCCTCATCCACCAATTTGCGTAGCATACTCTTCAAAGTCTTATTAAAACGCTCCACCAACCCATCCGTCTGGGGGTGTGTAGCGAGGCGGTGGGATACTCCATGGCCCCGCTGAGAGACGAGCCTCCCCTAACACCAACATGGGCGGAGCCACTGGGTCCTGCGCCCGCCCCTCAGAGGTCACGGCGCAGACCCAGAAGTATAAAAGCTCACCTGCAGAGCTCAGTTGAGACCCAGCCGCCACAGAGACCAGACGTCTGCAGCCGAGTTCCCTCGGGGGAGACAGCAGAAGGCCGCGGCCGGCCTGAGGTTGCCCCAGCCCGGCCGAGCCTACCCCTCGCTCGTTAACCAGAGGATGGCTGGCCGAGCCTACCCCTCGCTCGTTAACCAGAGGAGGGCTGGCCGAGCCTACCCCGCTCCAGCTACCCCGAGGACTGGCCGAGCCTGCCGCTTGCCCACTACCCCGAGGAGGAGCCGAGCCGGCCTCTTGCCAGCTACCCCGAGGAGGAGCCGAGCCGGCCTCTTGCCAGCTACCCCGAGGAGCAGCTGAGCCTACCATCCGCGACTTACCCAGAGGAACCGATGGTGTTTGAGACCGCTGGCGACACTACCACAACTCAGGTACCCTACGAGGGGGAGTGTGGAAGTGGCCCGGGGGCAGCCGACCCCAGTCTGGCTGCAGCATTGCCTGAACCTATGTCAGTGTGTTGCGGCCAGGATCCCCACTGACAGCAGCAAGTCTTTGGTCCCCTGGGAGAATAACATGACGGGGAAAGGAGTCGAGGAAAGCTGGCTGTATTTCAAAGAAACCTTATTGAGGTTGCAGGAACAAACCATCCCGATGTGTAGGAAGAGAAGTAAATATGGCAGGCGACCAGCTTGGCTTAACAGTGAAATCCTTGCTCGTCTTAAACACAAAAGAACAGCTTACAAGAAGTGGAAGATTGGACAAATAACCAGGGAGGAGTATAAAAGTATTGTTCAGGCATGCAGGTGTGAAATCAGGAAGGCCAAATCACACTTGGAGTTGCAGCTAGCCGGAGATGTTAGGAGTAACAAGAAGGGTTTCTTTAGGTATGTTAGCAACAGGAAGAAAGTCAAGGAAAGTGTGGGCCCCTTGCTGAATGAGGGAGGGAACCTAGTGACAGAGGATGTGGAGAAAGCTAGTGTACTCAATGCTTTTTTTGCCTCTGTCTTCACAGACAAGGTCAGCTCCCAGACAGCTGCACTCTGCAGCACGGTATGGGGAGGAGGTGACCAGCTCTCTGTGGAGAAAGAAGTAGTTCGGGGCTATTTAGGAAAGCTGGACGAGCACAAGTCCATGGGGCCGGATGCGCTGCATCCGAGGGTGCTAAAGGAGTTGGCCGATGAGATTGCAGAGCCATTGGCCATTATCTTTGAAAAATCATGGCGATCGGGGGAGGTCCCGGATGACTGGAAAAAAGCTAATGTAGTGCCCATCTTTAAAAAAGGGAAGAAGGAAGATCCAGGGAACTACAGGCCAGTCAGTCCCACCTCAGTCCCTGGAAAAATCATGGAACAGGTCCTCAAGGAATCAATCCTGAACCACTTAAAGGAGGGGAAAGTGATCAGGAACAGTCAGCATGGATTCACCAAGGGCAAGTCATGCCTGACTAACCTAATTGCCTTCTATGACGAGATAACCGGCTCTGTGGATGAGGGGAAAGCAGTGGATGTACTATTTCTGGATTTTAGCAAAGCTTTTGATACAGTCTCCCACAGTATTCTTGCCAGCAAGTTAAAGAAGTCTGGGCTGGATGAATGGACGGTAAGGTGGATAGAAAACTGGCTAGATGGTCCGGCTCAACGGGTAGTGATCAATGGTTCCATGTCTAGATGGCAGCCGGTATCAAGTGGAGTGCCCCAAGGGTCGGTGCTGGGGCCGGTTTTGTTCAATATCTTCATTAACGATCTGGAGGATGGTGTGGACTGCACCCTTAGCAAGTTTGCAGATGACACTAAACTGGGAGGAGTTGTTGATACGCTGGAGGGTAGGGATAGGATACAGAGGGACCTAGACAAATTAGAGGATTGGGCCAAAAGAAATATGATGAGGTTCAACAAGGACAAGTGCAGAGTCCTGCACTTAGGACGGAAGAATCCCATGCACTGCTACAGACTAGGGACCGAATGGCTGGGTAGCAGTTCTGCAGAAAAGGACCTAGGGGTTACGGTGGACGAAAAGCTGAATATGAGTCAACAGTGTGCCCTTGTTGCCAAGAAGGCTAATGGCATTTTGGGTTGTATAAGTAGGGGCATTTCCAGCAGATCAAGGGATGTGATCATCCCCCTCTACTCAGCACTGGTGAGGCCTCATTTGGAGTACTGTGTCCAGTTTTGGGCCCCACACTACAAGAAGGATGTGGATAAATTGGAGAGAGTCCAGCGGAGGGCAACAAAAATGATTAGGGGGCTGGAGCACATGACTTATGAGGAGAGGCTGAGGGAATTGGGATTGTTTAGTCTGCAGAAGAGAAGAATGAGGGGGGATTTGATAGCTGCTTTCAACTACCTGAAAAGGGGTTCCAAAGAGGATGGATCTAGACTGTTCTCAGTGGTAGAAGATGACAGAACAAGGAGTAATGGTCTCAAGTTGCAGAGGGGGAGGTTTAGGTTGGATATTAGGAAAAACTTTTTCACTAGTAGGGTGGTGAAGAACTGGAATGGGTTACCTAGGGAGGTAGTGGAATCTCCTTCCTTAGAGGTTTTTAAGGTCAGGCTTGACAAAGCCCTGGCTGGGATGATTTAGTTGGGTTTGGTCCTGCTTTGAGCAGGGGGTTGGACTAGATGACCTCCTGAGGTCCCTTCCAACCCTGAGATTCTATGATTCTATGATTTGCTGCTGTTAGGGCCCCGGGCTGGGATGCAGTGGAGTGGGAGGGCCTGCGTCCCCCCTGCCACCCACTCCTTGGGTGGCAGACTCCCCCTTCTCCCTGGCCTGGAGAGGCTAGGACCTCCTGTTATAAACTACTGACTCAGCCCTGCCTAAAGGCCTGAGTCTTTGCCTCTTTGTTTGCTGCCCCGCCCTGACCCAGGGCCTGGGCTGATATTGACTAGTGACTCAGCCCCCGCTGAAAGGCCGGAGTCCCTGACAGCTTGTTTGCTGCCCCGCCCTGGTCTAGGGCCTGGGCGGCTATCTGAACTATTGGCTCAGCCCCCTGCTTAAAGGTCTGAGCCCCTGACCGTGTGCTGGCCATCCCACACTGCCGCAGAGCCGACGGCCGGGGGACTAGAGCGAGGCGGTGGGATACCCCACGGCCCCGCTGAGAGATGAACCGCGGCAAAGCCGCACCACAGGGTGGTATGGGGATTTCCTCAAGGCTTGTATGCCTAAAACATGGCAAAGGTCAGCCATCAAATGAGAAGTCATATTAGTTCCCTGGTCTGTCAAGATCTCGTGGGGTATTCCTACCTGGGAAAAGACTTTGATGAGTTCAGCAGCTATCTTAAGGGCAGTGGCTGTCCATAATGGAACCACTTCTGGGTATTGGGTAGCGTAATCTATGATCACAAGGATATATTGGTGGCCTGCAGCACTCTTTTCCAGGGGCCCACCATGTCGAGTCCTATTTATTCAAAGGGAGTGCCGACTACTGGAAGAGGTATGAGTGGTGCCTTGGGTACTCCTTTCAGGCCCGACCATTGGCATTCTGGGCATGACACACAGTAATTTCTCACCTCTTGGTGAATCCCTGGCCAGAAGAATTGCCGCGCCACCCACTGGAGGGTCTTTTCTCTTCCCAGGTGCCCTGCCCAGGGCACCGAATGGGCAAGGTACAAAAGTCCCTGACGCAGCCTTCAAGGAACCAGCAATTGACAGAGTATTTCCTGAGTTTGGGGCTCCTCCACCAGACGATAGAGGCAATCCCACCATACCTCAAAGTGCAAGCCTTGGGGTCTTTGGGACGCCTCCTCCCCTTCTCGGTCCCCAATGGTAGCCTGTTCCCAGGCATGCTTAAGTGTGGGGTCCTGGCACTGTTCCTGGATAAAATCAGCATCCCAATCCAGCTCTCCCTGTGCCTCCTCGACAGAGGAATCTATCAACGTTGGTTGGGGTACTGGGGTCTCGGTGGGTCTAGAGGTCCCTTCCCCAGGGACCTCATCCTCAAGATCACGCCCAAGGGTCCAGGGCGGCCTCCTGTAACAGTTCTTGGAACTACGGCCAGTCTCGCCCTAGGATCACTGGGTAGGCTAGCCTCGGGGTTATACCCACCAGGTGGTCGGCACTTGGGTTGCGTATTACCAGCATTACCCGGGCCGTGGGATATGAATGTAGGTCACCATGGATACATTGGACATAAATAGGGGTTCTGTCTGGCTCCAAATTAGGCACAAGGTCACCCCGGAGGAGGGTTTGACCTCAACACAAGTCAGTCAATTCTGTCATAGAAACCCCTTCGATGAGCAGCGGGACCCCTAGTTTCCCTGGGCCCCCTCTTCCGAGCCTGGGGGCTGGCAACCCAGACTTGCCCATAATTACAGTCCATGTATGGACAATCCTGATGAAAATGCCCTGCTTTACCACACTCATAACAGCGGTCTTGCGGTCTTCTGGGTAGTGTGCCTGTCCGATTTAGCTTGACTCCTCCGAGTGGCACCTCTTCCTGCCATATAGGGCCTCGGGAGGAAGGTGATTTCTGATTTGGTTTGGGGAGTTTGCCTGGGGTTCCCCACAGGGGGTCGTTGCCCTCCTGTGGGTGTCAGCTGGGGCCTTCCCGGGGTTACTGGGCCTCTCCCCACAGGTTCGCCTGCCTTGCAGGGTTGGGGTTCTGTAGTCTCCACTGACAAGTAATCCTCCATCAGGATTACAGCCTCCATAAGCATCGCTGGGCGGTGTTTACACACCCACTCCTTCCCTCCGGCTGGGAGGATTTGAGTGAACTGTTCAAGGATGATCATCTCTGCCACCTGTGCTCCAGACTGCTTGTTGGGCTCTAGCCATCGCCAAGTGTAGTCCCGGAGATGTTGAGCCACTGCCCATGGCCTGGCCCCCATCAGATACCGTCCCTGACGAAAGCGCTGCCGATAAGTCTCTGGACTGATGCCGGCCTGGTCTAGTATGGCCGCCTTCGCTGTTTCGTAGTCCAGGGCGTCTTGGGGGTCCAGGTTACGGTAGGCTGACTGGGCTGGCCCCATTAAATAAGGTGCTTGCAGGGTAGCCCAGTGTCCTGCCGACCATCGTGCAATGGTGGCCACTCACTCAAATGTGATGAGGTAGGCCTCAGGATTGTCTCCAGGCCCCATCTTTGTGAGCCTTAGGGGGATCCCAGGCATTGGGGCTATATGAGAGAGATGATTGCCCTCTATAAATACATCAGAGGGATAAATACCAGGGAGGGAGAGGGATTATTTAAGCTCAGTACCAATGTGGACACAAGAACAAATGGATATAAACTGGCCATCAGGAAGTTTAGACTTGAAATTAGACGAAGGTTTCTAACCATTAGAGGAGTGAAGTTCTAAAACAGTCTGCCAAGGGGAGTGGTGGAGGAAAAAGACATATCTGTCTTCAAGACTAAGCTTGATCAGTTTATGGAGGGGATTGTATGATGGGATAGCCTAATTTTGGCAATTAATTTATCTTTGACTATTAGCGGTAAATATGCCCTGGGTGTCTGGCTGGTGAGTCTTGCCCACATGCTCAGGGTTTAGCTGATTGCCATATTTGAGGTTGGGAAGAAATTTTCCCCCAGGGCAGATTGGCAGAGGCCCTGGGGTTTTTTTTGCCTTCCTCTGCAGTGTGGCGCACGGGTCACTTGCTGGAGGATTCTCTGCACCTTGAAGTCTTTAAACCGCGATTTGAGGACTTCAGTAACTCAGACATAGATTAGGGGTTTGTTACAGGAATGAGTGGGTGAGATTCTGTGGCCTGCGTTGTGCAGGAGGTCAGACTAGATGATCATAATGGTCCCTTCTGACCTTAAAGTCTATGATTCATTCAGGGTAGTATGGCCTAGCTGCCGGAGTCCATGAAACATGCCCCTACTGTCAGAGCGGTGTAACCCAATGGCCAGAGTTCACAGGGGCCGCTGACCCAGCGGTGGAACGATCAGTTACCAGCTCAGCGGGGAGTCCCATGACACACGCCAAGCTTACCTCGTGGGAGATACCACTCCGACACCACCCCTGGTCACTTCCTACCGCAGACTTAGGCGTTGTAGTCCAGGAAGTGTTGGGATCTCTTAGTTCCCCAGCACCCTGGGGCTCCATGAGGTCTGAGGCTATGGTCCACGTCTTTGCTCCCCTCTGGCACAGGCTGGAGCCTGTCCTCAACAGGAGCTCCTGGAGCCCTCGCTGACTGAGCTGGGCTGCTCTCTTTTATACTGGTACACCTGGAGCATGCCCAGTAGGGAGAAGGGGGCGTGGCTTCCTCATGCGGGGCGAGTGCACCCCATCACAGGCAGGTATAGTGCGGAGGGGGGGCTGGGCTGCAGGTCAAGACTGAGAGGCATCAGCAGAGCTGTATAGGGAATCTGGGCCTGGGATAGCAGGGGGAACTGCAGGTCAGGACTGAGGTGGCTGGATTAGCAGAGCTGTGGTAGCAAAGGTGTTGCTGGGTATTTCAGGTTGGGTTGAGCTGCTGAGAATGCCCAGGGCCGGAGTAGCGGAAGTTTGCAGATTGGGAATGAGGTGCATTGGCCAAACTGCAGAGGAAAGCTTGCACCAAGGTTTCCTTCAGTTGGTTCTGGCTCAAGCCACTACTACCAGCTTTGCACTTCGTGAGCACTGTATCCATTCCTCAAGATCAGGGTTTAAACACACTCTGTTTAGGAACATAGGAGTTGCCATTATGGAGCACATCAGCACTCCCTCTAGTCCGGCACCTTGTCTCTGTCTAGAGCCAATACCAGATGTCTCCAAGGAAAGTATAGACTGCCCCATACCACAGAGTTATGCACTAGTATGCCCAAGGTGGGGAATTTCATACTCACTCTGGTTGTCATATGTCCTGAAGCTGGTGCCAATTATGATAATTATCCTAGCTAGTGAGTCTGCAGCTCTTTGTAGAGATCTGTAATGCTGTCCTGAATTGTACAAGGCTCACCACCTGCACCTCCCATCCTTAAATTATATATGTATATAATATACTGGCCACCATTAAAAACTAAATGCTCACAGTTGCTGTTACCTGCAGTGGACATGGTATCTTCCCTTACTCAGGAGAAAACACCGCACTGTAGGAGCTGCAGACTAGCAACCATGATTTTCAGTGGCACCCACTGTTCATAGTACATACACAAAACTGCACTGAAAGGACATTATAAAGGTTGCAAAGTCAAGTGCTCAAAAGTTCGACACACACACACACACACACACACACACACAATTACACTGATTTAAATGGCTGGGGCACAGAAAGTCTTTAATATGAGGAGAAAACACAAATAGTTTAGGCCCCTGTTCAGCAAATCATTTAAGAATGTGCTCGGTTTAGAGCACTGCCATCAGTGGAACGTAAGCATGTGCTTAAGTGGTTTGCTGAGTCAGAGCCTTAGAGAGGAAATGGTAAAAAGGGCATATAAAATAATGAGTGGTCCAGAGACGGTCGCTAGGGCTCTCTGATTTAGTGTCTTAGAACAAGACAATGGCTAATTCAATTAAAAGGAAATGCATCTGAAATAGATTGAAGGAAATACTGGGGATTTTTCACCTGTGCTTGCTGAGCCTGTGGAACTTCCCACCACATGAAGCTATAGTGGCCTCCAAGTCAGTGTTGCCAACTTTTGTGATTTTGTACATCTCGCAATATTTGTTGTTGTTGTTCAAGTCCCAGCACCTGGAGTCCTGTGATTAAATCTGATTTTAAGATGGTGGTGGTGGTTTTTAATAAATTTCTAGCTCTTCCTTAATTATGGAGATAAGAAAGGATCAAAAACCAAAGGGCAAAGAAAAATAACCTACATTTATCATTCTTTAAAAATCTCATGATTTTTTTAAGCCAGTCTGATTTATTTTTGGAGATTTGAATCATGAGTTTTGATTCCGCTTAAGACTGGCGATATTGCGAGTGGAGATCGATGCATCCTATGATGGATACATCATCCTCCCATCCCCTCTGCCCATTTGTCTGTCTCTTGCCCTTGCTGCATCTTGCCATGTAGATTGTGAACTCCCTGGAGGAAGGATAACCTTCTTATTCTATGTGCAGCACTGAGCACCCTGGCTCCCTGATGGAGCCCCTATTGTGATAAGAATTTAGAAGGGCTTAGGTAGCAAGTCCCAGTACAGACTGCATAAACATCCTGCTTTGTAGTGATCACAGAAGTGACTTTTTTCCTCTTCACTTCTTGGGTTCCTTTCAGATCAGATGAACCAACTGGTCCACCTTATCCACCTTCATTACAATTTATATCTGACTACTAAAGAGAGGGCTACGTATCCCCAAGGAGCCCAGAGCTGTGTCAGTCCTGCTAGCTGTCCTGTCTATTTGTTTCTGGCCATGACAGACATGCGGATAGAGAGGAGGTAAAGTAATGGATCAGGTCTGTCTCTCTCAAAGTGAGAGTGCCAATCAATTCACTGCACACTTTGGGGGCTATAAACAAGAGTTTATTGGGCTATTTCTCAAGTGTGCCAATAAGTAACTGTTTTGTTTTCTTTTGAATTGTCTCTAATGCTACAACATTAATCAGGATCTAATTCTGCTTTTTAACGTCTAAATAATTTCCCATCACCTTTACCCAACCAGGATTGATTGCCTATATGTCGGAGGCAGTATTGTGTAGCCAAGATGGATTTGATTAGCAGACAACATGTCAGACCCAATGGCTGGGTTTCAGTGGTCCTGCGGGCACCCCCCCCCCCCAGCTGCCAGGAGGAGTTGTGGGTGCAGTATCTCTGAAAATCAGGCCTCACGTTTTCCAAGAATCAGACTTTTTTTGTATATGTATGTATTTCACACAAAAGCTATGTTAAAAGAACATTATTAAAGTTGCAAAGTCAAGTACTCAAATATCAGGAAATTCCAGAATGAAGGTGCCTGTGCAACCTGAATTCCAGCCTTCTTGTGCATATACATTATGATACAGTCTGTAATTACATGATCACATACTGGTTTTTTTCCACAGGACCCCTGTTTCATTTGGTGCACAGGATGACTGTTGCTTAGTTAATGACCAGCTATGTAATATTTTGTTTTCTCATCATTCAGTGTGTGGTCCTAGGCCCTATTTTACTGCATGCTATTCAAACCTTGCTCTGGAGATAGAATTGTTAATTTCCTTGAGGGTTATTCTGTGGCACTTATCAATATTGTATCTGAGAGTCTCACAAACATTAATTAATCAATCAATCTTCACAACATTCCTGTAATATTATCCCCATTTTACAGATGGGGAACTGACACAACGAAATTAAGGTCAGATTTGTCAACTATTTTTTATTTATTATTTGAAAATTGTTATTAAACCTTCATGGTAATATAATACGAAATACATTTTGAAACAAAAAGTAATTTTGAAACAAAAGAATTGAATGGGTTCATTTATCGAAATGCTTTGTATTGATTTTTTTTTAAACGAAATGTTGTCAAATCGATAATTTCTGTTGGAAGATATTCAACCAGCTGTAGTATTTGTCTATTGCATTGTTTGCAGAACCTGGGTACTTAAAACAAGGCATTAAATAGTTAGGGATATCTATAATCTTACGCTGGCCACAATTATAAACAAACCCAGTATTCTTACCAAATCTAGAGAGAGGCATATTTCAGCACTGCAGCTTTAACTGTGATTCAGAATAAATACTTTTCTTTCATCAGCAGCTCTTCTTACATCAGCAATCTCAGCATAAAAACACAGCACAAAACCTTCTGGAAAATGAAACACAGAAACTATGGCCACAGTCCTACGATTGGATATACACACACGTTAATAATCCACATTTATCAGCCTCACATGCAAGTCCTCATACAGAATTAGATATTACACACCTTTCCTATTAAAATAGCTACTGTATAGAATTCTGTTCCCCCATTATCCCCCAAAATTCAACTGTCAGTTGATAACTCTATTAACTGATCTTTCCCCTTTAATAGTATCCCTTGAAAGAAAATGTTTGGATCCCGAAAACAAGATTAAAAATGAAACAATACAGGAGAAACAGGCTACAAGTCTATAGCTGAGAGGGTTGTATTGTGATGAAATATGCATTCCTTTATATTTGACAAGAATAAAGTAAGTTTCTGATGTGAATAGTGTAAGATTTATGATGATGTTAGCTGTTTGTTGCCTTGCTTTTAAATGCCTAGGCATTGAAATGCTGTTAACAATTCCTTGCTCTTCTCTACTCTAGATCTCAAAGCATTTTACAAAGGAGGGCAGTATCACCAGCGGCGTATTATCGCCTAGGCCAACAAGGCCTAGGGCAGCAAATTTGCAGGGGCGGCAAATTTTCTTGCGACCCCTCCCCAACTCCGCCCCTTCCCCAAATCCCCAGCCCGCTTCCTCCCCCAGGCGCGCCACGCTTCCCTCCTTTCACCTCCCTCTCAGGCTTGCCGCGCGGAAGTGCTGGGAGGGAGGGAGAAGCGAGTAGCGGCACACTTGGAGGAGGCAGAGCAGAGGTGAGCTGGGGCCCACGGGCATGGGGAGTAACCCGGGGGGGCCGGGAACCATTCCCCACCCCAGCTCACCTCTGCTCCACCGCTGCCATCCCTCGAGCGCCACAACTCCCCTTCTCCCCCCTCCCTCCCAGGCTCACTGCGCAAAAGCGCTGGGAGGGACGGAGGGAGGGAGAAGCAAGTAGCGGCGCGATCGGAGGAGGCGGAGCAAAGGTGAGCTGGGGCCGGCGGGCGCGGGGAGAGAGTCTTGGGGGGGAGACAGGGAACCGCTCCCTGCCCCAGCTCACCTCCACTCCACCTCCGCCATCCCCCAAGCACGCCACAACTCCCCCTTCTCCCCCCTCCCTTCCAGGCTTACTGCAGGGGAGCAGAGGTGAGTTGGGGGGGGCAATTTTATGAGGGCCTAGGGGCGCCAAATTTGTTAATCCGCCACTGAGTATCATTATTCA
This sequence comes from Mauremys mutica, assembly GCF_020497125.1. Taxonomy (NCBI): domain Eukaryota; kingdom Metazoa; phylum Chordata; order Testudines; family Geoemydidae; genus Mauremys; species Mauremys mutica. Next base: position 49,250,786 of record NC_059078.1, read on the forward strand.
CATTTTACGTATGGGAAAACTGAGGCACAGACCAGAGGCAGTGGTTTGCCCAAGGTCACCCACCGGCCAGTGGCAGAGCCAGGAATAGAACCCAGGTGTCCAGAGACCCAGACCAGTGCCCTGTGGTCAGTCCGCTCCAGTCACCTTAACTGGGGTTTGAAACAATGGGTGAAATCCTCGCCCCACTGAAGTCAAGGGCAAAACTTCCAGCTTCAGGAATTAATTCCAGGAACTCTGTGCCAGCAGTGCAAGGAGAGGGATAACAGAAACAGCCAGAGTTAGGGTAGTTAATGCTGAAAGAGGAGTGTTTTGGAAGGCTATAAAAGGGGCTGTCACTTAGGGTGACCAGATGTCCCAATTTTATAGGGACAGTCCCAATATTTGGGGCTTTTTTTTATATGGGCTCCTATTACCCCCCACCCCCGTCCCGATTTTTCACACTTGCTGTCTGGTCACCCTACAGTCACTGGTAGGGGTTAGGACAGGAGCTCTGTGGGGGCAGGTTATCCCACACCTGCCTACTGCAGGGGTCTTGTTTCTTCCTCTGAAGCAGAAATCAGCCACTGTGTGAGGCTGGATGGGTCTCGGTCTCCAGGGAATTCCTGTGTTTCCTGTGACTTCCTGTGTACGTTATCAGTGCTGAGTTTCACTAGCCAGCCCAGCATTCCCCCGTGTGTGAGACATGCCCCCTGGGGACAAAAAGGCCCAGCTGGGGTGGGCATGGAATGGGCAAGTCCTGACATGTGGTGGGGTGTAGGGGAGGCATAATTGCTTTCATCCTAATGCTGGGAAAGGGGTGGGAAGGACAGCTTTTTAAAGTCTGGAGAAGACTGCCCTAGCCTGTGTACTGCTGCCAGGCCATGATGTTCCGCTCCACCTGCTGCCCTTGGGTCCCTGTTGTCTAGTATCTCACTGTCACGTCAGCCATCCTGCTAGCTAACAGACTAGCTGTGTTCCTGTTATCCTACAGGCTTACACAGATACATAGGGCCAGATCATTGCTATAATTATGCAAAGTGGGGGAGGGCACAAGGAGATCCTTACCTACCTTACTGGTTCATGTGGAGGCAGCCAGTGCCTGTCTTCATACAGGGTGTCCGTGCGTGTAGTCCCTGACCGCACACAGGCGGGCAAGCTGTTGCTGGCATGCATTGTGGCTCTGTCTCCGTAAATCCAAGGGCATGGTTAGGACCGTGCCTGTTCCATATCCACTAGTGCTTGGAGGCCAGCTTTGGAAAAGGGCACCTGTACCCTTTCCAAGCATGGTGCTCACGAGGCTTCAGTACACTGCTGGCAGAATGCCTCCCGCGACTACCACCAGTGCTGTGTACCTCCCACGCCCCATCTGTGGCTGGAAAGATGTAGCCTCGCCCATCGGGAGAAATGGACGGAGAGGAGGAAGAATGGGATGAGCAAGAGAATTCTCCTTCTCTTCCTCACCTCTTTGTTTGCTTGCAGGGATAAGGTTTGCACATTTTACCAGATCTTCTAGTCTATTCAGTGTCTCCGGATACTGAACACTAACCGTTCTTTCTCGCACTTTGTGCTCCACGGCGATTAACAGTGGCTGAATTGTTCTGCATTACACATCAATTTACAGGAGAGTCAGAGGAATTCCTAATGGGAGGGTATAAAAATTATCACATCAGTGCATTATCATGATCAGTGTGGGTTTGCACTGGCAATGTGACATTTATGGCCTGTTATATTGGTGAATCGGGATCTGATGCGTGGCAGAAACTCACTGGCTGAGTTTCTTTTTTCTTTTTTTTTTTTTTTAAAGTGGGTGGGTTACATCTCCTTAATCTGCTTGGCTTCTCCCATTGCCTCTCAGGTTTGTTCTCTCTCTTGTGCGGCTGTCTGGATATATCTGTATTGCTGCTAAGCCACGACAGGTAGAGATGGTGCAGAGAAACCAGCGATGGGGCTGTTAGGGCCCAATTAACACCCACCTGCTTGCATGCTAAAGCATCTCCCCTGGCTTTACATTTTGGTGGCACCAGTTCCTTTCCACAGCATCGCAAGGTGCTTATCTCTGATTCCTGCAGCACCACCAGTTCTCCCATCACATGCCTCCTAGCCAGGTACAATATCTCTGCCTGTACTGATCTGAGCATTTCTAAGGCACCCATCGCTCTTCTATTGCCCTAGGTTCCTATATTGGCACCCACCAATGAGCACCTAGGCACCAACCCAACGGGAACAGTGGCATGACTTATGGGTGAAACTCTGGTCCTATTCCAGGCAATTGGAAAACTCCTATTGACTTAAATGGGACTGGGATTTGGCCCTCTGTTTTTATTTCAAACATGTCTCAGATCCAGCTGTGGGAAATTCTCTCCTTTCTTGAAAATAGCTAAACTTCTCCCTGCCTTCTGGAGGAGGCTAAAATAGGAGCTCCTTGGGAGTGACTCCTAGCCAGTTGGCCCACTCTTGGTAATCTGCAGCAGTCCCCTGGCCATCTTATTTGGTTTTACATGGAACAATTTGGATCCCAATTAAGCTGTGGAAGGCAACATTAAAAGAAAACACCTGGCCGTATAATAGCAAACAGAGTCACATCTGCACCTATTGTGTTAATGCCCCCTAGGAAATGATTTTGGGTCACAGTTCTCTGGATCTTTTGCACAAGAAGTCAAAAAATTACCAAACAAGTCACTTAGTATCTTGACTCTTGCGCCCTTAGTAGCAGCTTGGGAACATCTTACAAAGGCTTTGCGGACAAGTGCCTTTCCCTTGTCTTTAAACTGAATGTGCAGAATAGTCAGAGCCATTAGCAAAGCCCAAATCTCCCATCTGGATTCAGAACTCCCGTATGAGTCAGTGTGGGTGCCAGGGTGTATCTAAGGGCACAGTTGGCCCTGTGAGTATAGTGATCAAATGTTCAGTGAAATAGTTGCTGATGGGGCATGTAAAGAGACACTGACAGACATATGGGAAACTGGTGCTATTGCGCTGGCCATAAATGCAGCTTCCTTTGCTTATTACTACAATGAATTATTAATGCAATGATTTTATCACTCTCCTCAGACTAGCTATTTCAATAGCTTCCTGGTTTTCAGTGAGAGATTCTGTTGGCTTCAAGTCACGTTGTTTGCTTTTCCTTCATTATAGGATTCCTTGAGCATTGTTAGTCTGTTTATAATTTTTCAGTAAAACACGTGAATAACAGCAGCAAAACAGCCTGGGGCCTTTACCACTTGTCATTAAAGATCACCCAGCACTTTCCACCTTGTGGGTGGGCACGGTATTGTTCTTCACTCCCTGCCCTAAACTCTGCGTAGGCTGTGCACTGTTAAACCATGCCAGGGACGGCTGTACAGTCCTTGTATCCACCAGAGTTTGAGATTCTAAGCAGTATGGACATTGTCTGTTATCAGGGCAAATCAATCAGACAGTTGCCTGAGTAAACACACAAGAAGGACTGTATGTAGGTAGTAGGGCCTGCAATGAGCAATGTCTTTGCCTTGGTGTATTTCACTAACTCTTGTATTGTTTGTTGTGGTAGCCTCATGGCTAATTAACCTCCTTACGGATTAGCCACTTAGTCCCTGGAGCCGAGCTCAGACGTGCATGGCACATATTCCCTGAGAATCCCATAAAGCCAACAGCTGCGTGTGAGCTAGTGGGGTGTGTCTGATTTTACAAGGCTGCAGCAATATGCACAGTGCACCTGAGATCAGACTTAGGGTGCTCATCACCTGGGAAACATCACCACTGTGAGCGGGAGGAAGTGTCTATCTGGGGAAGCCAGTCTTGTGTGACTCTAACACTGACAGATGAGGGTGGTAAGAAGTCAGATCCATTCCCTTGGTGCTGTTAAGGGCAAGTAGAGGCAGATCCTGAAGTCCACACCCCATTCTGCCAGAGTAAGATATGGCCCATGCTGGAAACCGCATGGGCTCTGTGACACACACACACACACACACACTCTCTCTCTCTCTCTCTCCCCAAAGCCAGTTGTGTTTTCCCTTGTCATCTGACCTGTGGCCCTGCAAGGTCTGGGCTGGACTCACCACGCACATCTGGAAAGTGGCCACTCTGTGTACCTGCCCTGCTGGCACACAGCTCTTGGATCTGGGCTACTGGGTTATGGGGGGAGGTTGTGCAATTTATTTTGCTTTCTGTTTTTAATTTACTTAGTAATGCAGAATTGATCCCCCTTGGATATCTCCGGGCTCTTGACATTTGCGCCTTTCAGCTCAATTAAAAGAGCCGATCACAGCTACTTCTTGGTGCTTTATTATACAAATCGATTTGCCTGGCTTTCTTTCCTTTCTTTCCTTTTCTGCTCCTGCCCTGCCATGCTGTGGATTGCACAATGGGCCCATGACATCTGAGGCTGCTGTCCTCTGCCAGCTGCCTCAGGAACCCCGCTTTCCACATCCCCGTATGGAGCTGAGCAAGCGACAGGGAATGGGAAAGCTTCAGAGAAATGAGAGGAGATACACAAATGAATAGAGGGAAGGACCTAGGGAACATCCCAGTGGGATGGGGGCTCTCTGGGTCAGGATTGCTGAGGAGCAGGCCAATGGTCCATCTAACCTGCTTTGCTGTTTCTGATAGTGGCCAATGCTGGCTGCTCAGCAGAAGGGCTAAGAGCCGCCTGATGCCCCTGCTCTCTCTGGGGTGCTGGGGTTTGCTGCCTAGTCCCCATCAGCAGTGCTGCACATTCTGTTTTTACTCACGTGCCCCAGATGGCCAGCGAATTCACGTGCCTTGGTTGGGAGCCCCACTTGAGGCACAAGGTCTGGCTGTCAGAGGTGTTGAACACCAATAACTCCCGGGGTGGCCACTGGAGCAATGGCTGGTCAGCGCTTCTGAAAATCAGGCCCGTGGTGTCTCAGGATGGAAACTAGAGCTGCCAGACTCCTTTGGAAATTTGGGCCTAATGGTTCTTTAGATAGCCCCACGCGATATCCCTCAGCCATGTCCCCTGGTGAAGTAGGGCCTGTTCGACCCAAAGTGTGAATGGAGTAGCTGCATGCTGTCTTCTTGCAGTAAACAAAGAAATTGCTCACCCCCTTTTTGCACAACCCTTGCTCCTCTCACTTTTCACATTCTGGGCCGGGCCAGCCACGTTGCATGGGGTAACATAGCTGAGTGGGAAGACAGCACACCTTGTCCCCCCCTCACCTCCAGTCGTGCCAGGCCCTGCCTCTTGCTTCCTTTTCCAGGGATGATGTTGACTCTGCACTCACTTGTGTTGGAGACTCTCCTCTCGCTCTGGATACGGAGATGATATTTTAAAATCTCCTACATTCTGAAGGAAGGAGCTGGCTCCTGTGTCTGTGCTTAACCTGTCCTTTCAGTAAACCTCGTTAGGCTGCCGTTAAATGCCACCTCGGTATGGGAGCCTCCCTACTGCAGTCAGTGATTTAAAGGCAGAGCTGCCGAGATATCTTCCTTGATTCCTCTCCCCGTTCTGCAGCCCATGGAAATGGCTAGTGTGTTGCAGACCAGCTCAGTGCTGCCCAACTGACTCTCCTGGGCTTTTGCACTTGAGGTGTAAAAATAATCTGTTGTGATGTGAGAGGGTGAATCAGCTCCGGACAGAGACAGTAACTCCCTCGCCATCTCAGGGGCTATGGACTGTCCACAGAGTGGCAGCAGCTAGGGCTGGCTGTGGTTAACTGCTTCCTCTCTGTCTGCTCTGGAGACATGAGTTCAATTCCTGTCCTAAGTCACGACTGAAAAGCTAGGCTTATCGACATGCGAAGCGAGCAGTGTCTGTATGGATTTAGTTAAACTGGTTCAGATCCCTATATAGACACTTATCTCACTGTGAGTGGCTTATTTCAGCTCAGCCTAAGTCAGTAAGGAATTGATGAGGGCAAAACCGCAAGAAGCCTGCTTTAGTTAGAGTGTGTGTGTGTGTGTGGTTAGTGGGTGGGTTCCTCCTTTTTCCCTCTCGCCCTTCAAGAATTCTCTGGAAACGAGGGGAGGGATCTCATTGCAAGGGCTTTTGCAGCCCCTTGGTTGCTGCTTCTTGTCTCGTGAGTTAGTGATGGGCACTAGGGGGGCAATGGAAGCCCCTTGCAGCCTGAATCTCTGAGGAGGGAGCCTGTGCTGTAAAATCTCCACAGATCTTTAATAGTTTGATTTACATAGCTGCGCTGTCCTGATGCTGATGCAGTGTCCGGTCACAAAGGCTTCTGAAAACACTCTCCCACAGAGAGAGAGAGAGTAAGTGTGTGTGCGTGCGTGGAATGCATCCTCCGCTGTGTCTGATCCACAGAGCAGGTGAGCCTGTTCTCACCCCCATCTAGAGAGCTGGATCATTGACTCAAGCTCAACTCCTGGTGTCGGTGGCCCCACAGGAGCCGATGACCTCCTGGGGTGGTGGGATAAGCTCAAATCAGCTGTGTCCTGGTTGTTACAAAACATGTTCTCTTCTCTGGGGTCACTTCTTCTCTCTTGTTTTATTTGCAGAGACTCGCTGGTGCGGCTGAGAAGTTCCAGAAAGCCCACCGCTGGCAGGACAACATCAGGGTAAGGCTCTGACTCTCCCCACAGGTGTCGCGTCCTTTTTAATGGGCTCGTCTTGGTATGTCTCTGTTTTGCACTTTGTTTCCCAGAGTAGAATTTAGCCCACCCATAGCATGTAACCCCTGAAACCACTGGAGTTCTGTAGGAATCATTGAGGCAGAATTTGGCCCTTCCAGTTCTTTCTTTCTTGGTTTTATCTCAGTCTTTGTGGTTTTTCTCCCTCCCCTTCTCCCCATCTGCTGGCTTTTCATTCCCAACTTTCTCTCTCTCTCTGCCCACTCCCTCACTCGCGCTGTGATTTTTAAAGCAAGCTGTGTCTATGACACTCTGTTCATCTCTACAAGTTCAGACACAGTTGCCCTGCTCCTCGTCTTCTGTCCCTGCTGCCTGCCAGCCCTAATGAAAGTGAATGAAGTAATTTTGAGCTCGTTTCCCGCATTGCTTCTGTCTGTGCATGCAGGTAATAAGAGCAGTCAGAAGACAGAAGGTGAAGGTCAAGCTAATGGTTAAACACTTTGGTATTGAGTTCCTGTGGAGAGCTCCCTAGAGAATTTACATCTTCACCATCTCAGTAGACGAGTCATCTGCATGGTCATCAGGGACCCTATTTGGAGGGGCGTGCTCGGTGCAGTAGGGGGTCTTGTGTTAAATGACGACAGACACGCACACACACAAGGTTGTGCGCCTATTTTTCTATTGCCTGACAGTAATTCCGATTCAGGGTTGGTTCTGGGGGAAGGAATAATTGAGGCTGGTGCAGGGAAAATGTTGTTTTAATGATTGCATTTGACTTTGTAATTATGGCAGTGATAAAGCGCAGCAGGAATCTGAAGGATTCTGCCTGGAAATGCTCTCAAATTATAACAATAATACAAAAGGAAGAAGTGGTTGTTTTCCTTTCAGTGCAAATGGATTCTGGGGGAAAAAAAACTCTGAGAGACCAACCCCCAGATTTTGTGACCATTCCTCACTTTGAGGAGTACCTTACTCCATGAGTAACCCCAGGCTAACATGAGAAACCAGCCCAGAGAAACCATCTCTTGCACTGTCAAAAAGATATTGGCCCAGCCTGTGTCTCCAGCAGGTTCCTGGCCCCTCTGTGTTTTTATGCATGTCACTCGTGGCCCAGCAGCCAGATGTGGCCAAACTCTCCCCATCTGTAAAATGGGGATAAGGATCTCCTCCTTTGGGAGCACTTTGAGATCTGTGCATGAAAAGCACTAGAGAAGACCTACTTGGTGTTTGTATTATCTCGATGGAATGAACTGGCCATCTCTATTTCTAAGGAACAGAGGTCGAACTCTCTGAGTATTGTTAAAGTCTCTCATAGCACAGCACGAATGTGTTGAGGAGATCTAGTGTGTGCTGTTTGCAAGAGAAAGTGGCCAGAGTACTGTTTGCAAAGAGGGATGTGGAATGGGTGTGTGTGCAGAGGAGGTGTTTTGTGGCATGACAAAAGCTCCATTGTGAAGACTGGGCCTGGAGACAGAAATAAGGAAGGAATTGAAAAGATGTGGGGTAGATGAGAGTAAGACCTAAGGCCAAATCTAGCTCTTAGATACCCCCCTTGTGGTCCATTCGTTGACCTCTGAGGAGCAGAATTTGGCCCATGCAATAGAAGAATGAAGCAGGAGGGAGGAGCCAACTGTGTTCAGTTTGCCACATGACCAGCTCAAGATGGAAACTGGTGTCTGTTTCAGAGTAGCAGCTGTGTTAGTCTGTATCCGCTATAGCTACAGCCTCTCTCGGTCTGTCCTCATTTGCTTGCTTCCCATGATCCTCCTACACTGTACTGCTCAGGTTCTCATAGCACCAGGAGTTCTCTCATCAGACATTCAGGAAACGTTGAGCTAGAGTATCAGGGACGTTGTCGGCTGCAGCTGCCTGACAGAGGAAGATCTGGAGATGCACATGGTGGCTTTGGGGAGAGAGACCCGTTGCCAAGTTGACTGCATTAGAATGCCAGGCAGTGAGCCGGAGGACAGGACAGGCCAGTGAAATGACCAGTACTCAGTGCTCAGCTGTTGAGCAAAGTAGTGCAAAATCAGTGCAAGGCACTTGGCCATAGGGCAGGACAAAGGGGCCATATTTTTGAATGGGTTATAACTTAAAGTTGTGTTAGAATGTTCTCATTTAAATCGTGATCTGCTTACATTCCATATTCCCCAGGAGTCCTGCCTATGCTATAGCATTCATCTCTTTCACTTGTCTGGCCCCACCCATCCCAGATGAATAGGGTCTTACCAAATTCAATCCATTTTGGTCTATTTTATGGTCATAGGATTTTAAAAATTGTAAATTTCATGATTTCAGCTATTTAAATCTGAAATTTCACTGTGTTGTAATTGTGGGGGCCCTGACCCAAAAAGGAGTTGTGTGGATGGGGTTACAAGGTTATCGTAGGGGGGTTGCAGTACTGCTACCTTCACTACTGCGCTGCTGGTGGCAGTGGCCCTGCCTTCAGAGCTTGACAGCTGGAGAGCGGCGGTTGCTGGCCAGGAGCCCAGCTCTAAAAGCAGAGCTGCCACCCTTACTTCTGCGCTGCTGCTCGTGGGGCGCCACCTTCAGAGCTGGGCGCCTGGTCAACAGCCACTGCTCTCTGGCCACCCAGCTTTGAAGGCAGCACAGAAGTAAGGGGGGCAATACCGCAACCCCCTAAAATAACCGTGTGACCCCCTCCTGCAACACCCTTTTGGGTCAGGACCCCCAATTTGAGAAATGCTGGTCTCCACCATGAAATCTTTATAGTATAGGGTAAAAGCACACAAAAGACCAGATTTCACAGTGGTAGACCTGATTTCACGGTCCATGATGTGTTTTTCATGGCTGTGAATTGGGTAGGGCCCTACAGATGAGCCCTGGTGTCGTAAGGACTTTAAATAAATATTAGAAATAAGGCCATTCTGTAGCTGTGTATAAAATATGCAGGAACGGCAGCTTTGGAATTTGTTGCTTAGTCATGTGTTGCAGATGTCATCGCTCTGGAGGCCCCACTGAATTCTGGGATACCAAACCCAAGAGCCCGGGAAATCTGAACTGTGTTTTTGATCTAATAATAATTCACATCAACATCTGTGGGGTCATAAAAGGTGAGCGGCCTGGGTACAGTTGCATCCTGGTTAAGAAGCATGCACCGGTTTAGTAAAGTCTGCACGGATTCTTGCTTGCTCACAGAATCTCAGCTCCGGTGCATCCCAGGCAGGGTGGTCCAATGGATATGGAATTGGACTGGGAGTCAGGAGATCTGAGTGCTGTTCCGCACTGTGCCACTAATCTGCAGCGAGACTTTGGGCAAGCTGTTTCCTTTATCTAGCCCTCTCTTTCCCCTTCCACACTTTGCCTGTCTACAGGGTCAGCTCTTTCAGGCAGAGGCAGTCTCTGGACTGGTGCAGCACATGGCAGAAGGGGGCCCTGATCTCAGTAGGCCTTTGGAGGCACAGCAGTAATGTAATTAACCATGAAACCCTCCCCTCCCGCCTCAGTAAGGGATTGAAAATTCCTAGCAAAGGTGGTGGAGGAGGAGCTGCCAGTGAAACTCAACATCTGAAAACAAAAGTACTAGGGAACTAGCCTTAGAAACAGTGAGGCTGGTCTGCTCCTGTTGTAGCCAATGGTGGCTTTGCCACTGACTTTGGTAGGAGTAGGAGTGGCCCCTATATCTGGGTGAGATCTTGCTGCCTACAGTAGCCAATGCTCAGGGCTGAGGTTATTCAAGGAGGAGGCTGCTTCTAGAGCAGGCAGCTGGTAGGATGCTCTCGTGTTTGGCTGCATCACTTCCAACAAAACTCGGGACACCAGCGTTACAAATCACAACCTCAGGCCAACGATCAGCAGAACAGCTCAGAGGAGCAGTGCACAAAAGGGAGGTGTGAGCCCTCCTTGGCTTCCATGAGCAGAACTTGTCAGCCACTGGTGCGCCCACAAACACACACTGACCTGCTAATGGGGAACTCCAACTGCTGGGTTTCAGGGCTGTTACAGCAGAAAGTTGTAGGCAGCTGTGTAGCAAGTACTGTAGGGACAGGTAGAGTTTATTCCTGCCCCATTTCTGTTTAGGAAGCAGCATGTGTATTTCTCATTTCTGAATTGCTACATTAGATATTGTCTTACAGAGATACCCAAGTTGGCACTCTTGATACCCAAGGTTTGCCGCAAATGGGTAATACCCCCCCTTCCCTTTGCTAGCTGGCTTTGTCCTTTCCAGTTTCATACTTATCTTGTTCTTTGGGACACTCAGCAAACCTGCTTGAAATACTATTCCCTTCTGTTTTCCTTAAAGCCCAGGGGGAAATGCTGTAAGGTATTGTGCACATCTGTCCCCATCTGGACACCCTGGACTTTTTTCCCCAGGACTGTAGCAGTGTCTGTGGCATGCCTGCAGCCTCCCAGGGGTTACCATGCTCCTGGGATCCAGCAGCAAATCAGGTGATATTTGCACTCTTGCTGGAACTCTTGTTTGCAGGTTTGCAGCTGGACTAGTAGCCCCTGTGGTGCAGAGGCCACAGCATTCTCCTTCTGTAGTGGCTTTGGCATCTCATTGAGCTGCAGCAAACATACAGGGGCAGCTGCCGGTGACTAATTAGGATGTACTGGGAACAAAGAGTGCCTAGAGCTTCATGTGCTTCGAGCAAGCTTAGACAGTGCCCTCCACTTGAGTTGGAGATGCAAGTGAGGCTGCTTTTAGCTACTCTCTAGTCTCTGCCATAAACAGCCAAAAGTGTCAGGATGTCACCTTTTCAATCCACAGGGGATAGGCCAACAGACACGTGTTCTTGCCTGGTCTCTTTGGAAGGCAGGCACCATCACAGAGATCAAAGGTCGCTCCAGCAAGGACTCCGAATTGCCTTGCTCTGAGCTCCAGCTCCCGCAGGAGCAGCTCCTCTCCTTTCATTAACGTCACTGGAGCACGAGAGCTGGAAGCCCTGAGGCCAGCCGCGGTGGTGTTTTGTGCTGCGAAACAGAACCACTTCTTAGGCAGCGCCAGCAGGCAGCAGCTGACTCACATCAGCAGGCATGGCCGTGAGCAGCAAACTTGTGTCACGGGAAGTAAATGAGCCCTGATGCACAGGGGGTTGCCCCTTCCACCTTGATCTGTCCCCGGATTGGGGTACCTCTGAGGCTGGCTCTGCTTGGCAGCAATGATGTAACAAAGCTTCAGATGCCATGGCACTGAGTCAGCACATACTGTCACAGGAAGGGCACACAGCTGTCAGCTTCACAGGCAGGTGCTTGGCATAGCCACTGGCCCAGTAAAACCAGCTTGCTGAGACTTTTAAAGAGCCCTGACACCCCAACTTCACACGGGCATACATAATTCTCCAGTTCCCCATTAAATTGACCTGTGTCCTTCCATCAGTCCCACTCCTATTCTCACTGCAGATGGCTGAGATACCTGCATCCAAGCACAGCCCTTCACCTCCTGCTGCCTGCTTCATTCTCTGATGCCATCACTCAATGTGCATTGCATCACAGTCTTTTCAGTTGTGCTGGCGGGTGATGCCATAGATGCAGGATTGTGAGGCCACCCCCTGAATCCAGCAGTTGAGCCATGCACTGACCTGTCAGGACCATGTCTCCGCGGAGATTGGAGATGAGGAGACAGAACCGGAAACCTGCACCTGAACACCCCTGAGACACAGAGGAGTTTTGTTCTGGAATCAGGTCAGATCTCTGAGACTTAGTCCAATCTCTTAGGCAGGGTCAGACATAATCAGCAGCAATTGGTGGGGAGGGGAAGGGGGAATACAAAAGCTGTCACTCGGACTTAGTTTAAGAGGTGTCCTGTTGAGCAATGGATTGAAATCCCCGCTACAGTGCATTGTTTCTGCCATGTCTGCTCTGCACTGCAGGAGATGCCTTTCAACAGGTGATCCTATATGCATTGTGTTTTCTTTGAGTATCTTCATATGGAGGGGGTCTTCATTGTCCACTCCTCCCCAACCCTATGGGGTCCCTAGTGCCTCTTTCTGCCATGCTCCAGATGTCCCACTGATGCCTGACTGCAGGCTGGAGGGGGTATCTCCCCACCCCTGTGGCTGAGCATGCTCCTGGCCCAGCACACCCTGGTTTCCAATAGCCATCTAGGCCAGCTCAGGGACCTGAGAGACTCATGGCTCTGAGGCCAACCTGTCTTCTCTGGCTCCCAGCACATGACTGAAGCACTTTAAGGTGTCCGGGTGACCAGGCTGCTACTTCTCCTGAGGAGCTGAAAGGGAGGTGAGCAAAGTAACCTCCAGGCTCTCGGCCCCATGTACTCAGCTCATACTTCTCTGCACTCAGCCCTTCTCAGCCGCTGGGGAGGGAAGGGGCCTCCCCCCCCAACTCCCCCTCTTTGGAAGGATCTATAAGAAAGGCCCCTGGTGCGTGGGGATGGGAGCTCCTGGCCGAGAGATGCAGTGGGATGGTGTCTGGGCTCTGGGAGTAGCTATGGAGGGGAGAGCACCGTGTCTAACTTGGCACAGAAAGAGGAGCTTTGGGAAGGCTAAGACGTGTGAGTTTGCCCCCGCAGAGTTTGAGAGTCATCTGCTGGAGGACGAGGGGTGGGGTTCACCGGCCCTGGGCGTGAGCAGGGGGTGTGGCAGACAGCACAGGATCCATGGGGGAAGTCCAAGGACACCTCCAGTGGGCTGGGACTTCTCATGGAGCGCAGGCCCCTCTGCACTGCTTCCTATGCCCTCCATCCCCTACCTGCCAGCCCATGCATGGCCTCTGCCTCCCCCCTTTTCAGGGATGGGGGATCTGGAGAGATTAACAGGCACAGGGTCAGCCCGTGTTTCTAGAGCACAAGGCAGCACCTGGCAGCTGCTCCTAGCCAGGACTCCCATAAATCTGTGGAACCCCAAAACTGAGCGGTTTCCTTGGGGCTGGAGGGAAGGGGGATTGGGCCACTGAGGCTCATCTCCCATCTGTCAGGGCTAATGCTCTCCCCACTTCCCTCTGCTCCTTTCTCTTCTTCAGTGTCATGTCTCCCTCTTGCTTCCTCCATTACCCCCCGCCTTCCCACCACCTCCTGCCTCCATCTTTAACTAGCTTCAGTGATTGTGAAGTGCTGCCCCGCTGTCTGCCAGCCACGTCCTGGGGGCCAGCGCTGCCTCTCCCTGAAGGAGGTGGGGCTGTCTCCACAGAGGCTGCAGTCACAGTCTGAGAGAGGGCCCTTCCCTGAGAACCGGAAGGGGAAATCAGGATCCCAGGGCTGAGACCTGCCCCCCTCTCCCAGTCATTCTGGAGCACCTCAGACTGCCATTGGAAAGGAGTTGAATGGCAGATTCTCCATCCTGGGAGACTGGATGTGTTTCTAGACCAGGGGTGGGCAAACTACAGCCCAGGGGCCACATCCGGCCTTCCAGACGTTTTAATCCAGTCCTCGAGCTCCTATCAGGAAATGGGGTCTGGGGCTTGTCCTGCTCTGGCGCTCCAGCCAGGGAGCAGGGTCGGGGTCTTTCCCCACTCTGCACGGCTCTCAGAAGCAGCAGCATGTCCCCCCTACTGCTCCTACACATAGGGGCAGCCAGGGGGCTCCATACGCTGCCCTCTCCCCAAGTGCCACCCCTGCAGCTCCCATTGGCCAGGAACCACAGCCAATGGGAGCTGCAGGGGTGGTGCCTGTGGACAGAGCCACCTGGCTGCACCTCCGGGTAGGAACCGGAGAGGGGGGACATGCCACTGTTTCTGGGAGCTGCTTGTGGTAAGTGCCACACGGAGCCTGCCCCCCTGACCTCTTCCCACCACCCCACTCCCTGCCCCAGCCCTGATCCCCCCTCCCGCCCTCTGAACCCTTCAGTCCCAGCCCGGAGCACCCTCCTGAACCCCCAAGCCCTCATCCCCAGTCCCACCCCAGAGCCCACACCCCCAGTTGGAGACCTCCCGCAACCCAACCCTCAATTTAGTGAGCATTCATGGCCCACCATACAATTTCCATACCTATATGTGGCCCTCGGGCCAAAAAGTTTGCCCACCCCTGTTCTAGATGATCTGCTCTACTTCAGACAGGAATGAGTTCAGGGCAGGTCTCTGGCCTGTCTCATCCAGGAGGTTAGACTAGACGATCGCGATGGACCCTTCTGGCCTTGGCGTCTATGAATCTATGGGACCAATAAGCAGACTTGCTGTCAGCACCCAAGGGGGCCAGTGCTTTTGCAGTAGATTTAGGATGGCTCCAGTGTCCTTTCCTCCCCTCTACAGGCCCCCTCCAATCCATGGGGAGAAAAGACGGCACCTTTCAATGCTCTGGACCCTGCCGAATGTGTGTGATTGTATACATGGCTATAGCCAGCTACAATGCTCTTTGTGTGTATAAGCAGCAAAGAGTCCTGTTTGTATAGATATTGATAGATAGGTATAACTTGCTGGAGTGGAGGGGGTGTGGCTGGCTATGGGTAGCTCTAATGCGAATTAGGCCCCATTTCACCCACTGCCAAAACACTTGCTCAATGGCAGCTGCCATGGAAGTTGCATGCTGAGTTGGATGAACGTTCGCTCCCTTTGGCGGATAGCAGCCGTGCTCTCCTTGGTGCAGGAAGGGGTTTAATTTTAGGCCACCATTCTTAAAGCTCCTTCCCCAGGAGGAAGAACAGAGATGGCCGCAACTCAAAATCAATATTGTTTGTAGTGTCGGATGGGAAAAGACATGTTTCCTCTTGTTTCTCCTGTCGGGTCATTATTCTTCTGAGCTGCGAATGCTTTTATCAGTGTTTTGCTCCTGTCCTCAGGAACTCTGGTGGCAGCCTGGTCTCTGAGCTCTTGTCTTGCAGCCTCATGAGCCGGTTTGTACTGAGTGATGGCAGCATGTAGATTGTGGAGTGGCAGACTCCAGGCTCCTCTGGGACGCAGACTGAGCTTGCTGGTTCCTATAGAGCCCAGTGGTAGAGGCAGGAGCAGTCCATAAATGTGCTGCACACTGGTACCTGCAGTAATGGCACTCATTAACTTTCTTTGGAGGGGATCCCCCAGTCTCCCCTGCACATAGATCCTGCATTACAAAGACCATGTCCTCTAGCTGCTCTCATCCACCCCGGAGTCCGCTGAGAGAGCCCCTCCCTCCATGGCACATCCGCAGCGCTCCCAGACAGCATGGCTTTCACATGTCAATCACCATGTGGGCTCAGAGTTCCATTCTAGGAGTAACATGTCGCTCTGTCACTTGACTGGATTCAGTGCCAGATGAGCAGCCCTGGAGGCTGAAGCCTGATCCCTAGAACAGGTCCCGTAGGAGTGTGCAGCACGGCAAGCTTTCCTGTACCCTGTCCCACTGTGGTGCCTTGATTCAGAGCTGCAGGGGCCATCTCAAGCAAGAGGGAAGTTGAGTCCCTGCAGCTCCATTCAACTCTTGGTGCTTCTGCTCCCAACAAGGGGGCCGGTCAGTGACAAATGTGATGGGTAACATTTGTGGATGCTGGTCTTGCAAATGCCATCCTCCATCATGTCACACAGCCTGCAGATGGGAGTGACTAATGTCTGTACCATCTTGAGCCAGATTGGAACCAGTGACTCAGAGGTGAACAACAACCTCAATATACACAAAACAAAACTGGCTGGGGTGCGAGTGGGCCATTGGTTTATTTTGCCATGTGTGCGACACGTGCTTCTGAAATCCACTTCCTTAGGAAAAACTTTTTTAACAGTACTGTTTGCAACCGCTTAATCAAGATGCAGGTAATTAGGAATGAGCCACCCAGAACCGATGTGCACTGGCAAACTGCGCCACAACACACAGCTGCTTTATCAGGCCAGCCCAGCGCTGTTCTCTTGGATAGGTCGGATGGTTGAGTAGCTGTCCCTGCTCTTCACAGCACACCCCATGCACTGCAGGCAGAATCACTCCTCATGCAACCCACCAAAGTGAGAGCGTGCAATGTATCTACTGCATCAGTGACGACTGTGTGTTTATTAAAAACTTAGGAAAGAAAGGAACGATTAAATAAATGGCTTGTCCTAGCATTTCTGGCCAGGTTTTAATCTCATTTTCTGCATATGTATAATGTGAAGGAGTAAACATCTGTTAGTGGGGATGATCGGTTAATTTGTGTTCCACAGAGATGGCTCTAGGAGCCAAGATCTGCTGTGCCCCAGTTCATTGCTTGTGCTCTAGCTCCAGTGTAAAGGCTCCTTCCGTGTGTGTGTGTGTGTGTGTGTGTGTAGCAAAATAGTAAGATATTTTGTATTATATGACAGAGAGCATGGTCACGTGATCAGACCATTACCAAATACATGCACAAGGGGGCAGAGTTAAGGGGAAGTGTGCCCTATTTTAACTCTGGTACTTGCTGAGTTTGTGTTGCTTAACTGTATAACCTTAATGCTCTCCATATACCAGACACCCTTTGATGGAAATGGAGACTTTCCATAAAGGTTGGGTTAGACTGCACCAGCAGAGCCCCATTGTCACCTTGCTGCGTGGGAGTTAGTGGGAAGTCTTTTGTGTTGCTGCACAGAGGAGCACAAGTGGGAGATACACAAGTTATTGACTTCTCCAAGGCTGGTGTGGTTCTTTAAAACTGGGGCCAGCTCAGCTGTGGTATAAGGGTACAACCGCAATAATGTCTGTGGCGTTACAGCAGGACCAACTACCCTATTCAGCAGTCTGTGCTCACAATGGAGCAGAGGGGCACCAAGCACTGCCACTCAGGGTGGAGGGAAATTGACAGAGCTGTGCATGGACAGCGTCTCGGTTGGGAATAGCAGGAGGGTGCAGGTCAGGACAATGGTATATATGCAGATCTTGGCTGATGGGGAGGTGATTGGGGTACAGGGAAGGCAGTCAGTCAGGATTGTGGTGCATGGGCAGAGCTGTGTATGTGGGATTCAGAAATGGAATAGTTGGACTATTTTGTGCTAGTTTGGGTTCAAAATGAACTCTCCTCTACTTTTCTTCTTTTCCTTTGAAAACCTTACAAATAATTAAATCAGAAGTTTTCCAGGTAGAAATATCCTCCCGCCCAGGTTACGCATATGTGCTCTCTGCACCTTTGGGTGGCCTTTTGTTCTCTGGCGATTACTGAGGAGATGCCTCGGTTTCTTGGACTTCACAATGTTTCATTAGAGTGGTGGACTGATGCCACCGAGGGGTCAAGGGCTGGTTAACTTTCTCCAGACACCGGCACTGTCCACTCAGAAGATTATGGAGACACACATTCTAAGCTCCTAACTGCTGCTGCATGTTTGCGTTCTGCGTTGTATACAGTCCATCTGTTAAGGCTGATTTCCCACCTTGGCACTCCGAGTGCAGATGGTGGGGGCCCGCAAGGATTCTAAAAAGTAATACTGACCGCTCCAGGCTTGTATTAAACTCCCAAGGTTACAGCTTTTCTCTCACCTTGGATGGGTAGATGCTGCCACCACCCAAGTGCAAAACCCCTTTGAGAACCCAGGAAGGCGCACTTGGAAATTCCTTCCTGTGGGGTAACCTCAAGCCCTTTCACCACCACCCTGGGGAAGAGCTGAGAAAGAAAAACAAAAGAAATCAGCTGTTGCCACCAGCTCATTAAACAACATGCACAAACCTCTTAGGACACAAAAATCCAATCCTGTTCTTAAAAAAGGTAAATTTTATTAAAAACAAAAAGAAAGAAAATACATCTGGAAACTCAGGCTATTGCTAGATTTAAAAAAAAACTTACAAGAATTAAGCATCAAGAATAACTTTCTTGAGGTCCAGCTTAAAGGTTACAAGCAAAACAAAAGCATCTGGGGTTAGCACAGAGGAGTCCACAAGCCATAAAGAAATAAAAGGAGATAAACCTGATTGCGTCTTCCTAGACATTTCCTGATCTACTTACATATCTGGGGTTTAAAATGAGTAATTTGTAGGTATGATACCGATTATTTTTCATACCTGGCCCCAAGCTTCTTACAGCATAGTTCTAGCCCTATCTACCTCTCCCCGAGAACAACAACAGACAGACAAAAGGGGAGTCTTGTTTCAATTTCAAAAAGTTCTAGCCTTCCCATTGGCTCTTTTGTCCAGGTGCCCACTCACTTCCTTTTTAACTCTTTACAGGTAAAGCAAGTAGAGAACAGCTATTAAGAGGGATTTTCTAGCTAACTGGTTGACTGGGTCCATAAAAGGAAGCTATCCCCCCACCCCCCTTTTCATTTATCACACCATCACACCTGCTTTAAAAAATATATAATACAGCGACCGAATCCTCCTCCGGGGGGGAAAATCCCACTGATTTAACTGCAGCATGGAATCAGTTCGCAGACTTGGAGGTGGCAATTTAGAGCATCTGGAGAGGCACTGAAAGGTAATTAACAGTGAATGCCACCCTGTCTCAGGCTATAAAATTTCTCTTCTTCTCCATTAGTACCTGCATGTGCCACAAGTGTTTATCTCCATATAATGCTACTGGAGAGAAGGAAGGGTTTTATTGCCCCAATTTGTATCCTAGGTTTGTTTACATTTAGCTGGTATGCACGGCGGACAATTAAATCAGCCCCTTGGAGAGCGACCTCTTGCTGCCATGTCTCTGGGCAGCTCTGCGTGAGGCTTATCCACCCTTCCCCTTTCCGTTGCTTGATAGTTACACTGCGGGCTTTTCCTCCTTTACTTGTTTTACCAAGTGACTTGTTAATTTTGGCCACACCGCTCTCCCCTCTCCCAGTGTGTCATTTTGTAACCTCAAGCTGGAGTTTATGACAGATTGCGCCAAGTGTGGTTATTTTTGTGTTTCCATCTGAATGCACGACGGCAGATGCTGAGTGTTTGGAATGCATTAGTGCTAATGGCAGGACCATTAAACATTAGAGTCACTCACTGCAGATGGGTTGCTATGGAGGTTCAGGGGAAAATGAAACAAGAGCAGGAGTGAAAGCGGTTGGTAGGCTGTTTCCAGCAATCATCAGCTGGGCAATCAGTCAGAACCGTGATCCCTGCATGGAAAGTTTCTTTTTTCTAGGGTTTTTTTATATTAAACCACATGCCAGCACTCTTTTTTCCAAAGGGCTTGATTGCAGCAATGTCTTTTGGAGTGACCTTCAGGCATCATTAGGCCCTCCATCCTGGCTTTGGATCCACCCAACAGGACGACAACCTCAGGGGATCCTCTCCCTGCCCCTGTCCTCGCACTGCTGGGTTCTGCTGCTTTCATAATGTGTTCCTGTGCTGCTCCTCAACCATGGGTCTCTGCAGCCAGAATGGCCAGGAAGGAGAACTGCTCTGGGGACTTCAGAGGAGATCACATGAGGGGATGGGCTGAGCACTAGGAGCCACTGAAACATTTCTATGCTGACATAAAGGGATGTCAATAGAACTACGATGGCTTACGCAAACTGAGGCTCTGGCCCAACTATGTATGGGGTTCCTTGAGTCTCTTTGCTGACGAAGGTTGATCTTACCCACAACAAAATAGTCAGGCTAGCTGCCTATTCCCGCCTGCCCACGTGTCCCATCTCCCATTCCCCTAACCCCCTGCCTAGGAGATTAACCCCTCACTCAAGGAGAAGTGGTCCAAAGTCCATGTGCGTGGCTGGATTGTCATGCCATGGGGAGCCATGTTAGAAATGGAGGCTGGGTCCTGTGGCTGAGTCACTCTAGCCGCTGCCTTGGTTTGCCCTTGTGTCTAATGTTTGTCTGCACTGCAATAACAACAACAGCTAGCTCTTGTGTAGCGCTTTGCGTCAGTAGATCTCAAAGCGCTTCACGGGCTTGACTTTATTTATCCTCACACACCCTTGAGAGGCAGGGCAGTGCTGTTATCCCCATTGTACTGACGGGTAACTGAAACTAAGTTACTTGCCCAACTGAATCCAGGTCTCCCATGTGTGATGCGTCCTCAGGATACCGCACTGCCTTGCGTGTCGAAGTTTAGCTCCCTGACTCCACAGAAAACAGAAGCACTTTTCTCCCAGACTCTGCCAGCTACGCTCTCCCTCTGCAGGTTCGCAACGTGCACTCCACCCCTGAGCCCTCTGACCTCCCCCTAGAGTGCCCAGCCCCTGCTGCTACTTAGAGAATTGACAGATACGCTGTTCCCAAAGGAACAGTACGCCCCCAGCTTGTCAGTGACACCTCAGAACACAACGCCACCTAACACACACCACCTAGACACACTTATAGTAAAAACGGGTATAAGTGTAATTAATAAAGCATGGAGATTCAAGAAGTGGCAAGCAAAAGTACTGGAAATAAATGGTTACATGTAAAATAAAATCATAGCATGCATTCTAAAGCCTAGAGTGACTTAACTAGGTACTGTCATGTGCTAGAGTATTGCTCACCAACGTTTTTCAGCCAGGTAGACTGTGATCATGAAACAAGCTGTACTCGCAATCTGTCTTCTCAGTAAAGGATCCCGGGTGTGTCTGCATTCTCCTGGTATACCAGACTAATTCTTTGATCTTAGTTATTAGCAGGCGTTTCTCCCTGTAGAGTTTGCAAGTTGTTGACTTCATGGTCTTGATTAGCTGGTGGCTCCATGTGCATCAGACTTACGTTGTAAGACACACAATACACAATGGTCAGAGTCTCTTGCCCCCTGCCTGAACAGAGCCTGTTTTTCACCTGTCTTAACTCACAGACCTTCAGAACATAGTTTTCAGTATGGATACTTCACTCCTTAAATATCCTCCATACATCCATCTCCCCATGACTAGGGTGACCAGTGCAGTGTTGGCTGTTGGTCGAGACCTCACATGCCAACCTTTGGTGCACTATTTTGTGACTGTCAGATCCAGGGGATGCCTGTAAAAGCTCATGCTCCCCTTATGCCCTCTGCCAGTTGGCACCAGGAGGTCCTTGGGTCACACCATGTCCCAGGCTAGTGCTCAAACTACTGGGCTATCATTCCTTTCTGGACCAAGCCCGCCGCCATGAGGTGGTTTTCCTCTGGAGGCCTCAGCCCAAGAAATGGCACCAGGTGCATCTCTCCCAGACCCATCACAGATGGTGTATTGGTTTCCTTGCAGCTGAAAGGGGCTTGTCTCAGTGCCTCGGTCATCTGCGCTTGGTGACAGCGAGCTGGGACGTGATGGCCAACAATCCTTCCATGGAAGAGAGTGAGAGACCCGTGGTGGTGGGGAGTTGCTTTTTCATTGGAGGCCTTTTCATTGAAGGGCAGTATTAAGCATGGGAGTGGGAGCCTCACACAATGTAACATGAATTTAGGATGCCCTATCATTATCCTCCCCAACGTGAGGGGCAAGGAGGGGGGAGGGATTGTGCTCATCTTCCTTTCCAAGGTGAGGTGCCTTGTGAGGGGTTTTACCCAATCCTGAGTGCTAAGGCAGCAGAACCCTAGGAACATGGGAGGGACCAGGAACCAGGCATAGTTGGATTTGGAGGAGGCTTCCTGTGGGGATGCGGGCTCAGGTTACCTGGAGGGTGGTTGGGTTATGGTTGGAGATCAGAGGTTGCCCCTTGGTCCAGTATAGCCCCAAGGTGCTGTCTTTCCAGGCATGTGGCAAAGCCCCGCAGAGCAGGCATATGGTGCAGGTGAGACATGTGGGATGTGGCATTTGTGGGTTGTATGTCTTTGTGGGATCAGAGCAGGGGAGGTTTGGCTGATGATGCTGATGCTTCGCTGTTTGTCGGGGAGGAGCAGGGCCGGCCTTGGCTCTGCTGGTTTGTCTTTATCAATGGTGACATTAACTCTCCATCAGGGTGACTGGATGCTAGGGCAGGCATCTCCAAGTGTGTTCATCTCAGAATAATATACAAATCATAGTCCCCTCCCTAGTCTCTGGGCTCGTCCCCCATTTAACCATGATGCCCAGTCCAGGGCCTACTGCAGTCACCTTGAATGGGCATTGGATCAGGATCTTAATTTGCAAAAATATAAGCTCAGATCAAAGGTAACCCATTATTAGGCGATTACTCTTAGAGAGTAAGAGAGGACACTTTGTACACTACTTGCAGTGTTTTATGTTGACCTTGGTATATGTTTGCAAGCTTTACTGGGAAGCAGTTAAGTTTGGATGGGCAGTGTAAATTAGATTTTAAAGGGTGTCAAATTTTTGTGAAGAAAGGGTGTTCTTTTCAATAGGGTAATAGCTAGACTCCTGGGCTTCAGGCTTCCAATGTGAGCTCTAAAGCTTTTTTTGTTAGCAAACTTCCCTTTTTCTTTCTGTGCTCCGAAAGTTTGCATGGCATTGGGTGTGAGGTCTGCAGAAGATCAGCCCTGCAGATGATACGAAGCTCGGCAAAGTTTCTAGGCCAAGCTAGTTTAGAGAGAAGAAAAAAAAAAAAGTTAGAATAATTTTTTAAAAGCGCATTTCAGTGACATTTTCCAAACAACATCACTTTAAACCTTCAGGTCTGACTGTCTTTACCAAACTTCCGAGAAAAAAAATGTCTCTAGGGATGAGATGTAGCGTGGAAACTCTCTGGAAGATCTCTCATGTGTGTGTGCGTGCACATGCATGCGCGTCTCCCTACCTGGTATGTATAAAAAGACACACCCAGAATGTTGGAGGTAGAGAGAGATGAGGAAAACTCAGTTTGGAAGTGTGCCAGCAGGCCAATATCAAGTTTTAGTCCACTTTGCAATTGCTCACTTTTGCCCTGAGCTTTTCCTGTGCTTTCTCCATTGATTTGTTCTCATCTCCCATTACAGGTGTGTCTGTCTTTCAGGCGCATCCTAGGAGCTCCCTGGGGGAGCATATTTCCTGGACAGTGCCCTGAGGCTGGGCACACCCCTCACCTCCTGCCTATGCCCTTAGACTGGGATTGTTTCTGTTTCAACATGCAAATCCAAAACGCAATATTATCTGTGCATACAACATATAAACGCCTTCCCAGCACCGAGACCCTGGCTTAACCACAGCAGCAGACCTCTGTGAAGGGTGGGTCAGCCCAGCACTCACTCCCCCTCCTCTGCGCAGATATTCCTGGACAGCTGGAGCATCGGCTGCTGTCATTCCGGAGCGCGTGCTGCATTGGTGTTTACCAGGTTTCAGTCCTCTGTTTGCCACTTTGCTCAGACTAGCGACAGGTGCAAAATGTACCTATAACCATTACAGAAGGTAGCTTTATTTTTTTGCAATCTTCCTTTATGTGCTCCTTGCAAATGAGTCGGCGCAGCGGAGCGGATGGGCCATCCAACCTCTCTGTGTTTTGCAGCCAGCAATCGCAGACTATGCCTTTGTTGCTTCTTCTTTGTTGCTGGTCACAGTTAAACTCAGTGGGGCCATTTGCAGGGCAGGAGATATTAGCACTGCAGTTTTCCTTCCTTTTTTCCCAGGCTTCCCATGCTCAGTGTCTCAGAGCTGCTCCTTATCTGGAGTTGCTGGCAAACTGTGCTGCGGTGAATAAACCCATGGCAGAATTGGATGCCTTTTAAACTCCCTTAACACCTCTTTTGCTTGGACTGTCAAATTAGGACCTGTGCAGAGCATCTTTGATATTTCATAGCTCTTTGCAAAGTTAACTGATTCATCCTTCTGCATTCATCTGTATTTCCCCATCCCCTACTCCCAGTTTTGCCAGCACCGCTCATAAAGGCCTGGTCTACACTGTGGGGGGGGGATCAATCTAAGTTATGCAACTTCAGCTACATGAATAATGTAGCTGAAGTCGACGTACTTAGATCGACTTATTGTGGTGTCTTCACCGCGGTGAGTTGACTGCTGCCGCTCCCCCGTCTATTCCGCCTGCGTTTCTGGCGGTGGTGGAGTACAGGAGTCGATGGGAGAGCGCTCAGGGATCGATTTATCACCTCTAGACTAGACACAATAAATCGACCCCCGCTGGATCGATTGCTGTCCGCCGATCCGGCGGGTAGTGTAGACATACCCAAAGTTGTACATTCTAAGGCCAGAAGGAGCCATTTGTGATCATTTGGTCTGACTTCCTCCATAATAAAGTCATAGACTTTCAACAGCTAGTTCCTTGAACAGCTGTGGAGCTGCAGTAGGATCTCATCTGAGAGAGGGGCCCGAGTTGCAGAATTCAGATCCAGATCCAAAATTCTGCCTGTGTGATTGACTAAAGAATGCTGTGGAAGGCTGGGCACCGAGGGCAGAAGACCCACCAGGACATTCAAATGCAAGCCAGCCCTCGCAGCCCTGCTGTGGATTTAGGACCATCCTGCAATTCGGTGATCCTCATTTGGAACACAGGCTTCTGCACAGAGAGCCCTTGCAACCCTCCCAGAGAGGAGAAATCACATTCCAATGAGTCCTTCCTTCAGGATGGGCAACACAGTGTCTAAATCACTAAGGCCTCCCTCCAGGTTGGGATGGAGAAAGCACCCACCAAAGCAGAGGCAGGGATCAGAAGCATTGAGGAAGCCCTTGCTTCCTGTTCATCTCACAGCTGCTGGTCCCCCCTTTCAGCAGCTCCATGGAGCTTTTCCAGAGCAGCCCCACGTACTGTCAGCAGCAGCAGGGCAAGGAGCCTCAGTCTGCCTTAGCAGCATACAAAACTGTGGCGCTCCTGTAGCTTTAGTGACCTTTTCCTTGTGGGGTTTGGATTTCAGCCGAGCCATGCTTCCCTGCAGAAGCTGAGGGCACGTTGGTGGAGGCAGCTGGAGTTCAGTGTGCATGCATCATCAGGAAGTTGTTCCTAATTAGGGCCAAGAGATCCAGGCAGGAGAGAGAAGTGAGTGCATTATTGGAAGAGAAAATGAAGAAGAAGATGGCACTGCGGTGCCCTGGGAGCACAGTGGGGAGGAAGGATACATCTCACCAGTGATGGCAGGGGGTGCTCCCGTCAGGCTGAGGTTCAGTGACAGCACCCAGGGAAGGCGTCCCCTGGGCTGAGAGAGGGAGGATGGAAATGAATGCCCCCCGCATTAGGCTAGGGTTACGGTGCCTTCTAGCACCAGGGAAGACGAGTCCCTAGGCCTGAGTGTGTGAGGAGTGGAAATGTCTCTGCGAAACCTTCTCTCCAGTGACAGTCGCCCTAAGACAGTAAATGTTTTGTATTGGTGTGCATGCATGGATCAGGTGCAGCACACAGCATTGGATGCTAAGGACCTGATCCTGACAGGAGCTGAACATGTTCTCGTGGTTCAGGGTCCAGCTCTGCAATCCCCATCTATGTAGGGGATGTGGACAAAGTAGAGAGAGTCCAGAGGAGAGTAACAAAAATGATAAAAGGTTTAGAAAGCCTGACGTATGAGGAAAGGTTTAAAAAAAATGGGCATGTTTGGTTTTGAGAAAAGAAGACTGAGAGTGAGAGGCGGGGCTGATAAGTCTTCAAATATGTTCGGGGCTGTTTATAAAGAGGACAGTGATCAGTTGTTCTCGATGTCTGATGAAGGTAGCACAAGAGGTAATGGGCTTAATCTGCAAGCAAGGGAGATTTAGGTTTAGATTTAGCAAGGGTTAGATACTAGGAAAAACTTAATAATGGTAGTTTAAGCTCTGGAACAGGCTTTCCAAAGAGGTTGTGGAATCCCCATCATAGGAGGTTTTTAAGAACTGGTTGGACAAACACCTGTTAAGGATGGTCTAGGTCAGTGGCTCTCAACCCAGGGGCCATTTGTGGCCCAATCAGCACACAGCTGTGGCCCAGGAGATGTCCTCAGGGCCATACAGGCAGTATATATATTGTGTGGATGCAGCCCACATAACAGAGAGAACCGCATCTGCGGCCCACAATGGTCAATAGGTTGAGAACCATCAGTTTAGGTTCTGCCTCAGCATAGGGGCTGGACTTGATGACCTCTCAAGGTCCCTACATTTCCGTGCCTGTATGTGATTCACCTAAGAGTCATTGAAGTTTCATGATGCGCACAGCAGTAAAAAGACCTTGACACAGCATGTCTGTTTTGTACTGTAGCCTTTTCCTTTGCACTAATGTTCTGCTATGATTATGACCGATGGCATTACACATCATGTACAGACAGGGTGTGTGTATTAAAGAAGGGAAGACATGCATGCTCATAACAGCTGAAGCCTTGGGATCATCTAGGAAGTTAGCCAAAGCAGGCTTTACAGCCTCCTTGGGAGAGTGAGGACGGGAGAACATAGAAGCCATCGTTGGGCACCATGGATGAGAGCCCAAGCACACGTATTATCTTATTTACTATTTATAGTGCAGTCGTATCCAGAGGCTTGGTTCTGGTTGTTGTGCTAAGCCTCGGTCCCTGCCCCAAACAGCTGCTGTCGCTTTATTTATTTATTTGTGTGCATGCTTGCGTGCACGTGCGTGTGTGGTAATACCTAAGAGCTCCAGTCATGAACCAGGGCCCCCTTGTGCTAGGCATTGTACATTTTTGTTGGTAATAGGTGTATTGCAGTAGCTCATAGGAGCCCCAGTCATGGACCAGGATCCCATTGTGCTAGGTGCTGTACAAATACAGTCCCCACCCCCAAAGAGCTCCTGGTTTAAGTAGTATGTCAAGTAACACTTACACTTTTGCCCAGCATTCATCTCCTATTGCAGTTCAACTGCAAAAGGACAAGGGGTCCTTCTTTTCCCCAACCCTCCCAGCCCAGCTCTAAGAAGCTGTTTGCTGCTAACAGTCCGTCGGTCTGAGGAATATTGAATAAACCCCTGAAATTCCCAGCAGAGCTACCTTGGAAGCTGCTTCTCTGTCTGCTTCCCCGGAGTGCCCAGTACCTCTACCCAGAGGCAGCCCTGGAGTCTCTGTTGGTGGGTTCCTGCTGCGGTAGCCTAGAACCTGAGCTGCCTTTGGTATTAGCCTGCAGCGCCTCCCACCAGCTCGGCATTTCTTTTCCCTGGAAGTCCCCTGTTCCATTGCTTAGCCCCTGTCCTACATTTTCTCTTGTGGGCAGTGATGTTTATGGGGGGTTGGACACATTTTCAGGCCCCACTACGGTAGGAACTGAGGCCACCAAGTAATAGAACAGTGGCCCTTGAAGAGCCTTCAGTGGCAATGGCGCTCAGTCCCCTCAACCTGGGCTGCATTTGACTTGGGTGGGAAGATCCATATCCCAGTCCTAGTCCACGCAGGCCCTCCTGTTTTCCTGTGACGTAACAGGAGATGTAATAGGAAATGCCATCTCCTAATGATTAAACAGCTTACCAGGAATTGTGATTAGTTTCCCTTCTTCTCGGGCTTTCTCTAACTCTTATTTTACCTTCTCCTCCAACACTCTAGCTAGATTTAACCAGAGGATAGTATAATTTGGTGTCCAGTAATCATAGATTATTAGGATTGGAAGGGATCTCAGGAGATCATCTAGTCCAACCCCCTACTCAAAGCAGGACCAATCCCCAAATTCCTAAATGGCCCCCTCAAGGATTGAGCTCACAACCCTGGGTTTAACTGGCCAATGCTCAAACCACTGAGCTATCCCTCCCCCAATATTTGCAGTTGGGCAAGCGAAGGTCCTGCAGCCAACCAGTTTTCTTGTTACAGGCAATGAAACAATCATTGCAGGACCAGAAGGGGATTTGCTTTTGCGATGTGTGCAACTAGCCCCAATTATCCAGGTGCATTGTGGGTCATTTCCAGAGCTGGATGGGAAACTATTTTCCCAGCTCACCAAAATCTGAGTTTTCAGAGCTGTTCCCATTCCACAGTGGGACAAAACTGAGACCTTTCCAAATTCTCCTCGAAAAACAAGAGAGAGAGCAAGTGCGTGCATGTCCACCCAGCCCTGGATAGCCAGGTGTTTAGGCCATTCCCTTGCAGTGCTGTTCATGTCCCTGTTCTCCCATGTCTGGAGCAGGGACTTCATGGAGGATAGGCCCATCAATGGCTATTAGCCAGGATGGGCAGGAATGGTGTCCCTACCTTCTGTTTGCCAGAAGCTGGGAATGAGCGATGGGAATGGATCACTTGATGATTACCTGTTCTGTTCATTCCCTCTGGGGCACCTGGCACTGGCCATTGTCGGAAGACAGGATACTGGGCTAGATGGACCTTTGGTCTGACCCAGTAGGGCCATTCTTATGTTCATCCTGGGTCTCTTATCCCAGGTGAGTGCCCTAGACCGACACCAGGCTATGGGCTATTCTGGGGTTGGGGCTCTTTCAATCTCTCCTGTTGGAGCTGTTCTGCTCATAGAATCATAGAATCTCAGGGTTGGAAGGGACCTCAGGAGGTCATCTAGTCCAACCCCCTGCTCAAAGCAGGACCAATTCCCAACTAAATCATCCCAGCCAGGGCTTTGTCAAGCCTGACCTTAAAAACCTCTAAGGAAGGAGATTCCACCACCTCCCTAGGTAACCCATTCCAGTGTTTCACCACCCTCCTAGTGAAAAAGTTTTTCCTAATGTCCAACCTAAACCTCCCCCTCTGCAACTTGAGACCATTACTCCTTGTTCTGTCATCTTCTACCACTGAGAACAGTCTAGATCCATCCTTGCTTTGTATAAATAATTAAATATTCATTGGGCCAGTGAGAGAGCGCAAGAGACTGACTCTAGAGCCTCAGGGTAGGTCCATACTTACCCGCCGGGTCGACGCGGAGAGTTCGACTTCTCGGAGTTCAAACTATCGCATCTAATCTAGACGCGATAGTTCGAACTCCGAACGCGCTCCCGTCGACTCCGGAACTCCACCACCGCGAACGGCGGTGGCGGAGTCGACGGGGGAGCCGCGGAGTTCGATCCCGCGGCGTCTGGACAGGTAGGAAATTCGAACTAAGGTAGTTCGACTTCAGCTACACTATTCGCGTAGCTGAAATCGTGTACCTTAGTTCGACCCCCCCCCCGTAGTGTAGACCAGGCCTCAGGGCACTCACCTGAGAAGCAGGAGACCCTGGTTCAAGTCCTTGCTCCAGTGCTTTCACCAGACACTCCATCCTTGCTCCAAGAAACTTTTGTCAAAAAATTCCCAACCAGCTCTAATAATTTCACCCCTTTCCTGAACATCCGAGACTAGGCTTTATTAATGAATGGTTTGATCATGGGGCAAATCCTAGGCTATTGAGTTTGCAGCACCCGTGTATTTATCAGTAGCATTTGAGAAGAGCTAGTTGGCTGCAGCTGCTTATGAGTATGTCACTTACAGTGTAGAAAGTAGGGTTGTAGCATGAGTAGATATACCTATGTTAGCTTTAATCTATCAGCCAGCGCTGGGAACCTGGCAGCAGGGGCTAACAACCCGAGTGTGTGCCCAGGGTCTCCAGCGGGCTTGTACGCAGGTTGCCAGTCCATGCTGCTGCATCTTCCATGCTGTTGTTACCCATGCTAGTGTTGTTAGCCATGGATATGCCTGCCTCTGCAATCGCACCTTCACTTGCAGGGTAGACCTACCTGAAGAGGCAAACTGTGCTCTCCTAATTCCCTCTAACTCCCTAGCATTTTGCCAATGCTTTGTGGGCCATGAGTCCCAGCTTCACCAAGTTATACTAGGTTGCCAGTATCAAACAGGCCGGGTTACCCTAAGTTATCAGGGCAATGAATGGGAGCATAGGGCCCAGATCCAATACCTGTTGCAGTCCAAGGCAGCCTTTCCACTGATTCAATGCAGCAGCACCACCACCACCATGGTGAAAACCAGCTGTTCTCATCTGTGCTCAGCAATCACATTCTCCCTCTCCTTCCGGCTCAGGAACGGCACTCAGGTCATTAGCATTGTTATAATGTTGTGTAAGTTTGCTCGGGTGTCCTGAGCTGGCTGTCCTGGCTATGTGTCCCTTAAAGGGACATTTAGTGGTTGCCAAGAGGGCCATTCCCACATTTATGTGCATTTGGCAGGATTATATAAATTGCCTTTAAAAGCTGACTTCTTTATAAGCCATTTTCTGCTTCATAAAATGTTTATTACTGTTGTTTTTCTCCCAGTGCTTCTTTCCCACTACAGTTTTCATTGGTCCAGTGAAAAAAGTTCCTTTCTTCCTCTGCATCCTACTCAATCTCTCCTCTCCTAGCACATTTCTGCAGAGAAATGAGTCTCCCCAGGTCTTTCTCCTGGGTGCCCTATGCCCAAAACAGTTCCAGAGTGTATAGAATCGTCCTTTCTGACATAAGTCACACACCCCTTTGCTCTGACAGCGGAATTCAACCATGTGTTTGTGTTGCTGTTTTGTACCTGCTACTCTAGCAAGGCAATTATAGGAAGTACTTTCAGTTGTACAGGCACACAGGCCAGTATTTTATGACCAGTGTATTTCCCTGGCGTATCTGACATGGTGTATTGGCTGAATTGTACTGGGCTGATTTTATATGGTAATAAGTATCAGAGGGGTAGCCATGTTAGTCTGGATCTGTTAAAGCAGCAAAGAATCCTGTGGCACCTTATAGACTAACAGACGTATTGGAGCATGAGATTTCATGGGTGAATACCCACTTCGTCGGATCCGACGAAGTGGGTATTCACCCAAGAAATCTCATGCTCCAATACGTCTGTTAGTCTATAAGGTGCCACAGGACTCTTTGCTGCTTATATGGTAATGCACACTTGGTGATTTACATACACTGTAGGTGAAAATCACATGCTCTGTATCGCTTAAAGCCCCTCCTTGGGGAGAACCTAGATGAAGTGGCTGCATGGGGATGGGGTTCTCCCCACACCTCCTTGTGCACTTATCCATGTTGATCCTGGTGTTGGCCATCATCTGGGCAAGTTTGAGGGATCAGTCCAGGGAGAGGCCAAAACATCTCCAGCTTCATAGACGCATGTGGCCCAAACTCCCTATCTAGGGAGCTGTGGAGCATCAGAAGGGATATTCCCTCAATTGAAGAAGTATTCCCTCTTGTTTGTTTTAAACCTGTTTTTGTTTGGTTTCTTGGTAATGACTTTTTTATATCAGTTTTCAATGATGTTTTTCTACAGGAAATTTTGAATGAAACAAAAAATGTTCATTTCTGGTTTTGGAAAAACAAAGCCTTTTCACACCTTTTCAAATTGTTGACTTGGGGAGGGGGAGGGGGTGTTTCATTTTTTTTTTTGCCAATTAACACATTAGATTGAATTAGACGAGGGTTCTTTTTCCCAGGTTTTTTCTTCTTCTCCCTCTTCTTTACTTTTCCTTCCTTTCCCTTTTCCTTTTCCTACTTTATAACTTTTCAAAACTTCCTCAACCTTGGAAAAATTCCCAAGTGGCAAAAAAACACATGGAACACTTCCAAAGCTGGAGAAATGGAGAAAAGAAACCAGGCATTATTCATTTTATTGCACTCAGTGCTCAAAAGCAGAAAGATCGGTGGAGCAAATATTTGAAATTCTTTGAGAAACCAATTTGGTGAAAAAATTCCCCAAAATGAAAAATTGTTTTATTGAACCCTGCACAATGAAAACAGTTTCACAAAATGTCATGTTCCTACCCCATTTTTCAACCAGGTTTACATGAATACAGTTAAACCAACAGCCAGGCCGAAGAAAGCTAGCCAACTTCCCTTCTCAGGGTACGTTTACACTTACCGGGACGGTCGACGCGGCGAGTTCAACTGCTCGGAGTTCGAACTATCGCGTCTGATCTAGACGCGATAGTTCGAACCCCGGAAGCGCTAGTTCGAACTCCGGTACTCCACCGCGGCAGGAGGAGTTGCCGGAGTCGACCCTGGAGCCGCGGAGTTCGCTTCCGCGGCGTCTGGACGGTAAGTAAGTCGAACTAGGGTAGTTCGAATTCAGCTACGTTATTCACGTAGCTGAATTCGCGTACCCTAGTTCGACCCCCGAGCTTAGTGTAGACCAGGGCTCAGTTACAGCCATCAAACATCCAGAATAGCTCTGCCCAAACCATGGCATTTATTCCAGATTTCCGCCAAGTATAACTGAGAACAGAATTGGAGCGTGAGGGGGCTATTGGGGGCTATTGGGCAACTCTGCTTATGATATCTTACATTTCTATATAAGCTTCATGCCCTGATGAGTGACTCACAGGCTTTTCAACATTTACAAACTGTAGACTCCATGTAAGCAGCAATCGTTCCTCCCACAACTGAATTGCAACCACATCTGGGGTGGAATGCGGCAGCTATTTAAGAGCAGAGGTGCAGGAACAAATTGTATAGAGGGGGTGCAGAGAGCCATTGAACTCAACTGTAAACCCTATATATGATGGAAACCACTTCAAGCTGAGGGGGGAGGCCAGCAGCACCCCTACTTCCAGCACCTATGTTTAAGAGCATGCAGCAACGCTGCACAAGAGTCACCGCAGAAAGTAAAGGCAAATATCCTATCAAGTTGTAACTGCAGCGAGAGTTTAGGCTAGCAGAATATAATGAACCAAACTGGTCAGGACAACAAGGTGCCTGGGATCTCGTGATACTTCTAGCCAGGACCTCTGTTTAGTGCCTAATAGAATAGCTGGATCAGTGGGGACTGTGCTGTCCTGCGATCCCATGGTGGAAATGTTAGAGTTGTGACCGGCCAAGAGAAATGCTGCTTTCCTCTCCACTCTGCGCTCACCCCCTGGTGAGTAAGGGTCCATGGACACACTAGCATTAATGTGCTAAAATCACTGTTTAGACATTGCTTTCACGTTGTGGGTTGGGCTGGGGCTTGAGCCGTCAAGGCCCACCCCCTCCAGCTACACCGCTATTTTTAGGGTGCTAGCGAACCTCACTGGCACAGGTCTGTTGAGCCGGGCTGAGAAGCTCGCCCCCGGCTGCAGTGTACATGTACCCTCAGATGCTCAGGGGATGTTGGGGTGGCTAGAAACATGGACCAAATCCTGTCTCCTTGGTGCAGTGGCTGGCTCGCATGCCCACCTCTCCCAGTGCTGCCATTTGCCACAGAGAGTGCTGTTAGCTACTCCCGCACCCAATGGACTTAGACAGCAGCAGCGGAAGGGTGTGGAGGGCCACCGGAGTGGGTCACATTTCCTTCAGCAAGGATGGCATGGGGTGGGCCATTCCTTGGGGGAGCCATTAGGACAAGGGACCCCTCGGCCTTGCCACGTGTTAGTGTCTGACAATGTGATCAGGTCTAAAATGCTTCCTCTCTGTGGGCTGATTCTTTCCGTGCTCAATCATTGAAGAGCCCAGCCCTCTGCTTCCTCTTTGCCTACCTCAGCTGAGCTGCTCCACTTTTCAGCACCTCGCTCCCTC
This sequence comes from Mauremys mutica, assembly GCF_020497125.1. NCBI lineage: Eukaryota > Metazoa > Chordata > Testudines > Geoemydidae > Mauremys > Mauremys mutica. Next base: position 49,284,123 of record NC_059078.1, read on the forward strand.
TCCCTCTGTCTCTCTCTCTTTCTCTTCCCCTTCTTTACAACACAAAGGGCAATGCAGATTCTAATTGGGTTAGTTCCTCATTATTCTCTCTCCCATTCCTCTCCCCACCTCTGCCCTCTGCATTCTCCCCACACAAGGCTCTGCCTGAGCACAGTTCTTTTGTCCAGTGATTTCACCGCACTCCCAGCCTTAGTGGGTGCGTTGGGGGCTGGCTGGGCTAGGGAGATAGGGGAGAAGAAAGAAAAGCGGCGAGGTGGGGTCTGCTCAGGAATATCATAAAGGAGCACAGCTCTGTGTTATCCAGCAGCTCTTCATAGCTTGCCCCAGCCCCCTGCCTCATCTGGCATGCTGATTAGCAAACAGCCCTGCCCTCATGTCTCCTGACAGCCAGGCTAGAGTCCTAGCTGGCTAAGGAGGGGCTTTATTTTTACAGCAGGTAACTACTGCCAGCCTCCCAGCTTTGTCTTCCTTGTGTGTGTTGGGGTGGGCTTTGTCCCAGCTATGCAGCCAACCAAGCATCAGAGAGCAGCACCCCGGGATCTCCATGTTGCACAGTGCCCACCCAGCTGAGAAGAATCCCTGGGCCAGGGCTTAAATTCTCGTAGAGTATTTCCGGGAGCCTCCCACGCTTCCCCTCCCCCACTCCCCAGCTTGCTATGAAAACCCCAGGGGGTTTAAACTATTTACTTGTGTTCTGCTCCAGACGATTCCAGCTGAATTTAAGCCCTGCGTGGGGCCCCGTCCCCGTCTCACCCTGCTCCCACAGACCCCAGTTAGGATAAGGGGTGGAGGGCACAGAGTGAGCCAGCTAGGGCTGAGTGAACGTGGAGGATGGATTTTCAAAGAGCTCTTCTCAAATGCTACTATAAATACACGGGTGCTGCAAACTCCCCCTAAATAGGATATGCCTGCCCCTGTATTTACATTTCAGTTCCCGTCTCTTCCACAGATTTCCTGTGTGACCTTGGCCAACTCACTGGGCCTGTGTGTTCCTCAGTTTCCCAACTGTACAATGGAGATAACAGCCCTACCCTGCTGCATAGGGGAGTTGAGAAGTTAAATACCTTACAGATCACAAGGCGCCCAGATACTATGGTGGTGGGATTTCTCTGAGTGCCATAGATAATAGAAGCTGAGGCCTGGCATGGAGAGGCACCTTGGGAATCAGCATTGGAAAGATGCAGCCTTGTCTGATGCTCTCTCCACTCTGTTTCGGGCCCAGCCTGAGGGATTGCTCTGGTCCAGAACAAGGCCTTCCCTTTAAGTTTTCCTCTTCTTCAACGTGTATCTTCATTGCCCCTCCTGCTCCCCACTGCCTGCTCTGAATGTACCGAATGATGCTGCAAAAATGGAAGGAAGATTATCTCCATTTTACAGATGAGAATTGAAGACCCCAATCTTGCAAAACTTGGCGCACATGCTTTACTTTATGCACTGTCAGTAATTCCCATTTACTCCCAAGAGGCTGCTCACGGTGCATAAAGTTAAACATGTGCTTTAGTTTTTGCAAGATCAAGGCCTGAGACACAAAATGATGAAATGTTGTGCCTGAGGTCGTCCAGGGAATCTGTGGCATAGCTGGGAATTGAAACCTGATCACCTGAGTCGCAGTCCAGTGCGTAGCCATTTATACTCTGTTAATGTTCATTGAAAATAAAAAAGAAATGTCTCCCATGTCTGCCACCCTTTCGATGGTCAGTTTCTACAAAGGTTGGCGCCTCAGGATTTACTGGCAAGAATGCTCGCCACAATCAGTTTTTAAGCAGCAATGCTGAAATGTTTGCTGAAAGCAAATTTCAGGTTGTACATTCAGTTGATAATTGAATAATTATAAGTGAGCACTGATCATTCACTGGACCATTCATTATTTTGAAGGGGGATCAGGTACTCCCAGTGACCCTGTCTCCTGGCACGAGAACAAGGGGATAGTTAAAGAAATGGAAAGGCATCCGATTTAAAATCGGTAAAAGGAAATGGAGCCCGGCTGCCACTGGACATCTCCCCCCACCCCAATGCCAGCCCCATCCCCAAGGGAAAGAAGGCATGGAGTGGAGTATTGCTGGTGCTTGAAGCAGTAACTATCCAGCAGATTTCCAATGGGCAATGCAGCTATTATCCAGGGAAGCAGGGCACAGCTAGAGAGAGATATGGTCTAGTCTACAGTTTGGACAGAGCTTGCTTGTACCTTGAGCCATCACTTGTGTGCCCCCATGGGTCAGAGGCCACTGGCTGGCACCCTGTGCTTCCCTTGCCCGTCCTCCTGTCGTTGGCCTGTTTGAACATGGTCAGACTCACCCCCTCTGCGTTTTTAATGCTCGCATGTGCAAGTTTCCCTTTGATGCCGCAATCTCTCTTCCACCACAGCTGGGAGCTTGAAAACCTTTTATAGGAGTTAATTAATGTATGTGGATGAGGAGCTAATGCATTTGTACAGGCGAGGAGCATTATTCCGATCTCACAGGCACCTCTGCCCAGGGCTCTAACACAGTGCAGACAGCTTGGCCGTCTGTAGCAATGGAGCGCCCGAGCTAGTACAGACCCCTCCCATTTTCCCATTGGGTGGAATGCGGCAAATGTACCTTGTGTATGAATGTACGATGAATTGTGCAGCTTCCTCCAGCGCTGTCACTCCTCTCACCTGTCGATTGATGCAGCACAGACCCTGCACGGAGCTTGGGGGTTTGAGACAAAGTTTGGTAGAAGCCCAGTGAAATGACGGTAACAATGTACACTGAACAGTGATCAATTGGTCTCCATGTCCACTGAGAGTAGGACAAAAAAAAATCAGATTAGTTTGTAACAAGGGAGATTGAAATGAGATATTAGGGAAAACTTTCTAACTATGGCTGGGTCTACATTACCAACCTCACCCGTGTGGAGGGTGTGCCATGTCAACGGGAGAGCTTCTTCCATTGCCATAGCTACCACTCTTGTGGAGATGGATTAACCACGCTGACGGAAGAATCTCTCCTGGTAGCGTGGTAGCATTCTCACTAAAGCTACAGTAGCGCAACTGCATTGTACATGTAGACAAGCCCTACAATCAAGCACTGTAACAGGTTACCTGGGAGGGTTAAGGAATCCCCATCACCGGTGGATTTTAAGAGCAGGTTGAACAAACACCTGTCAGGAATGGTCCAGGTTGAGTTGGTCTGCCTGAGCTCAGGGGGCTGAACTAGATGACGTCTCGTGGTCCCTTCTGGCCCTACATTTCTATGATTTGCCTAACCACAAAAGCTGCTGAACACCTCTGTTCTGAGCTCCCGACTGTGAGGGGCAAACAGTGCACCATCAAGAAAAGAGCTCCATACGCTGCATGCGGAATGATGCTCGCTCCTAGCAAAGAAATGCTGCAGTCTTGGCATGTGATTGACAGAGGTCTGTGCTGCGGGCTCTCGTGGCTGGTGCAGCACTCTGCTGTGTATTTGGACATGCTGCGTAGTTCTGCTGGCACGACAAGTTGTTGTCGGTGTGCACTAATGGGGTGTACTACGCACCCACCAGTGCCCCTCCAAAGGGATCCAAGTGTGTGTTTGGGGACATGGTGGGTACAGCAGTAGCCACAAAGCTTTGTAATTTGCACAGAGTACTGATGTCTCTGCTCATTTCTGAAATGTTTCTTCAGTTCAGGCTGCAAGACTGTGTGCAGGTATATGTGTGCATATCTATCAGTTATTTTGCAGAGCTGCATCAGCAGGACTTTGTGTTCAAAGCCTCTTCAGAAGAGCAAACGCAAGCTCATCACCCCTCATTTCATTTCTTTTCCCCTTTAATTATGGAGCCCACTTATCGACTGAGAACAGAAAGATCGTCTCTTTAACCTTGCACTTGCCCTTGTGAAAGGTTTACCTAAAAAGTTAGAAAATAAAATCAAATGCTCTAATTTGCAGTCGTCTTGCCATTTCAAACCTAGTTTTCATTACCGAGCCGAAAGTGCATTGAAGCTGTGTTTATAACCCCTTTTTAGATAACAAATCACATTTGCTTTTGGCTGGTGACTGTGTAGAATTGATATTTTTTTTTCTTTTTGGTTTAATAGGTTTGTGTGTTCAGGAATGATCTTCATCAACAGAGAGTCTTTATTGTGTTTGATATAATGTCAGCTTTCATTACACTCTGAGGGCGCACTGAGAACTTCTGTGTTACAGCACCAACCTTACTGTCGAACCATTCCGACTGAAAGTAGAACAAGAAAATCATTCACAAAAAAACCATGTCTTTGTCATTTGCTCTTTAAAGCAAATGGAGGGCCCCTCCTTTCTAAAACAGAAAAGAATTGACAATGTCATCGGCATGGCACAGCGAGATCTGAGGGACCAGTAGCTTTCCCTCTGGGTGGTTGGCATGACAGGAGCAGACTGGTTTTCCTCACATATGGGGTGGTTGGCTTGGCAGGATCCCTCTGGCTTTCCCTGTGGGTGGTTGGCGTGGCAAGAGTCTATAGGCTTTCCCTTCAGATGGTTTGCCCGGCAGGAGCCCACAATCTTTCCCCATGGGCAGCTGGCAAGGCAGGAAGGGTTGCTGAAATCAGAATTAAGGTGGAATCACCCAGGTCTCATGTGAGCCAGTCTTGACTGGATAGGGAGCAAGATGCCATGAGAAGAAAAATAGTAGGCAAAGCAAGATCAGATAAAACATCTTCTTTCAGAGATGAAATAAACCTGTCGACGGGGTCACTTCAATGTGGCAAAAAGAGGAAATTGCTTTTTAAAAAAATGCCAAGGCAGATCATGACAACTGTTCCTGCCTGTCCCTGGTAATGTATCTAGCCCCATGCTGCTGGAGGCAGTACAAAGGAGCTCGTAGGCAGAAGGCTACAGGAAAGGCAGGCATGTTTGCAGCCACAGCAGTTATGCATTAATCAGATATCTACTACCCACAGCATTGGGGTGGGACAGGTGACAGTTCAGCCTAACAGTCAATGTGATCAGATTCATGGAGGACTTGGGATGGATTCATCACCTCACTATGTGGGAAATAGATACCTATAGATATCCCAGTGATGGATAAAGAGATCAGCCTTTGCCTGTGCTTCCCACACGTTTTTGTGGTGCCTGAAACCAGAACTACCTGTGCTTGCGCAGATAATACTGCATGGAAGCAGTTGGCTTTTAATGGGGAAAAATGTAGTGTTCCAAGAAAGATAGTCATCTCTGCCGTAAATGGAGCCCAGCACGCCACCCTGGATTGCTGGGAGCCCCAGAGAGCAGTTTGATGTTAATATCAGGGTCAGACAGCATTAGCTTCTTGGACCTTTCCTGGCTTGCCACCTACATCGTTTGGGGAGCCAGGGGAAAAAACACTTTAGCCAGGACGCAGGAGTCACAGGATTAGATGAAGCTGGAACAGCTACAACAAGAGAACATGAATGGGTACAAATTAGCCCATTGAAAATCCAGCGTGCCACAGGTTTGGCAATAAGCAATGGGAAAATGGCCAATGATGCTCCAAGATCCCCTTAAAACCCCAAACTAGCCAATGGGGGCAGAGCCTGGAGTCCACCCTTGGACAAAGCACTCACTGATGTCACTGGGAGTTTGGGTGGGTAAGGACCTCAGGCGTTGGAGGGAAGAAGATGGGACAGATGAATAGGTAACTTTGGGTTGGCTGCTCTGTGGACTTGCAGAAAGAAATTCTGCCCTAAATAGGAAAGGGGTTTGGGAGGAGCATTCAACAAGCTGAAGAAATGATAGAGGTGCTAAAGCTGGCAGCCTTGGGGCTCAGACATTATCTGCATGTGGATCTAGGGGTCAGTCCTGGAAAGCAGTTGAAAGCACCCCAACGTCTTTCAGAATGAATCTCTGCCAATTCCTCTAAACCCAGAGTCATTACTTAAATATTTAGAAGAGTTGCAGTGTGACCAGAGCTCCAGTGGCCATCACAAAGAGAAGGCCAGATTACTCTGGTGTTCACTGAATGAAAGGTTTAGAACCAGTGCATGCAGCTATCTCTGGCATACTGACTGCTCAGTGAGCCTGAAAAAGGTCCAAAGGCAATAAGTAAAACAACAGTGGCTTACAAACCAGAACCCATCCAAGAGCCATCCGTCCTTCAGATGAAATGTTAAACTAAAGCCCCTTCTGGTGTGTATCCCAGTGGAAATTAAAGATCACATGAAGGGAATAAACTATCCTTCCTTCCTTCGATTTAAGAGACTATTTTTTTTAAAAAAGGAGACGGCATTTTTGGTGTTGGTGCAATAAATCCTGCAACATTCCTAGGAACATATGTTCCAATGTTAATTATTCACTGTAATAGCGCAGCATGGCAGACTCGACCTGGAAAGACCATCTTTAGAGCTGAGAGGGTAGTTCAGTCTCTGCATCCTTCCAGTCTTTGGCTTATTATCTGAGACAGCCAACCATAGAGACCACTTAAGATGGGATTTTTTTGAATAGGGACACCTGTCCAGAAGGAACCAGACTGAAACCAACAGCTAATTTGCTATAGGCCATGAGATAAGCACTTCCAGCCACTCCTGACACCAGTTAGATTTTAAATCATTGACTGTATAATTGAAATACTTTATGTCCCATCACCAGTGCTCCTCTGTCAGCTAGCCCCTAATTCTGATAAAAGCTGCCAATGCTTTAAGCGATGTAGGAATTATAGCTGAGCAGGTAACAGCTGCTGTGTTTGCCCACTCCAGTATCAGTGCCCAACTCAGAGCTATTAAAGGACACCTTGCGCACAAAAGCAAAATCCTCTCCTATTTATTACTATTACTGTGTACCCAATGGTTCTGGGAAATGAAGAACCACCTGAATATTTATTATTGATTATAAATGCTTATACCAGTGGAGAGATTTGATCATGAACAGTCCAGATGATATCTTACAGGCATGCCTGCTCCCTTCAGCCTTCTTCCTTCATCCTGCTTCCTCCTGCTAAGTGATATGATGGGTTAGTTATTCAATGTGTTGCTTGTCTGTCTCACATCTTAAAGCTGGCATCTAGAGAAGCAACTCAATTTCATATTCCAGTTCAAAGATTATAGAGGCCAAATTTACTGTTGGCATAAGCGGGTGTAAAGTCACCTCAGTGGAGTTACATGTGCCTATGAAAGTGGCAGATTTGGCCCTACAGGTGCAGCACAGCTTCAGAGCAATGCACAGCTGTCTGTGCTGCTCCTCTGTGCATCAGACTCCAGCATCCCTTAGGGCAGACGTGGGCCACATCCGGCCCGTGGGACCATCTGGCCCAGCCCCTGAGCTCCCGGCCGGGGAGCCTAGTCCCCAGCCCCTCCTCCACAGCCACGCCGCTGCGTGGGCCGCACTCTGGCCTGCCGCTCCCGCTGGGCAGCGTGGGGAGCTCCTGCTGCTGGTAAGGGGGTGAGGAGCGGGAGGGTTGGATAAGGAAAGAGGAGTCCTGGGGGACGGTCAGGGGATGGGGAACAGGGAGGGTTGGGAGTGGGAGTCCCGGGGGAGCTGTCAGGGGGTGGGGATGTGGATAGGGGTCAGAGCAGGGGGGGGTGGATAGGGGACGGGGGTCCCGGGAGGGGGCGGTTAGGGGACAAGGAGCGGGGGTGGGGTTTAGGTTGGGGGTTCTGAGGGGGGCAGATGGGGCAGGAAGTGGGAGGGGGCAGATAGGGGGCGGGGCCAGGCTGTTTAGGGAGGCACAGCCCTCCCTACCCGGCCATCCATACAGTTGCGCAAACCCGATGTGGCCCTCAGGCCAAAACGTTTGCCCACCCCTGTGCTAGGGGATGGAGAGTGAACAGAGCTACCAGCTTTGGACCAAACTCTGGCCTCATTTATACCAGCAGTAGTCCCTCAGAGTCACTAGAGTGGCTCCCAGTTGTCTTTAAGGTAAACGACAACAGAACTTGGTCCTTTGTGAGCCAATTAAATCTTCAAAGAGATTTCATGTGCCCACGGGCCCTCCATGGTGACTGACTGAATGAAACCGACAGCTGGGGAATATGAGATATCCCCAGATCAATGCAACTCAGCAGGAATTACCGGGAACATCTAGATGAGTTGCTAAAATGTCTCTAGGGCGTATGATTAGCAGAAGGGCCCTCGCAGGCAGAGGGGCCAAGATCCCAGGGAGGCCTGTTGACCCATAGGAAAGGATTAGCTAATTGGAGTGATCTTGCAGAGGAACAAAAACAGTGATTGGTATCTCTCAACCCCACTTTGGATGTCAGTAACTAACGTGAGGGCTCCAAGCTACATGAGCCATATTTCACCTATGCGCCCCAAAACAAAGCAACATTGCTAAAATTACTGACTGCAGGCTTCCTAGACTAAATATACAGGGACTAATTCTGATCTCACATACGCTGATGTAGATGAGCACTAATTCCCTGAGGCAATGGAGCAGTGGCAGTGTGAGATCAGAACTAGTCCCACCTACAGCATCCCAATAATTCCTAGTCCCTGTGCTGCGTTTCTGCTACACAATTGCTATCGTTACCCCGTGCAGTCCATAGGATGTGATCATGCTCTCCAAGAGCTAAATCCTGAAGTTCTTACTCATTTCTTTACTCAGCAGGAGTCTGCCTGAGGCAGGATGGAATAGAATATAGCCTCATCAGCCTGCTCCTGCTTCTGATGAAGTCAGTGGAAGTTTTGCCATTGACTGACATGGGAGCAGGATTGGGCCCAACGTTGTGCTAGGTTCTACGGAGGGAGCCCAAAGAGATGACTGGCTCAGCCTCACAGTGATACTGGCCATCTCAGTCCTACCATCAGAGCAGGGCACTGGACTAGATGACCTCTCGAGGTCCCTTACAGTCCTACGATTCTATGGCCATTGTGCTGTTCCTTAGTAGAAAGGAGAGGAAGATGTGATTCAAAAGCCACTCAGGGTGCGTAAGCCACATTCCAGTATCAGTCATCCACAGTGCCCAGCTGTATGCCGTGGATTCATATGGTCCTGTCTGTGTGGGCTGTTTGAAGGGCAGGTAAACTGGAGGCTAAGCCTTAACCCTGTGTCTTGCATGAGCCACATGTGCAGTACATGCTGTGTGATCTTTCATAGGTGCCTCTCTAAACCATGGCCAAAGGGGATTTGAGTAACCGTGTGTTAATGCTTTCCACCAGTGAATCATGAGGCCAAGGGGCTGGTGTGAGTGACAGTACTCACTGGAAATAGCTCACAAGGCAATGTGCAGGGATGCCTGGAGATGGTCAGCTGGGCTTCTGGTGCTCACACACCAGCTGTTCCATCCTTCCAAGGAGGCATTTTCCTGGGGTTGGAAAGTTGTGCATCTGAATCGCACTGCAGCTGCGCATGTGACTCACTTGCGTGCCATCTCTTTGGGCTGTTTAGCTCAGAGTCATCATCCAGGCTCCCTCCACCCACTATGCTGCAGGACCACAGCAATGATATCACTGCACTGACCTTTTCAGTGTTATTTTTAGTTGCTGTAACTGATGTAGGGGGGAAATGAACTATTTCCGAGGTACCGAAAGAGTAAGAAGAAAAGAGAACTTTAAACTGTCTTGTGAGCAAGGGAGTTACCATGAGGGTGGTAATAAGAACAGAACCTGTCCCAGATGTTTTCCCACAACAACTAGGGGGCTGATCTCCTCTTGGTGATGAATTCTGAATATGATGGTAGCCGATACTAAGCAGGCATCATTCCAATTACTTTCTTTGACCTTGGCTTCTTGGGCTTCAAACTTCCCCTCCAGTTCATCAGCTAGGGACTCTCCTCCACCTGGCGCATACTGGAGGGTGGTCCTCGCCTGAATAGCAGGAAGTGGGTCAAGATGCAGCTCCTGGGAAGGTCACAGATTTGTTTGTAATTAATTGGCTATTAACTCAGTGTTTTAATGTCTCTGCTGTGCGGATCAGCCTAGGACTGAAATTGAAATGTAGAAACAGGATCGCCTTGGCCTTAGTGCCTGGGAGGCTACATGTAAAAAGACACAGAGATAACAAGGGGTGGAGCTTGCTCTAGATACCTGTGTGCTTGACCTACTATTACTTACAGTTGGTAGAATCTAGTTTTCTGGTGGTTTGGGTTTCTCGAAGGTTGGAATGGGTAGAAAATGCATATTTCTCAGGCAGGAACCCATCTACCAGGAGACAGTCTGGAAACACCAGAGTTCCATCTGCCAGGCAGCTTCCATATGAGTATTCAGGCTAATGTCCGTCCGCACAGGCTCATATTTACTCTTTCTAAATCCAGAGCATGGGACCACTCACCGGGGAACAAACTGAGATCCACCAGAACTCCTTCTATATAACAGTAGATGTCTCTGACAAGACTCCATCTACCTGTAGATGGGGTGTGACCAACCAGAATTTGTCTATAGGCATGTTCTAGGCAAGACCCAAGTTTACGGGCTTTCAGTGCATTAGTCCACTGATTCTAAAAATTAGACAATGTGTCGTGATGGATCTTGGAGATCAAGAAATGCAGTCAGATTAACTCTCCTCCTCTCTCAATTGCATCACCTGTTTTTTGTTGAAGTAATGTAATTCCAAACTCCTGCTTTGAGATTCTCTTGAGCTGGTACTTCAAGGTGTGTCACGCACTTTGAGATCCTCAGATGAAGAACAAAATATTACTAATTTTAATGCACTCAATGACAAAAAAGATTCACAGATCACAGACAGAAGGTTATAGCCAAGTGCCAACTGATGTCTGAACTCAGATAGCAAATTGACCCAAGTACATTAATTTTAGCCCATTTTTCATTTGTGACCATGGACATTTTTCTGGGCATTTAAAGGCTTTTTCCACTCTAAGTTTCTTAACTTTTGGGGAGGGATTCAAGGAGATGAGCTGGTGAGGGTGAGATGGCACTTGTAGAAATGCAATGGAACAGGTCATAGCAAGGATTTTTCATACAGTTCTCCAGATGCTGTATAAACTGCCATGTTGAGTTAAATAAATATTCGAAGCCCAGATTCTGACACCCTTCCTCATGCTGAGTATTGCCTGACTCTATGAGAAGCCTCATTGGCTGTGTCTTGGTATCTGACCCAGATTTCTGTTCACACTCAGGCCTCTCCAGAACCTGTGACACGTCTAGAAAGGGTGTGTGGCAGGTGGGCTTGTTGGGGCAGTAATGTGCTGTAAGCTGGTGTCCCCCTGGGATTTCCAGCCAAGCTGAGCTCCATTTACTGAATCAGCCGAAATCCCCTTCTGCAAAACCCCGGATCCCTTATCATTGAAATGCTCAGGGCACAGGGTCTTGTCTACCCAACGCATTGACTCCTGCTACAGGGAATGCATTGGGAGATTTCCTAAGCAAGCAACAGATATTTAAATGATTAAAAACTGGCACAAAAGAGTTGGCACTTGGCTGTAACTTTCTATCAGTGATCTATGAACCCTTTGCATTCTTGGGTGCACTAAAAAATTATTTGCTTTTCATCTCAGGATCTCAAAGCACCTGACACACATTGAAGCAGCCTCTCCAGCAGCATTTAGGTGTGTAGGTACCAGATTCAGTCCCCAGTTCATGCAGTAGAAGCTCATGCCCTAAGCTTCAGAGGTCCCAGGTTCCATCCTGCCCCTCAACGACCAGGGTCTGTCAACCTTACATAAGGAATTTGGGACTGAGACCATGGTCATTCCGTTGGGTTTTACAATTAAATACCAGGGAATGACATGGTATTTACCGGATTCTGCACATTACCATGTAATTGAACTTACATCTCAAAGCAATTGCTGTGTAACCTGCACAGAGGGTTTAGATGACTGAGGTAACTCTGTGTGTATCCTGTAATGATATGGTGCTTAGAATGCCATTACCCAGACGCCATTTGGCAATTAGAGTATAATTAAATGGTCAGCAGTTAACGTAGTATTGAGGAACAGTTACCTGGTGTCAGTCCCCCGCAGTTTAAAACAATGATCTACTTAATCAATTCCCTGCCAATCAACAGTGTCTCATTTAATCGATTCCCTGCCATTGCCAAGGCCTCAGGCATTGGTGCACTTCAAGACCTCGTATTCTCTGCTTGTAGCAGACAGTAGTTGAGTCTGTGGGCTATAATATTTTGGTCTCATTTCAGTTGTTGGATTTAGTGTATGGATGCTGGGGGTGTTAGTGGCTAGTTAGCTAGACAGGAGGTCTGACTAGGTGACCTGGTGGTTTCTTCTGGCCTTCAACTCTGTGACTCATGTTTCTTGCCACTACATTTTCATTCTCGGTGAAGAGAATAACGTGTGCTGGAAACTAGGCTTCAAAGTCTTCCATATCTTCCACCCACCCCTTAGCTTTCCTGGAGTCATATTCAGAAAGAGCCTGCAGACCCAGAGCAGTTCACACAGAAGGTGCACTTGAATTAACATGGGGAGGGGGAGGAGGAAGAAGAGGATTAGAGCGGAAGCTGGGTTGAACAAGGGCTACAGGCCTCCTGACTTTTCTCTCTCAACACCATTCTTTAAATGTTTTGCCTTAGGGACACTGTCCATCCTTTCTTACAAAGTACAGTGTCCTTCCGTCAGTGCCAGGCAGTGTTGGGTCTGATTGGCAGTGACCACTTGCCATATCAGAGAGCTTGGGTAGGTAGTGGTGCTAAGGCTCTGGTTTCAGTGGGGGCTCCTGAGCTGAGATGTGTACTTCCAGAAGCTGCATGTTGGGCCTCGGAGGTATCCACATCTGTTAAGAGCTTGGGTGTAGGATAGGGGGTTTCTCACTTCCAGAGTGTGTGTGTGTCAGATTTGAGGATGGCCACTCCTAGAAAACATGTTTCTAATCCAGGATTTCCATGTTCAGATGGGGGGGGGGGTGTCCAGGGGTACTCGCAGGTATGTGCTCTGGGACATCAGGATATCCACTTCCAATTAGTCCTCAAGTATCCATTCCCAGTGTGTAAATGTCTGATTCCAGATTGCTGGTGACATGTCCTTATCCAAGGATGCACCATTTCAGGAGCATGCATGTCTGCTGCTAGAGAATGAGAAAGTGAGGGAAGCCATCACTGGAATCAGTCTTTTAAAAAGAAGGACCCAAGCCAGCTCCATGTGCATGCACATTGCAAGATGAGAGACATCAGATTAGCCATACCTGTGTGTTAGGTGAACAGCCATTGGAGGTGAGGCTGCATGGGGTTGGGGATATGTAATGTGGAGGAGGAGCTCTGATGGTTTGTCAGTCAGTCAGTCTGTGTGAACCCTGAAATGCCAAGAATTCCAAAGCGCTGTGCAGAATAATAAAACTAAAACCATCAGTAAGGGGTTGGAATGGAAGCCAGGCTGGAGAGATTGTTTCAGCATGGATGGAAAGAGTGAGATCTCTCCAGAGACATGTCCACTGGGAGGAGAGAGCTATACCTCCAAAGTACACTGCACCTGTAAGAAGCATCTCCAGTAAAGTTTTACTGTCTGGTCCAATCCACGCAAGTGAAAAGTGGCTGATATAAAAACGGGAACAATTGTTACCTGAGCCCCTCGTAAGATATGGGTCCCACTTCTGGAATGAGGTCTGTGACTGGCAAGCAGATCAGGGTTGGAAGAACATAGCCTACTGGTCAGAAGAGCCAGAGGGTAGCGAGGATCCTGATGCAAGCATATCGGATGAGTGGTAGCCCATAGACAATCCGAGTGTGAAGACCACAGTAAAGTCTATCCTGGTAGAGACTAAGGACCAAGTTCTGAGTCTGTTGATGTCAATGGGATCTTTACCGTTGACTCCAGTTGGACAGGGATTCAGCCTGAATGGAATGTTGCTGCTGACATCCCGTTAAGGGGGGAATCTAAGGATGTTTCTCATCTTTAGACCCCTTCTACTCCCATGTTGCTGAGATGTCTTGTTCCTGCCAGGGTCACAGCATGAGGAATTGATGATGATATAGTGGCTTGATGTCACTTTTTAAAAGTGATATTATCCCATTGCAAGATCTATGGCATCTTTTAATTGGAGTATTCTGCATTGTGCTGGCTAAACGTCCTAGGCGTTCTGCCAGTGTAAATTCCTCTATCTGTCATTTCTGTCAGACCTGGTATTCTTCACTTCCTGCCCACTGCAAAGATCTGCTGTTGGCCCCTCCAGGCTGAATTAATTAATCCCGTTGGACACCCGGATGCCATGGTGGTGGGCTCCCAGATGCATGCATGCAGGCCTATCTCCCCATGTAAATGCTCTGTGTTATGGAAGCCAGTCAATCCCATCAGGCTGAGCTAGGCAGACCGTGCCTCCCGCTCTCCTCCAGACACTGTATTTCTCAGCAAACTGGTCACCTGCTGAGTTCCTAAAGAGAGGGACACACGCAGCCTTGTCCTACACACCCCCTCGAGGCGGGGTGGACCACAAGGCCTGAACCCTCCATCGGTACAATGGGTGACAGCTGCCGCTTCTGAGACATGCTGGCACTGGTTGGCTGATGACCACTGCTGGGCCCCGCAGCCTGGCTTCAGCTTTCACAGCTTAAACATCTCAGGCAGCGCATGAGTGACTCCAGCAATCAGATGGTTTGTTTAATGTGTATTTAACCCCAAGCCTTCCCAGCGGGGAGCGGTATACCCACCTGAGCAGATGGATGCTAATTGGAAAGCAGGCCAGGTTTGCTTAGGAGCAGGTGAGAGAGAGTGTGTGAGCAGGAATGAAAAACTGAGTGGGGAAGAGAATCTGAAAGCGGAGCAAACACAGGATTGTGGGGAGGGGCAAAGGAAGGAGCAGCTACAGGCACTGGAGAGAGAGCAGAGAGCAAGGTGGTGTTGTCCTCAGTCATCTAATTAGGATTGCTAAGCCTGAGCCATTATGGCCTAAGTAGTTACATCAGTTCAGAGGCTACTGAGCTAATGCCTTCTGGCAGGGGCGTTTGACTGCAGATCCTCAGCCAGCATGGGCAGAGAGAGTGGCTGTGGCAGGAATCTCTCTGCATCAGTGCCCTTGCTGCCTGTCTCCCAGGGCAGTGCATGTAAATGAGGCGATGCACTAGGAAGGGGTCCTAACGCAAATGGGAAAGAGGAGAGAGGCGTGTGACAGGGAGGAGAAGGGGGCTCGGAATTACACATGGGAACCAGAGGAGCTGAGACAGTCAACCAAAGCAGAAGGCCATAAATGGTGCTTAGATACCGCATGCCTCAGAGCAAGAATCTTGGTAGCTCAAGCTTAGCTGGACCAGGGCTGGTCAGTGCAGGAATGGGGAACCTCGCAGCTGATGAAGGTTATTGAGCACATGTCACTTTTCCCTCTGAGCCAGTGACAGCAGAGTGTCATGCTGCTGACCCTCCTGAGGGGTGGGAGACAGTCAAGTCCAGTAGGTAGATCACCGGGCTGGGAATCCGGGGAGTTGGCTGCTGTTCCCAGCTCTCCCGTTGTCCTGCGGGATGACCTTAGCAAGTCCCTTCCCCTCTCCAGTGGGGTCTACCCTAATGCTGTTGGGCAAATCCTTCCCCTCTTGCTCTAGTTCTGTGGCATTATTACCAGTAGCACCAGCACGAGCACTGGTGAGCATCAACTACCACTGCGTTACCTAACATGTCGTCTAGCCCTGCCGCTATGCAATACGGTGCTAAACCCCCCACATGGCCTGTCTACATTGTCACTCCCACTGTTTCTAGCACCCCTGAAGCAGGGCAGATCCTCCAGTGGCTAGGAGAGAATCTGAGAAAGACCTTGCTGTGACCAGCCCTCGCTCTCTCCCTCTGAGTAACGGATGTAGTAATGCTCAGCCACCTTTGAGATTGATGGAAGGGAAGAGCTGCAGGGAAGCCATGGTTCGTTACCATTCCCTAGGTCAATGATTCTTGAATCAGTCTGGGGAAAACCTGCATAGGGTTAGTGCTTCATTAGGGATGGGGCAGACACCTGCAATCAGTGGCTCGCCAGCTAGCTCGCAGCAGTAGTCATCCGATCTGAGATACAGACAACACGGTTTAGAAAAGGAGCATGCAGGCTGCGTTATAGCGCGGGCGCTGTGTACTGGCAGCAGGGTCTGGAATCAGGCCATGCTATGGTGGATGAAGGGGCAGAGTGGGTTCTGAAGCCAAGGCTGCCCAGTGGCATGAACCTCACAGGACATTCATGGTCCCGGCAGGGCAGTTGCACCTGCCCATAGCTCAGCTTGGGGCAGGAGCAGCAGTTGCAACTTTTGGACACTAGTTGTCGTTGTGGAGCTTAGCTTCCGGCAGCCTGTCTGTATGGCTGCCTTTCTGCTTGCTGCCCCTGATGGAACCAGTTGTGGATGGCACAGCAGCTGCGGCAGGGGCAGGGGCAGCGGCTGCCTCAGTGGCCCAACCAGCAGGGATGGAAGGTGACTGGGGGCTCGGTACTATGTTTAGCTTAACAAAGAGAAGGTGAAGGGGTGATTTTGTCACAGCCTAAGAGTACCTACATGGGGAACAGATATTTGCTAATAGGCTCTTCCGTCTGGCTGAGAAAAGTCTAACATGATCCAACGGCTGGAAGTTTAAACGAGACCAGTTCAGACTGAAAATAAGGTGTACATTTTTGACAGTGAAGGTAATTAGCCGTTGGAACAATTTACCATTGTTTGCCTAAAAACTTTGCTCTAGGAATTATTGTGGGGCAGGTCTCTGGCCTGTGCTATGCAGGAGGACAGACTAGATAATCACAGTGCTCCCTTATGGCCTCAGAATCTGGGAATCTCTAATAACCCTCTTCCCGCTACAGAGACCCCCATGGCCCTGCCTCCCAACCAGTCTGCAGACCCCCTTCTTCCCATCCCCAGACCAATTCCCTGATGCCCTCTAGAGAAACCCGCTGCAAACCTGAGACCCCCTAACCTCCAGCTAGATCCCAGACCCGCTACCGCCCAGAGGGATCCCCACCAGAGTTCTTCTCCCCAGCCAGTCACTAGTGCCCCTCAGAGACTGCCTGCCCCTCAGAGACTCCACCGCAGATCCTGCCCCCAAGAGAGACCCCAGTCAAACCCCTTCTCCCCAGCCAGGCACTAGTCCTTGAGAGACCCACTGACTCCTCCCACAATACCCCCAGCGATACCCCGCAAAGAGTCCTGTGGCACCTTATAGACTAACAGACGTATTGGAGCATGAGCTTTCGTGGGTGAATACCCACTTTGTCGGATGCAGAGATACCCCAACTCCCAAAAGAGATCACCAGCTGGACCCCACACCGCAGCCCTCCAGAGACCCCTCCACCAGCTACCAATCCCCATGCTACCACTCTCAGACATCTTGGCATCCCCATCTCCCACAACACCAGTTACTTCCACCTACCTAACCCATCGGACAATCTCAAACACTACCCTTAGCCGCCCGCCCACCTCCCTGTCCTGCCAGTCTAAATGCTGCTGTGCTCTGTGCAGCATCATCTCCCGTCCCCACCACTGCTCGGGAAGGGGTGTTTTGACCATAAACTGAAGTGTATGGGTCAACGTGAATTATTTTCAGACATGCAGATGAGTTCATTTAATACTTTGCATAAAATGTCACCCATGAAGTTGTACTAAACTTAGCAACTGTGTGACTTGGTCTGATCCTTCTCCATATTGTATCCTTCAGGGCTCTGAGCAGGGCTGGTGATTTCGCTGGGTGCCGATGATTTAGCCAGGAACAATGGTGCTAATTGTTGTATCTTCAATAAATGCCTTTTCCCCTAAAAAAAAATAATAATAAATAAATCCTGTGTGCTTTTAAGTGTAACAAGAGGACAGTGATTTTTCCTGGTTAGCCTTCGTGCCCTGAATGGGCTGCAGGAGAAGGGAAGGAAGAGACACTCCCTCCACTGCCACGGCCTCACTCCACCCCACTTGGGCAGATGGGGCGCTCTCCCTTGTGTTTGAGTGTCAAAGGCAGCCCATCTCTGATTGAGAGATTACATGGAGAGAGTGAATAGCTGGTGATATTTAACAGAGGGGAGCTCAGCCTTGCACTTCTCCCACCTCATTACCCTGCTGGAGGCAGCAGAGCACACTCACCTGCTGTCCCTGGCACAGAGGCGACTGCACACGCCTGGGCCACAGACTCCCCCACCCCCTGCAGCGGCAGCCCAAGTGCCATTGCCATGGGATGGCAGAAGCTTGCATGCCTTCGCCTTGCTGTTCAGCTCCACTCAACCAGACTTGCATTAGCTTGACAAGCTGGACGGGTGCTGCCAGCATGGAGAGAAAAGAAACAGAGTCCTCAGGTCACTGTCAGAGACGGGGATGAGCCGCACAGCGCACGCTGTGTGTGTAGCGTGATTCCCAGTGACCGACTGGCATCACCGTCTGTCCCTTCCCAATCCAGGGCCAGGATGTTCCATAGCCCCATGCCACGCCTCTCCTTTCTTCCCAGGGCTAGGGGCTTTGTTTCCTCATCACAGTTGGATGAAATGTCTTCAGGGATCCCTGATCATTTGAGGAAATCTCTGACTCGTATTCTGGGTGTTGGAGTAGAAAGCCAGGCTGTGTCCTCTCTCCCATCGATCTCACAATCTCTCTCTGGCCTTGTCTCCCCCCATTTCCACCCTGAGCATTTGGGGAGAATCTGCCTTGCTTTTGTAAGTGGCATGTCTGCAATTATTTTTGTCATTATTTATTTGTATTACTGAAGTGCTTAGGTGCCCTATGCATGCTCCAGAACCCCAGTGGGCCAGGTGCTGTACAAACACAGAGCACAAAGTCCAGGCCACAAACTGCACCATCTAAGTATAAGGTGAAAGACAACAGATGGATACAGACAGAGGGACGCAATAAGAAACTCTTCATCTGTATGAGAGGCACACGAGCAGCCTCACCGGTGTCAAGTGTTTTGTAGGCTTTGTGCCAGAAGAGAGTTTTAATGTGTTGCTAATATATCAGTACTGGGCGGGGATCTCTAGCAGCTTGGCTTGGTTCTGGGTCTGAGCTGTTCTTGTTTTAGATGCTGATCTGTCCAGGGTGTGTTTTGGTTTGGAGTGGGATTATGTTTGCTCTGCTGGTCGTGGGGTTAGAATTGTCGAGCGCGGAGAGTAATGATATACAGAAGTGGATCATGTTTCTACATTCAATTCTAACTCCTCCTGGGGCTCACTCCCATGCTGGCTGGCTACCATCCTAAAGATGACTATAGAGTGCCTGAGAAACGTGCCCTCAAGTCTTGTGGTGATGGGCATATGATAGATAACTGGAGAATAAAGATTCCCTGTCACTTTTTATCATGTACTCTGTGTGTGACCTTAACTCTGCCCTGTCATGTGGGCCTCCTACAGTACGGTCTTTAATTACATGATCACACGCTAGTTCTCAAATAACCCAACAGAATATTGTGTCGTTTCTTCTGCAGTGTCAGAGAAGCCCCCCTTCCCCTTCCATCTTGTGTTGCATTGTGGGGTTGAGGCTTCAGGTTCTTGTCTGGAGGTGACACGGGCTCCAATCAGAGCTACTAATGGTCTCCAGAAACAGAATCCTGCCAGAAAGCTATCCCGCAGCACGGAGGGAGGGACAAGTCACCCCGGTGCTGCATGTCTGTGTATGGGCCTGAGAGACGGAGAGCACTTGTGTTGGATTTTGGAGAGCTTGCTCATCTCTCTGAGCTCTGCTGCCCTGCACTGCCCGCTTACATCATCTCCTCCTCCTCTTCCTACGGAGCTGGGCCATCACATGTCAAAGGCGAATTTAGCTTTTCAGAGGAGCCACTGGAAGATAAAATGAATAACAAAGCACCTTCTGGATGACTGTTGTTAGTCACACTCACTTCTGATTAAAGATCATTAAACATGAAATTAGCTCATTTGTGTTACGGGTCTCCCAGGGGTTCCGTTAATTATGAAGTGCAGATGGCTGCGAACTGGGGCAGCTCTGGAAAGGGGGTAGAGCTGTGTGGGAGCTGGGAGGGATGCAGAGAAGGAGCTGGGAAGGCAACGGAATAGAAATTAATTTTTTCCCTGTCCTTGTTGTTGTAAACCCCTCAGCATTTCACAACAAATCACAGATAATTAATAAGTACATTCCCTTAATGACTGGGCTTTTTAATAGCAGAAATTGGAAGATGCTGTGTCAATTCTTTCTTTCTTCCCCCCCTTTCCGTTTTTTTCCTTATCGCTCTAATGAGAGTTGCTGAGACTGCTGTGCAATGGGTGATGCTGAAACCCACTTCCTAATCCCAGCCCCTGCCAGTATGCCAGGCTGACTCCTTGGCTGCCCTGCTATCTCAGCCTGAATTGTTGGCTGTGCCAGTCTGCCATAGTGGGCCCTCAACCAGTGCCAGCTGACTCCCATTCAGTTGTGCATTGCCCAATAGCTGAGACCCACCATTGTAAACCACCCATGCACCAGTGGGCACGCGCTGTTTAATGGGAGGCTGGAAGCATGGTGCTCTCAGTTGGCAGCAGTGGGAGCCTGCATTCCAGAAGCACAAAGTACCATTGCTGTCTCCTGGGGGTTAAAGCTATTGTCAAAACAACTCACACTGTGAGCTGTTAAGATAGAGATCCCTCAAGTCCCGGGACAGGCAGGGGTGAGAGAGGGCAGAGTCCCATGGTGCGTGGTGTGGGAGGTGAGGGGACAGAAACACAGCTTGAGAAAAGTCATGGGGTGCGATTACAGCTTGAGTAGCGATACCCAAGCTAGCTTTTATCTAGCTAGCTTGAGTCCCAGGGCAGTGAGCTAGCCCAGCGAATAGTTCCCCAGGGCTCTGGGCAAGCTAAGCCATGCTGAAACACGCTGCTGCAGCGTGGCTGCTCTGGGACCTGAGCTAGCTAGGTTAAAGCTAACTTGGGTACATCGGGTTACAGTGCAGACATACCCTGAACGGCAGCGCCAGTGCACCCTGGGAGCACAGGGCCGCCCAGAGAGGGGGGCAAGTGGGGCAATTTGCCCCAGGCCCCGGGCCCTGCAGGGGCCCCCACGAGAGTTTTTCGGGGGCCCTGGAGCGGGATCCTTCACTCGCTCCGGGGGCCCCGGAAAACTCTCGCAGGGCCTGGGCCCCCGGAGCTTCTTTGCTCCCGGTCTTCACTGGCCGGGGGTCCTTCCTCTCTGGGACAGAAGGACCCCCCGCCGCCGAATTACCGCCGAAGCGGGACCCGCCGCTGGAGTGCAGCCGGGTCTTCGGCGGTAATTCGGTGGCGGGGGGGTCCTTCCGTTCCGGGACCCGCCACCGAAGTGCCCCAAAGACCCGCGGTGGGGGCTGCACTTCGGCGGCGGGTCCCACTTCAGCGGTAATTCGGCAGCGGGGGATCCCCGCCGTGGGTCTTTGGGGCACTTCGGCGGCGGGTTCCGGAACGGAAGGACTCCCCGCCGCCGACTTACCGCCGAAGCGGGGCCCCCCCACCGCCAAAGACCCCGGGCCCCTGGAATCCTCTGGGCGGCCCTGTGGGAGCAAACCGCAGCTGCAGCACCTTCTCCTACTAGATAGTTAGCACCTTCCCTGAGAATGCAGGCTCCACCATAACATGCTGCACTCGTGCTGGGCAGTCCTGTTGGCTGCCGTTGCCTGTGGTGGGAACAGCAGCAGTGCCCCCCAGCAGAGCTCAGTGCCTCTGTTGCACCAGAACACATCAGAGCAGTGTCCCAGCACCTGCAGGGCACAGGGACCTTCTCTGCAGCCCAGCTCAGCCCAAGAGAACCTGGAAGCTGCCCTTTGCTGCTGCTGGCACACTGTGGGCAGAAGAGCCGCAGGACAGCCAGGAGGGCAGGTCTGGGCCAGGAACTGGGGACCACATGGGGAGGGGGAGTAGACAGAGGGAATGAAACAAAAGTGGGAACAATTAGGAGCACTCCAGGCTGGGTGCCTGGCACTGGGCCGAGCAAGAGCATGTATTGCCAGGGAGGTTTGGGGAGCAGGTACGTGTAGATGGAATAGAGGCGCTAAAGGAGCGCCTCTCTCAGGCTGGGTTCATAGCACTCTGTCATCATGAGTACAGATAGCTACATGCTACACCATGGGGATGGCGGGGAAGTTCATACCGTTGTTCGACTGACTGTCAAGCCACCTTGTTACAAGCACGAGGCCATGACAGATCTGCAGACAGCCAGGGCCTGTGACTGACAGTTTGGTTGTAGTGCAGCATCTTCAAACAGAGAGAGCATTTCTACTGCTTCAGCCGGCATGGCCCTTTCATGGCACCACAGCCTCCCCCACTCAACTCAGCGCCCATCTACGCTACAGATTCCACCACTGCTGTGCAGCCAGGTGATTCTCCATCCCAGTCACAACACAGCTCCGCTATGTAGCACAGACTGGGACCTACCCACGTTGGAACCTTGTCCCAACTCCTGCTGGCTCTGTGCACATGCCCAAGGCTTTGGCTCGATTCAGAAATGCGGTTGCATTAACGAGCGTATTTCACTCTCAATAGCCTGTTTGGTGCTTGGCCTCTGTGCTCAGACTGACAACAAAGAGTGGTTTTGGGAAGGTGGACTCCTGCTCACCAGGAACATGCAGCTGGGTGTGTTGGTCTGTGTACACCTGCGGTGCCAGCTAAGGTTGGGTGCGAGGAGGGCTATTTTGAAGAGGTATTCTTGCCAGCTTCCCCCTCCGCCCCCCTTGTGCTGGCTCCATTCAGTGCAGCTCTGACGTACACCTGTGTAATTAGCAGCAGATGCCCCAGATGCCAGCCAGGCTGCTGTTTGTCATTCTCTTCCATCGCAGTGACAGGCGAGTCCCATGCGGGGCTAAATTGATCATGTGCTGCAGAGAAGCTAAAAGTAGCACTAAGGCTCCCAAGGAGCCTGCTGCCTTCAGCTTAAACAGGTGGGAAAATGTGCCTTTCATCTCCACTTCCTGACTGGACTGCTGGGAAGCCTGAGGGGGCCGACGTGGGGCTTTGGGGCCAGCACAGTGGGACATCTGGGCAGGAGGAGACAGCACAGCAAGGGGTAGAGGGAAGAGAGTGCATTAAATGGAATAGCCATGTGACGGCAGCTCAGAATCATTGTAGGCAGGGGGCTTTGAGGGGGGAATTTGTTGCAGGCTAACAGGGCCAGCTGTGAAATCGGGATGGTCCCCATGAGTCTCCTGTGCGGTGGCATCTTCACAATGTGTTATCAGTGTGGTGAATTGTCATCTCAGTTACAAACCCCAGGAGTGACTCCCAGGGTACGGCTCAGCCCTTTACCCCATGTCATCACTGGACGGCCTCAATTGTGTCACAGCGCCTGGGGCATGGGAGGGAGGTAATGGGCTCTTTCTCCCAGCTGGCTAAGCCCTTGAATGTCAGAAAACGGCTAACTCTTCAGTCGTAACTCTGCCCCCCTGAGTGTGCCTCATTAGGTTACAGCCTGTAATGGCACACTCCTAGTGTAGCATACCTTCTTCTCCTCAGCTTTAAATATATATGTGCCATGCCTTGTCTTCCCTTCTTGCACAAACCTCCCCGATGGGCCCGGAGACTGGTAATGATTTAGGGGCACCATCCAGTCCAAGAGGAAAGCTAGGAGCAGTACAATTAGGAACATTGTGACCAAAACTCTTTACAGCTTTTGTTACAGCATTTGCAATACCGCTGGTGTTCAGATATGGATCCTGGAGAGTTGATTTGACTGGTGAAATGCCAAAGTACCCAGGGGTGTTAGTGAAAGCTTCTAGTCCTGTTGCTATAAATAATTTACCTCTTTTTCTAATAGCTATGTATTTTCTGGAAGGGGGTGTGTGCGCACGCCCACCAATCAATTTCACTCATGTGAATGGGTGCGTCCTGTTGTATCATGCCAGGATAGATAGGGAGCACCTGGTCTTTTGCACATTTCCCAGTGTTGTTTGCTACCTGATGCAAAGATTCTTACAGCCTCTGTGGCAAGGCTGCATTGCGCGGCTTCCAATTGCTGAGGGATTAACACACCACAAAAGGCACGGAGGCGGTCAATAGGAGATTATAACACCCCAGACAATCAAGGAAATATTAAAGTGTAGCTCAGGATTATGAGAAGGGAAATGTTTGCATCGCACAAAGCAGGGACTTCGGCAGGCCGCCTCCATAAGACACATGAGCGGTTCCCCGGGAGAGGTTCTGAGACATCTGGAAAGGGAATAAATTAGAAAATAGTGTGTCATAAATAAGAAGAAACGAACCCTCACACTCAGGAGCCGGGCCCCAAAATTCAGACTGAATTAAATGTACTATAATCCTTCATTTTAGAAACACCAGGAAAATAATCCATTAAGCAAGGCACTGCTCTGACTCTGGAGTGTTCAGTACCACCCAGTGGTGCTTAGAGAATGGGAAGGTAATGCTGTTACCATTGCAGGTTGGAAGCAGGGAGTAGGAGAGGTGTTTAATAACAAGGGAAGGGAGAGAATGCTGGAGCTTATTTTTGTAGGGGGCATGAATTGGGAGAGGGCATTCCAACCCTTCATTGTCCCCCACAGGAGCCCTACCCATGGCTGTGTTACTAAGCCAGTGACCCATGAGAAAGCATCATTCCAAATTAGTCTGTTAAGTTGGGATCCAAGGGCTTTGAATCCAAAGCAGAGTTTTGCTCTGTTAGCATCAAATAGTCCTATTCTACCCTATCAGAAGCTATTTTTCAGCAATTAGAAAGGCAGCGGCGGGGTTCACCATTTGTCTCTGCCTGGGTTAGGCGTAATGACTTCTCTCAATCACCAGCACTCGCTCCCATCTCCAGAGACACTTTAGAGCTAGATTGGGCAAAGCTCTAGAAAATATTCTGTGGGGAGAAAATAACTTATTCTCAGCTCCTGCAAAATAGATAAATTAACTGGACAAGTCTTCCCCTCCAGGCCTCTGTTTTTGGGGAACCCACTAAAATCAGCGGCCAAGTTCTTTCAAAATGGGGTGACTCAGGGTATGTTCTTAACTCCACATTCAGCCATTCTTGGTCTATGGGATCTGGCAATGGAACAAACTCCCCGGGGAGGTTAGGTCGGTGGTTCTCAAACTTTTTTTTTTTCATGGACCACTTGAAAATTGCTGATGGTCTCGGCGGACCACTTAATGATCTTTCCAAATGTTGTTTGTACCGTTAGCTAACAGTTGTAAAGCGTTTGGGATAAAAGCGCTATATAAAAAAAATCATAATAATTAACGTTTTTTGGTTCTACAAATAAAACCACACAACTCATATTTTAATATCACTAGTCTTACCTTTTTAATGCAATGGATGTGCCCTCTCTCTCCCGCCGTGGCAGCCCCCGAGCTGGGACTGGGAAGGAGGGCCGTCTCTCCCTGGCAGCCGCAGCCCTGGAGCTGGGGAAAGTCACTTCTTTCTCTGGCCGCCGCAGCCCTGCACGTCCCAAATTCCCCTGACTCTCTCTTCTCACTCCACTGCTCCCTCCCACCTACCCCCTATTCCCACCAAGGCCACCACCTCACCTTACATGTGTGTCTTCTCCAGGGTCCAGGCACCTAATTAGTGGAGCCACGCCTGCATGGGTGGCCCTTCATTCCTTCGTGTGCGGCCACCCAAGGGTTCTCAAACTCGGGGTTGGGAACCCTCAGGGCGTCGCAAGGTCATTACATTGGGGGTCATGAGCTGTCAACCTCCACCCCAAACCCCGCTTGCTTTCAGCATTTATAATGGTGTTAAATATATTTAAAAGAGTGTTTCATTTATTAGAGGGGTTGCACTCAGAGACTTGCGATGTGAAAGGGGTCTCCAGTAAAAAAGTTTTAGACCTACTGCCTTAGAGGGAACTATCCGCGGTCCACTTGAATGGAGCTCGTGGACCACCACAGTTTGAGAACCTCTGGGTTAGGTGAATCCAGAGTCTGATGGTCATCCAGAGATGCTGTGAAACCTTCCTCTTTGCAAAAGTCCTTCCACCATAGCAAGGTTTACACTCACCATACTGACCACCCCACCTACGCAACCCTCACCTCCCACCCCCCAAAATTAAAAATAAACACAAATTTTTAAAAATCTGAAATCAATTAATCAAACAAAAATACCCCAAGAAGAGTTTTGACCCTGAAAAGGGAGAGAGACAGAGACTTCATGAAGTCCACGAGGGCTTTTACTACTGCTTTCTGTTGTATGTGGAAGGAGCCCAGAGAGTACAGTGACAGGTGGCAGGATAAAACCCCTAGGAGGCGGTTACACCTAGGAGCCCTAGTCGTGGACCAGGACCTCAGTGTGCAAGGAGCTGTATAAACACAGAGCCAGTTTCAGATCCCATCTCCCAGACAGATCATTAACCCCTTCCTTCCCTGACCCAGTGTGGGTTTGTCCGCTCCATCACTCTCAGGATGGGGCAGGCCCAGAGAGCAAGTTAGTTATTAGTCATTGTGTGTTGCATGAGCTGGAGAAGCCCTTTGTGGTACCCCCCGCACCTCTTGTCTTGCCTCTTTCCTGAGTATGGATCCTGAGTCCCATGGTGGGGATCCCAGCTCCATGGGCTTTCTGCTGCCTCTGCCCATACGAGCATGGGCACAGTGTGGTCCAAACCCAATCATCTGTTTCCAGATCTCTAGGCTTGGACTAGATTGTTGCAAATGCACTGGGGAACCATTGTGAGATACGCATCCCTGGGAGTCAGGCGTCTCCTGACTGAACACTCTCTGATCTGTGCAGAGGAAGGTACATGTGATGGTGAACGTCAAAGATTAGCTTATGCCTTATGTGTTGTGTTCCTTTCTAACCAGCTGCCAGACATCTCCCCACTGATTGTTCTTCCACTCTATGCCTATGTAATTTGCCCAGATCTCTTTAAGCTTGAGCATGCTGTCAGCTTGGGTCTTAACGATCCAGAGAAGAAACAGGAAAGCGCTTTAGCTGAGCAGATTTTTGTCTAAGGATAACTCCAAAGAAGGGTTAGTATCTCTCTGCTCCTTGACTACATTCCTTGTGAGATCAGCATGACAGAGGTGGTAATACTGACGGCGTCACGTCACGGAGAGTTGAATTAACTCACCAGATGCAAACTCTTGGCCAATAACAAAATCCATCTGTGCAAAGGAAACAGCTCCAGGGGATATGTAACAAGTGCTAAGCAACTGATCTGGCTGGGATAGTTTGTGCCCTAAGGGACCCGTGTCTCAGGTGTGCAGCCAGGTGGCTATGGCTGTAGCATAGGGACAGCTGTGAAATCTTAGGAAGACATGAGTTGGTTATGGTGGTGGTGATGTAGCCAAGGAGAGTTGTTGTCAGCTGAGAAACATTACCTATCAGACTGAAAGGGAAGGGTGGAGGGAGAGGGATGGGAGAAGAGATTTTGTAGCCATGTAGGTACAGTTCATTCCTAAGGATATGTCTATACTGCAGTCACAGAGTGTGAATGCAGCTCGAGCTGACATACCCAAATTAGCTTTAATCGAGCTAGGTTGGGTACCGGAGCAGTGAAGCTGCGGCAGCATGGGCTAGCTCTGCAAGCAATTACCTAGGGTTCCAGGTGGGTTTATGCAGCCCCTCCGAAGCCCATGCTGCCACAGCTTCTCTGTTGTGGGACCTGAGCTAGCTAGATTAAAGCTACGAGCTGCAGTGACACCCTGTGATTGCAGTACAGACATATCCTAAGAGGCAGACAGACAATTTTTCAGTGTTTTTTATGCATGGATGAGTTAAAGAGAAAACAGCAACACACCCTGAAAAGAGTGAGGTATGTGAACTAAGAGTGTGGGCCGAGGGGAACCTGGCTTGTAGGCTGCTGTGGATTTCTCTCTCAATGACCACAAGTTTGCACAGCCGGCGTTTCACTCTTCCCGCTGCATGAGCACTGAACCAGTGCCCCGGCGTGATGCTACAGGGCAGGGTGTTACACAGATTGCTTCCTCCCACCTTGGCCCCTTTATTCACTGAAGATCTCAAACGTCATCATTACATTCTGACTTCCTAAATATCCCCCTTCACTTTCTGTTGAATGTTTGACCTTCTTTTTCACTTCCTGTCCTAAACTGCTGTGCATTGTTGGCCTTGTCTGAAAGCTGCCAGGTTCCACTCTAGAGGTGGCTGCAATGGAGGAAGTAGCTCCTGTTTAGTATATGCAAAGCTTGTAAATGTCCGACATTGGCCAAGATTTTCCAAAGTGACCCGTGATCTGGGGCAACCCACTGGAGACACCTTACAGAGAGCTGTTTTTCAGACAGCACCAAGCATCCACCCTCTGCAAACCAGACCTCTTTAAGATGTCTCAAATTGGACCCCCCAAAATCACTGGTCACTTTGAACATCTTGGCCACTGTGTATACCAAAATTGCTATGATGAAAACAACATCTTTACAGAAAACCATGTTTTTGTTTATAGTCAGCGGGAGACTCTTAGCTTTGTCCATACCCAGACAGCCCCTAGGACTGACTGCAACATACACTAATCTTGGGGCGCTGGTCTGGTCACCCGATTCATTACACCCAGTCCCGTGCAATGAAGTAAGGTCTATAGCTTTGGTCTTGGTTGTCATGTTCTAGCTGCAGTATTATACTGCCCAAGCCCGGCCCTTGCTGCTGGGAGACACAAGGGGAAGTGGAGCAGTGCTGACTGTGTGCATGTTTCCAGGGCCATCTTGCTAGCACAGAGCCAGCTGGTGTGCCCTGGGCTAATGTACTCTGCGCACCATGGCATAGCTCACTGGGAACTGAGTACACATGCCAGCCAGCCTGCTTGGGGCAGCATACGTTCCTCCCCGGGATTTAGTGCGTGCTGCTGCATGGCTACCCTGGGTGATTCAGAGGGTCCATATACCCTCTGGGCTCCCATCACACCTGAGGGGGCAGGATTTGGCCCACAGCTTTATGGAACCATGCCAGTCCATGAGCTCCTTAGCGATGGCCATGAGGTGTCTTTCACACGCCCATCACTGTTGCTATTCTCCGTCAGAGGCTCCCCTTGCTCAGCCTCCCTCTCCTTGCCCTGTGGTGGAGAGCCCTCCTGTGGCCTTTGGGGAGGCAAGAATCACTCCAAAGCCATTATCAGTAACAAACACTCCCCATCAGCAGCAGCAGTCACCTCTGTCAGCCATGGCCCAATGTCCCTCCATCACCTATGAGGAGCGGCTCCCTTCCCTTTGAGCTCTGGCTGGTCCTTACCGGCAATGCAGGCTTATGAGACCAGGCTGCTCCCAGGGCTTCTTCCCCCAGCCCAGAGCTCCAATTTTCAGACTCCTGGGTCCCTGCAGCAGCTGTTGGCACTCTCGCTGCTCCACACTGCCAGAGACCCAAGGGGCACTGTGCATCCAGCCCCCTGTCCCAGTCGCCACCTCTTCTTCACAGGAGGCTTGCAAAGGCCATCGGGACAGAATTTCTTGCCATTCCTCTCTCTAACCAGTTTCTCCTGCTTGTTCAACCCCTGCTGCCAATCAGAGACTCAGGGGGTGGGGGTGAGGGCACAGGCTCACAGAACTGTGGCTGGTTTGTGGGATTTCACACCTCTCCATCCTGAAATCCCTTATTGGCTGCAGACTGGTTGTCCCCCACACCGGCTCTTGCCTATAACATCCCTGTGGAACAGAACAACAGGCCAGTGAACACACATTTAGTAGTTGACCCCTTCAGCCATGTCCGCACACCTGTATAGCCATGCCCCTGAGCTTGGCCTGAGCCCGTTTGCTGAGCTGGGCCCGTGGCAGTGCAGTCAACTGAGATCCTTGCAGGTTCCTTGCCTGAGCTGCTGTTCTCAGCAC
Source organism: Mauremys mutica (assembly GCF_020497125.1). Taxonomy (NCBI): domain Eukaryota; kingdom Metazoa; phylum Chordata; order Testudines; family Geoemydidae; genus Mauremys; species Mauremys mutica. Next base: position 49,313,489 of record NC_059078.1, read on the forward strand.
GGATCGTTTTTCCCTTTAAATAATAATAAGAATAAGAATAAAATCCCATCAGCACTGACACAGCTCCAGGAGAGAAAGCTGTCTTTGTGTAGTGGCTGATTGAATGGCAGCCATGTTAGCACTGAGCGCGCCGCCACTGCTGCTGTATTCCTGCCTCCAGAATAGTCTCCCTCTGCCCTTTAATTACCCCTTTGGATGGAATATAAAATTCTATTTTGACAGTATTACTGCTCTCCGAATTGCCTTTCTCTTTATGAATTTTATCAGCTGCCACATGTCCTAGCACGCGGGACGAGGAATCAGAGCAGACCTTTCTGCATAAATGGTTTCTAAATACCCCAAATTAATTACATGGATTTCTCCAAGGGAATGGTGAAGCTGCTTTTTATTTTTCAGGCTATTTGTTTGCTTCTGCTGCTGCTGGGGGTGAAGGGGAGGGTGGGGCTCATGGCACTTCCATCCTTCCCCCAACACCACCACGACCACCTCTGATAGCAGAGAAGCATTGTGATCATTCAGTACAGGGGTTCTCAAACTGTGGTGCGCAGACCACTGGTGGTCCGCGAGCTCCATTCAGGTGGTCCACATATAGTTCCCTCTAAGGTGAGTGCCTGGGTAGCCGCACACAAGAGAATGAAGGGCCACCCACCTAATTAGTGGAGGGGGTGGGGGGAATTTGGGACGTGCAGGGCTGCGGTGGCTAGAGAAAGAGGAGACTTTCCTCAGCTCCAGGGCTGCAGCTGTCCTCTTCCCAGCCTCAGCTCTGTGGGTGCTGTGGTGGGGGAGAGACCCTCCTCCTTCCCAGCCTTAGCTTTGTGGCTGGGGAGAGACCACCCTCCTTCCCAGCCCCAGCTCAGGGGCTGCCACAGCGGGGGAGAGAGGGCACATCCATCACATTCAAAAGTAAGACTAGTAATATTAAAATATGAATTGTGTGCTTTTATATGTAGACCAAAAAACGTTAATTATTATTAAGGGTTTTTTTATATAGCGCTTTTATCCAAAGTGCTTTACAGTAGTTAGCTAACGGTACAAACAGTGTTTGGAAAGATTATTAAGTGGTCCACCGAGACCCTCAGCAATTTTCAAGTGGTCCGCTAAAAAAAAGTTTGAGAACCACTGATCTAGTCTGATCTCCTACAAGATAGAATCATAGAATATCAGGGTTGGAAGGGACCTCAGGAGGTCATCTAGTCCAACCACCTGCTCAAAGCAGGACCAATTTCCAACTAAATCATTGCAGCCAGGGCTTTGTCAAGCCTGACCTTAAAAACTTCTAAGGAAGGAGATTCCACCACCTCCTTAGGTAATCCATTCCAGTTCTTCACCACCCTCCTAGTGAAAAAGTTTTTCATAATATCCAACCTAAACCTCCCCCACTGCAACTTGACACCATTACTCCTTGTTCTGTCATCTGCTACCACTGAGAACAGTCTAGATCCATCCTCTTTGGAACCCCCTATCAGGTAGTTGAAAGCAGCTATCAAATCCCCCCTCATTCTTCTCTTCTGCAGACTAAACAATCCCAGTTCCCTCAGCCTCTCCTCATAAGTCCTCTGTTCCAGCCCCCTAATCATTTTTGTTGCCCTCCGCTGGACTCTTTCCAATTTTTCCACATCCTTCTTGTAGTGTGGGGCCCAAAACTGGACACAGTACTCCAGATGAGGCCTCACCACTGTCGAATAGAGGGGAATGATCACGTCCCTCGATCTGCTGGCAATGCCCCTACTTACACAGCCCAAAATGCCGTTAGCCTTCTTGGCAACAAGGGCACACTGTTGACTCATATCCAGCTTCACATCCACTGTAACCCCTAGGTCCTTTTCTGCAGAACTGCTGCCTAGCCACTCGGTCCCTAGTCTGTAGCAGTGCATGGGATTCTTCCGTCCTAAGTGCAGGGCTCTGCACTTGTCCTTGTTAAACTCATCAGATTTCTTTTGGCCCAATCCTTTAATTTGTCTAGGTCTCTCTGTATCCTGTCCTCCAGATCATTAATGAAGATGTTGAACAAAACCGGCCCCACGACCGACGCTTAGGGCACTCTGCTTGATACCGGCTGCCAACAAGACATCGAGCCATTGATCACTACTCCACCTTACAGTCCATTCATCCAGCCCATACTTCTTTAACTTGCCAGCAAGAATACTGTGGGAGACTGTATCAAAAGCTTTGCTAAAGTCAAGGAATAGCACGTCCACTGCTTTCCCCTCATCCACAGACCCAGTTATCTCACCATAGAAGGCAATTAGGTTAGTCAGGCATGACTTGCCCTTGGTGAATCCATGCTGACTGTTCCTGATCACTTTCCTCTCCTCTAAGTGCTTCAGAATTGATTCCTTGAGGACCTGCTCCATGATTTTTCCAGGGACTGAGGTGAGGCTGACTGACCTGTAGTTCCCCGGATCCTCCTTCTTCCCTTTTTTAAAGATGGGCACTACATTAGCCTTTTTCCAGTCATCTGGGACCTCCCCCGATCGCCATGAGTTTTCAAAGATAATGGCCAATGGCTCTGCAATCACATCTGCCAACTCCTTTAGCACCCTTGGCTGCAGCGCATCCAGCCCCATGGATTTGTGCTCATCCAGCTTTTCTAAATAGTCCCGAACTACTTCTTTCTCCACAGAGGGCTGGTCACCTCCTCCCCATGCTGTGCTTCTGGGAGCTGACCTTGTTCATGAAGACAGAGGCAAAAAAAAGCATTGAGTACTTGAGCTTTTTCCACATCCTCTGTCACTAGGTTGCCTCCCTCATTCAGTAAGGGGCCCACACTTTCCTTGACTTTCTTCTTGTTCCTAACATACCTGAAGAAACCCTTCTTGTTACTCCTAACATCTCTTGCTAGTTGCAAATCCAAGTGTGATTTGGCCTTCCTGATTTCACTCCTGCATGCCTGAGCAATATTTTTATACTCCTCCCTGGTCATTTGTCCAATCTCCCACTTCTGGTAAGCTTCTTTTTTGTGTTTAAGATCAGCAAGGATTTCACTGTTAAGCCAAGCTGATCACCTGCCATATTTACTATTCTTTCTACACATTGGGATGGTTTGTTCCTGCAACCTCAATAAGGATTCTTTAAAATACAGCTAGCTCTCCTGGACTCCTTTCCCCCTCATGTTATTCTCCCAGGGGATCCCGTCCATCAGTTCCTTGAGGGAGTCAAAGTCTGCTTTTCTGAAGTCCAGGGTCCATACACTGCTGCTCTCCTTTCTTCCTTGTGTCTCTATACTCTTTTTATATCATTCCTCCCAATGATTCCTGCGAATGGCTACCAACTTGTGGTTGAAGTAAAGTAACGTTATTTGGGGCTGTGACATCACAGCCCCTTCTTGGACAAAGCACTGTGATGTCACCAAGCCTCCCCCCACGTGATGATGCATCATGATGTCACCAAGCAGGAGATGTGATGAGCAATGACATCACAACCTCACTGTGATGATGCACTGAGATGCCACTGAGGTTGTGATGGTCAGGCAGGAGGAGAGGTGGTAGGCCGTGATGTCATACTCCCATTCTGACGTCATCAGGGCGGAGATGGTGAAGCAAGTGCTACAGTTAACACTGACTCTTAGAAACAGAAAGAAATAAAGTGCAAGGGAAGGGAGGAGGGGGAAGCTGGACCCATCTGATGGTCACTGTGACGGCTCAGGCATGGGATTTGTTTTTAAGCTCCCGTTTTTCTCTTGGGAACCTCCTTCTGAGCCTTGTTTCCAGGAGCCTGGCCAGTGGGGAGGCAAGGGACTGAACAGCCTCTGTGAGCGTTTGGGGTGGTGTGGGCCTGCCAGCCAGGGCTGTGCATAGCACTAACCGGAACTTTTACCTATTCTTTGCAGGAGGAGGATATTGAATACTACGACTCCAAGGCAGACACGGAATATGTGAGTACAATCCCTGCATCCTCCAATAGTCACAGGTAGGGGGTGGGTCTGGGCTGACGCTCTACTCTGGCTGACCCACTCTGATACAATGCATGGAACCTGCTCCTGTGGCAGCTGTTGGCAGGAGCACGGCCTTTTACATGGCAAACTTATCCCAGACAGGGGAACAGGACCTAGTTCACTCGGGTTCATATCAATACAGGGTGTTTGACTGCGAGGTCTGGGAACTCGTGGCAAGTTACTAGTTTTAACAGCTGGACTCATTGCATGGCAGGGGCGGCTGTGGGGGAACTGCCAGCTACTCCAGTCCCAAGCTCTCCCAGCAGGGGGTGCTGTAGGCAATGGGACAGGTATCAACATGGATAGGGGTCAATGTTATGACTTTGCTGAGGTACTTTTTAGTTTTTAATGCTGAAATCTAACAAATTGCAAATTTGATGTGTGTGATAGCCAATATTAGAATGGAATCTAATAGGAGAACCTCTTTTTATCGAGTCCAGGGGGCAAAAGCTTACCACCTTAACACTAGGTTCTTCATAGGTCAACTTTTAACTTCAACAGTATTTCTCAAATCAAGACACTGGGTTATTCTTAACCAAACAGCAATTTATTAATTCACCGAGAGCCACATTAGTATACAACCAACAGTTCATCAATCAAGTGTAGACAGAACCAATGTTCCAGTTATGTTCTGCACATCCCAATACAGCCTTGCAAGCAGTTGTCACAGAGTAGGGTTGAGGCTCAGCAGTTTTACCAAGGAACAATGCAAATTACTAAGATTTTTTATCACATTTGCTTAGGATCATCAGTTCTTTAGTACCTAACAAATTTATCACCCTTCTAACATTTCTCCAAGGAGTAAGAATGTACATGTCTGTAAGGCACTCTTAAGAGTGTGGTCCCTGCTATATGAATGGATTGGGGATGAGGGACAAGTTTAGAATATCAAAAGCAATGACTTGAAGTTATGGTTCAAATCTCTCTTAGGCCAGTTTGCTTGGGTTTATAAAGGAGCACATACACAGAGCATGAGTTAAAATCTAAAATATGGTTACTTGATGTCTCACTGGAGAGCCTAGGTTGTCGGGAGAGTCCGTTCCACGTGGCTGGTGCAGGAGTATGTTGCAATGCGGGGATTCAGTCAACTCTGGGGTCCCCCATGGTGACCTCAGATTTATATACCCTAAATCCTGGGCTCATTGGAGGGGGGCACCCTTGGATTTCCATTGGCCCGTTGCCACATGAGTGCTCAGATTTCACCCCTTTCAGTTTCTCTGCCGCTTCTGTCGGTATCAAGTAGATGGTGCGGGTGTATAATACATTTCTTCAATCCTTTTCTTATCGGAGGCTTTTTAATTCGATTCAGTTCAGGGATTTAAGTTCAGTATTAGCCCATGTTGTTAATTGAAATTTCCCCCTTTTAAGCAATTTCTTTTAATAATTCCAAGTTATACTGTGGTTAGGTGATTATATCTTTCCACCTTTCTTTTTGTGCCTATGACTCCTCGAGTGCAGCAATCATTCACCAAGGAAACAAACAAAATCCATTCTAAGCCTTTACATTTGGTGGATACAGTCTTTGATTTTATATGAGCATTTCACATTATTTAGGGCTTGCAACAGAACAAGAGATATTATCCATATCCGTATATAAAGAGCGAGTTTACCTGATTCACAGAGCAGATAAACGTGCAGCTTCTAATTCAGAGTGAAAAACGTATCAATAGGACAAAACAGATTATCCGTGGTATATTTGATTTATTAGGAAAACAAATGTATAATTGATAATTTGGGGTGAAAATGCGGTTTGAGTTTCTTAGGGTAACAGGCAGTTTGCCCTATTTGACCTTCAGTCTCACAGCCAGTTATGCATAGTTTGTTTAATTTGCAGCTTCCTCACCCATCTTTGGATCAACTCTCAGGGCACTTCTACAGTGGCAATGTTACAGCGCTGGCAGTTAAAGCCCTGCTCACAGAACACTGAAGTGAAACGGCTGTTGTGCATTCACAATGTCAGCTGCCTGTGCAATAATGTGTTCACACTTGCAGCACTTGCAGTGGTATTAGGAGCAGTGCACTCTGCGGAGCAGTGCACTCTGGCAGCTATCCCACAGAGCACCTCTTTCTCTCCTGCTGCTAAGATTTGTGGGAAGGCGGAGAGGGTTGTGTGGCATCCTAGATCCTGTCCCAATGACCTGTGATGCATAGCTTCGCATCCCAGAAATCCCTGTGCTTCCATCCACATTTGGCGACATTTTTCAACAGTTTGTGTACTGCGCACCCTGCTTCTTCGGGCTGCAGGAATGGATCCCGAACTGCTGACCAGTATGCGGCTTGCTCTGACTAACACGTCATGAATGGCAGTGGAGTTATTCCTTAAACTACAAAGGCAAGAGGAGTGCGACATTGATCTCGCCACGTGTAGTAGCTACGACATGAGATTATTTGTGGCATTCACAGAGGTGCTGACCACAGTGGAACGCTGCTTTTGGGTTTGGGAAACAAGCACCAAGTGGTGGGATCACGTCATCATGCATGTCTAGGATGCTGAGCAGTGGCTGCAGAACTTTCATATGAGGAAAGCCACATTCATGGGACTGTGTGATGAGCTCGTCCCAGCCCTGCAGCACAAGGACACGAGAATGAGAGCTGTCCTGTCATTGGAGAAGTGCCTGGCGATTGAACTGTGGAAGCTGGCTACTCCAGACTGCCACCAATTGGTTGCTAACCAGTTCGGAGTGGGAAAGTCGATCGTTGGCCTCGTGTTGATGGAAGTGTGCAGGGCCATTAATATCATCCTGCTCTGAAAGACCGTGACTCTGGGTAACGTGAGTGACATTGTGGATGGCTTTGCACAAATGGGCTTCCCTAACTGCAGAGGGGCGATAGATGGCACACACATTCCAATTCTGGCACCAGACCACCGACCTACCCAGTAGATTAATCACAAGGAGTATTTCTCAGTGCTTCTCCAGGCACTAGTCGATCACCGTCGGCATTTCACAGACATTAATGCAGGCTGGTCCGGAAAGGTGCATGACATACACATCTTTCAGAAAACTGGCCTGTTCAGGAAGCTGCAAGCAGGCACTTTCTTCCCAGACCAGAAGATCACCGTAGGGGAAGTCAAAATGCCCATTATGATCCTGGGAGACCCTGCCTACCTCTTAATGCTGTGGCTTATGAAGCCATACACGGGGCAACTTGACAGCAGCAAGGAGCGGTTCAACAACAGGCTGAGCAAGTGCAGATTGACAGTTGAGTGTGCTTTTGGCTGTTTAAAAGCCCTCTGGCGCTGCCTCTATGGGAAGCTGGACCTGGCCGATGACAATATTCCTTTGCTTATAGCCACGTGCTGTACGCTCCGTAATATTTGTGAGGGGAAGGGTGAAAGCTTCACTCAGGGCTGGACCACAGAGACTCAGCTCTTGGAGGCTGAGTTTGAACAGCCAGAAACCAGGGTTATTAGAGGGGTGCAGTGCGGGGCCATAAGGATCAGGGATGCCTTGAGGCAGCAATTTGAAGCTGAAAGCCACTAATATTTGTTGCTATGCTCAGGAGTGCAGTGCTTGTAATACTAGGAGGTGATTGGTGCAGACGATGCAATATGTGGGTTTAACATAATTGTATGTTGCTTTGCAGGGCTCTTTTTGCTTTCAGTTAATAGGATTGGTTTCAAACCAACACAATTCTTTTATTAAAAAACAACAACTAGAGGAGAGAGTCAAACCAAAAAAAACATCAACAGTGAGGAGGACAGGGGAAGGGAAGGTCCCAGGAGGAGTAGGGGTCCCGGAACAGCTTAAGATTTGTGTATGTCCAGGGATCATATCCAACCTTCTCCTTTGGAGTACAATGAAGCGGGTACTGTACTTCAGCAGGGCCAAACTGCAGAGGCACGGGTGTTGAGTGCAGTGGGTAGAGGGAGTCCACAGTGCTGGACTGTGAGGGGGAGAAGCGGAATACCGCAGATATAGACTAGAGCCAGGAGGTTGATAAGAGTGTGTTGGCAGTGTCTGGGGAGGGAGCATGGGAAAGAGTTTTGCAACAGTGGCTGCAGGGGAGGGCGGGAGCAGAGCAGCTCGGTTTGAAGAGCTAGTATTGCCTGGAGTGTGTCCGGTTGGCACTCCATAACTTTAAAAGCCACTCTGTGACTTCATTCTGGCATGCCGTGTTCTCCTTTCAGTCCCTCTTCTCATTGCCCCACCACTCCTTCAATTCCTGATTCTCATAACATCACGCAGAAAGTCCTCCTTAGTTCTTCTTGGCCGCTTTCTAATTCTGCGCTGCCATTCAGCCACCGATAACAAAGAGGGAGGCTGGGCTCCCAAGGTCGTCTCTGTGAAGTTTAAACGCAACATTTTACAGCAGCAGTATTGTTTGCAACACAGAGAACACTGATTCAGTGATTTAAAACACAGCCAGTACTCACACACCTGTCACAGACAAGCACACATGAGCTACGAGACCCCCAAAATGGTGAGTAGCCACAGGGGCAGAGTAAATCACTCTTCCCGGACCCTGCTGTACACTGGGCACATGGCTCTTGGGGAGAGCCAGCACTGTAGGAGGGGCCTGATAATCATTCCTGTCCCCACACTTTCCACAGGATGTGATCATTATGGAAGATCTCTCACTGGTGAGGGTGAGCAGGGAATCAAGGGACAGTCTTCTCCAAGCCTGCAGCTTCCGTCCAGGCCCCTATGTGGCTCGCCTGTGTGCAGCAATGGTCGCCCACCCTACCCCCCATGACGGCACAGTGGTGCAGGAAAGTTACCGTTACTGGGGCAAGAAACAAAGCAGCTCTGCCGAAGAACCTGCAGCAGCAGATTGCCCAGTATCTCCATGAGAGTTTCTGGAGATCTCTGAGGGAGATTCCTGTGAAGTGAGGGAGTCAATCAACAGCCTATTCTGCTGCTCAGACTAGGCATGTGGGGGGAGACAAGCCTGCAACCCTCCTGCCCCTAACAACTCACATCACCGATTCCCAAAATCAGATCCACTTACCTGGGGCCTCTTCTCCTGTTTGCACTTTGCCAGTCTCTGACATCTGTGACTGACTAGCCTCCTCCGGGGTAGAAAAGAGCTCCTGGCTGCATGCATCTCTGACCTCCGAGTCATCCTCTGCCTCAAGGCCCCCTCTCCCGCCACATCCTCATCCAAGTATCAGAGGGGTAGCCGTGTTAGTCTCGATCTGTAAAAGCAGCAAAGAGTCCTGTGGCACCCTATAGACTAACAGACGTATTGGAGCATGAGCTTTCGTGGGTGAATACCCACTTCGTCGGATGCATCTATAGGATGCCACAGGACTCTTTGCTGCTATCCTCATCCAAGATCTCCTCCTCCTGGTTCAATCCACTCTTGACTGACATGTATCCACCAAAATATCCACAGTTGTCTTAGCAGTGGAGGAGGGGTCACCGCCAAGTATCGCATCCAGATCTTTGTAGAACCGGTAGCTTGTGGGCGCAGCACCGGAGCGGCAGTTTGCCTCTCACGCCTTGTGGTAGCGTTCCGCAGCTCCTTCACTTTGACCCTACATTGCAGTGTGTCCCGGTCATGGCCCCTTTCTGCATGCATCGTGAAATCTGTCCATAGGTATCATAATTCCTACAGCTGGAGCGCAGCTGGGTCTGGACAGCCTCCTCTCCTCTGATCAGGTCCAGCAGCTTGGCATTGCTCCAAGTGGGAGATAGCCTGGTGCGTGGAGCAGGCATGGCCACTTGGAAAGATGCGCTGAGACTATTGCACGCATCACCGAGCAAACAGGAAGGGGACTTTCAAAATTCCACAGGAATTTACGGGGTGGGGATGACGGTTGGTCACCTGAGGGCAGGACAGTAGAGTTCAAACTGATGACCAGACAGGTGAGAACAGGCATTGTGGGACACCTCCTGGAGGCCAGTCGTAGCGCTGTAATCACCACGGTGTCTACACTGGCACCGCAGCGCTGTAGCCCCTGCGCAGAAAGCTCTACGCCTCTTGTTGGGCTGGTTTTTTTAAAGTGCTACAACGGCGCAGTTTCTGCGCACGAAGGGGCGTGTACACCTCGGGAGTTACACTGCAGAAAGCTGCTTTACTGCGCAGAAACTTGCCAGCATAGGCAGGGCCTCCGTATGCAGTGTGCTGCTTTGCTAGGAAAGCAGGGTGCGAGCCTTCTTGGTAGCTTATTTGGAGTTCTTTTTAGCTAGGTTGGGAGGGAGAAAGAGGTTTTATCCATATGCAGATTATAAGAGAGTCTTGCGTAGATGAGTAACAGTAGTCTCATTGAGCCGCTTTAGTCTGTGTTCTTGGGGAGTGTAACTTGTAGCCTTGGTTGATTTGTGGGCCCTTAGACAAAATGTCTCACATGATGTGAACCATTTTCTTATTGTCTTTACTTCCTAGGTGGATCCTATTTTGAGATAAACAGAGGTGGATAGCTTCTCTAATGGCCAGGAGGAGTTAATACTTAGTAATTATTCAAGATATATCTATGCTCTATACCCCTTACACAGGACTGTGGGGGAGCTCCCAGCTACTCCAGCCCCAGCCTCTCCCATCAGAGAGTGCTGTGGGGATGGGGTGGTGGCACTGGCTATGGGAGGAGCACCCAGCTACTCCAGCCCCAGCCTCTCCCATCAGAGGGTGCTGTGAGGAGAGAGCAGGAGCACCGGCTGGTGTGGGGGGGAGGCAGCTCTTCTAGCCCCAGCCTCTCCCAGCAGGGGGCGCTGTGGGGCAGGAGCGCAGGCTGTTGGAGCGTGATTACAAGATGCCTTGAGATCATTAGAATCAGCATAACCCCAGACGTATGACTGTAGCAAGTGCTGTCTCTCTGGCTGAGCCAGCTGGGCTCCCTAGCAGTAACTGGTTACGGTCCCTAAGAGCCAGTGCTATGCTGTTCTGTTACACCAGGCAATTTCTGAGAGGGGCCACTTAGTGCCCAGTGCCGTCACCCAGGAAGCAGAACCAGTGTGCAGCGGATGGCTCTGCATTGCAGAGAGGGTGTGCACTGCACACTGCAGAGCCCTGCTTGGGGTGGCGGGCGCTCCTGTACAGCATGGTGGGGAGGGCATGGCCTTCCTGCGCTTCCGCCTGCAGATGAGAACTGCTAGGCTACTCCAGCCATTAGGGCACCTTCATCCCACAGCCTGGGGCAGATTCCTCCTCCTCTCCCTACAACCCCCAGGTTTATCCCCCAGGCCTAGCCCAGCTGCTTGGGCTGGACACTAGGGGATGGCTGCTGGCTGTAGGCCCATGCAGAGAGACTCTGTGCTCCGACAGGGATGGGCCGTCAGCCGGAGCCAGTCTCAGGGGGATCCAGGTGCATGTTCTCTAAGGCAAGCCGCTCTGCTGCCTGGGAAAGTTTCTAAAATTAAAGCCGGTATCTGAAATTCAAATGAAGAGCAAACCTTTAATTAGAGACTGAATCTAATTCTCGACCCCCCTCCTGGCAAAGCCGTCCTGTGATGCTGGCAATCAGTGCTTTAAATATAAACCAGACAGCTTGAATTTCCCAGGGCTCCCAAGGGGGTCGACATGTGCCGGTTACACTTCTTGATGATAGCGCTCAGCTAGTGCTTTGTCTGAACAAAGCACTTCACAGGCATCGCTGCTGCCCTAGCTCGCCCCAGAGGTGGCTGCATTTTAGTGGCACGTGATAGGTTGCCTGGGTATGGGAGTGGTAAAGTACTTTGGGGTCCTTCAGGATGAAAGATGCCCTATAAGCACAAGCCGCTGCTGTTGATTGTTCTCTGAGCCCTGGGCTGGCAGAAAGTAGTTCTTTCTTCATCTGACTGAGCTCCCCTCCCACTTCTAAGACCTGGCTCAGGCACAGCGATGGAAGAAGTTTTTCCTGCTGCTGCCCCTTCCCTCCACAGGGCTGTTAAACAGCTGGAGGGGAAAAGCAATGAAATGTGATCAAGTCAGAACCTTGTGAACGAAAAGCCCCCTGTCGCACACACACACTCCCATTAACCACACTCTGCACCCCTAGGCCTCTGCCAGCCGCTTACACTCCCTAGCCGGAGTGGAAGGCAATAGCAGCGGGCAGCAATTGTAAATAACATACGAGCGGCCCTGGTTTGGGAGCCCAGGCCTGGCCCCTGATGTCCCACATGTTCCTTTACACAGAGACAAGCAGCGAAGGACTGGGAGAGCATCCAGGCCTTTGACCCAGAGACCGATTCACAGGATCGGTTTCCCCAGCCAGCAGCTAGGTGCTGAACTGGGAAGGGCTAAGGGGTGGACATGACCATTTAGCACAGAACAACCCTACCCAGGCACCAAGAAGGAGAAACAGAGTTGAATCCAGGAGGTCCCCATCCCCAAAGTCAGTTCACCTTGGAAGGACCTTGTATCTTTGTCTGTGCCCACCTGCCTGCAAGAGCAGCACTGCAGGAGCCGGACCTCCAGCATGTGGTGTGTGTCATAAATCCAGGTGGGGCTGCGGGATCTCCCCCTCTGCATGTGACCTGTGCCGGCATCGCTGTCTGAGCAGAGCAGCGGCTGCTGCCACTTACCAGGTGCAGCTGGGGCCATATTAGCCCTGCTCTTCCCGCCCTCTTCCCTAACCTGGATGGTGCAGTGCTGGGTCCATGAAACGCAGCAAGACACACCCTTCTACACTGCTCTCCCGCCCCCCCGTACACTACTACCTGTAGCCCTCCATCGCTATGGCGAATAGGGCAAGACGTGCACCTGGGCATAGATAAACAGCACTAACGCAGCACTGCAATTGCACCATCAACGGCAAGCCAAGCCGTGTTACAATGGGGGAGGGGAAGTCGCTTCTCGGCTGGGGTCCCAGTGTAGTGTCACTGCAGACAGCGGGGCTGGGTCATTTCACACTAGCTGGGCATCTAGTTCCAGCCCTGCAGTACAACATACGAAGCTAAAAATATATGACTTTCCTAAGGTCACTTCCCACCTGAGTAATTGCTGTGGCGCTCGCTGGGTTGGGATGTGAGCTCAGTGGGAGGGGAGGGGTCCCCAGGTGGGTGACTGTGAGGGGAAGTGCCCCATGGTAATCTCTCTGTTAAGATGGCACCCACTCTGTGAAGAAATGTGGGAACCTCTGGGACGTACTAGGCTACATAAAAAATAACAGTCAGGCCATGTTGGCTGCACGGCGTCTTAGTGGGTGTTGCCTAGACACTTGGTGCGGTCCCAAGATCTGCACCTCAGGGCCAGATCCTGCAGTTCTTCCTTGGCTGTTCCTTCAGGCCGATGTGGGAAGACTCCATTTGAAATCATTGGTAGTTTGACTTGTGTAAAGAGAGAGGAATTAATTTAGGATGTGGCCTGGAGAAATGATTAAAGCTGGTTATCTAAAGGAAACCCCAAATTTGTGAATAAACCACTCTCTGTGTGAGGTCAGCTTCCTTGTTGGGCACCAACGTTCTCTGGCACCCGTGAAAATATTTGCAACTCCTGCAAGCTGAATGAATTCACATTGCAGTGCGTGATTCGTTCTTCCATATACTGCTGGTTCAAATCATCCACGCAAGGAGCAGAAACAAATCCACATGGGCAATGGCACATCGAGAATCGTGACCAGCAAATAGTTGAAACAAATAGGGTGCAAAGCACCCATCATCTGAAAAGGATTAGTCCAAACTACTGGCTGAGCACTTACAAATACATGCACAGAAAGCAGGGATGGATTATGAGCTGATAAGAAGCCTCAGCTCAGTCTGACGAATAGGATTCAGCCACCTCTAGAATTTATACATAGTAGTTGAGTGCCAAACAATGCATCAGATATTCAGATCTAGCTTTCCTGTCACAGAGGCTCTGAAATAACAAGAAAGAACAGTGCTTGAGGGCAAATTCAAAACAGATCAGATCGATTTCTTCAAAGTGCAATCGCTGACAAACCCTCCCCGACACCATCGTCCCCCGCTGACACAGCAACAGGTCACATGGCCTGCTCCTGCTGTCCCAGGAACAGAAAGTGTAACGAGAGCTACAGGAATGATAAACAGCAGTGACAGATGCAAACAGGTGTGACTTCCTTGGAGGGGAAGTATGAGACTTTATCAGCCCATGGGACTAATCTGAGCAAGGAAAGCAGGGGGCAGGAAGATGCTTTGACAAAACAGAAGATGGGGCATGGGTTGATTACAGTGTAGAAGTTCTCTTAGACCTCCCTCCTATTACCAGGCAGGAGTTACTTGGTACTTATGCAGCAGCAATCTTGGTGCAAGACAGGCTGCTCCTATGCAAAACGCCAGCAACTTCTGGCTGTTAGCTTTAGGATTAGACATTTATATGTGTAATGAGAACATCCACGGTGACATTAGATGGGATTAGAACATATGAGGGATATAAACCCTTGTGCTTCAGGGCATAAACCAGCCTCTAGCAGACGAGGGCTAGGAAAATCTTCCTATTATTCTGGATTGGGCTTGACACAGTATTGGCTTTTGAAAAGGCCAGTCTTGACTATAACAATATTTTCAGTGATCGGCAGTGCTCATGAAGACGAGGGTCTCCTGATACTGGCTGGAACCAGGAGTGCCCAAAGCAAGCGCTGTCCAAATTTCCCTCCATGAGATTTCCCTGAAATGAGCTGTAGCCCCCTCTGGCAACCAAGGGTATGTCTACCCTGCATTTAGGAGGTGTGATTGCAGCCCTTGTAGATGTACCTGAGCATGGTCACAACTAGCTCACATAACAATAGCAGTGAAGCCACAGCAGAATGGACAGTGACAACTCCTGAGGAGAAACTGATAATTGCTTTACAAAGCATGGTGGTTTAGGAAATTGGTCTTGGGTCTAAAATTGTGTGTCATTGAAGGCTTGATTCATCTGTCCCCTGGGTTGTGCAGACAGAAGGCGAGCCTCAGAGGTGGAAAGTCCAATTGGAACATGAATCAAAGCAATGCAGGCTGCCTAGGCTGAACCAACTGATGCATAGAGCTCAGCAATATTTTTCAGCGAATAGTAAATTCCCCGAAAAAACGTTTTTTTTAAAAGTATCGAAAAGTTGGGTCAAGTTCAGCAAATAGTTTTGTCTGGAAAAACACTAGGAAAAATAATAGGATATTTTGGACATTTTCTAAACTAACTATTTCAAATCGACATTTTGTTTAGAAAATGTCCATGTGAATCGCGGTTTGAAAGTTTTCCTTCGACCCAAATGAATTTTTTTGTTTTTGTTTTGTTGAGAACAACCTAAACAAATCAGTTTGGCTTTGAAATAAACTTCTGGTTTGGGGGTTGGGGAGGGATTTTGCAGTTCAGCCCCGAAAAAGCAATGATTTGCAGCCTACAAAGTGGATGGGGCCATCTGCAAGGGGGTATGTCCAGAATGCTTGGGAGATGCAGCAGGTTTTTCAAGCAGTCTCCATTGGCTGGGCACTCATACAGTTCTGCATTCTATGGAATGCCTGGGAGACAGCTGCTTCCCTCTTCCAGAGTGAATTGCCCCTACTAGGGCATCTACTACTGCACACCAGAGGATGCAAATTGTGCTAGTGAGAATGAATCAGGCCCTCCATCTCCAGATGGTTGCAAAGCCATTGAGGTCTCCCGAGCCATCAGCAATCGCTGCTTTTTAAAACCTGCAGCTCTCATAACAAAGCAGAAAAGAAAAGGAACCAAATGAAGTTAGCAGTTTGTATCCATGTCAATGGCAGCGCTCAAATCATTTCCCATTTGGGCTTCTCTCTCTTTCTCTCGCTCTCTTTTTTTATTATAGCAAAATTGTATGGGCCCTATTGAAAACGCTTGTAATTTTCCATGGATGGGACTCTACCCTATTAGAACTATTACTTCTTCCCAATGAAATCCCAGCTAATTTAATTCCAACCAAAATAAAAGACAGAAAAGATGATGAAATAATAAAAAAAAAAGATACCAGGACGCTTGCAATTGAAGTAAATAGCAAACCCGCATCTTTTTCTCTTTTTAGTTCCATTTTTTAGATTTAAATTGAGCACGAGAACTCCCTGAAATGAAGTTAGTTGTAATAGACAATGCCTATTCAGTGAAACTGTGACTTCATTCATGAGCCACACGCCAGATTGAAATGTGGAGGGAAAATAGAGTTGCGTTTCCTATTCATTTTGCCGACACTCCACTATCTTCCTGAACCCATTTTTATTTTTTTCCCCAAACGAATGGGGCCTGTCCGAAGGTTCACTCGGGGACCCCAAGACACTCAGAATGTTTACAGAAGTCAAGAACTTTTTGCCTCTTCCCTGAAGCAAGGGATTCGATGTTTAGTCCTAGAGAAGTGTTCAAATCAACAAACATTCTCAGTTGGATACCACTGGCGGAATGGTAGAAAATTAAAATAATTTTCCAGGCATTATGATTATGTTTATGGCAGGGGGCAGTGTTTAAATCAGAACTGAGGCCCAAATCCTACAGGGCGGAGCCACAGCTGCTGTTTATCAGCAAAGCTCCATTGAAATCAATAGAGCTGTGTCCCATGTCGGCCCTGGAGGATCTGGTCCTTTATGCCATAACAACAATGATGTTAATTTTTTGCCACTGATCAGTGGCAAGTCATTAATTTCCCAGAGTTATAAAACGGAAGGCAGGCTTTTTTTGCAACTGCCCCTTCTTTTGTGGTTGGGATAGCCTACCCATGGTGCGCTCGGCAGTATAGACTGGGGATATCTTTGTATCATCCTTTCCAGCACTCGAGCCCTGTACCTCGCTCCACTTCCCAATTCTACTGCTTCGTGAGACATTTGTAAGCTTGTGTATTTGATTTGCTTCCCTATCTTTTGAGCCTGCCTCCTACGTTTGTACAAAGGACTAGCTCACATTAGATATCACTCAGATACCATCCTGCTCTGACCTTTTCGATACAAGATGTCGATTGGAAAAGCTGTAGCCGCAGACACAGCCGACAGTCTAGATATGGCGCATCATGCAGCTAGGTTTCCTTTGCTATGTGCCTCATTGTTTATGTAAATGGAGAAAGTTGTGCCCTTAAAAGAGTGAGTACAGTAATGGCAGAGCCTCTGAATGTGAACTCGGCCATCTACATCACAGGCAAATTGTATAATCCTGCTGCATAACTCACCCCGCTCCCTCACGTTGGGATGTACACTGCACGGTCCCCACTGGCTTCAGTGGGAGCAGGGCTGGGCCCAGGCTGCAGTGGGATTGGGATTCCAATGCACACCTGGTTAAAGGGGACATCTGTCTGGGGCAAGGCAGCATCCTCCTAATAGAGAGATGAAAATATCTTGGGCTCCGAGGTCTCCGGGCCTCAGAACTTCTGCTCAGCTGTCCTAGGAGAGCTCTGCTCTCTCATTTAGCTGCCTCATGCCCTTCCCAGTCCCCACAGGCAGCTGCAAGGGTTAGCCCTGCCTGCCCAGGACCCTGGGTACGTATTTCACTGCTGTTGTTACTTGAGCTAACTTTGATCTACATCTGGGTACATCTACACATGCTGCAATCACATCTCCCAATTACAGTACAGACATTCCTTAGGGATGAGTCCAGGCTGCTGTAACTTGCATCTTCATCTGGCCCCTTCAGCATGTAAATTCCCCCCATGTAGTCCCACTTCCAGTCCCTTAGACCCTCGCAGCATCTGGCATGCCTAACTGATTCCTTTTGACGGCACTCACACAGCGAGGTATAAGATACACCTCCTCGCACCTTAGCCCACTAGAGCCTGCACTCGCATCTCAGAGTGCAGTGTAGACGTGACTTTAGACTGAATGAAGCTCATTGGGTCACTCAGTGCGGCTGACAGGACAGGGGCTCCTGTTGTTCTGCCTAAGGACGATGGACTTGAGGGCAATTCCCCTGTACACCAAATTGTGCATTTTCAGGGGATGGTGTTTGTTTGTATTCACATTTTATTCTGGCTCAGGTTTAGGCCCAGAGGTCTGGGTTTGAGCCTGAATGAGGGCTGTGGTTCATGTCCAGATTGTGTGGTGTCGTTATTTCATGAGCAGTTCTGGTGAGATTCTGGCCCCATGGGGTGGAAATCTTGAGAGATGAGCTGAAAACATGCTCAGCCAGGGGTTGGATCTACCAGAAACGATAGGGGTGGGGATGGCACCAGGAACTCAGATCCCAGCCTTCCAGAAATTCTTAGATTTTAAGGCCAGAAGGAACCATTGTTACCATCTTTTCTCTCTTATTCTTGCAACGCCTAGTCACAGACCAGGACCCCCTTGTGCTAGGTGCTGTTCAAACACAGCACAGGAAAGACAGACCCTGCCCCAAAGAACTTCTTGTCTGATCTCCTGCCCAGCACAGGCCAGAGAATTCCACCCGCTGATTCCTACCATGAGCCCATCATGTCTGGTTCAACCAGGGCATTTCTTTCAGAAAGAGACGTCCAGTCTCACTGTGAAAGTCACAGGGCTCTGGTCCTGGTCCAGCTCTAGTTCTGAGAGCAGCTAAGGGAACTGTGTGGACGGACTGCAGTCCAGGATAGAGTCACGGACCCATGACTGTGCAGCGAGAAGGGCTGGGCAGAATCAACCTGCTGGACAGCATTGATATGATTTTTTTTATTAAATATTGACAGTCTGCTAGCACCCAGAGGCCCCAGTCAGGATTGGGGCTCCATTGTGCTAGGCGCTGTGCAGATGTAGGAAAGAGACTGTCTCTGTTCTGCTCGGATTACAGTCTGAGGAGACAGAGGGGATGTGGTTACAATAGATGAGCTAAGTAATCTGGTGAAGGATTGGCACAGTGTGGTTAGTCATGCTAAACTCCCACTGAGTTGAACGGGAGGCTTGTGTGAGGAGCTCATCGCTGGCTCATCCTCACTCCACCGCAGCAGCAGGTGCTTGGCTCCTTAGCAATGCAGCTAGACGGCTTTCTGTGCGTTCAGCAGCAGCTTATGAAGTGCCATGCAGAGGACTCTGGGAAGTTAGAGGTGCTGAAGCTGTCAAGGCTTGCATGTTCACTAGCGTTCATAAACATGATCAATGCCGTGACAGCTTGACGGTGTCTTTAGAATCATGAATTGGTGCTGTCTGTGTAATTATTATAAATATCAGATATTTATACCATACCAGCGGGAAATAAAAAAAACCCCAACCCTTCATCAATAGATCATATTATTTCCACAGAAATGCTAACAGCATGAGTGAGAGCAGGTATAGCAGGAGGCCTGGGAGGGTATAAATTCAGTATGGGATGGTGAGCCCTGGAAAACATAAGTCAGGACAAATTCTCTCATGCAAGGGGGATCTAAGCTACACGGCACAGGCACTGCACTGTGTCACTTCTTGAGAGGCTGAAAGAATCACGTCTTGAGTCACTCAAAATCACAAGAGGTATCAGTCCTCATGCTTCAGGGCACAAACTGGTCACCAGTTGGGGGTCAGGAAGAATCCCTTTGTAGTGTCACATAATTGGTGCATTATTGTAGGGGCCAGCAATGGACTGAAGCTTCTGGCCTTGTCAGAGGCAAAAGGGACTGATTCTGATCACATTTACACCAATCAATTGGCAATAACTCCCTGGAAATCAATGAAGTCGTAAAACCATTGTGAGTGAGATCAGAATCGAGCTGTTTGTTTCTGTAGCTGTGGTAGCTGTTGTGTTCCTAGGCATACAGAAGCAATTCTGTACATCACACACATCGCAAATCGCTCAGTTGCTTCTAATTGTGGCTCTGTAACTGGAGTGAGACACAGTCAGTTTACTTGCCACAGGTTTGTGTCCACAGTGCAGCTTTTCTGTCATCCCAGCTGCATTTGTGCATAGGCGCCCACCACACTGTCTGGCTTTGTCTGAGTCCATTCTGGGAAAATCTGGGCAGCTCTCCCACAGTGCCTCGGCAGGTGACAGAATGCTCAGGGCATGTGCCCGCAGAGCAGCCACCAGCAACACATGGGTGATGCCCTCAGGGATATCCTGGGAAGGAGGATGACTGGCCAAGCCAGTTACAAAAGGCGTCCCATCTACACTGTAGTAAATCAGTGTGCTAAAGCAGTTTCAGCAGGATGCCATGTGCCAGCTTTGGCTTGTGGCAGGGGCAAAGTGCTGTTAGCTGGCACAATTACTAACTGAGCTTTAGCTATGTGGGGTCCATGTTTAGTGCCAATCAGGCCACTAAAGGTATGTCTACACTGCATTGCAGGCCCAGGTCTGTGGGACCCAGGCTTGTGGGCTTGGTGTTTCCAAACCTGCACTTGAGTGTCCACAATGTATTATAAACCTGGATTTACAGTGGCTGGACCTGGGTCTCCCAACCCTGTTAACAGGTCCATATTGCACTGACTTGGTCATATTGCATTCTGACTTGGATCTGCAGCTTCAGCTGCATCCACACTGCAGAATGACTGGGCTTGGAGCCGCGTCACAGCAGGACCCGGGCTCTGACCCATGGCCTAGCAGGGCCAGGATCCTGAGTGCTTGCTGGCCTGAGTCAGACTGATTTGCATGTGGATGGTTTGGGCTCAAACCGGAGTCAGAGCCTGACCTAATGTGCAGTGTAGACGTACCCTACTTGTTACAGACTCAGTTAGCAGCTGTAGTTTGCACAGAACCCTCCAAACCAGTTCTTCCATCCAGCAGTTCTTCCACAATGGGTATCCTGTACTCATCCCTAACCTGTGCAAATAAGGATGTGCTCCACAGATCACCACCCTATACCCACATTGCTGGCTCCTGCTCAGAAGGAACAATGACTGCTTTCTCCCCTCCCCCCATTCTGCTTCCTCCACATGTACAGCGTTCTAACCAGCCAGTCTGGCCACGGACAGTGGAGCGAAATGATTGGCAGGCAGCTATGCTTGGGATCTCATTATAGCTTTTTAGGAATCGTTAATAGCTGTCAGTTTGGGGTCAGAAGGCTGCTGCATGCATCTCCCTTGCTGTCCTGCCAGGGGAGGGAGACGGAGTGAGTGCTGTCCATTGGAGGGTGGTTTCACAGTGCAGCCAGGGACCCCAACCAAGCATCCTCCATGTACTCTGGAGTAATTGGCTAATAATGTGGGAGACCACTTAGGAAGGGGCATGAGAGTTTAGTTCCTTGCAGTAGCTGCAGCCTAGTTCCACCGGGTGAAATGTACAGAAAAGATTGTTTGTGTGCATGCACAGCGTAGATACAGTAGAATCTAACAGCTGCTCACACCAGGGGTCAATGCAGAGTAACTATTGCAGTCAGTGAAGTTATTCTGGATTTACCTCAGTGTAACTGAGAGCAGACACTACCCCCGCTTTAATGCCACGTATTGTCTATGACACTTCAGCCGGAGGTTTCTTATAGACAGGTTCAGGCCATTTACAGTATAGAAGAGGCTCCAGAAATGTGGGCCAGACCATCTGATGGTGTACATCAGTGTAGCTCCATTGTCCCTACACCAACTGAGAATCTGGCCCACTGTGTGAAAAGTACAAACCTGTTCAGAGCAGAGAGGGGGCAAAGCTGCAAGATTCCACTCCGGAGCCGGATTCCTCTAGCGTTTGGGGGCTTGGTGCCTGTGTTTAGGTTTGTGTCACTATGATTGGCTGGCTGCAAAGTTGGAATTGAATCCAGATCCCAGAGTGCAGAAGCATGCAGATCCCAGGTAACAGTTAGAAAAATGCACAATTCAGCTCTGCCCAAAGTGTGGGGGTCTTTAGATCTGGGAATTCACGTCAGGCCTGTCTCCACCTCAGAGGATAGACCGAAAATGCCCCAAATGTCAGAAGTTGCAATGCAGGCCATCATATGAAGAATCCCTTTCTGCACTGGGTTGCCACCTCCAAGGATTTCCTCAGAAGGCTCCTAACATTTGGTGTTTTTCTTAAAGCCCCAGCTCCGGGAGTCATGCGGTTACTTAAGACTCTCAGCTCCTATTTAAAAAACTAAGTTTCTAGCCCTAATATGTGGAGAAGAGCTTGAAAACATGACCCCTGCTGGCTCAAAACCCATCAGTGGAATGAACAGATCCCAGCAGGAATTATTTTTTAAAAACCCTCCTGGTTTTTAAACCAGTCTCAGGATTTTGTGAGGACTGACTCGGGCTTTTCGAATGTGTGAGCTTGGTGGGGTGAACAATACACAAGACAAAGAATAAAATCTGTTCACAGAATAGGTCTGCACGGCACAAGCTAGTAAAACCCAGTAAATAACAATAATGACTTATCACAGCTTCATAAAAAGAAAGGATTTCAGTTCAAATGATGTTGTGTAATGCCTACAAGCACTACACTCTCTCACACACGCTGTGTGTACAGCGCAAACTACAGTCCTTGGGTCAAACTAAAGCCTAAAAAATTAACCTTAAGAAGATATCTGCAGGCCCAGTGCACAGAGCAGGCTCCGCAAGCTTTTTGCTCAAGAAGTTAAACGTGGAGAGGAGGAGAAGGGGAGGAGGGAGAAAAGCCCCCTGAAATGTCAGCTGCAGATGAAGGGCGTTAGAAAATTTAATCTCCCAACTTTCTCAACTAATGTGACATTTGGATTTCATTCTGATAAGCTATCAGCCCGAGAACTAACTAACTTTTTTTTTTTTCCCTCGTCCCTTCGTCTCTCCTCTGGCTGGTAATTTAAAAATAAATGGTCTAGAAAGATCTCTAAACAGTACCTTTGGCAAAGATTTAAAAAAAAAGAGGAGCGCGTAAGCGCAAGAGACTGATTGTTATGTATAACCTGTGCAGCTTAGAAAAGCTGGGACGTGGTGTGGAGAGCTCAGGATCTTGCTCCCCTGGCGTCAGCACCCGCGTGGATTTCTGTGTTATGTGAAAAGCTGAGAAATCTAATAAGATTCATTTGCATTTGCATAGAGCCTCTTGTTCATGCCTCTTAAAGCCCATTGCAAAGAAAATGCCGTCATCCTGGGCTTAGGGGCGGGGGTAGCAGAATGAACTGACTTCTCCAAAGTCATGCTGTGGGTCAGTGGCAGAGTCCAGAATAGAACCCAGGTGTCCTGATCCCCCAGAGCTGTGTTCAGTATACTAGCTCACAGCTGCCCCTCTCCTATGCCTCTCTTTCCTCCTCACCTTTGTATCTTGTAACTCACTTTAAAGCACCTTTACACAGTCAGAGGGCACGTCCACACTTTGTGCTGGCGAGGCAAATTCCAGCTTAGGGAGACATACCTGTTCTAGCTCCAATCGAGCTAGTGCACATAGAATGTAGCAGCGATGGCACAAGGGGCAGGTGGGGCTGGCCACACCGAAGACATGCCTAGCATCCCTCCAGTCACATCACTATGGCTACACACTATTTTTAGCATGTTAGCTCAATCAGAGCTAGCACAGATTGATATGCCTCCTTGAGCTGCAGTGTAGACGTGACCTCAGTGGCATAACAGGGCCTTTAGTGTAAATGAGAATTAGGCCCACCATATTTTTTAGCTTGGGACTTAAAGGGGCATCAGACTGGTTCAGATGGGCATAGATCAGCCCTCTGTCTCAGCTCTCTGGCCTCCATAATGCCAACCAGCTCTGCAGGTGTGTGGGCACATGCCTGTCCTACCTATAGCTCGGTGGGAAAGAGTTTTCCCATCCCATGAGAGTTTTTGAGCGCTAAAAAAAATCTTCTAATCTCAAATCGGGATGAAAAGTCAAAATCTCAAAAATGTTCACAACCCGATAATCCCCACAAAAATCCCTGATTGTATCAATCAGAACACTTCAGTTCAGTTTGACTTTTTTTTTAAAAATACCCTTTTTCAGTATAAATTCACTAAAATCTCAAATCACAGTTATTTCCAACTCCCAAAAAAGAAACTTTCCTTTTGAAAATTCCAGAATGTCCCATTTCTGTAATTTCGGGGGGAGCATTCAACTTTTTTTCGAACTGGGAGATTCATCAAAAATGGCCTTTTCCCATGAATATTTTTGACTTTGGCAAATCAGCATTTTCCACACACCAAAAAAAAAAAAAAAAAAAAAGTTTAATTGGAAAATTCCCAGTTCTAGTCCTAGGCCCAGCTCCTCCACGTATTTAGGCCCCTAAATCAATGGAAATGATGTAACTGGATACCTTCAGGACCTAGGCCCTGGTGCTAATGCTTCTTTCAGGCCTGGTCCTGAATTCCTGGTGCACTCAGAGCTTTATATCTCTTGCTGTGTAGACAGCTGCAGAGGTGCTCTACCAGTGGATTGGTGCCTGAAACGCCTTCTGAACACCTGGGGCATATTTCTCTAGCAAAGCAGCCATCATTTCGTTGGGACACAGCAGGATCCCGAGGTCAGCCACTACCAGCTTGTCATCGTGGTTCTGTTGCTGGCTCTTCCACTGACTCACCGCGAGACCTTGAGGAACCAACTTCTCGCACTGTGTCTTGGTTTTCCCATTTGCAACGGGGAAATAATGATACTTGCCCACCTTGGTAAAGTGCTTTGGGGTCTCCAGAGGGAACAGATATATTTGCTAAGTATTATTATTCATTAGTAGTAGTAATTGGTATTTATTATTATTAATATTGAGCAGGCTTTTCTAGCCGTTCACATGGATTAGTGCCTGTAGGCATATGAAGATTATGGCCCAGGTTTTCAGTGACAGTTATCAAGCATGTGTGGTAACTCTATTTCCTGGGCCAAAGAGTTACATGGGGGTTACAATGGCATTTGCTCGTCAGGCTGGAGGAAAGACTGGTGGTACCAGGCTCAACCCACCACCCTTAACCTCCCGCCACGAGCCTAAGGGGTCTGGCTGTCTCTGCTAGCATGATCAACAGCGCGTTTGTTCTCGGTGCTGACATTTAAATAGCCCTCATTTAAATAGCCCTGCTGACTAGCACCCCGTGGAGCTGAACAGAGGGAGTTCGCTGCTCCCGGAGCCATCATTTCAAACACAGGAGCTCAACATCACATCTGGGCACATTGACACAGTCACCTTGGAAACCCTGGGCTCCATGCTGCCCCCAGTGAAGTCAGCGGAAAGACTCCAGCTGATCTCAGTAGAGCTGGATCAAGCCCCCTATATGCCTAGAAACAGCCCAGCCCAGCAGAGAGTGACTGCAGATTTATACCTATGGCTTTTCTTACTAAATACAGATCCTCAGTGCTGACTCCAATTAATTCTTGCAGTGATGTCAGTGCTGGTCCGTGGAGACCATCATGACAATGCAATTAAGATGGGCAGGAGATAGGTGATTTCAGTAAATGGCTCAGGAAAACCCCGCTATGCTGTCAAAATCAAAGCAGCGTCAAGGCAAATTATGCTGATTTTAGGATCAGTGTTAATTTATTAGCTCCTCTGCCAACAGAAATCTACACATGATAAAGACAGGTAGTTTCCAAGAGCATCTCAGCCTCCACTAAAGCTTTCAGGTGACACTGCGGACACTCAGCTCGTGCCAGCAGCATAACAAGACACCATTTGTATGAAGAGACAGCGGATATTTGGGCTTAGACTAGATCACTCTGGCAGCCCCTTATAGCCCTCTGGTTCTGTGACATATCCGCACTGCAATCGGAGGAGGGACTGCAACACAGACAGGCATACCCCTGCTAGCTCTGCTCTAGCTAGCACTGTTAAAATACACCTGATAGCACAGACCCTGGCTAGCAACAAGAGATCTACTCACCTGGCTGATTACAGTGTAGACGTACAAGTGTTAGGACAAAAATCAAGGGTCTGATTCTCCTGTCACCCTGGTGTAAATCTGGAGTAACTCCATGAAAGTCAGTGGAAAATGAAGAAGGGTAAAACTGATGTCAGAAGAGGATTGGGCCCCAAATATTTTTAACAAATGTCCTTACATATATAAGTCCTGCTCTATACACAGGCTTTGTTCCAGTGTAACTACACCACTGAGGGTTGTGGTTTCTTATCAAAATAGCTGTTTCAGCAGAACCTCTAATGCGAATTTTGGTTGAAAGGTGCTTTATACTGGTATAGCTGGTGCCCTTTCCCATACCTAGGGTGACCAGACAGCAAGTGTGAAAAATTGGGACGGGGTAATAGGAGCCTATATAAGAAAAAGCCCCAAATATCAGGACTGTCCCTATAAAATTGGGACATCTGGTCACCCTATCCATACCAAAGTCGGCTAAGCACCTTTATAGCGATATAACCGTATCCATCCTTGGGGGTCTGTAGTGCTTTAACTCCATAGAGAAAGTTAAAGTGGCACCACCTTTGTGTGTAGACAAGCTCTGACAAATACCCCTGATTATTCAAAGTGAAATCATCTTAAACATCTCATTGACTTTTTGCTGTATCTAGCATTTTTCTTCCTGCAAATTTCCCAGCTTTCAGATGGCTGTCTCCTCTATCCATCTAAATCCTATGTCTCTAATAACTGTCAGACCTTTGGTCTGACTCAGTATGGCCATTCTTATGTTTTTATGTTCAGATCTGAATTGGGGTGATTGAAAATAAATTAGTTTCACTTTTGTTTCTAGTCAGTTTTACTTTCTGGTTCTCATGCATTGGCCAAATGTTGCAATGTATAAGTTGCAAACATCACAGGGGGATATTGACTTGGGTTTTGGGAGGGGAAGGTCCCAGTTGGACTTTAAGCAAAAACTCTACGGGATCATTTCCACTGGCTTTAGGTTTTGGATTAGCTTGTTTTGTAACATCTACATTTTGAGACTGATTTGACCTGACAGCATACCTGTAAGCCCTGAGTTTCACTAAAATATCAACACTTCCACAGGGAAATAGAAGATGCTTGGGGCGGCACTGCAGGGACATTGCCCACACACGCTCAGTACACAGACTAGCCCTTTGGAGTAGAGACCATGTGTTCATTACACATGTACTTAGTACCTCGCATAGCGGGACACTTACTGGCACCTCCAGGCACTAGCATGATACAAGTAAGTAATAATAACTGAAGCAGTCAGTATAATCCAACCTCCAGCATTCAAAAATCAGGAGTCAGACCTCAAAGATCATGAGATTTTAAAAATAATAAGTGCTGAGTTCTTTGTATTTACCTTTGGATTTTGAGCCTTTAGGAGCCAGCAGATCAGAACTTATACTATTATTATGATTATTATTTATTTGTTTGTTTGTTTATTTTATTATTGCTTAATAAAATGCTCTGAGTGTGGATAGAGACCAGGCCTTATTTGGCCCTCGGTTAGACTGATGTAAGGCTAGAGTAACTCTCTTCATTCGAATCACATTCTTCTGGGGCTACACTAGCATAACATAAACTGTAATTTGGTCCACTGGCACTTTTTAAAGAAGATATTTGTACAGGTCTTCTGACTTAAATGATGGAAATCTATGAAGCTTGGCTATTCATGCACGTTTTCCGCCATTTTGGGTTACATCTGAACTCAGTCTTAAAACCAAGGCCTCTCTTTGGTTCCAAACCTCCCCAAAATATCAAGGCAGAGGGAGTTTATGTTTTGAATTGCAGTCTGGGTCCATCTCAGGTCCTGAAAGAACAAACGAACTATGGGAAGGTTTCACACACATTTGAAGGAGATGCTCATACATTGATTGTGAGCTCTTTGGTGCAGGGACCACGCTACTGCAATGGAGCTAATAAATGGTACAGATCTGCCAAAGCAAAGCAGAGGAAGCTGCTCTTGGGTTGCCACGGCACCCCCTATTTTTGCTCCATTGGGCTAGATTCGTCCCTGGTGTATGCAGGGGTAGTTCCAGCAGAGTAGCACCTAACTACTCCAGATCTGAAATGGGCCTGGATCTGGCACAGTGGTTTTCAACTTTCATTTGCAGATCCCTAACAAATTTCAAATGGAGGCACGGACCCCATTGGAAATCTTAAACATAGTGGGTCTGCAGCCCAGAGGTTGAAAACCACTGATCTAGCAGAAGAGGTAGATAATAATACCTACCTCTTACACTGCACTTTTCATCAGTAGCTATCCAATCGCTTACCAATCCTTAATGTATTTATTTTTATAACACCCCTGGGAGGCAGGGCCAGGCCATTATCCCCATTACACAGATGCGGAAACTGAGGCCCAGTGACTTATGCATAGTCACCCAGGAAGGCTGGAATTGAAGCCCCATCTGCTAAGTCCTACACTAGTTGTCCAACCACTGGGCCTTGCTTCCTCTCATAGGCATTATGGTCTGAGAATGCTGAGCTGTTTGTCTACACTGTGGGCATACTTGAGCCCTGAGGTAACTCGGCTGCAGCCAGTGCAGTTGCATCAGGGTTGAACTGTTAAGCTTTCTGGGGCAGGGACTGTGTCTTCACTATGTATTTGCACAGTACCTAGCATCAAGTCTGACATGAGGAGGCTGAAGGGATAAGCTCAGACTTGCAGATGGCAGCAGGACCAAAGAATTCTGAGGAGAGACTGCTGGGTGAGGAAAGTGGACGGTGGAAGCATGTGACTAAGAGAACCAGGCAGAGGAAAAGACGGGCCAGTGAAGGAGAAATAGAGCTCAGGAACAGGTTTTCAGAGTTGGAAAATGAAGAAGGGGCACAGCAGGTGGTCGCTGAAGGTGAGAGGGCAAGGAAAAAGAGAAGAGCTGCTAGTCCTACAGGAAGAGGGGAAAAGTCAATGGAGACAACACTAAATACGAGCCCCAGGAGGATACGGTAAGGGTTGCGGAGGA
The DNA here is from genome assembly GCF_020497125.1 of Mauremys mutica. Taxonomy (NCBI): domain Eukaryota; kingdom Metazoa; phylum Chordata; order Testudines; family Geoemydidae; genus Mauremys; species Mauremys mutica. The sequence goes on from NC_059078.1 coordinate 49,341,772, forward strand.
TTGCAAGGGTGAATAGGAATCGAGAGGACTTGCAGCCAGTTGGGTGCAGGGGATAGACCGGAGAATCACACTGTCACCAGGAAAAGGCAGGTCTATGTGATTGGGGACTCCTTACTGAGAAGAATAGACAGGCCTGTAACTAGAGCTGATCCGGAGAACAGAAGGGTGTGCTGTCTGCCGGGTGCTAAGATACGGGATGTGGACCTGAGGCTGAAAAGGATCTTAATGGGAGCGGGAAAGAATCCGTTGATTGTCCTTCATGTGGGAATGAATGATACGGCTAGATTCTCGCTGGAACGTATCAAGGGAGACTATGCCAGACTGGGGAAGACGCTTAAGGAAATCAAGGCTCAGGTGATCTTCAGTGGGATTCTGCTGGTTCCTAGATAAGGGCAACAAAGGTGTGACAAGATTATGGCGATAAACAGATGGCTCAGGCAGTGGTGCTATAAGGAGGGCTTTGGGATGTACGGCCACTGGGAAGCATTTATGGACAGAAGACTGTTCTCTCGGGATGGACTTCACCTGAGTAAGGAGGGAAATAGACTTCTAGGATGCAGGCTCGCCCAACTGATTAAGAGAGCTTTAAACTAGGAATTTGGGGGAGATGGTTGGGAGATGTCCAGGTAATCTCCATGCCGGAATTTAACCTTGAGAGGGAAGAAAACAAAGTAAGAGAGGATACAGCCGTGGGCAGAAGAATTGACATAAGGAGGAGGGGTAGTGTAGATACCAGTCTAATAGGTGATGCTGGTGGTAGAATGCCTGTGCCTAACCGGGTAAAGAATGTCAGTGAAGCCAAACGGCAAAAACTAAGATGTCTGTACACTAATGCGAGGAGCCTAGGTAACAAAATGGAGGAACTAGAGCTACTGGTGCAGGAAGTGAAACTGGATATTATAGGGATAACAGAAACATGGTGGAATAGTAGTCATGACTGAAGTACAGGTATTGAAGGCTATGTGCTTTTTAGGAAAGACAGAAATAAAGACAAAGGTGGTGGAATAGCACTGTATATCAATGATGAGGTTAACTGTAAAGAAATAAGAAGTGATGGAATGGATAAGACAGAGTCTGTCTGGGCAAAAATCACACTGGGAGAGAAAGCTACTAGAGCCTCCCCTGAGATAGTGCTTGGGGTGTGCTACAGACCACTGGGATCTGATTTGGGTATGGATAGAGACCTCTTTAATGTTTTTAATGAAGTAAACACTAATGGGAATTGTGTGATCATGGGAGACTTTAACTTCCCAGATATAGACTGGAGGACAAGTGCTAGTAACAATAATAGGGCTCAGGTTTTTCTGGATGTGATAGCTGATGGATTTCTTCACCAAGTAGTTGAAGAACCAACAAGAGGGGATGCCATTTTAGATTTGGTTTGGGTGAGTAGTGAGGACCTCATAGAAGAAATGGCTGTAGGGGACAACCTTGGTTCCAGTGATCATGAGCTAATTCAGTTCAAACTAGATGGAAGGATAAACAAAAATAGATCTGGAGCTAGGGTTTTTTACTTCAAAAGGGCTAACTTTAAAGAATTAAGGAAATTAGTTAGGGAAGTGGATTGGACTGAAGAACTTGTGGATCTAAAGGCGGAGGAGGCCTGGAATTACTTTAAGTCGAAGCTGCAGAAACTATCAGAAGCCTGCATCCCAAAGGGGAAAAAAAACCATAGGCAGGAGTTGTAGACCAAGCTGGATGAGCAAGCATCTCAGAGAGGTGATTAAGAAAAAGCAGAAAGCCTACAAGGAGTGGAAGATGGGCGGGATTAGCAAGGAAAGCTACCTTAATGAGGTCAGAACATGTAGGGATGAAGTGAGAAAGGCTAAAAGCCATGTAGAATTGGACCTTGCAAAGGGAATTAAAACCAATAGTAAAAGGTTCTATAGCCATATAAATAAGAAGAAAAGAAAGAAAGAAGTGGGACCGCTAAACACTGAGGATGGAATGGAGGTTAAGGATAACCTAGGCATGGCCCAATATCTAAATAAATACTTTGCCTCAGTCTTTAATAAGGCTAATGAGGAGCTTAGGGATAATGGACGGATGACAAATGGGAGTGAGGATATGGAGGTAGATATTACCACATCTGAGGTAGAAGCCAAACTCGAACAGCTTAATGGGACAAAATCGGAGGGCCCAGATAATCTTCATCCAAGAATATTAAAGGAACTGGCACATGAAATTGCAAGCCCATTAGGAAGAATTTTTAATGAATCGGTAAACTCAGGGGTTGTACCGTACGACTGGAGAATTGCTAACATAGTTCCTATTTTTAAGAAAGGGAAAAAAAGTGATCCGAGTAACTATAGGCCTGTTAGTTTGACATCTGTAGTATGTAAGGTCTTGGGAAAAATTTTGAAGGAGAAAGTAGTTAAGGACATTGAGGTCAATGGTAATTGGGACAAATTACTACATGGTTTTACAAAAGGTATGCATCCGACGAAGTGGGTATTCACCCACGAAAGCTCATGCTCCAAAACGTCTGTTAGTCTATAAGGTGCCACAAGACTCTTTGCTGCTTTTACAGATCCAGACTAACACGGCTACCCCTCTGATACTTTTCAAAAGGTAGATCGTGCCAAACCAACCTGATCTCCTTCTTTGAGAAGGTAACAGATTATTTAGACAAAGGAAATGCAGTAGATCTAATTTACCTCGATTTCAGTAAGGCATTTGACACGGTTCCACATGGGGAATTATTAGTTAAATTGGAAAAGATGGGGATCAATATGAAAATTGAAAGGTGGATAAGGAACTGGTTAAAGGGGAGACTACAACAGGTCATACTGAAGGGTGAACTGTCAGGCTGGAAGGAGGTTACTAGTGGAGTTCCTCAGGGATCAGTTTTGGGACCAATCTTATTTAACCTTTTTATTACTGACCTTGGCACAAAAAGCGGGAATGTGCTAATAAAGTTTGCGGATGACACAAAGCTGGGAGGTATTGCTAACACAGAGAAGGATCGGGCTATCATACAGGAAGATCTGGATGACCTTGTAAACTGGAGTAATAGTAATAGGATGAAATTCAGTAGTGAAAAGTGCAAGGTCATGCATTTAGGGATTAATAATAAGAATTTTAGTTATAAATTGGGGACACATCAGTTGGAAGTAACAGAGGAGGAGAAGGACCTAGGAGTATTCGTTGATCACAGGATGACTATGAGCCGCCAATGTGATATGGCCGTTAAAAAAGCTAATGCAGTTTTAGGATGCATCAGGCGAGGTATTTCCAGCAAAGATAAGAAGGTGTTAGTACCGTTATATAAGGCACTGGTGAGACCTCATCTGGAATACTGTGTGCAGTTCTGGTCTCCCATGTTTAAGAAGGATGAATTCAAACTGGAACAGGTTCAGAGACGGGCTACTAGGATGATCCGAGGAATGGAAAGCCTGTCTTATGAAAGGAGACTCAAAGAGCTTGGCTTGTTTAGCCTAACCAAAAGAAGGTTGAGGGGGGATATGCTTGCTCTTTATAAATATATCAGAGGGATTAATATTAGGGAGGGAGAGGAATTATTTAAGCTTAGTACCAATGTGGACACAAGAACAAATGGGTATAAACTGGACACTAGGAAGTTTAGACTTGAAATTAGATGAAGGTTTCTAACCATTAGAGGAGTGAAGTTCTGGAACAGCCTTCCAAGGGGAGTAGTGGGGGCAAAAGACATATCTGGCTTTAAGACTAAGCTTGATAAGTTTATGGAAGGGATGGTATGATGGGATAGCCTAATTTTGGCAATTAATTTTGGCAATTGATCTTTGATTATCAGCAGGTAAGTATGCCCAGTGGTCTGTGATGGGATGTTAGATGGGATGGGATCTGAGTTACTGCAGAGAATTCTTTCCTGGATGGTGGCAGGTGAGTCTTGCCCACATGCTCAGGGTTTAACTGATCGCCATCTTTGGGGTCGGGAAGGAATTTTCCTCCAGGGCAGATTGGCAGAGGCCCTGGAGGTTTTTCGCCTTCCTCTGCAGCATGGGGCATGGGTCACTTGCTGGAGGATTCTCTGCAGCTTGAGGTCTTCAAACCACAATTTGAAGACTTCAATAACTCAGACATAGGTTAGGGGTTTGTTATAGAAGTGGATGGGTAAGATTCTGTGGCCTGCTTTGTGCAGGAGGTCAGACTAGATGATCATAATGGTCCCTTCTGACCTTAAAGTCTATGAGTCTATGAGTCTGTCTTGGAGCTTTGATCCTTGACAGAGCCCTTACGTGCTACTGTAATCCAAATAATAATAATTTGGTTTTATGTGCGCTGCAGTGACTCCATACTATGGGCCAGATTCATGCCTGGTTTAATCAGACACAGCTCAACTGAAGTCAGTAGATTGATCACCCAGATAAATATTTGTCCCAATGTATTCACTCTTTGGCAACCATCAGATCTTGATGTGTGTACGTTGCCTTGTAGGTCTCAGTGACACATGAAGTATCCTACATATAGACAGCTGCATGCAGGATTGGTCTGCAGGATTTGTGTGTATGTGGCTATATGAATAGATGAATGAAAGCAGCCAGACAGCTCTGAAACTTGGAGAATACTAATTAGCCACTGAAAAGTGGATGATATAACAGCATAATGACAGACAGAGCGTCTGTAACTATCTGCTGTAGTTTAAAGCTTCTTGGAAGTAGTGGATAAATATGACAACGGTGTGGGGTGGGAATGAGCCTTGATTTTTTACGTCTGAAAGCAGGGCTCCAGCCATGGTGGAGGGCAAAAGGCAGTGTGTTTTGTCACAAAATGGGTGTGAGTGAGAGAAAGCTCACGCTGAACAGAGAGAGAACAGCACCCCCCTCTCACACACACACACACACAGAGTCACACACAAAAATGGAGGAGTCCTAGGACTGATGTTGGAAAGCTCAGTTGAGGCATCAGTGTGGTCTAGAGGGGGATTAGCAAGCAGGACTCCTGGGTTCTACAGGCTCTGCCACTGACTCACTGTGTAACCTTGGGCAAAGCTTTGTCCTCATTATAAAGAAATACTGCAATATTCTATAGTGATGATGCAGAAACGCTAAGGGTTAACCTTGCTGTACCTTAACTTACTCATCTGCAAACTAGGTATAACATGGCACCTACTTAATAGGGAAATTGTGGAGCCTCATAAAGAAATGTTTGTAGAGCACGTTAAGACTCTCCCGTGAGTATAAGTGGGTGAAAATAATACTTTTCTCTAGCTGAAAATAATACTTTCCTAGAAGGGTCGGGTTTTGAATGATGTTGCCCTTCCACCAAGTGGGGGCCCTGCAGAGCAGCTTCCTATTGGAAGAGAAACCAGTGATGTGGAGTCTGAGTGCATCATTAGTGTAACTTGGCTTTTTACACTACATACACCAGTCCTTGAACAGAGGTGGTTGAAAACGGCAGAGGTGCATGCCAATGCCGTCTTGTGACTCTCTCCATAATAGTGATTTCAAAGGATAGAACTGGAGTTTAACATTTCCAGCTTGGGCGTCAATCCTTCTTTTCTCTGTGTGTATTTTAGGCAGGGGCCAGGCTTTAAAGGGGAAGGCCCAAGCTCAAAGAGGTGTATTGGATTAAGATCTGGTGTACTGAGGTGTTTTCCTGCAGTTGGGCCTGGCCCCTGACTTCTGCTGAAAAACAGGCTGCTTGTCATTTGCACACACCTAAGCCATTGCTCAATTTTGCATCTAGTACACGCTATGGGGAGTTGACCAGATTCCGAACTCAGCTAAATCAGTGCAAAATCTAGCATAAACTCCATTGGTTTACACTGGGTCAGGCTATTGATGTCATTGGATTTACACGGGTGTAACTGAGGGCTGAATCTGGATTTAGAGCATTGAGGTACACCTCCATGGGTGCTCCAATCATTCCTTACGGTCTATACATGTCCTATGCTTGGAGACTGCACACATAATTGAGTTCAGCATCTTTCTAGGCTACTAGGTCTACTGTATTAGGATCCCATAGACAGTGTATTTACACACATACAGTACACTGGCTGGAATTAAAAAGCAAGCCTTGCATAGCAATCCTATTACTCTTCCGAGCCGTGGAGAACATTATTGCCACAGCTGCAGTGTCAGGGGAGTATTATTCTACCAAAGCAAGATTTCATCTTTGTTCCCCTCCTCCACTGTCTGCGGAATGGGCAGAGAGGGACGACTGGTAGTTGCTTGTGACAGCAAAGTGACTTGCAAAGGAAAAATGGACTTGTCGGTAGGTCTGGGGCATTTGGGGATTTTTATTGCCTCTTTATTATTTTTAAAGGCCTAATAGTTTTCCTTTCAGTTTGTTTATCTGAATATTATCATTAGAAATTCAGCTTTTCTCTCTCTTGTTTTTCCTGGAAGACACTATGAGTGACGGGAGACCTGGGGGGATTGTGATGTCAGAGATACCAAGGAAGTGTGTTTGGGCAGTGCCTAGCACAATGGAATCACAGTCCAGGAAATAATAAACAATAGTAATAAGCGAAACCTGATCACTCAGAAGGATGAAGATATTTTTAGTCAGGACTGTTTAAAACTCTTTATTTTCTTCCTGGGTATTTTTGGCTAATGCCTCTCTAATGGTCAGAGAGTTCATTCTAATGCGTTCAGCGCCCGAACCAGTTAATTCAAGGCTGAGAAAGCTCAGAGCCCGCATCCCCGAGACATGCATTGAGTCCTCCAGCAAAACCAAGGGAGACCACGTTTGACAGACTTGGTATTTCTAAGGTGACAAGCAAGCAGGAATAAAAGGAGAAACAAATAACAAATGCCTCCAGGACTTCTCAAGGGCACCCGCCCAATGTTCCCCTTTCATCAAATCACCTTGCAGGCACGCTGCAAGTCTGACTTACAAGCTGGCTGGGAATTCTGAGTGAAGGCAGCTCAGCAGATGTCAGCTGATCCTGGCCGTGGTGAGTAGAGTCAGCTGTGGCAGCCTTCGCCTTTCAGCGTTGACTCCCCATCTTACCTCTTCCGCTCCACTCCTGAGGTCACATTCATTGGGGGTTTGGTTTTTGTCTTTGATTTCTCATTAAATACAGTAACTCCTCACTTAAAGTTGTCCCGGTTAACGTTGTTTCGTTGTTAAGTTGCTGATCAATTAGAGAACATGGTCGTTTAAAGTTGTGCAATGCTCCCTTCTAACATCGTTTGGCAGCCGCCTGCTTTGTCCACTGCTTGCAGGAAGAGCAGCCCGTTGCAGCTAGCTGGTGGGGGCTTGGAACCAGGGTGAACTGACAGCTTCCCTATCAGGGCCGGCTCTAGGTTTTTTGCTGCCCCAAGCAAAAAAAAAAATGTGGCTGCCCCCCGTCCCAGCCCTGGGCTCCTCGCCACACCTCCCTGCTGCCCCAGCCCTGGGCTCTCCCCCCCCCACAACCACACCCACACCCCCTGCCGCCCCAGCCCTGGGCTCCCCCCTCCCCCCCACCAGTGCCCCCCACACACACCTTCTGCCAACCCAGCCCTGGGCTCTCCCCCACACACACCTGCACTCTCCTTCCGCCGCAGCCCTGGGTCACTGGTAACTCGCTCCCAGGGCGGGTCATTCAGCAGGAATTTTGGATGTGCACAAAACACAGACAGGATTGGTTCCCATATGGTTACAGAACTGCAGTAAAGTGGAACAATTTTCAGCTTGTGTGATTGGAGGATATCTGGATGCATATTATAAGACTGTCCTCCATAAATGAGGAAAAGTTTATTATTCTTTTGTTCCACTTTTTCTTTCTATGGGGAATTTGCCAATGCAATATCACTGTCTTCCTTTTAAACAAACACACAGAAAAAAAGACAATGGCTGTTGAAAATAGCAATTCCAGTCCTAATAACCACTGGGAAGCATTTCTTGCTCAATTTTATCCTACTTTTTCTACAGCAAGTTACAGTGGATCAGTATATTTGATTTGGGAGAAATGAAGTAACAGCTGCCCAAACTGAGCTTGAGCACTCCTGAATTTTGAGGTGTTCAAATCTGGAAGGCAGGTGCTGGGTGTGTGTGGGGGGGGCGGGCTGTGGGCTCCGCGGGGGAACAGGCCGCATGTATGCAGCAGCGTGTCTGGCGCTGCACGGAGCCAGACACGCTGGTCTGAGTGGCACGGTAAGGGGGTTGGGGGGTTGGAGAAGGGGTAGGGGGTTCCGGGGGGGCAGTCAAGGGACAGGGAGCAGGGGGGGTTGGATGGGGTGGCAGTTCTGGGGGGCAGTCAGGGGCAGAGAGAAGGGGGAGTTAGATGGGTCAGGGGTTTGGGGGGGCAGTCAGGGGACAGGCAGCGGTTGGATAGGCATGGGAGTCCCAGGGGTTTGTCAGGGGACAGGTAGGGGGTGGGGTCCTGGGGGGCAGTTAGGGGCAGGGGTCCCGGGAGGGGGTGATCAGGGGACAGGGAGCGGGGGGGGGAGTTGGATGGGTTGTGGTTTCTGTGGGGGGCAGTCGGAGGGAATGGATGGTGGCAGGGTGGGGCATCCCTCCCCCTGGAGTGTCCTGTTTTTTGAATGTTAAAATATGGTGTCCCTACCATTCACAGTGCAACTCTCCACTCGCAGCAGGCTGCTGCATGAGCTCCCCCCTTCCTTTCCAGTTGGTAGTGGCCAAGGGAATGCTGGGAAATGTAGTTCTTTCCCTGCTCCAGGACTGGCTCTATAGGCAGGGAGCTAACCAAGGAACTACAGCTCCCAGAGCCCCCTGTTGGTTCTCAGCTCCCATGCCGCCTCTGCAAATGGGCTGCCCCAAGCAGGTGCTTGCTTTGCTGGTGCCTAGAGCCGCCCCTGCCCCCTATCAGCTCCCCGCTCCCCTAAGTTCTCTGTGCAGCAGCCGCCCAGCAGGCTATCAATTATCGGCAGTTCAGCTGCCACTCCCCCCCACTGCCATGTGCTGCTCCTGCCCCCTGCCTTGGAGCTGCTCTCCGGAGCCTCATGCTTGCTGTGCAGGGCAGGGAGAGGAGAGATAATGTCTGGGTATCCCCCTCCCCCCTGCTCCTGCACCCCACTTACCCCATCCATAGAGCGGGGGGGGACATGACAGGGCTCAGAATGGAGGGAGCTTGCTGCCAGGAGCTGCTGTCTCAACTTGCTGATCTGTTTAAAAATGCAGTGTACTTAGAGTGGGGTCAGCTTACTTAAAAGGGGCAATGCGCATCTCTCTCTCTCACACATACTGTGTGTCTCTGTCTCTGTCTGCCATGCTGTCTCCTCTCCCACCATTCGTGCTGCCTTGTAGAGTGTGAGGCTACATTAACAATGAAGTGTTAACCCTTGAGGGCTTAGCCAATTGCTAGTTCATCATTTAGCAGTAAGGCATTCCCTGGGAAATATCCCACTCTCTGACTCCACCACCTCAACCAAGCTTCACAATCATCTTTGCTGTGTACAGTATTAAATTGTTTGTTTAAAACTTATACTGTGTGTGTAGATAGATAGATAGATAGATAGGAGTCTTTTGTCTGGATAGGAGTCTTTTGTCTGGTGAAAAAAGTGCCCTGGAATCTAACCCCCCCATTTACATTAATTCTTATGGGGAAATTGGATTCACTTAACATCATTTCGCTTAAAGTCGCATTTTTCAGGAACATAACTACAACATTAAGCGAGGCGTTGCTGTAACTTATTTCCAATGCACACACACCCCGGTGCCAGAACAGAGAACAGTGCGACAAGGACACTTCTAAACAGCTCCATGTTTCTTGAGCCAGTGGAGGGGAAAATGCTCCTTGAAACCCCTTGCAGTCTGTTGTGTCAAGCCCTCCTTGGATACTGCCTCCTTAGTTCGGTGCACAGGGACAGCACAGTCTTCCTCCTTATCAGAAGAGTCACAGACTGTCCGGATGCTGGAAGCATTCACCCCTCACAGGGGTGTCCCCAGGCCAGGTTTGGGCTGCATGGAGGGAGTTTCGAGGGCTTTGTCTATGGCTTTTATAGGATGAGACAGAGGACGCAGCTTTCTGCAGCTGACAAATAACCTGCTGCTGTATCAGAGACTGGGCCAGGACCTCCAGAGCTAAGCACGGGAGCACCTGCAGTTGTGGCTTGGGCACAGAGGTGGCCCTGAAGGAACACATCCTAGGCAGTGGGTTACACATATGCTAAGACGTCATGATGCTTTTTCATTGGCATCATTTGTCCTAGCACCATGTAGGGCTGCCATCCCCAACCAGCAGCCTTTTTCCCTGGGGCAGCACTGCAGTCTGACAAGGAGGAGGACCTGTGAGCAAATGGCTGAAGGTACAGCAAGGGAGCCCGCTGTTTAGCCCGACTGCAGAGGAATGAACTATGCTGTGTGTGCATGCGTGCGTGCAACCCCAGCTAGCATGGTGCGGCTGTTTGTCCCCCTCTAATGGCTAACAGAGGCTGATGAGTCTGCTGCTTCCTCTGTGCTAATGCAGCTGCTTCTTCAGCTCAAGCTGCCGGGCTCGTGCATTTAGGCTCGTGCGTTCAGTCCCAGCAGCTGATCCAGTTAGGAGGTGCCATTACACGTGCAAACAGCTTTATTCATTCTGGGCTAGATCCTGCCCTCCCAATCTCACACTGTGATATCGCCCCAGAATCTGGCCCCAAATGAAACCAATGGAACTCTTCCCAGGATGCAAGTGAGGGTGGCAGGATCTGGCTTAAGGGTGGCGTAAGCTAAGCTATAAAAGTCGCTTATTTCAGAAGGAAACAGAGAGTAAATCAGATTGCTCCTGGGAGAGCCCTTGGAATGCACAGCCTGGATGACACCACGGACAAGTACTTGTGGGGTAGATTACATTGATGAGCCAACCTCCAGCACAGGCAATCTGCCTTGGGCAGCGGGCGGATCATAAAAGAAGGCACCATTCTCGTAGGCATGGAGGAACACCCAGGAACAGCCTGCTGGTCAGTGCTACCGAAGGACCATAGCTGCTTGGAAACACAGCTGCTCCTCTCTGTCGATAGGCCAGGCCCCCTGGCTTTCTCCAGTCTCTTTCATTCATTTGTGCTCCATCTTTCCAGCAGGCACCTGCTATTTGTAGAGCCAGCAAGAGCAGGAGATCTGCTGTTTCATTGTGAGAGCTGGAAATGGCAGGAAGTGGGTTTAACCTCTCGGAGAGGGCAGATTAGCCTCTTCCACCTCTACCCCTCCCGGCCCTGTAGACTCTTGAACGTATCCCCAGGCCTTCTTCCGAAAGGACGAGAGGAGCCCAGGAAGTGGGATCAGAGTCACAGGAAGTCGACCTTCTGTGGGGCAAACTCGCTTCAGGCCTATTCCCTTTCTGCAATGCCAGTAACATTTGTGGGGGACCAGCCTGCAGATTCCCAGAACACTGCCTTTTGCTCCCCTCCGATGTGAAGGGACCAGACCCTCCCTCCAAGCTAACTGACCTGCAGTCGAGTCTGGGAGGCGTGTTCTCTTTGTGATGGCTGATCACACTGCCTTAGTGCTGACCCTTTAGCCGGCTGAGAGCCAGAGGGACCCAAAAGGGCTGCTAAGGAGTCAGCACCTGAGAGAAGGAGACATCCCCAGCTGGCAGGCAGCGTCTCCTTACTGGTCTGGAGGTGTCTCTGCAGCCTCCAGAGCCCTGCTCCTTCTCGGGAGGAGAGTCAGCGTCAGGGCTCATCCAGGGTCACTTCCCTGAGGAGCAGAGGACTCACCCAGGATGGCGAGGACGGTCATTGGTGCTTATGAGCCGGTGCTGTGCAGAGAGCGACAGGACCATTCTGCTGCTGTCAACCTGCCTGCCTTAGCAAGGAGATGATATTTTCCAGCAGGTGGGGCAGGGTGATTGCCCTCTGCTTGTCCTTGCTGTGTCACAACTTCTTCCCTGGAGGCGGGGAGGGGAGGCGCTGGGTGTTTGTGCCTCAGTGAGTAGTGTAAGAAAGGAAACCAATGCACAGGAGAGCTGTCATCCCTCTAGGGTGACCAGATGTCCCAATTTTATAGGGACAGTCCTAATTTTTTGGTCTTTTTCTTATATAGGCTCCTATTACCCTCCATCCTCATCCCGATTTTTCACATTTGCTGTCTGGTCACCCTGCGTTCCCCTCGGCTCCCCCACGTCCCTTTCACACACCTGCAGGGGTTAATCGCTGCCTTTTCTCTTTCCACCCCACCCCAGTTATGTTGTGAGGGTCCGTCAGCTGAGGCTGGCTGGAGGGTGGATGGTTTTTTCTCTTGCCTGTGCTGGTGAGATGCCATAATTGGCATGATGCTGTGGGGAGAGCAGGGGCTGTCTTTAGAGCTGAACTGTGCTCTCTGCCTCCAGTGCGGGCTGCATACTCCTGCCCAATGGAGCATGTGCAGCTATAAATAAGCTGCACGCTTAATGAACCTTCATCACCAGGGGATGCTCCAGCCTGGGAGCGAGGCAGGTGCCACCTGCGAGCTGCTCGTAAGTGCCAACCTGTCCCTAGGGCTGGATTTAGGTTTCCTTTGAGGGGTCAGGGTTGATGTGCAGCGTACGGGAAAGTCAGAGATTCGTGTTACTAGCTAGAGCCAAAATGGCAGAGGCCAGCACTGGGCGAGCTTCATCTCTACCAGCACCCCTGTCCTGACCTGCAGCTCCTGCTAGTCCAGCTTTTGGCTCCTCCTGGCCACCCAGCTCTACCAGTGCCCCTCAATCCTGACTTCCAGTCCTGCCGGCCCCTTCCTGCCACTGCTTTGCCAGTGTACCTCAGGCCAGAGGCGGCTAGAGCCACCCCTGCCTCAGGCTTGGCCTACAGCCCACCCAGCTAATCCTGCATGCGCTGTGCCATCAGCGCACCCTAAGCCGTGTCCAGATATTGCCATGGTGTGGGGGTGATTTCTGCATTTCTGCCGCTGTGCTCCTATCCCGCCCTCTGCCTCACGATCGCTGTTTGTTAATCACAGCCCTGGCCCCCTCCTGCAGCTCCTGATAGGTGTGCTTCCCCTTCAAATGAACTGAAATGGGCCATCAGCTTCATTAGCTTATTAATTTTCTCTTCACTGGGTGTATGGCGTGATTTCGAGACAGCCAGGAAAGAGCCTTGATTGGCTGGTTGTAACAGAGGGCTGGGGAATTAACATGTCCTTCTTGAGTTGGGCTGGGAGTGGCTTCCACTTGTATTTTCCTAGCAGTCTCTGGCTTCTGTTCCCACATCTGTTCCTTTGCAAAGGCAGAGTGCTCCCATCATATCCTGGATCTGGTTCTTAGCCCCACCTCTGGGCTGGCTTCCTTTGTTTCAGCTGCTCAGAAAAGGAGCTTTTTAATCCCCTTCCTTGCTGAATTCTTTGTAGCCATGCACCAAACACAGTGCTTCATTGCCCGTGGGAGTAAGGGATCAAGATGGCCATGCAGTGCCGAGTCTGTTGGCCCAGGACACTGGCTTTGTAAGGCAGGGTGCTGCTGCCTTTCTGGAGACAGCGCTGCACTAGCTTTCTGGTCCCCCTTTCAGGGCTTGTCTGGGATGAGCAGCCGAGAACCTGATATCAGGCCTGCTTCAAGTGTCTCAAGTGCATGAGTGATTGCAACTGCAATCAAAGGGAGCCTTCAGGTGAGATCTGTGCATGGAGGGGAACAGCAGCCGAGCCTGCGTTATCTGCAGTTCTGTTTATAACTTCCCTCCTGGCAGCCTTCCTCGATGCCAGAGTGTCATGGTTAGGAGCAAGGACAAAGCCTTTGGAAATCAGATGAGCATCTTATCCCCGGGCTCGTGATAATCGTCAGCCCTGAGCCACAGCCAGAGGTGTCCTTGTGCTTTGCTGCGCTGTCAGATGGGTCTGCGGTGCCAGCCAGGCCTGGCGGAAGGCTAACTCTCAACCACTTGGCATTTGCAAAGCAGGCACTCCAGTTTTTCAAGAGGCATGTTGGAGCAGGGGAGGAATGATGGGGAGAAAGGCTTCAAACACCAGCCAAATTGCCCTGGAAGCCGTTCTCCATGTCGCACTGCAGATCGCCAAGCAGCAAATGGTGTGCACAGCAAGAGTGGTGGGGAAAGCAGTGCTGCCTGTTCCAGTCCATGAAGGGGCAGCTGGAAAGCTTCACAATGGTCTGCTACCGAACTGCTCAGTGCTGTGCCACCATGGCTGCAGCCTGCCTCACTCCCCTACCATGCCCTTCTCTCTGCTTCCCTCGGCCACTAAGCAAGGTGTACGCAAGGAACATGGCTCGGATCTGCTCTCTGCAAGGTTAGGGGTCCACTGGGAGCTTCTCTTTAATACGTCTGTGGGCCAGATTCATTCTGGTGTGACTTCATCTCAGTCAGCAATCTATTTGTCTGATGCATCCAGCGGTGTCAATAGGCCATGCCAGGAACTCAGCGTCGAAGGTCAGCACTGCTGGCTCTCTCTCTGGATGGAATGAGAGCTTTGGTCTCGCAAATCCCAGGGCATCATGGTCGTGCCGGCAAGGAGAAGATTGAGTTCTTCTGGCACTTGCATGGCTCTTTTGGTTGTTTTTTTCAGACAGAGAAGCTGCAAGCTGGATAACTCAGGCCAGGGCCACACTGCAGACATGTCAATCAGGAGCATGACGAGATGTCACCCTGACTGACAGAGCCTTGTCAGCAGGAACCTTAAGTGCAGATGCAGCTATATTGGCAATGCTGCACTTTTACCAGACTAGCTTATTTTGCTGGGGGCAGCACTTGCCTGAATTATGCTGGTAAAAGCTCTCCTTGTGTAGACACGACCTCAGGCACTGACTGGGGTAATTTGAGCCATGGGTGCTGAAGGGAGGAGCGGTTCCCCAGGGAGCAGCAGGTGCTGCTGTGGGTGCAAAGTTCAAGCTTACAGGGACACACTCAAGTACTCTAGGCCCAAACCTGAGGTCTTGCAAACACCAAGATTCAGTTAAAATGGCTTTTTATTTTTTTGAGATGTAAGCATCCCCTGCCATTGCACCGCCAAATAGGAACAAGGCGTGGAAACTGACTAGCGACACTCATGAAATTAACTAGCCCAGGGGTTGGCAACCTTTCAGAAGTGCTGTGCCGAGTCTCCATTTATTCACTCTAATTTAAGGTTTCACGTGCCAGTAATACATTTTAACGTTTTTAGAATGGTCTCTTTCTATAAGTCTATAATATATAACTAAACTATTGTTGTATGTGAATAAGGTTTTTAAAATGTTTAAGAAGCTTCATTTAAAATTAAATTAAAATGCAGAGCCCCCAGACCAGTGGCCAGGACCCGGGCAGTGCGAGTGCCACTGAAAATCAGCTTGCGTGCCGCCTTCGGCACCCGTGCTGTAGGTTGCCTACCCCTGAACTAGCATATTCCTTGTCCCAAGCTCTGTGAAATGCCCAGGGAAACCAATCAGCAGGCACGGTGAAAAGAAAATGAGAGATCAAAGCGGTTTTCAGCTGGAATAGCCTTCTGCACTGGTTGTAATGTGGGAGGGAATCAGGAGTGGGGGCTGTAGTAGGAAGAGAGCCTGAGACATAAGCCCTTGTATCAAAGGCCTGGTATGAGGCAGGACCTGCTCACAGAATTTGGCAAGAACAGGGCTGATATTGTAAAAATACACATTCCTGAGAAGTGCTAGTCACAGAATGTTCATGCAAACACATCCTGATATCAAGTGGTACCAGAACATCCCAATATCAAGGATGGTACAAAAACATTCCCCAGGGATAACAGGAACACACCGACCCCTCCTAAAAGATATCGTCAGGATGTAATTGAGATGATTTGATTGAACCAACATGTACAAGGTGATGGGTGATAACTAGCAACTTCAGGGGGTAGTAACTAACTATGTCAAAGGAGCAGTACTAACTTGTTTGTATTGGGGTATAAAGATGTATCTCAGAGGGAGTATCTTTGTCTGGCCTTAGGGAGGAAAGTCCTGCCATTCACTGAGCTGGTCCATTGTTACAGGCATACAACGATTAGTGGTCTGGTAGAGCCTGTGGGATACTAGTACCATGCTTTGTCGACAATAAACCTGGCTGGGTGCCTTCGTCCCTTAACGGATCTTGTAGTCATTGGGTCGTTCGCTCGAGGTCTGCCGTGCCAGCTGTCTGCGCAGGGCTGGGGCGGCACACAGAGGGAACACACACACACAGCCAAACATCTATCAACATCTAATGACACTGGTGACCCACAGCTGATCTGGTAAGAAAGCAAGCTGTCCTCTGTAGGAATCACTGTGTTCTGCATGTGTGCCCACTGCAAGGGGAAATCAACATCATACCCTGCTGGCGTATGCAAGAGTGAAAGTCCCTTCCCTGCTCTTAATGCAGAGCATCTGGGCTAGATCCTGCCCAGCCAGGGAGCGGGGCACAATTCGGACCTGAGCTGATCCCCAGTGGGGGATGATTGTTTGTTTGTTTGGGAGAGAAGACACAGACAGCCCTAGGAGCAAGAGCAATGTGCTGACCTTGTGCCTGACAGAGCAGATGGCCAGCCCCTGTCTGATGAGGAGGAAGACCCCAGGCGCACTGGCCAGCTTTGGGGCCTTGATGAGCACAGGGAGCCTAGGGCCCCGCTGCCAGAACACAGCAGTCTCTCTCCATTCCCTAGAGAAGGAGCCTCGTTTCCTGGAGGTACTGGTCTAAGGGGCCTGCCAGGAATCCCAGCCAGCAAGGTTAGGAAAGGCAGGGGACTGCTTCTACCTGGTGCGGCTGCCAGCTTTGTCTGATGACTGTCACAGTGCCAGATGGTGGCACTTGAAGCTGGCTGCCTGCTGGCAGGACTGAGCCCGGTGGAATCGGAGTCAGACTGGACTCTGGAAGGGCAGTCGTTCTGGAAGGCAAGGAAGGGGCTGCTCATGTGCCAGGCTGGATTGGAAGCTGGAGGAAGTACATGTCTCTAACCGGGCATATTGGCCCTTTAAGAGTAGAGGGGGCCAGAAGATCCCATTCCAGGGCATTGAAGTGAACAGAGGCCCAGGAAATGGACTCGTAGCAGAAGAGAGGAAGCGGTCCTGGGGAATTAGGAGTTGGATGGGGAGAACCACAGGACACTGTTCCTTTAAGGGCCCGGGATCAGAGTGAGCGGGGCTCTCCTCTCTCACAGCCAATCAGCAGGAGCTCTCTGGAGGAAGGCGCTGTATAGACTGCCTGTCTCCTTGGGGCTGAAGGAGAGGAAAACCAGGACACCAGGGCTGAGCTGCAGCCAGAAAGGGCTGGGACTGGCAGCTATGCGTGCAGCAGACTGGGACAGAGGAGGAGCTTTCCAAGCCATGCAGGGGATCAAACTGGCAGCCCTGCTGTAGCAGCTAGTAGCATCCGGGGCTGTTCTCTCTTCCAGTCACATCTCTTATCATTTTCCCTGGGATGATCACTGCTACCGCAATCAGCCCGTCTCATACAGGCTCAAGATACGTATTTCAGTCTGGGAACATGCACAATGGGACAGGCATCAAGCTGCTTTTCGAGGAGAATTCACTCCTCTCCAGACAGCTCAGGAGCCTATCTTGGTTCTCTTTCCTTTAGCTTGTATTTAAATGTGGCTGTATTGGTTTCAGTGGAGGGTGGGGGCAGAATCTGATGAAGAGGTGGGCCCAGCCCCTTCTACACACCAGCTCCTCACCTCAGTCCCTGGAAAAATCATGGAGCAGGTCCTCAAGGAAACCATTTTGAAACACTTGGAAGAGAGGAAGGTAATCAGGAACAGTCAACATGGATTCACCAAGGGCAAGTCGTGCCTGACCAACCTGATTGCCTTCTATGATGAGATAACTGGCTCTGTGGATATGGGGAAAGTGGTGGACATGATATATCTTGACTTTAGCAAAGCTTTTGATACAGTCTCCCACAGTATTCTTGCCAGCAAGTTAAAAAAGTATGGATTGGATGAATGGATTATAAGGTGGATAGAAAGCTAGCTAGCTCATTGGGCTCAATGGGTAGTGATCAATGGCTCCATGTCTAGTTGGCAGCTGGTATCAAGCGGAGTGCTCCAAGGGTCGGTACTGGGGCCAGTTTTGTTCACTACCTTCATTAACGGTCTGGCGTTTGGATTGCACCCTCAGCAAGTTTGCAGATGACACTAAACTGGAAGGAGTGGTAGATATGCTGGAGGGTAGGGATAGGATACAGAGGGACCTAGACAAATTAGAGGATTGGGCCAAAAGAAATCTGATGAGATTAACAAGGACAAGTGCAGAGCCCTGCACTTAGGACAGAAGAATCCCATGCACTGCTACAGACTAGGGACCGAATGGCTAGGCAGCAGTTCTGCAGAAAAGGACCTAGGGGTTACGATGGACGAAAAGCTGGATATAAGTCAACAGTGTGCCCTTGTTGCCAAGAAGGCTAATGGCATTTTGGGCTGTGTAAGTAGGGGCATTGCCAGCAGATCGAGGGACGTGATCATTCCCCTCTATTCGACATTGGTGAGGCCTCATTTGGAGTACTGTGTCCAGTTTTGGGCCCCACACTACAAGAAGGATGTAGAAAAATTTGAAAGAGTCCAGTGGAGGGCAACAAAAATGATTAGGGGGCTGGAGCACATGACTTACGAGGAGAGGCTGAGGGAACTGGGATTGTTTAGTCTGCAGAAGAGAAGAATGAGGGGGGATTTGATAGCTGCTTTCAACTACCTGAAAGGGGATTCCAAAGAGGATGGATCTAGACCAGGGGTCTCAAACATGCGACCCACAAAGTTATTTTCTGTAGCCCGCGAGCTCCTCACAGTCCCCCCGCGATCCCCCAGCGTTTACCTAGAGCAGCTCTGGCCCGGCGCGCACCGGAGGCAGGGCAGGCTCCCTGCCTGCCCTGGCCGCGCGCTGCTCTGGGAAGCAGAAAGAACGTGAGGGAAGAGAAGCGCAGGGGCGTGTTTTTATGTTGCTTCAGGCAC
Source organism: Mauremys mutica (assembly GCF_020497125.1). Taxonomy (NCBI): domain Eukaryota; kingdom Metazoa; phylum Chordata; order Testudines; family Geoemydidae; genus Mauremys; species Mauremys mutica. Next base: position 49,360,453 of record NC_059078.1, read on the forward strand.
CACACCCAGCAGCTCCCATTGGCCGCGGTTCCCTGTTCCTGGCCAATGGGAGATGCTGGGGGCAGTGCCTGAAGCAACAGCAACACACGCCCCTGTGCCCTTGCTCCCCCACGTTCCAGCCACTTCCCAGAGCAGCACGGGGGCAGAGCAGGGCAGGCAGGCAGGGAGCCTGCCCTGCCCCCAGTGCGCGCCGGGCCAGAGCCTGCCCCCCAAGCTCCTCCTGCAGTTGAACCCCCTGCCCTGAGCCCCTTGCCACACCCTGCACCCCAATCCCCTGCCACACCCCTCCTGCACCTCAACCCACTGCCCTGAGTCCCCTGCTGCACCCCGACCCCCTGCTGTACCCTGCACCCTGACCCTCTGCCCTGAGTCCCCTGCTGCACCCCGCACTCCTCTTGCACCCCAACCCCCTTCCCTGAGCCACCTACTGCATCCTGCACCCGACCCCCTGCCCTGAACCCCCTGCTGCACCCCACACTCCTCCTGCACCCCAACCCCCTTCCCTGAGCCGCCTGCCGCACCCTGACCCCCTGCCCTGAGCCCCCTGCTGCACCCCGCACCCCTTCTGCACCCCAACCCCAACCCCCTTCCCTGCACCCAACCCCCTGCCTTGAACCCACTGCCACACCCTGCACCTGTCCTGCACCCCAACCCACTGCCACAAGCCCCCTGCTGCACCCCTCCTGCACCCCAATCTCCTGCCCTGACCCCCTGCTGCACCCCTCATCCCTTCTGCACCCCACACCCCAACTCCCTGCCCTGAGCCCCTACCACACCCCACACCCCTCCTGCACCCCCTGGGGGCAGGGAGGGGGCGGAGTTGGGGTGGGGATTTCGGGGAAGGGATTGGAATGGGGGCAGGGAAGGGATGGGAAGAGGTGGGGCAGGGGCGGGGCCTCATGGAAAGGGTGGGGTGGGGGCGGGGCCGAGGGCGGCAGAGGGGCGGTGTCAGTAATGTGGCCCTCAGGCCAATGTACTAGTCCTCATGTGGTCCTCGTGGTCATTTGAGTTTGAGACCCCTGATCTAGACTGTTCTCAGTGGTGGCAGATGACAGAACAAGGAGTAATGGTTTAAAGTTGCAGTGCGGGCGGTCTAGGTTGGATATTAGGAAACACTATTTCACTAGGAGGGTGGTGAAGCACTGGAATGGGTTACCAAGGGAGGTGGTAGAATCTCCTTCCTTAGAGGTTTTTAAGATCAGGGTTGACAAAGCCCTGGCTGGGATGATTTAGTTGGGGTTGGTCCTGCTTTGAGCAGGGGGTTTGGACTAGATGACCTCCTGAAGTCTCTTCGAACCCTAATCTTCTATGATTCTATGATTCGTGCTCACTCATGCCTTAAAGACGTGGGGAGGGGGATGCAAAGAGGAAGTAGGGAAACAGAGGTAGGGAAAGCCCTTGGCCATAACATTCCTGACCTGTCTGCCCCACAGGATCCCCCAGATGCTCCGTAGTGATATACCAGGCCCAGAGAGAGCTGGGCCCCCCTGCTAAGGTCTCTGAGACACTAGCCCCCAGGAAACTGATTCCGGGCTAATCTCTCCCCCACCAAATACCCGAGCCCAAGCTGCTCCCTTGCATGACAGTCCCATGCGGTAGTTTGCTAGCACCGCTTTTCCATGTAAGCCGTGGCTGTAGATGCCAGGTGGAAGGCAGGAGGGGTCTCAGCAATCACAAAGGGAGGGAGGTGACCAGTGTGACAGATCCAAACCAGTAGGGTACAGGAGTCTGGTAGAGGGCAAATATACTGGTCACTGGATGAGTAGTTTTCTGTTCCCTGAGTGACCAGAGCAGGGGCTGCACTAGAGTAATCAGGAACCTGCTAGAACCGATTAAGGCAGACAGGCTGATTAGAACACCTGCAGCCAATCAAGGCAGGCTAATCAGGGCACCTGGGTTTAAAAAGGAGCTCACTCCCATCAGGCGAGGAGGAGCCAGAGGAGAGGAAGTGCGTGTGAGGAGCTGGGAGCAAGAGGCACAAGGAGCTGAGAGTGAGAGCATGTGCTGCTGGAGGACTAAGGAGTACAAGCGTTATCAGACACCAGGAGGAAGGTCCTGTGGTGAGGATAAAGAAGGTGTTTGGAGGAGGCCATGGGGAAGTAGCCGAGGGAGTTGTAGCTGTCATGCAGCTGTTACAAGAGGCACTATAGACAGCTGCAATCCACAGGGCCCTGGGCTGGAACCCGGAGTAGAGGGCGGGCCTGGGTTCCCCCCAAACCTCCCCACTCCTGATCAGACACAGGAGAAGTTGACCAAGACTGTGGGGAAGATCACTGAGGTGAGCAAATCTGCCAATAAGTGCAGGACCCGCCAAGGTAGAGGAGGAACTTTGTCACAACTGGTGTCAGGGCTGGGATTTGGAGTGCACAGCGCGGCAGAAGGAGGGTGATTTAAAAAAAAAAAAAGTAGGGGGTTTATTTTTTTTTCACCACAATGGATGACTTAGTACGGGCATTGATACAAGCTATGGCGGCCCAACAGGAGGCAGTGTGGCTGCAGCAAGAGACTAATCGCCTGCTGATGGACCAGGCTTCTCAAGACCGAGCTATGTTGCGGGATCTGGTAAACCAGGTAAAGACCCTTACAGAGCTGAACCGCGGCCATGATGGGATGCAGATCATACGGGCCAGCCATTGGCTGCAGAAAATAACGCGGGAGGATGATGTAGAGGCCTATCTTCTGGCATTTGAGAGGACAGCCCTGCGGGAGGCCTGGCCTCGAGATCAGTGGTCTGGCATCCTTGCCCCATTCCTGTGTGGGGAGGCCCAGAAGGCCTACTATGATCTGCTTGAAGAGGCTGTAGCAGACTACCCCCAGCTGAAAGCAGAGATCCTGACCAGATCTGGGGTAACAACCGCAGTGCAGGCCCAGCAGTATCACGAGAGGAGGTACCAGGAATACAAAACCCCGCGGTCCCAATTGTATGACCTCATCCATCTCGCACAAAAGTGGTTGCGAACGGAGTCCCAGAGCCCGGAAGAGATACTAGAGGTTCTGGTCATCGACCGATATATGAGGGGGCTACCGCCAGACCTTCGTGCCTGGGTAAGCCAGAACGAACCCTCCACCTATGATGAGGTTGTTGCACTGGTAGAAAGGCGAAGGACAGCGAGGGAACTGACCCGACCAGTTAAGGAAGAGGCACCCCGGGTTAAACTAGCAGCACCAAGCCCTAGAGCTCGGGTGACTGGGCAACGGGAGATCACAGGTGGAAAAAGAGAGGGGCTGAAGGCCCACCAGAAGCCACAAAGAGTCGGAGCACTGAGGGAGAAGAGGATCGTGATGTTAGACTGCCCAGACCAAGAGACCGGGGAATGCCTAGGGCCCCATAGAGATGTTATGCCTCCGGGGAGTGGGGATATATAGCTGCACAGTGTCCCAATGCTGAGGAGCCTATGCAGTGTATGGGGAACTGGACAGACCCATGCTCCCTAATCCACCTTGTGGGGGTCTCACTAACCCCACATATGTACACCAGACCAGTAAAGCTAAATGGGTTAGAGACCACGGGACTGGTTGATTCGGGGAGTGCTATCACGCTTGTCTCAGGGAAGCTCGTGAAGTGTACTCAGCTGCTACGGGCTAAGCATACGGGGATAACATGTGTCCATGGGACAGTTGGTTATTACCCCACCATCCCAGTAAAAATTGAGATTCAGGGGAACACTACTGAGGTAGCAGCAGGTGTAGTTCCTAAACTCCCATACCCGGTGCTCATGGGGAGGGACTTCCCAGGGTTTGGAGACTTTCTCCCAGTAGGAGGATTGGAGAAAGAGGGGAACCCTGAAATTAGTGAGGCATCCACAGTAGACTGTCAGCCCCCAGTCTTCTCTGAAATATCCCCAGATTTATTTTCCATTCCCAGACAGGGTAGAAAGTCGAAAAGGGAAAGGAGGGCAGCTAAGGCCTTGGGAACCCGAATACTGACTCAAAGCCAGAGGGTCGCTCTCGTAGGTAGGCGGACCCGAGCAGCTGAAAAGGAGGCCACCCAGGAGGGAGAAGCACCTGAGTCTGACCCCGACCCTAACACTTCTGAACCAGTAGAGGCAACAGAGACTGGGCCCCTAGTTCTTGGGCAGATTAGCCCTGGGAGAGGAAATTTTGGACGAGACCAGGCTGAAGACCCAAGGTACGACAACATTAGGAAGGAGGTGACTGAAATAGATGGGGTCCCCGTGGAAGGGAAAACCCAGGGACCAGGACCCTACTTCATAATGAAGAAGAATCTCTTATACCGGGTTGCACCAGTACAGGGGCAGAAGGTACAGCAGATCCTAGTACCTCAAAAACACCAGAACGCTGTATTAAGTCTTGCTCATGGTCATCTTTTGGGGGGGCATTTGGGGGTAGAGAAGACCCTGGCACGAATCCTATGACGGTTCTTCTGGCCTGGAGTACATGAAGAAGTGCGGAGGTACTGTGCATCCTGCCCGGAGTGTCAGCTGCACAGTCCCCGTCCCCACCTGAGGGCACCTTTAGTACCCCCTCCCATCATAGAAGTCCCCTTTGAGCGAATAGCCATGGACCTAGTGGGACCCCTGGAGAAGACAGCTCGGGGTCACCAATATATACTTGTTGTTTTGGACAATGCTACTCGCTACCCAGAAGCCATCCCCCTGTGGAACACAGCCTCTAAAACGATAGCCAAAGAGCTGGTGGGGATCTTTGCCCGAGTGGGGCTACCAAAGGAGATATTAACAGACCAAGGAACCCCATTTATGTCAAAGCTAATGAAGGACCTCTGTACGCTGCTCCATATACATACCCTGAGAACTTCAGTCTACCATCTGCAGACTGATGGGTTGGTAGAAAGGTTTAACCGAACCCTCAAGGCTATGATAAGGAAGGTGGTAAGTCGGGACGGGAAGGATTGGGACACCCTACTGCCCTATCTTATGTTCGCTATCCGAGAGGTACCTCAGGCCTCAACTGGGTTTTCCCCCTTCGAGTTATTATATGGGCATCACCCCCGTGGCATACTAGATATCGCCAAAGAGATCTGGGAAGAGGAACCCAATGAGGGGAGAAATATAGTAGAACATGTATTACAGATGCGAGACCGGCTAGCCCGGGTCACCCCTATTGTACGGGAACATTTGGAAAAGGTACAAGAGGCCCAGAGAACCCATTACAATCACCAGGCAAAAGTCCGACAGTTCCAACCAGGGGATTGGGTGATGGTGTTGGTACCCATGGCAGAAAGCAAGCTTCTGGCCCAATGGCAGGGGCCCTATGAGGTGGTTGAACTCGTGGGGGAAGTAACCTACAAGGTATGGCAGCCATGACGCCGAAAACAAGAACAGATTTATCACATCAACCTTCTGAAACCCTGGCATGCACAAGAGGTGTGCATAACTGTCCAAAAAGACCTAACCCAGGAAAACAAGCCTTCCAAACAGGTGAGAGTGTCTCCCGATTTAACACCAGACCAGAAGAATGAGGTGTCTGAGATGACCTTCCGGAACCAAGATGTGTTCTCGACAAAACCGGGTCGAACAACCGAGGCATATCACCACATCGTCACGAACCCTGGGGCCAGAATAACAATGAGGCCCTATTGGGTGCCAGCGGCCAAAAGGGAGGAAATAAAAGCAGAAGTAAAAAAAATGCTGGAGTTGGGGATCATCGAAGAATCCCACAGTCAGTGGTCTGGCCCAATTGTGCTGGTGCCCAAACCTGATGGCACCACAAGGTTTTGCAACGACTTCAGGCGACTAAACAAAGTATCTCAGTTTGACGCGTACCCCATACCTCGCATAGATGAGCTAGTGGACCATCTGGGTAATGTCCGGTATTTGACTACCCTAGACTTGACAAAGGGGTACTGGCAGATTCCCCTTGCGGAAGACGCAAAGGAAAAGACTGCGTTCTCTATACCAGAGGGTCTTTTTCAATATACTGTCCTCCCTTTTGGACTCCATGGGTCCCCAGCTACTTTCCAGCGCCTCATGGACAAGCTATTACGCCCGCATACCAGTTATGCTGCTGCCTACTTGGACGATGTGGTCATTCATACCCCAGACTGGGAAACCCACCTAGAGAAGGTGGAGGCAGTCCTTGATACTTTCAGGTGAGCTGGCCTTACAGCAAACCCTGCCAAGTGCGCCGTGGGGTTTATGGAGGCCAAATATCTTGGCTACATTGTGGGAAAAGGTCTGGTAAAACCCCAAGTGAACAAGTTGGAAGACGTCCAAAATTGGCCCCGACCACATTGCAAGAAACAAGTCCGGGCATTTCTAGGTATAATGGGGTATTACCGACGATTTATCCCCCACTTTGCCACGAGGGCAAGCCCCCTGACAGACCTAGTGAAAGCCCGTGGACCTGATCTGGTGAGATGGTCTGACATATCAGAGGAAGCATTCACAGACCTACAGACTCCCTCTGCAGTAACCCTGTACTGATAGCCCCTGATTTCACCAAGGAATTTATCCTGCAGACAGATGCATCGGAAGTAGGGTTGGGGGCCATTCTATCACAGATGGTCGGGGAGGAGGAACACCCGATTATCTCCCCTAGTAGGAAACTCCTTCCGAGGGAACAAAAATATGCAGTGGTGGAGAGAGAGTGCCTCGCCGTAAAATGGGCCATGGAAGCATTGCGCTACTACTTGCTCGGACGCAGATTTGTCCTCGTGACCGACCATGCCCCTCTTCAATGAATGCAGCGGAACAAGGAGAAGAACACAAGGGTGACCAGGTGGTTCTTATCCCTCCAACCTTTCCAGTTCCATGTGCAACACAGAGCAGGGAGCCGTCACGGCAATGCTGATGGCTTGTCTCGTGTGCAGTGTCTGGCATCCCAAGCTGCCCAACCCCTTGGTGTTGAGCAGGGGAGAGGGATATGTGACAGATCCAAACCAGTAGGGTACAGGAGTCTGGTAGAGGGCAAATATACTGGTCACTGGATGAGTAGTTTTCTGTTCCCTGAGTGACCAGAGCAGGGGCTGCACTAGAGTAATCAGGAACCTGCGAGAACCAATTAAGGCAGACAGGCTGATTAGAACACCTGCAGCCATCAAGGCAGGCTAATCAGGGCACCTGGGTTTAAAAAGGAGCTCACTCCAGTCAGGCGAGGAGGAGCCAGAGGAGAGGAAGTGCGTGTGAGGAGCTGGGAGCAAAAGGCGCAAGGAGCTGAGGCCTTGTCTACACTACAAGACTATTTCGAATCAACTTAGTTCGAATTTGTGGATTCGACCTTATGAAGTCGAATTTGTGTATCCATACTAAATACACTAATTCGAATTTCTGAGTCCACATTCACGGGGCCAGCGTCGACTTTGGAAGCGGTGCACTGTGGGAAGCTATCCCACAGTTCCCGCACTCCCCGCTGCCCATTGGAATGCTGGGTAGAGCTCGCAATGCCTGCTGGGGGAAAAATGTGTCGAGGGTGGTTTTGGGTAACTGTCATCATTCAACCGTCACTCACAAACGCCCTCCCTCCCTGAAAGCGCCGGCGGGAAATCTGTTCGCGCACTTTTCTGGTCGGTTACAGCGCGGACGCCACAGCACTGCGAGCATGGAGCCCGCTGCGATCATCGCTGCACTTATGGCCGTTGTCAACTCCTCGCACCTTATCGTCCACCTGTGCAACAGTCAGCTACTGAGAAATCGGGCGAGGAGGCTCCGGCAGCGCGGTGAGGAGAGTGGCGCAGACCTCTCAGAAAGCAGGGTACGCCGGGCAGTGGAGATCATGGTGGCAATGGGTCAAGTTCATGGTGTGGAACGGCGATTCTGGGCCCGGGAAACAAGCACGGACTGGTGGGACCGCATAGTGCTGCAGGTCTGGGATGACACAGAGTGGCTGCGAAACTTCAGGATGCGTAAGGGCACTTTCCTTGAACTCTGTGACTTGCTGGCCCCTGCCCTGAAGCGCCAGGACACCCGGATGCGAGCAGCCCTGAGTGTGCAGAAGCGAGTGGCCATAGCCCTCTGGAAACTTGCCACGCCAGACAGCTACCGGTCAGTAGCGAACCACTTTGGCGTGGGCAAATCTACCGTGGGGGTTGCTGTGATGCAAGTAGCCCACGCAATCGTTGAGCAACTGCTCTCAAAGGTAGTGAACCTGGGAAACGTTCAGGTCATCATAGACGGCTTCGCCGCGATGGGATTCCCAAACTGCGGTGGGGCTATAGATGGGACTCACATCCCTATCCTGGCACCGGCCCACCAGGCCAGCGAGTACATTAACCGAAAGGGCTACTTTTCCATGGTGCTGCAAGGACTAGTGGACCATAGGGGACGTTTTACCAACATCAACGTCGGGTGGGCGGGCAAGGTTCATGACGCGCGTGTGTTCAGGAGCTCTGGTCTCTTTAGACTCCTCCAGGCAGGTACTTTCTTCCCGGACCACAAAATAACGGTTGGGGATGTGCAGATGCCTACAGTGATCCTCGGGGACCCAGCCTACCCGCTAATGCCCTGGCTCATGAAGCCCTATACAGGCGCCCTGGACAGTGAGAAGGAACTCTTCAACTACCGGCTAAGCAAGTGCAGAATGGTGGTGGAGTGTGCTTTCGGACGTCTCAAGGGGAGATGGCGGAGCTTACTCACTCGCTCGGACATCAGCGAAAAGAATATCCCCGTAGTTATTGCTGCTTGCTGTGTGCTGCACAATCTGTGTGAGAGCAAGGGCGAGGCCTTTTTGTCCGGATGGGAGGTTGAGGCAAATCGCCTGGCTGCAGTTTACGCTCAGCCAGACACCCGTGCCGAGAGAATATCCCAGCGGGAAGCGCTCTGTATCCGGGAGGCTTTGAAAGCAAGTTTCCTCGGAGATCAGGGTAACCTATGACTCTCCACTTGCTTTCAAGAGAAACTGACCCTGGGCCTGTGTCAGTTTGTGTCGATTTGGATCTGCGGCTACATGCCTTGTTCTCCAAGTTTCCCCCACTTCCAAAGCACGTTTTTAAGCAAAGTAATTGTTACACTCATTATTAATAAATCTTTCTTTTACTTTGCATTTCTGTTCTGGTGTTGAGACATGGACGCATACTGTGCTGGGCACAGTGTGCACTGACGTACAGACCGCTTCCTCCATAGAGGACTGACATCCTCCTGCTCCTACATAGGTCTCTGGGGTGGGGGACGGATGACAGTGGTTCTGCATGAAGGGGAGGGTTTGCAGGAAGGGGCGAGTGGTGCCTTCTTTGCATAGGGGTTTGGATGACGGCAGTGGACTGCGGGTTTCTGCGTGGGAAGGGGTGATGGGTGTGGGAGAAGGGTGACTATCTGTCCGTGGATGAGGGCTCTTGTTGGGGCTCAGGGCAGCGGATAGGCTCGTGGATCCGTTGCAAGTGCATCGTAAGGGCAGCCTGCCTTCACAGTAATGGCGTGACAGGCGCTAGGACCCTGGACAATTATACACATTACGAAATGAACAGGGGCAGCATACACAACACAGAATGACCCTGGTGCCTACTGACTGCAGTGTGTGTGTGCCCCGCAGTTGATCCTTTCCCCAAGTCTGTACCCTGGTACTGTAGGCTATACCGTGCAAGTATGAAACCCCTGTCCACCCCATACACCGAAAAATCCTCTGACAGGAAAGACATGACGGAAACAGTGATTAACAGCAAACAGCTTTTATTAATCTAATAAACAGTGGGGGGATGAACCTTGGATTTGGGACTGGCTGAGCCTATAAGGGAAGCACTTCTACAAATTTCTAACGTGAGAAGTGCGGGGTACACGGCCGCTCTGCTCTGGTTCAGTGACAGTTCTCACGTCCTCTACCACCCCTCCGTCTTGTACTTTTGGGTGAGGGGGGGCCAGGACTTCTTGGCTGGTGAGGGCGATTGCAGAGACACTGCAGGGGGGCCCTGTCCTCCAGCCTGTGGTCCTGCAGGACATCAACAAGGCGACGAAGCGTGTCCGTTTGTTCCTTCATGAGACCAAGTAGCGTTTGGGTGGTCTGCTGGTCTTCCTGCCGCCACCTATCCTCACGTTCCATGAGTGTGCGATGCTGCTCACATAGGGTCTCCCTCCAGTGTTTCTGCTCTGCAGCCTCTGCTCGGGAGCAGACCATCAGTTCAGCGAACATGTCGTCCCTAGTCTTCTTCTTTCGCCGTCTAATCATTGCCAGTCTCTGCGAGGGGGATGCCGGGGCAGTCCGGGAAGGACCCGAAGCTGTGTGATGGGGAAAGTTAGTGATTTCCTTGTACAGATACATTTTCGCGAACAGTGAACACCGTCTAGTCAATTTCCATGAAGAAGACCGTACCGGACAACAAGTGTCACGTGGTCTCCAGAGAAGCACAACATTTTGGCCTACGCTCTGATTGGCTGCGCCATTGCACAGGAGAGCGGAGAAGTCGGGAGAGAGAGCAGAATCCCTCTAGCAGAGAGTCCTGGTAAGCCTTACAGTACATTATGCTTATCAGTTAACGGATAGCTGTGCCGTCGTGCTAACGGCAATCTGGAAATCAGATACTATGACCCTTTTGCAGCCACTCCCGACACTGCAGGGGAAAGATCAATGTATGCTTTTCCTGTGTGGCCTACAGCACGTGGCTGCTAAGCGCGGGGCTTTGTTATGCAAAGTATAAGTAAACCATTAAGAACAGTAACTATTCGCTAATTGCCCTAATTAGATGCAGCACTTCAGTAACGAGATTACCCTGAGGCGTGTCTCTCGAGTGCAGAAAGAAAGGATGTTAAGGGAAGCACTTCACCGACCGGGACCCTACGCGGCCATGCTGGTAGAGGCGATGGTTCCCCTGTATCTGAGGATGTCGTGGCGTGGAAGAGTGAGCTTCACCGGAGGACCAAATAGGGCACCTCTTCCTCGAAACCTCCTGCGGAGGGTATTTGAGGAACTGTTTGAAGCATTTGTGGAATTGTCCATGGAGGACTATTGTTCCATCCCAATCTGTGTAGACCTACTGTTCGTTTAGTTTCCCTTTAAAAACTTTTAGATATAGTATTTATAGATAGAATTTATATTTTTGGTATACATGTTTTCGAGCAAATAAATATTTTCTTGTTTATACGACTTACCGCCTGATCCTTCCCCTGACTCTGAGTCCGGGTTCACGGCCGGTGAGGGTTGGTAGGGGATCTCTGTGAGGGTGAGGAACAGATCCTGGCTGTCAGGGAAAGCGGCATTGTGTTCGCTGTCGCCTGCGCCTTCCTCCACGGACCCTTCGTCGTCTTGCCCATCGGCGAACATCGAGTAGGAACTGTCCTGGCTCACTATGCCATCCACTGAGTCCACGGTCAGTGGTGGGACAGTGGTGGCAGACCCACCGAGAATGGCATGCAGTGCCTCGTAGAAGCGGCATGTCTGGGGCTGTGCTCCGGAGCGTCCGTTTGCCGCTCTGACTTTTTGATAGCCTTGCCTCAGGTCCTTGACTTTCACGCGGCACTGCATCGCATCCCGGCTGTATCCTTTCTGTGTCATGGCTTGGGAGACCTTCTCGAAGGTCTTTGCATTACGCTTGTTGGAGCGCAGCTCCGACAGCACAGACTCCTCGCCCCACACAGCGATCAGATCCTGGACTTCCCGGTCTGTCCATGCTGGGGATCTCTTTCTATTCTTGCATTGGGCTGACTCCTCTGCTGGAGAGCTCTGCATCGTTGCAGGTGCTGCGGAGCTCGCCCCGATGTCCAGCCAGGACGTCAGATTCAAAGTGCCCAGACAGGAAAATGAATTCAAATTTTCCCGGGTCATTTCCTGTGTGGCTGGTCAGAGAATCCAAGCTCCGACTGCTGTCCAGAGCGTCAACAGAGTGGTGCACTGTGGGATAGCTCCCGGAGCTACTAAGTTCGATTTGCATCCACACCTAGCCTAATTCGAGCTAGCAAGTGCGAATTTAGCGTTACTCCACCTGTCGGGGTGGAGTACCAAATTCGAACTAAGGAGCCCCCTAGTTCGAATTAAATGGCTTCCTGGTGTGGACGGTTGAGCGATTAGTTCGAATTAACGCTGCTAAATTCGATTTAAGATCCTAGTGTAGACCAGGCCTGAGAGTGAGAGCGGGTGCTGCTGGCGGACTGAGTACAAATGTTATCAGACACCAGGAGGAAGGTCCTGTGGTGAGGATAAAGAAGGTGTTTGGAGGAGGCCATGGGGAAGTAGCCGAGGGAGTTGTAGCTGTCATGCAGCTGTTACAAGAGGCACTATAGACAGCTGCAATCCACAGGGCCCTGGGCTGGAACCCGGAGTAGAGGGCGGGCCTGGGTTCCCCCCAAACCTCCCCACTCCTGATCAGACACAGGAGAAGTTGACCGAGACTGTGGGGAAGATCACTGAGGTGAGCAAATCTGCCAATAAGCGCAGGACCCACCAAGGTAGAGGAGGAACTTTGTCACACCAGCCAGATAATCTCTTGCTTCTGGAGGTGGTCCGTGCTAGGGGAAAGCTGAGAGGCCCTGCCCTACAGAGTCCTGGGGGCCTTTCAGGCCACACACCTCCTTCCCCTGGGCTCTCAGCGGCTGGAACAGCCAGGAGAGCGGCCCTGATGGCAAGTAGCCCGGGCTGCTCCACTGAGCATGTTTATGTCTCTGTTTTTCCAATCTGCTGTATTGTCATGTGCCCATCACTGCAGTGACTAGCCGGGGGGAGAAAGGACCATTCACTGGTGTCCCCATCCCTCAGCTGTGGGGAGTTTTAGAGGGCCTGCTGGAAGGGGATTTGTTGCCAGTCTCCCTCTGGGGGATGGTGCTGGCTCCACAAAGAGAAGTGTCCTGCAGAGAGGAGAGGTTCCTCCTGTCCCCAATGGCAGCACCTGCCGCTGCCAATGTCCTTCTCCAAGCTCCTGTGCGGATGGCCCTAGGCTAGGTGGGCCTGCTAGGCTGTTGCAGATGAGCCTGGCTCTGGGGTGGCATGTTCCCTGGAGTTCCCTTCAGTCTCTGTTTTGTGCTGGCTGCACCTGGAGCAGCCTCCTTGCCCCTGCTGGCCATTGTGCTGAGATCTGCATCCCTAAGTGCCACAGGATGTTGCTCAGCTCTCAGGCCTGCATCTCAGCTGTGATCTGCCCCTGCCCCTGCATGCACAGAGCTCTCTGGAGATCCCTGCACTGGCCTGCATGGGGCCAGCAAGTCATCAGAGCCCAGCCCCATGCTTCTGCTTCGAGAGATTTTTTTGCCTCTTCACCAGGTTAAATCTCCTTCTAAACGGCAACAGGTCCCTTCATTCAGTTTCCTTGCCAAGGATACGGCAGTCTGCTTCGGCGAGGGAGAGGGAAGTGGAGTGTGAAAGAGAGCCAGTGTGTTCCAGCTCCAGCAGTGGGGAATTTGCCGTCTCTCCACCATAATTAAATATTGTTTGCATTGCTTATTGATAGAGCACTAAGCCACACTCCGTTTTAATTTGTTCTTTGATAGTCGCCTTTTTCTGCTAATTGATTTTCAGGGTGGTTTTTATTTTTTATTTTTTGTCTGATTTAATACCTGCGGTGCCACTGAAAACAGAGAGGCAAGGTGACACAGAGCTGAGGAGCGAGCCAGGAACTGGCTTGTCCTCGCACACAGCCAGCTTCCCTCATCATCTCCACCTACACGAGTTGATACACAAAGCTCCAAGCTCGTCTCTGGGTAACAGGAGAGGCTGGAGGGATCTGATAGCTGCTCCATCGCTGCTGCAGAGATGGAGGGGAATTGGCTTTAGGGAGCTCATAGTTACTCCAGTCCCAGCCTCTCCCAGCAGGGTATTTGGGAATAGCACAGGAGCACAGGCTGTGGGGGGAGCGCCCAGCTATGCCAGCCTTGACCTCTCCCAGTAGGAGGCGCTGTAGGAATGGGAGAGGAACTGCCAGCCACTCCATTCCCAATAGGAGGCACTGTGGGGAATAAGGTTCTCCCAGCAGGGGGCACGGTAAGGAATGGGATGAGGGCTGAGTCACTGCAGAAAATTATGCTGGTTGACTGTGCCTGGGGAACTCGTTCCTGGCGTTCCTCAGACGCCAGCGACTATAGTAACATGAAGTGTTGTGATGTTGATAGCGCCTTCCATCTCAGAGGAGCCCAGGGCTCTTTACAAACTCGGTGCATGAAGTCTCACTGAAATGCAGCCACTTCTGGGGTGAGAGGGAAACAAACGTTGCAGAGCGCAATGGCTGGGAGCAGGGCCGGCTCCAGGAGTTTTGCGGCCCCAAGCAGCCAAAAAAAAAAAAAAAAAAAGCCATGATCGCGATCTGCGGCAATTCAGTGGGAGGTCCTTCGCTCGTAGCGGGAGTGAGGGACCCTCTGCCGAATTGCCGCCGAATACTTGGACATGCCGCCTCTCTCCGGAGTGGCCACCCCAAGCACCTACTTGCTAAGCTGGTGCCTGGAGCCAGCCCTGGCTGGGGGGAGGGGAAGGGAAATATCCTCCAAGACAGTAGGGCAAACCCCCTCCTCTTCCAAAAAGTGCCACGGGAGCTGTAACAGGAGCAGAAAGACGCTGTGGGTCTGATTGTGTCAGCAGAGCTGAGTGGCTACAGCACTAGCCATTGTGTGGGCTCCACACCTGGAAAACCAGCCCCTGTGGTCTCTAGGGACCCACCAAAAGAGAGACGCGCTCTTGGCACAAACCGCTTGGAGCCAACCCTGTAGGGTAACACCCTGCTCAGAGCTGAACCTGGGCCTCTGGGGCTTCGACCAGCCTTTTCTGTGGAGAGCAGATGATTTCTTTCTAAGCCCCCTGCCTTGACTGCTCTTGCCAAGGCTCTTTGGGTCTGTGCCTCCAGATGTGATTAGGAGGTGGGCAGTGAGGGGTTAAATTTAATCACCGCACTAGAGCTAGAATTGCCTATCTCCCCTGTGCATGTGATCGCTTTGCCTGGCTGGTATCCACACCATGCGCTGGTCCTGGTGGGTGGTAGGGCTAGCGAGTTACAGCTACGCAGTCCCATGCCAACCCGAGCATTCTGACATGCACGGGTGCCTTCATCTGCCCCACACTGTGTTGATGCGTGACGTGGGTCTGGCCGCTGGACCGCCATGGGATCTCACTGTGCTTGGGCTGCCCTGGGCTGAGCGCTACCCACGCTCGGCCCTCCCACCACTCGCTCTGCCTGTCCCAGGTTGGGCGGTGTGTTGACAAGCTGTGTTCTGTTCTCTTCCCAGGACGATCCAGAGGGAGAAGAGATAGAAAGGGAGAAGTCCAACTCCTTGAAGCTGGAGTTTACCGAAGATGTGAACTTCAAAACCAAGGTTAACTATTCGTATGCTGCCGTGCAGATCCCTACGGACATCTACAAAGGCTGTGAGTGCTGCTTTCTCCTAAATTTCTAGGGACAATTCTGATCACTTAGGCTGACCCCCCTGCATAACGTA
The DNA here is from genome assembly GCF_020497125.1 of Mauremys mutica. NCBI lineage: Eukaryota > Metazoa > Chordata > Testudines > Geoemydidae > Mauremys > Mauremys mutica. Next base: position 49,375,707 of record NC_059078.1, read on the forward strand.
GGTCAGAGAGCTCCATCCGGTAATTCTCTGTCAAGTCAATAACTCTGACTGAGCTAGAGTGTGTCTTTTAGAGAGAGCCCTCTGACCTCGATGTAAAGATCTTGAGGGAGGGACAGAGGGCCGCGCTCATGGGTTAGCTCTCCTCTCTCTATTATTGTCTTCGTGCAACTCATGGTTTATGAAAAATAACGCACAGCCTGTGACTACCGGAGTCTGGGGACTCAAAAGGCTGCTGTAAATGTAGAGCTGTTGAGCCCCTGCACGAATGTCCCGTCAATGCAGTTACATGGCGTGGCCTGTGGAAGACGGAGCATGCACCTTCCCCTGGCAAAGCTGCCGCTGGGAGGAGGGGTGTGCGTGCTACAGTGAGTGAACCCCTCCCTCCCCTGTTCAAGGGAGCCGGGATTATAGCAGAGATGGGTCTGACCCCAAAAACTCCCCAACCTAGGGGAGGTTCCATCCACCTCCAGCCATTGTAGTGCCCAGGCGAAGTCTTGGACGATTAGCGGCACTGCACCAAAACCACCGTCGCTTTGCCCTGGGGTTCTGTCACCTCCACCGCTCTGTAATGGGAGAGTTGGTCCTTGCAAGGCCTCTTGGTATCTCTCTGCCTCCCTCTGTAAGCCACACTCCTGCATGGAAAGTTTGCCTCATGCTGACGCTGTGTGGGCAGTTCCCTTCCCTGCAGAACAGTTGGTAAATAGCTCCCCAGTCTCCACTCACAATGGCGCAGCCGGTTTCTCCCAGACCATGCTGAGAATGTCAGCAGCCCAGCCTAATGACTCAGATGAAGCCGTGGGATTGTGTGTGCTGGCCGTAGTGTCACTGCCGCTGGTCCGAGGCTGCTCTCCCCTGGTTTCCCTCTCGCTGTCAAACAAAAGCCCTGGCCTGTGTTGGGTTTGTGAGCTTGGTGCCAAAGAACAACCTGATCAAGTAAGAGGGGGGCCAACCGCCGGGAGCTTCTGCTGCCGGACGTGCGATGGATGTGTCTGTATCTCGCGGAACTTGCTGCAGCTGAGACACTGACTCAGTTCCTAAGAGGGCAGAGGAATAGGACAGGACTATAGCCAAGGCCACGGGTGGGATGGGACGGCCCAGCAGACCCCGTCTCTCCAGTCTCAGCGTTGCTGGATGCTGAATTGCAAAGAGAGGGAAGGGAAGGAGGCAGCGAAGGGAGCCATGGTCCATTCTCTGCCACGGGACTGACCTGGCTGGCTTCACATACCGGGAAAGGGAATGTGTCACCCCGCTGCCCTGGAACCCAGCCCACCTTTGCTGCCACTTGGTCCTCCAGGACTCTCCATCCTCCTCACCCAGTGCTACTGCGCAGTCAGGTGCTTGGTGGGTGAGAGGGGACCACCTCCCTCTGCCGCATTAGAGACTGGCCTCTGTGAGAAGCAGGGCCGTGGAGTGGCTGGACCAGTGGTGCATCCATTGTTGCAGACTGGCCTCGGCCTTGTCATGAGTGGCTAGAGTTGGAGAGCTCTCACACATGGTCTGCCCGGGCAGCACTGTCTCCTGGTGAACCGTGGTGTCAGATGGGAAAGGAGCTTGGGGAACGCATGCGTAGAAGACCCAGTTGTATTGCACTGGGGCCACGGGGTCTGCTAGTTACCCAGCACCATCACTGGCTGGCTCTCACGAGGGAGGTACGGGCACCTACCTTCAGTCTCTGTCAGTGAGGCAACGTCCTTGCCCTCTAACCCCTACGGCTGGGGCTATCTAAAACACTGCCAGCGATCTCGCCATACGGGGGGTGGGAATAGGCATCGGGTGTTTTCCAAACCTCTCGGTACAGCTGCCTATCTGGAGCCCAGTTAGTGCTTGGTCCCTGCGTGGCTGCAGAGCAACCCTCCTTCTTTCTAATGAGCTTCCCATGCCAACACTGTTAATAGGAGCAGCCGGCCCTGCAGCTTCCTTGGAAGAGCTTAGCTGTATTTCACCCCCCAGGCATCGTCTCGGTGTCCCCAGAAGGGGAGGGTGGGAGGGGAGGAGAACCCTGCTTTTAAGGCCAGCTCCCTGTCCCATAACTAGTCCCATTGGGGTGGAGGTAGGTGTGCTACAGATAGCACCTCCCAAGTCCTTAGCCTACTGGGCCGTTGTTAAGCCAGAGCCCCTCATGACATTTACCAGAAGAGTCCCTTGCCCCTCTGTAACTCCCAGAGGATGGTCCAGTCACAGCACCTCCTCCTGACAGCAGCTGGGATGAACCCTCCCCACTGAGCAGAGCATTCTGACGCTGTCCATTGTGGGTCTCTTCCGCTTTCCTCCAAAGCGTCAGGTCAAGGTACCAGCCTTAGATGGCTCGTTGGTCTGAGCCAGTACAGTGATCCCCTGTGACAGAGACAGACACGTCCGTGTGAGCTAATGGAGAGGAATGCATTAATTCAAAGGCCCCCCGGGTGATGGGACGTGTTGCAGAGGAAGTTGTGGTGTCCCCATCACCTGAGGTGTTTGAGGCTGGATTTGACGCCGCTGCCCGGGACGTGCGGTGAGGGTGGCGTCTTCATCCAGGAGCTAGGTTGGCATTCCGCACAGTGGCTAAGCTGCGTTGGAGGAACAGTGTGGTTTGGTGCTGGCTCCTAATGTTGACATGATCCAAAGAGGCTTTGCTCTGAACCAGCTAGAAGAATGCTCCTTGCAGCACAGCCGACCTCAATCAGCAGATTCGAGCAGCACCTGGGGTGGTTAGATTCACCAGGGGCCCGAGAGGAGTTGGCACCAAGTTAACTAGCCCCGGGGTAGAGTCAGGGAGCTGTCAAATAGCAAAGGGATGAGTATGAATTCCCATAGACTGTCCCACTGCAGGTCTTTGGGCTTGAGGGCCTGGTAGGAGAGTCTTCTGCATTGTGACTGAGAAGGAGATTGGGGTCGGCTACCTGCTACCTGCACTGGCTTGCAGAAAATGAGAGCCGCGCTGCATTCGTGCAGGGAGCATTGTCTCACTGAGGTCCCTTCCCCCCCAGAGGATGAGGTCTTTCATTTCTGTGTTATCGCCCCACTTTGGCTGGTTGTTGGGAGCAGCCCTGGGCTTTCCCCAGAAATGAGCAAAACTCATCAACCATCACGTTGTCTTTGGGCCTTGAACAATAATAAGGACAAAGCCAGAGCCTGCTGAGTTCTAAAGCTGTCCATTACACTAGAGTGTGCCCATGCCCCATGCTCCTGCCCTCTCACCAGGAACCTGCAAAGCAGAGCAGGGCCCGCAAGCTGTGACTCTTGCTCACTACATCCTACACACTGGCAGTGCAAATCACCTGCGCCCAGCTGGAGTCCTGCATCAAAGGCTCAGGGGTTCTCTGGCTCCTCATTGCTAACCATAGTGCATACACTTTGTGCTTCACTGTTGTGAGGAATTTTGTGCTTGTGAACATGAAGGGACCTGATGGTGCTGGATGGAACCAAGCACATATATACATTTGTGCAGTACGTAACCACCAGGGAGCTGCCAAGAGTTCCCTTCCAGTGTGCCCCAGGGAGCTTGCACATCCACTGAGCCTGTGTGAGGGAGCTGGTCAGACTCCCTACTTTGGATACACCAGGAACCTTTTGTCTAGTGCAGGGGTTCTCAGACGGGGGGTCGGGACCCCTCAGGGGGTCTTGAGGTTATTATATGGGGGCTCTCGAGCTGTCAGCCTCCACCCCAAACACCACTCTGCCTCCAGCATTTATAATGGTGTTAAATATATAAAAGCATGTTTTTAATTTATAAGGGAGGTCGCACTCAGAGGCTTGCTGTGTGAAAGGGGTCACCAGTACAAAAGTTTGAGAACCACTGGCCTCGTGGTTGGTCCACCATAGACATTGATAAGTCTGCGACAGCCAGTCACAGAGGGCCTTTAGCACAAGGGGTTGAGGCTGATGCTTTTAGATGTGAAGGTCCCAGGTTCAAACCCCACTCTTGGCCTAAGCAAGGTCACTGTTTACACATTAGCTCGGAAAACTCATGCTCCTCCTCCCAGCTAGGAGTACGGAAGTAGGGAGCCCAGACACAGCTTCCTAGATCACACACACAGATACCCCAACTGCCCAATGAGGCTCCCCTCCGCTTCTGATTGCCGTCTCGCCTGTGATTGGAGCCTAGCTCACATCACCTTATTTAACCGCACTTTCCATCATGTGCTGATATACAAACTCGTTAGCGGCATGTACAGGCGCACATCCGTGGAACAATTTCACTGCATCGGCATCAGTGGATTAGAAATTGCAATTAGTTTTATTACCCAGTTAGCACGGGCCAAGCAGCTAATGAAGCAAATCATGAGATCTGGGAAGCGGGGGAAGCATGGGGTGGGTGAGCAGGATGAAATATTCATGATTTCCAACCCCCCGCTCTTCAGCTGGCACAATTGCTAATGTCCTGCCAAAGCCACATAAATCACCATGCTCAGCTATGGAAGAAAATCAGACTGGAGATTAACTCACTCCGGGGAGTTGGGGCCTATTTGGAGAAATAATGGCCGTGAGGGGACGGCGGGGGCAGGGGAGTGGGGGCAGAACTGAGTAGTTCTGTCGGGAAGAACGTTGCTTCTTTGGAAATAACCATTGCAAAAATGAGCCGAAGCAGCGTTCTGGTGCGTGGAAATAGCTGCCAAGTGTGGTGGAGTCGGGGTGGAGTCCTGGCATGCAGCATGGCGGGAGGGAAGAGGGCTTGGAGTAAAAGCACAAGGCACTATGTGACAGTTCCAAGGCAGCAGACATCGTGGTATCTAAGCACCAGTGCCAAGGGCCACAGATAGAGCCACGTTCTGGTTCGCCCTGTGTGGATGGGACGCCAGGATGCTCCCTGGCTGTAAGGCTAGGGATTGTTTGGGGCAGCAGCGGTGCTTGGCTCATCAAAGGAGCAGGGCAGGCGATGGGTGCGCCTCTTCCAGCATGAGGAAATGGGCTGGAGGGAACAGACACCAGGCCCTGCTGCAGACTGTAGCTGCTGTGCACTCCCCACATGCACACGTACTTTGCAGTGCATGCACACACACACGCTTTGCAGCGTCTAGGGCAGGCCCGGTCCGTCTGCAGCATGCTGCCCTGGCGATTCTCTGCCCCCTCCCTCCCCCCCGGGCACACAGCCTGAGGCCACGCTGTGGGAATCCTTGCTGCAGGGGCAGACTTTCCACCACATCTCCCCACTAGATCATTTTTTAAACCTTTTATTAAACACTGGCGCCAGCTCCATCCCATCTTCTCTGCTGCTGTTCTGCTCCCACTCCTTGCCTGGCTCCCCGGTCAGTATGTGTCTGCGAAGGAAATGATTAGGGGATCTGTCTTCTCCTGTCTGGCCAGAGGCAGTAGCAGCCGCATCTCCAGAGAGTCAAGGCGGTCGTGTTTGGGCCCTTGGAAGGGTGGAGCAGCAGGTGCCTTCCCCGTGTGCTAGGAGGGGCTGTGCCTTCCCAAGGCAGGATTCCTCCTGGAGCCCCCTGGGGCAGTGTGTCTGCACTGCTCCAGGTGCCCACCAGGGTCGAGAAGGCCTGATGGAGCCCAGTGTTTGAAGTCAACAGGCTGCATGCGCCATGAGACAGTGCGTTGATTTGCAGCGTGAAGATCCTGGGCCAGCCTGATGTCCCATTGGAAATAGACTCAGGTACAGGATGTGATGGCAGAACTGGCAGTGGCTCCACACACCCATCCGAAATGGACTCTGCTCCCAGGTCAGTGAATGGCATGAAACAACCGTCCATCCCACACAGCTGTCAGCTAGAGATGGGCTTTGCTTGGGGAAGAGCTGGATGCTCTTGTTTCCTATGCTTTGGCTGTGGAGGATTAACAGAGTTCTGCCCCGTGTAGGCCCAAGAGCAAGCCCTGGTCCTTCTTCTTGGGGGTGATTAGCATCCAGGCTGCCTTTGGTGGCGGGCTCTCCTGTCATGCCGGGAACTGGAAAGGGCCCAAAACATCTGGCATGAGGCCATCATGTTGCAACACAAAGGTCCTGAGATACAAACTTCTGCAGTGATACCCCCACACCCACCTGGGAATTGTGCAGACACTCTCTGGGGAAGGGTGTCATGGACTCTCATCACCTGCAGGCTATGGCAGAGACCATCTGGGCAGCAGGTGTTACTAGAACCTCGATCGTGCTCAGAACTAGCTAGAGCTGAGGGAGCAAAGTTGAGCATGCGCAGTAAGCACGCACAGTGTGGGCAGATTAAGGCCACTTGGTCTGGGCAGCGCAGAACCAAAGGTAACGGCGGTTAACAGCAGGGACTCGCAGGAGAGGGCAGAGCCCAGCTGAAGGGTGATGTGTGAGCAGAGCAGTCTGGATGTGTGGAATGGGTGTAAACGCCAGCAAGGGTGAGGCCTGGGTACCAAAGCGGGAGAGAAGAATTTAGTTGGAGTCTCGGGACATCTTTCTGCTGGCAAGAGCTACAAGGCTGTGGAATCATCTCCCCAAGGGACTGGGCTGTGGAAACAGGCTTTTAAATATGGACTGAACAATGCACACTAGACTGCGGGGATGACTCCAGTGCTTGCTGCTGCAGGGGAGGAACGAGACAGGACCTGACAGGGCACCTCTGATTTGTACCAGCTTGGCAGCTTGGCTTCTGGAGCAATCCACGCACCCGCCCTGCTCCGTGAGAGCAGCTTTCAGGTGCGCTGGAGAAGCAATCTGTGTGTTCTGGGGAGAGAGGAAAAGTGAGGGTCTTAGAGCACCCTCTGGTGGCCGTCCAGTGCAGCATCCTCACTAGTGACTGCCGAGAGGGCCATGCAGCCCCTTCGGAAAGAGGGGTGTTGTTGTGGAGGGAAGAGACCAGGATTGGGAGTTGATCCGGCCAGAGCAGCAGGGGCAGAAAAGGATCTCTGCCTCTGAAGCTTGTGCGGGGTGAGTCCTGGAGGAGGAGCTCACTGAGGCCAGGCCAGATCATTGTGCTGTGCTCAGGAGCTGAGCAGTGCGGCTGGAGAGGATGGATGGGGCTTGAGGAAAAAAGATGAGCTGTCTGGTTAAGGCAATAGTGAGTTTTAAGTGCGCTGGCATGTTCTTTGTGCAATGGGACACCCTAGACAGACCTGTCTTGAGAATGCTGCCCTTGGACTCTTCATGAGCAACTGGTGCTTCCATCTGCTTAGAAACAAGGTTGCGTATAAGTACCATTACGTACTGAATGAGAAATAACTGCCCGGGGCCAGAGGTGGTTCCCAGCCTGCTGCGAATGGTCCCAGCCGCGGGAAATTCACTCTGGACCTCACTCTGGGTTTTGCAGCCAGGGCCCAGCCGTCATGACAACAGAGCTCCAAAACTTCCCATGGTGGGAGGAGCACGCTGTCGCTGCAGCTCCTTAGAGGACTGCAGAGGGCAGACCCTTCTCCTGTGGGGTCACTGCAAATTCTCTGCTGTGAAGCTCTAACCATCAGATTAAAGGACAGTTTTGTGATGGGCACCTGTAGTGGTGTGAGACTCATCACCATAGCACCACCTACTGACCATTCTGGAATTAGCACAAGTCCTTCCACAGGGCACCCTCCTCAGGTGGTGTCTCACTTGCCATTACTCCCGCTTTGCTGTCTCCACCGTGACCCGTGTCGCTCCCCAGACCATGGTGTCCCCCTCTCTGTTGTCTCCCTCACTTTTGGGGGAACTGGCAATCTATAGTCCAGCCACTTGCCTCAGTGGCCCACTGCAGTCACCAATCTAGTCCCTTGCTCCAGAGGCAAATTGCAGTCTGTGTTAGCCACTTCCCTCAGGGCAAGTGGGGGCACCCCTAGTATCTTATCTGCCCTTCCTCCAGGACCTCAGTCTGGCAGCAGTCAGCCAGAAGCTCCTTCTGCTCTGCTACCCTACCCAGCACTGTTCTAGCCATGGTGCTTCTAGGCAGCCATCCTTCTCCCTAGCAAGCCAGAGAAAGACCCCACTCTGCTCTGTTAAGCAGCCCTTTATATATGGCCCCTGCTGGCCCTGATTGGCCACTGCAACAAGCTACTTCCTGATTGGCTTTTTTAGTGAGCTCTCCTCTAATTGGAGGGTTCTGCGCAGGCTCCCTCTGGCCTGTTTTAACCATTCCTCCCTGTGTGGAGCAGCTGCCCCACCACAGCACCATAGACCTTGTGGGAATATTGGAAGGCACGAGTGAGCTCTGAAATCGTGATGCACAGATACATTACCCTGTATCAAGCTGCACAGATTCCCACCAAGATAGTAAATTGGGGTTTTGGATAGAATAGGCCGAAGAACATAAGAAACAAGTTTGCTTTCAATTTGGAGAAAGATTTCCTGAGCACTTCTTACCTGCCCAGTCCTGTTGCTCACAAACTCAGAGTGGGTGGGTGAGATTCTGTGGCCTGCATTGTGCAGGAGGTCAGACTAGATGATCATAATGGTCCCTTCTGACCTTAAAGTCTATGAGTCTATGGGTATGTCTACACTACGAGATTATTCCGATTTTACAGAAACCGGTTTTTTAAAACAGATTGTATAAAGTCGAGTGCACGCGGCCACACTAAGCACATTAATTCGGCGATGTACCGAGGCTAGTGTCAATTTCCGGAGCGTTGCACTGTGGGTAGCTATCCCGTAGCTATCCCATAGTTCCCGCAGTCTTCCCCGCCCATTGGAATTCTGGGTTGAAATCCCAATGTATGATGGGGCAAAAACAGTGTCGCGGGTGATTCTGGGTAAATGTCACTCAATCTTTCCTCCATGAAAGCAACGGCAGACAATCATTTCGCGTCCTTTTTCCCTGGATTGCCCTGGCAGACGCTATAGCATGGCAACCATGGAGCCTGTTTTGCCTTTTGTCACTGTCACCGTATGTGTACTGGATGCTGCTGACAGAGGGGGTACTGCAGTGCTACACAGCAGCATTCATTTGCCTTTGCAAGGTAGCAGAGACGTTTACCATCCCTATTGCACCGTCTGCCATTGTAAATTGGCGATGAGATAATGGTTATCAGTCATTTTGCACTGTTTGCATTTGGAAATTGGCGATGATGGTTATCAATCCTTTTGTACCATCTGCTGCTGTCATGGGTGCTCCTGGCTGGCCTCGCTGAGGTCGGCCGGGGGCGCATGGACAAAAATGGGAATGACTCCCTGGGTCATTCCCTTCTTTATGTTTTGTCTAAAAATAGAGTCAGTCCTGCCTAGAATATGAGGCAAGTGTACTAGAGAACCAGAGAGCACAGCTGCTCCAGGTCAGAGCCCCAGAGATCCCGCAGAAATGATGAGCTGCATGCCATTCTAGGGGGTGCCCCTGCAACAACCCCACCTGTTGCTTCCCTCCTCCCCTAACCCTCCTGGGCTACCGTGGCAATGTCCCCCCATTTGTGTGATGAAGTAATAAAGAATGCAGGAATAAGAAACACTGAGTTTTTAGTGAGATAAAATGATGGGGAGGCAGCCTCCAGCTGCTATGATAGTCCAGGCAGGACATTAAAGGGTGGTGGGGAGAGGAGCGCAGCCTCCAGTTGCTATGATAGTCCAGGGAGTACAGAATCTTCTTTAGACATGAAAGGAGGGGACTGATGGAGCTCAGCCTCCAGCTGCTATGATGAGGACGGTTACCAAGCCTTTTGTACCGTCTGCTGGGAATGACCAGGAGTCATTCCCATTTTTACCAAGGCGCCCCCGGCCAATCTCACCGAGGCCAGCCAGGAGCACTCACGGGCTGATGATGACGATGGATACCAGTCATTTTGCAGAGGAAGAAGATGCTGGTGTTCAGCGCTGCAGCACCCCGTCTACCAGCAGCATGCAGTAGACATAGGGTGACATTGAAAAAAGGCGAGAAACGATTTTTTTCCCTTTTCTTTCGGGGGGGGGGAAGGGTGTAAATTGAATACATACACCCTGAAACACCCGGGAAAATGTTTTTGACCCTTCAGGCATTGGGAGGTCAGCCAAGAATGCAAATGCTTTTCGGAGACTGCAGGGACTGTGGGATTGCTGGAGTCCTCAGTACCCCCTCCCTCCCTCCATGAGTGTCCATTTGATTCTTTGACTTTCCATTACACTTCTCACGCAGCACTGTGCTGAGTCCCTGCTATGGCCTCTGTCTATCATAGCCTGGAGATTTTTTCAAATGCTTTGTCATTTCGTCTTCTGTAACGGAGCTCAGATAGAACAGATTTGTCTCCCCATACAGCGATCAGATCCAGTTTCTCCCATACGGTCCATGCTGGAGCTCTTTTTGGATTTGGGACTGCATCGCCACCCGTGCTGATCAGAGCTCCACGCTGGGCAAACAGGAAATGAAATTCAAAAGTTCGCGGGGCTTTTCCTGTCTACCTGGCCAGTGCATCCGAGTTCAGATTGCTTTCCAGAGCAGTCACAATGGTGCACTGTGGGATACCGCCCGGAGGCCAATACCGTCGAATTGCGGCCACACTAACCCTAATCCGACATGGCAATACCGATTTCAGCGCTACTCTCCTCGTCGGGGAGGAGTACAGAAATCAGTTTAAAGAGCCCTTTATATCGATATAAAAGGCTTCGTTGTGTGGACGGGTGCAGGGTTAAATCGGTTTAACGCTGCGTAGTGTAGACCAGGCCTGTGAGAACAGTTGCTCCAGCAACCAAAGAGTTAAAAGGGTGGGGCAGAGTCAAAATAAGGCTTTGAGGCTGACCCTGCAGACCCCTGATCAGTGCCTCCATAAGGATATTAAAATGGGAGGAGCAGCTGTGCCAGGGAACTGCGGTAATTAGAAACTATCAGCACTGCCTCATTCGTTGTAAATTTCATTTTTCTTCTTTTTCCAAAGCCCATTTACTAGCCCCAATGCCTGGCGTTTCTCCATGATGGAAAGTGAGTTCCCAGGAAAAGGGTCAGAGCCAGGAGAAGTTTCTTCCTGCTCTTTATTTAGTGTTAATTTAAAAAAAAGAGAGCCAGGGTTGCCTGTCCAGGGAATGCGCTTGACAGCCGGCTCACCTGTAACTCACCAGGGAAGCATGGCTCTCCCAGCAGGGCTGCCCAGCCAGCAGCAATGGGGGGGCAGCTAGATGCAGTCACAGCCCCGGGCAGTCATGCTTTGGGTACCCACATGTAACTGTTGGCTGATGGGGTTTGCCGTGTGGGGAGCCAAACCCCAGTGTGACACCAGCCCCTCCCCACTGGGGAAGGCGGGCGCCAGGCCCTGGATAGAGACTGGACATGGGGCATCCAATGGGTGGGACATCCCCCCAGTCCAGCCTGTTTAGGGAACCCTCTGCCTGGCCCCATCGCTGGCATCGTTTCCCCTGGGTAGCTTTCAGCCCAATACAGTGGAGTCCCCCATGCCCATGTGCCCAACACGATTTAGGGAGAGCAGCCAGTGACAGCGTCTCCCAAGGACCGGCACCCTCCAGGGGTGAGGCCTGGCCCTGGCCAGGGAGCCCTGCAGAGAGAAGGCTGGGAACGGAGGGGAAAGGGGCTCTGGGCTGAGGCCCAAACAGGTTGATGCTCCGTGGAGAGTGCCAGCCTTTCACTTCCCCTCTGTAAAAGGGGGGTATTGTTAGGGTCTGACCCCATGAAAGGGGCATCTCAGGCATTAGATTAGGCCTGTGATCTTGGGTGGCAGGGGGACCTCGTCTGTCTTTAGCCAGCCCCATGAAGTCCACGTGGCAGCCGCCAGTTTCAAGGAAGGACTAGGAGGAGGCAGCAGGCAGGGAAGCAGTGATTCCCAGCATTTAGGGGGTTCGCACGTGGCGGCAGCAGCTCTCCCGAGGGATGTTGGAGGTGTAGCTGGCTGTCGGGGAGCGCGAGTGGGATTGAGAGGCACAAGCAGTGCCCCTTGGCTTGCCAGCACCCTAGCCCTGTCTCATGCCAGTCTGGCACAGAAGCACTGGAGGGGCACTATCGCCGGCGGGCATGTTAATTAATACATGGAATGAAACGCCCTCCGCAGTCACCCGTCACTACACACACAAATTACATTTTACATGTTTTTTATTTACTGTGTCACTTTTAATTAAATCCCTAATCGTTTGCTAGAGGGCGTTGCCTGGTCCTGCCTGTCTGGAGATGGGGAGGGCGCCTGGAGGGGTTCGATCCAGCCTCACGTATCAGGAGGCGGTGGAATCACCAGAGGCAGTGCTGGGGAAGGAGAGAGAGAAATGGGGATTTGGAACGTGTTTGAGCGGGGAAGGAGTCCTGGATGGACCCAGTCCCCTGATTCAGTCCCACTAATAAGAGACAAGAAGCTCCAGCAGAGAATCCCAGGAGTGGGACAGCAGAGAGAAAGGGGCGTCTCTGAGCCCCTCACATGGGGAATTCCCCTCAGCTGGCAGGATCAGGCCCTATGCTCGCCCACTCCCCTAATTCTGACAGGGGATAATAATGGAGCAGCTTTGCTGTAGTAAAGGAAACCCGCATACTGTCTGTTTACACACAACCCAAAGCGGCCTGCTCCCATCTCCCTCTGAAGTGCAAAGGGGCCATTCAGGCAAAGCAGAGTGGGGGAATGAGCAGGGTCCAGCTAGGATCCAAACCGCATCACCATCAAGAGGCCAGCAGCCTTCACACGCAAAGCCCAGCGCCCAGATGACACACTCACCCTGTTGGTCAGGTTCAGCATAGCAAGGGAAGCTTCCTGCGCCCATCAGCCTGGCTTGGGGAGTTGCCCGAGGCTTTGGCAAAAGTATTTGGCACTTGGCACAGGAGAAGATTTTCCAAGGGACACATCTGGGTCTCTCCCCAACACCCCACCTGTATGGAGCTTTGGCTATGAAGTCGCTCTGGGGAATATTTGTATCTGCTGGAAAGCCTTGGAATGACTCATGGCTGTTAAGGCTACAGGAGAGTTTTTATTCTAAGCCTCTGGTTTTGGTGACTTACAATTTTCTGAAATCTGGAATTTTCCAACTGTGGTCCCTGCTCAAAAGTGGCCTTTGTTTAATGTTTGAGCAAAACCCATTCATTCATTTTTGAAAGGGTAGAAAGAGGAAAAATACACACATTCGCCATTTCAAAACCAAAAAAAACCCCTTTGCATTCTCTTTTTGAACTGCTCTGCAGGAGAATCAGCATGGGGGTGCAAAGTTGAAATTTGGGAGAGAAGTAGCCCTCTCTTGGAAGTGCTTTAAAATGTTCTGAAGAAACTTAGTTTTGTGTTCACCTACGGAAAATCAGGCCTTGTGCATGCGTGGGACATTTTGTTTGGCATTTTCTTGCTAAGCACATAACTGTATAGCTAAGGTTCCATTGTACATCTTGTGTGGCCCTCTCAGCTACATACGCTACTGCTTAATCTCCTAAATTACTGCAGGTGCGCCGGATCCACTTTCCAAATGCATCAGTGAAAAACAGGGGCAGCTGTTGCTTTCCCCACCAAAAAATGCCCCCAAGCAGCCGAGGGAGCCATGCACTGCGCTGGGATTCAGGAGGGCAAATCCTGAGGCAAATTCAACCTGATGAAGGGAAATAGTCTTTCACACAACATGCAGTTAGACTGCAGAACTCATTGCCACAAGAAGTCACCATGGCCCAGAACTGAGCAAGATTCCAAAGGGGGTTGGACACTTATATGGAGATCAAGGCTTTCCACATCTATCATAGTTAATGAGAACAAAAATGATGGAAGGGAGATTAAACCTTAGGCTTCAAGGTTTAAGCCAATCTCTAACTATTAGAGACCAGGATGAGGCTGGCGGGGGGGCAGTTTATCCCACATCTGCTACTGGGAGGCTCTGTCGCTTCCCTCGGAAGCATCGGGCGCTGGCCACTGTCAGAGACTGAACATGGGCTGGATGGACCATGGGTCTGGGCCAGTCTGGCAATGCCAGTGTCCCTTTCCCTCTGCTGAGTGGCCTAAATAACTCTGCACTTCACAACTCTTATTTAGCAAAGCCTCATGCCGCTCCTCCAAGAGGTTAGGCCAGTACCATTGCCACCGTCTGTGAGATGGGGTCAGAAAGGCCCGGAGAGGTTCAGCACTGCACAGAAAGCAAACTTCCCTCCCTCTCGGGCCATGTCTACACTATAAAATTACATCAGCATGCAGCCACCACAGTAATTACATTGCTTGTGTGCGCACTTGGCTCCTTGTGCTATGCGTCCTCACCAAGAGTGCTTGTATCGACTGCATTGTCAGCGTGGGGCATTGTGGGATGGCTCCTGGAGGCCAGTATCAGCTGGCATAAGCAATGCAGCGTCTACACTCACTCTGCACCACGTGGGAAGCTGGTGTTACTAAATTGGTGTAGCGGGAGCCAGATTTAAGTGAAGACACTTTCACGGCTAGGTCGACACGAGACAGCTTACATCGACCTAACCCTGTAGTGGAGACTGGGCCTGGGTGTGTCTACACTGCAAAGAAAAATCCACAGCACCGAGCCTCAGAGCTCAGGTCAATTGACTCAGGCTTGTGGGGCGCAGACTGATGGGCTGAAAACAGCAGTGTCAACCTTCCCTGCTCGCCGGGTTACAAAGCCCGGGCTCCAGCCCAAGCAGGAACGTCTGCGCTGCCATTTGTTGCCCCGCAGCCTGAGCCCTGTAAGACCTGGACTCTGAAACTCAGCCCCCCGGGTTTTTCTTTGTGGACAGAACCTCTGTCCTGGCTCTGATGCCTTCTCCCAACCATGGGTGAGCAGGACAGACATCCAGGAGAGATCAGTAAGGGATCAGAGTGGGGGAGGGCTTGAGCCATTTCTGTCAAGAGACAAGTTGCTTTAAGAAGAAAGCAAGAAAGAAAGCGGGCAGAGGAGCTGGCATTGTGGGTTCAGTATTAGGCTTGAAATATTTCCTCTCCCTGGAGCTGTTGGTTCCCTTCTCAGCAGGACTGTCTCAGACATTTATCCTCAAGGCCCCGTGCAGTACATTGTGTATGTTGTTCAGAACAGGGTTTATACAGAGAATCCCTGTTGGTTGTGTGGGTGGGTGATGACGAGCCCATAGTGCAGTGCACGAGAGAAGAGATTTGCTCAGGAGACGTATAAAATTCGGCCCTGCCATTTTGTGCAGCAATTCTGTGTGTTGGTTGACTGCTGCTCTCCTCCCCAGAGTCTGCTGCATTTCCACAGTGACCTGTGTATATAACGCAGACATCACTTTGCAGGAATAAAAATCATTATTCAAATGTAAAATATCATGGTACCTGCTGCTTGTACCAACAAACTCTGTTGGGATATCTGCGTTACCGGGACATGCCCCAGGAAACTGAAGGTTTAACCAAATAAGGATGCAGCCTTTAATTACATAGTCACAGCCTGTTTCCCAAATAATACCATTGCCCCTTGAACCCAGCAGTTACCCAAAGTTCCGAACCTTGCAGGGCTGGTTCCATTAGGATGAACAATCAGTGGTACAAGTCAGAGACATTCCTGGAGCAATCTCGTATGTTTACAAAGAATGGTCACAGTCCTGTTCCCTGACCTCAGCAGCATCTAGAGACCATGATTATTAGGGGTAGAGTAACAGGGTGATGCTGGTTGCAAGCTGTGGGTGTTGGGGGCAGGCAGCCAGGGGAAGTTGTGTGAGGGAGACCCTGAGAGGAAGCAGACACAGCGCTCGCTGGAAAGGCAGATCTGGGGAGTTCTGTTAATTTACCCATAATAATCATAGTCTTTAGCTCTTATCTAGCACTTTTCATCAGCAGATCTCAAAGCGCTTTACAAAGAGAGGTCAGGATCATAACAGATGGGGAAAGTGAGGCACAGGGAGGTGAGTTAATTTGCCCAAAGTCACCCAGCAGATCAGTGGCACAGCCAGGACTACAACCCGGGTCTTCTGAGTACCTGCCTGGCATAGCTCTGACCTGCCATCCATCATAGTGCCTTGTCTGGTCAGCTCCATTATCTTCAGCTGTTTTGACTACAGAAAGGGGTTTGCTTTCTCCTTCTGTTGATTATCTTTAGACCCACCTCACGGCAGCCATTAGCAAATACCCTTCAGCACAACAAGCAATTTTTTCTACAAGGGTAGATACCCACGTGTTGCATCTTTTGGTCCGCTCAGTGCACTATTGCTCGTGTTTGTGCAGTGTTTAGCACAGTGCAACCCCAACCACATTACAGATGTTTATTAACAATACTATAACAAGAAGAAGAAGCTAACAGTGAATGGCGATTCCTTGTTTTTCTCTTGAGGTCTTGTGTGTACTGATCTATCAAGCTGTGTTGGTTGATGCCCACAATTAAATAAGGTGGTTATGAAATGTAACCGTTTCCCATGAAATCTGTCGTTTCCCCACCACCAGGTTTTTTTTCCCTCATGGAAAAAATACAGCTGTTGGCACAGTGAAACAAGAAATCATGTGAAATACACTGATAACACAACTCAGTATGTGCAGCTTTCTGAGAAACAGCATCTGAGATACTGACATCATAAATTACTGGTTGGAGACATATCTGTCTGCAAAAGGAAAAAAAAAGTCCTCTTCACTGTATAGGGCATGATACAGAGAAATATATTCCGATCCAGCCTTTAGAGAGAAGACAACAGGTCATATATAACAGGCTAAGGGCCGGTGTGGGATTCAGCCCTAAATCAGTATAAATATTCTCAGGCCATTAGGTCAGTGACATTAATAAAAATACCTACCCCATGCTGCATGTGTGTATCTAAGATGACAAATAGTGTGTGTTCCTGTCATTAAAGTCTGTTTGGCATACACACAAGGGGGCAGAGGAAAGGGTAGGCATGCAACTGTGACCTGCGCATTTTCTGACGATCGAAGGCATAACCGTATAACTCTAACATTCTACTACAGAGATTTTTTTCTGTGGAATAAGGGTATATTAGCAAAGGATGCTCCCAGCTGCTTCAGTCCCAGCCTCTCCCAGTAGGTGACACTGTAGAGCGCAGGGCAGGCTGGCTATGGGGGAGCTCCTAGCTACTCCAGTCCCAGCCTTTCCCAGCAGGGGGCACTGTAAGGAGTGGGACAGGAGCACTGACTGTGGCTGAGCTCCCAGCTATGCCAGCCTCTCCCAGCTGGGGGTGCTGTAGAGAGTGGGGAAGGCTGGCTGTGGGGGAGCTCCCAGCTGCCTCAGTCCTGGCCTCTCCCAGCAGGGGGTGCTGTAGGGAGTGGGGCAGGCACACTGGCTGTGGGGGAGCTCCCAGCTACACCAACCCCAGAATCTCCAGTGCAGAATTGGGTGAGACATGTTTATTTTCATTAATGAAAGAAGACTTTTGGTTCTGAAGTTGTTGCTGCTGTGCCGTTCAGAAAAGATTTGCAGGGCACGGTGCCCACCCCGGCGGGGCATCGGGATAGAGGCTGCAGGAGACTCCAGAGAGATTAATTTTTGTTTTCTCCTCTCCGTTCTCTATTGTGTACATTGAAGGAGATCAATACGTAAAGCACATTCCTCACTCCTGCTAATGTGGCGTCGCAAAGCGTGTGCTGTGCCATTGATTGGCTACCAGGAGGAAAGGAACAGAAAAGGAGGCCTTTAGAGACAAAGGAGAACATAGAGGACTGTATGCCACCATGGTGCTGTGGGCACCTGCTTATTCTTCTGTCTAATGGACGAGGTTGGGAGTCTCTGATTTTCCTCTCATTAGTCAGTTCTTGGGCTCGGATGAATCAGTCCTTATTTCCGGCTCCACGTTCCCATCGTATCTGGCTGTCAGTTGCTTGGGGCGGGTACCTGGTCCACAGAGTGGGTTGGAGCCATCTGCCAGCACCTGTGCTTTTGCAGCACAACACTGGCACGGTTTGGGAGGCGCATGGTTTTTGTGTATACAGGTTTGGTTTTGAGAAGCCGTGTGTGAGAAGGAGTGAATGAGACAACGTGTCTGTGGGTTTTGCCACGTGCCTGAATTAACTGGAATTAAATACCTATTATGGAAAGGTTTATTTTCTCAGATGGAGGAAATTAAAAATGAAAGTGGAGTTACTTAAAAATGAAAAGATTTTCAATATTTTATTTAATTGATTGGTTGATTGATTATTAGTGTCTGAGCACCTCACAGGCATTCATGGTGTTATCCTCACTGCACTCTATTATTATCCCCATTTTACAGATGGGGGAAACTGAGGCACAACCACTAGTGTTTAACTGCTGATTTGACAAAAGCTAAGCTTTGATTTGCAGCGGCGCTGAGCTTCTGTTGACTCCAGCTGCAGTTAAGGGCCCTTAAGATCATGTTTCCATGACAGGTCAGAGCCAAATTTTTAAGAGCTTCGCACCAAGCGACTCCCATTATGATGCAGGGTTTCCTCCATAAAAAGCATTGTAGAGATCTGAGAGAAAGGGGTCATATATTACAGTCTATTAACCCATTCTGTGCTCAGCTGCACCCTGACCCCAGACCGATAAGATCCCCCCATAGCGCTGGGGCAATTCGCATAACAGTAACAAATAATGAAATTGATGGAAAGGTGTTTTTCTTTATGGCCCCAGCAGATGCTCCTTCTCAAGGGCCAATCGATGGCCCCTTTACTGGATAGCTGTAGGCCCAAAGTTGGGAGAGGATAGTGGGCAGTGGATAGTCCTTGTGTTGTGTGTTCCCGCATATTGCATCCCCAGCTCTTTTCAGCATGATTCATCTGTTGCCTGGCCTGGCGAGCTGGCTCCAATGTGCCTTGAGGCTTTGAGGGAAGGGTAATAAGGGTGACTAAGGAGTTTAGAGGACGGACTGATGTACGAGGAACCTCTAAGAGAACTAAATATATTCCTCAGGTCACATGCCAGTTCTCATATAATACAACATGCCAGTTCTCATGCCATTTTTTCCCTGCAATCTTAAGATACCTGGAGCAGTGCATAGCACAAGAAGCTGCTACACAGGGCTATCTAAAAACCTGCATGTTGTTTTGCAGTATTAGAGAAATTATATGGGATCATGTAGGAATAGACTGTGTCATAATTTATGTCCATGAGGGGGCAGAGTTAAGGTTACATGTGTGACCTAACCTTTGGCCTTCCCTGGTTTCTCAGTGCTTAGCAGTGTCACCTTAATGTTCTGTTCACAGTTTTTTTCCACTGGAGTTTCCTGGGGTTTTGGGGGTGGGGTTACAAAAAAATACAATGGATAAGGAGAAGCAATTTTACAAAATAAAGGAAGAGAAGCTCCAGTCTTCAGTTCTGTGAAACTCCCCAGCTGGCAGGACAAATGTTGGTACATTCTAGCACCCGTACACCTTCCGATGTGTGCTGCTGCAGCCTGGAGACCCAAAAGTGTTTCAGGATTGGGCTCTCCCCTGCACACCTGGGCTTCCCTGCATCTTCGCTGGGATGTGAGAGAGTTTGGTGCAGGCATCCCTTACGCAGGCGCACCCTCTCAGTCAGCCGTCCCCAACATAACCTCGGTGGAGCTGTTCCAGGGCACATGAGAAAGCCCCTCTTGTGAGCACCTTAGCAGCCCTGCAGCTGACTGCTGGGGACAACTCCTTAGCACCTTTGGAACCTCTCGGAGCCCTTCCCCCTCTTCCCCATTTTTGTGTACAGTAGCACATGGCATCCCCAGCTGAGATCAGTGCCCCTTTTGTGCTGGGCACTGCATGTGAACTTACTGAGAGGCAGCCCCTGCCCCCCCTCCGCTCAAAGAGCTTGGGCCCAGATCTTAAAGGTAGTGTCTTACAGCCTAAACAGACAGGACTGGCAAAGGGCAAGCAGGGAAACAGAGGTGCAGAGAGGGAAGTGACTTGCTCAAGGACACCCAGCAGGGTCAGGGCAGAGCTAAGTGGTCTCCTGCATCCCAGTCCAGTGCTCTACCCACTGGGCCACACTGCTTCAGTGGTCAGGGATGCTGCAGGACGACTGACTGAGCAGAGCTCTGATAGCTGTCTCTCCATAAGGGGTTGTAAGGGCATCGGCCACATTAAGGATGGGGAGGAATTGTCTGGGGGGCTTTGGGGAGGAATAGGTGGAACTCCCAGGATAAAACTGAGCCCGGAACCCAAGTCCAGCCTCCCAGCAACAGCCACCGGCAGGCTACCATGACCTTGGCCACTGGCAGAGGCAGGTTACCAGGCTGGATGGACCATTAGGAGCCTGTTCTGTCTGCAGAGAATGGAGGCAAATTCTGTATCTTATGGCAGCGTTTCTCAAACTGGGGTCTGCGAGGGTGCTGCAGGGGACCCAGCTGGATCCAGCCCTGCTGATCAACTCCTCCTCCTCCCTCCCAGTGCCTCCTGCATGCCAGGGAACAGCTGTTCAGGGGTGTGCAGGAGGTGCTGGGAGAGGAGGCGGAAAGAGGCAGGGAAGAGGAGGAGCAGGGGTGAGGCCTTGAGAGAAGAGGTAGAGAGGGGGCAGGGCCTGGGGCTGATCTGCAGGTTGGGGGGGGGGGTCTGTGAAAAAATTTAAACCAAAATGGGGGTCCTTGGGTTGCTAAAGTTTGAGAACCCCTGTGCTATGGGATCTACAGGAGGAGTGTAGCTAGCAGATGGTGACTGCTCAGTAATAGGCAAGGTAGAGTAACTTGGATACAGCTAGATAGGTAGGAAGGAAGGATAATGAGGCAATCTGTAGCCATCACCAGCGCTAGGGAGTCGGCAATGGGAAAACGTTGGCTGTTACAGAATATTGGAGTCGTGAGAGAACCTGGATCTGGGTTTCTGGGTCTGCATGGCATGGGCCCTGGGAGGAGAACTGGACCTGGATTCCTGAGCCCTGGGGCCCTGGGTGCAGCACCCAAGTGAAGGGGATCCAGCCAGCATGATTTTCTCTGGGTAGCTGTCTCCTGAGGGCAGCCTATGATGTTTATATTCAAGTACAAAAACTGCTGCTTAAGGAAGATTAATCTCCCTCTCACAAGTCACTGAGAATGCAAGAAACCAAAACCGGCGCAATGGCCAGAAAGCTGGAGACCAAGAGCAGCTCTAAGGCAGAAGCCTTCCTGGCTTGCTCAGGGCACAGGTTGTGTCCAAGCCTCTCTAGACAGTGGCCTAGTAGCCCCCACTGGGATGTGCAAACAGCGCAGCAGGTGGTGTCAGCAAAGGGGAGCAACGGAGAGATTGGATGCAAAACTGGCCCCGTTTGCAACTGCCCCGAGCCCTGATGGGGCTGGATTGCCCAGTTCCCTCATCCCACCCATCCCAATGTGGGCTCTCGCTGCAGCCCTTCAAGGGCATGGAGCTGCTCTGGAGGTGTGTGCCAGCCTAGCTGAGGTTTGAGGCCATGACACTGCAGTCAGCATCGTGCCATTCCACAGTGCAGGCTGGCACCCCCTCTTGGCACTGGGAAGGAGCAGGGCTAGGAGGGGCTGCCCAGTTTGTGGTGGTTGGTTTTTTCCTCTGTTTAATTTTAGGCAAGATACGGCTCTGCTTTCAAGAGTGGCGTTCAGAGCCACAAATGCTCTCCTAGAATGTTGGCTTTTAAAATGTTGAAAATCCCTCAGCTCATGGGGGTGAGCTCCCAGCAAGTTTGGGGCATCTTCAGAGCCTGCAAGGCCCCTCAGAAGCCCCTGCTCTGGGAACAAGCCCCCCAGTGCCAAATTCTGCCCGGCACAGCAGTGGTGCTGCACAGATGCCATGGGAGCAGTTAATGCTGTCGCCTGAAATCTGAGACCCCTCGCTCTATGCAGATATTGTTCTGACCATCGATCTGTTTTGCCTAAGCGTTTGTTTGTGCTGCACCTGCCATATTGCTGTGGTGCCGGGGTACTGGTGGAGGGGGAATGCTCACATAGTCTTTGGATGGAAGAGAAGGGATTCCTTTCCTATCTATTCCCTGTCTCTTCCCTCCCTTGTCCTGCCCGTGGATGGATACCACCATTCAGTGCTCCCCGCTCCTTCACCAGCGTGCACTTCAAACCCCAAATGGGACGGGTGGCTTGCAGAGCATTAGGCTTGTCTACCCCGTCTCAGATGTTGCCAGCCTGCCCTGCTCCAAATACCTCCCCCCCCCCCGACACACTTTGCGCCATTGCCGGGTCTGGCAGGGTGGTGACCCTGTGAAATCTCTTCTGAGCTGGAGAGGGTCAGGCCCCTTCCCATCTCTGTGCTGTTGTCTACCTTTGCATATGGAGCAGCATCTCCCCTGACATGTGGTGCAGTTGCTGAGAGCGGAGCCGCAGGGAGGCAGAGCAGGCAGGAGCTTGCGCTGGGCTCAGGTGGGCACTCCCCAAGCAGGTGCAGAGTTCCAGGGTTTCAGAAAGGGGCTGGGGAGGGGATGGGGCAGGCGAGGTTCTTATTCCCACTGCATGAGGAGGCTGCAGAAGAGGAAGGGAGGAGAGAGAGATGGACTGGGCCAATAACATGAAAGGAGTCAGGACTCCTGGGTTGTAGTCCCGGCACAGTTGCTGTGTTGTAAAGTGGGGAGAGTTCAGCCCACTTGTGCGCTGCAGGAGGCTCTATGTTTTCCTCCTCGCAGAGAGCCGAGATCTTCAGCAGGAGGAGTTTGAGAGACTCACCAGCCTGAGAGTACTCTACGGGGTTCAGACCTCCTCATCCTTCTTCCCCCGTGCTCAGCTCCGCAGCTCAGCCCTGTGTCATTGCAGAAACCCCCCTATTTCCCCAGCTACCCCTTGCCCCCGGCTCAGCCCTGTAGGAGCTGCCCCACTCGAGTACTATCCTTAGAGGCTTCTGAAAGAAACAACTCCTTGTAAAGATCGACTAACCGCATGCCTGTCCCACGCACTTCAGCAGTCCCGGTCCCATCTGATAATCACAGTCAGGCTGCTCTGAGCTCATTGCTCACCTCAGTAGCGGAATCATTTCAAATCGCTCTTTGCCAGTGTCTTAATTGCTTTTGCGTCGAGCACGAGGGCCGGTGTGAATGCAGAGTGGGGCGAGCTCCCGGAGGGCCGCTCCTCTCACCTGTTGTCTCTTGGGGACTGGCTGATGGAGGAGGGACTCGAATGCGGCCCCCATGGGAGACAGACCCAATTTATTTCCCATCTGCCGTGGGTACCTGGCGGCAAGCACATACCACAGGCTTGAATGTGCCTCCTGCAGTTCCTCGTTTTGGGGATGGGGGTCCTTTGCCCACCAGCCACTCAGACTGGGAGCCTGACACCTGCCTGGGGTGACTTTCTGGATCTGTGCAATAGTGTGTGAAGAAGAGGCCCAGAGTCTCTGCCAGCTGCTGATTGAGAAAGAAACAATCAGTCTGGGAAGCTCGGATTTGTCCATCTCCCCATCCCCAGGTTGAAAGTACCCCAAGTACCCCAAGCCATGGAGCTCAGATCTGTGAGGACCCCCATCTTGGCCCACCCTGGCCATTGAACTAGGGACCTCGGCAGCTGCAGTCACAGACTCCCCTCCCCTGAGGATCGGGCAGAGAACAGAGCAACCCTGGGTTATGCAGACGCAGGAGAAGGCCCCTAGTTCACAGCCAGAGGGTAGGTCTATATGGCAGTGACGGGGCTTGGCTGTAGCTCACTTGCTTGGCTGTAGCTCACTCGAGTCCTAGTGCAGGTGAGTTGTCCGATAATCATGCAGGGTTCAGGAGGGCTCATAGAGACCCCGCGGAAGTGTGTGCTGCTGCAGCTCCACTGCTCTGGGACACGGGATACCCAGGTTAAAGCTAGCCCCAGCATGGCCAGCTGAAGCCACACCCCAGAACTGCTGCCACGACATGCCCTGAGGATCAGTTTTTGCAAACATTGACAGCTGTGTGTAGTATCTCCTGCAGAGACCAGCTCCCTGCACTACAATGGGGTCGCCCCTGGGCCAGTGGTTGCACTTGGGAGCCAGTGTTGGCAGGATCAGCCCTTCCATTGCAGGATCGGGTGTCAACACAAAGAAGGCCCGGGACTACACTGTCTTAGTTCCAGAGTTGTGGTGTGACATGAGTTAGATTCAAGGGGCCGGATCCTGCCCTGACCCAGGCCTACTCCCCTCAGAGTAGCTGCCTGCTTACACTGCCCATGCTGGGTGTAGGGGCATCAGGGCAAGAGCGGGCATGCGCTGGTGGATGGTGAGTGGGTAGCGGAGACCTGGAGGAGGAAGGAGATGGAGCCCAGGCCCAGGGGCTGGCAGTGGGTGAGACACTGGCACAGTGCACTGGGTGGGCAGGGAAGGAGGGCACACGGGGCCCAGGGACAGCACTGTGCTGAGTGTGATTCCGATGTGACGCCGCCCAGACAGAGCTGGGTAGCTCCAGGCTGATCTGTGACAAACCAGGGCTCACCTCTGTCTGGCGTTGGCTTCCACGTGCCCACGTCTGGGCCTGGGGGGCGGCTTCCAGTGCCTCATGGAGCCCAGACCCTCCCTTCCATGGTGCTCTGCTCTTGGGGCCCCAGCATCACAGCTGTCATTTCTGAGCCCCCTGCCCTCCCACCCCCAGCATCCCCTTGGCCCCAGCCTTGCATCCTGTGCCCTGCTGCAGGAGTGGGGGGTCTCCCACCCCTCCTTCCCCGTATCAGGGGAGGCACAGGGGCTACTGAGTGAGCGCTAGGATGTGCTGAAGGGTTACCATCAGCCACGTGATGGCACACAGCTGAGATTCACAGCAGAGCAGTAGCTGCTGGGTATTGTTACTCTCCTGGGCCAGCCGCGCCGCAGTCTAGATCTACACCAGTCAGCACCAGCGGAGGACATGGCCTGCCGTGTCCATGTGTTCCCTGGCCAGCCCCTTTCAGGCCGAGGATGGGAAATGAACGAGGTCCTCTCCCTAGGTCCTGTACACCCCCACTCAGCCCGTCCGGGCTCTCTCCTTTCCAGCCACCGTGATCCTCAATGAGCTGAACTGGACTGAAGCCCTGGAGGACGTGTTTATCGAGAACCGGAAGGAAGACCCATCTCTGCTGTGGCAGGTGTTTGGCAGCGCCACTGGCGTGACCCGCTACTACCCAGGTCTGTTGCGCCGGCATCGCGGCTTTCTTGGGGGAAGGGAAACATGGCAGCATGGCCCCCGAGTAACTGCAGCAGCCTCAAACACCCCTGCTAGGAGGTGGGGCATGCCCAGGTTAGGGGGCAGCAGCACAGTGCTGCCTAGTGCCATGCTGGGAGCTTAGGTGCTGAACTCAGGCTTTGAGATTCACAGTCCTTTTACAGGTGCCTATAAGGCATTACGATCTGATACCTAACTCCTTGGGAGCATTCAGCCCCTCCTCTGGCACTGGGCTGATCACATGCCCCCAGTAACGGCCAAGCTCCTGCTGACATCCACAGCAGCTTTGCCTCTGCAGGGAGCATGTAGCTCAGTGGTTCTCAGCCCACGGGCAGCCCAGTCAGCACACAGCTGCAGCCCATGTGACATCCTCAGGGCTATCCAGGTAGAATATATACTGTGTGGATGCGGCCCACATAACACAGAGAGCTGCATCTGCAGCCCATGATGGGCAATAGATTAAGAACCAATGAGCTAGCTCATTGCCTCCCCTCCCCCAGCCTCTATCCCGTGTGCTGACATCCGCCTCCCCAGCGGTGTTTCACATCTCCTCTGTTTTCATTGCAGCCACCCCCTGGAGGGCTCCCAATAAGATCGACCTGTACGACGTCCGCAGGAGGCCTTGGTGAGAGGGGAGGGGAACAGTCCCCCGGGGGGTGGGCAAAAGGGCTGCATGTGAATGACATACCGGGATGGGAGGTGAGCGCACCCTGAACCACTTCTACAATCTGGGCACCCGCCTTCCATACAGTGCAGCAAATTCCTGGGCACCGAGGGCTAGGCCCACCCCCTGCAGGCTGCACCCATACTTGGAAGCTCCCATTGAGGTAGCCAGCTGTTTGTTTTCATGGAGCTCTGTGCTGCCTCAAGGCTCCAACAGCTCATAGGGTATGGCTACACTTGCGAGTTGCAGCGCTGGTGGAGGCTTTCCAGCGCTGCAATTAGTAAGTGTCCACACCTGCAGGGCACATCCAGCGCTGCAACTCCCTGGCTGCAGCGCTGGCCGTACACCTGACTCAGCATGGGGAATAAAGATTGCAGCGCTGGTGTTGCAGCGCTGGTCATCAAGTGTGGCCACACACCAGCGCTGTTATTGGCCTCCAGGGTATTAGCAGATATCCCAGAATGCTTTTATAAATTACTCTCTTTGTTTTGTTATGCAGCCTCTCTTTGTTTTGTTGTGATCCCGGAGCTGCTTATCTACAAACACAGCTCCTGTTTGCTGTGATCAATCTGTGAACAATCAAATGAGATAATGAGGCAGGCAGGGAGTGAGTGTTTGCTTGACAGAAACGGGGCAGAGGGGAGAGAGGGAGTCCGTTGGCTGCAGGCTGTTTGCAGTTAAGAGTTAAGGGTAAGGGATCGGGAACATGTTCTGATTTTTCAAGGCAGGAAGGTAACACACAGTGTTGGCTCCAAAAATCCACTCTCTCTCTCTCTCGCCCGCTCCCTGTCACACTACGCCCCGCCCCACCCCACCCCACCCCCCTCTTTTGAAAAGCACGTTGCTGCCACTTGAATGCTGGGATAGCTGCCCATAATGCATCACTCCCAACAGCTCTGCAAATGTGGCCACACACCAGCGCTGGTAGCTGTGAGTGTGGCCACACACCAGCGCTGGCCCTGCACAGCTGGACGACCAGCGCTGCAACTACCAGTGCTGCAGATTTGTAAGTGTAGCCATACCCATAGCAAAGCTGACCTGGTCACAAAGGGCATTGAAAAGAGCCAAGAACACCAATGGTCAACGTCCCCAGTCTTTCAGGTACTGTAAATTGCCAGCACGGCCATGCATTGGCAGAGCGTTCTGGGCAATTGCATGTAAATGAACACAGCAGGCCCCTCCCACTCCCAGCACTGCCCCAACAAGCAGCTATTAAAATGGTGATGGGTTTACCAAGGCCTGGTGTGTAGCTGTTCAGGAGTCTCCTCCCTTCCCGTTTCTCTCTCTCCTCTTGCCTGCATCTTCTCTTCCCCTTCTCCCTCCATCCCTCGCTCACTCTTGTAGGGAGGCAGCTAGGCTGTATGAAACTCCAGGTCTGGGAGCAGCCAGCTCTGTCCAATTTTCATTTCACACATCATTGGTGTTGGAAAATGGATACAATAACACAGGCAGGGGCATCGGAGCTGCAGCTTTTGGCTCCTTCTTTCCTCCCCTCCCCTTCCTTCCTGCCTCTGGGGAAGACAGAGGGTTAGGCAGATAGATTCTTAGATACAGATCAAGCGGGTTGATCATCTTCCTTCCTTTCGCCCCCAGTAGAGATGGTAAGTGTGGGGCTCATTCATAGGCAGCACTCACATAGGATCCCGTTTAAAAAGAAAAACGAACGGGACAGCGAGAGAAATACGAGGCCCAATGACAGACTGTGTTGAAGTGATAGCTGCAAGCATCAATTTAGCCACACATCAAGTTAAGCATGATTGAATCAGTTACGATTAGCCTGGTAGAGAAGCTAGCTCTATAGGGCTAATTATTCCACCACAAATGCAGGGTGCTTGGGATTTCCTGTTTATTCGGGGTTCCTTTTAACTATCCAAATGGCACTGGCTGCCTGTGATGCAGGGGGTAATAGAAAATATAAGGGTGCTTTTGCTTCCCTACATTCTGCTTTGATCCCTACCTAACAGCCTTCTTCCTGCACTGAGCCTACCTCTGGTTAGGTGACAGCTCTTTTCTTTTGTTTGCCTGACAACTGCTGTTATCGGGTTTTACCCATGTCCTCTTTAGCCCCTTGCTTGTCCAAACAGGTATTTACCTCCTGGAAGGACACAGCAGGAGGGCATCCTAAGCAGAAGCCCTGGAAGGGCAACAAAGAGAAAAAATATCAGAGTTGGGGAAGGTTTTCATGTTTAATAGCCAGCATTTGCATAAACAGTAGCAGCTTGTTTAAAGTCTGTCCTTTAAACTCCGGGTCCCTGCTTATCTGGAGCCAGACAAAGCCCCATCCCAACAGGGCTGGCTGCAGAACAGATAAGGTTCTCTCAGCTGCCAGAAGGAGAGACACAGGCGTGAGCATGTTCACCTGCAGGGTGATGCAATGCGAAGGTGGTGGAGTTAAAAGCACCTAAGTCAGGAAATGAAAGCACTAAGGTGCAGACCCTTGAGTGAATTTAGGAGCATAAATATAGGGGTCAGGTGCCTAAATCCCTTTTTGTAAAGCAGGGCCGCACCAGGGCTGAGGATCTGCCACACTAGGCACAATGTAGCCATGTTAATGGTCTGAGAACTGTAACTCTTCCATTGTCTGACGTGTCTGGGTCTAAGGCCCGAGCCGTGCAGGTATTTTCACCCACCTGCCGTGTGCTGGAGTCAGTGGCACTCTGCACAGGCAAAGGGATGGGATTGCAGGGTCAGACCCAGGTTTTTAAATGAAACATTCCCTGTGCTTAACGATATTAGGCCCTGATTCAAGAAAGCCCTTACGCATGTACTTAAAGTTAAATATGTGTTGACATGCTTTCCTGAATAGTGGCGTTAGTATTTAAATGGTTCCATTGGCTCTGCAAGTTCATACCTCATGGTGGTGAATGAGGGGAGCAAAGTGTTTCCATTATCTGTCTGTCTATCCATCGGTTTGTTGTAATAAGCCATAAATCCAATGTCTTTGGGTCCATGATTTTTAGCCTCTACCAAAGTTATGAATTTAAGCTCCCAGCTTGTCTTTTGAAAGTGTTGTGCAGGTTTCCTTTAAAGACGAAGACTGAGAGGTCAGATAAGCTAAAGCCCATGTCAAGTTTGGGCACCTGAACTGAGAGCTGAGAGTGACACCCCCTCAGTAAAAAGAAACCAGAGTCCTGTGGCACCTTATAGACTATGCTCCAATACGTCTGTTAGTCTATAAGGTGCCACAGGACTCTTTGTCGCTTTTTGCAGAACCAGACTAACAGGGCTACCCCTCTGATACTTGACCCCTCTCAGTGACACCCCTGCTGGGCCCAAGCAGCCTGACAGGAGGAAGCTGCCCGACACTAATGCAGAGAAGACAAAAGCCAGACCTGCGGCGGGTGTGCGGGGAGTAAACTGGGACAAGGAGCCTGGGGGTGGGAAATTACATACAACTAGGTTTGTGTGTGTAGTATATATATATTTTCATCCTTTCTCCTGGGGATATTTTTAACAGGTGGGTTCTCTTTGTTTAGTTCACCACATTAAAAACAACCCTCTCCTGGAAACCTGTGGGTGGCAACATGAATGTAGCATTTGCTCTAAATCCATGTTTAGACATGAACAAGGAATGCTGGAAGCTGTCACATTTCAGACGCCTTTTCTTCTCTCATATAAATACACATTATGCATCCAGCGCGTAGCAGACACTGGAATCCCTTGGAGAAGTTGCTACCCAGAAGCCACGAATAGACACTGTTTAGACTTTTCTTTCTTTCCTTCTGATGGTATTTGTTGTGCAGAAGGAAAGAGCTGGTTGGTTTCTCTGTGGAATACCTTCTTCCTGTTGCTTTAGTCATCTTTGCTTCTTTAATCTGAACAAATTTCATTCTTGAGAAAGGTGTCTCATTAATCTGAGTTCATCTCCTCCCTCTGCCACTGACTGATGTATGACAATTACTCTCTCTAGGCTTCCATTCCCCATCTTTAAAACTGGGCTTAATAATCCTTGTTTTCGCTGGCTGGTCTATGGATACTGTATCCATAGACCAGCCAGCGATACTAAGCTCTTAGGAGCTGGGACTATCACTATGGCTATGTCTATGCTGTAGCCTTGGCCCGTACGCCTACATGTGTTGTTGCCCAAATCCTCTTGCCATCCACAGCAAACCCCTCAAGCGCATGCTTATTTGCACTCTGAACCCATACTTGCCTGCACTGCCCACTTTGCCATGAGGACGCAGGCAAGATCACTTGAGTGCTGACAGCCCTCCAGGGCCTTCCCACAATTCCCCCTGAAGGACAGACAAGTTCTCTCTCAATTGACACAGCTGACTGGGGCATTTGAGCACCAAGAACTATGGGATGTGTGCAGACGAATGCAGGAACAGTGAGGACACACAGTCACAGGGCAGGGCTTTGCCATGGGGAGGCTGCCACCTAGGCTAGGCTGACACAGGTGCCAATCACCGGACAGCTGAAACGACACTCAGATCTTGAATGCCATGGTTTTTTGTCTATTGAAATCGCAGAAGAAGGAAGGTTGTTTTCCATGGGGATTGTGTATCATTTCCGTGATTTCCACACAACCCGCTTTGTTTTTACAAAAACAACATGTTTGTATCATAATTTGCCCCTTAAGACTGTGTGCAAAACACGCTGCCTGGGGAGACTGGCTGTCTGCAAACCCAGCTGAAAACAGGCTTGTAGCAGCACAGCATCGCTGCAGGGCAGCTTTGTCTTACCAGGGCCTCATCCAGCAAACACTTCATGAGAGTCAGAGAGAGGTTGGAGTCAGCAGAAGCTCTGCACACTGAGGACATGCAGGGTCGGGCCCAAAGCAGATGCCTAGCTCCCATTGAAGTCAATGGGAGTTCTGCATGTGGCAGGCATACAGGATCAGGCCCCAGCAGCTCCTGACTGCAGGAATGGGGGGGTTTGCATGCTTTCCTCTAAGGGAGGGCGCTACATTGCACAGGCGTGCATAGGATTTCAAGAGGCATTCTGCCCTGCCCTGCCCAGCCTTGCTTTGTCACCAGATTGACAAATAGGACAGAGCGGTGGGAGCGCGCACCCCAGCGCCAATCAGGCTCTGTCTTTGACAGGAAATTAATGGCCCCACCATTATGGTTAATTGTCTTTGATTGCTGCACATTAATTATTAACTTTCCTCAGTTGTGGCGGCTGTGCAAGGTTATTAGGAAAGGAGCCGAGTGTGGCTGGCTTGTGTTCGTTTACTGTGCTAAGGCCCTTACTGATGCGCTTTCTCCTGGAGCTTGTTGGAGAACAATCCTTGTTAGCACCAGCATGAATCCTCTCTCCTCAGCAGCAGCAAAGCACTTAAGCGTGGGCTTAAGTCAATGGGATTTTAAGTGCATGCTCAGAGCTAAACAAGGACTGAAGTGTTTTGCAGAGCTGGGACTGACCTCCCAAGTCTGTGCACTTGAGAATGGAAAGTGCCTGCTCCTCACAATTTCTCTGGTTCTAGCGCTAACCAAAGTCAAACTGTTGTGGGAAGAGCCGGCTGTGAGCCCTCCAGAGAGGGGCCTGGGAGAACTGTACGCCCCACATGGACAGTTCTAGAGGAACAAACAGGGAGGCTGTTACGCATGGGGAGAGAATCCCCCCTCCACCTACAGCAGGGGCAGGTTCTGCAGTCTGGGGGGACATCCTCAGTGCAGAGGTAGCCCTGGTGATCGGCCCATGACTTAGCCTTGCCCAGGTGTTAGCAACTGCCCTGCAAATCAGACCCCAGTTGCTGTGTCCCACACTGGTGCTGCTCTGCCCCGTGTGTGTCACTAGGACTTCTGGGGGCACATCTCATGGGTCTCTCTGACTCTCTCCCAGTGAACTGTGTGAGCATGGGTCTGTCCTCCTGGGCACACAGCGGGGAATTGTGGGAAGGCACCAGTGGACTGTCAGTGCATGGTTTAGCCTGCGTCCTCACTGCAGAGTGAAAGTAGCAGCTGGGCTCTAACCCCCCACCCTGAGGCATGACAGCTAGCCTGAGTTAAAAACACCACCAAACTCAGCTGAGAGGGTTTGTGTGTCGAAGGGGCGGGAGGAGAGAGTATTAGAGCAACACCCGTAAGAGCCAGGGCTCAATCTGCACTGAAGACAGACCCCAATAATATGTCTACACTGCAATAAATGACCTACAGCACCAAGCGACAGGGCCTGGGTCAATTGACTTGGGCTGAGAGCAGTGTAGACCCTGGGGCTTGGGCCAGAGCCTGGGCTCCAAGACCCACCCCCCAACCCCTGCCAGGTTTAGGAGCATTTATGCTGCTGTTTTTAGCCCCACGGCCCAAGCCCAAGGCCTGGTCTACACTAGGACTTTAAATCGAATTTAGCAGCGTTAATTCGAATTAACCGCTCAACCGTCCACACCAGGAAGCCGTTTAATTCGACCTAGAGGGCTCTTTAGTTCGAATTCGGTACTCCACCCCGACGAGGGGAGTAGCGCTAAATTCGACATGGCTATCTCGAATTAGG
The DNA here is from genome assembly GCF_020497125.1 of Mauremys mutica. NCBI lineage: Eukaryota > Metazoa > Chordata > Testudines > Geoemydidae > Mauremys > Mauremys mutica. Next base: position 49,407,428 of record NC_059078.1, read on the forward strand.
CTAGGTGTGGATGCAAATCGAACTTACTAGCTCCGGGAGCTATCCCACAGTGCACCACTCTGTTGACGCTCTGGACAGCAGTCCAAGCTTGGATTCTCTGACCAGCCACACAGGAAACGACCCGGGAAAATTTGAATTCCTTTTCCTGTCTGGGCACTTTGAATCTGATGTCCTGGTTGGACATCGGGGCGAGCTCAGCAGCACCTGCAACGATGCAGAGCTCTCCAGCAGAGGAGTCCATGCAATCCCAGAATAGAAAGAGGTCCCCAGCATGGACAGACCGTGAAGTCCTGGATCTGATCGCTGTGTGGGGCGATGAGTCTGTGCTTTCGGAGCTGCGCTCCAACAAACGGAATGCAAAGACCTACGAGAAGGTCTCCAAAGCCATGGCACTCAGAGGATACAGCCGGGATACAACGCAGTGCCGCGTGAAAATCAAGGACCTGAGACAAGGCTACCAAAAAGTCAGAGCGGCAAACGGACGCTCCGGAGCACAGCCCCAGACATGCCGCTTCTACGAAGCACTGCATGCCATTCTAGGTGGGTCTGCCACCACTGCCCCACCAGTGACCGTGGACTCTGAGTATGGGATAGTGTCGAGGGGCAGTTCCTCGGCGATGTTCGCCGATGGGGAAGATGAGGAAGGGTTTGTGGAGGACGACGCAGGCGACAGCGCTTGCAATACCGCTTTCCCCGACAGCCAGGATCTCTTCATCACCCTCAAAGAGATCCCCTACCAACCCTCCCTGGCCGTTAACCCGGACTCAGAATCAGGGGAAGGATCAGTCGGTAAGTGCTATAAACATGGAAACATTTATTTTTTAAAAAACAGGAATAAAAAATATGTAAAAACTATATAAAAACTTTTCCTTAAAAAACTATATAAAGAGAAGGTCCACACATATAGGGATGGAACAGAAATCCTCCTGGGACACTTCCACGAAGCTCTCGGAGAGCAGCTCGAAAAGTCTCCGCAGGAGGTTCCTGGGGAGAGGTGCCTTATTTGGTGCTCCGTGGAAGCACACTCTTCCGCACCAGGCCATCCTAATGTACAGCGGAATCATTGCCTCCACCAGCATTGCAGCGTACGGTCCTGGTCTGTGCAGGGATTCTAGCAGCATCCTCTCTCTCTCTCTCCGAGTGACCCGCCTCAGGGTAATCTCGTTCGGCGACTGCTGCATCTAATTAGGGCAATTAGTGTACTGTTACTATTGTGAATGCTTGATTTTTACTTTGCATAGCAATGACCTTCGTTTAACAGCCACGTGTTGGAGGCCGCAGAGGAAAAGCATACAGTGATCTTTCCCGGGCACAGCCGCGAGGGGCTGGAACAGGGTCAGACTTTATGCTTTACAGATTGCCTTCAGCGGGAGGGCACAGCTATCCATTAACTGTTAAGCAGCCTATAGTGTAGTGCTTACCAGGCCTGGCTGCTACACGGATTCAGCTGTACCGCCCCGCTTGTCCGATCTCCTGTGCAAGACCGCAGCCAATGAAAGCGTATTCCGAAATCTCGAACTTGTCCTGAGAGCTTGTGAGACTAGGTGCCCTGTATGGTCTTGTTCACAGAAACTGACTAGACTGTGTTCAGTGTTCGCAAACATGTATCTTTTCAAGGAAATCACTTCCTTTTTCCCATCACACAGCTGCGGCTCTTTCACGAACTGCCCCGGCATCCCCCTCACAGAGGCTGGCGCAGATTAGGCGGCGAAAGAAAAAGACTAGGGACGACATGTTCTCGGAACTGATGGCTTGCTCCAGAGCCGAGGCGGCCGAGCAGAGACAGTGGAGGGAGACCCTATGTCAGCACCAGCGCTCACACAGCGAACGGGAGGACAGGTGGCGGCAGGAAGACCAGCAGGCGACTCAAACGCTGCTTGGGCTAATGAGGGAGCAAATGGACACGCTCCGGTGCCTTGTAGATGTTCTGCAGGACCGCAGGCAGGAGCAGAGAGCCCCCCCTGAACTGTATCTGCAACCGCCTTCCCCCGCCACAAAGTCCTGTCCCCCCCTCACCAAAAATCACAAGAAGGAGGGGCGCTAGGGGCCGTGAAAACTGTCACTCCACCCCAGCAGAGCGCTCATGTACCAAACAGCTCTCATTCCCTAAAGTATGAGAAGTGCTTCCCTTCCTGGATCACCCAGTCCCAAATCCAAGTTTCATCCCCCCACTGTGTAGTTGAGTATTAAAAGTAGTTTGTTGTTATTCACTGTTTCCGTCACGTTTTCCTTGTCAGAAGACTTTGTGTGAAGGGGGGGGAGGGGTTTTTTAATTGCATAGGACAGCCTCCATTACCAGGGTACAGACTTGGGGGCAGGATCAACAGCAGGACACACACAGACTGCAGTCACTAGGCACTAGGGTCATTCTGGGAGGTGAATGCTGCCCCGGGTCAGTCTGTGAGGTGTATGCTGCCCCAGGGTCCTAGCGCCTGACATCCACAAATGGCAAGGCAGGCTGCCCTTACCATGCCCTTCCACCCTAGCCACGAGCCTCTCCGATGCCCTGAGCCCCAGCAAGAGCCCTCATCCACGGACACATACTCACCCTTCCCACACACCCCTCACCCCTTCCTACGCCCCAACCCCCAGCCCAGAGCCTGCATCCAAACTCCGTCCCAAAGACGGCACCCCTCACCCCTTCCTGCAAACCCACCCCTTCCTGCACACCCACCTGCAACCGTCCTCCCCCCAGAGACCGCTGTAGGAGCAGGAGCCTGTCATTCCTCTAGTGTAGAAGCGGTCTGGACATCAGTGCACACCGTACCCACCACAGTCCGCGTCCATGTTTCAACCCTTGAACAGGAATTCATAATTAAAGAAAACTTTATTAATAATCAGTGTTCCATTAAAGTTATTTTAAAACGTGTGTTGGAAGGGGGGAAACCTGGAGAACGGGGTATGTAACCGCAGATCGAAGTCAACAGTCACTGAAACAGGCTCAGGTTCAGCTTCTCTGTAAATCAACTGGAGAGTCATAGGTTACCCTGCTCTCCGAGGAACCTATCTTTCAAAGCCTCCTGGATGCACAGCGCTTCCCGCTGGGATCTTCTATCGGCACGGCTGTCTGGCTGAGCGTAATCAGCAGCCAGGCGATTGGCCTCAACCTCCCATCCAGCCATAAAGGTCTCCCCCTTGCTTTCACAGAGATTGTGGAGCACACAGCAAGCAGCAATAACAACGGGGATATTTTTTTCGCTGAGGTCCGAGCGAGTCAGTAAGCTCCGCCATCTCCCCTTGAGACGTCCGAAAGCACACTCCACCACCATTCTGCACTTGCTCAGCCGGTAGTTGAAGAGTTCCTTCTCACTGTCCAAGGCGCCTGTATAGGGCTTCATGAGCCAGGGCATTAGCGGGTAGGCTGGGTCCCCGAGGATCACTGTAGGCATCTGCACATCCCCAACCGTTATTTTGTGGTCCGGGAAGAAACTACCTGCCTGGAGGCGTTTAAACAGACCAGAGTTCCTGAACACACGCGCGTCATGAACCTTGCCCGGCCACCCAAGGTAGATGTTGGTAAAATGTCCCCTATGGTCCACCAGTGCTTGCAGCACCATAGAAAAGTAGCCCTTTCGGTTAATGTACTCGCAGGCCTGGTGGGCCGGTCCCAGGATAGGGATGTGAGTGCCATCTATAGCCCCACCGCAGTTTGGGAATCCCATCGCGCCGAAGCCATCTATGACGACCTGGACGTTTCCCAGGGTCACTACCTTTGAGAACAGTTGCTCAACAATTGCGTGGGCTACTTGAATCACAGCAAGCCCTACGGTAGATTTGCCCACGCCAAAGTGGTTCGCTACTGACCGGTAGCTGTCTGGCGTTGCAAGTTTCCAGAGGGCTATGGCCACTCGCTTCTGCACAGTCAGGGCTGCTCGCATCCGGGTGTCCTGGCGCTTAAGGGCAGGGGACAGCAAGTCACAGAGTTCAAGGAAAGTGCCCTTACGCATCCTGAAGTTTCGCAGCCACTGTGATTCATCCCAGACCTGCAGCACTATGCGGTCCCACCAGTCCGTGCTTGTTTCCCGGGCCCAGAATCGCCGTTCCACACCATGAACTTGACCCATTGCCACCATGATCTCCACTGCGCGGCGTACCCTGCTTTGTGAGAGGTCTGCGCCACTCTGTGACTTCCTGTCCTCACCGTGCTGCCGGAGCCTCCTCGCCCGATTTCTCAGCAGCTGACTGTGGAAGAGGTGGACGATAAGGTGCGAGGAGTTGACAACGGCCATAAGTGCAGCGATGATCGCAGCGGGCTCCATGCTCGCAGTGCTGTGGCGTCCGAGCTGTAACCGACCAGAGAAGGGCGCGAACAGATTTCCCGCCGGCGCTTTCAAGGAGAGAGGGCGGGAGTGACGGTTCAATGATGACAGTTACCCAAAACCACCCTTGACACATTTTTTCCCCCAGCAGGCATTGGGGGCTCTACCCAGCATTCCACTGGGCAGCGGGGACTGCGGGAACTGTGGGATAGCTTCCCACAGTGCACCGCTTCCAAAGTCGACGCTGGCCCCGTTACTGTGGACTCAGACAGTCGAATTAGTGTATTTAGTGTGGATACACAAATTCGACTTCATAAAGTCGATTCCACAAATTGAATTAAGTAGATTCGAAATAGTCTTGTAGTGTAGACGTACCCCAAGTCAGCTGACCTGGGTTCAGTACTGTGAGTTTTCTTTGCTGTGTAGACATACCCTTGGTGACCTATCTCATAGAGCTGGAAGGAACTCTGAAGGGTCATCGAGTCCAGCCTCCTGCCTTCACTAGCAGGACCAAGTATTGATTTTGCCCCAGATCCCTAAGTGACCCCCTTAAGGATTGAACTCACAACCCTGGGTTTAGCAGGCCAATACTCAAACCACTGAGCTATCCCTTCCTCCTGTCTACACTAGCCCTTTTCCCCTTGCATTGCTCAGCAGTTGGGGTTCCCGTAACCACAGCCCTGCCTGGCCCTGCTCAGAGCAGGTGTGCACCGCCTGGTGGCCAAAAGACCAGTAGCCACCAGCGCCTTCCATATGAGAGCACACCCACCATCGCTAGCCCCCATTCCTGGGACTCTGCGAGCAGCAGTGGGAAATTGTAGGGGGAAGTGTGGGGTGAAGGAGGCAGAGAAACAGAGGTTGCAGCTGGGCCAAAGACCAAGATCTCCCTTGCCCCTGCAGAGATAGCTCTGCCCAGGGTGGGCAGACATACACAGCGAGAGCCCTCCTGGGATGGGAGAATGGGGAGTGCTGGGACAGGCCCTGGAGTTAATTCCAAGAGCTAATCTCTCATTGCCAGTGAGTGGGGCAACGGTGCGGAGTCAGGAGAGCTGAGTTCTGCCAGTCTATTTACAGTGTAAGCCCTTTGGTTTGTTTAGAGCATACAGCACCTGACACAAGGGGGCCTGATCCATAGGTCCTACTGTAATACACATAATAACAATGTGCTTCCAGCAGGGTCATGTGATGGTAGCTCAGGGTCTGAAATTCCAGCTTGCCAAACTCCTTAGCTCCCCCTTTCTTTCTCAGGGTGAGGGGCCCAGCACACAGCTCCTGCCAAGAGCCATTTGGATTGCCCAGCAGCACGGCCAGTGGGCAGCTCTCCCTTGCTCCCTGCCTTGATAAATGGCCTTATTAAATAAACCCTTTTCCTGCAGTGCCCTGAGTATTATGCCGAGTTCACTGCCCAGAGATAAATGCGCTGCCACCATCCATTAGGAGCAGCATCTTAGTTCGGCCTCCTTATGCCGTCCAGTGTGGGAGACTGGAGCATGGTTTAACGAACCAGAGCATAGGTCTATAGATGGAGAAATGGGTCCAGCTTTAAAGGCTGAGGCAGGTAGACCCATTCACACGGGTGCCCAGAATATGCCCTGCGCTCCCCCGAAGAGCCATGAAACTCACCAAAGTCTAATGTGGTTTATTTCACCTGCACCCGTACATACGTTCCTGTTTGTGCACCTGTAATGTCACCAGGGGCACGGGGCTCTCCAGTCCCCTCGCTCCCTGTTTTACAGTCTCTCCACTGGCTGCCCATAAAACTCTGTATTGATCCCACGGTTTTAGAGCTCATTTCAGAAGCATGCCAGGGCCTGGTACAGCAGACAGATCCTTTGTCACCCTCTGCTCCTGGTCGTTGGTGGAGGTCAGAATCAGCCAGGCTGGGTTGTTTGTCCCAGTCATAAACCAGGGTCCTTGGAGTTAAGGTTTTGAGCAACCCTGCCCCAGTTTAAAATGAGTCTTGAGTTGCAGAATTGGGATCCAGCTCCCAGCTTCCCCAAGGCTCAGAGGGTTGGTTCAGTTCTGGGAAGCACAGAGTTCTAGGAAGCAAAGGTGAATCCAAGCCACCTTATACTATACATATTATGGGCTGCTTCAGGAGCTGAAACAGGCGCTTGGTATAGAGCAGCCTGGGTGGGGCTCTGATTTATGGCAGCCTAGAGCAGCTCAGAATCACTGGAGCAGGAGAGCCCCCCAACAGGCCCCCTTTTGTCCACATGCTCTACACTGCAGTTTATGAGTAGGGATGGCGTCAGGGTATTTCCCCCTGGCCCTCTGGATTTCAAGTGAATCTGAAGAACTGAGTATTTGCTGCAGCGTTGATCTGTTCGGAGCTAGCATGTGGGGGGCACTTCAACCCAGCCTCGGTCAAGTCTTCTGCCGGCCCAAGTGATGGCCCTGGTGTGTGTGCATCTTCTTGTATCAACTATTCCCCAGCAGCATGAGTAAGTGCGAGAATGGGTCCTTTGTGAGCATCAGTGGCCCAGGGCAAGATGGGACTTGCTGCCAGCTCGAATCTCTGCAATGAATGGGGATGTCACTGCAGTGCTGGGCTGCCTTTTCTTTTCTCCTAAGTCTGATCTTCACTGTTTACAAGTGATGGGGAATATTGACGTGAAGGGATCCCAAGAGTGTCGGTCTTCCCTTGGGTTGGATGTCAGTGGCGGGAATCACGTACACAATCCACACAGACTTGCTCACAGGGGGCAACAGTGCTTGCTCTTGCTGTGCCAGTTAGGGCTAGTGCTGCCTTCGTGGCACCAGGGTTCATAGCAGAGGATGGAGGGGACAGCCCTAAAAATCAGTGTCCTGTCCCTTTTCCCCTCTCCCTCCAGGACTCAGTACAACATTCTTTGTTGCTTCTCGTGGTTATGGGGATGGGGAGGGGTTACCTGCTGTCCCCCAGCTGTGGCTGACCCATCACAGCACCCCCCGGCTTGGTTCAGGAAAAGAAAGCCCCATGCCTTGCCACCAAATGCAGGACTCAGGACCCAGAACAAAGTGCTCACCCTTGCACTCCCCTGGCCAGCACACATGCAGTCTGGGATGTGGAGTCAGGGGCTCCGAGGCAAAGCAGGAGAGAGGACGGGGGTCTTTTACCAGCTGGAAAACATCTCTTGTTCCTTGGACAGTGCCAAAAGCAAAGGGACTGGTTGGTCCCATGGCTGCTTGTGAGGCGGAGAGCTCAGCCTCACCCCCAAAGAAAATATAATCATTTCCAATTAGTGAACATCCCTCACTCGCTTTAGTAATCAAGGCCTGTCCATTTACAAGTAATTCCCAGTAATGGTGAGTAATTGACAGTAATTAAGCACTAATTCACATCAGGCCAGATCCTGTTTGAGTCAATGACGAAGCTGCCTTTGACGTCAACCAGGGCAGGATCAGGTCCTTGCCAAGCAGCATGTAGACATGGCAGGAAGGATCAGGCCATCTGGAGATGCACTGGTAACATAAGAACGGCCATAGTGGGTCAGACCAATGGTCCATCTAGCCCAGTATCTGTCTTCTGACAGTGGCCCATGCCAGGTGCCCCAGAGGGAATGAACAGAACAGGTAATCATCAAGTGATCCATCCCCTGTCACCCAGTACCAGCTTCTGGGGGCATGTCTACACTGGCGGAGTTACAGCGTCAGGAGTTACAGCGCCACTCAGAGAGCGTTGAAGGGAAACCGCTGTTGGGTGTTCACACTGTCAGCTGCCTGCGCGATAGCGTGTTCACACTTGCGGCACTTGCAGCGGACTTTGGAGTGGTGCACTCTGGGCAGCTATCCCACAGAGCACCTCTTTCTCTTCTGCTGCTAAGAGTTGTAGGAAGGCAGAGCGGGTCGCAGAGCATCCTGGGTCCTGTTCCAATGCCCCATGATGCATTGCTTTGTGTCCCAGCAATCCCTCTGCTTCCATCCGCATTTGGCGCCATCTTTCATCAGTTTCTGTACTGCGCGCCTTGCCTCATCAGGCTGCAGGAATGGATCCCGAACTGCTGACCAGTATGCTGCTCGCTCTGACCAATACATCATGGGTGGCATTGGAGTTATTCCTTAAACTACAAAGGCAAGAGGAGTGCGACATTGATCTCGCCACGTGTAGTAGCTACAACACGAGATTGCTTGTGGCATTCACGGAGGTGCTGACCACAGGAGAACGCCACTTTTGGGCTCAGGAAACAAGCACTGAGTGGTGGGATCACATCATCATGCATGTCTAGGATGATGAGCAGTGGCTGCAGAACTTTCGCATGAGGAAAGCTACATTCATGGAACTGTGTGATGAGCTCGTCCCAGCCCTGCGATGCAAGGACACAAGAATGAGAGCTGCCCTGTCGTTGGAGAACCACATGGCCATTGCACTGTGGAAGCTGGCTACTCCAGACTGCTACCGATCGGTCGCTAACCAGTTCGAAGTGGGAAAGTCTACCATTGGACTTGTGTTGACGAAAGTCTGCAGGGCTATTAATCACATCGTGCTCCGAAAGACCATAACTCTGGGCAACATGCATGCCATTGTAGATGGCTTTGCACAAATGGGCTTCCCCAACTGCGGAGGGGTGATAGATGGCATGCATATTCCAATTCTGGTACCAGACCACATAGTCACCGAGTACATTAATCGCAAGGGGTATTTCTCAGTGCTTCTCCAGGTGCTTGTCAATCACCGTGGGCATTTGACAGACATTAACGCAGGCTGCTCCAGAAAGGTGCATGACACATGCATCTTTCGGAACACTGGCCTGTTCAGGAAGCTGCATGCAGGGACTTTCTTCCCGTACCACAAGATTACCGTAGGGAAGTTGAAATGCCCATTGTGATTCTAGGAAACCCCACCTACCTCTTAATGCCATGGCTTATGAAGCCATACACGGGGCAACTTGACAGCAGCAAGGAGGCTGAGCAAGTGCAAAATGACTGTTGAGTGTGCTTTTGGCCATTTAAAAGCCTGCTGGCGCTGCCTCTATGGGAAGCTGGACCTGGCCAATGACAATATTCCTATGCTTATAGCCACATGCTGTATGCTCCATAATATTTGTGAGGGGAAGGGTGAAAGCTTCACTCAGGACTGGACTGCAGAGGCTCAGTGCCTGGAGGCTGAGTTTGAACAGCCTCAGGGACATAGGAAGCCATGGGGGAGGGATTATGTTTGGGAAGTAGAGGGGGCTAGTGGACAGGGCCCTGAACTGGGACTCTGGAGAGCTGAATTCTAGTCCCGGCTCTGCTTGTGAACTCAGGTAAGTCACTTCCCCCCCCCCCCCCCTTAGTCTGTCTTGTCTGTTTCCATCACAGGCCCGTTGGGGGGCTGTTTCTCACCGTGCGTATGTCCAGCACCCAGTGCGATAGGGTCGTGATCTCAGCAGAGGCCTCCAGAAAACAAATAATAACCTTAACTTTGGGCCAAAGATCCTTATAAACAGAGCTGTGCACAGGGAACGAAACATGGTGCCCAGTGTCCCACAAACGTTTCTGTGTTTGTTCCAAACTGCTTCGTGCCCTGGATGTGCTTTTCACAAAACTGCTGCCAGCTGACTTGTTCCCGCCCCGCCCCCCGTCACGTGCAGTGTGGCATTTCACGCTGTGGGGCTGCAAGCCGGCTGTTTGTCAGGAACGAGGAGGGTTTTCAAATCTCCCAGCATAGCCTTTAATTCTCCCCCGCCCCAGCCCCCGCTTTGAGGGTAGAACTGGGGAGGGTGAAAACAGATCCAGTTTGCATTGGAAAACTGCAGATTTCCACTCTTCTTTATGCACACACAGAAATGGGTCATTTAACATTCCAATCAAAGTGCAAAGATCTGGCACTAAGTATTAATAATTTGCAATGTGAGAGCACCAGTCTGGGCCCCAGTGTGCTGGGTGCTGTACAGACACGTCTCCCCTGCATGCAGACCCATGCTTGTCAACCCCTCCTCTGAGCATCCATGCTGCAGAGCCATACATGGGCCTCGTCCACACAGGGCTGCAGTGACCTGGGTTTGGCACTGGGGTTTCTGGGGGCATAGCCCAGGGTTCCCAGCGCCTCACTAATGGGAGCCATTGTAGGAATTGGTTCGCAGCATATTGTGGTAGCACGTGTCTATGCTTCCCTCTGCGGAAGCGATGTTGGCTAGTGCCAACACATTTTAGCTGAGGCTCCACATGTTCCGTGCATGAGTCTGTTCCTGCCAGGGCTGAGTCATGGATCCAGCCCTGTTGGATGAGCTGCTCCTGCATGCCGCAGCGGGGTACAGAAAGAGGGTTTGGCAGAGGGTGGGTGGCATTTCCACAGCAGTCGCTGACCCTTGGAAGCTGGCAGCAGGTCTCATTCATGGTGAGAGACAGCCCCTGCCCTGAAGGCTCAGTGTTTTAAGGCTGGAGATGACAGGTGGCTATAACAGACAGACGGGGGAGCACAAGGAAACAATGAGGTCATACTGATCAGTAGGCTGGGCAGTGGGCATGACAAACCAGTGTCCACTGTTTTGCAGGCATCCCAGCAGAGGGCAGCATTCTGGAGGAGGACAGGGAGGTCCTTTTGCAGTTATTTTGGAGTTAGGATTTTGCATGAGGTCTTTGCGGCCAGTATTGTGTCCTGTTTTGTGTCCCCCTGCCTCCAGGTTAGGTATGAACCTCACTCCATGAGACAGCGCTTTCACCCTGTTGCTGTGAGGGGCACTTGGTGGGAAGCAGACAGCCCGGTTTTGTGTGTGCTCTTTAAACAGGCGATAAACGCTTTCCTAATTGTTCTTAGCGGGTGGGTTCAGGGTGTTTTTTTTCCTTCCAAGCAGCTAAAAATAACCTAATCAGGTCTGGCCTTTGAAACCACCAGGGGGGGCAAACAGCATCTTAATATGAATGTGTGTGTCAGCAACATAATCACTGCTAAGAAAAAAAAAGGAGACTATGCTGATGGAAGAGTTTAGCATTTCGAGCTCATTAAGCTGATATGATACTGAATGGCGGGTCGCTCTCAATTTGCAAGGCCTTTCTGCAGCCTTCCCTTGGCTTTCCAGGAGAGCTAGCATCATCTTCTCTCCCCTTCTCCTTGGCACACTTTCCTGGGCAAGTGGGGCTGCCACAGCTGAAGGTCTTCTTAGCGTATGCACAACGTATGGCAGGGGGGCCGTGACCCGGATTCCTCACCCAATTTGGTCCACTGGTTGGATCATTAGCTTCCCCGGCCTGGGCCGGGTACTGACAGGGAATGGTATGTGAACGCTGATCCATGGCCCCCATAGCTGAGGATTTGTGCTGCCAATTTGTGCTACGGTGCTGCAGAGCTCTGCTGTGACACCTGTCGCGCTTCAGTCTCCATGGCATACAAGTAATGCCGTTTGCCTTGGTGTCCCAACTTCCATCACAATCCATTGCAGCCAGTACAGTGGCTCAGCAGGCTGCAGTGTGCTGAGCGCACTAGCTGTGGATCTGGCTGCAGGAGCAGTACTTGGGGAAACGTGGCACTGAAGGGCAGGGGAGCTTGCAGTGCACGAGGAGTGCAGCCTATCAGTTACTGAGTGGTACCGAGTGCGAGCCCTGGTCTGCTACAAGGACTTGTGCAGAGAAGAGAGCACCTGGCAGAATCTCCCATGACCCTGCTCCTGTCCACTCCCAGTCACAGAGTCAGAGCCCCAGGGAGAGCGACAAAGCCCTGTCCATCTGGCTGAGTGAATAAGCACACAGGCACACAGCCCCTGCCTTCCCAGGCAGTGTGTACACCCCACTTTTAGGGACAGCCACAAACTGTGCATCCTGGTAACACTGATTTCAAAAGACCCCATTACCTGCAGAGCTGGGTATTTGGTAGAGGAAGAGAGGCTATTGCCAAGCTTCTGGAACGCCTGCAGGACCAACTGAGCAGTCTGGCCATTCACGCTCCCTATACTTTGGATAGGGCAGGTTTTTCCCCATGCCCCATTTTTGACTGATTTGCGTTGCAGTGTCCCCAGTGTCTGTACAAAGCCAGGAGGAGAAGTTCTGCCATCATGAATTTATGGGGGATAACCAGATCAGTAGTTGCCATGCTCATCAGCTAAGCTGTTGTCATATCATGTATTATTTCCATTTAAACCTGATGTAACACAGCAATGGGACCTGCCATCTGCTGGAGCCAGTGCCATCTCTCCCTCCCACCCAGCACCCCATCTTCCAAAAAGGAAGATGACCTTAACACAGGCAGAGTTTGGGGGGCATGGGAAGGCGTTGTAACAAGTTCTGCGGAGGAGACTGCTCCCAGCTTGCACCCCTGAGGCAGGGAGTCAGAATGTTCTTTATAAACAGAGTGATTAGCAGGTGATTAAGATAAGAAAGGGCTGTTAGGGTGTTTCCTAAAGTTAAATGATCTGTTCCAAGCTTTGTGAACTGCAAAAAGTAGGTAGCCAAATGATTTTTCTACAATTGTTTCAATTGTTATATTCAAGAGGTGGTAACAAAGTTACTAATATCTTTCTTTCTGATTTTTAGACAGGAAATGCAGTAGATCTAATCTACCTGGATGTCAGTAAGGCATTTGATACAGTTCCACGTGGGGAATTATTAGTTAACTTGGAGAAAATGGGGATTAATATGAGAACTGAAAGGTGGATAAGGAACTGGTTAAAGGGGTGACTACAACAGGTCGTACTGAAAGGTGAACTGTCAGGCTGGAGGGAGGTTACTAGTAGAGTCCCTCAGGCATCAGTCTTGGGACCGATCTTATGTAACATTTTTATTACTGACCTTGGCACAAAAAGTGGGAATGTGATAATAAAATTTGCAGATGACACAAAGTTGGGAGGTTTTGCCAATATCGAGGAGGACCCGAATATCATACAAGAAGATCTTAGATGACCTTGTAAACTGGAGTAATAAAAACTGAATTATATTTAATAGTGTAAAGTGCAAGGTCATGCATTTAGGGACTAACAACAAGAATTTTTGCTATAAGCTGGGGACGTACCTGTTGGATGTGACAGTGGAGGAGAAAGAGTTGGGTGTATTAGTTGGTCACCGGATGACTATGAGCCACTGATGTGATGCAGCCGTGAAAAGGCTAATGCGATCCTAGGATGTATCAAGCGAGGTATTTCCAGTAGAGACAGGGAAGTGTTAGTACCATTACACTGGTGAGACTTCATCTGAAGTATTGTGTGCAGTTCTGCTTTCCCATGTTTAAGAAGGATGAATTCAAACTGGAACAGATGCAGAGAAGGGCTACTAGGATGATCCAAGGAATGGAAAACCTCTCTTATGAGAGGAGACTCAAAGAGCTTGGCTTATTTAATCTAACCAAAAGAAGGCTAAGGGGAGATATGATTGCTCTCTATAAATACATCAGAGGGATAAATACCAGGAAGGAAGAGGAATTATTCAAGTTAAGCACCAATGCGTACCCCAGAACGAATGGATGTAAACTGGCCATTAACAAGTTTAGGCTTGAAATTAGACAAAAGTTTCTAACCATCAGAGGAGTGAAGTTCTGGAGCAGCCTCCCGAGGCGAGAAGTGGGGGAGAAAAACCTAACTGCAGGGCCGTCCCTAGCTATTCTGAGGCCCTACGCAGCTCCCCCTGCGGTGGGGAGGCCTCTGCAGGGAGGAGAGTGGGGGGGGCGGGGCTGGCTTGCGGAGCAGGGGGGAACCACCCCCCAGCACTCACCGGCGGCACGGCTGGGGCCAGGTCTGCACTTCCCACCGCTGGAGTGGGGGTGGGTCTGGGGCGGGGAAGAGGCAGGGCGGAGCAGGGGTGGGGGCCCTGGGGAAGATCTGGAGCAGGGGCTGGAGCAGCATGCAGCTGTGCAGGGCACCAGGAAATTTGGTGCCCCAAATTTCCTGGTGCCCTATGCAGCTGCGTACTTTGTGTATGGGTAAGGATGGCCCTGCCTAACTGGCTTCAAGACTGAGGGTTTGGGCTACACTTGCAAGTGTGCAGCACTGGGAGTTAAAGCTGTCTTCGTACAGCTGTGTAGGGAAAGCGCTGCAGTGTGGCCACACTGACAGCTACCAGCGCTGCAGTGTGGCCACATTTGCAGCATTTGCAGCGGTGTTGGGAGTGATGCATTATGGGCAGCTATCCCACAGAGCACCTCTTCCCATTCTGGCGCCGTGGGTTGTGGGAAGGGGGCGGAGGGGGCGGGTTATTCTGCTTCCTGTCCCAACGCCCTGTGATGCATCACTTCACATCCCAGCAATCCCTGTTTTTCCGTCCACGTTTGGCGCCATCTTGACTCTCTCAACGGTTTCTGTGCAGCGCGATTTCTGTGGGAAATGGAGCCCGAACTGCTGAGGAGTATGCTGACGAGTCTCGCCAGCACATCACGTTTGGCAGTTGAGCTATTCCTTAAGATCCAAAGTGATGAGGAGTCTGACGATGATAGCAAGTCGCCTGACACGTATGACACTAAATTGCTTCTGGCATTCACGGAAATGCTCAGCACCGTGGAACGCCGCTTTTGGGCTCGGGAAACAAGCACTGAGTGGTGGGATCACATCGTCATGGAAGTCTGGGATGACCAGCAGTGGCTGCAGAACTTTCGGATGAGAAAAGCCACTTTCATGGGACTGTGTGCTGAGCTCACCCCCACCCTGCGGCGCAAGGACACGAGATTGAGAGCTGCCCTGCCGGTGGAGAAGCAGGTGGCTATTGCAATCTGGAAGCTGGCAACTCCAGACAGCTACTGATCGGTCGGGAACCAGTTTGGAGTGGAAAAGTCGACCGTTGGAATCGTTTTGATGCAAGTTTGCAGGGCCATTAATTGCATCCTGCTAAGAAGAACTGTGACTCTGGGGAATGTGCAGGACATTGTGGATGGCTTTGCCCAAATGGGTTTCCTTAACTGTGGAGGGGCGATAGATGGGATGCATATTCCTATTCTGGCACCACCCCACCTAGCATCCGAGTACGTTAATCGGAAGGGGTATTTCTCAGTGCTTCTCCAGGCGCTTGTGGATCACCATGGGTGTTTCATTGACATTAACACAGGCTGGCCCGGAAAGGTGCATGATGCACGCATCTTTCGGAACACTGGCCTGTTCAGGAAGCTGCAGGCCGGGACTTTTTTCCCAGACCGGAAGATCACAGTAGGGGACGTTGAAATGCCCATTGTGATCCTTGGAGACCCCGCTTACCCGTTAATGCCGTGGCTCATGAAACCATATACAGGGAACCTTGACAGGAGCAAGGACCGGTTCAACTACAGGCTGAGCCGCTGCCGAATGACTGTGGAGTGTGCTTTTGGCCGTTTAAAGGGGCGCTGGCGATCTCTGTATGGGAAGCTAGACTTGGGGGAAAGCAGCATCCCTGCGGTTATATCCGCGTGCTGTACCCTCCATAATATTTGTGAAGGGAAGGGTGAAGGATTCAGTCAGGCATGGACCTCCGAGGTTCAACGCCTGGAGGCTGAATTTGCACAGCCAGAGAGCAGGGCTACTAGAGAGGTCCAGCACAGGGCTGCAAGGATTAGGGATGCCTTGAGGGAGGAATTTGAGGCTGAAAACCAACAGTAATGTTTGATACCTTGCATGAGAGAAGTGCAGTGGTTACAATGTTAGTAGGAATCTGTGTTTCCTAAGCTGATTTGCAGTGCCTGTTTCTTTCCTGGGCTAAGGTAGCTTTGACTTTCTGCAATAATAAAGACTGTTTTCAAAGCCAAGAATTCATTTATTGAAAAGAAAATTACTTTATTGACAGACACACAACATTTTGGGAACCTAAAAGGGCAGGGGGTGGGGAGTGGAACTGTACAGTCACAGGTTTGAATATGTCCTTTCTGGAGTGCTGTGCAATGACTGCTGCATTTCAGGATGGCTATACTGCATGGTGATGGGGGTTGAGTGCAGAGGGTAAGGGTCATAGTTCTCAGGGCTGGTTGGTGAACGTACAGGTGTTGGAGGCAGCTGATGGTGGTAAGAACCTGGATGCTGGGGAAGGGGGTTTTGAGCTGACATTGGGGCACAAGGGAAAGAGCTTTGGGATGGGGGGGTGGGCACGGTAGTGCTCTGTCTGCATGGCTACGAGTGCCTGGAGAGAGTCCGCTTGGCGTGCCAGGATGCTTATCAGCTGCTTTGTGCTTTTCTTCCTGGCCGCTGCGTTTTTCTGGCAGATCCTGCTTTCCCTTTCCCTCCAGTTCTGCACTTTTTGATTCTCTGTGACAGAGTGCTGCATAACCGCTTGCAGCATGTCTTCTTTGCTTTTTCGCGGCTTCTTCCGGAGGTTTTGGAGTCTTTGAGACGTTGATAATACGGGCAGCCAAGATCTCAAAGTTGCTTCTGTAAAGGCAAAAAATGCAACACTTAACAGAGGCAGCATTGTTTATACCAGACAGTTATTCCCACGCAGTTAAGGAGTGTAACAGTCTTCACAATAGCATAATTTTCCCATCCCAAAGAGAGTGCACATAACCCACGGGAGCCCCGAAATGGTGAGTAAGGGGGACTGATTGCTTCAGGGCTCTACTGTCCTCGGGGTTTCTGTGCGTTGGGGAAAGCAAACAGCTGCCAGGGGCACTTACACTGAACACTATCCCAACATTTTCCACAGGAGTTGATCCTGGAAGATATCTCGCTGCTGCGGGTCACCTGGGAAGCGCGGGAGGGTCTTCTACAGCAATGTGGATTCCGCCCTGGCCCCTATGCAGCTTGCCTGTGTGCAGCAATGGTCCCTCCACCCCTCGCGGCACAGTGGCGCGGACGCGTTAGCCTGACTGGGACAAGGACCACGGTGGCTCTCCCAATAAACTTGCGCAAGCGCATTGCCCATGCTCTGGCTGAAACTTTTGAAGAGATTACCGAGGCCAATTACCGCGACGTGATAGACCACATCAATGCGCTATTCTGCATCTAGGCATGAATGCATGCAGCCCTAACCCCCCCTCCTCTCCCAAAAAATTTCCATCATGAAAATAAAAACTGCTTACGGGGAACCTGCTCCTCTGATTGTCCTCCATCAAGTACCGGCTGCTGCGACTGGCTACCTTCCTCCTGGCTTGAGAAGAGCTCCTGGCTGCATGCCTCCTGGGACTCCGGGGTGTCTCTCCCCACCCCTGTACCCTCACTCTCGGTTTCCTCCTCCTCCCCCCACTCTGAAGTGTCCATCGTGGTCCTCGGATTGGCAGTGGGGTCACCCCCAAGTATCGTGTCCAGCTCTTTATAAAAGCAGCAGGTCGTGGGGGCAGCGCCGGAGCAGCGGTTTCCCTCGCGGGCTTTGCAATAGGCACTCCGCAGCTCCTTCACTTTAACCCCGCACTGCAGCGCATCCCAGTCATGGCCCCTTTCCAGCATGGCCTTTGATACTTGCCCATAGATATCGTAATTCCTACTGCTGGAGCGCAGCTGAGACTGCACAGCTTCCTCCCCCCAAACACTGATGAGGTCCAACAACTCGCTATTGCTCCATGCTGGGGCTTGTTTGCCACGTGGAGCCATGGTCACCTGGAAAGATTCACTGATTGCACTCCACACCTGGCTGAGCAAACAGGAAGGGGATTTTTTAAATTCCCAGGGCATTTAAAGAGCGGGTCACCTGAGGCCAGGGCAGTTCATACTGATGAGCAGAGTGGCTGAACAGGGATTCTGGGATACCTCCAAATACCTCTGGAGGCCAATAACAGCGCTTTTGGTGGCCACACTGGCGGAGCAGTGCTGCATCAGCAGCGCTATAATCGTTATTCCCCAGGCCGAGGTGGAGTACAACCAGCGCTGTAGCCAGGGAGATTCAGCGCTCTGCACGCCACAGGGAACAGCTCTCACAGCATGTGGTGCTCAAAACACAGGTTCCAGCTGATGAGCTGTGCATTGTGCACAGAGATTTTGAAGTTTGGTGCTGCCAGTCCATCATGCTTCATTTTGCACTCTCTGAATCCAGACCTGCCAAACTTCCTGCTGAGGATTCTGGGTAGTGTAGTCCAGCAGGCTACAGTTAATAGACCGGCCAGTAGACGGCATTTAAAAAAACATGTGCGTATTCATAATTGTTACATAGAGCCCTGAGCGTTCTGTGGAGCGGACTGTCCTCCAGTTATCAGAGAGTAATTTAATCATTGGTTCTTGAGCAGTTTTATCCAGCCCAGGACAATAGACATACACATACCTGCCCTCTTGCCAGCCACTGCTGTAGTTCTCCCATCCCAACCTCGTCCTCCCCAGGTGGCCCCGGGCTGTGATACGATGCCAGTCCCTTCCCCAGGTGCGTTGGGAGGCCGGGGCATGCTTCACACTCTGTCTTTGCTCATTGCAGGTATATCCAAGGGGCCTCCTCTCCAAAGGACATGGTGATCATCGTGGACGTGTGAGTGTTGCCCGGGAGGAATCTGTAGGAACCCTGGATTCCTTTTATGGCCAGGGCCTTCTTGTGAAATTCTCACCTAGCCAATCAACAGGCTGCAAATGGGTGGAGCCAGAGTGAGCCTGTAACTCTGCCACCTCCACCTCCCCCAAGGGAAGGCTCTGGGGGGCTGCTGAGGAGCAGTGGGGTCACTGGTCATGCCATTCTCCCCTCCCCTGCCCTGTCCCTGCAAGCAGCAGTGTCCTGTATTCCCCACCCCAGAGCTATGTGTTGCCTTGAGCCACATCACAAGCCATGCCCCCTCTGCCTCCTCAGGAGTGGCAGCGTCAGTGGCCTCACACTGAAGCTGATGAAGACGTCAGTCTGCGAGATGCTGGACACCCTTTCGGATGACGACTACGTCAACGTGGCTTCGGTGAGTACCACTCTGAGGAGGGGAGAGGAACCCTAGCAACAAGAGATGGAGAACACCCTTTATGTCCATGGCCCACCAGCCTGTGCTCCACCATTTGGTCTCAATTGGGCACCCAAATACTGGGACTCGCAGCCCTCCCACACTGACACGGCTCACTGGGAGGAAATTTCCAGACTACGTTTCCTTTGGCTAAATAGCAAACCCATGTGACTCCCTGTCAATTCAGAATGCGTTGGTCTTTCTAAAAGAGAGAAGTTCTGGGCTGGAATCGCTCGGTGGAGTTCTCTGGCCTGTGCTATACATGAGACAATCCAAACAGTCCCTTCTGCCTCAATGTTTAGTGAGCTGGGGGCTGCGTAGCTAGTGATCGGGGAGGCAGTGGATAGTTCTTACGGAGAGAGCGTTTCCTGGACCGTGGTGGGTGCTGGGATTGTTCCCAGATGAGCTGGACATGGAGATGCTCTTTCTTTTGAGGCCTTGTGCAAGAAATTCAGGAAAGTACCCCTTCAAGCTGCTCTCACCACGTACAACCCCGGCTGAGGACACCTCTCCACCCTGGCTGAGCATGTTCAGGGAAAGGCAAAGGGGGACCCTCTGCAGCCAGAGTCTGATGCAGCTCTCTGCAAAAGTGCCCCAGCCCCACTGCTTGCACAGGAGATGGGCAAACCAGGAGGGGTGCAGCGAAAGCCTGAGCTGATCCTGAGCCATTCTGGAGTTCAGCTCACTTTTGGGGCCATTTAGGGAACTAGGGTAAAAATCTTTCTGGGGATTGGTCCTGCTTTGAGCAAGGGGTTGGACTAGATGACCTCCTGATGTCCCTTCCAACCCTGGATTCTATGATTCCTGCACATTTCCTTTCCCAGGAGCAGCGGCTCTGATGCACCATCAGAGGGTCCTGGCATGGCAGGGTCCTGATGCCAGTGCAGAGCAATTTCACATGTCCAAAGCGCTGAGCAAGCACCCAGAGTTAGATGCCTGTTGTCACCCCCTTTGTACCGATGAGAAAACTGAGGCACAGAGAGCTAAAGCCCCGCTGGGAACTAGTGACCAGACTGGAATTAGAACTCAGGACCTCTCTAGCCCCAGGCCCTTGTTCAGGTCACTTCAGCATGGGATTTGGACAGTTCAGCTGAACCTGAAAGGTCCTTCTTACCCTATGGGTGCCCCTCTGAATGCCCTAGCCCTCTGGGCTTCTCCCGCCACTCGCAAACTACTGGCAAGGCGAAACCCTGGCCGCACTAATGCAGGGAGAGGGTGTAGAAGTCTCTTCCCTGCCTGTAACAGCAGGCCAGGATTGCAAACTGTCCAAGAGTCGCTAGGGAAGGAGATTGGCCACCAACCATGCACGTGGCACACCTGGCCCCAGTAGGGTGTGGTCAAACTCTCACGGGGTGTGGTCAAGCCCTCAGTCAGTTAGCGCATATGTTACCTTCCACACCATGCACTCACCTGGGATGCATATCGCACCCGCTGCATCGTGCGTCCACCCTGTGCCTGCAGGCTGACTCTCATCACCAAGCAAAGATGGCACCACTCCCCGCCAGCTTCCCAGTTTGGCTCATCCCGATAAGGGCAGAAGGTTGTCCTCAGGGCACCAATCCTACATATTAATAAAACTGTGTCACACATGGCACACACACACACACCACTCCTCATACTATACAGTATCCATGATGGTTTGGCAACAGGGTAAATTGAGTGGCACTAATTATACTGTAACCTTTTTTATTGCTAACCAACAAACTGTAATTGTTCTGTAGATACTCTCTATAGACAAGTAACCTCAGTGCTACTCTGGGCTATGACAGTGGATCACTTAGCCGCTAAATAACTATGTCGTTGTAACTGGAGCTGTGTACAGCGAGGAGCTAAGGAATTGTTATCCAGTAATTTCTCTGTAGAGTAGTCAAATGCCAGCTAATTGCACTCTGCTTCTTGGCTGCAAAAAGGTGCAGCATCTATGGTGCTCAGTCTTGCAGAGGTAGAGCGATAGAGAGCCTGTGTCACTGAATGTGGTCACTTGGATATGGACCCTGACCCTGACCCCGCATCGTCATGACGTGCACTCCAATTACTGGGTCACAGTGCACGCTTGCATCAAAGAGTTGGGACATTTGTGACTAGCATGGGCATCGTTTCATCTCTGTCCTCCTCCTCCCCTCCTGCTTGGAAGGTCTTGTCACCGGCCCGTGTGTCTGAGGCCTCGTGGGGAGGGCTCCAGTGTCAGCACAAGTGCTCACCGTGGTTCTTGGGATAGGGTTGTTTTTAATGAGGGTTGCCACAGGCTCTTTTCCTTCCTCCCTCTCCATCCCATCCCTGAGCCAATTCACCCAGCACCTGACAGACCTTTTCAGCCACCCCAAAACCGCGAATCCCCCAACACCCATCAAAGAGGGTGTCAAACCCAAGTCCAGTGTCAACTCCCAGGGAGCCTGGATGACATCTAGGAGTCTGGCAGCTTTGCTGACACCTTAGCAGGGCTGGTGGAAGAACAAGTACCCTGGAAAACCTTCAGAAACACTGAGCCCCCACCATTCCTATGGAGATCAATGGGATTACTCACAACCTTGGCAAAGCAGGCCCCGAGGCGGGTGGGACCGGAGACATGTTGGTGCAGCAGGAGGGTCCTGAGATCCAGCATGGCAAGACCTCCCTGGTGTTGCCACACAATCAGTAAAGGCAGCTGATCATAGAATCATAGAATCTCAGGGTTGGAAGGGACCTCAGGAGGTCATCTAGTCCAACCCCCTGCTCAAAGCAGGACCAAACCCAACTAAATCATCCCAGCCAGGGCTTTGTCAAGCCTGACCTTAAAAACCTCTAAGGAAGGAGATTCCACCACCTCCCTAGGTAACCCATTCCAGTTCTTCACCACCCTACTAGTGAAAATGTTTTTCCCAATATCCAACCTAAACCTCCCCCTCTGCAACTTGAGACCATTACTCCTTGTTCTGTCATCTTCTACCACTGAGAACAGTCTAGATCCATCCTCTTTGGAACCCCCTTTCAGGTAGTTGAAAGCAGCTATCAAATCCCCCCTCATTCTTCTCTTCTGCAGACTAAACAATCCCAGTTCCCTCAGCCTCTCCTCATAAGTCATGTGCTCCAGCCCCCTAATCATTTTTGTTGCCCTCCGCTGGACTCTCTCCAATTTATCCACATCCTTCTTGTAGTGTGGGGCCCAAAACTGGACACAGTACTCCAAATGAGGCCTCACCAGTGCTGAGTAGAGGGGAATGATCACATCCCTCGATCTGCTGGAAATGCCCCTACTTATACAACCCAAAATGCCATTAGCCTTCTTGGCAACAAGGGCACACTGTTGACTCATATTCAGCTTTTCATCCACCATAACCTCTAGGTCCTTTTCTGCAGAACTGCTGCCCAGCCATTCGGTCCCTAGTCTGTAGCATTGCATCGGATTCTTCCGTCTTAAGTGCAGGACTCTGCACTTGTCCTTGTTGAACCTCATCATATTTCTTTTGGCCCAATCCTCTAATTTGTCTAGGTCCCTCTGTATCCTAGCCCTACCCTCCAGCGTATCAACCACTCCTCCCAGTTTAGTGTCATCTGCAAACTTGCTAAGGGTGCAGTCCACACCATCCTCCAGATCGTTAATGAAGATATTGAATAAAACCGGCCCCAGCACCGACCCTTGGGGCACTCCACTTGATACCGGCTGCCAACTAGACATGGAACCATTGATCACTACCCGTTGAGCCCGACCATCTAGCCAGTTTTCTATCCACCTTACCATCCAGCCAGTTTTCTATCCACCTTACCATCCATTCATCCAGCCCATACTTCTTTAACTTGCTGGCAAGAATACTGTGGGAGACTGTATCAAAAGCTTTGCTAAAGTCCAGAAATAGTACATCCACTGCTTTCCCCTCATCCACAGAGCCGGTTATCTCGTCATAGAAGGCAATTAGGTTAGTCAGGCATGACTTGCCCTTGGTGAATCCATGCTGACTGT
Source organism: Mauremys mutica (assembly GCF_020497125.1). Taxonomy (NCBI): domain Eukaryota; kingdom Metazoa; phylum Chordata; order Testudines; family Geoemydidae; genus Mauremys; species Mauremys mutica. Next base: position 49,430,298 of record NC_059078.1, read on the forward strand.
TCCTGATCACTTTCCCCTCCTTTAAGTGATTCAGAATTGATTCCTTGAGGACCTGTTCCATGATTTTTCCAGGGACTGAGGTGAGACTGACTGGCCTGTAGTTCCCTGGATCTTCCTTCTTCCCTTTTTTAAAGATGGGCACTACATTAGCTTTTTTCCAGTCATCCGGGACCTCCCCCGATCGCCATGATTTTTCAAAGATAGTTTCCAGTGGGGTGATAGTGGCTCGTGGTGTCACCAGCCTCCAGCACCCAGGAGTTAAAGCAACAATTGGTTCTGTAGTGACTGAGATCTGGGAAGCAGCTTAGCCGCTCACAAAATGCCATGGCGTCTGGGAGGAGACAAGCGTTTTCTTTCTTTCTAGAAAGGGAAAGGGGGTGAGGGGGAATAGCTAGTCCCTCAGAGGCGCTGCCCTCTGCCTTGCATGGCTCCCGCAGCCCCATTTACCATTTCTGTCACCTTTCCCTTCCCTCCCCTCTCCCAATGTCTCCCTGCCTTTGATCGATTGCAACCGACAAAACACACTGGTGAGAAATAAATTACATGCTTCCCTTGCCATTTCCCCCGCACTAGCTTTGAGGGCCAGTTTTCTTTGTGGGGGATGTTCATTGTGGTGACAATGGGACGTTGGTGTGAGAGGCAAAGGGGAGGCTGAGACTTGGGGCTGGCCGAGGGAGCCGTACAGCTGCATCATCCTAACTAGCTCAGGAAGTTTTGTGGCTCTGCAGGGGGTGCTCTGGAATCAGACTGGCTTCCAGCCAGGAAGAGCTCTGACTTCCCGAGGGCAGAGCAGGATCTAGTTAATAGGATACATGTGGCTTCAGATAGTCGTGCTGCTGACTGGAGTAAGGTACTAGCCATCGGGCGTAAGGGGCTCACAGTCTGGCTTATGTGACAGATGGGACATACAACAGTTTGGAGCAACGGGGACATTTTATGAGTCAGAGGAAATTGTCTCCTAGTCTCCACGCCCTCCCAGGGGGTATTAGGGGTCTGTCCAGAGTCCCCTCGTTTTTCAGGCATGTAGATGCCTCAAAAAAAAATCTTGCTCAGGTACTCCCCATTGCGGGGAAAGAGCAGACTTGGGAGACTCCTCCACAGACCTGGCATTAGGGCAGGCACCGTGGGCTAGTGCTTTGGACCTGGGATGGCTGCAGGCAGGGAGAGCGCCCCATAGAAACGCAAGCCTCCCCTTGGGAAGGGATGGAAGCTGGTGAAGGACTACTTGCAGGAGAGAGGTGGGTGCGGGAGGGGGTTGGGGGTGCTGAGTGCGGGCTCTGGGAGGGGGGTTGTGTGCTGGGTGCGGGCTCTGGGCTGGGACAGAGAGTTGGGGTGCAGGAGGAGTTTGGGGTACAGCAGGCAGGCTGCCCTGGGGCGGGGGGCCAGAGAGGAGGACTCCCCTCAGCCCTCTCCCTGCCAGCAACAGCGAGCTCGGGGTGAGGGGAAGGCCCCGGCACGGCCCCCCTGGCACAACACTCACGCAAGCCCCCGCAGGCTGCTGCTCAGGAGGTCCAGCCAGGATATGCCCCCACCCGGAGTTGCCTGCCGGGGGTAGGGGCTGCTACGCGCCTCCTCCCTCCATAGGTGCAGCAGCCTCCTCAGCCTGCCCCCAGCATTGCTGCCTTGTAGCCATCAGTGCCATGGCTGGCAAGGGAGCACAGCGCAGAACTGCAGGGGGCAGCCGCCCACAGCCCAGGGCAGGCAGGGATGTTCAGGGGAGGGGCACACAGGGGCAGCAAATGGGGCCAGAGAAGAGACCTGGCCCTGAACATTAGTGAACCGGGTCCCCGGGCCCTAAATTTGCTGAAGCCCAGGCACCACAGGCCATACAACTCGCTACCCCTGGGGCCCTGTCCCATCCCAGACTGTTGCACTGGGATGTGTTTGGTGGCATCACATCTCTTAGAGGCTATGGGGGATAACACAAGAGTCCTAGGTGTTCAAATTCATCTGGGAAGCTCAGCTCAGGCCAGAGAGCAGAGCAGAGGTCTTGACAAAAGTCACAGAGGAAACTGCGACTTCTTGCATGTTGGCAATTGCAGCAAACTCTGAGGCTGTGAAGCTACTAGGGGCCAGTTTTTCCCAGCAGCCAAGATACGTGATGTTCCTGTCAGCCAAAAGGTGACCAAGATGTAATAGTGACCTTCCTGAGGACACCTCTCCAGCCATCACCACTAGAGCTCTGAGCTAACCAGGCAGCCAGATGTCTTATGGCAGGCAGGTGGTTCTCTAGGCCGGCTGTGCTCTCAGGTGATCAAGCCTCTCTCCCATTCTCTGGGATGACTGAAGAAGCAGCATGTCTGGAGCTGAGACTCGATTGCCCCCAGAGCCGAAGGTCTATTGTCCGGTAGTCAGTATCACCAGCCAACGTGGCTGCAGGCCTGGGGCTCGTTAAAACTAATCCAGCTTGGCAGATCGATGGCTTCCGCTTCCCAACACCCCCCTTTAGGTCCAGGAGGGGCAGTACATGAATAAGGTATGATCCACTGTAGCCCAGGGAAAGGCTCCCCTCGGCAGGCATCGGATGGCATCCATAGAGTGTGATCCTGAAGGTGCTGAGCACTCTGGCGCTGCTCCAGCAAAGCAGCCATCCTAGGTGCCTGCCGTCACATTCGTATCTGAGCACCTTGCACTCTTTAACATATTAGTCCTCACAACAGCTCCGTGAGGCAGGGCAAGGCTGTTAGCGCCATTGCACTGAAAAGTACCGGGATGCCCTCTAAAGACTCACCCACCAGAAGGCAAAGAACAAATTCAGTGTTCAGTATTATTATTCCTTACAATCTCATGATTTTTAAGCAAATTTTGTGATTTTTTTGGAGGCTTGACTCCTGATTTTTAACCTCTTGGGGTTGGCAGTACTGATTTGTTCCCAGTCCTTTCAGTTCTTTCCTCTCCAGGGGTTTATAATAATAAAAAAAAACATAATTAGCGCTTCTCAAACAGTTTTGCAGACATTGTTCCGGATTCTAGACCCTGCTGTGTGCTGCAAAGCAGTCATGAAGACTCAGCTCCCGGAGCATCCCCAGGGAGCTGTTTGGAATACAAGATGAATGGCGCCAGCATGCCCTGAGAGGTTTTGCAAACTGATCGGTCCTCAGTGCTCCCCACAGGCCCCCAGCACAGCTCAGATCCTCAGGTGGCTAGACTGAGAAATGTGCCTCCTGTCCTGGCCTTAATATCTTTATGGAGGATTGGCGGCAGTTGCTGACCCCAGCTACTTCCCTCCTCAGCACGATGTGCTCCCAGGACAAGCGATGATCTCTCCCTGCACAGCATGCGTGTAAACGGGTCGGGACTCACCCCTGCGGCGCCTCCTGCTGGTGACTCTGGGAATTAGCTCTTTCCAGTGGAGCGCCTCCTCCTGGTGGTGTCCCGTCCGTCATTCTGTCCTCTGTTGTTATCTCTGGACCCGCGTTGCTGCGTGCTCGGCGGCATCCTCTTCGAGGCCACTGCCCTCCGGCAGTGCCCCTTAGTCCATCTGCACCCCCTTCCGGGGGTCAGTGATCAGCAGTCCCACACCCCAGTCACTATGTCCAACTGCCCTCTGAGTCCAATCCCTCTTGTCAGGGATCTGGCGTAGCAATATGGCCGCTCCCTATGGCCAATGGCTGGGTGCACTGCAAGGAGTGAAGGGGGGGACCCAGGCCCGCCCTCTACTCTGGGTCCCGGCCCAGGGATCCTCTGGCGTCAGCCTCGCTGTCCTTCTCTCCCCTTCCGCTGTCTGTTTCCCTGGGCCACTTCCCCTACGGCCCCTTGCACCCGCTAGGCCCTTCCCTTCAGGGCCTGCAGCCTGGCAGGCTACGGGTTCAAGCTCCCTAGCCTCCCCGAGCCTGGCGTGGTGCTAGTCTCCTCCCTTGGAGACTGACCTTCCCCTGTTGAAGGCCGGACAGACTGCCTGCTCCTGCTCTGGGCAGGCTTTATATACGTCTGAGCCTGGCCCTGATTGGCTGTCTCTAAACTGGGCCCTGATTGGCTCACAATAAGCCCCTCTCTGATTGGCTCACAATAAGCCCTGTCTGCGCAGGCGCCCTGGCCTGCTGCAGCCCATTCTCACGGGGAGTGGGGCAGTCCGCCCCACTACACAGCATTATTGTTACTGGTTGATTCATATAGCACCAGGAGCCTGCCAGGCGCTTAACAGACAATCGTGAAGCCAGCTATGCCGCATGTAGATGAGGGAGAGGGTACAGCAGCAGAAACAAAATGACTGAGTGGTGAGGCAGGCAGGCTTCCCATAAGAGCCACCATGTTTTCCCTTCTAAATGAGTCAGTATGTGTCAGGGGGGAGGACAAGGGTGTATGTACAGACCTTGGGAAAGAGGCTGGTTAGGATGGACCTGAACGAAGGGAGGGGTGGCCCATCAGACTCCCAGGGAGAGGTCAGAAACAGTCTCTGATGTTGGGAAGTCAGCCTGCATGACCTTAGGAGCCTGCTTTTCATTGACTTCCTTAGCACCTCTGAGAATTAAGTCCAGGGAGACGCCAGCAGGTTGCCCAAAAACACGTGGCTCCCAAAATTAAAAGCCATCTTTGCAAATGCATCCCTTACGGTCTCACGTGCCATCCCACTCGGCCTCTTCCTGAGGCTGCCGCAAGCCACTGAAAGCCTTTGGCATCGGCGGAAGGCAGGGCTGGAGCAGCTTGCGAAGCATGGGACCAAAGGGCTGGGGCAGAGCAGAGACAAGCCAGGCCAGCTTGAGGAGGATGTGCTCTGCACGAGGTTTTCTCTTAGGGTAGGGGAAGCAAACTGGCGGTTGTTGGACTTGTTTTTCCAAATGAGAGCAACAAAATCTGCTCAATCTACAACAAAGGAGAGTTAGGTTCAATAGTAGGAAAAACTGGCTAACTCTAAGGATAGCTGAGCTCTACAACAGGCTTCCTAGGGAGGTTGTGGAATCCCTGTCTTAGCAGGCTTTTAAAAACAGGTGAGACAGGCACCTGTCAGAGATGGTCTATCCACAGGCCCCCAGCACAGCTCAGATCCTCAGGTGTCTAGACTGAGAAATGTGCCTCCTGTCCCGGCCTTAATATCTTTATGGAGGATTAGCTGCAGCTGCTGACTCCAACTATTTCCGTTCTCAGCATGATCTGCTCCTAGGACAAGCGATGATCTCTCCTTGGACAGCATCCATTATTGCTGATTGATTTATATAGCACCGAGAGCATGCCAGGTTTATGTGGTCCTGCCTCAGCTCAGGAGCTGGACCAGATGACTTCTCAAGGTCCCTTCTGGCCCGATGTTTCCAGGATTCTACAAGCTGACCTGTGCAGCCACCTTCAGTGAACGATGTCTTGCAGCAACATTGTGAACTCATCACAACTGACGTTGCATAGGTCTGTGCCCTGCCCTGATCACACCCAGCGAGACAGCCTGCTTGCTGCTTTCTCGGCCCCTTGGCCTAGTCTAGCGGGAGTCAGGAGCTGTAGTTGCTCTTTGTCTCACATGCCCTCTCTCTGGCAGGAAAGTAATGAGTGTAACCTGGCTATTTTTGCTGGATCCCTGCCTCCCTATTGAACGTTCTGTATTTCCAGCAATCTGTGAGCCCCTGCTCTGTCCGTCCTCTCACCTCTGCTCCCCGATGGGAGGTCAGGCCTCTCCGTGCTGGAGCACAGTGTAGGACATTTGCTTAAGTGGGTCTGCCACCTTGTGATAAGGCACTCAAATGTCCTGCAGAAATCCTACCCAGAGATGCTCAGGGAAATCACAGCTTTCTCCATGGACAGATACTTTCTGCTCTTGGTTACACTGGTGTAAATGTCATCAACTCCACCCAAATCCATGCCGTTCTTCCAGAATTTACACCATCATAACTGAGAGCCAAATTTGGCTCTGTGATTAATTGGGCCCTGACTTTCAGCAAACGGGGAATGAATCCCACTTCTTTCTAGACATCCATTTCTCACTTGAGGGGATAGTTCCTACCAGTTCTCATTCCTTTTCTTCCACCTCCCCCTGTCCTGTTCAGGAGCTGTGATGATTTTCCAGTCTCAGAGGAAGTCAGGGGGTGTGGAGGAAATGGGCAGGAAATGCTTTCTTGAGGCCTTGAGCATGAGCTCACAGCTCTGTTGGCGTGTGTGAACAGCTGATAGGGTAACTAGACAGCATCAGGTTAGGAATCACCAGGCTGATCCTGGCCCACTAGTTGTCCCTTTTGTGCCCGTAGTGAGGTGGTGTGGCTCCCCTACGCCCCGGAGTGGGACAAGCCCATCGGGAGACTGGAGTGGGCAGAGCTATGGAGCTCAGAGCCCGCCCCTCAGAGGGTCAGGTGGTGACCCGGATGTATAAAGGCTCACCCTCAGAGCTCACTAGGGAACCAGCCGCCGGGCAGGCCAGACGTCTCCAGTCTAGCCCATGACTGGGAAACCCCCGCGGCCCAAGGTGCACAGCAGGACTGGTCTGACTTGCCCTGCACCCGCTACCTGGAGGAGTTGCTGGACCTGCCCGGCACTCGCTACCGGGAGGAGTTGCTGGGCCTGCTGCTCACCCACTACCCTGAGGAACCCATGGTGCTGGACCCCCTGAAGGACAACATGCTGACCCAAGTACTACCCGAGGGGGAGTCTGGAAGTAGCCCGTGGGCAGCCGACCCTAGTCTGGCTGCAGCACTGCCAGAGCCGATGTCAGTGTGTTGCAGCCAGGATCCCCACTGACTAAGCAGCGGGTCTTCTGCTGCTGCTGGGTTGCAGTGGAGTGGGAGGGCCTGCGTCCCACCCTGCCACCTCCTCTCATATCCCCGGGAGACAGGACAGGGTAATTGTCCCCATTGTACAGATGGGAAACTGAGGCACAGAGCGACTTTCCCAACATCATACAGTGTGTCTGTGGCTGAGCAGGGAACTGAACACAGGCCTAGCCACTGGACCATCCTGCGTGTGTAACCCCGGTTGCTAATAACCCATCAGACTAAATCTGAAAGCTTTTTCAGACTCTGAGTCACATCTGGGCTGTCTTCAGCTCCCCACATGAATGCTGCTGCATTTGCTTCATGTTTTCTGTGTGCTTTTCACTCAGCTTGGAGCAATGAAAATAGGCTAGTCGGGTTCACTGTGGCTTCTAGTCAGCTTTGCTTCCTGGGCATTAGCCCAGTACTGCCCTGTCTGGGTCACAAGGGCCATGTCCAGTTTTAAGGAAGCTGTTTTTTACTGGACTGTTTGTTTAAAATTGGAACATTTCTAGTCGCCTTAGCTGATAAGTCTTGTTTTTATTCAACCTAAATTTTAGGGTCTAAAATGTTCCTGCCAGTGTCCCATTAAATAAGTGTTACAGGCTGAAAGCAGTGTGATAAGCAAGATATGATTCCAGGCTCTTTGGAAATTACTGGTTTCTAGGAAGGTGATTATAGTATTTTATTTATTGCCCTTTTATTCTCCTGCTCATTTTCTATCACATTTATCAAAACAGAAGCAGAATGAGCACATCTGTCAGACTGACAATGGGAATTTTGCAGTGCAGATGCAGTGTGTTGGATTGCTGGTTTGGTTTGTTATGAACTGGCCAGAATTTTCAAACTTGGGTTCCTAAATCTGTATCTAGGCTCCTACACAAAAGTGACCTTGTTTTCAGAAGTACCAAGTAACTGAAGCTGTGGTTGAAATCATTCAGAAGTGCTGTGTCCAGCACCTCGGAAATCAGACTATTTAGGTGCCTAATTATTGATTTAAGAGTCTAACTTCAGGCATCTGGGTTTGAAAATGTTGCCCAGTGTTTTCACCTCTAGGTCACAGGTTTTACTTTGTCCTAAATCCAGGTGCCTCAAGTCACTGCCAGCTAACGGCCACTTGGTGGCCTGTGTGAAATGAGTTTGTGATCTCAGTGCAGCTCTCGGGGCTGGATCCAAGGTCCACGGAAGTCAGTGGAAGGACTCCCACTGGGCTTTGGATTATTCACTCATCTGCCTCCCAGTGACTAGGTATCCACAAAACACACAAATCCCCTATCGTAACTAGCACTAATTGCCCCACACCCCTTGTTAACAATCTCACAAAGGGGATAAGGTGCAAATTTGCCCAAAGACTGAGCTGTCTAGAGCAGGAGTTCTCAAACTGGGGGTTGGGACCCCTCAGGGGTCAAGAGGTTATTACATGGGGGGTCGCGAGCTGTCAGCCTCCACTCCAAACACCACTTTGCCTCTAGCATTTATAATGGTGTTAAATATATAAAAAAGTGTTTTTAATTTATAAGGGGGGTCGCACTCAGAGACTTGCTGTGTGAAAGTTTGAGAGCCCCTGGTCTAGAGGAGATTGCTGCGGCAGGCATTCTCCAGCAGAAGTTCACAGACCAGCTTCCTTGGGAAGGTCCCAGTGTTCCTTTATTACACGACTGTATTCTATAGCCATGGGCCAGATCTGCAGGGCACCACAGCACTGCTTGACTAGGCAAGGCTCCTCTCATCTCCCCATCCCTGCCAGCCACAAGCTGTCACTCCCTAGCTCCCCGCTCTGCCCAGGCCTGCAGGGGAGGATGCAGATTTTATGCCCAGCTCTTGAAGATGTGGGAACATTCTCCTGGGTCCTGCAGTATGAGATGCACCCTGTTTCTATCCGGGATGGATTTTTGACTCTCTGTCACATGTTCCTTTTATTGGGCTAGATTTGTCATTACAGGCAGCGTATTGGCTCTTACGCTGATACAGATCCATCCCAGCCACGCCAGGTACAACGGCAGGTGAAATGATTTTTAGCACAACAGGGACTGTGAGCTGCTAGGTGTCCCATGGAGAAGCCCCATAAGTGCTGAGTGCTGAGCAGTGCTGGGAGCTGTGATTTATAACCTGCTAAGCATTTGCCATGGGGAAGGCGAGTCTTTGGTTCTCCTCTTGCCTCCTCTCCCAAGCTGGTTGCCTTTCAGTTGGGGATTACAGCGTCGCTGCTGCAGTTCCCTCTCCGCCCCTCCAATATGCTGTGACACTTAGTCCCTTTCTCTCTTTCTTCCTAGTTTAACGAGAAGGCAAAACCTGTGTCCTGCTTCAAGCACCTGGTCCAGGCCAACATCCGCAACAAGAAAGTCTTCAAGGAAGACGTGCAGGAGATGGTGGCCAAGGGGACGACCGACTACAAAGCCGGCTTTGAGTACGCCTTTGACCAGCTGCAAAATGTAAGCCTGGGACTAAGACCTGGGGCCTTGTGGGAGGGAAGCTTTAGGACTCAAGCACAGGGGCTTCCAAAGGACAAAATCCCAGGTAGTTTCAGGACTCAGACTCTTGGGTTTTGGGGGTGGGGGCTCCAGGATCCTGACTGGAGGCTTCCAGGTGAAATGCTGGGCCTCCGAGCAGGAGGCTAGGACTATTCACTGCCAGATGACTCTGCAGCTCATGAGCCTGGGGACTGTGTTCAATCAGCTGTTTGCAGGAGGCTACCCCCATCCTGTGACTCTGTGAACTTCTCTCCTCTTCACCTGGGGATCTCAGCCTAGTGGGGAAGGTCCTTGCTGTTATCATTTATTATTTGTATTATCGTAACCTGTGGGAGCCCCCATCATCACCAGGACTCCGTTGTGCTAGGCACAGAACAGAAAGACAGTCCCTGCCCCAAAGAGCTTCCATTCTAATGCTATGGCTACACTGCACACCAGCGTGTAGGATATGCACAGCTACACACCACAGTGAAAAACAGACTGCGTCTACACTACGGTGTGTAGCTACATGCGTCAGTGAAAGGCTCTGGCGGGGGGAGACAGTGGGGAAAGCCTGAGGTTTTGGTCGCTACCTCCCCTCTGCCAGAGCCTTTCCCCATTGCTGGAGTCTTTCCCCAACAGTGGGGTACAGGTCCAGTGGTGGGGAGACAGCAGGACACAACGCTGCTAAAAACAGCAGTGTAGATGGGAGGCACTGCTTGGGCGGGTATCCTCACACCCTTCAGGCGTGTCATTATTCACCTACGAGGTGCTTCACCATCTACGCTACTATTCATCCTCGTGCTAGGTATAGACACTGCACGCCACTGAAGAAGCGTACCGTGTCGACATACTCTAAGTATAAGACAAGAGACACCAGCTAGATACGACACATGAGGAAGCACAAGGAAACCAGGAGACAGTGCTGTCAAAATGTACCTTTTGGAAACAGGAGATTCTCCCATGGCCTCTGCCTGGCAGCTGGACACGCTCTAGCCTTGTAGGGAAGCCTCCACTTTCCCTCTCAGAGTCTCAGGTCAGCCCTTCCTTTCCGAGCCTCCGTGTCTTTGATGGGATCTTCTTCCAAAATCCATTAGCAATGGGCTGGAGCCCATAGGCCCAAGCAGCTGCCAAGCCATGGGGACATCCATGTGGGTCCCAGCGTGGACCTTTGCTCTGTAACATGGCTGATCCTTCCTCGGTACAGAGCTCTTCAGTCCCTCAGGCCCCTCACACCCCGGCCGCCAGCGATCAGCTTTCCAGTCACTAACAAGCAGTCCTCTTCACCATCCCCTTCAGTGTCCCCTACAGGGTGTGCCTTGGATTGCCTGGTGTTCCCTTCACAGATGCCCACCTCAAGGCTCTCACCCAGCATCACATGCAGCTGCTAAGCGCTGCATGAGGCCATCAGCAGCGCCCAGGCTGGAAAAGCACAGCTCAGCCTGTCCCGGGGCAGGGCTCTGCTGGCAGGACCTGCCTGTGTTATTGCTGCAGCCCTGGCCAGATCAATGGAGAATCTCAGGGACTGGAATTTCAGTTTTCACAGGAACTGCTGCCTCTTACATTTCATTAAAAAGTTCGCAGGACCAGCATGAGAGGGCTCGGCTCAGACAGGCCGCCAAGGCGGTGGGCCAGATAAAGATGAATGGCCCTATTAATCACTGAGCAGTAATAGTCACAACATAATTTCTGTCCAGACAGCCCCCACCCCCAGTTCACCTCCACCACCTTCACCCCTGGAGAATCAGGCAGGGAAAACAGATTTGTCATGGCCACATGGTGAGCCAGGGCTGAGTCCTGCATAGAGACAGAGAAATCTGTACACACACACCCTGCTGTACTCACACATGCATGTACACACACCCTGCCTTACTCACACATGCATGCACACTCTGCTGTACTCACACACCCATGCACACATTGCTGTGCCCACGCATGTACACACTCACTACACACCCTGCTGTACTCACATGCCCATGCACACATTGCTGTGTGCACGCACGAGCACACACTGCTGTACACACACGCACGCACACCCTGCTGTACTCACGTGCACACACTGCAGTACACGTGCACACACATGCACACACACACTGCAGTACACACACACATGCACACACTGCTGTGCACGCATGCACACTGTTGTGGACGCAAACACACACGTACACACATCTCTGTTTGCAAGCGGAAATGCGCAGGCTGGCTTGCAGCCCTGGGCACCCACATGGATTCCAAACCCTCCCTGGAGAGACAGTGAGATGCAGCCAAACCTGACAAGGGAGTTAGGTAGATTTGGATTTGTCACCATCTGAGCAGCAGGAGAGACAGGTGTATAGGAGAGGAATTACCAATGGCTGCCCTGGTGCTCCCGGCTGCCCCGGCTTCTCCCAGCAGAGGGCACTGTGGGGAGTGGGGGCAGGAGCCCGGGCCAGGGAGGGAGCTCCCAGCTACACCAGCCCAAGCCTCCCCCAGCAGGAGGTGCTGTGGGGAGGGGAGAAGACCAACTACTCCAGCCCCAGCCTCTCCCACTGTCCGTTGTGTGCCCAGCTGAGCGTTCTTCCAGTTGCATGTTGCTCTTTTCTCCCTGTCTGGGCAGGTCCTGTGGTGCAGGCCTGGCTCTCTTGCCCCTGCTGGCCCCTCTAGTTCCCTGACAGCTTCCTTATACTCACTCCAGGCAGAGGCAGAATCACCCTGGGCTGCCCAGCAGCAAGCACTGGGGGGTCCTCAATGGTTCTCGTTGCCGGGTCATGGCATCCTCAGAGCAGAGCTGGCTGTGGCCCCTTCTGCTTCCCGTTCCCTTCTCTTCCAGACCCCAAAGTGCCCAGGCTATGTCTGGGAGGGGAAATTCGGTCTGAATCTCAGAGGAGACTTCTGGAGGCCTCCTCTCCCCAGGAGAGCAGTGGGCACCCCATGGCTTGGCTCATTTCAGTCCAGGCTGGAGAACGGGGAACCCGACTTTGCTGGCCAAGGAGAATCAGCCAGATAACCTCCTAAGTCCTTCCCGGTTTCACTGAATAGGAAGGAAGTTGCAGCAGGTGTAATGGCCTGCGTGGGATGATACTGCGACTGATGCTACTCATCACCAGGGCTGCTTCTCGACAGGCGCTTCTGAGCTATTCATCCCTCCTGCCCTGAGAATGGGGGCATGTTATATGGATGTGGTGTTCTCACTCTTGGACATGTATAGGCACCCACACGTACAATACAGAAACAATTCTGTAGGCACCTTGGAGGTTACTAGTCCGGGCATAGTGGCCTCCCAGAACGTCAGAGTGACTGTTGGGATAAAACTCACACCCTCTGTGCTCCAAACACACTATCTGAGCCAAAGGAGAATCCCCCATAGATGTCAGCAGTATAGGGCATATGACACATGATGGAGTAGTTCTGATCCCATCCAGCAGCAGACAGTGGGGCACAATACCCCAGCCAGTTTGTTGCTGTGTATAACACACACACACACACACACACACACACACACACACACACACACACACACACACACACACACACACACACTCTCTGTATACAACCTTTCTTAGCAAAAGCCCGTGCATTGGTTTAACCCAGGAGCATGACAGGCAATCAAAGTGCTCTGTCCCTGCCCTCACTCTGTTTTTTGCTCTTGGTTGCAGTCCAACATCACGCGAGCCAACTGCAATAAGATGATCATGATGTTCACGGATGGCGGGGAAGACCGGGTCCAGGATGTGTTTGAGAAGTACAACTGGCCCAATAAAACGGTGAGTGCTCTGGTTTTAGACGCACCAATCCCCTGCTGACGTGGTCCTGGTTCTGGTGCAGCCCATGAGCACTGCCCATGCTCCAACAGGCGGTATATGCATTCGCTTCTTACCCAGAATGACCACACTGCTGTGTGCTGTGCGTTTGTTTCTTGGGCTCTACTCCTAGCCTCTCCCTGCTGGAGGCACTGTGAGGAATTGGGTAGGAACGTTGGCTCTTGGAAGACGCCCAGCTATTTCACTTTTCAGCCTCTCCCAGCAGGGGGTGCTGTAGGGAGGGGGCAGGAGTGCTGGCTGTGGGGGAGCTCCCAGCTACGCCAGCCCAGCCTCTCCGAACAGTGGGTGCTGTAGGGAATGCTACAAGAGCAGCAGTCACTGTAGCTAGGCAGGGATGCAGATCCAAGGTTTACATCACAGCCCTTTATGGTGCTGCATTTAAAACAGGGGTAGGCAAACTTTTTGACCCAAGGGCCACATCGGGGTTGCGCAACTGTATGGAGGGCCAGGCTCCCTAAACAGCCTGGCCCTGCCCCCTATCCGCCCCCTCCCACTTCCTGCCCCTTGACTCCCCTCTCAGAACCCCCAACCCATTCAACCCACTCCTGTTCCTTGTCCTCTGACTGACCCCTCCCAGGACCCCTGTCCCCATCCAACCCTCCCCCGCTCCCTGTCCCCTGACTGCCCCGACCCCTATCCACAACCCCGCCCCCTGACAGTGCCCCCCCCCCCCCGAGACTCCCACCCCCTATCCAACTGCCCTCTGCTCCTTGTCCCCTGACCACTCCCTCCTGGGACCTCCCACCCCCTTATCCAACACCCCCTGCTCCCTGCCCCCTGACTGCCCTCCCGACCCCTATCCACATCCCCCCCCGACAGGTCCCCCGGGACTCCCACTCCCAACCCTCCCTATTCCCCATCCCCTGACTGCCCCCCACCAAGAACCTCCACTCCATCCAACTGCCCCGTCCTCCCTGACTGCCCCCCAGGACCTTCCGCTCCCTTACCCAAGCCCCCACGCTCTCTGTCCCCTTACCAGCAGCAGGAACTCGCAGCCGCAACACCCGGCTGGAGCCAGCTGCAGTCCCCATGCTGCCCAGCGGGAGGAGCAAGCCAGAGCGCAGCCTGTGCGGAGGCATGGCTGCAGGGGAGGGGAGACAGCGGGGTAGGGGCCGGGGACTAGGCTTCCCGGCCAGGAGCTCAGGGGCCGGGCAGAACAGTCCCGCAGGCCAGATGTGGCCCACGGGCTGTAGTTTGCCCACATCTGATTTAAAAGCTGATACTAAATGTCCATTTTCAGTGTATTCTGCAGTTTCCAGGCGAGTGTGAGTCTCTGTCTCCCTCTGGGCCCTGAGAGGGTTGATCAGAGCGGGGCCCTGAGAGGGTTGATCAGAGCGGCTGACGGAGGGCCTATATCCTGCCCTAGTTAACATTTATTTACATACCTACAGACTTTCACTCTCTTCGGGTCTGCATTGAAGGGTCCGGTGAGATAACAGGCAGGCTGATAAGGCAAAAGCATCCCCTTGGGTGGAGTCAAGATGTGTGTGAATTGCATTAGCAGGGCTGGGGGCAGGGAAACCTCTTCCTGGCTTTTAAGAGCAGATCCTGCAATGCAGACTTACACACGCACTCTCTCTCTCCAATGCTCACTGTGAGCACAGTGACTAACAAGTTGCTGTTCCACTGTCTGGAGAAAAGGGTCCCATCATGGGGTACTGGACACATGTGGCCTTGGATCCATTTTTGTAAGGAATAACCTAAGGTTTGCAGCTAAGGATCCACTGAGCTGTACTGATCCACTCTACTGCGACAGGCACACGCTGCTTCCTGTTAAGCATTCTGGGTAATGTAATCTATCAGAAACAACAAGGAGTCTGGTGGCACCTTAAAGACTAACAGATTTATTTGGGCATAAGCTTTCGTGGGTGAAAAACCAGCTACAAAAGCTTATGCCCAAATAAATCTGTTAGTCTTTAAGGTGCCACCAGACTCCTCATTGTTTTTGTGGATACAGACTAACACAGCTACCCCTCTGATACTTGGTAGACTATCAGGCCTTTCTTGTACTAAGAAGTGTTGTATTTAGAGCTACCACTAGAGGGCACGCCAAACAGTATAGCCCAGAGCCCTGCCCAGGTGGCCATCCCATGCAGCCCAGCTGATTGCAGTGGGGTTGCACAGGGGATAGGTGAAGGCAGGATTTGATGCTGTGTGCACCTATTGCTACGTTACGCGTGTGTAAGGAAAGCCTGGGTTAAAGGGTGCTGGTCTGGCAGGTGGGGACTGTCATGGTCCCAGCAGGTCCCTGCTGAGCAGTGATCCCACTGAGGTGGGAGTGGGAAAAGCAGCCTTTGGATTCAAGCTCGCTGGAGACCAAAAGTCAGCCCTGTGCAGTGGAAGTTTGGTGGCCTGTGTGAAATGAGTGCTCTGTTCTCAGTCCGCTGCGAGTATCCATAGCACAAAAGCCACTGCCACCCCAGCATTAGTCAGGTTACAGTCTCAAGTGAGAGGCTAAGGGCCATGGTGACGGAGTGCCAGTCTGGACTCGGAATTAGCCCGGATTCCAGCCACCAGAGCAGACCCCTAGTATGTGCAGGGGGAGCCGTGATTTGCACTGGGTTCTGAAAACAGGGTGTGATCCACTGATGCAAATTGCAGTGAACCCCATCTCGCTGCAGCTGCACAGGTGGTGGAACCAGGGCAAGCCTGCAGGGTAGCCAAGGCCTGAGCTCTCCTTTGAGCTGGGGCCCTCCAGAGGCACAACGGAGGGGAAGCTTGCACGGCCACTACCTTGTGCTGTCCCTTGTGTCTGTGCACAAGGGCTGAGTCCCCAAGGGCACTGAGCCAAATGTGAAGCTGCTGCAGCCCAGCTCTGAGCTCAGGGGAGTCTTATGAGCTATGGAGGGATCTGGCCTTTCCATCCTCTTCAGAGGAAAGGGGATGGACAAAAGGTTGGGGATGCAAGGGATGGGCCCGTCAGTGAACGGGTCGTGCCTGCGTAGCACCAGACAGGGATCTAGTGCACAGAGCCGCATGCCAGGGGCAGAAGAGCAGGCAAAGATATACCCGGGAAATGCAATGGGGTTTCTCCCTGGGAGCGACGTGCTGTGAATGAGCCAGCGAGGTGGGCAGAGGTGGTATCATCCACCTGGCTCCCTCCGTCCCTTCCTGGGGCTGCCTGTCACAAGTAGCGGATTGAGCATGAGTCGGGAAAGGCGGGTGAGAAGCTCTGCGAGGGGGCTGGAAGTGAGTCTCTGGAGCTGCCTGGCGCTGCGCCAGCTCATCACAAGGAAAGGGGAAACAGCCACCGGCTTTATCACCAGATTCCACCTCATTTGATGGGAGCTATTACAATGTCTGCCCCTCCTGCCCGCCTGCTCCCGCACTGAGCCACTGCCCCTGTAATGGGGCGGCTCACGTGCCAGGGCTGTTTTATTACCTGTGCTGAAGTGCCAGGGAAGGAAATGGGCAGAGCTCCCTTGCCCAGGCTGTTGGCACACAGGGGGAGGTGTCACAGGAGAGCTGGGCTGGGAGGGAGGGGAATGGGAACACCTCGGTGTCTCCCGGTCCCATCAGCGGGGAGTGCTCTCAAGGGGCTGCAGGACCGTGGGAGAGGAGTCCCCAGGAGGCAGGAGGGTTGTGCCCAGATGGCTCCTTTTCCTGCCAGTCTATTGGCAGCAAGTCACTGCGCTGTGACCCCCATCCATCCCCCCAGTAACTTGGCAAAGGGGAGCGGGGAGTCCCCTCCAGCCCAGACCGTGCAGCGGGAATGGAACTGCTCCACATTCATTAGTCCATCCTCCATGGGCCGAGCATCCTTTCGATTGCTGAGGAGGACTGGAGGGTCAGCCAAGCAGCAAGCCCTCCAGCCTGACCCAACCCCTTGTCGGCCCTGCCCCCTCAGAGCTGGGCCACACGGGGTGAATGGGAGAGAAGCACAGAAATGTAGGGCTGGAGGAAGTCTCCAATCCAGCCCCCTGGGCTGTGGCAGGACCAGGTCAGCCTAGACTAGCTCTGACAGTGTTTGTCCAACCTAGTCTTAAAACTCTCCAGGAACGGGGATTTGTCCACAGCCCCCTTGGAGGCCTGTTCCAGAGCTGAACTATCCTGAGAGTTAGACAGTTTTTCCTAACATCAAACCTAAATCGCCCTTGCTGCAGATTAAGCCCATTACTTCTTGTCCTACTGTCAGTGGGTGTGGGCAACAATTAGTCACCATCTTCTTTGTAACAGCATTTAAGATATTTAAAGACTGTTATCAGGTGTGTTCCCCCCCTACCCCCCCCCCCCCAGTCTTCTTATCTCAAGACTAAACTCCCCATTTTTTTAGTCTTTCCTCACAGATCAGGTTTTCTAAACCTTTGATCATTTTTGCTGCTCTTCTCTGGAGTCTCTCTAGTTTGTCCACATCTTTCCCAAGTGTGGCACCCAGAACTGGAACCAGCACTTCAGCTGGAGCCTCAACCGTGCCAGGCAGAGCAGGACAGTGACCTCCTGTGTCTTACATGCGACACTCCTGTTAACACACCCCAGAATGATATTACCTTTTTTGCAACTGCATCACACTGTTGACTCATATTACATTTGATCCACTCTAACCCCCAGATCCTTTTCAGCAGCATGGTCACCTAGCCAGTTAGTCCCCATTTTGTAGTTGTGCGTTTGATTTTTTTTCTTCCTAAGTGCCATATGTTGCACTTGTCTTTACTGAATTTCGTCTTGTTGATTTCAGACCAATTCTTCAATTTGTCAAGGCTGTTTTGAATTCTAATCCTGTCCTCCAAAATGCTGCCAACCAATCCCAGCTTGGTGTCCCCTGCATATTTTGTAAGCACACTCTCCACTCCATCATCCAAGCCATTAATGGAAATATTGAATTGTAATGGATTCGAGACCAACCCCTGCAGGACCCTACTAAATACATCCTCCTAGTCTGACAGCAAATCATGGATAACTACACTTTGAGTACGGTCTTTCAGCCAGTTTTGCACCCACTTTATAGTAATTTAATCTAGACGAAGAGAGAGTGTTGCATGCTGGGAGCTGTAGTCTACAGCTGCTGCTTGGCTCAAAGAGCTGTCTAGAGCAGGTGGAAGTCAAACATTTTCCTACCCCCACCCGTGCGTTTACTGTAAAAGCAAGAGTAATAAGTGTCTCAGTACTAACAATGCTAAGCTGATTCGATCGGGGTGCTTTGAGGGGTTGACAGAAAATACTGGACCTTACAGACTGAGGGTCTATGGGGAGCGAGATTTTCTTCGCTTTAGATTGTAATAACATTTTCAAAGCTGAGCAACCCGGCTGAGCAAAGCAACGCTTAACTGACTGATTGAGAGTCAGTGGGACTCAGGCTCCTAAATCAGTTAGGCATAGCAACGTGGAGCAGAACAGTACCTAAATGCCTTTCCCAGGCTGGCCCTAAGTCCGGTGCACACAGGGAGTGAACCAGGCCACAGACAGGATCAGCGGGAGACCCATCAGTGGAATGGTGGGCGGGCATCAGAGGCAGCATGGTCTAGTGGAGAGGGGCACAAGCCTGAGCCTCGGGAGATCTGGGCGCTCTTCCCAGCTCAATCACTGCTTGGCTGTGCTATTGGGCAAGTCACTTCACCTCTCTGGCTCATTGTCCCTGTCTCACCTTTTTCAGTTGTATGCGACTGTCTCTCGCTGTGTTTGTACAGGGAGGCCCTGATCTCAAGTGAGGGCCTTAGGAGAAGAAGAATTTGGGAGCTTCTGTCTCTCAGTCCCATGCTCCGTCCGCCTGACCACACTGCTGTGCTCATCAATTCCTAGAGTTCGAGGGCGGACGGGGCCATCGGATCATCCAGTCTGGCCTCCTGCAGGCCAGAGAACCACACCCAGTTGCCCCTGTGCCAAGCCCGCTAACCTGGGTCTGGCTAATGCCAAGGCAGCCAAGCCGGGATTTGAAGACACCAATGGATGAAGGGGGGTAGGGATAGCTCAGTGGTTTGAGCATTGGCCTGCTTAAACCCTGGGTTGTGAGTTCAATGCTTGAGGGGGATGACCTCCTGAGGTCCCTTCCAACCCTGATATTCTGTGATTCCACCACTTCCCTTGGACCTTGTTCCAGTGCTTGGTCGCCCTCGCTGTGAAACATTTGTGCCTTGTTTCTAGTTTCAGATAGTCTGGCTTCAGCTTGCAGCCCTGGGCTCCTGCACTGCAGTGCGCCAGGCCAGCTAGCTCAGTGAGGGCCTTCAGCCTGAGCTGGTACATGGCCCAGCTCTCGTGGCGTTGCACTCTGGTATGAGACATTCCGGGGCGTGGTGCAGTTAGCAGATCCCTGTCTCTGTCCCCCATTACTAACCTGCCCCCCGTTCCACCAGGTGCGAGTGTTCACCTTCTCGGTGGGGCAGCACAACTACGACGTGACCCCCCTGCAGTGGATGGCTTGTGCCAACAAAGGTAAGTAGGATGGCGCTGGGGGGGAATAGCCAGCACGCCATGAACAGTGGGGCAAATAGGGGAGGGAGGCAGCTCCTACCGGCCGGGCTCTGATCGGGGTGGGCAGGGCACTGTTGTGGGGAAGCTCACCCCACTCGATGATTGCGTGGCATTGCCCACTGCAAACAGATCTAACCTCCGAGGTACAGGGCTGCGGCTTTGCTGCTACATTGTTTTACTGGAAGGTCCGGCTGACGTCTTGCCCATCGTGCTCTGGCATTTTGGGGTACGGGGCCCAGCGAGGAGCCAGGGTGCCAGGCCCAGCACTCTGTGGCTCACTCTGTGCAATTCACAAGATGCTCCAAATAGTCTCTTCCTGCTTTCCAGAGCATCTCAGAGCCCTGGCAACATAACAAACCTAACCCAAGAGTGCCATCTGCTGGCTGATTGGGAGCCTGCAGGGAAAGTGCAGGAGAGTCGCCCTTCGCCGACGGAAGGCATCTGTGCTTTCCATCCGCACAAGCAAAGCGCCTCCTCCCAGTCTGACCTTGCCCGATGGCCGAGGTGGAGAGAGGAGACAAAATCTCCCTGGGAGCCAGTGCTGTGTGCTGCTCAGTGCCGCAGCTGGGAGACGCCTCTCCTTCAAAGCTGGACTGCACAGAAAACAGGTCCCCCCACCTCAGCTCCATTCATATGCACCCCAGCACCGAGCCAGGCTCACCCGCCCTGCTAGCCCATGCAGCAGAGGGGCCAAGGACCGGGCTGAGGTGCCCTCACCCTCCGACAGCTCTGTCGCACTGAGTGGCAGAGGAGGTGCATGGGAAGTTTTCTCTGCCTTTGCTGTCTGGATAGAGGGCTCCAGGCTGGCACCATTCGCTGGCATGTAGTTGCCTGTAAAGGGAGAGGTAGCCATCCCTGTGTCGGTTCTGTGCCCACTGGGGACACTGTCTGCCAGGGGAGCCAGATGGCATGTGCAGGACCCCCACACATAGGGGAGGGGAGCTGCTTGTGGGGGTCACTGCCATGAGTGCAGAATGGGGGCATGGAGCAGATTATGGGGAGGGCTTCACCCTGTAGCAGAGCTGCCCAGGAGTGGGGTTGGGGGGTGGGGTTCCATGAGCAAAGGAGCCAGCTGGGCCCCAAGGAGCAGTGAGCCTCTCCTCGGGAGCTGACTCAGGACCAAGGATAGGCTGGGGCAGTTAGTCCCCCACACTGCTTGGAGAGGCCTGGCACAGGGCTCTGCCCGCTCGGCCTGGCCCAGCCTTCTCCCCTCCTGCCATCAGCCCAATACCTCTTTCCCCGCCTGACGAACGTGTCTGCCAGTGCCAAGCCCTCTCCTACAGCCTGCTCTGTGGGGGAGCCGTGAGGAGTCTTTGCTCTGCCCCCCGCACTCACACCTCCGCTCCCTGAGCCTGCTGTGTGTCCCTTCCCCAGGCTTCTTCAGGAGTCTCCTGGCTCCGGCCTCTGCCAAGGATGCTCCCTCCGCGAGTCTCTCTCCCTCCTCTCTACTTGCTGCCTCCCATCTCTGCCTCTTCCCTAGCCCACACTGCTTTTGGCTCTCCTTCATCCCCGACCAGGGATCTCCCCTTACCTGGCTGTATCAGTCGCGGGCACCCATCAACTCCTGGGCTAGCATTAATTCAGCTATCCTCTTGGTGCCCTCTCCCCTCCCAGCACGTCTGGGAATTCATGCACCACGCGCCTACAGCGTCTGTTCCTCCCCCCTCTTAGCCCCACTTGAGTCTCAATTACCATAATGCTCGTTATGGCTTATCAGTTCCCATCCACGCCTTGCTCGTGGGAACACGGGGCGCCCAGCGGTTACAGCAATGGACTCTTGGGGTGGGGTCCCGGTTCTGCATCTCACTCAGCGTGTGGGTTTTAAGGTTTTGGAAAGTGATCCATGATTTTGGGAGCCTGAGACCCCCTGATTTTCAGTGGATGCAGAGAACCCGCTCTCTGCAAATTGGCCTCTTTCAGGGGATTCACGCTGGGCCCCGGCACCATGGGGTGCACACGCTGTCTCGGCTGCTGGAGGGTTACTAGGGAAAGCTGCCTGCCTGCTTAGCTGGGCTGATGGTTGCCTCACAGCTGGGCTGTGGAGATAAGAGAGCTGTGGAGTGGATGGGAGGGGTGGCTGCCAGAGAGGCTGAGGAGCAGGAGCCTTCAGCCAGAGACTGGTGAGATGCTACCCAAGAAACCGGATCCTCTCAAAGAGCAGACCCCAGGGTGACTCTGATGGGTTCAGACAGAGTCTCTGGGTTCCCGTGCGAAACCCAGCAAGGGGTTTTACTAAGGCCTTGAAGCGGCAAGCCATGCTTTGAAGAGACCCGCACTGTACACCCCGAACCAAGGGTGACTGGCCTCCTGATCCATGGGACTCAAATGCTCTGCGAGGGAATAGGACCACCAGTGACCTAGCAAGAAGGCTGAGGCTGTAGCAAAAAATCAACAGGCAGGCTAGATAGTGATCACTCCAGCAATGCAGGGGAAACTGAGGCAGAATTGCAGTGTCACTTGGTTTTGCCACAAGGGGGTGCTGAAGATCAAAAGTGACCACTGACAGGCTCCCCAAATCACTGGTCTGTTTTGAAGCTGATTGATGCTTCATTATCATCTAATGTGGGGGAGGGGCACTTTTCAAACTACCTCTTGAATTCCCAGGGCTTTGGGTGGCATGCTTTGTAGACTGACAGCATCGGTGCTAGCTGCAGCAGAGCCTGGGAGAGCGGCTTGGCTCAGGTTCCTCCACATGGGCCTGATCCTACAGCTCATTCTGGACCTGTACCACCCATGCTGTTCCAGCCCTGCTCTCTCCCTCCCCTCCAGCTCTGCCCATGCCCTTCAATCCCAACCCAAAGCTCTCTGCTCTCATAGAATATCAGGGTTGGGAGGGACCTCAGGAGGTCATCTAGTCCAACCCCCTGTTCAAAGCAGGACCAATCCCCAGACAGATTTTTGCCCCAGATCTCTAAACAGCCCCCTCAAGGATTAAGCTCACAACCCTGGGTTTAGCAGGCCAGTGCTCAAACCACTGAGCTATCCCTCCCCCCATGCCCACAGCCCTGCCAGTGCCTCTCAATCCCAATCCACAGCTCCTCTGCCCCCACTGTTCCAGACCTGGGCTCCCACCCATAAATTCTGCCCATGCCCGTCACGCCTGACCCACAGCTAGGGTGACCAGACTGCAAATGTGAAAAATCGGGATGGGGGGTGTTAATAGGAGCCTATATAAGAAAAACACCCAAAAATCGGGACTATCCCTATAAAATCAGAACATCTGGTCACCCTACCCACAGCCCTCTGCTCTGCCAGCCCTGGGCTGCACCCACCCCAGCTTTGTGCATGCCCTTTGTTCCTTCCCTGTAGGATTCAATCTTTGTTCTGGCCCTTACAGCTCCTTTCAGTCTCATTTCTCCACACCCCCATCTGTTTGTTTGCCTGCAGAATCCTGCCCTGGTTTCAATCCAAAGAGAGCAACTGGGGATCCTGCTCCCCCCTCCATTGCTAGCTCCTTCCCCCCACCCAGGGCCCATTGTCTCTAGGGCCCGGGGCTCAGCTCAGGGATCCCTGAAGGTGGTACAGTGGCTCTGAGGCTGTGAGGAGGGAGGGCACTGGGGAAAGGGAGAATGGGGAGGTGCCAGGCTGTGCGCAATGGGCGTGTTTCTACAGCTCCCTGCTTTTTTTCTCTGCATAGGTTACTACTTCGAAATTCCCTCCATTGGAGCCATCCGAATCAACACACAGGTAAGAAGCCACCCCGGGCCCCCAGCACACATACACCCAGAGATCCACCAGAGGGAAGGTCAAATGATCCCTCTGGTCTGACCTCCTGCATGACACAAGCTAGAGAACCAGCTCCTGGGGTTCTTGCATCAGACCTAATGGCTTGGGCTCTGAGAGAGACACCCAGTGCTGGGGTAAGACTCCAGCTGATGGAGGAGAAGCCAATCCAAAGGGAAGTTAATCACCCTCACTCTTACACACAGGCACCTCTTTCCAGGTTGTCCTTAGCTGGCTTCATCTCCCAGCCACTGGATTGTCTGCCAGTGAGCCCAGTAATGTCGCCCCTGGACGGGGCTGGCTGGGCCTGCACTAGATTTTCTCCCCTGGAATCCCCCATTGCTGCCCCAGCACCAGTGCTGCCCCAGAGTAAGGGCCCTGGTGCACACTGGCTAGCATGGCACCGAGCACAGGGGTAGAATGCTGGCGCCTCCTCTACCCCACAGCTGCCAGCATGCCACGGGAGCTGCAGTGCTGGTAGATCAAGCGGGGAATGCTAGTGCAGACACGGCCTTCGCAAGTGAAGGTTTTACCCCTGTTCCTGCAGCGGGGCTCAAACACGTCTCTGGCGCATGGGCAACATCGCCTCAGAAGTGTGGGGACAGATGTGCTGATGCTGGCAGGGGCCCAGGGACTTCCCTCTGCCCAGGACTGGGGCCAAAGGGAGTCAGATCAAAGGGCCAGAGCTGGCTCTGATCCGTGCTGACTTCACTGGGAGAAGTGTCTCCTCTCTCACCCCCTGTCCCAAAAACAATGCATCCATCACTGGCGATTTTTAAATCCAGATTGGCTGTGTTTTGTAGAACCTCTCACCTACCCCTTTGAACTGGTACAATAGGAATTATTCTGGGGAAGTTCGCTGGCCGAGGTTATCTAGTCTGATTTCCTGTGTGACCACAGTGCCCCCTTCTGGCCGTGGGATCTATGAAATCTGCAAGCTGCAAACCCTGCCTGGCCATTCCACTCTGCTCTGCAGATGCCTCTCAGTCCCCACCTGCAGCCCACTCGCCCTGCTGTCCCAGCCTTGAATCTTTCCCAGGGCCCAATCCCCAAGCGCCCTGAATTGCTGAGTACATAATGCAGGCAGACATCTATGGGGTGCCCAGCTGGGGCCCCCAGACCCATTTCAGCGTGACCTGAGTCCATGCTGGGAAAGGAGAGCAGAAACCAGGTACCCGTCACAGGGCCTGATGAGCCGCATTATTGAAATGAATGGCCCACTTCTTGGATCTTTTTTCCCTTCCCTCCTTAAGTGGCTAGTTATTAAACTTCGTACTTTAATCCACATGGAGCGGAGCGAGTGGTGCCAGCTGATCTGTCGGGCTGTTCAAGGTGACAGACGGCAGCTGAGAGCTGGGGACAAGTTACTAGCTCCAGGCAAATGGGGCTGCCGGGCTGGGCTAGTGGCCTTCCGTTCGCAGCCCGGGCAGGCCTTCCAGCCAGACCATTGCAAAACAACGCGGCAAAAGAGGGAGAGGGAAATGAATGGGAGAGTGAGCGAGCTTCAGCTGGTTGCACAATGTTGTCCATGGGACGCCGGGGGCTGGCCTGTCCCCTTGCCTCGCTGAATGGCTGGAGATGTTCTGCTTTTCCCCTGGTTCTCTTTCTCATCTGTGGGCAGGGCCGGCTCCAGGGTTTTTGCCACCCCAAGCAGGAAAAAAAAAAAAAAGCCGCGATCCGCGGGAGCTCTACCGCCGCTTCAGTCTTCGGTGGCAATTCGGCGGCTGGTCCTTCGCTCCGAGAGTTTGTGAGGGACCCACTGCCAAATTGCCGCCAAAGAGCCCGACGTGCCGCCCCCTCTGTTGGCCACCCCAAGCACCTGCTTGCTGGGCTGGTGCTTGGAGCCGGCCCTGTCTGTGGGGGCAGTTCTCTGCTCCCTTTGCCTTTCCTTGGTTTCTCTGCAGCTGACGTGTTGGATACTCAAAGGGAAACCAGCAAGGATTGGGAGCAAATAAAGTCCTGGTGTCCCCACCCCTTGCCTCCATCCTGGGATAGGGTTCGAGTGTCGTGTTGTCCACCCCGCCATCCCATCCTGGGGTAGGGTCCAGGTGCCATGTGCTCCCCACACCCTGATCCTGTGACTCTGGGGTAGGGTGTAGTATGGTCCATCTTGTGGAGATGGAGAATGAGACAGATGGGGAGCCCTGTATGGGTACGGAGCAGTCCAATGGGGTGCTGTGAGCAGAGCAGGGGGTTACGCTCAGGGAATGTTGCATGGCACTGTCATGGTCCTAAGTGACACATGGTCAGTTTGAAAATCATGGGCCATATCCTGAGCTGGTGCTGCTGAGGACCTGGCCCGAGAGTAAAGGTGCAAGCGATAAAATCTTTCTCTCGGCAGCATTGCCAATTCTCTTTCTGTGTTTGGCACTGGTGCAGCCATTGCTGGAATCCGATGTCCAGTTCTGGGTCCCACCATCCAAGGAGGATGTTGATACTGTGGAGTGAGGTCAGAGAAGAGCCATAGGAATGAGTAAAGGACTAGAGAATCTGCCTTATAGCAATAGACTCATCGGGTACGTCTGCCCTGCCGCTGGCATGAGCTTCCCAGCCTGGGTAGACAGACTCCAGCCCCGCTAGTGCATTACTAAAACTAGCAGTGTGGATGTTACAACTTGGGAGCTCCAGCCCACCTGACCCTCTAGCCTTGAGAGCCCCAGGTGCAGCCCAAGCCAACGCACCTCCACTGCTGTCTTTAGCACACTACCGTGAGCCCCACTACGGCGGGTCTGTCTGCATGGAGGAAGGCTGCAGTGTCCACATACCCAAGGAGCTCAACCTATTTAGCTTAACACATTGAAGATTAAGGGGCAATTTGATCACAGTCTGGGGAACAACTATTTGCTGTTGGGCTCGTCAGGCCAGCAGACAAAGGTCTAACCAGTGGCGGGAAGATGAAGCTGGCCAAATTCAGACTGGCAATAAGGCGTAAATTGTTAACAGTGAGAGTAATTGATCATTGGAACCATTTTCCAAGCATCGTGGTGGATTCTCCGTCAGCAGCAACTTTTAAATCAAGATTTGGATTTTTTTTTTAAAGGTCAGCACTAGTTCGAAAGGAATTATTGTGGGGCAGGGCTCTGGCCTGTGCTATACAGGAGGCCAGTCTAGATGATCACAGTGCTCCCTTCTGGCCTTGGAATCTGTGGATTACAAGCCTTGCAGATTTGATGATTTCTTTCACCTCCTAGCTCCTGGAGTCAGGTGATTTTATGAGACTCTCAGCTTGAAAACACAGCCCCTAATAGCTCAGAAACAAGAAAACAACAAAAAAGACCCCAACCAGCAATGCAGAGCTACAATGCATTAATTTCTCAGAGGCATCCGTTCTCGGCATTTAACGTCTCGGCTGCAGAGCAGTAATTGTATCCCTTTGAAATTAAGTGTAAAACAAGATCAGAATCACAATAACACAAAGCGCACCGCTGTCTTGAGTCTGAACTCAGACGGCCCCGGAGTCTGTCGCCTTTCTCCTGAAAAGTCAAACTCCATCCACGTAATGGCTCTGAGAGGGGTTGCTTAGGTGGGATAATGTAGCCATTTGTGTCCCCCGTTCTTAGTGCCTGGGGTGAGGCAGAGTAGATTGGTTGTAACGGAGGGTAGTAAAGTGAAGCTGCTGTGCTAGTGACAGATGTCACGTTACTGAGCTCATTGGTGTCTGCTGCTCCCCACATTCAAAAAGCTAAATCACCAGCGTGTTCGTCTGGACGTGCTCCGGACTATTGTTTGTCTGATCCAGCCATGGGCCTGATCCTGCAGTCCTCCCTCGGGCAAACCTTCCCATTGGAACTGAGAGTTTTGATGAGAATGTGATGAGCCAGGCACCATTTTGCTGGGCAACCAGTCCTGTCCTCCAGCATCGTCTGCGATTATCGTCTCCCTCACTACACCTCCGCAGCCCATCGCGCAGTGGGACTGCACCCTCTCCAGTGGTGGCTGGGCCAGAGAGAGGCTGCTGAGCCCAACACGGCTCTGGGTCGGATCTTTGCACTTCCGCCATTGAGGCTCCTGCTTTTAAGATCCAGAGGCCGTTGGTTCAGTTCCTGCTCCCACCCAGGGGGTGCAGAGTAACATGAACATCATATGCAACTGGCGTTCACGCGGCCAAGACATTTCTCAGGGCTCTGCCAGCACAGTTTGGAGAATTGCTGAGCTGGTGCCTGAGCCATTCTCATCCTCATCCCGGCCGACCCCTGCTGCTCCTGGCCATTCAGAGCCATTCAGCCTACCACATGGCAGAGACTCCTCCACAGTCACTCGGAAGGGCTTGGCCAGCACCTCGCCATGCTGGGTCCCTGCATATGGTGAACGGCTGCTTCCCCATCACATCCATCTCCCCTGCTGACGTTCCCACTGGGCTCTGATGGGGTCACTGCCAGGCTCTTGACTCAGTGGTCACTTGGGATCGGGGACGGGGCTGCATCTTGCAGCCCTGCAGTTTGCCAGAGGGCCCCTCATACGTGGTGCAGCTGTAGGTTTTCTTAGGGGGCCCATAGGGCAGTGTGAGCAGGGTGGGAGGCAAGGGGTGGATGTTCTGGAAGAAGTGGCTCCTTGTCCCTACCTCTTTCCTGTAGTGCTGCTCACAAAAGTGTTTGGTGGTTTGTCCCATATCCCCCAGCCTGGCCTTGAGGAAAATGAGGGAGTCCCAGATGTGGCTGAGCGCGTAGTAAGGAGAGGGTGTGATGGGCCCAAGGCCTGCAGTAAAGCTGGCTATTGAACCGTACGCTTCCACAGTGCCGCATTGCATCGGGGGCCCGAGGTGATGTCAGGCCACTTCCTAATGCTGCCTCCCAGGGCGAGGATGCACCCCGTGATGCAGAGTCGCTCTGCGAAGGTGTGCTGACAAACAAAAGGGAGGCAGCCTGAGGGGGCGGAGAGAGACCCCTGAGCCCTTGGTGCTGCCTGGGACTCTCCCTTTCTCTGGCACAGCCCCCCTGCACTCCTCAGAGCGTTTGGCCTGCAGTGAACGTTTCCGACTCAGACTGGAACATGGGAATATCCCTCCCAGCCCCGCCAGCCCTCCAGGTGTGTGACCCAGTGCATGGCGCACCCAGAGCAGCTGGCCAGCGGAGACTCGCTGCCAGCTGGCGGTTTGTGGTGCTGAGCCAGGGCCCAGTACAGCCCAGGCACCACAGCGGAAGGGGGCGTCTCTTCCATGGCCATGCTTTGCGCTGGAATTTGCCATTTGTTTTGAATTCTTTCCATGTGGCTGACAGCGCTTGCTTCCCTCTTCTCCATTCTTTGCCTTCACTTCCTCCTGCCGCCTCCTTCGCCAGCCAGCGATCGTCTCCAGTCTTCAATCCCATTTCGACAGGGTACTCACAGCCACCTGTCCAGCCAGATCCCTCCTCCCGGTCCCCCATGGCTGAGCCAGCGGGGAAAGGCATGGGGCGAAGCATCTCACAGAGTATCTGCGGCAGAGCTGAGAACGTTTCTCACTATGTATCTACACTGCAAGCACAGGCTGAGATTGCCGCTCATGTTGATGGACCTGAGCTAGCCTGAATCTTGCTTTGCTTGGGTTCTGGAGCACTGAAACCATGGCAACACAGGCACCATCGTGGGCTGCACGAGCCCGCCTGGAACCCTGTGGAATCACTCGGGCTTCTGCACCCCAGCTCGCTTGGTACATCTACACGAGCTGCAGGGAAGACATGCCCTTAGCACTCTTGTTTCCAGCTGGTTGGCATGGGTGCGGATCCGCGTGCTCATGGAGAGTGGGGTGTACCCACAGCGGTAAGGGCCCGGAGGTCGGTTTCTTTCAGAATTCACCTCCAATGCTCTAATTTTAAACAACTCTGCAAGGTTGCCGCCGGACAGCTGTGCCATTGCTGTCCTGTGGGGACTCAGGTCTGCTCAGAGCAGGGCTCAATGACCAGGTGCTGCAGCTGAGTGGAGAGACAGTGGTCAGAGCGCTGGCAGGAGACCAGAGTTCGGTTCCCTGCTCTGTCCCATGCAACACTGAGCTTCAGATTAGGGATACCAGCCCTGCCCTGCTGAATAGGGGTGGGATAAATAGATTAAAGAGTGTCAGGTGCCCAGATACAACAGTGGCCATATAAGCAGCTTAGATAGATAGTTCTCCCATGGGGGTAAACGGTGAGCGGGGATACAGCTTTAATGCCATCCCTGGTGTTCTCCTAGGAGCTATGCTTTCTCTTTCTGGCTGCATGGTTCCCTCCTGCTCCATGCCTTCTCCTTCTCTCTCTTGTCATCCAGAAAGAATACAGCCCCCTCAGGGCCCAGGCTCCAGCCTGCTGCTCTCTCCATGGCAACCTGCAGGGAGGGGTTAATCAATTTGGGGAGAAGAGAGGGCTGAGTGGCAAGCGCTGCCCCCTAATGCACTTGGGCAGGTGGCCGAGAGCACAGAGCCTCCAGTCTGTCCCCATTCGTTCCCGTGGGCGCCAACTTATATGGGCTCCTGGGGCTTTAGCCCCAGGAATATTCACAGTCAGGGGTTCTGCTCCAGCAATATTTGGAGCTAGGTTTCTCCCCTGCTCTGGGCTGCCGGCAGCCCCCAGGAGCCCAGAGCCTTTTAAATCCCAGCCGCGGCCGGGAATCAGAGGGCTCTGCGCTGCCCGCTGCGGCGGGGAGCCCAGAGCCCTTTAAATCCCAGCCGCGGCCGGGAGTCAGAGGGCTCTGGGCTGCCTGCAACCGCGGGGAGCCCAGAGCCTTTTAAATCCCAGCCGCGGCCGGGAGTCAGAGGGCTCTGGGCTGCCTGCTGCGGTGGGGAGCCCAGAGCCTTTTAAATCCCAGTCGCGGCTGAGATTTAAAGGGCTCTGGGCTCCCCGCGGCTGCAGGCAGAGCAGAGCCCTCTGATTCCCGGCCGCGGCTGGGATTTAAAAGGCTCTGGGCTCCCCACGGCTGCCAGCAGCCCAGAGCCCTTTGAATCCCAGCCCCTGGCCGCTGATTGCCCCCTCCCCAGACCCCTGCCCCAACTGCCCCCCAGGACCCCCACCCCCTATCTAAGCACCACTGGTCCTTGTCCCCCGATTACCCCCTCCCGAGACCCCTGCCCCTAACTGCCCCTTGGGACCTCAGCCCCTATCTAAGCCTCCCTTCTCCTTGTCCCCAACTGCCCCCTCCTGAGACCCCACCCAACTTCCCCCCAGGACCCTCCTACCTGTCCCCTGATAAACCTCCTGGACTCCCATGCCTATCCAATTGCTGCCTGTCCCCTGACTGCCCCTCCAAACCTCTGCCCCATCCAACTCCCCCTGCTCCTTGTCCCTTGACTGCCCCCCGGAACCCCGTACCTCTTCTCCAACCCCCAAACCGCTTACTGTGCCACTCAGACCAGCGTGTCTGGCTCCGTGCAGCTCCAGACAGTTGCTGCCATGCTCCCCCATGGAGCCCACAGCCCTCTCCCACCCCCAGCACCTGCCTTCCAGATTTGAACACCTCAAAATTCAGGAGTGCTCAAGCCCGGTTTGGGCAGCTTTTACTTCATTTCTCCCAAATCAGTTTCCCCTGCAAGGTGCCAACTGAAGGTGAACAGAGAGATCGGGTGGCCTCCTAATGCCTGGAAAAGAGACAAAGGCCGGAGGAGGGAGTGTCAGTGCCTGTGCGGACTTCTGGGAAGTGCACGGTGTGGAAGGGGATGCTGTGATGCTTTGGAACAACTCCATACAAAGCCAGTCAGGACTCTGGGGGAGCCTCCTCTCTTGGAGCATACTGTCTCCAGGGCAAGGAGCTTACACCTTCCTGGGTCAGACCTCGGAGCATTCATCATGCCCTTCCACATGATGCACTTTCCACAGTGAGTCTGCCCAGGCTGGTCCTGGGGCAACCAGAGGTCCCTGCACCCCAACTCCGCAGTCAGATGTGACTCTCAGCCAGACAGTAAAACAGAAGGTTTATTAGATGACGGGAACACAGTTTAAACAGAGCTTGTTGGTACAGAAAACAGAACCCCTCTGTCAGGTCCATCTTGGGGGCTGGGGAGCCCAGAACCAAGTTCTGGGTCTCTCCCCATTTCCCCAGCCAGCTCCAAACTGACACTCCCTCCTTTGGCCTCTTTGTCTCTTCCGGACAGGGAGGCCACCTGATCTCTTTGTCCCCAACACCTTCAGTTGGCATCTTGCAGGGAAAACTGAGGCACCCACACAGTATTCAGAGAAAATATTAAGAACATTCCCAATTCATCACAACAGGTGCAACAAAATATAATACTGTATATTGAAGTAGGCAAGTGCTGCTTCTGACTTTCCACTTTTAATTGACCCTTGTAATCTTGTGGCACTGACGCGTTGTAGCTTCATTTTATATCGGCTTACAGGGCGGGAGCGGGGGGGCACCACCATTTTGGGCCCCACCAAAAATTATACAAACCTGCCGCCTATGTTCGTTCCCCCTACTCTGGCACCCAGGGAGATGCTGGTTTAGAAAGGATTGGGTGTGGTTCACATCACTGCTGGTGCTCCCCTCAACACCCTCCTTCCGCTGTGGTCTGCAGCGCTGGTGGGGCTCAGCTGCTTAAATCCTTCCCAAGCCTGTAGGACAAAAAACTACTTCCCCATGGGAGCCACCTCGGGCCTGGGTGTGCTCTCTGTCACAGCAGTATAGAGCAGGAGTGCTGCCACGGGGGTAGTACAGGGTGAGTGAGTGAGTGAGAGGGAGGTGGGCACTGCTACCTCACTCTTTCCATTAGCACATTTCAAAGTGCTTTACAAAAGGAGGGCAGTGCCATGATCCTCATTTTACAGATGGGGAAACTGAGGCACAGAGTGAGGCTGTGAGTTGCCCAAGGTCACCCAGCACGGCAGAGCTAGGAACAGCACCCAGGTCTCCTAAATGCCAACCCAGTGCTCTATCCTCTAGCCCACACTGCCTCCCAGAAGCAGGGGCGGGAGACTTCCCCCACAAACATTCCCCATGCTGCATGCTCAGGCCTAGGTGTTCAAAAGGGGCTAGTGATTTGGGGGGCTCAACTTGAGACTCCTCAAAGGGGCCTGGGTGGGGAGCACCCATCGACTGGAAATCCTGCCCCTTTAAGGAGTCTCAAGTTGGGCCCCAAAACTGGCCTTGACCTGGGTGCCTGAGTCAATGCTGAATGCTTGTCAGTGCTGCTGTCAATGTCCAGCGTTGCACTGGTGGAGGGATGGGTTTGTTGGGATGGTTCTCTGCCAGCAGGGGGCAGAAGGAAGGACCCTGCAATGACACAAAGCCTGTACATGCCCAGAGAAAGGAGGGGGTCATGGTGGCAGTAGAAGAGACAGAGAAAGAATTGTCCAGTGCCAGTCCCTCCCCCATCTGCCCCCATGTGCGCAGTCCAGCTCCAAGGGGATTTCTTGGCCTTCAGCTCAACGGCATCACTTGAAGGCAGTGTCATCTAGTGGTTAGAGCAGGACAGCAGGACTCCGAGGTCCCATTCCTGGCTCTGCCCTTGACTCTGTGTGCCTTGGGCATGTCGTCGTCGCTCTCTCTTTCCCCATCTGTACGGTGGGAGCAGTTGCGAGGCTTCACTGATGAGTGTAACCTTGGGTGGGAAACCCCTATGGAGCACCCAGTGTTTGGGTCTGTCACAGGGCATCTGAGGGGAGATGTGCCCCAAGCTTAAGTCTTCTTCCCAGGTGGAGAGAATAACAGTCATGTGGTGTGATAAATGAAGGGGGGGTTGCTCCCTTTTATGGACACCCAGTTAGCTATAAAGTCCCTCTTGGTGGCTGTTCTCTGCTTGCTTTACCTATAAAGGGTTAACAGACTCCCCCCCCCCGCCCAGGTAAAGGAAAGGGAGTGGGCACCTGACCAAAAGAGCCAATGGGAAGGCTAGAACTTTTTAAAAATAGGAAAAAACTTTCCCTTGGTCTCTGGTCATTCTCTTGTGGCTGAAGAGACAGGAATTCTGTGTAAAGTTTGAACTAGGTATGAAAAATTATCTCCCATACCTTTAAGGATTCACTGGGACAGGGAATGTTTAGATAGACGCCATCAGGTTTATTTCTTTATTTTGGCATGTGGATTTCCTCTATGTTAAGCTCAGGTATTTTTGGTTTGTTTTGTAATGTTAAGCTGGACCCCAGGGAGCCATTCCTAGTGTTTAACCCCTTTTCAGTTGCTCTATATCATTTAGCAATAGCTTATTTTCCAGATGTTTCCTTTCTTTTTTTAATAAAATTTACCTTTTTTGAAAACCTGATTGGTTTTGTGTCTTAAAAAGTCTGTGCATATGTTTTTCAATTAGCTGGTGGCAACAGCTGGGTTTCCCTTTTGTTTGTTTTCTTTCTCGGCTTCCCCAAGGGAGGGGTGGAAAAGCCAAGGGGCCTCAGGGTAAACTTCCCAAGTGAGTTTTTCCAGGATTTGGAAGAGGCAGTTTTCATGAGGGTGTCGGCAGCGTTTCCCAAGCCAAGGTCAGAGAAAAGCTGTAACCTTGGGAGTTTAATCCAAGCCTGGAGTGGCCAGTATTAATTTTTAGAATCCTTGCAGGCCCCCACCTTCTGCACTCGGAGTGCCAGAGTGGGGGAATCAGCCTTGACACGTGGCTAGTGGGTCTGGTGACCTAATCCGGCCTTGGGGAGGCTTGGAGCGAGTAGGCGTTGCAGGAGGTTGGCGGATGCCTGCAGATGCAGCAGGGAGGAAAGAGGCTCCCAGAACAGAGGGGCTGTCCCAGCTTGGGACTCTAAAAAGGCAAACAGGTCTTGGAAGGAAGGGGGCTGGGCCCTGTGGGAGAGTAGGGCAGAGGAGACTTTATGTTTGAGTTTATTTTATGGCAGTAAAGCAGCCCCCAAGGAGGGGTGTTGTTACTGGACACAAATCTCTATGGAGTTACTGAGTGAAGGGGAAACTGAGGCAGGGTACTGCAGGAACCACCCCTGGCAGCAAGGGGTAGTTTGGGAGGCAGCCAACCATGTTGCAGGGTTGCTATACCAGCCTTTAAAAGGGAAGTACTGGTGTGGCAGTTCTCATCCCGCCGAGCCCCAGATGAGACAAAGACCTAGCCACACCCAGATCAGCCAGGCAGGCACCATTGCATGCTACGGGATTGCGTGGAGCCCCCGGCTAAGAGTCCCTCTGGCTGATGTCGGCCATTTCCAACAGGAGAGCCAGAATGGAAGCGGGCACCGTGGGACTGAGGATGGGACCAGGGCTAAGAAACTGAAAGCAGGAAGGCCCACGTCTCTGCCAGTTCTCGGAGTAGCCAGGGATGTGGGGAAGCAAAGGTGGAGGGATCCCCCGTGGGCTCTGTCACATACCCTGCATAGGAGCAGGGCTGCCGAGATCGGGTTCGGGCCCCGGTGAAAAAAATTTTTCGGGCACCACAGCAAGTGTGGACCGGTTAAACAGGGCTGACGAAGCCAGGCCCCAGGCCCCCTTCCAGACCACTGGGCCCCGGTAATTTTTACCAGCTTCCCCCCCTCTCTCGTCAGACGCATATGAGCCAGCGTTTCTCCTCTCACTTCTCCCAGCTGGGCTGGGGCTGTGTGTGCTCATCTCTGACCGGGGGAGGGGGAGTGCCTGTCTCTGTCTCACAGCTGGCCTCTCTCCTTGTGTCTGCAGGAGTACCTGGACGTGCTGGGGAGACCCATGGTCCTGGCAGGGAACAAAGCAAAACAGGTTCAATGGACCAATGTCTATCAGGATGCTCTGGTAAGCAAGACAGAAGCGAGCCCATCGCACCCACCTGTCCTTTCCCTCCCCCAGCTGCTGGAACCGCTGCTTGCTCGGTGCTGCTCCATGGACGTTTAGGTTCAGTTTCCAATAAGCAGGGGGTTATGATAATGCTTTAGGCTCCTCAGTCAGAGAGCTGGGAGCTGCTAGCCCCTGGCAGGGACCTGGTAGCCCTGCGACATGTGGACAGTCCTGGGATTTACCCCCCACAAGACTCAGAACTGTCAGGGTAGATTTACAGTCGCTCTACTGGTGCCAAAAGGAAACCACATGGCAACCCCCCTTGAGAACTTCACAGTGGGAAGTGAGTCAAGCCAGACTCAGGTAGTGGATCCTCATCAGCACAGCGGACCCCCAGGGCTCGGTATTGCAGCTCACCAACTCCGTTCTGTGGCGTCTGCCCCAGCCCAGATTTCCCCAGCCATGCAATGGGCCCAGGCCAGCTGTTGCACGGAGCCTGCGAAGGAGCTGTCAGACCAGAGCCAGACGTGTCTGAGAGCTTGCTTGACTGGTTGCATTTCCTTTCTATGTCCAGGGCCTGGGCTTGATGGTGACCGGCACCCTGCCAGTGTTTAACCTCACGGAGGATGGCAGCAGCAACAGGAAGGTATGAAACGTTACCGTCCTCTCTCCCGCTCCAGGGGCTCGTGCACCCCTGTAAACTAAGAGAAACTGCAGGGGTGTCAGTGGGGTCACACTGGAGCCAAGCCAGTGGGAGTGGAGAATCGAGGTGTGTGTGTGTGTGGTGGGGAGAGAGACAAAACACAACCCAGCGTTGCTGTGCATACTGTGTGTCAATTCAAACTGCATCTCAAACAGGGATGGGGGGACCAGGAGCCAGTGAGAGAGGAGGAAGGGCTCATCTTCCAATGAGACTAGGAACTGGAGAGATACAGGGAGGCTGGCCCTGTGCCGTGGCCCTTGTGCCCGCAGGTGAGAGATGGCATGGAGAGAGGCGGAGAGCATAGGGACAAGAGGAGCAGGAGATTGGGGTGTTTGGGGCCTGCTGGGGCGAGTCCCTGCTGGGTTTTAAAGAGGAAGGGGCAGCTCAGAACTCGATCACAAATGAATCTGGCCAGAAAACTAGCGGGAGAGATGGGCACGTGTTGGACTCGGTACCTCGTTTGTTCTGGCTGTTTTCTGTTCCCTGCCCATCTTCTCGTGCTGGAGACAATTGCTGGAGTCATTGGCTGGGCAGGGAGGGGACCATCTGTGCATGGATTCCCACAGGCGTGCCACCTTTTGCTGCAAGCTCAGCCTTTCTCCCAAGCTAAGCAGACTTGGGGTGGGTCAGTATTGGGATGGGAGACGTCGCATAACAACACTCGGTGCTGCAGGAGGTGGTGGTGAGTAAGGCTATGATTTTTGTCATGGATATTTTTAGTAAAAGTCAGTGACAGGTCATGGGCAATAAACAAAACATCATGGAAGCTGTGACCTATCACTGACTTTTACTAAAAACATCCCTGACAAAATGGGGAGAGAGAAGGGTCCAGCATCCTGCCCCCCACCCGCCGCAGCAGCTGGGAGCTGCAGGGACCCCATTGCCCAGTGGCTGGGAGGAGTCCCCCACCACCCGCAGTGGCTGGGAGCTGCGGGGGAACCCCTGCCAGCAGCCACTAAGCAGCTCTAGGGTCCCTCTGCCACTGGTGGCTGGGAGCTGTGGGGGGGATCCCTGCCAGTGGCAGCAGCTGGGCAGCTCAGGGGTTGCCATCAACAGCAGCAGCCAGTTAGTTGCGGGGGGTCCCGCCAGAGGGTCCCCTGTCGCCCGCGGAGGCTGGGCTGTTGCGGGGTCCCCTGCTGCCAGCAGCGGCTGGTCAGCTGCAGGGCCCCCAATGTCACAAAGGTTGCTGGAAGTCATGGATTCTGTGACTTCTGCGACCTCCGTGACATAATCTTAGCCTTAGTGATGAGTGCTCAACAGGTGGTGTTCTCCCAACCTTGAATCTGCTTGCAAAGATCTCCCGCCCTCTTTTGCATGAGATGGAAAATCAAGGTCTTGACGATTTAGAAATGCCTTGCTGCTTTGTGAAATGGAAGGGCTGTTTGCTCTGGTCTTTAGCCAAATTCCTAGCCTGCCTCCCTGTTTTACCAGCTCCCACTGGATATGATATTCTTCCCTTCCCACCATGAACTGTTGTATAGCACTGCTGTGTGCTGCTGAACAGCTGCTCCTTTCCACCCCAGCAGGGGCTGTGTGTCTAGATCTAGGTCCCTTTTTATCCCTTCCGTGAGAGGGGCAAGTGCGAAAGGCTCCACTAATTACCGTTGGTAAAACACTTTGTGATACTGGGACCAAAGCGTCTGTGTCAGTGGATAGCATCATCACGGGAGATGGGATGCCTCCGATTCCACGATCTACCCACTGCTCGTGTGTGTTGGCGCGAGGACGTGTGTATGTGAGAGGCAGGGAGGGGCAAGGGGGTATCGCTCAGATGTTTCTGGTGGTGACGAAGCTCTAGAAGAAGCACAGTGAGCCGTGGGGTCACACCCCACAAAGCTGGAGGGTATCGTGCAGCCTGGATGTCAGGAAATCCGTGGAAGTTAGGAGCCTAAATACCTTTGTGGGTCTGGTTCTAAATTCTGGTTATTTGGCCTTTCCCTGTCTGCTGGGTTAAATAAAGGATGATTTTTGCTTGTGGCTGTAGAGTGGTGCTGAGTTAGCGGGTCCTCTGCAATCACTGGGCCCTGCTGGTTGCTAACACGAGAATTTGACCAGAGCTCCAGGGAGCTTTCCATCCGGCTGCCTGCATCCATACCCAACGTGCCACTACATACCCAGACTGTACCATAGGGCTGCACAGGCTGCTACCTAGCAGGGAGGCTGCCCCGGGACCCCTGCCCTCCCATTGCGGTCACATCCCAAGGGAGAGGCATGGAGCAGAAAAGAACTTCATGTGTTTGTAGCTTCTTTGCATGAGGAGGTGACCAGCTCTCTGTGGAGAAAGAAGTAGTTCGGGACTATTTAGAAAAGCTGGACGAGCACAAGTCCATGGGGCCGGATGCACTGCTTCCGAGGGTGCTAAAGGAGTTGGCCGATGAGATTGCAGAGCCATTGGCCATTATCTTTGAAAAATCATGGCGATTGGGGGAGGTCCCGGATGACTGGAAAAAAGCTAATGTAGTGCCCATCTTTAAAAAAGGGAAGAAGAAAGATCCAGGGAACTACAGGCCAGTCAGTCTCACCTCAGTCCCTGGAAAAATCATGGAACAGGTCCTCAAGGAATCAATTCTGAACCACTTAAAGGAGGGGAAAGTGATCAGGAACAGTCAGCATGGATTCACCAAGGGCAAGTCATGCCTGACTAACCTAATTGCCTTCTATGGTGAGATAACCGGCTCTGTGGATGAGGGGAAAGCAGTGGATGTGCTATTTCTGGACTTTAGCAAAGCTTTTGATACAGTCTCCCACAGTATTCTTGCCAGCAAGTTAAAGAAGTCTGGGCTGGATGAATGGACGGTAAGGTGGATAGAAAACTGGCTAGATGGTCGGGCTCAACGGGTAGTGATGAATGGTTCCATGTCTAGTTGGCAGCCGGTATCAAGTGGAGTGCCCCAAGGGTCGGTGCTGGGGCCGGTTTTGTTCAATATCTTCATTAACGATCTGGAGGATGGTGTGGACTGCACCCTTAGCAAGTTTGCAGATGACACTAAACTGGGAGGAGTGGTTGATACGCTGGAGGGTAGGGATAGGATACAGAGGGACCTAGACAAATTAGAGGATTGGGCCAAAAGAAATATGATGAGGTTCAACAAGGACAAGTGCAGAGTCCTGCACTTAGGACGGAAGAATCCCAGCATAGGGACCGAATGCTGCCCAGCCATTCGGTCCCTAGTCTGTAGCAGTGCATACTGCTACAGACTAGGGACCGAATGGCTGGGCAGCAGTTCTGCAGAAAAGGACCTAGGGGTTACGGTGGACGAAAAGCTGAATATGAGTCAACAGTGTGCCCTTGTTGCCAAGAAGGCTAATGGCATTTTGGGTTGTATAAGTAGGGACATTTCCAGCAGATCGAGGGATGTGATCATTCCCCTCTATTCAGCACTGGTGAGGCCTCATTTGGAGTACTGTATCCAGTTTTGGGCCCCACACTACAAGAAGGATGTGGATAAATTGGAGAGAGTCCAGCGGAGGGCAACAAAAATGATTAGGGGGCTGGAGCACATGACTTATGAGGAGAGGCTGAAGGAACTGAGATTGTTTAGCCTCAGTTAGAGAAGAGAAGAATGAGGGGGGATTTGATAGCTGCTTTCAACTACCTGAAAGGGGGTTCCAAAGAGGATGGATCTAGACTGTTCTCAGTGGTAGAAGATGACAGAACAAGGAGTAATGGTCTCAAGTTGCAGAGGGGAAGGTTTAGGTTGGACATTAGGAAAAACTTTTTCACTAGTAGGGTGGTGAAGAACTGGGATGGGTTACCTAGGGAGGTGGTAGAATCTCCTTCCTTAGAGGTTTTTAAGGTCAGGCTTGACAAAGCCCTGGCTGGGATGATTTAGTTGGGTTTGGTCCTGCTTTGAGCAGGGGTTGGACTAGATGACCTCCTGAGGTCCCTTCCAACCCTGAGATTCTATGATTCTATGAAGGTGGCAGCGGGTGCCAAGGAGGCGGAGCCAGCACCATGTGACATGGGAGGTTGGGGCTGGTTTAATTTTCATTGTAATTCCCTGGGAATGAAACCAGAGCCATGAGGATGCTGATAACATGGGCTGGATCAACCCACCCAAAAGGGCAGGGCTGGGACAGCTGAGATGCTGCATTCACCCCAGGAACCACGGATGTCCTGAGTGGGGCTGCTGGGGCGAGGGGGAGGGTGGGGTGTAGAGAGAGGGAGCAGTGGCTCCCGTTACTCTGTGGATCCTGTTTGCAGATCAGGGAGACAGGGCAGGTGAAGAAAGCAGTGGTGGGGGTTAGTGAACCAATTTATGGCTCCATATGCTGAATGGAGCTCTTCCCCCGGCCCGCTTCCCACTGGGCTTTCTTGCCAGCTATTGTAGTTTCCTGAGTTGATACGATATTAAAGTACAAACGTTGTGCAGCTAGACCCAGCTTGTGCCATCTCGCAGGGGGTTGAGGGAGCCACGTGTGCCCAGGGCCGGCTCTAGGTTTTTTTGCCACCCCAAGTAAAAAAAAATTTTGGCTGCCCCCCACCCCAGCCCTGGGCTCTCACCCCCCCACCACCAGTGCCCTCCCCCACCGCAGCCCTGGGCTCTCTCTTTCCCCCCACCCCCTGCTGCCCCAGCGCTGGGCTCTCCCCCCCACACGCACCCCCAGCAACCCCAGCCCTGGGCTCTCCCGCACCAGTGCTGACTCCTCCCGCTCCCCCCTCGCCTCCAGCCAGTCCAGCGCTGGCAGGGTCGGGGTAAGCAGCGAGGCTTCCGGGCCACGCCTCAGCCCAGGGTCCCTCCAGCCGGGGCTCCTGCCTCCAGGACTGGCCGGGACCCAGGAGGGCAGAGCCGGGGGACCACCCTGGCAGGGGGCTCAGGAGCCAGGGCAGGGTAGCCCCAGAGAGCAGGATGCGGGCCCCACATGGCATCGCCCCGCCCTCTATGGCCCCACTGCTGCTTCTGGCCACCCTGCGACAGTCCCTGGGCAGCTCGGGCCGCTTCGCCCAGCCCTGGCTGCGGTGCTGGGGGGCGGCCGCTCTGCAGCACCTGCAGACGGCTCCGTGTGCCCCGCAGGGCGGCCCCCAGCCCGAGTGTCCCGCGTTCGGAGCCTGCCCAGTCCAGCCACAAGGTGCGGGCGCTGCTCCCCCGCAGCACGAACCGCAGTGGCCCCAGGGCGCCCCCTGCACACGACGCGCTGCTGCTGCCAGGGCCGGCTCTAGGCTTTTGCCTCCCAAAGCAAAAAAAAAAAAAAAAAAAACAAGATGGCCGGAATGCCGCCCCTGAAAATGTGCCGCCCTAAGCACGTGCTTGGTTTGCTGGTGCCTAGAGCTGGCCCTGCGTGTGCCGTGGTGGCTGTTTGTGCTAGGAACCAAAGCAAAGGCTGGAGTCCCAGTTGCAGCATGTGACGAGGCCCTGGGGTGCTCCGTAGGGATCCATTGCTGGGCCAGCAGCCCGCGCTCACTCGGGAGATGCTCACGACCCTTTCCAGGGATGCTGCATCACCGGCTGTAGCCAATGGTAGGCACTGGCAAGGGCAGGAGCACCACCAGTAGGGGCTCAGCTACAGCAGTGGTGAAGGAAGGGTCGGAAGGGAGAGCGGAGCTGGAGCACACACCCCACCTCTCCCCCAACAGGGATCCACCACTCCCACTGGGGCTGGCGGTACAATTCTTGTGCTCAGGTGGCTGACATTTCTAGGCCGGCTGTTCTAGCATCATCCCCTCCCACCTGCACCCGCCCCATGGACTCCCAGAGCCAGAGGCTGGGCCTGCCCCTGCTGCTGTGCGCTCTCAAGCGGTCGTGGCCCAGACCACAGGGATGCAAGGAAAGTCCTGGGTGCCCAGAGATTTGCTCCAATATAGCGAAGAGCAGGCCACCAGCTGAAGGGGAGTCGGATGCTGCCTGACAAGGGAGGTGGTGGGGGTGAATTCTCCCAGAGGCAGCCAGGGCAGGCTGGTGAAACACAAAGCAACAAGCAAATGCGACACGTAGCCCTTGCTAACCAGATCCCCAGCAATGGTGCCCTAATTCCATCACCCCCCTCAACTCACTGCTCTGCACTGGCTCAGCCTCCTCTCTCCCAGTGTCATGCTCCCCTCTTAGTACTGCTCTGGATTGATCACTGCAGCAGTGGCACTGCCGCTGCACTTTGTGTTTCTGAACAGCCAGCGATCTGTTTCCCAACTGGGTAAGCAACAAGGCCGGAGACCAAGCCTCTGTCCCTTGGGGAGCTGGGCTATTGCCTGCTGAAGCAGCCTGGCCTGTCCCACATCTAGCGAGATGGCAGCTGTGGGCATTGGTGTCTCTTCAAGGGGAGCAGCAGGAGGGCAGGATGTGTGAGGGCGGAGAAGAGAGTGGGCACGTCCTGCGTAGAGGTGGGCCCTGGTCCAAAATCTGGAACCAAACTGTTAGAAACTTCAGATCTGGATCCAGACCTTGACAGCTGGCTGCTTTCCCAAGAATGGGGCAGATTAAAACTGTGGTTCTGCTCACACCCCCAGAGCTGGGGGAAGTTTGGATCTGGAGCCAGACTTTTTGGCTCAGACCCATCTCCATACTGAGCTGAAACAGAGGCCTGGGGCTGGATTGTGGGACCCAGGGTCATCTCTAATCCTGATATGCAATGGAGGAAGCATGGTCTGGCAGTCAGGGCACTAGCCTAGGACTTGGA
The DNA here is from genome assembly GCF_020497125.1 of Mauremys mutica. Classification (NCBI taxonomy): domain Eukaryota; kingdom Metazoa; phylum Chordata; order Testudines; family Geoemydidae; genus Mauremys; species Mauremys mutica. The sequence goes on from NC_059078.1 coordinate 49,472,224, forward strand.
AAACCTGGGTTAAGTCCCTGCTCTGCCACAGACTGCCTGTGTGACCTTGGGCACATCCCTTAGCCTCTCTGTGCCTCAGTTTCCCAGCTGTACAGTGGGGATAACAGCCCTGCCACACAGGATGTTGGGAGGAGAACTGCATTGAAGATGGCGAGATGCTGAGACACTACATCAGTAAATGCCTTCGATAGATCGAATCAAGTCTTCGCCTTTGTCAAGCATATCCTCGTGCAGCAAAATGGATCAGACCATCACCCACCAACCTCCCACACCCGTGGTCATTTGGGGAACAATTAGGACTTGGGGGAGAAAATCCACCCTCAGGTCAAGTTGCTTTTTATAGCTGTGCTCGTTGCCTGAGGAGGTTATAGTTTGCCGTTCAGGTCTCACAGGTAATGAGAGAACAGTGCAGAGAGCAGCAGTCAGGGCTTGCAAAACTCCGTTACTGTTCTGGGGAGAGCTTGGGCAGGTGGAAAGCACAGAACCAATGCTAAAGAACTAGATCTTAAACGCTAAGACAACCATTGAAAACCTGAGCACTTTGCTCGTAATTAAGTGACCTGTCTTAACTTTACCCAGGGCAGCTCTGCGGTCAGTAGGCAGGCTTACAACCGAATTCTGGCTTCTTCTAATGGTCTCCATACTAAGCCCCTCCCTCTCGACAGCTGTCCCCTGGCACTGAACTCATGTTCATAGGATAGTCCCGTTACTGTGATTTTCCCTTGTGTCCTGTCCTGGCTTTGTGGTTAGTTTGGTGGCCCCAAGTCCCAGAGAGCATCACTGTTTGCTGGTCTCTCTGTTAAGAGGCTGTGGCATTTTCCATAAGGCTGGGGTTATTGTCCTGGATCCTCCAAGGTACATTTAGGTGCCTAACTCCTGATGGGAGTTTGACGCCCAAGTGTCTTTCAGGAGTTGAGCTGTTCTGTCTTCATTTTAGTGAGTACATTAGGCCTGCTTCACATGCCCCCTGCTGTTGAATTGTGGTCATCTCTTCCTGCTTGTAGTGTTGCTGCGTTGCCTTTGTACTTACTGGGGTTACTCCGTACCCCAAGCCCCAAGGGTGCCAGTAGCGTGCCCAGTGTACTGCATCTTGGAGGCAAGCACAGCAACTAGGCCTTGTAGGTGCTAGCCCTGATGAGCCATAGCCGTTCCTGTCTGGGTCCCTGGGGCAGTCCTGATGCCTGGGGTGCTCTCCAGTCCAGTCCAGTTTCTGTTCAAGCAAATAAGCATTTGTGGGTTTCCAAGCCAGGCTCAGTTAGTGTCTCTCACTGGGGCCCCTTTGCACTGACTCCCTGCCCAGCCGCTGCTGCACTCCCCCATAAATCCCACCCAGAGCTGCAACGTCCGGCAGTCACAGCCTGTTCCACCTGCAGCTTTTGCCATAGTTCTGGGGTGTGTCTGCAGCTCCCTGCTGCCATGCGGCCCCCACTCCCAAACAGAGCACTTGGCACTTCCTCATTCAGGATCTTTCCCTTAAATATGGAGATATACCTATCTCATAGAACTGGAAGAGACCCTGAAAGGTCATTGAGTCCAGCCCCCTGCCTTCACTAGCAGGACCAAGTATTGATTTTTTCCCCAGATCCCTAAGGATTGAATTCACCACCCTGGGTTTAGTAGGCCAATGCTCAAACCACTGAGCTATCCCTCCCCCCTTACCCAGCCAGGGTAAGAGGGCTGGTGAGAACTGTAGTCCCCTGCTTTGCAAATCCATTACACTATAGAATAGTTGCTAAATTCCACCCCAGAGCTGGCTGCATTCACTGCTCCCTTGACAGAGCCCTGCTATCAGAGAGGCCCCAGATGTACATGGAGGAGTTAAGCAGAAAGCTGTAGGGGGAACAGACCCATGAGAACCAGCCTCTCCCATAGCTGTCCTCTTGGCCCTGAGATTTGAAGCAGTGCTGCGTGGTTTTCCTAAGGAGCTAGCACCATCTCCAGTCCCAGTGCAGACAGGGCCTCATGGGAGCTGCTGGGTGATGAGTCCTTCGCATCTGGTCTAAGGGAATGAAGTGCAGGTGCTCAGAGCGCTTCTGTGGAAGCTGAGTGGGCTGTCAGTGTGAAGTTTCTGCACTGACCTGCAGCAGGCCCTCCAAATCCAAGCGTTTGTGTGCGTGTGTGTGTGTTTTGCACCCACTAAGGGAGTAGAATGGCACCCGTGCTCCTGCCCACGTGGGATGCCCACAGCTCTGCCCTTGATCCTGGCGCTGATGCCGCTTTGTCTGCTTCTTGCAGAACCAGCTCATCCTGGGCGTGATGGGAATCGACGTGGCTCTCAATGACATCAAGAAGCTGACGCCGCGCTACAACGTGCGTGGGGAAGCCAGCCCCACTCAGAAGGGTCCCTCGCACGCCACCTTGCAGGCCATCCCCAGGGCCATGGCGGGAGGGAGGGGAAACGGGCTTCTTTGCTCTGCCCTTGGCCATGAGGGGAGGGGAATGCGAGGCATAGAATGAGCTGGGTGCCGATCAGCACCAGTCTCCCTCGGTCCTTTCTGCATCGCTTCCCTGCACCAAATCTCACTGCACCAGCCCCTGTAGCAACCCCTGCAGGAGGGACACTACAGGATACAGTCTCAGAAAGCCTGTGTTGCTAGGAAGCAGGTACCCCACTAAAGGGTGCCGGCCTCCTCTCCAGCTGGTGTACGCTAGAGAAGCTGCAGGGATGACTTCATCCAGCAGAGGATCTGACCCCACATGTCACACCCTGCTGGAAAAGAGCACAGCTGGGTTACAGAGACCCTACTGCCTGGCCAGGAAGCAGCAGCCTGGCTTATGCGGGTCAGAACTAGAGGCATGTCCCTGCTCTGTCATATCTCCTGCCTGGCTGGATTGAGAACACTTCACCCTGTCGCTCCTGTGTGTGTGTCGGGGGGGGGGCGGTACGATCCAACCTCTGAATAACCATCATCTGCTGGGATCCAGGGATCCAGTCCCCACTACCACGGCAGGGTTTTTCTAGCGAACCGGGCAGCAAGGAGCCCCTGGGCAAGGAGCGTATCAAACGTTCAGGCGGGGAGGGCCCAGACAAACGGGATCGTCGGCTCGGCGAGATGTTGGAGATGGCAGAGGAAGGGGGGTATCAGACCGCTCCATGCCCGGTTGCTGAGGCACCTCGATTCAGCCTAGCATTTCACTGCAACTCTGCAGGCAGAGACGTCTCAGCAGACAAAGCCTAGTGCCAGGGAAAGAGAAGGTTCCCTCAGCCCAGGGCGGGAGGGCCTTGACTGGGGTTCTGGGCCCCCCAGAATAGACTCCAGCCGCCTGCAGAGTAAGAATCTGGGCTGCATTTCCTTGTCCATCAAGGAGAGGTGATGGGTTCCATCCCTGAGAGGATGAGAAGCAGAACCAGGCTTCTCTGGACCCTGGAGGAGGCAGGGGAGTGTGGGGTGGGCCCTGAAGGAGGCAGGGGCCTCTGAATTGGGATCAGCTGAGGTGGGCCCCGCACACCAAGGCTGCGATTGCGCTGGGCAGACACCGAGCTCCAGGCCTCAGTTTGGCAAGCTCCAAGCTGCTTCTATATGAGAATCCTAACCCACAGTCTCTTCTCTTTGCCTCCCCCTAGCTAGGGGCTAACGGCTACATCTTCGCCATCGATCTCAATGGATACGTCCTGCTGCATCCAAACCTGCAACCTCAGGTAAGGGCAGGGGCCTTGCTCCCTAGCTTTGACCCCCGCCATCACTAGCTGGGCCTGGAACATATCTACTCTCCGGGGTCCCAATGCAGGGGAGCCTGGAGCCCTCACAGTCCCAGGCCCTTCGCCCTGCCTCACCCACTGCAGTCTGCCTTGACCCTGTGCAGTCTGCAACTCGCCAAGGGTCTGACTCACAGCTCCGGAGCCAAGTGTCAGCAGACAGTGGGGAGTAGGACGGCAGTAGTCGTGCCCATTCCATACATATCGAAGGATGCCGCTCCCTCGAGGAAGAAGAGCAAAGCTCCAGGCTTTTCCTGGTGCTTCACAGCCGTGGGCGGCTGGTGTCAGGGCTCTGTGCCTCAGTTTTCCAATTTGTTAAAATGTAGCCTGACCTGTCTCTGTGAAAAGCTGGACGTCACCTGCTCCATCCCTGGTGATACAGCTGCTGGAGAAGGGTGCCAGGTGAGCCGGCCTCTCCCCCCAGTTAGGGCTTTGAAGGAGCAGGCCAGTGCTGATGTAGTTTGGTCTAGAGAGAGAGCGCCTCCGTGCCATGGCAGGGGGGAATGTCAGAGACATGAATACCCTGGATCTGGCATAGCTGTAGTGAAGTCACTGGATCGACACAGATTGATGCCAGCTGAGGTTGTCACCGCTTTCAGTTAGAGGGATGGGTGCAGCCCAGGACACATGGGCGAGGAGGCTGGGAGAGAATGCATGGAACATCTCCGTGCCCCCCTACACACACACACACAGCTGGAGCATAGCCAGGGTACCCCCATGGAAAGCCCCTGGAGCCAGTCACAGCTGGGATAAACATCCCAGTCCCACTAATCACACTCCGCCAGCCTCAGTGCCCACCCAGCTGACCAGGAGATGCAGGGATTCTGAATAACGGTGTGATCAGAGGGATTCACACAGGCGATTGACTCCCCCAGCAAAGCACGTCTGCGGGACCACGTGAAATTCAGGCTCAGCCAGACAGCAAACACTGGCTTCTCACGGAAGGAGCCTCTCCAGGATCTCTTGGATTTTACTAGGCCACAGCCCCCTCTGCCTGGAAGAGACAGACTCAGATAGACCTCCCTGCCCCCTTCACTGCTGAGATGCCAACTCTGTCTGCACCGTGTTCCACAGAATAACTTTATAGCCCCCCCACCCCACCCCTTGGCAGGCAGATCAGGATCCTTATCCCCCAGCACAGAGAGGGGAAACTTAGTCACAGAGCAGAGAAGCAACTTGCTCGTGGTGATGGCAGGTCAGTGTTGGAGTAGGACCCAGGTGTTTGATCCTGCCCACTGTGGCCATTATATTGCACTGACTGGCAGGAGAGGTGGTATCGGCTTCCTGTGACCTGCAGAGGGCCCCCTTCTGATCCCCCTGCCTCAGGGCGAAGGCTGCTGCATTGCAATCTTGTGCTGTGCATGGACATGCTTGTATGTGTTTGAGCGTCTGCAAGTGGGTGTACCCGTGTGCTTGTGCCACGCCGAGCAGGGCACCCAATCCCAGGCACATGGGCTCCGGCTGGGCCGGGGTGGATTCAATCCCCAGCTAATTACCCCTCACTCCTATGCCCCCAAAACCCTCTCTATTGCTCACAGCTGAGTAGGAAGCCCTGTTGCTCCATGGGCATTAATCGCTCCCTCTCTGGGTCATGATGTATGGGCCCCTGCTCCCCTCCAGACAGGATGCGAAGGGATTAGCCCAGCCCTTTATGAAATATGCCTTCCTGGGGACATGAAGCAGCAAGCAGCAAGTGGGATCATTTATCTTGTGGGGCTGCCACGTCCGTCAGTGCAGAGCGGGGGAAATCGGCTCCCTGCTCCAGAGCTAATCGGAGAGATTCATCATTCAGAGGCGAGCTGGGAATTAGGCACTGAGAAATGGCAGCAATCAGAGTGAAATATGTTTCATTGGCACAGATGTCCCATGGGGCTCATCAACGTTATTAATGGGCGGCGGATAAGTGGCGGAGATGGACAGGGACACGGTGGGATTTATTCGCTCGCCTCCGTCCCTTTCCGCTCGATGGGGCTGAAAGCGTACTTGGCCCATTCCTCTCCCCGTGGCTGCCCAGGTGTGTGTTGTGTTTACGTGCCGCAGCCCAGCACGGTGAGAGATGCCAGGGAGGGCGCATCGGTCTGAGCAGGACCTTCAACTTGGGCCGGGCAAGCTGTGACATTCCCCCATTCTTAGAGACAGGCCTGAACACCAGATCGAAACGGCACCAAACTCTGGGGAGGATCAGATCTGGACTCTGCAGCCTCTGTCTCTAGACAGGACGGCCCAATCCCTCCAGGTGTGAAGACCCTTTGTTCTGAATGGGATCTGGGTGTCAGAGCTGCTGAGAACACAGGAGTGTGGGGCTCTGTCCCAGATGTTACCTTTCTGCTGTGTAGCCCCCTTTGCCCACATGCACGCAGAGAACTATGGTGCCTGCGCTCACTCCTGGCCCCGTTGGCTCAGCACACCTGCTGGGTAGATAGCTGCACCGGGGGCAGAGAACGGCCCAGAGCTCCCCGTACTGTGATTGGGGCGGGGGAGAGGTAGGTGTGTTTGCGTGTGTGCCCATGCTGCCTGTAGGCCAGGGTGACTCTAGCACTGCAGCAATACCTCAGCCTGCCACTGTGGAAGGTTGGCGAGTGGGGACGCAGACCCCACGGCTCAAAACAGCCTTTAAACAAGAGGCTTCCCTGGGAGGCGGTATGGAAAAAGCCCCCACCCAGGCTCAAGCCCAGCCCTCTAGTAACTGGGCAAGGAGCACCCCCCATTCACAGATTCCTCACCCCTCCGCATGCCAGCATGCGGCTCTTCTAGAGCTCCCAGACTGCCCCCCCTCCGAGTGCCCAGTTAGACCCACAGGCTCCAGCCCAGCTTCATCACTCCGCCCCGCAGAGGTCTGAGTCAGGAGCCAGCCCCCTTGCTTGGGGGAGGGAGTCCTGTGCACTGCAGCAGCCACATAGATCCTTGGATAAGCTCCTGATGAGTGGGAAAATCTGTCCCACCCAGCATTCAGTCCCTACAATGGCTGTCCCCTCCTGGGCCACACCACGGCCCTGGACTCTCCCCGCTGATGGTATGTGATCGTGGCCCATGTAGACATACCTGAGTTATAAACACACACACCCCAGTCCCCGCTCAGCCCCTAACAACTAAGCTATTTTCATAGCAGCAGAACTAGTCCAGCATCCCTGGGGGTGAGGGCCTCCTACAGTAACCTCCTTTCTGTGCCCAGAGTGTGCTGTGAGCACTGACTTGGGGATCACCAGGGTAGGAAGCCTTGCAGGACCTGCCGATCTGATTGAAAACAGTCTCCTATTCCAGGAGCAGCCACGTCATGCCTCCTTGGGCATCCCCCAGCTCCAGAACGCTCACTAGGCTGGTTGCTGGGGCAGGCAGGGTCTCGGAGCCCTGACCCCTCCAGGTCATTGTTCGTCAGTTTCATTCAATCACCTACAGGTGGCTCTGTGCCTGGGGTGCAAGCTCTGCCCAGAGAGCCCCAGGGCTGATCGGCAAAGAAAACCAGGGAAGCCTGAGAAGAGCTTAGTGCTGGGTGGAAAGTGACTGGGCAGCCACCAGAACTGGGGCTAAACACAACGTGCCGGGGTGCAGGGCTGGGCAGTGGGGACCTGCCCTGACTGCCTCAGGATCAGCCCACTGAAGTTAAAGGGCGAGTGGTTCTCTTCAGAAAAGCGACTGGATGAACAGCACTGGTGGCCTCCATGCTTCTGGTCTCCCAGGGATCCTTGTATCTAATGTTCCCTGATGGCAGACAAAGGGATGTTTATTTCATCTGCTGGCCCAGCATGCACCCCCAGGGAGCTGAGAGTCAGTCTGGACATCGCCAGGAATAAGGGTTCTGCAGGCAAATCTGTCCTCTGCAACTGCTGTGCAACCCCCACTGCCTCTGGACTCACCCCTCACTGCCCTCCACCTGTGCAGCCCAAGTTCATCGGCACACCATAGCCTAGAGCGCCATTTCCTGGAGTTGTGCTGGCTCTGTGGGGCTGACAGGAGTACAAGGCTGTAGAAAAAAGCCCAACAACTCTGTTCCTCAGTTTCCCCTTACGTAAAAGTTGGCTCATAACCCTCCCCGCTTCAGGACACTGGGGAGCGTTAGTTCATCGGTGTCTGCAGAGCACTTCGGGATCCCCAGTGAGCAGATGACGTGATGGGTGCCAGGGAAGGCAAACAGCTAAACAGCTCTGCTAGTACAGCCTGTTGGGTCTCACTCTTCCAAGCTGTTGCCATGTCTTCCAGCACCCACAATGCCTCAGGGCGTTGGCTGACCAATCAAGTGCTTTACTAGTGCGCTGAGTGGCTGAGCCCAAGCTGTCGGGTGGTTTGGATGAGGGGAAATTGACTTGGCTCCGAGCTGCTTGGGCCCAGCTCTGCTGACCATGAGCCCTTGATTCTCACCAGCCTCTTTCTCCTTTCAGATCATCAATTTCCGAGAGCCCGTGACCCTGGACTTTCTGGATGCTGAGCTGGAGGATGAGAACAAGGAGGAGGTGAGCTGGGCTCTCCCTCCACCCCTCGACCAAGACTAGAGACTCAGGCAAAGGCTGAGTTAAAAACAGCATCTAGGTGGCCCTGCTGGCAAAGGGGCCCGGGAACCTGCTGCATTCTGTGCACAGGACAAGCACAGCCCGGGCAGCAGGCTTCCTCCATGCTGCCTCTGCCCTACCCTACCCTGCCCTGCCCTGCCCTGCAGGGAACAGCCTAAGGATGGGAAGGGAGGGCAGACACCTTGCCTCATTTGGTCCTTAGTGTAGGCAGGGGTGGTGGGGTTTGGGGATTTGAGCGCCTGCCCACTGGCATCGATCCTGACTCCTGCAGGGAAAGCAGTCCCACACCGGAGTTCCGGGGACTGGCGCACGTGAACATGCTTGTACCCAGCCCTCACTCCATAAACATCCTCCGCTCCCATCCCACCCACTCACAGGGCCATCAGAGAGGTTGTCATCCCTCTCCTTTGATCTCAACGTCCCTGGGGCCGGCACAGTGCCTTGTTCTCCCTTCTGGTGATCCGTTGGGCTCTTGGCTGGCCACATTCGCCCCCTCCCTGTCTCCCCCCTCCCCCCGTGTGTCTGGAGCGCTGGGCACAGACAGGATCGCAGAGAGCCCACACAGGCAGCAGACTGCCCAGGGCTCAGCCTCTTGGGGCGCAGAGCCACGGTGTGTGTCAGGGCTCAGTTCCCTTCCTGCCTGTTCCCTAGATCCGTAGAAGTATGATCGATGGCAGCGAAGGGCAGAGAGTCATCAAGACCCTGATCAAATCCCTGGATGAGGTAAGGACTTGGCAGGGCCCAAGTGGAGATGGGGAGGGAAATTCTTATATTCTTGGGGATAAAAATGGAACGCAATGGGAAAGCGAGACAGTGTGACAGTCCTGGTACTCATGGGGCCTGTTGCTCTCAGAGCCTGGAGTGTGACTTCTTGCACTGTCCTGTCCGTGGGCTGTAGCACCTGGGCTGCCATTTCAGTGTCTCCTCCTGAGCCCTGACAGTGGCTTGTCCCTTTGCAATTCCAGAGATACATTGATGAAGTCATCAGGACCTACACCTGGGCCCCTATCAAAAGCACCAATTACAGGTGAGCAGGGTGTGGCTGGCAGGAGGGAGCGGGAGGTAGGAGGGCTCTGCTCCATCCCCTGTGTTAGCCCCTCTGAAGGCACAGAATCAGATGGATGCCAGCCACCGGCTAGAGAGGGAGAAATGGGTGACAAGAGACTCTTGGTGGGATCCGAGATAAATGGAACGGCGGCTTAAGCACCGGGCTGGGAATCAGGAGACCTGGGTGTGGTCCCCAGCTCTGTCTTCCCTCAGCCTTCTTTTCTCAAGACTAAACATGCCCAGGTTTTTTAACCTGTCCTCACAGGTCAGGTTTTCTAAATCTTTGATCATTTTTGTTGCTCTCCTCTGGACCCTCTCCAATTTGTCCACGTTTTTCCTAAAGTGCGGTGCCCAGAACTGAACCCAGCACTCCAGCTGGGGTCTCACCAGTGCCAAGCAGAGCAGGACAATGACCTCCCGTGTCTTACGTATGACAATCCTGTTAATACGCCCCAGTCCAGAATGATAGTAGCCTTTTTTGCAACTGCAAGATATTGTTGACTCATATTCAGTTTGATCCACTTTAACCCCCAGATCCTTTTCAGCAGCATGACTACCTAGCCACTTAGTCCTCATTTTGTAGTTGTGCCAGGGCCACCCGGGGGGGGGGCAAGTGGGGCAATTGGCCCCGGGCCCCACAGGAACCCCCCCGAGAGTTTTTCAGGGCCCCTGGAGCACGGTCTTTCACTTGCTCCGGGGGTCCTGGAAAACTCTCGCAGGGCCTGGGCCCCCGGAGCTTCTTCCACTCCGGGTCTCCGGCAGCAGTTCGGTGGCAGGAGCCCCCCGCCGCCAAAGACTCCAGGCCCCCTGAATCCTCTGGGCGGCCCTGAGTTGTGCATTTGATCTTTCCTTCCTAAGTGTAGTACGTTGCACTTGTCTTCTATTGAATTTCATCTTGTATCTTACACTGCACTGAAAGACACCAAATTTCATGACAAACATTCCTAATGTCACGTCCCCATGTCAGCAACTGCTCAGGGGTGTTACATAATCCCGACTGCAAGAAGAGGTGTCCAGTAGACGCTCTTTATTAACATGTAACTCACACTGCCTTAAAGGTTTGAACATATGGAGCCTGGGCAGACTGAGTCAGACAATGGATTTTTCTCTTCTCTAAACAGGAAATTCCATTAAAAAAAAAAAACCTATTTTAATAAACCATTAGGGTTGCACAGTTAAGAATTCGAAATTCAGAAAATGCCCAAGTTAAGATTGCACGTACAACCTTAATTCTACCTTCTTATGCATAGACGTTACAATACACGGTAATGACATGGTCACAGTCTATTTTTCAGATACAAGATGGAATTTTTGCTACAGCCTTGTAAAATGTGCAAGGAATAAAAGAAACTCCGCAGGGCCCAACAAGGGTATTTAAACCGCAGGGGAAAGTGGTTGGATATATTATTGGAGAACTAGTATGTGATGAAGTAATTAATAGAGCTAGTTGGGAATTCTCCAACAAAACATTTTCCATTAGAAAATTGCAATTCATCAAGACCAAAACTGTTGGTGGGAAAGGGTCAGTTTCAACAAATCTCCCAATTCCAAAAAACACTGGGAGGGAAAATGTGTTCAGAATATGTCAAAATGTCCTGTTTCAGCATTTTCAAACCAAAAAAGTTTAGTTTTTTTCTACTGGAAACAACTTTTTGTTTAAAAATTTTAGTTAATGGATGGTTAAAAAGCAGGGGAGGGGAATTAAAAGTAAAAAATGAAACATTTTGAAATTTTCAAAACGAAACATTTTGATTAACCTGATAAATTTATTTACCAGATAGCTTGTGAAAAATTTAGAGATTTTGACATTTGATCCCAATTCAGGACAGGAAAAAAGTTTGAAATCCCCAAAATTCTCTTGGGTTGGGAAAACCATTTCCCGCCCACCTCTAGTAAGTAGGGATTTTAGGGGAATTAATACTTACTAACATTGGAGCAGAGTGAAAGTTGTGTGGGCCTCCTTTAACTGGCATTTTCTGACTTTGGCCAGGGAGTGCTGCTGCACCCACAGCCTTTTCCATCCACTACGTTACATTGTAGTGTAGCTTATTATTGCAAACCCGGCATCTTTGGCACTTGAGTTTTACTGGAGAAATAAGTCAAGTTATCTGAAGTCTCTCTCAGAATTTGGTGGCAAGTTGCTATGACTTTCCCATCTGTCATCGGCCATAGCCCAAAATAGTCACCAGCCAATCAGAGTCTCCCAGTCACCTGATAATAAATGTTAAAGTAGAATGAGGAGCAAACCGTGAGTTGGGATTCATGTGAAATCGTGCCCGTGTATTGCTCATGAAGGCTACGCACGCTAACTGCCATGAGCAGGGAGAGAAGGCAGCAGCCATGGTTGGAAATAAAACCATTGCCCAGTTTTCAAAGGTCCTAAGCTTCCCTGTCACCTCTCAAATCAGTGGGAGCTGCAGGTGCTAGCCATAGAAAAACAGATCTTGCTTTCTTGCTTGCTATGGCTTCTAGACTAGAGCATAATCTGCCTTGGGGAAGGCTGCCATCTAGTGGGTAGACAGGTTCATTGTGATATATCTATTCCCTAGAGCAGTGTTTCCCGAACTTGGGATGCCTCGGCGGGCTGGGCCGGTTTGTTTACCTGCTGCGTCTGCAGGTCCGGTAGCGTTTCACTACGACGAACCGCGGCCAGTGGGAACCGCGATCAACCGGACCTGCGGACGCGGCAAGTAAACAAACCGGCCCAGCCCGCCAGGGGCTTTCCCTACACAAGCGGGTCCCAAGTTCGGGAAACACTGCCTAGGGATTGCTATGAAGCAGACTAGAGAAACTGCACAGGGTCCCTGGTCTGGAGAGCTGGCCATCTGATCCCATGCATGATACAGCCACAGAACAGAGGGGCAGGGGAGTGGAAGGAAGCACAAAAGGGGTGCAATCATAAGAGGACAATGCGGCCTTGTCTCAGAGGCTGGACACCCAGGCAGGGGCGAGGGGACAGTCCCTGTGCTTATGGCCTGACAAAAAAAAATATGGCGTTCAAATCCCTCAGGGCAATGGAAAGGGATCGGAGGACTCCCGCTGCTTGCTGGCCTGTTGGGAGCTGTAGGCTTCCTGGACACAACCAAACCAGTTCAGACAGAAGGGGCTGTCCCTATGTGGGGAGGGGACAGACTGGGTACCCTCTGCTTCACCTATCCATGCAGAGGCCCTGAGGAAGGGAGAGGAGGCACCACCTTGTGGGAGAGGGACAGGAGCAGAGTGGAGATGACAGGGCTGGCAATGGACAAAATCGGGAGTAGATTAGGGAGGCTGCCACAAAACCACAACCCCCCTCCTCAAGGCTAGAACTGCCCCCTTCTCAGGCGCCTGACCTGTTTCGGGCTCTAACTCTGAAGGGCCATCCTGGCTCTTTCCACCCCACCCCCCGCCCTGCTTCACGCCCCTTGTCCTCACTCCCATACCAGCCCCCCTCTCTCAGCAGCCTCCAGCCCACTTGTCACCACTGACTTCCCCATTAGCCCATCTCATTTCTGGGCTTTGCAGGAAACAGGCTCCAGCAGCTTGGGGGGACCCTGCATGGGAAATCAGTGGTGGGGTCTCACCTTCAAATAACGTCCCGCATGGAGCTGGGCAGAACCTGGTGGCTAGGACAGACCCAGCTCTCATGGATCCTAGAGAGCACAGCCCCAGGCAGGTGGGGTTCTGGGTCCCCGATAGCAGAAATACCCTCCTGGAGCTCCCTGTGGAATGGAAGAGCGTGTGCTGGGGGGCTCTAAGACATCCACCTGCCTGAATTCCTGAACTCCCTGGGACGGACTTTGGGTGCAGCTCCTGGGAGGGAAGAACTGGATTTGGATCTCTGTATCCGGTCAGCTAAAGAGAATGTACTAGTTAAAGACACTTTGAAGCCATCCGTCCCTATATCTAATGGGGGAGTGGGGTGGAAGAGAGTATGTTCCAAACATTCCTTCAGTCTAACAATCGTCGGTGGGGTTAGCATGTTCTGGCTTCGAGCCTGAGATCTGCCCCTGTTCTCAGTGGGGTTCCGTGTGGGTGCCGGGGTAGCTCGCAAATGCAAGGACAGAGCTCCAAAAGGACAGAGCTTCCTGCCAGGGATCAGGCCCCAGATGTCCCCATTACATTGTCAAACGCCAGTCTAGAACAACATGTTGGGTGAAATCCTGGCCCCACTGGAGTCCCAGGGCCAAGATCCTACCCCAGGATCCTACCCCTGGGAAATAGTTTGACAGCAGGCTAGAAACATGCTGATTCCTTCCTTCTCTTCCACAGCCTGGGGCTAGCCTTGCCACCTTATAGCACGTACTACATCCGGGCAAACCTCAGCGACCAGATTCTCCAAGTGAAGTGTAAGTAGACACTTGCCTTTTCCTTTTGCCCTTTCACATGCCCTTTGACCCTGAACCTACCAGCTGGTACAGAGAATGACCAATGGGGGGGAAATAAACAAAATGTGTGCTACTAAAATGAAAAATAATCATTTCAAAATAGAGATGAACAATGACATTTAAAATGGAAGGTTAATTGTCTGCCTGGGAATGCGAGGGTTTCGGACCTAGATTTTGCATTTAAAAAAAACCCCTAAAACAAAATGTTTCCTAAAAAAAAAAAATAAAGACCCCTCTAGAGGAGATGAGGTTGACGTGCTGCTGTATATGCTTTCGATGTACTAGGTGATAATTCTGTAGCAGCCAGTTACTTTGAAAGCCTGTGAAAATTTGCATGTTTTATTTTTGTTAAGATTATTTTGGGTTTTGTTTTAAACCACTTTTGTTTTTATGATTTAAGTTTTGGTTGGTTGATTTTCTTTTTAATTAATTTATAATTAATCTATGTACTTATGTGTTAACCTGCTCACCTCTCTCTCTCTCTCTCTCTCTCTCTCTCTCTCTCTCTCGTTCTACGCCAGAACCTATTCTCCCACCTTCAGGAGTCACTCCTGAAGGGGGTGAATCAGGCTTCCTCCTCCATCTTTCTCTCCCTCCTTTCTCTCTCCTTCTGTCTTTGTCTGTCTCTCTCTGCTGCCCACTGTCCCTTTCTCTTTCCGAGCACCCTGCTGCATTCATATTCCCTAGTATAGCAGGTCAGAACGTAAGTCTGGGTTTGATTTTATTCACAATAGGAATTTGGAATGAACCAACACAAAATTCAGCTGGACTTGTCTCCCCAGGCTTGATTGCTCCCAGGGTTCCTCTTCAAGGGGTTGCTCAGCCCACACCTTTGGTCCTCATTCATTAGATATATCTAGGTGGGGCAGTGAGCCATCTGCATCAGTCAGCAGAACCCATGTAACCCTTTCCCAGCAGGAACAGCACTTGATAGCCTGCAAATACTGCCATCCTGTTACCTACCTCCCCACTACAACCGTGCCAACATGTCCAGTTTGGTATCCTCTCCATTGCAAGCCCCATTGGGATCCAACTCCTGCAAAGCCCTGTGGTAGCCTGCGTCTTGGCCCTGTGGCTGGGAGTCAATCCCATGACTCCATGGACATCTCATGGAATCCAGGAGAGACCAGTGATGTGTCTGATCTCGCCCCATGGCAATAGGTGATGGGAGCCAGGGCAGTGCCCCTCAAGGAGATGCCCATGGGCTCTGTCACTTGAAGGAGTTGGAGCTGTTCCAAGCCCTCTGCACTAATGTCTGGGTGCACCCTGAGTCCGCTAGATGGTTGCTCTGGCTGCTCAGCCTCCATGTAGAAGTCGTCATGTGTTGCCCAGGCTGTGCCTGCATAGATGGCTGGGGCCATCAAGCCAAGCTTGCGTCCTAAAAATTGCTCTGGAGTGACTATGGCCATCAGTTTTATGGTTCATGATGCGGGCTCAAGCTGCCCAGTGGATCAGTTGTGGTTCACAGGCTCACGGCTGGGCTCAGCCCTGGAGCACAGCTCCTCCAAACGCAGCCAGCCCAGGGTGGCAGCTAGGAGGGCCTTGTAGCTGTACTCACCCAGGGCCTGATTTGCAGCTTAAGTCTGACTTGTTAAAAAATGGGATAAATGGAGGGCCCCGAATTCCTCAGCACCACTCGAAGATGAGCAGGTAGGCTTCAGGGGCCTCATCCAGCCCCATGTTGGGCAGCGAAGAGCTGGCACTCACTAGCCCCAGTGCCCCTTGGGGAAGGAGCAGCTGCAACGTCTGCTCCAGGAAGAGCAGCTGCTGTTCTAGAGATGGAAGTGAAACATGCTGCTGCTGTCTCTGGGCTGCAGCTAGAGCCTACTCTCCAAACAGCCTGGCCCCTGCCCCTATCCGCCCCCTCCCACTTCCTGCCCCCTGACTGCCCCCCTCAGAACCCCCAACCCATCCAACCCCCCGACTCCTTGTCCCCTGTCCGCCCCCTCCCGGGACCCCTGCCCTCTATCCAACCCCCCTGCTCCCTGTCCTCTGACTGCCCTGACCCCTATCCACACCCCCACCCCCTGACAGCCCCCCCAGGACTCCCACCATCTATCCTACTGCCCTCTGCTCCTCATCCCCTCACCACCCTCTTCCGGGACCCACCGCCCCTAACTGCCCCCCAGGATCCCACCCCCTTATCCAACATCCCCTGCTCCCTGTCCCCTGACTGCCCTCCCAACCCCATCCACATCCCTGCCCCCTGACAGGCCCCCCGGGACTCCCACTCCCAACCCTCCCTGTTTCCCATCCCCTGACTGCCCCCCCAGAACCTCCACCCCATCCAACCGCCCCATCCTCCCTGACTGCGCCCTAGAACCCCCCTCTCCCTTATCCAACCCCCCCGCTCCCCACCCCCTTACCAGCAGCAGGAGCTCACAGCCGCAACACCAGGCCAGAGCCAGTTGCACTCCCCATACTGCCCAGAGGGAGGGGCAGGCCAGAGCACGGCCTGTGCGGCAGCGTGGCTGCGGGGGAGGGGGAACAGTGGGGGAGGGGCCAGGGACTAAGCTCTCCGGCTGGGAGCTCAGGGGCCAGGCCAGATGCGGCCCGCAGGCCGTAGTTTGCCCACATCTGCCCTAGGTCCTTGCTCTCTCAGCAGCCACTTACATCAGAGTGAGATAACAGCCTTCAACATCCTCCGTTTCCCTGTCTTGAGCTCTCTATCCCCCTGCCTATCTCTGTATACCTTTTTCCTTCTCTCACCCACCTTCCTTCCTTCTCTGTCTCTGTGCCTCTGGGCACTCTCGTGTCTCCCCTCTGGTCTCTTGTAACCTTGTCTTTTTGCATGGTCTGCTAACTCAGTAAGAACATTTCTATATCAAGACTGTTGCAACTGTTTGCTACTGACGTTCATTTTTATTTTGATTATATAAATATAGATGGATTATAGTTCTCTAGTTATATCTATACTTTTTATTATTATTTTACTGTGGCCTTTTTTCTTTTCTTTTTTTATGTCTTTTTTTGCAAGAGGTTTCCTTTCGGTCTGATTATGATACACAATATTTTTATTCAAACAAAAATTGAATAAAATATTGTTTGTGCCCTCCCTCCTTCCTCCTTTCCACCCAACCCTCCCCCCCTTTTTTTTTGTTTGTTGTTTTTTCGTTTGTTTTTTTCTTGCTTTCTCTCTCTGGTGGATTCACACAGTACCAAACATCAAAATGAAGGGCAAGTATTTTCAGTCTTAGACCACTAACCCTTCACCACCACCACCACCCCCCGTGTCCAGTACCCCCACCCCTCACTCCCACCCTTCACCGACTCTCCCCCACCTCTCCCACCCAGCCTGCTTGCCCATTTCCTGTGCCCGTTTGCCACGCCTAACCTTGCAAACCTCCACCAAACTGTTCCTTCCTCCACTCCTTCCCTCCAGTTCTTTCCCCTTTATTTGAAAGCAACATGTCTTGTTATGTTCATGAGAGCTTTGTCCCTATTTATCTCTGCACTCCTTCCCTGTGCATTGCTCAGAAATTCGATTTGATATCGTTAGAGTCCATCTCCTATGGAATTGTTATGTTTTGATTCAGCAAGGTTTTCGTAGCTAGTTTAATATCCTGCTCTTCCGCCTCCCCCAGCCCCCTTTCTTGTTCTACTTTCCCTCTCTCACTCCTTCCCTACAAATCTCTCCTCCTCCCATCTTTGCTCCTGTGCGTCCCTCCTCTTCAAGACAACTCAAACTGAATGGGATAGGGCTGTGCAGAGACCTCCAGACTCAGCAGTACTTGGAACTAGATCCATTGATCGCTTCAAAACTAATAATAATAAACGTTAGACCTCCTGAG
This sequence comes from Mauremys mutica, assembly GCF_020497125.1. NCBI lineage: Eukaryota > Metazoa > Chordata > Testudines > Geoemydidae > Mauremys > Mauremys mutica. The sequence continues at coordinate 49,489,631 of NC_059078.1, forward strand.
TGGGGAGATGTTGGCTGAGCAGGAGAAAGGGGCTGAAATCTCAGAAAGGTCCATGGCATGTGTGAATCAAAGCTTTTCTTCCAGGATCAAGTCTCAGTTATCATATTAAGAAGGCCCCAGATTGTATGTCGGTGCATCATGTCAGTCCCAGCCATGGCTATGTCATACTGGTCCACATGCTGAGTTGCACTGGTTTAACTCCAGGTGTGATGTTAGGCCTATTTAGTTTAATGGAGGAGTGAGGACTCTCTTGTTGTTGTTTAAATCCAAGTTATTATGATTTAGTTTAAGTTGATTGGGGAAGGATTTATCCCCAAATGAACAGCTCTAAAACCTAAACACATGTGTCCATGTGCTGCAAATGCATGTGTGTAGAGAAAGCCTCGGGGTTCTGAGCTAGCTGCAGCCGCCTGAGATATCCTGGGTCTAGTGACACCAAGGGTGGAGTTGGCTGGCACAGTGTATTCAAGTAAATGGGTCTAGGTGTATACAGTACAATCTGGTGTGATGCTGGACCATCTGCTTGGACATGAATTTCCCATAATGCAATGGAGCCCTGAGTCGATGACCCTTGAAGTCAATGGGAGTCTTTCCATTGACTTCAGTGGCCATTGGATCAGGATCTAGGAGCACCCTCAGTGGAAAAATAAAGGGGGATGAGTTTGGATGGAGCTGTCCTTCCATGGTTTCCTTTTTCTCCATCCTTTGTGTAGCTCAAGATAAAGGGCCAGACACCAAGAAATGCAGAGCAACTAGCAACTCCCATCCCTTGGGAATGGGTGGTGCTGGTCACCTCTCAGGATGTGGCCTAGCATAAGCACAGCTTTCCAGAGATTGGACCAACTCCTACAGTCTTTACTCAGGCAGAACTCCCACGGATTTCAGCAGGAGTAGGGGCTGAGTAACTTCTGAATTTGACTCAGCAATCTGCCCCGCTAGTCTCCCAGTGGCATTAGTGGTGCTCCATCCCTGAACCTTGTGCAGTGGGACAATGTTTACCCTTCAGCATCTGCCTTCACTGCTTCTCTGTCTGTTATACAAACAGAGAGAGGAAATGGCTGGTCCTGCCCAGGCACTAGCAAGACATGGTCCTGCCTTTTGGGGAGAACTGAGTCTGAAAACCCTATCACGTAAATCCAGAGATGTCGGGCAGCCAAGGACCAACTCTGCCTCTCCTGCTCTCCAAACCAAAAGGAGACATGTCAGGGTCTGGTTCATGGGCACATTTACTGTCAGGAACATCGGTGTAATACAGTGGGAGGGCATGGATGGGACTGAGGGCAGAATTTGGTACAGTGACTCCATGAATAAGGCTGCCCAATGCCTCCCAGGGAAAGAGGCATTGAAATATTTTGAGAGATCATAAAACCATAGAAACATTGGGCTGGAAGGGACCTCAAGAAGCCATCAAATCCAGTCCCCTGCGCTGAGACAGGCCCAAGTAACCCTAGACCATCCCTGACAGGAGTTTGACCAACTTGTTACTAAACGCTCCAGCAACAAGAATTCCACAACTTCCCTTGGATGCCTGTTCCAGAGCTGAACTACTGTGATAGTTAGACAGTTTTTCCTAATATCAAACCTAACTCACCTTGCTGCAGATTCAGCCCATTACTCCTTGTCCTACCTTCACTGGACATGGAGAACAATTGATCCCCGTCCTTGTTACAACAGCCCTTATTTCATTTGAAAAATACCAGGTCCCTCCTCAATCTGCTTTTCCAAATCCTGTGGGATTCATTAAAGTCCAACTGGTGAAAACATTGGCTTGACGCTGTACCTCATAGAGGGCCTGACCCAAAATCTGTCAGAGTCGATGGATAGGCTTTGAACCAGAGCCTTGATCAAGTGAAAAGCACAGCCAATGGGTTTAAAGTAATGAAAGAATGTGTGGGAAATTGACTTCGCGTCCCAGTCGCTTTCTCTGCACCTTCTGAGGCATGCAGATGGCTGGGGGAATGGGGAGCACGTGCCTCCCATTGCCCTCCTTCCCCCACTCCCACCCCACATCCACCAAGGAGACCTACAACCCCACTCCACAGTGCGTTGAGCAGAACCACTGGAAGCTACCCACTCCTCTATCAGTTCCCCCAGCCAGGCGGAGAGGAGAGGCTCAGAAGCTTGGGAGGGATGGACAGACTCAGAGGGGCCACAGATGCCATAGACAGACAGACACAGAGGAAGGGGAAGGAAAGAGAAAGGTAAGGGGAGCGTTGTCCTCAGCCCTGTTCTATCAGCCTTGAGTTGCCTCTTCCCAGTGACCCTGTAATGGCAATGCTGATGGAATAATTACTAGTGTTTTTGTATTCCTTTCCTCTTCCTCCTCTCATTGGCTTGTATCCAGACCCCGCCTTACAGAAAACAACAGTCCAACCTATGGCTGTGCTGCCTGGCAAAGGGCCTTGTGTGTCTTGCAATGCACTGTGGGAAGACATGACGGGGAGGGCGAGGGGCATGGCTGCTGGTAGGGCTAACCTCTGAATATTTATGAGTATGTAGGTCCTTGTGAAAAATGCAGACAGACTGTACTAGTCGAGCCTGTGTTGTCAGAAAATGGCCTGCAATGGAGAGCTGACAACAGCCATCCCCTAGGGGGAGCAAGGCAAAGGACCTGTCCCTGCTGGACTAGCCACCTAAACTATCAAATCCCAATAGGATTGGGCATATGCCAAATGCACGGCAGGGGTTTCCCCCAACCGTTTTCCCTCCTTGCCTTCCAAACCACTTGGGTCATCTGGGGGAGGTTCCTCCATCCCCTATCCCCACATATGCTGCTCTAGCCTTTGTCTAAGCCAAAATCCATCCTCCAAGGCCACAGTTCAGCCCAAGGTTTCCCTGCAATTTTTATGGGTGAAAACCCTTAGGACCTAATCCCTGCACTCACAAGTAATACATACTCAAGTCGCCCATCCCTTTGGCTCCTATGGGGCGACTCATCTGAGTAAGGTCTCTTAGCAGGAGTAAACGAGGCAGGACCAGGCTCCAAGTAACATCCATGATTGGGCCAGAAATCCAGGGTGTCTCCAAACGCCTGGTGCCATACCCACCACTAAGGAAAGAGAAACCATGTTTAATACGACTGATAACCCCTCACCTTCATTCCCCAACCATTCCCTGCCCAATGGCCTGAGGACACCTTAGCCTTTGTTGGAACTGAAAATGAAGCTTTCTGCTTTGGAGAGTCGCTTTCAGCAACTCACGGATTTTCTAGTCATGGGTGTGGCCTCTGCCTTTCCAAACAGCTGCATGGATCCTGGCTGACTCCTTTTTTTTCCACCCCATCAGGTCCTCTCCTGGGCCCACTGGGCCAGGCTTCAGCAACACATTGCCTCCTGGGGCAAATATCTCCCATTCGTCTAGGCAGCCAGCCCCAGGTTTTGTACCAAGAAGATGCAGTGGCCACATAACCAGGAGATAATGGCAATGGCAGTGAAAACCACTAGCACAGAACGAGGGAAATGCAGAGAGATAACATTGTGGCCCTCAGCTTTGGTCCTTGAATCTACAAGAGCCAGAGTGGAAAACCTCCATTGGAAGAGCAGGAAGATTAGCCTAGGTTGCTCCGACAGCTCCTTCAGATCCTCCCCCCAGCCCCATCTTAATCCAGATTTAGAAGGATCCATTGCAGCCTGACCAAGGGGGATGGTTATTGCTGAGCTGTAGACCATTGGCAGCCAGAAGGCAGCAACACCCCCACAATGCATTGCATTTGACTTTTATTTGGTGAGTAAGTCTTTGGTTGGACTGTCTTCATAAAGGACCCTGGTTTGGCCATGTTGATGCCTGAACAATGATTTTTATTACAAAAAAAAATTGTTGTAGTAATATACAAGCATAGCATGTGGTTTCTTTTCGTTGTTAACAATCCTCATAAGAGAGAGATGCCCATATGACCTACTGAACATGCATATATATATATATATATATAAATGTGTGCACATATATATATGTATGTGTGTATATGTAACTATACGCCCTGTATTCATACATATACAACAGAGGAAATATATTGCATTTCAGAGCACAAACCAAAAAAAAAAAATCCAATCAAATCACCAAATCTTTCTAATGCTGGCAACATATTGGCTATAACTCTCCTTCTTGTGCGATGCTACAGTTACCAACAGAATTCCCCTTCCTTTCTCTCTTGTTAAAAATCAATCAATTGTTTGATCTCTTTCGTTTATTCCTCTCTCTCTCTCTCTCTCTCTCTCATATTCTGAGACAAAGCCCCTTCCTTTGTTTGAAACCCCCGCCAGATAACGTTGCCTTTCTGTTGCAGATTTTGAATTCCTGCTGCCAAACAGCTTTGAGTCCGAGGGACATGTATTCATTGCTCCCAGGTAGCTTTGCGTGTGCGCTTGCTGAGGTGTCCATTTAAACACACTCCCCACGCTAACCCCGGGGCTAGTTCAACCCCCCTCTTCCCATTTTCACCTCCACCCCTACAAATATCCCCTCTCATCACCCTTCTTCTCCAGAACTGATGCCACTTCATTGTGCCTGTCTTACTTTTTGTCTCTTGTGTGTGTTGTGTGCCTCTCTGAGACGGTAGCTGCTACCTGCACTCTGTTGAGACTCCACCACAGTTGGCAGCCCGTGTCTATCTTCTGTTCTGTTATATACACAAGCACAGTATATATGTATAGCTGTATATGAGGCGTATATACGTGTACATATATAGGTATAGTTTCTGAAAAGTCTCGTAGAGTAACAGACAATCCCAGAAGTCATAGTGGGATTGCTGTGGCATCATACAGTCATGTTGGCTGTGCGGGTCAGACTGTTCAATTATGGATAATATTTGGTTCAAGTTAAGGTCCTTTTTCAGGAAGAGAGAATGGCAGATTTGTTCAGGAGCCAGGCCTGAGTTTCTGCAAACAGGTCCTTTATTCCTAGGTGTCCCTCAGATAGTTTCAAACAATCATTCTCAGAGCTGGGGTCGCTTGCGTCAATGATTCATTATTCAGCTCATGTGATTGGCTGCATCAGTCACATGGTGTTTCTGGTCACTGATTGGCTGACCAAACACATTTGATTTTAAATGGCAGAATAACAAGTAGCACTTAACACACTTTTGGCGTGAATTTTTGAAGAAATGATAGTTTGACCAAAATTTGTGGATGTCTGAAGAGTTGTGAACGCTTTCACAAATGCCAGGTGGTAGTTTGAACACTCTTGAGTCAGAGCCAATAGAATGATGCACTTTATTTAGTGAAAATGTTACCAATCAATTTGTTCACCCAGCTCCACTCATATTGAAAAGTCTAATAGGAGGTAATAGGGATTGGACTCAGAGGGTCCTATAGAAATAACTCTAAAAACTGATAGGGCTTAATAGATAAGGAACTCCTTTATACAAGATGTTTTTATTTTGTAAGATTCTCTAGCAGGGGCAGAAATTTCTATTAAACTCTATAGGAAAAAATCTATAGAAATATTGTCACACTTTTTACTAAGGGTATATTTATAAAGGGTTAATAAATGGTTAATACAGTTGTTATAGAGTCCAACAGCTCAATAGATTGCTTATAGCCACATCTTAGAATCATCCATAACACCTATTGATGTGCTTATAACTCTCTATAACACATACTACTCATGTCTGTAACGTGCTTATAACATCCATTAATCATTCATTGACCCTTAATAAGCCATTTATAAATATACCCTTAATATAACATTGGACTCAAATGGGATTATTTTCTTTTAAATGCTATAGGACTTTTCCAGAAAACTAATGTTCGTTACGAGGCATAGAGTCAATATTAATGAGACACTTAAGGAGTATGGAATTTAAACAGAGACGGTGTCAACTAGAGACATAAAATTTCAAAGCATATGTTATTAAAAAAACCCAACCCACATCTTATGAGAATCTACTGTACATTATAGCGGTCAGGGGACTCCAACTTCAACTCCCAGCATAGAACATTACCAGAAGCTCTTGATGAATTTCTAGCTTTTTATTAGAAATCCATTGTGTTACCAATGTATTATTCATGTATGTTAGAGAAGGGCCCGATCCAACAGTTTGAAATTCAGATCCAAATGATGTAGTTCATAAAGGAGAAGAGAAACTTGGAATTGCCTTGTAGTGATTTATTGCATATTAACCATTTTTCTAATAATAGGTAAGAATCTTCCATTTTGAAATCTGTTCTGTGAATGTTCCTTGCTCCAAATTGGTATCAATACTGTGACACATCAGAAAAAAAAATAGGATCTTGTGTCATTGCTTCCCTAACCTACATATCCCTGGGGACCAAAAGGACTGTAAGATGTCCCAGGAGGACCATATGAGATTACATGAGTGTCAATAAGACTGTATGATATCCCATCAATTCTAATATGTCCCCTGGCAATTTTCAGAAACCATATATCACATATTAATATCTCTGTGCGTGTGTGAGCACATATATCTGTACGCGTTTGTGTAGATATATAGGTGGCTATAGTTAAAGATGACCTTGGGACGCCTATAGATCTTTGAGCCACAGAGGGGTGTGGGAATCTACAATGCATTCTAGCCATCATGTGAAAAGCTTAGAAGATGGGAGGGGAATGACAATTTCCATCATGTTGGTGGAGTGGAAAGAGGAGACTTGGACCTTGCACAGTGCAGCAGGAAATTAAAACCATATGGCTGCCCCACTCAGCTGCCCACACAAAGGGGGGACTTGGTGCCCCTCCAGAGGAACCCCACCTTCACATACACACACCCCTGTTGTTAGTGCTGTTATACTGTAAGCATGCCTGCCACATACAGATGCATCTCCACTGCTGCTCTTTTCGACTCCCTGCCTCAAATATGTAAAAACCAGCAGGAAAGTGGGAGAGCATCAACTTTGTGGCTTTGCAGGAAATACAGAGACTTTACCTGGACTGTCACAGAATTGCCTCAGCCAGAACATTGGGATCCAATAACTTTTCTCTCCCTCCCCTTATTTCAGACCCCAAGCATTCACAAATCGTGCGTCAGGCCCCTCAGAAATCAGGAGACTTTCCAAAATAATCTACCTGGGGTTCTTTTTATTTGCCTCCTGGTTGGTTTTCAAGCTTTTCTCCACAACCACAAAGGCCAGAAACTTACTTTTCTTAAATTTGAGAGCCAAGATTGTCCCAAATCCCAGGCCTCCAGGAGCTGGAGATTTAAGAAAAAACACCAAATGTAGAGCCTTGCAATGAAATCACGAGAACTGGCAACCGTTTCAGTAATATGCTTTTAAAATGCTACCATATTTTACAGTGATGGTCCCATAGCACTAGAGTTATTTCAGGGCCAGTCATGAGTCCACTGCTCAGCTCTTTAGAGAGACAATGCACGCCAATCACTTCTCCTGGGGTAGTTTGACCTGGTGAGAAGAGGAGTCACACCTGCTGCATGCAGAGCTGCTTAAGGATGGGATGCCCAGGGGTTCCCTCCCCACCACTTTTTCTCCCCAGGAGTCACTTCAGCGTACGCCAGAGCCAAGCCCACGAAGGGCAGGCCAACTGATCTGAGCCCCAGAGCTGGGCCTGCTGTGTGTCAAGAAATGCTCTAGGCTGATACCAGGGTCACGCAGTGGTGAGCATCAGTTGCCCTCATTAGCCGGGTGTTGTGAGATGCTCCCACTCCACAGGGGTCTCAGACCCCCAAGCATTCCCCATGGGCACCCATATACCCAGGGGTGAGCTGGAGCCGGTTCGCACCGGTTCGTGCGAACCCGTTGTTAAATTTAGAAGCGGTTTTAGAACCGCTTGTTAACTAGCTTCCCTGCGAGGGAAGCTTTGATGGGCTCTGCCTGGGAAGCCTGTAATTCCTCCTCCCGGCCGCCGGGGGGCGCTGCGCTGTGCTGCGAGAGCCATGTGAGCTGTCTCCTGGCCCTGTTGCTGCTCCTGCTCTTTGGACCTCTGGCCCTGGGGCTCCTGCTGCTGCCTGGTGAGTCCCCGGCTCCGTCCTGCTGCTCCCAGCTGCTCCCCCCCCCCCCCGTGTGAGTATCTGCGCCCCTCCCCCGCCTTCCCTGCCCCCAGCCCCAGCCACCCCCCTGCCCCCAGCCAGCCGCAGCCACCCCCTGCCCACAGCCGCCCTCTGCCCGCAGCCAGCCCCTTCCCACAGCCACCCGCAGCCGCCCTCTGCCCCACCCCCTGCCCACAGCCACCCGCAGCCAGCCCTTGCCACAGCCACCCTCTGCCCGCAGCCAGCCTCTGCCTGCAGCCCCTGCCGCAGCCACCCCCTGCCTGCAGCCAGCCTCTGCCCACAGCCGCCCGCAGCCACCCCCTGCCCACAGCCACCCGCAGCCCGCCCGTCTGCATCACCTGCCCACAGCCAGCCCGTGTCACTCCCTGCCTCCAGCTAGCCCTGCCCCACGCCCCTATCTGCAGCCAGCCCCACATCCACTGGTGCCCTGCAGTTCCCAGGGCAGTAACCCTACACACCTGCTTTAATGAGGGGGGGCAGGGAGCAGCTGGGACCCACACATGTGCACACCCTAGAGTGACCAGACAGCAAGTGTGAAAAATCGGGACGGGGGTGAGGGGTAATAGGAGCCTATATAAGAAAAAGACCCAAAAATTGAGACTGTCCCTGATCACCACCCACACATGTGAAACGGAGCTCATTTCTAGTTCAGCCCCATCTTTTTAAAAAAGAACTTTAGGTAGGGTTAAAATACATCTGTATTTTCCTGGACATGTCAGGCTTTTCGGTTCTTAATCACCTCCTGGGAAAATATGGACGTATGGTAACCCTATTGGTACAAAAAATACATGCTGTCGCACATCCCTTAAATCAGAACTTTTTATAGGGAACCCGTTGTTAAGATTTTGGCAGCTCATCACTGCATATACCCTGCCATCTGCTATCCTGTAGGCATGGATCTGCCTTCCTTCCTAGTACATTTGATCCTTCAGCATAATTACACAGATGGCTTAAAATAAAGCAGTAATAACTGAACTGATGAAACAGGCTAGAAAGCCCTGCAGGCTGCAGGACCCACTCTGTCCCATGCCAGGGAACTCAGCTGCAGTCCCAGGCAGGGAGACCAATGCCACAGAGCCAAGAGTTTGTAAAGACAGTCCTTAAATTGACCCCTTCCCATCCACTTTGCACCTGGCAGGCAACAGCAGCTGGGACTTGCTCCCCATGGCACCCTACCCCTGGAAGTGATGGCAGTCTGGCAGCGAGGGGCAATATCATGCCAGTGTAACCCTCGTGCTTAGTGTGATACAGGCCTCCCCACGGTGCCCGATCTGCAGAGATGAGGCTGTTACAGATGCCAGTGTGGGAGTCTGGACAACCTGTGCTGTTAGCTCTGGAGGTCCCTGGTTCAGTCCCTGGCGCAGTGGCCAAGATGGTAGCCCTCATACCAGAACTCACAGGTACGAGAAACCTGGCGTGATTGAGGCAGCCTGATGCCTGGGGACTTGGCGACTGAAAGCAATGGGAGCCCAGCAGCTGGAGACAGCAGCCATCGGGGAAGTAGCACCAGCATGGCTGGAAGCAGGTTTAAAAGCAGTTGGTTTCTCTTTCCTGAATGACACGTTGCAGCCATGGGTATTTGGGAGAAAGGGACTCCCAGCTGGGGCTGACATGGAACCCAAAAGGAGCTCGCTCAGGGCAAACCTAGACTGAGCCAAACTCATCCCCTTGGCTTCAGCGAAGTTACTCCAGGCATGAATATTGTAAGCTCCAAGCTACATCCTCAGCAGGTGTCAATCAGCATATGGCACAACACTCATTTACCCCCACTGAGAATCTGTCCCTATATAATTTCATACACCTCACACCCAGGCACATGCAATCACACCTCTCTCACACACACACACCATCCAGTTTATTCTTTTAAACTATCAATGACCTTCATTTTCTAATGCACCGCAGGACGGGACTCAAGGCCAAGTGCGTGCCTGCGGTCCGATATCAACACATTGTGGGGGCTGGGACAACAGTGGACTCCCAGCAGCTACTGGGGGGTTCTTTGCAGAACACAAACACATCTATGCCAGATGTACATGTTCTTCTACACAGCTAAACCAGCACCTATCTATCTATATAAAAGGTACAGATATGTATAACGAGAGTGTGTGTGTGTGTGTGTACCGGTATTTCCAATGCAGTAACCCGGGTAAAGCATGGCTGGCCATCTTACTTTCATTTTGCTAAGACAAAAGCAGCTGTGTGCAGTAGAAACTGTGCCACCAATGAGACAGACCCCAGAGCTGTCTCTCTGCTTCCTCCCTCCCTGCCCCTTCCCTCCGTTCCTTCCAGGAGCGGAGTCTACAAAAGCACTAACTGAATGAAAAATACAAACAACTGACTCGCCAGAGATTTTGCTTCCAGAGGTTGCTTTCTTGCTGGTGAGGCTAACTTGATGGGCATGTGGCTTGCTGTGACTGGAGCATACAAGCAGCAGCCCCAGCAATGGGAGGGTATTTGTCAGAGCACACGGTAAGCTGAGCACTTGGTGAATGGAGCACAAACCAGACTCAATTTGATACACTTCCACTGCTCCCTGTTTCTGGCAGTCCCCAAGCTCTTTATAAACTAATCCTCACAACCCTCTGCATGAGGCAGGTAGGTATAGTTATCCCCATTGTACCGATGGGGAAACTGAGACATGGAGCGGTGAGGTGGCTTGCCCAAGGTGTCACAGTGAGTCAGTGACAGAGCCAGGGAAGGAATGCTGGAGTCTTGTCTCCTATATCTGTTGCTCTAACCACTAAACCACACTCCCTCAGTCTCCAGTCATCAAGTGCTTAACCTACTTTGTGCTCCACCACTCTACCTGCTCACGTCACCAGCGCTCCTGGCCACATGGTCAAATCACAGGATACCATCTGCAGCATTCACGATTCTAATGCTGTTCATATTCAGGAGTCTCTCAATCTACTGAATTGTTCATCCTGGCCTATAGACAGCCATGGCTTATCCTCCGTGTGCAGTAAGAATTCATGTGTTTGGGGATGTGACGGTTCTTTTGCAAACACCTAAATAGCTGCTGGCAATTTGGTAGGTGAGGATACTTCTGAGGCCATCACAATCAGTCCTCAATGGCCACAATGCCATAGCATAAAATATACCTACATCATGGCACATTAAGGCACCCGTTTGTAACAGTCTGTAACATAAGACATTGCCGTCTGAATGCCATCAAACATCATTAACCAGTATTGCAAGCTCAGTATAGGCATCCTTCCATGTTTTAGAATGGGATTCTCAATGGAGTGGGCCTACCAAAGAGAGACCAGCTGCTTCTTAAGGTGACAGGGGAATTCATGCACATGGTCACTGAATCCTACGCTTCTCCAGGTCCATTGAAGAATTCCTGTCTTGAACTGTGAGGCCCACCCTTACTAAAATGACGACATGAGAAAGAAACTAGAGTCACATTCGGTCCTAGTCTAATCAGGTGCAACCCAGACCTGGAAATAAGTACCTGTGGTATGGAAGTCAAGGGAAATTCCTCCCAGACTTAATGTGGTCAGTAGAGTCTTTGCTTATTAAACCCTGGGCCTCTTTTAGGCTGTGCCATGGCATTTGGAAGTATCTTGTTTTCTATTGCAGCAGCATCTGAAGTTGTGTAGATCAGACTTTTTTTGAGAAGGCACTCCAGCGCGAGATGCCTTCAAACACCAGACCGTGTCCATCTCCTCCTGCCTTGTTCCTATCTCAGCTAAGGGCCTGATACATTCCACAGTTTTCCTCACCAGTGTTAGGGTTCGCTTGTGACAGGAAGACAGCCCCCAAGTTTTGGCTAATTCACCTGCAGTGACGCTTGAAGCAATCACACGTTAACTGGATTTTGAAGCTGCATGCACAGGGTGAGTGCAATGGGGCCTTCACCTGCATGGAAGGGCTGAGAGAAAAACTACCACTGGGTGTTGTGTCAGCCAATGATGAGAGTTTGGTGACTTTTCCAAGGTCTCCATCCCATTAAGTCACCTCAAAGCTAGACCTGGGATCAGCAGCTGGATTATAAATTCCGTAACTGCCTTGCCTTCACCCTTTATAAGATCCCGTTTTAGGCAGCCCAGCAAATAGTACTTCTGATGCTGCGTAAGTGCCTTCAGGTGTTCTGATACCACCATGATAGGTGCCAGTCATCACCCATAGAAAGAGAGGTAGGTTTGAAGATCTCACCTTACTTGATGTTCCCTTCAAAGGTCTTTTATGGCCCTTCCAGCTGTCATCCTTGAAAAGCCTCATCCTTCTGTGCCAGGGGGCACTGTATTTTGAGGAGCTCTTGCCACCATTCTGGGCAGTAATGTCAGAAAGCATCATAATGTTTTGCCAGGTGGCACCATCTTCCTGGGGAGTCATAGCAGCTGGCACCAGCTTTGTCACTCCAGGTGATGCTGCCCATCCACAGGTTCTAGTTGGCATTCCGGTGACAGGACGCTGCATCTGGCTACTTCCTGCTGTCCGTGCGGCAGTGATAGTCACCCCTCCTGTTAGTGAAAGCAAGTAGTTGTGTGTCATCTGATTGCTCCCCCCGCATCTCAGACCCCAGAGGCAATGTTTCCTTTTGTGAAGTTTCACCTAGAGGACACTTGTGGGCCCTTTTCAGGCTGCAGAGTGCTGTGGATATTCGTGGTGTGTCTGGTCTGCATGCTAAGAGAAGGTGCAATGGCATCTAGTACCATCACACTATCTAGTACTCACATGCGTGGACAGCTGAGCCCTGGTACATTGACAACAAAGCCCCGGGATTTGCCATGACAAGAGTCAGTGTAAGGGAAGGAGCCCTGGGCAATTGACCAAAGACCCACTGGGGCTGAAGAATGTGCTACCATCTTATTTCTGCCCATTGAATCCAAGAACCGAAAGGGAAGTCTAAAAGCAACCAGCGATCCCTAGCTTATCTGAGCAGACGCGGAGCAATCTGAGGGTGCAGTGACTGCTCATAGGGTACTTCCACTCAGTGACATTAGCAAGTCCAGTTGGCGGTGGTGCTGTGCCGTCGCAGCGTTAGCAGCCTTCCCCCATGGTGTTTGATGGCATGGTATCAAGATAGCCAGCAGCAGTGCCTGACCCAGGATTGATATGGCTGATAAATTCCAGTGTAGCGGCTGTCTCCACTGAAATTAGCCACTTATTCTTTCATAAACTTCCAGTGGTTCTTGGGTGACGATGCAGTGCCACTGTGGGAAGCCTGAATGTGCAGTTTTCTGGTGAATGTGCATGCTTCCACGCAGCCCTTGCAAATAGTGCAGGCCCACTCGGAGGGACGCTCACACACCCAAATGTCACCCAGCATCTGCCCCTTGCACATATTCACCAGCACCTCCTCACACACTTGTGTAGATTCTTCCTCATAGACACATCCGAGCACAAAGGCCTACACACACACACACACCCATGTGTGCACACATATAGGGTGCTGCATGCATATACCCCTCCCAGACACCTCCTCAAATACACGCACACTCACTCTGCACCTGCAGCCCCATGAACATAGAAGCACAAAGGCATCAGCGCACATGTAGCCCATGCACGCTCACCCATATACAGGCAGCCCTGTGCGCCCGCACACGTGCACACAGACAGGATTGAACCAGTCCTGAGCAGGAGAAAAGTGACAGTAACTTTTTCCTCCTTCCAAACGCCAAATCTTTTCACCCTAATCCCAGAGAATATTGCAAAGACCTTGACCTGTCGGATAACAACACAGAATTCCTGGAAAACTTTATCGCCCTCATGGAAAAGGTGACCCCAGACTCCAAACAGTGTAAGTACCACAGGGGCCAGCGTGGGCAGAGCGGTCCTGGGCTTCTCTCAGGGAAGAAAGGGAGGGGTTTGGGTCGGGAAGGGTCACAGCAGGCTGAGGAGATGAATAGGGGGTTAAGTGGTTAATGACACCTCTCCAGATTGGCAGCTGACTCAGCAGGCTGGGGCACACACCTGGCAGGATTGAGCTCCAGGTTGGGATCGGCTCGTGAGCCAAAGAAGGCTGGTGGGCTCTGATGCCAAGTGGGCGTTGGTCCTAGCCCCAAAAGCAGCACACTGTGTGATAGTCTGTTCCTAAGGGAGGGCCAGCTGGGCTGGGGCAGCAGGAAGAGGTGTGGAAGGGCAGGAATGTGAGGTGTCAGCCAAGCTAGGGTGGGGGGTCCAGGGTTGAAATGGCAGAAGGGGCTGCAGGTTGGGATTGAGGAGCATCAGCAGAGCTGGGGGAATGAAGGACTGGAATAGCAGGGGGGCTTCAGGGCAGGATGGAGGGGCATTGACAGAGCAGTGCTGGGATAGCAGGGGGGTTGCAGGTTGGCAGTGAGTGGCATCAGCAGAGCTGTGTATGGAGACCCTAGGGCTGGGCTAGCAGGGGATGGTGTAGATTAGGACTAGAGTACCTTGGCAGAGATGCCTGCCTGCAAGCCCTGTGTTCTCCCCAGTGTTTATATCTGTATTGCTTAATGGTAAGTATGTCCCAGAGAAGGTCAAAGGAGGCACTCGGCTCGGTAGCTCAGGGATCTGCACAGCTGGCTGCCATGTGGGAGCCCTGAATCCATGTCCCACCTGCCCTATCCTGGAATTGTCTCTGCAGTTCTCTAGCCCCAGCTTCCTCGTGGCTGGTGCAGAACAGCACAGTAGCCACGGAAGAGCCCACTTCCTGTGGCTAGGACTTGTGCCATGGCTCAGACAGCATGGAGAAGGGGCTCTAGTGGACAGAGAGGAAAGGCAGCCAAGACCAAAGGGCGAGGAGAACCCACCCTCCTTAACCCATCACTCAAAGGGGCAAGAGTCCCTGGGGCAGGAATCCTGGGTGGGGGAGACTGCTGCTTGGCAGGTCGCGGGGGAGGCTCCGGGTGGGGAACAAACCTCATTGTTCTCTTCTCTCCCTCTTGCTTTCAAGGTGACAACTTCCTCCTTCACAACCTGATCCTGGACACAGGAATCACCCAGCAGCTGGTGGAGAGGGTGTGGAAGGACCAGGACCTCAATACGTAGGCATAGCCCCATTCCAGACCCAGTCCCACCAGCAGCAGCCCAGCCAGGGGCAATTCTAGCTGGGAGCAGAGAGACTGAGTCCCTTAGTCAATGACGCACCTGGAAACCCCAGCTGGAAGGCAGGGCCCTCCTGGAATGGGCTCTGGACGGGCCCATGTAGGCTAGACAATACCAGCATTAGCAGCCGTGAAACCCCTATCTGAGGCCAGACTTTCTGCCTTGACCTTGATGTTCATTCGCTGAGCAAGGCTCATGCAGTAGCCAGCTTCTGTGCTGAGTGGAGAATACAGCCACCCCTGGCAGGCACTCTGAACCCAGATAGGTTTCAAAGTAAAAGCTGTGGTGTTAATGTGTGACTCTCCAAGTGCAGCTAGGGCACTGTGCTGGGGAAGCTCACAGCCCCGGAGACTCAGCCCTTGGAAGGAGCCCACGTTGCTGCATTGGCCGCATTGCTATACGAAAGCTTGCACTCCTAGAACAGTAGGCAGCAGGGGCAGGGCACAGCTGTGGGAAGCTCTCCCTGCTGGCATGGATGGCACTCAAGATGACAGTTCCAGTGCATGCAATAGCTGATCCAGATCAGGCAAATCCAGAGTCAGACCATCTTGAGGGACTGTTGCACAAGGCCTTCCTTTTAGGGAGAGCCTTTCCGCCGTCAGTGGCACTGTTATAGGAAGCACTGAACCTCCTGGGGGCCCAGCTGCAACCGATCACACTCATTCAAACACCCATTTAATACCCAACTCTGCCCCCAAAACATCCCCAGCCCAAGCAGGGTTTCAACCCTGACAAGGCAGAAGTGCCAGGAACTCCACCAAGTCCATGGGGGATTTCACTGTTGCTATTGATTTGGCATGGAAGCAGCCCGGATCCTACGATGATGAGCAGTAGGGAAAAACCCCATAGCTAGGTGGAAGTGAGGGCAGCGCTGAGGAGGGAAAAGGAGATGGAGCGCCCTCTGGCCAGCTGTAACGCTCTGTGCTCCTGTCCTGTCTCATTGCAGGTACAGTCTCCTGGCCGTGTTTGCGGCCACGGATGGTGGCATCACCCGAGTTTTCCCTAACAAGTAAGTGGCCTTGATTACTCTTCACGTCTCAGCCCTGTCTGTGTGAGGGTGCAGCCTCAACAGGCGGGACAGCTGGCATACACGAGCTATCACCACTGATGGCCTCACTGATTCGGGGCCTCTTCTCCTCCCCCCTCCAGAGCTGCCGACGACTGGGAAGAGGACCCGGAACCCTTCAATGCCAGCTTCTATCGGCGCAGTCTAGACAACAGGGGGTATATCTTCAAACCGCCCTTCCGGGACCGTAAGTACCACCCTGCACCGGCACCCCAACCAGACAGCAGTTTGGTGTGCATGGCAGGGACTAGCCCAGTGCTTCATGGCCCTCTGGAATGAGACAGGATTCCCTGGGCTCAGCCGCTTTGCAGCAGTACCGAGAGAGGAGACAGCAATGGCTCTCGGGGCCTGGAGCTGTGTCTGGGGGCTGGAAGCATCTCTGCTACCTCTGGACATAGGTGCTAACTGCATGAGTGCTCCAGGGTTGGAGCACTGACGGGGAAAAATTAGCAGGTGCTCTGCACCCACCAGCAGCCAAGCTCCCGCCACCTCTTCTGCACCTCCTTCCTTGAGAGTGCCGCGTTCCTGCTCCTCCCCCTCCCTCCCAGCACTTCTGCCCACCACCAAACAGCTGTTTGGCGGCGCTCCCATAGGGAGCGGGAGGAGCGGGGACACAGCACACTCAAGGAGGTGGAGTGGGGGCAGGGTGGAGGCGGAGCAGGGGTGGGTAGAGGCAGGGTGGGGGTGAGGACTTTGGGGAAGGGGTGGAGTGGGGGTGGAGCAGAGGGGGGGTCGAGCACCCACCGGCGGGAGCAGACGTTGGCGCCTATGCCTCTGGAGGTACAGAGCAGGCCCTGCCCAGGGCTCCTGGGGAAACACGCCTGAGATCTGGCCCTGGGCAGCTTCATCTCTTCGGCTCTTCTGGTTCAGATATCCTGGTCCATTGCCCACTGGTGGGTAGGAGAATCCTTTCCTGGAGGTGGGAATTGCGTTGTAATGGTGAGCAAGGTGGCTGGCATGAGCTGGGCCTGCGGCGTTACTCTGCCAGGCCGTATGCGCTGGTGCTGGCAAACCAGAAGGCATTCCTGCTGTCTAGGCTGCCAGGAAGATGGTAATTAAAGAACAAGGTGCACATGGTTTGTCCATGCTTCTGGAGCACCCCAGCTGATCCATGGCCTGGAGCGGTCAGAGGCTCCGTCAGAGAGTCCTGCCCCTGGGCGGGTGCATCGGTGGGCCAGCAGACACAGGTGGAATCAGGCTAGAAGGAAGAAGAAGCCAAAGAGTCTTTCCACTGAGTGGGAGCCGGAGCCCAGAGGATTCAGCTGGAGGTGTGAACACAGTTATTGCTGTGTGGTTTGCCCAGCTCTTGACCCAGCAGATGCAATACCCCAAGCCCCGCCTGGCAGGGAGGCCCTTTGAACAAATTCAGGCTGGAAATAAGGAGTGGTGGAACCATTTACCAAGGGGCATGGTGGATTCTCCATCACTGACAACTTTTAACTCCAGATTGGAGGTTTCCCTAAAGGATCTTCTCTAGGGGCATTGTGGGGAAGGTCTCTGGCCTGTGTTATCCAAGAGGTCCCTTCTGGCCTTGGATTCTATAAATCTAAGAAAGTGCCATGGCAGCAGGGATGGATCCAGGGCCTCCCCTTCCAGAGGGACCTGCCTGGTGGACCTCCCCGCATCTCATGTGGTCTCCGGTCTCTCTCTTCTCCCCACAGCCAGCTACAGAGGGCTGGAGCTCGAAAACAACACCATTGGGATCCTGGTCAGCACAGCCGTGGAGCTCAGCATTGGCGGGAGGACCCTGAAGCCAGCAGGTCAGGGTGCCCAGGGAGATGTCTGCATGGCAGTCCTAGGGGAAAGCCCCTCTATGGGCATCTCCTGGATTGTCTGGGCCCAGCCTGCAGGGTGATACGCTCTGTCCAGCTGTGGGCTCTGCCACTCAGGACGCTAACCCCGGCTTAGGGGGTCTCCGCCTTTTGTTCCACTTGGAAAAAAAATAGTGGTGCTCAGCACCCATTGGCCACAGCTGTTTCCTGCTGCAGCCAAACAGCTGATAGGGGGTGGCACTGGCAAACAGCTGTTTGGTGGCTCGGAGAGAGGTTTGGGGGAGGGCGAAGAGCAGCGGGTGGGCAGGAGCCTTGGGGAGGGGGTGGAGTGGGGACAGGAAGAGGCAGAGCGAGGACAGGGCCTTGGGGGAAGGGGAAGAGCAGGGGCAGGAAGAGGCAGAGTGAAGGAGGGGCCTTACTGGAAGGGGTGGAGTGAGGGCGGGGCCTTGGGGTGAAGCAGGGGTTGAGCACCTGTGGTGAAGCGGAAAAGTTGGAACCTGTGCCCCTGGCTCTAGTCTGAGCTCTCTGTGTCCAGTCAATCCTGGGCTTCCCCTGTGTGGTTCCATGGATGGGGAGCAGCCACCTCCCTCTGGCCCATGTGGGAACTAGGAGGATGATCCTGAGCCCTCGACTATACAGTAACTCCTCACTTAACATTGTCGTTATGTTCCTGAAAAGTGCTACTTTAAGTGAGACCACGTTAAGCGAATCCAATTTCCCCATAAGAATGAATGGAAATGGGGGGGTTAGGTTTCAGGGAAAAGACAGACAAAAGACATTATATACATATACAGTATAAGTTTTAAATAATTGTAAACAAACTATTTAATACTGCAAAAAGAACAGGAGTACTTGTGGCACCTTAGAAACTAACAAACAAAGACGTCAAGAATTATAACATTCAAAAACCAGCTGGAGAACACTTCAATCTCCCTGGCCACTCGGTTACAGACCTAAAAGTCGCAATATTACAACAAAAATCTTCAAAAACAGACTTCAACGAGAGACTGCTGAATTGGAATGATGATTGTGAAGCTTGGTTGAGGTGGGACATAGTCGGGTCAGGGCGCGGGGGCTAGACCACTCTGCCTGTCCGGTGCTCCTGCCAGGGAGCAGGGTCGGGTCTTGCCCGCTCCCCGGCTGGAATGCTGGGCAGGCGGAGTGGGATAAGCCCCCACGCCCCGACCCTGCTCCCCAACCCCACTCCCCAGCACCAAGTAGGCAGAACAGGGCAAGCTCCTGCTCCCCAACCCCACTTCCTGGCAGGAGCGCCAGGTGGGCGGGTGGAGCGAGGCAAACCAAACAACCTTATAATGGAACTTTGCACGACTTTAAACAAGCATGTTCTCTAATAGATCAGCAACCTAATAACGAAACAATGTTAACCGGGATGACTTTAAGTGAGGAGTTTCTGTACTGAGTCTGGCTCCTTGTGATTTAACATACGGGGCAACATGCGCTGGCCACAGTCAACGCACCTCTCCAGGGCATGGGGCATGGCCGTGGGAATGAAGGGGAGCTGCTCTGTGACCTTCCCACACTCTCCTTTCCTCTCCCCAGTGGTTGGAGTGAAGCTTGACCTGGAGGCTTGGGCTGAAAAGTTTAAAGTCCTGGCAAGTAATCGGACAGACCGGGATCAGCTGGGAACGCGCAGGGTGAGTAGGGAGAGAGAAGAGGAAAAATCTGAGCTGTCGCCCTCCTGGGCAGGGCTGCTGGGCTTTGCTTCTACGGGTGGGATCTTAGTTAGCACAGAGAGGGGCACTCCAGTGGGATTGCTCAGACCTGTCCCGCTCTGCTCCAGGAGCAATCCCAGCTCAGCCCTGATCTGCACAGTCCTGCCAGTATCTCCTACCAGCCAGCCCCCTAGCTATCCCAATCTCCTCCATCCCACACAGACCTGGTTCCTCCTTTGCCCATTCCTTCCACCCATCATCCCATTACACCCCCCTGCCCTTTCCTCCCACATCCATGTTCCTTCTCTCCCGGTTGGCTTCTGATCTCCCCGGGGAAGTACAGTCAGGAGGAGCTGGGACGTGGTCAGTGGAGAAATGGATGCGATTCCGAATGAAGCAGATCACTTGCAGACACCCCGCTTGCTGCCCTGCTTACAATTGTCCCCCCTTCTTTGTGTTTGCTCGAATTGACAGTGCGACCCCTCCACGAGCTGCGAGATGGACTGTGAGGCCAACAACAAGGTGAGCAGTGGGATGGGGGGCTAAGGAGGACAGCTGCCCCTTACCCATCAGCCCCTTGACTTTGCCCTGGGCCATGAGTCCAGAGCATGGCAGCCAAATTCAGTGCCTCCTCCCCGCCCCTCATGTGCACTTACCATTTTTATTAAGCCTGTGTATCGCGCCCCAGGCGTTCATGATGCTGGCGTGATCCCTGCCCCCTGACATTTACAATCTACATCAGTGGTTCTCAAAGTTTTTTTTTTGCGGACGACTTGAAAATTGCTGAGGGTCTCGGCGGACCACTTAATGATCCTTCCAAATGTTGTTTGTACCATTAGCTAAGTATTGTAAAGTGCTTTGGAAAGAAGCGCTATATAAAAAAAACTTAATAATAATAAACTTTTTTTTATTCTACAAATTAAAGCACACAACTCATATTTTAATATCACTAGTCTTACCTTTCTGATGTGATGGATGTGCCCTCTCTCCCCGGCAGCCACAGCCCTGGAGCTGGGGAAAGTCGCCTCTTTCTCTGGCCGCTGCAGCCCTGCACATCCCAAGTTCCCCCCACCCCCTCTTCTCACCCCACTGCCCCCTCCCACCTACCTTCTATTCCCCCCAAAGCCACCACCTCACCTTACATGTGCATCTTCTTCAGGGTCCAGGCAGCTAATTAGTGGAGCCACGCCTGAGCGACTCCACTAATTAGGTGGGTGGCCCTTCATTCTCTTGTGTGTGGCTGCCCAGGCGCGCACCTTAGAGGGAACTATCCGCAGACCACCTGAATGGAGCTCACGAACCACCAGTTTGAGAACCTCTGATCTACATCATCACCTTGCATGACTCCTGCAGTCGCACAACTTGCCTCCTCTGTCTGGGATTCTCAGGGGACATGAGTTCTATTCCTGGCTCCACCTGCTGGGTGATCTGGGGAAAGTCACTTCCCCTCTTTCACCTGCAAAATGGAGATCATGATCCTTTGTAAAGCACTTTGAGCTCTACTGCTGAGAAATGCTAAGAGCTAGGCATAATTATTACACACTACAGGGATGGGAGAGCCTGCAAAGCCTCCCGACTCAGAGTACTTTGTGACAAATGTTTTCAAAACCCAAAGGAAATTCCAAGACAAAAAACTTTGGTTCAGGTTGAAAATACCCATCTGTAACTCCAGAGGAAATCACAGTAGAAAAACCCTGATGTGATTTTAAAATCTTCAGAAAGGCAGGAAATTCTTAGTTAAGGTTGCCCCCGAACACATCAAATTGAAAAGGACAAAAACACACGTAGAGTGATGCAGATGCCTTTAACTCTGTCCCTGTCCCTTGTCATCAGACATCGCCCTGGCAAGTGGATTTTGATACAGACTCTTTACAAAGGTTTGTTCCATCCCCTGTGTAGCCCGTACCTCCTAATGTGGCAGCTGTATTTCAGTGCTGCCCTTTCACACAGTACAGCAGCCCTTTAACACATGAAGACCCATGTGCTTTCAGGACAGATCCTGAAAGAGGGCCCCAGGGAACTAGGTGCTCAGGGCAGGGCTGACTGACCTTGTCACCTGTCCAGGGATTTCATGTGCCGCTTGCATTTCTCTTGAAACTCGCTTGACTTTGGCCAATAGGCAATGCCTGGGTTCTGCCCCCATGGCATGGCTGCCTGGACACAGCTGAGCCCAGCAGGGCTGCCTGTAGCTCTGAGCTGCCTACATCAGACCAATGCTCTCCTCCTTTTGCAGGACCTGATTTGCGTTCTCATTGACGATGGAGGCTTTCTGGTGCTCTCCAACCAGGAAGATCATTGGTACCAGGTGAGCAGCAGTTCTTCTGCCAAAGGCTGGGGAGGAGGGTCTTGGCTCTGAGATGCTGGGAGCCGAAGGAAGGGAAATCCCAGTCAGAGTGCAGAGAAGTGTGGTGATTTGCCCCCTCATGGCAAATTTGGGTAAATTTCAGTTCTGTCTGAAAGTGAAGGACTGATAGCGCTGCCCCTAAGCACAGTGCATGGCTGATGGCTTGCAGCCCCCCTGCTATTCCAGCCCGAGCCTCCCCACATACACAGCTCTGCCAATGCACCTCAATCCCGACCTGCAGCCTCCTTGCTCCCGCAGGAGCCCCTCTACGGATCTGCCAGTGCCCCTGCGTCCTACCCCACAGCACCCCCTGCTATTCCAGTTCTTGCCCTCCCCCCCAGCTCTGCCAGTGACCTTCAGTCCTGCACTGTGGCCCCACCACCATTATTCCATTCCTGGGTCATTCCTGCTGGTACTGAACTGTGTATTGGGTTATGAAGCACCCACAGGGGACTCAGCAGAGACCTCCAAACTCATTTCATTTGTGACCATAAGCCTGGCTCCTGTACTGCACCCGTGAGCTCTGCCTGGATGACCCAACGCAGAGCCCTGCTGTGCAGAGAGCATGTCTCATTTCTCATGCTCAGCACAGACTCGCCCCCTCTGCTCTGGTGTCGTCTGTTCCAGGTGGGGAAGTTTTTCAGCGAAGTGGATGCTAATTTGATGTCTGCCCTCTACAACAACTCCTTCTTCGCACGGAAGGAGTCCTACAACTTCCAGTCGGTGTGCACCCCGGAAGCTCAGAGCAACACAGGAGCTGCCCCCAGAGGGGTGTTTGTGGTGAGTGCAGGACTATGGGCAGCGATCGCACAGCCCAGGCGAGGGCTAAGTTCACTTGCTGGTCAAGGGGCTGTATCCCTGACAGCCAGGCAATTAAAGAGCCATTGATTGGCACAAAGAAATCAGTGGGGGGAATTCCTTTGGCTTTCCCATAGGGCGTAGCAGCTGGGTAATGCAGCCAATCAGAGCAACAAATGTCCTCCCAGAATGCAACAGGAGAAAGCTGGCCAGTCCTCTTAATCTGCCTGTTGGTACCAAGCCTTGAGTGATACTTCGACAGTTTGCTGTCACAGAGCCTCAAGTGCTGTGTCCCCAGGGGATTCAACATTGCACTGGACTAGGAGAGGGCTGCTTTATCCCTCCTCTTCCTTATGCCTTGTGGAGCGGGGGACTGTGGAGAGTAGCTCATCAAGGTTCAGCTTCCCTGTCAGATGCAGAGTCTGAAATAGCCTTTTGTCTCACACACGCTTAGGCTTTGTGGCCAGGCTGCGGTCTCCTCCAATATGGTACCCAGCAGCATTACTGAGTTGTGTCCATGCAGCAGCTTTCCTCACAGCACAGTCGCGTGCCAGCTGTGGCTGTGCATCCACCTTTACCGAGCTGCCTACTGTGTCGGTCTGAGTGCATTCTGGGAAAACACGGGCAGCTCTCCCAGAGTGCCACAGCGGGGTCTCGAGTGCCCACTGGACGCGACACAGAGCAGCCCCAGCATCACGTACTGCAATGCACTCTGGGGTGTCCTACCGCACAGAGAGTGGGGAGGAAGGGGGACCAGCCGCACCAGTTATGCAGGTCTGGTTAAGGAGTTAGCACTATTCTGCAAAAGAGCAGTGCGCCAGACAGGTTAGCCGGTAACAGCAGTGTGCCGGCACAGACCTCTGGCTGGGAGAAAGACCACTAGTGGCCACAGTCACTAACCAAGTGTTAACCCGGGGAGGTATGGACACTAGCCATGTTAAGAGCCACTAATAGGTTATAAAGCGGGGGAGACAAGAGCAAATGGAGCCCTCTATCCATGTGGCTCTAGCACAGGCATCTCCGGGGAGCGCTTCACACCTGTTCTTCTGCAGCATCAATCCCTGGATGCTGCCCACTGGTTTATTATTGTAGGGTCTTTCTGTGGCCCTGCTCCGTTGACACATTGTTTCCTTCTCCTCTTTCTTTTCAGCCCACCATGGCAGATTTCCTGAACCTGGCTTGGTGGACATCAGCCGCCGCATGGTAAGTCTCCATCTCTCTCGGCACTGCTGCTGCTGAGCCCCAAGCAGCCTGGGGAGCTGAATGCGGCCCAGATTTTATAGTGAGACTGGAGAGTAAGGATGTGCCACAGCGAGGCAGAGTAAGAGAGTGCTAGTGATAGAAGTCAGGTGGAAATGCCTTAATAGCTCCCATCTGGTCCATCCCATCCCCCGGGCCAGAGAACTCCATGCTCCTGGGGCTTGCCCACGCCTCTTCTAAATCTGGGCTTCCACCTCACTTCCTTAGGGAGCCTCCATTTCCGCCTAACACGTCTCAGCATCAGAAAATGTTCCCTGCAATTCAGCCTATGTCTGCACTAATCCATTTCAACCCAGATCTCCTGCTCTGCTCCCTTGGTGTTTACACCTTTCAGATACAATGTGAGATACTCCCTTTAGTCAGCATCTCTCTCTCTCTGTCTCACACACACAGACGCCCACACACCCCTAGGCATCAGTTAAACATTTCTCTGTACAGTTAAGCAGAAAGCTTCAAATATGGATGTCTAAAATTAGATACCTAAATAAGTGGCTTCTTCCCTGACTTTATCAGGAGCTGCTGGTGCTCAGCAATGCATGTCTGAAAATCAGATCATTTTTATTTAGGGGTCTAAATGTGGATATAAATATCTAACTTTCGCCACTCAAATTTGAACATTTTTGGCTTTTGTGCTTTTTACGGGATCATTAGGTTGGTGCTGAGATGCAGTGGTGGTTGGCATGCTATTAGAAGATAGATCCGTCCATCCAGATAGATCTATCTATTTGGATTGAGAGAGATGGAAGGGGATAGCCTTGGGGCCAATAGAGGAGCTCCTGAATGCTGTGTGGGTTTTGTTTGAAAATCGTACTTATTAGCAAATAGAACGTCGTCTCTTACCCAGTTTTTGCCGCGTTTGTGTTAATTGCTCGTATCTGCATCAGTAATGTCACCTGCCAAGTGACAGAATTTGAGTTCCGCACGCAAAGGAGAACTAGCCTGAGGAAAGTGAGTGCTCTTTGATGGAACGGAAGACTTAGAGTGGCTGGGTCTCTTTGGCTTTGATCAGATTCATGGTGGAATAGGGTGGGTTCCTTTCCATGCGATGGCTGTACCTGCCTTCGTGATGTCAGAGTAGCTCAAAGCCAGGCAAAGCAACCTCCTGCACAGAGAGTGAAAGGGAGAAGAAACATCTGCTTCTGGCTTCTGATCTTGCTAAGTGAAGGGGGCTTAGCTGACACAGTGTAAAACTGTCTATACTAGTGCTCCCAGGGAGCAGCCCACAGCCTTATATTCAGTGCATAGCTTGGCCCTAGCAGTGTGTTCTGATTGGCCTCTCATGTCAGCTAACAGCTCTGTGTTTTCCTTCCCAAAGGTCTTTGTTCCAGCAGCTCTTGTACGGCCTCACCTACAGCAGCTGGTTTCAAACAGGTAAGTCCTGCCCAGGTTAATGCCGTGCAGCAGCAAGAGGGATGAGTGGGAGGAGGGAGCACTGGAGAGAGGAGAAGTAAATGTCTGACTGGGGAATGGAGCGTACTAAGCGACTGAGATAGATAGATGATGTCACCAGCTGATCTTCCACTGGCCAGCACCTGGAGTCACTGCAGTAACCACCCAGCTCCAGCGCACAGATATCTGGGGTACATTGTATTGCTTTCCAAAATATCGTGGAGTGTGTTTTTGGCCAGCAAAGTCCACCTTAGTTCTGGCCGCTACTTCAGAGGGGCTTAGAGAAGCAGGGCACATTTCAGTGGGGTGGGAATGAGCAGCCTAGGGTTTTCCTTCTGCCGTGTCCCACTGTGTCTCTTGTCCCTGGTGACAGAGGATGTCACAGCAGACAGCATGGAGTCCAGAGAGACCAGCTGCATCATGAAGCAGACGCAGTACTACTTCAGCACTGTCAACGCCACCTATAATGCTATAATTGACTGTGGAAACTGCTCCAGGTCAGTGCGACGGGGTGCCCACAGCGGCGGGGTTCAGAGCAGCTGGTAACCAGAACACAGTATCCAGAGTGCATTTCACAGCTAGACAACACACACTCTGTTGCAAGGAGGGCTGGGGGCATCAGAGGGTCTTTCTCCTGCCAGGGGGTCCTGAGGCTGAGGACACTGGAGTGCCCTAGTGTCAGTTCTGTGCAGCAGGCTCGTTAATCCGACCACGTGGAGAGGAAGGAGCCAGACTGCTGAAAAAGAGCAGAGCAATGAAGATGGCTCCTTGGGCCCCATCCAACTCCTGTTAAAATAAAAGCAAATACTTCATTCAGTGGGAGCTGAATCAGGTCCCATGCAAAGGAGGCTCCACCTCTTCTTTCCACTTCAGCTGCTTCTCCTTGAGAGTGGCACAGTTGCTTTGCAGTAGCACCAAGGACTGGAACAAACACAGCAGCGCTGGCAGTGCCATAAGCAGTAGCAGCCAACAAGCATGCAGTGGTATTATTGCATCTCAAGTGCATTTGCAGGTTTGAAGCCAAACTCTTTGTGCCATCAGCTCCATGCAGAATCACAGGCAGCCTCTAGAACTGCTTGCGTTTGTGTGATTTGTTTTGTTGCATCTGGCTGCGGAGTCCCTGATCCGCAGGGTTGTATGAGAGATCTACACACTCTGAGCCATTGTTAGCCTATCAGACTCCTCTGCCCAGAAAGCCTTCCTGATGATGAGCTAGAGAACACTGATGCCTGGGAGAGGAACTTTCTCTTCCCCTTTTTTTAACTCAGGAGGCCTTGGAGTTTAAAATGGTGGTGTATTTTATACTGGGCCAAATACAAATCTGTGTAAGGGACCACAGAATTTGTTACATGATCATTTTAGCCAATCCTAATTAAGCCACATTAGCCAGAGGCCCACCAGCATGCACCGAGGCCAGGCTACTCAATTCCAAGGAGTGCCTTGCATGCTGGGATCTGTAGTCTCTCAGTGGGCAGCTGCATCCTGCTCCATGTTACGCAGTTTGGACGGGGCCCTTCATCTCCTACCCAACTGATACGTAACCCTCTGCTGGGCAAAGCTTGGGCACCTTGCTGACTCAATAAGAACTGCAAGACTAAAAGAGTCTTGTGGGTGCATGAATTAATAATGACTTTAATTCAGCCGATGGTCAGTTATTGATTGCTGAGATGCCCAGGTGGCAGCAGTGATCCCCCCGACCCCAAGTCCCCGGATCGTTCCCACGCCTGCTGAGAAGGGGAAGGAGGATGCAGCGGTGCTGGGGTTGGTGGTGCCGGAGCTACTGTTCCCTCCGTGATGTGATGGCTGTTGTGGCCCTGATCTAATTTTAGATTAGGGGTGTGAATTGTGTCTCTATCTGTTTGTAAAGCACCACTCACAGCCGTGGCCCTGTATATAAATAAACACTCTCAATAGCATTGTCCCATGACACCAGCAGTTGGTGGTACCGACAGCCCCATGGGATGAGTGAGCTGGACTCGAGGTGAGCTCCAAATTGTGCAGACTACTGGGGTTTCATTAAGTGGAACCTTTCCCCTCTAACGTCAACACAGCAGCTCTGACACCCAAGCCCTCGCAGCCTGGGAAGGAAGGAATTTCACCTGGCTGAACAGGGCCACCAGATGGGGTGAAAGCTTTGGACGCCTCTTTGGTACCTTAATCTTCCTTCACGTCCCTCCCTGATGACGCTTGGGAGGTCACCGATGGCAGGGGATGTGGCGGCCTGTACTCAGGGTCACAGGTTAGCCACGCCAAGGAAGAACTCATGGTGCACTCATGGTGGCTAGGGTTTCCCAAGTAGCACTAGCAGGGTTTGCTCTCTGCTGCTTGGGAGCGGCACAGCAGAGGTGGAGGATGCAGCGCAGGAGATGTGGCCCTGGATAACCATATTGCTCCCCTCCCACAGACTGTTCCACGCACAGAGGCTCGCCAACACCAATCTGCTGTTCGTTGTAGCGGATAAGCCGATGTGCAGCCAGTGTGAGTCCACCAAGCTCCCTCAGGCGGAGATACGAGGTATCCTTTGATTGTTGCTGCATTGGGCTTCACAGCTCCTGCCTCAGCCCCAGGGCATGGCCAACAGCTACTGGAGAGAAAAGTAGCTTTTCTCCTGGATGATCACAGAGGGTGGAATTCATCCCGCACTGAGGGCCAGTATAGTATAAGCGCCTCTTCAAGCCCATAGGTTTCAGGAGAGTCTTAAGTGCAGCCCATGCTAGTGCAGGATCCTCCCAGCAGCCCAATGCCTTAGAAATAACAAACATAATCCACAGATCAGCTCCCCTTGGAGCTAGTTGTGTCTCTGCCTCATGTGAGTTCAGCTCTGGGTCCACACCCTCCAAGAGTGTTCAGCTGCCCAGGTGATCACTTAGGTTCTCCATGCCCGATGACCAGTGAGGGAAGGTTAAGGGAGCTGAGATTGTTCTCAATGGGAAGAGAGGAGACCAAGACAACCTGCCAGAGGGCTTCAAAGACAGGAAGGGGATCCAGGACGATGGGTTGAGATACACAGGTCCCTGTAGAGAAGTGTTAAAAACCAATGGGCAATGCTGTGCACTAGCCTCCAAGCGAGGAGAGAAGAGAACTGGGGAGAATATCTTGGGAGGTCTCGGTCCTTCCCTAATTGCAGACCTCATGAAGTCCCCTGCATTCGGGGGGGCCTCCTGTCCAATTGCTTAACTTCTCTAAGCCACCCCAGCCCCACTTCGTCCCTCTGCCCTCAACCCCAGAATCATCCCTGCACTGCGTTGTTTCCTTGACACGTGAAGCTCCACCGAGAGATCCAAATCAGTGTGAGCTGGTAGACAAGCCCCGGTACCGGAAAGGCCCCCACATCTGCTTTGACTACGATGCAGCGGTAAGTGGGGGAACTGGCTTAAGGGGCAGAGGAAGCTGGGGACCTGGGAGAAGGGAGGCAGGGCAAGCTATGCATGGAATCTGCTGGGGATGGAAAGCAAGGTTGCCAGCAGCTCTCACTTTTCTAAGGATGCGCCAGGTCACAGGCAATAACCTCCCTCTGGTTCCAAAGCTCTCCTAGAATGAGTGCATCTGTTCTGGGTGTCAGTCAGCAGAATCCAATCACTGCATGGGGACTGCCTTTGTCCTGGGTCCCACTGGCACATGTGTGACGATCTCGCCTGCCCACCCAATCCCTGCAGAAACCCATCTCACCTTTTGTCTCCGCAGGAAGATACCTCAGACTGCGGCAGAGGGGCCTCCTTCAAACCCTCCCTCAGCGTCTTGTTGTCCCTGCAGCTGCTGCTCCTCTACTTGACTGCCAGCCGCCAGCCTCTGTCCTCAGCATCTTGCCTTTAAAACATCCATCTGGTCCAACCCATCCATTTTTCTTTTGTTTAAAACTCCATCTCCATTCTCTCCAGGCGTGTTGGAAAAGGGCAACTTCTTCTCGTCCCATCCGCTCTGGTTACACCTTGGCTGTGGCTCATGAGGACCTCCTCTCGCTCCACTGAGGAGCCTGGAATATCTTTTTATTTTTCCTTTTGCTTTGTTTCCCATCCTCTGCAACCTGGCCTTGCCTTTCTAGCGTCTCTGTGCAGCAGGTTGGCAAGAACTGAGCTTGAGCAAGACTTGGGGAATCACAACCCATTTGAGGCTTCTGTTCTTCAGACAGCGAGCGTCCTTGAGCTCTTGACTCCTTGACCCCGTCCTCTCCCTTCCATTGAGCTGTTGGCCAAATACGAAGAACAGTGACCTGGTTTTTTGGTTCGGTTTTCTTTTTTTTTCTCTTTTCCCTCATGGAACCTGTGGAATTCTGGGAGATTTTGTAGTTTCCATTGAGAGACGTCTTACCATTTTGCTGTCTTAAAGTATTTAACCAACACCGATGCCGGATTACTCTTGTATTTGAGATAATCCGCCCTCCTGCCCTTCCCATCCAAACAAAAACACAAAACAAAATAGAAGAGAAAAAAAAGGGTGTTTTCTTGCCAAATCGAGACAAGTCTTGTTAACTTCTCAACCAATCACCGTGGCTTCTTGAACTAAAAAAACAACCGATGTTATATTTTATAATGTCCTCATTTGCTTCTCCATGCCACCCAATCCCTAGGTGCTTTCCAACACCGTCCCGTCCAAGTCTCACCTTATTTACATCCATCTTATCCCAATCTTCAATTATTATTTTGTAGCCTGAGGATTTTAAACCATATCTTTCTACATCTGCTTTCCAACGTTTTAGCCTGAAGAAGTACAAATATTTATTGTCAGCAACAAGGACACACACACAAAAAAAGAAACTTGAATTGAATGTCATGGTCAGTATTATTTATTTAAATTGATAACTCTGTAGTGGGGAAGTGGGAGAGGGGATCCAAGACCTTCAGCAGCCATTCATGTGCATCATTCTAGCCCTGGCATACAGTGGGTGGGACTAACCATGGCTAAGAAGAACTTTCTGGTCCATGTTGTTGCCTCATTCCCCAGAGACAGCCTCCCACTACAACCCAGGCCGGATAACAGATGCCCCTGGACAGTTAACCCAAGGGTACATTGGCAGGAAGCTTGGCTAAGGGTTCATGGGGCTCTCTCTGGACCAGACTACCACCACTGGGGTAGGCACTGCCCACTCCTTTGAGTAGCATGCCCTGATCTTGTGTGCTGATTCATTCTCCACCAGGCATGCAGAGCTGGAGAGGATCCAACAGGGCCTTTTAAAACACCCAGGGCCTGATATAAGGAGGGTACTGAGCCCTCACAGCTCCCATTGACCTCAGTGGGGTTCAACACCTCCAAAAAACCCAGCCCAAGCTCGCCCCTGAGTGTAACTGTTAAGTCAGCAGAGATACACCAGGGAGCATTTGGCCCTCACCCCCCAAATACCACCCCAGAGGGACTGGCATCCAGGGCAGCTCTACTAGAGGAGGAGGGTCCCTGAACTGAGCCCCCCAAAATGGCTAAGTGGTGCCCTCATGTCACTCCCATTGACTCCGCCTCTGAGGGGAGAGTTTAACCTGACGCACCTTTGGCCGTTGGTTGCCCCATGTGAGCCTGGTGGACGCTTGGGAAGGGACATGCGCTAGTGAGGGGTTTTGGCCACAGAGCAGGGGGTCAGGCCCCCAGAGGGGTAGGTTCAGTCTCCCGAAACAGCATGCAGGGCAAGAGAAGGAGGAAGATGCTACACAGGCACCAGTAACGTGTCAGGTGCACCACCAGCAGGGGGATGCCATGGTGCATTTGACACATTATTCCCTGGGTGCCCACGGCCCTGGTTTTCACACTCGGAATGCCTCATTGCATGATGTGAGTTACCCTGGGCCTGTGAAGCACCCAGATGTCTGGGAGAGGGCAGAACATCTGGATCTTAGGGTCTCGCTAACTGGGAGACTTGAGACTGACCCGTCTTTCAAGCAGCAGCCAGCACTTTCTGTCCCTGATGTCACATATGTATCCAGATGGCATCAGATGCCCCCAACATGGGCCTTTCAGATTTGGTTTTAGGGGAGAGGGTTCTATGAGCACCTGCCACTCAACTCAAGCCCCTGTCCCCCACCAAGAGCCCCTCCAGTTGTCTTCATAGCGGCATGTTTTATGTCTGGGGCTGGCTTTTCAAATCAAAGTCAGAATCCCTCCCCCCATAGCGAGTGGTGGCTAGATGGGATGTCAAAGCGGCAGGGCTAGCTCAGTGCCTGTCCTCAGCCATTGGGGCTGTTCCTGGTGCACAGGCTGGGATGCCATTCTACACAGGTTCAGCTGCACTTGAGTACCCTCCCGACCCCAAAGCCCCCTTCTCTTCAGCCAAATATCTCCTCTGCCTCTTTGCATTGGGTGGCCAGGAAAGGGGAAAGGACCCTCGCTCATTGCTGCTTCATGGGTGGGCGCATAGAGCAACATCATGAGGGGCTGACCGTGGCCCCGACCTCATCCTGTACCCTAGCTCTCGGTGTCTCCTGAGCCAAGATTGCCTAGCCGTGCCAGACGGTGCGACTGCTTTGTGACATGGGCAAACGTCTGTGAGGTACTAACTGAGATCCCGCCCTAACTCCATTTCCTTCCACTTCTCACCAAAGCCGGACTGAACCCCTGGGGTACAAACCAGCCTGTCGCTACCTTGCCCCCATCTCTGTGTTTGCCTGAAGCCACGGAGCCAGGGAATGTGTGTCCCCGCTCAGCAGCAAATAGAAACCAAAGGCCAAGTGAGAGAAAACCAGACGTACGCTCCTATAGAATCTCCTTGATTTTTGGTGTGTTGACACCTGGGCAGGAAGAGCTAGGAACGGGCAGGGGGTGGGGGGGCGTGCATTGCTCTGCTCTGTGACACCATAGTGTGGAGCCAATATACAGGAGCCACTTTGTGAGCTGCTTGTATAACCAACTGGCTTAAGGCCCAGTGGAGTGTCCCCTGAGCTCGGATGAGCCCTTTGTTTGATCGCGCCCCTGTGACTGTAGCAGGCTGCTCCTTTCAGCTAGGAGAGCTCTCTGGTAGCTCACAGAGCAGGGGCTCATGCAGAGGTTGTATTTCCCTCCCCTGGCTGCTAGCGTGTGGCAGAGCCAGTTGCACCTGGAACATGGACAGCGCAGCCCCATCAGCACTGGCCAGCCAGGCTGCATCGTCTCTGTGAGAACAGCGTCTCCTGATCACGGCACCCTGCAGCCCCAGCCTGGGCTCCCAGAGCAAAGCCAGGCTCCTTCCCATGCACCTGCCATGCCCTGAAACAAGACATTAGCCCCCTGGGGCATTACTAGGCTAGCGCCCTCACTGTGCCCGCTTCCACCCTGGCACTACAGCTCTGTGCCTGCTGGGCAGAGCGTTTCCTGTGGTCCAGCAACAGCACAGCCCTTGTCAGATACACCCCCCACCACACACACACTCACTCCATGTGTGTACACAGCCACATGCAGACACATCCCCTCATACCCACAAGAGAACACACACTCTTGTACGTTCACAGATGCATACACCAAACTGTGCACACACCTGGCCCACGTGGCTACCTCTCCTGTGAACAGCCACACGTACATACACACACTCCCGCATACACCCTAACACAATCTTTGGTTCAGGGGGCCATTTTGTGCTAAGCTACTGCCATCACCCCTCATCCAGGAGCCTGGTAGCACCATTCCCCCTGTATCCTTCCTCTGATCCTGACACAAACTTCACCCAGCGGCCGCAGGGCCAGACAGGAGACCTGTCAGATCACCCAGCACTAGAGGTGGCTTTTCCCCTTGAATTCCCCTGGCACTATATTCGTTTTCCCTGGAGGAAATCTTACTAGATCCCACCATTGCCATGAGCACCCCAGCCCCTTTGCCCCCCAAGTTGTGTGCCCTGCAGGAGGCTGGCACTGCCAGCCTGAAGGTATTTCAGAGGTCTCCCAGTGAAGCGCCAGCAGTGCAGAGTGCAGGTGATGAGGTGGGGGTGGGGGAGGAGATGGCTGGGGCAGAGTGTGCTGACAAAGTTGGGGATGAGCTGGGGTATGGCAGGAGAAGAATGCAGAGGATGAAGTGGGGGTGGGGTAGGGAATGTTTGGGACAGAGTGCAGGGGATGAGGTGGGGGTGGGGGAGGAGATGGCTGGGGCAGAGTGTGCTGACAAAGTGGGGGTGAGGCAGGGAAGAGCTGGGCAGAGTGCAGGGAATGAGGTGGGGGTGAGGAATGGCCGGGGCAGAGTGCAGGGGATAAGGTGGGGGTGGGGCAGAGGGGATAGCTGTGACAGAATGCAGGGGATGGGGGGGGTGAGGCAGGGTGTGGCTGGGGCAGCGTGCAGGGGATGAGCTGGGGTATGGCAGGAGAAGAATGCAGAGGATGAAGGGGTGGGGTAGGGAATGTTTGGGACAGAGTGCAGGGGATGAGGTGGGGGTGGGGGAGGAGATGGCTGGGGCAGAGTGTGCTGACAAAGTGGGGGTGAGGCAGGGAAGAGCTGGGCAGAGTGCAGGGGATGAGGTGGGGGTGAGGAATGGCCGGGGCAGAGTGCAGGGGATAAGGTGGGGGTGGGGCAGAGGGGATAGCTGTGACAGAATGCAGGGGATGGGGGGGTGAGGCAGGGTGTGGCTGGGGCAGCGTGCAGGGGATGAGCTGGGGTATGGCAGGAGAAGAATGCAGAGGATGAAGTGGGGGTGGGGTAGGGAATGTTTGGGACAGAGTGCAGGGGATAAGGTGGGGATGGGGGTAGAGGGGATACTGTGACAGAGTGCAAGGGATGAGGTGCTGGTGGAGGTAGAGGGGATGGCCAGGGCAGATCTGTGCAGAGTACGCTCAGGCTAGCGAGGGAGCCCGTGTAGGAATTTTGTGCATGTGCAGGGTGCTGGGGACTGGGTGGAGGAGAGGAGCCAGGGTTTGGGGGTGGGCGCAGGGCAGGAAATGGGGAACCGGTGACCTACCCCATCCCCATTTTGGAAGGCAACGGGGGCTGGAGCACACCTCATCTCATCCTCAGCTGCTCCGTTTCCAGTGCAGCACTGGGGGCTGCATTGGTCTATTGGCCATCATCATTTTAGCGTGTCCATGTACCCCTGTACTCCACACACAGCTGCCAGCAGGGGGCGCCCAGGGCTGGCTGGAACTGAAGTCTCCGGACCTTCATAATGCTTTTATAAAATTAATTCAACTAAACCAACTTGGGGGATGGGATGGGAGGGGGGTGGGCAGGGGGAAGCCACGGACCTTGCCGGTTTGACCCTTGAGCCGGAGGGGGCGGGGGGGTAAGGGAAGTGATTCATTAATTAATGACTGGGTTAATTAATGGTCATTTTGCTTGTAGCTTTTTCAGTGTGTGTTTGGTTAAATGTCTCTGGGAAACGTGTTTTGAACAGATGGCTGGCTCTGTGTTACTGGGAGTCTGTGTAATTCTATAGTCTAGTTAGGTGCTCATTTGAGAATAACAAAAAAAGCCTATACATAAATATAAATATATATATTCTATTTTACGTTTAAAAAACTAAAAAACTAAAAGAACAAAGCGAACCACTAGATAGTTGTTCTGCTGGGATCAAATCCTGATCATTCCTCATCTGAACGCTTTCTTCTGCTCATTCGAAAGGGTTGGTTTTTTTTAATTTGATTTTATTTTGTTATCTTTTTTTGTACAGAAGAGTCAGAAAACTTAAAAAAAAGACAAAAAACTTTGTAAAATATTGTGTGTGTGATTCCTTGTAAGATATTTTCAAATTGTTTATTACAGAGGATCAGTTATTAAATAATGTTCATATTTTCACTTCACACGTGGTGGCTTTTTTTAACTGGTTTTGAATGGGATTGGGGAGGGTGGCTGGGATGCCATATATGTGGGGAATTTGTAGCTGCTTCAATGGATTGGTTTCAGAGCAGTAGCTGTGTTAGCCTGTATCAGCAAAAACAACGAGGATCCTTGTGGCACCTTAGAGAGACTAACAAATTTATTTGGGCATAAGCTTTTGTGGGCTAAAACCCACTTCATCAGATGCATGGAGTGAAAAAGACAGTAAGCAGAATATATATTCTAGCAAGCAGAATATATTTTTTAATGGATTGGTTGCTCCTGCTTGACTCTGGGCGGGTGACATGTCAGTGCAGAATATTGTTACGTTCTTATAGCTATACAAGGCAGGCTGTGCTCCTGTACTCAGCTGGCAGGGGGTTGCAATGGCCAAAGCCAGCTGCCCCCTTGCTAACCACGTGGGCCCAACATGGAGAATGCAAGTGGACAAGCCCTGCATTCAGGTATGGGGGGTTTCCTACAGGAGGACGAGTCGTCCCAACATATTCTGGCCATGAGACTTGTCAGGGCAGCTGAGTTGGGCTGGTGCCATATCAGGACTCAAGACCTAGTGCCCCAAGGCTGGAGGAAGCAGCTTGCTCCCCCAGGAAGGCGCTGGTGAAGGGAGCAGGACCGGCTCCAGACCCCAGCACGCCAAGCGCGCGCTTGGGGCGGTGTCCCAGCGGGAGGGCGGCAGGTGGCTCCGGCGGTCCTCCCGCAGGCATGCTTGCAGAAGGTCCGCTGGGACCGCGGCTCTGGTAGACCTCCAGCAGATGTGCCTGCGGAGGGGCCGCTGGTCCCGCGGCTCCGGTGGAGCGGATGCTCCACCGGAGCCGCGGGGCCAGCGGACCCTCCACAGGCACATCTGCGGGAGGTCCACCGGAGCCGCGGGACCGGCGACCGCTAGAGCGCCCCCCGCGGCGTGCCGCCCTGCTTGGGGCGGCGGAAATCCTAGAACCGCCCCTGGAAGGGAGCACCCATCAGTGTTCTCCAGCACACCTGGTTGGTTGATGCTCATGGCATCAGCAGGCTCCTTAGGAGAGCCAGAGGGCTGGCTGAGGGGAGACATGATAGAGGTTGCACAAATGTGTAGATTGCCACGGACTCGCAGGGGCGAAAGAAAATGCAGGCCTGTTATTTACCAGGCTGCACGTGGCAACAGACTATATTGGTAAGGGATGCAAGGAGAGTGTGGGTCACGATGCAAACTGCAGACACACACACACACTAAACTTAATCAATTTAAAGTTTTATTGGGGATAATTACAAGGGGTAAGGGAGGAGCGTATGATTAGCTAATAGAGTTAATGAAACGTAAAACACACAATGACTAAAATATCTACTAACAATATTTATAAACAAAGATGCAGCATTTAGTAATAACTGATACTTACAAATACAAACCAACGCATAATGACCGGCAAACGTAGAAGCTCTGTTTGAAACACGTGAGCTGAGAGAGAGGCTTCGAGGTGATCAGGCTCGGTTACGGGTGTACACAGGATTCATTTTTCTTTCTCCTCTCCCTGCCTGTACATGGCAGGCAGGCCATAAAGTACCAACTATGACATCATAGAAGTGTCATAGGGGACGGGGCCCAAAACCTGTTTGTGTTCGTTTCTGATTGGCACAAGCGAAGTTAACACCATGTAGGGGAGCAGGTGCCTTAAAGTCTGGCTTCGCCCCCAAAAGGTGAGGAAATGCATATTAGTTTGGAATGCGTTCAACACTGAATGACAAAAGAAGAGGCCAGGGCAATACCAGTATGGGCAAGTTTTACAGGATGCAGACAGGAACTCATCTCAACAAAATGCACCCCAAGCATCCCAGTCCCTGGATCTGTCTCTCAGCTGCTGTTTAGTCACAAACACATACACCTTCCTATGCCACAAAATGCAGCCCCACAAAGACACGGCCACCGGCTGCCTGCTGGCTGGCCTGCTGGCAATGGTGGGAGACAGGCTGGTGGACAGCTGCACCAAGGGGTGGGGATGGGGGGATGGAACAGGTCAACGTCAGGCTGGTAAGGGCATGAGTTCTAATCCTGGCTGTGTTGTAAAGTTATCTCCCCTCTATGTGTGTGTCGGTTTCCCCACCTAGGCATTGGGGCCGCCCTGCATTACCCCTCAGGGGTTACAGGAAGATGAGTTCAGTAAATGTCAGCTAGATACTGACCAAATTGGGGCCCTTCCAGAACCAGGCTGGACCTCAAAGATCTACCCTGCCACCACCTGGCAGAAGCCAGAAAGGGGAGTGTGGCTGAAATCAGCCAACAACTACTGGTCGCATTACTGCGATTCATAACCCCACATGGGCAGGTTAAACGCCAACAGCACCCTTAACTCTGCCCTCCTGTGTCCTCTACCCACCTATGAGGTTAGGCTAGGGAGAAGGTGGGCAGAGGACACAGGAGGGCAGAGTTAAGGGTGCTGTTGGACCATTGACTTGCCTGAGTTGCTAGCAATTAGGGTTTGTTGACAATCATAATGTTCTCTTAATATTGTCTTTAGAGGGAACTCTGCTGCATTCTTAGCCCTCCCTCTCTTATTGTTTGTTAGGTATGTGCACTGTGATTGCGCCTAGAAGCCCGCATTGCACTAGGCGCTGTACAAACACAAACCAAAACCACGTATCCCTGCCTCAAAGAGCCGACTAGCCGAGTAACACGTCTCTGGCTGCAACTAGCAAAGAGATGGCAGAGGCTACGAAACCTCAGCCATAGCGCCACAGACGCTGAGCTACACCAGGGTAAGGTGCCAACTTAAGGCCACCAAACTCAACAGTAGGGTCCTTTATAGCAGCAATACTCAGACTGAGGTTCGCGCGCCACAATGTGGCTTTTGCAGCACATGATGTTAAAACACTGTGTGACTTCATTATTAACCCATCTTAAGTTATTAACTAATCAGGATGTTTTCACTGTATTATTAACTAACTGTAGTTGATAATAATACTTGGTCAGTCAACATAAGCACAGCCATACCGGGTCAGACCAAAAGTCCATCTAGCCTAGTATCCTGTCTTCTGACAGTGGCCAGTGCCAGGTGCCACAGAGGGAATGACCAGAACAGGTAATCATCAAGTGATCCATCCCCTGTCGCTCATTCCCAGCTTCTGGCGAACAGCGGCTAGGAACACAGTCCCTGCCCATCTTGGCTAATAGCATTGATGGATCTATCATTCCCCTGTCATACTGTTTAAATAGGACTATGTAGTACTATAGTAAATGAAACAATGAAGGTTTTTTGGGTAATACTGAGTGCTAATTTGGCTCCTGAACCATGGAGGTTTGCGTATCACTGCTTTATAGCAGGAGAATCGGCCCTAAATGAGAAGTGAATCAAGCCCCTATGGTTTCTGCTGTGCCCAGTAAAAGGCTTCAGGGGAACATACAAGAATCTGTCAAAATTTGTGTAAGGCATCAGGCTCTCCCTGCCTTCCAGTGCCCAGCATATACAACACTCCTGAGTCACTTGGGTGCTGTCATCTTCTGCTCAGGGCCCGAAACCCCAGCAGGAAGGGAAATCCCATCAGCTCGGGCAGGGGCGGCTCTACAAATTTGGCCGCCCCAAGCAGTCATGCCCGGGAGGCGCCCCCGAGCCGCGGGAGCAGCGGACCTCCCGCGGGCATGACTGCGGAGGGTCCGCTGGTCGCGCGGCTCGGCTGGACCTCCCGCAGCTGCGGGCGGTTCGCAGGTCCGGCGGCTCCGGTTGAGCTGCCGCAGGCATGCCTGCGGGAGGTCCAGCCGAGCCGCGGGACCAGCGAACCGTCCACAGTCATGCCTGCGGGAGGTCCACTGGAGCCGCCGGCCGAGCGTCCCCTCCGCAGTCATGCCTGCGGCAGGTCCGCTGCTCCCGGGGCTCCGGTGGACCTCCCGCAGGCATGACTGCGGCAGGTCCGCCAGCCCAGCCTGCCGCCCCCCCGGGAAAGGGCCGCCCCAGGCGGGTGCTTGCCCCGCTGGGCTCTGGAGCCGGCCCTGAGCTCGGGGCTCTGCTAAGCCGCTTGCTTACCCCACTGCTCCAGCTGAGTAATGAGGATGCCTTTCATAGCACCTGCCCAGAATGGTACATGGGCCTGTAGGAGGGTCGGGGCTGCAGCTGAGGAGGGGATGGGTATTCCCAGTAAGGAGCAGGGCTATCATTAAGAAGGAGAAGCAGGAGCAGCAGGGAGCCCTGCGGGAGGGGAAGAAGTGAGAACCTGCTGGGGGAAAAGGAGCGTCCAGCGAGAAAGCCCTGGCTGGTGGCACTCAGCCATAGAGTAGGGGAGATGCCTGAAGAGTCCAAGTGGAGAAGGTGAGAGTTTGCAGAAGGAGAGCTCAAGGGAGGGGCCAGATTTACATCTCCTTATGTTTAGTAAGGCCGTGGTGGGACCATGGTTGAAGATCAGCAGGGAAGAGGTGCCTCTGTTTATGATTGTCAATGGGGTTTCCCTTGTCAATGGGGTGCTCTGGATTGGTACGATCCTCTTGGTCTAATTCCAGGTCTTTGTTTTTTAACTCAATTTGTTTCTCTTGTAATTCCAATTGTCTTCTGTAGTCAGCTTCTTTGGCTTTTTGGTCAGCTTCTAGTTTTTCCATCTCTCTCCTGTGGGCAGCTTCCTCCCTCCTTTGGGCAGCTTCCTCCTTCCTTTGGGCAGCTTCCTCCTTCTCTTTTTGTGCCTGTAGGATTTGTAAATTTACTTGAGCAAGCTGCAGTTCGGTCTTTGTTTCAGTCATGTCTGTGGCTTCAGGTGCTGGCCACAGCCCTCTGTAGTCAGTGAACTGTTTGTGGTGCTTGACAGTCCCTAACCCTGTCTATGATAACTTGTGTAGAGAAAGAGAAATCAATCCTTTGTATAGCAAATTGTGGTTTGTGTAATGTTACTGGTTTGTACTGAGAAAGAGGGAAAGATTAAAAAAAAGTCTCTGTCTCCCTCTCCTCTGAGCTGTAGTACTAAGAAGCCCAGCTGACAGGCAGGTGCTACTAGTACTTGCGAGAAAAGTCTAGTGAAATCCTGTCTCCTGAGTATTTCAAAAGACACAGGGGAAAAAAAATCTGTCTGGAGGGTTTCTCTCTCCCCCCCACCAAACCTGTTTTTCCCGCTGGATGGGAATGTGCTCCGACGAGCACTTCCCCCCACCTAAGGAATCCTGAGTGATACCTGATATCACAAAGGAAGGACACACCTCTCACCCTGAACTGCTACAGAGTGCTCGAGGTAGGAAAAAAAAACCCGTGCCTCTATCAATGGGTTCGAAACACCGCCTGCCACCATGTCATGGTTTTACCCTCACTTGAAACTGGGGGGTTTCAAGTTGAGGACCAGCATGTATCCCCCCACCCTAAAATCCTAGGGTAGGTCCCCTTTTTGCCGCCACCACCCGGTCAATTTCGTGGGCCGGGACACCCCTGTTTTCCCCCTGCCTCTTTCCAAAGACGTTCCCTGGGGAAACACAGATCAACTCACAGAGAGAGAAACCTTCCCCCTCCCCTCTCTGCCCGGAGATAAGCCTGTCTCACCACCGAGAGGGAGTTTCTTAGCCCCTTCCCCTGTATCCACAGTAGAGGGATTTAATCAAATCTTTATAAAAAGAATTTATTAAAAGAAAAACAAGAAAATACAGAATCTCTATGAGTCCAAGCTGGACACTCATAGGGTATAACCTTGCTAAGTTCTGGAGAGAATCCTCTCTCCTTCTCAGTACAAACAATATAGGCAGAATTAAGAATAATCAATAGCAAACACACAGAATTGCAAACATAGGATTATTAGATGAGGACACAAAGTACCTTTCTAATACTCACTATTTTGACTAGAAGAAATTAGTTCAGAAAGGTGGAAATTTGTAGCAGACTTGATTAAAACATCTGGACTCTTGTAACTCCAAACGGCTAAGAACAACACACACAGAAACAGAGGGAAAAAGTTCCCTCCTAGGAGTTTCAAATTCTTTTCCCTGATTGTTCCTCAGGTCAGGTGCCTACCAGGTACTATGTTTTAACCCTTTACTAAGTACTTATGACAATACCCCACTCTCTGTTCCCAAAAGGTTAGCTGGGGGGGGTGTTCCCCTCCAGGAGATCTGACCCCCGGCTTTCCCTTAAACCCTGATCTACAGAAGAGGGGTCTGGCATTTTAAATGCAGATTTTTCACCCTCCTCCTGGCAAAGATCCTCCCTACAAAAGGTGGCGGACTCTCTGCCCCCCCCACCTTCCTTCTGGGTCAGACACCCCTGTGTCCCCCAAAAGGGAAAGTGACCCTGGTCCAGCCCTGGGCTCACAGCTACCAGCTATGACAGACCTTTCACTGGCCAGCAAAATTCCTTCAGGTTGAACTTGCTTCCAGTTACAGAGTCCTTGGGGGTCTGTTCCCACCGCAGCGGTCACCAGGACCTCAACTTCCACCTTCGGGATACATGTCTCTGTGCACCCCATGGCAAGCTTTGTCCCCTGCTGACCTGCAACTTACTGTCAGTCAGCAGCTGAGGTGGCACCCCTGCTACAAGGTGGAACATTCCCCTCCCCTAGGGATATGATTACAGGACAGGAGCTGGCTTCGTCCAGCCCCTCCCTCTGGAACTTGCCTTGAGCCCTGGAGCTACAGGAACTGGCTACAACCATTCCTGCCCCCAGAGCTGCATTGAGACATCCTCCTATTTCCCCAGCAGTCCATGTGACTTTATGCCCCCCCACCCCAGGGCTTTCAGCACAAGATTCCTTCTCACTGCTAACCAACCCTGGGACACATTCTGCCACATTAAAGAAATCATTCCCTAGTAGAAACAGTGCAAAATTGTGTGCCACTGTTGCAACAGTCGGTTGAGCCTGCAAACCCCTAGTTTGCATGTGTACTTTAGCTAAAGGTGCAAGGAATTTGTAACCTCCCACCAGTTCTAATTCTGCCATTTTCCCTGGCAACAAATCCTTCTCCTGGATCAGGTCCCTCCTGACCACAGAAATCTCAGCCCCCCTCTCTCTCAGTCCAATGAGTAATTTACCATTAAGTTTAATGGCATGCATATGCTCCCTGCTTGGTCGTGTAGAAGCAAGCTTTACAAATCCTATGTGGGAAGAGGCAGCAGCAGGGCTCTGAGAAGCAGCAGCTTCATGTGTTACTTGCTTCCTGTTTCCACCTTATTCCTCAGGTGCCAAGTGGACCTACAATTATAGCACCTCTTGGGCTCCTCTACTTGTACAGGAGATTTGGGACGAGTAACAGGGGTGTGGGGAGATGAATGCCCAGCCTCCTTTTTCCCAGGGGTAAAATGGTGCTTCTGCTTTCCACCAGCCCTGTACCCCTCTACCACTAGTTTATATTTAATTGCAGCTTGTACTTGCTCATAAGCGTCTGCAGAACCAGCTAATTCACCCACTGCATTTACCTTTTTGTCCCACAAATACTGTTTTACATCATCACTGCACATATTCAGGAATTGTTCCTGAGTAACCAAATCACGCATTCCTTCAAAGCTTGTAATGCCTTTCCCTCTCACCCACTTATCTACCAAATTTCTCATTTCAATTAAAGTAGCCACATTACTCAATCCAGGTTCCCTCTTAAGACTCCTGAATTTAACCCGGTAGGTTTCAAGTGTAACCTGAACCTGTTTCAAAACCAGCTCCTTAAATTTACCATAGTTTGAAGCATCATCAATAGGCATCTTATTGCATAAGTCCAGAGCTCTGCCAGTCAATTTTGCTATCAATGTGGTCATCTTTTGATCTTCAGGGATTGCATGGAGAGTGCACAGTCTCTCAAAGGTGATGAAACATTTGGCAATATCTTGAGCCAGCTGAAGGCAAAATGGAGGGGTCTCCCAAGGGTTTAAATAGACTTTCTCTTGTGGGTGGATACTCCTCCCCTCTCCCATGTAGAATTCCAGCTACAAGATGGGGTTTTGGAGTCACATGCACAAGTCACATGTCCATGCATGACTCAGAACTTACAGGTAGCAGCCATGGTTCACATGCTACCTTGAACGTCCTCATGTGGACTTCTTATGTGGCTTGGAGCCTTCCAAGATCCATTGTCCATTAACAGGGCCGGCTCCAGGCACCGGCTAAGGAAACAGGTGCTTGGGGCGGCCAATTCAAAGGGGCGGCACTCTGTCCGCTATTCGGGTGGCACAGCCAGGTCTTCGGTGGGAATTTTGCGACAGGTCCTTCAGTCCCGCCGCCGAACTGCTGCCAAAGAATGAAGCGGCGCGATTGAACAGCCGCCGAAGTGCCGCCAATCACCTTTTTTTTTTTTCCAGCGCTTGGGGTGGCAGAAAACCTGGAGCCGGCCCCGTCCATTCAGTGCTTCTTGATTGGGCACTTAACTTGCAAATTCCTTTCTAAAGAAGCTGACCAAATGCCTTACTAAGGCTATTTAAAATCAAACAAGTACACAGCCAATATTCACAACTTCGAATACAAAAATGATACATGCATGCAAATAGGATGAATAGATTCAGTATATCATAACCTTTCCAGAGATATGTTACATGGCATATGTAGCATAAATCATATTCCAGTTATGTCATATATACATTCATAAGCATATTTCCATAAAGGTTTATGGGGTGCACTGTCACAGTTGAACAGCAGAAAACCCAGTGCATGTATGAACATACACATGCCCATGTGTGGGCCTACACATGCACATACGTATATACACATGGACCCCCATCCATGTTTGTGTCATCTGCTGTTAGAGAAAGGACTGCACTTTCCTTTCGACGCGCACAA
This sequence comes from Mauremys mutica, assembly GCF_020497125.1. Taxonomy (NCBI): domain Eukaryota; kingdom Metazoa; phylum Chordata; order Testudines; family Geoemydidae; genus Mauremys; species Mauremys mutica. The sequence goes on from NC_059078.1 coordinate 49,533,312, forward strand.
GACCTGTTGGAAAGCAGCCGCCACAGAGAACGGAGAAGGGAAAAACAATCAAGCACCAATATCCAGACAGCCTGGCTGAGACACCAGCAGCCATAACTATCAGTCCTTCCATGATTGCCAACACGCAGAGGGAGAGGTGAGTGAATCTAATGGTACTACTGTGTATTGCTGGGGCAGGGGCCTGTTGCCAGGAGGGAGTGTCCTATGGCCAAACCGGACAGTCTCTACACAAAAGAATAAATGGACACAAATCTGACATCAGGAATCATAACATTCAAAAACCAGTGGGAGACCACTTCAGCCTCTCTAACTACTCAGGCTTTGGCTACACTTGCATTTCAAAGCGCTGCCGCGGCAGCGCTGCCGCGGCAGCGCTTTGAAGCGCTAAGTGTAATCAAAGCGCCAGCGCTGGGAGAAAACTCTCCCAGCGCTGTCCGTACTCCACTTCCCTGTGGGGAATAACGGACAGCGCTGGGAGCGCGGCTCCCAGCGCTGGGGCTTTGACTACACTGGCGCTTTGTAGCGCCGCAATTTGCAGCGCTGCAGAGGGTGTGTTTTCACACCCTGCTGCAGCGCTGCAAATTTGTAAGTGTAGCCAAGCCCTCAGTGACAGACTTGAAGGTGGCAATTTTACAACAACAAAAAATTCAAAACCGGCTCCAAAGAGAGACTGCTGAACTTCAATTAATATGCAGATTAGATACAATTAACTTAGGTTTGAACAGAGGCTGGGAATGGTTGGGCCATTACACTAATTGAATCTATTTCCCCATGTTAAGTATCCTCACACCTTCTATGGGTCATCTCGATTATCACTTCAAAAAGTTTTTTTTTCTCCTGCTGCTGATAGCTCATCTCAATTGATTGGCCTCTTACAGTTGGTATGTATACTTCCACCTTTCCATGTTCTCTGTATGTATAAATATCTTCTGTCTGTGTGTTCCAGTCTATGCAGCCGATAAAGTGGGCTGTAGCCCACGAAAGCTTATGCTCAAATACATTTGTTAGTCTCTAAGGTGCTCCAAGTCCTCCTGTTCTTTCTATGGCAAGGAGTCTTCCTGAAGCAAGGAAAAGTCCCCCAGTTACTGAAATTTGGCAGAAAGAGCCTCTTGAATGTGGGCATAAACTGCTTCTTTATCCTTGAGCATATAAGCAGGCTTGACAGAATTCAATTTTTATTTTTCATCATTTCAATAGATAATATTGATGTTTATTTTTAAACATTTTTTCTATTTTTATCAATTTAATGTTTCACAGCTGCGCAAGCTTATGGATTTTAAGAATTTTTAATGTTTTTGTCAGCTATTTCAACTTTCACAGTTGTGGGAAATTATCGGGGGGGTGTCAGACAATAATTAGTAATAATAGATACTGATATTCAAAAAGTTAAAGCTTTATAATTATAAAATCACAAATTGTCAATATCAGCTGTCAAAATATACAATGTAAATTTTAAATCAAACTCTAATCAGTTTTTCTAACTTTGCCACTCTCTAAATTTTGATTATTATAGGTGAAAATATTATTTTGTTCTTCTTCGAGTGATTGCTCCTATGCATTCCATGTAGGTGTGCGCGCCGTGCGTGCACGGCTCTTCGGAACATTTTTACCCTAGCAACTCCGGCGGGCCGGCTGGGCGCCCCCTGGAGTGGCGCCGCCATGGCACTGGATATATACCCCAGCCGGCCCGTCCGCTCCTCAGTTCCTTCTTACCGTGGCCAGTTGGAACAGTGGAGTGCTCCTTTACCTCCACAGCCCTAGCGTTTCTCTATTTCCTACGTATACATAGTTGGTTAAGTTAGTTAAGTTGTTAGATTAGTTGACTAGTTTAGTTAGATATAGTAATAGTAAGGGAATTAGGGGGGTTTACCCCTCTTCTTCCACAACCGGTGCGGGCTCATGCCCAAGGCACCGGGGTTTAAGCCCTGTGCGGCTTGCCAGCGGCACATGCCGGTCGGGGACCCGCACGACTCCTGCCTGCGCTGCCTCGGGGAGACCCATCGGCCAGATAAGTGTCCGATCTGCACAGCGTTTAAGCCGCGAACTAGAAAGGAGCAGGACTCTCGCCTGAAGCAGCTCCTTATGGAAGCGACACTTCAACCTCCCGCGCCGACCCCAGTGGCACCGAAGTCGTCCTCGGCGCGCAGCGCACCAGCGGCCCCGAGCCGCTCCGGTACCGAGACTGCTCGAGCTCCGCAGCCGGCACCGGCGGCCCGGCACCATTCCCTCTCTCGTGCGAGGAAACGGAAGACGGCGCAGATGTCCTCTAAGCCGCATGCTCCGGGACCGCTTGCCCAGCCACCACCGGCACCTCCGGTACTAGCTGCGGCGGTGCACAAACCGTGCACGGTACCGTCGACTCCGGCGTCGCAAGAGCCGTTGAGTCCGGTACCGCCCTGCTCCCCGGTGCCAACCGCGGTCGAGCTACATCTCCCGTCGACGCCCGAGATCTTCTCGACGGCGAGAGAGCTCATCGAGCTCACAGAGGCACTGAGCCTCCGGCCCCCAGCACCGCCGGCGATGATGCGGCCGCCTCCCCCTGACGGACGCGATAGATGACGGTCCCGGTCCCGCTCCCGCTCCCGCAGACGGTCACCGCCACGCCGATCCAGGTCCCGGCACCGTTCACCATTGCGGTACCGCTCCCCGTCTCGGCACTGGTCGCAGACCCGGTACCGCTCAACATCGCGGTACCGGTCGCACTCCCGGAGACGCTCCCGGTCCCGGTCACCCGACCGTCGGTACCGGAGGTCCGGATCCCGGTACCGTTCCCGGCACCGCGACTCCCGAAGCCGCTCCCGACACCGTCGGTCGAGATCGCGGTCGAGCTCCCGGCACCGAGGCAGTCGATGGTCCCGCTCTCCATCCCGGCACCGCGACGACCGGCACCGATCCTCGGCACCGTCCAGGGACATACTGCCGGCATCCACGGCGCAGTCTATTAGCGCCTCTGCCCCGCCTTGGCCTTCTCGTCAGCCCTCAGTCGCCTCTCAGGCGGGCAGCGGGAGAGATCTCCGGGCCGACTCCCATGGCCAGGACCACGGACCGCAGCAGTGGGGTTTTTGGGTCCCCTGGGCCTACCACGAGCCTCAAGGGCTCCCCTTCCCCCGCGGCACACAGGTGCCAAACATAGGGTGCCAGAAGTCACGGTGAGCAGGCCTCCCCCATCACCACCGGGTGAGGCCCCGTCGCCACCTGGTCCTGCAGAACATCCGGGGTCCGAGGCGGCTTCACACCCCCTGGAAGAACCACCTCCAGAAGCGGTGGTCCAGGGTTTGTCCTCATCATCCTCGCCGGATGAGGCGGTGGCGGGGGCTTCTACGGCAGACCCCCCTCCTATTGACTTGCAGGCCCACCAAGATCTTCTTCGCCGGGTGGCGCAGGCTATTGACCTCCCCGTGGTGGAGGTCCCAGAGGATGACGACCCGGTGACCAACGTCATTGGAGCTGAGGCCCCGCTGCCCTGCCCTTCATCCGCACCATACAGCGGAATGCCACTACCATCTGGCAGTCACCGGCATCCGTCCCTCCCACCGCGCGCGGCGTGGAGCGCAAGTACTCAGTCCCGCCCACCGGATACGAGTACCTCTATACGTACCCGACTCCGGACTCCCTCGTGGTACAGTCCGTAAATGACCGGGAGAGACATGGGCAGCCCGCTCCGGCGCCAAAATCCAAAGACGCACGGCGCATGGACCTGTTGGGCCGGAAGGTCTATTCGGCGGGTGGCCTCCAGCTCCGGATTGCCAACCAGATGGCTCTTCTCGCTCGTTACACCTTTGACATCTTGGTGTCCCTGGCGAAATGTTCAGAGCTGATCCCAACAGCCTCACGTCAGGAGTTCTCAGCCCTCCTGGAAGAAGGCAGGAAAGCCTCGCGGTCCTCCATCCAGGCCGCTCTGGACTCGGCGGACTCAGGAGCCAGGACCCTGGCCTCAGGTGTGACCATGAGGCGCATCTCTTGGCTGCAGTCCTCCACCTTGCCGCCTGAGGTGCAGTACACCCTACAAGACCTCCCGTTCGACACTCAGGGTCTCTTCTCGGAGAAAACGGACTCCAGGATTCAGACCCTCAAAGATGGTCGAATCGCCATTCGCACCTTGGGTATGCACACGCCGGCTACCCAGCGGAGGTCATTCCGGCAGCAGCCCTACCAGCCCTTTACTCAGGCCAGGTCGCGGCCATATAACAGTCGGCGAGGTAGCCTGAACCGCCGTAGACCATCGGGCAACAGGCGCAACCAGGCCCAGGCGCCTTCCAAGGCCCCTTAAGGGCCCAAGCAGGCCTTTTGATGGGACGCCCGAGGACGGCCCATCAGACTCTTTCCCGGATCCAACCCCTTTATTTTGCAACCGCCTTTCCCACTTCCTCCCGGCGTGGTCCCAAATAACATTGGACAACTGGGTACTTCGTACTATCCAGTATGGTTACCGCCTTCAGTTTGTTTCGCCCCCTCCTTCCCACCCACCTTCCCCATCCCTCTTCAGGGACCCCTCTCACGAGCAATTCCTCCTACAAGAGGTCGAGACTCTGTTGAGTTTGGGTGCCATAGAGGAGGTGCCGCACGACATGCGGGGCAGGGGATTTTATTCCTGATATTTTCTCATCCCCAAGGCGAAAGGAGGTCTCCGACCTATACTAGACCTCCGGGAGCTCAACAGGTACCTGCTCAAGCTCAAGTTTCGCATGGTCACCCTGGGGACCATCATTCCCTCCCTGGATCCGGGAGACTGGTTTGCCGCCCTCGATATGAAGGACTCGTACTTCCATATCGCAATTTACCCTCCCCATCGACGCTACCTGCGCTTCGTGGTCAACAGCGCGCACTACCAGTTTGCGGTGCTACCCTTCGGCCTGTCCACCGCGCCGAGGGTCTTTACCAAGTGCATGGCAGTGGTTGCCGCAGCCCTCCGCCATCGTCGCATACACGTATACCCGTATCTCAACGACTGGCTAGTTCGCGGGACGTCCCAACAGATGGTAGTGGATCAAATGACCGAAATACTATCCCTGTTTCGGTTACTGGGCCTTCTCATCAATGCCGAGAAGTCCACTTTAACTCCATCACAACGAGTGGAGTTCATCGGAGCGGTCCTCGACTCCAGTTTGGCCAGGGCCTGCCTCCCTCGACCTCGGCACCAGACAATGGTCTCCATCATCCGGGACCTACACACCTTTCTCACGACAACGGTACGGTCCTGCCTACGCCTCCTGGGCCACATGGCATCCTGCACATTCGTGACCACGCACGCCAGGCTGCGCCTTCGCCCATTTCAATCTTGGCTGGCGTCGATGTACCGCCCGCATCGCAACCCCATAGACATGGTGGTCACAGTCACGAAATCAACCCTCGATTCGCTCAGCTGGTGGCTGGACCCAGAGGTCGTGTGTGCAGGAGTACCGTTCCGCCCTCCTCACCCATCCGTCACCCTGACCACGGATGCCTCGGTGTTGGGATGGGGGGCTCACCTGGGCGACCTTCACACCCAGGGTCTCTGGTCGCCCCAAGAGCTCTCCCTCCACATCAACGTCCGGGAGCTGCGAGCGATCCGCTTGGCGTGTCTCACCTTCCGCGCCCGTCTGCAAGGCCGCTGCGTGGCAGTGTTCACGGACAACACGACGGCGATGTCCTATGTGAACAGGCAGGGCGGAGCCCGCTCCTCCCTGCTCTGCAAGGAAGCGATGCTCCTGTGGGACTTCTGCGTGACCCACTCAATTCGCCTGGAAGCGTCCTTTCTTCCAGGAGTGCAGAACACACTGGCCGACCATCTCAGCAGGTCGTTCCTCTCCCACGAGTGGTCTCTTCGCCCAGATGTGGTGCACACAATTTTCCGGAGGTGGGGGTTTCCCCAGATAGACCTGTTTGCCTCCAAGGAGAACAGGAAGTGCCACCTGTTTTGTTCGTACCAGGGTCGCTCTCCAGGCTCCCTGTCGGACGCATTTCTCTGCTTCTGGACGGGTCACCTCCTCTACGCCTTCCCTCCGTTCCTGCTCATACACCGGGTGCTACTCAAGCTTCGGAGGGACAGGGCCCACCTAATACTCGTCGCTTCGGCCTGGCCGAGGCAGCACTGGTACACCCTGCTGCTCGAGCTCTCTGTTCGGGATCCCATTCCCCTTCTGTTATGGCCGGACCTCATCACGCAGGACTTCGGCAGACTCCGCCACCTGAACCTACAGTCCCTCCATCTTACAGCTTGGTACCTGCATGGTTGACCCACGCGGAGAGGGACTGTTCGGCGGCAGTACAGCAAGTCCTACTTGAAAGCAGGAAGCCTTCCACTCGCTCCACCTACCTCGCGAAATGGAAGCGTTTCACGCTCTGGTGCAATCAGCGCGGCCTTAATCCCTTCCTAGTCCCTATCCCATCAATCCTGGACTACCTCTGGTACCTTAAAGAACAAGGACTCGTGGTCTCCTCCTTGAAGGTGCACCTGGCAGCCGTGTCCGCCTTTCGTCCATCCATGGGAGGTCGGTCCATCTTCTCCAACCAGATGGTTTCCCGCTTCCTTAAAGGCCTGGACCGCTTGTACCCGCCGATACGGCGTCCTACACCGACCTGGGATTTAAACCTCGTTCTGGCCAAGCTTATGGGACCGCCCTTCGAGCCCCTGGCCACGTGTTCTCTACTCTATCTCTCCTGGAAGACGGCCTTCCTCGTCGCGATTACGTCAGCAAGACGAGTTTCTGAGCTCCGTGCCCTAACGGTTAGTCCACCATACACTGTCTTCCACGGAGACAAGGTGCAGCTTCGACCACACCCGGCCTTCCTCCCTAAGGTGGTGTCGGCCTTTCACCTCAATCAGGAGATCTTCCTTCCGGTCTTCTTCCCGAAGCCACACGCCTCACCTCGTGAGCAACAGCTTCACACCCTCGACGTCCGCAGGGCCCTCGCTTTTTATATCAAGCGGACGAAGCCCTTCCGGCGTTCGCCACAGCTATTTGTCGCGGTTGCTGATCGCATGAAAGGCGAGCCGGTCTCCTTGCAGCGGATTTCCTCCTGGGTGACAGCATGTATCTGGACATGCTACGAGCTTGCTCGCGTGCCACCATGCCGCCTCACCGCTCACTCGACGAGAGCGCAAGCCTCGTCGGCCGCCTTCCTGGCCCATGTTCCCATCCAGGACATCTGTAGAGCGGCCACCTAGTCTTCTGTCCACACCTTCGCTTCCCACTACGCGTTGGTGCAGCAATCCAGAGACGATGCAGCCTTTGGCTCCGCAGTCTTACACTCTGCCACGTCTCACTCCGACCCCACCGCCTAGGTAAGGCTTGGGAATCACCTAACTGGAATGCATAGGAGCAATCACTCGAAGAAGAAATGACGGTTACTCACCGTAGTAACTGTTGTTCTTTGAGATGTGTTGCTCCTATCCATTCCAGACCCGCCCTCCTTCCCCACTGTCGGAGTAGCCGGCAAGAAGGAACTGAGGAGCGGACGGGCCGGCTGGGGTATATATCCAGCGCCATGGCGGCGCCACTCCAGGGGGCGCCCAGCCGGCCCGTCGGAGTTGCTAGGGTAAAAATGTTCCAAAGAGCCGTGCACGCGCGGCGCGCACACCTACATGGAATGGATAGGAGCAACACATCTCGAAGAACAACAGTTACTACGGTGAGTAACCGTCTTTTATTTTGTGTGTGTCTGGTGAAATCAATGTTTACCAATGTTTATGGATAAAAATCTAATCCAATTGGCTGTGTGGTTTCACTAGCAATAAGTGATGCATTAAGCAGGCAGAGTTACAGTGTTTAATATGCTGTGAGGCCAGCAGTATCTACTGAGATTCTGCTATTAATGCCAGTAGCAGCCACGTACTTGGCTTTTATAGCTGCACCTCAGGTCCTTCACCAATCTGAGTCCCGCCTGAAACCTTATCCTCTCTCTTCAGTTCCACTCATCATACTACCTTTATAACTAGTTTTGGTGCAATCTCGCTCCCAGAGAGATCAGTCTTGGGGAATGACACTGTGCCCTTGAGAACTTGGCATTCCTTTAGGGATGCATCAACATGTTGGCTTTGAAATGCAGAGCTGTAGCTGTGGACTCTGGACGGTCAACAACAGGGAATTTAGTGGTGCAGCGTTACCCTAGGATCCTGTGTGCTTTGTGCTGGGGGTCCTCTACCCAAACATATTGTCCTCTCATGTTGATGCTGTGCTTTTAAAATTCTCCTGCAGAATCTGCTCCCAGCCCAACATGTGCCTGGACCTTTCCAAGCTGTGTATCTGTTTTGCAATTAAAAATTACAGTGTCCTCAACTCCATGAACAAAAGACGAGGGCTCATTTCCTCCCCTCCTACAGCTGAGGGGAAAGCTGCCAGGGTCCGGCAATACTGCTGCTCTGAGCAGCAAGGTGAGTGTAAGGTGCTGTCCCACAGCCCCCTGGAATGCACTCATGAGACCTCCAGGAATCTCCTCCACCTCAGCAGCGGCAGCATGGATGGCTCACAAAGCCGCCAAAGCTCCCTGGCCAACTTTCCCGCAGGTGGATGTCCAGACTTCCCCTGTGGCTTGACAGAGTCACAGATGGGGAGCTGCTCAGGGTAGAAGATGTAGCTGTTCCTCCAATACTTTACCCCTCCCGCACTGACTGTTCATGTCCCCTGCAGCTATGGGGAGCAGAGCACCCACAGAGCAGCTAGAAAAGGAAGACGGGAAAGATGGGCTTACTCAGGAGATCTTGATTCTCTTTCTGGGTCTGCCACTGCCACTTTGGACAACCAATTTGTCTTCTCTCTTCTTCTGTTTACCCATCTGTTAATGTCTTGTCTGTAAACTCTTCCCAGCCGAGACCACCTATTACTGTGTGTATGTACAGCGCCTAGCACCCTGGCATCCTGATCTCAACCAGGGCCTCTAGGCACTACTGAAATAGACTAGTAGGAGCAGCTGTGCTTTCAGCTTGTCTCATGATCCAGTGATGAGCTATTTAAAAGCCTCTCTAGAGGGATCTGAGATGTAGCTGTTAGAATTTCTCTCCCCTCTTAGGGCCTTGTCTTCACAAGGAAGAAAAGTGTGTTCTGCCCACCAGGTAAAATCCTGAAAGACACGGTGGTTTGTCGCTTTCCCCTGAGTTAGCAGCCTGAGGGTATGGCTACACTTGCAAGTTGCAGCGCTGGTGGAGGCTTTCCAGCGCTGCAATTAGTAAGTGGCCACACCTGCAGGGCACATCCAGCGCTGCAACTCCCTGGCTGCAGCGCTGGCCGTACACCTGGCTCTGACTGGGGTATAACGATTGCAGCGCTGGTTCTACAGCGCTGATCATCAAGTGTGGACACTCACCAGCACTGTTATTGGCCTCCAGAGTATAAGGAGATATCCCAGAATGCTTGTAACTAAATTATTACCTTTGTTTTGTTATGCAGCCTCTCTTTGTTTTGTTGTGAACTCTGAGCTCCGTCCTGAGCTCCGTTGATACCGGAGCTGCTTATAAAAACAAACTGACAGCTCCTGTTTGCTGTGATCAAACACAGCTCCTGTTTGCTGTGATCAATCTGTATCTGGCTGTGAACAATCAAATGAGATAACCCCCTGTGGATGAGGCAGGCAGGAAGTGAGTGTTTGCTTGACAGAGAAAGGCAGTCCGTTGGGATGCAGGCTATTTGCAATTTAAGAGTTAAGACTAAGGGGTCGGGAAGATTTTATGATTTTTCAATGCAGGAAGCTAACTCACAGTGTTGGCTCCAAAAATCCACTCTCTCTCTCTCCCCCTGCTCCGTCACACTACACACTACACTCCACCCCCCTCTTTTGAAAAGCACGTTGCTGCCACTTGACTGCTGGGATAGCTGCCCATAATGCATCACTCCCAACAGCGCTGCTAATGCTGCAAATGTGGCCACACACCAGCGCTGGTAGCTGTGAGTGTGGCCACACTCCAGTGCTGGCCCTGCACAGCTGGACGACTAGCGCTGCAAACCGTAAGTGTAGCCATACCCTGAGGCTCTCTCTAATGGTATCTAGGATTTTATCATGTGTTCACTAACACTCTTTTTTCTAGTATGGATGCATGCTAAGCCATTTATAGTGGGACTCCTGAGGCTGGATTCTCTTCTCACCAGGGTTTTATGCCAGTGTAGTTCCATTGGAGTTACTCCTGAGTGACGTGCTGAGAGAGAATTGGGCCAGTGGCAACCAAGGAAGCCTGGTGTCACAGGCAGAGGTCTACAAAAAATAGTCCCAATGAAAAGGAAAACATTTGTAAAATCTGGGGCACATCCAGCAGCAGTAATGGGTTGTGCGATGTGAGGGTTTTATTGGAGCAGGTCTGGGCAGTAAGGAAGGGGCCATTTTAACAGCCCCATTTCTCGCCGTGACCCCATGATGTCAGCTGGTGGAATGACTCAGCCGGATGAGCACAGTCTTCTCCTTAATGTCTGGAACAGGAAATCAAGCTAAGGGAACATGAGCAAAGCGAGAGTATTTCTCTTGGAGCTGTGGGAGCATTGGAGGCTTCACATGCAGCTCAATCGCTTTCCTAACCAAACATTTCCAAAGGCACCCCAGCATGGAAACCCATTAGAAGCCCATAAAGGACAGTCATCATGATGTCCTGATGAATGAGACATTGGGCGAACGACAGCTCTTGGAAGTAAAATGCCCATGAGGCTGCAGGGAAATTGCTTCTGTATTCCCTTTGCTTTGGTGCATTGTTTGTAACCCTTTGAGTCATAGATTCCAAGACCACCAGGGACCATTGTGATCATCTAGTCTGACGTCTCATGTAACACAGGCAAGAGAACTGTCTCACAATAATTCTTATAGCAACATCCAATCTTGATATAAAAATTGTGAGTGACAGAGAATCCACCCCAACTTTTGGCTATCTGTTCTGATGGTTAATTAAAAAATTACGCCTTATTTCCAGTCTGAATATATCTACCCTCAACTTCCCACCATTGGATTGCGTTAGACATTTCTCTGCTAGACAGAAGAGCCCATTATTAAATATCTGTTCCCCATGTAGGTATTTATAGACTGTGATCAAGTCACCCCTTTGTGATGTTATTGACATGAACAGTGACTGTATAGATCATTGTTGCAACCAGGGTCCTAGGGTTGCACCAGGTCTTGTACAGAGGAGGTCAAGTGAGGTGTCTGTGGAAAGGTTGTAGTTTGCTGGTTATGATTATGTGGTCTGTTTGTATCATTTTTGTATTTGAAGTTATGAATATTGGCTATGTACTTGTATCTCAATGTGTCTGAGTAGCATCAGTGAAGCATTTGGTCAGCTTCTTGAGAAAGGACTATTCTCAGTAAGTGCCCAGTCAAGAAACACACAACTGACAATGGACTTTGGGAGACGCCAATCCACATCTGAGCTTTCCTGGGAACCTTCAAACTAACATGTAAACAATGGCGTCGGCCTGCAAAAAGCTGAATCATTCAATAACATGTGACTTGCTCAGGTGGCTACAAACTCCATCTTGTTGCTGTGATTTTGCACAGGAGAATTAAGGGGTTTCCGCCCACAAGAGAGAGAATATAAAAGGCCCTGGAAATCCCTCCATTTGGTCTTCAGCTGGCTTGAGATGGCCTCTCCACCCCAAAGAGATGCCTGAAAGAAATTGGAACAAAGGACAGTAACTACAGAGGTGTGAGTGATTGCTGGACCCAGACTAGGAAGGAGTCCAGTCTGTGAAAGAAGCTTATTGGAACATCTCTGGGGGTGAGATTTCATCTGTAATCAGTTTCTTAATGTATTAGGCTTAGACTTGTGAGTTTTGTTTTATTTTGCTTGGTAACTTACTTTGTTCTGTCTGTTATTACTTGGAACCACTTAAATCCTACTTTTTATACTTAATAAAATCGCTTTTGTTTATTATTGAACCCAGAGTAAGTAATTAGTACCTGGGGGAGCAAACAGCTGTGCATATCTCTCTATCAGTGTTATAGAGGGTGGACAATTTATGAGTTTACCCTGTATAAGCTTTATACAGAGTAAAACAGATTTATTTGGGGTTTGGATCCCATTGGGAGTTGGGTGTCTGGACATGAGCACTTCTTAAGCTGTTTTCAGTTAAGTCTGCAGCTTTGGAGCATATGGTGCAGATCCTGGGTCTGTGTTGGAGCAGACTGGTGTGTCTGGCTCGACAAGGCAGGATTCTGGAGGCCCAAACTGGCAGAGAAAACAGGCTCAGAGGTAGTCTCAGTGCACCACGTGACAGTCCCAAGGGAGTTTAAGCCAAGTAGATTGAGCTCCTTGAATCTATCACTATAAGGCATGTTTTCTAATCCTTGATTCCAACACCATCACTTTCTAGTGAGCTCTCATTCCTCCCTGTCCTTATCAGACTTGCTATTGCCAACTCTTGTGATTTGACATTGGTCTCACAGTAGTGAGGTTTTTTTCTTTTAGTTCCAGTGCCAGGAGTCAAGTGGTTACCTGAGACTCAGCTTTCATTTTAAAAAATAGTAAATTGCTAGCCCTTCTGATGGCAGAGAAAAGCTGGAAAATGTGGTGCATAAAAGCCCCAAAATCCAGGAGGCAAATAAAAAGAACCCAGCACTGATTAGTGTGAATATCTCATGACTACTAAGTCAATGTCATGACTGGGGTGGGGGGGAGGCTGACTCATGGTTTTGGAATGTTTGGGGCTGTGTTTACTGCAGGCTTGTTTGTGTCAGTTTGACAGACATTTCTGCATCTCACATTTAAACAACGGGGATAGCAAAACAGTCGGAGGCTGTGTCAGTCTAGTTATGGTCCTAGCCCATCTTCTCCATACATCCCTTAACCCATCCTTGTTTGCACTGTGGTATCTAATTCAGACTGTAAGCCGACAGAGGCAGGGACCTTTTGTACTTGGCTGTATGGGGACATGGAGCCCATGATGCTATGGAAATAAAGCATAAGAACAGTATCAATACCGGGAAATGTTGGTGTCTTCGTTCGAAGGGCTGGAGAACATGCGAGCAGGAGAACATCACGTGCATCTGAGGATACCACAGTCTCAAGGTGGAGGAAGTGCTTAAAGCATTGAGTTGTCCTTGACTGTAATTGGTGGGATGCTTGGGTTTCCTATGCTGTGATTGGTGGGACACTAGGGTGACCTTGGCAGTGACTGGTGAGAAGTTTGGGACCCCTTTATTGTGTTTGGTGAAATGTTAGGGTGCCCTTTGTTATGGGTGGCATCAAAATGGACTCCAAATGCTTTATAACAAGCCTGAGAGCCTGTTACATTGCTCCCATGCTGAGAGGCCCCTGTCCATAAACGAATACAGAGTACCCATCGGGTCACCCTGCCATGAGGGGTCTCTAGGTGACTTTCTTGTCATGCTGCTGAGATCCTCAGAGCTTGGTGTACCCAGACCAGCAAGTGGTTGCTCCCACCCCTGGAAAGCTGGAATTCCCCCTAGTGTCCCTGTTGGTCTTACAAAAAACTCCAGGGTTTAGCCCTGGATTTTGCAACCCCCGTGGCCTCGCTGGATGAAGGAGTATGAGGATGGGCAAGCTGAGGATAGGACCCCTCATGATTAACTCCCACCCAGGGCCGGCACCAGTGCAGCAAGCAGGTGCTTGGGGCGGCCAACAGGAAAGTCCCTCCATCCCGGCCCCTGAATTGCCGCCAAAGAATGAAGTGGCACGGTGGAGCTGCTGCCGAAGTGCCACCGATCGCAATTGTGGCTTTGTTTTTTATCCTGCTGCTTGGGGCGGCAAAAACCCTGGAGCCAGCCCTGTCCCCACCAGGGCTTCCCCCTCTTTCCAGTCTGTCCTATCTCCCAGGAGGAAGGTGCCCTGATGCCTGGGGAGCATGGAGTGCCCAGGTTTGCAGTTCCATCACACCTCACTGCCTTAGGGTGACCAGACATCCTGATATTAGGGGCTTTGTCTTATATATGCAACCACTACAGACCCCTCCCCAAAAAGATGTCCTGATTTTTCACACTTGCGATCTGGTGTCCCTACATCACTAGACCCGTTCCCTGCTGCAGAGGCTGGCTAGCAGTGCGGCTGCAGGAAGCGACGAGGCAGGTCCCATTTCCCCACCCCTGGGCCCCTCCCGGCCCCCAGCTCCCTAGGTCAGGGCTGGGATTCTGTTTTGAGGCCCTGCCCCGAGCCTGGGCACAAGGGAATCCCTGGCCAGTGTGGATCGGGGTGCCCTGGGACAGCCACATCCCGCGCTGCGCTGCGCTTCCCCCCACGGCGGCTCGTGGACACACACGGTCTGAGCGAGCGCACGGGCCAGTTTCCCACTGCCCTGGAGAACTTCATCCCTACCCAAAACTACATCCCCCAGCATCCCTTTCGCCAACGGCGCCCCTGGTTCCGGCCAACCCGGTGCATGCTGGGACTTTTCGTTCTTCTCCCCTTTGCGTCCCGTGGCAGTGCACGGCCTCGAGACTCAAATACCCGGCGTGCACCAGGCGGGCCCTGAAGGTGTTGCGCAGGCGCAGTGCCCTGTTTGTCCGCGTCGCTTCTCGGCGGGGTAGTGAGTGAGTGAGTGAGGCACCGAGCGGCCGCGGGGCGGCCCGGGCCCGGGGGAGCAGTCAGCGGCGTGGGGTGCCGAGCGGGGCTGCAGCCAGGCGCGGGAGGCGGGGTCGGGCGGAGCGGTCGGGAGGGGCCGAGGCTGAGTGAGGCCCGCGGGGCCAGGCCTGGGGCAGGCCCAGGAGAGAGGCCGGGCAGCCCCCTGAGGTGAAGGGGGCGTGAGTGGCAGGCCCGGGGACACGCCCCTAGGCTCGGGACCTGCCCTCCCCTCCCCCCCGTGCGCACACAGCCAAGGGGAGCCGGGCTCTGCCCCGCCCGCTGGGGTAACGGGGTGCAGGGGGCCCAGGCCGGGACGGACGAGCGGGGGTGGGGTAACGGGGTGCAGGGGGCCCAGGCCGGGACGGACGAGCGGGGGTGGGGTAACGGGGGGCAGGGGGCACAGGGTGTGGTGGAGGCACTCCAGTGGGGCTTTGCGGTATCTGAGCATTTTGGGTAACAGGGCCAAGGGGATCTGGGCTCGTCCCTTTTGGATTCTCCGGCAGGCAGGGTAACAGTCCCCTGCTGTGCTGTCGGGAGGGGGAGGCTGATCAGCAGGGCGGAGAGCTCTGTCGTCCCCCCTCTTGGTGCCTGTGGTGGCCGGTGTCAGGACTGAAGTCTGCTCTATCCATACTGAGGAAGAGGTGGAGAGGGGGCTGCTGGATGCATGACTCCCCCAAAAAAATCAAATCAAGGCCTCTGACTGGTTCAGTGAAGGTGTGTGGGGGCAGAGATTCAACATGAACCGCTACCTCCCAGTAGCCCGGCAGCATTTTCTGGCTGTGCTGGCCAGCACCAGTGTGGTGGTGAAGTCCATCTGTGCCGCTGTCATCCTGCTCTACCTTCTATCCTTTGCTGTGGACACAGTGTTCGGGCTTGGCGTGACTCCCGGTTACCTCTTTCCACCCAACTTTTGGATCTGGACGTTGGCCACACACAGTGTGGTGGAGAAGCATGTCTGGGACGTTGGCGTGAGCCTGGCCACAGTAGTGCTGGCTGGCAGGCTGCTGGAGCCCCTGTGGGGAGCACTGGAGCTCCTGATCTTCTTTGCAGTGGTGAATATCTCAGTTGGGCTTCTGGGAGCCTTTGCCTACTTTCTCACCTATGTGGGGTCATTCAATCTCTTGTACCTGTTTACCGTTCGCATTCATGGCATGCTGGGCTTCCTCGGTGGGGTCTTGGTGGCCCTCAAGCAGACCATGGGTGACAGCACTGTCCTGAAGGTGCCCCAGGTGCGGATGAAAGTAGTCCCTATGCTCTTACTCCTTATCTTGGCTGTTCTGAGGCTGACCACCCTAATTGAAAGCAACCTATTGGCCTCTTATGGCTTTGGGGTCCTCTCCAGCTGGATCTATCTTCGTTTCTACCAGCGGCACAGTAGGGGACGTGGAGACATGTCAGACCACTTTGCCTTTGCCACGTTCTTCCCCGAGATCCTGCAGCCCGTGATTGGTTTGGTGGCCAACTTGGTGCATGGCATCTTGGTGAAGGTAAAAGTTTGCCGGAAAACAGTGAAGCGTTACGATGTCGGTGCTCCTTCATCCATCACCATCAGCCTGCCTGGAACAGACCCACAGGATGCTGAGAGGAGAAGGTATTGTATGTTCCCTTGAAATATATTGTGTGGTTAGAGATCATGAGTTCATGCAGCATACCCAGTGCTAGATACCTACTAAAGGTGAATTGAGATGAGTTTTAATAAGACCACAAAACTGCTTGGTTTCAAATTACTGTGTCTGGGTTTAAATGTTTTAAGGATTATTTTTAAAAGGGGAATATTTGAAAATCTGCCCCTCCTTTACTTGCCTCTCACAATCTGAATTCAGGGCTCTGTGTTTACCCCCTGCATCTGACATCGGGGAGCCATCAACTATTGTCTGCACTAGGATTTGTTCCCTGGTGGAGCCCTACTGGTGACAGCAGCAGTGGAGGCCCTGATGTGGGACAGCTGCATTTTAGGGCCTATGTCATCTGGCTCTACTGAGAGCAGATCTGCCCCACACACTGTTAAAAATACTCATGCCTTGTGCACAGTAGCACTCCAACCATTGCTATTGCTAGTAAAACTTCAGCGATGATAATCACAAGAAGTTCTGAAGGGGATCCTTGTACAGACAAGGTCTCTTAAGGGGAGTGAAACCCTGAGGTCAGCAGGAAGCAATCCTTTTAGTTCACCTCTTACTACCTATTTCCCCCCTCACCCCACCCCATCCCAAAAAAGGAATTTCCAGTGCAGAGAAAAATAAAACTACCCAAGGAAAGGAACTTTCCGTGCATCAAACCAGAACATTCCATCAGCAGTGGAGCCCACTTCAGAAGTGGGAGCCATCTCATCATTCCTATTTAAGAATTCAAGAGAAGCTGTTGAACCTTCCTTTTTTAAAAATATTATCTTTGTTCCTAATACATGGCTTAGATCCTTGCCATTTTAATAATCTAGTCCCTGTGCACATGCTTAACTTCAAGTGCAAGAGTATTCCTGTTGAAATCAGTGGGCCGAAGGTTCATGAGTCTCCACGTGACTGAGGCCTTAATTTGCTCTTTGCCAGTCATGCTAGCTTACTCTTCCTCCCTTTTCCAGTATGGGGAAGAAAATGAGCTGAGTCAGTTTCACCTTTTCTCGTCACTTTCACTTCCTTGATCTGTTGAATCCAGGCAGCTGGTTGGGTTTGAACTCAATGGCAAAATATTTAAAAAGAAAAATTGCAAACACTGTTGTAAATTTTTCATGAACCCTTTTATTCATAGTCAGATTTTGCACACATTCCCTTTAACTTCTCAGTTGACTGTGCAGTCTGATCATGTGTTTCATGAGTTTCGCAAGCAAGTGAGGCAAGAAACCTTCACATTTTATTGTCTTCAGTGTAAACATTTCCCTGTATTCAGGTTAGTCCTGTTTGGGGGAGATAGGGCTTGGAATAATGGTAACTGATTCAAGCTTCTGCTAGAGCTAGTCAGGTGGCAGTAACCTGAGCAGCTGCCACATCTGCACAGCTGCCCAGTTAGTAATTTCCCACAGGCTGTTCAGGAAAGATTGGCTTAAATAAGTCTCAAGCCCCAGCTTGGAGCATTCAGAGTGAAATGGAGCTAAGAACCTGCTGAAAAAAGTTGCCAGCTAATCACGTTCTTGTTAATGATGGCTCAATGTAATGGGCGTTTCTGGGCCCAGCTCTGCTAGGTGCCTTCTGCCGAACTTAGTTGAGAGCATTTGGCTCTCTGCCAGATCAGGCCCTGTAGGTAGCTGCTCAGCCTCAGGTGCTTTCCACCTGGCATTCAACTGGATGGCCATTCTTAAAGCAGAAGTCGTCATATATTGCTTCATGCAGTGGAACAGACTTTTGTTATATCAGTTGAGGATAAAAGGGAGCTGGCGACGGGTTAAATTCCCGCCCAAACGCATGGTTTCTTGGTTGCAGATGGGCTGTTGGGATTGAGGACAAAAGTGCAGTGGAGAGAGAACCCCTCTGTCCCTCCACATCCCCTCCACTGGCAGGTTAAGTAGGAATGTTCATAGGTAGCCCCTGTCAGAAGGTGGCATCACGTGCCGGGAGGGATTAAAGTGGAGGAATCCTGCTAGGAGTACTGGAGATGTGGAGGATCCTGCTAGAGGGGAGGAAAGGAGCTGAAATGAGATTGCATGCCTGGGTGGAGAACGTGGTTAGTGTGGGAAAGCAAATAACTAGAGTACAACATGCACTGACAGTTCAGGGGGTTGCTGTGTGCCCTCTTTTATGAATCCCCACATTGCACTCCCTGTTTCCACAGAAGCTGCCAATGCCAGGTATCCAGAGCACTATAGGATGCACTGTAGTCAAGGTGTATTCTGGGTAGACTGATTGCTTTGTTTTGCCTAGATTTGGAGGACTGAGGAAGGAGTCCCTGCTAGGAAGCCTGGAGGGGAAAAGGAGGGTTTGGCTCCAGTGCAGTTGCCGAACTTATAATAAAAACCATCTGTACATATTTGCTGATGCCATAGATCTGAGCTTTCTTGGAAATCCAGCCCTTCTGCTGTGGAGGAAAGCTCTTCCCAGCTTCATATCACCTTCCTAGCTGCCTGCATTGTTGGCCTGGATTGGGCTTCTGAAATGTCCTACTAGCCAGATCTTTTTTCCTCCTCCTTGGAGCTGGCTGTCAAACTGGCTTCTTGTAGCCCAGTGTTTCTCAAACTGGGGTCACCGCTTGTGTAGGGAAAGCCCCTGGCGGGCTGGGCCAGTTTGTTTACCTGCCCCGCGCAACTCTCACTGGCCATGGTTCGCCACTGCAGGCTAATGGGAGCTGCTGGAAGCGGTGGCCAGTAAGTCCCTCAGCCCGCGCCGCTCCCAGCAGTCCCCATTGGCCCGGAGCAGCAAACCGCGGCCAATGGGAGCCGCGATCGGCTGGACCTGCGGACAGGGCAGGTAAACAAACCGGCCCAGCCCGCCAGGGGCTTTCCCTACACAAGCAGCGACCCCAGTTTGAGAAACACTATTGTAGCCCATCCAGAAGTGCTGTCGCTATTGCCTTACAATAACTGCGGGCTGAGTTTTAAATGAAAGCTTCGCATTTCAGGGTAGAGCAGGGGTCTCAAACATGCGGCCCGCGGAGCTCTTCCCTGCGGCCCGTGGAGCTCCCCAGGGGAGCTCCGCAGGGGCCCCCAAGAGAAAAGCGGAGGCTCCCGCCTCCGCCCCTCTCCTGGAGCCTCGGCGCATAGAGCGCCGAGTCTCCATCCGAGCGCCTGAGCCCCGCCCCGATCCGAGCCGCGTGGGGAGGGGGCGGGGCTGGGAGCTCTGGGCTGAGCGCTGCGCTCGGCGTGGAGCTCCCAGCCCCGCCCCCTCACCACGCGGCTCTGAGCGGGACGGAGCTCAGGCCTCGCCGGAGACGCGCTCGGGTAAGGGGGGGGGAAAGCGGGACCCGCCGGGCCGGGGGTTGGGGGAGGGAAGCGGGACCCGCCGGGGCCGGGCCAGGGGAAGGGAAGCGGGACCCGCCGGGGCCGGGCTGGGGGGGGCGGGGAAGGGAAGCGAGACCCGCCGGGGCTGGGCCGGGCCGGGGGGCATAGGCGGCAGGTTATATATTTGTGTGGGGCCCGGGCCCCAGCAATATTCAGGGCTGGGCGCCCTGCTCCAGCAATAGTTGGAGCTGGGTCTCTTCCCGCCCCCCCCCCCCCGTCCTGCCTGGATCGGCCCCGGCCACTGCAGGTCTCCCCCCGCCGCCGCGACCCTGCCTGGAGCAGGTCCCAGCCCCCGCCTGCCACCCCCCCTCCGCGTGTTCCCCCCCCTCCGCCGCGTTGTGTTGCGTCCCTGCCTGACAGAACGCAGCGCGCCTCTCCCCTGCCTGCTGCCCAGAGGGCTCCCAGCAGATTTGCTGTCTGCTGCCGCAGGGTCCTAGTGCCTGCCCTCCGCCAGTACTGGCAAGGCAGGCTTCCCTTACCCTGAGCCTCTCCAACCCCAAACCCTCAGCCCCAGCCAGAGCCCTCATTCCCCCCGCACCCTAATCCTCAGCCCCAGCCCTGAGCGCCCCCACATCATGAACCCCTCATCCACAGCCCTCACCCCACAGCCCAACCCTCTTCCCTAGCCCTGAGCCCCCTCGCATCATGAACCCCTCATCCACAGCCCTCACCCCACAGCCCAACCCTCTTCCCTAGCCCTGAGCCCCCTCCTGCATCATGTACCCCTCACCCCCACAGCCCTCACCCCTGCACTCCCTCCTATCCCCAAACTCCGTCCCAAAGCCTGCACCCCCACCCCCTGCCGCAGCCTGGAGCCTGCATCGAGCACAGAGCCTGCATCCAGACCCCCTCCCCCACCCAAACTCCCTCCCAGAGCCTTAGGCAGTAAATCTAAGTGCGTGTTTTGTCCTTTGAGTGAGGTGCATTACTGAGTGTATATATTTATTAAAACTGCGCGCGCTTAGGGGAGGAGGTGGAGAAGAGACAGGGCAGGGGCGGGGCCTCATGGAAGGGGTGGATTGGGGGTGGGGCCAGGGGCAGCAAGGGGGCGTGTCAGTGATGCGGCCCTCGGGCCAATGCACTAGTCCTCATGCGGCCCTCGGGGTCATTTGAGTTTGAGACCCCTGGGGTAGAGGGTTGATCGTGCTCATGTGATGACAGAGAAGAGTACACCTGCTCGCTGGCCTTTTAGAATGGCTAACTCTGGAGCAGGTGCGGACCATGTGGGCGCTGCAGCCTCTTCCCCCTGTGGCTTGTTCTGAGCTGCACACTGGGTGTTTTACCCAGAGGGTCAGTTTCCTTGATGTGGGTATTTTTTCTCTGAAGTCTCCCTCCCTGGTGACATATCGGAGAGGGCATGTGACCAGCACTTCTGTTAGGGTGAGCCATTGGGAGCCCTAAGTGCCTGCACAGTAGTTGTATCTGAAATCCTTCAATCCCTTCCTGGACCCACCCAGGTTGACTCCCACAGAGCCCAGTTTCAATGTGAAGAACTTGCTTTGGCCTTTCTGACTGACATGGGGTGTACAGACAATGGCAGTGAGAACTGCAGATGGCTGCTGGCATGGGCACTATGCAAAGCAGTGAAGAGACTGATGTGAAGAGTCCCTCTGCAGAGGCAGCTCTCTGTCCTAAGTCTGTGATGGGTTTAAGCAGACGGGCAAAGAGCATGGGGAGTGGCTTTAAAAACTGGAAAGAATTCTTGGCCAGGCCAGGCCACGGATTTGCAGCTGTGCCAGGTACAAAGCTGCCATTGACATGAGTGGAAGCTGAGTGCCTGTAGTGAGGGTGGAAATAGGCATTCCTGCCCTGCTGGTGTCTTGACACCAATATTCTAGTCACATCAGAGAGCATCTGGGTCTCAGCATAATTCACTAAAGCTTCCTAGGAGTGAATTGATTTGTTCAGAGAGGTGCCAGCCGAAGCCTCTGTGCTCCGCCTCCACCTCAGAGGTCTCCCCTGAGGCTTCTCTGAGCTGCCAGTCTTTTCCTAGGACCTCCTGAGGACCTGCAAGTCAGTCTTGGGGACCAGGTCTGTAGCTGCCACTGAGCGGGAGGACCGCCTCACAGAACCGCTGCTACACAACCCGCCATTGCTGTGTGCAGGTGGAGGAGTCCTCTCTGGTGTGCCAGATGATGGTCCTGGCTGGCACCACCAGAATCAGAGACCTCCTGGACAACGATCAGAGGGACTGGGTGGACCCCTTGGCCAGCGCATGGGGCTGCCAACCCTGTATGTCCCCTGTCGTGTTCCATGAGGTGAGGGCAGCCTAGCCTCCTGCTTCTCTTACTTTCTTTGAGCAGTTCCTGTGGGAGGTCCTCCCCACTCACTCCAGCCCTCCAGAACTCATCAGGCCCCTGCCCCATGAGCCTCCTCAGCCGCCCCTAACATGTTATCTGAGTTGGCTGAACGACATCCAGCCAGTCGGTCCACCTCTGAACCAGGCCCAGGGAACATCTGTACATCCTCGTGCTTCATACTATCCATTTACTCACCCTTGGGTTCCATCCTGACATCAAGTGGCGGGGCCTGCTGCCACCTGCTGAGGGTGAGGAACCCCAGTGGGCCAGTCTGTGCTCCACTTTGGTCCCACAGCCCACTGGGGATGTGACTCCTTCACAGTGCCATGAGCACTGGCATGTACCTGGCATGATTCACAAACTCCCCCCCCCACACACACACACCTGTCCTGTTTGTGGGGAGAGGGAGACCCTGGCGCACGTGTATGTAGAATGTGTCAGGTTGCAGCCCCTCTTCTGGCTTCTCCAAAACCTCTTACTGAGGTTCTGGTTGCACTTTTCCCTGCACCTCCTGATTCTTGCACACCCTATCCACGCCCCCACAAAGTCATGGGACCTGCTCGTCAGCATCCTCCTGGTGCTAGCTGAGATGACCATCCATCATACCAGGAGAAGAAAGCTGGCTGGTGCGGGGGGCGGAGAGGAGAGGTGCTCTGCACCTATGGGGCCTATTTCTTGTCTGCTCATATCTCTGGGCAGTGTCCACTGATTCCTGGGATGCCTTTGAAGGGTGGTGGGCGCTGTCTGGGGTGCTCTACTCCATGTCTCTTCTGGTTCCCTGATTTCCAGCCTTTAATCTCAAGCCCATTCCTGTTTTCTCCTTGGTTATCCCCAGCAATCGATTATAGCCTGGACCTAGTGCTTCCTCTCCTGTAATTGAGGGGGCAGGCCTTTAGTTATGGGTGGGCGTAGACTCACCTGGCCCCTGCTCTGCCTCAGAAAAGGTGAGACAGTTTGCTTTCCACTAAACCAGCTCTGGGAGAGCAATAACACTGGCGCATGTTGCTGGTTCAAGCGCTTCCTCTTCCTCCAGCCGACCCAGGTTCCAAGTTCTCTCTCCCATTTGCTGGCGTCTTTCAGGTGAGACCTGTTGAGATGGTGAGGTGATATGGGATCTGGAACAGACATAGGCCCTTGGCAGTTATCACAAACCTGCTAAGTTCCGTCTAGTCCCTCCTTGTCCCAGGAACTCATGTGGAGTTGTTCCCTTTGGATGCACACACCAGGGTATGTTTTAAAACAACTTTAGTGATGGTGAAACCAGGCAGCTCAAGAGCCCAGGAGACTCGACCCACAGAAATGGGGATCTGATGAGCAGCAGTGCAAACTCCCCAGCCCCAATTACCTTGTCAGTATGCCTCAGCCCTGTCTCAGAGGGAACTCACCTCTAGAGATGAGACAGTTGTTTCCTCCCCCCCCCCCCTTCTATCCAGTGAGTAAATTTGGTAGGCTCTTGAACTACGGCTGGGCAGTGAACAGAAATGACTCAGAGCTGGAATGTGTCATTCCTCCGACTGCATCTTGTACCATGCAGCATAATTTCCCAGTAGATAATGAGTACTCCTATATAATGTGGCATGGCAAATGTGAGTCAATAGCCAGTGCAAATTCAGAGCAGACTCTCTGCAGGAGCTTGCAGTGAGGGTTGCATTGTAATCCATTACTGACTTGGAAAACAAATGTCCTTGTTTTTATGTAGAATAGATAAAGCACCTGTTTGGCTCCATATATCTTAACCTTTCTGGTCTGGCTTCCTGTTGCAGTGAGGGTTAAATTACTTCTGAGACATGGGGTGGGACAGGACAGCTCTGGATTTCTCTGTTTAACAGGCTTTTGTCTTGGGTCCTTGTTCCTGTCTTTCCCTCTCTTCTTGCTTCTCTGCTACTGTCTCACCACTCCCTTCTTGTTTTTGTGGGTGACGTTGGAATTATTAATTTTTGCACAGGGTATTACTACAACACTAATTTAATCATAAATTCCTTTATTAAATCCAAAGGCCAAATAGTGTTTATACAATTGCTTTGAACATGCCTAAAAGCCTAAATAATAAGCAATTTATTACACCCAATATAGTAACAACACATAAGCATTTGATCAACATACTTACTCAGTGGGCTAAACCCAGGCGTGCTTAGACCCATATTGGTCTGCTGCAACATATAACATCTGCATGACTCAATGAATCCTTTAAGAGTTTACTTTTTCTGCCCTTCAACAAACAAGTGATGTCATTGCCAGTTACTGACCTCAGCTAAAAACCAGTTGGAGACAGTTCACCCTTATTTCCAATCTTAATCCAGATAATATTTACAATCCTCAAGGCCTTTCCTCCCCTCCCTCTTGCTGACTAACAGTTTTTCAATGCACCGGGGCTCACATAAGCTTTAACATTGGTGTGAAGGGTGGGAAGGGCAATGTTGGCTCATTTTAAGACAGATTCTCTCTGTTTTATTTAAAATCATCCACAGTCACCCGTATGGGTCAGAGGCTGCCTTTTTAGAAACTTCCCCTTATCTCATCAGTTAGTCTTTGAACCAGATGTCCTCCCCACTTCATTCCCTCTGGCCTTATGACTCATTATTTCAAGGTATTCCTTCTACTTGCTAGTCAGGGTCTCTTTACAATACAAATATATTTTGTTAATCAAATTTAAACTAATCTGCATTTTTATATTTATCCAGCAGTGGTATCTCCTAGGCTACCTTTACTCCTTTCTCCCAACTGGGGGCAGCTAGATGGGAGCATTGCCTGACATAGCACTTCCCCACCCCTAGGCAATGATTGAACTGCGTCAGTAGCTCTCCCAGCCTCTTCTGGCCCAAAGAACAAGAAACCCACTGGCCAATGTGTGCTCTGACCTGTCAGTCTCCTCCTTTTTTTCTCCCTTCCACTTCAGTCTCTTACCTCATAGAATCATAGAATCTCAGGGTTGGAAGGGACCTCAGGAGGTCATCTAGTCCAACCCCCTGCTCAAAGCAGGACCAAACCCAACTAAGTCATCCCAGCCAGGGCTTTGTCAAGCCTGACCTTAAAAACCTCTAAGGAAGGAGATTCCACTGCCTCCCTAGGTAACCCATTCCAGTTCTTCACCACCCTACTAGTGAAAAAGTTTTTCCTAATATCCAACCTAAATCTCCCCCTCTGCAACTTGAGACCATTACTCCTTGTTCTGTCATCTTCTACCACTGAGAACAGTCTAGATCCATCCTCTTTGGAACCCCCTTTCAGGTAGTTGAAAGCAGCTATCAAATCCCCCCTCATTCTTCTCTTCTGCAGACTAAACAATCCCAGTTCCCTCAGCCTCTCCTCATAAGTCATGTGCTCCAACCCCTTAATCATTTTTGTTGCCCTCCGCTGGACTCTCTCCAATTTATCCACATCCTTCTTGTAGTGTGGGGCCCAAAACTGGACACAGTACTCCAAATGAGGCCTCACCAGTGCTGAGTAGAGGGGAATGATCACATCCCTCGATCTGCTGGAAATGCCCCTACTTATACAACCCAAAATGCCATTAGTCTTCTTGGCAACAAGGGCACACTGTTGACTCATATTCAGCTTTTCGTCCACCGTAACCCCTAGGTCCTTTTCTGCAGAACTGCTGCCCAGCCATTCGGTCCCTAGTCTGTAGCAGTGCATGGGATTCTTCCGTCCTAAGTGCAGGACTCTGCACTTGTCCTTGTTGAACCTCATCATATTTCTTTTGGCCCAATCCTCTAATTTGTCTAGGTCCCTCTGTATCCTAGCCCTACCCTCCAGCGTATCAACCACTCCTCCCAGTTTAGTGTCATCTGCAAACTTGCTAAGGGTGCAGTCCACACCATCCTCCAGATCGTTAATGAAGATATTGAAGATACCTCTCTCTGCCCCAGGATGAAGCCTGTGTCCCTCCTACTCTAGTGGTTAACCAGTGGTAGCAGGAGTAAAACTGACAAGGATGGTGCCAGTTTCACTCCACAGTTGCATTTCCTGCCAGCATGCTTAGGGGGAAGCAGTTTGTGTAGGAACAGCCCAGGGGAGATTCTCCCAGGAGAGGATGGACATTGGTTAGCACAGCGCAGATGGGGGCACAGGATGCCCCCAGGCCTGCACCAAGTGTAATCTCCTGGTGTTCTGGCATGCATATATTCCACAAACACTCCCACACTCTTCAGAATTTCCCTTCAGAAGGGTGGGGGCTTGACCTCAGCTGATGAGCAGACATTCCCAGAAAAGAGGGGGAGATTTATTCAAGGGATAATGTTAGCAGCAGAAGAGTAACAGAGGCACTGAACAGTGCTCCTGGGTGATCTAACGCTACAGCCAGGCTGAGGGATTCGATAAGCTGCTTCTGTGGTTAGCACCTTGTCTGTTTCTCTGCCAGCACCATATTTCAAATGATGTGATACCCACAAGGAAGGGAAGCTGCAGTTTGGTCCTGCTGCCTTCTAGGACTCCAGCAGTGTCTGGGGGCAGGAGTTAGGTGGAAGGACCAGGGAGGAAGTACTGTCCAGTAAGTCAGATTGTTCAAATACACATCTTAGGAGCCACTTTGAGCTCCCAGTGAGGACCTAGGGGCCCTAATTCAGAGGCCAGGGTTTGAAATCTGTGTCCTTTGTCTCTGAAGATTTCAGTGTAGTGTGTGGGAGGAGAATGTTCTCTCTTCTGTGTTCAGACTGGCTGAAATCCTTCTATTGCCTAAACTGGATCACAGACTCGCTGCCCAGTCCCTATTAGTATTTATTACTACTGCAATAGTGCCCATAAGGCTGTCAGGATCAGGGCCCTGTTGGTGCTATTCAGACACATAGTAAAAGATGCTCTCTGCCCCAGAGACCTTACAATCTCATGGGTCTCATATCAATGCTGCATTCGCAAGGGATACGCCTTAAGTGCAACTGACTGTACTTGGGGAGGGCAGCAGGAAGAGGGTCTTGGTTCAGATGCTGTCCTGACTGAAGCCAAGATCCTGAAAGATTCTGTCCCTTGGGAGACCCTCCCAAGTCCCATTCATCGGTGTTTTCACCAAATGTGGTTCTTGGTGTTGATGGCCTAACCTGGTGGGTTGCTGCCTTTCAGAAGACCCTGATCTGTTCAGATCTTAGCAAGGTTACCCAAGACATAGCCACAGGAGGGTCTGTGCTTATTGGTGGCTAGATCTGGGGAGTAACCAGAGGTGAAAGTAAGCCGGTCCAGTCTGGTATGGTGTACCGGCAAGAGCCAGTACGCTGTGCCAGACTGGACCGGCTTCCGCGGCGGTGATTTAAAGGGCCTGGAGCTCCGGCCACTGCGGAGAGCCCCGAGCCCTTTAAATCCCTGCCGAAGCTCCAGCAGCTGGGCTCCTGCGGTGATTTAAAGGGCCCGGAGCTCTGCAGCAACCGGAGCCCTGGGCCCTTTAATTCGCCTCTGAGCCCTGGGGCTCCCTGCCACCTCTGCAGCTGGTAGCTCCGGGGTGATTTAAAGGTCCTGGGGCTCCCAGCCACAGCTGGAGCCCCAGGGCCTTTAAATCTTGAAAGGCCCCGCCTCTTCTGATTGAGGCCACGCCCCTGTTCAGGACTCTGGCGTACCAGTAAGTCCTTTAAGTATCAGAGGGGTAGCCGTGTTAGTCTGGATCTGTAAAAGCAGCAAAGAATCCTGTGGCATCTTATAGACTAACAGACGTTTTGCAGCATGTAAGTCCTTTAAGTTATTTTCACTCCTGGGAGTACCTGCAGGAGCTCTGCATTTCCCTGGCACTTAGGCCTCTGCCCTGTGAAATTCCCCTGTAAGGAATGCCCACCAAGGAGGACTGTGTTGGTGCATTCACTACTGCCCGTAGCATCTCCCAGGCAAGAGCAGCCAAGTGAAACTGACACAAAAACCCTACTGCCTCTGCTGGAGATAGGCAATGTGCGGGAAGTGCAGGGACACGTCCTTAACTCTTTGCTGCTGCTGAGGGTGCTCTGCCATGGGGAGATGAGCAGAGGGGGCTAGACTAAACCATAAAGCCGTCGCAGACTGGGAGAAGCAGCAGCCAGAATAAACGGGAGATACACCTGAGTCGAGAGGGATGGAGAGCTGTATGCAGGTTTGGTGGAGCGAGTTACGAGCCAGCGGGAGGTAGGAGCACCAAGGATGATAACTGATGTATGGGGAACAGTAGCCACTCAGAGACTGAACCAGAGGAAGTGGGGCAGAAATGCAGCAAAAGGAGAGTGGGCAGGAATCTGAGCAGGGTTATTGTATTAGAGTTCTTTTGCTCCCACTCTAGTGGTTATTTGGGCTGGACAGATGGTCGATAGAAGCATTGGAAGATGTCCTTCGCTCCCCCCAAATACCCATGAAGTGCCCAGCACGCTGTAACACATGCCTTGTCCCTTCTCCCTGGGAGTGCCTGAAGCTGATCCTGCACTAACCCTGCATGTTCGTCCTTGTCCTACAGACAACTTGCCCTGAAGGCGCTGAATGAGCGGTTGAAACGCGTGGAGGACCAGTCAGCGTGGCCCAGCATGGAGGACGATGAGGATGAGGGAGGTCCCAAGGTGGACAGCCCGCTGCTCCCTGAGAAGAGCCAAAGCAGCCGGGATGCCAATGCTGCAGGGAAAGGAGCCAGCCAGGAGTCCAGCCTCATTACCTTTGAGGATGCCCCCCCTCAGCTGTGACCTGTGAACACACCACCTCCCCTGTCAGAGTGATCCCTTCTATCTTCTCACAGTCCTGTCTGCTCCCCAGTAATGCTGTCTGCAGGGAGCAAGGGGACACCTCCAGCAACCTCAAGAGGAGAGGGCTATCTCATTCCAGCATTTAATAGCCACAGTCGGCTGATGCCATGTGTCTAGACTGTCTCTGGGTGGTAACCGTTAGCCAATGCTGGCGTCTTGGAAGGGCTCTCTCTCCTGCTGGGGCTCTGGTTCTCATTTGCTTTCTTCAGTGGTGATGTGAGGTTCCTCAAAGACACTAAGCAGGGCTGGGCGCCAACCACCAAGGGGGGTGGACTTGCGTGTGTCTCTTCAGCACAGGACATGGACTGGTCTGTCCAGAGAGGCCTTACGCTGGCCACCTCTGCCAGTAGCCACCACTGGGGCTAGCTGACGGTGTACGCCTCAGTGGTGGCCATGGCACTGTCTGGGTGGAGGCACTGGACTCATCCGGCCTCAGGATTTGCCCTGTGCGTGGTTGGTCAGGTCCCAGTTTTGAAGCCTGTGTGCTAGACCACTAGATGACCCTCACAGCATCCCAGAGGGCAAACTCAGCAAGTGATACAGCACTTTCTCTCTCTTACTTTTGTGGTGGTGGTTGTTAAAAAGTACCCTGCAGCTTCCTTTTTCCCTTTCAAAGTTAGTTTTGTTACTCATCTGAGGAGCAGGAAGTTTTTCTTAATCCCTTTGCTATATTAACCCTTTCCCCTCTGGCCCCAATTATCTGGCAAGAACTGACTACAATAAATTCCTGAGTTGGGAATTTGCCATGATCATTAGATAAGCCTATTTAGCTACAAAGTAATTGCTTAATACCGCCCCGTTGCTGCAGCTGCCTACCTTGAATTATTGACTGGAAAGTCTGGGGCCACAGAGCTTTGAGCCTAGTCCATAGACATACATCAACCCTAGTCTTTCTGTGGGTGTCCTAGAGGGGTTTAATTTTATTTGTGTTGTTGCTACTTTGGTTTTTCTCTAATTTCTTTCGCGGTGATTTAAATTGTAACACAGCCTCTGAACTGGGTAGAACCTGCGCGTTCACTGCTGCTTGGATGAATCATCTGTGCATTGATTCTTTGTCAGATGGCAAATCTGTTTTATGGTGGGGCTCTTGACAATTCTTCCAATACCTGCTTTTTCCCCTCCCTTTGATTAAAATGTTGGTTTCCTCTCTCCTTTTCCCCTCCTCTGTACTGATGGGATTTTTTGGAGGGGGCTTGGGGGGGCTTCTCTGGAAAAGCTTT
The DNA here is from genome assembly GCF_020497125.1 of Mauremys mutica. NCBI lineage: Eukaryota > Metazoa > Chordata > Testudines > Geoemydidae > Mauremys > Mauremys mutica. The sequence continues at coordinate 49,562,900 of NC_059078.1, forward strand.
CCTTGAGAACCAGCCCCCCAAGACTATACCACTTCGGCTTGTATACTTCCCTGGGAGGCAGCTACCAAATTGAGGAGTGTGCGTGTGTGATGACTTTTTTTTTTAAAAGGGCCACACAAGAAGGTTTTGTCAACCGAGAAATAAACATACGGGAATTTCAGTATCAATAAACAATTATTTCAAAGAGTGCCTCTCACTTTAGTTTGTAGATCACTCAAAGCCCAGGTCCTGTTTGGAGGGTCACCCTTCCATTTCATTTTATTTCACTTATCTGCTCTGATCCCTACATCACCAGTAAGTCCGAGTCCCATCCTAATGTGTGGCAGAAGCTTTCAAGCTGTATGTTTTTCTGAGCCATTGATGATCCCTCTGTTTAAGAGCAGCTGTCTCTTTAGTCTAGGTGGCTGCTAGAGCACAGGACACGAGACTGGCTCTGCCAAGACCAGAGCTGGGGGCGAGGGCTCCTGGGGTTTGGTTGGCATTGGTAGCAGAAGAATTTAGGGGCTGGGCTCTTATCCCTAGCAAGCCATGCTCAGATCCTAACTCAGTCCCTTGAGAAACTAATTCAGTGAGTCTCATCTTAGTCCCCCATTTAGTCACATGATGGTTTCCAGTCTCTGAGAGAGTGATGGGGGCGTGCCATGTGAGGGTGCGATGAGAGGTAGGGGTTCAGGTTGGAATAACTGGAAATCCTGTGGGTTAGGTGTGACGAAGTGGAGGATTTTCTTGATTTCCCCCCCTCCCAATGGTTTGCATGCCGAGGGGTGGGACCTCTGGGTGTTACTGGTTTAATGAGGTGATGGCAGAGGGAGTTTGTTGTTACAGAGGGCCAGCAATGGAACTTGGGACCCCAACCAAAACCTGGGAGAATGGATACCCCACCAGTGGTGACGGGGAGGCCCAGCTTAGGCGACTCAGCCGGTTCTGGCCAGTGGAAGGACAATGGGCCGTGGAGAGAGTGGAGCCCGGTGACCTGACCAGCCGGTGAAGAACAAAGGATGGATGAGAGGCGAGGAGGCCCAGGCGACCCTGTTTACCTGGATCGAAGACGAAGGACAGAGACGGCTTGGGGGCAGGTGGTACTGGATGACCAGCTGGAAAGCAGAGGGCTTGGGACTGGGGAGACCAGCCAGAGCCCACCTGGATGCAGGGGAGACTTAGATGTACTGTGCTGAGGGAGGCCAGCCCTGAGGGTCCTGAGAGTTTCCTATGCTGTGGTCAGACGCTCAAAAAACCCTCCTGTTTTACTCTGGCTGAGAGTCACTCCGGTCTAGAGAACAGGGTTGCATTATTCCCTCTGGGAGTGGAGGCCCTGGGGGTCCAGAGCGAGTGGATTCCCTGAGGGGGCCAACGGCGACTCACAGGTGTGCTAAGGCTCAGAGGTGTGGTTCCAGGAGGTGAAGGGGCTTAACCCCTGAGAGAGAGTGAACCCTCGAGAAGGGCTGTCACACTGAATGGGGGTCACCTCAGGGACCGTATGGGCCAAGAGCGGGCACATCCTGAGAGTCCATGACAACGTGGTAGCAGAGGATGGTTTGTGGATGCATCCTGTAGACAGTTGGCTGTGAGTGCAGGCCCTTTGCAGTGAGTGGCTGCCAGTGATAAAACAAGGAAATTTAAGGAACCAGTGTGGAAATGGCCTATAACAAGCTCCGTGAGAGGGACCTAGCACATCTGTGCAGGGGGAGAGGGCTGAGCGTGGGGAGGCTCACTAAGGAGCAGCTGATGGCTTAGCTTGTAGAGAATGATCAGTCTGAGGAACAGGCTCCAGATCCTGGGGGGCTCCCAGGATGCCCGGAGAGCTGGGGAGTAGCTGTGGGGGCAGTCCATGTAGCGGCCAGGAGTCCAACTCCCCAGTCAGGTTTCTCCCTGGAGGAGCTGCGGAGGCTGGAGCTGAAAGCAAAGCAGCTGGAAAGCAAAGAAGCGGAGGCTGGCAGACTGTGCAGAACAGCAGAAGCATGAGTTGGAGTTAGAAGAGAGGCAGGCCAAGAGGACATGCCAGGGGGTAAGTGGGGAAGGGCCCCAAGACGTCAGTTCTGTGTGGAATCTAGACACCAAACTGCTGCCTCAGTTTAAAGAGGGGGGATATTGAGGCCTACCTTACAGCCTTTGAGAAGGCCTGTGATCTGCACCAGATTGACCCCGCAGACAGGCTAACCCCCCTGCTGGGTCCGAAGGCCATAGAGGCATTCAGCCAAATGGATGGTATTGAGATGGGGGACTATGACCTGTTCAAACAGGCTTTGCTGCTGCAGCTTCAACTGACCCCTGAGGCGTACAGGAAACTATTCTAGGGTGTAGGCAAGACCTCGGGCGTCACTTACAAGAAGGTTGCCAGCCTGCTGGGGGAATATCTCCGCAAGTGGGGGAAGGGCACAGGGGCCACTCCCGCAGAGGCCATGTATAACCTGGTGGGGTTGGAGCAGCTGTTTGACATTTGCCCTCCTGACCTTAAGGTGTGGTTAGGGGACCGGAAGCCTAAAGATCTGCACAGTGCGGGGGCACTGGTGGATGAGTTTGTGGACAGCAGATATGGGGGAGGAGGGAGACCCACATCGGGGACTCGGAAGGGGAGTCACCCAGAGACCTCTCAAAGGCAGGGCTCCAGTTCCAGAGCACCCATACTCAATCCTCTGGGTGAGTGTGGGACAGGCCCCAGGGGACAATGGGTACAAGGAGCATCCAGGGGTTCTGGGACATGGGTGCAGAAGTGACACTGGCGTGGCCTGTAGTGGAGGACCCAGACCAGCTAGTGCCCAATGCATACATGACCCTGAGGGGAGTGTTGGGCCCCCTGTCAAGGTGCCTGTAGCGGGGATACACCTGAAATGAGGGGGCTAAGGAGGGACCCGAAGAGGTTGGGGTGCTTGATCACCTGCCTACCGAGGTGCTAATGGGTAATTATTTGGAGGACTGGCTGGCTGACACTCGGAGCGCCCTGGTCCTTACCTGGAGCCAGAGCCAGCGTGGGATGCGGGACCTCCTGAAGGAGGGGACTGAAGCACCAAGGGTAGGGCTTGACAGGACTGGGCCAGAGCCTCTGTCCCAAGGTAGGGAAACTGAGGCACAGCCAATCAGGCTGTACCCTGAAACCCAGCAGCTGAATTCCAGACAGAGATGCAGTAGGATCCTTCCTTAGAGAAGCTGAGGGCCCTTGCTGGCCACAGTGCTGCAGGATCCCAGGGGGAGGACCACCAGGATTCCTTCGGGAGAAGGGATTCTTATACTGGGAATGGGCTGGTTCAGGGCGAACTGAACCTTGGAATGCCAGGGGGCAGTTGGTGGTCCCCCAAAGGTACCACCACAGACTATTGTACTTGGCCCACGATATTCCCCTTTTGGGGCATCCAGTGCACCAGGCAGAGGCTGCTGCACAACTTTTACTGGCCTGGGGTCTTTGACACGGTCCAACAGTGTTGCAGGTCCTGTGACTCCTGCCAGAGGGTGAGGAAGGCCTGGGATAAGTGTAAAGCAGCTCTGAGACCCTTGCCTATCATAGAGGAGCCTTTCCAGAGGTGGCTATGGACATAGTGGGGCCCCTCAGCAGGGAAGAAATACATTCTGCTGGTGGTGGATTTCACGAGGCGCTATCCCGACGCGGTGGCCTTGTCGTCGATTGAGGCAGGGACCGTAGCAGACGCACTGCTGACCATTTTCAGCAGAGTAGGGTTCCCCAAGGAGGTCCTTACAGACCAGGGGTCCAACTTCATGTCAACCCTGCTCCAGTGCTTGTGGGAGAAGTGTGGGGTCCCACACACCTGGGCCTCGGTGCATCACCCTCAGTCCAATGGGCTGGTGGAGAGATTCAATGGGACTTTAAAGATGATGCTGAAAACCTTTATGGACCAGCACCTGCAGGACTGGGACAAATATTTACCCCACCTGCTGTTTGCATACAGGGAAGTGCCCCAGGAATCCACAGGATTTCCCCGTTCGAGTTGCTGTATGGGAGGAAAGTGAGGGGACCCCTAGAGTTGATGAGGGATGAGTGGGAGGGGAAGGCCTCTCCTGATGGAGAATCCATGGTGGAGTATGTACTGACCTTCTGGGAAAAGTTTGCTGAGATCATGGGCTTGGCCAGGGGAAACCTAGTCAGGGCCCAAGGGAAGCAGAAGGTCGGGTACGACTGCTCAGCACATGCCCACTCCTATGCTACTGGGGACCAGATGATGCTTCTCATCCCCGTGAGGAAGAATAAGCTATAAGCTGCAAGCTGTTTGAAGTAAAGCAAATCTTTAATGTACTCAATCTTGATTTTAAAATTGTCAGTGTTGGGGAATCCACCACAACCCTTGGTCAGATGTGAAATGCTGGGCTGATGATCCCCCGAGCCCTGGTTCACTGCACTGCAGCTAATGGCTTGTATGAATTAATGTACCTGACATGAGCAACATGTGTTGGAAAATCCTGGTGCCCAGAGGGTTAAAATGCTGCACTTGATCCCAGATGCATAGAATTAGCTGCCATAGCTCCTACCACCCTCCCATAAACCCAGTAGTCTCTTAATCTACTTGATTAAATGCTAATTTAGATGCAAAATCTGCTTCTCCTTTTTTAATCTTATAGCAGCAGCCACCCTGTTTTCGAGCTGGATTCATTTAATCTGAGAGAGCAGTGTCTGAGAAGGGGGCACTGAGCCCAGCAGTTTTACAATGACTGCGGGGAGGGTGAATTCCACTGAGTTCCTGTGGAAGGTGCTCCAGGACAGCAGATGCAGGCTCAGCCAATAAGTGACTAAGCATGACACAATGACTTCTCCCAGCAGCACCCGGGCTTACTGTTGGCAGGTGCCCCAGGTGGCCTGAGCTGTTTTTTTCCTTTTCCAAAGCTGCCAAAAAAAGCTAGTGATATTGACCTGTAGCCTGCAAATGGCAGGAATGGCCTGAGTGAGATACAGCCTACTGCATCATTGTCCCTCCTGTGCTAGCATCTTCACTGGTAGGGTATCTAGAGTTAGTCCATGTCTCTCCTCTGCCTGCTTCCTTCCCATCAGCTGCTTAGGGGTAGGATCCCTAGGTAAAGGGAGCTGTTCATACCCTGTGGTGATAAATGCTCCCTGCTGCATGTTAATGGAGGGATGAAAGCACCCATCAAAGAGGATTCTTCTGTTCCTTCAGCAGGAATTTAGTGGATAACGAGGCAATTAAAACCAAAACAAAGTGGCACAAAGCTGACAAGGCTGCAACTGCTTGAAATCTTTAATTAAAAAACCTCTGACTCCAGCTTAATGTTCCTTGAGCAGGCCCTGCTCCCACTTCCCCTGCCCCCGAGGGAACATGCTGCACCTCAGTAAGAGGATTGAAATGGCAGCTGCGGCTGGCTGCAGCTTCCTTGGGCTCCAGCAGGAGTCAAACCCTTTCTGCACCTTTTACACCCCCGAGGCCTGCGGAGCGGTGGGACCTCCCTGCTAGCAGGGAGGTTCATTTAACCAGGGAGGAGAGCTGCACACACAGCAGAGTCCCCGGGGCTGCCTCCTGAACTAAGGCTGCTCCTAGCTCTCCAACAGAGAGGAGGGGAACTTCCTTCCACTCCTTTTAACAGAAGGGAGGTGTCAGTGCCACATTAAGGTGAATGGGCCACCAGGATCATTCCATGCTCACACAACGGCCAAGGGGAATACTGCACAGCAGCTAACGCAGCAGAGCACCATTAGGAATCCTCACCAGGGCTACTCCAGGCACAAGGAAGGGCCCCGGGTGCTGTGATGAATCTAGCCTATGTGCCCCAGACTTCTCCCAGAGAAGGGCTGGACCTGGGGAGCCTGGAGGGCCTAACCCAAGATTTGTTCTTTTACCCAAGAGGTATAAAACCAGGACTTGCTTCCAAGCTCCTCCTTCTTGGAGCCCAAGTCCTTTCCTTCCCACCAGGCACAGAAGGTTCAGTCCAACTCATTTCTCCCCTTCCCCAGAAGACAGGCTCTGCCTGTGGGCCATAGCACCATGTGTGCAATACGTCCCCACTCCCAGTCTCTCAGTGCCCAGGAGGCTGTGGGCACTTTCCCACATGATACAGCTAAAGACACTACAGTACATACACCAGGACTGTGTCCCAGCAACACACAGCAAGCCTGCTGCTATCACGCCCACATACCACAAGGAAGGGGACAGTGGGCCTGAGCTTTGCCCAGAAGGCTGTCAGAGGAACAGTGGGGAGAGGATGGTGCAGAAACCTCAGGAGCTGGGTTTGATTCCCAGATTTGCCCACTGGCTCCTTGTGAGACCTTGGACAAGTCACTTTCCTCTCTGTTCCTCAGTTTCCCCAGCTGTACAATGGGGTGAACAATACTGGCTACTCCATGACGGGTGTGGGAAGGACTCATTAGCAGCTGCAAAAGTGCTATGAGATCCCTGGCTGGCAGGTGCTCCAGGACGCAAGAGCGTATGCCCTCAGCTCTCCGATCTTCCATGGAGAAGGTCCCAACTTCCCATCCCCTCCAAACCATCTGGGCAATAATTCCAGCCCCACAGATCTGAGCTGCTCAAATGGCACGCTGGGGAGATCCCTCTCAGCAGCTGGTCCCAGCTGCTACAAGGCTGGAGCCCTGCTCTACAGAGAGTATGCAGATTAAGGCCCTTGGCTGGCTCCACTCAGAGTGGCTTTAACGAGCAGCCCCACTCGAAGTGCACAGGGAGGTGCTGAATGGCTCTGCCACTCCTGGAGCTTGGATTTCCAGCCCATGCTCTACCAGGAGATCCAAGCTAAGGTTGCCCAGGGTGAGCCTCATCCACTCAGCACAGCCCTAGCTCAGGCAAGATGGTCTCCTTAGCTTCACCTGTCTCTAGTTTTGCTCATGGACAGCCCAGGCCCCTCGGCTCCAGGGCTGCTCCTTAGTCATCACCCCAACTTCATTCCCTCAGCCTCAAACCCTTCACCCAGGTGGGCTGAAACAACCATCACTTACCTTTAATTTAGAGAATCTTCACGGGGTGCCTGAAAGGCTCCTCTGCCCATGGGAGAAGGTAGCCATGGCCCTTCCCTCCCACCTCCTGTTCCCTAGCCTGCACCTTCTCCAAGGCAGACTCCCCAGCCCATGGCAGAGGGGTCAACATTACTCAAGGATAGATGGTGCCTGTCCCATCTCTACTACCATGATCCCCTCTTCTCTGCACTGCAGCACCTCCTTCTGGATTAGGGCTGTGGGCCCGGGGCAGTCCTCCCTGCAGGTTTGCTTGTTGCTAGGAAATACTGAGTTTTACTCCTATAAAAGGATGGGGAAGGGAAAATTCCAGACATGCCTAATCACAAAAGGGATATAACAAGTTCCCCACACTGCAATACAGTCCTGGTGCTTTATCAATGAGAACATCCTGCACTAGTGTTGAGCCCAACCAGGGGAAGCAGGTCTGAATTCCAGCTTTAATCCTTTCGCCGCTGGTTGTACCAAGTCTGAGCATGGAGTAGTTCATATGGGGCTCCGCTGATAAGCACCCAGCTGTTCCAGCTACTAGACCTGCGTGTGGCTGGGAAACCGTTCAGCACCAAAGCACATATGGGCTAAATTGCTGCTGTCCGTCACACACAGTGTCTGATGGCAACTATACCACCGTGCCCAGGGTTGCTAGGCATTCTGGGAAGAGCAATTTAATGGACTGGGCACAATGCTATAGACATTTCCAGTATTAAAAATAGAGAGTTAGTTAGAAAGCTAGCTCCAGAGAGACCCTACACAAGTGACTTCCCTGGTCCAATGCCCCAGGGACTGTGCGTGGCACCTCGAACATTCCCAGGGAAACTTGGTTTCAGCGTGGTACCTCAGGGCTGGATCCTTTTGCGGTAGAGATAAGCATTGCTCACCTGGTTCATGATAACTAGGCTGGTGAGAATGGGACACAGCACTGACAGGTACCAGGAAAGACCTGTCACTGTGGTGGTAAACCACAAGGAGCACATGGCCAGCATCAAACTGGCACAGCCCAAGAGGTAACCCACCAGCCCCGATGTGGCATGGTAGACCTTCAGCTTGGCCAGCGTCCAGTTCTTCATCAGCTTGGGGTAGAGGAGAGCAACGCCGCCTATGCACTGCATGCTGGCATAGAGCACGGTCAGCAGGCCTGTCAGACCATGCCAGGTGACAAAGTGGGCCTTGCTGTTAAGGTACTTGTTGTAGCTGATGATAGCCAGGCCCAGCAGGGCACAGAGGAGGGCCAGCAGCTGCAGGGCCCAGTGGAAGCGGACCTTGGCTTTGCGAGAGAAGGAGCGGAGCAGTGAGCTCTCCGGCGAGAAAACCAGCAGGGCTTCGGTCATCAAGAAGGAGAACTGAGAGGGACAAAGGGAGAAGATTTGTCATGGACACTACACGGCAGCAGGCAGATTAGTGCTGGCAGCAGCCACTTTCTCTCCCCAGCCCCCCAGAAAACTGTCCCCACCCTAAGCATCACATCTTGGAGATGGCCCTTCCAAATAGCCAACCAAGACTTTGGAACAACCAAAGGAATGGTTGCCTCCCTCCTGAGAGGCCCATTCAGGTTTTACACTGAGCCCTACAGCACCAAGAGACAGGGCTTTGGGAGAGTAGCCAGTGCTGTGTGGGCAACCAGAGAAGGATGGTCCAGTGGTTAGGGGGCTAGTTTGGGGCTTGGAGACCCCAGTTCAATTCCCTGCTCCACCAGGCACTTCCTGTGTGACCTTGAGCAAGTCATTTAGGGCCATATTTTTAAAATCACCTAACTCCTATTATTAAATGGGAGTTAGGTGCCTAAATACCTTTAAGAACATGGTCCTTAGTCACTCTAGGACTCAGTTCCCCATCTGTCAAGTGGGAATACCACCACCTCCCTCTCTCACAGGGGAGCTGGGAGGGGAAATATATTCATGGCCATCTGGGGCCCAAACAATAAGATGATAAGCAGCTAAGATACACAGATTCAGTACAGCTGGTCTCCATAGGCTGTGTTACATTCCTCAATGTCATGGCTCCGAACTAGGCATCTCCCACTAACATGGGATGTAACCCACTGCTCCTGCCACCTCTACAGCTCACATATGCTATTACCACCAGCCTCTCCAATTCCCCCCTGCAGCAGGTAGCTGTTGAGTGATGCAAAGCGTGCCTGGGAAAGGGCTGCATAAGAAAGAAGAGCTGGCTGAGACATGCAAGTTAGTTCTGTTGGTTTTACGAGGCCCCGCCATCAGAGGCTGCACGCAGATCCTGGCTGCAGAAATGGTAACTAGAGGTTGTAACACTGGAATATTTAGGGCAGAAGTTTCATGGATGTTCAGAGTCCTGAGCCTCTAATCTAAGTTCCTGCTAAGCTATACGGCTGCGCAGCAGCCTATTAAGTGCCGCGCAGGCACTCAGGGCTACAGCAGGGAGAAGCGGCCCTCCCTGCTGGCCCCAGCCCAGGACCTACTGCAGCCAAGGGAAAGGCACCCCTCCCCTGGCTCCAACCCAGCTCTGGACCTAACCCAGCTCTGGACCTGCCATGGCAGGGGCGCCTCTCCCCCACAGCACAGGTGCTGCTGAGGGGGGAGTCCTCCCTCCCCACCGTAGCCCCAGAGCAGCCTGCACCCCAAACCCTTCATCCCTGGCCCCACCCCAGAGCCCTTGCCCCCTCTGCACCCCCAACCATCTGTCCCAGCCTTGAGACCCCTCCCACACTCTGAACCCCTTAGCCCCACCCCCGCCACATGAATTTTGTTATGTGCACCAATATGAAGGTGATGGGTCACACATCACCTCCATATTGGTGCACATAACAAAATTCATTCTGCACACGGGTGGGAAAAATTAGAGGGAACACTGCTCCCATTGGTTACAATTTTTCTCTCCATGCTGGCAAAGAACTTGTGGTTTAGAACTTGCTTGCAGCCGTCAGTCTACTGCACCTGGCCAGGACCAGACTTAGCCCAGTAGCCCTGAACTCCTCAGGAGCCTGGCAGTGGTGCTGACAGAGGAAGAGAGATGCTTGAAGAGCTAAACAGATTTGGTTATTGCCCAGGAGAGAAGATACCCAGATGGGAGAGCGAGGACAAGGGGTGGGGAATCAGCTAAATGGGATTCCAAGCACCACCGGTGCCCTGTGTTATCATTCAAGAGTGCAAAGCAGGTAGACAACTCTGCCATTCTGACTCAGCAACATTTTACACTTGCTACGCACTACGATGATGTGACAAGATGCAGGGCAATGTTGCACTGAGCCCATTGTGAGCAGCCCCCAGCCCTGAGAGGGTGGGGTTACCACTGGCTACTGAAGCCTAGATTACAGGGAAGGAGGCAGGTAACATGGAGCTCTTTTGTCCGACTTACCGCAAGCGACATTAAGAAAGGATGCCAGGAGAACAAGCCTGGAATGAAACAAGAGAGAGGAATGAGCCCTTTCAGACTAGCCATCCGGTGTGCCAAAAACTAATGTATAGCTGAAAAAACACCACACACCCCGCTAGAGGTATCACCTCAAAAATCACTCCATGTTTTAACCCACCATTATCACATGCAGCCACCTAAGATCGGATAGTCCAGGGGTCAGGGCGCTAGCTTGGCATTTGGGAAACCTGCCTTTAATTCCCTGCTCTGCCACGGATTTCCTGCATGACCCAGGGCAAGTCATTTTTGCTCTGTGCCTCACCTGGCTGGTGGGGTGTTGTGGGAATAAACACATTAAAGATTGTGAGGCTCTCAGGTACTACAGCAGTGGAGGCCATACAAGTGCCTTAGCTAGATAGATTATAACTGAAAGCGATTGGAAAGAAACACACTGTGTTTTCAGTTTGTTTACTTCCTTTGACAGCACTTTGTGTCTTGCCACTTTCACCCATTTGGGTGGTTTTTTCCACCCAGGGAACCACACTGTGAAATGTGACCAAACCTGCAAAAACAGGGACAGATGGGGATTTTTTTAAACTCTTTATTTCAAGTTGACAGCGCAACAGTTGTCAGCAAAACTGTTACGGTTGAGGGAAGCCAGCGGGGTGATCCACTTGTGTGCAACGTACCTCTTCAGTCATCACTGAAAGCAAGGCTGGGTATCTCATCCTTCACAGTATAAAAACACCACGAGAAGGAGTAGGAGTCTGATTGCAAAAGGCCTAGCTGGGAATGCAGCAGACCACAAGCGAGGTGCATTGGCAGAGCGGGAGCCCCAGGACTAGAATAGCAAGAGTATTAGGTAGGATGCTGCAGGCAGGATTAATGTGCATTGGCAGAAAGGGGCAGGACTCAAATAGCCACAGGGGTGGCAGAGGTCCCTGGGGAGTTTACATAAGGCCTGCATGCATCCTCTGGCACTAGCCAGCCCATCACTTTCAGAAGCACTAAAATCAATCCCACACGTTTGTTTAATCATGGATGCTGTCCAGTAGCTCTGCCCCCCACTGGCTTCTACTTACTTGACCCAGGTCTGGCCAGTACGGCCACAAAGATGGTGAAACCAAGGGAGACAAGGTGGGCAGTGATGCCGGAGACGGCTCGTAAGGAGCGGTAGATCCGTGACTCTGTCTCGATGGTCAGAGCCATTGCGATATGAGCCTGTCTTCTGCCCCACAGCAGCAGCGCTTATACCATTTAACTCCCACTGGCTACACGGGCTGTCTAGCAGGCATCAGCTTCCCCAAGACATCCAAGCAAGGGAGAGATCCAGCAAGGAAGCACCATAGACCGTTCCTGGCTTAAAGCGAGAAATTCTCTGCTGTCCTTCCTAGACATCCATGGATTATCTAGAAAGCAGGAAAATGAGAAAAATAAAGTTAAGTCCCGAAGAACAACAATGAGGGGAAATTATCATTAAGCATCAGAAGGCTCATACAAGATCCCACCAGTAAATCTGAAGGATGAGACTCCTGAAGTTTGCCAAGGCAGTTTATAAACTGCAGATACTGGTTGCTTGTTAACTCACTCATAGGCAATGGCAAGTGTTCAGCCCTCTAGCAGGGTGGGGCAGGTCTTTCCACATTATTGGAAAAATGTCAAGTTTGCCGCTGAAAGAAATATGCATCAACAACAAAACAATCTGAATGCCAATCAGGAGGGCACATGCTGAACAGCTCAGCCTGGAAGGAGCTTGCGGGACCAACTTTAAAAGCATCAAACTTTGTCACTGGACTGTTGATAGACAAGAGAGAATGGCTTGATTTAGGGGGATGTTATCACAATTCTGTGGGAATCAGCTGATTAAACATGTAGCATCACATGGAACACACGGCCCTTTGTTCCAAAAATTCAGATGAGATCAAGAGGAGCGTGACAAGTAGAAGAAATTGATACACCTAGCTGGAACAGATCGAATCTATTTCATCAACAGAGGAAGAATAATGGAGACGAAGACACAAGCCGATATATTATACCACTGCAAGGCAATTATGGTACTATCACATTTCAGTCTATTGAACACAGATACAGTGGCAGTGTGTATTTAGAATACGCAAAGTGTAAATCATTCCAGAAAGGAGTTTATAATACACAGGTCATCTCACGCACTGCCATGTGGGCTTGGTGCTCCTCCCACTGGATCAGCAAAGAAAGCTTGGCTTCAAAGCGCATTTAGACTCTGAAAAATGAGTATCATCATGACATTCCATATTCAGTTCTCACTCAAGACAACAGATGGAGGAAGCTGTGTTTACAAACCAAAAAGATGACTTTTCTGTCAGTGCTACAATTTCTATCTGGAATCTGAAAACCCGCTGGGTTTCTCCTTCCTGCCTCTTACATCCTCCCAGTGAAACAGATTCTGCAGTCAGTTTCAGCTAATGCTGCAGAAGGCTCCTTTTCCTGAAGTCCTGAAGACGGGGCTGTAAAGTCAGCAGTGTGACTCCAAAATGCACATGGAGCAGATCCTGAAGTCAGAGTAGAATCAGACCCAGCTGGGACAAGAAAGAGCCATTATTTTTGTGACACTAGATGAACAGATCTCAAATAACTGCAAGGGCACGAGGCATGTTCAGGCCCACACGCTATGTGCCAGGGAGCACTAGGGTTAAGATGACACAGGCACACAGCCTCCGCCTCCTCTGCAAACCCATCCCTAGGCACCTCTTAGCCACACGTTGAGAGGAACAGGGGAAAGCAGAGGCCTCTCACTGACCAAACCTTTCCTCAAGCCACCTGCCCCGAGGGGACCTGGCAATGGGACCAGAGAGCCGGTTCAGGGACCTGCTCTGTACCGGGAGAGCGGCCATGTCAGCGTCACCTTACGGGGCATGATCACAGGAGACTCAGCACCCGCATGGCGGGAAGCAGCAAAGAGTCCGGGCATTTCAACACTCACCAGGTCACCCTGCTCCTCACCAGCCCCCCACGGGCCTCAGGGCATTGCTGGCAGGCACGACTACTGGGAGGTTTGTATGCCCTCGAACCCCACCCACCATGGGGCCCGTGGAGCCCAGCTCCCCCACGGAGGGGAGGGGCTCAGCGCAGCGGGGGGGGTGTCCCCGGTTCCCCCACGGGGGGGAGGGGCTCAGCGCAGCGCGGGGGGGGGGTCCCCGGTTCCCCCGCCGGGGGGGAGGGGCTCAGCGCAGCGCGGGGGGGGGTCCCCGGTTCCCCCGCCGGGGGGGAGGGGCTCAGCGCAGCGCGGGGGGGGGTCCCCGGTTCCCCCGCCGGGGGGGAGGGGCTCAGCGCAGCGCGGGGGGGGTCCCCGGTTCCCCCGCCGGGGGGGAGGGGCTCAGCGCAGCGCGGGGGGGGGTCCCCGGTTCCCCCGCCGGGGGGGAGGGGCTCAGCGCAGCGCGGGGGGAGGGGCTCAGCGCAGCGCGGGGGGGTGTCCCCGGTTCCCCCGCCGGGGGGGAGGGGCTCAGCGCAGCGCGGGGGGGGGGTCCCGTGGCTCCCTCGGCTCTAGGTGCGGGCTCCGCGGGGGAAGCCTCACCTGATCCTGGATCACCAGCATCTCCTAGAACTCGGAGACAAGCCGGAAAAACAACCCCCACCTCCTGATTGGGTGAGGTCTGCTGTCCTTCATTATATTGACCCTCCTCCTAAAGCCTCTGAGTGGCTGAACTTTGCTGTCTATCATCTGTAAGACCCACCCCTCCCCATCTCACGGCGGCTTCGCCTTCATGCTCCAGGAACACGTGACAAAAGGTAGGGCGCTGTAGTCCTATCCGGGCGAGCCTTCAGTGCGCATGCGTAGATCGGCCGGCGGGGCGCGACCCCTTTCCTTGCTACCGTGCACGGGTAAGTGTGCTCCTGGGCCGGCTGTGTGCGCATGTGCGAAGTCAGGTAGGCGATTGCTTGGTTTCGTATCTGCGGCTGAGTTGCAAGGGATGGGGCCCTGTGCCGGTGTTATTGTAGGGTCGCCTGGGAGCGGCTGTTTGCCACGGCCCCGTCTAGCGCACGTCGTGTGAACAGCTCCCGTCATCTACGCCTAGAGCACGGGCTCCCCTGCGCCACCCAGAGCTGAGTACCCCGGGTGTGCAGTCAGCTGGGTGGGAGGGGAGCCAGGACTTCTGGGTTCTTCTGTCCCAACTCTGGGAGGGGAGAGAGGTTGAGGGAGTTGGAACCCAGGACTCCTGGGTTCTGTCCAGGTTCTGGGAAGAGAGAGGGGTCTAATGGGCTGAGGGGGTTAGGAACCAGAACTCCTGGGTTCTATCCCCATCGTGGGGAAGGGAGTTCAGTGGCTAGCTCACAGAGCCGGGACTCAGAGTCACCTTCCCCAGCTTGCTGTATGCTCTTGAACAGGCTTTCTGTCTCTGTACAGTCAATGGGGTGATGATACCAGCTGTACTAATGTGCTGACGCCCTGGGATGATCAGTGCTATAGAAGCTTTAGGTATTAGCAGCTGTAGCACTGAGCAAAGGAAGTGTGGCTATGGGGGAAGGGAATGTTCTGCAAATATTAATTTGCATTTGAATATGAACTTCAGTTTGACTTTTGTGTTCATGGTGCATAAAACTTGCAAATTTGAGCTTTGCAACATGAATCTTTGCAAAAAGCTCATATTACACTTTAATACCTAACAGAAGCAAACTTTGATTTTTTTAAATATTCATGCCTAACATTCACCCCATGCCCCTGCTCCTGAGGAATAAAAATTTAAATATTCTGACTAAGACTCCTTTCTCTTGTAGTTGCTGAACTTTAACTCTTGCCTTTTATGATATTGTAATTCTATTCCATTTTTGTGTACCTTTGCAGGACACCTTTCAAGTTAATGTTTTAATCATGTAGAAGTCAGGGAATAACTTATATTTTGCATGTACAGTCAACTTCCAGAGGGCAGTAGGGTGTGTTAAAGTGTTACTTCACATAAGTAACTGCTGGATTGGAAGGAGAGGCAAAGGCCTGTTTTGATGTGAAGTGACTTTGTTAATGAGGCAGGGCCCAGCCACTAGTATGGTGATTGCACTGGAATTCAGTGCATAAAGCCACACTAGTGCTGTGTCAAAGACTGAGATATTTTATACACTACCTGTCCCTCCAATACATGTGTATTATCACACATGGCATTAACTTCAGAGTCTGTATATGTCACGCAGGCCAGATTTACAGCTGCTGTAACTTAACTTTGAACACATGACTCTTGTGCTTTGAAAATTTGCATTAATGTAAGGTTTGTATTATTTTTATTGCACTAGCGTTCTCTGTGGGAGAGGGAGAAAAAGACCAAGGGAAGAGAAATCCAAAGAGAATCCACTTGATTGCTCTTTTGGTAAGCATCAGTTCTGTGGTGTATCTCTTGCAGCAATAACCATGGACAGCAGCAGCAGAATTGAGTGCATCTTCTTCAGTGAATTCCACCCAACGTTGGGGCCTAAAATAACCTACCAGGTCAGTGATGCCAGAGTATTTGGGGCAGGGGTCTATTGAGTATTCAAACAGGCAGTGAACTGAGGGAATTCAGTCTGCTGTCTCCAGCACCCAGCCAATGCTGGCCCCATCAGCCAAGGGCCTGCAGCTGAGCCCTGTGTGTCTCTTCAGCTGAACTGTGACATTTTATACTGTGACATCTTATGGCTCACTACAAAAGTGGCTTTTCACAGATGCTCACTCTCCTTGTCATGCCTGTAGCCTGTTGCTCGGGTTTCTTATGAGACTGTAGGGTTATGTCTGTTGGCTCTTCAGTGATACATTATTGTTTCCTTGGCCATGCAGGTCCCGGAGGATTTCATATCCCGAGAGCTCTTTGACACAGTCCAGGTGTACATCATCACCAAACCCGAGCTGCAGAACAAACTCATCACAGTGTGAGTACCACCTAGAACTGCACTGTATAATCATAGCAATGAGCAACCACCATTTTTAATAATTTAATTACAGGTTGTGCACATGATGTCAATGAATTTTAACTACATGGAAACTTTGAAGAGTCTGCGTTTTTCTGTTAAGAGAATTCAAGACAAAGCCTGGCACAGATGCTAAATTTCTTAAATGACTCTCTCTCATAAACTGATGAACGTGTTTACTTGTAAATTCTCAGAAAATTCTTTCTGGGCTCGGAGTAAGGGCTGGGAGTTTGGGGAGGATCTTTTGTATTTTTCATACAAAACAAAGGCATGTCTATTCTAAAAGCAAAATCTTTCACTATGGAGTTCTGACCAGTGCTTCCAGAACAGTTGCAGTTGACGGCTTGTGCCTGTTTCTCTTTGATAGGACCGCTATGGAGAAGAAGCTGATTGGCTGCCCAGTTTGTATTGAGCACAAAAAATACAGCCGGAACGCTCTGCTTTTCAATCTGGGCTTTGTTTGTGATGCTAGAGCCAAGACTTGTGCATTGGAACCCATCGTGAAGAAATTGGCTGGTTATCTCACCACCTTAGAGGTCAGATTTGGCACTGATGCACCCGTTCAATACCTAATGGTTTTTGTCATGGATCCACAGGATTGGTGCTACAACCCCCAGCTTTAGAACAGTCTCTAGGAGAAACACCTTTGCTGTGCCAGACCTCCGAGAGGTCTCGCCCTTCCTACACAGGGTAGGCCCTGTGGTCTGATCGTCTTTTTAGATTGAACCTTCCCAGTCCTTTGTTATTGAGCTGGGGTCTCTACTCAGCTTCCCTGCTGAGAGGTGGGGAAATCCATCTCTCTCAGGGTAGTTGGTTACTAGGTGTTGGTGTCCTGGTGAATAGGTTTTCCATTGTCATCTCAGATTTCCCATTGATATGGGGCCGGCCTCAGCCAGTACTTTTCCAATGACCCATTCATGCTCAGACAGCTAGGCCACATTCATACCTATGTCTCCCAGCCTGCCCTGAAAGCAAACAGCTCTCCCAGCGCTGTAAAAAAAACCCATCCCCATGAGGAGAGTAGCTGCCAGCACTGGGAGTGTGACTCCTAGCGCTGGTGCACTGTCTACACAGCCACTTTACAGCGCTGTAACTTGCAGCGCTCAGGGGTGTGTTTTTTCACCCCTCTGAGCGAGAAAGTTGCAGCGCTGGAAAGTGGCTGTGTAGACAAGGCCTTATTGTCATTCATAGATTCCAAGGCCAGAATGGATTGCGGTGATCATCTGGTCTGACCTCCTGTATAATACAGGCCAGAGAACTTCCCACAATCATTCCTAGAGCAGAGCTTTTAGAAAAACAGCCAGCGTTGATTTACAAATTGTCAGGGAGAATCCACCACCACCCTTGGTAAATTGTTCCAATGGTTAATTAAAAAGCACATAATGTCACACCCATTCACTTTTTGTTTGTTTTTGAAATGTCAGGTAGTGTCTCTTTCTCACTATTTTCTCTGGTCCATTTCCTGGGAAACTGAGTTCTCATAATGGAGAAACTCCAGCCACTTTTTGTTAAAAATAAGGCTATTTTAAGTCAGCCAGTTTTAATGATTTGTAATAAATAATATGGGGATGGTTTGTTACTATGAAGTGTGAGTTCATTGATTTCAAATTTCCTTTTTAACAGTAAATGGTATAAGCTATGTACTTTCAGAATCATGCAGGTGACCATAGTGACTGTATAGGGAAGCTTGTAGTTCGGGTGATGATGTGTGTTGTTTAGGATCAAGAGACCCAATTGTGATGTTTCTTCCTGAGCAACACTTTGAATGGAAGCTTAAACTTTCAAGTAGGTATTAACAGCCCATGGTAAACATCCCTGATCATTCCTGCAGATCTGCCAACAAAGCCATGGAGAACCAGACTTGACACGCCTAATATTTCTCAAGTTAAAAACAGCAAAAAAAATTTTTAAAACATCCTTTCAGGCCTCTGTGCTTGCTTACGCTGTTTTGCAGACAAAACTACACAGGATTGTTTTAGGGGACAAGACAAAGATGCCACATTTATTATGATAACACAATTTGATTTACGACCAGTAACTAATACCTATATACACACACACACATGTCCACACACACACACATCAGATGTCTGCAGCTGCTGTATAGTTACCAGTCCTGAACGTAGCTTGAGTCCATGGCTTGATTTTGCAGCTTGGGTTTGTAGCTTGTGGAGGCTAACTGGCACAAGGAAGGGCTGGGTCTGCCCTCCCATGTTGGCAGCAGAACGTTGCCCCCATCCCAAAGTCTTCCATCTCCCTCATCTTTCTATAGGCTTTTAGTTTGAATCCAGAGTCTATAGGTCTTGCTGTGTCACGCTGCCTCTGGGTTCGGTGTGATTGATCACCTGTCAGTTGCAGAGGTGACTTTTAGCCTTGGACCTGACTGTGATTTTCCTTCTATTGTACTTTTGTTTTTTCTTTTTAGGGTGGACTTTTCTTTCTTTGTTAGGGCTGTTGTTTGCATCTTCAGCCGTTGGTGTTTGAACTTTATTTCATTAGGACAGACTGGCGCTGGAGGTTGATTCCATCATCCATCCAGACCTCATTCACACATTTAAACTAAACTAATAAGATTACATTAGGGTTTTGTAAAATGAAGGTTGCAGCAGGCTTTTACAAAATGGAGTTTGAGTTACAATATGGACAAGTGTAAGGAGTAGCAAAGAGTGAACAGAAGCTGCAATGTAGACAAGTATAATGAATGGCAAACAGTGAGCAGAAGTTACAGTGTTGAAACAGTGCAAGTTTCAGTGATTTAAGCAGCAATTGGATTGAAAGTGAAACTTACAAGGTCAGCTGGCTGAAGGCTGTCACTCTTAACAAGCATCTTAATTGTCAATTAGCCAGTTATTGGGGTAACCGGTTTTATGAATGAATGTTGTTTCATTCATAAAACTTTACTTATGAAGTTATAATAATAAAGTGAATAATTAAAAACAATTTTATTCATCGGTTCTACAACGGCCCTAAACAATAATTCCTTAGGTGAAATCCATTGAGGTTGTTGGGAGTTTGAGACTTCACTGGAGCCAGGATTTCACCCCTTGATCCTGCATAACACATCATGGTGTAAAGGAGAGATTTGTCATTAATTAGGTGAGTGACAGGTTTTCAGGATCAGACTAAAAGTAAGAAAAGAACAAACGAAAAAATACCAGTGGGGTTTCCGTACTGTATCGCCTGCATAACAGCTCCACAGCAGCTTTATAGAGAGATCGGATGTGGCTTGCTGCTACTGAGAGGCAATGACACTGACCCTGTTCTCTCCTAGCTGGAAAGTGGCTTCATCTCCAATGAAGAGAGTAAACAAAAGCTGGTGCCAATAATGACCATCCTCCTGGAGGAGCTCAACGCCACTGGGAAATGTACTTTGCCAATAGGTAGAGTCTCTGGACATCCAGCTGTAATGTAGTCTTTTTCTGTGTCCCTTCCAAGCTTCACAATGAGTCCCTTAGCATCACCCCACTAGTGGATCCTGTCTGAGGCAGAGGAGCCTCCTGATATAAAGTTTGTAGCTTGAGGGTGTGGGGTCAGACTTGCAGCTCCACCTGTACCCCACCCTTGTGTTGCTTTGTTTTGTGGTATTTGAAGTATTGCTCGGGGGACATTCGTGGGGGAAGAGCACAGGGGAGAGAAGGGAGTTAGATGCGCTGAGGGAGTGCACTGTTCCCTTATTGCCTCTGCCATCCCTGGAGTGCCAATGGACTGTGATTACAGTGGAGTTGGCTATTGCTGGGAACAAAAGGGCAGCTGCTCTATACTGACCAGATTGCTGTAACAGAGTCTTGCACAGAGGATGGAAAGGGAGGTTGGCGTCTGAGGGTCAAATCCTGCCCTGGTTTCAGCAGCGGGTGCAATTCCCATTGTTCATGGGGTGGTACTCACACTGTTATATCAGGGCAGATTTTGGTTGGGAAAGTTGAAAGAGACAGAAGGTGTTTGCTAGCAGAACCGAGTGCTTTCATCTCCTCCTCCTAGATGAATCGAACACCATTCACCTGAAAGTGATTGAGCAGCGGCCAGACCCTCCCATTGTGCAGGAGTACGACGTGCCCGTCTTCACTCTGGACAAGGACGACTTCTTCAATGCCCAGTGGGATCTCACCACTCAGCAGGTCTGTCTGCTTCATTGGGGTGGGGCTAAGCAGGGGGGACATTCTAATGGGATCATCTCCCATCCCAGCAACTCAGTTAGCTGCATGGAGATGTGATGGGTCGGTTGCGCTACCTGGAGCCCAGTGAACAAGGGGTTAACCACAGCTCAGCAATCTGTAGCCCTTGCCTGGGGCCTATAAATCCTCTGCTTGGGAGACAAGAGGAAGGAGAATGCTACTGGGTAGCAGCCCAGCCTTCCCAGGGTCTTAGGACTGGGGAGTTTGATCCCTTTTGTGGAGAAGACTTTGCTGATTGCAGGGGTATGCCTCTGCTGAACCATTCCCAGTGAACATGTGATAAACGGCAACAGCTGTCCAAATCAAGCAAAGATGTCCTTTATGGGGAAGTGTTCATCCAGTGACTAGAGATGGTTAACAAAGTGTTAAATAGTGTGGAACTCTGCGCTCCAGTTGCAGACACTTCCAAACAGGGTTGGAATACGGAGGTACATGTGTTTATAGTGAGGTTGCACTGTATTCTCATTCAGCGCAGTATCCGTGTTAAATCTCTTCTGATGGTTTCATTGACCCTTTGTGCATGGACCAAGTTTACTGGAAAATCTGGCCCAAGGTGGCCTGTGCCTTTTTTGTTCAGTTCTATAACGATATAATTTTCTTCTCCCAGTGCATGTGATTTTGCAGTTGGATACAAGAGTTCTTGGATGTTAGAAGTGCATGTGTCTGCTGATAGAACCATATCACTGTCTCATGGAAAAAATGCTACCTTAAGACAGAGATACCATTGAGAGTATGTATCAGTCACTTAATGGTAAAAAACATTGCAGGGATGTTGTGACTTTCCCCAAACAAAACATTATAAACACAGGAAACATAGAGCTAAAGTTAACTGAAGAGAAATCCAAACATATCAATGCGCAGTTAAGGTACCTAAACACGTGACACCACGCAATAACCATGCAAATGATGATTGAGGCATTTAATTGTTTGTGGTCATAGATTGATAATGTAATCTGAAGACGCACTAGATTTCCCTCACAAGCACACTCCCCTTGATGTCACTATAGGGAGTCTCACGTGCAGATTTTCTTCTCTTTGGTCGGATGGCTCTCACGTGCTGTCTCCCTAGATCCTGCCGTACATTGATGGATTTCGACACATCCAGAAAATCTCTGCTGAAGCCGACGTGGAGCTCAATTTGGTGCGAATTGCCATCCAGAACCTGCTGTAAGTGCTAAGATCTAGGACATCAGGAAGGAGAAGGGTCTCTGATCAGAATACTCACACAGATCCATATACCCACCCTTCTTGACCCCAGTTCTCACTTAGCCCTGCGTCCCCTTGACACATGGGACTCCGAATTTAGAAGAAATTCCCTGCAGAGCTCTCTGTAGAGGAAGCACTACAGAAAACCCAGCCTGCAGCTAGTGGAAAGTAATAAAACCTGTGCATTCACTAGGGAACAGGCTGGTGTTTGAATCTATAATCAGTGATTTCTAATGTTTCATTGTCTGTCTTGCAGATACTATGGAGTGGTGACTCTGGTCTCCATACTTCAGGTGGGTATGGCTAGGAGCAAAAGATTCCAGCCCATTATTAGCCTGACACATGTGACCTTTCACCTCTGGAGATCTGGTCTCTCTTGGAAGAAGTTTGCTGGCCTCATGTTAGGCACAGCGCAAAACTACCTCACTAGTAGACAGACTTGGGAGAAGACCTAGGACAAAATCAGTATGGGAGTGCCAGGCTGATACTAAGAACCACAATAGAGTTGTGAAGCTTTAGTACTGACTTGCAGCTCTGCTGTTGTCCTTGGCAGTGTGACCAGAGCTGGGACATCTGAATACATGGGACCTGCTATGTTTTTCCCCATATTCTTTTAATAGTTCCTGGTTTCTGGTACTGTTGGGGAGAGGACTGCATACAGGACACATCTGCTTTAACACTCACGTGCGTATAAACCTGGGGCAGCAGCGGCTGTAGAATTTGGTCGAGCAGAATCACTGGCTAACGATACCAGATTTAGAAAGGGGAAGAATCTTGTGCTTCTGAGATGCAGTTGCACCCTATGCTCTATAGAGGGTAATTCTTCTAGGACAGCACAGTGCTTTGGTTCACATGCCAGTTATGCCACTCTATGGTGGTCATGTGCTGCAGATGCTTCTCCTTGGCTGGCTCCACCAACTTGTTTGTGTTGGAGTCTCTAGTGTTGTTTGGCTTAAATCCTAGGCCCAGAGCTAAAACTCTTCAGCCTCTGGTTAATAGTAATTTCATCTCTCTCTCTCCCCTTCCCAGTACTCAAATGTATACTGTACTACACCTAAAGTCCAGGATCTGGTGGATGATAAATGCCTCCAGGAAGAATGTCTCTCTTATGTCACCAAGCAAGGTATAGCAGGCCTGAATTGAGCTAGATATGATAAGATTGTGCTGGCCCAGGATATGCTGTCGCGGCCTTCTGAGTCCTCCAGAGATCTGCTAGGGACTTGGAAACCAAAAGTCCAGCATTGGCTCTTTCTCCCTCGAGTTTGCTCATGACACAAGGCTGGTAGTGGGGCCTTCAAGTGTGTGTACTAGGTCCTGTGTTAGTATGTTAATGATCTGACAAAGGGGTTGAGTATTGAGGCAGCAAAAGTTGTAGATGCCACAAAGTTATTTAGGTTAGTAAAGATCAGGGATGGCTGGGAGGAACTTCAGAGAGACCTAACAAAGCGAGGCAGGTGGGCACCACAATGGTAAATGAAACTGAGTGTTGATAAATCATGCAAGGTAATGCACAGTGGAAGGGAAAACTTTAACTACTTCCACGCCTGCAAGGGTTCTAAGTCAACTGTATCAGTTCAAGGAAGAGACCTGGGCATCATTGTACACAGATCAATGGAGACTTCTACTCAGTGGGCAGCTGCAGTTAAAAAAGCAAACCAGATGGTTGGAGGCATAAGGAATGGGGTGGAGAATAATAGGCTCTTCTAATGTTTTTGTATAAATCAGTGGTGCAGCCTCATCTGAAATGCTCTATGTAGTTCTGGCCACCCAGCCCCAAAAGGATATTGCAGAATCAGAGGGGTTCAGAGAAGAGTGAGAATAGAAAAATGGGGGTCATCATCATAGAAAGGAGACGACAAAGAGGGGACGCGATAGAAGTCTATAAAATAATGAATGGGCTAGAGAAGGGAGGTGAGGAGTTTCTATTCTCCCTGTGATGTAATGCAAGAACAAGGGGACATCAAATAAAATTAAAAGATAGCAAATTCAAAAAAGGAAATACATTTTCCCACCGTGTGTAATCAGATGGTGGAATTCACTGCCACGGGATGTTGCGGAGGCCAAGAATTTAACAGAATTTAAAAAGGGATTGAATTATTATATGAATGGCAATTATAGCCAGTTACCATAATTAATGATGATACAATTAGAAGGGATATTAAACCTTGTGCTTCAGGTGTTAAGACAATTTCTAACAGAGACCAGGATGATATTTAATCTGCCCCCCACATTATCCCAAATCAACTACTGCAGAGTTCTTACATCACTCTCTGACTCAGCTGGTGCTGGCCGCTGTCAGAGACAGGTGGCTGGGCTGGATGGACCTTGGCTCTGATCCAGCGTGGCTATTTCCTGTGAGCTTGGTAACAGTGAAGCCGCATTGGGAGCACTTCTCCAGGCGAGAATGATGTGTCCTATTGCAGGACTTGGTCCTGATACTCAGACCCGAGGTGATACCATCTTTCAGCTGAGATGCTAAACCAGGGTCTTGTGAAGTCCCACGTGTTCTGGTAGAATGTCACGATCTCAGAGTCTGGGATAAGCCGTGTGTCCTGACCAACGTTCCCTCCTTCTGATTGGTGCAATATCCCAGCTGCATGACCTGCAGAGCACACAAAGGCAGCTCCATATTTCTGTGTTGATACCGTTCCACCACCATTTAACTTGGGGATGGTAGTGAGATTGGCCAGGCCCTGTTAATCTCCAGGACAATCTCTTCCTTAGCTCTATCCTCTGTTCAGTGGTGTCTCTCTTCCCCATAGGTCACAAGCGAGCCAGTCTGAGAGACGTCTTCCAGCTCTACTGCGGGCTGAGCCCTGGCACAACGGTGCGAGACCTCATCTGCCGCTACACCCTGCAGCTCCAGAGAGTGGACGAAAGGTCTGAGGCTGCATCCCCTTTCCGAAGGAAGCTCTGAGGATGAGGCCATAACATTGCTGCATGCCAGTGGAAGCGCAGATGTATGCCAGTGGCTCAGTGATGCGGGATTCCCATGGCTAGTTAACAGAGCTAGCTTAGGGTGTTCCCCTCAGTATAATTCACCCAACTTTACATATGGGGAAACTGAGGCACAGCAGCAAAGTGACTTACCCAAGGTCACACAGTGAAGCTGCAGCAGAGGCAGGCACACAGCCCAGGTCTCCTGACTCTGTTTCTTGCTCTAGCACCTTCCTTTTTCAGAGTCATACTGAGATTATGGTTCACTTTCTGCCGGCCCAGCAGCCCTAACTGTTGGGGCGTGTGGTGAAGTCCTCCTCATTGGTGTGTAACCTCCAAACCTGCTGGCAGATCACCTGCTTAGTGTTCTGACTTGGCTCGAGTGGGAGGAGAAGCTGGGTTGGAGCTGAGCCCCCACTGGTATTTAAGACCATGTGGCTGGTGAATGGACCTTTCCAACTCTAGGTTTCCTGGGATGGCAGCCCTTCTGAGAGCAATTCCTTCTTCTCTCAGGAAGCTCGTCCAGTTCGGTTTGATGAAGGGCCTTATCCGACGGCTCCAGAAGTATCCCGTGAAGATAGTGCGGGATGAGAAAAGTCACCCAGCCCGGCTGTACACGGGCTGCCACAGCTACGATGAGATCTGCTGTAAAACAGGTACAGGAACCCAGCTTTGTGTGGGAGGGAGGGAGGAGAGACCAAGCATGGCTCAGCAGTAGAAGGGGGTGTTAATTCGAAGTCCGTAACATTTGGTACTCTAGGATTTGCATTGCAGTAGCACCTATGAGCAGCAGTCATTGCATTAGGCTCTGTACTGCTGTGGGAGGGATTTTGTTCTTGCAATTTGGATGAGTAGCAGCAATATTGCAGGAGTTGCAAGGCATCTGACAAACCCACTTGATCAAATGAAATAACTTGCAGACATTTCCCAACGTCACCTTGTAACAAACCTAGCTGAGAGCCGTTTTCCAGCCGTGCTGGGCCCTAACAGTGGGAACTCAGGACCCCAGAAGAGGTTCTGGCTCAGGAGACCCTTTCAGCAGAATCCATTTGATTTTTTTTTTCCTGGCCCTTTCTTGAATCCTGTTTAGACAGCAAAATATTGTTCACAGTAGGGTCACTGCTAGTATAAGGCAGTGCTGCATGCAGCTCATAGAAGTTTAAAGTCTAGAACAGATGCAGAACAAACAGTTCAGCCGTATGCTAGAGACTTTAGAGAGAGATGCAGAAGGAATCTCATGGCGATCGCTGAAAGGCTCAATGGAAAGGTGTGTTTTGGAGAGGGAGCTGGCTATAGGAGGGGATTTGAGAGCTGAGCACTTCAGAAGGGTATTGGCTGAACCTTTTTTCCTCTGGAGACTTGGATTTAAAAGTGGATATGCCCCACACCTAGCACGAATTTAGTGGTCTTAATTAGATCCCCACTGAAGGAATAGCTGTCCACGTCTCAACCGCTGGACTGCTTGGGGCACTGGAGTGTCTGCTCAGGACCAGCCTAAGAGAAGCGTTGGCATAGGGAAGTTACAGGTGAGGGGGAGTGATGCATGAGCCACTGAGATCACTGGCCATACCAGTGAGGGAGGATGTTCTCTGGAAAGGGCTAAAACTGAAATGGGCATCAGAGGTGAGGAATTTTTTGGGCAAGATTGCAAAAGTGTGGGTGTCAGAGGTGAGGATCGAGAGAGGTTGGCAAAGCAGAACAGGGAAAGTTGGCACAGTGCCAGTCTACATTGAGTCTTCCTTTTATCAGACATGGCCATCAGCACTGAAATGGTAATTGCTGAGATAGCCAGGATCAAACTGTGATATCTGGTTGGTCTAGGTCTCTGTTTTAGCCCCACTTTTCCAGTGACCAAGCTGGGAGACACAAAATCCAGAATCTGTGGATTCACTGTTGGGCCATTCTTCAGGTCAAACCAATACTGGAGCATGAGAGTTGAGGACTCAACTCAACATAAAAGACGGTTACTCACCGTTGTAACTGTTGTTCTTCGAGATGTGTTGCTCCTATCCATTCCAGTTAGGTGTGCGTGCCGCGCGTGCACGGCTCTTCGGAACATTTTTACCCTAGCAACTCCGGCGGGCCGGCTGGGCACCCCCTGGAGTGGCACCGCTATAGCGCTGGATATATACCCCAGCCGGCCCGTCCGCTCCTCAGTTCCTTCTTGCCGGCTACTCAGAGGAATGCGTCCGACAGGGAGCCTCTGGAGCGACCCTGGTAAGAACAAAACTGGTGGCACTTCCTGTTCTCCTTGGAGGCAAACAGGTCTATCTGGGGAAACCCCCACCTTCGGAAAATTGTGAGCACCACATCCGGACAAAGGGCCCACTCGTGGGCGAGGAACGACCTGCTGAGATGGTCGGCCAGCGTGTTCTGCACTCCTGGAAGAAAGGACGCTGCCAGGTGAATCGAGTGGGTTACACAGAAGTCCCACAGGAGCATCGCTTCCGTGCAAAGCAGGGAGGAGCGGGCTCCGCCCTGCTTGTTGACATAGAACATCGCCGTCGTGTTGTCCGTGAACACCGCCACACAGCGCCCTTGCAGATGGGCGCGGAAGGTGTGACACGCCAAGCGGATCGCTCGCAGCTCCCTGACGTTGATATGGAGGGAGAGCTCTCGGGGCGACCAGAGACCCTGGGTGTGCAGGTCGCCAAGGTGAGCCCCCCATCCCAACGCCGAGGCATCCGTGGTCAGGGTGACGGATGGGCGAGGAGGGTGGAACGGGACTCCTGCACACACGACCTCTGGGTCCAGCCACCAGCTGAGCGAACCAAGGATTGGCTTCGTGACCGTGACTACCATGTCCAGAGGGTCGCGGTGCGGACGGTACACCGACGCCAGCCAAGTTTGAAATGGGCGAAGGCGCAGCCTCGCGTACTTGGTCACGAACGTGCAGGACGCCATGTGGCCCAGGAGGCGTAGGCAGGACCGAACCGTTGTCGTGGGAAAAGCGTGCAGGTCCCGGATGATGGAGACCATCGTCTGGTGCCGAGGTCGAGGGAGGCAGGCCCTGGCCAAACTGGAGTCCAGGACCGCTCCGATGAACTCCACCCTTTGTGATGGTGATAAAGTGGACTTCTCGGCGTTTATGAGAAGGCCCAGGTACCGAAACAGGGCTAGGATCTCGGCCATTTGACCTGCCACTAGCTGTCGGGATGGCCCGCGAACCAGCCAGTCGTCGAGATACGGGTAGACGTGCATGCGATGACGGCGGAGGGCGGCGGCAACCACTGCCATGCACTTGGTGAAGACCCTCGGCACGGTGGAAAGGCCGAAGGGTAGTACCGCAAACTGGTAGTGCGCCTCGTTGACTACGAACCGCAGGTAGCATCGATGGGGAGGGTAAATCGCGATATGGAAGTACGCGTCCTTCATATCGAGGGCGGCAAACCAGTCTCCCGGATCCAGGGAGGGAATGATGGTCCCCAGGGTGACCATGCAAAACTTGAGCTTGAGCAGGTACCTGTTGAGCTCCCGGAGGTCTAGTATAGGTTGGAGACCTCCTTTTGCCTTGGGGATGAGAAAATATCGGGAATAGAATCCCCGGCCTCGCATGTCGCTCGGCACCACCTCTATGGCACCCAAACTCAGCAGAGTCTCGACCTCTTGCGAGAGGAACTGCTCGTGAGAGGGGTCCCTGAAGAGGGACGGGGAAGGTGGGTGGTAGGGAGGGGGCGAAACAAACTGAAGGCGGTAACCATACTGGACCGTACGAAGTACCCAGTTGTCCGTTGTTATTTGGGACCACGCCGGGAGGAAGTGGGAAAGGCGGTTGAAAAATAACTGGGAAGGATCCGGCAAAGAGTCTGATGGGCCGTCCTCGGGCGTCCCATCAAAATGTCTGCTTAGGCCCTTGAGGGGCCTTGGAGGGCGCCTGGGCCTGGTTATGCCTGTTGCCCGACGGTCTACGGCGGTTTAGGCTGCCTCTGCGACTATTATAAGGCCGTGACCTGGCCTGAGTAAATGGTCGGTATGGCTGCTGCCGGAACGACGTCCGTTGGGTAGCCGGTGTGTGCATACCCAGGGTGCGGATGGCGATTCGACCATCTTTGAGGTTCTGAATCCTTGAGTCCGTTTTCTCAGAAAAGAGACCCTGAGTGTCGAATGGGAGGTCTTGTAGGGTGTACTGCACCTCAGGCGGCAAGGTGGAGGACTGCAGCCAGGAGATGCGCCTCATGGTCACACCTGAGGCCAGAGTTCTGGCTCCTGAGTCCGCCGAGTCCAGAGCGGCCTGGATGGAGGACCGGGAGGCTTTCTTGCCCTCTTCAAGGAGGGCCGAGAACTCCTGTCGGGAGGCTGTTGGGATCAGCTCCGAGAACTTGGACAGGGACACCAAAATGTCATAGGTGTAGCGACCAAGGAGAGCCAGCTGGTTGGCAATCCGGAGCTGGAGACCACCTGCCGAATAGACCTTCCGGCCCAACAGATCCATGCGCCGTGCATCTTTAGATTTTGGCGCTGGAGCGGGTTGCTCATGTCTCTCCCGGTCATTTACGGACTGCACCACGAGGGAGTCCGGAGTCGGGTGCGTATATAGGTACTCGTAGCCGCTGGGAGGAACCGAGTACTTGCGTTCCACTCCGCGAGCGGTGGGAGGGACGGACGCCGGTGACTGCCAGATGGTAGTGGCATTCTTTTGTATGGTGCGGATAAAGGGTAGGGCCACCCGCAGCGGGGCCTCAGCTCCAAGCACCCTGGTCACCGGGTCGTCATCCTCAGCGACCTCTGCCACGGGGAGGTCAATAGCCTGCGCCACCCGGCAAAGAAGGTCCTGGTGGGCCCGCAAGTCAATCGGAAGGGGGTCCACTGTAGATGCCCCCGCCACCGCCTCGTCCAGCGAGGAAGACGAGGACAGACCCTGGACCACGGCCTCTGGAGGTGGTTCTTCCAGGGGGTGGGAAGCCGCCTCAGCCACAGGATGCTCTGCCGCTACAGGTGGCGGTGGGGCCTCACCCTGTGATGATGGAGGAGGCCTGCTGAGCGTTGCTTCCGGCACCCTGCATTCGGAGCCCCTGGGGCACAGAGGGGGGGGAGCCCTTGAGCCTCGTGGTAGGCCCAGGGGGTCCAAAAGCCCCACTGCTGCGGACCGTGGTCCTGCCCTTGGGGGTTGGCCCGGAGATCTCCACCGCTGTCCGCCTGAGAGGCGACCGAGGGTTGGCGAGAAGGCCATGGGGGGGCAGAGGCGCTCAAGGACTGCGCCGTCGATGCCGCCGGTCTGTCCCTGGATGGTGCTGGGGATCGGTGCCGGTCGTCGCGGTGCCGGGTGCGAGAGCGGGACCATCGACCGTGCCGGTGCCGGGAGGTCGACCGCGATCTCGACCGATGTCGGTGAGAGCGACTTCGCAAGTCGCAGTGCCGGGAACGGTACCGGGAACCGGACCTCCTTCGGTACCGACGGTCTGGTGACCGGGACCAGGAACGTCTCCGGGAGTGCGACCGGTACCGCTCCGCATCGCGGTACTGGGACTGCGACCGGCGCTGAGACGGGGAGCGGTACCGAGATGGTGATCGGTGCCGGGATCTGGATCGGCATGACGGCGACCGTCATCAGGATCGGGACCGGGACCTGGAACGCTGTCTATCCCGTCTGTCAGGGGAAGGTGGCCTCATCATAGCCGGCTTTCCCACTGACTGTACAGCCCGCACCGGTGGTGCCGGGGGCCGGAGGCTCGGTGCCTCTGTGAGCTCGATGAGCTCTCTCGCCGTCGAGAAAGTCTCGGGCGTCGACGGGTGAGGCAGCTCGACCGCGGTTGGCACCAGGGAGCAGGGCGGTACCGGACTCAACAGCCCTTGCGGCGCCGGAGTCGACGGAACCGTGCACGGTCTGTGCACCACCACAGTTGGTGCCGGAGGTGCCGGCGGTGGCTGGGCGAGCGGTCCCGACGCAGGTGCCTTGATAGGCTTCTGCTGCGGCTTTCGTTTCCCCAATGGCGAGAGGGAACGGTGCCAAGGCCTCGGTGCCGGCTGCTTCTTTTTAAGAGTCTCGGTGCCGGACCGGTCGGGAACCGCTGGTGCGCTCCGTGCCGAAGACGACTGCGGAGCTGATGGTGTCGGCACCGCAGGGGTAAGCGCCGACTCCATTAGGAGCTGCTTCAATCTAATGTCCCGCTCCTTTTTCATTCTAGCTTTGAACAATCTGCAAATTGGGCACTTATCTGCGCGATGGGCCTCTCCTAAACAACGCAGGCAGGAGTCGTGAGGGTCTCCAATCGGCATGTGCTGCTGGCAAGCCGCACAGGGCTTAAACCCCGGTTTCTTGGGCATAAGCCCGCACCGGTCGGGAGAAGAGGGGCTAAGCCCCCCTAATTCCCCTTAATCTACCTAATTACTAACTTTACTAACTATTTTAACTGACTATATACACTAAATACACAACGAGAAACAGAGAGAAGCTAGGGATGTGGAGGTCAAAGGAGCACTCCACTGTTCCAACGGCCGTCACGGGCGGGAAGAAGGAACAGAGGAGCGGACGGGACGGCTGGGGTATATATCCAGCACTATAGCGGCGCCACTCCAGGGGGCGCCCAGCCGGCCCGCCGGAGTTACTAGGGTAAAAATGTTCCGAAGATCCGTGCACGCGCGGCGCGCACACCTAACTGGAATGCATAGGAGCAATCACTCGAAGAAGAATCAGGCGTTCTAGTCTTGTGTCACCCCTCTGCCTGCCTTTCCCCCCATCAGCGATAACAGGGACTTTGGTTGGCAGGGTGGACTCACGTTGGTGCCATAGATGTGCTGGTTCTAACACTGTTGTTCTCTGCTTCTTCCTGAGGCATGAGCTACCGAGAGCTGGATGAGAGACTGGAGAATGATCCCAACATCATTGTTTGCTGGAAGTGAATCTCTCTTGGGGAAGTACCAGCAGCACCCTGCCCCACAGAGAAAAGAACATGGAAAAGGATGGCTGAGCTGTCCACATCGCGGAGAGGAACTGAGACCCCTGACTGCAGCTCTTTCAAGTGACTTGGTTCCTTTAGTGGAGAGTATGTTGTGTATTTCAGGCTAATGCTGCTTGGAGAAAGAGAGAGAACTCGCGTCGGATGTCTTTGCATTCCTCCACAATGGCAAAGCATAGGTCCCACCTCTCAGTGCAAAGTGCTGGCCAGCTGCTTTTTGCCATGTGCCACTGAAATCATCAGTTCCATGGTGCCTGTGCCGGCCTTCTTGCTGCCGGTCTAGGTCACATAGAAACACTGTCATCGCTGTATTGGGGATTGTTGGAGAGTGTCCACTTGCTGCACATACAATCTACATGTGGAACACCTGAGTCCTTGTGTTAAAAGGGAAGGGGGCTGGTTTCCTTCCCACTCTCAGAAGCACTGATAGTTTTGCCCCAACTAGTTCTTCTCCAGCCTCCCAGCATCTCCTATTGCAGCTGGGAATGAAACATCTATGCTTGCTGTTCTGTGGATCTAGCAGCAGAGGGTGCTGTAGGAGTGGAGTAGCCAGGTTAGGTAAAGGGAGGCAGGGGCTGAGTGAGTGAATAGTAATAAAACTGTTGAAATTGCATTTTGAAGTTTTGGTGAATTTCCAGCTTTGTGGAGGATGGAAACTGGGGGTGTGAAAAGGTCATTGCTTAAAACTAGTCTGGCTTTGGTTATGGGGGCGGTGTGTGGGAGGGGAAATGGTTAACCCTCTATTGTCGAATGCAGAGTTTCCCAGCCTGTGGGTGTGGGCCCCAAAACTGGGTCGCCAGAATGCTTCAAAGGGTAGCATGGCAACTCCTGTCCCATGGGGCGGGCTGGGCTCACCTCCCTGCTCCAGGCACAGCAGCGTCTGGAGCCACTCAGGTTTGGCCCAGCCGCTATGATGGCAGGAGCCCTGGTAGGCCAAGTTTGAGTAAATGGCACCACACCCCCACTCCACAACTCCACTCTCACAAATTTGGTCCAGTCGGGGCAGGGCCAAACCAGTGGTTGCAGTACCTGGAGCGGAGAGCCATGCCAGACAGCACCACAGTGAAGGAGCTGCCACTGTGGGGAGTGCTGAGCAGGACCCAATCCCACAAGGGGACAGAAGCTGACTGAAACCACTATAGGGCAGGGCTGTAACTGGGGTGGGGTGAGCAGGGGCAGTTGCCCAGGCCAAAAAGCTGCAGGGGTGGCTCAGGCTGGTGACACCAGGGGACTCAGGGAGGGAGTGCCACTTCCATCCTCTAACTCATCTCAATGAGCCACCCAGCCTGTCTGTGTTGGGGAGGGAGCCAGAAAACCGGGGGAGGGGTGACTTACGATTCAGTTGTTGATTAAAGAATTTGACGATAATTAACACACAAGGACTTTAATGGTTCTTAACCTTCCTGTGCAGTGTGGGGGGCCTCAAATGCAGGAGCCCTGGGTTGGGACAGGGGAACCAGCGAAGGAAATGGACCAAGCTAGTCCCTCACTGGAAAGGCACAATGGAATGTAACAACCCAGCATGAAGTGTATGTGTATGTTTGTGTTGGGGGGGGGGGAAGAGCACACTAAATTGCAAATTAACAGGGACACAACTTTAAAAATACCGCTGGGATCTGTACTAAGAGGCGGTGCCTGTTGTTCATCTCTCCCTCAAGGGCACCTTGTGCCCCTGGTATTGTCAAGCGCCCATTGGTGTGGGAGCAGTACAGGGGCAGGGCCTCTCCAGTGCAGTGAGAGGACTGGGATCTGTTGGTGAGGGAGCAGTGCCGGGATACATGACAGGACTGCTCCGGAGCAATGGGACACTGGTAGTTGGTGATAGAGGAGCAGTGCAGGCATACAGGGCCTCTCCAGTGCAGCAGGGGGACTGGTGCCCATTGGTGTGGGAGCAGTACCAGGGTACAGAGCAGGGGCTCTCTGGTGCAGCAGGGGGACTGGTGCCT
This sequence comes from Mauremys mutica, assembly GCF_020497125.1. NCBI lineage: Eukaryota > Metazoa > Chordata > Testudines > Geoemydidae > Mauremys > Mauremys mutica. The sequence goes on from NC_059078.1 coordinate 49,596,207, forward strand.
ATTGGTGGGGGAGCAGGTACGGGACCCAGGAGCAGGGCTGGGGTATGGGGGCAGGCTCTCTCCAGTGCAGCAGGGGGACTGGTGCCCACTGGCAGGGGAGCAGGGCTGGGACACATAGCAGAGCCTCTCGGGAGCAATGTGACACTGGTACTCGTTAGTGGGGGAGCAATGCAGGGATACAGGGCCTCTCCAGTGCGGCAGGGGAGCATGGCCAGGGTACAGGGTAGGGGCTCTCCGGTGCAGCGAGGGGACTGGTGCCCATTGGTGGGGGGGCAGGGATGTGGTATGGGGCAGAGGTCTCTGGTGCACCAGGGGGACAGGTGCCCACTGACGGGGGAGCAGGGACGGGGGCAGGGCCTCTCCCTCCGAGCCAGAGCCGCCCAGAGGATTCCGGGGGCCTGGGGTCTTTGGCGGCGGGGAGCCCTTCAGTTCCGGGACCTGCAGCCGGAGTGCCCCGAAGACCCGGCTGCACTTCGGCGGGGGGTCCCCGCTTCGGCAGTAATTCGGCGGCGGGGGGCCCCTTCCGTTCCGGGACCCGCCGCCGAAGTGCCCCGAAGACCCGCGGCAGGGGCCCCCTGCCGCCGAAGCGGGACCCGCGCCGAAGTGCAGCCGGGTCTTCGGGGCACTCCGGCGGCGGGTCCCGGAACTGAAGGGCTCCCCGCCGCCGAAGACCTGGCTGCATTTCGGCGGGCGGTCCCACTTCGGCGGTAATTCGCCGGCGGGGGGTGGTCCTTCCGCCCCGGAGCGTAAGGACCCCCCCACCCCCCCGCCGGCGAAGACCGGGAGCGGAAGAAGCTCCGGGGCCGCGAGAGTTTTCCAGCCCCCCCCCCCGCGAGTGAAGGGCCCCGAAAAACTCTCGTGGGGGCCCCGGCGGGACCCGGGGCAAACTGCTTCTCTTCCCCCCCCCCCCCGGCGGCCCTGCTCCGAGCCCACCTGTGCCCCCAGGGATGGCGCTGCTACTGCAGAGGGCCCTTTGCTCTCCGCTCCCCTCGCCCTGCCCCGTGCCTGCGGGCGGGGGAGACAGACCGTTGGGCTCACAGCCGGGCCCGAGCCCGGCGCTCCTAATGGGGCGGGTGGGGTTGCCGGGCGCGCGCAGGCCCCGGCTCTCGCGGCCGCTTTCCAACCGCCCGCCCCCGTCGGTCTCCATGGTGACGGCCTGGGGCCATGGCGGAGGTGGCCGCGGTGCTGCTGCCGGGGGAGGCCGAGGCCCTGGTGCAGGCGCTGCGGAGCGGCCCGCTGCGGAACACCGGGGACCACGGGTCCGAGACGGGGGGTCCCCCACGAAGCCGGGCTGTGGGGCGCGGTCCTGGCAGGGTTGGGGGCGGGGTGTGGGAGAGGCCCCCGGACGTTAAGGGGCGAGATGTGGAGGGGGGGTACTCGGGCGGGGTCTGATGTGCAGCGGGGTCCCCAGTTGAGTTGGGGGCGGGAGGAGTCCATGGGGACTTGAGGGGAGGGGGCAATGTGTGTGGAGTCCCTGGGGGGATAAGGGGGTGTGTGGAGTGAGTCCCCCGAGGGGAGGGGCGTGGGGTGTGAGGGGAAGTGAGTCAACGGGTTGAGTTGAGTGGGGGGTTGTGTGGGCCAAGGGCAGATGTGCGTCCCCAGTGGGTTTGAGGGTTTGCTCCTCAGGCAAAGGTGAGCCCCACCATAGCTGGGGGGATGGGCCATTGATTGCAGGAAGAAGCCCTCCAGTTCCAGGGGAGGCGCCTCTTTGGGGATGTGATGAGTCCCTCAGAGGGGGGCAAGCATCCGCCTGGGTTGGGGGTTTGTCTCTGAGTGGGAAGGTGGCATGGAGGGGAGCTGTGGTACCAGGGGTGCCATGAGATGAGGAAACTGACTCCCCCTGCCCCTGCTCCCGCTCCCTAGATGGCTCCGGCAGCACGAGGCCATCGAGAAGCTGAACATGCAGGCCATTCTGAGCGCCTCTGCCGGCCAGGAACAGCTCCTCATCGAGCTGCTGGTGAACTATGCCAAGGTGAGCACTGTGCAAGCCACAGGGAGCTGGGGGATAAGAGCACCCTCCCCCATGGGGACAGCATCCAGTGGACAAGACACACAGGGAAAGCTCTGGAGGGCCCCATTCATCCTTCTCTGCCAACCAAGCCTAGACAACCTTGCCCCCTACAGTGCCTAGTCCAAGTGGGCTCCTGCCTCTTTCTTTGGGGAGATGCATGCACTAATTCACCTTACTGTCAGGGAAGGTGTCCCGATATGGAGCCCAAATTTTTGTTTGTTCAAATACTCTCTGTGGTAATCAAATTCTCTCCCTGCTTGGCATCTGCACCCCTCCAATATTATGTAGTCAGCCCTGTCTGTGACACTGCAGTCTGGACCTCAGTCATTTAGCCACATTATAGATTCATAGATTTTAAGGCCAGAAGGGACCATTCTCATCATCTAGTCTGACCTTCTGAATAATGTAAGCCATAGAGTTTCACACAGTGATTCCTGCATCAAACCCATATTTCATGGTTGAGCTAGCGCATACTTTTTTAGAATGAGACAGCCAAGCTTGAGTTAAAAACTTCAAGTCACAGAGAATCTACCACATCCCTAGATAAATTGTTCTACCCATTGTTAAAAATGTGTGCCTTATTTTCTAGCCTAAATTTGTTACATCTTTGGCTCTTGTTCTCTCCTCCCAGTAACCCTCCTTAGTCCCCAAATCATAGTTGTTGCTGTCCTCTGTACTCCCTCCAGTTTGTCTATATTCTGAGTACAAAGGACCCCAGAATTGAACATTGAATGCAAGTTTGGTTGTACCAGAGAAGGACTGTTGCTAAACAAAGTGAGTCTCTCTGTCCATGAGATCATGGGCTATGCTTATCTCTGATGTAACACTGAAGTCAGTGGAGCTCATCTCAGAGATAAATTTGGTCAGTTGGAAATGTTGCTGGTGTATTAGGAAATAGACTAGCAGAACTCTGCCTCCCTCCTTTACCTGCACCAGATGCACTGTCTCATCTCACCCAATGGAAAGGTGGGGACAGATACTGATTCAGAAATGACTATCAATGGAATGAAGCAAATAATACGATGATGAGGCATATTGAAAGTACCTAGATGAAGAGTCAGCAAAGAATCCTGTGGTACCTTATAGACTAACAGACGTTTTGCAGCATGAGCTTTCGTGGGTGAATACCCACTTCAGAGTGTAACAAAACTGCCAACTCTGAGAGCTGCAGTTTGTCCCAGCATCTTCTCCTCTAGGACTAAAGTACTTGTATGGCACTTGGCTTGTCTGTACATTTTCTCTTGCCTGAAAAGGTTTCACTTTCCACGGGTATTCTTCTGTCCAGATCCCTACTCTCATCGAGGAATTGATCTCTGTGGAGATCTGGAAGCACAAGGTGTTCCCTGTGCTGTGCCAGCTGGAGGATTTCAAGCCAAAAAGCACCTTTCCCATCTACTTGGTGGTGAGTACAGAGAGGTCTTGGAGAACAAACATACAGTATTCAAGCGCATTGCCATGATCTGGAATGTCCTGTAGGGTGGTAGCACTGCATGGTACTTCTGCTTCAACAGGCATGCTTCACAAGACACCTTGTCCATATTCCAATAAGGCTTTTCATATGGTAGCTGCATGTGAGTCATATTCACAGGCGAAACTCTTACGAAACACAAATTCTGTCGGACAGTCATTGTTCACAAGGGCTGGAGGGGAGAGAAGAGGTTTTAGGCAATGGCTTAATGATAAAATAACTTACCCTTATTTACATAGGGCCTTTCTTCTCAAGGATCCCAAATAACTTCTTTTCACAAGGATCACTTCCCCCATCTTTGAAATGCTGCCACCCCTGTGGCAGCATTGCAGCTGTTTAACAGCACACACAGCAACACTACCTAAGTTTAGGACAGGAAATGAGGAAGGATCTCCTATCCAGTTGAAACTACAGTGGAAATTTTGACAGACAGCAGAATGTAATCACCTATCCTAGACTTTGGCCAGGACACTGGGGTAGCTGCTGCCCCTTTAAAAACAGCCATAGAATCTTGAATGACCGAAAGTTCTCAGGGCTGATCATTTACATTTAATTCAGGCACTGAACGTTTTTGGTATTCTGGCCATTTAATGGGGCACTACAAATCTCTTGCTTCTAAAAACAGAGAGACTGTCTTTTCTGCCGAGTTTCACTGCCTTTTAGTTAGCACAGCTCACAGGTGTTCATGCTGTTGATTGACAGGACTCCACACTGTTTGCACCCAGCATGTATGTGGAGGAAGGATAGTCCAGTAAATTCTTTGGGATTCTAAGAATTCCTTCCACAGTCCTGTCTGCCCTGGACACCTCAAATAGGGCCACTAGCTAATGCTGGATCAGGGGGCACTCTCCTAGGACTTGTGATAGCAATAAATACTAATAGTCTATCAAGTTCAGTACTCTGGCTCCGATGGCAGCCAAAGATGGATATTTTAGAGCAGTGATGGGCAACCTGTGGCCTGCGGGCAACACAGGGTAATTCGCTGGTGGGCCCCCAGAGAGTTTGTTTACATTTGCACTGCCGCCCGCAGCTCCCAGTGGCTGTAGTTCACCGTTCCCGGCCAATGGGAGCTGCAGGAAGCTGTGCGGCCTTCAGCGACGTGCTGGCCACCAATTCCCACAGCTCCCATTGGCTGGGAACGGCGAACTGCAGCTGCTGGGAGCTGTGGGTGGCCGTGCAAATGTAAACAAACTATCTGGGGTCCCACCCGTGGATTACCCTGATGGGCTGCAGGTTGCCCACCACTGTTTTAGAAGAAGGTGTAGAACTTCCTCCCACACTACCTGTAATAAGAACAGGAGTACTTGTGGCACCTTAGAGACTAACAAATGTATTTGAGCATAAGCTTTCGTGGGCTACAGCCCACTTCATCGGATGCATAGACTGGAACATATAAGAAGAGTAAATATAAATATATATATATATATATATATATATATATATATATACACACACATACAGAGAAGATGCCATACCAGCTCTAAGAGGCTAATTAATTAATTATGGCATCTACTGTGTATGTGTATATATACTCTTCTTACATGTTCCAGTCTATGCATCCGATGAAGTGGGCTGTAGCCCACGAAAGCTTATGCTCAAATACATTTGTTAGTCTCTAAGGTGCCACAAGTACTCCTGTTCTTTTTACGGGATACAAATTAACACTGCTGCTACTCTGAAACCGGTCACTACCTGTAATGCCACCAATGTGCTCTTGGAATTCCAGGCATCTTCACAGCAACATCTCCTGCCATCTGGTGGGATCTCTTGGGTTAGCGTTTCTCAAATGTGGCCATTGAGGCCACATGCGGCCACCAGGGGCTTTTTGTACAGTCACAGCCTCCTGGGAAGTGATTGTTAACACTGCTTTGCTCCCCTAAACATACAAATATCACTTTTCACAGACACAGACTTACTAGTTAGCAAGTCTTTAAAAAAGCAACCAAAAATGCAAAAGAAACAACAGCAAAAGAAACAGGAACGTGCAAAGCACATTTTTTGTTTCTATTCTGTTTAGGTCTAGTCAAGAATAGAGACAACTACATTATTTTTATTATTGAGTCTGCAATAAAAGAATACATAAATAAATTACAATGATTTGGTCATGTATATATGCGTATTTATCTGTTTTTTCCTAAAGTTAATTAAGTATTTTAGGAAAAATTGTCAGAGTGGCCACCAGCAAGAGTTGGTGTCCGCACTCTATGGCCACCAAAACATTTCTTGTAAGACCCCCACGGTGACTGGAAAGTGGTGGCCCTTTGCTGCTATAAGAATTTCAGTGAGAGGTCTTCACTGGCCCTTTTGGTGGTGGGACTGATCTCAGTAGCAAAAGACATTCCTGTATCTCAGTGCACTAGTATTCTTCTAGTGAAGCCAGGAAAACTATTCCAGTAGAGGGGCCATACTGGCCAGCTGCCAGGAACCAGAGGTATCATTTGCATGATAAACTTGCAGACTGCAGTGATACAGGGGTTCAGACTCTGGCTCCCAGTTTGCAGTGCTCCAGCCTGTTCTCAGATGATGATGGAGCATTGCTTGCTGGGAGTCGGGACCTGTAGTTTCCCCAGGCCACATATCTGTATTAAAGATGAGCTTGGCTAAGGACTCCATGGATTGCATTTGCCTCATCGGCCGGGCTTTTGGCTGAACCTGTATTGGGGGCTACCTCAGTTACAGGCTGGTTGCATATTACCATGGGCACTGTAGATGATGTTCCTCTGACCTTTGCTTTCTCTCCTCACATTCCCTCAGCTGCACCATGAAGCTTCTATTGTCAACCTCCTGGAGACAGTGTTTTTTCACAAGGTAAGAGATTAGTTCAGCTGTGTTAAATCAAGGGCCCCAGAATGGGGAAATCCCAGATGTGATTTCAGGTCATTTGTATGAAACATTTTTCCCAAGAGTTGTAATTAGAGAGGCAGTGTGATGTAGTGGCCGATCATGGGAGTAGATTCCAGACCTGTGATGAAGTGGGAATTTTCTGTAGTATTTTTGTGAATCTTGTGTGTGCCTCAGTTTCCCCTATATTTTGCCTGGCTACCTGGGGGTGGGGGAGAACTAAGTCTGCTGTCAGGGCTAGTTAAGAGAGCTAGGTGGATGTGTGTAACCTAGCTGTCCGAGCCTGAATGGGTCATTAAAAAAAGGACTGACTGAGGCCGACCTCATATCAACAGAAAATCTGAGATGACAGTGGAAAGCCCAGGCACCAGGACATTGACACCTAGCAACCAGCAACCTAGAGGGAGATGGATTCCCCCACCTCACCGCAGGGAAGCTGGGCACAGACCCCAGTTCTGAACAAAGGACTGGAAGGTGTGAGGTGTGGGGATAAAGTGTTGGTTTCTGGAAGGAGTCAGGACTCTCATCTGGAAACTGACCAAGGAGGTCAGACTGTGGGGGAGAGACAGAACCTGAGCATGGGATTCACTACAATTTGACTGGGACTCTGGACTGACCAGAATGGACTATACTTTAACCTTCATTTCTCTGTGCTAACCTAAGGACTTCTAGATTCTATGTGCCTGGTGACCAATAAATTGTTACCGTATTTTTAAAAGGCTGCCTGTGTCACTGTAAATACTGAGAGCATTGCACCCTGAAGGGCTTAAGTACAGCCTCCCGCAGGTCTCTGGCTTGGTTAGATTCACTGCAGGGAGCCACAGAGAGAGACAGGAGACGCTGGTGCCAAAGGCCCAGGCTTGGAGGTCACAGACCTTCCCCTGTGGGATTGTATGGGCCCTTGGAGCCTGGCATGCTAAAGCTGTCACTCCTGGGAGACTAGTGACAAGCTGGGGCATAGACCAGACCCTGTGACAAGGCCCCCTTGAATTCTAGTCCCAGTTCTGCCAGTTTAAAGATATGCATAAAACCACAGACAACTGAGAGTATGGAAATACAGAATTAAGGCAACTCAAACAACCTATATCTCTATGTTCAGCCTGAAGCCATAAGGTGGATCTCAATCAACTCCCTGTGACACTGAGGTCTGCAGGTATTGGTGCAATTGGACTGGTGTTTTCTAATCAGAAGGCCTTTTGAAAAATGATCTTTCTGAAGGGAATACCTTCTCCTCTCAAACAGCACTCTGATGCCCTTTTGTTGTGTAGGAGATCTGCGAATCAGCTGAGGACACCATTCTGGACTTGATCGATTATAGCTACCGGAAACTGACCCTGCTAGCAGCTTGGAGCACCAACAGGGAGTTTCCAACCCACGAAAAGCTTCTGCCTGAGGATCTGACCAATGCATCATCAATGCAGGTGGGTTAAAAGTGCAAGTTTTCAATTTCCAGCAGGTCTGTCTGACCTTGTACCTTGGAGGGAAGTTAAATTTCCATGACTGGGAAAGACCATAGTTATAGCCATGAAGGCCCTTGTATCCAGAACCTGATGAATAAATCCACTCCACTTGGGCATTCCTCTACATGAATTTGGTGTTGGTGGAGGTCTCTTGATTGGTGATTTGTTCTCACTGGTGGCTCATCATGAGCAGAGACAGTGTGAGTTTTCCCACTCTGTCCTACAAGTGTTCTTCAAGTGTGACATTATGAGATTCTCTGTAGGGGCAAGAGGGCAGTTCAGTTTCTATGAACCATTGTGTTTTTGACCTGCCTCCTAAGACTAGGAGTGAGGGAACCAGTCAGGGTTAATTGCAATGGTATTTTTTTGAGATCTCTATAGGTTTCCACTTGGAATTGGTCTAAGACTCATTTCACACAGGCCACCCAACGCCTACGAGATGGTAACAACTCAGTCTCTGCAGTCCTGGACCAATTTTGAACCAATGACCTAAGGAGAAAAAGGTCATACCCAACCTCCTGAACCCTTCCCAGTTCTGGGTGTGTCATTGTTGTTGCTCCATCGCTTGTTGCTTTTTCAGTTGCATTTTGGTGTGAGACAGTATTGTGCATCTGGGATTTTTTTTTCTCAGCTCTTAAAATTCTTCTCTGTAAACAGGACATCATAATCTTCTTTTAAAATGGATTTAAAGTGAGACACAGCAACCTCAGCAGTAGTCTCCAGAACTGCATTCACCCTTTGGCCTCCTGCCCAAACTTATGCTCATCTTTCAAAGCTTGAGAGGAAGTCATGGGACTCCTGAGAACAGTAGGGAAGTGTTTCCCCACTGGGCATTTTTGTTAACCCTTGGAGGTGGCCCAAGGGAGAATGACAGTCTTAGCTATTGCAGTATTGAAAACTACTTATGCTGTGAGGATTCTAAGACCAGAATGGACTATTGTGATCATCTAGTCTGATCTCATGTATCACACAGGCCAGAGAACTTCCCCAAAATAATTCCTGTTTGAATTAGCATATCTTTTAGAAAAATATCTGTCCAGTTTGCTCAGGCCCAGTCCAGTCTCTGCTAACTTTATCCACAGCCATCCTTCCGTGTGACAGAGTTAAACCAACAATCTTGCTTTCTTCCCCATGATGGAGCCAATTATTAATTATTTGTATTAACGTAGGACCTAGGCACCCTAGTCATGGACCACAACCCTATTGTGTTAGGTACTGTACACACTCAGAACAAAAAGACAGTTCTTTCCCCAAGGAGCTTACAATCTCAGTATAATTCAAGAAACAACAAATGGATACAAGGTGAGTGAGGTAGTATCTTTTATTGGACCAGCTTCTGTTAGTGAAAGAGACATGCTTTTGAGCTACACAGCTCTTCTTCAGGACCTGCAAACGACTGATGGATACAGACAGAGCGGGGAGTACAAGGGATCAATGAGACTGTTTTGGTCTGCACGATGGCCATATTCTCAGCACACCAGCTGTCTAACCAGTGAGGGTAATTAACTGGTTTGGAACAGTTTACCCAGTGTTGTGACTGATTCTCTGTCACTGACAATTTTTTAATCAAGATTAATTTTGTAAAAGGTCTGCTCCAGGAATTGGTTTTGGGTGTTCTATAGCTGTGTTATTACAGGAGGTCAGACTAGTTGATCATAATGGTCCCTTCTGGCCTAGGAACCCTTGAACCATTGTCAAGTTTTTTGTAGGTGTCACATCAAAGGAGAGTTTTAAGGAGGTTTTTGAATGTGGATAATCAGGTGGCTTTGCAGATGCTTAAGGGGAACTCCTCCCATATGTGAAGGCTGGCAAGGGAGAAAGCTCAAAGATGCTTGTTTGGAAATTTAACAAGTGAGCAATGAAGCCTGGCTCCACCGGCTGAACAGAGGCAAGAGTTGATCTATATGCTATTGACATATAAGATGGTAGGTAAGGTGGGGATAGTCCGTGAAGGGCCTTGAAGGTGAAGACAAGTAGCTCCTATTTGCAATGGAGAAAGGGGAGCCAGTAGAGGAACTCAAAGAGAGGAGATGTGGTCAAAGTGAGGTCTAGGAAAATGATCTTTTCAGTCAGAATGCTTCTGCATAGCAGGGCAAGGTTGCATTTGTCAAAGACAGAAGAGGATGTTGCCATAGTCAAGACACAAAGTCATGAGAGGCTGGGCAAAAGTTTTAGCTGTGTGGATGGATAGGGAAGGTCGTATCTTAGAGGTGTTAGGAAGGAAGAATCAGCAAGATTTAGACATAGCCTGGATGTGAGGACCGAGAGAGGGCTGAGTCAAAGATGACAACCAACATTTGGGCCTGAGGGAGGATGGTGGCAGTGTCCACAGTAACTGAGAAAGAAGGGAGGGAGGGAGGCTTATGGGGTGGGAAAGATTAGGAGCTCTGTTTTGGTCATGTTGAGCTTAAGATGATGGCTGGACATCAACATGGAGATATCAGAGAGACCAGCTGAGAGTTTAGTTTGGACAGAAGGAGACAAGTTCTGAATAGCGAGGTAGATCTGTGAGTCATTGGCATAGACATGGTAGGTGAAGTCATATCCATTGCCTAGGACTGCAGTTGCTTTAGAGCACAGCATTCTCTGTCATCCTACCTAGCTCTCTGCCCTGATCGCTCAGCTCCCTATCCCCCTAATGCAATGGACTCAGACTCCCATAGACTCATAGACTTGAATGCCCAAAGGAACCATCATGATCATCTAATACACCTCTAACCTCTGCCTGAGTTACTGAAGTCCTCAAATCATTATTTAAAGACTTCAAGTTGCAGAGAATCCACCATTTACACTAGTTTAAACCTGCAAGTGACCTGTGCCCCATGCTGCAGAGGAAGGCAAAACCCCCCTAGGGTCTCTGCCAATTTGACCTGGGGAAAAATTCCTTCCCAACCCCAGATACGATGATCAGTTATGTTGGCAAGATCCAGCAGCCAGACATCAGGAAAGAATTCTCTGTAGTAACTCAGAGCCCTCCCCATCTAGTGTCCCATCACTGGCCATTGGAGATATTTGCTGCTAGCAGTCACAGATCGGCTACATGCCATTGTAGGAAGTCTCATCATACCACCCCCTCCATAAATTTATCAAGCCCAATCTTGAAGCCAGTTAGGGTTTTTGCCCCATTGCTCCCCTTCGGAGGCTGTTCCAGAACTTTACTCCTCTGATGGTTAGAAGCCTTCACCTAATTTCAAACCTAAACTTCTTGATGGCCAGTTTATATTCATCCACTCAACCCGGGGAGGCTCCAGACGTGGGATCATGACATTGGAGTTTACAGAAGGGATTCTGGGCAGATATCTGGAGGTGGGGTCATGCTAATGTTAGGATCTCTCAAATGGTGGATCAGGACAATTACTTCTTCCTTGGGCTGGACTTGAGCACTCAGCATCAGGACTGAGTAAATGGTCTGTCCTGCTGCGACCTGGCTGTATGTGACACTGCCAGCAGCAGCCTATGGCATACTTCATATGGGGAGCCTGGTGCATTCATGTCATGACTAGCTGCTATCTTCAGCAGTGCTTACACCATCCAGCTCTCCGTCACTGTCTTGTAAGAAAGGCATTTGTGTGACTGCAGTTTACATTGATCTTGGGGCAGGAATCAGCATTATGTGGCTTGGGCTTCTTAACGAGTCCTTGGCTACTGAAAGCCAGCTCATATGCTGCCTCCTTTATTACTCTGCAGAAAAAAATCTAGCTCTATATCTGGTGTGCTTGTGAGAGTCTGTGCTTTCATCCCCGTAGGAACTACAGAAGCAGGCAGAGATGATGGAGTTTAAGATCTCCCTGAGGGCTCTTTCTGTGCTCCGTTTCATCACTGATCAGGTAGACAGGTAAGCAGCTGGCTCACAGGAGAATCTAGAGATGAGCCTAGGAACTGGAGTGGGCTTGTTTAAGTCATTGCACTGGTCTGCGGGTGTCAGTCCTATGCTCAGAGACTGGGAGCATCAGTTCTGGCACAGTGCCCTGTTGTCTGGATCCCGCTGTGTGTAGTAGCTGGATGTGCAGATCATGGCACTACAGTTCCGGTGTGTGCTTCCTCCTGTTCTCAGTAGCTGGCAGTGAGAAATCAGTGTGCTGATTGGCTCTCAGTGAATCTTGCTGGGCATTTGGTTTGCAGATCCATCCTAGCAGCTGAAAGTATCAAACCTAGCACCAGGGTCTGGATCTGGCTTTGCCCGATGTGTGGATCCTGGTACTAGTGCCCTGGTGTGTAGATCCTGCCGTGCTTGGGTGGCTGGTTGTGTGGATCCTGGTGTGGGATCAGGCTGTTCTCAATGGCTGCTTGTATGGATTTTGCCCTGGTCTGACTGTAATTTATTTTATTTTGTCACTTTTGCTTCTTCCCCAGAGTCTTGGGGACCATTTGTAGCTGATCTTGTACTGCTCACAATAGGTGTTTTCACTAGTTCCTCTCTTGTTTTTCTCCAGTTTGCCACTGAGTGCCCTGACACGGATGCTGAACACTCATAACGTGCCCTGCCTCCTGGTAGAGCTCCTAGAGCATTGTCCATGGAGCCACCGTGAAGCAGGTATGAATCATGTGCTCATATCTTAGTGCATCCATGGGGCTGTAGCATTTTTTGCCTGGAGCTCCATCTGGTAGGTGGTTCCCATATAGGGAGAAATAGCTGAAAGGTCCTCCCTAGATTCAGTTCTCACTCTCCATCTTTCACATGGATTTCTATCTGGCCTTCCCATCTCCCTCCCGTCCCATCCAGGTACATGGAATCACTTCCTGCATGGGACTGTATGCGCCCATTGGCTCCGCTCTTGAGCAGACACCACTCAACTGGGATTGAGGAGCTGCGCTTCCAAAAATGGTCTCTGCTTGTGGCTGTCTCTCATCCAAATCTGGCAGCTCCCAAGCTAGTGTCCACAATGCAGTAAAAGAGGACAATACAACCCTAATGTATCTGCCAGCCCCCTTCACCCACCCCATCCTGCCCTGCAGGGAGTCCTCGTGCTCTGTGAGTAGCAACAGGATCTGCTTAGAAAGACCTGGTTATCAGCCCACTTCTCCCTGGCAACTGTGCCCTCATCCCACCCCTGCTGTCTGCACTGAGGCCCCATCCAAACTGGAGTTCCAAACAGGTTTAACAAGCATGCTTCCAGGCCACCTTAAACTGGGTTCTCATACAGTGGATCAGATCAGTGTTGGCAGAGTTAACCTGATCTGGAACCAGGCTGGCTAGTCCACACTAGCATTACAGGGGTTCAGCCATAACCAAGTATAAGCATGGTGGCTAATTTAGTAGCAAGGCCTATGTAGGCAAGACCACTGGCTACACAACACATCCCTGGAATGGCAAGTAAAGGCAGATAAGTGTGGGAAGCACAGCCATGATCTCCTCCAGGAGTCCAAGCTGTCCCAGAAGCTACACATCATCTTTCTTCGCTTTTGCCACAGACCCATGATCACTTCTTCCATTTCTTCTCTTCCCACAATGACCCTGACCCTGAGCATTGTCTGCTATACCTGAGTGAATGCACAGATGATAAAACCATGGGCTCTGTTCATCTCTCTTAGATCCTTATCTAGCCCCATCACCTTTCTCTGAACATCTTACAATCTTTTAATACGTTTATCCTCACACACCCCTGTGAGGTAGGGAAGTGCGATTGGCCCCACTTTACAGAGGGAAACTGAGGTGAAGAGAGACTAATTGACTCACCCAGGGTCACACAGGCAGTCTGTGTTGGAGCAGAGAATTGAACCTAGGTCCGAGTCCCAGCTGGCACCCTAAACATTGGGCCCTCTTTTCTCTGGTGTCTCAGTCTCACCCTCTGTCTTACTGGTTGTCTCTCTCAGGCAAGCTAAAGAAGTTTGAGAATGGAGTGTGGCATGTGGTGCCCCCTGAAGACCATGTGAAGATGACCAAGCTGGATGGGCAGGTGTGGATTGCCCTCTATAACCTCCTCCTGAGCCCAGAATGCCAGAGGAAATACAACTTGGACGGTTTCAACAAGAGCCAGCTCCTAAAGGTACAAGACTTCAGTGTGCATAGCCTGTACATATACCCAGCATGGTGCCTAGGCGCAGGGAGGACTAGGACCTTCCCTCAGGTATAGATATCCTCTTCTCGTCACTTTCAAAATGTGCCAGGTGAGCATTTCCTGGTTGAAACCTGTATCACAAGCTGGGAAATACCATGTCGTCAGTTCCAAGATGGCTTCTTTGTTCATGCCAGTCAAGTTTAGAGGCAAATACCCCACCAGCTGGCATGAATTAGCTCTTTGTTGATCAGCAGAGTCCAAGGACAGAGAGGTCCATGGAGACTAGACTCATCCTAGAATGGTCTCTCCAGGCCAGGTCTGAGACCCATTGACAGGATGTGTTGGGAAACTCACACTGCTGCTGCAGTTTCTGTGGAGACATAGGGCTGCCAATCCACCACCTTAGTGAGAATTTCACAAGTGGCTTGTTGAGGTGGAGAGGTTTATTTTATTGCTTTAATTAGGGTTATGCCATGTATGGATTTAGTGCCTGTAGAAGGATGAGTCTGAGAGCACTAGAGCCACACACCATGCTGGCAGGTGCTATATAAACTTCCCATTAATAGCTCTGCCAATGCAGCTCAGTCCCAGCCCGGGGCCCCCCTCCTGCTTTTCCAGTCCTGGGCTCTCACACAACTCTGACAATGCACCTCAATCCCAACCCACAGCTCCCCTCCCCCTGCTATTCCAGCCCTGAGCTCCCCACACAATCCAGAAAATGCCCCTCAGTCCTCACCCACAGCACTTCCTGCAGTTCCAGGTACTGCAGGCTTTTGACACTTCTTAATACCTAGCTGTGCTGTTGACAGGGGTGAAAGTAAATTATAGGACTGCTGGAGTCCTGAGGGGGGCGTGGCCTCATCCAGAAGAGGTGTGGTCTCAACCAGAAGGGGCGTGGCCTCTTGAGATTTAAGGGCCCTGTGGCACTGGCTGTGGCTGTGAGCCCCAGGGCCTTTAAATCAACGCGGGGCTCCCAGCTGCAGAAGTGGCTGGGAGCCCCCGGGGCTTAGGGGCAAATTAAAGGGCCCGGGGCTCCGGCCGCCGTGGAGCTCTGGGCCCTTTAAATCATAGAATCATAGAATCTCAGGGTTGGAAGGGACCTCAGGAGGTCATCTAGTCCAACCCCCTGCTCAAAGCAGGACCAAACCCAACTAAATCATCCCAGCCAGGGCTTTGTCAAGCCTGACCTTAAAAACCTCTAAGGAAGGAGATTCCACTACCTCCCTAGGTAACCCATTCCAGTTCTTCACCACCCTACTAGTGCAAAAGTTTTTCCTAATGTCCAACATAAACTTCCCCCTCTGCAACTTGAGACCATTATTCCTTGTTCTGTCATCTTCTACCACTGAGAACAGTCTAGATCCATCCTCTTTGGAACCCCCTGTTAGGTAGTTGAAAGCAGCTATCAAATCCCCCCTCATTCTTCTCTTCTGCAGACTAAACAATCCCAATTCCCTCAGCCTCTCCTCATAAGTCATGTGCTCCAGCCCCCTAATCATTTTTGTTGCCCTCCGCTGGACTCTCTCCAATTTATCCACATCCTTCTTGTAGTGTGGGGCCCAAAACTGGACACAGTACTCCAAATGAGGCCTCACCAGTGCTGAATAGAGGGGAATGATCACATCCCTCGATCTGCTGGAAATGCCCCTACTTATACAACCCAAAATGCCATTAGCCTTCTTGGCAACAAGGGCACACTGTTGACTCATATTCAGCTTTTCGTCCACCGTAACCCCTAGGTCCTTTTCTGCAGAACTGCTGCCCAGCCATTCGGTCCCTAGTCTGTAACAGTGTATGGGATTCTTCCGTCCTAAGTGCAGGACTCTGCACTTGTCCTTGTTGAACCTCATCATATTTCTTTTGGCCCAATCCTCTAATTTGTCTAGGTCCCTCTGTATCCTATCCCTACCCTCCAGCCTATCAACCACTCCTCCCAGTTTAGTGTCATCTGCAAACTTGCTAAGGGTGCAGTCCACACCATCCTCCAGATCGTTAATGAAGATATTGAATAAAACCGGCCCCAGCACTGACCCTTGGGGCGCTCCACTTGATACCGGCTGCCAACTAGACATGGAACCATTGATCACTATCCGTTGAGCCCGACCATCTAGCCAGTTTTCTATCCACCTTACTGTCCATTCATCCAGCCCATACTTCTTTAACTTGCTGGCTGCCAGAGCTGAGTGCGGGATTTAAAGGGCCCAGAGCTCCCGCGGCTACGGGGAGCCCCGATCACTTTAAATCGGGCCCCAGCCCAGCCGCTGGAGCCGCGGGCGGGATTCAAAAGGCTCTGAGCTGCCCGCAGCCGCGGGAGCTCTGAGCCCTTTAAATCCCGCCCTCAGCTCCGGCAGCCAGAGCTGCGGGCGGGGTTTAAAGGGCTCTGGGCTGCCCGCAGCGGTGGGGAGCTCTGAGCCCTTTAAATCCCAGCCCCAGCCCAGCCACTGGAGCCACGGGCGGGATTCAAAGGGCTCTGGGCTGCCCGCAGACGCGGGCGCTCTGAGCCCTTTAAATCCCAACCATGGAAGCCGGTGTGGTCCGGCACGGCGTACTGGCTCTTGCCAGTACGCCGTACCGGCTTACTTTCACCTCTGGCTGTTGATGTTGAGCAATGGAGCCCCGATGAATTTAGCCCTTGATGATGATAACCATTCTGCACTCTCTTTTGCAGTTAATGCTCTGCTCAGTGGGGCATTGCTGAGCTGGCATGTGACCACCTGGCCACTTTTCCAGCAGCTTGTTTTTTAACCAGTGGATTATTTCTTTGCCTTGTTCTGATCTCTCTCCTTTTACCCTCCTCTCTCTCTCTCTCTGGGTTTAGCTCCGTGCATTCCTGACTGATGTCCTCATTGACCAGTTGCCAAATCTGGTGGAGATGCAGAGATTTCTGAGCCACCTCGTAATGACAGAGCCTGTTCCACCCAAAAAGGACCTCATCCTGGAGCAGGTACCTCCAGCACCATCCCTCTCCCAAGGCCAGTTGGTCTCCTCCATTCCAGCTGCACAAGGCTGCTGCATTTCATATTGGATAGCATTCTGTAATCCCATCTCCCGTTTCCAAAGGTTGAGTATATTCCCACCACTTGGAGAACATGGTGCTGTGATGAGAGAGGGCACATGCCCTGGCACTGAACCTGTGCTTTGCACTCTTTTTTTTACTGGCCCTACAACGGCATCCAGTTCTTCCTCACATTAGTAATGGGCCTCTGCTCTATCAACTATCATCCCCTGAGGAGCTTACTTCCACACAGGCCAGACAGGCAGCTGAGACGCAGGGAGTTCGCCCTTGCATCAGGCGATGGTGATATGAGAGCAAAGCCAGAGTCACCGGAGCCCTGAGATGGAATTCTATATTATGGAGAGGAAGAATGGCTCAGTGGTTAGGGCATTACCCTAGGACTTGGGAGAACTGAGTTCAGTCCCTGCTTTGCCACAGACTCCTTGTGTGAGTCACTCAGTCTCTGTCTGCCTCAGTTCCCCATCTGGACAATGGAGATAATACCCCTGTCCCCAACAGGGGTGTTTGAGGTCCAGATACATGCACTGTAGATTGTGAGGTGCACAGCTACCATGGTAATGGAGGCCATATTGGTACCATAGGTCAAGTTGTGCCTGCCTTTTCTTCTACACAGTACCTGGATGGGAGCCTTGCACAGACTCCAGCTCTCACTAGCACTGCTCTCTCCGCACCCTGCAACAGTAGTGGCTTTGTGGACAGCCTTTGCTTCATGCTGCAGCCAGGGCTGAGTGGAGAGCAAGGCAGCAGCCAACCATCATCCCAGCCAGGGCTTTGTCAGGTGGGACCTTAAAAACCTCTAAGGATGGAGATTCCACCACCTCCCTAGGTAACCAACCCATTCCAGTGCTTCACCACCCTCCTAGTGAAATAGTGTTTTCTAATATCCAACCTAGACCTCCCCCACTGCAACTTGAGACCATTGCTCCTTGTTCTGTCATCTGCCACCACTGAGAACAGCTGAGCTCATCCTCTTTGGAACCCTGCTTCAGGTAGTTGAAAGCTGCTATCAAATCCCCCCTCACTCTTCTCTTCTGCAGACTAAACAAGACCAGTTCTCTCAGCCTCTCTTCATAAGTCATGTGCCCCAACCCCCTAATCATTTTCATTACCCTCCGCTGGACTCTCCAATTTGTTCACATCCCTTCTGTAGTGGAGGGACCAAAACTGGATGCAATACTCCAGGTGTGGCCTCACCAGTGCCAAATAGAGAGGAATAATCACTTCCCTCGAACTGCTGGCAATGCTCCTATAATACACCCCAATATGCCGTTGGCCTTCTTGGCAACAAGGGCACACTGCTGATTCATATATAGCTTCTCATCCACTGTAATCCCCAGGTCCTTTTCTGCAGAACTGCTGCTTAGCCAGTCAGTCCCCAGTCTGTAGCAGTGCATGGGATTCTTCCTTCCTAAGTGCAGGACTCTGCACTTGTCCTTGTTGAATCTCATCAGATTTCTTTTGGCCCAATCCTCTGGACCCTATCCCTACGCTCCAGCGTATCTACCTCTCCTCACAGCTTAATGTCATCTGCAAACTTACTGAGCATGCAATTCATCCCATTATCCAGATCATTAATAAAGATGTTAAACAAAACTGGCCCCAGGACCGATCCTTAGGGCACTCCGCTTGATACCGGCTGCCAACTAGACATCAAGCCGTTATCACTACCCATTGAGCCCAATGATCCAGCCAGCTTTCTATCCACCTTATAGTCCATTCATCCAGCCCATACTTCTTTAACTTGCTGGCAAGAATGCCGTGGGAGACCGTATCAAAGGCTTTGCTAAAGTTAAGAGTTAGCAATGCAGGGGCTGGCAGCTATCGCTCTGGAGGGTTTTGTGTGGCCCTTCAATGTGCTGCCATCCTAACCTCATCAATCTCCTTTTCAGCTTGCATCACTAGCTTCATGCATGTAATTGGAATTCAGCATCTCAAGTGGGTTGGGGGAAGCCAGCTGCAGTCACACATGCTAATCATGCATCCTGCCCCATGAACTCACCCACTGTCACTGTGCCAAGCAATGATGAAAAAGGCTTTTTCCACTGGTTGCTTCTCTGAGAACAGTCCTTCTCTCGCCTTCTCTGCTTGGCTATTTTACTCCGCAGGGATGACAGCTCCTTTGAAGCAGCAGCTTTTCTTCTGGAGCCTGAGCTCCTTGCTCTGTTCTTGGCTGGCATTTGCTCTTTTGCATTGAAAGGCTCTCATGAGGGTGTTTCTGTTCAGAGAAATGATGAGTGGAAAAAGTTCTCAGTTCTGGGAGAAAGATCAAATAAGGAAAGAGATTCTGGGAGCTGGGTCACCCCCGCAGCTTGGTGAGAGTGCTTCATGTTACTGGAATTCAAGTCTTGCTGCTGATCTCTCACTCCCAAGGACTAGAGGGAGGCATAGCCTTGTTTCACTTAGCCCTTATCACCTCTGTCAGTGAAGGAATCTGAAAGAAGTCTCATCACCTCCATCCTCCTGGAGAGAAGGGAGGCTGGGGCTGACATGGGAATTCAAGGAGTGTGTTGGTGTAAGGGAGGGAATTAGGAGAGTTTAAGGAGGCAAATGTACTGGGAAGATGAAGTAGGTCCAGGGGATCAAAGCACCTCCCAGAATAAATGCTGTTAACAACTGAGCTTTCCCTTCAGTGTCATGCAACTAGGAGGCACGTGCTGTGGCCTCTTCTCAATAAACGCTGTGACAGACCCAGACCAGTAGGGTACAGGAGTCTGGTAGAGGGTAAATATACTGGTCACTGGATGAGTAGTTTTCTGTTCCCTGAGTGACCAGAGCAGGGGCTGCACTAGAGTAATCAGGAACCTGCTAGAACCAATTAAGGCAGACAGGCTGATTAGAACACCTGCAGCCAATCAAGGCAGGCTAACCAGGGCACCTGGGTTTAAAAAGGAGCTCACTCCAGTCAGGCGAGGAGGAGCCAGAGGAGAGGAAGTGCGTGTGAGGAGCTGGGAGCAAGAGGCACAAGGAGCTGAGAGTGAGAGCATGTGCTGCTGGAGGACTAAGGAGTACAAGTGTTATCAGACACCAGGAGGAAGGTCCTGTGGTGAGGATAAAGAAGGTGTTTGGAGGAGGCCATGGGGAAGTAGCCCAGGGAGTTGTAGCTGTCATGAAGCTGTTACAAGAGGCACTATAGACAGCTGCAATCCACAGGGCCCTGGGCTGGAACCCGGAGTATAGGGCGGGCCCGGGTTCCTCCCAACTCCTGATCAGACACAGGAGAAGTTGATCCAGACTGTGGGGAAGATCACTGAGGTGAGCAAATCTGCCAATAAGCGCAGGACCCACCAAGGTAGAGGAGGAACTTTGTCACAATGCGGAGAAGGAGTTCTTCTCATAGCAAACTGCTGTGGCTTCTGCAGATCTGCCACATCTTCCTTCACCCCGTACATTCACAATTGGCAGGGCTATACGTGTACATCTCCCTTCAACCTGTACACACACAGATATGTCACCTCTTCCTTCAACTCCTACACATACTTGTGTGTATACATAGAGATCTGTCATCTTCCTTCACTCCTGCACATGGGCGGTGGGTGAACGAGCTGTTGGGGGAGGCTAGTCCCGAGCCGCCCCCCTTCTGCCCCCTCTTCCCTCTTGGAGCCCAGAGCACCCTCTGCCCCCGCAGCTGCCTGGCGCACTGGGCAGGCGGCGAGGCTGGAGCACCTCTAGCCCCAAGCAAGTGGCTTGGCCCTAGCATCCCCAGCCCCAGAACGCTGGGCAGGGGGCGCAGCCGGAGTGCCCCCTGCCCCGGAATGCTGGGTGGGTGGGTGGCATGGCCAGAGTGCCCCCCAGCCCCAGGTGAGCAGCTTGGTCACAGTGCCCTCAGCCCTGGAGCACTGGGCAGGCAGGCGGCGTGGTCCCAGCGCCCCAACCCCTGCACTGGGTGGACGGCACCACGTGGCCACAGGCCCAGCACCCCCAGCTGTAGGCCTTACAAGCACCAGCCCCAGTTTGCCTGCCCCAGACTCTTGGCCACAGAAGAGTAGGAAGGGGAACTGGGAGCAGGCAGGAGGAGGTCGGGGGGTGGAGCGTGAGCAGGGCCACACCAGACTGTTTGGGGAGGCACAGCCTCCCCCAGCCTATGCTACCCGCTGCCCATGCCCCTGCACACAAATGTGAGTGTACACACAGCTGTCACATCGTCCTTTAGCTCCCTACATGCACATGTACACACACAGATTTGTCACATCTTCCTTCATCCCACACACATCCTTCATCCCTGCTTCTGGCTCTCATACAAGTCCATGAGCTACCCCAGACATTGTTGCTGCCCCTGCATGTCCTGCCCCAGAATCACCCCCACATTGCTGGGACACGATGCTCCTCTCACCCTTTTCACTGTCCCAACAGGTTCCTGTCATCAGGGACCGCATTGTCAGAGAGAATTCTGGGAAGTGGCAGGCGATCGCCAAGCACCAGGTGAAGCACATGTTCAGCCCCTCAGAGGACGAGTTGAAAGATCTGGCATGCCGGTAAGATCCCAGCCCCTCTATGATGAGCAACCCTGAGCTCCCTCTTGCAGGAGAGCCCGTTTGCAAAGCCAGTTCCCATTTTCCTCTTGTGCCATGAGGCTGCTAGCTACAGGAGGCTCAGCACAACCATCATCCCAATGAGCAGGGGCTTCTTGACAAGAGAAAATAGCCAGCGTAAATTTCACTGCCCTGGGGAGGACTGAGACATTGAGCGAGGCAGGAATCCTAGCCTGCAGCAGGAGGTCCCTTTGGAGAGTGGAATGGGAAGGATAGCAGGGTCAGACCTAAATGCTCCATCCTGTGCTGGAGGGTAAGGAAGATGAATCAGGACAGACACCACCTTTCATATCATGAGTCTTCTGCTACAGGTGCTGATGCCTGTTTTCTATCCCCAACTAGGTGGGCACGGACATACAACCTGGATGTGATGGAGGCTCTCGTCCCAGAGAAACCCAAGTGTGGGCTGTGCGGCTTTGAGGCAACAAAGCGCTGCTCTCGATGCCAGAATGAGTGGTACTGCAAACGGTAATGATTCTTAGCGTTGTCTGATCTGTCAGAGCTTCCTGCTGCCCTCAGGGCTTAGCTGGGATCTCACCTCTCCCTTGGGCACGCAGCTGGTACTAGAGTCCTGCTGTGAGACCTGGCCATGCCAATTCTAGGACTTGGTCCTTTGTCTGGAGCATGCCTGAATATGCTGGGTCTAGCAGCCCTGGCTGGTCTCTGCACCTGTCATGATAACAGGTGTTATATCCCGTGCACCTCGACTTCATGACTGTCATGGAGTTTCAAATCAGTGCATGAATTCACAGCGCTTAACCCTCTGATTAGCGTCACTGGAACTGTGAGGTCAGCTGTCCTTGCACCACAGTGAATCTCCACTGGGGTCAGTTATGTCACAAGCCGGAGCAGAAGCAGCCTTTCCATGTTTCCTTTTATGAAAAGCCCAGTGAATTTTGTGCTGATGCTGGAAGGTGCTGGGCTGATACTCCGGAGTCCCCTGTTTATCCACAACAAAAGCAGCAATGTGAGCTTCCCCACCTTACCCTCTCCCCAGTGAATGTGCTTCACCTTACACCTAGAGGGAACCACCCTGGGTGGGAATTCAGTGTCCTTGGCCTCTTTGGGACTCCTTAGCCTCATTGCCAGACTCTGCCAGACTAGCAGAGGGGGCCAGTCAGTGACAGTGGCTATAGGCAATTGACCACTACAACAGATACCCCTACTCCGTTTCACACAGACCACTGAGCCACGGGTAGATGGGAACAGGTTTTGTCACTGGCTGGCCCTTATTTCACGCAGACAAGTAGAGCTGAAGGCCTCCATAGCGCATCCCAATCCCGTGATCCAATTTCCAATGTGTTCCTTTCTACCATTGCCCCTCTGTCCTCTTTCCCTTTGCAGGGAGTGCCAGGTGCAGCACTGGCAGAAGCACAAGAAAGCTTGCAACCTGATGGCTGATGCCTTGAAGAAAATAAAAGAGGACCTGAAAGTGCAGCCGTAATGCAGAGCCAGAGCTTTCCAAAGAGGGACTTCTCCTCCCAGGCATTCCAGCAATCCAAGAGCAAAGGGTCGCCAGTTAGAACTAGAGACAGACAACCCCTTGTTCATCTAACCTGGGCCCAGTGCACCACTGGTGCCTGCCTCCTGTGTAACTGTACATGCTGTGGTAATGCATGGGCTGCTCCAGATCCCAGCCTTGCAGCCACGGACAGGGATCAGGGATCATGCTCAGCTCAGTGGGAGACAGCAGCCACTGGCCAGCACAACTGCTGAGATTGGGAGCCTTGGTTCTCTCATACCCCATTCTGTCTCCTAGTTTCTAAACACTTCCTTGCTTGAGAACAGGCTTATCCTGACCTCGGGGACTCATTTATGCTAAGCAGCTTTCTCCGTGCTGCCACCCATGACACAGAAGCAGCTTGTGTTACTGGGCATCCTGCCTGAAGCAGGCGCCACCTGCCGTCATGCAGCATGGCAGTGAGTGCAGATCTCGCCACAGTGCGGCAGAGCACAATGGCGGCTGACAAGTTTGGAACTAACCACTGACTGCTGCTCTCACTACCTGCTGCTGGGACTGTACCATGGGCCTTAAGGAAAATATATTTTCTGCTCCCAGGGCTCAGAGGCCAGCAATAGCCGCACTGGGCTCAGACCCTCTTCTGCTGTGACTCCCCCCTCCCCCCCTTACAATTTGTTCTCCAGTAAATGGGTTGAACCACTAACCATCTTGTTCTCATTCATCTCCATTCTGTAACAGTCTGCAGCAGCCACCTTAGAGATGACAAAACCACTTCCTCACTTATTTCCTGCATCATCCTACTGGGGAGGATTTTATAAACCCCATCTCTGCCAATAATGAGTTTATAAGGTCTCTGTTGATGCTCAGATGCCAGTCAGGGCCATACAGGCTGGGAGGGAATTGCCCAGAAGGTGACATCTTCTGTACCTTCCTTATCTAGGTGCTCAGTTCTATAACATCCTTGCATGGGCCTTGCCGTGTAGGCTGGGGGAGGGGCAGGGAAAAGGATGTGGTTAGGACAAATACTTCAATTTTCGGAGGCTCATTGTTTCACGGTTTAGAGCATAATGCGGTGTCTTGGTGGCTACCGAGGGACTTGCCTCCTGCTCTGGGGTTTTCTCTTTTCTCTGCAGTGTAGTGAGAAACGAAATTAATAATCAGCTCCATCCAGAAAGCAGCACGAGTCATTCTTGTGTCAGCCCTGGTCATCCAAAGTCGTGTTCTGGTCAGAATGCCAAGGATCAGTCCCCATGCAGCTCGTCTCCAGTCATGTTGATATTGATCTTCCCCATGTTTGATATTGATCTCCCCCCCCATGCTGAACACCCTGTAGCTAAGTTCATCAGTAACTTCCCTAGTTGTTTGGGTCATGCTATGAGGTGTGCTGGCTCCCCCAGTGTTAGGTAATAATTGGAGATATACCAATCGCCTAGAACTGGAAGGGACCTCGAAAGGTCATCAAGTCCAGCCCCCTGCCTTCACTAGCAGGACCAATTTTTGCCCCAGATCCCTCAGTGGCCTCCTCAAGGATTGAACTCACAACCCTGGGTTTAGCAGGCCAATGCTCAAACCACTGAGCTATCCCTCCCCCCGGTTAGCCTCCAGTGAGCCTGAATCCTGCCAGCTCAATCCTGTTAATGACCATGTCTGTGAATGCAGCATAGTTGTAGCTGTGTTGGTCCCAGGCTATGAGAGAGACAAGGTGGATGAGGTAGTATCTTTTATTGAACCCACTTCTGTTGGTGAGAGAGACAAGCTTTTGAGTTACGCAGTGCTCTTCTTCAGGCCTGGGAAAGGTACTCCCAGCCTCACAGCAAAATGCAAGTGGAACAGATTTTTAGTGTCTAGCAGAACTTAAATTCATTACTCTGCTAGACACTAAAAATCATGGACTGAACAGAGACTATATGTATGGTTTGTTACAACAATCTGTAACCCACTAACCCCCTCTTTTAATCCTATGGCTGCCGAGGTATTAACAGACCACTTCACCTTGAATGGTCCCTTACAATATGTGCTAACTACTTACGCTAAACAATCTTGTGCTCATACACCTTGTCTCTCTAATGACCATATGGACAGTTACAACAAATAGTCCTGCAAGAGCTGTCCCATAGCATCGTGTATCCGCAAAAGTGGCCTCTCTGACTGTCTCTCTAACTTTTGCTGACCCCCAGGTCATCCTGCCCAGAAGCCACGGGCTTGTATAAATATGCCTCCAGAAAAGGGGAGAGGGCTGCTTCCGCTAGATTAGTTTGATGTTAGAGATGGGTCTGAGCTAGTCCAATCAGGAGCGAGCCTTATTCGAACACTCAAAATGTTCGATGCTGGGGTTTGCTTCCACCCATGATAAATAAAGCAGTGAAGTTTGGATCCAGCTCTGAACTCTTCTGAAGGCTATGCTGTTCTCACCTGAACTTTCAGCTCACTCTCCTCTCGATCTGATGCATTAGAAAAAGTGAGGCTAACCAATCCCCAGTGTTCAAAAACTGTGAGGCCCCCAAAATCATGAGATTGTCTTAAAAAACAAGATTTTAAAAAATAACCAGTGCTGGTCTTCTGTTTTTTCACCCTTTAGTGGCCATATTATCAAGGTTTTCTCCACAACCACAAGGGCTAGAAACATACTTCTCTTTTAAGTGTGAGCTGAGATGCTCCATTAATCATGTGACTCTGGGAGCTGGGGCTTTAAGAAAATCACCAAGTGTCTTGAGACTCACGATAAAATCCCAAGTGTCAGCAATCATGGAACAAGTGAAATGAATGGAAAATACCACAAGTATGTGCAAAAACTAGATAATGGAAGTGGGGCTGGAAAGTCAAACTCCTGGAAATGTTCTGTGGGGGCGTTTGAGGCTCATGTCACCTGTGTCTGGATGTGGCTCTTGGGCAGATGCTAGTTTAGACAGAGATGTTTGTTGGTCTGAAGAGCCGGAGAGAAGGATCCAGCCTGCGACTTCAGAGAGCAGTTTTGCCTTTGTGAATGTTAGATTCAGCATTTTCTTTAATCTTTCCTTGTAGATAAGCATGAATGTAAACATGAGCATGCTGCGCCAGGCCAGCCTGGAGGGACAGGACTCTCTTATCACAGGCTCTCCCAGTTTCCCAAACTTCAGACCTCCTCTTCCTTCAACCCTCTCTCAGCCCACTTCTGGCATCTCAACTGGCCCTGGGTTTTCCCCAGTCCTATCCTGGAGGAAGGATCAGCAGAACTACATTGAAAATGGTGAGATGCTCGGAGACCACACCAACGGGGGCTATAGACAGATCCCCCCACTTTCTGTGCGGAGAGTGTGACTGGGAATTAGAAGTACCAGTTGAGATTGATCTGGTTTAGAAGTTCCTGCTTTTAGCCATACATGTGGTAGAGACTGAACTGGAAGAGCACAGAATATGATGACGTTCAGGCACTGAACAAAGAGGGCACTTGCAGATTAAAACTGCTGCTGCCAAACTTTCTCTGTCAGAAGTTGTTGACTCATCCATGATGTGATTTTACAATCTGGGTGCTGAATGTTAGTGGAGCAGGAAATAATCAGGTAACAGGCTGGTTTGAAGTGCGTCTGACTTTTCAAAAGTGCACACACAGGAACCTTTTCCATGCTGGGGTGGGGCTCTGCACTAAGGGAACAGGAAACCTTTAGGCAAACCGCAGCTGTAACATTACCTGTTTCACTCAGATCTTTTGCCCTATGTGATCTTTGAGGCCCTCTGAGACCTTTAGTTTTGAAAGGTTTGGCCAGAAGATCACATGGTGAACGAACAAAACATGAAATTAAGTGTATGTGACTCCGGAAGATGAAGGGCTGAGTTGATCAAGCTGGGCTTTGAACTTGTGGGTCTAGGGCATATTTTCAGTCAGGATGCTTAAGTCCCCTCCCTGCCTTTGTAGAGCAGAGGGCACAGAATCAGTGCATGGCTGTGGGGGGAGGCTGAGGGTATTACAGCTCACAGGGCAAAGTGGTCAATGATTCTGGAAGAGCTGCTGCTGACACTTAGGGGGAAGTGCCCCTGATTTCTTTGGAGAGAGGTTCAAGTGATACGGCATTAAACTAGAAGTTGAGAGCCCTGGGGTCTAATCCCAGCTCTGCCACTGATTTAATGGGTGGCCTTGGGCAAGTCACTTATCTTATCTGTGCTTCAGTTGCCCCATCGATAAAATGTGCATAGTGATTTCCCCTGTGTTTTGTCATCCACCAACGCGCTGAGTGTTGTTCTCTGGCAGGGAACTGAGGACCTGGCTTGTACATGCTGTTGTATAATAAATTCCTTCCCCTTATCAGCCTCTTCTTTGCATTCGCACACCCTTTCCTGCTAAGGAAGCCAGACATCAGCAAACCAGAGTTTATCCTCTTGTAAACGTGTTGCCAAGGAAGGAAAGAAGGGGCAGCTGTCCTACAGGCCACAGGAGAAGGATGTTCCTGCAGTATCATCTCAATCCTTTTGAGTGGGGTGGACTGGGCTGCCTTGGCCAGCACTGGAATGGAAAGCTGTGCGCTGCCATGTGACAGTCCAGCGCTTTGGACTAATGCACACAGCTGGTTCTGCTGGACATTGCAGGGTAGCTTCTGTCAGTATCGCTGTGGCCTCTGCTAAAAAGCTGCCGCCTCACTCATGACTTAGACATCCACAGTTGGGACCTGGCCCTGCCTCTCCTACAGGAGCTGGATGCTACTGAGGCCCACTTCTCCCCTGAGCCCAGCTGTGGAAGAACAGCACAGGACCCACTGTGCCCAGTTAGAGCACTGGCCTTTTTTGGTGTTTGAAGTCAGCTTGGCTGGGAATGGTGGACGTTCAACACCTCTCAGGATCAGGCCCCAGCTGCCATTCATGCTTTGCATCACCCTCCTAGCTGTGAGCGGAACTCAGTGGGGCTGGTTTGCCCCATAGAAAACAGATAGTGCCTTGGCTGGCCTTGCTGCACCCTCTTTAGGAGGATGAGAAAGCAGCTGGTGAATAGCACTCAGGTGAGGGAGCTGGTTTCATGTGATGTATTTAAATGGCTGCCTTGGGCTAGAAGGATAAATGATTGGGGCTATCAGTCCTCATGCTTCAGGACACAAGCTGATCTGAGCGGAGGGGTAAGGCAGGAACTGCTTCCCCCTTTTCCAGTGCTATGGAATTACAGGATCAGGCCCTATTTACACAGAGCATAAAACTCTATTGAGAGAACCAGGGATCAACATGGCTAAAATACGGGCTTTGCTGGTGTGATTTGCCTGTGGGATGTGAGCTGGCCAGAACAGCTTGAAACCCATGTCATAGGTAGGGAGCAAGTCTAGAGGACACTCAAGCCAGTTCTGATCCCATTTACACAAGTATAAATCTAGAGTCAGCCTACTGTAATAGCGGAGTGACTCCAGATTTACACTGGACAAAGAATACCACTGAGTCCCAGGGACTGACTGTATTTACACTAGTGCTAGAATCTGGAGTAATGTGTTTAAATGTTTAGTGTTGCAGCTAACACACTTTTATCCCCTGTGTCAGCCCTGCATGGGGGTTTTAATACCTCAGGTTAGTACTGTAGAGCTTGAAGTCTGGTCACAGGGAAATAATCTTTCCAATGCCTGGATGTAACAGGCCAAGAACACATGGAGAGAGAGGGAAATTGCCTTTTGTTCTTCCTGAACTGGTGCTGACTTTTAAACTCCTCCTAAACGTTAACCTTTCCCTGGGACTCTCGCCCCAGAAATGGCTCTTCCTGGGAGCGATTTTAGACTCTTGCTGGGATATTTTTGGATCTCTTCATTTCTATTTTAGTGCCAGCAAGAACCCACAACCAGTGCCCCTGGGACGCTCTCCTCTGGTTTGCCTGGGTCCACCCATCTCTCTGGCTTGATTTTTTTCCATTGAAACCAGACAGTCTTCACATCTGACTGTTGTTTTTGTACTGCGCTGCCATAGTGACCACCAGCAACAAGAAGTTCTGGACTTGAGAGGCAGCTAGCCTGACCTCCTCTCAGCAGCCGGAGCAGCACTTTCTCTCTGTCCTCTTCTTCCCCCTCTTGTCAGCCAGAGTGAGGAAGGTGGGGAAGCACTGTCCTAGTGGATCAGTGTCCTTGTCCCCAAAAACTGGTCTATAGCAGGGCCCTGGACTGAATGAATCACACACCCCCTCCCACCCAATCAGTTCTGGGAGCGCCTGCAGGGCGAGGAGATGCAGCTGCCCGGGCCGGACTCCAGGCTTAGATTCAGAGATGCCAAGGCCAGCTGGCGCCATTGTGATTGTCTAGTCTGACCACCTGTGTCCCATAGGCCATGCAACTTCCCCCAAGGCTCCAAGACACCAGCATTCACACACACGTTTTCCAAAGGGGCTACAAAAAGAAGGCACCGAAGTTGGCATGCCAATGGGCTTCATGGAGAAGTGACCTTCAGCCTGAACCGGATGGCCCATGTTCAGCCGGGAGTGACCACACTTCAACGTGGACTGGGCCCAACCTCTTTCTTAGGTTAGGGGGCAGATTAGAGGGGGCAAGACAGGCAGGGGATGTGGGGGGGCACTGGAGGAGCTAATCAACAGAGCTCACTGACACTGGAAGATGTTTGTCTTAACTGGGCCAGGGGCAAGAGGAAGGGGCAGCTGGAAACGTCCTCCACATCCCACCCATCATGCCAGGGGCTGTGTGTAAGCCGATGGGCTCTTGCACCGGCCTGTGCACCAAAGAATGTGCCAGCCACAGAGCCCAGTCCCATTTTATTTCCTCAAAAGGACCCAAGGTCAGTACGTCAAACATGCCCCTTCCCCCCTGAGCTGGGGTCTTCTGCAAGGGCCAATCTACTCCCTGAAGGACTCACTCCAGAGGCAGGCTGCCTGGGAGTCGAGGTGGGCATCTCTGTTCCCTTCTGTGGGATGACACACCACAGGCTGCCTGTGTGGGGTCGCACAGGGACTGGGGCCTCCTGCAGCTCTAACTCACAGCTGAGCTACTTGCTGGTTCCCAGGAGAATCTGCTGCTCTTCATGCTAAAAGTGGGGCTAAGCCCAGCTCCCCTTATGGGGTGAGCCCCCTCTATCCACATGCAGCTTGGCTGTTTCCTCTCTTTGCTGGGCCTCAGTGATGATAGGTCGCCTCTCTGGTCCTATTCCTCTTTGTGGCCTGCTTCATTCCAGCTTTTCTCAGGCATGAAACACCCTGTCCAAACTGGGATGTCACCTACTCCTTGAGGCATGCTCCCTGCTTGGGCTGGGGCCAGCTGTCTTCCTCGGGGCAGCCTGGGAGGGATGGCACAGAGAGCCCAGCTGCTGAATTCCCAAGGAGCATCTTGGCTTGGAGCGGATGGTTCAAACTTCCAGCATGAGTGTACGGAGGAGGGAGGCTGCAGCAGTGCATCCTATTGGGGAGAGCTGGGGGCAGGGGACAGTAGCTAGTAAAGGGCCAGGACTACTCCCTAGCTCTGTAGTACAGGTGAGGAAAGGAAGCTGGGCTTGAACTTGGTAAAAGCCAGGGGCTCCCTAGCTCAGGCTATAGGCTTCCTGTGCCAGCCAGGGGCATTTCCCTCTGGAAGATGGCAGTGGGTCAGAGCAGGGTGGGCGCATCCTGGTCTCTCCCCTTGCCCTGCCCCCTCCCTCCCAGCCAGGAGGGATGCTGCTCTCTGCCTTGCTTAGGGGCTTTACTGGGAATAGGCTAAAGCGTCTGTACATAACTTTTGTCTGGCTCTAACTCCGCTCCCTGCCCTGGGGGCTGCCGTGCAGCTGTGCCCCTCAGTGCCATGCCAAGGCAATGCTGGCACCATTAGCCAGGGCTGCCTCTGCCTTCACCCTGCAGTGCTGGAAACTGGAAGCAGCAGTGCCTTCACCTACCAGGGAAAGTCTCCACTGACTGGCATCTCTGTCCCTCGCTGGGCACAAGCACTGGGTGGGGAGGGGGAGATGTCTGCACTGACTGGCATCTCTGTCCCTCTCCGGGCACAGAGACCAGGTGAATCTCCACAGGGGATGCCCTGCTTTCCCGGCCTGCCCTCTGTGGATTTCTGCACCACCCCTTGCCCTATCAAGAGGGCATGGGGGTAGATTTCTTTATCTGTGGCCCTCCAGCGCCTCACCCAGCCCTTGGAACAAAGAGCCTCCTTCTCAAATAAGGTTGATCTTTATTGGAGTGGTTGTGTGGCACATCAAAGCAAGAAGGTGTACCAACCCCCCAGCAGCTAAGACCAAGCAGCAGTAGAGATAAAGGAGAAGAGTCACTAGAGGAAGGGAAAAAAATACACAGAACTTGTCAGCCATCACTCTCCCCTGCCCGAGGGAGGGCAATATCCTTAACCCCATTTTACAGATGGGGAAACTGAGGCACGGAGTGGCAGAGTTGCGAATACTGTGTCCCAGTCCAGGGTGCTCGTCACTAGGCTGCACTGAGAGGTAGACACTATTCACTTCAGAACCGACTGCCCCCGTAGACAATCAACCCAACCTTGTTACTTTGTCCTTTATACATTACAACTTCCCCTGGAGCCATCTCTGGGACCCGGTTATGCCTTTGAGCCGAATTTTCAGCGAGGCTCCGGTGTTGCCACATCACTTGGCTTTGTCCATGCTTGATGCTTTTCAGAGAAGTCTGGTCAGTTTCACGGAGCATGGAATAGAGCCCCCAGCCCCAAATGGCGCTGGAATACCTCCCGCCTTCACCCCTGCTCATCATGGCCTTTTGCAGGGTTGTATTCATTAGTTATTAGGCCCCCTCGAAGGGAGGTAAAGACTAGCACAGGGGAGGAAAATGCCCAATAGGTTAGTGTCAGAGCCGGGAGCAGAACCCAGGAGTCTCCAGCTCCCTGCTCCACCCACTAGACCCCACTCCCTCACAGCAGAACCCAGGAGTCCGGATTTAGAGTCCCCCTCTCTAATCTCTAGATCACACACACCTGGGAACAGCCCAGGAGTTCTGATTTCCAGTCCCCACCCCGACGCTAACCACTAGCCTTTCCTGCCCAGAGATTAACAGACCCCACCAGCCCTGGCGCCTACTGCCCTGCTCTAACCACGGACCCACAATCTCCCCCACCCCCAACCAGGAATCACCAGACCTACCAGCCCTGCCCCCAACCCCTCTGCTGTACCCATGGACACCGCCTCTGTGGGGATGGCCCCGACCGGGACCCTGCCCCACAAAGGGTTAAGAGCCAGCGCCCAGCGCACTCCCCTCAGCCAGTTTTCCGAAGGGCCCCAAGCAGCCCGCGGTTTCTCTCTCAGGGCCCCCGCCCGCTCTCACCCCTTCCCCAGTGCGGACGCCGGGCGCAGGCCTGCGGGCACCGCTCTAGGAACAGCAGGAAATGAACCTCCAGCCGGGCCGGGGGGCGCTGGGGGACCCGATCCTGCCGCTGCAGCCTCGGAGGCGCGCTGGGATACCGGGGCAGCCGGGCACCGCTTTTCCTACTGCCCGCGACGTTATTTTCTGCGCTCCCCGCTCAGCACGTCCCCCCCCCCCTTTGCCTGGGGAGTTTTCCCCGCGGCCCCGACAAGGTTTCAGGGTGAATCTGCCCCGCGCTCCCGCCCGGTCCGTCCTTCCTCGGGCGCCCCGAGGCGCTGGCAGCAATTCCAGCGGGAGCCCAGGGCGCACAGCCGGGACCGCTGTGGGGTGGCGGCGCAGGGGTTTCCGCCCCTATGACGGAGCGAGATGAACGAGGAGGAGAATCCGGGACCCCCCTCCCCAGCACCAAGCGGCGGGGCTGGGGCAACGCGCCCCGGCAGAGGAGAGCCCGGAGCTGGCAGGACCTTCGCTTTGATCCCCGCCAGTGTCTGCGCGGAGTTTGCGCCTCGTTCAAACCCAGGGGGCGGGGAGGAAAGAGCCGGGCGGGCTGAAAAGAGGAGCGAGGCAGACGGAGCGAGGAAGGGAGGGCCCGAGGCCAGGCTTCGCGCTGAGGCTTCTCCCACCCCAGTGCCATCGCCGGAGGGGCTCTGCCCTGGCCCCCCCCGCCGGGGCCATGGCCGCGGCCCAGGAGATGATCGAGCTGAAGAACCTAGAGCTGGAGAAGCGGATCGACCTGACCCGCGAGCCCCGGGGCACCCCGGAGCGCCCCGTGCGCCTGGAGCGCACCAACGCCCTGCGCATCACGCCCGGCAAAGTGCCCGAGCTCCTGAGCCGCGTGCGGCAGATCCGCCTGCTGGGCGGGCAGAGCGACCCCCGGCTGACGGGCCAGCTGGGCGAGGGCCACGCCTTCCGGCCCTGCACCCGCGGCCAGCAGACCTGGTGCGACCTGTGCGGAGATTTCGTCTGGGGGGGGCCTCGGAAGAGCCTACAGTGCGCCCGTGAGTACCGCGGCGGGGGCTCGGGGCAGCGGGGCTCACCTGCAGGGGGGCGCAGGCAGCGGGACTGGCCGAGGCTGGGTTCTTGGCCCCTTCTTGGTAACCCAGTAGAGGGAACCCCCGCCCGGTACTGCTCTGAGGCCCATTGATCTGGGTGGGCTTTCGGCAGGGGCATTTGCCCTGCCCAGGCTAGAAAGTCTCAGCCTGGCACCGTTCCCTGCAGACAGGCCAGAGGCATCTGGGGGCGGAGAGGAGAGCCCTGCCCCTTCTGGTGGAGAGGGCTGCAGCCATGGTCTGTCAGCTGCTCAGGCTGCCCTCCAGTTCCCCTGCCAAAGTCTGCAGAGCAGGAGCCAGGAGAGGAAGTGAGGGGCAGGAACCAGGGGTCTGCAGCTTCCTCCTTCCCAGAGTTCAGGCAGTGGCTCAGGGCACAGGCCTCCCGCCCCAACCCACCCAGAGGTCCCCTTGTGCTCTGAGAGAGGGCAGGAGACTCCCTTTCCTCCTCTGTTCTCTCCCTGGCTCTCCTCTCTGGTTGCCAGGATGGTGGGACCCTTCGTCTCCTGTTCTCCAGCCAGGGACAGCATAGTGCCCAGCGCATGGCTCCGCTAGACAAAGAATCCGTGCCAGGCCATGCATCATCTCGTATCTGCGTCGCTGCTAGGCCACATGGGGCGGCCATGTGGGGGCCCTGTGAGCTGGTGTGAGCAGCCCAGTTCTGGGACACTCACCCCTCTCCAGACCTCTCTCTGCCTGGGATGAACTCAGGGCTCAGCTCTTCAAACCTATAAGAATGGCCATTCTGGGTCAGACCAATGGTTCATCTAGCCCAGTATCCTGCCTCTGGCAGTGGCCAGTGCCAGGTGCTTCAGAGGGAATGAACAGAACAGGGTGATTGTTGACTCAGTCCTGTCCCCCCAGAGACCAGCACTTTGCTGCCTCCCCCAATCCGGCACAGCAGCTCCTGGCCTGCTCTGGGCTAAGCACAATGCGCAGACTCCACAGTGGGCCCAGTGCTAGCTCATGCATGGAGCTGGGGCCAGGTCCTGCTGCATGTCCTGGCCCCGTTTCCAGGCTGATGAAGTTTGGGATTGTCACGCACAGCGAACGCTCGGTTCTGCCGAGCAATGCTTACTGCTATGGGTCATTCTGTAGTGTTATCGCACCCAGGCCTCCCGACCTGGCCAAGTCACCCTATCGTCCCAACGGGCTCCCCCTGCTGGTGATTTCACAATGGTGCACAGAGGAAATTGGCCATGTGAAGACTTCAGAGCCCCCAGGACTCAGAGCCAGCCCAGGGCCTGTGAGAATGGTGATGCTGTGGGTAGGTGGAATGCCCCCACACACATGGCATTGGGGTCTGCCTGCCTGGTGCAAAATCTGCCTTGGGACACCATCTCACAGTGGTGCTTTACCCAACCCTCAGGAGCTCCCAGTCTTCCCCTGGCCCCCTGGGGAGGGGTGTGGGGGGGGAGGGCACTGTGGGGAAGGGGAGATGGTTCCCTATGCTGATCTCCAGTCGCCTTCACCTGACCAGCACTCAGCACAGTGGGGAGAGAACCACAGCCAGCCCCTGTGGATGAGGAGACAGTGAAAGCTCCTTTCGAAGGTGTTTAAACCCCAACCCCTGGCACTGTGGGGTCTGGTGCTCCTAGCAGATGCACAGCAGGTGCATCCCTGTGCTGCATCCCCTGCCAGCCAGGTGCAGCTGTCAGTAAGAATCAGAGGGCTCGTTTGCCTGCCTGCCCTCCCCCTGCCAATCACAGGAAGTGTGCGTGTGGAAGGAAGCCCTGGGGTTAACGGACTCTCTACCTCGATCTGTTTGCTATGCTGTGCTGGCACTAGGCAGGCGTGGGTGCAAGGTCCCAGTGGCACAGATAGACCAAGGCTCTCCTCCAGCCATAGTATGTCAAGCTGGGATCTCTTCTGATCCTGCAAGCCAGGCTGAGCTGGGCTGGATGAGAGGCACTCTTGGGGAAACCCAAGGTGCTGCAGGAAGGGGATGCCCTTCCCTCTAGGTCAGGGGGTAGAGTTCTGCTGCCAGAACCTGACTTCCTGCCTGTTTGCGGGCATTAAAGATGGTGGGGCACTGTCTGCAAGTCTGGAAGTATTAACCTTAAGGGCTTGGCCAGGTCCCTCCTTG
Organism: Mauremys mutica; assembly: GCF_020497125.1. NCBI lineage: Eukaryota > Metazoa > Chordata > Testudines > Geoemydidae > Mauremys > Mauremys mutica. The sequence goes on from NC_059078.1 coordinate 49,631,372, forward strand.
GGCGATGTTACGATCCGCCTCCCCCGAATCCCTCTTCAGTCTCCTCCGTTTCCATCCAAAGGCTTGGGTGGCATCGCTGTGTGGTGTCGAATAGCTGCGGTGGCATCGCTGTGTGGTGCCGAATAGCTGCTGTGTTCTGCCTCAGAGACAGCTGCATTTCAGTGATGTGCGGCTGTGTAGTAGAGAGATCTCTCTGGGGGGACAGTAACACTGAGGCAGGGCCGACTCGCCCAGCCTGGGAACCATTTGCTATCTCCCAAATTCCTCCTCCTGCTAGAAGAAGCAGAGGCTGGTGGGGCCCATTCCTGGGGAGCAGGGGAGGCAGCAGGCCTGGCTCAGGCTGGCTGGAGGGGTGCAGAATGGCACCAGGCTGTCTGTACGGGTTGGGAGAGTTGGCAGAGGCAAGGAGTGACTCTGGAGTGGCTGGGCACTGAGGCTGGGCATGGCAACAGGCACTGAGAGTGATAGTGGTGAGTGCACGGAGCCCTGCAAGGGCCGTAATATGGGGCAATGGGGTGGTGGTAACTGGCGTCCTTAGAGACGGTATCAGCCAACTGATTTGGGCCCGTGCTCAGGAACGCCCATCCTGCCCCTGTTGAGCAGAGAGAAATGTATAGGGCAGAACAGAATATTTTAGAGATGGAAATAATAGGAGGCAGAAGTGTCCCATGCCAAAGGACAGGGAGGCCCCACCCACCCTGACAGATTGACACGCCCCAGCTGCCAACCTGCTTTGCCTGCTATTTAGTGTGATTTCTCTTCCACCTCAGCCTCCACTTCCCCAGGGGCATCTGGGTCTCCATTCACTGCCAGCAAATCCCAGGCAGGTGACCAGTGGGCTGCTGGGGTTCCTGGCAGCCCTAGAGCTGGAGCCCCCAAGGTTTCTGAGGGCCGGGGCTCTGGAGTAGCCTTGCCGTGACAAGTTTCCAGGCTCCCTACCCTAGAGCTGGGAGCTTGAAAGCACTGGGAGCCTCAGCTCTAGCCAGGACTTGACTCCTGGCTCTGCCGCAGAAAGCAGGGAAATCCTGAGACAGGCCTCCAGGCTCTGTGGCTGTACAGCAGCCCTGCCATGTGGGTTGCCCCAGGGCTGGGCATTCCGGGCTTGCGGATCCCAGGCCAGCTGACTCCCTGTGGTGCCCGACTCCCCAGTGGAAGAGGCTTCAGTGGCTATTGTGGTCGATTTTTCCCTGTGTAGATCAGCCCTGAGTTTTGCCATGATCCTTTCTGGACCAAAGGAGAAACCAGAGCCTTTGGTTTGTTTTTAACCCTGGAAAAAGGGCAGTGGGTGGAATTTTCCTGGGAAGAAGGAGGAAGCTGAAACCTTTGCTTGTGTGCCCCTGCCGTGAGGGGATGGGGAGATCTGCCTGGCTCTGATGCTGGGCCAGAGACAGTTGAGCTGAGTCTTCCTTTCCCTTCTTGCTTTTCTGGGTCCCTTTGGCCCAGCGACCCCGCTCCCACAATCTGTTTTGCTCGCAGCTGTCACCCCACGCTGAGCCCCGTGCTCTGCGCCTCTGACCCCCCAGAGGATGGGACATGGGAATGCTTTCAGCATCTCCCCTGAGGCAGTCTGCTTCTTCCTGCCCCATCCGCGGTTGCTCTAGTGTCAGGAGAGCGGCTTCCCCAGAGGGACAGGCAGACAAGGCTATAACTGAACAGCATGAAGGCCAGTGTGGCAAAGCTCTTCTGATTGTAATTAACCTATCACTGAGAGCCTCTGTCATGCCAAAGTGTTGCATCAGTTACAGATAAACTCTTTGACTCCCACCCCGCTGAATGCAGCTGCCTCTGGGGTGCAACACTGCAGCTGTTTAACAGCACACAGCAACCCTGGGACAGGAAGCAAAGCTGTGTCCAACTGAAACTGTAGGGGGAGGCCAGGTCAGCAGAATTTAATGACCAATTTTGCACTTCAGCCCAAACTTGACATTAACATGCAACGATTCTTGTGAAAAGAATAATAATAATAATACTTAGCACTTCTATAAATGCCAAGGGACTGTGACTGGCCACAAGAGGTCAGTACTGCACCGAGGTCAATACTAAATCAGAGAGGAGGATGCCCCCTACTGACCCACCAACACCACTTCCCGAAGCACACTGTGCCCTACCACCACACTGGGACATTGGGACGTACTTCCTGCAGCACAGCACCCCCTGGAGCACCCTGAGTTACCAATCCCACTTTCTGCATCCCCTGGTTCAGTTCCATGCAAGCACTCACCAGGCTTATATGTGAGATCTAATGAGACCACAGTTCAATGAGGGGCAGCTGCAGAGCCCGTTAGACATGGTGCCCGGTTGTGAGCAGGCTTGGCAGGATCTGATTTTTATTGTCAATGTTGATAAATGTCAATTTCACTACAAACCCAAATATTTCAGTCAGTAATAATCCAAATGTACCAATGTAAGGAAAACGCTGTTGAGAACTCGTTAGAGTTTGATTGAAGGGCAGTTACTTTGTGCATTTTGACAGGTGATCTTGTCAATGTTGTGTTTAGCGGTTATAAAGTGTTACCTTTTGGAATCTCAGTGTTTGTTCTCAGTACACAATTGTCTCCCCCCTCCCCCCTAATTTCCAGCAACTGTGAAAATTGAAATGGATAAAAATCTAAAAAATAGTTAAAAATAAATCTTGAGATTCTCCATCAAAATGATAAAAAAGTAACAATTTAATTCTGCCAGGCCTAGTTATAAGCGACGACCATCCCAGCCACCCCTGCCTCTGAACATGGCCATTATTAGCAGCGGGTGTCTGAGATAAGTGGACCACACCACTGTAAAATCTATGGATCTGATCCTCTGCTTTCTTACTGGTGTGAATCGGAGTAACTCCAGTGAAGTGACACTGGTGTCAAAGAATTGGATTCGGTGTCCTGCTGTGCTGCAGAGATAACCACTAGAGGGAGCCAGAGCCCTATTAAAAGTCTTAGTTCCCCTCTAAAAAGAACAGCTGCGAATCCATGGAAATCTTGGGAGAAACTTTCCATGGAGAATTAAGTGAGATTGTTCTGCTTCTGCAGCTAAATCCTGCTCTCCAAAGCTGCGGCATGGGGCCTCTTTCTCCTGCAGCTCGCAGGACCAGTGGTTGGAAAGGCTGGGTTGGAAATCACCATGGATTTGCTTCCTAAAGAGCAGCCTGGCTGCAGGCAGGGAACAGGGCAGCCTGGGTCTCAGTGGGCTAGTTAAAAGCTGACTAGGCATTCAAGTGTCTCAGCAAAATGGAAGTTTGGCTTCTCTCTCGGTGGAAGGAAGCTCACATGTTGGATGTAGACACTGGGACTGTTCTGATGTCCCAGTCGTGGGGGGAGGCCCTTGAGTTGCCTGAACCCACTGTCAACACCTATCACGATTATATCCTGACTCTTGTAATATGTGGTGGCTTTTGTCTCTATGGGTTACATGAAAATGTCCAAATAAATTTTCTTCTGAAGTCACTGTCTAGCCCATGTGCTCGCAGAGAGAATAGCTTGAAAGCATGGCAAAGGCTCAGAAGCCAGAAGGCAAATAAGCACCCAAAATGTGTTAGTTTGTCATGGTCTCATGGTTTTTTAAGCCAGTCTTGTGACTTTTTCAGAGGCCTGATGTGATTTTATTTTGTGTGAGGGCTGGAGGGGAACGGGACTCCTGACATTGCAGATACTGCAAAGAGAACAGAAGTAGCATGCTTTTCTCTCCCTGTCTCTGTTGGTGGCCCTGTGAAATAGCCACAACTGAACTCTAACATCTCCTAAATCAGAGGTGCTCTTGTTTTCTTTCTATAGTCACAACTGCTCTCATTTTCCCCACTCCCCACCTGGGTGAATGGAGGCTTGGGGTGCTGGCAAGAACACAGGGCTACTTAAGAGTGAATTCAGCTCTGTTTTTCAAGCCACATATTTGGCCTATGAAACCATATTCTCATTCAACCAATTATTCTTTTGGTTCAAGATAGGGAACATTTTGAAATTCATCTTCTGATGCGGAAAGGCCAGAAAAGTGATGTGTTTGGGGCCACAAAACGGCCAGGAATGAAATGAGGACCATGTTGTTTCTCCAAAAAAAATTTAAAATTATTTTTATACCAAGATTCCCTAATCTTTGCCTCAGTCTTTGTTGCTCGGGAGATCTGGGGGAGGGAAACCCCAAACTATTTTTCTTTCCAGAGCATTTGACTGGTTCCTGCTACCAAGCTGAATCCTCTGTTTTGTGACATCACAGGTTGCAACGGAGATGATTGTAATGTCACAAGCAGACCTCAAAGGTGGTGGGACCAAGGCCAGTAACGCAGAACAAGGGGAAAGAAATGGAGAATTTGTTCTAACTGGAAAAGGTCTTTCCTATGGGGGAGAGGAGACCCCTGTGAGATAGGGTGTGGGGAAGAGGGCATCCCTCCAGAGATTGGGGGGGGCACACAGGGCAAATGGGGGGGGGAAATCTCTTAGGCTGTGTCGTGGCACCATGTGACTGCCGTTGGAGCATTCCTCCTGCACAAGCTCATCTGCACTGCGGGAGCCATGTCTGGCTGCAGCCCATCCAGGTGAATGGTTGCGGAGGCAGCCGGGTGCCCGTTAATAGGCTCTTTGTGCTGGCGGGTGGCAGCATGGCTCCAGGGAAAGGCAATGCTGCTGGCACAGAGGGTCTTTGTCTCGGTCCCTTTGAAGTGTGTGTGTGTGTTGGGGGGATTGCTCTCTCCCTCGCCCCATGGATGGTGTCTGAGTGGAGGCCTCGTGGCTGGGTACAGGGGGCTTTGCTGGGTCCATCAGAGGTCCTGGGGCTGGCAGGGCAGTGTCCGGGTGCCACAGAGCTGCACGGTGCGTTAATCACAGGGACAGAGAAATCGGAGGGGCAGCAGCCCCATTAGCTTCTGTCCAGCCCAGCCTTCCCGCAAGCCGGGGCAGGAGCAGCCCCTGGGGTCTGTTTCCCTGGCCACTGGCAGATGCTGGGTGTGTCACTGAAGATGCTCCACCACCACCACAGTGAAGAGGGCAGAACAGGAACCTGTCAAGGGTGCCATTCCCCTCTGTCCCTCTCCCTGGCTGCTGAGGCTGTGCCTGGCTCCACCTGGGATTGGCGTCCGCCTGTAACGTCTGGTCCTTTCCCCTTCACCTGCATGGCTGCTTCCCAGACTGAGCACCTGGCTCGTGTCTCCTCATTCCCCTATGCCACTTTCTTGGCAGACCCCAGCTCTGCAGGGGTGTGCGTGGCGTGGTATGGGCCGGGCAACCTATGTGAGCGAGTGTCCCCAGAACCCAGTCCCACCATCCCTCCCTCCCTCCGCTGGCTGATCTTGGGGGCAGGCAGCAGAGCTGGGATGATTGGAAAGGTGAGAACCCCTCCAAGTGGCTGAAAGAGGCCCATGCGCTTGCTGATCGATTTCTGGCGGGGATCTCATGGGACCCCGGCTCCTTTATTCCATTCACTCCTGAAATCCCAAAGCACAGGCCTGGATAGATGGGATTCAGCCCAGAGTGGGGCCTCTCTGCTTCCGAGGACCCCACACTGGCCACCAGCTCTGGCTGAGATGGGGGCCAACGACTCCCTCCTGGTCTGGCAAGGGTGATCCAAGGTTAGGTTTGTCATACAGCCCCACTCCGAGTTGCCATGCGGCAGGACTCTCCTGGGACCTGGGATGTAAGCGGGGAGACAGGGAGCTAGGATAGGAAATACTGAGCCATCACACAGCTGATCGGGATGTGCAATGGTGTCAGACTGCCTGATCCTAGCCCTGGGGTTCTGGCAAGCGCTGGACCCCGGGGGCTGCTGCTCCTTCCAGCAGGCTGCTGGATTCTCCCGCAGGCTGGCTCCCATCCACCTAACGCTGTCTCCTCTTTCCTCTCCCCTCCCCCAGACTGCAAGTTCACCTGCCACTATCGGTGCCGTGCCCTGATCAGGCTGGACTGCAGCGGCCCCCGGTACCAGGACAGTGACCCGGCTGAGGCCAATGAACAGACTGTGGAGAAAGACACCAACGTGGTAGGAGAGCAGTTGGGATTCTGACCTAGGTCTGCAGGCTGCAAAATGCACCCATGTTGGGGGGAAACAGGGCAGGAGCAGCTGGGAGCTCCACCAGTCAGTGCCCTCTGCCCCCCTCCCCACAGTGCCCCCTGCTGGGAGAGGCTGGAGCTGGAGTTCATCAAGCTGCTCCCCTTGCTATCTGTCCCCAGCCCAGGGCGTGGGTGCTGCTCAGCTGCTGGTTCGTTCCTTCCCCTCCCATGCACAGCAGTGTGCACGCGGGCTCAGCTGGCATCCAGGGAGAGCTTCATAAATCTTGTTGTAGCCCTGGTGGAGGAGCCAGCTCCAATTTCATCCTGAGATTGTGGCTCCACTCCCGGCAGCTGGGGCCTCCTGGCTAAGGACTCCCCAGGGGCAGGAAGAGTGGGGGAAGGGTGGTGAGGCCCATTTGCACAGCTGGGCAGGCACATTGCTAATTAACTCCACGCCATGTGCCGGGGTGGCTGTTCTGACACCTACCAACACTGCAGACAAGCACCTGCCCCTCTGTCTGGGATGCCCAGTGGGTCTGGATCCCCTACTGCCCACACCTCCTGCCCCAGCTGCTGAGTCAGTCAGAATCTTCTGTCACCCCACCCTAATTATCAACCCCAATTCCCCTCCCCCACAGACCCACCATTGTCCCTTTGCCTAGCACTTCACCCATCCCCATTACAGACCCTAAATCACCCCCCCACAGACCCACCATTGCCCTTTCCCCATCACCCCCCACCCATTACAGACCCCAATTCCCCTCCCCCACAGACCCACCCTTGTCCCTCTCTGAGCATGTGGAGAGGTTCTCAGGATGAAATCCAATGCAAAGGAAATCCTGTCTGAGCCCCACCCTGAAGGGGACAACCTTTTAAACAGCAGTGAGCATTGTGCTGGTGAATAGTGTCCAAGGGGCTGTTGATCCATCTGTAGAGCAGCAGGGAGGGTGATCCTAGTGCTTAAGGCACTGGACTGGAACTTGAGAGGCCTGGCTCAACCACAGACGCTCTGTGCCTCAGTTTTCCCATCTGTAAAATGGGGATCTTTCCCTACTTCCTTGGGGTGTAAGTGTAAAATCCCTCGTGGAGTGCTCCAACAATCCTGATGAGCACTATATAAGTACCTCTGGCTCTGGGGCACATGCCCGGGGCTGCCACACAGCCATTAGGTGGTGACAATGGGAACCCTGTGAGGCAGGGCCCATGTTTTCCTCTGTCTGTACAGCCCCTAGCACAATGTGGCCTAATACAGTGATGCTGACTGCACCCTCCAGGGGCCATAGCAACAATGAATCATCACAGCCTGTTGGCTGGATTGGAGCTGATGAAGGTTTTCATCCCTGTGTAGCCTGCTCAGGAGAACCGTAAAGGCAGAGTGGCTCCTGGCTGGGTTGTGGGTCATCGCGTGTCTCTTGTTGCCTCGGCTGAGGAGTTTACTGATGGTGGGTAGAGCAGGCTCCTTGTGGCCCTGTTGAGCTGTTGTAGTAGCACTTTGCCTTGGATGGTGGGTCTGAACCACTCCCAGACAGCTGGGTGCTTTTCAGAGCCGTCTGAATGCCCCAGCCTGCGAATCCGGACCGGAATTCTTAAAAGGCCAGGGTTTATCATGGTATTACTGGTTCTTCCTGGTGCAATCAGAAATTCATCGATAGCCGCATTTCTCCAGGTGACTCTGCTACTGGCCAGGGCCAGGGAACACAGAGGGGAGTGGAGCGAACCAAACCTTGCCGTCTTTGCGGAGGATCGGGGGCTCTGTGCTTTAGGCAAAGGGAGTTTGGTTTGTGTTTGGGGGAAGCTTTGGAGTGCGGGGGACTAGATTGTGCTTTGGTTTGGCTAAACGCTTGGGGGGCTAGCTTGAGTTTGGGAGGGAGGTTTGCATTTTGGGGCTAAGATGGGGGGGTGTCAGTCTGCATTGTGGGGGAAGGGAAGTTCCCGCCAGGTGGGAGGACCAGCTTTCACTCTTTCTGATCACAAATGCAAGAAAGTGAGACTGCCTGGGATTCCCCGTGCAAGTGAGAACCTGAAAGCAGGGTCAGCCCCAGCACCCTGCCTGTGTCTTCAAGGAGCGGCTGGGGAACAATCACCGAGGCAGATCGGGGAGGGGACAAAGGGCAGCCAGGTTTCATCCCCACTTTGCACTGCCCCGCACTGAACTCTGTGTCGCTGCTGGGGCTGTCACCACCTCCCTCATGCAGAAGAAAGGCAGTTTTGTCTTAATGGAAATGATCCTCGTGTCCTGCTGAGTTAGTGTGTCTGTCTCTCTCCTTTGGTCCTTCTGGCCTAAGCTGCACCCATCTCTGACTCCTGGGTGAAAGGGCTGATTAACTCCGCACACACCTACCTACCTACCTGGGAGCATGGCCGGGTGGTTAGAGCACAGCCCTGAGAATTGGGGCTATTCACAGGCTGGCTTAGGGCATTAATGTGTGACAGGGGAGGCCTGACCTCAATTCCCTGCTCCACCACGTGTCCTACCTGTGGGACCTTGGGTGAGTCACTTTAGGCCCAGCTCCTGCAAGGTTGTTAGGCTGTAAAGACCATGGAGGATCTGGCCCCAGTCTCTGTGCTTTAGTTCCCCCTGTGTGATATGGGGGTCCTGGCGCTTCCCTGTCTGGCAGGGGGGGCTGGGAGGTAGGGTGACCAGAGGCATTGGCTGAACTGGGAAGGACCCCAGATTTTATAGGGACAGTCCTGATTTTTGGGTCTTTCTCTTATATAGGCTCCTATTACCCCCCACCCCGTCCCGATTTTTCACACTTACTGTCTGGTTACCTTACTGGGAGGATAAAGAAATAAGGCCTGTGAAGCGCCCAGATACCGCCATGATGGGCGCCCTGCCCGGCTGAGCGAGGCGGAGGTGGTAGTGGCGTCCCTGCCTGCATAATGGGCGATGTTGGCCCCAGGCTGGCTAATGTTTGTGACGCGCCGCCGCCGCAGGCAGGGCGAGCTGCTTTGGGGATGAAATCACGGCCGGAAAGGGGAGGGTCCGGAGCGCGTTCGCCCCGCCCCAGCCTCCCCCAATGCGGGCCGGCCCCCGGCGCAGTGTGTACGTTTCAATCTCAACGGCTCGGCTGCAGCCAGGCGGAGGAGCCGGGACCACGGGCGTGCAGACGGGCGGTCAGTGCTTGGGTGAGGGTAACACGCTGCGCTCCGACCCTCTCCATCGTCCGAGCCCGGTTCGGACCCAGCTGCCGGCAGATCCGGGCTTGTTCCGAGCGGGGCCGGGGATCTGAGAACTCGCAGCCCGCGCCGGAGAAGGGCGAGGCTGGTTTCCAGGGTCGGAGGGCGAGCGGCGGTCGGGGAGGGGATGAGCGAGTGCGAGCCGGGGACTCCGTCCTTCGAAATGACCTGGAGCAGCACCACCAGCAGCGGCTACTGCAGCCAGGAGGACTCGGACTCGGAGCTGGAGCAGTACTTCACGGCGCGCACCTCCTTCATCCGCAAACCCCACAAGGACAAGGTGAGGATAGAGCCCCGATTGGGGGTGGGGGGAGGATCCGGATCCCCCTCAGTGCCCGAAAGAGGAGTCCCGATTGGGGGTGGGGAGGGGATCCAGATTCCCCCTCAGTGCTCGGTAGAGGAGCCCTGACTTGGAGCGTGTCGGCGCGGGGGTGGAATCCGGATCTCCCCGTACGTGGAGGGGGAGATCCAGATCCTCGAGCTGGAGTTTGCCCCCCTTCCTTTGAACCAGATGACTGTTATTTCGATTGCCCTTGTGCCCAGAGCCCCGACCTGCTTGGCGCTGCGCAGACACTGTGGGGTGAACAAGGCCCCTGCCCAAAAGACCTCACTGCCGCCTGATCCGGTTTCTTCGGACCCGATCCTGTTACTCCTGGGTCCTGCTTCTCCACTGGCTGGTCCCCTGTGTGCCTTGGGGAGCCACACGGGCTGAACGGGCCGCGGATGGGGGGCTGCCCTGTGGGTTTCCGAGATGAGCGAAGCTGGGTGGAGGGAGCCGTACCCCGTCAGCCCAGGCTCTGGGCACTTAGCAAGCAGGCTGACTGGGCTCATCCCAGGGTACCGGGGCCGGGGGGCTGGTCCCCCATGCGCCTCCATTGAGCCTTCCCTTGGGTGTATCAAATGCGCTTGGTTGGGTAGGCGTGTTTTCCGGGAACCGTGGTGGTGGTTTTTTTAGGGGTGTGTGTGTGTATGTGAAACTAACTCTTTCTCTGCTGTCACGAGGGCTGAAGTATCTTGGCCAAATGTCATGGGGGGCCAGTCGGGGGAGAGGGGTGTTCCTGTCTTCCTGGCCTGGCCGACACATGGCTCGCTGAGGTCTGTGGGGTAAAGAGAGGTGGGGTATTGCCCTTCAGCTATGGCTACATCACACGTGGCATGAGTTTGGTGTGTCTCCTGCCAACCCCTTAATGGGCATTTAGCGTAAAACCCTCACTTAGTTTGGCACTACTGGAAGACTTGGCTTTTGGAAGGGTGCGGCTCAGGATTGAGGGGCACTGGCCGAACTGGGAGGGACCCCAGACTGGAACAGCAGGCGGGGGCTGTGGGTTGAGACTGAGTGCAGCTGCATTGTTATCCGGCTCTCCAAATGCTTCACCTTTTCCATCTGTCTTTGGGCTTCCTGTTCCTGTGGTGTCCGTCCCCAGAGTGCTGGGCACTGAGGTGGTGGTAAGGGCAGGAGGAGCTCTCTGGTTTTATGCATCAATCTAACACTCCCAGGTCATCCTGGCCGATGGGGGAGGGAGGAATGGGGAGGTGGCAGATGGAGGCTGAGTTAGGGAGATCTGCCCTGGAGGACCCTGTGGCAGGGCACCAGCTTGAGCTGTGTCTGGCACCCAGAATGGTGAATGGTCATTGAGGGACAGGCTCAAATTGCCACCTGGCACCATTGCCCTGTGATGGGGCATCTGCCAGGCTCCTTCTCTGCCTGAGGAGGCCCAACCCACCCAGCTCTGTGCTACCCGAGGGCAGGCTTGTGGCCTGAGGGCCACATCAGGGAATAGAAATTGTATGGTGAGCATGAATGCTCACAAAATTGGGGTTGGGGTGTGTGTGGGGGGGGTGAGGGCTCTGGTTGGGGGTTCGGGCTCTGGGGTGGGGCCAGAAATGAGGAGTTCAGGGTGCAGAAGGGGGTCCCGGGCTGTGGCAGGGGAGTTGGGTGCGGGATGTGTGTGAGGGCTTCAGTTGAGGGTGTGGGCTCTAGGGTGGGGATGATGGGGTTGGGATGAAGGAGGATGCTCTGGGCTGGGATTGAGGGGTTCAGAGGACGGGAGGGGGATCAGGACTGGGGCAAGGGGTTGGGACCCAGGGAAAGGGTCAGGGGTGCAGGCTCTGGGCAGTGCTTACCTCAAGCGGGTCCCAGAAGCAGTGGCATGTCCTTTCTCCGCCTCCTATGCGGAGGTGCAGCCAGGCGGCTCTGCACGCTGTCTCGTCTGCAGGCACCGACCCTGCGGCTCTCATTGGCTGTGGTTCCCAGGGAGTGGGAGCTGCAGGGCGGAACTTGGGGCAGAGGCCCCTGGCTGCCCCTACGCATAGGAGCCAGAGTGGGGGTCATGCCCTGCTTCCGGGAGCCGCGTGGAGTAGCCCCCGACCCTGCTTTCCCCCCCCCCCACACAGCTGGAGCAGGGCAAGCCCCAGACCCCGCTCCCCAGCGGGAGCTCAAGGCCCGGATTAAAATGGCTGGAAGGCTGCATTTGGCCCACAGGACATAGTTTGTCCACTGCTGTCTTAGCCACTCTCCTGCCCTGCCTCCGTCTCCATCTGTCCTAAGAAGCTGTGGGACCTGAGAACCCAACAAAGAGATGACTGGGCTTGTCTTAAAAGCTGCAGGGTGGGTAGCGTCTGTGCCAGGGAAGGACTCGAACTCCAAAGGGCTTCATAGACCAGTGCCCAGTATTGCGATGACAAACCTCCAGCTGCCACCGGCCAGAGGAGATTGTGGTGTTAGTGGGTATCAGTGACTAGGGAGATCCTTGTGCATGGTGGCCCCTTGGAGCCTACAAAGCGCTCTGGGGCCACTCAGCCTGTGGCCCTATAGGAGCTGAACTGGGCCAGCATTGTGGGACATGTTGCCCCTTGGTGCTATTCACCAAAGGACTGGGAATCTGGCTGACCTTTGGCTCAACTCGTGGCTTTAGCAGATGATCTGAGGTCAGGAGACACAAGGGTGTGAGACATGGGATGATCTCAGCCTCTGGGCTGGGGTTGGGTGTGGATGAGTTGGTTCCACTCAACTGGTGACTGGAACAGATTGTGTGTATGTGTGTGTACGTACATATGGGGAGGCATGGATGAATTGGGGAGTTTTTAATTCCCCAAAGGGAATTGCTGACTTAGCTGGCAAAAACTAAGCAAAGTGGGAATGGGTGTTGTGGAAACTTCAGCCCCCTGCCCTCTGCTAGTGCACCATGTTTCTGGCCACAGCCCCCCTTGCTGGTCCTGTCCTCACCCCCAGATTGACTGATGCCCCTCAATCCTATCCTGCAACACCCTCTGCTGTGCCAGTCTTGGGCTGCTGCTGAGCAGAGTCTGGCCTTTGTGTGGTGCCAGTTTGTCAGCGGGGGGAAAGGGGGCCCTGCTGCCCCCTGCAGCTGTGCCAGTGCCTGCCACTCTGCAGAGCTTGGTGGAAAGGAATTGTTCCCTGAGTGCTAAATCTGCTGCTGGCAAAGGCTGTAGCCTCCCAGCTGTGATACATTAAGACTCCAACAGACGGGTAAATCCCCCAGCTGGCTCAGGAAACCATCTGGGGACACCCCTGCAAGGTGTCCTTATGTGAGTTACAGAACCCTGTTAGTCTCCTCTGTTTGTGTGATTCAGTGTTTCCTAGTGGTTAGAGCAGAGGTGCTGGGAGCCAGGACTCCTGGGTTCTGTTGCCAGATCTGTGGGGAGTAGAATCTACTGGTTACAGGAGAGGGTCTGAGAGTCAGGACTCCTGAATTCTGTTGCCAGCCCTGCCACTGACTCACCAGGTGACCTTGGGCGAGTCACTTCAAAGCTCCGTGACTCAGTTTCCCATTCTGTACAATGATCCTGGGCGTGATGGGTTGTGAAGCTTGGTTCACTCCCAGGTGTAAAGTGCATTCAGATCCTTGGCTCTGTCTGGGTTTGGCCCCCATCTGAGCACTCCCAAGCACTTAATGATGGGCCTGCAGGAGAAGTAGCGTTTGTGTATGAGTCAGTGGCTGTGCTGAGACTACCACCAAGCAGAGCTATTCTCATCAGCCCACTTCATTTAGGTGCCTACGGGGGAGCTGAGCTCTTCAGAAAATCTGGGGCTTGTCCCACTTCACCCGGTAAGCCAGTGCTAGAGCCAGGAGTTGAGCCTGGGTCTGCTGAGCCCCAGTCCTGTGCCATAGCCACTGGCCCCTCTTCCCCGTTGGTCCACTGGAGATTGTGGCATAGCTGAAGAGGCGTTTCTTGGATAATCAGGGCCATGGCAGGGTTTGGGACCTTGCCCTGGGCTCTCTGTTCAATGGGGAGCCGGTGCAGAGGGCAGGGCACTGTGGAGGGGCCAGGGGCAGCTGGCAGTGATCTGTGTTGCTGGGCTTTTCAGTGTGGGGAGCTTCATGTCTTGAGGCGACAACTGTGTGAGACACTGGGACCTGCCTCTGGCTGTGATGAGGATGGTGGGTGGGGGGCAACCTTCTGGCCAGTGGCAAATAAGAAGGGGGCATCTCTGGCCTCATGGCTCTGGGGGCCTCTCATGACACCAAGGAGTCCAAATGGACCCCAAGGCTGTGGCCAACTGGACGTCCTGGATACCAGGAGACATTCCGAGTGCTGCCCTTGTTGGGTTAGCGTCACCATGGCCTTGCCTGGCATCACCAGCTGCTGCTTCCCTGAGGGCTGGCAAAGCACAAAGCAGGATGGTTCTTAATGGGAGTGTTGGATGGGAGGGGCTAAGCCTGCCTGAGGCTGACTCCTAGGCACAGGCCAGGAAAGCACAGGGCCTTCTCCTTAGGGTGGGGCTAGGCTGCACTTTGTTCCCCAGGTAAACCCTGTCTGCTTCCTTCCGGGCGACTCTGGCTCTTCGTCCATGGCCCAGGAGGTTTAAGGGGAGTCAAGGCTGCTGCCTTCCCGCTCTGGGCTCCATGCAAAGGGCCACCTGCATCCCAGCTGTGTGGTGTCTGCGTACTGGGGGAGCGGTATCCCCCCCACACACACAGTGCTGTGCCTGATGGGAGTGCTACTCACCCCTGACTAAGGGTGATGGAGCAGGGTTGTAATACAATCCATCTGACTCAGTCAGAGAGCGGAAGCAGCCAGACCGGCTGTTAACCATTTCACCATGTCCCTGAGCAGCCGGCCCCCTCAGCAGGGGTCAGAGGGATGGGGAGGTTGCAGGCAGTTGGGAACAATGCCCCCGGGCCTGGACTGGCTGTAGCTTTGGTGCCCTGCCCAACAAAGGGGCAGTTGAGAACCCAGCTGCAGTGACTGGAGGGGCAGGATGCTCCCAGACTGGAGAAAGAGGGAGGAATGCAGCCAGAAAGTGTGAGGGGAGTGGGCTGGGAGGAAATTCCCTCCCCCACGCCCATCTTCCCCTACTGAGCAGAAGCAGGAAGTTGTGGGATCTCAGCCGAGGCATCGGGGGTTAAATATTCATTAGGATCCAACAATCCCAGGCCTCTCAAACATGTGAACAGCTCTTCTCTGGCCCTGCTGGAGCCAGGGTGAAAATCTGCTGTGGTCCCCGCGCCCAGCCAGGCCGCCTGGGGTCGGGCGAGGGACCAAACACAGATCTCGTCCATTCTGCAGCCCAGCCCCTGCTCCTGCTTGATGGACTCTTGGAACATGGGGTGTTCCTGTGGGGAGCTGTGGAGGGGACATGGACCCTGGATAAACTGGCTGACTGCATGTTGGAGGCTGCAGCGTGTGTGTATGTAATGCCAATGCCACAGAAAGCAGGGCCTGGCCCATCCCCAAGAACACAGTCCTAGTGGTGAGAGAGGGCGTTATGCCTGTATATGGTTGCTTGCTGCGTGATAACCCAAGGTGCTGCTGGCTCTGGGATAGGGAGTGAGCAGGGCCTTATCGCAGGCCGGGGAGTGATAAGGGCAGCCTGGGGCCAGGAGAGGAGACGATCCAGGGAAGATCAGCTGGCTGTGTTGCACCGGGTGTGTAGGCACCATAGATCGGCTGCCGGGCTTTGCAGTGGCACCGTGCTGACCTGCACACCCGGCCTCTTGCACCCTGATTGCTGAACTTCCCTCCTGGGTCACGGCCATGTCTCATGCCTACTGGTGCTGGTGGCAGGCAGCTGGGCATGCGGCACTGCGGGGTGCTCCCTCCCAGCCAGCAGGGCACCCCATAGCTGCTAGGCACCTTGCTGTCTTCACCCTGGCATAGCAGCTGTTTCCCATGCCATGTGCCATGTTGTGGGTGGGGTGGGGTGCGGCCGTGATGACTTAATGCCATTGGGAGGGGGCGCTGCTGCCAGGGCCTCCCTCTCCCTTTCCAAGAGGGTGCACCCCCTTTTTCCTGGGTCCAGCATACAGTGAGTACCCATGGATGCCCAGTATCCACTATGCCCTGGCACAATATCCTGTGCCAGTGCTCCAGGCTGCCCCTCTTTGACCTGTGCTGATAGTTACATGTGGCTTATGCAGGTGGGCTGGGCATCTCACCACCCCTTCAGGTGCCACATAGGGGCCTCTTCCTGCATATGTGGGACTAACTACCCGGGAACCTCCAGGGCTAAATGCACAAGCAGCTGAGCGACAGAGCTGAGGCTGCTTAGCTTGGGCAGTGGTAGACTCCTCCTGTGTGGCTTGGCACGGGTGAGGGGGCCCGTAACACACCCTCGCCCTGTGCGTCTGTGTTGCCGTTACCCGGTAACTAACCAGCCCTGTGATATTTCCGTTGTGGAGCAGCAGAGCCAACCTCAAAGCTGTTCTAAGCAAAACAAGGCTGATCTGAGCAAAGTGGCAGCTACTCCCCTAGCTGGGCTTGGAGCAGCCGAAGGTAGTGGCGTGGGGCAGGCGTGTGAGATACCTGGCAAGGCATGCCCCCTTGTGTGTGGGGAACGCTATTGCTGCCCTAGCATTAGCTGGCAGGGAATGTCTGGAGCCAGGGGTGCCCGCAGGAGGCGCTGCAGCATTGGAGCAGGGAGTGATGCATTATGTAATGTCCCAGAAAATGGGCCTTGGAGAAAACTCCCTTTGTTCTGTAAACAGGATGCCAGTGTCCCTCCCTGTGACTTTTCATCCTTCAGCCGCGAGCTGTGCACCTCACCCTCGCAGGCTTCCGCCTGCCCTGGTCCTCAGGATACAGAGATTTCCCCCTTTAGTTCCTTGGATCTGATCTCTGCACATGGGAAATGCGCTCCACCCTGACGCACACCCATGTTCCCACATCCTGTCGGAGCGTAGCCGGGCTGGGTTTTGTAAGCCTCTGCCTAAACTGCTGTAGGCCTGGTTGCAGAGCAGAGCTTCCCACCCATGGAATTACAGCTGTGGACAGAGAACAGTGCTAGTAACTTGCACTTAATGCATTGATTCCCAAAGGCTACATGGACAAGGCAAAATCCACATGACCCAACCTCCTTCCCAGACTCAGGGGCAGCCAGACGTTGGGCCTGGGGCAGCAGTCCTTGTTTAACAGAGAACATTACAACCATAGCATGCAGGAGTTTAAAGCAGCTTTGCACTTCCTGTCCTAAATGTGACCTGGGAAGGCAACCAGAAAACTAGGCATTGGCTCCAATTTTTTTTTTTTTGGACTGCTTCTGTAGGAAGAACAGGAATGTGCAGTTGTCTCCTCTGCTTTTGCTGGAGATGTCCCTGGAAGACTAGAGAACTGGGCTGTGACTAAGTGGGGATTTTCCCTTGTTATGTTGTATGTGAGTCTTAGCCTTGTGCCTCAGTTTCCCTGTGTATTGCACCGACGTCTGCTGGTGGGAATAAGCGTGTTTGACTTTTGCGGAGGCTGCTCCAGCTGCCTGTATGGATGCCATGGCCACCTCTTCTTAACCTGAGACCCAGGAGGGGGATGCGACTAGGTGACTCTTGGCCCGGGAAGTGAGACAAAGGCTGGAGGAGGAGCAACAGGCAGGGTAGGGGCCAGGCAGCTGGAAGTGAGTTGGTCTCGGCTGGCTCTGGGCTCCTCTTCCCCCAAGATGGACTTGGCTGAAAGTCCCTGATTTCTGTGCTAATAAGTTCTATTCTATGCCACTGTGTTCCTGTCGACTAATAAACCTTCTGTTTTACCGGCTGGCTGAGAGTCCCATCTGACTGCGGAGTTGGGGTGCAGGGCCCTCTGGCTTCTCCAAGAGCCCTGCCCAGGCGGACTCACTGCAAGAAGCCCATGGTGTGGAAGGGGATGCTGAATGCTCCAAGGAAGGAAGGTTGAAGCTGTGTAAGCTTCTTGCCCTGGAGACAGTATGCTCAGAGAGGAGGCATGCTCCTCCAGAGTCCTGACTGGCTTTGTATGGAGTAGTTCCAGAGCATCCAGTAACATGGGGCAAGAGCTTTCTCAGTCTTTAATTGAAGGGTATTGAAACTTTAACAGGGAGAGTTTTCCTCCTGCCTGTTTGTTGAGCATTTGAGTTAGATGGATGTTAACAAAAACAGACTGCTCTGAGCATTTGCTCTGTCCTTCCCTTTCATTAATCATCGTTCATCCCTCGGGTGTGTGCTGATGTAACCCAGCAGTTTTCCAGTTGTCTATCAAGTCTTCCGGGAAAATCAGGGTAATTGTAATGCCCAGCCGTGCTGTGTTGGTGGGACAAGCCATTGATCTAATGGCATTTGTCAGGAGATGGATGTCTGGACACTGCAGACCCGTCCCCGGCTTTAGATGGAGGCTGTGTGGGATTCCACAGCTCCAAATGTGTTGGATAATTCCTCGTGATTAGTGGCGTGTCCTGCTATTAATGTGCTTCAGGCCCTGGAGTCTGTGGCTCAGCCTGAAGGGGCCCCTGCCTGCCACTCTGAATTATTCCCTGGTCTCTTGTTTGTAGACTAGAGAACTGGTCTACAGTTGTTCCATCACCCACAACCAGGGGACAAGCACCTGCCCAGAGCTAGGGCAGTGCAGGCTGAATGATCGCGCTGGAGAACCATTCCCTAGAGCAGTGGTTTTCAAACTCTTTTTCTGGTGACCCAGTTGAAGAAAATTGTTGATGCCTATGACCCAACGGAGCTGGGAATGAGGGGTTCAGGGTGTGGGAGGGGGCTCTGGGCTGGGAGTGTGGGAGTTTGAAAACCACTGCCCTAGAGGATCATCAGCTGGCTGATCTGTGGGGTCAGAGATATGGGGGCTGGGGAAGGACCAGAGTAGCAACCATAGTTGGTGGGTGATAAAGCAGGCTCAGCTAAGCCACAGAGCTTTCCAGTTTCAAACACCTGATAGATATTAACTAGCAGGCAGCCTGGGGATGGGGAAGCAGTCCTGCCACCCTCCGTGAATGCTTGCTAGACCTGATGGGGTAAATGTGGCATGCGTGGTAGTAAGGGGCTGATGGCACTGTCTAGGGTTGGATACAGGAAGGCAGGTGGACATGGGTTAAGAGGAGAAAACAGGTTTAGCAATTGCAAATTAGAAGCTGCTGTAGCTTCTGCTTGAGATGAGATGGTCTCTGGCGTGCAGCACCAGCAGAGTGTGTGTGTGTGTGGTCCATCTTTGGGGTGTGTGTGTGTTGCACATGTGGTGACCTGGCTAGGCGAGGCTGTGCTAGCTGTGAGGAGAGCCAGAGGCAAACGCGATAACTTTACATTTTATAGGGAAAACCCCCAACTTGTACCAGGAGCACAAATAATATCGAACATTACCAAAGAC
This sequence comes from Mauremys mutica, assembly GCF_020497125.1. Lineage (NCBI taxonomy): Eukaryota > Metazoa > Chordata > Testudines > Geoemydidae > Mauremys > Mauremys mutica. Next base: position 49,650,067 of record NC_059078.1, read on the forward strand.
TTACTACTTATAATAATAAGCAATATAGGTGACAAACCCATTAACATTTGTATGCTTGACCATGCTGTGTGGTTGGTACTAAATGCATTGCTGTTCACAAGAACACAAGAACTCACTCAACAATATCCTGTGTCACTTCAGAGAAGAATCAACGTTTCCTCTCCTTGGCTGTAAGTCCAGTTCCACTCTTGCTGTCCTCTTTTTTGCTCCTCTTCAGCTCAAAGTGCTCCTTAGATTCTGTGTTTCTGTGGCTGTACCACTTTGTGCTGAGTTTATTCACACCTCGTGGGCCCTCACCTGGCCATTGGGCATCTTTTGGGCTGTGTTCTGTCAAAAGATGTTCAAAGAGTTTCTCTCTGTTTCCAAGTGCTGAAGGTGTTTTGTGTGTGTGTGTGTGTGTATATGTGTGTGTGTGTGGGGGGGCTCGTTTACCATTTTCAGGATCTGGCTGCATCTCACACAGCTTTGATCAATTCCCTTTTTCCCCAATTATATTTCAGATTTTTCCCCCTTGATTCTCTCTCTCCAGTAAGTCTGTAGATCTGATTTCCCTCCCCTCTCTAACAGTGTCTGCGCACGTACCCAGGTCTGTTTTTTTTCCTGCTTCTCCTGACCTGAAACCTTTCCTATTTTTCCTTCTTTCTCTCTTCCCAGTCCCCTGCTTGTATTCTCCTGTTCTTCTTTTATTTGCTCAGCCCACCTCCGGTTCGCCCACTAGCTCAGCATCTCCATTCTCCTTCTCTAACACTTCTGCCAGTTGCCCCTTTGGGTGGCTTCGGTACCCTCTCCCCAGCGCAATCTGCCCTCTCATTGGCCATCTCTCTCCCCGGACAGCATGCTGGGCAGCTGCCGCAGGTGCTAATGCCAGGTGCGGGTTACTACCCATACGCTATGTAGTATCTGTTTGTGTGTACATGGGTGTGAGCATCCAGGGGTGTGTCCATGCATGTCTGATGTGTGCCATGCAGTGGAGGGGTGTGTGTGCCACATGCCATTCGCTTCTCTCTTCTCCCCCACTGCCATCCTGCGCAGGCAGCTGCCGCTTTTGCGGTGGGAAAGGAAAGGATGTGGTTCCCACAAATCCCAGGAGAGCTCCGATTGGTCTGTGGTGAGCTCATCTGTAATTCCCCTTGTGTGGGGAGGGTTGGGGCGTGCAGAGGGCTGATGTCAGCAGGAAGCCAGGCTGATGCAAGAGGGTGCAATGAAGTTCTGTGGCAGTGGAAAGAGAGAGGGTTGGCCTTCCTGCTCTGGCGGCATGTGTGTCCTGGGCGTGTTTGTGTGTGATCTGTGGGAAGTAAGAGCTGGTAATACAGGAACTGGCTGCATTGTCCTACTGAGGTGCTATAAGATGGCCCATCACTGTGGTGTCGGGGCTCCTAACCAGGTTCCTGGCTGGGGACATGCTCTAGAGGAGAGTTGTGTTTAGATCTCCTGTGCCAGCCCTGAGCAGCATGGGGTTGATAAATTCCTCCCTCTCCACACCCCCACCCTGACCCCAACCCTTGCTATGGTGCAGCTCAAACTGCAGGCGGATGGCCATGGGGTTAAACCAAAAAACACACTCGGGCAATGCCAAGTTAGCCCCTGAAGAGCAACACGTGCATTGAAACAAATATCCCAGACCAAGCAACTGTTCTTTGCCTTGCATTGGTCGAGGGGGACAGGTGTTTAGCCTGGAACTCCCATGCTGTGCCTGCTCCCCATTTAGTACCACAGGACCTGGGCCACTTAGCCCCTTGAAAGTAATCCTGGGAATTCTCTGGCCTGTGTTTGCAGGGGCTCAGAGCAGGTGATCCGAGTAGTCTGTTCTAGCTCAAATGCTGGGCAGCTACTGATTACCCCCTGGCTGAGGGTGGCACAGAGGCACCTTGGGAAGGCCCCACATCTGGCCTGCTGGCAGGGTCAGGGATGCAACTGCCTGAGGTGCCCTGGAGATGAGATCTCCTGCTGGAGCCTCCTGTGTTTTTCTTCTGGAGGCTGGTCTCTGACTTGCACCCCAGCCCCGTCTGTGTGAGTTCCCTGTGTCAGCATGGGGGTGTGGCCAGTGGGCGCTGCTCGGCAGCGAGTGCCTCCTCGCCCCTGGATCAGGCCAGAAGCTGCTGTAGCTCTTGGTTTGTGAAGTGGTTTCTCCAGTGGTAATGACAGTCTGCCTTGCTGGCTGGCATAGTCCCCCCTGTTCTCAACATGGGCACAGCCTTCATCTGCCCTCAGCCTCCCCTAGTGCCCATCTGCTGGGCCCGGCCTGTGGCTTCTGTGGGGTTGGCTGCTGCGTGATATAAACCTCTCTCTGGCTCGCAGCCTCTTAGAAGCCTCTGGGATAACAAGCAGGGGGGATGATTCCTGACTCCCCACTTTGATCCTGCCTGTGGGTCCAGGGAGCTGCCCCTAGCCAGGGCTGGGGGGACCCTACGGGAAGGCTCAGCAGGGTTTTATCTCTCTCCAGATGCACCCTTCACATGAGGTATCTACCCACAGAAGTTTTTGGTCTGCCCTGAAGAGCAGGTGTGATTAAAGCAGACTTGGTATCTACCTCTCCTGTGGGGGCAGGGAACTCATCTGCCCCTCCCCTTTCCCCCACACCCCCCGCCCCCATCTGGCTCACCCAGGCCAAAGCAGCAGGATGCCCCACTGGACTGAAATCGAGCCGTCTGTGTCACACACGGTGCCTGGCCCCCTCTCTTGCTGCACTGTGACCCACTTGCTACATCCGAGTCACTCCTGGGCAGCCTCACCTGCCCTGAGGGCCTCACCAGGAAATGGGGCATGGTCTCTGTCACGGTGCTTCTTGGTGCTGGTGCTGCTGGGTTCCTGAGCTGGGCCAGGTCAGGGAGTGTCTTCCTCCTAGAGGTGAACTTGCCAGGGCAGGGTGGAGGGGGCCGTGCGGGGGAAGCGCGCCCAGCGCACAGGTTCCAGAGCACCCATGCCCAGAGACCAGGCAGCAGGAAGTTGTTGGGGCTGGGGCAGGGGAAGCATAGCAGTCCTAACTCCTGCAGAAGGGCATTGTGGGTGCTGTGCCGAGTGGGCCTGGGCTGTGGCCGGGCTGAGATGCAGGGGGCAGCAGTGGGGATAGGAGCCACGTGGGAGCCCCTGCTATCCAGGGAGGTGGGCTGACCCTATGCTTCTCTCTCCTGCAGGATGAGCAGATTGACTGGGAGAAGCCGGTTCTGACCCAAGCCGAGATCGAGCAGAAGATAAAGGAATACAACAGCCAGATCAACAGCAACCTCTTTATGAGCTTGGTGAGGCCAGGAGCGCGGCGGGTCTGCATCCGGGCAATGGGGCATGGCAAGGAGCTTAGAGCTTCAGATTTGAACTCTTAAAAAGGGGCCATGCCCAGAATCCGTTCCAGAGAGGTCATGGCTCCATGTCCAGGTCTTCCCTGCTCCCAGGGGCTGCACCCAGAGCCCATTCCAGGGGGCACAGGGATCCCACTCTGGGTCTTCCCTGCTCCCAGGGGCTGCACCCAGAGCCCATTCCAGGGGGCACAGGGATCCCACTCTGGGTCTTCCCTGCTCCCAGGGGCTGCACCCAGAGCCCATTCCAGGGGGCACAGGGATCCCACTCTGGGTCTTTCCTGCTCCCAGGGGCTGCACCCAGAGCCCATTTCATGTTCGCCACCCCATTTTCCTGCCCCACTCCCCGGCTCTGCCCAGCTCATTCTCTCTCTGGCTCTGCCTCCTCCCAGAACAAAGATGGCTCCTACACTGGCTTCATCAAGGTGCAGCTGAAGCTGATTCGGCCGGTCTCAGTGCCAGCCAGCAAGAAGGCGCCCTCCATTCAGGACGTCAATAAGGTGCCGCGCTCCCAGGTGGTGACGCGCCGCACGTCCTTCTACCTGCCCAAGGACACGGTCAAGCACCTGCACATCATCTCCCGCACCCGCGCCAGCGAGGTCATCGAGGCCCTGCTCAAGAAGTTTATGGTGGTCGACAACCCCCGCAAGTTCGCTCTCTTCGAGCGAGCTGAGAAGGATGACCAAGGTACCTGACGTCCTCTCCTCCCTTGGGCTCAGTCCCTGTCTCAACCGGCTTTAAAACCAGCCAGAGCTGTTCCCGGTGTGTAGATTACACTAGGGTGACCAGATGTCCTGATTTTATAGGGACAGTCCCGATTTTTGGGTCTTTTTCTTATATAGGCTCCTATTACCCCCCATCCTGATTTTTCACACTTGCTGTCTGGTCACCCTAGATTACACTGACCAGCCAGGGCTTAAGTCTTACCCTGCCACAGTGGCTGCTCCACTTCCTCACAGCGCCCCCTGCTGGGAGAGGTTGGGGCTGGAGTAGCTGGGACCTCATAGAATATCAGAGTTGGAAGGGACCTCAGGAGATCATCTAGTCCAACCCCCTGCTCAAAGCAGGACAAATCCCTAGACAGCTTTTTTTTTTTTCCTTTTAAACCCCTGTTCCCTAAATGGCCCCCTCAAGGATTGAACTCACAACCTCCCCACAGCCAGTATTCCTGCCCCCTCCCCACAGCACCCCCCTGCTGGGAGAGGCTGGGGCTGGAGCAGCTGGAGCTGTCTGCTCCACTGTACTGAGCTGCGTGGCCCATCTGTCATTGCAGTGTACCTGCGGAAGCTCTCAGATGAGGAGCAGCCTCTGCATCTCCGGCTGCTGGCTGGCCCCAACGAGAAGGTCCTCAGCTTCGTTCTGAAGGAGAATGAGACCGGAGAGGTCAATGTGAGTCTGGGAATGCTCTGATGTGTCTCAAGTGGGAGCCTGAGTCCCTCTGGGAAGCCTATGGGTTGTGGGAATGGTGTTACAGCACTGCCCCCTGCTGGCTGCCTCACTGACAGGGCCAGATGGCTGGAAAGGGGGGAATTGAGTGCAGAGGGGTGTCACAGATTCTTGTAAGCGCCCCTTCCTGGCCACCCACCAGGCTTGCTGCAAGGGGAATCCGAGCCTCTGTCCTTAGTATCCCCAGGATGCTTTCAAGCTCACCCTTCCCTTGGGGAACATCTGTGTTCCGGCAGGCAGGCACCCCCTTGCCTAGCCTGTCCCTGCCGCAGCCTCCCTCTTGTTCATCTGCTGCAAAAAATGGCTCACTCCTGGACCTTTCCCCTCTGTGAGCTCCTGTATAGACTCCGGGAGGGGCACCTGCTTCCTTTATTCTCCTGGTAACTTTCCAAACCCCCCTCCCTTCAGACAGGGGCAGGAAGTGTCTTTTCCCAGCTAGAGCAAGCCCCTTGTCCCAAAGCATTTTACTTTGAATAGAGGATTGATTGTTGTATGCTGATTAGGCCCCATTATCTCTGGCCCAGCAGACAGACATGAGCCTGCTAAATCTTGGGGGATCCACATACAGACAGGTGATCCCTGACACAGTCAGTTCATGCCACAATTTCATAAAATCATCCATTCCAGAGGATAAGGGGAACAATGGGATCAAATAGGGGAGCTCAGCAAGGCCCCATCTGGGACGTGAGCATGGCAGGGGTAGAAACAGAAGGCTACTCCTGAGAGCATGAGATGGGGACAGTGAGGTGCGGGATACTGCCCCAGCATGAGAACCTCAAACCCCCCTTGCCATTGGGAGAGAATCTTCAATCACTACTGATTCCTGTAAGGTTAGGTGGGCATGGGGCAGTGTAATTGAAGGATACTGGACCAGAGCCCCCTGCTGTTCCAGTCGTGGAACCCATGCAGTACTGCCGGTGCCTCTCAACTGACTTGCAGCCCTGGGCTCCCTCTTTTTCTCCCCCCGCCAATGCCCATCAGTCCTAACCTGCTATTTCTGTTATGGACCCCACTCAGCTCTGTTGATGCCCCTTCATCCTGACCCACAGCTTCCCCCTCCCCCCCCCCCCCCGCACGCTAGTCCAGCCTTGGGTTCCAACTCCGTAATCCCCCGAGAGCTCTGCTAATGCCCCACAGCCCAGACCCACTACCTAGGTGATGCTGCACACCGTGGCACAGGCTGCCAGGGTAACAGGCCCTCTCGCCCTGCAGTGGGACGCCTTCAGCATGCCCGAGCTGCACAACTTCCTGCGCATCCTGCAGCGCGAGGAGGAGGAGCACGTCCGGCAGATCCTGCACAAGTATGCCCGCTGCCGCCAGAAGATGCAGGAGGCACTGACTACCCGCACCCCGGGCTGAGCCACCCCGTCCCGGACCTGACACTCCAACCGACACCAGGTGGCTAGGAGAAGAGGAGGCGAGGCGAGGCGGATATGGACGGATCTGCTCCAGGACTATGCTTGTGGGTCGGGAGCTCCCCTGCGTGGGTGCAGGGAGGTGGGGGGGAGTGTGGGAGGGGGTGGTGGAGGAATGGGCCGTGGGTGTCTCCCCCGCGGGGGCCCCCGGTGCTGTGTGAGGCACAAGTGTGAGCGATCGAGGGGCTGTGTGCATGGGAACATTTCCCTAGGGGGGTGGGGTGAACTGCCCACCCCCATCATGTGTGCATATATGTGAGGCTGCTGGGTCACTGCTGGGATGGCCGCTTCTGGCTGCGCCTTGGGGAGAGGTGGGTGGTAGAGCTGGTCTGGGTTCATCCTCCTGCCAGGGCCTCTGGCTCCATTGGGCCTAGCCGTGTCCGGGGATAGATGGAGGCTCAATGTGGACCTTAATGGCAGCCCCTGAACCCTGTTCCCCATTCCTGGGGGGTAGCAATGGACTCAGAGAGTGGGAGGGCCCTGGATCCGCTCAGCCCTGCCCTGTGGCTCATTAAGCAGGACAACCAAGACTGCCTGATGTAGCCAGACCCTAGTTCCCTGGACAGGTGCAGCTCAGGGTGCTGAGCTGGCAGGCCTGAGGACTCTCTTGATCCAGCTGCGCTCGGGGCTGTCTGTGGGGCAAGCCCAGGGGAATTGCTTCAGGGACCAATGCAGCCCTCAAAACCCTGCATCGGTCTTTCCAGGATCCCCATTACCAAAGATGGCCTCGGTAGAGGGCAGCATCCAAAGGAAGGCCAGGAGAAGGAGCTCAGGGGACCACATGGGGCAACCCCATCCCCAAGTGTTGCCTCAATGGAGCTGGTGCCAGGGATGGGTCTGCCCCCATGGGTATCCTGGAGAAGAGGACCTGGGCGCTGTTGCATGGCAAGATCCATCATGTGAATGGAGGGATGGCACCCAGCAAGCTCAGTGCATCCTGGCGGGAGCATGGGCCAATAGCAATGGCAAGTAGCTAGCATTGGAGTGAGAGGGGTGGTAGCCCTAGCCTTGGACAGGCCTAACCCTTCCCTGGAGGAGCAGCAGACCCCCGGTGCTGAGGGAGCTGGGGCACTGGTGCAGGACTGCTAGGCTGGAGTGAAGCAACCGAGCCACTCCCCATGAGCGTGTGGGACCTGAGGCCATGCAAATGCATCCAAGAGACCGCCTGCTTTGCAGGGGGGCCTCACTTGGAGATTTGAGTTTTTCAGTGAATGTTTTTGAACCTGACTCTGTCGAATGTCCCGAGCTTCGAGGGGGGGCCGCGCTCCCTGGAGGCTCGGCCTGTGCGTGGTGCTGGCTCTGTGTGGATCAATAAATGATTCGGGGCAAGGCTGTTTTGCTGTTTTTATTTCTTTGGAGCCAGTTTTGGCTCCAGAACAACAACCCTGCAGGCAGACGGTGTCTGCATGACTAGCAGCAGGGCAAGCTCCTATCCGCATAGGCCAGCACTGCCTGGAAGCAGCCAGCCCTCGGGCTGAGAGGGGAGTTTAGTCCCCATGCCCCATCTAGTCCTTGGCGCAACCAGGGCGAGGGCCAGTGCATCCGACCTAGGCACAGTCTAGCTGACTCACCTATGGGGCCTGCTTGTTGTAGCAACTTCCAGTCACCACCTGCCTGGGCTGTGTTCCTAGCACTGAGCTGGGAGATGAGCGGCCGTCCCCTTCCTCCCATCTGTGCTGTTTATCCTCTGTGTTTCAAAGGGGAATCTGGCTGGCTGGGGGCATGTCACAAGTTGTGTGGGCACAACTTTCCTCACTCCACCCACCGCAAAACAAACAAACAAAATTAGCTGCATTTGTGTCCTGTCTATGTCTAGCATCAGCAATAGCCAAAGCTCCTGAGCCTATTCCCCACCCCCACCCCAGTGGCCTCCCACCATGCTTTGCCAGCCACAGCCAGAGGAACAGGCAAAGCCTAAAGGTGCAACAGTTGGGATGCCTGGGCCACATTGGATAGGGAGGCAAAGGGGGAGGGACCATTCAACCATGGGGGCAAACTGACCCCTCCCCTCACCATGTCCATGCAACTTCCACTTGTTACCATGCATAGCTGTGCCCACATCTTCCACATGGACCTGTGATCAGCCCTGATGTGACGTGAGGACCTGCTGCTTGCTGGTCTGTTATTCTGTGTCCCAGTCCAGGCAATGCTCTCTTCTCTTAGGAGGGGAATGGTGGTGGTGGGGGTAGGGCACTGTACTCTCCCTTACAAGCTAATGGCCATTGCAGAAGGGTACCCTTCTCTGAGGGGTACCTGTTTGGTTTGGCAACACTGGGTTCACAGTCACTGAGATTTGCTGAGTCATGAGTTAGCTGGCCCACTACGATAGCCCACATTGTGTTGATAAGCAATGGGGCAACCTACAAGGATTCAGGCTGTTGTCTCACGCCATGAGTTGTGCAGCCCCCCCTCCAGGTCAGAGGTGAATCAATCGCCCAGGGCTCCACCCTGAGGAAGAATGGGTGAGCATATAACAAGTTACAGTGGTATGGTGCCACTCACCCTGCATAAGCCCAGACCCCTTTAGAAACACAAGGTTCATTTCCCCTGTCCCTAAAATGCAGCCACCTCTGGGGTGAAGCATGGCAGCTGTTTACAACTACCCATGGCAGTGATATGCACCAGTGTAGACCAGGAAGTGAAGCTGATGCCAGTGTCCACAAGGAGGAATTAGGGAGGTGGAACTGAATTCTCACTGCTAGGAATTTGCCAGAACATTGCCCCATGCAGCCTTCCCCCCCACCACCTGTGACCTCCACCTTCAGTACCCCCCTGTACCATACATCCCACACCAGCATAGCAGTATTTGGGGCACTGATCTACAGGATGTCTGAGGAGGACTTATTGCAATTGGCCGAGCAAGGCCATGGGAGACAGAATGGGAACAAAATTGGGGGCTGGAGTTCAGGATCCTCATGCTGAGGCCTGCAGTTATGATTCCTCAGTCCTGCTGGGGCAGGCAGGTCAACGGGATGAACTGTCCCCGGCAGTTTGATGACAGTAATAGACAGTGTGCTGTGGATTGACATTAGCCAAAGTCAGGGCAGAGCAGGGGCTGCATAATCTGCCTCCTGGGAGGGAGTTCCCTACTTCTACCCTTACCCTAAACCCTTTCTACTCCCTGCACCAGCTGCTCAGCCTAGGAACAAGCCCCCTGTCCCTGTCAGGCCTGTAGAGCCCATGTAGCTGTGGAGGGCTGAGTGGGTTCCATCCCACTGCCAGCCCAGGCTGGATTCCTGAGCACGGCATGGAAGGCCTTGGCGCTGTTGGCCACACGACCGGTAGTGCCAGTGGGTGGAGGAATCTTTCAAACCCATGCTACCAGCCAGCTAGATTTGCTGCTGGAGCAGAATGGAGGAGAAGCCCTGGCACCAATGTGCCATTGCCACAGAGCTGCTTCCCTGGCATGACTCCTGCTCTTCCCGCCCCACCCAAGCTTCTGATCCTGGGAGAACAAGAAACTACACAGGAGGTCTAGGGTGAGGGCTTCCAGCAAGCCCCCTGGCTCTGTGTCTGGGCAGCACCATAAGGGGTACAGGTACCAGAGCAGGGGAGATGCCCTCCCACTCACCACAGCTGGGAAAACTCACCCGCCAGGGACAATGCCCCACTGGGCTGGGAAGCCCAGGTGCCAGCCTAGTGGCAGGTGCCAATGGGTCATGCTACGAGTACTCTACACTCTGCCTCCATGCAGCCCAACCCGCCTCTACCACCTCCATCCCCAGCCAGGCCATGCCCTGGGGTAGTGTGGGGCAGTTGGGGGGCAGGGACTGTATGTGACTGGGGGCGAGGCACAGAGGCAGCAGGTGGACTAGGGGATGTGTGTGACGGCAGGAGGGGGATGGGGGCTGTGTGTGGCATGGGAAGAGGATGGGGGCTGTGTGTGCCAGGAGAGGGAGGCAGCAGAGGGACAGGGAGGGTGCTGTGTGTGATGGGGGGGGTGGCGGCGCGGAGGCAGCAGGAGGGGGATGGGGGCTGTGTGTGATGGGGGGCCAGGAGGAGGATAGGGGCTGTGTGTGCCAGCAGCAGGGGTGGTGTGGCGGAGGCAGCATGGAGACTGGGGGCTGTGTGTAACTGGGGTGAATGGGAAGAGGATGGGAGCTGTGTGTGGCAGGGGGTGGTGGAGGGGCAGAGGCAGTGGGAGGGAGATCGGGGCAATGTGTGCCGGGGGGGGGGAGCAAGAGGAGGATGGGGGCTGTTTGTGCCGGGAGGGTGGGGGCAATAGGGGAGATGATGTCTGTCTGTGATGTGGTGGGGGCAGAAGATGGATGGGGGCTGTGTGTGCCATGGGGGGTGGTGGAGGCAGCAAGGAGGGGGAGAGGGGCTGTGTGTGATCAGGGGTGGTGTGGCAGCAGCAGAAGGACGGGGATGGAGGCTGTGTATGTGTGGGGGGAGCAGTTGGCTTGTGGGCTGTGTGTGATGGGGGGAATGTGGAGGGGTGGAGGCAGTGGGAGGGAGATGGGTTCTGTGTATGATGGGGGTGTGTGGAGGGGTGGATCAGTGGGAGGAGAATGGGGGCTGTGTGTGATGGGGGGGTGGAGGGGCGGAGGCATCTATGTTATCCCCTTCTTCCAGTCACCCATGCAGACTGCCAGCTTTCAGTGATCTGACCTCGGACACCCCCTGTTGCTCCTCCTCCTTCTCTTTGTCTCACTTCCCGGGCAAAAGGTGCCACCTGGTCGCATCCCCCTCCTGAGTCACAGGTTACATAGGTGCAAATAGCTGGGCAGCCTCACCTGCCCTGAGGGCCTCAGCAAAAATCACACACCTAGTTCCCACCACGGAAGTATTGGTGCAGTACACTGGGAAACTAATGTACCCAGTATTAGTATAGGACAGTAAGACTCACATGCAACATAACAAGATGTATAAAACCCCACTTTGTCACACCTGCCTCTAGACTGTGCCCAGCCCTGTGTCTGGGGCATCAGTGAACACCATAAAGGGCTTGTCGAGGTCTGGGTTTCCCCGCACCGAGCCCTTTACCAGATTCTCCTTCAGCGTGCAGAGAGCCCTCTGGCACTGCCCAGTCCAGACCAGCTTGTCTGGTTCACTCTTCTTGCATTGCTCAGTGATAGGAGCTGACGCAGAGCTACAGTGGGGCACAAACCTCCTGTGGTGCCTCGCCATCCCAATAAAGGCCTGGGCCAGTTTCTTAGTCTGGGGAGCAGGCCAGTCTCTGATTGCCCCCACCTGGCTGGCTCTGGCTTTAGGCAGCGCTCCCCACCTTGTGGCCCAGGTACGACACCTCTGCCATCCCCACCTTGCACTTCCCAGCTTTTACAGTCAGCCCTGCATCCTGGAGGTGACTCAGCCCCCTCTTCACCTGGGACACATGGTCCTCCCAGGTCTGGTTAACGGCACAAATATCATCAATGTCCACTAGGGTAAAACTCTCCATCCCCCTCAGTAACTGAGCCACCTGGCGCTGGTGGGTGACCGGCACCTCCTGGGGCCAAAAGGTAGGACCAGGGACTTGTACAGCCCCAAAGGGGTGACAAAAGCAGGTTTCAACCTGCCATCTGGATCCAAAGTCACCTGCCAGTAGCCTTTGGTGAGGTCCCTGGTCATGAGTCTCCCTCAACTTGTCTAGGATCTCATCAGCAGGGCCGGCTCCAGACCCCAGCACGCCAAGCGCGTGCTTGGGGCGGCGTACCGCGGGAGGGCGGCAGGTGGCTCCGGTGGACCTCCTGCAGACGTGCCTGCGGAGGGTCCGCTGGTCCCGCGGCTTCGGTGGAGCATCCGCAGGCCTGCGGATGCTCCACCGAAGCCGCGGGACCAGCGGACCCTCCGCAGGCACGTCTGCAGGAGGTCCACCGGAGCTGCGGGACTGGCGACCACCAGAGCGCCCCCCGCAGAATGCCGCCCTGCTTGGGGCGGTGCAATTCCTAGAGCCGCTCCTGCTCATCAGGCCTACGTATGGGCAGGCATCAGACATGGTGATGGCACTGAGCTTCTGATAGGCCACACAGAATTGGATTGACCCATCTTTCCTGGGGACCAGCACCACAGGACTGGTGGATAGCTGGATCACCCCTAAAGCCAGCATGTCTCTGACCTCTCCCTCCAGGGACTGGGTTATTTTCCCAGTTACTCTGAATGGGGAACACCTGATGAGAGGGCGGGCTCCTGTCGCCACCTAGTGGACAGCTCCGTTAGTGAGCCCAAGTGGGTTGGAAAACTGCTGTTGGTATGAATGCAGCATCTCTCTGATCTGCCAGCAAGAGGCTGGCTCCTGTCTCAGTGAAGAGACTCCCCATGGGATCTTCCCCTTTTTCCCACTGGCCACAAATTCTCCCCATTCAGTTGCTTGATGACCTTGAAGGGCCTGTCCCGGGCAGCTTGCAGCTTATTCTTCCTCACCTGGTCCCCGGTGCCATAGGCTGAGTGGTTGTACCAGACCTTCTGCCTCCCTTGGGCCCTGGCTAGGTTCTCCCTGGCCAGACCCGTGAGCTCAGCAAGCTTATCCTGGAAAGTCAGCACATACTCCACCACTGATTCTCTATCGGGGGAGGCTTTCCCCTCCTATTTGTCCCTCACCAAATCCAGGGCCATCTTCTGAAAAGGCTCCTCTATAACAGGCAGGTGTCTCAAGGCTGCTTTACCCTTGTCCTGGGCCTTTTGCACCTCTGGACAAGGCAGTCCTGGTTGGCAGTTCTCCTGCCCTGGCTGTGGTTCCCCACACTCAGCTGGGGTTTCCGATCCCCCTGAGCTCAGCTTTGCCCCCGCTGCCCCAGTGAGGGCAGGCAGGGAGCCCACTGCTTTGCTCACAGCATCAGAGCTAGCGTGAGCCACCTCCCCCGTGTGCAGGGGGGCGGGGACCATCTCTCTGTCCCACTCAGCTCCAGATCTCTGGTTACAGACAGGCAGGTAACCTGAGCTTAGCAGCTCCTGCCCCCTGCCAGCCAGGTCATTTGCATTTTCACTGACTGCTTCAGTCTCAGCCAATTGGTTCCCTGGATACATATTCAAATCCTTGGCTGTTCTAGGAGCAGGACGTGGATCCTGTCCCAAAGAGACACAGTCATCCCGCAACAGGAGGTCACAGCCGATATCTTGGAAAACTCCAACTACCAGCCAGACCCCTCCTGTGTCTGCACAGGGATATGGGCCATAGGCAGGACTAGAGGCTTCATCCCTGGGACCTTCACCCAGGTCACACAGCCCCTCAGCATCTGGTGAGGCTGCACCACCTGGGGCCTGACAAAAGTTCTCTCTGTCTCAGGGTCTCGCCACCCCAGGAATGTCTCCCTATTGACCACCACCTTCTGGGGTTCCAGGGGCCTGAGCCCAGGAGAGTCCATGCAGACATATATGCTGGGGCCAGGAGTGAAAGACAGTCTGCCACCCCGCCCATCTGGCTAAACAGCTCTATGTCCTTGGGACCCAGGAAGGGGGCTAGACACCAGAGCCTTTCCACAGGGCCAGCCTGGTTCCAATTGCCAGCCTTCCCAAAGGCCACAAGACAGGCATCTATATCTTCCCCCTCCTTAACCTGGGGCAGCAATTTAGTGTGGAGGTTCCCTCTGGAATTGGCATCCCGGGGTCCATCCCCACTCACCCCTGGACAGCTCTTTCTGCCTCTCAGTTCAGCCATCGCCAGTTCATGATGCTTCTGTCTTGCCTGCTGTTTTGCTTCATGCCTTCCTTGTCTTTCATGGTCCTCAGATCCCTTTGATCTCAGCTCCAATTCCATCTGTTTCAGATCCAACAATGGGGGCAGGGGCCGGCTTTAGCAAGTGCGGGGCCTGATTCATACTCACCTGGCGGCGCTCCGGGTCTTCGGCAGCGGGTCCTTCACTTGCTCCGGGTCTTTGGCAGCACTCAAGGACCCGCCACTGAAATGCCGCTGAAGACCCAGAGTGCCGCCGGGTGAGTAAAAATTAAAAAGGTGTCGGCGTGGGGCCCAATTCCGGGGAATCAGGCGAATCGGCTTAAAGCTGGCCCTGAACGGGGGAACCTGGTGGAGACCCCTTGCTGGTCAGGGACACGGGTCTCTCCAGGACATCCAGCTGCTCCCAGCCTCTCTTGCGGCCCCAGCTGGGTCAGTAACGCACTTCTTAGAGCGATCCTCCTCTTCCAGCTTTGAAATCAGCTATGCCTTAGTGAACTTTCCAATGCGTAGCCCTCTCTCTCTGCACAGCTCTACAATGTCCTTCTTAAGGAGATGGTTATCGGCCATCTCCACGCTGTTCCCAAGTGGTGACTGACTCACAGGCCTGTGCTCTCTCAGCTCCCCATGATCCCTGAGAGGAACCCCTGCAGTGCAACAGCCCTTGTCGTGGGTCTAATCTCTCTTGGGGTTAATTTGTAGGCTCCTCCACCTCCTGGAACCGCACCTCTCAGAGCCTTCAGCACCCATCTCTCACTAATCCGCCTTCGTTTTACTGCTCTCCAGTCTTACTGGAGAATGCTCTGTCCATGGGGTGCAGTTTATCCTGCCTCTGCCACCAGTTGTCATAGAGTCACTGGAGCGATGCTCTGGAACTACTCCCTATGAAAACAGTCAGGACTCTGGGGGAACATGTTTCCTCTCTGAGCATATTGTCTCCAGGGCAAGAAGCTTACACAGCTTTGACCTTCCTGGGTCTGACCTTGGAGCATTCAGCATCCCTTTCCACACTGTGCACTTCCCACAGCGAGCCCGCCCAGGAAGGGCTCCTGGGGAAGTCAGAGGGCCCTGCACCCCAATTCCACTGTCAGATGTGACTTTCAGCCAGCCGGTAAAACAGGTTTATTAGTCAACAGGAACACAGCGTAGGACAGAACTTGTTAGCACAGAAATCAGTGACTTTTAGCTAAGTCCATCTTAGAGGGAAGGGAGCCCAGAGCCAGGGCTCTGGTTCTCACCCTGTGCCCCAAGCTAGCCGAGACTGACTCATTTCCAGCTGCCTAGCCCCTGCCCTGCCCATTGCTCCTCCTCCAGCCTTTGTCTCCTTCCCAGGCCAAGAGGCACCCAGTCACATCCCCCTCCTGGGTCTCAAGTTAGGAAGGGTGGCTGGCGCAACCCCCACAAAAGTCACATACCCTTATTCCCACCACCTAGGCATTGGTGCAATACACAGGGAAACTGAGGCACACACAGCATTCATGCAAAACAGTAAGACTCACATAGGCTCACGTAGAACATAACAAGGGAAAATCTCCACTATGTCACACAGGGGGCTGTGTGTGATGGAGGGGGGATGGGGGCTCTTTGTGCGGGGGGGGTGGAGGGGCAGAGGCAGCAGGGGCACTGGGGGCTGTGCATGACCAGGGGGCAGAGAGGGAGGCAGTGGGATGGGGAGGGGGAGGGAGATGGGGATGTGTGTGCTGTGGGGGTGGAAGGGCAGAGGCAGCTGTGAGACTGGGGGCTGTGCGTGACCAGGGGGCAGAGAGGGAGGCAGCGGGAGATGGAAGGGGGCTGTGTGTGCCAGGGAGGGGGGTGGAGAGGCAGAGGCAGCGGGAGGGGGAAGGGGGCTGTGTGCGCCTGGGGTGGGTGGGTGGGAAGGGGATGTATGTGCAGGGGGTGGCTGTGGCAGTGGGATGGGTGCTCTGTGTGATGGGGGGAGGGATAGCTCAGTGGTTTGAGGAGTGGCCTGCTAAACCCAGGGTTGTGAGTTCAATCCTTGAGGGGGCCACTTAGGGATCTGGGGAAAAAATTGGTCCTGCTAGTGAAGGCAGCGGGCTGGACTCAATGACCTTTCAAGGTCCCTTCCAGTTCTAGGAGATTGGTATATCTCCAATTATTACTTATTACTATTACTGATGGGGGGGGGGGGGGGGTGGAGGAGCAGAGGCAGCAGGAGTTGGATAGGGGCTATGTATGCTGGAGGGATGAGGACAGCAGGCAGACTGGGGACTATGTGTGACTGGGGTCAGGGCAGAGGGCGCAGAATGGGGGCTGTGTGTGACCGGGGTTGGGGTGGAGGCAGCAGGAGGGGATGCGGGCTGTGTGTGGAGGCAGAAGGTGGACTGGGGGCTGTGTGTGATGGGGGGGTGGAGGAGCAGAGGCAGCAGGAGTGGGATGGGGACTGTGTGTGCCGGGGCAGGGTGGAGGCAGCAGGGGTATTTGTGTGAAAGGGGGTGGTGGAAGCAGGGGCAGCTCTAGCCATTTTGCCCCCCCAAGCACAGCAGCATGCCGCGGGGGGCGCTCTGCCAGTCGCCGGTCCCGCAGCTCCGGTGGACCTCCCGGCGACCGGCAGAGCGCCCCCCCCCCCTCCGCGGCTTGCCGCCCCGAGCACGCGCTTGGCGTGCTGGGGCCTGGAGCCGCCCCTGGGTGGAAGAGCAGAGGCAGCGGGAGGTGTATGACGCATGTGTGTGCAGGGGCTGTGTGTGACCGGGCTCGGGACGGAGGCAGCGGGAGGGGGACAGGAGCTGTGCACGACGGAGCCGGGAACCAGGGCTACAGCCCGTAACCTCCTACCGCGAACCCACGGCATCACGTGAGGGGGAGGAGTCTCACACTGTAGCCTCGCCCACGCTCCCCGATCACGTGAGGAGGGGTCGCCACCCCCTCCTTTGCGGCACGTGAGGCGGGCGCCCCGCGCGGCCGGAAATGGCGTAGGGCGGGCCGGGAGGCGCGCTCCGTTGCTGGGCTCCGCGGAGGCGCCGGGCGGCTTCCGCCTCCCTGGGCCATGCTCCCGCCCTGAGCATGGGCGCCAGCGGCTCCAAGGCCCGCGGCCTCTGGCCCTTCGCCTCCCCCGGGCCTGGCGGCGCCGCGGGCCCCGGCGGGGAGCAGGCCCTGGCTCGGGCGCGCGGCTGCCGCAGCGCGACCCCATTCGTCTTCACCCGCCGCGGGTAAGGGCGGGCGGCTGGTTTCCGTAGGGCAGGGGGTGGGTTGTTACGCGGCGGGCTGCCATGGGCTGGGGGGCTGGGGAATGGGCTCCCATGGGGCAGGGGGTGGGGTCCCATGGGATCGGGGGCTGATTTCCACGGGGTGTGTTGCTGTGGGACTGGGGGGTGTTGGGGTTTGGGCTCCTGTGGGGCAGGTTTCCATGCGGCAGGAAGGTGTCAGAGCTGGAGGGAGCGGCTTATCTGGGGTAGGCGGTGGCTGGGGGCTGAACATCATGTTGGAGGGCGGGATAGCTCAGTGGTTTGAGCATTGGCCTGCTAAACCCAGGGTTGTGAATTCAGTCCTTGAGGGGGCCATTTAGGGATCTGGGGCAAAAATCTGTCTGGGGATTGATCCTGCTTTGAGCAGGGGGTTGGACTAGATGACCTCCTGAGGTCCCTTCCAACCCTGGTATTCTATGATTTGCTATATAGTCCTCTGCCCCCTTCATGATGCCTTCAGATGAGCATCTTCTGCTGTGAAGTGCCCTTAGGGTGTCCTAATGGGCATGTGGGGTCCAGGGGTGTGCACCTGACAGCTGTGACATCTGAGTAAACTGTCATATCCTGGCAATCTGAGGCTCAGTTGGGCACCATTGTGCCCCTGAACAACCTTATCTGGAGCCTTATAGCACCCAGTGATACCCAGCACTTGCAAGTACTGCTGGTCCATATGTTTGTATCCATGGAATATTCCCTGTGGTGCCCCTCTAGGGGGGACTGCAGAGTCTCTATTAAAGTTATGCACTTTCTTAGTGATTAGAAGGTACAGTTTATATACAGGATTTGCACCCTGACGCCCTACGTAGCAGTCTGGGAGGAGGATGGATTTGCCTATAAGGGGCATTCACTATAAAGGGGAGAGATTTCAGTGGTAGTGGTGTTAGTCTGTATCAGCAAAAAAAAAACCCGAGGAGTCTTTGTGGCATCTTAGAGACTAACAAATTTATCTGATACATCTGATGAAGTGAGTTCTAGCCCACAAAAGCTTATGCCCAAATAGTTTTGTTAAGGTGACACAAGGACTCTTTGGTTTTTTTTATAAAGGGAGAGGGTGCTGAGGTCTGGGAAGACAGAAATGTTACTCTTCCCAGGGCTCTTGGCAAGAATGGGGGAGGCAAAACAAAAGGGTCTGAGTGGAGTTTGTCACCACTAACCTTTGAAATATAGTGGCATCTGTGCCCAGATAAGAGTATATCATTTCTTTTGATTTGTCTCCTTTTTATTTAAAAATAAATAGGTCATCTAATTGCAGCTCTTATTCAGATCTGTTTTTAAGGAGATAGAACTGACTGTCGGGCCCAGGAGATGGGACTTTATCTTTGGGGAGGAAGAGTGAACGACTGAGTCCAGCGACCCA
Source organism: Mauremys mutica (assembly GCF_020497125.1). Taxonomy (NCBI): domain Eukaryota; kingdom Metazoa; phylum Chordata; order Testudines; family Geoemydidae; genus Mauremys; species Mauremys mutica. The sequence continues at coordinate 49,668,393 of NC_059078.1, forward strand.
GCTGTGTCTAGGTCTCAAAGAGGGGCCCAAGAAGAGCTGTGCTCCCTGCCTTATCAGGTGTCACAGTTGGGGTGAGGAATAGCCCCTAAATTATAGAGGTACCAGGGTACAGTCACTTAGGGTATGGCTACACTTGCAAATTTGCAGCGCTGCAGCAGGGTGTGAAAAAAACACCCTCTGCAGCGCTGCAAATTGCGGCGCTACAAAGCGCCAGTGTAGTCAAAGCCCCAGCGCTGGGAGCGCGGCTCCCAGCGCTGTCCGTTATTCCCCACAGGGAGCTGGAGTACGGACAGCGCTGGGAGAGCTTTCTCCCAGCGCTGGGGCTTTGACTACACTTAGCGCTTCAAAGCGCTGCCGCGGCAGCGCTTTGAAGCGCTAATGTAGCCATAGCCTTAGATGTGCAAAGTCAGTGGTGTTCAGTAGCAGCTACTCCTTCAGTGAGAAGCACTGAGAAGTACTGAGGCAAAAACATGGGATCCTGCTGATTGCCTGCCATCCAAGCTTCATGCATTGGGGCAGGGCAAGTCCTATCACCAGTTTAGATTGAGGCTCCTGTTAGTGCTTTTTGCTGGTCACTGTGTCTGGACTTATTTCCCATCAGTAGCTGTTTGAGGCTTTTCACCTCTGGAAAAGCCTCAAGCCTTTTGCCAAGAACTTGGAAGCAGACTGTACTTGCCAACAAAATACTGTCTGATCTTTGTGCTGTTCTGTGGAGCAAATCTGTCAGGGGCAGCCGTATAGTCCTATCGGGGAGCTAGCAGACTGTTAGCAGAGAGGGAAGTAAATGTGGAGCTGCAGCTAATGCCTTTATCTTAGTGACTCGGTTGAAATGGATTGCCTCCGTCAGACCTGTTTGCACCACAAAGCTGTTTTTTTGCCAGTTCTTAAATTATGTTATTAATATTGTGCCAAAATCCTTGACTTTTACTTTGGGTTCATTTCCTCCTAATTAGCTGTTGACATACCAGTGTCCCTCCTCTCTTGACAGGAGAGTGGCCAGGTACATCTGAATCAAATGGCATAGCTGGCAAGCTGTTGCCTATGGTTAGCTTTATTTTTACCACTCTTCCTTGGATATAAAGGAAGGTGTAAGAACTGATGTTTATCAGGGAATTGGCATCGTCTCAGTACCCCTCTTTTTTGTCTAGCCTAAATCAGTAGCTTGTCTCTCTTTATGCCCACAAGCCAGTCGGGAGGTGCAGGATTTGCAGTGTGTGGAAACAGGGCAATTCAACAGCAATCCAAAAGTCTGTGGTTGGGCCTTTATTTTTTGTTTATATGTGGCTTCTGTCTAGAAAGGAGGCTGTGCTACTCTGTAATTCCATATGTGGCTTCTTTAGAGGTACCAGTATATTGCTTTTGTCTCTTATGTTCATTTCGTGGGTAGGGGTAGCATTGGATGGTGTAGCATGGGAGGTGTCGTTTGTGTCATTGGAGGACTTCAGGCACATGTGGGTCAGCTGTACAAATCTTGGCGCACACAGTATCTGTGTGTGCCTGGAGCTGTGGTGTTTACATTAGTTCATATGAGCAGTCTTAGTGCTATATGGTAAAATTGGTTCAGTCCCTTAGAGAAAGGGAAGAGTGTTCAAACATATCATAAACTGGGACAAAGGGGGAAGTTGATAGCTGAGTTGATTCTGGGGCCTTTTACCACCAGGTCATGGGTTCTGATATAGATCCATTAGTAGTGACCCAAGTTGGTTATCACCTGATGATTTATTTAGGTTCCTGTGAAATAAACTGGCCATCTCACTTTGGATCCTAGTGAAGAGGTGTTTACATCACAAACCCCACCATCTGTGCGCCTTGATTAGCTCCATGGCTAGCAGATAAGCCAGGCACTGAATAGATCAGACTGAATTCCCCTCTTGCCACAAGAAGTCCTGAAGTTATTTAGTGACTTATTTTCCCCTTTAACTGCAGCAGTCTCTCTTGAACTGCAGGGTCCCCATTTAGTGAGCTTAGTTTGTGGTTCCTATTTCATGCCTGATGCAAGTGTGCTCTCTTTTAACTTAAAACTAGGTGTCTTTGAGCAGTGAACGTAAGACTTGATCTTGTAGTTAAAAATGGCCTTGTACCCTTCGTGCTGAATAGCTTTCTAGCTTGGCAACAATTGAGCTTGCTTGTCCAAAAGTGAAACTCTTCTGGTGGCCGTTGTACCCTTGAGTGCTACAGATCTGCCAGTGTGTGCATGGAATCAGAGCTGGGAAGCATGCTTGGTGCTGATTTACCATGGCTCCATTGGTCTGTATTTAACTGCTTATAATTGCTTCTGTACAAAACCAATCATCCAGCTGTGTGAGTTGATAGCAAACCTTATCTCTGTATGCAGAATGGGAGCAGTAGTTCCAGCTTCTTCTCTCTCCCATCTCACCCCTGGTTTGGCCAGGCCCCTGTGATGGAGGGACTGCAATCTCCATGGTCCATTAGTCCCTTACCTCTCCACTGAGCCTCATGTGCAACCTCTGGGTGGGCTGATCTGCCTACACAGCAGCTGCTGGCACGTCTATTGAAATCTGAGTACTGTATGTATTTAATGCCAGTTGTCTGAGTGGCTTTATGATGTGGATTTCTGTCCTACTAGGTACTGCACTGAGACCAATTTCTTGTTTCACAGCTGCTGAACAGCTATTAGATGGAAATGACTCTTGGCTGTTGACAGGCTCCATATCCCATTTCCCAGTCCCATGGTGCCCAGACGTCTCCAGTGTGTAATGTCCAAGAGCGCTGATCTCTGCCAGCCCACTAATGCCCTCTTCCCAAAAAGTTTGGGGAGGGATCATTGATAGCCAGTCCTCTCCGTCCCTTATGTGCTCCTCTCCTCATTTCTTTGCAGCTCCATGTATTATGATGAGGATGGGGATCTCGCCCATGAATTCTATGAGGAGACAATTGTCACCAAGAATGGGAGAAAGCGCGCCAAACTGAAAAGGATCCACAAGAACCTGATACCTCAGGTAACGTGCTCAGAAACAAAAATGACCCCACTGTGAGAGATTTTGGCCCTTTGAAGTGTCACCTGATGTGCTGGGATGCCACTGAGTCAGCCTATTCTGCCAGCCTGGGTTCATTTACCTGGTCTTGCTGGGCTAGGCTCACAAGCCTCTTCCAACCAAGCACACAGGCAGGGATCCGCTCTGGAAAGATTTAGCCTTAGAGGCTTACCCCAGCACTCTGGTGCCCATTCCCTTTAAGGGGTACAAACCCAAAGGTTTTATGAAATTCACCCCCTCCCTTAATGTGGAGGGAGATATGTACAACTTCTTGCTGCTGTTCCCTCCCCCCCCGTTAGAAATTACATAAACTGGGTCATATTATAAGCAAGAAATAAGTTTAACAACTACAGAAGGTGAATTTTAAGTGAATATAAGAGGTAACAGACAGAACAAAGCAGATTACTGACCAAATAAAACAAAATGTGCAAGCTGGGCTCAATATACTTAAGAAACAGGTTACAAAATGTAATTTCTTACCCTAAATGTTATTTTAGGCAGGTTGCAAAGTTTCTGTGGTTCAGAGTTCCAGTTATATTTCTTTTCAGACTGGACCCCTGTCTCAGTCTGGACTCTTCCCCTGCCTTCCCTTCAAGTGGCTTTAGCAGTCTTTCTTCTTGGGCAAACAGGCCATGGAGAGGAGTCCTGTTTGCCTTCCTTTCCACCCTTAAATTGGATTTACATAAGGTGTGAATCCTTTGTTTCCCAAACTTGACTCCTCTTCCCTTCCAGTGGAAAGTTGCAAGAGGTCCCAGGTAATGTTTAGTATCAGGTGACAAGACTATCTGACTCTGTAGTATTGCCTTGTCCATGAGTCAGTGGCCTTATGGAGCATCCTCAGGAAGGCCAAGCCTTTTCACAGTCCACTGTCCTCGCTGATGGATCATCAGCCTGTCTGTCCACAAGAACCTGATACCTTGGGTAACATGCTCAGAAACAAAAGCGACCCTTGTGGGGACTCGACTGGCAATGTATTAGCGTGCTATGCAGGTCGCCTGGGTTTCTTTGTGATCTCTTACCCAGGGGGCACCTAGGATTTGTGCCAAGTCTCATCCCCTAGAAGTCTAGTGGTAGCTGACTGCAATTCTGATTAGATATGCCTATGGGACAATGGCTTTCAACAGTACATGGAAACCTTTTGCCCAGATTTATCTTTTTGCTCAAAGCTCCAGAAGGGAAGGGTGAGTATTCACCCCCACCCTCGTGGCCAGGCCTCCTTGTTCTGAAGCAGAAATGATAAGATTGAGTAGAGAGCATCTATGTATGGGGGTATTCTGAAAATCCTGTGTGATTAAGTGCTTGGCTCAACCCCCCTACCTCTCACTGACAGGGGTGAGAGAAACAACTATGAAATAACTTGACAGTTTTAAACACTAGTTTCCAGACAGCAAATGCCAGGGAAACTCTGACATTGGTATACCACATGGAGCCACTTGATGGCGCCAGTCTGGAACAAAATCCAAACTGACTTAGTGAACCAGCACAGTGAGGTCAGGGAAGCCAATGAGCATGATACACTTGTGTCAGGAAGTCCCTGCTTTCTGAAGCCAACAATCTGACCTTAAAAATGAACATTGACTCCCTGTTCTGTGATTTACAGTATTAACACTCAGCATTGATATAAAACCTCTTCATTTTTAAACCTTCCTCTCAGGTCCGTGGAGTTCTTTTATTATGAACTGTAAAGGGAACAATATAACAAATTGTCCTAAAATCAGACAAAAGAATAAATGGGGTGGGAGAATCAGCTGTAGGAAGGGACCAGGGGACCAGAGGTTCTAAATGTGGAGTATTGGTTATGATTTGACTAGTTTTCAGGGGTTTAAAATTCAGAAGTGCTGAAGCAGATGTTAGGGTAGAGCAGACTTCATGCCAACACAGCAGTACTGCCTCTAGGTCAGTGAAAATGGGTGTGTTGTCGCCATCTGACAGCAGTTCAGTGGCTACTATGAGATGAGTTTGGGGGGGCGGTGTCTCAGTCCAGCTTCTAGTGGGCAGCTGTCTATATTGCACAGTTGCCACTAATTGAAGCCACTGTTGGCATTCTTAGGAGAGAGGCTGAATGGGCTGTGTGAAGCAAGCTCCCCTTTCACTCCTTGAGGGGATCCATCTAGGCGGTGGAGTGAGGCACATAGACAGGATGCAGTTTCTACCTGTGCTGTATTTGTTTTATGGACAGAGGACCTCATTCTCCAGGACTGTTAGGCTGGCACCTTTCATGAGCACTAAAAATAAACTCTGCCTAGCTGTAGCTTTTTGATGGGACTGATATAACAATGAGTATGGATGAATCCCTGATTTCTATGGCCTCTGCTATGTTCCAAGGCTTTTGTATGTAGTTATGAAGGTCTTGTTTATTTTGCAAAATACATTTGTTGCATTCATGCTATACCCAGGCACCCATATGAGCTGCTGCCACTTTCTAGCAGTAGCTGCCATGTGACAGAACCAGTCCGCATTGTCATGAATCAAGCAAGGCCCATTAATTGGGAGGCCACAGGTCAAGGCATCCCCCAGCTGCTTTTTTTCATTTTACACTCCTGCAAAAACTGTGGCTGTTCTCCAGAAAATACAGGTCTTTTATTAAATGTAATAAAACTGTTTTCCTCAGTTTTTGTCATCCTTGCACTAGGCCTTTGTCCTTCGCTAGCGCTGTATAGTTCTGGCCCTCCAGAAGCCTTGCAAACACAAACGAACCAGTTCAATTCCAAGAATATTGTCACTGTACTGCAGGTGGAGAAATGTAAGCACAAAGGGTGAAATGACTTCTTTTCCATATTCTAAACATTAGACCACATTCCCAGCCTCTCGTAAGTCTAGTGGGGATTGCCCTGGTTCAGTCTAGTTCTGATCCCTCTGTGAAATCAGAGCATAAAACCCACTAGCACACACATCCTTTGCCTATAGACCCTGAAGCTACTTTGCTTTCTGATGTGTTTGTAGTGGAAGAATATTCACACCAGAGCACATTAAATGCCTAAGGCTTAGAGTTCTGCTTTAGTTGATACAGGTGGTTGTTACGTTCCCAGTATCACTCCTTGGCCAGAAAGCTTGCTTGTGCACAAGTGTCTTTGATCTTTTCTTCTTTTTGGTCACTTAGAGGCCTTTCCTTTCCAGTCTTTTAAATGACCTTTTAAATTTAAGGTGCCAGACTAACAGCCCTGGAAGCTGGTGACCACCTAGTCATGGATCAGGTGGAACGTGGGCAGTGATGGGCCAAACTGCTTCCCCCCACTCTCATGCCATTGTCGTTCAGACCCGTTGTGCTCAGCATCGTAAGAGCTGAGCACCTTAGTCTTACTTTTAGGGGCTAGTTCTAGCAGTGCATCCAGTCTGTTTTGCCTGCCTGGTGCTCAGAGTGTCAACCAACAGCTCAATTGTGATGGTTTAATAAACTCTTGTCCATTAAGAACTGGACTGGGACATAAGCTCTATTGTCTGTCTCCATCTGCAGTGACTTGCAGAGCATGGGTCCTTTGTTTGCAGGCCTTTTCTTAGGACTCTGCTCTGGCCAGTGTCTCCCCTGCCTCACTACCCTCCTTGCTCTTTTTTCAGGGTATAGTGAAACTGGAGCACCCTCGCATTCACGTGGACTTCCCTGTTATCATCTGTGAGGTCTGAGCTGCGGGGGGAGCGTGAGCTGCTGCTGTGTGCCGTCAGTGCACCCGACCTGCCTGGCCTTACTGCACCTAATGTAACTACACAAGGCTGCCTTGTGTCCCTGAACCACAATGGACTGCGAGCACAGATGCACACACTCTTGACTTTGGAGCTCCTCTTGCCTGGAGAAGGAGAAAGAGATGGGCTGGTGCAGAATTGGCTAGTTACCTGGAATAGAATTGGCTAGGGATCTGTTCACAAGTCAGACAAGACATGTGAACTTGTTTAGCAACATGCTTAACAATACCCTTGACTGAGTCAGAAGATTGAAATCCTTCTTGTGGCTGCCATCAGATGTTTGGATGGATCACTGAACTGCCTGTGACGCTCGTGTTTGAGGTTTTAAAGGGAGAGCCATCCTGCATCTCTCGCTGAACAAAATCCCTGCTTTGCAGGTATCTGCCCCAGGTAGAGTTGAGGTCAGTTAATTCACCTCTGTGGGGCTAGGGGCAGACCCCTAATGTCCCTTCCCTATGAAGTGGTGATGAATAAAAGGGTAGTGGTATAGTTTATCCTTTGTGGGGGGTTGGTTATGCAGTACTGTCCCTAAGTTGGTCTGGGAATGGAGGGTAAATGGGGTGGTCTGAGGTGAAGCTAATCTTGAGAACCCCACTGAAACAGTAGCGCTTCTCGGGAAGGTAGGAGACCAGATTTCATTGCATCAGACCTCAGTCTCCTCTTTTATACGGCCCTCTCCTGTGCTCAGCGTTATTTTGTACTTCTAGCGATATGGCTCGTCTGGTCCCCAGAATCCTTTCCAATGGCTCTAGATACCCTGGCTCAGCTGTTGTTCAGACCTCTCTGAAAATCCATTGGCCACTGATGGTGCTGTGCAGAGCCAGCAGAGCAAACAGTCCGATCTTTGCAGCAAAACCAATGGACACTGCTGGAAGCAGCAGCAGTGCTTAGAGCTGAGTGACTGGGCTGGCAGCCCATGTTAACCCACACAGCTTTGCAGTTAGGATTCGCACAGCAGGGCTTAGCTTGCCATCATTAGCATGCGTCTGCCTTGGCGGGAGCAAGCTGCGCTCTGTTGAGTGGCGTTCTTCCCCCTCCTGAATCTGGTGTGTTGAAGTGCGGGGTACAAGGTGTGACTTCTTGTATTAGCCATAGTGTTTATTTTGGGGCTCAGTCTCTCTCAGAATGTGATTCTGGGTAACTTTCATGTGTTGATCAGTTGTGCCCCGGTGCTGACAGCATGCCCCAACTGTGTGTAGCTGTGATAGAGCCCAGGCAGGAATGAAGAGTTAGCTTTTACCCTCTAAAGCAGTTGGCGTCAGCCCCCCCCCGGTCTTGGAAACCTCCCTGAGGTATGAAGCCTGGGTTCTTCCACTGCACCCATTCCTCTCTTTCTCCCTGTGGGGTCACTTTATGGAAGGTTCTCTCTTCCCCACCCAACTTGATAAAGAAACACGTAGCTATTGGGGCGGCCCCCTCTACCAGCTAGACTCATGGTGGCAGCACTGAAACTGTGCATTGGTGCGTCTGCCACTTCATGCCTGCTTCCTCGTTTGAAGGATTGAGCGCTAGCTGGCTGCTGCTGAGCCGGGGTGAGACTACCCCATCCCAAACACTAGAAGTCATGGTCTCTTGTCTCCGTCTTGCATGAGAATGGGCAGAGTCGCTGTGCACAAGCAGGATGTCAGGGATCCTTACCACTGTCTACCCCTCCAAGAACTCTGGTGAAGCTTTAAAACTGGATCGAGACGTGGCTCCCACAGTGGTCAGCTTATTAGAAACATCTCATTTCCCCTTCCAGAGCATGTCATTTACGTTCTGAGCACTTCAGACATTTGCTACCTCGATTTTTAATTTAAGCTGCTGGTGCAAAGTTGCTAGCAGTATCCATGTGTCTGTATTGGATGTATCCCTCTCCACACCCCTGAGAACAGTTCTAGGAGCTGTATGCCATTCTGATAGGGGTCTGGTAGTTAGCAATAGCAATGCTGGCTCTGTGTCATTATCTCCCTATAACCTCAGACTCGGCCTTGTTCCCTGATAGCTCTCTGTAGTGGTTGGAGTGAAACCACAGCACTGAGGGACCAAAGGTTCTGCTCCCCACTTCCCCTCCCCAGCTGGCATGGAGGTTGGTTTTCACAGGTAGAATGCTTGTTACAGCTCCAGCAGAGAGCACTTTTACACTGTGACGCTGAGCATTTCCTTCTAGATCAGTGTTCTTCCACCTACTTGGAAAAGTTGCTCTTAAAAAAATATCCTATTAAAATGTCTCTTGTTTGCACCAGCCATTCTCTAGCAGGTGACTTGGGTTCATCTCAGACCAAGGCTCACAGATCTCCTTGAAAGAGGCACATCTCTGGTGGCAGAGCTGGACTGGAGGACACCATCTCCAACAAAGGAAGGGATCAAGTTACGTGAGGCTGACTTAACCCTGGACCCCTGCTCTGATATGGGGAGACTTAGCTGTGAAAACTACCCCCTTGCTGCCGCTTGTGGGGTGTGTGCTGGAGACAACTTGGGCTGGGGAGCCCTCCTGGCTTCTCTTGATGGAGGTGAGAGACTGCAGGAGGCCACTGGCCTCCTCTTGAGTGAAGAGCAATATTGGTTAGGTACTGAGTGGTGGGTGGAATCTAGCACCGAAGAAATGAGGATGTGTTTGGTATGGAGGAGAGTGCATGGTGAGAGAGAAATGAGAACCGCTGGCCAGTATCTTATTCCCCCCGCATGTGCCCTGGAGCAGAAGTTGGTAGGGCATCACCTCCCATGTGCTTTGGTGTGGGGTGTGGTACCTGTCTTTGCAAATGCAGGGATAGGCGCCTTATCCTTGTGCTGGGCAGGTTTGGAGCAGCAGGGTTAGATCTGTGTTGTGAATGCCAAACTGGCCTAGGGCAGTGTCGTGGGCTATGCCAGGTGGAGCCGGCCGTTGTTAAACAAGCTCCGTGCCAAGAGTTGGTCAGAAATGAGTGAGCTGAATGGTGAACTAGCTCTTTTGGGGAAGACTGTATGGAGGGAAAGGCAAGATGCTTCCCACTATTATAAAAGAGAGAGCAGGGAGGGGGATTAGAGTCCTGAGCAGGCTGAGCTCCCCATTCTGTGATTCACAGAAACCATCTGCACACCACAAGCAGCAGAGATGAAGGGCTTGACTCTGGAAGCAGATGGTGTGTTTCATGGCAGCAAGCAGGGCCGGCCGGGAGACAGTGCATCTGGCGGAGCTTGTTGAATGGCTTTCGCAGAGGAAGCCATGCGCCCTCCCCTTTGCACAGGGGTTTGTGTAGCACATCTTCACCTTGGCAAACCCTTGCTGGAATTGGGAGCAGGAATGGGTTACTCACGGCACAGTGAGTGTAACACTCGGGGTGCCCAGCCAAGACTGAAAGGCACTAGGTTTGTCTACACTGCAATTAAAAACCTGTGGCTGGCCTGCACCAGCTGACTTGGGCTCACAGGGCTTGGGCTAAGTGGCTGTTTAAGTGCAGTGTTGACTTTCAGGTCCAGGCTCAAGGACCCTGTGAGGACTGAGGGTCTGAGCCTGAAAGTCTACACCACAATTAAAGAGCCCTGAGCCTGAGTCAGCTGGCACAGGCCAGCTGTGGTATTGAATTACAGTGCAGACATACCACTGTGTGCAGAGTACAGTGACTGTTTCTCACGTCTGGCCGTAACATAGTAGCTGAGCCCTCTCATGTTCTTTTACTGGCCACCTTGCTTCTGAATAGGGAGAGGTGGCCAGAGCACCCTTCGCTCAGCAAAGCACCATGGGTAACCTATACCCACTTTCACTGTCCTTTAATTGCTCTGAGACAGCCTGTTGGGAAACTCCCTCTCTTCACACACCCCGAGCAATCCACTCAGAGCCTTTCCCCAAGGAAGGGCTCATTGCACCCTACTTCTAAGTCAGCAGGTTTCCTACCCCTCTTCCTGACCCACTTCTTTCTAGGCTGGTTAGCCCACTGGGGTCGAAGCTGTGCAGTCAGTCTGCATGGAGTCTAGAATCCCAGCCTTTCTCTCCCCCAACCATATTTCCTAGTAGCTCCGGTCCCCTTGAGCCTACACAGATGGGATGAGGACCACCCTTGGGAACTGCTGAAGGGACATTTAAAATGTGAAGGTGATTGTAAATAGTATCTATGTCCACTATATTGTTGAAGCAAGCAAAAAAAACCCACTTGGTTTCTTTTCAATTTTTTTACAACTTCTTTCTGTGCGACTTTGTGCTTTCAAGTGTGGATGTATAGAATTGTACCCACCAACACTACACTTACAGCTCCTCTAGCGAATGGATAGGAGCTTCCAATTCAAACATGTACAATATTTATGGTCCTTCTTCCTCTGCCTTTGAGTGCATCTGTCTAATTTTGTTAAATTTCAATAAAACTATTTGTAGATCCCAAAAGTTCAAGAGCTGTCTTATTTTTGGAGGGTGATTTTGTAACTGGTCTCTCTGCCTCTGTATGTAATGGAAAGACAGGACATGTTAGAGCTAACATGATATGAACTTACCATGCAGGCTTTACCCATACAGATGTCACAGCCCCTGTAGCAATCCCCCTAGTTCTACTCAGGGGCCTTACCTGATTCTCTCTCCCCTTCAGTTGTACTGACACAAGGAAAGACTCTTCTGAATTGTGCTCAGACATAGGGCTTGCCTGAGGGGGACACACATGTCTGCTTACATCCACCTCAGGATCTCAATCAATGTCTCTAAAGCATGGTGTTTTGTGCCATCTGTTTTGTGGTAGTAAGTGAAAGCCACCAAGCTGGGTTGTTCATAAACAGATTTGTAAATAGAACAGCCCTAGTGGCTTTGGAATCTATCTGTGGAGTCTTTATAAAATTAACAGAGCTTATCTCCAGCTGATTGAGCTCATCTCCTATAATTACACAACTGTTTTCAACTGATCAGGGCAGAAAAAAGAGGCAAAGCTAAGCACAGCTGCTCTTTAGACTCCTGCAGCCCAGTGAATGCTTCTAATCACCCCACCCCACTTGAGATCACAGGCATGTGGTACCTCGACATGCTTACACCCCACATTATTGCTATGTAGGCTGTTCAAATGCCATGTGTGGATGCAGTTTGTGGTATTGAACACATGAACAGTTAGCCTTGGGGGCTATCTGAGAGCTGAAGCTTGGATTATGTGGTTGTAACAAGTCCTCTGCCCGCCCCTCTTCCTGGGGCCCACTGGCTGCCCCAATAAAGCTCAGAGAGGCTTCTAGTTCTACAGCACCCGTGGCTTTATTTACACCCTGTTCTCCCACCACCAGTGATAGACTATATACAGAGCTTGCAGGCCTTACAATCTCCTCTCCTACACGGAGGCTGCCCTCAGCCTGGAGACTGACCTTCCCCTGGCCATCTCCCTTCTGGCTGCCAGCCAGTCTTTATAGGCCTTCAACCCACAGGTGCAGCCAGTTCTAAAGGCCAGGCACCACACTTCTCCCCAGCCTCAATCTATTTCCTCTGATTGGGGCTGGCTGAGCAGGGGCTAATTAGGTGCCTTTGCACCAGCACCCTGCTACAGTGGTGTTGAAGTTTATTTACATCATGATGGTCTTGAGGTCCTAAGGCCTGGTCTACACTGGGGCGGAAGGGGGATCGATCAAAGTTACGCAACTTCAGCTATGTCAATAACGTAGCTGAAGTCAACGTACTTTAGATCTACTTACTGCGGTGTCTTCACTACGGTGAGTCGACTGCTGCCGCTCCCCCATCAACTCTGCCTGCACCTCTCGCCCAGCTGGCGTACAGGAGTTGACTGGAGAGCGTTCGGGGATGGATTTATTGCATCTAGACTAGATGCGATAAATTGATCCCTGCTGGATCAATCGCTGCCCGCCAATCCAGCCAGTAGTGAAGACATACCCTAAGATGTGAGTGATCCCCTTGCAGGTACTGGAGAAGCAAATGGGCAAATCCTTTATGGATTTGACAGAGTTAGTTTGCAAGGATTAATGTAGCAAGAATTGCAAATTTGTTGGCCCTGACACCACAGTTGTAGTTGCAACTGGAATTTGGGTGATCATCAATCATGTTTGTTTATAGTAGTGCCTAAGGACCAATCAAGAACTGCTGGGAGCTGTAAAAACACATAACAGGAGGCAGTTCCTTCCCCGAAGAGCATGTAATCCAGATGAGACAGACCCACAGAGTGGAGGGAAAAGGGTAGAACACACCAGTCGAGTAAACAATGTGGTGTTGGCAAAGGTTGTGGTGTTCCATGATTTTTTTGGGTGGGTTCAGACAGGAGCCTTGGTTTGATTCCCACTTTTAACTTATGATTGGAACAACCTCTAAATATAACTTTCTTCTAAATTATAGATTTGGGATTGGAAAAAAAATTGTCCCTAGAGTTTCAAAAGCTCTGGTTAAACAGATTTTTAGATGCCAACCACTCAAATTGTCAAACTCAAGGATGGTGTCTCATGACTTTTCTGTGACCTCTCATGCATAGGCACTGCAAAACCACAGTCTTGGGCAGGTCTGTCCGCATGCACTCATGCTGAGGACAAAATTGGTGTTGGAACAAAGTAATAATCTGCAGTAATTGCTGACAGTGATCCAATCTACAGCAGCTAAGCTGCTATGTGTAAATTTCCATACAGTTTGTGCTTCAAATTTAAGCTTTGTTATACTGTACTTTGAACTTTTGCTTTTCAGTAAAGGCTGTTATAATGTAAGGGACATAATTTTATGATCTAATGTAAAACTTAATGTTATGTTCCTATGCTCCCTGATATTTGTCTAATTAGGAGTAGGTGGAATTGTGTTTTGGGGGGAAGATTTCTGAGTGCGCTTTGTGCATTCAGAAGTTAGTGTCTTTGTTGCATGATTCTTTCTCTATGAAAGACCAGGCTTGTACGAATCGGAGGAAGGTATTAAAGCTTTTATGCACTGCTGTGAGAAAATTGTGATGGATGGAAAGGAAAGACTTAGACTGTCAATTTGCCTGTTACAAGGGCAAAGTTAAGGTTGTTTAAAGTGCAGAATTTTTGTTTGGTGAGGGAATGAATGGGGGTTTTAAGAGTAGCATCTGAATTATTTGTGATTCTGTGATTTCAGGTTTGTAACATTTGGGTTTTGGTGTGTAATGGAATGTCTTGTTTCAAAATACATTCAGCAACCTTAACTAAAGTTAACTTTCCCTTAGGGCTGGTCTCCATTGGGTTTTACTGATAAAACTTGTGTCTTATCAGTGTGTGGTGGTGTTTGTGTGGTGGGTGGGTGTGGTTCCCCCACCCCCCAACATGATCATGCTAGTAAAAGCCCTAGTGTAGAGGCAGTTATACTGGTATAAATAGAGTCCTGCAAATCCACAGATATCCACTTTATATCCATGGATAGAATCATAGAAGATTAGGGTTGGAAGAGACCTTAGGAGGTCATATAGTCCAACCCCCTGCTCAAAGCAGGACCAACCCCAACTAAATCATCCCAGCCAGGGCTTTGTCAAGCCGGGCCTTAAAAACCTCTAAGGAAGGAGATTCCACCACCTCCCTAGGTAACCCATTCCCGTGCTTCACCACCCTCCTAGTGAAATAGTGTTTTCTTATATCCAATCTAGACCTCCCCCACTGCAACTTGAGACCATTGCTCCTTGTTCTGTCATCTTCCACCACTGAGAACAGCTGAGCTCTGTCCTCTTTGGAACCCCCCCTTCAGGTAGTTGAAGGCTGCTATCAAATCTCCCCTCGCTGTTCTCTTCTGCAGACTAAACAAGTTCCCTCCGCCTCTCCCCGTATGTCATGTGCCCCAGCCCCCTGATCATTTTCGTTGTCCTCCGCTGGACTCTCTCCATTTTGTCCACATCCTTTCGGGGGGGGAGGCGCAAAAACTGGACACGATACTGCAGATGTGGCCTCACCATTGCCGAATAGAGGGGAATAATCACTTCCCTCGATCTGCTGGCAATGCTCCTACTAATGCAGCCCAATATGCCGTTAGCCTTCTTTGCAACAAGGGCACACTGCTGACTCATATCCAGCTTCTCATCCACTGTAATTCCCAGGTCCTTTTCTACAGAACTGCTGCTTACCCAGTCGGTCCCCAGCCTGTAGCAGTGCATGGGATTCTTCCGTCCTAAGTGCAGGACCCTGCACTTGTCCTTGTTGAACCTCATCAGATTTCTTTTGGCCCAATCCTCCAATTTGTTTAGGTCACTCTGGACCCTATCCCTACCCTACAGTGTATGTACCTCTCCCCCAACCTTAGTGTCATCAGTGAACTTGCTGAGGGTGCAATCTAATCCCATCATCAGATCATTAATAAAGAGCCGTTGATCACTACCTGTTGAGCCCAATAATCTAGCCAGCTTTCTATCCACCTTATAATCCATTCATCCAATCCATACTTTTTTAACTTGCTGGCAATAATACTGTGGGAGACTGTATCAAAAGCTTTGCTAAAGTCAAGATATATCACATCCACTGCTTTCCTCATATCCACAGAGCCAGTTATCTCATCATAGAAGGCAATCAGGTTGGTCAGGCATGACTTGCCCTTGGTGAATCCATGTTGACTGTTCCTGATCACCTTCCTCTCCTCCAAGTGCTTCAAAATGGATTCCTTGAGGATCTTCTCCATGATTTTGCTGGGGACTGAAGTGAGGCTCACCAGTCTGAATTTCCCCAGGTTCTCTTTTTTCCCTTTTTTAAATATGGGCACTATATTTGCCTTTTTCCAATCGTCCAGGACCTCCCCTGATCACCACGAGTTTTCAGAGATAATGGCCAATGGCTCTGCAATCACATCAGCCAATTCCCTCAGCACCCTCAGATGCATTAGATCTGGCCCCATGGACTTGTGCATGTCCAGCTTTTCTAAATAGTCCTTAACCTGTTCTTTCATCACTGAGGGCTGCTCACCTCCTTCCCATACTCTGTTGCCCAGGACGGCAGTGTGGGAGCTGACCTTGTCTGTGAAGACTGAGGGGAAAAAAAGCATTGAATACTTCAGCTTTTTCCACATCATCTGTCACTAGGTTATCTCCCCCATTCATTAAGGGTCCCACACTTTCCCTGACCTTTTTCTTGTTGCTAACGTATCTGTAGAAACCCTTCTTGTTACTCTTCACATCCCTTGCTAGCTGCAACTCCAGTTGTGTTTTGGCCTTTCTGATTACACCCCTGCATACTCGAGCAATATTTTTATATTCCTCCCTAGTCATCTGTCCAAGTTTTCATTTCTTGTAAATTTACTTTTTGTGTTTAAGCTCATCGAAGATTTCACTGTTAAGCCAAGTTGGTCAGCTGCCATATTTGCAATTTTTTCTGCACATCGAGATGGTTTGTTCTTGTGCCCTCAATGAGTCTTCTTTAAAATACAGCCAGCTCTCCTGGACTCCTTGCCCCCTCATATTAGCTTCGCAGGGGATCCTCCCCATCAGTTCCCTGAGGGAGTCAAAGTCTGCTTTTCTGAAGTCCAGGGTCCATATTTTGCTAATTTCCTTTCTTCCTTTTGTGAGGATCCTGAACTCAACCGTCCTCATGGTCAGTGCTGCCCAGGTTGCCACCCACTTCTACTAATTCTACCAATTCTTCCCTGTTTGTAAGCAGCAGGTGAAGAGGAGAACGGCCCCTGGTTGGTTCCTCCAGTAGTTGCACCAGGAAGTTGTCCCCAACACTCTCCACAAATTTCCTGGATTGTCTGTGCACTGCTGTATTGCTCTCCCAGCAGATGTCAGGGTGATTGAAGTCTGTGGACCATTTTTGCAGATCAGATGCAGATACAAATTTTGTATCTGCGCATGGCTCTCAGTATAAAGGTGCCTTATACCAGTATAGTTAGTTCTGCTTCTTGGCCTGGAATAAGTTATGCCAGTATAAGTACTCTTATGCCATTATGAATGCATCCGCACTAGGACCAGGTTTGTGCTACAGATTTCTGTTGGCCCGGCTGTGTCAAGGCTGTGAAGAAGTGTCCCCTGACCAACATCGCTATGCCAGCAAAAGCCCCTAGTGTAGATGCAGTTATACCAACACAGATGCCCTCTGATGTATTTCATTCTTGGGGGTGATTTTACTTTACTGGTACATAGTACAGCTTTGCTGATATTAGCTGCAGCCACACTAGGAGGGCTTTGCTAGTGTAGTATACTGTGGTGTGTTCCTATACTAAGAAAGCACTCCTAGTGTAGATGTAGCCTGGGTTGGCAGCTTTAGCTATATTGATTAGAGTTTAAAATGGAAGAATTTTCTAGTGTTAGAGAAGTCCTAAAAAATTAACTTACACTGAATATACTCATTGGTCTGACAGACCACCACTGTGGGTTAGAAAATAAATCTAGAACCACATCTTCAGCAGTCACTCAAGAGAGTGACAGGTCAGTTGATCATTGGAGGTAGTGGTCCAAGAAGTGTCTCCACACTGAGTGTGGAGCTGTTCCAGGAGCTTGCCTCATGTGGGTGGCCTTTGATCCCAATTACACTGTATGTTGAAATAAACATTGTCTTGCTTTCTGCGCTTCATCCTGCTTTCTCTCTCCCCTCCCCTGAACAGCCAAATGGCTTGTAAATGGTTTCCTGCTGTACCGCAGCACTCATCATTTCCTTAGCACAGGCCTGGTCTCTGGGAGAAAATGAGCCATTGACGAAAGTTCTAATGAGAATGACTGATGCAGCGAAAATCTTGTTGGCAGTCTTGGCTGGATGATGTGCAAGCATCTGGGAAGCAGCAGTTGCTGGAAGCAGCTTGTCCTACCAGCATTTCTTGTTGGGATGTGGCTTGGGCGGGGGAAATTGAAATGGCTTAAAAGCTGCTAATTGGAATGGGAACTCCTGTGACTTTTCTTACATTAGCAATTCAGGTTCTTCCTATACTGTTTTTCTCAGATGACTGGAGAACTGGGTAAGATTAGGGCGCCATGATTGTAAAATGTAATTAAAAGGTGATGTGATTCTGTTTAGACTACCCAAGTTTTCCTGTTCTTAACACCTGTTTAACTCAGATGCCTTGTAAGGTTGGGAGAGAAGTTCTCTTGGTTAAAGATGTGACCCTGCAATTGAAAACTGAGAACTCTGTCTCTGAAATGAACAAAAATGGGGAAGACTAGACTGGCCATGACCTCTTGTGAATTCGGTGTCCCAAGCTCTGTGTAACTTTCAGAGAGTTGGCTTCCCATCAGAGCAGTTACATGGGGCATGCCAAGTTACATTCCAGGAAGTTCCATAGTGTAGCCCAAGGTTGCTCTACTGTCTAGCATGGAACCTTTTCTGCTCTGTTTAATGCCGTGACTTCCAGCCCATAGCGCTCTTTCTTGACCCGAGTGACCTCTGTTGTGATCTGTCGTCCCCACCATTGCATTAAAGAGAAGGCAGCTACAGGCTCCAATTTGAATGTATGTGGCTCTTGAGCACAGAAAAATTTAGACAATTCTTCTGTAGGCAAACCAAGCAGCCATTTAAAGTCGTGAATGTTGGGCATTCTGAGGTGGGGGAGGAAAATGTTGGCCAGGACGCTGAAATTCTTTGGCTCTTCAGACTCATGAGACTTCTGGCTCCCAGCAGAGCCTGGCTGCAGAGACAACCCCATTTAACAGCCAAACTGAAGCACAGCACCCACTAGCAGTATCCGCACCAGGGCTGAACCCATAACCGCAGATTTAGACTGAAGGGCCATGCTGACATGTCTTCAGGCTGAGATGTCTGTCAAGAATGGCAGACCACTGGTCCTTGGCCAACAGTCTTAGGAGAATTGACAAGAGCCGTGATCCACCATACATGTGTAGCTTCAGAGAAGGATGTGAAAGAGTCACCTACAAAAATGGAGGAGTAACTTACAGGAGAGGTGCTGCCACAGGAGCATAATAGGATAATGGGGTGCAGCTCTCCAAAGGAAAGCTCGTACAGGACCACTTAATGTTGGAGAGAGAGACACATCGGATCAGCGTTGGACTTCCTAGCAACTGTCCAGATAAATAATGCTTAGTGGGGTTCTGATCCGGCTGCTGCTGAAGCAACTGGAAAGACTTCTTGGGCTTTCAGTGAGAGTTGGGTTAGGCTCCATGCCTATGGCTGTGAACTGCAGACAGACGTGAGTGGACGATCTGCTCAGCCTCGGCCATCTCTCCTGGGTTAGAGCGAACAGTGCTTGTGACGGGTGGATCACAGAAATCCCCTTGAACTGCCAACCGATGTGCCAAGACTACTACTGCCCCTGCTTTCCCTGCCAGCTTGGGACTCCAGCACCCTGTCTTGTTGAGCCAGACACACCAGTCTGCTCTAACAGAGACCCAGGATCTTAGCTACATGCCCCAAAGCTGCAGACTTAACTGAAAGCAACTTACAGAAGTGTTCCTGTCTTTAACACTCAGATGCCCAACTCCCATTGGGGTCTAAATCCCCAAATAAATCTGTTTTACCCTGTATAAAGCTTATATAGGGTAAACTCATAAATTGTTTGCCCTTTATAGCAGTGATAGAGAGAGATGCACAGCTGTTTCCCCCCCCCCCCACAGGTATTAATACATGCTCTGAGTTAATTAAGTAAAAAGTGATTTTATTAAATACAGAAAGTAGGATTTAAGTGGTTCCAATTAATAGCAGACAGAACAAAGTGAATTACCAAGCAAAATAAAATAGAACACGCAAGTCTATGTCTAAGAAAACTGAATACAGAGAAAACCTCACTCAGTAAGCTTCCTTTTTACAGACTAGTCTCCTTCTAGTCTGGGTCCAGCAATCATTCACACCCCTGGTAGTTACTGTCCTTTGTTCCAGTTTCTTTCAGGTATCTTTGGGGGGTGGAGAGGCTATCTCTTTAGCCAGCTGAAGACAAAATGGAGGGGTCTCCCAGGGGTTTAAGTAGACTTTCTCTTGTGGGTAGAGACTCCCTTCTATGCAAAGTCCAGCTCCAAGATGGAGTTTTGGAGCCACATGTCCATGCATGACTAAGTTTTTACAGGCAACAGCCATCGCTTACCTGCTACCTTGAATGTCCTCCTGTATACTTCTTATGTGAATTAGAGCCTCCCAAGATCCATTGTCCCTTAAGGGCTTCTTGACTGGGCACTTAATTTGCACATTTCTTTCTCAAGAAGCTGACCAAATGCTTTACAGATGCTACATGAAAATCAAACCACTACACAGCCAATATTCATAACTTCAAATACAAAAATGATACATGCATGCAAATAGGATGAATACATTCAGTAGATCATAACCTTTACATAGATATTTCATATGGCGTATGTAGCATAAAACATATTCCAATTATGTCATATATATATATACATTCCTAAGCATATTTCCATAAAGCCTTATGGGGGGCACCGTCGCTGCTGATCATGGAGGCAGCTAGATTCATGGCCCAGGAGACTAGTCCTCTTGTTTCTCTGGCAGCAGGGTGGTTAACCCACCCCTGCCCCATCAGTCTTGCCCTGGCTGTGAAATGGCGTGTGTTATGGTAGCCTCAACCGAGAAATGGGGGCCCACTGTGCTAGGTACTGGTGCTGCAAGAGACAGTCCCTGCCCCAAAGAGCCTGGAATGTAAATAGACAAGGTGAAGAGCAGGGAGTTCAGCTTTGTCTGGGCTTTGGCTTTTCAGATGAGCCCAGGTTGGTCAGGGCCAGGCGTGTCCTTTGTGATTCTGACTAACATTCAGACATGGACCCCCTCCAAGCTAAATTCAGAAAGGCCTTCAGACGCTAATGCTCACCTTCCCTGCATTTGGACCAGTGACCTAGAACGGGCCCTACCCACTTGGAAACTAATCTTCCAAAGCTCAGCGACCTTCTTTCAAAACCTGCATCAGCCAGCGAAATGACTGATTCCCCACCCCTCAACATGCTGTGTCCCAGGAGTGCTGGATGTTAGGGTCACCCAGGCACTACGAATAACTGTCATTCTGGCTGTTGCCCAGACGAGGGCAGCATCCAGTTGCTTTAGGAGCATGCGGCTGTGCGTCCTTATATGGCTGTGTCCTGATCTAGCTCAGAGATTTAAACCATCCAGGCTGCAACTCACATTTGCATTCGTGTTTCTAGACCATGTGGAGGAGCATGCGCTGGGGTTTGCGGCCATTCCAGACAATGAGCCATTTGTTCCGCTTTTACTGTCTTTAGTGGTATTTCACCCGCTGGTGAGAGCTTTGCTTTGACTGGTGAAATTTGACAAGACCCGTCCATGTTTGCTTGCTGGGGCCAGCAGAGCTCTCTCCAAGCGGTCGAGCAGAGTGCAGTTACGGTCTGAAAAGTGTATCTGGTCAAATGACGCTTCTTTGGTGACTCCGTGACTGCTAGATTTTCTTCAGGCTGCAGAGCGAGACGGATTCCCTTCTGCCCTGTCTAAAGGTCAGCTGAGCCCCAATTGCAAAATCTTTAACAGGAGATGAGCTAGGAGGCCGAAGTCTAAGAACAGAGGTGCAATTCAAACTAAGATCTGAGTAAGCAGTGGTGCTGGTGAGAAAAATGATCTCTTTGGGTGTGAATGGAACAAACCTCATTGGCCACTGTGAACCCATGCAATGCCCCTCATAAAGAGTAGCTTCCCCTTATGTCTGCCCTACAGTTTGCAGGGAAGTGGGCATGAATCTTGGATGTTTCCATTTTTGGGTGTAGACTGATTCCTCCCCTGCTCCAGAGGTACTGACTTCCCACTCACAACACTTGGGAGTTGTGAGCACCTCGGGGGCAGGGGATGAATCCATCTGCAGGCTTCTGATGCTGAGCACCCAAAACTGGAAGCACCTCTACAGCTAGGCTCCTCTTTCCCAGAATCTTGCTGTATTAATTTCAGGCTTCCAGAAACTGGTGTGTGATCAAAGATGTGTGTGCCTCTCTAGTGTCCCAACAGCCCCTGCTGGGTAGATGGGAGGAGGCTGGGCAGGACCTTAGCTACCAGAGGGTAGGTCTACACTGCAATAAAAACCATGGCACCGAGACCTAGAGCTTGGATCCACTGATCCAGGCTTGCAGGGCTCAGGCTTTGGGGCCTGCAAATTGCAGTGTAGATGTTCAGACCTCGCGATGCCTCTGCAACCCAGGCCCCCCCATCGCCCCGCGGCGTCTTGGAGCCCAGGCTCCAGCGTGAGTCTGACTGTCTACATTGCAATTTTATAGCCCCTAAGCCAGTCAGCTGACCCAGGCCAGACGTGATGAGGCCGTGGGTCTTTCAATGTAGATCGGGGTAAGCAACCTATGGCATGCGTGCTGAAGGCAGCACGTGAGCTGATTTTCAGTGGCACTCGTACTGCCCAGGTCCTGGCCACATTTCCCAGAGTGTGTGAATGCTCATGTGATGAGATCAGACACCTTACTGGCCTACAAGACCATCTGCGGTCAGGCCACCTCCAGTACTGAGATGATCAGATTATACAGGGCCATGCCGGTTCAAGATTGGAGGAGCTGGCTCTTGCCATAGCGGTGTCGATGATTCAGTATGTGGTGTGCCACTCTGAATGGGTGCTACACCAATGGAGTGCTAGGGGGCGCTGTGCTGCTGGGGATGCTGTCTTCAGCTGCCATGCAGAAGCAGGGGCCCCTGACCATGTGTAGTCAGCCTAGTGATCGCGAATGCTCCCCAGCATCTTTCCTGGCTCCGTTCCCTGCTGCAGGGTGGCTGCCATGTTCCTCCCCAGAGGTGTCCCAGGTTGGTGAGCAATCCCTGCAGCTTGCAGCTAGCCTGCGATATATTCCGGGATCTCTCAGGAGCGTGATCCCAGTAGAAATGTTGGATGCTCGTGCTGTAATAGGGTGTAAATGTGGTGGTCTGTCTCCATCACAAACCAAGTGCCATGCACATGGTCAGGAGTTAGGCAAGGCCTGTGGAGCAGAGGGGCAGGAGCCCTATCTCACTGTCATACTTTGCCCTTCTATGGCTCCTCCTATGGGAGGATCTTGGCACACATGAATGGAGACACCCCTCCAGAGCAGTGTGCAGAATCATCACCTTCATTATCCTGATAGGGAAACTGAGGCACAGAAGCAGGAAGGGACTTGCCCAAGGTCACCCAGCCAAGCAGGGACAGAGCCCCAGGGCTCCACCAGAAGTCTCCTGACTCTGAGAAGTGCTTACCAGATGGCCCGTGCTCCCTTTCCACTCCTGAGTTCCCTTATCAGTGAAGCACCTGACTGCCATTTACCCCAGACCGTTTCAAGCTAGCAACAGCCAGAGACCCAGGTGTCATTGTAACGATGCGGTTCTGGTGGGATCCAACTGAGAGTGCCAATTCAGGACAAATCGCTTATAACAGGGCAGTTACAGCCCAAGGCTGGGGTTTTTCCACCTCTAAGGCAAACCAAACCAAACCAGCCAAAGAGGACTTTGGTCTCACCCCACTGACTAGCCACAAGTTACACAAGCAATTCCCTTAGACACTCCAGTTTCCTAGTATCACCACCAGTGCCACTCGTCCTGGGGATGAATGGTTATGACAACCAACACCCCAATAAAGGAAAAAGGTTCTCTCGATCCCAAAGAATCAAGCCCCAGACCCAGGTCAATATGCAAATCAGATCTTACCCACAAATCACGCTGTTGCCAATCCTTTAGCATCTAAAATCTAAAGGTTTATTCATAAAAGGAAAAAGATATAGATGAGAGCTAGAATTGGTTAAATGGAATCAATTACATACAGTAATGGCAAAGTTCTTAGTTCAGGCTTGTAGCAGTGATGGAGTAAACTGCAGGTTCAAATCAAGTCTCTGGAGTACATGCACAGCTTGGATGGGTCATTCAGTCCTTTGTTCAGAGCTTCAGTTTGTAGCAAAGTCCCTCCAGAGGTAAGAAGCAGGATTGAAGACCAGATGGAGATGAGGCATCAGCCTTCTATAGTCTTTTCCAGGTGTAAGAACACTTCTTTGTTCCTACTGTGGAAAATTACAGCAAAATGGAGTCTGGAGTCACAAGGCCAAGTTCCTGCATACTTTGCTGAGTTACAAGGCGTATCTGCCTTCTCTCCATGGGTCAATTGTATAGCTGATGGTCCTTAATGGGCCATCAAGCAGGCTAGGCAGAGCTAACACCAACTTGTCTGGGATGTCACCCAGAAGCATAGCATAAGTTTGAAGTACAGACAGTACAGAGTCAATATTCATAACTTCAACTAAAAAATGACACATTCATACAGACAGCATAATCATAACCAGCAACCCATAACCTGGTCTTAGACACCTTATATTGACCCCCTTTACATAAGACTTGGTGCCACTACAGGACCTTGGTTGCAACCATGTTCTATATGGTCCCAGATTATATCAATAACGTCACAGTCATTCAGAGAGAAACTGGCTGAATTTGGCACAAGGCCCTTCCCTGACAATACAACTGTTCCGTCTGCCACCAGCCTCCATGCAGAAGGATGGAGCTTGGAGGTGACTCCTGCACTTTATCAGTGCTGCCCAGCTTGGGAGAGGATGTGGTGTGTAGTGAATCACAGGCTCAGGGACAGCTGATAAACTGTGGGACAGGAAGGCTTTGATTTGGGCCACTGGCTTGAAGGGAGACTGAGCCAGGGAACATCCAGGCTGAATAGCTGTTATCTAAAGGAAATCTAATCAGCTTAATCTCCCCAGTGGAAAGGGTGTGAGGCTCAGGGCTGGTGGCAGTTAAACACAGTCTGTGTGAAGAACTGGACAATAGATCACATGGAGATGGGAAAATGGACAAGACAGTAGAATTGGTCTTTACAGAATAACCCTGGTTGCTAATGATGGGAAAGCTGTTAAATCCCATCCGGTCCATCCACAGCTCCCCAAGGGCCAGGACAGGATTGGCCCTTATTGGGTATTGTCCAGAGCTTTGTGGCTCCTCCCCAATTTTCTTTAATTCAAAAAAAGCCTCCTGCACCACAAGAGAAGGTGCAAAAGGTTCCAGCATAGCCCTCAAGCAGGGCGGTTCATTGCTGCTCCATCACAGAGATGCTGAAAATCAAACCAGTCAGCACTGAGAATGACACAGCTGTGCCAATCTGTCAATGGAGCAGGCGATAGCAATTAAAAGGGGGAGGGAAGACAAAGCTGGGAAGCATGTGAGGTAAGTATGTCCAGTCCTCTCAAGTGATACAGGCAGAGCGCTGTCCTGAGACTCAGGAGGTGTGGGTTCTGTTGCTAGCTCCATCCCTGACCACCTGGATGATCTTGGGCAATTACTTCCCCTTCCTGCACCTCTGTCTTGTCCAGCTAGAATGTAAGCTCTTTGGAGCAGGCTCTGTTGGTCACTCTGCGTACATACAGCACCAAGCACTGTGTTGGTCCTGATCTGTGTCTCTGAGTGCTACCATGGTATAAACAATAACTGTCCTAGTCTCCAGAACTCCCCTTGTTCTCTGGGAAGAGGATTCTGCAGCCTCAGCAATCTCACTGCCAGCGAGCTTTTCCTGAGATTCAGCCTAAGGTTTCCTTTCCTTAACTCCCTGCTAGTTAATGCCCTGGTGCTCCTGCACTTCCTCTGCTCCCAGCCGTGTCCACCCTTCGGACACTTGCAGATGGCATCGCCTTCCTTTTCCGCCATTTTTCAGACACACCCCTGCCAATTCCCTTCCTTTCTTCCTACCTTTTAAACCAGCCCTTCCAACCCCTGATCATCTCTAACCTTCCTCTCTGCATTCTGGCCAGCCCACCTGGCTACATTTGCCTGGACCTGAGGCCCCCTGACTCAAAGGTGTGATTCTGGAGGAGTTCTCCCCATCATGAGGTGCCATTCTCCTTGGCCGAGGCAGGCTTGGTTCTGCGAAGTCTTTGTCATGGCCAATTTTAAATGCCCCGAGCAATGTAGCTCTTACCCCTTCCCTTCCACCAGCAACCAGTTCCTAGATCTCCTGCTGGCCTGTTTTCAAGCAAAATTCTCCAAGCTGCTAGCAGGTCAGTGACCCAGCAAGATCTCCCCAACTGTAACCATTGGAGACCATCGTGTTCCTGGGGAAATATGAGCAGCTGCTCCCCTCCTCACTTAGATGAGAGAGCCTATCCCAGTGCACAGATGAGCCCCATAGAGAAGGGCAGCCATATGCTTGTCTTGTGTTGTATCTATCCAGGTCTGCATCAGCAGGCTGCCTCAATGCCTCCCAAAATTACAATGGGGTTAGAGAACGGCTGAGAGAAATTCAGCCACCCTGGCAAAGCATAAAATGTCTGCAGGTTTAAACAGGGCCGCCCAGAGGATTCCGGGGGCCCGGGGTCTTCGGCGGCGGGGGGCCCTTCCGTTCCGGGACCCGCCGCCAAAGTGCCCCGAAGACCCGCGGCGGGAGCCCCCCGCCGCCGAATTACCGCCGAAGCGGGACCGCCGCCGAAGCGCAGCCCGGTCTTCGGGGGGGGGGTCCCCGCCGCGGGCCTTCCGGGCACTTAGGCGGCGGGTCCCGGAACAGAAGGGGCCCCCCGCCGCCGAAGACCGGGCTGCGCTGCGGCGGCGGCGGGTCCCGCTCCCACCCCCCACCCCCGGTCCCGGTCCCGGTCCCGCCCCCGGCCCCGCCGGTCCCGGCCCCAGCCTCTTACCAAGCACGTCTCCGGCGGGGCCTGAGCTCCGTCCCGCTCAGAGCCGCGTGGTGAGGGGGCGGGGCTGTGAGCTCCACGCCGAGCGGAGGCAGCTGCCCCGCCCCCTCCCCACGGCACTCTGAGCGGGGCGGGGCTCAGGCCCCGTTGGAGCTCCCAGCCCCGCCTCGCTCACCACACGGCTCTGAGCGGGACGGAGCTCAGGCCCCGCCAGAGACGTGCTCGGTAAGAGGCTGGGGCTGGGGCTGGGGCTGGGGCCGGGGCGGGACCGTCTCTGAGCGGGGCGGGGCTCAGGGGCCCCGCCGGAGACGCTGAGGCTCCAGGAGAGGGGCGGAGGCGGGAGCCTCCGCTCTTCTCTTGGGGGCCCCTGCGGAGCCCGGGGCCCGGGGCAAATTGCCCCCTTTGCCCCCCCCTCTGGGCGGCCCTGGGTTTAAAAAAAAAAAAGCTACCCAAATTCCATCCCCAAGCAAAAATGAAGCTGAACTTTTGGAGGAAGCAGCTGCTGGCTTCAGGGTGGAATCACAACCTTTGGGAAGTCACAATTGTGCTTGAGGAGACAGCAACTCCGAAAAGTCACATCACTCCTCCATCACTGCTTCCCCTTCAGCCTGCATGGTCAGCCAGTATTTGGGGTCAAGCAGGGTTCTTTCCCTTAGGAGGAGGAACCAGTGATACGAGTCAGGTATATCTTTGGTGCAATCCTGTTTGTTTACAAAGACCGGACAGCCTGTTTGTTCCCTGAACACAGTAAGAACAAACAGCATCGGACAGTTTCCTTATGCAGAAATCCTCACGCCTGTATCTCCAGCATTTCCTGTGCCCAAATAGCTCTGTCTTTCTGCTGCCTCTCAGGGCCAGACTCGTAACTGCTTCTCTCCCTGTCTGCTAGCTTTCTCAGCTCTAGCACATACCCACAGTTTGCCAGTCCCCCTAGCCCTTGTATTTGCACTTAGGGAACCCTTCAGCCCACATGGCTTAGCTTCTAATCAGTTCTTGCCATGCAGACCATTGCCTTGGAGGGTGGCTTATATTGTTTTTAAGCTATCTCACTATACAAGAGGGCTTAATTGCTCCTTCCACTTCAACCTGAAAGAAGACTGCTCAGCCCCGCTATCGGCTTTAAGCAGATCTGTCATTGTCTGTAGATCAAAGACTCAATTGATGGCAGCCATTATCAGTTTCCACTGTAGCAGATTATTTTGCAAAACAGTCAAAGGTAGAGGCAGACCTGCAGCATTGGCAGGACTCCAGAATTATATCCAAGGTTAAATGGCACACCCCTACAGTGACAGCAATGAAAAAGAAGGGGGCAGTTCACATCGATGGTGATGTTAAGATTACCATTAACCCAGAATTGCATGTGGTTTAGTATCCTTTGCCTGTAACAGAGGCTGTATTTGCCTCATCAGCTGATGGGAAGCATTTCTCCAAGACCAACCTTGCCCAAGCCTATTTGGAAACAAAGACTGGCAAGTCGTAGCTCGTGATTAACACACACCAGGCTTAGTTCCATGTAAGAGGCTTGTGTTTGGAATAGCACCTGCTATTTGGCCACAAGTCATGGACCAGGTATTACAAGGCCTTCCTGGTACTCAGTGTTCCTAGGTGCAACATATTGTTCACGGGAGCCAGTATCAAGTACATAAAAGGTTGTTACAAAAAGGAGGGAGGAGAATTGTTCTCGTTAACCTCTGAGGTTAGGACAAGAAGCAATGGGCTTAAATTGCAGCAAGGGAGGTTTATGCTGAACATTAGGAAAAACTTCCTAACTGTCAGGGTGGTTAAGCACTGGAATAAATTGCCCAGGGAGGTTGTGGAATCTCCGTCATTGGAGATTTTTAAGAGCAGGTTAGACAAACATCTGTCAGGGATGGTCTAGATAATACTTAGTCCTGCCATGAGTGCAGGGGAATGGACTAGATGACCTCTCGCGGTCCCTTCCAGTCCTATGATTCTATGATCAAGAGCACCCAGAGAATACTTGTGAGGCTGCCTGAATGCGCTCAGGGAGCAAAGAGGGAAAATGGAGCTTGTTCCAGGACCCCGTTGCGTTCTGTGGCTAAACCATTGACAAAGCTTGTTTGATTCAATCACAAGACAAGCCTTACGGTTCCCCAACCACAAAAGTGTCACAATTATGTTCCTTTCTGGGGACAGTCAGTTATGACCACAGGTTCTTGCCAAACAGAGGGACAGTGTGACATCCCCTAAATGAACTGTTACCCAGAATTGGTGTTGGCCCGTATGCTGCACCAAGGCCGCCTGATGAGGCCAAGAAGCTCATGTCGTCTGAGAGGGCTCTTCTGCACTAAGGTGCATTTTTGCCTGTAAAGTCAGCGTGTGTCGCTTCCCCATATGCAATAGGAGCAGTGAGGTTGCGTGTGGCGGAAGATCATGCCTGTTGTGTCTAGATCTTTTCCCTTGGCAGAACAGAACTATGCTCATAGACTTTAAGGTCAGAAGGGATCATCATGATCATCTAGTCTGACCTCCTGCACGTTGCAGGTCACAGAACCTCACCCGCCCACTCCTGTAATAGACCCCTAACCTCTTGCTGAGTTACTGAAGTCCTCAAATCATGGTTTAAAGCAGGGGTCTCAAACTCAACTGACCATGAGGGCTAGTTCATTAGCCCGAGGGCCGCATCACTGACACACACACCCCTCGCAGCCCCCAGCCCTACCCCCACTCCACCCCTTCCATGAGGCCCTGCCTCTTTCCACCCCTTCCCTGCCCCCAATCAAACTCCTTCCCTGAAGTCCCCACCCCAACTCCGCCCCCTCTCTGCCCCCAGAGGGTGCATGAGGGGTGTGATGGGGGCTCAGAGCAGGGAGTTGAAGTGCAGCAGAGGGTTGGGGTGCAGGCAGGGGGCTAAGGGTGCAGAAGGGGTGTGGGATGCAGCAGGGGCCTCAGGGCAGGGGGTTGGGGTGTGGGGTGCAGCAGGGGGTTGAGGTTCAGGCAGGGCACTCAAAGCAGGGAGTTGGGGTACAGCAGGGGGTGGTTGGGGTGTAGGCAGGGGGCTCAGGGCAGGGGATTGGGGTGCAGAAGGGGGGTGGGATGCAGCAGGGGGCACAGGGTTGGGGTGTGGGGTGCAGCAGGGGGCTCAGGGCAGGGGGTTGAGGTGCAGGCAGGGGGCTCAGGGCAGGGAGTTGTGGGGTGGGGTGCAGGAGGGCTTTGGGCTCCGGGCTGGCAGCGGTGCACACTGGGGCCAGGGCAGGCTGCCAGCCCGACTCTGCTAAGTAGCTGGAACCATGTCACTGCGGCCCCTGGGGGAGGGGGATGCAGGGCTCCGCCTGCTGCTTGCCATACCTCCCCCGAAGCTCCCATTGGCCGTGGTTCCCCATTCCCGGCCAATGGGAGCTGGGGAGGGGGTGCCTGGAAGCTAGGGCAACAGAGGGAGGGAGCCCTCTGCTTCTCCCCACCCCCCCCGTGCTGCAGGGACATGATGCCAGCCACTTCAGGGAGCAGCGCGGGTCTCGAGGGGGGCAATCCTGCAGCTGTAGTTTGCACACCCTTGGCCTAGAGGCAGGCTGGGAGGGGGCAGGCATGGGTCGCTTGGCGGGCTGCAGGAAATAGCCCCGCAGGCCGTATGCTTGAGACCCCTGATCTAGGCCAACCCCCTGTTCAAAGCAGGACCAATCCCCAACTAAATCATCCCAGCCAGGGCATTCTCAAGCCTGACCAGCCCCTCCAATTTCCCTGTAAGCTGTGCAGCCGTGCAGCAGCTTCTTTAGCGCTGTACAGGCGCTCAGGGAACCTGCCCGAGGGAGGGGTGCCCCTATACCGGCCCCCAACCTGCCATGGCTGGGGCACCCCTCTACCAGCCCCAACTCTGCGGCCTGTCCGTGCCACGGCCGGGGCAGCACGGCACAGATGTGGCTGGAGCAACCTGGACGCAGCCCAGTGCGGCCAGAGTGGCCTGGCCCAAATCCAGCCTTGCCCTGGGTACCCCTTCCCCAAACCCAGCTCTCCTCCCCTGTCCCAAACCCAGCCCCAGCCCAGACCTGCTGGGGCAAAGGGGCGCTTATCCTGCAGCCCCAGCCCCAGAATTGCCATGGCAAGGAAAGGCACCTTTCCCCCACCAGCCCAGGTGCTGCTGCGGGGAGAGCTGGGGGGAGTCCTCTCTCCCTGTCGTAGCCCCAGAGCATTCTCCTGCACCCCGAGCCCCTCATCACACCCCAGAGCCTGCACCCCCAGATGGAGCCCTCACACCCCTGAATCCCCAACCCTCTGACCCAGCCCTGAGCCCCCTGCCACACTCCAAACCCCTCGGCACCACATGAATTTTGTTATGTGCGCCAATATGAAAGCGATGTGTCACAAATCACCTCCATATTGGTGCACATAACAAAATTAATTCTGCACATTCTATGATTCTATGATTCATTCTGCACATGGGTGGGAAAAATTAGAGGGAACACTGCCCTTCCTCTCTGTTGCTGCATGCTCCGCCTCTCTGGAGACACAGGTGGGATACACAATGCTTAAGGAGCAAGGTGAGGAGGGGAGGGGAGGGGGAGCCTGGGGTGGGGGTAAGGAGGCAGGCGGTGAGCCCGCAGAAGAGTGAGGAGGCAGGGCTGGGCCTGGCTGCAGTGGGGGAGTGAGGAGGGATGCAGGAGGCGGGCGGGGGGTGGGTCAAGAGGTGAGTGGCGGGTGCATGGGTAGCGGGTGGAGCCCCCGTTTGGGGAGTCTAGCCCCCGCCTCAACCCCTTCCACCCCAGCCCCAGCAGCTGGAGCCACGAGACCCCTCTGCCCCCCCCTAGGCTGGAGCCACAAGCCCCCCCACCCGGAGAACCCCAAGCACCCCCCCTCTTGGCTGGAGGAGCCCCAGCTTGCTGAAGCCCCGAGTGTCCCACCCCTCAACACCCCTGCTCGGAGGAGCCGCAGGCTGGCTGTAGCCCGGAGCACACCCCCTCTCAGCCAGAGGAGCTCAGGGCCGGCTGAAGCTCTGAGCCCCACCACCTCCCCGGAGAAGCCCCTGGGTCAGCTGCAGCCACAGCTGTGCCTCCCCTCCTTTCCCCTCCCCAGACCCAAGCTGCCCAGATATGTTTTTCATTATTATTTGGACTTCTATTATGTCAAAGCATTTTTAAATTTACTTCAGAATTGTTGTAGAACCACTTTTATCAAAAAAAGCAGAAGAAAAAACAATAATAATAATAATAATAATAAATAAAGACAAGAACATGCAAAGCACCTTATTTGTCTTTCTATTCTGTTAGGTCCAGTAAAGAATAGAGTGCATCCGAAGAAGTGGGTATTCACCCACGAAAGCTCATGCTCCAATACGTTTGTTAGTCTATAAAGTGCTACAGAACTCTTTGCCGCTTTTAAAGAATAGAGATAACTGTCCATTATCTTTATTATTGAGTCTGCAAAAAAACCCGAACCCCCCAAAAAACCTTACATAAATAAATTACAATGATTTGGATGTATATATGTGTATATTACCTTATTAATTTAGGAAAAATAAATAATCTTAGGAAAAAGTGTCAGTGTAGCCACCAGCAAGAGTTGGTGGCCGCACTCTGAGGCCACCAAAAAATTTGTTGCGGGAACCCCGGACTAAATGGTGCCTGGAGAAAGCTGACTTGCTGTCTGGCCTCATGCAAGTCCCTGCCCCTCCTGTGCCTCAGTTTCCCCATTTACAGACTAGGGAACGATGACACCAGGCTGATGGAAGGGGCTGGAGAAGGACAAAGTGTTAGGTGCAATCCTGGGAGGAGGGTATCATTGTGAGGGCTCAGCCCATGGGAGCACCATTCCACTGGGACACAGCTTCTCTTCATTAGTCTGCTGCCCTGCAGCAGGCAGGAGGGGCCGCCCTCCTCTGCCTTGCAACCTAGTTGAGGCTGTCATTGCCAGCTTCCTGGGCCATGGGTGGAAGTTCTCCAGAACAAGCCCACCAAGCTGGGGTTTAGCCCAGAGCGTGCCCCTTTGGAATTAACGCACCACCAGCAGTTTTGGCCCCATGCTCCTGCTGCAGGGGAAGTGCAGGGTGGATGACCCATGCAGAGCATTGCTTGCATGGACAGAGTTGAGATCTGACCTCATCGTGAGAGTGTGTTCCACAGGAAATGGGGCGTGACTTTCCTGCAGGTGAAAGGCCCAGAGAAATGAAGTGACTTGCCCCAGGTCACGCAGGAAGAGTGTAGCAGACACAGGAACTGAACCCAGAATAAGAGTAAATCACTGGGGCGATGTCTATGTAACCCACACACCTCCTGGATGTGGTGTTCTGTCCCATTGAGTGAGAGATTAATGAGTTTGCTCTACAGCCATAGCTAACAGCTATATGGCTTTAGCTCATGCAGTAGAGACTCATGCATTTAGCTCCAGAGATCCCATGTTCAATCCCACCTGCCAATGGCCGGAGTCTGGTGGTGTTACAAGTGGGGGCTTGTCTGGGATTTCAGCTGGGAAGTTTCTGAAGCTCAGGATGTGCTTCCTAAGCTAGAGGAAGCCACACACCTCCTGGGCATGGCGCTCTGTCCCATAAAGTGGGACTGTAATGGGATGGTCACCCCGCTCCTGCCCGGAGGTGTTAAAAGTAGTCCTGGAGGGAGCTGCGACTGGGTAAAAGGGATTAAGAAGAGCTGGAGAAGCTGAGTGAGTAGCTGACCACTGCTGTGGCCAGCTCAATTAAGGCCCAGCTGGCCCTTATAAGAGGGCTGTGGGCCAGAAGCTAAAAAAGAGACTCTCTCTAGTTTCAGAGAGAGAGGGACTGGGCTGCCTGGGAAGCTGAGAAGGGTAACTAGGGTGGAGCAGTGCTGGGGAAGGGCAGAGGGAGCTGGGGAGCTCCTGCCTAGCAAAGCCCCAGGCTGCAGGCCAATTTAAGGGCCCACAAAAGGTACTGGGGCAGCCCAGAAATAGGCAGAGGCAGCTGGTCCAACCCCCCTTGCCAATGCTGAATGGTTTATAGACTGCAGCCTGCCCCAGGGAGCGGGGGCTAGATGATGACTGGCAGTAGCCACTGAGGAAAGGTGGGGATAGGGGGTTGGGGGTTCCCCTGGGAGGGGAGACCCAGACCGAGGGGGTACTGCAGTGGGCAGAGACCCTGGGCAGAGTGCACCAGGGTCCGGGAGGGACATGGGGGGCCAGCGGCAGGCAAGACACCGGCCTGCAGAGGGCACTCCGGAGCTGGAGAAGAGCTAATTCCCAGGATGACCAGCAGGAGGCGCCGTGCCAGTGAGTCATCGCCCCACCACAGGCACCAAGACCACTTAGCACGAGATTAATGAATTTTCTAACAGCCAGATGACATTAGGCTCCAGAAGTCCCAGGTTTGATCCCACCCACTGACGACCAGGGTCTGTCGGTGTTACATCTACACTATGGCGGCACATCTATAGCACCAGACTGTAGATGCTTCCTACATCGCTGGAGAGTTTGTCCATCAGTGTAGGTAAAACAGCTTTCCACTTGATCATAGCTAGATAGGTCAATGGATGGATTTTTCTGTCCACTAGTCGCATCTACCCTGGTGTTAGGGCAGCATAGCTAGAGTGCTCAGGGTTTTCACACCCGCATACCCCCCTGAGGGCCATACCTCTGTTGACCTAACGTTCAAGTGTAGCCCAGACCTCAGGATAAATTGTGCAGATCTCTGAGCCTCTCTCTCCTGTTTGACTTGAGCAAGGAAACAGTTCACTCCTCCCTGAGGTCACTGGGGCCGGTCCCACCTCTCCAGTCCCTGCCGGCTCTCTACAGCCCCAGCTCTGCACCAATTAGGCTTGGGTCCCATTTTTGAGGTTGGTTTCGCAACCGGAACAGCTAGAGCCTTTATTCATGTTTTAAGTGGAAGCTGAGCCTCTGCAGACCAACCAAGCAGCTCACCAGCGGCTTCAGCCTGCTGTCCCACCCCACACTGACTGAACCTGAGCCTTGCCATCAGAGATCTCAAAGCGCTTTATGAGGGAGGGTCACCATGCTGATCCCCATTTTGCAGAAAGTAAATGGAGGCAGAGAGGGGAAGGGACTTCCTCCGGGTACCGCAGGGTGAATCCAGGACTCCAGATCTAAAAGTAAGAGACTGTCCTGATTGGACAACAGGGCCAGAGCCACTGGCAAACTCATAATCCTCTACACGTGATCTGGGGGGGGTAGATGATGCGGGGACAAAGAGAGACACTGAGACAGCTAAATATAGATAAATTCTGGAAGCGCTATTTTTGTTCAGAACCTTTTCTTCTTCTATTACCAAGTGAAACAGGCGCCCTCCCCTTCCTCATTCTCTATTGGTGAAATGATAATTACAACTAGAATTATAAAGCACCTTGACGATCATACGTCCGGGGCATAGCAGCCCAATGGCTGACAAGGAAAATCATGCTTCTTGTCAAACCCATCAGAAACTAACAAACAGTGGATAATGGAACTGGTCGGACTTAATTTGTTTGGATCTTCAAATATCCTTCGACCAAGTGAAGAGGCCATTGAGGAACCGATTGAGAGCCCTGTCCTGAATCAGAGCCAGGCCTAGCTGTGCCACAGGCATGTGCCACAGTCATCAAACCCTTGCGCCGTGGAGTGAGATGGATTTATGCTCTTCAGTGCCTCAGCTCATGTAGCTCTGCAATATGATAGCTATCACTTATTACGCAGCCTTTTTTGCAAACCCCACGGTTGTATTTGCCTCCTGCAGCAGTGAGTCCCCTGGGTTAACTACAACCTGCCTGTATAACTATCTCCCTTTAATAGTCCAGAGCATACTGCCTTTCAGTGTCCCCTTGCCCTCTTATTTTAGGATAGAATGAATGCACCGGCCCTGCCCCACTATGCTATGGGGGAGGGGGCGCTGGGGACAATTCACAGCTGCAGGTACTGACGTGCAGGGCTGGGAGCAGTGAATGGCTCCTGTCTCTGTCTAGTTCTGGCTATTGAAGGAGCAGGGTTTGATGGGCTCCAGTTCACCTTGGCTGGTGGCCATGATGACACGTGGCCTAGAAAGTGGGGGAGGGTGAAGACAAGTGGGGTGTCAGGCTGAGCCTGGGAGTGCCCATAAGCTGCAGTGGGGATTTCCAAGGCAGGAAGGCTGCCCGGGGTCTGGGAGAGAAATGAGAAGAGGCAGCAGCCCAGGCCTCCTGCTCCCTGCCTGTTCCCAGGCACTGAGTGCCGGAACGTGACCCGTGCTCAGGAAGAGACGGTCTCCTGTTCCCCATCGGATGGCACAGGACGTAAAGGGGACAAGGAAACCCCCGGCCCACAAAGCTATCAACAGGAAACTGCCACAGAGTCACTTACTGAAAGCTTTTTGGCTTGGTGCACACTGAGCCTTGTCTGTGCAGTGGTGACTTTGCAACAGCAGCCCCCAGGCCGGGCGGGCAGGCAAGCAGCTGGGTCACTGCTCCTTCCGGGTAGTATTTCTCCCCCACCAGCAGCTCACTTGCCTTCCAGCACCTGGGGCTCAAGGCCTTGAACAACCCTGCCTGTGTAGAAACCCACCCCAATGGGTTTTGGTGCCGCAGACCCTGGCTGCATTAAAGACTGCCGGCTCCCTGATCCCTTCTGTGTTTCTGAGATTGCCCTGGGGCTTCTCAGGGCAGCCGGCAAGTGGTCATGGGGAGGCCCAACAGGTAGAAGCAATCTCCCCACTGACATCATCTCAGTCTTTTCCTCCTCACAATTCACCATCATCGTTAAATCGAGGAGCACAGTCCATGGAGTTCTACTGTGCAGTCTCCGGCCATCCTTGCCTTCCTGCGGAGGTGCGGCCCACAAAGATTACATGTCCCAGCATGCAAAGCTCTAGCCAGATTATCTGGCCTACCAAGGAGCCTAACATGGTGCCAAAGGCCATATTCACTACAGAGACTGCGACACTCTATACCTCAGGGGAGCACCCTGTAACCTCCATATTAATCATTTATATATAATTGGGATATTTCATATAAAGCATGCCATGGGAAAGGTTATAATCTGCTGAAAGCCATTGTTCTATCTAAGTACGTATATTACTGGTGTATATGAAGTTATGAGATTGTGTTTTATGGTTGTCACTAAAATATGCTGAGAGTTGGGGAATCGCCCAGATATTAGCTCCCCAGAGATAACAAGGGAACTAAGCAACACCGGGGCGGGTGTTGAAAAAACATCAACAGCCATTGTCCAGCAAGGGAGTTACAATTCAATGACTCACTTGCACAAGTCCCCCCAGGGGAATTAGGACAGAAGAATCCCATGCACTGCTACAGACTAGGGACCGAATGGCTAGGCAGCAGTTCTGCAGAAAAGGATTTAGGGGTTACAGTGAATGAGAAGCTGGATATGAATCATCAGTGTGCCCTTGTTGCCAAGAAGGCTAACGGCATTTTGGGCTGAATAAGTAGGGGCATTGCCAGCAGATCGAGGGACGTGATCATTCCCCTCTATTCGACATTGGTGAGGCCTCATCTGGATTAGTGTGTCCAGTTTTGGGCCCCACACTACAAGAAGGATGTGGAAAAATTGGAAAGAGTCCAGCGGAGGGCAACAAAAATGATTAGGGGGCTGGAGCACATGACTTATGAGGAGAGGCTGAGGGAACTGGGATTGTTTAGTCTGCAGAAGAGAAGAATGAGGTGGGATTTGATAGCTGCTTTCAATTACCCAAAAGGAGCTTCCAAAGAGGATGGATCTAGACTCTTCTCAGTGGTACCAGATGACAGAACAAGGAGTAATGGTCTCAAGTTGCAGTGGGGGAGGTTTAGGTTGGATATTAGGAAAAACTTTTTCACTAGTAGGGTGGTGAAGAACTGGAATGGGTTACCTAGGGAGGTGGTGGAATCTCCTTCCTTGGAGATTTTTAAGGTCAGGCTTGACAAAGCCCTGGCTGAGCTGATTTAGTTGGGGATTGGTCCTGCTTTGAGCAGGGGGTTGGACGAGATGACCTCCTGAGGTCCCTTCCAACACTGATATTCTATGATTCTATGAATTGCTCAACCTTGCCTGGGGACTCAGAAATGCCCACCAGACATTCCAGGACTTGTGTTCTCCAAGCACATGGAGAGAGGATATAAAATAGGGGACAGAGGCCGCATGGTTGGTCCTTTCTCCCACCCCACCCATGCTGAAGGCAACAAGAATGCTGCAGCTGAGGAGACTGGTCCCCAGGCTAACAAGGAGAACCTGCATATGAAGGACTGCAACCAACCTGAAATATCCAATAGGCTGAGAAAATCTGCTTAGTCCAGATATTGCCTAGCCTAATACAGTTGAGAATTGAGACTGCACGCTTATCTTTTATTTTCTTTTGATAACTACTCTGACTTTTTGCCTATCACTTATAATCACATAAAATCCATCTCTTGTAATCAATACACTTATTCTAATGTTTATCTTTACCAGTGGGTTTGACTGAAGTGTTTGGTAAATCTGCTCACATTACAAAGGCTGGTGTATGTCCACTTTCCATTGATGAAGTGGTGAACCCATTAATAAACTTGCATTGTTCAAGAAAGGTTCTTGAGCAGTGCAAGATGGTATATTCCTGAGGTACAGTGCTGGAAGTTAGGAGGATTTGGCTGGTGCCTTTCTCTGTGTGATTCATGAGTGGCTCTGGGAGCATTCATGCAATCTGGCTGGGCGTGGGGCTCCACATGCGATTGTACTGAGTGGTAACAGCACCTGGAAGGGTTTGCTGCTTGTCACCAGGCTTGTGCAAGATGACCCAGATTAGTGATTTAAGGAGGCATAGTGGTCCCCCAGTCCCAGGTTACACCCCAGGGATCCCATCACAGAGGCACAACCACAGGTCCCAGCATGCAGTGCTCCTCACTGCCGGAGATGGGGATCGTCACCTGCCATCTTTATTGGTACTACTTGGAGCACTGCATGCCGTAGGCCCTCACGATCACGTGGCCACAATGTGCCCCGTGTTAGGTGAATGCAGCTGTTGGTCAGGGGAAGGTTGGGTGCCTTGAAGTAAGTGAGTGATGAGCCATGCCTGGAGGGTGCTGGGACAGCACTGGTGAAGTGCATGCAGCAGGTACTCAAAGGCTGAGGAATAGGGTTCTCCAGGCAGTGCACAGCTTACACTGAGTCTCACTGCCTCCGGTGACACAGAGACTATAAAACAACTCAGGAAAGAGCAGGTCAGCACCGTGAGCTTGCTGGGGCCCATTGTCCCAGGCATGACATCACAGGCAGCCAATGGGAAAGGCCCCCCCAGTGAGCAGAGCTCTGAAGCCCTTTGGCAGCACAAGCCCCAGGGAGCAGGCAGCAGGGGTGAGCCGGCTAAGGAAGGAAGTGACCTCAAGGCAGATGAGATATGGAGGGAGCCAGAGAATCAAAGGGAGAAGGAGCGCTGCCAGGGGACGTGGTCACCAGCAGCAGGGGAGCCCAGAACTGACTTTTATTGTTCGGAGTTCAGCGCAAGTGGAATAATCCTGAAGCAGGGGAAGAAAACACAGCTTGGGCCATTTCTCCAGCTGCTGTGGAAACAGCCCACAGACCCCTCCCTGCCAGCATGGCTCCTGGCCCCTATGCCCTCCTGAGCATCCCCAATGTGGGAAGAGCCCAGCAGTGGCCTGGAGAACCCAGGCTGGTGGAGGGAGCCTTCCTGAAGCTCCTCACACACCGAACTTGGAGGGTGGATGGCTCCCACTCCCCGTCTGTGTGCAAATGTGCAAGGGAAGGATCTTCCCTTTAGCAAACAGGAGCATTAGCTGAGGTGGAGTTTCCTTCTCCTACTGCAGAGCCTGCTTGGCTGGTATGAGAGCATGTTGCAGCTGACTACTGTGTATTTAACCCTTCAGCATACACGGTGCAGGATTTCACAGGTAGGGCTGCTGTTCAATTTTACATCCACCAGCAGACACAGATATTGGGGCTTAGTCTCTGCAGTTGTTTGGCTAGATGGGTTAGTTTCCAAGCGCTATTTCTATGCAGGAGGCACCAGATGGTGCTGTTAGGCAGAGCCTTACAAGCCCTTTTCTTAGCATGCGAGCACAGACCAGTCTTTAACAACACGCCATATTTGTGATGCACATTTTTTGCTTGGGAGCTGGTGCAAACAGCAAGTGTTTGTTCTCTACCTTGGGCTGTTGAGCTAGAGTTGGTGCAGAGGTGCTCCCTGGGAACCAGACATCTGGAATCCCTTTGAAACAGCAGGGGGAATTCAGGGAAGCAGAGTATAATTGGAATCGGGCCTGGATAGCAGGGCTAATGAACGTACTCTTACAGGACCTACCCTGGGAATTTTAATAACCTTAAGTGATCAGCAGCTTAGTTTTAAGTCTTTGCCAAAAGATGGCACCTGCAACGCCACAGCACTGCAGGCCTGGTTTAGAAAGCAGAGTGCCCCGTAGTGAGTCACGAACTGCTCCCTGCTCATCCCTTGCCCTGCCAGTCCTGATCTGGCCTGCCTGTGCCATCTGAGAGTGGCACAGCATGGTGTGGTGTGGCTTGGCCGGTGCCCCTGTCGTTTGGTACTGAGTCTCTCTGACGCTCAGGAACAAGCTGTTCTCTAGCCTGTGCCAGTTTGAAC
Source organism: Mauremys mutica (assembly GCF_020497125.1). Classification (NCBI taxonomy): domain Eukaryota; kingdom Metazoa; phylum Chordata; order Testudines; family Geoemydidae; genus Mauremys; species Mauremys mutica. The sequence continues at coordinate 49,707,896 of NC_059078.1, forward strand.
GTTGCAAATGAAGAGAAGAAAATTTTGTCCCTCCCATCAGGAAACAATTCTGGGCAGACAAGGCTATTGTACTTAAACAGAACCTCCTGTCCCAGTGTTTCCTACAGCACAGCTAGAAGGGAGCTGCCAACTGCCTTCCGCTGCCTCTGCCCAGCCCTCACACTAGGACGGGTGAAAGGAGCAACGAGGAGGAGGTCCCTGGTTGGTTAAGCAGTTTGCTTGTAAGGCGGTAGTTAGCAAGTGACTGGCCCCTATTCCCAACCCTGCCAGCAACTCCTTGTGGGACTGGGCTGAGTCACTTCACCATTCTGGGCCTCAGTCTCCAAGGACAGTGGTACTGGCCCAGCACTGGAAAGGGCTCAGCTCTACCACCATGAAGTGCTCAGCTCTGTGTGAGCCATGGGGGTAGTAGGCCCTTTCCAGTGGGGCTTCCTAAGCTGAAGGCAACAGATTCCTCTGACTGTAGGCACCTTTATCAGCCACTCCTTGGGTATAGAGGGCAGGAACCGTGCAGTAGGTGCTAGAGATTAGGGAGTGTTTAGGAATGTGCATTGTTTGGAGACAGGTTCCTCCCTCATGATCAGGGCAGCAGAACTGTTTCTGCTGTAGCAGTTTGAGGAACTTAGCACTGCATCACTCCAAAGGCTCTCAAATCCCAACATGCAGCGATGCCTCCAGCTGGACTGGCCTATGCATTCCTGGACATTGGTTATGCCATTCTTGGTACCTGCGTAGTCCTGAAAGAGCAAGAGCAGGCTCTGAGCTCAGCAGCACAGGCTGCCCAGATCACATCACGACAGCAATCAGCATTGGCTCCTGGCTGTACACTGGCACCACTTCAGTCCTCATCTTCACTGGACTCCAGAGGATGGGCCCATAGCACCAGCATGACACCATCACCATGCATGATCACCCTCTGCTCCAGCACAGTAACGGAACCGGCAGCTGCAAGAGCAAGACACGTGCAGGAGACAGAGCATTCTCGGGGACTGGCCACCAATCTAGAACTCATGGCCAGAAGAAACCAGGGGAAACACAAACATAATATTAAGGAACCAGCCAGGCCCAGTGGGGTCCAAATAGCTCTGCTTATTGAACATCCCCAGCATCCAGGCCTGGCTACATAGAGTTTGCTGCTGTGGCTGGGTTCTGCTTCTTGCAGCTTCTTAAACAAAACACAGTGAGCGCCACTAGAAGGTTTACAAACGATTTAAAGGGATATTGCCCTATTCCTATACACTACAGGCTCCTCCACCTTTAATATAATTGTAAAATCCCAAAAAGTTACAATGCATCACTCACTAAATGCACAACATTCTACAAATTCAGTCTGAGAACTGGTTTGTAACTTCTCCGTGGATCACATCTCACTGGCATCCCACCCATTTCGGAACAGTGTCTGCACTTTCTCAGGTCGCTGGATCAGCAACAGCCTTCTGCCCTATAGTATTCCGGTCTCTTGTAGTAGAAACAGGGCCCTGAGGCTCACTGGTGCTATCACAAGTTGCTGTGGCTGTATTGCAAGTTCAGTGTTTTCAACAGGCGTTGCTGTGGGACAGAACATTCCACAGGACTTGTGCTCCAAAGCAGGTCTTTGTCTTCTCCACGACATGTCTGGTGCCTCTTCTATCTGATAAGGCAGAAGACCAGTCTGTGACACAATCTCCAGATTTCCATGACTTAAAGCAGGTGTCTCTTATGAAGACTTTCTCCCATGTGAAAACTATGCGGTTGGGTGGGATTATTTTGTGGCCAGTTGATCACACTGTTTCTTATGAATGTCTCTCTGTAGATCGGGCCTTAACAAGTCCAGGAGAGTCCTTAAATTACGTCCCATAAACAACATTGCTGGCTCCTGATTTGTAGCAGCATGGGCTACGTTCCTGTAGGCCAACATAAAATTCACAATCTTGTACTGTAAACTGCCTTTATCCAGGGCTGTAGTGCAAACTGTTTGAATGTCTGAATAAACTTTTCTGCTACTTCGTTTGTGGCAAGAAGGGAATTCACTGATGTGACATGATTGATCCCATTTCTTTTGACACACAAATTAAACTCTTTGGATGGGAATTGAGTTCCATTGTCACTTACAATCTGGTCAGGAACTTCTGTCTGTGCAAACAAGTCTTAATACTTCCACCATCTGCGTGGAATTAGCTGAGTTCATACAGAATACTTCAGGCCATTTAGAAAGGGCATCTTCTGCAATCAAAGACATATGTTCCATTAACAGCCCCTGGGGGCTACATGGATCTGCTGCCATGGGGCAGATGGCTACCCCCAAGAATGCAAAGGAGCATATCTAGGTCTGCGTTGTGTTTGTTAACAACCATGCCATTTCCTCTGCTTGTTTATCAATCCCTGTCCACCATGCACAACTCCCAACCAGGATTTTCATTCCCAAAGGGTCTCATGTAATTCTTGGTAGAGGCGTGACCTGAGCTACATTGGAACCACCACCCTAGGGCCACACATTAGGCATAGGTGGTGGGTGGGCAGGGCTAGAGAGGGCTCATCCCCCTTCCCAAACCTATCTCTGCTTTGACACCCTGCTGCCCACGTGCATGCCCAGCTCGGTAAGTGAAGCCCTCAAGCCAGTGGCACTCTGCCTGCATATGGATGCACATATCACACGATGCTGGGGCAGGCTCCTCCTAATCAGTGAATGCTCGAGCGGAGAGCTGGGCCCAGCCCCACGGAACTGGAGCTGCTGATTTCTCCTCTCCCTCTGAGAGTAGGTCCCTTCCAAATACCCACAGGAGTGGGACTCAGGCCCCCTCCTCCCCAAGAATTTTTCACCAGCCACCTGTGACATTCATCAGCCTGGATATCCACATAACTGCTCATTTCAAGCAAAGAAAGCTGGCCATAGTTGTCCGTGCACATTAGGCCATCCATTCATCAGCCAGCATGAACTGTTTTCAGTGGCACGTCATACCATGGCATTTGTCACTGGCAAGGGTTCAAGCTGGACCATGGAGAACATACAGACTCCATCCCTGCTGTGTGCAGTGGCTAGCGTGACAAGCAGAAGCTTTGAAGTTAATCTGGTAACAGCAAGCAGCCAAAAATACAGCCCCTCTCTGCAACCAGGGGCTCCTCGTTTTTGGGTTTCAGATTGCAGGTGGAGGTTGATGATCTAGACCCAGAATAAGCCAGTTCCCCTACAGAGATTGGTGAAATTTTGTAACTCCCCAGCCTAAGATCAGAGCTGCTCTGTCAATGGCATGTAGCCTATCTGCAGCTGCTGCCAGCAAATATCTCCAATAGCTGGAGATGAGACACTAGATGAGGAGGCTCTGGGTTACTACAGAGAATTCTTTCCCAGGTGTCTGGCTGCTGGGTCTTGCCCACTGTCATGGAGTCACTGGGGCAATGCTCTGGAACTACTGCATACGAAGCCAGTCAGGACTCTGGGGGAGCCTCCTCTCTCCGAGCATACTGTCTCCAGAGCAAGAAGCTTACACAGCTTCGACCTTCCTGGGTCTGACCTCAAAACATTCAGCATCCCCTTCCACACCTGTTAATTTTTTTTTATTTATTTCAGGACCCTACTTCCAGAAGACTGCAGGAAGCCAACAGAAGTCTCCCAAGATTCCCTCAGTATTGCCCATCTATCAGAGCTTATCTAAAATAATCACAGAGACCACAACTTAAACAACCGATTCTTTATTAACTAGGGAATTAGGAATAGGATAGGCAAGAAGGGAATGGGGAGGCAGGATTAATACTGAACAGATTTTATAACCAGTCACTCTTTCACACAGGAATTACAAAAGGGTAAATGATGGCTGCTCTCTATACCGTGTCCAGATGCTGATGCTGCTGAGACCAGGATTTGATGAATGACTCACTGGACCACGATCCCCTCTGGAACAGTGACCACACCAGAAAATGACAATGAGGAATCAGGTAAGAGGCCTAACTAACTTCCCACCCTAACCCCTTTGCGACATCCTGTCTGTGAGTAAGAGCCCTAGCCACTCGAGATAGAAACCCTGTGGATGGAAGTATGCTTCCCTTAAAACAATAAACCCCAACAATAAATCAGATCTTTTCCCATTCAATTAGTGTTGAGCTATTACTTAGATGGATAACTGGTGTCTGATCTCTTTCCTTCTCTCCGAGGTAAGAGCAGAGGAAGAAGAACCCCTTCCTGCTCTTTCCCAACCTATATAATCCCTCCCATTGCCTAACAACAAGCCACTAGATTTCCCGCCTTTTCTCTCCTAAGGGAACAAGAAGACTGTCTAACATGGTGGACTACTTGGCCTTTACAAACCAAAATGGCGGACAATAAACAAAACCATATTAAACACCATTACCAAGTATCAGGTCATAATTTGATTTGGGTGGAACTCACACACTGTGTGCTTCCCGCTGCGAGTACACCCGGGCGGGGCACTTGGGGAAGTCAGAGGGCCCTGCACCCCAACTCCGCCGTCAGACGTGACTCTCAGCCAACCAGTGAAACAGAAGGTTTAGAACTCAGCGTAGGACAGAACTTGTTAGCACAGAAATCAGTGTCTTTCAGCCAAGTCCATCTTGGGGGGAGGGGAGCCCAGAGCCAGGACTCTAACCCTCCCTCGGCGCCCCAAGCCAGATGAGACTGACTCGCTTCCAGCTGCCTGGCCCCTGCCCTGCCCATTGCTCCTCCTCCGGCCTTTGTCTCACTTCCTGGGTCAAGAGTCACCTGATCGCATCCCGCTCCTGGGTCTCAGGTTACAAAGGGGCAGTCATAGGATCTGTGCAGGCAGCTGGAGCAATCCCTGCAAAAGTCAAACACCCTTATTCCCACCACCTAGATGACCTCCTGACGTCCCTTCCAACTCTGATATTCTATGATACTTCCGCACCCCCAGGGCCGGCCCACAACATTTTGGCACCTGAGGCGGGGAGCTCAAATGACACCCCCACGCCCCCTCGCTTTGGCCAAAACTTTGAAAGGTCTCAATTCTGCCTTCTTCCTGTTCTACTCCTCTAATGGTACTGCTCTGCTACCTACCCCTATAAAGAAGAATTAACAACTTAAAATGCCTTGTTCAAAAATTTTAAGTAATGCTTAACTTTCAAACGCCTGAACAGCAAATTTAACTTTTCTTGTCTGCATAATAAACACTGGCATTTTTATCTGTTTGAATAATCAAAGTGGTGCTTTCCGTGCCTTCTGGGTTGCAAAGATTTGACCTGCTTCCTGAAGGTCCATAGTCTGGGCCAGCTCATGCGCTATTGAGATGGTTGCAAGGTCAACCAGCCTCTCCTGTGTCATTGTGGAGCGTAGATGTGTTTTTATTAACTTCAGCTTGGAGAAGCTGCATTCTCAACTGGCAACTGTTACAAGAAGTGTTAGAAGTATGCGCAGAGCAACAAAAGCATTTGGAACGAGGGTGGTCATCTTATTTGTGCACATATATTCCAGAACAGCCTTTGGAGTTGATCTTGCTGAAATGTATCTTGAAAGGGCTTTCAGTTCATCACCTAAATCACTTGCATCAATATCGCACATGTCATCATGTGTCAACACTGTCTCTAGTGCCCTGCATTGCTGGTGGACGTCTTCTTCAGGTATAGTGAGGAGTTTTGGAATATCATACACCATCTCAAATGCTGTGTTCCTTGAGTGGGGGAGGGATAGTTCAGTGGTTTGAGCATTGGCCTGCGAACCCCAGGGTTGTGAGTTCAATCCTTGAGAGGACTATTTGGGGATTTAGTTGAGGAGTGGTCCTGCTTTGAGCAGCAGGTTGGACTAAATGACCTCCTGAGGTTCCTTTCAACCCACAGGACCTTGAGCTGTATGAAACATTCTTCAACTGATTGCACAAACTAGCACCTGGTTAAAGAATTCAACTTTGAATTGTTGTTTGGGGTCTCTTATGGGATTATGCCGTGCCTCATAATCAAAATGCCTTCTTCTTTAGTGACTCTTGTATTGTTGAATGGGTGGGAAAATAGCTTCAGTGTGAAGTTCCTCTGCCAACTTCTGTGCATTCTTCAGAACATTTTGAAATCCCTCATCTGACCAGTAAGACTGTAGATATGACTTTGCTTTGTCCAGTTGTTCCATTGCTCCAGATATATCAAGGTCAACACCTTGGAGTCTCTTGCTTACAACATTTATTTCGTATGACAGTATGTCATTTCACAACCCTAAGCCACACAGAAATTTGAAGTTATGTATGTTTTCGGTGATTCCATTTCCCTTTGCCACTGTTCTCCCACAAACAGTTCCTGTCATAGCATTATCCTCCATAATGGCAACTATGGCATCATCTATCTTCCCAATTTGGTGTTTTATAGGCTTTATCGCCTCCACTCGACTTTCCCATTGTGTGGCACTCAGCGGTTTCAGTGTCAGAGAGGCTGTTCCCAGATGTTGCTTCAAAATTTGCCATCAATGAGCTGATGCAGAGAAAAATACATAGATGCTTTGAATTATATTAAAAAATTCAGCAGCCTCACTGAAAGCTGATGCTGCATCACTGACCACCAAGTTCAATGAATGAGAACTGCACGGGACAGAAAAAGCTCGAGGGTTTAATTCTCAGATCCGTATCTGCACTCCTCTGTTCTTTCCTCTCATGTTGGCACCATTATCGTAGCCCTGATCCTCTCATGTCAGCTATCGCGATTCCTGTATCTTCCAGCTTTTTAAGAAGCACATTTGTCACACTCACTCCTGTAGTATCATCAATGTCAATAAATTCTAGAAAATGCTCTCTGACAGTCACCATTGCGGGGACATTTTCACTAGGTTCTGTTGTTGTTACAAAACACACCATTAAAGTCATTTGTTCCGTATGACTTATGTCAGCTGTGCAGTCCAGAATAACAGAGTAATATCTTGCTGATTTCAGATCTGCCACAATCTTTTAGTTGAATTTTGTTGATAGTAACTGTGTCAAAAATATAAAGGGAAGGGTAACCACCTTTCTGTATACAGTACTATAATATCCCTCCTGGCCAGAGGCACAAAATCCTTTTACCTGTAAAGGGTTAAGAAGCTCAGGTAACCTAGCTGGCACCTGACCAAGAGGACCAATAAGGGGACAAAATACTTTCAAATCTGGGGAGGGGGAAAAGGCTTTGTTTTGTCTGTTCTTTGTCTGTCTGTTCTGTGTGCTTGCCGGAGACAGATTTGAGGGGGCCATTTAGGGATTTGGGCATTGGTCCTGCTTTGAGCAGGGGGTTGGACTAGATGATCTCTTGAGGTCCCTTCCAACCCTAATGATCTATGATTCTACAATTCTAAAGCAAGCACTCCAGCTCCATTAGTATTAGTAAGTACCAGTGAAGGAAAGCTTACTTTTATTTTGGCTTGTAATTTCTTTTGTCTAAGAGGGAGGTTTATACCTGGTTTTGTAACTTTAAGGTTTTGCCTAGAGGGGAGATCCTCTGTGTTCTTGAGTCTTTTGTTATTCTGTAAAGTACTTACCATCCCGATTTTACAGAGGTGATTCTTTTACCTTTTCTTTAATTAAAATTCTTCTTTTAATAACCTGATTGATTTTTCATTGTTTTAAGATTCAAGGGTTTGAGTCTGTGTTCACCTGTACCAATTGGTGAGGGAATTATTCCCAAGCCTGCCCAGGAAAAGGGGTGTAGGGGCTTGGGGGAATATTTGAGGAAGGTAGGGCTCCAAGTGGCCCTCCCTAAATGTTGTTTAAATCACTTGGTGGTGGCAGTGTTACCTAATCCAAGGTACAAGGAAGGATTTGTGCCTTGGGGAGTTTTTAACCTAAGCTGGTAGAAATAAGATTAGGGGGTCTTCATGCAGGTCCCCACGTCTGTACCCTGAAGTTCAGAATGGGGAGGGAACCCTGACAAACTGTATGATCTCATTTTGAATTGTTTTTCCAAGGTAGTGGTGTGTGTACATTTCTTGGGTGGTGACTCTTCTTACATGCTCCTGGAGTACAGCATCAAACTCCGCCATCAGCTCCACAATTTTAAGGAAGTTTCCATTGTTTGGCACATACAGCTGATCTGAAGTGCCACGCAGTGCTAGGTTTTGGGTAGCAAACATTCTCACAATGGCAATGAGCCTTTTCAGAACATTTTGCCAGTAAAGAGACTCTGATGCACTCTTGATGCTGATCATCTATGGTGGCCTTTAACCTTAGTCTCATCTCAAGCTCTTTCCACCTATGGAATGCTCTCTGGTGATTTGCTGCCTTCTCATGGCATGCCAGATTTCTAGCCAGATTTTTCCAGTCCTTTGTTCCTGTAGAACCCAATGTGGCTGGAACATTAGACTGGAAGAGTTTGCAACAAAAACAGTATGCAGCATTCTGGGTTTTTGAGTACATATGCCATGGCCTCTCCACTTTGTCACCATTGGGGATTTCACACCAGTTGTGTGTTGGATGGAAACTTCTATTTTCATTGTCTTTGGGGAACATGAAGTTTTTCAGTTGCTGTGGCCCATGCAGTGCAAGGAAGTCCCTCAGGCTACTGCTCAAGTGGGTCCACAGTCCTGGATCATCTAGATTTAAGGAACTAAACTCAGCAGCAGCTGTTTCTTGCACCTCCACCACACTCTTCTCTGATCTACACATTTCTTCAGGAATGTGCATGGTTACATCCATTTGAGATGGAGATATGGATGTTGCAGTAGCTGCCAGGTCACCTGCACTCTAACTGGAAGATCAGGCATCTCCTCACCACATCCTCACTGGGGCCGGAAGGCTCACCGTGAACATTTGTGTCTATGTATCTCAGGAGAGCTCCATCCTGCTTAGATAGAAAAGCTTCCTTTGCCTCTTTCTTTTTCTGAATGCTGCCCCAGAGGGGTGTTTTCTTCTTTCACTCATGACTGCTGTTCTGTGCCAGCTAGAATGGCTCTCAACACTCAATAGAAGGGGACAAATAAGCAGGCTGGCAGCAGGGCCTGAGTGAGGGAAAATATCAGCGTCTTAAGAACCTAACTGGCTCCTACTACTTCAGTTGACTGCCTGTTCTCCTCAAGTGGGTTCAGGGAAGCAGCAGGAAACAGGGAGCTCCCTGAGAAGCTGGTGTTAATCAGGCCAGGATCCTGGGGGTGCCAGAGAGGTACATAAGAGGCTCCTCCTCCTCTCTCTCCCTGCAGCTCCTGCTGCTTTCTGTTATTCCCTCTTACCTTTTCTCTTGCCTGCCTGTTATGTCTCTTGTGCCCTCCTTCCTCCAGCACAGCACTCCACCATCTCTGTGCATCTAGAGCAGAGAGAATACATGCACCAGCAGCAGACACAATTTTCTACACTCTGGGTCCTAGTGGCGCCCCCCCCCCCCCCCAGTCTGGCACCTTAGATGGCTGAGTCAGTTCAGGGCTGCCCTGCGGGGAGGTGGGGAGCAAGTGGGGCAACTTGCCCCAGGCCCCGTAGGGGCCCTCATGAGAGTTTTTTGGGGCCCCTGGAGCGGGGTCCTTCACTGGCTCCAGGGGCCCCGGAGCTTCTTCCACTCCGGATCTTCGGCAGTAATTTGGGGGCAGGGGGGTTCTTCCACCCCAGGACCCACCGACGAAGTGCCGGGTCTTCGGCGGCAATTCAGCAGCGGGGGCTCCCCGCGACCCCAGGCCCCCTGAATCCTCTGGGCGGCCCTGCCACAGTTCACCTCATGATAACGCCAGCCCTGCCTCCCCTCGCCCAGGGGAAACCCCCTGGTGGCCGCATTTGAGAATGGTGATTTAGTCCCTGCAGCAACATTCGCTGGGTGCAGAACTCGGAAGCCAGGCAGCGCTTTCACTCTGAGCAGAGGCTGGCACACGGGGATGGCTCTCCCCACTCAGCTCCAGGGCCAGTGCAACCATTTAGGCGACCTAGGCGGTCGCCTAGGGCACTAGGATTTGGGGGGCGGCATTTTCTTCGGCAGCGGCTGGATCTTTGGCTGTCCCGGTCGCTGCCGGCATTTAGGCGGAGGGAGCTGGGGCAGGGGGGCGTGGGGAGGGCCGCCTGCAGCAAGTAAGGGAGGGGAGGCACGCTGGGGAACTCCCTGCCCCAGCTCACCCCTGCCCCGCCTCCTCCCCGAGCATGCCGTGGCAGCTTCACTTCTCCCGCCTCCCAGGTTTACGGCGCCAATCAGCTTAGGCGCCGCAAGCCTGGGAGGCGGGAGAAGTGAAGCTGCCATGGCGTGCTCGGGGTGCTCGTGCTTGTGCGCGGAGCAGGGGTGAGCTGGGGCGGGGGGGGGCCTCAGGGTGGAGGGTGGGGGATGGGGAGCTGCCGTGGGGGGGGCGCCTCAGGGCAGAGGGGGGGAGCTGCCGCGGGGGGCGGGGGGGCGCCTCAGGGCGGGGGCTCGGGAATGGGGGAGGGCGCAACGTGGAAGTTTCGCCTAGGGCGCGAAACATCCTTGCACCGGCCCTGCTCAGCTCTCATGCTCATTGGCGGGGTGGGTGAAGTTTGTCCTGTCCTGTCCTGTCCTGGGCACATCAACTCCATGGCACCGTGGGGGAGTCAGAGCAGCGGCCCTGGCAGAGACAGGGTAGATCAGGGACAATCTGTCCAACTGGGGGCTGTGAGATTCCTCAGATTAGCAGCCCCTGGTAGCCTCCTGGCCAGCTCCGTGTGTGGGTGTGTGCCAGGAATCACACATGCACACCCTGGACATACTAACACACACACACACTCCCCTTAGACAGGCACCCAGAGGGACCTGCACAAACACACACATAAAGGAGCCTTCAGCAGGACCTTCGCTTCCGTTCTCAGTGGAAAAAAACTGACTCTGTCTCCTGGAAATAGCCTGGCCAAAAAAACCACCAAATCAGCCCCATAGACAGACGGCCTTTCTTCTGCACAAGGACAGTCAGGGCAGCTCCAGAGTGCCAGGCTGGGCTGCCAGCCTGCAGTTCTGCTCAGGCTGACTCCAGCACCGCCGGCTGGAGCCTGGTCTGTTATTGCAGCACTTGCCAGCTAGTCAAAGAGCTGATGCCCTGCCCACCCACCTAGCCCCTGCCAGCCAGGCTAGCCTCCCTGCCTGATCTCTGTCTGCCTGGAGACAAGTGTCACCTTCAGCTGCTCCATGGTGCTGCCCCATGGCCAGTGGTGGATCCTGGGGAAGGTGCTTTGATTTAAATGGCTCCTGTGCTGGGGAAATGTTCCTGGAACCTGGACTCCTCTATCCACAGAGCAGGTATAGCAGCATGGGCTGTGGCAGGGCTGGCTTCTCCATATCACACATTGTTGTGCCTCTGCCCCCCTTGGAAGGACCTCAGTAGGCAGAGAAGGGAGATTGGTCTCCGTGGCCCATTCAGTCCTTGACCCATCAGCTGATACTGCTAGCAAGGGGTCCAGTTAGTGCCAGTGTGGGGGCTTGTCCACTAGGGACTGGAGTAGGACCATGCAACCCATTTCCCAGAGACCTCTGGGCAGACATCAGTCACTGCTGAGCTAGGAAGGCCATGTAGCTCGAATCCCTGAGCCAGCCAGGCCCTTGCACCCAGCGATAGTGAACAAGACTTGGGTAGTGGTGACACATGGGGCTGCCTTGGGATCACAGCTGGGGCTGCTGGCATCAGAGAACTTGCCCCTGAGTCCCACCCCATGGGGCTTGCTGGCTGCCATCCCAGCACCCATCCCAAGGAAGCAGGTGGGCTCAGTGATGAGGTACTGGAGAAGAAACATGCACCAGAGGAGGGGCCAGGGGATGGCGAGGGTGTAGGGGAGCTGTTGTACGGGGAGACTTTGGCAAACCAGTAAAGTGCCTGAAACCACTATGGCTTATTGTTAAAGACAGAAAGCGGTTAAAAGCAAGTCTCAGCTTGACCAAGGCAGGAGGGGAGGTGGGATTCAGGGTGCCACCGAAAGGGCAGCTTGACCCTGCATCCTTCCTGATAAGAACTGTGTTAAAATTTGCTGATACATGCGTTTTCAAAGAGTAGGATATGCCCCAGGAATATCTATTGAGGTCTCAAGGCTGCAAGTTCTGGAAAAACCCACACCTGGTTAATCAATAATCAGAAGGAACCTCTTGCTTGAAACTGCTTACTTAACAAGGTTTCTTTAATTACTAATGTATAAATAAGGGGAAAAAGCTTGAGACAGGTGGGACTCGTTTCGGGACTGGGCTCTCCCTCTGGATGCATCTTGTGTTCCCCAGCGGCAGACAGGCTGCTGCTGTATCACTCGAAAGCCACACTCAGCTTTGGTAATTATCAAGGGTTGGGGGTGTTTTACTAACTTGTTGCGGATGTGTGTAAGTGCTTGAGACTAAGTAAAGTTTAGCTTTAAGTGGAAGCACTCTTGTCTTGTCCTGTTTGTGCCAGCCATCTATCGGTCGGACGGCCGTGTCTCCCCTGATTTATTTCCTGACACCTCCTCACACAGAGTAAAGTTACCAAAAGCTTTGGGTTGAAAGAACCCCGGGTAACACTGCATGGAGCAGGACACTTACAGATACATAGAAGATGCATGGATATCATGCTGATGGAGGCTCTGCATAGATGGGTGGATGGGGATAGTGACTAAGACTTGGTTGGGGGTCATTAAGAAAGGGAGCAGGTTCTCTTTGGGTGCCTTGGCAGCCATCACTCATGTGGCTCAGGCGGAGGGGCGCTTGGATTAAATGGGGCTTTAGGCATCAGCCATTAGATTCTGGGGTCTCAGGCTGGGTGGTGGTGGGCAGATCCTCTGTCTGAAGGAACATGACGACAGCCACCCCACCCCAGGCTGCTGAGGAAGGTGAGTTCTTTCTTCATGGAGCAGCATGGCTAACCCTTGAGTGTCATGGGAGCTTGACCTCTGCTAGGTCCCGCCAGGTCCATTCCACTCTGAGGCCAGGACAGATCTCTACAGTTTCTTTTCCTGGCCCCAGCCCAGCAGAGCTCGGGACAGGAAACCCTTCCTGTATTGCTCCTGGTTCTAGAAAGCTGCTGAGTCACCACGGTGAGGTCAGAAAGGGGAGGCACCGGAGGGCTGACCCAGCAGCTCCATGAACAACCCGCGCACTCAGCGGCACAGTGACGGGCAGAGGAAATCCCTCCCCGCCCCGAAATGCTGGCATTCCCTGGGACCACACAGCCATGATGCTCCCCGAGAGAACTATGCTGGTTCTGTCCTGCTGCTCCTTCACCTGCCCCTTGCATCCCCCTGCTAGCCGAGGGATTCTGGCAGCACCCATGTACCCTGGGCTAGGAATAGCAAACAGCCCCTTGGGAAACTGTTCCTTAGCACTGAACTGTAACTGCACCATGCTTGGGAACAAGCTGGAACTAAAGCTACAATTGCAGAGTTCCAGCAATTTTCCTTTCTAAGGCAACAAGGCCTGAGAAGACCCCCCCCTCCGCCTGCCACTTACCGAGTCCCACCAATTCTAGGTCAGCCCAGACAAGGATCAACCCCCCTGACACCAACTCACAACAAATCCCAGGGTCCTGCAAAGTCTCTTTACAGCCTCAGTCTGGGCCCAGGAGAGTGTCATGGGGACATCTACCTGCCCCCCTCTTCCCTGGTGACTGCCAGAACATCTCTGGGGCAGCTCCGGCATGTGCTTCTGTGGGAAAGTCTTTGTGCATTTCTAATGTCTTTTATGGGGTTAAGCACCCGTAAAGAAGACGGGACACCTGTGCCATTGTGCCCTGCCAGATCTCCATGGCACACCCGCTAGTGCTCCACAAACAACCGGCCAGGGACCTCTGCACCAGCCCCAGAATGTGGCTCCTGTATTGGCCCTGCACCCATGTGCAGTTCAGCTTAGGGGGCAATGGGGGCTATAGCCTCTCTGGCATCCTCTAACAGTGCAGGCTCCGGTTCCTTTGCCCATAGACGGTGCTCTCCAGTCCTGCTGGGGTCAGGCAGACCCAGAAGCAGAGGAAGAACCATTCAAGGGGAGTAGAACCTTCCGACACATTGTGGTGGTACCGGACACACTCACAGAGCACAGCTGAGGGGCACTATGTCAGTCCCGGCTGTTCTGCAGTGCTACCTACAGGTTGGGAGAGGTGTACGTTGGAGCCAAGAGTCTGGAGAACTTTCGGGTGACTCTTGTTACAGTATTTTCTTTTGGGGTGGAGCAGGTGGCGACCTCAGAAGAGCAGGAACAGGATGGCCCATGCTAAGCCCCGATCTTGCCCCATCAGCAGGGGTGGGGGAAGCTGGGCTGGTGTATCATGGAACAGTCAGCAGCATTCGCTATGGGTTGCAAGTGGAGGCAAATGCAGGGGAGATCCCCTGAGCACTCGCTGACCTCTGAGCCACCCTCCCTCCCACCTCTGAGCTTGCGGAGGCCTTGTGGTTGCTGAGCAGGGACTGCACAGCTTCCCTTTCCATTTGCCAGCAGGAAATGAGGCTCGGTTCCGGGAGAAAGACCTTCCAAGCTAGGGGGGAGTCTAGGGGGACAAGAGAGTGTGCACTGGCTAAGGCACATAGGGCAGCTCCACGGGGGCGGGTGAGAACTGGGGAGCGCACAGCTCCCTGGGCTGCAGAGAGTGAGAGTGTGCACCTCTGGAGAGGGGGACCGAGCATAGGAGAGCTGAGAAGAGAGAGACACTGGGAGAGAGAGCCACTGTCCAGCCCCGCAGGCCCTGGAATCTTAGCCCTGGGACGGCACAGCCCAGGAAGTGTCTCTGTCCAATCCGGACACTTTGGACTGTTCGGAGATCCCCTGTGGGGGTCAAAACTCTCCTCCTTGCCGGCTCCTTCGTTCATTTCTTTCTCCCTTCCTTCGCTGGGTGCAGCCATCCGTGAGGGGTTTCCCCCAGTGTGGACTGATCTCCCTACCACACCCTTCCCTGTGCCAACATTGCTGCTGCCACCCGGAGCCACAGAAAGCCAAGCCAGGCAGGTGAGTCATTTTTTATACTTGGGGAGGGTGAAGGGACCTGCTTTACCTGGAGAGAATAATGGGCTGGGATGGACCTAGCAATAGAAATGAGGTCAGGAAGGGAGTGATAAGAGCAGGGAATTGGGATGCCTCAGTTCTTTTCCCAGCTCTGGAAGGGGAGTAGGGGGTGGAAATCAGGACTCCTGGGTCCTATTCCCAGTTCTGGAAGGGAAGTGGGGGGCGGGGGATCTAACAGTGAGAATGGGGGGCAATGTGTGTCAGGACTCCTGAGGTCTATTCCCAGCTCCATCACATGCCCATTCTGATAGTGTTACCTAGTGGCTGGTGCACTGGGCTAGGCCTTGGAAGAGCTGGGTTCTAGGCCCAGCTGTGCTGCTGGCCTGCTTCATGATTGTGTCAAGTTGCTTCCTCACTCTGTGCCTCAGTTTCCCCATCTATAAAATGGGGCTAATGTTACTGACTGGGCTCCCAGAGGGGTTCTGTGGGTAAATTAATGTCCACAAAGTGCTATGACACCCTCTAATGGGTGGTGCTAAGGACACATCCAGTGTAAACCTATAGAGGGGCCACAGGAGGCTAGCAAAGGATCTGATCCTACCCCAATGCCAGGCTAGGGGTAGGAGACAAGACTTAATGCACTAACCGGAGTGTGAGTGCCTTGTGAGTGTTCAGTGTCTTGTGCTAGAACCACCCCGGCCAGCTGTCCCAGAGGGGAGTAGAACATCCAGTGATCTGCACTATCCATTATGCTCATCTAGCTGGGCATGGACACCTGCTCAGTGCCCTGCCTCCTTCATGTTAGGTGTATGGCAGAAACCTTCCCTATATAGAATAGTTCTTGCTAGGCCCTTACACTGCTGAGGGTGAATCTGAGCCAAGGGCTCAGGGAGTTTCATGGTATCTGTTTGCTAGTGTATGCGCAGCATGGGCAGAAGCAGTGCCAGGCATCTCACACACCGCTCTCTGCCTCAGCCTCTGGGGTGAGCAGGGAGGTTGGCTCCGTGGCCCAGTCAGTCCTCAGCCTTTCTGCAGCGACTAAAAGCAGGTGGCCTGTTGGCATTGTGACGGGCCCATGGGACTGACACCCCACAAACTAATGTCACACAAGCCAGTGACTAGCCATCTAGTGGGGACACCCTTTGGCTGCTCATGTGCCAGTGCTTGGAACAACCAGCCCCGAGGGTCAATGAGAGGGCAGTTTGACCAACAGCGCAGCAGGTTCGGACACCATTAGGGCAGGCAAGCGAGATGTTCTGAAGACAGAACCTTGCCCTGGTGGGGCTGAGGACTGCATGATGTGCAGCAGATGCTACAGCAGCAATGCACTAGAGCTGCGTGTGACAGCACGACCCTGTGGGTAGGACGTGGCGCTGGGGAGCTGGGTTCAGGACCTGGCTCTGTCACTCACTTGCAATGTGTCTTTGGTTAACTCTTAGTGCCTCAGTTTCCCCATCTGTGCAATGGTGATAATGACCCCCACCTTTGCAAAGGGCTTTGTGATCTATATTGTTAGTGTGATAACATGAGACTCGGTAACTGGAAGGATACAGGGCTGTGGGTCCCAGGCTCTGGTTTGTGTGTGTGTGGAAAGTGTGTGTGTGTGGGGGGGGGTGTGTGTGTGCTCTGGTTCTGTATCCAGACCAGAGTACTCACCAGGGACTTGCTATCTCAGGTCTCTGTATTGGGGAGAAGTGGCTTATTTACAGTGTTTCCAGGACTAAAACAGAGGAGGCACTGTCCAGAAAAGTGAGTGCTAGACACAGAGCAGTTCCCAGCCACTCCTGTCCCAGCAGGGGGCACTGTGGGGAGGTGGCAGGAGTGTTGGCTGGTGGTGGAAGCTCCTAGCTATGCAAGCCCCTGCCTCTCCCTCTGGACTGTCGGTGAGTGTCTCATGCTTCCAGGCTGGAACACACCTGGCTTCCTGTGTTTTTTCCTGGCTGTTCCTTCATCCCAGGCACATGGATTTCCTGGCCTGTCAAGAAGCCGGATGGGCTTTGGGTGACCAGATGTCCCGATTTTATAGGGACAGTCCCGATTTTTGGGTCTTGTTTTTATATAGGCTCCTGTTACCCCTTCCCCCGTCCCAATTTTTCACACTTGCTGTCTGGTCATCCTAGATTGGCTGCGTGTATTATCTCCTCCGTCAGCCCCAGCTTGGGTTGCTTTGCTTTGTTCCCAGCAAGGAGGCATGGAACGATAATCCTATGCAGCCATTGCGCCGTGTTACACCCACAGGGCAGCCCCCAAGGCAGAACGGCATCCCCTAGTGACAGTCAGCCTTGGCCCCTGTAGAGACCTGGTGCAACATGGGGTGGAGGGAATTGGGGTCTGTAATGGGGTGGGCGGGTTAGTGGGAAGGGGGAATTGGAGTCTGTAATGGGAGTGGGCTGGGGTGGTGGATGGGGGAATTGGGGTTTGTAATGGGGGGTTGGGCAGGGGGAATTGGGGTCTGTAATGGGGGTGGGTGAGTGAATTGGAGTCTTTATTGGGTGGAGTGTGGGAACTGGGGCCTGTAATGGGGCGGGTAGCTCGGGGCGGGGGGGAGGGGAAGTGCAGGCGTGGTTGGCATGGCTGGTGGTGTGTATCCACCCTGAACTGGCTGCCTGTGCTCATGGCTTGGGGTTGGGCTGACAGAGCCCCCAGCTCCCAGAACGTGGGCTGGCTAGTCTCCTTGCTGGGAGCTGCCCCACTGCTGCCTCCTGAGCCTTTTGTATGGAACAAAGCCCCAAGCTCCACAGTCAGCTCCTCTGGGAGCCCCCATTATTTGGCTGGCCTGGCCCCCTTCCTCAGCCTAGCCCCGGTGCCTTTCCCTTCCCCCTCCTCCTGCTGGGAGCTCACCCCCTCCACCCCGAACTGCAGAGTCCAGCTCTCCAGGGAGCCTTTGGGCCTCACCCCCTTGCCCCTCCCCAGCGCAGGGGTGTGAGGGGCTGTGATCGGATTACAGATCAGCAGCCCTTCATTTCCTCTGCCGGTGGAGATCCATCTCAGCTGGGACAAAGGCTCCAGCTAATCCAGTAGCTCTCCTCCGTGTTGTTATTCCCTGGCCTTGGGCCTCACACGGTGGGTGTGCACTGCCAGAACCCACCCACTGCTGCTCAGAGGGCATTGCTGGTACGACTTTGCCCTGATGATTCTGGCACCTGCTGTAAGGAGTGGGGCAGGAGCACTGGCTGTGGGGGGAGCTCCCAGCTATTCCAGTCCAGCCTCTCCCAGCAGGGGGTGCTGTGGGGAGGGGGGGGGAGGAGCGCTGGCTGTGGGGGGATTTATGGGGGAAGCTACTAGCTACTCCAGCCCCAGCCTCTCCCAGCAGGGGGTGCTGTGGGGAGGGGGCAGGAGTGCTGACTGTGGGGGGATTTATGGGGGAAGCTACTAGTTACTCCAGCCCCAGCCTCTCCCAGCAGGGGGTGCTGTGGGGAGGGGGCAGGAGTGGTGCCTGTGGGGGGATTTATGGGAGGAGCGACCAGCTACTCCAGCCCCAGCCTCTCCCAGCAGGTGGTACTGTGGGGAGGGGGCAGGAGCTCTGGCTGTGGGGGGATTTATGGGGGGAGCGACCAGCTACTCCAGCCCCAGCCTCTCCCAGCAGGGGGTGCTGGGAGGAGGGGGCAGGAGCTCTGGCTGTGGGGGGATTTAGAGGGGGAGCAACCAGCTACTCCAGCCCCAGCCTCTCCCAGCAGGGGGCACTGAGGGGAGGGGCAGGAGCGCTGGGTGTGGGGGGAGCCCCCAGTTACCGGGCCCACCTCTCCCAGCAGAAGCAGTAAAGAGTGGGGTGGCTGCTCATTAAGAACAGCCCTAATGTGATGCCCTGTTGTTTGTCCCTCCATTTGTGTAACCAGCGAGTAATGATGGGGTGGGAGTGGCTCCTTACCCTGTGTGTGTGTGTGTGTGTGTGGTGGGGGGGGGGGAGAGTGTTCTTACCCCAGCTGTCACTAGTTGGCCTCATCCTGTTTGCTTGTTCAGATTCATGCACCCAGGAAGTTCTACCAGTAGAAGCTAAGGGAGTGAATTTAAGCCTACATGTGGACAGCCAAAGGGAGCTAAGCTAAACCAGAAGCAGGCACTTCTGGACTAAGTGTATGTGGTCAAACTCCCCATGTAGACAAGCCCTTAATTACTTTACACCCACAGTGGCTTGTATGTGGCTCACATGTGGCTGGAAAAGCAGGGCCCAGCTAGAAGCAAGGCCTGCGAGCCCAGCAGAGGAAGGAAGGGGAGGTGCCCAGGCCAGCTGGCAGTGCAAACATAAAACTGCATTGGATTGGGGGGAGGGGGTGAGACTGGGGCCGTGGTGACAGCCCTGGAGCTCAAAGGCCTCTGGTTGGTTGCAGCCAAGATACAGCATGGGCAGTGGCAGGGCAAACAGTCTCCATATTACCCACATGCCTCAGCCCCACCCCGCAGAGACCAACAGGGGAGTCCACTGGAGGCCAGCAAAAGCAATCAATACGTTCCATTGGACCCACTCTCACCATTGAGGGAAGTGCTACTGTAGATGGGCCCAAACCATTTGAGAACTGGGGCCTGGTTGTGCGCCCTGTAACAGTGTCCCCAATGATCTCGTCCTATTATCCCCATTTGCAGCAGCAATCCTGGATGGATCAAGAGAGATCTGCAGTGGGCAACCGAGGTCAGCCTGTGGGCTGTTTCCCTACTGCAGAAGGACCCTGTGGCTGACTCAGCTCTTGGTCTCGCTGCTGGGAGTGCCAGCAGGTTTGGTGGCAGTGGGTGTCACGTAGATATTGGCCCATTTGGAAATGGACTGGGACATCCCTCCCCATCTAATTCATGGCCAACAGGCCACTGATCAGCCACCCCAAGGGAAGGCTCTTTGGTCTCCTTTGACCTGGCTGGGTTATGGAACTAAGGACCTAGAGGTGAGAGATTCCATCCCCAGAGCCATCCCAGTACCGTAGGTGACTGAAGGCACTTTTTGGAGGCTTTAATCAATAAGGAATCCATTTGTGCAGCAGCACTGTCTCTTTAACCCCCATGTTCCTTGTCACGGCCCAGGGCTCCCAGAGAGGAGGGTTCAAGCAAAGTGTAAAGCCTTAGAGACATCCTGAGCTGACAAGCACCATTTCTGCCCCTGGTGGTGGCACTCTGAGCAGAGGCCTGGGACACCATGGGGTCTCAAGGCCCTTCTGGGACAGGGTTGAGGCCCGCTGGCCAGGTGGTATGGGGAAAGCAGTGGCTCTGTTATGTAGTTAGACAGAAGCCTGATTTCCAGAGATGAGGAAAACCCTCAGCTGCAGCTGAACTCAACCAGGGCTCATCACTCAGCATCCTGTGTCTGCAGGTTCCCAAGCTGGCCAGCCACCAAACTCAGACAAGCCCCATTGAACCCCTGAGTGCTGTCAGCTTCTGGTATCACAACAACATGCAAATAACCTTGTGATGGGAGAAGATCCAGCCGCTTGGCCTTCTGGCTCTGAAGAGCTGGTTTTGATTGAGCTCTAGTGGCACTTTGGAGGGGTTCCAGAATGCCGTCTGGCTGGAACGTGCCAGCCATTTGGCATGCCAAGCCCTGCACTGGCAGCCAGTTGCCAGGGCTCTGGGGGAGCCATTGAACCCAGCAGACTGGCGGGCGCATTCCTGGGAAGGAAAATGGCCCTCCCGAGACAATGGCCATTCACTGGGGCTGACATTGTTCCCCCAGCAGATGTTTATGTAGAGTCCATAACGAAACAAACGTTCCAAGGGATTCCCAGCCGTTGACATAACAACTGCTTTGTGACTTGATCAGAGAGCCAGTGCTCCCAAGTCAATCCTTATACCAACTCGTGCTGGGCGAGGGCAAGGCAGCAGGCATGCCTGCCCCATTGTCTGCAGCTCCCGGAGAAAACGGGCTCTGAATACTGGAATTGCAGGGGACTCCGGGGCTGGGGCAGCCGGGACCCACACATACACAGCCAGCACCCTCTGCCCCGCTCCCCACAGCGCCCCCTGCTGGGAGAGGCTGGGGCTGGAGTAACCGGGACCCCCACAGCCAGTGTCTCCCCCACTCCGCACAGCGCCCCCTGCTGGGAGAGGCTGGGGCTGGAGTAACCGGGACCCCTGCAACCAGCACCCTCTGCCCCACTCCCCACAGCGCCCCCTGCTGGGAGAGGCTGGGGCTGGAGTAACCGGGACCCCTGCAGCCAGCACCCTCTGCCCCACTCCCCACAGCGCCCCCTGCTGGGAGAGGCTGGGGCTGGAGTAGCTGGGAGCTCCCACACAGCCAGTGATCCTCCCCACAGCGCCCCCTGCGGGCAGAGGCCGGCGCTGCAGCAGTTCGCCGCTCCCGTAACTGCCGCCCTGGGCGGGCTCAGTTGGCCCGGCCGCTCTCCCAGCCCCGCCCTGCCCCGGCGCGCGCCGCCCCCTGTAGTTCAGTAGCAAGCGGCGCCGGGCATGCCAAGACAGCTGGGCTGTACCAAGTGGCTCCTGGCGGCTGGGGAGGGGGGTGAGGACTAGGGCACATAAAAATAGCAGTCCCCGTTGCCACGGAGCGTTACAAACGGCGCAGAGCGAGCCAGGGGCCACAGGACTTGCCTCCCGCTTCCGGCCGGTCGGCCGAGCGCTGAGCCAGTGCCTGCCTGGGGGCTCCTCGGGGATCTCCCTTCCCCTCCGGCTCGCGTTGGGTCGCTCCAGCCTCTGGGCTTTTAAAGGGGCTGCCGAGGCCGACAGCAGCGAGGGGGGCGGTGCTGGGCTCGTGGCCCTTGCAGAGCGGCTTGCTGGGGGCGATGGGGAGCTGAGCCCCAGGTGAGTGCGCGCCCGGAGCGCAGAGGGGCTGCTGGGGCCCGCCCGGCCGGGACTGGGCGGGCACGGAACTTTCCCAGCTGCCGGGAGCGGGGCGGGAGGCAGCGGCGCTGGGGGGCGTGGGGCGCTCCCACCGGCCCCGGTTCTAGCGCGGGGGCTGCCGACCCCCCCTGCGGCCCGGCGAGCGTCCCGCTCTGGAGCGGAGCCCTGGGTGGCCGGGAAACGTCCCCTGTTCCGCGCCTTGCCCTGCCCCGCCGCCCCGCTCCAGCAGCTTGCGGTCTGGATCCCGGCGTGCGGCTTGGCTGGGGGTCTGGCGGGGGGGGGCGACGGGCAGCCTGCGCCCCACCCCCACGCCGGGGGAGCTGGTAACTCTGGGGAGTCCCGGCTCTGTCCCGGACGCGCCGCTGCACGAGTTCCCTCTCCCGGCTCTGCGCCGTGCTGTGATTTGTGCCGCTAGCTGCCGGCCGGGCTGAGAGCGGAGCTGTTCTCGCTGCAGCACCGCTCCTTGGGGCGGCTTTGTGCGAGCCCTTGCTCTGCTGACACCCACATTTTTCCCACCCCCGCCCCCTTTGCTATTTGATCTCCGGCTCTTGCTTCTCGTCGATCGCTTGGCCTCGCAGGCTATTGCAATGGAAAAAAGTTCGCACTGCCCCGCAGCTCGCGCGAAGCCTGTTGCTCCGTGCGCGGAGCTGCCGAACAAAAGGTGGCCTCGCTGGCACACCCCGGCGGAGCTGAGGCGGGGATCTGGGGGTCGCACGAGGGCGCAGCCGGGGGAGAGGGAGGGATCGGTCTGGAACAAAACGTGTCCGACCCACCGACTGCGCTGATAAGCGAAGGCCCGCACATTCCTGGGATGTTTTAGGGCTTCAACCTCCGGCGTGGGGCCCGATCCTTCCGGTTTACCGCCAGCCTCAATCCGGAGTGACCCGACCCGAATAGTCGGCGCCACGTGTGGGAGAGATCGGAACCAGGCCCTACATTGCAAGCTCCCTTCCAGGGAGGTTATGTGCCTGCTGTATGATGGGGCCTGGCTCTTGCTGGTGGGACTGTCAAGAAAGCTATGCTGGGATTGTACTGTTGGAGCTGAGCTCTGGAGCCGGCCCTTTGCTGGGGTTGGGGAGGCTGCTCAGCCTACTGTGCTGACAGACCTGGGTCTGGGACTGCTCCTAGCCCTCTACCTGTGCTGGTGCTGGAGGATTTTGTGGCTGGAAGCTCCCCCTTCTAAGGATGAGTCTCTGCTGCCCATCAAGTCGTACTGGGCTCAAGTGGGTTGCAGCAGGTCAGGACCAAAGTGCCTTGGCAGAGCAGGGCAGGAAGGCTGATCTGAGGTCTGAGATGCTAGTCTGCAATGTAGAAGATCTCGGTTCAGTTCCCAGCTCCAGTGCAGTCATCCTGTATGGCCTCAGGTCAGTCACTTGAGCTTTGTGCCTCAGTTTCCCTTCAGCAAAGTGGAAAAGTATTCTCCCCAGTTCAGAGCAGAGATGCACTGACATTTGTGAGGTGCTCACGTGGGGGCCAGTGGCAGACCATTTGAGTACCTCAATGGATTGGAGGGACATTGGCAAAGCTGGGTTTGTGGGGTTGAGATAGTAGGGGGGCATTGGCAGAACTGGGAGAAGCTTGCAAAGCTCTACTGCTAGCGGGGTGGGGGAGTGCCTTTTGCTCTACCCTCTTACAGTCTTGTTCCCCTGCAGGCTGTGACCTGAAGCTGTCCTGTGACCGAGCAGCCCAGTGAGAGAGAATGCGTGGAGGCTCTGTGCTGGCAGTGCCATGGCTCCTGGTCCTTGCTGTCACCGGCGGCTGTGGGCAGGATGAGAAGCCAGCCTTTGCCCCCCTTTTCACTCGGAAGCCCTTCATTGTGGCCTGGAATGCGCCCACCCAGGACTGCAGGCCCCGCTTCAAGGTCCAGCTGGACTTCAGCCTCTTTGACCTGCAGGCCTCGCCCAATGAGGGCTTTGTAGACCAGAACCTCACCATCTTCTACAAGGAGCGCCTGGGCCTCTACCCCTACTATGATGAGCAGCAGGTGGCTGTGAATGGGGGTGTCCCCCAGAACAGCAGCCTACAGGAGCACCTGGACCACCTCCAGGAGGGCATCCGGAAGTACATCCGCTCAGAGGCCAAGGAAGGGCTGGCTGTCATCGACTGGGAGGAATGGCGGCCCATCTGGATCCGCAACTGGCAGAACAAAGACATCTACCGCAAGAACTCCCGCCAGCTGGTGCTGTCGCAGCACCCCAACTGGCAGGAGGACATGGTGAACAAGGAGGCCCAGTACGAGTTTGAGAGCTCGGCCCGGAGATTCATGCTTCACACCCTGCAGCATGCCAAGAGCTACCGGCCCAAGCAGCTGTGGGGTTACTACCTCTTCCCGGACTGCTACAACCATGACTACAGCAAGAATCCAGACAGCTACACGGGCCGCTGCCCTGACGTGGAGGAGACACGCAATGACCGGCTGTCCTGGCTCTGGAAGGAGAGCACAGCCCTCTACCCCTCCATCTACCTAGACCAGGTCCTGGCCTCCTCTGTGAACGGCCGCAAGTTCGTGCGCTCACGGGTCATGGAGGCCTTGCGGATCTCCCACCAGCACCATGATGGCTACTCGCTGCCAGTCTTCGTCTACACCAGGCCCACCTACAGCCGTAAGCTGGACGTCCTGAGCAGGGTAAGGCGGTGCCCGCGCCCCAGGGATAGACCTATTTCTGCCAGGGATATTGGGGCTAGAACCAGGGGTGAAAGTAGAAATAGGGACTTACCGGTATGGGGCTGGGCTGGGTTGGGGCCAGCTCTCCACCCCAGAAGGGGTGGGGATGGGGTGGGGGGTCAGAGCCAGCCCCAGCCTGCCCTATACTGGTAAGTGCCCTCCTCCTCCCCCACTGGGATAGCAGCAGCAGCTGGGGGCTCTGGCAGCAGTTTAAAGGGCCCAGGGCTCAGCTGCTGCTACCACCCTGGGCCCTTTAAACTGCTGCCGGAGCCCCCGGCTGCCGCTGCTACCCCAGGGCTTCGGCAGCAGGGCTCCAGGGGCTATTTAAAGGGCCTGGGGGTCCCCTGCTTCTAGCGCTCTGGGCCCTTTAAATAGCTGCCGGAGCAGCGGTGGGGCTCTGGTGGCTATTTAAAGGGCCCAGGGCAGTAGAGGCAGCGGGAGTCCCAGCCCTTTAAATAACCCCCGGAGCCCTGCTGCCGCTACCCCAGGGCTCCAGCAGCGGGGCTCTGGTGGCCATTTAAAGGGCCTGGGGCTCCAGCCACTGCTGGGAGCCCCAGCACCTTTAATTGCTGTCTGGGGAAGCCAGCCCAGTATGGCGTACCAGCTCTTGCTGGTATGCTGTAGCAGGGCGTACCGGCTTATTTTCACTGACTCTGACTAGAACCTTGCTTCTTCCTGGGCCTCTAGCTCTTTGGTTCTCGTAGAGGGTAGTGGGTGGTCTCACCACTAGGGAGCAGTGTGATCACACATCCTCCCAGCATATTACAGTAAAGGCACCAGAACATACCAAGGGGACAGACTTTGCACAGTCTTTTCCAGGCCCCATCTCCACCAGGGAGGGCAGGAGGAACTGATTCTTCCCACCATCCAAGGTTTTAAACACCAGCTCCTCAAATTCAACCCCAGCTGCACCCTTCCTGCATTGTCATGGGCTGGTGGTGCTTTATGGGGTAGAGCAGGGTCCCGGTCCCAGTCCCGCTTGCCCCTCTGCATCTGAGCTGACTTGCCAGCGGCCTTGTTGCTTGTGCTGCCTGGGCATAGGGCTCTTGCATTGCGGTAGCCAAGGGAGCTGAGACCGGGCAGCTCTGTGGCCTTCCTGGCAGGCTGGGGTGGAGGAGAGAAGGATGGGCAGTGGAGAGGGGGTGGGGGGAATCTTCCTGTGCTAGCCAGGTGGGTCTGTGAGATTGCATTTCAGCTCCCTGGTCCTGTCCAGCGTTGCCATGGCTGAGGATGAGTTCCTGACCTTACCATGCCCCTTCTGGTGGGGGGAGTGCAGCTGTTGAAATGGGAGCTGTGGCCCTGCTGCTGTGCAGGCTAACCGCACATTGACAGCCATGACTTCCCCTTTCTGGATCCTGTCCCACAGAGCCCAGCTTCAGGAGGCAGCTGGAAGAAGAGCATGGCCTCAAGAGCCAGGACTCCTGGGTTCCATTCCTGGCCCTCCTGCCTGAGCACGGGCAAATCACCTAGAGCCAGATTTTTCTCAAGAGCTCAGCTGAAAATCTGGTGCCTGAGCTCTCTGGACCCCAGGTGCAGCATGGGGAAAGGTGCCATGTTGGGGGAGCCATATGGAGCTGTGGTGGGGTGCAGAGTCTGGAATGATCACATCCTGTACTATGCCTCCATTAGCCAACCCCCCTGCCCAGTGTAGAAGGGCCATGCTGCCACAGGATGCCCTCTGCGGTGCCAAGGATCTCCATTGGGAAGTCTGTTTCCTGGTGCCCTGGGGTGTGACTGTCCCCACAAGGGCCTGTGGGGGCAGCATGATGGGCAGGGAGGTGGCTGTGGTGGGGGGAGAAAAGGCAGGAGTGGGAGGGTGGTGCTGGTACCATTGTTCTGGCCCATGCGTGCCTGGCACTTAGTGGCAGGGCCTGCAGATACATTAAGCTGTTCTCGGGTAAGAAGCCATTGCAGTCTCTGCCTGTGGGGCAGGGGTGTGTTCGAGCTGTGAGCGGGCAGGCAGAGGCCAGTATCTGCCACAGGAGGGTGCTCCATTGTCCTGGGTGGGGCTTCAAGTCATGCTGGTGGGGTGATGGGGGGGGGGGGGGGGGGGGTGTTAGATCTGGGCAACTCATGTTGCCAGCCCGATATGGGAATTGAGCATAGGCTCTGTGGGCCAGGAGAGCAGCTCCATCAAACTCCCTGCTGATGGGGCAAGGCTATGCCCTGGGTGGGCTCCTCCAGCAGAGCATGGAGGAGCCTCGGGTGCTAGCAGGTGGTGGGTGGGCAAGGCGGGCACCCAGCTCCCTGGCAGCAATGGTGCAGGGGTAGGAGGCAACAGAATCTCATTCTCTAACTGAGGATGTAGCATGGGGGATGTGGGGTCTCCCAGCTGTTTAGTATAAAGGGCCCCCTTGTAACAGAGAGCCCATGTGAATGGGCTCAGGTCTGAGCCCAGCTCCACTCTGTGCTCCCACCCTGCAGGCACAGGGGGAGGAAGCTCAGCCAAGCCCCGTGGGACATCTCTCCGCACAGAGGCTCTGCGGGATGTTTGGCTGCTGAGATGGGGGTGAAAGTGCCACTGAGGCCCAAAGCACCACAGGGACCCCGATGGCTGTGCCCATTAGCCCATCTATAGTGCCCAGCATGCCAGCTCTGCTGGGCACCAGGGCCTGCTCCAGACCCCAGCGCGCCAAGCGCGCGCTTGGGGCGGCATCCCAGCAGGAGGGCGGGCTCTGGTAGACCTCCCGCAGACGTGCCTGCGGAGGGGCCGCTGGTCCCGCGGCTCCGGTGGAGCATCCGCAGGCACGCCTGTGGGAGGTCCACCGGAGCCGCGGGACCAGCGACTGCTAGAGCGCCCCCCGCGGCGTGCCACCGTGCTTGGGGCGGCAGAAATCCTAGAGCCGCCCCTGCTGGGCACAGCGCCCCCTGTCAGTGACTGAGTAGAAGTCCAGGGGGCCCTGCACACAGCCAACTGCTAGCATGGCTGGGGCTGCAAAGCCATCTCTCTGGGGCGGGCTGGGAGTCAGAGGTTCTTGGGGGTCCCCATGCTGTCCTGCCCAGCTGGGTGGCTCCTAGCTGCATGGGAGGGGGGCCTTTCCACCCTGGCCTTCTGGGCATTTTGAGGGGGTGGAGATGAATGACCCCAGCTGGGCAGATTTTCCCCCCCCCCCTCCCACCTTGGTGTTTGTGTTCTCCTTTTCTGCTGTCTGCCAGGGCAGCACATGCCTAAATGTTGCCTCACATGTCCTGCTGAGTGCAACTCCTGGCTGGGGCCACTTCCCACAGGAAGCTCTCTGGGGGGTGAAGGGGTCCTGGGGGGGAGGGGGTGTCTCTGTGGGTGGCAGGCTGCTTCTCTGTGTTATATACATTGTTGCTGGAGTGCAGCTCCCCTCTTAGTGGACAGGCCTGATCTTGTATGCAGGGGAGGAAGGATCACGTGTTCTAATGGTTAGAGTGGGAACTGGGTGCCAGGACTCCTGGGATCTATTCCTGACTCTGGCTGCAGAGTGGGGTCTAGGGGCTAGAAGAAGAGACTGCAAGCCAGGACTCCTGGGTTCTATTCTCAATGTTGGTACTTAAATTTTCTGACCTTGAATAAATCCTCTCCTGTCCCTCAGTTTCCATTTCTGTAACATGGGCACGCTAGTCCTCATGGAGGCAATGAGAGGGTTAATTATGAGACACTGGATGCTGGTGTTTGGCAAGTGCCCTAGTGATAGCTTAGGCATAGCACTGGCATGGCTCAGGGCAGCCAGCTGATGGCCATTCTCGTAAGGAAACAAGGGAAATGGGGTCTAGATACCATTATGGTGAAGTGGATGTGCAACTGGCTGAAAGATGGTATTTCATAGTTAGCTGGCAGACTGGGAGTGTGCATCTAGTGAGGTCCTGCAGGGATCAGTCCTGGGTCTAGTGCTAGTCAGTATTTTCATTAATGACTTGGATGATGGAGTGGGGAGTTTGCCTATAAAAATATATAGGACACCAAGCTGGGAGGTGTTGCGAGCCCTTTGGAGGGCAGGATTAGAATTCAAAAGGACCTTGACAAATTGAGAATTTGTTTGAAATCAACAAGATAAACTTCAGTAAAGACAAGTGCAATGTACTACACTTAGGAACCAAAAATCAAATGCACAGCTACAAAATGGGGACTAACTGGCTAGGTGGTGCTGCTGCTGAAAAGGGTCTGGGGGTTAGAGTGGATCAAACTGATGTGGTAGAGTTGCCCCCCCTTCCCCAAAGAGGCTACTTTCATTCTGGGATGTTGTTTAAGGGAGTGTCGTATGAGAGGACATTGTCCTGCTCAGCATGGATGAGGCCTCATCTGGAGTGTTGGGTCCAGTTCTGAGCACCACACTTCAGAAAGATGTGGACCAATTGGAGAGTCCAGAGAAGAGCAGCAAAAATAATCAAAGGCTTAGAAAACCTGATCTGTGAGGACAGGTTAAAAAATTGGGGCATGTTTAGTCTTGAGAAAAGACTCGGGGGCGGGGGGGGAAACCTGATATCTGTCTTCAAATATGTTAAGGGCTGTTCCAAAGAGGATGGTGATTGATTGTTCTCCATAGCTGCTGACAGTAGGACACAGACTAATAGCCTCCAAGGGAGGTTGTGGAATCCCTGTCACTGGAGGTTTTTAAGAACAAGTCAGACAAACCTCTGTCAGGGCTGGTCTAGGGTTACTTGGTCCCACCTCAGCGCAGGGGGCTCGACTTGATGGCTTCTCGAGGTCCCTTCCAGCAGAATGTTGCTCTGAAATCCACAAGTCCAGCATTTGTCAAATGTGGCCACATGCAGCCACCAGGGATTTTTCGTGTGGCCACAACAGCCTCCTGGGCAGTGGGGGAGGGAAAATCAACCTCTTTTTCCCCCTTCCCTACCTGTTGCTTCTGGATGCAGGGCTGCGGGGAGGGGCAAGTGGGGCAATTTGCCCTGGGCCCTGCAAGGGCTCCCACGAGAGTTTTTCAGGGCCCCTGGAGCAGGGTCCTTCACTTGCCCCGGGGGCCCCGGAAAACTCTTGCGGGGCCCGGGCCCCCAGAGCTTCTTCCACTCCGGGTCTTCGGCAATTCGGCGGCGGGGGGTCCTTCTGCTCCGGGACCCGCTGCCAAAGTGCTGGGTCTTTGGCAGCAATTTGGCGGCGAGGGGGCCCTGAATCCTCTGGGCGGCTCTGCCTGGATGAGGTACCCTGCACTGCCTCTGGAGACAGGTGGGGTACAATGCTGCAGGAGCAAGGTGAGTTCTCAGCCCACCTTGATAGGGGGTGGTAGGGCTCAGACTTCAGCCCTGGGGTGGTTGGGCAGCAGGTTCCAGTGGCAGGCCTTCAGGAACCTGGCCATGGGACTGCATGTGCCAACCCTCGGCTCTGGCCATGTGGCCCCAGCTTTGGGCTCTGGTCCCGGGTTCCAGCTGCAGAGCCAACCCTCGGTGCTGACCTCTAGCCCCTGCTGTGCGGCAGCAGGCTCTGACCCTCAGCTTCAGCTGCACAGCCCCTGGCTCTGACCACGCAGCCAGGGGCACTGAACCCCGGCTCCAGCCATGCAGGCTCACCACCCCCTTCCCCCATTTGCTTTGGGCCTCTGCTGTCTCCCCTGGCCCTGCATCCATGGCCCCAGGCCCCCACTACCTCCTCCTCTGACCCCCCCCCATCTAGGACTTAATTTGTCCTGGGGCTTGCTGAGAATAGTGATATTAACAAACATGCAGGTATCACTTTTCCCAGCAGACCTATCACAGCCTCCCAGCTAGCTACCAAGTGTGCTGTGAAAAGTGATAGTAACCAACATACAAATATCACTTTTCACAGCACTATTTTTATTGTCTGTACCAAAAAAACACATACACATGGATATTTTTGTTTTTCCTAAAGTTAATTAAGTATTTTAGGAAAAAGTGTCAGTCTGGCACTAGCAAGTGTTGGTGGTCACACTCCGAAGCCACCAAAATTTTTGTTGAGAACCCCATGCACTAACCTCTCAGTGCTGAAGAGCTGGCTCCGTTTGGATTAATGTAACGTGAAGGGTCTTTAATAGGCTACAACCCCTTTATGAGACTAGGATAGCAGGGGGCTGCTGTGGGTCAGGATTGAGGGGCATTGTCAGGGCTGTGTGGGGAGAGCCTGGGGCAGGGATAGCAGGGGCTGTGGATTGAGGGGCACTGGCAGAGCTGTGTGCAGGGAGCCCAGGCCTGGGATCTCAGGGGCCTGCAGCAGCCAGGAATGTGGGCAAGGCCATGTGTGGGGAGGCTACTCAGAGCCTGGTTCTCAGTAGCTCCACCAGTCCCTCTTGCTAGACAAGTTAATCCTGCAGCTGCCCACCCCCATCCTAGGCAGGAGCTGAGCTGCACGCAGGCCCTGCCTCCCACCTCTGGCACTCTCCGCACAGCTCACTAGCTGCTGGCGGCTCCCTCCTGCCTGACTTTCAGTGCTTGTTCCATCAGGCCACCTGCTGTCTCAGCAGCCCTGGTGGCTAGGCCCAGCCCAGGAACATGCATGCTGGCCTGGGGCAAGGAAGGGAGGGGCAGGAATGTGAGGAGCATGGGGTGGGGCTTCACCCCCACCCCATCACAAAGTGCGTGCCACTAGGCTGGGTGCAGCCCTGGGATATCTCATATCTTAGGTAACTGGCAACCTTTCACCCCCAGCTGCTTCATGGACTGTAAGAGGGAGGCTGGGACTGCTCTCTCTGGTGCCAGAAAGGCCACCCCCTCTGGGGTGGAGCACAGCAGCTGTTCTAACAGCACCCAGCAACAGTGTGGGGCATATAATGGAGAATTCCCCAGGCAGCTGGACTGGAGAAGAGATGGGAGAGCAATCAGGGAGGTGCAGTGTAGGGAGCTGGGATTTGGGCAGCAGAATTGGGTGTGGGGAGGGTAGCAGGAAAAATACACTGGATCTTTAATGGCCTCAGGTGGCAAGTTAGCATGCCCAAAAGCACCTGCCTCTAACACTACAGCAGGGCACTAGCACCACCTGGGAGGCCTCCTGTCCCGGTCCTGGCCAGGCCTAGCCCTGCTCAGAGACTAGCAGAGAGTTCACATCTCTGATGCAGCCAACTAGAGTGTGAGCGCATGTGGGGACACCCACACACACCCCCACCCCCAGGGGTTGACTGCTACGGCACTGCCCTCTCACGTGATCCTGATCCTCCTGCCCCTGGAGTATCCAGGTGGGAGCAATAGATTAGAGTTTGCAGGTTGGTTTGGGGAGCTGCACCTGCTACCTCCTGCTGCAAGTTTCCACCCTAACCATTGGCCCTGTCTGGATTCCTCCCTGGCAGATGGACCTGGTCTCCACCATTGGTGAGAGCGCTGCCCTGGGGGCAGCTGGTGCCATCTTCTGGGGTGATGCAGACTACACCAAGAGCCAGGTAGGTACCGGGGGAGGACAGCTCCCCCTCTGCTCGCAGCAGGGAAGCATCTGCCTGCCATCTGAGCTCTGGTATCGAGCATGGGGAGTGCCTCTCCACAGGCCTGCTCCTGCCTCCTGTGGAGTCAAAGACTGAAACAGGATTGGGCCTGGTGCCCTGCTGGCATCTGCCTACCGCAGCTTGTGCTGAGAATGAGCCGGGGCTGCACACAGCACGTGTTGTGGCCTTGCTGGATGCTCTGGTCTGTGCCCGCAAGGTCTGAGCATCCCATGGTGCCTGACCCAGTGCAGTCAGTGGGGCAGGGGAAGCTGCCAGTCTCCTTGGGGCCCTGCTGATCCTGGCCTGCTTGGCATTTCTGCCTCCTGGCTTGGCCTGGGCATAGGGAAGTGCCAACCCCCTGCATGCAGCAATAGTGCTGCTAGCCCCTGAGGATCTGAAGGCATGTGAAGGAACAGTGCTAGCACCTGGCAGTGCTATTGGTATACCCTGGTGGGCTTGAACTGCTCCTGGGTTCCTAGCAGGGCCTGCCATGGCAGTTGGTCCACAGCTGCCCTCTGGCTCTCACTCACCCCTCGTTCCCTTCCCAGAGCACCTGCCGGACCATCAAGGCCTACCTGGAGGAAGAGCTGGGTCACTACATCATCAACGTCACCACGGCAGCTCAGCGCTGCAGCCAGGCACTGTGCCAGGGCTGGGGGCGCTGCCTGCGCCGGGACAGCACCGCCAACGTCTTCCTCCACCTCAACCCGCTCAGCTTCCAGATCCGGCGCCGGGGTGAGGCAGACGGGCAGCAGCCAATGCTGCGGGTGGAGGGGGAGCTGTCTGCCGCCGACACCGCCTACCTACGGACCCACTTCCGGTGCCAGTGTTACCAGGGCTGGCGTGGGGATGCGTGCGAGTGGCAGCTGAGCACACACAACAGTGGAGCCTGCCCGACCTGTGCCATTCTGGGACTCCTGGCGCTGGGGCTCCTGGCCCACTTGGACTAGTTTGGCCCCTTACTGGGGTCCTCATGGCAGTAGGCAGTCTCCTGGTGCTTAGCATGGCAGGGGCATGGGTGCAATAGATGGCACTTGTAGCCAGAGCCTGGCGTGCCCCTCCGTGGGGCAGACAGACTTAGAACCCAGGAGCCTTTTGTATTTCATTTAGTACCGATGTAGTGGATCTCTTGGAGGTGGCCCTCTGCCATGGCTGAGGGGGCAAGAGACCCCCTCCAGCACTCCCTGTTGGCCAGCAGAGTGCCTGCAGCTGTGGGGTGAGGGGTGTTCTTGGGCAGTGATGCAGGGGTAGGGGGCAGCCTGCAGCTGGGAGTGGGGGGAGATCTGCCCTGGTGTGGAAATACAAGGGCTGTGCCTGGGGCTGGCTTCATCCCCCAGGGCCAGGTAGCCCCTCCTTCCCTGCTGCTGGGTGTGCCCCAATGTGGAGCCTGGCCCCATGGTGTGTGGGGGGGTGCTCATCCCCATCCCCAGTTCAGCAGAGGGACAGGGGCCTCTTGGCATGAGCCAAGCTGCACAGGGGGTGTGGGGTGCCTCCTAGCTCTACTCTAGGCTTTGGGGTTGGTGGAGGAGCAAGGGGATGGCAGGGCCCTTCTTCTGTTGTAAGGAGGGGGGTGGCTATGCAATGAGCGGAGGAGTGTCTGGGAGGCAAGGCCTGATGTGACATACTACTGTATGTGTCTGGAAATCCCCCTGGGGCTGAGTTTATGGGCTGGGGGAGGATCTGCCTTTCAGTGCCTGAGTGAGGTGGGGCCCGGGCCGGGGGCCTCCTGGGAGCCAGCGCCCTGCCTCTGTCACCGAGAAACCAAAGTGCTTTACCTCACCATTAAAGGTGGAATGAGAGAGCAGGTGGCTGCTGTTGGCTTATGGCGCGGCTCCCCCTTGCCCTGAGAGCAGGGGACAGTCCCATTTTCCTCACCCCTGCTGCAGGGGAGGTTGGGACAGGTGTTCTGGGGGCTTTTAGT
Organism: Mauremys mutica; assembly: GCF_020497125.1. Lineage (NCBI taxonomy): Eukaryota > Metazoa > Chordata > Testudines > Geoemydidae > Mauremys > Mauremys mutica. The sequence goes on from NC_059078.1 coordinate 49,741,353, forward strand.
TGGGCCCCTCTTGGCTGGCACAGTACCTGGGCTAGGGAGGCAACTATATCTGAGTCATGTTTGGACCATACTCCTTTTCTCTGCGCCCCCCCCCCCTGCTGACAATTCCCCGTTTCTCCTGGCCCCTGGTGTGTGACTCAACAGCCAGCATGCATGGTACCAAGCACCCCTCCCTCCCTCCTCCCCCAGCTCACTGAGCTGCCCTCTGTTAGCTCCTGGCACACAGCATGGAGACATCTGCCCGTGAGGTCTCCTGCTCCTGTAGGGTGTGCGCTCGGCAAGGCTGGGCCGTGGCTTCCCTTTGCCCCTGGGATGGCAGCAGAAGAAAGCTGTGGGGAAGGCTAGCTTGTGGAGGGGGCATTAAGGCTGGGAGCTGGCGTGAGTCATACCTGCAGCTCCAGGCCACGGGGGGGCAGTGGGCAGCCCCATGTCTCCCTAGCCCAGCCCCCAACTAGGTCATTTATCGTTCAGCCTGTGACTTGTTCCATGTTCAGAGGCTGGTACCTCATGGGACACCTGCCCCTTTGCCTGACCTCCAGGAGTGGCCAGAGCCCCCTCATGCTAACAGCTGTCCATAAAACTATTGGTGGCCCTGCGTGCTAGCAGCGTGGGTTCTGCAGGCGTTGGGGAGATACGCAGGGGTGTTTGTGTTGCGTACGGGAATGCTGCATGCTCATTCAAGGCCAGCAGCGAGGAGGAAAGCTGGGGCTGCTGAAACCCCAGTGGGTGACTGACCCTCTCTGGGGGGTTTCTCTGGAAGCCATGTGGCTGGGGGCTCAAGGTTAATTACAGGAGGTGAGACCTATCTCTGACAGCTGGCCCTGCTCATGCATTGCAGGGTGCTGCACTGAGCTACATAGCTCCCTCCTTGCTGCCAGCCCCCAGCTCTGAGTGTTGGAAGCTTGGCTCCAGGGGGTGCCTGTTGCTCTGGGATGTTTCCCTTCCCCATGGGCTCATACCCCTCAGTATGGTGTGAAGCCAGGAGGGAGGGGGGCTGTCTTTGCCCACTCGTCTTTGTGTTCTCCTTAAACAGTGCACGGGTTGGTGCTATCCACCCCCCATACCACCACTGCCCCAGGCATGATCACCCTGTGTTGGGACTAGCACTAGGGGAGGGGCCTTACTTTAGCAGCTGGCCTGAAATACAGCAGCATGCAGGGATTGGCATTGATTGATGGGAGAGCGCCCCCTACTGAGTAACCCCCTCTGCTCCCTGAAACACAGCATCCTGAGCTTCCCATTGGGGTCAGCAGTGACTGAGGGGAGCATGCCCCCTACTGAGCCCCTTACTCGGGCCTGGTGCTACTGGAAGGATATGGGGGCATTTGCCTCCCCCCCCAGCAATTTCCTAGGGCCCCCAAATTATTGTCAGAAAAGCCAGAACATGCCAGTCTTCATCTTTTCTATAACAGACATCACAGAGCAATAGCCAGGTGCTAACTTTTACTTTGGTAAATGCTTAAAATCCAAGATCTCCTGGTGGTCTAACACACACCTGCCAATGTGCCAGTGTTTATTTTTCAGTGACATCCAGGGCCCCAAAGTAGATCCAGTAATGAGACTCTAGAACCAGCCCTGCACCCACTTATACTCCCTGCAACACAGCACCAGCTCAGAGTACCCCACCTTGCTTCCTGTACCAGCTGGGACTTGGGCTAGCCAAGACTTGGGTGGGTGACCACCCCACAACCCTGCTTAGTGTGTGCCAGCTAGCAGGTGCACAGGCAAGATAGCTGCAGTATCACATTGTTGGTGCCTCTCTGCCAGGGTCAGCCCTGGTGTCTTAGGTTTTTGTGTGTTTGCAGGGCATGTGTGTCCCGTGATGCTTTGGGGTGTGTTTTCAGGGGGCAACAGCCCAACAGGGCTTTTTGGTAGTCCTGTTAGAAAAAGTCCTGGAGCTGCAGGCACGGTGGCCTCATGGGGAAGGGACCCGGCAGCTTGCCAGGCTTGGGCACGTGGCTGGACAGAATGGAGCTGGGGTCAGTAGGGAGAGGGCGGCTGAGTGGCGGGCACGTTCTCTCATTACCTACTAATAATTTCAAAGAGGAGGCCGGGCTTGACTTGCATGCGGCTGCTGGCCTTCCAGTGCAGTTTGCAAGAATGGCCCCCCTTGTTCCAGGACAGAGGAGGGGAGGAAGGGGAAGGAAGAAAAGGGGGATGGGAGAGAGGAGGGGACAGAGGGCTCTATCGTGACTCCCACCCCCGCCAGGCAACATGCCCCAAAGCACCATGGGACAGAGTGAGGGAAAGGGGTTATATGGGGGTTGAGGCAAGTGTTCAGTGGGGAAGAGGAAGGAGGGGTTTGTGCAGCCAGTTGGGGGGGGGCTTAAGGAGGGGATGGGGGGGCTGGAAGGAGTGGGGAAGGGGATGGGGAAGGCCACGGGCTCCTTTTGCTGGGTGTCCATGGGGCAGGCCCAGCAGCCCATGTGCTCTCCCTCCTCGAGGTTTCCCAGCCCAGTTCCCCTTGGCAATGCTGGCGTCCCCGCTGCCCAGGCATGTGTCTGTGCCCCAACCTTGCCCCTCGCACTGTGTTCCCTGCTGGCACTGCCACCGCACTGCCCACCCCTATGGCTCCTGCTGCCCGCTTTGGCAGGAGCTGAGCTTGGGCAGCCAAAGCAAACACAGCCCAGGCCAGCGTGGTGAAACCTCCCCAGGGCCTGGAGCAGGTCTAGCACCCTGCCCTGGCTGCAAGGAGGAAGCAGCTGCTGTCTGTCAGGGCCTGACTTCCACCGGCTTCTCCAGCGCCTGCACTGGAGGGTCTTCACAAGTCCCCCAGTTTTGGCTGTGACGGGAGCCTGTGCTGGCCCAAGGGGCGGGCCCCTTGTCCTACAATGCATGGTGCGAGGGGTTAACGCCAGAGAGGGGCACATACCCGGAGTGGGTGCAGCATAGATGGGAGCAGGGCAAGCACCATGCACCCTGCCCTGGGGGGCCCACAGGTGCCGTTTCAATGACCCACCCAGTCTGTGGCTGCCCAGCTGAGGTGACCAATGAGGTGGTTTGTGTGATGTGGAGACAGTGCCTGCTATGGACAGGCCGGAGCCCCCTCCCCATTCATCACACAATGGGTACTGCCAGCTGGAGCCTCTGAGCAGCCTCTTCCCTGGCTACCCAAGGGAAACCAGATCCACTGGTTGCAGCCAAGCAGAGATGCATCTGCTCCCCAAAACTACTGTACAGTGTGGAACCATTTAGCTGTCTGTTCAGAACAGGCCTGTGGCTGGGATAGGCAGGGCACCAAGAGGCCAGGCTGAGGGGCACCAGCAGAGCTGTAGGGGGTGGGGAGCCCCGGGTTGGGCTAGCGGGGGGCTGTGGGACAGGACTTCAGTGCATTGGCAGAGCTGCATGGGGAAAACCTACAGGGGGCTGTATGGGGAACCGTTCCAGCTGGCCCCAGCTATCTCCTTTGACCAGCTGTAAAACCCAATTCATTTGCAATGGCCCGTAGAATGCAGGCTCCGGAGGAGATGCTGGGTTATGACCTGCTCTGGGAGGCTTCACAGCTCGCTAGTGCTTTTCTTGGCCCTGAATTTGCTCTCCTGGGCAAGGGGCGATGCAGGGGTTAGACCTGAGCCTTTGCTCTCCACTTCCCCCTGTGAGCCAAGAGTCTGAATCACTCTTCTCCTCTTCCCCCCACCCCGGGCTGATGGGGGAGTGTTTTCTCCCCACCTACCCGCCCCCCTGCAGTCTGGCCCAGATCACTTCAAGCCCTTTGTCCTATGACAGTGAGAGGTGTGTGGGTGGAGGAGCCCTGTCATTTCCATGTTCCAGGGGTGCTTTAACCCTTTGTGGCTTTTCAGAAACCTGCTGAAATCTCAGCTCCTCTGCCCTGGCAGGAGAAATGGCATCCAGGAGGGTCATTAGCACGGCCTACCCTTTTTGTCAGTATGGTGGGAGCAGCGTGGCATTCCCTAGATATAGGGGCATCTCCTCCTCCCACAGCAAAAGTGGGTATGGTGCTGTGGCCAGGCCAGGCTGGTATTCCTGGGCCGTGACAGCCACAGACGGCTCCAGAAATCAGCCACAGCACAGGCAGTAACGTCACTGGCCTCTCTCTGTGCTGTAACTGGAGCAGGGCATTTGGTCTCCACTGACTCAGTCCGTCCTTGGCCCCCCTCTGCCAATGTGCCAACCAGGGGGTCAGTTAGCGGGGATTAAGACTCCCATTACAGGGCTGCCATCAGACAGGACCAAGTTCCCGCCTGGGGCTGGATTCAAACCAGCACTCCTTGCTCCCTGCCCCAAGGTGTCCTCCTCTGCCTCAGCAATCCTATCACTGGGAAGGCTCCGGTGTCACCATCTCTTCCCAGAATGGACAAAGCAGTCGCTAGTGAGTGCAATGCACAGTTGGGGGCACTCAGGGGCAGGATGGGGAAGGGGAGGTGTAGCCCCCCCATTACTCCCCCCAACATTGCCCCCCCGGCCCGTCCAAAATAGGTGACTGTTTTATTTGGGGTGTTTGCTTGGCTAAAGGCTGCAGCCAGCCAGTTTACTCCAGCCACGACCCCGCCTGCACTGCAACGGGGCAGCCTCACCTGGTGTAGTGCGGGCGCAACCCAGGGCGCCCTGGGCAGGGCCTGAAATGCCTGCTGCCCGCTCCCCAGCAAAGAGTTAATAGGCTGAGCTGCATGAGTCAAGGCCCCAGGTCTCCAGAAGCTGAAGGCTGGATTGTTTCTTTTCCCAGTCTCCCTGGCGGCCCCCCCACCGCAGTGTAATAGGAACCAGACTCGGTGGGGGCTGAGCTCTGCCCCATTCCCCTCCTCCTTCCCAGTGCTTGGCCGGCTGCTTTTCTGAGAGTTGTGTGCGGGCGTGTGCTGACACCTGCTGATCGATGCCTGGAACTGCTCCCCTAATCACAACAGGGGACTGGGCTACAGCCCCTCCCCCCAGCACTGTCCCCTTCAGGGCACCCCGCAGCACTGCACCCCTCAGTACTGTACCGTTATCGCACACTGTCTCCTTCAGGGCACTCTGCAGCACTGCCCGCTGCAGCGCTGCCCTGTTATCACACTCTGCCCCCTGCAGGCCCCCCGGCACTGTACTCTTATTAGACATCGCCCCCTTCAGGGCACCCCACATCACTGCACCGTGCAGCACTGCACTGTTTTCATACGCCACCCCCTGCAGGGCCCCGCCCCCCCTGCACTGCACTGTTATCGCACACTGCCCCCTTCAGGGCACCCCGCAGCACTGCACCCCACAGCATTGCACTGTTATCGCACATTCTTTTAGGCTGGCTGGGCCTATTCAGAGGCGATGGGGCTCAGCAGACTTGTGACCCAGCCAGCTCACCTCCCTAGGTGGGGTGAATGCTGACGGTCATGTTACTGGTGAATCATGTCACCAATTGGGGTAGAGAAGGTCGAGGCCTGGAGAAGGCTGCTGAGGGCTGCAGAGTTTGGCAAGGCTCTGGCACGGTATCATGATGTGCCGGGGAGCAGGGACTCCAGGCAGGAAGGCCTGGGGGTGGCTGCTGAGGAAGGAGCAGGGTCCAGCACAAAGGAGCTGGGGTGGGGGGAAGGAGGGGAGCCTGGGAAGGGGGAAAAGCTGAGCCCCGAGGGCAGGCAGGCAGAAGCGTGTCTGAGCTAGTGAAGACCAACCAGACTCTCAGACAGGCCCAGTGTGAAAACTGTGTTGGGTTTTGGCCTCGTATACCTGGGATGGGGTGGACCTTTTGTTAGGGACTTAGGCAGAGGGTCAAGTCACTGCAACAGCCAAACCAGTCTGTGAAATTATTGAGGAGCCCTGAAGAGAGGGAAACTGAGGCATGGATGTTGCAGGACCACTCCCTGTCACAAGAGGATACTCTGGAGGCCAGGGCTGGAGCCAGCACCGCTGCCCACATCTCACACACACTGAGGCAGCCTGGGGGGCTGGGCCGGTCCTGGGTTTTGGTTTGGCCCTTTATAGAAATCAGGGCCTGCTTTGGATCCGGATCCTGGTCTGGGTTCAGCGCTCTGGTTTCGGGGGTGGCTGGCGCCAGGGCTGTGCAGGACGTGGCCCATCTGGCTTGCACATGTGCACCTCCCTCATCTCATCTGACGGACCACCTGGAAATGTTCCGGAGTAGACCCCAGCCCCCGAGAGAGATTCCCCCGGGACGCCAGCTGTGGTTACTGGGGTGGAAACAGCCCCCCCTCCTCCCCATTATGCCACCCCTTAAGGCTCTCATAGGTTGGAAAGCTTCACTCATCCCCTTAATCCCTGGTTGGAAGGGTCTGCCCCATCTCACTCCCCCAGCCTGCCGTTGGCTGGGGAAGGAGGCAAACGGGGGAGGGGAGGAGGAGGGGAAGGATCCCAGAGCTGGTGGGAGATTGGAGCTTTCTTATAGAAAATTAAGCTCCTGGCTCAGAGGGAGGCATTGTTCTAGTTGAGCTTCCTCCAGCCCCTCCTATCCAGCCCCACCAATCCCAGGGTGTAGGGTCTGGCAGTGGGCTCCATCTGGGTCCTAAGCCGCCCTCGGGCCTGCGTGGTCATGTTGGGCCCACAGGGACATGCTGCCACGGGCAGAGCAGGGCTGTGATCAGAGGTCCTTCCAGGGGTGGCTCTAGGAATTGCGCCGCCCCAAGCAGGGCGGCACGCCGCAGGGGGCGCTCTGGCGGTCGCTGGTCCCACAGCTCCGGTGGACCTCCTGCAGACGTGCCTGCGGAGGGTCCGCTGGTCCCGTGGCTCCGGTGGACCTCCCGCAGACGTGCTTGCGGATGCTCCACCGAAGCCGCGGGACCAGCGGACCCTCCGCAGGCACGCCTGCGGGAGGTCCACAGGAGCCGCCTGCCGCCCTCCCGCGGCACGCCGCCCCAAGCGCGCGCTTGGCACGCTGGGGTCTGGAGCCGGCCCTGGGTCCTTCAGGGAGTAGGCCCAGCCCTGGGCCTGGTGTTTTACCCTGGCTGCCCCCTTATAAAATGCTCTCCCTCCCAGGAGCGATCGATGCCAGGGCCGTATTTCTGGCTTCGCAGTAGCGGAGGGTGACACCCTCAGCCCAGCTGGGGCAGTACAGGTGAAGTTTCAGCACCACGCAGATCTGCAGAGCATGGGGATGCAAGGATTCCTTGGGGATGGAGCTGAACCACCCCAGGACTGCATTTCCCATGAGCCTCTCTGCCCTTGCCCTCCGCTTACCCCTATCAGTTTGCATCCCAACACCAGCCCAGAGATTTATAGACAGGTCTCCACTTACTTCAGCTTCCCCACTGATGCTACAGGCTTAGCTCCTAGTGGGGCAGGAAGGAAAGGGGCCCGCTCCATATGGGCTGGGGGGGACTGACTCCTGTGGTCTGAGAAGTAGGCTGGCTGATTTTGGCTGGCTCCACTTTGTTACACTGGAACCTGGCAAGGCTAGTCAGCGTGGGCCACTGCTTCTGCTACTGAGCATAGCCACAAGGATATGGGCATGATCCACATCCAGCCCCAGGATATGATTTGCCTTCCCAGCCCACACTAGCTAGCCCCCAGCGCTGCGAGCTTCCTCACAGCAGTGCCCTGCCCATGCCAGCTGGCCCCCAGCGCTGCGAGCTGCCTTACAGCAGTGCCCTACCCACACCAGCTGGCCCTCAGCACTGCCAGCTTCCTCAGAGCAGTACTCTACCCACGCCAGCTGGCCCCATGCTGTGAGCTTCCTCTGAGCAGTGCCCTGCCCATGCCAGCTAATCCTCAGTGCTGTGCACTTCCTTGGAGCAGTGCCCTGCCCATGCCAGCTAATCCTCAGTGCTGTGCACTTCCTTGGAGCAGTACCCTGCCCATGCCAGCTGGCCCCCAGCGCTGTGCGCTTCCTCGGAGCAGTGTCTTTGTTGCCATGGCTTGGATTCTGGCCTTGCAGTTTAGCATGGCAGCTCTGACCCATGTTCCGTTGACCCCACGCTATCTCTTTGACCCGTTCTCCCTGCTCCTTCTCCCCCCCCCCCCCCCGCAGGTAAATCTTTAACCTGGGCACAGAGCAGCCAACCCAGGGCTCTTCCACCCCATCTGCAAACACTGCTTCCCTTTGGAGCAGTGGCCCTGGCATCATGGCCCAGCAGTCCCTTCACATGGGGAAAACACTCCTCCCACCCGCCCCCGAGGACAGGAGCTCAAGGGTCCGGTTTGGTGTCTCCTACGGGAAGAGAGTGGGGGGCGGGGAATAGGACCCATTGACACATCAGCCAAGGTCATGGGGAGGGCAAAGCTCTGGAGCAGGTGCCAGGCCTCCCACCACAAATCCTTGCGAAAGCCAGCGGTTTGATTCCAGCCCTCCCTCCTCTGCAGGGAGAGTTATTAGGAGGGACGAGGTCGGGACAAACCAGTAGGAATTAGCATTGGAAAGCTGACAGAACTCGGCTCCCCTGGGGGGCAGCAGGAATCCACTCCGCATCTCTCTCAGCTTCCCCATCCCTGGGGCAGGGCTGAGTGGGGAAACTAGGCAGCCAGGGCGTCCTCTGAGATTTGAGGAGCCGGGCCCCCAGGAGCTCTCCCGAGGCCTCAAGGACTAGACGCCAGCCATTGGCACGCAGGCTCAACATGGCGGCCACCGCGTTCTTACTGCCCTGGGCATGCTTGCTGAGCCTGGCCCTGGTGGCTCGAAGCACGGCAGACGGGGGCCCCGTTCTCTGGAACCGCCCCTTTGTCACGGTGTGGAACGCCCCGAGCCAGGAGTGCAGCACAAAATACCATGTGCCCCTTGACCTGGGGGTCTTTGACGTGGTGCTGAACCGCAATGAGTCTTTCCTGGGCCAGGAGATCGCCCTCTTCTACAGCAACACACTGGGCCTCTATCCACACTACACCCCGGAGGGGACGGCAGCCCATGGGGGCATCCCCCAGAATGGCAGCCTCCTGGCCCACCTCGGCAAGGCGAGGCACGACATCCAGGCCGCCATATCGGAGCCAAGCTTCCGGGGCCTGGCAGTGATCGACTGGGAGAGCTGGCGCCCCGTGTGGGCTCGGAACTGGGATGCCATGGAGCTCTATAAGGAGAAGTCCCAAGAGCTGGTCCGGGAGCAGCACCTCGACTGGCCCCCAGACAGGGTGGCCGAGGAAGCTCAGGAGGAATTTGAGCAAAGCGCCCGGGCCTTCATGGAGCAGACCCTGGCGCTTGGCAAGAGCCTGAGGCCTGGGGGCTTCTGGGGTTTCTATGGCTTCCCCAGCTGCTATAACTATGATTTCAAAGCGGCCAACTACACAGGGGAGTGTCCCGCCGTGGAGCAGCGGCGGAACGAGCAGCTCTGGTGGCTCTGGAACCAAAGCCGGGCGCTCTACCCCAGCATCTACCTGCCCAAGGAGCTCCGGCTGACAGACCAGGTTGGCAAGTTTGTCCGGCACCGTGTGGCCGAGGCATTCCGGGTGCAGGGGCAGATGGGGACCGGCAGCCTCTCAGTCCTACCTTACGCCCGTATCCAGTACGACTTCACGGAGGACTTCCTCTCACAGGTGATGCCCCCAGCCAACGTTGCCATGGCCCCCCAGGGCTGAATAGAGGGGCAGCATGAGGCGGAGGCCAGCTTTAGGGGCGGGGGTGTTTCCCATCTTCTAGCCCAGGTCCTCTCGACCATTGCTTACCATTGTCACCCGGGGCCAAGGAGCAGCCATTGGCGGGGAAGGGGCAGAGGGAGGAAATCTGGTAGGATGAAGTCAGCTCGGGGTGTGTGTGTGTGTGTGGAGAAGCCCTGGAGGGCAGAAGGGGGATCCATAGGGATCCCAGCGGGAGACGTGTGAGGGACAAGGGCCATATCCTGGGCCATGGGGCCAGAAGAGAGCAATGCTTTCACACAAGACAAAGGTCTGGGCTCGTGGAGGGTCTCTCTACATTTGGCCTGTTTCAGGCTATTCCTCTGCCTTTTCTTTGTACCTCCAGGAAAGAAAATACCCCCAATACCTCTGGGAAAGAAAATACCCCCAACTCAGCCAACTCTTCACCCCCATCCCACCCCAGCTTAGCAGAAACCTGTCTTTGTTACACTGCTGTGGTCCCAGTGGCCCTTAGTGATTAGCCAGCAGCTGGGGCCTTGCAAGTCGTTTCTGAGTCAGATTGTTTATTTGCAAAGAATGGGCACAAAGTCCAGCTTCCCTGAACAGAAAGAAACAAGCAGCCGTCAGTTTCCTTACTGAGAAATCCCCAGGCCTGCCTCTTCAGTCAGTGCTGGGCCCACCGAGCTGTCCCTCTGCTCTCTCAGGGCCATGACATCTCCCTGCCTGCTGGCCACCTCTGCTCTAGCACCCCCTCACAGCTTGCCAAACCAGCTCCTAGCCCCTGCATTTGCCATTAGGGAATCCCACAGCCCGCACAGCTTACCTTCTGATCAGGACTTGCCATTGCCTTGGATGGTGATTTCTGTTGTTTCCAGCTATGTCACTACATAAAGGGGCTTAATTGCTCCTTCCCTTTAGCCTGCAAGAAGGTTGCTTTAACCAGGTGTGTGATTGTTTGTAGATGCCACTTGCTGGCAGTCATTAACACCTGTCAGCATAACACGGCTTTGCATGTGGGCAGTGAATCGATGGCACTGTCTCTGACCCACCCCCCTCACCTGGAACAGAACCACAGAGGTTCCTCAATCTGGCTTGAGGCAGCGGATGCTGGTGGTTGTCTGCTGTTGTGCCAGAAGGGGGCGATCTGTGCGGGAAAGATGCATGCGTGGATCCTACAGGAACAGCCTTCCACCCCTCCCAGGTGTTAGTAGCCGAAGTTGTTATCTTCATGGTGATTCTCTGCTTCTTGCAGGAGGATTTGGTCCACACCATTGGGGAAAGTGCTTCTCAAGGTGCCTCGGGGATTGTGCTGTGGGGCAACGAGGATTACACTCGCTCACGGGTTCGTTACATGGGGGGCTACGGCTGCTTATGGGTTGGGAATGGGAATCCTGGCTGGGGTGTGGATGCTCCTGCGCTCAGAGGATGGGAAGCTGTGTGGGGGCGTCTCGCATGGTGTGCAACTGGCAGTTCCCAGGTGTGTGTGATGCTGAGAGTGAGAGCCCTGGGGTCTGGCTCCCCCTGCACTCAGGAGCTGGGAGGGTGGGTCCCGGCGGGACTGTGTGGAAGGGAAGCACAACAGGAAAATGGGCCCCTCCTCTCCTCTGAGCGAGCCCTGCCTGGGCCTGTACTGTGCCCCCCTACAGGAGTCCTGCCTGGCACTGAAGGAGTATGTGGACAGCAGCCTGGGCCACTACATCATGAATGTGACCAGCAGCGCCACACTGTGCAGTGTCACGGTGTGCTCCAGCCATGGGCGCTGTGTGCGGCGAGCCGGGCGAGCCGGGCACCCCGGCGCGTTCCTGCACCTCAGCCCCTCCAGCTTCACCGTCCAGAGGCACCACAGCCGGCCCCACCTCCACCTGCAGGGACAGCTGGCAAAGCAGGAGCAAGCCAAGCTGGTGGAAGAATTCAGCTGCCAATGCTACACTGGCTGGGCAGGGACCCAGTGTGAACATGAGGGCAACCCAGAGTGAGAACCTCAGCAGAGACACCCTGATATGCACCCCACATGGCCCCATACACCCCATCCCTGACATACCCACACCCCATATATACTCCCCACATGGCCCCATAGACCCCACATATACATCCCCCACATGGCCCCATGCATCCCACGTGGCCCCATACACCCCACCCCTGACATACCCACACCTACTCCCCACATGGCCCCATGCACCCTACATTCCCCCATACACCCCACTCCTGACACACCCACAGCCCACATATACACCCCCACATGGCCCCATGCACCCTACATGGCCCCATACACCCCACATATACATCCTCCACATGGCCCCATGCATCCCACATGGCTCCATACACCCCACTCCTGACATACCCACACCCCACATATACACCCCCACGTGGGCTCACGCACCTTATGTAGCCCCTTACATCCAACCCCTGAAACACTCCCCACATGGCCCCCATGTACCCTACCCCAAAACACCCCCCCCCTCGCATGGCCCCATTGCACCCACGTGGCCCCCTCACCCTGAAACACACCCGAACACCAATATGGACACAATCTGGGATACAGTTCAAGCCTTTCTGTCATGTACCCCTCACATAGTATAACTCTGTACTTTATAACAGGAAACATGCATGATATGTGGAACCCCATCATAAACTGACATGTAAGTGTCAGATACATCCTATGCTAAAAACCACCTCACAGAGAGGTGCATACCACTTATAGTGATCTCTGTCATGTCCACAACGGAGAGAGATTCGTACCTCATGGCCCAAAATGTGCGCTGTAACTAGCAGCATGCAAGGGCTACAACGGTGTAAGCCTCCTACACTGAACCATTCAGTGTGGGGCTGTTAAACACCCCCCCCATGGCCCATGCACCCTACGTGGCCCATACACCCCACCCCGGGAACACACCACCCCTGGAACACATCATTCCAAAATAAAAAGAAATCACAAGCTAGAGCCATGCAAAGAATTCACATGCCAACCTCAAGAGCAGGGGCGGCTCTAGCCATTTTGCCGCCCTAAGCACAGCGGCATGCCTGCGGGAGGTCCACTGGAGCTGCCCGCCACCCTCCCGGTGACTGGCAGAGCGCCCCCTGCGGCATGCCGCCCCAAGCACGTGCTTGGCGTGCTGGGGCCTGGAGCCACCCCTGCTCAAGAGCTGATTCACACATGCAGAGCACCCGGCACTGCCACCCAATCAAATGGCTTTTTATTTGTACAAGTGTAAGCGTGTGATGGCCTCCATCTTGGCTGAGACCCCAGGGACTGAACAGGAGACCTCCAGAGCTAACCACATGAACGACTGCAAGCTTGAGCTGAAGAGTCAAGGCATCCTAGCAGGACCTATACAAGGCTCTCATCCTGTGTGGATCAGACCTATAACATCCCCACCCACTGGTGGATCACAAACACACTGGCATTTTTTAGTTGATGGTGCTATCTAGGAGTGACCGAGGCAAGGGGGGCTGGCTGAAGGGATTTTGGAAGGGAATTCCGAGCTGAAGGGGTAGCAGGGAGAGGGCAGGGAGCTACATGAGAGTGTTGGAAGGGGACACAGTGGGGACACTAAGTTTGGGGGAGAGGTAGATACACTTGTGGTTAGGTGTGACGTTATTGACATGAACTGTGACCGTACAGATCATTGTGGCAACCAAGGTCCTATAGTTGCACCAAATCTTGTATAAAGGAGGTCAAGAAGGTGTCTATGAAAAGGTTGTGAGTTGCTGGTTATGATTATGCTATCTGCATGTGTGTATCATTTTTGTATTTGAAGTTATGAATATTGGCTATGTACTTGTATCTCAATGTGTTTGATTCTAAGTAGCACCAGTGAAGCATCTGGCCAGCTTATTGAGAAGGGACTTTTCAGATTAAGTGCCCAGCCAAGAAACATGTGAGCAATGGCTGCTCGCTCTACCTGTAAAAAATTGAGTCATGCATGGACATGTGACTTGCTCATGGACTTGCTCAAGGACTGGGCCAGGCTGGGTGTCAATGGCTGGGTGTCAAAGGAGTGGGCCAAGCTGATGTCAATGGGTCAGATGTCAAAGAACTGGGACGTGTCGGGTGTCAATGGGCTGAATGTCAAAGGACTGAGCTGGGTTGGGTGTCAATGGGCTGAGTGTCAAAGGACTGAGCTGGGCTGGGTGTCAGTGGGCCAGGTGTCAAAGGACTGGGCTGGGCCTGGTGTCAATGGGCTGAATGTCAAAGGACTGGGTTGGGCTGGGTGTCAATGGGCTGGGTGTCAAAGGACTGGGCCGGGCCAGGTGTCAATGGGCTGGGCCGGGTGTCAATGTGCTGGGTGTTAATGGGCCAGGCCGGGTCTCAATGGGCTGGGCCGGGTGTCAATGGGCTGGGCTGGTTGTCAATGGGCTGGATGTCAATGGGCTGGGCTGGGCTGGGCCCGATGTCAATGCACCATGTTTCAATGGTGTCAACGGGCTGGGCCAGGTGTCAGTGAGCTGAATATCAAAGGACTGGGCCAGGCCCAGTGTGAATGGGCCAGGCCGGCTGTCATTGGGCTGGGACGGGTGTCAATGCACTGTGTGCCAATGGGCTGGGCTGGGTGTCAATGGACTGAATATCAAAGGACTGGGCCAGGCCGGGTGTGAATGGGCCAGGCCATGTGTGTATGGGCCGGGTCTCAATGGGCCAGTCCAGGTGTCAATGCACCATGTGTCAATGGGCTGGACCATATTTGACTGGGCTGGGCTGGGTGTCAATGAGCTGGGTGTCAATGGGCCATATTTGAATGGGCTGGGCATCAATGGGTCAGGCCGGGTATCAATGGGCTGGGCTGGGCCGGGCCAGGTGTCTATGGGCTGGGCTTGGTGTCAATGGGTCGGGTGTCAAGGGGTCAGGTATCAATGGGCAGGATGTCAAAGGACTGGGCCGGGCCAGGTGAAAATGGGCTGGATGTCAAAGGACTGGGCCGAGCCGGGCTGGGTGTCAATGAGCTGGGCTGGGTGTCAATGGGCCAGATGTCAAAGGACTGGGCTGGGTCGGATGTCAAAGGACTGGGCCAGTCCGGGTGTCAATGGTCCGGGCCGTGTGTCAATGGGCTGTGTACCAATGGGCTGCGCCAGGTGTCAATGGGCTGGATGTCAATGGGCCGGGCCCGGTGTTAATGAGCTGGATGTCAAAGGGCCGGGCCAGGTGTCAATGGATGGGTCCAGCCCAGGTAGATGTAAAAGGACTGGGCTGAGCCAGGCTGCGTGTCAATGGGCCGGATGTCAATGGGATGGGTATCAATGGGCTGGGCTGGGCTGGGCTGGGCCGGGTGTCAATGGGTTGGGTGTCAGGGTGGATTTGATTTAAATCACTAGTCAGGAAGACTTGATTTATTCATGGATTTCTACATAAAAGTGCATTCTTGTTGGTTGTTATAACCTTAATACATAATCTTCACAACTCAGAGATAGATGTAGGTTTCATTTTTAGAAGGTACACACTATACATTTTTAAAATGATTTATTTTGAAAACTTTTCAGATTAGTTTTACAGCTATATCAGAAAATGAATGATTGTTTGGTTATTTCATTTACCAAAGGTAATGGAAGCAGATATTTATGAAGTCATTGGGAGGTGAACTATCTCCAGTTCAACAGGTTAATCATTAATATTTGGAGGATTTTCTGGCCATGCTGTATTAGGAGGAGAACATCACCAGACAGACATTTAAATTGTTGTATTTAACTAAAACAACAATGTTATGTATTCTGGATATTTTTTCTTCAACAGCAATCATATAATATTTTAACAAAACAAGCATATGGATTTTTGAATTTAGTTAAACATTCAAGTTTTTTAAAATCAGGTTTGTTTTTGTTAAAATTGTTTTTAACTAAAATAGTTAAATGAAATACTTAAAAAAAAATTAAATCAACTATACCAGCCAGGTCAACATGAGAAACTTAAAATATTGGCTTCTGCAGCTAACTCAGTTGTCTTCACCTTCATTTTCCTGTTTGTTCATAATCTAGAAAAGAAAAATGAGCTTTCCTGCTTTTTCAGGTCTCAAACAATTTCTCAATTTGGAAAGAATTAGTCCAAAGGAAGAAAATATTCTTTCTACACCGGCAGAAGAAGCTAATGCTGTTTAAAGTGAGATTATCACTTCAACAGTCCCTGAATCCAAGTGCTTAAGTGACTTCCATTAGTTAACTGGTGTGATTTTCTTTAAAACATCATCAGCAAACATATATTTCTTGAATGGTTCACTCTTCGCTCTGAAGTTTATTATAGATGGCATTATGGAGGGATGATTGCTGGATGTCCATGTCATAGCCAACTCCTCTTCCTCAGCAGTTAAGGTTTGACCCTGGTACTGAGTATTGAGAATATTTGCAAGAAAATGAGCTGGAGATAGTGCTTGTCTCATTCGTTTTTTTAATGCTTGTAATTTAACTCTGTCATTGCATATTTCTCTTTTTATGATCTCGCTCAGTTCTTTCCAAATTTCAACAGCATCAGCAATAAAACAGTTATTTCCTGCATTTTGTTCAAGGCTACAGAAATAGGCTTCAGGGTACTCAGCATGTGTTCAACATTTCTCTTAAGCCCAATGTTGAGAACTTTGGCTGTGACAGTGCCATCTATTTTTTCACGATTTTGTTCACAAACTGTCATCAGATTAGACCAGTTCTTGATATAGTGCTCAAAACAGTCCACTACTGAGTTCCATCACATGTCTTGTGAGAGAGTTAGCTTGGTTCCTCCCACTTTGTTCAGAGCAGCTGCTGCAAAGGGTTGTTATGGATGTATTTTGCAATTTCAACAACATTAGCCTTTATTTCTGGAACAATGAAGTCTTTGGCTAGGAGGTGCATCAAATAAGCACTGTAACCGTGTGTTATTAGCTTGGGACGCTCTTCTAAATTTCTTCTCATATTGAATATATTTGCAGCATTGTCTGTGACCAGGCTGCGTACTAGACATTTGAATTTTTTTTCAGTTTGTTATAGCTTTTACTGCTACTTCTTGTAAGTATTCTGCTGTGTGTGCATTTCCTGATGTATCAATTGTTTCTGTAAGGAAGATATTCCCTTCTTCTGTTGTCACACGAGCACATACAACAAGATTATTGTGGACATTGCTCCACCCATCAAGACTCAGGTTAACAATTTCACCCTCTAGATCTTTTGCACACTGCTCAATTTCTCTTTCATACACTTTATCCAGCAATTTGCCTGCGACATCTGCTCTGTTGGGTGGACTGTATCCTGCTCGTAATGACTGAACCATGTAAATTAAGTGTGGGTTCTCAATCATATGGAAAGGAGAGTTTGTTGCATAAACAAACCAGGCAATTTTTTCATCAGTTACCTTTTTTTGTTATCTCCTGGTTCTTATCACAAACTTATATACGGTTGTTTCTGGAAGATGTAGATTTTTGTCCCCTTTTTGCTACAGGAGATATACTGTGGTTATGTGACATACATGATGTGACTGAAACACTATCATTGGCAGATAACTCTGAAACTATAGAAAATGATGGTGATCTTGAAGGTGGATAGTCTTCAGAATCCTGTATGTTGAGGGTGGATTCTCCTAAACAAAGTAAGTCAATGCAGTTATTTAATTATTATTACCACACTGCTCATTTAGTATTACTCATTGCATTCATGACACTCACTACTACTTTAAAGGTGAAATTGTAAAGGGAAGATCTGCCTAATTCAGCCATTTATTTTTCATCACAACTGCATCTAAAATGATAGTACCACAGAGTAACAATTATATTTTTTTTGCTCAAACATGAACATTCAAGAATAGTCCAGAAGGAAGTCAGGCAGACCTTAAGAAAGAAATACAAAATAAAAAAGTTTACCAACCTGAAGAGATGTTCCTTTCATCATCTTCAACACAGCTTCCTTCTGAGAAGGAACACGTCTCATGATGTTGTTTCATGCAGGCAACCAGGCCTTGCATTTCTTTGTTGCACTGTTTGAATTTTGCACACATGCCTGTCTTACCCACAGGTAGAGGAACTTCCTTAAAATATTCCCAAACTGGGTCTCTTTTATGGCCTGCTGCCATTATAGGTTTTCCCTTCTAATTATGTAAGCGGGGGAATGGTCCCGCTATTGTGGGGAACTTTCCTGGCTTCTGCACTACCCCGGTGAGGTGGGCTAGCGAAAGGATCTGAGTCCTCGCTCCCACTTCCTTTACCCAGAGGCCTGCCTGCCCTTGAGAACTCCCCTTCCACTCTCCTGTCTGGCAGAGTCCTCGTAACCCCAAAAAGGCTGGGCCCAGGATTCCTGGGGGGCTTGACCCCCAACCCTGCTGTGGTCACCTAGGACAGAAGCTAGGGTGTCCCCACTCCGGGGTGCTCTCTGCAGTGGACACACTTCCCTGACCCACTGACCATTACATATAATTTAAAGCAAATACAAGTTGTTTAATCAACAATTAATTAAAAAAAAAGAATAAGGACAAATGGGAAAGGTTAAAGGAAAACACATCACCCCGCTCTGTGGCAGGGAACATCACAAACAGTGTCTCTGGAACATCAGGGCAGTTCACTGTCTGTTCCTTGTAGGTCCCAGGCCGCCGTCTCAGGCCCTGGCTGTGCTGCAGGGATGCTGCGGGTTGGACACTTGCTCTGATGGTGGCTTTCATAGAATCATAGAATCTCAGGGTTGGAAGGGACCTCAGGAGGTCATCTAGTCCAACCCCCTGCTCAAAGCAGGACCAAACCCAACTAAATCATCCCAGCCAGGGCTTTGTCAAGCCTGACCATAAAAACCTCTAAGGAAGGAGATTCCACTACCTCCCTAGGTAACCCATTCCAGTTCTTCACCACCCTACTAGTGAAAAAGTTTTTCCTAATATCCAACCTAAACCTCCCCCTCTGCAACTTGAGACCATTACTCCTTGTTCTGTCATCTTCTACCACTGAGAACAGTCTAGATCCATCCTCTTTGGAACCCCCTTTCAGGTAGTTGAAAGCAGCTATCAAATCCCCCCTCATTCTTCTCTTCTGCAGGCTAAACAATCCCAGTTCCCTCAGCCTCTCCTCATAAGTCATGTGCTCCAGCCCCCTAATCATTTTTGTTGCCCTCCGCTGGACTCTCTCCAATTTATCCACATCCTTCTTGTAGAGTGGGGCCCAAAACTGGACACAGTACTCCAAATGAGGCCTCACCAGTGCTGAGTAGAGGGGAATGATCACATCCCTTGATCTGCTGGAAATGCCCCTACTTATACAACCCAAAATGCCATTAGCCTTCTTGGCAACAAGGGCACACTGTTGACTCATATTCAGCTTTTCGTCCACCGTAACCCCTAGGTCCTTTTCTGCAGAACTGCTGCCCAGCCATTCCATTCGGTCCCTAGTCTGTAGCAGTGCATGGGATTCTTCCATCCTAAGTGCAGGACTCTGCACTTGTCCTTGTTGAACCTCATCATATTTCTTTTGGCCCAATCCTCTAATTTGTCTAGGTCCCTCTGTATCCTAGCCCTACCCTCCAGCATATCAACCACTCCTCCCAGTTTAGTGTCATCTGCAAACTTGCTAAGGGTGCAGTCCACACCATCCTCCAGATCGTTAATGAAGATATTGAATAAAACCGGCCCCAGCACCGACCCTTGGGGCACTCCACTTGATACCGGCTGCCAACTAGACATGGAACCATTGATCACTACCTGTTGAGCCCGACCATCTAGCCAGTTTTCTATCCACCTTACCGTCCATTCATCCAGCCCATACTTCTTTAACTTGCTGGCAAGAATACTGTGGGAGACTGTATCAAAAGCTTTGCTAAAGTCCAGAAATAGTACATCCACTGCTTTCCCCTCATCCACAGAGCCGGTTATCTCGTCATAGAAGGCAATTAGGTTAGTCAGGCATGACTTGCCCTTGGTGAATCCATGCTGACTGTTCCTGATCACTTTCTCCTCCTTTAAGTGGTTCAGGATTGATTCCTTGAGGACCTGTTCCATGATTTTTCCAGGGACTGAGGTGAGACTGACTGGCCTGTAGTTCCCTGGATCTTCCTTCTTCCTTTTTTAAAGATGGGCACTACATTAGCTTTTTTCCAGTCGTCCGGGACCTCCCCCGATCGCCATGATTTTTCAAAGATAATGGCCAATGGCTCTGCAATCTCATCGGCCAACTCCTTTAGCACCCTCGGATGCAGCGCATCCGGCCCCATGGACTTGTGCTGGTCCAGCTTTCCTAAATAGCCCCGAACTACTTCTTTCTCCACAGAGAGCTGGTCACCTCCTCCCCATACCATGCTGCAGAGTGCAGCTGTCTGGGAGCTGACCTTGTCTGTGAAGACAGAGGCAAAATAAGCATTGAGTACACTAGCTTTCTCCACATCCTCTGTCACTAGGTTCCCTCCCTCATTCAGCAAGGGGCCCACACTTTCCTTGACTTTCTTCCTGTTGCTAACATACCTAAAGAAACCCTTCTTGTTACTCCTAACATCTCCGGCTAGCTGCAACTCCAAGTGTGATTTGGCCTTCCTGATTTCACACCTGCATGCCTGAACAATACTTTTATATTCCTCCCTGCTTATTTGTCCAATCTTCCACTTCTTGTAAGCTGTTCTTTTGTGTTTAAGACGAGCAAGGATTTCACTGTTAAGCCAAGCTGGTCGCCTGCCATATTTACTTTTCTTCCTACACATCGGGATGGTTTGTTCCTGCAACCTCAATAAGGTTTCTTTGAAATACAGCCAGCTTTCCTCGACTCCTTTCCCCGTCATGTTATTCTCCCAGGGGACCTTGCCCATCAGTTCCCTGAGGGAGTCGAAGTCTGCTTTTCTGAAGTCCAGGGTCTCTGTTCTACTGCTCTCCTTTCTTCCTTGTATCAGGATCCTGAACTCGACCATCAGCGAGTACAATACAGTGGGGTACAGTACAGTTGGTAACCAATTAACACTGAAGTATAAATGTAACAGGTAGCTAACAATTTCTATGTAAAGGGTGTGTCACAGCAGCTTTGGGTGGTGGGACCCTTCTTCCCAGCATCAGCTCCCCCTCGGGTTAAGATCCCCCTCCCAGTCTGGCCTGCAGGGACCCTTGGCTGGAGGTGTCTTTCTGCGCTGGGCCCTTTGCCCAGAATCCCCCCTTGGCTGGCCCCAGTTGCTCACCACACCTGGCTCTATGGCTGCAGCTCTGGATCTGCTCTCTCTGGGCTGTGTCTCTGGCTCTGTGGCTGCAGCTCTTCCCCCCAGGAGGTCTGCTCTGTGGGCTGCTTCTGTGACTCTGCTCCCAGCTCTGACTTGCTTCCTGGGCTGTTTTCTGGCCCCTCTGGCTGGTGCGGCTCTGCTCCCCAGCTCAGCTTGGGTCTCTGCTTTCTCCTTAGCTCGGCCCCACTCTGTCTGACTCAGGCAATTCCAGCTCACATGGAGGATGGGACCCTGGTGTCTTGACTCCCCGATTAGCCTGCCTGCCCTGTCAATCAGGCTGACCTGGAGCATTGGCCTCTCTCCATTGCCCTTGTGGACTGTCAGTCTCAGGCTCCTGATTTCCCATCGACCCTTCCCCTTTCTTTTAGCACTAGGAGTTAGCAACCAAAACACCCCCACTGAATGTTAGTAATAGGGTGACCAGATGTCCTGATTTTATAGAGACAGTCCTGATTTTTGAGTCTTTTTCTCATATAGGCTCCTATTACCCCCCACCCCCGTCCCAATTTTTCACACTTGCTGTCTGGTCAACCTAGTTGGTAAGCCCCTTACATAGTGAGAGAATGGTATGGTAGATCTCAAATCAATGAAGGCTACACTCAGAAAGACCTCAAAACTTCTGGAATATGCTGCTCAGTTTCACTTTTGTTTCTACTGCCTGTCCCTCCCTTCTCACATTTATCTCCAGACTTCTCCTTGTCAAGATCTAGTCTGACCCCAACAATCTTCTATTCATTGAACTTTTTGAAACTTTGCACTTTTAGAGAGAGGTAAGGGATTGACTCTGTACACAAATGTGCAGACGGACTGTCATAGGTTTGTTCCCCACTTTGAACTTTAGCGTCCAAAAGGTGGGGAACCTGCATGTACCCTTCTAAGCTTAAATCCTAGCTTAGATCTGATAGCACTGCCACCAACCAAAAATATAGTGTTTTGGTACACTTTCCTTGGGGAATCCAAGACTCAAACCCCTTGGGTCTTAACACAAAGGGAAATACACCATTCCCCCACCTTTCCCCCTCCCAGACTTTCCCTCCCTTGGTCGTCTAGAGAGACTACCTTGATTCAAACTCCTTGAATCTAAAACAAAGAGGGATTTACCTTCCCCCTCCTCTTCCCCACCCCCACCTATCCCTGGTGAGTCCGACTAACCCCCTGGGGTCTCAAATGTCCCTGCCAGCAGGTAGGGGATCTTGGGGGACAACTACTGCACTGGTGGGGTGCAAAATAAACTTTATTAAGAAAATGCAAAAGCAGGGAAAATTTAATAGTGAGCGGTATGGGGTTTGTTAAGGTAGACAATTGGGGAGGGGTTTCTTTTAGTAAATAGTATAGGGGGTTTCAATAGTGGGGTACAATACAGTGGGGTACAGTACAGTTGGTAACCAATTAACACTGAAGTATAAATGTAACAGGTAGCTAACAATTTCTATGTAAAGGGTGTGTCACAGCAGCATATAACCAACTAACAGTTATGGATAAAATATGTTAAATAGCAAACAATTTTAGGTAAAAATGTGTCACAGTGGTGTAAATGTAGAATGTGAGGTGTATCAGAGAGAAAAAGGGTAACCAATGGGGTTTTATGCTAGATTGGGATGGGGGAAGAGAAGGTGGAGCAGAGAGCAAAGGCAGAGGCGCTGCGGAGGGAGATTTAAACTCAGAGAGACACAGAGAACAAACAGGCTGTAAGTGACTGGGGAAGCCCGGTGGGGGGGGGGGGGGGGCTGACAGTGGGAAGACAGACTTAATCACAATTATACAGAACACAGCAAAATCTTATCTATGATCTAACTTAACCAAGACTACACAAATTAGCAAGCAACAGAACACAATGAAACAACTTCTTAAACTTAACTTACAGAGCACAATACAAACAATTCTCTAAACCTAACTTAACCACAGCTATGCAAAATGAAATTACAACTTATCTAGACTAAAGGCTAAACCTAACCTAATGGGTGCACCTTATGCTAGGGGTAGTTACAGAGGGCAGAGTGGTGTGTGCCCAGGATACAGCCCCAAGGGGGGGAGGGTGACTGCAGCAGTGGGACGACTGCAAGCCTGCAGCCCAGGAAGGCACAGCTCAGCAGTGGCACAGGCTTATTTCTAGCAGCAAAGGCGCTACGGAGCTAGAAGCAGAGCAGTTAAAGAACACAGACCACAGAGTTAACTTGGGTCTGTCTGCTGGGGAAACAAAGCCAGCAGCTAGGACAGGGGGAGTTTGCAAGAGGGAGTTCTTACCAATCCCCAGGACAGCAGCAAGCACAGCCCTGGTCTACACACAGCCCCGGGGTCGAACTAGGGTACGCGAATTCAGCTACGTGAATAACGTAGCTGAATTCGAAGTACCCTAGTTCGAATGACTTACCCGTCCAGACGCCGCGGAAGCGAACTCCGCGGCTCCAAGGTCGACTCCGCCAACTCCTCCTGCCGCGGTGGAGTACCGGAGTCGACTGCGGCGCTTCCGGAGTTCGAACTATCGCGTCTAGATCAGACGCGATAGTTCGAACTCCGAGAAGTCGAACTCGCCGCGTCGACCCGCGCGGTAAGTATAAACGTACCCACAGAGACAGGAACAGCAGCAGCATCAGAGGACGCAGAGAGGACTCGATTCACTTACAATAATCAGGAGATCTCCAGGCAAAATGCGCTGTTCGTGGGAGGGGAGTTTAAAAATGGGGGTACGCTCAAAAACAAACGAGAGCGGGGAGAAGGCCCCCCAAAGACCCCTAGCTGATCAGACCAGGTGGCAATGCAGGAACCTCTCCGAGGTCTGATCAGAAAATGTCTGGTTATAAAGGCAAACTCAGGCATCTTCCCGCCAGTAACTTTGATTGGTTCCCCTTGTTAGAGGGGAGGAGAGGAGACTTCAGGTGAGCACAGACATGCCTGGGCAAGTTTCTGAGCCACAGGTATAACTCATATGCTCAGCTATTTGGCCTTTTCAGGTCTTGCATTCTGGGCAGCGCCCCCTACACCGAGCCCAGGTTTAACAAGGTGATAACAGGACTAACCCTTTGAACAAGGCAGTGGTCCCACTTAGCACGCAGCACAAGTGGCCATCCCTTTGAGAAGGGCAATGGCTCTTGGGAACGACTTAAGGGGCCCTCCCTTTGAGAAGGGCAGTGGCCCTGGTAAACAACTTAACAGCCAGGGAGGGGCGGCCACAGGAGGAGAACAAAAACAAAATGGAGTAAGGGGACAGCTGTAAGAAACAAAATGGAATAGGGGGAAAGCTGTAACAGACATCAAACAAGGGAAAAAATCACTCAGGTTCTTAAAAAGAAAAGCTTTTAATTAAAGAAAGAAAAAGTAAAAAACTATCTCTGTAAAATCAGGATGGAAATGCTTACAGGGTATACAGCTTATAAAACTAAAGGGACTCCCTCCCCGCTAGCATAAGTACAAGTTACAGCAACCAGAGGTAAAATATTCTTCCAGCAAAATACACATTTGCAAATACAGAAAACAAACAAAAGACTAATCCGCCTTTTTAATTAATACTCACTATATTGAACAGAAGAGACTATTTCAGGAAGCTTGGAGAGCCTGGATGTACGTCTGGCCCCTCTTAGATCCAAGAGAGAACAACCCCCAAAACAAAGAACCCAAACAAAGACTTCCCTCCACCGAGATTTGAAAGTATCTTGTCCCTTCATTGGTCCTCTGGTCAGGTGTCAGCCAGGTTCACTGAGCTTGTTAACCCTTTACTGGTAAAAGAGACATTAACCCTTAACTATCTGTTTATGACACGGACAATAGGGTTGAGGTCTGTTATTTCTCACCTCTAAATATTATTTATTTAATTATTTATAAACATTTTTGCTATTAACAAGCATGTTCTCTCTGGCGACACAAATCCACAGTTTCATAGAATCATAGAATCTCAGGGTTGGAAGGGAACTCAGGAGGTCATCTAGTCCAACCCCCTGCTCAAAGCAGGACCAAACCCAACTAAATCATCCCAGCCAGGGCTTTGTCAAGCCTGACCTTAAAAACCTCTAAGGAAGGAGATTCCACCACCTCCCTAGGTAACCCATTCCAGTGCTTCACCACCCTACTAGTGAAAAAGTTTTTCCTAATATCCAACCTAAACCTCCCCCTCTGCAACTTGAGACCATTACTCCTTGTTCTGTCATCTTCTACTACTGAGAACAGTCTAGATCCATCCTCTTTGGAACCCCCTTTCAGGTAGTTGAAAGCAGCTATCAAATCCCCCCTCATTCTTCTCTTCTGCAGGCTAAACAATCCCAGTTCCCTCAGCCTCTCCTCATAAGTCATGTGCTCCAGCCCCCTAATCATTTTTGTTGCCCTCCGCTGGACTCTCTCCAATTTATCCACATCCTTCTTGTAGTGTGGGGCCCAAAACTGGACACAGTACTCCAGATGAGGCCTCACCAGTGCTGAATAGAGGGGAATGATCACATCCCTCGATCTGCTGGAAATGCCCCTACTTATACAACCCAAAATGCCATTAGCCTTCTTGGCAACAAGGGCACACTGTTGACTCATATTGCAGTTCGTTTGAGAACTGCAAAACTAAGCATCTCTGATGGTATCTTCTAGATCAGGGGTGGGCAAACTTTTTGGCCTGAGGGCTGCATCGGGTTTTGGAAATTGTATGGCGGGCCGGTTAGGGGAGGGGGGCGTGGGCCAGCCCCCACCCCCTATCCACCCCCTCCTGCTTCTGGCCCCCTGACGCCCCCACCCCCCGGACTCCTGGCCCATCCAAACCACCCTGTTCCCTGACAGTGCCCCTGGGACCCCTGCCCCATCCATCCCCCCTGCTCCCTGTCCCCTGACCCCTTGACTGCCCCCTGCCGCCCCATCCAACCCCTCCTCTCATTCCTCACTGCCCCCCTGGAACTCTTGCCCCATCCAACTACCCCTTCTCCCTGACCGCCCCTGGAACCCCTGCCCATGACTGCCCCCCGCTACCCCATCCAACCTCTCCTCCTTCCTGACTTCTCCCCCCGGGACCCCTGCCCCCATTCAACCCGTTCCCCACCCTCTGACTGCCCTGAACCCTATCCACACCCCCACCCCCTGACCCCTACCCTGAACTCCCCTGCCCTCTATCCAACCCCCCCACTCCCTGCCCCCTTACCACGTTTCCTTGAGCACTGGTGGCTGGCAGCGCTAGAGCCACGCCGCCCAGCTGGAGCCAGCCACGCATTGCACAGCACAGAGATTGGGTCAGTCTGGGCTCTGCAGCTGTGCTGCCCCAGGAGCTCGCCACCCCGCCGCCCAGAGCATTGCACCGGCAGCGCAGTGAGCTGAGGCTGCGGGGGAGGGGGAACAGTGGGGGAGGGGCCGGGAGGCTGAGCTCCTGGGCCAGGAGCTCAGGGGCCGGACAGGAGGGTCCCGCGGGCCGAATGTGGCCCGCAGGCCATAGTTTGCCCACCTCTGTTCTAGACTGAGTCCCACTGGGTGGATAGAAAGATTAACCTATATAATCTATACAGAAGCCCCTGGAATCCCATAAAATCGGGTCCCTAATCCATGAATTATTGGAACTCATTTACAAAACTTGTCTCAAACATTGCATGAATATATTGTCTCATACTATAGAATTAGAATTTATAATCCCTATTCCATGAAGAGATATTTTTGAGCTATAATATATCTTAATTAAGCATTTAAAAGCATTTTATAAAAAAATCCAATATAAGTAAAAAAAAATACAATGTTTTTTATTTAAAAAATAATCATTGATTTTTATCCACCCTGCAGGTGTCAATGGGCAGGGCTGGCTCTAGGCTCCAGCTCTCCAAGCATGTGCTTGGGGTGGCACTTTCCAAGGGGCAGCATTCCAGCCCCCTCCCCCCTTTTTTTTTGCTTGGGGCGCAAAAAGCTGGGAGCCGGCCCTGAACCAAGATGTTCCCTGTCAGCTCAGGCTTTCAGGCTGAGCTAGAACTGGCACTGCAGTTCTGGCTTCAGTAGCTAGATGGCGCTCATGGCAGCCTGAGTTGCACAGGCTGGACTGCAGTTCAGGCTCCCCTGCCGCTGGAGAGCCAGAGCATCTTCCCCCGGAGCTGAGCCCGGGCTGTGGCGGCGAAAGGGGCTCAGCTCCGGGGGATGATGCTCTGGCTCTCCAGCGGCAGGGCAGCCTGAACTGCAGTCCAGCCTGGGTGTGAGGAGCCGGGGAGGGAGGGAAGTGAGGCCCGGGATGCAGGGAGGGGGGGAGGGGTCCTGCTGCTGCTGTTGCTCTGAGCAGTGGTTTCCCCAGGAATTGAAATTAGGGGGGGTGTTCAAATTTACAGGGGGGGTGTCAGGACCAATGAGATCTATAAAAGAGATATGAATAAAGTAAATGTTTTGTTAGGATTATGCAAATTTAACATAAGAATAATGCAAGTTACACCAAAACACATAACAGGTCTAGATTTCTAAAAAAATATACATTTAAAAAATGTATTTAATTTAAATTGACTTTTGAAAAGTAAGCCATCATGGGGTAAGAGGAAAGTCCTCTCATGGATCAGTAACTGGTTAAAAGATGGGAAACAAAGGATAGGAATAAATTATCAGTTTTCAGAATGGAGAGAGATAAATAGTGGTATCCCTGAGGGGTCAGTACTGGGACCAGTGCTGTTCAACATATTCTTAAATGATCTGGAAAAATGGGTAAACAGTGAGGTGGCAAAATTTGCAGATGATACAAAACTATTCAAGATAGTTAACTCCCAGGCAGACTGCGAAGAATTACAAAGGGATCTTATAAAACTGGGTGACTGGGCAACAAAAATGGCAGATGAAATTTAATGTTGATAAATGCAAAGTAATGTACACTGGAAAACAATCTCAACTATACATATAAAATGAAGGAGTCTGAATTAGCTGTTAACACTCAAGAAAGATCTTGCAGTCATTGTGAATAGTTCTCTGAAAACATCCACTCAGTGTGCAGCGGCAGTCAGTGATTCCCAACATTCTGTTTGCTTTTTTAAAAAGAACAGGAGCACTTGTGGCACCTTAGAGACTAACAAATTTATTTGAGCATAAGCTTTCGTGGGCTACAGTCCACTTCATCGGATGTAGCCCACGAAAGCTTATGTTCTTTTTGCAATACAGACTAACATGGCTGCTACTCTGAAACCTCTGCTTTTTTAAGAAAGGGATAGATAATAAGACAGAAAATATCATATTGACTCTATATAAATCCATGGCACATGTACACCTTGAATACTGTGTGCAGACAGGGCCGGCTCCAGACCCCAGCGCGGCAAGCACGCGCGTGGGGCGGCCCTTTCCCGGGGGGGCGGCAGGCTGGGCCGGCGGACCTGCTGCAGTCATGCCTGCGGGAGGTCCACTGGAGCCCCGGGACGACCGGACCTGCCGCAGGCATGACTGCGGAGGGGGCGCTCGCCCCGCGGCCCCTGGGGACCTCCCGCAGGCATGACTGCGGACGGTTCGCTGGTCCCGCGGCTCGGCTGGACCTCCCGCAGGCGTGACTGCGGCAGCTCAAGCGGAGCCGCCGGACTTGCGAACCGTCCGCAGCTGCGGGAGGTCCAGCCGAGCCGCGCGACCAGCGGACCCTCCGCAGTCATGCCCGCGGGAGGTCCACGGCTCCCGCGGCTCCGGGGCGCCTCCCGCGCATGACTGCTTGGGGCGGCCAAAAAGGTAGAGCTGCCCCTGTGTGCAGATCTGGTTACCTCATCCCAAAAAAGACATACTGGAAATGCAAAAAGTACAGAGATGGGCAACAAAAATGATTAGGGGTATGAAACAGAAGAAGAAATTAAAATGACTGGGAATTTTCAGCTTAGAAAAGAGACGACTAAGGGGGGATATGCTAAAGGTCTATAAAATCTTGACTGATGTGAAGAAAGTGAATAAAGTAAATGTTTTGTTAGGATAATGCAAATTTAACATAAGGAAAATGCAAGTTACACCAAAACACATAACTGATCTAGATTTCTAAAAAAATATATCAGAGGGGTAGCCGTGTTAGTCTGGTTCTGTAGAAGCAGCAAAGAATCCTGTGGCACCTTATAGACTAACAGACGTTTTGCAGCATGAGCTTTCGTGGGTTGCATCCGAAGAAGTGGGTATTCACCCACGAAAGCTCATGCTGCAAAACGTCTGTTAGTCTATAAGGTGCCACAGGATTCTTTGCTGCTTCTAAAAAAATATATAATTTAAAAAAATGTATTTAATTTAAATTGACTTTTGAAAGGTAAGCCATCATGGGGTAAGAGGGAAGATCCTCTCATGGATCAGTAACTGGTTAAAAGATGGGAAACAAAGGGTAGGAATAAATTATCAGTTTTCAGAATGGAGAGAGATAAATAGTGGTATACTTGAGGGGTCAGTACTGGGACCAGTCCTATTCAACATATTCATCTGGAAAAATGGGTAAACAGTGAGTTGGCAAAATTTGCAGATGATACAAAACTATTCAAGATAGTTAAGTCCCAGGCAGACTGCGAAGAGCTACAAAGGGATCTCACAAAACTGGGTGACTGGGCAACAAAATGGCAAATTAAATTCAATATTGATAAATGCAAAGTAATGCACATTGGAAAGCAATCTCAACTATACATACAAAATGATGGCATCTGAATTAGCTGTTAACACTCAAGGAAGAGATCTTGGAGTCATTGTGGATAGATCTCTGAAAACATCCACTCCATGTGCAGCAACAGTCACAAAAGCAAACAATGTTGGGAATCATTAAGAAAGGGATAGATAATAAGACAGAAAATATCATATTGCCTCTATATAAATCCATGGTACGTGCACACCTTGAATACTGTGTGTAGATCTGGTCACCCATCCTAAAAATATATATATTGGAATTGGAAAAGCTACAGAGATGGGCAACTAAAATGATGAGGGGTATGAAACAGGAGGAGAGATTAAAGTGACTGGGAATTTTCAGCTTAGAAAAGAGATGACTAATGGGGATATGATAGAGGTCTACAAAATCTTGACTGGTGCGAAGAAAGTGAATAAGGAAATTGTATTTAATCCTTCACATAACACAAGAGCTAGCAGTCACCCAATGAAATTAATAGGCAGCAGATTTTAAAAAAACCAAAAGGAAGTATTTCTTCACACAATATAAAGTCAACCCAGGGAACTCTTTGCCAGGGGATGCTGTGAAGACCAAAACTATAACAGGATTTTTAAAAGAACTAGATAAATTCCTGGAGAACAGGTCCATCTGTGGCTATTAGCCAGGATGAGAGGGATGCAACGCCATGCTCTGAGTGTCCCTAGCCTCTGTTTGCCAGAAGCTGGGAATGGGCAACAGGGGATGGATCACTTGATGATTCCCTGTTCTATTCATTCCCTCTGAAGCACCTGGCCTTGACCACTTTTGTAAGACAGGGTACTGGGCTATATGGACCATGGGTCTGACCCAGTATGACCATTCTTATGTAAAAATTAATTATAATAAAAATGTTTAGTACAGAAACTCCCCAACATAATGACCTCCCAAGATAGCAACAATGTGAGATAACAACCTTGGCAAATACTGCATTTTAAAAATCTTGGCCTACTGGGAAACATATTTATATAAGTTTCCATTCCCAGTCACAAATCTAGCATTCTGGAGCAAAGTGACTAAAATATAGTCCAACAAACAAATGTTTATTTAACATGCCCCTCACTTTTCCCTCCACCGCACTCCACTCACCGGTGTTGTCCTTGGTCAGTGGAGACTCAGAGTTCAGAGGTGCTTTCACGTGAGTACACCTTCCAGGTGGGGGACAAAAAAGCACAATTTGCTCTGGCCACAGCTGTTCGTTGTGCCACCGTTCACTCCACCACTCTGTTGCCAATGGCCCTGCACAGTCACCTTCTTCTGTCACCTACCACTGTGACATCTGCGAGTTGGTCTCGAGGTTCCACCAGCTCTCAGTGATTTCAGCTGAGCTCTCAGTGCGGGAACCTCGCTGCTAGTGCAGTCTGGGCTGTCTCTTACACAAAAACACTGTACCCAGGGAGGGAGAGGAATTATTTCAGCTCAGTACTAATGTGGACACGAGAACAAATGGATATAAATTGGCAGTCGGGAAGTTTAGGCTTGAAATTAGATGAAGGTTTCTAACCATCAGGGGAGTGAAATTCTGGAACAGCCTACCGAGGGAAACAGTGGGGGCGAAGGACCTCTCTGGCTTTAAGATTAAGCTTGATAAGTTTATGGAGGGAATGGTTTGATAGGATAACGTGATTTAGTCAATAGGTCAATAATGTGCGACCACTGGTAATTAGTACCAAGGGTCAATATTGAAAGGCTTTTTCCTGAGTGTCTGGCTGGAGAGTCTTGCCCGCATGCTCGGGGTTCAGCTGATCACCATATTTGGGGTCGGGAAGGAATTTTTCTCCAGGGTAGATTGGCAGTGGCCCTGGAGGTTTTTCGCCTTCCTCCGCAGCATGGGGCAGGGGTCGCTTGCTGGAGGATTATCTGCTACTTGAAGTCTTTAAATCAGGATTTGGGGACTTCAACAGCTGAGTCAAGGGAGAGAATTATTTCAGGAGTGGGTGGGTCAGCTTTTGTGGCCTGCATCTTGCAGGAGGTCAGACTAGATGATCATAATGGTCCCTTCTGATCTTAAGTTCTATGATTCTATGATTCTATGATTGTCCCCACAACAGAACTAAGCACTTAGACCTGATTGTCAGTGATTTCGGCTGCAGTGGTCACTTAACAGACTATCTATGGAGCCTAATCAGCTCTGTCTTTAAACAGTGGAGAGGGACAGGTCTCCACCCTCTCTCTTGGTGCCTTCAAATCATCACAGGCTAAGTACAGTTCTATTGCCCTTTACTCATACAATAAGAACAACATTTCATCCCCCCTTACCCCCACATTCAAGTGGTTTGTAACCCAACCCCAGCCAAAAATCTATCACTTGGACAACACAGCTCTGTTTGCTGGATACCTAGGTAGATTAGGTGTGAATGTAAATATGATCTGGCCCTGAAGCCTTAGCCCCCAGCTCATCACTAGCTGTCAGGGAGAACTCATTTAGACTTTGCTTACAAATCATCATTTGAAATTATTAGGTTGGCCAACATCACCGAAATGAATGCACTGACATTGTCATAAAAAACAGCTGTATAAGGAAACAAGGAAGCTAGTCTATGTTCATACTTTTCAAATCTATTATACTTTTTCAGATACACATATTTTATCATACACTGTATAAGGTTTTAAAGTGTGTATTAATGTTTCAGTTTAAATTCAGATTTCCAAACGGGTATGTAACTAGCTCACAAAACTGGGGGGGGGGGTGTTGAGAAAATTCAGGTGGGGTGTACACCTGGGGGGCGGGGTGTAGGGAAATCACTGGCTCTGAGTCTCCCCAGGGTGGTGCGGCGTTTCCCTGCCTGAGTGGGCTGTGCAGGGTGCCACCGGGCTGGGCAGGGGGCACAGATCCCGGCTCGCACGCTGACAGGGCGAGTGGCTGGGCAGATCGAGCTGCCAGGGAGCTGCCCCCTCCTGTCCCCGGACCCAGCCCGCTGCACACCTCCCCCACCTCAGCCCCATGCTACCTGCCCTGGGTGGGGAGAGGCAGAGCCCGGCTCCGAGTGGGGCAGTGGATACTGCCCCTGTGCCCCACCAGGAGACCCACACGACTCGGGCACCTGGGGGGGGGGGGGCTCAGTGTCTGTCCTCTCAGCTCTGCCTGCACCGGGATGGGGAAGCAGCTGTCAGCGCCTACCCCTCTGAGCCCTTGCACCGCCCCCAGCCTGCTCGCAGCCCCTCCACTTGTACCTCCCCCCATCGCTCCTTCGCTGCACCCCTTCCCCTTGTACTCTCCCTTCACCCGCATCTCTCCCCTTGTACCCTCCCGCACCTCCCCCTGCAGCCCTCCTGATACCCCCGCTCCTCCTATACCCTCCTCCACGAGTACATCACACCCCGCTTCTCTGCCAGTGTAGAGCCCCCACGACAATGGGCCTGGCCGGGTACCAGGGGGCAGGGCCAGGTGTCCATAGGCCGGGCCTGACCGAACGCGGGGGGCTGCCCCGTTCACACGGCCGAGGAGCGGGTTCAGCGCTCGGCAGCCTCCGGCCAGCAGGCGGCGCAGTGTCTGCCGCCGGGGAGAGCGTCGGGACGGGACGCGAGACCGGCAGCGCACGGTGCCGCCATGTCAGTACCGGGGCCCTGCGAGGGGTGGAACGGCGGGGAAACGGGGCCCTGCCCCATAGCGCCCCGCTCGGGTTGTGACCCGGCGGCGGGGGGCGGGGAGCCCCGCTCGGGCTGTGACCCGGCCTGGCGGCGGGGGACGGGGAGCCCCGCTCGGGCTGTGACCCGGCCTGGGGGCGGGGGACTAAACCCACAGGGTGATCGGGGAGGTTCTGTCTCCCTGCGCCGTCTAGACGCTGGGTCTGGTGACACATTGGCTCTCAGACAGCAGCAGCCCTGTCTGCACTGGGGAGGGAAACTCCACATTTGCCCACAGCTCTCGCTAGTGCTTTGCCAAGAGCACCAGTGGGTAGGGCCCGGCCCTGCATCCGAGCCGTCCCTGGTGGTAAAAGCAGGAAGCTTGGCCAGCCCATGTCTGTGGGAGCCACAACAGGGACACGGTGGTGGGAGCACCCGAAGGGTGTGGTGCTCTGGGGCCTGGTTCTCCGTTACGCCCCGGGTGGTTATTTATGCCAGCGCACAGAGGATGCTGAGTGCCACTCAGTCATCATGAGGGAGTTTCACCCACACTTTGTCCTGGCTTAAATGGCTCCACAGGGCATGGGGAATCAGGTGCCCTTTGTGCCAGCGAGGCTAATGCCAAGGGGCTGTGCCAGGCAGGTGTCAGCCCCTGGGGAATAGCTCTGGCCTTTACACCATCTCTGCAGCAGCTCTGGGCACGGGGCCAACCTGGGGCGAAGGGCCAGAGAAAGGGAGCAGATGGGGATGGGAGGAGGTGGGGCTGGATCTGCACCCCTGCGATTCTGCACCCCTGCAAACCCCATAGGGCTCATTGAGGTAGAGGCACAATGTTGGGCTGCTCTGGGGTCCCCCTACTTCCCTCTTACCCTGAGTAGGGGAGGCTGCCGCCTCTTGGGCCAGGTGCAGGGAGGGATCTGATCCCAAGAGGGAGAATTAGGACAAACCTCCACTGCAGGGGAGCTGAATGGCAGGTACAATGCCCTGGAAGTGGAGCTGTACTTGCTGTGGAGGGGTCTCCCCACCCCTAGGGGAGCAAGGAGGAGCCCTGGTGGCTGACCCACTCCCCCCACCCCCTAGTCCGCCTCTAATTTCTGTTTCAGTGCCAGGGAATGTTTGCAGGGGGCAGTTGGGCCCCCTTCTCAACAGGGACCATGCAGGGGTTTGTCCGTGTGCCCAGGCGTGTGTCCACACTTCCCCAGGCTGCACAGACATAGCCCACCTCTGTGCTCTGAGCCATGTAAGCACACCCCCTGTGGGTGCCCACTGGGACCCTGGCACGGTGAGCTTCCCCCGGCTGTGCCCTGTGGGTGCTAGGTGGAACCCTGGCAGGGTGACCGTCCCCCTGGCTGTGCCCTGTGGGTGCCTGCTAGGACCCCGGCCAGGTAGGTTCACTAGACAGGCAGGCCTATCTAGAGATTGGTCCTCCTTCCTCCCCACTCTGCTGCCCTGAAGCTTGGTCCCCCAGGGGCTTGTGTTATCGGCATAGCAGTTATGGGAGTGCTCCAGGTACCATAGTGAATACTCCCTGTTTTAACCCTTTGTATGCCCCGGGCCTTTGTGCTGGGGTCTTGTTTTTATTTGAAGGTTGAAGGTGCCAGGCTGAAGCCCCAGAGACCAGGTCTAGCTCAGCCAGCGCCAGGGCAAGCTCTCTTCTCACTGTGCCCCCTGGATGTGCCCCTCACTGACAGCTGCGAAGGGAACTCTGTCTCTACCGCCACCCCCCTTCTTGGCCTTTGTGCTGAGCCTGCCTGTAAGGGGCTGGTTTGTGCCCACACGATGGCTCCATGGGGAGATCAGGCTGAGAACCCACCAACTCGGCCACCTTTGAACTGAAATCCTGCTGTGCCCTACCTGGTTTTTAGGAGCCCCCAGCGAGCAGAGCTTTTCAGGGCCGTGTGCCAGCGCTGGGGAGGGGCTGCCCCACACCAATTTCCATTCCAGGTCTGTGGGCCAAGGGCTCGTCCTGTATTTAAACAGACACGTCATTCATGGCTGGGAAGCAGAACTGGGTGTCAGTGTCTGTGGTTGGCTGGGGAACGTGCAGCTTCCTGTGAGGTGCTTGTGAAAGAGGCTGGACAGTGTCTCTGGGGCCTCAGTCAGAGCAGAGTCTCTGAGTCGATCCCCAGGCAGGGAGGAGACGCAGAGCACAGGAGCTCGACGGGCATTGATGCTGGGCAGGGTGAGTGGACACCCAGCAGAAACATGCTCCCCGGCTAACAGAACTGACTTGGTCTCCATAGTGCTTGGGAGCCAGGAATTCCTGGAATCTCTTCTCAACCCCACTATTGGCTCTGGACATGCCTCATGCCTCAGTTTCCCCAGTGGGGGTGATGACACCTAGCCTGCAGAGGGGATTGGGAGGCTGGCTTTGCTCCTGGCAGGTCTGAGAGGGGGCCTGGCATAAAGGGGGATGCCATTGCCTTTAAGGCCATTCCCCAGTGCCTGAATGGGTATTTTGATTCTCACTATGAGGTTGAAATGGAGCAATGGCAAAGGCAGGCTGGAGAATGGGGCTCATCTGCAGAGATGGACGAGGCTGTGATAGCTCCTCCCCAGAACAGGGCGCCCCCTCATTTGGACCTTTTAATACAAGGCTGGATGAAGCCCTGGAGATAAGGCTGTGGCTCAGGGTGAGGGGATCTGAGCTGGGATTGGCCGCACCAGGGTGGGTTGTGCAGTTACTATGGGATACAGGACAGTCAGATCTGGCCTCTCCCAGGTCAGGAGACGTTAGCCTGTCTCAGGATTGAGCTGCAGCGGGGCTGGGAGCCTGTCCGCCTGCCGAGGCCAGGCCCTTCTTTGTCTCCAAACGCTGGCAGGGAAGCACGGTTGTTGCTATCAGACTGTATTGAGAAAACTGCTTAGCTGGTGGTTCCTCTTGCAAACTGCCTGTGGCTTCCCAGAGCCCGCCGGCTCCTAGCAAGGGGAACTAGCCTGGGGGAAAGGCGCCTGCCAGTGCCAGGAAATTCAAGCGTCTCCAGAGTGGTGCCAGGGGTGGGCTGGTCCCTGTAAGCCCTGGATAGAGGACGGCAAGTGTTTGCTCTGTCTCCTCTCAGGGTTTTTTTAAGTGACTTTAGTGCTGATGAAAGGTGCTGGTCTGATGAGTTTGCAGACCGGTGCTCTGATAATGGGAGAGGCTGGGCTGGAGCAGCTGGGATCCCCCCATATCAGCCAGCACCCCCTGCCCTGCTCCCCAAAGCGCCCCCTGCTGGGAGAGGCTGGGGCTGGAGTAGCTAGGACCCCCCCCCTTCACCAGCCAGCGCCCCCTACCCCACTCCCTGAAGCGCCCCTTGCTGGGAGAGGCTAGGGCTGGAGTAGCTGGGCGATCCCCACAGCCAGCGTTCTTGCCCCATCCCTACAGCGCCCCCTGCTGGGAGAGGCTGGGGTCTTTTCAAGATGCCTCTAAATCCAGCGAGTGGATGGCTCAGAGGAAGTCGTGGTGGTGACTGTGCATGTTGCAGTTTCACAAGGTTGTGACCCAGCCAGAGCGGAAGTCGGGTGGGGGGGAGTGCGTGGGGTGAGGATTTCACTGCATCCACAGGCCTATCTGCTGGGCTGTGACCTGCTGGCTCAGTGCCGGGGCGGGGGGCAGGGGGTGTGACTCTGGGAGGCAGGGACACTCTAGCTAAACTGTCCACTGGTGAGGTGCAGCCTTTACTGTGCTCTGTCTCCCCTAGCTTGGGTGCACAGGTGGTTTGTGGGGCCTGACAGCAGCCTCTGAGATGAGCTGGCACACAGGAGAGGTACCCTGTATGCCATGGCTTGCTGCCATCTCCTGGGGGACACAGGCAGCCTCCATTAAAGTAGGCACCAAGCCTCAGTGTGGGTGGGGTCCGTGCATGCGTCTCCTGGGTTTAAAGCTCGGCACAAGCCAAAGCTGAGATGGGGCAGGGACCTCCTCGGCCTGGAACAGACGGGGCCCATCTGGAACGGACTGTGCTTGTGGCATGGCCCCTTCCCACTTCGCCCAGCCCAGCCTGACACAGCCCTCTCCCTCTTTGTCCTGATGGTCAGGCCAAGTTCCTCTCTCAAGTGGGCAGCAAGGGCATGCATGCAATGAGTTGGTGGTTCTCAGCCTTGTGTCCCAATCACAGACCCTGGCATCGCAGTTGGCACTGATCAACCTCATTGGTCTCAGCAGCGAGGACTTGACCAGCCCCAGAGTCCGATCTCCTGTGCAGACTGCGGAGTCCCCACTCTTTGTCTATGCAGGAGCAGGGCACCTGGCCTGAGATGGCTTTAGGCCACCTTTGCCCTCCATGTACGCTTGGACCAGCTGTCACCCACCCCTGGATGTAAGCTAGAGCATCCTTGGGGCTGCTTGGATTTACACTCTGTGTCCCTGGCCCCTAGGGGGCCATCTGCCAGCTGTGACCAGCTGGAGCCCAGCACTCTTTGGCCCATACCCCTTTGCTGGGACAGGAAAGGGGACCTGCGCAGCTCGGCTGTGGCAGCTCTGTGACCCAGCCGGTATTTCTCCAGCACCTTCCCGCACCATTTATTATCCATTCCTCCAACAGATGTGGTATTTATAGGGCTAGTTTTGTGGGTGGATTTTCAAATGCTCATCCAGAAATGGAAAAAATTAAAAGGAATAAACTCTCCAGGTGCCAGATGGAGCGAGATGGTGACAGCTCTGCCCATTGCTTTGTTTCTATCA
Source organism: Mauremys mutica (assembly GCF_020497125.1). Taxonomy (NCBI): domain Eukaryota; kingdom Metazoa; phylum Chordata; order Testudines; family Geoemydidae; genus Mauremys; species Mauremys mutica. The sequence continues at coordinate 49,778,708 of NC_059078.1, forward strand.
GCTCTTGGCGCAAGACGACCCATAGCACTTACTGAACCCTTGCAAGACTGGGTGTGCGCCTGGTTGGATTTGCCTGGGGGAGTTTCTCTCTTCCCCCCCCGGGGGGGCCTGATGTCTCCCTGTCTCCCCACAATCTGCCCAAGGCCGGTGGGAATGGCCCGTTGCCGTGATCGTTGGAATTCCAGCAGCAAGGTTGCATCTGGCTGTGTGCACCCGCCCAGGTGTCTCGTGGCTTTGGGGAGCGGTGCTAGCTCTCTCTGACTTGCAAAGCTTTGCCCACTTGGTCTTCCGTGGTGGGAAGAATGGGCTCAGTTTCGGAGCTGTTCACGGCAGTTCCCCTTCACCAGAGGCCGGATCTGGTGGAGGTCTGTGCCGAGCTCATCAACGAAGAGTGGAAGAAAAGCAAGACCTCTCGCATGTACTCACTCCAGAAGTCCACAGACAACTTCCCCATGTGTCTGGTGCTGATTAAAACCCAAAGGGCCACAGAGGCTGCTGAGGAAGGGAAGATGGCAAAGACCCAGCTCCTTGGGCACGCCAGGTTGTCCCGCGTAGTCAGCCACCCCGAGAGCTTGTTTGTGGAAACGGTAGTGGTTTCCAGGGCGCTGCGGGGCCAGGGGTATGGCCGGAAGCTGATGGAAGCCACCGAGCGCTACGCCAAGTCCCGTGGCTTCAGGCACCTGCATCTCACCACACATGACAAGCAGCACTTCTATGCCCACCTGGGCTACACCACATCTGAGCCGGTGCAGAGCATGGGGTTCATGAGCTCCCTGGTCCCCATGGAGTTCCTGCAGATGTTCTCCAGCCCCCCTCCTCATGCTAGAGCACCTGCTTGGGGACTGGGAAAGCCCAGCCCCACCACCTCCCATCTTAGCAGAACTTCAGGAGCCAACCTGCCTCCACTACCGTCCTCCACACCCCCTGCCCAGTGCACCACCATTGTGTGCCCACCACCACCTCCGCCACCATTGCCACCGTCTCTGTCTCCACCGACCTGCTCTTTAAACTTCTCACAATCTGCCATTCCTCCTCCACTCCCCTTGCCACCTTCACCTCACCATGCTTCCCCTTTCCATTCCAAGACTGCTGCTGCTGGGCTCCCTCCCCCACCCCCTTTACCTGCACCAGCTGCCCATGTAAGCTCTGCACACTTTCCGCCCCCTCCCCCTGGTCCTCCACCACGCCTCCTCCCTCTGCCAGGCCAACCAGGTTCTCCTGGCCCCATCGCCTCCAGTCCAGCAGGGAAGGAGCCCTATGATCACAGCCTCCTGAAGACACCGTACCGCGACCTCAGAGGGCTCCCCATCTTCTGGATGAAGAAGGACATTTGACTCCTGCACGGTGTGCCAATGAGCTGCTGATTAAAAGTTGGGGGTGGGGAGAACTCTCCCCCCCCCACTTTACCCACTGCTTGGTTGTTTTAGTTTTGACTCCAGTGGGGTGGGGTGGGAGTCCAAATCCCAGTCATTCCCTTTTGGGCCATCTGCCATGTTCACCTGGGTAAATCAGGGAGCCTGTATCTCTTCTGGTCCAGCCAGAAGGGGATTTCTACAGAGAGACCCTGCAAATCTATAATGTAGAGATACTCACACGAGCTGCCTCCTTGGATCATTGGGGAAGCAGCTGGAGAAATCTCTAGCAGCAGCAGGGCTGGCCTTATGATGGGGCCCCCCCAAGCTGCCGGGGTAGGGAAATCAGCAAGTGGCCTTCTACTCTATTCCCATTGCCAGAGAGGCCCAGATATGGGACATGGGGCTTGGAGCTGAAAGTATGGTTGCAAAGGGACCCCCCAGGTCTGCTCCTTGTGTGTCGAAGGCCCATCAGCTAAGAGCCCCACTAACAAATCTGCGTGGGGCTGGTCCTTGTGCATTGGTGATGAAGCTCTGGTGGGTTACACCTGTGCCAAGCCTGACTGGTCACGTGCCCAGTTCTAGCTGGCAGGGGAGGGATAGCTCAGTGGTTTGAGTATTGGCCTGCTAAACCCAGGGTTGTGAGTTCAATCTTTGAGGGGGCAGTTTAGGGATCTGGGGCAAAAATCTGGGGATTGGTCCTGTTTTGAGCAGGGGGTTGGACTAGATGACCTCCTGAGGTCCCTTCTAACCCTGAGATTCTATGATTCAGCAAGGGCAGGAGAGTGCCATGGCTGGCTAAGCAGGATGGCGCTGATCTCAGAGCCTGTGAGGCCTGTGGATCGCTCTTTGGGGCGTAGGTGCCAAGATGCGTGACCTGGGGCTGCAGTATGCATGCTCAGAGGCAGAAACAGAAGTGCCCAGGAAACTTTTACCCTGAAAGTTTAAGGTGTCAAACAAGTTTGGGCACCTACCAAGATTGGGGGTGGGGGCAGTGGTTTTGTGAATCCCTGATTCAGGTGTCTAAAGTGGCAGTTGTGTCTAAAGTCCTATTGTGAATCTAGCCCATAGGGCTTTACAGAGGAAGTCAGGATCATTAACCCCCTTTCACAGATGGGGAAACTGAGGTACAGAGCGGTCAGTGACTTGCCCGAGGTCACCCAGCCAGCCAAGCTAGGAATAGAGCCCAGGCCTTCTAAGTCCCACTCCAGTGCTCAACCCACTAGGCTACACTGCAGGAGTTTATGGCCAACACAGAGGGGAAGGTGCCTCTCTCTCAGGGGCCCCCCACAACCTACTTCCTGGGCTGGGATCTGCCATCACCCTGAGCTACTGCAGCTAATAACAGGCACATTCCAGCTGAGACACAGGGAGGGCCTGGGACACTGCCAGGCCATCCGTCTTACAGCCAGACCCCCAGGGCGACAATCATGTGCAGGTGCCCATACAGGGCAGACAAGAATATCTTGTGTGAGGTACACGGGGAGAAGACAGCGGTGGCCACTGTCTTGCTGTAAATAGATCCTTTGGGAGGCATTTATAACTAGGCACCAGACGGACTGGAAGAAGTTCTTGGGGTGCTCTATGTAGAGGGATGGTGGGTGGGTGTCAGAAGGGCATCCCAGCTGGCATCAAGAAGGTGCCACCCTTCTTGTTCAAGAGAGGACAGGCTGGCTGGAGGGGACGTTCTCCGACCCATCGCCCTTCTGTCACTTCTTCCCTCGTCTCTTTGGTTGCCAGCTTCTAGTCTGACTCTCTCTCTTTGGAGGGGAAATCCAAATTGGAGAATGGGTCATTTTAAAATAAGCCCCTCCCAGGGGCCAGGTTAATTGAATTAGGGGTGGAGTTAAAGTCCTATATATACAGGTGGGAGAGCAGTATGGGTTAGTTCCAGACCCATTTGCCAACAACCCCCCTATGTCACTCAAACTGTGTGATGTGACTCATGGATTTCAAGGCCAGGGTGGTCCCTTGTGATCATCTGCTGACTTCCTGCATGATACGGGCCAGAGAACTGCCCCATGATAATTCCTAGAGCCAATCTGGATTTAAGAATTGTTTGTGATGGAGAAGGTCCAGGACCCTGGGTCAGTTGTTCTAGGGGTTAATTGCAAACGATCCTGTACTGGGCGTGTGCTAGATGGCACAATGGGACAATTGACTCATGGCAGGCTCCACTAAGATGAGAATTTCCCCAGGCTAATGGCTGGGAAACCCCATTGCGAAAGCGTATCTTGCAAGGAAGGGAATAAATGCAACTTTCAGCAGACCAGGCGAGTGCCTCACCAAAAGGCCTTTGATCTGACTGTTGGGGCAATCGTGGTGGGTTCTGACCCACAAGGCTGCTTCGTGATATGCTGGGAACCATTTGGCAACTTGTTTCGTAACCAAAGGGAAGTCTTGGTAATGTGAATTACTGCCACAGCTCTGTCTGCTCTTAACTGTGCTGAGAGGTGGGGAGAAGCAGCTGGTTTTGTGTGGGTAGAGGGTTGGGCTTAGCGAGGGATTGCTCTATACCAGGGGTCGGCAACCTGCAGCACGCATGCTAAAGGTGGCCCGCGGGCTGATTTTTAGTGGCATGCTGCTACCAGCCGGGGTCCTGACCGCCAACCCCGTTCAGCCCTCTGTGGGCCTGGATTATGGAACCCCAGACCAGCAGCGGGATGAGCCGCTTAGCCTGCTGCTGGTCTGGGGTCCCAGCCACCGACCCCTTGCCAGCCAGGGTCTCCTGGCCGCCGGGCCCGCTCAGCCCGCTGCCAGCCTGGATGGATGGAACTCGGGCTGGCAGTGGGCTGAGTGGGGCCGGCGGCCGGGATCCTGGCTGTCAGGGGCCAATGGATGGAACCCCAGACCAGCAGCGGGATGAGCCGCTCAGCCCGCTGCCAGTCTGGGGTCCCGGCCGCCAGCCCTTGCCAGCTGGGGTCCCGGCCTGGATGACAGAACCTGGGCCGGCAGCGGGCTGAGCGGGGCCGGCGGCCGGGATCCTGGCTGTCAGGGGCCAATGGATGGAACCCCAGACCAGCAGCGGGATGAGCCGCTCAGCCCGCTGCCAGTCTGGGGTCCCGGCCGCCAGCCCTTGCCAGCTGGGGTCCCGGCCTGGATGACAGAACCTGGGCCGGCAGCGGGCTGAGCGGGGCTGGCGTCTGGGACCCTGGCTGGCAGGGGCCGGCGGATGGAACCCCAGATTGGCAGCGGGCTGAGCAGCTCAGCCCGCTGCCGGTCTGGGGTTCCGTCTGGTGCCCATGCTGCCGGTCTGGCACGCGAAACCTTTTACTGGCATGCAAAACCTTAAATTAATGAAGACTTGGCACATCACTGCCCAAAGGTTGCCGACTCCTGCTCTATACACAGAAAATAATTAGATCTGTTCATGGAGGCAAGGTCCATAAGTGGCTGTTAAATGAGATGGCCAGGGACACAATGTCATTTTCCAGCAGTCTCTAAACCTGCAGATGCTGGGATTGGGCAACAGTGGATGGCTCACTCGTTAATTGCCCTGTTCCCTCTGCAGCACCTGGCATGGACACTGCCAAAGACAGGATACTGGGCTAGATGGACCATTGGTCTGACCCACTATAGCCGTTCTTATGAGTGTAACTGGGTTCTTGTAAGCGGAGATGCGCTGAAAGGATCTGAAAGTAGAATGTGGCTCTAAGTATTCACAAGGGAGATGGGCCTATGCTGGCTGTTATCTGGAGCTTGGTGCTTTGGATAAAATGGAACCAGCATTGGAACCACCCCTATTTTTTTTCCAAGAAAAACCAAACCTGGCCTCCTTGGCCTATGGTTACTATACAGGAGTCACTTCTCCCACTGGTGAAATGCAGCCACTTCTGGGGTGATAACCCCTACCTCTGTTGTGGGCCAACTGGATCCACTCCTGTCCAGTAGACTGGAGTCACCAGGATCAAGGTTCCTTTGTAGGAAGCAGCACTCTCTGCAGAGACCCATGTTCCCATGTGATGAGGAGAACCCCCCAGGAGCCTCCTGCACCCTTGTCCCCTGCACCTGGGAGGGGAGCAGCTCTAGTGGGGAAGCACTGTTGACATGCAAGGTGGCAATGGGGTTTGCCATAACTGTAGCTCTTCTGAACCCCAGTGACAACACCGGGAGAACTGGGGAAGAGAGTGGCTGAGATCAATCTCCTGCATCCCACCCTGTCCCATCATCCACAGCTGCTTCTATGTAGTCATTGTTAGTCACGTGATCATTCACACCTGCCGCCGGGATCTTCATTTGCTGTGGAGCTTGCTGGGAAAGGGCCCTCAGCTGGGGTGGGGGAAATGAGAATGAGTCCAGGTGGGACATCAGCCACCCTGAATGCTGGCCTGTCAATACCCCAGCCCCCTAAGGAACTCCAAGTACCGAACAGCTGTCTGGGCATCCCTGGACCACTGCCCGCTGTGAGCTCCGTGGGGCCGGTTGTACTGACCTAGCAATGTTTCAGCTAGCACAGAATCTCTGCTGAAGCTGTCGGGAACCCATTATATCCCCCCCATCTAAAAATGTTGCTGAGCTCCTTTCTGAAGCTTCCTTAGCAAAAATGCTCCCTCCCCATCACATGCCCATGTGCTCTCTGACTCTAGGGGTATGGCTACACTTACAAATCTGCAGCACTAGTAGTTGCAGCGCTGGTCATCCAGCTGTGCAGGGCCAGCGCTGGTGTGTGGCCACACTCACAGCTACCAGCGCTGGTGTGTGGCCACATTTGCAGTATTTGCAGCGCTGTTGGGAGTGATGCATTATGGGCAGCTATCCCAGCATTCAAGTGGCAGCAACGGTGCTTTTCAAAAGAGGGGGGTGGGGCATAGTGTGACAGGGAGCGGGGGGAGAGAGAGAGAGTGGATTTTTGAAGCCAACACTGTGTGTTAGCTTCCTGACTTGAAAAATCAGAACATGTTCCCGATCCCTTACCCTTAACTCTTAACTGCAAACAGCCTGCAGCCAACACGACTCCCTTTCTCCCCTCTGCCCCCGCTGTTTCTGTCAAGCAAACACTCACTCCCTGCCTGCCTCATTATCTCATTTGATTGTTCACAGATTGATCACAGCAAACAGGAGCTGTGTTTGTAGATAAACAACTCCAGGATCAACGGAGCTACAGAGCTCGGAGTTCACAACAAAACAAAGAGAGGCTGCATAACAAAACAAAGAGAGTAATTTATAAAATCATTCTGGGATACATCCTTATACCCTGGAGGCCAACCACAGCGCTGGTGTGTGGCCATACTTGATGACCAGCGCTGGAATCCTTATTCCCCATGCTGAGTGAGGTGTACGGCCAGCGCTGCAGCCAGGGAGTTGCAGCGCTGGAAGTGCCTTGCAGGTGTGGCCACTCACTAATTGCAGCACTGGTGGAGGCTTTCCAGTGCTGCAACTCGCCAGTGTAGCCATACCCTAGGGCAGGGGTCCCCAACCCCCGGTCCGCGGCCCGGTACCGGTCCGCGGCCTCTTAGAAACCGGGCCGCGAACCGACCCAGTGGAGCTTCCGCAGGCATGCCTGCGGGAGGTCCAGCTGAGCCGCGGGACGAGCGCTCCCTCCGCAGTCGTGCCTGCGGGAGGTCTGCTGCTCCCGGGGCTCAGCTGGAGCTTCCGCGGGGACGCCTGCGGAAGCTCCACTGGAGCCGGTGGACCTCCCGCAGGCGTGCCTGCGGAAGCTCCAGCTGAGCCCCGGGAGCAGCGGACCTCCCGCAGGCACGACTGCGGAGGGACCGCTCGTCCCGCGGCTCAGCTGGACCTCCCGCAGGCACGCCTGCGGAGGGTCCGGCAAACGAAACCGGTCCCTGGACCCAAAAAGGTTGGGGACCCCTGCCCTAGGGGATATTAGAGAGACATTAGAGGCAGGTGAGGTAATATCTTTTATTGGCCCAACTTCTGTTGGTGAAAGAGAGAAACTTTGGAGCTATACAGAGCTCTTCCTCAAAGTGCCACAATTCAATCCCAGATTTGAACAATTGTTTAGCATAAGTAGTTAACACACATTTCACAGAATATCAGGGTTGGAAGGGACCTCAGGAAGTCATCTAGTCCAACCCTCTGCTCAAAGCAGGACCAATTCCCAGACAGATTTTTACCCCAGTTCATTTAATGGCCCCCTCAAGGATTGAGCTCACAACCCTGGGTTTAGCAGGCCAATACTCAAGCCACTGAGCTATCCCTCCCCCCAAAAGGGGCTAGTCAAGTTGCCGTGGCCCATTAACACCCTTGCAGTCAGAGGGGGAAAGCAGCTGAGATGGGTTGTTAGTGGGTTATAGATTGTTGTGATAAGCCATAAATCTATTGTCTGTCTCTGTTCCATCCGGGATTTTCTGTGTCTAGCAAAGTTATGAATTTAAGCTCCCAGGTTCATCACTTGTAAGTGTTGCGCAGGTTTCCTTTGGGGCTGAGGACTGAGTGGTCAAAGAGTGGTCAAAGGACAAAGAGTGATCGCCTTGTGAGAAGTGATAGGGTGCTTTTGTCTTTTATCATTTTCCTGTGCGGGTTCATTCCAGAGCATGGGGATTGCCTAGTTTCACCCACATAGTTGCTATTGGGGCATTTAGTGCACTGGATGGGGTACAGCACATGTTGTGATTGACATGTGTAGGACCCGTGGATCTTGAAAGATGTGCTGGGGTGGGGTGGGGGTGTTGATCATTGTAGCAGTGGAGATAAGGCTGCAGGTTTTGCATCTGTTGTTCTGGCAGGTGTGAGGTGGAGTGTCCTGCTCTGTGGGGAGCTTGCTTCTGATGATGCGCTTTATATCCAGGGACTGGTCATTGCAGAGTTGCTCAAGGGCACATGTAACCCACACTGGGGAGAGTGTGTCTCTGTCTTCCTCTAGTGGCTGGTTCATGTAAGAGGCTAAAAGTCTACTACAGCTGCCTGCTAAGAGGTATTTCTTTAGCTCAAATAGTGCTTGTGCTTCTAGTGCCATCAGTCAAACCCTGCTAAGGGCTCAAGTGGAGCTAGTTACATGCACGCTGGTACTGTAGGGTTGTTGGGAGCATAGGGGCTGCACACATTGGTTTGCTATTGCAGGGTCATTTGTTAGCACTGGAATTCACACACTAGGGTGTTATTACAGAGTTTCTCAAGGGCTGGATGTTGCATGTGGGTTTGTTATTGTAGGGTTGCTTGGAAGTGCTAGACTATACACACACAGGCTTGTTATTGTAGGGTTGCTTGTAAGTGCTGGGCTATACACACATAGGTTTGTTATTGTCGGGTTGCTTGGAAGTGCTGGGCTATACACACATGGATTTGTTATTGTAGGGTTGCCTGCAAGTGCTGGGTGTTGCACTTGGGTTTGTTATTGCAGGGTCTTCTGAGCAGGCTGGGCTGCTGGTGTGAGTCAGTGTATAGATAAGTGTTGGAGCGTTTGTGCTGGGAAAACACAGACCTAGAATAACCGGGGCTGTGAAAATAGACGGGGGAAAAGGTAGGTGACATTCAAGCAACAAGGTCAGTTGTAACTGAGCTCTGAGCAGCAGATTGGGGGGGATTAGAGCCTGTCTCCGGGGTGCCGGGAGGCAGTGCGAGCCCAGGCAGTGCATTCTGGGGGGATTAGAGTGTGGCTCTGGGCTGTCACGCGGCACCCAAGACCGATCTGGTTCCTAATCTTCTCTCTCCGAAGATATCTCTGTCGCAGCTGGGAGTGGCAAGCTGGCATTGGCTGCCCTGGCCGCATGCAGCCAGGCCTGGTCCAATGCCTTGGATCAGGTGGGGAGAGTCAGAACTGTTCTGGACCCCTTCCCCCACCTTGCATTCACCTCGCTAGTCATTGGCATGACCGCAGGGAGGGTGCATCTGAGCTGGCGGGGAGGGGGGCAGTGGCATGGCTTGTGCATGAGTGGGAACGTGATATTTAATGCTCCCCGCTGGTGCTGCGGCTTACAGGCAGCCTGAGCATTATGCGCCCAACTCCCAGTGGTGCCTAACTGCCCCCTGCAAACAGTGGTGCAAGTAGAAATCATTTCTTGCTGGTACTGCACTCATGGGAGGGACACAAGGGGGGGCGGGCACAGACCCTCCATGTGACTCCTCCCTGCCCTGCCCCCAGCCTGGGAACCCCACACTCTCCCTGTCCCCTCTGACATCCCCCTTTGTATATACAAACATCAACATGCTTAACTACTCACTTTCCCCCCACGTATATAGTATTCAGTCTGTTTATATGGAATATGGGAGTTTGGTGAGGAGCCATTTCAGCATAGGTCTGACTTATTAAAAGACAAATTTTAAGTAGAACTGTATCCTAAACTGCTTTATGGTATTGTACCCAAACATTGCATTTCAATGGGGGATTCAACTTCCTTTATAGGAACAAGTTTCAGAGGGGTAGCCATGTTAGTCTGTTCCTATAAAAACAACAAGGAGTCCTTGTGGCACCTTAGAGACTAACACATTTATTTGGGCTTTCGTGGGCTATAACCCACAATAAATTTGTTAGTCTCTAAGGTGCCACAAGGACTCCTCGTTGTTTTTATAGAAACAGACTCCTGAAACTCTTACCAGTCCGCAAAAGTGGTCCATAGTCATGCAAATAGTCCCATTGGGACGGATGAAATGATTAAGAGTTTACAGGATTAGGTTCCAAGTTTGTAAATTGTTCTGGATGAAACTGACAATGCCTGAGCTGTCAGATCAGAAGGAGCTTCATTCAAATAAAGGTGGGCAGATGTGTGGTAAGTTGTAGCTCGTTGCTAAGATGAGGAACATATTTTCAGCAAAGTTCTTGGCAGATTCCTGAGGCAGCTGGTTTATGGCCATCAGTGTCCGGCATTATAATCTTCACTTACAGTTCTCTCACCCACAAAGCTGGAAAATGAGGCATTTGTTTTCCTTGTTTTGCTGCTCCAGTTCCAGTTAACAAAATGCATGTTAGACTAGTTTGGCTGCAAAGAAGAATTCTGTGTACACTGGGGACAACACCTGATTCCCATCAGGCTGCAGAACTGGGCTGACATCACAATCCAAACATCCTCTGGTCAGTGCAAGCAGAGGCATTCCTCTAATGATTTGGACTTGATGTGATGAAGTATGAATGTCATGGATAATTCAGACCAATGGGGAGAAACAGAATAAAAAACATTGTTTAAACACCTTCTGCCCCCGCCCCCAAGGACTCCTGACCAATGTAACAGCACAATATATGTGCTAAAAAAATTAAACAAAGCCTTTGTTTATATTTGTTAGAATATGTATTGTGCTGTTAAAGCCATTTAAAGAATGAATGTTCTCCCTAGCCCCGTTCTGCTCCTTTAAGGAGCAGAGCACAGCCCCACCCCGCCCTCTGGAGTGGGGAGCGAGCCCCAAGTCTTTCTGGTACCCCATACCCGCTAAAAATCTCCTGCTGATACTGTGTACTGGAGGGTACTGCCCTGCTTGCACCCCTGACTGCAAATCTCCCCCGAAGTGGTTCCCTCAGCCTGAGCTTCTTGGTGTCCACTCAGGACCATCTGTATACCCTGGTGTGGAGGGGCACCAGCAGAGAGAACCTAGCATTGCCCTTAGCTACGTGCAATTGGGGCTTGACTGCAGATCAGAGCGATGGCGGGAGACGAGTATGTGGCTGTTTCATTGCAGGAGGTTTTCCAAGATCAGGACCCCATCATCAGTGGGGAAGTGATGAGTTTGCCACTTCCGGGACCGACCCGTCACTTCTGGGACCAGCTGCACTGGCCAATTGTGTCAGCCTGTGGGGCCCTCAAAGCACAGGGTCTGGAGCGGTCACCCCGATTTGCTATACCCTAGGGACGGCTCTGCCCGTCATACATAATAAGAGACATTCCCTGCCCCAAAGAACTTAAGGCCCAGATCCACAAACGTTCCCAGCTTCCGTTGGGAATTAGGAGCCTTAGATCCTCTCCTGCATCCCAGCCTGGGAGCTGCACCCAGACGGGCCAAGCAGGGGCTCCTTTCCTGGGGCACTGATCTGAGAGTGATGCTGCTTGCTGGTGTCAACTGGGAGTTCTGGCTCTTTCCCTGTGGAGAGTGAGTCCCTGGTCCAAGTGTGATCTGGTGGGAAGGCCGGGTCAGAGGTGAGGTCCAGTCCAAGGGGCAAGAAACAGTGGAGACAGCATCATGGGGGTGGACAAAGCCCAGGCTGAAGGCTGGCTGGGATGCACTAATACAATCAGAGAAACACCACCTATAGGTTTCAACACCCATTACACCTGTAATTTGGAAGGGAAAACAAACGACAAGGAGGGACGCAAAGCAAACTAAGCCATGGGGTTTTATGCTTCCCAATCCTGGGGCATAGTTTGCACAGCTGTCCTCTCCAGTAGCCCTTTGGCGCCCCAACGGGCTCAACCACAAGCTGACCGTGGGCAGCCTCAGGATGTAGCAAGAAGAGACCAGTTCTCAGCTGGCATCAGGTCCTCCTTAGCCTGACGTGGGTGACATGGGCTGGGGCCTTTCCCCAGGATTCCAGGGTGACCTGCCACAGTCTGTCCTGGGCACAGGTTGCGTTGGTTGCTCCCATTGTCATGGGTGGAGCTCAAGGGAGAGGATGTGGGGCTGAGAGAGGAAGCCGTGGACAAGCTGTTCCCATTAGTGTTAGACCAGGCGTGGCTCCCTGGTCTCACTCCACCTCTGATTTGTTCTCCCCTTGTAGGGTGTTCATTCAGGAAGGAAGCAGGAGGGGGTCCGGACCGGACGTAGTTGCAGAACGTCCACCATGACTCTGGGCCTAACTGTCTGGCCCTGGGTCCTGTTCTGCCTCGGAGCCATCCTGCCCTTGAGAGGGCGCAGTTGGGAGAGTGCATCCGCCAGCCCCCTTCTCCAGCATGAGCCATTTGTGGTAGTGTGGAACATGCCCACGGCCCGGTGCCACCAGCGCTTTGGGGTTGCCCTGCCTCTTGAGGACTATGCCATCGTGGAGAACCAAGGCAATGCATTCCAGGGCCAGAACATGACCATCTTCTACAAGAACAAGTTTGGACTCTACCCCTACATCTCCCCGGAGGGCGAATACTACAATGCGGGGATCCCCCAGAAAGTCCGCCTCAAGCAGCACCTAGAGAGGGCCACAGCGGAGATCACCCAGCTCCTGCAGCCAGACTTCCACGGGCTGGCCGTGGTTGACTGGGAGGAGTGGAGGCCGCTGTGGAGACGGAACTGGGGCCCTAAAGCAGTGTACAAGGAGGTCTCTGAGCAGTGGGTCTGGGAGAGGTTCCCAGACATGCGTGCCAAGAAGCGAGTCTACTTGGCTGAGGTAGAGTTTGAGGGAGCAGCCCAAGAGCTCATGGAGAGGACGCTGGAGCTGGGGAAAGAGCTGAGGCCCTGGGGTTTGTGGGGCTTCTACAGGTTCCCTGACTGTTTCAACGATAACTGGATGAAGAGGGGGAATTACACGGGGGAGTGCAATGCCATGGAGGTGCTGCGGAACAACCGGCTCATGTGGCTCTGGGAGGCCTCCACTGCCCTCTACCCGAGCATCTACCTCCCACCCAAGCTTCCGCCAGCCAAGCGCCAGAGCTATGTTCACCACCGCCTGCAAGAGGCCTTCCGCGTGGCACGGTTTGGCCTGGAGCAGCCCCTGCCGGTGATAGCATACTCCCGAGTCTCCTATCGGCACTCCGCCAGGTACCTGTCCGAGGTAAGAGCCAGGGATTGGGACACAAAGGAGAGAACCAGAGCTGGAGATCCATGTGCTTGGTATCCTGCTCATTGGTAGACTTCAACCTTCTTGGTGGTTGGGAATAGCCCTGGATCAGCCACTGATGGCTACTAGGTGGTGAAGCTGCACCTCTAGGACAGCCAGGGGCTAGCAAGGGTGGGGGCTGTTGTAATCAGGATATGCCCAGTTGACTCAGGCCTTGTCTACACTACAGTTTTGTCAAAGAAAGTCAGCTTTTGCAGACAAAACAGTGTAGGTGTACGCTCTGAAATACTCCTTCCACTGATGTAACTCCCCTGCTATGCTGACATCATAAAGCCATTTCAATGAGAGGCTTATGTCGGTGTAGTTAGGACAAGGTAGTGTCTGTGTAAACACTGCCTTCCTTATATCTGATTACTCCTGGGGGGATTCTGCGTGACTGTGCTTCCACAGAAAAATCCCCCCTCGCAGAAAATGTCAGGGAAGCAAAGGGAAGCTACACGTTTGGGGGGGAGGGGGTGATCATGGGTATAGTTTTGGGGATATTATTGCCCCCCCCCAAAGAGAGGCGAGGCATGGGGGGTACATGGGGTTACATGCCACGGCCCTCCCTCCCCACCCCATTTCTGCAAGTGCAGAGCTGCCCAGCTGAAGGAGGCTATATCTGGGCTCTGCTGACTGCAGCTGAATGCCACCTCCTGGGTCCTAGTGCCAGTCATGCTCCCCTTCTGTGTGCTGGGAGCCTTCCTGTTTTCTGTGCAACAGTGAGTGCCCGCGGTGGGGCTGGGTAAGGGGGAGTGAGGGAAGTGATGGGGTGGGGGAAAGAGGCAGCGGGGAAGGAAAGGGGGTGTGGAATAGGGCATGGGGAGGGGAATGTGGGTGTGAGGTGACAGGAATAGAGAAGAAAAGGGGATGCAGGAATTGAGGTGGTGGGGGGTGAGTGGGAGCCCGACATGCAGCGTCCTCTTGGCAGCAGCTGGGGCTCCCCTGTTAAGCAGGCCCATTGAACCCTCATCCTGACAAGCCCTGCCCCCCTCCACCTGGACCCCTCTGACAATGCCCCCCACCAGGCTTCCACCCCACTGAGCCCCAACCAGCTGCACCTGGACCCCCACCTCCTCAAGCCCCACTCCCCCAGCACCCAGACCTCCACATTAAGCCATCCACACCCAGACCCCCCCGCTGAGCCACATCTCCCCTCACCCAGACCCCCCACTGAGTCCCAGCCACCTTCATCTGGCTTCTCTGCAGAGTCCCATTGCCCCTGCACCTGGAACCCTCCAGTGAGCCACTGTGCATCCAGATCTCCCACTGAGCCGCCTGCACACAGGTTGCCCCACACAGAACCCTCTCACCCCACACCTGGATCCCCCCCACACTAAGCCCCTCCCCACTTGGATCCTGATGCGCTGAGCCTGCCCATCCACACCTGGTGCACCTGGCGCAGAGGTGCAGGGCCCACAGGGCATTTCTGGGGCAGGCCCAGCCCTTGCACTGTGTCAGGGTCCGGTGCAGCCGAGTCACTGTATTGGGAGAGGTGGGGGCTTCAGGGTGATCTCCCACCTCAGTGCAGCCAGTGGCCTGTGCTCCCCACTCCCATGCTGGAGCCACATTTATTTATTGACAAATAAAATTTGCAAAATTTTAAAATTTTATGTGAATAATTTTTATTTTTTTGGCGCAGAATATCCTGCAGTAACATCTGCTGTTGGCCCTCTTGTCAATTTCAGGGCTCTGCTGGAGCTGTTCAATTGACAAGAAAGTCGGCTCCTGGCTCCTCAGTCACACAGTCTCCACTCCCTGGATCTGTCCCCCACACTGCCCCTCTTACGTCATTGGAAGCGCTGCACCAACAGAAGGAGGGGAGGGTGAACATCAGCCACTGCAGTAAGAGATGTGATGGCTGTAAGTCGATCTTACACAGGTCGATTTATCTTTGTAGTGTAGACACAGCCTCAGTCAGTGCAAACCCCGGCTTGTTTTGATCTCTGCTTAGGGCTCATTGCACATCAGTGACACCGACGGCTGAATGAGGGGCATTGCTCAGTGAAAGGTGGGGCCAGGGGCTCATATGTTGCCCCGAAAGTGCCATGGGGCTGTGCTGTACTGGGGGCACATGCAGTGTCATGGGGGATGCCAATATCACCTGCAGGCCAACATAAACATTATGTTCACGCCTCGTGGGCGCCCTCAGGACCACGCTGCAGCTGTCTGGAACCGGGGGGATACCAATCCCACGGGCACCGCCTCTCACACACACACAGATGATGCGGTGCCAGTGCCATGAGACCAGCAAAGAAAACAGCACTGTACGGTAACGTGCCCCCAGCGACTGGTGCCAGAGTTGGTGCCCAAATTTTACTTGTCTAAATGTCCCTTTCTCATTCCCTTCTTTCCTCGGTCAGGCTGACCTGGTCCATACGATTGGGGAGAGCGCGGCGCTTGGTGCTACCGGCCTGGCACTGTGGGGGGACAACTCCTACTCCCGTTCAGCCGTAAGTACCCCACTTAGCCCCTGTCAGGCCCTCAGCAGAGCCAGGGGGTAATCACCTAGATACTAAGATCTGCAATAGTCTGAACGTTCATTTCTGGTGGCGCTGCCCTTTGTCCATGTGGCATGAACGGTGCCCATCCACGTGGCCCGATGCCTCCATTTACTCACCTATGTGTTAGTCGTAATGCAAGCAGCTGTGCAGGAGGTGTCTGGGAATAGGGACTCACTCTTAGGGGTATGAGATGAGTGTGTGGGTTCTCAGATCCCTTCCCCGGGGGCCCTGCGTGGCTGGCACTGGCTGCTCCTCTTTCTCAGCAGGGAGGCCCATGAGCCAATGGGCCCTGAGACCTAGCTCAATTTGGAAGTGGGGTTCCTCCAGGGCAGGGCTGGGGCGCGTTGGTGGGGCAGACGGGTGGCAGCATTTGCTCCCCGGTCATGCCAGCCTCTGCAGCGGAACTGGGTGTAAATGTGGCTTTCTGCCCCCCAGGAGAGCTGCAGGAGCCTCCGCCGTTACATCACCCACACCTTGGGGCCCTACGTGGTGAATGTGACGTCAGCGGCCCAGCTGTGCAGCCGCCAGCTGTGTCACGGGCATGGACGGTGTGTGAGGCAGCGCCCCGACGAGCTGGGAGCCTTCCTGCACCTCAGCCCGCAGCAGTGGGGAGCGGACTCTGTGCTGACCAACTATGTGGGCATGGACGAGCCGGGCCAGAGGACATGGGGGCAGTTCTGCTGCCGCTGCTACCGCGGGTGGACGGGAGCCAGCTGTGAGAAGCCGGGGTGGACTGAGCCCATCAGGGGCCCGGACTGCATTGCGCGAGCACATGATCCTGACATCTGCATCGCAGTGCAGGACAGAAACACTGCGGGCTCCCAGATCTGCCCTAAGTCTGCCTACGAGGGGAAGACGGAGCTCAGGTGACCGCCTGGATTAGGGAGTGGCTCCTGGGACATCAGCAGGCTCATAGACATAGAACCTGGGGAGAAGGGAGCCTGTGGTGCTGGTGGAAATTCCTGCACTGACACACCCTTTATTCCTGGCTAGAGGGCTGGATGTGCCACAGGATGATCAACTGTTCCAGCCATAAGACTACATCCTTCCCTCCCACAAATAAACAATCAATGAATCCATGCTGGGATAGCCCGTTTAAAGGGGAATCATAGACTATCAGGGTTAGAATGGACTTCAGAAGGTCATCTAGCAACCTCCTGCTCAAAGCAGGACCAATCCCCAACTAAATCATCCCAGCCAGGGCTTTGTCAAACCTGACCATAAAAACCTCTAAGGAAGGAGATTCCACCACCTCCCTAGGTAACCCATTCCAGTGCTTCACCACCCTCAAGTGAAAAAGTTTTTCCTAATATCCAACCTAAACCTCCCCCACTGCAACTTGAGACCATTACTCCTTGTTCTGTCATCTGCTACCACTGAGAAGAGTCTAGATCCATCCTCTTTGGAACCCCGTTTCAGGTAGTTGAAAGCAGCTATCAAATCCCCCCTCACTCTTCTCTTCTGCTGATTAAACAATCCCAGTTCCCTCAGCCTCTCCTCATAAGTCATGTGCTCTGGCCCCCTAATCATTTTTGTTGCCCTCCGCTGGACTCTTTCCAATTTTTCCACATCCTTCTTGTAGTATGAGGCCCAAAACTGGACACAGTACTCCAAATGAGGCCTCACCAATGTCTAATAGAGGGGAATGACCACGTCCCTCGATCTGCTGGCAATGCCCCTACTATACAGCCAAAAATGCCTCTAGCCTTCTTGGTAACAACGGTACACTGTCAACTCATATCCAGCTTTTTGTCCACTGTAACCCCTAGGTCCTTTTCTGCAGAACTGCTGCCCAGCCATTCGGTCCCTAGTCTGTAGCAGTGCATGAGATTCTTCCGTCCTAAGTGCAGGACTCTGCACTTGTCCTTGCTGAACCTCATCAGATTTCTTTTGGCCCAATTCTCTAATTTGTCTAGGTCCCTCTGTATCCTATCCCTACCCTCCAGCATATCTCCCACTCCTCCCAGTTTAGCATCATCTGCAAACTTGCTGAGGGTGCAGTCCACGCCATCTTCCAGATTAATGAAGATATTGAACAAAACCGGTCCCAGGACTGACCCCTGGGGCACTCTGCTTGATACCGGCTGCCAACTAGACATGGAGCCATTGATCACTACCCATTGAGCCCGAGGATCTAGCCAGCTTTTTATCCACCTTATAGTCCATTCATCCAGCCCATATTTCTTTAACTTGCTGGCAAGAATACTGTGGGAGACTGTAACAAAAGCTTTGCTAAAGTCAAGGAATAACACGTCCACTGCTTTCCCCTCATCCACAGACCCAGTTATCTCACCATAGAAGGCAATTAGGTTAGTCAGGCATGACTTGCCCTTGGTGAATCCATGCTGACTGTTCCTGATCACTTTCCTCTCCTCTAAGTGCTTCAGAATTGATTCCTTGAGGACCTGCTCCATGATTTTTCCAGGGACTGAGGTGAGGCTGACTGGCCTGTAGTTCCTCGGATCTTCCTTCTTCCCTTTTGTAACGATGGGCACTACATTAGCCTTTTTCCAGTCATCTGGGACCTCCCCCAATCACCATGAGTTTTCAAAGATAATGGCCAATGGCTCTGCAATCACATCTGCCAACTCCTTTAACACCCTTGGATGCAGTGCATCCGGCCCCATGGATTTGTGCTCGTCCAGCTTTTCTAAATAGTCCCGAACTACTTCTTTCCCCACAGAGGCCTGGTCACCTCCTCCCCATGCTGTGCTGCCCAGTGCAGCAGTCTGGGAGTTGACCTTGTTTGTGAAGACAGAGGCAAAAAAAATCATTGAGTCCATTAGTTTTTTCCACATCCTCTGTCACTAGGTTGCCTCCTTCATGCAGTAAGGGGCCCACACTTTCCTTGACTTTCTTCTTGTTGCTGACATAACTGAAGAAACCCTTCTTGTTTCTCTTAACATCTCTTGCTAGTTGCAACTCCAAGTGTGATTTGGCCTTCCTGATTTCACTCCTGCATGCCTGAGCAATATTTTTATACTCCTCCCTGGTCATTTGTCCAATTTCCCACTTCTGGTAAGCTTCTTTTTTGTGTTTAAGATCAGCAAGGATTTCACTGTTAAGCCAAGCTGGTCACTTGCCATATTTACTATTCTTTCTACACATCGGGATGGTTTGTTCCTGCAACCTAAATAAGGATTCTTTAATCTTTAATCCATCTGGGAGGAGATGCCCAGTCCCAGACGAGCTCATCCAGGCGAGATCTAGCCTCATGGAACACACCCAACATGAGCCGCATCAGCAGAGACAGAACCAGGGCACCTTCTGTCCCCAAAGCAAATGCCCCAACGCCATGAGCTAAAGGAGTAGCTCCTCCATAAGTTGCTCCTTGTAGGAGACTATAGCTCTTATCTCCTCTGAGGGCCAGGGGTAGTGACACAGTTGCCGTTAGATCAGCAAGGAGCGGTCTCGTGCATTAAGTCATAGGCAGTGGGGGAGTTTGGCAGGGAGGATGGTGCAGTTCAAAGGCTCCAAATCCTCAGGAGGCAGCATGACTCCCCAACCCCGGCCTCCTCCCTGCCCCCAGTGCCCCTACACCATCCCTCCCCGTCCCCAACGGCTGCATTTCGGGAACAGGGCCAGCTGCACATGTTCTTGCTGCCATCTCAAGAGGGGCCCTGGCACTGCAAAGGGCTGGGGGTGGGCTGTGATGGGCACCTCTGAGGGCCTCGGCCATCAGATGCTCTAGTGAGGGGAGCAAGCCAAGAGCCATGGGCTTCTACGCACCTCGCCATGGCAGCAGGTCAGACCTCGCTGACTGGCCCCTGGCTTTTGATACCCGAGCCCTTGGGGATGGCTGAGCTGTGTGGCATGGTCCCATCTCTATGTTCTACATCCCTGGAAGCTCCACCGTGGTCTCTCCTCCCTATGGCTTCAGCCTGGACGTGATCAGACCCCCAGCCCCACTCCTACAGCTCAATTAATGGCTGACTAAAACCAGTCCATTAAGATGACTTCAGATGAGGGAAAGGATTTCAGCCAATCACAGTCCAGCAGTATTTATTACACTCCCGCCCTCAAATTAAAGTGAAAAGCTTGTACGTCCAATCACACCATGCCTTTTCCAGTCTGGCCACTCCCTCAAATGGTTGTTCACTCTTTAGCCCTGCCCCCAAGGATGAAATGAACCAGAATGATATGTGTTACCTGAGTCCATGTAATTGCAATATAACTTAACTAAAGCCTTAACTGTGTAAAGCTGGTGTCTTCTCTGCTGCCTCGACAAGCCCAGACAGGGAGCTTTGCTTAGAGGCTCTGTGACACTTCCCGGGGGTACCCAGGGTTGTGAGGCCTCTTGCTACCACTTGCCCTTAGTGTGAGGAAACCTTGTCTGTGCCCACCAGGGGTCAGCTCCCTGGCTCCGCCAGCCATGCTGTCTCTGCTGTTCCTCGGTAGGTTAGTGATAGGTTCTGGAGTGCCAAACCCCTGGCCCACTGGCCACTCATGGGATTCACGTTACATCCCAACTCCCCCTTTGCACACAGCTCTGCTTCACACACACAGCACTTAGACATGTTTGTAGTGAACACGCTAAAGTGTATTTACCAAAGAGCAGCAAATCAAGTGCTGGCAAGTGGCAAGCTTGGGACCATGGCATTACATTTAAAATAAAAGCCTTTTGGAGCCACGATTGAATTAACAAGATATTGGTGTTGATAAATTGCATAGGCCATTGCTTGACCACAGTTTGGTTCATTATGAAAGAGTCAGGAGATCAAATACCCAGTATCAGTGGGTTTATTGCTAAAAGTCAAGAAGAATATAGAAAAGGACAAAGGTTCAGTACAGTTCCAGGAAGCTGGCTCGTGCAGCCTTGTTGTGTTCACCTTACACAGCACTGTGCACCCAAAGTTACAGCCATCAGTTTGTATCCTGCCTGGTTACAAGTACAGGGTACATCGGAAACTACTTGTAACCACTCATGGTCCCATGGTGTCCCCCTCATCACGTTGTTCTGAACACATGCATTCCAAGTACTGTACCATGGGGCATGAAGCCATCTCCTAGCTTTGTACTGCTGTAGAACAATCACATGTCTTTTCCTCCTCTTTTGGGACAGGCCATGTTCACCTGTGAGAGTAACTCCCTTTCTGTTGCTATGGTAAAACACTCCTCTGACCTGAGCTCAACAATGTCTCTATTTGCTTAAGCCAACAACTGACTTCTGCAATGTGGTGTGGGCTACTTAGCATAGAGACCAGTATTAGAGCAAAGATATAGGCCAATTTAGGTTCTAAAACTGGCTGTGCCTAATGCTATTTGTGCTTTGTGCAAACTAATGCATGGTGCCGCTAATATGCTATGATTAATATATGTGCTACCGGCATATATTGGCCAACACTGTCCTGTATAATGACAACAAAGAGTCCTGTGGCACCTTATAGACTAACAGACGTATTGGAGCATGAGCTTTTGTGGGTGAATACCCACTTAGTCAGATGCATGTAATGGCGTAATTGATCCAGACTAACACGGCTGCCCCTCTGATACTGTATAATGACGTTTAGCTCAGCCGTCTGCAGCATTTTCCAGCGAGGCAGCCCTGCAAGCCCTTTTTCATGGACCTAGCCACATGCTCGGCTTGTCTCCTCTGTGAAGGCTGAAAGGCATCGCTTGGGGCCCTTAGCTAAGGCAGGACAAGCCTTTGTTCTTGTTCATAAGCAGGACACCCCCCCGCTTGCACACCTGAGCAGGCAAAGAGAGGGAAGCATCTCCTGCCCTCTGGCTGAACAGAGTCGGTCCCTGGCCTGTCACCGCCTGGCGACCTGCTTTTAACTTTAAGGTCAGAATTTTCAGCCTAGATCCATCATGCCTTAAATATCACCTGCAAGTTCACAATGGCTAAGAGGACCAGTGTGTTACTGTTGGCAGAGCCCTCACATACCACCCTGTAAACCCCTAGGCAGCCCCTCTGTGCCCTCTGCCAGTTGGGGGTCACAGGTTCTTATGTAGTGCCCAGGATGGACCAACAGCTCCTCGGTGATTGGAGTTCTCAGCAGAGGTTAGTTGAAGCAAGTCGCAGTCCAGGATAGATGAAGTGAACTCTGGTTTTCTGATTCAAAGAAACCTGCCATCTTCCCCACACTCTGGGTGTAAGTCACTCCTGGACAGGGGCCCTGCCAGGCTTGTGCCTCACTGAAACTCCCTGGTAGGGCTTACGGGGTACCTTGGCTCTGTGCTGGCCCTCTGTCTGGGGTGCCAGTCATCTTCTTTGCATAGCACCAAGCATGTACCAGCCTGCAGCTTTTTTATACATCAAACTCCCACTGACATCAGCGGAGGAGTCTGAATGCGCAAGGACCATGGGCTCTGCCTGGGAAATCGAGGGTGCAGGTCTCCAAGCTTTCCCCAGGATACCCCAGGGATTTTTGTAATCTGATTTCATTCCCATTCCTTGATGGGATTGTCACGTTCCTCTGCAGCTGATGTGATGTGTCTGGAACCAGCAAAAGCTCCCATTCCAGGGCAGATGATGCAGTAACAGGGTTTCACGTGAAAGGCAGTGTGCTCTAGTGGGACTCACCAGCCATTGCACCCAGCCCTAGTGAGGGTCAGTCCCTACAAAGTAATTAGACAAGGCAGAATTATTCTTCCTCCCACAGGGACTGGGAATCCCCCCATGTCCCTCAAGTGCCAGTTCACTGCCTTAACCACCAGGTTTGCCTTCAGTGCTGTTGCAGACCCTCTGGCAGGTCACCTGCTCTGTTGTGACTCAGTTTCCCCATCTGGCTCATCAGCCTGGAAGGGCCCTCCTGGGTTGTCAAGTCCAGTCCCATGTTGCACAGGCCACCCCGCCATGGCAGCCCCTCCAGTTCCAGCCTCAGACTAGTTAGGGGGTGTGGCCCCTGCTCCTTTCGGGGGTGAGGGGTGTTCCAGAAGGCTCGAGCTCTTCTAATTCCCAGCCATGACGCGGATACGGGTCTCATGGGGTTAACTATTTCCTAGCCAGCCGGAGCTCTGAAGGGGGACCAGAGACAAATCATGGGCTGGGGCCCCTTTCCCCCCTCCCGACCCGCTCCAGCTCCCCAGGCTGGCTGCCTCCCCTTCCCTTGGCTGCCTCCAGCTGTGGCGTCATCCCAGGCATTCCCCTAATATAGCCCATCACACCCCCGCCCCAGTTCATTCCCCCTCTATTTATAGCTCCTCAGTGGGCTCCTCTCAGGCCTATTTTAAGCCCGAGCAGCTGGTGCTGTGGGCACCAGCGCCGGCTTCCTGGGCAGCTCCCAAGGGACCCGGGGCCCTCCTCCGGCGGCTCCCACAGCCCGACCACTGGCAGAGGCACAACGGCTGCAGCGGTTGCTGGCCCCACAGCGATGCCCAGGGAGGCTGGAGAAGGTATGGGGGAAGGGCAGTCATCAGGGGCACTGTGCCCGTCAGCGTGTGGGAAGGGGGTGGGATCCATGCCCCTGCTCCTGTGCCAGCCTCGAGCTGCCTCCCTCAGTGTTCATCCTGCCGGGCACAGCCGTGGGATTACAAGGGGAGAGTGAGGCCACCCTGTCCCAGCCCTGGGAGGGCATAGACCCCCAGGCAAGATCAGACCGGAGGAGGTAGATGCCAGCACAGGTCTGAGAGGGGTCCCCAGCGTGAGCCCAGCTCAGGAGAGGCCGGGCTTAAAAGTGGAGCCCCCAGCTCAGGCTCAAGATGGTGCAGGCAGCTGCAGGTGGGTCCAAGGCCAGGCTGACCCCAGCGAGGCTGCTGGCAGCACAGGCCGGCGTGCAGGGATAACGGCACTGTCGCTCCTGCCAGCCTAGCAGGGTGTTAACACCCCACTAACCCCCTGGTTTCCCCACCCCCCGTCCTATGGGGCTGGCTCAGTGCCTGCTCAGCACGTCACTAACCCTAGGCTGGGCACTGACAGTTGGGCACACGACCAGGGTGCCATCAGCTCACGCTTAGGGCAGCAGAGAGCACGCAGCAGGGAGCAGCTGGTGGAACTGGGAGTTCCTTGAACACGAGCACCAGCTTAACCTGCTTGCAGGGAACCTTCATGAGCTGCGGCACCTCTGTTTTAAAGTACCAACCCCCTAACCCTCACTTAGCTTGGCTGAAACATGATGGGCTTGAACCACAGCCCTCCAGTACTAAAGACCCAAGCTTGACCGTAGGGGGCCTGTAATCGATTCATAGGCTCTGCTGATAGGACAAGAGGAGGACACATACCACACAGGGCAGTGGGTTACATGTGCTGTGTTAATGGTGATGATCCTTAAAGCCTCAGCTCCTGGAGTCATGGGAACACATGAAAATGTGAGCAGCTTTTTTAAAAAGTATGTTTCTAGCCATTATGGTTGCAAAGACAAGCTTGAAAATGTGACCCGGAGGTGTCCAAAAGGCTCCAAAGTAAGAAGATAGAGGAAAAGACCCCAAAATAGCTTTTAAAAAAATCTCACGCCTTTTAAGACACTCTCATGATTTTGCTAGAGCCCACCATGGTTGGTGGGGCTGGCCATATGGCTGAGGGTTGGTTAAACCCCTCAAAACAAAAACACCTTAATGCTGGGCTTGGCTCTAGCTGGCTGGGGCCCGTTGAAGCAGAAAACTAAATCCTACAGGAGCAGGAGCCTGTGGCACATAGGCTGGAGCAACCGTTGGCTTTGTGGTGTGGGCAGCAGAACAACGCAAGGGTCTCATCAGTAGCTAGTACAGATGCCTGGCTGGTGAGGCTTGCACATATGCTCAGAGTCCATCCAATCTGGAGTCGGGACGGAATGTCCCCCCAGGTTAGCTTGGCAGTGTGACCGTTAGGTTAAGGCGACAGGGCTAATTGACTCCTGTGTTTGTTGCTGGCGGATACACTTCACATGGGCCAGGTTTCTCCTCCCTCTCACACAGCTCCAGGAGACTGACAGGGATGACTGCTGCTAAACAGCCTGAGCATGAAATGGGAGCATCAGCCCTGCGCGACAGTGACCAATTTTGGACCTGTGGGAATCCAAAGAAGCTGTCTGCGGGGTTGGGATGGGGGCTTGGTAACAAGCTCTGGCAAGGTTGTGACTAGGTCATCAGCTCATGTTACAAACTGCAGCCTCACAACCGGCCCTACCTGGTGTTCTTGGTCAGAGAGGCCAAGAGTTGAACAGGTCCCAGAGGTCAAGTCTGGGGCATTGGCAGAGAGACACTCCCTCTACTGGCATCTGGTCTGTGGGCAAAGCAATGCTTGCTAGTCTGGCATTGCTAGTCAGCATTGGTCATCACTGCTTCATTGTCAGCCATCAGCGTAGGGTGACCAGATGTCCCGATTTTATAGGGACGGTCCCGATTTTTGGGTCTTTTTCTTATATAGGCTCCTATTACCGTCCACCCCCCTCCCGATTTTTCACATTTGCTGTCTAGTCACCCTACATCAGAGCCTTTGCCCATTAGGTCTGAGCAGCACCATGTGCATTAACATGCCTGTGAGGTTGTGGGGGGATTACCCCCCCCCCATTATACAGCTGGGGAAACCGAGGCATGGAGCAGAAATACGACCTGCCCAAGGTCATGCAGTGAGTCTGTGGAATAGATGGGAGTGAAAAACCTCACCTCATTGACAGCAATGGGGTTTCAACACCCTCCCCCTGCCCCCGTTTCCAGATGTGCATTAACCATTCTTGTACTTTGTATCAGTGCTGATAAGGGCTGGCTCACACTAGTGAGCCAGCCGGGGAAGGCACCAGCCTGCCCTCCCTCCCTCAGCCGTCTAGTGC
Source organism: Mauremys mutica (assembly GCF_020497125.1). Taxonomy (NCBI): domain Eukaryota; kingdom Metazoa; phylum Chordata; order Testudines; family Geoemydidae; genus Mauremys; species Mauremys mutica. The sequence continues at coordinate 49,803,882 of NC_059078.1, forward strand.
CAATTTAAAAAAGGGCCAACCATTTCCTGCGATGAGCGACAAAGGTAACCAGAACTGACCCTGAGCATTTGTGGGGGCTGAGGAAAAGGGTTTGAGGTGGGCATGGGGAGGACTCAATGGGGCTCTCTGGTTGGGTGGGGGGCAATGAACTGCTTCCTCTTAGCAATGATTTGTCCCATTCTGCAGAAGGTTTTGCTTGTCAAATGGCAGGTGGCAGTTAGGCTGATGTCCAGACCAATTGGATTTTGCATGGCCACAGCTAAGGACAGGCGCCGTTTTAGGAGAGCGGGACATTAGCGTGATTAAGCCGGGCGGCATTAACAAGTCAGCTGTGTATTTATGGCTGCGCGGTAGCATGACATCAGTGTGCGATGCCCATCTAGGGCATGGCTCACAGCAGCCGCTGAGTCCTGCCATGGGCTGGCCGGGAATCACACATCCGCTGCATCCCGTGGGATAAATCCAGCTAAGTGCACGGGGTTGTGACCGGCTGTTACAAGCTACAGCAATGCCTGCTTGGTACAGCTTGGACGTGACTCTGGGTTGGGGGACCGGAAGCCTGCACCAAGCAGAGGGACTGTGTGCTCCAGTCCATCTGCAGCTCCCCCAGAGGCTGTACACAAAAACGGGTTCTGCATGGGCAGAAGCTGCCAGATGAGACTTGGCAGGACTTGGAACCAGAGGGAAAGCTCTGTGAGGCCAGGCTAACAGGTACCCCCCCCCCCCATGGGTTCTGTGGAGAGGTGGTTTGGGCCCCATAACTTGGCCATTTAACCTGGACAGGACACACTGCAGGCACCTCCATTGCTAGCTTTGTTCCACTTAAACTAATCAGAGTCAGAGTGAAACTGACCAGGCTGAGGGCCAGGGGCCAAGCCAGCAGACCTCACAGCTCCTCCTCCTCCTCTGGCAGACACCGCGGTGAAGGCAGACACCTCTCCCCCCAGGGAGCCCATCGACCTCAATGGCAATGACCTGGCAGAGATCAACCTGCACTCGGTGGACTCCATCAGCGACCTGTACTGGGTGTCTGGGGGCCACAAGGCTGCGGAGGGTGAGGATCATTCCCCCCAGGGGCTGCCTGTGCAATGCTGCAGGCCAGCTGGGCTAGGGCAGCGGGGATTGAACCTCTGATGCCTGGATCTCTCTGGTCTGAACTAAAGGGTCCAGGTCGGCTAGCCAGGGCCATAGCAGGCTCATCAGCCGCTGTATGGCCCAGCCACCACTAGAGGGCGGCAGCAGGGCACTACACAGACCACAGCATCCCGGTCACTTTAGGAGCATGGTGATGGCTGAGCTGGGTGAGAGGCCGGGGCTGAAACAAAGAGGCTCTAAGTACTGGGGGGCAGGGGAGAGATTGGCTCTGGGGCTCCAGTGGTTGTTGGGAGGGGGGTCAGCCTGGGTAATTAATGCCAAGTCCTCCCCGGTGATAGGGCAAGTACGGGATAGTCCTGAGGTGGCAGAGAAGGAAGGGAGCAGTCACAGGGTGGGGGTTTGCTCAGATCAGGCTGGTTCCTCCCTCAGGACACCTGCCCCCCGACAGAGTCTGTTGCCAGCCTGGGATTGCTCAGGCAGGGGTCGGGCAGTGCTACACCCTGACGGGCACTGGCACGGGAGGGGCACTGGGACAGCCTGCACTGGCATGGCCCTGCGGTAGCTCCATTGAATGGCATGGGCCTGGCATGGCAGCAGGGAAGCTCATCACCCACCCTCATGCAGATGCTTCTCAGTGGGGTTGCTGGGCAGAAAGGGGGCAGTGGGACCATTAGGGGCTGGTGTCTCACTCTTTTCTAACCTCTCCCACCAGGGAATGGCCCTTCTCAGTCCACCACCCCACAGACCCCTCAGGCCCACTCCACCCAGCGCCGTGTGGCTGGGCCAGCCCTCCTGCCAACATTGCGAGCCGTCCGCACCACCCCCATCTGCCCCTGCTTCCGCCCTGCCTGCTGCCGCACAGCCCTCATCGCCCTGCTCGGGGGCCTGGTGCTGGCCAGCCTCGCCCTCGCCACGCTGGCCGTGTACCTGAGCGGTATGTGGGACCATTTCCTTCAGCACTCGCCATGCTGGCCCCGCCCCACTGGGCTGGGAGCACCTGCTGGGCAAACGGGACCCAGGCGGGGCAGGGGTGGCTCATGTAGAATCAGAGCACTTGCTGCTCCTGGGGTGAAGGAGGCAGCACGGGTGGCAAGGTGCCATGGGGGAGCCATGCCAGGAGCTACTTTAGTAGCAGACCAACAGGGGCAGAGTTCACAGGCCAGCCTGAGGCATTATTGGTGCCCCCACATCCGATCCCATGGGAGCAGGAGCTGAGCCTCTGCCCTGTCCCATTCTCTGCACCTCCCATCCCCTGCTGCCCCTTCCACCACCCTGAGCCATGGAGATCACCATGGAAAGGCTCTGAGCCTGTGCCCACGCTAGGACAGCAGCATGGGTGTGTGTGTTGGGGGAGCTGGGTTTGAGCCCTGCCAGTGGCCCCCTCTCCCTGTGGCAGAGACAGGCTCCATTCCCACTCACAGCCCTCAGCAGGTACTGGCTTGGGGGGAGCCGCAGGCACCTTGGAGCAGAATCACGTGCGTGGGTTGCTGCTAACAGACATGGGCTGAGGGGGCCAGCCTGGTGGCAGCAGCGGGTATGTGCTCGTGGGTGGGATCCTCCTGGGTTCAAGGGCAGACTCCCTGAGAATCACCGTTCTCTAGCTGAGCTCCCAGGCTGCCCACAAGGGGGCGCTGCGGCACGACGGAGGGGGGCTCTTGGCCTCAGTGGGAGCTTAGGGCTGAAGCAGCAGTGGGTGCTGATGGGTAAGCCTGCCCCCTAGTGGCGTGGTTAGGCTAGAGCCAGTCCCTCTACTGCAGGTTCTGAGTTCTAAGCCCGTGGTGACCATGGCCCTAGGCAAGAAGGACCAGGATGGGGGGCAGGGGGGGCCAGGAGCACCACCCACAGGGTTTCCTCTCTCCCCTGCAGTCCTGCAGAGTGAGTCACTGCGAGTCCTGTCCCAGTGGCTGGAGGCCCAGGAGGAGTCCGTGCGGCAGATGAAGGCCACAAGCCTGCAGCTGTGGAAGCGGTTGAATGTCAGTGAGGCCAGGGACTAGACATGAGCCACCCAGCCCGGCCTGCTGCTCCCTCTGATGGGGGAGGTCAGAAGCCAGGCACTACCTCCTGCACCCCAGGACAAGGAGACAGCGCCCCCTCTCTGTGGGGAACATGGACTGACCCGAGGCCAGGCTCTCTAGGGCCAGGCCCAGCAGTCCTGGCCTCAGGGGGCCATTGCTGGAATGCTGGGGTCTGGTTCAGCAGCAGGCAACCTGCAAAGGACTAAAGGGGGGGGAGGGGTAATGAGAATCACCATCATTACTCCCCCCCTCCACACCCTATTTATTATCCTCTCCAGTCACACCTTATTTATAACCCCTCCCCCTCTAACAGCAGCTTCTCCCCCCCAGCACTATTTATCCTTTCTAAATACAGATTTTGTATGTGACAATAAAGCTGTGCTAGCACCCACCCCCATCAACCCCCTCCCTGCAACAGCCCCATAGAAGCTGGCTACCAGCTGCTTCAAGCAGGCCAGGAAGCTGCTGTGGTTGGAGTTCAGGGCATGGCCCCCACCTGGGCTGGTTCTGCCCCCAAGAGAGAGGCCATGCTCAGAGCCCTCCAGGTGTGGGCACCTGCCAAACAGCCTGAGCCTAGGCACACCCTGAAGCTGCTCTGCCTTTGCTGGGGAGGGCCCGAAGGGCCTGTGAGCTGAAACAGGAGGTGTGCTACAGGGGGCCCAGCTCAGTGGTGGCTGGGGGAGCCTAGGGCTCAGGCCAGATGGGAGGGCAGTTAGACCAGGAACAGCAGCCACTAGAGCCTGACCTTCCATGGCTGCAGAAAGCAAGAGCCCCTGAGGGGTTGTTTGGGCCTTCAGGCCTTTTCTGTGGAGAATCAGCCCAGAGTCTCTTCCCACATGTTACCTGGGCTGCAGGTTGAGAACCACAGTGCCCCTCCCCCCCTTGCCCAGCACCCCCTCCACAGAGTAGGGCCAGGAGCAGAGCCCCAGGTGCGCTGTGCAGGGCTAGGCAGCAGCTCCAACCCCACACAGTGGCCAGGCAGCCCAGACCCTGCCGTGCAAGCCAGGCAGGCAGCTGGGACCCTACCACCCAGGCCCCATGAAGCCTGTGTTGAGAACCACTGCCTTAGCCCCTGGAAGTATTTACTAATGGGCATGGTCCATTCTCCATCCCTTGCAATGGTCAGATCAAGCCAGAGTGTTTTCCTAGCAGCTCTGCTCTGGGGATTAGTGGGGCAGGGCTGGGGCCTGTGTTACACAGGTGGTCAGACTGGATGGAGACAGAGCAGTAGAGAGCTCCCCGCTGGCTCCCCCAAGTGGCAAGGGGCAGCTACCACAGCACAGGTGCAAGAGGCAGGGGAGCTGGAATACTGCCTCTTGCTCCTTTTGCAGGGCAGGGCAGGACTGACCCTGCATGCATGTCAGGGGGCTGGGAGAGGGCAAGGGTCCCATCCTGCACTGCCAGATGCAGACAGGAGGAGGGAATGCCTGGCTCCTGCATGGGGGAGGCAGCCCTGGTGCAGGCAAAGTATATGGTCAGGAGCTGCAGAGATGGCCCTGCAGCACACCGCTCCCCTGAACAGCCCATCCCAACCCAGCAAGCCAACCCACATCCAAAGCGCTGATCACGTCTCCCCAGCAGGGGGTGCTGCCCTACACTTACTGCCTCTGAAATCAGACCAGGCAGCCCAGCCATTTGCCTTTTAATTATCTCTGCTCATCACCCTGTTATAAAACCACTCCAGCAATCCATTCCAGGGAAGCCCTGTAGGATGGGGTAAGCAGCCCAATAGCCCAGGGGGGAGACATCTCTCAGAACAGTAGCACCAGGAGGCCCTAGGCTCCCCTCAGCAAAGTCCTCGTCCTTCCATGATACAGCTGGGCCATGCTGCTGCCCTGTCCCATCTCACTCTTCCCTTGCTGTCTTTCTTCTCCTCCTCTGGCACAGGTGCTGTGTGTGCCCCCCGGCTATGGCAGAGCCCAGCCCAGCAGAGCAACAGTGAGAAGTTGATGTGACCTTCCTAGCCAGAGAGCACCTGGGCCAGCTTCGGCCCCTTAGGCCATTGTGCTGTCAGAGGGAGACCGTAGGGAAGGCCTCAACCCCAGGCGGGGAGCCACCTTCAATGCACTCCAGCTGAGATGCTTCCTGGCAGGGGGTGGCTGGCCCCATTCCCCCAGCTCTGGGCAGAGGCTAGTGGGAGGGGGCCCAACACCCGACAGGCAGGCAACAGGGCTCAGAAGAAAGTGAAATTGCAGCTCTCAGAGAGGCAAGTCTTCATCAGGGAGGGCAGAGGGAGGGTGTTTCCTGGCCTTCCCCCCCACCAGCACTTGCCAAGCAAGGCAAGAGGGGGCACTACAGAAACAGGGGACCCTCCCCTCCCAGCACAGGCTCTAGGGTCCCACCAGGGCTGGCTCCAAAAAAGGCCAGAGTGCCGCCCCAAGCACAGGCTTGGGACGCTGGTGCCTAGAGCCGGCCCTGAGTCCCACTAAGCCTGCCTGTGTTTTGGGGAGCAGGCAGAGTGGGGGGAGAGGAAGAATCACTTCTAAGGCGGATTTTTAAAGAGACAACGCCTGGTTAAAGCGAGCACGTTCCCAGCCCCGCAATGCCTCACTGAGCCTTTACAAAGCTTGCCCTGCCCCCGCCGTGGCCCTTTGCTCCCTCAGCTTGGCGAGTTTCACCTTTCCCACCTGCTCAGTTTCTCTCAGCTCTGGGGTGGGGGGAAGACAGGGCTGGGGCTAGTCCAGGCTGTGCACTCCGTTAGTTATTAGACTGAGTCAGACCTGGCTAACACAGGGTGAGATCTGTCCAGCAGGGACAGAGCTGGGGGAATACGTGCTGGTAGCCTGCACCCATGCTCAGTTCTAGGCCCTGCCTTCTTCATCACCCACAATCCCCATCCTCATCTCCTAGCAGCCAGGGGCCCAGGGCCCCGAGAAGGCTGCCGCTCGCGCCAAGATCTCCGGCTTCTCCCCGGGGTGGAGGGATCCCATCTCCCACTCACCGGTAACACTAGGGACTGCATCAACCCCTCTCAGCAAGCAATCCCCACTGCACGCTCTGCCCTCCCCTGCACCTCGCTATGGGAGATGAACCCCAAGACCCCACCCTACAAAACAAGAGCACCCGAGGGGAGCAGCAGCTCCTCAGCAGTGGCCCTACCCCCATAGGGCCCTGTTAGTTCCACCCTGACGCTGGTTGGGGATTTCTCTCAAACCAGTGGCTGCTGATGGCCCACGGCCCCTTGGGCACATCCTGAGCCATGCCCCTGGAAGGGCAGGGGAAGAGCTGATTGGCCTGTGCACATGGGAGGGGCCCAATGCAAAGCATGTGTGTATTGGGGACAGCAGGGCACGAACACGGGTGCTATGTGGGGGTAACTGAGGAACAGGGAGAGTGGAGGGGGAACAGCCCCTCCAGTAATGCCACACGCTCAGCATTTCACCAGAATTCCCACTTCACCCAGCCAAGCTCAACAGCTCCCACAGCAGGGGAGAGAACAAGACACTCAGCTGAAAATCCACCTCCCCCCTTCCCGCTGCCTCCAGCCTGCCCCCCAGGCTGTGCACTGATTCACAGCATTTCCATGGGACAGCACCTGGATGGTCCAATGTGCTCGCAAGAGTGGGAGGTGGACGGAGGAGGCTAAAATCACCAGCTAAAATGGGGGGCTTCCCCCACACCCAAACCTCGCTTACATTTTTTGGGTTAAAAAAATAAAACCACCCCATGGCCCTCTTGCTGGGATCCACCAGCCATGTCATTTAAATACAAGTCTGTACACGTCTAAAAGCCCCCCCGGCTGGGGGTGAGGGGCATGGCAGGAGCCGATGAGCTGGGAGGGCCGAGAGCCCCACCCCCCAGCTCCTCCCCTGTGTCACAGTGGTCGGGGTCTGCAGTCCGTGGGTTGTCCAGGAGGCGGTGGAGGGAGCAGCCTCTGTCACAGGACATCGGCTCGCTTATCGCGCACACGACTCCTGGCTTTCGTCCGGGCTTTGAAGGCGGCTGAGTTGTACAGGTGCTGGGGGTGAGAGGAGAGGGAACAGTCAGCTGGAGGGGAAGGTACCGGACTGCTGGGTTATGCCATTAGGGCCCATCTACCCATCCTGGCTGGCTGCAGAGCACAAGGCAGGGTTGCTTGTGGGCAGCTCTGCTGGTACCTTCTGCATCCCCAGCCATAGGGCTCCCAGCCCTTCCCTGGGGAGATTACTCCGTCAACACTGGCAGCTTCTTCCTGATATGCCACCTATTAACCCTCTACAGCCCTGCATGGAGCACTCCAGCAGATCCTCTTGCTTCCAGCCAGCACAGTCAGAGGGGGGCCATCCCCTCACCAGAGAAGGAAGCAGCTGCTTGGGCCAAGTGGGGTTCTGTCTCACTCGCTGGGAGAGCCCAGTGACTTGGCCATGCAGCCTGGAGGTGTCCGGGCCCAGTCCCGTGTTAACGGCGCTCCTGGCACTGGACCCACCATCCCAACAGGCCCCGGGAACCTGGCCCCAAGTGGGAAGGGAGCTCCTGGTTCTGGATCCCCAAGGCTCGTGGGGAAAGCTCCACCTGGAATGGGGAGCTGTTCCCTCTGCTCTTCCCAGCCTGGCCACAGGAGCCAGAGATGGGCTTTAGCAGGTTTGGCAGAGTCCTCCCAGCCATCACAGCTCTGCCTACCTGCAGCCTTCTCCAACCCTTCCCTGGTGCCTTCCCGCTAGGCTCAGTGACCCCTCTCAAGGACGGCTGGGAAACCAGTGCTCTGCCCTGCCCAGCACCCCCTGGGACACAGGCAGCCCCTCAGGGGGCGCTGGAGCCAGGGAGAAAGGGACCACAGGCCTGGCTCGAGTCCCTGACCGACATACCTTCTCGAAGCGGGAGATCTTACTGGCTTTGATAGCCGCAGCGTCCAGCACCAGAGGAGGCCCCAGGTCAAAGATCTCACGCAGCAGCTCGTTGTTCTAAGGGCGACATGAGACGAGACCTGTTGGTGCGCCCTCCGGCCTTCACAGGGAGGGAGCAGCCGCTTCCCTGCCACACCCAGCCCCAGCGACGAGCCCCGCCGCCACACACGGTCGCCTGGAGCAAGCCAAGCACCTGTTCAGCAGACACTCCCCCTGACCTGGGAGGGTCTCTGATCCCACCTCCCCCCATCCAGACCTTCTCAGCACCCCACCCCCAGTCCAGTACCTGCAGGTGATGCCTGACCCCGGAGCCCAGCACCTCCTTGAAGGCATTGTACATTCTCCTCCTGACCCAGCTGTCCACGTACATGCACTCCAGGCCAAACTTGATGGTCTCCTCATGGCACTCACCATTCTGGGGGCAGGGAGGTGGCATTAGTGCCTCGCCAGGCAGCCCAGGAGAGCATGAGTCCCTCCCACCCCCAATCCCACACGCAGCCAAGGAGCATGGGAAAGAGCTGCCCCCAGCAGGGGATGCCACTGGACAAAGCACGGCCCATGAGCTCAGCAGCTCCCAGCAGGCACAGCTTAATGGCTCACCCACAGTGCACTGGCATAAGCCAGCTGGAAGTTCTCCTCAGATGTGCAGGCCTCTGTGCCCTGGGGAAGACACTCACCTTGGGCCAGCTGAGGTGCCAACATAGCTGTCAGCCACTTACTATTTCATAATCCCTGCAGACTGGCTGGTGGCGGCCACCCCAGCCCCTTGGCATTCTGACATGCTCAGCCCTGCAACTCGAGTGGGTCACACACTGGGCACTGCTTGACTGAGACACTCAAAGTCCTTAGTGACTGAGCCCTTTGCCAGGGTACACCTCCAACCCCACTGGGGCAGGGTCACCTCAGGGTGGCACAATCCCACCCCCAGAGAGATCCCAGTGAGGTGCCAGCTGGGACCTGCAGTCAGGGCCGGGGCAGTAACAGGCTGAAGGGGCCTAGAGCTTTGTATCCCAACAGAGAACCCTGCCAAGCAGCCTGCTAGCAGGACCCAGGCTGGCCTCTGCCCTGGGCATGCCCGGTTCTAGCACACACATCAGTGAGGCTTCTCTGGGGCTGGCAGGGATTAGTGGGCACCTCTATGAAGTGCAGCACATCGCGGAAGATGGAGCGCTGCTTGCGTCTGTCCGTCTTGGCCCGGTACTTGTTGCTGTCGGTGGCCAGGGCTTTGAGCTTGGTGCACAGCAGGTCCGTGTCCTCGTAGAAGAACTCCTCCTGCGTGGGAGGGAGCGAGGTTGGAGGAGATGAGCAGCCTGTTGGAATTCACCCCACAGCTCGAAGCCTGGCTGAGAACAGGGATTAGCCGTGGCTGGAGTGCTAGGAGGGGGTTAACCTGGAGCCCAGCTGCTGGAATTTCCCTGGATAGGGGCAGCTGGGCTGGGAAGGCTCTCTAGTAGGGGAGCAGGTCTTCCCAATGGACACCACCCACTGAATACATAACCAGCCCATGCCCCTGGGCATCCCCTGCCAGTGACATGGATCGTGGCAGCAGGGGACAGACAGGGACCCTGCCAGGAGCACAGGGAAAGCAAACAGCAAGAGGCGAGAGCAAGCCAGCCCCCTTACAGCAGGAGCCCTGGGCAGGCTTCCCCAGCCAGCCAGCCTCCTCCGCTCCTTGCTATTGCAGCACTGAGCTGGCCACCACGGCTGAGGGCTAGCCTTTCCACATGGGCCCCACTGAGCACTGAGCCTGCCTGAGCCCCAGCAGCGCCCCCGAGACGTACCTCCAGCTCGTGGGCCAGCTCGAAGAGCAGCGCAATGGTCTCGCCCGCCACAATCCGCAGGTTGACGTTGTCGCTGGACAGCAGCAGCGGCAGCTTCAGTAGGTGACTGCAGCAGGAGAGCCAGGGAATCAAGGCAGAGCCAGCACCAGATACGCTGCACTTGCCTGGGCAACTCAGAGGACAATGGGCAGCCAGGGGAGACCCTCTTGGGCCTTGCTCAGGCAGGAGGGAGTGAAGACAGACCAAGGAAACCAGCCTGTCACACTTCCTATGGAAAGCAACTAGCACACTCCTGTGCTACTCTCCAGCCACAATGGAGACTGACATGGCCAGTGCTGGAGTCTGGGCTAGCTCCCCCCATACAATGGATGGGACACTTCTCCGCTCAGTCAAGCTGTTCCTCAGTCAGCCCCACAAGTCCAACCCCCTGCCACCCAGCCAGTACAACAGGACATGCATTGCCCTCTGAACCCTTGGCATGAAAGGGTCAAATGGCAGCTCAGCCCCAGCCCACATCTAGCTCCTTAGCATTGCCAGGTCACTCACTTGTCCAGAATCTTCTTGATCTGGGTGCTGGGACAGATGGTAAGGAGCAGGGACCAGGACTGGAGGGCGTTGCAGTGCAAAGTCTGGAGCAGGGGGCTGTGGTGGGTGGGGACAGAACTGCCCTCCTCTGGACAGGAAGTGCCAAAGATGCCCTCCAGGCAGTTGAGACAGGAAACCAGATCCTAGGGCAGGAGAGAGAGTGAGCACACCAGGGAGTTTCACGGACCGGTGAATCGAAGGGCAGAAATGAGCCCCAGCAGCCTCTGATGAGAGCATCTCAGCTGGGTCAAACACATTTGGGGTCTGCCCATAAGAACGGCCCTACTGGGTCAGACCAAAGGTCTATCTAGCCCAGTATCCTGTCTGCCGACAGTGGCCAGTGCTAGATGCCCCAGAGGGAATGAACAGAACAGGTAATCATCAAATCATCCATTCCCTGTTGCTCATTCCCAGTTTCTGACAAGCAGAGGCTAGGGACACCATCCCTGCCCATCCTGGCTAATAGCCATTGATGGATCTATCCTCCATGAATTTATCTAGTTCTTTTTTGAACCGTTATGGTCTTGGCCTTCACCACATCCGCTGGCAAGGACTTCTGCCCAGCCCAGAAGCAGCCTGTTATCCAGAGAAGCTCCAGGTTCTGTGGCAGAGAAACTCCTTGGACAGGCCTAACCCAGTCATAAGCTGCTGGGGGTGGGGGTGTCTCTTGGTGTTTCCACATTGTCCTGGTCACAGATGAAGAACCAGCCCCAGAGACTGGCTGCCTGTGGATAACTGGCAGCAGCTGGAGGTGCAAGGACATGAAGATGAGGGCTGAAGACTCCCGCATCCTATGTGACATGACAGCCAGTTACCTGGGTCCCTCCTGAGGGTGGGTCTGATCATGGGGGACAGGAGGCTGCTCTCCTCTGAACAGCTGCTCTGGTAACAGCATGAGGATCACAGCCCCTCCCCCACCGGAGGGGAGACATCCCATCACCCAACTAGGCAGAGCCAGGTGACTGGTGAACTGGACATTTCCAGGGCAGGGACAGCAGCCAGGCAGGACAAGCTGGTAGGAAAGCACTGCAGACAAGAAGATCTAAGACCACCTTCCCTGAAGCAGCCACGTGACGAGCAGTAGCAACTGCTGCACCCCTCGAGATGGTGGCAATGGTGGGTCGGTGCATCTGGCTCTGGGGTGTGGAAGGCAGGGGACACCCGACCCTACTGGGGCTGAGCAGACTTCCCTGGCTTTTCCATTTAAAGCACCCATTGGGTGCTATCCCACAGCATAGTTACCTCCACATCCGCAGCAGCGATGTAGCAGCACATACCCAAGGCCATGGCACACTAGACAGGAAGAGGAGTGGGTTATGGAAAATCATGCAGGGCCAATCCCTGCCCCTAGGTCCCAGTGCCTAACTCCTTCCAAGCCACCCTCTGGTAAAACCCTCCGGCGCCACGAGCTAACACAGGCACCTTTGCTCTAGGGCTTGGGTGCCTCCTCTCCTGTGGAAAATGTTCACACCAGGGCTTGCGCTGGCTGATCTGGCCCCGTTCCTGGCCTCCATGGCTCTTGGCGTGCCCCACACTGGCAGAAAGCAGGGGGCACAGAGCAGAAGCAGACTTTGTTCAGGTGATTTCCTGCTGGTGGCCAGCCTAGGAGCTCTCTCTCCGCCACGCAGGCACAAGGCAGGGCAAGCTGCCCTCATGCTGCCTGCTAGTGTTATGTCACCTGTGCCCTGCAGGGACCCGTCTATGGACAAGACACTGGTCCAGCCTCCCAGGCCCAGTCGATCCCTGGCCTAGGAGCATGCCAGGGAGGAGGCCAAGCGGGGGCAGTTGGGTTGCGTGATTCCATAGGGCCCAGGAATCTGGGCTGACACTGAACCACTTGAAGTCAGTAAGGCCGAGCACACCACACAAGCAGCACTGCTCAAGGTGGGGGGTGCCATCTCTGGGGGTCGGGGAGAGGCTAGGAGTGTTACAGCCCAGCTAGGGAGCCCTGGATCTGCAGCCCAAGCTGGAGACACTTTGTTCATACCCTGGTGCTGGCTAAGAGTGCGGCTGTTACTCCAGCACGTTCCAAAGCCGCACCCCGTGGCACGTGAAGCTAAGGATTCAGCGTGGTCAGGAGCCTGGGCACCCTGTGACCATGGCAAGCTGCAGTCTGATTCCTAGCAGAGCACAGATTGGGGTGCCGCCCTGATGGCCTGAGGGACAGCACACAAGGCGGCTCAGAAGGGAGGTCTCCTGTCTCTGCATCCCTGGGGCTGGCCCGCCTGCTTTGATTCCTCTAGCCCGTGTCCCTGGATCCAGATAGGTTGGACGGAGGGGGAAGGTCAGGCCTCCACGTCTCAGTTCTGGAGAGTTCCCTCCCACTCCCGAATGGTTTCATCCCCTGGATCACGGAGCCAGCTTTGTAGACGAGACCACCGACAGAGCAGAGATGGGAAGAGAACGGGGATTCAGGGGAGAGAGGACCCTGTCCCAGCCTGTCCTCTGACATAGTATTGAGTCTGGTCCGTTCTCCCGGGGGCCAGGTCTGCAGGCTCAGTGTAAGCGAGTCCAAAAGCAGGTTGGCCAAGCCAGGACCGGCACTCAGCCTGTCTCAGAGCCACATCTCCCCATCACACCCGCAGCTGCATTCCTCCCTGTAGAAGCTGGAACTGGTAGAAAGCGAATGCCACGTTCCACAGCCACTGGTCAGTTCCACACATTCTGTGATGATAACCCAGCCCCAGTCCTGCTACAAGCCTAGAGTTAACCCAAGACAGACCCAGGTGCCAGGGAGACCCAGCTCCACACCGCACACGGCTCTCTTTAAAGCACATCAGCGCTGCTCTCTGCTCTGCGCTCCTGGAACCCAGCTGGGCTCCCGTGTCCAGGAGACTTGCAACTTACACTCTGGCGAGCGATGGGGCTGGCCGAGGAGTCAGTCAGGATGCTGATGAGGAGGGGCTTCAGGCTGCGGAACACTTCCTCCCCCTCGGGGCCCGAGCCCATCTGAAGGCACAGTAGTGTGAGAACGCTAGCAGCTAGAGACTGCTCCTCCCCTTTACCTGCGGGGCAGGAGAAGAGAACCTCCATCAGCCTCAAGATCTTCTCCCTTCCTCCACCTGGGAGGCCACCTCAAGTGCCAGAGCAACAAAGGGCACATACATGCAACCAAGGAACACGCAGCGAGGTGCACCGATACCCCTCAGCTGCTGGATGGAGGCGAATGTCCAATGCAGGCAAAGCAGAACTTTGCTCAGCACTTCGGGCTGGTCTCCTGAGACTGGAGGGGACTCTCAGCCAAGCTGATTTCTTTGATAGATTTGAGGTTTTCAACCCGCCCAGAGCAGAGTGAAGAAAACCAGTGCTCCTGCTGTAGGAGCTGAAGACAGAGTTAGCTCCTGCATTCCCTAAACTGCATTAGGGGCTGGCCCAGGCAGGCAAGGGAAAAGTAGGCAAAGGTTTTGTTTCAAGGGACTGCATGTTCTGCTGGTTGTCCCCCTTGGGTCTCTCTGCTCCTGCTACTTACCCCACCCCCCCTGCAGCTGATGCTCTGGGGGCACTCCTGCTATGATCTGCTGAGATGAGGAGAAGATGTAGGCTGCAGATAAAGACTGGTTTCACGCCAAGGGGCCGGATCTGCAGGGAAGATGGTGGCCCCACCGCTACGGAGGGCCTTCCCAGGGCTGGAAGGGCAGGGGTAGCCTTACCTTTCTTCAGGCACTTCTCCAAGGAGTCTGTGAGTGTGAGCCTGCGTTCCAACAAGAAGTCGAAGAGCGTCTTGGAGGAGAAAGCCAGCCGCAGGCTCTCCAGGGCTACCTGCCGGGTCCTGGTGCTGGAAAAGATACCCTGTGCTAGACATTGAGGGCGAGGTGGGGACTTGAAAAGGCTGGCAAGGGCCACCCCATCACCTAGACCAGCTTCCTTGTAGGCAGGCAGCCTGGGCGAGGGGAAGGAAGATATTCTGGGGCCAGTCCCAAAGGGCTGAAAAACTTCCCAAGCCACGGAAGCCCTGAGAAAAGGGTGAGTCACCATTCCAATGGGTTCTTCTGAACAGGGGGTGCGGAGCACACCCCTTCCAAGGCCAGCTTACCCCTCTTGAGGGAGGTGCCCAGCCCAGCAGGGCTGCAGAGTAAAGGGGGTGCCAGCTATGATTACATGCTTCTAAGGGTTGCTCCACAGCAGCCCAGGGGAGTCCTGTCCAGTCTGGCCTTGCTGCAGCTAGAGGAGGAACAGAAGTACTTTCTCTGGGGCTGTACAGGATAAGATCCCAGGGGAGCTGCCTATGCACCGTATCTGCCATGGCTCCCATCAGGGATGAAATCCAGACAAGCTCTCAAGGCTCCTCCCTGTCTGGCTGAGCCCACTAGCATGCTGCACCTACTAGGAGCAAAGGGTCACACAGAGCTCCCGACACCTACTGACACCCATCGCAAGGATTCTGGAGAGAAGGGCGAGAGAGGAGGCGAGAGCTCCCAGTACAGCTGAAGCACGCTGATCATCTGTGCTTTCCCCAAGGAAGGGCCAGGGCTGAGGAACAGGAGGAAGCCTTGGCCTGGGCCATCCCAGTCTTACCTCTTGTCGGTCACGTTGTCAATGCACTCCTTCAGTTTGTCTTCCACCTCCTCCTGCTGGGCCTGCTCGTCCACAGCATCACTCCCTGCAAGCAACAGCCAGAGTCAAACACCGAGCAGCCAGATGGACCCGTTCTTCCCACCTCGGGCCCCAGTGCCAACCCCCACATCCAGTCCCAGGAAGAAGAGTAGCAGCTGTGCCACCTGGCACCCATATGCTTCATACACCTAATCAGAACCACTGACACTGCGGGGCTGACCTGGAGGCAGCTCCATGGTCAGCTAGAGCGACTGGGCCTGGGATAAGCCCTTGCGCTCCATCAGTTAAAGTCCTTTACACAACTGAGGCCTGGAATTTCCTGCCCCCGCGGCGGGGGGGAAGATGCTGGGGAAAAGGGAGGTTCTGGTGAGACAGAGCACTCTGTTGTCACGTGCTTGGTTTGCTCGTCTGGCCACAGGTTCTAGCCAGCTCTTCTGCACCCATCATGCCCCCTGCTTCTCACTCACCGGTCCCCTCCTCAGCGACGCTGGTGCTCTCGCTAGCACTGCTGTAGTGACTCAGTACTTCACTGGCTGCCTCATCATCGCTGGCCTGGGACTCTGCCTTGGCGCTGCTCCGAGCTCCTGGGGAACCAGAAGGGGAGGGGGCCGGGGTTAGGTCGACAGGGGCAGCCGCCAGAGAGAGCAGAGCCCCATACTCCACTCCTGGAGAGCCTTGCTTGTTCCATTAATCACCTTCCTACCCTGCCCCAGCAACCATAAGAAATACGATCCTCCTTCTCTGGGATCTGCCATCACTGAGCTAGCTGGCCCAGCTTCCTGTAGCGGCCAGTAGCTTAAGGTGTGCAAAGGCAGACTGAACGTGCCCATGTAACATGCCAGGGAAGCTTGCAAAAGGATATCTAGTCAATTCCCCCTCCACTCCCCTGGATCTCCCATGTCCCCCATCCTCTGCCCATTAAGCCTCACTCACGAGTCATCCAACTCAGGCTGCCAACTCTGCCAGGCAGGGACCTAGCTGTATGCCTGCAAAGCGCCATGCCTCTCAACATGCTGTGCGGGCGCCACATGCCTCTAGCCAGCTGTACTGTGACTCGGGGTGCCAGCTAGATCCCCACCGGTGAGGAGTCTGTCCCGAGGGCTGGGTTCAGCGACCCACACGCCTCGCTACTATTGCCACAAGCACTGATGGGGACGGGAATATTAGCTTGCACCATATGTAGCCTGCAAATAAGGAAGCAGCAAGTGTCTACGCAGATAGCAAGGGAGGATATTGGCAAATTACCAACCCCAATTTAGACATGCTCTGCCGATAAAGAAGCGAGACCTGGAGCCTCTGATAATCAGCACCATATGGAAAGGGGACAAGGCGCAGGAGACGAGAGAGAAGGGAGCCAAGACTGGCCACAAGACAGCTTGGTATGTTGCTATTAAGAGTTCAGTCCATCCCAGTCCAATCCATCTTCTCCCTTTTTAACTTTGATTGCAAGTTCTTTGGGGCAGGGCCCATTCATGGTTTGTGGAGCACCAAGCGCACTGACTACACGCTCAAGTTAGCTCATGAACAACAAGCAGCACCAGTTACTCTGCATGGCAAGCACAGGAACCAGGCAACAGGCCAGCAGGATCATGAATGGCCGAGCTGATCCAGAGCAGCCTCTGAGCACATGGACAGCGACTGGGGGGGGCGGGGGGGAAGACGCCAGTGGAGGAGGCAGCAGGAGTGTTGATGGAGCGAGTGCTGAAGGCCAGGATTAAGTGCCCACGCCTGACCTCCCTCTCCCTCTCGAGCCACTGAATTGGTGCTCCCCACACAGGATTGTGTGTCCTGGAGGGGTTGGCTGGGCAGCTTGGTTTTCAGCTGGCCCTGGGGCATGAGAGCGCCAGAGCGGTGCTTTGGAGAAGTGGTGCATCTCAGTAACACACTGGGCAGCAACAGGAAGCCAGCAGCTGCCGTGGAGAGATAAGTGTCTTAATCATGTAAGTTCACAGAGCCAACTGTCCTCCTTCAACCCCACAGAGCAAACCAGTGGCGGTCCCCAAGAGAGTGATGAAGAGTACAAGCCAGACTGGCCAAAGGCATGGGTCCTGCAGAAAGCTGGACATCACAGCGAGGATGCTCCAGAGGCTAAACCAGCTAGAGACATCACAGGTAGCCTTCAAGTGCATCTCTTCCTGAAACAGCTGTGATCCCTGGAAGCCCAGCCCTTTGCAGACTGAACCAGCCTCAGTATTTCCCCAAGGGCAATCTGGATCCACTCCCCTTCAGATTGCCCCATTGCCCCTCCCCACTTGAGGCCTGACTTGAGGGAGGGGGGACATTGCTCACAGCTGGGAGCTTAAAGCCACTTTGAGTGTTAAACCAGCCAGTGCCAGCTCGGCACACACCTGTCAGCTCTTTAAAGCCCAGCACTTCAGAAGAAGCTGGAAGAAGGCCAGGCAGAGAACACTGCATGGAGAGTTTGCCTGCACCCCTCCCCCCATACGCAGGTCAGTGGTGGTAGACGTGACTGCACTTTGGGATCACTGGGGGAAGAAGTGCTATACACATATTAGAGGGTAGTTTGGAGGAACCCTGCTGGAGAACTGCATGGAGTGAACCTTTAACCCAAGCGGGCTCCCATAGTGGGAGTGCGGCGCATGCACAGACTGCACCAGGCACCTCCCCAGCAAGGCCAGAGGCACACAGGCCCTGGAAACTGTGTGCTGACGCAGCACAAGAAAGCTGAGCTGAGTGGTAAACAGAGGCTTGCTCACCTTACATGATCCCACACAAAAGCGGACAAGCTTCGTGGGAAGAGAGTCAAAGCCTCTGCTGCTATAACCAGAACAAAACAGCACCACATTAAGTTACAGCGACACAACTAAGCAGGCAGCCACTGCCAAAAGAGGTCAGCGGTAGAGCAAAGGAGTGCTGGAGTTCGGGGGGGGGTGGGGGGGCGATGCCTGGATTGGGGTGCAGGAGAGAGAAGGGGAACAGGGACTGGGGCACAGGCTGAGGCAGAAGGATGCTAAGGAAGGGGAACTGGGACAAACCTTTGGGTTTTATTTTTAGCCTCTTGCTAAGGCACAAGGATTAAGACCAGAAGGCAGCTGGTATATCGAGTCCTACTCATCACAACAAGCAGAGCACCAGTGACATGCTACTGAAAGGTTAATATTCTTCGGGCTCCACGCCTGCTGCAAGAACAGCGTGGCACTGAGCGCCTGAGCGGATTGGCAGAGAGATGAAAGCATAGTGCTGAGCACACAGCCCGCCCTCTCAGTGATCCCTCCCCCTGGAACTTGCCAGCAGGGTGCTGCACAATGCAGTGGCCAGGGGGAAAGGCAGCAGGTTGGGATCCTTGGGAAGCAGAGTCAGCATGTCCCTCACAACAGGGCACATGGGGGTCATGGGCCTTTCAAACCCAAACGAGACACAAAACCTGTCCTGAGCCCCCTGGGCTAGTGAGAGACACACGGAGCAGGATGGGGCTCAGATCTGCTCCTGAGAACAGCCCACTCCATGCAACCTTCTGCATAGAGCTCTGCAGAGCACATGGGTGAACTTTTACATGCTCAGCTAGCTGCTGTTGTGGTTAAGTGCCCGCAATTTGCCCCTCATGCTGACGCCAAGTATCAGTACAGGGAGCTCTGTCAGGTGAGCAATAAAGACAGCTCTAATGATACACCCAACACATGGCAAGGCTCATCCCCCTTCTCAGCATCAATCTCTCATGCCTCCCAAGCAGGAGAGAAAGAGAGAAGCCCCCTTTGCATCCCCCTTTTCACCACAGCCAGGCGTGCATGGACCCACCTACTACTAACAGATTTGCATTCTGAGATCCTCAGAGGGAAGTCTCTGTAAAATGGCTTCTAGCCAAATGGCCACTTGCCAAACCAAGATGGGGCTGCCCGAGCAGAGCCCAAGAACTGCCTATTCCCAGCAGTACAAGCAGAGGGCACCCTGCTGTGGATTTCAGCAAAAACAGCCCCCAGATCTTATCCTGCACCCTCATCTTTTGCATTGCTCTCTGGCTATTAGATTTAGCCCTTTGGCTAATAAGTACCTAGAAAATTACTCCAGCCCTGGTTAATAGCCTATGTTTACATGTAGCAAACATTTAAAACCACGGTATATCCATGTTAGAGAATACCACGTTCAAATCCAGCTTTGGTAGGGGAGTGTCTGACATCTCTGTTGAACACAGTTGCTTAAACTGGTTGTTTGGAGAGTGCCATGTGTATCCAGGTTCTACTACAACCTAAAGAATAAGCTGTGCCATTGGCAGGGGCTTCCCATGGTTTGGGGTAGATCCACATCAGCCAGACCTTCCAGGTGATCCTACAATGCCCAGGACATCAAACAGGTGTTTGCCCAACATTGGATTCCAAACTAGTAAGTAAACAGCAGTCTGGCACAATTGCATTTGTGTGTATTTGGAGTACTGCAAACAGCTGCACAGGTGAACGTGCACTCATCCAACACACCTGCAGAAGAGACACACTGGGCATGCCTCTCTCACAGCTGTGAAGAATGGAAAGCTCCAGGCTGGGTCAGGGACACTGCAGTGCCCAAGCTGTAAAATTCATCCCACTTAGTGAAGTTGTTCCCTTTGGAATAACCTCACTGAAGAGTCCCCCATAACGCCAACTATGATGTGGTCCGCAAAGAACAGAAACATGGCTAGCAACACATTCCCCAGCAGTCACTGAACTGCAGACAGACAGTAACGGCTTCCATGATTTGTCCACTCAAAGATTTGTCTCTATAAGTGAGAAGTTTTACTACTGCATTTTACAGATATTGAAAAAAATACATCCAGGTATGTCTGCTCCCTTCTCTTGATCTCACAGCATATCTAGTCTTCAGTGTCTTCCAGATGCTAAGCTACCTGAGGCAGAAACAGGCTACTTTTGCATGGCATACAGCATAGATCTCATTGTGGGCTCTTCAGTAGCAGCAAAGAACATGAAATGGAGATGAGCTGGAGTACCTGATTTCAGAGGAGATGCACGCACAGAAATAGCACAACAAGTGTGGCTTGCAAAACAGCTACAGCTTTGTATAACAACCGTGACAAATTCCCACCTGGAAGCTCTTCCTGTTTGCACCCAGGTATCAGAAAACTCCAGTAGCTAGCAAGCACTGGCTAGGTAACAGACACATTGCTTCCTTTTAGTTCAGACATAGGCTGACAGAACGTACCCTACTTGTAGTATTCTTTCATGCAAGGATGCTGCTTAGGAACAAGATTAAGAGTGAACTGGAAAGTGAAAACGGAGCTAGATAAAACAGAAATGTGCTTTGGAAAGAGGGATTTCAGCACAGAAATAAGATTTAAAAAGATGCTGTCAACTTGAAAAAAGTCACATTCCTGTCAACTTTTTTGTTAAACCTATTATACAGTTACTAACACAAAAAATGCAGAGAGAGGCTTTTTGTTTGTGTTACTACAATGCCTAATGCAATGGGACTTGGTCCATGACCCAAATAATATGACTAAAAATGAAATATGAGAGAATAAATTCTCTATTTACCCCAGTGTACTTTGTGCATTTGACAGCACTAGTGACTAGTCAGTTTCCATTTCCCATATATAATTAATTTCTCCCCTGCTGAAAAGACCTTTGAACAGAAGCAGCAAGCAGAGCAAATGAACTCTTACATTTTTTAAAAGAGAGGAAATTAGACAAAAGCGTAGGCATTACTGGAGGAATCAACTAGGGGAAAAGCTCTTCTTGACCTGCTGCTCACAAACAGGGAAGAAATAGTAGAGGAAGCAATAGTGGATGGGAACCTGGGAGGTAGTGACCATGAGATGGTCGAGTTCAGGATCCTGACACAAGGAAGAAAGGAGAGCAGTAGAACAGAGACCCTGGACTTCAGAAAAGCAGACTTTGACTCCCTCAGGGAACTGATGGGCAAGGTCCCCTGGGAGAATAACATGACGGGGAAAGGAGTCGAGGAAAGCTGGCTGTATTTTAAAGAATCCTTATTGAGGTTACAGGAACAAACCATCCCGATGTGTATGGCAGGCAACCAGTTTGGCTTAACAGTGAAATCCTTGCTCATCTCAAACACAAAAAAACAGCTTACAAGAAGTGGAAGATTGGACAAATAACCAGGGAGGAGTATAAAAGTATTGCTCAGGCATGCAGGAGTGAAATTAGGAAGGCCAAATCACGCCTGGAGTTGCAGCTAGCCGGAGATGTTAGGAGTAACAAGAAGGGTTTCTTCAGGTATGTTAGCAACAAGAAGAAAGTCAAGGAAAGTGTGGGCCCCTTGCTGAATGAGGGAGGGAACCTAGTGACAGAGGATGTGGAGAAAGCTAGTGTACTCAATGCTTTTTTTGCCTCTGTCTTCACAGACAAGGTCAGCTCCCAGACAGCTGCACTCTGCAGCACGGTATGGGGAAGAGGTGACCAGGCCTCTGTGGAGAAAGAAGTAGTTCGGGACTATTTAGAAAAGCTGGACGAGCACAAGTCCATGGGGCCGGATGCGCTGCATCCGAGGGTGCTAAAGGAGTTGGCTGATGAGATTGCAGAGCCATTGGCCATTATCTTTGAAAAATCATGGCGATCGGGGGAGGTCCCGGATGACTGGAAAAAAGCTAATGTAGTGCCCATCTTTAAAAAAGGGAAGAAGGAAGATCCAGGGAACTATAGGCCAGTCAGTCTCACCTCAGTCCCTGGAAAAATCATGGAACAGGTCCTCAAGGAATCAATTCTGAACCACTTAAAGGAGGGGAAAGTGATCAGGAACAGTCAGCATGGATTCACCAAGGGCAAGTCATGCCTGACTAACCTAATTGCCTTCTATGATGAGCACATGGGACATATCTCCGCTTACTTCAATTTTCCCCCCTTGTTGTTCACCTTTAAAACTAGGTTCAGTTCCCAATTTTTTTTTTCTTTTTTAAAAACCACATATTTGAGGGCTCCATTTTGGCAGAAAGTATGTACCTAACTTGGGAGAAGGAAGCAGATCACAGCTGTCCCCATCTTTAATATGAGGTGCTGTATGCCAACTACACTTCTGGGTGCTTTGATTACAGTAGAACATGCATGCTGGAATCTGTAGTCTTCACAGATTGCAAAGCAATATTGAAGATGATCTTGAGCTGCCCTGATTTAGCAGGCATACCCACTGCCCCCAATTTAATCTTAAAAGTCCAAAAGCGTTATTTTGCTGTTGGATTTATATTTTTAGTACTAAGTCAAAGTTTGAGCAGCCTGTAAATGTATCATGCAATTAATCATTTTTAAACAGATGCCCTGACCAAGTACCACCACAAGGGGACAGTCAATGCACAAAACAGCAACAGAACTGCAGGCAGAACCAAGTGTATTTGCACCTGCTGTTTCAATTACCAGGGCCCTAAATGAATAGGAAAGGCAAGATTTGTTCAGCTAAGGAGACTTCAGTCAACCACATCAAGAGGAAGGATGGACAGTGTCTAGCAGATAGGGTGCTAGTGAGAGATTTGGGAGATCTGGGTTCAAGTTTCTGTTCCTCCACTGATTCCCTGGGTCAGTCATTTAAGCCACGTCTACGTTACAGGAAATAGTAATGTCAATGCAAACTGCAGTGACAGAAGGGGTTTTTCCCTATGGTGTAGTAACTCCACCTCCCTGAGCGATGGAAGCATTCTTCTGTCACCCTAGCCAAGTCTGCACTGCAGGGGGGAGGAGGGGTTAGGTTGGCATACCTGGATTTTTCACACCCCTGTGCACCATAACTACATCAACCTCAGTTTTAGGTGTAGACCAGACCACAGTCTCTGTACATTGAAGATAACAGCATATTATTTATTGTGGAAGCACCTAGAAGTTCCAGGCACAGATCAGGCCCTCACTGTGACAGGTGCTGCACAAACACAGGACAAAATGATAGCACCTGCCCCAAAGTGCTTCCCCCATTGCCAGTCACCCCACCCCCAGTCTGAGCAGTAAGTTCAGTAAGACCACGTGCAGCCCAGCCCAGAACTACTGCTGGGAGTGGGCAGCCCAAGCAGGGTCACGGGCAGGGAGGGCAGCAGCCTACAGGTCTGTTTGGGGGGGGGGGTGGGCACTGTTTGAGGGGGGGAGTGGAGTTTACAGTGGGCCATGCAGCCCTGCCTAGAAAGGCCTAAGGCACAGCAGGCAGAGCCTGACCGGGTCCCACCTAGCCTGCCCCTTGTGGTCTCTGGACACCAGGCCCTCAGTGGGCACGAAAGACAAGTCCACTCGCTGCAGCCAGTCATGGGAGATTCACCCCAAAGGTGCCAGCCAGTTTGCCAGCCCGGTCCCGGCCCCGCACCCGCTGCCAGCCGGCCCCAGCACCCCAGCCACGGCACCACTCGCACAGGCAGCGGGGCCAGGGACCTAGCGGCGGGGGCGCTTCAGTAAATCGGGGCCGGAGAAGGGGGACCACGGTGAGTGCCCAGGGCACCCTCCCTACAAGGGAACCCGGCCGGCCAGCTCCACCCCCGGGCACCCACCTCTCCTGCCACCTCGACCCCGCAGCCCCTTCTCCGCGCACCCCCGCTCCGCAGATCCCCGCCAGGCAACCGCCCGCCCCGACGGGGACTCACCGCGGCCGCCCCGACGGGTCGCGTGCGCCCGGCGGGAGCGCGGCATGGCGGGCCGGACCGGGCGCTCTCAGGGGGCGGGACGGGGCCGGGGGCGGCCGGGGCCAGGCGCTGCCTGAGAGGGGAACCACGCGGCAGTCGCCGGCGCCACCATCTTCCCTCGCTCGCGGGCGGGGCACTCCCGGCCACCGCCGCCGCGCCGCGCTGTCCCCTGGGAAGCGCAGTCCGCGAGGGGGGGTCGCCGCGGCTCTCGCGCTTTGTGACAGGCGCCCGGGACTACGCGGCCCATGATGCTCCGCGCCTGGGTACCGCTGCCTGGGACACGGACTACAAGTCCCTGCAGCCGCCGCGCGCGGACCGGAGCCGTGTTAACCCTTCCGCTACGGGCGGCTCTCCTGGGGCGTGTTTCACGCTCGGGGAGATGCGAAGCCAGCTGCAGAGCGGTGCCCATGGGGCTGCGTGGGCGGGGGATCCGGCCTGGGGAGAGCTGGGACAGCAGCAAAGTGCTCTGATCTTTGCGGGACGGATCTGGTGGCCGGCTAGCATCGAAATGCGCAGCCCCAAGCCCGGCCCCAGCACCCCAGGCAGGGCTGGATTAACTCTCCTGTGGGCCTGGGGCTGTTAGATTTTGTGAGGCCCTTGGGGGTTTGGAGTGCGGAAGTGTGCTCAGGGCTGGGGCAGGAGATTGGGGTGTGGGAGAGGTGGGGCCAGGGATAGGCCAGGGGGTTGGAGTGTAGGCTCCGGGTGGGAGTTTGCGTGAAGGAGGGGGCTCTGGGCTGAGGTAGGGAGTGCAGGGTGTAGGTTCCAACCTGGAGGTGCTTACCTCGGGCAGCTCCTGCTCAGCAATGCAGTGGGGCTAAGGTAGGATCCCTGCTAGTCCTGACTCCGTGCTGCTCTGCTCCCTGAGGTGGCTGGCATGTCCAACTCCTAGGCAGAAGGGCCAGGCCAGTCTGCGCAGTGCACGCTGCCCATGGCCACAGGTGCTGCCCCTGCAGCTCCCATTGGCTGCGGTTCCCAGGCAATGGGAACTGCAGAGCTGGCACTGGGGGCAGGGGCAGCATGTATAGAGTCCCTGAATCCCCTTTGCCTAGGGGCATGCTGGTGAGCCAGTGCTTGTGGCTCCAGCCTGCAGAGTGGGGGCGGTGCTGAGGCTCGGGGACTGGCATACGGTCAGATGAAAAGAAGAGGCGGGCTACATCCAGCCTGTGGGGTCCCCCCTTAGGCCAAGGCCCTGGGCTGCAGCCCCTAAATCCCCTGTGTTAATCTGGCCCTGACCCTGAGTGGCACTGACTTGGCCTGGCTGATTTGGACAAGGTCGCCCAGAGGATTCCGGGGCCTGGGATCCTTCAGCGGAGGGGGGCCTCCGCTTTGTCAGTAATTCGGTGGCGGGGGGTCCTTCCGCTCCGGGACCCGCTGCCGAAGTGCAGCCGGGTCTTCGGCAGTAATTTGGCGGCGGGGGGCCCTCGCCGCGGGTCCTCGGGGGACTTCGGCGGCGGGTCCTGGAATGGAAGGGCCCCCTGCCGCCGGATTACCGCCGAAGACCCGGCTGCACTTCGGCTGCGGGTCCCGCTTCGGCAGTAAGGACCTCCTGCCGGCGAAGACTGGGAGTGGAAGATGCTCCGGGGGCTCGGGCCCCGACAGAGTTTTCCGGGGCCTCCAGAGTGAGTGAAGGACCCCACTCCAGGGGCCCCAAAAAACTCTTGTGGGGGCCCCTGTGGGGCCCGGGGCAAATTGCCCCACTTGACCCCCCCCCGGGTGGCCCTGGATTTGGACTCAGTAAGGAAGAGCTGCCAGCAGCTGAAGAAATTGGACTCCAGAGAGGGGTCCCTGGGCTGCCCCCTCAGGTACCTGAGGGACAGACAACCTAGGGATTTCCCCCCTCCAGCAAACACATCTGCCAGCCCCCTCACCACTCCCCCACTGTGAGTCCAAAAGAACTGCTGCCTTGGTCAGGCTGTGCTGGCCATGGGTGCGCAGGAACTGGCTAAGCCTGCTAGCCCCAAGCCAGGGGGTAACTCCAGTTTCCCATCCCACAGGGACCTCGCCCCCCCCATCAACTGGAAAGGACCATCCTACAACCCACCCTGGCCAGTCCACATTATCAGCAGCATAGTGTGGATTCTCATTGCCCCTCTGCAAGATGGGACAGTGTTATCCACAGGGAAACCCGAGCGCAGAGAGGTGATGTGACATACCTGAGGTTGCAGATTTGGGGCACTGGCACATTCTGACTCTTTCCCCCTTTAACACACAGTCCTCTGCTCTTTTTCATTGTCTTCAAGGCCAAGGGGGACCACTGTGATCATCTAGTCTGACCTTCTGCATTAAACAGGCCAGAAAACTTCCCTTAATGAATTCTCCTTTGAACTAGAGCAGGTCCTTTAGAAAAATATCCACCCTTGATTTAAAAATTGCCAGTGAAAAATAATCCGTCACACTCCTTGGTTCTGTTTAGTTCTCTCTTTCGCTGCCTGATCTCTCTGTTCCCCTTCTTCCTCTCTTTCTAAACCAAAAGCAGTTAACACCCAAATATACCACATTATCCAACAGATATGACCTCTAGCCGAGCTTTCTTTTCTCTGTCATTAGCCAATGAGCCAGCGATGTCTAGAAGGTGCTCTCAGTACTCCTGTTCTTTTTGTGGATACAGACTAACATGGCTACTACTCTGAAACCTGTCAGTACTTCAGCGCATCTAATGTAGAACAATTCTTGTTATTTTGGGGGAGGGGGGAGGAAATCCAGGCTCTTTTTTGGGGGGGAGGGGGGGAGAGGAAATCCCAAACAAGTCCAGGAATAAATTGATTTCAGGGAATGCAGCAAAAATGACCTAACCCTATTCGCTTGGGTTCTCAGCAATTGGTTTGCAATGCAAACGCTGATTGAGAGTTGCTCTTAATTTAATAAAAAGAATGAGGAGTCCTTGTGGCACCTTAGAGACAAACATTTATTTGGGCATAAGCTTTTGTGGGCTACAGCCCACTTCATCAGATGCATGGAGTGAAAAATACAGTAAGCAGAATATACATTATAGCACATGTGGGGGGCTATGCTGCAGAGTGAGCCCCCCCCCCCCCCCCGCCCTTGCTGCTGACGTTGCTGTGTGCACAGTCAGGCACAGGAGGGAAGCTGGATGCTTCCCTTTGCCTCCCCCTGCTGTCTGATCTTGGCATTGCCTCTGCCGTTGGGTGCTCATCCTCTCTGCTAAGTGCTCGGGGGGGGCAGCAGGCTGGACAAAAATATTTTCCCCCATATAATTAACCTTTTGTGTGGGCATCAATGAGGGCATGGATAGGGGTGTATGCATGTCCCCCATGACCCCCACATCCCCCCTTCATCTGCCACATCCTCACTATCTCCCCCTCCACACACATCCCTTATCTCTCTGGGCTAGGAGGCAACAAGTCACTGCCCCAATGGCTGATGGGCTTTCCCACCAAAGGGAATGCAGCCCTGGTCCTAGAAACATTAATGGCCTGGCCTGTCCCACATCATCTGGGTCTGGGCGTCCTGCGGCCTTGGCTGTCCCACAGGCTGGCTGAGCTGAAACATGGTGTAAAAATCCCTCTTTCAGACCTCTGTGCTGGCTGCAATGGGCTGGGCCAGAGTCCCTCTTATCTTGGGCACAGTCCCAGCCCTCTGGTTCCCTCACTGAGCCCACACCCCATGCCCTCCATACAGTGCCCCCTCCTGGATTGATACAGGACATTACTCCTCCTGGATTGTGCTTTTCCAGCTCAGCCTAGAGGTGGAACATGTCAGCAGGTTGATTACAGCTCAGCCAGGCGTGTAAATGAGCCTCCCCCCATAACCATGTCCATGACACTCCCAGCTCCCTGTGCCACAGATATCCCAGCGTGCACTGGCCCACATGCTGCTGGTGCTGCTGTGTGTCCCCATCTGCCAGGTACGCTGTCTCCACTGAGGCACTATGGGAGTGTGGCCCAGATTCTCCAACAATGCACTGCCCCGCTGAGGAAGCCGGCGGGGCTGTGTGTTGAACAAAGCTGCTGGGGGAGACAACTCAGCCAAGTTTGCTGTAGCCGGATCGGATGAGGGGGTCCACGACCCAGTCATAGCACTGCTGCTGGAAGAATTAATGTGGGGCAGGTCTCCGGCCTGTGTGACACAGGTCAGACTAGATGAGATCAGTAAATGAATCTCTGAATCCATGACCCCCGGCTGTACGCACAGGGCAGGTGGGACCCACATCCCATGGACATAACACCCAGGAGCTGGGATAAGCGTAAAGCAGTTTATTTCGAATTCCAAGCAGCACACACTGGTCGGGATTTGGAACGACATAATAATGGAGATGGTGACATACAGCAGTGGAGTCAGGACATGGAGGAGGAAGGGGACTACAACAACGGGGATAATGAACAATGTCTGGTGGGCGCCCAGCACCCAGCTCTGCACTGGGGGCAGTACATCCCGAAACGGGCCACAGAGCGGCAGGAAAGAGCTCCCAGGAGCTGCAGCAGGAGGTGTGGGGATGGGCTGGCACTACAGAAGGACGTGGTGCTGATTCTGGAACGTGGGGGGCATTAGCAAAGTCCTGAATTATCATGCAAAGAATCTTGGGAAACATAGTCCACTGTGATGCTCTCTCTGCCAGAGTGCAGGTCCCAGTGAGCATCTTACCCACCCCTGAGGCGCAAAAGCAGGGAGACCGTGCTCTTGCTCCGGATCCTGTAATGGGCGAGCGTGTAGTCGTCTTGCAGCTCTTTGCTGTTGAACGTCAGGCGCTGTTGGCTGGCGGAGACACCCGTGCGACCCTCGATCTTCTTCTTCAGGCCCAGGACGGTGTCACTGGCGCGGACATCATAGGTGATGGTTCTGCTGTTATGGTCCTTCACAAAGATCTCCATCTCCTGGGGCTCGGTCGTGAGCATTAGAACCGTGGTGTCGTAGAAGACGCTGTGTGATGCCAGGGTCTGATCGTCCAGCAGCAGCTGGTTTTCCAGGCCAGGCTCCTGCAGGGCCAGGCGCTGCGTGTAAGGAGAGATGCCCCATGCACGCTCGAGCTCCTCCTTAATCTCCCATGTGGTAGTGGAGGGGCTCAGGCGCAGGGCCAGGCTGACCCCTGACAGCTGCTTCACCATCACCTGCATGGGTCTGGCTGGCTGGAAGAGAGACAAGGAGATGGGGATGGGTGGGGGTCGGACAGCCCAGGTGGGGCAGCGGCGAACCTCTAACGGCACCCTGGCATAGCAACCTCTGCTGGGGAGTGGAATCTCAACGTGAGCGCTTCCCGCAGTTCTGGGCCCATCAGATTCTGTAGCAGGGAGCTGGGCAGGAGCGCTGGCTGTGGGGGAGGGGGATCTCCCAGCAATTTCAGCCCCAGCCTCTCCCAGCAGGGGGCACTGTGGGGGTGGGGCAGGAGCAAGGGCCATCAGGGGAACTCCCGGCTACTCCATGCTCGGGAGGCTCTGAACAGGGAAGAGCTCATCACAGGCTGGAGTGGGAAGGGGATCCTGTGAGGCGTCGGTACCTGCACGTCCCAGCAGCGGATGGGGGCGAGGCCGTTCCTACAGCACAGCTGGTCCCGGCACTTGGCGGCTTCTCTCGCCAGCAGGTCCCAGCTCTTTCCCTGCCCCAAGGTTCCTGTCGGGTCGGCTGGATCCAGGATCACAGGGCTGCAAACACACAACAGATTCTCTCTGTCGATGGCTCCTCAGCTGAGCCACCTGCCCACGTGGCCAGAGGCTCTGCTGTCAGCCCCAGCCTGCTCCCTCTCCCCCATGAGCCGGGCCCTGCTCTGTGTCCAGGCTGCTGACACATCCCAGCTGCCTGCTGCCCACGTTGCCTGCCCCGGCTCAGGCACCGCACTGGGGTGCAGAGGGGAGCTGGAGGAGGGAGTCTCAGGCTTGACCGACTGGAGCCAGAGTCCCAGGGGCTCGAGGATGGGGCAATGGGGAGGGTAAGTATGGTCTGGGGTCTCCCAGCTTGGAAGAGCCAGGGTCTGGGCAGCTGAGGGGCTGGAGACAGCTGCTGCCCTAGAACCTGTGATACTATTGCACCCATCTCTAATGCTGGCCCAGGGGTGTTGCCGGGTACCACACGCACTCATTCACGAGCCCTCGCCCCATCACTGTCGCCATCCCCACCATGCCCATGGGGAAACTGAGGCACGGGGTACTGGTGGCAGAGTGGGGGACAGACCTGTGCCAGGCTGTGAGCCCCCCACTCTTCCTCGCTCATATGGGTGCTGCCGGGTGGAATTCTGCTCCCTTCAGTTAAAGGGGTTTGGCCGGTGAGCTCCATGGGGCCGGGGCTCCCCTTGGGCCTACACCCCCAGGGGCAGCCTGGCTGCACATGGTGCAGGACCTGCTGGGTCAGCCACATTGCTTGGCTGGTGCTGAGTGTAACCGCAGGGGTCTTGGGGGTGGCAGGGCTGAGAGACGCTGAGCAGAGCTGCCAGTTCTCTGCTCGCGTGTCCCCGGGTATGACAGTCTCCCTCCCATGCAGAAAGGAAGGCCAAGCTGCAGCCAGACGTGAGTGAGCCGCGCGGAGACAAGAGGAGCAGATGCAGGGGTCTCACCATGGCTCCCGCAGCAGCCGTTTGACATGGGGCCCTATCACGGAGGACTGGAGATCGTAGAACTCGGTCCAGTAGACGCGGAGTTCTTGGTACTGGCACAGCAGCTCCATCACCGTGCGGAACCCCTCAGCCGTGCTGAACTTCTCTGCCCTCTCGGTGCCACTCTCCCAGGCGTAGATGGTCAGCAGCTCCAGGGCATACTTGGTCGGCAAGCCCGTTGTTGTCTTGGAAAGCTGTTAAGGAGATGGGGGAAGCCTGCCTGAGACATGGGATGGGGTGGGAGTACAGGGGCCTCAAATCCCTCTTGCTGCGTGGTCAGGTGGGTGCCCTCCCCTGCCCATGTCCTATACTCACCACAACCCTCAACTACTTAGCAGTGGCCAGACAAGGTGAGCCGGGGTGTAATGTACCAGCTGGAAACAGAGAGAGAGTGTGTGTGTGTGTAATCAGACCTGCTCAGTTGTGTGTCAAGGCCCTATATTGCTAACATCTAGTGGGGATTCTCCTTTAGCTCAGGTGGCAGAGGCCTGTGCTTCTGAAACGGAAGGCTCCACATTTTATTTCCACTGCTGGTGTGAAGTCCCCAAAGGCTGTGGCATCAGGCACTGACTCATTTCAGGTGTTAGGATAAAGAAAATTCTTCTCCCCAGGCCCTGTAAAGTGCCATTGGACAGGCTAGTGTAATTTCCACTCAAGCGAGCAGGAAATAGGTTGTTAAATCATTATCTGAAATTTGCTCTTTGTTCAGTTGCTTGCCCTGAGATTAGAGGAGGAGACGTGTGATTGGATGTTTGAGTGTTTGGTTGTTATGAAGCTACACAAATTTAGTTCCAATGGGGAATTTATATCTAGCTCTAGTGATATATAAATTGTTGTTTTGTTTTGGAATGATTTTTAATCAATTGTTTCCTAGTCAGACTCTGTTCAAGATGGCCAACAATTCTGTTGTTTAACCTCTGGTCCAGTCAATGATCAGAAGATCTCGTGAGCGCTTGTCTCAGAGTGACCCAAGCCATCTAAACCAACGGTCCCCAAACTTTTCATGTCTCGCCCCCCTTACCCATAATGTAATCTGTCCACACCCATGTGGGAACTGGGAGCCGGGGGCCAAGGCTGGGGCCGGAGCTGTGGCTGGGGCTGTGGCCAGCAGAGGAGCCACAGGGTTGGGGGCAGAGCTGGAGCTGAGGGCAGAGTGGGGTTGGGTGGCGCTCCCTCCCTGCCCTCTGTGGAGGCTGGCCCAGGCCCTGTGGTGTCCCCCCTGAATGTTCCTCTGTGTGCCCCAGGGGGGTGCCCCACAGTTTGGGGACCAGTGATCTGGACAGATATTCTGGGACTGCTAGAGAGGGACTCAGCAAACTCGCCAGACTGGATCAGAGCCAAGATCCATCTAGTCCAGTGTCCTGTCTGCCTCCAGCGACACCCACGGCCCTTTGATGGGGTGATGGAACCCAGCCGCTGCAGCCCACCCCAAGAGCATCCAGGAGAGCAGTGAGCTAGGACAGACCAGCCTAAGCCAAGATGACCACCATCTCCGGTGAGCAAAATGCTGGGAAGCAAAGTGATCTTCTGGAAAGACTTAAGTGCTGGCAGGTGGAGGGGCTCCTGTGATCCCCTCTGGAATAAAGCTACTGAAGGTGTTTTTAACATGTGGGAGGTTCTTTTGTCAACCCAGAGCTCTCCAGCTGAACCCACATTAACATACAATGGTAACCCCCAGGGCTGGCCAAGCGTGAGAAGGAGCAAGGGTGGGGGAGAGGGGAATCACTGACTCGGGCAGGGCAGGGCACCTCACCTCTTTGTACCAGTGCTTGACCAGCCGCAGCAGGTTCTTGAGCTTGGCCGGGCGACGCTTCACGAAGTCCCTCTGCAGCTCAGTGAAGGAGGTGCAGAACTCACCGGGCCCGGCTCTGGCCCGAATCAGATCCTCGTAGACCTGGGGGGAAGGTTTGCTGCCAGGAGTCACCTGCCCTGGGGGAGAGAGTGGAGGAAGGGTCACCACACACAGATCTGAGGGGAGTCCTGTCCCAATGGGCCTTGGGCTAGTCCTGTGTCCCATACATAGGCTGCACCCTCATTCCCATGAGCTCTCTCAGGATAAGCCCTGGGGCCCATGAGGACGTTGCGGGGGGGTGGGTACCCCCAAACCTGTTGGATCCCCGGAGGCCGAGCTGAGGGGCAGGGATACAGTCCCTACCTAAGGCATCGTAGGCCGGGAGCACGTCCACCTCAATGGATTCACTCCGCCTCTTCGACTGGATGGTGATGGAGAGCGAGCGCGGGCAGGTGCCCTTCTCCTTCGGCTGGGAAACCTCCACGTCAACGCTGAAGGCGATGGTCTGTCGGCACCGGTTCAGCTTCTGCTCGATGGTGTTGAGTACAGCCGCACGGTTCTCCATCTGGTCCCGGTAGCTGGAGAAGCAGCTGAGGAAAAGGACCAGATCCGCATCCGAGTTGTTCTTCAGGGCTGTCCCCTTCCCTGCGGAACCGCCCTGCCAAGGAACAGAAGCATTTGCTCACTGCGCTATCCTCTGAACAATCCCAGGGCGCTGAGCCATACAGGGGCCCTCACGCCTGTGCCCGCTGAGCCAGGTCACCCCTCTGGCACAACCCCCCCTGCTGGGCAGCCAGCAACAAACCAGAAGTGTTAGGATGGGATAGAAAATATTCCTGGGATGAATCCAGTGTTGTAGTGTATACTGCTGGGGGCCCCTCTCCCCGCATCTCCTTCTGATCACTGAAGATGGGGCAGAGCCTTGAAATTTGGCAGTGGGGTGACCTGCGTCTCAGGGATGCGCCTTTTGCCATGCCCGTGAAAACCCACCCAACTTTGCCCAAGCTAAGAACCTTTGAAATATCTCCCTTTGCACATGCTCAGTACAGATGTGTCAGAGTTTGGCCAGCCCCACAGATGACGTAGCATTTATATAGCATGTTGTACCATCAAAGCCGAGCTCCCGTTGGCTTCAGTCGCAGCTGTGAGCACTCAGCAATTCTGCAAATCAGACCCTGGGGGCTCCAATTGGGCACCCAAAAATGAAGAATGCACACTTTGGGAACAGCTTGAGTTAAGTGACTTGCCCAGCATCACACAGGAACTCCGGAGCAGAGGCAGGGATCGAGTCCAGTTCTCCAGGGCAGCATTCAACTGTCTTACCCAGGAGACCTTCCTTTCTCTCTCTGGAACCCTCTGCCCTGTTCATTGCACACCTTCCATCCATAGGCGGCAGGTTATATACATTTGTGGTGCTCGGGCTCCAGAAATATTTGGAGCTGGGTCTCTCCCCCGGCCCTGCCTGGATCGGGCCCCAGCCCCCGTGGGTCTCCCCCCCCCCCGCCCTGCTGCGTCCCTGCCTGGAGCAGGTCCCAGCCCCCGCCTGCCACCCCTCCCCCTGCATGTCCCCCCCGCCACGCCACGTCCCTGCCTGACAGAAAACAGTGCGTGCCTCTCCCCTGCCTGCTCCTGCTGCCAGAGAGCAGCTCCAGGCAGAACTGCTGTCTGCTGCCCCAGGGTCCTAGTGCCTGCTATCTACTATTGGCAAGGCAGGCTGCCCTTACTCTGCCCTTCCGCCCTAGCCCTGAGCCTCCCCAATGCCCCAAACCCCTCAGCCCCAGCCAGAGCCTTCATCCCCCGCACCCTAATCCTCTGCCCCAGCCAGAGCCCTCATCCCCCTGCACCCTAATCCTCAGCCCCAGCCAGAGCCCCCTCCTGCATCATGAATCCCTCATCCTCAGCCCCACAGCCCTCACCCTGCACTTCCTCCTATCCCCAAACTCCCTCCCAGAGCCTGCACCCCTCACCCCTTCCTATGCCCCCACCCCCAGCCCAGAGCCTGCACCCAAACTCCCTCCCAAAGCCTGCACCCCTCACCCCCTCCTGCACACACCCCCACCCCAGCCCGGAGCCTGCACCCAGCACCCAAACTCCATCCCAAAGCCTGCACCCTGCATCCCTCCTGCACCCTAATCCCTAGCCCAGGATCTGCACCCCAGACCTCCCCCCCAAACCCCCTCCCAGAGCCTTAGGCAGGTGGGGGTGGAGTTTGGGGGGCAGGTTCTGGGCACCACCAAAATTTCTACAACCCTACCACCCATGCTTCCATCTGCTGCAAAGTCCTGCAGACAACAGTCTCCTTTACTACCTGGCCCTGATTCACCCGTAGAGCAAGTCCACCGTGTGCACTGAATGAGGCAGGGTCCCATGGGAAAAATAATGTGATCATGTCATTAAAGCCTGCATTGTAATACATATGCACAATGGGGCCGAAATGAGGTTAAACAGGCCACATCCTAATGTTTGAGTTGCAATCTCAATAACTCTTTTTTAGTGTAATTTTTCCTGGATGTAATAAATGGGACTGGGGAGAGGTTTTGAAAACTTCCTGTCCTGTTATTGGTAAAGGGAATGCTGATTACAAGGTAGTGACCCAACAGGGGAAAGGTTGAGAGCCATTGATTCAGAGAAGAGGTATCAGATGTCTAATAATGCTAGATTAAAAGGCAACACATTTAAAACAGCTCAAAAGGTATTTTTTTGTGACAGCATATCCGTGGAACTCACTCAAATGAGGCCATGAGCTTGTGAGCCCTCTCCACAGGATTAGACATTTGAAGGATAACTAGAACATCCATATTTGTTTTCAGCAGAAAGGGAAATGTACAAGGGAGAAAAGACCAGGAATACTTGTGGCACACTAGAGACTAAAATTTATTTGAGCATAAGCTTTCGTGGGCTAAAACCCACTTCATCGGATGCCTGCAAAGAAAGTAAGAGAACGCCACTAGCCGTCACCTTCAGCCCCCAACTAAAACCTCTCTAGCGCATCATCAAGGATCTACAACATATCCTGAAGGACGATCCCTCACTCTCAGATCTTGGGAGACAGGCCAATCCTCACCTACAGACAGCCCCACAACCTGAAGCAAATACTCACCAGCAACCACACAACAAAAACACTAACCCAGGAACCTATCCTTGCAACAAAGCCTGTTGCCAATTTTGTCCACATATTTATTCAGGGGACACCATCATAGGACCTAATCACATCAGCCATACT
This sequence comes from Mauremys mutica, assembly GCF_020497125.1. NCBI lineage: Eukaryota > Metazoa > Chordata > Testudines > Geoemydidae > Mauremys > Mauremys mutica. The sequence goes on from NC_059078.1 coordinate 49,838,845, forward strand.
ATCATAGGCTTGTTCACCTGCACAGCTACCAATGTGATATATGCCATCATGTGACAGCAATGCCTCTATGCCATGTACATTGGCCAGACTGGACAGTCTCTACGTAAAAGAATAAATGGACACAAATCAGACATCAAGAATTAACATTCAAAACCCAGTCGGAGAACACTTCAACCTCCCTGGTCACTCAATTACAGACATCAAAGTCGTAATACTCCAACCGAAAAACTTCAAAAACAGACTCCAACGAGAAACTGCAGAATTGGAATTAATTTGCAAACTGGACACCATTAAATTAGGTATGAATAAAGACTGGGAGTGGATGGGTCATTACACAAAGTAAAACCTATTTCCCCATGCTAATTTCCCCTCTACTGTTATTCACACCTTCTTGTCAACTGTTGGAAATGGGCCATCCTGAGTATCACTACAAAAGTTTTTTTTTCTCCTGCTGCTAATAGCCCACCTTAACTGATTACTCTCGTTATAGTTGGTATGGCAACACCCATTTTTCATGTCCTCTGTGTATATATATCCTCCTACTATATTTTCCACTGCATGAATCCGATGAAGTGGGTTTTAGCCCACAAAAGCTTATGCTCAAATAAATTTGTTAGTCTCTAAGGTGCCACAAGTACTCCTGTTCTTTTTGCTGATACGGCTACCAGTCTGAAACATGTCACCGTACAAGGGAGACAAACTCTCATGCTTCAGAGCATAAACTGACCACTAACAGCCTGTGGTCAGGAAGAAACTTCCCCTATAGGCAAATAATTCTATAATTGTCCACGAGGTGGGATCTTGTGCCTTCCACTGAAGCAGCTGGTGCTGGTCACTGTCAGAGATAGATTACTGGGCTAAAACTGCTCTGACCTGACAATGCAGCTCCTACTTTCCTACCTGATCCCACCAGCAACTGGGAAGCCAGGGCTGTTATGGGATAATGCCCTCTGCTGCCAGCTGTAAGTGGGAGCCCTGTTCAGCATCCCTTGGCCCGTCCAGCTGGTGGTTTCAGCTTGCCCTGATCACAGTGTAGACACCCAGGCTTTTGCCTGCACCAAAGGAGCCCTGACAAGCTCTTTCACACTGGCAGCTGGTCCAGAACGGACTCACCTTCACCGTCTTGAACACCTTGATGTCATCAAAGCACGTCTCCTTCAGGAAATCACAGATCCTCCGGACAGTGTCTTTCACCTGCTGCTGGAATTCCTCACTGGGCTGGAGATGCTCTGCAATCCAGGCATCCAGCGAGCCTGCGGGCACCTGGTACAGCTCCATCTCTGCTGCTTTGCTCCCTGTCCCTGCCTTCCTCTGCTGCTGCTGCTTTTAAGCAACCCCGGCAAAGCCCAAAGCTCCTCCCTGTGGATGACGTCAGGCTGAGCTTGTTAAGGTGGCCTGGGCTACAGGACTAGAACTGTCCACCAGACGCCTGCTGGGCATGGCTAGGAGAGAAGCCTGGGGGCTGGTCCTCATCCCCAATTCCAGGGGCAGCCCAATGCACTTCCCCCATCCCCAGCTGCAGGGATTCCTAGGAGGGGGCTGTCCCTAGGCCCTGTTTGCAGGCGCTGTCCTTCATGCCAGCCCCTATCCTGAGTGTCTGTCTCCCCCACCCCGCCAGAGAGTGACACTGACCTCGTCCGTGTCAGTTTCATGTGCCTAGGCTGGGACACAGGGACCCTCTGGTAACTGCCCCAGGGAGAGTAATTAACAGGGAGGGCAATTAACCATTGGAACAACTTACCAAGGCGGGGTGGTGGCTTCTCCATCCCTGGCCATTTTTAAAGCAAGACCCGATGCTTTGCTGGCAGAGCTGCGCCCAGGGTTATTTTGGGGCAGGTCACTGGCCTGTGCTGCACAGGAGGGCAGAGTCCATTCTGGCCCTGGAATCTAGGAATCAGGGAGACCCAAATGAAGGGCCGTGGGCAGAGACATGAACCCCCAGCCCAGAGTCTCGTTAATGTCACTCTGCCGCCTACTGTCTGGACACCCCTGAGTGCCAGGGGGGTCCTGGAGCCATCTGCCTGCAGCCTCACGGCAGCCTCCCCACTGCTGCGCTTCCTCTCCAGCAGCAAGCCTGCCAGGCCGGCCCCTTCCTTTACGAAAGGGCTGGTTAAGTGGTGGTGAGGTTCCCCCTTGACCCGGACAGCGACTACCCGCCCCCTGGCTGAGGGGCATTTTCAAGCCTGGCTGAAGGAAGAACAGCAGGATTTGGGGGAGGGAGGGCACCTGCAGCGCACCCCAATGCAGGAGCCAGGGCAGACGAGCACCTGGGCGAGCACTTTGGAGCTGCTCCCTAAGGCCACCTTAACTGGCAGCAGCAGAGCTAAGGGTTTCCCCGGTTTTGATCTGCTAAGTTTCATTTTCCATTCACTAAAGAAACGAAACTGCAAAGGCCCAGCTGGTGACAAGGGAGGGGCCAGTATGGGCTGCTGCTGGAAGCTGGGGATCACTCCTTGGCACTGGGGCAGGGGCATCGGATTCGGTTTCCATCTCTTCCCTGCGTGGGAAGTTCCCATGCCTGCCTGGCCCGGGGCAGAGGGGTGGCGCAGCCAGTGCCAGCAGGTGACAAGGAAGCAGCCTGGCCTGCTTTGGCTGGAAGTGGAAACTGAGCGGTGCAGATTATGTCACCAGCTCAAGGAGCAGCAGAAAGCTCCCAGCAGCGCTGCCCACCGGAGAGCAGGCAACATAGAGCCCAAGCGAAACTGGGGGGATTTCACAGAATCCTAGAATATCAGGGTTGGAAGGGACCTCAGGAGGTCATCTAGTCCAACCCCCTGCTCAAAGCAGGACCAATCCCCAACTAAATCATCCCAGCCAGGGCTTTGTCAAGCCTGACTTTAAAAACTTTAAGGAAGGAAATTCCACTACCTCCCTAGGTAACCCATTCCAGTGCTTCACCATCCTCCTAGTGAAACAGTGTTTCCTAATATCCAGCCTAGACCTCCTGCACTGCAACTTGGGACCATTACTCCTTGTTCTGTCATCTGGTACCACTGAGAACAGTCTGGATCCATCCTCTTTGGAATCTCCTTTCAGGTAGTTGAAAGCAGCTATCAAATCCCCCCTCATTCTTCTCTTCTGCAGACTAAATACAATAACTCCTCACTTAAAGTCGTCCCCGTTAACCTTGTTTTGTTGTTACATTGCTGATCAATTAGGGACAGGGCCGGCTTTAGGAAGTGCAGGACCCAATTCAAACAGTTTCGACGGGACCCCGGCAGGGATGACTTAAAAAAACAAAACCCCACACACGTGGGGCTTGTACTCACCGGGCGGTGTTCTGCTCTGAGTCTTTGGCGGCATTTCGGCGGCGGGTCCTTCACTCGCTCCAGGTCTTCGGCAGCACTGAAGGACCCGCCACCGAAGACCCAGAGCGAGCGAAGGACCCGCTGCCGAAGTGCCGCCAAAGACCCAGAGCGCCGCCAGGTGAGTAAAAATTAAAAAGGCGCCTCTAGCCAGGGAAGGGATTCGCACTGGGCCCGGGGCCCTCTTAGGCACGGGGCCCAATTCGGGGGAATTGGTGGAATAGGCCTAAAGCCGGCCCTGATTAGGGAACATGCTCCATTAAAGTTATGTAATGCTCCCTTCTAACGTTGTTTGGCAGCCGCCTGCTTTGTCCACTGCTTGCAGGGAGAGCAGCCTGATGCAGCTAGCTGGTGGGGCATGGAACCAGGGTTGGACCGGCAGTCCCCTATCATCGCCCCGCTTCCTTAAGTTCCCTGTGCAGCAGCTGCCTGCAGTTCAGCTGTGTCCCTCCCCCCACTGCTATATGCTGCTCCTGCCCTCTGCCTTGGAGGTGCTCCCTGAGACTCCTGCTTGCTGTGCAGGAGGAAGAGGGGGGCTAATGTCAGGGTGTCCTTCTCCCCCCTGCTCCTGCACCCCGCTTACCCCATCTTCCATAGAGCAGGTGGGACAGACCAGGACTCAGGACAGAGGAAGCTTGCAGCAGCTGCCTCTCAGCAAACTGATCTAATTAACAAGCAGTGTACTTAAGGGAAATGCGCATATCTCCCTCAATTCCTGCTGCCTTGTGCAGAGAGAGAGTTAACACTTGAGGGTTCAGCCAATTGCTAGTTCATCATTTAGCAGTAAGGGAAATATCCTACCCTCTGACTCCTCCATCTCAACCAAGCTTCACAATCATCATCACTGTGTACCAGTATTAAATTGTTTGTTTAAAACTTACTGTTTTATATAGTCTTTTGTCTGGTGAAAAAAATTTCCCTGGAAACTAACCCCCTCATTTACATTAATTCTTATGGGTAAATTGGATTTGCTTAAAGTCGCATTTTTCAGTAACAAACTACAATGTTAAGTGAGGAGCTACTGTAATCCCAGTTCCCTCAGCCTCTCCTCATAAGTCATGTGCTCCAGCCCCCTAATTACTTTTGTTGCCCTCTGCTGGACTCTTTCCAATTTTTCCACATCCTTCTTAGTGTGGGGCCCAAAACTGGACACAGTACTCCAGCTGAGGCCTTACTAATGTCGAATAGAGGGGAATGATCACATCCCTCAATCTACTGGAAATGCCCCTACTTATACAGCCCAAAATGCTGTTAGCCTTCTTGGCAACAAGGGCACACTGTTGACTCATATCCAGCGTCTCATCCATTGTAACCCCTAGGTCCTTTTCTGCAGAACTGCTGCCTAGCCACTCAGTCGCTAGTCTCTAGCAGTGCATGGGATTCTTCCGTCCTAAATGCAGGACTCTGCACTTGTCCTTGTTGAACCTCAGATTTCTTTTGGCTCAATTCTCTAATTTGTCTAGGTCCCTCGGTATCCTATCCCTACCCTCCAGCGTATCTACCACTCCTCCAGTTTAGTGTCATCTGCAAACTTGCTCAGAGTGCAATCCACGCCATCCTCCAGATCATTAATGAAGATATTGAACAAAACCGGTCCCAGGACCGACCCTTGGGGCACTCTGCTTGATACCAGCTGCCAACTAGACATGGAGCCGCTGATCACTACCCGTTGAGCCCGACGATCTAGCCAGCTTTCTATCCACCTTATAGTCCATTCATCCAATCCATACTACTTTAACTTGTTGGCAAGAATACTGTGGGAGACATATAGAGTGGGTCAGAAATACCCAGGCCTCAGCCATCGCTGCCCGAGGCCCCTTTTCAGCACCCCAGTGTGTGGGGCGGGGGCTGCCTTTAGCATCGTGATGCCGATTGGGTGTGACGGGCCAAAGAGACGGGAGGGGGAAGATTGGGGCAAACCTGCCCCTCGGTGTTTCCCCACCCCCGTAATGTCCCGGGGGCCCTAGAGGCGCAAGTCAAAGACTGCAAGGCCAGAATATGTGCTATAATGTACATTCTGCTTCCTGTATTTTTCACTCCATGCATCTGATTAAGTGGTTTTTAGCCCACAAAAGCTTATGCCCAAATACATTTGTTGGTCTCTATGGTGTCACAAGGACTCTGTAAACGGGCCGGACTCACCCCTGTGGCGCCTCCTACTGGTCGTCCTCAGGAATTAGCTCCGTTCCAGCTCTGGAGCGGCCTCTGCAGGCCGGTGATCCGCCTTCCAGCTACTGGCCCCCCATGTCCTTCCCAGGACCCTGGTGCCCCTTTAACTGGGTCTCCCCCTCCCAGGGGAACCCCCACCCCACTATCGCCACTTTGCCTCAGTGTTGGCTACTGCCCAGTCTCCATCTAGCCCCCGTACACTGGGGCAGACTGCAGTATCAGCCTATTCATCACTTGCAAGGGGGGCTTGGACCTGCTGCCTTGGCCTACCCCAGGCTGCCCTCTGCAACCCCTAGTACCTCTTAGCCCAATGCTAGGCCACAGCCTGGGGCTTTCCAGGCTAGAGCTGCCCAGCTCCTCAGCCTTTCCCCAGCCCAGCTTCACTCAGGTACCTTGTATCCAGTTCCCTGAAGCCAGGCCCATCTCCCTCTACAGCTAGAGAGAGACTGTTTTTGGGCTTCTGGCTTCCCTGACCTTCTTATAGGTGTAACCCTTCTGCCGGGCCGAAACGATAGCAGCAAGGGCTGGGTTCAATACATAGGGGTCCCTTCCCCACAACATAATGCAAAACCAGCTCGAGCCCCCACCCAGTGACCTGGGAAAATCTTACACACACCCCTGGGCGCCTCGAGGAGGCAATACTTCCCCTCTCGCAAGCACAGAGTCTTGGTGTAGCAGAAGAGGTTTAATTACATGATAAACAAGAAGCATTAAATTGGGAAAATACCTCAGCTAGAGTTCATGGGTCAAACCGTGAGTAAAGACCCACCCCAGCAAATTGGGCTGTGTCCTTCTCTCGGGGCCCTTGAGTCCAGCAACCCCCAAATCACCCACAGTCCCAAAAGTCCCACAATCCAAAAGTCTCTGTCTTGGGGTCAGTGCAGCCCCAGAGTTCAAGAGTCTCTCTGCAGAGGTCCCCCTCCCCAGCCTGGATAGAAAAGGGCACCTTACGTGGTTTCGGGGCTAACTGCCCTGCCTCTTCATGGGGTTCTGCTTCCACTAGTCGTCCCCGCAAACAGCTCAGCTCCGCTTGCTCTGTGGGCTGCTCCGCTCTGCCAGCTGCTCTGGTCCACCAGCTGTCCTGTGAGCCACTCCAGCCGTCCTCGTGAGCTGCTTGGCTCCACTCACCCAGTGGCTGCACAAACTGCTCCACTCCGCTCTGCCAGCTGCTCTGCTCCGCGGTATTGCTTCAGGCTCCCCCACTCATTAGCACAGTACTCAGTGCTCTCAGCTCAGCAAATCCAGCTCTTCAGTGATTTCAGCTCTTAGTAATTCCAGCTCATAGTAAGGGAGCCCCAGTGCCAGTGAGTTCAGCTCAGTAACCTGTATCTAGATTCTTAAGGGAATCAAAAATTAACTCTGACATTCCACAGTGGAAAGAGGCACAGGTAGAGCTGGTGCTTCTGGCTCACACAAGAAGCCTGCACCACCCAGTACAGATATCTGTCCCCAGCCTCTCTTTCTTGACTGGGATTTGGAACCCATGTCCCTTGTCTAGCAAGTGCTATTTAGTTGATAATGAAACCCTCTATCATAAGACAGTTTTGTAGTTCCTCATTTACTTAATCGGGGTGACAACATTTTATTGCTCCTGCCCCAATAACAATGAAATTGGGGCTCCCACAGCTGTGAAAATAACCATCCCATGCTGCTTTGCGGTATGCTAAGTGGGGTGGGAGTGCTGATGCAAATAACCGAAATACCAATGCAACACTTTAAACTTCTTTCTGCACTCCCCATAATTTACCACCGGATGTCAGGGTGGGGCTCATCCTGACTCTGCTTACATAGGGGCCAGCTGGGCCTGATTGGGGCGTGGCCCAGCTGCAGCCACTTCCCAATCAGCCCATCTTAAAAGCTGCTTTCTCAAGCCTCAGCCCCTTCCCAGGGCTGTTTTTAACCCCTTCAGGGCCAGAGCAGGGGTCCACCCTGCTACAGACTCCTCATTGTTTTTGCTGATACAGACTAACACGGCTACCACTCTGAAGCCTCTTAATTTAATGGATCAAAGCTTAGGAGCCTTCCCACTGATGCTATCTATAGACAGTGTTGCCAGTTCTTGTGATTTTAGTGCAAGGCTCATGAGACATTTAGTATTTTTCTTAAATCCCCAGCTCCTGGAGGCAGATGACTATGAAAGACTCTCAGCTTTCTTTTTTTAAATAAAAATATGTTTCTAGCACGTGTGGCTGCAGAAAAAATCTTGAAAATGTGACCCCAAAGCTCACCAACACCGGAAGGCAAATTAAAAAAAGACAACATCTATTATTTTGTAAATATCATGATATTATAAGCCAAACTCATGATTTTTGCAGGGACCTGACTCACAATTTTAGCCTGTGTGGGGTTGGCCACGCTGCACAGATCAGAATTGGATCCTTCTCTTATTGCTGATATTAGCTGTAATTCTCTTTTTTCCACAACCAGGATGGTGTTAGAGGGCTACACCGTGCAGCTATGTTGTTTTCCATTAATGTGCAGTCCCATGACTGGGGTCAGCCTGAGCAGACTGTGGAGTTGAGTAATCCCTGAACTGGACAGCGAGTGGCCATCTAGCTAGCAGCTACCCCAAGCTGCCTTGTTGCTTGCATGGACTGGGTTGTCCCACTGATTTCCCATTTAATACCCTAGATCAGGGGCGGGCAAACTTTTTGGCCTGAGGGCCGCATCGGTTTTCGTAAATTGTATGGAGGGCCAGTTAGGGGAGGGGTCGTGGCCCAGCCCCCACCTCCTATCTGCACACACACCCCGGACTCCTCCCCCATCCAACCCCCATCCCCTGACAGCTCCTCTGGGACCCCTGCCCCATCCACCACCACCACCCCCCACTCCCTGTCCCCTGACTACCCCTGGACCTCCGCCACCCCATCCAACCCCTCCTCTAATTCCTGACGGCCTCCCCGGGACGATGGCCCCATCCAACCCCTCTCCTTCTTGACTGCTCCCCCAGGATCCCTGCCCCCATTCAACCCCCTGTTCCTCCCCCAACCACTATCCACACCCCCATCCGCTGCCCACCACCCTGAACTCCTCTGCCCCCTATCCAACCCCTTCTGCTCCCTGTCCCCTTACTGCACTGCCTGGAGCACTGGTGGCTGGCGGTGCTACAGCCGCGCCACCCGGCTGGAGCCAGGCCACGCTGTTGCCACCGCACAGCACAGAGCACCGGGTCAGGCCCAGCTCTGCAGCTGCCCTGCCCCAGGAGCTCACAGCCCCACTGCCCAGAGCATTGCGCCGCTGGCAGCGCAAGCGAGCTGAGGCTGCGGGTGAGGGGGAAGAGCGGGGGAGAGGCTGGGGGCGAGCCACCGGCACCGGAAACGGGGGAGAACCAGGGAGCCATGCCCGCCCCCGCATACCCGGTCCCTGCCTGTCCCCGCCCGCCCGCCCGGCCCCGCATACCTGGTCCCGGCTCCGCCTGTCGCCCGCCCGCCCGGCTCCGCCTCGCCGCCCGCCCGCCCGCCCGGACCCACATACCTGGTCCCGGCTCGCCTGCCGCCCGCCCGCCCGGCTACGCCTCGCCGCCCGCCCGTCCGCCGGCTCCGCTTCACCGCCTGCCCGCCCCCGCATACCCGGTCCCTGCCCGTCCCCGCCCGCTCGCCCGTCCCCGCATACCTGGTCCCTGCCCCACCTACCTGGTCCCGGCTTCTCCTGCCGCCCGCCCGTCCGCCCGCCCCCGCATACCCGGTCCCTGCCTGTCCCCGCCCGCCCGCCCGCCCGCCGTCGAGATAACAGGGTTTAACTGTATTTTCAGAATTTGCTGCGGGCCAATAAAAACTGACCCGCGGGCCGCAGTTGGCCCGCGGGCCGTAGTTTGGACACCCCTGCCCTAGATGTAAGCATCGGGTGCAGGCTGGTGCCAGGGGTCTGCTTCACATGCAGCGGGCACGATCTCGTAGACAGCTGTTCTAAACACAGCAGGCTTGGTTGCAAGAGAAAGCAGAATGCAATACAACCAGTGGGACAGAGGGGCGTAGCCACGGAGGGGCCACAGCCCATCCCATTAGCACCCAGGCCCACCCAAAGCTGAGCCTGTGGCAATGCCACTTGTAGGAACATTTATTCATGTGCAGTGGAAATGATTTGCTGTGATGTCAGCTCTGCGGTCATTGCCCCTCCACCATAAGCTGGGACCCAGTCAACTGTTCATTCCTGCCACACAGCAAGAGTGTTCTGGGGAGCTCCACCGCTGCCCTCCCTTTCCCTCAGGCCCAGGGAGGCTGCAGATCTCAGCATGCCGTGCTCCATAGGCAGCCAGTGCGGGGCACAGGAAGGAAGCTGGATGCTGCCCTTTGCCTCCCCCTGCTGGCTGATCCTGGCATTGCCTCTGCCGCTGGGTGCTCATCCTCTCTGCTAAGTGCTGGGGGACAGCAGGCTGGACAGAGATATTTCCCCCATATAATTAACCCTTTTTGTGGGCATCAGTGGGGGCATAGATAGGGGTGTATGAATGTCTCCCATGGCCCCCACATCTCTCCTTCATCTGCCACATCCTCACTATCTCCCACTCCACACACACCCCTTATTTCTCTCTGGGCCGGGAACAGCTGGAGTGTTCCCAGCACCACACCCCCATCCACACACCAACCCCCTCACTCACGTGTGCTGACTTTTGTTTTGCTGGTGGGTGCTCCTCTCTGCCTCCTCCCCCTCTCATGTGGCCCACATGATGTGGGGACTTGGGGGAGAAGAGGCAGGGCCTTGGGGCGGAGTGGTGGGCGGGGCCACAGTCTGGGCACCAGGGCTTGCAAAAGTTTAATCAGGCCCTGAGGGTGCTGAGCGCCCCCTATTTTTTTCACTTGAGCCCCAGAACACCCATGGAATCGGCGCCTATGCCTCACTTCTGTGTGGTTTCATTCAACAGCTGCTCCCAACGCTCAGCAGCCAGCTGTCTCTCTCCCCAACCTGCCATTCATGCTTCGTCATCAGTCTTTTGTGCGCCCAGCGGGCACCAGACAACGAAAGTGCTCCATGGCACAGACAGGTGGTTTGCTCCCAGCGGCCTGGAACAACTGGCCTCTTTTCCAGTCAGGGATTCCAGCAATTCACACCAGCCAATGCCACCAAAGCTCAAAATAATTATAAGCCCATCGCTAGTGATCTGCTGCTTCTCCACCTTTCCTGAGCTGCTGGGTTGATACAACTTCTAGGTTCACTTGCTCCTGCCTCTAGAAGTAGCCCCATGTTCCCCCAAAGCTGTTCCAACAGCCCGTGGAAATCATTACATTGCATATGGACTAAGTGCTAGTGCTGACCTTACAGTGCCCGAATGATCCAAATGGTGCATTTGCAAATACACATTTTGTGGAAAGACAAAACAACCAGCGTGAGAGGAAGGGAGCTGCAGAGCAGGACAGGTTAGAAAATATCATCAACAAAAAAGGTGTGTGCGGTTGGGACCTAGACACTGGATGGCAGATGGGAGACCTGCTAAGCAAGCTTTTAATTGGCCACCCCAGCGAGGAAACGAACGTGAGGAAGACATGGCAGAAGAGGGTGACCATGCTGAATGCACTGGCATCACCTCTGAAGAAGCACCACAACTAGTGAGCAACCGCAATTAGTGGAGGAACTGGACTGCCCAATGTGTCGGGGCTCAGGAGCAGCGAAGGTCTCCTGCATCTCACAATCAACGTGAAAAGCAGTTTTCTGAAAGCAGTCCAGAGACATCATTGCTTGGTCTGGCAAAGGGCATTTGGTTTTATGGTGCTTTTGCCTTCTTAGTTTAATGAGGTCCTCTACATGGTTTAACGACTTAGGTGGAGCGGCACAGAAGTGGATTGGCATCTGTTCCCTCATTCACATCTGTACAGATCCATGGAGAACTGTTCCTTTGAGTCAGGCTGGTGAATTACACTAGGATTTGTAGTTTGTACCTCAGTTGAGTACTGTACTCTTATCATTGATTCGTCAAAGTGACACTGGGTCATAAGAGCCTGAGAAAAGGCAGCCCGGTGCGGAGTGCCCTCCAGCAGCACAGCAAGTGTGCCTGCCTCAGTTTCCCCTGGGTGCAGCCAGAAAAGGGACACATTCTCAGCACCCACTTCAGAAGCCTGCCTGTCCCATGACGCTTCTCCAGTTCCCCCAGGCAAGGTCTCCTGCCACAGAACTCCCCCAGCAGTCCCCCATCTTGGCCTCCCTGCCTGGAGGTCCTACCCTGATCCTAGGATCTCCCCTCCTGTGTCAGCCCTCAGCTTTTGGTTCAGAAGAATATTCTTCCTCTTCTTCCCAGGGGTCTCTGCACAAGCTCCCCTGTACCTCAGTAGGGTTCCCCAACACTGGCCAGTCCTCATCAGTGCCCCTCTGCTGCTCCTGAGTCTCCCTCGGTCTCCCATTTCCTCCTGAGGCTGCTCACCCAGCTCCTCTACCCCCTTCTTGACTGACCCTGTCTCTGTCTCTCTTCCATTTATGTGGCTGAGGTGCTGTCTCTTAAACCCACTTGGAGGCAGCTAATAGTTACAGGTGCATTGGACCCTGCAGTCTCTTAAAGGGGACTGTCTGGTGACAATGATGCATCGGAGAATAACGGTGGTTGGTCGTGGGTTTTTGTTGAACTTAGACCAGCGCAGCTGCCATGCTGTGTGACATCAGGTCATTTGATGCCCCTTTGGCTCTTGCAATTGACTCAGAATTTACACTCCCTTCTAAATGACTTATTTCATGTCCTCGACCTACTCCAGCATCATTCGTGTGGCCTGCATTGTGCAGGAGGTCAGACTAGATGATGATAATGGTCCCTTCTGACCTTAAAGTCTATGAGTCTATGAGTCTATTTCCAGTTGATACGGTGACATGCATTCACCTCCTCTTTGGTGTTGAAGTTACTGTATTTTCTTTGCTTCCTTTTTGCTTCTGTGAATTATTCATTTGAATAAGATACGCCTCACTTCTCATGTTTTCAGTGGAAGTTAAGAGCCTAAACACCTTTGTGGCTCTGGGTTTGTTTCTTTGGGCAGTTGGTTAATGTGCGAGAAAAGAACCAAAGGTGATGTAAGATGGAATCACCTCCCTGGCCTGGTCTCAGACACTAAGTTATCAATAATTCCATCATTTGGTTTTGCTGTCCCCAAAGTAGTCGTGTGAGTGACAGTTCCATCACGCAGAGGCTGGTGTAATTGCAGAGGAAGGTCTAATGCAGGGGCTCTCAGACTTTTGTCCTGGTGACCCCTTTCCCATAGCAAGCCTCTGAGCGCGACCCCGCCTTAAACATTAACAACACATTTTCATCTATTGAACACCATTATAAATGCTGGAGGAAAAGTAGGGTTTGGGTGGAGGCTGACAGCTCGCGACCCCCTGAGGGATCCTGACCCCCAGTTTGAGAACCTCTGGTCTAACGCGATCCAATGGGGAAGCTGAAGCTGGACAAATTCAGCCAGGAAGTGAGGCATAGGTTTTGGACAGTGAAAGTAATTAACCATTGGAATTAACCAAGGGGCGTGGGGAGTTCTCCATCACTGGCAATTTTAAAATCCAGATTGGCCGTTTGCCTGAAAGATCTGCTCTCGGGGGTTATTTTGGAGCAGTGCTCAGCAATACCCCTCCTCCCAAAGCCCGTCGCCTGCTTCCCCCACCCCATATCACACTGTCATGGAGGGCTTGATTTTATCTTTGCTCCCACGGGGGCCAGGAGCAACCTGCCTGGGTGAGAGATGAGCTTGGAAGAGGAAAATATACAGTCCCAGGGTCACTGTGTCATCACAGGGCCCTGCCTGGCATGGGGCTTCACCCAGCTGGCCACTGGATGACTCTATCACCGTGCCCCACCCCCAGAGGGTTATTACCCAGAGAGAGGTGGGGCTAGGCAGGGGGTGATGGAGGGCACCGGAAGGGGACCATGCTGGTGGGAGCATGGGGCTATGGGGGGAGGGGGTGTAGAGGAAGAAAGGAAGCAGACGGGAGGCTATGATGAGATGGACGGAGGGAGATGGGGTGGCTGGGAGGGAGGATGGGGGCAGACATGGGCATTGGGAGGGTGGGGAGATGGCACATCTGTGACGGGCCCCATGGGACTGGGGGTGGGGCAGGATGGAGTGGGGTGGCTGTGAGGGGAACCTTGGGGGCAATGTGGTGCTGGGGTGACTGGGAAGGGCCTTGTAGATGTGGGGATGGCAGGGAGATGTGGCAGGCATGAGGGGCACCATTGGGGCAGCAGGAGCGCCGGAGGTGTAATAAATAGACTGGAGCCTGATGTACTCATCTCCACCCGTTGATCTCCAGGCACTATACAAAGGCAGGGTGGCATCACTATCCCCAAGATACAGATATGGAAACTGAGGCTGAGGGAGGGCGACGTGGCACCTCCCTGTGGTAGGATATCCCTGGGAGTGCTGCATACCCATGTTCTCAGAGGTAGGTGCTGCAGCCCTGGGCACTGCTGGCTGGAGCCTGCAGTGGGGCCCAGTCACCCACACAGTAAGTGGTGGAGGCCTGGCAGCAGGACAAGGGTCTTTGGCGAGCCCTCAGGGTGCTGCTAAAATATCAACCCAGCTGTTCCTACCCCAGCCTCTGGGGGCAGTAGCTTGGTACCCTGCCCCGTGGCTCCCAAGACCCCCACCCCAAGTGGCTCTCCCAGCCTATCCCCATTGGCCTTAGGCCTGGAATCTCAATGGGGCCCCGCTGGGCTCTCCCCCTCACAGGCAGCCTCCCCCACATCCTCTGTCACCAGCCTCAAGCCAAGAGGGTGGCATTTTGGGAGCCAGTAGGAGGGATAGCTCAGTGGTTTGAGCATTGGCCTGCTAAATCCAGGGTTTCGAGTTCAATCCTTGAGGGGGCCATTTGGGGGTTAGTCCAGCTTTGAGCAGGGGTTGGACTAGATGACCTCCTGAGGTCCCTTCCAACCCTGATGCTCTATGAAGGTGAATGGCTGTCTATGAAGACTCATCCTAGGAGGCAACAAGTCACCGCCCCAATGGCTGATGAGCTTTCCCACCAAAGGGAATGCTGCTCAGCTTGCGAATACTGCCCTGGTCCTATAAACATTAATGGCCGGGCCTGTCTCGCGGCCTTGGCTGTCCCACAGGCTGGCTGAGCTGAAACATGGTGTAAAAATCCCTCTTTCAGACCGCTGGGCCAGAGTCCTTCTTATCTTGGTGTCATAAACAGATAGTTAAGGGTTAATGTCTCTTTTTACCTGTAAAGGGTTAAGAAGCTCAGTAAACCTGGCTGACACTTGACCAGAGGACCAATAGGGGGACAAGATACTTTCAAATCTTGGTGGAGGGAGTTCTTTGTTTGTGTTCTTTGTTTTGGGTTCCTTCGCTCTTGGGACTGAGAGGGACCAGACATCAATCCAGGCTCTCCAAATCTTTCTGAATCAGTCTCTCATGTTCAAACTTGTAAGTAACTTGCCAGGCAAGGCGTGTTAGTCTTATTTTTGTTTTCTCAACCTGTAAATGTTTCTTTTTGCTGGAAGGATTTTTACCTCTGTTTGCTGTAACTTTGAACCTGCGGCTAGAGGGGGTTTCCTCTGGGCTATATGAATCTAAGTACCCTGTAAAGCATTTTCCATCCTGATTTTACAGAGATAATTTTTACCTTTTCTTCCTTTAATTAAAAGCTTTATTTTTTAAGAACCTGATTGATTTTTTCCTTGTTTTAAGATCCAAGGGGATTGGGTCTGAGCTCACCAGAGATTGGTGAAGGGGGATGGTTAATTTTTCCTTGTTTTAAGATCCAAGGGGTTTGGATCTGTGTTCCCCAGGGAAGGTTTTGGGGGGACAGAAAGTGCGCCAGACACTGATTTCTGGCTGGTGGCAGCGTTACCAGATCTAAGCTAGTAATTAAGCTTAGAAGTGTTCATGCAGGTCCCCACATTTGTACTCTAAAGTTCAAAGTTGGGGAGGAAACCTTGACACTTGGGCACAGTCCCCATCTTCCAGCCCTCTGGTTCTCTCACTGAGCCCACATCCCCTGCCTTGCATACAGCACCCCCTCCTGGCTTGATACAGGACATTACTCCTCCTGGATTGTGCCTTTCCAGCTCAGCCTAGAGGTGGGCACTCGGTAACAAGCCAGCAGGTTGATTACAGCTCAGCCGGGCATGTAAATGAGCCTCCCCACCATAACCGTGTCCATGACACACTCCCAGCTCCCTGTGCCACAGATATCCCAGTGTGCACCGTGGTGCCGTGTATCCCCATCTGCCAGGTACGCTGTCTCCACTGAGGCACTATGGGAGTGCAGCCCAGATTCTCCCACAATGCACTGCCCCGCTGAGGAAGCCGGTGGGGCTGTGTGCGTTGAACAAAGCTGCTGGGGGAGACAACTCAGCAAGTTTGCTGTAGCCTGGTCGGATGAGGGGGCCACGACCCAGTCACCGAACTGCTGCTGGATCTGCTGGAAGAATTAATGTGGGGCAGGTCTCCAGCCTGTGTGACACAGGAGGTCAGACTAGATGAGCTCAGTAAATGAATCTCTGAATCCATGACTCCCGGCTGTATGCACAGGGCAGGTGGGACCCACATCCCATGGACATAAGACCCAGGAGCTGGGATTAGCGGAAGCATGGGTGGTAGGGTTGTAGAAATTTTGGTGGTGCCCAGAACCCGCTCCCCCCAACTCTGCCCCCCCCAAACTCCATCTCCCATCTGCCTAAGGCTCTGGAAGTGAGTTTGGGTGGGGGAGAGGGTCTGGAGTGCAGGCTCTGGGATGGAGTTTGGGTGCTGGGTGCAAGCTCTGGGCTGGGGCAGGGGGTGGGTGTGCAGGAGGGGGGTGAGGGGTGCAGGGTCTGGGAGGGAGTTTGGGGATAGGAGGGGGTGCAGGGATGAGGGCTGTGGGGCTGAGGATGAGGGGTTCATGATGCAGGAGTTGGCTCAGAGCTGGGGCAGAGGATTAGGGTGCGGGGGGATGAGGGCTCTGGCTGAGGGGGTCATGATGCAGGAGGGGGCTCAGGGCTGGGGCAGAGGATTAGGGTGAGGGGGGATGAGGGCTCTGGCTGGGGATGAGGCATTTGGGGCGTTGGAGACGCTCAGGGCTAGGGTGGAAGGGCAGGGTAAGGGCAGCCTGCCTTGCCATTAGTGACTGGCGGGCACTAGGACCCTGGGGCAGCAGACAGCAGTTCTGCCAGGAGCGGGGCTCTGCATAGGAATGTGCTACACTGGCAGCACAAGCAGGCACGGGAGAGGCACGTGCTGCTTTCTTCCAGGCAGGGACACAGTGGGGCGGGGGGCGGCGGGGGGGGGGGGGGGCGGGCGACGCGCGGGGGGAGGGGTGGCAGGCGGGGGCTGGGGCCTGCTCCAGGCAGGGACGCAGCAGGGCGGGGGGGGGGGGAGACCCACGGGGGCTGGGGCCCGATCCAGGCAGGGCTGGGGGAGAGACCCCGCTCCAAATATTGGTGGAACAGGGCCCTTAGCCCTGAATATTCCTGGAGCCCGGGCACCACACAAGAACATAACTCACCGCCTATGAGTGGAAGCTGTTTATTTCGGATTCCAAGCGGCACACACTGGTCGGGATTTGGCATGACATAATAATGGAGATGGTGACACACAGTGGTGGAGTCAGGACATGGAGGAGGAAGGGGACTACAACAACAGGGATAATGAACAATGTCTGGTGGGCGCCCAGCACCCAGCTCTGCACTGGGGGCAGTACATCCCGAAACGGGCCACAGAGCGGCGGGAAAGAGCTCCCAGGAGCTGCAGCAGGAGGCGTGGGGATGGGCTGGCACTACAGAAGGACGTGGTGCTGATTCTGGAACGTGGGGGGCATTAGCAAAGTCCTGAATTATCATGCAAAGAATCTTGGGAAACATAGTCCACTGTGATGCTCTCTCTGCCAGGGTGCAGGTCCCAGTGAGCATCTTACCCACCCCTGAGGCGCAAAAGCAGGAAGACCGTGCTCTTGCTCCGGATCCTGTAATGGGCGAGCGTGTAGTCGTCTTGCAGCTCTTTGCTGTTGAACGTCAGGCGCTGTTGGCTGGCGGAGACACCCGTGCGACCCTCGATCTTCTTCTTCAGGCCCAGGACGGTGTCACTGGCGCGGACATCATAGGTGATGGTTCTGCTGTTATGGTCCTTCACAAAGATCTCCATCTCCTGGGGCTCGGTCGTGAGCATTAGAACCGTGGTGTCGTAGAAGACGCTGTGTGATGCCAGGGTCTGATCGTCCAGCAGCAGCTGGTTTTCCAGGCCAGGCTCCTGCAGGGCCAGGCGCTGCGTGTAAGGAGAGATGCCCCATGCACGCTCGAGCTCCTCCTTAATCTCCCATGTGGTAGTGGAGGGGCTCAGGCGCAGGGCCAGGCTGACCCCTGACAGCTGCTTCACCATCACCTGCATGGGTCTGGCTGGCTGGAAGAGAGACAAGGAGATGGGGATGGGTGGGGGTCGGACAGCCCAGGTGGGGCAGCGGCGAACCTCTAACGGCACCCTGGCATAGCAACCTCTGCTGGGGAGTGGAATCTCAACATGAGCGCTTCCCGCAGTTCTGGGCCCATCAGATTCTGTAGCAGGGAGCTGGGCAGGAGCGCTGGCTGTGGGGGAGGGGGATCCCCCAGCAATTTCAGCCCCAGCCTCTCCCAGCAGGGGGCGCTGTGGGTAGCGGGGCAGGAGCGCTGACTGTGGGGAGAGCTCCCGACTACTCCAGCCCCAGCCTCTCCCAGCAGGGTAGCGGGGCAGGAGCAGGGGCCGTCAGGGGAGCTCCCGGCTACTCCATGCTCGGGAGGCTCTGAACAGGGAAGAGCTCATCACAGGCTGCGGTGGGAAGGGGATCCTGTGAGGCATTGGTACCTGCACATCCCAGCAGCGGATGGGGGCGAGGCCGTTCCTACAGCACAGCTGGTCCCGGCACTTGGCGGCTTCTCTCGCCAGCAGGTCCCAGCTCTTTCCCTGCCCCAAGGTTCCTGTCGGGTCGGCTGGATCCAGGATCACGGGGCTGCAAACACACAACAGATTCTCTCTGTCGATGGCTCCTCAGCTGAGCCACCTGCCCACGTGGCCAGAGGCTCTGCTGTCAGCCCCAGCCTGCTCCCTCTCCCCCATGAGCCGGGCCCTGCTCTGTGTCCAGGCTGCTGACACATCCCAGCTGCCTGCTGCCCACGTTGCCTGCCCCGGCTCAGGCACCGCACTGGGGTGCAGAGGGGAGCTGGAGGAGGGAGTCTCAGGCTTGACCGACTGGAGCCAGAGTCCCAGGGGCTCGAGGATGGGGCAATGGGGAGGGTAAGTATGGTCTGGGGTCTCCCAGCTTGGAAGAGCCAGGGTCTGGGCAGCTGAGGGGCTGGAGACAGCTGCTGCCCTAGTATGTGCGATACTATCACATCCATCTCTAGTGCCGGCCCAGGGGTGTTGCCGGGTACCACATGCACTCATTCATGAGCCCTTGCCCCGTCAGTGTCACCATCCCCACCATGCCCATGGGGAAACTGAGGCACGGGGTACTGGTGGCAGAGTGGGGGACAGACCTGTGCCAGGCTGTGAGCCCCCCACTCTTCCTTGCTCATATGGGTGCTGCCGGGTGGAATTCTGCTCCCTTCAGTTAATGGGATTTGGCCAGTGAGCTCCATGGGGCCGGGGCTCCCTTTGGGCCTACAACCCCAGGGGCAACCTGGCTGCACATGGTGCAGGGCGTGCTGGGCCGGCAACATTGCTTGGCTGGTGCTGAGTGTAACCGCAGGGGTCTTGGTGGTGGCAGGGCTGAGAGACGCTGAGCAGAGCTGCCAGTTCTCTGCTCGCGTGTCCCCGGGTATGACAGTCTCCCTCCCATGCAGAAAGGAAGGCCAAGCTGCAGCCAGACGTGAGTGAGCCGCGCGGAGACAAGAGGAGCAGATGCAGGGGTCTCACCATGGCTCCCGCAGCAGCCGTTTGACATGGGGCCCTATCACGGAGGACTGGAGATCGTAGAACTCGGTCCAGTAGACGCGGAGTTCTTGGTACCGGCACAGCAGCTCCATCACCGTGCGGAACCCCTCAGCCGTGCTGAACTTCTCTGCCCTCTCGGTGCCACTCTCCCAGGCGTAGATGGTCAGCAGCTCCAGGGCATACTTGGTCGGCAAGCCCGTTGTTGTCTTGGAAAGCTGTTAAGGAGATGGGGGAAGCCGGCCTGAGACATGGGATGGGGTGGGAGTACAGGGGCCTCAAATCCCTCTTGCTGCGTGGTCAGGTGGGTGCCCTCCCCTGCCCATGTCCTATGCTCACCACAACCCTCAACTACTTAGCAGTGGCCAGACAAGGTGAGCCGGGGTGTAATGTACCAGCTGGAAACAGAGAGAGAGTGTGTGTGTGTGTAATCAGACCTGCTCAGTTGTGTGTCAAGGCCCTATATTGCTAACATCTAGTGGGGATTCTCCTTTAGCTTAGGTGGCAGAGGCCTGTGCTTCTGAAACGGAAGGCTCCACATTTTATTTCCACTGCTGGTGTGAAGTCCCCAAAGGCTGTGGCATCAGGCACTGACTCATTTCAGGTGTTTATTAGGATAAAGAAAATTCTTCTCCCCAGGCCCTGTAAAGTGCCATTGGACAGGCTAGTGTCATTTCCACTCAAGCGAGCAGGAAATAGGTTGTTAAATCATTATCTGAAATTTACTCTTTGTTCATTTGCTTGCCCTGAGATTAGAGGAGGAGACGTGTGATTGGATGTTTGAGTGTTTGGTTGTTATGAAGCTACTCAAATTTAGTTCCAATGGGGAATTTATATCTAGCTCTATCTCTAGTGATATATAAATTGTTGTTTTATTTTGGAATGATTTTTAATCGATTCTGTTTCCTAGTCAGACTCTGTTCAAGATGGCCAACAATTCTGTTGTTTAACCTCTGGTCCAGTCAATGATCAGAAGATCTTGTGAGTGCTTGTCTCAGAGTGACCCAAGCCATCTAAACCAACGGTCCCCAAACTTTCCATGTTGTGCCCTCCTTACCCATAATGTAATCTGTCCGCACCCATGTGGGAACTGGGAGCCGGGGGCCAAGGCCGGGGCCGGAGCTGTGGCTGGTGCTGCGGCCAGGAGTGGAGCCACGGGGTTGGGGGCAGAGCTGGAGCTGAGGGCAGAGTGGGGCTGGGTGGCGCTCCCTCCCTGCCCTCTGTGGAGGCTGGCCCAGGCCCTGCGGTGTCCCCCCTGAATGTTCCTCTGTGTGCCCCAGGGGGGTGCCCCACAGTTTGGGGACCAGTGATCTGGACAGATATTCTGGGACTGCTAGAGAGGGACTCAGCAAACTCGCCAGACTGGATCAGAGCCAAGATCCATCTAGTCCAGTGTCCTGTCTGCCTCCAGCGACACCCACGGCCCTTTGATGGGGTGATGGAACCCAGTCACTGCAGCCCACCCCAAGAGCATCCAGGAGAGCAGTGAGCTAGGACAGACCAGCCTAAGCCAAGACGACCACCATCTCCGGTGAGCAAAATGCTGGGAAGCAAAGTGATCTTCTGGAAAGACTTGAGAAGCGCTGGCAGGTGGAGGGGCTCCTGTGATCACCTTCAGTAGCTTTATTCCAGAGAGGTTTTTAACATGTGGGAGGTTCTTTTGTCAGCCCAGAGCTCTCCAGCTGAACCCACATTAACATACAATGGTAACCCCCAGGGCTGGCCAAGCGTGAGAAGGAGCAAGGGTGGGGGAGAGGGGAATCACTGACTCGGGCAGGGCAGGGCACCTCACCTCTTTGTACCAGTGCTTGACCAGCCGCAGCAGGTTCTTGAGCTTGGCCGGGCGACGCTTCACGAAGTCCCTCTGCAGCTCAGTGAAGGAGGTGCAGAACTCACCGGGCCCGGCTCTGGCCCGAATCAGATCCTCGTAGACCTGGGGGGAAGGTTTGCTGCCAGGAGTCACCTGCCCTGGGGGAGAGAGTGGAGGAAGGGTCACCACACACAGATCTGAGGGGAGTCCTGTCCCAATGGGCCTTGGGCTAGTCCTGTGTCCCATACATAGGCTGCACCCTCATTCCCATGAGCTCTCTCAGGATAAGCCCTGGGGCCCATGAGGACGTTGCGGGGGGGTGGGTACCCCCAAACCTGTTGGATCCCCGGAGGCCGAGCTGAGGGGCAGGGATACAGTCCCTACCTAAGGCATCGTAGGCCGGGAGCACGTCCACCTCAATGGATTCACTCCGCCTCTTCGACTGGATGGTGATGGAGAGTGAGCGCGGGCAAGTGCCCTTCTCCTTCGGCTGGGAAACCTCCACGTCAACGCTGAAGGCGATGGTCTGTCGGCACCGGTTCAGCTTCTGCTCGATGGTGTTGAGTACAGCCGCACGGTTCTCCATCTGGTCCCGGTAGCTGGAGAAGCAGCTGAGGAAAAGGACCAGATCCGCATCCGAGTTGTTCTTCAGGGCTGTCCCCTTCCCTGCGGAGCCGCCCTGCCAAGGAACAGAAGCATTTGCTCACTGCGCTACCCTCTCAACAATCCCAGGCGCTGAGCCATACAGGGGCCCTCACGCCTGTGCCCGCTGAGCCAGGTCACCCCTCTGGCACAACCCCCCCTGCTGGGCAGCCAGCAACAAACCAGAAGTGTTAGGATGGGATAGAAAATATTCCTGGGATGAATCCAGTGTTGTAGTGTATACTGCTGGGGGCCCCTCTCCCCGCATCTCCTTCTGATCACTGAAGATGGGGCAGAGCCTTGAAATTTGGCAGTGGGGTGACCTGCGTCTCAGGGATGCGCCTTTTGCCATGCCCGTGAAAACCCACCCAACTTTGCCCAAGCTAAGAACCTTTGAAATATCTCCCTTTGCACATGCTCAGTACAGATGTGTCAGAGTTTGGCCAGCCCCACAGATGACGTAGCATTTATATAGCATGTTGTACCGTCAAAGCCGAGCTCCCGTTGGCTTCAGTCGCAGCTGTGAGCACTCAGCAATTCTGCAAATCAGACCCTGGGGGCTCCAATTGGGCACCCAAAAATGAAGAATGCACACTTTGGGAACAGCTTGAGTTAAGTGACTTGCCCAGCATCACACAGGAACTCCGGAGCAGAGGCAGGGATCGAGTCCAGTTCTCCAGGGCAGCATTCAACTGTCTTACCCAGGAGACCTTCCTTTCTCTCTCTGGAACCCTCTGCCCTGTTCATTGCACACCTTCCATCTGCTGCAAAGTCCTGCAGACAACAGTCTCCTTTACTACCTGGCTCTGATTCACCCGTAGAGCAAGTCCACCCTGTGCACTGAATGAGGCAGGGTCCCATGGGAAAAATAATATGTGATCATGTCATTAAAGCCTGTATTGTAATACATATGCACAATGGGGCCGAAATGATCTTGGGAGACAGGCCAGTCCTTGCTTACAGACAGCCCCCCAATCTGAAGCAAATACTCACCAGCAACCACACACCACACAACAAAAACACTAACCCAGGAACCTATCCTTGCAACAAAGCCTGTTGCCAATTCTGTCCACATATCTAGTCAGGGGACACCATCATAGGACCTAATCACATCAGCCACACCATCATAGGCTTGTTCACCGGCACATCTACCAATGTGATATATGCCATCATGTGACAGCAATGCCCCTCTGCCATGTACATTGGCCAGACCGGACAGGCTCTACGTAAAAGAATAAATTGACACAAATCAGACATCAAGAATTATAATATTCAAAACCCAGTTGGAGAACACTTCAACCTCCCTGGTCACTCAACTACAGACATCAAAGTCACAATACCCCAACAAAAACTTCAAAAACAGACTCCAACGAGAAACTGCAGAATTGGAATTAATTTGCAAACTGGACACCATTAAATTAGGTATGAATAAAGACTGGGAGTGGATGGGTCATTACACAAAGTAAAACCTATTTCCCCATGCTAATTTCCCCTCTACTGTTATTCACACCTTCTTGTCAACTGTTGGAAATGGGCCATCCTGAGTATCACTACAAAAGTTTTTTTTTCTCCTGCTGCTAATAGCCCACTTTAACTGATTACTCTCGTTATAGTTGGTATGGCAACACCCATTTTTCATGTCCTCTGTGTATATATATCCTCCTACTATATTTTCCACTGCATGAATCCGATGAAGTGGGTTTTAGCCCACAAAAGCTTATGCTCAAATAAATTTGTTAGTCTCTAAGGTGCCACAAGTACTCCTGTTCTTTTTGCTGATACGGCTACCAGTCTGAAACATGTCACCGTACAAGGGAGACAAACTCTCATGCTTCAGAGCATAAACTGACCACTAACAGCCTGTGGTCAGGAAGAAACTTCCCCTATAGGCAAATAATTCTATAATTGTCCACGAGGTGGGATCTTGTGCCTTCCACTGAAGCAGCTGGTGCTGGTCACTGTCAGAGATAGATTACTGGGCTAAAACTGCTCTGACCTGACAATGCAGCTCCTACTTTCCTACCTGATCCCACCAGCAACTGGGAAGCCAGGGCTGTTATGGGATAATGCCCTCTGCTGCCAGCTGTAAGTGGGAGCCCTGTTCAGCATCCCTTGGCCCGTCCAGCTGGTGGTTTCAGCTTGCCCTGATCACAGTGTAGACACCCAGGCTTTTGCCTGCACCAAAGGAGCCCTGACAAGCTCTTTCACACTGGCAGCTGGTCCAGAACAGACTCACCTTCACCGTCTTGAACACCTTGATGTCATCAAAGCACGTCTCCTTCAGGAAATCACAGATCCTCCGGACAGTGTCTTTCACCTGCTGCTGGAATTCCTCACTGGGCTGGAGATGCTCTGCAATCCAGGCATCCAGCGAGCCTGCGGGCACCTGGTACAGCTCCATCTCTGCTGCTTTGCTCCCTGTCCCTGCCTTCCTCTGCTGCTGCTGCTTTTAAGCAACCCCGGCAAAGCCCAAAGCTCCTCCCTGTGGATGACGTCAGGCTGAGCTTGTTAAGGTGGCCTGGGCTGCAGGACTAGAACTGTCCACCAGACGCCTGCTGGGCATGGCTAGGAGAGAAGCCTGGGGGCTGGTCCTCATCCCCAATTCCAGGGGCAGCCCAATGCACTTCCCCCATCCCCAGCTGCAGGGATTCCTAGGAGGGGGCTGTCCCTAGGCCCTGTTTGCAGGCGCTGTCCTTCATGCCAGCCCCTATCCTGAGTGTCTGTCTCCCCCACCCTGCCAGAGAGTGACACTGACCTCGTCCGTGTCAGTTTCATGTGCCTAGGCTGGGACACAGGGACCCTCTGGTAACTGCCCCAGGGAGAGTAATTAACAGGGAGGGCAATTAACCATTGGAACAACTTACCAAGGCGGGGTGGTGGCTTCTCCATCCCTGGCCATTTTTAAAGCAAGACCCGATGCTTTGCTGGCAGAGCTGCGCCCAGGGTTATTTTGGGGCAGGTCACTGGCCTGTGCTGCACAGGAGGGCAGAGTCCATTCTGGCCCTGGAATCTAGGAATCAGGGAGACCCAAATGAAGGGCCGTGGGCAGAGACATGAACCCCCAGCCCAGAGTCTCGTTAATGTCACTCTGCCGCCTACTGTCTGGACACCCCTGAGTGCCAGGGGGGTCCTGGAGCCATCTGCCTGCAGCCTCACGGCAGCCTCCCCACTGCTGCGCTTCCTCTCCAGCAGCAAGCCTGCCAGGCCGGCCCCTTCCTTTACGAAAGGGCTGGTTAAGTGGTGGTAAGGTTCCCCCTTGACCCAGACAGCGACTACCCGCCCCCTGGCTGAGGGGCATTTTCAAGCCTGGCTGAAGGAAGAACAGCAGGATTTGGGGGAGGGAGGGCACCTGCAGCGCACCCCAATGCAGGAGCCAGGGCAGACGAGCACCTGGGCGAGCACTTTGGAGCTGCTCCCTAAGGCCACCTTAACTGGCAGCAGCAGAGCTAAGGGTTTCCCCGGTTTTGATCTGCTAAGTTTCATTTTCCATTCACTAAAGAAACGAAACTGCAAAGGCCCAGCTGGTGACAAGGGAGGGGCCAGTGTGGGCTGCTGCTGGAAGCTGGGGATCACTCCTTGGCACTGGGGCAGGGGCATCGGATTCGGTTTCCATCTCTTCCCTGCGTGGGAAGTTCCCATGCCTGCCTGGCCCGGGGCAGAGGGGTGGCGCAGCCAGTGCCAGCAGGTGACAAGGAAGCAGCCTGGCCTGCTTTGGCTGGAAGTGGAAACTGAGCGGTGCAGATTATGTCACCAGCTCGAGGAGTAGCAGAAAGCTCCCAGCAGCGCTGCCCACTGGAGAGTAGGCAACACAGAGCCCAAGCGAAACTGGGGCGATTTCATGTACATGTAGAGTGCAGGGAGAGGGCTACCTTTGCTAGCTTGATGCTGATTGGGCGTGAAGGGCCAAAGAGACAGGAGAGGGCAGATTGGGGCAAACCTGCCCCTCGGTGATTCCCCACCCCTGCAATGTCCCAGGGGCCCGAGAGGGGCAAATCAAAGACTGCAAGGCTAGAAGAAGCCATTGCTATCAGCTAGTTTGACCCCCAGCCCCTGTCACAGGCCAGAGCCCTGCCCCCCACTAACATCCAGGGCAGAGCTTGTGGAAAACCAGCCAATTTGGGTGTAAGACTGGCCAGTGATGGAGCTCCCACAATCTCTTCCCACAGTGCAGGCTGATGTACCTGCACTGGCATCACCCCTGGCCCGGCGCAGAGACTCACGGAGATCAGTGCATGGGAAGCTGTCACAGACAGTCAGGCCTTGGGTGGTGCCAGGCAGCACATGCCCAGGCCTGTTGCTGCTCTCAGGTGGTGCCCCTGCAATGGGCCCTTGGGCCTCCCTTTGCCCCAGGCCCAGCCCTTGGGTTCCTACCCCCTGCTCAGACTCCTGCTCTGGCCCCAGTCCCCCAAGCCCATCCTCTGAGTCCTGGCGCGCAGAACTGAGGGAAGGTGGCCATTCTGGGGCCATTTGAGGACCTGTCCCCTGCCAGTTAGAGCTGCCTGCCCCAGGGCTAGGAGGTGCCAGTAGCTGAGGGAGCCCCGGTGCGGGGTGAGCAATAACAGCCCCTAGTGCTGCCAGAGGGGCCTAAAAGGGCTGTCGTGCAAAGGAGACTCAACCCTTGTGTCTCCTGCCCCCAGTTCCCTCCCATGCGTGTGACAGTTCTGGCTGCTTGCCGGGGCACAGACCCCCACTGGCACCGGGGAAGGGCAGGGGGCCTGGGCTGCCTCCCAGCCACAGCCCCAGAGCTCAGCACTGGCCAGCGAGTGCTGCAGGCGGCTCCTCCCTCCTCTAATGGCTGGGAGCTGGTGACCTTGGCGCTGCCAGCTCTCACAGCCAGGGAGCAGGGGGCAGCAGCCAGACACGGGCATCACAGGGCCCAGATAGCTGGTGGGGGGTAAGGGGAGAGCTCTCAGTGCTCTAGGTGAGCTGGGGGCATGCGCGCACCTACAACCCTGCCCAAGCCCTGCCGGCAGGGCGCTGAGGCTGTGCAGCTGTCCCAGCCCTGCCTGGGTGACTGGGGAACTCAACAGAGCCCAAGGTGCAGCCCTGCGCTGGGCTGCGCCGCTGTGACTGGGCTTTACCTGCCACCCAACCACCCACTGGGTGGCACCATCCCACCCTCCACCCAAAGGTCACCGCGCAGGCACCCTGCCCAGGCCAGACAGGGTCAGGCAGCAAGGCCAGGGCGAGGGGCTAGGGTGTGCGAGGGGACCTGCAGTGGACTGGGAGGAGGGGGGGGTGATGGGGCTGTAGGGGGAAGGTGGTGGCACAGCAGGAGAGAGCAGCTGTGAGGGGAATGGCTAGAGATGGGGCAGCTGTGAGGGCCATTGGGGGGAGAGAGGCAGTTGTGATGGGTACCATGGGAGGTCCCACAAGGATGTGGGGGGTGAGATGGGGCAAATGTGAGGGGTGCCTCCAGCCTCCCCAAAGCCCTCCAGGCTGATGGGCAGAGGAACTGGGTGACGGTCAACCCCCTCCTTTCCCCCGGTGCGATCCCAGCCCTGGAGAGGGACCCATCACGCTGCATACTCAGATGACCCTGTCCTGTGGGGAGACAGCTAGAGAGGATCCCCAGCCAGAGCGGGGCCTGCTAGAGCCACTGGGACCGGCCACTCGCAGTCACCATGCCCACTGAGCCTGGGCAGCGAGCAAGCTTCAGGATGCAGCCAGCCATCACTCCTAGGGCGTCCCTTTGCTTCCTGCCCCTTCCCAGCTCCCAGCCCTTTGAGCAATTCTGCACACTATAATAGCGCCCTCTGCTGCACATACACTACTATACACCTGCTGCCTGCCGGTCCAGCCTGCAGAGAGCAGCTGAGCCTGTTTGAGCCCAGGAGCATCCACCAAAGGCACCTGCTTCTTAGCTCTCGAGGCCCCAGGTTTGATCCTGGCTACATGCGGCTCCAGTAGCCCAGGCTCCTCAGCCTGGCTCTGTGGCTCAGCTACCTGTAGCAGGGGCAAAGTGCTGCCCAAGCAGGTTCAGGCCATTTCAGAAACCAGCACAAGGGTTCATCAACTGCTTTTATTGTGTTAATATAATACAGTCCCGCCGGGCCGGGTCCAGTTCTGTGCCACGCTCCCTTCTCCCACACCAGGGCTACACTGGCCTGCCCGGCCTGCGACCGCCTCCTTCCTTCTCTTTCCACCCCCTATTTTCCTGCCTCACTGTCGGCGCAGTGGTGATTGCATCCACGCGAGCTGGCTCCTGAAGACCTAAGCGGCACTTTCCCCTTTGCTCACCTGCGTCTCCACAGCAGGGTCAGTGGTGTCACACCCCCAGGGGAGAGGAAAAGCAGGAGACCCAGGCTGATAGGTTTCGAAGGGGCTAGCGACCAACATACCCACCCAAGGGCCAGATCCTCCAAGGTCTTTAGGGGCCCAACTTCCATTGACTACAACAGGAGTTAGGAGCCTAAATACCTCTGTAGGTCTGGGCTGAAATCTCGTCCTCGGGAGAGAAGCCCCATTTTGATGACCTGCTGCTGTGCCTGCTGGGCCATGCACTCCATTCTGTGTGGGCATGGCCAGCCAGGGCTCAGACTGAACGTCATAACACGTAGCTCGTACCTGGAGCATTTTGGTGACTGCTCTCCATGTGCTGGCTGTTCCCTGGGCCTCGTGCCCGGGGGAGGAGGGGCCAGAGAGGTGAAGGCACTTGGCCAAGGTCCCCTGGCAGGGCAGTGGCAGACTCCTGGTCACCTGAAGCCCGCTGGGCCACCCAGCTGGTGAAAGGTACTGCACGGACGCAGCCTGGAGCTGAAATGCCTTGTCCCTGGCCAGGAGCAACTGGGAAAGCCGCCTCCACCCACCCCAGGGCAGCTCCCTCCCCTGACCCCCCTCTCGGGTGAGAGCTGCTCTCTATCCCCAGACAGGCCTCAGGCTTCCAGTGGTGACACCCAACAACTTGCCTGTTCAGTGCCGGCCACCCCAAATGGCCAGCAGCCAGAGATGGCCGCCGGGCACTGCCAGAGCCAGGCTGAAAGTGCCTGGTCTGGACCCAGATCCCACTTCCACAAGGCCTGCGGTTATTCCCATCCCACAGAGCCAGGTTTGGGATGGCGGTCGTGGGGAAGCACTCTGTGGCTCAGGCCTCAGGGCCAGCTGGCTCCTGGCCTTGAATGCCTGGCATGCCCCATGCTTCCCCACGGGCCATGGATCAGTTCTCCCTGGGTTTGGGATCGGGCTGAAGACATGGGGCATTGGGGTCACGCAGAGACGCTCCCACTCCCCACCACTCACTCCTCCTTCCCCCCACCCTGCAGGAATCTGGAGCCATCCCAGCCACATGGTGATCTCTCCTGGGCTGCCTCATTAGGTGGGCACCCTGCCCCTAATTCCAATCAGGGAGTGTCCCAAGTGAGGGGAGAGGCTTGGGCTCTGATCTCCTGCCTGCTGCGCCCCCCATTGCACCATGGGACCACACATGCCCATCCCAGAAGCCACCAGCCAGGAATGTGCTCACGTACCTAGGACCAGACTAGTGCCCCCAAGTCCGCTGGGGGCTGGGGTGCAGCCTGAGGCGGGTTTACATTCATCAGTAACAGTCCGTTAATAAATACATCAGTGGTCGTGTCCCCAGGGGAGCAGGGGGAACCCAGGTACCTGCCTCCCTGCCCCCCAGCACATGCCAAACAGGGGTGTGCAGGGAACTGTCTCCGGGAGGTTCCTGACACTGGAGAGGGCTGGGTTAAAGGATGTCGGGCAGGGGCCAAGGGCCAATCGAACAAAAACAGTCCCTGCTGGACTGATCTGCCCCTCGGGGGACGATCCAGGCTGGGGCACGGCCAGATCCAGGAGGCCTCTTCGGTGTCTGGATGGTGCACGGCCCCTGCTCCTCTCCCGCTGGCCTCCCAAAGCCTTTGGTCTGAGGCCCGGGCCCCCGTCTCTGGTTGTGGGGCAGGCCCTGGGGGCTTGCCCCGCACCTGGCTGGGGAGAAGGGTGTCTCAAGGGTGCCGCTGCCCCCACCTAGCTATGTGCAGAGGGAACCCACGGCCGGCTCGGCTCGCCGGTCTCCCCCGTCCCTACCCTCCCTCCCCCCGCCTCCTAGCAGGAGTCCGGTGGGTCACCAGGCGGCAGCGCTGCGGGGTCCCCTCTCGGCGCGGGGCAGCTCGTGTGTGCGCCGCTTGCGGGCTTTCCGCGTCTCCTCCACATGCTTCCATTTGTGGGGCTTGGCCTGGATGCTCAGCGAGGGAGGCCGGGGCGGCTTCTTCTTGGGCTGGTGGCTTGTGCGGCCCCACAACTGCTGGCAGACCTGATCCATGGCGCTGAGGTTGGGGTGGTCCACCAGCTGCAGGAAGTCCTGGTACCACAGCTTGCTGCTGGCTGGCTCGGTGGGTGCCTCCTCCCGGGCGCCGATCACCTCCAGCGAGAGGCGCAGGAGGGTCTGGGTGAAGCCGTGCTCCGTGGCCTGGCAGTGGTAAAGCCCGGCATCCTTGTGTGCCACGCTGCGGAGGAGGATGCCCCGCTCCGTCAGCAGCACCCGCTCGTCCAGCTGCACCTGCAGGCCCGGGGAGACAAGGCAGAGCTGGAGCTGGAGGAGCAGGGCCAGCGCCAGGACCAAAGTGCAGTGCCTCAGTGCACCACCCTGGCCTCCCAGGCGGGGCTGGGTAGCTCGGGGGCAGGGCTTGCTGCTAGCAGGCCATGCGCTGCGCCAGTGCTGCTGGGCGGGGATGGGCCGAAGGGGCATCAGGGCACAGAGATGCCTGATAGGTGCCGAGAGCTCGCTTCAGAGCTGGAGCTGACTGAGCTGGCACAAGGGAAGGATGGGCCCGGACAGCTGGAGCGGGGCGGGGCAGGGCAGGGCCAGGCTGGATTGGGTGTCCTCGCGCCAGGGAGGGATCAGGAGGGGAGAGTGAGGTGGTGGGGCCGGAGGAGCTATACAACCGGGAGGGGTCTGGCTGGGGGTGGCCATGTGTCATGCATACACAGCAGTGAGTGGGGTGGGAAGGGGCAAAGGATGGGAGGGGTCTCTGGAGCCCAGCCGGGAGGGCACAGGGATCCAGGAGCCTGGGGTATGATAGGTGCCAGCCTGTGTCTCTTGGCTCTGACCAGCCTGGGCACAGCCAGCCCAATGCCCCGGTATCAATACGGCACGTGGGTCAGGCCGAGCAGCCCGCTCCTGGGGATGGGGGGCCCTGTACCTCCTTCCTTGGGGTGTCGCTGGCTTTCTGGTAGGTCCACAGCACCCGGGCCTGCAGGGACTTGGGCACGCACTCCAGGAAGGCACTGCTGCCCTCCACCCCGTATAGCTTCTTCTCCGGCACGCTGCTCTGGTGGGGATCTGCCGGGCATGGGCCAGAGAGAGCATGAGCATGGGAGACACACCGGGGCAGCCGCACCATGGGGCCAGAACGAGCAAATGTGCCCGAGCCTTTGGGTCACGTGGCATGGAGCAGGCACAAGTGAATGCACCAGGGTGGCTGGGACAGGAAGAGTGTGGCTGGCATGCTCCAGAGCCATGGGCCATGCAGCAGGCATAAGCTATCACCCGCCAGGTGTCTGCGCTGAGCGGGCAGAGGCACGGCCATGACCTGTGCCCATGTCTCTTCATGCCAGGCGTGTGAGCAGGGGGAGCGCCCCGCCCCACATCCTGCGGCACACGAGCAGGCAGCAGTGGCACTGCCCAGGCACGTCTCTTTCTGGGAGGATGGGCACGCAGAGGGCTAAGGGCTGAGCTAGTACCCCAGGGGCAGGGAGTGGGCACACTGACCTCCAGAGCACAGCGTGTTGGGGTCTCCGTTCCGGACGTCCTGTCGCCGAAAACGCCTTAGGGGAGAGCGGGGAGAGGGGTCAGGGTGGGGGCACAGCGGGGGATGGATAGACGGACAGACATTTTCTGAGGAGCACAGGGGCTCTGGCAGCCTCTCCTAGCGCCTGGGGAGTGAGCCCCCTTCTCCCAGCACCTGCCAGGAGCACCCTACGTCAGGCACCCTGCTGGACCCTGGGTGCGGAGCCCCACAGTTCTGCGACATGGGGCCAAGGAGTCTCTCCCGTCAGTCCCTAGCGAGGGGCTGTCGCTGTTCTGAACAGGCTGTTGCTGTGCTGACTGCTGGCAGCGGCAAGGTTCCTACCAGGCCCCCCATCACCCTAGCATCTGGGTGCCTCACGCTCTTTAATGTCGCTCTCCTCACACGCCTCTGGGCGGCAGGGCAAGGCTCTTCTCCCCATTGCACAGATGGGGAAACTGAGGCCAAAGTCACCCTGGGAGCCTGTGGCACTGAACAGAGGCCTCCTGCCCTGGGCTGGATCTTATCACTTCAGCTAGGCCCAGGATAAGGCTGGCACAAGATCATCCCAGCACCAACCCTACCCCCGACATCACCCCAAGCCCTGCAGTGTGGGGGGCAGCTCTGATGCACCCGGCACCCCCTGCATGCCTCTCCCCGGTCCCCTGGCTTCCTCTCCGGTCCCATGGCATCCTCCCCATGGCTCGGCACTTCCAGGGGCAGTGAGGAAATGATCTGAGCAAGGAGCCCCTGGGCCCCATGTGGCTGGAGCAGAAGGGGCCGTACCTCTTGGTGTTGGGCATGTAGCGGGTGCAGCTGGTGCCGTTCCAGGCGCAGTAGGGATCTCTGGCCAGGCAGCACTCGGCACAGCCCTTGCCGTAGATCCCGCAGCGGTGTAGGGGCAGCTGGGAGAGGGACGTCGGGGAGCCCACGTAGAGTTGTTGCTGTTGGAGAGGCAAGGCCAGACGGTCGGGGGCGGATCCAGCACCCGGGCGCATGCCAAGGCACCGCATCCCCGGGAAGGTGCTCATGCAGCATGTGGCCAAGGGGTCACCGCCCCCATGGGGCCTGTGTCTCAGGAGGTGCCAGCCTGGGGAAAGGAGGGGAGACTCTTCCCCTGGGATGGGGTGGCCACAGTGCCCAGCCTCACCCACTGGGCGCCCACGCCAGGGCGTCTGGGGGCATTTGGGTCAAGGCGGGTCAGGGCCAGCCTAGCTCTCCTGCAGGGGATGAGGCCAAGGGAGAGCCGTGGGGACTGCAGCGAGGGCCCCGGCACAGCACGCCAGCTGGGGGGAGGGGCAGACGGCTGCCCAATCCGGCGCCCACCTGCACTGGCTGCCCTGGACGTGTCACCAGGGCAGCCCCGAGCTCTCCAAGTAATGGCCCGACACGTGGGTCGGTCTCCTTACACCTCCTCCAGCCCCTGTACCCAGGACTACTTTTCCTCGGTCTCCAGTGGTGCAAGGACAATGCTGTGCCAGAATACGGAGCTAATCCCCAGCAGGCCCTACCCTTGTTATTACAATGGCTGGCTCCAGGGCACTGGGTGCCAGGGGCTGCAGAGACACAGATGGGTCCAGTGCCTGCCCTGGATCCAGCCACGACTAGCACCCCAGCATGGCTGGCACAGTGCCACAGCTGGCACACTGGCACAATGCCATGACTGGCACCCTGGTACAACTGGCATGCCAGCACAGAGCCATGGCTGGCACCCCAGCCAGCACCCTGGCACAGTGCCATGGCCAGCACATCCCACAGCTGTTTCCCCACCCCCCATCTCTTCCCCTCCAACCATCTCAGATGCTGCCCGTGCCCGCCGGACTCCTCACCCGCTTGGATGAGATCTGCATGCTGGTGATGGGGGACGAATCCTGCCGAGACAAACAGAGCACAAGGCACATTAAGGGGGAGTCCAGGCAAACACCAGGCTCCTAGCACAGCCCAGTCATTGGTGCTTTGCCCGTCTGTCCAGGCCATGCCTGGGGGGTCTCACTGCACTTCTCTGGGGCGGTGTCAGCCCCATTGCCCGCTCCATGGGCGAGGCGCTGAGAGGCCAAGTGACGCACCTGAGAGCACAGAGTGGCAGGACCATGGATAGAACCCAGGAGTCCTGGCTCCAGCCGTTGAGTCAGGCTGGCGACGCTGGGTTAACGTGGGTGGCAGGGCTGCCCGCCCACGGCACCGTCGGCCCCACCCAACATGGATAGGGGGGATGGGCCCATGTGGCAGGCACCCAGTCACACACCTTGCCGGGGGGGGGGTGGGCTGGTCACCACATGGCCACCGCTCCCTCAGCCCCCATCTCATTAGGATGTGGCACCAGCCTTTAGCACCCGGAAGGGGAAAGGGATACGCTGAGGCAAAGCAGTTCCAGCCCATGGCTCGGGTTGCTTTTTGCCAGCTCCCAAGCACGGAAGAGGGGTAGAAGGGGTGGCGGGGGGGCCACGACTTCGCCAGCCTGCAACAAGACAGGTGTGTGTGCGCGTGCGTGGGGGAAATCAGGCCCCTGGCACCTCCCTGCCCTGCACACTGTCCTACCTTAAACACCTGCAGCTCCTCCAGCAGCAGCTCCTCCATGTTCTGCCAGCTCTCCTTGGGCACTGAGACCACCTTCAGCACCGTGCCAACGTCTGCCGGGGGGAAGGAAGGGGTGACAGGGCATGGCAACATCCACAGCTGAGATGTTTCACCTGGGCAGCTCCCACACACTCACACCCGGCTGGGAAGAGATGCAGGCCCAGGACCCCACTGCCCAGGGTCAGCCTCCCAGATCTGTATGTGGGCATCGAGAGAAGGGGGCCCTGACTGGCAAAGGCAGTCCCAGGGAAGCCGAGGGGTCACAGTCACGGCTTAGTGTGAGCAAGGACAGCATAATCCCCTTACGCTCAGCCCCCACAGCTCTCAGGCCGGGGCAGTATCGTTATCCCCTTTTTACCGAGGGGAAACTAGGCAAGAGCGGGAGAGGCACTCATCCAGCAGGCCAGTGCCGGGGCAGGGAACAGAACTCCAGTCACTGAGCCACTGTCGCTCCCCTATTTGTCCTTGCACTTAGCCACATGCCCAACTCCCTGCGCTGCAGGAGGGCCTCAGGGCAGCTGGGGCGCTGACTGGGCACGTGCGGCGTGGGCGGAACATTAGAGGTCCTGGGCTCTGCCCGTGACAGCTCCAGGGAAATCTGGGGCTGGCAGGAGTGAACGGGGTCTGGGAGAGGCAGTGGGTGCACCTGTGCCAATGAAGAGGACGTCATAGTGCCCGTCGGCGGCTGTCACCCGGTCCACGGCGATGCGGGTGAAGGTGTAGTCCCCGCTGGTCTGCAGGAAAACGGGCCGCTGGTTGTGTGGCAGCACGGGGTTGGCCATGAGTGGGTGGTTGCGGGCGAACTGGATCACGTCGTCAGGGAAATCCTTGGTGGAGCTGAAGGTGCCAAAGGTTTTGCTGGGGCACTGAGGGGCAGAGAGGGGCGAGGTCAGCTGGGGAAAATGGGGGGACGGGCCACGGCACATGAGACACTGCTGCTCGTCACTCCCGACCCGCAGCCCCCCTGCCCTCCGAGCCCCAGGTTCCCCCCACAGCTCTGCCGGTGCCCCTCACTCCCGACCCACAGCCCCCTGCTATCCCATTCCTGGGCTCCCCCACAGCTCTGCCAGTGCCTGTCACTCCTGACCCACAGCCCCCTGCTATCCCAGTCCTGGGCTCCTGCACAGCTCTGCTGGTGCCTCTCACTCCTAATCCGCAGCCCCCTGCCCTCCGAGCCCCGGGTTCCCCCCATAGCTCTGCCAGCGCCCCTCACTCCTGACCCATAGCCCCCTGCTATCCCAGCCCTCGGTTCCCCCCACACAGCTCTGCCAGTGCCTGTCAATCCCGACCCGCAGCCCCTGTGGTTCATCCTTTCCGGGCCCCTTGGCCAGAGCCAGCTCAGTCATTTCCCTTTGGGTGAGGGTGGGGGCTTGTTTTGGCCAATGGACCAGCTCTGAGCTGGACATCCAGCTCCCTACCAAATCCACTGGGTGCTGAGACCTGGCACACAGCCCTGGCTCTGCTGCTTCCTGCAGAGCACTGACAGCAGCTGAGCCTTCCCTGCTGCCCAGGCCCCTCGCTCAGCTGGCCACCGCCTGCCCCCACAGGCCTCTTGGCGGGGGCAGGATGGACTCTCCCCCCAGGAAAGGCTGGCAGAGCTGTGTGTGGGCACTGAGGTACGAAGCTCCAAGCTCAAGGGGTCCAGGATGGGGGCAGGATGCAGGGCTGCAGGTATCAAGAGGCTCGGGCAGCTGCATAGCCCTGCTGAGGGACGACGCTGGGGGAGGTGCCTGATCCCCACTGGCTGCAGGGGGAGCCCCCTGCCCCGCGTCCCTCCCGGCCAGCTGGGGACCACGGCACGTACCATGCCCGGGCGAGGGTAGGGCACACGGCCCTGGTACGACACCCACTGGTAGTTGGGTCCCTCCTTGTGAGCGAAGGGCCCCAGGAAGGCTCGGCGGATGTCGTGCATGTTGTACAGGCAGACGGCGGAGCCCCTAAACACCGAGCTGCAGGGAAAGCAACAGGCAAGGGCATGAGGGGGGCACTGGAAGCAAAGGGGGCATCGAGTGGGGGAAGGGCAAGGGGCACAGGGAGAAGGGGTCAGAGTGGGCATGGGGCAGGAAGGGAAGGACTAGGGGTCCCTGGCCCTGAGCACCCCTGTACACCAGGCCCAGCTGCAGAACCTGTGGGTGCTCTGGTGAAGGGGTCGTGGAGGGGTGGCGTGGAGCTGACTGGGGTGGGGGGGGCGGAGGGGGATGGGCAAGCTGGGGTTGGGTGAGCTGGGGGCCAGATGAACTGGGGGGGGGGCTGATGAGTTGGGGGGGCTGGATGAACTGGCTGAAGGGGCTGGGCGCATTGAGGGGGGGTCCGGGTGAGCAGAGGGGTCAGTGCAGGGTTGGCTGGCTGGAGAGCGAGCTGGGGGGACATGTGGGGAGACAGGCGCTTGAGGGGGAGGGCAGGTGAGCTGGGGGTCAGCGCAGAGCTGGCTGGGGGGCTGGGCATTGGGGGGGCAGCACAGAACTGGGGGGGCTGGGCATGCGGGGGAGGGGCGGGTGTTGGGGGGGCCTCGCTGTACCTGGAGGTAGAGAAGACGGCGTAGAGCAGGGGGTTCCGTGTGTCCCTCGTCCTCAGCAGGAAGATGTCGCCTGTGAGTGGCAGAGAGGGATGGGCATGTCATTGATCAGCCCCCCGCCCCCAGGCACACAGTCCCCCCCGCCAATACCTCCTCCCGCCTGACGTGACCAGCCCTCCCCCCCAGCACGCAGCCTCCCCACATGCCCTGTCACACAGCCCCCCCCAACCCAGGCAGTGGCCCTGCAGCTGGTGCCCGCCCCACGCCACTCACGGAGCTCGTCAAAGAAGGTGTCGCCCCCATCGCTGCCTGGCACCGAACACACCAGCCTGGCCTTCAGGAACGTTGTCCACTTGTTCACCAGGCTCCGCTGCCCACCAAGGTCGTTCTGTGGGGAGGGCAGACAGGCTGAGCGGGGGCCGGGCACGGGGCTCAGCAGGATGCCCACCCCCAGGGAACCTCTCCACCCACCAGGACGCCAGCGCTGCCAGGTCCCAGGGCACGACAGACAATGGACTCCCTGTCTCTGGGCCGGACCTGCTGCAGTGGCACGGGAGAGCCCGACTGAGCTGTCCCCAGAGTGGGGCTCATGCCAGCACAGCTGGGAAAGGATCCCACATTACTGGCTGGCAGAGCCACTGCCCACATGCCAGGAGGGCTCGGCTCCAATCCCAGTGTCGCTGCTGTGCAGGCGGAGCACAGATGGGGGTCACACCCATCCCTCCCGGCCCCCCAGGGGTTCAGTGAATGGGACCAGCCCCATTGTCCCAGCTGGGCCAGGTGGGCACGGGAGCACTCACCCTGCAGATCTGGCCGATGCGGGCGAAGCTGGTCTTGCCCAGCCCCTGCTGCCCCTCCACCGCCGTCTCGCGGAAGAAGAAATAGATCTTGTCGTCGTCCGGGTTCTCGCTCTCCGGGATCCAGAACACGTCCACAAACTTGGGCTCTGGGCCAGGCAGAACATGAGGAGGAATGGAGGGTCAGGCATGGGGAGGCATGAGGTGAGCACCGGGCACCCATGCCATCCAGCATGTGCTCAGGCAGAAAGTAGACTGAGTAACAGTTGCACTCAGCCCATGTCATTGTGGGGAGGGATAGCTCAGTGGTTTGAGCATTGGCCTGCTAAACCCAGGGTTGTGAGTTCAATCTTTGAGGGGGCCATTTGGGGAACTGGGGTAAAAATCTGGGAATTGGTCCTGCTTTGAGCAGGGGGTTGGACTAGATGACCTCCTGAGGTCCCTTCCAACCCTGATATTCTATGATTCTATATGGCAGGGCTGCCAGCGCTTTGCTATCTGACCCACGTGCCAACCCACACAGGGGCAGTGCCCTACCCCCGACTGACACAGGGGGAAACCAGGGTACAAAGAAGGGATGTTACCCAGTGAATCAGTGGCACGGCAGGGAACAGGACCCAGGAGTCCTGACACTCACTGCTCTAGCCCCCGGCCCTCCCTTCCTCAGAAGTGAAGCTAACAGCCTGAGCCAGGCCAGGGGCAACATGGGCTCTACACTGCCAGGAGATCAGCTGGGCCCTGCCCTGACCATCAGGGAGGACCTGCAGCCAGTGCCGGTGGGGGGGCGCTTTGCTGCCTGGAACTGGCTCGGCAGTGAATGGGGCCTGGGGTCGGAGCTGCAGCCCAGGTCCCCTGCCTGTCTGGGGAGGTTTAGGGGAGGCCGGAGGGCACCTGCCCTGCCACAGGCAGCTCCGTGCTCCCCCAGCACCCCCCTTGTCCGTGCCGCATCAGGTACCTGCCCTGGCCAGCCAGACCAGGCTGGGATCGGGCACACCTGGACGTGCTCATTCCCCTGCCCCTGGAACGTGCAGCTGAGGGGGATCCCCATGCCCATGCAGCCAGACCACCCCCTACCCTGGCTCCATCGCCCCACAACTGCCCCCCACTCAAAGGGGGCCCTGAAGTCACATGCCACTAGGTGGCAGCCTTGATCCACCAGCTCCCACAGGGAGAGTCAGCCCAGCCATGAGAGTCGGTCCAGGGCCAGAGAGAAGGGAGACTCGGTACGGGGCAGACGGGTGATGCTCCTCAGTCCCAACCCACAGCCCCACAACCCCCTGCTAGCCCAGCCCTGGGCTCCCCCCCACAGCTCTGCCCAGCAATTCCTGCACCCAGTCCAGCCCAGCTCTGGTGCCCTGGAGGCAGAGCCTGGGGGTGCCAGCTCACTGCACTGTCTCAGGGTGATCTCGAGCCGCTCCCAGGGGCGCTGCTATTCTTGGTGCTGCCCATTTCCAGGCGATGGCACCTTCTGGGCAGAATAGGGATGGGGCTGAGCGTGGGCTGGGCCCACAGGCAGCCCCAGCCTGGCAGCCCCCGCAGCCACTGCCTGCAGGGATGGGGACACTGGGGGAGAGCCAAGAGCGAATCCCAGGGCCAGGCATGGCCAGGGGAAGGGTGGGAATGAGGCCTCCCAAGGGTGAATGAGGCCAGAAGCTCTTGCAGGACGATGGGTTCATTATCCCAGCATGACAGATGGTGGGATTCAGAGGGTGAGTCAGCGAAATGCCAAAGGGGAAGAACAGAGCACAGATGCCCACAGGATTAGGGCCAGGAAAGCGTCTTCATCAGCCCTGCTGGTGCTCCTCACTCCTGACCTGCAGCCCCTGCTATTCCAGCCCTGGGGTCCCCCCCACAGCCCTGCCAGTGCCCCTCAGCCTTTGGGAAATGACCCCCAATCAGGGGCATGCACAAGGGGACAAGCAGGGGCACAGGGCCCCCAATAATGGGCAGGAACACAGAACACACACCTGCTCCCGAGTTCTGAAATCTCCCCCTGGCTCTGCCTCCCCCTGATGTCACTGTTCCCATCTGTGCCCAGCGACTGGCATGCTCAGATCTGGGAGCCTCCCCTGCCCACGGTGCAGGGGGCTGGGCCGGAGTCAGGCCCAGACGAGTCTGTGACAGGGAGTGAAATTCACTAGGAGCTTGGCTGAGGCTGCCAAACTCATCACACTCAGGATGCGGCCCAGCATCCTCGAGCTGAGGGATCGTCCCCTGGGCAGCAGCAGGATTATGTTCCTGGGCCTCACCCCCCTCCCCAGACTCCCCCCTAGCCGTGGCACTGACCGTTGAGCCAGCGGGAGTCGTGCTGCTCGGTACGAATGGACGGGCGCAGCCCCAGGCTGCGGAAGATGGTGAAGTCGCGGCCCATCAGGTCGGTTGCCACCCCGGAATACAGCTCCTCCCCTAGGGCAGGGATCAGAGGGGTGGGGGGCATTAAACATGGGCACGGGCCTGCCCAGTCCTCCCCGCCTACCTCCCCCTGCCTCCCCCCATCACCAGGGGAAAGGCCGGGCGTCCTGCTCCTCAGACAGCCAAGGGATCCGCTCCACCCCTCTCACCAGATGTCACTGGAGGGGGGGAATTTACAGGGGCACCCCTGGGGGATCAGGGGGTTAACAAGTGAATCCCCGGCTCCCACAACCTGGGCCCTGCTCACCCCTCCCCCCCAGCTCAGTGGTGAGTTCAAGGCTCAGATTCCTCTGCTGGGACAGTGCTCAGTGACCCACAGGGGCTCGTGTGTCCTGGCTCTGCACAGAACTGGCATCTCACCCTCGGCACCCCCCAGAGGGCACAAGCCAGCAGTGTCTCAGCCAGCCCAGCCTCTTCCCACAGGGAGCGCCGTGGGGAGCTGGGTAGGAGCGCTGGCTGTGGGGGGGAGCTCCCCACGGCGCTCCCTGTGGGAAGAGGCTGGGCTGGCTGAGCTACTCCAGCCCCAGCCTCTCCCAGTAGCGGGTGCTGTGGGGAAGGGCAAGGGCATGTGGCAGTCAGCAGGGCCCAGCAGTCGATACGGAGGGCCCCACGTGCCAGCTCTTACCCACGAGCACCGAGGCAGCCACGTGCCGCGGGTCGTACGGGCTCTTCCCTTTGCCGTCCTCCATGGCTGCAGGGTCCAGCTTAAAGACGGGCTCCTGGAGAGACGGAACGAAGCACGTTAGCAATGGCCGGGGGGGGGGGGGGGGATATCTGGGGCCAGGGCTGCTAAGAACCAGTCCCCCCACCTCCCGATTTAGTTGGGGATTGGTCCTGCTTTGAGCAGGGGGTTGGACTAGATGACCTCCTGAGGTCCCTTCCAACCCTGAGATTCTATGATTCTATGAGGGGGAGCAGTCCCATCTGCCCCAGATGGGGCCCCTGCAGGACAGGTGGCAGGCAGGGGATGCCCTGGGTGTTGGGGCTGGGAGGGCATCTCTCATTTGTCCCTTAGCAGGGGTGCCACCGGGCCCTACCTCCATGCGCTGGCCGACCTCCACGAAGGCACAGGTGGGGTGGAAGGCGCCTGTGCCGCAGGCATACAGGTGGGTGCGGTTGTACAGGTGCAGGATCTTGATGAAGTTCATACACTCGGCCTGAAAGACAGGGGTGGAGGGAGCTGGGGGTGAGTGGGATGGGGCCTGGCAGGGGGCATGTTCCCTGCTGTGCCCCCATAGCTGGCACCACCCTGGTCCACACTTTGCCCAGCTCTCTGTGGGCTCCCCGCTATCTGTCCTTCTGGGCAGGGCAGCGGCTACCCCAGACCCACTGCTCCCTCTGCCCCCCCAGGATACAGCTCACAGGGCTGAGACCAGAGCAACAGCCCCCTTGGGGTTTCTGGGTGGGTTTGGCCAACAACACATCTGAGCCCAGGGCTCCAGCCGGCCCCCTGGCCCCTCTGCTCTGGCCCCTGGAATGCAAGGTCCAAGCGTTGGGATCCATGGCCAGGAGTTGGAGGCTGGGACGCTGGCTCCCTGCCTCGCCTCTGGGGGTGCTAGTGTCCCTGGCCAACAGGATCTCATTGCAGCACGGCCCAAAGACTGCTCACCCCCCCCCCCCCGCACCTGTCTCAGAAACACACTGAATTCCCAGCAGCCCCAGCCTCTCCTAGCAGGGGCACTGTGGTGAGTGGGGCAGGAGTGCTGGCTGTGGGGGAGCCCCAGGCCAAGGCCTCCCACACGTGGACTCATACACCAGGGCAGCTGGCAATGGGAATCCAGGCTGGTTCTTCCCCCCTGCGGTTGCCCTGAGCCATTCCAGGGGCACAAGGATCCAGGCCGGTCCCCACCCCAGGTCCCCTGGAGCTGCCCCCAGGGCAGAGAGGCCCCGCCTGTATCACTGCCCCCCTGGCCTGGCCGGGGCAGTGATTCACTGTTCCCAGGCGTGTGCACAGGGATGTTCCATCCCAGCCCTGAGTCACCTGGGCCTGGTGCCTGGTGAGCGGCAGGGCCTGCCCATCTGGAATTGCCATCTCAGGCAGGTGCTGGCCCGGCTGGGGCGTGACCCCAGCCCCCACTAGCCAGGCCAGTGGAAGAAGGGAACCCCAAGAGCAGTGGCACTGCTCCTGGAGTGGGGGGGGGCACCAGGTGCTGCCCCAGTCCCTGCCACTTGGCTAATAGCTGCAGGCGGGACAGATCAGGGCACCAGGCCATGGCACAGATGGTGCCACCCAGGGCCTGGACATGCATGTCTGAGCCTCCACTCGTTGCTACTTATCATGGCCCTGTTGGTGCCGTGGGCAGGGCTGTGGCGCCCGGAGAGGGCGCTGTCAGGAGATCCTCACACGACTCAGAGTGAGGGTCTGACAGCTCCTGGAAAATGAGTAACACTAATGAGAACCCAGGGGAAGGGAACGGCTGGCTGGGCACCCCCACCCTACACTTCCAGCCTGGAGCTGAGCTGATATTGCAGTCCTAGACCCCCCTCCCTGCTGCCCCCCAGCTCTGCCGGTGTCCTCAATCCTGACCTGCAGCCCCTGGCTCCCCCCACAGCCCTGCTGGTGCCCCTCACTCCCGACCCACAGCCCCCTGCTATCCCAGCCCTGGCTCCCCCCACAGCCCTGCTGGTGCCCCTCACTCCTGACCCACAGCAGCCCCTGCTATCCCCAGCTGCAGGGGATGGGGGGGCACAGAGCCCCAGCCAGCCCCAGGAGCTGGATCTGGCCCCAGGGACCCTGGCAGAGGGCAGAGCTGACCGGGAGCAGTAGCACGTGCAAGGCTACTTCTGTCCAGCGTTTCTTCTAGGGGCAGTGGCTGGGTAAACAGTGGGGCCAGGGCTAGCAGGGGCCAGTCAAAGCCCCTAGACAGACAAACAGGCCTCAGGCTGCTTGTTTGCTGCCCTTTCGCCCCAATGCAGGAGCCAGGCTCAGTGCTGCCGGCAGGAAACCAGATGGGAATGAAGTTGCCATGGCCATGTCCAGCCAGACCAGTGTGCCATGCAGCACCACCCTGCCCCTCCTGCCACCCGCCCCCAGCCTCACCCTGCCCGGGCCCTCCAGCCACCCGCCTGGCCCCCTCCTGCCTCCTGCCACCTGCCCCCAGCCCCGTCCAGGCCCCTCCTGTCACCCGCCTGCCCCTGCCCAGCCCCCTCCTGCTGCCCACCCCCAGCCCTGCCCTGCCTCCTCCTGCCGCCCACCCCCCAGCCCCGGGCCCTCCTGCTGCCTGCCCTCAGCCCTGCCTGGTCGCCTCCTGTCCCCAGTCCTGCCTCCTGCTCCCGCCCTGCTTGGGCCCCTCCTGCCACCTGGCTGCCCCCAGCCTGACCCTGCCCAGGGCCCTCCTGCCTCCCACCTGGTGGGATTGAGGGACACCAGTAGAGGGAGCTAGGGAAATATTATCCCCATTCCACAGTGGGAAACTGAGGCCCAGAGCGAGGCAGTGACTAGCCCAAGATCCCTGGGAGGAGCCCAGGCTGCAAAACTCCTCGATCCCCTTCACCTCCCAGCTCAGCACAGAGACAGCCACCCCACCCCCGCATCCATCCAGAGGACCCCCCACATCCTGCCTGCACAATGCCACCAGGCATTCCAGAGTGCACTGGGGCAGGAAAACACAAAGCACCCCTCGGGGAGCGCCTGGGACTGTGACCCACAACCCCCCTCCGGGCGGGGGACCCTCAGACCAGCACATCTGCTCTGAATGCCACCCCCGCCCCAGCCCGGCAGACAGGCCCAGCACTTGCCCAGCCAGGCAAACAATCGGCCCTTGTTTCTCCCAGGCACTTGATTGATGAACCGGGTGGGAGGGAGGGGCAGCACCCGTCAGTAGCTGGTACTGGGGCCTCGGGGAGGATCCTGGGATCCCCTCCCCCTCTGCCGGGCATGGCCAAGGCTCTGAAGAGCAAAGTTCGTGCTGGAAAGTGGCAGGCAGGTGTCCAGCTGGGAAGGGGTTAAACGCTCAATAAACAGTCACTTGGGTGCCCCCCCACCCCCACCCCATAGGAGCTCAGCCTCCAGCTGCGGTGGGGCTGGGATTTCACCCAGCATCTTTCCAGCTGCCTGGATCAGCCTTCCCCCCTCCCACCTCAGGCTTCCCTGGATCTGATCCTGCCTGGGCCCGATCCAGCCTGGGCCCAGCCTCGCAGCAATTGGCCCCTGGGGGATCCCTCAGCTCGGGGGGACTCGGTACCCACGACGTGTCCCGCAGCCTGCTGACTGCTCACTGCTGCCCCCCTGCATCACTGCACTGATCTCCCCCTTGGCCAGGACTACTTCCCAACCCCCGGACAGTTCCCCGCAGCCTGCCAGGATGCTTCTTCCCTCCCCCCCCAGCCCAGGGGGCTCCCAAAAGAGACCCTGGCCCCCCAGCAGTGCTGCGCCTCCCCGCACCCCCTGCAGGCCCCACTGCTGTGTGCTAGTGGCTCTGGGAACCCCCCACTACCCAAGCCAGGGGTGGGTCCCGGCGCCCAGGCCTTGTCTATCTCCAGAGAGGGCAGTGGCCCCGTCAGAGTGGGGCAAGGTCCCCAGATGGCACGGTCCATGCTGCCCAATAGGAGCAGAGAGGCTGGTGGGCAGCCTCCGGCTTGGCCCTCCCAGTGCCACAGCAAGGGGGCAAGGAAAAACCCCTTTTGCCCCCCAGAGACTCACCCCTGCCCAATGGGGATCAAGAACCTCCCTCTGTGGGGATCAATGG
Organism: Mauremys mutica; assembly: GCF_020497125.1. Lineage (NCBI taxonomy): Eukaryota > Metazoa > Chordata > Testudines > Geoemydidae > Mauremys > Mauremys mutica. The sequence goes on from NC_059078.1 coordinate 49,883,275, forward strand.
AAGGGGGGCCGTGTCACCCCCAGCCCCACAGGGGCCCCTCCCAAAAGCACACTGGCTGGGTCACTTTGGGTACCTTGGCATCGCCCAGTCCTTGGGGCCCCTCACCATTGGGGCTGCCAGAACCGTTGGGGGCAGTGGCCTCAGCCCATGGCAGCCTGCTTATCCCACGCTGTCCCTGTGCCCCTTGGCCAGCCCCCTGCGAGTCAGATGTGGTCTCACTCCTGCCTTTCACAGGACCCCAGGCGGCCTATGGCCAAGAGATCTGGGCTCTGCGAGGCCCCACTCCCTGCCTCGGAGCAGGGGAGATACGAACAGGGTGTCCCGTCTCCACTGAACGGGGGGCAGACCCCAAACACTTCAGGTCTGACCCTCCCCAACACATTTGGCTCCCATGGGGCAGTGCTGGGCTGGGCTGCCCACTCTCCACACTGGGCACCACACAGGATGCCCCCAGACAGACCAGAACAGGGGAGGGCGGTTGGAGCAGGGCTCCATCGCTGCGACAAGGCACTGTGGGGAGCCGCTCCAAGGTGCCCAACTCAAAGGCCAGGCTAGAAACCCCTGCAGGGCATGGGAGGATGGCAACCCCTGCACAGCCAGCGGGGGCGCTCCGGGGTCAGTGGGGAAGCCTGCCCACTCCCTGAGTTAAATCACCCCCAGCTCAGCCTGGCTGGAGCACTTACATTGATGTCTTTGCCGGCCCAGTTGCATTCCTCCCTCCACTCCACAGGCGCTGGCCAGTAGATCTGCGGGAAGAGAGCGGGACAGATCAGGGGGAGGCATCTCCCCCTCCCGCCATGGGCCCCTCAGTCCCAGCCCACAGCCCCCTGCCAGCCCAGCCCTGAGTTCCTGCATGAACTGTGGTGCTGGACTCAGGGGAGGGGGGGGTGTCAGCCTGTGGAGTATGAGGCCGAGACCCTCCCAACTCAGTTCACACCAGGAACCAAGGGGCAGCATCCCTAGACAATGTGCCCCACCATGCCCCATGCAGAGGGGCTCCCAATTCCCCACTCCATTCCATGCCCTGGGACAGCAGCAGCCAGAGCAGCCTGGGGATGTGGGTCGAGCGTGCCAGTCCTCAGCGCCTTTTTGGGCAGGGCCGTGCCTGCCCACCTGAGCACCAGTACACTCAAGACATGTAACGCAAGCTGCACAGCACCCTGGGAGCAGGGGCTCCTCCAGCAGCTGTGGTGGGGATGCAGGGTCTCAGCAGCGAAGGCATCAGCCGACCCCCCCACGGCATTCAAGCCGGAAGGTCGTTACGGGCGATTTCACAGGGGAGGCGAGGCGGCTGGAATGCCGGCAATGTCGCCTCCCAAGTGGGCACCTCTGCCCACTGCCCCTCCCCCCGGTGGGTGCCTGGATCCCTCCACCCTCCGCTGTGCAGCCCTGTCACCTTCTTGTCCTGCTTGCTGATGTTGTCCAGGCTCAGGGAGGCCAGGTGGTTCTTGCCGCCCACGAAGAGCCGACCCCGCTCCTCATCCAGAAGCAGTGCCTCATAGCAGCAGGAGCGCTCCAGCCCATAGGTGCGCAGCCCATGGCGCACTTTTAACTCTGCGGGGAGACATGGGGGCTGGAATCAGGCCCGCTCCGCCCTGGCTCTCAGCTTCTCTCAGGAATCAGAGGCCAAGGGAATGGAATGCAAAGACCCTGGGCCTGGGTCCTCAAAAGTATTTAGACTCCCACCCTCCCATGGGAGTTAGGCACCTCTGTGGTTCTGAGCCTTGGAGATGGCCAGTGTCAGGGATGCCAGCACAGGCCCAGAGAACAGCGCCACCCCAAACCCCATGCGCACATCATCTGGTTCCTGGCACCTGCCGCACAGGATTTGCCCTGGGTGCCACCATGGTCAGTTTCGAACAGCGCTCGGGGCCTGATTTTTCAGAGCAGGGAAGCCAGCATGCAGCCATGGGCACCGCCCCTCTGAGAGCTGGGCCACCAGGACTGTGTCTCTGCTGCAGTAAAAGAGTTGCACTGCGGCCGAGGCTGGCCGGGGCAGCTGGCTTGGGCTTGGGCTGCGGGGCTGGAAAATTGCGGTGTAGGCGTTCGGGCTGGGGCTGGAGCCCGGGATCTGGGACTCCACCAAGGGGGTGGATCTCAGAAACTGGGCTCCAGCTGGAGCCTGAATGTCTACACTGCTTTTAGTCCTGTGAGCCTGAGCCAGCTGATCTGGGCTCTAAGTTATCACAGTGTGGACATATCCAAGGACACTGTCACAGGTGGGAAAAGAACCCAGGAATCCTGACTTCCAGTCCCCTGCTTTAAACACAAGACACCATTCCCCTCCCTGAGCCAGGAATAGAACCCAGGAGTCCTGGCCCTCAGCCCCCACCCTCATTCTAACCCATCCTATCAGACCCCCTTCCCCCCCAGGAATAGAACCCAGGAGTCCTGACCCCCAGTCCCCTGCTCTAACCACTGGTGGATTGCTCTCTTCGGAGTGAAAAACACGGTGGATGCCCATTAGGGCTGCTGCCCCCCCCAAAGTTCTGGGGGCTCCAACGGGATTGTGACGAAGTGGGACTGTTCTTACTGGGGTCTGTGAATGCTGTGTTGGTGCCTCAGTGTCCCCTAGGCAGTTTTTAAGTATCTAGCAAAGCAAAAGGCCAGTGCACCTAAATGCCTGACACTCTGTCTCCTAGCAACTGATGGCCTGGGCCCCTCTTCTGCAAAGGTGCCGGCTGAAGGTGTTGGAGACAAAGGGGTCAGGTGACCTCCTGGCCCGGGAAAGGGGCTGAGCAGAGAGGAGGGGCTGGAGGGGGTTGAGCAGACTGGAGCTGGCGGGGAAAGGAAGGGAAGCACAGAGAGGGCTCTGATTTCCCAATGGGGCTGTGGGGCTCCTGGGGCCTCAAGATGGACCTAACAGGGGGGATCCTGTTATCTGTGCCTGCAAGACCTGTGTTGGACTGTGTTCCTGTCGTCTAAATAAACCTTCTGCTTTACTGGCTGGCTGAGAGTCCTGGTGAATCGCAGGAAGCCGGGGGTGCAGGACCCTGACTCCCCCAAGAGACATCACCCCCATTTCTGGTGCTTTTCCAACTCTGACAATTGGGGTAGAGACCCAGGAACAAAGTCTCTTGCACATGAGTCATGTGGGAGCCAGCCCAGCCCTCTGGAAGCTTTGGAATGAGCACTGTGCTGCTATGGGGCCAGGCAGCACCCTCTGACTGGCAATGAATATGGGGACATCGCTCCCCGGGAATGAACATTAACCCACTGAGCCCACCTCCCCAGCCATATGTGCACCACCAGAGGGTGACACAGTCACACCGCTGGGGTCGGCATCAGCAGGTGACGCAGTCAAGGCTTCTGATTGTTTTCTCTGAGTGTGCGAGCAAGTTTTGAGTCTTGGGAAGACATGCGTTGTAGTAATACAGGGGTCTACGTAGAGGAAGCTTAAGCAGAGAAGGAGTGTGTGAGCAGGAAGAGAGAGAGTCTGCTCTGCTGTTGGCTCTAACTGGACTCACTTCTCAAGGCTGAGTTGCTCTTGGGAGCCGAGCGCTGCCTTTGGGCTGAGATCGCTGGGAGAAGGGACTGCCCTGCATGCTGACTGACCATCTCTGTTCAAAGACTGGGGCATGCACGTAAACAAGTCACCCTAACAACACAACCAATGCTCCGTGTCACTAATTTCTCCTCCACCAGGAAGGTGACCCCATTTCCCTCCCAGGGCTGCAGACAGAACCCAGGAGTCCTGACTCCCAGCTGCCCTGCTCTAACCACTAGATCCCACTCCCCTCCCAATGCTAGAGATAGAATCCAGGAGTCCTCCCAACCCCCACCCCCACTCTCTAACCACTAGACCCCACTCCCTTTCCAGAGGCACCCCAAGAGTTAATGTTTCCCATTTAGCCCCCGCTGTTCTCCATAGGATCTCATACCGCAGACTGTGTGCAGCTCAGGCACGCCGGGGCTGGCAGTGTCTGCAGGCCGGCCCGCAGCCCCGGAGCTGTGCTTAGTCCATGCCTGAGGCAGCACTGAAGAGGTTAATACAGAGGCTGGAGCCCTGGGTTAGGGAGTACAGGGCCAGGCCAGCTGCCTCCTGGCAGGGTTAAATGTCAGGGAAGGCAGAGGCTGTGGAATTAGCCCTGGATTCGGTCCCAGTGCTGCCAACACGGGCACTGCTGTCCCCCAGCGCTGGCCAGCTAAGTCTCCTGCAGAAGGAATTAACCCTTCAGGGCCAGGTGCCCCATAAGTAATGCTGCCTGGTGTCAGGATACCCGGGGACCATGGCACTGGTGAGATGGCTTCCCTGCCCAGCAGGCACCTGGGCACAGTGCTGTGCCTTAGGGGAGCAGTTAGAGGCCCCATTGTGCCAGACCCTGAGCGAGAGTTAGTCCCCAGCACTCACAATCTAAATAGACTGGGGAGGAGAAACTGAGGCACTGAGCAGGACTGGACACCGGTGGCTCTGAATGTACGGGGCACCCCAGCACAGAGAACCCCCAGGTCCCCGGGGGGGGGGTCAGTCAGCTGGATGCCATGATCCCAGAAGATGGGCTGTGGCAGCTGTGCACCCCACAGCCCTGCTCAGCCTGCCCTGGCTGGGGCAATCTAGGAAATGGGCAGAGGGTGCATGGGGTGAAGGGGGTGCCCAGGGGCTGCTGCTTCCCTCTGCATCCCTGGCTTGTCCCTGGATCCTCTGTCCTGGCACCCCCTCCCCCCGCCAGCTTCACCACGTCAGCGGCAGCACAGCACAACAGGCTGTTCCCCAGAGAAGAGGCCCTTTCTCTGCCCCACAGTGCCTGGTCTGCTAGCCACCACAGGAACAAACGGGCCATTGTGGGGAGGCGGGGGAGAGCAGCTTGCAGGGGACAGGCTGCCTGTGCCAGAGGCGCCTGCAGGGACCACACAGCCCAGCATGGCTCAGGGGCCGGAGCCCAGCCAGATCTCTGCCCCCTCCCCCGCAGCATCAGTTCACCCCCTCTCTGCCCCCTCTCCCACCCCCACCCTGCCAGCTCACCCCACATCCGCCTCCCCTGCGGTGCCAGCCCACCCCCTCTTCCCCCTCCCTCACTGCTCCCAGCCCCCTCCACTGTGCCAGCCCACCCCCTCTCTGCCCCCTCCCTCACTGAGCCAGCTCACCCTGTATCCTCCTCCCCTGCAGCATCAGCCCCTCCCCTCCCCCACGGCTCCCTGCCCCTCCCCCGCTGCCAGGCCACCCCTCCCTGCCCCTCTCCCACTGCTCCATGCCCCCTCCCCTGCTCCCAGGCCACCCCTTCCTGCCTCCTCCCCCTCTGTGCCAGCACATCCCTCCCTGCGCTCTGACCCCCTTCTTGCTGCTGCATCAGCTCAGGCCTTGCCTGCACCCCCCGCAGCCTCTCCTGCCATCCAGGACCCTGGAGCCAGCCTAAGGAGGGGAGTGGCAAGGAAGGGGCACACAGAGAGGAACCTGTGCCTAGGACCCCACTGCCTCTTGTGGCTTTCCTTTTGCACAAGGCAGGCAGGTTCCTGCTGCTGCCAGGACACGAGGGGCCAATCGCCTGCCTGCCTCATGGCCTCTCAGCGTTAACTGGCCAGGAGAGCAAAGCCAGGCTGGTCAGTTTCACATTCCTCTCTAGTCAGTATGGCCGGGAGGGACCACAAGCTACCCCCAGGCTCTGGAGCTGGGGGCCAGCACAGCGCTGCTGGCTAGGCATGGACTTGCACTGCCCTGGCTACCCACGGGCTAGCCCAGCTAGATCTCCTCCCAGTGGGGAGACACAGCCCCAGCTCCAAGTATGAGGGACCCTCAGCCAGGCAGCCATGGCCTCTGGCCCGCAGTAGGACACCTGGGAACAAGGCACTGCTGCTCCCCGAGCTGGGCCCACTTCTGAAGTGGGGATGGGGTTGGGGGTCCAATCCAGGGGTCAGTGACACGCTACTGAAACCAGGTGTGAAAGTAACGCAGTGGATACAGGAACTGGGAGCAAACACACTTCAGTGGGACTGGGGACACTGACAGCCAGCACCCCTGCCCGCGTCCTACAGCGCCCCCTGCGGGGAGAGGCTGAGGCCCCACAGCCAGTGCTCCTGTCCCACTCCCTGGAGTGCCCCCTACTGAGAGAGGCTGGGGCTGTGGGGGCTGGAGAAGTCAGGAGCTGCCCCCCATCTCACAGTGAATCCTTTCCCATCCCACGCTGGCCATTTCCCCTTTGGTTCAATCCCGCCTGACACCGGCTGCTCAGGGACTTGACTGGGAGCATTCAAGGACTGGCATCACGTGAGGTAACCCGGCAACCCCACGCTGCTGCTTAGCAACTATTCTGGAAACTGCTCAAAAGGCAGCTCCCTCCCCCCCTCCACATACCTCTTTAATGAGTTTCTGGCTGATGGACAAATTAGTGGAAAGGGCAAAGGCCTCCCGGAGGCCTCTGCTCTCAGTGCAGCAGCGCCCTGCCACCGATTGCCCCAGCCACCTCATCTCCCAGGAGGGAGGACACAGAGCCCTGTTTTGGGCTGCACCCCAGCTCCTGTGTGCTGCCCTGGCCGTGGGAAGGGGTCAGAACTGGACCGATCTGCCCACTGGCAGAGTACCCTGGGGTGAGGGGCGCTCCCTGGCACAATTGCCTCATGCCACCCTCCCTGGCAGCCCCCAGTGCTGGGAGGGGGAGAAATCAGAGCAGTTCACAAGGGCATCAGAGCCCTCCCCGGCCCACAAGGGCACCAGGGCCCGCACCGGCCCCTGAAGCCAGGAGGCACCTCGGTGCCGAAGCCAGCGAGCACCAGGCCCCTTGGCATGCTGCGTGGGGGATCAGCACTGAGGCCAGGCACTGCTGCAGCCCAGCCCATTGCTGTGCCCAAGCTCCTGAAGTGCCCTGGGCTCCTGGCGGAGCTGGGGTCAGCTGCCATGGGGCAGCAAGAGGCTGTCGGGAGCTGTGCCTGGGGTGGGTGGGAGGCGGGCTGCACGGCTTCCACTCATTCCACAGCATCACCCCCATGAAGGCCCCTTTCTTCCTGCTGCTGAGAGGGGCTGGCTCCAGCCCTCCAGGCCCCTCCCCAGAGAGCTGAAGCAGCGGAGCCAGCCCCACCCCCACCTGCCCCAGGGGAGTCCTGTAAGGAGCAAGAGGGGAAGATGTCTCCATCCCACAGTTGCTCCCTGGGTTTGAGGCTTCCAGCAAGGGGGCAAGGCTGCCTAAAGGGTAGGGGCTGGGGGACACCTGCTACCTCCCACCCCTGAACCCACGTCACATGGTCATTAACCCCTGGGAAATGCCGGGGGTCACTCGCACTCTTGGGTGAATTGGAGAGCAGCGGCTCAGGACTACACTTCCCAAACCTGGGGCCTGCCAGTCCCCCGGCTCCAGGGCCGGATCAGAACTGGGGACCTGGAGATGAAAAGGTCCAGATCCCCTCCTCGAGCCAGCCAGCTCCCGAGACATATACATATCCCAGCAGGGCAGGGTGTACAGGCTGGGCAGGGGGTAACCCCCATTCCTCTTGCTTTGAAAATGTAACCCTGAGACCTTCCAAAGATGGGACAATCACAGGCTGGGGTGTGGGCAAAGGGGGAGAGAACACATCTCCTTGAGCCGAAATCCGGATCCTACCGGAGAAGCTGGGGGGTGGGGGGGGATGATGGGGGAGGTGACCCAAGTTATAGCCCTGCCCCCACCGCCAGACAGGAAGGCAGCTGCTCCCCCAGCAACATCAACCATCCACAATGAATGGGGCAGGCCAGGCCCCCGCACAGTGGGGCGTCCAGCCAGGCTGCAGACGTCCAGCTCCTGGACTGGCCTGCAGCACCGACAGGGTTCACACGTGCGGGGACAGAGTGCTGTGGATGACATTGCTGCCTGCCTGTGGGCATTCCTGGGCCACCAAGGGGAGTGCAGCATCTCTGCACCCCATACTCTCTCTGCGGCGTCAGCTGGAGCCCCCGGCCCGGGTGCGGAGCCAGCCCAGTGTCTGCCTGGCAGGGGTGAGGGGAACAACACACTGCCGGATGGCCTGGCATGGCTGTAATAAGAATTCATTGCAAGCCCCCACCTGCCCCTCGGGTTGGACAGAGCATTCGCTTCGTGTAGGCTGGCTCTGATCCCAGCCAGAACCCCACAAGGAAGGCCCTCCCGATGCCATACACGGCCCAGCCCAAAGCCCCATAATCCCTCCCAGAACTCTGCCTGCTGGGGGTCACCCAGAGCCGGGGGCACCCGCATAAGCTGCAGCCAAGCCCTGGGGGCCGGATCCCCAGCTGGCACCAATCAGCACAGCTCTGCTGAAGTCACTTTACAGTTACCCCCAGCTCGGCCTGCTGGGGATCTAGCTCCCTAGGCTGCTGCTAGGAATCCAGCCTGAATACTGATCACCAAAGCCTACGCCAACGCCACTCCCTAATGCCACCCCACATGCTGCAGGGCATGGCAGGACAGCTATGGGAGGGCAGCTTTCGTTTCCAGGAAAATACACCTTCTTCTGTCTCTGTCTCTGGGACTGGAGGCTTTAACGTATCGTATTCACAAAACGTGGAGTCAGAACCTGATCCTGGTTACCCTGACCGAAATCCGGAGTAATTCCACTGGCTAGCTCAGGATTTGCACCTGCTGACGCAACCGAGATCGGAATATGGCCTGGACTTCTCGGCAGCCAGTGGAGCAACAGGATTTATGCCAGTGGCAGCCGATGGCAGAAACTGTCCTGCGAGGATCTGTCATTCATCACCGCATCCCGTATTGTTTAACTCGGGCACACATTTCCGGATACAGCTTGGATAAGAGATGCCAAAAGGGTTCAGCGCGACCGCCCATCTCACAGGGCGCGGGGAGGTGCAGCCCACCAGAGACACCTACCGATCCAACCGGGTCATTCACCACTCCACCCCTGCCAAGGCCTGGTGGCAGGATGGGGATCCCACGGATCCGCGTGCTCCGGACGGGACCACTTTCCCTAGACAGCGCCTGGGCCGTGCTGCGCTTACCTTGGAAAGACAGTCTGAGCCTGGGGTGGGGGCCAGCCATCCTGCCCCATCCGCCCAGGATCCAGAGCAGCTGCAGCAGCAGTGCGGGGATCATGGTCACTTTTCCAGCTCCTCCGCAGGCTGGACTCTGAGCCTCAGACAGCTGGAAAGGCAGAGGAGCGAGAGAGACAGTGAGCTCAGATTACAGCCCCCTCCCCAAGGCGTGGGGGGGAGGGTGATTTCAGAGTCCGCCTCAGGGGAGGAGGAATGACCCTTGGCAAGACACACATTCCTCCTGCTCTCCCTGGAGTGGGGCAGGTGGCTGGGAGGGACTTGGGCCTGATCCGTCCAACCCAAAGCCAGCAGCTCTGGATGAGGGGCCGAGACGGAGACTCGCTCACCCTGTACCTTGTGCAGCTGTTTACACCCAGGCCAGCCCCTCTGTGATCCGGGCGCATTGGCACTCGCTTGGTAAACAGCAGGCAGCAGCGGCTCCAGGCACCAGTGCAGCAAGCGCATGCCTGGGGTGGCAAACCGGGGGGTGGGGCGGCCTGCCGTCCGTCGTTAGGGCAGCAGTCAGGGAGCCTTCGGCGGCATTTCTGCGGGAGGTCTGCCGGTCCCACGGCTTTGGCAGCAATTCGGCTGTGGGTACACCGAAGCCGCAGGACCAGGGACCTCCCGCAGGCAAGCCACCAAAGGCTGCCTGACTGCCGTGCTTGGGGCAGCAAAAAAGCTAGAGCCGCCCCTGACAGCAGGTGGGTCAGATCTGGCACTGGAGCGTGCCCATGTGGCCTCCTGGCAGGATCTGCATCTGGCCTGCTGAGAACCGTCACATCTGGGCTGGGAGCCCCCCTTGGGTTCTGCACATCTGGAGCCCAGCTGAGCTGGGCTTACAAGGAACCGACATGGCCGAGCACTAAGGCCGGGCGGGGATTTTGTGACTCAGTGTGTTTTGTCAGAAGATGCCGATTCATTGAAACTGGAACTGTACCCGAAGCAGGGCCGGGCTGGGCCAATCTCCCAGCTCGGAAAAAAGTTTCAAACTTGCCATCGGGTTGTTTTGACAGTTTTGAAATGAAAAATTCCAATTTGCTGGTTCAAAGCCACTTTTCCTTTCTAAATTGAAGCAAACTAGACTAAAAACAAAGATTAAAAAAGGTGGAAATCATAGAACCACAGGGATGCAGGGGTGGAGGGGACCTTGAGAAGCCGTCAACTCCAGCCCCCTGCGCTGAGGCAGGACCAAGTAACCCTAGACCAGCCCTGACAGGGGTTTGTCTAACTGTCCTTAAAAACCTCCAGTGACGGGGATTCCACAACCTCCCTTGGAGGCCTGTTCCAGAGCTGAACTACTGTGATAGTTAGACAGTTTTTCCTAATATCGAACCCAAAATCGCACTTGCTGCAGCTTAAGCCCATTACTTTTTGTCGTACTTTCAGTGGCCACGGAGAACAATCTATCCTCATCCTCCTTATAACAGCCCTTAACGTAATGGAAGACTATTAACAGGTTCCCCCCTCTGGCTTCTTTTCTCAAGACTAAACATGTCCAGTTTTTTTAACCTTTCCTCACAGGTCAGGTTTTCTAAACCATTGATCATTTTTGTTGCTCTCCTGTGGGCCCAGAACTGGACACAGTACTCCCGCTGGGGCCTCATCAGTGCCAAGTAGAGAGGGACAAGGAAATATTTTAAAGGAAACATTTCGATTGACCCAAAATGGAAAAAAAATCAAGACAAAAAAAATCAGTGTTTCAATTTGCAAATATTTCCGAGATTTGCACTTTTCCTCCTCACTCGATTGGGGGGGAAAATGTCAACTCTCAAACCTATTTGCGGATTGAGGAAACTGCTTCCTGGCCAGCTGCTGTGAACCCCCCTTGCGAAGATCAGCTCAGTTACAATGGAGCAATTAGCAAGGCAGTGCCATCCAGCGGGTAGAGCAGGAGGCAAGGAGTCAGGACACCTGGTTCTAATCCCAGCTCTACCATTGACCTACTGTGAGAGCCCAGGCAAGTCACTTCAGCTCCTAGCCCTCAGCTGTTTCGATGGTATGTTCTTTGGCCAGGGACAGTCACTCATGACCCATTTGCACAGCACCTAACACAACAGGGCAAAATTGCAACTGGGGATTAATGTAGCAGCACTGAGAACTCCAGCGCCTGACCTCGTATTAGCGACTTGGGCTGAGTTTATTTTTATTTATGTACATATTTTAATGTCAGCCACTTCTCAGCTGTCTCCTTTGAAGTAGGGCCTACAAGAACAGTCAGGTTTTGTGTCGTTGAGTGCCCCCTGCTGGTTCCCAGTGGCCAGCGCTGCTCACTGTGCCAACTGAACGCAAACCAGCCAACGAAAGGTCTTTGCATTCCAAGCAGCGAGAGACAAAGAGACTAAGTCGGGAATGCAAAGCTGCATTGCAGAAGTGGCTATGCAAAGGACAGCGGAAAACTGCCACGCAAAACCAAAGAGGATGATGAAACTTTTGTATTCCCCAAGGGAAATGCCACATCTGCAGATGGGCTGGAAGGAAGGAGTGAATTGGAGCAGAAAGACCCCTCTGTACCAACTTTGAGCTCAGTGGTGATCCCCAGAGCTAATGGAGAATCGCCATTGAAGGCATACAATCTAGGGCTTATGACATATAGGGGTGCAATTCTGATGTCATCCAGCAGAGGGCAATGGCACACATATGCATTAGCCTCTTCATTACTGCATTATGGAGCTGCGACATCATTCAAGCTAAAGCCAGGAGCTTCCTGTCACAGCTCTGATTTGACACAAAGTAATCCCCTTGAAATCCCCCTCCCCAATAGAATTCCACAGGGAGGTTGGGGGGTGGGGAGAGAGATCAGCAAAGATGTCTACACAGTAGGATTTAAAATTAGAACTGGAGCTGCTGCTGCCCCTGGCTACACCCTCGTGTGTGTGGGGGGAGGGGGGGGAACAACAAGAGGCTAGGGGACAAATCCAGAGGGGCAGAGGTCTGCTGGTGAAGCAGGAGGGGTCACAAAGATGGTGGCAGAGGCAAATAGGGCCAGGGTCTAGTGGGGTTAGGACAGCAGGAGACTGGAGGAGTGTGGAGGGGGAATGAAAGGGGATCAGGGGAGCAAGTGGGGTGTTTTGGGGGTCACAGAGGGGACAGGGAAGAGAGAGGATTTATCATAGATGATTAGGATTGGAAGAGACCTCAGGAGGTCTAGTCCAACCCTCTGCTCAAAGCAGGACCAACCCCAACTAAACCATCCCAGCAAGGACTTTGTCATCACCACCTCCCTGGGTAACCCATTCCAGTGCTTCACCACTCTCCTAGTGAAATAGTGTTTCCTAATATCCAACCTAGACCTCCCTCACTGCAACTTGAGACCATTGCTCCTTGTTCAGTCATCTGCCACCACTGAGAACAGCCGAGCTCCATCCTCTTTGGAACCCCCCTTCAGGTAGTTGAAGGCTGCTATCAAATCCCCCCTCACTCTTCCCTTCTGCAGACAAATAACCCCAGTTCCCTCAGCCTCTCCTTGTAAGTCAGGAGTAAGCCTCTCCTCTTAACTTGACCCACATTAAAGACTCTAAGGGTGAAATCCTGGCCCCACAGCCCCCAGCTTTCACCCCACGTGCTTAAAATCTTCTAGAGAGAAAGCTTTAAGCCCCATGTTTCCAGTGTGGATTAAAGCCTACCCCCACTCCCCACACCGCAGCGGGCGGCTTGGAGGGCAGAAGGGAAGGAATGGTTGGAGGCTGCTCTGGTATGTGACTGCAGCGGTGCTGCCACCAGAACAAACCGTGCGTCTGGGAATGCGCTGGCGCTCCCCAGCCTCCCACTAAAGCCACTCTAAGCTCAGCGTGATGCGGGGCCATAAAGCAAATAGCGAAGGAACCCATTCCTCTCTGGTCTGAGTACAGGCAGCTTCCCCTGATAAGCTGAGATCAACTGAGCATCACAGCAATAGAGCAACCTGGAACATCTGGGCACTGGGCCAAGAAAGAGCCAGCAATCTAAAGGGACAAGACAAAGGACGGGCAGGGAAACTGAGGCCCAGCAAGAAGACGTGACCTGCCCACTCAGGGCAGATCAATGGTTGACCCACATCTACAAAGTCACGGCCAAATGCTCTATCCACCAGTCCACATCCCCTAGGACTGCAGCAATAGCCCAAGCTTCCTCATGGGGACCCAGGCACAACCAATACAAGAGGCCAGCAAACAGCCTGTCCCCTCTGCATGGCATCAGACCCAGAGGTACCGGCGCAGAGCCTGCCTGTGAATGTTGGAGGAGCACTTGATTTTAATCTTTGGTTCTCGTTAATAAGACAAGCCACGGGAAATTCCCCAACCCAACCCTCCGTTCAAACTGAGCGAGTTTGGTTAAGCAGAAGCCAGAGGCTGCAATGTTCTCCTGAAACCTCTTTACACTTTCTCTGCCCAGATCCTACCCCTGAAAAAGCCCTCACATGTCAACATCTGGAAATGCACAATAAAGAGATTCAGGCAGAGTGACGATGCTCAATTGTTTGCCACACTACCCCGACACACACTGCTCAATGAGGTGAAACCTGCTCCCTTGCTCTGTTCCGTTACTGCCATACGCTACAGCGGGTTACCTGTTGCTTATTAAACATGTAATAATAATTTCAGAAGGAATATAGTGGGGGCACATTGTTAGGGCAGAGTTCTCTCTCATGTCACAGGCTGCTGTGTGGGTGGAGAAGAATATTTCTGTGAATGAGCTGTTTGCTGTTACGAAGTGCGTCGATTATCTGGTTGTGTAGGTTTTACTTTCACGCCCATTGACCTTGCAAGTCTGTATTTTTAACTACATTGCAGAGTAACTCTTGCATGTCACTTTTTTGCTAGCGGGGAACGTTATGGGCTTTGCCCGGGGAAGTGAACTTACGAAGATTGCTTGCAGGGTGTGGGCCGCAGCCTATTGGGAGCAGCTCCCTTGAATAGGGTATGAGTCTCAATGATCTTCCAGGCACTGCTTATTTCTACCTTTGCATGTATCTTCACAAATTTCAGGGGGCAGAGTTAAGGTCATGTGGGTAGGATGAATGAGGGGACAGGATCGGATGGTGAGGGGGCTGGGTGGGGCAGGCACTGGCTTGGTTGTTCATTTCCAGAGTTTCTAGCATAATGGTGTCAAATTTAGAGTAATATTGCACTGGGGAGTCCGCTGGGCCCCCCTAAACCACACTTCCAGCCTTAACTCTTTCTATGTTTTATGGTTGGAAGCACTTGCCCTAGGTTTGCTTTGTCTACCTCCTGCAAATGCCCCGCTCACCTCCAGCCACACATACAGCGCCACCCCGTGGCCTCCAGCAGAAAAGCAACCTGTCTGGATTTCATTACCCCTTCAGTTCTCTGGTTGCATTATGCAAGAGATCAAACTAGGTCTGCCTGGGCTGAAGGATCTTCGGCGCCGTTAGCAGCACGTGGCTGAGGAGTGTGTTTCATGAGACAGCCTGGGGAATATCAATAATCCGTATGACATGCAATGTCAGGACAAAAAGATGATTTTGAAATATTTCAGTCCCAGGGCTATGTGCCAGGCTGACCCCACCCTCAGCAACCACAGCGTCTGAGCAGCTCAACCCACCACCTTTTACGGATCTACTGAACAACAGGGCAGGGCGGGGCAGGGCTCACGCCCCATTTCACAGAGGGAAAACAGAGGCACAGAGAGTAGCTGAAAGTCTGTGGCAGAGCTGGGAATTGAACCCAAGTCTCCCACAGCCCGTTAGTGCTCTAACCACTAGACCATACTTCCTCTCCCTCAGAGCCCTGTGGAGTCAATTGCGGGTTGTGGCCCCATGCATGAGGAGCAGACCAGACTGAGGCAGTCTGACCACTGACTGGCCATGTGACCTGGGCAAGCCACGTCCCTGCTCTGTGCCTCAGTTTCCCCCACCTTTGGGAGCTACGGACAAGAAGGGCTGGGTGCCGTTCTGATGCGAGTAACTTTAGAATGCTTGCTGGATCGGTGCCCAAGCCCCAACACAGCTGGATTATCTGTCCGATATCATTTGATCAGACACAGAAGAGGCTAAATGCTGCTCTATGCCACCCCTGGGCAGTCCATGAGGGTCAGCGGGTGCAAAGGAGAGCAGAATGAGGCCTGCTAACCTCTGCCAGCCAGAAGCTCAGCGGAGCAGGGCTGCCAGGCCCCACCCCTGCACCTAGGAGTGAATCCCCCTTTGAGTTTGCTCCTCCTGGCTTCCCTCCCCCACACCACCTGAGGAATTATTTCCCGGTCCTGTCTTGCTCCTCTGCCAAGGGAACAGACTGTGGCATCACAGCCAATGCGGCTTGTGCAATGGCTTCCCTGCACTGGCTGTGATTAAGTGACATCAACTTCCCAAAGCAATTATGGAGCCAGCACAGGGCATCTTCTGGAGCTACTCCAGGGGCCATGGGTCTGCATCCGAATCAGGCAATCAGCGAGCTCTCTGCCCTGGGAGTCCATGGGAAATGAGGGCAAGAAAAATCACTGCATCCAAACTCTTGAGCCCCCTGGAATGGATTCTGCTCCCCCTCACGCTTGCTGTCCCACACCCCGCCGGGCTGGGCTGTTCCAGCCAAAGCAGCTTTTGCTTCGCTTTAGATCAAAACGCAGAAAATTCCCCCATGCGATTGCCTGGAAGCAGCTGCCTCCTTCGACTGGAGGAGAAGGAGAAGACGAAGCCAAGAAAACACGGCCTCTTTCCCCATAGCATCAGTCCCCTGAACTGTGCTGGGGGCAGCCTGAGTCATCAGGGCTCCCACACGGAGGTGCAGTTAGCCGTCTGGGGAGGCACTGGGCAGGCTGCAGTGCAGGGAGCTGCCTGCTGGGGTGGGGGGAGAGCTGGGAGCCAGGATTCCTGGGTTCTCTCCCCAGCTCTGGGAGGGGGAGGGGATTTGTGGGGCTGGGGGCCAGGACTCCTGGGAGTCTGGGACCTATCCCCCTCTCTTGCTTGGGGAGTGTAGTCTAGTGGTTACAGCAGGGGCCTGGGCACCAGGACTCCTTGGTTCCAATACTTAGGAAGGTAACATCTACACATACGTAACATCCTTCTCCTCTGCCAGGCAGGGCTGAGCCTAGTGAGGTGGCTGCCGGGCAGGCAGGTGGCCACCTCATGGCTTTCGCTCAGGGAATCAAAGCACCATGGCCCAGCACCGCGATGCTGCATCATGCCATCTGTGCCATGCACCACGACCCCCTGCCGCCTGGAGGCCATTCCATGCCCTGGGCTGAAGACGTGGCCGCATCACCCCGCTATGCCGGAGATCAATCTGTGCCCTCATTGCCTGGAAGCTGCTCTCAGGGGTGCAGGGCTAGGACCCGTGGACTGTAGGTAAGAGACGCACCAGTTGACCAAGCCGGGGAGCCATGATCTGCCTTGGGTGACGCGTTGTGACGAAGTGGGACTGTTTTTAATGTTTCCTCTGAATACTGTGTGGGTGCCTCAGTTTCCCCTATGCATTCCTTAAGTCTCTAGGTGGTGGGATAAAGGCCAGTGTGCATAAATCACCGACACTGTGTCTCCTGGCAACAAATGGCAGGGGCCCTTCCCCCCTACAAGAGGATAGCTAAAGGTGAATAAAGAGATCAGGTGACCTCCTGGCCCGGGAAAGAGACAAAGGCCAGAAAGGAGGGGCTGGAGGGAGTTTCAGTTTGGAGCTGGCTGGGGACGGGAAGTGAGGGCAGATGGGGTTGTGTGGCTCGCTGGGCCACAGAATGGACCCAGCTGAGGGGTCCTGTTCTCTGTACCTACAAGCTCTGTTTTAGACCATGTTCCTGTCATCTAATAAACCTCTGTTTTACTGGCTGGCTGAGTGTCACGTCTGACTGCGAAGTGGGGGTGCAGGACCTCATGGCTTTCCCAGGACCCCCCCTGGGCGGACTCGCTGTGGGAAGCGCATGGAGGGGCAGAGGATGCTGAATGCTCCAAGGTCAGACCCAGGGAAGTGGAAGCTGTGTGAGCTGCTTTCTCTGAAGACAGTCTGCTCCTGACTGGCTTTGTGGAGAGCAGTTCCAAAGCATTGTCCGGGGACTCCCTGATAACTGGTCCTTAGCCAGGAAGGGAAGGCTCAGGGCATGCTGCCAGCTTCTCACCCCATGCCCAGCTGTGTCCTTAGTCACAGGAGTCAACAGCTTCTCAGCATGCCATGTGTGGGTGGGCGGGTGACTAAACTGCCCCTAGATGATAGAATCACTGCCCATTCCCAAAGAAACCCTGCTGCAAGATCTGTGAGCACTCATTAGCCCTCCGCCAAGACTAACGGCCTATCGCAGTCATTAAAAAAATCCCGTGATCCTGTAAGTGCTAATCCCAGTGTCCCGGTCAAACCACATTCCAGTTCTGCCTCCTTGGTGGGGAAGATTTTCTTCACTCCCTTCCCCCATGAAAAAAAAAAAACCACTTGCCCCCTCCCCATTGAGTAGTGCTGTTCCACATTTTGATGGTAGGTGGGTCTGTAGGGGGATAGAGAAATAGAAGGGTACGTATAGGGATGGACAGATGGATGAAAGTGTGTGTGTGTACAGGGATGGATGGGTGTGTGTGTACGGGTGTGTGTGTGTGTGTGTGTGTGTGTGTGTGTAGGGGGATGGATGGATGGGTGTGTGTGGGGGGGTGGATGAATGGGTGGATGGATGGATGGATGTGTGGGTGTGTATGGGGATGGATGGCTGTGTGTGGGTGTGTGTGTTTGGGGATGGATGGATGGGTGGATGAGGGTGTATGTATGGGGATGGACTTTGATATAATTCCCTAGAGAAATGGAAGGTCTCGTTACTGATTGACCAGAATAACACGCATTCCATCGAGCAGGTAACGCCTGTGTGGGCACCACAGCAATGCAGAGTGCAGAATAAACCAGCTAGGTGACACTTGTTCTCCCATGAGAACTGAGGAGTGAGGCGTCACACACACCTCCCATTCCAGTCGCAGGTTTCCTGGAGGGTGGTGGGACACCCCCGAGACATTGCTCCTTTCCGAGACAGTGCTGTTCCCACAGGATGCGCTCCCTGCTCCCCACTGGCCAAAGGACGCACGCTGTCCCTTTAAAGCAAACTACGGCGAGGCTGTGGCTGGCTGGCGGGGCTCGGGCCGGTGCCAGCCTGCGAACTGCTGTACACTTGAAAGGCTGTAAAAGTGTTTTACGGGATCGGGTGACAGGCAAAACAGAAGTCAGCTGGGAAGGCTATAGTCCTGCCCCCTCACCCCAGAGCCCACACGAGCTGCTGGTTGTCAAGGCCAGCACTGGGTGCAACTGTGAACCCAGCATGCTTAAAAACGCCCCCGTCTGGGCCTGGGACAGACCCCTCGATGAGCATCCTGCAGTGGGGGAAGCAGGAGGAAGGGAATCAAGGCCAGCAAGGCAATACATGGCGTTGCTGGATGGGAGGTTGGAGACTGTGGGCGATGGCGTGGTGGGGGGCAACCATCCTCCCCTGCAGGTGCCCTGGCTCTACCCTACAAGCCTCGCCCACTATCTAGCCCCCACCCCCACAGCATTCCCCCTCCTGCTCTGCCCCTGCAGCCCCCTCCTCCGCCCCTACTCTGCACTAGCATGGCTCCCAGCCCCAAACGCCTCAGGACCAGCCATCTGTGCCTTCCCCAGGGGCCTGTCACCAGATGAGGGGAGGAGAAAGATGGGACAGGGGGACACTGTAGACAGCGGGGGGGGGTTGCAGGGAGTTAAGCTACTCTCCCCTCCACCTCCCCCCCCACACCTGCTCAGACCCTAGATCTGCCGGAATCAGCCGCTGGGGACCCAGTTATCTTGCCCAAACAGCCTTTTCCACACTGGACACGCCAGATCACTGCTGGGAGCAGGCAGGCGGTGCTGGGGCCCTCTGTTCCCTCCAGCCCCCTCACCGTCCCAGCTCCTCAGTACTACAGCACTGTCAGAGAGAGGGGTGGCACTGAGATGGGGGAGCAAGCAACAAGCAGAGCCTGTATCTATCACAGAGCTCACCCCTGGGCCTGTCTCCGTCCCATCCCCCCCAAGCCTGGCTCGGGAGCTGCCTAGGGAAGTGCTGACGCTGGGAAAGCCAGTCACTCTCCTGAGACTTAACTGCATTGCACAGCCCCGAAGGCCGGAGCACCTGGCTCTGACATCTCTGTCTCAGCCCCCAGGAGGGCCTGGTAGCCCCAGTCTGACCCTGGATTCTGTGCCCCTGCCTGTACACACACCCCATCCAGCCAACAGGCACTCAACTCAACGTGCTGTACATGGGGCACTTGCATTGCGCAGCCAGGGAAACAGACATGGAGTGGGGCAGTGACTGCCCAGGCTCACACAGGAAGCAGGACAGAGCTTGGAATTCAAACCAGGTCTCCTCAGTCCCTATCCCCTGCGCCCACACCGCCTCCAAGAGCCAGGAATAGAACCCAGGAGTCCTGACATCCAGCCCCACCCCCCTCTAACCACTGCACCACACAGCCTCGCCATCGCTTCCCGCAGCATCCGCACATGGTCCCTCTGTATCCCGCAGGATCCCTCCGTCCGCTGCTCCCCGCGCCCCTCACCGTGGCGTCCACCGCCCCACAGGAGTAGGAAACCAGCGGCTCTGGGGAAAGGCTCCGTCCGCAGCACCTGCTCCGAGCGCTGCCTCTGCGCCAGGGCTGGCCGGCCGGGACCCATCGTCCGCCTAGGGGACCCCAAGAGGGCTGCAGCAGAGGGAAGAGGACGCCCGGCTCGGCCAGGCTGCGCCTCCCGCCTGTGGCCGCCTCCCGGGCAGGCAGCGCTGCAAAGCCCGCGTGGACGGGGAAGGAGGAGACCAACCTGACTCGCCGCGGGCCCCCGGGGGCCCGAACTCAGGGCAGCAGGGGCGGGCTCCGGCTCGGGGCGCTGGAAGGAGCCGGCAGGACGCAGCTGGAGTCCCCGGCGGCCGTGCGCTCGGCACCGCGCGGCGCCTCTCCTCGGACCCGGCCTGCGCCTCCGCGGCGACTGCTGCTGCTGGCTCCAACCCCGGGGACCGGCGGGGCCAAGGGGAGGGGAGCGCCCAGCGCAGCCACAGGCAGGGCGGCTCCCTCCCGGCGCTTAAAGGGGGCGCTGCCCGGCCCGCAGGCTGCAGGGGCGGAGGGGGAAACGCTCCCTGGGCAGTGGACTGAGAACCGGAGCTGTAAAGTTAGGGAGTGCGCACCTCCCTGCTCTCTCAGGGCACCCCTAGCGCCCCCTCCTGCTGTACCCCACTGCACCCCTCATCGTACCCTCATAGCACCCCCTGCAGCCCCTAGTGCCCCCTCCTTCTGTAACCCATTACACCCCCTGCTCCCCCCAGCGCTCCCTCCTGCTGTACCCCATTGCACCCCCACACCCCTCATAGTACCCTCAGCGCACCTCATCATACCCCCTCCTGCACCCCCAGGGCACCCTCAGCATACCCCAGAGCCCTCATCGTACCCTCAGGGAACCCTCCAGTGCACCACACATCTCTTGTACCCCCACAGAACCCCCCAGTGCACCCCTCCTCCTGCACCCCAGCACACCTTCACACTCCTCAGCAACCCCCAGCACACACCTCTGTATCCCCAGTGCACCCCCACACCCTCATCGACCCCCAGCGCACCCCCAAGGCACCCCCTAGTGCACACCTCCTCCTGCACCACCACACCCCACATTGTACCCCCAGCGCACTCCTGACACCCCTCCTCCTGCACCTGCAGAGCACCTCCTGTCCTCATACACACATCCAGCATGCACACACAGCTCCTCATCATACACATCCACACACCATACACCCCAACACCTCCTTGCACCCTCATCGTGCACCCCCAAGACCTATCCACCTCAAACATAGCCCTCCCCCACACACATCCCCAGCATGCAGCTCCTCCCAGACACACATCCCGCACACCCCTGCTACACTCCATCCCACACAACCCCCCCATCTGTCCCCCCACCCCCATGCACAGCCATGCTCCCACCAGCAGGGCCCCTCACACACCAAGGCCCTGACCCCTGCATTTGCTCCTGCCCTTATCCTGGGAAGCGAGAGGAGTGGGAAAGGAGCTCAGGGCCCATTTGCCACCCCATGGGCTGCGAGTGGCTCACTTCTTGGCTCTGGGAAGCACCTGGCCACTGCAACCAGCATTTTGCCCAAGGCGGGAGCTGACCCTCCCCCACCCTGCCTGCCACAGCATCCTGCAGAACAGGTTGTTTGCTGGTGCCCCAGGGGCTGGCAGCCGCCCCTCTGCACAGCCATGACTGCCCACAGAGCCACCACGGCCCAGCCCCCTCCTTGGCCAAGCCCCATGGCTGTGCCTGGGGCTCCCTGTGTGATCCTTGGGGGAGAGAAAGGGGGTGACAGGCAAAGAGAGGGGCCCACTCTTGTCTCCTCCCATGAACTTCAGAGCGGTGGCCAGAGAGTCCCTGGAGCATGGCCAGGCCCCTGGGTTGCGCGCCACCTTCGCCCTGAGTCCTCGCCTGCCCCAGATCTTCCGGGATGTGTGTGGGCCGAAATGGCTCTGGCAGGCCTGCAGCTGCGGGACGGAGCCATCCAAGTGCGGTGACCTTGAGCACATCTCTGTTCCCCACGCACGCCTTGGCCTCTTCCCACCCCTCTTCCTGCCTGCACCCTCCTTCAGACTGATGGGGGGCCGCCCTGGAGCCACTACGTCTGGCCATCCAGGGCAGGGACAGGACACCTTTTCCCAGTGCTTAATTTGTGCCAAGCCTGAGCCCCAGCACCTCTGGGCCTGGCAGGTCAGAGCCCCGGCATTCCCAAGCCTGGTAGGTCAGAGCCCCGGCGCCTCAGGGCCTGGCAGTTCAGAGCCCCGGCGCCTCAGGGCCTGGCAGTTCAGAGCCCCGGCTCCTCAGGGCCTGGCAGGTCAGAGCCCCGACGCCTCTGGGCCTGGCAGGTCAGAGCCCCGGCATCCCCGAGCCTGGCAGGTCACAGCCCTGGTGCCTCTGGGCCTGCCAGGTCAGAGCCCCGGCATTCCCAAGCCTGGTAGGTCAGAGCCCCGGCGCCTCAGGGCCTGGCAGTTCAGAGCCCCGGCGCCTCAGGGCCTGGCAGTTCAGAGCCCCGGCACCTCTGGGCCTGACAGGTCAGAGCTCCGGCACCTCAGGGCCTGCCAGGTCAGAGCCCCAGCGCCTCTGGGCCTGGCAGGTCAGAGCCCCGGCATCCCCGAGCCTGGCAGGTCACAGCCCCAGCGCCCCTGGCCTTATGTTAGTTATGAACGTAAAAAAATTGCTTGAGCCCCAGCCCCTACTTCATTACAAATTAAATTCTGCCCTTTCCCCATCACACCCCCCTGCACAGCCACTCAGGGAACGCCTCCTTCAGTCCTGGTCCCCTCCACTGCGGCTCCCATGTGGGGTAGGCACAGGCCTGACTCGGATTAAAACGCTCAAACTCTGGCTTTGATCTAGGGCCAGACATTGTGCCCTATGTGTGGGGGTGGGGGGGGGAACAGAGACCAGACACCCCCATCTTTGGAGAAGCTGCAGATCTGGGCTTCACAGGCAGATGCCGCGAGAGCGTCTTGGTGGGTTTCTGTTTCCCTTCCTCTCCGAGACACGACTTTTCCCCAGGCTGCGGGGCGCTGGCCTTTGGGGCTGTTGTTCCATGGGTTCACCCATGGGGGGCACTGGGAATTCAGCAGCTAGGTGGGAATTTGTTGAGTGGCGGGGCTGAGTGTATGGGGGTGGGGGCTCAGGTCCATACAATCCATCTGCTGCACAGAATTAGTGTAGTCTCAGCCCAGGCCAGGCTGTGCAGACGGGGCTGCTGGCAGGACTCAGGGGCATCAGCAGAGCTGGGCAAAAGCCCAGGATGGGAATAGGCTGACGCAGTGAGGATATTTTCCCTGGAGATTGGCCTCTCAGCTCATGGACACTCCTTGCTGCCTGTAGGATTACCTGCAATGCCAGTGCCTGTATGGCTGTGCCCAACACCGTGCACCCAATGCTGGGGCACAGCAGCTGTCCACCTCCATCCCTGAGTCTTCAGGCAAGGAGCCCAAGGAGCTCGGTGCCTCCTGATTGCTCTCCCGGGCCAAAGAAGGAAGGCGGGAGAAGCCCTCTAGTGACGCCAGAGGATAGAGATCATCCTGCTGAGCTGGGAGGATGCTCTATGGCTCTCCACCCCGCCTGCAGGTGCAGATATAACGGGGGGCAAATGGTCCCTGTTTGTTGGGAGACCACCAGGAGCTCGGTCCCATTTCCTCTGGTTGGCTCCTGCAAGGGCTGGTTTGGAGAGTGGGGATTGAACCTGGAACCTCCAGTCACTGCAACATGAGCTGGCAAGTTAAGGCCCCCAGCGAGCACCTATATACCCAGTGGGGTACGTATGCAGCAGAACCAGCGTGCGCAAAGGCGACATAGAATGCATGGAGGAGCCTGCTCAGGCACAATGATTTCATGGGGGGGGGGTCACAGATCTCACGGACCAAGGCATTGTCCATTGGCTTAGAGGTAGATGATGGAATCTGTCAGCCTCCTCCTTGCTCAGCTGTGGCCCAGCTGCCTGGCTTTGGCCCAGCCAAAGGAAAACAAAATTCTTTTGATGCTTCTAATTTTCCACCCGGCGCTGCCAAGAATAGCAAGTGCCGTGCAGTGGATGGTGCTGCGCACTTCCCACCTTTCTGCATGGCCTGCGGCCAGCTGGGGGCTGCCGGGTCACATCAATACCTCTGCACTCACCCCTTGGCCACTGGCATTGCCACGCTGGCGCTGCGCTGCAAGGGAAACACGGGCTCGGAGATGGGAAAACAATGAATGGGGGGCAGGGTGGAAGCAGCTGTGTAGGCAGATCTGACCTCTCTGGATTGGGGCAGTTCCTTGTATGCTCAGGAAGGAGCTAGCAAAGATGGGGAGTGGGGTTCAAATCTAAGCCCTGCTCAGCAGTCACCATGAAGTCATTGCAACATGCCAACTTCCAGAGGCCTGGGTGACCCGAGTCGGGAGTCCTGGTCCATCCTTTCCCAGGCCACTGGTCCCCTTCCACCCACGGAGGGGTCCTCCCAGGCCAGCCGGGCGGGAGGAGCTCATGGTGTCCTCGCGCTCAAGGGGTATGTAGCAGGCTCCATCTCCAGGGCTGCCAGACCTGGCGCCGGCCCAGAGCTCACTAAGAACCAAGTGATGGGATGATGGCAGTGCCTATGCCCATGCTGCTCCTGGCATGGCATCTACTTGCCCCACTGTTGCTCCCAGAATGACACCAGCCATGGTGCTACCTGCCAGCTAGTCAGGCCATTTAGGTTGCCCAGGAGCCAGGAAAGCTATCTGATGCCCAGGGAATTGGGTAATCAGGGGGAGGTGGTGTAGCTGTGGGGTAGGGGAAGGGCAGAGGGGAGCCCCTGCTGAACCGTCCCATTGCCTGGAGCCCCATGTTCCCAGCCTGCCCTAGCAGAGGGAAGGGTCGGGTGGGAGCTGCCCCATATCTGCCTGCTGAGCGCTGGGGTCCTGTTGTTCAGAGCGAGGTGTAAACACTTCCCGGTGGGAGCAGTGAGCATTGGCTGAGCTGTGTTTTGGCTGCTGGCTGGCATGTCCCCAGATGAAGGTCTCAGCCCGTCGCAGAGGCTCCTCTGGGGAGAGGCCAAGGCCAGCACTGAGCAAACACATCGCTTGGATTTCTCCCTAGCACTCGCAAAGGTCCATCAGCCTCATGCCCAAGGCTGGTTCCTCATGGCACCTCCTCCACAGGCCAGCACAGTCCCCCTGGGGACCCCACAGCATGACCAACCCCCCATTAGAGAGAGCTATGCATTGCACATCGTCCCACCATCCCCTCACCCCCAGTCATAACCCCGCGTCTCAACAGCCCTTCTCCCACCTTCCAAAACAGCCCGGGATCTGCCTTCCTCCCTCAGCCACCTTCTGCATAGTAACTACCCCCCAAATAGCCCGACTGCAACTGGCAGCGCCCCGTCCGGGTTTGTACAGCTCCACGCACAATGGGATTCCAGAGCTCCTCAGTGCTATAGCAATTCCAGTGGTCTGTGATGGGATGTTAGATGGGATGGGATCTGAGTTACTACAGGGAATTCTTTCCTGGGTGCTGGCTGGTGAGTCTTGCCCACATGCTCAGGGTTTAACTGATCGCCATATTTGGGGTCGGGAAGGAATTTTCCTCCAGGGCAGATTGGCAGAGGCCCTGGAGGTTTTTCGCCTTCCTCTGCAGCATGGGGCACGGGTCACTTGCTGGAGGATTCTCTGCAGCTTGAGGTCTTCAAACCACAATTTGGGGACTTCAATAACTCAGACATAGGTTAGGGGTTTGTTATAGAAGTGGATGGGTGAGATTCTGTGGCCTGCATTGTGCAGGAGGTCAGACTAGATGATCATGATGGTCCCTTCTGACCTTAAAGTCTATGAGTCTATGAGTCTATAATACAAGCTAATAACTCGACCAGGGCCTCATTGTGCCAGTCCCCGGCCCAAAGAGCTCTCCACCTAGCTAGACAAGACAAAACCAGCATGGAAGAAAGGCGGTGTCTCTTTATCTCCCCCCCGTCGCCCCACACATCCACAGGCTGTCATGCATCCCACCGCCTCCAGGGGGCAAAAGACTCCGGAAAGCGTGACCAAATGCGCCACCAAAAGTCCCACCAGGTTGTGGAAATTTTGCATCTGAATTGAGAAACTAAGGAAAAGAACAGCCTGGGCTTTGCAACTGTCCTTGCACCAAAAAAAATAAAATCTCAGGGCCCAGCGTGAGCCACGTGGGAAAGAAAGAAAGAGAAAGTTCATTAGATCTGGGCAAAAATTCTCCAGCCAAACTTTTTGACACAACATTTTTTTTTGCAAAGCCAGAAATTTTCACAAAAATTGTTAATTTTTGTCAAATCTTCCACGTTGTCTCCCTCCCCCTGCAAACTGCAGCTGTTTGAGGTTGTAGCAATTGAAGCTCAGTTGGGGGTTTCCAGGTTTTCAACAAAAACTTGAAACATTTCTAAAATATTTTAAAAAGAAAATGACCAAAAAACCTCCAAAGTGTTTCAGATGATTTTTTGTTTTTTTCTGGCAGGGAAACAATCCTCATTTCCCCACCGGTTCTGCTAGCCCTGGCCTGACTCGGGGAGCTGGCGGTCTATAAGTGAGGGAGGTGCTCTGGCATCAGGGGGCTTTAAGAGAGGGGAGATTACAGGCCACGCCAGTGGTTTTTACCACCCATAACACCACAAGAAAGCCACCATGTGCCTCATTAGCTGTTGGTACCAGCTGTGCCCACTGCCCACCGGATATGTGACTGAGGTGCCCGGACGTGCTCACCCTGCCCCTCTGTGATCTGGCCCTGAGAGCTGCCTGCTTTGCTCAGCAGAGAACCGTCCGTACCTCACGAGTGAAAGTCCACAGCCGTATCACCGCAGCATTTCCGGATGGCTGGGCGGGGAAGTCCGGGAGTCGATCAGGGAGTAGGGTTGGTGTGCGTCTGCCAGGCACGGCAGTGGGCACTGACAGGGGATATGGGGGACGTGCCAGCAGCGCTGCCCATGGCTGGCTGCCTGTGCCAGATGGCCGGGACACCCAGGTGGCTCTGCAGGGGAAGGACGTTATCGCTTCTCCTCGCCCACGCCCTCCCGCCCTGGCTTGTTTGTTTAAACAAGGAGTTCCCAGGGTGTGTGCGGACACATAACTCTTTCACTGCTGGCCCAGCGGGGAGCATGCTGGACCCACCCAGGACCCAGGCCCAGCCCCATTCTGATTGGGGACATGCCCACTGCAGGCCCTTCTGCCACTACTCAGCCTGGGCAAAGGTGTTGGGAGACCCCTGGTGGTGACAACAGGCAGCCCAGGCTGCGAGCAGGAGAGCCCAGGAGAACCACAGCTTTTTCTGTCCAGCAGCTGCTGCGAAGAACCTGCATGATCAGTGTCTTCTCCTCGGTGCCCTGTGCTCCCTGTCCGCCTGCCTGTCTGCTCCTGCTCACTCCAGCCATAGGTTGTGAGCTCTTTGTTATATGTGGTGTCCAGCACCCGGCACCTTGGGGCCTGGTTTGGGAGGGTGCTCCTGGGTGCTCCTGCCATGCAAATAATAATGGCATCCAGTCCATTTCATCCAGCGTCAGATGTGCCAGGGCCGCACTGACTGGGACGTCTGCAGGGACTGGACCTGAGATCACGGGATCTCAAAGCACAGGTCTCTCCTGCTTGAGCTAAACAGCCACGTCCATTATCTTGGGTGCAGTAGGAGACTCCCAGATTCTATAGCCACTAGAGAGGGGCATCATCGGAGATTCCTCCCCTCAACCTCCTTGGTGCACTGGGCTCCTTCTCCTGGCTCCAGCAGGCCTGTCCCCTAGTGTGCAGAGCCAGAGCAGCTGAAATTGACGGGAATGAGCATCTCCTCTGGGCACCATCCCAGATGTTCCCTGAGTGCTTGCCCACGTCTCGTTTCATCAGCTCTGCCTTCCCTGCCTGCCTGTCCAGGGCTCTTCCTGAGGCCTCCCCCAGCAGGGTGCTCCAGGCTCCAGAGCTCACAGAGGCTGTGTGGGCCGCTGAAACGGCTCTGCCTGCTGTCTACCGGGTCCTAAGGACAGCCCTCGGTCAGTGCCAACCAAAGGGGTTCTTCCTCCTGCAGGTATTGCCCAGGGCCACCACTCCAGCAGCTGTTCTAGGCTAATGGGCCATTTCTGCTCCGTTACCCAGGCGGGATGGAAGCGTTGATGGGACAGAACCAGACCCACCTCCCATGGTAGCAGACGGAGTCCAGCAGCCATGAGCCGCAAGACCGAGACATGACTGTAATCCAGCCCCATGCGACGCCAACATGTTCCTTCCTGCATAGTCCAGCTCAGGCCCTGGGAATTTCCAGCAATTTGCCACGGGGAGTCCAGACACTGCAACCTTCTGAGACCCCTTCACTAGGGGCATGGAGGGGGGATTTCTCCTACCAAGCTGGGTGCAGCATGGAGGGCAAAGCTAAAGGCTCCACCCTGAACCCAGCAGATGCTGCTGCTCCTCCAGAGGTACTGGGAGAACATCTGCGGGCCATCTGCCTCCAGTGCTGAGTCACGCAATGCCTGGCGTGTCAGCACAGGGGCCTTGGCAATGCTGGAGCAAGGGACGGGTGAGTAGCAATCACCACAGCACTCCGAATCCTGACTCCCACTTTCTGGGAGCTCCCAGAAGAGGTAAAAGTATTCAGAGGGGGAAATCGAGGCACCGGGCGAGGAAGTGACTCATTCAGTGTCATAATGAATCAGCAGTAACTATGAACACAACCCAAGAGTCCTGCTGCCCAGTCCTCTGCTCTGACTGTTAGATACCACTCCCCTCCCAGAGCTGGGAAAAGAACCCAGGTGTCCTTTCCTGACTCCCAGCCAGTCAACAGGGGGCAGTACGGGGTTCCTTGCACTGCCACCAGCCAACAGGGGGCAGCACGGGGTCCCTGGAACTGCCACAGGCCAACAGGGGCAGTGCGGGGTCCCTGGCACCATCACCAGCCAACAGGGACAGCACTGAGTCCCTGGCACTGCCACCAGCCAACAGGGGGCTACACGGGGTCCCTGGCACTATCACCAGTGAACAGGGGTCAGCATGGGGTCCCTGGCACCACCACCAGTGAACAGGGGTCAGCACGCGGCCTCCCCAGGATTTATGGCTCCTGCAACAGCTGGCTCCTGCTCCTCCCGCACATGCTCAGTGCCAGTCCCACTCAGTTGCAATTCCCAAGCAGCGACCCAGCCCTCTTGCAAACACCTGGCACAGCAATCGCCTGGATTCCTTCTCTGCTTAGGTCATCGGGGGAGGGGGGTGCTTGCCACATCCACTCCTCCTGCGCCAGCCTCTCTTCCTGCACAGATGGGTGCAGGCCGGTGGCTGGGCGCCGGGCTGCAGGGGAGAAAAACAAGCTCCAAAACTAGCCAGAGGAGGAAGGAAATTTGAGCCTGGCTATGATGTTGCAGCCTCCTGGAAGAGAGCTGCCTGCTTCCTGCTGCAGGCCCCTGCTCCTGGAAGAGGGGCTCTGGTGGTGCCCCAGCTGGGTAGGAGAAGCAGGACTGAGAACTCATCCCTGCTCTGGCATGACTCCTGGGGAATCACTCTCGCGTCTGCCCTGGGAGGAGCTCAGGGCCTGGCCCATCCTGGCAGCCTGCACAGGAGGAATGGTCCCCTGTACCCTCTTACAGAGGAGGAAATAGAGGCAAGGAGCAAGGAAGCAACTTGCTCAAAGTCATCGAGGGAGCTAGGGATAGAATTAATGAAATCCTGACTCCCAGCGCGCTAACCACTAGACCGGGGGTAGGCAACCTATGGCACGGGTGCCGAAGTCAGCACGCGAGCTGATTTTCAGTGGCACTCACACTGCCCGGGTCCTGGCCACCAGTCTGGGGGGCTCTGCATTTTAATTTAAATTTAAATGAAGCTTCTTAAACATTCTGAAACCTTATTTACTTTACATACAACCATAGTTTAGTTATATATTATAGACTTATAGAAAGAGACCTTCTAAAAAGGTTAAAACGTATTATTGGCACGCAAAACCTTAAATTAGACTGAATAAATGAAGACTCGGCACAGCACTTCTGAAAGGTTGCCAACCCCTGCACTAGACCCTGCTCTGGAGCCAGGACTAGAACCCAGGAGTCTGGACTAGTCCCACATGTGCTGACTACTAGACCCCACTCCCTGCTCCGGAGCTGAGAACAGAACCCAGGAGTCCTGACTATTCCTGCATGTGCTAGCCACTAGGCCCCACTCCCTGCTCCGGAGCTGGGACTAGAACCCAGGAGTCCTGACTCCTAGCCTACCTGGTCTAACCACTAGCCCCCACTTCTCTCCTACCCCTGGGAACAGACGCCAGGAGTCCCGATTAACAGCCCCCCCGCCCATGCTGTAGCCATGAGAGAACTCTCCCTTCCCAGAGCTGAGAACAGAACTCAGGAGTCCAAACTCCAAGCCCACCATGCTCTAACCATTATATCAGGCTCCCCTCCCTGCCCAGATCCATGAAGAGAACCCAGGAGTCCTGACTCTCAGATCAGTGCCCTCCCGCTCCGGCCACAGAGAGCAACATATGGGCCCTAAGTCGTTCAAACTCAGAAATGGATGGATTTCCTCTCATCTCCCCTTCCCCCAAAAATTAAACCCATCCCCTAAGAGGAAGTGAGGCAAATTCGAGTTAAGAGCAACATCTGGTTTGTGCCTTAAAAAAAAAAAGTTTAAAGAATACTTCAGGGAATAGGAGAAAGCTCCTCAGTCGTTTGAAGATACACCATCCAACCTTAATAAATAAACAAATAAATAAACAAACAAACTAATCAGCCAGAATCTAACTGAGATCAGCACTGGAACAGGCTGACTGTAAAAGCATAAGGAGAAAAGGATCCTTGACTCCTCCAGCAAAGGTTACTTCTTGTTCAAAAGCCTCAACTTTGATTGGTTGGCAAAGAGATGCCAGAAACCCCAGTTGTTGATGGTTTCTCCATTAGGAAACGTCATTTTCTAGGATGTGAGCTGGCGAAAACACCAAGGAGAAGGTTCTTCCCGTGGTTCCGTTCATTTCATTTGTATCAATGTATTTCGGTTTCCACAAAGCAGCGTTGGGGGCTCGTACCAGTGGATTTGGTGGGATTCAGTTTTTATTTTGTTAATAATTTGGATGGAGGAGATCAATGTGGTTTTTAAGCCTTTTTAAAAAAATTTCATTGATTTAAATTTTCACAGTTGCAGGAAGTTATGGGGGGGTCGGACAGTGGGGGGGATCAGACTAATGATTTAATGACAGCAGGCAGGGAGATCTGCAAAGTTAAGAAACAAATTGTCGACATAACATAACAGTAAATCTCCTTCAATTAAACCCCAATAGCAGCATTTTCCTTACCCTGCCTATCGGCACATTTCAGTCATTATGATGGGAAGAATTCTTGGCCGGTTTGCGAGTGCCCTGTAGTTCCCCCAGCTGGTGCCACCTGCTCAGTCTGAGCCCCAGCGCAGCCTCCCCAGGCAGGGTCGCCCACCCGGCCCATCCAGCTCCAGAGCCCACCCAGTGCCCACCGCTGCCTCCCCCACGCAGCTGCCAGCTCTTGGCCCGTCCAGAGGCTGAGCAGGCCAGGCGCTCCTCAATTTCTTGGTCACCCCTCCTCTGCCCCAGCCCAGAATCTTCTGCTCCTTTGGCGGCCCTCGGATCTTCACTGTGGCTCCTGGGCCCGCCCCAGTGGTGCCAGGGGTGGATGGCAGAGGCTGGGTAAGGCCAGGACAATGGGCAGGGCCAGATTAACCTTTTGTGGGCCCAGTGCCAAACATATTTGTGGGCCCTCATGGAGGCAATGGGGCATGGCGTGGCAGGGGCAGCCCTGCTCCGCCCAATGCGAGGGCACTATTTACAAACTGGCAGTTGCCAGACACACAGTGGCCTGCCCGGCCCTATGTTGCCAGCATGTCCCTTCCCCTCAGGTGTGGGCCTATGCCATACCACACAGCCCCCCCCACCCCGCCTAACAACCCCAGACTCCCTATGGCCAGAGGCTCCCCCGGACCCACCCACAAATGCACAGTGCCTTGCACAACACCACCCCTGACCACATCCAAGGTCAGACCCAGGAGGCACTGAAGCCAAGGAGGCTCCTTGCCCTGGTGAGAGTGCTCCCCGAGGGGACATGCTGCCCCAGAGTCCTGCCTGGCTTCACTCCGAGCGGTTCCGAGCACCGAGCCTGGGACTCTGTAACAGATGTTGGGAGCTGCTGCTGGGCCCGAGGACCTTGGGAACAGCTCCTGAACGTACACGGCAATGAGACCTGTGTTGATGAGCGTTGCTGAGAGCTCACGCTATCAGGAGATGTCATTGATGGCAAGGACGGCTGAGCTTCAAGTCCAGGAAAGGAAATCTCTCGCTGCACATGGCCAAGCTCTGTCGGGAGCAATGAGCAGGGTGGGTGTTTGTCTGTCCCTATCTCCACAGCCCTGTACACCCATCAGCTCTGCTGACTCCAGGGACTGTCATTCTTCTGCCCAGGACTCATTTACACCCCAGAGCCCCTCAGCTGTTTTGGAGAGTATCCCCTTCCAGAGCAGAACAGGGATATGAATATACTGCTCCTTCACCAGCAGCCTCTCCTGGCGACCGGCTGCAGCCCTGTAACATGGCGCAGATCTGGTGGGAGGTCAGGTCCACTCTGGCAGAGCTGCGTATGTTTCTGGCAAGTCTCCTCCTTTCGCCAGGCACTTGAATTGCTGCCTTTTCCAGAGACACCAGTTTTGTTTGTCTCTCGTTCGGGGCTCTCTGATCTCCAGAGAGAGCCTTGCGCTCCGAGGGCCCTCCCTCAGGAGTGTGAGGTGCAGAGAGGAAATTGGCGTGGCCGGTCAGAGCTGCAGGTCCCGAGTGGAAGGTTACAAAGGGCTTTGAATCCTCTGGAGCCACGAAGGGCTTCGGGTCTGTCTCCGTCATAAAAGGCCTAACCGGATGCTGCGTCATGGCTGGAGCGTCTTTGTCCACCTGCATACCATGCTGCGCTGGCTTGGAGAGCTTTCTGCATCCCTGTGTGCAGATCTCAGGCCTCCTGCTGGCGGCCTGGCTGCAAGCACTGCTCCTAGACATGCAGCAGCAGCTCGCCAGATGTGGGGCCAGAACAGGTGGAAATATCAGTTGTTCTTTTATTTCAGTCCACTCCTTTGGTATGGGCTGCAGCCCAGCTACACAATTACACCTGTCACAGGGCTCCAGACTGCCCCCTCATGCCCAGGGATGGGGGGAGGGGCTCTGCAGCAGCCCCTGCCTCAGTTTCCCCTCACCAAGTTTTTCCATCTCATCCTGGGATTCGCACAGCTCAGGCCTCTGGCTGGGTCACTCAGAATCAGCCCCTTTTCAGAGCCCTCGCAGTCCCTTGGACATCTCCATCACCACCTTGGATAAGAGACCCCAGCTAAATAAACAAAAGGTCTTTCACCCCTCCAGGCTCAGCTCCCAGCAACTCTCACGTTGGCTCCCAGGGCTTTTCCTGGTGGCTGGCCTCTTGCCTGCCTGGGCAGGTCGCTCCCAGCCCTACCTAGCTGGAATCCTTCCCTCTCCTGCTGCTCAGGGTCTGCTGCAGGAGCTGGTTTCCTCCCTGCAGCACTGGCAGCCATCTGCCAACCCATCAGCACCCCTCCCTTCCCTGTCCTCAGGGCTGGATAAGGCAGAGGCTTGGCTGAGGCCCATCATCTTCATTCTTCCCATCTGGGGAGGAGAGGGGGCTGTGTCCCAGGTGAGGCAGAGCCCCATCTCCTTTGCAAGGGCCAGCTGCCATGGGGCAGACCGTGTGGAGCTTCTGGTGGCTGTTCTGAGTCTGACAAACACGGGGTATTGTCCAGAGCCAGGCATGAGCCCCAAGAGACGGCTGGCACGGGAAATCACTCCCCCTCGCGGGGATTGGCCCAGT
This sequence comes from Mauremys mutica, assembly GCF_020497125.1. Taxonomy (NCBI): domain Eukaryota; kingdom Metazoa; phylum Chordata; order Testudines; family Geoemydidae; genus Mauremys; species Mauremys mutica. The sequence goes on from NC_059078.1 coordinate 49,916,433, forward strand.
CTGACGGGCCTTCCTCAAGGGATCTGAACTGCCTTGTCAGAGTGCCCTCCTGGGTGAGGCCTGCTCGGAGAGGCCGTCTCCCACTGCCGGCCAGAGTACGGAGGGTGGTTAAGATGTGCCATGGGGCTCCTCGTACCTCCATGCTGTGAAGAGATGTTCTTGCCTCTGTCTAAAGGCAGCAGTGGGGCGTTGCAGCAGGGGAAGGCGATCAGGCAGCAGAGGGGCTGAGGGCACTTGGCTGGGTTCTGCAGGAGAAACGAGCCCACAGCAGCAGGTCACGGCACGAAGCCAAGAGGAGTCAACAGAAGGGCCGGGCTCCACACCGCCAGCTGCTGCATCTGGACTATCGGGCTCAGGATCCTTACTGGGATGATGCTGACAGTGCAGAGGGGAGGAATGGTGGAGGGACCCGAAGGGTCAGGGGGACGCCTGAGAGAGAGAGATGAATTACAGTGTAATGAGTTGGGTGAAACCCTGGCATGGGTCAAGTTCAAACCTGACTGAGATAGAAGGGTGTGAACAGGGCCAATGGGGGGCAGGAGGGCCATTTGGCCTGGCCCTCAAGCTCAAAGGGGGCCTCAAATTTAGACACTTGTTAATTTTTTGGCATTTGATAAGTTTTGCAACTTGTTTTTATGCGCATCCCTATCAGACCAAAATGTGACACACGCTCTCAGCTTAGAACTGCAAATTTTAGCAAATAAGAGATGTGATTTGGTAAAAGACATAATTTTTTTGTTAACTGATATAGATTTTGTCATATTAAAGAGTTAAAAATGTTCATAAATATTAATAGAAATATATTGGTTCTGATGGCACAAGATTAGACCGTGATGAACGTGTCCTCTCAGATCAGCTGATTATAAAAACAAACCACTACTGGTGGCTGATGCTGGATCAAGTGTGTGTTAAAAGGTAGAGAATTGTTACATGTTAGTGTCTTTATAGTTTTACGTCTAGTTGACTAAGGCCTTGTCTACACTACAAGACTATTTCGAATCTACTTAAGTCGAATTTGTGGATTCGACCTTATGAAGTCGAATTTGTGTATCCACAGTAAATACACTAATTCGAATTTCTGAGTCCACAGTATCGGGGCTGGCGTCGACTTTGGAAGCGGTGCACTGTGGGAAGCTATCCCACAGTTCCCGCAGTCCCCGCTGCCCAGTGGAATGCTGGGTAGAGCCCCCAATGCCTGCTGGGGGGAAAAATGTGTCGAGGGTGGTTTTGGGTAACTGTCATCATTGAACCATCAATCACGCCCTCCCTCCCTGAAAGCTCTGGCGGGAAATCTGTTCGCGCCCTTCTCTTGTCAGTTACAGCGCGTACGCCACAGCACTGCGAGCATGGAGCCCGCTGCGATCATCGCTGCACTTATGGCCGTTGTCAACTCCTCGCACCTTATCGTCCACCTCTTCCACAGTCAGCTGCTGAGAAATCGTGCGAGGAGGCTCCGGCAGCGCGGTGAGGACAGGAAGTCACAGAGTGGCGCAGACCTCTCACAAAGCAGGGTACGCCGCGCAGTGGAGATCATGGTGGCAATGGGTCAAGTTCATGGTGTGGAACGGCGATTCTGGGCCCGGGAAACAAGCACGGACTGGTGGGACCGCATAGTGCTGCAGGTCTGGGATGAATCACAGTGGCTGCGAAACTTCAGGATGCGTAAGGGCACTTTCCAAGAACTCTGTGACTTGCTGTCCCCTGCCCTGAAGCGCCAGGACACCCGGATGCGAGCAGCCCTGAGTGTGCAGAAGCGAGTGGCCATAGCCCTCTGGAAACTTGCAACGCCAGACAGCTACCGGTCAGTAGCGAACCACTTTGGCGTCGGCAAATCTACCGTGGGGGTTGCTGTGATTGAAGTAGCCCACGCAATCGTTGAGCAACTTCTCTCAAAGGTAGTGACTCTGGGAAACGTCCAGGACATCATAGATGGCTTCGCCGCGATGGGATTCCCAAACTGCGGTGGGGCTATAGATGGGACTCACATCCCTATCCTGGCACCAGCCCACCAGGCCAGCGAGTACATTAACCGAAAGGGCTACTTTTCTATGGTGCTGCAAGCACTGGTAGACCATAGGGGACGTTTTACCAACATCTTCGTTGGGTGGGCGGGCAAGGTTCATGACGCACATGTGTTCAGGAACTCTGGTCTGTTTAGACGCCTCCAGGCAGGTACTTTCTTCCTGGACCACAAAGTAACGGTTGGGGATGTGCAGATGCCTACAGTGATCCTCGGGGACCCAGCCTACCCGCTAATGCCCTGGCTCATGAAGCCCTATACAGGCGCCTTGGACAGAGAGAAGGAACTCTTCAACTACCGGCTGAGCAAGTGCAGAATGGTGGTGGAGTGTGCTTTCGGACGCCTCAAGGGGAGATGGCGGAGCTTACTGACTCGCTCGGACATCAGCGAAAAGAATATCCCCGTAGTTATTGCTGCTTGCTGTGTGCTCCACAATCTCTGTGAGAGCAAGGGCGAGACCTTTTTGTCCGGATGGGAGGTTGAGGCAAATCGCCTGGCTGCAGTTTACGCTCAGCCAGACACCCGTGCCGAGAGAATATCCCAGCGGGAAGCGCTGTGTATCCGGGAGGCTTTGAAAGCTAGTTTCCTCGGAGAGCAGGGTAACCTATGACTCTCCACTTGCTTTCAAGAGAAACTGACCCTGGGCCTGTGTCTGTATGTGTCGATTTCGATCTGCGGTTACATACCCCGTTCTCCAAGTTTCCCCCACTTCCAAAGCACGTTTTAAATCAAATTAATTGTTACACTCATTATTAATAAATCTTTGTTTTACTTTGCATTTCTGTTCAGTTGCTGAAACATGGACGCATACTGTGCTGGGCACGGTGTGCACTGATGTACAGACCGCTTGTTCCATAGAGGAATGACATCCTCCTGCTCCTACATAGGTCTCTGGGGTGGGGGACGGTTGCAAGTGGTTGTGCATGAAGGGGAGGGATTGCAGGAAGGGGTGGGTTTGCAGGAAGGGGCGAGTGGTGCCTTCTTTGGATAGGGGTTTGGATGACGGCAGTGGGCTGCGGGTTTGGGCGTAGGAAGGGGTGAGGGGTGTGGGGGAAGGGTGAGTATCTGTCCGTGGATGAGGGCTCTTGCTGGGGCTCAGGGCAGCGGAGAGGCTCGTTGCTACGGTGGAAGTGCATGGTAAGGGCAGCGTGCCTTAACATTAAGGGGGTGGCAGGCGCTAGGACCCTGGACAAGCATACACATAACAGAATGACACGGGCCAGCATACACCACACAGAGTGACCCTGGTGCCTACTGACTGCAGTGTGTGTGTGCCCTGCAGTTGATCATGCCCCCAAGTCTGTACCCTGGTAATGTAGGCTATATCGTGCAATTATAAATCCCCTCCCCCCCATACAAAAAAAAATCCTCTGACACGAAAGACGTGACCGAAACAGTGAATAACAGCAAACAGCTTTTAATAATGTAATACACAGTGGGGGGATGAAACTTGGATTTGGGACTGGGTGAGCCTGTAAGGGAAGCACTTCTACAAATGTATAGCGTGAGAGGTGTGTGGTACATTAGCGCTATGCAGTGGTGCAGTGACAGTTCTCACGGCCCCTACCGCCCCGCCGTCTTGTACTTTTGGGTGAGGGGGGGGCAGGACATCTTGGCGGGGGAGGGCGGTTGCAGATACACTGCAGGGGGGCTCTGTCCTCCTGCCTGCGGTCCTGCAGAACATCAACAAGGCGCCGGAGCGTGTCCGTTTGCTCCCTCATTAGCCCAAGCAACGTTTGAGTCGCCTGCTGGTCTTCCTGCCACCACCTATCCTCCCGTTCGATGTTTGTGCGATGCTGTTGACATAGGGTCTCCCTCCACTGTGTCTGCTCTGCCGCCTCGGCTCTGGAGCAGGCCATCAGTTCCGCGAACATCTCGTCCCGAGTCTTTTTCTTTCGCCGCCTAATCTGCGCCAGCCTCTGCGAGGGGGATGCCGGGGCAGTCCGGGAAAGAGCCGAAGCTGTGTGATGGGAAAAGTAACTGATTTCCTTGAACAGATACATGTTTGCGAACAGTGAACACAGTCTAGTCAGTTTCTCTGAACAAGACCATACAGGGCAACAAGTATCACGAGATCTCGGGCCAAGTTCGAGATTTCGGAATACGCTCTCATTGGCTGCGGCATTGCACAGGAGAGCGGACAAGTGGGGAGAGACAGCTGAATCCGTCTAGCAGACAGTCCTGGTAAGCCTTACAGTACATTCTGCTTATCAGTTAATGGATAGCTGTGCCCTCCCGCTAAAGGCAATCTGGAAATCATATACTCTGACCCTTTTCCAGCCACTCCCGCCAGTGCACGGGAAAGATCAATGTATGCTTTTCCTATGTGGCCTACAACACGTGGCTGTTAAGCGAGGGTCATTGTTATGCAAAGTAAAAGTCAACCATTCACAACAGTAACAATACACTAATTGCCCTAATTAGATGCAGCATTTCATGAACGAGATCACCCTGATGCGGGTCCCTCGGAGTCACAAAGAGCGGATGCTAAGGGAAGCCCTGCAGAGACCAGGACCATATGCGGCCATGCTTGTCGAGGCGATGATTCCCATCTACATAAGGATGTCCTGGCGCGGAAGAGTGTGCTTCCACGGAGCACCCAACAAGGCACCTCTCCCCAGGAACCTCCTGCGGAGGCTTTTCGAGGACCTAAATGAGACCTTTCTTGAATTGTCCCTGGAGGATTACTGTTCAATCCCTATATGTGTGGACCTACTTTTCATATAGTTTTTCATTGAAAATTTTATATATAGTATTTCTATTTTTTATACCTGTTTTATAAAAAATAAATGTTTACATGTTTCTAGCACTTACCGCCTGATCCTTCCCCTGATTCAGAGTCCGGGTTAACGGCCGGGGAGGGTTGGTAGGGGATCTCTGTGAGGGTGATGAAGAGATCCTGGCTGTCAGGGAAAGCGGTTTTGTGTTCGCTGTCGCCTGCGCCGTCCTCCACAGACCCTTCCTCATCTTCCCCATCGGCGAACATCGAGGAGGAACTGTCCAGGTTCACTATGCCATCCACTGAGTCCACGGTCACTGGTGGGGCAGTGGTGGCAGACCCACCTAGAATGGCATGCAGTGCCTCGTAGAAGCGGCATGTCTGGGGCTGGGCTCCGGAGCGTCCGTTTGCCGCTCTGACTTTTTGGTAGCCTTGTCTCAGGTCCTTGATTTTCACGCGGCACTGCATTGCATCCCGGCTGTATCCTTTCTCTATCATTGCTTTGGAGACCTTCTCGAAGGTCTTTGCATTCCACTTGCTGGAGCGCAGCTCCGACAGCACAGACTCCTCGCCCCACACACCGATCAGATCCAGGACTTCCCGGTCTGTCCATGCTGGGGACCTCTTTCTATTCTTGGATTGGCCGGACTCCTCTGCATGAGAGCTCTGCATTGTTGCAGGTGCTGCGGAGCTCGCCCCGATGTCCAGCCAGGACGTCAGATTCAAAGTGGCCAGACAGGAAAATGAATTCAAATTTTCCCGGGTCGTTTCCTATGTGGCTGGTCAGAGAATCCAAGCTCGGACTGCTGTCCAGAGCGTCAACAGAGTGGTGCACTGTGGGATAGCTCCCGGAGCTACTAAGTTCGATTTGCATCCACACCTAGCCTAATTCGAGCTAGTCATGTCGAATTTAGTGTTACTCCACCTGTCGGGGTGGAGTACCAAATTCGAACTAAAGAGCCCTCTAGTTCGAATTAAATGGCTTCCTGGTGTGGACGGTTGAGCGGTTAGTTCGAATTAACGCTGCTAAATTCGAATTAAAGTCCTAGTGTAGACCAGGCCTAAGGAATTATTTATGTGTGAGAATTCCTCATTATTATCTTCATATGGTAGCTAAAAGAGGTGACTGGCTGGTTGATTGAGCCTTAGCTTGGCCATCATAATCTATAGGCCCAGAGTCAAGGTGAAAATTTGTGAGGATAATCTTGTACAGTGAGTTTTGTGAGGACATATGTTTGAAAATTTTGTCCATTATCTTTGTCTGTATCTGTGTCTGTGATATTTCAATGATAATACCTGAACATGAGGACAGTAGTCAAGAAGGAGATGTGCCAACAGTAACAGATGCAGCAGAAGATCCTGTGTACGATCAAGAAACTCAACAGCAACAGGAAGATCATGATGTAGATCTTACGCGGCGAGAGCAATTCATGAGTACTACAGGTTTGACTGTGACTGACATTAGAATTATTGACAAGAGCAATGCTGCCCAAATGCAACTTTTCTTCAAATTAGTTGTTTTGAAATTCCAGGTTACAATCCACGAGATGCTGATAACCATGATTTCCCTACTCGTCTGATGACAAAAACTCTTCCAAATGGTGAGACCTGCACAAGAGATTGGTTATGCTGGAGTACGGAAAAACAATCTCTGTGCTGTGCACCCTGCTTCATTTTGAACAAAAGTGCTGCAAATCATAGAATCATCGAAGATTGGAGTTGGAAGAGACCTCAGGAGGTCATCTAGTTCAATCCCCTGCTCAGAGCAGGACCAACACCAACTAAATCACCCCAGCCAGGGCTTTGTCAAGCCTGACCTTAAAAACCTCTAAGGAAGGAGATTCCACCACCTCCCTAGGTAACCCATTCCAGTGCTTCACCACTCTCCTAGTGAAAAAGTTTTTCCTAATATCCAACCTAGACCTCCCCCACTGCAACTTGAGACCATTGCTCCTTGTTCTGTCATCTGCCACCACTGAGAACAGCCAAGCTCCATTCTCTTTGGAACCCCCCTTCAGGTAGTTGAAGGCTGCTATCAAATCCCCCCTCACTCTTTTCTGCAGTCTAAACAATCCCAGTTCCCCCAGCCTCTCCTAGTAAGTCATGTGCCCCAGCCTCCTGATCATTTTTGTTGCCTTCCGCTGGACTCTCTCCAATTTGTCCACATCCTTTCTGTAGTGGGGGCCCCAAAACTGGATGCAAAACTGGATGCAATGCATCAGTTCTCTCTGATCAATCAGGATGGAGCATCAACAGATTTTGGAGGAAGTTGAAAGAGCCAGTACCATCACATGAGAGTTCAACATCACACAAAGAAAACTAAGTTGCATGGAAATCAGCCAGTAGGGCAGCATCAGCTGAAAGGTAAGTTGAGAATTTACTCTTGACTGAACTCTCTACAGAAACTAATAACTGGAAAAAACTTCTTGAGCGCATCCTGAATGTCATCCTTTTTCTTTCTGAGTGGGGATTGGCTTTCTTTGGTTCCAGTCAATGTACTGGTGATGGTGCAAATAGAAACTTTCTAGGCATAGTTGAGCTCCTCAGCAAATATGACCCACTTTTATCAGAGCATGTTAAATGTGTTCGAGAATCGCAAGAGAGTCTAAAGCGCATGCAAGTCCGTTCTCTCTCCACATGCATACAAAACAAGTTTATTGAGCTATGTGGGTCATTCGTACAAATAACAATTCTTGATGAGATTCGAAATGCCAAGTATTTTTCAATCATTGTTGATGCCACTCCAGATTGTTCTCACAAGGAACAGTCTACTATGGTTATTCAATATGTTAAGATTGTAGACAGCTAAACATTTTCAATTGAAGAAAGGTTTATTTTGTTTGATAATTTTATGAAAAAAACTGGAAAAGAAATTGCTGCTCGAGTACTAGCAATTCTAGAATGTTTTAAGTTAGATTTTCAAGTCTGCATTGGTCAAGCCTATGACAATGAATCTAATATGGCTGGGAAGTACAAAGGTGTACAAGCAGTTCTGCTTGAGCATAATTCAGACTGTATTTTCTCCAGCTGTGGACATAGGCGCCGACTTATATGGGGCTCTGGGGCTTTAGCCCCATGAATAAATCCCAAGCAGGGGCTCTGCCCCACCAATGTTTTTTCTCCCCTGCTTGGAGCGCCCCGCCGCCGCCGCCGCCAGGGCTGCCCAGAGCCCTTTAAATCCCAGCCGCCGCCGGGAATCAGAGGGCTCTGGGCTGCCTGCTGCAGCGGGAAGCCCAGAGCCCTCTGATTCCCGGCGGCGGCTGGGATTAAAAAGTCTATGGGATGCCCGCTGCAGCAGACAGCCCAGAGCCCTATGATTCCAGGCCGCGGCTGGGATTTAAAAGGCTCTTGGCTCCCCGCGTTTGCAGGCAGCCCAGTGCCCTTTAAATCCCAGACGCGGCTGGGATTTTAAAGGCTCTGCGCTCCCCGCGTTTGCAGGCAGCCCAGAGCCCTTTAAATCCCAGCCGCGGCCGGGAATCAGAGGGCTCTGGGGTGCCTGCTGCAGCGGGAAGCCCAGAGCCCTATGTTTCCCGGCTGCGGCTGGGATTTAAAAGGCTCTGGGCTCCCCGCGGTTGCAGGCAGCCCAGAGCCCTTTAAATCCCAGCAGCGGCTGAGATTTAAAAGGCTCTGGGCTTCCCGCTGCAGCAGGCAGCCCAGAGCCCTCTGATTCCCGGCCGCGGCTGGGATTTAAAAGGCTCTGGGCTGCCCGCCGCAGCAGACAGCCCAGAGCCCTCTGATTCCCGGCTGCGGCTGGGATTTAAAAGGCTCTGGGCTCCCCGCGTTTGCAGGCAGCCCAGAGCCCTTTAAATCCCAGCCGCGGCTGGGATTTAAAAGGCTCTGGGCTGCCTGCTGCAGCGGGAAGCCCAGAGCCCTGTGATTCCCGGCTGCGGCTGGGATTTAAAAGGCTCTGCACTCCCCGCGGTTGCAGGCAGCCCAGAGCCCTTTAAATCCCAGCAGCGGCTGAGATTTAAAAGGCTCTGGGCTCCCCGCGGTTGCAGGCAGCCCAGAGCCCTCTGATTCCCGGCCGCGGCTGGGATTTAAAAGGCTCTGGGCTCCCCGCCGCAGCAGGCAGCCCAGAGCCCTCTGATTCCCGGCGGCGGCTGGGATTTAAAAGGCTCTGGGCTGCCCGCTGCAGCAGACAGCCCAGAGCCCTCTGATTCCCGGCCGCGGCTGGGATTTAAAAGGCTCTGGGCTCCCCGCGTTTGCAGGCAGCCCAGAGCCCTTTAAATCACAGCCGCGGCTGGGATTTAAAAGGCTCTGCGCTCCCCGCGTTTGCAGGCAGCCCAGAGCCCATTAAATACCAGCAGCGGCCGGGAATCAGAGGGCTCTGGGCTGCCTGCTGCAGCGGGAAGCCCAGAGCCCTCTGATTCCCGGCTGCGGCTGGGATTTAAAAGGCTCTGGGCTCCCCGCGGTTGCAGGCAGCCCAGAGCCCTTTAAATCCCAGCAGCGGCTGAGATTTAAAAGGCTCTGGGCTTCCCGCTGCAGCAGGCAGCCCAGAGCCCTCTGATTCCCGGCTGCGGCTGGGATTTAAAAGGCTCTGGGCTGCCCGCCGCAGCAGACAGCCCAGAGCCCTCTGATTCCCGGCCGCGGCTGGGATTTAAAGGGCTCTGGGCTCCCCGCCGCAGCGGGAAGCCCAGAGCCCTCTGATTCCTGGCCGCGGCTGGGATTTAAAAGGCTCTGGGCTGCCCGCTGCAGCAGACAGCCCAGAGCCCTCTGATTCCCGGCCGCGGCTGGGATTTAAAAGGCTCTGGGCTCCCCGCGTTTGCAGGCAGCCCAGAGCCCTTTAAATCACAGCCGCGGCTGGGGTTTAAAAGGCTCTGCGCTCCCCGCGGTTGCCGGCCGCCCAGAGCCCTTTAAATCCCCGCCGCGGCCGGGAATCAGCGGGCTCTGGGCTGCCTGCTGCAGCGGGAAGCCCAGAGCCCTCTGATTCCCGGCTGCGGCTGGGATTTAAAAGGCTCTGGGCTCCCCGCGGTTGCAGGCAGCCCAGAGCCCTTTAAATCCCAGCAGCGGCTGAGATTTAAAAGGCTCTGGGCTTCCCGCTGCAGCAGGCAGCCCAGAGCCCTCTGATTCCCGGCTGCGGCTGGGATTTAAACGGCTCTGGGCGGCCTGCTGCGGCGGGGAGTCCAGAGCCCTCTGATTCCCGGCCGCGGCTGGGATTTAAACGGCTCTGGGCTCCCCGCGGTTGCAGGCAGTCCAGAGCCCTTTAAATCCCAGCCGCGGCCGGGAATCAGAGGGCTCTGGGCTGCCTGCTGCGGCGGGGAGTCCAGAGCCCTCTGATTCCCGGCCGCGGCTGGGATTTTAAAAGCTCTGTGCTCCCCGCGGGTGCAGGCAGCCCAGAGCCCTTTAAATCCCAGCTGCGGCTGAGATTTAAAGGGCTCTGGGCTCCCCACCGCAGCGGGCAGCGCAGAGCCCTCTGATTCCCGGCCGCGGCTGGGATTTAAAAGGGTCTCAGCTCCCCCGGTTGCAGGCAGCCCAGAGCCCTTTAAATTCCTGCCGCGGCTGAGTTTTTAAGGGCTGCGGGCTCCCCGCGGTTGCAGGCAGCCCAGAGCCCTTTAAATCCCAGCAGCGGCTGAGATTTAAAGGGTTCTGGGCTCCCCGCCGATCGGGCAGCCCAGAGCCCTCTGATTCCCGGCCCCGGCTGGGATTTAAAAGGCTCTGGGCTCCCTGCGGTTGCAGGCAGCCCAGAGTCCTCTGACTCCCAGCCGAGGCGGCTGGGATTTAAAGGGCTCTGGGATCCCCGCGGCTGCCAGCAGCCCAGAGCCCTTTGAATCCCAGCCTCTGTCCGCTGATTGCCCCCTCCCCAGACCCCTGCCCCAACTGCCCCCCAGAACCTCCACCCCCTATCTAAGCCCCACTGGTCCTTGTTCCCCAATTACCCCCTCCCGAGACCCCTGCCCCTAACTGCCCCTTGGGACCTCAGCCCCTATCTAAGCCTCCCTTCTCCTTGTCCCCAACTGCCCCCTCCTGAGACCCCACCCAACTTCCCCCCCCCCCCCAGGACCGCACCCCCTACCTGTCCCCTGATAAACCTTAGACTCCCATGCCTATCCAATTGCTGCCTGTCCCCTGACTGCCCCTTCGAACCTCTGCCCCATCCAACTCCCCCTGCTCCTTGTCCCTTGACTGCCCCCCGGAACTCCCTACCTCTTCTCCAACCCCCAAACTGCTTACTGTGCCACTCAGACCAGCGTATCTGGCTCCATGCAGCTCCAGACAGTTGCTGCCATGCTCCCCCATGGAGCCCACAGCCCTCTCCCAGCACCTGCCTTCCAGATTTGAACACCTCAAAATTCAGGAGTGCTCAAGCTCGGTTTGGGCAGCTTTTACTTCATTTCTCCCAAATCAGTTTCCCCTGCAAGGTGCCAACTGAAGGTGTTGGAGAACAGAGAGATCAGGTGGCCTCCTAATGCCTGGAAAAGAGACAAAGGCCGGAGGAGGGAGTGTCAGTGCCTGTGCGGACTTCTGGGAAGTGCACGGTGTGGAAGGGGATGCTGGGATGCTTTGGAACATCTCCATACAAAGCCAGTCAGGACTCTGGGGGAGCCTCCTCTCTCGGAGCAGACTGTCTCCAGGGCAAGAAGCTTACACCTTCCTGGGTCTGACCTCGGAGCATTCAGCATGCCCTTCCACATCATGCACTTTCCAAAGTGAGTCTGCCCAGGCTGGTCCTGGGGCAACCAGAGGTCGCTGCACCCCAACTCTGCAGTCAGATGTGACTCTCAGCCAGACAGTAAAACAGAAGGTTTATTAGATGACGGGAACACAGTTTAAACAGAGCTTGTTGGTACAGAAAACAGAACCCCTCTGTCAGGTCCATCTTGGGGGGTGGGGAGCCCAGAACCAAGTTCTGGGTCTCTCCCAATTTCCCCAGCCAGCTCCAAACTGACACTCCCTCCTCTGGCCTCTGTGTCTCTTCTGGACAAGGAGGCCACCTGATCTTTTTGTCCCCAACACCTTCAGTTGGCATCTTGCAGGGGAAACTGAGGCACCCACACAGTATTCAGAGAAAATATTAAGGACATTCCCACTTCATCACAACAGATGCAACAAAATATAATACTGTATATTGAAGTAGGCAAGTGCTGCTTCTGACTTTCCACTTTTAATTGACCCTTGTAATCTTGTGGCACTGACGCGTTGTAGCTTCATTTTATATCGGCTTACAGGGCGGGAGCGGGGGGGCACCACCATTTTGGGCCCCACCAAAAATTATACAAACCTGCTGCCTATGGCTGTGGAAACAACACACTAAACCTTGTAGGTGTTGACTGTGCTGAATCATTCAAGGAGGCAATTACTTACTTTGGAACTGTTCAGCAAATGTACAATCTCTTCAGTAGCAGTCCACAAAGGTGGGAAATTCTGAAGCAATATCTTCCTGTTTCACTGCATGGGATGTCCAAATCTAGATGGTCTGCACAGAATGATCGTGTTCAACCAGTTGCACAGCATTTGAATTCAGTGAGAAAGGCTTTAAATGAGCTTGAAAATCTCAATCTCACTGCACAGGCTCAAACTGAACTTCAGTCTATTCAGAAGCACATGTCCAAATTTGAATGCATTCTGATGTCATCTTTGTGAATGAAGCTACTTATAATGAATGATCCACCAAACTAATCTGGTAATTGAAGCATGCAATGCTACACTTGATGTTGAGAGGTATAACATTGAAAGTCTTATCAATGACATTCAACAGAATCGTGAACAATGGGATGTGATCCTGACTGAGTCCAAATAAATAGCACAGAATATTGGCATTTCATCTGAGTTCTCCACCAATCGCAACTTACCTACTGAATCCGATGCAGAGCAGCATTATAAGGTCAATGTGTCAATGTCTTCCTTGTCATCATTGACTCTATTCAATCAGGTCTTACAGGTCGATTTGAGTCACTGTGACTAATTTGTACCCTTCTTGGGTTTCTTTGGCAGTTCAACAGACTGAGTGATGAAGATCTACTTTCTGCAGCTGGACAAATTCAGTACAACAAAGCAATCACAAAAGAGCTCAGTGACGAGGTCATCTTCCTCATACAAATATATTCCATGAACTTTAAATTGGATTGCAAGCCAAAGGAATTGCTTCAAGAAATACTCAGACTTGGACTCTCTGGGGTGTTTCCTAATACCACGATTGCATTGTGTATTTTTGTCAGTTTTCCTGCATCAGTGGCTTCAGGTGAACGCACCTTCAACGTGTTGAAGCAGGTAAAAAACTACCACCATTCAACTAGGGGACAAGAGCATTTGAATGGGCTCGGCATGCTTAATATCAACTGTGACATTGAGCGAAATCTAGATTTTTCCTCAATAATTAGTGCATTTGCACAGAAAAAGGCCAGAAAAGCATTTGTTAAATAAAAAAATATTCAAATTATGTCTCACTCTTTTTTTGGTGCCTTATTTTGTTTTCATGTGTCATCATTTTTTATTTTTATTATGGCTAGGGGCCTCAAAAGCTGGAAGTGGCCTGGGCCTCTCTGGACCGCTGAGAGGGCCTGGGTGAACTGCCCTTTCCATTAACATAATGGCATTCCTCACCAGCGCCCACCTAAGGCAGGTTATGGGAACCCGCCCTGGAGCTGTGGGCGGTGTAGGCTTTGCTGGGTATTGATTTGGGGAAGGAGGTGGATGTGTGAAAACAGGCAGAATGCAGGGACACCGAGAACAGACCAGAACAGAGAGAGGCAGAGGCGAATCGCAGGGCAGCCCAGCAGTCACTTCTGAGCAAGGAAAAGCTAGAGAGGGAGCTCCAGGGTCTGCTGGCTCCTGAGGCCTGCAGCTGCATGTTCTTGTTCTTTGTTCCTCCTGCGGTCAGAGAGGGCCTTGGAAATAAACAAGCCAGCACCAAAGAAAACACCAGACTCTGGCAATTTCTCCTTCCAGCTGGAACAGTCCCAGGACCCTGAACCGTGAGCAGCCCCTTGGGCAACGACAGCCTGGTGCAAGGGTGGGGGGGGGAGGGGTAGCTAGGAAAGATGGGCTGAAATTCAGCATAGGTGACTATCAGGAAAACCTTCCTGGATGTATGAAGTTGTGGCAGCATTTCCAATCTAGCTAGGGGCTTCTCTGGCCCCCCTCACCCTAGTATCTGGGCACCTCCTGATCCTTAACTTTTTATCTGCACACACCCCAATGAGGCAGGGCAGGGCTGTCATCCCCAGATGGGGATGTGAGGCACGGTGAGACGAAGGAGTTTATCCACGCTGTGCCAGCAAAGCGCACTAGAGGGGCGTGATTTGTGAAACGTGCTCCTGTGCTATGCTCATACCGCCCTGTGTAGAGCCAGCTGGTGGCATGTGCTAAGAGGTATGCAGCTCCCATTGACCTGTTTCAAACAGGACCATGTGAATGTGAATGAGGTACCTTTAGAGCACACCAGCAGGGTCTGTGCAAGGCAGGTAGAACATTCTGCGATTCGCACCCCTCTAGTGGGCTCTGCCGGAGCCGTGCAGCCAAGACGTAAGCAGCTTGCTTGAGACCCCGCAAGAGGTCTGTGGCAAAGCAGGAATTGCACTCCCAAGTGCTGGGCTAGCACCTTGATCACACGCCCTCCTTCCTCTCCCTCAGGGAAGGGGCAAAAGCTCCCTCATTTGGGACATTTAAATTCGGACAGGCATTAAGATTGTGCTTTAGGAAAGAATCCTTCCGGCCCAAAGGCAGTAGATTAGAGGAGATTTAATGGGGCTTTTCCAGCTCTAGTGCTCGGGAGAAGCTTAAAGCTAGAATGGAAGAGCTGGGTTGGGTGGCCCAGGGCAGGGGTGGCAGGGGGCTGCAGGTCGGGAATGAGGGGAACCGGCAGAGCTACATGTGTAGCAGTGCGAGGCGGCTGCAGGACCAGAGAGAAAAGCCCCCAGCACAGAGCCCAGCCCCCACGAATGCAGCAGCCACTGTGTCTGGGAGGGAGGCCGCAGCTCTGAGCTGCCTCTCACTGGAGGGATCGCCTGGCACCACAAGGAGAGGCCAATTATTGCTGGCTCCTCACCAGCCCCCCTCCTGGAGCCTTTTGCTGATAAATGATTCAGGGGCCAGGTACTTGCAGTTTTTGGACGTGCATTTAACCCCTCTGGGGGGCTCATCAGTCACCCCCGCAAAATCCGGAAGTCAGGCCCCTCCCCCAAATCCATCACTGCAGCTTTTGGGTTTTACGCTCCCGCTCCGCCAAACCTCCTCTGGCCCTTTCTCCTCTGTTACTCTCAACCCCTGGGAGGGCAGTGCCATGTGCCCATGCAAGCCTGCCCTCAGGTGCTGTGAGCTGCCCTGTTGCACAGGGGTACGGAGAAATACATCGGTGCTTGTGAGGCTCCTGAGACTACGCTGACGGCCGGGTGGTGCCATGCAGCCCCTTTCAGAGGTCCAGAGAGGTCTGGGCCACTTTCAGCTTTTGAGGCCCCTAGCCATAAAAAAATTAAAAATGACCACACATGAAAACAAAATAAGGCACCAAAAAAAGAGTGAGACATAATTTGAATATTTCTCTTATTTGCTTAAATTTGCAGCTCTAAGCTGAGAGTGTGTCACATTTTGGTCCGATAGGGATGTGCATAAAACCAAGTTGTGAAACTTATCAAATTTGAAAAAAACTAACAAGTGTCTAAATTTGAAGCCCTCTTTGCGCTTGAGGCCCAGGCCAAATGGCCCTCCTGGTCCCCCCCGATTGGCCCTGGTGCCATGTGCCATCACTCAGATGCTGTGGGCTTCCTCACAGCAGTGCCCTGGTCCAGCACTCACCCAGACTCCAACAGTGTGACCTTTCTCACAGCAATGCCCTGCTCTTGCCAGCTATACAGAAGCATCTCTATGGCCGAGTTTCTGGGACTGCAGCCTAGTGAATGCCCTGACAATGCCAGCTGGGACTCCAACCTGATGGCCTGCCTAGGGCACAGCTTGTGCCAGGGGGCACTGTAACAATGCAGCCTTCCCCCATCTCTGCTGTCATGTGTCCCCCGTGCCAGAACAAAACTCTCGAGAGCTCCCCAGCAAAAATGCAATCCATCACCCGGGGAAGGAGGTTAAAGACAAGCCTGGTGCACTGGCTCCTGCCGCGGGGGGAATCCATCAGAGGCTGCCTTTCGGAGGCGCCCAGTGGACACCCTGACAGGTTTATACTCGCTTGACTGATGGCTCGCACAATATTGAAATAACCTCTGTTCAGCTCCCCTCAGCTGGCGCAGGAGGGGCGGAGAATGGCTGTGCACCTTCACCTCCCCAGGGAGCCTTGCTATTGAGGGTCCACCTGGTGCTGCTGGCAGGGAGGCATTTCCACACCCACACGCCTCCCTTTGCTACTGGGATCCAACACTCTCTTCCAAGGGGGGATGCTGGAAGGGACAAGAGCTGTTGACCAGAGGGAGCGTGTATCCTCCTGAAAGAATCTTAGCAAGGGGAAGATTAAAGTAAATCCTGACAAATATCGCTTTGATGTCAAAGGTATTTAGACACCTTACTCCCATTGAAATCCTTTGAAAAGTTCGATAATATCATGCGGCAGGGAGTCCCTCAGATTAACAACAATGTATTTCCTGGCATCTGTTTTAAATGTGTTGGCTTGGGCCATCCCCCTGCTTTTGTATTGCAAGCTGGTAAACAGGAGCTCTGTCCTCCATACTACTCACAACTTTGCATGTCTTCACCGTATCCCCCATTACACAGCTCATCTCTAACTAAATTGTCCCAATCTTTTTGATGTCTCCTGAACTGTCTGTCTATCTTGCCAGTCTTTAGTCCTGTCCTACTCCTGCTATGGTGGTGGTGAGGGGAAAACTCATTAATTATCCACAACGGCTGCTTTTCAAACAGAGTTTTGTCCTTTAACAAAATGGGGCCAGCAGCAGTGGGACTGCAGGAAACAGGCTTTTGTCCTCGCTCTCTGGCACCCAGGAGCAGGCTGGGAAATAAATAAAAGAGCCCCGGGATTGTCTCTCCCCACAGAGCTGTCTTTGGTGAGTTAGGAGACAGATGTCAACAGCCCATTTCTCCTCCCGGCTGGAAAATGCAGGGCAAGGCCCAAGGGTGATTGCTCTGACCCTAACCAACAGACACAAGCTCTTGGAGGTGGTGGGCACAGAGCCCACTGGTTCATCAGACACTAATTGCCCTCTGGTGGGCAGATGCAACAAAGGGGCCAAGTTCCAAGTGGTCCGTGAGAGTGACCTGGCTGCCCGGCCCTGGAGCAGGCACCCGGGGTCAGCGCTGAGGTGTGGTAGCAGCCGGGGAGGTGGCAGAAGTTACACCTGGAGGCAGGTGAAATTCACCTCCATGAGCTTATGTCCCATCTAAGCCCCATGAGTTGACTTGGACGGAGGAGGTGATGCAGGCAGCCCCCAGAGCCATCTGGCCAGCTCCCCGCACCCTCATGAAACGCAGCAGATTGCTTTGAAAGTGCTGTTCTGTTTCATACCACCAGCTCTGTGAGCAGCAAATCCCAGAGCCCCGGTGTCACGGAGTCACCGGGCGATGCTCTGGAACTGCTCCCCACAAAGCCAGTCAGGACTTTGGGGAGCCTCCTCTCCCTTGGAGCAGACTTGTTCAGGGCAAGAAGCTCACACGGCTTCACCTCCTGGGTCTCTCCTTGGAGCATTCAGCATCCTCTGCCCCTCCGTGCGCTTCCCACAGCGAGTCCGCCCAGGTGGGGTCCTGGGGAAGCCACAGGGTAGACGTGACTCTCAGCCAGCCAGTAACACAGAGGTTTATTCGATGACAGGAACAGGGTCTAAAACAGAGCTTGTAGATACAGCGAACCGGACCCCTCGGCCGGGTCCATTCTGGGGCCCAGCAAGCCAGACCCCCACATCTGCACTTCACTCCTTGTCCCCAGCTGGCTCCAGACTAACAACCCCCTCCAGCTCCAACTCCTCTGCTCAGCTCCTTTCCCCGGGCCAGGAGGTCACCTGATCCCTTTGTCTCCAACACCTTCAGCTGGCACCTTTGCAGAGAAGGGGCCCAGGCCATCAGTTGCTAGGAGACAGAGTGTCAGGCATTTAGGTGCACTGGCCCCTTCCTCTGCAGCAATCACACACCCTTATTCCACCACCTAGATATTAAGAACTGCAGAGGGGACACTGAGGCACCAACACAGTATTCAGAGAAAACATTAAGAACATTCGCAGTTCGTCACAGCCCCAGTTCCCTGCCACTGCCCAGTCTGACAGGTGACAAAACCTCATTGCACTACAAGATTGCTGGTGAAAATGTGACTGTGCCCGGGGACGTGGCTGATGGGCGTGTGGGCTGCACGGCTGGGGTTTCTCGGGGACCCCAGATCAGACAGGCTCAGCTCATAGGTCGAAAGATGACATTCGCGAGTTGTCATAGAAGAACTGAACCAACCTCAAAGCCAAAATCTTTTAAGGCTGCAACGCTGTTCTGATGCCTTGTGGGAGTTGTTAGTTGGCTGCCTCGTGCTCCCATTCTCCTCTCCTCTCTGGGCTCTCCAGCCAGACTACATCTCCCATGATGCACTGGCTCCTCGCACCAAGAGGGGAGACTGAGGTGCAGCATGGGTGATGTAGTCAGTCAAGGGAGCCTGGCATGGTAGAGGAGAATGGGAGCCTGAGGTAACCAAACTACGACTCCCATGAGGCACTGCAGTGGCAATCCCAAATGAACCTTTTTGGCAGAAGTATTTTGCATTTCAATTTTTTGCTGAAAACATGAAATTTTGGGGGGAAAAAACCTTCATTTCGTGACCACTGTTACCAAAAGGCTGCAATACCGTGTTCTGGTCAGTAACACTAAAGTCAGCAGATCTGACTTTGAGACACACCCAGGGAGCAGGCCTGAGGGGTGAGAGAGGGACTGTTTTGACACAGTCCCTATAAGAAGAGCCCCTTTCCCTCTTGCTGAGGTTCCAGGGGTCGCCTGTTTGCCCAGTAACTAGCCAGACATGCCTGCCTTAGCCGAGGAACTCATAGGCTCCTCTTCTTGGTTATAAAAACCCAAAGGCTGACCCACTTCCTGCCCCTCCCTCCACCATCCCGCCCCCAGTGCCAGCAGAAACAAGGGCTGGTGGCGGCGGCAGGCCCGAGGGGGCTCTATCACCCCAGCCTGTGTTAGCCCAGATCTGGGTTGCCCGACTCGCCAGCATCCATCTCAGAATCGGAAATCAACAGGAAACTCTTCCAAGCGTTGTACTTCCTGGTATGCAGGCTGCACCCAGAGCCAGTTCCAGGGGATACAGGAATCCAGGCCAGGTAACAGAGCCCTTCTGTCCCCCGCCTGTCGGATCCTGGCACAAACTTCATGGACTTTCATCTGAGCCAATCACGGTTAAATTTTTTTGATTTAAACAAAACCCGTTCATTAACTAGGTAGCTGCAGGAGACAATGCAGGCAGAAGCCCAGCAGCAGAGTGGGAGCTATCCAGTTTATTGCGCCGAGTGCAGCATGTATGATTACCTGCCCTGTGGGCGGGTGGCGTATGTGTGCATTCGGTGCAAGGAGCTCCTGGCCCTAAAAGACTGCGTTTGGGCTTTGGAGGCCAGGTTGGCAGAACTGGAGGAGCTAAGGGAGGCAGAGAGGTATGTTGATGAGGCTTTCCGGGACACTGTAGAATTGTCCCACCTCCACTCAGACAGCCCCTGCACTGTTAAGGAGAATGAAAGGCCCAGGGAAGCAGAGCAGTCAATGGGAGCAGAGGGAAACCTTCCTATAGTTGGGACCCTCCTTCCAGATGGTGTTAGGGTATCCTCTCGCACTGAGGTTACCTCTCTGGGGGAGGGAACTCCAGTCACTAGGAAAAGGCAGGTGTTAGTAATGAGAGATTTGATCATTAGAAACACAGATAGCTGGGTCTGTGATGATTGGGACAACCGTATGGTGACTTGCCTGCCTGGTGCGAAGGTTGCGGATCTCTCGAGGCATCTGAATAGACTTATGTGTAGTGCTGAGGAGGAGCTGGTGGTTGTGGTACATGTAGGTACCAATGACATAGGGAAGGGTAGCAGAGACATCCTGGAGGCCAAATTTAGGCTGCTAGGGAAGAGACTGAAATCCAGGACATCTATGGTGGCATTCTCAGAAATGCTCCCAGTTCCACGCGCAGGGCCAGGTAGGCAGGCAGAGCTTCAGAGTCTCAATGCGTAGATGAGATGATGGTGTAGAGAGGAGTGGTTTAGATTCATTAGGAACTGGGGAAACTTTTGGGATAGGGGGAGCCTATACAGGAGGGATGGTCTCCACCTAAACCAAAGTGGAACCAGACTGCTGGCACTTAACATTTAAAAGGTTGCAGAGCAGTTTTTAAACTAAGAGATGGGGGAAAGCTGATTGCTGCAGAGGAGCACGTGGATCGGACAGAGACTTCTCTTAGAGGAGAGTCTATTGATAGAGATTCTCTAGGTTATAGTCAGGAGGAGAGGATGGAAGAGGATAAAGTAGGGGCCAGATCAGACAAGAAACATTCACATAAAAAAGAATCCGACACATCAGAAAAGGGACGACAAATAAACAGGGACAAGTTTTTAAAGTGCTTGTACACAAATGCTAGAAGTCTGAATAATAAGATGGGTGAACTAGAGGGCCTTGTGATAAAGGAGGATATTGATATCATAGGCATCACAGAAACCTGGTGGAGTGAGGACAATCAATGGGACACAATCATTCTGGGGTAGAAAATATATCGGAAGGACAGAACAGGTGGGGAGTGGCACTATATGTGAAAGAAAATGTAGAATCAAATGAAGTCAAAATCTTAAGTGAATCCACTTGTTCCATAGCATCTCTATGGATAGTACTTTCATGCTCTAATAAGAATATAACATTAGGGATTTATTATCGACCACGTGACCAGGACAGTGATAGTGACGATGAAATGCTAAGGGAGATTAGAGAGGCTATCAAAATAAATAACTCACTAATAGTGGGGGATTTCAATAATCCCCATATTGACTGGGAACATGTCACCTCAGGACGAAATGCAGAGACAAAATTTCTCGATACTTTAAATGACTGCTTCCTGGAGCAGCTGGTACGGGAACCCACAAGGGGAGAGGCAACTCTCAATTTAGTCCTGAGTGGAGCGCAGGATCTGGTCCAAGAGATAACTATAACAGAACCACATGGAAATAGTGACCATAATATAATAACTTTTAACATTCCTGTGGTGGGAAGAACATCTCAACAGCCCAACACTGTGGCATTTAACTTCAGAAAGGGGAACTATGCAAAAATGAGGGGGTTAGTTAAACAGAAATTAAAAGGTACATTGACTGAGTGAAATCCCTGCAAGCTGCATGGACACTTTTCAAAGACACCATAATAGAGGCCTAACTTAAATGTATACCCCAAATTAAAAAACACAGTAAAAGAACTAAAAAAGAGCTGTGGCTTAAAAACCATGTAAAAGAAGCAGTGAGAGATAAAAAGGCATCTTTTAAAAAGTGGAAGTCAAATCCTAGTGAGGTAAATAGAAAGGAGCATAAACACTGCCAAATTAAGTGTAAAAATGTAATAAGCCAAAAATGAGTGTGAAGAACAACTAGCCAAAAACTCAAAAGATAATAACAAAATGTTTTTTAAGTACATCAGAAGCAGGAAGCCTGCTAAACAACCAGTGGGGCCCCTGGACGATTGAGATACAAAAGGAGCACTTAAAGAGGATAAAGTCATTGCAGAAAAACTAAATGGATTCTTTGCTTCAGTCTTCACAGCTGAGGATGTTAGGGAGATTCCCAAACTTGAGCCATCCTTTGTAGGTGACAAATCTGAGGAATTGTCACAGATTGAGGTGTCATTAGAGGAGGTTTTGGAATTAATTGATAAACTTAACAGTAACAAGTCACCGGGACCAGATGGCATTCACCCAAGAGTTCTGCAAGAACTCAAATGTGAGATTGCGGAACTATTAACTATGGTTTGTAACCTGCCCTTTAAATCGGCTTCTGTACCCAATGACTGGAAGATAGCTAATGTAACGCCAATATTTAAAAAGGGCTCTAGAGGTGATCCCGGCAATTACAGACCGGTAAGTCTAAAGTCAGTACCGGGCAAATTAGTTGAAACAATAGTAAAGAATAAAATTGTCAGACACATAGAAAAACATAAATTGTTGGGCAAAAGTCAACATGGTTTCTGTAAAGGGAAATCATGTCTTACTAATCTATTAGAGTTCTTTGAAGGGGTCAACAAACATGTGGACAAGGGGGATCCAGTGTACTTAGATTTCCAGAAAGCCTTTAACAAGTTGTTACAGAGTCACCGGGTGATGCTCTGGAACTGATCCCCACAAAGCCAGTCAGGACTTTGGGGAGCCTCCTCTCCCTTGGAGCAGACTTGTTCAGGGCAAGAAGCTCACACATCTTCACCTCCTGGGTCTCTCCTTGGAGCATTCAGCATCCTCTGCCCTTCCGTGCGCTTCCCACAGTGAGCCCGCCCCAGCGGGGTCCTGGGGAAGCCACAGGGTCCTGCTCCCCCACTTTGCAGTCAGACGTGACTCTCAGCCAGCCAGTAAAACAGAGGTTTATTCGATGACAGGAACAGGGTCTAAAACAGAGCTTGTAGATACAGCGAACCAGACCCCTCGGCCAGGTCCATTCTGGGGGGCAGTGAGCCAGACCCCCACGTCTGCACTTCACTCTTCGTCCACAGCCAGCTCCAGACTCCCAAAACCCCTCCAGCCCCACCTTCTTTCCTGGGCCAGGAGGTCACCTGACCTCTTTGTTCTCCCACACCTTTAGCATCCCCTTGCAGGGGGGAAGGGCCTGGCCATTAGTTGCTAGGTGACAGAGTGCCAGGCATTTAGGTGTACTGGCCCCTTCCTCTGCAGCAATCACACACCCTTATTCCACCACCTAGATATTAAGAACTGCATAGCGGACAGTGAGGCACCAACACAGTATTCAGAGAAAACATTAAGAACATTCCCAGTTCGTCACACAAGGTCCCTCACCAAAGGCTCTTATGTAAATTAAGTTGTCATGGGATAAGAAGGAAGATCCTTTCATGGACTGAGAACTGGTTAAAAGACAGGGAACAAAGGGTAGGAATAAATGGTAAATTTTCAGAATGGAGAGGGGTAACTAGTGGTGTTCCCCAAGGGTCAGTCCTTAGACCAAACCTATTCATAAATGAGCTGGAGAAAGGAGTAAACAGTGAGGTGGCAAAGTTTGCAGATGATACTAAACTGCTCAAGACAGTTAAGACCAAAGCAGACCGTGAAGAACTTAAGAAAGGTCTCACAAAACTAAGTGACTGGGCAACAAAACGGCAAATAAAATTTAATGTGGATAAATGTAAAGTAATGCACATTGAGAAAAATAACCCCAACTATACATACAATATGATGGGGGCTAATTTAGCTACAACTAATCAGGAAAAAGATCTTGGAGTCATCCTCGATAGTTCTCTCAAGACATCCACTCAGTGTGAAGTGGCAGTCAAAAAAGCAAACAGGATGTTAGAAATCATTAAAAAGGGGATAGAGAATAAGATGGAGAATATCTTATTGCCCTTATATGCCCACATGGTACGCCCACATCTTGAATACTGCATACAGATGTGGTCTCCTCATCTCAAAAAAGATATACTGGCATTAGAAAAGGTTCAGAGAAGGGCAACTACAATGATTAGGGGTTTGGAACGGGTCCCATATGAGGAGAGATTAAAGAGGCTAGGACTTTTTAGCTTGGAAAAGAGGAGAGTAAGGGGGGATATGATAGAGGTATATTAAATCATGAGTGAATGAGGAAAAGTTATTTACTTGTTCCCATAATATAAGAACTAGGGGCCACCAAATGAAATTAATGGGCAGCAGGTTTAAAACAAATAAAAGGAAGTTCTTCTTCACACAGCGCACTGTCAACTTGTGGAACTCCTTGCCTGAGGAGGTTGTGAAGGCTAGGACTATAACAGGGTTTAAAAGAGAATTGGATAAATTCATGGAGGTTAAATCCATTAATGGCTATTAGCCAGGATGGGCAAGGAATGGTGTCCCTAGCCTCTGTTTGTCAGAGGGTGGTGATGGACGGCAGGAGAGAGATCACTTGATCATTACTTGTTAGGTTCACTCCCTCTGGGGCACCTGGCATTGGCCACTGTCGGTAGACAGGATACTGGGCTGGACGGAACTTTGGTCTGACCCAGTATGGCCATTCTTATGTTCTTATGTTAAGGTGAAATCTACCCCGTCTCTCAGAAGGCAGAGCGAGTGCACTGGCCTAATGGCGTCATCATAGCATCATACATTCATCTAGCACGTCCCACCCCATAGGATCCCAAAGCTTTTTCCTTCTACACTATCTAGTACGGTCCTTTCTCCCACTACTGGAATTCATCCACTGCTGGGGAGGAAAACAGCAGCTGTTTAACAGTGCACAGCAACAACCGCTTAGGACAGGAAGGGAAGAAGCATCCTGTGTCCATCTAAACCTTTAGTGGGAATGCATGGAGGCCGAATACAGTTACCCCAAAGGGGATTTGGCTGGGACACAGTGGTTAAGGCCCCTCCACTTGGAGCTCTCTGATAACCACAAATGGTCAGGATCTCTGGCAGCACAGGACCCTGTACAACTCAGCCAGTCAAAGCCACTCTGCAATGCAGGAGCGTGGCAGCAAGTGCTGCATGGGGACTGGGGGGCTCATGGGGCTAGGAACGAGCTACGGAGGTTTCCCAGTTACCAGTTAAATCCAGCTGAGGGCACCTCCAGAAACAACCCTCTGAGGCTTGCCTGGTGGCCCACATGAAATGCGTTTGGGAGCTCTCTGTCCTGAGCCCACTGGCACCCAATCCCTGGTGCTACCCTGGTAGAGAGACCAAGCACTGGGTAGCCAGCAGGCCTACGGCATGTTGGCCACGCAGCACCATCCTCACCTGAGGACAGGCTATCCCATGCTGGTCCCTCGCCAAGTTAGAGTGATACAGAGGCGGAAGGGCAGAGCGTCCCACGCCTGGCTCATCAGTGGAGGGGGCAGCATGCCCCAGCGGCGCAGTGACAGCCCGTCTCCAGCTGCTGTGCTGTGTGTACTGCAGGGCCGCCCAGAGGATTCCGGGGGCCCGGGGTCTTCGGCGGTGGGGGGCCCCGCTTTGGCGGTAAGTCGGCGGCGGGGGGTCCTTCCGTTCCGGGACCCCCCGCTGCCGAATTACTGCCGAAGCGGGACCCGCCGCCAAAGTGCAGCCCCCACCGCGGGTCTTCGGGGCACTTCGGCGGCGGGTCCCGGAACGGAAGGACCCCTCCCCCCCCCGCCGCTGAATTACCGACGAAGACCCGGCTGCACTCCGGCGGCGGGTCCCGCTTCGGCGGTAATTCAGCGGCGGGGGGTCCTTCTGTCCCGGAGAGGAAGGACCCCCGGCCAGCGAAGACCGGGAGCGAAGAAGCTCCAGGGGCTCAGGTCCTGCGAGAGTTTTCCGGGGCCCCCGGAGCGAGTGAAGGACCCCGCTCCAGGGGCCCGGAAAAACTCTCGTGGGGGCCCCTGCAGGGCCCGGGGCCTGGGGCAAATTGCCCCACTTGCCCCCCCCTCTGGGCGGCCCTGGTGTACTGGGACGGGGAACAGTTGGGGGGCGGAGGCTGTGCTTGTTCACCAAGAGAGGAAAATAATGCTGGTGTGTGTGTGTGTGTGTGTGTGTGTGTGTGTGTGTGTGTGTGCGTGGAAACACAGGCCAGGGCCCCTTCCATGCCCCACATGCTCCAAGCCACTCGTGTGCATGCACTCCCCCCCCCCCACCCATGTGAACATAAGCACCAGAACATATACATACACTCTGAGCCTAGAGGATGTGTGTCTGGAGGGGACCACACCCAGCTAGCACATGGCAGAAGGGAAGGCTGGCCTAGTGACAAAGAACCCCCGTGGGAGTCAGGGTGCTGGGAGCAATCCGTGCTGCAGACACCCTGGGTGGCCGTGAGTGGCTCTAGGGGACGTGTTTTGGCCACTGAACAAGCTCCAAGCTTTGTAAGTTGGATCCCTCCCCTTCTAGGTCAGACCAGGCGATCCCAATGACGATCTAGGAACTAGCGTAGAAGTGACCAGGGCTGGGCCTGCCCCAACCCACCACCCAAAGCCGCTCAGCTCGGAGGAGAGGGGTCACTCCAGCCGGCCAAGGTTTCCAAGAGTGGCTAGTGATTTGGGGTCCCCAACTGAGACACCTTCCAGGGGCCCAATTGTTCAGCCACTGGGGCACACCAGCCCTCTGAGCCTCAGGCCCCTTTGAAGGATTCTAAGCCAGGCCCCAGCTGGAGATCTTGGCCTCCATCTTTATCATGGGGCCAACCCAAAGGCAAGCCCCCAACGTTCAGAGCCCAGATCTGTTGCTGGGGTGTCCATCCCTTTCTGTGGCAGAATCCACAGAATTCTGTGGCCTGTGCTAGCGGTGTCCAGTCCCAGGCCCAATGCAGCCTTTGAAGCATCCCCAGATGTTGCTGTGGGGCAGGACACATTGCCATGGCTCCGTGGGAACAGAGGATCTTTTGTATTCGCTTTCCTGTCCTTCAGCCTTGACAAGCAATTTTCTTGCATTCTCTCTTTTAGCAGGCAGATACCCTGTAGCCCGGTCCCTGGTAGCCATGCAAGTCCTTTGAACTAGGCTTTCGGGGCCTGGCTTGGATTCTGAGCGGATCTGGTCTGATCCTGCTAATTGCTCCCAAAGAAGAGAGCAATGGTCCCTGGAGCTGCTTTATTCCATTCCAGCCCCTCGCCCTTGCCAGCCTGGTGCCAAGACACAGGTGGCATTCTTGCCACACAGCCCAGGATAAGAATCGCAGTGGTGTGCATCCTGGCACTGGAGGAGGGTTCTGCGGAATGCCCCAAGCTTTGAGCAGATTCTAAACTGCAGCAAATGCCTGGGATCTCCTTGGTTGGGGAATCCATCAGGAAGGCAGCTGTGTTGGATGCCCTCAGCATGGCAGAAATGCGTCGCTTGCTGCCTCCCCCAGGAGCTCAGGGCTTGAAGGTCAAATCCTTGGCTCTAAGTGGAAGGGCAAAGATTGTGCTGTCTGCAGGACACAAACTACATAGCTACCAGTTATATCTGCAGATACCGTGGGGACAGACACTTCCAAGGCTCCGTGCCTGGCAGGTTGGATCTTTCATCAAGATTGCTTCCAGCGTCACACATTGTCTGAGTCTTTCAACACACCCCCATGCTTCTCTGTGGATGCTGGGACAAGCTTTGCTGTGTGATGGATGATGCGTGGCTCCGTCTTGGCGGCCTCAGGCAGATTTCCCCTCCTCGTCATGAAGGGCTCGTCTGCTCTCAGGGCATTCATCGGCTTTGTTCTAGGAGGCCAGAGGGCAGCACGATCTCCTCTCCACCCGTCTCCACTTTGCATGCCATTCAAGTGTCTTTAACAAGGAGTCTAGCTGGCCGGCTGGCCTCAGCCAGTGGCAGGGGCTGGCTGGGTGGGACAGAGCTAGCTCAATGGGAGTTAGACGCCTTAATACCTCTGAGGATCTGGGCCTCGGTCCCTTCCCAACAGCTTTGGTTTTCTGTTGTCCGTGTTTGCTGAGTTTCCAGAGCACTGGACACATCTTTCCAGAACCCCAGACAGTATCCCGTAACAACACATGGACTAGTGAGGAGAGCATTGGACTGTGCCTCAGGAGACCCAATTTTGCCATGGTCTTGCTGTGTGACCTTGGACAAATCTGTCCCGTGCCTCAGTTTCCCACCTGTAAAAGGGGGTAATGCTCCTGTACCTCACAGGGGTGCTGTGAAAATAAAATCCATTAAAACTCAGCTCCCTCCTCCTGCTTGAGCTAAAAGACTCTGCCACTTGAGCTGGTGGAGAATCTCCAATAGCAGTACAGGCCTGTGGCACACAGTTGAATTCCGCCCAGTAGAGGACAGTGGCACAAACATAGCAGCCAGCTCTTTGCCAGAGAGGTAGTTGGTCTCACTGCTTTCCCATCATGAAGTACTTGCCATGGCACAGACACATCAGAGAAGACCAAGTGCCCGTGGCTGGTCAAAGCTCCCTCAGTGTTCAGGTTTCCCTCTGAGGTTTATAGGGGTGGGACATGGGGGGTCTTGCAGGGGAAGCCTTCAATCACCATTGTCACTCAGGGACCCCCAAATATTGCCCTAGCCATGTGCAGAATTCTTGCCTGGATTAGGCGCCAGCTCCCAGACGCTCTGGGGCCGGCTAATCCCTTTTTAATTGCCCTCCCGTGCGGGGGGCTGGGCGAGATGGAGAGCGTGCAGGGCTCCTTGTGGAAGGGAAGAGGGAAAGCAGGGCCCCTGGGCAGCACGCAGGAGGGCAGCCCTGGCCCCTTTCCGAGGCTGAGGCCTTGCCCCAGAAAATCGCTGCCAGGGGGCCAGGCTGCTGCAATGCCAGGGGGCAGGCAGGTGTGGGGGAGAAGCAGCCTGTTCTCTTCTCCCCTTTGGGAGCCTGAGGCGCCTCGGAGAGAACGGGACCAGAAGAGACTCAGGGACCCATATGCTGGAAGCCGGAGGGCTCCCCCATTCTGGGGAGGGGTGGTTGGGAACTGTCTTCTCCTCTGTCTGTACTACTGAGCGCTGAGGGGGGAGTGCTGTGGGCACGTGGCACAGGCAGATCCTGGATAAAGCAGTAAGTCTTCCAAGCCCAAGCACCTCCTTCCCTCACGTCTACAGCCCAGCCCAGTGGAGCCCTGCGCTGCTGTGAAACAGTGGCCAGACATTGAGCAACAAGACACCCCCCATCCCAGCACAGGAAATGTAACGGGAGGCTGTGAAACCATCATGCTGAGCAAAGGGAAGGCAGCGACTGGCTGAATTACATGTCTGTCAAAGGGATTTGGGGCTGGGCAGATACCTGAGTATAAAATCCCCCTACCATGGCTCTGCATGAGCAGTCTGTGAAGGGGAAGCAGGGTTCTGCAGCTGTTGTGCCCAGGGAATGGCCAGGCAGAGGCACTGGCACCCAGATCTGAACTTGATGGCTCAGGCTCCTGTGCATGGACCAGCCAGGAAATATGTGGGTCCTTGAGCAGCATATCATTGACTGTTCTTTGTGTGTAGAGTGACCAGACAGCAAGTGTGAAAAATCAGGACAGGGGTGGGGGTAATAGGAGCCTATATAAGAAAAAGACCCAAAAATCGGGACTGTCCCTATAAAATCGGGACATCTGGTCACCCTATTTGTGTGTCACAAGCTATGGGGTGTGAGAACTCACAGCTCCTGGGACTGGAGGGCTTGGGGTCAGATCCTTGTCAGGGGGCTGGGGAGTGGCAGGTCCTGCTATGAGGATGCAAGGAGGGAGGGATATGGCTGGACTTGCCCTTCCCCTTAGGTGAGAGGGGTATATGGAGTGGGACAGAGCAATGTGCCGGGTGACCAGGGGCCAGGCCCCTCGTAAAGGCTGATGAGCCTGCAACAGCCTCAGCTCCTGGGTTGGGTCTCAGCTCGTGAAGCAGTTGCCCATGCTCTTAGATCTAGAGCTTTTGGCTTCAGTCCTTGCAGCTCATGGCCCACCCAGGGGTGGGATCTCCAGCACCAAAGGATGGGGGGAATCTGTTCCTCAGGGACATTGTGGGATGTTCACAGGGAGGAATTTCCCTGGCTCGTCCCCTACAAATGCACCAGCAGGGTTTCCCATCCAGGAGAGGTCCTTCCCCAGGGCTGTGAATGGAAAACGCCTTTCCTTTGAGAGGACAGCTGGGCCGGTGCTAAGGGGTTCCAATCCAGATCCCAGCTCTCCTGGGTTCCAGATCCATCCAGGGGTTTGGCTCTGCCCATTACAGACGTAGGGTCCAGGTGCAGAGTTTGAGTGTGGCTCTGAGCTTCCCCAGGGCTCCTGGGACCCAGCCCAGCATTGGGAGCTAGGGTGTTGGTCCCGCACAGCAGAGGTGGGGGTGGGGGACAGGGTGACTGTGTAGAGACTGGATGGGGCCTGTCTCCATGTCTCACTGGCGGAACCAATCTTTCTGAGGGGGCTGAGTGACGAGGTGAGATGCCACCGAACCACTCCCCGTGCTGGGGCTCTCTGCCAGAACAGCCATTGGCCTCCCGTGTCTGAGAGCTGGACCCCCAGCGGCCACTTGCTCTGGTGATAACCCCCAGTGCCAGTTGGTAACAAGACTAATAATCCTGAGGCCTCTGCTGATCCTCTGCTAATGGCAAATATTGTCTCTCTGGGGATCATAGGGAAAGTCACTTCTTGCATGCATGCTGGGGCTGTGTCTGACAGGCAGCACCCTGGAGCTTGCTGCCCTGGCCTGCCGGCCTCTGCGTTATCTGCTGTCATGCACGAGGGGAGACACCAGGTACCGTACATGACTCCAGCCCCAGCACCTGACACTCACCTCTATTCTGGCTGCTTTGCCCTGCTCTGGGGGCACAAAGAGCCAGAAACATGGATCTGGCTCCTGTAGGATTCTCCTAACATACTGGGAAGCCCCCAGTGGCCTTGGGCCAGGGTGATGGCTCTACATCACCCCCTACTGGTCTTGGTACAGAGGGAAAAGGGTGTGTGACCAGGGCATCCTTATGCTCTGGTGATCCCCAGCTGCCCATAGGACCCCGCTGGGCATAGGCAGCTGAGTGCAATTTAGAGCCGCCCTGAAGCAGCTCTAAGTTACTGTGGGTGGGTCACACCAACCCCCAGCCAGTTCCTAGCTCTGGGAACCTTTAAGGTAGCAGAAAGTATATGTTGCCCCCTGCCTGTTCCTAGTCTGGAGCTAAGCGTGGCTCATCTGAACCAGAGAATTTGGGCCCTGCCTTTAAAGATCTGCCGGAGTTTTCTCCCTCCAGCTGCAGTGGAGCATGCTGATCGTTCAGCCAGACACACAGGAAGACAGCCTGGGCCACACTCTCTTCCCCCTCCCAGCGGGGTCAATTCAGAGTAACTCCAGCGAAGTCATGGGGTTTACTTGGGCCACACAAACGCACAAAGGGACCAGACCAATCCGATGTCTGTTGGAGCTGGCACCCCTTGGGGAAGGTGAGCAGGGGATGAGGCAGTGGCTACATGTTGGCAGGATTTAGCTGCCAGTGTGCAATGAAGGTCTCATGTTGGCACTTCCACCCCTCCAGAGTTCTCCAGTTAAAAGCACTGATCCTGCAGTGGCTGGTCTGTAAATTACATGGGATTGGAAGGGACCTCCTGGTCCCCCCAAGATCGCAGGCAGCCCCAGCAGCAGGGCCGGCTCCAGACCCCAGCGCGCCAAGCGCACGCTTGGGGCAGCATTTTGCCGGCAGGGCGGCAGCCGGCTCCGGCGGACCTTCCGCAGTCATGCCTGCGGGAGGTCCACCGGAGCCGTGGGACCAGTGGACCTCCCGCAGGCATGCCAGCGGATGCTCCACCGGAGCCGCGGGACCAGCGGAACCTCCGCAGGCATGTCTGCAAGAGGTCCCCCGGAGCCGCGGGACTGGCGACTGCCAGAGCGCCCCTGCTTGGGGCGGCGGGATTCCTAGAGCCGCCCCTGCCCAGCAGATCTTCCCATTCCTAAACTTACCAAGTACCATCTTAAAACTAGGTCAGTTGTTTGCCCCCGCTCCTCGCCTGAGAGGGTGTTCCAGAGCCTGCCTGCCTTCGAAAACTTTGTCTGACTCACAGCCAGTTTATCCCCATTTGGTCTCATGCCAACGTTGTCCTCCAGCGTCACTAGCTCTCCCCCCTCTCCCTGGGTTTAAAAGTTGAAGGATCAGGGCCAAACTGTAGAAGACAGTGTGGTGGGGTGAATTTTTCACACCCCGGAGCGAAGTAGCTAGTTTGGTCTAAATTTTAAGTGTAGACCAGGTAAGTCTCTGTCCCCCACTGCTGTAATCTCCAGTAGCCTGGCAACAATTTTGTGAGATAGGACACTGCTGAGATCCCCTTTGGGCAGGTGACAGACTGCAGCCCAGAGAGACTTGCCCAAGGGCACACAGGAATCTGTGGAAGGGCAGAGACTTGAGCCCAGGGCTCCTGAGTTCTAGGCTGGAGCTCTAACCACTGAACCAGCTGTTCACTCCAAAAGATGGAATCAACAGGCAGCATTTCCAAACACGCCCAGTACTGGCCGAACTCTGTTGCCACTGAAATTGCTGGGAGCTCCCCCAGTGACTTCAGTGGGAGCATGGACTGGCCAATGGAAATCCTGCTCTCTAGGGGAGGCGCTAGGAGGTTTCCACAGCATTAGCCAATGCAGATACATCTCGGAGCCTCAGAAAGTTGCGATCCTGCCAAACCCGTTGTGATAGAAAGAGATGCAATATTCTACTAGTGTCCGACGGTCACATTTAAAAAGCACCATATGCTTGACTTTCTTAGAGGAGATTGTGTATCTGCTAATTCTGCCCCGGAGTCAAAGGAAACCCAACCCAGAGAAACAAAGGAAATAGATTCATCAGGAGTGAAGCCTTCATAGCTCCAGCCAGGCAATGCTGGAGATGCCTGTGATGCAGAGCTGTACATCGTGAGTTAAAATCCAAAGGACCCGAAACGCAGCGAGTACTTGTCTCCGTACCAAAGCCATTCCCAGATGGATCCAGGCCAGGGGGAATGTTGTGGAAACATATCTCCAGGCTCCATTGGAGGAGTAAGGTTTGGATAACCTCAAGCTTGGCAAGCTTCAGCAAGCCCCAGAATTCAGAAGCATGAAGATGTTGTGGGTAAAGCTGCCATTTCTGTCTTGTTATCGCTCCTGCCGAGCGACCACCCAAGGTAGGATAAAAACGAGACCATCCCTTTCTGGTAGGCCTTGTATGGGTTAGATGAGCCCTCCAGCTGGAGGATCCAAGACGCACTGGCCCTGAGGGTAAGTAGTAGAGTTAGGAAAATAGAGGAGGCCAATTCCTAAGAATCAAAGGAGAGCTGCAGTGATTCTCGTACTGCATTTACACACGTCAACTCAGCGGGAGGTGCCGGTGCAGCGTGAGGAATGGGTTGTGAAATGGGCATAATATCCATGCCACTAGAAAAGCGGGTGAGATCTTCATACGATTAGCACCCAGAAGCTCCCACAGGAGACACAAGCTCGATTTTCTGCCAGAGTTGAGCCACTGACAACTGACTGCAGCCCCAACCTGTGCACCCACCCACACGGGGAAAAGAGACAGTGGCCAGGGGATTCCTAAACTGCCTGTGAAATTAGTCTGGTAGTGCACATGACAGATTGAAGGTATTACTGCGCTGGCCTGGTCCCTGCCACATTCCCCCTTTATTGGCTGTTCTCCTCGGTTCACGGTACAGACTTGCAGCACGTCCTGCAAAGCCAGCTGGAGCCTGTGCTGGCAGATCAGGGGACGAGGCAGAGCCGCGGCTTCTCACCCTCATCCCTCCTTGCTTCTCCGGGGGCTCAGACGCAGCGCAGCATGTGGTGGGCCTGGGGTGCGCTTGCTGAGGTTTGCTGGCATGGGGAGATGAACAAGGCCATGGTTTTGCACAGCACAGGCTGCGGTTTCTGCCGGCCAGGCTCCGTTTCCACTGGGAACGTGTGGAAAGTGATATGTGGCTGGGACGTGAGTTCCCGCTTTCCCCTGCTGGCAAGGAGCTTCCCCCCTGCTGGAAAGGGGGGGAGGGGGCTGGGGTGACCGGGAATGACACGATCCCAGCACTGCCCGGGAGGGGAGGGGCTGGACCGGGAGGGCTGGTCTGGATCCCATTAGGAGAAGAGAGCGATGCCAACAAACTCAGCAGAGTGGAGAGATCCTTCTGAGGGAAGTGGTAGGAAGAGACAGGCTGCAAGCAGCATATCGCTCCAGCCCTCAGAGTGCTGGCTTTAAAAGGACAAGCCTGGAAAGGCTTTTGGGGGACAGGGAGATCCAGCTTGTTCTGGCATTAGGAACGTGGGTACTGTCTAGTCGGGCAGATGCTGGTGACTGGAGGACTAGAGAAACAAGAGGGAAAGTCAGACCATAGCAAGGGGAAGGGATATGCAGGGTGCTGTGCTAAACCTGGTGCCATTCGTTAATGCCCATTTAACTGCAATGACTAGCTCACAACTTGGATAAAGGAAGCCTGGGTTAAAGACATGACACTCTCGCCCCTTTGTTTAATGTGTTTGAAATCCCAGTAACCATAGTTCCCGGAGATCCCCCAGCAATGGCCAGAATCATTGGGCTTCCAAATCTGGATATTGCTAAGGGATTGGCTAGCTGACAGAGTGCAGCGATAGAAGGGAGGTCCTTTCCCCCCTCCATGCTGGCTGACAGCTGTCCGAGAGTGCCAGAGGCACACCGCATCACCCTGTGTGGATATAAAGCTCTGTGCGAATGCCTGGTCAGGGCTTTGATCCATCACTTTTGTACCATTGACAGAAACAAGAAGGGGGGAGATTTCACACACAGATGAGGCCTAGGATAAAAGACAAGCAGAAAGAGAAACACTGTCCCGCTTTTGAAAAGAAAACCCTTTCCAGCCTGTATTTATCTATGGTAATGGAGTGACACAGGACCCACGCACGGTTAAAAAAAACCTTTTGGGCCCTCTTGAAGCAGACCCTAGTTGGGAGGCCCGTAGCTGCGTGTCACATTATACAGGGACTCTTTTAAAGCCAAGGGACATGGTGTCTTTAAAGCATAATCATGGAACAGAGCAGGAGTGAGCAGCTATAATAACTACCTGAAAACATTAGAGGGAGCTCAGGGGAAGACATCTGGGGAGCATGGCGGGGCAAACAGGATGGCATGGACTGTTGCAGAGAGACACCCGCTTAATCCTGCTCCCAAGTTCCACTGGGGGCGAGGAAACGGGGCTCTGCTGGGTCTGTGCGGGAGGGAGGGAGGGATTCAGGAAGGGAAGGCACAGCCGATCCATCCTGAGAGCGCCCCCCGTATTTCCCAGCACAGCCCAGGGTTTAGAGAGGAGCAGAGAATTTGGAGGAGGTGCCTTTAGGAAAAGAGCTGGAAGGGGCAACACAGGAGAGTCAGTGGCTAATCTGCAACTGCACACTTGCCTCCTTCCCACCCCCTCCCCGGCTTACTGCCTGGGCAGCTCCCCCCCGGGAGCCTCTGGGAATTAGCCAGCACAAGGCACAGCTGAACTTCCCTTCGGAATGGATTCAAGGGGCCTTTAAGCCGATCAGGAACATTCTTTCTTGGGTAGAAATGGCCACAGCAGAAATGCAGGGTGAGAAATGAGACACAACACAGGCTGCTGCCCGCAAGCTGCTCCTGCTCCTCTCCCACACATGGGGTTGGGGACGCCTGGCTGGTACATCTCTCCTGGACACACGGGCACCTCTGGCCAGATGACTCGTACCTCCCACAAAGGGAAACAACGAACAAAGTAAGAACAAATGTAAAGGCCCAGGTCTTGGGCAGGGTCCGTTGAGCTCAGAGGGGAGGGGCAAATGCAGCATTAAGTCATAGAATCATAGAAGTTTAGGGTTGGAAGAGACCTCAGGAAGTCATCTAGTCCAACTCCCTGCTCAAAGCAGGACCAACACAAACTAAATCATCCCAGCCAGGGCTTTGTCAAGCCGGGCCTTAAAAACCTCTAAGGATGGAGATTCCACCATCTCCCTAGGTAACCCATTCCAGAGTGCTTCACCACCCTCCTAGTGAAAAAGTTTTTCCTAATATCCAACTAAGACCTCCCCCACTGCAACTTGAGACCATTGCTCCTTGTTCTGTCATCTGCCACGATTGAGAACAGCCGAGCTCCATCTTCTTTGGGACCTCTCTTCAGGTAGTTGAAGACTGCTATCAAATCCCCCCTCACTCTTCTCTTCTGCAGACTAAATAAGCCCAGTTCCCTCAGCATCTCCTTGTAAGTCATGTGCTCCAGATCCCTCATCATTTTCGTTGCCCTCTCCTGGACTCTCTCCAATTTGTCCACATCCTTTCTACAGCGGGGGGGCCAAAACTGGACACAATACTCCAGATGTGGTCTTATCAGTGCTGAATAGAGGGGAATAATCACTTCCCTCAATCTACTGGCAATACTCCTACTAATGCAGCCCAATATGCCATTACCCTTCTTGGCAACAAGGGCACACTGCTGATTCATATCCAGCTTCTCATCCACTGTAATCCCCAGGTCCTTTTCTGCAGAACTGCTCCTTAGCCAGCCTGTAGCAGTGCCTGGGATTCTTCCATCCTAAGTGCAGGACTCTGCACTTGTCCTTGTTGAACCTCATTAGATTTCTTTTGGCCCAATCCTCCAATTTGTCTAGGTCACTCTGGACCCTATTCCTACCCTCCAGCGTATCTACCTTTCCCTCCAATTTAGTGTCATCTAACAACTTGCTGAGGGTGCAATCCATCCCATCATCTAGATCATTAATAAAGATGTTGAACAAAACCAGCCCCAGGACAGACCCCTGGGACACTCCGTTTGATACTGGCTGCCAACTAGACATCAAGCCATTGATCACTATCCACTGAGAACTAGCCAGCTTTCTATCCACCTTATAGTCCATTCATTCAATCCATACTTTTTTATCTTGCTGGCAAGAATACTGTGGGAGACCATATCAAAATCTTTGCTAAAGTCAAGGTATATCACATCCACCACTTTCCCCATATCCACAGACCCAGTTATCTCATCATAGAAGGCAATCAGGTTGGTCAAGCATGACTTGCCCTTGTTGAATCCATTTTCACTATTCCTGATCACCTTCCTCTCCTCCAAGTGCTTCAAAATGGATTCCTTGAGAACCTGCTCCATGATTTTTCCAGGGACTAAAGTGAGGATGGATTCTCCTTCCATTTTTTAAAGATGGGCACTATATTTACCTTTTTCCAATCATCCTGGACCTCCCCCTATCGCCATGAGTTTTCAAAGGTAATGGCCAATGGCTCTGCAATCACATCAGCCAACTCCCTCAGCACCATTGGATGCATTGCATCTGGCCCCATGGACTTGTGCATGTCCAGCTTTTCTAAATAGTCCTTAACCTGTTCTTTCACCACTGAGGACTGCTCACCTCCTCCCCATTCTATGCTGCCCAGTGCAGCAGTCTGGGGCTTACCTTGTCTGTGAAGACCAAGGCAAAAAAAGCCTTGAGTACTTCAGCTTTTTCCACATGATCTGTTACCTTCATGGCCCCCCTCCCTCAGGTCAGCCTGCTCCCAGTCCAATTCCAGGCGTAGTACTTTGTGCTGGCTGACAGTCGCCCCCAAGCACCATTCTAACGTC
Organism: Mauremys mutica; assembly: GCF_020497125.1. Taxonomy (NCBI): domain Eukaryota; kingdom Metazoa; phylum Chordata; order Testudines; family Geoemydidae; genus Mauremys; species Mauremys mutica. The sequence goes on from NC_059078.1 coordinate 49,953,149, forward strand.
TGGGAATTGCAAGAGCCGCTTTGGCTGCCCCCCTTTTCTCCTGGATATGCCCCCTCGCTAAGGATGGCACTGGAGCTGCCATTGTGGCTATAAGCCACCCAAAGGTCTGTCTCAGTGGATTGGATTCACTAGCTGCCAATGAGGAGGAGGAGGGATATTCCATGTGGCTTAGATGATGGAAGCAGTGAGGTCATATGGATTTCAGGGGCTTGGATGCCTCACAAACCACCACCAGCAGCTGCTCGGAACCCGGTTCTCCAGCAAGAGCTGGACCTGCGCCCTGTGCGGGGGGACTGTTCAGATCTGGGCTGCACGGGTCAGCCCAGGACAAGGGTCTGGCCCTGCGGGGCCCCTGGGATCTGGATTGGGATCAGGACTTCTGCCAACTTGGGGGTGTTGGATCCAGGGTTTTGCTGCAGACCCAAGACAAGAACTCGGCACAGAACCAATGAGACATGTGGGTTCCTATCATCCTGCCCAGCCCCTCAGTCTGCCAGCCCCCTCACCCTCCGGAGCACCATGGGAGTTTAATGGAAGCTGCCTCTCCCTGCTACGCTCTCTTCAGCCTCCATGATTTCTGAGGACACTTCGAAGGCTGATGCCACACAGAGGGCTGGGAGCACTTGGATGTGGCTGAAAGGTCTGTCAATCTGCAACAGGGGCAGCCTGACCACCACAGCTGATGGGGGAAGGGGATGGGTGGTTAACTCTTTCGCTACTGCCAGCATGACCAGCTGAGGAATGAGACAGGGCTCAGGGTCTCCCAAAAGCATGGCCCAAACCCTTCATTGTGTGCCCAAGGCCTGGACCCCCGCACTGCAATAAAACAGCCACACTCAGAACCAAGGTATCAGTGCATGTCCTGCGAAGCCTGGGGTGCCTCTAGCTTTTTTGCCACCCCAAGCACGGCAGGCAGGCTGCCTTTGGCAGCGTGCCTGCGGGAGGTCCCCGGTCCCATGGATTTGGCAGCTTGCCTGCAGGAGGTCCACCGGTCCCATAGCTTTGGCGTACCTGCCGCCGAATTGCCGCCGAATCCGTGGGACCAGCAGACCTCCTGCAGGCAAGCCGCTGAAGGCAGCCTGACTGCTGCCCTCGCAGGGACCGGCAGGGCGCCCCCCACAGCTTGCTGCCCCAGGCTGGTGCCTGGAGCCCCATGCTGGTGCCTGGAGCCGCCGCTGTGCAGAGCTAGTCTCCCTTGCAGGGCTAGCTGCCACCTGCAAAGGAGCCAGTCTGAGGTAGCTGCTGGACTCCAGGAAGCAGAGCAGAGGGCCTGGGCCGGCAGCACAGAGCAGGAGTGAGTTATTGACATGCATATTGGACACATGCAGATAAAAGGGTGTCGGGCAGGCGTGAGAGGTGCAGCATGATGGCAGAACTGGGAGAATTTGGAGACCCGGTCCCCTTCATGGCCTGTGTGCTCCAGCTGAAGTCCAACAGCCTGAAGAGCTGTCAGTTTGCAGAGTGCTTTATCCTCCCCACCATTGTTTGCCAGCTGTGCATGTCGTGCTGGATGGAACAGCCCGCCTCAGATAGTAGGTACTGATTAAAAGACACAGCTGCAGACCCAAACAAACCAGCTTCCACCCATCTTGAGCCCTCGTTTTGTCTCCTGTGTTTACCAGGGACTGCACCCTGCCTGGCACGTTACACAGCCCATAGAGACACCTAGTGGCTGGATAACATATTGCAAGCAAACATGCCATTACAGCTCTAGGAACACAGCAAGATTCTTAATACTTATTACTGTTCATATCACAGTAGCATCAAGCCCCCGCTCTCCTAATCACAGTGCAGGGCCCATTGTGCTAGGTACAGTGCAGACACAGTAGGAAGTGCTATGCTCTGTCACATGTGCTTTACAGCTATACTGTCCACACACACACACACCCTGCCCGGGGTACAAGCAAACGGACTTCTGGGACAAGCCACCTGCCTTGGCAGGAGAGGAGAAGGAGAAAGATGATGTGACAAACACCTTTATTCACCATAAAAATCAAATAGAAGTCACATTAAAAAGCATTGTAAAAATGAAAAACTCTTGTACATTACACTAAATACACTGAAAGGTCTCAATGCAGAGAAACCCACCCCAGGGAACATTACACCCTGAGCTCCCCAGACATTATTAAAATGCATGTCAATCAAAATGGACCCAGGTGACAAGTCTGTTTGTAACAGGTCACCGAGGCCCAGAGCGAAGGGAGAGCTTGGATTGTTCCAGCTCAAATAAGGCAAAACCCAACTTGCTTTGAGGGTGAAACTCCCAGGGAAGCATATTTAGTTCAGTTCAACCTCATAGCCCAAATGAACGGCTGAGGAGAGGGACAGAAATGTGGGTTATCAGCAGCTGGCTTGGTTGGCCACCTCCACTGGTGCTGCAGAATGTACCCCCCAGAACCGAGGCAGAGTTATCTAGACTTGGGCTAAGCTCTTGACATGTGTGTTGGAGCCAGCCATCAATCTGAGCTGGCCAGAGCACAGCTAAGAGCTAGGAGAGGGAAAGAAGAAACCCCACCTGAACTGCCAGACTAGGATCTGCAGAGATGTGCATTCCTAGCATGTCTAGATATCAATGAGGCTAAATCAACAATGGACCCATTTAGAGACACTCAGCTGAGCTTGGCCTTGCAGGTGAAGATCAGCAAAAGGAGGCCAAAGGCGCTCTGAGAGGCTGTGGAATTAGCTGTGGAACGTGAATCTTTCTTTGCAGCAGTGCATCAGAAGAGGAAGCACGGCTGGGGAGGAAGATGGATGCTGACACTGTGAGCCCTGCATATACAGCTTTGTGTCTGGTATGTATGCTGGCAAGGGCGGGTTCTAGCTGGTTTGTGACTTTTTTGAAAGGTTAGAAAAAGCGAGACATTCGGTCGTTAAATAAGGGAAACTGGCAAAAAGGAAGGGAAGCCGTTCCGTTAAAAGTTGGCCACAACAGTTATCAGTCCAGACATGTTAACAATGCAAGGGAATAGGGGATCTAAAACCGAACCGCCTGATTGTTCTTAAATGGAGCCTGTGACCAGATAAGTCAAGGGCACCTGTCCACAAGACTGCAAGTTTGACCCCTGGAGTCTGAGCGAGAAGTCTGGATTGCCGAGCTAGTGGCTGAGCGAATAATTGGTTTGGATTCCGTTATGGCTAATAACTGTGCAATCAATGCCAGGGAGGTGTCTTACGGCTTCAGCCAGTGATGATTCCCTCTACAGACGCAGCCCAGGTGAGACAAATGGTTTGTAGCCAATTGGTTGGTGCTGAGAAAGTTGTCCTACCTGCCGTGGCAAAAACCATAACAGCAGCTACATACTGTGGTAGCTTTCCAAGACGGAGAGCGGTTGAGACCCAAGGTTTAGGGGGAGTTTTAGCTGCTAAAGTTCTTGTGAGCCTGAAGCTGGAATGGATCCCTGTTTGTTTGCCGAATGTTTCTGACAAGCAGCAAATAAAAAGGGAACCACAAAACCACAATGTAAACCAGTGAGTCTACTAAGTGCCTGGATAGAGGAAAGCTCCCAGGGTTTCCACTGGACCTGTTCTAGTGCAGTGCAACACCTGGAAATGAGAACAGCCTAAGGTTAGGAGTCGGGTGCTGTTCTCCTGATCCAACAGATAGTGTGTACTGCACTGATACTGGGGAAAAGAGTTATGACAGTGAATAAAATGGGCAAGGCCTGCCCTGGAGGGCAGATTTCACAGCTGCAGTAGTCATTTTGCAGGGGGTCTCTGAAAGAAGGCTGGTCAGGAGCTGAGGTATGTGGGCGGAGGGGGTGCGCTGGGTACTGTTTGATGGAGGCATGTGTCTGTGAGCAGAAGCACCCAGGGAACAGGCAGAGAGGATCAGCCAAAAAGCCAAGCATAAAGCAAGAGAAGGCTGGAAACATGGCCCAAAAGGAAAGTGACAAGATGCAGCTTTTTGGGTAGAGTGCTGCCTGGAAAGAGGCTTAGAACTGTGAGCAAAGAACCTGCCTCCTGCTGTTTGATTCCTGCAGTGCTTGGGGGAACAGGACTTTGTCCACTCTCTGTCAGTTAACAGGATTGCATCCAAAAAACACCTGACTCACTTGTCAATTTCTCCTCCTAATAGAAACAACCAGCAAAGCCCCAAATATGGGCTAACCGCTCAGCCAAAGGTGGCAACGGTGTCCTCCAGGGGCCTGCACATCTCCACCCACAGCCACAGCCCGGAGTCTCCAAAGTCAAGGCATTTTTTATAACAATCCCAGGCCAATCCGCCTCCCTAGCAGGCTTCACAGCCCCATCTCCAGCATTTGCTTGTGCTCGCTCCAGAAGGAGGAGGTTCTCGGCTCTGGGACTTGCGGGGTTGGCCGCCAAATAACAGCAGCCCATTGAGGGCAAAGGGGGGTGCGCCGATCTCATAGGTGCAGGTACAGACTCTCTCTGCTGCTGCCCCCACAATGTCCCCACCCCTGCCCCTCTATTCTGGGGCCTGAATTCTCACCAGTGTCCCCAGTTTCAGCAGAGTGTGGGCAAGATCCCAGGTGACCCAGCTTCCTGCCCCAGGAACATTTCATACTCTCTGCTGTGGCAAACACTATGATTCCTCCCCTCCAAATGGTGCCAGCATCCAGGGCTGCTCAGGGCTCTGTAAAGCCACATCAAACAGGATCCCCACTGCCCATAGCAGGGGACAGTAGGCACCAGCTGGGCCTCCGCACTGTGGAAAGGGGGCCTTGGAATGAACGATGTTCGCGGCAAGAACAAAGAAGGGGATACGTGGAATAAAAAATTCCTCGACCCAGAGTCCCTCCTGGACCACCTGACTCCCAAGGTACCTCTACACAGCAATTAAACACCCGAGCCGGCCCATGTCAGATGACTAAGGCTCACAGGGCTTGGGCTACAGGCTTAAAAACTGTGTTGTAAATATTCAGGCTTCTCGGGGACCCAGAGCCCCGGCTCCAGCCCGAGCCTGAATACTGTGTAGACATTCCCCCAAGCTGCTCCCGGGCCAGGAAAATCACAGTGGATTTGCTCATTTGAGAGGCAGATTTTGTATCAGCCGGCACCAATAACTTCAACTACGCCCCTCGCAGTGGGCACACACCAAGCCCCTGTCTGTGGGGCAGAGTGCTCACTCCATTGGAAGGGCCCTCCATGGGGAGCCCCTCGCCCCCAGGGAGAACAAGGGGGAGGGATTATGACACCCCTGAAACAAATGAAACAAACACCCCTGACACCCCAGTAACACAGCAGAACAAACACATATTAAAAGGGGGAGCTCGAGACAGCCAGTGCCCCCTGTACATCCTTCCCAGGGCAGAGCCTCCCACAATCTCCAGAAAGGGGGGACATGTGAGGAGGGGGAGAGACTCCTACATCCAGACTCTGTAGGGTGACCAGATGAGAGGGAGAAAATATCAGGACACATGGAGGGGGTCTGCCAGCGGAGGGGAAAAAAAAAAGCCGAGTGCTGCCAGCGGAGCAGCGAGAGGGGGGAAAAAAACCCAAAACCGAGTGCTGCTGGCGGAGCAGCAATAAATAAATAAATAAAAAGGCGAGTGCTGCCGGCGGAATGAAATATCGGGACGCGGGACAAAGACCTAAATAATCTCTATTTCTCTCTCCAGTTGGCAATTCCACTTTCTCCCTGCCCTGCTCTCTGATTCACAGCACCCGGCTGGATGCTGTTCCAACACACCCAGACCTTAAAAATAGCTGGGCTGTGCCCAGCACGCCCCACCCTGCCACGGGCCAGTATTTTTGGCCTGGGTGTGCCCACTGTGGAAACAGGCCGGATCCTCCTCTCTGCTCACACGGGCTGTAGAAAGCCGCTCTCTCCAAAGTGCCTGCTCCCCAGTCTGCAAACCACCAGCCAGCAAGGCCCAGTGCAAATCTCTCTGCGCTGTCAGCAGCTGCTCACCCCTCATGGGCCTGGCCCCCTGCCTGGCCCCAGCCCGGCTCTGCAGCTGATCCATCCCTCTCAGACTGGACAAACTGGCTGTGTGGGTTGATGTCACCAAAATCAAACACAGCAAGTTGGGGACAAGTTCTGGTAGGATCTGCCAGGCACAGGGCACTGAGAGTGTGACAGGGGATGGGACAGCCTTGTGGGAGGAGAGCCATTGGAGCCCAGCTCCATCCAGCCCTGCCGTATCTCACCGCCTGCTGCACCAGTCGGCAGGGGCGGCTCTAGCAATTGCGCCGCCCCAAGCAGGGCGGCGCGCCGCCGGGGGCGCTCTGGCGGTCGCCAGTCCCGCGGCTCCGGTGGATCTCCTGCAGACGTGCCTGCGGAGGGTCCGCTGGTCCCACGGCTCCAGTGGAGCATCCACAGGCATGCCTGCGGGAGGTCCACCCGAGCCGCGGGACCAGCGGACTCTCCACAGGCATGCCTGCAGGAGGTCCACCGGAGCCGCCTGCCGCGCGCTTGGTGCGCTGGGGTCTAGAGCCGGCCCTGCCAGTCGGAGCAATGGCCCATCCGGCCTGGCTCTACATCCCTCTGCCGGGCACACTGGATCAGACTAATGGTCCATCGAGACCAGGAACTTGTTTCTGGGGGTGGCCAGGATCTGACACTTCAGAGGGAAGTTAAATAAAACCCAACAGAGCCATTATGCACTTGGGCGCTGGTGTGTGTGTGAGGGGAGGGGAGGAAGTGGGGATTCCTTCCTGACCCCAGAGTGGAGCATCCGGCACCCTGAAGCATGAGGTTCCAGACACAGAGTTAGAAATCGGACCCGTGAGCTCACCGCAGAGCAGACGGGTGGCAAAGCTCAACAGGCCTGGAGTGTTCATTCGAATACAGCATATGGCACTATTACTACAAAGGTCCCCGTGAGACCCCACGGCGGGGTTTGCCTCATACTCCTAGAAAGGAATTCTTACTATTCCTCTTCTGAGCTCCCCCTGCTCTGACAGTGCCACTCACTCCCGACCCGCAGCCCCTGTTATCCCAGCCCTGGGATCTCTCCCCAGCTCTGCCAGTGCCCCTCACTCCCAACCTGCAGCCCCTGCTATCCCAGCCTGGGCTTCCCTTCCTCCTACAGCTCTGCCTGTGCCCTTCATTCCCGACCAGCAGCCCCCTACTAGCCCAGCCCTGGACTCCCCCTGCTCACAGCTCTGTGGATCTGGGGACAGCCTGCAACACAAGCTCCCTTCTATTGTGCCTGGGTGAGAAAGCCGGGAAGCAGGGGAAGGGGGAGCAACATGAACATGTCTGCAGGTGTCTCTCCCCCAGCCCACCCAGCAGACCCCAAGCAGGCTCCGACTCACCCCCTGCTGGTGGCCTTTTCAGATGCACCCATACTCCAGCACATCCTGCACTTGGCAAACCCATCACCCTCCCCCCAGGACCTCCGTGCCCCGAGCTCTCTGTGATCCTGGGCACAAGGCTTCCCAGGAACTTTTCCATTCGCCTCAGCCATACGGAGAAAGGTCTGGGACGCAGGCGCCAAACTGGTGATGCCCGTCTCATTGTGTCGCCTCCGGGTGGGGGGGGGGCATGCATAGCCATTCAGCCGAGCCAAGCCACTGAGAGCCAGGAGAATTTACTGTCCTCATGTGTTAGAAGAACAAAGCTGAGTAGGGAGGGTTTTGTGTGTCTCTGTGTGTGGGGGCTCCCTTTTTCCCTTCAATTCCTTGTTTGACAAACAACTGTCTGGGGGAACAAAGGGCGGCTGGGATGTGCTGGGACGTGGGCTGGGAAGGCGATATGGTGCTGCTTCTTCGGCGCAGACTTTCAGGCTTTATTCACAGCTCTGCAGCCTCATCTGGGTGGGCACTGATGCGACTGTGTGAGGCTTTCAGCTGCTCGGATCTATGCTGAGCGGGGTCAGAGCAGTGCTGGGCCGGGAGACCACCTAGAAAAACCCCACGGGCTGCAGCGCCAATAGGGCAGGAGCGAGTGAATGGCCTAGCAGTAGGGAGGCCGTGTTTCAGAGGAGATTTCAAACAATTGTACGGGCTACTCTTGGTCTAGTGCGATGCAGTGTGGCTAGTACAAGCGTGAATGTATTGGACCGTTGCTCTGAGGGAAACCCTGGAACATCTCGGCAGGGTGGGGGTGACAAATCCCCGTGTCCTGGACAAATTCCAACACAGCCTGTTCCATTCTGTCTCCCTAAGTTCCACCCCGTCCCCCAGCAGTTTCAATTTAATCCAGACATCTTCACTCTCTGTCCTAACCTCTCGTGTGGTGTTGCTGTGTGTTGTTAAACAGTGGCCATGTTCCAGCCCAGGGGTGGCTGCATTGTGGCGGGGAAGCGGTTCCTGTCCATAAAGCTGGCTTTGGGGAAGCTAGCGAAACATATGTACAAGATTCTTATTCTTCTGCCCCTCTCCACGGAGTCTCAGGGGCAGCCAGTCACATTTAATGACTAAGCCAGAGGGGAACACCTGTTCCCAGCTCTCTGTACTAGAACTAATGGTGCGGAACCTCCATTAGTTCATTGTGCAATAGGACCATTAAGTTATTTGCAAGCGGCTCATGAGCACTCTCCCCACTCCTGCCCTGCTCTCCCTCTCTTGCCCCCCATCTTCTCCCAACCAGATCACTCCAGCTGCCTGGAATACCATCCCACGATGCTTTCACAGCCCAGCGGTGGCTGGGAACAGCCCCGGCAGCCCACAAGAGTGTATAATGCAACTATTGATCTGCAGCAGGCCCAGTGGAGTCCAGAGCACAGACACAATAGGGCCTTGTCTGGTGATGGATCTCCCAGCACTGCTTGAGGGCCCAGGGACCCATGGAGGGTTTCTTTCTTCTTTCTTACAGCTCAGATCCATCTGGGTGCCAGGGAAAAATCCCAGGCACAGGGCAAAGCAAGGGATGGGGACGGCCAGGCGGTAAATGCAGGCGGAGGGGCACTCCCATATTCAGGAGCAGCTCAGCAAGTCAGCTGATGTGGGAAGGGGCTTTCCAGCTTCAGCTCTGGCAGAGAGCGCCAAATACTCTCAGCATGCGGGAATATCTATCCTGGCCTCCCCTGGCAGCAGCAGGCACTGCAGGGTGGGTGCAGAGGTGCTGGCGGTGAGGGAGATTTCCTGCCTTGCAGGGCCCAGCAGATACCACGCGCATAGTCAGTAGTTCAGTGAATAGCAGGCCCCCAGTGCTCAAAACCAGAGAAACCCCGTCCGTTCCCCTCCAGCGTGATAGCCTGCTCAGACTGTGCAGTGGGGCGGAGGAGTGGCTGTAGCCCAGCCCTCCCTGCTGCTGCAGTGCACGGGGTCAGCCAGCCAGCACCCACTGCTGGGAGAGGCAGGGATGGCCTCACCACAAGGCTGGATGGTGCTCCGAGGGGCTCTTCCCACGGGCGTAGGGAAGGTGGCACCCAGTCACAGCCTCTCACAGGGGCAATGCCCACAGCACCTTATAGCATGGCCTGGCAGAACAGAGAGTGCCTGCAGCCACGGGCTTTGCGAGGGCAACGTGACCTGCTGCAATGAGTAAACCCTGACTCTGCTGCCACCCCGCTTTCGAGTACTGCAGCGACAAAATCTTCCCTCCTGCAGTCTGCCCAGGGCACAAGGGCCTGCCCTCCCTGCCCTCCTGTGCAGCAGGCACCTTGCTCAGAACTGGAACGATCCCAGCAGGTAGGGTCTGGCACTGCCCTACAGCTCTGGATCCTGCCAGGCACCTGAAACAGAGCCAAGCAATGAGATCGATCCCCTAACATCACTGGCTCTATGTTGCTCTGCCCTCCCTTGTGAGGGGTGGGTCCTAGGCTGGGACAGGTCAGGTGGGTGTTTTTGGGAGGCATGGAGGCCCCCCACATCTCAAACCAGTGAGCAGGGACCTCCCATTTCTCTAGCACGCGCCAGACCTGTGGAGGCAGCGATGGGCTGGCTCTGCTTCCAAACTCCCCCGTCCCTTGGTGTCAGGCTGGCAGAGACTCCTGCCCCTCCCTGGCCTGCCAGCCTGCGGGTTGAGATCATGCCACAGCCTCTTCTGACCTTTAAACTCTGAACAGTCACTTCGCCGTGTGATGGGTCCAAGTAACAGCCCGGGGGGGGGGGAGGCAAGGATGGCGCAGGAGGGAGGACAGCTGCTCTCTGGGGGTGCGTGATCTGGGTTGCAAAAGAGGTGAGTCAGCAGCGGAAACCTAGGCCTTTATGGCTGATGCCAACAAAGGGTGATTGACTCACTGGATACTGAGCCCTGTGCAGCCACTTACCCAACCGGCTACCAGCTGGGCAGATGGCCACACTGCCTGAGCTGGGTCACCCTCCTGTTCTTTGCTGGCACAAGAATGGAAAGGGCGGTGGTGGGCCCTGAGGTGGCTGCCTGCAGGATCACATCAATGGGGGCGCCTGAAAATAGCGGTACTGTCTCTACATGCGGTGTCACGGCAGCCCTCTGCCTCAGTTTCTCTGCAGGTTCCTAAAAGTAATCCAGTCACACCAAGGTCTTGGAAACAATATCCCCTCCCCCATCTTCCTGAGGTACCTTTCTGCTCAGGTGTAGGCTTCACAACCCCCCTTCCTGGCACAGTGGCTTTAAATCCAAGCCTCTCCGGTCCATAGCTCACCCCTCAAACTTAGGGGTTTCACAGTCATCCTCCTCCTTGTCCTTCTTCTCCTTGGGGCTACGTCCCAGCGGAGACCCCTCCCCCCCGCAGCACCTCCAGCAGCTCCCTCCGAGGCCTGGGCTTGCAGCCTTCTTCTCAATCACTCGCCCAGTCACCAGTTGGGCTCTTGATCCTTCCCAGGTGGGTCTGATGACCCCAAGCTCCATCCACTCTGGCTGGGGGGGAGCCTGCCCCACCCCCTCTGCCAGGCTCCTGGCCCCAGGTCCTTAAAGGTGACTCTGGGCCTGACAGTTCCCCAGGCCCTCTTCCTCTCTCCCAGTGATGGCTTCAGTTATTTCTTTGGGCTTCATCCACTTTCTATGGACATATGAAGCGGGGAACCAGCCCCTCGACCTGCCTCCTCTGGCCTTAAAGGGCTCAGCCCGTCCAATCTGCCTTCCCATGTAGTCCAGCACAGCTCCTCCTTGCCCATTCAACCCCGCATGACTCTGCTGCTCCAGGGGCCCATCTACTGTCCAGATTGTGTGTCTCTCTGAGAGGTCGGCGCGGACTCAGCCAGATTTTCAGGGCTGGATGCACAGATCACCAGGTGAGACTACAGTCTGTGCTGGGCAGGTCAGATGAGGGGTCATCATGGGCCTTTCTGGCCCTAACATCTCTGGCTGTAGTAATAATACAGTTTCTAAAGGTGCCCTGTTGTCTTTAGATTGCCAGCTATGGCTGGGAAATTGTTTTACTCCAGTCCCAGTAGGGGGCGCTGTAGAGAGCGGGGCAGGAGTGCTGGCTGTGGGGAGAGCTCCCTGCTCCAGCCCCAGCCTCTCCCAGCAGGGGCTCTGTGGGGAGAGGCAGAGCGCTGGCTCTGGGGGAGCTCCCAGCTATTACAGTCCCAGTTTCTCCCAGCAGGGGTCTCTGTGGGGAGGGGGCATGAGCACTGGCTGCGGGCTACTAATTGATGGCCCATTCATTAATCCAGAACAAGGAAGCAGCTTTGAGACAAGGCCACTCCTGATGCCAGGGAGAAGTCAATGATTCCTCTGTGCCCTCTGTAAGCAGCCGCTGAGTCAGAGTCCAGAACTTCCTCCACGCCCTGCAGTCGCACTGAGCTGTCCGAGCCCTGGCTCTGACCCACGCCTGCAGGCTCTTGCTGTGTGCTGAGAGTGAGGAAACTTTCTGGTGGCTCACCAGGGACTGGGGTGAGTGACTCACCCTCCCCCGCTTGAAGGTCCTTCTCAGGCCCCCTTCTGCATTGGGTCTATATTGTTGGCTGCAGTGATGGTGGTCTGGGGTGCTCTGGGCCCTCTCTAAGAGAGGGAGAGCGATGGATCTTTGTGAGGGACGGATGGATGGATGGACCGATAGGTGAGTGGGTGATGGGGCTTCCTAGTCTTAGTGCTGAGAAGGTCACTGGTTTCTCTGCCACTCCCAATCTAACCATCCAACTGGGCATGGAGGGTGGAGCTGCGGCTCCATCCTGTCTCTACCTCCAACTGGCTTCGTGGCATGTGGTCTCCCTGCCCCAGGGGGCCTGCCCATGGCAGGGGCGGCTCTAGGCACCAGCAAACCAAGCTGTTGCCTAGGGCGGCCAAATCTAGGGGGCGGCAGGCTGGGCCGGTGGACCTGCCGCAGTCATGCCTGCGGGAGGTCCACTGGAGCCGCGGACGAGCGGACCTGCCGCAGGCATGACTGCGGAGGGGGCGCTCGTCCCGCGGCTCGGCTGGACCTCCCGCAGGCATGACTGCGGCAGCTCAAGCGGAGCCGCCGGACCCGCGAACCGTCCGCAGCCGTGCCCGCGGGAGGTCCGCTCGTCCCGGGGCTCCGGTGGACCTGCCGCGGGAGCTCAACCGGAGCCGCGGGAAGAGGGGACCCGCCGCGGGACCGAGGAAGGGCGGCGCAGCACACCGCGCTGCTTGGGGCAGCCTATTTTCTAGAGCCGCCCCTGGCCCATGGCCAAGCTCTGCCTGACGTAGTTCCTGCAACCCAGTATCCTTGGCCTCTCCCAGCACAGGCTGATCCCTGGCTTGTGCATGGCTAGCCTGTCACACAGCCATGGCCTTCGCACAGCCTAGGAGAGCGTGGGGCTGACGGGTATGCAACCTCAGCTCGCAGCCTGTGCTACTCCCACACCTGGGCCCCAGCACCCAGGACCTCTGCTCACTCCCTCTCTGGCTCCAATGCCAGGGCAGGAACGAGGGCAGCATGCCACCCCACTCTCCAGTGTGGAGCAAAGGGCCCCATTGTACAGGGCCATCTTCTCAGTCCCTCTGCGGGGGGCTAGAGGGTGGTGGGCGAGGCTGCCACATGAACACCCGATCCTGGCAGAGGCACCACCCCGCTCCATGGGCCACATGGACATGGAGAGTGCTCTGCAGCATAGACGGGCACCTCTGGATGGAACCTACCGGCTGCCCCTCCCTCCTGGAGATGTGGGGGGTGCATCCCAGAGCCCTCTAAGAATGGCCCTTTGTGGTATATCTGTGGCTGGACAGCTCCAGGGCTGACGGACTCTGAACTCTCCTGACATGCACAAACTCACGCTAAGCTGAGCTGTCCCAGATCCACAGGATCCAGGCATGTTCCCATGGAGAAAGAGCCCAGGCCTGCTATGTGCTTGGCATCCCAGGCCATCCTGCCATCTGCTTCTCTCCTTGGGAGCCCTGACGGCACAGTATGCAGATCAAAGGCCAGCACTGACTCCCCAGAACCCACTGCTGCAGAGGAAATTCCAGAGGTTTTAGCTGAGCGTGTCTGGGTCCACGGGGAATCTGCGGGAATTAGGGTTCAGAAAATCCATGGTAAAGCCTGGAGGGTGGGGTTAACCCTCGACACGCTGAGAGTGGCCAGAGTACCCCCAAATGCCCAACCCCTCTTGTGCGTTTCATTGGAGGAAGAGGGGAACAGTGCCTTTTGGGGGCGCTATTAAAGCGCAGTGCCCCGCTCTTGGGATTCTGTCTTAATGCAGCACCCTACGTGAAAGTGTGTTTGCTAGTTTCAACTGCTGGGAGAGACTCCAATGTTCCAGGAGCCAGGAGGAGCTGCTCTGGCTCATCAATGCTGGGAAAACCTGGAACCAGCACAGGCATCCCAGCTGGGGAAGTTTGAACTGTGGGTAGGCACTGCACCTAGGGTCTGACAGGGATCGGCCACTCGGGCGGAGCAGGACGCAGCCTGCTGGGGGGTCAGGGTGAGGAAACCTGTGCCTGTATTGCGAGGCAGGACAGAGACAAAGAGACGGAGGGAGAGAAGAGGAAAGGATGAGGGAGAGACCGAGGGACGTGTTCAGCTTTGACCTAAGCTGGCCCAGCTCTGATGAGGATCATCTCATCTCTGGGAATCCCCAGCAGCATGGAAGGGTGCAGAGGAGTCATTCATGGTTGCATCACTATTTGGGTAATAGCCCTAAGCCAATTGAAAGAGAGACAGTGTTTCCCCCTAGTGGCCATGTGTCATCCCCCCTGTACTGATATTCACATTCTCTATTGTTCCACCTTGCCACTCATGACAACACCTGTATCCAGCCTGCGCTTCTCTCCGCGTACAGGAGCATGCCCCATACTGTATCCCAGGACTAAAATGTCCCTGGGAAGTCCCGGCTGCTCCAGTGCATCTTGGGATGAATATATAATAGAGCCAGCAGCCCCTTGGTTGCCCTTGGTACACACAGTGGTGGTTGCCATGGGGGACACAACTATGCTCCACTCCAGCTTCCCAGCTGCAGCTCCACAGGTCAACATGCTCAGCTGGTTTCTAATGAGATCCAGCTCAACCCCATCTTAAGACACATGCCCTGCCATGCGCCAGATAGGCCAGAGGGAAAAGCCAGACCAAGGGAATGCAGCTGGGAGAGGGAGGCACAATTGCAGAGTTAAACGGAGCAGCTGGGTGAGCAGCAGGGCATAGAGGGCCATGGCCTCCCCAGAGTAGTGCTGAGACACTCCCCACCCCCACCAGTCTCCAGTGATGCTCCCTTCCCACCTACACTGGGGCCACTCTTCCTTTGGAGCCTGTCTGCAGGACCATCTCCCTCCTGGATCGGGGGGCTGGGAGAGGGGACGCAGTACCCATGAGTTGGATAGAACTGTCCTGGGAAACCTTCTCAGAGCTGGGTTTGCCAACCCTCCAGGATTGTCCTAGAGTCTCCAGGAATTAAAGATTATTTTGTGTGATTAAACCTCCAGGAATACGTCCAGCCAGAATTGGCAACCCTACCAGAACTTCCTGCCCCAAAGGAAGGTCAGACCAGAGTGAGGGGAGGGTGGGGCTCGGTGGGCAGAACCTGAGTCCCCTTGTACCTTGGGAGCACGAGGCTCAAATGCTGCTATTGTCACCTGGGGAATGAGAGGGATGGATCTGAAAGTGTTCGCAGCATAAAACCATAGCAAATGTGGCACATCCTACTCAAGAGAGGCCCAGAGCTGGACAGCAGGGGATGCAGGTGGGGACTGAGAGGCATCAGCAGAGCGGGTGGAGAGGAGCCAAGGGCTGTGAAACCAGCGGCTGGGTGGGCTTGAGGGGCATTGGCAAAGCAGCATGCAGGGCCCAGAACTAAGTACTGCGGGTTGGGAATGAGTGACATTGCCAGCAGAAGCTTCCTGCTCTGCTGCCCCAGCATTAGATTCCCCTTTGGATTAGGAAGGTCCTGTATTCATTTAGTCAGAGAGACACATCTGGGTAGAAAGGACCCCGTCCCGTCTCTGCTTGGAGCAGTAACAGGAGATACTGCAGGGACACCCAGATACTCACAGAAGAACTCACAGGACAGTGTTCCCATGTGTGGAATGAATTTTGTTATGGGCACCAATATGAAGGTGATGTGTCACCTTCATATTGGTGCCCATAACAAAATTTGTGTGGTGGGGGTGGGGCCAAGGGGTTTGGAATGTGGGAGGGGGCTCAGGGCTGGGGCAGATGGTTGGGGGTGCAGGGGGTGAGGGCTCTCGGGTGGGGCTGGGGATGAGGGGTTTGGGGTGCAGGAGGGTGCTCAGAGGCTATGACGGGGAGAGAGGACTCCCCCCAGCTCTCTCTCTCTCCGCAGCAGCACCTAGGCTGTGAGGGAGAGGCGCCTCTCCCTGCTGTGGCAGCTCTGGGGTTAGGGCTGCAGGAGAGATGCCCCTACTCCAGCCCCAGCAGGTCCGGGCCAGGGGAGGGCCACCCCGGACATGCCTGGGTCCAGGCCGGGCTACACCTGAGACCGGGCCGCTTTGGCTGTGTCACTCCCACAAGGGGAGAGGCAATTCTTGATTTAGTCCTGAGTGGAGCGCAGGATCTAGTCCAAGAGGGAACTATAACAGGACCGCTTGGAAATAGTGACCATAATATAATAACATTTAACATTCCTGTGGTGGGAAGAACACCTCAACAGCCCAACACTGTAGCATTTATGTTCAGAAAGGGGAAATATGCAAAAATGAAGAGGTTAGTTAAACAGAAATTAAAAGGTACAGTGACTAGAGCAGGGGCAGCCAAACTTTTTAACCTGAGGGTTGGTTAGGGGAGGGGGACGTGGCCCAGCCCCCACCCCACCTATCCATCCCCCCCACTTCTCGCCCCGACAGCCCACCCCCAGGACTCTGTCCCATCCAACCCCCTGTTCCCTAATGGCCCCTTGGGACCCCTGCCCCATCCACCCCCCCGCTTCCTGTCCCCTGACTGCCCCCGGTACCCCATCCAACCCCCACTCCTTCCTGACTGCCCTCCGGACCCCTGCCCCCATTCAACCCCCCTGTTTCCCCCCTCTGACCGCCCCAACCCCTATCCACACCCCTGATCACCACCCTGAATTCTCCTGCCCTCTCTCCACCCCCACTTCTCCCCCGGCTCCCTTCCCCCTTACCGCGCTGCCTGGAGCACCGGTGGCTGGCCGCACTACAGCCATGCACTGCGCAGCACAGAGCACCGGGTCAGGCCCGCTGCCCAGAGCACTGCGCCAGTGGCAGGGCGAGCTGAGGCTGCGGGGGAGGGGGAACAGCGGGGGAGGGGCCGGGGGCTAGCCTCCTGGGCCAGGAGTCAGGGGCCGGGCAGGAGGGTCCTGCAGGCCGGATGTGGCCTGCAGGCCGTAGTTTGCCCACCTCTGGACTAGAGTGAAATCCCTGCAAGCTGCATGGACACTTTTCAAAGACTCCATAATAGAGGCCCAACTTAAATGTATATCCCAAATTAAAAAACACAATCAAAGAACTAAAAAAGAGCCACTGTGGCTTAAAAACCATGTAAAAGAAGCAGTGAGAGATAAAAAGGCATCTTTTAAAAGTGGAAGTCAAATCCTAGTGAGGTAAATAGAAAGGAACATAAACACTGTCAAATTAAGTGTAAAAATGTAATAAGAAAAGCCAAGAAGGAGTCTGAAGAACAGCTAGCCAAAAGGTAATAACAAAATGTTAAGTACATCAGAAGCAGGAAGCCTGCTAAACAACCAATGGGGCCCCTGGACGATTGAGATACTAAAGGAGCACTTAAAGAGGATAAAGTCATTGCCAAGAAACTAAATGAATTTTTTGCCTCAATCTTCACTGCTGAGGATGTTAGAGAGATTCCCAAACCTGAGCCATCCTTTGTAGGTGACAAATCTGAGGAATTGTCACAGATTGAAGTGTCATTAGAGGAGGTTTTGGAATTAATTGATAAACTTAACGTTAACAAGTCACCGGGACCAGATGGCATTCACCCAAGCATTCTGAAAGAACTCAAATGTGAAGTGGCGGAACTATTAACTATGGTTTGTAACCTGTCCTTTAAATCGGCTTCTGTACCCAGTGACTGGAAGATAGCTAATGTAACGCCAATATTTAAAAATGGCTCTAGAGGTGATACCGGCAATTACAGACTGGTAAGTCTAAAGTCAGTACCGGACAAATTAATTGAAACAATAGTAAAGAATAAAATCGTCAGACACGTAGAAAAACATAAAATGTTGGGCAAAAGTCAACATGGTTTCTGTAAAGGGAAATCATGTCTTACTAATCTATTAGAGTTCTTTGAAGGGGTCAACAAACATGTGGACAAGGGGGATCCAGTGGACATAGTGTACTTAGATTTCCAGAAAGCCTTTGGCAAGACCCCTCACCAAAGGCTCTTATGTAAATTAAGTTGTCATGGGATAAGAGGGAAGATCCTTTCATGGATTGAGAACTGGTTAAGAGACAGGGAACAAAGGGTAGGAATTAATGGTAAATTCTCAGAATGGAGAGGGGTAACTAGTGGTGTTCCCCAAGGATCAGTCCTTAGACCAAACCTATTCAACTTATTCATAAATGATCTGGAGAAAGGAGTAAACAGTGAGGTGGCAAAGTTTGCAGATGATACTAAACTGCTCAAGATAGTTAAGACCAAAGCAGACTGTGAAGAACTTCAAAAAGATCTCATAAAACTAAGTGATTGGGCAACAAAATGGCAAATGAAATTTAATGTGGATAAATGTAAAGTAATGCACATTGGGAAAAATAACCCCAACTATACATACAATATGATGGGGGCTAATTTAGCTCTAACTAATCAGGAAAGAGATCTTGGAGTCATCGTGGATAGTTCTGTGGATGACTGGAAAAAGGCTAATGTAGTGCCCATCTTTAAAAAAGGGAAGAAGGAGGATCCAGGGAGCTACAGGCCAGTCGGACTCACCTCAGTTTATGGAAATATCATGGAGCAGGTCCTCAAGGAATCAATTCTGAAGCACTTAGAGGAGAGGAAAGTGATCAGGAATTGCCTTCTATGAGGAGATAACTGGCTCTGTGGATGAGGGGGAAAGCAGTGGATGTGTTATTCCTTGACTTTAGCAAAGCTTTTGATACGGTCTCCCACAGTATTCTTGGCAGCAAGTTAAAAAAGTTAAAGAAGTATGGGCTGGATGAATGGACTATAAGGTAGATAGAAAGCTGGCTAGATCGTTGGGCTAAAGGGGTAGTGATCAATGGCTCCATGTCTAGTTGGCAGCCGATATCAAGTGAATATCTTATTGTCCTTTGTGACAGGGTCAGGCCAGATGGCTACAGGAGAGTGATCGAAGGCAGATATATTAGCCCCAGGTTAAGTAGGTCCCCTTTCCCTGGGTAAGGTAACAGGGAAGGTCCCAGAATAATCAGGAACTTTCTGGAAACAATTAAGGCAGACAGGCTGATTAGAACACCTGCAGCCAATCAAGAAGCTGCTAGAATCAATTAAGGCAGGCTAATCAGGGCACCTGGGTTTAAAAAGGAGCTCGCTTCAATTTGTGGTGCGTGTGTGAGGAGCTGGGAGCAAGAGGCACAAGGAGCTGAGAGTGAGAGGGTGTGCTGCTGGAGGACTAAGGAGTACAAGCGTTATCAGAGACCAGGAGGAAGGTCCTGTGGTGAGGATAAAGAAGGTGTTTGGAGGAGGCCATGGGGAAGTAGCCCAGGGAGTTGTACCTGTCATGCAGCTGTTACAGGAGGCACTATAGACAGCTGCAATCTACAGGGCCCTGGGCTGGAACCCGGAGTAGAGGGCGGGCCCGGTTCCCCCCAAACCTCCCAACTCCTGATCAGACATAGGAGGAGTTGACCTGGACTGTGGGTTCCACCAGAGGGGAAGATCTCTGAGGCGAGCAAATCCGCCAATAAGCGCAGGACCCACCAAGGTAGAGGAGGAACTTTGTCACAACTTATATAAATCCATGGTATGTCCACATCTTGAATACTGCATACAGATGTGGTCTCCTCATCTCAAAAAAGATATACTGGCATTAGAAAAGGTTCAGAGAAGGGCAACTAAAATGAATAGGGGTTTGGAACGGGTCCCATATGAGGAGAGATTAAAGAGGCTAGGACTTTTCAGCTTGGAAAAGAGGAGAATAAGGGGGGATATCATAGAGGTATATAAAGTCATGAGTGGTGTAACAGAGATGGGCCTGATATGCAAAATGAAGAGCATTCAGGGTTCTGGCTGTCTCTGCTCTCTGTGCCGGAGCGTAATTCTCTCCTTGAGAGAGAGGGATACTGTGGCACAGCCATAGGCGGCAGGTTCATATCATTTTTGGTGGGGCCCAAAATGGTGGTGTCCCCCCCCCCCCCCGGTCTCACCCTGTAAGCTGATATAAAATGAAGCTACAATGCGTCAGCACCACAAGATTACAAGGGTCAATTAAAAGTGGAAAGTCAGAAGCAGCACTTGCCTATTAATACCTAATATACGGTATTAAATTTTGTTGCACCTGTTGTGACAAAGTGGGAATGTTCTTAATGTTTTCTCTGAATACTGTGTGGGTGCCTCAGTTTCCCCTGCAAAGTGCCAATTGACGGTGTTGGGGACAAAGAGATCAGGTGGCCTCCTTGTCCGGAAGAGACACAAAGGCCAGATGAGGGAGTGTCAGTTTGGAGCTGGCTGGGGAAATCGGGAGAGGCCCAGAACTTGGGTCTGGGCTCCCCACCCCCCAAGATGGACCTGACTGAGGGGTCCTGTTTTCTGTACTTACAAGCTCTGTTTTAGACTGTATCCCTGTCATCTAATAAACCTTCTGTTTTACTGTCTGGCTGAGAGTCACATCTGACTGCGGAGTTGGGGTGCAGGGACCTCTGGTTGCCCCAGGACCTGCCTGGGCAGACTCGCTGCGGAAAGTGCACAGTGTGGAAGGGCATGCTGAATGCTCCAAGGTCAGACCCAGGAAGGTGTAAGCTTCTTGCCCTGGAGACAGTATGCTCAGAGAGGAGGCTCCCCCAGAGTCCTGACTGGCTTTGTATGGAGTTGTTCCAAAGCATCCCAGCATCCCCTTCCACACCATGCGCTTCCCGGAAGTCTGCACAGGCACTGACACTCCCTCCTCTGGCCTTTGTCTCTTTTCCAAGCATTAGGTGGCCACCTGATCTCTTTGTTCTCCAACACCTTCAGTTGGCACCTTGCAGGAGAGTGGCCCAGGCCATCAGTTGCCTGGAGACAGGGTGTCAGCCATTCTCTGTGCAGACAGCATCACACTGGCCCTCTAGGGCTTTACAACAATCACACCCCCTTATCCCACCATCTAGAGCCTTAAGAAATGCATTGGGGAAACTGAGGCACACAGACAGTATTCAGAGAAAACACCTGTATACGACCAATTACATACTTTGAAGGGTGTAAAATAATCAAATATTGTGCTAAATACAATGATACTCCAAACTGACCACCAAATTTAAGTTGCATGTTTTTCCCCTCAGGTGAGGGTTCTGGGGTGGGGCTGGGGATAAGGGGTTCACAGTGCAGGAGCGTGCTCGGTGCTGGGGGTGCAGGCTTTGGAGTGAGGCAGGGCTGAGGATGAGGAACTTGGGGTGCAGACAGGCTGCCCCAGGGCTAGGGCCAGAGAGGACTCCCCATCACCACCACTGGCAGCAGCAAGCTCCAGGGGAGGGTTCCCTCCTGCCCCCCATGGCACACACACTCTGCACATGCTCCTAGAGCCCCTCTAAGGTCCAGAAAGCTCACTCCCCTCCCCTATGATGGGTACTGGGGGGGGGGGCACAGGTGGCCTTCCATGTTGCCCCTCACCATAACTTCACTGTGGATGGGGGATGGGGCTGCCCCTTGCCCAGCATGGGGCAGAAGTGGGGTAGGCAGGGTGGTGGCTGGCTATGGGGTGGGGGAGCAGGGTGTCATAAAATTCACCCAAGCCCCAGCTGCTCAGGTCTAGGAAGCCTCCCTCTCCCATCCCTCCTGTGGCGGGTGGGTTGGTGGGTGCTGGGGGAGGGGGCATTGCCTTCACATGTGGCTTCCTGCCTCCCCTGTGCAGCCTGCTGTGCCTCACTGGGGGGCTGGGACTGGGGCTGGGGCAGGGGGGGAATCATAGGGTCAAACACTCAAACATAATAAAAAATCATAGGGTCAAACACTCACGGAAGTCCCAACTGCTGCTAAGGTGAATGTCTGTCTGTCTCCTGGCCCGTTTGTGTCTCCTCCAGGTAAGGGTGGGAGGGGAGGGGAGGGGAGGGGAGGCCCCCTCCACTCCCCTCCCCCTCCTGAGTGCTTCAGCAATCATTAGCACATTCCTCTTATGTTAATGCTTAGCACATTCCTCTTATGTTAATGCTGCAGCCCTTAGGCTACCGGCAGCAGCAGCAAAGGAGAGAGAGAGAGAGACATGCTGTGTGCTCTCTTTACATTCAAGCAGGGAAACTCCGGGGAGGGGGAAAAATCTAATATTTCCAAATATTGGTGGAGCAGAGCCCCTGATTATGAATATTCCTGGGGCTTTAGCTCCAAGAGCCCATATAAGTTGGCGCCCATGGGCACAGCCCAGGGAAGTGACTTGCACCAACTTACAGAGCAGGTCACTTGCAGACCCAGGAAGAGAAGCCAGCAGTCCTGCCTCCAGCAGCATGCTCAGACCACTAGACCACAGCTGCCCCTCGAATGCAGCCTCACAAAAGCCTGGGGGCTTGGTGCCATGAGCTGGAGGGGGAGCCAGTGAGAGGCTGAGTCAGGGAGAGGAGTCCCTGAAATGCCAACATGTCTCACAGCGCACCCAAAAGCAGCATCTTCAGCCGCACACCCACCCCAAGCTGGCCCCTTTCCTAGCACCTCCCATGCTCACATATCTGAGTAACTCCTATCCAAAGAACCCAGAGCCAGAAACCTGGGCAGTGTCTCCAGCTAACGCTGTCAGGGGAGGAGACCTCACTTCAGATAGTGGGGGTTTTGGGTAATTGTCATACATAAACTCTCCTAAGTATTTCCTTGGCTGGCAGGAAAACACCAGCATTATAAGGGTTAAAAATCCCTTGTATTCTGGGCCAGGCATTATCTCTGTCCCTAACTCTGGGTCCCTTCTTCTGTCTGCAGCTTCCCCACAGAGCTTCAAGACCCAGAGCTACGTAGGTTCCGCTGGCACTGCCTGAGGATTACACAGCCT
Source organism: Mauremys mutica (assembly GCF_020497125.1). Classification (NCBI taxonomy): domain Eukaryota; kingdom Metazoa; phylum Chordata; order Testudines; family Geoemydidae; genus Mauremys; species Mauremys mutica. Next base: position 49,975,451 of record NC_059078.1, read on the forward strand.
GCAATTAGGGCCGGCCAACACACAACTGCAACAGAAGCCCTTTGATGCAGGCCCTGGTGGGGAGAAGAAAGGCCCCTCTTGAGACTGATGACTTCAGCTCGCAGAGAGGCAGATTTGTGTGGGACTCTGGAGTGCTCTGGCGTTCCCATTGTGAAGCTCTGGGGAGTGCAGCTTTGGAGACCGGTGACCTCTCCCCCTTCGCTCACTCCGGCCCCGGCACACAGGCCAGCTGGGTCCCGCAATCAATAGCCTCGGCCAAATAGCCAAGAGGGCAAGTTTAATGTACTGGCTGTGCCCTGGTGCTCCTCAGTTCTCAGGAGCTAAGTCTGTACTTGGATATGGGAGACCACCAACGAAAGCCCAGCTTCTGTAGGAAGCCATCGACCCTCTGAGTCAGTGCTTTCCCCAGTATGGTGCTAGGGGGCGCTGTGGAGCAGGGTGAGTGACTCAGTCGGGAGGGGGTGTCATGTAAGGTCTGAGGCCTTTCTCTGCAGTCATATTAGTAGAGCAGCAACCACGAGCCAAGAAGCAGAAAGTCACATCCTCACATTCCATCAAATCACATTAAAACAACGTGATATCGGGCTGTTAAGAAGGCGCTCCTGTCCTAATAGCACCCACTGTCACCAGATAAAGAAACAGATCTTAAGATGTTTAAAGAAAACATTGATTGATGGCATCCTGTCTGGCAAGGAAGCACATATCAACAGTTGTGGGTGTGAAATCTCTACTCCATTATTGTTTTGCTTGTATGGTCCTCACTTCTCTATTGTTTATCTGTATCGTTTTTGTCTGGTTCTTTGATTGCTTCTGTCTGCTACATAACTAATTTTGCAAGGTGTAAATCAGCTAAGGTGGCGGGGTCTGACTGGGTAAAGAATTGTTTCACAGTATGTTAGGACTGGCCAAAAATTGTTTAGTAAACCTTTAGTAAAATGATTGGTTAAGGTACAGCTAAGCAGGACTCAAGTTTCACTATATAAACTGGGGTCCAAAAGGAAGTTCTTGGGAACCAACTCCAGGACACAGCCCCAAGATCAGAGCTGCCAGACCTCAACATGCCAATCACAATGTGCAGAAGCTGGAGACCCCAGATGACCTGATCCTGACTGGCCATTAGGAAAAGTTGGTCTGCCTTATAGGGAGTGGTGAGCATTGTATGCTTAGTGTGTGCATTCTGTTTTGGTAACTGTTAATAGAGGATAAGGATATTACTGTGTAAGGCTCTTTCACTGGTAAAAAGATCCAGCACACCTGCAGAAGAGTATGCCCTGAGCCCTAGGAACTGGGTACGGGTGGCCCTAAGCCCTAGGAACTGGGTACGGGTAGGTGCCTTTTGCCCTGAGCCCTAGGAACTGGGAAAGGGTGGGAGTGCCAAAATCAACTGGGTTACTGGAACCCATTCAAGCTCCGCATGCAGCGCAGTGTAGTGGGGTGAATTGGACAGGGCCAGTGATCCAGGGCTTCCGGACCCTTAAGTTGTAAGAAGGGTGCAGGGAAAAACAGGGGCCAAATGCTGTTCATCCACAGTAGGGCCTGTGATCCAGACCAGGCTGGGACACCTCGCAGGGCCTGTCCCATCAGAGGGTGACAGTAACACATTCGCTGGGGATAGCATTGAGGAACTGCAAGGCAATGGGAACAGAATGGATGACAAAAGACACCTGGCGCCAGAGGCTGTGTCTCTGACAGGCCGCTTTGGCAAGTCATTGGTGGGGTCAGGCATGGAACCCAGGCGTCCTAGAGCCACTAGACACCACTTTGTCTGACTGCGGGACTGGTGTGCACAAAGAGAGTGCTACCTCCTTTAGCAGACAGTGCAGAGCCTCCACACACCCCACCTCAAGTAAACTTCATCTTCTGACTGATTGTGCTGGGGACTTAACTTTCATGGTTAAGCTGGTTGCTCCTCTCTCTCCCCCTCATGGGTGTTTTTTGGCTTCCTCATTCACTCTGCAGCAACACTCCTCGTACCTAAGCTAAAAGATCCCTGCAGCGCCCCAAAATCCTGTGGGGATGGCTCATCAAGTGGGTTACTGCCAGAACAACTGTAACGTGAAAGTGGGGATAGGGATGTGCTGAACCTGGGACATAGGAGGGTGACAGCTTAGAGGTGCTGCTTAACCCAGCCTGCTCAGGTGTACTCTACTCTGGTGCCGTACCCATGGCATATGAGGGTGGAAGCTTGGAGGTACTGCTCGACCCAGGCTGCTCAGGTGTACTCTGGTGCCGTACCTATGGCATATGCGGGTGGCAGCTTGGAAGTGCTGCTTGACCCAGCCTGCTGAATCCAAGGGCCTATGAGGATGAGCTCAGAAATGCTGCTTGACCCAGCCTACTGAGTCCAGGACATATAAGAGGTCAGCTTGGAAGTGCTGATTAACCTGGCCCTTTCAGACATTTCCTGTTAATGTGTGAGTGTGTCCATCTGATTCTGGGGCTGGAGGAGGTCCTGCATGATAGCTCCATTGGGAGGGATCTTTCAGCAGGGAGAAATAGAGCTCCATGTGAGAACACAAGTGACACAAGCAATACATTGATAGAATTACAGAACTCCCCCCGAAGAGTAACCCTAATGGATGAGCGTACCCTAAAGTAACGGGCAAAGCTGGTACACAGGGCATTGGCAGATTGCTCTGGCCTATCTGGTTCTATCTTGGCTGGCCTGGAGCTTGACTCCAGCTCACTATCTGCCTTTAACTGGCACTGGATCAACCTTCCTTCCCCTTCCAAACTATGCTCCATATCCAAGGTGAAGTGCTGGCAGGCCTGCTGTAGGAGGGAGCTGTGCACGAAGCCAGCCTTTCCCGCTGTGATGAGTGGATGGTGTAAGGGCAGATGAGAAGCAGGGCCAGATTCTCCACTGATGTAAACGGATGCAGCTCCATTGTCCTCACTGCAGATTGTCTCTGGGACTCCAGTGGAGCTGCTCAGATTTACACCGGCTGGGGATCTGGCTTGTAGTGCGCAGAGGAAATGTCCGACAGAGATTACCTCTCCTTTTACCCTGGAGGTGATTGAGGCCCCTCTGCTCACTGGGGTGGGTGGCCCCCGCTTGCTCAGTGCTGGGAGGGGTTCCTTGGTGAAACAATCCTAGCTCTGATCATGAACAGTCACCTACCCTTTCTCTGAATGTTGCCCAGGCTCCGATTGCCTCTCTCTGGATTTGTCCAGCAGCCGGCCTGAAGGACTAAGCCTCCTTTGTTTGGCCAGGTGGCTCCACTCCAAGGAAAAGGGCACCATAACTCGAGCAGGCCTCTCAAGCACTCAGCTGGCCTGTGGGAATGCCATCATTCTCCCACAATAGGGGCTGTTGTGGGAATATCCACTCACGGGCTGTAATCCCGGCTCCAACATCAGCAGGCCCTCCAGAGTCTGAGGGGATGAGAGAGTCCTAGGCGACCACAAGGAGGCCTTTGACCCTGACAGCATGATTGTAAGAAAATAAGAACATCCGTACTGGGTCAGACCAAAGGTCCGTCTAGCCCAGTATCCTGTCTCCCGACAGGGGCCAATGCCAGGTGCCCCAGAGGGAATGAACAGAACAGGTAATCATCAAGTCATCCATCCCCTGTCACTCATTCCCAGCTTCCTTCTGGCTTAGTTTGGTGGGGTTTCCTGTGTCCCACCCTGGTCCATTCTCATCACACTCAACACTGCCCCTATCATCCCTCATCTTAAATACCCTCACTGACCCTTCCTCACTTACTAGCAACTACTCTCCAGCCTCTGATCTCCTGTCCCTCAGCAAACATCTGGTGACGGTGGTCTCCTCCCATCTCTCTCATCCCCTAAGACACTCAGATACCACACGTGGGCAGAGGGTGAGACCCTAGCACTGAGCTTGTCCTTCTCCATGTGGCTGCACACCTGCTTCTCTCCAGTCTGGCTCCTTCTCATCCTCATGGGTAACTCTTTTCTTCTTGTGGGTCATCAGCAAGAAGCCCACCTCCCCAGCACTCCCCCTTCTCAGTATGAGCCCTATCTCTCTGACCATCTTCTCCCCTTCACCACACAGCAGCTCTGGTCTCTGTCCTTGGTCACCTTCTCTTCTCTGTCTAACCAGCAGGGCTGGTGCAACCATTTAGGCAACCTAGGCGGTCGCCTAGGGCACTAGGATTTGGGGGGCGGCATTTTCTTCGGCAGCGACCGCGGTGGCCGGATCTTCGGCCGCCTTGGTCGCCGCTGGCATTTAGGCGGAAGGAGCTGGGGCAGGGGAGCGTGCGGAGGGCCACTGCAGCAAGTAAGGGAGGGGGGCGGCACACAGGGGAACTCCCCGCCCCAGCTCACCCCTGCCCTGCCTCCTCCCCGAGCACGCTGTGGCTGCTTCACTTCTCCCGCCTCCCAGGCTTGTGGCACCAATCAGCTTAGGTGCCGCAAGCCTGGGAGGCGGGAGAAGTGAAGTAGCGACGGCGTGCTCGGGCTGCTCGTGCTCGTAGGAGGTGTGAGCTGGGGCTGGGGGGGGTGCCTTAGGGCGGAGGATGGGGAGCTGCCGTGGGGGGGCACCTCAGGGCGGAGTGGGGGAGCTGCCGTGGGGTGGGGCGCAAGGCGAAAGTTTTGCCTAAGGCGCGAAACATCCTTGCACCAGCTCTGGGCACCAGTGTTAGCTCCAGCCTGGGACAGCGCTGTTAGCATGGAGAGGGTTGTGGGGAAAGGTATTTGCAAAGGCTGTTGCAGATCCTGAATGGTGTTTCCTGGCAGCAATATTTGCACCACTCTCCCATGCTGCAGCCAGACAGCTCCCTCACTCCAGGCACATCCATTGCACCTTCTCTGACTTCCTAGCCATTTCAGAAGCCCCTGCCTTCATTTACAGTGCTGTCCTCTTCCCTGCAGTGTACCTCAGCTTCACGTCAACTTCCTTGCAAGGGAGCCATTGGAGAACCTGGACACAGGCAATTCCTGGCAAGGGGCCAGCGGGAGGTTCTGGGTGGAACCAAACTCCTGAGAATGGAGGCATCACTCAGGAATCACTACAGGCCTGATCCTCCCGTTGAAGCCAATGGGCATTGAGGGCTCTTGGCATCTTGAAGGATTGTCCCCTATGTAGTGTGAACACTTGGTGCATTTCAGCCCATGCCCTTTGGTTCTGGGGAAACTGAGGCACAAAACAGTGACAGGACATGCCCAAGAACTCAAGGATGAAGCTGGGAAGAGAATCCAAGTCTTCCTGCTCACAGGATTTATGGCCCAAGCAGCAGGGTAGCACTGCCATTTGGCACAGTGCAGAGGAGGGGCGTTTGCCTGTACTCTGGGATGGTTTCTCAGCTGAGATCTTGTCTCCCTCACCGTGCTCCCTGCCTCACATTTGCACTGACTTGTGCTGCTCTTTCCTTATTAATCCCTTTCACTCCAGTGTGCCCATCTGGTTTCCAAATCCCGACTCCCAGAGCCTAGAGAATCAGGGCTGGAATGTGACTCACAGGGGAAAATGGGGGTGGGGGGCAGTAGAAGGAAGGGGCTGCCTTGTCTCTCACTGGATGTTACACAATCAAACAGGGGAATGCTCGGAAAATGAAGAATGGAAAGATTCCGGGGCAGCTACGGAGAATGTTCTGCTTCCATCTTGTCCTGTACACTAGGAGCCCTCGCCTGACCTTTGTACTTGGAGAAGCTGCCCGCCCCTGCTCACCTGAGATCATCATTGTCTGCTTGTGACATGACAGTTATCTCCCCACCAACCAACTGTGACGTCACCAGCAGAGCAGAGCCAGTGACATTCACAGATACAAAGAAGCCGCCACCAGATGGGTGCCTTTGGAGATGGAGAACTGGGGGTGCATGGGAAGCACAGAAGTTAGCCCTCAGAAGCAGGGTTGGTCTGCAGAGTTTGGCACGAGGTGGGAGTGGGCCTTTAAGGGTCTGTCTGCACTGCAGCTGGCAGAGAGTCTCCCACTGACAGACTCACACTGGCAGGGCTTGAGCCCTGGGGGGTGTTGTGACTAAGGCTGGAACTTGGGCTAGCCACCTGAGCTCAGACCCAGGGAGTTGTCTGGGCTCGAGAGTCTGAGCTGGCTTCCCAAGCCGTGGGCTGGGAGGCTCACTCCTTGCTACAGTGTAGACGACGTGCCCTAAGGGGATGCAGACTAGGCTGACTGCACCCAAATCAGGAAAAGCAGAGTCCAAGAGCAGGAGTTTGCTCTGGTATCTGTGTCCAAATTTCACCACCCCCAGTGCTGCAAATCTGCTGTGTTCCGCCTCCGAAGCAGCTGCCGTTCTGTGGAGATGAGAGAGAATAAACCTCATGGGACAGATATCAATCACATTGCTTAATGTGCGGCCTGAAAGCTCCGATACTGCAGAGATGAGAGTGGGATACATGCCCCAGTAGAACCAACTAGCAAGGTGCTGTCACCGTATCACTCTGCTCCCACGGGCCGGTGGGCTCCCAGCTCCAGCATTCAGATCAGTGAAGTGATTGCGTGAACCCTCCCATGCAGCTGGGCCCAGGCTGTGATGCCACAGTGCCAGGGAGGAAACCCATGACAAAGCCCTATGCTGCCACCTAGTGGCCAGTCCCTGACTGCGCTTCTGCCAACTTTGTGCATCACAACTTTTCTTTTGGCTTATATTCCTGGGGCTTGATGCTTCCATGAAGCTGAACCTGCTGAGGGCCTCTGGGCAGATCATCAGCAGCAGCATGCTGGACTGAGGCACTGAAGAAGGTCCTGTCATCTTCAAGGGCTCATGGCAGTCAGGAATCCCAGCCCTGCCATAAGGTTTGCTTTTATACTGGGAGATGAACCCAGCACAAAGCCCATCATCCTATTGCTGGTCTTCAGTGAGCTGCATCCCACCCAACAAGTCTTGTGCTGGGCTGAGACAGGATCCCAGGTCCCATCTAGACCCTATGGTAAGGCCGTGTCCTGCCCCTGCACCTGGAGCCCTAGAAGCTTTTATGGTAAATAAAAAGGCAAGTGAAAACAGGAGTGATCTGAGCATTCAGAGGGAGGTCAGGGGCCCTAATAAACATGGTGTCAACTCTGACTGTGCCCATCCTTCATCGTGCTGGGGCAGGTCATGTCTGCATCCTGCTACTTCTCCTCTGTGGCCTAAATCCAGCCTTCCCTCCCTGCCCAGGACCGCCCAGAGGATTCCGGGGGCCTGGGGTCTTCGGCAGCGGGGGGCTCTTCCGTTCCGGGACTCGCCGCCGAAGTGCCCCGAAGACCCGCGGCGGGGTCCCCCCCGCCGCCGAATTACCGCCGAAGCAGGACCCGCCGCCGAAGTTCAGCTTGGTCTTCGGCGGTAATTCGGCAACGGGGGGGCCCCCGCCGCGGGTCTTCGGGGCACTTCACCGGCGGGTCCCTGAGCGGAAGGGTCCCCCGCCGCCGAATTACCGCCGAAGACCGAGTTGAACTTCGGCGGCGGGTCCCACTTCGGTGGTAATTCGCCAGTGGGGGGTCCTTCCGCTCCGGAGCGGAAGGACCCCGCACCGGTGAAGACCGGGAGTGGCAGAAGCTCCTGTGCCCGGCCCCGCAAGAGTTTTCCGGCCCCCCCGGAGCGAGTGAAGGACCCCACTCCAGGGGCCCTGAAAAATTCTTGTGGGGGCCCCTGTGGAGCCCGGGGCCTGGGGCAAATTGCCCCTCTTGCCCCCCCCTCTGGGCGGCCCTGTCCCTGCCTCATTAAAACACCCATCCAGGCAGGCCCTCACCAACTCATCTCGACTGCCTTCCCCCCCACCCCCGGCCTCCCTGACACCCACCTTGCCCTACTCAGAGCCAGGCAAAATGCAACCACCATGATCATCCCCCCCAGTTCATCACCCAGGTCCCGCTCTCTGTGAATCCTGCCTCTGGCTTGCCTGCTCCTCAGCTTCTCGGCTTCACCCTTCAGATCCTCTCTCACAGCTCTGGTATCCTGTCACATCACCCCTGTGTTCTGCCAATGGTGCCAGCCCTGATCCTCCGGTGTGGCCCCATCTCCCCCAACTGTCTTTGTGCTCCCTTCCACATGGCATGCCCTCCCTCAAGGTCTCTGCCTCTTCCTTCACATCCCTCCTCAAGACCCGCTTCTGCTGGGAGGCATAAAAGGAGTCAGCTCCCTATCAACTGGGTCAGCAGCATTGGCTTGTAGGTCAAAGTGCCCCTGAGCTGTCATTGCAGCCCATGGATCAGTGTGATCTCCTCACCGTCCCCCTCACCTCTCTCCTGTTCTGTGTCACACTCACCCCTTTCCCCTTGTTGTAAGTTACAGGGTAAGCTCTTCCCGACAGGCACTGTTTCTTTCTGTGTCTGTGCAGCCCCCAGCACAGTGGCACCTTGACCCTGAGGGCAGCCCCTGGGTGGTGCTCTCATGAAGGTAACACCATTAATTCTCCTTCCCTGTCCTACATCTCCAGCCCCACCTTCCTGCTCTCAGCCATCAATAGAGCCACAGGGGTTGGCTTAGCCCTAAGTAACCAGGCTGGTATTTTCAAAGGGGCCTAAGGATTTCAAGGGGTGCCTAAAACCCCAGCCAAGGGTCCCAGCTTGAGACCGTCCACTTTCCCTGTGTGGCCCTGTGGCATGCAATCTTTGTGTCACTGGAGCTCACCTAGTCCTGGCTAGGCTCATTAGCTCAAGCTGTAGTAGCTTATGGTTCTTAGCTCGGGGAGTCACTGGTTCAGTCCTTGGTGCGTTAGCCCAGATGGTAGCCATCATGCTGGCAACAGAGGGGTCCCTCTAGAAACCCCCCCTCCCAGGCTGGCTTTCCAAGGCTTGGGTGGGGATGCTGGGGAGAGCATTTATTGTATTTGCTGTCTGGGAGGGTTTCTGGAGGGATCGGGCTGTAATGTTCCATGTGTTTTGCTACCCAGCAAGATACTCTGGGGAAGGTGGGAGGTGATGTTCTTTCATGCTTGGGGAGGCTTTTGGAAGGAGAACTTTTGAACTCCTGGGTAAGCATAATGTTCTACCTGAACAACCTTAACTCTGCCCTCTAGTGATGTCATGCAGGGTAAACTCATAAATTGTTCACCCTCTATAACACTGATAGAGAGATATGCACAGCTGTTTGCTGCCCTCCCCCCAGGTATTAATACTTACTCTGGGTTAATTAATAAGTAAAAAGTGATTTTATTAAATACAGAAAGTAGGATTTAAGTGGTTCCAAGTAATAACAGACCGTACAAAGTGAATTACCAAGCAAAATAAAATAAAACACCCAAGTCTAAGCCTAATACAGTAAAAAAGCTAAAATTCACCCTCAGAGATGTTCCAGTAAGCTAGGGTGACCAGATGTCCCGATTTTATAGGGACAGTCCTGATATTTGGGGCTTTTTTTTTAATATGGGCGCCTATTACCCCCCACCCCCTGTCCTGATTTTTCACACTTGCTATCTGGTCACCCTACAATAAGCCTCTTTTACAGACTAGCCTCCTTCTAGTCTGGGTCCAGCAATCATTCACACCCCTGCATAGGTGGCAGGTTATATGGGCTCGAGGTGCCCGAGCACCAGGAATATTGAGGGCTGGGGGCTGTGCTCCAGCAATATTTGGAGCTGGGTCTCTCTCCCCCCACCCTGCCTGGATTGGGCCCCGGCCCCCACGGGCCTCCCCTACGCCCCGCCGCGTCCCTGCCTGAAAGAAAGTGGCGGGTGCCTCTCCTGTGCCTGCTTGTGCTGCCGGTGTAGCACATTCCTACACGGATTGGCTCCCGGCAGAACTGCTGTCTGCTGCCCCAGGGTCCTAGCGCCCCCCAGGGCAGGGCAGGGCAGGCTGCCCTTACCCTGCCCTTCCGCCCTAGCCCTGAGCCTCTCCAATGCCCCAAACCCCTCATCCCCAGCCAGAGTCCTCGTCCCTCTGCACCCTAATCCTCTTCCCCAGCCCTGAGCCCCCTCCTGCATCATGAATCCCTCCTCCTCAGCCCCACAGCCCTCACCCCTGCACTCCCTCCTATCCCCAAACTCCCTCCCAGAGTGTGCACCCCCCCTTCCCACACACCCCTTCCCACCCCCAAACTCCCTCCCAGAGCCTGCACCCCTCACCCCCTCCTACGCCCCCACCCCCAGCCCAGAGCCTCTACCCAAACTCCATCCCAAAGCCTGCACCCTACACCCCTCCTGCACCCTAATCCCCAGACCAGGACCTGGACCCCAGACCTACCCCCCCTCTCCCAGAGCCTTAGGCAGGTGGGGGCAGAGTTTGGAGGGGGGTGGAGTTGGGAGGGTGGGTTCTAGGCACCACCAAAATTTCTACAAACTTGCCACCCATGCACCCCTGTGGTTACTGTCCTTTGTTCCAGTTTCTTTCAGGTATCCTTTGGGGTGGAGAGGCCATCTTTGAGCCAGCTGAAGACAAAATGGAGGGGTTTACCCAGGGGCTTATATACTCTCTCTTGTGGGTGGAAACCCCTCTTCTCTCCTATGCAGAATCCAGCTCCAAGATGGAGTTTTGGAGTCACATGGGCAAGTCACACATCCATGCATGACTCAGTTCCTTACAGGCTGACGCCACATTCCCAGGAAAGCTCACATGTGGATTGGCATCTCCCAAAGTTCATTGTCAGTTAAGTGTTTCTTGACTGGGCACTTACTGAGCATAGTCCTTTCTCAAGAAGCTGACCAAATGCTTCACTGAGGCTACTTAAAATCAAACAAGTATATAGCCAATATTCATAACTTTGAATACAAAATGATACATGCATGCAAATAGGATGAATATATCTGGTAGAGCATAACCTTTGCAGAGATATGTTACATGGCATATCTAGGATAAAACATACTCCAGTTATGTCATATTTATACTCATAAGCATATTTCTATAAAGCATTATGGGGTGTAACGTCATAATGTTGTCAATTGCTGGGTTTCCTGGGGATCTGGGGTAGGGTCAGTGGTCCAAATCAGATCATTTAATGAATGGTCTCCTGATGCACAGTTTCCCCTTGAAAATCACATAAGATCAAAATGTGATGGTTCTTACTACTTTTTCTTTCATTTTTCTGTTTTCACACACAGCTAAGGCTCAAACTATGGCACTGGGGCATCCCAAACTGCTGCCACCCTCACAGGGCTGCACCTGCTGCCCCTTTGAGAAGGTATGAAGGGGATGACTCAATGCTGGCACCTCCTTGTGGCCAGGCATGGCATGTCATGGCCTCTCTTTCCTTGATGGTTGTCTTCTGCTGGTGGCTGCTCCACCCAGGGGCGGCTCCAGGCCCCAGCACGCCAAGCATGTGCTTGGGGCGGCAAGCTGCGGGGGGCGCTCTGTCGGTCGCCAGGAGGGCAGCAGGCAGCTCCGGTGGACTTCCCGCAGGCGTGTCTGCAGGAGGTCCACCGGAGCCGCTGGACCGGCGACCAGCAGAGCGCCCCCCGCGGCGTGCCGCCGTGCTTGGGGCGGCGAAATGGCTAGAGCCGCCCCTGGCTCCACCTCTGTGGTGGCCTGCCTCTTCCTGTGACCTGGCCCTCTGGGCTGGTCAGCTCCCCCTCCAGGGTAGTCTGTGAACAAAAAGAATGGGGAATTAACACAAATAAATTGAGTCAGTAAGAGAGAGGAGGGAATGACTCCCTCTCAGACTGCGTCAGGCTCTGGCTCTCTCTTCCCTCAGGGAGGAGCCTTCAGGCAGGGTTCATCTGGGTGGCTCCTGCCTGCAGTCAGCCCTTTCCTCTGTTCTCTTCCCTAGTTTTCCCTCAGGTGAACTCCTTGCCTCCCCTTTTAACTCCTCCTCCAGCCTGGGCATGCTCCACAGGTGTGGTGGGGCAGAGCTACCTGAGCCTGGAGCAGTTCCTTATAGAATCATAGAATCTCAGGGTTGGAAGGGACCTCAGGAGGTCATCTAGTCCAACCCCCTGCTCAAAGCAGGACCAAACCCAACTAAATCATCCCAGCCAGGGCTTTGTCAAGCCTGACCTTAAAAACCTCTAAGGAAGGAGATTCCACCACCTCCCTAGATAACCCATTCCAGTTCTTCACCACCCTACTAGTGAAAAAGTTTTTCCTAATGTCCAAACTAAACCTCCCCCTCTGCAACTTGAGACCATTACTCCTTGTTCTGTCATCTTCTACCACTGAGAACAGTCTAGATCCATCCTCTTTGGAACCCCCTTTCAGGTAGTTGAAAGCAACTATCAAATTCCCCCTCATTCTTCTCTTCTGCAGGCTAAACAATCCCAGTTCCCTCAGCCTCTCCTCATAAGTCATGTGTTCCAGCCCCCTAATCATTTTTGTTGCCCTCCGCTGGACTCTCTCCAATTTATCCACATCCTTCTTGTAGTGTGGGGCCCAAAACTGGACACAGTACTCCAAATGAGGCCTCACCAGTGCTGAGTAGAGGGGAATGATCACATCCCTCGATCTGCTGGAAATGCCCCTACTTATACAACCCAAAATGCCATTAGCCTTCTTGGCAACAAGGGCACACTGTTGACTCATATTCAGCTTTTCGTCCACCGTAACCCCTAGGTCCTTTTCTGTAGAACTGCTGCCCAGCCATTCGGTCCCTAGTCTGTAACAGTGCATGGGATTCTTCCGTCCTAAGTGCAGGACTCTGCACTTGTCCTTGTTGAACCTCATCATATTTCTTTTGGCCCAATCCTCTAATTTGTCTAGGTCCCTCTGTATCCTATCCCTACCCTCCAGCATATCAACCACTCCTCCCAGTTTAGTGTCATCTGCAAACTTGCTAAGGGTGCAGTCCACACCATCCTCCAGATTGTTAACCTCCTTAACCCCTTGTTGTCCCATCTGGGGTTTACATACCCCATCATAGGAAGCAATATTTAGAAAGATATTCAGGCTAAAAGTTGGATCTACAATATGGCTTGAACCAAACTGATGAGCCCAAGAAAGACATTAGCACCAGTGCAGCAGGACTGGGGGTCTGATCAGGACCAGCTCTAGGCACCAGCAAACCAAGCACGTGCTTGGGGTGGCACAATTCCAGGGGCGGCATTTCGGGAGGCTTTTTTTTTGCTTCGGCAGTTGTGCTCTCGGAGGTTGGTTTTGTTTTTTTTCATTTTGCTTGGGGCTTCAACCTAGAGCCAGCCCTGAGTCTGATGGGAGCCAGAGCTTTTGCTAACAGGCCTCTGTCAGAGTGGGAGGAAGAGTCTCTGTGACAAGCTGTGGCCCTTGAACCTAAGTGGCACCTGCAGACTGTCCTGCTCTGGCCAACTTTCTGAGCATGCACTTTGTGCACACGAGATGCACTCTGCCAGCAGAGGTTCCTTCTGGAAGCTCTGCCCTCAGAGTGAAGCTTCTGGCTTAACAGCTGATATTTCCATGCACAAACTCAGATTTACTTTAAAACGATTGCTAAGGGAAGATGAAAGACTCTAACAAGCAGCAGTAGTAGGTCAATGCACTCATGCCCTGTGCCCCTCACCCATTTCCTGAACTACGGGACTGAGTGTGAAGCAAATATGTGGGACTTTTTCATCAATGTCATCATAATGAAAGGGGTTGCTGAGTCTCAGGAAAGGCACCTATAACAGACTAAGGACTGGCTTGAGATCAGCATTGACTCATTCGGAGCCAGCATACTGTTGTCAGTCACAATAATAATAATAAATGCAGAAAACAACTTTCTGCAATAATTCATCCAATTGACACAAACCAGATATTCCCGTTTCTCAATTTCACCCCCAAGCACTGGAGTTTCTGAGAAAAAGGGGCAGAAAGAAACGTCAGACACTGGAAAAATCTTAGTCATGTGGAGCTTTTTAAAAAGGTTAGAGCAAAGCTCAAATTCTGTTTTGTCACACAAACTGCTATAGAAAAACCAAGCAGCTAACAGGCAGAATTTTTGTAGACCTTTCATATCTCTTTTAAAGTGGAAATCCTGGTGCAGCCTGAACTGTGATGGCGCTACCACCCCATCATGCTTTTGCTCTGTCACCTATGGACTGGGGAAGGGACACAGGTGCCAGTTGGAATCATTTGACCAAGTAGTTCCTCCACATTAATCATAGAATATTAGGGTTGGAAGGGATCTCAAGAGGTCATCTAGTCCAACCTCCTGCTCAAAGCAGGACCAATCCCCAGACAGAATTTTACTCCAGTTCCCTAAGTGGCCTCTTCAAGGAGTGAACTCACAACCCTGGGTTTAGCAGGCCAATGCTCAAACCACTGAGCATGGAAAATTCCAGTCCTCCCTCCCCGCATGAAATATATGGAGATATACCTATCTCATAGAGCTGAAAGGTCATTGAGTCCAGCCCCCTGCCTTAACTAGCAGGACCAAGTACTGATTTTGCCCCAGATCTCTAAGTGGCCCCCTCAAGGATTGAGCTCACAACCCTGGGTTTAGCAGGCCAATGCTCAAACCACTGAGCTATCCCTCCCCCCTATGCAAAGGGAGGTTTTCTTGAAAACCCATATGCCTCAAGAGGAACTGAGTAATGTTTGCAGTGCAAATTTGGTGTCATTTGTCCAAGGGGTACCCACCCTTCCTAAAATGAGCTGCTTATAATTTTCAAAGTCCACTGTTCACATGTATATGTAAATTGTTTAAAAAACTGATGGGCTGCAACAGAGTCTGGGCCACTTGGAGCAGGTGTTTCTAGAGATGTAACTGCCTGGAAATGAGCTGTATTATCATTTTCAGCATCATCACTTTTTTGGATGGACAGGGGAAGACTTAGATAAGCCCAGCCCACAGCAAGAAGGAGCTGCAATTGGAGAGATAGTCCCTCTCAGCCCTGCTATAAAGCATGCTCAGTCACTCTATGGGAAGGGTGCATATGCAGTCTGGTCACACATAGGAAATGAGAGGGGATGAAACATGCTCAGCAAGGATGGAATCTTTGGAGATTTTAGCTGCTAACCTCTAAGAAGTCTCCAAGGGACATGCGTGAACAGAGATTATTAACTAACGACTTCTTGACTGAATATAAGCAGATTTTCACGGACACTGCAGAGGGCACGTCCTGGAAACAAAGGCTTCCATAGCATGGGGACATGAGAGCCACTCAAAGAAAATCCTGCAGGATTTTTTTAAAATGGCAAAACAACGGATTTTTCTCTAAACTGGTTCTGTGAAGTGGCTGAACTGTTCTGATGAAAACTTTCCACAAAAATTCAGCCTAAGGCAGACACCTGGCATGGAAAATTCCAGTCCAAGTGATTCAAGTTTGTTAAAGTTATAAGCCACTTCATCTTATAATGGCCAAAGTTAATAACAGGCAGCACTACCTACAATTCATGCTTTTATATGAAAGGTTCCACACACCAAATCATTTTGTTTTTTCCATAATGTAAAAGACTCCACAGTGACATTCCTTTACTCCCTTACAAAGCAAATCAACATATCGTATAAACAGATGGCATGAAAAATAATTTCAGTAAAATGAAAAAATGCTCTGACGTGGTATTGGAGATCGTTCCACACTCTCTGCGCTCTGAGTCTCCCCTCCCCACTTCTCGCTCTCTCCTGTTTCCCAGTCTCTGTAGCTCCTGTCCCTTATTCATCCTTTGGCTGTGCCTATCCCAACTTCTCACTTCTCCCTGGGAGAGCTAAAGTTTCTCTGGTGGATTACAAGCGAGTTTTTTGTCACAAGTCCACAACACTCGCTTTAAAAAAATATATATACAAAAACTAAACTTCAGGAAGAACCTTTTCCTCATTATTTTCTCTGATCCTTTCCCCAGAAACTGGCTTTTCATAGCGGATACATCTCAGACAATTTTTTTAAAGTTTAGTTTAAAGTCGACTACCAATTTCAAAGCTTTTGAAAGAGGTAAATAACGACGGCATGTCATGGTTTGTTGCCATTATATGGAAGAAGCTGCATTAATCTAAGTTCCAAGGTAACAATTACATTAAACAGGAATTAAGGTTCACAGAGTGTGTTTCAGTGACATGCAGGTAAAAAAACATTGCAGACACATTGCAATTACCTCCAAAACAGGGGTTACAAAGTCAGGACATTCAGAGATCAGGTACCCAAAGCAACTGATTTTTAAAATGGGGATTGGATGCCTCGATCCCTTTGTAAAGGACTCGTGCTTGGTGCTGTAGAAACACAGAACCATATATGGTGGATTGATTTAAATCACTGATTGTAACCATGATTTAAATCAGCAAACAGGAAACCTCAATTTAAATAATCACTTTTAATTTTGTTTTGCAGTTGTACATTCAACTTATTTTTCTAAAGAAGGTTAATTCTCATTGGTTGGTAACTATTAAAACATGTTGATTTGCAACAAAATGTAGTTTTTACTCTAAATTTGGTGCTTTGTTTTGTTAACTATATACACACATACATTTATTTGAGTAATTATATAGCTTACATTATATTTATTCAGCGTCTTCATTGTTTTACACATTTATTGTTAGAAAATAGTGAGTGGTGCATTTTTTATTTACTATATAGTGATTAATGTTTTCTTTGTGATTTGTGTCAAGCTCTATTTGGATGGAAATTCAAATTCAATTACAAGCGCACAAAACCAGCATTTTAATTTATTTATATTTAGTTAGTTGAATGAAGCTGTCTTAAAGGATGTTATATCCTTGGGGGCAGCCGGTTTAGGAAGAAATCACTTGAGGCCAGACAGCAGACAGCTAACAAAACTACCATTTTATTTACAGACACAGAGCTCACCCAACCGGCCAAAACCGGCTGGGCTATCCCCTAATAATCTAACTCAGTTGCCATAGAAACAAAAACCATCACAACCAAATACACAACACTGGATATATAAGAAAAAAAGTTTATCAGAAAGCTTTTCAAAACACATTTTTCATTTAAAACTAACTGATTTATTAAATGAAGGAAGTATTCTCTGTAGTTAGTGAACTGAACATATTGTTTCTGATCAGCATGGCCTTCAAGATTTTAGAACTAGTAGATCTCATCCTCACACACCCCATATTTATTAATAGAAAAGAACAAGTTCTGCTTTTTCAACTTGTATTAGTTTCTTAACTTTGAACGAAACAGTCATTATACTGAACTAGTTGAATCAACTGAAATGAAGAAAATATTCTCTCTCAACCTCCAGAAGAGGCTACTCATGTCAAAGCTGGTTTAGCACTTCAGCAAACTCTGGTTCCAGGTGTTTAGCCAGTGACTTAAACTAGTTTAGTGGTCTGACTTTTTAAAAAACTTGGCAGCAAACATGTACTGCTTAATATTGTTTGTTTGTTTTATTTAAATTAAATTATCTCAACAGATTATAGTAAGTTTAGGCCTTACCATAGGATTGTTATTATTTCAAATTTAATTTAAAATAGGTACTTTAAAAATATACTTAATTTATATTTAAAAATCCAATATAACTTTATTTTTTTAAAAGTCATTTTATGTTTATCTACTCTGGAACAACAAATATAGTCCCTACCTAAAAGAGTATTTATCTTGTCCATTTGGTGGTCATTCTGGGGTTTGGGGTATTTTTCCCCTCCATGGCCAATTGTAATTGGCCAGCTTAGTCATGTGATCATGCTTTTCACAATGAAAATTTTGATTTTTAAAACTGAAAATATTCTTTGGACAATCTGGCCATAGGTGTCACAAAGGAGGCAGTGAACTTTTGAAACACTGGCATTACCTGTCGGAGCTGAAGACTTCACAGCCCAGCCCAACAGACTCTCCTGCTGCTGCTACTGTTCCATGTAAATAAGTGCTGTGTTTGCCACAGGAATGTGAATCAATGGCAAATGAGGATGGGAAGTGGCCCACACATCTGTGAATGGGAGGGGAGAGGTCCACAACATTCTCCCTTTCTGTTAAGGGGTTCATGGGATGGAGATCTAGGGGGATCGCAGGATGAAGGAGTTTAAAATCCCCTGTCCTACAGCAAAGGACTGAGAGTTCTGAGACATGAGTTTCTTCTCTCTGGCTCTGCCACTGTCAGGAATCAGAGCCTGCAGCTGAGCCAGGCTACAGGCAACCTAACGAGCACGGCTGGCCTGTAATTGGCTGCCTAATGGGCTACTCCACCTGATTGGAGGAAGGGTCAGCAGACCTGCTCTTAAGCCCAGTGGCAGTTTAGGGCTGCTCAAAGCATTTGCCAAATTGCCCATGTCTGTCATAGCTCCTTGTCTCAGGCCAGGTAACTCCAGCAGACCCTTGGCTCTGTCATCTGACTCCAGTTCTGATTTCTGACTCCTGCTCCAACTGCTAGGCATGACCATCTATGGCATGGTCACTGATCTGCTGTATGATTTTAGGTAAGTCATTTTGCCTCTCTGTGCCTTGGTTTCCCTGCTTGAAGATGCTTAACCACCTCTGTATAGTGCTCCAAATCCCTCCCATGAAAGGTGTTTTAAGTGCAGGTTGTTATTCTTAGACAGTAAGAGTAAGAACAAAACAAAAGCTTCATGCTTCTGTCTATTTGGCACAATCAAAGCGAGGATAACTCAATTACCCTGCCCCTCAGTACAGTACATTGGATTAAATTTGCCCCTCATGTCTCAGACTTATGTAAGTCAGTGGTATGACCATGTTTGGAAGACTTCAGTGCAGATTTAATTTACTGTGGTACTGTTTTTATGACTGCATGCAACTGAGTGCATTAAGAGATCTCCTCAGGTGGACTGTCCTTCATGAGCCATCTGACTTGGAGAACATTTCTCAAGCTTGAGTACAAACGGAAGAGCTTCATCTTTACTCAGAGCTTTACAAGGAATGGATATGAAGTGACTGAAGGTTCTCAAGGATGGATATTGGGGTGGTGGTGTTAGGAATCTGCTGAAATAGACAAGAGTGTTGGAAGGAAAGCTGGGGTATACAGACAACTCCTTGTGTGGGATGTGAAGAGCAGCTTGCTGCACATGTGGGGCATGCCAGTCTTGAAGGGGGAGCCTTAAAAAGGGAGAGGATCAGCTTGAGAGGATCTAGCCTGGGGAGGTGGATGGAGAAGCTGGTGTTGCTCTGTATTTCTGTTAATTTAGTTTCCTTGCCTTTGTTGCCTTGAGAACTGGGACTAGGAGCTGCTCCCCAAGGAGGAGGTGGGCCAATGTAGAACATAAGAACAGCCATACTGGGTCAGACCAATGGTCCATCAAGCCCAGTATCCTGTCTTCTGGCAGTGGCCAGTGTTAGTATATAGGCCTGTATATTCACCTGAGATAGAATTTTGGGTTTTGTTTGCCCATTTGACTTATGTTATTCTTATATCTTTACTAATATGTGTTGCTTCTGCCCAGCCAGATGGGTTTGTTAGTATAATGAGAAGAGAAAAGAGAGAGCTAAAGTGGTGCTAGGCCTGGTAGGAGTTTAATGTACGACTACCTCGACTCCTGTCTCAAGGCAAGGTCAAGCAACCAATCAGCAGTGGCAAGGGGGAATGGGGGCGGGAGGCATAAGAAACACCAAAAGCCAAAGAAAAGCCTGGCCTTGGCCAGAACAAAACCACACTCCTTACCCCTCCCATGAGATACAAGAGGTGGTGTGATGTTGCACACCATTATGCTTTAGAGCAGGCCTGCACAACATGCAGCCCGGGGGCCGCATGCAGCCTGCGTGGGCTCACTGTGCGGCCCATGCGGGGTGAGTAAGCAAGCAGCGGGTGAGGGAGGGGGGCTGAAGAGGCGGGCAGAGGTGTGTGGAGGTGAGCTGGTGGGGGAGGGGGGCTGAGGAGGCGAGTGGGCGGGCAGTGGTGGGGGCTGAGTAGGTGAGCTGGGGTGGGGGTGGGGGTGAGGAGGTGACCGAGGAGTCAGTGGCTGACCTGTTCTACTGATCTGGTCTGGCTCCCAGCCCCTCTCCAAGGGTTGCAGCTGTCTGGAGGTGCCTGCCTTCCTCATTCATTCAACAGGGCAATTGATTACAAAGTTGGGGGAAGATATTATTCTACTTCTAGCAAAAAGACACTTTTCTTTTACCTTAATCATACTACCTTAGGGGCCCGCTATAACATATTACTAAGGTTCGATGTTTCGGTGGGGTAGTGCTGGGGAAGGAGGGTTTGTTTCCGTGGAGCAGGCGGTGTTGGGAGGGGGGGCAGAGTATTTCAGGGGGGCTGGGTGGCACTGGGGGGGGGGGTCGGCAGGCATGGGAGGGGTTGGCCCTCAGCTGTTTTCTTTGGAGTAATATGGCCCTTGCTTTACGAGTTGTGCATTTAGAGAAATGTTTGAGTGTAAACATGACATAACTTGAATGTTTTATGCTAGATATGCCATGTAATATATCTTTGCAAAGGTTATGATTTACTGAATATATTTATCCTATTTGTATGCTTGTATCATTTTTATATGTGAAGTTATGGGCATTGGCTCAATGCTTGTATTTAAAGTGTTTGCTATAGGAAACACATAAAACAAGATGTGGTCAACACAGTGTGAAGGGGTTATTCAAGTTATTGGGAGTAATTAACTAACAATGGACTTTGGAAGACGCCAATCCACATCTGAGCTTTCCTGGGAACTAACATGTAAACAGTGGTGTCGGCCTGCAAAAAGCTGAATCATTCATAGACATGTGACTTGCCCAAGTGGCTAGAGATGCCATCTTGTGGCTGTGATGTTGCACGAGAGAGAGCCTATATAAGGCCCTGGAAATCCCTCCATTTTGTCTTCACTTGGCTCAGAAGATAGCCTCTCTACCCCAAAGAGATGCCTGAAAGAAACTGGAACAAAGGACAATAACTACAGGGGTGTGAGTGATTGCTGGACCCAGACTAGGAAAGAGTCTAGTCTGTGAAAGAAGTTTATTGAAACATCTCTGCATTTTGTTTCTTACTGTATTAGGCTTAGGTGTTTTGGTTTTTACTTGGTAACTTATTTTGTTCTGTCTTATTACTTGGAACCACTTAAATCCTAATTTTTATATTTAATAAAATCACTTTTTACTTATTAATTAACCAAGAGTACATAATACCTGGGGGAGCAAACAGCTGTGCATATCTCTCTACCAGTGTTAGAGGGTGAACAATTTATGAGTTTACCCTGTGTAAGCTTTATACAGAGTAAAAGGGATTTAATTGGGGTTTGGATCTCATAGGGAGCTGGGTATTTGGGTGCTAGAGACAGGAGCACTTTCTAAGCCATTTTCAGTTTAGTCTGCAGCTTTTGGGGAACGTGGTTCAGACCTGGGTCTGTTTGTAGCAGGCTAGCGTGTCTGGCTCAACAAGACAGGGTACTGAAATCCCAAGCTGGCAGGGAAAACAGGCTCAGAGGTAGCCTCAGCACATCAGGTGGCAGTCCCAAGGGGGTCTCTGTGACCCAACCCATCACAAGTGGTACTGATGCCCCCAGACTCAAGACCCTCCAAAATGGAATATGACCATAAATTGTAATGGGTAGGACCAAGGGCATGCACTACAAGTATAATTATGCCTGCTGAGGAGGAGGACCTGGAACACTGGGGTAAAGCTCTGCGGCGTCAGAGCTATGGATATGGTTGCTTGAAACTAACTCAATAAACATCACATTGCCTAGACTTCGGACTTCCAGTCTTTTGCTTTCTGCCTGTGTAACAAGAACCAGGGGAGAGGTGAAGGGAAAGTCTCTAACAGCCAATGCCAGATGCTTCAGAGGAAATGAACAGGATAGGCAATCATCAAGTGATCCAGCCCATCATCCCGTCCCATTTTCTGGCAATTCGAGGTTAGGAACATCCGGAGCATGGGGCTGTGTCCCTGACCATCTTGGCTAACAGCCACTGATGGAACTGTCCTCCGTGAACTTATCTAATTTTTTTTGAACCCCATTATAGCTTTGTCCTTCACAACATTCCCTGTTGACTGTACATTGCATGAAGAAGTACTTCCTTCTGTTTGTTTTAAACCTGCAGCCTGTTAATTTCATTGGGTAAACTCTCTGGTTCTTGTATTATGTGAAGGTGTAAATAACCCTTCCTTAGTCACTTTCTTGACACCATTCATGATTTTATAGACCTCTATCATATCCCCTCTTAGTCATCTCTTTCGAGCTGAAAAGTCCCAGTCTTTTAATCTCTCCTCAGACAGAAGCTGTTTGAGACTCTTAATCATTTTCGTTGCCCTTCTCTGTAGCTTTTTCAATTCTAATATCTTTTGGGATGGGCTGACCAGAACTGCCCACAGTATTCAAGATGTGGGTGTGCCATGAATTTATAGAGACATTAGGATATTATCTATCCCTTTCCTAATGACTCCCAACATTCTGTTAGCTTTTCTGACTGCCACTGCACATTGAGCATATCTTTTCAGAGAACTATTTACAATGACTTGAAGGTCTTTCTTGAGTGGTAACAGCTAATTTAGACCCTATCATTTTTGTATGAACAGTTGGGATTATGTTTTTCCAATGTGTATTACTTTGCATTTATCAACACTGAATTTCATCTGCCATTTTGTTGCCCAGTCTCTCAGTTTTGTGAGATCCCTTTGTAACTCTTTGCCATCTGCTTTGACTTAATTATCTTGAGTAATTTTGTATCATCTGCAAATGTTGCCACCTCACTGTTTATCCTTTTTTCCAGATCATTAATGAATGTTGAACAGCACTGGTCCCAGTACAGATCCCTCAGGGGCACCACTATTTACTTCTTTCCATTCTGAAAACTGAAGTAGGAAGTAGCCCAAGGAAGAAGCAAGAGGTCTGACCAGACAAACTGTAACCACTTGCTACAAGGGTCCCTGGAATGGAAACCAGAGTAGAGGGAGAGATTGGGTTTCCCTACAGCATCACTGGGGACTGATAGGAAGACCCCAGACACAAGAGGCCAGAAGGACTATTAGGCCTGGACCAGGGCTGTTGATCTGGTGTGAGGTCCAGAGATGACTACTGGGTGGAAACCCTGATTTGTCCTTAATAGGGTGAGACCAAAGGTGACTCAGCTGGAAGGCTGAGTTACAAGGCAAAAGGAGACCATCAGTGGACCAGATTGGCAGGACAACTGAGAAACCTCTGAAACACCTCACCAAGCTACAATGCAGTACCACACGCAGAGCTAGGATTACAACATGGGTTTAAATCAGTTACCATAACTCAATTGTCAGGTTCTAACCACCATCACTCCAGTGTAAATCCTAGGGTGACCAGATGTCCTGATTTTTTTTATAGGGAGTGTCCTGATTTTTGGGTCTTTTTCTAATATAGGCTCCTATTACCACTACCACCACTTGTCCTGATTTTTCACACTTGCTGTCTGGTCATCTTAGTAAATCCAGAGTAACTCCACTGAAATCAGTACAGTTACTTACACTAGTGTAAATCTGGAGTAACAGATCAGTGTCACCTGATCAAGATTAAAATGAACAGGACTGGACTAAAAGATTTGAGTTTAAAGGGGGACCAGATTTGAGCTGGCCTGATGGACTAGAGAAGTGGGCACTTTCCAAATGTGAGTGCTTTGTAATTAGAGTCGGGTGAAACATTAAATAGTCAAGATTGTGTCAAACTTCATTCTGACCTCCTGCCACAATTCTTCTGGCAGTGATGACTGCTCCACCAGCAGGACATCTTGTAAACACACTTCCTGTGTTGATAACTGCATGTGCCCTCAGGGATTCATGCATAGCTTAAATTTATGAGGCTTACTTTGATTAGTGTAAATCTTTGTCTACACTGGCAAGTAAAAGACAAAACATTTGTCGTTCAGAGGAGTTAAACCCACATACCCTGAAAGACAAATGTTTTGCCAACTACAAACGCTGGTGTGAACAGTGCTTTGTCAACAGAAGCACTCTCAGCCTGAGTCAGGGGATCGTCCACAGAGGGAGACAGTCAGGCGATTGCTCACACTCGTCTCAGGCAAGGGGAGACAGTTGGGGGATCACCTGTACTCCTCTCAGGCAGGGCCGGCTTTAGGCCTATTCCACCAATTCTCCCAAATTGGGCCCTGCGCCCCGTGAGAATCCCTTCCCTGGCTAGAGGCATCTTTTTAATTTTTACTCACCTGGCAGCGCTCCGGGTCTTCAGCGGCACTTCGGCAGGGGGTCCTTCGTTTACTCCGGGTCTTCAGCGGCGGGTCTTTCAGTGCCACCGAAGACCTGGAGTGAGTGAAGGACCTGCCACTGAAGTGCAGCTGAAGAGCCGCCAAGTACTCGGAGCACCGCCCGGTGAGTACAAGCCCCACTTGTGGTGGGTTTTTTATTTTTTTTTTTACATGTGATTTTTTTTTTTAAAGTCATCCCTGCCTGGGCCTCGTCGAAAGTGTTCAAATTGGGCCCTGCACTTCCAAAAGCCGGCCCTGCAAAGGCAGGGGAGACAGTCAGAGGGTTGCTGGTGCTCCCTCAGGTAGTGGGAGAGACAGTCAGGGGATGGCCTGTACTCCCCTCAGGCTGGGAGACAGTGAGACAATCACTCATAGGACAGCTCTGCCTGAGGGAATTTCTCATCCCCTGTCTGATTGCCTTAGTCAGCCTTCAGTCTCCCAGGGTTTGCCCAATCCGAAGTCTCAACACACTTGGCAAGGTGAGCATCCCATCTTTTGTCTAGCTGTCAGACCCATTAACCTGGGCTACATCTGTAACCAGTTACCCAGTCATGATCAAACAAATAAGGGTTTCACCAAACATTCACAAAAATAAGAGCTCTCCCATGTGCTTTACAGCAATAACATGTATTTTTGTGCCCTACAGCCTTTCAAAGTGCAACTTGTGAGTTTCACGGTAAATGAGATAGGGCTCTGCAGGATCTTGTATAGGGATAACTTTCATGAACTAACACAGATGAGCTCACAGTGCTCGAGGGTGCAATAATAAATATGCATTGTATGTGCCTCTATTATGAGAGATTGTTGTGATACATGGGCACTAGGGGGCAGAGTCACACTAACCTTAACAGGTTTCAGAGTAGCAGCCGTGTTAGTCTGTATCCGCAAAAAAAAAAAAAAACAGGAGTACTTGTGGCACCTTAAAGACTAACAAATTTATTGTAGCATGAGCTTTCGTGAGCTAAAGCTCACTTCTTCGGATGCATAGAATGGAACACACAGACAGGAGATATTTATACATACAGAGAACATGAAAAGGTGGAAGTATGCATACCAACAGGCAGAGTCTAATCAATTGAGATGAGCTATCGTTAGCAGGAGGAAAAAAAACTTTTTGAAGTGATAATTAAGATGGCCCATAGAAGGTGTGAGGAGAACTTAACATAGGGAAATAGATTCAATTGGTGTAATGACCCAACCATTCCCAGTCTTTATTTAGACCACAGTTAATGGTATCTAGTTTGCATATTAATTCAAGTTCAGCAGTCTCTCTTTGGAGTCTGTTTTTGAAGTTTTTTTGTTGCAAAATTGCCACCTTCAAGTCTGTCACTGAGTGGTTAGGAAGGTTGAAGGTTCAACCTTCCTAACCACTCAGTGACAGACTTGAAGGTGGCAATTTTGCAACAAAAAAACTTCAAAAACAGACTCCAAAGAGAGACTGCTGAACTTGAATTAATATGCAAACTAGATACCATTAACTGTGGTCTAAATAAAGACTGGGAATGGTTGGGTCATTACACCAATTGAATCTATTTCCCTATGTTAAGTTCTCCTCACACCTTCTATGGGCCATCTTAATTATCACTTCAAAATTTTTTTTCCTCCTGCTAACGATAGCTCATCTCAATTGATTAGACTCTGCCTGTTGGTATGCATACTTCCACCTTTTCATGTTCTCTGTATGTATAAATATCTCCTGTCTGTGTGTTCCATTCTATGCATCCGAAGAAGTGAGCTTTAGCTCACGAAAGCTCATGCTACAATAAATTTGTTAGTCTTTAAGGTGCCACAAGTACTCCTGTTTTTTTTTTACTAACCTTAACGTTGGCCTTTTCTGATCTTTGAGTGTAAATGTAATATTCTTTCCACACAGTGGTGTTGATACAATTATATTATGTGTTAGTTTTTCACTGGGATAATCTATTGGCTTGGAATTGCATTTCAAGCCTTTAATGCCACTCCAGCAACATTGGGTTGGAACATCCCCCTGGAGAATTTGCCCAGTGGGCAAACCGCATAAGTTTGGCATAGACAGCCTTAGGTAGGGGCAGGGGGACATGTCAGGGGAAAGAAGGGGATGTGCTCCCACTTTTCTCTGCAAGTCTGCTGTAAGTTAGAGCAGGGGCTGCACTAACCAGAATTCAGGAGGCTCAAGGGGGAGGTGTAACAGCGTGCTGGCTTAAGAGGCACTGAACCAGCCCCTATTAGCTCAACCTGCTAGCATAGCTGCCATCAAGGTGAACTGGCAGGGTGTGGCTCATTAAAGGCGCCTGAGAGCAATCACCTGTGAGCCTGCTGAGAAGAAGGCTGATAAAGCTAGCAGGAAGGAAATAGGAGAGAGGAACAGGAAAGTGAGGAGGGCCTGTTACTCCCAGCTGCTCCCTAAGAGACTGTAAGAGCAAGCTGTTCCCTAAGGGGCTACCTGACTGGTATTGAACTGTATATCGCTGTATATACGTGATGGTGGGAAAATACTGGGAAATAAAAGGGCACTGGTGTATGAAAGAGTGGTCTCCACCCAATTTGTACCCTGAGCAACGAAGAGCTCGTCTACAGGAGGTAACACCAAACTTTGCCCCAACTCAGTCCAGTACCATCTGCAGTGCCCCTCCTGGCAGGAGAAGTACAGGATCTGACCCATTGCCTCACTTGCAGACTCCCTGGGTGGATAAAATACAAATGGCTCAACAATTCTGCAGCACGTAGTGACTTTCCAGAGACAAATGTGCCCGATTTGTATTTCCACACATCAGCAGAAGCTTTAACAATCTTTTATGCTTTTCTTTCTGGGATGCAAGTGTCATTTAGCATTTTGTAGTCCTGTGGGTTGGGATTGAGGGGCATCAGGACTGATCCCAGGACTGATATAGTAAGGGGCTTTGGGTCAGGAGTGATTTGTGTCACTGTGTTGCTTTTTGGGGTTAAGCGAGGTGAATCACTACCACCTGTTTACAGCATGAGAGAGTCGTGTCTGTGCCCACTGAGGGAAATCCTTCTAACTGTGCCAGCCAATGGCAGCACAAGTGCTCCATTCTGGGCTCTGCAAGTCCCATTCTTTCCCAGTGCTGGCTACCAATTAGCATGCCCCTCTTGTTACACTCGAATGCCCAGCCCCTTGTCTCCTGGACATCCAGACTGTACACTGATCATCTGCTGCTCCGTGGAAGCGGGAAACCCATTTACTGGCTTCACCTCATTTTAACCCTCTCCTTAGCACAAAGCAGTGAGATAAAACCAAACTGCAGCTTATTTAACAAAGCTTGAGTTAAAGAGACAACCAAAAGCAAGTAAAAGGATTTGAAAACCTAAGGTTACAGGTAAAAGAAAAACATACGATGCAGTCTTGAGCCTGTACTTATTAACAGGTTCCTGTCCAGGCTAATAAGGTATTTCTCACCCAATGGTTACTCCATGCAGGGCTTGTTCAGTTGAGAGAGCTGGGAGCCACGTTTCATAACACTCCCACTGGCAGAATGTCACTACCATAACTGATCTCTTCTTGTGCCCTTTCTTCTCTTATCCAGTCCCAAGTGTTTTGTCCCTTTTCACAAACAGGACATTTTATTAACGTCCGCTCAGCCCTGAGGGTCCCCTATTCAGTCTGTTCTTCAGGTTCATTTTGTCTTTGTAAATATTAGGCCTACGTGATTCTGCTCCAGACTGTAAACACAGGGCTGGGCTGGGTCAAAAGATGTTGATTGTGCTCGCTCTTGACTGAGTATGAGACAACCCTCCAACCTCCAGTGCTTCACCTCCAACAGTTTTGGAATAAAATATTCTACATTTTACTTTGCTCTTAAAATGGCAGAATAGAAACATCTTGCACTAACCATGATTTAGCTACTTCTTAGCTCTTGGTAGAGAACCCACACGACCCACTCTTTGGTGAAATATCAAGAAGATGGTCACACACAGCCTAGGTGCAACATACCTGCCTGGTCAGGCCTCTGCCACAAATGCTTGTGACTTTCTGACTGCCACACCTACAAAACCATCAACACTGACGCTCTTCATAAACAAAATATTTTAGCTAAAATAAGCCAGAAGGCCTAAGACTTATGGGTTCTTTCCATCTCCCCATTTGGAGCTAGCCATGCGGTCTTTCTGCCAACCATTGTGTTCATAACTCCAGGGAGTAAGAAGCAAACATGCTGCCAGTGGCATTTAGCAAATGGGCTGGTCTGCTTTCACACCACAACACCAGAGCTAAAGGCTTCTGCAGTGGGATGATACGTCTGGGAAAGACAATGTCAAAGCCCTGCAGATCCTGACTAGGAGGCAGCTGGGTTTTTAGCCTCATGTTCAGGTGTCAGTGAAAGGACATGAGGGCGTTTAGATTTTCTCCATTTTTTTTTCCTTTAAGCGACTTCTATAAACTCTTCTGTGTGAATCTTTCCTGCCTGAGATTCTCCTCCAACTCCGGGGTCCTACTTGCATCCCTGCTCTTTGTCTCCCTCTAGAGGCTAGACCACGTGTAGTAGTTTGAATGATTTTCTGATCCTAAGAACATTTTCAAAATTTAAAAAAACTTTCCCATCCCAAATCAGGATAAAAAGTCAAAATCTTGAAAATTTTCATGAATCAGAATTAAAAAAAAAATCAGTTAGAATCATCATGTTTTGACTGATACAATTTCATCCATTTCAATGTGTTTTTAAACTATAATTTAAGTTTATAAAGAAAGTCTCTCAACAAGAAAACTAGAATTTTTCATTTTTTCCCAAAATTATTTTTTGTTGACAAATTTTTCAAAACTGACAAAATGCCACAAAAAATGTCCATTTTGATGAATCTGCATTTTCCAACAGATAAAAATATTAATCAAAACATTCTTGAGCAGCTCTGTTTGAGTCCAGTCCTGTGAGAGCCTGGAGGAGTAGAACCTAGGAACAATGGTGGCAGTTAGTGCTGCTGATGTTGCTGCCTCACCACTGGGAGCTTAGACTGGGTTGCTGCTGGAGGATCCTGTGAAGTTAGGCTTTGCTGGTTGGTATTTCCTGCAGAGCCTAAGTCACAACCACTCCCAGCTTATCATGGCTTCCTGGTTTAAATACTAGCATCAGCCAATCAGTGGGATGGGAGGGGCTGCCACTCAGGCCCTGCTGGGCAGAATTTCCTACAGAGCCTGGCTTGGCTTGACAGGATCCTCCTGCAGAACCCTAGCTTGAGCTGCCAGTGGTGATGTAGCAGCATCAGAATCCCCCAAACCCAACAGTCCCAGCGTCTACTCTTGCAGTTTCTTACAATGTCTGGCTCTGAGCCAATGGCCATAGGTCCAGGTATTTAGGTGTCTAATGCCCATTGATTTCAATGGAAGTTAAGTGCCTCAATACCTTCTAAAATGCATCCCATGGTACTTTAGCTCAAGCAATCGCACCTCATGCTTTCAGAGCCAGAGGTCCCAGGTCCATTCCCTGCAGGTGATGTGACCCGGGGTGTTTATTACACATGTACGGCACAAAGGGGCACAGGTCTGGTTGCCCTCTAGATGCCCCCAAAGAATAAAGGATTAGTAATAATGGTGCAACTTATGTGCAGACTGGCGGGTGTTGCTAGATCTCCACCCTGGCCCCCAGAGCCCTGCTTTAATCCAAGGTGTGTTCTATGGGAAGGCTCATTGCCTGGACAGGCAGGCATAGCATAGGTGATTCTTGCAAGCTCAGCCAATGTCCTCCTGGTTCTGCCCTGGCACTTCCCTGTCACTCCAGCACTTACTGAGCCAAAACTGACAGTGCTGGCACAGGTAGCTGTTGTGCAAGCTGCCTCCATCCAGCTCTGCCAGCATACTGCCGGTCCTGGCCCACACTACCCCTGCCATTCTAGTCGACCTGGGGCTTGGTCTAGGTTTTCCATCAGTGTTTTGGGCTGGTTTGATTGCCTGACAAACAGATGTATAAATAGCATGAAGCTCACAACATTTCCCAGTTTTACAAAGCTCTTGATCTTCCTCTGATCAGAATTTGTTGTTTATTTATCACCTGAAAATCGTCATCTCAACAAACCCATTTGCCCTTTGTGTAGGGTATTTGGTCACAGAGGGGAGGAATCTGGCTCTCCTGCAGCTCTTTTCCTTCTGCAGAGAGACCTCAAAGCACAAGCAAACAAAGCTACTCTTCAGCAGGCTGTTTTGGCTCTGATGAGGAATTGGCCCATGCCCAGACCTTGGGAACCTAACTCTCCATGAAATCCAAATCTAGATGCCAACTTAAGGTCAGGCCTGTCTCTAGCTGTTTCTCCTCTGCAGAGCTAGTCATTTGCAGGGGGGGGGGGTCACTCTGCATTTTCTCCAAGCAGCACCTGGCCCAGAATTTTTCATTGAGAGGAGATGGATTGGTGAAAGGATGAATGGGACAGGAGGATCTATGAACGGTATGATTATCAGATCATCAGTGGGATTCATGCCTATGATCCTCAATACCAAATGTGTGAGCTCCTATTGTTTGAGTGAAAGGAGCGACTTATCTAGCTGTCAACTGTAGTAGACCGTTATCCTCATATGTGGGCCAGCCACTGGAGGGCAACAAAGACCAACATTTGTGCTTGTGTAGGTAACACTGCAGTTTGCCCTAACACTTTTCAAAAACTGCCATGGGATCTTTAGCTTCCAAGTGGGTGGTCAGCAAAGATGGGCAGTAGAGAGCATCACTTCACAGGGGTCACAGCTCCAAGGCCCTGCCTGCTGCCAGGGGTTAAACCCTAGTGTGCTGAGTCTGGGCAAATACTGTAACAAATCTGTGAATCCCGTCTCTGTTGCCAGTATCCCACCAGTTACTCTAAGGAACATTTTCAGCACTAGTGCCTGTGACACAGAAAAACAGTTGTTGTGGCACACATGGGCGGTAGAGTTTTTATAGCATGTTGGTGGGGGGGTCCTCAGAAAGGAAAAGGTTGAGAACCCCCTGTACTAAAGCTTCCCTAGTTTTCTTTAACATAGTACTGTTTCAAACAGCACTACATTAAAGCACACCAGCAAAGTCTACATAACCAATTAATGCATAACACTTTAGTGTGCTTTAGAAATCACTCAGAAAAAAACATCACCCCACCCTATAGATAAACCCTAAGCCAAAGCAGAAAGTACCTTACAGTACAGTGGCATGCCAAGAATGGTGAAATTTACCTTAGTAATATGTGTTTCATATTCAAAGCAAACAGAGGTGTCAGACATTCAAGTTGTCCAGCATTTCTCTGCCACAAAATGAAAATGGCTATGTGCTTTCAATAGTAATGAAATGTGTGCCTCAGAATTTCATGAGAACATGGCCAAATGTTCTAAGTAATTTAACAAGCAACAGGGGGGAAGTGGGTATGTTTGAGTTAAGTGATATGAGCCAAAGTTGTTACATGTGCGTACATTCCTGTTTGACAATGTGCATGTTTTGCATTTTGTAGTGTTCGTATGTATGTTGCCTAACATTTTCTTCCAGCAGTCACTGGCACTTCATGTGATTTCACTAATTACATCTGTGTGATGCCCCAGGCTTTCAGGTTGTATATAAATAAAATGTAAAATAAAAATAATACAAATACATTAAAAGATAAAAATAAAATTTCAAAATTGAAAAAGAATAGTCTTATTTATTGACTCAAAACAAAATGTCAGAAAATTTGTTTCATAGTACATTTCAACCCTTCAACTTTTCATTCCGATTTGGAATGAACAAAATGTGAAAATGTCTGAATTTCCCATGGAATGGAAATTCCAAGTCTTGAGTCATTCTACACTGGAAATTGTTGATATTAAAAAAACCTTTGTGTTTAGAACAGTTGTGGGGTGTCGTCATTATGAAATTTTGGTTTCCAGAAAAAGGACACAAGAAAATAATGAGGAAAAGGTCTTATTTGTTTAAAAAAAAAAAAAAGAACCCTCTGATGCCACTTAATAATAACAATAAAATTGTGATGAAAGCTTTTTAATGTTTGTGGTCCCAGATTAGATTATAGAACTGGAAGGGGTCCATTGTGATCATCTAGTTTGATCTAGTATAAAACAGGCCCATAGGACTTCCCTAAATTCCCATTTGAACTAGAACAGACCTTTAGAAAAAATCCAATCTTGATTTAAAGATTAAAATGATTTTTAGGATATTTCCCTCATAGAATCATTACATAGCAAAGTTAAAATTGTTGGGGTTCCTTAACTGTGTATTTCTTACTTAATATGTCTGGGTTTCTTATAACAACCTTGAGTGGCTAAAAAAGGGGAAAATCTAATATGCCTTTTAAAAAAAATGTAATTTGTGTCCACATTAAACACTACAGTGACTTAATCCTCATTGTATGGTTATTACATGACATCACTTCAGGGAAGAGTTAAGATTATTTGGGTGTTTTCTCACCTTAACATGTTTGGATTTCTTTTAAGTTTAACCATAACTGAATTTTCTGGATTTGTAAAGACTAGTTTGGGGATAATTTCAATCTCCTTGTGATGGATTTCTCCCTAAATTACTGAGACGTACTCTCACCCTTAACTCTGTCTTAATGCAGTTTTTGTGTGGGGAATTTCCTTGGTATTTTTATATTTAAAAATATCACACATGACACTAACCAGAAGCTCAAAGTGAATGATCCCATTTCTGATGGTTTGCTTTCTGCCTTACTTCTCTCCTCCAAATTCTCCCTCTGTCTTGCACCTCCCTACCTTCCCCTGTGCACCCACCAACCCACCCCAAATTCTTCCTCCTGGTGTTACCCTGCATTCACATACATATACCCCAGTTCCCCCTGAGATGCCTGCTGAGTCATGAAAACTGCCCACTTTCCACAAGGCTGCCCAACCACCTTTGTTCTCAATAGGATTGAAGCCACAGCTGCCCAGATGGAAGATGGCATGTGCTATGCAGACAAAGGCAACCCAGACAAATTCAAATTAGAAACAAGGCACAAATGTTTAACAGAGGGGGCAATCGACCACTGGAACAAGCTCCCAAGGGAAGTGGTGGATTCTCCATCTCTCCAAGTCTTCAAATCCAGGCTGGCTGCCTTTCCGGAAGACCTGCTCTATAGAGCTGGGCCACAGGCAGAATTTCTGTTCCATGGGAAATTCTGAAACTGTGGGGAGAATATTCATTCCATTTCCAAATAAACAACAGCCAGGGTGAAGGGTCCCGTGGATGGCAAGATTTAAAAAAATGATTTTGACACATTGAAACATTTCCCTGTGAAAGTTTCAGAACCAAATCAAACAGTGGAGGCCAAACTCCAAGGCTCCTGCCTAAGCCCTGACTTCTAGTGGACTGATGGGGAGCCAGGAACCTAGAAGCTGGGGCTCCTAGCTCTGTGGCAACGGTTCAAGGAATCCCAGAGAGCTAAAGCCGGGACTCCTGTGCCCAACCTACACCAGAAGCCCTGGGAGTGCATCTTACACATGCCTAATTCCTGCAATGCATCAGCCCTTAGACCAGAATCCAGCAGAAGTGCAAACCTACGGACCCCCCATCCTACCCCCATCCATATACCAGACATATACAGTTCCCATCTTTGTAGTATCTGGACAACTCCCATTCTCCAATGTATTTATCTTCACACACTGCTGGGAAGTTGTGACATTGCATCCCATATTCTTCATAGCAATATGGTTATGTTATGAATATGCACTAACTAAGATATATTTTATGCAAGATGGGTTTTGTAAGGTATCATTGGAAAGGTTATGATTTACTGAATGTGATTATCCAATTTGCATGCATGTATTATTTCTGTATCTAAAGAAGGGGTTGTCAAACTTTTTGGCCCAAGGGCCACATCTCGCCATGGAAATTGTATGGCGGGCCATGAATGCTCACAAAATTGGGGTTAGGGGGTGGGAGGGGGTGAGGGCTCTGTCTGGAGGTGGTGGCTCCAGGTTGGGGCCAGAAATGAGGAGTTCAGGGTGTGGGAGAGGGCTGCAGGCTGGGGCCAGGGGGTAGAGTGCGGAGGTGGGGGCGTGAGGGCTCCAGCTGGGTTGCGGGCTCTGGGGTGGGGCTGGGAATGAGGGGTTTGGGGTGTAGGAGGGTGCTCTGGTCTGGGACCAAGGGGTTTGGAGGGTGGGAGGGGGATCAGGGCTGGGGCAGGGAGTTGGGGCACGAGGGCATGGTTCAGGGGTGAAGGCTCCAGGTGCCGCTTACCTCAAGCAGCTCCCCGAAGCAGCGGCATGTTGCTCCTATCCGGAGGCACAGCCCAGCGGCTCTGCTGCACGCTGCCCTATCTGCAGGCGCCACCCCTGCACCTCCCATTGGCCAAGGTTCCTGGCCAATGGGAGCTGTGGGGGCGGCGTTTGGGGCAGCGGCAACATGCAGAGGGGAAACCAGGGGGCTCCACTACACATAGCAGCTGGAGTGGGGACACACTGCTGCTTCCGGGAGCTGCGCGGAGCAGCCCTCAACCCTGCTCCCTGGCTGGCGTGCTGGAGCAGGCAACCCCCAGATCCTGCTCCCCAGTGGGAGCGCGAGGGCCGGATTAAAATGGCTGGCAGGCCAGATGCGGCCCATGGGCCACAGTTTGCCCACCCCTGAACTAAAGTTAGGAATATTGACTATGTAACAATTACAATTGTGTGTGTATTTGGGAGACACCCACCAGACAACCGGCCATCACAGCCTTGATGGGCCATTAGGAAGAAACAGTAAGACTGTGAAGATACTAATCTCTCCTTCCTCAGAGGTGTCTTGGGATGTAGCTGTAATGCTACCAGGTCAGGTGGTCCAGTCACCTGTTACAAAATACCACCTTGGGGACACTGCTGGTACTTTTCCTCTATAGGGGGGATGGGGATCAAATAAAAGGTTTCCTGCCTTAGGTAAATCCTTTTTAAGGCTGGGGAGGGGGTTAATCTAGACTCTCCTCCATTGCCTACCCAAGAAGAAAGACTGCTGAAGGGACAAAGGAAATAACCTGAGGTGAAAGGCAGGGATGAGTCCAGACTGAGACAGAGGTCCAGTCTGTAAGAAGAAATAACTGGAATGCTAGGCTACAGAAACTCAGAAACTTGCCTAAAACAACATTTAGGGTGAGGAATTACTTCTCGAAATCAGTCTCTTTAAGATCTTAAGCTTAGTATGTGTGTTTTTGTTTTATTTGCTCAGTAATCTGCTTTGTTCTGTCTGCTATCCCTTATAATCACTTAAAATCTCCCTTCTATAGTTAATCTCTCTTCACATTTAGGAAGAGGGCAAATTTTTATGAGCTTGCGCTGTGCAGATTTTTCTATACAGCGCAAGACAGCATTATTTTGGGTTTATTCCCCAAAGGGGATGTGCATGTGAGCGCTGGGTGAATCCTCACACACAGAGCAGACTTCAGTGTGTGTGTGTGTGTGTGTGTGTGTGTGTGTGTGTGTGTGTCAAGAGGATGGGGAGCCTGGCTAAGCAAGACAGTGTAAGGGGGGCCCAAGCTGGTGGAACAGAGAGTCTTTGGGTTAAGTTTAGCAATGAGAGCAACACGGGTGATGTCGTGGTGGGCATGTGCTATAGACCACTGGACCAAGAGGATGAGGTAAACGAGGCTTTCTTCGGATAATTAACTGAAGTTTGCAGAACACAGGCCCTGGTTCTAATGGGGGACTTCAATCACCCTGACATCTGCTGGGAGAGCAATACAGCAGTGCACAGACAATCCAGGAAATTTTTGGAGCATGTTGGGGACAACTTCCTGGTGCAACTACAGGAGGAACCAACCAGGGGGCATTCTCCTCTTCACCTGCTGCTTACAAACAGGGAAGAATTGGTAGGGGAAGTAGAAGTGGGTTGCAACCTGGGCAGCAGTGACCATGAGATGGTTGAGTTCAGGATCCTCACAAAAGGAAGAAAAGAGAGTAGTAAAATACGGACCCTGGACTTCAGAAAAGCAGACTTTGACTCCCTTAGGGAACTGATGGGCAGGATCTCCTGGGAGGCTAATATGAGGGGGAAAGGAGTCTAGGAAAGCTGGTTGTATTTTAAAGCCTTATTGAGGGAGGAACAAGCCATCCTGATGTGCAGAAAGAATAGCAAATATGGCAGGCGACCAGCGTGGCTTAACAATGAAATCTTCGGTGAGCTTAAACACAAAAAGGAGGCTCACGAGAAGTGGAAACTTGGACAGATGACTAGGGAGGAGTATAAAAATATTGCTCAAACATGCAGAGGTATAATCAGGAAGGCCAAAACACAATTGGAGTTGCAGCTAGCAAGGGATGCGAAGGGTAACAAGAAGGGTTTCTACAGGTATGTTAGCAACAAGAAAAAGTTCAGGGAAAGTGTGGGACGGTTAATGAATGGGGGAGGCAACCTAGTGACAGGTGATGTGGAAAAAGCTAATGTACTCAAGGCTTTTTTTGCCTCAGTCAACTGGAAAAAGGCAAATATAGTGCCCATATTTAGAAAAGGGAAGAAGGAGAATCTGGGATCTACAGATTGGTCAGCCTCACCTCAATCCCTGGAAAAATCATGGAGCAGGTCCTCCAGGAAATCATTTTAAGCACTTGGAGGAGAGGAAGATGATCAGGAACAGTCAACATGGATTCACCAAGAGCAAGTCATGCCTGACCAACCTGATTGCCTTCTATGAGAAGATAACTGGCTCTGTGGATGAGGGGAAAGCAGTGCATGTGATATATCTTGACTTTAGCAAAGCTTTTGATATGGTCTCCCACAGTATTCTTGCCAGCAAGTTAAAAAAGTATGGCTTGGATGAATGGACTATAAGGTGGATAGAAAGCTGGCTAGATCATCGGGCTCAACAGGTAGTGATCAACGGCTTGATGTCTAGTTGGCAGCCAGTATCAAGCGGAGTGCCCCAGGGTGCCAGTCCTGGGGCCGGTTTTGTTCAACATCTTCATTAATGATCTGGATGATGGGATGGATTGCACCCTCAGCAACTTTGCAGATGACACTAAGGTGTGGGGAGAGGTAGATACGCTGGAGGGTAGGGATAGGGTCCAGAGTGACCTAGACAAATTGGATGATTGGGCTAAAAGAAATCTGATGAGGTTCAACAAAGACAAGTGCAGAGTCCTGCACTTAGGATGGAAGAATCCCATGCACTGCTACAGGCTTGGGACTGACTGACTGGCTAAGCGGCAGTTCTGCAGAAAAGGACCTGGGGATTACAGTGGACGAGAAGCTGGCTATGAGTCAGCAGTGTGCCCTTGTTGCCAAGAAGGCTAATGGCACATTGGGCTGCATTAGTAGGAGCATTGGCAGTAGATTGAGGGAAGTGATTATTCCCCTCTATTTGGCACTGGTGAGGCCACATCTGGAGTATTGCATCCAGTTTT
Source organism: Mauremys mutica (assembly GCF_020497125.1). Taxonomy (NCBI): domain Eukaryota; kingdom Metazoa; phylum Chordata; order Testudines; family Geoemydidae; genus Mauremys; species Mauremys mutica. Next base: position 50,012,470 of record NC_059078.1, read on the forward strand.
GGGCCCCCCACTACAGAAAGGATGTGGCAGATGACAGAACAAGGAGCAATGGTCTCAAGTTCCAGTGGAGGAGGTCTAGGTTGGATATTAGGAAAAACTATTTCACTAGGAGGGTGGTGAAGCACTGGAATGGGTTACCTAGGGAGGTGGTGGAATCTCCATCCTTAGCGGTTTTTAAGGCCTGGCTTGACAAAGCCCTGGCTGGGATGATTTAATTGGTGTTGGTCCTGCTTTGAGCAGGGGGTTGGACTAGATGACCTCCTGAGGTCTCTTCCAACCCTAATCTTCTATGATTCTATCCATGGATATAAAGTGGATATCTGTGGATTTGCAGGACTCTATTTATACCAGTATAACTGCCTCTATACTAAGGCTTTTACTAGCATGATCATGTTGGCATGTTCCATGATTCTATGAACATGCGGGCTCAGTGGTATCCCAGTACATCAAGTGGCACCTTAAAGGGGAGCAACCCGTCACAGAGGTATCCTCATTGTATGGCAGGGGGACTGAGGCTCACAGGCTACATGACTTACCTAACCTCACACAAGGAAGCTGGGGCACAGCAGGGCATTCAGCCCAGGTCTGGGGAATCATCCTAGCCTCTGGACCATCCTTTTTCTTTAGTCAACTAAACCAAAGGATGCTGCTTTGCTCTTCTCAGCTTCTTTCATCTAAGGCCTGGTCTACACTAGGACTTTAAATCGAATTTAGCAGCGTTAATTCGAATTAACCGCTCAACCGTCCACACCAGGAAGCCGTTTAATTCGACCTAGAGGGCTCTTTAGTTCGAATTCGGTACTCCACCCCGACGAGGGGAGTAGCGCTAAATTCGACATGGCTATCTCGAATTAGGCTAGGTGTGGATGCAAATCGAACTTACTAGCTCCGGGAGCTATCCCACAGTGCACCACTCTGTTGACGCTCTGGACAGCAGTCCAAGCTTGGATTCTCTGACCAGCCACACAGGAAACGACCCGGGAAAATTTGAATTCCTTTTCCTGTCTGGGCACTTTGAATCTGATGTCCTGGTTGGACATCGGGGCGAGCTCAGCAGCACCTGCAACGATGCAGAGCTCTCCAGCAGAGGAGTCCATGCAATCCCAGAATAGAAAGAGGTCCCCAGCATGGACAGACCGTGAAGTCCTGGATCTGATCGCTGTGTGGGGCGATGAGTCTGTGCTTTCGGAGCTGCGCTCCAACAAACGGAATGCAAAGACCTACGAGAAGGTCTCCAAAGCCATGGCACTCAGAGGATACAGCCGGGATACAACGCAGTGCCGCGTGAAAATCAAGGACCTGAGACAAGGCTACCAAAAAGTCAGAGCGGCAAACGGACGCTCCGGAGCACAGCCCCAGACATGCCGCTTCTACAAGGCACTGCATGACATTCTAGGTGGGTCTGCCACCACTGCCCCACCAGTGACCGTGGACTCTGAGTATGGGATAGTGTCGAGGGGCAGTTCCTCGGCGATGTTCGCCGATGGGGAAGATGAGGAAGGGTTTGTGGAGGACGACGCAGGCGACAGCGCTTACAATACTGCTTTCCCCGACAGCCAGGATCTCTTCATCACCCTCACAGAGATCCCCTACCAACCCTCCCCGGCCGTTAACCCGGACTCAGAATCAGGGGAAGGATCAGTCGGTAAGTGCTATAAACATGGAAACATTTATTTTTTAAAAAACAGGAATAAAAAATATGTAAAAACTATATAAAAACTTTTCCATAAAAAACTATATAAAGAGAAGGTCCACACATACAGGGATGGAACAGAAATCCTCCTGGGACACTTCCACGGAGCTCTCGGAGAGCAGCTCGAAAAGTCTCCGCAGGAGGTTCCTGGGGAGAGGTGCCTTATTTGGTGCTCCGTGGAAGCACACTCTTCCGCGCCAGGCCATCCTAATGTACAGCGGAATCATTGCCTCCACCAGCATGGCAGCATACGGTCCTGGTCTGTGCAGGGATTCTAGCAGCATCTTCTCTCTCTCTCTCCGAGTGACCCGCCTCAGGGTAATCTCGTTCGGCGACTGCTGCATCTAATTAGGGCAATTAGTGTACTGTTACTATTGTGAATGCTTGACTTTTACTTTGCATAGCAATGACCTTCGTTTAACAGCCACGTGATGGAGGCCGCAGAGGAAAAGCATACAGTGATCTTTCCCGGGCACAGCCGCGAGGGGCTGGAACAGGGTCAGACTTTATGCTTTACAGATTGCCTTCAGCGGGAGGGCACAGCTATCCATTAACTGTTAAGCAGCCTATAGTGTAGTGCTTACCAGGCCTGGCTGCTACACGGATTCAGCTGTACCGCCCCGCTTGTCCGATCTCCTGTGCAAGACCGCAGCCAATGAAAGCGTATTCCGAAATCTTGAACTTGTCCTGAGAGCTCGTGAGACTAGGTGCCCTGTATGGTCTTGTTCACTGAAACTGACTAGACTGTGTTCAGTGTTCGCAAACATGTATCTTTTCAAGGAAATCACTTCCTTTTTCCCATCACACAACTGCGGCTCTTTCCCGAACTGCCCCGGCATCCCCCTCACAGAGGCTGGCGCAGATTAGGCGGCGAAAGAAAAAGACTAGGGACGACATGTTCTCGGAACTGATGGCTTGCTCCAGAGCCGAGGCGGCCGAGCAGAGACAGTGGAGGGAGACCCTATGTCAGCACCAGCGCTCACACAGCGAACGGGAGGACAGGTGGCGGCAGGAAGACCAGCAGGCGACTCAAACGCTGCTTGGGCTAATGAGGGAGCAAATGGACACGCTCCGGTGCCTTGTAGATGTTCTGCAGGACCGCAGGCAGGAGCAGAGAGCCCCCCTGATCTGTATCTGCAACCGCCTTCCCCCGCCACAAAGTCCTGTCCCCCCCTCACCAAAAATCACAAGAAGAAGGGGCGCTAGGGGCCGTGAAAACTGTCACTCCACCCCAGCAGAGCGCTCATGTACCAAACAGCTCTCATTCCCTAAAGTATGAGAAGTGCTTCCCTTCCTGGATCACCCAGTCCCAAATCCAAGTTTCATCCCTCCACTGTGTAGTTGAGTATTAAGAGTAGTTTGTTGTTATTCACTGTTTCCATCACGTTTTCCTTGTCAGAAGACTTTGTGTGAAGGGGGGGGGAGGGGTTTTTTAATTGCATAGGACAGCCTCCATTACCAGGGTACAGACTTGGGGGCAGGATCAACAGCAGGACACACACAGACTGCAGTCACTAGGCACTAGGGTCATTCTGGGAGGTGAATGCTGCCCCGGGTCAGTGTGTGAGGTGTATGCTGTCCCAGGGTCCTAGCACCTGACATCCACAAATGGCAAGGCAGGCTGCCCTTACCATGCCCTTCCACCCTAGCCACGAGCCTCTCCGATGCCCTGAGCCCCAGCAAGAGCCCTCATCCACGGACACATACTCACCCTTCCCACACACCCCTCACCCCTTCCTACGCCCCAACCCCCAGCCCAGAGCCTGCATCCAAACTCCGTCCCAAAGACGGCACCCCTCACCCCTTCTTGCAAACCCACCCCTTCCTGCACACCCACCTGCAACCGTCCTCCCCCCAGAGACCGCTGTAGGAGCAGGAGCCTGTCATTCCTCTAGTGTAGAAGCGGTCTGTACATCAGTGCACACCGTACCCACCACAGTCCGCGTCCATGTTTCAACCCTTGAACAGGAATTCATAATTAAAGAAAACTTTATTAATAATCAGTGTTCCATTAAAGTTATTTTAAAACGTGTGTTGGAAGGGGGGAAACCTGGAGAACGGGGTATGTAACCGCAGATCGAAGTCAACAGTCAGTGAAACAGGCTCAGGTTCAGCTTCTCTGTAAATCAACTGGAGAGTCATAGGTTACCCTGCTCTCCGAGGAAACTAGCTTTCAAAGCCTCCCGGATGCACAGCGCTTCCCGCTGGGATCTTCTATCGGCACGGCTGTCTGGCTGAGCGTAATCAGCAGCCAGGCGATTGGCCTCAACCTCCCATCCCGCCATAAAGCTCTCCCCCTTGCTCTCACAGAGATTGTGGAGCACACAGCAAGCAGCAATAACAACGGGCATATTTTTTTCGCTGAGGTCCGAGCGAGTCAGTAAGCTCCTCCATCTCCCCTTGAGACGTCCGAAAGCACACTCCACCACCATTCTGCACTTGCTCAGCCGGTAGTTGAAGAGTTCCTTCTCACTGTCCAAGGCGCCTGTATAGGGCTTCATGAGCCAGGGCATTAGCGGGTAGGCTGGGTCCCCGAGGATCACTGTAGGCATCTGCACATCCCCAACCGTTATTTTGTGGTCCGGGAAGAAACTACCTGCCTGGAGGCGTTTAAACAGACCAGAGTTCCTGAACACACGCGCGTCATGAACTTTGCCCGGCCACCCCACGTAGATGTTGGTAAAACGTCCCCTATGGTCCACCAGTGCTTGCAGCACCATAGAAAAGTAGCCCTTTCGGTTAATGTACTCGCTGGCCTGGTGGGCCGGTCCCAGGATAGGGATGTGAGTGCCATCTATAGCCCCACCGCAGTTTGGGAATCCCATCGCGCCGAAGCCATCTATGACGACCTGGACGTTTCCCAGGGTCACTACCTTTGAGAACAGTTGCTCAACGATTGCGTGGGCTACTTGAATCACAGCAAGCCCTACGGTAGATTTGCCCACGGCAAAGTGGTTCGCTACTGACCGGTAGCTGTCTGGCGTTGCAAGTTTCCAGAGGGCTATGGCCACTCGCTTCTGCACAGTCAGGGCTGCTCGCATCCGGGTGTCCTGGCGCTTCAGGGCAGGGGCCAGCAAGTCACAGAGTTCAAGGAAAGTGCCCTTACGCATCCTGAAGTTTCGCAGCCACTGTGATTCATCCCAGACCTGCAGCACTATGCGGTCCCTCCAGTCCGTGCTTGTTTCCCGGGCCCAGAATCGCCGTTCCACACCATGAACTTGACCCATTGCCACCATGATCTCCACTGCGCGGCGTACCCTGCTTTGTGAGAGGTCTGCGCCACTCTGTGACTTCCTGTCCTCACCGCGCTGCCGGAGCCTCCTCGCCCGATTTCTCAGCAGCTGACTGTGGAAGAGGTGGACGATAAGGTGCGAGGAGTTGACAACGGCCATAAGTGCAGCGATGATCGCAGCGGGCTCCATGCTCGCAGTGCTGTGGCGTCCGAGCTGTAACCGACCAGAGAAGGGCGCGAACAGATTTCCCGCCGGCGCTTTCAAGGAGAGAGGGCGGGAGTGACAGTTCAATGATGACAGTTACCCAAAACCACCCTCGACACATTTTTTCCCCCAGCAGGCATTGGGGGCTCTACCCAGCATTCCACTGGGCAGCGGGGACTGCGGGAACTGTGGGATAGCTTCTCACAGTGCACTGCTTCCAAAGTCGACTCTGGCCCCGTTACTGTGGACTCAGACAGTCGAATTAGTGTATTTAGTGTGGATACACAAATTCGACTTCATAAGGTCGATTCCACAAATTCGAATTAAGTAGATTCGAAATAGTCTTGTAGTGTAGACGTACCCTAAGAGTCTCAGCTAATGAAAAATTCCCTCTATTTTAGTTATCTGTAGAGCTCCAGTCACCGTCGGATCCAGACACTTTCCGAATCAGGGCCAAGTGGACTATGCCCCCCATTTTACAGATGGGGAAACTGAGGTGATGTGACTCTTCCAGGGTATCACAACAAATCCATGGTAGTGCTGGGATCAGAATGCAGGACTCCGGGTCCTCTAGCCACTATACTCCACTCTTTCCACATGGCCTAGGAATGGAAAAAGGCCCTTTTGTGACTAACCTGGAGCACAGTTTGTCGCTTTGTCAGGCTGTGAATTTTAATCACCAGTTTTTATTAAATCCTGGCAAGCTGCCACTGTGAACTCTGTTTCTGCACAACACAGGAGGCTCCTTACGCCAGAGAGGGGGAGCGCAGGGGTCACCGGGTTGGCTGGTGCCCAGGCTTTGCCCAGCACAAATGGGTGAAAGAACATTGGCTATGCTTTAGCAGGTGGGAACTGGGAGGAGCTGGAAGTTGCAGCCTGAAACCCCAACAGGGATCATGATCCGAGCCCTGAGCCAAACCCAAACAAGTGCCAGGTTCCAGAGTAGTCGCCTTGCCTGAAGGAAGGTGATGCGAAGCAGCAGAGCCGTTCTCTCTCAGTGCAGCGCCTGGGAACTGGCAGATGTAGGGTGCGCAGGGCGGGTCCGGCGGAGGGTGGGCATAGTACTTAGGCAGGTGGAGATGCTGGTGGACAGGGGATTGCTGCATGGCAGGAGGTTTAAGGTGACAGCTTCCTCCCATCCTGTTTCAGATGTGCGCCCCTCACACAGCAGGGACAAAAGCTACCCAGGCCTCAAGGGGGGGTGCATGTATGGAGACTATGCTGTGTGGGTGCTGTAAGGGTGAGCTCCTGGTGGGGGTCTCTGCTCCCCTTCTTCTTCTGCCTGTTCCTCCAATGATCCTGGAGAGAGGTCTCCTTCCCCCAACTGTGGCCACTGGAGAAAGGCCACATACATCCCAAAAGCCGCCCCTCAAAGCAATGCCAGCCGCCAGGCTCTCGCGGAGCAGCCCCCTCAGTGGAGGAGTTGGGGATCATTTTGTCCTGTCAAGATTGCGAACATTTTAAAAAGCGTCTCAGTGATCTAGGACCCCAAGTGCCATTTTCAAAAGTCACCTGCACCCACATCCTCGAAGGTATTTAGGACCCTAACACCCATTAAAATCAAAGGGAATTAGGTGCCTACATACCTCTGAGGATCTGTGCCGCAGGTCCTTGGGGGCATGGGACTTAGCTCCTAGGTGTTAGGTCACTTCTGAGACTTGGACTGAAGCTCCTAAATCACTCTGGTGCTTTTGACCATGTTCCCCATTGTATCAGTCCTTGATTCAGTTAACTGCTCTCCCTCACATTGCATGTCATTGGCCTGTCTTCCCAATACCATCACCTTTCTCCCACCTCTCCTCCCCCACCATTGCTGGGATGGGTCTGACCCTAAATGCAAGAACCCTCAGGCTTTTTTAGCTCAAAACAGAGCTGTGAAGGGTGCAGTTTGACCTCTGAACTGGGCACAATCAACCATAAGATCCAAACTCCTCAAAGTTCTGGAGGGAGAGACACTGGGAGCTGGAGCAGCTTGAGTCTTTCTCTGTCAATAGGGTATCCTATGCCATTCTCTGTTGGTTCTTATACTGCGCCCATCCCCGTAGTAGCTGAGCGCCTTTCAGTCATGCTATAAAGCAACATGACTAATATCTGCCCCATGTTTGTAGGCTCCGTGCTCCTTCCTCGAGGGCTCTAGGGTTCATCTGTAGCTTTTGGCTAAGCGAGAGAGTCACATAGCCAAGGTATGTGCCTGGGAAGTGCTAGCCCCAGTCAATACAGTTCAGCACAATTCAGTTCAGGCATTCTGGAATTTAGCATTCAGTTCTAGGCACCTCAGAACCAGAGAGCTCTGGAAACATTGGCAGGGAGTCTGAAGGTACAGCTACAACTCCACGACAGTTGGGCTCAGAGCCCAGCTCAACTGACCACAGCAGGAATGTCTACACTGCTATTTTTAACCCCATAGCATGAGCCCCATGAGCCCAAGTCAGTTGATCAGGGATCTGAAGACTCACTGCCACGTGGCTTTTTTCCAGTGTAGATGGAGCCTGAAAAGAGTAGCAACATGATTAAGTGAGTAGTAGAGGGTGAGTCAGGAAGAATAGCCTAGTGGTTAGGGCTGTAGCCGGAGTTGTGGAAGACCTGCATTCAATTCTCTACTCTGCCACAGATTTTCCGTGTGACCTCAAACAAGTCTCCCTGGGTCTCAGTTTCCCCATCTGTAAAATGGCGATCAAAATACAGACTTCTTTTGTAAGGTGCTTTGAGATCTCCTGATGATAAGAACTAGGGATTATTATTTCTATACCTAATGGGCTCTGGCCTCATTTGCACATTGGAAATCCAGAGTAACTCCAACAGAGTCAGTGGAGAGCCTTCAGCTTGACACGGGTGTAGCTGGGAGCCAAATCTTGTCCCAGGCATGGACCTGTCATGTTTCAGTCCAGACTATTTTCCTCATTTTAACTGTTGATTATTTTTTAAAATATCTATTTACTTAACAGGATGAGATGAACAGCCCCTCTGGATCAAGGACAGTGTCCCCTGCTAGCGGATTGGTAGCCAATTGCTACCAAGTGCTTAGGGGAGGGAAGGGGGCAGAGTCCTGCAGTTTCCAATTGATCAGTTACCAATGACGGCAGGGGGGGCTTTCACAATGCATGGTGGCAGGACAGGGGACACTCACTCTGATAAGGGGTAACTGTGATCTGGATGGCCGCTGCTCTATTCTTTCACCATCCTGCCTGCTCAGAATGTGTGTGTATGTGTGTGTGTCCCAGCTTGAGGGCCGGATGTCAGAGCAGACCCTAGTGACTCGCTATATTCCCAGATATAATAGTTTGCTGAATCACAGTTGTTTCTCTCTAGTGCAAAGTGTGTTACAAAATCAGATGACAAAGGACATCCTGACTGGGCCCCCCACAGCTTTGCTTGCACAACTGCTTGGAAAGGATCCTAGAGAGGAAGACAAGCCCAGCCTATGTTGATACCAGGGCCGGCTCTAGGTTTTTTGCCGCCCCAAGCAAAAACATTTTTAGCTGCCCCCCACCCCAGCCCTGGGCTCTCATCCCCCCCCCCCAGTGCCCTCCCCCACTCGCACCCCCTGCTGCCTCAGCCCTGGGCTCCCCCGCACTAGTGCTGACTCCACTCGCTCCCCCCTTGCCTCCAGCCAGTCCAGCGCTGGCAGTCGGGGTAAGCAGTGAGGCTCCCGGGCCACGCCTCACCCCAGGGTGCCTCCAGGACCAGCCAGGACCCAGGAGAGCAGAGCCAGGGGACCACCCCAGCAGGGGGCTGAGGAGCCGGGGCACGGTATCCCCAGAGGGAGCAGAGCCCCGGAGAGCAGGACATGGGCCCCACACGGCAGTGCCCTGCCATCTATGGCCCCGCCGCTGCTGCTGCTGCTGCTTCTCACCGCCCTGCCGCAGTCCCTGGGTGGCTCGGGCTGCTTTGCCCAGTCCCGGCTGCGGCACTGGGGGGCAGCTGCCCTGCAGCACCTACAGATGGCTCTGTGTGCCCCGTGAGGTGGTCCCCAGCCCGAGTGTCCCCCGCTCGGAGCCTGCCCGACCCAACCACAAAGTGCGGGTGCTGCTCCCCTGTGGCACGAACCTCAGTGGCCCCAGGGCGCCCGCCGTGCATGACATGCTGCTGCTGCCAAGACTGGCTCTAGGCTTTTGCCACCCAAAGCAACAACAACAACAAAAAAGGTGGCCGGTATGCTGCCCCAAGCACATGCTTGGTTTGCTGGTGCCTAGAGCTGGCCCTGGTTGATACACACTGCAAGGACTGAGCCAGGCAGGAAAGTCCCATTCCCTGGGATCACACACACCCCATCAGTTCAGTCGTTGCTCCATGGTGCAGTGTAGGGTCTAGCAGATGGCCCCAAAGGGACTCCCACCCCTTGGAGCTGGAGCAGGAAACATGCTGAGCCTTCATAGTTTCATAGTCCAAAAGGACTGTCAGATCATCTCATCTGACCTCCACTCATTAAGCTTCACCCAGACACTTGTATGCACCCAACTTGAGTGAGACTAAGTGCTCGGAAGCAAGGTTCACAAACTTCTGGTCACGTTGGGCAGGAGACACTAACACCGCCTGGCTAAAGGAAATCGATCACCTCCCTTGGGGGACTGGGTGGCTTCAATGGACTGGCAAGCCCAGCCTCCCACCTCCATCGGAGGTCACTGGTTTGACTCCAAACCAGCAACACTTGCGCCCTCAAACATCCCCCACCCCGCTGGAAGTTTGGTGGCGAGTGTGTGCCGAGATGGTGACCTTGCCGTGTTGGTTTCAGAGTAGCAGCTGTGTTAGTCTGTAGCTGCAAAAAGAACAGGAGTACTTGTAGCACCTTAGAGACTAACAAATTTATTTCAGCATAAACTTTTGTGGGCTACAGCTCACTTCTTTGGACGCATAGAATGGAACACACAGACAGAAGATATTTATACATACAGAGAACATGAAATGGTGGAAGTACCAATATCACAAAAGCTGCCGGTGTGGCTCATTGGTGAGTAGCCCCAGGCCTGGCTGGGCTGCGGATCCTGAGTGTCCGCTACTGCTCAGAGGCAAGTTGGTGACAGGGATGGTTGCCCTGCAACTGCCCGAGCTGTATGCATCCTCAGAGCTCAGAGGCCTCCCTTCTCCTGGGATGGTATTCTGGCCCTTCTCCACCTCATGCCAGTCATTCACTTCCTTTTGTGTCCTTCCTGTTTAATTCATTTGCCTTGGGAGGCATAATAGATGCTTTATCCTCCCTCCACCCTGTGATTGGATCCCGACAGCTCGGTTTCTATGGCCTGTTCTGCTCCCAGGACTGCCAGTCACCCCGGCTGGAGGATGCAGCATGTGAAGGCAGATCACAGGACTCGCAGTACCACCATGGGCTGGAGCAGAGCTGTTCCCACAGGGAGGCTATGCCGCCGTGTAATTCTGGCCATAAAGTGCACCAGAGCCCAACCCTGGAGAGGCAGATTGAACAGCGGGGGTACAACGGCTCTTCCTCACAAAGCGTGAGAGAGAGAGAGAGAGAGAGAGAGATAGAGAGCCCTAACACTCTGATCTAGACCTGAATCTCCCCCAAATCTGGGTCAGAGCTGAGAATTTGATCGGGGTCCTTCTCTAGTATAGCTGGACCATAAGAAGTCAATCGTGTGGCTACAGAATGAAGCTAGACAGTAGCAAGCTTTGCGCACACATTGCAGAAGCTCTATAGCATGCAGGATGCCCATATGGACAGTATACTGCAGAGAGGAGCACAGTATAGCTGCCTTGGAGGGGTGGGTGGTTGGGTGGCTGGATGTGGTAGCTATGATCTAGTTCAGATCCATAGGTTTAAAAGGATCAGATTTTTATTGATAAATGTCAGTAAACTTCAATTTCATCGTACACATGCACAAACAATCAAAAAATATTTCCATTGATAATAACAGAATTTACCAATAGGCAAAGTAAGAAAAATGCTGCTTAAGAATGATTTCAAGTTTGATTTACTGAGATTTACTTTGTCTATTTTGGCATGCAAGTGACAATTTGTATTTTAATGGTTATAAAGCTTTAGCTTTCTGAATCTCAGCATCTAGTGTCATTCACTAATTATTGTCTGACTCCACTATTGTCTGACACCCATAATTTCCTGCCACTGAAAATTTAAATTTATGAAAATAAAATTAAAAAATGCTTAAAACTCTGAAAATGGAAATATACAAACCTGAAAAAGTTTACAAATAAACATTGATATTATCAAGTGAAATTAAAAAAAACCCTGAATTCTTCCAAGCCTATGTGTAATGTAGTATGATGGGGAAGTCTACCTCACTAAGGATAGTGGAGATTAGTGGATAGCTCACCCCAGTCACATGGTATGGCCCTTTAAGATTTTGGGAGGTTTTGATATATGCAAAAAAGCTAGGCAATACTGGTGGAGAGGAAGCAGTCCTGAGAATAAGTCGTGCTTGGGATAAAGTCGGTTACTGTTTCTTTAAGGGCTTGGGACTAGGAGCCTTGTGGAGTGGGCGGGGCAAGGCTTCCCCTCACCCACCCAATTGGGAATGAGCTAGGAGAAGAGGGCAGTATATACTCTGCCACTTCCCTCAGATCACAGAGATACCAGCTGGAGAAGGCTGCCTGCAGATGCTGGAGACTGGTTGGAGACCAGGACCAGCTGAAGAAAGATCTGGTTGGAAGCTGCAGCTGGCCTGGGGTAGTGAGCACAGCCCAACAAGGGGAGCTGTGGGCCTCAGACACCAAGGAGGGAGACCCAGGCCCCAGGGAGGGTGTTAGGACCCCTGGGCCTAAAGAGGAGCCTTTTAGGGAAGCTATATGAACTCAGTGAATTAGGCCTCTGGAGAAGGGAAATAGTGGTTAGAGTGTCTGGAGATAAGGGGAACCCCAGTAGAAGGTGTGGAAAGAAGTGTGCCTGCAGGGCTTGCCTGGCCAGCAGGCAGTGACATTTAGCTAGGCAGATGAAATGAGAGCTCTCCCTATATTCAGGCCCCTGCATGGGATTGGCATTATCTAACAGAGAGATGCTGCCCGTTCTACAGCCATAGGTCTCCGGATGGCTACATTCCACCTGGGTGAGGAGATTGCCAGCCACTAGGGCAGGCTGACGACTACAGAACTTTCACAGGAGCTGGACCCAGACTGTGAAACTCACTGCCACAAGACAGATGAGCTCATGGGCCTCACAGTGCTCAAAGCTAAATTCCTTCACAGCCCTGGTTGAGCTCCCCTGCTGGAGACTCATCAGGCTGCTGTGTTTGGATATGCTGTGAAGGGTAACAAGAAGGGTTTCTAGAGGTATGTTAGCAATAAGAAAAAGATCAGGGAAGTGTGACAGATGATGTGGAAAAAGCTGAAGTACTCAAGGCTTTTTTTGCCTTGGTCTTCACAGACAAGGTCAGCTCTCAGACTTCTGCACTGGGCAACACAATATGGGGAGGAGGTGAGAAGCCCTCAGTGGTGAAAGAACAGGTTAAGGACTATTTAGAAAAGCTGGACATGCACAAGTCCATGGGGCCGGATCCTAATGCATCCAAGGGTGCTGAGGGAGTTGGCTGATGTGACTGCAGAGCCATTGGCTATTATCTCTGAAAATTCATGGCTATCAGGGGAGGTCCTGGACGACTGGAAAAAGGCAAATGTAGTGCCAATCTTTAAAAAATGGAAGAAGGAGAATCCGGGGAACTACAGCCTCACTTCAGTCCCTGGAAAAATCATGGAACAGGTCCTCAAGGAATCAATTCTGAAGCACTTAGAGGAGAAGAAAGTAATCAGGAATAGTCAGCATGGATTCACCAAGGGCAAGTCATGCCTGACCAACCTGATTGCCTTCTATGAGGAGATAACTGGCTCTGTGGATATGGGGAAAGCAGTGGATGTGATATATCTTGACTTCAGCAAAGCTTTTGATATGGTCTCCCACAGTATTCTTGCCGGCAAGTTAAAAAAGTATGGCTTGGATGAATGGACTATAAGGTGGATAGAAAGCTGGCTAGATCATCGGACTCAGCGGGTAGTGATCAACAGCTCGATGTCTAGTTGGCAGCCGGTATCAAGCAGAGTGCCCCAGGGGGTCGGTCCTGGGGCCAGTTTTGTTCAACATCTTCATTAATGATCTGGATGATGGGATGGATTGCACCCTCAACAACTTTGCAGATGACACTAAGGTGTGGGGAGAGGTAGATATGCTGGAGGGTAGGGATAGGGTCCAGAGTGACCTAGACAAATTGGACAATTGGGCTAAAAGAAATCTGATGAGGTTCAACAAAGACAAGTGCAGAGTCCTGCACTTAGGATGGAAGAATCCCATGCACTGCTACAGGCTGGGGACTGACTGACTGGCTAAGCGGCAGTTCTGCAAAAAAGGACCTGGGGATTACAGTGGACGAGAAGCTGGATATGAGTCAGCAGTGTGCCCTTGTTGCCAAGAAGGCTAACGGCATATTGGGCTGCATTAGTAGGAGCATTGCTAGTAGATCGAGGGATGTGATCATTGCCCTCTATTCGGCACTGGTGAGGCCACATCTGGAGTATTGTGTCCAGTTTTGGGCCCCCCACTACAGAAAGGATGTGGACAAATTGGAGAGAGTCCAGTGAAGGGCAACAAAAATAATTAGGGGGTTGGGGCACATGACTTATGAGGAGAGGCTGAGGGAACTGGGCTTGTTTAGTCTGCAGAAGAGAAGAGTGAGGGGGGATTTGATAGCAGCCTTCAACTACCTGAAAGGGGGTTCCAAAAATGATGGAGCTCGGTTGTCCTCAGTGGTGGCAGATGACAGAACAAGGAGCAATGGTCTCAAGTTGCAGTGTGGGAGGTCTTGGTTGGATATTAGGAAACACTATTTCACTAGGAGGGTGGTAAAACACTGGAATGGGTTACCTAGGGAAGTAGTGGAATTTCCATCCTTAGAGGCTTTTAAGGCCCAGCTTGACAAAGCCCTGGCTGGGATGATTTAGTTGGGCAGGGGATTGAACTAGATGACCTCCTGCAGTCTCTTCCAACCCTAATCTTCTATTATTCTATGATGCCAACATTGAATCTATGTGTTTTTAGCTCCCCATTTAGGCTGGCTCTAGGCACTTTCTTTCTTTGGCCTTTAGGCTCACTCCCTGGGCATGGACTCTCTGGTACCCCTTTCAAAAGTGGGACCCTTAGTCCAGCTGCCCAGGACCAGTGCTGAGCCCCCAGTAGTTTAAGCATGTCTGTTCACTGAGCTCCATCCAGGTGAGCAGTCAGTTTATAGCTTAACCTTTCAGGGACACGTGACAGTTGAAGAAAATAATGTACCGACTTTGCAAAGGGATTTCTAAAACAATTGCTCTTTAGACTGCACAAGAGATCTACAGATCTAGGCAAAACAGTAAGCATCTGTTTATGCCATCACTGCCTCAGTTTCCTCACCACTCATGAGCCTTCTTTGGGATTCAGGGTTCCAAATCCCCTCACTCCTTCAGCTCATGGATTTTCCTTGGGAACAGGGAGTGCCCTGTATAAGTTGCAGATCCACTTGATACACTCATATGTATTGATCCCAAGTCACAGGGCCATCTTCCTGCCTCCTTTCACTTGTTGCAGACGATAGAGGGCCATGTACGGGGGCCCTGAGAAGTTGCCCACAGAGATAAGAGAATTGCTGTTGCCCCAAGCAGTTAGAGGTTTCCTTTAGTTCGGAGAGGCCTGTGTTGTAGGAGCCAGAGCACTATGGTTCTGGTCCTGACCCCCATGTGCATGCAATTGCTATAATAACTGCATCTGTTGCATGGAGTCACTACAATGCCACATAATTATACACACAAAGTTGCACCAATCTCCATCTTAAAAGTGCAGCAGGGTTTTTAGCTGCCCCGGCCTTCTCTTCCCTTCCCTACTGGTGCTCAGAGAAGCCTCTTGAATCTCAAAGGAAACTTTTAAAGCATCTCAACTGACCAGAGTGATTCCCCACTCTCACCGGGAGGAAAACATTGCCACGGTGGGAATGCTAAGCACTACTCATCAGCCGAGATCAGGGCCCCATCGCACCAGATGCTGAAAATGTACATGGTAAGAGTCAAAGGGCTTAACATCGAACAAGACAGGACAGATAAAGGACAAGATTATTAGCCTCATTTTACAGATGGGAACCGAGGCTCAGGAGCTGGCCTGAAGGGAGGCTGTGAAAGGGAGTGAATCCACATTCCCAACTCCCAGCCAGTGCCTTAGCCACTAGACCATCCTTCCCCTCTGCCGTTGCATTTAGCAGAAAGGTTAATGTCCAAATATTCCCGTAAATCACCTCCCCGCCCCCAGGCATCAACCCAGCAGAATTGTCTATGAGCAGGCCCTTCGGGAGGTTTTGCTTGGGACCAAGCCCCCAACCTCTGACCCTGATTTGCCATCTCTCTGTGCAGACAGCCCCCACTGGGCACATGTATGATGCACAGTCTATTGACATGGGCATGCAGCGCCAGCCTGCAGACTGCACAGGGGGAGCGAGCGCATGGCATGGACTCTGACGTTTTCCCCCTCTGGCGCGCACACAGCCCCAGTTCCCCCAGCCATCTGCAACCCCCTGGCAGACTCCCTTCCAGCTGAGGTTGGCAGCACGTGTTGCTCTAGGGACTCCTCCAGAGGCCTGTCTGCTCTGGCGTCTATCCTCCCCACCCCCACAGCACCTGGTCTGGGAGAATCTGGAAAATTACACAGCGAAGGCTCTTGTGCAGGGGCAGTTTGTTCAGCCACAAGGTCCCCTCCTTTCCCCCCCCCCCCCCGCCCCCTGTCTGCCCATGCTCCAGCTCCATTGTCTAAACATTAACTCTCTGTGTCTGCTGGTCATTGGAGCTGGGACCTGGCATCCCTGCCAGGCATTTGGCTGCAGGTCCAGTTTGGTGCATGACCTGTCCTGGAAAGGATCCTATCTTCATGGGGGGCCCCTCCAAGGCCTAGCATTGCTCTCCCCCCCCCACCTGTGTGTTTCAGAGGCAGTCATGCAGTGTCTCTGCATGGGGAGGCCATCTGATTGTGTCACCCTGGGAAGACAGGATGGCATCACCAGGCCCCATGAGTCACATGCAAATAGCACAGGCGGGAACATGTGTCCTCTCTCACCCTTCCTGGAGCCAGCCCCTGGCTTACGACTCTGCAGAGCCCCTCCCCCATCCCCAGGCAACACCCATCAGCCTCCTAAAAAGGAGCAGACACAGAGGTTGCAAGAGTAGCTCCTCCAGTGCGGGTCTTTTCTCCTGCTCTAGTGGCTGGTCCATGGAAGAGGATAAGAGTCTACTACAGCTGCCAGCTAACAGAGCTGCTCCTGTCGCTCATGCTTTTAGGGCTGTAGGTCCAGGGTTCAAACCCCATTCTCAGTGCTGGTTGGCTAAGTTGTCCGAAGCCAAGGGAAGCAGAGTATTAGGGGAGATCAAGCTGGGATGAAATGCCAGTGCTCCCTTCCAGTCCAGCATGTTGCAGATCTGCCCCGCAAGCGGCTCTCCTGTCTCGGTGGCTTTGCTTGTGACTTTGCGGGGCAAGGGTGAAAGGAGAAGTCAGTTTTCAGTTCCTGGAATCCCACCTGTGCTATTTGCATGTGACCCATGGGGCCTGGTAATGCCACCTCCCCCACTGCTGCCAGTGTGATGCAATCAGATGGGCTCCCCCTGCGGAGACACTGCATGGCCGCCTCTGACACACACCGGGGAGAGGAGAGGCACTAGTCCTCCCTGGAGGGGCACCCCGGGGACTTGCCAGACACCCCCGTGAAGATGGGATCCTCTTCAGGACAGCAAACTGGACAAAATGGGGGAAGACACAAGCTCTTTGGGGAGGGGGCCCAGCTGTGGGATGTCTGTCAGCCCACATTTCTCACACAGCCCCAGTCCCTTAGAAGCTCTACCCCAGTAACAAGGAGGCTGATCCCACGCCCAGCAGGACAAAACCTGCCCCCGCAGGAGTGACTAGCACCAGCTGCCTCCCTCAAGCTGCTGCTCCGCCCCCTCTTTAATGCACTATGCCCCTCCCTGCTTCACCCAGTCTGGCCTGCGCCATGAGAGAGCACAGAGTCTACAAGCAGAACTGTCCATTGCCTTGACAATCAGGCGTTTAGCCTTGCACACGCCAGGCCAGCACTGTAGCCACTAGGCCATCCTTCCTCCATGCTGTCACCTGCCAAGGAGCCACAACAGCACAAGTGCTCGAGTAGGTTAGCGGAAGGAGCCAGAGGCAGCAGCAGGATCATCTTGTTCCTGGAAAACTTGAGGAGGCTCCAGGCTCCCTTTGTTCAGGAGCGTTAATGCTCTGATTTCTCCTTTGAGCCTTTTCAAGAAATCACAATAGATGCAGCCCATGCTAGCTTCCCCCAGCTCCCTTTAAGCCAGTCCTGCCGTCAGTCTCAATTGCTCAGCAATCCTGCGGCCCCCTCTCACCAGCTTCGCTCAGCCACTAATTGCCCCCGACCCCTTTTGTCGGTCCCATGTTGCGGATTTGGTTTCTTTCATCACAGCTGGAAGCAGAGGAGTGATTTTGGACTTGGGGGGCCGGGGAAAGGGCTCGGCCAATGCACCCTTTGCTGATATTGACCGGAGATCCAGCTATGGGTTGTGTACCTTTCTGTAGATCTTTACTCAGAGCGAAGATCAGAGGGTCACACAGGTCCCAGATCAGAGCTTTTCCTGGAACCACCCCCCTCTTCCTGTGGGTTTGAAATCAGATCCCCTCCCCCGTTCGGCGCCAGCCTCCCTGCACTTACATAACCATCTTACCCTGCTTTGTGAGAGGCCCTGAATGGCTGTGTTGTGAGTGACAGTCTGTTCCGGGCTTGTGTCAGGGAGCAGGGCGAGACGATAAATTTCATTATTCTGCCCCTCATGTGATGGATTAATTCAGCTCCATGTGACACAGCCTGGGCCTGGGAGAGCTGGGGAAAAACAGCCCCTTTGGCTCTCAGGGCTAAAGGAAGGGACAGTGACACCCAAGAATGGGGGAAGGGAGAGAGAGGTGAGCCTCACATCTCAGATGGTGTCAGCTTGGGGAGTGGACTGACTGTCCAGTGGGGACTCTGCTGATGTGCATTAATAGGCTGTTAATGCACTTTGAACCAGCCCTGTTTCAAAGAGGACACGATCAAAGCGCTCTGAGGAACTGTTAAGGTGCATCAGCAGGGTGCACATGGACAGGTAGACCCCAGCAGGCTAGAGGGGATCGAATCATATCCCAGCTTGCTGCAGTCTAATTGTTTGTGTAGCTAAGCCTGCAAGCTCCAGCAATTAGCCATTCAAGTATCAGAGTGGTAGCCCTGTTAGTCTGTACACACAAAAACAATGAGGAGTTCGGTGGCACCTTAAAGACTAACAGATTTATTTGGGCATAAGCTTTTGTGGGTAAAAAATCCACTTTTTCAGATGCCTGGAGACTGAAGAAGTGGGTGTTTTACCCAGTTATGCATCTGAAGAAGAGGTTTTTTACCCATGAAAGCTTATTCCCAGATACGTCTGCTAGTCTTAAAGGTGCCACTGGACTCCTCAATTATGCATTGTTCACTAATAAAAATAACACAACAGAAGAAGCACAGTGCAGGTAATGCCTCATGCCTGGCACGCTGCCATAACCTTAACTGTGCCCCATGGGAGATCAAACAGCCAACCCTGTGCTTTAGAGAAGCAGGAAATTAAAGGAGGTGCTATATGAAGCAGCACCATCTCTCATTGCTGTTTGGCCCTGCTGGGCTAGCAGCCTCAGTAAAGCAGGCAGAGACAATTCAAAGCCAGCAGAGGCTCATGGAGACTGTTGGTGGGACCAGCCTCCCTTCACCCACCCTCAGCCCCCACAGGGCAGATCTCATGGGCAACCTCTGCTGGGTAAATGGCCTAGCTCCAGTGAAATCCATCTACCCCAGCTGGGGATCTGGTCCCAGGTGTCCAATCTCCTGAGGCGAAGATTTGGCCCTTCAGTTCTGGTTGCTGTGGATATGGGCGGATAGCTAATCCAAGATGATTGCTCCATTTTTTTCTTATTAGCAGCATGGGTTATTTTTTGTCTTCCCCTCCCTAGGCGACTGTGACATGTCTCTGTAGAGACGTTGTGATCACTCCCAAGGTCACCGACTGTCAGCACATGCCCTGAGCAACAGTAGGAAACAAAACCATCTGAAACTGTCAGAAAGAGTCAGTGCAACGAGTCATGGGCCAGGCTCAGTTGGTGTAAATCAGGCTGGCGCCACTGATTCCAGCAAAGATTGCCTGTGGGATTCCAGTGGTGCTGTGGCCAATTCACACCAGCTGGGGATCTGGCCTGTTGACTCCATTGGAGCAAACCTGAGTGACACCAGTGAACATCTGGCCCTGGCTGATTCACACTAGCTGGGGATCTGGCCTATTGACTCCAATGAAGCTGCACCGATGTACATCCCTGGGGATCTGGCCCATTGTGTCAATGAAAACAACGAGATAATGCTAGAAAAATGTTTCTCCTTGTGACAGTGGGAGTTTCTGCCTATTCATCTGCCAACATCTTGGGACTGAAAAAATCAGGAGATTTTTAATGTGCCTCAAATCATGCAACTTTGCCTCAGGTTACACAAATATCCTTGAAGTTCTGCCTGGTGGAGCAGAAGGCTCTCATCTCCTCCCAACACTGCAAAAAGCCAATTAATGAACTCAGCCGTCCCTAGCTCCACATCAGTTAACGATGCACCCTTGTTTAAGAGCCATGGGCTGGTAACCACTAGGTGTGACAGTGAGAGGGTGAAACCACCCCTATTAAGCAGGGAAAGAAGGGCTGGATTGACTAGTCAGAGCTGAGGAGGGCTGCATGCTTAGGGGCTACAGACTGTGAGGCAACAGGACAGATTGGTAGGAAGGGTTGTGCCCAGCCAAAACTTGGGGTGGATGAGTGGGTTTTGATTTAACACTGGGGGCTTTGATTTAAGCCTGGAAGGGAGGAATTTTGTGGCCCAGCCTCCTATGAGCCCTAGAGCTGCCTGTGAACCATGGCTCAGAGGAGAAACAGAGCCCCCGCCCCCCCCCCCCCGAGTGAACCTGTAGCAGCTGACACTGGACCAGGTAAGCCTGCGGGCTCGGCTCTTCCAAGTGCAACATTGTGTAACCCTTTTGCCGGTCTGAGTTGGCAGCAACAAGGGCCGGGTTCAGTATCCAGGGGTTCTGTTTCAATAACGCAATGCAAAACCGGCTCAAGCCCCCACCCAGAGACCTGGGACAATTACATACCACCCCCACCCGGGCGCCTCTAGGAGGCAATACTTCCCCTCTCGCAAGCACGGAGTCTGAGTGTAGCAAAATCCTTTTAACAAAGGAGGGAAACAATGCGGCATTATGTTGGGGAAACACCACAAACAGGATTCATAACACAAACCATGAGCAAAAGACCCCCCCACCCAAGTAAGTCTGGCAGTATCCTTTTCCCCTCAGGGTCTTAAGTCCAACACCCCAAAAGATCACCTAAAAGTCCAACAACCCAAAAAGTCTCTGTCCCTGATCAGTGCAGCCCCAGAGTTCAAAAGTTTATCTACAAAATTTTACTCCCTATTCACTGGGCATTGGAACCCATGTCCCTTGTCTAGCGAGTGCTACTAAGTTGATGGTGAGTCCCTCTGTCATAAAACAGTTCCACTGGCCTTGATTCACATAATCAGGGTAACAACACTTTATTCTTCCTGCCCCAATAACAGAGAAACTGGGGATCCCACAGCAGCCAAAGTGACCATTTGTACTGCTGTGGGCTCATGCTAGGTGGGGTGGGTATGCCTATGCAAACAAGACCAGCCCCTGAAGTTCTTTTCCACAACTCACCACAATTCACCACCAGATGTCAGGGTAGAGCTCATCCTGACTCTGCTTACAATTGCAAGGTAGAAGGGCCAGAAGGTGCTGGGGTAAATCAGTGATGGGGATGGGTCTATGCTGATTTACACCATCTGAAAAACTGGTCTGTAATAATTATTTATGAACCTATTTGGGATGGTTGAAATGGTGGATTTTGTAGAAATGGGTGTGTACAATGTCTGTTTGTTTGAGACCAAATAAGGGTGAACCAATTTACTCTTTATGACAAAGTTGGGGATTTTTGTAGTGTTTTACATGAATAGTGTGTGCGCGCCTCAGTTTCCCTGTGTGCTGCATGTTTAACAAGGTGGTGGGAGAGGGTTGGTTGTTGCAGAGGACCAGGTGTGACCTCGCCTGGCAGCTGGGACCCCCAGACAATGGCCTGGAGATGGGGAACCCTAACAACTAGTGACCTGGTGACTAAGAGGCCCACCCTAGCTTGGCAGCCAGCCAGTTCTGGCCAGTGGTAGGACAAAGGGCTGAGGAGAAAGGACCCACGTGACCTGACCAGCCAGTTCCAGCCAGAGGAGAACAAAGGACAGAAAAGAGCCTGTTTACCTGGGGATAGAAGACAAAAGACAGTTGAGGAGTTGTTGGGGCCGGTGATATCGGATGCCCGGCTGGAAAGCGCAGGGTCTGTGGACTGTGGGGAGAGAGCAGGCAGCGCCCACCTGGATGCAGGGGAGACCTAGATGTACTGTGTTGATGGAGGCCAGGCCTGAGGGCCCTGAGAGTTTCCTATGCTGTGTTCAGACACTCAATAAACCCTCTTGTTTTACACTGGCTGAGAGTCACTCCGGTCTAGAGAACAGAGTTGCCTTATTCCCTCTGGGAGTGGAGGCCCCGAGGGTCCAGAGCAAGTGGACTCCCTGAGGGGGCCCACGGCGAAAGACAGGTGTGCTAAGGCTCAGAGAGGTGCAGTTCCAGGAGGCGGAGGGCAGGGCTGGCTCTAGGCAACAGCAAACCAAGCACGTGCTTGGGGCAGCATTCTGGCCACCTTTTTTTTTTTTTGCTTCCAGTGGCAAAAGCCTAGAGCCGGCCCTGGCAGCAGCAGCAGATCGTGTGCCGGGGGCACCTGGGGTCGCTGCGCTTCGCACCGCGGGGCAGCAGTGCCACACCTTGTGGCTGGGCCAGGCAGGCTCCGAGCGGGGGACACCCAGGCTGGGGGCCGCCCAATGGGGCACACGGAGCCGCCTGCAGGTGCCGCAGGCTGGCCGCCCCCCAGTGCCACAGCCAGGACTGGGCGAAGCGGCCCGAGCCGCCCAGGGACTGCAGCAGGGCAGCTAGAAGCAGCAGCAGCGGGGCCATAGAGGCAGGGCCAGTGCAAGGAAGATTCGCGCCGTAGGCGAAACTTCCACCTTGCGCTTCCCCAGCCCTGCAGCAGCTTCCTGCCAGCCCCCGCCCTGAGGCGCCCCCCCACGGCAGCTCCCCCCCTACCCTGAGTTGCCCCCCCCCCCGCGGCAGCTCCCCACCCCCTGGCCCGGGGAGCTGTGCGGTACCTCCCCACCCCAGCTCAGTTCTGCTCTGCGTCCTCCCCGAGCGCGCTGTCCCTGCTCTAATTCTCCTCCCAGGCTTGCGGCACCAAACAGCTGATTGGCGCCGCAAGCCTAGGAGGCGGAAGAAGCGAAGCAGCGACTGCGCGGTGGAACCCCCGGGCTGCCGGCAGCATGCTGACCCAGGGGAACCTCTGGGCTGCCGGCGGCAGCTCAGATTCCCTCTCCCTCCCAACGCAGCGGCCGCTGAAATGGCTTTAAAAATTTGGGGGGGGTGCCGCTTTTTGGCGCCCCCAAATCTTGGCGCCCTAGGCAACCGCCTAGTTTGCCTAAATGGTAGCACCAGCCCTGCATAGAGGGCGGGGTGCTGCCTTGTGGGGCCCGCATCCTGCTCTCCGGGGCTCCGCTCCCTCTGGGGCTACCCTGCCCTGGCTCCTCAGCCGCCTGCCAGGGCGGTCCCCAGGCTCCTCAGCCCTCTGCCGGGGTGGTCCCCTGGCTCTGCCCTCCCAGGTCCTGGCCAGGGCGGGAGGCGGGAGCCCTGGCTGGAAGGACCCTGGGCTGAGGCGCAGCCCAGGAGCCCCGCTGCTTACCCCGACCCTGCCAGCACTGGACTGGCTGGAGACGAGAGGGGAGCGGGCGGAGTCAGCACTGGTTGGGGGGGAGCAGCCCAGGGCTGGGGTGGGGAGCAGCTAAAAATTTTTTTGCTTGGGGCGGCAAAAAACCTAGAGCCGGTCCTTGCGGAGGGGCTTACTTAACCCTCGAGAGAGAGTGGACTCCCGAAAAGGGCTGTCGCACTGAAGGAGGTTCCCCCCAGGGACCATACAGGGCCAAGAGTGGGCACAACCTGGGAGTCCGTGACACTCCTATACAGAGAGCCAGCAATATAGGACTTAAAGGATGAATTGGCTTTGGGCCAGACAGAGGTAAATTTCCCCCACATGCCCTGCTGTGAGCTATGGCGCATGCATATGGTGTTCCTCTCTGAGATGAGCTGTGAAGGTATTTGTTAGCGCCATTAGCCCTACAGTAACATGTGTATGTAAGACTACAGAAATCTGCTACTTCCAGTGATCTAGAAGCTACTCAGGCAGCCAGGTGAGTCCATAACAGGACGGGCTTCTCTTGGCTGCAGTGTGAAAACAAGGTATAACTTGAGTTTTGCCCGTAACCCAGCTTCTGTCCACACATGAAACCTCTAGCTCGAGTTAAGTGGTGTTTTAAGCTCAGGCTTGCTAGGCTCTCAGGGGAGTGGGCTGAACTCATGTGCTGCTATAGTAGAGCTAGTAATGCAGAAAGGCTGCAACTTCAGGCTACGGCTGGACTCACACAGCTCATTAGCCCCTGATCCCCCAGATGCTGACTTCTGTTTTTGCCGGTGGGTGCTTTTGAAGAGATGGCAGGCGGTGGGGAGGGGTCTGCCAGTTTTGGGGGGAGGCTATTTTCAGCATGTTTATACATTTCTTTAATATTATAGTTATTGAATATGTATCTGTCATTGGTATCTTAACAATTTAATCATTATTCAAATAGTAATCAATGACATAATTACATGACCATGAATTACAGTGTATTAAAATCATTGCACTCACCCAAAAGCTGTCTTCACTAATGTTCCTGTTGAAAGACGTTACATCTCACTGTGGCTTTCTTGATGAAACGGTCAGCGATCTTATTTACATCTAGTTCCCTGGTCTGGTCTTGATGCACATTACGGACAGCTACATAATTTAGTCGCGTCTGTCCCGATCGCGGTATAGTAGTCGAATAATTCTGCCTTCCGGTTTCACTGTGTGCCATGTATGTGCTCCTGCCCCCTACTGATGCCATTGTAAAATGTCCATTGGAATTTATTTCGCCTTAAACTGCCATCTTTAATAACACTTATCACATAAAAAACCCACTGTGGCTTGTGGGTGCTGAGCACCCCTTATTTTTTTCGGTGGATGCTTGAGCCCCACAGCACCCATGGAGTCAGCACCTATGGATTCCATCATTGTGTAGTTTCACAGTTGTGCCACTCTGGCTCAAGCCATGCTAACTCGAGGGGTGTAACTCCGGCTGGCTGTTGGCAGAAGGTGACGTTGGCAAATAAGTCAGTTCTTGAATTGCCAGGGCAAAACTACCCTGTGTAAAGGCTGCCATGGCCACATAGGGTCACCAACCCTCCAGGATTGTCCTGGAGTCTGCAGAAATTAAAGATTGTGTCGTGAAAAAACTTCCAGGAATATGTCCAGCCGAAATTATCAACCCTATCGACACATGGCAGTGGGAGATGCTATTCCTGGTAAGTCAGATACTGTCTCCAGGAGAATCTCCCTCTGATAAATTTTTCAATTTCATGTTTTCTCTGACAAGCTTCTACCAGGGGCGGCTCTAGGAATTTTGCTGCCCCAAGCACAGCAGGCAGGCTGCTTTCCGCGGCTTGCCTGCAGAGGGTCCGCTGGTCCCGCGGCTTCGGAGGTCCTCCGAAGCCACGGGACCAGCGGACCCTCCGCAGGCAAGCCGCCGAGTGCAGCCTGCCTGCCACCCCAGTGGCGCCGGCAGAGCACCCCCCGCAGCTTGCCGCCCCAAGCACGCGCTTAGCGTGCTGGGGCCTGGAGCTGCCCCTGGCTTCTACTGTGCTGTACATGCAGGGAACGCTGCGGTATTTGCTGTACCTTGGCCTTTAGTACCAGCCTGCTAATGCTTTCTGTAGTGTCGACCTAGGCATCATGGTCTAGATGTGTCTTATTTTATGCTTTTCTCTGTGTTCTGTAAAATTGTCAATAAAATCTATTTGCTTTTAGTACCTGGTTCTCATCCTTTCCCATAGTGGGCCCCTGCCATTCCCATCAAGCCAGAACCTCCCTTCCCCTGAGCAATATGGGACAAGCCAGTTGGTCATGGCCCAGACCTGTCCTCCAACTCTGGACAAGCTCTACAGTGGCAGAGTTACTTTGTTTTTTCCTTCTGCCACTCTAGCACTTTTCTGAAGTTGAGCTGTTTAAAAAAAATCTACAGAGCCCAGAAGAAGGAAAAGGAAGACAAGGATTAACAGATTCCTAGGTTCCAAGGCCAGGAGGGACCATTGTGATCATCTAGTTTGACCTCCTGGTGAACAGAGGCCAGAGAACAGCCCCCAAATACTTTAAAAAAAATCTTGATTTTTAAAAGTTGCCAATGATGAAGAATCCACCACAGCCCTTGGTAAATGGTTCCAATGGTTAATTACTCTCACTGCTAAAAATTTACACCTTATTTCCAGTCTGAATTTGTCTAGCTTCAACTTCCAGCTGTTGGATCGTGTTAGACCACCTTCCGCTCGACTGACAAGCCCATTATCCAATATTTGTTCCCCAAGTCACCCCTTAACCTTCTCTTTGTTAAGCTAAATAGATTAAGCTCCCTCAGTCTATCACTATAAAACAGGTTTCTTGAATCCTTTAATCATTCTCATGGCTCTTCTCTGAACCCCCATCCAGGTTAGCTCTCTTGGCCATAGTGTCGCACTGGGAGCTCATGTGCAGCTGATTATCCACCACAACCCCCAAACCTTTTTCAGAGTCACTGCTTCCCAGGATAGAGTCCCATATCCTGTAAGTATGGCCGACATTCTTTGTTCTTAAATATATACATTTTACATTTAGCCGTATTAAAGCACACACTGTTTGCTTGTGCCCAGCTTACCACACAATCCAGATCACTCTGTCGTCATTATTTTTGAGTTATCTGCAAACTTTAACAGTGATTCTAAATTGAACACCTTAGCACCTTAGCACAGAAAGGTTAATGTGCACCTTAGCACAGAAGCCTAAGTATCTTATGCCAACACCATTACCTTTATCAACCAAACTTGTACTCTGATCGAAAAAAGATATTGTTAGTTTGACAGGATCTATTCTTCATCCCAGCTGATTTGGCTCAAAATAGCTTTCAGCTTTGTGAAATTGACCCTTTTAAAGAACCAAGTTTATAGTTACTGGTCTAGACTTGAATCTGTTTGAACATTTAAAATGTTATCAAATCCTGATCACTTGTACCTAAATTACCAATAACTTTTAATTCTGTGATCAATTCTTCTTTATCTGTCAAGATGTGGTGTAATAAAGAATTCCCCCATGTTGGATGCAACACTTTGAGTTAGGAAATCCCAAGGATGTTTTAGCACTGGCAGCATAAGCCCTCCAGTGTGTCGCTAAGATTCAAGTCCCCCATCATCACACAGCTTTTCCCCCTACACATTATAGATAGGTGCGCATGGAGACAGTCATCCTGTCCCCTAGTGTGATTTGATGGTCTGGAGCAGACATCAACTAATAGCCCATCTTGTGCTTTATCTGTTAGGACATTGATCCATAAACATTCAAGATCATTTTCTGCTAAGTGACCAGCGACTCAGAAACAGGTCATGCCATTTTTGACATAATTCTGCTCTCCCACCCCTTTTCCCTCACTCGATCCTTCCTAAATAGGCTGTAACCATGAATTGTAACATTCAAGTCATGGAAGTCATCCCACCAGGTTCCAATAATACCAACTAGAGTGAATTTATGCTCATAAATCCAGTTCTTTTTGTTTGTTACCAGGCTCCTACCATTGGTGTCTAGGCAACTAAAGAATTTCTTCTCTGCATTTCCTTTGGTGTTTTGATTAATTTGTTCTCAACATCATGATGTTTTGCTAAGTGCTCCTATCTTCCCTCTTTTTTTACCCCTCCCCTTTTGTTATTAGTGTAATGCCCTCCTGTCCCTAAGAAAATGGGTCCCCCTTCTACTGAGGTGGAGGCCATTCAAACTATATGGCCCTCCCTCCCCCCAGAAGTTGGACCAATGTTGTGCAAAACCTGGAGTTACCACCCGGGTCTCCTGGACAGAGCCTCTGAGCTTCCTTTCTCTGTCCAGATGGATTTCTCAAACTGGGGTTTTTACAGAGCAGACAAGCTGCAGCTCAGAAAGAGCCCCGACTGGTCCCTCTTCTGCACCCGCAGCTGATTGGTGCAATCCCCTGCAAACCACAGCTGCCTGATAGCACCCACCCAGGTCCCAGCTCCCAGCCCTGGGCCGGGGGTCCCGCAGGGAGGCACTGCCTGACTGATGACTGTTGCTGTGTCCTGGGCTTGCACCAGCCATCCTGCCACCGTGACAGTGAGAGACACTGCCCCCCACCTCCAATGAGCACCCCCTCTAGTTCCCCCAACTGTACCCCCTTTCCTTGCCCCCTCTAGCTCTCCCCTCCCCCACAGTGTCCTCTTTTGGGGAACCTAAAATATGGTAACCTCCACTTTACACCTGTTACCTAGCCAGTGGTTCACTTCTGGAATCTGCTGCATTGTCTTCCTTTGTTTAACCTGTTCTTTAACACTTCTGATGCTGGGGATTGCACCTCATTCATTCATAGAATCATAGGGTTGGAAGGGACCTCAGGAAGTCATCTAGTCCAACCCCCTGCTCAAAGCAGGACCAAACCCAACTAAATCATCCCAGCCAGGGCTTTGTCAAGCCTCACCTTAAAAACCTCTAAGGAAGGAGATTCCACCACCTCCCTAGGTAACCCATTGTATTGCAGTCAGTGAGGAGAGGAACCAAAAATCCACAATTAAAAAAAAACAAAAAAACCCCACGTTTTTCAATAAACGACATGAACATTTTAATTAGAATTGAAAATGCTCATTTTGTTTTGAAATTCCCCAATGACCAATTCATTACGCTTGATACTGTCCCTGTGAAAACTTCCATTTTTGATCCAATCTCTCTCTCTTTTTTTTTTTAATGGGAACACTTTTCAGCTGTAGCAGGGTGACCACCCACTCCAACCCGAAAGGGGTTGGAAAAGCCCTGCAGAGGGCTCGGGCTGGGCAAGGGCATAAAACCCCGACTGATTGGGGGAAGTGTCTGCAGCTGGGGCCACATCCCAAACTAGGCAACTGGGCCTTATAAGAAGGCCAGGGAGGCCAGAAGCAGCAGTCTCTCTCTGACTGGAGAGGGAGACAGGCCTGGCTGCTTGGGAAATCACCCAGGGGACCTAGAGGATGGCAGGGCTGAGGAAAGGCCTTAGAAGCTGGGAAGCCCTAGGCCAGCAACTCCCCAGGCTGCAGGGCCTGGTCCTAGGCCCACCTAGGTATTGGGCTTGCAGAGGGGCAGCTGGAGGGTGGGTAAAGGCAGCCAGTCCAAGCCCCTTGTTGCCTGTGATGACTGGCTGATAGACTGCAGTCCGCCCCAGGGCATTGGGGCTAAACAGAGACTGGCAGTAGCCGCGACTGAGGCGACATGGGGCTAGGGAGTGGGGGTTCGCCTGGGGTGGGGAAACCCAGTAAGACTGTGGGATACTGCAGGAGGCAGAACCCTGGGATAAGGGCACCGGGGTCCTGGGAGGGACACGGGGGCCAACAGCATGTGGATCACCGGCCTGCAGAGGGTACTCCTGGGTCCAAGAGCTAATTCCTGAGGATGACCAGCAGGAGGTGCTGCCGGGTGAGTCTTCACCAGCTTACATCAGCCGACAAATTTGGAGCAGTTCTAGTCACACCTGTGTTCCCCAGGGAAGGCTTCCAGATCTGTTTGAGCCTGATTTTTTTTTTAATTAATTTCCTTTTGCTCACCTTCATGCCCTGTTACTCTGATTGCCTGCAGATGAGGGGGAATTGCATGTGCAAATGAGCAGCTATGCATCCAGCTACTTGCATGTGACGTATCTGATATCTGCATGCAGTCACAGTAATTCCACATACACATTCACAATTGCATTGCTCTGGGATCTGCGAAGTTACTCGAGTAATTCTCACCTTGCTCTAGTGTGGATCAGAACCTAGCTGTGCAACTGCATGGACATTTCTTTACACGCAATCCAGAAAAACAGGTGCTCTGGGTCTAATCCTACTCCCACCCATGGCTCAAATCAGCAGTGAGGTCACAATCAGACCCCGTGTGTTACAGAAATGCAAGAATCTTCATTGCAAAGAGACCAGTTTCCTTCCCTTTCCTCCCACAAACTAGGAAGTGTTTCAAAATAGGGGGAAAATGCCAACGTTAAGCCATTTTTTCCCCCCCTGCTTCTCAGGCCCTACCTTCCCTGCCCCCAAACCGGCCTCATTACCACTGCCCATGACGCATGTGGAAGGTTAGTGATTTAGTGAAGAGATAAACCCGCAGCCTCAAGGGCCAGCGATCAGTGTTTGTTTCTGCCTTGTGTAAAGTTAATTGGTTTAGATTTTCCAGGAACAAATGAGAGAAACCTGTTTCCAGCGTGCAAAGCTCATGGCTGCTTTCTGATGAATTATAATTGCAAATAACGTTCTGAAATTGCATTAACCAATTATTCATTGTTGTTGTTGAGCTTGCCCCATCATATGATAGCTGGGAGCACACACCATGATATAAACAATTCTCTAGGGCAAACGACATGGCTATAAAATAAACCAGTTTCTCACCCCCTCCTGGCAGCCATTTCTGCGAGTAAATACCCTGCTGGCTTGAAAAACACATTTCCTAGGATTTGACCATGAGCGAAGAGCTAAAGTGATCAAATACGTCCTCCACTAGGCTGTAAAGGCTGCCAGAGTTGGGATGTGGCAGATCCAAGCCTGATGATTGCAATGTATCCTAATGGAAAGGGCAGTAGACTAGACTTCAGGAGATCCAGGTTCACATCTCACCTTTGCCACTGGACTGCTGCATGACCTTGGGCAAGTCACTTCCTTTGTTTTGTGCCTCAGTTTCCCCATCTGTAACATGGGGTAATGATACTGGCCTCCTTATGAAGTGTTTTGAGATTGACTGATGGAAAGAATGAAGTGTTATTGTTAAACATGAATCCCACCTAGAGAAACAATCTCACCCTTGGTGAAGCCTTTGACTTTTTTCCACCAAAGATCCCCAATTCAACCAGGACTTCTTTCCACAGCCCTTGTCCCATGATCATTTCTGCAAGGACCATGAGATTAGAGTTGCAGCAAGCAAATGGAGCTGGTGGTGGGCAGGGAAGGCTGCTGATTCTCGGCTGGACAGCTGGATAATGTGAATCAGCATCAAATGTTATTTCCAAGACTCTACAACTGTGGGCCTCACATCAGGAAAATTGATTGTGTCCTTTGCAGCCTGGCCTCGTGGTGGTCATGCTCAATTCCAAACAAGCGCCCACTCTGTGTGCATTGTGTAGATCTTCCAGGTGGCAATAGATGATACTAGTAACACTCCCAACAGTGACAAGAGCGTGGGTGCCAGCCCCGGACAGACTGTCAAAAACCAGGGCACAACCCCCAAATCACCTGTGAGCTCTAAACTTAGTTTTCACCACCAACCACATGCAAACTCCTCAGGCACTTGAACAGCCTTAACATGGAGTCACCACCAGCCCTGTTGGTTCTCTGGCCTGTCTTGCTGCCCAGGCGAGCGTACCTTTTTGCTCAATGGCCCCCTACACCAAGAATCACAGCAATATTCACGTTACTTCTGATCCCAAAGGACCAGTCACTTACCCCAGGTCAATTGCCCTTTAGGTCTCACACCGAAGATAACACTTGTAGCCAATCCTATAGTAAACTAGATGATTTATTAAACAGGAAAAGGGAATATTGGCATCTATAATCAGCAAGCTCTATTTGTCCTTTAGGGCTAACCCAGGCTAGACAGCTGGGGATTTCTTGCTCAGGCCCAGAAACCTTGCCCCCCCCCCCCCCCACGCCATCCCAAGTCCAAGCAGCACAGAGATACCTAGTACTTTTGTCTAGGGTTTTTATCCCCCTCCTGCCATGTGCTCTGAGCTGCAAACTCAGCTGATGGGAGTCCACTTTCATGACTGTCTTCAAGGGGAGCAGAACACAACAACAACGATTCCTAATCCCACGATGGGGTGTTTCCTGTTGTAAAATCAACTGATTCCCATCTGATATCAGTGGGTCTCCTCTTTTTGGAAGGGGTAAACCAATGTTCTTTGCACTAATTAATGTCGCTCTCCGGTATAATGATACCGACGGTCACAGAAGTTCACAATACAGCCGCTCTGGTATTAGATTACAGTGTGGAACACAGATATTACCAGCAAGATTAACGCAGGCAGTAACTGAAAAGCATCCAATAGAGTCTAGCCCTTAAACACTTCCTTAGAATTCTTTTAGTTATTGTATTAATATCAACCTGCAAGTGTATCTATCCGTGAGACATGGGGAACCTTGGCACAAGCTGGCACTGGCCTGCCAGCGTCCCTGTACTTTTCTTCCTTTTGAACATGTTTTGGTGGGCAGCAGAGCTGATTGATAACTATGTCTGGGTGAAAACATTTCAATGGTCCAATGGCTCTTTGACCACAACGAACGCGCTCCCGGCAAATTTTCACTTGGCCAAAAATGTCATTTTTGGTTACAAACAGAGAATTAAAGGGGCAGGGGCATTAATAAAAATTAATCAGAGGGCATTTGAGTTCCAGCAGAGCCAGATCCTTCACTACTGTAGACAGGGGTCTCTGGGCAGATCAAACAATCTAGTGGGAGTGGGGCAGTTGTTTCTTTGTCAGAATATGAATTTATTCATGCGTTGTAGCAATAAAAACAGTGTTTGTTCCACACACAGGGCTCCTGATGAAGTGATTTCCTGTCTCTGATGTGAGAGCGATTAGATTGTTGTGACAACAAGGAAACACGCACACATACCCCACTCTGTGGAAAGCCCCTGCGCATGTAGTTTGTGCAGGGGAAAGAGAACCTTCCCCACTGACTGATGGACAGCCGCCCTGCAGGTGCCCATTCTGCTCTCGGCTGAAATAGGGGATCTTGGTTTGTCCCTGTACTGGGGCATGTCACCCTCGTCTGTGTGGGTATGAACGAATGCACCTCTGTATTCACACCCTACACACGACTGTAATAATCTTTGTGCAAAACATGCCTTATGAACACTAAGAACTCACTGGTCAATCCTATCAAAGGATAAACAGTGTGTAGCAACATTCTATGTAAAGTTCTGAGCACAAACTGAAATCCTGACTGAAGTATGTTTACCAGAAAAGTCTGCAGGGAGGGAAGGGTAAACCTGTTTCTCAGGTGTCATCAAGCGGCCATTATTTGGGAGGGAAGGGAGGCAGGAACAAACAGAGCTGTAGCTTAGCAAACAGCATGGAACCTCTTTCACCCAGAGATGCCTTGTCTCCGTCCTCCCAGCTGGAATGAACTTTGTCTGAGGCTAACCCTCAGGAAACTGCATTTCAAAGGGTGACTGGACTACAAAAGTGAGGAGCAAAACATCCCAAAGTGTCTCTCCCCCTCCCTCTTTCTCTTTCACCTAAGACAAAAGAAATAGTCTTTGGAATTTGGGAGCAGATCCTGGCCTGAGAATGTTCCTGGGAACACAGGGTAAGGGATTCCACCTTGAACCCAGGCTAGCTTGTCAAGTTTTAGCACTAGGATTTAAAGAGTTAATCCATTTGGGGTCCTTTCCATTCCCCCTACCTTTAGGGGTCATGTTCTCTAGCTCATTTCCTCAGCCATGAGGGCCAGAAGTTTATAAAAACATCAACTGAGATTGTGACCTAATCCCAGGACTCCAGGAGCTGGAGCTTTGAGAAAAATACCAAATATTGCAAGACACGTGTAATAGTCCGGTACGGGGGCCGTGCCCTCTCAGGGGCCGCCGGGAGCCAGGCCGCCTCACTACACGGCCCCAGATCAGTCCTCGGGTTCTGAAGGTCTCGGGTTCTGCCCCTCAGGCAGGGGCTAAACAAAAGGCACGCGGTCACTGCAAGGAGCCCCAGCCCTCAGTCAGGGCTGGGCAGCAAACCAGTTCTAAGCTCCAGTTCTTGCAGCCGGAGCTGAGCAAACACAAAGTCAATAAGCCCTAACCCTAGCTCCGGGCGGGGCAGCACACAAGAGTCCAGGGGCTCAGATCCTTTCTGCAGGCTGAGCACCAATACAGTCAATACGCTAAGCCCCGGCCCTCAATCAGGGCGGGGCAGTGACACAGCAGTCCTGAGCTCAGCTCCTCTCAGCAGGAGCTGAACCCACAGGGCCACTTGTAAGCCCAGGCCGCAGTCAGGGCGGGGCACCAAACACTTAGTGCTAGGTTTAGGGCTCCGGTCCTTGCCCCAGGGGCGGGGCAGTAGCACTAGTCTCAGAGCTCAGGTCCTTACCTTAGGAGCTGAGCAGTAATAACAAAGTCAGGAAGCCCAGGCCCTTAGTCAGGGCGGGGCAGCAACACAGCAGTTCTAGGCTCAGGTCCTTACAGCAGGGGCTGAGCAGCAATGATAGTTCAGGGCTCAGGTCCTTACAGCAGGGGCTGAGCAGCAATGATAGTTCAGGGCTCAGGTCCTTGTATCGGGAGCTGAGCTACAATAATAGTTCAGGGCTCAGGTCCTTGCATCAGGAGCTGAGCAGCAATGATAGTCAGTAAGCCCAAGCCCTAGGTCAGGGCGGGGCAGCAACCAATAGTTCAAGGGGCTCAGGTCCTCGGGCAGGAGCTGAGCAACAGCAGGTGCGTGCAGGCTTCTATGCCTGAGCTCTGGTGTGAGGGGGAGACTGCCACCCGTAAGTGGGGTGGCAGGGGGGGACACAGGCCCACCCACTCCACTGTGTCCCAGCCCGGGGCCCTACCAGCGGCAGTCAGTCTGCTGCTGTGTCGGTGGGGTCCTGACCGAAACACACCGACATCGGCTCTTCCTCTGTCGTAGCCAGACTGGGGTCAGCTACCCCCGGGCTACTTCCCGTTTCCCCCTCCATGGGTACCTGCTCATCGCGGGGCTCGGCAGCGGGGTCCCACACCATGGGCTCCTCGGCGTGCTGAGGGCTGTCTAGGTCGGGCCGCTCCTCCGGACTCGGGTCAAGGGGCTGCTCGGGCCGCTCCTTGGGGTACCGGGCTCGGGGCAGGCTCGGCCAGTCCACCTCGGGGTACCTGGCTCGAGGGAGGCTCGGGCGGTCCACGTCAGGATACCTGGCTCGAGGGAGGCTCGGTCCGTCTGTGTCCGGGTACCTGGCTTGAGGGAGGCTCGGTCCGTCTGTGTCAGGGTACCTGGCTCGGGGCAGGCTCGGTCCGGCAGGAGCGTCTGTCCTCTCCGGCCGCTGGGCTCCAACTGAGCGCTGGGGCCGGGCTTTTATACTTCCTGTCCCGCCCCTTGACTTCCGGGGGGCGGGAACAGGTGGCGGCAGCTCCGCCCACTGGGGTGGCTGCTCTGGTTCCTCTCTCTCAGGGGCCGCCGGGAGCCAGGCCGCCTCACTACAACACACCATAAAAATTGTGAAGGTCATGTATGCTGTGGATTTGCCTGCTTGGACCCAACAAACGTATTGATTCTGAGTTTGCTCCGGCGTGAATCAGGAGTCACAGCAATGAAAGACATGTGGTGTAAACCAGCACAAGATCAGGACTGAATCAGCAAGCTCCCACCTCAGGAGCTTCTCTGAGGAGAGTCAGAAAACCATTAGCTTTTGAGCCCAAAGAAATTACCTCACCACAGATGGTGACTGAGGCCCCAGGAGATTTGGGGACTGGCCCAAGGTCACCTGGGCAATCTGTGGAAGAACTGGGGACAGAACTCAGATCTCCTGAGTCCCTGTCCAGAGACCTGAGGAACAGGGTGTTCCTGGCATTCCTGGAGTGACTCCATGCCTTTCCTCCAGGGGCTGTCAGCAGTTCCCCATTAACGTCTCCATCTAATCTAGATTGAACGCTCCAGGGCAGGGATCCTGGCCTTAATTGTTTTCACAGCAGAAGCAAAGACCCAGGAATGCCATCATCCCCAGGGGGATCAGTTGGTTTAGATTCCACAGTGAGTGTCCACAGAGTCAAATGTGCTCTCACGTGCTGGGGCTGATGCTCAAACTTGCTTCCTGCAGCTAGGATGGTCCTGCGGCATTTGGGTTGAGCTCTGTTGCATGGCTTGGAGCTGACCGCCAGCCACTCACTGCTGATCCAGGCTCTGCCCTCTACTCACCCTGGGCAGCTAGAAATAGCGCACTGCTCCCAGCCCTCAGTGACGGATTGCTGGGGAGCGAAGAGGCTTTCTGTCCTAATAGCAGGTGTGTAAGAAGCACAGCTGGCCTGGTGCCGCCAGGACTGGGCTGGGGGACCTGTTCCAGTTGCAAACAGCTGTTCAGTTCAGCCACATTCGGGCCCTGACTATTCACTGTAGGTGAAAATAGAGCTGGGCGAAATGTTTTGCCTGAAACCTATTTGGCGACACCAAGGGTCAATTTGGCTGAATTGTTTGTTTAGGGGAAAAAAATCTGAATAAATTGAAATGTTTGGATTTCAGTTAGAAATGACTTTTCCTTTCAAAATGTCCTTGAATTTCTTTGTTTTAAATCTAAGAATGTTTAAAAAGTGGTGGAAATCGAAACAAAACACTGCACTCGCCCCAAAATGAAACTAGCAATTTTGAAATGTCAGAAATTTTAACAAACCAACTAGAGTCATACGAATCATAAAACCAGCTCCCGCTCTCTGCAAAGGTGGTGTCCTGATGGCAGCTCAGAATAAACCGTGGCACCTTCCCACTCTTGGCTGGGCTTAAAGATTGTGTGTGCAAGCGCGAGCATGTGTGAGCATGAGTGTGTCTGTATGTGTGTGACAGAGAGAGAGAGAAAATAGAATAAATGCCAGAAATTGTTCTGCACCACGTGCAAGACAAATTGCATTTCCAAGGGTAGATTTTTTTTCTTACCTTCCACTTATTTTTCCCCATTTTTTAACTTCTCTAAAAAAAGATGTAGGCACAGGAGAGAGTAATGCTTCTTCCAACTCCTCTCCAAAATTTACTAGAAGGGGTGATGGTCCCGTGATACCAGAAACACTCTACTTTCTTTCCTCATTATGAAAAAGACCACTGCAGCTATACTTATATGTATTTATATCTGCCATGTGCTCTACTTAATATGCAGACCCTGAATCTGTCCTCCTTTAATTTCTCGGTTCTGTGACATACACAGACCCCGCACAGGAGAGGGGAATTGGCTCTTACCCTGTCCCTGAAGTCAGTTATCAATGGGAAACTCCCACTGTGGGTACCGACCAACCTCCATGTGCCAGTGTCATCGATCTGCTTTCAGATGTTTCTGTTCTGGTGGGAAGATGTAGAACTGCAGGTGCCTATACACACACACTGCACCTCTCTGCAGGGAAGAACCTGTCAATCTGGGGAAATCCTCTGCTGACTGACTGCCCCTCTCCAATTTCCCCATTTCCTGAGGAAGGGCAGCCAGTGAGTGCTGGTGCATGCGCTAAGGGGCAGTAGCTTCTCTTAGCACATGGAGCAGGCTCCTCTTCCCATTTTGCTCCACAGCAAAGGGCAGGGAATGGGGCTAGGTAAATCGTGGGAAAAACAATCTAGTGAAAAAAAATTTGAGGTTTCCATTTTGCCGGGGTCAAATGGGACAACTTTTTGGGAAATATATTTTTCAAAAATTCCAATTTGGGGAAATGTCAAATTTGTATTTTTGAGATTGCAACTTTTCACTTCTTTCCTACTTCCCCTCTTTTTTAGCCAGAGTGCACCAGAATGAATGACAAAAAGATGTCTTTTCCTTTTTCCTTTTACCAATCTCACTTTCCAAAACTTCCTCACCTTTGAGTCCATTTCACGTTGGCTGTCCTACAACTCTTCCAAAGCTGAGGAAGTTTTGGAAAGTGAGAGTGGCAAAGGGAAAAAGCACAGAACAAAACCCTCGGCATCTTCTATTGTGTTGTGTGGCAAAAGAGCAAAAAAGGAAAGAAGAAAAGGGAAAAAATCAATTTCAAAATTAAATTTTGAACTTTTCATTTTGACCCCAAAAGGACAGTTTTGCACACAGAGTATTTTGCAAAAGATGTAGGTTTTTTTAAAAAAAGTTTCCAACTAAAAATGTTAACCAGCTCTAAGTGGATGTGATACATGAATACAAAGCCTCCCAAAGATATTGCAGGGGATTGATATATCTGTCACTCGCTGCCCTGGGGTTACTCTCAGAACCAGCTGAGGTACAGAGTTACTTTAGGGAGAAGCTAATGCTAATTAATTAACAATCAGGGAGTATTTATGCAACTTCCGTGAAGGAGGGGGGGTGTTGCTGGATGTTGTCAAGCCTGCTGCTACATAGTGGCTGGACTGTCTCCCCAGAGACTCCCTCCTAGACAAGCTAGCTAGGCCGATTGCTCCTCTGTCTCATCCTGTTTTGGCAGCTGCCACTCAAAAGGATTTACTTGTGTGACTTGGGCTCGCAGTGACGCATAGACATGCATGGCTGTGCTGACTGCATGGCCCTGGCTCGTAGCACAGCACTGGATTCGACTGCTGTCGTATTAAATGTCCCATGCTTCAGTGTGTCTGCTGGGAAGATTTGCTGACTGGGTGACTGTTGTCAGGCCTCTCTCTTTTTTAACCCCTTCCCTATACATGGATTGCTGCATTCTCCTGACTCATGCACTGTTGATTTGCACAACCTGGGGCTGTGCTTGGAATTGTGGGATCAGAGGGGTTCAAAACCCTGTACCAGAGTCTTATCTCTTTCAGATTGGAACTTCCCATAAATGGCGCCTGTGGGGTGGCTCAGGCCTGGTCTACACTAGGACTTTAATTCGAATTTAGCAGCGTTAATTCGAACTAACCGCTCAACCGTCCACACCAGGAAGCCATTTAATTCGAACTAGAGGGCTCTTTAGTTCGAATTTGGTACTCCACCCCGGCAGGTGGAGTAACGCTAAATTCGACATGGCTAGTTCGAATTAGGCTAGGTGTGGATGGAAATCGAACTTAGTAGCTCCGGGAGCTATCCCACAGTGCACCACTCTGTTGACGCTCTGGACAGCAGTCCGAGCTTCGATGCTCTGACCAGCCACACAGGAAACGACCCGGGAAAATTTGAATTCCTTTTCCTTTCTGGACAGTTAGAATCTCATTTTGTGGTTGGACATCGGGGCGAGCTCAGCAGCACCGGCAGCAATGCAGAGCTCTCCAGCAGAGGAGTTCATGTAATCTCTGAATAGAAAGAGGGACCCGGCATAGACTGACCGGGAACTCTTCGATCTGATCGGTGTGGGGGGCGAGTAGTCTGTGCTTTCGGAGCTGCGCTCCAACGAACGGAATCCAAAGACCTACGAGAAGGTCTCCAAAGCCATGATACAGACAGAGGATACAGCTGTCATGCAACGCAGTGCCGCGTGAAAATCAAGGACCCCAGACAAGCCTACCAAAAAATCAAAGCGGCCAACGGACGCTACGGAGCCTGCCACCACTGCCCCACCAGTGACCATGGACTCTGATGATGGGACAGTGTCGACAGACAGTTCCTCGACGATGTTCACGGACGGGGAAGATGAGGAAGGGTTTGTGGAGGACGAGGCAGGCGATAGCGCTTACAACGCTGGTTTCCCCGACAGCCAGGATCTATTCATCACCGTCACGGAGATCCCCTACCAACCCTCCCCGGCCAGGAACCCGGATCCTGAATCAGGGGTAGGAGCAGTCGGTAAGTGCTTTAACCATGTTAACTTTTATTCTTAATATAACAGGAATCTGAAGTGTGTGAAAAGGAGGTCTCTGTATATATGGTGATAGAACAGAAATCCTCCTGGGAGAACTCCACGAAGCTCTCCTGCCGTTAATCGATAAGCATCAGCAGGAGGTTCCTGGGGAGAGCTGCCTTATTGGGTGCTCCGTGATAGCACACTTTTCCACGCGAGGCTTTCATGCGGTATTCAGGGAGCACTGCCTCCCAGAGCACGGCTGCATAGGTCCGTGGTTCGTGCTAGATTTCACGCAGCATGCGCTCTCTATCTCCTTCAGTGCCCGTCCTCACGGTTATCTCGCTGGGAGACTCCTGCATCTAAGTAGGGGAAGAAATGTTACGTTACGCCTGGTCCAAAGTATTTTTAATAAATAAACGGACAGACGGCATAGCACAGACTCAGCACGCAGCTGCGTGACGAGCGTAACGGAAAGCCAAAGAATCAAATGGACGCTCATGGAGGGAGGGGGGAACGAGGACGCAAGGTATCCCACAGTTCCTGCTGTCTCCGAAAAGCATTTGCATTCTTGGCTGATCTCCAAATGCTTCTAGGGTCAAACACAGTGTCCGCGATGGGTCGGGGCATAGCTCGGCAATTTACGCACCCCCCCGACCCCCAGAAGTTAAAGGGAAAACAATCCTCTGTTGACTCTTTTACATGTCACCGTATCTGTACTGAATGCTGCAGATAGACGCGATGGTGCAGCACTCAACACCAACATCCTTGCTCCCCCCATGCTATGGATGGCTGATGGTACAATACGATGGAAATCCATCCTCATCATCAGCCTATTGGCACATGGGGCAGTGCAAAAGGACTGGTAACCATAACGACCATACCAACTTGCTTGGGACAGGTCGGTCAAGGCCGCCTGTTGCTAATTTTTCATGGTAGATGGTGCAGTATGGCTGGTAACCGTCCTCATCATTGCAACAGGGGGCTGAGCTCCATCAGCCCCCACCCTTCATTGTAAAGAAAAGATTCAATTGCCCCTGGACTAGCAGAGGGATGAGTGGCTCCCTCCTCCACACCCCTTAATGTCATCTCTGGACTATCATTGCAGCTGGAGGCTTCCTTCCACTCATTTCTCACAAACGACTACCTGTGTCTTATTCATGCATTCTATATTACTTCATCACACAAGTGGGGGGACAATGGTATTGGAACCTAGGAAGGCTGGGGGAAGAACGGAATGAACAGCTGGGGTTGTTTCAGGAGCACACCCTGTGAATAGCGTTCAGCTCAAAATTTATGCAGGATTGGACAGAGAGCAGCTGTGGTCTCTGGTTGTATGATACAGTGGTTCTCTAGTACACTTGCCCATAATCTAGGCAGGACTGATTCTATTTTTAGATACCCAAAAAGGAGGGATTGACTCGGGGAGTCATTCCCAAATTTTGCTTTTGCGCCCCTGGCTGATCGACC
This sequence comes from Mauremys mutica, assembly GCF_020497125.1. Taxonomy (NCBI): domain Eukaryota; kingdom Metazoa; phylum Chordata; order Testudines; family Geoemydidae; genus Mauremys; species Mauremys mutica. Next base: position 50,052,701 of record NC_059078.1, read on the forward strand.
AGGGGCACTTATGACAGCACCAAATGGCGCAGTGCAAAAGGACAGGTAACCATGACCATCTTATTACCGTCTTCTTACCAGTTCATGGTATGGTAGACGGTGCAGTATGCCTGGTAACCATCGGTGCTGTCATGCAAAAGCAAAAGCATGCTGCTGTGTAGCGCTGCTGGTCCACCTCTGTCAGCGGCATCCAGTACACATACGGTGACATACACAAAAGGCAAAATAGGGTCCATTGTTGCCACGCTATGGCGTGTGCCATGGCATTTCATGGAAAACGTGCTCGAAATGATTGTCTGCCGTTGCTTTCCCGGAGGAAGGGATGACTGGCGACATTTACCCAGAATCCACCGCGCAAATGATTTGTGCAACAGCAGGCACAGGGGTCTCAACAAAAAATTCACAGAGACAGCCTAGACTCAGTTAATTGTTCGCAAAAAAGTATCATTGCAAGGAATTAACTAACTGTTTCCCATCTCACAGCTTCCACTGTCTCCAGACCTTCCACAGCATCCACCTCGCAGAGGCTGGCGAAGATTAGGCGGCGAAAGAAAAAGACAAGGGACACGATTTTCGATGAATGTGTGGGCTGCTACCTAGCCGAGGCGGACCAGCAGAGGCAGTGGAGGGAGAAAGTCTCTCTGTACCAGCGCTCACACAGCGAATGGGAGGAGAGGTGGCGTGAGGAACACAAGCAGGCGACTCAAGCAATCCTTGTACTACTGAGGGAGCAAACGGACACGCTCCGGCGACTTGTGTATGTTCTGCAGGACCGCTGCAGGACAGAGCCCCCGGCAGTATCTCTGCAACCGCCCTCCCCCGCCACAAAGTCACATACCCCCCTCACCCTAAATAACCAGGAGGATGCCCGCCCTGGGCCGTGAATACTGTCACTGCACCCCAGCAGAGTGCTCAAGTAACCAAAAGCTCTCATACCCTACGTTTGCATAAGTCCTTCCCTTCCGGACTCAAACAAGTCCCAATCCCAGTCCCATCCCATAACTGTGTACTTAAGTAATAAAAATACTTTGCTGTTAAGTACTGTTTCCGTCATGTTTCTTCACTGAAGACTGTGTTTGAATGGGGTGCGTGGGGAAGTGCGTTGCTAATTGCATAGGACAGGCACCTTTCGCAGGGTACAGACACGGGGGCCGGATCAGCAGTGGGTAACACACACAGTGCAGTCAGCAGGCACCGTGGTCGGTATGGGAGGTGGTTTCCAGGTTCTGTGTGGGCGGTGGGGATGTGACTTTTTAGCGGGGGAGGGCGGGTACAGATCTTATACAGCGATCCTTGTCGTGGACCGCTGAGTCACGCAGCAGAGGAATCTGTATCCGTCCTCCTCCGCCACAAGGCCACATAGCCCCCCGCACACAGAATCCCAAAAAGGAGGGATGGCAGGCTCCGTTGAAACAAGCAGTCCGGCAATGCGGACCGCTGTAGGAGCAGGAGCCTGTCATTCCTTGAGTTTAGAGGCGGTCTTTACATCAGCGCACACCCTACCCACCGCAGTCTGCGTTCCAGTTTCGACCCTTTAACGAAAAGTCATGAATAAAGAAACCTCTCCTCAGTAACAGTGTGACATGTATTTTATTTTTACACGTGTCTTGGAAGTGGAGGAAACGGGGAGAACGGGGTATTTAACCGAAGAGGAGAGTCAACAGTAACTGGGTAAAGAAACAGGGGCAGGTTCAGCTTCTCTGTAAAGAAACTGAACAGTCACAGGTCACGCTGCTCGCTGCTCGCTGGTATTTAAAGAGTTCCTTGTCGCTGTCCCAGGCGCCTGTATAGGGCTTCATGAGCAAGTGCATTAGCAGGCAGGCTGGGTCACCGAGGATCACTATAGGCAAATGCACATCCACAACAGTTATTTCGTGGTACGGGAAGAAACTACCTTCCAGCAGGCGTCTGAGCAGCCCACAGTTCCTGAGAACACACGCATCAGGAACCTTGCCCGGCCATACGACGTTCATGTTGGTAAAAAGGCCCCTATGGTCCCCCAGTGCTTGCAGAACCATTGAAAAGTAGCCCAATTTCTCAGCAGCTGAATGTGGAAGAGGTGGATGATAAAGTGCGAGGAGGAGAAAACGGCGAGGATCGCAGCGGGCTCCATGCTTGCAGTGCTGTGGCGTCCACGCTGTCACTGACCAGAAAAGTGCACGAACAGATTGCCCGCAGGCGCTTTCAGGGAGGGAGGGAGTGAGGGTGTGATTGACGGTTCAATGACGACAGTTACCCAAAACCACCCTCGACACATTTTTTCCCCCAGCAGGCATTGGGGGCTCTACCCAGCATTCCAATGGGCAGCGGGGACTGCGGGAACTGTGGGATAGCTTCCCACAGTGCACCGCTTCGAAAGTCGACGCCGGCCCCGTTAATGTGGACTCAGAAGTTCGAATTAGTGTATTTAGTATGGATACCAAATTCGACTTCATAAGGTCGAATCCACAAATTCGAATTAAGTAGATTCGAAATAGTCCTGTAGTGTAGACAAGGCCTCAGATCTGCCTTTGTAACCTGCCTTGTACTTCCAAAAGCTCAGGCAGGCCTGGCCTTTAGTCCTTCAGGGTATCTGCAGTTCGGGAGTTACCTCCACATGCTGCTGTTAGGAATTAACGTCAGTGCTGCCCTTCCGCTGAAAAGCAGCAAAACAAGGCCAGCGGTAACAGGAGAAGTGCTATTGTGGGGCACAAGGGCAGCTCATGTGACAGCAACTTACTCAGTATTTAACATCTTACTACTTGGGTGTATGAGGGACAGGCCGGCTCAGCTGAGGTTTGTGCCCGGAGAGCAGGGGTTCCTCCTCTTTATTATACGTACAAGGAACACAGCATCTCCTCTCAAACCAGCAGCCACCCTTCTTCGGCACAGGACTGATTCTGAGAATTGGAGTCAATCCATTGATGAGTTTTTGAATTAAAATTCATCTTAAAAATGGGCCCTCTTAAGAAACTTGGTTCCCTGGCTTAGATCTTGGGTCCCTAATGGTGTCGGATTGGGCATTGTCAACAGAAAATTAGCCCAGAGGCAGGTCTTGAGCCGTTTGGGTACAACGGCTGGTTTTTGAAGAGACATTTTTAGCATGAGTGGTCCCTTTTTGCTATTACTCTTCATAAGTGAAAGCTGCTTCTTCAGCAGAGGTGGAAGAATAACATTCTGTCAGAGAATGCCTTGGAGAGTTGCCCTCTTTCAAAATGGCCACCATCTCTCATTGATCTCAATGGACTGAGGCAACAGGCTGCCCTTAGTGAAGATGGCCAGACCCTCCCTCCATCTACTTCTTGGGATGCTGTTCACTACCTCCTAACAGCCAAGTGGCCACCATCTTCCCTGAGGAAAGCTTGGATGGGTTTTCTGGAGTTCTAATGATTGAGGGGATACATACATTGTATGTAGACAAAGAGAGACTATAAAATAATGTGGTATAAAGGAGGCAGTGTGGCCTAGTGAATAGAGCCCTGGACTCAGGAGACCGGGCTCTGCCACTGGCCTACTGCGTGACTTTGGGCAAGTCACTTCACCTCTGTGCCTCAGTTTCCCCAGCTGTAAAATGAGGGATAATTATACCTCATTTGCAAAGTACTTTAAAATTCCCTAATAAAAAGTGCTATATAAGAGCTAGGGATTATTATCATCCTAATCTTGGAGTGACTGTAGGTGGGCTGTGTAGATACCTTGATACTATACCACACTATCACGGCTTCTGGATTTTCAGCCTCTTTCACAGAAGATAAAAACCTGTTTTAGAAACACTTTAGCATGTGTTCAAAAGTTATTGGGACTATTTTGGGATCCTTCCACTTGCTGTGTTAATTGCCAAGGAGTCCAAATGGACAGGATTCAGAGGGAGTGTGATGGAGTGTACTAGGCTCAGAGGCCCCCTGCTGGAGACCTCGTGGTCTTACCACACTCCACCCCAAGAAAGAGTAGAAGTGAGTACTTCAGGCTGCCTTGAGACGGATGTGGGAAAGAAACCAGTCGAAGAAGAGGCTGCAGGGAGCAGCCAGTCAGAGTCCAGCAAGCTCATATAAAAGGGACAGAGTAGTTCAGTTGCTGGCAGGGACTGGGGGAGCAAGGAAGGTGCTCCTGGCTGGTAGCAGAGACACAAGCAGGACTTCAGCCTTGGGTAAGAGTGAAGGTGATGCGGCTGTGGGGAACTGACCCGGAAACAGTAGCAGCAACAATAGAGTAAAAAGGGATGAAGCAGGTGGCTACTATTTGTAGGATCCATGAGTTGGGACCCAGAGTAGTGGGTGGGCCTGAGTCCCCCCCCACCAGACACTAGGGAAGTGGCCTAAGCCCTGAGCAAGGAAGTAGCCCCGGGAAGGGGCTGAAGACCCAGAAAAGGGTCAGCATTTGTTGGAAGGAAGTGAACTGAACTATAAAGAGTGACGCAGCTGGAGAGCTGGGTCAGCTAAGGCTCGCCAGGAGGCGAAGAGTCTCCAGGCAGGAAGCCCTAGGGGCACTGCTCCGTTCCAGAGCAGGGACCGTTTGAGAGCCAGCACAGAAGGGGCTGAGGACTAAGCCCAGGGAGGGCTGCAGGAAGAGACCGACCGAGGGTACTGTGATAGGTCCTGTTGGACTTGTACCCTGGAAGGACTTTGTTTATTCACATACAGTCTGTATGTGACTTGGCCAGAGGGCTGAGTCGCAAAGACCCACCTGATGAGGCTGGTAGCCGGCGGGCGGCACCATGAGCAACGCAAAGCTGAAAAAGATCAGGCACATGCATATAAAGATCAGGCAATAGAGGGCACTCATGAGAGGCAAGTGGGCCCGGCACAGGGAGGAGGAAAATAAAAACAAATACATCTTTAAAATGTATAGAAATAACTTCTCTAATACATATGAACATCCCAAATTTAAAGCCCAATATCCCAGGACTAAAATCAAATGCTGGAAGCAAAAGATTTCAGATATGAAATCAGTCACCAGCCCCAGGCTGGTGCAATTCTGGGGAAAACGATCACATTTGGGAAGGAAGGAAACGTCTCTCTAACAGGGTGATTAAAAAAACAAACCAACAACCCTCCCCAGGCCCCAAGTAGCTCTTCAGGGATGATCAAGGTCTTGGAATGTTAGAATAAATGCAGGGGAGGCGGGCAGAGAACAGGCAAGGCTGGGGAGTGTATGATCTATGCAACGTTTCGCATGGTGTGTGTAGCACATGCCAAATAATGACATTAAAGTTGCTATGCATGTTGCTCCAATGTTAGGAAATGGAACAATTCAGGCCTAAGGTGGTAGAAATTCATGCTCTTAGGTCCAGAGACTCTAGGTTCAATTCCTACTGAGGCTTTGTAACATCATGTGACATTAGGCTGCCCCTGCAAGGTGGGTCATTGGCAGGATCTGACCCTAGGATCTTTATATCCAGACCTCTACTGCTTGAGCTATAGCATTCACTGATTGGAGTAGTAGGCTGTTATCTTCTATATTTACCAGTCACCAAAGAAGACTGCAACACACATTTTGCTGATGGTTCACCCAAGTGTCCGCTGGACAGCGGTAGAATGATGACAGTCAGGATTCGTGGGTTCTTTTCCTGGCTCTGGAGGGCAGTGTGGTCTAGTGGCTACAGACAGTACAACCAAGCACACAGATTTGGCACTGGGTCCCAGAGCAACCCAGAATCTGGAAGGCAGAAGGATGTTAAAAGCCACCTTTTGCCTCTCTGTCTTGAGAGGAGCAGCATAGAGCCTGGCATTTGGCTTCTATTCCCTGGTTTACCAGACGTGGCCTTGTGCAACCTATTCTGTAAAGTGGAGGGGCTGACACATGCCTGCCTCCTACAGGAGTGGTGTGAGGCCTTACTCAGTAACAAGCTGTGTACTTCACAGTCCTTAACACCGGTCAGCTGAAGAGATGGGACTAGAACTCATGGTGACGTCTTATGCCCCCGCCCAGCTCTCATTCCCCTTGTCCAATTGCTGTTGCTGTAGCCTGTTTTGAACTAGAGCTATGGGGGAATTAGATAGCATGCTCAGCGTGAATGGAAGGTTCATATATTTTTAGCAACCAGCCTCCACTGAGCGTGTGCAAATATTGATTTTCAGACACTTCTAACATGGGCAAATCTGGGTAAATTTCACCAAGAATGGTAAAAAGCACCCTAGCATCCTCATGTTTTGAAATACTTTTGGCGGCGGGATGGTCCTGGTATCAAAGAGGTGCTTTTTACCATTCTTGGTGAAATTCACCCAGATTTGCCCATGCTAGAAGTGTCTGAAAATCAATATTTGCACACGCTCAGTGGAGGCTGGTTGCTAAAAATATATGAACCTTCCATCCAATGAATTGGGAAAAAAATGTGTTGGAAAAAACACTTCATTTTCCCCAATTGCATTCTCAGAAATGGCTGGGCCACTTTTGCTGAAACATAAAAAAATCTATATTTTTCAGCCAGAGATAGAGACCTGGCATGGAACATTTCATCCCAAATACGTAATTTTGGCAAAGCTATATGCAACTGAAAACAGGATCTTGGAATGAGAAGTGTCAAGCAACCTTAACTACAGGAAGAACAGGAGTACTTGTGGCACCTTAGAGACTAACAAATTTATTTCAGCATGAGCTTTCGTGAGCTATAGCTTACTTCTGCGGATGCATCCAAAGAAGTGAGCTGTAGCTCACGAAAGCTCATGCTGAAATAAATTTGTTAGTCTCTAAGGTGCCACAAGTACTCCTGTTCTTTTTGCGGATACAGACTAACATGGCTGCTACTCTGAAACTTAACTACAGGTGCTTTGCTGTTAGCGGCTCTGCCTATAATTAATTATTCTGTGCACCCCTTCCAGCTTCTGCAACCAATGAGGCAGGGGTCCTACAGAAAACAGATGCTTTCACTATACTCCTATGTCCTTCCCATGCACTGAGTGAAGTAGAGGTTCTCTGGAAAAAAATGCCATGTGATCATGTAAAATGCACACACAGGGGGAGGGGGTGAATTAAGGTTGGACGGGCCATCTTCATTCTGGCATTTCCTAACTCTGCAACCTTAACGTCCTGCTACTGCAGCTATGTTGTATAGTGGGGTAGTCAATAGACGGACCATGAGCCAAATCTGGACCCCCAGACCTTTTGAGTGGACCACAAAGGTCAAACGGGGTGGAGCCGTGCCCGCTCCCCAGCACAGGGCCCTCTCCTGCAGGGAGTGGGCATCTGGGCCAAGCTGCAGGGCACAGTGTGTCCCCAGGTGTAGCAGCTTGTGCAACCTGCAGCTCCATCCTCTGCTGACCAGCAGCAGTACAGGGATGGGACGAGTAGGCCATGTGGGCGAATGAGCAGGCGCTGGCATCAAGGCTCAGTGAGTGGAGAGGTAGGAACTTCTGCGTGCAGAGAGCTGGATGGGAGGCAATTGAAGCTTGGGGGAGCTGAGCTGCCTGGCCTACCAGTAAGCAGAGCTGCCACATACCTCTTGACCGGGCTGCCTGCCCTGCTATGGGCCAGACCCCAGCTCCCTGCCTTGGGGTGAGGAGAGGCCTTCAGGGAGGTGCTGACTGATGGGCTGGAGCTGCATTCCAGGCCTGTGCCTGTTGCCCTGACACCATCACTGGGAGTGCGACACTGCCCCCACCTTGAGAATGAGATCACAGGTACCACCGCCAGCACCCCAAAATATCCCAGCCAGTACACACACACCCTTCTAGCACCCCCCAAATACCCTTTCCAGTTCTCCCTGCTCTCCCGGCAGTGTTCTCTTGAAATATGGTAACCCTAAGACAGGGAGGGGGGCAATTGAGGGGTTTGGGGAGAGGAGGAAGATGGGGGGCAATTGGGGGGTTATATGCCTACAATCATTTTATTTGACAAAACCAAAGATAATACTCTTTGTAAACCCAAAACAAATTCAAAACATAAAGCAGTTGTCTGAAAGTGTTTTAATGCCAGTATTTGCATCTAGGCTAGGCCCATTCACTTTCAGAAGTGGTTCTGCAGTCATTTCCTATTCTCCACATAGGGAGAATCTGTGGGAACGTACAGCCGCTGCTGGAAATGTTGACTTAATAGCGATCCCTGGCTAGATTAATTTAACTACTGACAGCCAGGGCAGCGCTGGAGAGGAATTAAGGGACAGTCAATGCTCACATGATTTTACAGTCTAAGAGCCTATTTCTGCACATCTTTGCTCACACAAATAGCCTCATTGATTTAACCAGGATTTATAGAATTAGCCCTTGTGTCAAATAGCACGGTGCATTCCTCTAGATAGGCTTATTTGCTGCCATCAAGGAGTCACGCAAGTGAATTTGTTTCCTGCTATATTTAAAGCTTCAGGGGTTAGATTAGAAGAACCAAAATAGATCCGGGGCATTTAATCTAGAGGTTATTCCTGGGGCTTTGGGTATGTGCCTATTTGGGATTAAAATCTGGAGAGGGGATCCTATAATCATCTGGATTTTAAAAATGGCTGAACTACCCCTATGTAGCCAGGCTGAGGGAGAGTTTCTTAAGGAAGGGAAATGTCTGATCTTAGTGTGTGGCAGGAAAGCCCATGGCAAGTCATTCTGTAAAGCGGGGGAGAAAGAGGCAGCTTTGTTCATCGCTTGGGGAAAAAGCCAGCGGGATCCAGGAATGAAATCAGAAGAGCTGGGCTGGTGGTGGTGAGCAGAGCTCTACCCTTGCTGTCCCTCTCTAATCCTGCTGTGTGTGTGTGCGTGTGCATGTGTACATCCCTCCAAGCCCTGGAAAAAAGGGGTTGGCTGTGACGCTGGCCCAGCAGCCACACAGATTGGAAGCTGTGATGGAGGCGGGTCTGGGCTACTTGAATCCTGCCTCCATTGGGATTACTGGGTAACACGGTCCTATAATCTGCACGGTAGCTCTGGGCACGCAGAGCCATCTCCCAGCAGAGGAAATTGACAAGTTGTGCCTGCTTTCCCCAGCGCAGAATAGAGCAGGCAGTGTTTGGGGGCGTAGAGGGGAGAAGCAGGTAAGTGCCAGCAAACTTGCCCTCTGTCCTCTCACACTGGCTGTGTTTTTCTTTTTCTTTTTCTTGAAATTGCTTTCTATAAACTTGCTTTATATATTTTTTTAAAATGTGCAAAACTCTTCAATTTCCAAACCACCCTGAAACTGTGAGAACTCTTCCAGCCAAGCCAGGCTCATCCCACCTAATCTATTCCGGCTGTTCTAATCTAACCTGTCCTGGTCTAAATACACCTCTACGCCAATATACCGCTGTCTTTGGGGACCAAAAAATCTTACTGCGTTATAGGTGAAACCGCTTTATATTGAATTTGTTTTGATCCGCCGGAGTGCGCAGCCCCACCCCACACTGCTTTACCGTGTTATATCCAAATTCATGTTATATCGAGTTGCATTATATCGGGGTAGAGGTGTACTGCCACACTTTCTACTCTCAGTAATGCTGCGTGGGATGGGGTTAGAGCTTTTGACGTATGTGCAAAGGGGGTTAGGAATAGCCTATGTGCCGAACACTGATATTTGTGCACTATGTGGAGGGTGAATTGTAGTTCCAGGGCAGCTGTTTTTATCTTCCACTCCCGCCCCCCCTGCAAACGTTTGTTTTTACCTGTTCTCGCTTTGTCCTAAAACTCTTTTAAACTGCCCTGATGGTTTTTTTGCCAGGGTCAACAGCCCCATAATATTATAAACGCTCACATTGCTTTCCTCACTTGCAAAAAGACAGCTGCAAGACTATATAATGAATAATATAATTCACCATGTGCTCTTCTTAACATGCAGATCCTAGTTCTCTTTCAATGTTGTGAACTATACAAGCCAATGCATGTGGGTCAAATCTGAAGCTACAGCAAAGTTTGCAGGTGACAAGAGCTGGAGTTCTGGTGTGGGGTTTTTTCACTCTTAACTCCTCATGATCTATAAAAATGTGTGAAGGATCAGAAAGGAGCCCGGTGCTAAGCCAGGTTTGCTGCATTAGAACATAGTGCCTAGCTTTGGGCAAAGTCTTGGAAAGTGCATTATACAGTGTGAGCTGGGTGGGCCAGCTGTTGTCCGATGATTGCTGGGTTGCAGGCATTTAAAAATATATAACTTTTTTCCGCTTTAATTTTTAATTGGGCATGGGAGTTACATGTCTCCTAGCTCTGGAAACTGTTGCAGCATAGATCAGGTGTCATTGTTCCGGGCTGCGGCAGGAGTCTCTGGGTCAGCACACTACTTGAGAAAACCAGGTTCTTGCACATTGCGCCAGGAGACAGAGAGGGTCTTTGGCATTCAATTTCACCAGCAGCAGCATGGGTGTCCCAGCTGCATGTCACTTGGGGGGCTCTCTGCAATCGGGGTACTGGGGTGTGACTATCAGGGCTCAGGGGGGCTCAGGGGGGTCACTGTGTGTAGCAGGCTGGATGTAATTTGACTGTGGGAGCTGGCTCTGTGCAGGTGCTGTGGCCCAGGCTGTCTCTGGGGAGCAGGGGGGACATGCCTGGATTTTTGTTGCCCTGAGCAGGGTATTTATAGAGCCTGGTTGCTCAAGGAGCCATCAGAAGGCTGGGGGAGGCAGGGGTGGCACATTGCATTCCCCTGTTGCCCACATGCTCCAACTGCCAACCAATCACTTTATAATCACTTTGTCCACTTCTAACTCCACCCTTCACCCAGCCATTGATTTGCATAGCCACGCCCATTAGCCTTGATGATAGAGGGGCACCATGGAGAGCTTGCCCCGTCCCCACTTTTAGACAGCCAGGGGAAGGGGGTGCCTAGTACAGTAGAGGCTGGATGGAGCTAGGGGGAGCAGTGCTGAATGTGGTTGGGTTGCTGGAGTTGGGGTCTCCCATCCCCAGTGACCAAGCCAGGCCCATTCAATGATCATTCACATTTCCCAGCTGCCCCCCCGATATGCAGCCAGCTCTGGGGTAAAGCAGCAGCCAACAGCTGAGGAAGGAGGGGTGATTTTGGCTCCAGGCGCCGAGGCAAGTGCCTGCTCTTCAGGGATTGGAGAGGGCCTTGTTTAGTCTAAAATACTTCCCCAGGTGTGGGGAACAGCGCAGTGGGGCTGGTCCCCCGTTGCCTTCCTCCTTGGGCTGACGTGGGTATGAGAGACTCCCTCACCACTCTGGGGACGCAGCTCGGCACTCGTGTCACACTGCATGGCAGCATCTCACACTCGCATCCTGCGGTTGTGAATGGCTGCACCAGGGGAGGCCAACCCAGGACCGGGGCAAAGGGCCTGATCCAAAGCTGGTGGGAGCCAGCAGTCAGTTCCACTGACTTCAGAGAGCTCCGGCTCAGGGCCAGATGGCTGAGTCCAGTCGATGGGCACTCAGGCCTCTGGCTCCAGGGAGTGTGTCTGTTTCACAGCCAGGGGAGCAGCCCCCTTTGGGTAGAGAGCTGTCAGATCTGCTCTGTAGCCAGGATCACCTCCTCCCTCACCCTCCAGAAGAGGATCGGGCTGGCCACACCACAGAGACGGGTCTGTTGTCCTGTTGCGCCAGGGGCTACAACGACCACAGGTCCTGTAAGGGGAGCCCGCACTGGAGCAAGCCGGAGCTAGGGCTAGTGCACAGGCCATGCGTTCACATGCTGAGCCCCAAACAAGGACCCCTTGTTTCCAGGTGGAGACAATTAAAGGGCCATGGCTGGGGCGGTGGAGTGTCTAACTACTTTACTCCGCTCTTCCCATGCCACCTTTTATCTGAGCCTCTTGGGGCCTCCTGGTGCTCATGCGTGACTACACATCCTCCTTCGCTCTTGGGGTGGGCGGCCCCATCTCAGAGGTGAGAGGAGTGCCTGCAAGGTGCCAGAGCCAAGCCTCCTCTCCTCCCAGACCAAGAAGGGAACCCAGGAATCCGGGCCCCCAAGGCTTGCTTCTAACTGCCAGACCCAGCTTGCCTCCCGTAGCTGGGACTAGCACCCCGACTCCTATGCCAGTCACTAGACCCACTAACCACTAGACCCCACTCCCCTGTGACAGCTGGGATTTTCTAGACCAGGAATCAAGCTGCTCTATCCCCTGCTTTAACCGTCTGACCACAACCAATTACCCTGTGACTCTGCCCCGGTGGCCTGCTGCAGTACATAGCCTGGGGCGGGTAGGGACACCTTTGATCAGCTCTGCCCCTCCCTTTCCCTGCTCCACCCCAGAGCTGCCTGGCTGAAAGCAGCGCTTTGGGGCCCAGAGCTGGGAGTTCGGAGCTGCTGGGGTTCCAGCTGTATCTACACCCACTGGCTGCGGCTGTATCAAATAAACATGCTGCACCAGGGCCTTTCTTTGGTGGATTTGTCGGGAGTGACGCGCTGGGGTCGCACAGTTTGTTTTCTCAGTAAACCATTCTCCAGGCTGCGTAAGAGCCGGCATGGTGGGGAGCTGGGGACTCGGCGCCCGCTCACCTAGGCTGGCCCTGGCACGCTGGAGGCATGTGGGGTTTGGCTGCCACCCACGCGCCCCCTGCCACACAGTGCTGCTGACACAGCGATTTGCTAACAGTCGGGTCCTTCGTGTTCACCCTCAGGTCCCCTTCACATTCCACCAGGTTCCAGGGGAAATGCCTAAACTAAATGCTGTTCTAACCACCTCCTCCTCCCCTCGTTTGTTATCACTTCCCTCAAAGGGCCGAACGGCTACATCTGTCACCTGCATTCCGGTCACCTCTGGGCTACTGGAATGGGCCCAGGCCCCACTGTGTCAGGTGCTATACACACACACAGAGAGGCAGCCCCAACCCCACCTGACTTAGGCTAACTAGGCAAAGGTTGGAAGGGGAAACTGAGGCACCGCAGGGGGCAGTCACCCAGTAAGGTAGCAGGAGAACCCACGTGTCTAGGACCAGTCATTCAGGGGCAGAAGGCTGACCTAGTGGCTAGGGCAGGTTCTGTTCTGGGCTTGGCTCCAGACTTGGGCTGTGTCGACGTTAGATCTCAGGTTGGGGGTTAGCTAATGCATGCTATACCAAGTCTAGCCTAGGCAAAGCAGTGGAACGTTAGTGTGTGTTCAGCTGCTTCGATTAAAATCCAGGCCTCCCCCAGGAATGGAAAGGACTGGCTGAGATCACATCCAGGGGCTGATGTCTCTCCTGGCTTCCTCCAGTGTACAGCCCAGGGCCGGCTCCAGACCCCAGCGCACCAAGCGCGCGCTTGGGGCGGCGTCCCGCGGGAGGGCGGCAGGCGGCTCCGGTGGACCTCCCGCAGACGTGCCTGCGGAGGGTCCGCTGGTCCCGCGGGACCGGCGACCGCCGAGTGCCCCCCCGGGGCGTGCCGCCGTGCTTGGGGCAGCGGAAATCCTAGAGCCGCCCCTGGTACAGCCTCTCCAAGGGAAAATGGCCTGGAGACGCCAATGGCTGGGGTGGACCGCTGAGGCAGAACTGCTGTGTTCAGCCCCCGGTCCAGTTGCCCCAGTGCTGCCCCCTGGCGTCCGCAGTGGGCTCATTTCTCCAAACCCTGAGGGGGCAGTTTGCATCCAGCCTCGAACCTGGCAAAGGGACGCATGGGCTGATCCGAGTGGTGGGTCCCAGGCTCAGCCGCTGCTGACCTACCCTTTTATTACTGTAGCCCCAGTCATGGCCAGGGCCCCCCGGGCCTGGCTCTGTACAGACACAGCACAAAGAGCCAGCAGCGTCAGTGCTAAGCTGGGCCCCTTGCCTGAGAGCAATCGCTTGAGTTAAAGGGTTAGGCACCCAAATCCATATGTCCAGGCCATGTTACACATCCTGGCCTGCAGAAGCGGGGTCTGCGCCAGCCCCAGCGCCAGAGCCTGGCTTCTCTAGCGCAGGCTCCAGAGGGCCCCAGTCCAAACCCCACTGCGCTGGCCAGCAGCTGTCACACGGGCACCTACGGGAGTCGCTTGTGACTCAGGGGCTGAGCACCCACTGCTAGCGATGGCAAAACTCCCTCTGAGCGCAGGCCCAAGCTGGGTCAGATCTTGCCCCTTTCCCTGAGGCAGCAAGTGAACTCCCCGCTGGCCGTCTGCATCCCCTGCAGCAGGCTCCATCCCTGTCCGCTCTGTAGCAGGCTACCTTCCCGCCTGGCCTGGCCTTGGCTGGTCAAGGCTGCCCGTGATATTGGCAGCTGATGCAGGTTCCCTGGGTCGCTCCTTCCTCCTGCTCAATCATGTTCAGGAGAAGGAGCTAGTGCTGTTGGAGCATGTGTCTGGGTCTCGGGGGCAGCCCCCACCTGCGGGAGGTTTCCCAGGACAGCATCTGACAGCTGGTGGCTCCTGCTTTGCAAGTGACCCCTGGGTGTGTGTCACCCCAGCTGAGGTTAGTGGGGAGTGGCTTTGAGGGTAGGCACCACATAGCCCCCTGGAGCTCCCTGGGCATGGGGAGGAGGTGCTGGGGTGGCCCCTGCTGTCCCGGGTGCTGGAACGCCATGGCTGTCTTTGCAGCTTGCCTAAGAAGGAAGTCACCATCTGTCCATGTTCTCCCAGCCCTCGCTTCCCCTGCCCCATGGCTGCTGCATGGCACGGGGCTTCCGCCCTCCTTCCCTCATCCTCGCACGTCCGAGTCCTCCTCGCAGCCAGGCCGCGCCATCAACTAACACAGCTTTCTTCCCTGTCGGGTGGGTTTAGTGCCTCGTGGAGGAGTGGCACTAGGTTAGTGAGGGCTGGCGCTTAGAGCAGGGGGGCCTGGGGCCCAGGCTGCCAGGGTTCAATTTCCCACTCTGCCACTGATTCACCATGTGATCGTGGACCAGTTGCTGCACTGCTCTGTGCCTCAGTTTCCCTATCTGTAACATGGGGTGATGGCTTCTCCTGCCTTTGCCAGTGGTCCAGGGCGGGTCCTATGGAGGAATACAGAAAAACCCCATCCATAACCTACCTGGATGGTACTGCGATCCTGGGCATGGGCTGGGAGGAGCGTTCCTGTCGTACCCCTGCCAGGGTGGGGTCAGGCACTGAAGCATCACAGCAGGTTACCACTCTCCTAGCATGTATCCCTGCAGAGCTGGGAGGGTCTCGGAGGGCTCTTCTTCCCTGGGAGATTGGGGCATGGCCCAGGGCTGGTTCTGGAGGCCAGCCCCCCACCCCCACCCCGCGAGAATCCCATTGCCGGGGTGGGTAGGGTTAGGACCTGCACCAATGGTGGGGTCTGGCTGGAGTGTGACACGTGCCATGGAATGGGGGGGGCTCTGCCCTGCTTCCAAATAGGCCAGTGTGGCGAGATGCCAACGGAGCTCCAGCGGCTGGGAGACCCGGCTCGTCGGCTGAACTGGGTGTGGGATGCACAGGACCCCCATAGCCTGGCTGGGCCGTGAGGGGTTGAATCCACCCCTCAACATGCCTGCTGCGTCCTCAGGCTTTCCGTGATGCTGGTAGCAAAGCCCTGGCGGGTTTGCCCACACGAGTGCTTTGCCGCACAGAGCACCACATACGAACCCCGTGCGCTGGGCTGGCCTTGTCTCTTGTTCAGCGGCTGCAGCCGCGCGTGCATGTCCCTGCTCATCAGCGCACCCTCGCTGATTATCCAGAGCAGCTGTGAGCTCTTTTACGGCTCCCTCCTCCCCCTCACTAGGATTAGATTTCCTCCCCAAGGGCAGCTCAGGACACGGGGAGTGAGGCTGTGCATCCAGCCCTTCTCCAGGCCAGGGGCCAGCCCTTGGCCACGGCTCCTTCCTTCGCACAAGCATGGGGGAGAGGTTGGGACACCGGCCCCCAACAAAACTCAGTGCTGTGAATGGGTTAGTTATTAATCCCCTGGTGGGGAAGCTGGGCAGAGACATCCAGTGCCATGGCAGGGTGACAGTTGGGGGCTGGGAGCCGGGACTCCTGGGTTCTCTCCCAGCTCTGCTACTGGCTCACTGTGAGACTGGATGTTGCAAACTCCAGTGGAGGCAAATGATCAGGCAAAGCTCTGTAGCGTTCTCTGCATCAGGGCTTGGGCCCGTAGCTGTGGAAGCTGCTTGGGGCAGGGACTATATTTTGATGTGTGTCTCACACAGCGCTGAGTGCACAGTAGTGGAAAAAGCCCCTATTCGCTGCGTGGCTCAGTGGAACAGCTCCACTGCCATCTCTCAGGGATGGGGAGGCGTGGGTAGTGAGCGCTTGGGAGAAGCATGGCGCACCCTTCTCGGGAAGGGCCTGTTAGTTCAAGTGGTGCCTGTGTTCGTGTCCCCCTCTGTGCCCTGCCTCCAGAGGAGATGGAGCTGTCGCAGCTCAAGCTGTAGCAGCTCCTTCTTTGCGCTCTGGAGGTCTCATGGTGCTGGCCAGGTGGGTGGCTGTCACCCAGAGGAAGGGTGGTGGCTGATCAGGGAATGAGGTGAAGTGGCTCTGCCACCGACTCCATTAGACCTTGGGCAAGACCTTGAGCACAGGCTCAGCTCCCTGTCTGGGCAAGGGGGGGCAGAGCGCTGCCTGGCTCCCAGGAGTGTGGGGCAGACATGCTGCAGTACTCATAGAGGAACATGCCCAAAGTAGAGGCGGGGGGAGTTCCACCCACAGTGGATAAGGGGGACAAATTTTGTCTGCACCGAACAGCTGTTTGCAGTTGGAGCAACCATCCTCCAACTCAGCTGTGAGTCACTGTGCTTCTTACATGCCTAGTTTTGAGACCAAAGGTCCCCCCATCTCTCCCCTCTAGATCAGTCACCAAGGACCAGGAGCAGCAGAATTTTTCCAGCCCCAGTGGGCGAGTGGAGAGCAGAGAGCCTGGGCTGGAGCAGCAGTGACTGGCTCGGGGCTGGCTCCAGGCCAGTCAACCACACAGAACAACCCACACCCGGGCAGGATGGTCCGGTGGCAGGGAACATGTGAGAGCGTTAGGCTCAGTGCGTGTGGCAGTCACTTCCGACACTGTGTCCTCACTGACTGGAACCCAACTCAGGCACAGCGGCTGGGGAAGGGCTGAGATGGGGGCATTCCTGGGTCTTTGTTTCTGTTCTAAGGACGCTTTGCAACCTACTCAGGCCAGGATCTCAGCCCGGGGCATTCAGTCTAGATTAGCTGGAGAAGTTAATGGGGGCTGCTGACAGCCCTTGGGGGAAAGGCGCCAGGAACCCCATGTGCTCATAGCTCTGGACAGGGACTCTGCAGACCTGGGTTTTGGCCCCAGCTCTGCCACAGGCTCCCGTGTGATGTCGGTGCCCTCTGTGCATGCGCTTATAGTCCCTCTGGTCTCGCAGCCTTCAGAGCACCTGGCGTGGGAGCAGCTGGATGCTGATGGGGGCCTGTAATGCAACTGTAATGAAATAGTGATCAAGGGCCCTGGGGGGAAGGGAGCTCTGCATGATTTATAGAGGAGTTGGGCTTGACTGGTGCTGCCAGAGCTGGCTCTGATGCCCGGACAGCAGCTGCTGCGCCACCCTGGCTCTGCTGCAGCCTGCATGTGCTACCAAGCTAGGGACTGGATTCTTCCAGCAAAGCAGCATTTACCCTCTCCCTCCTACGGGGGCATGGGTACATCGCCTCCCCCCACACATGCCCAATGGGCCCGTGGGTGCCAAGGGGTGAGGGAGAGCTCTGTCCCATGGGCCAGCAAGGGGCAGGATGTCAGTGGGAAGAGGGGGACACTTTGCTGGAGAAGGCATGTTGAGGACAGGGGCTGCAATTCGCCCTGGAGCAGTGGGACAAGGGCAAAGTTCATGCCCCAGCTATACCTAGGGTGACCAGACAGCAAGTGTGAAAAATTGGAAGGGGGGGAGGGGTAATAGGTGCCTATATAAGAAAAAGACCCAAAAATCGGGACTATCCCTATAAAATCGGGACATCTGGTCACCCTAACTTTACCCCACTGAACTTGAAGCCCTAGTTTGAGGAGAAAGGTGGGGGCCAGGTCTCAGCTGGTCCCTCTGCCTGGACTGGATTGCACCCAAGCACGTGGCCAAGGGCAGAGAGAGTGACCTGAGCAGCTGAAAAAACAGATTCAAGTCTTGGAAGACAAGAGAAACCCAGCTGGGTCTTAGCTGTGCACCAGGGATGGCAGAGTTGCTGGGGAGCTGGGAATGCAGGTAATAATTGGAGATGTACCTGTCTCCTAGAACTGGAAGGGACCTTGGAAGGTCATTGAGTCCAGCCCCCCGCCTTCACTAGCAGGACCAAGTACTGATTTTTGCTCCAGATCCCTAAGTGGCCCCCTCAAGGATTAAACTAACAACCGTGGGTTTAGCAGGCCAATGCTCAAACTACTGAGCTATCCCTCCCCTCTGCTGAGTGGCCGAGTGCCTGCTGGAATGTGGAAGCGGATCTCTGAGCTGGTTCCCCAGCAGAGGGAGGTGTTAGGATGTGTAGATGCCAGGCGGGCTGTCAGGTGGACTGCAGTCCCAGGAGCAGGAGAGGCCTAAGGTACCAGTGTTGGCCAGCTGAGCCGTGGTGCTGTGCAGTCCCAGTGCTATTTATCAAGGGCTCTGCTAACACAGGAGTCTAACCAGAGTAGAGCACTTGTGAAGGCCTAGAGTGCCCTGGGCCCAGCCTCTGAGCATCTTCCCCTGTGGGGTTGGCCCCAGCGCCGGGGAGCTGGCTGTACTAGGCTTCTCCACAGGGAGCGGTGGTCTCTTCCAGGCAAAGGGTGTTTGTGGCTTGAGCTGTCTGTGCACACTGAGTGCTTGGAATCCCCAGGTCTTTCAAACGCAAGCTAGAAATCCCTTTAGCCTGGGTCCAGCACTTCCCCCAGTTCACTCTTTGTTCCTCAGGTGTTTCCAGGAGTCCTGTGTGGGGAGAACAACAGATGATGTCACTTCCCACCTTATATAGCTTTAACATATGGCGGGAACCCTTTGTCCCAAAACTCAGTTTATGGAAAAACACTGACATCTCAAGATGGAGTCCAGAGTCATGTGGTCTCCTCACATGTCCTTGCTGAGTCATAGCAGCCATTACTTACAGATTGTCTGGAGCACTCTCGTGAAGACACATCAGGCCGGGGATAAGCTTCTCCTAAGGCCTACTGTTTTTCCTAATGGCCCATTACCCTGAATACACCCTTCCCCACCAGCTATCTAGACTGGAAGCATCCTGCCTAGTGGGCAGGTGTAACTACATGTGAAATACAGATACATAGTCAATATTCATAACTTCAGATACAAAATAATACATGCATACAAATAGGATAATTGTATTCAGCAAATCATAACTTTTCCAATGATACCTCATATGACCCATCTTGCCTAAAATGCATCAAAATTATGCCATAATCATATAATAATATCACTATGAAGAATATGGGATGCAGTGTTACAGCAGGGAGCAAAACAGCCTTGCTGATTCGGTGCCCCTCATCCTCATCTTGTGCTGGTTTCACACCCATGGCTGTCATTGCACTGACTCCTGAATCACACCGGAGTGAGCTCGGAATCGGCCTATTTGTTGGCTGGGTCTAAGCGAGTAAAGCCGCTGCCCGACTCCTTGTAATATTTGGTGTTTCTTTTCCTCAAAGCCCCAACTCCTGGAGTCCTGGGATTAGGTCAGAATCTCAGCTGGTGTTTTTATACATCAGTAAGCATCTGGCCCTCGTGGAGAAGAGCTAGAGAACGTTACCCCTATAGGGTCAAAACTGGGAGGGGAATGGAAAAGGCCAAAAATGGATTAAATCTTTAAATTTCCTGGCGTTTAAGCCATCTTGTAACTGTGGTAACGGAGATTCCCCCTCTCCCCCATCCAGATAACAACCTTTCAGAGCAAAGGCACTGATCAGTGTTTATGCTACTGCCCAGCTGGACTTTGCCTGAATCAGAGCCCAGCCCAGGTGCTTCCAGAGTGATGGAAAGACTCCCATTGACTGCACTGTGGGACAGGGGTGGGAGAAGGGCTATGGCTCACTGCTGGGTTACAGGCAAGACCCAGGATTAGGGGCTCTTGGGGGGCCAGCTGAGCCCTAGCTATGGACAGAACCAGCCTGTGAGGATAATCCCTTGCCATCTCGTCTTGCCCTGCTGGCCCCTTGCCTCCGCCCTTGCGGTCAGCCTCACCCCCTGCCTGCTGTCTTGCCAGTGTCTCCAGACTCCCTCTCCCACTTGGAGCTTTGAAAAGGTCCCCTGGAGCGCAGTCACTGAACTGATCCATAAAGCTCCAACCCTCGCCTCCTCCAGCCCCCTTGCCAGGACCCACCGCTGCCACCCCACCCACAGGAACTCAGATGGAGGTGAGGCTGCAAGGCAGCTGGGCAGGAGATTGGTGGGCAGCCAGTCGCTCTTTATGGTAACTAAGCGTTTTGTTTGGGAATTGGGAAACATGGCCATAATATTTGGGGTCAGGAAGGAATTTCCCCCCGGGTCAGATTGGCAGAGACCCTGGGGGCTTTTTGCCTTCCTCTGCAGCATGGGTCACTTGCAGGTTTAAACTAGTGTAAGTGGTCGATTCTCTGTCACTTGAAATCTTTAAATCATGATTTGAGGACTTCAGTAACTCTGCCAGAGGTTAGGGGTCTGTTACAGGAGTGGGTGGGTGAGATTCTGTGGCCTGCAATGTGCAGGAGGTCAGACTAGATGATCATGATGGTCCCATCTGGCCTGAAAGTCTCTTTGTCTCTGAGAAACACTGGGTCTCTTTGGAGGTAAAAACTCAGGGGGGATATGAGATTTTTTTGATTTGAGTTTGACTGTAATAGTTCCAGTTAGCACTCTTCAGCAGTAAATCTCAAATCACTTTACAAAGGAGTTCGGTGTTGTTATCCCTATTTTACAGATGGGGAAACTGAGGCACAGAGTGGGGACATGACTTGCCCAAGGTCAGCCAGCAGGCCCTTGGCAGAGCCAGGGACAAGAACCTGGTTTCCTGAGTCCCAATCCAGTGCTCTATCCACTAGGCCATGTAATCATGCAACCTTCTTACTACTGTATACTCACTGTGTCACCTATCAATTTACTGCCTTTCCATGCTGCCTCCCTGATGTAGACCATTTTTCTGCCATGTGAAATCAACTCTGCTCAATTTCTGACATGCAAACTTATCGTGTTTCATTGGGGCTGATTTGGCATCTTTGCGAGTTCTTCATTGTGGGGCTTGTGCAGTGGTGCTGTAACACTTTTAATAGTGGGGGTGCTGAAAGCCAGCCCCCTTACCCCATCTGTGCCCCCACCCCAGCTGAGGCCAGGAGCAGGGCCTTATCTCCGGGAGGGAGGGACCCAGACAAGGGTAAGGGGGCTGAGGCTGTGGCGACAGCTGGGGGTGAGCGCGGGGCCAGCAGCCGGGACCCTGCATGCCGGGATGCTGTGTAAAACCTGGAGGTGCTGTAGCACCCCCTGCTCCCATAGTTCCCATGCCTGTGGGCTCATGGTGTTTACCCGGTCGGCTAAGAGGCCCGGGGAACCGGTAATCGTCCCGAGTCATGTTGTCTGAGCTCGTGACATTCGCAAGCTGGTCTAGCTGTGATAGGCGAAATTGGCAACCTGCAGCCACCTGACAAATCATGAGATTGGTGGAAAAATCACAAGACTTTTCAAAATCATGTTTTTAAATTCTTATTTTTCCCTTTTGGTTCTGAGCCCTTCAGGGTCAGGGGGTCACATTTTTGTGCTTTTGCTCTGTAACTGTGAGGTCTAGAAATATTTCCAAAAAAGAAAATGGAGATTTCCTCAGAACGAGAATAACAAGAAACAATTAGCTTAATCTGCAGCAAGGGCGATTTAGATTTGATATTAATCACATGACTCTGGGAGCTGGGGCTTTAAGAAAACCACACCAAGTAGCATGACTTGGGGTCAAATCCTGAGAGTTTGCAGCCATGAGTGGGCCAAGATTTCCAAACTGGGGTCCCTAAACTTCAACCCTGAGGGGGTGAATATTTCAAAACTCTGTAAGTCCCACTGAAGGGCAAAGTAACTAGGCATGTGAAGGCTTTTTGCTCTAAATCTAAAGGGAGGCACCTCAATGTCTTGCTTTTCAGAGGTCCTGAGGCCTGGAGCTTCAAAGGTATTTTGGCCCCCACCTCACTAACTGCACTCGTTTAACTCAGGGTCTGTTTAGCATGTTTGAAAATTGGGCCTCTTGCCTGAGTGTCTAAAACTGGATTTTGGATGGTACCCAACTTTCGGAACCCAGCGAGTCAACAATCAGCCAAATTCTTCCACCTGTGGGAAGCGCTGTCTAGTGGTTAGAGCACTGGGCGAGTCTGAACTCCTGGGTTCTTCCTGGCTCTTGGTGGGAACTGCGGCCCATGGGTGAGAGTGCAGGACTGAGATATAGGTTAGTGGTTAGAGTAAGGGGGCTGGGAGCCAGAACTCCTGGGTTCTATTCCTTGCTGCTTGCGTGACCTCAGGCAAGTTCTGTTCAGCTCTCTGGGCCTTGCTGAGCTTCTGCCCAGCCACCTCCTTACGCCAGCAACAAGTAGGCATAATGCAGCCTCCTAGCTGGGGGAGACTGAGTCAGAGAGCAGTAACTCCCAAGTGAAGCAGTGGCAGAGACAAGACTAGAACCCAGATGTCCTGGGGTCACCACATGCCCATGCTGCCTGCCTGGGTTATAGAGCCACAGCATGCCATGGTCAAGCCAGGGCAGGTAATGAGAAGTCTGTTGCAGGCATTTCCTAGACTCTTCTGACCACACAGGCCAGTGCTTGGGTACCTACGTAGCCCCAGCAGCTGGGCAAGTGCCTGGTGCTAAAGCCGGATTACTGCCATTAATGTTTCTGCTTCCCGGGCCCCAGGGCAGGCGGATTATCAGGGATTCAGCTGTGACGAGAAGGGAGATGAGTGAGTGGTTCTCCCTCCGCAAAGCTGCCCCTCCGCCTCCTCCTGAGCTCTGCCAGCCTCCGGGCAGGGGACCAGCCGGGGGCAATATCATGGCTTGGCCAGCAGCGCCTACTACCGGGGCCAAACACTCCATCAGCTGCTTCTCTGCACCCTCCCGGTGAGCGGTCCAGATAGAGAGGCCAAGGGGTGCTGTCACCAAAAGCCAGATGCCACCTGTACCCCGTGCCACCCTCCCCAGCCCATGATCCCTCATGGTAAAAACTACACTGCCTTGTCTCCTCTAGGCTTTCCTAGCCCCCACAGTGTAAAAACAGTCCTGGACTGGGCAGCAAGGAGGTGGCCTGTGTGTGTGTTAGATCTTGTCTACATGCTGCAGGCTGCACTGGTTTAGCTTAAATCAATTCTCAAAGTAGTGCAACTCCCCTCCCCTCCCCTCTCCTCCATGTAGATGCTCTTGTTTCAGGTGAGCTGAAACTGGTTCCTGGCCAATTGCAGCTAAACTGCGATCGGCCTGGTTTAAACTGAAATCAGAGGCTGCGCCCAGCTCTGTACAGCAACCAAAACCCACCCCTGAAGCCAAGGCGCTGTGTGTGTAGACAAAGCCCAGGTGAGTGCGTCTCTGTCTGTCTGCGCGGAGCTGGAGGCGACTGCCCTGTGCTACTTACTGGCTGAGCAACCAAAAGTTGCTCTCTGGGATCCAGCGATTCCTGCTCCAGCTGCCAGCCCTGCCAGGTTTCAAGCCCAGCAAAGCTCCTCTGAGTTTTGTTGCTGCTCTCCAGCTGCTGAGGCAATGCCAGTGCCTGTGTTAGTGGGAGCAAGGCCCAGCCCTGCCGGCCCAGCACCGCAGTGGGTCTTGGGAGTTGCCTGTGCCCAGCTGCTCGCTGACGGCGAAAGAGCAGGGCAGATGCTGAGGCAGCAGCCTGGAAGGGTTGGGCTTGTATAGACAGCCGGGGGTTAAGAGACACAGCCCTGATTAGCTCTGGGGTCCTTCTTCCTTGCTGCTTCCAGCACATTTTACCAGGGATGGGGCAGGTATTACCACCGGAGCTGCAGAGCAGGGTGGGAGCTTGGCCACAGGCTACAGTGCAGCTAGGAACCAGGTGTCCTGGCTAGTGGCTTGGTGCCCTAACCCCTGGCCGCTGTGACTCCACAGCAAGGAGCCCAGGCTGAGCAGGGCAGGGCAGGCACCACCTGGCTGGAGCCCAACCTGAGAATCGAGGATCCATCAGAATCAAGGATTCTTTTAAAGCCAGTGATGAGGGTGGGATTTAAATATTCCAGCCACACTCTCACCCCCCTCCAATGATAGAGCGCCTTCCCAAGGTAGGCCAGTGCCATCACCTCCATTTTATAGAAGGGGAAACTGAGGCACAGAGGGGGCCATGACTCTCCCAAGGTCCCCCGGAAGGCCAGAGCTAAGGATAGACCCACAGTTTCCTGATTCCTAGCCTGATGCTCTCTGCGCTAGGCTACACCCTCCCCTCTGCTGGAAGTGGAGGTTACTTTGATAGCCTGAGAGAAAGACAGGGTGGCCTGGCACTGGCCTGGCACTGCTGTGCCCAGTGAGGCTGGCATCACCTCAGCCTGGCCTGGGCACCCCGACAAGACCCACTGCCCGCAAGAGCCAGATCCCTGAGCCTCAGGCTCCATTCCCCCTTCGTTCCCACTGCCTCCCAGCTGAGGCAGGGCCCATTGAAGCATGGGGCAGTCGCACCTGGGGGGGATA
This sequence comes from Mauremys mutica, assembly GCF_020497125.1. Taxonomy (NCBI): domain Eukaryota; kingdom Metazoa; phylum Chordata; order Testudines; family Geoemydidae; genus Mauremys; species Mauremys mutica. Next base: position 50,076,966 of record NC_059078.1, read on the forward strand.
TTTAGGCCACACCTCCTCACCCCAAATGACCCCATCCCAGTGAGATCCCCAATCGATCCCCTTGTCCTGGCTCCTACACCTGGGGCCGGGCTGCCTGGGCTGAGGCTTTCTCTGCCCGGCGGGCCATGTGGCGCTGCCAAGCAGGTCACTGAGCCCTGCCAGGACTTAGGAGAAATCCTGGCTCTTTTTGTGGAGTCTTCCCTGTCAGATGCCACGCAGCCTCTGCCAACAGCGGCCTGGGATTCAGGGCTAGTGAGTAACCACCCACGGATGTGCTCTGACAGAAATCTTAGGGGGCCGGGAGCCCTGGGGAGCAATGAGGGATCCATCTGCCCACAGGCATGTAAGGACTAACAGCCACCCCAGCTCAGACCCATGGTCCTTCTAGCCTGGTGTCCTGTCTCTGGCAAGTGGCTGGTGCGGGGTGCTTCAGAGGGAATGAACAGAACAGGGTGATTATCCAGTGATCCATCCCGTCGTCCAGTCCCAAGTTCTGGCAGTCAGAGGCTCAGGGACACCCAGAGCATGGGGTTGCATCCCTGACTACCTTGGCTAATAGCCATTGATGGACCTATCCTCCAGGAACTTATCTCATTCTTTCTGAACTTAGTTATAGCTTGGCCTTCACACCATCCCCTGACAAGGAGTTCCACAGGTGACTGCGCATGATGTGAAGAAGTCCTTGCGTCTGTTTGTTTTAAACCTGCTGCCTGTTAATTTCATTGGGCAACCCCTGGTTTGTGTGGGGAGCATCTAATTTAAGGCATTCCAGAGCCCTAGTTGCCCCCTGAAGCCCCCGTCCCAGGCCATGTCCTCACATTCTTTAGGTTAAGATGAGAGGGGCAGTTCACCCCTCTGGGAGCTATTGTTTCAGGCTCTCTGCAGACTCAGGCCTTGTCTATACCTAAAAGTTTTGCTGCTTTAACAGCCTTCCCATGGGAGTAGTGGGGGAAAGGAACCTATCTGGGGTGAAGGTGGAGCATGGTATGTTTCTGGATGGGGTGATAGGGCGGGGTGGCCTGTGACACCAGCGGTTGCACTTGAGCCCAGCTGCCCTGGAAGCACTGGGTCTGCCTTCACTGTACTTAGCCTGGGCTCTGACCTAACCCCTTCCTGTCCCCACACAGCCCCTCTGACCCGAGCCTGGTGGTGCTTTGAACCCAGGCTAGCTGGTCTGGCTAGGGGTGGGTTAGAGCCCAGGGGCTGCTTGCACTGGGGCAGTGAGGATACAGGCTAGACCACACCCATGCTGCTAGTCCTCCAGCGCCTCCCCCTCACGTGCCCAGAGGAAGACAAGCTCTCCCGCACGTCCCTGGGACCAAATCCCAGAGTGGCTCAGCTCCCTTCAGCCCAGAGGTGCAGGCAACGTCCCCCAGAAATCCTAGCAACCCCCCCACACAGGGTGCAGGGCTTTGCCGGGGGCCTGCTCACACCTGGGCTGGGTTGAGCCAGAGTCTCAGACCTGGGCTAGGCTCAGACCCAGGCATGGATGAGCTAACTCTGCAGGGAAGACATCTCCCCTAGGCCATAGCAGCACTCAGCAGCGGTATAGAGAGGGGAAGAATTATCCAGTGCCAGGAGCTAGAATATTAGCACCACTGAGGGCCTGGGCAGCATCCAGACAACTGAGGACTGGTCACCTTTAGCTCATTGGCTTAAATCCACTGGGCCCTCACAGAGGAGCTGAGGCAGAAAGCAGGAGCTTTCCAGAGGTGCTAGGGGACAGCACCTGAGCCCGGTTCAGCAGAGAGAATGAAATGGGGGAGCCGATACTGCCTGGGAGCAAAGTGACAGCATGTGAAGTGCGAATGGAGGGCAAGCGAGCCAGGGCTAATGAGTTCAAACAACAAGCTTTGTGTGGGATTATCTCCCTGCTATGCACCGAAACAAACTGTCGGGGCCATAGTGCACGGTGTGAGTGTGGGTCCGGGAGGAGAAGCCAGGACACCTGGGTTATATTCCTGGCTCAAACTCCCCGTGTGATTTTGCTTGCTCTGTGCCTCAGTTTCCCCATCTCTGAATGGGGACCCACACACTGCCCTGTCTCACCGTAGAGTTCTGAGGGTTAATGAAGAACTTTTCCCCAAAGATTCATTCATTTTAATGCCATTAGGAATCATTAAATCATCTAGTCTGACCTGTATCTCACTGACCTGAGAGTTTCACCAATTACTCCTATGCTGAAGCCAATAACCAGTGTTCTGCTAATGGGTGCCTACTACAAAACGATCTAGCCTTGATCTAGCCTTGATCAAAGAGATGGAGAATCCAGCATTTCTCATGGGATTAGTTCCACTGTTTAGGCACCTCCACTGTGAAAAAATTGTGCCTTATTTCTGAATTGAACTTGTCTGGCTTTAACTTCCCGCTGTGGGTTCTTGTTCTATCTGTCTCCACTCGAGCCCTTGAGTTTCTGGTATCTTCTCTTTGAGATCCTTGGGTGAGAAGTGCTAGGAAACAGGCAACGCTTCCGAATTAGAACACAGTGAAGAATGTTCATGTGAATGTTTTATTTAGCTGAAAAATGTGGGCTTGACCAAAGGGAAAAAATTCTCAAAAAATAAAAAAATAATTTTGGTAAAAAAATAAAAAAATCAGCTGTAATATGTTTGATCCCATAGGCCAACCTCCTCCCCCCCCCCCCCGCCACAAAATCTCTCACTTTTTTGTCTTTTTCTCTCAGTGTGAAAAAAAGTGAGAAAATATGTGGGGTGTTTTATTCCCCATTAAAACTTTTCAAATGTCTTTGATGAGTGCAGAATAGTTTCATTTAAAGTTAGTTCACTGCAAAATGAAAAAAAAAAATCCCACCTCCCCCAGCAATGCATTTTCCAGGGTTTTTTTCTTACATTTTCCCTGAAACACAGTTACCATTTTTCTGCAACTTCCTGTTGAAATGAGCAGTCGGGGGGGGGGGGGAGTGGTTGTGTGCTGCCACTCTCTCGTGGCTGGGAAAAGAACCGTCCCACCGTGTGACCTGGGCGCCGTGTCTGTCTATGAGGATGGGGTGTGGATAGGATGTAGTATGGACTACAAAGAGAAAAGCCCTTTTGCCACTAGGGAAAGTCCCACATGTGGGGAGCCGGAGAACTTCTGAAAACCTGGCCCTGGCTGTGGGGTTTGAGCATTTGAGAATCTGGCTCTTAGAGTTGAGTTCTGGCCTGGGCCGGCTCTGAGGGACCCTACAGACATTCAGTATAAATGTGGTGGTAAAAGGCACCTCTGGGCAGGGCTGGATACAACTTGTTGCATCTGCTTATACCTGCGCCTAATGGGCCAAAATCTATGAGTACAGAGGTAGCCATAGGCCAGTGAATGGTGGGGAAGAGACAGCACTGTGGAAACATGCAGCTGAGGCCTGGCAAAGCTTCCGAATTAGAACACGGTGAAGAATGTTCATGTGAACATTTTATTTGGCCTGGCAGGGAGTGGTAACCCATCCCTGTTCTGTTTCTGGCTCCATGGCCTTGAGTAAGTCACACCCCTGCTCCGTGCCTCAGTTTCCCCAACTGAGGGAACATGATTTTTCCCTGCATTGGCATGAGAAACACTCATCAGCCCTGGCAACTTGAAATAAATTAAGACAAAAGCAGGGATGAGGCTGAGCTGTGCCCAAGGGCTGGCGACTCATCAGGGCCTCCCAGCCAGCACCTGAAGCCACGGTTGTTACCTGCAGTGAAGCAAAGCAAACCCTGAGGCTTTGTCCAGACTTGGATTTAAGGGGTGACATTCGCTCACGCCAGTTGCCATGTGGCTAGCACATGGGGGGTGTGGATCACCTGCTCTGCTCCTCTGGGTATCTCTCAGCTGGTCTGTGCCCTGCCATGACAGGGCCTCGGGCAGTGGGAGCCCCGCAGTCTCGCCTCTGGCACAACATAGTCCACTGAGGACTGAAATGTTTGGTCTCACTGACGTTCCTGGGCTCAGGAGCCAGTGGGGTCAGTGACACAGGCTATACAGAAGATCAGACTGGCCGATCTGATGGGCCGTTCCACCCTGAAACTCTATGAAACTGACTATGCCAGCTATGCCAGGCAGAAGGGAAGCAGTTCAGCACATGCTAAGGGCTAGGCGGGAGGTTCCAGGTGTGCTAGTTAGCATGTGTTAACCTCCCTCTTTAGGTTGCAGGCGAGATGAGACCCTGGGGGAAGCCAGGCCTTGCCCTGCACCATTGACCCCAGTCTGAAACTGGGCAGCAACGCCAATGGCTTAAACTCTTCTGGAGACCAGGTGTCACTTGGCGCCATCTTCATCCTGGCCTGGCCAAGTCCGGGCAATGCTGGCTTGGCCCCCTGGCTTAGGGGAGAACTCAGCCGCACTCGTAGCCTCTTCCCCCCTCAGCAAATAATCCAAACACGCTGGGACGGGGAGCAGGTGCTGGGTGGCCAGGCCAGAGGCACTAGGGCTTGTTCCAGGGAACGGCAGCTGTGCAGGGAACAAACAGATCAATAATGTGCAGGGACTCATGGGCTTTCCGCCCCCTCCCCCCTCCCCTGCCTGCTGGTGAAGAGAGGGAGTGGGCGCTGCACGGGGGCTGGTGATGTCACTCACACCTGGGGCAAGCCTGGGGAAACCAGGGGGCAAGGCCCAGATTCCTGCTGTGGCCCATGGGAGTTGGGTGCCTGAATGCCTGTGAGGATCTGGGCCAACGTCAGCCTCTTGTTCGGTTCTGATGGGCCACATCCGAAGAGCCCCTGAGCCCCTCCTGGCACTTCCATGAGACCTAGGGGCCTGCTCCAGGCTGGTTCCAAGGATCCCACATGGCCGCTGTGCTGGGAGCTGGGGAAGGGGGGTTGCAGGAGGCCTCCCTGACATGGGAGTGGTGCTGAGCTGCCCTTCCCAGCAGGGGCTGACAACGAGATTTATGGAAATAATTCTCTGCTCACCTTTCAGCTGCATGGGGGAGCCCAGGGCTGGGCTAGTAGTGGGGCGGCTCCAGGCACCAGCGCAGCAAGCACGTGCCTGGGGCAGCCTGCCAGTCGCTGTGAGGGCGCCAGGCAGGCAGCTTTTGGTGGTGTGCCCATGGGAGGTCCGCTGGTCCCGTGGCTTCGGCCGTAATTCGGCGACGGGGACACCGAATCCGCGTGACCGGCACACTGCCCGCAGGCGCACTGCCAAAAGCCACCTGCCTGCTGTGCTTGGGGCGGCAAAAAACATAGAGCCGCCCCTGGCTAGTAGGGGCTGCGTGTTGGGAGTGATGGGTATTGGCAGAGCTGTGAGGGGAGCCCAGGGCTGGGCTAGCAGGGGCTGCGTGTTGGGAGTGAGGGGCACCAGCAGAGCTGGGGTGGGAGCCCAGGGCTGGGCTTACAGGGCTGCAGGTTGGGAATGAGGGACACCGGCAGAGCTAGGCATGGGGGGCCCAGGGTGGGAAGAAAGAGCAACGGGGAGCTGCCAGCTGGGGCTGAGGATCAGCAGCGGAGCTGTGGTGTCTTTGATCACTTCAGGGAGAATGAGGCAGGATACGATTCTAACCCACATGCAGAAAGGCGACTTTGGGGAGCAGTGCTGCGTGTGGGGAGTGTCTGGACAAAGCTGGCCCAGGGCTCCTGCCGCAGGTCAACAGCACCAGCCCTGCTGACGAAGGCTTTGGAGCTAAGAGTTAATTATTTACCTGTGCCCCAGAGCTCCCTGCTGAGATCTGGCCCCATGGCGCTGGGTGCGGCCCGGGCACAGGGAGAGACGGACCCAGTGCTGAGAGCTGACAGACACGCAGGATGCAATGATTATCCCATTGCACCAAGACCCAGACCTAAAGCAGGGTTTAGGCTCCTAACTGCCACGAATTTCCAGGGGAGTTAGGAGCCTCAGGATCTGGCCAAGGACCCAGAGGGAGTCTGGGAACTGAGCCCCCAGCCCTGCTGCCACCCCAAGGCCATCCTTCCTCTGACAGCCAGGGCCGGCTTTAGGAAGTGCAGGGCCCAATTCGAACAGTTTCGACGGGGCCCCGACAGGGATGACAAAAAAAAAATGTAAAAAAACATGCGGGGCTTGTACTCACCGGGCGTTGCTCCGAGTCTTTGGTGGCACTTTGGGGGCGGGTCCTTCACTCGCTCCAGGTCTTCGGCGGCACTGAAGGACCCGCCGCCGAAGTGCTGCCGAAGACCCAGAGTGCCGCCAGGTGAGTAAAAATTAAAAAGGGGTCTCTAGCCAGGGAAGAGATTCTCACTGGGCACGGGGCCCTCTTAGGCATGGGGCCCGATTCGGGGGAATTGGCCTAAAGCCGGCCCTGCTGACAGCCTCAGGCACTGGGCACTGGGGACTCGTACTCCCAGCAGGAGGGGAGGAGGAGGTCGGGAGCTGGGGCTGAGCTCAGTGCAAATGCCTAGATGGCTGGGGAGATGAAAATAGCGGAGCACCGTTACGAGCAGTGGCACGTGGACCAGAACAGTTGTCTGGGGAGCATTTGCCTCTCAGAGCCATGGGCCATGGAGGGCGATTAAGTAACAACCCTTGCTCCTTTGCCAGAAGTTCCCACCATGTCCCCGCATGCGGCACCTACCTGGGGCAGGACGGTGCTTTGGGCTGAGCTCTTAACGTGCCCTGGGGGTTTGAAATGTCCCTTGCTCTGTGACACACACCCCAGAGCAGGGGTGGGCAAACTTTTTGGCTTGAGGGCCGCATCGTGTTTTGTAAATTGTATGGAGGGCTGGTTAGGGGAGGGGGTTGTGGCCTGGCCCCCACCTCCTATCTGCACCCTCCCCGGGACTCCTGCCCCATCCAACACCCCCTGTTCCCTGATGGTCCCCCTGGGACTCCTGCCCCATCCAACCACCCCTTCTCCCTGTCCCCTGACTGCCCCCCGGAACCCCTGCCCCATCCAACCACCCCTTCTCCCTGTCCCCTGACTGCCTCCGGGACCCATGCCCCTGACTGCCCCCTGCCACCCCATCCAACCCCACCCCTTCCTGACTGCTCCCCCCAGGACCCGCTGTTTCCCCCCTGGCCACCATCCACACCCCTGCCCCCTGACCACCACCCCGAACTCCCCTGCCCTCTATCCAACACCACCCCCCCCCCAGCTCCCTGACCCCTTACCACACTGCCTGGAGCACCGGTGGCTGGCGATGCTACAGCCTCTGCCGCCGCCACCATGCAGGGTCAGGCTGGGCTCTGCAGCTGCGCTGCCCCAGGAGCTCACAGCCCTGTGGCCCAGAGCATTGCACCGGCAGCAGAGCAAGTGAGCTGAGGCTGCGGGCAAGGGGGAACAGCGGGGGAGGGGCCAGGGGCTAACCTCCTGGGCCAGGAGCTTGGGGGCTGTGCAGGACAGTCCCACGGGCCGGATGTGGCCCATGGGCCGTAGTTTTCCCACCCCTGCCCTAGAGTCTCCCACCTACACACGACGCAGCTCAGCTGCCCACCCGGCGTCACATTGTGAGGAGTGAGCAGAGACATACGACGGCTCAGATGGACACACATACACCCAGGATTTCATAAGCCACCCAAACACAAACTATCTGTCTCCCACACACGCCACACACTCACCCAGCCACACCATTTCATCTACCACACCAAAGCAAAGACAGCCACAGCCACCCCGGATGCCCCGGCACAGGGAAACAAACTTCCCCACACCGAGGTGTGTGCCACACCCAGAAATTCAATTCCACGCACCCTCCCAAACATAGCTAATCCCCCCCCTCCCCCAATACAAACACGGACTCAAAGCCTCACGCACGTGCAAAGCATGTGTACACGGCTCCAGCTCCACCCACCGAGTTAGAGTCATTGGATGTCCCACAACCTCTTATCTCAAGGCAAAGCAAACAGGTTTCCATCTCCGGTTCTGTTCCATCGATTTATTGATTTTCCTCCCTTCCCTCTCTCCCCTCGCTACAAACCCTTTTTTAATGGCCATTTAAGAACCATCAGCCTCTCAGGTGACATTCTCTTTTCCACATTCACATCGCCAACCAAATGCCTGCGTGAATTGCATTCTGGGAAGGCTGCCAGTAAGGGAACAAAACTCCCCTCCCATGAGGCCCGGCTGGACAGTGAAAAGGGATCTGGTCTCATGGCGAATTTCACGCAGACCTGGGGTGCAGGGGGAATCGGTCTGTGCACATCACATTCACCCTGGTGCGTTTGAAATAGGTCTCACTGCCCCTCACTTGCTATTCAGAGAGGTCTGGGGGGAGGGCTGGTATTTCCTGAACTGCTGCGAAGAAATATTATCGTAACCTGGGAGAAGGAGCTTTTACTCAGACACTAAACAGGAGCATTTGAGCCGTGAGTGCTGTGGGAAGGGAGTGGCAATGACAGCTCAATCTGTGCCTAGTAAAATGCTCTCCTACCATATGCCCAGGGACAAATGGGGGATGGAGGTTGGCATAAGGGGCCCAAGGAAAATAATATGGGGGGAGGGGACTGGAACAAACAGGCCGAAGCCCAAGAAGAGGAAATGCGAGGCAAAGATCAGAGGAACGGCCAGTGAGGTGTGCTAGGATGAGGAAGAGTGGGGAAATTGAAGCACTGGCCTCTGTGTCATGAGCTCTGGGGAAGGCACCGGGTGGCTGTGACGGGGATGGGCGGCGAATAAAACCTGGTTGGGGAGAAGCCCCATTGCTCGGGTTACATGAAGCTAGACTGGACAAAAAGCCAGGTGGGCATCCTGAGGTGGTGCTGTTCCATGGAGCCTTGTGCGTTGTTTTGGCACTGTTTGAATGGTGGGTTATTGGCAGTTGTGTGATGTGTGTTCATCCTGGGGGAGCTGTTGCAAGCAGCAGGGGAGTTTTGCTCTGTGCTTTGATCTCTGTAAGCAGAGTCAATTCCTAGGGCGGAGTTGCTTCCAGAGCCATGGGCACTGGTGCATGGGTTGAGCTTCCTTTGCAAGGGTCTTGCCTGCCTGCCGTTTGGGCCCACCACTCTCCCAGGCCTGGCTTATGGAGTGGAAATAAACAGCAGCTCTAAGAAAAATCCCAGACTGAATCAGTGACACTGGGGAAACCCACCTGCAAGGCCTCAACCTTGGCAGAGGGCAGCGGTGTAACAGGGCACAGCCCTGCAGTGGCAGGGGGATGGTCTGGCATTTTTCTGCCCCCTTCTAACTACCCTGGGCTTTATCCTCTGGAGGGGAATCCACGGAGTCTCCCCCATTCACACCAGCAGGAGACCCAGCCCTTTGACTGCAGAGAGCAGGGGCTTCAGAGAACATCTAGAACCTGGCCTCAGGGGTTGTGTGGTCACGTGGCAGACAGCTGCCAGGGAGGGGATGAGAGGCTGGGCGAGGCAGCCGGGGACACGGTTAGGTGGGGACGAGGAGCAGTGGGGAGGTGGCACTGTGACACAATGGGGAGGTGAATGGGGTGGTTTTGCTGCCTGGTGCTGCTGCTCTGAGAGCAGTTTTGGTACATTCATCACCTCCCCAGGCCTAAGACATGTTCTGCAGGGAAGTGATTACACACGGGAACGGCTGCCCTCAGCACGCGGTGGATTCTCCATCCCATGGCATCTTTCAATCCAGCAGCTGATGTCTTTCCTCAGCTCAGCCAGACATCATGCATGTGGGGCAGGAACCTCTGGCTGAAATTCACTGGCTTGTGGCAGGCAGGTCAGGGTAGATGATAGTTATGGTCCTCTCTGGCCTTCAAAATCTCTGAAGTTGTCAGCAGAGCTGCAGTTTGCCAGGCTTTGTCTGCTGTGTCCCTGAGAGCTGCTGTACTTTCACTAACACTGAGTGGCTCTGTACAGAAAAGCTAGAAGCTGTACTGAATTCCCAGGCATATCTGGAGCCAGGGTGGACTTCAAGGGAATGTTGTTTCCTTTAAAAAAAAACCCCAAACCCCATATTGGCTTGGAAATTCAAAGTTAAGGCTGCCTGAATAACCTTAACTCTGCCCTTGCCTAACAGAAGACAGCGTGGCCTAGAAGCTAGGACACAGGACTATGAAAAAGGAGGCGTGGCTTCTATTCCCAGTGCTGCAATAGATTCACAGTTTGATGTTGGGCCAGTCACCTGGCACCTCCGTGCCTGACTTTCCCTAAGGGGGATATTCAGGGGTGACTGGATGGGGCTGGGCTAGATCAGTCACACAGGGGAAGGAAGCTTCTTCTTTTCTAGGGCCAGCAGTAGCTGCTGGAGGGGCTCGGCCTGGGGGGGGCAGATTTGGGCGCTGGTGCGGAGAGCAAATGAGAGCAAGAAGGGGTTCGTTAGGCAAGATGGGCGAGAAGGTGAGGCTGGAGTTCTGAGCTTGGGAGGGGCTGAGCCTGAAGTCTGAGGGGGAAGGGTTGGATCTGCCTGGGAGGGGTGTTACCAGGCATGGCTGGGGCATGGAACTCTTCAAAGCTTAAAAGCTTCCCAAATACCAGCAGACCGAAGAGCCCTTCCCAAGCCGCCTGCCACCAAGCCGATTACTTGCGGGTGGAGCAACCGGTTGGGCTGAGGGACCATCCCTCCTCTTATGCCCCCTCTGCAGCATCACCTGCCTTACCTGCCCAAGATGGAACAGTGCATGCTGGGACTTGTAGTCCCCAGGAGCTGTGCCAGCACATTTACCAGGAGACCGGTGCATGCAACAGACTCCAGTTTATACCAAATAAGTGCAGGGCTTGTGCTCTGGGCTTGGTGCCAGACAAGTGCCCCGGTGGGCAAAGCGTGGGCAGTTCCCTGGTCTGTGCCCCTCACTTGGGAACAAAGCACCTGGTCTCCCGTGCAGATCAGGGCCGTGTCCCCAGTGAAGATGGCTTAGCCTGCAGGCGCTACTGCATCCCCCCAGAGGGGCTGAGCTGTCGACTGACAGGTGTCGCTTTCCTGGAATATGGCTTCTGTTTGCAAACTCACATGTCCCAAGCCTGGCCCCTAATGAGAGATCTGGACAGAACGGTCTTTGTGGTCTCGCTTCTTAACCTGATGGCCTGGAGTCGGTCTCTTTCCAGAGCCTACCTTCACGTGGGTGGGGGAAGGTGGGAGATGGAACAGCTCAGATTCCAGCAATGGCTAGCCAGACAGGGAAACTGAGGCAGTGAGCTATGAAGTGTTGTGTGCAGGGTCCAGAACAGAAGCCAGATCTCCTTGCCCATCTGTGGCTCTTTCCCATGGGACCGCCTAACAGAAGCAGAGCCTCTAATGATAACAAATAGTTCTCCCTTGGCTTGAACTTGGATTTGGGGGCGAACGTGGGTTCTTCTCAGGTGACTTTCCCCGGATGGAAAGTGTAACAGACTGCCCGGCGTGTGCCAGCGCAGTGACACCTGAGGTGGTTTTAACAGCAGGGTTATTGCAAGTTAGTTTGAAATCATTGCCGCACTTTACAGACCCAGCCACAAACACCCTGGTGCTCCTCCTCAGCCTTTAGTATGACAGAGGCAGCCTTGTCCAGTGGTTAGAGCAGGGGCCTTGGGAGTCAGGGCTCCTGGGCTCCGGTCCTAGGTCGGGGTGGGCCAAATGGGAGTGAGTGGAATTGGGAGCTGGCACAGAGGGTGGCAGTGCCACTCAGATTTGGTGGCGGTATGGCTGGGCCAAATCGGAGTAGCACTGTGACCATGTGGGACAATCACAAAGTCCGGAGCGGGGCATTGGGTCCACCGCGCAGGAGGGGAGCTGCCACTGTAGGTGAGTGGGGCATGGGCTCGCCCTCCCCTCCGTCCCGGGCTGGGATTAGGGGTGGAGTGGCGGGGTGTTGCTGTGGGTGGTCAGTGCTCCCTTAGCAGGGCAAGGAGTCTGGGGGTACCCATTGCCTTGGCAGGCTGCAGCCACCCCTGCCTGCATCAATTTCCTCCTCTGGAAAATGGGGTGAAGTAATCATTACCTCTGGGGGGTCCTCGTCTGACACTCTTCAGGATCCTTGCAATTACAGCTGATGGCGGGGGCTATAAACTCCAGAGCTAAAAGAACAAGCCGAAAGCTGAGAAATGGTTGGAGAATATTAGCTAGACCCCAGGGCATGTTCCCATCTCTCCCGTGTCTGCCTTTTCCAGCCCTTTCCCAGCTGATTAATGGGCTTATCTGAGTCCTTCCTCAAGTGGCTTTTTAATCACCAGAAGCCTGAGCTCCGGGTACCAGCCAGGGCGGATCCTTGGCAGCTGCTCTGTGTGAGCGCAGACTAGCTGAGTGCGTGTCACTGGCCAGGAGGCGGGGGTGGCCAGGTGGTCTGGCTGGAGCAGACGCACCTGGAGCGGGCCCTGGATGGCTCAGGGGCTGGATGCAGGGAGCTGGGACGTTGTGTCTTCGGGGCGCTGGCTCCGATGGGAGTGACTGGAAGCTCTTAGCAGCTGGTGGCTGCCTGGTGATGTTCACAAGGTGAACAGGCTGTCCCAGCTCCTGACAGACAGGGGTCCCCCTGGTTGTGCCCGCCACCCATGCTGGCACTAATTGCCCCCTTGTTGGAAGTGTTAGCTGAGAACCAAACAGACCATGGGGGTATCTCAGGGAGGGATGAGGTGCAGGGGCCGGGTGCCTGGGGATTAAGATGGGCCCCTCCACCTGCTGCCCAGTGGCTTTGTTCCACCCCAGAGGTAGCTGCATTTCAGTGGTGACTGATGCAGTCTCATCAAGTTGCTTGTGTTGTCTCCTTTTTACATTCCTAGAGTGCTTTGGGATCCTTTATTTATTTGTATGACAGCAGCGTTCGGGCACTGCAGCGCGAGGCAGCCCCTGCCCCAGAGAGCTTGCGAGCTGACTAGCCAGGACAAGCCAAGGAAGGTTTATAATCCTTGTTTGCCAGATGGGGAAACTGAGGCACGGGGCCTGAGGGTCCCACAGGGCATCTATGGGAAAGCCAGGAATGACCCCAGATCTCCTGCCCTCCCTCCGTCTATGGCCATCACCTTGAGACCCCCCTCCCCCGTTGCTGGGCTGAAAGGCCCCAGGGCAGCCGCAAAGTTATTTTAATCATAACCATATTTTCCAAAGATGTTTGGCAGTAACAAACCCACAACGCCCCACTCAGCCTGAGGTGGGGGGCAGGGAGGGGGCTCCCCCTTGCCGGCAGCCAGCAGCCCATAAAGATGCACTGTTCGTGCGAGCCATTTCCCAGCGATTGGCGGGGAGGGGCGCATGGTCCCACAGAGGGAGCATTGTGCTGCCTGCCAAGGCATCCCGCACTCCCGGCCCCGGAGCCCAGAGAGCTGCCTCCACCAAGGCCTTGTTTCCAGTTCCTCTCCCTTCCTGCCCCCGCTGGCTGGCCTGGAGCTCCCCCACACTCCTTGGCTGGCACCGAGGCTGGCTGCTGCCAGCAGGGTCGTCCGGGGTGGGGGGCGACAAGTGGGGCAATTTGCCCCAGGTCCCCATGAGAATATAGTATTCTATAGTATTGCTACTTTTTTTATGGAAGGGGGCCCCGAAATTGCTTTGCCCCAGGCCCCCTGAATCCTCTGGGCAGCCCTGCCAGCCCCAGCGGGGAGACTTTATTAATCCTCTGTCTCTCGTTAGCACTGAGCCATTTCCATACAAGCTGGGGTGTGATGGGCGCTGCTGAAAGGGGGACACACAGGGTCTCCCCTTGCTCACAAGAGGAGGGGGGCCTTATTCTTCCATTTCTTCCCCAGTCCTCGGCTGTCAGTCGTTGAAGGGACCCATCCCAGTGGTGTTTGAAATGCCAGACCCTGCTGCCGGGCCGGGGCATCCCTGCCCCTTAGCACCACCCAGGTGCTTCCCACCCACTGACCTCCAAGCACTGTGCAACAGAAATGCCCCCAGTAGTAATAATTATAATTAAAGTTGTTACCTCACAGCTCAGTGGTTTGAGCATTGGCCTGCTAAACCCAGGGTTGTGAGTTCAATCCTTGAGAGGGCCATTTGGGGATTGGTCCTGCTTTGAGCAGGGGGGTTGGGCTAAATGATCTACTGAGGTCCCTTCCAACCTTAATAATCTATGATCTATGATTTTAGTACAGGTGGGGAAACTGAGGCACGGAGCAGGAAGGTGCATGGGCAGAGCCGGGAAGCTGAGCAGGGAGCAGCCTGCACTAGCCCGGTTTGAAATGGGAGGCAGAGGAGAGGGGCTGCCCTGGCTGACGGGCCAGAGACTGACAGCTCCCTCCACTCAGCCCCTCTGCCATGACTTCCACACACACACACCCATTCCAGAGTCAGACCCTGAGCCAGGCCAGCAGCTGACATAGGCCCAATCTGGCAGTCGGAACCGTCTATCTCCAGCTCATGCTGGTAGTTCTCACCCTGCGCTGTCTGCAGGCCGTACTGCTCCCTCCCACCTACCCTCAGCTGCCTCCCCAGCCCCGTGGGGTCTGACAGGTAGCTGGTCCTGGGTGTGCCCACAGCATGATGACAGGATTGGGCCCCTCTGGTGAAAGAGGCGCCTCCCCCACCCCCACCTTGCCTGGGAATCCCGCTTCAGAGTTCCGGCTCCAGTGAGGGCTCCGAGCTGCTTGTCCGCCATGGGCTGAGAATAAGTATGGTAAGACATGGGAGGCGCCAGACGCTATGGTGATGGGCGCCAGGTAAGCATCACAGACAGGCAGGCACTCCCACCTTGCGTCTGGCACTGGTTGCTGTTTGGCCAGCCGGAAGCGGAATGAGCGGCCCAAACCTGGGGGCGCTGAGCTCTCTGCCGTGCTGGCCATTGTCAGATCAGCCGCCCTCTGCTGCAGCCCCGCGTCTCGCCTGGGCACTGTGCTAGTCACTGCACGCTCCGCTGCCTAGGGGGACCTCACCTGCTGCCCTTATATGCACAAGGCTGGCAGCGTGTGCCTGGAGCCAGGAACTCATGCACCCAGTCCATACCACGCCCAGCAGTGTCGCCATGTGAACAGTCAATGGCAAAGAGCCAATGGGAACGGGAAGCTAATTGCTGGGGGCTGAAATTTCTTCATGCTTGTCCTGCCCGGGGAGACCCTCGCACGAAGGGTCCTGGGCTGGGCAAAGCAGTATTGGTATTTCCAGGCCAGCGCTTTGCAGGCTGTCGGGGTCTCTCGCCCACTGCTGAAATGTGGCCACCCCTAAGGTGGCCCATGGCAGCTGTTTAGCAGTGTGCAGCAACACCACATCAGTAGCTTGGCTCCAGGAAGTGCAACAGGCTCCTGTATCCAGCTGAAAGTGCAGGGGAGACTAGAAATCCATCTGACAGCTCCCCGGACACTACAGATCCCCGCATGCAGGGCAGCCAGCGGAGCAAGACACAGCGTAGCCTGCTGGGCCCTGGCATCCCCTGGAGCTGCACCAGAGAGGAGGGACGCCACAGTCCCAGGCCAGAGCTTGGCCCTTAGGGCAGGGTTGGGAGGTGGATTTGCATCCAGACCCAGAGCTCTGGGGTGTGGGGATGCCCAGGGCTGGCACCTCAGTTTATCAGCAAAGGAGAGGCTGCCCTGGACATAACTGCCATCTCGGCTGGGGTGCTGGTCATGCCGCCATTGGATCCGATGCCCCATGGCCCTGCCCATTGTGCTGTCATGCACCCCAGCACTGCTGGATGCCCCTGAACCAGCCAGGCACTTTTCAATGGGCAAGTGCACCCTGTGGTGTTGGGGGTTGGGCCTTTAAGGGCTGAGCTTCCCAGACAGAGTGCATGTGGGGCGCTGAGAAGCTCAGCCTTTTAAAGGCCCAGTCTCCACAGCAAGCTGACCGAGGGCAGCCCCTTTGCACAAATGTTACAGCTAAAGGGGCTACTGACTGTGCGGCTTGGTGGAAGCATGCTCCTCGCTGATTAATAATCCCTGTCCCAATGACAGCAGGAGACCTCCAAGGGCAGCCACACCCCATGGACTGACCCTGCCCATGGGTCACCCCCAGGGTTTGCACTCAGAATCTTTACCATCATAGCACTGGTTGCTAGTGCTGGAAATAAAAGGTAGCTGCAGGGCCGACGGGGGGGGGAAAGCTGGTACAAATTACCGAGGCCCGGCGGTCCAGAAGCGGGCCTGGGGCCCGGCTTCCCCGGCTTTGTTGGCCCTGTTTAGCCGGTCCGCCCTTGCTGGGGGGCCTGAAAAAAAATTTTCACCTGGGCCTGAACCCGCTCTCCGCGGCCCTGGGTAGCTGTAGTAGACTCTTATCTTTCAGCAGCCCAGTCATGACAAAGGGCTGTGATGTGCCCTTTGCCAAGGTCCTGGAACCACTGCTTTCCACCCAGCTAGTTGGTAGCATGGAGTCAGCAGGGAGGTCAGGGCAGAGCCATAAGAACGGCCAGGCTGGGTCGGATCAATCATAGAATCATAGAAGATTAGGGTTGGGAGAGACCTCAGGAGGTCATCTAGTCCAACCTCCTGCTCAAAGCAGGACCAACACCAACTAAATCATCCCAGACAGGGCTTTGTCAAGTTGGGCCTTAAAAACCTCTAAGGATGGAGATTCCACCACCTCCCTAGGTAACCCATTCCAGAGTGCTTCACCACCCTCCTAGTGAAATAGTTTTTCCTAATATCCAACTAAGACATCCCCCACTGCAACTTGAGACCATTGCTCCTTGTTCTGTCATCTGCCACCACTGAGAACAGCTGAGCTCCATTCTCTTTGGAACCCCCCTTCAGGTAATTGAAGGCTGCTATCAAATCCCCCCTCACTCTTCTCTTCTGCAGACTAAACAAGCCCAGCTCTCTCAGCCTCTCCTCATAAGTCATGCTCCAGCCCCCTGATCATTTTCGTTGCCCTCCGCTGGACTCTCCAATTTGTCCACATCCTTTCGGGGGAGGGAAACTGGACACAATATTCCAGATATGGCCTCACCAATGCCAAATAGAGGGGAATAATCACTTCCCTTGATCTGCTGGCAATGCTCCTACTAATACAGCCCAATATGCCCTTAGCCTTCATGGCAACAAGGGCACACTGCTGACTCATATCCAGCTTCTCGTCCACTGTAATCCCCAGGTCCTTTTCTGCAGAACTGCTGCTTAGCCAGTCAGTCCCCAGCCTGTAGCAGTGCATGGGATTCTTCCATCCTAAGCGCAGGACTCTGCACTTGTTAAACCTCATCAGATTTCTTTTGGCCCAATCCTCCAATTTGTCTAGGTTTCTCTGGACCCTACCCCTACCCTCCAGCGTATCTACCTCTCCCCCCACCTTAGTGTCATCTGTGAACTTGATGAGGGTGTAATCCATCCCATCATCCAGATCATTAATAAAGATTGTTAAACAAAACTGGCCCCACGACCAACACTTGGAGCACTCCGCTTGATACCAGCTGCCAACTAGACATTGAACCATTGATCACTCCCCATTGAGCCTGACAATCTAGCCAGCTTTCTATCCACCTTATAGTCCATTCATCCAATCCATACTTCTTTAACTTGCTGGCAAGAATACTGTGGGAGACCGTATCAAAAGCTTTGCTAAAGTCAAGTTATATCACATCCACCACTTTCCCCATATCCACAGAGCCAGTTATCTCATCATAGAAGGCAATCAGGTTGGTCAGGCATGACTTGCCCTTGGTGAATCCATGTTGACTGTTCCTGATCACCTTCCTCCCCTCCAAGTGCTTCAAAATGGATTCCTTGAGGACCTGCTCCATGATTTTACCAGGGACTGAGGTGAGGCTGACCGGTCTGTAGTTCCCCAGATTCTCCTTCTTCTCTTTTTTAAAGCTAGGCACTAGATTTGCCTTTTTCCAATCGTCCGGGCCCTCCCCTGATCGCCATGAGTTTTCAAAGATAATGGCCAATGGCTCTGCAATCACATCCACCAACTCCCTCAGCACCCTCGGATGCATTAGATCTGGCCCCATGGACTTGTGCATGTCCAGCTTTTCTAAATAGTCCTTAACCTGTTCTTTCACCACTGAGGGCTGATCACCTCCTCCCCATATTGTGTTGCCCAGGACAGCAGTGTGAGAGCTGACCTTGTCTGTGAATGGTTCGTCTTGCCCAGTATCCTGTCTCTAAGCTTCCGGGAGCATGGTCCCCTCCTGGCTTCTGGCAGTCAGAAGTTTAGGGTCACCCCAAGCGTGGGGTGGCATCCTGAGCCATCTTAGCCAATGGCCACTGATGGACCTATCTCCCATGGACTTACCTAGATCTTTTTTGAACCCTGTTATACTTTTGACCATCACAATATCCCCTGGCAATGAGTTCCACAGGTTAATTGTGTGTTGCATGAAGAAGTCCTTCCTCTTGGTTGTATGAAACCTGCTGCTTGTTCATTTCATCAGGTGAGCCTTGGTTCTTGTGTTGTGGGAGAATAACGCTTCTCTACTCACCTTCTCTTCATTGGTCATGATTTCATCGACCTTTCTCACATCCCCCGTCAGCCATCTCTTGTCTAAGCTTTACAGCCCTGCTCTGTCCGGCCTCTCCTCATATGGAAGCTGTTCCATACCCTGGATCATACTTGGTGCCCTTCTCTGAACCTTTTCCAGCTCCGTTCTCTCCTGGGACTACCAGACCTGGGCACAGAATTCCAGGGGTGGGCGCTCCAGGGGATTATACAGCAGTGTGATGGCAGGGGTGCTGCTGGCAGCTGGAAAGGGGCCAGCTTGGTGCTTGAGCTCACTCCACAGACGTGCTGGCCTCCCAGGTGGGCGCTGGCATGGCAGGTAGGGGTGGTAATAATGCCACCCTGGCAGCAGCCTGGGCTTGGAGTGCTCGAGGATCCCTGTAGACTATCCAGAGCTCGCCTGGCAGCCAGCACAGAGCGCAAGTCTGATGGGCTCAGCTGGGGGCTGGGCGAGTTGCTGCTCCCAGGTGTTTTTCACAGTTGTGCCCAGGTGGAGCCCATCAGAGTGACCCAGCAGAGACGGGGTGAATGAGGGACTGGCCATCTAGGGCCGTCTCTGAATGCCTCTCACAGCAGGGTAGCGTCCTCCCCCCACCTGGATGCCACTGGAAACCAGTGGTACCAAGCCAGGTTCTCCTCTCTCCCTGCACCCCCCCACATAGAGCTGTGCCCAGCACAGGGTGGGTGGGGGCTGTGCCGTGCCATGCTGTGCACTGGCCGGGGAGGGGAGCGTGTTTCCCAGTGATGGGAGACAGCTCGTCAGCTCTCACAAGTCCCCAGTGAGATGTCCTTCCAGTGCCCATGGAGAAACCCCTGGGTGTGTCAACTTCGATCTGGTGTCCCGTTAGCAGCAGGCCCAGGAAGGGTCAATGCGGACACTCCCCCTGGGCAGATGCAGGACCCTGTGGTTAGCCTGGCTCTGTGGCTGCCGGTTGGGAAGGGAGGGCAGCTGGATGGCAGCAGGCTGGTGGGTGACCCCGCTGGCATTTCCACGTGCCCAGGGGGAGACCAGTTGAGACCTGGAAGCCAGCCCAAGGTGGGATTTCTGGCAGGTCAAGCTCCGAGCCCGTGGCCTGGATACAGGTTATTCTGTTTGTGTTCCCAGCCCCACTGAGCCCTGATCTGTGCTCTGCCGCCTGGCCCAGCCCCATGGGGAGACGTCATTCTCCAGGGTCTCAAAAGGAGCACGACTGACTTTCCTTCCTTCCCACAACCAGTGCCGTCGCCCCAGTGAGTCCAGCAGAGATGGACCCCGCAGAGATCCCCATCCAGACAGAGCTGGTGGAGCTGGTGCCCAACGGGAAATACGCTGTGAACGCCTCAGCCATCCCCTTGGTGGGGAATGCCAGGTAACCCCAGCACATGAGCAGAGGGCAGGGGCTTGCCTGGCTGGAGCCAGCTGAGAGACAGAGTCATTCTGTCTTCCTGCGCCTGGCAGGGGATGGGTTAGGAACCCTTGCCAGAGCTAGGCACAGTGAAGGCAGGTGCCATGCAAGTGTCCCCTTTGCAGCTCTACCGGTGCTTCTCACTCCCGACCCCCAGCCCCCAGCTAGCCCAACCCTGGGCTCCCCCCCCCACACACCCCAGCTCTGCTGATGCCTCCCACTCCTACCCCATGACCCCACTCCCCACAGCTCTGCAACAGGTAGCCAAGAAAACAAACTGGGGAGGGGGCTGATCCCTGTCTAGGGTCTCGGTGGAGCAGCCCCTTGGATCCCGTACAAGAAGGCTGGGTGTTCAGAGATGAGCCAGAAGGACTGAGTGGCCGGTGAGGTGGATTGATGAGGAGCCCGGCTGAGCGGCAGTGTGAGGGGGACACAAGCAGGCACGGGCAGAGGGTGGGGGGGGGAAGCTAAGCTGCATGGGCAGGTCCTGCATGGTGCAGTCTGACCTAAAAGGGCCAGCTCCAGCCTGAGCCTGGGGAAGAATTTGCTTCTAAGGAGGAGAATGACGGGACCACACACCCCAGTGCAGACAGGAGCAGTGGACACAGGAAAGCTGGGATCTGCTGCCCTGCGGGGTGATGCTGAGGAAGTCCCAGCCCCTCTCTGCCTCAGTTTCCCCAGGGGATCCTGATGCTCACCCTGCCTGGAGGCAGGGGCAGCTCCAGGCACCAGCGCACCAAGCGCGTGCCTGGGGCTGCAAGTCGCGGGGGGCGCTCTGACGGTCGCTGTGAGGGCGGCAGTCAGGCTGCCTTAGGCGGCATGCCTGTGAGAGGTCCTCCAGTCCCGTGGTTTTGGCGGCAATTCGGCGATGGGTACACCGAAGGCGCGGGACCGGGGACCTCTCACAGGTGCAATGCATAATCCGCATTACCAGTGGACCTCCCACAGGCGCACCGCCAAAAGCCGCCTGACTGCCGTGCTTGGGGCGGCAAAATACATACAGCCACACCTGCCTGGAGGGGAACGTGTTTGTGGGGCACTTTGAGCCCCTTGGAGTATTGGTGCTGGAGGAGGGTGAGGGATTGGTGCCAGTCACTCAGGGACCCTCTGCTGTACCTCCTCCCCGCAGGGTGCCATCAGAGATAAGGCTCCCCAGGGGCAGGCTGGAGCCCCCTGGCCAGCGGAGCGCCCTGGAGTGGGAGCTGTCGGAGATGGAGTGGCATGGCCTGTTCTGCCTTGTAGCACAGGAGGTGGCATGGGCAGCCCAGGTGGCACCAGGGAAAGGTAGCACCCCACTACGGTGCATGGTTTATGGGTCTTCTCTCCCTTCCACCTTACTCCAGGTTTGAAGAGCCCCAGCTCACGGTGGCAGAGATGGAGGAGTTCCTGCCCCAGGGCCCTGACAAGAAGCAGACCCACTTCACGGATGTGAGTCCAGGCGGGAGAGTGGCTGGTGGGGTGACTGCAGCCCAGGCACCTCCTTGTTCTACTTGCCAAGAGCCTGGCCCTCAGGCAGGGCACAGATCCACTGCCCTTCACTGCAGAGTAGGGGCAGGGCAGGGGAGTGGGAGTCGGGAAATCCAGGTCCAGTCTCCTGCCGCCATGGGCTGCCCCCTGAGCTCATTTCCTGGGGCACAGAGAGAGCTGGAGAGATCTCCCAGGTTCTTTGTTTTCACCATAAACCTCCAGTTTAGCATGTGTGACCCATTTGCCCTCTAGTGGCTGGTCCACCTAGAGGATAAAAGCCTACTACTGCTGCTCACAGCTTGTGCAATTTTTCCCTTAGCTCAAGTGATCAGAGCTCTTGCATTTAGTGCTGGTGACCCCTGGGGGTGGGTAAGTAGGCTTGTTACATGGGCTAGATGGCTGCCCTCTTGGCCTGCTCCCCAGGATTGAGCTGGGTGCCAGGCTGCCCTGCAGGGGCCCAAAAGCAGGGCACTAACCCTAACTGGCTGTGAGTTCTACACTTAGATTTCACCAAGTGTGAATTCCTCAGGCACTAGAATAGGCTAATCCTGGAGTCACCGACCATCCCTTTGGATGCTCCAGTCTATCCTGCCACCCAGGCAAGTCTGCCTTTGTCACAGAGGGTCCCTCATGCCAAGGATCACAGCAATAGTCAGGTTGCTCCCAGCCCCAAGGGACCCATCACTTACCCCAGGTCAATTGCACCTTAGACCATAGGCACTGACTGGAGCACCCACAGAAAAAAAATGGTGGGTGCTGAGCAGCCTCCCTAGCAGTGCCTCCCGCCAGCGCCTCCCGCCGACCGGCAGGCCCTGCCGATCAGCACTTTCCCCTGCCCTGCAGTGCCTTCCACCTGCCGCAATCGGCTGTTCCGTGGTGTACGGGAGGCACTGGGATGGATGAGGGAGTGGGAAGGAGCGAGAGTGGAGCATTCTTAGGGCAGGGGATGGGGAGGGCAAGGAAGGAGCGGGAAGAGGCAGGGTGGGGGTGAGGTCTGGGGGCAGGGGTGGAGTGGGGGCAGGGCCTAGGGTGGAGCAAGGGGGCACACCCTCCCAGCGCTTAGAAAGTCGGTGCCTGTTCCTTAGATCTCACCCATAGACAGCACCTGTAGCCAGTCCGGTAATAAACTCTCTAGTGCAGTAATACTCCGAGTGAGGCTCGGGAGCCGCAAGTGGCTCTTTAACCTGTCTCCTGCGACTGTTCACAACACATGATGTTAAAGCCCCATGTGATTTCATTATTAACCAATCCAAGTTAGTGACCAGTCAGGATGCTTGTACTGTGTTATTAACCGACTGTGGAATACTTGGCCAATCATTGTGCCGTGAGAATAGTGTGTAGATATATATATATATGTAACCCCTCTGCTAGGCTGAAATGATAGCAGCAAGGGCCAGGTTCAATACATAGGGGTCCCTTCCCCACCACGTAATGCAAACCAGCTCAAGCCCCCACCCAGTGACCTGGGAAAATCTTACACACACCCCTGGGCGCCTCAAGGAGGCAATACTTCCCCTCTCGCAAGCACAGACTCTTGGTGTAGCAGAAAAGGTTTAATCACATAAGATAAACAACAAGCATTAAATTTGGAAAATACCTCAACTAGAGTTCATAGGTCAAACCGTGAGCAAAGACCCACCCCAGCAAATTGGGCTGTGTCCTTCTCTCTGGGCCCTTGAGTCCAGCAACCCCCCAAATCACCCACAGTCCCAAAAGTCCCACAATTCAAAAGTCTCTGTCCCGGGTCAGTGCAGCCTCAGAGTTCAAGAGTCTCTTTGCAGAGGTCCCCCTCCCCAGCCTGGGTAGAAAGGGGCAACTTACATGGTTCGGGGCCAACTGCCCTGCCTCTTCGTGGGGTTCTGCTTCCACTAGTCATCCCCGCAAACAGCTCAGCTCCACTTGCTCTGTGGGCTGCTCCACTCTGCCAGCTGCTCTGGTCCACCAGCTGTCCTGTGATCCGCTCCAGCCGTCCTCACAAGCTGCTCAGCTCCACTCACCCAGCGGCTGCACAAACTGCTCCACTCTGCTCTGCCAGTATTGCTTCAGGCTCCCCCACTCATTAGCTCAGTGCTCTCAGCTCAGCAAGTCCAGCTCTTCAGTGATTTCAGCTCCACTCATTAGCACAGTGCTCTCAGCTCAGCGAGTCCAGCTCTTCAGTGATTTCAGCTCTTAGAGATTCCAGCTCATAGTAGGGGAGCCCCAGTACCAGTGAATTCAGCTCAGTAACCTGCATCTAGATTCTTAAGGGAATCAAAAATTAACTCTGACATTCCACAGTGGAGAGAGGCATAGGTGGAACTGGTGCTTCTGGTTCACACATGGCACCTGCACCACCAAGTACAGATATCTGTCCCCAGCCTCTCTCCCTTGACTGGGTTTTGGAACCCATGTCCCTTGTCTAGCAAGTGCTATTTAATTGATAATGAAACCCTCTATCATAAGACAGTTTTGTAGTTCCTCATTTACTTAATTGGGGTGACAACATTTTATTGCTCCTGCCCCAATAACAACGAAATTGGGGCTCCCATAGCTGTGAAAATAACCATCCCAGGCTGCTGTGCGGTATGCTAAGTGGGGGTGGGGGTGCCAATGCAAATAACTGAATTGCTAATGCGAATACTTGAAACTTCTTTCTGCACTCCCCATAATCTACCACCAGAGGTCAGGGTAGAGCTCATCCTGACTCTGCTTACATCTATATAGTCAATGAAACAAGGAATTCACATGACTGGGGCCCTTTTGGGTCATGTTACTTGCTAATTTGGCTCCTGACCGGCTGAGCTCGGAGTATGACGGCTCTACAGATGTATTGACTAGGAAAAGGAGAGAGGAGAGCTCTTTGAGAGGTTAAAGCAGCTAAACACAGACACACCCAAATGAATTCCAGTCTTACGTTTCAAAAGGTAATAGAGGCTTCTCTGATAAGCAGGCTCTATCTGTCCTTTGCGGCTAACCCTGGCTAAGCACTGGGAATCTCTTGCTTATGCCCAGTAATCCTTGCCCCTCAGAGTCCCAGCAGCATAAAAGATCCAGTTCCTTCTTGTCAGGGCTTTTTATTCCTCCCTCCATTCTGCTTCGAGATGTAAATTCAGCTGCTGGGAGGAACTCAGGAGCCTGGCTCCTCTTGGGGTAGAGGGCAGCAACCAACAGAAATCTTTTGTCCTCTGCTGGTCCACAAGGGTTCAGCTGGTGTCACTGGGCCTTCTTGGCTGGGCCGGAGCTGACACCTCCCGTTCACACTCCATTCACACTGGTTAGTGCTTCTCTCCTGTCTGGTGGTTGCGAGTTTCAGAGTGACCGTTTCACTGTTACCTCCTAGCATGGGACATAGGTATTATAAACCGGATTAATGCCGGCAGTGACTCACAGCATTCCAACACATCCAACCACTAAGGCCATTTGTACAACGCTAATACCGAGGTTAATAAGGCTAACGCCCAGGCTGGCTCCAGCTGTGTGCTTGTCAAGATTCAGTCGACATCTAGGGGCCTTGGCGTCACAGCGGGGCCTTCTAGATATAAGAGCAGGAGCAACTACAGCTGGAGTTGAAGAGCCAGGCTGTGGAAGTGGGGCTCTCACGGAGGGGGCCCCCTAAGGCCTGCTGCCCAGAGGGGTGCAGCAGCTTAGGGCAAGGAGGAAGGCTATTGAGGCAGAGGGATTACAAGGGAAATAACAGCCCCTAGGAAGGAGGAATGTACCCTGGGCAGTGATGGAGGTGCTGGTACCAATTAGATGGTAGTAGCCCAGAGGCGCTGCCGATGGGCCCAGTCCCCACATTTCCGCAGCCAGAGGGTTAGCTGGGGTGCTCCGAAGGCATCGCTCTGTGTGAGTGGCAGGGGACATGGGGGTATTTCCAGCTAGGAGCACGGGGGGCCAGGCTTTGCCCAGCCACGGCGCGTGACCTGCTGTGTCCTGTCTGTGCAGTTCGAAGGGAAGACCTCCTTTGGCATGTCCGTCTTCAACCTCAGCAATGCCATCATGGGCAGCGGCATCCTGGGGCTGGCATACGCCATGGCCAACACCGGCATCCTCCTCTTCCTGTGAGTGAAGCTCTCCACACGCCTTGTGCTGGGGTGTGGCTGCGCGGGGGAGGGCTTGGCGCACACTCGGGGGCTGAATCTGCTCTTTGGCCTGTGTGGGTCCAAATGGGAAAGGACAATAACTCCTAGCCGGGCATGGCAGCAAGTGAGAGCCTGGGCAGAGGGGTGGGTGGATACTAACCCAATGATGAGAACAGGGGTGTATGGGGATGGATGGATGGATGGATGGATAGAGGGGTGTGTAGGGATGGATGGATGGATGGATAGAGGGGTGTGTGGGGATGGATGGGTGGATAGAAGGGTGTGTATGGGGATGGATGGATGGATGGATGGATAGAGGGGTGTGTGGGGATGGATGAGTGGATAGAAGGGTGTGTATGGGGATGGATGGATGGATGGATGGATGGATGGATGGATAGAGGGGTGTGTGGGGATGGATGGACGGATAGAAGGGTGTGTATGGGGATGGATGGATGGATAGAGGGGTGTGTGGGGATGGATGAGTGGATAGAAGGGTGTGTATGGGGATGGATGGATGGATGGATGGATGGATAGAGGGGTGTGTGGGGATGGATGGGTGGATAGAAGGGTGTGTATGGGGATGGATGGATGGATGGATGGATAGAGGGGTGTGTGGGGATGGATGAGAGGATAGAAGGGTGTGTATGGGGATGGATGGATGGATGGATGGATAGAGGGGTGTGTGGGGATGGATGGACAGATAGAGGGGTGTGTGGGGATGGATGGATGGATGGATGGATGGATAGAGGGGTGTGTGGGGATGGATGGACGGATAGAAGGGTGTGCATGGGGATGGATGGATGGATAGAGGGGTGTGTGGGGATGGATGAGTGGATAGAAGGGTGTGTATGGGGATGGATGGATGGATGGATAGAGGGGTGTGTGGGGATGGATGGACGGATAGAGGGGTGTGTAGGGATGGATGGATGGATAGAAGGGTGTGTATGGGGATGGATGGATGAATGGATAGAAGGGTGTGTATGGGGATGGATGGATGGATAGAGGGGTGTGTGGGGATAGATGAATAGACAGAGGCATGTGAGGGGCGTGCGCTGGGTGGACACGCACACTCAGTGTTTGCACGCTGGGGATGTTGCAATTGCTGTTGGCGGCTGACCCTGCCTGAGCTGCCCCGCAGATTTGTGGCCATGCTGGCTGACAGGAGCAGGGATGGGCAGAGGGCCCGTGGGTGGCTGGCCCAGCTGGGATCCCAATGCCATCGGTGATCCTGCTGGCACAATGCCAGCGTGTTGGCAGAGACAAGAGCCCACGGTGCCCTCCCGGCCTCCCACTGCCCCAGAGCAATCAGCCAGACACAGGGGATTCCCCCTGGAGACAAACACGGCAAGGGCCAGACATGTTGCTGTCCCAGGAGCTGCGATTGACACTCCTCGGCACGGCACAATTCAGTGCACTGTCTGCTCCACCGCCAGCTCTCGACACCCCACCACCGACAAGCCCCAATTCCCCTCCCCCGCACAGAACTGCCAAGGGCCAGCATCATGATATGCAGCCAACCCCCAGCTTGACCCATCCTGCACCACATCCGACCTTGCCAGAGCCCCCAGGACAGCCCGGGCGTGGGCGAGACCAGCTCATGGGTGAAGAGCGGCTGGCTGAGGCTGAAGCCGAGTGAGCTGGGGGCGGTGCTGGTGAGCAGAGGAATCACACTGGAGACTCTGGGCCACGAGGCAGTCTCCCCCAGAGAAAGGTTGATGCCCCAATCAGTCGATTCAATCCGGGGCTCGGGAGGCACCTGGGCTCCAGAGGGAGGGAGATGGAGTGAGGCCGAACTGGAGAGGAATCAGTGAGAGACACGGAAGAGCTGGAACGAGCGTGCCGGTGCAAAGAGCCCAGCTGATGCTCGGGCAAGGACGCCCAGGAAAAGGGGGAAAACCGGCCGAGCCCAGAATCCGGAGGATTGCTGTGGGAGGGGTAGGACTGCCAGGAGCTCTCTGGGTGAAGAGGTCACTGCCAGGCAGGAAGCCCTGGGGAACAGGGCTGTGGCCAGGGAACGCAGGACTGCTCCAGACTAGCGGGGAATGGGTTGGACCTTTCAATATTTGTTGTGGGAACTGTGGGAGTTCTGTGTGGAGCGACAGACTGGGAGTTGATTGATACGTTGCGTTCGGAGGCCAGCTTTGAGTGACTCTTCCTTGCATGGCGGGACCAGGAAGAGAAACTGAGGCTGGAGACGCCTGTCATGCTGCACCCTGTTCATAGACTCATAGACTCATAGACTTTAAGGTCAGAAGGGACCGTTATGATCATCTAGTCTGACCTCCTGCACAATGCAGGCCACAGAATCTCACCCTGCAGGCCACAGGTGAGGTTGTCCTGTCATGATGACCTGGCCGGAGTTATTCGCGCCTCTGTCATCTCTCAGCTAGAATACAGCTGCACACCAGAGCTGGGCGCAATGCTTGCAGCACTCAGAGAACCTCAGCTGGTGTCGAACGCAGCCACGCACCAGTGAGATGGGCTTCCGCTGGCACATGGAGCCCCTGCCTCTGCCCGAAGTTTCGGAGGAGTTCTGGGCTCAGCACCACCATTTCTGTGGCCCAAGGACCCCTTCTGCCTAAAGCAGTGTGGACAAATCAAACCAAATGCTGCCGAACCCAGGCCCTCCGCAGTGCACGCAGCGCACCCCCCTTCCTCCCCCCCGGCCTGGGGAAAGGTGAGGGAGCGTGGACCGCACACGACAGATGCCAGCCACATCACCCACTGCACGACTGACCGGCACTCAGATGCTGCAGCAAGGAGGGCAGGATACCAAGCCATCTGGAACAAAATAGAATTACAAGTCCCGGTTCCTTCCTGGCCTGGCATTTGCCCCTTTGATTTTGCCCATCGGTAACACGTGCCGTCTCTCCTCA
The DNA here is from genome assembly GCF_020497125.1 of Mauremys mutica. Classification (NCBI taxonomy): domain Eukaryota; kingdom Metazoa; phylum Chordata; order Testudines; family Geoemydidae; genus Mauremys; species Mauremys mutica. Next base: position 50,104,855 of record NC_059078.1, read on the forward strand.
TCTCCCTGGCAGTACCCGGATTGGTTTGTGTGCTTTTCCCACCTCCAGTTTGGCGCTGTGTCCCCTACCTGTGCTGACAGTTCCCCTTCCATGCGCCTGGACCAGAGGGGGGCATAGATACAGGTTAGCTGATCTCTGCGGTTCCCAGGCCTCCTGATTCAGTGCATTGTTAGACCCACCAGGACCCCCTGCCGCTCCCTTTGGCATGGGCCACGCTGCCGAGGCTACAGTTTTGGCCGCAGGCTTTCTTAGTCCGGGCCGGGAGTGGCTGACACTTGGCCCTCACGGCTTTTTGGTGGGCTCAGGAGGGCATCACAGTGCAAACACACACGTCGGCTTACAGGGGAATTCGCAGCCATGTCTAATAGACACCCCCCCATTCACACTCGTGCACATGAACCCAGATGCAGATTCAGACCTACCTGACAGACACACACTCCAGACCAGTCCTGCAGAACCGCCTGGTGATGAAACCAACCAGGCTCCACAGCACTCAAGTCAAGGTCTATGAGACACCTCTGATTCGCACCTGCTGCTCCTGCTGGGGTGGTGGATGCTGAGCCCTTCTGAGCAGGCCCACCAGCTTGCACACCCCAGAATCAGCCACTGCTTTGGAAATGGCTCCCCATAATTTGCATGGCCGTTCCCAACTAACCTATAGAATTGAATAGAGAATTGTCGCCCTGTTATCAAATTCTGCAGGGGGTGTATAAACCGGCTGCCTGTGTCCATGCAATTTGCTGAGCCTTCACCATCTTCCCCAGCTGCCAGCTCTGGGAATGTGATCACACGCCTCACTACGGTTCTGTGATAAGGGGGTTTCCTAAAGCCCCAGCTCCTGGAGTCAGGTGATTAGGGGGCAAATCTCTGCTTGTGTTGGGAGAAGAAGGATGTTTCTGGCCCTCCCGTTTGCAGGGAAACGCTTGAAAACTGCCCCCAATGGCTCAGGAAATGGAAGGCAAACAGAGCCCAGCATGTATTGCTGAGACACCCAGGGGTTTTTAAGCCAGTCTTGTGACTCCAGCAGGTAAGTTTGGCATTACTGCACACGGCATCAGAGCCAGCGATCGCCCTCTACACCCCCCACACACACTCTGTGGGGTGTGAGGATCCCCCAGCACTGAGAGAGGAGCAATCAGAGGGCCTGCCCAGCACCCTGGGGTGCCCACATAGCTGCTATGTGCTGTGAAGCTCTGCCGGCTGCTCTGCCTAGCTGCCCCAGCTGCCCAGGTCGCCCGGTCAGCAGCCGCCTGGTTCTCTGCAGGGCTGAGGAGCTGCTTGGCGGCTGGCAGTGGTGGGTGAAGGGGGCGGCTGCCTGGCATCCTCTGCTTCCCACTTCCTTGTTAGGCTGCGGCCTTAATGAGGAGCTGGTGGATCTGCCCTCCTGTTCCCTGCTGGCAGGAGCAGCAGGGTCACCGGCAGCTGTGGACTTTCCCCAGGGTCATTGCTGGTTGTGGCACTGCTCACAACTGTTCAAACAAAGCAGAGAGGGCAGCCAAGGCCTGGCTGGCTCCAGGGCTGCCCGCAGCTTCTGAGAAGCCGATTTTCCATTGATCGAGAGAGGCGGGAGGTCCCTGCAGCGAGGGAGGGGAAATGACCCAGGAGGGCAGCTTTCCAGGGCGCCTCCTGCCATCCTGCAGGGCTGCAGGGCGCTCCCCAAGACCCAGTCCTCTTGTGCCAGGCGCTGTACACACCCACAGCCAGAGCCGGCATCAGCCCCAAGGGGCAGGCCGGCTAAATGGACACGGATGGGATGGGCAACTGAGACCCCCTAGCCACAAAGTTTGTGCCACAGCTGCCCACTGACCCCAGATCGGCCACAGCCCAGGCCGGGGATTAACCACTAAGCCATCCTTCCACTGCTGGGTGCCTCCAAGCACCACCTACCCCCAGTGTCCCATCCCCACACAGCCTCCTGGGCAGAAGCCTTTCAGCAGCTGGTGTCGCTCTGTGCAGCCCCTCCCAAGGATCCCCCGATGCCGGCCCCGGGGCAGCTGTCACCCACAGGGCCACGTGCCAGGCAGAGGAGGAAGGCCTGCCTAGCTCAGCCCCTGGCGTGGTAATAAACTCCGGACTGTGTGACCGGAGAGATTAGCACTGCTGCTCGCCTCTGGGGTCAGGTTGGATGGCACTGGGAACACGTAGCCACGAGGCCACCCAACCAGCCAGGCACTGTGGGGTGACCTGAGCTCACTGCCCTTCCAGCTTCCGGCGGGGGGTGTCTGCGGGTCACAAGGAGCTGGTGCTCATCTCAGTCACGTGTCCCTACAAGCAGTGCCCTGCCCATCCCGTGCCCTCCGCACGGGCGCAGTGTCATCTGCCTTGTTATGGGCAGTGCCAGGCTCTGGTGCAGGGGGAGGAAAAGAGTGGGAGTGAGTACCAGCTGGGCAGGATATGAACAAGTGGCTGGGGGAGATGGGGATGGAGAGCTGGGGGGCATGATTGGGCAGGATGGGGATGGCGGGGGCACTGGCTGGGCGGGAGCCACTGGCTGGGCAGGATGGATATGGGCAGCGGGGGGAGGGTACCATCTAGCTAGCTATCATGTGCCTGTCACTGTGGTATCCGGTCTGCAGCAAGCTCTCCTGTCCTGTCTGTGGGGTTGGCTCTGTGGAGGGAGTTCCTATGCAGGCGGGATGACACCCCAGGCCAGCTGCTTTCATGGACCCTGGTGCTGAGGTGGGTTAGCGCGGGCACACCAAACCGCAGTCCTGAGCGCCCTGGCTGGAGCCTTGAACCAACTCAGCCCTGAGGGCAGCCCCCTCCAGAGCCCTCCTGGGACGATTCTGCTGCTTACTCACACACTCGGCTAGGCCTCAGCGAGGCCTGGCTCCAGGGTGTCTGGCCTTTCCCAGAGCCCCCGGCCTGAGCCCCTGGCCACAGTCTCCTGGGTTTGCACTTAAAACAACCACAGATGCACCGCTGCTCACGAAACCTTTGCAGGCGCCTGGGAGACAAGTCCTGCTTTGCCCTCCTCTTCCGTGTGTGTCTCAGTGCACGTAGCACAGCAGCCTCCTGAGCAGAGTCGGTCGGCCCCTGGATTCCTCCACCCATGAAAAAAGCGAGATTCCAAAACCACTGGAAATTTTCCAAAAAAATGAATTCTGGAAACCCTGGTTTGGGGCCATTGAAACGTTCCAGTTTCCATTGCAACCTGTAAGAAATGGGGTTCGTTCTGGTTTTGTTAGACAATGAAGTGGTGTTTCACAATGAAAAATCAGCAGTCCCGTTTGGAGCTTTTCAACCTTTTTCTTTTAAACCATTTTTTTTCTAAGTGAAATTTCATCCAAACCATTATGATTTCACAGGAAATGTCGGGTTATCAAAATGGTATTTTCCCTATGGAAAAATGTTTTGATGGAAGTTTTCCAGCAGGCTCCTCCCACAAGCCCCGGGGAGTGGGTAGTGCCATAATCTCCCCTTGAGAGATGGGGAAACTGAGGCACAGAGCAAGCCAGAGAGAGACTCAACTACGATGGCCCAGCCAGTTGATGAGAGAGCTGGAAATAGCCCCAAAGTCTCTGCTACGCCCACTGTTCTGTGCCAGTTCCCGGTTACTTTTATCTGGTAACAGTGCAGCCTAGTGGGTTGAGACTTAAGCTGGGAGCCTGTGCACCTGGGTTCTGATCCCAGCTGCACCAGTGACTGACCTTAGGTGAGTCACTTTCCCTCCGTGTGCCTCACTTTACATGAAGTTCATGCTCATGGCTGCTCTTTGGGGCGAGGACCACACCTGCATGTGCTTGTACAGTACCTGGTGCAGCAGGATCTCGGCCCCGATTGGGCCACTCCAGAAAGGAGCAGCATCAAACTGCAGGGGGTTGGAGTGGATCCATGACTGTTTGCAGCCCGCTTAGCCAAGAGAATAGAGTTTGCTCGCTCGGTTTCACTTCCTGGTTCCCATTCAAAAGGTCCAGGCTACTGCTGTGGGGAAAATCCATCTCCTAAAATACATGGGAACAACTGGCCTGACCCCGCAGCCCATTCCTGCTGGCTGCAGAGGGGTCACGCCTGATTTATCCTGGAGTATGTATGCAGGGCATAAACCTGTTTCTAGCCCCCTGGGTTTTCTAGCCCCCACGCTTTAACAAAACCAGCATTCAGGACTCCCTGGTGGGGATCTGTGCCGTGAAATGACTGAGGCCGTGTCCGGGTTGCTGATTAGCTATGCAACATGGCAAGACACGTGCACTGAGCTCTCCGCATCACAGCAGAACTCAGGTGGATGTTGGGGCTGGGGGGGTCCCCTCCCTTTACTGATAGGAAAGTGTTTTTACACTGGAGTAAAACCAGGACAAACAGATCCAGAGACAAACCTCCAGCTGATGGCAAACCCTGCCATCCACGCTGCCCAGTCCTCCCTAGCTACGAACTCGCCCCGAGAGTCTGGGGATGGCAGGAGAGAAAAGAAAAACTCTTTCCCTAGGAGACTGCTGGGGAAAAGCCCATTCAAATGCAAGCGACGCTGACAGACGCCTTGTTACCTAGTGGGACTAATGACAATGGATCTGAGAGGAAAGTAAAAGGGCATTAATTAGCCAGGACCTTATCCTGTTCTTAGACCCATGCACCAGGCTGGGCGAGAAGCCGTGAAAAGGTGGTTAGCGGGATCGGCTTATGACATTGTATGTGAGTCACTCAGGCACTGTGCCTTGGTTTCCCCATTTGTATGGGGGGTAATGGAACTGCCCTACCCCAGGCAGGAAGGCTGCAAGGCTGAATACCCCACAGCAGGGCCGCCCAGAGGATTCAGGGGGCCCCCGCTTCAGTGGTAATTCGGTGGTGGGGGGTCCTTCCGCTCAGGGACCCGCCGCCGAAATGCCCCGAAAACCCGCGGTGGGGGCCCCCCGCCACCGAAGTGCCGGGTCTTCGGCGGTAATTTGGTGGCGGGGGGTCCTTCTGTCCCAGAGTGGAAGGACTCCCCGCCGCCAAATTGCCGACAACAACCCAGAGTGGAAGAAGCTCTGGGGGCCTGGGCCCTGCGAGAGTTTTCCGGGGCCCCCGGAGCAAGTGAAGGACCCCGCTCCAGGGGCCCCGAAAAACTCTCGTGGGGGCCCCTGCGGGGCCTGGGGCAAATTCCCCCACTTGCCCCCCTCTCTGGGCGGCCCAGCCCTACAGAGCATGAGGGTCTTGGATGCTGTGGCTGTGGAGGGTCAATCAGAACCAAAACCCAGATCTCTATTTCAGGTCCCAGTCTTATGACATCTGGCTGCAGTCCAAATGCCCCATTCCACTGCCAGGCTGCCCTGGTTCCTGTTACACGTGTCAGCATGTCTATGCTGCAGACAGGGAAACTGAGGCAGGCAGGGGTGGTGACTTGCCTGCCATCACACAGTAGGCCAGAGCCAGGAATAGGACCCTGGTGTCATGCCTCCCACCCTCTGTCTCCTATTTTGAACTCAACCTGTCCTGTGCTTTGGGGCCAGACCAGCTGAGAGCTGCCCTGTGTTCCCAGGTCTGGAGTGTGGACGAGCGCTCCACTCTGGCTCTTCCTTACACGCTGGGAGCAGCTCTCTCAGGCACTGGCGCATCAGACAGCGCCTTGTTTTTAGTGCGCCCTGGCCAGAGGCTGATTTGCTGGCTCCATTCTCCCTGACACAGCTCCCAGCAGCCCCCAGGCACATGGGACACCATTGGACTCCTACGACACAAGGCAGAGATGGAACCAGCCTTCTGCGTTGCCTCTGCTGCATCCTCCACTCGGCAGGTCCCAGCCCATTATAGCCTAGAGGCTTTGCCCGGTCTCTGCAGCCTGAGCGATCTCACTTTGGAAGCCAGAGCCAGCCCTGATCCTCGCCGCTCTCCCACCACCAAGCATGCAGGGCCCCAGGGGGAGGCTGGCGCCACGTGGCATGACCTGGCGAAGTGGCATTTTGCCCAGGGTGATCTCAGGCATTCCAGGGATAGCGTGATGCCCTCGTCCTGGCGCAGATGTGGGCAGTTTGAGGCCCTTTTGTCCAGTGCACCCAGGCGACACAGCTGTCCCAAGAACTGGGCGAGTCCTCACGTGGATAGGACAGCAGGATTCTTTGGGCATGGATCCATCCAGCTCAGAGCGTCCTAACCTCCCCATGGCTCCGATCTCATCCCAGAATAGCTGCATCCAGCGATGGCTCTGTGGCAGTGGGGGATCCGCGGCCCCCTCCGGCTCCTCTGGAAAAGCTCCAGGTCCCTGGCTGGCCAGAGGGAACCACAGGCCCTTCCAAAGCAAACACAGCAGGCTGCGATTTGAAATGACCATAAACAGGAGGAGAGGGGCTGGGCAGGCCACATGCCTGGGAACATGTAAATAGCTCTGGGGGTAATGAGTCTCCAAGAACAAGTGCCAAGGAACAGGGCCCCCAGGCCATCCCAAACCCCGGGGCGCCTCTCAGACAATCGTGTCTATCTCCTTCCGCCCAGCAACAGAGTGTCTGGGTGCCTTCCCTGTACCACTGAGGGGGTCAGAGCTCTGCTCAGGGAAGGGCTGTGGGCTTGTTTGGTGAGAGATTAGATTGTTATGAATTTACCGCAATGGAGTTGTCTCGGTTGATTTGTTTCAGGGTGATTTTAATTGTTGTTTTTCTAGGTGGGTGGCTGATTGGTTGCTTGAGGAACTGGGTGGGTGGGTGAGTGGTTAGTTGAGTAAGTGGGTGGGTGTTTGGGCAGGTGGGTGCTTGATTGGCTGGGTGGGTGGGTGGCTGTGTGGTTGTTTGGTTGGGTGGCTAAATGGTTGGGTTTTTGGAGTGGGTGAATGGTTGATTGGTTGGCTGGATGTGTAGGTTGGTGAATGGTTGGGTAAGTGTTTGATTGGGTGGGTGACTGGGTGAGTGAATGGTTGAGTGGCTAGGTGAATGTTTGATTAGCTGGGTGAATGGTTGATTGGTTGGGTGGTTGTATGGTTGTTTCTTTGAGTGGGTGAATGGTTGACTGGTTGGCTGGATGGGTGGTCAGTTGTTTGGGTGGCTGGGTGAGTGTTTGGCTGGGCGGTTGGCTGGGGTTTGTTGTGTAGCAGAATTGTGAGTGTTGTTCCTATGGCGGAAGGGCTTTTTCAAAGAGGTTGGAGGTGTTTCCTAAAGCCGGTTAGGCTCTGGGCTCACCCCTCCACGATCCAGAGTGCTTTGCTCCATCCCTCCCACGCTTCACCCTCTCCCCCCCCCGCCCCCCCCCCCCGGGCTCTGCATCGCTCCGAGGAGCCCAGCTCACAGATGGAGATTTGGCCTTTGGGTTGGCTAGGGCTTGCTCTGCTCCTTTCTGGGAAGGTGAAGCCCGAGGCCACAGACTGGCATCAGAAGTGACTGGCAGCCAGTGGTGGGCTGCGGTGCAATAGCACCCACTGCTCTCTGGCCTCCAGATACACCCCAGGACGGGCATCAGGACAGGCACCAGGACAGTGGCGGGGTGGGGGGACCCCGTGGGATGAGTGGGACGTGCATTTCATTGACTGGGGAGAGACCGCTCCTAAAAAACACCCAGCCCTTGACTCTTGGCTGGGTTCCGCAAGGTTAACAAGGGTTTTCCAAGCCCCCACTCCCCATTATGCCAAGGCATCTGCAGGCTCCAGGAACCACTGACAGGCAGTAGCTCCTCTGCTCTCCGCCCAGCACTGCGAGCAGGTGGGACCCCGAGACACGGATCGCACAGGCTGTAGTGCAGTTGGAGCCCTGCCATGGGGCAGGGAGAGGGGCTGGCTGGAGCCCTGCTGCGGGGAGAGGGGCTGGCTGGAGCCTGCACTGAACCCAGTAGATTTTCACCGGGGCCCAGCAGGGCCCTTTGGCTGGTGAATCCTCCCAACTCCCCTGTATCAGTAACATGCTCACACTCTCTGCTCCAGAAGGGGAAACTGAGGCATGGAGAGACAGGGGGCCCAAGGTAATGGGCGTGCCAGAGATTCCACTCCTTGGCAAATCTGGCCCTCATTGACACCCCAAGGCCACACGGTATGCCAGCACCTGTGACCCCCGCAGGGCTCTGGCCTGCCAGCCCTCAGCTGTCTGTCCCAGCAGCTCCCACCCCAATGCAGCCTCCTAGGGCTCTGCTCTCAGCTCACTCATCTCCCATCTCATTCCAGCTTCCTCCTGACCTCAGTGGCCTTGCTGTCCAGCTACTCCATCCACCTCCTGCTGAAGTCCTCCGGGATTGTGGGTAAGACCCCTGCAAGTGGGGATGGGAGGGTCATCTCCAGGCCCAGCTTTCCCATTTGCACAAGGTTCCCACTCCCCCCACTTGTTACTTTGCACCCCCAGCCCCGGGTGGACTGAGGCTGACTGGCTGCCTGCGGCTGGCGGGGAACGGCCAGTGCATGGCCAGGTACCCTATCAAGGTTTTCTCCCCCACTCTGAACTTTAGGGTACAGATGTGGTGACCTGCATGGACCCTTCTAAGCTTAATTCCTAGCTTAGATCTGGTAACGCTGCCATCAGCCAGAAATTCAGTGTCTGGCGCACTCCCTGTCCCCCCAAAACCTTCCCCTCCCTGGGCTGCCTTGAGGGACTTTACCAATTTTCTGGTGAACACAGATCCAAACCCCTTGGATCTTAAAACAAGGAGAAATTAACCATTCCCCCTCCTTTCCCCCCACCAATTCCTGGTGAGTCCAGATCCAATCCCCTTGGATCTTAAAACAAGGAAAATCAATCAGGTTCTAAAAAAAAACCTTTTAATTAAAGAAGAAAGGTAAAAATCATCTCTGTAAAATCAGGATGGAAAATACTTTACAGGGTACTTGGATTTATGTAGCCCAGAGAAAACCCCTCTAGCCTTAGGTTCAAAGTAACAGCAAACAGAGGTAAAATCCTCTCAGCAAAAAGGAACATTTACAGGTTGAGAAAACAAACATAAGACTAATACACCTTGCCTGTGCTACTTACAAGTTTGAAACATGAGAGACTGATTCAGAAAGATTTGGAGAGCCTGGATTGACGTCTGGTCCGTCTTAGTCCCAAGAGCGAACAACCCCCAATACAAAGAGCACAAAACAAAGACTTCCCTCCACTAAGATTTGAAAGTATCTTGTCCCCTTATTGGTCCTCTGGTCAGGTGTCAGCCAGGTTTACTGAGCTTCTTAACCCTTTACAGGTAAAAGAGACATTAACCCTTAACTATCTGTTTATGACACGCCCCCCAAATCTCAGACAGTGTGGAGCCACACTGGTGGTGATTTCTTCCTAGAACTTTAGAATAAGCAGATTAATAAAACACATGCACCTTTACATATACCACTAATTAGGTAAAACTACGAGATATTTTACATTTCAAGGACAATTTTTAACCAGTTGATTCTGGGAAACTTTCACGGGAGAGTGCATCAGCTACTTTGTTAGAAGCTCCTGAAATGTATTGAATTTCGAAATCAAAATCTTGGAGAGCTAAACTCCATCGAAGAAGTTTTTTGTTGTTTCCCTTGGCAGTATGAAGCCACTTTAGCACACCATTGTCCGGTTTGTAGCTGGAAACGCCGTCCCCAAACGTATGGGCGTAGCTTTTCCAGGGCATACACAATGGCGTAGCATTCTTTTTCACTGATGGACCAGTGGCTTTCCCTCTCAGACAGTTTCTTGCTGAGAAACACGACAGGATGGAAGTTTTGATCCGGTCCTTCCTGCATTAAAACTGCTCCTACACCACGCTCAGATGCATCTGTGGTTACTAGGAATGGTTTGTCAAAGTCTGGGGCCCTTAGCACAGGGTCAGACATGAGTGTGGCCTTAAGCTGGGTAAAGGCCTTCTGACACTCCTCAGTCCACTTAACTGCATTTGGCTGTGTCTTTCTGGTCAGGTCTGTTAGTGGGGCAGCGATTTGGCTGTAGTGGGGTACAAATCGCCTGTAATATCCGGCCAAGCCTAAGAAGGATTGGACCTGTTTCTTAGACTTTGGGACAGGCCACTTTTGGATAGCATCCACCTTGGCCTGTAGGGGAGTTATCGTTTCTTGACCCACCTGGTGTCCAAGGTAAGTCACTCTGTTTTGGCCTATTTGACACTTTTTAGCCTTAACAGTTAGTCCTGCCTGCCTGATGCGCTCGAAGACTTTTTCCAAGTGTTCCAGGTGTTCTGCCCATGAATCAGAAAAAATGGCCACATCATCGAGGTAGGCAACTGCAGATTCTCCCAATCCTGCTAGGAGACCATCTACAAGTCTTTGGAAGGTGGCGGGTGCATTTCGCAGCCCGAAGGGAAGCACATTAAATTCATACACCCCTGCATGGATGATGAAGGCTGACCTTTCTTTGGCAGGTTCATCTAGCGGTACTTGCCAGTACCCCTTGGTTAAGTCTAATGTAGAGATAAACTGGGCACGTCCCAATTTCTCTAATAGCTCATTGGTGCGTGGCATTGGATAGTTGTCGGGACGAGTTACAGCATTTAGCTTACGGTAGTCCACACAAAAGCATATTTCCCCATCTGGTTTGGGAACTAGAACCACGGGAGATGCCCATGCACTGTTAGAGGGGCGGATTATACCCATCTGTAGCATGTTTTGGATCTCCCGTTCTATAGCCGCTTGGGCCTGAGGAGACACCCGGTAGGGTGGGGTTCTAATTGGGTGAGCATTACCTGTGTCAATGGAGTGGTATGCCCGTTCAGTCTGTCCTGGGGTGGCTGAGAACATTGGGGTGAAGCTAGTGCAAAGCTCCTTGATCTGTTGTCGCTGCAGAAGTTCCAGTGTTGTGGAGAGGTTCACCTCTTCCGCGCCACCGTCACTTTTTCCTTCATAGTAGACACCTTCAGGCCACTCAGTGTCATCTCCTCCCTGGGCTGTAAACTGACAAACCTTTACTTCTCTGGAATAAAAGGGCTTTAGAGAGTTAACATGGTACACTTTAGGCTTTAGAGTTGAGGTGGGGAATGCTATGAGATAGTTAACAGCTCCCAGGCGCTCTTGGACCGTGAATGGCCATTCCCATGATGCTTCCATCTTATGGGCCTGTTGCGCCTTCAAGACCATAACCTGGTCCCCTACTTTGAAGGAACGTTCTCTGGTATGTTTATCATACCAGGCCTTTTGCTCTTCCTGAGCATCCTTTAGGTTTTCTTTAGCAAGGGCTAAAGAGTGTCGGAGGATGCTTTGTAGGTTGCTTACAAAGTCCAGAATGTTAGTTCCTGGAGAAGGCGTAAACCCCTCCCATTGCTGCTTCACCAACTGTAATGGCCCCTTAACCTCGTGGCCATACACAAGTTTGAATGGTGAAAACCTTAAACTGGGATGTGGTACAGCCCTGTAGGCAAAAAGTAACTGCTGCAACACTAGGTCCCAATCATTGGAGTGCTCATTTATGAATTTATGTATCATGGCCCCCAAAGTTCCATTAAACTTCTCCACCAGGCCATTGGTTTGATGGTGGTAAGGGGTGACAACCAAGTGATTCACCCCATGAGCTTCCCACAGGTTTTTCATTGTCCCTGCCAGGAAATTAGTTCCCGAATCTGTAAGGATGTCGGAGGGCCAACCTACCCTGGCAAAAATGTCTGCTAAGGCCTGGCACACAGTTTTAGCTCTGGTGTTGCTTAGAGCTACTGCTTCCGGCCATCGGGTAGCAAAATCCACGAAAGTCAGTATGTACTGCTTTCCTCTGGGGGTCTTTTTTGGGAAAGGACCCAGAATATCCACAGCTACTCGCTGAAATGGGACCTCAATTATGGGGAGTGGCTGGAGAGGGGCTTTGACCTGGTCTTGGGGCTTTCCCACTCTTTGGCACACCTCACAAGACTGGACATAATTAGCAACGTCCTTGCCCATTCCCTCCCAGTGGAAAGACTTCCCCAACCGGTCCTTGGTTCTGTTCACCCCAGAATGACCACTGGGATGATCATGGGATAAGCTCAAGAGCTTTACCCGGTACTTAGTTGGAACTACCAACTGCTTTTGAGGATGCCAGTCTTCCTGGTATCCACCAGAAAGAGTCTCCTTGTATAAAAGTCCTTGTTCTACAACAAACCGGGATCGGTTAGAAGAGCTGAGAGGCACTGGGGTGCTCCGTGCCGCCGCCCAAGCTTTCTGAAGGCTGTCATCTGCTTCCTGCTCAGCCTGGAACTGTTCCCTTGAGGCTGGAGACACCAGTTCCTCCTTAGACTGTGGACTTGGGCTTGGTCCCTCTGGAAGTGATGTAGGTGATGGGGTTGTTTTCGTTGATGGTGAACCGCTTTCCGCTGGTGCACTATGTGATATTTCAGGCTCTGGCTGAGCCTCTTGGGTAGGGTTGTCCGCTGCTTCTGCCAGTTCAGGCCCGCTGGTGCCCTCTGGAGTTGTAGATGGGTTTGCAAGCGCTGGAGTCAGTGCTGGCAACGGTTCTGGTGCTGGTTGCTTTTCCAGTTCCGGTTCTGGGACTGGATGCACTAGGGCTGTTGCAGTCGTTGGCAGGGGATCCGGTTCCACCACCTCTGTCTGGGTCTCTGGTAACACAGACGGGGCCCTGGTGGATGGCTCAGGAACAGGGATGGGTCTGGAAGCTTGCTTGGCCTGGCTGCAGGTGACCATTCGCACCCTCTTGGCCATCTTCACATGGTTGGCCAAGTCTTCCCCCAGTAGCATGGGGATGGGATAATTGTCATAGACTGCAAAAGTCCACATTCCTGACCAGCCCTTGTACTGGACAGGCAATTCAGCTGTAGGCAAGTTTAAAGATTTTGACATGAATGGGTGAATTGTCACTTGGGCCTCTGGGTTGATGAATTTGGGGTTCACTAAGGATTGGTGGATAACTGATACTTGTGCCCCGGTGTCTCTCCAAGCGATAACCTTCTTTCCGCCCACTCTCAAGGTTTCCCTTCACTCCGAGGGTATTTGAGAGGCATCTGGGCCTGGGGATCTTTGGTGTGATGGTGTTGTAATGAACTGTAATCGGTTGGGGTTCTTGGGGCAGTTGGCCTTTATATGTCCCAGTTCGTTACATTTAAAACATCGCCCAGCTGACTGGTCACTGGGCCGAGGTGGGTTGCTGGAGACTGGTGAGGTGGGACAATAGGGGGTCTGGGGCTTTCCTTGGGTTGTAGGTGGGGTCTTGGGTTGCCCCCGGTAATGGGGTTTATTTTCAGTTTGCCCTCTCTGATATTCGCTCCCCTTGCTAGTAGTTTTTTTCTTTTCTGCCACTTCCACCCACCTGGCTCCAATCTCCCCTGCCTCGGTTACAGTTTTGGGTTTCCCATCTAGGATGTACCTTTCTATTTCCTCTAAGAACTGCTCCATTTGCATTAGGAGGGACAGCTCTTCCAGAGAGTTAACACTTGCTCCTGATATCCAGGCATTCCAATTCTTTCCAATGTGGGAGGCATGTCGGGTAAATGACACATCTGGTTTCCACCTTAGGGCTCTGAACCACCAACGGGCATGCTCAGGGGTTAGCCCCATTCTGATTCTGGCCTTGGTTTGAAAAAGATCATAATTGTTCATGTGTTCCTTAGGCATTTCAGCTGCCACCTCTGCTAAGGGTCCACTGAGCTGTGGCCTCAGCTCTATCATGTACTGGTCTGTAGGGATGTTGTACCCAAGGCAGACCCTTTCAAAATTTTCTAAGAAGGCCTCAGTATCATCACCTGCCTTGTAGGTGGGGAATTTTCTGGGATGGGAGACAGTACCTGGAGAAGGGTTGTTAGGGTTGGCTGGTACATCCGGCTTAGTCCTTGCTAATTCCAGTTCATGCTTTCTCTCTTTTTCCTTTGCCTCCATCTCTATTTGTTTTATCTCCATAGCTCTCCTGTGATCAGCCTCTTTGGCTCTCTCTTCTCTTTCTCTCATCTCCATCTCTTTTTCTCTCATCTCCATAGCTCTCCTGTGGTCAGCCTCTTTGGCTTTCTCTTCTGCGTCCAGCCTAGCCAGTTCGAGTTTGTTAACTGTTTCACTGGTACTCATTTTCCTGCTTTCTTATGCTGGCCACACCCCTCTGCAGCTCACTGACTGGGATGCACTCAGCTCAGGGCTGCTTGGTTAACAGAGACTTTCTAACTAGCTACGAGAGGTAGAAAGAAAGAAAACAATTCAGCTTGTAAATTCCTTTTGCTGTCTGTTTGCTCACAGCTTGAAGCCTCCTCTTAACAAAGACCCTTGTTAAAAAAACTTAACACCTCTTCCTTCAGGCTGCTTTCTAAGCAGCTAGAAAGGAGAGAAAAAAAATCCTACTGGCTTTTGGTTCTTAAAAAATCCCTCACAGCTTCTCACCATGTCAAGGTTTCCTCCCCCACTCTGAACTTTAGGGTACAGATGTGGGGACCTGCATGGACCCTTCTAAGCTTAATTCCTATCTTAGATCTGGTAACGCTGCCATCAGCCAGAAATTCAGTGTCTGGCACACTCCCTGTCCCCCCAAAACCTTCCCCTCCCTGGGCTGCCTTGAGGGACTTTACCAATTTTCTGGTGAACACAGATCCAAACCCCTTGGATCTTAAAACAAGGAGAAATTAACCATTCCCCCTCCTTTCCCCCCACCAATTCCTGGTGAGTCCAGATCCAATCCCCTTGGATCTTAAAACAAGGAAAATCAATCAGGTTCTAAAAAAAACCTTTTAATTAAAGAAGAAAGGTAAAAATCATCTCTGAAAAATCAGGATGGAAAATACTTTACAGGGTACTTAGATTTATATAGCCCAGAGAAAACCCCTCTAGCCTTAGGTTCAAAGTAACAGCAAACAGAGGTAAAATCCTCTCAGCAAAAAGGAACATTTACAGGTTGAGAAAACAAACATAAGACTAACACGCCTTGCCTGTGCTACTTACAAGTTTGAAACATGGGAGACGGATTCAGAAAGATTTGGAGAGCCTGGATTGACGTCTGGTCCATCTTAGTCCCAAGAGCGAACAACCCCCAAAACAAAGAGCACAAAACAAAGACTTCCCTCCACCAAGATTTGAAAGTATCTTGTCCCCTTATTGGTCCTCTGGTCAGGTGTCAGCCAGGTTTACTGAGCTTCTTAACCCTTTACAAGGTAAAAGAGACATTAACCCTTAACTATCTAGTATCAGAGAGGTAGCCGTGTTAGTCTGGTTCTGTAGAAGCAGCAAAGAATCCTGTGGCACCTTATAGACTAACAGACGTTTTGCAGCATGAGCTTTCGTGGGTGAATACCCACTTCTTCAGATGCAAAGATGTTTGCATCTGAAGAAGTGGGTATTCACCCACGAAAGCTCATGCTGCAAAACGTCTGTTAGTCTATAAGGTGCCACAGGATTCCTTAACTATCTGTTTATGACATACCTGCACTGCTGTGTGCTTCTCGCGTGCTAGGTGCCAGGCAGGGACAGCGGGGACAGCAGGGGCACCAAGCTCATAGCGTTTGCCCCACTCGTGGGGTTTTGCATTAAGTCTGGAAGTTGCAGACGGATCATCCCCGTAGCACGTCGGCTCTGGCATGGCCCAGCGCCGTGTCACTGCAGCCCACGTCAATGGGGCTGTGCCTCAGGCGAGATCAGGCCCTGGGGTCCACGGGCCAATACACCGGGGGACAGGGGTGCTCAGCTCTCAGCCTAGGGGGCCCAGGGGCTAGAGCATCGCATGAGTGATGCAGTCATCTCCCAGTCCCCTAGTGCAACAGGTATGGGGGCTCCATCCAGGGGAGGAGTCATGTTGCTGGACCAGGCTGCCTGGGGTCTATGAGGGGGAGGGTTAAGCCTGAGAGTCCCTGGATGCTGTGGGGGGAGAGGCCGCATCATGAGGCTGGGGGTCCCGGGGTGCTGCAAGGGGTGGGGTTGTGTCTTGGGGCCAGGAAACCTGTGGTGCTCGGGGGGGGGGGGTTGTGTCTCAGGTCTGGCAGAGCTCCCTGCCCGCCCCCCACTAGCCCAGGGCTGAGGGCTGGCATTCCTGGGCGCTGCTCCCTGCTGGCATCGCCCCGGTGCCTGGCCCCTGCGGCTCCTCTCACCCTCCGATCTCCCCCCAACCCCCCGCAGGGATCCGTGCCTATGAGCAGCTGGGCTACCGGGCCTTCGGCACACCAGGGAAGCTGGCCGCGGCCATCGCCATCACGCTGCAGAACATCGGAGGTAGGTGGGGGATGGGAAGAACTCCTGCCCCATACAGCACAGAGCCACAGCTGGCACCCTGGGGCACCCACAGGAGGCTCACCCAGCCAGGGCACCCATGGGGGTCCCACCCTGCCAGGGCACCCATGGAGGCCTCACCCAGCCAGGGCACCATCTGGCACACTCAGGGCACAGCCGGGGGGTCACCTAGGCTTCCCCCTGGTGTACTGTGGAGAGCACCCGGCAGGGCTGCGACTGGGAGAGCAGCGTCTGCTGGGCACCAGTAATGTGGCTGTGCCGGGGCTCCCCCGCGGCCCCTCTGTTCCCCGCAGCCATGTCCAGCTACCTGTACATCGTGAAGTCCGAGGTGCCGCTGGTGATCCAGACCTTCCTCAACCTGGAGGAGAAGAGCACGTGAGTCCCCGTGTGTCCATCCCCCTCCACCCCGCAGCTGGCCACAGACCCCTGGCCCCATGCTGGTGCCCAAAGCGGCTGAGTCCTGTGCTTGGCCACACACCGGCCATGCTCCAGCCAGCGCTGGGGGTCCGTGTCATGTCCGGGGGCACCTCAGAGAGCTCGGGAGGGTAGCAGGGGCCCGGTGGGTAACCCTGAGCCCCCCAGCTCCAATGGGGGGTAGGGGGATGAGCCCAGTGGGGGAGGGGGAAGGGGCATCTGAATCTGCAGCATCCAAGTCCCCCCATCCCCCGCCCAGCCAGGGATCCCCTCCCAGGGCATCTCCCCAGTGCAGAGAGGCCAGGCACCACATGGCCCACGGGAGGCACCAAGCGCCTCTGACAGCCGCTGCTCTCTGGCTCCAAATAGAAGGGGATCCCTAGTTGGGATGGGCCCAGTGCCCACCCCTTGTTCCTGGGGGCCCAGCCATCAGTAGAAGGGATGTCCTGAGGGCCCCTGGGTGGGGTGGGAGCTACCCAAGGCCAGCAGCTTGAGCCAGCTGCGGGGGCAGGGAAAGGACACTGCTTAGAGGAAGACCGCAGTGTGTGGGGGATTTGATATCCAGGTGCTAGTCACCACTTGCTGCCAACCCCAGCTGGGCCGGACCCAGCCCCACTCCACGGGGGGCCAGAGAGGGGCTTTTGCATGGGGAAGCGGCCAGCCCAGGACATACCATGATTCTTGCTACCCAAGCCCTGAGTTCCCCCGCACAGCTCTGGGTGCTCCTCAATCCCGACCCGCAGCCCCTGCTATCCCAGCCTGGGCTCTCCCCAGCCCCTGCTCTGGGTGCCCCTCAGTCCCGACCCACAGTCTCTACTATTCCAGCCTGGACTCCTCTTCCCCCTCCTGCCATGGCTTGGGTGGCCCTCACTCCCAACTCACAGCCCCTGCTAGCCCAGCTCTCAGGTGGTGCTTGGCTGGGAACTGGCGTGCTTTAGGGGTCAGATGGAGCGAAAGCTGATCTGCCCCATGACCTGTGCTGAATCTGACCCACAGCCCCTGGGGGAGAATGTTCCATGTGACTCCAGCCGCATCCTCTTATCCATTGGTCCGTCTCCTGCCCTCCCTGGCACCTCGCCCCTCTCACTCCACCTATCTGCTTCCCTGCCGCCGGCCCTGCCCTCCTGCCTCCCTGGGCTGATCTCCTCCCTGCCATGAGGCAGGCTGGTATTGTTAGCCCCCTTTCCCAGTTGGGGAAACTGAGGCACAGCATGACACCAATCTGCAAAGCCAGCTCGCCCAGGGAATCCCAGCCTGGGACTTTCACCCAGAGGCCACCTGCGCCTCCTGGTGATCGCAGGCTGTGTCTGCACCCTCCTGCCACACTTGCAGCTCCCTCCTCTCTGCCACGGTAGCCTGGCTCTGTCTCTCGCATTCCTTCCTCGGTGCATTTCCTCTCTCCCTACTTCCTGCCTGTACCTCTTCCCCCAGGCTCAGCTGTGTCCCACGTCCTGTGGCAGCCGGGCAGATCTGGCCTCCAGCCCAGCACAGGGATTTAGCCGTATTTAGTCACTTCTATTTTAGCTTAATGCCAGAGCTGAATAAGCCTTCAGTGTCGGATTAAACCAGCGGGAACGTCCAATCCCTGCTTCCCCTTCCCATGGGCAGAGCCAGCCCACCGCTGGGCACATGACTTCTCTGGGGTGTGACTCTCCCTGTGGCAGTTGGCTGGGGCTGCTGGCACCTCCAGGCACTGAGGGGTTAACGCAGTCGCTGGTGAGGTCGCGGCGGGTGTCACTACCACTCCAATGTCCGTGCCAGATGCCAGAGCCTGTCTCCTGGTGCTATCAGCCCATCCAGCTTCCCACAGGCCCACAGAGGCAGCTCCATGCCTGGCACCCACGAGGCCAAAGGATGGGTCACTCCAGGCACTCTGAGCCTGTCTCTCCCCTGGACGTTACACGGAGACCGGCTGGACCGGAGCTGCCCTGAACTCTGGGGTGTTTGGATCTATACTTTTGCACAGGCATAGCCTAGCGAGGGCGCCGTTGGGCCTGGCAGCCACTCACAGGCCTGATCCTGGCACCAGTCAATGCTCAGACTGTTCCAAACAGCTCCACGTGCACGCAAGGGCCGTGCCCCACCCTCCCCGCAGACCCATACAGCACTAGCACAAATCCCACCGTTCACGGCACTGCTTGCTCAGGGAAGGAATGGACCGGGGACTCTAGCCAGGAATCATGGGCTGGGGAACTTCCCACTACTTGATGCAAACAGTTTCAGTGCCTGGCACTGTGAGCTGGGCTTGCTGCAGCGACGAAATGCTGGAGTCGGCTCTGAGCCCGGGGTGGGGCATTAGTGGCACGTCTCCTGGCGCACCGAGGGAGAGGAGAGAGGAGATCCAGGCCCATTGAGTCAAACTGCCCACGATGGGCACCACAAACCATTCCCATGGCAACACTGTCCCCACAACCATCACTAGCCCTGTGATGGGCAAGTGGACCCAGCACTGTGCTACAGTCCCACCCAGCGTGGGTGCCCATCACCATGGGCCTCAGGCCTGGTTTTCAGCCCATGGGAGCAGCCACGGGCGAGTACAACAGGAGGTTGCTCGTTCCCCACACATTCCTAGGGATCTTCTCCTGGCTTCCCCAATGGGGCCTTGACCCCATCCCCAGGGACCCTCCCGAGCTGGGGGACACTGAGCCAGAGAAAGTCAGGTCCCACAGAGGAGCCTGGAACCCCATTGGGGGGGGGGACGAGCAAGAGGGAGCCGCAGGACAGGTCATCTGGTCCAGGCCAGGTGGATGCCCAGAGCCGGAACGGTTGCTCGCACAGTCTCCGCAGAGCTGGCTCGGTGCGGCCAGGCTGAGTGCCAGGACACATTAAAGGTCCAAGTGTTCCCTGCACAGAGTGAGCTCTGTCTCCGGCCTAGCCAGGCTCTGGCCACATCCGAGCAGGGTGGGGGAGGCAGACGTGGCTCGAGGCAGAGCCCTCCTAGGGGGCAGCGCAGGGTGCAGCCATGTGTCTGGGCAGGGGCAGGCAGCCGGCGCATTGCTGTTCCGGTGGGCAGCCCAGCGCTCCTTCCAGAGGGCAGAGAGATGGGATAGCAGGGGGCTGCAGGTTGGGATTGAGGGGCACCAGCAGAGCTGGTGGGGAGGGGAGGATAGTAGGGAGCTGCGCACCCTGTGTGCCCATTGTGGGGGATGCTCAGGACCAGGCAGGATTGACCCATAACTGCCCCCCATGCAGGCTCTGCTGATGCCAGGGCGTCTTGGGAAGACTCAAGACCTATGAGTTGCACTGCCTGGTCTACACTTGGGGGGGGGGGGGTCGAACTAAGGTACGCAAGTTCAGCTACGCAAATAGCGTAGCTGAACTCGAACTACCTTAGTTCAAACTACTCACCCGTCCAGACGCTGTGGGAT
This sequence comes from Mauremys mutica, assembly GCF_020497125.1. Classification (NCBI taxonomy): domain Eukaryota; kingdom Metazoa; phylum Chordata; order Testudines; family Geoemydidae; genus Mauremys; species Mauremys mutica. The sequence continues at coordinate 50,124,604 of NC_059078.1, forward strand.
CAAAGTCCGCGGCTCCCCCGTCGACTCCGCCACCGCCGTTCGCGGCGGTGGAGTTCCGGAATCGACGGGAGCACGTTCGGAGTTCGAACTATCGCGTCTAGATTAGACGCGATAGTTCGAACTCCGAGAAGTCGAACTCTACACGTCGACCCAGCAGGTAAGTATAGACCTACCCTTAGAGTGAGCGGGGGTGGTGGGCAGAGGGAGACTCTCCAGGCAGCAGGGCTGCAGCAGGACCCCACAGCTGGTGCAGGGGAGGGGGCAGCTGATGGGCACAGAGAAAGAGCCAGCTGGGGTGGGTGTTGGCAGGACTGGCGGTGTCAGGCACCCAGAATCAGTTCCGGCTGGTCCTTCCCACCGAGGCAGGGGGGTCGCTGGCCCAGGCTGGGGGGTGGGTATTGACCCAGGCACCGTTGTCGGTTCCAGGGTCCCGCTAATTCCCCAGCCCCCAGTGCTGCAGGGCCTGACCCAGCCTCTTGTCTCGCAGGGACTGGTACCTGAACGGGAACTACCTGGTGATCCTCATCTCCCTCACCATCATCCTGCCCCTTGCCCTGATGAAGCAGCTCGGTGAGTCACGCACTCAGGGCCAGGTCGGGGCTGGCAGCTGGGGGGCGAAGCGCAGGGGGTCCAGGGTACCCGAGAGAGGGGCCGTGGTGCATTGTGGGTGCTCACCCCCCCCCAAGCTCTCCTGCATGGATGGATGCGCAGCACATCCCCCACCCACCCCTGGCACAGCAGGACAGGTGAACGCTGTGTGGGGCGAGCGGGTGGGGAGTTGGGGGAAGCTGGGATCATAGCTGGGGTGCAGCAGGGGCTGGGAGCCAGGCTGCTTCAGGCCGGGGAGGGGGGAGGACAGGGGGCAGGGAAGTGAATCTCGGGGGGAAGGAAGAGAGATAGCAGGGAGGGGAGGGGGTTGGAGGGCAGGGTAGGACCAGCCTGTGTTTTGAGGAGGGGAGGGGGGAGACCAGTGGGGTCTGCTTCTTGCCAGGGTCAGGTAAGCGCCAGGTATCTGTGCCAGCGCCCTCCCTGCCGCCCCTCGCCCCACCAGGGGTCACGCCCCCCCCACACACACACCATGCACCTCACCCCTTGGAGCCCCATCCCCATATGGGTCTGGGCCAAGGGCAGAGTCCAGCTGGGGGACCAAAGGCAGCAGCCCAGGACGTGTCTGGTGCCCATGGCTGATAAGAGGGGCATCTGGTGCCCATGGCTGGATCTCTACCCATCCCTCCCCAAGCAGACTGAGCCCTGAGCCTCCGCGCCCCAGGCCCCCTGGTGCCAACCCCACGAGGGCCAAAGACAATGGGCTGGGACACACACAGCTCTGCTTGTGCCCACCCCCTGCTCTCCTCTCTCCCCAGGCTACCTGGGCTACGCCAGCGGGTTCTCCCTCAGCTGCATGGTCTTCTTCCTCATCTCGGTGAGTCTGCCATGGCCCTGGGGGGCACCAGGACCCTCGAGAAGGGCCAGCAGGCCGGACATGCCTAGCCACCACTGTGCTGCAGCAGCAACAGCACCCGCCCTCCCAAGGGGCACATGCCCTGACCTGGGCATGGCTGGAGCTTCCCCCTGAACGTCTCATGTGCCCACTGAGCTGCTCTGGATTCCAGCTCCCGGGACTCCCCGGGGGCTCAGGGGGGAAGCCCCGACATTGGCTTCCTCCCCCACATCGGGGTCACCCCTCTGCAGAAGGACCTGGGATGTGGGGCCTGGCACTGACTGACAAGGGGACCCATTTCCCGAGGGGTGGCACCCAGCACCCATCCGTGCTGGTTCGTACCTTGCCCCTCATCCTGGGTGGCCTGTGCCCCGGCTGGAGCTTGAGACGCTGCCGCTGGGGATGGATTGGGAGTGCAGGGGCCGCACAAAGGGCCTGACTCCGGGTGCTGGGTTCTGCGGACTGACATGGGGGCACAGGAGATAGGGGGCTCAGTGCATGAGGAGCCTGGTGTGATCTCAGCCCTGGCACAGGGAGCTGCACGCCTGTCATGCAGGCGCTGAGTGCCACGTCTTTGTCTGGAGGCGTGGGGGTGGGGGGCAGTCTGGCTGCAGCTACATGTGGACAGAGACCAGCCGCTCTTCCAGCTCCCCTCACCAGGGTCCCTGGGGGAGCAGCACAGCCTGCCAGCTCTGGGGAGCTGGGTTTAAAGCTGGCGTAGCTCCCGGGTGGAATGGGCCTTTTCTAGTGGCCAAATGGCCCCGTTCTGCAATAGCTGAAACTCTGCGAACTCCACTTCAGAGGGGCCCTGGGCTGGGGTAGCAGGGGCTGTGGGTCAGGAGCGAGGAGCACCAGCAGAGCTGGGGGGAGCCCAGGGCTGGGGTAGCAGGGGCTGCGGGTCAGGAGCGAAGAGCACCAGCAGAGCTGGGGGGAGCCCAGGGCTGGGGTAGCAGGGGCTGCGGGTCAGGAGCGAAGAGCACCAGCAGAGCTGGGGGGAGCCCAGGGCTGGGATAGCAGGACCCTCTGCTCCTGCTGGCCCCGCACTGCGGGTTGCTAGTGACTCCAGCAGGGGCAGGACAGGGCCAGATGGCTCAGCATTCGCTCCGGCTGCCCAGAGCTCCAGACACCAGCTGTGAACTGAAGGTCTCTGCTCTGGGCTGCAGAGAAGAGGCCCGAGCTGCTAGGCTTGTCATGGCTGCTCGTGGCCCCAGACAGGGACTCTGGGCCCTGCTGGCCTGTCAGCTGGTCCCAAGCAGACCCCCTGGGGCCTGGCCTGGCAAGCGAATGGTTTTATTTCTAGTTAAGGAAGCCTAAACCCAGGGTGGAGGGGTGGGCAAGGGCTCTGGGGCAGTGGCTGGGGGAGAACGCTGAGCCTTCAGGGACAGCAGCACACACGGAGAGGTTCATGCACACGCACGCAGACACTCATGCACATGTGCACACGGAGAAGTTCATGCATGCGCACACAGAGAGGTTCATGCACATGCACATAGGCACACACACTCATGCATGCGCACACACATGCACAGAGAGGCACACAAACACTCATGCATGCACACACACACACAGAGAGGCACACACACTCATGCATGCACACACATGCACACAGGCACATGCACACTCATGCATGCGCACACGCGCACCCATTGAGGCTCACGCACACACACAACCCGCCAGATGTGAGAATTCTCTGCCCGTCACCAAACCCTGCTGTGACGTCAGGCCCTGGAAGGGCCGAGCGATTTTGAAGACATCGTGGGGTTTCCGTTGCTCGTCTCGCAGGTGGGCGGGTTTGGCTCTGGCACCCACAATCCCAGAGTGCGTCTGAGACCTGAGGCCCAGTGACACTGAGCAGCATCAGCCCGGTCCAGGGTTCAAGGGGGAGGGGGATACGTTGCCGAGGGCTCAGAGATGAGCAGTGAGGTCGAGGAAAGGACTAGAAAACCTGCCTGAGAGCGAGAGACGCTGGAAGCTCTGTCTGTTTAGCTTAGCGAAGAGACGGTCATGGGGTGACTGGAGCCCAGTCTGTGGGTACCTGCGTGGGGCACAGATATTTAATTGAGCAGAGGAAGGTCTAACAGGATCCAGTGGCTGGAAGCTGAAGCTAGACACCTTTACACTGGAAATGAGGTGTATGTTTTAGCAGGGAGAGTAACTAACCACTAGGACCATTTACCCAGGGCAGGGTGATAACTTTTAAACCAAGCTGGGATGCTTTGCTCGCAGCTCTGCTCTGGATTACCACCGGGCAGGTCTCTGGCCTGGGCTATCCAGGAGGTCAGACTGGTCCCTCCTGGCCATAGATCTAGGAATCGCTTTCTCTCTCCCCAGCTGGCGGAGGGGCGGGAGGTAACAGCATCCCTGGGGGAGAGGTGCAGTTAGACGTGGGCGGGGTTAGGGTCAGAGTGTGGTAGGCTGGTGCAAAGCCCACAGACAGAGAGCGGGCGGGAGGGAGGTGGGTGCAGTGTCGTAACAAGGGCCAGGTGAGTGAGGCACTTGCCTTGGGCACACAAAGCCGGGAGGGGGAGCGGGCGCAGAAAACAGTGGAGAAAAAAAAAAGAAGTAGAGAGTCCCTGTCTCTCCCCTGCAGCAACTGCTGCCGCAGGGTCCTAGCGCCCCCCATCTCAACTGCCAGGGCAGACTGACTCTGAGCCTGCCCTTCCCCCTCAGACCCTTTCATTTTCCATTGGACCCTCCAGCAGCACAGGCCCTGCCCGCAGTCACCACTCCTGCCCCATGCTGGGCAAGGAGGCAGCCCCATCCCTCACCCCCAGTGAGGTGAGGGTGATTCCTGGACCTGAGAGGGGCCCTAGGAGCACATGCAGTGACAGTGGTGGGGGTGAGTGTGCTGCTGGGGGGGTAGGACGGGGGGCTCCTCCCCCAGAGCTCACTGCTGCCGGCAGGGAAAGGGCTGGGGGGAGTCTTCCTCTCTGGCCCCTGTCCCAGAGCAGCCTGCCTGCACCCCAAACTCATCCCCAGCCCTGCCCCACCCCAGAGCCCACACCCCAGCCAGAGCTTTCACCCCCCCCCACCGCACCCTCTACCCTAGCCCTGAGCCCCTCCAGCACCCCAAACACCTTATCCCCAGTCTCAACCAGAGCCCTCAACCCCCCACACCCTGACCCTCTGCCCAAGCCCTGAGCCCCTCCAGCAACACCTTATCCCCAGTCCCAGCCAGAGCCCTCATCCCCCCACACTCCTGCTCTCGCCCTGAGCCCTTCCCACACCCCAAACCCCTCATCTGCAGCCACAGTCCTCCCCCCTGCACCCCTTCCCTCTGCACCTGCCCATCCCCAAACTCCCTCCCAGAGCCTGCACCCCAATCCCCTGCCCCAGCCTAGGGCCTGCACCTCAGACCTCCTCCCTCACCCAAACTCCCTCCCAGAGCCTTGGGCGGATGGGGGGATGGAGTTTGGGTGGGGCGTGTTCTGGGCACCACCAAAATTTCTAAAAACCTGCCACCCCTGATTCCTGCCCTGCAAACCTGAACTCCCAGCATTCTCAGGACACATGCTGATCCCTAGTGGCCACTGCTGATATCCAGAACCTCCCTCCTCTCTTAACCTGTGAGTCCCTCTTTGGATTGGAACTGGACTGGAACCAAAGACCATCTTGGAAGCAACACTGCCATCCCAAGCAGCCAAAAATTATGAGTTAGACCCCCCAAAATCACAAGCTCTACTGCTGCCACTTCATTCATTCTTCGGAGGCAGGCCCTTCCCTCCGAGAGGGACTGAGGGACCCGCCGCCGAATTGCCACCTAAGAGCCAGCCCTGGGGGGAGGGCGCAATTTTATATTCTTGCCTCAGGCGCAAAAATACCTAGTTACGGCTCTGGGTGGGTGTCTCTACAGTATCCCTTGAAATTTGCCAGGCCTGAAATTACGAGCACCCCGGGAGCCCAGTCTGTGCCCAGGGGCTGCGAGGGGGCCTCAGGCACTGCGGTGTGAGATGAATCACACCCTTCAGGGGACCTCAGACCAACGTGGCTGAGGCCCTGGGTGATCTCCCCGTGGGGAGCAGAGGTTTCCGGCAGAGCAGAGAAAGACCCTGAGGGTTGGACTGGGAAGGCCTGGCTGGGTTGGCCAGTGATGCAGGGGGATGGGCTGCTCTCCCCTGCCCCGTGATCTCCCCCCATGCTTGGGCAGCACCCATCTCCTTCGCCGCCTTTCCTGCCAGGCTCAGAGCTGGGGCTGGGCTGCTGGGGGGCCATGGGTGACGCTGGCAGTGCCGGGCGCTGACTGGATTTTCCACCCCCTCCCTGCCCAGGTCATCTACAAGAAGTTCCAGATCCCCTGCCCCCTCCCTGAGCAGGACGGCAACGGCACAAGCAACCTCAGCGATGCCCAGGGCAGCACCAGCGACTACCAGAACGGCTACCCGGTCCTCCAGCCGGCTGCTGCTGGGGCTGCCTGCTCCGCCAGCCTCTTCACACTCAACTCCCAGGTACCGCATGTGCCAGACCACAAGGCAGAGCAGCCAGGATCCCGGAGGAGCCCTGCTCTGGGTGTGGGTGTGTCCTGGGAATGCTATGGCCATGCCCCAGCCCTGCTGCTAACCCTGCTGCCATCTGGCCAAGCCCAAGGGTCACTAACTATGCCTCAGGCCCCCAAAATGGCAGGACTGGCTCCCAAGCCGTGAGACTTCACACAATCCCCTGGGTTTTCCCTTCGCCTCGGGGCGCCTGCGCCATCGGGTTGTGCTTGGGCCATGTTTCCTCTGGACCCAGATATGCTCTTTATTTAAAATAAGCACTGAGCTTCTCCCCAGCTCACATGCCTCCAGGAGCTGGGGCTTGGTGGGACCCAGACTCAACTGGTGGGAGCTGGCAGTTCTGTGCTGGAGGTTGCGAGCCCAGCACCCTCCCCTGAGCCCTCCTGCCTGCTCCACTCCCATCCTCCCCATTCATTCCCACCGCTGGGTCGTGCCCAGCCACAGGGACCCAGGCCAGGGGGGCTGGACAGCTGGGATGCTTGGGTAGCTCTCTGTAGCCGGTGCCCTGCACCATTAGCCAGCAGCCCTGCTCCGCTGACCCTTGGTGTCTCCTGCAGACAGCCTACACCATCCCCATCATGGCGTTTGCCTTTGTGTGCCACCCTGAGGTGCTGCCCATCTACACGGAGCTGAAGGAGTGAGTCGGGGGGCCGGAATGTGGTGGGGCAAAGGCGGAGAAGGAGGTGGCCCCGGGACCCTACCCCATTGCTCCCTAGAGGAACCTGAGCCAATGTGCTCAGTCCCTGAACCCAGGGTAGCTCCATTGTAGTCAATGGAGAGACTCCAGGGGCCAGTGCCAGCGTGGCCAGGATCCACGCCCAGATGGGCCCCTGCCTCTTGTGGCTGGACCATGTGCCCCAGCCAGGGGTCCCATTGCTGCAAGTGGCCTCTGCTGCCCTGGGACTCCCAGATCTGGGTTCTGCTCCAGCGGGTTCTGGTGCCGCCCCGGCCTCACTGTCCAGAGTGACCTGCCTTCTGGCACCTGGAGCCCAGGCACAGGTCCCTGGGGGCACCCCCAGCCATTGTGGGGACCCCCAATCCATGCCAGCTTTGCAGCTCATGCCCTCACCTTGATGGCCTCCTGGCTGACAGACCCACATGGGGCAGGGATCACCCACCGTTCGCCTGCCCCTTTCTACAGCAGGGCCAGTGGTAGGAGCAGCTCCTGCCTCCCGTCCTGTCTCTGTGTCAGACCGGTGCCCTCTCCTGGCACCAGAGAGCCCTGCACACAGCGAGGGTGGCTACTTGGGCAGCTGAGATGTCCCCAGGACACAGCCTGTGAGGAGCCCTCCGATGCTTGGTGCTCCAGTGGCAGGGAGGGCGATGGGGCGCTGCTCCCCAGCCAAGTCTGCCAGGGACCCATCCGTTCTGGGCTGCCAGGCTGCCACGGGGTTTGCCTCAGGAACGTGCCTCTCCCTTGCCAGTGCCAGGCAAGAGGGACCCAGCTTAGCAGCCTGGCAAGGCCTTGGTATCGAGAGCCTGGCTCTGCAGCTTGGGGGTCATGGGTGCCATGCCCAAGACCAACAGGGGACCCAGGCTGGGAAGGTTGAGAGCCGTGGCCTAGAGGCTCCCTGGAGCGGGATGAGCCCAGCTCATGCAGGTGGTGGCAGCCGTCGGCCAGCAAATCTAACCCTGCTCTGGGCATCCTGCAGCCCCTCCAAGAAGAAGATGCAGGGCATCTCGAACATCTCCATTGCTGTTATGTATGTCATGTACTTCCTGGCCGCCCTCTTCGGCTACCTCACGTTCTACGGTGAGTGCCCCCCCAGGCGAGACGATCCCCACTCCCCCACTCCCGAAGGCCAGGAGCGGCCCCCTGCCCATCGCTAGCCCCAGAGGAACCCAGCCGGAGCTGGGTTACTGGCTCCATTGGCTGCACGGCTCGAAGGGCAGGAGCCATGGGGCTCATGGCTATGGGGCTGCCCTCTCCTGCCCAGGTACCACCAGACCCAGCCCATGGCAGGAGCCGTGGGGCTCACGCTATGGGGCTGCCATCTCCTGCCCAGGTACCCCCAGACCCAGCTGTGGCAGGGCCCCTCCAGTGCGATCTACCCAGTGAGGTCTTGTTGCTGGGCTCCCAGTCTCTAGGGCTGAGCGGTTCTGCTGTCACGCACCAACCCAGTGCCGCACCAGGCTGTTGCAGAGCCATGTTGACCGGTTTCCCTGCGGGACAGGTCTCCCCTTGGGCCAGCGGGATGGGCGGGGCTCGCCCTGGGCGTGACTGTCACAGGTTGCACCTCGCAGGCCGGGTGGAGTCGGAGCTGCTGCACACCTACAGCTACGTGGACCCCTTTGACGTGCTGATCCTGTGTGTGCGCGTGGCAGTGTTGATCGCCGTGACGCTGACCGTGCCAATCGTCCTCTTCCCGGTAGGTGACGCCACTGCCAGTCACAGAGGGGGAGGGCGGAGGAGAACAGGGCCTTTCCCCTGACATCAGGGGTTGTGGCTCCCTGTGCAGTGCCCCACCCTGGGGGACACTGGTGCCGTTGTCCCAGGCCCCTGCATGGCCTCAGTTGACACAGGCTGGCTGCTTGTGGGCAGTGCCAGCAGAGGCTGGATGGGCCTTGGTGACTGAGGGCAGCCCAGTGTAGAGCCCTGGCACCGTGTGGTCCTCGTCAGGTGCCTGGAGTTTCTCTGGCTGGGCCTGGCCCTGCATGGGCTGCGGTGAGCACAGGAGGGACACGACAGCAGCAGGAAATGGACATTTATACAATCTGCAGGAAGGGAGCTAGGGGGGCCAACCAGAGACTGGGGCAAGCAGGCCCCAGGGACCATGGTGATGGGGCGAGCGGGCCCAGAGGCCATGGTGATGGGCACCATACTACAGGGAGGCCATGGTGGGTGTGGTGGGCCCAGAGCAGGCTGGGCTCCGGAAAGGGAACTGGCTGTGGGCCCCATGCTGGGCACGCAATCTGACCCTCTCCTCTCTAGGTGCGCCGCGCCATCCAGCAGATGCTCTTTCAAGGCAAGGACTTCAGCTGGGTCCGTCACGTAGCGATCGCTGTGGTCCTGCTGATCACCATCAACCTGCTGGTCATCTTCGCCCCCTCCATTCTCGGCATCTTCGGCCTGATTGGTGAGTCCTGGCACGTGCTGCCTGAGCCGCCCCCACGGCACTGCAGGGAGCCCAGCGCTCTCTGCATCAGCCCCCTGTAGGCTGGGAAATAGTGTCTGGTCTGTCATGCCAGATTCCCAGGCCCCAGTGCGTGAAATCCACAGCTCTTCCCCAGCGCAGGGCTAGCGTCCCACGCACGCTGCCCTCTGCGGGCCTGCCTCAGCCCTGGGCTGGAGGGACCTGTACAAACACAGCTCGGCCACACAAGGGAAGGAGTGCCAGTGGGGAAACTGAGGTACTGAGCATGCTTTGCCCAAGGCCACAGAGTGAGTCAGTAGCAGCGCTGGGATTGGACCCCAGTGGTGAGGGAGTTCAGTCTCCACAGCTTGGGAATCCCTGCCCTTGCTGTTACAGGGGAGGCAGCATTGCCTACTGGGTAGGGCCTGCCCTAGCAATCTGGGCAACCTTAGCTGGGTCACGTTCCCTCTCTGTGCTTCAGGGTCCCCTCCCAGCCTGGGGCTGTCTGCTCCATGCCCCGCCCAGCCCACGATCTCTGCCCCACAGCACTATCAGTACGGCAGGCTCATTGGTCCCTGCTTCAGCTGAGCCCCTCCCAACTCCTCTCAGGAGTGGCCCAGACAGGCAAAAGGCCCCACCTCCCTTTGCTGCTCCCCTCTGATCATTGTAACCGCAGGGTTTAAATGCGGCACCGAATGATCTCCCTTGTCCCCGGACTCTGGAGTCCTGTCCTGACCGCTGTATTAGCTCAAAGCCCAGGGCTCCAGGCTGCAGCCTGAGGGCTTCTCTTTGTTTGCAGTTGAGTGTTTTTTAATTCCTGTTCTGCCTTTGCTCTCATCATGCCAGATAGGTTCCTAGTATCAGAGGGGCAGCCGTGTTAGTCTGTATCCACAAAACCAACGAGGAGTCCGATGGTGCCTTTAAGACTAACAGATTTATTTGGGCATAAGCTTTCGTGGGTAAAAAACCCACTTCTTCAGTCTCCATGCATCTGAAGAAGTGGGTTTTTTACCCACGAAAGCTTATGCCCAAATAAATCTGTTAGTCTGTAAGGTGCCACCGGACTCCTCATTAAATCTGTTCCTTGGATCCCTGGCTGGCCCCTCTCCACGAGGGGCCCCGGTGCAAGGCCAGCACCTGGGGATTGTGCCAGGGTCGCTAGCCCCACTGTTTCCAAGGAAACTAATAGAGGGGGCTTGGCTCAGGGGGTCAGGTGCCTGTGGGCGGCTGGTGTGACAGGTTTGCCCGGGGCGTTAGGTGATTAGGCTGAGGCTGCAGGATTTTTAGGGGAGGAGATGGAGGAGCACACCAAGTGACTACATTTTAAAGCTTTGTTAATAAAATAATAAAATAACAGTGGAGAGTGCTGGGGTTTTAATGTTATTTAGAGGAAGGAAGAAAGCGTTAGTGCCCCAGGCCTTAACCCATTTTACACTTACATTTGTACTACCTGAGGCTGGCCAAGCCTGGGTGTAATGTAAGAAGACGAGGGGGAAGGGGGGATGAGAGTTTTGTTTTGTGCACAGGTTGTTTGGGGTTTGCTGTTGATTTTTAATTTGCTTTGACTTTTAGGAGGGTTTTTAAGTTTGGGTTTTTTTAGCTGCATGGTTTTTGGCTGCATAGAGTTTCTTTGAGTGCTGTGACCTTGGACTGGAGCCCGCATCTTATTTTTGGATTCAGCTGAGAGCTGAGGCATTGAGTTAACCCGTAGTTTTTTGGGTTTTTTTAGCCTTTTGCAACCTGCAAAAAATATATATATATTTTCCACTTATACTTTTAACCTTTTCCAAACTGCCTTGCAATAGTATTAGCAACATACAATGCTAATTTGCCTCCCCCCAAAAACACCTAAAAAAAAGCCACTAAATTATAACACTGGGCGCTACTGGCTGCTCCGCCGCACCCCTGTACCCATTCTCTCCTGTTGTTTTCCAGGTGCCACATCAGCCCCCTGCCTCATCTTCATCTTCCCGGCCATCTTCTACATCCGCATCGTGCCCAAGGACAAGGAGCCCCTGAAGTCCACCCCCAAGATCCTGGTACGTCCTCTCCAGCCAAGCTGACTGTCGGGGAGAATTGTGACGCTAATGGGCGCTGAAGAGGGTGGCCCTGGGCCAGGGTTGACTCTGCTTTTGGGGCCCCCTCCAGAGGCCTCCTCCCCAACTCTCAGGGGTGCTGGGCACTGACCCCCCACTGAGAGGGCATAGAACCAGCAGGGCAATCGGCATGGCTGAAATCATGCCTCCCTGACAGTGTGTTTCAAGTCAGTCACCCAACATTAATGGCCATCAATATTCTGAAAACATGGGCCTTAATTTCCAGAGTCCTCCCTTGTGTGTGTATGGGAGGGCACAATTTTAGGGGGAACTTCTAGGGGCAGCTCTCACTTTAGAAGCAAGGAGGTCGCATTTATAGCATGGGAGGCTCCTCAGATGTCACGTGGATACAACCCAGGAGTCCTGAATCTGAGACCATCATCACTAACCACTAGACCCCACTCCCCTCCTAGAGCTGGGGATAGAACCTAAATTCCCTCTAAGCTGCACAGCAGGCTATTAAGGGCCATGCAGGTGTGCAGCAGGGAGAGGCGTCTCTCCTCCTGCCCTGGGCTGCTGAGGCAAGAGAGGGCTGGGGGCAGTCCAGTCCTCTCTCCCTAGGGCAGCCTGTGCCCCAAATCCCTCATCCCCGGCCCCACCCCAGAACCTGCACCCCCACCCAGAGCCCTCACCCCCCTGTTCCCCAACTCTCTTCCCCAGCCCAGAGCCCCCTCCTGCACCCCAAATCCCTCATCCCGAGCCCAACCCCAGGGCCCGCACCCCCAGATGGAGCCCTCACCCCCCCACACCCAAACCCTCTGCCCTAGCCCGGAGCCCCCTCATGCACCCCAACCCCTTCACCCCGGCGCAACCCCAGAGCCCTCAACCCCAGCTGGAGCCCTCAACCCACCGCACCCCAATCCCCTGCCCAAGCCCTGAGCACCCTCCCACACCCCAAACCCCTCATCCCTGGCCCCACCCCAGAGCCTGCACCACCAGCCAGAGCCCTCACCCCACACACACCAACCCTCTGCCCCAATCCCCTGCCCAAGTCCTGAGCACCCTCCCACACCCCAAACCTCTCATCCCCGGCCCCACCCCACAGCCTGCACCCCCAGCCAGAGCCCTCACCTCCTGCAACCCAATCCCCTGCCCCAGCCCTGAGCCCTCTCCCAGAGGTGGGCTGGGTCGAGGGCAGAGCTGCGTGTCTGACGGGCACAGGTGGGCAGAGTCAGGAGCAGAGCTGTGTGAGGGGCATAGGTGGGCAGGGCTGGCAGTGGAACTGTGTGTCTCGGGTACAGGTGGGCAGGGTCGGGGGGAACTGTGTGTCTGAGGGGCACATGGGGCGGTGTCAGGGGTGGAGCTGTGTTTTTGGGGATGCAGGTGGGTGGGGTCGAGGGCGGAGCTGTGTGTCTGAGGGCAACAGGTGGGCGGAGTCAGCGGCGGAGCTCTATGTCTCAGGGGCACAGGTGAGCGGCGTAAGGGGTGGATCTGTGTGTTTCAGGGGTACAGGTGGGCAGGGTCGGGGGGAACTGGGTGTCTGAGGGGCACAGGAGGGCGGGATCAAAGGCAGAGATGTGTGCATGAGAGGCACGGGTGGGCTGGATCGAGGGCGAGCTGTGTGTCTGAGGGGCACCAGTGGGTGGGGGCGGGACCAGTCCTGTGTGTCTGAGGGTCATGGATGGGGGGGGTCAAAGGCAGAGATGTGTGTCTGAGGGGCACAGGTGGGCGGGGTTGGGGGCAGAGCTGTGTGTCTGAGGGCTGCACGTGGGCTGGGTTGAAGGCGGAGCTGTGTGTCTGAGTGCACAGGTAGGTGGGGTCGAGGGCGGAGCTGTGCGTCTGTGAGGCACAGGTGGGTGGGGGCGGAGCTTTGTGTCTCAGGGTGAGGGGCACAGGTAGGTGGGGTTGGGAGCGGAGCAGTGTGTCTGAGCAGCACAGGTGTGTGGGGTCCGGTGCAGAGCTGTGTATCTGAGGGGCACAGTTGGGCGGGGTTGGGGGTGGAGCTGTGTGTCTGAAGGGCACAGGTGGGCAGGGTGGGGCGGAGCTTTGTGTCTGAATGGTGCAGGTGGGCGGGGGCGGGGGCGAAGCTCTGTGTCTGTTGGGCACAGGAGGGTGGGCTCGTAGGAGCAGTGGGTCTGAAGGGCATAGGTGGGCAGGGCTGGCGGTGGAGCTGTGTGTCTCAGGGGTACAGGTGGGCGGGGGCGGGGGCAGTCCAGTGTGTCTGAGGGTCACGGGTGGGCAGGGTAGAAGGAAGAGCTGTGAGTCTGAGGGCCAGAAGTGGGCATGGTCTGGGGCAGAGGCGTGTGTCTGAGGGGCATGGGTAGGTGGGGTTGGGGGCGGAACAGTGTGTCTGAGGGGCAGAGGTGGGCTGGGTCTAGGTTGGAGCTGTGTGTCTGGGGAGCACAGGTGGGCGAGGCTGAGAGTTGAGCTGTGTGTCTGAGGGGTTGCGGTGGGCAAGGTTGGGGGTGGAGCTCTGTGTCTGTCGGGCGAATGTGGGTGGGGTCAGATGTCTGGAGTTGTGCCCAGTGGGCGGAGCCTGCCCCGGGGCTCATGTCTTCTGCCCCCTGTCTCCTCCCTTGCAGGCTGCCGGCTTCGCGGGCCTCGGCGTGCTCTTCATGGTCATGAGTCTCAGCTTCATCATCAGCGACTGGGCGATGGGCGGCGCCAAGAGTGGGGGCAGCCACTAGAGGGCAGCAGGAAGCGCCCTCCCACCCCCACCCCATACCCTGGGAGATGGGGCTGTCTGAGCCATGCTCCTCTGCCCCTGTCCTGCTGCTAGTACTGTCCAGTGACCCAGTCCTCACCACTGCCGAGCCAGGGACATGCCTGGGGCCCTGTGGCACTACTGGGATTTCCCCAGCACAGGCGAGCCAGCCCTTCGCAGCTAATGAATGTAGCATGGGGGGGCTGAGCAATCCCCCAGCTGGGGGGTGGGCACAGCTGAGATGGGCCAGTCCAGCTGGGGAGCTTCAAGTGCCAGAAGGAGCAGAAGCTGGTCTAATGGCTGTAGCATGGGAGTGGGATCTATTCCCTCTCTGCCCTTGTCCAGCTAGGTGAGCTTGCCTCAGTTTTCCCATCTGTAAAATGGGGCTGCTACTTCCCTACCTCACTGGGGGGCTGGCCATGAGATGGAGCAGCTCCATGCACATGTGGAGCATCCAGAAGCCCACAGATGGTGGCACCAGCGAGGCTGCCAAGTGGGAAGTGACGCAGACAGAGGGCACATCCTGTCAGGGAGCAGCTCGTCAACGAAAAAGAAACGAAATGGGGTCGGGTGTAGTGCTGTCCTGCCCTGTGCCTCGGTTTCTTTTTCCCTGCTGGGGCACAGGGCCAGACATGCTCTTCAGAACCCCCTTTTTTTGTTGGGGGTGGGAGGGTCCCATTCTCTGTGCGGTGGCTTCAGAGTTGTGCTAAGCCTGTGGCCATGATCTCACACCTGCCGAGGAGGGTGGCATTTGGGGTGAATTGAGGGGCAGGGATCTCTGCACTGGGGGGAGCAGGGCCTCGGCGTGTCTCACCTTGGCATATGTAGGTGGAGGGTCCAACGCCAGCCCTAATATGCCCCCACCAGCTGCTATTCCAATGGGGGCCTTGCCCACTGCCTGGAGCAGCTCCCTGCCCCACAGCACTGAGAGACTGTCTCCCCCCCCCTTCTAAGGAGGGCCCTCCCCATTGGCTGGCAGACGGTGCCCCCCTGAGAGTTGGTAGTGTGTGCTGGGAATTGTGGCCCTGCCATTGCGCCTGAATAGAAACTAAACAATCCCTAAAACTTGATTTGCTGCTAATCGAAATAGTTTAGAAGAATCTACATTAATTTATATTGTATATGTGTACACACACACACTATTGTTATTGTGTTACTGACCTTGCGGTTAGTGGGTCCCAGAGGGTTCCCATCCTGTGCAGACCATGTCAGAGCTGGGAGGGTCCAGTGAAATCATGTTTGGTTGGCTGCTGTCTTTAATTTGGGATGCTCCCTCGTTACTGCTTGTGGTGGGCATGAGGAGCATCAGTTCACCATGGTCCTCTCCTCTTGTCCTCCCACCCTGGTAGTTGGCTGGGGTGAAGCCAGACCTGGGGGGCCGGCAGCGTGCACCAGTTTAATATCTTCTGCACCCAGGGCCGGCTCTAGGATTTCTGCCGCCCCAGGCAGAAATGAAGCGCGCCGCCGCCCCTCCCCCCCCCCGCGGCGCGGCGCGTGGCCCGAGCCCCCCCCCCCCTCCAGCGGCACGGAGCGCCGCCCTTGCCCCTGCCCCCCTCCCGAGCTGCGCGGCCCGGCCAGGCCCCGTCCCCCCCGCCCCAGCGGCCCTTGCCCCCGCTCCCCCGAGCGGCGTGGAGCGCCGCCCTAGCCCCTGTCCCCCCGCCCCCCCAGCGGCCCGGCCCGGACCGAGCCCCCGTCCCCCCGCCCCGAGCGGCCCGAGCCCCCCTCCCCGCGGCGGGGAATCAGAAGGCTCTGCGCTGCCCCCGCGGCAGGCAGCGCAGAGCCTATTAAATCCTAGCCGCTGCGGGGAGTCAGAGGGCTCTGGGCTGCCCGCCGCGGCAGGCAGCGCAGAGCCCTCTGACTCCCGGCTGCGGCTGGCGGCAGGGCGGCTCTAGGATTTGTGCAAGGGCAGGGGGCGGCGGCTCCGGTGGACCTCCCCCAGGCATGCCAGCGGGAGGTCCACCGGGGCCGTCTGCCGCCCTCCCCCAGGACGCCGCCCCAAGCGCGTGCTTGGAGCGCTGGTGCCTAGAGCCGGCCCTGTCTGCACCCCTTGGACAGGTCTTTTCCACCTCTCTGACCTGCAGTCCCATCAGACTTCAGCCCAGACCAAAGATGGCTCCCAGCCCTCTCCACATGCTATGGTCATGAGCCCCTCTCCCTCACGGTCTATCTGGCTGAGGGGCAGGACGTGGGCAGAAGAAGCTACTGTGGATGTGGCCTCCTCACAGACCCATGGCAGGAGCCGTTCTTGGGGCCTTGGAGTGGGGAAACATGCAGAGCTCCCTAGCTAGCTGTAGGGGAGGTGGTCCCCAGGCAGTGAAGGGGCCTCCTGCCCTAACCACTAGTGAGGGTTTGACTGCGCTAGCCCTAGCACCATGGGAGCCACATGATGGTTTTGATTTCCCTAGAGGGAGAGCCTGTGTCACTCTGAGCTTTTCCTGTGTGAACCTGAGTAGTCCCGGCAGCAGGGCCCTGGTTGTACTGACTGTTGCTGGGCTGGGCTGGAAAGCGAACCAGTAGGGGCACCTAGATTGTAGTTAGAGGAAAAACCCCTGCAGAGTCACAGCTAATGAGGGGCTGGGCCTGTGTTCACACTTGGTCTTTCCCTCAATCCTGGCCTAAGGGGGCAGGCTGCCTGGGCATGTGAGGGTCACTCATGGAGGAGTGAAGGCAGCAGCCCCAGCAGTGTTGTATCTGTGTTGGCTGGCAGGGAACCCCAGTGAGGCTCCAGAATGGGCACCCCACTGAGGGGAGTGGATGCTGAAGTTCAGCTAGGAGAACTGCAGCAGGTTTTTCTGGACTCCCCCAGGTGCCCGGGCTTCTCTGGCAATTCACTTTGGACCTCTCCAGGGGTGGGGTGCTTCCCCAGGGGACACTCCTGCTGTCCTGCCCAGCCAAGTTGGCTCCCCCAGCCCTGAAGCCAGAGCTGGGGGGGCAGAAGGGTGACCTAGCTGCCTTCTTGGGTATACAGTCACATGCAGGCTTGTGGTGCTGATGCCGTGAGGCATATGGGGTTCCTGCATGAGGCCTCCCAGGGCCCGGCTGCAGTGACACTCCCTGGCTCAGGAACCAGGGCACCCATGGGTACTGGGGGCTGTTTGTGGCTGCTGTGACTCAGGGACATCCCAAACCAAGGCACATCCACTCCCTGCTCCCCGGGGCCCGACAAGGGCTCTCTCTCGGGTCTGGCCAAGCAGAGGAAGGTCGCTGGGCTGGAGCAAAACCCGTTCACGTCCTTGGGGGGGGAGGGGCAGCCCTGCTGGCTGGGGGCAGACAAAGGCGATCAGTGGGGAGGAGGGGTCAGGGTGGGTGTGTATGTAACCCACACGCCTCCTGGGTGTTGTGCTCTGTCCCCTCTAGTGGTACCGAGACCACTTAGAGATTAGTTAATCTGCTACAGCCATAGCTCACAGGCATGTGGCTTTTAGCTCATACAGTAGAGGCTCATACACTAAGCTCCAGAGGTCCCAGGTTCAATCCCACCCACCGATGCCCAGGGTCTTTCGGTGTTACATGTACATGAGGTGGGGCAGGGCCCATGGGGGGAGCTGGCAATGTGCTGGTGGGTTCCATTCTGGAGGTCAGGGAACACCCTGGGCAGCAGAGGAATGTGGAGCTTGATTTCCCTGAGAGCACTGGAGGCTCAGCCCATGGCTAGGTAGGGCTCAGACACCAAGGTGACGGGCACCAAATACCTATGCAGTGTAATGAGTCATGGTCTATGGGATGATGCTGCCCCCTGCTGCCCAGGGTCATCATTGCCTTCAGGCAGGCTCTAGCGTCCAGCATGACTGGGTGGTACCGGTGTGTCACATGCTCCTCGGTGAGCAGAGGGGGGCTTGGGGGTGACCCCCCCGCACCTGTGCCCTGGGAGATACCTGCCCTGCAAGCTAAGGAGCGATTGGAGAGCAGCCCAGGAGCGCCCCACACAAGCTGGAGTATATGGGGCAAACAGGCCTATGCTGATGTGTAATGGGGCGATGCTGTGGGGTGCACTAAAGTATTGGGATGACAGAGGACATGGGGGGTGATAGTTGAGGGCAGGGGAAGGAACAGCACCCCTCTCTCTCATGCCCCAGATGTCGGGGGGAAGGGAGGGCGGGCACGTGTAGGGCACCTGGCCCACAGCTGCCAGCAGGACGGCCCTTCTGTCCCATGAGTGCAGCCCCCGCCCTCCCACTAATGCAGGGCCAGCAGCAGACTTGTAGAGGGTGCTCTGCCCATGCACTGTGGCCCCTACCCAGTGCCCACCGGGCACAATGTAAAGATGCCCACAGACGACAAGGGTGCAGGATCAGGCCTGAAGCCAGTGCATTATGCGCCATCATTCCCCCTCCCCAAAGGGGCAAGCAGAGCGTGTCCCCCCCATCCACCCCTGAGGAAGCAGTCCAGGGTGCAGATCCTCCCCCTGTGCTAAACCTACCCTGCAGCCCTGTGCTAACACTGTATGACTTCCTGCCAGCCCGCAGTGCCTCCCAGCTGCCCACCTGCCCACATCACTCCTCATGCCTCTGGGCACCATATGCCTAGGAACCTCTGGGTCACACCGAAAAATGAGCGGTTGCCTCCCAGTTTCCATTTGCTGCGTGACGGGCACCATATGAATTGGGCTGGGGGTGGGGATAAGGGGTGGGCCAGGGTATTTTCGGCAGCACTGTGATTGCAAGTGAAATTAAGCAACCCACCATTTCTTGGGATTGACTAAGTGCAAATGAAGTAACTCAGAGACGTATTTTTGTATCGGGGTGGAGGAAGCTGGACAGCTTTGTGTCAATACTGTATATAAGAGCAGGTGTTGCTCTCAGTAGCTCTGTATAGTGTATATATGCTATGTAGTCAATGGAGAGGGACCACTGTACCAGATGACCTGCCTATGCCGCAGAGAACTGACCGCGAGATCTGGCCATTCAATAGGCTGGTGGCCACTGCGATATTGGCTACTAGGGGACGTCTCCAGATGTCATTGTGCTGGTGTTAAACCATCTCCCCCAGGCTGTGAGCAGTAGCCCATGGAGGGTTTCCATGGGCTGTGGATTAGGGCCCTCCTGAAGAGTGGGGAGGGCTAGACAGTTGCAAAGGTAAAGGATGGTTTTAGTCAGCTTTATAAGGGCCCGATCCTACGAGGCGCTGAGCGCCAGCCCAGCAGGGGCAGGCGCTGCAATCAGTGGGTGCTACTTGCCTCCCAGGAAGGGCTCAGCACTAGCACCACTCCCATGATTGTGCCAGTCTTGGTTACCTGGGGGCTCTGTGGTATTGGAGAGCTCAAGTTGCTGTGCCCGGCTGGCACAGCAAGGGAGGTGTGGGGCGTCTTGTAACCACAACCAAGGCTCTCTGCTTCTCCCAGCTCGGCCGTGCTCAGTGGGTCATTGCTCAAGGGCACCCCATTAAGAGGTGGCAGGGCACAGGTCAGGTTAGCTGGGTGGCGGCAGGTTGGTACAGCGGTCCCTCTCCATCGCTCTGTCTATGAGGTGGCTCAGCAGGCTGCAGCGTAAGGGGTAAAGCTGGTTTCAGTCTCATTTTGCATTCGGGACCCTCCTGCAGGGGTCGGGCTGAGCCTCCCCTGCCAGCGCTGGCCTCCCATGCCCTGTTCCTTTGCTAGCACATTCCCAGCCTGTGAAGGGGGAGCGAGGCACTGGCCAAGGAGCTGCGTAGCTGTACCATGTGATAGGGCTTGAGGTTGATTTTAAATTATATGGTTAAATTAGATTTTTATTTGGAAAGGAAACAAACACCCTCCCCTTTTTAAATAACAATAAAGGAAAAGCAAAACCTCCCTGGGTTCCGTGTGTTCTTGACACTGGGAGCTAATGGAATGGACCCAGCATGGAGTGAGCTGAGGTCCTGCAGAACTACATGTGTGCATGACTGCAGTGCACATGCCAAACCCATGCTAAAGATTCACGCCCACTGTGGCTCAGGCACAGAATGGGACATACAGCACCCACAGATCAGTGGGGAGCCACGCCCTGGAAGGAAGGAAGTCACTCGCTTGTGAGTTACTGTGACATAACTGCCTCCATAGAAACCAATGAGCTCAGCCACTTCCCGTGCAGCCAAAGGCAGATCTAAGGAGTTCATGTTTATCCCCTTCAGGGGTTGAGATGAGCATAAGGTAGGCCTTTCATCTGAGCAGACTGAAAAGGGACACAAGGAAATCATTATTTGTTCAGCATGCAAAATTAACCAGCGGAACTCACTGCTACAAGGTATCACTATGGCCACCAGCAAAGTAGTTTTTTTTTTTTTTAAGGCTGAGGCATTTATATAGAGAATGAAAACACCCGGAGTTATCATGGAGAGACTCAAACATCTAGACAGGTTTTAAAGCTGCATGTTTCAGGGCATAAACCAACTAGGACCTAATGCAGGTCAGGTTATTCCATCATTGTCCAGTAGGGGCTTTCTTTCACTTTCCTCTGAAATGGCTGCTGCTGGGTTGCCCTGCTCCGCCAGTTCCTGTGTCTCATGCATGTATGTGAGCAGGTTGGTAGCTCAGCGGGTACATGCTCTCTGTGGTACAGTGGGCGCACGGCAGCAGAAGCCCAGTGTGTGATCGCTGCAGAGTGACTGCACAGTGCAGTGAGTAAGTGCAATGAAGACATTGGTCTAGGGTGACCAGACAGCAAATGTGAAAAATCAGGACAGAGGTGGAGGGTAATAGGAGCCTATATAAGAAAAAGACCCAAAAATTGGGACTGTCCCTATAAAATCGGGACATCTGGTCACCTTACATTGGTCCCTAGGTCACAGGGGAGACACATTAGTGTCAGCCCAGCCTGCAAGTGTCTGTTCTAAGGGCGCCGGTGCACAGGGAGGTGGGTTAGGTCTCCTCTGCTTGGGGATCCCAGGGCAATCACTGTCTGGGCCTGGCCCCACCAGCGCTCATTTGCTGTAACCGTGCGGGTGGAGCCGAGGCAATGGAGGTGCAGTCAGGCGAGCTCCAGCGACGCTGCCGTTCAGTGAGCTGCACACACTGCCCCGATTCAAGGTAACTCTGCTCCAGCCAAAAAACTGTGGGGCTGCCGTTTTGTCCAGCGTCGTCAACGAAACACCCAGGGCTAGGTCAGGCCTCGGACCGGAGACCACCCCGCAGCACTCCAGGAGCCAGTGTGCAGATGAGTTGGGGCTCTTGCATAGTGATAGGGGCGGCTGGGCAGCAGGGAATGGGGTGGGGGGGAGCATCACCTCTTCTCTTAGGGTCACTGCCCCAGCCCCGTGCTAGGAACGTGCCCCCTCCCCCCCCCCTTTCCCAGCAGAACGCCGACATGCCTGGCAATGGCAGAATGACCACAGGGTGTCCCCGGCAGAGGGCAACTGCTAGGCCTGCATGGTGTGCCATGAGGTTAGCTGCATGGCAGGTCATCCCCTGGCCTTCGTCTGGTGCTTTGCTCCCAGGCAGGCGGCTGGGTGGCACTGCTGTGGGGTGCGAGGGCAGCAAAACGGGAGAGATGGGGGATGGCGAAGGGGGTGAACCCAGTGGCTGGATGGGGGCACGATCCTGCCGCCCATCTGAGTTGTCCCCTCACACCAGGGCTTGTCATAGGGTAACTGGCCCTTTAAGGGCACTGGGCTCAACCCCTGCCCCGTTACCAGGCTGGCAGGTGATGGGTGTGAGGCTGGGGCTTGCCCTGCAGATAACCTGATTTAGAGACCAAGCAATGCCACGAGGGGTAGAGACAGGCAGGGGCAGGAGCCCCAGAGCCGAGCGGGGTGGAAAGGCCTGGCTGGGCCCAGACAAGTGGCCAGGAGGGCAGGGCAAGGCCTGGGGCAGGGGCTCACCAGCCAGCTGAACGGGGCACGCTAGTGCAGAGGGCTCAGAGAGAGCCTAGGGGACCATTCCTTCCTCCAGTCTGAGCACCCGTCTGCCACTGGCCATTGGCTCCCACCCCGCTACCCCGTCCTGAGCACAGTGACTCTAGCCAGCCCAAAGCATGCCAGGCCTCAGGAGCCAGATGGGACCAGGCGGGACCGAGGGGCCCTCGAGGGAATGGCTTAGGTGAGCCGTGCCCAGGTGAACCCCAGAAGGTGCCCATGCCCCGTGCTGCAGAGGAAGGAAAAAAACCCTAAGACGCCAGCCGTTACCCGGCCGGAGGAAGTTCGGGTCTACGGCAGGGGGTTTCAAACTGGGGTCGGGACCCCTCAGGGGGTCGCGAGGTTATTACATGGGGGGTCGCGAGCTGTCAGCCTCCACCCCAAACCTTGCTTTTCCTGCAGCATTTATAATGGTGTTAAGTATATTAAAAAGTGGTTTTAATTTATAAGGGGGGGTCGCACTCAGAGGCTTGCTGTATGAAAGGGGTCACCAGTACAAAAGTTTGAGAACCGCTGGTCTAGGGGGTGTTTGCTGCCACCTTGTGGCCAGGACTGTAGTGCACGCAGATCACCGCTGGAAGCCACAGTACACTGCTGCTGAGCTGGGGGCCTGGGTTGCCACCTGGTTTCACCCAGGGCCCAGCTCCCTCCCTCACAGACAAACGCCCAGCAGCAGGCAGAGAGTGAGAGGCAGACGCTGGGGAGGGGGACTGGCTTCCGTCTGGTGGCCGTGCCCTCCCCCTCTCCCCCCCGTTGCAGATAGGATGACCAGACGTCCCAATAAAATCAGGACCGTCCTGATATTTAGGTGTTTGTCCCAATATTTCACTCCGCCGGCAGCACTTGGCTTTTTTTTTTTCCCTCCGCCAGCAGACTCCCACTCCCCATGTATCCCGATATTTTCTCCCTCTCATCTGGCCACCCTAGTTGCAGAATCCCAGCACAACTGGGCAGTGTGGGCAGCTGGGGCTGGGCGACACACAGCACCAGGGCTGAGACTGCCCAGGTGCACCCAGGGGTGGGCGAGCGTGGCAGTGCCCCCTCCGCCTCTTCTTGTGCCCTCTAGAAGAGGGAAAGGAGTCATGGTCCCAGGCTAGCTGAGTGCAGGTGGGACCCCATGCTGCAGTCTTGGAGGGGTTGGGGACTGCTGCAGGGGCTCAGTTGTCTATACACACATACACCCTGTAGGGGTGCAAGCCCTCTGCTGAGTCTCTGCCCCTGCCTCCTTCCCTGCAGCTCTACCTAGTACTGGTCTGGGGTCAGTAGTGACTCAGAATCAATCACAGCACTCCCTGCACCACAGTGTGTGTGGGGGTGCATCCTCTCCACCAGTCCCTGCAGCACAGCACCTCCAAACATGCACTGTCATGAAGTGAAACCACCTCCCCACCCTCTTTGCTGATTCTGAGCAGAGCTGGGAGCATGCAGCAGAATTCAGCGCCCGCTCTGTATTCGACAGACTTCCATGGCATGCAGAGGAGTAAGGGCATTCCTACGGTGTCTATCAGCAACTCCTTAGTGGCACCGAGAGGCCAGCATGGCCTGCACCTCTCTGGCATGCAGCCTGCCTGGGCACCGGTCCACTGCCACAGCGACCAGCTCGGGTCCCACCCACCCCCCACTGCAGCTTGCCCAATGTGTGGGAAGGGCCCAGCAGCCCCCAAGCAGCATGTAGCAGTGGCTGGTCTGTGCTGGGAGGGCGACGGTCTGAGGAACCCTGGGCAGGGCTGATGGCTGCGGGTCCCCATGGCACCATGGAAGCAGTGGTGGGGAGGTCTGCCTCCCCGCCCCAGGCTGCATGGGCTGCCTAGGGTGACCAGATGTCCTGATAAAATCGAGCACCCACAGGGAAAAATTGCAGCCAACTTCCCCCCTCCTCACCTCCTTCTCCCCCTCTCCCCGCAGCGTGCTGCATCCCCGCTCCTCCTCCAGCCCCCCACGCTTCCCGCTGCCTAACAGCTATTTTGCAGCACTTAGTGCTTTCCAGGAGGGATGGAGAAGAGTGGGGACGTGGCGCGCACAGGGGAGGAGGCGGAGAAGAGGCAGGGCAGGGGTGGGGACTTGGGGGAAGGGGGTGGAATGGGGGCGGGGCGAGGGAGGTGCAGGGGCAGGAAGAGGCGGCGGGTGGGCGAGCACCCACCCGGCAGAGGGGAAGTCGGCACTGTAGGGGTGAGTGGTGGGCGGGGGGTGAAGAGGCAAGCGGGCGGGGAGATGAGCAGTGGTTGGGGGACTGAGGAGGGATGCAACAAGCGAGCGGCAGGCCAGGGGATGAGGAAGGGTGTGGGGGGGGCAAGTGGGGAGGGGGCAGGACCTGGGGAAGAGTGGGGGAGGAGCCTGGGAGGAGTGGGGGTGGACTGTGGGTGGGGCTGATGGCACCCCAATGTGTCCCGATATTTTAGTGTGGTGATCTGGTCACACTAGGGCTGCCCAGTAATCACTGTACTGTAACAGGCTTTGGGATTCCCCCAGCTGGCCACTGGATGGCCCCATTGCCCTACTCGCCCCGAGGGCCGTGCCCAGGAGTTATTGCCCAGAGATGCAGCACAGGGCCAGGCTGCAGGTGGGGATGGGACAGCCATGAGGTGCCTTGGGGGAAGGCGGCCAGGTGGGTAGGGGACAGTTGGGCAGGATTGGGCCCCCTTTGACTCCCTGTCTGAAATGTTTGACTAGATGCCATTTAATGCCCTGAGCAGGACTGCAACTGCGCCAGGGCCCACTGCTCATTGCTCCTGAGCCTCTCGCCGCCCTCCACTCAGGACACCCCAGGAAAGGGCAACCCCTGCAGTTTGGATCCAGCGGGCACTGGGGTGCAAAGCACATGGGGGCTGCAGGTAGCACCCCAAGCTCTGAGGCCCCCGCTCTCCCCTGGGCTGGAGCAGCAGGGCAGTATGTGCTCCCCGAGGCCACGGGGCTCTGACATTTTCACATTGCTTGAACTTACCCCCCCAGACCCCCTCCCCACAAACACAAACAGACAGAGAGTTATAGCTGCAGCTTACCCCTGTCGCCCTGCTCCTGCTGGCAGGGTTGCTGTGGTACAGGGCAGACGATTTAGTGTGAGCCTCTAGGAGTCAGTCCCGCTTCCCTCCCCCGGGCTTTGCACTGTCCCATGTACCAAAGAATCCTGAACCTTCAAAGAGCAGAATCTGGATCTGCCCTGTATCACATTTGTTTTCAGGAGTCACTGCAGAGAGAGGGGTCACACTGCATCCATAGCAGGGAGTCACTGCAGGGGGGGGATCACTGCAGGGTATAGGGGTCACACTGTACCGATAGCAGGGGTCACGAGAGGGGGGGTCAAACTGCACTGATAGCAGGGGTCACTGAGGGGGTTGGGGTCTCACTTAGGGTGACCAGACAGCAAATGTGAAAAATGGGGGTGGGGGGTAATAGGAACCTATATAGGAAAAAGACCCAAAAATCAGGGCTATCCCTATAAAATCGGGACATCTGGTCACCCTAGTCTCACTGCAGGGGGAGGGGTCACACTGCATGAGAGTGGGGGGGCTCACTGCAGGGGGAGGGGTCACACTGCACCCATAGCAGGGAGTGACAGAGTGAACTGTCTCAGAGGTGGACAAAATAATGCCTAGGTAGCTGTAGGTGGTGGAACCACGGAGAGTTAAATGCTGGGGGGTGGAGGGGGAGGATGGCTCTAATCCAGCCCAGGCCCTGCAGAGGTTGCTGTGAGTGGGAGGAGCCTGGGGCCTATATAAGTCTGACCAGTTCAGCCTTAGGCCCAGGTGGAGAAGTAGCAGTACAGGCGGTGAGCTGTTATGAGGTGCTGCAGGAAACAGCCCAAGACCAGGGCAGGGGGAGCTGTACTGTGCTGGAGAGGAAGGTACTGAATGTACTGGGGGTTGGGCATAAGCTGAGGCCTCTGCATAAAGACTGTGTGTGCAGAGTATGGAGAGCTTAAGGGGAAAGAGACTAAAGGGAGTACGTGTGGGGGGACTTGAAATACTGATGGGGCATTGATAAGAACTGCCTTGTTCTCTGGCTTCCTACACTGCCCCCCCTTGTTTTCTGGGGTGACCAGGTCATCCCAGCCCCCCAGGCAATCCCCTGGGGACATTGGAGGCCAGCAGTGGGGCATTCCTCCTGTTCTCTGCCTGTGGTACAGAATCCTATAGAGTTTGGGCTTGTTCTGGTTGCTTGGTTTAGCATGCGGGTGCGGGGTGGGATGCTGGCCTGTGATGGATCAGACTGGGTGACCTGGTGAGCCTGTTGGTCAGAGTCAGAGCTCAAGGCTGCTTTAGGTTGCAGACTCCCGGCCATTACCTGTCTGGATTGCAGTTGCCCTGAGACTTGCTGACTATCCCAGCAGGTCAGACCATAGAAGAGCTGCCCAGCCATTTTCAGTCTATTACTCAATTCCCTACAAAATGCAGCTCTGCAGAGAACAAATTGTGATGAAATTGGGGATTTTTGTAGTGTTTTACATGAATAGCATGTGTGTGCCTCAGTTTCCCTGTGTGCTGCATGTTTAACAAGATGGTGGGAGAGAGTTGGTTTTTGCAGAAGGCCAGGTGTGACCTCGCCTGGCAGCTGGGACCCGCCCCCCCAGACAATGGCCTGGAGAGGGGGAACCCTAACTAAGAGGCCCACCCCACCTTGGCAGTCAGCTGGTTCTGGACAGTGAGAGGACAAAGGGCTGAGGAGAGAGGACCCCGGTGACCTGACCAACCAGTTCCAGCCAGAGGGGAACAAAGGATGGAAGAGAGGAGCTCCAGCGACCTGTTTACCTGGGACGAAGGCAAAGAACAGGGGAGGAGCTGTTGGGGCCGGTGATATCGGATGCCTGGCTGGAAAGCGCAGGGTCTCGGGACTGGAGAGAGAGCAGGCAGCGCCCACCTGGATGCAGGGGAGACTTAAATGTGCTGTGCTGAGGGAGGCCAGGCCTGAGGTCTAGAGAGTTTCCTATGCTGTGTTCAGACGCTCAATAAACCGTTCTGTGTTACACTGGCTGAGAGTCACTCCAGTCTAGAGAACAGGGTTGCATTATTCCCTCTGGGAGTGGAGGCCCTGGGGGTCCAGAGCAAGTGGACTCCCTGAGGGGGCCCACGGCGAGAGACAGGTGTGCTAAGGCTCAGAGGTGCGGTTCCAGGAGGTGAAGGGGCTTAACCCCTGAGAGAGAGTGAACCCTTGAAAAGGGCTGTCACACTGAATGGGGGTCCCCTCAGGGACCATATGGGCCAAGAGGGGGCACAACTTGTGAATCTGTGACACAAACTGTTGTGTATTTGGTTGTCATGGTTTTTGTTGCTATGGCAACTGAGTTAGATTATTATGGGTTAGCTCAGCCAGCTTCAGCCGGCTGAGTGAGCTCTCTGTATCTGTAAATAAAATGGTGGTTTTGTTAGCTGTCAGCTCTCTGGCCTCAAGTGATTTCTTCCTAAACCGGCTTCCCCCCAGGATATAACACAAACTATTTGTGAGTTCAGGTCAAGTTCAGTGAATCCTTTTGACCAAATAAAACAAAAACAGGAAACATTTTTTTTCTCCAAAAATGTCAAAGCTTCATTCAAGCGTCCCCAAAAAAGTCTCGATGCTTTTGTTTCTGAACCAGCCCCGGCAAGTGGAAATGCCGCGTAGATTTGACCCAAATGGCTTTTTATTTTTTCGTTTTTTGCTGGGGGGGACCTGGGGAAAAAATTGTTTGATTCAAATGAATCAGTGTTCCGTTTGACCCAGAGTAAAAAAAAAAAAAAATCAAGTCTCTCGGTTCTCAACCTGAGTCCACGCCTGTGGTTCTGAAGAGTTTCAGTGCTTGATTTGTAATGAGAGAGGAGCCAGGGCTCAAGCTGTTTTTTGTTTTACTTTCATAATTGACAGGCCAGGCCCAAGGGCACTGGGGTTCCTAACTGCCAGGCCTGGAGACACCAGGGCTCTGAACGGCCGGGCCAAAAGCGCCAGGGCTCTGAACCGCCAGGTCCGGAGGTGCTGGTTCAGCCCTTGCACAAATTAAGCATTGGGTTGACTAGCTTTCACTAGGCACAGGGCAGTTTATTTGGGACACAGGCGTCACAGAGAAAACATATAATCAAACAGTGAACAATCAGCCGGTCTCCATGCTTGCTGAGCTTACCGTGTGTCTCCATCTCTTCCTGCCTGGCTGGGTTGTGTCCTTCCAGCCCTCCCAGCAGGGTTTACCCCAGTTACAAGCTGGTGTGAAGTTTTGGCTCACATGGGGGCATGGCTCGGCTCAGGCTGGCCATTGGTACCATACGCTTTTTCTTTGTCTCCTGGCCCCTTGAACCTGGGCTGCCTCAGGCTGTGATTTTTGCCTTGCCCCCCACCTCCCGGGCTGGTACTTCTCTGCCTGTCCTGGTGTCTGCACTAATAACGCCCCAATGACTCTAGGCCAGCTGGTGGGGTCAGAGCAGGAGGCGCAGTGGCTGTGATGATCCTGTGTCCCCACAATTCTGCAGCACCACCATGGCCCTGAAGAGATGGGACATAGGGCGCAGGGATCCGGCAGGTCTTCAGGCAGTGGCTCCGGGCTGTGTGTAAAGCGGGGATGCTCAGGGTGTAAGGCCCGGTGCACTGGGCCTTCCTGCCTGTCTCCTCACCAGCACCGCAGGAGTGGGGATAGGGGGCTGTGTAACCATCACTGAGCGGCTGGGCTGAGCCTGCTGCAAGGACAGGAGCAAACGAGCTGCAGAAGGAGTGATTCCAGGAAAAGAGGGAGTGATCCCCAGGGAATGATGCCAGCAGGGAGGTGAACCAGGGTCACCTACCACCTGCAGCCTTGCCCTAGGAGTGACTGGGGGCATCCCTCCCCTGGGCACTGCTTCAGAGCACCTCTGTGGCCCAAGGGCTGTGCCAGGGAGCACCCTGCCCTGTGTACCATTCTGGAGAACCTCTAGTGCTGTACCCCACCCCTGCACTAAACCCACCTTCCAGACACGTACACCAAGGCATAGCACCTCTCCCCCACATGCTTCCTACTGTGTGTGCTTCCCTGGAGATTTCCCTTCTGCCACCCCCTCCTAGATCCACACACACAGTCTGTCGGCATCACCACTACTGCTCTCCATCCTCACTAAATCCCTAGCACCGGGGCATGGGGACAAGTCTCTCTGCCTTGTTAGGATGGCAGCAGAGAACCTGAACTCAATGAGGAGGAAGCCCTTAGTCCTAGTTTGAGCTGCACGCAGCTCCTGAACCCATTGCGGATCTGGAGCCCCTGACCAGTGCTGGGCCAACATTCAGACTGGCTGTGAGGAAAAGGGGACATGCAGGAGCCAGAGGGATCAGAAGTGGGGGAGCTTCCTTCAACACCACCACCCTGACTCTTGACTCCCCTGGGCCACCATCAGAACTAGCCACATGGGACACAAGCCCTGGGTGCCTTGGCCTCTGAGATCTCAGTGAAGAGACCCATAAGGGCAGCTGAGGCCCAGCTAGAGGGCCTGCTAACTAGTCCTATCTGTGCTTTGGGGATGGTCCAGAAGGAAAAGGATCCTCCTTATAACACCTGCCATCACACATCCCCTTCCCAGGACCCCATCTGACCAGCACACACATCCCCAGCAGTCCTAGGGTAAGGTGCCAGCTGCTCAAAGGGATGTAGGATGAGAAGCAACTGATACCAGCCCCTCCCCTCTTCCAGGGCTTGCTGGGAGAAAGGACTCTCACTCAGGTGCCAAGGGAAGGGGCATCTTGCTCTTGGTGCACAGAGATGGGCAAGGCTCCACATCACACTCCGCCAGACAAAGCGGGGAGAGGAACTCGCTAACAAACTTTGCTGCAAAGCCCGATGGATCTTGGTAGAGGAGGAGCCGATTTCCATTGTCCCCGTTCCCAGGCGGAAGTAAACAAGTCACCTGCCACTTGGCAAACTCAGCTCCCTGGCTGCACATGCTGTGTCAGGGCCTGGATGGACCGTGCCCGGGGACTAGCCAGCAATTAACTCCCTGCTCTGGGGCCCCAGGATGACCCCCCACAGCTGATGCATGGCCCTGATTACCATTCACCAAGCACCATCAAACATGGCTAGCACTGGTCCAGAGTCACTCTCAGGCTGTGGCAGTCAGGATCTCTCTTTGGCTCAGGGCCTCATCCAGAAAGAGACTTCACCACTATTGAGAGTCTCAAAACCCCTGCTCAGCTCTCATCCAAGCCTGGAGGTGCCTAAATTCCTGCTGGTCAAATCCCCAAAGCTCCCACCACCGGTGAATATGAGCCAAACTGTTTATGGCCAGATGCCACCGCTCAGCACCCCACGCTGGAGACTCCGGCGGAGTCATGAGCGGGGTGTTCCCTTTGGGTCTCACCTGGGCACTTCACTTCTGGCTGGCTTCTGGGAAGCCCTTCCTTGGGCACTTGACTCTTTGTACAATGCCTGGCGATGGAGGAGTGCACTGGGCAGCAGTTGAGCATTGCAGCGCTATGCGTGGCTGGGCTAGGTCCCTATGTGGCTCTAGCTCCAGGAGACTTTCCATTGAATGCAGCAGCCTGTGGATCAGATCCTGAGCAAGCAGCTCCAGCCCCCCCAGCTCTAGTGGAGATGCCAATGTTCTCATGAAGTGATTACATCTCAGGGGATGTAATAGGGACTGGACACCCAGGGAAGAAGTTCCCCGTCTGCTTCCTCCCCAGCCAGGAGGTCCCACATGCCCTCCAAATCCTTGATTCTCCATCACACAGAACAGGCCAGATCCAGTGTAATGAGATCAGTGGAGTTACATTGGGACAAACAGCAGTATGGCCCAGTGGGCAGCTCTTCCATTGCCTCAGGGACCTAGGTTAAGGGCATAGACTCCTAGCAATGTTGGACTGGAAGGGACCTTGAGTGGCTGTCAAGTCCAGCCCCTTGTGCTGAGGCAGGGCTGAGTAACCCTACCAGCCCTGACATGTCTCTTTATTCGCGAAGCATTTGCCTCTCTGTGTGTATTCTGTATCAGCTGTGCTGCTGCTTTCCACTTTGTTAGCTGTAGGGATGGATTTAGGGGAGTGTGCGGGGCTGGGTGGATTTAGAGGTGGATGTGTATGGGAATGGACGGATGGGAAGACAGATCTCGGGGGATTCTTTATGGGGGCTGCTGGACACCTGTGCTTCCCTATGGCACTCCTGTCCCCAGCTTGTTCAGCCTGTTGTCACCACTAGCAGCTTGTCTACATGGGGACGTCCAGGAAAATTTAATCTAATCTAATAAAATTAATCTAAAATTAATGGGTGAATTTGAAGTGGATTTGTTAAACCGCATTAAATTCCTGTGCAATTCAGAATTATAATAGCCTTAAATTCAGTTTATTTCAGATGTAAGCAGAGTCAGGATGAGCTCTACCCTGACATCTGGTGGTAGATTATGGGGAGTGCAGAAAGAAGTTTCAAGTATTCGCATTAGTATTTCAGTTATTTGCATTGGCACTCCCACCCCACTTAACCATCCCAGGCTGCTGTGCGGTATGCTATTTTCACAGCTATGGGAGCCCCAATTTTGTTGTTGCTGGGGCAGAAGCAATAAAATGTTGTCATCCCGATTAAGTAAATGAGGAACTACAAAACTGTCTTATGATAGAGGGTTTCATTGTCAACTAAATAGCACTTGCTAGACAAGGGACATGGGTTCCAAAACCCAGTCAAGAGAGAGGCTGGGGACAGATATCTGTACTTGGTGGTGCAGGCTCCTTGTGTGAGCCAGAAGCACCAGTTCCACCGATGCCTCTTTCCACTGTGGAATGTCAGAGTTAATTTTTGATTCCCTTAAGAATCTAGATACAGGTTACTGAGCTGAACTCACTGGCACTGGGGCTCCCCTACTATGAGCTGGAATTACTAAGAGCTGAAATCACTGAAGAGCTGGACTTGCTGAGCTGAGAGCACTGAGTACTGTGCTAATGAGTGGGGGAGCCTGAAGCAATACCGTGGAGCAGAGCAGCTGGCAGAGCAGAGTGGAGCAGTTTGTGCAGCCACTGGGTGAGTGGAGCCAAGCAGCTCGTGAGGACGGCTGGAGTGGCTCACAGGACAGCTGGTGGACCAGAGCATCTGGAAGAGTGGAGCAGCCCACAGAGCAAGCGGAGCTGAGCTGTTTGCGGGGACGACTAGTGGAAGCAGAGCCCCACGAAGAGGCAGGGCAGTTGGCCCCGAAACCACGTAAGGTGCCCTTTTCTATCCAGGCTGGGGAGGGGGACCTCTGCAGAGAGACTCTTGAACTCTGGGGCTGCACTGACCCGGGACAGAGACTTCTGGATTGTGGGACTTTTGGGACTGTGGGTGATTTGGGGGTTGCTGGACTCAAGGGCCCTGAGAGAAGGACACAGCCCAGTTTGCTGGGGTGGGTCTTTGCTCATGGTTTGACCTATGAACTCTAGCTGAGGTATTTTCCCAATTTAATGCTTGTTTTTTATCATGTAATTAAACCTTTTCTGCTACACCAAGACTCTGTGCTTGCGAGAGGGGAAGTATTGCCTCCTCGAGGCACCCAGGGGTGTGTGTAAGATTTTCCCAGGTCACTGGGTGGGGGCTCGAGCTGGTTTGCATTACGTGGTGGGGAAGGGACCCCTATGTATTGAACCCAGCCCTTGCTGCTATCGTTTCGGCCCGGCAGAAGGGTTACACAATTCACTTTCAAAGTGAATTAAACTAAGCCAAATTAAGGCCACTTTAATTTTAAATGAAGGTGTTCACACAAGGGTTTAATGCAGTTTGACTAATCCACTTCAAATTCACCTATTTAGTTAATTCAAGGCTTGTCTACATTAAACACTATGACAGCACAGCTACGCCAACAGGAGGAGTGCTCCGGTCGGTGGTGTTAATCCACTTCCCCAAGGGGCAGTAGCTAGAATTCTTCTGTCAAAACTACCGCTGTCTACACCAGGGGTTAGGTTGGCTTACCTATGCCGCTTAAGGATGTGGATTTTTCACATCCATGAGCAACACAGCTGGGTTGAGCTAACTTTTTAGTGTAGACCAGGCCACAGGTTAATTTTCCTGGCTGTGCTCATGTAGACAAGCCTTAGGTATCTCCTTGTGCTCCAGCCTGGAGTCAGCAGATACAGAAGGGACAGACAGTCCCTGCAAGCTGTAGCATAGCTATCCCACTCAGGGATGCCTTATCTGAGGCTCTGCACCTGGGTATGGCAGTGGGAGCTGGAGCCCAGCCACAGGTTGCTGAGTGGAGGGCGCCCTCGGGTGCAGGAATGGCATTCCCACCCTACCCCCTTTCCCTGTTTCCCTTAGCAGTCAGGGGCTGGGAGGCAGATCACTTCTCCTCTCCCCTGTGGGAACCTGTCCTCACCAGCATGATCAATGACCTCCAATTTATGATATTGGTTTTAATGTGTCACTTATTCCTTCTGCTGGGACCCTGCTGGCCCTTTCAGCCCTACTGATACTGACAGACTGGATTCAGCTTCACTTAGCTTACCCCAACGGGGAGGTGCCGGAAACTGGGAATGTGCCCTGCCCAGGGCAGGGAGCTGCTTTTCGTGCAGCGCAAACACGGGTGACGGATGTGAGTACCTGTGGCTCCGGGCATGTCTGGAAGGCACTCCAATGTTGCAGGTATGAGGGTGCTACAAGGACAGGCTGGAATGCAGCTCTGGGTCAATACAGCGAAGGCGAGTGAAACTGGCATACAGACAATGCAAACTGGCAGGGTCGCTCCTCCCCTGCTGAACTGGGTCTCGTGGCCTGAAATATTTTGTGTCCCACCTTATCTCCCCCACACACCACCCCATTCTGGTCCCATTTACTCCCCTCCCACAGTGACTTGGCTGCCAGGTTGAGAATCTGTGTCCCGCTGATCAATAGCGGATTTACAATGGTGCCACTGGCGCTGGGCTAGGGTGACCAGATGTCCTGATTTTTATAGGGACAGTCCTAATTTTGGGGGGGCTTTTTCTTATATAGGCTCCTATTACCCCATCCTGATTTTTCACACTTGCTGTCTGGTCACCCTACACTGGACCATGGTTGAAAGGGGCCCCGGCCCGCTCTTCTCCACCCCCCACTCTCTCCTGTGGGGTCAGAGAAGCTTGATGCTGCCGGCAGCAGCCTGGCTCCTCCCCCACCTCTTTCCCCAGCATGCTACGTTCCCTCCCCTCATCCCTGCTGCTGATCAGCTGCTTGCCGCCAGGAGTGGGTGGGGGGAGGAGGAGGAAGCCTCAGCATGCTCGCAGCTCTGGGGGGGCGGAGGAGGAGGAGAGGCGGGGATGAGGCCTTGGGGAAGGGGGTGGAATTGGGGCATACCCCTTCCAGCCCCCTGCATGAGCACCTCCACGATCCCAGCCCACACCCCCAGCCCCCTGCCCACCCTGACTGCTGCACCCCCTCACATACCCCAAGCCCCCTGCCCTGACTCCTGCACCCCCTCATACACATCCAGCCCCCTGTCCTGACCCCTGAACTCCCCTCATACCTCCCCAGCCTTGATTCCTGCATCCCCTCTCATCCCCCTGCCCTGACTCCTGCACCTCCCAAACATACCCAGCCCCCTGCACCCCCTCATGGCCCCCCAGCCTCTGCCCTGAAACCTGCACCCCCCCACATCCCCAGCCCCATCCTGAGAACCAAACAGGAGCTGCCCCACGTAAGCACTCCACACCCCAACCTCCTGCCCCAAACCTGAGCAGCAGCCCCCTCCCTCACCCTAGCTCCTGGCCAGACCCTGCATCTGAACATTTTTTTACAGTGTTTGGAAAAATCATTAAGTGGTCTCTCGAGACCCTCTGATTTTCAAGTGGTCTGTGGAAAAATAAGTTAGACTACAAGAACAATCAAGGTACCTCACTTTATTTTCATTTACTTGCTATTACTTATAGGAGGAGGATGAAGAAAAAAAGAATGAAAAACGAGGGCAGCGGGAGATAAGAGAGAATGTTCTTTTTCTTGTCTGGGTCCCAAGGAGGAGCCCCAAAAATGAAGCTGAGCACAGGGCTGGGGGGCCCCCACTAACTCTAAATCCACCACTGGCTGTCACATCACCTGGGCTGGGGATACGGTCAGGACTGGTGTAACCACTAGGCGACCGCCTAGGGTGCCAAGATTTGGGGATGCCAAAAAGCGGTGCCCCCCAATTTTTTTTACACTACAGTGGAGTCACATCTTACACGGGGGTTAGGTTCTAAAGTCACCGCATAAGAGGAAAATCGCGTATAGTGATAATTACCATAAACTACAGTATACACTGTCTACACTAGAACAGGGGTCTTCAACCTACGGCATGCATGCCAAAGATGGCACGCAAGCCTTTTTTTTTTTTTTTTTTTTTTTTAATGGCAGGCTGCGTGTCCCGGCTGCCGCTGAGCCTGCTGCCAACCTGGTGTTCTGTTCACTCAGCCGGCAGCGGGCTGAGCAGGGCCAGCAGTGGGCCAGCTCCTGCCAGCCGGGGTCCCAGCTGCCAGCCCTGCTCAGCACACTGACAATCTGGGGGTCTGGACTGGGTGAACGGCAGGAGGCTGAGTGGAGTCACCGGAGGGACTCCGGCTGGCAGCTGAGTGAACGGAACCCCAGGCTGGCAGCAGGCTCAGCGGCGGCTGGGACCTGCAGCCTGCCATTTAAAAATAAATAAATAAATAAATCAGCTCACATGCCACCTTTGGCACGCGTGCCGTAGGTTGAGGACCCCTGTTCTAGTGTAGACAGTGTATACTGTAGTTTATGGTAATTTTCACTATACGTGATTTTCCTCTTATGTGCTGATCTTAGAACCTAACCCCCACGTAAGATGTGACTCCACTGTGTTCATTTCTGAAAATTTATAATAAGCGATGTTCCGGGGGGGGGGGCGGGCACAAGGTGGAAGTTTTGCCTAGGGTGCAAAATATTCTTGCACTGGCCCTGGATCCTGTGTCAGCTGATCCCCACAGTCTCCAACCAACCTAGGCGGTACAGCAGACATGGCCCTGCCCACTAGCTCCTCTCCACTCCCTAGTCCACTCACCACTTCCCCCCACTTAAGGCTTAGCCCTCTTACTTTTAAAAATGATTGCTTGCCCCTCTCCCCCCTCAGGCTTTTCCGGCAGCCCTGTTGCCAGGTATCCAGTTTTAGACTAGAAACTTGAGTAGAAAATGGGACCTGAGTGTCCAGTTAGCAGTGCTGACTGGAAACTAAATGTCTGGTTATAGGAGGAACCACATTAGCCTCTGCTCATCCCACTCCCAACACCCACCCCAGAGGGCTGGAAGAGAACCTGTCCTCCTGCTGTGGGAGGAGGAGCACCTCAGTGCAGAGAGAGACAAAGAGAATGGGGTAGAACCAGATAGGTACCCGCTCTATGTGGGCAGGGGCGGATCCTGTTTACCCCCCTCCCTAGCCCTGCTGCGCTTGCAGTTTACCCCTGATCCCTCCCTTGCTCCAGAGACCAACCCTAGCTCCTGCCCCACTTGTGCTTTTACCCCTGGCTCCTTTTACAGTCATTCCCCAGGGGGGCCCACAAATATGTTTGGCGCTGGGCCCACTAAAAGTTAATCCGGCCCTGCTGCTGATCCATGGGCAGGGAATGTCTGCTGCTGTGACACTCCAGGGCCAGGCATGGCACTGCACTTCCCTGCTGATCAGCAAGGAGGCAGCTGATGCAGAAGGGGCAGAGAAGTGGTGGCACCTTGGGAACAGAGGAAACAGGTGGGAAGTAGCCTGAGTGGGCAGGCATCATACTTGGGGGCTGGAACTAGGGGTATTGTGGGGTGCGGCAGCACCTGCTGGTTTGAAGTGGTTTCCATCAGACACAGGGTTTCCAGTTTGGTTCAATGGCTCCCAGCCCCCCTACTACACACATTGTTCCAACGCCCCTGGCATCACAGGGCTTTTATTGGAACTGAGGCTGCAGGACTCTCCCTCAATTGGAACAACCTCAGCAGACAAGGACTTGTGGTTGTGCTAATGATTAGTTGTGTGGCAGATAGAGCACCGGACTGGGACTCAGGAAACCAGTGTTATAGTTATGGCTCTGGCCTGCTGGGTGACCTTGGCCAAGTTACTACCCCTGCCCATGCCACAGTTCCCCCACCAGTAAAATGGGGGTAATGAGAACGACCTCCTTGTGAAGTGCTTTGAGAGCTACAGATGAAAAGCACTAGAGAGCTCTTATTAAAATGCAGAGGTGGCCTATAGCGACTAGGAGCCCTGAGGCCTGACCCCTCAGATTTAGGGTTGCCAGGCACCCAGTTTTTGACTGGAACATCCAGTCAAAAAGGGACCCTGGCGACTCTGGTCTGCCCGTTAAAAGT
Organism: Mauremys mutica; assembly: GCF_020497125.1. Lineage (NCBI taxonomy): Eukaryota > Metazoa > Chordata > Testudines > Geoemydidae > Mauremys > Mauremys mutica. The sequence goes on from NC_059078.1 coordinate 50,161,342, forward strand.
CCGGTTGGCGACTCAGTGGGGGCCCAGGGCTAAAGCAGACCTCCCTGCCTACAGTGGCTCCACGTGGCTCCTGGAAGCAGCCCCCGGGTCCCTGCGGCCCCTAGATGCATGGGTGGCCAGGGAGGCTCCACATGCTGTCCCTCCCCTGACGGCTGGCTCCGCAGCTCCCATTGGCCGCGAACTGCAACCAATGGGAGCTGCAGGGGTGGTGCCTGCAGCTGCGAGGGCAGCGCATGGAGCCTCACTGGCTGCCTAAGCACCTAGGGGCTGCAGGGACCTGGGGGCCGTTTCCTGGGAACCACGGTAAGTGCTGCCGGGACCCTGAACCTCCTCCCACACCCCAACCTCCTGCCTGAGCCCCAAACCCCCTCATGCACCCAAACTCCCTCCTACACCTCCACCCCTCAACACCCCAACCTCCTCCCTGAGCCCCCTCCTGCACCCCAAACCCCTCATCCCCAGCCCCACCCCAGAGCCCACACCCCCAGCTGGATCCCGCTCTCCCCTCCCACACCCCAACCTCCTGCCTGAGCCCCGAGCCCCCTCCTGCACCCCAAACCCCTCATCCCCAGCTCCACCCCAGAGCCCAAACCCCCGTCCAGAGCCCCCTCCTGCACCCTGAACTCATCATTTCTGGACCCATCCAGAGCCTGCACCCCCAGCCCAGAGCCATACCCCCCACACCCCAACATCCTGCCGCAGCCTGGAGCCCTCTCCTGCATCCCAAACCCCTCATCCCTGGCCTTACCCCAGAGCCTGCACCCCCCGCTGGAGCCCTCCCTGCCCTCCCCACCCCCTAACCCCTTGCCCCAGCCTGGTGAAAGTGAGTGAGTGTGGGGAGAGTGAGCGACGGAGGATGGAGCTAGTGGAGGGTGGGGCCTTGGGGAAGGGATGGGGCGGGATCAGGGCCGTAGCAACAAAGAACGTGGCCCCCTCCGAACATATGTCCGGGGCCCCTTATAATGCAGAAACTGGAATGCGGTATTTATTTTATACAATATACAGGGTTCATATTATGTATACATAGGCCTACAGTGTACATGTATTCCGTATTTACGCAAAGCGCTTCTTTCGAGCCTTGTTTTCCGCAAATTGGTTAATCAATGCGTCATAGTCCAGAGATCTGGCAATCTTGTTTTCGATTGAGAACTGCAAGCGCAGAAAGCCTGTCATCAGTCATGGCTGAGCGCAGGATATTCTTGATCAGTTTCATTCTGCTGAAGCTCCTTTCAGCACCGGCGACAGTAACTGGTGCGGTCAGAAGAATTCTGATGCAAATGCAAAGATTCAGATATATCTCCTGAAGGCTGTTCTTGTATATGTATGTTAAAAAATTGTTTGCCATGACAAGTCCTCTCTCTTTCTCGATGACATAAATAAAACGATTCAATTCCATTATGAGTTCGTTGGCATCAATGTCTCCCATTTTTCTTTCAAAATTTTTGCTGTGATTCTCCAGTTCATTTTCTCTGTGACACTGCTTCAGGCTGTTAGCGTTGTACAGAAATCCAAACAACTTATACCACTCCACGAATTGGTCAAATCGCGACGAAACAGAAGATATGGCCTGATCAGTGAGAAAGTATATCGTACCACGTGTACACAGTCAGAACAAAAGGCCACGTAGTAACATGGTCTAAAAGCGCACCGGCTTCTGTTACTGTATTGCCATCTTTCTTTTCGAGCGCATATTCTCGCAAAGATGACAAAGCATTGCACAATTCTTCAAGGTGATAACGCAATGGCTTCACAGCATCAATTCTTGACTCCCAACGAGTGTCCGATAACCCTTTAACAGATATTGGCATATGTTCTTGAAGTATATCCCAACGTGAAGGTGACGAAGAAAAGATAACGTATATTCTGTTAATCAGACCGAAAAAGTCAACGGCATATTTCGATGACTTTGCCGCATCTGAGATCACAAGATTCCAAGTGTGAGCTCCACATGGTACATACAAGGCGCGGTCATTTATTTCTAGCATGCGGACTTGAACTCCTTTATTCTTTCCTCTCATATTTGCGCTGTTATCATAAGCTTGGCCTCTCATGTCAGCAATGTCTGTTCCTAAGTTGTTTGCCTTTTCAAGAAACGCTTCCAATAAGCCCTCGCCAGTTGTATCATGAACATTAAGAAAACCAACAAACGCTTCACGAATATTGACACCATCTTCACCGTTGCATTCAACAAAGCGTAACACCACAGACATCTGTTCTTCATGTGACATGTCGGGAGTACAGTCCAAAATAACTGAATAATATTTTGCTTTTTTAAGCTGCGCTATGTTGGCCTCTTGAATGTTACTGGCAACAAATTGAATCAGCTTGTTTTGGATCTGTGGACTGAGGTACTGAACAGGTGTCTCTGCCTTCTTAATCCTCTGTAAAAGTTCGCTGAGGACAGTATCATACTTTGCAAGCAATTCAAACAGTCCCAAAAAGTTGCCATTCGAAGGATCGCCGAGCTTTTTCATTACTTCCTCGAAATGCCAAGTTTCTTTCGGACAAGAAAATAACGACATCAATCATGCGTTTGACAACATTTCTCCAGAAATCTTTCTTTCAGAAAAGCCTGCAATTCGAGTTGGTCAATAGATGTACGTTTACTATGCCTGACCGAAGGTCAAACCATTTCACCATAGAGTCTTGATGACCTTTGCCTGTTTCATGCTGCTGAAGTCTTTTTGACAGTGCTTTCCAAGCAGACGTTCCACGACGTAGCGGTATGTCGCCAGTGCCAAATTTACAACAAAAACAAAAAATGGCATCTTTCTGAACTGAGTACATTAACCATGAACGTCTTATTTTCTCGCCATTTGCCATGGTTTGATAGAAATGAGTACTTGTGAACCTCCGTCTTTCCTCGTTAAATGGAAATTTGTAACTTTCATTCTGCTGCGGTGGGCCACGTGCAACAATGTCACACACTTGCCTGTCCGATATTATAGACGGCCAGTCTCCTGGATCATCAGTCAGTGGTTCAGATTCAGATACTTCTTTCCCGGCAGCAGCTGGAATATCTGTCACAGTTTGTTTAGTAGAACAACTGGCTTCACCTTCGACCTCACTTGAAGCACTTCTGGATACTTCTGGATATGATTCGTCGCTGCTAGCACTGTCCGTTTCATGTGCCTGTACCTGTACGTTGGATTGCAGCGCAAAATACATTGACAACTTTGGAATTTTCTCAAGTTCCTTCTCGGCATCTTTTGCTGCCTTTCGTTTACTAGCTCCGCTCTTATACATTCTCTTAGACATCACAAAGCACGCTTCTGCGTTGGAAACGATAAAAAATTAAACAACTAAATTAACATTTATCCGCCGACTGCCATTATGAACACAAATACACATTCTTTGAATGGGTCCAACTAAAATTCGAAACTGACCGACAGACAACTGATGTAGCCAATAGCATTATGATGTATCATAATGACTTCACGGTTTTGTCAGTAAAACCGACATGGATTGTGCAATAGCGTCAATAAATGTCACTTACCTAGTTATACCTTACATTTTTTTGCCACTTTTAGGGGCCCCCTTCCTTGCGGGGCCCCCTCCAGTCGGAGGGTACGGAGGGCGCTCGCTACGCCTCTGGGCGGGATGTTTGGGGGTGTTTGTGCAATTAGAAAGTTGGCAGCCCTACTCAGATCAGGGAGGAGCAGTGCATGATGAGGGCTGTAGTCTCCACAGCCAGCATTAAAGATACAGGTGGCTGCCATCTGAATAGCGTTAGGTCCATGGCCACCTGGAGCCTGCTGTCCCTTAGCAACATTCTTAGCCCGTCGCTGACAGAGGAGAGCAGATAGAATTGCTGCGGGGAGTTTGGTTTAGAGGTGTCTAAAACAGTCTGGCCATGTCTAAAACGGATCACTCTCCATCTCCATGTGCTATGTCCCAGCTGGGAGACAATGTCTGCTTCCCGCACAGGCCTTGTTACTAGAATGGGTAAAATCCCTCCACCCTCACTTGGAGCTTCATGGCAACAGCAGGGAGAGAACCCAGATGCTTCGACTCCCAAATTGGCACAATATCCTGCCTCATAAGCTACAGGAGAATCTCATTTGACAGTATAGAATCTATGACATACAGCTGAGCCGTTCTGCTTTCATACAGTAGAGGGCAATGCTTTGTACAGATACACATGGCAGCACCTCAGATCTGATCACCTCTCCCCTGCTGACCTGGCTCTCTCAAGGCATTGGCATAAGAATGGAATCTGTTTCCCTAAAACTCCTCTTCCTCCGTTCTTGATTGCCCAGCTGAGAGGCTGTGGGATGGGTGAAGTAGAAGCTCTGGGAGCAGCTGAAGACCCACCCAAATGGCTTGAGTCCGAAGAGCCTGGCACTGAGGAAGCCTCCCCCAAGTGCTGTCCCGCACATGGGCCGACTTCCCAGGAGTAGGGCACTTGCTTCCATGCAAACCCTCTTCATAGGCCTTTAGAAAAGCGGCCCAGCTGGGATGTGCAGGCAGCAAAGGCTGTTTCTGGCTTGAATGTTTTTCCGTGTATTATAGGAGTCTGGAACTTGTCCTTCTTCAGCTGCTTGCCACAAGTCTCAATGCCATTCACGGAAAAGATGGCATTAGCGAGTGCCTACTTGCTTTGTCGCTTGAAGCCAGATGGACATTCCACCAGCTCCCAGCCAGACCCACGGTGCCCATCTCCCTTTGTCTCCTGCCCATCTACCTATCTCACAGAGGCTTTGCAGCCTCCTAGAAAAGAATGCTTTACAAATCCTGCAGATGGCTCCGAGCAGACTATCTCACTGCACAAGGGAATGCTCTGGGGGAAAGGAGAGCTGCAACCTGCAGCCATCAAATGGGTTTCCATTGGCTACATCATGAACTCTTGGCATGATTAACCCACTTAAAACAGTCTGTGGGCTGGCATTTCTTAGCCTTTGCTTTTAATGAGAACATGGCAAAGGGGAGGGAGGGACCCCAGGAGGTTGTTACAGGGGAGTTACAATTGCCCTCTCCTTGTTTATTGCCTTAAAAAGACCAGGAGCATTTAAATTGTCTCATTCCTTTTTTCCTTGGAAAACTGGGAAATATGCATTACTTGGCCATTAAGGGAGGTGGTGGTACTGAGTATTTAGCAAAGAGCTTTTTTCTCCCAAGTGTTAAGTAGGTGTTTGTATATGTAAGACCCTCAACACCATAGGATATGTGCATCCTGCAATCACAAATGGGTTTTATGCTCACAAGACCCATGTGAGATAGGGTAGGACTAGCCTCACTTTATGGCTAGGGAGCTGAGCCCCAGCACAGATTAAGTGACATGCCCAAGGTGACCCAGGAAGTCTGTGGCTGAGGTGGGACTCAATGCAGGGTATCCCAAGTCCTGGTTCACTACTCAACCATTCTTCTTACCCCCACCAAAAATCAAAGAGTTTTTTAAACAGACATAGAATAGTAGGGTTGGAAGAGACCTTAGGAGGTCATCTAGTCCAATCCCTGCTCAAAGCATGACAAACACCAACTAAATCATCCCAGCCAGGGCTTTGTCAGGCTGGGCCTTAAAAGCCTCTAAGGATGGAGATTCCACCACCTCCCTAGATAACTCATTCCAGTGCTTCACCACCCTCCCAGTGAAATAGTGTTTCCTAATATCCAGCCTAGACCTCCCCCACTGCAACTTGAGACCATTGCTTCTTGTTCAGTTTCTCATCTTAGTTAATCAGGTTTCATTCCCTTGGTGTCAATGTTCAAACCGCACTGAGCTCTCCCTGCCATCCATCATCTCAGGCCATTTGGGTGGGTCTTCAGCTGCTCCCAGAGCTTCTACTTCACCCATCCCACAGCCTCTCAGCTGGGCAATCGGGAACGGAGGAGTTTTAGGGAAACACAGATTCCATTCTTATGCCAATACCTTGAGAAAGCCAGGTCAGCAGGGGAGAGGTGATCAGATCTGAGGTGCTGGCATTCTAACGAAAGGACTGAGGATAAAGTAGCTATGTTCTTTAGCATTTGGCAAGATCACATAAGGAATACAGGAACCATGCTGCAAGAGCAGATCCAATATAGTGTTGTTCTAACCAAGTTTTATCTTGAGTTTGTAAAGAGATTCAATCATGTTATTGAACATGACTTGGATAAACCATTGCTGTTATACACTGATACGGCGTCTAACCGAATATTAGCTGTAGTAAGACAGAACCAAGGATGGGGAGCTTTTGGGATGCAATCAGCGATGTTTGTGTCATCCCTTCTTGCATCAATTTTGCATTGGGGTTGTGACATTATTGACATGACCGTGTAGATCACTGTTGCAACCAAGGTCCTATAGTTGCACCAAATCTTGTACAAAGGAGGTCCAGTAAGGTGTCTTTGAAAAGGTTGTAATTTGCTGGTTATAATTATGTTCTCTGTATGGGTGTATCTTTTTTTTTTATTTGAAGTTATGAATATTGGCTATGTACTTGAATCTCAATGTGTTTGATTCTAAGTAGCATCAGTGAAGCATTTGGCCAGCTTATTGTGAAGAGACTTTTCAGATTAAGTGCCCAATCAAGAAACACTTAACTGACAATGGCTCTTGGGAGACTCCAATCCACATGAGACGTCTTCCTGAGAACGTTCAAGGTAGCATGTGAGCAATGGCTTCTCTCCCTGTAAAGAACTGTGTCATGCATGGACATGTGACTTGCCTATGTGACTTTAAACTCCATCTTGCTGCTATGATTTTTCCCACAGTAAGAACAAAGGGGTTTCCTTCCACATGGCAGAGGACATAAAAGGCCCTGGAAACCCCTCCATTTGGTCTTCAATCCTGCTTTTTACCTCTGAAGGAACTTTGCTACAAACTGAAGCGCTGAACAAAGGACTGAATGACCCATCCCAGCTGTGGATGTACTACAGAGACTTGGTTTGGACCTGCAGTTTATTCCATCACTGCTACAAGCCTGAACCAAGAACTTTGTCATTACTGTATGTAATTGATTCCATTTAACCAATTTTAGCTCTCATCTATATTTCTTTCTTTTATGAATAAACCTTTAGATTTTAGATTCTAAAGGATTGGCAACAGTGTGATTTGTGGGTAAGATCTGACCTGTATATTGACCTGGCTCTGGGACTTGGTCCTTTTGGTATCAGGAGAACCTCTTTTTTCTTTTACTGGGGATTGGTTTTCATAACCATTCGTCCCCATAACGAGTGGCACTGGTGGTGATACAGTGAAACTTGGAGTGTCTAAGGGAATTACTTGTATGACTTGTGGTTAGCCAGTGGGGTGAGACCAAAGTCCTCTCTGTTTGGCTGGTTTGGCGTGCCTTAATGGTAAAAGAAACCCAGCCTTGGGCTGTGACTGCCCTGCTCTAAGCCAGGGCCACCCAGAGGATTCAGGGCAGCTGGGCTCTTCTGCTGCCAAATTGCCACTGAAGACGCGTCACTTCGGCGGCAGGTCCTGGAGCAGAAGGACCCCCCGCCGCCGAATTGCCGCTGAAGACCCGGAGCGGAAGACGCTCCGGGGCCCCCGGAGTGAGTGAAGGACCACGCTCCGGGGCCCCCGGAGTGAGTGAAGGACCACGCTCCGGGGCCCCCGGAGTGAGTGAAGGACCACGCTCCGGGGGCCCTGAAACTCTCGTGGGGGGGTCCCTGCAGGGCCCGGGGCTTGGGGCAAATTGCCCCACTTGTCCCCCTACTCTGGGCGGCCCTGTTCTAAGCAATTTGTCCTGAACTGATACTCTCAGTTGGGCCTTGCCACAGGCAGCATCGTTACAGGCAGTACTTGACACCTTCTGCTGGAAGCCACTATTTACACCAGCCAGTGTTTCTTTCCTGTATGCTGGCCTTCACAATGAAAGACAGTGACCAGGCGAACACTTAAGCTGTGTCTACACCAGTGAGCTTACAGCAGCACAGCTGTCCTGATGCAGCCACACCGCTCTAAGAGCACTCATGTAGCTGCCCTATGCCAATGGGAGAGAGCTTTCCCGTCTACATTACAAAAGCAGCTCAATGAGCGGCGGTAGCTCTGTTAGTGGGAGAAGCTCTCCCACCGACATAGTGCTGTGCACACTGCCACTATGTCACTCAGGGGGGTGGTTTTTTCACACTCCTGAGTGACAGAAGTTTTGCTGACATGAGTGGCAGTGTAGACATGGCCTTAGTATAACCTTTATAACATCAGGGTGGATGTCATAGACAAGATTATGAAAGGCTTGTAAATTGCTGCATGCATTAGAGTCTAAACACGTTCTTATAAACCTACTGCCTATGTTAACTGAGCCAGCACACAGGTGAGCCAGGTTGACTGGCTCTGTATTTAACAGAGATCAAGGGAGACAAAGGGGCACATTGTCTGAGCTGGCACTGGTCTGCTAGCGTCATAGCCAGGTCTTCTCTCAGTCACATCAACGTGTCAGGCTCTCATGTCTGATCCCACAGGGGTTGGGGTTATAGCTCCCCCCAACTCTCAGCCCCAGCTTCCTCCCTCTCTAGTCTCCCACCCCACCCTGTTGCTTTATATTAGTCTCCTCCCCCCAGGTCTGGCTTTTGGTCCCCTCCGCATTCAGGTTAAGACTCAGGAGTATTCCTCCTCCATGCTGCACAACTGGGGGCCATTGGAAGCACAAGAAAGAGGGATGCCCTGCTCTGCTGCCTCGCCCCACTGGGGCCCAGAGCTGCGACCACAGGTACTGTCCTGCTCAGCCCCCAAGCATACTCAGGGGGAGAGAGCCTTCAGGGAACTTCTCTCTGACGCTCTAGCACCCAGAACCGCATACAACAATCATCAGAAGTGCAAGAGCCAGGATGTGCTTGCCAGGGCTCGGGGCTTCAGGTGCAAGGTATTACAACATCTACTGGCCAGTTTGCTCGTGAGGCTAGAGAATTCTCTGATTCTGACCCATCATGCTCCTGCTGGTAGAAAGCTAACAACTGTCTTCTCTCTTGAGGGGCAGAGGAGAGAATTCCTCAGCTAGGGTGACCAGATAGCAAGTGTGCAAAATAGGTACCCTTTTTGGGGGGTGGGAGGGTGAGAGGAATAGTTGCATATATAAGACAAAGCCCCTACTATTGGGATGGTTCCGATAATATCAGGACATCTGGTCATCCCAGGCTCTGCTGAGGCTGCAAGGGGGTGCAGTTTTCACTGCCCTGCAGTTGCCTCAAGGCCCAGTAAGCTGAATGCGGCTGGTGTGTAAAAGGCAAAGGAGAGGGGAGGGGGGAAAGAGGAAGTGGAAGCTATAGGGGAAGGGGAAGGGCTAAGTCTGCCAGGAAGGCTGGGCTGCATGCAGATAAGAACTGGACCATGCATACCTCCACAGCTGGCCTGTCCTAATCTGATTTATGGGTCATCCCTTGTTATGTGCTTGGGGAGAGGAGTTTACTCACTGACAGGGCAGAGCAATTGCTCCAAGGCCTTTCAGAAGGCAGCATTTCTGAACAGGACTTGGCTCCTAAGAAATGGCCTTTAGGTGCAGGAATGAGCCAGCAGGAGCTGGAGCGCTGGAACCTAGTAGCCAAAGGCACTGGCTGCAAGCCAGGGCAGGGCACGGTGGCTTCAAATTAGAGCAGAGGGAATCATTCATAGGGATTGAATTAACTGGCATGTTTGCTTCTCTTTGGGTTTGCAGCTTGTCCGCAATCGGATCATGCTTCCCTTGATTCGTTATTCTTCACTGAATGTTTCTATAAAAGCAGCAAAGAGTCCTGTGGCACCTTATAGACTAACAGAAGTTTTGGAGCATGAGCTTTCGTGGGTGAATACCCACTTCGTTGGATGCATGTCACATGCATCCGACGAAGCGGGTATTCACCCACGAAAGCTCATGCTCCAATACGTCTGTTAGTCTATAAGGTGCCACAGGACTCTCTGCTGCTTTTACAGATCCAGACTAACATGGCTACCCCTCTGATACTGAATGTTTCTAGTCCACCAAGTTACGTGGCACATAGTGGCAATTTCCCACTGTGAAGGGGGATTGGGCATTGGCTGAGGCAGGTCCTGTGCCAGAACCCCCAGCTGAGGGAAGCGGTTTGTTGGCATGGCAGAGAAAGGGGGCATGGTAAGGGGCTCTATCACAGGGGTGGGCAAACTTTTTGGCCTGAGGGCCACATCGGGTTTTGTAAATTGTATGGAGGGCCAGTTAGGGGAGGGGGTCATGGCCCAGCCCCCACCTCCTATCTGCCGCCCCGGGACTCCTGCCCCATCCAACCCCCCTGTTCCCTGACGGGACCCCTGCCTCATCCACACACACCCGCTCCCTGTCCCTTGACTGCCCCGTCCAACCCCTCCTCTCATTCCTGATGGCCCCCCCTGGGATCCCTACCCCATCCAGCCACCCTGTTCCCTGACTGCCCCATCCAGCCCCCCTCAACCTTCCTGACTGCCCCCATTCAACCCCCTGCTCCCCCCGTGACTGCCCCACACCCCTGCCCCCTGACCACCACCCTGAACTCCCTTGCCCTCTATCCAACCCACCCCTGACCCCTTACTGCGCTGCCTGGAGTACTGGTGGCTGGCGGCGCTACAACTGTGCGGCCCGTCTGGAGCCAGGCCACGCCACCACTGCCACCACGCAGCACAGAGACTGGGTCAGGCCTGGCTCTGCAGCTGCACTGTCCCAGGAGCTCACAGCCCCACTGCCCAGAGCATTGTGCCGGCAGAGCGAGCGAGCTGAGGCTGTGGGGGTGAGGGAACAGCAGGGGAGAGGCCGGGGCTAGCCTCCCAGGTCAGGAGCTCGGGGGCCGGGCAGGACGGTCCCGCAGGCCACATCCAGATGTAGTTTGCCCACCTCTGCTCCATCACACCAGATGGCCACTGGCACAAGGTCCGGGGTAAGGAATTGGACTTGATGCATTGCCATCTTGAACCAACCCTAGCTATTTTTAATTCCTGTAAATCTGCTCAGGCAAAACCTGAGCCATTGTTTTCTGACTTCTGAGCCAACTACTGTAGCATCTCAGTGCCTCTCCATCTTTAAAGTATTTCCGCTCACGCCAGCCGTGATGTAGGGCCGTGCTGTTAGCCCCCCTGGACAGATAACAATAGCTAACACCCAGCTCTTACATCACACTCTTTGTCAGTAGATCTCTCAGTTGCTGTAAAAAGAGGTCAAGTTCATTATTCCCAGTTTACAGATGGGGCAACGGAGGCACGGAGAGACTAAAGTGGTGTCTCCACTGTAAACACAGCGTGTGACTGAAGCTCATGTAGACATACTCAAGCTGGTTTTAATCTAGTGTGTTCAGATCCTGAAGCAGTGAAGCCCTGGCAGCACTGCTGTCAGGCCCAGAACCCTGGGGAATTACTGAGGTGGCTAACCCATGCTGCCATGCCTGCTCTGGTACCCGAGTGAGCTAGATTAAAGCTTGCTGGGATGTATCTATGGGAGCTACAGTCACATCCCAGGATTGCACTAGACACGTACCCTGAGGGTGTGTCTACACCACAGTTAAACACCTGTGACTGGCCCTGTGCCAGCTGCCTTGGGCTAGGAGGGTCTGTTTAATTGCTGGGTCCCTCCCATCTTGCAGGGTCCTAGAGCCTAGACTGCAGCCCAAGCCTCTGCACAGCAATTAAACAGCAAGCCCTGTGAGTCAGTTGGCAGGTGCTAGCTAGGGGTTTTTAACTGCAGTGTAGACACACCCTAAGTCACGTGACTTGCCTGAGGTCACCCAAGAAGTGTGTGGTAGAGTAGGGAACTGAGCCCAGGTCTCCCAATGCCCACCTTAGTGCCCTAACCACTAGGCCAGTCTGCCTTTTTTTAGTGGGCGCTTTGTATGCGCACTGTGTGCATGTTTCCCTTTACAGAGCCTCACTCCCAGGTCTTTCACCCTCTTCTGCTGCTGCTTTGAGTGATACTTTGCTTATTGCAGTGTGCTTGAGGTAATGCAGTTTGGAAAAGGGATGACAAAAAGAAATTAAAAAAAGAAAGTAACCAAAGACCAAAATATTTAGAACTGGTGATGAAAACATACAATCTGGGATTGTTCTGGGGATGAAGTCAGCCCAGTCTTTCCCGCTAATACCCGCTTGGACTAAAAAGCACAATACAGTATTTAGTTTTGTGGTTGCAGTTGGTATTTTTTTTACAGCTGCAGTGAATAAACAAGGCTGTAGTTTATCGGGAAGCTTGCTCTTGACAAAAGACATTTTCCCCACCGAGGATGCAATGAGCTCCTGGTAGCTGGAAGTGCTATCATTGTAACGGACCATATGCCAAACGCAGTTCTCTTTCCAGCTAAGTGCAGACACCAGGATCCTAGCCTAACCTTAAGGCCTGATTTGAGATCAGCGATAAGGCATAGGGCTAAGAGATCTCCCGGGGGGTCTATGGAGCAATGGACAACTGGCCATGTCCCCATTTACTGCTCCAAAACTTCTACCTAACACGGGGAGAGAAGAATTAAAATAGTTTCCAGAGTAATGCATCATGCAGTATTTTAAATTATAAACCTGGCCTACATTGCACAGCTGGGGTTTTAGTGTGGTGGTTTGGGGAAGGAAGTATCATTTAACATACCACTGGCATGAAGTTATTGGGTATGATGAGTAAAGGAGAGGTTCAAGCATTCCAGTGCCCTTTTAAATTATTATACACCATAGTTGATACCTGGCACTTTTCAGCAGTAGATTTCAAAGCACTTTACAAAGGTCAGTGTCATGATCCCTGTTTCACAGGTGGAGAAACTGAGGCACAGAGAGGGGCAGTGACTTGTCCAGGGTCATTCAGCACACGAGCAACGGAGCTGGGAGTAGAACTCAGTTGTCCTGAGTCCTAGTCCATGCTCTATCCACTAGGCCACCCTGCCTCAATTAAAAAAACCTAGGGACAAATCCTATGGTCTTTACTCAGGCAGAATCCCCTTTGATGTCAGTGGGAGCATGGGCCATCCCTCTGAACAATCCCTTTGGCTTTGAGGTTATTTTCCGGGATAACCACACTAAAATAGGTTAGCAAAGGCTGTGGCCACATTTTCTTCTCAGACCAAACAAGGTAAACAGCATCAGCAATATGTTACCAACAGGGCAATGTCATTTCTGCACAGCTCCCTGGCCTGCCCTCTATTCCCACTGCTGCTCCCCTCCCAGCCCCTCCCTGAGGCTTTGGGCCACAGTCACTAGTACGCTTCAGCTGGTTTGCCATGGGGTTTAGGGTGCCTTTGCGTTACAGGGGCAAGGTAAAGCAGCAAGAATCTGGGTTTATGAGACCAACTACATTTAGGTGTAGAGAAGCCTGAGTTTCCACATGCATTCCCCACAACTACCCTCAGATCCCCCATGGACTTGGTGCCTGGGGTTTAATTCTGAGCTGTACTCCTAGGAGCCTAGGCAAAGGGAAGTGAAGATGGCTATAAGCCATCCTTGCACTGCCTGGATTCCAGGCGGGCTAGAGATTGCAAATTAGAGCAGCCCTGGGGGTTACCTTTAGGGTGTGTGTCAGCCCAGAACCTCCATAGATTCATGTGCTTTGGAGAATCCCTCTCCATCCCCTGCCTCCATCTGGGGTCACGAATAAGGTGGACTATGTCATGGCTGCGAGGGAGCTGTGCTAGAAAATGGATTGAAGGTTTCAAGATGGGGGGAATCCTGCCATGCCCTGTTCACATTAGGGCCTGGGATGAGGCAGCGTGTGGCTCTTGTCCATAAATATGGTTTTGCTGAGAGGTACTGTTGCTGCAGGAACTGCCGCCATCTCTGGGATTGAATGTGAGTGCCCCCTTCCATTAACATACCTGGCAGGGTGAGTGAATCACAAAACCAAAGACAAAAGGGGGTTGTGAATCCTCCCAGGTGTTTGGAACTGAATGGGCGCTTTTGATGAGTTGTATGTGAGGCCTGGTCTACACTACGCGTTTAAACCGGTTTTAGGAGTGTTAAACCGATTTAACGCCACACCCGTCCACACTAAGAGGCCCTTTATATCGATATAAAGGGCTCTTTAAACCGATTTCTGTACTCCTCCCTAACGAGAGGAGTAGCACTAATATCGGTATTACCATATCGGATTAGGGTTAGTGTGGCCGCAAATCAACGGTATTGGCCTCTGGGCAGTATCCCACAGTGCACCACTGACCGCTCTGGACAGCAATCTGAACTCGGACGCAGTGGCCAGGTAGACAGGAAAAGCCCCGGGAACTTTTGAATATCATTTCCTGTTTGCCCAGCGTGGCGCTCCGATCAGCACGGGTGGCGATGCAGTCCGAAATCAAAATCCAAAAAGAGCTCCAGCATGGACCGTACGGATGTGATCTCTGTATGGGCAGGCAAATCTGTTCTATCAGAGCTCCGTTACAGAAGACGAAATTCCAAAGCATTTAAAAAAAATCTCCAGACAGAGGCCACAGCAGGGACGCAGCACGCTGCTGCGTGACAAACGTAAGGGAAAGCCAAAGAATCAAATGGACACTCATGGAGGGAGGGAGGGGGGACTGAGGACTCAAGCTATCCCACAGTTCCTGCAGTCTCCGAAAAGTATTTGCATTCTTGGCTGAGATCCCAATGCCTGTAGTGTCAAACACATTGTCCGCGGTGGTTCAGGGCATAGCTCGTCAATTTACCCCCCTCACCCATCCCCAGAAGTAAAAGGGAAAAAAATCCTCTCTTGACTCTTTTAAATGTCACCCTATGTTTACTGAATGCTGCTGATAGACGCGATGCTGCAGCAGTCAATGGCAGCATCCTTGCCCCCCCCATGGGTGGCTGATGGTACAATATGGCTGATATCCATTGTCATCATCAGTCTTGTGGCAGATGGTGCAGTACAATAGGACTGGTATCTGTCCTCATCATCAGCCCGTGAGTGCTCCTGGCTGGCCTCCGGTGAGGTCGGCTGGGGGTGCCTGGGTAAAAAACTCCTGATCATTCCCAGTAGATGGTACAGAACGGCTGGTAACCATCTTCATCATAGCAACAGGGGGCTGAGCTCCATCAGCCCCCGCCCTTCATGTGTAAAGAAAAGATTCTGTTCTGCCTGGACTATCATAGCAGTGGGATGCTGGGCTCCTCTCCCCCACACTGCTTAATGTCCTGTCTGGACTATCATAGCAGCTGGAGGCTGCCTTCCCCTCATTTTATCTCACTAACAAGTCACTGTTTCTTATTCCTGCATTCTTTATTACTTCATCACACAAATGGGGGGACACTGCAACGGTAGCCCAGGAAGGCTGGGGGAGGAGGGAATCAACAGGTGGGGTTGTTGGCATACAGCTCATCATTTCTGCGGGATCTGACACGGAGCGGCTGTGCTCTCTGATACACTGGCTCTCTAGTACACTTGCCCCATATTTTAGGCAGGACTGATTCTATTTTTAGATACCATAAAGGAGGAATTGACTCAGGGAGTCATTCCCATTTTTGTCTTTTGCGCCCCTAGCTAATCTCAGCCAGGGGCACCTATGACAGCAGCAGATGGTACAGCACAAAAGGACTGGTAACCGTCATCTCATCGCCAATTTACAATGGCATGGTAGATGGTACAGAACGGCTGATAACCATCTCTGCTATCATGCAAAAGCAAATGAATGCTGCTGTGTAGCGCTGCAGTATCGCCTCTGTCAGCGGCATCCAGTACACATACGGTGACAGTGACAAGAGGCAAAACAGGCTCCATGGTTGCCATGCTATGGCGTCTGCCAGGGCAATCCAGGGAAAAAGGGCGCGAAATGATTGTCTGCCGTTGCTTTCCCTTGAGGAAGGAATGACTGATGACATTTACCCAGAACCACCCGCGACAATGATTTTTGCCCCATCAGGCACTTGGATCTCAACCCAGAATTCCAAGGGGCGGGGGAGACTGCGGGATCGATGGGATAGCTACGGAATAGCTACCCACAGTGCAACGCTCCAGAAATCGATGCTAGCCTCGGACCGTGGACGCACACCACTGAATTAATGTGCTTAGTGTGGCCGCGTGCACTCGATTTTATACAATCTGTTTTACTAAACCGGTTTATGTAAAATCAGAATAATCCCGTAGTGTAGACGTACCCAGAGTAAGAGAGAGAGAGAGAGAGAGAGAGAGAGAGAAAAAAAAGATGACAGAAAAATCGGGAAAGACTCAGAGTGACACAGACAACCTGAAGGATCAGCTGAAAGCCAGGTGTCTGACTGTGGAAGAAACCTGGGGAGAGGTTTTTGGGTAGGTGGTGCAGGCTGAAAAGTGTGTTCTTTCCCTGAGAAGCTGTTTCCTGCCATTTGGTTCTTTCTGTGTTCACAGACACTGGACTTTGTGCATTCTTTGTAAATAAACACAATTGCAACAAAGAAATACTTATCACCCATTTCTACTCCTAGCTGGAACAGCCCCAGGTAGGATGACCAGACAGCAAATGTGAAAATTCGTGATGGGGGTGGGGGGTAATAGGAGCCTATATAAGAAAAAGATTTAAAAAATCGGGACTGTCCCTATAAAATCGGGACATCTGGTCACCCTAGCCCCAGGGCCCCAAAATTTGCCTACCCACCTAGGTCAAAAAGTGGCAACACTATTTAATAAAACTTAAAACAAACCAAACCAGCTTTACATTTGAGGACTTATGTTCCCTGTAATTAGAGGAGGGCAAATAACTCAGAACTATTTCCATAGCTCTTCTCTCAAATCACAACCAGAATTTGCTTCCCCTGTGGTTGTGCCTGTTTGTGTTCATTTCCTGGCAGGAAGGGGCACAAAAAACATCAATAGGGCAGAATATTTGCAAATGCTGAATTTGGGACTATTTGATTCTAAAAGCAATGCTGATCCAACTAGGGAACCGATACAGTGCCACGTGATCGAAACGTCTACTCCAAACTAACCAGCGCACTTTGCATATGGAATGATTACAATGGACCAATTGATAGGCCAAGAATTGTTTGTAGGAGTTATCTGCTGAACAATTCTGAACAACAAAAGGAATTGGGGAGAACCGTGAGCACCCCTCAGACAATTCACAAAGGGAAGATGAGGCAAAAATCAAAGTGTTCTCGTGACAGTCAATTAATTGTGACAAACCTGGGTTCTCAACAGAGGTCATGATCACGTGTTGAGGGTTTATGTCCAACATTCCCATCTAATATTACTAAACGGGAGTGCGTTCCCTGCTAGTAGGGAGGGGGGCTATTGGGTCCCAGTGTGGAAAAGGGAGTCCCAATTTGGAAAAGGCTGAGAAGTAAACTGACTCATTACAAATAGTTTTCCCTGCACAGTTGGGGTGACAGAATCCAAAATGATCACATGAAAAAATAAACAAAGCATGTACAAAAATTCTCTCCAGGGTCTCGGCTGTATCGCTCGTTGGTGGTAAATGTTGATTTATGGGCCTTGACTCTCTGTTCAGGGTTGAACGTATATACAGAGCACTGCCAAGCCAAATCCCACCTCTGTGGACATCAAACCCCAGGAGATCAATGGATTCCAGTCTGTTAGAAAATAATTACCTTTCTAGAGGTCTTCAACTAGTCCCTCTTGAAAATCATGCTCCAATTAGAGGGAGCAGAATATAAATGCTTTGGATGTCCTTCTGGCCTGCAGATTAGGCCCAGATGTGCACCAGCAACAGGTGTTATTGCATTAAACATCACAGCAATCAGTCCTGAGAATGCAGCAAAGAATCCTGTGGCACCTTATAGACTAACAGACGTTTTGCAGCATGAGCTTTCGTGGGTGAATACCCACTTCTTCGGATGCCGTATTCACCCACGAAAGCTCATGCTGCAAAACGTCTGTTAGTCTATAAGGTGCCACAGGATTCTTTGCTGCTTTTACAGAACCAGACTAACACGGCTACCCCTCTGATACTAGTCCTGAGAATGTCATGGTTTTTAAGATGTCAAAACTTTTTCTTCAGCGAGAAAGCTGATAGTAAGTGATTTGTGCTAAATTAACTACAGGGAGTTCAATTCATTTTAACAGCTTCTCCAAACATTGCATCTGAGAGCTTGCACTTGGGTTTGCAAAAATATACCTGGTTTAATTATTCCCAAATTGTTACCGGCATGTGGATGCTGCTATATGGGTATAAAAGTGTTTATACCATTATAGATTATTCCTGTATGGGAAGGGGAATAAGGTGTTCCAGTGAAAGGCACATTTTTACCAGTATAACTGCTTCCAGAGTAGGGGTTGTGTTGGTATAACTATTTCAGTTAAAAAAACCTCATACTTCCCCCAACCCCCACCCCCACACAACTGAAACAGTTATATTGGTACAAAGACCTAGTTTTTTTGGCAATGACTATTGTCAGATTGAGCTGCAAACATCCAGGGATTTGATGTACTTACTAGCTGACAATCGAAGTGCCAATGTTTGGAAGCTGGGCCACATGCAGAATAGCTTCCAAATCCCACTTGCCTCCCACCTCTCACCCATTAATCTAATCAGCCAAGGTACCTGGAACAAGGGCTTCCCACCCCTAAACCCACTGTCTGTATGCGTGAAAGCATGCTTGCACTTTTTCTCTATTTGGTAGAATGTGTGAGCCTGCACATGGGATCCTCTTCTCTTGCTTACAGGGTGAATACAGTATTTGGGTTTTTAAAAGAAGAGGGTTCTGAGCTGTGGCCCTGATAGTAATGAGCTAACAGCACATGCACTGTCTGGGATTTACTCCTACAGATTATTAGGCCCGTGATTCACATTAAATCTGCCCCCAAAGGTCCTTTCTGCAGTTCAGTAAAAATACTGAGCCAAACTAATCACTGAGGACGTTCTATTAAGTTCACTGCAGTAAGAGCAGGGATGGATTTATCCTGGCATGTGGGATACTTTCTCCAAGCACTTGTGATGACAGAAGGTTTCCACCATTATTTACAGGGCCGGCTCCAGGGGTTTTCCGCCCCAAGCAGCCAAAAAAAAAAAAAAGCCGTGATCACGATCTTCGGCAATTCAGCGGGAGGTCCTTCGCTCCGAGCAGCAGTGAGGGACCCTCCGCCGAATTGCCGCCGAATACCTAAAAGTGCTTCCCCTCTCCAGAGTTGCCGCCCCAAGCACCTGCTTGATAAGCTGGTGCCTGGAGCCGGCCCTGATTATTCATAAGCCAGAATCCTAGACATTTGCAAGCAGGCCCAGCTGCAATCTGGAGCATTTTCCTCTTCTCCAAAATTTGGTGCTTTCAGAGGCAGAGAAGGTCAGATGACACTAAACTGGGAGGAGTGGTAGATACGCTGGGGGATAGGGATAGGATACAGAGGGACCTAGACAAATTGGAGGATTGGGCCAAAAGAAATCTGATGAGGTTCAACAAGGACAAGTGCAGAGTCCTGCACTTACGACGGAAGAATCCCATGCACTGCTACAGACTAGGGACCGACTGGCTAGGCAGCAGTTCTGCAGAAAAGGACCTAGGGGTTACAGTGGACGAGAAGCTGGATTTGAGTCAACAGTGTGCCCTTGTTGCCAAGAAGGCTAATGGCATTTTGGGCTGTATAAGTAGGAGCATTGCCAGCAGATCGAGGGATGTGATCATTCCCCTCTATTCGACATTGGTGAGGCCTCAGCTGGAGTACTGTGTCCAGATTTAGGCCCCATACTACAAGAAGGATGTGGAAAAATTGGAAAGAGTCCAGTGGAGGGCAACAAAAATGATTAGGGGGCTGGAGCACATGATTTATGAGGAGAGACTGAGGGACCTGGGCTTATTTAGTCTGTGAAAGAGAAGAATGAGATGGAATTTGATAGCTGCTTTTAGCTACTGAAAGGGGTTCTAAAGAGGATGGTGGCAGATGACAGAACAAGGAGCAATGGTCTCAAGTTGCAGTGGGGGAGGTTGAGGTTGGGTATTAGGAAAAACTTTTTCACTAGGGAGGTGGTGGAATCTCCTTCCTTAGAGGTTTTTAAGGTCAGGCTTGACAAAGTCCTGGCTAGGATGATTTATTATATAGAGATATATACCTATCTCAGAGTTGGAAGGGACCCTGAAAGGTCATTGAGTCCACTCCCCTGTCTTCATAGCAGGACCAAGTACCATCTCTGACAGATTTTTGCCCCAGATCCCTAAATGGCCCCTTCAAGGATTGAACTCACAACCCTGGGTTTAGCAGGTCAATACTCAAACCACTGAGCTATCCCTTCTCTCTTTAGTTGGGGATTGGTCCTGCTTTGAGCAGGGGATTGGACTAGATGACCTCCTGAGGTCCCTTCCAACCCTGATATTCTATGATTCAAAGGTGTGCAGTCTTGAAAGGCTGCTTCAGGCCCCACCAGGAGTCATGAGATCCCCACTAATTCTTCCAGTGCCCCCCAAAACCTCCCTCCATCGCAGCCTTGAGCCCCCACATCCTGACAGCCTCTATCCTATACCAGCACCCCCCACAGCCACCACCTCAAAACACAGCCAACCCGACTTACCCCCCTCCCTCAAATAACCTCAAAGCACCTCCACTCTCAATAGAGTAAAGACCACATTCTTTCGACTCTGATGATTTTATTGTCAGTCTCGTGATTTTTTTCTTAAAGCCCCAGCTCCTGGAGTCAGGTGACTACATAAGAACTTTTATTTAAAAAAAACGGAAGTTTCTAGTTCTATGGGTTTGTGAAGAATGAGACCTAAAGGTTCAAAATTCAGAAGGTAATTAAAAGGGACCCCAAATGTGTGGTTTTTAAAAAAATATTGATTTTGAATGTATGGGGGATGGCAACATTGTAAACCCCCACTGATTGCACCCCAAACCCACCCCATACAGAGCCTCTGCACCAATTGACCCCAAACTCATCCAATACAGAGCCACCCCACTGCACCCCAAACCCACCCTATGCAGAGCTAGCCCACCCCCACCCATTGCTCCCCAAACCCACCCCATACAGAGCCAGATGACCCCCACCCACTGCAACCCAAACACACCACATAGAGCCACCGCACCCCACCTACCGCATACCGAACCCACCCCATACAGAGCCACCCCATCCTGACCCACTGCACCCCAAGCCCCCCCATACAGAGCCACCCAACCTCTGCACCACAAACCCACCCCATATAAAGCCACCATGCCCTCGCCTGTGGCACTACTCCGTACAGAGCCCACCCACTGCATCCCAAACCCAACCCATAAAGAGCCATCCCACCCCTACCCACTGCACCCCAAACCCACCCCATTCAGAGACACTGACCCCACCCATTGCACCCAAAATCCACCCCATACAGAGCCACCCAACCCCTGCATCCCAAACTCAACTCGTAGAGCCACCCCACTCCACCCCCGCCCATGATGCTACCCCATACAGAGCCACCCACCCTCACTGCATCCAAAACCCAACCCACTGCACCTTACCCACTGCAACCCATATCCACCCTACCCAGAGACACCCCACCTCCATCCGTTGCACCCAAAACCCACCCCATAGAGCTACCCACCCCACCCATTGCACCCCAAACTGACCCCAAACAGAGCCACCCAACCAATGCACCTCACACCCACCCCATACATCCCCACAAATTGCATTCCAAACCCACCCCATACAGAGCCCTGAACCCCCACCCATTCCACGCCACACAGAGCCACCCCACAGAACCCCAAACCATTGCACCCTAAATCCACCCTGTACAGAGCCACCCCACCCATTGCACCACAAACCCCATATAGAGCTACCCCACCCCACTACACCCCAAACCCACCCTATTTAGAGCCACTCCACACCCACACATTGCATTCCACACCCATGCCAGAGCCACCTCACCCCACACACTGCACCCCAAACTCACCCCATTCATAGCTACCCCACCCTACACCCACTGCACCCAAAACCCACCCCATACAGAGCCAACCAACACCCACCCAATGCACCCCAAACCTACCCCAGATAGAGCCACCCACCCCAACCAATGAACCCCAAACCCATCCCACACAGAGCCACCCCACTCCCCACCCATGGCAATACCCTATAAAGAGCCACCCACACTCAGCCACTGCATCTGAAACCCAACCCATATAGAGCCACTGCACCCCACCCACTGCACCCCAAATTCACCCCATAAAGAGCCATAAAGATTTTGGATGGGTAGATGCTGCCACCACCCAAGTGCAGAACCCCCCTTGAGAGCCCAGGAAGGTGCACTTGTGGGGTACCTTCAAGCCCTTTCACCCCCCACCCCAGGGAAGAGCTGAGAAAGAAAAGAAAGGGGGAAAAAAAAGGAAATCAGTTGTTGCCATCAGCTAATTAAACAACATGTGCACAAATCTCTTAAAACACAAAAATCCAATTTTGTTCTTAAAAAAGGTAAATTTTATCAATATATAAAAAAAGAAAAAATACATCTGGAAGCTCAGGCTATTGCTAGATTTTAAAAGAGAAATTACAAGGATTAAGCACCACGAATAACTCTCTTGAAGTCCAGCTTAAAGGTTACAAGGAAAACAAAAGCATCTGGGGGTAGCACAGAGAAGTCCACAAGCCATAAAGAAACAAAAAGAGATAAACCTAATCGAGTCTTCCAAGACATTGCCTGATCTACTTACATATCTGTGGTTTTAAATGAGTAGTTTCTAGGTATGATACTGAAGAATTTTTCCTGCCTGGCCCAAGTTCTCACAGCATAGCTCTGCCCTGACTGCCTCTCTCCCGGGGAAAACAACAGACAGATAAAAGAGAAGTCTTTTTGTTTCTATTTAAAAAAAGTTCTAGTCTTCCCATAGGCTCTTTTGGCCAGGTGCCCACTCACTTCCTTTTACCTATGCATCACAGTGAGACTTTTTAACCCTTTACAGGTAGTACAATTATAGAACAGCTACTAAGAGGGATTTTATAGCTGCTGGCTGGCTCTCTGTAAAAGGGAGCTAACCCCTCTTCATTTCTCAAAACCACCCACCACACCACAAACACACCCTATACAGAGCCCCAACCCCCATCCATTGCACCCAAACCATGCCACACAGAGCCTCCACACACCAAACCATTGCACCCCAAACCCACCCCACACAACCCTCACTCATTGCACCCCAAACCCACCCCATACAGAGACACCCCCCTAACCCATTCCACCCCATTCATAGCTACCCCATCCCACCCCTTCCCCCCGAAGCACACCCCATACAGAACGGCCCCGCCCTGCGACCGGAGGCCCCGCCCCGCCCCCGAGCCGGGCGGCCCTGGACTCAGAGCGGCGCCGGCAGGCTGAGGGGACGCATCTTCGCGCCGCGCGACCAGCCCGACTCGGCCGGGATCCGCCTCAGCCCGGCCCCGCAATGGGCTGCACCGTGAGCGCCGAGGACAAGGCGGCGGCCGAGCGCTCCAAGATGATCGACAAGAACCTGCGCGAAGACGGCGAGAAGGCGGCGCGGGAGGTCAAACTGCTGCTGCTGGGTGAGCCCCGGCCCGCGGCCGCCCGGTCCCGCCCAGCGACACCTCGGTGCCCTGGTCCGCCCGGTACCTCCTCGCCGGCCCCCGGCGCCGCCCCGCTCCGCGCTGCGATCCCCCGGTACCAGCCGGCCCGCCCTGCGTCTCCCCGGTCCGCCCGGTCCCGTCTCGTCAGCCTCCGCCCCGGTCCCTCCTGGTCTCGCCGCCTGCCACCCGGCCCTGCCCAGCGACACCCTCGCCGCCTGGTACCAGCCTGCCAGCACCCTGCTTGGCCCGCCTCGGCCCCACAGAACCCCAGCCACAGCCCCGCCTTCCAGTACCCCCCTGCCAGCTCCCTGCCCCGGCCTGCCTTGCCCCCCCAGTACCACCCTGCCCTGCAGCCCCCCAGTTTCCAGGTCCCTCCTGATGACACCCCTGCCAGCTGGTACCAGCCTGCCAGCACCCTGCCTACCTTGCACCTGTGGTACCACCCTGCTCTGCAACCCCTGGTACTGCCTGATACACCCTGCCCTGTGACACCCCCCTCCCCGTGCCTGGTATCCGTGCCCAGTACCAGCTCCTTGTCCAGCCTTCCCTGTGACCCTCCCAGTCCTGTGGTGCCACTCTGTATTCCCTCAGTACCACCCTATGCAGCGACACCCTTCCCTCGTACCCTCTGGGCCTGCCCCCCGGTCCTGCCTAGCAATACCCCTGCCAGCCCCCTGCCCGCCTTGCCCCCATGATACCACCCTGCCCTGTGTCCCCCCAGTACCCCGGTACCGTCCGTCCCAGTGACCCTCCTGCCTGGCCCAGCCCAGCGACACCCTCCTGCCCGGCCCAGCGAGCGAGCTCCCCACCCCTAGTAGCCTTCTCTCGGGCCCACCGAGACCCCCCAGCGACACTCCTGGCCCCCCCCCAGCCTGCTGCCTCCCACAGAATACCCCCCTCCATGATTCTCAAGGGCCTTTTGCCCACACCCAGACCCTGCATACTTTTAGTCTATCCTGCCCAGTGACCTGCCTAGCAGACACCAAGGTACAGCCCATTGCACCTACCCTAGTGGCTTCCTGTACTTCCCCGTGTTGCACCCCAGGCCCTCCACACTGCATTTCCAGGCTGCCTAGGTACATCTCAGCGAACGTGTGATATACCTCCCTAGGTACAGCCTACGCCCCATACATCTCCCCTAACACACCCCCTTGATAAACCCCACCCACTCAGACCCTCTCAGTATACCCCTGCACAGACCATCCAGCCCATGACCCCCTTTCATACACTTACACCCCTTATGCAACAGTCCACACACCTTTTATATATCAGACTCCCTAGTAATACCCCCATATAACAGCCCCCACTAGATACAACTTCAGCCTCCACCCCCATACATGACAGTCCTCCCAGATACTTCTACTTCCTCCTAGATACCATATGCCCCACCCTAGATGAAAACCCTCAGTTCCAATCTTCAGATATCACAGGCCCCCACCTCTTTCTCAGCCCCATATACCACAGGCCTCTAGGTATGGCATATGGAGGCCTGTACCTCAGCCCTACATGTACCCCAACTGCCAAGTTCCTCTCACAGCTTCCTCACTACTTCTCAAATAAGCTCCCCACCCTCATTAAATACAAACTCCTATCCTTCCCTACAAATTTCTGTACAACCCTCTGTGAACATCCTCTCCCCATATTCCCCATCTTCCCCCAGAGATCCCCCGCATGTAACCTGTTCCTTCCCCAACTGCCTATTACCCCACTCCCTCCCTTCAGCTACTCTTTTTCTCTGGAAAAGCCAGCCGCTTATCTCCACACCCCCAGCTGTCCATGCCTCCCCAAAGAATACCCATTCCTCTGTCAGCCCAACATTTCCATGTTCTGAAATACTCCATCCCGTCCAAACCCACCACCCTCCCTGAAGCCTTGTCCACATTCCAGCTACCACATACCCTCCAAACATGTTCTTCAGCTGCATCCATTTGAATGCAACTCCCCAAATACCCTCTGCCAGTTTCAGAACTCCACCCTTGTGCAGCTATACACCCTGCCTTGTGTTTTCCAGCCCCTCTGCAGAGTAATTGTGTGGAGGGGAAAGCTTTGCCCTCTCCCACACCAATGCAGATGATGTTGAAGAAGAGTTAGGATCCCTGTCAACTGTGGTTGGGGATGGACTGCTTGGGGGGGAGGGAGAGTTGGAGACAGCGGGTGCTCAGGGTGATGGAACTTGTGGGGGGAAATTGAAAACACTTTCTTCCTGCTTGATTTGGGGGGCACTGTGGACTGTGAGGTGAACCCTGCTGCACTGAGCAGTGTTGGATTTTATTCTGCTTCTGAAATTCCCAGTAAGAGTGATTCCTCATTTAGCCTTTTAAATGCCATATTACGTGATACATTTTAATATTTAAATGCCATATTTACGTGATACTCCCACACAGCGTGGGGAAGCCCAGATGGGATGGCAAACTGGAAGATGTGGGGTGGGTTGGGACAAGAGGTGATTAGGAGACATAGGATGGAAGGAGAGAAGCATGTGATGGCAAAGCCGTTTAGAAAATGTCTGTCTTGTGGATTTTTGAAATAGAGGAAACAGTGGCAGGAAACAATGATGAAATCAGGCAGGCTCGTTTCTTTAAACACAACCTTGCATTAGTAACTACATAATTAACATCTGAGCAGCTCTAGTCAATATAGCGTTGTTATTTTATCAACACAACAGTGACTTCTTGACTTATTTAATATTGGTTAAGTGCCAACAATGTATATACTCCCGCTAGGAGAGTCCATGGTCTTATTTGAGGACAGTGGAGATACACTGATGCTTTTTTAGAGGGATTTCAGTAAACAAATTAGATCTGATTCCTGTGTTGGTGTGATGTGCTGATATCATCAGCACCTACCAACTGGAATGCAAGATTTCTTAATGCCATTAATATTTTAGGCCCAGATCCTGCAATCAGGATCCATGTGGGTGGACACCAGGGTAGCTCCATTGACTTAATTGGGGCTCTGTGCAGGTATGGGGGTCTGTTTACAGGATTGGGGACTTAGGTGGGGAGAAGTCCTACACATATTCATGTAACCTTATTTTTGGGTGTGAAGGATCCAGGCCTAGTCTTGCATCTTTTTTTTTCCCTTTAGAAATAAATGGGTCAAGTAAAGCAGCAGAACTAAAACGTTGTTTCTTGTAGCCTCTTTTAACCCCCGGCTTCCCATAACTCCTAAATATTTAATAATAAAGCTGCAGAACGAGGTGCCTGTAGTACTTTTAGTAGCAAAACAAAAATCCATGCTTGACTTTTTTTTTTTTTCCAGTGAATTTTCTCTTATACGAGTCTAGCATCTCTTGGCCTGCATAATTTGTAAGATAAACATGCTTGTGATTGCCTGTGGATTTACAGCTGGCTAGGTGAATTCACTGGATAAATAAGGCAGAGGGCAGCAGCTTCACCCATAAACTAAAAATAACTTACAAAGTGGCAGACACCTTTTGGATTTGGATTTCCACCTGTGTTAGAGTAAAGACAACAGGAAACCTGTTTGTAGAGCACTACTGTAGCATTTTTGCTAGTTTTGGTAAAATTCTCTAGCTGAAATGGATGCTTGCAGCAAATTTTTTTTGGGATAATCACTTTTACACTGAATATTAAATGTGAAACCAGGGCATGAGTTTTGCAAAATGCAAATGATGCACATGGTTAATTTACAGGTAATAATATTCCTCGTGCTTCACTACTATATGTGTTCTCAGTTTAAGCGGGGCTGTAGCCATGTCCTTTGCTGTGGCTGTTTACAGTAACTCATTTACTAACAAAGGCCTCCATCCTGCAAGCACTTAGTCATGTGCTTCACTTTATTCACACAATGACTGCTGTTGGAGTTAGTAGAACTACTGATATGTAAAGTTAAGCATGGGTGTGCACACATTGGTGTAAGGGCTGGTCAGTGTGTGTTACAGGCCCCCCCCCCCCCCCCCCTTTGTGCCTGTCACTGAGGATCTGAGTTGTTGCAGCCCCCAACTAGGTAGCCTTGGCTCTTTAGCTCAAACTGTAAAATCTCCTGTTTTTAGCCCTGGAGGTACCCAGTTCAGTCTCTGGTGTGTGGGCCAAGATGGTGGATGTCACGTTTGCAGGATTGCTGCCAAAATGACCATCTGTTTTTGACTGCTACCTGTTGGCTACAAAATTAAAGGGAAGAAAATGTCTTGGCAGCTTTGAGTGAATTTGTGTATTTTGCCCTCGGTTATACAGTGCTTGGTTTTGGATGTCCAGTGTGGAATGAATTATTTATTCCCAAATTGTATCTTTATGTTGGAAACGATGGGGGTGGGGGAGAAAAAGGAAGGATCCAAATGATCCTTGCCTTCTGAAGTGGAGAGTACTTACAAAATATGATTCTGATCTTGGTGTGGGGCTCTAAATTCAAAAGTGGAGCAAGACATTTTTTCTTTCTAGCAGCTGTTCAAGTGTAAATAGTGCTGAAGACTTGAGTCATTATTGCCCTATATTTAAGCTGAGACATGTCTGCAAAATACTTTCAAATTAACTTGAAGTCATTGCACAAACAGATTGCTCTTTACTGAGAATAGCAGTAAGTGACGCAGTCACAGAAGACACCTTACTGCCTAGATTGTGATTAATTGTAATGTTAATTTTGTAATTTCTGAGCACAGTTGTTAATTTTGGGTCAGTTACAGCAGGGTGAATCTCATCAGTAAATTCCTATAACAAGCACATATTTTAATAGACTTTTAAAGAGTGACTGTATAACTGAGGAGTCTCTGGGACTTAGCAAGCAGTTCCAGGATGAAAACTGGCTTGACCTTGATGCATCAGGCGAGGTATTTCCAGTAGAGATAAGGAGGGGTTAGTACCATTATACAAGGCACTGGTGAGACTTCATCTGAAATACTGTGTGCAGTTCTGGTCTCCCATGTTTAAGAAGGATGAATTCAAACTGGAACAGGTACAGAGAAGAGCTACTAGGATGATCCGAGGAATGGAAAACCTGTCATATGAAAGGAGACTCAAAGAGCTTGGCTTGTTTAGCCTAACCAAAAGAAGGCTGAGGGGAGATATGATTGCTCTCTATAAATATATAGAGGAATAAATACCAGGGAGGGAGAGGAATTATTTAAGCTCAGTACCAATGTGGACACAAGAACAAATGGATATAAACTGGCTATCAGGAAGTTTAGACTTGAAATTAGATAAAGGTTTCTAACCTTTAGAGGAGTGAAGTTCTGGAACAGCCTGCCAAGGGGAATAGTGGGGTCAAAAGACATATCTGGCTTCAAGACTAAGCTTGATAAGTTTATGGAGGGGATGGTATAATGGGATAGCCTAATGTTGGCAATTAATTCATCTTTGACTACTAGCGGTAAATATGCCCAATGGCTTGTAATGGGATGTTAGATGGGGTGGGATCTGAGTTACTATAGAGAATTCTTTCCTGGGTGTCTGGCTGGTGAGTCTTGCCCACATGCTCAGGGTTTAGCTGATCACCATATTTGGGGTCGGGAAGGAATTTTCCTCCACAGCAGATTGGCAGAAGCCCTGGGGGTTTTTCGCCTTCCTCTGCACCGTGGGGCACGGGTCACTTGCTGGAAGATTCTCTGCACCTTGAAGCCTTTAAACCAGGGGTAGGCAGAGCTGATTTTCAGTGGCACTCACACTTCCCAGGTCCTGCCGCTGGTCTGGGGGGGGGGGGGGGGACTCTGCATTTTATTTAATTTTAAGTGAAGCCTCTTAAACATTTAAAAAACCTTATTTACTTTACATACAACAATAGTTTAGTTATATATTATAGACTTATAGAAAGTGACCTTCTAAAAATATTAAAATGTATTACTGGCATGCGAAACCTTAAATTAGAGTGACTAAATGAAGACTCGGCACACCACTTCTGAAAGGTTGCCGACCCCTGCTTTAAACCATGATTTGAAGACTTCAATGGCTCAGAGACAGGTTTGATACAGGAGTGGGTGGGTGAGATTCTGTGGCCTGCATTGTGCAGGAGGTCAGACTAGATAATCATAATGGTCCCTTCTGCCCTGAGTCTGTGAGTGAGAAATCAGTGGTGAAGAGAATCTGATGTTTGGTCTGTTAGTTGTATGCCAGAAGATGTTCCTCATTACGAGGCTGAAAGTATGCATGTCTAAGTGATGCTGGCAGATGGACTGTCCCAGGCAGGCTGGTAATGGCAGATGTATGTACATTAAAGATAAGTCAAGGAAAACTCCTGTGTCATGAGATCATTATTGTTAATTGTAATCATTATTGTAAGCCTTCTAATACCAGTGACTGAAGTCTGGATTTATTTTTTCACTGGGTCTGCTGTCTTTACAAAGTGATGCTGGTATGGTTCTAATACTCAATTCACATACTTTCTTCTTAGCGTTCCAGTTTTTAGATGGATTCTCTCCCTCCCCCCGCCCAAAAAAACCTACCCCCCCCAAAATAATCAAGTTGTGTTGTGATGAAAGATCTTACTCTATCAGACTGCTATGAGCTATTGCTTTGTGAGCCTCTGGAGCAGAGGGCAGTACCACGTTTTATCAGGACATTTGTCTGCTTTGGGGAGAGCAGCTGCAGTGATCAGAGAACCAACTTCTTGTACAAGCTCAAATTAATACTTTTCAGCGAACACGGTGGCTTTTGTGTGTTGTGGCTAAAGACTGGACTGAGGTCTCAACAAATCCTCTGTCAAATCAGAACTAACTCTCTTCCTGCTCTTCATGTGCATTCAAACAGGCTTAAAAGGCTTCTCTTGTCTTGAATATTTTGCACCAGAGCTTTGGCAAACTAGAATAGTCGTTTAGCTAAGGGCTTGTCTACACTGGCAATTTACAGCACTGCAACTATCTTGCTCAGGGGTGTGAAAAAACACAGCAAGTTTCAGTGCTGTAAAGCACCAGTGTAGATTAAGCACCAGTGTAGACTGTGCACCAGTGCTGGGAGCTGCGCCCCTCGTGGCGTTTTTTTTTTTTTTTAAGAGCACGGGGAGAGCTCTCTCTCTCAGAGCTG
This sequence comes from Mauremys mutica, assembly GCF_020497125.1. NCBI lineage: Eukaryota > Metazoa > Chordata > Testudines > Geoemydidae > Mauremys > Mauremys mutica. The sequence goes on from NC_059078.1 coordinate 50,191,557, forward strand.
TGCCATGACCAGACAAGCCATGTTAAAGCGCTGCCAGTGTAGACTAGTCCTAAATCTCATTGTGCACCGCTTGCCTGGAAAATTTAATCTGCCATTTCAGCTCCAACAAACATGTTAGGGAGGCATTAGGTAATGCTTTCTGATGGCTTGGTTTTAAACGGTGCCCTATGATCGCCGTCCTTCTTTCCTCTCTGAAATCATGGATGTTTGCTTAGACTATTCACACAAACATTCATTAGAAGTAGGGCTGTTGATTAATTGCAGTTAACTCATGGGATTAACTCAAAAAATTAATTGTGATTTAAAAAAAATTAATCACAATTTATTGCAGTTTTAATCACACTGTTAATAGAATACCAATTGAAATTAAATATTTTGATTTTTTTGTACATTTTCAAATATATTTCAATTACAACACAGTATACAAAATGTACAGTGCTCACTTTATATTTTTATTACAAATATTTGCACTATAAAAATGATAAACAAAATAAATAGTATATTTCAGTTCACCTCATACAAGTACTGTAGTGCAATCTCTTTATCGTGAAAGTGCAAGTTACAAACATGTTTTGTTTTTGAATAATGTAAAATTTTAGACCCTACAAGTCCACTCAGTCCTACTTCTTGTTCAGCCAATTGCTAAGACAGAAAAGTTTGTTTATGTTTATGGGAGATAATTCTGCCCACTTCTTATTCACAATGTCTCCTGAAAATGAGAACAGGTATTTGCATGGCACTTTTGTAGCTAGCATTTTAAGGTATTTACATGCCAGATATGCCAAACATTTGTATGCTCCTTCATGCTTCAGCCACCATTCCAGAGGACATGCTTCCATGCTGATGACACTCGTTAAAAAAATAGTGTGTTAATTAAATTTGTGACCAAAGTCCTTGGGCGAAGAATTGTAAGTCTCCTGCTCTGTTCTACCCGCGTTCTGCCATATATTTCATGTTATAGCAGTCTCTGATGATGACCCAGCACATGTTTGTTTTCAGAACACTTTCACTGCAGATTTGACAAAACACAAAGAAGATACCAATGTGAGATTTCTAAAGATAGCTCAGCACTCGACCCAAGGTTTAAGAATCTGAAGTGCCGTCCAAAATCTGATGGGGACAGGGTGTGGAGCATGCTTTCAGAAGCCTTAAAAGAGCAACACTCCAATGTGGAACCTACAGAACCTGAACCACCAAAAAAAGAAAATCAACCTTCTGCTGGTGTCATCTGACTTGGATGATGAAAATGAACATGCGCTAGTCTGCACTGCTGCAGAACCCATCATCAGCATGGATGCATGTCCTCTGGAGTGGTGGTTGAAGCATGAAGGAGCATACAAATGTTTAGCATATCTGGCATGTAAATACCTTAAAATGCTAACTACAAAAGTGCCATGCAAATATCTGTTCTCATTTTCAGGAGACATTGTGAAAACGTAGAAAACATCAAAAATTAAATAAGTGGTATTATATTATTTATCAGTGAGATTAATCACAATTTTTTTAATTGCTTGACAGCCCTAATTAGAAGTTTATTAGTGTTTTAGTGGTTTATTCCAGTGGGCCATAAATTACCAAAACAAAACTTGTGGCCACTTTAAATCAAGCGCGCTCCATCCCAGAAGCTTCCTTTGGTGGGGTTCACCCTTGAATTTGCCCATCATTCAGTGTCAAAAATAGACTGCTGCACAAGGGGAAAAATGTTTTTTAAAAAGGGCAGACTTTGGTTAGTAATTCTAAATTATTGTAAGACTTTCCATCTCTCTCCTTAAGGAATGTTAGCATTAGAAAAAAATGGCTATGCAGCTTTGTTCCAAGGTTGAGTCTTTAGCTAAAAATAAGTACAACCAAAGACTGTTCAGTTGGCTTTGGAAACGATTTCCAAAGCCAATGAGAAATACCCCCTGTTACCAAAGAGAAAAGCTTTGTTGAATTTTGCTGACCTTAAAATAGGGTGGAGAGTTTCACTTGTGCTATTACTTGCTGCAGATTTGGATGCATTCTCTTGTTAAATTTCCATTCTCAGAAAACCAGCCCTTGACACTCTGACACGCAGCTCTCCCTGTAGGTCAGTCCCTTATGTGTCTGAGCAATATGAGCTATTTTAATTGAGATCTAAGCTCTGCCTCTGGGGAGGAGTGATGGAAATAATTCCTTTCTCTTAATGGCTTCTTTATAATTAGTTTAGTAACTCTGGTTGTGCCCAGAAGTTTTTGATATCTCTGTGGATGAAGGGTTTTATATCAGTTCAGATGTGAAAGTTGGCTTCATTTACTAGAGAAAATAAAAAAAACCCCAAAAATACACCTTGCTGACGAGGAGTTGAAGAAAGCAAAGGCCCTAGCTATTCATCTCAGCCCAAGTATGCTTTCCAGAAGCATGGGAGACATTATTTTTTCCAGAAACCGTGAAGGTAGTGGAATATTGTAGCAGAATTAACATTTTGGATCAGCGATAGTAATTGCTGTCTTATAACAAAACTGGGAGAAAACTGGAACCACCAGGACATCTGGGATTCAACAGTTCATCAGGGCTAATTTCTGTGGCAGTGCAAACTAAACTGCGTGCCATACAGTTTTCTAAATTTTACTACAAGGATAACTAAATTCTTTGGCACATTTACCCAGTAGGAAAACATAACTAGTTTTAGCAGAGCAGCTTCAAACAGACACAGTGATACTCATGGACTTAATCACGTTAAAGAACATATGCTTCAGTTTGAATAGGTGGTGGTGTTCTCCATCTTGCTGGAGGCAGTGGTGTTGCTAGAACATTGTTTTTATCAGATTTTTGTCACTGCTTATTTTGGAAAAAAAATCTTTGGCCTGTAGACACAGTTAATGAGTGGGTGTGTGTATACAATATATATACTTCCTACAGCTGAGTAAGGCATGAACATATGCAAAATAGAGTTAAATAATATTGTCTCAATCAGATGGTCTGAGATCTACAGTTCCACAAATGGAGAATGATTAATGGATTGGAAACATGCCTTATAATATGCAGTGCTTATAGCCATGTCGGTCCCAGGATATTAGGGAGACTGTGGGTGAGGTAATATCTTTTATTGGACCAAGCTTTCAAGCGACACAGAGCTGCTCTTCAGCTCTCTTCCTGAGGAACAGCTCTGTGTGGCTTTAGCTTGTCTCTCTCACCAACAGAAGTTGGTCCAACAAAAGATACTACCTCACCCACCATGCCTTAAAGTGGTGGACTCCCAGAGCTCAATCTATGTAGCCTAACAAAGAGGTGTGACTTGGTCACAGTCTGCAAGTACCTACATGGGGAACTAAACTGTCATAATGGGCTCTTCAGTCTAGCATACAAAGATATAACAAGATCCATTGGCTGGAAGATGAAGCTAGACAAATTCAGACTGGAAATAGTGAAACTTTTTAACAGGGAGAGTAATTAACCTCTGGAACAAGTTATCCTGAGCTGTGGTGCATTCTCCATCACTGGAAATTTGTAAATCAAGGGCAGGAGTACATTTAAAACACTGCAGCAGCACAGCTCTTCAGTGAAGACACTATACCACCAAAGGAAGAGCATGTCCCATCAACCTAATTAATCCATCTCCGTGAGAGGAGGTAGCTATGTTGAGGGGAGGAGCCATTCTGTCAACATAGCGCCGCCTACACCAGGGGTTAGGTCGGTATAATCGCATCACTCGGGGTGGATTTTTCACAACCCTGAGTGATGTATAGTGATACCGATGTAAGTGTATAGTTGGATATTTTTCTAAAAGATCTGCTTTAGTTCTAACAGGAATTATTTGGGGGCAGTTCTCTGGCCTGTGTCACACAGGAGGTCAGACTGGATGATCACAGTGGTCCTTTCTGGCCTTAGAATGTAAGTCTGATGGCTGTTAAGGTTACTGGATGGCTGACAGCCACTAGTAAGTTTTAATTCTTCTTGCCATTCAGAAATTTGCTTGTTCAAAAAGTATAGTATACTTAAAGGTTTTGTTTAATGGCTAAGCTGTCTTTGTTTAGTCACATGTCCAGCCATGTCTAAACCAATCTCAGTGTAACTATTCCATAATGATACAGTAGGAAAAACTTCACTTCACTGCTCCAGCATCCCTCAGGCAAATAATTGTATCTTCATCAATCATTTGGAATATCAGAATTCAAGTAATTGAAACTGAACATATTAGTGCAGCATATCTGTCTCCTGCTTGTAAAAATAAACATCTTGGCTATGCCTCAACCTTTCGCTCAAATAAATGAATCGCCCTTTCTCTAGCAGTAGCAGACCACTGCCCTGTGACATTTGTTCTGTTTTGTTGACATTATCTTTAGTGATTTAAAAATAAATAAATAAATGAACAAGTGGATTTAATTTCTGGTTGATCCTCGACTGAAGAGTTCTTGGTTTTTTTAAACTATTACCTTTTAAACGGTCTCCATCCAGTATAGTTCTTGTAGTCTTATAGTTCTTGTAGATTTATTTAGATGATGTCATACCTCATAGGCATAATTGGGGCTCAGAGCTATTGTCTCAGGCTCTTTGCAACCTCAGGCATATATTGCTGCGCTGGTTACGCCCAGGGAAGCTTCCCCCCTTTAAGGGTTTGTCTTTACTGCGTAGTGAACTTGAGTGTTGCCCATAATTTGCAAGCATGCTGAATCATGTTGTTGGCCTGAGAGGTTATATAGGCCAAAATTGAGTGAGCACATCTAGTTGGCTGCTGATTGACCACTCTGTAGTGTGGATGCAGGCTAGTGCTAACTGAGCACTTCTAATGCAGCAGTGCCTTCCCACAATTTTCCCAGTGTGCCCAGAAAGGACAGACAGGTTCTCCCACATGCAAAGAACCATGGGATGTGCTCCCAGAAGTCGTAATGCCACCCATGAGTGAGTGCACCGCCTGTGTGGACACAGCAAATCACTGCTTAGTTTGCAGGGTTGCTGCTTTCACTTGAACTTGGGTGTAGGTAACTGGAGTTAACTCTGCAGTGAAGACATGCAATTCAGAGCTGTTGTCTCAAGCTCTCTGCAGACTCAGGCAAATACCTCTGCATATGTTACACCCTCTCAGAGCTATTGTTTTTCATGTTAAATTTTATCAGTGCCTGAAGAATCCCCATTTTAATAGGAAACTTTTCTGTGTGTTTTTTGCCTTCCTCAGTCTGCAGGCAGCTCCAGTACTTTTGCTATTGCTCAGAGCTTTGCCAAGCTGCATCAGGCTGAAGTTAACATGATTCAGGACAGTTTAGCTGCTTCAGCTCAGAACCCTGTGGGCAGAAGTGAATCTATTGGTCACGTAAGTTTCATGCAGCTTCTTGGGAAGGTCATGAAGAGCAGCAGAGGAAGGGATTCGAGTTTCATCTTATGGGGAGTAGGACCCAGAAAAGCGTCTGAGGAAGGGGTGGGGCAACGGACAGCCCCTGATCTCCTTTGTGGCAGCTTGGATCCTCTCTGGGATAGAAGAGTTGGCTGGCACATGCTTCTGTCCAGCTGCATGTAGGGAGTAGAGCTTCTGTTATAACAACACCTAAGATACTGGAACTGATGAGCTGTTCTCTCCCTTTCCAGTTTTGAAGATTTATTTTTTAGGTAGTGAAACAAACTAGATGCAAACTGTTGTCAAGTGCAGAGCTGTATAGTCAGTTGTTTGTGTGGCTCTTTTCCACAGCAACCAGGAGAGGAAAACTGTTTTTAAAAACAGGAAAATATGCTTGTAAATCCACAATAACTGGCAAGGGACTTCTGGGGTAAAGTGCGGTACCTGAAACTACTTTTTAAGTCTCTCTCTTTTTTTTTTTTTTGGTGATGTCCCTCTAATCTTCCTGGCAGCTTCATTCCCTGAGCTACTGAAGCCTTCTTAAACTTCCCACTTAGGATTTTAAATAGATTTTTCTATTTATCCCTCTGCCAAGTATAACACTTTATTATTGTAAAACAGTCAGTATATTTTTCCAGGAACAGATTTTAGCACTCAGCAAATGCTGCAGATAATTTTTCTAGTTATTTCCATTAAAACTAGTCCTTTTGGGGTCCCCTAGTAATACAATACCTCTCTCCCTCTACAACCTACATGAAGCTCCATCATTTAAAACAAAACATCATACTGAGTTGAGAGTAGGAAAATTCCAGCCCAGCTGCTAAAGTTCAGTTACCTCTGGAGTTCTGAGTTATCTTTGGTCCATTTTGTTTACAGATGACAGTGAACCTAAGTAAGTGGATATTGGCTTTCTCCCAGACACCCAAGTTATTTTTAGATTGTGAAGGTTTTTTTTTGTTGTAGCATCTGATGAGGCAAGTAGTTCTATGTTTGGGTGTGTGGGGGGGAAGTATTGTGCAGTAATATATTACTTAGATTAATTTCACATCCACCCTACAATTTTCTGTAGAATTTTGCCTGTTATAATTTTTATTTGTTTCCTGATGTTGTACTGGACTTGATTGTCTGTCTGAATGCATGCCAAAATAACTTTTTTAAAAAACAGTCCTGTTCTTTGGATGTTATCACTCTGCTAACTTGGCTGAGATGTGGTGTCCTACCAAAAATAAGAATGAACTCTTGGGCAGTTAGTTGCATAACTTTTCGGGGGGAGGTGAAAGTGAGGGATGGGAGAAATTGATGTAGTTGCTGAATTAGATGTACAAATAAGCCATCTTCAGTATATGGAGTTCAATCTTTTATTTTTAAGTACGATTTTTATAGTTGTTAAGAGTCTGAAATGTCAGCTATCTAGTTACTTCAGAACATTTTTTGGAATTGTATTCAGTGGCTGCTTTTCTTTTACTGTCTACATGGACAGTTACAAGCTCTCAGTGGGTGTGTCTTAAAAAACAGACCCCCCCCCCCCGGCCAATAATGACATGTAACCGCTCCTCAGCTCCTTCCCGGTGCCTGGATCAAAGGGATTACAAGTGGGTTGTGTGTGGCTTTTATTTTTGTTTGTAACTGACCTTTTTGGAGGCCCCTCCCCCACCCCTTGTGAACTGGCCTCTTGCAGGAAAAATTTACTGGGGCAGGGCTCAGCAACTTTTTCTTCTGTTTTCGAGGGTTGCATAAAAATAGAGGAAGGGTGGGGCCGGCTGCAACTCTCTGAGGCTTCATTTTCCCAGCGCAGTAGGTGGAGCTAAGGGTGGGGTTTTTTTGTGTTGCTGCCCATTTGTGGCATTTCACTTGAGTGACTTTCAGCTATGGTTAACGGACTGTGGTGCCCCCTCCCCCGCTCTGAGCCTCATCAGTAGTAGTACAGTAAAATGTTTCCAAATTTAGGTGTTTGCCCTGAAGCACCTAAATCCATAGGGAGGCACATAATTGGTCCTAACCCCCTCCTCCCCCGAGTGCTGAGCACTCGCAGCTGCCGTATTTTCCATTGGGGCTTGGAAGCCCTCAACTGCTCTGAAAAGCAGGTCACCTACTCTGGTTGCCTAACCTGAGGCCACTGAGGTTTGCAATCTTTGACTGAAGTTTCTTCCCCCCTCCCACCCAGCCAAGCACCCTAATATACTTGAAATTCTTTTAAACACAGATTTTGTTGCAATGTTAAAGGCTTCTTGCCAGACTCTGAAATCAGAGCCTAAGTGAGGGCTCCAGGCACCCCTCCCATCCTGCTGCCAGTCGCCTCTCAGCAGGGCCGCCAAGAGCAGGTTCAGGCCCTGGTGAAAAAAAATTTTCAGGCCCCCCAGCAAGGGTGGACAAGCTAAACATGGTCGACGAAGCCGGGCCCCGGGCCCCCTTCCGGACTGCCGGGCTCCAGTAATTTGTACTGGCTTTCCCCCACCCGTCGTCGGCCCTGCCTCTGAGTAGCTGTTAGCAAAGGAGGAAATTCTGAGGCATTGAGGGTTGGTTGATGCACTCACAACGTAACTCAGGATGCTTCTCCAGCTTGCAGCTATGTTGTTGTGTCACTGGCAGTCTGATCCCTGAGAGCACACTGAAAGGTTTAACCTGTGCTTTTGTTTTGTGTTGAATCCAGATGTTACAGGGACATCTGTCAGGTCAGATTTAGGGAACCTAACTGTGGAGCCAAAACTAGGCATGTATAGAAGCTTAAAATACCAACAGAAATCTGTCCGTTAGAAACTTGTGGAAAGTTCTCTCTCCACACCCCTCCCCCACAATGTTTGTAAGCTAACCTTGGTTGCTTTATGCTGGTGACCCAGGAAGTGAAATTGACAAGAAACTGACTAGTCTATTTTCAGTGTAGTGAGCTGTCAAAAATACAGCTAGTGAAAAGTAAATGAGAACATACAATATTAATAAGCTGTGGTGTTTGACAGTGGTAAACAAACTGCTTTCTTAATGAGATTTTTAACCCTGCAGTGTCCCTTTAAAAGTAAGCTTGGTCATGATCAGTGGGGGGTTTTCAACTCCAGGATAAAGGTGGATTTGGAAGAAATGGGAGGCAACCTAAAAAGACCTTTAGGATTTAGAACCTGAAGGAATCCTTGATATGAAATTCACAGCAAACTGAGAGGCTTATAAAATAACAACCATTGAGTTTGTTTCTGTGCTTACTTTGCAAGAGTTAGAGCCTCGCTAATGCTTACAATGGTGCAGGGATCTGTATGCCTAGCAGGGATTTGGAATCTAACAATGCAGGAAATGCAGAGCTGTGAACTTGGATCTTGGCAAGTGTATCAAAATGGATTAGTAAATGTTAAGTCTAAATAGACAACATTAGGCCCTATGTATTTTCTCTATTTTTAAAAGATAAATGGCAGCTGGCTCACTTTTGTTTCCTACTACAAGCTCAGCTGGAAGAGCTCTGCTCATCATGGATATGTTTTTAAAAATAAAAAGGTGCATCTCTGACACTCCTGAACCTAAGGACTTGCCTACATTAGAAAGATGGGCCTTTTAATTAAACTGATATAGGCCTGGTCTACACTAGAAAATTAGTTTGGCTTAACGATGTCAATCAGGGTGTGAAAAATCCACACCACTAGGTAATCCACCTCCCCAAGAGGCAGTAGTAGTCTTCTGTTGACCTAGTGCTGTCTACACAGAGACTTAGCAGTAAAATCTTCCCCTAGAATTGGGGCAGTTACATCACTAGAAAGGTGCTTTCTGCTGGAGTAGCTATTGGGAAGGGGACTAAGCTATACTGGTATAAAGAAACTTCATATTGGTGCATCCACAACTGGGATTGTCCCAGTATTGGTAAAAAATCACCCCCTAACTGATAGGTTTCAGAGTAGCAGCCGTGTTAGTCTGTATCCGCAAAAAAAACAGGAGTACTTGTGGCACCTTAAAGACTAACAAATTTATTTTAGCATGAGCTTTCGTGAGCTAAAGCTCACTTCTTCGGATGCATAGAATGGAACACACAGACAGGAGATATTTATACATACAGAGAACATGAAAAGGTGGAAGTATGCATACCAACAGGCAGAGTCTAATCAATTGAGATGAGCTATCGTTAGCAGGAGGAAAAAAAACTTTTTGAAGTGATAATTAAGATGGCCCATAGAAGGTGTGAGGAGAACTTAACATAGGGAAATAGATTCAATTGGTGTAATGACTGATAGTTACCCAATACAAAATGTGTGTGTGGAGCAGGCCAAAGTTGGAATGCACCACCTTGGTGAAAAGTGATATTGTCCCACCCTCACTTGGCAACTTGTAAACCCACCTCCACGTAGCTTTAACGTATTAAACAAAGGGTTAAGCTGTCTGGCCTCTGGGCAGGGTATTTGGGAGACTGGAAGGCCTGACAGCCTCCTCACTGCTAGGTTGTGATGGGACTCAGTGAGATTAGCACCTCCTTCTAGTGGGGTCTTTTAGAGTTCTCAGGACAGTGCCCTCCTCCTGTGAGAAATCCCAATGGATTGGGAATGGGGGGGACTGCTAACAGCCCTCCCCACAATTTTGGGTGTCGTCTGGTGCAGGTGAAGTGTGTGTGTTAATGCCTCTCTGTGCCAGCTGGGGTAAATCAGGTCCATTGTGTTTAATTGTTAAGCAATTGTTAACCCTGATTTGGAAGAGGATGCATTTGTGTACAAGGGGGAATGTAGAGCAGGCCCAGGCTGCTCATTAGAGAGGAGAATCGCCTGTCAAGTGCTCAGTCACTTCCCTCTGTCCGGTACAGTGCTTCTCTAGTGACTCAGTGGTTTACTGCAGCCTGGGCGCTGGAGTGCAGGACTGGTGACGTTGCCTAACTTCAAATACCCTGTGCATTTTGTCTTTGGTACCAGAGTTCCTCCTCTCCTGGCAAATGTTTAAGGTCCTGCACAGAGCAAAACCTGTGCCTGTCTGTCTTCTCCAGCTTCAAGAACATTGTCCTCTGGTGGCTCATCTTGTGTTGTCAGCTTGAGAGTGAGGAGCTACTTTGCTTGTGAAAATCCTGGGGAGCCATTGACCCTGCTTTCTGTGAACGGCTAGAGCTTTATCTGAGGAATGGCATTTTAAACATTGTGCACTAACCACAATGTGAACATTCTGCTCTGGCTCCAATTTAGCTCTTTTCCTGGGATGTTAAATTCCATTTTTTCCAATGTATGAAAACGGGCCTGCCACTGCCTGCTCTCCAAGACTTCCCCGTGCCGTGGGGAGGGCTGGGTAGACATTGCCATCCTAGAGTCTGTTGTAGCAGAGATGGGGATTTGCTCTCTGTGCTTGGCCCGGAGGGGTGGACTCTGGAGCTAGGAGGATGTGGGTTCTACTCCTGGCTCTGCTACAGGCTTGCACCATGTCCTTGTGCCTCTATTTCTCCAATTGTAAAATAGAGATGATGCTAACCCATCTCTAAAATGCTTTGAGATCTATTGAGGAAGAGCTGTTCTCTGCAGAAATCTTTTATTCCTTGCATTGAACTCCAGGAGTCCTGCTTGAGAGAGCTCCATGGCTGGGATCTAGCCAGCAGGTCCATGCTCAGTTGTGCTTGGCGGCGTTCTCTAGAACCCTTTCATGCTTGTGCTGCCTGGAGTATTAGCTAGATCTCCAATTCTTTAGTTCAGGGGTTTTGTATTGATGACTCCTTTCACACAGCAAGCCTCCAAGTGCGACTGCCCTTATAAATTAAATACATCATTTTTTATATTAAACACTATTATAAATGCTGGAGGTGAAGTGGGGTTTGGGGGTGAAGGCTGAGAGCTCAAGACCCCCAGTTTGAGAACACCTGCTTTAGTTACACTCCCTGTGGGTTACCCTGAACCCACCTCAGAGCTGCAGCTAAAAAAGCACCCAGAGTTTCCAGTGCTGTGATTGTCTGTTCTGAATCATTGTGGCTGTGCTAAGCGAGAAGGTGACTAAGCTACCGCCTTAGCAGTGTAATGTCAGCAGCCTCCTCCTTGTTCCCAAAGCTGTGTGTGTCAAGTTCTTTTCATTTGCGCTGTATCCCAGAGCGTGCTACAGATGGAGAACTGGGTGCTGACAAACACTGACTCCAGTGAGTTTTGGCAGTGATTCAGTGTAGAGTGATAGTGCTCACACAGCCGTCGATGTGAGAACACGCTCTGTCCAGCGTAAGATGTTGGCTGGTACACTGGGGTTATCCCTGTCTCCTTTGGGCGAAAGCACTGTAACACACCAGCAATGGTCAGGAAGGATCTCTGGTTTATTACCTGCTCATCTGATAGCCAGCACCTTTCCTCTGTGAGCTCTGTGGAGCTTGCAGCCATGTACTTTTGGTCTTGAGACAAGAGTCAGAGTTGTAATGTGCAGCTGCCATTAAATGACCACACTGCTCTAACTTCCTTTCAGGGCACCGATGGACCAATATAATGCAACAGAGCGACTGTCATTTTAGTTTAGTCCTTCAGATTAGTGGTGGGTTGAGGGAAATAGAAGCTAGTCGGGTACCTTTTTGAACTGTAAAAATGGAACCTCACCAGCCTGGCTGAATACTCCTCACCGACTTCACATCATCTGTGCTGCTTTAGCTCTGTCCAGCCATCTAAAGATCTCAAAGCCCTGGGTAGACATAATGAATGTAGATCCCGTCAGAATGCCTGTCTTGAACTGCTGAGTATTGGGGGAGCTTCTCTGGCTACAGTCTTTATGTGCCATGGAGGTTCTTCAAACCTGCATTCAGTGCTTCGGGGAGGGAACATGCTGCCTTCAGTCTTCCAGAGTGTGGTTTGCAGTGCAAAATGGTATCTGTAGAGGAGTCTGTTAAACCATTTACATGGAAAAGAGAGGGGTTGCTAATTAAGAGAGAGGGGTTGCATCATTAATGTTGAAAGCTAGGCCCATCATAAATTGCAACCTGGAAGTGCTCAGTCTCCCGGAGGGGGCTGGGAGAGTTCCTTCCCTGTAACACTTTCACTCCCTTGAGTGAAATTCCTCTTGAGAAGTTTGTTCTGCCACAGGGATTATAATTTGCAGTGTTCCTTAGCAGCAGCCTCCCTCTAGATTCCCTATAGATTCTTCACCTAGGCTTTTATTTCATCCTGAGAAGAGTCATGTGCTAAAGTATTGAAGCATCAGGGAGTTAATTTCATATCAAATGAAGAAAATACAGTTTTTCCTGGCAATTCCTCAGGCAACACCATCCCAGAGGAAATCCTTCTGCCATTGCAAACAGGGTTTATTTCTTTAGGGGTTGAGGCTAGCCTTTTGTTTCCTGATAAACCTCATTTGGTCATTAGCAAACTAGGAGAATTAGTGAGTTATGATGCTGCTAGGCTTTTACTGGGGCAATCTAAATGCCAAGACCAGGAAAAGAGACCCTTGCACATGACTCAGATGAAGACCTAGTATAACTCTATTGTTGCTGATTCTAATCAGGAGCTAGCACTAATTTGTCTGCATCTGGATTTGGCTGGCAAGTATTTCTTTCTGAATTAGAATATATGACTGCTCATTATATGTAGAATCCTCAGGTAACAGCTTTTCTTGTGCTTGCTCTGAATTATGAACAGGAGGATCAATTCTGCTTCTTGAGAGTCCGATTACTTTCTCATTAATTCCCCTCCCTCCATTTTTGGTTCAGCTTCTTGTGATGAGGCTTCTCTGGAAGGTGGAGTTTCTAGTTAAATTTGTGCTGTTTGTGTTTTCCTGTTGTGTCCATGTTGCACTGGCTGTTGAATCAACATACCTGGTGAGGTTATTTTTCTTCAGTTCACTTTTGTAGCCACTAGGCCAAGCTCCCCTTTACTAGCTCTTGTTAGCTGGGGCTCTGGCTGATTGTGTTTGTTCAGGCATGAGATATGGAAGGGGAAGCATTAGTAACAAGCTGTGCTGTTGTGACAAAGCCCGCTTCCTCCATTTGAGTGAAATGATGGGGGATGGGGTGACTGGTTCATTTCACCTCTTACCACCCATCTCTTTAATCTCCTTTGTTTCTGCTGCTTTGTCAAATGGCCACTGAATGTGGAGGATTTTCAGCTCAGCGGAGCTGGCTGGTTGGCACATGGGACTGGACTGGGAGCCCTGGGTTCTATTCCTGGGTCAGTCTGAACTTGCTGTGTGAGGCTTAATTCAGGCACGTTTGCAAGACACTCATATTTACTGGCATTAGTCAGAGTAGTAAGGAACTGTGCGGACGGTACTGCTGGGGTACATCATGAGGAACAAGAGCTGTGCTGTCAGAGGTGTCCAAGGAAATGCGTGGGTTAAAGCATCTGTTTGAGAACAGCTGTAGGGGTCACTAAGGACCTGCCCCTGACATGTATTTAGGTACCTAATTCCCATTGATTTCAGGTGCCTGAATACCTTTGGGGACCTGGGCCCAGGCTAACAAGCTGAATGCAAGTGGGCTTTAGCCCCAGAGAAGAATTGGAGTTGAGCAGCACCAATGAGCACTACTGCTTCCAAGAGACGGAAGCACTTGGTCTGCCCTGTCCATCCCACTATAAGGTGCCCATTACCATCATATCTGAGCCCAGACAAAATGAAGGTTCTTCTGGAAACAAGCAGAACTTGTTTGTGTGTAACTTTTTTTATTCCCTGTTTGACAGCTGCCTCAGGCTGCCTGTGTGCTCTATCAGGATCCCACCCACAGCAATTTTATGTTCCCTTCCAAATGGAAGGTAATATTTTACCCCAGCTGTGAGCCTTGAAATGCCATGAGTATGATAAAGGCCATTAGTGGCAACCAGAGGCCAAACCTGCTGTAAAATCACTGCTTGTGCTTTGAATGTGACAGCGCTGCTCTCATACAAAGCTGTGTTGAGAGTTGAGCCTGCCATGCAAGTCTGAATGGATTCCTTCCATCAGCCGTCTTATTATAACCCTCTCACCAGTGGCTGAATTGGACTACCAGGGCAGTAGGCATTCAAATGCATAGTAATTTTGCACCTTAAAAAACAAATGGAGCTGTTCTTCAGTGCAGCTAGTTCTTTCTTTAACATTTTGTGTAGTTCAGCTGGATACCAACATTCCTTGTAAGTCATTGCACTGAATTTTTACTGCCATGTATCATTTACCAAATCAGTTTCACTTAATTCCTATGATTCAGTCTATTTTTATGTCTCAGATCAGTCACCTGCACTTAACGTACAATTCATCCGCTCTGAAAGTGTGATTTGCATCATCGCATTGGAGTTCAGATCTGCTCAGTTGAGAGCAGCCTCTTCTGTAGTGTAGCTTTGCTGACTGTGCCTAAGAGAAGGCACAAGTCCTCTTCCTTTGTGACGTGAACATCAAATTGGTCCCCAAACCCTCCTTGATCTGCTCTAATGATCATCTCTGGGGAGGTCTCTGAACTCCACTCTTCCACTCCACTGCATCTCTGCTATTCAGTGCTATTAGTGATGGAGTGCTATTACAGGAGGGTCAGTGGTGATCCTTCTTCTTTTGTACAGAATACAAGCTGTCACTGTGTGCTCTACAGTAAGAGTGGTGACAAGTGTTAACAGGATGGTCCAGTGGTTAGAGCACTAGCCTAGGACTTGGGAGACCTGGGTGCAAGTCCCAGCTCTGTCACATGCTTTCTTTATGACCTTGGCTAGTCACTGCCTCAGTTCCTTATCTGTACAATGGGGATAACGGCATTGCCCTCCCTATGTGAGAACCAATACATTAAAGATTGTGATGTGCTCAGATACTGCAGTGATGGGGGGAGCCTGATAAAGATCTCTAAAAGAGATCAACTGTATGATATACCATAATAACCCTAGAGGTCACCTGGTGTGATGTAAGGTGTGGTTCTGGAGCCAGCCTAATTGTGTTAGTTGTGGTGGCCAACAACAGAATCTAAAATATGTGGCTGAGCTAATCTGCCTACATTAAATGAAATGTTGGGTGTGAGACTCAGGGCCTCCTTTTGTGCCTTGATAAAGTTGATCATTAATTGGTACATATGTCAGGGTGACATACTAAAATGTACACAAGGCACTGGAGTAGATAATTCTTTCTTTAAAAACTCAACTGATCTTCTGTAGCCAGCATAAATGCAAGCTCTTCAAATTGTAAACCCTACTTGTTGCATATGCTTTATTAGTGGTATTAAGTGGTGAGAAATCTGTAACAGCTGAAACCAAGCATTGGCAAATTGCTGCTAACAGATGCAATTTTAATACCTAATTATGCAGGGTAAATGGAGGCATGATATAAAGTGCATTGGATTGGTAACACAAAGTACACCCAGTCTACAGATCCCCTTGACTAATTCTGCTGATTACATATTCACCTATTTCTAGCAACTGCCTGAAAATCTCAGTACCATGCTCATAAAAGTTGGGACAACAGAAACTGTAGCCTTGGTGCCTCTAACCTGCATACTTAGTAAAATAATATGGTCCTGATTTGGGCTTCAGAGCATTGGTTGACGGTGCTCATATGTGATTGGTCTCCCTTCCCCCTGCTCCTTTACTACAGGAGGCTGGTAATGTCCTGGTTACTGAATATGCAAAAACCTTTGTTTCCAGCACAGCAATAAAATTTATGTATGCTGAGCAACCAGCAGAACAGCCTTCCCTTTTTGTGTGGCTGTAAGGAGTCTAGGGGCTGGGATTGGCATATGGCATGTTGAGTTTGCTTCCGTGCTTTCTTTGTTTTGTGGGCTTTCTTTGTCTGACTTTCCAGCTATTTCCCATGTTGTAAAAGTATATAGTGGAGATGTAAGTCAAATCTGCCATTTCTCGCCTTTAACATGCCATACTCATGGTGGAAGAGAATCTATTACTTAAGAACCCGTGTCTTGGGGAATGAATTCAGGGGTCTCAACAAACCTCTCCTGCTTTGAAGGTGGAGGTGCACTGGGCCATGAAGGCCTCCTGCTCCGGAATTTCCCTTTTGGTCAGAAATGTGTCTGACCTATGCAGCTGGCTGATCAGGCACAGCCTGATGTGCCATTAAAACACCTGCTCATATACTTGGGCTGCTCAGAAGCCACAAAATGATTTTAATACAGGACAGACTCTCTGCTGTTCTGAATTTAAAGCAAACACATTGGTAGGTTGGTTTCACTTATGCAGCCCTGACCCCATGACTTTTGGAGCCATATTAGCATTTGCCAGTGATGTCTGTTCAGGCTTCGTCATCCGTTGAAGCAGGGAGTCCTTTAGCCTTGCATTTTTTGAGGTTGTCTTTCCCCCTGCCAGCCTTAGCGACGTGTTAATCTGATTCTCAATGAGTTGGCCCTGAGTCACTTTGGTGTGAGTATCTGACCTTGTAGCAACAGATCTGCAGGCGGTGTACCCTTTTTTTCTTGAGATCTTGGAAATGGGTTGCTGCATCCAGCCTGTCTGCTGAAAGCTCAGTTTAGGAATGTCTAACTCTTATGACCCTTTACACTAGAGGTTTCCAATAAATATAGATGGAATGACAATAATTGGAATATTTTGGCAGAACGTTAAAGTGGTGCCATTAACAATAGTCTCCTAAAAGTTGGTGCCTTTATAATTTCAGTGCCTGCTAATACCTTTGAAGGACTGAGTGTTGGATGGCTCAGCTAATGCGGGAGAGAGCCTTTCACCTTAAGGCTGCTGGTTCAAATTCTGTCCCAGTTGGTAACGACCAAAACTTGTTCCTATGGGAAGGCTGTTAGCTGGCCTCTAGGAAGTGAGTTGATGGTCTCTGTCGGGTTCCAGGTGCCCAAGACTCCATTTGCCTTTTGTGAAGTTGCTGTTACAGATATTTGTTTGTATCATAGTATCATAGTACAAACAAGCTAGAGGCCCCACGGAAGAAAGGCCCTGCCCTCACAAGCTTACACTCAAGGCAGACTGAGGGTGGGAGGGAAAGTGACTGGCCCGGTATAGCATAGCACGTCAGTGGCAGAGCCATGGAAGAACACAGGTCTTCTGATTGCCAGTCTGATTCCCACTGAACCACATTTCCCCCCCTTTCTTTCTGCTCTGAAAACCTAAGTCCTCTGCTTATAGGGCCTCCCTTGCCATGGATTACACATCCTGCTTGGATTTCCCTGCGGGGTCCATCAATAAGGAAAGCTAATATATAGAGAAGCCTTTTATTTAAAGGTGACCTGTAAAAGGGTGAATAGGTGTGTGCTCTCTTGCTGCTTTGGGGTGTATGAAGGGGGCCTGGAAGGTGTTGGAAAACTGAGAAGAATGGTACAGTTGCATTTAAGCTGTGTGTATACTGCCACTTTCAGCACTAAAACTTTTGTTGTTCAGAAGTGTGAAAAAACATCCCCCTGAATGACAAAAGCTCCAGTATAGACAGTGCTTTGTTGCTGGGAGCCACGCTCCCAGCGATAAAGCTAACACCGCTTGTTGGGGTATGTTTTTTAATCGCTGGGAGAGCTCTCCCCCGACGATAAAGCATGTCTACACTGCCCATGTCACAGTGTGGCCGTGGCAGCACTGTAACGTGGATAGTGTAGACATACCCTTAGATTCAGGCTGTTGGAGGTTTATGGTCCTGGGAGTGGTAACTGTATGGGTCCTCGGTGAAGCAAGGTGTCATTTTCTGCCCCCGGAAGAGCCGGTTCAGGGCACTGCCACCTCAAATATTAAGTCACGAGTCAGGTGCCAAAAGATCATCAGATTGAAGCAATTGTATATTTGGGGTTTTTTACTTGCTTTCTGGGTTCTGAGCCCTTAGAGCACACTCGGGTCTTTTTCTCCAAGCACGAAGGCTGGGAGTCTCAAGTAATTACCTGGCTCCTGGAACTGGGGCTTTAAAACACCAAATGCTGCAAGACTTGTGATAAAATTACAGGAGTTGGCAACATGGAATCTAGCTGCCTCTGCTAGTGATTGCTGCTGCATAGGATGAGATGAGGAAATAGAAGCTTCCCTTATGAGCCAGCACTGTTAGAAGAGAATACTTACCCAGCATGACTTTTCCATATAACCTCTCACTAAGTTGCCACAGGGAGATTGCGCAAATGAAAGGGGCGGTGGCTCGTGATTGCAAGTTGGTTGGGAAGCTGTGGTTGAGATAAGCTCTCTGAAACCTTGCTTGTATTAGAAGAGTTTGATGGTATAGCCCTATCGGCAAACCCTCCTAGTGGGGGGACAGCTCATACCAGCAAGACTGCTTAGGGCCTAGTAGATAGAGCACTGGACTTGGACTCAGGAGACCTGGGTTCTATTCCTGGATTTGCCACTTATCATGATTGAACTTGGGCAACTTACTTCAGCTCCCTGTGCCTCAGTTTCCTGATCTTCAAAATGGGGATGATACTTGCCTCTTTATAAAGTGCTTTGAGATCTACTGATGAAAAGTGCTAGGTAAAAGTTTGGGGTAGGATGTTGTTATACTGGCGGGCACTTTTTTGCCGGTATAATTGCACCTACACTTTGGGATGTACACTTTTTGCATCCCTCACTCCCATTCAGCAGGCCAGGTTTTGCTGCTCTATTAATACTTTACCAGCCCTGTACCAACCACAGTTTCTCATGTAGACCAGACACTATGGACCCATGTTTGAGGACCCACCTGGGCTGGTGTTTAGTGCAGCTCTTTCAGGATAATCTTGGCTCATTACTTTGCAAGTTCAAAATTGTTCCCTTCCTGTATGATACTTGCTTCCAGTTGCTGTTTTTAAGAGACAAAGGAAGAGATATAAACAAAAATACCTTGAACGGGGAGAGGAAGCACTCAGCAACTGTACGATAAACAATGATCTGGCTGCGTTGGGTTTTCTTTTAGCGGTAATTTATAGACTTCCTTTTTTTGTGGGGGAAGCAGAATTTTTCTTCTCTTCAAACTTGTTCCTAGAATTGGGCATATGCAATGCTCCTAAAACAGTGCTAATTTGTGCCCCTACTCTGTCTGACTGGGAGTCCCCCGAGCAGCCTGTCATGCAGGTTACTCCTGTCAGGGCCACGGGTGACCTGAATGGATGAGGCTGCCCAGTGACTTCAGTGGATGAGGGACTCTAGGTTAAACCAAATGAGTCTGTCTTTGGATTTCCCAGCCACACCTCAGAGTGCCTGTCAGCAGGTCAGTATCCGCTTCTGTTGGAAGTGAGCTAGAACCGAGGTGAGCTCTGCAGCAATTCAGGCCTCCATGGAAGCCAGAGCCTGGATTTGGTCCTCTGCACTCTCAACACAGAGAGAGTGCAAAATATTCCCTTCAGCACTCAGAATTCACCTTGATGTTGTTGAAAGGACGCCATAGGCAATCCCAGAAGGCCGGTGTCACCTTTCCCAGGGCAGCTGCAGCAAAACGTTCCCCCATGCTGCCGTGCCAGTGTGGACAAACCGTCCCTGGGGGCAACAGGGGAGTTCAGTCTCGATGGCTGAGTCTCCATGGGCTCTCAGCTGAGAGCACCAGCGACATGGCTAAAGGTGGGAAAGAGGCTTCTGTTCCTAGTGGGCAGGTGTCTGCTTTATACACACATGCAGCACTTTCCTTACCCATACGCAAAGTACGCAGCTGCGTAGGGCACAAGGAAATTTGGGGCACCAAATTTCCTGGTGCCCTGTGCAGCTGCGTGCTACTCCAGCCCCTGCTCCGGCTCTTCCCCAGGGCCCCTGTCCCGCCCCTTCCCCACTCCACTGAGCTCTGCAGCATGGCCGGGCCTGCACTCACTGGTGGCGGGAAGTGCAGACCTGGCCCCAGCCGCGCTGTCGGTGAGTGCTGGGGGGTGGTTCCTCTCTGCCCCCCAAGCCAGCCCTGCCCCCCCGCAGAGGCCTGGGGCCCCACACGCCTCCCCAGAGGCGTAGGGCCCCAGAATAGCTAGACACGGTCCTGCACACATGCAGTCATTTCACAGAAGCAGCCTCACAGCCATCTGATGTAGGGCTTGAGCCATGTGTCAACAGTGACAGCAGCGGAAATAAAAGGGTTAGTGTGTGGGGATGTGGCCCCTGAAATCCAGGCAGGGTGTTTGGAGCTGCTGGGCTTTGTGTCTACAACAGTGCAGTTGAATAACAGTTTGCATCAAATCCAAGGACATGAGTTGTGGCCCTTAATTGTGCCCTTTTGACTCCCTGTGATGGCACCTGATCTGCACACATCCATGTGCAAAATCCCAAGGCTGCTCAATCCTTTCCCATTTAATCAGAAGCTAAGCCTGCGCTCTCGAAGTGAGAGACTCCAGTTCCCGAGACAAGCCCATCAGTGTTCTAGTGCTTTCATGCATCTGTTACTTCCTTCTCCCTGCTGCTACTGTATCTTTCAGCTTTAATGGACTATGCTTGATTGAACGGAACCAGTCTCTTTCCGGGGGCATGTCACATCCTGTGCTGCAGGAGTGAGGAGGTTAAACTGAGACAGCCTCTCTTCCTTTTTCGAGCAGCAGAGCTGTTAGTTCAGTTCTGGGATTATGAAAAAAGGCAAAAACTGACC
Source organism: Mauremys mutica (assembly GCF_020497125.1). NCBI lineage: Eukaryota > Metazoa > Chordata > Testudines > Geoemydidae > Mauremys > Mauremys mutica. The sequence continues at coordinate 50,212,174 of NC_059078.1, forward strand.
TTTTAATAATTTTTTTTTTTTTTGCTTAAAGTCCTGATTGCATCCCTCACTCCCACTTAGTAGGTCAGTAAACACACGGCCTCTCAAGCCGTTTCTCTGAGATAGAAACGTCTTGGGAAATTAATTCTTGTCTCCTCTCTGCCAAGCATGTCTGGTGTCTGCTCACTTAAAGGAAGGCATGTACCATTCTACAGTAAAGTACAGTAGGATGGATTGCAACACTGGGTGGGAATTATGCCAAAGGGTATGCCATGGTGGGCGAGGAACTACATATCAGCCACTGAGTCTTGCTTGTCCCCAGGGGAAGGGCTCCTGTTTGCTGAGGTGATGAACAGGAAGGCTTGATGCAATGAGCGGTCAGTTGGTTCTAATTGCACTGGTGGCTTCTCCTAATTTAATCCATTGGCAGCAGCAGGATGACTGCTGCTTTGTTTGCAGCGCTGTGAAATAAGTGCCTCTTCCGTTAGCGTGCTGCCCAGTGCTCAGCACCACAGCAAGGGCCTTGGGAATGCTGAAGTGTAGGTACCACGGGGCTCATGGTCTGCACTCTGACCAGCTCTGTTCTCTCTGTGGCAAGCAGATGAGGGAAGAGACTAACCTATGGCCATGGGTGGCAAGTTTGTAGAAATTTTGGTGGTGCCCAGAACCCACCCCCCCAACTCCGCCCCCCCAAACTCCGCCCCCACCTGCCTAAGGCTCTGGGAGGGGGTTGGGGTGAAGGTCTGGGGTGCAGGTCCTGGGCTGGGGATTAGGGTGCAGGAGGGGTGCAGGGTGCAGGCTTTGGGATGGAGTTTGGGTGCTGGGTGCAGGGGGTGGGTGTGCAGGAGGGGGTGAGGGGTGCAGGCTTTGGGACCGAGTTTGGGTGCAGGCTCTGGGCTGGGGGTGGGGGCATAGGAAGGGGTGAGGGGTACAGGCTCTGGGAGGGAGTTTGGGGGCAGGAGGGGGTGTGTGGGAAGGGGGAGGGGGTGCACCCTCTGGGAGGGAGTTTGGGGATAGGAGGGAGTGCAGGGATGAGGGCTGTGGGGCTGAGGATGAGGGATTCATGATGTGGGGGGGCTCAGGGCTGGGGCAGAGGGTTGGGGTGTGGGGTGAGGGCTGTGGGGCTGAGGATGAGGGGTTCATGCTGCGGGGGGGCTCAGGACTGGGGCAGAGGATCAGGGTGCAGAGGGATGAGGGTTGGGGCTGAGGATGAGGGGTTCATGATGTGGGGGGGCTAAGGGCTGAGGCAGAGGATTAGGGTGTGGGGGGATGAGGGGTTTGGGGCATTGGAGAGGCTCAGGGCGAGAGCGGAAGGGCAGGGTAAGGGCAGCCTGCCCTGCCAGTAGGGGATGGCAGGCTCTAGGACCCTGGGGCAGCAGACAGCAGTTCTGCCGGGAGCCGTTCTACTCTGGCAGCTCAAGCAGGCAGGGGAGAGGCGCTGCACTGCTTTCTGTCAGGCAGGGACGTGGCGGGGCGGGGAGAGACCCACGGGGGCCGGGGCCCGATCCAGGCAGGGCCAGGGGAGAGACCCAACTCCAAATATTGCTGGAGCAGGGCCCCCAGCCCTGAATATTCCTGGTGCTTGAGCACCGCCAACATATATAACCTGCCGCCTATGCCTGTGGCACAGAAGTGAGTGAATTTAAATTGGCAAGAGGAGCCTGTTGTTTGATGCTTGTGTTTCATTTGTGCATCCTGGTCTAGTACAAGGCTTGAGAAAATCCTGGCTGCTTCTCTGGGGTGGAGGGTGGGGACAGAGCCTGCTTTTCTACATCTCTCTTGCAAGGCATGGGCTCTCTTTCTCTTCCTTTATTCTTTGGGTTCCCTCAGCTCTGTGAATAGGCTCAGTACCTCCAGTGGCTACTGTTCTGAGCTTCCCCAAGCAGCAGCAGCAGCCGCAGAGTGAAGTTGACCTGATTCTTGTCAGTTTCACTGCATCTATTCAGAATCTTGTGGGAAGCGATGAAATTGACATGAATCATGTCAACTTCCCTTATCTGTGTGGGAGAAGGTGCTAGAAACATTTGTTGAAATGAGTGCTTATGTGTCCAACAGCTCTTGGATTTGCTTAAATAAGGTTGTAGGAGCCAAAGATCCCCAGCAATATTCCCAAGTCAAAAGTTAACTGAAATAGGCTTTTACGATCACAGTTTTGGTGCTGTGCCCTTGATCTGTGCTTGGAGTCCAGGAAACTAACTTTAATTTCTCTCTTGCTTTGTGTGTGTGCACATCATGCTAAAAAGTACCCTACAAAGTTACTTTTTGATACCTGGTGGCCACCTCTGTTTTTGGGGTGTCCTAATTCAAGAAACTCTTATCCATCTCACTTCAGGTTTTATACAAAAATTCTATCTCAGCATCCAGGTCTAGGATGCTAATTTGAGACCAATCTGACTTTAATTTTAGATCTGGAATTCCAAATCAGGGCTGTTATGGAAACATAGGTGGAAACCTTAACTATAAAGTGGCTGCTGTCTGTAATATTTCACTCCAAGGCGCGTAACCTGTTTGCTTTAAAAACAACATGTATCTGCTTTCATATCAGTAGATTTTGCACGTAACATTTGTTTGCACTGTGGTAGCACCTCAAGACTTCCAAACAGGGATCAGGGCCCACTGTTCTATACAAACCATATAGATGACCAAAATGGACAGTGCTTGTAACAGATTTACAGTCTGAGATTAGGACAATAACAGGTGGATAAACAGGCAAGCTGTGGTGGGCTCCAAGTTACAGTAAAGATAGGTGTGTTCATGTATGTAAGTCATCTTGGTGGTGATGAGTCTCGGAGATGGTCACCAGCTGAGCCAGTGCCAAATGCTTGTGATTTTTAGGCCTTGTGGCAGAGTTAGGTTTCAGTGGTAGAAAGATTTGAATCCTGATATAGCCCAGACTTCACTGACAGTTGTGGTTTGTATTCTCTCCCCCCCCCCCCCCCCCGCCGCCCTCCATTAGCAAAGCGTTTTTCTGTCGATGGCATAGGGCTATCCACAGTGAATCACTGAGTATCATTCGTAGGGAGTACTTGTTTCTGCAGAGGATGCAAAATCTATAGTGCAATTAGTCAGCTTTTCAATCCATTGGCTGTAGCAGAGTTTGGTGTTCCCATTTGAAGTGGGTGACCCAATAAATATTGAACAACAAAATTGGAGTCTACAGAGCATTTGAATAGATTTTCATCCTTACGCTATTTACTATCGTTAATTTTTGTTACCATAGCTTCTAGGAGCCCCAGTCGTGGAGCAGAGCACCATTGTGCAAGGTCCTACACAAACTCAGAACAAAGGGGGTCCCTTCCCAGAGAGCTTACAATCTAAGTCATTATTTTGGCTTTTTTCGTCTTACCTACTTTTTGCTTGGGGATGGATTTCACAACGGGGTGGTGGTAGTGGAAATCTCTTTAGTTCCCCTCTCCCCTCCCCCACTCACTGCCTGTCTCTCAAGCATACTGGGACAGCTGATTAGCTTGTAGGAGCAAGCAATCCATTTGTTTTTGCTAGAACTTGTAAGCAGTGATATTTTATTCTAGTTTTAAGTTGCATTATACATTATTATGAAAACTCATACTTAGATACACTGCAAGCTTAAAAAAAAGAAAAGAAAAGACTTCCTAGATCTGCAGTGCTGCATTGGAAGTTAGGACAGAGGATGTGATGTAACATATTATATATCATCCCCTTTTCCAGTAGGAAAAAAGCATTTTTGGGAGGGTGTAGCTTCTCATGGCAGTAAAGAGATGCATTTGGGATTAACTTGGTTAGTCCTCCTTTTCTAGAGAGTTATGTGACAGCTATCTTTGTGGCTGGGTCCTCCATCGACTGCTTAAAACTTCCTTTATTTAAAGGGCCTGATGTTTGCATGTTGCATAATAGCTTGTGGCTCTGCTGAGTATCTCAGTTGAGACATGTTTGAGGCATGTATACAATAAAATCATATGGTGCATAAGCTGTAAAACAGGGACATTCTCCTCATCAAAATAACCCCATCTTTCTGTGAATAATAATTTGGCCAACATAAAGCATGATACAGTTGGTTTCTAAAGATAGTGGGGTGATTCACTGCAAACTTCCTGGAGGGATTGCAACGAATGCGGGCAGTGCCTGCTTTTCTACTCCTTCATTTTAGCTAGAAGGTCAGTAAATGACAGATCTGGCTAGTGGGGCAGCTGGCTGTGTCCTGATGATGCCCCATCCTGGTATTCTGCCCATTTCTCGAACAATCTTCATACAGGCTTTAGAGGAGTTTTCTGGGTCACTGTCCTGCTTACTGATGAAATCCAGATGAATTAGATGCTATCCAGATGGATACAGAATGCTGCAGTGTGTCGGTTCAAGAACAAAAAACCTTGGCTGTCTGAGCCTGAGTGGTATTTGGTTTGTGACAGATATGAATAGCAAAATCTAGGAACAGAATTTAAGAACAACGAGCAGTGCCTTCATTTCCTGTGGTGGGAGGGAGGAGCGTCTGAGGCTAAGTCATTCAGAGTGTTGCCGGAGTTACATTTCCTATCATTCTGAGCTTAGGTTGAAGGTGTGTTTACAGCTGTTGGGCGTGGCGGGCGGGAGGGACAAAGATTTGCTGGTTTTATATGGAAAGTTACTGTGAAAAGTTTAGCACTGATGTCAGCACAGCATTGGCACTAGTACATTTTGCTCTCATTTCTGGTAGGCATCAGAGGGTATATGTGCATTCCACTGCAAGCACACAGTAGCAGGGAGAATCTGCAGCGATTTCTCCATAAGCCCTTACGCTGACCTGCTTTAATTAAAAATGTATATAATTACTCCTCCCCTTCAGAAAAGGAATGGCAAAAGTTCTAACCTATATATTGTATATACAGTGGGAGAACCCTTCCCCCCCCCCCAAACACAAAAACCCCCCAAAACCCAACCAAACAAAAAACTCCTATATGTTGGGCAAAAGGGTTCTAGTGGCATAAAGGGCACTAAGGGTCTTTGGTCTGCCCAGGAAGGATTCCCTCAGCACAGGCACTGTGGAAGACTGCCATAAGCCTGCCTTCTGAGACTCCCCATGGCACAGGGACTGGGACAAGGCCCAGCACCCACTGCTGCAAAGATTCCATGCAGCACTGCTATAGCTTAGACAGGTCCCTGGAGCAGCCCAGGATCAAGAGGGCCCAAAGGTGGCTTAAAGCTGCTGTAGCCCCATCCCGGACTCCCAGTTATGTGCTGTCTCTCTAGGAAGTGCAGTGCAGAATCTCATCCAGTGAGCCCCAGCCTGAGCACCTTAGTCAAACACTTGTAATCAGTGGGAGATCTGCTGGAGCAGATCTTGAGGATTTGGCTCAGTAGAACTGGGTTAATAGATGCACTTCTGTGAGCTGAGAAGTGTAATGGAATGTCCTTAATACCAGCTGTTAAGGGTTTCACATAGCAAATCCCTGAGGATGCATATATAAGGAAGAATCCCCATAAATCATTACTCTTGCTAAATTTTTCTGGGTGCCTTCCCATCCCTGGACTCTCTGATTACAATTAAGGAGAATTCCTTTCAATCCTTGGGCAGTAATATTGTGCCATTAGAGGATAAAAGGATACGATTGCCTTAAAAAAAAATCACACTTCTCTGACAGGACCTTGTCTGTCTCTTGCAAGAAACACCTAAATTACTGCATGCATGAGTTTCATAAGTTGTTTCAAAGGGAAGCTCACAACTTGCTCCCTAGTAAATTTATCACCTGATCCAGTTAACTTGGTGCACTGCCAGAGGTATGTGAGGCTTATGCCTTTGGAGATCCACCCACAAGCAAAATGTGGGTGAGAGAAAACTAAGAATCACACTGATTTTTTTTTCTTAATTTTACACTATTAAAATGCTCCAGAACTTTTTTGTGTGCAATTTATTACTGAAAGATTTCTCTCCCCCCTTCCCACCATTTTCAGTGTGTTTACTTTGTGCTTTTGCAGGCATTTGCAATGTAGAGTCAGTTTCAGTGCCCCCCCCCCCCAAGTCAGTTTCCTCATATTCTTGGTGTGGGTCTTTCCTTCAGCAACAAGGAAGAGAAAAAGTATTTCTTGAGTTGGAAAACTTGACTGTAAAGTCATTAAAAAATTGTCAGACCTTGAGGACAGTTTTACTGCCTGAAACTAACTGAACTCAGTTCTTGAAGTTGATTAATTTCAAGTTGAATTCAAGTTAATTGTCTCCTTTTAAAAATCCTTCCTCAAATCCTTTGCAGACTGTGCTGTGGTTAAATGAGTTTGCTGGGTATCATGGGCAGAAAGATACAGGAAGACTGTTTCCTTGCAGGCCACTAGTTAGCTTAAAGCACTCAGTCCTTATTGCAGATCAGTTATCCATTGCACCATCTACCTTAAAATTGATGCAGGAATAGTTCACGTATCCAGACAGATTTGGGCAGATCAACATGCAGATGTTTCTCTGTGCTTTAATTGCATCTGGTTGCATGTATCTGAATTTGTGCATGGAGACTCTTAAAAGTTAACATTCAGGCAAGTAAGTTTTCAGCATGGATTGCCCTTGGTCTTCAATTCTACTTCAGTTGTACATGGAATTGGAAAAAATCCACATCCCTCTACCCCCAGCATGGGGTCTCAGAGGCATCCCAATACAGCAGTTTTTAAAGCTTATTAAATATATTGCAGGAAGTCTGTTCTCAGTCATTTGTCTATTAAATGACTTGAGTTAGTTAAATTTTTGATGAAGTGTAATTTTTAACCCAGGCCAATAGAGCTTGACTTTTCTGAATCAAAGACTCAGTTTGGGACTTTACAAATGGATTACCATCATCTACTTTAAAAAAAAAAACAGCAAAGAGTCCTGTGGCACCTTATAGACTAACAGATGTATTGGAGCATGAGCTTTCGTGGGTGAATACCCACTTCGTCGGATGCATGGGTATTCACCCACGAAAGCTCATGCTCCAATACGTCTGTTAGTCTATAAGGTGCCACAGGCCTCTTTGCTGCTTTTACAGATCCAGATTAGCACGGCTACCGCTCTGATACTTTAAAAAAAACCTTTCTCTTCAGTGACCATGTCATGTGGCCCGGTCTCTGGGCTGGAGGGCACAAATGCATAACAACTCTGAGGAAAAGATTTCCCAGTGCAGCTTATGGGGTTACAAAGATGATGCATTCTTGGGTACCTGTAAGTAGCTCAGAGCTTTGCAGACTGGTGTCCTCACAATGTGTGGTGGTTTTTTTTGTTTTTTTTTTTAATTTCCTTGCTGCTGTGACCCTCCCCAAACATCTTTGAAACCCAAAGCAGGAGTCACTAGTTGAGAATCAAGGCTCTGTACTTTCCAGCTGTTATCTGACTCTAGAGACTTGCAAAATCCAGTTTTCTTATAAGCCTTACAGAAATTCTTTGAAAACAGACAGGTGGAGAAAGAGCAGTAGCCAGGATATTTGCATTGCCATTTTAAATGTATTCTCCTGGATTTAGTAAGAATGACTGAAACCTGGGATAAGATAACCAGTGGTTACACAACAGCTTCGCACTAAGAAAACATAAGGCATTACCCTGCTGGATCAGGCCTGTGATCCAGCTAGTGCATTATCTTGCTTCTGACACTGACCAATACTAGCTGCTTCAGAGGACGGTACAAGAAGCCCCCTAAGAAGGAAAAGATCTTTTTTTAGACTGTTTATAACTTTGCAGGCCACCTGTAAGTATTGTTTTGTTACTTAGATTCTTGCCACAGATCCTTCATGTGGTGCATCAGAGAGTTAGCCCTGGTAAACAGTAACCCATTTGCATTGTCTACATATCAATTCCACCTCCCTCTCCCCAAAGGTTTATTGAATCAATGAAATTTGGGGCTACCAGAGGTCACCTTGTCATAAAGGAGGTTTAGTACAGTTGAGAGCATCACTTGGCTGCATGGTTTCAATAATGTGTATGACCACAAGAACCAATTCCTGCCTGTAAGGTTATGTTGGGGATATGTTACCCCGCCAGTCAATATTTGAGAACAATGAACCTTGTGTGCTGCATTATAATGACAACTGAGTTGCTGTGCTTTATTGCTGTTCCAGAGGGAGAATGTAGTAAAATAACAAAAGACTTTTTAATTTCCTGTTTGGTGGGGTTTTTAAAGGCTTTCCCTCCTCCCCCCACATCCCAACTGAATTTAGTGCCGATGGTGGTGGCAGCAGCACTGGTTAGCTTCCCTTCAACACATCTCAACCCTGACCTATGTAGGAAGTCCCTAGGTATGTTGGGGAGTTATTCAGTCCTTGGCTTCTCAACAAGGCTGCTGTTTGTAAGGTAGTTCCTCTAACATGGAAACCTTTTAGCTAGTGACTAGATGGAGACTAGCAACTTGCTTCCTGTGGACCATTTTCTTTCAGTCGCTGCTGATTAGAATGGATGATGTAAAGTTTCTGGATTTGTTAACCACTCAATCACCCAGCCCTTAGACCTTATACAGGATTGCAGTAGAACTGAGCAGCCTCTCCTGGTAGCTACTACAGTGAAGGAATGGTTTGGTATTGAAGTCTCTGCCTAACTCAGGGCAGGTTCTAATCTGACTACAATGGTGGGCAGGCTTTAAATTCAAAGGAATTATCTTTGTGGTGTGTTCTAGTGGAAACCTGACTGCTACAAAGAAATGCATGCTTTCTTTGGAGACCCACCATCTAGCTGGGGATAATACAGCTGCTTGATTTATACAAGAAAGCATTCAAGAGAATGCTTGACTACTTCTGATTCTGTGCAGAGGATGTGAACTAGATGGTGTCACCCTTCAGGAGGATCTTGAATGCTGCTTTTAAATGGGTGACAGAGATGGTAGCTTGTCATGGCTTTCATTTTGAAGATGACAGCATCTGCCCACAAGTCTGTGATTTGAGAGGAGGCGAGAGAAGTATGGGGAGCCTTGCCTGCCAATCAGTTTCTCTTAGTCATTTTAGAAACACAGAATAATGTTGAAAGGCTGCCAACTCTGTATGGAAATCAGATGGCCACTTCTGAAAACATTCCTTTTTTAAATGCAATTATTTTTAAAAGTAATTTTCCATTTATTGTTTCTACAAAGGGAAGTCCAAAGGAATGTTTATTTTGCATGTTGTTCCCCCCCAGTGCTTAGCTATCTTCCTAAGGTGGGGCTTGAAAAATCCAGTTGGCATGCTGGGAACTTTTCCATGTCAAATGAAGAGCCCTAACAATTCCTGCAGAAACAAAGCTTTAATTGAGGTGGGGAGAAAGGGTTTGTAGCCATCGTGGTTGTGAAGAGAATCATCCAATTATAAACCAAAACAGTGTGTTCTTCCTGAGTTTGCAAGCAGACAACTCCAGGGCTTTTACTGCTGCTGCTCAAGCTTTTCCCAGGGGCAATAGAGTGAAATTGAGACCACACTAGTCAGTTTCACTCTGCTTGGACAGTCAGGTCTCTGGCTGGGTAATCCTGTTATTCTATCCCCTCCCCTATCTTTCGGGTCTACCTCTGGCTAGTGGGTTTCTGGTATGTTTTTGAAACCCTGGTCCTAAGGGGTAAGTGGTTATTATGTTACTGAGCTCCTGTGGATGGATACACAGGTTGTTTTTTAAATGTGTACCTTTTTAGTATTTCCTAAACATACAGGAAGTAAAGTTGTCAATAAATCAATATACAGTAATGAATTACATCTATTCTGTTCAGTAAACAGTAGTCAATAAGCTGCAGTTGAGCTAAGAATTCATTATGGGAAAAATATCTGGCTGATTTGCTAAAACAATATAATATTCTGTCAAGAATTTTCCTGTCCAGGGATTTCCAAACTGTGATCTGTGGTGAGCTGGCTGGGCACATGGTGCTGGCTCTGCTTGTTTCCAGTTGCTTAATCTCCTAAAAAGACACTATCCCTATGTAAGCAATTGCTCTGTTGACACAGCGATGGATATCCAATCACCAGTGGAAGTGAAGGTGGTCCTTGAGACACTCTTGTCTGTTAATCTTCCAGTCACCTAGAGGTGGTACTAAATCTCCTGTCTAGTGCTTTGCTGTTCATTGGCATGAAATAGATAACAGGGCCTTAAAATTCTCCCAGTGTCTGGTCAAATATTTCCTCCAAATATTATGTTTTTAAACCAGCTGTATCTAATAAAACTGAATAATTAATCCCAGATTGTCCTAGTACTCCAAACTTCATGATGGACATAAACCCCGCTTCCATATAGCATTCTGTAGCTATTTCTGATCTAGAATGAAAAGTTCTGCTCAGGTTATATTTATGCTATGCTGAAAATTTAAGAGTGATTTTATGCTGTGCATTAAGACACAGTCCTAAGTCATTGGCAGATTACATTCCAGTCCTTTTCCAGAGCAATTCAAATCTAAAGATTTATGTCTAAGAATTAAAGGAAACCTTGAATGATTTAAAATATACATTGGTAATTTCTTTTCCCCATAAATGGAAGCAGATGACTTGCTAAATGTTTAATTCTGGTTCTTTCAGCTCATCCCTGATATTAGAAATCCAAAAACTAATCTCGGAGAAGTATTGATAAAAACATGCAAAGGCATGATCATATCTGAAGATGTTAATTCATTATCTATTATATCTCCCCCCACACATGCTCCGCAGTCTAACCTGAATTTAGCTGATAAATAAGAAATATTTTTCAGTTTTGCGTTGCAACCAGTGCCATCTGTGCCTGGATTTTTGTAGTAGTATCATGCCAGGGAAAACGTTACTGCACCATAAGGCAATCCAGAAAATAGTCTTTTCTCATCCAATAGCAGCTGCTGCTTCCTTTCTTTTATTGCCATGAATTTGTACTGTGACTCTGTTACCTAAGACAACTGCTTTGCCATCCAATGTACAGGAGGACCTGGCTGCCCTGCGTGAGCCTGTGTGTGTATGGGGAGCCCAGATGGATATGGGGGCAGGACGCTGGGTAGCAGTTCATACACTTGTAATGTCATAAGACTAGAGACCAACCTTCTTATAATGTCTGCGGGGAGCAATGTGAAGAGCCATTTTGGCCATCCATCTTGCATAGCTGGCTCCTCTCTCTATCTTGGGTACATATATGGCCCCTGTTACTGTAGTATCTGAGCACCACGCAGTCGTTAGCATATTTCTCCTCTCGCACCCCTGTGAGACAGGGCCTGGCTATTATCCCCATTGTACAGATGAGGAGCTGAGGCCCAGTGGCACACAGTGACTTTGTCCAAAGTCTTACGGGGAGTCTCTGGTGGAGCAAGGGTTTGAACCCAGGTCTCCCAAGTCCTAGGCTAGTGCCCTGCCCTGCCCTGGCCTTTGTCTAGCCTTGCTTGTGGCACTTGTTTAATATTGCCAAGATGAGCAGCCTCTTTACTTTCTCCATTACAAAATCTTAGTATTGTATCTGGACTACATCACTGGCATAGTCTTCCTGCGGGTCTCCCTACATGCGTTGCCTCCAGCTTGTACAGAGCTGCACTGCCAGATTAATTTCTCACCATAGTCTTAAGTCCTTCTATTATTATCCCCTTTGCTTATCTGCTAATGCATTCCCAGGTCAAGTTTAAAATCATGTTGGTCGTTGCAGCATGTCACCCTTCCACTCCAGTCTTGGGAGTGAATGAATGGAGATCAGTGCCTCAGCCAGGCATTTGTTCTATCAAAGCAATGAACTGAGATTGATTTCCCATAATTCCTCTCTCCTGCTCTGCCAATCATATTACCTGCCTCCCAGCTGGCTTCCTCTCTTCCTAAAATCCCTTTATCCAGTTCCACACCAAGCTCCTCATCTTTCAAAGCTCTCAACAATTCTCACCCATCTCATCTGTTCTCATTTTGTCCAACCCTCTGTCCCATTGTTCTCCTCTGTATCTCTCTCAATTGCTCCCTTTGATTCCTCTCCAGGCTGCCTTGTCGGAACAGCCACTTGCTTCTTTTACATTAGGTTCCTGCTCCTTTCCTAGTTTTCCAAACACTGCTCCCTTTAGCTGTGGTGTCTCCACCCTTTGCCGTATCTGGACTGTTGTCCTGGGCTGTGTGCCTTAGCCTTCTGATGGTAAACAGGACAGGGACCTTGGAATTCTGTGTGAATGTGTGTGACTGTTCATTTCCAATTTGCGATCATTTGCCTTGAGCAGTTGGTTCAGTTAACGCTTTTCATTGCTTTTGGTCAAAGTTCCACTTGCCGTGTGTCCGTAAAACTTGTGTCTCTTGCTCTGCAGAGCTAAAGCCTTCACTCTTGTGGTGAATGTAAGATCTATAGGAGTCCCAACCAGTGGAGTACTGAAGTGCTCCATGCTCCCTGGCCCGGATGAGGCTCTTTGGTCCTCTCCAAATCCACAGGCCACTAGATCCCAGAATCTTGTAGCTCTTGTAAACTCTGCAGGTGTTGAAGGTCTAGGCCCTAGGGGTTCTCTGGTCCTGCAGAAGTTAAAAAACCTCATTCCAGAAGCTGTTGGAGGGTCCTTGGATCGTAAAGCAATTAGGAGCCCGATGTGAGTCCCAGCCAGGGACACTGCAGCGCTGTTTATAAACCCAGAGAATATCTCATGTATTTGAGAGGCAAATGCAACATTGCACCATCTAAACTTCCCATGGACTTGTCTTTGCTGCAACAGCTGTCTGCATTTAATCCGGGACTGGAGCACCCATGGGGAAAAATTGGCAGACGTGGAGCACCCACTGGCAGCTCCCCGACCCACCCCAGCTCACCTCCACTCCGCCTCCTTCCCTGAGTGGGCCACCGTTTCCTGCTTCTCCCCCCTCCCTTCCGGCACTTGCACCACGAAACAGCCTGGGAGGGAGGGGGGAGGAGGAGTAACGCTGCGTGCTTGGGGAAGAGGCGGAACCAGGGCAGGGGTTTGGGAGGGATCCAATAGGGGCAGGGAGGGGGTGGGGTCGGGGGGGCACGAGCACCCACTGGAGCCAACAAAAGTTGGTGCCTGTGACTCCACTTGGGCGTGCCTAGCTCGTGTGAAAGCAACCACACTGCAAAACAGCACTGCAGCTACACTCAGAGCGATGTGATTAGCAGCTGAGGAGTTGTAACTCAACCTGAGGCACCCCTTCTGCATTACTAGCTCCAACATCAGCAGTAATAAAGCTCCAATCCCTCTTCCCATCACCTCTGCAGTTCAGCTGAAAAGTCACCTGAGAAACTCTAGGCAGGTTGGTCTAGATTTGGTACATTTGGAGTGGGAGGGTCAGTCTACCTTATAACTAAGGTTGTGTCTAGCTTTGACTGTGCAGACTTTCCATGATCCAGGTGCTGCTTAACTTGCCACATGTGGTTTGGTTACAGGCAGGAAATGGTTAAGGGTGCATGTGCATGACCATATGTCAAGTGCCAAGTTATGGGAGGCGGGAGGAGGGAATTAACTGGCAGTAACTTCTGTGGAGGTTTTATGGAAACTTCACCCTGCATTTCTCACTAAATAGATAAGTCCCAATTCTTCTAGGGGGGAACACTTACTGATGCACTGAGTTGCTAATTAGGTAGCAAGATAAGGTCTTTGGAGGAGCTCCACTTCAACCAGATCTTGGCATTGGGCCGCTGGAAGTGAGAGTATATAAATATTGCATTAAATGTCATGACTGTACTAAAGGAAGCTTTAAAAGCTTAAATCACAGTGTCCATAATATATTGGAACTAAATAATTTATCTTGCTGACAAAGTGTTAAAAGATTAACATTGCCTTTCGGATTCAGCCATCTGCTCCCTCAATGTTTTTTAAAAAATACCAAAAAAACAAAAAAACAAAATTCCTTGTGCTTCAGAGAGAGGTCGATCTGGATGGTGAAAACTGCGGAGTGCCAGCTGATGGAAATAGTGAAGACCCTGATCCTGGGGAATGATCTATGTGGGTGGACCCCTGCACCCACGCAGGAGCCTATGTAGGAATGCAGGGGTCTCATCCAGGCAGATTTCACTGCAGGATCAGCGCAAAATCTGCCCTGAGAAAGTCTTTTTCTATAGGATTTAGAGCAGCCATCTTAGTTCTCTGACTTACTACGTTATGGACAGATCCTCTTTTATAAACTTGGGTCTTTTACCTCTAGTCGCCATTTTGAATCCAGAGCTCTTTCTATTCCTTGGTGGGACATGAGCCGGTGTTGGCAGCACCGTTGGCTTCTTGGCTCCTGAGACTGTCAGCAAGGTGGCCCATGGGCTGTAGATCCTGAACTCCTTCGTGCTAGCCTGTGGAGCTGATCTCCTCCCATCTGTGGGAGACAGGTTTGAGAGGAAAGCTTGCACAACCACTGTTTTTTATGTGTTCTGTGCCAAGTATTTTGCTTCTAATCATGTTGACCTGGCACTTTGCCAGATTCAGATTCATTTTAAGGAACAGCTATTCGCTGACCTCTCATGCTGTGGTTCAGAGTGAAATCGGTGAAAGGATACTGGTGTAAAGCAGTGTAAGAAATGACCTGGGACTCCAGCGCAGTCTTCACTGGGATCATAGATGTGATCTTCATTGTAAGTAGGTGAGAATGGAAGAGGACTCAGAGTACATCTTCACGGCAGAGGTAGCTTGCATATTGAGCACCCACATTAGCTGATCCGGGGTACAAGTATCCTCACTGCAAAGCTCTGTTTGTTTTACTGTGTCCTCACTGTTTCTGCACTTCCATGTATGTGCCTGGGGGTGTATCCTACAGTTTTGTGTGCAGAGACGCTCTAGGATTCTTTCCCAGTCTGTTGTGGGAGAATTGTCTGCCCTTGGGAGGGAATTGTGGGAAGGCATTGGAAGAGTATTAGCACTTCAGTGATTTAGCCTGAGTCTTCGCTGAAAAGTGGCTGGGTTGCTGCCCAAGTTCAAGTGGAGCCTGGGCTCTAACCTGCATCCCCAGCCAGGCCAGCTAGTGTGAGCCTATAGTATCTCCAAGCCTGGGTCAGAGGTTTTTCTGTGCGGGTGATAGCGGGTGTTGGGCTAAAACCCATGGAAGAGCCCTGGTTAACTGTGCAGTGAAGACAGACCCTGGAAGACTTGTTCCTGCTTGAGCACTTGATGGGTTCTTACCTTTCAGACTGCAGGTTCACACTGCGACACCCTTCCCACCTGAGTTTCTCTGTATGCTGGGGTAGTTGGGGCCTGAAACTCAATGGCAGGGAAATCGATTTCTTTGCTACTGGTGTTGGCTGAACGCTTTGGTCCTAAAAAGGTCCCACACCTGTGACTGAGGAAGAATAGCAGGAAAAGGAAAAAAACGGCAAAATGGGTTTCTACACTTCTGCTTGCTCAAGGCTTTTCTCTGAATTGGAAATGTCTTTTTCTTCTGAGACAGGGCTGCTTAAAATCCAGGAAACACTGCCCCTTCCTCCACTCTCAGGCAGTCATTCAGGCAATTGTTCCCTTTCAGGGGGAGGGATAGCTCAGTGGTTCGAGCATTGGCCTGCTAAACTCAGCGTTGTGAGTTTAATACTTGAGGGGGCCATTTAGGGATCTGGCAAAAATCTGTCAGGGATGGTACTTGGTCCTGCTGTGATGGCAGGGGACTGGACTCGATGATCTTTCAAGGTCCCTTCCAGTTCTATGAGATAGGTATATCTCCGTATAATCAATGGATGTCATTCACTGTGTTCTGGGGATCTGGTCAGTGCTTCTGAGCATCTCTTGGTTCTCTTGCACTCCCATGTGAAACAAGAGAGATTATGGAAGTTCCAGCAGTACCAGGAAGTGCAGCTGAGTGGGTGGAGGGTGGTAAGGTTCACATTGGCTGGAGCAGACAGAGACAGAAACTCACCTGTCAAGGCCCTGTGACTCTACCTCCAGCATTAGTCATTTTGCAGGCATCTTAGCTTTTTTAATTGGAAATAATAAATCTTATGTGGATGCTGTGTCCTGCCTTTTAAATATGAGCAAACAAGTGGTAGAACTTGCAATGCGGAGAGATGGGTTTTGATTTTTATTAATACATCTTTATTAAATTTTATGATGCAGACATTATAACATTTTTGAATATCCCTAGAATCTGCAAACCTCTTATGTAAGGAAATAAAATTTGAAACATGCTGGTCATTGTGGTTTGCTTGTCAGGGAATCCAATATGGGCTACTGTAGGAACTAAACAGGGAGCAGTAAGTTATGGAGAAAGGCACAAATGGTAGAACTGTCATGTCCTTTTCTGCCCTCACGTCAGAAGCTTTATTATTCGCTAATACAAGTATGGGACTGAATCAGGGAAAAGATGCATTAACAATACCCACCTCTCATCTGGTGCTTTTCATTAGTAGATCTCAAAGGAGGTCAGTATCATTATTCCTATTTTATAGAAGGGGAAACTGAGGCACAGAGCGGTGGCTTGCCCAAGGTCATCCAGCAGGCTAGTGTTTGAGCTGGGAATAGAACCCAGGTTCCATGAGTCCCAGCCCAGTCAATGTAATTAGATTGAGGAGAATGTATTGCTCTTACTCCCTTTCTAGGGACAGAACCCTAGATAACTTTTTACTGAAATAGCTACACATAGTGTGGGTGCTGTTGTATCTTTATGCTGATGTAGCTTATTCCCCTTCCCATAGAGGAATTGCTGTCCTGCTATAAGCACCTTTATACTGGCACAACTATGTCTGCGCTAGGGCAGTTATATCGCTTTAATTATACTTAAAGCAGTACAACCTGTCTGTCTGCCTACAAGCCCTTAGATCTCATGTAGGAGAGGGAAGTTCCTCATAGCCTCTGGAAGAGGACCACTCTAGTTTGCCAGCACCTTTGAAGCAGAAGGCTGCTGTGTGCTAGCTGACAGTTTCCTTTTTAACATCTGGCTGGCTACAATCCATGCAGGGTGCGGGCTCTGAGCTCTCCTCCACCAGTGACCATCTCCCCTGATATTAGCGGTTGAAAAGGAATGTACCATACTGTTGTGCAGTAGCAAAATGTGCCAGGCATGTTTATTCCATGCTTCACAGTTAATTTGCATTGATGCCTTTCTTGAGGGGCGCGGGGACCATCTTAAAAAACCTGGCAACTGAAGTCACTCATGAAAGATTTTGTACAGTGAGGTATCCCTCCTACCTCCAGCATGGTGACCCTGGATAGAAAGCCAAAAAAAAAAGAATAATCCATTGCAGCCCTCTGAGCAGAGGAGCCTCTGAGTGTATTGTCTGGTGGGGATTTAGGATGACTTAATTCCCTTGGAATGCTGATCTTCTCCAGCCGCTGGGAGTGGAACCCATCCTGTTTCACAGTGCTGTAGGGGAGAGCCGTGGGCCGGAAAGGGGAGGAGAAGGGGGAGCGGGAGCTTTGTTCTTCACAGGGAGTCTGACTGAGGAGGGGGAGCGGTGGGCATGGCAAAGCAGTCCTCCAACTTGCAGGGAAGGCTGTTTCTTCAGCCAGTCTCTGCCTTTAGCAGTGATCCGCTGCTGGGTTCTGCAGTGCCACAGGCACCTTTTGCCACTTGGATTGCGAGAATCAGTTCAGGCTGAGTGCTGGCTTTAAGATCCACTGAAATGGAAATGATGTACTTTTCATCCAGGACTCAAGAGGAGTTTGGATGCCAAACCAGTGCCTTTCTGGTGACTTCATCAATAAGGACAGAGCTGTAGGCATTTTATTTCAGAGGGGTGGCTGTTCTGGAGGAGAAACCTTTGGGTGGCTGGGTTTCCCTTTTTTGGGTCTTCCCAAGCCTGCAGGCATTTCCTTATGGTACCTCCTTAAGAAAGGTGCGAACAGCCTCATTCAGCTCAATAGTGTGTTGACCCTGAAGTCTACTGATGCAAAATATCAGTGTTAACAATTTTTCTGTCTGGAGAGGATGGATGTGTCTAATGCACTAGACTGAGACTCAGGACATTTGGGTTCAGTTTTAGCTCTTCCACAGACTCCCTATGCAACCTGGGGCAAGTCAGTTAATGCATGATTTCAGGTCCCCACATGAAAAATAGGAATTTACTGCCTTGTCTATTTAAACTGTAAGCTCAGGAAGGATCAGGGACCTGTCTCTCTTATTATGCATGAGTAATACCTAGCACAATGGGGCCCTGCTGTCTTACAATTTTAGCTGAAATATTCAGCTAATGTACTCATCCAGTATGACTGGATGGCATACGACTTAGGGAAGGAAAGGGCCAGATCAATCAGGTCTCGCCTGGTCTACCCCCCTTGGAGGGTGAATGGTCAGCATATGTTTTCCTAGTGCTCTGTTCTGTTCACTTTAAATGTATAAATCAGTGGGGTTTCCTCTGCTTCCCTGCAGAAAATAAGTTTCAGAGTGGTAGCCCTGTTAGTCTGTATCAGCAAAAAGGACAAGGAGTACTTGTGGCACCTTAGAGACTAACAAATTTACTTGGGCATAAGCTTTCATGGGCTGGTTTTAGCCCACAAAAGCTTATGCCTAAGTAAATTTGTTAGTTTCTAAGGTGCCACAAGTACTCCTAGTTCTTTCTGCTGAAAACATTTCACCATCTAATAGGAAGGGACAAGATAGGTCAGTGAGGGATAAAGATGTTGGAGCCTGTACCTCTTCCCCCCCCCCCCCCCACTCCCTGACCCTTGCTTTCATCCCTAGAAGTAATGATTTTATCAGCTGTGACCCTGGTGCTCAGAGTGTGTGTGAGTGTGAGTGAGTGTATGTGGGGTTTGCCCGCAGGTAGAGGTGAGCTGAGGAGGGAAGGAGCTTTGATAAAGCTCCAGCTAAGGATGAAAATAGAGTCTACAGCTATTGAAACTGAGAGAAATGAAACCATTTGGTTCTGGAGCATGCAGATGACTTCTAGGGCTGCTGCTGCTATCTTCTCCGGGCCTTTATTTCTGAGATAAGTGAATCTTATCATCCCCATTATGTAGATAACTTCTCTGGACCACAGTTTTCCTAAGTGACTTACTCACGAGCCAAGAACAGACCCAGGCCTGCTGTTCCCAGCTCTGTGCTTGAACCAATACAGCAGGGTGTCGTATACTGGGAGTGCTGTTAGCACACTGGGGACAGGGCCCCTGAATTGCCTATAGACACTGCTGGTTGAGTATTCAGAAACCTTTTAAGGGGCCTATTTCTTCATCATCTCCTTGAACAGCTGATTTGTTCTATAAAGCTAGATGTGCTCTTAGAGTTGCTCTGAGATAACTCACAAACTTTGAGGCCAGACGCCTTCAGCCGGCTGAGGACTGAAAGTATCCAGCATTGCTTTAGAAAGTGGCTTGTTCTATTTTAGTAATATTTGGCTGCTCACACTTGATGTGCCCTTTGTTATATAGAGTACCTGCATTGGTAGAAACTTTGCCAGCTAGTCAAAACTCTCCTCTTCTTCTTCTTCTTCTTCTTCTTCTTCGAGTGATTGCTCATGTCCATTCCACAATAGGTGTGCCTGCTCGCCACGTGCACCGGTGCTGAAAGTTTTTCCTCTAGCAGTACCGGTATGGGAGAGCCCCTAGCGACCCCTCGAGTGGCGCCATTATGGCATGGTATAAGGGGCACTGCGCGCTCCCCCCCACCCTCAGTTCCTTCTTGCTGCCAGTGAAGGTGCTTCAGAACTCCTGAAGTTCATAGTTAGTGGTACTTGTAGTTTAAAAAGTAGTTTAGTTAGAATTAGCTTAGTGCACCCGGGTCGGGTTGTGCGATACTTGCAAGCAGCTGATGCCTGTGAGTGATCCACATGTGGACTGTTTACGCTGTCTGGGGGAAATCCATCTCCGTGATAGCTGCAAGATTTGCAGATCCTTCAAACCTCGAACCAAGAAGGAACGGGACATTTGGCTCCAAGCCATTTTTATGGAGTCGGCCTTAACCCCAACACTGCTGCACTGCTCCGAGTCGGCACCGAGCACCGCGGCATTGGTGCGTGGCAATCCTGTGGTGCCTTCCGCCAGCCGGCACCGCTCCCCGTCCATGGGACACTCCAAGAAGGCGAAGAAGAGGTCTTCTCCACCGAGGCACTGGAGCAAGACCGGTGGCGAGACTAGATCCGTGCTGGGCAGCTCTCAGTCCCCATCAGCCTCCCGGCCTCCAACTCAAGTCTAGTGGAGTAGCCTGGCCCACTCTGAGCCGGCCTCCCAGGATATCAGTGGCCACATTTGGGTGCCCTCCACGCTGGAGGCCCTGCAGGCAGCTTGAGAGATTATGTCTCTGTCATTGGCTCCCCAGTCCAGAGGCAAACCATCGCTTGGATCCCCGCAGTCGCCGCCTGGACGGTACTGTTCACAATCTAGGGAAGGTTCCCGACGCTGTTCCCCCATTCAGTGACCGCCCCGTGTGCAGTCCACGCAGGTCCCTGTCGACCCCCACCAGATGGGCTGGGTATCGACTGGCAGGGGTTCCAGGCACTGCTCCACGTTGAGGGAAAGTAGACCTCGCGAGGAGACTGTGCCCCTTCGAGACCGGGACAGATGGCACCAGAGGTCATTGCCTCCCAGAAGCTACTGTAGCCCTTCGTGGTATGGGCATCGATGCCATTCCCGTTCTTCATTTTGTTCGAGGTCCCCGCCACGGTATCGCTCCCGCAGCCCCAGGTGTTGATCACTGGCACCTTGCTGTCGTGGATCCGCCCATTGGAGCCAGTCACGGAGCAGCCACTACTGGTGATACTCCTGCTTCTCCACGCTGGGATCACTGTTTTGTGGTCGGCACCATTCCTGATGCCACCATTCATCCCAGTCCTGGGATAGCGGTAGATCGTATGGAAGCCTGGCCTCCCTTCGCAGTTGTCAGTCAATGGGCCAGGATAGTCAGGCTGGACAGCCTGCTCTGCCGGTGCCACAGCAGGTGGAGTGGCACCGGACCCCTTGGCTGGTGCCATGGTACCAATGGGCCCCGTGGTGCCCAACGCAGTCCCTGGTGGTGGCTTGCTTGGTGGCTGGCACCTCGGAGATACCATCGGCCTCCCTTTCCAAGGGGCATGAATACTTGTATACCCACCCTGCCTCAACTCTCTTTAGTGGTTGAGTTGGTCAACCACAGGGAGAGGCAAGGCCAACCCGTTCCTACTCCTAAGAATAAGGACTTGAGGAGACGAGATCTGTTTAGTAGAAAGGTTTATTTGTCCTTAAGTTTCCAACTGAGAGTGGCGAACCACCAAGCCCTGCTGGGTAGATACGAGTTCAATTTGTGGGGCTCTCGTCCAAATTTGAGGACTCCCTCCAAGAGCATGACAAAAAAGAGTTCAAGGCTCTGGTGGAGGAGGGTACGGCTGCCGCCAGGGCAGTCCTGCAGGCAGCCTCGGATGCTGCAGATATGGCTGCAAGGTCTATGGCCTCCGTGGTGTCTATGAGAAGAGCGTCATGGCTCCTGTTGTCTGGGCTGTCCAGCGAGGCACAGAATTCCTTACAGGACCTTCCGTTTGATGGCAAGGCCCTGTTTGCGAAACATACAGACGTGAAGTTACACGGTCTGAAGGATTCCTGCACAACATTAAAAACCCTTGGCCTCTATGTCCCGGCCCTGGCCAGGACCAAGTTCAAACCGCAGCAGGCTCCCACCCAGGCCACCCACTCTAGATATGAGACCCCTTATAAAAAGTCAAAGGACTATAAAAAATGCCTGCAACGGCCTGCGCCCCAGGGCCCTCCAAGGGCAAACAGGCGGTGAAATGCTGGGGGGCAACTTACCAGTTCATACCAGGGATTCACCTGCAGTAAAGCTTCCCTTCTCCAACTGGTTGTGTGCTTTTCTCCCAGAGTGGTTGCGGCTGACCTCGGACCTATGGGTCCTCAACACAGTCTCCCGGGACTACAACCTCTAGTTTACCTCTACCCTATCCCACCCATCCACCCTCCATCCCCGTCCCTCCTCGGGAACTCCTCTCACGAGACCTTGCTTGAGCAGGAGGTGAGGCGGCTCCTTGGTCTAGGAACGGTGGAACTGGTGCCAGCGGAGTTCAGATGCAAGGGGTTCTACTCCCGCTACTTTCTTATCCCAAAGGTCAAAGGGGGGCTCAGACCCATCCTGGACCTGCGAGTCCTGAACCAGTACATGGTAAAGCTCAAGTTTCACATGATCTCTCTGGCCTCCATCATCCCCTCTCTGGTCACAGGGACTGGTATGTTGCCCTCGATCTGCAGGACTCGTACTTCCACATTCATATATTCGAGGGACACAGGCGGTTCCTCCATTTCACAGTTGAGCAGGAGCACTACCAGTTTACTGTCCTCCCGTTTGGCCTGTCCACTGCTCCCAGGGTATTCACAAAGTGTATGTCTGTGGTAGTGGCCTACCTCAGACGTCGTGTGTGTGTCCAGATCCTCCCCCACCTCGACGACTGGCTGTCAAGGGCAGCTCCAGGTTGCAGGTGCAGGATCAGGTATCACTCCTCCTGTCCACGTGCACCACGCTGGGCCTGTTGGTAAATGACACCAAGTCCACGTTAGTCCTGGTGCAGCACATAGAGTTCATTGGGGCAATTCTGGACCCGACGTCAGCCAGGGCCTGACTCCCTCCCACTGGACATATTCGAAACTCTAAGGGAGCTCATTAGCACGGTCACAAGGTTCCCCATGATCACAGCCAGAGCATGCCTCCAGCTCCTGGGTCACATGTCGGCATGCACGTACGTGGTTTGTCACGCCAGATTCAGGACACGGCCCCTCCAGCTCTGGTTGGCCTCGGTATTCTCACAGTCCAGAGACAGGATGGACAAAGTCCTCACTGGGCCTGAACCGGTGAGTGCCTCTCTGCGATGGTGGTCCTCCCTGGGGAACGTGCTCCTAGGGGTCCCGTTCAGGGGCCGACCCCTGTCTGTGGAGTTTGTGTTTGATGCATCGAACCTGGGGTGGAGAGCCCATGTGAGAAACGTCCAGACCCAAGGTCTGTGGTCCGTGCAGGACCTTGCCCTGCATATAAATGTCAAGGATCTCAGGGCATGCGTGGCCTTCTGCTCGTATCTGGAGGGCAGAGTGGTCAGGGTTCTCATGGGCAAAACGGCCTCGATGTTCTATATCAACAGGCAAGGTGGGGCCTGTTCCTCAGCCCTCTGCCAGGAAGCCCCTCAGGCTGTGGGATTTCTGCGAAGCCCACCACTTACTGGGCGCTAGGAATTCTCGGGTGGATCACCTGAGCCGAGATTTCTCCTCTCAGCATGAGTGGTCACTACAGCCAGAGGTGGTGCACAGGATTTTCCAAACGTGGGGAACTCCCCAAGTGGACCTGTTTACGACATGGCAGAACAGCTGGTGTCCCCGCTTCTTCTCTGGGGGGGAGTTGGGCGTGGGTGCCATCTCTGGCACCTTCCTTCTGTCCTGGTCGGGTCAGCTTTTCTATTCCACTGATCGGCAAGGTCTTGGAAAAGATAAAAACGGACAGGGCCCGGATCCTCCTGATGCGCCCCGGTGTGGCCCAGGCAACAGTGCTACAGGACTCTCACAAGCCTGGCAGTCACCCTGCCGTGGCCGTTACCATCCTGTCCAGACCTGCTATCGCAGGACCAGGGTCGCCTCCTCCACCCAAACCTCACGGTGTGGCTGCTCAATGGTTAGACTGGGAGGAAAGGACTTGCTCAGAAGGGGTTCAGCGCATGCTCCTGGAAAGCAGATCGCCGTACCTGGCGAAGTGGTTTTGGT
Source organism: Mauremys mutica (assembly GCF_020497125.1). Taxonomy (NCBI): domain Eukaryota; kingdom Metazoa; phylum Chordata; order Testudines; family Geoemydidae; genus Mauremys; species Mauremys mutica. Next base: position 50,235,549 of record NC_059078.1, read on the forward strand.
TTTCCCGGTGGGCCGCTGATCGGGGCGTTTCGCCTGTGGCTGCTCTGATTCAGCACTACCTCCTTCACCTTAGAGCCCACGGCCTAGCGCCCTCATCTGTCAAGGTGCACTTGGCAGCCATATCGGCCTTCCACCCGCTGTGCTCCATCCCGAGTGTCTGTGAACTCCTACCTACCTCCAACAGATATAGCTTGGAATCACCTATTGTGGAATGCACATGAGCAATCACTTGAAGAAGAAAAGACAGTTACCTTTTCCATAACTGATGTTCTTTGAGATGTGTTGCTCATGTCCATTCCCCATTCCACATCCCACCTTCCTTCCCCTCTGTTAGAGTTGTCTGGGGCAAGAAGGAACTGAGGGTGGGGGGAGCGTGCAGCACCCCTTATACTGTGCCATAATGATGCCACTTCAGGGGTTGCTAGGGGTGCTCCCTTATGGGTACTGCTAGGGGAAAAACTTCCAGCACCGGTGCATGTGGCGAACACGCACACCTACTGTGGAATAGACATGAGTAACACATCTCGAAGAACATCAGTTATGGGAAAGGTAACTGTCTTTTCCTGGCATGTTGACTGAGTATGAATGGATTGGGCAGTACGCTGCCAGTCAAATCGGAGGAAAATGCATTAGAGTCATCTCCATAGTTGGAGAACTTGTTTGTGCAGGGGTTAAATGGGAGCCTTGAGCTCCAAGAGGCCAGGAGGTTACTACAGGTGGTAAACGTATGCTTACGCAGAAATAGAGGTCCTGTGGAAAAATTTACTCTCTGCTTTACCTTTGTGCTGCAATCAATCATGTGCAGTCCCAGGCATGATACTGCTTCAGCCGAGCTAGAAGTGTAGTAAATGAAATATTGTGTCATAAAGCAGTGGACCAAAGCAACAGTAAAATCGCTTGTGGGGCAGCATAATTATCCAAGTAAATCTTTGAGGTGTGACAGTGCAGGGGCAGAGTCTAAACACTGTAGCAGCTATTCCAGTAGTGATAGACCTTGTCTCTCTGGGATTGGCCAGACTGTAGCCATGTGATATGCAGAAAGAGTTGGGAGCCAGCCCTACAGGACAGGACCCATTGCTGAGGGGTGACTATGGGGTGGACTCACCCTACAACACCTTCCCCACCCCACATGGATCGCCCACTCCTCCCCTTTCTGTGACTAACCTGTTTTCCCATGCCTGTGCTGTGAAATGTTAAACTTTTCTGTGAATAAATCATAGCTTCAAACATCATTTATAAAGACATGGTGGAGAGAGAGATTTTGTGGGTGCTGTCTTTGCATTAGAGGAAACACAGGCATAGGGCTTCACTACACTATGGGGTGTACAGCAGCACAACTGTAGTGTTGTAGCTATGCTGTCATGTAGACAGTCTACACCGACTCAAGGAGTTTTTCCAGTGCTGTAGTAATCCACCTCTACAAGTGGCAGGACTCATTCTTCTGTCACCCTGGCTGCATCTACACTGGGGGTTAGGTTGGCCTAGCTACCGTAAAATACATCCTGGAGCATCGTAGCTGTGTATGTTGACCTAAGTGTGAGGTATAGGCCAGACTTGAGCCCTCATTCACCGGTCGTTGTCCCTGAATCGATGCCGTTCAGTCAGACAAAGACAAATCCTGCCTTGCCCTTAATCCTGATCATTGTTGCAGGCCAGCCATTGCTGAAATGGGGCTATTGCTGAGCGCAGACAAGGCCTATGCTCCTGTGTCATGCTAAACCCACCTTGGATTTCCCTGCTGCTCTTTCAGCGTGGTAACACTCTCAAAACTGATTCACGGCAGCTCCGTTTTGGCCAGGTCTGTGTTTAAAAATTAGATGGACCTGGTTCAGAGAGATGAAAAATGCACACCGCTGAGCAGCGTAGCTCTGCCCACCTAGCCCCCAGGAAAGCCAAAGCGAGGTGGACAGAAGAAAACTTCAGTCACTCATGGAGGTGCATTAATTATAGCAATGGAAAACCCCTTCCACTGATGTAGGCTGTGTCCACCATACAGGGTTACAGCGGTGATGGAAGAATTCTTTTGTTGACCTAGCTACCGCTGCTCAGAGGGCTGGGTTACGGAAAAATCCCTTCCACCACTGTATGAAGCATCTCCATCATGGTGCTGTGGCTGTGACATGTAGTGCCCATAGTGTAGGCATGGCCTTTCGCATCCATATTCTCCCCTCTCCTTCCCCAGTGTTCAGAGGGGAGTCCAGAATCTATCCAGCATCTGTCTCTTAGGTACATACGTATATGGCCCCTGTTACTGTAGCACCTGACCACCTCACAATCGTTAATGTACTGATCCTGTGAGACAGACAAGGGCTGTTAACCCCATTGTACAGATTGCGGAACAGAGGCACAGAAAGGCTAAGGGTCTTGCCAAAGGATCATACAAGAAGACTGTGTCAGAGCAGGGATTTGAGCCCAGGTCTTTTGAGTCGTAGGCTAGCACCCGAACGACTAGGCCACCCTTGCCAACATCTGGCAATTCGAGCCACTGGCAACCCCGTGCAAACTAAATTGGAGCCAGCGTGTTTACTAGGCAAATGAGACGATTTGAAAGGCAAATCAAATGAAAAGTTTTCCATGCAAACTGTATTGTAGGTTTATTTTACAGAATTGTCTTGCAGCCTAGCTTCCAAATAATCTCGTTTGTTTAAAACATTGCATGTTCTGTACTGGCACCATAAGAGTGCTTGGCATTTTAGGGAAGATCAGGGCATTGCCCAACCCTGGAGAGTTCACAGTATAGATAGGTATGGCATGTTTGATTCAGGGCGAGAAGGCAGTAGGCAAGGGGAGAGAAGGAACTGAGTCTTACTTACAGGCCAGGTCTACACTTAAAAATTAGATAGACCTAGCTGTGTTGCTCAGGTCTTTTGAAAAATTTTGCGCCCTAGCCAATGTAGTTAGGTCAAGCTAACCCTGGTGTAGACACCACTAGATTGATGGAAGAACTCTTCCACCGATCTAGCTACCACCTCTTGGAGAGACGGGTTAGCTACTTTGACGGAAAAATCCCTTTTGTCAATGTGGGAAGCGCCTTCACTACAGCGTTTCAGCTGCGCCGATGTAGCATAGATACACCCTCAGTAGCATGCTGTTCTTTTTCATGTTTTCTTAGGACTTGTCTACACTGGCACTTTACAGCGCTGCAACTTTCTTGCTCAGGGGTATGAAAAAACACCTCCTGAGCTCAGCAAGTTTCAGTGCTGTAAAGCACCAGTGTAGACAGTGCATCAGTGCTGGGAGCCCCTCGTGGAGGTGTTTTTTTTTTTTTTTAAAGAGCGCTGGGAGAGCTCTCTCAGCGCTCTGCCACGACTGCACAAGCCACGTTAAAGTGCTGCCGAGGCAGTGCTTTAACATTGCCATTGTAGGCTAGCCCTTAATGTGCCTTTCCAGGGCTGGAGAGGAGAAGGAGTCATGGGAGGTGAATTGTGAGTAGGGGCATCACATTTTGGAGAAAAAGGATTTTGTGTGTGTGTGTGCGCACGCATGCTGTTTGAATCTTGTGATTTACGTGGCTATCCGACTGAGAACATCCAGAATTATTGTTACACTACATAACAAACCTTTGGGAAGATATTTATTGACCCTCCTGCTTCAGGGTTTAAGCCGATCTCTGACCAGGATGCAACCCAGTGTGGGGGCAGATTATCCCACATCCCTTAATGTAGGCTTCTGACACCTTCCTCTGAAGCATCTGGTTCCAACTCCTGTCAGATACGGGATATGGGATTAGCTGCACCTCTTCTCTGATCCAGTCTGGCACAATTCCTCGCCCTGCCTGCTTATGATAGTGAAGTAAGATGCCACTCACTCTAGGTCACGTAGACTTTCTTAATATGATACTCCTTAAAATAGTTAGCAACAGTGATATTAAAATGGTCATAATCAGCTTTCAGAGTTGACCCATAGACTTTAGATCAAGGATCGGCAACCTTTGGCACATGGCTCGCCAGGGTAAGCCCCCTGGTGGGCTGGGCTGGTTTATTTACCTGCCAGGTCCACAGGTTTGGCCAATCGCAGCTCCCACTGGCCGCGGTTCGCTGCTCCAGGCCATTGGGGGCTGTGGGAAGCGGCGCAGGCCAAAGGATGTGCTGGCCACCACTTCCCACAGCCCCCATTGGCCTGGAATGGTGAACCGCGGTCAGGGGAAGCTGTGATCGGCAGAATCTGCAGATGCGACCAAACCTGTGGGCTTACCCTGGCGGGCCACATGCCAAAGGTTGCCAATCCCTGCTTTAGATCATGATGGTCCCTTCTGGCCTTTGTGACCTGTAGTGTGCAGGAGGTCAGATTAAGCCTTCACCACCCACTCCTGTAGTAAGCCTACAACCTCTGGCTGAGTTACTGAAGTCCTTAAAACTTGATTTAAAGACCAAGTTACAGAGAATCCACCATTTACTGTAGTTGAAACCAGTGAGTGACCCATACCCCATGCTGCAGAGGAAGGCAAAAAACCACAGAGCTTTGCCAATCTGACCTGGGGAAAATTATTTCCCAACCGCAAAAATTGCGATCAGTTAGACCGTGAGCATGTGGGCGAGAGGGTTGCTTTCTGCTGAGTCCAGCCAGACACCTGGGAAGGAACTCTCTGTAGTCCTCAGTCCTCCCCCTCTAGTATCCCATCTCCAGCTGTTGGAGAGAACAATGCCCCATGGAGAAGAACAGAAACCATTTGTGCTCCTCTCAGAGCTATTGTTTCAGGCTCTCTGCAGAGCCAGGCAGCCATCACTGCACTGGTTACCCCTTTTCACAATGTGAATGTTGTCTTCGCAAGAGGGCGTGAGATGGACTTGGTTAAATTCTGGAGCATGAAATGGCAGCCTGCCAGGAAAAAAGCACCAAATTCAGATTCTGGTTTAGGGAAGGGTTTAGAAGGAGGAGAGAGAAGTTGCATGACCTATAGGATCATGGAGGTTCTTCCAAAAACAGGGACTGCATAAGAGAAGCCCCCAAGTCTGGAGGGTCAGGGAGGTGGAAGGAAGTGTGGTGAACATGTTGGAGTATAGATAGGGCCTAGGTGGGAGAGTTGTGATGGTAAAATATAGGCCAGGGGATACAGCATGGGCCTTGAGGGTAACAATGAAGAGCTTTCACTATTTTGAAAATGGTGATATGCTTTAATACTGGAAGCTACTCTGTTGGTAGAGGCCAGATCCCACCACCTGTCTCATATTAAATGCCACTTTGTCGTGGCATATGATGCTCCCAACCGGGGGTAAGAATTGCAGAATTTAGACTTGCTGCTGCTGAAATGAAATATCCATTTTAAGTGATTGCTCTGATTAACAAAGAAGCCTGATTTGAATTCTGCCCAAGGGCTCCATAGAGGGTTGCCTTCTGCTGAGACACCATTTATTTACCCCATACAGACAAGGCCTTAGTGCCTGATGAGGTGCTAACTACATTTATATAACACATCTGAGGCCTGAGAATAAGTTTTTGCACTCTCTCAGCACTTGAAGATGGACACTTAACAACCTGGCTAATCAGGGCAGATTGTGCTGTCAAAATTAACTAGACACTAAAGTACTGTAATGAATAAAGGGAGATTTAAAACAAAAAAATGCACCAACCCCTGCACAACTTTAAGGGCTAGATTGAAAAGAGTTTCCGAATATGGTGTAAACCCTGCTTTCTCTGAAAGGCTTTGAACACCATTAGGCTGTGACAAGTTCAGAATCTGTTCCTGACATGGTTTGTTCTTGTCTGTGCTGGGCCATATTGTATTCAAAACTGGTGTAAAGAGCTCTGTCTTCCCTCCCTGTTCCCCAGGCATGTATGTATGAAGATTTGAGACCAGATTCTGAACTACTTTACATTGATCATAGGGCTTGGCTACACTTGCAAGTTAGAGCGCATTAAAGCAGCCCCAGGTGCCCTAACTCCCGACCCGTCCGCACTGGCAAGGCACGTAGAGCACCTGGACTCTGCAGCTGGAGCACTCCTGATAATCCACCTCCACGAGAAGCATAAAGCTTGCTGCGCCCTGGCTGAAACGCCCAGGCGTCGGTGTAGACAAGGTGTTGCATTACAGTGCTGTGATTGGCCTCCAGAAACGTCCCATTATCCCCTGAAGTCAAGTGGCCACTCTTCTCATTGTTTTGGAATCGGCTGTAGGAATGCGGATACCCCCTTTCAAAGCTCCATTTCTGACAACCAGCATGCTTATCTGCTCTGGGACTAAGCAAACCATTAGTGTGGAATGCTGCTGTTGTATGGGGGGGGAAGGAGGAGGAGAGGAGGGTCTGCTGCTGTCTGAACTTACAAGACAGCAGGCTGACACACTCTCAGCCCCCAAAACATACTGTCTCTCCCCCCCACATACAACACACTCCATCACACTCCACCCTCCCCCCTAGTTTGAAAAGCACATTGCAGCCACTTGCACACTGGGATAGCTACCGCAATGCACTGCTGTTTGTTGCATTGCAAAAGCTGCTAATGTGGCTACGCCAGTGCGCTTGCAGCTGACAGTGTAAACCAGGGGTCGGCAACCTTTGACACGCGAGCTGATTTTTGATGGCACGTGGGGAAAGCTGAGACACTCAGCCTGCCACCGCTCTGAGGTTTCCACCTCCGGCTCCTGTCAGCCGGGGTCCCACCGCCGGTCCCACTCAGCACCCACTACTGGCCTGGGGGAAGGAACCCCAGGCTGGCAGCGGACTGAGACCCCGGCTGGCAGGAGCTGGTGGCCGAAACCCCAGAGCGGAACAGGCTGAGCACCACTCTGGGGTTCCCGCTGCTGGGCTCTTGCCAGCCAGGGTTCCACTCAGCGCCCGCTGCTGGCCTGGGTGGAGGAACCCCAGGCTGGCAGTGGGTTGAGACCCTGGCTGGCAGGAGCCAGTGGCTGAAACCCTAGAGCGGGGACGGGCGGCGATGCTCAGCCCACCCTCGAAATCCCAGAGCTGAGCAGGCTGACCCGCTCAGCCCACTGCCGTTCTGGGGTTCCGTCTGCTGGCCTCTTGCCAGCTGTGGTCCCCGCCGCAGCCCCACTCACCTTGCTTCCGGTTGGAGTTTCCAGCGCAGGCTCCCTGCCAAACAGGGTCCAGGCTTCCGGCCCTGCTCAGCCCTGCCAGCTCCACTCACCTCAGCTGCTGATCTGAGGTTCCAGCTGCTGACGTCCTGCCAGCCAGTTATCAACTGATCACTCTGCAGCCTGTGTGCAGCTTAAAGTATCCAAATACGTGCCACCAGACACTGGAAAACTCAGCAAGTAAAAGCAAGGGCAAGGATCACACTATAAACTAATAAGATCTGCATTTTAATTTAATTAAAGCTTCTGAAACATTTTGAAAACCTTGTTTACTTTACATATAACAGTAGTTTGGTTCTATATTATAGACTTAGAGAGAGACCTAAAAAACATTAAAATGTATTACCGGCACGCGAAGCCTTAAATGAGAGTGTATACATGGAGACTCGGTACAATGCTGAAAGGTTGCCGACTCCTGCTGTAAACACACGGCAGCGTTTTCCCTGCTGTGGTCTCCGAAGGCTGGTTTAACAAACAGCACTTTACATCTGCAAGTGTAGCCAGGCCCTAACTCCATTGGAATTGCTCCTGGCCTACACCAGTGAAGTGAGAGGGTTCTTGAAGAATGCATTAATTTTTTCTAAACCTTCTGTTTGTGGCTCAGGCCCTCCAAGGGAAAAGCTATGCTATGCTAGGGAAAAGCATTGGGTTAGAAAACATGTTAACAATTTTGCCATTAGTATGAACCAGGATGTGACCGTCCTTGCCTGCACTAAGGGTGAAATAATGGGGTTAATTAATACGTTTCTGAATTCTGTGCTCTCTATCCCAGTATAGAGGAAGCCAGGTTGGCTTGTGTGCTCCCTTGCTTTCTGGTTTGGGACTCAGCTGTGAAATGAATTTTTTCAGTAAAGTTCCTCCCTCCCCTTCCTTTCCAAGTGGATTTAAAGAGAACTGGTTGTTGAGTCATGCGACTGGACTAATTCAAGAGGGGCTGTTTGGGAAAGGAATGTGTTTGGAAGTGAGGGACTGGGTGATGGGGCCAGCATGCGCTGGAGTCGGAGACAATCCTGGATTCCAGCCATTGCTGCCATTTGTTCAAACTCTGTTCTCTTAATGATGGGAGCGTTTCAGAAATCCAGCTGCTACAGCAGATGAGTCATGGCCCATCTTGAATGTCATGAAGGCCAGTCTACTTCAGGGAATTTTAGAGAGATTCCCACTGGTGTCTGCTGCTGGCTCAGTTGCACTGATGGGAGCTGTCATTAAGTCAAGGAAGCTTTACACCATGTCAGCTCACCCTGGTTAATTGATGTGGTTCTAAAAACGTAGAAGCTGCAGGGGGCTTTTCTGCACTATGGATCCCACTGGTCCAATGGAGCAGATGGTAGGAAACAGTGTCTAAAATGTCTTAGAATAGATAATACCTAAATGGTTCATTCCCGGCTGAGAACATCCTACTGTGAAAGATGCATGAAAAAGGAGGCTTTCTGCAAAGGTAAAAGCTCTGCCTGGGATCCCCAGAGCACATGGTTCTGTATGCGTGACGGGATCGTATACAGTGTTTGTCTGATTGTTACTCATCTTTCTCACCCCTGCTTGTCTCTTTCATCCGTCTCATGTGACCTTTGAGACATGTAGGCTGAGCTTTCTGGGGCAGAGGCTGTTGTCTTTGTTTGTACAGCTCTAGCACGATGGGGCCCTGGTCTTTGACTGGGATGCTGCCATAATACAAATAATTAGAAAATATTAGTTCTGAAACAGAAGCTTTCATTTGGTAATTGGAGTCAAAAGGGACAAATTTCCCGAGTTAGAGAACTCCAGTGAAACAGGACAGTGTGCATAAAAGCAAGGGATTTCGAGTTGGCATAAAGGTGGTTTTTGTTTTGTTTTCCTTTTAAGTCTTGGAGACCAATTGAAAGAGTTCAAATTGGAGAAAAAGCCACTTGCACGACTAGGGTAAATGCAGTCAAGAGAAATGCAGTAGAGCTATCACTGCAAACTTAGTTAAAATGTCACTTGCAAATGAAGGCGAGTGAATTCTGTGGCTGAATTCCTTCTGTCATCGCAATTCCACCACTCAGCAACTTAGGGATTGTCTACACTGGCACTTTACAGTGCTGCAACTTTCTTGCTCAGGGGTGTGACACCCCCCAACCCCACCCCCGAGTGCTGCAAGTTTCAGTGCTGTAACGTGCCAGTATAGACAGTGCACCAGTGCTGGGAGCTGCGCTGGTAGGTACGCCCCTCATGGAGGTGTGGGTTTTTTTGGTTTTTTTAAGAGCGCTGCGGGAGCTCCCTGTGCTGCAACTACACACTCACTCACTCACTCACTCATGCCCGCCACCCCAATCGGGGTATGGGCCGCCAACCACAGATCTCCAGAGTCCTTTATCCTGGGCCATTCACTCTAGCTGGTTCCAGGTATAGCCCATTTTTTTGCTATCAGCCTGAAGGTCGCGTCGCCAGGTGTTTCTTGGATGGCCTCTTTTCCGCTTGCCTTGGTAGTTCCACCGCAGTGCCTGTCTGGTGGTGATAGTTGGCTGCTTGTGTAGTGTATGTCCTATCCAGCCCCACCTTCTCCTTCTGATTTCTTCCTCTGCTGGGAGTTGACGGGTCCTCTCCAAGAGGTGGATGTTACTGATGGTGTCTGGCCAGCGGATCTGGAGAATCCTTCTGAGGCAGCTATTAATGAAGGTCTGGATCTTCCTGATGGTTGTTTTGGTTGTCCTCCAGGTTTCAGCTCCATACAGTAGGACTGATTTCATGTTGGAGTTGAACAGTCGAATTTTTATTGCCAAAGACAGCTCTCTGGAGCTCCAGATGTTCTTAAGCTGTAAGAAGGCTGCTCTTGCCTTACCAATCCTTACTTTGATGTCTGCGTCTGTGCCACCCTGCTGGTCAATGATGCTACCTAGGTAGGTGAAGGACTGCACTTCTTCCAGGGGGCTTCCATTCAGTGTGACTGGGTCATTGCTGACGGAGTTAATCCTAAGGATCTTGGTCTTGTCCTTGTGGATGTTGAGGCCAACCTGTGATGATGTGGCTGCCACTACGTTGGTCTTCTCTTGCATCTGCTGTTTACTGTGCGAAAGGAGTGCAAGGTCGTCGGCAAAGTCCAGGTCATCAAGCTGGGTCCACAACGTCCACTGGATTCCGTTCCTACGCTCGTAAGTGGATATCTTCATAATCCAATTGATGACGAGGAGAAAGAGAAATGGTGACAACAAGCATCCTTGTCTGACTCCAGTTCGCACCTGGAAGCTGTTTGTGAGCTGCCCTCCATGGATCACTCTACAGTGTATACCGTCGTATGAGTTCTTGATCAGGTTGATCACCTTTGCTGGGATGCCATAATGCCGAAGGAGCTTCCAGAGGGTCTCTCGATCCACGCTATCGAACGCTTTCTCATAGTCAACAAAGTTGATGTACAACGAGGAGTTCCACTCCATAGACTGCTCGACTATGATGCGGAGCGTTGCTATCTGGTCCGTGCACGATCTGTTCTGCCAGAAACCTGCCTGTTCATCTCGTAGCTGTGGATCGACGGCATCCTTCATTCTCTCTAAGAGGACTCGGTTAAAGACCTTCCCTGGCACTGACAGGAATGTGATTCCTCTATAGTTGGCACAGTTGCTGAGGTCTCCTTTCTTGGGGATTTTGATGAGGTATCCCTCTTTCCAGTCTGCCGGAATCACTACTTCTTCCCATATCTTCTCAAAGAGGGGGTACAGCATTTCCACTGAAGCATCCAGGTCTGCTTTCAGGGCCTCTGCTGGGATGTCATCAGGTCCAGCCGCCTTCCTGTTCTTTATCATGGTGATGGCTTTTCTGATCTCATCTCTGGTTGGTTTATCGCAATTGATTGGGAGGTCCTCGTTGGCTGGGTCGATGTCTGGTGGATTTGGTGGTGCTGGTCTGTTCAGGAGTTCCTCAAAGTGCTCCGCCCATCTGTTCATCTGTTGTTCTATTCCTGTTATAGACTTTCCCTGCTTGTCTTTAACAGGACATTCTGGCTTGCTGAACTTTCCAGACAGTCGCTTGGTAGTATCGTACAGCTGTTTCATGTTGTCGCTGTATGCTGCCTGCTCCGCTTCTGCTGCCAGTCCATCCACATAATCTCTCTTATCCTTCCTAATATTCCTCTTCACTGCTCTTGGGCTTCAGCATACTCTTTTTGAGCTTTGGCCTTTGCTGCTCTAGTCCTGCTGTTGTTGACTGCTGCCTTCTTCTTCTTTCTCTCTTCTATCTTAGTCAAGGTCTCTGCTGTGATCCACTCTTTCTGCTGGTGTTTCTTAATTCCAAGCACTTCCTGGCATACTGACCTAAGTGTCTCTCTCACTTTCTGCCATCTGTTGAGTACACTGTCTTCCTCTTCCTCAGACCGATCCTGTAGTACTGAAAACTTATTCTTCAGCGTCAGTCCAAAATCTTCCTTGGTCTTATGGTCCTTCAGAAGGCTGACATTGTACTTCACTCTTCTGTCTGACGCGTCTATCCAGTTCTTCTTCAGCTTCAGCTTCAATCTGGCCACCACTAAGTGATGGTCGGACGCCGCGTCTGCTCCTCTTCTAACTCTAATGTCCTGCAAGGATCTTCTGAACTTCTTGCTAATGCAGACATGGTCGATCTGGTTTTCTGTCATGCCTGCTGGCGATACCCAGGTACTCTTGTGGATCCGCTTGTGAGGAAAGATGCCAGCTCCTATGACCGGGTTGTTAAGTGCACACAGATCCACAAATCTCTCTCCATTCTCACTCATCTTTCCCAGAGCGTGGGTCCCCATGACTTGTTCGTATCCTGTGTTGTCAGGTCCAATTTTGGCATTAAAGTCTCCCATAAGGATGGTGATGTCTTTGTCTGGGAGAATCTCTAATATTTTCTGGAGTCTGTTGTAAAAGTAGTCTTTGTCCTCCTCTTCACTGTCATTAGTTGGAGCGTAGCACTGAACAACATTCATCTTAATCCTCTTCATTTTAGTTCTGAAGGATGCTGTGATGATCCTGGGACCATGTGCCTCCCAACCAATCAGTGCTCTCTGTGCCTGCTTGGACAACATGAAGCCTACTCCCTGTGTGTGGGGTGCGTCACTCTCCATGTCCTGAATACAGCAACAGCTCTCCTGTCAACAGTCGTCTCTGTCCAGCTTGCGTCCATCTTGTCTCGCTAATGCCTAGTAGGGTCAGGTTGTTGCTCCTCGTCTCTGCTGCAACCTGCACAGTCTTTCCTGACTCGTACATGGTCCTCACATTCCATGTGCCGATGGTAATCCTCCTGGTTGCAAGAAGGGTAATCGGCTTAGTGGCTTCCTCGCGGCTTTCACCACCCAGCGTCATGCGTCTTCGAGTTGAAGACCCTTCTTTTTCCAGGCTAAAAGTCTCTGTTATCTCTATTGTTGGCGTTTCTGTAGCAAGTTGATTTTTTACAGGGTGAAGTTGCTAGCCCCACGCCCAACCCTCCTCCTTTACCCTGACTTGGGACAGGCAGATGGCCCCAAAGGACCTCTCTGGTGGAGTTCTGCAACTACACAAGCCATGTTAAAGCACTGCTGTGGCAGTGCTTTAACATTGCCAGTGAAGATATGCCCTTAGAGCATGATTTTTTTAGGCCTTGTCTCTACTTACAGCGCTGCAGTGGTACAGGTGCAGTGCTTAGTGATGACACTACTTATGCTGACGAGAGAGCTTCTCTCATTGGCGCAGGTACTCCACCTCCCTGAGAGGCGGTAGCTGTGGGGATGGGAGAAGCCCTCCTGTCGACATAGCACTGTCTACAGCGGGGGTTAGGTCGATAAATCCACATCCCTGAGCGATATAGTTATTCCACACCCGCGCTGACCTCCTCTCCCCAAGGCCCCACCCCCTTTTGCTGCTCTTCCCTCGAGGCCCCACCCCTTGCTTACTCTTCTCCGCCCCCTCCCACCCCAATTACTTTTTACCGGCCATAAGGGCAAGCGATAGGGTCTGGCTCCCTCCTCTCCGTTCCAGCACTCCTGTAAGCAGCCACTGCTGCTAAAAAGCTACTTCTCAACACTTCATCTCAATTCTTGCATCTTCCTCTTCTGCAAAGGATTCAGTTTTATTCTCCGCCTTTCCTCCCCTGTTCTCAAGGTGGCTCAGACCTGTTTGGTGTTCTCATCACATCTCAGTTTCAAAGGAAATCAGTTCTATGTAAACCGGCTTATGCAAACCTGGGCATCCTCTTGTGAAGGCTTGCATGGCCTTGTGGAATTGCCACGTGTGGGGATGCTGGAGCGGAGAGCAATTAGATTTTCTTTAATTGAGCCTAATATAGACAGGTAGAGGATGGCACATAGCTGCATTAATGAAGAACAGGTTTATTTTTACAGCAGTGATTGTTGTAATTACTGCTCAAGACAATGATTATAAACAGATGCCTCTGTTTTTACAGCTAGTGGGAGTGATCACCTCAGGCTGTGTGGGTTTCAGTACTGTGAAAAAGGCTTGCTTCAGATTGGTACCTGGTGTCTGACTGGAGCTTTGGGGTCTATTTCCCCAGCATTGAAGGGGCCACGTTTGCCTGGTTTATGTTCTTATTGATGAGAATCTTGTATGCCTTGGGAGCACAGACCTGTTATTGAAGCTTTTAAGGGTAATATTGACTTTTCTTTTCTCTGTTCCAGCACTTGAGAGCAGCTCGCTAGATTTGCTTTAGCAGCCGAAAAGTTTACTGTCTTTAAATTGTGCTCCATAACTCTTCTGAGACACTGATACCTCTGAGTTGGGCTCCTTCTTTCCCCTTCCTTCTAGATCCACTTTCTTCAGCCCGAAGGCAGTGATTGGGCCTAGAGATCTAGTTTTCCCTCAGATGTACTTTGGGAATCAAGAGAGAATTGTTAGCGTCGAATGAAGCTTATGCCTAGCCTGTCCTTGCGTCTCAAGACTGCAGTCTAATCTGCATAGTGTAATGCATGAAGAAATTCACATACAGCTGGAAGAAACCAGAGAAATAAATTTCCTGCCCAGTATTGCTCTACTTCCTGGGGTCACTAGTCAGTCTCTGACACCCTGTAAGGTAGTGGGAGTAGCTTGGTGCGTAACACCAAGTGGAAACTACCAATAACCAACTGTACTAGTATATCGAAGCGGAATCCTAAATAATAATAATAATTTATAAATAATAATAATAATCCTGACATAAATGGAGACAAATAGGGAAGTTCCCTGCAGCTTTCAAAGATTCTCTTTAAACATGGGATACTTCAGAGGTGGAGAAACTCTATCTGGGACAGGCTAAATCTCCTAACTGTTCCCCTTTTGTAGAGAATCTAGGGGTTGGGGTTGAGCCATCTTCTCTCCAGCCTGCAGTGCAAGGGGTGGAGTCGACTGACAGTGAAGGATCACCTAGAGGGGGTGCCCTTAAAGCTCTTACAATTTTGAAATACTTTACTGGTCTGAGAGAAGCTCTCTATAGGCTTACTAAAGAGTGGTGCTAGATGCACTGAAAACATTCACAGTGTGCCTACTGGAGCTGAGAATTGCACCTCCTGGCAGCTGGGGAGACATACCCACAGACAGTTTTCTCTGTCCGCCCTTTAGAGCCTGCCCACTCTATAGCAGAAATACTGGTAAATGAGGGTGTTTGTATAGTCCTTGTGCAATTATGGTACAATCTGTCATGTATCCCCTAATACTGAGCAGCTGTCCCTAAGGATGTCTGCAGCACCTCATGTTCAGCAGCCCTTGGAGCTAGAAAGCCTCCACTACAGCTCTGTGCCTCAGTTTCCTCACCTGTAAAATGTGGATAATGGCACTTACCTGCCTTTGTAAAGCACTTTGAGATCTGCTGATGGGATGTGCTGTGTAAGAGGTAGGTGATAACAATATTATCACACCTGCCAAGAAAATGAAAGCGGTCCCGAGAGTGGTACTGCTGGTAGGTGATCCCACCTGCCTAAGTGGCCAAAGTATATCCCCAAAGTTTCCAGTCTAATTGTGTTGATCTTCTAGTAGCCACCTGACCATGTTAATGATCTCTGAGTGTTCACTAATGTCCTAACACCCTCTTCCCTGCCTGCCTTTCAGAATAGTCCAGTCCTCTTTCCGTTTGATCTCAATGTAGGCTCCTATTCCAGGGTCCCTGTGGCCCCTGGATAGAATAGAACACCGCATAAAAGATTTGAGGTGGCTTCCCAGTGGCCTGAGTTCACTCACTAGCTGCTTTTGACCACCTTGGCCTCATGGCTTCCTGAAGGAAGCTCTCTGATATACAGTGTTGTTTTCCATCAGTGTGAGGCATATGTTTGGTTCTATGAAAGGGCTTTGTTAGTGACATGGCCTTTAAAAGTCCCATGGCAGTGCTGAGTGAAGAAAAGAAATAAGGTTTTTGTTTCCAAACCCAATGTGATTTTTCTTTCCTTCAGATCAATCACACAAAACTTCAGCCAAACAGTGTATTTCAAGTTAAGTTAAAAACATGTGTGATCTAATTCACTGGGGCGAGTGCCATCATGGGAGTAAGGTGCTGCTTCCCTGGCTAATTCCTGCAAATGGTCCTCTCCTGGAAGGGCCTATAAGGAAAGCTAGCTTGGGAGGGAAGAAGCTATTGAAAGGTTCCAGTCCATATAGGTAGAAATAAGGGGACAGTGTGGCAATGTCTCAGTGCATTTCCCAGGGTTGGTACCAACTAGAGCAACTCCATCAGTAGCTGCAGCAGTGCTAGAGTAGCTGCATCACTGACACTCTAACCAGCATGTTGTTCACCCTGCTCAGAGAAGGTTTAGATAATGTGATTACAAACTGGCTGTACATTTATAGTACCAGGGCTGCCACTGTTGCTGAAAATGGTGGAGATGCTCAGGCTGGTGCCAACAGTGGGAAACATTGGGGGTTGAAATAATGGAGCGTGAGCTTTGGCAGGGCAACAAATTGGCTGCAGCTGAAGGAGCAGAGCAGAAGGAATATTCAGCAGCCCACTTCCAAGAGAATCATTGATCACAGGGGAACTGGGAGTCCCCAGGAACAGTGAGTCACTGTGTTGCGAGTCAGATGGTTCAACACCCTACTTGAAGGATGCTGACTCCCTGATTCTCTAACTAGGTGCAGGAAGACTGTCCCAGATGGTGAACATTGTGTGGGAGAACAATCTATCTAGGGAGAAGGACAAAGCCCTGGTAACTCAGGGGTATAAGGAATGGACTGGAGAAGTTGTGGAATGGTGCTCCCATCATCTGCTGTAATACGCTCCCATCATGGGTGAAATCTTGGCCCCATTGAAGTTGATAGGAAGTCATCCATTGAAATTAGTGGGGTCAAGATTTCATCCATGAAGGATTCTGAGATTTATCAGGGAAGGATGTAAGGTACTGGATTCTGAGCTGGAGGTCACTAGAGATTTGAGAATATGCATAATCCATTCCCAAGTGTCCCAACTTGAGAAGACAAATTTTGGTCAGATTGATGTTTGAGGACTTGGGGCTTAAGGGGATGAGTTGAAGGTCTGGATAACCATTTCAAAAGAAGCACAGTCAAGGGGGGGGGGGGGAACTAGAAAGAATAAGGGTCTCTCTCCAGCAGGTAATGCAGGTAATGAAAACCTAAGACCCTTAAGCAGACTTGGGTAGAGTATTTTATGACTAAAGATTTTGTTTAAGATTGTTGACTTGCTGAGCAGCATATCTGACTATTGAGGCTTTCCTTGGTAACAATAGGAAGTAGGAGTGAAACAGATTACTGTAGACATATCATACAGCAATTTGGCAGCAGTTTTGACTAAATGAAAGAGTAATCCTAGATCTGTAATTGCTGTGTAGATAACAGCGCTTTGACGTGGCTGTGTAGTCGCTGCACCAGTGCTGGAAGAGAGCTCTCCCAGTGCTGTAAAAACACTACCCCCATGAGGGAGTAGCTACCAGTGCTGGGAGTGTGGCTTCTAGTGCTGGTGCACTGTCTACAATGCCACTTTACAGCGCTGAAACTTGCAGAGCTTGGGGGGAGGGGTGTTTTTCACACCTCTGAGTGAGAAAGGTGCAGTGCTGGAAAGTCGCAGTGTAGACAAGGCCTCAGTGCTGCTGCTTGACTTACAATATTTACAAATTTCAGACTGGTAGCCATATTAGTCTGTATCAGCAAAAAGAATGAGTATGTGTGGCACCTTAGAAACCAAGAAATTTATTTAGGCATAAGCTTTCGTGGGCTAAAACCCACTTCATCACATATATGCAGTGGAAGATACAGTAGGAGGACACACGCACACGCACACACACACACACACACACACACACACACACACCATGGAAAAATGGGGGTTGCCATACCAACTCTAACGAGACCAATCAAGGTCGGCTATGATCAGCAGGAGAAAAAAAAACTCTTGTAGTGATAATCAGGATGGTCTATTTCAAACAGTTGACAAGAACGTGAGGGTAACAGTAGAGGGGGAAATTATCATTGGGAAATTGTTTTTAGTTTGTGTAATGACCCATCCACTTCCAGTCTTTATTCAAGCCTAATTTAATGGTGTCCAGTTTGCAAATTAATTCCAGTTCTGCAGTTTCTCATTGGAGTCTGTTTTTGAAGTTTTTTTGTTGAAGAATTGTGACTTTTAGGTCCGTAGTTGAGTGTCCAGGGAGGTGGACTATGGCACCACAATCACAGTGCAGCATGCTGGTTCTGTAATTGGCAGGGAGACAAGCTTGGAGATGAAGAAGGGACAGCCATGCCCTCAGGGAGAGGGCAATACATTATTAGTTCTTATCAAACTGTAGGACCTTTCAGGTGATGTTGAGAGCCCTCAGATGATCAATTCATTAGTTGTTTGCTGGCAGTGATTATGCTGAAGTGACTCCTTAGCACTGTGACTGCACAGGGTACTATCTGTGGTGTGCTATTACAATTTAGCGCCTCTTCAATAGGCTTAAAGTGGAGCTGCTAGTATACTGCTGTGAAACAGCCTTGAATGGAATAGTTAATACCTCTCTATTTTTATTTTCCATTTCACAATAACTCTGCTAAAAAAGCTGCTGAGCTGAACTGGTGAGACCTGATTAAATAGAAGGACACTGGGATAACCGGGTTAGTGACAGTTCCTCATTAAGTTCATCTGCTCCATTGGTTTGCTTAGCCCATTTTATATGGCCCAGGTGATGTGGCTTGCGGTACTGCTTTTTCTGGACTATTGCCTAGTCTAATCGTTCCTGATGGTCTAAATGTCCCTTTGCTTGGTTTCATTCCTGATCGCGTCCTTTTGGGCACAGCCAGGGGTGAAAGTAACTGAAAGAACTTACTGGTACGCCGGAGTCCTGAGTGGGGGCGTGACCTCAACTGGAAGAGGCATGGGCTCAACCAGAAGAGGCATTTAAAGGCTGTGGGGCTCCGGCTGTGGCTGGGAGCCCCAGGGCCTTTAAATCACCCAGAGCTACCAGCTGCAAAGGCGGCTGAGAGCCCCGGGGCTCAGGGCCGAAATAAAGGGCCCAGGGCTCCGGCCACTGCAGAGCTCCGAGCCCTTTAAAGCACCGCCTGAGCCCCGCTGCTGGAGCTCTGGCAATGATTTCAAGTGCCTGGGGCTCCCCGCAGCGGCAGGAGCACTGGACCCTTTACATTCCCGCCCGAGCCCGGCAGCTAGGCTCCGGTGGTGATTTAAAGGGCCAGAGGCTCTGGCTGCTGTGGGGAGCCCCGAGCCCTTGCGCCGCCTGAGCCCTGCTGCCAGAGCTCCGGTGGTGATTTAAAGGGCCCGGGGCTCCCTGCAGCGGCAGAAGCACGTTCCCGCCCGAGCCCAGCAGCCGGGCTCCGGCGGTGATTCAAAGGGCCCAGCAGGAGCCCCGGGCCTTTTAAATTCCCGCCCGAGCCTGGTTTCTGGGCTCTGGTGGAGATTTAAAGGGCCAGAGGCTCCAGCCGCTGTGGGGAGCCCCAGGCCCTTTAAAGCTCTGCCCAAGCCCCGGTGCTGGAGCTCCGGTGGCAGTGCTTTATAGGGCCTGGGGCTTCCCACAGCGGCTGGAGCTCCGGGCCCTTTAAATCCCCATCCAAGCCTGGCTGCCGGAGCTCTGGCAGTGATTTAAAGGGCCCGGGGCTCCCCGCAGTGGCAGGAGCACCGGGCCCTTTACATTCCTGCCTGAGCCCGGCAGCCGGGCTCCAGTGGTGATTTAAAGGGCCAGAGGCTCTGGCCGCTGTGGGGAGCCCCGGGCCCTTTAAAGCGCCACCTGAGCCCTGCTGCCGGAGCTCCGGCAGCAGCGCTTTAAAGGGCCCAGGGCTTCCTGCAGCTGCTGGAGCTCCGGGCACTGTAAATCCCCACCTTAGCCCAGCTGCCAGAGCTCTGGCGGTGATTTAAAGGGCCCGGGGCTCCCTGCAGTGGCTGGAGCCCTGGGCCCTTTAAATCACCGCCCGGAAGCCGGTCCGGTCTGGCACAGTGTACCAGCTCTTGCTGGTATGCTGTGCCGGACCGGACCGGCTTACTTTCACCTCTGGGCACAGCTAACTGTTCCTTTCTAAACTGGTGCTCACACCTTTCAAATACCAGTAGACCCTTCTCTCCTGCTTCGATCATCACCTTGTCAAGATATCTAGCTCTCTTGAAAGCTCCCCCCACATGAGTCAATTCTCCTGTCCCTTTATCACTTTTTTTGTTGCGCACCTGCATTCCCTCCAGTTCAGTGTCTTTCTGGTATTGAGGTGCCCACCACGATGCTCAGTGTTGCAGATGAGGTCTCGGCAGAGCACTCAGGGACCATCTCCTCCCTGCTCTGTGGTGTGAGATCTCCATACGTGCAGCTGAGGATCAAACTTGGTGTCTGTATTGTGCTTTGCTGCTGCTTCTCTCTCTGACTTGGAAAAGGTTTGCGATTCCTACACCATATAGCTTTACATCTGGGGGTTTCCCAAACTGAATCTCATTTTATTTCTTGCACCCTATTTCTGCCCACTCAGTTTGGGCGTCTATCCTGGCTGGCATTTGTGGCCTCTCATTAAGAGAGAAAATTGAGTAACCTCAGGTATTTATCTGGCCTCCATTACCATAGTATCTGAGTACCTCACAATCTTCCTCCTCACAACACCCTGGGTGGCTGGGCAGGGCTGTTGTCTCCATTACACAGATGGGGAACTGAGGCACAGAGAGGCTAAATGCCTTGCCCAGGGTCACACAGGAAGGCTGTGGCAGAGCCAGGAACTGGAGCCCTGGTCTCCTGGGTCCATGGGAGAGCAAGGAAGAGGTTTAGCAAATGAGATTTGAGAAAGTATTTTCTCACCTAATAACCTTCATAATCTTTCTTTATAATCTAATAACGTGGCCCCCAGCAGTTGGCAATCAAGAGATCTTGGTGTGTTCAGTGTGGAAGGAAAAATGACCTGGGGTGACCTAACAGTGGTCTTTACTATTTTGTTTGTTTGTATTGTCATAGGTCTTGATTCATCAAAGGTGTAACGTTGTACAGTCTATATGGTTTTATAAAAATATGATAGAGTGAATATAATGTAACTGGATAACTTCATGCAAAAGGTCTCTTGTAAGGTATCATTACAAATCTTATAATCTGCTGAGTCTGATCATCCTGTTTGTATAAATGTACCACTCTTGTAGCTGAAACTAGAACTATGAAATATAACTCTGAGGGCCTATTATCCACACTTCGCATAATTACCATTAATGGTGGTTTGGAATCTTGATGACTCCCATTAACCAGGACCATTGTCTGCAGATGGCTGTTTTACCTGTGAGTCTTCCTGTATATGTGTGTGCTGGCAAGTGGGCAATGAAGTCTTGCAGTGACATGTGATCATGTCACCTGAACTGGAATCCATCTTTAACCTGGTGTCTTTCCATTGAGAAGGAGGGGGTGGGAACCCAGAGAGGGACAAAGGATTCCTGCCTTATGCAAAAGATATATAAAGGGGTAGAACAGAACAAAGGGAGGAGAGGAGCCATCATGAAGAATCCCCTATCTGCCACCTAAGCTGGAACAAGAGCTGTACCAGGGGAAAGAAGTGTGCCCAGGCCTGGAAGGGGTCCAGTCTGAGAAAAAACTTACTGAAACATCTCTGAGGGTGAGATTATCTGTATTCGGTTTGATTAGACATAGATTTGCACGTTTTATTTTATTTTGCTTGGTGACTTACTTTCTTCTGTCTGTTACTACTTGGAACCACTTAAATCCTACTTTCTGTATTTAATAAAATAATTCAGGCCCTCGGTCTTTGTTGGAGCAGACAGGAGTGTCTGGCTCAGCAAGACAGGGTGCTGGAGTCCTGAGCTGGCAGGGAAAACAGGAGCAGAGGTAATCTTGGCACATCAGTTGGCAGCTCCTAGGGAAGTTTCTGTGATCTAACCCGTCACAAAAGGGTTTTTTGATATTAGAGCTATAAACTTCCAGTTGTCCCTTGCCCTCTCCTGTTTGGTGAACTTCTTGCGGTGGTGGAGATGGGTCTTGAGGAGGGCTCCAAGTGCGGACAGGGCCATGGCTTTACAGATCAGCTCAGGAAGGACACGCTGTGTGTCGAGGTTGGTATGGGAGAAAGCCCTGCGATGGCTGTGGGAGAGGCAGCTGAAAGGAGTATCGAAGCCTGCCTAAAATACTGTGCAAAGGACAGAGGTTGGTTATTCCCCTTAGGCCGTGAGAAGAAATGAGCAGTCGGTGCAGCAGGGAGAATTTGACTTAAGTATCAGGAAAAATGCTGTCACCATCTGAATATTCGATTGGAACAAGATGCCAAGGCAGATTGAGCAGCTGACTGTCCCAGAGGTAACCCAGGCTGAGTCTGGAGGCCCGTCTTGTGCAGACAGTTCAAGGGTAATGGAATCTGTTCCGGAGGAAGGGCTCTGTGACCTGGAGCCTCCCTCCAGACCCAGCGGTTCTCCTCAACTTGAAGTTGCTAAGATCTCTTTTCAGTGTCTGAGATGCTGTGGTTAAAGTTGTGTCTGCAAGGCCAGAGGCTCAGGATTCCAAAACTTTCCTTTCAGGCTGAAACTTGTCGCCATTCTCAGCCAAGGGAAGATATTTTCCTAAAATGGGATCAGAATTGTTTCAGGTTCCTTGTGAGGAATGGAAGGTGGTGGAAGCTTTGGGTTCCTTTGCCAAATTCAATCCAGAAAAAGAGTCTCCTTTAAAAATATAAATAACCCTCCTCTCCTGTATTTCTGGTGGGTGCTTTAATCTTTTGAGAACAATGAAGTAGCTGGGGGTCTGAACTTGACCTCCCTTTGCAATAGTAGACTTGTAGTCTAGAGAGCCATGTCTTTGAGTTTCCAATATTCAGGAGCGTTTCCTCTCTTAATCCACTGCTGTGGGGCTGAGAAATACCGAAGGCTTTTGTGGGGCCAGCACCATGGCAATATCTTGTGCTCGCCCTGCTGGCTGCGCCGTTACCATGCCCTTGGTGGAGCTGGAGGATGCCTCCCAGATGGCTGCTGATGCAGAGCTGGTTTAGTTACTGCTTAGTCACCTGGTCACCTTTCTTTGCTTTCAGTGTTCTTCTAGCACAGTTTGTTGTGAAACTGCATCTGAGAGTAATTCAGGCCTGGGAGATAGGAGTGAGGAGAGGAATCTGCCTGAGACAATATTCCTACCTTCTTCCACAGCAGCAGTAATCAGTTTGGAATCCGAACCACCATGGTCACTTGGATCTCTAGGAGGTCTGAAATGCAGCCCCAACCCCAGGGCTGGCCAACAGCCTGGCTATTTGCTGTACAACTCTCCCCCCCCCCCCCCCACGAGGAGATGGAAGTCTAATGGTAAGACCTATGGATCCACTGACTTCCATCATAGAGGCCTCCCATTTTGCTAACATAACTTCTAGAGCAGTTAATCCTGAACTGCCAGACCTGATACTCAGATGGTGGCCGAGTACCTGGTGGCCTAGTTTAGTTTTTGGTATGTAGTGACTTCTAATCATAGAATATCAGGGTTGGAAGGGACCTCAGGCGATCATCTAGTCCAACCCCCTGCTCAAAGCAGGACCGACACCAACTAAATCATCGCAGCCAGGGCTTTGTCAAGCCTGACCTTAAAAATCTCTAAGGAAGGAGATTCCACCACCTCCCTAGGTAACCCATTCCAGTGCTTCATCATCCTACTAATGAAAAAGTTTTTCCTAATATCCAACCTAGACCTCCCCCACTGCAACTTGAGACCATTACTCCTTGTTCTGTCATCGGGTACCACTGAGAACAGTCTAGATCCATCCTCTTTGGAACCCCCTTTCAGGAAGTTGAAAGCAGCTATCAAATCCCCCCTCATCCTTCTCTTCTGCAGACTAAACAATCCCAGTTCCCTCAGCCTTTCCTCATAAGTAATGTGCTCCAGCCCCCTAATCATTTTTGTTGCCCTCCACTGGACTCTTTCCAATTTTTCCACATCTTTCTTGTAGTGTGGGGCCCAAAACTGGACACACTAATCCAGATGAGGCCTCACCAATGTTGAATAGAGGGGAATGATCACATCCCAGATCTGCTGGCAATGCCCCTACTTATACAGCCCAAAATGCCGTTAGCCTTCTTGGCAACAAGGGCACACTGTTGACTCATATCCAGCTTCTCGTCCACTGTAACCCCAAGTCCTTTTCTGCAGAACTGCTTCCTAGCCATTTGGTCCCTAGTCTGTAACAGTGAATGGGATTCTTCCATCCTAAGCGCAGGACTCTGCACTTGTCCTTGTTGAACCTCATCAGGTTTCTTTTGGCCCAATCCTCTAATTTGTTTAGGTCCCTCTGTATCCTATCCCTACCCTCCAGCATATCTACCACTCCTCCAAGTTTAGTGTCATCTGCAAACTTGCTGAGAGTGCAGTCCACGCCATCCTCCAGATCATTAATGAAGATATTGAACAAATGATGGGAAATCTGCTAGAGGAACAAAATCACCCGTGAAGAATTTGCCCTCCTGTTTAGATGGCATTTTAGAAATGATGTTACTCTTTGTTCTTCTTCGAGTGATTGCTCCTATGCATTCCAGTTAGGGTGTGTGCGCGCCGCGTGCACGTTCGTCGGAAGATTTTTACCCTAGCAACACTCGGTGGGTCGGCTGGGCGCCCCCTGGAGTGGCGCCGCTATGGCGCAGGATATATACCCCTGCCGACCCATCCGCCCCTCAGTTCCTTCTTACCGCCCGTGTCGGTCGTTGAAATAGTGGAGCGCGGCTTAGCTGACCTCCACTTCCCTAGCTACTCGTAGTTTCTCTCGTTAATTATATAGTTCAGATGTTTATAGTTGTAGTTAACTTTATTTGTTTGTAGTATAGTATAGTGTGTTTATTTCACAGGGGTTCGGGGTTTATCCCCTTCCCCTCACCCGGTGCCGGGTCCGATGCCCGGTCCACAGGGTTTTATAATGCTCGGCCGGCCACAAGCCGATGCCGACAAGAGATCCTCTCCTAAGTGCCTCGAGGGATCTCACCTCACAGATAAGTGCCGCATTTGTGAGGCCTTTAATCCGAGAACAAAGGGGAGCGGGACTTTCGTCTCAAACAGCTCCTGAGGGAGGCAGCTCTTGCTCCTCCGCTCTCGGCGCCGAGCGCTGGTTAGTCTTCAAGGAGCGCTCCCTTGGCACCGGATCGCCGGTACCGCCAAGGCCTCTCGGCACCGGCCGTCGCTGGCTTCCACTCGGCATGGATCCCTCTCCTGGAGGATGAAGAGGCACAATATCCTTGCTGCGTCCGAGCCGCCTGCTCCGCAGCCGAGCGCTATGCTCAGTCGGATCGCCCGGCACCGATGTCCGCCGTGGCACCGACAATATCCGCACCATTAACTCCGGCCAGGCAAGAGCCGTCGAGTCCGGTGCTGGAAAGCTCCCCGGTAAGGACCGTGGTCGAGCTCGCTATGAAGCTGCGTCTGAGCCGCCTGCTCCGCAGCCGAGCGCTATGCTCAGTCGGATCGCCCGGCACCGATGTCTGCCGCGGCACCGACAGTATCAGCACCGTAGACTCCGGCCACGCAAGAGCCGTCGAGTCCAGCACCTGAACGCTCCCCGGTGCGAGCTGTGGTCGAGCTCACTATTCCCTCCACGCCGGAAACATTTCCACAGCGAGGGAGTTGATGGCAAGGGCAGAGCCTGCGCGGCTTTAACACCCGGCACCGCTGGAGCGGGTTATATTGTCCATTGGCGAGCCTGTCTTGCTCACGCCACCCGGCGTCGGCACCGCAGAGCGGCACCGTTCACGATCGCGGTCCCGCAGACGTTCTCGGTCCCATCACCGATCGAGGTCCCGACGCCGCTCGCAGTCTCGGCACCGTTCTCCATTTCGGTACCAGTAGTACTCGCGGCACCGGTCCGCGTCCCGTTCGCTGGCCCGGTACACTCAGCACCGATCCAGCTCCCGGCAGCGCCCCAGGCACCGGGACTCCCGTAGCCACTCCTGATCATCGAGCCTCGCGCTCTCGGTCGACCGCCCGGCACAGCTCCAGTGGCAGGTCCCGTTCTCGGTACCGGTATGTCTCCCGGTACCGATCCCCGGTGCCGCGTCGAGCGACGTCAGTTAGAGAGGGAGACTCTACCAAGGGCTTTTCAGCTCCTCCAGGGCCATCCAGCCACGCATCAGTGTTGCCCCGTGCGGACACTTCATATGCACAGTACTCGGTTGTCCGATGTGCCCTCCAGAGTCTTCCAGGAGACCTCTCAGTGGTCATTCTAGTCACCTTGGGCGTACTACCACGCCAGAGGCGTACCGGTGGTCCCATCTCGCTCCGTTCCGTCGGAGCTCTGGGTGCCAGAGGCGACAATTAGCCGTTCCCCTCCGACCGGTACAGAGCAAGCCCCGGTTCAGCCACCGGGCTCCCAGATCCCACCGGATCAGGAGGTCGTCCAGGAGCGCGAGCCCACACAGGACCCGCTTGTACCTGGCCTTTCTTCTTCCTCCTCCCCAGATGAGGCGGGGGCAGGAACATACTCCTCGGGCCCTCCTCTGATCGAAATGCAGGTACATGGTACCCTCCAGGGGGTACAAGTACCTATATGTAAATCTCCCCCCCCCCGCTCCCTTGTTGTCCAGTCCCTCAATGGGACGGAACCCCAAGGGCAGCAGGCACCAGCCCCTAAATCCAAGGAGGCTAGGCGAATGGTCTTACTGAGCCGTAAGATGTACTCGGCGGGAGCCCTGCAACTTTGTGTAGCAAACTAGCAAGCCCTGCTTAGCCGCTACTATGGGTGGCGGTGGGCAAATTTACAGAGTTGGTTCTTCAGAACTCCCGTCAAGAGTTCGATGCCCTGGAACAAACGAAGAAGCTGGCGAGGGCTTCCCTCCAGGCTTCGTTGGATGCAGCTGACTCCGCTGCCACGACTCTGGCCTCGGGTGTTGCCACGAGGCGCATTTCATGACTCCAGTTATCGAGCCTTCCCTCGCAGCTGCTGCACACTATACAGGACTTGCCCTTCAATGGCAAAGGCCTGTTCTCTGAAAAAACTGGCCCTAGGCTGCAAAGCCTAAAGGGCAGCAGGGTCACTTTGCGCTCTCTCTCGGCATGCACACGCCGGTGCTTCAGCGCCGACCTTTCCGTCCCCAGCCTCACCGCTCTTACCCTGCGACTAGTCAAAGACAGGACTTTGCCAGCAGGCGTCGCTTATGCGGTCGTAGGCATCAATCAGGACCTCAAAGGAGCCAAAATTGCGGTCCTTCTAACCACCAATGGGACAAAAGCTTACCCATCCTCGTCCCTCTTAGGGACCCCACTCACGAGCGATTCCTCTTGCAAGAGGTGCGGACGCTCCTCTTCATCGGAGCTATACAGGAGGTATCTAAGGACGAAACCTAATCCCCTAGGCGAAGGGAGGTCTCAGACCTATCCTAGACCTGCGGGACCCCAACAAGTTCACGATGCAGATAAGTTCCGCATGGTACCCATGGGGACCGTCATCCCATCCTTGGATCCCGAAGACTGGAATGCCGCCCTCGATATGAAGGGCGCGTATTTTCACGTCGCCATTTCTCTTCCACACAGAAGGTACCCCCGGTTTGGGGCCTACCGTCGTTTCCAGTATACGGCCCTCCCAGTTGGCCTCTATAGAGCCCAAGTGTATTCAAAGTGCAGGGCTGTAGTCGCCACCTCTCTTCGCCACCGTCGGATACACGTTCTCCGTATCTAGACGATTGGCTCATTCGAGCGACCACCGGGCCCAAGTTACCAGTCATGTGGGCATCGACACGGACCTATTCCTGTGTCTAGGCCTGATGATCAATAGAATAATCCACTCTGATTCCCGCACGGGGAATAGAATTCATTGAGGCCATCCTGGACTCCAGTCTCGCCAGAGCCTGCTTACCTCAGCCTCGTTTTCAGGCGATGGTAACAATTGTACAAGGTCTACGGACCTTCCCGGCAACTTTGGCTCGCACTTGCCTAGGTTTCCTGAGTCACATGGCTGTCTGCACGTTTGTTTCCAAACATGCCAGGCTTCGCTTCCGTTCACTTCAATCGTGGCTCACCTTGGTATACCACCCAGGCAGAGATTGCATACTCATGGTCGTCTTGTTCCCCCTGAGCATCCTAGGCTCCCTCGACCGGGAGTCACCACCCTCCCTGGTGTATCCAGGGATGCTGTTCCATTCACCCCTCGGGGTCCCTCGTGACAGACACCCCATCTCTCGGCTGGGTGCTCACCTGGGTCAGTTTCGCACTCACGGCCTTCGGTCGGCTCAAGAGCTGGCCTTGCACATCGATGTCCGAGAGCTGAGAGCAGTCTGCTTTGTATACCAGGCGTTTCAGCTGGCGGATCGCCTCAGCAGATCCTTCCTGTCTCACAAGTGGTCGTTTCCTCCGGACATTATCCATTCCGTTTTTCGGAAGTGGGATTTTCCCCGCATAGCCCTCTTCGCTCTCGCGAGAATGAAAAGAGAGAGAAGTTCTCTTCATTCCAAGACCTCTCCCCGGGCTCGATCTTGGAGGTGTTTTCTGATGCCGTGGATGAGCCATCGGCTGTACGTTTTTCCACCGTTCCGGCTGGTTCACAGGGTCCTGCTGAAACTCCGCAGGGACAGAGCGCATCTGATCATGATCGCTCCAGCGTGGCCCAGGCAGCACTGGTACACCAGGTTGCTACCCCTGTCGATAGCCAACCCTATTTCCCTGTCAGTTTGCCCAGACCCCATAGCGCGGGATCACGGCAAGCTTCACCACCTGGACTTGTAATCCCTGCACCTCACAGCATGACTGCTGCGTGGCTGAACCAATCCGAGTTACATTGTTCTGCCTCGGTTCTACAGGATTCTCCTGGGTGGTAGGAAACCTTCCACTCGGTTAACGTATCTGGCAGAGTGGAAGCGTTTTCTCCTTCTGCTATGTAACGCACAATGTTTCTCCCGCCGAGGTCCCGATCCATTCCGTCTTGGTCTACCTCTGGTCTCTCAAACAGCAGCACCGGGCGCGGTCCTCCTTAAGGGTGCACTTGGCAGCCATCTCTCCCTTCCACCCAGTGGAGAGTGGCCACTCCGTATTCTTACACCTTGTGGTTTATAAGTTCCTCAAGGGCTTGGAGCGTTATACCCCCCCAGTTGGCCCCGCCAAAACCTGGGTCTTCAACCTGGTTCTAACCAGTTTTATGATTGCCCCATTCGAGCCACTGACAACATGCTCGCTAACACCTGTCCCGGAAGACAGGTTTCCTTGTAGCCTTTCTATCGGCCAGACGAGTCTCCGAGCTTCAGGCTCTCACGATGGACCCACGGTATACTGTGTTCCTCAAGGACAAGGGCAGTTGTTACCACGTCCGACCTTCCTCCCTAAGGTGGTGTCGGCCTCTCATATCAACCAGGATATCTTCCTTCCGGTCTTTTTTCCAAAGCCACACTCATCGCAAGGAGAGCACCAATTGCCCTCCCTGGACGTCCATAGGGCGTCCGCAATCTATATCGAGCAGACAAAGCCCTTTCGTAACGCCCCCAAACCTTCGTCATACCGGCGTACCGGACGAAGGGCATACCTGTCTCCTCCTAGAGGATTTCATCTTCAATGACGTGCATCCGCATCTCCTGTGTTTTGGCCCATGTTCCATAGAACCACCTTACTGCACATTCCACCAGGGCTCAGGCTTCTCTGCTGCCTTCCTGGCTCACATACCCTTTCAGGGGATGTGTCGTGCAACTACCTGGTCCTCGGTCCACACCTTTGCCTCATTGGTCCAAGAGTCCAGAGCTGATGCAGCCTTTGGCTCAGCAGTTTGCATTCTGCAGCATCTAACTCCGACCCCACCGCCTAGGTAAGGCTTGGGAATCACCTAACTGGAATGCATAGGAGCAATCACTCGAAGAAGAAAAGACGGTTACTCACCGTTGTAACTGTTGTTCTTCGAGATGTGTTGCTCCTATCCATTCCAGACCCGCCCTCCTTCCCCACTGTCGGATTAGCCGGCAAGAAGGAACTGAGGGGCGGATGGGTCGGCAGGGGTATATATCCTGCGCCATAGCTGTGCCACTCCAGGGGGCGCCCAGCCGACCCACCGAGTGTTGCTAGGGTAAAAATCTTCCGACGAACGTGCACGCGGCGCGCACACACCCTAACTGGAATGGATAGGAGCAACACATCTCGAAGAACAACAGTTACAACGGTGAGTAACCGTCTTTTTCCAGTCCAGGTTTGTTACAAAGCAAATGCTTCAAGCTGTTGGACTGACCTGGCCTTTCTCAGAGAGTAACTAAATTAATGTGTTTTGGAGGGCATTAACAGGAATTAGCTTTTTTATTAGTTCTTCCTCAGTCTCAGAGCATGGAGAAAATGGAAGTTATCTGAAAGATGAGGCCATCTGAAGTCATTTGAAGGATGATGACCTGTGGTCAGCTGACTCACTTCAAAAGCCAACGCATGCTTGAGTTAACTGACAAGGGGTGGACATGGGACTTTCTCTAAGCAAGTTACTCTGTTTGCTTGCTCTAGTTATGGAAGCAATATACTGTAAATACTATGTTACAGGACACTAAGCTCTTTGGCTCTGAAAACTGCTATGTGGATTATTTTTCTGCGGTGTAAAGAGGGGAAAATGTATGGAACAGTGTCTTTTACAGTTCTGCAAACAAGCAAATTAGCCTTACAGGAGAAGCTGCTATCCTGAAGATGAGCAGGGGGTAATTTGCAAGGGAAATGACTAGCGCTGTTGATTGATCGCAATTAACAAAAAAATTAATTGCGATTAATCGCAATTTTAATTGCACTGTTAAACAATAGAATACCAATTGAAAGTTATTAAATATTTTAGATTTTTTTCTACATTTTCATATATATGTATTCTGTTTCAGTTGAAATCAAAGCGTATATTTTTTATTACAAATATTTGCACTGTAAAAATGATAAAAGAAATAATATTTTTCAATTCACCTCATTCAGGTACTGTAGTGCAATCTCTTTATCGTGAAAGTGCAATTTACAAATGTAGATTTTTGTTGTTGCATAACTAAACTCAAAAACAAAACAATGTAAAACTTCAGAGCCTACAAGTCCACTCAGTCCTACTTCTTGTTCAGCCAATCACTAAGACAGATAAGTTTGTTTACATTTATAGGAGATAATGCTGCCCTCTTCTTATTTACAGTGTCATCAGAAAGTGAGAACAGGCATTTGCATGGCACTTTTGTAGCCGGCATTGCAAAATATTTGTGTCAGATATGCTAAACATGTGTATGTCCCTTCATGCTTCAGCCACCATTCCAGAGGACATGCTTCCATGCTGATGATGCTTGTTAAAAAATGTGTTAATTAAATTTGGGAATGAACTCCTCGGGGGAGAATTGTATTTCCCTGGCTCTTCTACCTGCATTCTGCTGTATATTTCATGTTATAGCAATCTCGGATGATGACCCAGCACATGTTGTTCATTTTAAGAACACTTTCACTGCAGATTTGACAAAACACAAAGAAGGTACCAATGTCAGATTTCTAAAGATAGCTACAGCACTCGACCTGAAGTTTAAGAATCTGAAGTGCCTTCCAAAATCTGAGTGGGAAGAGGTGTGCAGCATGCTTTCAGAAGTCTTAAAAGAGTGACACTCTGATGCAAAAACTACAGAACACAAAAAAGAAAAACAACCTTCTGCTGGTGGTATCTGACTCAGATAATGAAAATGAACATGCGTTGGTCTGCACTGCTTTGGATTGTTATTGAGTAGAACCGGTCATCAGCGTGGACGTATGTCCCCTGGAATGGTGATTGAAGCGTGAAGGGACATATGAATCTTTAGCGCATCTGGCACGTAAATACCTTAAAATGCTAGCTACAGAAGTGTGATGCAAATGTCTGTTCTTACTTTCAGGAGACGTGAATAAGAAGTGGGCAGCATTATCTCCCATAAATGTAAACAAACTTGTTTGTCTGAGTGATTGGCTGAACAAAAAGTAGGACTGAGTGGACTTGCAGGCTCTAAAATTTTAGTTTTATTTTTTAATACTTTTTTTGTACATAATTCTACATTTGTAAGTTCAACTTTCATGATAAAGAGATTGCATTACAGTACTTTTAGGTGAATTGAAAAATGCTACTTTTTTTTTTTTACAGTGCAAATACTTGTAATCAAAAATAAATATAAAGTGAGCACTGTGCACTTAGTATTCTGTGTTGTAATTGAAATCAATATATTTGAAAATGTAGAAAACATCCAAAAATATTTAAATAAATGATTTTCTATTAGTGTTTAACAGTGCAATTAATCGCGATTAATGTTTTTAATCGTTTGAGAGCCCTAGAAATGGCACATGCTTATAAGCCAACCTTGCAGGTGCCACATAGCATCTTGAGGGAGATTAGTGGTTATATCCAGATATCCCTGTGCACATTGGGAAGTACAAAATTGAAGTTCCTATATGAAATTTCCTCCTATCACGTCTTATAAAATGCTGGGGCTTTACGCAAAAAATGCCGTACACACTTTTAAGCTAAGAAAGAGGTATTTGGAAGTGTACAGACATGGTTGCTTTAAAGGCAGTGTGGCCTAGTGGGTAGAGCACTGGACTGGGGCTCAGGAGACCTGATTCTATTCCTGTTTCTGGCCTGCTGGGAGACCTTGGGCAAGTCATTTCCCTGCGCTGTGCCTTAGTTTCCCCATCTGTAGCATGGGGATGATACTTACCTCCTTTTAGAAAAGTGCTCTTTCACGGTTATTATTTTATTATTAAAGAAACATTACTTTCAAAAAGTCTTCAGCACCCAGAAGGCTTGAGAGTGGGAGTAAATTGTTTGTAAATGAAATTAAAAGGAAAAACTCTGAAGGACTTTTGTTCTGGGAGACTTTTTTTTTTTACCTCTATATTGGGTATGAGTGTGGAACACTAATGTGGAGCACCAAATATCAATCTCCGTGGTTACCCTCGGTACCCATATGGTTGGATTCTTTGGCTCATAAGCTTCTCTTCCCAGTGCTGCACAGATCAGTTTCAGGACTACGTGATACTTGAATTTAGGATTATCCTTCAGTAGATTGAAATGGCCACTCAGTCATTCTTCATTGATTGTTTTGTCCAGCAGTTGAATATTTCAGATGTAAAGCTGCCCTGTTTGTAGCTAATGGGTCTAAGGCATGCTACTGGGAAAGAGATGGGTTTGAGGTGGGGGTTTCTTAAAGCAGTCTGATCAAGCAGTTGCTGATCAGAACTTTTGCATCGCAGAGTGTGGTTGCTTCTAAATTGTGCAGGGTGCCTGCTGCATGAGAATAAGGTTCATGTGGGCTTGTCCTTTATTTCTCTAGATTTTATGGCAGCTTCCTCTTTTCTTGTACTTACATGGTCTTCATCACTGTGGTATCTGAGCACCTTCCAACTGTATCTTTAACCATTCAGAGAGCTATTTCTCTCCAGCACTGGCAAGTAGGGGTTGGACTTCATTTATTTGATGTTCCTACCTTCTTTTACACCCCTCTGTGCACTCACTGCCTAACTTTTAAGGGCCAAATTTGAGTCAGTAGAAGCAGAAATGCCGTATTTCTTCTCGCACACCTTCCAGGGGAGAGGCAACTTCATGGAATAGGTGATGTGGCCTTTGCTGCTTATGAGTGACTGGGGGATACTCGATCTGCTTCCTCACACCTGCTTTGCCAAGGATACCAAGCACCTGTCACCTTGTGGGGTTCAGCTCCTCAGCAGGAAGAGAGATGGACTCCAGCCTTCACATGCCTACTAATTAGAAGCAGAAAAACATGGTGGCAACATGGAATCAAAAGCTAGAAATGAAAAACTGGGTCCTGAAAATCCTTGCTAACAGTGTCAGCGGGTTTGGAAGGGCAGCCCAATAAACCCCATTCCATGCAGTTTGCTAGCTAATGATTTTATCTCCTTAATTGATCTTCAGTTCATCTATGCTCTATTTCTTGCCTCTTTATAGGGCTGTTAAAAAGCCCTTGGTTCCATTCTAGGCGTTATTTGCTTAATTCCTAAGAGAGATGTATTTGGATGACTTATCACCTGGATTGAAATGACTTAAGAAAGAGCACCATCAGACACTCTGACATGTGCCTGTTTGAGACGCCCCTGGAAAGTCTCTACAAAGTTCAGGGGAACTACGTGTGGTTGGGTGAGCTGTCAGCTTCTCAAAAGCCTATGGTAGTGGTGGCTGTTTGGTGAACTGTTGCTCCATCTTAGAGTCCTGTGCTCCACTGATCTCTGCAAATCTGTGGTCAGATACTGGGAAGCGAATGGGTTGAAGAGTTATTCTGGGATGTTAGAGACCAGATTGCTACTCTCAGAGGAGACACAAAGTGCAGCACGCACCCCAGTATCCGCTCCACAGTCTTAGCACGATCTCTCACATCTCTTTTATGGAAGTGGGACCTATAAAGATTCCATGTCCCACCCAGCACACATCAGTAAGCACTACGGGGTGGAACCTTTGTTTCTTCTTCGAGTGATTGCTCCTATGCATTCCAGTTAGGTGTGCGCGCCTTGCGTGCACGGCACTTCGGAAGATTTTTACCTTAGCAACTCCGGCGGGCCAGCTGGGCGCCCCCTGGAGTGGCGCCGCTATAGCGCTAGATATATACCCCAGCCGGCCCGTCCGCTCCTCAGTTCCTTCTTACCGCCCGTGACGGCCGTTGGAACAGTGGAGTGCTCCGTTCACCTCCAGAACCCTAGTGTTTCTCCTTGTATAAGTATATAGTTAGTTAAGTTAGTTAATTAGTTTAGTTAGTTAGTTTAGTAAGGGGAATTAGGGGGGCTAGCCCCTCTTTTTCCACAACCGGTGCGGGCTCATGCCCAAGGCACCGGGTTTTAAGCCCTGTTCGGCTTGCCAGCGGCACATGCCGATCGGTGACCCCCACGACTCCTGCCTGCGCTGCCTCGGTGAGTCCCATCGGCCAGATAAGTGCCCAATTTGCATGGCATTCAAGCCAAGGACAAGGAAGGAGAGAGACTCTCGCTTGAAACAGCTCCTCATGGAGTCGGCACTTAGCCCTGCCGGGCCGACCCAAGCAGCTCCGAAGTCCTCCTCGGCACGCAGCGCACCAGCGGTCCCGAGCCAGTCCGGTACCGAGACTGTTAAATCTCTCCAGCCAGCACCGGCGTCCCGGCACCGTTCCCTCTCTCCGGCAAGGAAACGGAAGATGGCGCAGACGGCCTCCAAGCCTCCTGCACCGGGACCGCTCACCCAGCCACCGCCGGCACCTCTGGCACCGACTGTGGTGGTGCACAGACCGTGCACGGTTCCGTTGACTCCGGTGCCGCAAGGGCCGTTGAGTCCGGTACCGCCCTGCTCCCCGGTGCCAACCGCGGTCGAGCTGCCTCTCCCGTCAACGCCCAAGACTTTCTCGACGGCGAGAGAGCTCATTGAGCTCACAGCGGCACCGAGCCTCCGGCCCCCGGCACCGCCGGTGCGGGCTGTACAGTCAGCGGGCAAGCCGGCTATGATGAGGCCACCTTCCCCTGACAGACGGGATGGATGGCGTTCCAGGTCCCGGTCCCGATCCCAAAGACGGTCGCCGTCACGCCAATCCAGATCCCGGCACCGATCACCATCTCGGTACCGCTCCCCGTCTCGGCACCGGTCGCAGTCCCGGTACCGCTCCGCATCGCGGTACCGGTCGCACTCCCGGAGACGTTCCCGGTCCCGGTCTCCAGACCGTCGGTACCGAAGAAGATCCGGCTCCCGGTACCGTTCCCGGCACCGCGACTCGCGAAGCCGCTCCCACCGACATCGGTCGAGATCGCGGTCGACCTCCCGGCACCAGCACGGTCGATGGTCCCGCTCTCGCTCCCGTCACTGCGACGACCGGCACCGATCCCCAGCACCGTCCAGGGACAGACCGGCGGCATCGACGGCGCAGTCCCTGAGTGCCTCTGCCCCCCCATGGCCTTCTCGCCAACCCTCGGTCGCCTCTCAGGCGGACAGCGGTGGAGATCTCCGGGCCGACCCCCAAGGGCAGGACCACGGACCGCAGCAGTGGGGCTTTTGGACCCCCTGGGCCTACCACGAGGCTCAAGGGCTCCCCCTCCCTTCGCGCCCCAGGGGCTCCGAATGCAGGGTGCCGGAAGCCACGTTCAGCAGGCCTCCTCCATCACCACAGGGTGAGGCCCCACCGCCACAGGGTGAGGCCCCACTACAGGATGCTCTGTAGAGCAGAGCATCCTGTAGCCCAGGCGGCTTCCCACCCCCTGGAAGAACCACCTCCAGAGGCCATGGTCCAGGGCCTGTCCTCGTCTTCCTCGCCGGACGAGGCGGTGGCGGGGGCATCTACATCGGACCCCCCTCCGATTGACTTGCGGGCCCACCAGGACCTCCTTCGATGGGTGGCACAGGCTATTGACCTCCCCGTTGAAGAGGTCGCTGAGAATGACGACCCGGTAACCACGGTGCTTGGAGCTGAGGCCCTGCTGCGGGTGGCCCTACCCTTTATCCGCACCATACAGAAAAATGCCACTACCATCTGGCAGTCGCTGGCGTCCGTCCCTCCCACCGCTCGAGGAGTGGAACGCAAGTACTCGGTTCCTCCCAGTGGCTACGAGTACCTTTATACGCACCCGACTCCGGACTCCCTTGTAGTGCAGTCCGTGAATGACCGGGAGAGGCATGGGCAACCCGCTCCAGCGCCAAAATCTAAGGACGCACGGAGAATGGATCTGTTGGGCCAGAAGGTGTATTCGGCCAGTGGTCTACAGCTCCGGATTGCCAATCAGCTGGCTCTCCTTGGTCGCTACACCTATGACACTTGGGTGTCCCTTTCCAAATTGACGGAGCTGATCCCGACAGCCTCCCGTCAGGAATTCTCGGCCCTCCTTGAGGAGGGCAAGAAAGCCTCCTGGTCCTCCCTCCAGGCTGCTCTGGACTCGGCGGACTCCGGAGCCAGAACTCTGGCCTCGGGGGTGACCATGAGACGCATCTCCTGGTTGCAGTCCTCCACCTTGCCGCCCGAGGTGCAGTACACCCTGCAAGACCTCCCCTTTGACACTAAGGGTCTCTTTTCTGAGAAAACGGACTCAAGAATTCGAACCCTCAAAGATGGTCGAATCGCCATCCGCACCCTGGGTATGCACACACCGGCTACCCAACGAAGGTCCTTCCAGCAGCAGCCGTACCGGCCATTTAATCAGGCCAGACCACGGCCTGGTATTGGGCGCGGAGGCAGGGTGAACCGCCGTAGACCATCAGGCAACCGGCGTAACCAGTCCCAGGCGCCCTCCAAAGCCCCTCAAGGGCCTAAGCAGGCGTTTTGATGGGACACCCGAGGACAGCCCATCAGACTCTTTACCGGATCCTTCCCTGTTATTTTGCAACCGTCTTTCCCACTTCCTCCCGGCGTGGTCCCAAATAACAACGGACAACTGGGTACTTCGTACGGTCCAGTATGGTTACCGCCTTCAGTTTGTTTCGCCCCCTCCCTCCCACCCACCCTCTCCGTCCCTCTTCAGGGACCCCTCTCACGAGCAATTCCTCTTGCAAGAGGTCGAGACTCTGTTGAGTTTGGGTGCCATTGAGGAGGTGCCGAACGACATGCGAGGCAGGGGATTTTATTCCCGATATTTCCTAATCCCCAAGGCGAAGGGAGGTCTCCGACCTATACTAGACCTCCGAGAGCTCAACAGATACCTGCTCAAGCTCAAGTTTCGCATGGTAACCCTGGGGACCATCATTCCCTCCCTGGATCCGGGAGACTGGTTTGCCGCCCTCGATATGAAGGACGCGTACTTCCATATTGCGATTTACCCTCCCCATCGACGCTACCTGCGGTTCGTAATCAACAACGCGCACTACCAGTTTGCGGTGCTGCCCTTCGGCCTTTCCACCGTGCCGAGGGTCTTCACCAAGTGCATGGCAGTGGTTGCCGCAGCCCTCCGCCGTCGTCGCATGCACGTGTACCCGTATCTCGACGACTGGCTGGTCCGCGGGCCATCCCGACACCTGGTAGCAAGTCAAATGGCCGAGATCCTAGCCCTGTTTCAGCGCCTGGGCCTTCTGATAAACGCCGAGAAGTCCACTTTAGCTCCATCACAGATTGTGGAGTTCATCGGAGCGGTCCTGGACTCCAATTTGGCCAGGGCCTGCCTCCCTCGACCTTGGCACCAGACGATGGTCTCCTTCATCCGGGACCTACAATCCTTTCCCACAACAA
This sequence comes from Mauremys mutica, assembly GCF_020497125.1. Lineage (NCBI taxonomy): Eukaryota > Metazoa > Chordata > Testudines > Geoemydidae > Mauremys > Mauremys mutica. Next base: position 50,272,969 of record NC_059078.1, read on the forward strand.
CGGTTCGGTCCTGCCTCCGCCTCCTGGGCCACATGGCGTCATGCACGTTCGTAACCACGTACGCGAGGCTGCGCCTTCGCCCGTTTCAAACTTGGCTTGCATCGGTGTACCGTCCGCACCGCGACCCCCTGGACATGGTAGTCACTGTCACAAACCGAGCCCTCGCTTCGCTCAGCTGGTGGCTGGACCCAGAGGTCGTGTGTGCAGGAGTCCCGTTCCGCCCTACTCGCCCGTCCGTCACCCTGACCACGGATGCCTCGGCGTTGGGATGGGGGGCACACCTTGGCGACCTACACACCCAGGGTCTCTGGTTGCCCCGAGAGCTCTCCCTACATATCAATGTCAGGGAGCTGCGGGCGATCCGCCTCGCGTGTCAAGCTTTCCACGCCCATCTTCAAGGGCGCTGTGTGGCGGTGTTTACGGATAACACGACAGCGATGTTTTATGTCAACAAGCAGGGCGGGGCATGCTCCTCCCTGCTTTGCACGGAAGCAATGCTCCTGTGGGACTTCTGCGTAACCCACTCGATTCACCTGGTAGTGTCCTTTCTTCCAGGAGTGCAGAACACGCTGGCCGACCGTCTCACCAGGTTGTTCCTCTCCCACGAGTGGTCCCTTCGTCCAGATGTGGTGCACACAATTTTCCGAAGGTGAGGGTTTCCCCATATAGACCTGTTTGCCTCCAAAGAGAACAGGAAGTGCCACCAGTTCTGTTCTTACCAGGGTCGCTCCCGAGGCTCCCTGTCGGACGCATTCCTCTGCTCCTGGACGGATCACCTCCTATATGCCTTCCCTCCGTTCCCACTCGTACATTGGGTGCTACTCAAGCTTCAGAGGGACAGGGCCCGCCTCGTACTCGTCGCTCCGGCCTGGCCGAGACAGCACTGGTACACTCTGCTGCTCGAGCTCTCCGTACGGGATCCCATTCCCCTCCCGTTGTGGCTGGACCTGATAACGCAGGACTTCGGCAGGCTCCGCCACCCGGACCTACAGTCCCTCCATCTTACAGCTTGGTACCTGAGTGGTTAACCCACGCAGAGCGTGACTGCTCGGCTGCGGTGCAGCAAGTCCTCATGGAAAGCAGGAAGCCTTCCACTCGCTCAACCTATCTCGCGAAATGGAAGCGGTTCGCACTCTGGTGCGATCAGAGAGGCCTTAATCCTTTCCTGGTCCCTATTCCTACGATCCTGGACTACCTCTGGTCCCTTAAGGAGCAAGGACTCGTGGTCTCCTCCTTGAAAGTACACCTAGCCGCCGTGTCCGCCTTTCGACCGGCCGTAGGAGAACGGTCCATCTTTTCCAACCAGATGGTTTCACAGTTCCTTAAGGGTCTGGACCGCTTGTACCCGCCGATACGGCGTCCTACCCCGTCCTGGGATTTGAACCTAGTTCTAGCCCAGCTTATGGGAGCCCCCTTCGAGCCCTTGGCCACATGCTCCCTGCTATATCTCTCATGGAAAACGGCTTTTCTCGTCGCTATAACCTCAGCGAGACGCGTTTCTGAGCTTCGTGCCCTAACGGTTGGTCCACCGTATACTGTCTTCCATAGAGACAAGGTGCAGCTTCGACCACACCCGGCCTTCGTCCCTAAGGTTGTGTCGGCCTTCCACCTAAACCAGGACATTTTCCTCCCGGTCTTTTTCCCGAAGCCGCACGCCTCAAGTCGTGAACAACAGCTTCACACCCTGGACGTCCACAGGGCCCTCGCCTTCTACATCGAGCGGACGAAACCCTTCCGGCGTTCGCCCCAACTATTCGTGGCGGTTGCTGATCGCATGAAAGGCAAGCCGGTCTCCTCTCAAAAGATTTCCTCCTGGGTGACTGCATGTATCCGGACATGCTACGAGCTTGCTCAAGTGCCAGCTAGCCACCTCACCGCTCACTCTACGAGAGCACAAGCCTCGTCTGCCACCTTCCTGGCCCATGTCCCCATCCAGGACATCTGTAGAGCGGCCACTTGGTCTTCCATCCACACCTTCGCTTCCCACTACGCGTTGGTGCAACAATCTAGAGACGATGCAGCCTTCGGCTCAGCAGTCTTACACTCTGCCACGTCTCACTCTGACCCCACCGCCTAGGTAAGGCTTGGGAATCACCTAACTGGAATGCATAGGAGCAATCACTTGAAAGAAGAAAAGACGGTTACTCACCGTTGTAACTGTTGTTCTTCTTCGAGTGATTGCTCCTATGCATTCCAGTTAGGTGTGTGTGCTGCGCGTGCACGGCTCTCCGGAACATTTTTACCCTAGCAACTCCGGCGGGCCGGCTGGGCGCCCCCTGGACTGGCGCCGCTATGGCGCCGGATATATACCCCAGCCGGCCCGTCCGCTCCTCAGTTCCTTCTTACCGCCCGTGACGGCCAGTTGGAACAGTGGAGTGCTCTCTCACCTCCACAGCCCTAGCGTTTCTCCATCTCTTCAGTGTATATAGTTGGTTAACTTAGTTTAGTTGTTAGATTAGTTGAATAAGTTTAGTTGTTATAGTATAGTAAGGGAATTAGAGGGGTTAGCCCCTCTTCTTCCACAACCGGTGCGGGCTCATGCCCAAGGCACCGGTGTTTAAGCCCTGTGCGGCTTGCCAGCGGCACATGCCCATCGGCGATCCTCACGACTCCTGCCTGCGCTGTCTCGGGGAATCTCATAGAACAGATAAGTGCCCGATTTGCACGGTGTTTAAGCCACGCACGAGAAAGGAGCGAGACTCTCGCCTTAAACAGCTCCTTACGGAGTCGGCACTTCAGCCTCCCGCTCCGTCCCCGGCGCCGCCGAAACCGTCCTCTGCGCGCAGCGCACCAGCGGCACCGAGCCGTCCCGGTACCGACGCAGCTAAAGAGTCGCAGATGGCACCGAAGTCCTGGCACCGTTCCCTCTCCCCACAGAGGAAGCGGAAGACGGCGCACGCGGCTCCTAAGCCTTCAACTTCGGGACAGCTTACCCAGCCATCACCGGCACCTCCGGCACCGGCTGTGGTAGTGCACAAGTCGTGCACGGTTCCGTTGACTCCGGCACCTCAAGAGCCGTCGAGTCCGGTACCTCCCTGCTCCCCGGTGCCGACCACGGTCGAGCTGCATCTCCCGTCCACGCCTGAGACATTCGCGACGGCGAGAGAGCTTATTGAGCTCACAGAGGCACCGAGCCTCCGGCCCCCGGCACCGCCGGTGCGGACTGTTCAGTCGGTGGGCAAGCCGGCAATGATGCAGCCCCCGACAGACGGGATGGACGACGCTCCAAGCCTCGGACCCGGTCCCGATCCAGGCAACGGTCGCCGTCTCGTCGATCCCGATCCCGGCACCGATTTCCGTCTCAGTACCGCTCCCCGTCCCGGCACCGGTCGCAGTCCCGGTACCGCTCAGTATCGCGGTACCGGTCGCACTCCCGGCGACGCTCACGGTCCCGGTCACCGGACCGACGGTACCGTCGGAGGTCCAGCTCCCGGTACTGATCTCGATATCGCGACTCCCGAAGCCGCTCTCGTCACCGACGATCGAGGTCACGCTCAGGCTCCCTGTACCGAAATGGTCGACGGTCCAGATCTCCATCCTGGCACTGTGACGGCCGGCACCGATCCTCAGCACCGTCCGGGGACAAGCTGCCTCCTTCCACGGCGCACTCCATCAGCGCCTCTGCCCCCCTGTGGCCTTCGCGTCAGCCATCCGTCGCCTCCCAGGTAGGCAGCGGGACAGATCTCTGGGCTGCCACCCAGAGCCAGGACCTTGGACCTCAGCAGTGGGGTTTTTGGGTCCCCTGGGCCTACCATGAGCCCCAAGGGCTCCCCTTTCCCTAGCGCCCAGTGGGTGCTGAACGCAGAGCGCCAGAGGCCACGGTGAGCAGGCCTCCCCCAACACCACCGGGGGAGACCCTGTCGCCGTCAGATCCCGCATTGCATCCGGGGCATGATTCAACTTCCCAAGCCCCGGAGCAGCCACCGGCAGAGGTGGTGGTACAGACTCTGTCTTCGTCTTCCTCTCCGGATGAGGCGGTGGCGGGTGCCGCTACGTCGGACCCTCCCCCGATTGACCTGCGGGCCCACCAGGACCTTCTTCGCAGGGTGGCAAAAGCCATTGACCTCCCGGTGGCGGAGGTCCCGGAAGACGAAGACCCGGTGACCAACGTCATCGGCGCGGAGGCCCCGATGCGGGTGGCCCTCCCGTTTATTAAGACAATACAGAAAAATGCCACTACCATCTGGCAGTCGCCGGCGTCCGTCCCTCCTACTGCAAGGGGCGTTGAACGTAAATACTCGGTCCCCCCCACGGGATACGAGTATCTGTACACGCACCCCGCTCCGGACTCACTCGTCGTCCAGTCTGTTAACGACTGTGAGAGGCACGGACAGCCAGCCCCGGCGCCGAAGTCGAAGGACGCCAGGCACATGGACTTGTTGGGCCGGAAGGTGTATTCGGCGGGGGGGGGTCTCCAGCTGCGGATTGCAAACCAGCTGGCCCTCCTAGCTCGGTACACTTTTGACATTTTCGTGTCCCTCACTAAATATTCGGAGCTGATCCCGATGGCTTCCCGGCAAGAGTTCTCGGCTCTGGTCGAAGAGGGCAGGAAAGCCTCCCGGTCCTCCATCCAGGCTGCTCTGGATTCGGTGAACTCAGGGGCCAGAACTTTGGCCTCTGGAGTGACTATGCGGCGCATCTCCTGGCTGCAGTCCTCCACCTTGCCGCCGGAAGTGCAGTATACCCTGCAAGACCTGCCCTTTGAGACTCACGGTCTGTTCTCAGAGAAAACGGACTCCAGGATACAGACCCTGAAGGACGGTCGTATAGCTATCCGCACTCTGGGTATGCACACACCAGCTACCCAGAGGCGCTCTTTCCGGCAGCAAGAACCCTACCGGCCTTTTACCCAGGCCAGGTCAAGGCCCTATAATAGTCGGCGCAACGGTCTAAACCGCCGTAGACCTTCCGGCAGCAGGCGCAACCAGGCCCAGGCGTCGTCCAAGGCCCCGCAAGGGCCCAAACAACAGTTTTGATGGGACGCCCGAGGACGGCGCATCAGTCTATTCCCAGGATCCAACCCCTTTGTTTTGCAACCGCCTTTCCCGCTTCCTCCCGGTGTGGTCCAAAATAACATCGGACAGCTGGGTACTCCGTACTATCTAGTATGGTTACCGCCTTTAGTTTATTTCGCCCCCTCCTTCCCACCCACCTTCCCCGTCCCTCTTCAGGGACCCCTCTCACGAGCAATGCCTCTTGCAAGAGGTCGAGACGCTGTTGAGGTTGGGTGCCATAGAGGAGGTGCCGCAAGACAGGCGGGGCAGGGGATTCTATTCCCGTTATTTCCTCATCCCCAAGGCGAAAGGAGGCCTCAGACCCATACTGGACCTCCGGGAGCTCAACAAGTACATGGTCAAGCTCAAATTTCGCATGGTAACCTTGGGGACCATCATTCCCTCCCTGGATCCGGGAGACTGGTTTGCCGCCCTCGACATGAAGGACGCGTACTTCCATATCGCGATCTACCCTCCCCATCGACGCTATCTACGTTTCATGGTCAACAGTGCACACTACCAGTTTGCGGTACTACCCTTCGGCCTATCCACCGCGCCGAGGGTCTTCACCAAGTGCATGGCGGTAGTTGCTGCAGACCTCCGCCGTCGTCGAGTTCACGTCTACCCTTATCTCGACGACTGGCTGGTTCGCGGGCCATCCCAACAATTGGTAACAGACCAAATTGCCGAGGTACTCTCCCTGTTTCGGGCACTGGGCCTTCTCGTCAATGCCGAGAAGTCCTCACTGACTCCATCACAGAGAGTGGAATTTATCGGAGTGGTCCTCGACTCCACGGTGGCCAGGGCCTGCCTCCCTCGCGCTCGACACCAGACGATGGTCTCCATCATCTGAGACCTGCACGCTTTTGCCAGTATGACGGTTCGGTCCTGCCTACGCCTCCTGGGCCACATGGCGTCGTGCACGTTTGTCACCGCCTATGCGAGGCTGCGCCTTCGCCCATTTCAATCCTGGCTGGCGTCGGTGTACCGCCCGCACCGCGACTCCATAGACAGAGTAGTCACGGTCACGAAGCCTACCCTTGCTTTGCTCAGCTGGTGGCTGGACCCAGAGGTCGTATGTGCAGGAGTCCCGTTCCGCCCTCCTCGTCCGTCCGTGACACTGACAACGGATGCCTCGGCGCTTGGATGGGGGTCCCACCTGGGCGACCTTCACACCCAGGGCCTCTGGTCACCCCAGGAGCTCTCCCTCCACATCAACGTCCGGGAGCTGCGGGCAATTCGCTTGGCGTGCCACGCCTTCCATGCCCGTCTGCAAGGCCAATGCGTAGCGGTGTTCACGGACAACACGACGGCGATGTTTTATGTGAACAAACAGGGCGGAGCCCGCTCCTCCCCGCTCTGCAAGGAAGCGATGCTCCTGTGGGACTCTGCGTGACCCACTCAATTCACCTGGAAGCGTCCTTTCTTCCGGGAGTGCAGAACACGCTGGCCGACCATCTGAGCAGGTCGTTCCTCTCCCACGAGTGGTCCCTCCGTCCAGATGTCGTGCACACAATCTTCCGGAGGTGGGGGTTTCCCCGGATAGACCTATTCGCCTCCAAGGAGAACAGGAAGTGCCACCTATTTTGCTCATACCAGGGTCGCTCGCCAGGCTCCCTGTCGGACGCCTTCCTTTACTCCTGGACGGATCACCTCCTCTACGCCTTCCCTCCATTCCCGCTCGTGCACTGAGTGCTACTGAAGCTTCGGAGAGACAGAGCCCACGTCATACTCGTAGCTCCGGCCTGGCCGAGGCAGCATTGGTACACTCTGCTGCTTGAGCTCTCCGTTCGGGATCCCATCCCCCTTCCGTTATGGCCGGACCTCATCACACAGGACTTCGGCAGACTCCGCCATCCGAACCTGCAGTCCCTCCATCTTACAGCTTGGTACCTGCGTGGTTGACCCACGCGGAGAGGGACTGTTCGGCGGCAGCACAGCAAGTCCTGCTAGAGAGCAGAAAGCCTTCCACTCGCTCCACCTACCTTGCGAAATGGAAGCGGTTCGCGCTATGGTGTGATCAACGAGGACTCAATCCATTCGTAATCCCTGTCCCTACCATCCTGGACTACCTCTGGTACCTTAAGGAGCAAGGTCTTGCGGTCTCCTCCTTGAGGGTACACCTGGTAGCAGTGTCTGCCTTTCATCCATCTATGGGAGGTCGGTCCATCTTCTCCAACCAGATGGTTTCCCGCTTCCTTAAAGGCCTGGACCACTTGTACCCGCCGGTGTGGCGTCCTGCCCCGACCTGGGATTTGAACCTTGTTCTGGCCAAGCTTATGGGACCGCCCTTCGAGCCTGTGGCCATGTGCTCTCTGCTCTACCTCTCCTGGAAGACAGCCTTCCTCGTCGCAATTACATCCGCAAGACGAGTCTCTGAGCTCCGTGCTCTAACGGTTGGTCCACCATACACCGTCGTCCACGGAGACAAGGTGCAGCTTCGACCACACCCGGCCTTCCTCCCTAAGGTGGTGTCGGCGTTCCACCTCAACCAGGAGATCTTCCTCCCGGTCTTCTTCCCGAAGCCGCACGCCTCCCCTCGGGAGCAACAACTTCACACCCTGGACGTCCGCAGGGCCCTTGCCTTTTACATCGAGCGGACGAAGCCCTTCCGGCGTTCGACCCAGCTGTTTATAGCAGTCGCCGACCGCATGAAGGGCGAACCGGTCTCCTCCCAGCGGATTTCCTCCTGGGTAACGGCATGTATTCGGACATGCTACGAGCTTGCTCGCGTGCCACCATGCCGCCTCACTGCTCACTCGACGAGAGCGCACGCCTCGTCTGCCGCCTTCCTGGCCCACGTCCCCATCCAGGACATCTGTAGAGCGGCCACCTGGTCTTCTGTCCACACCTTCGCCTCCCACTACACGTTGGTGCAGCAATCCAGAGACGATGCAGCCTTCGGCTCCGCAGTCTTACACTCTGCCACGTCTCACTCCGACCCCACCGCCTAGGTAAGGCTTGGGAATCACCTAACTGGAATGCATAGGAGCAATCACTCGAAGAAGAAAAGACGGTTACTCACCGTAGTAACTGTTGTTCTTCGAGATGTGTTGCTCCTATCCATTCCAGAGCCGCCCTCCTTCCCCACTGTCGGAGTAGCCGGCAAGAAGGAACTGAGGAGCGGACGGGCCGGCTGGGGTATATATCTAGCGCTATAGCGGCGCCACTCCAGGGGGCGCCCAGCTGGCCCGCCGGAGTTGCTAGGGTAAAAATGTTCCGAAGAGCCGTGCACGCGCGGCGCGCACACCTAACTGGAATGGATAGGAGCAACACATCTCGAAGAACAACAGTTACAACGGTGAGTAACCGTCTTTTCCATGTTGCAGATTTGGGCATATAGTTTATCCAAGACAGTGCTGGCCTTTGGGTTTCTGGGGAAATTGCTGAAGTCATTCCCAGCTGAGCAGAGGATTCTCAGGGAGGTTGAGGGTTTGGAGGCTCCTGGGCAGCACTGGAAGCTTGAGCAGAAACTGGCTTCCTATTACATTCCCATTTGTTAGCACAGCGGAGCAGAAGTTCCTGGTGGTAGAGGAGGAAATGAGGCAGCACTGATGAATTATAGACTCATAGACTTTAAGGTCAGAAGGGACCATTATGATCATCTAGTCTGACCTCCTGCACAATGCAGGCCACAGAATCTCACCCACCCACTCCTGTAACAAACCCCTCACCTATGTCTCAGTTACCGAAGTCCTCAAATCGTGGTTTGAAGACCTTAGGCTGCAGAGAATCCTCCAGCAAGTGACCCATGCCCCATGCTGCAGAGGAAGGCGAAAAACCTCCAGGGCCTCCGCCAATCTGCCCTGGAGGAAAATTCCTTCCAGACCCCAAATATGGCGATCAGTTAAACCCTGAGCATGTGGGCAAGACTCACCAGCCAGCACCCAGGAAAGAATTCTCTGTAGTAACTCAGATCCCACCCATCTAACATCCCATCACAGACCACTGGGCATACTTACCTGCTGATAATCAAAGATCAATTGCCAAATTAATTGCCAAAATTAGGCTATCCCATCATACCATCCCCTCCATAAACTTATCAAGCTTAGTCTTGAAGCCAGGTATGTCTTTTGCCCCCACTACTCCGCTTGGAAGGCTGTTCCAGAACTTCATACCCCTAATAATTTTTGTTGCCCTTTTCTGAACCTTTTCCAATTCCAATATATCTTTTTTGAGATGGGGCGACTACATCTGCACGCAGTATTTAAGATGTGGGCATACCATGGATTTATATAGAGGCAATATGATATTTTCTGTCTTATTATCTATCCCTTTCTTAATGATTCCCAACATTCTGTTCGCTTTTTTGACTGCCGCTGCACATTGCGTGGATGTTTTCAGAAAACTATTGACAATGACTCCAAGATCCCTAAACAGGCTGAGATCTGAGAGGCAGGGCAGGCTGTGGAAGAGACAGCTCTCTCCAGCAGCTGGCCTCCTTACAGGGGCTTTGAGTGCGTGAGGCCAAGGGGGATCTTTGAGATGTAGAAGAATAGGCTGCCAGTCTATAGGAAAGCACTGTGGTCAGTAGTCTGTCCCTGGGGCTTCTCGTATACAAAAATGGGCTCGGTGGAATCCCTCATGTGGCTTTGTGTGGCTCTTGAGAGAGAAGTCAGTGGGATGAATGGTCTCCTGTGTGACAATCATCTTCTGAGGCCATGGCACTTTCCTTGGCATGCAGCCATGGAGGTGGTTCTAATCAATGGAGTCTTGGGCTGACTCCGTCGTGTCCCATCCGTGATGAGCTGGTGATTACATTTTTAATTTAGAAGTTCCCCTTATTTTGTTGGGGGTTAGAGAAGCTTCCCCCCTACTGTGAATGTCATGGAAACTATGCCATGCCTGTAATAGTAAAGATTGGATGTAGAGATAAATATAGCTTTGGGGTTAGTGCTGTCCTGACCTTGGCAAACTCTGCATTTCTGATTTGACACACGCTGGCCCATCTTCCGCTGGCGGCAGTAAAACATGTAAAAACACAAAGCTGGATTATTCTCCCTCATTCTCTGTCTGGCTGGGGCTTTTGAAATCTCATCACTATTCGGTTTGGATCTTGCCTTTGGACCAGGAATGAAACTAGCCTCCTGTCATTGCCAAGCAGCTCAAACGGTTTCCCCGTTGGCTTGAAGACATGAGTATCTTGGATTCCAGAGCTTTTAGGATTGGCCTGACCTTTATTGTCTTTAAGATGAAAGCTGGTTTCTATAAATCTGCTGAGCAGTGTGTTCCCAGTGTGCGTGGAATTTCCTCCCCCTGCACCACAATAAGCGTACATATTCCTGATTTGCATTCTGGGGGGGTTAAGGGAATAACTCAATTCCCTCTTCTGAGAGCCAGCATCAGAACAAAAGCTAGTGTCTTGGAGGATGTGAGCCTCGCAATTGCAGTTTGCTTAAATTTTAAGAGTAATTTAAGGAACTGAGCTGGCCCTAAGTGTTGAAAAACAAATCCTACTTCCAGCAGTGAATATATCCAGCACTTTATAGGTTACAGGTTTGATGCGATCACCTACCTTCCATGCTGTGATTTGAACCACCATGAAGACCTTTTAAGCCATGCTCTGCTACTCAGAAGTAGAGTTTAAAATGCAGGTGGAGTGGCCGAATGCAAGCCCTGGGGAGTTCTACAATGCTGCAGTTGTCATGTGGAGTGCAGTGACTGGGACCATTGCATGCTGGGTCTAGTTTCTGCAAGTTGTGGTTCCATTTAAAGAGAGTGGCCAATGGCCCTGGTTTGGGCATAGTGTGGACGCCCATTTCATACGTGATGTGCAGGCTCATCAGTCAACGGAGTGGCAGCTTGTTTGCATAACAGGCAAATAACATCCTCCCCAAAGAGCATACACTTTGGGGTGATATTCCTGGTGTACAAAGTGATCTGAGACAACCACCGCCTGCTCTGGGGATTGATATGCTCAAATTAGCAAGTATATTTACAGAATAAAACCCTGCTAGGAAAAGAGCCCACATAGAGGTCTTGTCATGCATGTGAGGTCTCCAGCAAGGCTGGCCTAGCCACCTGTTCCCCCTATGCAGGGCAGGAATTAGAACCAGTTATGAGGTTAAAAGTTCCCAGAAACTGGGTGCCCAGTTCTGAGGTTGCTGAGTTGCAGAACATGCTCCTAAGAAACCCTGTCTTGCTTAAGGGTGCCCCTTCACCAGGCTTCATAAAGCCACCCAGACCAAGTAGATCAAGGAGTGTTTCATACAAGCCAAGTCCAGTGAGACATTCTTGGTGTCTGTCTCCACTGTGGTTGGAGGTGTGATTGCAGGACTGTACATGCACAGGGTTGGACTAGATGACCTCCTGAGGTCCCTTCCAACCCTATGATTCTATGATTCTAGGAGTTAGTGTTGATCTAGCTAGATTAGTGCCAGCTCGGGAGGATGTGCCCAGGGTCCTGAGTGGGTGGGGCTAGCATGTGCAGCTGTCCATGTTGCCAAGCCTTCACCGCTATGCTTTCTTGAGGTAGCTAGATTTAAGGGGGTGGGGGACGGATAGCTCAGTGGTTTGAGCATTGGCCTGCTAAACCCAAGATTGTGAGTTCAATCCTTGAGGGGGCCATTTAGGGATCTGGGGCAAAAATCTGTCTGGGGATTGGTCCTGCTTTGAGCAGGGGGTTGGACTAGATGACTTCCTGAGGTCCCTTTCAACCTTGATAGTCTATGAAAGCTAGCTCAAGTATCCCTGCATGTGTTGCTGTCACACCTCTGATTGCAGTGTAGGTGGACCCTTAGTGTGATTGACTCTTCTAGCAGCAGCACTGGCATGGGGCCTAATGACAAGACCCTTCCCCAAGCAGGAGGAAAGCTGTAGTCGTAGTGGCAAAGCCTTGGCACATGGAGATGGCAGCAATAATCTCCAGCATCAGCGATTTGTCAGCGCTTTTGTAGATGTCCTGCTGCTGCGTCAGCATCTGCCTGCTGCGGTGCATTTTTCCCAGCTGACATCTCTCAGTTGAATGACTCCCTGTGTTTTGACAGGTTAATTTTAGCATAATCTTTATTTCCCCCCTCCCCTCCCCTCCCCCCGGTAATCTCATGTGATGGGTCAACTCTGCCATCAGTCATTTGGAGTCCATTTTAAGTGCTGTGCAAGGCTTCTTTTAAACACAGGGTGCCACTCCTGTCTGACCTCAATCACAGTGCTGGGGGCTGTCATTTGGGCTGGGCTCTGCGCTGCTGTCGGACTCTTTCTGAAGCAACCCACCTCGTGTGCCCCACAGGGACGCGTTTGTTCTAGCAAATAATCTCTTGGGTGCAAAAAGCAATTTGAAAGATCAGGAACACGTGGAATAGCTAAACATAGGCACATTGGATTTAAAATAACCTCTCTTTCTTGGTGGTTAGCTTGTGAGGTGGGCCCAGCCTACTCTGGGCTCTACTGATTAGGTACCCTATAGGGTTGCAGGGGGCAGTTGTGGGTCAGGTTATTCAGTTGAGAGCCAACCAGTCCAAAGCCAGCAAGGACCAGTGTGTGTGCATGGATTATAGATTAGGTGTTGCATTATGGCATGAAGTAAATACGATGATGTCCTGGCAGAGCTTAAAATTCTCAGCTAAACTGCAGCTCCTTCCCTCTGCCAGACCTTTATTCCAGAAGATTTCCTTCTGATTGATGCCATCAGAACAGCTGGGGAGTCTCATGCTGCAATAGTTCTCCTGGCAGCCTGCTGTGCCCTGTCCCCAACAGGTCACTCAATGCCCTGCCATCAGTGCCATCTTTCATCTTTCCTCTGGCCTCCTCACCCACCCGTCTGTGGCTTCCTTCATGAGCGGGGCTGTGGAGCTCTTCCGATCATCCCTTCTCCAACCACCTTGTCCAGCCCCACCTGTGGCACAGCTCCATATCTCAGCCAACTGAAAGCCTTCCAAAGGAGATGAAACCCAGGGCCTACCCTGTATGATGCTATGGGCTGCTGGAGCCTTCCTGAAAGCCTTATTCCCTCCATTCCCATCTCTATGCTAGCCTAGCATCACCGCTGTTATCCCCAGTTTGGGCAGACCTGAACTGAGCTCCATTCAGACCAGAGCTCTCTTAACAAAGCTGACCTGTGTTTGGGTGATGGTTAAGTCCATGGAGCTGTTTTTACAGAGAGATCTGAGTGCTGGATTGCTTTGCTGTTGTGAAGGAGTCTCCTCTTGCAAGTTATTAAACCACATTTCATGCTGCGGCTGCAGGAAATAAACCACTTTTGGAAAAAAACCATCGGTGTTAAATGCACTCCTAGCCATGCAGGTTTGACACTAGAATTACGTAAGTGTAGAACTAATTGCTGTATGTGTATTAGTGGGCCAGCCTACATATATAAATGTATCATCACTCTAGCATCTGAGCGCATCACAAGCCCTAACAAATCAAACCTCAATCCCCCCCATGCAGTGGAGGAAATAGTATAATCCCCATTTTACAGATAGGGAAACTGAGGCCCTGGGGTGAATTGCCCTGTCTGAAGTTGCACAGAGGCTTTCTAGAAGAACTGGGAAGGTGCACAGTGTCTCCTGGCTCTCTTTCCTGTGCCATAACCGCTAGGCTATTCCTTCCTCTGCTTCAGTGTTTAGCGATGGCATAACAAACAGCTAACTTGTTTTTAAACTGAAATCCTGAAAGCGCTCCAATACATTGCTGGCTCTAGGACCCTGCAGAACCCTCCATCTACTCATCAGTTTTGCCTGTTGGCTATTCCATCCATCCCCCATCTGAAGAGGCAGGCTGCTTGTTTGAACTTTACCGTTCCCTCCCCCATCTCCCGATCTCAGGGGTGTACTGAAGCCATTTAAAAATCCATCTTCTCTCTGTGTTTGTAATGAGTGCAGATATTTACACAGTGTGGTTGCAATGCCAAATAACCGCCTAGTCGAGCAAACTGGATTTTACTGTGCTCTAGTCTGTGATTTTTCTTATACTAGCCGTCAATTAATGATCTTTCAATGGAGCCCTAATAGCTGAGGGTGTTAAAACCTCCAAATACCTGATGCGTTGTCGAGAGATTGTTAATCAAAATGTAGACCTCAGAAGATTATTTTTTTTAAAATAACTGTCAGGATGTGTGATCCTTTTGCAATACTGCCTCTAACATGTAACGGATTTGTAGCAACTAATGTGTTTCATGCCTCCGGCCCTGTGTTTTGCTGACATATTGAAAGTGATGTATTGCTGCAGTAACCATGGATGATGCGTTGTCATCAGCAGAAGTTGCCCTGCTGCTTAGAATGTAAATGAATTCAGAAGTTATCCAGCTGTTGCCTTCTTTTCTTTGGAATCTCTTTGCGTTTTGAGTTGAAGTGATTTGTGCAAGGTGGAACCTGGGTCTCCCGACTTCTAGAGCAGTGTCCTCCCTCTTTAGACCAAGCTGCTTCTCAGAGTTATGGTTGTGCTGTTGCATCTCAATCCTTGATATGTTTGAGACCACTATTGATTGAGCTTGAGTTCTCTCCATGTCTGTCTGTCTCAGGGCTTGTCCACTCAGAGAAATTTCCTGGACTAGCTATACCAGAAGAATGATTCCTTTATAGTTCTATAAGTATAAGTCAGCGTTTGTGGACATACTCTTCCGGAATAGAAGTGCTTTTATTCCACAATAATTACCCACTTGGTCTTTGAGCCACTTAATTCTTTTTACCAGTAGCAGATTTTCTCTAGGATGCATTATTCATGAATGCAGCTTGTTTGGAAATGAGATGTTGATATTAAATGTGGTGGAATGTTGTGTACAAAGCCTACCAGTTTAGGACAGTGTCATCCAGTTGTAACAATGGTGGGAAGAGAGCCAGCTGGAGGAGGTAAGATCAGGATAAAATGTTAAGTGGGGAACATTCTTCTGAAAGAATGGAGTATCTTTCTCTAGCTTTCTGTCCAGAAGGATCTGAAAGTACTTCACAAACGATGGTAGCTTCCTCTGCCTCTGATCAAGCCTGTTCTCGTCACTGAGGCTTTGGCTACACTTGCATTTCAAAGCGCTGCCGCGGCAGCGCTTTGAAGCGCTAAGTGTAATCAAAGCGCCAGCGCTGGGAGAAAACTCTCCCAGCGCTGTCCGTACTCCACTTCCCTGTGGGGAATAACGGACAGCGCTGGGAGCGCGGCTCCCAGCGCTGGGGCTTTGACTACACTGGCGCTTTGTAGCGCCGCAATTTGCAGCGCTGCAGAGGGTGTGTTTTCACACCCTGCTGCAGCGCTGCAAATTTGTAAGTGTAGCCAAGCCCTGAATGATGTGATCTTTAGTGTGTCACAAACCATTGTGTTCCTTGGGAGGAAGGATGGGTGAGTGGGTAAGATACTAGTTTGAGAATGAGGTTCAATACCTCGCTCCCTCTGTGACCTTGGTAAAGTCATTTAAACTCTCTGTTCCTTATCTGTAAAATGGGGATGGTCCACTGTCCCTCTACTCTAGTATCTGGTCTTTGGGAGGTGTCCGCAACAGATGCTTCAGTGGAAGGTCCAAGACCCCTGTAGTGCGCAGTGGTGGAATAACCTGCCCATAGAGAGTTGTTTTTTTTCTTAACCCCTCACTTTCCCTCATAGATAATGATTGGCTTATGCCTTGAATTTTCCTTCCAGAACTCTTGCCTTTCCTGGATGGCCTCACATGTCTGGCCCTCTTCTGAATCCTGCTAGGTTTTTAGTCTCAGTGCTGGCTTGTGGTAATGAGTACCATAGATTTAAGTGCGCATTCAAAGGAAATACTTTTCTATGCCATAGCTTTAAAGTTGCTGGCTGATTGTGGTTAGAAACAACAAGGAGTCCAGTGGCACCTTAAAGACTAACAGATTTATTTGGGCATAAGTTTTTGTGGGTAAAAAAACATCACTTCTTCAGATGCGTGCGTGGTTAGAAACTGCTCTTCTGCAAATCTGTTTAATTTATAGGTAGCTCTTAGTTCAGGGGAGAATGTACTGCAGGAGAGACCACCACAAGAGGTGGAAGAAACTGATACATTACTGAAGGGACATGAATTATAAAAGAGCATTATAAAGGTGAATGGTGGTCTTTTAAACCATTTCAGCTTCTTTGCTTGTGTGCATACATAGGAGTGCAAAACCCCTCACTGTATCATTTAAATTCCTTTGTTTACAGCTAACCATTGTTCTGAAGTCATATTTATTTGCAATCGGTTAATTATGGAGACCTCCTGGAACTTTTAAAGTAAGAACCCAGGCTCTTCAAGAAAACTGCTAGGGCTAGGATGGTGGCTTAGGATGTAGACTTGAGGGGATGCTATTGGTCAGGAGCTGGCTCCACAGAGCCAGCCAGTGTGGTGAGTAGCTTAGGGGATACGTGTACATGTGTGTTTGATGCAAAATCAGTATCAGATGGAGGATAACGGATTTGCCTGCATGTCAACTATTTGCATTTCCAAGTCGTCTTCCCGTGCTCCATGCCTGTTTCAGTTTTACTGTCACTTCTTCTCACGTCAGTTCCTAGTTATCTCTCCCCTTCCCTCCGTAGGATTCCAACCATGTGCTCGCAAACTGGGGCGGCTGCTACCATGATGAAATGCAGCGCAGGGCCCAAGAAGTCTTTATGTATGCTTTGCTTTTGGCGTATCCCCATTTGATGAACCCCTCATTTTGCAGATCACTTATACATGTCTGCAGTGGCACAAGGTATAGAAGCACAGGGCAAAGTGCAAATATAAATACCCACACAGTGAACTCTATAAACAGGGCCCTGTGCAGTCCATAATACCATGGTGCAGAATTGTGCTGTAGAATCTCAGCTTTCAATTGTCCTTGTGGCTTCAGAGAGAACTTCCAGAACATGGCCTGCATGTAAAGCCATGCAGTCTCACCTGCCTGAATCTGCAGACAGCATGAAAAGATGGCTTGAAGAGGTGTGAACTGTCCTATTCATCTCAGGGTCTGGGGCCCCTGGATTTGGCATTTCCTACGACACTGTGCAATTCAGTGTTTCTGCTCTGGAATTTGGCATTTTACTGCAGCCAGGTGCCTGGCACTCATTTTGTCTCCCTGCCCTGCTGGGACCTACCTGCAGCTGCCTCTTGCTCTCCAGCTTTCCCCATAATGAGGAGTTAATTGGATTTGCAGTGCATGCTCCCTGCACTGTTCTGTGGAGCCAGGCAGCAGGGGTGTCAGCTAGTGAGGGTTTTCATCACCCCAGGGGGAAGGGAGGGGGACGGGGAGGAAGCATTAGTCTTTTAAGGCCTTTTTCTCAGGGCTTGTTTTATGGTTGACAGAACAGGAAGCAAATCCATTGATCAAAACTGGGCATAATTCCCATAGGCGTTCCCTGCTGTGGACAGCCAGGAGAGCAGAGGGCACTCCTCTGCACTTAGTTCCCCTTTGACCCAGCTTCCCGTCCCTGCAGCTAGGGGCAAGCAGGGACCTGTTAACCCTTTACAGACTGCAGCCCCCGCTCCCTGTCGCAAGGGAGTTGGGGAGCTAGAACCCAGCTTGCAGTCTGGAAGCAAAGGGAGCTGGACGTGTACGCTGCCAAGCAAGGCAGTGGGGAGAACAGTGCAGGGACTTAAGTGTGGTGAGTCTGTCAGCCAGCTACTGTTTTCCCCTTTCCCTGACACATGGTGGGGAAGGAGGTTCTGAGCTGGGTTACCTGGGCAACATCTCAGTCTTTCTCTATGCTTGCAGCAGTGCGTAGGGTCCATGTAGTCACACACCACAGAGAAAGGCAGGCTGTGTCCATGCTCGCTGTGGTGTGTAGCCGCATGTGTAGAGCCCTGCGTGGATATAAAAATTGCATCTGATCTGCAAACATGGTCCGTGGACATAAAGTAGATTCCACAGATTTGTAGGGCTCTAGATATAATATTTGGATCCGCATCCATCTGCGAATGTGGTGCTCAGATATCCGCAGATATAAAGTGGATATCCATAGATTTGCAGGGCTCTGTGCGTGTGGCAGTGAAAGGCTCCTGCATGAGGAGGCAGTGGGGAAGGGCTCCAGCAGCAGAGAGAGGCTCCTGCAGTAGGGAGGCAGTGGAATGTTACATTGCTATTTTTAGCGATGTAGACTTGTGGGGACTGCTTGGGTGTGTAGAGCTGTGTAGACTCTAGAGTATATACCGTAAGGTTTAGGCGTCTCTACTCGCCTAAGCAGTGCCTAACCGTCTACGTTGCTGTTATATCCCTGCTAGTTGGGTGTGCAGTATCTGTACTCTGTATGCTGCCATAAGGTAGACCCACCCTAAGGAGCAAAGATCTGGGAACGGGTCAAGCTGCCTCGATATAATAAAAAAAAACCCACGTCTTTGAAAACAATCATTGATGAATTTTAGCTGTATTTTCTGACTGACCGAGAGGGGGCGGCAGTGGTGTTGGCGGAGTGTGGGGGCAGTGGTAGCAAAGAGTGAAGAATGTTACTTAGCAATAGAATAAATGTTGCTGTTGAATTTAGTAGTTGCAGTGGAGTGTGGTCCCGTCCTGGCTTACAGTATGTGTGGCCCTGCGTATATAGCACCTATGCTGTTGTGTTCAGTTCCAAGGACATGGATCAACTGGGGGGTGTTTAGGAAAGAGCAACACAAGTGCTGCAAAGCTTGAGTCATGAGGAGAGAGTGGGGCCCCGATTCAGCAAAGCTCTGAAGCGCATGCTTAAGTTAACCCATTGATTTCAGTGGGACTAAAGCACTGTTTAAGTGCTTTGCTGGTTTGGGGTCTTAAAGAGCTAAATGTGCATAGCCGGGCAAAGTGGTGCCTAGGGGGATTAGACACAGCTCTGCAAATGTGTGGTTTGGGTTTTTTTTGTTTGTTTGTTTAAGAGTGTAAACACTGAAGAGGGAAAGGGATTTTTCAGGTGTAACAGATAAATTATGCAGGGCTGCCTGGTTGGGGGGGGGGGCAAGTGGGGCAATTTGCCCCAGGCCCCCATGAGAATATAGTATTTTATAGTTTTGCAATTTTATTTTATGGAAGGGACTCCCGAAATTGCTTTGCCCCAGGCCCCCTGAATCCTCTGGGCAGCCCTGAAATTATGACTTCATGGAGGGCACGGAAATCGTAAAAATGCCCCCAAATCATGATCTTTTAAATATTTTTTTTTAAGAAGGAAAATATCTACAAAAAAGTCTTCAATACAAAAAATTACCTTAGCTAGTCAGTTTCCAGGACGGAATGAATTCTACAAGTCTGTGTCGAAGAACAGACTGCTGTGTGCATGCAACAGAAGTAGGTGAACACTTGGTGGACTGCATATGTTTATTGATGCCGATTATAATTGTGAAGTTGATTAAATTTACTTAAATTTTCTAAACTAATATTAATGATGATTTATCCAGGGTGATGGGATAATGCTAAAACCAAGAAAGACGGTGTGGGTTAAAGATCAGGAAGAAGACCTGAGATTCATTGGACTCTGGAATGGTCTCCCAAGGATTGGGATGGTAACCCCATGGCTCAGAGCACTTAAAACTGGACTGGATTCTACACTGGAAGATACACACCTGGAAATAACCCAGCCCTGAAAAATGGCATCGATGGGACCGAATAGATCTCTTTTCTCTCTCCTCTTTAGGATACTGGGGGGCATTGGCACTATGGGCAGAAATTGTTCAGGGCATTCAACACTAAAAGTAGTAACTGAGATAGTAAACTCTTCAGGGCAGGAAATGTGTTCACTCCCCTGACTTGGAAAACGTTATTTGGATTGTGGCCGGGCCCACATTTAGCTCAGCAAAAAGAACCAGGCCAGTCAGTTGTTTGAATTAAACTTGTTGCTGTTTGTTTGGCCTTTGTACTTTTAAAGTCTTGTTCCCATGCTGGGTTTCATGTGTCCCTATGCATCTCTTCACCCTTAGAATCTTTGCAGTTCATCCAGATTGTGTTTGGCTGGCTGCCTGATCCACCTACTGTAAAGGATCATCACCTGTTTTTAGGGGGGCTCCAAGGATTGCCTGAGGTTGAAGCAGTCTTGAGATTAATCTTTCAACTGCTATCCAAGCAAGCAAGCAAACAGTATTGAGCAAATGTACTAGCGGTTTGAACAAATATACTAGGCCTTTAGGTGTTAGGATGTGTCAGTGTTGGCAGATGTGATTTGCTGGGCTGTGACAGCAACTTTTCATGTTGGGCTTTCAAGCCAGGATTACTCAGCATGGCAAGCCCCGGGAGAGAGACCTTTCCAAGGTGCATACTTTTTGCAGCATATACTGGCCTACTTAAGTCCTTTTGAACATACTGGTGCTAGTGTGCTCTGGGGGATAGGGTTAAAACGAAGTGAGCACTCCCCAAAACGTAGTCCTTAGACTGCAGGTAGTCCTGGGAATTTGATTCTCCAGCTTTCCCTGTCCTTAGTGAGTATTTCAGCTGAAAAGTTGTCAAGGCAGGACATGTCATAGACTGGTGACTGTTCATGAGGGACTCATTCCACTGGAGGCATTGAGATGATGCAATCAACCTTCAGAACCTTCTGACCTCACCAGAACCCAGAGTATCAATGCCAGGGAGCTTCCTGGGCTTTCTTTGTTCTGCATCTCCAGTGGGGTCTTTTGTGCTTCATCTGCATCCTGGTGCCACCCGAATGCTCCATGGTGTCCCTGTCTGACTCCTCTACTCATCCTGCATGGACACTCGCCCCTCCATCCTGCAGCATGCTACTCTCTGTGAGCAGGTTACATGCTCCACCTGAGTCCTCTGCCATGTGGGCTGTGAGTTTCGTAGTCATAGAGTTTATGGCCAGAAGGGCCCACCAGATGATCTAGTCTGACCTCCTGTCTATCACAGGCAACCAGCACCACCCAGCCTCCGCACACTAAATTCAACCACCAAATTAGACCCATGTATTACAGCCAATAGGAGATGAGACTGTTCTGTGCCACAGGCAGAGAATAGGAGGGATTGAGGTGCACCAGTGCCCGAGGCCCCTGCAACATCAGGGGATTGATTGTCAGAGATACCCAGATGATCCCATGAAGTGACCTGGACCCACAAGCAGCAGAGGAAGGTGAATTCCCCCACCCTCAGTCGCTGTCTGTCTGACATGGGGTAAAATTCCTTTCTGACCTCTCACATGGCAATCAGTTAGACCCTGAGCATGTGGACAAGAACCTGCCAGCCAAGCACCTGAGAAAGAGAATGCTCAGTGCCACTTCAGAGCACTGGCCGTCTGGTACACTGCCCCATCCCCAGCCGTGGCCAACTCTGATGCTTCAGAGGAAGGATCAAAAAGCCCAAGCAGATGGAATACATTGGGGAGGGAGAAATCCCTTCCCGGCCCCTGCAGGTGACAGGGCAAGCCATCAGAGCCCTGACGCATGGGATTTTAGGAACATAAGACATAAACCAGAAGAGACCCCACCAGGGCTGCAGACCCTCCCTCCACCCTCCTAAGCAATCCCCGTCACACAGTCTCACTCAGAAATTTATCCTGCTCTCTCTTAATGCTAACTAAGATTTTTTCCCCCGTTGGGAGACTGCTCTGGAACCTCACTTCTCTGGTGGTTAGAAACCTTTGAATTTATGGCCTGAATTTGTGAATGGGAGGGGATGTGAAAGTAGATTTATACATTGAGAACATATGACACAATACATGTTTGGACTGTGTAGTTCAGCGAACATCAGGGTTTGTTGTCCCTTGACATTACTATTGGCCTGAGCTTAGCTTTGGCTAACATTTTCCCTTTGGGTTATTAAATCTGACTTCACCTCAACAGAAGTCAATAACATATTGTACAGTGACCCATGAATCTAGAATTGTAAGGCAACTGTTAATGACTTTTCCTGTTCCCATGATTGGTGTGAATGTATTGGTCTAAGAGCATTGCTGCTGGAAGAGGGGAAATTGACAACCCAAGTCCAATGAACACCCATTGACCCATGAAGGATGACTGGTGCAAAGTCTGCTGCACGCTGTAGGAACAGTCAATATCGGATTGTCAGAGCAACCTTAACCGCAGCTGGCTCTGTAGCACTAACCATTTCCGGGGAGGGTGAACCAGCCAGCCATCTTGCAGTGGAGTTATACAGGCAAAAGCAAAGTAGAAAAGTCGGGCGGCTCTTACTGGGGCTGGACCCAGGAGATGCTGACTTGTGTTGACATCTCTCCTTCCCAGGTGTCTGAGGCACGGTTGTAAAGTACTCACACTCTGTTTAGCAGCGAGTGCACTCGTTTGACCTGAATGAAGGATTTGTCCTATAAATGGGTTTAGAGGATTTAATGTACAAAAGGAGGGAGTGAAAGCACAATCCCTCATTAACTGGGGAAAGGCTGGCAGTACACATGTGTGTGTGGAAATGGCAGAGCTCAGGTCACCACCAGTAGCACTGTCAGAAGATCAGAAAGCTTTGTTTACAGGTAGGATTGGAGGCTCCAGGTTAAGGGGCTGAGAGGAAGGGGTACCCTAACTGTATCTCGGGGTCTAGAAGACAGCTCTTGTCTCTAAGGCCAAAGCATGGCCTAGGGAGCCTACAAATCCCAGCATGTAATGCAATCTCCATTTTAGCAGTTGCATGCTGGGACCACTAGTCTCCAAGTGCTTGATCTCGTGTTGCTAATGTGGCCGTTTGACAAAATTTTGTGTTCCTTGGACTCTGATTCCAAATTCCCAGGAACAAGCAAACTAGCATACAAGCCCATTCTGCCTGCTGGTTGGGCTGGAACAATGTCTTTGAGCTTGCTTGGAGTAGCTGTTTGCTTTGCAGAGGATGTGAAAACGTTGGCTCCTCTCCGGTAGGGAAATGTTAAAACCTTATGATCCTCACACCGTACTTTTTAAAGGATTTTGGCTTTAGAGCAGCAGCTACAGCAGCGTTAAATACTCCAGTAAAATGTCTTATGCTCTGTTGGGTTCCATGCCTAAATAAGAGGCTTTTTAGTACATTCTGTTTAGCAGAAAACCAATGGTGCCTCATCCCAGAGGGATCAGTTAAAAGCCCATGTGTGACTGGGCTGGCTGATTTGGGCCTTGCTGGGCGACCTGAGTGTTCTGTGCTGTTGGTACTATCTGTTACCAGCATCCCAGAACATGGTACCTGCTACCCAGGCACCTACTCAGAGCATGTGCACAGACACACAGTGGGGTTTCAGTTCTTATTCCATAGAAAATAGCAAAGTGCCATCCCTCCATGGGGTGTGATTGCTCTGATCTGTTCACAGCTCCTGGCAAACGGGAATCTGGTCTGAGGTGCTGCGTAGCCTGCTGAAGGGCATCCATAATGTTTGCAGCCCTGCCTCTTTTTAGATTGCTTTTGAAATGGTGGCACTTGGCCATCTGTGTGTCAATACCATGTGAGAATCCATTCTCTCTGTGCTCTCTTGGCCACACCTAACTTCACTGGAGTGGATGGAGCTGCAGAGAATGTAACTAGTATTCTAAGGTTTTCCTTCTTGCCTGCAATTAGACAACTGTGGTTGGCCCAGGCAAGCTGACTGGGGCTAGTGGGCTTGGGCTAGCGGGCTGTTTAATTGTGGTGTGTGGATATTCGGGCTCGCAGGGTCCTAGAGTCCAGGCTCAAGCACCAGCCCGAATGTCCACACCTCAATTAAAGCCAGCTGTGAGGGGAACAGGGCTTGCACACAGCCGCTGTACTACACCTGGTTAGTCATCTGCTCAGTCTTCCTGACACCTGAAGTCTAGTGGGAAAGGGGAGAAAAGAGCCCCCTTTGTTGAGTGCTAATGAATCTTGTATTGTCCATTAGGCCAGGTCTGCTGCCCTGCTACCAAGCCCAGGGCTCTATTTATCTAATGAATCACAGTCGTGGGAAATATGCAGAAATGGGGGTGGGAGGGCACTAGATGAGTGTGACTGTGTACGCGGGTGGGGAGGAGGGGATGACATGTGGGTGATTCTGGACACTGCTGAGTTATAGTTTTTCTGTATCGAGGTTAAAAATAAGCAAAGGCTAGACCAGAGAAGTGGTTGGGTGACTGTATCCCTGGTGAAGGTGTGTGGTCTGGTCAGAGAAGTAGAAACCCTTTTTTCTGGGTTCCAAGCCAGTCTCCTCCCAGGCCCCCAGGCTAGCCATTCTATCTTGCTGTCAGGTCAGAGTGCTGTGAGTCTCTTTAGATGTGTTGAGTGTGTACCCCAGAGTCGTGGGGAAAGTGGACCATTGGTAGCTACAAGCGTTGAAGAGCTCTGTGGAATCTCAGAAGAGATGCCTCCAGCAGCCCAACACTCCCTCGATTTGCGCTGGGCCACAGGTGGAGTACAGACTAATAGAGGTGGCACTTTTGTCTTTGGAATCGCTGCTTCCTGCAGGGCCCCCCACCGATGTAATGGCCAGGCCTGACCAAGCTCAGTCTGAGATCACAGGCTGTGGAGGGGACAGCTGCTCCTCAACCCCAGAGTTTCTGCAGAGGCATGGGGTCTAAGGAAGCTCCTTACGCCCATACACACCCTCCGAGGTGCAAGAAGGAGCAGGGATTTCTGCTCCATATGTGGGATCCTTACTCCCATACTGCCATATGCCTGAGCATCCTACTGCAATTCCCTGCCACTGCAGAGACCTCAGCCATGGGTTCACCTTGGTTCTCTGCCTGTGGTGCCCAGTAGTTGTCTCCTGATGGCTGTAATGCTTGAGCCCAGTGACCTAGATTGGACTAAATACAGGGGTATCTGGGTGGGGGTAGTGGCCTGTGAAGTGCAGGAGGTCAGACTAGATGGTTTGACCTTAAACTCTGCATCTCTTTGCTGCAGTACACTGGTCCCCATTGAGGACACGGGTGATCCATGCTGTGTGCGGCCGCAGCAGGATAGTTGCTAGGAGTTTGTCTGCCATCACCTCGGCAGATGTTTGCGTGTCAGGGAGGCAAAGTTTAATCCATGCATTGTTTAGGAACCAGCTCTGCTGTTGGTTTGCTAATTACTATACTGACATAATTATACATCCAGTTTTATACATAACAAATACAGCACTGCTTGGGCGAGAGCAGCCCGGTAATTGAATCACCCCCAATACAAGATCTGCCATTTGGCAACAAACATCCGTGTAAGCACAGCCCATCTATTGAGAGGCTTCAGCCCTTTCTGCACTGATTTATTGGAGCTGTAAGTATTTCTCCCTTGCTACTGGATTCATTGTGGTGTCCCAGGTAGCTAAGTTAAAAGGCAGAGGCTCTTGGCTTGAAAACAGGGCATTGTCGTTAACTAGATGACACCAGCCAAGATGAACCGTTGGCCTTGTAGAAACCTTCAATAAATTAAATGCAGAAAGCCCAGTGTTTCAAAGGCCTGGCTGGAGTCCTGGCATGGCTGGGTAGTCCATTGGCATTGAGTGATAAGCTTTCTTGTCTTCACCAGAGGCGGTACCCACGATCCTGTGCAGGAGGGTTGAAATCCAGTTCTTCCTGGTATTTTGAAATAAGCAGGCAGAGAGAGTCCTCACACCTTAATGTCAAACAGGTTCCTGCACTGGAGTTTGACCTTCCATCTGTTTTCCATGATGCACTCTGGTGACTCCCACTGAACCCAGGCATTTCTGAGAAGGGGAAGGCTTAGATCTGAGTTGAATTCCCACACCCCATGGCTTTCCTTTCTGTGAGCCCAGGCTATGAGGACAGCTCTCTGCATCTCAATTCCCCTGCCTGCCAGCGCAGCCTCTGTGTGGAGACCAGGTTGCAGTTCCGTCAGTCAGGTTCGGATGAGCCCGGGGCTGGGCATGTTCCATGTGTGAAATGCTGTGAGGCCAAGCAGCAGCAGCCATGTGTGAGATGTAACAGTTAATTACATCTTAGTTTTATGAAGTCAGGCCCTTTTATTTCATTGATCTCACACTGAAGCACTGCAGACACAGTAGGCTTTTATTTATAGCTGCTGCTCCTTGGAACAGGCCTTTCCTCCTCTTGCATTCCAAACTGTCTTTGGTCCTTTCCTCCTGCAGTCTGAGGTGGCTGGCTAGGCACCTCTTTCCCATGCCTGCAGCATTTTATGCCAGTGGCTCTTTAGCTTTCGGCCTTGTCCATTCTGGTTTGTAACCAGTTATGGCCTGGTCGGCTGTAAACATGATTTGTGTCTGCGCATCATGGGCTAAAATGAAGCTGTAGCAGCAAAGTGTGTGGTCCCTGCCAGAGTCCTAGCTCGACACATGAATCATGGAACTGGATTAGCACACTGGGTTTATTTGCAGTTTGGACGCGATTTCCTCCTGGGCTTTGTGTAACGAGTTAGGGCAGTCCTCCTCCTTCCCAGCTGTCTGGGTGGTAGGACATCTCAGAGTTCATTTCCCCATGTTCTGCTGGGGTCCAAGGCACCAAGTGATTGCTGCCTGGATTTTCCTGGAATGCAGTTCAGATGCACAAAGCCAGCTGTGGTGGCTATGATATGAACGCTCACCAAATTGGGTTCTTCTTCGAGTGATTGCTCCTATGCATTCCAGTTCGGTGTGCGTGCCGCGTGTGCACGGCTCTTCGGAACATTTTTACCCTAGCAATTCCGGCGGGCCGGCTGGGCGCCCCCTGGAGTGGCGCCGCTATGGCGCTGGATATATACCCCAGCCGGCCCGTCCGCTCCTCAGTTCCTTCTTACCGCCCGTGACGGCCAGTTGGAACAGTGGAGTGCTCCTTTACCTCCACAGCCCTAGCGTTTCTCCGTTTGCTACGTGTATATAGTTGGTTAAGTTAGTTAAATAGTTTAGTTAGATATAGTGTAGTAAGGGAATTAGGGGGGTTTACCCCTCTTCTTCCACAACCGGTGCGGGCTCATGCCCAAGGCACCGGGGTTTAAGCCCTGTGCGGCATGCCAGCGGCACATGACGGTCGGGGACCCGCACAACTCCTGCCTGCGCTGCCTTGGGGAGACCCATCGGCCAGACAAGTGCCCGATCTGCACGGCGTTTAAGCCACGAACTAGGAAGGAGCGGGACTCTCGCCTAAAGCAGCTCCTTATGGAGTCGACACTTCGCCCTCCCGCGCCGACCCCAGCGGCACCGAAGTTGTCCTCGGCGCGCAGCGCACCAGCGGCCCCGAGCCGCTCCGGTACCGAGACTGCTCGAGCTCCGCAGCCGGCACCGGCGTCCCGGCACCGTTCCCTCTCTCCCGCGAGGAAACGGAAGACGGCGCAGACGGCCTCTAAGCCTCATGCTCCGGGACCGCTTGCCCAGCCACCACCGGCACCTCCGGCACCGGCTGTGGTGGTGCACAAGCCGTGCACGGTTCCATTGACTCCGGCACCCCAAGAGCCGTTGAGTCCAGTACCTCCTTGCTCCCCGGTGCCAACCGCGGTCGAGCTACATCTCCCGTCCACGCCCGAGACCTTCTCGACGGCGAGAGAGCTCATCGAGCTCACAGAGGCACCGAGCCTCCGGCCCCCGGCACCGCCGGTGCGGGCTGTTCAGTCAGCGGGCAAGCCGGCGATGATGCGGCCACCTTCCCCCGACAGACGGGATAGACGGCGCTCCAGGTCCCGGTCCCGCTCCCGGTCCTGCAGACTGTCACCGCCACGCTGATCCAGGTCCCGGCACCGTTCACCATCACGGTACCGCTCCCCGTCTCGGCGCCGGTCGCAGTCCCGGTACCGCTTGATTTCGAGGTATTGGTCGCACTCCCGGAGACGCTCCCGGTCCCGGACACCCGACCACCGGTACCGCAGGAGGTCCGGCTCCCGGTACCGTTCCCGGCACCGCGACTCCCGAAGCCGCTCCCGACACCGTCGGTCGAGATCGCGGTCGAGCTCCCGGCACCGAAGCAGTCGATGGTCCCGCTCTCCATCCCGGCACCGCGACGACCGGCACCAATCCTCGGCACTGTCCAGGGACAGACTGCTGGCATCCGCGGCGCAATCTATCAGCGCCTCTGCCCCCCCATGGCCTTCTCGTCAGCCCTCAGTCGACTCTCAGGCGGGCAGCGGGAGAGATCTCCGGGCCGACCTCGGTCCGCAGCAGTGGGGTTTTTGGGTCCCCTGGGCCTACCACGAGCCTCAAGGGCTCCCCTTCCCCCCGCGACCCGCGGGCGCCGAACGCAGGGTGACGGAAGCCACGGTGAGCAGGCCTCCCCCATCACCACCGGGTGAGGCCCCGTCGCCACCTGGTCCCGCAGAGCATCCGGGGTCCGAGGCGACTTCCCACCCCCTGGAAGAACCACCTCCAGAAGCGGTGGTCCAGGGTCTGTCCTCGTCATCCTCGCCGGATGAGGCGGTGGCGGGGGCTTCTATGGCAGACCCCCCTCCAATTCACTTGCGGGCCCACCAGGACCTGCTTCGCCGGGTGGCGAAGGCTATTGACCTCCCCGTGGCGGAGGTCCCGGAGGATGACGACCCGGTGACCAAGGTGATTGGGGCTGAGGCCCCACTGCGGGTGGCCCTCCCATTCATCCGTACTATCCAAAAGAATGCCACTACCATCTGGAAGTCACCGGCGTCCATCCCTCCCACCGCACGTGGAGTCGAACGAAAGTACTCGGTTCCTCCCACTGGCTACGAGTACTTATACACCCACCCCACTCCGGACTCCCTCGTGGTGCAGTCCGTCAATGACATGGGCAGCCAGCCCCGGCGCCAAAGTCTAAAGACGCTAGGCGCATGGATCTGTTGGGCCGGAAGGTCTATTCGGCAGGGGGTCTCCAGCTCCGGATTGCCAACCAGATGGCTCTCCTCGCTCGCTACACCTTTGACATCTTGGTGTCCCTGTCAAAATTTTCGGAGCTAATCCCAACAGCCTCACGTCAGGAGTTCTCGGCCCTCCTCGAGGAGGGCAGAAAAGCCTCCCGTTCCTCCATCCAGGCTGCTCTGGACTCGGCGGACTCAGGAGCCAGAACCCTGGCCTCAGAAGTGACCATGAGGCTCATCTCCTGGCTGCAGTCCTCCACCTTGCCGCCTGAGGTCCAGTACACCCTGCAGGACCTCCCCTTCGACACTCAGGGTCTCTTTTCGGAGAAAACGGACTCCAGGATTCAGACTCTCAAAGATGGTCGAATCGCCATTTGCACCTTGGGTATGCACACACCGGCTACCCAGCGGAGGTCATTCCGGCAGCAGCCCTACCGGCCCTTTACTCAGGCCAGGTTGCGGCCGTATAATAGTCGGCGAAGCAGCCTGCACCGCCGTAGACCATCGGGCAACAGGCACAACCAGGCCCAGGCGCCTTCCAAGGCCCCGCAAGGGCCCAAGCAGGCGTTTGGATGGGACGCCCGAGGACGGCCCATCAGACTCTTTCCCGGATCCTTCCCCATTATTTTGCAACCGCCTTTCCCACTTCCTCCAGGCGTGGTCCCAAATAACAACGGACAACTGGGTACTTCGTACTATCCAGTATGGTTACCGCCTTCAGTTTGTTTCGCCCCCTCCCTCCCACCCACCTTCCCCGTCCCTCTTCAGGGACCCCTCTCACGAGCAATTCCTCTTGCAAGAGGTCAAGACTCTGTTGAGCTTGGGTGCCATAGAGGAGGTGCCGCACGACAGGCGGGGCAGGGGATTCTATTCTCGATATTTTCTCATCCCCAAGGCGAAAGGAGGTCTCCGACCTATACTAGACCTCCGGGAGCTCAAGCCCAAATTTCGCATGGTAACCCTGGATCTGGGAGACTGGTTTGCCGCCCTCGATATGAAGGACGCGTACTTCCATATCGCGATTTACCCTCCCCATCGACGCTACCTGCGCTTCGTGGTCAACAGCGCGCACTACCAGTGTGCGGTGCTACCCTTCGGTCTGTCCACCGCGCCGAGGGTCTTTACCAAGTGCATGGCAGTGGTTGCCGCAGCCCTCCGCCGTCGTCGCATACACGTCTACCCGTATCTCGACGACTGGCTGGTTCGCGGGCCATCCCGACAGCTGGTAGCAGATCAAATGGCCGAGATACTATCCCTGTTTAGGTTCCTGGGCCTTCTCATCAATGCCGAGAAGTCCACTTTAACTCCATCACAACGAGTGGAGTTCATCGGAGCAGTCCTCGACTCCAGTTTGGCCAGGGCCTGCCTCCCTCGACCTCGGCACCAGACGATGGTCTCCATCATCCGGGACCTGCACGCCTTCCCCACGACAACGGTTCGGTCCTGCCTCCGCCTCCTGGGCCACATGGCGTCCTGCACGTTCGTGACCACGTACGCGAGGCTGCGCCTTCGCCCATTTCAATCTTGGCTAACGTCGGTGTACCGCCCGCACCGCGACCCCATAGACATGGTAGTCACAGTCATGAAACCAACCCTCGATTCACTCAGCTGGTGGCTGGACCCAGAGGTCGTGTGTGCAGGAGTCCCGTTCCGCCCTCCTCGCCCGTCCGTCACCCTGACCACGGATGCCTCGGCGTTGGGATGGGGGGCTCACCTGGGCGACCTTCACACCCAGGGTCTCTGGTCGCCCCAAGAGCTCTCCCTCCACATCAACGTCCGGGAGCTGCGAGCGATCCGCTTGGCGTGTCACACCTTCTGCGCCCGTCTGCAAGGCCACTGCGTGGCGGTGTTCACGGACAACACGACGGCAATGTTCTATGTGAACAAGCAGGGCGGAGCCCGCTCCTCCGTGCTCTGCACGGAAGCGATGCTCCTGTGGGACTTCTGCGTGACCCACTCGATTCGCCTGGAAGCGTCGTTTCTTCCAGGAGTGCAGAACACGCTGGCCAACCATCTCAGCAGGTCGTTCCTCTCCCACGAGTGGTCTCTTCGTCCAGATGTGGTGCACATGATTTTCCGAAGGTGGGGGTTTCCCCAGATAGACCTGTTTGCCGCCAAGGAGAACAGGAAGTGCCACCAGTTTTGTTCATACCAGGGTCGCTCTCCAGGCTCCCTGTCGGACGCATTCCTCTGCTCCTGGACGCTACGCCTTCCCTCCGTTCCCGCTCATACACCAGGTGCTACTCAAGCTTCGGAGGGACAGGGCCCGCCTCATTCTCGTCGCTCCGGCCTGGCCGAGGCAGCACTGGTACACCCTACTGCTCGAGCTCTCCGTTCGGGATCCCATTCCCCTTCCGTTATGGCCGGACCTCATCACGCAGGACTTCGGCAGACTCCGCCACCCGAACCTACAGTCCCTCCATCTTACAGCTTGGTACCTGCGTGGTTGACCCACGCGGAGAGGGACTGTTCGGCGGCGGTACAGCATGTCCTGCTTGAAAGCAGGAAGCCTTCCACTCGCTCCTCCTACCTCGCGAAATGGAAGCGTTTCGCGCTCTGGTGCGATCAGCGCGGCCTTAATCCCTTCCTAGTCCCTATCCCTACAATCCTGGACTACCTCTGGTACCTTAAGGAACAAGGACTCGCGGTCTCCTCCTTGAAGGTGCACCTGGCAGCCGTGTCCGCCTTTCGTCCATCCATGGGAGGTCGGTCCATCTTCTCCAACCAGATGGTTTCCCGCTTCCTTAAGGGCCTGGACCGCTTGTACCCGCCGATACGGCGTCCTACCCCGGCCTGGGATTTAAACCTCGTTCTGGCCAAGCTTATGGGAGCGCCCTTCGAGCCCCTGGCCATGTGCTCCCTACCCTATCTCTCCTGGAAAACGGCCTTCCTCGTCGCAATTACATCGGCAAGACGAGTCTCTGAGCTCCGTGCCCTAACGGTTGGTCCACCATACACCGTCTTCCACGGAGACAAGGTGCAGCTTCGACCACACCCGGCCTTCCTCCCTAAGGTGGTGTCGGCCTTCCACCTCAACCAGGAAATCTTCCTTCCGGTCTTCTTCCCGAAGCCACACGCCTCACCTCGTGAGCAACAGCTTCACACCCTAGACGTCCGCAGGGCCCTCGCTTTTTATATCGAGCGGACGAAGCCCTTCCGGCGTTCGCCCCAGCTATTCGTAGCGGTTGCTGATCGCATGAAAGGCGAGCCGGTCTGCTCTCGGCAGATTTCCTCCTGGGTGACGGCATGTATCCGGACATGCTACGAGCTTGCTCGCATGCCACCATGTCGCCTCACCGCTCACTCGACAAGAGCGCAAGCCTCGTCGGCCGCCTTCCTGGCCCATGTTCCCATCCAGGACATCTGTAGAGCGGCCACCTGGTCTTCTGTCCACACCTTCGCTTTCCACTATGCGTTGGTGCAACAATCTAGAGACGATGCAGCCTTCGGCTCAGCAGTCTTACACTCTGCCACGTCTCACTCCGACCCCACCGCCTAGGTAAGGCTTGGGAATCACCTAACTGGAATGCATAGGAGCAATCACTCGAAGAAGAAAAGACGGTTACTCACCGTAGTAACTGTTGTTCTTCGAGATGTGTTGCTCCTATCCATTCCAGAGCCGCCCTCCTTCCCCACTGTCGGAGTAGCCGGCAAGAAGGAACTGAGGAGCGGACGGGCCGGCTGGGGTATATATCCAGCGCCATAGCGGCGCCACTCCAGGGGGCGCCCAGCCGGCCCGCCGGAGTTGCTAGGGTAAAAATGTTCCGAAGAGCCGTGCACGCGCGGCGCGCACGCCTAACTGGAATGGATAGGAGCAACACATCTCGAAGAACAACAGTTACTACGGTGAGTAACCGTCTTTTCTTTATAACTGGCTAAGGTGACCAGGCGTCTCACCAGATGGAGCATCACAGTTAAAGGCTGTAGAGCAGGCAGGGGAGTCTTACACTAGAGTTTGTGGGCAGGACCCTACCTAGCATCTGTTATTCACGTGGATTTCAAAGTGCGTTAGCCACTTCTCTCAACTTTGGACTACAAACTGCTAAGCAATGGCACCATTTACATGACAAATACTCCAGACTCTGTCTGGAAAAGGCCCTTTTTGTCTAGCACTTCTCCTGCCTTATCCTGGCCAGCGGGGGGGATTTTTTTTTTTTTTAAACTGGACAAGTCATTTTAGAGCCTGATGGATTTGTCTGTTTTGGAAACTACTTTTTTTGGTAACTCGCCCACAAACAGCTCGTTTGTTTTGCTCACTAGTCCTTGGGGCCTGTTTGTGCATAGGGACTGTTTCTCCCCTCTTGAAGTATCCAGCTCTTAAATTTATTAGGATTTTGAAAAGAGAGGCCAGTTTGTCTCGGGTAACCAATGCCAGTCTCATCTCAGTCACAACAGTGTGAACTGGGAGTAACTCCTTTGAAGCCAATGAAATTACTCTGGACATACACCCATGTAACTGAGCTGATATGCCTTCTCTTGGAAATCTTGGGTAAATCAGTGGGATAAATTTCCTTTGCCCAGACTGGCTTTCAGTTGTCACAGGCTGCTGTAAAACCAGATTTGTTTTTTCCTGACTCTCATTCGACTGCTAAAAATGGGCTTTTAAAATAGCTTGATAGTTGTGCTCGTTGTCTGGGCTCCATAGGTGTTAGAGCAGGGTTCGGCAACCTTTCAGAAGTGCTGTGCCGAGTCTTCATTTATTCACTCTTATTTAAGGTTTCGCGTGCCAGTCATACATTTTAACGTTTTTAGAAGGTCTCTTTCTATAAGTCTATAATATATAACTTAACTATTGTTATATGTAAAGTAAATAAGGTTTTTAAAATGTTTAAGAAGCTTCATTTAAAATTAAATTAAAATGCAGAGCCCCCCGGATCGGTGGCCAGGACCCAGGCAGTGTGAGTGCCACTGAAAATCAGCTCACGTGTCTCCTTTGGCACCTGTGCCATAGGTTGCCTACCCCTGTGCTAGAGTCAAGGCTGGTGTTTTTGACAAAGATCAGAATTCGGTTTTGATTTTGGCTTCTTCGGTTGCTGCTTTCTCCTGGGACTAAAATTATGTGCTTGCTGAGTTTGAGGATTGTTCTAGTTTTCTGTAGGAAAACTGGAGAAAGAGAAAGACATACACACAGATTTGGGGGTGGAATGAGGTGCGGTTGCCTGCCTGTGCAGGAAATAATGTGGGTTCTCTTGAAATCCCTGCTCCTTCTTGCACCTTGCGGGGGGTGTATTTAGAGCCGCTGTGGTAGTTTAAAAACATTTACAGTATCCTTCAAAATAATGGGCTTCCACCACAACTGAAAATGCGCCTGCGTCTAGGGTAGAGTGCAGCTGGCCTTCAACATGCTGCAGCACTAGAGAACAGTTCAGTTCAGCCTGATGGGTAATATTTAAGGCAAGCTTTTCCATCACTTTGCCCAGCTCTTTGGTACCTTAAAACAGTTAATAAAATTTCCAAGCATCTAGCCAAAAGAGAGGGGAAAAAAATGCAGCTCAGGGAAGCAGTGAGCTCCCTCCACCTTGAAACTCGTACGTCTGTAGATGTGGAATCTGTTTCCTTCGAGCCTTGGGTGTGCATGTTCTTGGGTCACATTGACTCTGGGCTTGTCTGGCTTGCATTAAAAGGCTGCTCTGCTTTCTCATAAGAAACCTTCTGGATTGAAACCTCCTCCAGCAGAGCAGGTGTCTTGTGGTTCCATGCCTACTGGGGAAACAGATGGCAGGTTTGCTGTTTGGTTGTATTAACAACTGGGCCTTCATGTTCTTTCCTTCTGATCTTTTCCTGCTTAGCCCCCCTGAATGAGCGAGCGTCTCCTAGCATCTCGATGTGTCTGTCAGCTAGCCCTGGCCAGATGGGCTCTGATCCTGCCACCTGCATGGAGTCCTGCCACCTGCGGTCAGCCAAAGTCAAATTGCCATTTCAGGAATGTTGTCACTTGAAAACTCCCCTGGCTTATGTATCCTCCGCCATGTCCATTCTTCCTTCTCCAGGGCTGTCTAGGGGAGTGCCTGCACAGAGCTGGGGCTTGTGTTCAACTCGCCAGGTTAAACATAGGGCAGAACTGGAATGTTCTTGAGGAGTAGCAGCTAGGACGTCACCCGCTGGCGGTTATAAAACCGTGCTCTACCTCACTGTGCACACAGTGATACCATTGCTAGACCCTACACATGGAAGCCAAAGGTTAGAGGTTCCAAAACCTAGAGCTAGCGTCTTCCCCCGTTAGGACCCGATTGAATTTGAGGCTGTTCAGGGAGTGATCCTTAGGATAAAACACCAAGAGACTCCTAGTGCAGATGCTCCATTCTAGTGTACGGTTGGATACTTTGAGACTTGCTTTTATTATTTCTGTCCTCCTTGCAGGCCGCTTTTCATAGCAAAATGCATACTGAGCTCTGTCCCCAGTAGTTCTCACCTTGTTAGTGGTGTCTGCTCTAAAACCAGCACACAATGTGTCCATGCAGCTAGCTTTGGTAAATCATTGTGAAAATTTACCAGCCTAGGCATAATCTACCTGCCTACGCTGATGATGGCAAAACAGAAGTGTTATTTACCCCTTCACATAACACAAGAACCAGGAGTTGCCCACTGAAATTAATAAGTAGCAAGTTTAAAACAAACAAAAGGAAGGACTTCTTCATGCAACACACAGCCAACCTATGGGACTCATTGCCAGGGATTTTATGAAGGCCAAAAGTATAACTGTGTTTAAAAAAAAAAAAAAAAAAAACTAGATAAGTTCCTGGAGGATAGGTCCATCAATGACTGTTAGCCAAGATGGTCAGGGACCCAGCCCCATGCGCTGGGTGTCCCTAAACCTTCAACAGCCAGAGGCTGGGACTGGACAATGGGGTGGATCACTCAAAATTGCCATATTCTGTACATTCCATCTGAAGCACCTGGCACTGGCCACTGTCAGAGACAGAACATTGGGCTAAATGGACCATTGGTCTGACCCAGTGTGGCCGTTCTTATGTTTGCTTACCTGTGAGCACAACTTTTTTCAGCCTGACGCTACCGCAGCTGCAGTTGTGTCTAGTGCTGCCTGGAGGGGTAATGAGCTGTGGTAGGTAGAATAAGGTTAATTGCTGACTGGAGGGGTAATGAGCTGTGGTAGACAGAATCAGGTTAATTGTAATAATATACAGCACTTATTTTGTGTAGGTTATTTGGAGAGTGTTTGGAGATGGGTGGGAGTCTCCCCTTCTCTGTGCCTCAGTTTCCCTATCTATTAATATGGGAAGTGACTTGCCCAAAATCCCAGTGTGTCCCTTGCTGAACTGAGCATAGAACACAGGTCTCATGACTTGTTGCCTAGTATCTAATCTTGGTAGAGGGTTGTCTTGTGACTAGTGGGAGGCAGTGTGGCTTAGTAGATAGAGCACTGGATTGGGACTCAGTTTCTGCCATTGGCCTGCTGCATGACATTGGGCAAGTCACTGCTCCTCTCTGTGCCTCAGTTTCCCCATCTGTAAATTGGGGATAATGATACTGACCTCTCTTGTAAAGTGCTTTGAGATCTACTGATGAGACATGCTAGAGAAGAACGTGGGGATGTTATAGTGCTTGTAGTACAGATTGAAAAATGGCCGCTTGGGCCACAGACTGAGCGATCTGCTCTTTATGGGGTTAAATTCCTTAAGTTCCTGAGTCTCTGCCAGGCCTTCCAGACAGGGCACAGTACTTTATGATGCTAGGGAGCAGTCTTCAGGAGGAGGCCAGGTGATTTAGCTCCCCTCCAGCTGAGTGTCTGCTTCCTCCTTGCTGCTTTGAGATACCAGTGGTTAGTTCCCTCCCAGCACTAGGATCCTAGGCGACAGGGCCTGACCTTGGTTAAAAGGCAGAGGGTTAGCATGAAGAACCTGCTCTGAGGAGTGGCAAGCCCTTACACAATGGTGTGCATGCTAACCCCCTGCAGTGCCTGGGGAAGTCTGACACCCTGGGCTGGACCCCAGTCTGGCCTGCTCAGCATGAACCTGATTGTGTCCTGGGGCGGAACTGTCTCCAAGCTGCATGTTCCTGAAGCACATGACTCATTGCACCGCGGAGCAGGAGAATAAGGTGATCAGATTTGGTTTTATTTCCCTACTAGGGTAGTAAAATAGGAGTGGAGACAGGAAACACTTCCCAAGTTCCACTCGCTGAGCTTAGTGTCTCCTTTGAAGAGCCGAGACGCCAGTCAGACCTTTCAAGGAAAATCCAAGTCCCAAGCGGGTGTGCGCCTCCATTTTAGAGGCCAACCTCCTTATTAGCTGGCTGCTTTCCATGCTATGTTCCCTAAGCCCAGACACTGTGACAGCATAATACCTAGAAGAGCATCCGCAGACCCTTGTCCTTCAGCAGATGTCCCCACTAGGTACCTAGCCATGATTAGAGACAATTGCTGTCTGTGAAAGGGCTGGTGCAGCTGTAGCTCAGCACTGGCACCAGCAAGCCAGCTGGCTCGCTCTGCCGAGTCGATGTGGTGGCCTGGAGAGTGTCTGCACTGTCTCATCAGCTTATTAAAATATCTTCTGACAGGCGCCAGCCATGCTTGTAGAGGCTCATCCCAGGGAGAGCTTGGAGGCTCTGGATGTTTTCCTGTTTGTGCACGGTGGCTCTCCCTTTAACTTACTTTTGCAAAGCTGTTGGCTGCTGAGAGCACTCTCTCCTTCTGCTTTTGGCTGGCAGGGGTGGGAAGAGGGAGCCCTGGAACTCTCTGATTCAGGGCCCTTGCGTTGCTGTATTTAGGATATTGATTTCTTTGACTTCCACCTCTTAGCCTGTACTCTGAGGCAGGGAGCGGCTAGAAGCGGGGCATCTTGGTTATTTGCTGGGAAAAGGCCTTCTCTTAGGTAGCTGGTACAGTATGTGCATTGGGTATATTTGTCAGGTTGTCAAGTATCAGAGGGGTAGCCGTGTTAGTCTGGATCTGTAAAAGCAGCAAAGAGTCCTGTGGCACTTTATAGACTAACAGACGTATTGGAGCATGAGCTTTCGTGGGTGAATACCCACTTCGTCGGATGCATGTAGTGGAAATTTCCAGGGGCAGGTATATATATGCAAGCAAGAAGCAGGCTAGAGATAACGAGGTTAGTTCAATCACAGAAACTGCTGAGCTCCAGTTCATCTGCAAATTTGACACCATCGGCTCAGGATTAAACAAAGACTGTGAATGACTAGCCAACTACAAAAGCAGTTTCTCCTCCTTTGATTTTCACACCTCAACTGCTAGAAGAGGGCCTCATCCTCCCTGATTGAACTAACCTCGTTATCTCTAGCCTGCTTCTTGCTTGCATATATATACCTGCCCCTGGAAATTTCCACTACATGCATCCGACGAAGTGGGTATTCACCCACGAAAGCTCATGCTCCAATACGTCTGTTAGTCTATAAGGTACCACAGGACCCTTTGCTGCTTTGTCAGGTTGGTGGCTAGACATATTAGGGACCTTCCAGAGTCCATCTTGGTGCTGACAAGCTATTGCTCCTGAGCTCACGTCCCCATAGCCATCTGGCTGGTGGGGTTACCAGAGATCTCTGAGGGGGAGAGGGATCCTCTGTATGAACACCTGTACTTGTGCTGGGCACATGTTGGCAGGAGGGGCTCGTGCCAGTCTTTAAAAGAGAACATTGGGCATCCAAAAGTAAAGAGTTTGCCCTCTGGGCAATGCATGTCCCATTGGGATGCAGCAGACTGCAATTGTGTGTGTGGTGAGAGCTGCCTGGGGCTTCGGAAACTTAAATAGGCACAAATTCCATACCTCTTCTGCACTGTATAACAAACCTGCCCTTGCTTCCCCAAGGGAGCATGAAGAGCCAATTGCTGCCTGCTAATTACCATCCTTAGTTATGGATTAGAATGGGGTGGTGGCCATCTCCATGCATGTAGTGTATTAGTCTGATGCAACGCTCTGCACACAGCCATGGCTCTGGGTGTTTCTCTTGTCCCCTTAGGGGCTGGGGAGGGGGAACAACAATGGCAGTGCTGTTGGAGGGGGCGCAGCCCAGTATTGTTGTTGTCCTTGCACTCTACAGTGCACATACAGTAAACTCTCACTGCGTCCAAAGAATCGGGGGGGTGGGGAAGACTTGATAAATTCCCTTGTGATGAGCATCTGGGAAATGGTGAGTTTAAGAGGGGTTTGAATAAACTCTCCCTAATCCATATACAGTAGCAACTTGCTACCACCTTGAAATCTGCCCCCAGCCCCAGATGGCCATCTCGGAGATGCTTGTCCTCTGAGACGCTACTCGAGTGACGGGACTGCTAAGCCTTTGCTATGGTTGTGAAGCGTGCTCCAGGATGCTTTTGAAAACAAAGCCCCTAAATAAAACTCTGCTCCTGTTGATCAAATGAAGGAGCCAAGTCCATTTTGTGATGCATCATTTTGTGTATGTTCCTTTTTTCATTCATATACACAACCACTCGCAAGGGGTCAGTGAGACATAACAGTAATCAAAGAGAACTTCAGGGTTTGAGTATAAAATCAAACAAATCAGCCAGGTGGGATGTTAAATTGAGGACAGTTTCAAATGGAAGTAGGTTGGTAAAACAGTATGTGGCAGTGGGTTGTTGCTGTAAAGGGAGGGAGATCCTGGTGTTTGGGGTAATATGATCTGTTGCAGTTAGTTATGCCACATGAGAACCAAAGTACTTTAATCTCCAGTGTCACAGATCAAAGCCCTGAACCTGATCTCTGCAGTTAGACAGCTGATCAGTGGGAGTCTGCATGTTCAGCTCACTGCAGGATTGGGGCCTGAGCTCATCCTTTTGGAGGATGTTTACTGCATGTGTGAACAAGCTTCCTTGTCTCTTACCACCTGGATGGGTCCATTTTCTAGGCCTGCCAAACTTCCTCTTTCAAACAGAAGCCTCTGATTGCGTTTGTTTGTGTACATGTACCTGGCTGCAGTGTTGTCCCTGCTGGTGGGAGCACGAACTCGCTCCGACTGTAACCAAGCCACCTCAAATCAGTGCAGTCCCAGGGGGTTCCCTGCATGCCAGGACACCCTGGGGCATACAAGCTCTGAGTGCTCCGTGTCTTCTGTATTTTCGTGACCTTTAAAATGGCTGAGCAGATGAGTTTTTGGTGCTCCCCAGAAGGCTGTGCTTGAGTTGAGACCTCATGTGCCAAGTTTCAGCCCTAGGCACATTTTCACGGCTGAGCGTTAAGGTGTTCTTCCCCCCCCCCCCCCCCCCCCCCCCCCCACACACACACACACACACAATTCCCCGTAGATGCTGTTGACAGCATAGCTGAGCTGTGCCCTGAGCCGGGCAGGTGCTGCTAACAGTGAGCTATCTCTGCACAACCCAGTTGTGATCCATTCAGCCCTGGGGTGACAGGGTTTGCTGCTGGTTGTAAATCACTGAGCAAGCCCTGTGACTCTCTCCTTCAGACCAAAGCTGAGCTGGGCTGCTGGGGTATCTCTCAGCATCACTGACTGGAAAGCTTGGTTCACACTCAGATCCCATTTCCAGATCTCCAGGGCGATACCCTAAAGCCAGAGACAGGCTAGACCCATGCTGATCTGAGAGCTCCTTTAGCCAACAGCCTGCCAGATGCCACAGTCCCATTCTGAACCAGTCAGTGCTGCCGAGGCCAGCTGAATGATTTCCAGGTGTGAAGTAGGGGACTGGAGGGACCTGGAGAGGCTTCGGAGCAGCTGTGCCATTTGGAGACACTAGCTCCTGGGGGCAGACCTCATTAGCTGAAGGGCTAATGGCTTGCGCTGTATATGGCAGCAGATGTTTCATCTGCTGATAGGTGCCTTGACTGCATGTAACCCTCTAAAGTGCATCTCCTTGTTACGAATTCTGCCTGATTAGCTTCTCTGTCTTAGGCAGGAGCTCTGCCTCCCTCAGCTATGCAGGATCTGGAGGCAGCAGTCTGAGTGCACTCTGCCTCTTGTTGGTGAGGGGGAATTCCTAGATTCCAAGGAACCACTGCAATCACCTCGTTCAACCTGCTGTGTAACAGGCCAGAGAAGTGCCCCCAGATAATTGTCTGTGTGACACGCGTGCACACCCTGCTGCTCCTCCATGAGGAGCCTTGAGTGGTTCCCATCTGGGCCTTGGGCTGGACCATGCTGTGAGGGAGCAGCTAAGGTCAGGGTTCGTGCCCCCTCCTGGCCATGCAGCAGACCTATCTGCTGGACTGACCTTTCCACACCCTCCATCCCAACTGCGGCTGTCGGTGACCCCCAGCAGGTGGGAGGAGAGCATCAGCAGTCACGACTTTCTGGCTTTCCCCACGGGGTGAAAAGCAGCTGCTGTTTATAATGCCCCCTTCTTTGCGCCAGGAGGTGCTGATCTGCTGTTGGTCAGCCACGCCCTGCTGGAACGGGGAGGGGGACCCACAGAAGCAGCAGCTCTTCCTCACCCCCAGCCTGGTGGGTAGTGGTCTCCCCTCCTCCCTCCAATCCAGGGAGGGTTTTCACTGGTGAGAGCTGGGGTGGAAAGACCAGCTCTGGCCTATAGAGCTGCCCAATGGCCATGGCTGGGTGGACAAAGGATCCGAGGCCTTGGAGCCTGGAGCCCTGGCTCTGAAATCCTGGGCTAGTGGGCCCACTGGAGGGCAGGGCGAGGTGAGCGATCGCTGCCCAATCTCAGTGACAGACAGCAGGTGGGTTTGTCACACTCACTGTGTCGTGGCTGCTGCTCAGGCCCCGTCCCGGCCAGCACAGTCACAGTCTGGGTGCAGGACGGGGTGCTCGCCATCGGGGGATACTGGTGTTGAACCAATGTCTTGCGGGCGCTGGAGGGCAGTGTGTAGAAACCTCCGTGGGGTGACAGGGAATGTGGGAGTGATGGGAGTGATGACTGCTCCACTCTGAGCAAAGGCAGCACGCTCCACCCCAGCCCCAAGATCTTGGAGATGACAGGATCTGAGCTGGCAGCAAGTGGAAAGGAGAGTGGGGATCCTGGCATGGCGCTGGCACTCTGGCCAGCAGGAGGCCTTAAATCATAGGCGAGAATGACTCTGAATTCATTATGGGGCACTTATGTCCTAAAAGTTTTGTAATGTTTCATTTCCTATCCCTGTTACATAGTGCTGCAGCTCACGCCTGCCACTGCAGCTCTGCTTCCTTTTCTCAGTTGGCTGGCCCCCAGGCAGCATGGCTCTAGGCCAAGCTGGCATCAGATCTCCCCAGGCTGCTGAAAGCCATGCAACCTAGCCTTCCCCTCCAGAGAGAGGAAAGGGAATCTGTGCGGCTGATGGGAAATTGAGGCTCAGAGTGTGACTTGCCTATGGTCACTGGAGGCCTTTGGCAGAGCAGGGAATTGGACCCACCTGGCTAGCAATAGCTGTGCTTAAAGAGTGGGGCATGCAATGAGCATGTATACTGTCTGGTTAGGATAGTATGCTGTGATACCTGCTTCCCCTGCCAGCTTCCGGGAGGAAGAGGAGGTTTCCTGTGGCTGGGGGAGGAGAGAGCCCACTCACTTGACTCTACCTCTCCCGTGATCGTGGTAGTCCCTGAAAGAGTAACTGTTTCCAGCTGGCCTCTGCTGTCCAGGGGTTGGTGATGTCTGGAGCCACACGTGTGGGAAGGGGAGAGGCATGATCGGCTTCCTGGAATGCCCCTGCCCCCCATGGTTCAGAATTTGCACAATGCCAGGGACGCTCCACTTAGTCTCGCTGTTCATCACCATCCTGGCCCTCATTAAGTGTCAGGCAGGACACCAGTTCTTGCAGCCTGCCTGGGAAAGACTTCTTGGATGTCCCTATGAGGTGCAGGGGCCTTTCAAGCGGCGGAAGGGGGCTGTTTTCCAAGGGCATACAGCTTTTGTAGGAGCTCAGCCTCCTGAAAGAGTGCTCTCTCCTCTCACAAGGTGGAAGGATCCTCCCACCCCTTGTAACTTAGTCCTTGGGAGGGTCAGCATACGTCAGCCGTGATGCATGAGAGAGCTGGGTGTGCTGTGGCTGTTTCCCTGCTGTTGGACACACTGTGGCCTCTGCGAATCAGGCCCTGCTAAGGTGTCTCCAGCTGGACAGCCAATGTCTCCAGTCATTTGACAGTGCAGGGCCTAGGTGCTCATTGCTTTGAGTTTACATCGCTCCAGGATGGGGATGAGAGCCCCGTGTTCCCAGCTCCCCCATCAGACTGGCCCAGAGGCCTCGTACTGCTCAGTATTCATATCCCCTATTCTTGTCCACGTGTGTGCTGGTGCAGTCCAGCCAGCAGGTTCTACTAGTGTGCAAGGCTTCCAAAGCCACCTGGGTGGGATCACCAGGGCGTGTGAAGGGCTGGGGCATGCTGCACAGTGAGATTGAGCCCACTAAAGTCTGTAGTGCCAATAGGCACCTTCCCTTTATCCCAGGGCTCCCTGGAGAGCAGGGTCTACTACAGTACATCCCTTAGCAAGCTGAGTCTGAATGTCTCTGGGCTGCTCTGAGCTAAAGTGTTCGTAAGCCCAGAGGGCCAGACTTTCTCTGAGGCTCTGCTGCTAGGAGGCCTGTCTGGATGCTAATGCGGCAGCAGGTGGATTACACCCTTCGTTGTCGGTAACCCCAATCACACCACAGCATCCCGCTGCCGCGCGGCAATATCCAATCAACTACTGCAGCTCATGGCTTTTCTCTCTCTCTCCTTTCTCTACAGGTGCAGGAGAGTCTGGGAAGAGCACAATCGTGAAGCAGATGAAGTAAGCAATGCCTCCCCTCCTTTGCTTTTGTTTCTGAATTTCAGCAATTGCCTCCCTATTTCATCCCACTGCAGAGAGTGGAGTGTGCGTTCCGCAGCCAGGGGCCGGGGGCGGGTGGGGGGTGGTGCCACGTGGGTCCAGTGTTCTGCAGCTGGGGGTGGGTGGGTGTGGGGGGTGCTGCGTTCTGTGGCCGGAGGCCAGGAGGGTGCTGCGTTCTGCAGCCAGGGGCAGGGGGGGCCACATTTTGTATGAACTCTTGGGGGTGGGGAGTGTGATCCAAAGCCGAAGCCTGTGATTTCAACAAAAGTAAAGCATCTATAAAGCATGGATAAGTTTCCATTAGCAAGACCTAGAAAAAGCGCTTCCAGGGGATAGTTATGACAGGCTTGTCCGCACTGGGGTTGGGTGATGTGATTTCCATGTTTTTAGGGCTCTTGTTTTAAAAACACCCTTTGTGTTTGAGTTTTTCATCTGAACAGGCAGGGCAGCCTGTGCTGTGGGGCCAGTGATGAGTTGGCATGGCACCATCGACCACATCCAGACCCTAGAAAGCCCGTTGTGTCACAGCCGAGCTGGCTGCCTGCCAAAGGCTGCTGACCCTGTTAGCTCTGTTGTGGAACTCAGTGTGGTCGCTGGTGTCTGCACACTCTCTGATACTCTCCCACTAAGCACACTG
Organism: Mauremys mutica; assembly: GCF_020497125.1. Taxonomy (NCBI): domain Eukaryota; kingdom Metazoa; phylum Chordata; order Testudines; family Geoemydidae; genus Mauremys; species Mauremys mutica. The sequence continues at coordinate 50,316,718 of NC_059078.1, forward strand.
CTCCCCTGTTCAGTTTGCAGGGTGGCTTGTTCAGCGTTTCCCAAAGCCAACGCCAAACTGCCTGGAGATTGGGCTGGAATTTCCCCAGTGCATTGGCCCTGCTGGTTAGAGGGCTGTTCACGCTTGCCTCTAGCTAGCACCAGTTGCTTCCCCGTTGGAGGCAGGAGACTGGACTAGCTGGCCCACTGGTCTGATCCAGCCGGGCGGTTTGTGTGTTCCTACATTGCATCCATTTGCTCGCAGCAAAACTGTCGAAGACGCATGCATTTCCCATGCTGCCATGAACTTGCTCGAATGCTGTGATTACCTGTGTGTCCCTAGTCCATTACCTTGGAGGTATGGGGCTATGCTATGGCTGTTGCTCCCTGTGAGTGCTCGAGAGACCTTTCCTGGTCAGTTTTACGATGAGTCCTCCTTAGCGCATCTCGAGACAGAGCAGAGAGTAGCTTTCACTCCATGTGGTAGGACAACACCTGGGAAAGCTACTCTGTGCAGCTGAGTTCTTCTCCCATCCTATGCTCAAGCTTGGGGGATTGCCATGGGCTCACTGTATTCCTGGGACTGGGCCTCAGTCTAGCTTTGGTTGGGGTTAGCAGTGTCTGAGGAGAAGGGACTCTTTGTTTATATGCTTGCTATTTTCGTCTGTCTTTTTAATAACACTGTTCAGTTTCAGCAATCCATCCATGTAAAGCTAGCAGCACCTCTACACAGCCTTAGAGGATAGCATTCAGACTCCACATGCTTTATGGATTCCGCAAAAAGATTAGGGAGGCAGAGCAGAGGATTTAAAAAACAAACCCTTTTGATTAAAATCTCCTCTTGTAGCCAGGCCCTCTAATTTTGGGAGCAATGCTCTCTCTGGCTGGCATGATGCACCTAGAACTTGCTTAATTTGAGCAAAACTTTACTCTTCTGGCAACTTGGGGCAAATTCCCATTTGAATATTTCAGTGACTTGCAACTAAACATGGAAAGGGACATCAAAAATGCATATGACAGTGATTACATAAATAGAAAAGATCAATGCTGAAAGGTATCGCACAAAGAGGATACACAAAAATGGTTTGTGTTGGGAGAGGCAGCCCAGAGACCCCTGCACAGCATCACAAACTAAAACCTCCTGATAGGAAATCACCCTGGTAAAAATCTGTTGCATAAGAATTGACAGACCCATTCCAGTGAGGAGGGAAAACGGTCATTGGCTGAACAGGGCCCTATCGAAATAAACAGAGGCATTCTCTAAAAGCAGAGGGAGCTGATCGTCAGAGAGTGACTTACAAAGTCTGGGGTTTACACCGTGCAGAGAGCTTTTATAATCATTCTGTTCAGATGTCTCCTTAACATCTGAGCATCCAGACCAAGAGCATGGCCCAGCTAAAGAACAGCCGAATCCCCAGTGGGCACAACTCAAGTGAGCATTCCATAGGAGAATTAGACAGAGGGTAGATTTCCTGCCTGGCCTGAAGAGAAGAAACTCTCTTTCAAAGACAGAGAGGAAGGTTGGTCTTGTGGTTAAGGCATTTGACTGGGTCTCAGAAGATCTCGGGTCAATTTCCAGCACTACCACAGACTTCCTGAGTGGGCAAATAGCCGAGACTCTGTGCCTCAATTCCCCACTGGTAAAATAATCTTTCTCTTTTGCTTTGCATAGTCCCTGCCCCAAAGAGCTGACAGTCTCATGCTATGTGACAGATAGCAGAGTGGGGCCCTGATTTTGGTTGGTGCTTCTAATGTTACTGCAATACAAAAAGCTGCTACTCAGAATAATACTCAAATGTATTTAAAACCAGATCCATTAGTTACATTGTCTGTGTCTGAGCCTCTTGCTGAAATGTGTTTGTGATCCCCTGTGGTGTGGGAGCCCAATGCAACAGATTGTTCTGCTAGATTAAGGTGGGGTGGAGACTAGAGTACAAGAAGAGCTGTTTTAATGAGTCAATAAAATGCTTAAATTCTTAAGGGCTACAGAATCTGGCTATTTTTGGCCTCTCTACGCTGTCAATCAGCACAGCACACTGGAGCTGAACAGGTTGGCTGTGTTTGCTCAATTTATCCTGGCACATCCAGGCTTGAAAAATTAGTGGCAGGTAACAAACTTATGCCTGCTGGCTGGCTGGTGGATAATTGAAAGCTCTGCTGCAGGTGGAATTGATGAGCATCTGGTCAGTTTCACTGTTGCTATGCTGGCTAGTTATTTGAGCTGGAGGGAACCCAAGCAGAGTCTAGTGGGTTTCAGTATTGCTGTTGGGGACAGCAGCAGAGGCACAACCTTGATCACAAACCAGCTGCTGCTGTGGGATGTCCCGGGTCACGGGGGTCCCCGCACAACCAAGGGGTTGTGTTCACCCTCCCTTTTTTGTGGTGACTAATTCTTTCTTGTTGTAACATGGGCTCGTGGTAGGGAAATGGTTCAGAACCACTGCTCTGGGTGGTGGTTGGGAGAGAAGAGTCTCTTCTTCAGTTCTGCAAAAAAAACCACCCCTCATCTTCTCTCAGCAGCAGCAGCTGACTAAACCTGACCAGAACCATGGTCAGTTTCATGGCTGCTGAGCTCACTCCAGGCAGTGATTCTGGAACTGATCAGCTACTGTAGAAAGCTGTGAGAGGCTGAGGTCTGGGGATGACCAGTAGCAGGAGGGCAAGAACTGAGGACCCAAAATCCAGTGTGTGTGTGTGTGGGGGGGGGGTTCCCCCTTTTTTGCTGTAGTTGAGGTGAGAAGTCTGTGGAGATCCCTCTCCTGGGAGATGGGAGTGTAGAGGTGGGGGGGGGGCCCTCTTGGAGTCAGGATGGGATGATGGGAGAGCTCTGGCTGGGGTGTTGCTTGGAGAGGGATGTTGGTGACAACCCTAGTAGGTTAATCTGAAAGTTGGGTCAAGGGACAGCGCTCAGGTGGGAAACATGCAGTGCCCTGTGCTTGCCACAGGCTGAGTGCCCTGCCCTGCCTGAGGACCCCGTCTTTCATAGCAGCCATTATCTAGCAAACATCTGTGTGATTGTTTCCTCCCCTTGGAGTCGGGCAGCACTGCCACAGTCCTTTTCATCTCTGGTGCTGGGCTCCCGTGCTGGTAACATGGCCCTCTTTAGTGGTGCTGCACCCAGAGACAGTCTCCACTGGAAAGTGCCTCTCGGGGGAACGCTTCCTGCCCTCTGGAGAGGGAGCTGCTGCACAGAACTGAGTGGGGGCAGCTCCCAGTGAGCAATGTGAATCCTAGTGAGGGAGCAGGGGTGAGGATGGGTTCTGCTGGGGAGCTCAGCTGGGACATGGTCAGGTCGGTGATGGTTTGACTTTGTTCCCACCCCCTCTTCAAGGATTATCCATGAGGATGGCTACTCAGAAGAGGAGTGCAGGCAATACAAAGCCGTGGTTTACAGCAACACCATTCAGTCCATTATGGCCATCATCAAAGCCATGGGCAACCTGCAGATTGACTTCGGCGACCCTGCAAGAGCGGTGAGTTACCCTCTCTGTGCCTGAGGATTGTCCTTGCTTTGACTGATAGTCCTGGTGTTGGGGGGTCAGAGCTCCTCTGCCTGCTGCCTGTCTGAATGCAGCATTCAAGGAGTTGTGACTCTTGCCAAAGGAGCAAGAATAGCTGAATCCTAGAACTGTTGGTGCCTAGATCCTTGCTGGCTGTTGGGAGGGTGAGGCTAGCCATGCCCAGCAGCAGTTGCACTCAATAGATTTTTAAGAGCTGTGCTTCTGAGTGGGTGAGGCCTGAGCAACATAACCAAGCCAGCCCCTAAGGCCTTGGGGGTTATGTTTAGCCTGAGGACTGCAGGCATGGGCATGTGCTGCTATGCTGTGCACTGTAGCTAGACAAGTGCTTGTTCAGCTCCCACCTGAGCACCACGTGTGACCTGTCCTCCATCTTGTTGGGTCCCAGCCTGAGGGATGGGGCAGGTGCAAGGGGAGGGGAGGTGTCTCTAGAGCGCAAGCTTAAATGAGGGTGAGCTTTCAGGTGCAGAAAACCAAAGTGACTTGGGCTTGGTCCAGGCACGTGCCCTGACCTACTCCACCATTCGCTCCCTCCCTGTAGCCACCAAGACTGAGCTAAGGGCCAGCATGAGCGAAGGGGATCTAGGTAGGAGGCAACATGGCCTAATGGCTATAGCAGTGGCTGGCGATTCAGCAGAGCTGGGTTTTATTCCTGGCTCCCTAGGTTTCCTGTGTGACATCAGGCAAGTTGCCTCCCTGTGCCTCCTGTGGATAATGCTGCACTCCCTGTGTGTGGCGCACCGAGACACTGTGCAAGGGCTAAGTAGGGCTTGGGGGAGCTAACAATAGCAGTAGCAATCATGTGTTTTTTTTCCTCTGCCAGGGACCTCCCTCGTTCAGGGTTTGCTCACTATGCAAAACCTCGTGTCTGATTTGGTTGATCATTACCTGGGGGATCAGAAATAGGATGCTGTTTGTATGCAGGCCCTAGCGATGTCCCTCAATCGCTTAAACACGTGTGTAGCGAGATCTGAGAGACGGCAGGTGTCATTAATCTGCCTAATGACCATGTTGCGGTGCTGTCCTACCATACCTGGCTCCTGAGGAATGCTTTGATTTGAAGGCTAATGGACTAGCTTTGTGCTCCCAGAAGCCCCTCCTTGCTAATGAGGGAACAGGATAGATCGTCTAACGCTATTTTTCGATCCCAATCGTAAGCTGGTAATGATCTAAAATCTTCTAGGGACTTGTGTAAAGGTGCTTTAATAAGTGGGGTCCTTGCTGCTGACCAGTGCTAATTACCTTGCTCCAGTCCTCTGAAGAGCTGGGAGTTAGTGCTTGGGGAGAGTTTTGTGATTATTACCCTGAGTAAGTGATCGTGCGCGCTCTCTGTGAGCGAGAGCGGGCACTGCCGCGGGGGACTGCTTGGAATGCATGGTTGGCCTAACATCAGTCCCGCAGTCAACAGCTGGAGCAGTTTTGCTTGATGCTAGCTAGTATAAGTGGTGGCAAAATTAATGTTTGAGCCTGATTTTTTTTTAACTTCCATTGTAGTGCGTTATTGCTTGTGGTGTTGGATGGGAAGAGAGGAAATGTCTCATGATAGCTATAAAATGCTGAATATGTCTGTGCACGGTTTCTCTAACTTCAGATCTGCCTCGATAGCTGCCCCCACCCCCAAATAAGTCTTCCAGAATCCTTGAGACAAGATGGCCAGACTTTTGATGCTTCGGCTATGTGTATGAAATAGAGCAGGTCGCAGCCACTCTCTTCATGAATGCAGTGGAAGTGCCGTAATCAGTACAGCTCCCATCATGCAGTGCTTCATCTTGGCCAAGCTGCTAGCTTCCAGGTGACCTTAAAGCCGCCGAGATTACTAGGGTCCTCTGGTAGGTACGTATTTCCCAGGCTTAGTGTAGGCCAGGGAAAAGGAGCTGCTTTCCCATCTTGGCTTGGCTCAGCTCAGGTTTATTAGTAGGACAAGATCAGGCAAACCAAGCTCAGCATGATTCACTTCCTTATAAATGCATGCAGTGTGCCGGACAGACAAGTACTTGCTCTAGCGTTCTTCCCCGTTTGCTGCGTACCACTTTGTTGCCCTGCAGGTCGATCGTGAGAGCCCTAGCAGCATGTAGCAAGTGCCCAGGTGGCCACTGAGCCATAGTGTGATGCTATGGTTTAAAATACAAGAGGCTTTGTACACCTGAGGAAGCTGGTCCTCCTGCCAAGCCAGCTATGAGCAGAGAATGTGACTGCAGCAGCAAAACTGTCCGTTCTCCTTAAAGCCTGTCAGAAGGGCTCCCAGCAGGAAAAGAGATGTTTAAGCCTATGGCCTCTTGGCAAGAAGCTGGCTGGCAGTGCTAGAGGCCGAACCCAGTTTACTTCCTTGGTGCTGTGTCTATTCCTGGACCAAGGGCAGGAGGCTGCACTGGGAACTGCCAGCACAAAGGAGTTGACTAGGACAGTTCTGCAGACCACACAGGGCTGATGTGGCAGAGCCAGCTGTGGGTTCTCAGCAATTCAGATGAGCTGGGCTCTGCTGGAAGCTTATTCCCTTGAGGGCTGTCTTGAGTGAGTAGCTACAAATGCTGAGGCAAAGGATTTCTTGATGCTCCAGTCTCCGTCCCTCCCATTTCCCAGCAGGGAATGCTTCCATTCTTAGCTTGGCCTTCCTGCTACCTCTCTCTGTTTGCCACGGGGTCATAAAAGGCAGGGGAGACACAGCTGAGCAGTCACTGTATAGTGGGGTGTAGTCTTCTCCCCCTCTTACCCCTGCCCCGTCCACTCCATGGTTTAACAGAGGCCAGTTGAAATGAAATCTAGGTTATTGTTTGGAGGAGTCGGCAGCTAGGAATGCATCCCTGATACCGTGGCATGGCAGAGGACCTGGTCCTTTCCTTTCTGACCTCTATGGGTTCCTGAAAAGTAAATGTATGTGTAACTGCTGGGTAGTGTGTCTTATGCATTCGCTTCATGCCTGACCACAGAGGACGCTAGTCTGTTGCAGTGCCCACTACAGAGCCAGGTTCTTTCAGTGCTAGAGGTCCCCAGTGCAGTCCCTGGGCATGCTCAAGCGGTTGGCCGTCACATGTGCTGTTGTGAAAAGCCCCTCCAATTTAAGTGCAGGGTGTCTTGGGGACAGTGCTGCGATGGGGCCTGAAAAGCTGGAGCTGCAGCAGCTCAGCTGTGTACATGCCAGCAGCCAATCAGCTGGGGAGGCTGTGTCTGATTCTCCCCATGTGTTTGTCGCAGCACGCTTTGATCCTGCTTTTAGGGTTCTGCTCAGCACTGGGAGAGCCTGCAGAGCAGTCACAGTGCTGCATCTATTCCGCTGCCCGAAATGCTCCCTCTCCTCCATCAGCCCTGCAGGAAATCAGTGGAGTCCCAAAGCATAGATTTTTCTGCTGGCTTCTTTGCAAAGATTTGAAGTGTCACTTGCCCCATTACTCAAAGAAGCGAACCTCCCCGAGGAGGAGTTTCTTGGGAGCCTTAGAGGCATGTGCATGGTACATGGTAGGTGCAAACCTCCTGGGTTTTGGAGCGCTATGTTCCTCTAATACAAGGCTTGGCGATCAGACTTCAATGTGATCAGCTTTAATACACAGCAGACGTGAGAAGCAGCTGTTGCTCAGGAGCTTCATTGATGTTTGTGGTTTGCTGTTCCCTGCAGGATGATGCTCGTCAGTTATTTGCACTCTCTTGCACTGCAGAGGAGCAGGGAATCATGCCAGAGGACCTTGCCAATGTGATTCGGAGGCTGTGGGCTGATAACGGCGTCCAGGCCTGCTTTAACCGCTCCCGAGAGTACCAGCTGAATGACTCTGCTGCATAGTGAGTACCTCTCCTCTACTGTCCTTGGGCAGATTTAACCTGAGGCTGAAATGTGCCACAGCTTCAAGTGGCAGGTGCCAAAGGCAGCCTGTGCAGTGTGTGAAAACTGATGGGGAGCTGCACCCTGATGATCGTAGCTTGTTAATGCAGATTGGTCATTTTGTCCATGGAGCTGGACACTTGCGCGCGCCGCTGTTGTGAATGCACGCACCGCTGTAAGCACAAAAGGGGCAGGTGTAGGTTAATGAAACATTGACCATCACTCTGCTAGATTTGCCATGTGACACAACGGTCTCCATTGCTTCCTCTGGTGCTATCTTAAAATAATCTGTTGTGGTTGCATGTCAGTACTGGGCAAGATAAACTAGTCATTGGTGCTGGCTCTTGGGCTTCCCCACCAACCATTGTTCGCAGGGACTGTCCTGGGCCCCTTGGAACCAGAGGGAGTAGTCTGGCCAAGGGAGGGGGAGTTCAGGGAAGGGTATGCCACATCCTCTGAGAGTAATTCTAGTACAAGTTGAGCACAGTTTGGATGGGACCTGTCCAAGCATTGTGGAGCTCTTAGGTCTGGAGTTTCTGGGCTGGGTTGTCCCTTCTTGTCCCCCCATGAGCCTTGTGAATGGGTTAGCTGGAAGCTGGGGAACTGCTCATCATTGCTACCTGGTTTGTGACACAGAGGCTAGCCTGGTGTTGCTAACGCAGCCCAAGGGTTGGATCCTAACAGACTGCCCCGGATACACAGCTAGGTGGGCACCCCTTTGTTCTCCAGGGGATGTTCCTATGACCCCTTGCCCTTGTTTAATGTTTAGGTAATCCTGTGGGACCTGTGCAGAATGCTCCATTGTCCCAGGCCCTGCCCTGCCATGTGCATTTCACAGACTCATCCTTTGTCCTCAGCCCACTGCAGCACCTTCCCTCTCACAAGCTCACCCAGAAATTCCTGCCAGGCGTGGCTGGCTCTGAGGCATTGGCTGTAGGGGACAGTTGTAACCTCTCCACCTCCTGGGAGCATATCACAGTTGTGACTGTGTCTGTCTCCCACCTCGTCCTCTCTGGATTGTTTCCCATCTGCTGTCGTAAAGTACAGCCCCATGTCCTCCTCCCAAGGCAGCCGTTTTGGGTGTGTCTGTACAGCCACAGGCTGGTGATGGATAGAAGACGCTGCTCAGGTTCTTGGGGCTAGCCTCAGCAAGGAGAGCCAAACTCCAGTTTTACTGTAATGCATTTTCCTGCATTTGAGTGTGTTTTTTGGCAAAAATATCCCAGCTCTGGCAGTGTGGGGTGGATGTGATGGGTGGGGAGGGTGGGGGAAAGAGATGAGTGCCTGTGTCCCCTCCGCGGGCTGCAAGGAGAACACACGCTGCATGAGATCCATGTTGGACCTCAGTCCCTCTCCTCCCTGAGCACCAGAGAGGAACGGTCTGAATATTTACGCCACTATTTCTCCATGGTGTAATTTGATGGCCTGCTTCACAGAGTTGCCTCCCCACATCCTAGAGCCCTGATGGTCTGCAGGCCAGCAGGGTTTGATTGGTCGCTGGTTGCTGCGTTGCAGTGGAGGTTTCGAGCCTGCCTTGAAACAAGGAGCTCCACTAAAACAACCTGCCTCTGCATTGCTGCTCCCCAGCATCCTGGTAAGCGGGCTGCTGTTGCCCTGCTCCTGTGGCTGTTCTTGGAACAGGAGTGCGTCACTGCATCATGCACTCCATTTCACAAACCCACTGCTAATGTGCTTAACGAGTTTACAACGGGCTTGTTGGCAGGGTAACCCGGGGTGAGGTAAACAGACTGCAGGCTCTCCTTTGGGTCAGCCTCTCCTTTCTAAAACCACGCCACTCACCACGGGAGGAGATGGAGCCATAGCTGTCCTTCCATGGCGGAGGCCCTGTGTGCATTACTCGGTGCTACCCCAGGGCAGCTCATCTGGCCAGCCCACTTAGTACTCTGGGACTTCCAGGGTGCAAACAATTTGGATGTGTTGTGGGGAGACTGGAAACAACTGAAATGAAATTGACTCTGGTCAGTCCTCACTTCAGCTAGCCCCAGCTCTCAGCCAGGTGTTGCCATTAACTCTTCCCCCACCCCTGTGCAAAACTTTCATCTGCGTTTAGTGGTGCTTTTAACCCCAGGCTAGCTGGCCTGGCTGGGGGTGAACCTGGGTGCCACTTTCATTGGGTGTGGTAATCTGTCCACTTTGCAGTGAGGACACAGGCTAAACCACCGCAGTGCTGCTAGTCCTCCAGTGCCTTCCCACAATTCCCCCCATGCCCAGAAGGACAGCCAAGTTTCCCACTGTTGACTGGAAAACAGTCCTTGAACGGCTTGGCTGAGTATTGTGCAGAGCTCCCTGGGATGTGCTCTCAGGAGTTCCAGCCACACGCACAGGGGAGTGCAGCATCACAGGCAGGGCTTTGCAGCGGGGTGCTGCACACCCAGGCTAGGCTGACCTGGGGCTGACCGGCTGGGTTTACACTGCAGTGAAGACGTACCCTTTTGTCTCAGGCACTCTTTTGGAGAAGGCATATTTGCAAATCCAGAGCTGCAGTTGCTTCTCTTTAGGGTGCTGAAGCTATGCTGGCGGCACCCTGGGGACCACACACACACACACACATAACAGAACTAGAAAGGAGGATGTTTCGAAACCATGTCCTCATATTGCAGCTCTTGTGCCCAACAGTCTCCTGACTGCAGTGCAGAGGCCCAGCTGTCAGGCCAGAGGGTGGGGGGTGCCTGAGTCTCACCCAGCCTTCATGGTTCCTTTTGCCTCCGGCACATCCAGATCTGTGGATTGCCCTCAGAGTCCCAGCTGGTCTTTCTGGACAGGGAGGGGTCTCTGAATTGCCCCCTCCCCCTTACTCTCCTCTGCCAGAGGAGATTGTTTCATTACAGTGATTGGGAGCCATGGCTGGCTGGGCTGACTGGGGAAACACCCTCAGCAGAACCTCCCACTGCACATGTTCCCTGGGCTCCAGCACGGAAGCTGTAGGCAAATGCCCCAGTTTTGCCCAAAAAGTCGGGATGGCCAGGACAGAGTTTAAAAAAGGGACTGTCCTGGCCAGACGGGGCATATGGTCACCGTAGTCAGATGAAATCGAATTTTAAAAACTGACATACTCTTGGTCCAAACATCAACACAGCTGCTGGTAGGACAGCAGCACTTCTCAGCCCTGTTTGACAGCAGGTTAAATTGCATGTACTTTTGCTTTAAGACCTCGTTGCTTTTATATAAAAAAGGCTTTTGTCCCGGCATAGTCACTTACAACTCCAGCTGTCAGATATGTGGAGAGGCTGGAGGGAATTCAGAGAGGCACAAAAAGTGTCATGAAATTGACTGATGGGGAGAAATTGTCATGTATGTACAGCTCGACGAAGCAATAGCTAATGGTGGGAGAAATCTGTCTCCAAGTATTTGACACATGCAGATAAAAAAGATAGGGTGATCCAAGAAGGGGCATAAACGAGTGAAATAAAGCAAAGGAAAACTTGCGGACAGTAAGATCTATTTTACTGTGGAATAGTCTCTCCAAGGAAAGGGACAAAAAGCCCCATGGTACATTTAAACTTAGTTCAGTCTATCCTCCAGGGCTTTGTCTAGAGAGGACAAATTCTGCCTTGGCAGGCAGATGAGCAAGCTCTTTTCCATCTCTAACTTACACAACCCTTATGGGACTTTGACAAAAGGCCATCAAAGCAGCCATGGAAACAAATGTAACAGGCTTGCTCATCTGCTGCTCAGGAGAGGGAAAGCCAAGCTTTGGGGTGAGCCACCAGATCCTGGCTGATTAGTAGAGTGAATAACCTCTGTTCAGCAAGCCCTGCAGTTACAACCATTCCCCAGGGCTTCTGCATCCAGTACAGCAGTAGTTCTCAAACTTTTGTACTGGTGACCCCTTTCACATAGCAAACCTCTGAGTGAGACCCCCCACTTATAAATAAAAACACATTTTTATATATTTAACACCATTATAAATGCTGGATGCAAAGCGGGGCTTGGGGTGGAGGCTGACAGCTCATGACCCCCCATGTAATAACCTCGTGACCCCCTGAGGGGTTCCGACCCCCAGTTTGAGAACCCCTGCAGTACAGCATATAGCCTCTGTAAGTGGGACTGTAAATCAGGGGAAATGTGTCAGATAGGCCTGGCAGTTTCAGACCTGGGTGCCTAGAATTAAGCTCTCAAAATGCCTGTTTACACACTTCAATCAAAGTGGCTGGTGTTTCAGACATCCCTAAATCCCACTGAAGATGGGAGATGCATTTGCTCAGCACTCTTGGTAATTAGGCCATTTTTGTTTAGGTTCCTAAATGAGGATTTAAGAGCCTAACTTGAAGCTCCAGATTTGAGCCTGCTGGGCTGTATATCGTATAGAACAATTTGCAGCACTCACTGTCTTTCTGAGTAACCAGGATGTGTTCGTGTCATGTAACTCCTTGAGCTCTGATCCACTGCAGCTACAGCTTGCAAAGCAAAGTGTGCCTTTCCGAGTCACATGGCTTTTTTTTTCTGGCTGCCCGTGGAGCACCAAGAGCCACTGAGTGTTCACTTCATGTGATCCTTAGCTTGTACAGGGGAATGTCCTTGTCAGGGTTCCTTCCCTACTCTGAACTTTAGGGTACAGATGTGGGGACCTGCATGAAATACCCCCTAAGCTTATTTACCAGCTTAGGTTAACAGTAAGCTGCCACCACCAAGCGTGTTCCAAATCTTAGGGGAGAGCCACTTGGAACTCTTCCTTCCCCCAAATATTTCCCAAGTCCCTAACCCCACCTTTCCTGGGCAGATTTGAGACTAATTCCTCCCCTCCAAGTCCTTACACCCCCTTTCCTGGGGGTAGGCTTGAGAGTATACCCTCACCAATTATTCCTGGTGAACACAGATCCAAAATCCTTGGATCTTAAAACAATGAAAAATCAATCAGGTTCTTAAAAGAAGGATTTTATTAAAAGAAAAGGTAAAGTTTATCTCTGTAAAATCAGGATGGAAATAACTTACAGGGTAATTCAAAGAGCCCAGAGGAACCCCCTCTAGCCTTAGTTTCAAAGTTACAGCGAAACAGGGATAAGCCTCCCTCTAGCAAAGGAACATTTACAAGTTGAGAAAACAAAGATAAAACTAACACGCCTTGCCTGGCTGTTACTTACAAGTTTGAAATAGGAGAGACTTGTGCAGAAAGATTTGGAGAACATGGATTGATGTCCGGTTCCTCTTAGTCCCAATAGCGAACACCACCAAAACAAAGAGCACAAACAAAAGCTGCCCCCTCCCCAGATTTGAAAGTATCTTGTCCCCTTATTGGTCCATTGGGTCAGGTGTCAGCCAGGTTAGCTGAGCTTCTTAACCCTTTACAGGTAAAAGGATTTTGGTGCCTCTGGCCAGGAGGGATTTTGTAGAATTGTATACAGGAGGGTTGTTACCCTTCCCTTTATAGTTATGACAGTCCTGCAGCCAACAATTCTCCTTGGGGGATGGCTTTATTTCTGCCTTTTTCTTTCTCCTGCCCTGGGCAAGGGCTTTAGATAAAGGGAAATAGACTTTCTGTATCTCCTTACAAGATAAATTCTATCCCTTTCTTGTTGCTGTTACGTTTCAGTGCTTGAAAGACTTTTAAAAAAATGCTTTAAAGAAACCCCACAAATGAAAATATCTGCTTTGAAGAGAAGAGCATGTTAAATGGAAGAACAACCATTTTTTAGGTGAACTTGAATTCTCCAGAAGTGTAGAAGAGCCTGTAAGGGGCTGATTGAGTTCCATCATGGCATTATCTGGACCTATCCTCTGGTACACTCCATCAATGCTGGTAGGTAGGATTTCATGTCGGAAATATGGGAAGCTGCAGAGTAAATGGTAAGAAAAGAATTAGGTCCTGTGATCAAGACTGACAGCTTGTGAGGACATCTTCAAGCAGAATGCGCATCCAGCTGCATTATGGCCCTACCCAAAGCCAACACGGTTTGGGCCCAGCTTGGGGCTGGGCACAAGTCACAAGACTACTAGCTTTAGAACTTCTGAGAGGAGGAACCATAAACCCCAAGTGCAAACACTGATCTGGAATTAACTATAGCAAAAGTGACGGAGCAGCCGAACAAACTATTCTTGTAAGAGCCCAAGACACTTTCCTCAGGGGAAAGGTCCAGTAGAGGTGCTTCCCATGGCATTGGTAAGGGCATGCATTGTTTTGTGGGGTTGGACATGCTTTAACTTCCAGATCTGGAGCAGCAGACTATGCTCCCGTGCAGAAAAAAGATTCTGCCAGTGGAAGGCTACATCACCTTTCAGTTTGGCAGTCTAACAGCTAGAATTTGAGCAAGCAAATGAGTCCCTCTCTCAAGATGCTCAAATACACTTGTAGAAGTAGTTATTCTCCTCCTTTTGGAACTAACCCAGATGTGTTCCTTCCAGGGGAGGCGGTTGCTGATTCTGACACTGTCAGTTAATGTCCCTCAGGCTTCCCGTTACTGATGCTTTTCAAATTATACCAGATGTGACTTTTTTGGAAACTCTCTAAAAGGCAACAGCTCACATGTTTACCAACTGAAACCTCTTCCTGTAAACTCCCTTGGTGTCATCGTCAATTAGCCTGGGAAAGAAAATACCCCATTGTGGAGTGGCCTGGTGTAACCTTTGGAAATGGCCCCTGCCAGTGGATGCCCCATGTGGTTTGTGTTGGAGCTCTGTGGTCACAAGACTAGTCAGATTTTGTGCCATCCACGCTCAGCAGAAGCAGACTGTGAAAGCTGGGCATTCTTTGCTTGCCTTGGCTCAAAGCAGCTGTTCCAAACCCACGCTGACAGCTGTATGAGAGTCCTGGCCCCCATTTTACTGTAACGAAGGGGATGCAGGAAATGCCGCTTGGAAAGCTAAGCACCTGGCGTAACCCACTGAGAAACCTTCAGAAGACCAAGCCAACTCCACTTAAGTTCCCAGGCTCATCTTTTGGAGGTGTTGTACAGGTTTCCTCTGAGGATGAGGAATGACCTTGTCCTTGAAGGAAACATGTATAACACCTTCAAAAGATGAGCCTGGGAATTGAAATATAGAGCGATCTGGATCACTAGGAAAGCTGGATGCTAGCAAACTGTGTGTTTTAATACAGCCAAATATAGTTATACATCCAGGAACAAAGAATGTGGGCCATACTTATAAGATGGAGGACTCTGTCCTGGGAAGCAGTGACTCTGAAAAAGACTTGGAGGTTGTGGTGGATAATCGAAAAGAGCCAAAAGAGCTAATGCAATCCTGGGGTGTATAAACGGGAATCTCCAGTAGGAGCAGAGAAGTTATTTTGCCTCTGTATTTGACACTGGTGCAACCACTGCTGGAATCCTGTGTCCAGTTCTGGTGTCCACAACTCAAGAAGGATGTTGGTAAATTGGGGAGGGTTCAGAGAAGAACCAGGAGAACAATTAAAGGATTGGAAAACCTGCTTGAAAATGGTAACCTCAAGGAGTTCAATCTACTTAGCTTAACAAAGAGTAGGCTGGGGAGTGACTTGTTCAGTTTGTAAGTACCTAGCTGGGGAACAAATATTTGCTAATTAGCTCTTCAACCGAGCAGAGAGAGGCACGAGAGCCAGTGGTTGATAGCTGAAGCTAGACAATTTCAGTCTGAAAATAAGGGGTACATTTTTAATGTTCAAACCTGGAGACCTTAGCCTGTTTTGCAAGCGAAGCTACTAGGATTCAAACAACTGTAGAAAGAAAATCCCCCCTGAAACGGCACACGGTGTACACAAGCAGAATGGTCTGGTGGATAGAGCACTGGGCTGGGGCTGTGGAGATGACGGTCTATCCTTGGCTTTGCCACTGGCCTGTTGGGTGACATTAAACAAGTCACTGCTCCTCTGTGCCTCAGTTTCCCCAGCTATAAAAAGGGGTTGTGACGGGTTGGATCACAGAAACCCCCTGGGAGCTGCCACCTGATGTGCCCAGACTACTTTTACTCCTGCTTTCCCTGCCAGCTCAGGACTCCAGCACCCTGCCTTGTTGAGCCAGACGCTCCCGTCTGCTCCAGCAAAGACCCAGGGTCTGAATTACTTGCCCCAAAGGTGCAGGTTTACCTGAAAGCAGTTCACAGAAGTGTTCCTGTCTTTAACACTCAGATTCCCAACTCCCAATGAGGTCTAAATACAAATAAATCCATTTTACCCTGTATAAAGCTTATACGGGGTAAACTCATAAATTGTTCGCCCTCTATAGCACTGATAGAGAGAGATGCACAGCTGTTTGCTCCCCCAGCTATTAATACATACTCTGAGTTAATTAATAGGTAAAAAGTGATTTTATTAAATACAGAAAGTAGGATTCAAGTGGTTCCAAGTAGTAACAGACAGAACAAAGTAAGTCACCAAGCAAAATAAAATAAAATGTGCAAATCTATGTCTAATCAAACCGAATACAGATAATCTCACCCTCAGAGATGCTTCATTAAATTTTTTTCTCAGGCTGGACCCCTTCCAGGCCTGGGCACAATTCTTTCCCCTGGTACAGCTCTTGTTCCAGCTCAGGTGGTAGCTAGGGGATTCTTCATGATGGCTCCTCTCCTCCCTTTGTTCTGTTCTACCCCTTTATATATCTTTTGCATAAGGCGGGAATCCTTTGTCCCTCTCTGGGTTTCCACCCCCTCCTTCTCAATGGAAAGACACCAGGTTAAAGATGGATTCCAGTTCAGGTGACATGATCACATGTCACTGCAAGACTTCATTGCCCACTTGCCAGTACACGCTTATACAGGAAGACTTACAGGTAAAACACAGCCATCTGCAGACAATGATCCTGGTTAATGGGAGTCATCAAGATTCCAAACCACCATTAATGGCCCACACTTTGCATAATTACAATAGGCCCTCAGAGTTATATTTTATATTTCTAGTTTCATCTACAAGAGTGGTACATTTATACAAATAGGATGACCTTTTGCATAAGCATATTCCAGTTCTTCGAGTGATTGCTCCTGTGTATTCCACAGTAAGTGTGTGTGCTCGCCACGTGCACCGGTGCCAGAAGCTTTACCCTTAGCAGTACCCGTACTGGGGAGCACTGTGGTGACCCCTGGAGTAGCGCCTGCATATCGTGCTATAAGGGGAGCCACAGGCTCCCCCCACCCTCAGTTCCTTCTTGCCGCCAGTGAAGGTAGTCGGAACTTTGGTGCTCCAGCTTTGCTGCAGCCCTTCTTCTCGACCTTAGCGGTACCATTTGTGGATCGTCCTCCAGTTGTTAGAGTGGGTTCAGGGCATGCCCCAGGCTTCAAGTCGTGCGACTCCTGTCGCCGTTCTATGCCCAGGAGCGACCCTCACGCTGAGTGTCTTCCCTGCCTGGGTGAGACTCACGTCAGCAACCATTGCAAGATCTGCAGGTCATTCAAACCAAGGACCAAGAAGGAGAGGGACTTTAGACTTCGAGCTCTCCTGATGGAGTCGGCGCTGACCCCGACGCTGGTACGCAGATCGGACTCGGGACCGGCCGCCGCGTAGTCGATACATAGCGAGGCCCCTTCGACCAGTTAGCGCCGCTCTCCCTCCAGGAAGCAAGGGAAGGGACCGGCCTCGCAACGCCGCCATGATAAGGATAAGGGGGAAGCTGGTCCCATGCTGGGCAGCCCTCGATCCCCCCCGGGCTCAATGGCTCCGACTCGCTTGGAGCGGAGCAGCCTGGTACCGTCAGCCCAGGCATTCCCACCAGTAGAGATGCTGTCGACACCGGAGGCGGTGTAGGCTGCGAAGGATGTTATGTCGCTGCCCATCCCAAGCTCTCAAATGGGCATGGGCCCTAGGTCACGCGGCAAACCCCCCTTGGGTGCCCACCAGACCTCTCCGAGCAGCTGCAGTTCCCGCTCCCCAAACCGCTCGTCACGCAGCGGCCGCTCTTCTGTCAGCTCCTGGCCACCCTCGATGCCAGCCAGACCATCCAGGCCACCGTCGGGACGGGAGTCACGGGGACCTCCTACGCCGCCTGCCAGCAAGCATAGGCACCGAGGGAGGCACTGGGAATGCTCACCTTCTAGGCTTGGGTACCGGAACCGCTCTCGATGGGACAGACGTCGGTGTTCCCATTCCAGCTCCCGCTCGTCTGGACGTCACGCCAGAGGCTCCCCTCGGGGTACCTTGGTGTTAGGGCACCAGGCTTCGCATCGTTGTCACGCGTACCGAAGCAGTTTGTCGCGTGGGTACTGCTCATTGACATCGAGATCCTGGTCCCGAGGGAGACGTTGTCATAGACACCTCTTCTACCGCTCCCACGGCACCGAGCGTTCATCGGCAACCTCAGCCTCAGCACCCATCTACCCATCCTCGGTATGTGCCGTTCCGCCGGGACACATATTGCCATCGCAAGCTCAGCTGAACCAATGGCAAGTGACCCTGTGACAACGACAGTGGTGCCAGTGGGCACCGTGGCCATCGGCACCAGCCCAAATGGAGGGCCGTTCGGTCGCCCGAGTGTCCCAGGCTCTGTCGGCCTCCTCTGGCCACCCATGGGACAAGTCGACGGGTCACGCATCTGCAGACCCCCGCCAGGACTCTGACCTCTGTCTCGACACCCTGGCACCAACCAAGGCGCCCGGCTCCATGCGGGCCCTCTCTCTGGTACCGGACGACACCATAGCGGCACCTCCGCCATCAGTCCTGCAGGAGGACTTCAGGGCACACCAGGACTTGCTAAAGCAGGTGGCATCTAACCTCCAGCTGCAGGCCGAGGCGATGGAGGGTCCGTCTGATTCCCTCTTTAATGTCCTGTCGCCCTCGGCACCGGGTCGCGTGGCTCTGCCTCTGCACCAAGGTATTGCCAACATCTCGAACTTTCTGTGGCAAACTCCCCCCTCCTTGGCCCCAATCTCGAAAAAGGTCAAGAGGAAATACTTTGTACTGGCGAAGGACCATGAATACCTTTATTCCCACCTGGAACCCAACTCGCTCGTAGTGGAATTGGTAAACCACAGAGAGCGCGAGGGCCAGCCCGCGCCCACCCCCAAAAACAAAGACGCCAGGAGACTGGACTCCTTTGGCAGAAAATTTTATTCGTCGGCTAGTTTCCAGCTTCGGGTAGCCAACCACCAGGCCTTACTGAGCAGGTACGACTTCAATCTGTGGGAGTCCCTGCCAAAATTTGAGCCCCTCCTCCCGGACCGGGACAGAAAGGACTTCAAGGCTCTAGTGGAAGAGAGATCGGCGGTGGATAAAGCATCCTGCAAGCAGTGTCCGATGCTGCTGATATGGCGGCCCGCTCGATGGCTTCCGCGATTGCCATGTGCAGGGCGTCGTGGCTCCTGTTGTCCGGGCTGTTGACGGAGGCTCAATCTATAATGCAGGACCTTCCTTTTGATGGCAAGGCGCTCTTTGCAGACCAGACGGACGCTAGGTTGCATGGGATGAAGGACTCCCGCACCACTTTGCAGACCGTGGGCCTCTACGTCCCCCTAAGGGCAAGGACAAGGCCAAATCACTTCCAGTGGCTCAGCCTGCGAGGGGCAGGGCCAGGGGCGGCTCCAGGCCCCAGCACGCCAAGCACGTGCTTGAGGCGGTAGCACTCTGCCAGCGGCCGGGAGGGCAGCAGGCAGCCAGCCTTTGGCAGCATGCCTTCAGTGGAGCCGCGGGACCAGCAGACCCTCCGCAAGCACGCCTGCGGGAGGTCCACCGGAGCCGCGGGACCGGCGACCGGCAGAGCGCCTCCTGTGGCATGCCGCCGTGCTTGGGGTGGCGAAATGTCTAGAGCCGCCCCTGCAAGGGGCACAGATGCTTCCTCCGATTCATGGTGAGGATGGACCATTACCAATTTGCGGTCCTCCCCTTTGGCCTATCCATGGCTCCCAGAGTCTTCATGAAATGTATGTCCATGGTAGTGGCCTACCTCAGGTGGGAGGGGGTACAAATCTTTCCTTACGTAGACGACTGGCTCCTTAAGGGGGAGTCTCACTTCGAAGTGGAGTCCCACGTGGAACTGCTCCTCTCGACTTGCGCTAATCTAGGCCTGGTCGTGAATGAGGCTAAGTTGAAATTAATGCCCGTTCAGCGCATAGTGTTCATTGGGGCCCTGCTAGACTCCTCCACGGCCACAGCCTCTCTTCCCCTCGACAGGTTTGAGACTCTAAGGGATCTCATCGCCTCTGTCACGATGAGGGCATGTCTTCGAATCCTGGGACACATGGCGGCATGCACTTACGTGGTCCGCCATTCCATACTCCGTATGAGTCCCCTCCAGATATGGCTGGCCTCCCAGTTCTCCCAAGCTTGGGACAGTCTGGACAAGGTTCTCACGGTTCCACCCCAGATACTGAGTTCCCTATTATGGTGGGCCTCTCCGAGCAATATGCTGCAAGGGGTTCCCTTCAGGGAGGACAACCCGTCCATAGAACTGTTGTCCGATGCCTCGGACCTCAGCTGGGGAGCCCACCTGGGGAACGTGCAGACCCAGGGATTGTGGTTGGCCCTTCACATAAACGTCAAAAACTCAGAGTGGTATGGTTGGCGTGTGTGGCTTTCCTCACGCACCTCCGCGGCAAGGTGGTCAGAGTCCTCATGGACAACACCGCCACCATGTACTATATCAACAGGCAAGGCGGGACTCGCTCCCTAGCCCTCTGCCGGGAAGCCCCGAACCTATGGGAGTTCTGTATAGCCCACGATATCTCCCTGAGGGTGGCTCACCTCCCGGGCGCCCGCAGTACACAAGCGGATCGCCTCAGCAGGGTCTCCTCCACCCAGTACGAGTGGTTGCTCCACTCGGAGGTCGCTCACAGGCTATTCCAAGAGTGGGGAGCTCCCCAGATCGACCTGTTTGCATCCCGTCAGAACCGGCGTTGCCCCGGTTCTGTTCCAGGGGAGGGGTGAGGGAATGCGCGATCTGTGACGCATTCCTCCTGAGCTGGTCGGGCCAGCTCCTATATGACTTTCCCCCGCTCCCACTCATTGCCAAGGTCCTCCAGAAGGTGAAGGCGGACAAAGTGAAAGTCATTCTCATAGCCCTGGCGTGGGCACTGGCACGGGCCCCTCCTACGCCTCTTAGCGGCCCCCCCCGAGGGCGCTACTACTCACCCGGACCGCCTCTCCCAGGATGGGGGGCGCCTTCTCCATCCCAATCTGGCCGCGCTCCACCTAACAGCGTAACTGCTCCGTGGCTGAATGAGGAGAGAATAGGTGCTCGGAGCAGGTAAGGTGAGTCCTCCTGGAAAGCAAGAAGCCGGCCACGCATCGGACGTACGTGGAGAAGTGGTCCAGGTTTGCCAGGTGGGCGAGTGAGCAGGGAGTCTCCCCCTCTGCCGCACCTCTCCAGGTTATCCTGGACTACCTCTTATCCATTAGGGCCCAGGGACTAGCACTTGCCTCAGTCAGGGTGCACCTGGCGGCCATATCGGCCTTTCATCCGCCGGTGCAAGGCCACTCGGTTTTCTCCCATTCGATGACCTCTCGCTTCCTGAAGGGTCTTGACCGTTCATTTCCGTACGCTAGACCTCCTGTGCCGCAGTGGGACCTAAACCTGGTTTTGTCCCGACTCACGAGGCCCCCCTTTGAGTCCCTGGCCACGTGTTCCTGGTCTCACCTCTTGGGGAAGGTGGCCTTCCTTGTAGCGATCACATCGGCCCGGCGGGTCTCAGAACTTAGGGCCTTGACCTCAGAGCCCCCCTATACGGTCTTCCACAAGGATAAAGTCCAGCTTCGCCCATACCTGGTGTTCCTCCCGAAGGTGATCTCCGCCTTCCATGTGGAGCGGAGCATCTTCCTCCAATGAGGAACACCGCCTCCACATGCTCAATGTGCGTAGAGCACTAGCTTTTTATCTGGATCAGACTAAGCCGTTCTGGAAATCCTCTCTACTCTTTATTGCCTCAGCCGAGCGGGCAAAGGGGCAACCCATCTCCACCCAGTGGCTTTCCCATCCAGCGGCTATGATTTGGCAGGGATTCCCCTGCCACCGATTGTCAGGGCACACTCTGCAAGGGCTCAGGCCTCTTCAGCTGCCTACATCGCCCATGTCCCCATCCAGGACATTTGTAGGGCAGCCACCTGGGCATCAGTTCACACATTTACTTCACATTACGCAATCGTCTCCCAGTCTAGGGATGACGCCGGATTCGGCAGGGTGGTACTTCGTCCCGAACCATCGTGAACTCCTACCCACCTCCAACAGATATTGCTTGGAATCACCTACTGTGGAATACACAGGAGCAATCACTCGAAGAAGAAAGGACAGTTATCTGTTCCGTAACTGGCGTTCTTCGAGATGTGTTGCTCCTGTCTACACAATTTGTAGAGCCCGTGGCTCCCCTTATAGCGCAGTATGCAGGCGCTACTCCAGTACGGGTACTGCTAAGGGAAAAACTTCTTGCACCGGTGCACGTTGCGAGCACACACTCCTACTGTGGAATAGACAGGAGCAACACATCTCGAAGAACGCCAGTTACGGAGCAGGTAACTGTCCTTTACGTTATATTCACTTATTAGCATATTTTTATAATATACTGTATAGACTGCACAACGTCACAGGGGTGTAATGAGACTGACCTCCTTTGTAAAGTACTTTGAGACCTACTGGCAAAAAGCTTATGTAAGAGCTAGGTAGTATTAAATTACTTCTTGGGGCGGCCTCCCCAGTTCAGAGGTGTGGCTTCCAACTCTAAATAGTTGGAAGCCCCCCGGAGCAAACAGCGTTTTCTTACATCATCCCGTCCTGACAACTGGAGTCTTCAGCACGTCACCTTGCAGTAGTAGTTCAGTTCATGAAAGCCTTCAGCTAACACGCTCTTCGAACGAGCCTTCTGAGCTTGTGAGGGCAGGCTTCCAACCCTCCAGCTATTCCAATCAATAGTGAGAGACAGACAGCTGGGACCAGCCACGATTTGCCCCAACAGTGCTTCAATTGCACTCTGATCAGCAGTGTGAGTGTCTGCTTTGCACCGAGAATGGCCAGCCCGTTTGCTGGGAGAGTTTCCTAGCGGAAGAGAAATTGGAGAGCCCTGAGTGCTAGTAACTTAGAAATTCACTGACTTGCAGTTCATACTTTTTAGGAGGGAGCTGACAGGGAGAGACAACCCTCCCCCCCCCCCGCTTTCCTTTTTTTCTGACCCACTTGTGGGGAGGGGATGCTAAGCTCTGCGAAGGTCAGAATTCTAGCCATAGCCCAACCATTTGCCACTCCCTTTTCCTGGAACGGGCGACTAGAAATGTCTGCTCCTGGCTCTCAATCACCCCCAGACCCAAGCCTCATTGAGACTCCAGGAGAAAGCCCATTGCGTTAATTTCAGCGGTGCAGACTGGATGTAGTGGGTTTGTTTGTAATCAGTACCATGTGGCTGAGTGCATATTCTTGCCCTGATTCTCATTTGCATTAAGACTCTTTGACACTGCTCTGGTGATTCTAATTGACACCCCCTTGAGGACCCAGAGCAGCAGAAAGCGCCCTTGGTGCACATGAGAATTTGGCGTTCCGTTCCTTGGCAGGAGCGCTCCAGAACCTGGCAGTGACGTACCAGAGAACTCCGACAGTTTATCTAAATAGTTTTCCCCAAGACATTTTATATTAAAATGCTGTTTTCAAGTTTCTTTCGGGGGAACCTCCACAGTCTGTTTTAATTGTATCTCTGTGGTACACGAACCTGGCCATCTAAGGGATCCGGATGTGGCTCCAGCTGCTCTCTCAGACCAGCAAGGGGTCACTAGCAAGTGGCATGATGTGCTGCTGCTTCTCATTCCTAGAACTGAGCATCCCTTGATAGCATGGGACTGATAGAGCCTGACAGCCTCAACCTTTGATTGCCTGAGATGGTGTGTTGCACTGCAGCTATATCACCAGACCAGCATTCAAGTACAAGGGATTTCCCAGAAGGCTTTTATTTAGAGAGGAGAATAAGGGGCTGGCGATATGGGGTATCTTCCCAGTTATACTGGTAAAGTTAAACCGCTCTATTTATACCAGTATAACACCCCATATTAACACTCCTGGTATAAGTTTTTTTTCAACTTAGCTTAAATCACTTCCAACATGATCTAAACTAAATTGAAAAAGGGCCCTTAATAAAAAGGCCATCAGCGAAAGCGTCCACATGCAGAGTTATACTGGTAGAACTCTAGCGGTTTAAATTTACACCCTACCTTCTACCAGTATGACTTCCCCATGTTGACAAGCCCTGAGAGGACGGTATCCAGAATACCCTGCATTGCTTTCATTGTCCCAAATTCTTTATTGTATGGAGACCAGATTGTCTGGTACAGGTTTATGCTGATGTCTAACCAGAGAAGAATGCGTGCTTTGCTGGTGGCAGGCATTCTTCTTCGAGTGCTTGCTCATATTGATTCCAATTAGGGGTGTGCATGCCACGTGCACAGTTCGCTGTAAGATTTTTTCCCCTAGCAGCACCTGTCGGGTCAGCTCTGGAGCCCCCTTGAGTTGCGCCTTTATGGGGCTGCCTATAGGGTCCTGCTGACCCACCGCCTCTCCAGTTCCTTCTTACTGTCAGTGGTGGCCATCGGAGCGTTTCATCTCTAGTCTTCAACGAGCGATCCTCTAGCATATTTTCTGTAAATAGTTAAAGATGGTTTAAAAATTGCTGTTGTTAGACAGACATCTAGACTTGGGGTATTAGGGAGTGTTCCCCTCCCCCACTTCCCTGTCCCTCTCCGGGGCCCGGGGCATGCCTCAGACCCAGGGGTTTAAGCCATGTGGGGTTTGCCAGAAGCCTATGCCCAAGGGCGACCCGCGCTCGGCTTGTCTAAAGTGGTTGGTGGAGTCCCATCAAGCAGACAGACAGGTGCAAGATCTGTAGGAGCTTTTGCACCCACCCAAAGAAAGAGAGGGATCACAGACTAAAGTTGCTGCTAATGGAAGCAGCTCTCTGCCCTCAGTCTGAGTCAAGCCCCATGGACACGGCGCTGGGCCCCTCAGTGTCAGTGTGCAGCGCACTGGCTTCGGGCTGGGAGGTGCCGAGGAAGGACTCTGGGGTCAGAGACCCTCAGCACTGGCACTCCCCGGCGCCAAGCACAGCGCAGGATCAATCTCGGCACCACTCACAGTCTCCTGTCCCGAAGTAGTAGTACAGGAAGACTGATAGAGGGTGCTCCCCTTCCCGCGCACAGGAACCTGAACCCAACGGAGGGAGACCGGTGCAAGACCACACCTCCCCTCCAGTCAGCAGCCGGCACTGTTGACTCTGGGCCCACAGGAGGGACCGTTGAGTCTGGTGCCACTGGAGAAGACCTGGGTGGAGGATTTGGACCTCTCATCCACACCTGAGACTTATGAGGCGACGCGGGACCTGATAACATTGACAGTGTCACAACACCGGTCCTGAGGCCCCAAACGACTGACTCAGAGGCCACTGGTGAAGTCCAGGGGCAAGCTGGCTATGACTCGGCAATGATCCACATTGCCTCTGCACTGATCCCTAGCAACGACAGGCACAGCACCGTCATGGTCCCCGTGCGCGGACTCATCTGAGTCCTTATTGGACACTGACTCGTATGTGTTCCAGAGAAGCCAACACCGTAGCCATTGGCACTCTCAGTCAGCAAGGATGACCCAAAATTTCTCCTCGGTACCATGGCCACCACAATGGCAGGTACCAGCTCAGATGCCGACCCAGTGGCTCTTCTGGACCCCGTGGGCTTACCACTAGTCCCAGAGGTCCGCCTCAGTACGCTCCCTTTCAGTCTGCCTCTAGGGCCAGGGATTTCTTCCAGGCATCAGCCACCGTTGCTGCTGCCAGTGCCATGATTGGTACCGTGCCCGGTACCGACAACAGACCCGGAATCATGGCTACACTCAGTACCATGGGTGGTGCCGCCATTGCAACCGGTACCGGGGCTGGCCCCAAAGACGACTCTGACGTGGAGGTGGAACCGCAGTGTTTTGAGGAGCCTGATGGGCAAGAGGGACATTCCCATATTCCGGGCTCCTCCTCCTCATCTCCAGATGAGGCAGTGGCAGGAACATCCTCAGGGCCTCCTCTTCCGGACAGCAAAGCCCACCTCGAACTTATGAGATGGGTTGCTTAGAACATTGGGGTACAGATGGAGGAGGTCACCAAGGTGTCAGACCCAGTGGTAGACAGTTTATCCCCGGCAGGACCCACCAGGGTGGCCCTTCCCCTGAAGAAGACCATTCAGGAGAACACAAAAACCGTGTGACAAACACCATCCTCTCTGGCTCCTACAGCTAAGGGAGTTGAGAGAAAGTACTTTGTGCCCTCCAAGGGCTATGAATACTTGTTTACCCATCCCCCGCCAGACTCATTGGTAGTGGTGGCTGTTAATGTGAGGGAAAGGTAAGGGCCTACCTCTCAAGCTAAGGATGCAAAGAAGCTGGACCTCTTCAGGAGGAAAATATGCTCCACTGGAGGGCTCCAGCTTCATATCGCAAACCAGCAGCTTCAAGTCATTGGATGCAATGTCCAAATTCTCGGACCTTGTCCCACCAGACTTGGATAATAACACAGCTGCAAAGACATTAACTACCTGGGTGTTGGTAAACTCCTGGTGGGTATTAAGCTGGTAAGTAAGCTGCCATCATCATCATTCTGCTCCTGTGCTTTCATTTACTCTCCAGCCCTGTGTACCTGAGATCTAGAGCTGCTTTCCTTAACTGCTGGCTGAATAACCATTAACTTACTGATAAGAATCCTGCGCATGTTTGTATAGCACTGGGAAATCTCTGTAGAAACAAGCTACTGTTACCAGCTTCTGAGGCTCAGTCCATAATAATCAGCTACTTTCCCCAGGATAGTCATTGTTCCTGCCTTGGGCCGCTTCACTGTCTTCACTTTGTGGAGGAACGTCTCAAAGGATGATTATTTTCACCATGAAGAATGGCTTTTTTCTGTCTGTCAGGCTTGTATTTTTCTCCCACTCCTGCTTGCCCATATGGTGGATCATCTGTGCCGGCCAGGCGCTGAGAAGAGGGCTGGCTCTGACGTTATCTCTACCATTTAAGGCTGTGTGTATTTTTACGTTTAAACAAGCAGGAGATTGGTTATCATAAGATATTCTTTTCCCTGAGGTGGTGTTAGACTGTATAAAGCTGATGATGGAGTCTCATCTGGCTGGAGGAGAAGTAGAGCTCTGTGTGTGTCTAATGCAAGCACGGCTTAGAAGTTGGGGGAGAAGGAAAGAATCTGTCTGATGTCAGGAGCCTCGCAGGTATTTTCAGATAAGGTCCATTTACCACTATTAATTCATTTCCATGCCCTTTTCAGACAAGCCCTGCAGCTTCACAGCATCAAGTGTGTTCAGTGCAAAAATCAATGCTAATGCAGTATTAATGGTGAGTTTAAACTCCCACAGGTCTGGAAAATTCAACAGCATCACATCTCTAAAATACAGCCTCTCTTACCATCTGCACAGCTAACACTCAGCCAGCCTCTCATCATGCATCTTGATTATTGCAACATCTCTCTCTCTGACTTTGACAAATGCAGGCTTTCCCCACTCAGATCCAGCCAGAATGCTGCTGCAAAGATCATTTTCCTCCTCGGTTGCTTTGACCATGGTATCCTGCCCTTTGCATCACTCCACTGGCCCCCCATCACATCAAACAAAAGCTGTTTGTCTTCCCTTGAAGGCCCTTCACAGTCAGTCCCCACCCTGCTTATCTTCTCCCCTTTGCTATCGGTCGGCTCTCACCTTGGATCAGCCCGTGATGCCGCCTCCACTGCCCACTGGTTACGTTTTCAAACAAGGCCCTTTGTGCTCCTGTCATGCTTACCAATACTCTCTCATTGTTCACTTGTACACCCCTGTCCATGCCCATCTCTTGTCTCTTGTCACACTTAGCCTGCAAGCCCCTTGGGGCAGGGACCACCTTTTTGTTCTATGTTTGTACAGCACCTGGCACAGTGGGGTCTGAGTTCATGGCACTATGGCAATCCAAATAACTGTTATGGTTCCCATAACATCTGTATCTCTCTCCACTTGTGCATATGTGCTATTTTGTTTAGCTCATAACATGCCCATGGGACCTTAGTGCGTGGCAAGCTAGGGTGTGAATCTACAGCACACTAACTTGCCACGCAGCCATGTCCCATGTGGACACTGCTACAGAAGACAAGCCCTAAATATCTCTGTTCACTTTGGCTGAGGCGCAGTGGTTAAGACTTTCTCCGGTGGATATCTTGATTTCTGGGAGTGTAAATTCTCCAGCTGCTGTGCTGTGTCAGTGTCACTCTCTCACATTGGTCTTTCCTTAGCTTTTTTTTAAAAATGTAGGACTAAGGAGAGGCAAACTCTGCTCAATCATACTCCGAAATAAACCCTTTCTATTCCTGGCATTACTGCCACCAGTCCCCGGTGGGGGGTTGCGCTGGAGGTAGCTCCTCCGGCTGGAGTTTTGTTCACCTAGAGAACTCATGCCAAGACTCTGCCTGTAATGGGAGACTTGTGGGCATCGCCCCCTCAGTTCCTGTTGTTCTGCTTGTCACCGGTGCTTCATGCTCCCAATTTAGCTTCTTTGAAGTAAAGCAATTGTTGAGGGCGGTGATGCTGCCTGTGGAGCTTGGTGGGGGCTGTGGAGTGGGCTGGGCTGGGCTTTGTATCTTCAGCCTTTTAACTTCACCCTAGAGGAGGAGGAATTGGGCAACTTCTGTGTTAGGGTGATTTCTCATGAACAATTTGAGCCCAAAAGAGACTGCAAAGCAAGGAGGAGTGTCTGTCCCATTTGGTCTGAGACCATCCAGTTGGCCCAAGGACTCTCAGCCAGTGCTGCTCACTTCTGTGTAGGAGAACCAGAGCTTTGAGTCTTGAGCTAGGAACAGCTACAGGAGCTGCTGGAGTTGGTAGCCTTGCCAGGGTATGTTCCTTCCTGCTGGAGTGGCATGTTATCTGGGGCACTGTGTCCACCACCACCGCGCAGAGAGAAGCATGTAAGAGGGAGTGTCTCCAGACAGAGAACATGATAGGGCTGGGGTGGCTGGTTGGGAAGGGTCCGTGATGTCCCAAGAGGCTGATGGTAAAGCAGATCCATTGCACTAAGCCTCTTATTTTGTGACCTAATAAGAAGGGATTAGATCCGTACTTGTGGTGAGCTCAAATGTGGTGGGTGTATTGAAAAGCATAAGCAGTTTGGATTTAACAATGATCTACAAAAGGGGAAATGGGGGGTTGGGGTTAGGGTGCTTTATGATGTATACAGAGAGCCTGAAAGGAATGTTTGTATTTATTAACTCTTCTAGCTCAGTCGTTCTCAACCTGTGTACCATTGTGGGCCACATTTGCAGTTTTCTGTGTGTTATGTGGGTCGCATCCGCACCATATATATACTGCCTGTATGGCCCTGAGGATGTCACATGAGCCGCAGCTGTGCACTTATTGGGCCACAAGCGGACCGCGGGTTGAGAACCACTGTTCTAGCTTATAAATATCAGGCTTATCAATGTGTTCCCAGGGTTTGCTGGAGGTATCCTTGGAGGACAAGAGAACTGGAGTGTTAGCTTTCTTAAAGCTCGGATGAAGAGGTGGAGCTTGCTGTATCTTTAATCCAGATCTTCTGTCCAGATATTGCTACTCAGAAGCTGGTTTTGTACCATCTATTGCAACCTAGAGTTGTAAACAAAAATCCCCTCCCCTTTCATTTCCCTAGGTATGGCTTTCTTGGTTCTTGGAACTCCTATGAGTTCTCTAGGCATCCTAAGGGTATGTCTACACTGCAGTGTAAGCCCAGCATTCGAACTCAGGTTCAAGATTAGCCCCACTTCTGTCTACACACAAATCTCGCTAGCCCAGCGTGCGGTTCCAGGACTCCACGAGGGTGGAGAGTCCGAGCCTGAGTCAAGCCAGTACCCGGGGTTCAAACCTCTTTTAGTGTAGGGGCAGCCCTACTAGTCTGCCAAAAGTATCGACTGGCTCACTTTCTTTGCCCTCTGGACAGTCAAGTTTTCCTATGCTGCATCACAAAGAAAGGTTTACAGTAGCCACATTCTGGGAAGGTGTTGGGAAGTCTGGGATATGAGTGGTTGGACTCAGACCACATAATGCAGTGTAAATGCTGGAGCCCAGGCTGAGACCCAGGGTTCCACAATTCCTAATTCCCAGGGTTACAAATGAGTGTAGAAGCTCAAGCCCTAGCTTAACAAACCCAGGGTTTGCTAACTTGACTTCTACTGATCCTGGGCTTACGTTGCAATGTAGACGTACCCCTAGAGTCTTCTAGGAGAAACAAGGGGGAAGACCTGAATTTCGAATGTGGTGAATAAAACAAGCTGAAACAATTTTATCTGGGGAGGGAAACAACCTTCCCGGTCTCCTTATGTGTTATTGAGAAACAGACAATGGCCCAAGCCCAACTATGTTTCCTTTGCAGATTGCGTTTAACTGGTTTCCCTTCAGCCCCACCCTCGATCTCATAGAGCTCTCCCAGCACTGCAGGTACTCCACCTCCGCGAGGGGATTAGCTTACAGCGCTGGGAGCCACGCTCCCAGCGGTGGGGCACTGTTTACACTGGTGCTTTACAGCGCTGTAACTTGCTGCGCTCGGGGGGGGTGTTTTTTCACACCCCGAGTGAGAAAGTTGCAGCGCTGTAAAGCGCCAGTGTAGCCAAGGCCTTTGTGACTTGAGCTTTAGGTTTTCTGCAGCGGCTCTTTCTTCCTAGCCCCCTTGATGGCAAGAAATAAGGTTTCCCAGGAGTTACTACAAACGCGTGCTTCATAGCAAGAACCGTGGCTGTTCCAGGAGGCAGGCAGTGATGTGTTCCTGGGTGCCTGCAGTAGCAGCGTATTCTGTTACATGACGAGCACTAACTATTGAAGGACTAATGATAAAATCACAAGAGCTGGTAACATTGTCTCTGTCTATGCACTTGGCTACACGCAGCATGACTGGTGGAGTGATCTAAAATCAGTTTAGCGAAACCAGTGCAAAAGGCTATATGGACACTCTTAAATAGATACAAACTTGTCAAGTGGTATTAATAATACCACCTAGCTCTTATCTAGCACTTTTCATTCATAGATCTCAAAGTGCTTACAAAGGAGGTCAATATCATTAGCTCCCCTTTATAGATGGGGAAACTGAGGCACAGGGTGAAGTAGTGACTTGCCCAAGATCACCCTGCAGGCCAGTGGCAGAACCAGGAATTGAACCAGGTCCCTATGCACATAGGTTACTTAGCTTAAGTCGATTAGGAGCAGATTGGCTTATTTCAGGTTAGCTTCATTCTTACACTAAATAATAGTCTACACAGGGTTTGCACTGGTTTAACTAAATCCATTTAAAGAACAATTGAAATTAACATGGTGCAATTTTTGTGCATCACAACGGCCTGTCTTGCCCCCATCACCAGGGTTTCTGGCAGTCTCACACACGTTGAATTTATCCTCTCACCATCCTGAGAATCTGTGTCATCCCTGTTTTACAGATGGGGCGTTAAATTGCTCAGAGGATGAGGTGTTTGTCCAGTGTCTGTCTGTCTGTCTGTCTCTCTCTGGAATCCCAGTCCAGTGCCTTAGCTGCCAGTCCAGCCTTTCTGCTGCTGATTGGTCACAGGACTTTTTAAAAAAGTTTGCATGGGAGAAATTTGCATCACGCTGGCCTATTGGAGGGCAATCCAGTGAGGGTGTGTGTAGATACATAAATCGAATGCATTTGTTTCAACTTATCCCTGAGGAGATTTACTGAGGGCAAGTCTACATTACAGCACTACCTCGGCACAGCTGCACTCTGTCTGGTGAAGATGCGCTAGGCCAATGGGAGAGCACTCTCCTGTTGGCATAATTACTCCACCTTGGTGAGAAGGAGAAGCTATGTCGTCAGGAGAGCATCTCCCACCAACATAGCGCCGGTGTGGACAGCATGAAACTTGTGCCTCGGGGCGGGGGGGGGGGTGCTTTTTCACATCCCTGAGCGCCGTAAGTTAGATCAACTTTAGTGGTAGGGTAGAGCTGCCCTGAGTAAGTTCATCTTCCTAAGGGATCCATTGACTCAGTAATTACTTGTGACATACAGCTCAGATGCATAGCTCTCTTAACTGCACATAGACGCCCAGCATACACAGCCCTGATTTCCAAAAGCCCAAAATGCAGTATCCAAAAGCTAGGCCAGTGATTGCGCTCTAGATTCCAAATAGAAGAGTGAGGGTGGTAGACTTGAGGGAGCAGGATTCCAGACTCTGCTGCCGCTGACTCACTACAGGACCTTGGGCAAGTCACTTCAATATCTCCATGCCTGTCTCCCCATGAGTAGAATGAGGACATCTATCTACTTTGCAGATGGGGAGGAGTGGTATTACGAGGATTAACATGTGTGGGAGATCCCCTGAGGAAATACACAGTACAAGCAGCTTGTCTACATTAGAGTTAAGCAGTGGTGACCGCTTTCACACAGCAAGCCTCTGAGTGTGACCTCCTCTTATAATTAAAAATGAGGGGGTAATTAAATTAAACGAAGGCTTGGGGCTGTCAGCAAACATCCTCTGCAGGCTGTGGGATTTTTGCTTTGGTGTGCTGGGTGTTTGTCTCTGCGCTTGTCATGTTAAACAGAGTGCAGTAAAAGTTCCATCTGTGGATGTCTTGCAGGGTTTGGTTTTTCATTTGATGATTGGCAAATAATCTCTGAATTCTAGGACTGAGCTGTGATTCTCCCTGTAATGGAAAGTACTAGACAAAGCTAGGATTAAAGTCTTTCCATTTCATTTTTTTCTATCTGTAACCCTGTTTTTTTCAACTGTTCCAGCTTAAACAGAGTCCTGCATTTAGTCAGGATCATTCCCAGTCTTAACCCTTCTTTTGCTCAGTCAACATCACATGGTTAAGCTCTTAAAGGCCATGTCTACACTAGCACTTACATCGGCAAAACTTTTCTCACTCAGAGGTGTGAAAAAAACACCCCCATGAGCAACGTAAATTTTGCCAGCATAAGCGCTCGTGTGCACAGCACTGTGTTGACAGGAGATGCTCTCCCACTGACACAGCTACCGCCAGTCATTGAGCTGGTTTTATTATGCTGACAGGAGAGCTCTCTCCCGTTGACATAGCGTGGCTACACGAGTGCTCTTACAGCGTCACAGCTGTATCTGTGCAGCTGTGCTGCTATCGGCTTGTAAGTGTAGACCTGGCCTAAGTCTTGTAAATTACACCCCTCAAGGAGGGACTTATTTCTCTGCTGTTGTCTTTACCCTTAACAATGGGCAAGATAGGAGGAGAGGAATCCCAAAAGGATTGGATGTCTATCTGGTAGATAAGGATTTTCCTGGAAGGGATCTAAGCCCTCCAGATTCAGGGCTACAGCAGCCTGTAGCTTATGATGGAATAGGAAGAAACTTCCTGGTGGGGAGGATATCTCATAATAGTCACTTCAGACTTTCTTACCTACCAAGATTGTGGTGAATTCTCCATCACTTGCCATTTTTCAATCACGATTGGATTCTTTCTACAAGATCTATTCAAACGAATAATTCAGGGAAGTCTTGTGGCCCGTGTTATACAGTAGGTCAAACTAGATGATCATGGGTTGTGTCACTGGGCACAAAGTGAGCATTCAGACATCTGATCTCTTGTGGTTCGGAGAGAACCTACCTCTTCTCAATCCAGCCACATGGGACTTGTGGAGCAAAATGCCTGTCCGTCCGTATCCATCTGATGTCTCCTGTCTAACACTCAGGTTGGAAGTTTCTTGGGGCAAGGCCCATCTTTTT
This sequence comes from Mauremys mutica, assembly GCF_020497125.1. Lineage (NCBI taxonomy): Eukaryota > Metazoa > Chordata > Testudines > Geoemydidae > Mauremys > Mauremys mutica. The sequence goes on from NC_059078.1 coordinate 50,349,585, forward strand.
GTTGTGTGTTTGTACAGCACCTGGTACAGTGGGTGTGGTTCCTAGGTGCTCTGATAATATGAATAATAAGTAACAGCAGCAGCATACTGGGCAGAGCTGGGCCCAAGGGGGATACGAAGCTGAAAGCTTCAGTTGAAGGCTTGGGTTGCAAAAGGCACTAAAAAGAAGAAATGTCTGTCGTGCCTGCGAGGCACCAGGATAACCACAGGTGTTGGGAAATCCAACCGACAGCCTGGAACCTCAGTGCCGGCATGTGACATCATTTCAGCCTCCTCATGTATCCGGCAAGACACGCCCCATGGCCAGCTCCTGCATTGAAATGTATTTGAGGCTTCACCTCCAGGACGAGTGGCCAGGGGGCAAAAAAGTCATGGATCTGAAGGGGAAATGGTGGTTATAGCGAGAACTTGCTCAGACCAGGAGACACTGGGAGTGTCGGAGAGGGAAATGCTTCAAAGTAAAGCTACGGCTTATGAGTGGAAGTACCCCGTGGCCCAGTTCAAGGATTCTTGTGCATTATACAAGTTCAGTTGCAGAGTCTGTTCTGTAATTTCTTGGTTTGTGCTACAGCAGTGTTCATTAGCAAAAACACAGTGCAATATATAGGGGAGATCCGGAGAGGTAGGTTTTAGATGTAGTATTAGCTATGTCTTGTTCTTAGCTATGTACTTGGCGTAGCACCGTTTACGTACATTTACGTGGGGTAGTGCTGTACCACGCTGCTAGAGCCTCAGAGTTGTGTATCTAACTGTCAAGAGTAGGCAGGAACTCTCTGTTGCTAATGAGTTTAACAGGCACTTATACATGACAATGATGGGCAGCAGTATAAAACCCTAAGATGGAAGTATGCAGGTGGTGTTTATGCAGTGTATAAAGCAAAAGCTCCCTTTGTTGATATGATAGAGTAGCTCTTGGTGGTCTGCCTGCTTTGTTCTGGGAGCCTTCAAATGGCTCACAGGCGAAGGCTCATCACACTGACGTGTCTAATCAGATTTGTTCCATATTCCTTATTACTTGCACATGTGGGGGTTTCCTTAGCAGCGTGATGCATTTCTGTGCTGCTCTTGGGCCTGTTAGCACAGGGCCACGAATCTAGGGACTAGCTGTATTACCAAAGGGACAGGGTTCAAACCAAAATGGATTCTGTTCCTCTAGGCGGCCCTTGGAAGACCCTGTCTGGAATCAGGTGCGTGCAGTCAGAGGGGGAATGTGGCACTTTCACAGTGTGCAAGATGCATGCTGGATCCCATCCAGGGTGTTGAGTGCAGTACCGGTCGCTGTTGCATTGCCCAGGAGGGGGGAAGCGAAGGTGATAACGCCCCTGAAGGATCTTGATGATGAGTTAGTCTTACTAGCAAAGAGGAGAAGGAAAGCAGGTGTCCCAGGTGGTGAGGAGAGTTGGTAGAAACCAGTTATTTCTCTCTGGTGATGGGTTTGAGGACAGAATTTTCTAGCCTTTTCAATGGCCTCAGTTCAAATGAATGCCTTGCTCTGCCCCAGGCCTGGTGAGGTAGGGCAGTATCAGCTCTGTTTTACACATGGGAAACTGAGGCACGGGGACTCCATGACTTTCCCAAGGTCAGGCAGAGAATCTATGGCAGAACCGGGAGCTGACCCCACTCAGTGTTTTCACCATCAGATTATCTTTCCTTCCTAAACATGGGCTTGCTCAGAACCACTTCCTGCCACTGGAGGAGCCGTTCCTGGGGAGAGCCTTGGGGCACAATGGGAGAAATGAGTTCCAGAAGCTCAGCTCCAATTCTGGCAGATGAGGGAAATAGAAGGGGCTGTCTAGGCAGGAAGGTTAAAATGGGGCCCCAGCTATCCGCTTGTTGTGACGTTGGGCAGCTTCCGATGCTGTCTGAACTGAACACGTGTGGTGGCCGCTCATATTATTAGCATCACCAGGGCCTGTCTCTATACAGTTTGTGATTCATGATCTAGGGCTTGTTCTTAAATAGTTGTGAATGTGACTGTCAAATTCTGGCTCCAACAAATAAGTACTGACACCAGAGGCTGTGGGTCAGGGGCTAGATGGAGCGATGACCAAGGCCAGATCTACATTACGGTGTCTGCCGGCAGAGCTGTGTCAGGCAGGGTGTGAAGCAGTCCAACCATCATAGCTGTGCCAACGGAAGGCCCTAGTGGAGATGCAGCTTTGCAGTCAGGACTGTGCTTTCACCAGTGGAGCTTGATTAGCTTGTGGGAGTCGGTTTTACTATCCAGGGACAAAGTGCAGCTTTCCCCAGTGCAGCTGCGCCCACGCTAGGAGCGTTGCCAGTATAGCTGTAATGGTAAAGCTCGGCTAGTGTGTGTATAGCCAAGACAGCCTGAGCTGTGGGGCACAGCAAGTGATTTAGCTCTGCAAATAAGCCACCTTAATCGTCTTTGTTTTCCCAGGGCTTGTTGTTTGCACACAGCTAATAGGACAGTGACAATAAGCCGGTATCTCTTTGCATCCAGCGATAAGCACAGGGCAAAGGCTGTGTTTCTTTGCATGATCTTGCATAAGCTTTTCTCAGCCGAGCAGGAGTCCAGGAGCCCTCCGCCCTTCCTTGCTTTGTTGTGCTGGTGTTACGTAGAAAGGCTGCCTGGCCCGCGGCAGGGAACTTGTAGCTGTGCAGGAAGGAACCCAGTAATGCTCATGATAATGGAATGGCTCCATAGGAGGGCTACAATCAGAACAAAGTGGCAGGCACAGTGTGTGCTGGCCGTGCCCAGACAGTCCCGCACGTGTGTGGGTTCCCGCAGACTCCTCTCCCAGCCGCCAGCATTGCAGAAAAAGCTCAGTTCCTGCCAGGAGCAGCTAAGAGACGCTAAAGATCCCCATGGTGAGGGAACTGCATTGATCATCCCGGATAAACTCTTCAAATCTGGATGTGGCCGCAGCGTCAGGATTGATTCATTGGTTATTGATTTGTATTGCCAGGGGTAGGAAGGATAGGCTAGTGGGTAGGGTGTGGCACTGAGACTGGGGTTTGATTCCTCGCTGTGCCACAGGCTTCCTGGGTGACCATGGGCCTGTCTACCCTGGGGAAGGGTGGCTGGGATAGCTTATCCTGATTTCCCCAAACAAAATAAGCCATAAGCCCTCTTTCACCAGTGTAACTGTCTGCACGAGGCCTTTGTCAGTACTGAAATGTCACCCTCCCTGCAAGCAACATAGCTCTACCGACAAACATTTCTAGTGTAAGCCTGGCTTAATTCTCCCTGGTCTCATCTCCGTGTCTGTACAGCGGGGATAACAGCACTGCCTTGCCCACAGAAACCCCCTTCGGAGCTGCCACCCAATGTGCAAAGACTACTCCTGCTCCTGTTTTCCCTGCCAGCTCAGGACTCCAGCACCCTGTCCTGCTTAGCCAGACATGCCCGTCTGCTCCAACAAAGACTCAGGGTCTGAATTACTTGCCCCAAAGCTTCAGGTTTACCTGAAAACAGCTCACAGAAGTGTGCTTGTCTTTAGCACCCAGATGCCCAACTCTCAGTGGGGTCTAAACCCAAATAAATCCGTTTTACCTCATAAATTGTTCGCCCTCTATAGCACTGATAGAGAGAGATGCACAGTTGTTTGCTCCCCCAGCTATTAATACATACTCTGAGTCAATTAATAGGTAAAAAGTGATTTTATTAAATACAGAAAGTAGGATTCAAGTAGTTCCAAGTAGTAACAGACAGAACAAAGTAAGTCACCAAGCAAAATAAAATAAAACGTGCAAATCTATGTCTAATCAAACCGAATACAGATAATCTCACCCTCAGAGATGCTTCATTAAGTTTTTTCCTCAGGCTGGACCCCTTCCAGGCCTGGGCACAATTCTTTCCCCTGGTACAGCTCTTGTTCCAGCTTAGGTGGCAGATAGGGGATTCTTCATGATGGCTCCTCTCCTCCCTTTGTTCTGTTCTACCCCTTTATATATCTTTTGCATAAGGCGGGAATCCTTTGTCCCTCTCTGGGTTCCCACCCCCTCCTTCTCAATGGAAAGACACCAGGTTAAAGATGGATTCCAGTTCAGGTGACATGATCACATGTCACTGCAAGACTTCATTGCCCACTTGCCAGCACACACATATACAGGAAGACTCACAGGTAAAACACAGCCATCTGCAGACAATGGTCCTGGTTAATGGGAGTCATCAAGATTCCAAACCACCATTAATGGCCCACACTTTGCATAATTACAATAGGCCCTCAGAGTTATATTTTATATTTCTAGTTTTAGATACAAGAATGATACATTTATACAAATAGGATGATCACACTCGGTAGATTATAAGCTTTGTAATGATACTTTACAAGAGACCTTTTGCATGAAGCATATTCCAGTATGTTATATTAGGTGGTAAAATCCATAGATGTCTCTGAGTCTCACAGGTACTATGGAGATAGGGGCCATAAAAGTAAGGCTGCGGGTTTGTCACAGAAGTCATGGATTCCGTGACTTCTGCAGCGGTCAGTGTGCCTGGCCCTCGGGCAGCTCAGGTGCAGTCTCGGGCCACTCTCCCCCACCGCCCAGCAGCAGAGTTTGCGTGTGGGAGGGGGCAGGGGGTTGGGTCATGGGATGAGGTGAGGTAGGCTCTGGGCAGCACTTACCGGGGGTCTCCCAGAAGTGGCAACATCCCCTTTGCTCAGTTGCTAGGCGGGGGTGTGGCCAGGCAGCTCTGCGCACTGCCTCCGCCCAGAGTGCTGGCTTCACATCTCCCATTGGCTGGGGACCACGGCCAATAGGAGCTGCGGAGGCAGTGCACAGAGCTGCCTGGCCATGCCTCTGCCTAGCAGGTGAGCGAAGGGGTGTCGCTGCTTCCGGGGAGTCCCCCAGGTAAGTGCTGCCCAGAGCCCACCTCACCCTGTCCCGTGCCCCAATCCCCTGCCCCCTCCCACACCCAAACTCTGCTGCTGGGGGGTGGGGGAGAGTGGCCCGAGACTGCACCTGAGCTGCCCGAGGGCCAGGCACACTGACCGCTGCAGAAGTCACGGAATCCATGACTTCTGTGACAAACCCGCAGCCTTACTTTTATGGCCCCTATCTCCATAGTACCTGTGAGACTCAGAGACATCTATGGATTTTACCACCTAATATAACGTAACTGGGATATGCTTCATGCAAAAGGTCTCTTGTAAGAAGGGGAGGTGCGGAGCCAGGTAGGGAGCCTGCCAGCCCCCCAGCACCAGCAGGGGTCCCAGGCTGCGTGCTTCCACCCAGCCCCTTGCCCCCAAGTTTTAGTCAGGGGTATATAGTAAAAGTCATGGATAGGTCACGGGCTCAGAGTTACTGCCCGTGACCTGTCTGTGACTTTTACTACAAATACCCATGTCTAAAACGTAGCCTTACATATAAGTAACTGGATGGTGTAGAGTCCCAGCCGAGCTGGGATCAGTGGGCGCTGGATGCCTAACTCCCTTAGGTGCCTTTAACTTCCCGACAGCGAGAGACTGTCCATGCCTCCAAGAGTTACCAGTGAAATAGATGAGCCAAAGGCTGGGAGACCAGGACAGCCTGTTCCGCCTCCTCCCTCCCTGGTGGTCGCTGCTGCTCTGGTGAAACATTAGCCTGCCACTTGAGAGCTTCCTTTGGGAGGGACACTGGATCTCCCCAGCACCCATCCCCCTCACTGGAGGGTTGCCTTAGCATAGGCGCTGACTCTGTGGATGCTCTGGGGCTCAAGCACTTGGGGGCACCGCTGTTCGGCGGTTGGGGGAGGCACTTTGGGGAGGGTGGAGAGCAGTGGGTGGAAGCCTTGCGGGAGGGGTTGGAGCAGAGTGGGAAGAGCCGGAGTGAGGGCAGGGTCTTGAGGGAAAGGGCGGAGTGGTGTGGCAAGAGGTGGAGCGAGGACAGGGCCCTGGGGGAAGGGGCAGAGTGGGGTGGGACCTTGGGGCGGAGTCGGGATGGAGCATCCCCCGGGGGGGGGGGGAATATAAAACTCGGTGCCTATGTGCCCTAGTCTTTAAGGTGCTGGTAGGGTTGCAAGTCCTCTAATACAGGGGTCCCCAACCCCCGGTCCGCGGCCTCTTAGGAACCTGGACGCGAACCGACCCCTAGGCGGCATGTCTCCGGCGGGGCCCGCGTCTCCAGTGGAGCTTCCGCAGGCGTGCCTGCGGGAGGTCCAGCTGAGCCGTGCGACCAGCGAACCGTCCGCAGACATGCCTGCGGGAGATCTACCCGAGCCGCGGGACAAGCGCCCCCTCCGCAGTCGTGCCTGCGGGAGGTCCGCTGCTCCCAGGGCTCCGGTGGACCTCCCGCAGGCATGACTGCGGACAGTTCACTGGTCGCGCGGCTCAGCTGGACCTCCCGCAGGCATGACTGCGGAGGGTCCGGCAAATGCCGCCCTGGGGGGCAGGACGAAACCGGTCCCTGGTGCTAAAAAGGTTGGGGACCGCTGCTCTAATAGGCATCCCGTGGGGGTCTCCAGGAAGGGGCGGTGCCAACAGATTACAAGACCCTGCTGTCTGGATCCGCCAGCGTATCTAGGCTGCTGTTGCCTTGGCAGCACTTCACTTCATCTTGTTAAGTGGGGAAAGTGCTGCACCCTCGGCCCCCTTCCCCAGCAGGGCTCTTGGGCTGCATTGCCTCTAGCACGGAGCTGCCTCCAGCACTGTCCACGCAGCGGTTAGTTCCCCCGTGGCTGGCTGAGCTGCAGCATTCCTTGCATCACTTTCCCCTTTGTCGTGGTGTTGGGGCTCCAACACAGGGCGCACGAGGGTAACTCACCTTGCCAAGGATCATAGAATATCAGGGTTGGAAGGGACCTCAGGAGGTCATCTAGTCCAACCCCCTGCTCAAAGCAGGACCAATCCCCAGACAGATTTTTTTTTGTCCCAGATCCCTAGATGGCCCCCTCAAGGATTGAACTCACAACCCTGGGTTTAGCAGGCCAATGCTCAAACCACTGAGCTATCCCTCCTCCCTAGATGGCAAATCTAGGAACTAGCAAATCTTTACTGCGAGTGCAAAGCAGCAGCTGTCAGGAGAGACTTAAGCTGCCACAAGCTTTACTCTGAGTTCAGGCCTTGTCATCTCAGCAGCCCAGGCTAATGCATTGTTTGTGTAGCACCAAGCAGCGGGTGGCTGGAAATGGGGCTTGTTGGCCCTCCAGCCAGCTAAGGAATCATTTCAGGGACTCAGCGGGTTAAGGACACTCAGCGGGTGGGAAAAGGGAGTTTCTGATCTCTAACCCGATGTGGCACATCCTATCCCAGCCAAGCCAGGAATCCTCATGAGCGCCTGGTCCCTAGTGGGAGAGGAGGGCGGGGAAGTGGGGAGGTGTACGAAAGGCCACAATAGCAGTTCAGCTTGTGCAGCCCCAGCCCTGCCTCTGGCTTTTGCTTCCTGTTTTTGTATTGTGAGGCTTAAAGAGTTTCCGGCTGTTTTTGAGCAGCCAGCTCATTTGCATGGTGCGGTCAGGCCTTTCTTTTTAAAGAAGAGTGAACGTGTTGGAACTATGCCCTTGGAGTGGGGTGATGCTCCGGCTTTAGGCAGGACTTGCATCCCCTCCTGTGGGGATCTCTGGGGCTAGGAGGGTGCAGAGAACACGCAGTGTCTTCCTGTAGGCGCACCTGCTCACTGGATTGAAGATCAGAAAAAATCTGGGGGTCAGATGTGCAGCTGGTGTAAATCAACATCACTTTATGGTCTTCGCTGCTGAGCTACTGGCCAGTGCCACTGGCTCCCTACCTGGCACTGGTATTTCAGGCTCCCCTTTGATCCCTTGTCTCACCCTTTCACATTAAGTGTGTTCCCCTAGTGGCTCTGTGGCCAGTCCCCTCCCATTTGTACACAGGTGCTCTGTTCCACAATGATCATGGCTTGCTCACCGCCAGGAGCTCGGGGAGTGGAGCAACTCACGTGGAGGCCAGGTGCATGCACGGCAAGGAGCTGGTGTCTACTGCGTGGTCCAGCCAGCTTCAGGGTAGGGACCTGTGTTTGGAGGTTAGCGTTCCAGTCTTCGGTCCCTACCAGAGGTCTAGCTTTAAATGTGGTTTCCGGCAGGCTCCAGACCTGAGGCTTGGACATCTTGAGTTTTCTCTGAGATGAGTGTGCCCAGCACCTGCCAGCTTTCCCATGCATGTCCTGGAGTATGTGCCTCTGGCAGAATGAGGGACGGGCAGTATGGCTGAGCCTCACCTATGCAAATATTTGCAGGTGACAGGATCTCCTTGGGCCATGCTGCAGCTGATCAGGAGGCGAGGCCTTTCACATGCTCCTTGGTGTGGACCTGAACTTGGTACTTGTCCCTGCTTCGCTGCAAGCTGATCTCTGCTGGAAGCACAACACCATCTTGTCACACGAGCTGCGGCTTCCATTCCCCAGCTCTTGAAGAGCAGGCTTTAAAAACTCCCAGGGAAGGGAAATGGGTGTTAATTAGCACAGCGGGAAGGTGAGGAGCTCTCCTGCGGGTGTACGCTGTGTAAATTACCATGTAGTAACTGCCCTGGGTATTCACCTGCCATTCCCCAGCCTGGTCCCCTTTGTTCTCTGTGATGGAGGGGAATCTGTCATCTCAAAGCTTAGCTCTGGCCAGATTAAGGTGCTGCAAATCCCCTGATTAGCATGGTTCTAATTTGCTTAAAGGATGCTTGTTTGTAATAACTCAATTAAGCAGCTGATTTGGGGCAATGTAAACTCTCGCTGACCTCCCAGGCAATGTCGTGGGCAGGATTCCTGTGCCTGCGACACCGAATGTTCAAAGGTGCTGCTGTGCTCTGATGCTGCTTTTGTAGACTGCTTGCTAGACTGAGTCCACAGTAACTGCCAGTGCTACGTAGAGCTCAGACTTGTCTCCAACGGCTTTGAAGCACAGAGAAAGGACTGGCCCTGAAGTTTGCTTAGCAGATGAAAGTTCTGTAGATACATTATGCCAGACTGCTGGAGCTGGTGGTCACAGTAGAAGTACATAAGGTCAGAGCGTAGATGTGCAGGCTTGATCCTGCTGGGGGCTCTGATTTGTGCACCACACCCATCCGGAGCCTTTGCTTTAAAACCCCACGGTGCCAGTCTGCTGTGCTGAGACAGCATGTCTGCCTCTCCCTTGTCACCTCCTCTGGGAGTACCAGGGCGTCCCATGCATTCAACAGGGCTACAGCTCCATGTGTAATCTGCTGTCCTCTCTGTGAGATTGCCTGGATTAATGCCATTTTCATCAGTCATTGTACAAGTCTCAGCTGAGAGAGAAAGCATTGAGCTAGGTTTCTGTCACAGACTGCTCCCTCTACTGGAAAGATCATGACTCTAAAGAGTGACTTACACTAAATCGAACAGCCAACACTTGATCAGGATCCCCAAAATGTCACCAGTGGTGCACTGAATCACCCTTCCCTGTCATTCAGACAGAGGGTTTGTCTGCACTGCAGTTGAGTGGTGAGATTGCAGCACATGTAGACATGCCCACGCTAGCTTTGATCTAGCCAGCACAAGTAACAGTAACAGTGAGGCTACAGCTGTATGGGCTCGCCTCGCCCACCCAAACCCCTCTACATCCTTGAGTGGCCCCTGCCTTTCACTACTATTGTTACTTGAGCTAGCTTTGCTCTAGCTTCAGAGGTCTAGTCTCCATTCAGGGGGTCCGTGGATAGTTCCCGCCAAGGTGCGCACCTGCGTGGCTGCACATGAGAGAATGAAAGGCCACCCATGCAGGCGTGGCTCCACTAATTAGGTGCCTGGACCCTGGAGAAGATGCACATGTAAGGTGAGGTGGTGGCCTTGGGGGAAATAGGTGGTAGGTGAGAGGAAGCAGTGGGGTGAGAAGAGGGGGTGCGGAATTTGGGATGTGCAGGGCAGTGGTGGCCAGAGAAAGAGGTGACTTCCCCCAGTTCCAGGGCTGCAGCTGCCGGGGAGAGACGGCCCTCCTTCCCAGCCCCAGCTTGGGGCTGACATGGCGGGGGAGAGAGGACACATCCATTGCATTAGAAAGATAAGACTACTGACATTAAAATATAAGTTGTGTGCTTTTATTTGTAGAACAAAAAAATGTTTATTAAGGTTTTTTTTTATAGTGCTTTTATCCAAAGCACTTTACAACAGTTAGCTAATGGTACAAACAACATTTAGAAAGATCATTAAGTGGTCCTCCAAGATCCTCAGCAATTTTCAACTGGTCCGCGAAAAAAAAAAGTTTGCGAACCACTGCTCTAGCTAGATCAGAGCTAGCGTGGGTCTGTCGACACATGCTGCAGTCACGCCTCTCATTGTGGTGTAGGTATCCCCAGAGGTGCAGCCTGGGTGGGCTGTAGGCCCCAGCATGGAATGCTCTGCTTTGATCTGAGCAGCCTAGATGCAGGGCTTGCCAGGACATGTGGATTCAGCACCCCACATCTCTATTGCTAGGGGGTGGGGATTATGCTTAGTTAAGGACTTAGTCTGGGGGGGAGCTTTGAATCGCGCCAGGAACGGTAAAGGATCATCACGCTCTTGGTGTTTTGGGGGAAGCCGCTCTTTGCCTCTTGTCAGTCCTTCTCCCGGGTCCTCCAACAGGCCCCTGCATGCAGTGAAGGCCCTGTGAACTCCATCCCAGGGCCCACCAGTGAGGGCTGCGTGCTAGAGGCAGAAGGGGTAGGGAGCATTTGCTGATCATCCCCAGCTGACAATGGAAGCAGAGTTGCCCCATCAGGGTATTTCTGCCTGGACTGCAGCACTGCTGCCCCGTCTCCTCCCCTACCCCAGCACCTCCCTCTTCCTCCCAGGATGGAGGGGTTTGTGTTTTTGACTATAAATGGCGCACAGCCATCAATTGTTTCCACTTTCTGTGTGGTTTGTTGCCATAGTGATGAATACTTTCCTTTCTCATTTTTTTCCTGAGAGCAGCACCGTATCAATGCAGCTCTATAGCTGTGATTAGCTCAGAATGGGGTGGGGGAAAACAGCACTGCCCTGAGCACGAGACAGGATCTGCTTCCCCAGAAAAGCTCCAGTTATACCCAGGCACCATACTTTACCCAGCTGGGAGCAAGGAAATTGACAAGGGTGGCAGAATCATGCTGCAGAACAGCATAACACAGTAATGGGGCACAAAACCCCCACCCTTATGGGGCATGTTTTCTGAATGATGCAGCCCTGGCCCTTGGTTTGATTGTACCAGCCTCATTATTTCAGTAGCTCAGAAGGCCTCTGACGGGTTTCAATGAGGAGCAAAATTATTTAGCTAGTGCAGATGACTCCCACTAGTGAAAGTACTGAGTAAAAATGCAGGAGGAGCCAAAGTTCAGCCTATACATGCAGCCCCCAGCCTGCCTGGACTACACAGCCCAGCATGCAGTGTTCCACCTTGACTGAGGAGCCTGCTACACTGAATGCTGGGACATGCTACAGGCTGGGGACTGACTGGCTAAGCAGCAGTTCTGTAGAAAAGGACCTGGGGATTACAATGGACAAGAACCTGGATATGAATCAGCAGTGTGCCCTTGTTGCCAAGAAGGCTAATGGCATATTGGGCTGTATTAGTAGGAGCATTGCCAGCAGATCGAGGGAAATGATTATTCTTCTTCGAGTGATTGCTCCTATGCATTCCAGTTAGGTGTGCGTGCCGTGCGTGCACGGCTCTCCGGAACATTTTTACCCTAGCAACTCCGGCGGGCCGGCTGGGCGCCCCCTGGAGTGGCGCTGCTATGGCGCCGAATATATACCCCAGCCGGCCCGTCCGCTCCTCAGTTCCTTCTTACCGCCCATGACGGCCAGTTGGAACAGTGGAGTGCTCTCTCACCTCCACAGCCCTAGCGTTTCTCCATCTCTTCAGTGTATATAGTTGGTTAAGTTAGTTTAGTTGTTAGATTAGTTGAATAAGTTTAGTAGTTATAGTATAGTAAGGGAATTAGAGGGGTTAGCCCCTCTTCTTCCACAACCGGTGCGGGCTCATGCCCAAGGCACCGGGGTTTAAGCCCTGCGCGGCTTGCCAGCGGCACATGCCCATCGGCGACCCGCACGACTCCTGCCTGCGCTGCCTCGGGGAATCTCACAGGACAGATAAGTGCCCGATTTGCACGGCGTTTAAGCCGCGCACGAGAAAGGAGCGAGACTCTCGCCTCAAACAGCTCCTTACGGAGTCGGCACTTCAGCCCCCCGCTCCGTCCCCGGTGCCGCCGAAACCGTCCTCGGCGCGCAGCGCACCAGCGGCACCGAGCCGTCCCGGTACCGACGCAGCTAAAGAGTCGCAGACGGCACCGAAGTCCCGGCACCGTTCCCTCTCCCCGCAGAGGAAGCGGAAGACGACGCACTCGGCTCCTAAGCCTCCAACTTCGGGACAGCTTACCCAGCCATCCCC